>NC_137277.1:67062500-77062500 GCF_054371585.1 Giraffa tippelskirchi
CGTGGGGGCTTCAGTAATTGCAACTCAGCGGCTCGGTAGTTGTGGCATATGAGCTTAGTTGCTCGGCAGCATGTGGAATCTTCCTGGACCAGGGATCGAATCCATGTCCCCGGCATTGGCAGGTGGATTCTTCACCAATGAACCACCAGGGAAATCCTTCATAGCATATTTATGACAGGGCCCAAGCTCTGACTTCTGGTGTAGACCCATTTACCCTTTTCCCTTTTCCTGCTAAGTTCATCATGGACCCTGGAAATGGCACAGTAGACAAAACACCAAAGGAGATTTCTATTTTTAAAAAAAGGTAAGAAAAAGGTGAACTGCTTTGGGACTCCAGAAACAGCACAGTGGCAAGAAGTTTTGCATTCCCTCACCCAACATTAGAAGGAATCCCAAGCCTGGTACTTCCCAACCTCCAGGTTAGCAAAAGAAGGCAGCCCAGGTGGGCTTACTCCTCCCCTGGATCCATCAGGGTCCCCATACCTCTTACACACACACACACACACACACACACACACACACTGTTACTCAAGCCCAACACCACTAGCAAGACCCAGCAGTTGGGAGACCCATCAGAAATAAGTGGCAGTAATAGCGTTTTTTTCCCTTCTGAGCCTGAGACTCTTTTTTCCACTGAGAGATGCCAAGATGGCTGGTGGGCAGGGCCAGCAGCAGAGGCCACCACAAGCAGCTTAGTTCAGAAAGCCCTTTGTCCTTCCCTGATCAGAAATACCTGGGAAGGTAAGAGCCAAGGGACTAAGACTCTCCTCTCCCACTCAAGACATCCAGCAAGCAGCAGTAACATAGTGACATCACTCCCCTCCCCACCAAGAAACCCTGGGTAGCTTAGTCTTAGCAAACTCCTCCCCACCAGCTCCTGGCAGCACAGCAGGGACCAGTGGGAGAGTCCCAGCACAAGATAAACTAACAGACCAAAGTAGCAGTACAAAGGCTCTGAAGTCTCATTGGAACCTCAAGTGACAGTTGTAGACAGCAAAGTAAATGTGAACTGCCCGTTGTTGTTTCTATTCAGTCACTCAGTCATGTCTGACTCTTTGCGACCCCGTGGACTGCAGCACACCAGGGTTCCCTGTCCTTCACCATCTCCAGGAGTTTGCTCAGATTCATGTCTGTTGAGTCAGTGATGCCATTCAATCATCTTGTCCTCTGTCACCCCCTCCTCCTCCTGCCCTCAATCCTTCCCATCATCAGGGTCTTTTCCAATGAGTCGGCTCCTCGCATTAGGTGCCCAAAGTACTGGAGTTTCAGTGTCAGCATCAGTCCTTCCAATGAACACCCAGGACTGATCTCCTTTAGGATGGAATGGTTGGATCTCCTTGCAGTCCAAGGGACTCTCAAGAGTCTTCTCCAGCACCGCAGTTTGAAAGCATCAATTCTTCGGCTCTCAGCCTTCTTTATGGTCCAACTCTCACACCCATATGTAACTACGTGACTGCCTGCTAAAATGAGGTTATATAGAATTCAGAGCCTCCTAACATAATAGACAAAACATCCAAGATATAATAAAAAAAATTATCCATCATACCAAGAACCAAGAAAATCACAACTTGAAGGAGAAAAGACAATCAACTGATACTGAGGAAATAAATTTCATATTTTATGGCAAAACAAAAAAAAAGCATAAACATAAAAATTTTCTCTGCCATTCTGGGCCTCTTTACTCCCCTTTAGTGTATATGGTACATCTGCATTAAACAGACCTCCTTACAAAATAACATTCCTTCTTAATCCTGCAACAGGTCATGGACTCGCTTTGTACATGCAGATCTGGATTGTATAAACTGTCAATACATCATCTGAATATATAACCCTTTGCCTCAAAAATGTATATAACCGTGCTTTGACCTCTAAGGGGCAGAATAGTTCTCAGAGCTTTCTGAAAGACTGCCTCCTAGGTTATAATCCTCAGATTGGCTTGAGTAAAATTGTCTGTTTCTTTCTTAGACTAACAGTTAGTTTTTCATCAATATTCGCATGGTGTAGTCAGCAAGATATCAGAGATACCCACCCAAAGGAATCTAACCTGAACCAGCATTTGGTTCCCTCTTGTGCTCTTTAAGCCCCCCAGCTTCTCAGTACACCCCAGGTGTTCTGGAAAATTTATTTGACATCTGTATTTCATTGTTTGTTTCTTTTTTAATAAATTTATTTATTTTAGTTGGGGGCTAATTACTTTACAATATTGTAGTGGTTTTTGCCATGCACTGACATGAATCAGCCATGGGTCCACATGTGCTCCCCATCATGAACCCCCCTCCCACCTCCCTCCGCATCCCATCCCACCAGGCCATCCCATTGCCCCAGCCCTGAGCATCTGCCTCATGCATCGAACATGGAATGGTGTTCTGTTTCACATATGACAATATACATGTTTCAATGCTATTCTCCCAGAATGTCCCACCCTCATCTTCTCCCTCAGAGTCCATAAGACTGTTCTATGCATCTGTGTCTCTTATTCTGTCTCGCATATAGGGTTATCGTTACCATCTTTCAAATTCCATATATATGCATTAGTATACTGTATTGGTGTTTTTCTTTCTGGCTTACTTCACTCTGTATAATGGGCTCCAGTTTCATCCATCTCAATAGAACCGATTCAAATGTATTCTTTTTAATGGCTGAGTAATATTCCATTGTGTATATGTACCACAGCTTCCTTATCCATTCGTCTGCTGATGGACATCTAGGTTGCTTCCATGTCCTGGCTATTGTAAACAGTGCTGCGATGAACATTGGGGTACACGCATCTCTTTCAATTCTGGTTTCCTCGGTGTGTATGCCCAGCAGTGGGATTGCTGGGTCATATGGCAGTTCTATTCCCAGTTTTTTAAGGAATCTCCACACTGTTCTCCATAGTGGCTGTACTAGTTTGCATTCCCACCAACAGTGTAAGAGGGTTCCCTTTTCTCCACACCCTCTCCAGCATTTACTGCTTGTAGACTTTTGGATAGCAGCCATTCTGACTGGTGTGAAATGGTACCTCATTGTGGTTTTGATTTGCATTTCTCTAATAATGAGTGATGTTGAGCATCTTTTCATGTGTTTGTTAGCCATCTGTATGTCTTCTTTGGAGAAATGTCTGTTTAGTTCTTCAGCCAATTTTTTGGTTGGGTCGTTTATTTTTCTGGAATTCAGCTGCAGCAGTTGCTTGTACATTTTTGAGATTAATTGTTTGTCTGTTGCTTCGTTTGCTATTATTTTCTCCCATTCTAAAGGCTGTCTTTTCACCCTGCTTATAGTTTCCTTTGTTGTGCAAAAGCTTTTAAGTTTAATTAGGTCCCATTTGTTTATTTTTGCTTTTATTTCCAATATTCTGGGAGGTGGGTCATGGAGGATCCTGCTGTGATTTATGTCGGAGAGTGTTTTGCCTATGTTTTCCTCTAGGAGTTTTATAGTTTCTGGTCTTATGTTTAGATCTTTAATCCATTTTGAGTTTATTTTTGTGTATGGTGTTAGAAAGTGTTCTAGTTTCATTCTTTTACAAGTGGTTGACCAGTTTTCCCAGCACCACCTGTTAAAGAGATTGACTTTTCTCCATTGTATATTCTTGCCTCCTTTGTCGAAGATAAGGTGTCCATAGGTGCAGGGGTTTATCTCTGGGCTTTCTATTTTGTTCCATTGATCTATATTTCTATCTTTGTGCCAGTACGATACTGTCTTGATGACTGTGGCTTTGTAGTAGAGCCTGAAGTCAGGCAGGTTGATTCCTCCAGTTCCATTCTTCTTTCTCAAGATTGCTTTGGCTATTCGAGGTTTCTTATATTTCCATACAAATTGTGAAATGATTTGTTCTAGTTCTGTGAAAAATACCATTGGTATCTTGATAGGGCGGAGAAGGCAATGGCACCCCACTCCAGTACTCTTGCCTGGAAAATCCCATGGACGGAGGAGCCTGGTAGGCTACAGTCCATGGGGTCGCTAAGAGTCGGACACGACTGAGCGACTTCACTTTCACTTTTCCCTTTCATGCACTGGAGAAGGAACTGGCAACCCACTCCAGTATTCTTGCCTGGAGAATCCCAGCGACGGCGGAGCCTGGTGGGCTGCCGTCTATGGGGTCGCACAGAGTCGGACACGACTGAAGCGACTCAGCAGCAGCAGCAGCAGCAGCAGCAGCAGCTTGATAGGGATTGCATTGAATCTATCGATTGCTTTGGGTAGTATACTCATTTTCACTAGATTAATTCTTCCAATCCATGAAGACAATATATTTCTCCATCTGTTTGTGTCCTTTTTGATTTCTTTCATCAGTGTTTTATAGTTTTCTATATATAAGTCTTTCGTTTCTTTAGGTAGATATATTCCTAAGTATTTTATTCTTTTTGTTGCGATGGTGAATGGGATTGTTTCCTTAATTTCTCTTTCTGTTTTCTCATTCTTGGTGTATAGGAATGCAAGGGATTTCTGTGTGTTAATTTTATATCCTGCTACTTTCCTATATTCATTGATTAGCTCTACTAATTTTCTGGTAGAATCTTTAGGGTTTTCTATGTAGAGGATCATGTCATCTGCAAACAGTGAGAGTTTTACTTCTTCTTTTCCTATCTGTATTCCTTTTATTTCCTTTTCAGCTCTGATTGCTGTGGCCAAAACTTCCAAAACTATGTTGAATAGTAGTGGTGAAAGTGGGCATCCTTGCCTTGTTCCTGACTTTAGGGGAAATGCTTTCAGTTTTTCACCATTGAGGATAATGTTTGCTGTGGGTTTGCCATATATAGCTTTTATTATGTTGAAGTTTGTTCCTTCTATTCCTGCTTTCTGGAGGGTTTTTATCATAAATGGATGTTGAATTTTGTCAAAGGCTTTTTCTGCATCTATTGAGATAATCATATGGTTTTTATCTTTCAATTTGTTAATGTGGTATATTACACTGATTGATTTGCGGATGTTAAAGAAACCTTGCATTCCTGGGATAAAGCCCACTTGGTCATGATGTATGATCTTCTTAAAAGGATGTTGGATTCTGTTTGCTAGAATTTTATCAAGGATTTTTGCATCTATGTTCATCAGTGATATTGGCCTGTAGTTTTCTTTTTTTGTGACATCTTTGCCTGGTTTTGGAATTAGGGTGATGGTGGCCTCATAGAATGAGTTTGGAAGTTTACCATCTTCTGCAATTTTCTGGAAGAGTTTGAGTAGGATAGGTGTTAGCTCTTCTCTAAATTTTTGGTAGAATTCAGCTATGAAGCCGTCTGGTCCTGGGCTTTTGTTTGCTGGAAGATTTCTGATTACAGTTTCGATTTCCGTGCTTGTGATGGGTCTATTAAGATCTTCTATTTCTTCCTGGTTCAGTTTTGGAAGTTATACTTTTCTAAGAATTTATCCATTTCTTCCAAGTTGTCCATTTTATTGGCATATAGCTTATGATCCTTTGTATTTCTGTGTAGTCTGTTGTGATCTCTCCATTTTCATTTCTAATTTTGTTGATCTGATTCTTCTCCCTTTGTTTCTTAATGAGTCTGGCTAATGGTTTGTCAATTTTGTTTATCTTCTCGAAAAACCAGCTTTTAGTTTTGTTGATTTTTGCTATGGTCTCTTTTGTTTCTTTAGCATTTATTTCTGCCCTAATTTTTAAGATTTCTTTCCTTCTACTAACCCTGGGGTTCTTCATTTCTTCCTTCTCTAGTTGCTTTAGGTGTAGAGTTAGGTTATTTATTTGATTTTTTCTTGTTTCTTGAGGTATGCCTGTATTGCTATGAACCTTCCCCTTAGCATTGCTTTTACACTGTCCCATAGGTTTGGGGTTGTTGTGTTTTCATTTTCATTCGTTTCTATGCATATTTTGATTTCTTTTTTTATTTCTTCTGTGATTCGTTGGTTATTCAGAAGCGTGTTGTTTAGCCTCCTTATGTTGGAATTTTTAATAGTATTTTTCCTGTAATTGAGGTCTAATCTTAGTGCATTGTGGTCAGAGAAGATGACCGGGATGATTTCAATTTTTTTGAATTTACCAAGGCTAGATTTATGGCCCAGGATGTGATCTATCCTGGAGAAAGTTCCGTGTGCACTTGAGAAAAAGGTGAAATTAATTGTTTTGGGGTGGAAAGCCCTGTAAATATCAGTTAAATCTAACTTGTCCATTGTATCATTTAAATTTTGTGTTTCCTTGTTAATTCTCTGTTTAGTTGATCTATCCATATGTGTGAATGGAATATTAAAGTCTCCCACTATTACTGTGTTATTGTTAATTTCCCCTTTCATACTTGTTAGTATTTGCCTTACATATTGTGGTGCTCCTATGTTGGTTGCATATAAATTGTTATATCTTCTTCTTGGACTGATCCTTTGTTCATTATGTAGTGTCCTTCTTTGTCTCTTTTCACAGCCTTTGTTTTAAAGTCTATTTTATCTGAAATGAGTATTGCGACTCCTGCTTTCTTTTGGTCTCCGTTTGCATGAAATATGTTTTTCCATCCCTTCACTTTCAGTCTGTATGTGTCCCTAGTTTTGAGGTGGGTCTCTTGTAGACAGCATATATAGGGGTCTTGTTTTTGTATCCATTCAGCCAGACTTTGTCTTTTGGTTGGGGCATTCAATCCATTTACATTTAAGGTAATTATTGATAAGTATGGTCCCGTTGCCATTTACTTTGTTGTTTCGAGTTCGTGTTGAAACATCCTTTCTGTGTTTCCTGTTTAGAGAAGATCCTTTAGCATTTGTTGGAGAGCTGGTTTGGTGGTGCTGAATTCCCTCAGCTCTTGCTTGTCTGTAAAGCTCTTGAATTCTCCTTCATATCTGAATGAGATCCTTGCTGGGTACAGTAATCTGGGTTGTAGATTATTCTTTCATTACTTTAAGTATGTCCTGCCATTCCCTTCTAGCCTGAAGGGTTTCTATTGAAAGATCAGCTGTTATCCTTATGGGGATCCCCTTGTGTGTTATTTGTTGTTTTTCCCTTGCTGCTTTTAATATTTGTTCTTTGTGTTTGATCTTTGTTAATTTGATTAATATGTGTCTTGGGGTGTTTTGCCTTGGGTTTATCCTGTTTGGGACTCTCTGGGTTTCTTGGACTTCTGTGACTATTTCCTTCCCCATTTTAGGGAAATTTTCAACTATTATCTCCTCGAGTATTTTTTCATGGCCTTTCCTTGTATCTTCTTCTTCTGGGACTCCTATGATTCGAATGTTGGGGTGTTTCATATTGTCCCAGAGGTCCCTGAGGTTTTCTTCATTTCTTTTGATTCTTTTTTCTTTTTTCCTCTCTGCTTCATTTATTTCCACCATTCTATCTTCTACCTCACTTGTCCTATCTTCTGCCTCCGTTATTCTACTGTTGGTTCCCTCCAGAGTGTCTTTTATCTCCTTTACTTCATTATTCATTATATATTGACTCCTTTTTATTTCTTCTAGGTCCTTGATAAACATTTCTTGCATCTTCTCAATCCTTGTCTCCAGGCTATTTATCTGTAACTCCATTTTAATTTCAAGATTTTGGATCATTTTTATTATCATTATTCTAAATTCTTTTTCAGATAGATTCCCTATCTCCTCCTCTTTTGTTTGGTTTGGTGGGCATTTATCATTTTCCTTTACTTTCTGAGTATTTCTCTGCCTTTTTATCTTGTTTAGATTGCTGTGTTTGGCGTGGCCTTTTTGTATTCTGGTAGATTGAAGTTACTCTTTATTGTGGAGGTTCCTCACTGTGGGTGGGGTTGGACGGGTGGCTTGTCAAGGTTTCCTGGTTGGGGGAGCTTGTGTCGGTGTTCTGGTGGGTGAAGCTGGATCTCTTCTCTCTAGAGTGCAATGGAGTGTCCAGTATTGAGTTTTGAGATGTCTATGGATTTGGTATGCCTCTGGGCAGCCTGTATATTGATGCTCAGGGCTATGTTCCTGCGTTGCTGGAGAATTTGCATGGTATGTCTTGCTCTGGAACTTATTGGCTCTTGGGTGGAGCTTGGTTTCAGTGTATATGTGGAGGCTTTTGGATGATCTCTTATTAATTAATGTTTCCTCTGGCTTTCAGTCTTATTCTTGCAGTAGCCTCAAGACTTCTCCATCCATACAGCAGCGATAATAAAACTTTTAGGTTAATGGTGAAAAGATTCTCCACAGTGAGGGATACCCAGAGAGGTTCACTGAGTTACATGGAGAGGTGGGGGGGGTGGTTTGAGGTGACCAGGAGGAGAAGAGGGGAACTCAAACGTGGAGAGAGCAGTCTAGCCAGTAAGCACTTCGCTCTGTGCTCTCCACAGTCTGGAACCCTCAGAGAGGTTCACAGAGATACATAGAGAGGGAGGAGGAAGGTAATAGAGGTGAGCATGAGTAGAAAGGGAGGAATCAAGAGGGGAGAGAGAGATCTGGGCAGTATTCTATTCCCAAAGTGTTCTCCGGTGCCCAGAACACCCTCAGAGATTCACATAATTGGGTTGAGAAGAGAAGGAGGAGGGTGGGAGATAGAGGTTCCTTGGGGGAGAAGAAAGAGGGTCAATAGGGGAAGAGAGTAATCAAGCCAGTAATCCCACTCCTGAGTAAAAATGGGTACTAAAGACTGGGTTCTTAAATGTACAAAATTGATATAAAATATGTAAAACAAAGATTAAAAATCTAGAGTAGAGGTTAGACTCTTAGAAAAATACAATATAAAAAAAAGAAAAAAGAAAACAAAATCACAAAAAGTATAAGATATATGTATGCAGTTTGCTTTAAAAATAGAGTTGTTTTTTGTTTGCAAGGTAATAGTGGGTTATAAAAATGAAAATTAGAGGTGTAATAGAGGACTTAAAGAAAAAAGTAAAAAAAAAATTTTTTAATTAAAAAGAAAAAAAAATGATAATAGTAAAAATACATCCAGGACTTTCTCTGGAGCTGTTGTGAGCAGTGTGGGGTCTGTTCAGTTTCAGATAGATCCTTGTTCCTGCTTATACTTTTCAAGATCTATAGGCCCCTTTCAATGCAGTCGGTGATAACTACAGATATTTTAATCTGTTGGCCTGTCACTTCCAAAGAGCTTCCCTCTGTTTATTTGGCTTCTGTTTGGAGGTCTCTTCAGTGTCTAATTTCCGCCCTGCCACAAAGGGGCGGAGGTGGTCTCTTTAGGTTCGCTTGTTCAATCGTGCTGTGGGGAGGGAGGAACACTGCAAATCAATATCACTGGCGTGTGTGTGGAGAGCTCGCAGTGTCTCCGCCACACTGGGTTCGTCCCCGCTCACAGCGTGTGTGCTTTCCCAGTCTACCCTGCTAAGGCTTCAGGTTACTCTGCCAGGGAGTGGGCCCTGAGATGCGTGCACTTCCCAGGTCTAAGCGGCTCAGGTTCAGGTTCCCGGGTACTCCACAAAGGCGCAGACTCGGTTGGGCCCGCGGTTTGTGCTGTTCCCAGTCGGAGCAGCTCAGGCAGCCAGGAGTTTGGCAAGCACACTCTCCCCTGTTGGGGCAGTGCGGCTTATCACCTCCCTGGTCCCCGCCTCGGTTTACGGGCGCGCCCGGCTCCGGTGTGCTTTGTGTTGGTTCTGGGGAGCTGGTCTCTGGCTGCGACCTTCCTGGCAGCTGTCAACCCTCCAGGATCTCAGGCAGTCTTTGCTTAGAAACTGGAAGCCTGTTTGCAGTTTGGTAGGGGGTGCCCTCTCTGGGGCCGAGTTTGCCCCTTTCCGGCTCTGGCTTGTCCCACCTGCCTGCTGTGTCTGGCGGGGGATGGGGCGGTCGGCAGCCGGCTAGCTCTCCTCTGGTATTGCTCAGTCCTTTGTTCTGTGAGGGGGCCGGCAATGCCTTAGATTTGGGCTTTTCGTGGAATAGTTCTCTGTCTGGCTGTCCCACAGTTTAGGTTGCTATCTCACGTTAGCTCCCTCAGATTGCCCTCAGGGCATTCGGCCGGGTCCTTACCCTAAGCAGTGCCTCCCGCTCCTCTCTGTTCAGCCCCCACTTGCTGGTGGCGGATGGGAGAGTCTGGGGTTCTTTGCTGGGAGTTGCCTTTAGGCACGTAATCTGTGTGTTTTATTTATTTTTTCTCCCGGTTATGTTGCCCTCCGAGATTCGAAATCTTCCCCCAAACCCACCAGTGAGAGGGTTTCCTAGTGTTTGGAAACTTCTTCTCTTTCACGACTCCCTCCCCGGGATGGGTCTCCATCCCTAACTCTTTTGTCTCTCTTTTTATCTTTTATATTTTCTCCTACCTCCTTTCAAAGAAAATGCGCTGTTTTTCTGGATGCCTGATGTCTTCTGCCAGCGTTCAGAAGTTGTTTTGTGAAGTTTGCTCAGCGTTCAGATGTTCTTTTGATAAATTTGTGGGGGAGAGAGTGGTCTCCCCGTCCTATTTCTCCGCCATCTTAGCCCCGCTCCCCTATTTCATTGTTTTTAAGTGATGATTCTAAAAATTTTGTTCAAACTGTTTTACTTACGACTTGGGAGTCTTAAAGGGCACCAATGCATTCCTTAGACAGGGACCTAGGGAGATCTGAGCAGGAGGCCCAGGGAAATGTGGATGGTTGGAGTTTTGTTAAATTTGGCTTAAACTTTGTAAAAAGTTGGTGTATGGGCTGAACAAACCATTTGCTAGTGAAATGAGAGATTGACTTATTCAGCTCCAAAGAACAAGGGACATCCGCTCCTTCTAACCAAAAAGTGTTCTCAGGCAACTGAGGACCTAACTTAATTGTCTGAGGATTCATTCTGTGACATACAACAGTCCTACGGGGAACTCTACAACAACCATTAAGTAAATACTGCTCTTCCCAGGATGGAGTCGGGTGGCTGGGGCAGGGAGCTGAAGGGAGGTGTGCAACAGAGACTGATAACCTAGCACGCTAAGCAACCAGAGTGGTTTTAGACTTTTGGAGGTGAAACCATGTAATCCAGATTGAGACTTGAAACTGCAGTCTTTTAACTAACATCACATTTGGTCTCAGGATTTAATGAAGCTCAGGTTCTTGATGTCTCATTGCAGAAAGAATTCAGTGAGATACAAAGTGATAGGTAAGAAGAGGATTTATTTAGAGAGAAACATTCCACAGGCAGAGTGTGGGCCATCTCGGAAGGCAAGAGGCTGCAAAATATGGTGTGGCTAGTTTTTATGGGCTGGTTAATTTCATAGGCTAATGAGAGGGAGGATTATTCCAACTATTTGGAGAAAGATGCAGAGATGTCCAGGAATTGGGCCATCACCCACTTTTTGATCTTTGGTGGTCGACCTTAGAACTGTTATGGCACTGGTGGGCGTGTTATTCATTATGCTAATGTATTACAATGAGTGTATAATGAGGCTCAAGGTCCACTGGAAATCAAATCTTTCACCATCTTGGACCTAGTTGGTTCTAACCAATTTTTGTCATGTCCGGTGGCTATGTCATAGTAGTATAAGTAACTAAGTATGCACTGAAAGTAGAATGTGTGTTTTCAGTAAAAGAGGGTATGAAGAACGGAAATGCATTTTGTTACGAGACAATAAAGCAACTTTGTCCTAAAGCTGATTATTTTTAAATGGGAAAGAAAATAAGGCACAAGTTAATTTAGATATAGAAAGTGGTAGAAGGTTTGTTTAAAAAATGAAGGAAAGATCTTTAGAAAAGAATTCTATGTGTGGTCAGGACTAAGATTAGAATACATTTAATTGAGTGAATTAATTTCAATATTAAAAGTAAGATGGTGCAAAACCTGAATTTGATTTTTTTTCTCTGTTAAGAGGACAAAAATCTTCTTAGAATATTGATCTGCTTTTGATTATAGATTGTAAAATTTCTTTACCTTTTAAGTAATCTGTTGTAACTACCTGAATTTGCTTCTGAAATATTTTATTGTCTCTTAGTTAAGTGATTGACAGTAATCCAAGAGCCTATTTGACCAAATGCTTTAAAACCTTTTCGATAACTTTGACAAACTTCCCAAAGATAAAATCCTAATTGACAATCTTTTGACCTCTGATAACTTTGGGATACTTCAGAGGCCCCTAAAGCATCTCAGAAACAGAAATATTAAACTAATTGGGATTATGTGGTATGTTAAACTACATGGGAAGCATTGTCAAATGACGGGTGATAAACCTCTTTAGGTTAGATTGCATGGGTAAATGTCATTAATATAAATGCTTTAGAAATTATGTGAAATTTCTGGAAGTTGACCATGTCTTAGTGTAATGTTATCAGTCATAATCCTAGTTATCCTTTTAAAATGTTGTGTGGTAAAGCAACAACCGAGTTTGTCAATTGCCCTATAATTGGGTTTTTAACCTTGCCTTTTTAAGTCTTTTGTAATTTACAGACACATTATTGTACTCCAATGCTTTTGCAAAAATGTTTCATCTTCAAGAAGATTCATAGAAATATAAACTTTTGAAAAGTACAGGTT
Source organism: Giraffa tippelskirchi (assembly GCF_054371585.1). Lineage (NCBI taxonomy): Eukaryota > Metazoa > Chordata > Mammalia > Artiodactyla > Giraffidae > Giraffa > Giraffa tippelskirchi. The sequence continues at coordinate 67,074,795 of NC_137277.1, forward strand.
TCTAATAACTTCTAGATCATTCTGCTGAACTGGGTTAAAAAAATAAAGAATTCTAATAGAAAATCTAATGGCTTCATAAGCTGCTAGCAAAAAATCAACAAGGATTAATCACATACAGCTATTTCATCCTTATTTTTCAAGTATAAGGAAACTTTCCCCCACCAGTTGACTTACAGTAATTTGGTAAATTATACTTTTAGAAGTAGAATTGAAACTTTCATCTTCTCTATCTACCTAATTCCTCCAGAAACTGAAACTTCTTAGGTTCCTAACAGTCTTATAAGGTGAATAAGAAAGGACACTTCCTGGAAGGTGCAAAAGTCTCAAGATATTTTGGAGACCTAAATAAGAGAGGAATTCACCTATATTAGAAGATTATCACAGGCAAATTCTGATGGAAAGCATTAGTTTGGCTTTCTTGGCCTTGAGATGCCTTTTGATAGTTCAATTTAAGATTCCTGCTAAAAAGTTCAAGCACAGCCAATTTAAAAGAGCCTTCATGGTCAGTTGTGCTGTGCTGTGCTCTACTTAGTCGTTCAGTCATGTCTGACTCTTTGTGACCCTGTAGCCCACCAGGCTCCTCTGTCCATGGGGTTCTCCAGGCAAGAGTACTGGAGTGGGCTGCCATGCCCTCCTCCGTATGGTCATTTAGACTTATATAAATAATCAGGTCAAGTTTATTGAAACCAGACTTCTTTTGCAAATAAATTAATATTATTTTGGCTCTCTTTGGTAGAAAATAGGGTATTTTAGAGAGAAAAATTATGTTTCAGTGGATATTAAATTCTAGTGTTGTGAGTTGAGGTCTGTGTTTACTGCCTAAAACTCATTTCCCAGATAGTTCCTTGTTGCTACGTTACATTATTTAGCATATTTAAAGTTTAATTGAGTTATTAAAAGGACATTCTAAGTTTGTTCCTGAAGCTTATCACAGTAATCTATTTTGGTATGAGGATCAGAAGCCCCATGAACTGCAACCAAAAGAAGACATATACTGGAAAAGTCATCAGATAAAGGACTAGCCATGTTGGAAGGGACCATATCCACCTTCTCTTTTATGGACTACAACTCTAGTTTCTGACTCCTGACTTCAACTAACTAACATCAGCACTCTCAGACCAGGATGAGAAAACTATTACATCTGCAGTACACAGCTAACCCAAAATACCAGACCAGGCCTGTATACTGATTACTTTGATACTGCTCACACTTTCGATTATGTACCAAATGTATTTCTTCCTTGGGCTCAATCTTATGCAAGATTCAAAAATCAATCTAGTTGCTAGGTTTGTTCCAATTTTCTCTGCCTAGTAGTCCCAGTTTACTTTGGTAGATTTCATCTCTCCAAGGCTGTAATTGGATGGTCCTTAGAAATATTACTTTAGAATAAAGAAACTCTGGCTGCCCTGGTGGCTCAGATGGTGAAGAATCTGCCTGCAATGCAAGAGACCCAAGTTCAATCCCTGAATCAGGAAGATCCCGTGGAGAAGAAAATGGCACTCCGTTTCAGTATTGTTGCCTGGAGAATTCCATAGACAGAGAAGCCCGGGTGGTTACAGTCCAAGGGATCTCAAACAGTTGAACACGACTGAGCAACTAACACACACATTCTGAAACTAACCATATATACTCCTTTTCACTAGACGGTAAATACTAGGTAGCTACTAATGGGTTCAAGGGATTTTTGAATAAGTTTATGGTCTTGGCTCTCCCCAGATTGGTTCAGTTCAGTTCACTTCAGTCATTCAGTCATGTCTGACTCTTTGCGACCTCATGAATCACAGCACGCCAGGCCTCCCTGTCCATCACCAACTCCCAGAGTCCACTCAAACTCATGTCCATCAAGTCGGTGATGCCATCCAGCCATCTCATCCTCTGTCGTCCCCTTCTCCTCCCACCCCCAATCCTTCCCAGCATCAGGGTCTTTTCCAATGAGTCAACTCTTCACATGAGGTGGCCAAAGTATTGGAGTTTCAGCTTCAACATCAGTCCTTCCAATGAACACCCAGGACTGATCTCATTTAGGATGGACCTGGTTGGATCTCCTTGCAGTCCAAGGGACTCTCAAGAGTCTTCTCCAACACCACAGTTCAAAAGCATCAATTCTTTGGCACTCAGCTTTCTTCACTGCCCAACTCTCACATCCATACATGACTACTGGAAAATCCATAGCCTTGACTAGACGGACCTTTGTTGGCAAAGTAATGTCTCTGCCTTTAAATATGCTATCTAGGTTGGTCATAACTTTCCTTCCAAGGAGTAAGCGTCTTTTAATTTCATGGCTGCAAGCACCATCTGCAGTGATTTTTGAGCCCCCAAAAATAAAGTCTGCCACTGTTTCCACTGTTTCCCCATCTATTTCCCATGAAGTGATGGGACCAGATGCCATGATCTTAGTTTTCTGAACGTTGAGCTTTAAGCCAACTTTTTCACTCTCCTCTTTCACTTTCATCAACAGGCTCTTTAGTTCTTCTTCACTTTCTGCCATGAGGGTGGTGTCATCTGCATATCTGAGGTTACTGATATTTCTCCCGGCAATCATGATTCCAGCTTGTGCTGTCTCCAGCCCAGCATTTCTCATGATGTACTCTGCACAGAAGTTAAATAAGCAGGGTGACAATATACAGCCTTGACGTACTCCTTTTCCTATTTGGAACCAGCCTGTTGTTCCATGTCCAGTTCTAACTGTTGCTTCCTGACCTGCATACAGGTTTCTCAAGAGGCAGGTCAGGTGGTCTGCCATTCCCATCTCTTTCAGAATTTTCCACAGTTTATTGTGATCCACACAGTCAGAGGCTTTGGCAGAAATAGATGTTTTGTTGGAACTCTCTTGCTTTTTCAATGATCCAGCGGATGTTGGCAATTTGATCTCTGGTTCCTCTGCCTTTTCTAAAACCAGCTTGAACATCTGGAAGTTGTTCAACCCCAGGTTGGTTAGGAAGATGCAAAATTAGTTTCCCTTGGATTCAAGGTCATCTACAGTTAGCCTTGGAAACAGTCCCTGCTGATTAGCCTTTAATCCCAACATGCTGGGTTTGATCAGTTTTCCAATGGTATGACCAATTGGCCACAATATTTATTCTTTCATTTAGAAGATATCATTACTTACATAGAGGATTTAATAAAATTTACTCAGCAATCTTTGTCACTGATTAAGTCATTATCTTCTTCAATTCAGAGGTCTCTGTGATGAGAAAGGTGGTCCTAGAGAACTGCATGACCCTCAGGTTTCTTCCCTTGGGGGAACCATATGAATGTTGTGTTTTTGTACATGATGAATATTCTAATGTAACTTTTCTTATGACACATATGAAGAATCAAATTTCTTCTCTGAATGATTCTCTTCCCAGTTTGGGGAAAATGGTAGGAAAATGGTTTGGTTTAAGAGAATCTGCACTTAAAACTTTACTGATAACATTGTTACTCTTATTGGCAATTTTATTAGTCTGTCACTAAATAGAAAGAATGAACCAGACTATTATGACCTAACATTGAAAAACATAATTGCCCCAGGGCAGGTACACAACCACCCTGACATAGAGGGACCAAATATTTGATCACCTAATGCTATCTATCAAAAGATTAATGACCAAAATGGGGAAATTGATGAAATAAAATTTATTTTATGGCAAGATGAAAAAAATTTAAGCATGAAAGCTTTTTCTGTCTGTCTGGGCATCCTCCCTCCCCTTTTTAATGTATTATACATCTGCATTAACCAGACTTCCTTAGGAGATAACATTCATTCTTAATCCTGTAAAGATCACAAATATCACTACAGATTCTACAGTCATTAAAAAGGAAATAAGAGAATACTATGAACAACTTTACACTCATAAATTTGACAGTAAGAAAAAATGGACTGGACAAATTCATTGAAAATTATAAAATACCAAGGCTCAATCAAGATGCAATAGACAATCTTAATAAACCCATAACCATCAAAGAAATTGAATTCATAATTGAAAAACTCCCCCCAAAATATCCAGGACCAGATGATTTCACTGGATAATTCTATCATTTAAAAGAATTAACATCAATTTTATACAATTTCTTCCATAAAGCACAAAAGAATACACTAATACCAAAACCAAATAGAAAACTATAGTCCAGTGTCTCTCGTGGACTTAGATTCAAAAATCCCCAATATATTGAAAAGAAATCCAACATGTATAATAAGAATTATACACTATGATTAACTGAGATTTATTCCAAGAATGCAAGATTGACTTAACATTTGAAAATCTACATAATCCACTATCAACAAAGTAAAGAAGAAAAATTATTTTTCACACTTTGTGAAATATTTTCACAATTTGTGCAGAAAAAATATTTAAGAAAGTCCAACACTCACTCATAATTTTTAAAGAAAATCTCACAAAACTAGGGATAGAGAATAGTTACCTCAACTTGTTAAAGAACATCTACCAAAAAAAATAAAACCACTATAACAATAATTATATTTTTTAAAAGGCTGAATATTTCCTTGGACTGCAAGGAGACCAAACCATTCAATCCTAAAAGAAATCAACCCTGAATATTCATTGGAAGGACTGATGCTGAAACTAAACTCCAATACTTTGGCCACCTGATCACTGTGGATGGTGACTCCAGCCATGAAATTAAAAGATGCTTGCTCCTTGGAAGAAAACTTATGACAGTATTAAAAAGCAGAGACATCACTTTGCTGACAAAGGTCTGTATAGTCAAAGCTATGATTTTTCCAGTAGTCACATATGGACGTGAGAGTTGGACCATAAAGAAGGCTGAGTGTCAAAGAATTGATTCTTTCAAACTGTGGTGTTACAGAAGATTCTTGAGAGTCCCTTGGATAACAAGGAGATCAAACTAGTCAGCCCTAAAGGAAATCGACCCTGAGTATTCATTGGAAGGACTGATGCTGAAGCTGAAGCTGCAATAGTTTGGCCACCTGATGCAAAGAGCTGACTCATTGGAAAAGACCCTGATGCTGGGCAAGATTGAAGGCAGGAGGAGAAGAGGACAACAGAGAATGAGATGGTTGGATGGCATCATCAACTCAATGGAAATGAGTTTGAGCCAGTTCCAGGAGAGATTGAAGGACAGGGGAGCCTGGTGTACTGCAGTTCTTGGGGTCACAAAGAGTCGGATATGATTAGCAACTGAACAACAACAACAATGCCTAACAAACATATATTGAATCTCTATGCTTAAAATTACAAAATGCTGATGAAAGCAATCAAAGAAATAAATGGAAATATATTCTATTTATTGAATATTCCATAGATTAGAAGACTCAAAATAGTAAAATTGTCAGTTCTCCCTCAAAATGATTGATGGATTCAGTGCTATCAAAATCCCAGCAAGGTTTTTAGTACACATAGACAAACAAATTCTAAAATTTATATAGAAAGGCACTATAATAGTAAAAAAGGAACTAGAATAGTAAAAAAAAAAATCTTAAGATAAGAAAAATGAGAGAAATCTCTCTACCTGATAATAAGCCTCCATCAGTCAGTGAGACACTGGTAGAGGGTATATGTAACATATAGATGAATGGGAAATAATGGAAAACACAGAAATAGAACCACACAAATATGCACAAGTGAATTTTTACAAAAGGGTAAAATCAATTCAATGGAAGAATAGCCTTTTCAAAAAACAAAAAAATGAACCTTGACCTAAATCTCACATCTTACACAAAAATTGCTTCAAAATGGATCATAGATTTAAATGTAAAATATAACTATAAAACTTTCAGAAAAAATAAGAAAATCTTCAAACTCTAGGGCTAATGAGTTAGATTTAATAACAAAATATCATACATAAAAAGAAAATTTGATAAATTTGACCTTGTTAAAATTTAATATTTTGGTTCTATGAAAAAGAAAACCTACAGATTGGGAGAATATATTTTAAAAGGGACTAATATCTAGAATATATAAAGAATTATCAAAACTCAACATTAAAAAAAATATATCAATCTGAAGATCAGCAAAAGATATGAGAAGATATTTCACTGAACAGGATATACAGAAGGGAAGTAAGCACATGAAGAGACAGTCACCATCATCAGCTGCCAGGTAAATGCAAATTAAAATCACAATGAGAGATCACTATAACCAATGAAATTGGTTAAAATAAAAACTAGTGACACACCAACTACTGTGGGAGCATGCAGAGAATCCAGATCACTCATCCAGACCAATCCAGAAATGGTACAGCCTCTCAGGAAAGCCAAGCAACAGCTTCTTTAAAAAACCAAACATGCAATTACCATATGACTCTGTACTCTATCCTAGACAAATGAAAACTCATGTTCCCACAAAAATATGTGTATGGCTTTATTTGCAATAGCCTAAACTGGAATCAGCCCAGGTGAACAGTCCTTCACCGTGAAGGTGAAGGTGAAGGACCTATTGAAGAGGTCCTTCGACAGGTGAATGGTTGATCAAAGGGTAATACTTCACACCATCAGACAATACAATCCAATACACAGAGGCTGCAAAAATCTCCAGAGAGTTATTCTGGGCACAAAAAGTCAGTTACAAAGGGTTATACAATTCCATTCACATAACATTGTTGAAACGACAATTCCTTAGAAATCAGAGACAAACCAGTGGTTACCGAGGGTTAGGGGATTGGAGGTGGGGGAGGTGGTGGCAAGTGATGGGCTACAGAACACCACCAGGAGAGAAGTTTGGGGCGTCTGCACTGTGTAGTGTCTCGACTGTGTGGTAGAAACATGAACTTACACAGGTGATAAAATTGCATAAACCACAGGCATGTGCACACATGAGCATGCACACACACTCGATTATATAAATGGGCCAAAGATGGCCTGTGTGTATCAGCTTCAAGCTTGTTTATTTCTTCACAGAAGGCTGAGACCCATTAGGTCAAAAGCCCACAGACACCAAACTCCACTTTTCACACTTTCAATTACTTTAAAAATAGCTCAAAGAGGCAGTGTTTTAGCCATTTAGAAATTGCCTGTGTTACATACTCCTAGTAGCCATTACGTACTAGTAAGATAAGGCCCAAAGCCACTGCTGCCCTTCTGAGCTCTCTGGCCCAGGGACAGAGTGACATCATGCAGACAAACAGACCCCTCTCAGGCCCCCTTCTCTCCAGGAAGCTCTATCACTCACCCCTCCTTCCAAGTACTGAACCCCTATCACAGCCTCAGCACAGACTTCTGCTGGGAGGGGCTTCTTCCACATGCAACCCCATCCCAGTGCCACCAGCAAAGCTTGGAGTGTGTCACTGCCTCCCAGGGTCATATCTTGATCAGCCCAAACGCCTCAGCACCCCCATACACATGTGCATGCGCACATATACACTCACAGCACAGAGGATTGCAAGTGACCAGGAAATCTGAGTCAGTGGGTCATATCGATGTGAATTCACCCTTTATGATATTATCCTATTGTTTTGGAAAATGTTACCCTTGAAGGAAATTGCGTAGAGCCTACAAAGGGTGATTATTATTTCTTACAAATTCATGTAAATTTATAAGTATCCAAAAAAAAAAATTTCACTTAAAGAAATTTCTGGCTACTTGCAAGCTCTGCCCACCATTCTGCCACCGAGGTAAGTGACAGGATGAGCAGGCTTTCCTCAGCTTGTGAGACGAACACACATCCTCAGTAGAGCAGCCTGGTGATGGACTGCACACACAGGCATGTGCTCACACACATACACACCTTGACAGCCCCTCACCTGGTAGAGAAACGTCAGCGCGGAGTCCCAGAGCTCTGTGTTTGGGCCTTGGTTCTGTTCCTGGTGTAAGCCACTCTGAGCCCCAACAGTCTCCTCTGTGAAATAGGGCTATGGTTTCACCCTACAGAATTCTTCCTGGAACACCAGAGACAAGATCTCTGAAGTAGGTAACAGCATCCCCACTTCACAGATGAGCAACTAAGGGCCAGTAAATCTTATTGTTATTAAAATACCAACCACACTCATGTGAGAAGAAGGTCTGAAAGTGGAGGGCCAGGGGAGTGGAGGGAGCCGAGGAGGGCAGTCCGCATCGCTGCCCTGGCAGTTTCGCCCTTTGTGATTCTTCTCCTCTAATTGCCTGGGTCGTCAGTAACCTCCTTGCGGAACCCATGTACATCAGGACACACTTACACTCAGCACAGATTGAGTTCAAACCTTGTCTTTGTTAAACGAATGTTTCATTTTTCAAGACCCCAATTCCACAGTCTACAGGGGGCAGAGTTCCCTGAGCTGTCAGAGAGGTCAAGAGCTAGAAAGGGTCTAGGGTGGACCAGTGAGGCTGGGAAACAGTGGTGGTGGGGGGACAGTAGGGCTGGGGGTTCACCGGTCATCCCCATCCCTGGCATACTGTGCCACACCAGAGACCTCAAAGGCACCCGGAACAGAACAGCTGTGCTCTGTGCACCCAGGGCTAGTCAGTGCGGGGGAGTGGAGACAGGAGGGAGCAAGAAGAAACTGCTGGAGGGCAGCTCCAAAGGCTCTCCAAGCCATGAAGGCAGCGAGCACCACAAGGGAGGTGGCAGGTAACAGAGGCACCTGCAGCAAAGGCGTGGTAGAGCTAGTCCTCTTTCTAGAACTGAGTCCAATCCCTTCTCCTGGGCAACAGTCAAGCCGGGCTCAGCACAGGAAGATGGGAAAGCAGAGCTCCCAGGGTAGGGTGGGAACCGACCCCAGGGCGTTCTTTATGCCAGAAGCAGGACAAAATAATCAGAAGCCCAAGCAGCCCTGGTAACACTGCCCTCAAGCACTGACTGAGGGATTGTGTTAAAAATTCTTAGCAAGATGCCCCCATGCCCCTCTCACGAACCCACCATCTTCTGCTTCCTTTAGAGGGAACTTAGGAGGATTGGTGCTGGGTCATGGTATGGCTGGGCCATACCACCGCCTGGAAGTGCCCAGAGCTGCACACACAGACAGGAAACAGCTTGAGCGAGAGACAGGCTTGGAGAGCCGCCCTCATCTATATGCTAATTAGCCCATACCAGAATTATGGGGTTAATTAAGCATCTCGGCCCTCCCTCTGTTTTATCTGCCCCGACACCAGGGCTAGAGGAGGCGATCTCAACCTCTGATCAAATTAGCTGTCCACCGGCTGCTCCACAAGGCAGAGGAACCAGCTCCCAGAGTTAATCATGTTTATTTCACAAGGCACCGGGGATTTAAAAAATGATTAGGAATCAAATCCAGGAGCAAACAGCCCCTGAACCTTGTGCTCTCAATTTCCTCCTTGCAGAGAGTGTTTTATTGCTGCATCCAGGCCACATACTTCCTGCCTGAAGTGGGATGACCAGCTACTGGGGACATGACATCGAGGCAGCAGACTGGTAGACTTGGGGTGGGGAGGGGAGGGAGAGACTTCCTCTTACTTTCCTGTGCCCTAGATCCAGCACCCAGTGCGTAATACTGTCAGAGGGCTATGGTTTCTTTATGTTTCTGCCGCACTGTGTGGCCTCGGGTAAGTGATTTTAATTCTCTGAGCCCCAAGTTTCTTATTTGTTAAAGAAAACAGCATCCACCTAGACATACTATAGGCAGCATGGATGGCCTAGGTAGTAGGCATCAGGCCGTAATGGGCATTATATCAGTTTTATTCCTTTCTATTTCTCCCCTTGCACCCTAGTCTTGAGTTCCTGTCATTCCACCCATCAAAGTCCAGCTCAAAGCTCCCTCCACCAAGCACCTCCCTGATACCTCTATGTAACTCAGCAACAACCCTGCATGAGCAACAGCCCATGCAAGAGCATGCATCAGTAAATATGTGTTGGAAAAAAAAAAAAAGGTGGAAGAAAAGGTGTGACCAAGATGACAGTGTAGGAAGACCCTGAGCTCACCTCCCACTGCTGCTGCTGCTGCTGCTAAGTCGCTTCAGTCGTGTCTAACTCTGTGCGACCCCATAGACGGCAGCCCACCAGGCTCCGCCGTCCCTGAGATTCTCCAGGCAAGAATACTGGAGTGGGTTGCCATTTCCTTCTCCAGTGCATGAAAGGGAAAAGTGAAAGTGAAGTCGCTCAGTCGTGTCTGACTCTTAGCGACTCCATGGACTGAAGTCTGCCAGGCTCCTCCATCCATGGGATTCTCCAGGCAAAAGAGTACTGGAATGGGGTGCCATTGCCTTCTCCACCCACAGGCACACCAAAATCACACCTATTTACAAACTATAGATGAGAACAATCTGAAGACTAGCAGGAAAGATCTCCTACAACTAAAAATATAAAGGAACTCCAAGATAGTTAAGTAGGGTGGAGACACAGTGTAGTCAAGGCCCTTATCCCCAGGTTGCAAGCCACAAATAGGAAGATAGTTACAACTGTAGAGTTTCTCCCCAAGGAACAAGGGGCCCAAGCCCCACATCGGGCTCCCCAGCCCAAGGGTGAGCCCCCAGAGCATTTGACTTTAAAGATCAGTAGGGCTCACAAACCAGGGACCCAGAGGGTCATAGAAAACAGAGACTCCACTCTTACAAGATGCATACAAATCTCACATGCTCCAGGACCCAGGGCAGATGCGGTAATTTGAAAGGAACCTGGGTCAGACCTACCTGCTAATCTTGAAAGATCTCATGGAGAAGCAGGAGGCAATTGCAGCTCACAGAGGGACATAGACACTGGTGGCAGTCCTTGGAGGAAGCACATTCTACCACCAGGACACCGTGGCTGACAAGCGCCACTGTGAAATTCTTCTAGCTTATTAGCTCTAGGGGATTACCTGCCCACCAGCTGGTTGGCACAAATCACTGGACCCCCCAGACCAAACAGTCAGCTGTTTGGGCTTGCAGCCCTGTCTGTGAACAGGCCAGCACCAGGCCCCAGTCCCACTGCACCCACTCAGGGCCTTGCAACCAGCCACTCTGGGACCAGCCAACCTACCAGAAGGCTGGCACTAGTCCCTAGACCCCCGAAGAATAAATCCAACCAAAGATCTGTACTTGGAAAGCTGCAAGTCATTAAAGAAAGAAATTAAAGACAACACAAATTAAAAAATGTACCATAATCATGGATTAGAAGAATTAATATTGTTAAAATGACAATATCACCCAAGGCAACCTACAGATTCCATGCTTCTTGTTGTTGTTCAATTGCTAAGTTGTGTCTGACTCTTTGCGACCCCATGCACTGTAGCACACCAGGCTTCCCTGTCCTTCAGTATCTTCTGGAGTTTTCTCAAACTCATGTCCATTGAGTCAGTGATGCCATCCAACCATCTCATCCTCTGTCGTCCCCTTCTCCTCCTGCCTTCAATCTTTCCCAGCATCAGGGTCTTTTCCAATGAGTCGGCTCTTTGCATCTGGTGGCCAAAGTATTGGAGTTTTGGTTTGATCTCCTTGCAATCCAAGGGACTCTCAAGAGTCTTCTCCAGCACTACAATTCAAAAGCATCAATTCTTCAGCACTCTGCCTTCTTTATGGTCCAACTCTCACATCTGTACATGATTACTGGAAAAAACATAGCTTTGACTATACATACCTTTGTCAGCAAAGTGATGTCTCTGCTTTTTAATACATTGTCTAGGTTTGTCATAGCTTTTCTTCCAGGGAACAGGTATCTTTTAATTCTGTGTCTGTGGTCACTGTCCACAGTGATTTTGAAGCCTAAGAAAATAAAATCTGTCACTGTTCCCACTTTTTCCCCATCTATTTGCCCTGAAGTGATGGGACCAGATGCCATGATCTTAGTTTTTTTGAATGTTGAATTTCAAGTCAGCTTTTTCATTCTTCTCTTTCACTTTCATCAAGAGGCTCTTTAGTTTGTCTTCACTTTCTGCCGTTAGAGTGGTGTCACGTGCATATCTGAGGTTGTTGATATTTCTCCCAGCAATTTGGATTCCAGCTTGTGATTTATCCAACCCAGCATTTCGCATGATGAAATCTGTACATAAGTTAAATAAGCAGGGTGACAGTATACAGCCTTGACGTACAGCTTTCCCAATTTAGAACCAGTCCATTGTTCCATGTACTAACTGTTGCTTCTTGACCTGCACACAGGTTTCTCAGGAGGCAGGTAAGGTGGTCTGGTATTCCCATTTCTTTAAGAATTTCCCACAGTTTGCTGTGATCCACACAGTAAGAGGCTTTAGTTTAGTCAATGAAGCAGAAGTAGATGTTTTTTTCTGGAATTCCCTCACTTTTTCTATGATCCAACAGATGTTGGCAATTTGGTCTCTGGTTTCCCTGCCTTTCCTAAATCCAGTTTGTACAGCTGAAAATTCTGGGTTCACATACTGCTGAAGCCTAGCTTGAAAGATTTTTAGTATTACCTTGCTAGCATATGAAATGAGCACAAGTGTACAGAAATTTGAACATACTTTGGCATGGCCTTTCTTTGGGTTTGGAATGAAAACTGACCTTTTCCAGTCTTATGGCCACTGCTGAATTTTCCAAATTTTTTCTGGCATATTGAGTGCAGCACTCTCACACCATTATCTTTTAGAATTTGAAATAGCTCAGCTGGAATTCCATCACCTCCACTAGCCTTGTTTGTAGTAATGCTTCCTAAGGCTCACTTGACTTCACACTCCAGGATATCTGGCCCTAGGTGAGTGACCACACCATCATGGCTATCCAGGTCATTAGAACATTTTTTTAACAGCTCTTCTGTGTATTCTTACCACCCCTTCTCAATCTCTTCTGCTTCTATTAGGTCCTTACTATTTCTGTCCTTTATTGTGCCCATCTTTGCATGAAATGTTCCCTTGGTATCTCCAATTTTCTTGATGAGATCTCTAGTCTTTCTCATTCTACTGTTTTCCTCTATTTCTTTGCACTGTTCATTGAAGAAAGCTTCCTAATCTCTCCTTGCTATTCTCTGGAACTCTGCATTCAGTTGGGTATCTCTTTCCCTTTATCCTTTGCCTTTCACTTCTTTTCTCAGCTATTTGTAAGGCCTTCTCAGACAACCACTTTGCCTTGTTGCATTTCTTTTTCCTTTGAGTCAGTGCAATCTCTATCAAAACACCAATGACATTTTTCACAGAATTAGAATAAATAATTCTAAAATTTGTATGGAAACACAAAACATCCCAAATAATCAAAACCATCTGAGAAAGAAGGACAGAGCTGGAGGTGTCACGCTCCTTGACTTCAGACTACAAAGCTACAGTCATCAAAACAGTATGGTACTGACACAAAAGCAGAAAAATAGGTCAGTGGAACAGAATAGGGAGCCCAGAAATAAACCCACACTTATATGGTTAAATAATCTACAACAAAGAGGCAAGAATATACAATGGAGAAAAGACAGTCTCTTCAACAAGTGGTGCTGGGAAAACTGGACAGCTACATGCAAAAGAATCACACAGGACTATTTTCTCATACCATATATAAAAATAAATTCAAAATGGATTTAAAAACTTACATGTAAGACCTGAAACCACAAAAATTCTAGAAGAAAACATAGACAATATACTGTTTGACACTGGTCTTGGCAATATTTTTTGGCTGTCTCCTCAGGTAAGGGAAACAAAAACAAAAATAAATGAATGGGACTACATCAAGCTAAAAAGTTTTCGCACAGTGAAGGAAACTACCAACAAAATAGAAAGGCCACCTAGTGAATGGGAAAAGATATTTGCAAACAATATATTGATAAGGGGTTAAAATACAAAATATACAAGGAACACATAAAACTCACCATCAAAAAAATAAACAGCCCAATCAAAACATGAGCAGAGGACCTGAATGGGCATTTTTCCAGAGAAGACACACAGATGGACAACAGGCACATGAGAAGATGGTCAACTAATCATCAGGGAAATGCAAATCAAAACCACAATGAGATGTCATTTCACCCCTGTCAGAGTAGTAATTGTCAAAAAGACCACAAATAAGTGTTGGTGAAAACACGGAGTAAAGGGAAACTTGGTGCACTGTTGGTGGAATGTGAATTGGTACAGCTACTATGGAAAAGTGTATGCTTGTTAGCCACAGTATGAGGCTCAGTGAGATCAACTAACTGTCCCAAGTTTACGCATCTAGTAAGTGGCAGGGCCAGAACTTAAATCTAGATTTATTCACATCCAACACCATATCCCTGATCATTGCCATACATTGCTTCCTTTTGTGGAATAAGAGTCATCAAGAGCATAAGTTGTAGGTTTTGGGGAGTGTTACTGTAGGAAGCTGGGAGCTGAGGGTGGCGGACGAGAGGGGCTAGACCGGGGCGGGGGCCGGGGGCGGTGGCCGAGAGGGGCTAGGCCGGCTGGGGGCCGGGGGCCGGGGCCGGCGACCGGCAGAGCCTAGGCCGGGCCGGGGGCTGGGGATGGCGGCCTACAGGTCCTAGGCTGGGCCGGGGGCCGGGGGCAGTGGCCTACAGGGGCTAGGCCGGGCCGGGGCCCGGGGCGGCGGCCTACAGGGAAAACTAGCTAATCTGATCACACGGACCACAGCCTTGTCTATCTCAATGAAACTAAGCCATGTCGTGTGGGGCCACCCAAGACGGATGGGTCATGGTGGAGAGGTCTGACAGATTGTGGTCCACTGGAGAAGGGCATGGCAAACCACTTCGGTATTCTTGCCTTGAGAACCCCATGAACAGTATGAAAAGGCAAAAAGATAGGACACTGAAAGATGAACTCCCCAGGTCAGTAGGTGCCCAATATACTAATGGAGATCAGTGGAGAAATAACTCCAGAAAGAATGATGGGATGGAGCCAAAGCAAAAACAATACCCAACTGTGGATGTGACTGGTGACAGACGCAAAGTCCGATGCTGTAAAGAGCAATATTGCATAGGAACCTGGAATGTTAGGTCCATGAATCAAGGCAAATTGGAAGTGGTCAAACAGGAGATGGCAAGAGTGAACGTCGACATTCTAGGAATCAGCGAACTAAGATGGACTGGAATGGGAGAATTCAACTCAGATGACCATTATATCTACTACTGTGGGCAAGAATCCCTTAGAAGAAATGGAGTAGCCATCATGGTCAACAAAAGAGTCCGAAATGCAGTACTTGGATGCAATCTCAAAAATGATAGAATGATCTCTGTTCGTTTCCAAGGCAAACCATTCAATATCATGGTAATCCAAGTCTATGCCCC
Organism: Giraffa tippelskirchi; assembly: GCF_054371585.1. NCBI lineage: Eukaryota > Metazoa > Chordata > Mammalia > Artiodactyla > Giraffidae > Giraffa > Giraffa tippelskirchi. Next base: position 67,089,809 of record NC_137277.1, read on the forward strand.
AATCAGTAATTCCGAAGAAGCTGAAGTTGAACGATTCTATGAAGACCTACAAGACCTTTTAGAACTAACACCCAAAAAAGATGTCCTTTTCACTATAGGGGACTGGAATGCTAAAGTAGGAAGTCAAGAAACACCTGGCGTAACAGGCAAGTTTGGCCTTGGAGTACAGGATGAAGCAGGGCAAAGGCTAATAGAGTTTTGCCACGAGAATGCACTGGTAATAACAAACACCCTATTCCAAAAACACAAGAGAAGACTCTACACGTGGACATCACCAGATGGTCAACACCGAAATCAGATTGATTATATTCTTTGCAGCCAAAGATGGAGAAGCTGTATACACTCAGCAAAAACAAGACCGGGAGCAGACTGTGGCTCGGATCATGAACTGCTTATTGCCAAATTCAGACTTAAATTGAAGAAAGTAGGGAAAACCACTAGACCATTCAGGTATGACCTAGAGCAAATCCCTTATGAGTATACCGTGGAAGTGACAAATAGATTTAAGGGTCTAGACCTGATAGACAGAGTGCCTGATGAACTATGGACAGAGGTTCGTGACATTGTACAGGAGACAGGGATCAAGAAAATCCCCATGGAAAAGAAATGCAAAAAAGCAAAATGGCTGTCTGAGGAGGCCTTACAGATAGCTTGGAAGAGAAGAGAAGCGAAAAGCAAAGGAGAAAAGGAAAGGAATATCTGAGTGCAGAGTTCCAAAGAATAGCAAGGAGAGATAAGAAAGCCTTCCTCAGCGATCAGTGCAAACAAATAGAGGAAAACAACAGATTGGGAAAGATTAGAGATCTCTTCAAGAAAATTAGAGATACCAAAGGAACATTTCATGCAAAGATAGGCTCGATAAAGGACAGAAATGGTATGGACCTAACAGAAGCAGAAGATAGTAAGAAGAGGTGGCAAGAATACACAGACGAACTGTACAATAAAGATTTTCATGACCCAGATAATCACGATGGTGTGATCACTCACCTAGAGCCAGACATCCTGGAATGTGAAGGCAAGTGGGCCTTAGAAAGCATCACTATGAACAAAGCTAGTGGAGGTGATGGAATTCCAGTTGAGCTATTTCAAATCCTCAAAGGTGATGCTGTGAAAGTGCTGCACTCGAAATGCCAGCAAATTTGGAAAACTCGGCAGTGGCCACAGGACTGGAAGAGGTCAGTCTTCGTTCCAATTCCAAAGAAAGGCAATGCCAAAGAATGCTCAATTGCACTCACCTCACATGTTAGTAAAGTAATGCTCAAAATTCTCCAAGCCAGGCTTCAGCAATACATGAACCATGAACTTCCAGATGTTCAAGCTGGTTTTAGAAAAGGCAGAGGAACCAGAGATCAAATTGCCAATATCCGCTGGATCATCGAAAAAGCAAGAGAGTTCCAGAAAAACATCTATTTCTGCTTTATTGACTATGACAAAGCCTTTGACTGTGTGGATCACAATAAACTGTGGAAAATTCTGAAAGAGATAGGAATACCAGACCATCTGACCTGTCTCTTGAGAAACTTGTATGCAGGTCAGGAAGCAACAGTTAGAGCTGGACATGGAACAACAGACTGGTTCCAAATAGGAAAAGGAGTACGTCAAGGCTGTATATTGTCACCCTGCTTATTTAACTTATATGCAGAGTACATCATGAGAAATGCTGGGCTGGAAGAAACACAAGCTGAAATCAAGAATGCCGGGAGAAATATCAATAACCTCAGATATGCGGATGATACCACCCTTATGGCAGAAAGTGAAGAAGAACTAAAGAGCCTCTTGATGAAGGTGAAAGAGGAGAGTGAAAAAGTTGGCTTAAAGCTCAACGTTCAGAAAACTAAGATCATGGCATCTGGTCCCATCACTTCATGGGAAATAGATGGGGGAACAGTGGAAACAGTGTCAGACTTTGTTTTGGGGGGCTCCAAAATCACTGCTGATGGTGATTGCAGCCATGAAATTAAAAGGCGCTTACTCCTTGGAAGGAAGGTTATGGCAAACCTAGATAGCATATTTAAAGGCAGAGACATTACTTTGCCAACAAAAGTCCGTCTAGTCAAGGCTATGGTTTTTCCAGTGGTCATGTATGGATGTGAGAGTTGGACAGTGAAGAAAGCTGAGCGCCAAAGAATTGATGCTTTTGAACTGTGGTGTTGGAGAAGACTCTTGAGAGTCCCTTGGACTGCAAGGAGATCCAATCAATCCATCCTAAAAGAGATCCAATCAATCCATCCTAAAAGAGATCAATCCTGGGTGTTCAGTGGAAGGTCTGATGTTGAAGCTGAAACTCCAATACTTTGGGCACCTCATGCGAAGGGTTGACTCATTGGAAAAGACCCTAATGCTGGGTAGGATTGGGGGTGGGAGGAGAAGGGGACGACAGAGGATGACATGGTTGGATGGCATCACCGACTCGATGGACATGGGTTTGGGTAGTCTCCGGGAGTTGGTGATGGACAGAGAGGCCTGGCGTGCTGCAATTCATGGGGTCGCAAAGAGTCGGACACGACTGAGCGGCTGAACTGAAATGAACTATGGAAAAGAGTATGGAGGTTTTTCAACATTTTTTAAATACAAATACTATACAATCTAGCAATCCCACTTCTGCGTATTTTTCCAAAGAAAACATAGACACTAATTCAAAATGATATATGCACCCCTAAGTTCAATGCAGCATTATTTACAATAGCCAAGATGAGGAAGCAAGCTAAGTGTCTATCAATAGATGAATGGATAAGAAAGATGTGATATATACACACACACACAGTAGAATATTACTTAGCCATAAAAAAGAGTGAAATCTTACCTTTTTTAACTACATAGTTGGATTTAGAGGATACTACCCTAGTGAAATAAGTCAGACAGAGAAAGATAAGTACAGCATGATTTCACTTACTAATGGAACCCCAAAACAAAGCAAATGAATAAACATAACAAAACAGAAACAGATTCCTAAATACAGAGAACAAACAGGTCCTGAGGTGGTGTGGGGAGGCAGACAATGAAAAGGAAAACAATGTAACTACATGAGGTGATGAATGCTAATTAACTTGATTGTAGCAATCATTTCACAGTGTATATTTATATGAAACCATCATGTTGTACCGGAGAAAGGACACGACTGGGCGACTTCACTTTCACTTTTCACTTTCATGCACTGGAGAAGGAAATGGCAACCCATTCCAGTGTTCTTGCCTGGAGAATGCCAGGGACAGGGGAGCCTGGTGGGCTGTCGACTATGGGGTCGCACAGAGTTGGACACGACTGAAGGGACTTAACAGCAGCAGCAGCAGCATTTTGTACACCTTAAATATATACAATTTTGTCAACTATATCATATCTCTTTAAAGCTGAAAAAAGATTTTTTCAAATGAGCTAAAGGGGCTTAGAGAGAGAACTGTAAGTCATAAGGGCCCATTGAACATCCTTGAGAGACACCAGTCACCCAGAGCCCATTGGTCAAGCCCAATTTGTCCATTTATAAATGCAGCCTTGGGGAGAGGCAACTTCGTAGTGACAGCAATGAGGGTAGATAGAATATGGATCACTGACACTCTCCACAGTCCAGACTGAGTTCATCTCTGTCAGCCTCATGTCCACTGTAGAGTGTAGCTGTAAAGAGCGGAGATAAGTCCCTCCTCATAGGAGACTGACTCAGGGCATGTGGTAAGCAGAATTCTCACATGGCCCCAGTATTTTCACTCCCCAGGTGTACATGCCCTCTGGATATAATGGGTATTACTTCCATGATTAGGTTTTGTTATTTGGCATAACTGACTTCAAGATTGGGAGATTATCCAGGTTGGCCTAACCTAATCCCATGAGCCCTTTAAAAGCTGGTGGCAGAAAAGGAAGTCAGAGATTCCAAGCATGAGAAGGATGTAGTACACCTTTGCTGGCTTGAAGATGAAGGAGAAAACATCACAAAGAGTACAGGTGCCCTTTAAGCAGCCAAGAACAGCTGGAACAGCTGACACCAGGAGAGGAGTGGACCTCAGTCCTATAATCTCAAGGAACTGAGTTCTACCAACAAGATAAATGAGTGAGCATATGCCTTAAACAGACACTTCTCCAAAGAAGAAATTCAAATGGCCAACAGATATGTGAAAACGTGTTCAATATCACCAATCTTCAGGGAAGTGTAAATCAAAACCACAGTGAGCGGCCACCTTACATCTCTTAGAATGGCTGTTATCAAAAAGACAAAAGGCAAGTGTTAGCAAGGATGTGGGGAAAAGAGAAATCTTGTGCACTGTTGATGGGAATGTAATTAGTACCGCCACCATGGAAAATAGTATGGAACTACCATAGAACTACCATATGACCCAGTGACCCCACTTCTGTGTACACATCCAAAGACATTGAAATCAGGGTTTTAAGAGCTTTTGCACTCCCACACTCACTGCAACATTATTCACAATAGACATAACATGGAAACCATGTAATATCCTTCAACAGAAAAGGAAGATATACATATATATAATGGAATATTACTTACCCTTTAAAAAAAAGGAAATCCTCCCTTTTGCTACAACATGGGTCAACCTGGAAAACATTATGCCTAGCAAAATAGGCCAGATACAGAAAAACAAATACTGCATGATCTCACTTACATGTGGAATTAAAAATAAATTCATAGAAACAGTAGAATGGGGATTGCCAGAGTCTAGCAGGGGAGGGGAAATGGGAAATTGAGAGAATGTTGGTCAAAGGGTACAAAGTTTAAGTCTTTCAGGATGAGTAAGTTATGGACATCTAATGTAGAGCATGGTGAGTACATGCTCAGTCGCTTCAGTCGTGTCCGACCCTTTGCAACCCTATGGACTGTAGCCAGCAGGGTCTTCTTTCTGCAGGATTCTCCAGGCAAGAATACTGAAGTAGGTTGCTGTGCCCTCCTCTAGGGGATCTTTCTGACCCAGGGGTGGAACCCACATCTCCTGGGGCTCTTGCACGGAAAGCAGATACTTTACCACTGAGCCACTGGGGAAGCCCACGTGTAGCATGGTGCCTGTAGTTAACAATACTATATTGCATAGTTGAAATTCACTGAGGATAGATCTTAAATCAAACTACACACATACACAAATGATAACTAAATGAGGTGATAGATGTGTTATAGCTTGATTGTGGAGATCATTTAACTATATGTTAGTAGCTCAGTCATATTCAACTCTGCTACCCCATGGACTGTAGTCCACCAGGCTCCTCTGTCCATGGGATTCTCCAGGCAAGAATACTGAAGCAGGTAGCCATTCCCTTCTCCAGGGGATCTTCCTGACCCAGGGACTGAATCAGGGTATCCTGCATTGAAGGCAGATTGCTTACCATCTGAGCCACCAGGGAAACCCCCATTTAACTATACATGTATTGGAGAAGGAAATGGCAACCCACTCCAGTGTTCTTGCCTGGAGAATCCCAGGGACAGCGGAGCCTGGTGGGCTGCCATCTATGGGGTCGCACAGAGTCAGACATGATGGAAGTGATTTAGCAGCAGCAATATAGTTAAAGTATAATATGATAATATAATTCATGTGACAATATAATAATATAATTAATATAATAATTATATAGTAATTTAACTATGTGGTTATTCTATATTAACTATATGTTATATACCAGATAACTATGTATATATTAAATATATGGGTATATATTATATATATATAATATTACATATAGTTATATATTAAATATATATACATATATATACATAATCATCATGTTAAAGATCTTAAATATATACATTTTTATATGTCAAAAAAATGAAGAAAGCAGATTTTTACCCCAGAGCCTCTACAAGAAAACTCAACCTGGTCAAAATTTTTATTTCACCCTAAGCAAGGAACTCAGCCACACCCATGCACGCTGGATTTCTAACGTGCAGAACTGTGAGCTAGTAAAGCTGCAACATTTGTGATAATTTGTTACTTAGCACAGAAAACTATACAGGGAAGCCAAGCAATAAATGCTCAGGGAATTAATCTGAGGTGAAATAAATTGAATCACATTTCCTCTGATGGAGCAGAGCAGTATCTGCTTTGAATTGAATTCTGCTTTGTTAGACACTGGGCAGAAACACAGGATCCACCAACGTGTTCTTGTCACCACTTACGCAAATCAGAAAATTCTTGCTATGGTCTATGTGAACAAGAATTGGCCCTGACAACTTCATCCAATGCTGCTATAGATTTTCCGCAAGAGGCAGGAGATAGCCCCCTCAATGTCTCTGACCATGCTGGGGGTGGACACGTGAGAGAAGGGGGAGGGGAGGGTTTGACTTCTTTACAAAGCTTCTTGGACATTCTTTACGCTTTCTCCTTTACAACGCTTCAGACTTCCTGCCATTGAAAGTGCCCATTAAGCGGCACACTTTTAGTTCTGGCCTCTGCTGCCAGGGATGCCAGCAGGTTATTAAAGAGCCCTCCACTCCAGTTTGTGCTTAACTTGCACACACAGGCTTGTGTTCTGTTGGACAGGATAGGTCTTGGGTAGTGGGTGCCAGGGCTCACATCACCAGCCCAATGCCCAGCACTGTGAGGCACCAACAGACAATTTGTACACTGTAAATGCCTAGAAAGCCAGCAAACCCTCATGTACAATAATTAGGCAGTAAGCCTCTGAGCTGCCACAGGCTGGCGGAGGAAGAGCTTAGGAGGTATGGTTGCAGCCATGGTCCTTCCTCATTGTGTGCCTTTCCCTCCAGACCTGTAGGGAAACATACAAGATTGATCACATTCGTCACTGGTTCTCCTTCACACTGCTCCAATAAAATGTCATCAATGGATTCTTTTTAATATATAAATCCAAAAGTACTGAGAAAATGAGAGAGGAGACAGCAGCAGATACAAAGCTGTGGTACAGTTTGGGATCTAGAAAAATGGAAGGAGAAGTGTAGCTGACCCAGAAGAGCTTGGGAGGATGCCCTGGATGAAGCACAGAGGCCATGCCAAGAGCAGGTGGTGGCTGGCCCCAAACAACACCTGCAGGACCCAGACTGGGGCGGCCTGGGGTGCACCTGAGGGCTAGGAGGAAGCAGACTTTACTACCTCAACTGGGCTACCGTGAGGAGTGGGCCATTCCTAATTATGTCACTACAACAGATACAACCCAGGTTGGCCTAGCAAGGAGAATCCTAGGACTGGTGAAAGTCTATGAAACTCAGGGCCTGTCCAACAACTCTCAAAGCCAGCAATTCCTCACCCCTCCAAAGTCAAGACATCAGAGGTTGTTTCCTGGAGGAATTGAGCCAGAGACTCCAGGCTAAGGGAACCAAACACAATGGAGGTTGGGTGTGAAGTACAGAACAGAAATAGAATGAGAAGGAAGTGTACACTCAAAAGTGTGCACCGGAGGTGGGACCACTGCCTCCCAGCCCCAATCCTACCACCACTCCACCCCCTGGCTCAAGAAAAGCATCCCAGGGTCTGATGTTTGGGGATCCCCAATGGATGATAAGATCTGGTCACCACCTGTTTACTACATACCAAAGCCTCATGCTACAAGCCCCATCTGTATCCTAGGGGCCTCCTACTCACTTTGAGCATTTCATTCTTTTTTTTAGTAGCCTTTTTTATTATTGAAATATAGTTTATTTACAATGTTGTGTTAGTCTGTGGTGCACAGCAAAGTGATTCAGTTATAATATACATATTCTCTTTCAGATTCTTTTCCATTATAGGTTATTAAAAAATATCGAATATAGCTCCAGATGCTATTCAGTATGTCCTTGCTAGTTATCTGTTTTATATATAGTAGTATGTATCTGTTACTTTCAAATTCCTAATTTATCTCCCCCACTTCTTTCTCCTTTGGTAGCCATAAGTTTTTTTTCTTTGTTTGTGAGTGTGTTTTTATTTTATAAATAAGTTCATTTGTATCATACTTTAGATTTCACATATAAATGATATCATTGGAAAAGACCCTGATGCTGGGAAAGATTGAAGGCAAAGGAGAAGCAGGAGCAGAGGATGAGACAGTTAGATAGCATCACCAACTCAATGGACATGAATGTGAGCAAACTCCAGGAGATAGCAGAGCACAGAGAATACTAGCATGCTGTAGTCCATAGGGTCGCAGAGTCAGACACAAATTAAGTGACTGAACAGCAACAATAAGTGATATCGTACAATACTTGTCTTTGACTTATTTCACTTAGTATGATAATCTCTAAGTCCATCCATGTTGCTGCAAATGGCATTATTTCATTCTTTTTTTTATAGCTAAGTAGTATTACATTGTATATATGTAGCACATCTTTTTATCCATTCATCAAAAACATTTATGTTGCTTCCGTGTCTTGGCTATTGTAAATAGGAGCACTCCATTCTTCCATTCTTAAATATGAATTGACAGCCGGCAGTCACCAAACATTGAGGCAATCCTCTAACATAGAAACAATGAAACCAAAATGGAAGAAAAAAGAGGGAAAATGTAAGTCAGAAAGATATTTCAGGTACTGAACAACAATATGAGTTCTTCTGGTGGCTCAGTGGTAAAGAATCTACAGCAATGCAGGAGATGCAGAGATGTGGATACAGTCCCTGGGTTGGGGAGATCCTCTGGAGGAGGAACTGGCAACCCACTCCAGTAATCTCTTGCCAGAAAACTCTCATGGACAGAGGAGCCTGGCAGGCTACAGTCCATGAGATTGCAAAAGAGTTGGACATGACTAAGAGACTAAACAACAAGGAAAAAGTAACAGATGCATGAAGAACTCTTAGAAATTAAAATCATGATGGCTGAAATAAGTAGAACAAAATGACAAAAAGTAGAGCAAAAAAGAGATGAAAATAGAAGAGAAAAGGTATGAAACTTAAAAGATCAATTCAGAAAATTCACAGTCTGACTATATGATACAGAAATAGAGAATAAAAAAGACAGGAGAGGGAAATTATCAATGAAATAACAGTAAAATTTTCCCAGGTTATCTTAGTCCACTCTGACCACTATAACAAAAAATACCTTTAACTGAATGGCTTATAATCAACAAACATTTCTTTTGCACATTCGGGAGGCTGGGAAGTCCAAGTTCATGGTGCTGGCAGGTACAGTGTCTGGGAGAGCCATCTTCCTGGTTCACTGACATCTGTCCTCTAGCTCTCTGGTGTCTCTTTTATAAGGGCTCTAATCCCATTCATGAGGGCTCCACACTCAAGACATAGAATTTCCCAAAGTTTGCACCTCCTAATACTATCACATTGCAGGTAGGTTTCAACACATGTATTTTAGGGAGATAAATTTCAGTCCTTAGTACAGGTCATAAGGTTAGGATTGACAGGGCCCACTGGGTGCCCAGCACAAGGGAAGAAAAACCACCTGCACAAACACCCATCATTATAACCTCTTAGAATATCAAGCAGAAAGAGTAGATGCTCAGAGCTTCCAGAATGAGAAAAAAAGAAAGTTTCTCATGAAGAAATTAGAATGGTGTTCAAATTTTCAACAATGAAATCAGAAATTAGAAGATAATGGAGTAATGCTTTCCAAATCTCCCGGGTGAAAAAAACTTTAATCTAGGATTGTATATCCAGTTGTACAATATTTGTGTTGCTCTCCCAACCTACAATTTTTTTTTTTTTGTAGAGGTTGAACCAGTAAAACTCAGTTTCCCAGACTTGCTCACAGCTGGGGTCCTAGATATAAATTATGTTCTGTGTTGGAGGGGGCTCATTCTCACCCAGGTTCTTGCAGTCAGTCTTGGTTAAAGGGTCATTTTCCTTTAACAGTTTCCCAGATTCCTTCCTGCTGCTACGTTGGTGTGACACCAAGCAGTGACAGTGGTAGAGGTGACTTTGAGCCTGGATGGAAGAACTGAGAGTCTGTCTATCCTCTTGCTCCAGGGGGTCCAGAGGCTGCTGCTGTAGCAGGAGGACCACCAGACTCTGACTGATGCTTCCAGAGGCTGCCTCAGGGGAACAGCTCCCTCGTGGGCTCTTCTGTATTATTCTGAAAATCATTCCAAGCAGATCCACATAGTAACTGCTTCTTTAGTCCTTCCAACATTTGTGTGAACACCTACAATGAATTATATTTCTTGAAAATATAACTGCTAAACTTCCAGCAAGTGTGAGGCCATGGTGGAGCAGCCCCAGTGATGCTTGGCCCAGATGGCTCGTTCTGGTCCTAGGGCACAAACTGCTGTGTGCTTGGCTCCCACTGACCTACACCACAATGGTCTCCAGGCAACTACCCTCAAACCAGACAGAATCCCTGGAGTTGTTTCCCCTATACCCCACCCCTGCCTACAGACGACTCACAGGCAATGACTGCCTCTTGCAGGACAAATTCTATGGGGGTAATTTCCACTCCAGAGCTGCTGCTCAGTCTGACACTGGCATCTCTCTATCCTGCTTTCTTTTTTCCTTCTCCTATTTACCCCACTCCTTTCCCAGTTTCTCCTGGGAGTATCATCCTAATGACTCATTTTCACACACACCCATGTTTCAGAGTCTTTTGGGAAGAAATATTTTTCAGATGTTCAAGGACCCTAAGAATTTACTTCTGATAGCTTAGGAAGCTATGAGGGGACATGCTTCAGCAAAACAATGGTGTAAAGCAGGAAAGAAAGCTGTGAAACCCAGTTATCCATACAGAGCATGAGGTCTAGAGAGAAGCTGAGAACCAGAAAGTCCACCTGGGAGAGCCCCAGAGGATGGAAAATGATAGAAAGTCAATTTGACTCTTTGGAAAATATTGATTCACATAAAATTGACCTGGTAAACCATTTAGAAAAAATAAATACAGAAACATAGGAAACCAAATAAATGGAAAATATGCAGGCATTAACTCCAGGAAACATCGCCATAGTCGACTTCACTTAACAGTAAGCAAAATTTACTGTCATAGTAACATAAACACTGACCATCAATTTAACCAAAGTGAAAGTGTTAGTTGCTCAGTCATGTCTGACTCTTTGCCACCGTGGACAGCAGCCTGCCAGGCTCCTGTGCCCCTTGAATCCTCCAGGCAAGAATACTGAAGTGGGTTGTCATCCCCCTCTCCAGGGAATGTTCCTGACCCAGGGACCAAACCTGGGTCTCCTGCATCGCAGGCAGAGACTTTACCAACTGAACCATCAAGGAAGAGCTGCAATTTAACCAAAAGTATGATTAAAGTATAGTGAAGGATGGGGGAAGGGCCAATGCAGGGAGAACTATGGAAGTCAATCACCATTCTCTACTGCAGTCAACAGACAACATTTAAATTGATTAATGAAGAAATAACAGGATCAAAGATGGCAGAGGAATAGGTCAGGGAGACCACTTTCTCTCCCACAAATTCATCAAAAGATCATTTGAATGCTGAGCAACTTCCACAAAACAACTTCTGAATGCTGGCAGAGGACACCAGGCACCCAGAAAGGCAGCCCATTCTCTTCAAAAGGAGGTAGGACAAAATATCAAAGCCAAACAGAGAGACAAAAGAGTTAGAGGCAGAGACCCGTCCTGGGGAGGGAGTCATGAAAGAGAAGTTTCCAAACAGTAGGAAACCCTCTCACAGGTGGGTATGTTGGGAGTTTTGGAATCTCAGAGGGCAACATAACTAAGAGGAAAAAAAAGAAACCCACAGAATACACACCTAACTGCAGCTGTCAGCAGAGAAGTAGCCCAGACTCTGGTGTTTGCCACCAGTGAGCAGGGGCTGGACAGGAAGGTGTGGGCTGCATGATCTGTGCTTAGGATGAGGACCGGGCCTGAGTGCCCTGAGGAGAAACTGAGGGAGCTAACGTGAGACAGCAGCCCAAACTGTGGGATAGCCAGAGAGAAAAAAAACAGAACTTTCCCACAAAAGGCTCTAACTCGAAGCCTGGCCTGCTCACAGAACAAAGGATTGAGAAAACACCAAAGGAGCTGGCCAGCTGGTAAAGGCCCCTCCCCCACCGGAGGCAGAGAGGCAGGTGTGTGACAGCCACAGCTGGAAGGCAAGGGGCTGCTCCCATCTCAGCCCCAGAGACGGCATCCTCCAGTTGCTTGTCACATCTTCCTGCGATCCTGGACGGTTGACAACTGCCAGGAGGGTCGCAGCCTGAGATCAGCCCCCTAGAGGAGATACACAGCACCCCGAGACTGCACTCTCCCAGTGCATCTGGGAAACGGAGCAGCCGGGAGTTGGGAGATGCACCCCCGACCTGGGACAGTGCGCTCACCAAACACCTGGCCACCTGAGCCACACATACCTGGGAAAGACACAAAACACACACACAGCCGAGTCTGCCCTGGTGGAGGATCTGAGAACCTGAGTGCCTTAGACCTGGGAAGTGCACACAACACAGGGCCTGCTTTGGACAGTGCCTCTGCATAGCGCCCTGGAGCCTGAGCAGTGTAGATCCAGGAAGCACAAGCTGCCTTGAGCTGGGGCAAACCCAGTGGGGTCCATACACTGTGAGAACTCCCCACACACACCAGCGATATTTGTTTGCAGTGTCCCTCCCTCCCCACAACATAACTGAACAAGTGAGCCTAAATAAGTGACCACCTTCACTCCCTTGCGTCAGGGCAGAAATTAGACCCTGAAGAGACTTGCAAACAGAGGAAGCCAAAATAAACAAAGAAGAGGGAACTGCTCTGGAAGTGTCAGGTGCAACAGATTAAAACCCTGTAGTCAACATTGACTAAGCATTGGAGGGGGTTTATAGATCTTGAGAATAAGTATAAGCTGGAACAAGGAACTATCTGAAACTGAACTGACCCCACACTGCCCACAACAGCTCCAGAGAAATTCCTAGATATATTTTTACTATTATCACTTTTTAAGTTTTTTTTTAGTTGAAGTTCTTTATTACTCCTTTAATTTTCATTTTTATAACCTATTATTACCTTGCAAAAAAAAAAGACTATTTTTAAAGCAAATTTCATATATATTTTTTGATACTTTTTGTGATTGACTTTGTTTTGTATTTTTAATATTGTTTTTTTGAGATTCTAACCTTTATTCTAGAATTTTAATCTGTTTTTTGGTATTTGTTATCAATTTTGTACCTTTAAGAATCTAATCTTCAGCATCCATTTTCACTTATGGGTGTGATTACTGGCTTGATTGCTCTCTCTCCCCTTTTGACTCTCCCTCTTCTCCTCCTGGTCACCTCTATCTCCCTCCTCCCTTTTCTCTTCTCCATGTATCTCTGTGAACCTCTCTGGGTGTCCCTTACTGTGGAGAATTGTTTCACCATTAACCTAGATGTTTTATCATCTGTGATGTACAGATGAAGAAGTCTTGAGGTTATTGTAAGAATAAGACTGAAAGCTAGAGGCAGGAGGCTTAACTCCAAAACTTGAGAACATCAGAGAACTCCTGATTCCAGGGAAGATTAAAAGACAAGAGCTCACCCAAAAGCCTCCATACCTACTGAAGCCAAGCTCCATTCAAGAGCCAACAAGTTCCAGAGCAAGACATACCATGCTAATTCCACAGCAACACAGGAACACAGCCCTAAGAATTAAAAGACAGGCTGCCCAAAGCCTTGCCAAACCCATAGACACCCCAAAAGTCACTACTGGACACTTCGTTGCACCCCAGAGAGAAGAGATCCAGCTCCACCCACCAGAACACAGACTCAAGCTCCCCTAACCACGAAACGTTGACAAGCCACTCATCCAACCCCACCCACAGGGAGCAGGCTCCACAATAAAGAGGAAACATGAACTTCCAGGCTACTGAAAGGGCACCCCAAACACAGCAACCTAAACAAGATGAAAAGGCAGAGAAATATTCAACAGGTAAAGGAACATGGTAAATGCCCACCAAACCAAACAAAAGAGGAGGAGATAGGGAGTCTACCTGAAAAAAATTCAGCATAATGATAGTACAGGTGATCCAAAATGTTGAAAACAAAATGGAATTACAGATAAATAGACTAAAGACAAGGATTGAGAAGACGCAAGAAATGTTTAACAAGGATCTAGAAGAAATAAAGAAGAATCAATCAATAATGAATAATGCAATGTGGTGGTTTAGTTGCTAAGTCATGTCTGACTCTTGCAACCGCATGGACAGTAGCCTGCCAGGCTCCTCTCTCCATGGGATTCTCCAGGCAAGAATACTGGAGTGGGTTGCCATTCCCTTCTCCAGGGCATCTTCCCAACCCAGGAATCGAACCTGGGTCTCCTGCATTGTAGGCAGATTCTTTACCAACTGAGCTATGAGTAACTGAGATCAAAAGTGTTCTGGAGGGAACCAACAGTAGACTAACTGAGGCAGAAGATAGAATAAAGTGAGGTGGAAGATAGAATGGTGGAAATAAATGAAACAGAGAGGAAAAAAGAAAAAAGAGATAAAAGAAATGAGGACAACCTCAGAGACCTCTGGGAGAGTTAAATGCCCCAACATTAGAATCATAGGAGTCCCAGAAGAAGACAAAAAGGGGGACATGAGAAAATATTTGAGGAGATAATAGTTGAAAACTTCCCTAAAATGGGAAAGGAAATAGTCACCCAAGTCCAAGAATCCCAGAGAGTCCCAAACAGAATAAACCCAAGTTGAAACACCCCAAGACACATATTAATCAAACTAGTGAAGATCAAACACAAAGACCAAATATTAAAAGCAGCAAGGGAAAAGCAACTAATAGCACACAAGGGGATCCCCATAAGGATAACAGCTGATTTTTTCAATAGAAACTCTTCAGGCCAGAAGGGAATGACAGAAAATACTTTAAGTGATGAAACTGAAAAACCTACAACTCAGATTACTATACCCAGCAAGGATCTCATTCAAATATGAAGAAGAAATCAAAAGCTTTACAGACAAGCAAAAGATGAGAGAATTCAGGACCACCAAACCAGCTCTTCAACAAATGCTAAAGGATCTTCTCTAGACAGGAAACACAGGAAGCGTTTATAAACTCGAACCCAAAACAGCAAAGTAAATGGCAATGGGACCATACTTTTCAATAATTACCTTAAATGTAAATGGGTTGAATGCCCCAACCAAAAGACAAAGACTGGCTGAATGTATACAAAAACAAGACCCCTATATATGCTGTCTACAAGAGACCCACCTCAAACCTAGGGACACATACAGACTGAAAGTGAAGGACTGGAAAGAGATATTCCACGCAAATAGAGACCAAAAGAAAGCAGGAGTAGCAATACTCATATCAGATAAAATGACTTTGAAATAAAGACCATGAAAAGAGACAAAGAAGGACACTACATGATGATCAAAGGATCAATCCAAGAAGAAGATATAACAATTGTAAATATCAATGAACCCAACATAGGAGCACCTCAATACGTAAGGCAAATGCTAACAAGTATGAAAGGGGAAATTAACAGTAACACAATAACAGTGAGAGACTTTAATACCACACTCACATCTATGAATAGATCAACCAAACAGAAAATTAGCAAGGAAATACAAACTTTAAATGATACAATGGGCCAGTTAGAACTAATTGATATCTATAGGACATTTCACCCCCAAACAATGAATTTCATCTTTTTCTCAAGTGCATACTGAACATTCTCCAGGATAGATCACATCCTGGGCCATAAATCTAGCCTTGGTAGATTCAAAAAAATTGATATACTTTCAAGCATCTTTTCTGATCACAATGCAGTAAGATTAGATGCCAACTACAGGGGAAAAAAACTATTAAAAATACAAACATATGGAGGCTAAACAACATGCTTCTGAATAACCAACAAATCACAGAAGAAATCAAAATATGCATAGAAACAAATGAAAATTAGAACACAACAACCCAAAACCTTTTGGATTCAGTAAAAGCTGTGCGAAGGGGAAGGTTCATAGCAATACAAGCTTACTTCAAGAAACAAGAGAAAAATCAAATAAATAACCTAACTAGAAAAAGAAGAAATGAAGAACCCCAGAGTTAGTAGAGGAAAGAAATCATAAAAATTAGAGCAGAAATAAATGAAAAAGAAACAAAGGAGACTACAGCAAAAATCAACAAAACTAAAAGCTAGTTCTTTGAGAAGATAAATAAAATTTACAAACCATTAGCCAGACTCATCAAGAAAAAAAAGGGAGAAGAATCAAATCAACAAAATTAGAAATGAAGATGGAGAAATCACAACAGACAACACAGAAATACAAAGGATCATAACAGACTATGATCAGCAACTATATGCCAATAAAATGGACAACTTGGAAGAAATGGACAAATTCTTAGAAAAGTATAACATTCCAAACTGAACCAGGAAGAAACAAAATCTTAACTGACCTATCACAAGCACAGAAATCAAAACTGTAATCAAAAATCTTCCAACAAACAAAAGCCCAGGACCCGATGGCTTCACATGTGAATTCTATCAAAAAGTTAGAGAAGAGCTAACACCTATTCTACTCAAACTATTCCAGAAAATTGCAGTGGAAGGTAAACTCTCAAACGCACTCTATGAGGCTACTACCACCCTAATACCAAAACCAGAAAAAGATACCACAAAAAAAGAAAACTATAGGCCAATATCACTGATGAACATAGATGCAAAAATACTCAACAAAATTCTAGCAAACAGAATCCTACAACATATTAAAAAGATCATACATCATGACCAAGTGGGCTTTATCCCAGGGATTCAAGGATTCTTCAATATTTGCAAATCAAACAATGTGATACACCACATTAACAAAATGAAAGATAAAAACCATATGATTATCTCAATAGATGCAGAGAAAGCCTTTGACAAAATTCAACATCCATTTATGATAAAAACTCTCCAGAAAGCAGGCATATAAGGAACATACCTCAACATAATAAAAGCCATATATGATAAACCCACAGAAAACATTATCCTCAATGGAGAAAACATTTCCCCTAAAGTCAGAAACAAGACAAGGGTGCCCACTCTCACCATTACTATTCAACATAGTTTTGGAAGTTTTATCCACAGCAATCAGAGAAGAAAAAGAAATAAAAGGAATCCAGGTTGGAAAAGAAGTAAAACTCTCACTGTTTGCAGATGACATGGTCCTCTACACAGAAAAACCTAAAGACACCACCAGAAAATTACTAGAGCTAATCAATGAATATAGTAAAGTTGCAGGATATAAAATTAACACACAAAAATCCCTTGCATTCCTATACACTAACAATGAGAAAACAGAGAAATTAAGGAAACAATCTCATTCACCATTGCAGTGAAAAGAATAAAATACTTAGGAAAAAAATCTACCTAAACAAAAAAAAAGACCTATATATAGAAAACTATAAAACACTGATGAAAGAAATCAAAGATGACACAAATAGATAGAGAAATATACCATGTTCATGGATCAGAAGAATCAATATAGTGAAAATGAGTATACTACCCAAAGCAATCTACAGATTCAATGCTATCCCTATCAAGCTGCTGCTGCTGCACCTGCTATGTCACTTTAGTCATGCCCAACTCTGTGCGACCCCATAGATGGCAGCCCACCAGGCTCTTCTGTCTATGGGACTCTCCAGGCAAGAATACTGGAGTGGGTTTGCCATTTCCTTCTCCAATGCATGCATGCATGCTAAGTTGCTTCAGTCGTGTCTGACTCTGTGTGACCCTATGGACAGCAGCCCACCAGTCCTTCTGTCCACAGAATTCTCTAGGCAAAAATACTGGAGTGGGTTCCCATTTCCTTCTCCTCTATATCAAGCTACCAATGGCATTCTTCACAGAACTAGAACAAATAATTTCACAATTTGTATGGAAATACAAAAAACCTCACATAGCCAAAGCAAACTTGACAGAGAAGAATGGAACTGAAGGAATCAACCTGCCTGACTTCAAACTATACTACAAAGCTACAGTCATCAAAACAGTATGGTACTGGCACAAAGACAGAAATATAGATTACTGGAACAAAATAGAAAGCCCAGAGATGAATCTATGCACCTATGGACATCTTATCTTTGACAAAGGAGGCAAAAATATACAATGGAGAAAAGACAACCTCTTTAACAAGTGGTGCTGGGAAAACTGGTCAACCTTCTGTAAAAGAATGAAACTAGAACACTTTCTAACACCATACACCAAAAAAAAAATCTCAAAATGGATTAAAGATCTAGTCATAAGACCAGAAACTATAAAACTCCTAGAGGAAGACATAGGCAAAAACTCTCTGACATAAATCACAGCAAGATCCTCTATGACCCACCTCCCAAAGTAATGGAATGAAAGCAAAAATTAACAAGTGGTACCTAATTAAACTTAAAAGCTTTTGCACAATGAAGGAAACTATAACCAAGGTGAAAAGACAGCTTTCAGAATGGGAGAAAATAATAGCAAACAAAGCAACTGACAAAGAATTAATCTCAAAATGTACAAGCAGCTCCTGCAGCTCAATTCCAGAAAAATAAATGACCCAATCAAACAATGGGCCAAAGAACTAAACAGACATTTCTCCAAAGACATACAGATCCTAATAAACACATGAAAAGATGCTCAACATCACTCATTATCAGACAAATGCAAATCAAAACCACAGTGAGGTACCATCTCACACCGATCAGAATGGCTGCTATCAAAAAGTCTACAAACAATAAATGCTGGAGAGGGTGTGGAGAAAAGGGAACCCCTCTTATGCTGTTGGTGGGAATGCAAACTAGTACAGCCACTATGGGAAACAGTGTGGAGATTCCTTAAAAAACTGAAAATAGAACTGCCATACAACCTAGCAATCCCACTGCTGGGCATACACACCAAGGAAACCAGAATTGAAAGAGACATATGTACCCCAATGTTCATCGCAGCATTGTTTACAATAGCTAGGACAGGAAGCAACCTAGATGTCCATCAGCAGACGAATGGATAAGAAAGCTGTGGTACGTATACACAATGGAACATTACTCAACTATTAAAAAGAATGCATTTGAATCAGTTCTAATGAGGTGGATAAAACTGGAGCCTATTATACAAAGTGAAGTAAGTCAGAAAGAAAAACATCAAAATAGTATATTAATGCATATATATGGAATTTATAAAGATGGTAACAATGACTCTATATGCAAGACAGCAAAAGAGACACAGATGTAAAGAACAGACTTTGGACTCAGTGGCAGAAGGCAAGGGTGGGATGATTTGAGAGAATAGCATTGAAACATGTATATTACCATATGTGAAATAGAGGACCTGTGCAAGTTTGATGCATTAAACGGCACTCAAAGCTGGTGCACTGGGACAACCCAGAGGGATGGGATGGGGAGGGAGATGGGAGGGAGGTTTGGGATGGGGGACACATGTACACCCGTGGCTGATTCATGTCAATGTATGGCAAAAACCACTACAATATTGTGAAGTAATTAGCCTCCAATTAAAATAAGTTAATTAATTTTAAAAAATAAAAATAAATAACAGGATCAGCACATTATTTAGAAATATGAAAGTAAATACCACTGTGAGCATTACAAGAAAAATCTACTTGATATGAATTCATCTAAGCCCTATTACATCCAAAAAGATAACACATAACTTCTGATGGAAGACACACAAACATACATACCCACCCCACAAAACAAAATGAGTATGGAGGAAAAAGACCAGAGCCATGGAGGAAGTGGAGTGGGGGCTGGTTCATCAGGCACAGAGGCAGGTATAGAAGACCTTTCCTGTGGGGCCACCAGAGTCTGAGAGTCACAGCCAAGGAGGATTCAGCAGCCATACAACTATGAATACGTTCCATACAATTTTTAAAATCTCACCATTCAACCCCAGACTCCCACCCACTATCAGTCATCCACTGCTGCCCAAAAGTCCACACTACAGATTCATTTATCTGAACTGAGCATTGATCTCTCTTTAAGAGTGGAGGTTCCCTGTCAGGGGTACTCACCACATAGAGTATAGGAAAGGCACAGTCTGCACGCTCTGGGCAAGCTGCTTAAAGCCCCAGAAACATAACTTCTTGGTGGAGCCCAAAAGTGGCTGCAACCCTTTGCAGCTCCTTCCATCATTCTGGGCTAGACTTGTGGTTTGCTTTGACCAACTGGAAGCAGCAGACCTGACATTGTACTGTACTGATTCTAAAGCTTAAAGAAGCCTTTCACCTTCCATCCTTGCTGCTCTCAGAACCCTCCACTGATACAGGCATATGCCCAGGCTAGCCTGTTGGAACATGAGAGATACAGTCACTCCCATTACCCCAGCCAACAGCCAGTAGACTTCCAGACCAGAACAAGATAACTCAGGACCAACAAGCCCCACTCAACCCACCAGTCGTATGCAAGCCCCACCAAAATTAGTCCAGCCCAGCCCAGACCTCAAGAACCACAGAGCAGAACTGCAGGCTAAACAGATGGCAAGTGTGTGTGTGTGTGTGTGTGTGTGTGTGTGTGTGTGTGTGTGTGTTTATTTAAGCCACTAAGTTTTTAGTAGGTTTACTCTGTAACAAGGAAAACTGATGGACTTCCCAAGTGAAATAATGATACCAAGGCTTAGTTCACAAGGGTAAGATGTAATGGTATTATATGAAATTACCATAGGTGCTCAAAAATATTCCTTAGCATCTACCCCATCTCCAACACCTAAATCCAAAAGAGTTTTTACTGCTACATTTACTGAGGAAGCCAAAGGATGGGGATAGGGCTCCCAGAGGGAGAGAGAAGAAACCTCTAGTGGAGGCTTCACCCATCCTCCAGCCCACTGTTGAGCCACATGGCCACCTGATGTGGCAACAAGCAATTCAGCTTTGCAAGCGGGTATGAGAAGGCAAAGATTTAACCACTGTAATTGGCTTAATCTGCCATCAGTTACACCAGCCATTACAGAACCCCTCCAGGGATCTTATCTCTACCACCTGTGGGCCAGACCTCACAAATGGAGGCACAGAAAATGACGCTCCCTAAACCAGCAGAGAGGAGCTACCCCACGTCCAAGGAGCGGTGGCTGCATGAGCACAGGAGGGCCGAGAGGAGCTACTCCACATTCAAGGTCAGGAGGGGCGGCCATGAGGAGATACCCCTCCTCCAGGGTAAGAGAAACCCAAGTAAGACGGTAGGTGTTGCAAGAGGGCATTAGAGGGCAGACACACTGAAACTATAATCACAGAAAACTAGCCTATATGATCACATGGACCACAGCCTTGTCTAACTCAGTGAAACTAAGCCATGCCATGTGGGGCCACCTAAGACAGACGGGTCATGGTGGAGAGGTCTGACAGAATGTGGTCCACAGGAGAAGGGAATGGCAAACCACTTCAGTATTCTTGCCTTGAGAACCCCATAAACAGTATGAAAAGGCAAAAAGATAGGACACTGAAAGATGAACTCCCCAGGTCGGTGGGTGCCCAATATGCTACTGGAGATCACTGGAGAAATAACTCCAGAAAGAATGATGGGATACAGCCAAAACAAAAACAATACCCAGTTGTGGATATGACTGATGACAGAAGCAAGGTCCGATGCTGTAAACAGCAACATTGCATATGAACCTGGAAGTTAGGTCCATGAATCAAGGCAAATTGGAAGTGGGCAAACAGGAGATGGCAAGGGTGAACGTGGACATTCTAGGAATCAGTGAACTAAGATGGACTGGAATGGGTGAATTTAACTTAGATGACCATTATATCTACTACTGTGGGCAGGATTCCCTTAGAAGAAATGGAGTAGCCATCATGGTCAACAAAAGAGTCCAAAATGGAGTACTTGGATGCAATCTCAAAAATGACAGAATGATCTCTGTTCATTTCCAAGGGAAGCCGTTCAATATCATGGTAATCCAAGTCTATGCCCCGACCAGTAACGCTGAAGAAGCTGAAGTTGAACGGTTCTATGAAGACCTACAAGACCTTTTAGAACTAACACCCAAAAAAATGCCCTTTTCATTACAGAGGGCAGGAATGCAAAAGTAGGAAGTCAGGAAACATCTGGAGTAACAGACAAATTTGGCCTTGGAGTACAGAATGAAGCAGGGCAAAGGCTACTAGAGTTTTGCGAAGAGAATGCACTGGTCATTGCAAACACCCTCTTCCGACAACACAACAGAAGACTCTACACATGGACATCACCAGATGGTCAACACCAAAATCACATTGATTACATTCTTTGCAGCCAAAGATGGAGAAGCTCTATACAGTCAGGAAAAACAAGACTGGGAGTGGACTGTGGCTCAGATCATGAACTCCTTGTTGCCAAATTCAGACTTGAATTTAAGAAAGTAGGAAAATCCACTAGACCATTCAGGTATGACCTAAATCAAATCCCTATGATTATACAGTGGAAGTGACAAATAGATTTAAGGGACTAGAGCTGATAGACAGAGTGCCTGATGAACTCTGGACAGAGATTCGTGACATTGTACAGGAGACAGGGATTAAGA
Source organism: Giraffa tippelskirchi (assembly GCF_054371585.1). Taxonomy (NCBI): domain Eukaryota; kingdom Metazoa; phylum Chordata; class Mammalia; order Artiodactyla; family Giraffidae; genus Giraffa; species Giraffa tippelskirchi. The sequence goes on from NC_137277.1 coordinate 67,112,056, forward strand.
CCATCTGCATGGAAAAGAAATGCAAAAAAGTAACATGGCTGTCTGAGGAGGCCTTACAAATAGCTGTGAAAAGAAGAGATGCAAAAAGCAAAGAGAAAAGGAAAGATATTCCCATCTGAATGCAGAATTCCAAAGAATAGCAAGGGGAGATAAGAAAGCCTTCCTCAGCGATCAATGCAAAGAAATAGAAAAAAAACAACAGAATGGGAAAGACTAGAGGTCACTTCAAGAAAATTAGAGATACCAAGGGAACATTTCATGCAAAGATGGGCTCGATCAAGGACAGAAATGATATGGACCTAACAGAAGCAGAAGACATTAAGAAGAGGTGGCAAGACTACACAGAAGAACTGTACAAAAAAAGATTTTCACGACCCAGATAATCACGATGATGTGATCACTCACCTAGAGCCAGACATCCTGGAATGTGAAGGCAAGTGGGCCTTAGAAAGCATCACTACGAACAAAGCTGGTGGAGGTGATGGAATTCCAGTTGAGCTATTTCAAATCCTGAATGATGATGCTGTGAAAGTGTTGCACTCAATATGTCAGCAAATTTGGAAAACTCAGCAGTGGCCACAGGACTGGAAAAGGTCAGTTTTCATTCCAATCCCAAAGAAAGGCAATGCCAAAGAATGTTCAAACTACCGCACAATTGCACTCATCTCACACGCTAGTAAAGTGATGCTCAAAATCCTCTAATCCAGGCTTCAGCAATACGTGAACCGTGAACTTCCAGATGTTCAAGCTGGTTTTGGAAAAGATAGAGGAACCAGAGATCAAATTGCCAACATCCGTTGGGTCATCGAAAAAGCAAGAGAGTTCCACAAATACATCCATTTCTGCTTTATTGACTATGCCAAAGCCTTTGACTGTGTGGATCACAATAAACTGTGGAAAATTCTGAAAGAGATGGGAATACCAGACCATCTGACTGTCTCTTGAGAAACCTGTATGCAGGTCAGGAAGCAACAGTTAGAACTGGACATGGAACAACAGACTGGTTCCAAATAGGAAAAGGAGTACATCAAGGCTGTGTATTGTCACCCTGCTTATTTAACTTCTATGCAGAGTACATCATGAGAAATGCTGGGCTGGAGAAAGCACAAGCTGGAATCAAGATTGATGGGAGAAATATCAATAACCTCAGATATGCGGATGACACCACCCTTATGGCAGAAAGTGAAGAAGAACTAAAGAGCCTCTTGATGAAAGTGAAAGAGGAGAGTGAAAAAGTTGGCTTAAAGCTCAACATTCAGAAAACTAAGAGCATGGCATCTGGTCCCATCACTTCATGGGAAATATATGAGGAAACAGTGGAAACAGTGTTGGACTTTATTTTGGGAGCCTCCAAAATCACTGCAGATGGTGTTTGCAGCCATGAAATTAAAAGACTCTTTTTCTTTGGAAGGAAAGTTACGACCAACCTAGATAGCATATTTAAAAGCAGAGATATTACTTTGCTAACAAAAGTCCATCTAGTCAAAGCTATGGTTTTTCCAGTAGTCATGTATGGATGTGAGAGTTGGACGGTGAAGAACGCTGAGTGCCAAAGAATTGATGCTTTTGAACTGTGGTATTGGAGAAGACTCTTGAGAGTCCCTTGGACTGCAAGGAGATCCAACCAGTCCATCCTAAATGAGATCAGTCCTGGGTGTTCATTGGAAGGACTGATGTTGAAGCTGAAACTCCAATACTTTGGCCACCTCATGTGAAGAGTTGACTCATTGGAAAAGACTCTAATGCTAGGAAGGATTAGGGACAGGAGGAGAAGGGGACGACAGAGGATGAGATGGCTGGATGGCATCACCGACTTAATGGGCATGGGTTTGGGTAGACTCTGGGATTTGGTGATGGATAGGGAGGCCTGGTGTGCTGGGATTCATGCGGTCGCAAAGAGTCGGACACGACTGAGCGACTGAAGTGAACTGAACTGAACTGAATCTCGCGGAATCATAGCAAGCACAGCGAGGGACAGGCCTCAAGTCTTTCCCCAGGAGTCAGTAGTGATAAAGCAAATCCAATACCTCTCTGCACTAACCCTGTGAGACTTATTCACTCACTAATGAGTGGGTAATTAGATGTTTGTCTAATTAACACTGACTTACAGGAACCTCCCTTCGGTGCCGAAACTCAGTCTCTTTACACTGGCACCAAATAAATCTCTGAGACAGAGTTTTGGGTGAAGTAGAAAAGAATAGCTTTATTGCTTTGCCAGGCAATGGGGGTCACAGAAGGCTAACACCCTCAGAACTGTGTCCCAGCCTGGAGTGTGCAGTGAGTTTTGTACTGGTTCAAAGAGGAGAGCATGATAAGCTCATGGACATTCTTCTGATTGGTTGGTGATGAGATAAGTGCGAGTCAGCATCATCAACCTCCTGGTTTCAACCAGTCTGGGGTCTACTGCTGGTGGGCAGCATATAGTTCACTTGTCCTATCTAGTGGGAGTATATGTATCTGAAAAGTAGCTCAAATATATTATGTGTGCCCTTTGAGGGGAAATCAGGACTCTGCCCCAAGGCTGCACTATAGTTTCTTGGTTGCTCCTCCCTTGTTTCTGCATCCCCTCCCTTCCCTGATTAGAAACTGTTTGAATTCTACCGGTTGGAACTCAGGAAAGGCCATGGGGGCTGAATGAACCCTATTTCCTACATACAAGAAATGGGGAACACAGAAAGGATTGTTTTGCCCAGGAGCCCCACAGGGTCCTGCTTGGTTTCGTTTCTCCCTGGGATAGGCCCTGGGATGCCACGAGAAGAACACTGGGTTTGGAGTCTGGACACTTTGGTTGAGCCAATCTCTCTACGTGCCCACAAATCACACATACCCTATGGAGCACGCTGAACCACCCACATCATCGCTGTCTGCTAAAGACCGGAGCCCCACCAGGAAAGCAGGTCTGTGTGCTCTCCACACAGGCCTCCACCAGAGAGCCAGCAGGTGTTCTGGGTCTGCTAAGAGTCTTCTAAGTGTCCAGCTAAGCCCAGTACTCTAGAGGAACTTCCAGAAGAGGTGTTTCAAACCTACGAGGCCCATAAGGCTCACTGAATCCACACAAGCCCCCTATTTTATGCGTGAGCAAACAGTCACCCAGAGAGGGGCACTGGCCTGTCCAAGGACCCTTAACTTCAGAGCCCAGTCTACCCACCCTGGGATCCATAATCTTGACTCTAGGTGATCAGGTGTTTGTCCAGAGGGCTTTTAAACTCACGATTAGATTAACCAAGGAGTTAGTTTACATTGCTTGGAGACACATTACCAGCTGATCTATGAAGAGTTGACCTATATTAATGGGAGCAGCCATGAAGAGTAAACAGAAGATTTACAGAAGAGTGTGGGCTACCTGCACATGACCTTCTTTCTAGATAAGAAAACATGCTAGGGAAGTCTTGCAGTGCTGTCCAGGGAGAAGGGACACACCTGTGCAGACCTTGCCTCTACTCCAGGTGGTCCAAGACCTGTCCCAGCACCAGCCTTACTCATTCACTCAGGAGGGGCTGCACTGGATGCTCAGTCTCTGCCCCCACCCTCTCCCTGTGGCTCCACCAAGCCTACCTTTATAACCTGGGCAGGAGGGGCCACTTTCTATTTGGAGGACAAGCCACAGTGGACACTTATTTGCCAAGGGCCATAATGCTCCCTGGGAAATAGCGTTAATTCTCCAAACTCCTAGCAGTAGTTCTTGTCATTACTGCGTGAAAATTTTATGCCTTATATTGAGTAGACCACACAAACACATAAAATATGCCCTGTTCTATAAAATAAGTAAATTCCTGGATAAAGAAGGTGTGGTACATATGTGAAAGAAAGAAAGTGAAGTCGCTCAGTTGTGTCCGACTCTTTGTGACCCCATGGACTGTAGTCTACCAGGCTCCTCCATCCATGTGATTCTACAGGCAAGAATACTGGAGTGGGTTGCCATTTCCTTCTCCAAGAGATCTTCCAAACCTAGGGATTGAACCCAGGTCTCCAGCATTGTAGGCAGACACTTTACTGTCTGAGCCACTAGGGAAGCCCCCAGTATATATATAATGAAATATTACTCAGCCATAAAAAAGAACAAAATAATGTCACTTGCAGCAATATGGGTGGACCTACAGATTGTCATACTGAGTGAAATGTCGACATAGAAAGACAAATACCATATGATATCACTTATATGTGGAATCTAAAATATGACACAAACGAACTTATTTACAAAATAGAAATTGAGTCACAGATGTAGGAAACAAACTTATGGTTACCAAAGTGGAAAGAGGTGGGAAGAGGGATAAATTGGGAGATTGGGAATGACATTTACTTACTTCTGTATATAAAATAAAGACCTACCTAATGTATAGACAGGGGTATGCATATACATGGACTTCCCTGGTGGCTCAGATGGTAAAGTATCTGCCTACAATGCAGGAGACCTGGGTTCAATCCTTGGGTCGGGAATATCTCCTGAAGAAGGAAATGGCAACCCACTCCAGTACTCTTGCCTGGAAAATCCCATGGATGGAGGACCCTGGTAAGCTACAGTCCGTGGGGTTGCAAAGAATCGGACACGACTGAGCGACTTCACTTTCACTTAATGTATAGGTAAAATATAAAACAGATTTAAAATAGATAGATAGATGAAATAGATAAGAGCCTACTGTATAGCACAAGGAACTCTACTCAATATTCTGTAATGACCTATATGGAAAAAGAACCTTAAAAAGACTGGATATCCCCAGGGACCCTTCACCTGAATATGGGCGATTTATCAGGACACACAACAATATAGACCCCCACTTGACACCTTGAGAAGTTTCATTCATGCTTCATAACCAGAGGGCAGCTGGCTTCTGGGAGCCCTCTGGGGTCTTCCTCTCAGCCTCTCCAATGGCATCATGGAATGTGAACGACCTATCTCCCCTACACAGTCTGTGGCACTGGGGACAGAGTCAGGCTCTCACCTCTCCAACCAAAGTGCCTGCAGTGTGCCTGGTGCATGGCAGTTCAGTTCAGTCACTCAGTCGTGTCCGACTCTTTGCGACTCCATGAATCGCAGCATGCCAAGCCTCCCTGTCCATCACCAACTCGCAGAGTTTACCCAAACTCATGTCCATCGAGTCAGTGATGCCATCCAACCATCTCATCCTCTGCCATCCCCTTCTCCTCCCACCCCCAATCCTTCCCAGCATCAGGGTCTTTTCCAATGAGTCAACTCTTCGCATGAGGTGGCCAAAGTATTGGAGTTTCAGCTTCAACATCAGTCCTTCCAATGAACACCCAGGACTGATCTCATTTAGGATGGACTGGTTGGATCTCCTTGCAGTCCAAGGGACTCTCAAGAGTCTTCTCCAACACCACAGTTCAAAAGCATCAATTCTTTGGCGCTCAGCTTTCTTCACTGTCCAACTCTCACATCCATACATGAATACTAGAAAATCCATAGCCTTGACTAGACGGACCTTTGTTGGCAAAGTAATGTCTCTGCTTTTTAATATGCTATCTAGGTTGGTCACAACTTTCCTTCCAAGGAGTAAGGGTCTTTTAATTTCATGGCTGCAAGCACCACCTGCAGTGATTTTGGAGTCCAAAAAAATAAAGTCTGACACTGTTTCCACTGTTTCCCCATCTATTTCCCTTGAAGTGATGGGACCAGATGCCATGATCTTAGTTTTCTGAACGTTGAACTTTAAGCCAACTTTTTCACTCTCCTCTTTCACTATCATCAACAGGCTCTTTAGTTCTTCACTTTCTGCCATAGGGTGGTGTCATCAACATATCTGTTATTGATATTTCTCCCAGCAATCTTAATTCCAGCCTGTGCTTCCTCCAGCCCAGCATTTCTCATGATGTACTCTGCATAGAAGTTAAATAAGCAGGGTGACAATACACAGCCTTGATGTACTCCTTTTCCTATTTGGAACCAGTCTGTTGTTCCATGTCCAGTTCTAACTGTTGCTTCCTGACCTGCATACAGGTTTCTCAAGAGACAGGTCAGATGGTCTGGTATTCCCTTCTCTTTCAGAATTTTCCACAGTTTATTGTGATCCACACAGTCAAAGGCTTTGGCATAGTCAATAAAGCAGAAATGGATGTATTTGTGGAACTCTCTTGCTTTTTCGATGACCCAACGGATGTTGGCAATTTGATCTCTGGTTCCTCTATCTTTTCCAAAACCAGCTTGAACATCTGGAAGTTCACGGTTCACGTATTGCTGAAGCCTGGATTGGAGGATTTTGAGCATCACTTTACTAGCGTGTGAGATGAGTGCAATTGTGCGGTAGTTTGAACATTCTTTGGCATTGCCTTTCTTTGGGATTGGAATGAAAACTGACCTTTTCCAGTCCTGTGGCCACTGCTGAGTTTTCCAAATTTGCTGACATATTGAGTGCAACACTTTCACAGCATCATCATTCAGGATTTGAAATAGCTCAACTGGAATTCCATCACCTCCACCAGCTTTGTTCGTAGTGATGCTTTCTAAGGCCCACTTGCCTTCACATTCCAGGATGTCTGGCTCTAGGTGAGTGATCACATCATCGTGATTATCTGGGTCGTGAAAATCTTTTTTTGTACAGTTCTTCTGTGTAGTCTTGCCACCTCTTCTTAATGTCTTCTGCTTCTGTTAGGTCCATATCATTTCTGTCCTTGATCGAGCCCATCTTTGCATGAAAAGTTCCCTTGGTATCTCTAATTTTCTTGAAGTGACCTCTAGTCTTTCCCATTCTGTTGTTTTTTTTCTATTTCTTTGCATTGATCGCTGAGGAAGGCTTTCTTATCTCCCCTTGCTATTCTTTGGAATTCTGCATTCAGATGGGAATATCTTTCCTTTTCTCTTTGCTTTTTGCATCTCTTCTTTTCACAGCTATTTGTAAGGCCTCCTCAGACAGCCATGCTACTTTTTTGCATTTCTTTTCCATGCAGATGGTCTTAATCCCTGTCTCCTATACAATGTCACGAATCTCTGTCCAGAGTTCATCAGACACTCTGTCTATCAGCTCTAGTCCCTGAAATCTATTTGTCACTTCCACTGTATAATCATAGGGATTTGATTTAGGTCATACCTGAATGGTCTAGTGGATTTTCCTATTTTCTTAAATTCAAGTCTGAATTTGGCAACAAGGAGTTCATGATCTGAGCCACAGTCCACTCCCAGTCTTGTTTTTGCTGACTGTATAGAGCTTCTCCATCTTTGGCTGCAAAGAATGTAATCAATCAGTGATGTCCATGTGTAGAGTCTTCTGTTGTGTTGTTGGAAAAGGGTGTTTGCAATGACCAGTGCATTCTCTTCGCAAAACTCATTAGCCTTTGACCTGCTTCATTCTGTACTCCAAGGCCAAATTTGTCTGTTACTTCAGATGTTTCCTGACTTCCTACTTTTGCATTCCAGTCCCCTATAATGAAAAGGACATCTTTTTTGGGTGTTAGTTCTAAAAAGTCTTGTAGGTCTTCATAGAACCGTTCAACTTCAGCTTCTTCAGCATTAACTGGTTGGGGCATAGACTTGGATTACCATGATATTGAACGGCTTCCCTTGGAAATGAACAGAGATCATTCTGTCATTTTTGAGATTGCATCCAAGTACTGCATTTCGGACTCTTTTGTTGACTATGATGGCTACTCCATTTCTTCTAAGGGATTCCTGCCCACAGTAGTAGACATAATGGTCATCTGAATTAAATTCACCCATTCCAGGCCATCTTAGTTCACTGCTTCCTAGAGTGTCCACGTTCACCCTTGCCATCTCCTGTTTGCCCACTTCCAATTTGCCTTGATTCATGGACCTAACATTCCAGGTTCATATGCAATGTTGCTCTTTACAGCATCGGACCTTGCTTCTATCACCAGCCCATGATAAATGTCAGCCGAGTAGATGGCTGAGTTAATGAGCAAAAATGGAATAAATCCTATATGCAGAATAAGTTTCTGGGGGGTAAAACAAATCCCAATTAACACAGTAAGTGGCATTTTGTTGTCTCTATTTCAGGACACACAAAATAATTAGTGCTTAGTGCAGAGAAAGCTCTGAGTGTGAAGCTGGGTGTAATCAGGTGTCAAAACACAGCAACCTGAGTAGATGAGCAGAAACACATGGTGAGCTCGGTTAGGAAGGAGCAACTGCTCAGTGTGAGTTTTCTCCTTGAGGAGGGGCACTTTCTTGCAGGATATTAAGGCTGTGTTATCATGCAAGAGAGAGACTCCTCAGAAGGGGTGCTGGAAAATGCGATGGTCCTGGGTTCAGGTGGATGGAGCAGCCCTGTCCACCCCTAGTGATGAGGTGTCCACAGTGGACCCCCTAGAGTCACAAAACTCTCACGAAATAACCCCCTCACTGTCTGCATCCAACCAGCATGGAAATCCCAGAGAGGTTAAGCAGTTATGTAATTTGCTCAAGAATTCACTTGGTCTGTCTCAATCTAAGATGTGTACACTCACACATTCTCTGACAGGGAGACTTGGGCTCCCCTCTCCCAGCCAAAGCCCGTGGCACCCCTTCACGAGCAGTCCATGTGGCCACCTCCAGGACACCTTCTCAGACCCTCTTGGCCCCCGTCCTTTTGATCCTCCACCTCCATCTCCTTGAGACTGGGCTCACACACAACCAGCCTGCAACTCCACAGCTTGCAGCCTGCCTGCACACTCCTGGAGGCCCTGGTTTCTCCCACCTCATCCAGGCTTAAAGATGAGATGTTGCCATAGACCAGGAATTGCGGCCTCACATGGGGGTGACCTCTGCCCAGGCTCCATCCATTCCTCTCATCCAACCTCCCTAATAAAGCACTGGTACTCAGTCCTTCCTGGGGAACCCAGGCTCACACATTGTTCTGATTTTTGTCTTTATTTTTCCCTCTTTATCCCCAACCCCACCCTCCATCCTTCTCCCCAGTGAGGATACCTTCTCCCATAAGTGGACAGACTTCCTAGAATGTGGAGGCATCCTGTAGTCTGTACTTTGTTTGCATTTTGCTTTACATAAATGGAACTGGATCACACATTTCACTCCTGCACTCACGTTGCTCTCAACCCCTGGTTCTCAGTCTACTCTGTTGCAGGTCACTTACCCACTTCCCTGGGGCGAAGTTCCCTGGGGACCCATGTGAGAGAGATCAGGTGTGGGCCCACCAGATTCTATGATACACACTAAGACCACTCTGCACCAACAGAATATGAGGGGCCCGCTTCCCTACACCTTAACCAAAATTTAGTGTAATCCGATGTTCTAATTCCTGTAGTCCTGTTGAGCGGAAAGTGTTACCACTCTGTGTATCTCCAGCAGCTCTTCCTCTTCTTGTGGGCCACCTGAGATCCATCAGCACCTCCCCAGGATTTTACCTTTGAGCTCATGGTGAGCCCCCACCCCACCCCAGCGTTGGTCATCTTGGCCATCCCCTTCAGAGGGAGTTTAGGAAGTTTAGGAAGGAGGAGGAGTCAGGCCCTGGTGGCTCAGATGGTAAAGAGCCTGCCTGTAATGCAGGAGGCCTGGGTTTGATCCCTGGGTCAGGAAGAGCCCCTGGAGAAGGAAATGGCAACATACTCCAGTACTCTTGCCTGGAGAATCCATGGACAGAGGGACACAGGAAGGAGGAGGAGGACACACATCAGACCTTCTCCCCGTACGTGCCCCAGGTGACCCCAAATCCTCCAAGGTGGGGTGCAGGTTTTGTGGGGCCTAAAATCAGAAACAGAATTCTAACTCACTTTGACTCCATACGGTTCTGTTTCTTCTTCATTTTCCACTTTATACTCTGGTTAAGAAATGTCAGCTCAGGTGCCTCTGGGTGAAGGCCTGAACACCAGGACACTGTGACCACAAATGATCCCAAATGCACCAGGAACCCCATAGCATTGGTCCTCAGAGGATCTTGCTGTGAGAGCCCAAAGGGGTCGGGTCACCATGAGTCAGCCAGTGCCCTGGTTCCAGGCATCCTTCACAAGCCAGAGTTCAGCCAGAGGAGCTCACAAGAAGGACCAGTTCATTCAAAGACTCCTCTTCACCCACAATAGCATTTCCCAGAATTTCACAAAACCCACTTCTGTCTTATGTTAATGCAATGTACAAAACCAAAGTGGCTTGGCATCCCTGTATCTGGGGGCCACTTTTCTTAGGGATAAAGTGTGTCAGGCCAGGTTCTTATTGTCCCCATGTGTCACCAGCCTCTGGGCTTGCAGTAGTAGCCAGCACCTCCCATACTTCCCCACCCACATAGCTGCTCTTCTCAGCCCATCCAAAGACTGCTTGGAGTTACAGATTCAAGACTCCCAGGAAAGTCACTCTCCAGGAGACATGGACCCCAGCTAGTCACAGAGAACCTGTACACCTCCCACTGCTTGTCAGCCTGCTCCAGGGAACACATCCCCAAATGCCAGCTCTCTCTCAGTCCCTCTCCTAGCCTCAGGAGCTTCCATGCACCCTACTCACCCTTCACATTCAACTCAAAGTTCTCTCCTTCCAGAAGCCTCTCCAACTTCCCTGGGCAGTCAGGCCCTTCTACCCTGGGCCTTGGCAGCCCTGCTAACATGCAGGCTTTTCTCCCATGGGGTTTGCTCCCACACTGTGAATTAGACATGTAGCAATGGATTCATTAAGAGACTCAGGGTACATTCCTTCCAAGGCTCTGATAAAGCACAGCAGAGATGGAGCCCCAGTTACACACATTGGGGTGACACAAGGGGTGCTAGGACCAGGACTTTCCTTGACATGCCAGAGAGCTCAGGCTCCTGGCACACCTTTGGTTGGTGGGTATTGTTGTAAGCTGTACTACAGTGTATTTTGATTCTCTAGGAACTACAATTTTAAATTGCCAAATACACTTATAGCTATGACAGCACTGGTTCTAGTAACAGGGGGGGAAATAGCTTTATTCCTACAAGCAAATTCTCTAGCCCCAAAGAATGGCCTTTCCAGGGTCCTGTGGCCACCACTGTGGAGGCCTCAGTCCAGAGTGCCCTGCCCACCCACCCTGTTTCACTCATGGAGTGATTGCGTGTGCAAGCACACACATAAATACACGCATTCACATGTGTGTGTGCACACACACTGCACACAGCATTTGATAAAAGAATTGTTGCAGGAATGGGGGCCCCCTGAGAGTGGGCTCTTATCTAACACTCAGAAATGAATTGTCCAAGGAGACAAATGTGCTGACAAAGCAAGAGACTTTATTGGGAAGGGGCCCCCCGGGCTGAGAGTAGGAGAGTAAGGGAAACCAGAAGGACTGCTCTGCCACGTGGCTCAGCCTTGGGTTTTATGGTGATGGGTTAGTTTCCAGGTTGTCTCTGGCCAATCATTCTGACTTAGGGTCATTCCTGGTGGTGCACACATCACTCAGCCAAGATGGATTCCCGCGAGGAGGATCCTGGGGGGTTGGTAGGACAAGTGGCGTCTCTTTTTAACCTTTCCCAAATACTTCCGTTTGGTGGTAGCTTGTTTGTTCCAGTTTCCTTGCCAGGACTTCCTGTCCTAAAATAACCCATGCAAATGGTTGCTATGGTTCCTGGCCAGGTCGGGAGGTTTCAGCCAGTGTTTTGTCTAACAGAACTACATAAATCCCAGCCAGAGGCCCAGACCTTCTAGCCATCCCACCTCCGACCAAGGCCAGCTCAGGAGCCGCCTGAGCCCCCAGGACTCAGAGCTCTCCCCCAAGGCCACAGCTCCTCTGGGCACCCCCAGGCCCTGCATTCAGGGTCAGCAGTCTCATTTGGAGCACAGAGGTCTCTCCAGAGCTGCCCTGCACACAGGATGGTAAGTTTAGGGATGCAGACCCACAGGTTTGCTTAGACTGAACTTGGCCAGCTCAGGAAAGCCTTCTGCCATTCAGTGCCTCTCCATGGTTTTTAAGGGCTGAGAACCAAAACACGCTCCCTGCCCGTTGGGCTGCAGCACCTCCTCAAACAAGCTCCTGGGTGGGGCTACCTGGACCTTCGTTAGGCCTGTAAAGACTGTGACTAACCATCCTGGGGCCCTGCACAGAAGCTGAGGAGCAGGGAGGTGCAGGGTCTTGCATGGACCGAGCCAGACCGCACCATGGTAGCAGAGCCAGCACCGTGGTAGCAGAGCCAGCCAGCTGGCCTCCTGTCTGGCTCCTTCTCCACCCCTCACTCTGCCTCCCAGCACCCAATCACACGCCCCAGCCCCAGGGCTGAAGTCAGACCTCTGCACACTAGAACAGGCTTTTTCCTCCCTCAAGGATAGGAGGAAAATAATGCCTCACCACTTCCTGATGCATTATTTATCAGGAACGCATTAACTGTGGGTGACATCACAGGCATTTGAAGGTAATTTGTGGAAAGTATTGTTAAAGCAATTGATTTGCAAATTCCTTGACAGGGAAAACGAAGCACCCAGCAGGCGGAGATGTGACACAGAGATGGGTTTTTTTATGTATTGGGGGATAATTGATTGAAAGCTAAGATCTGTAGCCAGTGAGAAAATGAGATTATTCTGTCTGTTATGCAAAGATATTGTATGTTGTGCAAAACAGCAGGATGAGGAGCTGTTAGGGCCGGCTGAGAGGCATTTGCTTCTTCTGGCGAGGGTAGTGGGTAAGGTCTTTCTTTCCAAATTTAAATCAAGTCCTTTCACTCCTCTTACTCCTCCCCCACTCCTCCGACCCCCTCCCTTTGGGCCCTCCTTTCCTTCCAGCCCCACTGGGTTTGGTAGGTCAGTAAATGAGTCATTTATCTAACAGCATCATTCCAGCAACAATCTGTGGCATCCAAGGCATGCCAAGGATCAGGCTGACCTAGGCCGACCCATAGCAGCATAGAAGCCACCTGGGAAGTGTTTCAGGGCCAGGGAAGGCAGAGGTTGGACCCCTGCCCTGCTCTGCTCTCTACATCTGGACCTTTTCAGTCCCCCAATATCCTTAATTGCACCTCCCTAGCCAACAAAACTGGCTGCCACCTGCTCTTCAGAACTGTCTAGAAATTGCTCATGGCCTCCACAATGACTTCAACAATGACTGTAGCCCCTTCTGCAGGCCAGACAGCCAGGGTGGCCTTCTCCCCACCACTCCTTGCCACACTTCCCTGAACTCCAGCACAACCTCCAAACTGCCCTGTCCTCCTGCATGCACACCATGGTTCCAGCGGCTCTGACTTTGCATGTTCTGGCCTTTCTGCTGACATACTGCCTGTGTCTTACCCATCCAGCAACCTAGTCAGTCTTTCCAAGCAGAGTTTAAATGCAACCTCTTCCAGGAAATCTTCACTGACTGCCCCAGGCAGTCCTAGGTGCTCCTTCCTCCCTCTGAGCACCAACATGTTCACTGGTGGGATTCTCAGATCTCCCTGAGAGGTGGCAAAGATGGACAAGTCATGCCCGCTGGATTAATGCACTCGGGAATGATTGGGTGAGTGAATCTTGCCCAGATCACCTTGCAGGATCCCTTGATTTCTCCCAACTCTGATGAAGCTCTAGGCAGAGTAGCAGTAGTGCCCTGCAGGATTGCTGGCTTTGCTGGCTATTCCCACTGCTCTGAGCCAGAGAACTAGCTGGGGCTCCCTAGCAGGATGGCCCAACTGTCCTGAGGAGACCCTGGTCCCAGAGAGAGCAACCACACATGCAGCTCACTCAGCAAGCCCCTGCAGCCTGCAGAGGTAGAAGCAGACACCACTGGGGCTTCTGGGTAATGGTTTGTGTGGCTGTAAACCTGAATTGATCACTTAGCTTCACTGAACCTCAGTCTTCTCATCTGTCAAATGGAAGTCTTATTAACAGCAAGCTCTCAGATTGTTGAGGGTTAAAACCACAGTGCCTGGTCCCCACTGCACATTCACTACAATTCTAAACCTGATTTAGAATTTTTATGCCCACATTGTATATTAGGAAACTGAGACACATGGAGTTAAGAAGTTATTTGAGACCACTCATTCAAAGTGACAGAAGTCTGGCCAGACCTGGACATACCAATACCATTCTCCCCTAGAAAGCTCCTCCCAGCTGACACCACACTTCACACAGCACACTGGACTCCAGGGTGAAAGATAGAGGCCCCCACAGGTCACTCAGACTGTACACAGCCAACGGCAGTGGTGGGCCTGGGACAGAAGCTTTCAGTGCCAGAGTTAGGAAAGCCCCAGGCAAACCAAGACAAGCCGTCAGTCAAGTTCTGACCACCTTTAAAAAGCTGAGGTGGGGGTGGGGAGTGGGGGAAGAGCTGGAAAATGCATAACAGTTATTCAAAATATTTCAGTAACAGAGATCATAACATTCAGTGGGAGTGTGCGTGCTAAGCCACTTCAGTCGTGTCTGACTCTTTGCAACCCTATGGACTGTAAACCACCAGGCTCCTCGGTCCATGGGATTCTCCAGGCAAGAACACTGGAGTGGGTTGCCATGCCCTCCTCCAGGGGATCTTCCCGACCCAGAAATCAAACCCACATCTCTCACGTCTCCTGCATTGACAGGCAGGTTCTTTACCACCAGCGCCACCTGGGAAGCCCCATAGCATTAGGTGCGTTCCTTTCAAATAGATTGACATTTCCTAAGACTAAGTTCGGAGAAGGCAATGGCACCCCACTCCAGTACTCTTACCTGGAAAATCCCATGGACGGAGGAGCCTGGTAGGCTGCAGTCTATGGGGTAGCTACAGGTCGGACACGACTGAGCGACTTCACTTTCACTTTTCACTTGCGTGCATTGGAGAAGGAAATGGCAACCCACTCCAGTGTTCTTGCCTGGAGAATCCCAGGGATGGGGGAGCCTGGTGGGCTGCCATCTATGGGGTCACACAGAGTCGGACACAACTGAGGTGATGTAGCAGCAGCAGCAAGACTAAGTTAGGGGAAACAAACAAGAAAGTTTCTGACCACCACCTTGCTTCAACCCAATTCCTGTTGGACTGCCAACACTGCTGCCTCATCCCCAGGCCTGGTGCTGGGCTCCAGGTGTTCAAGGGTGACCAAAGCATGACCCTTCTCCCCATAGGAGGCCCCAGGCCAGAAGGCATATGTTTTTGAGCAGCAAGAACATAATCAGGCTAAAGCAGAGGGAAGCCTGGGGGACTATGGGGCACATGGGAGGAAGGGGAGATCAGGGAGTGCTTCCTGGAAAGGGAAACACCTTCTTGTTTTTAATTTGCTTATTTTTAATTGAAGAATAATGGCTTGAGACAACTTCTTAACAGGAACCATAAGTAGGAATTAGCAAGGCAGCAGGCTGGAATAGCATGGGCAAGACCCAGAAGTGTGGCAGAGCCTAGCCCAGTCCAGGAATTACAAATATGACTGAAGAACACTGTAAAATGTGGGAGGGAAAAGGAGAAAAGACAGAGAGAGGCCACATTCAGAAGGTTTATTTTTTTCTCTGAAATGTGATCCTTTTTTTAACTTAGAAGTGCATACAACATGGGGTTGTCCCAGGTGAATGGATGGATGTCTAATTATTTAAATAGCTGCGTAAGATCCCATGATACATAAGATTCTGATTTTTTAGCACTTCTGTCTCTGAGGACAGGCAGGTTATTTCTGGTTTATCTTTTGTTGCCACTATAAACAATTCTTCAGTACACATTTCTGTAGGGTGCAGTCTCAGACATGGAATTTCAAATAGGCATTGTCACATTAACTTTCCAAAAATGCAACCGTGCTTGTGCTCATGTTCAGGCACTGAATCATGTCCAGCTCTGCAACTCCATGGACTGTAGCCTGCCAGGCTTCTCTGTCCATGGGATTTCCCCAGCAAGAATGCTGGAGTGTGTTGCCGTTTCCTCCTCAAAGGATCTTACCAACCCAGGAATTGAATCTGCCTCTCCTGTATGGCAGGTAGATTCTTTACCATTGTTGTTGTGGTGGTTGTTTAGTCGCTAAGACATGTCCGACTCTTTGCAAACCCGTGGACTATAGCCCCCCAGGCTCCTCTGTCTGTGGGATTTCCCAGACAAGAATACTGGAGTGGGTTGCCATTTCCTTCTCCAGGGGATCCTCTCAACTCCGGGATTAAATCCCCATCTCCTGAATTGGCAGGCGGATTCTTTACCACTGACCCACCAGGGAAGCCCCATTCTTTCCCATAGGAGTGCCTTTTTCCGCACATCTTTGCAAGTACTGGATGTTTTGTTTTCTTTAATTATTGCCAACCTGACAAATGAAAAGTAGCAAGTCATTGTTACTTTCATTTTTATTTCCTGACTACTAGTAAAGCTGAACCTCTGTTCATTTGCTTATTTTATTTTTTAAAGATTTCTCTCCTGCATACTTGGATATATTTGGGTTTTTGTGTTTTATTAGTAGGAGCTCTTTATTTGTTACAAATATTGGTCTTTTAATTGCTGTGTTATCTGGCTCCAGAACCTTTCAAAGCATTGACCCTGATAAATCTAGATGCTTTACCTGGACTCTATACTCCCAAAAAACTCAGCTCTGGAGACTGGAATCACTTGGGAAGATTTGAATCCTAAGGCCTGGACCTCATTCCCAGAGACTTCTTGGATTTCAGTGGTTTCAGGTAGGGCCCAGAAATCAGAATTTTTTATTGTAGCAAAATTCACATAACAAAATATAAAAGTCGTCATGCAATCCATTTTAAGTGTACAATTTATGAGTGGAACAGAATTGAGTGCCCAGAAATAAACCCAGACATGTATGGATGATTAATTTACTAGGCAAGTAAATGGAGAAAGGGTAATCTCTTCAGTAATGGTTTTGGGAAAACTGGAAAGCCATATACTAGAGAATGAAACTAGAAAAATTATAAAAACATAAAAATTAACTGAAAATTGACTAAGGACTTGAATGTAGTACCTGAAACCATAAAACTAGAAGAAAACATAGGCAATAACAGCCTTACTGTTATAAATCTTAGTGGTGTTTTTGTGGATCTGACTCCAAAGGCAAGGGAAACAAGCAGAAATAAACAAATGGACTACATCAAACTGAAAAGTTTCTGCACATCAAAAGAAATCATCATCAGAGAATTCCAAGGCGCTCCAGCGCTTAGGACTCTGTTCTTTCACTACTGAGGGCCCGGTTTCGATCCCTGCTGGGAGAACTGAAATCCTGCAAGCCAAAAAAAAACCAGGCAAAGGACCTGAAGAGATATTTTTCCAAGGAAGGCATTTTCCAACAAGCATTTGAAAGGATGTTCAACATCACTAATTATTGGGGAGATGCAAGTCAAACCACAATGAGCTGTCACCTCACACTTGTTAGGATGCCTATTCTTGAAAAGATAAGAAACAACAAATGTTGGTCAGGATGTGGAGAAAAGGGAACCCTCATATAATGTTGGTCAGAATGTAAACTGGTACAGCCACTATGGAAAACAGTATGGAAATTGCTCAAAAAAAAAAAAATAGAACTACCATAGAATCCAGATATTTCACTTCTAGTAACACCAGTTTGAAAAGATACATGCATCCCTGTGTTTATTATAGCAATATTTACAGTAGCAAAGATGTAGAAACAACCTAAGTGTCCATTGATGGATAAAAGGATAAAGATGTGGTATATATTTATATAACATAATATTACTCAACCATAAAAAAGAATGAAATCCTGACATTTGGGACAGCATGGATAGACTTTGAAGGCCCTGTGCTAAGTGAAAGAAGTCAGACAGAGAAAGACAAATACTGTATTATTTAACTCAGACTTGGAATCCAAAAATACAAAACAAACAAAATAAAGCAAAACAAATCTCAGAGATACAGAGAAGAGATTAGTGTTTACCAGAGAAGGGGGTTGGTGTGGGCACAACGGGTGAAGATCAACTGTATGGTGATGGATGGTAACTCAACTTGCAGTGGTGACGGCTCTGTAGTGTATTCAGATGTCGCACTGTGGTGCTGTGCGCCAAAACTTATATCACATAAATAAATAAGCAAATAAATAAATAAATTTGAATTGTTTCCTTTGTGCACATTTTAAAAACCTACAATTCAGTGGCATTCAGTACATTTACAATGTCAGACCATCACCACCTCTATCTAGTTCCAGAACACTTCCTCATCCCCAAGAAATCCCTATACCCATTATCAGGCACTCTCCCACCCCACAACCCTTGACACTAATCTCCTTCCTATGCCCACAGCTTTATCTGTCCTGGACATTTCATATAAATGGACTTGCCAATGGCCTTTTGTGTCTGGCTTCTTTAACTCGGCATGGTTTCAAGGCTCATCCATGTTACAGCATGTATAAATAGCTTCATTCTTTGTTATAGCTGCATAATATTCCACTGTATATCAGATTTTGTTTATTCATCTGTCTGTTGATCAACCTTGAGGTTGTTTCATCCTTTCAGCTATTGTGAATCATGCTGCTGTGAACATCAGTGTATGAGACTTTGTTTGAACTCTTATTTTTAATTCTTTATGTATAGTCTTAAGAGTGGAACTGCTGGGTCACATAGTAACTCTATGTTCAATTTAATGTTTTCCACAGCAACTAAACCATTTTACACTGTCATGGAATAGAAATTTTTAAGTCTCCCCTGATGATTCCAACATGTAGTCAAAGTTAAGGACTTCTGTCTTAGTAAATCTTTAATGACATTTCCAATCTCGCAGCACTTACACCATGTTAGTTAACTACTTATTCTTAGATCAATTTTGTTAACTTCTGTTAGGAAACCACCTATTTTCTATACGTTTTCAACAGTATTGTCATGTAATAATTTTTTTGTTTCACTGTCTTTCAGACTTCTTACTAATCTCATATGCCCTTGTTCTTTACTGATATAACTGACAAAATTGTATGTACCTGAAGTGTACAATGTGAGGATTTGATATGTGCATATATTATATATATTGTAAAATATTTACCACAATCAAAGTTAACTAAAACATCCATCACCTCATAATTACCCTTTTATGTGTACAGTAAGAATGCTTAAGATTACTCTCTCATCAAATTCCAAGTATATAATACAGTATTATTAAGTATAGTCACCATGCTGTACATTATATCTTCAGAACTTATGATTAAAAATTTATTCCCATTGATCAATATCTCCCCATTTTCTCCGCTGCTGCTTTTTATTTTTTAAAGATTCCACATATAAGTGAGATCATACAGTATTTGTCTTTCTCTGTCTGGCTTATTTAACTTAACATAATGTCCTCCAGCTCTAACTATGTTGTCATAAGTGTCAGAGTTTCCTTCTTTTAAGGCTGATTAATATTATAAATAAACAGAGGTATCATATTTTCTTTATCCATTCACCCATGAAAGAGCATCTAGCTTGGCTATTGTGAATAGTGCTAAAGTGGGTGTAGGCATGCAGATATCTTTGAGATACTGATTTCATGTCGTTTGGCTATATACCCAGAAGTGGAACTGCCAGATCATTGGTAACTCTATTTTTAATTTTTTGAGGGGCCGTCATACTGTTTTTTATAGTGGCTACACCAATTTACATTCTCACTAACACTGTACAAGGGTTCCCTTTTCTCCAAAACCTCTCCAACACGTGTTACTTCCTGTCTTTTTGATAACAGCCATTCTAACAGGTGTGAGGTGATATTTCATTTCAGTTTGGACTTGCATTTCTCTGATGATTAGTGTCATTGAGCACTTTTTCATGTACCTGTTGGTCATCTGCATGTCTTTGAAAAAGTATCTATTTTAGTCCTTTGCCCAGTTTTTAATTGGATTATTTCTCCTTTTGCCATTGAGTTGTGTGAGTTCCTTATGTGCTATACATATAAACCTCTTATCAGTTATATGGTTTGCAATTATTTTCTCCCCATTCCATAGGTTGTGTTTTTCACTTTCACTTTTCTTTACTGTGCAAAAGCTTTTAGGTTATTGCATTTGTTGTCTACGCTTTTGGCATCATATCCAACAACATTGCCAAGATCACTGTCAATGAAATTTTTCCCTTTGTTTTTTCCTAAGAGTTTTACAGTTTCAGGTCTTAGATTTAAGTCTTTAATCCATTTCAAGTTCATCTTTGTGAGTGGTGTAAGATAGAGGTCCAGTTTCTTTCTTTCTTTTTTTCTTTTTTACAGATAGATATCCAGTTTTCTCAGCACTATTCTCTCTATTGTCTGTACTTGATGCCCTTGTCAAAGTTTAGTTAACCATATAAACCATGAGTTTATTTCTGGACTACCAGGAGTCTATTTATAATCTGGACTTGAGTCAGATGTTCATGCGGATCCTCTGAAGATTTTTTAAGGGGGTCAAGTTTAAAGCTCCCATAACATTAGGTTTAAAGACTACATGTCAGTCACTTCAGACTACCAATATGAGACCAAAGCCCAGAGAAGGCAGGTTATGTGTACCCAAGATCACACAGCAAAAGCACTCTGGAGAAAAACACAGACCTCACATACAGGCCTCCTGTGCCCCAGCCCAGCACTGTTTGGTGAAAAGAGCCATCCCACTCTACCTTTCCTCCCCTCACCTATGCCAGCTCCAGCCCCTGTCTGATGAACATAATTGTTTCAATTGCTTCAAATTTTTTTAAGATCTTCTACAAATTTGGATAATCTTCATTTCTTTCTCCTGAAAACCCTCTGACAGTCCACTGAGAAGATGTGAATATTCAAACCACATGGTTGTTCAAACAGGAACCAATCTTTAACTTACTTACGTTAATCCTGAATTCTGTTTTTTTTCATTTAGAGTCCCTTGGATTTGAGACTTGGGTGAAAGATAAAAGCTTTAACTGTCTTGATAATAATAAAGAGTTCTCACATATCTTCACCATTTGGGGGCTTTGTGAGATCCCACAGATTATATTTAGGAAGCCAAATGACTTCACACACATCCTTTCCAGCTACGAGCCTCCAAAGCCCAATTCCCAGCAACACTGCCCCCTTCACACTCATTCAGACCCCAGGGCATCCTCCAGGCAGATCACAGACCTGGGCTGGGCTTGGAGTCTTAGAAATAAATAAAGTAGCCTCTGTGACAAGGACTTCGGAACCTTTCCTCAAATCATGGGCACACAGATGAGTAAACAATGAGGTAGACATGGTATAAGTCCAGGGGCAGGAAATGTAGGGGAGAGAGATCACTCTTGGGCTTTCAAAAAAGAGAAATTTTGTGGGAGTCAAGGATGATGGACCAGGAAAGACAGACAAGTTCACAGCAGAGAAGCCCTCACCCCAGGGGTTGATGATGACATCCTCAGTCTTCTGGGGAGTATATGAGCCATGCCTGCTTCCAGGATGCCCTGTGTCTGGTAATGGGAAAGAGTTGGGGGTGTCCCACCTGATTTTATCCAACACTGTAGCCTCCTAATTAAGTTTTCACACTTAATCTCCACAGATAATTGGAAACAACAAGGCAATTCCCTCACGTGGTGATCTCAAAAACCATCTGCATTCCAATTCCAGACAAGACGGAGTATACATATTTCTCCCTGTTTCTCCTGCAAAGCACAGCTAAAAACCTTGGATATTACATATAATGGAGAAAGAAATGGCAGCCCACTCCAGTATTCTTGCCTGGAAAATTCCATGGTCACAAAGCGTCGAACACAACTGAGTGACTGAGCAGACATGCACATTCCATATAAACCAAACATGAGCAACTCTGGAAGGCGGGAGAAAGAAGGCTGCCCAGCTGGGGACCTTGAGGAACATGGCAGTGAGCTGCTGGGGTTTTCCTTCTGCATCTATCCCAGACTGAGGCTGGAGAAGTTGGCCACCACAAGTATCAACAGGCAGAGACAAAGCACTAAGGAAAGTGTCCTCTCTCAAGACAAAGGACAAGGAAAGGGCCAACCTAGCAAGACAGAAAACTTTGACAGAATAATTGCCCTACTTCAGCTAAAGAGAAAAAACTGTGACCCTTCTCCCACCAACAAAAGCTAAGTAGGGACTCAGGATTTTCATATCCAGCTGCAGTAATGAGTCTACCCCCACTGCCAACAGGGCCACTGGTGTCCACATGAGGATCCTGGATTTCTGCCCCCACCTGATGGTAATAAGATACCCATCCCTGCCATGCTGGAGTGTGTCACAGGAGGTCTAATAGGAAGCTAGGATTTTCACCACCATCTAGCAACGAGAGCTTACCTCCACCCCTGCTCAGCAGTGTCAGGGGAAACCACTTGAAAAGGCGCCCTCCCACCCCTGCCAGCAATGGCAGGCATTCCTCCCCACACTGAGTGTCCATGAGGGCCACATGGAGACCCTAGGTCCACCTCGCTCAATACCATCAGGACAGTATCCTCCTTCCCCACCAGCTCAGAGTCGAAGGAGGCCTGCTAGGACAGAAGATTTAAATAAGATCCAGAGTCTGATAATAGCCAAAATACCAGAGTTCAAGTGAAAAATCACTCATAATACTGAGAACCCAGAAAACCTCAACTTGAATGAGAAAAGACAATCAACAGATACCAACACTAACACACCACAGATTTGGAATTATCCAAAAAAGATTTTAAAGTAGCCATGATAAAATGCTGCAATGATGCTATAGAAATGCAGCTATGAACAGATTTAAAATAAATGAAAACAAATGGAAAAGCTCAGCAAAGAAAGAGAATATACAAAAAAGAACCAAATGGAAAATTTAGAACTGAAAAATACAGTCACTGAAGAACAAATCTCAATGGATGGACTCAAAAGTAGAATGGAGAGGGCAGAGAAAGACTTGGTGAACTTGAAGATAAAATAGAAATTGTCAATCTTAACGGAGAGAAAATACAGTGGGGAAGAAAGAGCACTCAGGGACCTGGAGAAATATTCCAAAGATCTAACATTTGTGTCATCTGAATCCCAGAGGGAGAAAGAGAAAAAGCATTAAAACACTTAATAGCTGAAATTCCCACAAATATGACTAAATACGTAAGCCTACAGACTTAAGAAACTAAACAAATAGAATAAACCCAAAGAAACCATGTCAAGTATATCATAAACAAATTCCAAAAACTGAAGACAAATAAAAATTCTCAAAAGCATCAAGAGAGAAACAACACCTTACCGTAAGGAATAAATAATTCAAATAACCACAGAGGCCAGAAAGAAGTAACACAACATGAAATTTCAAGTGCTGAAGTAAAAGAACTGTCAACCAGAATCCTAGTTTGGGGCAGGGGGTGGGGGGGAGCTTTAGCTTTGAGAAAGCAAGACATTCTCAAATGAAGGAAAATCAAGAAAAATTGGGTGAGTAGACTTTTCCTAAAGAAAAGACTAAAGAAAGTACTTGAAACAGACAACAACATGATAAAAGAATCTTGGAAATTTAGAGAAGAAAAAACAACAGAAAAAAGTAAAAATATGGGTAAGTTTATTATACTTACCCCTTCTGTTGAGTTTCATCAGTTATGTTTGATGGCTAAAGCAAGACTTACATTGTGGTCTGATATGGTAACAGTGTATGCAGAGGAAACACTTAAGAATCATAAGTAGGGGAGGGTAAAGGGACTTGAAAGGAAGAAAGTTTGATACATTTCATTAAAACTAATAAAATATTGATACAGTAAACTAAAATTTGTAGCACTGTTAACAAAAGAGTCAAATCAATAAAATAAGCTCCCACCTCTAGAAACTAGAAAAAATTTTAAAAGACAAAATTAATACAAGCAAGCAGAAAGAAGGAAATACCAAAGGTAAGAGCAAAAGTCAAGGAAATTGAAAACAATAAAGCAAATCAATGAGACAAAAAGCCAGTTCTTTGGAAAGATCAGTAAAATTGACAAAGCTTTACCAAGACTGACCAAAAACAAAAAAAAAAAAAAGAAAAATGACCACTATAAGTTATGTTACAGGAGCTATCACCACAGCAGCTAGAAACTTTAGCCACCAAAAGTATAATAAAGGATTACAGTGGACAACTCTCCACATATAAATACACAAGGTAGGTGACATGGACCACTTCCTCAAAAAGCACAAAGTGCCACAACTCATTTGATATGAAATAGATCATTTAAATAAATGTGTAACCCTCAAATAAATTGAATTTTTAAGTTAAAATTCCAAAAATAGTAATCTCCAAGCTCAGATGGTCTCACTGAAGAATTCTACCAAACACTTAAAGAATTAACATCAATTCCACACAATCTTGTCCAGAAAACAGAAGAGGAATAAATACCTCCCAACGAATTTTGAGACTAGTATTAGCAAAATAAGACAAAAAGAGTACAAAGAAAACTATGGTCCAATATCTCACATGAACCTAGATACAAAAATCTTTAACACAGTATTGATTAATGGAAATTGTAAATAAACACAATAAAAAGAATTATACACCATAATCGAGCAAGGTTTATTTCAGGTATGCAAGTGTGGTTCAGTATTTGAAAACCTATCAATATTAATTCACCATATTAACAGACTAAAAAAGAAAAATCACATGATCACATATCAATTGATACAGAAAAGGTGCTTGTCAAAATCCAGTACCACTTATGGTAAAAAAAAAAAACTCTTTAAAAAAAACAGGAGCAAAGGGGAATTTCCTCAACTTGAAAAAAGTTATCTACAAAATCCCTGTAGCTAACATTAGACTCAATGATGAAAGACTAAACATTTTCCCCCTGAGATTGGAACAAAGCAAGCACTTACCACTCCTATTCAATATCATACTGGAAGTTCTAGTTAATGCAACAAAAGAAGGGAAGGGGAGGAGGAGGAGGGAGGAAGAGGAGCGCGGGGGGGGGGGGGGGGGCGGCGGGGAGAGGAGGGTAGGAGACGGAAGGGAAACAGGTCATTTTCTAGTTTAATGTTGCACACGCGCGCGCGCGCATGTGTGTGTGTGCACCCTCATACACATACCATCTTGTATCCAGTGAACCTGCTGAACTCTGTTAGCAGTTCTAACAGTTTGTAGATTCTTTTAGATTCTTCTCTGTAGACAACCATAATATCTGCAAATAATATTTGTTTTTTCTTGTCTAATTCTTACATAAATGTTTTTAAAGTTTTATTGTACTGGCATAATGACGAGTGAAGCAATTATAATAGGTATTTTTGTTTTCTTTGTTATTGTTGTTCAGTCACTAAGTCGTGTCCAACTCTTTGTCTTATATATGACTTTAAATAAATTATGCTAATCAGTATGATGTTTGCCCTCGATTTATAAAGATAGACTTCATCAAGCTAAGAAAGTTCCCTCCTACTTCTAGTATGTTAAGAGGTGTTTTTCATTGATTTTTTAAAAATCCATCCATAGTAAAATTATAATTTGTCCTCCCTTTTCAATCTTTTAATGTGGTGAATTATACTGATATGCTTTCTAATATTAAATCAATCTTACTTTTCTGGGGGCAAATTGGTCATGATATGTTGCTGTTTTATTCAGTACTGGATTTGATTCCTAATATTCTGTTTATGATATTGATATCTATGTTCTTAACTGCCCTATAATTTTTTCCTATTTGTATTATCTTTGTTTGATTTTTATATCAAGGTTGCACTAGCCTCATAAAATGAGCTGAGGAGCACTTTTTCTATCCATTTGAATAGTTGGTATAATATTGGGATTGTCTGTTTCTCAAAGAAGTGAGCTACTTTCAGGTGGCATAATGGTCTAGGCAGAAAAGCCCAGGGAATGTACAGAACCACTAGTAGAACTCATAAGTGATTTCTGCAAGGCTGCAGGGTAGAAGTTCAACCTACAAAACCAACTACATTTCTAGACACTAGTAATGAACACATGGAAATCAAAACTAAAAATACAATATTGTTTACAACTATGCAAAAAATGAAATACATGCCAATGTATAAAACATGTACTTGGGGACTTCCTTGGTGGTCCAATGATTGGGAGTCCTCCTTTCAATGCAAGGGACATGGGTTCGACCCCTGGTAAGGGAACTAACATCCCATTTGCGCTGGGTAACTAAGCCCTCATGCCACAACTACAGAAGCCCGCGCTCTAGAGCCCAAGCAACGCCACGAATAGCCTGGGCCCACAATGAAAGATCCCACGTGCTGCAACTGGGACCTGATGTAGCCAAGTAAATAAATAAATATATATTTTTAAAATTGTAACTGACTTATACATGAAAACTATAAAATGCTGATAAAAGAAATCAAAATATAAAATGTTCCCCCATGGTGGGGGGAGGGTGATCATACTGACCTGAGGCCCAGAGCCTGGGAGCCTGGTGGGAGAAGAAGATGTCTGAGCCCAGTTTCTGTCAGACACACTTCACTGCCATGTGACCTAGGGGTCCCTCCTTCCTTCCTGGGAAGCAGCAATGATGAAAAAACCCTTGGGCTTAGTGCATCCCCAAAACAAGCTGGAGGTGGTCGTGGACAGGCAGTAAAAACTTCCTGGAATGTACTTCTGCATTCTTTATGTTCAACAGCATTTGTCAGGCACTGAGGCACCCCCTCTGTCTGGTATTTTAATCCCATGGTTTTAAAGATGAGAATACTGAGGTCTGAGAGCACAGCCCACAAGCTTATCCCAGGGCTGGAAAAGGCAGAACTGGGACTGGATCCTGAGCCTCCCAAAGCCTATCCAGTGGCCTTGGCCTTGTGAAAAAAAGCAGGAAAGGATGGATACAGTCAGAACCCACCCACTCCCAGGACCTTCAAAATGCCTCTGGCACTTTCCCCTCTACAGGAACTCTTATCAACTTCATCCTTTGTGGGGACCCATTTAAGAATATTCAAAAGATGAAAATATGCACTTTCCAACCAAAACCTTTAACGAAATCACTGGCAGCATAAAAGGATTCTTGGCTTTCAAAATTCTTTTTGTAACAAAGGTGTTCCTCTAATGCACTTAAACTTTGAACCAAAGTCCTAAATTCTTATTTCTGTGCCAAGCTCTCCAAAAGCTTGTATGAACCAAGGTTGTAGCTCCTTGGAGCTACAGCAAGGAGCTCTGCCCAGTGGCCCACCTCCTGAGGTCCCAGGAAGGAAAACTCCCAGTGGGGATCAGACCAAGAGGCTGCATTGGTGCTGTGACCACTTGTTGTTTAGTCGCTTAGTTGTCTCCAACTCTTTGCAGCCCCATGGACTGCAGCCTACCAGGCTTCCCTGTCCTTCCATATCTCCCGGTGCTTGCTCAAATTCATGTGTAGCATTGCTCAAATCCATGTGTATTGAGTTGATGATGCCATCCAATCATCTCATCCTCTGTTGCCCTCTTCTCCTCCTGCCTTCAATCTTTCCCAGCATCAGGTTCTTTTCCAGTGAGTTGGCTCTTCGCATTAAGTGGCCAAAATACTGGAGCTTCAGCTTCAGCATCAGTTGGGTTGATTCTCACAGTTGATTTCCTTCAGGATTGACTGGTTTGATCTCCTTGCTGTCCAAGGCTCTCTCAAGAGTCTTCTCCAACACCACAATTTGAAAGCATCATTTCTTCAGTACTCAGCTTTCTTTATAGTCCAGCTCTCACATCTATACATGACTACTGGAAAAACCATAGCTTTGACTAGATGGACCTTTGTCAGCAAAATGACATCTCTGCTTTTTAATACACTGCCTAGGTTTGTCATAGCTTTTCTTTCAAGAAGCAAGCATCTTTTAATTTCATGGCTGCAGTCACCATCTGCAGTAATTTTGGAGCCCAAGAAAATAAAATCTGTCGCTGTTTCCACTTTTTCCCCTTCTGTTTGCCATGAAGCGATGGGACTGGATGCCATAATCTTAGTTTTTTGCATGTTGGGTATCAAGTTGGCTTTTACACTCTCCTCTTTCACCTTCATCAAAAAGCTCTTTAGTTGGGCTGGGTTTGACTGCCCAGGAAGTTATGGTTTCTCTAGGGATAGCAGCAATCTCAAAGAAGGGCAATGCCAAAGAAAGTTTAAACTACTGTACAATTGTGCTGTTTAGTTCCTCTCAATTTCTGCCATTAGAGTGGTATTATCTGCATGTCTGAGGTTGTTGATATTTCTCCTGACAATCTGGATTTCAGCTTTGATTCATCCAACCTGGCATTTCATGTGATGTACCCTGTGTAGAAGTTAAATGAACCAGGTGACAATATACAGCCTTGACATACTCCTTTCCCAATTTTGAACCAGTCCATTGTTCCATGTATGGTTCTAACTGTTGCTTTTTGTCCATTATACAGGTTTCTCAGGAGACAGGTAAGGTGATCTAGTATTATTATTTCCTGAAGAATTTTCCACAGTTGGTTGTGATCTACACAGTCAAAGGCTTTAGCATAGTCAATGAAATGGAAGAAAATGTTTTTCTGGAATTCCCTTGTTTTCTTTACGATCCAAGAAATATTGGCAATTTGATTTCTGTTTCCTCTGCCTTTTCTAAATCCAGCTTGTACATCTGGAATTCCTGGGTTCACATACTGCTGAAGCCTAGCTTGAAGGATTTTGAACATTACCTTGCTAGCATGTGAAATGAGCACAACTGTACAGTGGTTTGAACATTCTTGGCATTACCTTTCTTTGATATTGCTGTTACCCCAAGAGAAACACTCACTTCCTGGGTAGGTGAACCCAGCCCAGCTTCCTAAAGCCTCTTGCCTGCAGGCGACAATGTCAGCCACACTCAGCTCCCAGTACAAGGGGAGAGGGTGATCGTATATTCTCTCAGCTTAACTGAAACATATCCAGTGTACCTTCAGTACATCTACAACTGAAATTAAGTAGCTTAAAATCTGTCCTTTAGGAGAGGGCAGAAACTCTCAAGACAAGGAGCACCAGGCTTCAGAGAAAATCCTAACAAAGAAAGAAGATAATTTGTCATCTCTCTCCTTTGTTGAAACTGTTGTCATTCCAAAATGTCCTCAAATCAAATCAGGTTCCCTTTATAGTCTTTTACATTTTGCAATATTAAAACTGATCCCCCCCTAAAAACTCTTTCTTGTGTGTTACTTTATTTTACTCTTAACTTTGCAAGGCAGGTGCTACAAAGCCTTCCTGACAGGAGGGTATCAAGGCTCAGAGAGTGGTGAAATGTCCAAGATCACACAACAAAGTAGCAGTCTTGGGACCAATGTCTGCCCCCATGCAGTGCTGGTCCCACTCCCACAAGGCCAACCTCTTCCCGGCTCCTTAACATCCTGTCCTCAGAACCAGCTGCTTTCTTTCTGAGTTGGCTACTGGTGAGCCAACATTTCAGTTCAGTTATAATAGATACTGGAGCCCTGACAGAGACACAGAGAACAAAAATTAAATTTCAACTACAATGGAAAAGAATATTTTTTTAAAAAGAAGAATGTATATATAGAAGGAGCCATATGTATACCTATGGCTGATTCATGTTGAAGTTTGATAGGAAACAATAAAATTCTCTAAAGCAATTAATCTTCAATTAAAAATAATTAAAACAAACATAGAATGTATATATATACATATGAAACAAAAAAAGAATGTATATATATATATGTATGTATGTATAACTGAATCACTTTGCTATACTGCAGAAATTAATGCCATATTGTAAATCAACTATTTTGTTATTATTGTTGTTCAGTCACTAAGTCATGATGGACTCTTTGCAACCCCATGGACTACAGCACCCCAGGCTTCCCTGTCCATCACCAATTCCCAGAGCTTGTTCAAACTCATGTCCATCAAGTCAGTGATGCCATCCAACCATCTCATCCTCTGTCATCCCCTTCTCCTTTTGCCTTCAATCTATCCCAGCACCAGGGTCTTTCCAAAGAGTCGGCTCGTCATATCAGGTGGCCAAAGTATTGGAGCTTCAGCTTCAGCATCAGTCCTTCCAATGAATATTCAGGGTTGATTTCCTTTAGGATTGACTGGTTTGATCTCCTTTCAGTCCAAGGGACTCTCAAGAGTCTTCTCCAGCATCACAATTCAAAAGCATCAATTCTTCAGCCTTCAGTCTTCTTTATGGTCCATCTCACATCTGTGCATTACTACTGGGAAAACCATAGCTTTGACTATATGGATCTTTACTTCAATAAAAAAATTAATTGTTTTTAAAAAGCTAAACTAACTAAATGTTGGATTTCAGGCTCCCAAATTCTAGGTTGCAAAGGGCAAAGGAGAGATTCATTGACAAGGTCAAATCCTCTCTTCTGATTAGTCTCGTTAGAATACTGACAGTTTATCAAAAGGGGCCCTCAGGTAAATCTCTTTTCTAATTGCTGCTCTGGCATGAACTCTTCCTGGGGAGCCTCTGCAGCTATCCTTTTCAGGTAAACAATACCCAACAGGTATCCGGGAAATCAAGGTAGCAGGTACAGGAAAGACCAGATCAGAAAAACAGAGAGGCTGACACAGAAGGCTTCAAACACCAGCAAGAGAAGGCTTTGGGGTCTCAGAGGGAAGGGCAATCACCCTGTGGGAAGATTGGGGTGAACATCACACACTGCCAGGCCCAGAGGGAAAACATCAGGAATGTCTCTAGCTCCCAATTCACAGGGTGAAAAAGCCTCATGGCAGGGTCCTTGCCTTTTGTCTGAGTCCAGGTTTCAAGTCTGAGGCTCATTAAGATTGTACATCTCCTTGGAAAAGTAACTTCCTGTAAGGTCATGGAGGACACCAAAATGCTGTCCATCACCATATGTCCATGGTCATCTCTGGCACAAACAAGCAGCAAAATCTACTGATGCGGAAGGGCCATAGAAGCAGAGAGCCCTGCTACCCTGGGAAGGGAGCCTTAGCAGCCCACAACAAGCCTCTGCTGAGCGAGACAAGAGCAGCCTGGGGCAGAGTCCCCGAGCTACCCAGATCCCAACTAACTTGGGTTCAGGGTGGGTGGGACACCCTCAGGGTCCATACAGAAAAAAGCCAGCACCACACACACAATTTCATTTCCCCATAGACCTTTCTTACAGTTTATTTTTCTTTTCATAGTCTAAGAAAGAAAATATTATGCATTTGTTTCTCATTAGTTTACACTTGTATCATTAAAAACAGGTTTTACAAGAATTTTTAGCATCCACAAAGCTCTGTTTTTAACCTCTTCTAATTCATCTAGTACTTCTTTCTCAAGGAAGAGGCAAATGAATTTTTGCCAAGAATAAACTCCTCGATTTCATTTCAGTTCAACATTTAGTCTCAGGCTCATATACTCCCAACAAGGCTCCCAACAAGATTGAGAAAGGAAATTCCTCCCCAGACTCAAAGCTCCAAATAATAGCCCAAGTTTGTAACCAGCAGGACTTTCACACACAGACACACGGAGACACAGAGCCAAAGAAAACAATAGAATAAAGACTAGACAGACCTCTGCAAGCTGGTCATCTAGTCACATCCAGTATACCCTCTCCCCAACAGAGCCATGCTTGGGAATCTAGATGGAGTTTTTCAGCTGAGGCTCTTCACACCCTGGACAGCTACGAGACCTCCACTGGGAGATGCAGTCTTGAGCAATACCCTGTGCATGGAAGATGCACAATCAGGCCATCCTGCTCACTGGGACCTGAGCTCTCTGAGTCCTTTAAGAGGTGGCAGCAACATGGCACCAGGCAGGCACCAGAGGAAGACTATGCATGTGTGTAGCAAGGAGAACTCTGTGCCCAGATGAGAGAGCTTGGCCATGCAGCAAATCACACACAGGGAGAGGCAGCACCAAAAGACAACTGAAGGGCAGGTGGAAGAAAGGAGGGCAATTTTGCTGGTGCAGTTGGGTGTCACAACTGCAGTGATGACTGACAATTCAGGGACACTTAGTGTTATGAACTGAATGTTTGTGTTCCCCTAAAATTCATATATCCCTGCTTATTTAACTTATATGCAGAGTACATCATGAGAAATGCTGGGCTGGAAGAAACACAAGCTGGAATCAAGATTGCTGGGAGAAATATCAATAACCTCAGATATGCGGATGACACCACCCTTATGGCAGAAAGTGAAGAAGAGCTAAAGAGCCTCTTGATGAAGGTGAAGGAGGAGAGTGAAAAAGTTGGCTTAAAGCTCAACGTTCAGAAAACTAAGATCATGGCATCTGGTCCCATCACTCCATGGGAAATAGATGGGGAAACAGTGGAAACAGTGTCAGACTTTACTTTTTTGGGCTCCAGAATCACTGCTGATGGTGACTGCAGCCATGAAATTAAAAGACGCTTACTCCTTGGAAGGAAGGTTATGGCCAACCTAGATAGCATATTTAAAAGCAGAGACATTACTTTGCCAACAAAAGTCCGTCTAGTCAAGGCTATGGTTTTTCCAGTGGTCATGTATGGATGTGAGAGTTGGACGGTGAAGAAAGCTGAGCACCGCAGAATTGATGCTTTTGAAGTGTGGTGTTGGAGAAGACTCTTGAGAGTCCCTTGGACTGCAAGGAGATCCAATCAATCCATCCTAAAAGAGATCAATCCTGGGTGTTCATTGGAAGGTCTGATGTTGAAGCTGAAGCTCCAATACTTTGGGCACCTCATGCGAAGGGTTGACTCATTGGAAAAGACCCTAATGCTGGGTAGGATTGGGGGCAGGAGGAGAAGAGGACGACAGAGGATGAGATGGTTGGATGGCATCACCGACTCGATGAACATGAGTTTGGGTAGACTCTGGGAGTTGGTGATGGACAGAGAGGCCTGGCGTGCTGCAATTCATGGGGTCGCAGAGAGTCGGACACGACTGAGCGACTGAACTGAACTGAACTGAAAATTCATATGGTGAAGCCCCAACCTCCAGTGTCTGGTATTTGGAGATGGGGCCTTGGTGAGGTAATTGGGGTTAGATGAGGTCATAGGGGCAGGGCCCTCATAGTGGGATTAGTGCCCTTATGAGGAGAGACTCCGAGAGCTCACTTAGTCTCTCTCCAACACACCCAGACAAAGGGCCATTGTGAGCACGCAGTGAGAAGGCACTTCACTGTCTGCAGGCCGGGAGGGGGCCAGCACCACAACCCCACCATTGCTGGCACCCTGATCTCAGACTTCCAGCCTCCAGACTGTGAGAAAGTAAATCTCTGTTTCTTAAGCCTCCCAGTCTGTGGTATCTTGTTATGGCAGCCCAAGCAGATAAGAGGTTTAGTCTGAGAGTTTTACTCCCTCCAAGGATGCCCCAAAGTCCTAGAGTTTCCAAGCAAGCTGCCAGAACACCCAAGAATGAAATCTACCAACTATGTTGGGCAGAAGGCTGCTGAGTGGACACATGAGTTGCAATCTGCTTGTTGTCATGCCTTTGTCACTGATTCAGTGAGCATGTCTTCCCACCCCCCAGCTCAGCCTACCCAGAACCTAAGGCCACAGCACCTTTACACATCTTCCAGGAACCCAAACCACTTGATCTCTTTTCAGAATGACAGATGGCTTCCCCAGACTATACCTGGAGACTCCTTTCTCCATTCTCCAGAGACTCCATTCTCTGGATCCCCAACAACACAAGGCCTGAGCCTAACCCCCAAAGGCTGATCCTGTAGCTCTGCATTTGGGGCAAAGGCCACAGAGGCTTCTGGTGAGGAACTGCTGAGGGGACGGAAGTTCTAAAGCCATTAGAACCACAAAGGCCTGACTTTAAGTCCCAGCCCTGACACTTATGAGCTGTGAAATCTTAGGCAGATTATGCAAATTTCCTGAGCCTCAGTTTGAGCCTCACACCTGTGTTGCATTAGGAGAAAGGCAATCTTGGATTCGTTCTTCTTGCTGGAAGTAATCTTTTACTAATTCTCCCAGAGAGGCACTGTGTACAATAGATTTCTTGAGTCCTTCTGTATTCAAAATATCCTTATCTGTTTTCACACAAAATTGATATATATTAGCTGGATAGAAAATCTTAGACTCAGCGTTATTATTTTATTGCTGTTATTTTCGAAGGCTTTGGTCCATTTCTTATACAAATTTTGTTGATGAGAAGACAATGTCTGGTTCTCATTCCTTTGCAGACAAAAAGTTTATTTTTTTCTTTGCTTTAGTTTTGGTTTTGACTTTTTAGAAACTCTTATGACTCTTTTCTGAAATTTTTATATTGGTGACCAACTATGGAAATTTCTTAGCTGTCCCACACTGCCTCCCCTTATTTCTCTCTATTCTTTCCTTCTGGAACATCTGTGTAGAGGAATGTTTGCATTTCAGAATATACCTTATGTGTCAACTTTTCTTTAATTTTTCCATCTCATTATCCCTTTGTGTTCTAGTCCAGTGCTTCTTAAACTGTAATAGCCATACACATTGCCTGGGAATCTTGTTCAATGCAGATTCTGATTCTGAGACCAACTGCATCTCTGACAAGCTTCCAAGTGATGCTAATGCTGCCAGCCTGTGTACCACACTTTGAGCAGTAAGGTTCTAGCACATTTTCTTCACTTAGTCTTCTGATCATGAGACACTCTTCAGCTTTGCCTATTTATTGTCCAACCATATACTGAATTTCCCACTGCCAAAGTCTCTTCATTCATTTTTTTCATAACCACCTGTTCTTGTTTTGTGGATGTGATAGTCTCCCTCATCTCCTTTGACTTTTAAAGTTCTACTTTCTTTACTACTTTATTTCTCTGGGTGTAAGCTTTTTCATTTATATACCCATTTCTGATGCTAATGTACCTTTGATATTGAATTAATGCTAATTGTCTGTTTAGCTTGTAGTTGATGCATAATTATTCTGTCTGCTTTATAGTTTATAAACCTGCCTTGGGGAAGATACAGAGGTTTTGCAGTGAGAGGGGAGGAGCAGGAAATACCATCAGGTGGGGATGTCCCTACCGTTCATTTTCTTTTTTCTTTTTTAATTTATTTAATTTTAATTGTAGGATGATTGCTTCCCAGTATTGTGTTGGTTTCTGCCGTACACCAACATGAATCAGCCACAGGTATATATATACATCCCCTCCCTTTGAGCCTCCCTCCATCCCCCTCTCTAGGATATCACAGAGCACTGGTTGGAGCTCTCTGAGTCATACAGCAAATTCCCACTGGCTGTCTATTTTACCTTTGGTAGTGTATATGTTTCTGTGCTACTCTTTCCATTTGTCCCACCCTCTCCTTCCCGCTCTGTGTCCACAGTCTGCTTTCTATGTCTGCATCTCCATTGCTGCCCTGCAAATAGTCTCATCAGTACCATCTTTCTAGATTCCATATATATGTGTCGTTAATATATGATATTTTTCTCCTTCTGGCTTACCTCACTCTGTATAACAGGCTCTAGGTTCATCCACCTCATTAGAACTAATACAAATGCATTCCTTTTTACGTCTGAGTAATATTCCATTGTATATATCTTTATCGATTCATCTGTTGATGGACATCTAGGTTGCTTCCATGTCCTGGCTATTACAAACAGTGCTGCAGTGAATATTGGGGTACATGTGTCTTTTTCAATTATATTTTTCTCAGGGTATACGCCCAGTAGTAGAATTGTTGGGTCATATGATAGATATATTCCTAGTTTTTTAAGGATTCTCCATACTGTCTTCCATAGTTGTACAGCTCATTTTCTAAATTTGGGTATCCCTATTTATTATGGGTTAAATTTTGTCCCCCTCCCCAGAATTTGTATATTGGAGTTCTACCCCAGTGCCTGGGACTATGACCTTATTTGGAAATAGAATTGTTATACATGTAATTAGTTAAAGTGGGGGCATACTAGAGTTGAGTGGGCCCCAATCTAATATGACTGGCTTCCTGATGAAAAGGGGAAATTTAAACACAGACACACACACAAGGACAAAGACATGTGAAGATGAAAGCAGAAATCAGGTGATGTTTCTGCAAACCAAGGGACACCAAAGATTGCCAGCAAGCCATCAGAAGCCAGGAGAGAGGCATGGAGCATGAGCTCTCCCACCAACCCTTCTGACACCTTGATCTCAGACTTCTAGCCTCCAGAACTGAGTGACAATACATTTCTGCTGTTGTAGCCACTCAATCTGTGGCCCTTTATTCAGGCAGCCCAAGCAGATGAATTGGAGAAGGAAATGGCAACCCACTCTGGAGTGGAAAATCCCATGGACCGAGGAGCCTGGCAGGCCATAAGGTCCCAAAGAGTCAGACACAACTGAGGAACTTCACTTTCACTTTCACTTTTCAAACAGACTAATACACTGTTCTGCCCAGGCTCCTTCATGCGCCTGGGGCATAACTTGTCTCTAACCCAAGACCTTCATTTCCTGTTCTCAGTTGGTGTCAGACTCCGCCCCTCCATCACTGTTATTTGGATCAAGAGGAGGGCAAAACACAGAGCTCAGACCTTCCAGCTGTTCCCAGTTCAGTTCAGTTCAGTCGTTCAGTCCTGTCCAACTCTTTGTGACCCCATGGACTGCAGCACGCCAGGCCTCCCTGTCCATCACCAATTCCCAGAGCTTGCTCAAACTTATGTCCATTGAGTCAGTGATGCCATCCAACCATCTCATCCTCTGTCATCCCCTTCTCCTCCTGCCTTCAATCTTTCCCAACATCAGGGTCTTTTCCAATGAGTCAGTTCTTGGTATCCGGTGGCCAAAGTATTGGAACTTCAGCTTCAGCATCAGTCCTTCCAATGAATATTCAGGACTGATTTCCTTTAGGATTGACTTGTCTGATTTCCTTGTGGTCCAAGGGACTCTCAAGAGTCTTCTCTAGGACCACAACTCAAAAGCATTAGTTCCTCGGTGCTCTTTATGGTCCAGCTCTCACATCCATACATGGCTGCTAGAAAAATCATAGCTTTGACTAGACGGACCTTTGTCAGCAAAGTAATGTCTCTGCTTTTTAACCTGCTGTCTAGGTTTGTTATAGCTTTTGTTCCAAAAAGCAAGTGTCTTTTAATTTCATGCAGTCACCATCTGCAGTGATTTTGGAGACCAAAAAAATAAAGTCTGTCAATGTTTCCATTGTTTGCCCATCTATTTGCCTTGAAGTAATGGGACCAGATGCCATGATCTTCTTTTTTGGAATGTTGAGTTTTAAACCAGTTTTTTCACTCTCCGCTATCACTTTCGTCAAGAGGCTCTTCAGTTCCTCTTCACTTTCTGCCATAAGATTGGTGTCATCTGCATATCTGAGGTTATTGATATTTCTCCCAGAAATCTTGATTCCAGCTTATGCTTCATCCAGCCCAGCATTTCTCATGATGTACTCTGCATATAAGTTAAATAAGCAGGGTGACAATACACAGCCTTGACGTACTCCTTTCCTAATTTGGAACCAGTCCATTGTTCCATGTCAGATTCTAACTGTTGCTTCTTGACCCACATACAGATTTCTCAGGAGGCAGGTCAGGTGGTCTGGTATTCCCATCTCTTGAATAATTTTCCAGTTTGTTGTGATCAACACTGTCAAAGGCTTTGGCATAGTCAATAAAGCAGAAGTAGATGTTTTTCTGGAACTCTCTTGCTTTTTCAATGATCCAGCGGATGTTGGCAATTTGAGCTCTGCTTCCTCTGCCTTTTCTATATCCAGTTTGAACATCTGGAGGGTCTTGGTTCACGTACTGTTCAAGCCTATCTTGGAGCATTACTTTGCTGCCATTACTTTGTGAGATGAGTGTTCCCAGTAGGTGCTCCCAATTCCCTAGAGGTTGCACTGATCCCTCTCCCCTGTCATGTGTACCTGTGATCACACTCCCTCAGTCCTGACTGCACACTAGAATCACCAGACCACAGGCTCATGGATCCTACTCAATCCTCCTGTCTGCTTCCTCTTTGCACAGATTTCTCACAATTTCTTGTCCCCTGAGAGTTCTCATTCTTTTTTAACACAGCTACACATTTAGTTAGTCTCCTTTTAAAATATCTTTTTCTATACTTTCTGGAGGGTAATGAATGTTCTCTGTGAAGTCACTCAGTCGTGTCTGACTCTGCGACCCCGTGGACTGTAGCCTACCGAGCTCCTCCATCCATGGGATTTTCCAGGCAAGAATACTGGAGTGAGTTGCCATTTCCTTCTCCAGGGGATCTTCCTGACCCAGGGATCGAACCCAGGTCTCCCACACTGAAGGCAGACGCTTTAACCTCTGAGCCACCAGGGAAGCCCAGCAATCTAGAGGGTAAATCTCATGCCTAGTCCACCATTTTGAAACACAAGTTGGAAATTATTTTCCCAGGGAGACTTAGCCCAAGGCAGACTAAATTTAGACATAAGACATATGTGAACACGTTATAAAATGCAAAGATGTTATCCCTAGTTGATCCCAAGTACTGTCATATGCATTGTACTGTATTAAATGCAAAGTATTTCTCTTGTCCGTAGTAGCATGTGGGATAGAGAAAGTGAGTTTGGAAGGTGAGGCTCTACGCTTGAGGCTTGTTCTCAGACAGGGTGTAGAGGACTGCCCTGGGTCATCCCTATCTCTGCTCTCCACATGCCTGGGGGCAGGTGTGATGTCTGATAGTCTGGTACCAGAAAGATACCCCCTGACAGTCACCCAGGCCTTCTGTGACCTAGATTCTTTGGAAATGAACTTCACTGGAATCCACCACCCAGTCCAGGAGTAGCTGAGGACAGAGCCTTGTTTCCTCTACCCTTAGACACCCTGGGCCCAAGAGAATGACCTCAGCACATGTATGAGTGTGGGTGGGCACACACAAACACACACATGCAAATATACACACACGTCAGTACTTCCCAGTACCAGTAAGTACAACCAAATAGCTGACATTCAACTAGTTTTATTTCATCATCTTACACCCTAAAGGGTTTAAGTCAATTTACAAAGAGACGTAAAATAATATGAAATCACATACAGACAAAGTAGGAATAGATCAAAAGTGGGGGACATTGCTAGAGCTAGGAATGAGGCAGCCTGGCCGGGTGGCCCTGCAGATCCAGACCTTCCCATCAGGGATAAAGGAGACTGAAGGACTGTGCTGCTCAATGGGACCACAACATCCAAACAAGTGTTTATTTTTGTTATTGTTGTTACATTTTGGCCACACCACGAGGCATCCCCAACGGGATCAAACCCGTGCTCCCTGCAGTGACAGAGTGAAATCTTAACAGCTGGGCCACCAGGGAAGTCCACTGTTGTTGTTGCTGCTGTTGTTAATAGACCAGGAAAAGTATGAATGAGTAATCCTGGGAAGACGCCTCAGAACACTGGGGAGCCACAGTGCGGGGACAGATGTCACCTGCCCACAGCCCCTTCTCCCAGGACTGCCCCTCCTCTGATAGCTGTATCTACCTCTGCAGTGGACACCCAGGCCCACTGCCCCATCCCCTTCATCTGCATCCTGAGCCCCAGGAAGGGGATCTCTCACCACAGGCTGCAGTGGAGCCAAGACTCCCTGCTCAGAGCTGCAGGGTCCTTCCGCTGAAACCAAAGCTGATCCGAGCCCCCTCTGTGGCCTCTTCTGGCTCCCAGCTAGGCCCTCTTTGTGCCCTTGGGGCTCCAGGGACTCCGACTTCCCAGCTTCATTCCCCACAAGGAGCTTCTCTTTCCTACTGGCTGACCCTCAGGACTTGCAAAGGCCTCCCTACATGGCCCTGCCCTGGCCAACCCAGTCATTGATGATGCCTGTCATCCAACATTCACTCAATGGATACCCACCCAAGGAGTTCACTGTTTCCCAGAACCCAGCATAGCCCTAATACGCTAAACACCCGAAAAGTTCACCTGGATGCACTAGAACACTTTCCACCCAAAGTACTTCAGGCACTGAGGAGGGTATCCCTGGTTCTTTAAGGGAAGTGCACTTGGATGTGGGGAGCATGACCCAAGCCAGCCTCCCATGGAGGCAGCCTGTAAGCTGGGCTGCAAGGGCGGCCGGACAAGTGGGGGAGGCATTCCCAGCAGAGAGAACAGGAAGGACAAAGATCCCAGCGGAGAGAACAGGAAGGACAAAGACCGGAGGACACAGCCTGCTCATGGGCAGCTCCCACCTGCATCTGGTTGCTCTCTTATCCTCATTTCATAGTGATAAAAGCCAGGGGTTTATTGGTGATGTTAAATATTCAGGAATCTTGTAAGCCTGTTGTAAAACCTTTGATTGCTTGAAATCAGTCATGGTTGAATTCAGAAACTGCCGAAAGCTGCAAATGATACAGCGGACATCTCCCCACCCCCAGCCCCACCCCATCATGCTGTGTCTTTCCCATGCCTTGGCTTTTCTGGGAGAATTAAACATTTGAGAAGAACAGGCATTATCAACCCACTTTCCAATGAGAATATTAACTGTGGAATACCAACCCAGGCATGTTGTAGGATAGAAATAGATTATAGGGACTTGCTTGGCAGTCCAGTGATTAAAACTTCGCCTTCCAATGCAGAGGGTGCAAGTCTGATCCTTGGTAGGGGAGTTAAGATCCCACATGCCTCAGAGTCAAAAACACAAAACATAAAACAGAAGCAATGTTGTAAGAAAAGTCAATAAAGACTTTAAAAATGGTCCACATCAAAAAATCTTTAGAAAAAGAAAGAAAGAAAGAAATGGATTATAAAACATGAATTCTGACCGGTGAATCTGGGACCTCCTCTAACAAGAAGCCCAGCATGGAAACCTTCCCATGTCATTGGACCTGCCTTCCCTAAGCCAGTGTCTTTAGACAGTCAGGAACTCATCCACATTTTCTCATGTGGCAGGTTGTCTTTTCCAAAACACTGCAAACCTATCCCTGGCCCCATATGCTCATCTTGGCTTGTGATCCTGACACTCCTCCCATCAGATCGTGGTGAGTCTCCATCACCCTCCCATAAACTCTGGGCAGATCTCTGGGACTGCCACAAGCAGTGGTGAACCTTACACTGTGTGACTTCCAAGGCTGTGTCAGGAAAATGCCAGTCACTAGAAGGTCCTGCCCTCTGGGCCCAGCCACCATGCTGCAGGGAGAGAGAGGCCTACATAGAGAAGAAGCAGGACCATCAACCCCTACCCCAGCCAAGCGTCAGCATCAACCTCACCAGCCATGAGGCTGAGCCATCTGCAAGTATTCCCAAGCCGAGCCACTCCAGCCAGAGCTATAGGGAGCAGAGATCAGCCACCCCAGCTGAGCCCTGCCCAAAGGGCTGAAAGTAAAAATGTGTTAGTCACTCAGTCATGTCTAACTCTTTGCAACCCCATAGACTGTAGCCTGCCAGGCTCCTCTGTCCATGGGATTCTCCAGGCAAGAATATTGGAGTGGGTTGCCGTTTCCTTCTCCAGGGGATTTTCCTGACCCAGGGATCAAACCTGGGTCTCCTGCATTGTAGGTAGATTCTTTACCATCTGAGCCATCAGGGAAGCCTGCCCAAATGGATGATTCCTGAGTAAAATGAATAATGGTTTTGTTTCAGTCACTAAGGTTTGAAATGGGCTGTTAAGTAGCAAGATATAACTAGAATAATATTCTTTGTCAGGAAATTGGGGAGAAATAATAGTACCTTCCTCATAAGGTTGCTGTGGGGATCCATAAGGTAAGGTACAGTCAGTGCCAAGCCCAGCAGCTGGCTCCTGGCAAGTGCTCAGCAAACATGAGTTCCCCCCCAACCCCTCCACCCCAGGACTCCCACGATCTGCCATCCCTGTGTTCCATCAGGCTTGACTGAAAAAATGATTTTGTCCCAGGACATGATTCAGACTGTTCCGCCCTGGTCTGGT
The DNA here is from genome assembly GCF_054371585.1 of Giraffa tippelskirchi. Taxonomy (NCBI): domain Eukaryota; kingdom Metazoa; phylum Chordata; class Mammalia; order Artiodactyla; family Giraffidae; genus Giraffa; species Giraffa tippelskirchi. The sequence continues at coordinate 67,153,254 of NC_137277.1, forward strand.
TAATAATAAACCCTTGTCTTTCAGAGACAGGAAGATCTCAGGGATCTCCACGTGGCTCAGCAGACCATCTGCCTCAGAATACAGATTCTCCTGCCCAGACCTCAGAATCAGAACCATAGGAGGGCTCGGGAATCTGGATTTTCCACAGGATTCCTGGGCAAGCACATACACACATGCACGGACACCCTGGGTGAGCACATACACACATGCACAGACACACACAGACAGAGACATCACACACACACACACACACACACACACATACATTTACACACAAACACACATACACACACACAAAGACATACACACACTGACTCAGACACACAATCTCCAATCTACCCTTCATCCAAAGCTAGGTGGGCTCAGCTGTGTCAAAATCCCACTGCACCAGGGCCACTGCAATACAGCCCAATCCCAGACCAAAGAGTTCACCTGGGACAGGTTGGCATGATGACAGCCCAACGCTGAAGTCAGGCCAGCTTAAGTTCAAATCCAACCTGCACGCCCTTAGGCTTCTTGGACCTCAGTCTCCTCAGTCTGTACACTGGGACGATCCTCTCAGGGTGCCCATCAAATGAGATGATGTATAAACTTCCTGGCATGGAGAAAATGCCTGGCAGGTATCAGGGTCCCCTCCCCCTCTTGCAGGTCCCTGTGGGTTTTTAGTGGCCTTGCCACTATGACGGTTACTGTCACCCACTTTGACATGGAGCCGCTGGTGGTCACCTCTCTTCCTAGAGTGGTCCCCAGCCTGGGCCCATGTTAGGATCATCACGGGCTCTCCTAGAGGCTCCTAGAAAAATGCCAGCACCTAGGCCCACCCAGATCAAAGGAATCAACATGTCTAAAGGAGTGTTTAAAAAACACCCAGGTGATTTTACTGTGCCCCCAGAGTGGCCCTAAGGTATGCACCTGTGGAGCACAGGTACCTATTTTATTCACCTTCAGGGCCTCTACACCTAGGCAAGAGCTTTGCACCATGTGTAAAAAGAGTTGAGATGAGGTCGGGTGAGAGCAGAACAGAGAGAGACAGAATGTACCTCCCACCTCCTCTCTATTGGGGGCACACCTTGGTTTCTCATGGATCGTTGCTTAAAACTAGGCTTCCCAGGCCCTTTGATGTCCGTGTACCTACCCTCGGACCCCAGCAACCCCCACAGCAGAGGAATGCAAGCATGTCAGCTCAGATCCACACCATGGCCTAAAAAACATGACAGCAACATATTTTTGTGAAGTTGGGGTGTTTCCATCTTACTCCGTAGCCTTGGTTTTAGAGAAAAGAACAAGAACCACTGGTCAGAGAGGTAGCTGATCCCCAAACACCTTTCTCTTTGCTCTGAGCATGCAACCAGATTCAAGTCTGCTTCTTGGCAGATAGCAAACCCTGGCAGGACCATGTGGGCAGCCCCAAACACCCCTGCTCTGACCCTCCCAACTCTGTCCCCCCATGACTCTGTGGAAGCTGCCACATGGACATGCTGGCAGAGCACTGATGGAAGGCCCCAAGCCCCTCCCTTGGAGAGGAGCTGAGTGAAAGTGAAAGTGTTAGTTGCTCAGTCGTGTCCTACTTTTTCCAATCCCATGGACTGTAGCCCACCAGGCTCTTCTGTCCAGGAGATTCTTCAGGCAAGAATACTCAAGTAGGTAGCCATTCTCTCCTCTGGTGATCTTCCCACCCAGGGATCGAAACTGAGTCTCCTGCATTGTAAGCAAATCCTTCACCATCTGAGCCAGGAGCCAACAGCTGATCAAATCGCTGTTTGGGACCCTCGGTGACTGAAAAATAACTGCCCCTGTATTAGGCCACTGTGATTCGGGATGTATCTTTACCATCATGTTTCCTTACTGTTACTGTTCAGTCACTAAGTCCTGTCTGACTCTTTGCAACCCCATGGACCGCAGCAAGCCAAGGTTCCCTGTCCTTCACTATTTCCTAGAGTTTGCTCAGACTCATGTTCATTGAATCAGAGATGCTATCCTTAACTACTCATCAATCCAAACACCATTGTGAAGGGCAGGCAAATTGAATTATATAGTCATCTCAACACTGGGAAGCTGGCAGCCACTACAATAGGAGTCATTCCTTGGGTGCTTATCTGTGTCTGTCCCCAAGATCTATTGATGAGTGAAAAAAGCAAGGTGCAGCCCCTTGCATATGGAAAATGGGAAAGAAGAACATGTTGGATTACATAGGAATAGAATACTTCTGGAATAACACAGAAGTTGGCAACAGTGATGCATCAGACGGGAGGAACTGCCAGTCAGGGTGAGAGGGAGACTTACCATCTTCTGACTGTCATGCAATTGTTTTCACAACATCTAAGTATTCCCTATTCAAAATAGAACAAAGAAATTTTTAAAAACAATATTTTTAAGCCAAAAAATTTAATATAAACGTATAAAATGTGTAAAAAATATTTATCAACAGAAATTTTTTCAACAATAAGAAGATTTAGCATATGAGAAAACTGTACAATATATTGTTCAATAAAGCAAATCAAACATTTTAAAAATAAAAGGGCAACTGAAGAGAAGGCTTCGCCACATCTGGCCCTCCTGGCACACATCTGGAAGAGCCTCCACCCAGGCACTCCCCACCAGCCCATGAGGATGCTGCACCTAAACCCTCCATATGTGATCAGCTACTCACAGAGCACACCTGTTACCCAGCTTTGCCCACCTGTTTGTTCAACTCAAACCATCAGGAGCTCCATTAGTATAGCCAGAAGCCCTTTTGCTTATTGAAAAAACATCGTAAGTTTCTGGAGCTAAAGGATAAACCTAAGAAGGACTAGTGTTAACAGTGGCTTTTCATGTACCAGGTCCTCCTGTAAGCACTTCATATGTATTAAGTCACGTAACCCCTGGGGTAGGAAACTGAGACACAGAAAGGTTTAGTCACATACCCAAGAGCACACAGCTAGTGTCAGGATGATCCAGCTCCAAACCCTGGTCCAGCCCAGGGCCCACACTCTGAAGGCGGCCTGGCACTGATGACATCATGATGGCATCACGATGACAAAGTTCAAAGATGTGTTCTTAAATGAAATACAGGCTGGACATGCCCTGGGAGCTCCTGAGAAGCTCCTGAATCTCACCATGGAGCATCCTGTTCAACAACAACCAGCTCTATTTAAATCTCATCCCTACCTGTGAGTAGCTGTGCAGCCTTAGGCAAGTCCCTCAACCTCTCTGGACTTTGGTTTTCTCATCCATGAAATGGGAAGGATAATAGGTACCTGGTCATATCATTGTGGGAACTAAGTCAGACAAAGCCACGCTTTAAATTAGTCAGCTGGTGCTGCACACAGCCGGTGTTTAAGGAAGGGTTATCTCGAGTGATGCTTGCGTGCATGCATGCTAACTCACTTCAGTAGCGCCCAACTCTTCAGGACCCCATGGACTGTAGCTGCCCAGTTTCCTCTGTCCATGGGGTTCTCCAGACAAGGACACTGGAGCGAGTTGTCGTTTCCTCCTCCAGGGGATCTTCCTGAGCCAGGGATAGAATCCAAGTCTCTTACCTCTCATGTATTGGCAAGTGGGTTCCCACCTGGGAAGCCTTACCTTAGAGGGTCCTTACCAGTTTCAAACAAGATCTACCATCTGTGTCTAAGAGGTTCCCCCCCCCACCCAGAGAGGCCTACACACTCAGAGCCATTGGGGACCCTTGTGCAGAGCCATGAGGAAGCTCAGCCTCTGCAGAATAGGGCAGCAGCATCGTGAGAGCCCTAGGAACCAGGAAGGGGGGAAAGGATCGGGGGTGGGGTGCGTTGCCAGGGACCCAGAGCATCACCAGAGGGAGGAGAGAGGGGAAGTCACACTTGTCCCTTGTTTTTTAATCCTCCTGTGACTCCCTTACCCATTTTACAGATGAGAAGCTGAACCGCTGAGCTTTCAAAGCCAGAGTGAGAAGTGCTGTGCAGGCAGGAGCTCGCAAGGCTGGCTGGGCTGTGGCCGCATCCTCACCATGAAGACACCAGCTGTCACGACTCTGGAGCTCATGGAGCCCCCTCCCCAGGACGGCTGTGCCCCAGAGGCACGGTGTGGCTCTCCTGTGTGACAAAGTAGCTGGGAGCAGGGGAGTTTGCTGATGGCGCCCACACTCCAGGGCCCGCAGTTCACCAAGGTCCACAGTTCCACACAGCCTGTGCCAGCAGCAGTCGTCTGGCAAGGACAGGAATAGGACCTGCACGGGTACACAAGAGGTCCCCAGGGGCTCCTGCGGGTGGGGAGGTGCAGAAGGGGGGCTGGAGATGGGGCCCTGCAGCCGCAGTGGAGAGTGCAAAGCCAGGGCACGAGCCTGCACAGGGACGCACAGGGAGTGACCATCGTGTCTGCCTCCAGCAAGGACTTGGCCTGAGAGGTGACAAGATCGGGCACTAAAGCAACTAGAACGCCCAACAATAGAGGTTGATCTGTGTGTTATAGTACGTCCCCAGGGGAAATACCGTGCAGCTTTAGAATACTTAAAGAATTCTAGTCATTTAGCTTTTTTAATATTTATTTATTTGGCTGCATGGAGTCTCGGTTGCAGCATGGGGAATCTCTAGATGCGGTAATGTTATGTTAGTCACTCTGTGTCCAATGCTTCTGCGACCCCATGGACTGGAGCCCTCCAGGCTCCTCTGTCCATGAGATTCTCCAGGCAAGAATACTGGAGTGGGTTGCCGTTTCCTACTCTGTACTTAGTTGCGGTACGTAGGATCTAGTTCCCTGACCAGGATCAAACCCAGGACCCCTACATTGGGAGTGCAGAGTCTTAGCCACTGGACCACCATGGACATTTCTAATGTATTTGAAGAATTTTAACACTAGTGCAGTGCTCTCCACTAAGCATGCCCCTTCTCCACACTACAAGCTCTACTTCACATGGCTACCAGATATTTGGGCACAAGACCTGAGAATGTGGAGGAAGGGAGCAGAGAAGCTGGCTGAGCCCCCAGCGAGTTCTCCCAGCCAGATCGCCACCCTTCCCTGGGCCCCTGCACTGTGAACTTCAGGGCACCTTCCACTGAGTTCCAGGAGGGAATGAGAAGAGGAAGGCTCTCCGGGGCTCCACAGAGCCCTCAGTGCAGCCCCTGAAGTTGAACATCTACCCAGGATGTGCTGTGCAGGCTCCAACCCAGTCAGGGACAGTCCGCAGATCTCAGTGTCGAGACTTTGAACCAAGCTGTGGGTCATGGTGGAGACAGCCAGGCCTTGTCCACCACCAAAGCCTTCAGAGGCTGGCGGGAAGTGTCCTCTGTTGATTCCAACCACATGGCCAATTAAGTTCTATTTAGCCTCTTGCAAAAATGTTTTCCTCTCTTGATTTAATAAAAGCTGGAGCAGTGCCATCCTTGGTAGACAGGCTGGGAACCAGCTCCATGAAGGGAGAGTGAGCTGCCTGCACTCACAAACTAGGCCATGGATCCTCAGTCACCCCTCCCCAGATGGCACCTCCCTGAAGGCCGTGAGGAAACCCACTGAGCTCTCCCTTGGTGCTGTGATTTCCTCTTCCTTTTCTCCTCTCTGACCTTCTCGGAGCATGTTGGCGTGGACAGAAAGGAGCACAGAGATGAAAGGGAACAGCTGTCATGTCTCCTGAAGCCCAAGCTCAAAGAAAGGCCCTGCTTAAGGCACACCGCACCACTAGACTTCCCGCCTCCCTTTGGCCCAGGGAGCTCTCCCCAGGGCGTGCGATGGCTACTCCCAGACTCCAGTGGGGTTTTTACTCAAAAGGCAAGTTTTCACTCCTCCCTACTTGGGAGCCTGTTCCCACCACTCCCCGACAGCAAGGGACAGATCCCTGTCCACACTGTCACTTGGCCCTCAGCAGCATTAAACCAAACACACCCCTGCCTCCTCCCGGAAGCTCACAACTCTCCCAGCATCCGGAGAGCGGAGCTCCTCCCCAGAGCCAGCATGACTAGACAGCTGCTGGGAGGATGGGCTTGGAGCTGCCTCCCCACCAGTCACTGCTCCCAGCCACAGAGAGCTGCCTCACCCAGAGGGTGAGATGAGGCCTCCACTGCAGCCAGGTTTCTGCCCACATCCTCTCTTACACCCATCTCTGCCTGCACTCCCCTGCCAGGGGGAGTCTGCTGGGTGCCTGGGTCACCTGGATGGCTTGGGTACCCGGCCCATGACAGAGAAGGACTGAGATGCAAGTGGCCAGGACCACGGAGGAACTAAGGGTGGGCTGTCCATGCAGTCTGACTACAGGAGGGGCTGCTGCAGAATCAGGCTCCCTGGGAGCCGCAGATAAACAGGAGTCCACCCGACAGAGGCCGTGAGTCAGCACCCAACATCAGAAGCCAGGTGTGCACATAGGTGCCACAAGATCCAAGCGGTGGCCCACAGCACCCAAAGCAGAGTTATGGAGACAGTTAAAGGACACAGAGTTCTCAGAGGCAAGAGAGACAGGCCTAGAGACTGCTCAGTTTATACAATCAGAATAAATCAGGGTTGGAAGATCAAAGGCTGAGGACAGAGGCTCCACTAACAAGCTCCAATCCCAGGCCCAGTGTCAGGTCTAAACCAGCGTTAATCCAGAACCACTGCCTGGAGGAGAGAACACACCTCTGGGAGGAAGTCTCCTGAAGCCCATAGCAAGGACAGTCAGCCATCTCCCTCTGTCCTTTCCCAGGGGACCTAGAGACACTCACTGTGTACTGGGGAGATAGAAAGCCAGGCACTCTGGGACTGTTTGACATTGATTCTAGGAATGTGTCCCACTGTCAGAGTGGGCTGTGTGGGACCAGCAGAGTCCCATCCCAGCACAGCTCACAGTGGGTCCACAGGGTCCCTGGACTGGCCTATTGGTCTCCACCTCCAAGCTTTGGGGCCCCAGGACATAGGCCACACCCTTGTCTTTCTCTCCAAACGCTCCCTGCTGCCAGCCAGTCCTCTCTATGTGATGATTCTCAAATACATCCGCAGCCCAGGCCTGTCTCCAGACTCTTCTCCACCTCACTGGGCCTCTCTGCACCTCTCAGAGGTAACGTACAAACCCTTCCTTCCTCCACCCAGGCCACACACACTGCCCACTCATTTACCTCATCTCAGCTCCACCTGCCTGCCTAAATCAGGCTCCCCTGACCAGGACAGACACAGAGGCTCTCTACACCCACACAGACCCCTCCATCCACCCACCGCAACCAAGGCCGTCGTCTTAAAGCACAGGCCAGACCTTATCTTTCCCTGGGGCCCCGTCCTTGTGGAATGAGATCCAAAGGCAGGGTATGGCTTTCAAAGTTCTGCCTGGCTTGCATCCTGCCTGGCTTCCCAATCCAGAAAGTTATGAGTGCTAAATAAAGATTCTGTGAACTGTCCTTGATAAAGGCCAGTTCTCTTCCATGTCCTGGACTGCCCCGTGCCTCTCTGCTTCCTTCTTCTTCTCAAGAACCAAAGCCTCAGAGACTCACTTTTCTGTTTCTAAGGAAAGCCATTAGGATATGGGCATTACTAGTCATCTCTGAATTGTAAAAGACACACAAGGAAGGCAACATTCTAGTCCAAGAAAAGACTTTCTAATGGTCGATTTCATGCAAAGAGACAGAGCCATGAGGGAGTCAAGTGCTGTTGAGCAAAGAATTGCTTCCACATTTCTTCCAATGCGCACCAAATCAACGTTTGGGAAGGAAAGAAAAACTTTTGCCTTACACTTTTCCGGCACCCTGTGCATATTTCTAGCACCATGTTATTTAAAAGCTTCTGACTGGGCCAGCAGCGCCAGCAGTGCTGAGGACCTCAGTGCTGGCTGTCCACTCAGGCCTAACAGCAGGAGATGCTGCTGCAGAATCAGGCTCCCTGAGAGCAGTGGAGAAGCCAGTGTTACCTGTCTCTTTTCCTGCTCCCCTTCCTAATTGGGAGCTTGCTGCCGGCAGCTGTATGACTGATTATTCCCTAAATCTTTAACCTCCAACTAGGCACTGAGCAGGGGCTTCCCCAATGGCTCAAGTGGTAAAGAATCCACCTGCAATGCAGGAGATACAGGAGACATGAGTTCAGTCCCTGGGTTGGGAAGATCCCCTGGAGGAGGAAATGGCAATCCACTCCAGTATTCTTGCCTGGAGAGTCTCATGAACAAAGGAGCCTCCGGGACTATATATAGTCCATGAGGTCACAAAGAGTTGGCCACAACTACACACATGCACGCATGCAGGCACTAAACAAGCACCTCAGAATTGGAAGAAGGGACAGAAATGGCAGACAGAGTCCAGCGCCCCTGGGCCTCCTTCCCAGCCCCATGTACACAATGGAATCACTGGGCATGGTTGCCACAGCCCACGTCTGTCTTCCACGCCTAGGTCTGTGGGCCGGGAGCTCTGGATGGCGGGCGTGCCCAGGCCAGCCTGGCTTCTGTGCCAACACCAGCCCCAGTCCTGGTACCCAGAAAGCGCTGGTGAAATCTACTGGCTGGGCTCCTCCAAATGAGTAAGGAATTACCCCCTTTCCGGAGGCTTCCTCTTGAAAATATATTTAGTAACTTCTAAACAAAGCACACCAACCCACCCTGTTTTATTTGTTTAGTTAAGTTAATTCTATGTTAATATTTCCATTAGCCATTTAATTTATTCTAAAACCTGGCAACTGCAAAGTAATAAAACCTCTCAAATATTGACAGATAGTAAAGTAAATGTCGCCCAGCTACAACCATCTGTTTTTCCTCCAAATTCCTCAAGATGGAGGGTGTGCTGCCATCATTTATTTATGAGGTTTCCCGGGCCCCATGGCATCTGCTCTCAGCCCTCTCCCATCCCCTGAGCTAGGGCTGCTGATGCGACACTTTGTAGCAGGTCACAGGGTGAGAGGTAAAGGAGGAAATGGCCTGGAGTGAAAATGAGAGAATCTGCATCTCAGAGAGAAATAGGGTGAGCCTGGCTGAAGTGTAAAAGCCCACTATTCCCCGCCCCTTGCCCCCACACCAGCAGTCCTCTGCAGTCCTGGGTGTACTGAGCCCTGCTCCCCATCCCTGCCCCACTCCCCCCAGCCCTGCCCTGACATGGAGAACCCCCTTCCTGCCTGGCTAGGCTCAGAGAGAAGGGGCAGCACCCATGCACAGCTGGCCCTGGTGGTCTGCATGAGGCAGGGTCTGGCTGGGCCAACAGCTCAGAGCTCTGACTCACCTTCCTCTTGAGGGTTTGCTTTAGCATTGGGGGTGCGGCTCAAACCCCAGCTCTGAGGGCATCTCTCCATGAGACAGATAAAGCACCACCGGAAGTCAAGTCCTTGAGCAGGACAAAGGCCTGCACTGGCTTCAAATCTCCATCCCATCAAAGCTGTGGAGCGTGGCACCTCCCCATCAGTTGAGTGAGAGATGGAGTTCCCTATCGGGTTCAGACTATATCCATCTGGCCAATACAGGGGCCCAGGAGGCCAGGGCAAGGTTGCCCCATTTGCCAGATGCCCAGTGTCTCTGGGGAGGAAGGCTGTCACCTGAGCTACCACTCTCTGAGCCCAGGATAGAGGTTAGACATTTCATCCCCCAGTTGAGGAGACCAGAGAGGGAGGCCACACAGCCCTGCTGGGCTCTTGCACACCTGCCATGTGCTTAAATGTACCTGGTGTTTACAAGGCACACATACTTACAATTCCTCCCATGTCACCACACAAAGCCAAGGGAGCCGCAAACCTCCTCATGCACGTGTCCGGATGTGTGGCCCCAGTCCCCTCAGTCTTCTCCCCACCTGCTCCTCCTGGCTCCCCTCCCCACAGGCTCCAGCAGCATGGTGAGCCCTTAGCATCTTCCATTGAAGACCCAACTGGAAAGGGGAGGGGGCACCATCTAGGAGCTCAGCCCTGAGAAGAATCCAGAGGGGATGGAAGTCCAGGCCATTTCTTTGTCCAGCAAGCTGGCCTGTCAGCCCCATGACTTGCTCCAGGGAGGCCAGACACCTCGACGTACCCAGAGCCCCATGGGGAGAGAGACCAGCAAGTGAAGAGATGTGGCTCTGTGTCCCGGAGTCTGTGCTCAGTACAGCCTCATTAGAGGACAAGAGAGGAACCTGCAGGTTAGATGGGATCCAGGAGGAGAGGATGGTGTAAGGAAAGGGTCAGAGGCCACACGGCTCACCTGATGGTATAGAAGGTGTGAGGAGCAAACAGGGAAAGCCAAGACCTACAGCTAGGAAGAAAGTACAGACATTAGCCTGAGGGCAATGTGGAGCCAAGGTTGGCTTTAGCCTGGGGGAGGAACACGCTCCAATTTGAAACTGAGACACATCCCTGTAGGGGACATGGAGAGTTGGAGGAACCCAGCCTAGGAGGAAATGCAAAAGAGAGTGGGAAAAAGCAGACTGAGGAAGGGTCTGAAAGACTGTCTCCAAACAAAGGCCTGCCATGCACCTTCAGTCTGTGTGGCCCCACAAGCCGGGTCTCAAGCACGCAGAGTTAGCCAGCCAGCATTGTGTAGACTGGCAGAGGGGGAAGGGAGTTCTCTGACTCAGCAGGGTCCCCAGACGACACTGTTGGTGAGGACCTGGGTCTGACATCTTAGCCCGCCAGGGAAACAACTGTTCATTGGGCAGCTACCATGCACAGGCACGTAGAGAGAGAACTACCATTCTGCCCACTGGCCAGAGCTCCCCCTCGCACAGGAATGGGAGAATTACACAACTCCAGCTCGGGGTGTGCAGCCAAAGTGAGCCATGATGCCTTGAGGATAAAAGGGTGTGAGTGACTCAGATGGGCAGGGAGGAGGAGTCTGAGGGGTCCCGATCCTTGCATCATCACCAAGTGGCTCTCCCAGCCCTGCACCAGAGGACAAGAATCCTGCCCAGATGCTGTCATCAGTCTCAAGACAGCCTTGCATGTGAGAAGCCCACAGGTGAGGGGAGACACCCAGAGAGGTGGGGCATATGGGGGAGGACACACAGCTGGGGACATCAGGGTCCAGCTGGATCCACCCATCTGTCCCCGCAGCCCCACAAGCCTGCTCTGCTCAGGGCTCCCCTGCAGCCTGTGCAGCAGGTGTGTCCCCAGGCCCACTGCACCCTCCCCTCCCCACACACTCCCTGCCAGAGAAAGGCCACCAAACAGCCCTTGGCCACATTTCCCCCATTTTTCATCTACACGTTGGGATCTTCAATTATCTTGACAGCTTCTGCTGACGTCATCCCAGGAATTCACCCAGCCCAGTGCAGCCCATCACACTCACAGCTCAAAAGAAGGAGAAAAGAAGTTGCGTATTCACAGCCAAAAGAGGAGTTCATAAATTTTCCTCAGATTACCAGATGTGTGTAATTTATGGCCAAAGCAAGATGAGTCAAGCCCGTGAGGAGCTAAGAGGTGGCTGCGAGGAGGCGTCACCTGGTGAGGATGCGGCCACGCAGCCACAGGCTCTGAAGGAGAGTGGGGAGCGGCCAGTGACAGAGACATGGGCCCAGGGGCAGAGTCAGGAGAGACAGGCAGGGGCAGTGCTACATGCACTTCTTGTGCGAGGAGGTCTGTGAATGTCACACATGCGCATCTGCACAGGTGGGAGCCTTGGGACATCGAGCAGCCCCAGGGCCCACCGAGTGAGTGACGGCATCCAGCACAAGAAGCCCCTGGGATTCAGCAAGACCCTTCTCGCTGCAGCAGAAACCTAAGGGCCCTGAGGCAGGGATGTCACCAAGGTTGGACTGATGGCCGGGGCAGCCGTGGATACCTGGGTGACCCGCTACCCCTCGTGCTGCACGGTAGGGCTCACTCCCAGAGTCTGCAGGTCAGACTCTGGGCATCCACAGTCAGCCTTGGCACAGGAAGCTGGAGGAAAAGTAAAGTCAGAGGTCTGCAGGCATTTCAGAACACGGTCCTCCAGGACCCTGGACATCTGCCTCCCCATTTTCAGCTGAACATGCTGAGGTCTCAGTGGCTGTGACCTTTCCAAGGTCACACAAGTGGTAAGTGGTCAAGATGAGTTTCAAATCCATACCTGATTGTATAACCCCCACACCCTCCACCAACTGCTCCTCCCTTCACTGGGTACCAATCAGGTGATGGTACTTGGCAACATGTTTGTGTCACGGTCACACCTTGTATATTCTGTTGCACACACCAAATATTTTACTTTAAAAGATAATAAAGAAAAGGTCTCAGAGCCAGCAGAAAGCAGAGGATTCCTCTCCATATACTTTTCACATATATAGGCAGACACACTCAGCCAGAGGCCTGAGAAGGAATCTCACCAGGGCAGGCTGTGAGCTTGTCCACGGCCCCTGGCCACCAGGGTTTGGGGAGCCCTTCCAGCACCTGCACTCAGATAGGCCTGGAGCTGGTGAGAAGTGGCCCCAGTCACTGCCAGCAAGGACATTCAGGCGGAGGGAGAAGAAATGAGGACAGTGGTCTTGATCTAGTGCACACACCCGGCAGCACGGCTGCTGGACTGTCACTGAAGAAAGGCGGCAGGTGGCCAGGCTGCTGGGAGTATCTGAGCAGGCAAAGGTTCTTCAGGGTCAGTCTGGAGGAGGTGGTCCCTTGAGGTCATGGAGGCCAGACTGGCCAGAGGCAGCTGCTGCTCTGAGCACAGGCAGGCTGGACCTGAAGGCAGGGAGGTAAGATTACATCATGAGGAGGCCGGAGGAGACTTGAGTGACCAGACCCCAGTTCAAGACTGACCGTGGAATCCCGGGCAAGCTGCTCAACCCCTCCAAGACTGGTTCTCCCCATCCAGGTGGTGGAAATGAGAATTCCTATCCTGAATAAACACTGGTGGGAGGAAGCCAGGTCCTGTGTTTGCACATGAGACTCAGATAATATCGCAGCTCTGGTTACTAAAGGCCTTCTCCGATGGCCTCCTACACGCAGGCAGCATGACAGTTATTTCCATTTTACAGGTGAGAGAACTGAGGCTCAGAGAGAGAAGGCATCAGGCAAACCCACAGGGCAGGAAAATGACAGGCCCACAAAGAGGGTCTCCTGGCTCCAAAGACAAGGCTCTTTCTCTTATAGCAGCCACTTCTTCAGCACAAGCCTCTTCCTCAGCTCTCCCCCTGCAGAGATAAAAGGCAGGGTCACTATTAATCTCCAAATTTTCACTCCTTGAAATTCTAGGCAATTCTTCCAAAACTGCAGCAGCACATACAGGAGGCCAGGGTGTGATGAGAAGTGGTGCTCATTCTGCTCAGACATGTATGGCAGGGGAGGGGGTCCCTCCCTGCCCCTTGACCTTCTCCACAGGGATGACTGCGAGAAGATAAATGTTTCATTATTCAGAGGCGCTTCCTACCAAGCAAATCCAGGGCAGGCTCCGGGCTCTGGCCACCCCTGACCTCACCAGTCCCCTTGGAGGTGACCCCAAATCCTCCACATCCCTCCCTCTCCAGATCAGGAATGTCATTGGTTCTACAAGGAACAGTTTCAGAGGCTCTGTAGGGGGACTTGAATCACAAATGTCCCAGGGCAGGGATGGCTGACAGTCATGGAGTTCCCATCAATCTTCCCACCAGACACTTCAGGCTCTGGCTGAGGAGGATTTACGGGCGGGGAGGACACGGGACAATGCCACCCTACCCAGGCCCCACCAGCAGCGTTTTCCCACGGTCAGCACTGCTGTCCCTGAGGAAAGGGCCAGAAAGGCCAGCACAGGCTCCTCAGGCTGGTGGGCTCACCAACCACTTAACTTGCTTTTTATTCTCTTCTGTATGTGTCCAAAGGTTCTGCGGGGAAGAAGAAAAAGTGTGCATTACTGTTCAACTCCAGTGAGGACAGAAAACAATACGGTTGTTTTGTTGTGTTGTTTTGTTTGTGAGTTGTTCTCAAGTACTAAGACCGGACAGGCATCTCCTGACAGCCTGCAGGGAACATGGACCCACAGCAGGGAGCCTCAATGTGTCTGATTTCCCAGGGAACCCACATCAAAAGCCCTTCTTGTTAAGGAACAAATGCTGTGCTAAGAGCAGGCACAAACCTCCCCCAAAGAAACCAAGCAGTATTCCAATCACAGCCCTGAATGCAGGGCCCAGCTGGCTGCCCCCATTCAGCCATCCTCTCGTTGCCAACCCCCCAATACCCAGAGCTGCACCCTCTTGCAGTCTCCTCTGCCCCTCAAAGCTCCAAACAGCCTGGACCTGGTCCCTGGACTCTGGGCTAAGTGGTAGGCCAGCATCCATACCACTTGGCTCAAAAAAGTCCGGGTACTTGGGAGAGCCCTTGATGGCCTCGGAGGAGGCAAACCTTGGTGTCTCCACAACCACCAGTGTCCCAGCCCTCCTACCAATCGGCTCGACCTTGGCAAGTTCCTGGCCTCAGTATCCCAATCTCTAAATAATGTACCGAGAGAATCCCTCTCATAGAGAGGAATGAAGGAGAAAAGAGCTCAGGCAGCATCTGTCTCATGGTCAGTGCCCATGCATTTGCTCTCAATATTCACATTTCATCCTGCAGCAAACCAGAATCGAGCCCCACCTGAGTCTTTGCTTGAAGCAGCTACCACTATGAGCATTTGCTGCTTCATTGCCACCTTAGATTCTGCCCACAATCTGGTGCAACAAGACAAGAATTATCCTCACCATGTGAAAGGTAAGAAACCTGACTGTATCCACCCACTCCACCCCAGGTTATCATTCACCAGAGCCTCTGCAGGGCCTGCCCCACACCAGGAAGAGTGTTAGACCCTGCTCTGCCTTGAAAAACCTCATTCTTTAACACAAGAGAAATAGGTTGTTTTTAAGTCAGAGATCACTTGAAGCTGGTTAATCAGAGCTACCTGGAGCACAGTGTTGAGGATTCCAAGGTTGCCTGTCAGTTCAGGTTGAAATTGCTCTGTGGTGGATTAGTGATGGGTCATGGGCACAGGAGGGGTCTATAGTAGTGGGTCAGAAACAGGTGGTGGTTTACAATGGATTCAGAATCAGATCCCAGATCCTTACCTGAATGTAGTGATCACAGGCATGGTACCACCACAGTGTCTAGAAATTATTTGTAACGTTTTTAATTCCTATTTTAATGAAAATGTTACCATTTGCTATGAATTAAATTGGTTTCTCCCAAACTTCATATGTTGAAGCTGTAACCCTGCATTTGACTGTATTTGGGCATAGGGCTTATAAGGAGGTAATTTAGGTTAAATGAGGTCATTAGGATGGTGCCTTGGTCTGATACGATTAGTGCCCTTATAAGAAGAGACATACAAGGGCTCTTCCCTCTCTCTCCCTCTCTCTCCCTCTTTTTCTCCCTCTCTCATTCCCCTCTTCCCTCCCTGTCTTCTGTTCTCTTCTGCTATGTGAGCACATAGTAAGAAGGCCACCATCTGCAAGCCAGGGAGACACACCTCCCAGAACCCCACTGTGCTGGCACCCTGAGCTCAGACTTTGCTACTCCAGAACTGTTAGAAAGTAAACATCTGTGGTTTAAGACACCCAGTCTATGGTGTTTGGTTAGCCTAAGTAGGGTAGATGGGCATGTATTACTGGACAATCAGAACCAGGAAATGGATGCCCTGTGTCCACAGCTCTGCTCCTACTGCTCATTGTAACATCCTTGCAGATGTGAGTAGTCACTCCCTTTCTGGCAGCCAAGGGAAGTCCCAGCCTCCTACCACACCATGCCTCTTCCTCCTGCCCATGACCTTTCTCAGCAGGATGGATAACTTCATTCTGCCCATGACCTCTCTCAGCAGGATGGACAGCTTCATTCTTGAGAATGTATGAGGAGGTAAGAGATGCTCAGAGGCTTCAGAAGAGCCTCCAATTCATCTCTTCATTCTCAGAAAAGCCCTTGGGCTCCCAGACCCAGGCCCGTCTCCCACCCCTCATATCCAGTCCATAGAAGAGCCGTTAGCCCTGAAGGCACCCACCTCTGTCCCACCATGGAGGGATGGAACTCCTGGTGTCCTGGATGGGTGCAAAGATTAGGGGCACCAATGGAGGACCCAGGCCTGTGTGAGTCCCTGGTGCCTCAGCCATAGCCTATATGGTGCTGACTGTGACCAGCAGCAATCAATGAGTAAAGGTGACTAAAGCCAGCTCAGTGACTGCTGCTGTGTGCCTCTGGGTCCTTGTCTGGAATGGGGCCAGAGGTGGTGGGTACTATTCATAGGGTCACAGAGGATATAAAAAACACACACATAGGACAGCACCAGTGTAGATGGGCACTGCACACTGTTAGCTGCTATTGTACGTGTCATGCTGCTCCTGTACCAGTACTTTTCACATGTGGCCTCACCGAAGAGTCCTGTGATCCTGTCACCAAATGCAAGTCTGTGTGCCCCATGCACAGTGAGGCCAAATAAACTGAAATGTGGGAGTTTGAAGCAAAGAAAGGTTTGTTGCAGGGCCAAGCAAGGAGTACAGGTGGCTTGTACTCAATTCCTGATGGTTTCAGGGAGATTTTATAGGCTACATTTGGGGTGAGGGCTGCAGGGTATATGACTTTCTTCTGATCGGTTGGTGGTAAGATGACAGGGTAGTGCTTCCACAAATCTCAGTCATGGTAGATTGAGATTTCTGGCTGAAATCTGGGGTCTCGGCATACAGTTCCATCTTCCACCTGGGTAGGAGTCTTAGTTCCTGCAGAAGAACTCAAAGATATTGGTATGAGTATCTCTTGAGGGGGAACCAAGACACTATTCCAAGGCTGCACTATTGTTTCTTGGCTATTCCTCTTTTGTTTCTGCATCCCCTCCTTTCCTTGATTAGCAACGGTTTGAACCTGCCTATTGGTATTCAGGGAAGGTCTAGAAGGTTGAAGCCTTTTTCCTACAAAAAAGAAACAGGAGACATAGAAAGCGTTTGTACCCAGGAGGGCCCCACAGCATCCGCCTCAGTTTCAAACTCTGTGAAGTGATATTAACCCAGGAAGTGAGGAAACTGGGGCTCCAGGAAGCCAAGGCCATCAGGCAATCCAAGAACCAGACATGAACCCCTATTTCCAGAGCCCAGTGGGCAGTGATCCTAGATGGTGCAGGGTGGGGGAGACAGAAGTGGAGCACTAGCCACAGGACCCACCCTCCCATACCTTGACTGTGGGTGTGTGCTACCCGCGGGCCCAGGGAAGGGAACATGGCCAGGGCCAAACAGGAGCAAAGGAGGGATGCAGTGAAGACTAGGAGCCAGGGAAAGTTCCCTTACAGGGAATCTGGGCACCTGGCTGAGGAGGGTGCTGGGTTCAGGAGCAGCCCTCATCACTCACATGGAACCTCCAGGCAGTAGCAGAGGGAAAAGGGAGAGAGAGACAGTCTTGGTTACCAGGCTTTTTTCACATTCTCCTCAACAAAGTTACCACACAGCCCTCCAATCAGAAACACAGCTGTTGGCTTCAAGACTGGACTCAGCCCCCCCAGGGGCTCCTGCCCTCTTCTGTGACACTGACCACAAGCCTTCTAGGTCTTTCTGGAAAAGGGAGAGCCAGATCTCCCCAAGCAGCTGATGCCATGGTTCATGGACAATCAGCAGCTAACACCATGGTTCATGGATAAAGAGATCAGGGGAGTGGAAGAGCCCTGTCCCCCC
Organism: Giraffa tippelskirchi; assembly: GCF_054371585.1. NCBI lineage: Eukaryota > Metazoa > Chordata > Mammalia > Artiodactyla > Giraffidae > Giraffa > Giraffa tippelskirchi. The sequence continues at coordinate 67,170,668 of NC_137277.1, forward strand.
ACCCCAGGGGACATGTGGCCATCACTTCTATCTCCACACACCCTAGAGCTTCAGCTGCCCAGGCCTCTTCCCTCCCCAACCCCAACCTCAAGCCTCAGATCATTGTCTGACCAGTCTGTGAACCATACATGAAGCGCCATTTTGAACATAAAGTATAACATGTATATGCAAATTCTGAGAGTTCAAAGCAATTCCTCCTTTGAGGATTTTCTCATCCATTGTCTGCCCTTTCAACAGCCCTGTAAGGTGGTTTGGAGAAAGTACCATTCTATCCATTTTGCAGGTGGGAAAATGAAGTCTCCATGTATGAGTCAGGGTTATTATGGCTGACTGCTGTAATAACCAGAAAGTCTTGCTTAATACAAAAAAAAAAAACCATTTCTTATTCATTCAAACCCAGTGCAGATGCTCTGCTCTGTGGCCAGATCCAGCCATTTTGGGAGGGTTCTGTCTTTGGGGGGCCTTTGGGGTCCTCCCCAGGACTCCCTGCAATCTGCTGGTCAATCCAGGAAAGTGTGGAGAACCACACAGGATGTGGTTCTTCAGGCCTGAAGGTTGGCATGCCCCTGGCTTCAGCCCAAGTCCTATTGACCAAATCATAGTCATATGACCCCAGCTTTACTGCCAGAGAGGCTGAAAGGTATAGTCCAAGTGTGCCCAGGAAGAGGAACTGGGGCTGGGGCATCAAGCCTAGGTCCTGCCAGCCCCAGGACCTAGATGCCTGGGCCCTGGCTCCCCTCACCCACCAACCCATCCTCCCATAGGAGTTCCCCACACAAGTCCTCTCTGAGTCTACTTCTGGGACACAGACTGAACCAAGACTGTTCAAACTGAACCCCCACTCTTCAGCTACAGGATTTGTGACCAATTAAAAACCAGAGAAGTATAAAGAGACATGAAGACGTTTCCTTTCACCTAGGAGGGAGATTAAAACCACATTTGAATTACAGAATAAATAATTGGCGAAGTTCCTGGAATCCAAGTACATTCCTGTAATGAGTAGAATTCGCCTCTCCTCCACTGCTAAGCTGTGAGCCTCCGATTTCAGGAGGCTCGACTTAATTACAGTCTAGTTGGATATTAAAGTTGCAGCTACTCAAGTTCATCAACAGTTGCCTAATTACAAGGTCTCAAGAGGGGGGTCTATAATCAGTTTTTAAAAGAATATCTCCTACATGTAGCACCTTCCACAAGTGGCCCCTAGAATCTTTCCAAACGTGAATTAACGTCCCTTTGGGAGATTCCAGGCATGTGAACTTTGCTGTGCGTGCGTACCCCATCATGTCCGACTCTTTTGCAACCTCGTGGACTGTTGCCCACCAGGCTCTTCTGTCCATGGAATTTTCCAGGCAAGAATACTAGAGTGGTTGCCATTTCCTGTGAACTTTGGTGATGGACAAAATTTGGAGTCTCTGTCAGCAAAACAGGTGTGACTCATATACGGAAGTATGCAGACACTGGTTCAAGGTCCAAACCACGAAAGGGAAGGTACAAAGTAAACATGTCAACAGTAGAGAGGAGTTTGTTTTCCAGGTCTGTTGGGGAGGGAGTCAGGGGACCCAGAGGCCTATTTCAGTTCTGGCCAGCTTCCATTTCCAGAACACTGTGTTCATGCAAAGAAGGGCCTCAAAATGAGTCAGTGATCAGCCCTCTGGTCAGGGGGTCTGCAGAGCAGAGGTAAGACATCCGGACACAGGGAAGTGGGCTGAGGAGGGCCTTGTCATGGTGTCTCAGCACCAGCTGAAGTGCTGGGAGTTTGGAGGGAGGACCTAGCGATGTAGGAGGAGGTGGAGATGCTGCCAGGCAGGGAGGAGTGGGGTGACATCCCCTCTGCCTCAGAAGGGAGGAGTCACTTGGACAGGTCACAGTAACAATTGGGGAAGGAACTCCCCAAGGAATGGAGAAGCATCCACAAAGAGCACCTGACTGCTCCAAGAACTGCAGGAGTTTCATGATGACTGACAGGTAGTGAGTGTTGGAGGCTGGGGAGAGGCTGTCACAGGGTAGGGAGTCAGGACATCCTAGCCAAGACTGGGGTCTGGGCTTCTCCTGACAGGGAGGAATTCCAGGACTGGCCTTCCTCCCACAGTGCCCCCCACAGCATGCAGAGCATCCTCTGGCCCATGAACAGGAGCTGTAGCCCTGGCACCTCTGCCTCCTCTCTCACCCATGACAACCTCTGACACAATACCCAGGTCTGGCCGCCAAAACTCTCCAAAATCATCACCTCTACTGTACACCAGAAAACGTGCCTCCAGCTCTCACCAGCTGCTCCTCTGCTAAGGCAAAGTAGCTGTGGGGAAAATCTCAGCCACCTGCCTCAGCCAAGTAGTGAGTGGGGAGTCTTTTACCAGCCCCAAGACTGACTCTCCTCCCCCAACCTCCACGCACATCTGTACTCCTCGCAGGCCCACCAAGACAACCCCATTTTCCTTTCAGTGACTTTCGCCAGGCAGGATTCTCCCTCAACCTTGCCTGATCCACACAGGATGCTCATCCATCTGTCTCACTACCGGCACTGGGGAAATATGGGTTCATTCCCAGCACTACACAGCCAAGGGATGGTGCCCAGCAGATGTTGGGAGGATCATATGAACCAGGGAATTGGTAGAGAGCCAGGGGCTTGGCAAAAACACCTCCTTCCTGATGCAGAAATCTTGTCACCAAAATATTGTTCTTCCTTCACTTTTCAAACAATTTTAAGCTGTTGTCAATCTGACCCATGGTTTATTTGGAGCCATGGGACAGGCAAAATTTGTGTTATCTACTGCTATGTAACAGATTACACAAAAACAAGCATCTTAAATCAGAATACATGTATTATCCCACAGTTTCTGTGGGCCAGAATCTGGACTTGGCTTGGCCTCTGCTGAGGGGGTCTCTCACGTGCACACACTCAAGCTCTCAGCGGGGGCTGCCGTCTCATCTGAGGGCTTGACTGGGGAGCTATGTTTTCAAGCTCTCTCACACAGTTTTTTGACACACTCGGGCCCTTGTCACATGGGCTTCTCCATGGGATTTCTTCATGACATGACAGCCCATATCCCAGCAGAGAGAAAGAGAAAGCACACAAGACAGAGCCTTTTGTAATCTGATCTCAGAAGTAACATCCCATCACTTCTGCTGTGTCTTGTGTTCATTAGAAGTGAGCCAAGAAGACATCCCTGGTGGTCCAGCAGTAAAGAATCCACCTGCTGAAGCAGGGGACATGGGTTCGATCTCTAGTCCAGGAAGATTCCACATGGCACAGAGCAACTAAGCTCGTGCAACTAGAGAAAACTGGCAAGCAGCAATGAAGACTCAGCACAGCCAAAAGTAAATAAATTAAGATTTTTTACTAATTTAAAGAAGTGAGTCAAAAAAATCAACCCACATACAAAAGGAGATTCCACAAGGGCACAGATCCCAGGAGGAAAGAATCCATGGGGCCATCTCAGAGGCTGCCCACCAGATTCTCATCCTTGTGGCAGATCTCAGCTTCCTACAGCAGCATCTCCCACCCCAGGTGCTCTTCTAGACCTTGCTGTTCACCTGCCAAGAGGCGGAGTCAATGCCCTCTCTCCTGGCACCTGGGTGAAGTCTTGAGACTCTCAATCCATATCAAATGACAGAAGTGATTGTGTGTGACTTTTAAGGCTTCTACCCTGTTTTATAGAAACACTCACTTTTGGAAACAAGCTGCCCTGCTTTAAAGAAGCCCATGCAGCCTGTGGACAGGCATCAAGACCCCAGGCCCACAGTCCAAGCCAAACTCCCAGCTGATAGCCAGCACCTACGTGCCATGCATATATACCATCTTGGACAAGACCCCTCAGCTTGTGCCATGAGCAGCCCAAATTGAAAATTTATGAAGAAGACAGATTATTGTTATTCTTAAACTACTTAATCTTGGGGTGACTTGTTGTCCAGTGATAACCAATACAGTTCCAAATGTCCCTTCTCAGTGAAGGGATGAACCTGAGAGACCCCCAGTCTACCACACCCAGGCCAAAGCTGGCAGGAAGAACTCATGGACAAGGCCAGGAAAGAGTGGCCATCTGCTGTCCCACAGGTCCCAGGCTGAGTCCAAGAAAAGAGTACAGATGAGCCACCACCCAGAGTCTGGGAACCCCAGGACAGGTGGGGCAGGCTCACAGGAGCAGAGTCTGAAGCCCAGGGGAGGGCCAGACAGCAGACTGGCCACTGTGCAGAACTCAGGACAGCTCCCTTAAAGACATGTTCCTGGCCAGGAATGCAAGGTCAATCTCAGTCACAGTAAGCCATTCCCAGATCCTCCAGCAGGCAGGGGGACATCAGAGTCCCCACACAAGGTGCTGTCAAGAACGGCTAAGCTGGAGAGCAGCCCCATGAATCTGGGACTGAGCCAGTGAGACTCCACTCCCTGGCTGACCTGAGGGAGAGACGGAGGAGGGCTTTGGAGCAGCATTCAAGCCCAGGCGCTAGCCTCACCAGGCACAGAGGATGGAGATCATGGAATCCTGCAGGTCCGTGGCCCTCTTCATCCAAGTCTCCAGCCCCCACTTCCCCATAGGTGGATGAGGAAGCCAAGATCACATTTCAGGAAAACTCTTGCACAAGAAGACCTTTCTATATTTTTATTTTTTTAGGCCATGCCATGTAGTGTGTGGGATCTTCATTCTCCAACCAGGGATCAAACGTGCACCCTCTACCTTGGGAGTGCAGAATCTTAACCACTGGACCGCCAGGGAAGTCCCTACAAGAGAATGCCTTCTGATCGAGTGCAGGCGTCTTCGGTCTTAACCCCCTGTCTCAGTCATGTACACACCCTACAGAGACTTTGCAGATGAAAGTGGCACATCTTGCGAGAAAAAATGCTTATGTGTGTGTGTCAGTGGCTCAGTCATGTCCGACTCTTTGAGACCCTAGGGACTGTAGCCCACCAGGCTCCTCTGTCCTTGGGATTTCTCCAGGCAAGAACACTGGAGTGGGTTGCCATGCCCTCCTCCAAGGGAATCTTCCCAGCCCAGGGATCAAACCTGCCCCTCTTACATCTCCTGCATTGGCAGGTGGGTTCTTTACCCACTAAGCCACCTGGGGAGCCCAAAAGAAAGGCAGGATGTGGTAAAGTGAAGGAAAAAGCTGCTGTTCTCACACACCAAACTCTGGTAAGGAGGGATCAGCAGGGTGGACAGGTGAGCCGCTGAAGAAAGAGAACCCCTCCTCCGTAGCAAGAAGTAGGGGCCCCAGACAATATCCAGCACCCAGCCAACAAGACGCCCAAGTGAACTGGTGAGCTGGCAGTGTTTTCTTTCAAAAGTGACCCTTTCTGTGATCGTATCAGAGAGCCAGCTTTGTCAGTGACATCACACACACACACACAGACACACACACACAGACACACACACATCATCATCATCTTTGCACAAGAGTAATCATAACCAAAATATAAGAATAAGATAAAATTACACTCTTTAAAAATGTTTACATTAAACATCTCAGTGTGACGTCCCATGTAAATCTCTTTTTAAAACCATATTTTGGTGCCTGAAGTGAGATAACATTTTCCATAGCCTTTTTCTAGTACACCATGCCGTAGGGGCAGGTCCTGGGCCACCATTCTGCACTGGAGAGATGGGTGAACTGGCCTGCACCTGAGCAGAAGCTGCTGGATGACCTGGGAAGGCCTGGCTGGACAGGTTCCATTAAACAACAGTGTGGAATGGCCACGCCCCCTTCCCCCAGCCCTTGGGGTGGGACTAACCAGGAGCCTGGAGCTAAGCTTGCACAGCTCTTGACTTCCAGGCTGAGAGAGGCCTGGAAAGGAAGCAGACATGCTTGGAATTCCAAAAATGCACCCCTGTCTCAGGCCTCTGCCTGCTCCTCGGGCCTCCTGGGACTCCGAGAGTAGGGAATGGGGCCTGGAAAATTACCCCAATCACCAGTCCTCCCAGAGACAGGGTGGAATTTGTGCCCACCCCCCACCCCCACTGAGTTCAGGATTTCCCACGCAGACCCCCAAAGCTGCCTGCGTGCCCAGTGGGCCAGCTTCAAAGATGAATGCTGACCCTGTCACCCCTATAATGCAGTCTTCAGTGACCCCTTTCACACTGAAATGTCAGGAGGGGCCAAGGAGCAGACATAAGTTGGGAGGGTGGAAACCCTAGTCAGACACCCTCCTCCTGATACCTGGCAAACTGTTTTCCCTTAAGATCTTTGAATTCAGCTCATACAGAATATCCTTCCTGACACTGGCCCTGAGAAGTTAGGGGCCAATGGAAAGAGAGGGCAAACTCACTAAAAGAAACACACCCCTGATGAACCCCCAGAAACTGGTCTGACATTGGGGGCATTCTTAGAGGAGCCCACTTTGAAGAAAAGATTATGTCCCTGAGACCGGGCTAGACAACCTCCAGCAAGCAAGTGTGGGCTCACAACAGTAGATGGGATGGCAGGCAGGTACAGCAGAGAGCACACAGCAGACAGGGGACAGCAGGTGGGGGACAGCTAACGGGCGACAGCAGACGGCGGACAGCGGATGGGGGGACAGCAGGTGGGGGACAGCTGACAGGGGACAGCAGGTGGGGGACAGCAGACAGGGGACAGCAGGGGGGACAGCAGATGGGGGACAGCAGACAGGAAACAGCAGATGGTGGACAGCAGGTGGGGGACAGCTGACAGGGGACAGCAGGTGGGGGACAGCAGACAGGAGACAGCAAACGGCGGACAGCAGGTGGGGGACAGCAGGGGGGACAGCAGATGGGGGACAGCAGACGGTGGACAGCAGGTTGGGGACAGCAGACAGGAGACAGCAAACGGCGGACAGCAGGTGGGGGACAGCAGGGGGGACAGCAGACAGGAGACAGCAGATGGCGGACAGCAGACAGGAGACAGCAGACGGTGGACAGCAGGTGGGGGATAGCATACAGGAGACAGCAGATGGGAGACAGCAGACGGGGGACAGCAGACGGGAGACAGTAGATGGGGGACAGCAGGTGGGGGACAGCAGATGGGGGACAGCATGTAGGGGACAGCAGACGGGAGACAGCAGGTGGGGGACAGCAGGCAGGGGACAGCAGACAGGAGACAGCAGACGGGGGACAGCAGGCAGGGGACAGCAGACAGGAGACAGCAGGTGGGGGACAGCAGACAGGAGACAGCAGACGGGGACAGCAGGTGGGGGACATCAGATGGGGGACAGCAAGTGGGGGACAGCAGACGGGGGACAGCAGATGGGAGACAGCAGGTGGGGGACATCAGATGGGGGGACAGCAGGTGGGGGACAGCAGACAGGAGACAGCAGATGGGGACAGCAGACAGGAGACAGCAGGTGGGGGACAGCAGACAGGGGACAGCAGGTAGGGGACAGCAGACAGGAGACAGCAGATGGCGGACAGCAGGTGGGTGACAACAGGTGGGGGACAGTAGACAAGGGACAGGAGACAGCAGACGAGACACAGCAGACAGGGGACAACAGACAGGACACAGCAGATGGGGGACAGCAGACGGAGTGCAGAGAGGAGATGGCTGACTGGACAATAGCCTTCTTTCTAGCATCCTCGCCTGTACTAGAGACCCTCCTTACATTCTTCATTTGTGCTTGAAAGTGTAGGAGGGGAAGTTCTTGCACTGAGCTGACCTATGAGTCTGATGTCAGTGGTTTGAGTACAAATAGCATTTATTTCTCCTCCAATCACTACTTTCAGACATGTGTCAAATCTCCCTCTGAGCACGTTCTGGTACCAAAAAACCCAATCTAAAAGAAAAGTGTCCATATATCTGGTCTCTTAAAATTCATCCTACTAGCCATGCTTCCCTCACCCAGACTGGTTGGAAGATTAGAGCTGAGGGAAAGGGCCTCCCTGGCAAGGTGTCACCTCCCCTTCTGAGGAGGTGCCCAGACAAGGTGCCTTGCTGGGATGTGTGGGCACTTGTCAGAGGAGTGGTCCTACAGGCCCCTACCCACTTGTGCCCTAACTGCTCCTGCAGTCTCCCACCCAGAGCCCAGCATTCCTGGTGGGAGTTCACAACAGGGCTCAAAGCCACCGTGTCTGGTGGGGCACAGTGACTCACAAGATGGGCAAACTCCAGGGGATGGTCCCTCATTAGTCCTCTCCCTATTCAGCAAAGCTCAGGCCAGAGCACGCATCAGCCTGCTCAGCCAAGGCCTGGAAGGCCCATCTTCCTCATGCAGGGCCCTCTAAGTTCCAGGGAGGACCCTCTTTCTCCCCCAGGGCTCTCCTAATGGGCAGCTCCAATTCCTTGTATTGATGGTTATCTCATCACTATGTCCTCACATTGCTGAGTGGGATGGGAAGCCTGGTGTCATCTTTCTCTTGCATCATTTTATAAGGGGCACTAATCCTGTTTGTGAAGGCTCCACCCTTAATCCCTAATCATCTTTACCTCCTAATACCATCACATTGAAGGTTATGAATTTGGGGAAATACAAATATTCAATTCATAAAAGAGACAGATATTCATGATATTGTAAAATTTATGATGCTGTCTGGGAACCCCTGGGCTGACCTTTCCAGGGGAGTTGAAATGTCAAATTATTTTCATAATAATACTGAGACATTATTTGCCTTTTTCACTGTCATTCTCTCACAAATACATCCAGGAGTTTTTCAGAGCCTGATGACATGTAAAACATCCCCACTCTGATACCTAGTGAAATGTATACTGTGTATTTCTATGTTTTACAAATTTCCCAATTTTGAATTATGAGATGGTGAATGCAGGTAAATATAACTGCATTGCTGATAAGTGGTAAACAACCAGGTATCCGAACAATAAAGCCCTGATATGTAGCATTTGCCATTTCCATATTGTAAATATTCTCACCATGGCCCATTTGAAGCCACCAAAGTAATGTCACTGAACAGAGTCAGAAAAAGAGATTACAACCACCAGTCAGCTGGTCAGAGACAGCTCCATTACAGCACAGTCTTGGAAAAAACACAATAAATAGGAGCTCTTTAGGGTCTTCAACAATTTTTAAGAGTGTAAAGGGGTCCTGAGATCAAAAAGTTTGAGAACCGCTGCTCTACATCACCTTGACCAAAAGATGTGCAAAGGACAGCCTGGACACAGTCGGAACACAGGAAATTGACGACCTGGTTCCCTGACAGGCAAGCCTGCCAGGGGAGTGCCTGGTGGAGACTCAAGCAAGGGGGACTTCACTAGCGGGGCAGAGAAAGTGCAGCAGGAGGACTGAGGGTGAAGTGACCACAGGTCTGCAAAGGCAGGAGGAGCAGGCCCTTGGCCAGAGGCCGGAGCAGCTGAAGAGCCTGGGCTCAACTGTCAGGGGACCTGGTACCTCCAGAATCTGCTCTGATCAGCCTGTTGGTCTAGCTGCCCTGGTCTGCTCTGAGCCTCTGTCCTCCACAGGACCCCTCAAATGGAGCAGCAGGAGGCTGGCAGCTGGAAGAATGATTTAAACGGAGAAGTCCTCTCTGGAAGGCAACAAACTAAGCCAGATAGGCTAGACATGAGTTTTGGCGCTAACCCTGAGACCAGTCAGTAGAAGGAGGAGCCGCCTGGCTGAAGCCCAGTGGGCCCATGACCTCCCTGACCTGGTCAGCTCACCATGCTTTTACCCAGCTCCCCCACCAACCCAGCTCCGCTCAAGGAACTAGGACCTCCAAGAAGAACAAGGCTGTCCTGCCCTATCTGGTGGGAGACAGACAGGGAAAACTTGGGAGTGAAAGGGTCACAGGATACAGACAGCGGGAGGCCCAGGGGAGGCTTCAGCCAGCACACTGGTCAGTAAGGGAAGAAGGACCAGGTGCCAGGACATGAAAGTGAAAGTCGCTTAGTCGTGTCTGACTCTTTGCAACCCCATAGACTATACAGTCCATGGAATTCTCCAGGCCACAATACTGGAGTGGGTAGCTTTTCCCTTCTCCAGGGGATCTTCCCAACCCAGGGATTGAACCCAGGTCTCCCTCATTGCAGGCGGATTCTTTACCAGCTGAGCCATAAGGGAAGCCCAAGAATACTGGCGTGGGTAGCCATCCCTTCTCCAGGGGATCTTCCTGACCCAGGAATCAAACTGGGGTCTCCTGCACTGCAGGCAGATTCTTTACCAACTGAGCTATGAGGGAAGCCCCAGGCCATGAAAGAGCCCTGCCACCCAGTCCCAAGGCTGGTTCATACCCCAGGGCACTTACCCTTCCTCATGGACACCAGGTGTTTCTGCAGGCCATGAAAGAGCAGCAGAAACACCTGGTGTCCATGAGGAAGGACAAGTGCCCTGAGGTATGAACCAGCTGGGACTGGGAGGCAGGGCCTCGGGGCCCCCAGATCACAGGAAATACTGAGGATGAAACCCTGTGCTGGAAGCAATGGCTACAGAGTAAAAATTCCTCTTGATCATCCAGCTAGAAACTCCAAACTGCCCGGTTTCCTGGGTCCCAAGGGGCCAGATGAACTGGTCCCTGTTTTATTCACATGCTCTGCCCAGAAAATTCCCCATCCCCCACTTCTAGGATGGAAGATCCTCCACTCCAGAGCCCTCTCCCCTGCCATCCTCCCCTCCCTCCAGCTTGGGTGCCCCAGGCGAACGTCAGTAAATGCCCTTTCGGCCCAAGCTCTGTGAAGGTGATTTGGTTTTAGTGACCAATAATTAAAAATTAGATTTTCATTTGCAGAAGCACAGTCAGCAATGAGGAAATGAGGAATCAGATCATTGAACAGGAGGAATTAGCAGTGCTCAGAGCTAAGCATGGATGAACAAACAGTACATGTTTGCCATAGCATCACTTCATCTTTGTCATCACTTCCCCATCTACTGACTTTAAAATGTGTCAGGTGCCTTTTACACAAACCATCCCATCTAATTTTCCCAATCCCCACAAGATAAGCAGGACTCACATCCCGTTTGTTGTTGTTCAGTTGCTAAGTTGTGTCCGACTCTTTGTCACCCCATGGACTACAGCACGCCAGGCTTCCCTGTCCTTCACTCTCTCATTTGCTCAAATTCATGTCCATTGAGTCAGTGATACTAACCATCTCATCCTCTGCCACCCCCTTCTCCTTTTGCCTTTGGTCTTTCCCAGCTTTAGATGTATATAATAGATATATGTATAAGTTTGAAAACAAAGTAAAACAAATGTGCCCAAAGTCACCAGCTGGTATAGTGGGGCCAGGATTCACCTCAGGCCTACCTGACCCCACAGCCCTCAGCCACCAAGATCTGCAGATCAAGTGTGATAACCTGTTAGCTTCAGACACACAACCAGAAACAACACTAATGCACCTCTGAAAAAGCTGAAGAAGGGGAAAATAGAATGGGATTTCCATTGCATTCCATTCCATTTCCATCAAGTAAATACGTGATGTACATGCAAAACCATAAAGGCTTGCCTCATTCACAGTGAACCTTCCCCATTGTCCCAGAGCTGCAGGATGGCTGGGGCTGTCAGAGGGATGGCAGACCCCTGGCTGGTGGAGGCAGAGGAGAGGGTCCACTGGGCAGTGGAGCAGAGTGAACACAGCAGGACCTACATCTCAGCTTGCCCGCAGCTCCAGGAGGTAAAGTATGTGACCTAGGCTGATCCAAACAGCACATTTCACCCACTGGGCCCCAGTGATCGATTCAGGTATGAGCAGGTGCCCCAAGTTCATCTGATTAGAAGGAGTAGTACATGGGCATGAATTCTAAGACACGGGGCTTACTCTAGTTCTAGATCATGTAACTGTGTAGGAGTAAGGCCTGGGATTGAAACAGACATTTGCTACTGTGACGGAAATCAGTCTGAGAGGAGACTGGCCATAGAATTGAGTACAGAGGAGAATCACAGAGAAATGAAAACAGAGGTCTTGAATTTTACTTATAGGAGACAATGGGGCAGGAACCTCTGGATGCCCGCAAAAATATCCATTCCTTCCTCTCTTGTTCTTAGAAACAGAAATGTGATTCTGTACAGCAATGTGCCCAAAAGGAAATTTACATTTCCCAACCTCCCTTGCACCAGAGGAGACCATGTGACCAATTCTGTCCAATGGTACATTGGTAGAAGTTCTTGGACAGGGCTTCCAGAAAGTTTCTTTCAAAATGAAGCCCTTCCAATAAACAGTGTTCTGAAGGTTCTAGGCCAGGCAACTAAGCAAGAAAATGAAATTTAAGGTATCCAAATTGGAAAGGAAGAAGTAAAACCATCTACTTACAAATGACATTATCTTGTACACACCCTAAGGAATACATGCTAAAACAAACAAACAAAAAACCTCTTTGAGCTAATTGAGAAAATTTGCAGGATACAAGATAAATATACCTAAGTCAGTTGTATTTCTATATACTAACAACGAATAACCCAAAAACGAAAATAAGAAAACAATTATGTAAGAATTGTACATTGAGAATTACAAAACATTGTTGAAAAATTAGAGCTAGGCAAATAGGGAGACACTTGGCATTCACGGATTGGAAGACTTAATATCCCCAAATTGCTCTACAGAATTCAACACAATCCTTACCAAAATTCCAACTATCTTTTTCACAGAAATGGACAAGTTGATCCTAAAATTCACATGGAAATGCAAGGGACTTAGAATATCCAAAGCAATCCTGAAAAAAAGGACAAATTTGGGTAACATATTGGGTAACAATTTCCAATTTCAAAACTTACCACAAAGCTACAGTAATTCAGGACTGTATGGTATGAGCATAAGGCTCTATAGAGAGAGACAGATCAATGTAACAGAATTGAGATTTCAGAAATAAACTCATGCAGATATGATCAATGGAGTTTCAACAAGGTTGCCAAGACAATTCAACAAATGGTACTTGAACAATAGAATATCCACATGGAAAATGAATTAATATGGACCCTGGCACGTATGCATGCTAAGTTGCTTCAGTCATGTCCAACTCTTTGCCACCCTTTGGACTGTAGCCCGCCAGACTCTACTGTTCATGGGATTCTCCAGGCAAGAATACTGGAGTAGGTTGCCATGCCCTCCTCCAGGAGATCTTCCCAACCCAGGGATCAAACTCATGGCTTCTGCATTGCAAGCAGATTCTTTACCGCTGAGCCACTGGGAAGGCCCAATATGGACACTCACCTCACACTATATACAAAAATTTACTTGAAGTGGATTAAAATCCTAAATGTTAGGGTTAAAATTATAAAAATCTTAGAAGTAAACAGGAGTAAATCTTCATGATCTTAGGCAAGAGTTTCTTAGGTATGACACCCAAAGCACATGACCAAAATTAGAAATAAGTTAATTGGATTTCATCAAAGTTAAATCTTCTGTATATCAAAGGGCACTATCGAGAGAGTGAAAAGAAAACCCACAAAATAGGGAAAATGTTTTAGTTCATATAACATGTAAGAGTTTATATTCAGAACATTTTTTTTAAAAAACTAATTTTAAAATGGGTAAATGATTTAAATAGATATTTCTTTGAAGAAGATATACAAATGGCCAGTAAGTGTACATGAAGATGCCCAGCATCACTAGGCATAAGGGAAACGCAAACCCAAATCACAGTGAAATACCACGTCATGCCAACAAGGATGACTCTAACCAAACAGCCAGAAAATAACAAGTATTGGTGAGGATGTGATGAAATTGTAACCTGCATGAACTGCTGATGGAAATGTAAAATGGTTCAGCTGCTCTAAAAAACAGTCTGACAGTTCCTCAAAAAGCTAAACACAGGGTCACCATTTGACCCAGAAATTCCACTCATAGTATGTACATATGAATAGAGAAATGAAAATTTGTCTACACAATCAGTTGTAGAAAAATGTTCACAGCAGCATTATTCTTAATAGCTGAAAAGTGGAAATATCCCAAATGTCCATCAGCAATGAATGAATGAGCAAAGTGTGGCATATCTGTGCAGTGGACTATTATTCAGCAATAAGAAGGAATGAAGTACTGATACTGTCTACACATGCTGAGAGGTCTCTCTGAGGCAGGTGGTAACTCTAGCTTTGGAATGGTCCAGCCTAAATCCTCCACAGCCATGCTCAATGGTGGCAAGCTTTCAGGCCCCTGCTGACAACCTGGGACACCCTGGGCAGCTTCCATCACAGGCGAGAAGTGGTGTGGACTCAGATGAGAACAAGTGAGGTTCCCTGCCTCCTTAAGCTGATGTCCATTCCATCGTCACACCACAGGTCAGCCATTTCGATGGACGGTGTGTCAGGACAGACCTCAAACTCTCTGTTCTCCAGCTTCAGTCAAAGGAGCACTATTCACGGAGGATTGCCCAGAGAACACACATTCTGTGGGCTCCTGGAGATCACATCCATCAGAGAGCTGCAGGCCTGGCTGCGTGGTTTGGCCCATCAGCATTGTCTGCTAAGGGCTGTTAGGACCCCAGGAGAATAAGATTCTGTTGTTATTATGCTGTTGATTTGTTGAGGGTTTTCAATCTTTATTAAAGTACGCGTTCACCCAGAAAAAGGCACAGAAAAACAGTGTGCAGACAGTGAAGTAAACACCCATGTAACAACCACCCAGAGAAGCAAAGAATACATTGCCAACTCCCCGAAGTCCCTGAGGCCCTCACCTCACCAAAGATAACTTCATTTAAGTGGACCTGTACAATTTGTACTTTTGTGTCAGGCTACTTTCACCTAAAATTATGCTTATGAGATCTATTCATGTTACTGCATGCAGCCATAATTCATGTGTTTTGATGGCTTAAGTATTCCATTGTGAGAATGAACTATGAATTGACTATTGGATCTTTTTCCCACTGGGGGCTATTACAAAGAGTGCTGTCAGGAATGTTCTGGACATGCAGCCTGATGAGCATATACATATACATTTTTGTTGGGTATATTCCTATAAACAGAATTGCTAGGTCATTGAAAATGGAGGCCTTCAATTATGTGAAAATAATAGAAATAGAAATAATGCCAAAGTATTTTCCAAAATAGTTGCACCCATTCACACTCCCATCAGCAGTGTGAGTTCCAGCTACTCCACATTCTCACCAGGACTTGGTATTGTCAGTCTTTTCAGTGTTAACTATTTTGGTGAGTGAAGGTGTTATATTAGTTAGCTACTGCCACATAACAAAGCACCCTAAAACAGTGAGCATTTATGACCTCAAGGTTTCCCTGGGTCAGGGTGTCAGGAGTGGCTTATCTAGGTAGCTCTAGTTTAGAGTCTCTCAGGAGGTTGCAATCAGAACATCAGCCAGGGCTGTGGTCATCAAAGTCTTGACTGGGCTGGAGGACCTGCTTCTAAGATGTCCTTTCATGTCAGAGCAGGAGGCCTTGGTTCCCCACCACCTTTACCTCAGTGCTGCCTGATGGTCCTCAGGAAATGGCATCAGGCTTCCCCAGCAAGTGATCTGAGAGAGGCGGGCAGAGAGAGGCTACAGTGTCTTTTATGACCTGGTATTGAAGGCAATATACCATTACTTCGCCATATCCTACCATTAAAAGTGAGTCCCCATAATGGATAAGAATATGAACAACAATATACATATGTATAACTGAATCTCTTTGCTGTACAGCAGAAATTAAAACAACATTGTAAATCAACTATACTTCAATAAAATTTTAAAAAATAAATTTTTTTAAATTAATTTTTATTGGCATACAGTTGCTTTACAATATTGTGTTAGTTTCTGCTATACAGCAAAGTGAATCAGTTGTACCTATGCATATATCCACTCTTTCTTTAGATTTCCTTCCCACTTAGGTCACCACAGAGCACTGAGTGGAGTTCCCTGTGCTATGCAGTAGGTTCTCCCTAGTTATCTATTTCATACACGTTGCTGTTGCTGTGCTGTGCTCAGTCATGTCCGACTGTTTGTGACCCCATGGACTGTAGCCCCCAGGCTCCTCTGTCCATGGAATTTTCCAGGCAAGAATACTGGAGTGGGTTGCCATTTCCTACTCAGGGGATCTTCCAGACCCAGGGATCGAACCCATGTCTCCTGCACTGGCAGGCGGATTCTTTACCACTGAGCCATGTAGGGATCCATTTTATACATAGTAGTGTATTTTTTTTAAGTGAGTCACTTAGGTCCAGCCTACACCCAAGGGCAGAGGAATTAAGTTCTACCTATTGAAAAGAGGAGTATTCAAGAATTTGTGGGCAGATTTTAAAACTACCAGAGGCATTTCATTGTGGTTTTAACCTGCATTTCTCTGACTTAAAGAGGTTGAATACATTTTCATGTGCTTACTGGCCATATGGATTAACTCTTTTACAAAGAATCTATTCAAGTCCCTTTCCCAATTTCCTATTATGGTGTTCATGTTTTCTTACTGATCTGTAAGAGTTCTTTGTATATGCTGGATATGAGCCCCTGTCAGCTACGCCCCACAATTGTATAAACTGTGTTTTAAATCCATACAATCCATATGTATATGATCCCTTACTGGTTCTGCTTCTCTGGTTGAGTCCTGACTGACACATCTAGATTATTTTGCCTTCCCTCTTGACATGTAAAACCATATAGAGTTGATTTTTGTATTTATGATACAAGATGGGGGTCAAGGATTTTTTTTGCTTGTTTGTTTGTTTTCCATTTAGATACTCAATAGTCAGCATTGTTTATTTAAATAAACTTCCTCTCCTACTGCTTTGCTAGCTTTGTCACAAATCAAGAATACATACACTCACAGGTCTGTGTTTTTTTATCTGACCTGCTTTGGCCAGCAAGAAATTCAGTTTCAAATTTGCTGCCCACTTTTAAAAATGCATGAGACTTTATGACATGATTTCCGATACCAATTTAGCACTGACTTCACCCTGTAATTCAGTCCTTATTTTCCCTTCATGCTGGTGCACAGTTAGGTGCTTATTAAATCTTGGTTTCCCCCCTTTCTTCTGCTTAGGAAAACCAAGAGCCTAAGAACTGAGCTACAGGATGGCTGGGTTTTGTGAGGGGTGCAAAGGGTGAAAAGGACCCGTCAGCCCCCTGACACTGATGGCAGAGGGGCAGGTGTTGGAGTGAATGTCTGAGCATGAAGAGACCTAGCAGAGAAGCCCAGCACACAGACTTGGGCACGTGGGCCTGGGCAGGGACAGTCCCCAGGCTCCAGGGACAGAGGGGTCAAGAGGGTGTAAATTACATTTACATTTGTAAATGTAATTTGTTAAAATTACAAACATCCTATGGAAACACTTCTTTGCCATCATGACAACATTGCTCTTAAGAAAGTGGATAAGAGGATTTCTCCAGTTGTACAGTGGATAGGAATTCATCCACCAACGCAGGGGACACAGGGTCAACCCCTGGTCTAGGAAAGTCCCACATGTCACAGAGCAACAAAGCCCGAGTGCCACAACTACTGAGTGTGTGATCTACAGCCTGTGAGCAGCAGCTACCAAGTGCACGAAACACAGCTACCGAGCCCACGCAACACAACTGCTGAAGCCCGCGTGCCTAGAGCTTGCACTCTGCAGCAAAAGCCACCACAATGAGAAGCCCAAGTGGCACAACAAGAGTAGCCCCCACTCTCCCCCTGCCCCCCATCCCCCTCACCACAAGTAGAGAAAGACTGCATGCAACAACAAAGACTCAGTGTAAACAAAAATAAATAACATTTTTAAAACAAAAATAGGTAAGAGCAACCCCCCACCTAACCCAGCATTGCTTCCCTTCTTTCCTGTGCCCACATGACCATGGGATCTTCCCCACACAGCATTCTCTCTTCTTCACAAAATGATATCACCAATGGCCTATGGTCGCCCGCCTCCTTCTGGACCCACCACAGCAGCTGGGCTCATGGTGGGAGCTGCATACAGGCGTTTGGAAAACTAGGTACAAGCCTGTTTCAGTTCATCATGATTTTCCACACTGTGAACAAGGATGGAACTCCAAAAATAATAAGGAATCTCCACATTACGTCCTGACACAGAGCAGACTCCTCTATAAAAGCAACACAGAGGGCAGTGTGTGGACTGGCGGACTTTTCTGCAAAAATTGGGAGAAACAAAAATTTACACAATATTTGCTTAAACATACAAAGAACATCTCTGGGAGAAGACCCAGAAATGTGTGACGTCAGTTCCAGTAGGGAGGAAGATGGGGTGGGAGGAATAAGACCAGAGCGACCCTTCACTGGAGCCTTCCACAGTCCCTGGCATTTGAGTCGATGAATACCCTGCCTGGTCACAAAACCAAAACAATTGTTTTAAGAAAGAAAGGAAAGAAGGAATGAGGCACTGCAGGGTGCACCTCCCCCAGCTGAGTCAGGACTGTGGGGCCTAAGGAGTGGGGTTGCCCACCCTGGAAGGAGGTTGTATCCCACCAGCCCACCAGCCCAGGCTGCCATATCTGCAGTTCTTCCCTTGTAGATGCTGCTCTGGCTGGAGTCCCCATTAGAGGCTGCAGAAGCCAGGCCTGCCAGGTTGCACAACCTCCCTTGTATTCCTCTGCCCTGCAGCTTCTGGCAAGACACCTCTTTTTCTTGGCACACTTTGTGAAAATGTGGTGGCCATGGGGCTGCATCTGCAGACAATGGCTTGGACACAGTTCGAATTGGGAAAAATCTCTCTTTATCCCTCTACTTTCAATCCCCACTCCCTGCCAAAGCCAAGCTGGGCACCAAGGGGCAGAGCAAGGAACAGGCTCTGGGGAAGGGCTCTGAGGCAACATCTGAGGCAGAGGTGGCAACTGGGAGTGAGCACAGGTGCTCAGAGAACAGAGCCCTGGAGAGGCAGGCCAAGATGGGGAGCCCACGGGCGCACGTGTGAACACGTGCAAGAGGTCCGTGTGAGTGTGCCTGCCAGTATGTGCACATCTGGGTACATGCATGTGTGCAGACCAGGCCCAGTACCTGTCAGAGAAGCCGGGTCTTGCAACAGGACACGCATCTGAGGGCCCTCCATTAGGGCTGAGGCAAGCGTGACATAATCTACCTGTGGAGTCCAACACCTGCTTCACCACTTGACTGCTGGATCTCTGGAAAACTCCGTTAGTTTTTAACAATAGTTGTTTTATCTATAGTAAGGAGTAGTGATGAGGACTCAAGAAATAATTTGTGTGAAGGGCCCCACATAATTTATGGACGCTGATATAGGATCCATCCCCCAGCCTCTTCACCAAGGCTGCTTCAGTCTGCATGGACCCCACCTCACATCCCACACCAGAGCAACGTGGGGTCTAGGAGGCCAACCCTCACAAAGGAAGTGGCCTTGACACAGAGGCCAGAGGTGACCCACATACATGGCATGTTCAAGTCAAGATGTTCTTGGGGAAAAATGAAAACAGAAAATGTCAAGAGGCAGCAATCTGGTGGCCACAGCCTGGCCTTTGGACCTTTTTTTTATGACTTTGACTCTAGACCCCACTGATGGGCCTTTCTGGTCCTAAAAGCACACAGCCTTCCACCCAGGCCAGCTGAGGCCAGGGCTTGTAGTCCAGGGCCCAAGGCATGGCCCGGCGTGGGGCAGGTGGAGAGGCACCAAGGTGAGGGGTCAGTGGCACAAGTAATGCCCCCTGGATTGGCCCACACCTGCCAAGGATGACTAACTCCACAAAAGGCTCACTCTGTGGGAGGGACCACAATAATCAAGGGCTCCAGTCACTTCCCAAGATGGGGCAGGCTGGACAACTGGCTAGGACACCTGCCTCATTCTGTATGTAAATACAGAAGCCAAGAGTCCAGCCTATGGGCCCTACACTGAGAGAAAACAAGTCTGGAAAGGACCTAAAGAGAAAGCAGAGAAAAAGGAGCAAACATGGGCTTGAGCCAGAGCCACAACTCCCGATGTGTTGGCCAGTGTGCCAGCCTCTTCTGTCTGCCCTCCTGGCCACCTTCCTCCACCCACTGGACCGGCTTGGAGGGCTCCTTTGCCCCTAGGCCCTCTGTCACCACTAGCAAATCAGGCAAAGAGAGGCCTGGCATTGATTCCAGCAGCCCTTTCCCTGATGGACCACAGCAGACAAGGGCCAGTGATAAGGTCCACACAGCTGCTGGCCTGTGGGATTGTCCCAGGCAAGAAGGCACTGTGGGCTTTACCACCATCACTTCCACCACCACCACAATCACCACCACCACCACCACCGCCTCCACTTCCACAACTACCACCTCCACCTCCACCACCACCACCATAACATCACCTCCACCATCACAACCACTAAAATTACCATCACAGCCATCATCTCCACCACCGCCTCCACCACCGCCTCCACTTCCACAACTACGACATCCACCTCCATCATCACCACCACCATCTCCACAACTACTACCTCCACCACCACCACCTCCACCACAATCACCTCCACCACCAGCACATCCACTATCTCCTCCACCATCACCACCAAAATCATCACCACAACCGCTACCATCACCTCCACCACAACCACCACCTCCACCATCACCATCACCTCTGCCACCATCACTTCCACCTTCATCACCATAACATCAACTCCACCATCACAACCACTAAAATTACCATCACAGTCATCACCTCCACCACCACCTCCACCACCATCACCTCCACCACAACCACCACCTCCACCATCACCATCACCTCTGCCACCACCACTTCCACCTCCACATCACATCCACCATCACTTCCACCAGCACCATCACCTCAACCACCACCACCACCTCCACCACCACCACCACCATCATCATCACTTCCAGCACTATCACCCCAACCACCATCACCTCCAACACCAACATCATCACCATAACCACCACCACCACCACTACAATTACCACCACTGCCATCACCTTTACCACCACCATCATCACAACTACCCCTAACAGAAGTCATAGCTTGTGCCCCACTGGCATTAACACGATTTGCATTCATCACTGACCTCCAAGGTGACTGGGAAAGGGTATGTCACCTGAGCCCAGCATGCCTTGGACCCTAACAACACTGAGTTTCTCTTTAAGAAAAGATAAAACAAGAGGATGTTGTTGAGTAGGCAACTGGCATGGTCCCACAGCCCTCAGCTCTGACCGCTAACCACACACACCATTTCTTCTTCTGGTGATTTAGGTAGAGGAAAGAAACACGTGGGCCATATCAACATTTAAGGGGGAGTTTTCAAACTACTCTCCTTACCCCCTCAACATCCAAGCTTCCACAATATCCCCCAAGGTGTGTCTCCAAGCCCTACAGCTTGTATATTGAATCACTGACATCCTGAATATGTGGGGCATCTCCCAGATGTTCCAGGGTTGTAATGAAGTCTAAAGGAGAAGGGTGTGGGTAAGGGACATTTAGAGAGTTTGAGATTGGCATGTACACACTGCTGTATATAACATAGATAACCAACATGGACATACTATATAGCACAGGGAGCTCTGCTCAATATTCTGTAACAACTCAAATGGGAAAAGAATTTGAAAAACAGTGGCGCTGGTGTGGTGGCTGCGTGGAGCTGGAGCGACTTTGAGGAGATACCCCCATGTCCAAGGGCAGAGAAGTCCCAGAAAGACAGTAGGAGGGATGAAATCACATTTAAAATCAAACCCCATACCCGCAGAGACACTCAGAGGGCTCAAACAAACTTTGTGTGCACCAGGACCAAGAGACCCCACAGAGACTGAGACAGAACTGTGTTTGAGTGTCTTCTGCAGAGGTATGGGTCAGCAGTGGGCTGTTGCAGGAGCAGGGGCTCTGGGTGCAGTAGACCTGGGTATGGCATAAGCCCTCTTGGAGGAGGTCACCATTAACCCCACCAGAACTTACACAGGACTGGGAAACAGACTCTTGGAGGGCACAAACAGAACCTTGTGTGCACCAGGGCCAAGGAGAAAGGAGCAGTGACCCCACAAGAGACTGACCCAGACTTGCCCGTGAGTGTCCAGGAGTCTCTGGTGGAGGCGTGGGTCGGCAGTGGCCTGCTGCAGGGTTGGGGGCACTGAGTGCAGAAATGCATGCATGGGACCTTTCAAAGGAGGTTGCCATTATGTTCATTACCCCTACCATAGTTTGGCCTCAGGTCAAATAACAGGGAGGGAACACAGCCCTTCCCATCAAGAGAAAATTGGATTAAAGATTTACTGAGCATGGCCCTGCCCATCACAACAAGACCCAGTTTCCCCCTCAGTCAGTCTCTCCATGAGGAAGCTTCCATAAGCCTCTTATCCTTCTCCATCAGAGGGCAGATAGAATGAAAACTACAGTCATGGAAAACTAACAAATCTGATCACAGCCTTGTCTAACTCAGTGAAACTATGAGCCATGGCTTGTAGGGCCACCCAAGAAGTACAGGTCATGATGGAGAGTTCTGACAAAATGTGGTCCACTGGAGAAGAGAATGGCAAACCACTTCGGTATTCTTGCCTTGAGAAACCCATGAACAGTATGAAAAGGCAAAAAGGTAGGACACTAAAAGAGGAACTCCTCAGGTCAGTAGCTGTCCAATATGCTACTGGAGATCAGTGGAGAAATAACTCCAGAAAGAATGAAGAGACGGAGCCAAAGCAAAAACAACACCCAGTTGTGGATGTGACTGCTGATGGAAGTAAAGTCTGAGGCTGTAAAGAGCAATAGTGCGTGGGAACCTGGAATGTTAGGTCCATGATCAAGGCAAACTGGAAGGGGTCAAATAGCAGATGGCAAGAGTAAACATCAACATTTTAGGAATCAGTGGACTAAAAGAGACTGGAATGGGTGAATTTAACTCAGATGACCGTTATATCTACTACTGTGGGCAGGAATCCCTTCGAAGAAATGGAGTAGCCATAAGAGTCAACAAAAGATTCTGAAATGCAGTACTTAGATGAAGTCTTAAAACTGACAGAATGATCTCTGTTTGTTTGCAAGGCAAACCATTCAATATCACAGTAATCCAAGTCTATGCCCTGACCAGTAATGCTGAAGAAGCTGAAGTTGAACGGTTCTATGAATACCTACAAGACCTTCTAGAACTAACACCCAAAAGAGATGTCCTTTTCATTATAGGGGACTGGAATGCAAAAGTAGGAAGTTAAGAGATACCTGGAATAACAGGCAAATTTGGCCTTTGAGTACAAAATGAAGAAGGGAAAAGACTAACAAAAGTTTTGCCAAGAGAACGCACTGGTCATAGCAAACACTATCGTCCAACAACACAAGAGAAGACTCTACACATAGACATCACCAGATGGTTAACACCAAAATCAGATTGATTATAATCTTTGCAGCCAAAGATAGAGGAACTCTATACAGTCAACAAAAACAAGACCGGGAGATGACTGTGGCTCAGATCATGAACTCCTTATTGCAAAATTCAGACTTAAATTGAAAAAGTAGGGAAAAGCACTAGACCACTCAGTTATGACCTAAATCAAATCCCTTAGGATTATACAGTGGAAGTGACAAATAGATTCAAGGGATTAGATCTGATAGACAGAGTGCCTGAAGAAGTATGGACAGAAGTTCATGATATTGTACAGGAACCAGGGACAAGACCATCCCCAAGAAAAAGAAATGCAAAAAGGCAAAATGGTTGTCTGAGGATGCCTTACAAATAGCTGAGAAAAGAAGAGAAGCTAAAGGCAAAGGAGAAAAAGAAAGATATATCCATTTGAATTCAGAGTTCCAAAGAATAGCAAGGAGAGATAAGAAAGCCTTCCTTAGTGATCAGTGCAAAGAAATAGAGGAAAACAATAGAGAGGGAAAAACTAGAGATCTCTTCAAAAAAGTTAGAGATACCAAGGGAACATTTCATGCAAAGATGGGCACAATAAAGGACAGAAATGGTAGGGACCTAACAGAAGCAGAAGTATGAAGAAGAAGTGGCAAGAATACACTGAAGAACTATACAAAAAAGATCTTCATGACCCAGATAATTACGATGATGTGATCGATCACTCACCTAGAGCCAGACATCCTGGAATGCGAAGTCAAGTGGGCCTTAGGAAGCATCACTACAAACAGTAGTGGAGGTGATGGAATTCCAGTTGAGCTATTTCAAACTCTAAAAGATGATGCTGTGAAAGTGCTGCACTCAATGTGCCAGCAAATTTGGAAAACTCAGAAGTGGCCACAGGACTGGAAAAGGTCAGTTTTCATTCTAATCCCAAAGAAAGGCAATGTCAAAGAAGGCTCAAACTACCGCACAATTGCACTCATCTCACATGCTAGTAAAGTAATGCTCAAAATTCTCCAAGCCAGGCTTCAACAGTATGTGAACCGTGAACTTCCAGATATTCAAGCTGGATTTAGAAAAGGCAGAGGAACCAGAGATCAAATTGCCAACATCTGTTGGATCATCGAAAAAGCAAGAGAGTTCCAGAAAAACATCTATTTCTGCTTTATTGACTATGCCAAAGCCTTTGACAGTGTGGATCACACCAAACTGCGGAAAACTCTTCAAGAGATGGGAATACCAGACCACCTGACCTGGCTCTGAGAAATCTGTATGCAGGTCAAGAAGCAGCAGTTAGAACTGGACATGGAACAACAGACTGGTTCCAAATAGGAAAAGGAGTACGTCAAGGCTGTATATTGTCACCCTGCTTATTTAACTTATATGCAGAGTACATCATGAGAAATGGCAGACTGGTTGAAGCAAAAGCTGGAATCAAGATTGCCAGGAGAAATATCAATAGCCTCAGATATGCAGAGGACACCACACTCTGTTGTACACCTGAAACTAACACAACGTTATAAATCAACTGCAGTCCAGTATAAAATAAAAAGTTAAAAAATAGAAAATAAAGCCACACCCTCCTGCAGTTGGCCCCAGAGGCCAATGTGCAGTTTTCCTGGCTATCACAGGTCTTCTATAATCCCCACACACTTCATTTCCTCTGACTCTTACAGATATCCTTCTTCTCCCTGGGAAACTTCCTTCCAGAAGACTCGTGTGTAACAACAGAGGATGGGCAGAAAGTTTCTTGACTAATGGTGAATTTAGGGGCCTGCTAAAGAAATAAAAAGCATTATTAAAAGTAAAACAGTGGGAGATAATATTTAACCAGCTCATAAAGGCACACTCTTCAATCATGTTCACAATCACCATGAAAGCATGAATCATATGTAATATTTATACAATTAGTAGAAAGGCAAACTTAATATAAAATTTCATGTAAGAAGTCTGCTGTTGGTCATTGGCTTATATAAGGAAGTTGGCCTTATTTGAAAGTAATAAAATTTTATAAAAAGTTAATACTTCAGACTTGTCAAAAATTCCACCAGAATTGGCTCAAAGTCACAAGCTTTTGCTGATTCTAGGTTTGATATTAAAAACCACCATGAGAAAGTTCCAGAAGCTGATGATCCATAAGCATCATTGGTGGTAGGAGCAACTGTTCACACTACCCTTTTGTCTAGGCTACAGTCCTTGGTGAAATCTGACTCTAAAGCTTTAACACTGAATTTTTATGAAATTAAGTGATAAAACCATTGGGTCATTAAACAGCAGTTTGATTTTTTTTTTTCTTTTACAAAGGACTGAATAAACTCCATCAAAGGCAGGACAGAGCAAATGAAGTTCAAGGAGAAAAACTCACTGGCTGAAAATGCTGAAAGTCTGTGTTAGAAAGAGATGTTACAACTTAAATATATTTGCATGCTTTTACCCACTAATGTTCCAGTTCCTTACTATTTCCATTTTTTAACATAAATTTTGTGGTATTCCAGTTGGTGATGTGTTGCGTTTACTTCCAACAACTTAGACCAATCAACACAGCTATTCGAGGCCATGGCTACAAGTCTGTATGCCTGAGGAACTCCAAGAGCTGGGGCATTTCTTCCAGAGTGGGTGGTGCCAGGGCTGGTGAGTACAGCAAGACCCCATTCGCTGGGGGTGAAACAAGAGGTGCAGAGGCATCTCCCTGCCGATGGCAAGAGGGGGGATCATGCTCCAGAGAGGGGCTGGTAGAGGGCTGTAGAGCTGGCAAGGAGAGAAGGAGTAGGTGCAGGTGGAAATGCAGGCACTGGCCTTCCTGAGTTTCGAACTGGTCGTGGGTTTGGCCCCAGGTGCCCAGGTAGTCATCAGAACCTGGAGGGACGGGCAACAGGCTCAGATGGTGAGGGTGGTGGACAGGGGTGGAGATCTGCTCCCCAACCTGATGGTGTAGAGGAACCCGGAGAGTCCTGGAACAGCTGTGTTGGGTGACCTTGGCCAGGCACCCTGACTCCTTGAGCCTCAGTTCCCTTATTTCTAAAGCAATGCAGGAAGCATTCCTGGCTACAGAGATGAGCCGGTGGGAAGACAACGGCTGCAGAGGCCCAGCATGCCTAGTGATCACAGTGAGACCATTGCTGACACTGCTTCTTTGTCTGATCAGTGCTGACTGATCACTGCTGACCGTAAAATGGGAGGAGGTTGTTGAGTAGGCAACTGGCATGGTCCCACAGCCCTCAGCTCTGACCGCTAACCACACACACCATTTCTTCTTCTGGTGATTTAGGTAGAGGAAAGAAACATGTGGGCCATATCAACATTTTAGGAGTGTGGTTGTGCTCAGACTTAGATCATCGCTGGCACACGTGAGCACCAAACATGGTAACTAGATTGTTACTGTTTTCCCCACTTACAGAAGAGGTTAAGGGATGTCTCCCAGGCCACTCACCTAGTGAGGGGTAGATCAGCAGTTAGCCCTGCCTGGGAGCTGCTTTCCCTGTGGTGGAAGTATAGGTGGGGGAACCCCATGTGCCCTGGGAGTCCCATGACCCTGCTCCCCAGGCTTGTCCATGGCAGGTATGTAGAAGGTACACAGGCAGGGTGAGTGGCAGGCTCAGTGGCTGCGGCCCCACAAGTCCTGACATCCTGACCCCAGGCACTAGCCCAGGATGTGCCCTGTGAAAGCCTGAATCAAGGCCACTTTTCCACGATCCCTCTCTCCCCTCACCCCAACATCCTGTCCTCAATTGTACAAGCTCACGTCCTCACACAAAACCAAGACCTTGCAACAGTACTGTGGTCAGAGTTGCATAGGTGGGCCGGTCATCCAGAGCCTTGGTGTTCCCCTCTCTGAACTGGACAATAGAAGGGCCACCATTGGGAGGATGGTGAAGGCTGGTGCTCCTAGGGCTGCTAGGCATAGTGCCCACCCGAGCAAGTGCTCAATGACCTGTCTCACCACCTAAAATACTTAGTTCTCTTCTAGACAAGTTACCCCAGGGTCCCCACCACTCAGCGAGTGGGGTTTCCATTCCATGAAACACCTCCAGCCAGTGAAAAAGACACAGCCAGGGTGAGTGACCACAGCACCCCTGACCACCCCAGCATTGCCCACACCACCAGCAGCGGGATGGCACATACATGGATCTAGCGAGCTGAACCATGGAAAGCCTTTGCTTTACCAGCCTGATTTCAAACACAGTTGGCTAAGATTAAGAGTTTTCTTAGAAAGGAAAGAGGAAAGGGTGGATGTGGCTACAGAGATGACCTGGTGGGAAGACAAAGGCTGCAGAGGCCCAGCATTCCTAGTGGTCACAGTGAGACCATTGCTGACACTATTTCTTTGTCTGATCAGTGATGACTGAGCATCTACTACATGCCAGGTGCTGTCCCACGGAGCCCGCCCGGTGAGCAGAGAGGCCGTGCCTGTTCACTCACCTCAAAATGTCAAGCTTGTCTCCTAACCATCCTATATTATGTCCTTTGCAGAAGGTTTTTGACTGTGTTTTAAGAGAATCATGAACTTTTTCTCCTTGCATTCCTAGTATAAATCCTTTTTTGTCATGGTTCAGTATTACTAGATTTAATTTTCTCCTACTTATCGTTTTTACACTTACATTCAAAAGTGAATTTCGTCTACAGTTATATGCACATGTGCATCTGTGTGTGTGTGTATGCACACACGTGTACACATAGGTGCTGACCTTAGCAAGTTTTGACATCAAGGAAATTCTATGGGAACAACTTACCTAAAGTTTGGTAGATTTTGACTATAAAATTGCCTGCACCAATGAGAAACTGCAACAGAAAAAACAAGTATTCTATTTATAGCAGCAATACAAATTAAGTATCTAGATATAAATTTCTCTCGGCTGTACTGTTCTTTTAATTGATGTATCTTTTATATACAATCAAATGCACAGATCTTCACCTTCCAGTTCAAGAATTCTGACAGTTTCAAACAACGAAGTCAAGTTCCAGAATATTTCCATCACCCCAGAAAGCTTCCTCATGCTCTTTTACTGCCAATTTTTGACACACACTTTGACAATCAATTACCATTCTGATTTCTGTCACTAGAGATTAGTTTTGCTTGCTATAGACATTCATGTAAATGAAATATACCGTATGAACTTTTTTGTATCTGGCCTCTTTCACATAGCATATTTTTGATATTCAACCACAGAGATATGCATATCAATAGTTCATTTTATTGGTAAGTAGCATTCCAAAACTATATAACAAAATTGTTTAATTCATTCATCTGTGAATGGATTTTGTATGTTTCCAGTGTTTGGTAATTTGAATAAAACTGTAAGGTACATTTGTGTACAAGGCTTTTAAGTCCCTAGGAGTGGAATTGCCGGATTATAAGTGTTTATTTAGCTTCATAAGGAACTGCCATCCTATTTTACATGCCCATGAATAATGTATGAGAGTTTCAGTTACTCCACACTTGATATCCTCAGTTACCACTATATATTAATCTAGAAGGTATAGCTAATCTAGTAGGTATATAGTGGGAACTCCGTGTGGTTTTAATCTGCTTTTACTGGATGACTACTAATATTGAGCATCTCTTAAGTGCTTACTGGCCATTTATATATCTTCTTTTCTGAATTGTCTACAACTATTTGCCCATTTTAATTTGGGTTGTCTGAATATTAATGATTTTTAGGAATTCTTCAGCACATATTATAACTATGAATCCTTTATCAGATATCCATATCATGATAATGTTTTCCTCATCTGTAGCTTGCCTGCTAATTTTTTCTTAATAGGATCTTTAGATGCTCTTGATGATGTCCAGTTATTATTTTTTGATTTATGGTTCATGTTTTCTGTGCTAATCCGGTCAGTGTCTTCGTCTTCCTCAAAGTTTTAAATATTCTCCTGTTTTCCTTCTAAAAGACTGATGGTTCTAAGTCCACATTTAGATGAAGTTTTGAATTATTTTCTGAGCAGCACTGTTTTCTACAAATAGCCAGTTTGTTTCAGCATCATATGTTTAATGTTTTCCTTTCCCCTTTGAATTAATTCAGCTCCTTGATAAAGAATCAATTGAAAGACAAAGGCATTTGCCCTCCTATGTTCACTGCAGCACTATTCACAACAGCCAAGATATGGAAACAGCCTAAATATCCATCCACAGATGAATGGATAAAGAAAATGTGCTTCACATATAAAATAGAATGTTACTCAACCTTCAAAGAGAAGGAAATCCTGTCACTTGTGACACTGTATATGAACCTGGAGGACATTATGCTAAGTGAAATAAGCCAGACACATAAACATAAATATTGTATGATCTCACTTATATCTGGTGTATTCTTTTAAAAATCCAAACTCATAGTAACAGAAAGTGAAATAGCAAATACTAAGGTCTGGGGCATGGAGAAAAGGAGTAAATTTTTTTTAAAAAATCAATTGACCATATTACGTAGGTATATTTCCCAGCTCTCTGTTCTGTTCCATGTATCCATTCATCCATCCTTATGGCATCCTATACCACCCTGATTACTGAAGCTCGGTTGGAAGTTCTAAAACCAAGTATGCACCTCTTTCATGTTACTCTTTTACAAGATATTTTGGCTCATCTATATCCTTTACTTTTTCATATAAATTTCAAATCAGCTTTCTTCAAAATGACTGCATGGAATTTTGTTTGGTATTGTGCTAAGCCCATAAACCAGTTTGGAGAAAATTGGCATCTTCTTGATACTGTGAACTCTGATCCATGAACATGGTGTATCTCTCCATTAATTTGGCCCTTATTTAATTTCTCTCAACAATGTTTGTGCAGTTTTCAGTATGAAGATCTCGTTCATCTTTCATCAGATTTATTCACAGGTATTTTAATGTTATTTTTGAGCATTTTTAATCTCACTTTTTTAGCTTTAGAATGCCTCCTTTATAAGATTGAAGACAGTCTCTTCTATTTGTAGCTAGCAGAGATTTTTTTATAATGAATATATGTTGAATTTTATCACATTTTTTCTGCATTTTTAAAAATAATGATACATTGTTTATCCTTTAGTCATTTGGTTTTCTTTATTCATCACTTTATGGTGGTGAGTCACATTGATTTGTTTTGTAATTAATATTAAAGAGATAAAGTTTTTTATCCCTGACATAAATCCCACTTGCTCATTATATGTTATTCTTTCTACCCATTGTTGATTTCTTGCTAATATTCTGCTAAGAATTTTTGCATATATGTTTATGAGGGATATTAGTCTAAT
This sequence comes from Giraffa tippelskirchi, assembly GCF_054371585.1. NCBI lineage: Eukaryota > Metazoa > Chordata > Mammalia > Artiodactyla > Giraffidae > Giraffa > Giraffa tippelskirchi. The sequence continues at coordinate 67,200,881 of NC_137277.1, forward strand.
TATAATTTTTGGTCAAGTTTCGGTATCAGGATCAAGCTGGCCTTATAAAATGATTTGAGACACATTCCCTCCTCCTTTATTTTCTCCAAAGAGTTTTGTCAGATTGACAGTGCTTCCACAAATATTTGATAGAATTTCCTGAAGAAGCCATTGGGCCTAGAGTTTTCTTTGTAGGAAAGCTTTTGATTATAAGTTTAATGTCTATGATAGACATAGGGTTATTTAGACTTTCTATTCTTGTGTGTTTCAGTAATTTGCAGTTTTCAAGGAATTTGTCAGTTTCATCTAAGTTGTTGAATTTCCTGGCATAATGTTGTTCACAATATTCTCTCATTATCACTTTAATATTTGTATGATCTGGGATGAAAAGGTTTTTTATTTTTGTTTTGGGGTTTTTTTATTTCGGTATTTAATGCTATTCAATGAATGGGCAACTTGCAAAAGAAAAAAATATATGACCAAAAAGAATGAAAACAGCTCATTGTAAATAGTGGTTAAATAAATACAAATTAAAACAGTGAGATACCATTTATCACCTATCAACCTACTACAGTTTGAAAATAATGAGTCCTTCATTTAATAAATATCTTAATAAAAATCAGCATCTTCTACATACACCATCTGTATGTACTCCTGGGAGCTGGAATTGAAGAGTGAATTGACAATCTCTGCACTTAGGGCCTAGTATGGGCAAGACAAGGTGACAGAGAGGGAGACATAATAGAGCAGGAAAGGAGATAATGGGGAAGAGGGGATGGCTCTTTTACGTAAGATGAATCGGGAAGGCACTTCCAATCAAATAGTATCTCAGGAGAGAACTGAAGACAGTGAGGGCTGTTTGGATTTCTGAGGAAAAAATATTTCAGGCAGAGGGATCAGCAAGTCAAGTCAGGGATCAGCCCCTGATGGCAGGACGTGCTAGGAACACTTAGAATCTAACAGTAGGAAAGCCATCCTGTCTGGAACTGAAGAGAAACAAACAATGATGAAGTCAGAGACCTTGAATTCCTTGGAACTAGTTTTCTCACACACTGTTGGCAGAAAAATTAATTGGCAAAACTCTTTGGAGGACAACTTAATGACACTTATCAAAAGCCTTAAACTACACGTATCCTTTGACTTTAAAATTCAAAATTTCTGAATTTACCCTGAGGCAATAATCAGATGAATGCACCAAGATATACATAGAAAAATGTTCATCACAATATTATTTACTGTTGAGAAAATAATATAAATACTTAATATTTATATTATAAAATATAAAACAGGGTAACCTACACTTTCAACATGTGTGGTTATTGAAATTGTGTCTATTCATACAATGAAATTCTACATTAAGAACAATATACTTGCATGCTTCTTGACAAGGAAAGATGTTCACAATATGTTTTTAAGGTAAAAAAGGAAATTATAGAATGATATGCATTTTATGATTATATTTTAGCTAAAATGTTTGTTCATGTGTCAGGAAATACAAATATCAAAACACGAATGGTGTCTGCTGAGTGGTGGGGTTATAGTGATTGTTATCTCTTTAGTAAATAACATGCTTAGTTTTCTTGCAGTCACCATATATTACTCACGTAGTCTAGAAGTAATGTTTCAAAATCAAATGACACACCAAAATAACTAGGGAAATTGTTTTTTTTGTGTTTTTTTTTTTAATGAGTCTCAGGGAAATGCCAAGAAAAAAAAGGCAAGGTTCTTTTTGACCACTACAAAGAATTTACTATCTTTTATTTTCACAAGTTTAATGATGACACATCTTGACACAAATTACTTTGGGTTTCTCTTATTTGGGGCTCACTCAGCTTCATAAGCCTGTAGGTTTTTGTATTTTGACAAATAAGAGATGTTTCAGTCATTATTTCTCCAAGTACTCTGAAGCTTACTGTACTTCTCCAGTGGGACTCCAAGGATGCATGATACAAAGGTTGGATCTCTTGCTGTTCAATGAGTCCCTGAGGCTTTTTGTTTGGGCTGTTTTGTTTGTTCATTTTAGTCTATTTTCCCTCTTTTGCTCAGATTGGATGAATTCTATTGTTCTGTCCTCACATTCACTGATTTCCTAACCTCTGTCATCAAACTATACTATTGACCCAACCAGTGGACTTTTTAAAAAATTTCTGTAATTGTACTTTCCAGGTATAGCTTTTATAACTGATTTCTTTGCTGAGATTTTCTATTTTTTTCACTTGCTTCAAGAGAATTTGGTAATTGCTTGTTGAAGCATTCTTACGGTTACTGCCTTAAAATCCTTGCCAGATAATTCCAACATCTGATCCTGAGTTGGCTTTGATTTTTTTTTTCATATTCAAGTTGTGATTTTCCTGATTCATTGTATGATGCCTGACTTTTATGATATTCTTGACATTTCCCTTATTATGTTTGGCAACTATATGATCCTACATTTCACCACAGCAGTCACCAATTTAGATTTAGCCTAGAGGTTCTGGTCTACCTTTATGGCCTGGGTTTCCAATAAGAATCTACTTTTCAGAGACTTAGGGGACTAGTTTGGTCTGTTAAACCCCATGCTGCTGGAGCGCCCGTTGGTTCCTGCTGATGCTGGACAGGCAGGTGGGGTTTCCCCAGGGCGGGGTCTTGTGTGCGGGTGGAGCTCTCCCTTACTAGGGGCTGGTGCGGAGGACTGGGAGGAGCTGGGAGCTGAGGCCCAGCAGGAAAGGAGAGCATCTCACCTGGCCACTCACCATCAGGGACCTCCCTGCCAACTCTCCTCCTGGTGCTGCCTGGCTCACCTGTGATTTCAGCCGCACCACCAGTCTTCTGGGGGCGGGATGAGCCCATCCAGGCTCCTATGTTCCCAATCTTGGGGCAGGAAATACCAAGCCCAGGTCCCTTCCTCTATCACATGGGGTCTGTATGCAGCCCTGCCCCTGTGCTGTCCTCCAGTCCTGGGGTCTCACACTAGCTTACCCTCCCCTTCCACCTTCCGGAATCTCCCTTAGGTGGTTTCCGGTGCTTTTCCAGGGTTTGTAGCTGTACTTAGCAGGAAGCAGTAGGAAGAAACAGGTCCAGACCAGAGGATGAAGCATTGCTTTTGATTTCTCCATCTTCTCCAATCTGCTTGACAGCCCCATGCCAGGGTAACAATAGAGAACACCTGATTTAGCCCCATCCGGTCATTCTAGTCTGATCCAATCATTGTTAAGTCTTTATTTTAATTTTTAGCTTTTGTTTTTGAAAAGTAGAAATTCACACGGAAGTAGAGAGCATGGTATAATGAACTTGCACCTGCTCATCAGTTAGCAACATCTACAGAGAGCAGCCCACACCCACCGTGTTTCATAGGCACCCCCTCTCCACAGAAGCATATTCCAGCATATTAAAAGCAAATTCCATAAGTCATTCAAATTGTGTCTCTCACCATACTGTGACCCTCAAACCCTCCCTTTGGACAACCTGATCTCTACGTGGCATGGGTCAAGTAAATTCTTTCAGAATTCTGAATTCTTAGGAGTCTAGGAGGGCCCAGAGCAAGAGAGCACATGAGATGCACAGGAAGTGGGCTAGCTGCTGGGGTGGATCTGGCCATTGTCCTCCAACGGAAGGCTGGTGGAGCACCCCGCATGCATGGTCATGGGCCTTGCTGCAGCCCCAGACCTGTCTGTCACCAAAACAGCCTGGCCCCATTTGGCCCACAGGAAGCTACCCTGCTCTGGGACACAGTCAAGTTATATAACCCTAGAAGGGGCACCAGAAGCCTCTGGGCCCCATCTCAGCCACAGAGAAACCAAAGGCTCCTTGGGAGAACAAATTCTACCCCACTGGGGGCCTGCCCCTGTTGGCACGGGCTGCCTTGCAGAGCAGACTACCCCACCAAGCAGCTCTGAAGCAACTTGGCCCCTCACATAGACACCTCAGTATTCACAAACACCTCCTTTCACCTTGAAATGTTAAAGATAAAAGGTTTAGAACATCTGTGTCTCTCAGTGAAGTTTGCCTTTTAAGCCAACTTGTTTGTTGTTTAGTCACTAAGTCGTGTCCTACTCTTTTGCAACCCCAAGGATGGTAGCCAGCCAGGCCTCTCTGTGCTTGGGATTTCCTGGCCAAGAATACTGGAGTGGGTTGCCATTTTCTCCTCTATGAAGCCAACTGGCCAGGTGCAAAGTCAGAAAGCCTCACTTTGGATTCTGAAGCTGAAGATTCCTCCTGCCCACACTGCCCAAGGCAAGAGGATGCCTCCAGCAAAAGAGAGAGATGTCAGGACCACAGGATGCAAATGAGATGGGTGTATTAACATATTCAAAACATCTTATTCCCATGAGGAAGCGATGGAGGCTGTGTGAGGGAAACAAGAGACTAGAGGCACAGTCAGTGGAGTCCCAGGGTAGGAACATGGAAGTCCCAAACCCTGCCAAGCCAGGGAGAGCTGGGTCATCCCAGGGGGAGGGGAAGGCTGGACCCCAACCCAGAACCAAGTTCTTGAATTCTCCCAGGACTGGCTGCCCAGAATTGGGAAAGTGACAGGACCCTTAGCCACAGTTCTCACCAGGAAGGGAACAGTGCAACCTTGGCCAAGCGCTTACACTGGTTCAGCCTCAACTTTCCCATCTGTGATGGGACGCTCTCTGCCATGGTACAATGATGCCCATAGGGCAGCTGAGAGAACTGAATAAGATAATGTCCAGAGGAAGCCAGCATGTGAGAGGAGCTGGTGGTCAGTATTTAATGGAGTGTTTACCGGGATCTTTAGCCCTTAATGTATGTTAGTTCACTTATTCCTTAATGACAATCCTATGAAGTAATCTAGGCTCAGAGAGGTTAGGAAACCTGCCCTGGGTCACATAGCTGGTTGGACAGAGCTGGGAAGTGAACATAGCACTCTGATTCCTAGAAGCCCCACTGTTTTTATATGGCAGAGGTGGAGACCCTCCTCCTTGGGATCCCAGCCCAGGGGGGCCTCAAGGGACCAGCCTGAGGAGGGAAGGAGTGTCCCAAGCCTTGGTCACCCAAAAGCCAAAAGTCCCACAAGGAGGCTCTTACCCAGCCCCAGGGCAGCCAGGGTGTGCAGGCTGCCCCCTTCCCCGGGCCTCCTCATCTGACGCACAGCCTCTCCCTGCCTTGCAGAGAAAGCCCTCTGTTCCCTGCCTGCCTCCTCCTCTAGCTGGCCTTGTGGCCTTGGCCTGGCCTCCCAGAGTCTCACTTTCCTCATCTGTAGAGATGGGGGCAACAACCAGACTTGCCTGAAAAGTTGCTGTGGGTGCTGACGGATTCCATGAGAAGCTGCCTGAGAGGCTGGTCGGGCTGGTTCTGGGCACAGAAGCAGGCTGACCACCCGGGGCCAGCGGCTCTGTGCTGTGCTTGCCAGGCTCTGCTGCCTGCTTGAGCCAGCAGCAGACCCCTCTCCTGACCACCTTGTCCACAGCCCAGGCCTCAGCCAGGCGGGTATCCCAGTTCACCCCACCCACAACGTCACTCCTGCCCCCAGCAGCCACAGAACTGAAGTTGATGCTGTGGCCAGGAAGAGCACCCTCATCCCTCTTGTGGTGCCCAGAGGGGTGTTGCCTACTAGCTGCTCAGAACCCCTCGGCCAGGGCCCAGTTAGGCCTGGGTCACAAAACACTCCTCTGTAGAGGAAGGGGTTAAAGAAGGGAAGAGAAAAATGAATGGAAGAACATTCCCATCTGGAGAGACAGGTGGTCACTACAGAGCAGGGAGCAGGCACCGTGGCCAGTCAGGTCACAGCTGCTGGCTCTGGGGAACAGAGGGGCCATGCCTCCCAGGGTCCAGTCTCCAGGACAGGCCAGCCCCCTCCTGGAGGCCACTGGGACAGGCAGCCCACACTAGCAGCAGCCCAGGGACCCTCTCTGCCACCCTGCCCTCTCCATAAAGGTGCCAGCATCCCCACTGCTATGTTCCCACCCCAGGTCAAGGCCCCTTAACGGCCCTGGGCCTGTCAGGGAGAGAAGCTGCCATTAGAAAAATCAACCAAATGTCACACCAACCTGAATCTATCAGGAGGGTGAATCTTAAATAACAGCCCAAAGTAACAGAAGAATCTGTTAAAAAAAAAAAAAAAAAGAGTCAGGCAGAGACAGGAGGAGCAGGCCGTTATCTGGCAAGAAGGACAGCTGAGGCACAAGTGGGAAACACACCCCCATGAGGCCCCCAGAGAAGTCGGTGGAGGGGCATACACTACGTGAGGGGTGACAAGCTGAGCTGGAGACAGAGAGACACGAGCTGGTTGAGAGCCTCGCATGGAGTGGAGGGTGCTGACCACAAACCCCCCAGCTTTGTGAGGCAGCTGGGCCCTGGACAGACCCTCCCTCACCACCCCGTGCCCTGGCCCAAGCGCCATGGTCCTGGGGGTTCACCCCCATCTGTTCCATGTTGCCCTCAAAAGGGCCGCTGTCCCCCCAGGGGATATTCACTGCCCTTCCAGGCAGCTCCCCCGACACTAGCTAGGCCAGGGCCCCTTCTGGGAAGAGAAAAATAATATGAATCTGGAATGAGGTCCCATTTGGAGCTGGACACACCAACAGACACTTCTCACGTCACCCTTCCTTCGCCCCGGAATTTCCAAAGGTGTGTCCCTTTATGAGAAGTTTCCACATAGAAGAAAGGGGACAATGCCCTCAGGATAACATGATGCCCATCCACACCTCACCAAGCTGGCTGGACCTGACCCTGACTGGTTCAGGCACTGCCCTGTCAACAACCTGAGGCAGGTGGAGGAAGGGACCACCTGGGATGAGGGTGGGCCTCACAGCTGTCCTGTGGTCCAGGTGGGGAGGGAGACTCAGAAATGGGTCTCAGGCCAGGTGGGTCCCTGCCTCCCCCAGACCCCCCCATCAGTCCCCTCCACACAGCAGGGACCAGGTAGAGGAGCCAGCCAAGCTCCCAGGCGTGAGCTGTCAGCAGCCCTGACCCCGGCAGGAGCTTCAGAAGAGTCACTCACACCTATCTTCCCCTGGGCCACAGCTACTTCACAAACTCCAGCTTTCAGCGGCACGGAGAGGATGTGGACTAACTCATTTTCATCTCAGAATGGCATTTGCAGAGTCCTGCTTGTCAGGCTCTGCTCTGCCCTCCAGACACTGGCCACTGAGCACTCAGGACGCGCAGAGAGAGAGCGCGGCTCTCGTGCGCCCCTCCCCCAGATCTGACAGGCCCCAAGGCTTCCAAAGTTCAGGTAGAGGTGGGGACTGCCCTTCAGCCCATAACCCTGGGTTGGGGTAAAAGGAAGGGGGCACTGCGCAGAGCCTGCAGTGCAAGCCAGCCCTGGACAAGGGGACAGCCCTGCGGTGTAAGGGGCAGGGGAGAAGGCTCCCGGAGGAGGAGACCTTAGACAGGCAGGTGGACTCCCAGATCGGGGGAGAGGGTAGATGGCGCCAAGACTGGAGGCACAGATGAAGCAAGAGTGAGGACCCCTGCAGAGAGAGGCCTCCATAGAGGGGAAACGCTGGTTAAACCAGAGCGGCCGTGAGTCGCCCAGCTCAGCCAGCCCCCTGGCGCCCCCACCACCCAGGTCCCACTGGGGTCAGGACAGGCCTCTCGCGTCCCCCCAGGTGGGGTCAAGCGCAGCCACGCCGATTCCACCGCGATCCAGGGTCGGCTTTAAAAGTTTGTCCCCAGAGAAACCCCTGTCTCTCTCCTCCCCTCCGTGGGAAGCGAGGCCATCCCCGGAGAAGGGTCTGAGGACAGAGGCGGGTTGCCTTCCTCCACCCGCCTCAGAAACAATAGGCGACCGGCCGAAAGAGAAGGAGGGAATCAAGTGTGGAAAATCCCCCAGTCCCGCAATGTCAATGCTGGGCACACGGCGGGCAGGCGGGCGCGCGGCAGTGGTGCTGCCCCCACGCGCCCTTCGGTGGAACTACAAGCCCGTGAGAGAGAGGCGCCGTAGATTGATCTCCTGGTTCTCAGACTCTGAGGACGCACGGCAGTGAGGGAGGGAAAGCTTGAGTTTGGGTTCTTAAGGCTATTTTAGGCTCAAAGAAAATTACATTTTATTCCTAAAGCCTGAATCTTCTCACTTCTTGCACTTTCCCAAAGCAGACTTACAGTGACTTGTTTTTATTTGATCATCACATCCTACCATTAACCATGTTCTTTCCTCTTTCTTCAACATTAAGCCAGAAATCATACATTAAAGACTTTATGAAGTGAATATTCAGAGGACAAAGAAGGTCACGGACGGGGAGGGCAGCGACTGCTTTTTCCTGAACTCTGAAAATACTCAAGGCTGGGCGCTACCTCCAGCAAACTATTAGCTCTCCTTATACTCATACCTGATCTTAGAACTATGGGGAATCTTGGCTACCAAGACGATCAAGTGGGGAGACAAAGGAAACAGTGGGTGAGGAGGATCCACTGAGTGCCAGGCACCTGGTGATGCTGCGACCTCACATGAAACGCACGTTGCCCTCTGGTGTGCCTGTTTCTGCCAGTTTGTCAGGGGATGACAGTGAAGGTTGATGAGGCTTAAGCTGGGGAGAGGGGAAGTCTGGAGTCCATCCCTTCCCGAAGGTCCACTGGGTCACTGAAGCAACTTGTCTCCATTCATGGCTCTCCTGACTCAACTCTGAGATGGAGAAACTCACCTACAGCCATGGGACCTCATAATGCGTGTGCAGCACTTAAAGAGGATAACTGAGTAAAATCCTATGGCCATCTAGGAAGAGTTTCTTCCCCTCTAAGAGAATTACTATGGAGAAAGGGCTTCTAAGCTAAATATGGGATTCCCTATGACCATTCCAGCAGAAACAAAGCTGGATTAAACAGCTTTGTTGTTGTTTAGTCACTAAGTCATGTCTGACTCTTTGTGACTCCATGCACTGTAGCTCGCCAGGCTCCTCTGTCCATGGGATTTCCCAGGCAAGAATACTGTAGTGGGCTGCCATTTCCTTCTCTAGAGGATCTTCCTGACCCAGGGATCAAACCCATGTCTCCTGCTTGGCAGGCAGATTCTTTACCTCTGAGCCACCAGGGAGGCCCCCAGCTTCCCTGGAGGAGCTGCTAATCCGTGGGTCAGGCAGCTCTGGGCAGGGCAACTACCCACTGGGGACCCTGTACTGAGACTCTCTACCCTCTCTGGGCCTCAGTTTCTCCATTGGAACAATCAGATTGTCACAAGATGAGGCCACAGGCCAAGCACAGATGGTTTGGGTGGCCTTTCGGTAACAGTCCAGGTTTCTTGTGAACATTCTGGACCACATTCCCATGTGGCAGCAGAGATCATCACGAGGAGCTGAGGAGTGATCCTTCCGGACCTCTCTCTGCGCTCCACTCCAGCCTTGGCCCCTGACCTCAGAAGCTGAGTGGAGTGTAAGGGTGAGGAAGGGCCAGACAGGCCAGGATCAGAATCCCAGCTCTGCTGACTTCACAAGAAAGGAGCTCAGCCAGGCCTGGGGGATACCTGGGGTCTCCACGGGGGGCCTAGACACCCAGGGCTGAGGGTACGGGGTGCCTGAGGGGGAGGTTTTGCTTGGGTTTTGTTCACCCTGCTCTCATGGGTCAGGAAGAGGAGACCCCCAGCCACCCAGGTGCTCCTGGCCGACACCTCCACCTCCTGGGCCTCAGTTTTCTCTTCTGTAAAATGCGTGTCACGGTCTTCTCTGCAGACCTGCCGATGGGATCAGAAATGACACATCTACAGTGATTGGGACCCAGTAGTTCTGGATAAAGAGCAGCCTTAATTACTGTTCACCACATGACAGAGTGTTGGCATCTGGGGAAGGACACCATCGGGTTGACCCAGGGCAGCTCTGCCCTCCAGGTCTGGACTGCTGCCTCCAGCATCATGCAGGAAGACTCCTCAGACCTCAGGCAAAAACGGGGTCACCTGACTGCAGACAGGCAGGTGGCTCCAGGTTCACCACTGTGCCAGCCTCCACTCCTGGCAAGAATGAATCATCACTGGAGAAGTCTGACCAGGCCACCCACAGGGCTCCTGGACCGGATAGTTTTAAAGTAGCTATAGAGGGGGCAGGGATTTTGAGGCCCTGGATCACATTGGGGACTGGCCACCCCACCACACTCCCAGTGGGCCCTAAGTCACCCTGTATTATATCCAGGGTGCTGCATCAGAGTAGATGTGCCTTCAGCCCTTCTGAAAATAGCATGCTCCCCTCTTAGTCGGATTTGGGGGTGTCGGTGGTTGGTTTTCCAGTTCTCTGGGTTTGCTTCCAGAAAGGATTTCTGGTGTGATTTTATATATTAACATTTTCAACTATTTAGTTGAAATATGATTGACACAATAAACCCTCACAAACCCTCTTCAGGACCCACATCACAGAGACCAGGGAAGGCCCTGGCAGAGGTTGATGTGCACATTTGAACCCAGGCCTGACAGCCGGGATCGCTCTGAGACCACTGGACCTGAGTACAAACACTAGCGCCCGCCCTCAGCGAGACAGGGCGGAGATTCTCAGCAGGTCATTTCACAACCTGGCCCACTTCCTGTTCCATGGAGACGCCAGAGCGTCTGAGCCCAGTCAGGACCAGGCTGTGTGGTTCCGGGGCAAGCGCAGGGTGGGTGGCTCAGGGCCCAAGCTGGAAGCCGTGGGGCAGGCTGGGCTAACCGGCAGAGAGGCCCGCCGGGGCAGTGGGGCACCACCACGGCCAGGAAAGGCCCAGGGTCGCCAGACCCTCTGACCCATGTGCCAAAGCCAGAAGTTGAAGTGTGTTTGTGGACGCTCACAATTTTAAATAGTGTCTCAACTTTTTATAACTTTCTCATTGAGATTATAATTAAACTAGGAGGAAAAAACGCACGTCGGCTAAAGAACGAGACTGCATAAGGCTGTCTCGAAGTCTTCCGCGGACACTTCAGCATCTCTGCGCGAGGGGCTCCGGGCCAAGGTCTCAAAGCCAGGGTGCCGGGGATAGAGGAGGAAGGTCGACTGCGATCGTGGACCCCAGGCTCCCCGCCCCCAATCTTCCCTTTTTCCTTCGCGACCCGCGCCCCGCCCCGCCGCCCCCCCCCCCCGATTCCACCAAGTCCATCCACCTCCCGACCCCTCGCCTTTGCAACTTCAGAGCGCCCGGCTTGCAAAGTCAAGGCTTTCCCTCCCGTGAAGCGGGAAGGGGACCCAGTCCCCAAAGGAACCCGTCGCCGCGAGCCCCCCACCCCACTCCAGAAGGGCCATCTGCGTCCCGCTACACGTTTCTCCAGTCGCTCCTCACGCCTCTGCGGACATCGACCAGTTCCCAGTGTTCGCTACCCGCCTCGGAGGGGCCTCGATAAGGCCAGAGACCCGCGACCGAGCGCCGGGTCTGGCCCGCCTGAAGCCCCGGGTATCTGGGCGCGGGGCCGAGGATCAACTCGGGCGGCGACGGCAAGAGGCGCGGCGGGGGCGGGCCGGGGGCGGGCCTGGGCGGGGCGGCGGCGGACTGCGGAGACGCGGCGGCGCGCTGGGCGGCGCAGAGCGTTCTCGCCGAGGCGCGGAGCGGAGAGTGGTGGCCGGCTGGGGGCCGCAGGGGGCGCGAGCTGGGGCAGGGCCGGAGCCCAGCCGGGGTCGGGCCAGAGGGCGGGGTCCGGGCGGAGAGCAGCCATGGCGCCGCGAAGGGCCGGGGCGCGCGCCGCGAAGGGCGGCCTGGGCGCCGAGTAGCCGGGCCGGGCCGGAGCGCGGGCGGCGGCAGAGCAGCTGCGCCCGCGCCCCCCGCCCTCCAGGCCCCGCGCCCCGCGCCCGGGCCGCTGGCGATGGTGACACATGCGGCGGCGGCGCGCCGGCGGCAGGACCATGGTTGAGCGCGCCAGCAAGTTCGTGCTGGTGGTGGCGGGCTCAGCTTGCTTCATGCTCATCCTGTACCAGTACGCGGGCCCGGGCTTGAGCCTGGGCGCGCCCGGCGGCCGCGCGCCGCCCGACGACCTGGATCTCTTCCCCACGCCCGACCCGCACTACGAGAAGAAGTACTACTTCCCGGTGCGCGAGCTGGAGCGCTCGCTGCACTTCGACATGAAGGGCGACGACGTGATCGTCTTCCTGCACATCCAGAAAACGGGCGGCACCACCTTTGGCCGCCACCTCGTGCAGAACGTGCGCCTAGAGGTGCCTTGCGACTGCCGGCCAGGCCAGAAAAAGTGCACCTGCTACCGGCCCAACCGCCGCGAGACCTGGCTTTTCTCCCGTTTCTCTACGGGCTGGAGCTGTGGGCTGCACGCCGACTGGACGGAGCTCACGAACTGCGTGCCCGGCGTGCTGGACCGCCGCGACCCTGCCGCGCTGCGCACGCCCAGGTGAGCGTCCACCGACGGGCCGGGACGGCGGGGTGCCGGCTCGCGGCCGCTCCCCCGGGCCAGGCCCCCGCCGGGCGGTCCTGGGCCCGCCCTTTGCTCCCCGCCCTCCACTCCTGTCCTCTCGGGGCTGCCACTTGCTGCAGCCTTCTGGACCGCCTCCTTACCTCGGGGCGCCGAGCCCGCAGTCCGTCTGCGGCGGCTCGCTGTGGTCCCTGCGCTCGAATGCCCCCTTTCCCCTCGTGCTCGGCACCTCTTGACTTTTTCCCACCACCCGCCGGGCCGCGCGGCGTCTGGGCTTCCCGGAGTCACCGCCCCCTGCCCACGGGCTGGCACCTGTCATGCCTTAGCTCTGGGTCCGGGCTGGCCTGTGTCGTCGGGCGGGATAACGGGTTTGTGTGCGCGTGTAGCCCACCTGGCTTCCCCTCGCGGCTCTCGCGCCCAAATCGAAAGTGAGAGAAGTGAGGGGCCTTTCCCCCTACACCTGCGGGGGGCCCCCCGGCCCGCCAGCCTGCCTTGAGAGGGCTGGGGAGGAGCTGCCAGGGAAGGGGGTTGGCTCTGCCGTGCCCAAGTGTGCAGGTAGAACAAAGGCCCGAGTGTCACCTGGGGCTGGGGGCGGGGAGGAAGCAGTGCTGCCCGCCCCGCCCCTGCGAGTTGGGCCCTAACTTGGGGCAAACTCGCTCTGAAAGAGGAGCAGAAGCAGGCCAAGGGCAGGCTGAGGGGAGCTGAGCTGGCTGGAGGCACCCGGGCACCCAGACACCTTCCCTGAGAGATTGGGGACACAGGGCTGACGTGTCGCAGGGACCGCTTTCATGGGAAGGACTTTTTAGCCAGAAACACCCTCCCTCCCCCACGGTGCAGGGTTTTCAAGGGTTAAAGTTGGGTCTCTTTTTCTCAGGTTTGTGTTGGTGCCCTGTGGGGCCTTCTCCCTAGGACGTTTAGACCGGGAAGGGCCAGAAGGGAGATATTCTTGCCTGCCTTTTGTTTATGTTCCATATTTGCCTTAAGACTGTGTTCATGGGAAGGCTGGGCTTCCGGAGCTGTGCAACCTGGGTAGCTGTTTGTCAGCATTCCTGGGTCGAAGGTGCAAGGTCTTGGGTGTGTTTGGAAGATGAAGGTTTGGTATCTGGCCAGCTCTGGATTCCCTGCTGGACTCTTAGTCCTTCTCCTGTAGTGTTTCCTAGACTGTCAGAGGAAGGGAGAAGAGAAGGGGTCTTCCCACTTTCCCTTGGCTGTCCCCACACCAACAGCAGCTCTCAGCTTGAGAAGTGTCCTGCTGGGTCATTTAAGGCTACGTCAGTTACCAGTCAGCCTATCTGGGGTCCTTAAAGCACTGATGCCTGCCCAGCACTTGGTCTGATCTGTAAAGGTGCGCTTTTCTGGCCTTGTACCACCTCCTTACCCTCCTTACCTCTGCTACCCAGGGTCCAGCCACTCTGTGCTAGATTGAGCTGAGCACAGGGGCTTGCAGCTACCTGCCCATCCATCCTTCTGTTAAGGACCATAGGCCCCCAGAACTGGACACTGAGCAGCCCATATAGGCCTGGGTAGGCACCTCTCACCCTGGAGAAGGGAATGGCTACTCACTCCAGTGTTCTTGCCTGGACAATTCCATGGACAGAGGAGCCTGGTGGGCTGTATTCCATGAGGTCGCAAAGAGTCGGACATGACTGAGCGATTAACACACACACAGGCACCTCTCTGCCTATAGCAGTGGGGGGTGGGAGTCAGAAGGGTCCCATCTGCCAGAGGGAATTAGCTAGGGAGAGCCCTGGAGGGAGAGTGTGCAGGCCTCCCTTTGGGCACTGTCGAGAGGCTTGAGTTGAGCTTGCCCAGCAGACGTATCCCTCGGCCCTAGTTTGCCACCAGGACGCTTTCCCACAGCCCCATCTTCTGAGGCTGATTTTCTCTTTGGGTCATCAGGGTGAAGGGCCCCTGGTCTCTCTTTTCCAGAGCCTGTCCACCAGAGCAACAGGCCCAGCCACCCCCACAGACAGGAGTGGGGGAAGTGGGGAAGCCAACTAGAGTCTCCAGGTGCTGCAGGAGGGAGGGATGCCTGGCGCCCCCTCCTCTAGGTGGACGCGAGGAGCAGGAATGGAAGACTCCATGCACGGTTGGCCTGCTGCCCGCCACACTGGGAAGTTGCTGAGCTCAGCAGCTTCCGGCCGGCCGTGGAGGAGGGGTTTCCAGGGTCCTGGCGAGGCCCGCCCTCTGCTGTCCGCTCTAGGAGTGGGCTGTGCCTCCAGGCAGGTGACAGAGCCTTGCCGGCATTCTCTGTCACTCTCTCCCACCTCTCCCTTCAGTTCTGGTCTGGGCGCTAGGTAGATGGCTTTCTTAACAAGCTTCCTGGAGAAGCCAGGGAAATCTCTGCTTTGCGTGTTTACAAGCCTGTGTGCTCCCCCAGTCTGGGGCTGGGCCAGAGTACTAGGGGGTCAGGGTGCGGCTCCCTCATCTGCCAAGGGACCCGGCACTCAGAAGGGCGGTGGCAGTGCCCAGCCTTCAAGGGGTGCCTGGTTTCAGGAGTCTCAGCTGTCACCCTTGCCCTCCTCCCTGCCCTCCCAACAGCCCTGTGCTTGAAATGACCACCTGACTGGTGAACTGAGGAGTCACAGGGCACTTTGGGGTCTGGCCCTGGGCAAGAGCCCTTTTTACCTCCTCTCTAGTCCCTAGAGCCAAGCACTTTGCACTGGGCCGGGGGGTGGGGGGGGTGGTTTAGGGGCAGGGAGGAGGGTGGCCAAATGTCTCATCGCTGTGAGGTGTGCTTCTAGAATCTCTCCCCCGAGCTTCTCCCAGTTCCTGGTGCCAATGTCTGCAGTGCTTTGGGGCTGTGGTGCAAGGAAGTGAGGGTTTTCACGGCTCCCGCGCCTTGTTGCCACACGGCATCAGTCTAGGTGCCTCTGAGCTGGGCATGCGTCGAGATGACAAATGGAGATGGATGGGTTTCCAGCGCTTTGCTGGAATATGGTTTGGCACTTCCAGCATCTGTGAGTGCTTCCTGACTTGGCAGAGAGGAACAGGTGTGGGTACAAAGCATTGGCAGCTCCGTCTTTGGTCTTGTGTCCACGGTGGGAACTGCCACACCTGCTAGCATCTGCCAGGACTGTTTGTAAGGCCCCCAGGGAGGACTGGCCTCAGAGATACGGGGCTGTCCATGGCAGCAGGCTGGTGGCTAAGTGCTGCCAAGGCCCACCTCAGTTAGGGCGTCTCAGCACCCCTTGCTCCCATGTCACCTTGTAGAGTCAGGATGGTGCTCCTAAGGGCCAGAATGACCCCAGTTCTTCTTCCAAAGGAGATGGAAGAGGCGACACGGTCAGGATCTCGCCTGAGTTGCCCTGGACATGTCCCTAAAATTGGGTAGGTTTCATTTGGAGCCACAGAGGGCATTTGGGACCCAAGTGTGGCTCCTGGGCCACCTTCATGGGGTCCTCTCTGCAGTAGGACCCCCCCACCGGGAGCCCCTGGTTGAGCCCCCACCATCCTTAGTGCTCCCCCGCAGGGGCTGTGCTTCTGGGCAGGAAGGAGGCGTCTCAGTGTAGAACTGCAGCCTTGCTCTGGCCGCTCACACTCCCTCCACTGTCCCAAAGTCCTCTCTGGTTTCAGAAATCTGCAGGTGCCGGCAGCTGAATCTGTGCCACCCTCTGTCCAGCACACCCTCCTCCCTGCCACTGTTCTGCTGGCTCCGCCTCCCCCTTGAGCCTCAGTTCTGTTGCCCCTTCCTCCAAGAAGCCTTCCCTGGCTGCGCCGTTGTTGCCTTAGGTGCCCTTGGCCGCTCTCCATCTGCCATCCTGGCATGTCCATGGCATTTTGGCACTGGCCAGAGGCCAAATCGGTGCTGCCCAATGTGACAAGAAGAAAGTTCGCCGCCTGGTCCTGCAGCCTCTCTGGGAGCTGCCCTCAGCCTGCCCTTCCCCTGTGTGTTCTCTGGTGAGTCAGGTTCAAGGAGTCAGCCTTGAGTACACTGCTGTTCCCAGAGAACCTCCGTGGCCCCAAACAGGCTAGCTTGGAGCGTTTCTGTGGCCCTGACAGTTCGCAGCTTGCCTTCACCATCATAGTTTTAGTGCAGTCAAAAGACAAAATCTGCATTTGCCTGCAGGGCAGCAGAGGTCACCCAGAGCATGGGACAGGGACTGGTGACCAGGGCCCGGCCACCTGAGGGAATCGCCCAGACAGGTCTTGGGTTGAGACAAAAGGAATCTAAGGTCAAGAAATTCAGAGCTAGATTTTCCTTGAAAAAAAGAAACCTCTTCTTTTCAAGCAAACGTGTAAGACAAACTTTTAAATGACTTTCTGGCAATCATTTTAAATCGTGCCCAGCTTGCGAAGTTATCAGGCTCTACAACTCCTATTGTCACTGCAGCGCCATAGGGCAGGTAGGACCAGGGTTCTCTGTTCTCCCAGCTACTTCCCTTGGAAAGCCCTGAGCAGTGCAGAGTGGGCTGGACACAGAGGGTGGGGGCTCATTTGCCCCCCAGGTCAGAGAACCTTCCCAGTGGGCACAGCCCTGGGGCCCAGGGACTGGTGAAGCCCCTGGTCTTTGTGGAGCCAGGGCTTCTTTCTCAGTGGCAGGGCTGAGAAGTTTGCTGTTGCCCTTGGAGAGTGGCAGGCCATCAGCTGGGGCCTGGTCTCATCCTCCTTAGCTTCCCTGCTGGCTCAGACAGTAAAAAGTCTGCCTGCAATGCAGGAGACCCGGGTTCGATGCCTATGTCAGGAAAATCCCCTGTTTAAGGAAATGGCAACCCACTCCAGTGTTCTTGCCTGGAGAATCCCAGGGACGGAGGAGCCTGGTGGGCTGCCGTCTATGGGGTCGCACAGAGTCGGACACGACTGAAGCGACTTAGCAGCAGCAGCAGCAGCATGGTAGACGATTAGGAGGAAAGTATAAAAAAGGAAAATAAGTGTTATCTATACATGTGTGTGTGCTGTCATGTCTGACTCTTTGCGACCCCATGGACTATAGCTTGCCAGGCTCCTCTGCCTGTGTGATATTCCGGGCAAGAATACTGGAGCAAGTTGCCATGCACTTCTCCAGGGTATCTGTCCAACCCAGGGACTATAGCCGCGGTCTCCTGCTTGTCAGGCTGATTCTTTACCACTGAGCCACCTGGGAAGCGCATTCTCTATGCATACCTATTGTTTTTATTATAATTAAAACCATAGTGTGAATTGTCTGTAGGCATTATTCTGTGTCATTAAAAACTTAGTGATTTATTGGCTGCAGGTGACTCACCTCTGGGTGCACCATGGTTGGTTCTCCTCTGGTGCTGAGTGCGCAGATTTCCCATTTCTGGCTCCCATAAGTAATGCCGCAGTGGACACCCCTGTCCATAAAATAAAATATCATGCATAGCCCTGATTTCCTTTGGAATTTCCTAGGAGTGGAATTTCTGAGTTGAATGGTGCGAATGTTTAAATGCTCTCAACATATGTGTTAAATTACTTCTCAGAAAGTCTATACCTTGTAGCCACGAATGGGTATTTGAGTGCCCATCTCGTTGGTATTAAATATGTTCTGGGTTTAAAGAGTTGACTTTCTTAAATGACTAAACTACCTGGTTTTTATTGAGAAGTCCTGCCTGACGAGTGTACCCTTGAGGGCAGTGCATCACTTTGGAGGTGGAGGGTGTGGACACAGTGTGCCTAACCACCCCAAATGCCTGTCCGTACGATCACAGATGTCTGCATTTCACCCCTGCCCAGAGCAAGGGTGCAGCTCTCTGCCACGTAGGGCTGAAGGGGAGGGTGATGGGCCATGAGGGCCCAAGTCTGGGAAGCCAGGGTCAGCAGACGAATGGGTACAGATGAGACATTGGCTCTTTTCCCCTGAGTGCTCAGTGGGTACTTGGGACAGAGGAGGGGGGGTCGTCTTGTTTAGCTCCCCCACTCCCACAAAGCAAGTGCATAGCAGTTGTCCCCATATTCCCCACAAGGAAGTCAAGACCCAGAATAGGGAGCTGGTGTCCCAGTGTCTGTCTGTCCTGAGGCCTGTGTGCCCTGTGCACCCCCCTCCCATGGTGCCCCCACCCAGAAAGACTGACTGCATTGAGAACCACTGCCCGCTGTCGGGCAGCCCACCCAGGCAGAAGGCGTGGGCTCCCCAGACCCCGGGCGGACACGGGCAGTTCACTGTGCAGATCTGGGCTGTCAGTTTATCAGCGGACATCTGGCAGCCTTGACTTGTGTAGTAGCAAGGTGGAAATCAGGCCACATCCCCCTGTCTCTGGCGGGCAGCGCAGGAGGATCTGTTGGGGGCATCGGCACTGCTGGCAGCTGAGACCAGGCACAGCGCAGGGGCTCCCAGCCTGGTGAAGCCGGCGCTCCACCACCTCTCCTGGGCAACCAGGTCCTCCTTGGGTGGTCCTGGGCCTGCAGCTGCCAGCCCCACCCCAGCCCTGCTGGAAGGGCCGTGGGATTCAGGCCAGGACCTGATTCAGCTGGCCTGTGGGGTGGACAGGACAGGAAGGGCTGTGGGCCCTCCTGACAGTGTGGTCTCCCTGGTGGGGATTTGCAGCGCAAAGATCCATCTCATGGTCACCCACTCTCCTCTTTGGGGGCCTGTCCTTTGGCCTCACTGGCCAGCGCTCACAGGTAGAAGGCACGTTTGCAGGGTTTCCGTCTCTCAAGACTCTTATCTTCCAGAACTCAGTTCGCTCTTTCTCTTGCTGTTACATTTTTGCTGTCAGTTTGATTTGTCTTATTTTTTGGTGGGAGGAGGGGTGGTGTTTGGACCTTTTCTCTACATAACAGAAAAAAATTTCTCCTGATCACAAAAATAGGAATGTGAGTAGTGACAGCAGGAGGTGTGACCTGCAGTATCTGAGGGGTTTAGAGGAGGCACCTCTGCACGGGGTTTTGCAGAAGGATCACTAGGAGTACAGACCAAAGCAGTGCTCTAGAACCAAGGTTACTCGTATGGTCTGAGACCCACAGGCAGTCATAGGAGCAGATGGTAACAAAAGAGAGCACTGGGGACGGGGAGGTGGTGTGCGTGGAGAAGGGCCCCGTCATGTCTGGCTATGGGATACGCGGCCCGAACTCTCTGTTCCTCCCTGGTAAAGTGTCCCCTTCCTGGTGTGGCATTGTCCCAAGTCCCCAGCTTACAAGACCTGTTGTTTTGGAAAAGTGTTGTGTGAACGTACCCACACCACAGAGAGCTAACCAGCTGCTCCCGGGCTGCCCCTCCCCACCCATCTAGGTGGGCACCATTGGAGGATGTCAGGGTCAGCAGGTGGGCCCAGGGAGGAGGCATTCAGCCCCTGGGGACCACACATGTCCTGTCCCAGCCTCAGTGTGGACCTGGGGCCTGTTTTCCTTGATGGGAACTATCCAGGGCAGCCCTGCTCTCCCACCACCATCAACAGCCCCCAGCCAGGCTCCCAGCTAGCTCTGGGTGCTGGGAGCTTTGCTGAGGCCACGCAGCTTCCCAGCTGGCCAGCGGCCTTTCCTGCAGTGCTGCCCATGTACGTCTCTCTCGAGGTTCCCCCAGGACAGCTGGACCATTTGGAGGCCCTGCCCTCACCCCGGTTGTTGGCCTGTTTAGTCACTCAGCCAGCTACCCAGGGTCTGGAGCCTCGGCTCACCAGGGCTACCTGCAGGGACTGACACACCCCAAGTTCTGCAAGGCCACCCTGTCTGTGTGCCCTGGGGCTCAGGCTCCAGGGCCTGAGGTATGTGGGGACTCAGCCCTTGGGTTCCTTTCAGGAAGCCCAGCCTGTAGCTCCAGGCCCCAACAGCCCAGACTGGGACCCAGAGGAGGACAGAGGAGCCCCAGGATCCTCTCTAACCTTGTGCCTGGAGCTGGTGGGTCTCGTGGGCACAGAGAAACAACCCTCTGAGGCTCAGTTTCCCCATCTCTAAAATGGGGATGGGGAGCTTATCATTTGAGTCTGTAGAGGAGCCAGGAGCCTGTAGCCCATGACCCCTGGCCCTCCAGCCCCAGATTGCGTGTGTCCTGTTGAAGCCACGGCCACTGGTAACCCCATAGAATTCTTCAGTCCAGGGATGAATGCAAGCCTCAGTGCCCAGGAGCAAGGTCCAGGCCCTCATTTGTGCAGGGGGCTGTCAGCGGCTTCCCACAGCATGAGTTTGGAAGAGGGGTGGGCCTGGGCACCATGGGCGCGTCTGGCTGTCTGTGAGACTCACCTGTGAGCAACTCAGTAGCCTCTTTTATGTGGGGAACTTTAAAAAGCCCCAGGGGGCCAGGGGCAGGGGATCAGAGCAAAACAGTAATTGCCTGGAAATGTGTTAATTGTAAATAAAAAAATAAAAACTCTGGAATTAATTGTTTATGAAGCTGTAGAGTTGAAGCGAGTCAGTGGTGTGGGAGATTCACACTGCCCATTGGTCACAGGCAGGAGCTGGAACCCCAGCCTCTCTGCAGACCAGGCCCCTCCACAGAAGTCTGTGCTGGCCCCAGCACACCAGGTGGACACTACCTAAGTCAGACCAGTCTGGGCTCCAGATCTGGCCCCTCTCCCCACCTGGATCCTCATGCAGCTCTGAGCATCATTTTCTTGACCCGCCTAGTGGAGCCATGGAGGATTCAGTGGAGTGTGCTGTTCCCCAGCAGGTTATCAGCTCCATCAGCTTATCTCTGCCCTCCAGGACAAGGAAGGACAGAGGTCATCCCTGGGCCGCCCACCAGTGGGGGAGCAGGAGCAGCAGGTGGCCAGGCCCTGCCTCCACCAGGGAATTCCAGCTCCATACCAGGGGTGGCGACAGAGCAAGGCTGGGGGCCCAGGCTTGGAGCCACAGCAGCTAGGTTGAATTCCCAGTTCTGTCACCTGCCAACTCTGTGACTTTTGTGCCTTGATTTTCCCATCTGTAACATGGGTCTGCTGACGGTGCCTGCCTCATAGGTAAGAACTTCGAACTGTGCCTATTGCTGGGGACTCTGATATTTTTTACAAGAGGCTATAGCATATCCCTTCTCTCTGGGGACAAGAAAGAGCCCTTCAGAACTGACCAGAAACTTGACTCCTGTTCCCATTCTGAGTTGGTCAGCTTAGGGGCCAGCTGCTCAGGTCTAGGTGGTTATCTGGGATGTCCACAGGCATCAGTGGCCTTCTAACATGATGACCTGGGGTGTGCTGTGCTTCTGCCATAGGGGTCTCCTGCTCACCCAGGCTGTGGTATTGGGGACCTTCCTGCCTGTGCCAACTTAACAAAAGGGTTTGTTTGCTCCCTGGATCGCCAGAGAGCCTCCGCCTGCCTGTAATCATGACCTATGGGGACAGTGCAGATTAGTCCTGGGGTCTGGTCTGTGTTGGCAGCAACTTTCCTGCCTGCCCCCCTGAAAACCCTAGGGACCCAGCCAGGAAGAGCTCAGTGGTGAGGGCAGGGAGGGGCAGAGAGGCCAGGTAGCCCCCCGGTCCTGCCCTGCTCCCCCCTCCCCCACAGGAACCTAGGGGTGTGGGGGTCCATCCCCCTCCCGGGCCCCCTGTCTGCTCTGGCCCCGGACTGCAGTCACTCACCACGGACACCAACAGGAATGGAGCGGCAGGCTCGTGTTCCCGTGGTGACCACTGTGAGCCGCGCCCCCGCGTCTGCCCTTCCGCCACACTGCTGTCTGCGTCGTGGTTTACCCGTGCCCTCTCTCACACGTTCACTCACTGTGGACACAGTCCTGTGGGCAGCACGCGGCACCGGTGGGTGTTACATGCTTTCTAGAGCCTGTGTCAGACTGTGCTCCACCTTCTGCCCCTTGCTCCCTTCACTCCGCCTTGTTGGTGAGATTTATCTGTGTGGCTCCATGACGCACATATGTAGTTCATTGACTCCTGGCTTTGTCTAGACACATCCTTTTCCTTTTGCTTTGTTCCAAGAGTAGATGGGAGGCGTGTTTCACAGACCAGACAGTGACCAGACTTCCCCCCACTCCGTGTCCCCAGGAATGAAGCAAGGGAAGGCGGTCCATCCTTGGCTCTGCTGGACAGGCCAGCGCTCTCCCGACGGGCTCCATTGACACCCCACCCCACTCCCTACCGCAACCATGCCTGAGGTCCCCACCATTTGGCGTGTGAGGTGTTGCCATTTCTGCCAAACCAGTGAGATGGTCCACTGTGGTCTTAGCACACATTTCTTTTCCCGTGACAGGCAAGATGGGCATCCTCTTGTGTGCTTACTGGCCGCGGAGGTTCCATCCGGCTGCTCACCTACTCACATCTTTGGGCTGTATCTCCCCGAGAGATGCCCTGTCCCCTTTGTGTGTCCTGGTATGAAGTTCTGTGCGTGCTGTGCTTGCCAGGCATCTCCTCCTGACCATCCTGCCACTGCCTGTGGATCTGGGCATTTGGTTTACTGGTGCCTGGACTAGGAGGGGCCCAGTGGACCAGACATGTCCTTGTCCTCATGACGATGGCCTCAGGTACACCTGCAGGAGAGGGAGGGGCAAGTACCTGCTGACCTCGGAACTCTTCTGGGACCCCTGTGAGGTGGGGACCCAGCCAGAGGCCCGGAAGGGTGAGTGGCCAGACAGGTGGCTAGCTGAGCAGCCATCCTCCCTGCAGCAGGGAGGCCCCAGGACCCTTATCTGAGTCCGTCCTCAGCAGCACCCAGAGCAGCAGCTGCAGAAGCACAGAAAGCCGTTACACAGGCGGTCTTCTGCCATATCTCACACCCATCAGCTCTGGTTTGTGAGGGCCCAGTGAGAATAGGCTAGAAGAAGGATCCTGCAGCCAAAACCAGAGCTGGAGTCCAGTGCTCTGAAGTCATGGCGCCTCCCTTCCCCTCCTGATGGGAATCTGGGCAGGGCTTTCCCAGAAGACTGACTTCAGCACCCCCCCAGCCTACTATACCTCCAACTGGATGCCTGTTCCCCCCATCTGCAGCAGCCACACCCCAGGACTTAACCCCTGTATGAGCCTTCTCTAGAACAGAGCTTCCCATATCCTCCTGGAAAGGCACTTGGGGCAGGGCAGCCTTGGCATGCAACCCCCAACTTGGCCACCGCCTGGACCACCTCCCAGGCCATTCATCTAAGAGTTAGCTCCAGCCACGGCAGGGCTCACAGGGCCCTGAGAACAAGCACAGCAGGCATTTGCGGCCCGTGGGCAGTGGGCGAGCATCTTCCCTTGGCATTACAAGCTTGAAAGGCTCACATATAAATATTTACCTCCCTGGAGCATTGGTGTCCTTGGAAAACGAGGACCTGTACACATGGAGGTTTTGTGTTTGCATCACTGCTACAGGAGGTGGGGTCGGCTGTCTCACTATCTCGAAGCAGTGAGAGTTTCCTCCAAGTCCTGGGTGAAGTAGGATCCTTGGGGATCCTACTCAGCAGGAGGAAGTCCTCCAGCCAGACAGTGGTTGGGGAGGCAGGGGCTGGGGAAATCCCCGTTCCCTGTGTGCCCCGCTTATACAGGGTGCTGTGCTCGTGCTGGGAGCGGGGCGAGCAGATGTCTGCACCCAGAGGACGCAGTCTGGGGACAAAGAGTGGCTGTGACAACAGGCAGCCTGGGCAGCAGGCCTGCCTCACTCCCACCTTACCATTAGGGCCCTCACCTTGCTGATGCGGAAACCAAGGTACCAAGAGCCTAAAGGACTCATCACCCACCGTCACACATCACAGGGCTGGGACTCATACTTGGCCTGTGGCCCCAGGGTTTCCTCTTAACCTCTCCCCAGTGGCAGGGAGAGGGGGGCATCCCCCAAGAGAGGAGAGCCAGGCATCACCCAGGCATATAGGGCTCAGACTCACCACATTGCCTGCCTGTCATGGAGGGAGACGTGGCTGCTTTGAGGGTGGGCTTTCTCAGCAGCCCAAGATGGTACAGGGTCCTGGGGGGAGACCCCTGGTGACTTTTGACCCCCTCCTCTGTCCCAGCTGTGCGAGTACCTGCCCACTGGAAGCAGCTGAGCCATGAGGGCTGATGTGTTGCTCCCCAGAGGAGAGAATGGAGGCAGGTGGAACCAGGGCAAGCAGAACAGATGGGCTCCAGGGGTTTGGGGGTTTCTGATGTCATCTGTGAGGGGGGGCCCTGCTGGGCAAGTATACAGCATGGGAGCACAGTGCCCACCTGCCTGGGGCACCGCAGCCTCGCCACTCTGGAGTCCTCTTCCCCCAGTTGCTATGGCCCCCCAGCCTCTGTCCCGAAGGAGAGACCACAGCTGGGGCACAGCCACCCCCCCCATCCCCTTAGCAAGCAGGTCGGCAGACAGGCAGGTCCAGGCAGTGTGCTCCACTCAGACAAGCCCAGACAGAAGGCTGCTCGTTGGCCCACGGTCTGAACCCTGTAGAAGTTCAAGGCCTGCCATGTCCTGCTTTCAGACCATCCCTCAGTTAGGAAGTGCAGGCCTGTAAGGAGAGGTCTGTCCTTTGCTTTCCTGGAAGCTTGGCTGGCAGAGTGCCCAGTGGAAAATACTGTTTTTATCAAGTCAAATGTGGTCACATTTCAGACAAGTGGGTCAGAGACAGGCAACGGGATGGTGGAGGGTGGGAGGGCTGCCCCAGAGCAGAAGTGGGCCCCCAACCCCAATCACTGGATCAAAAGGGGGCCCAGTGGGCATCAGACAGGGCACAGGCTGCACCCCACATGGCAGAGCCGGGGTGGTGTGTCAGCGCCTGTTGCCCTCCCCCAGCCGGAGCCCTGCTGTCTTTGGCCACTTGTCCCTCTGCTGGTCAGGCCAGAGGCAGCCTGAGGTGGTGCTGGGCATGGAGGGGCAGTCACAGAGCTGCTGGGCGGGGAGGGGGAGCTGGCTGAGCACAGCCCCCACCGTGGGCCAGAGGTGGGGTGGCAGGCAGGGATGGCACTGCTGTCGGCCCAGTGGGCCTCCTGCAGAACTGCTGTGTGGAACCAGTCCAGCACATGAGCAGAGCATTTCCAGAGGAACTGCCCTTCAGAGGGTCAGTGTGTTAGCACAGAGCCCAGGGTGATGGCCTGCAGACCTGAAATTTTGTGCTAGACCTGAAAACTAGTTTTTTTAATATCTACTTTCCGTTTTTCTCCCTAAAACATCAATACGTATCATAGCTCAGGAATTGCCTGGGTGTCATGGGGCCCGGACAGGGCCTCCTTCTCTGGGGAGGCCTCTGCACTGCGGCCACACTGTGTACAGTGAGGGGCCAGGCGGGAGTCTTTTCTGATTGACTGGGAATCGACTTTATCCAGGGAGAGGATGGTGTGCACGTGGAGGGGCTGGCACTCTGCCCCACCTCCACTCTCAGGCCCAACTGGAACCTCAGTGGGTCTGGCTGGGGAGACGCAGGGCAACCGAGTCCCAAGGGCATACAGCACTGCAGTTTCCGCAGGTGCTGGTGGACGCCGTGGGGGCCGGGCTCTGCTTGGCAGGGCCACAGTCTTGAACCTGCACACTAGTGTTCCTGAGGTCACAACCAGCACCTCCACCTCCGTCCTGTGCACACACCTGGCAGCTCCTGGGCTGATGCCTGCTGGGTCTGCACCCGGCTCCCTGCCCCACACCCACCCTGCACACTTGCAGGGTAAGCGCCGACGGGCGCAGCTGTAGGGAGCATGGCATGGCCCCTGCTCTAGTTCGGAGGCCTTTTTTGTGATGTCTGCTCTACCTCACGGAGCAGCGACCTCAGGCTGGGACTGGAATTCCTCAGGGACACGCACGCCTCCCCAGGGAGAGGGCAGGGTGAGGGGCTGGGGGCCTCCCAGGACTGACCACAGGCTGTGCAGGACACTCGAACACTCAGGTGGCCGCCCCAGCCATTGATGGTCACACCGCCTCATGAACGCCTGGCAGCAGCTGTGCTGCAGGGCCAGTGGTGACTCAGAAACGCCCTGGAGCAAGAATTCCTCTTTCCTTCCAAGCCGTTGACACTTTGAGACACTTCCTCCCGTGTGATTCCTTCCCGCTAGCTGTGTTTAAGAGCTGACTGGTTTTTCCACTCCATGGCTGGGCCACCCCTTCATCCCTGCCCCCTCAGAACAGGCCGGGTCATTAAGGAAATAGTGTGCTCATGGAAAATTCACTCTTGTTGTAAAAGTAGGGCCGAGCCCTCACCCCCCTGCCCCCAGAGACCTGGGCCTGGGCTCTACAAGAGGCCGTCCAGGGGTGAAAGGCCAGACTCCTCCACAGCTGGACCTTGGGGCTCCCTGCGTCTGTCCTGCCTCCCAAAGTAGGGCCCCCGGCTGATGACATCTGTCCTGGTTTCAGGCAAGTGTGACTGGGGTGAGGGGCCTGTGAATTAGCTGTTGAGAACTCAGGGTCAAAATTTGCTTGAAGGGGCCCTGGAGTCCATTTGCCAGGCAGAGCCGGGCAGTGCCCGCCTGGCTGGGGTCTGATGTCCCTCTCTGCCCTGGCCTGGGCCATGAAATGGAAATGTGGTAGTTGGGTATGGAGGACATGAAAAGGCCAGCAGGACCCCTGGCCCCAAGGTGGGGTTGTGCAGCCCCTTGCAACAGCCCCCCAGCCTCTGCCTGGCAGATGGGCAGTGTTTGCAGAGCCAGAGGTCGGTAAGAAGCCATGAGCTTCTCTCCACCATAGCCCGCTCCCTGTTGGCCTCTGTCCCACTACAATCAGGGTCCCTCAAGACAGGTCCAGGCCACCGGAACTCTTCTGTGGGTCCCAGCTCTTTGCTGAGGACCTGAGCATAGAGTAGGTCATGACCTTCAGAGGCACCCTAGCTCAAGCCCTCTGTTCCTTACCAGTTGCCATCTCGGGTAAGTGTGACGAGTCTGTGCCTCAGTTTCTCCATCTGTCCACTGGGGCCGGGGCTGCTCTTCGATAACCCCTGAGGGCAGGAAGCGTGGCCTGCTGGGGTGCCTGACAGCCAGGGAGGGTCCCAGAGGAGAGGGCATTGCCCGCCATCCCTTCTGTCCACCCCTGTGTCACAGGCTTGAGATCAGGGAACCCTGAAAAGGCTACCAGTTGTCTCCCTGCCACCCTGGGCTGAGCTTGAGGTCTGTGTCATGTTGGCTTTGAGAGTGCTGGGCCGCCCAGCGGGGCAGAGGCCTGGAGCCCCAGTGAGTTTGTGTGTCAGGAGACTGGGACAGCAGAGCCCCAGCTCACAGGTAGTCGGGGTTAGGGACCCCATCATGGGCGTGGCATGCAGGGATTGGCTGTGTGCGCCTGTCTTCACCAGACGAGGCAGGTGCTTGCTGCCCCCTTGCTCTGTTCAGCCAAAGAACAGAAGCGGGATTCTCAGCAAGGTCACGCCCTGGTCTCATCACGGTCCTGTCCACCCCCCATCCCCACCACCAGGAGAGCTGAGGATGTGCCCCATCTACCATGGTTGGGGGCGGGTTTAGACTGGGCGAGTTCCATTTGTCTGCCCATCACTGAGCCTCTCTGGAGTGGCTGTACACAGAGAAGGGCAGCCTTCTCACCTGAGAAGCCTGGTCCGGTTTTGCCTGAAACTTGCTCAGCCAGGACATTCCACTGGAGAAGAGCTCTGTGTGTGTGTGTGTGTGTGTGTGTGTGTGGTGATATACACGTAACATAAAATTTACATTTTAGCAGTTGTTAAGTATATGACTCAGTGGCATTAAGTGCAGTCACAATGTTGTACATCACCCCCATCCGCCTCCAGAGCTTGCCCGTCTTCCCCAACCAACACTCCACACATTAAGCAGACTCCCTGCCCCCCTCCCCCTGCCCGTGACTGCTGTCCTTCTGCTCTCTGTCTCTGTGAATTTGGCTCCTCGAAGGACTTCCTGTAAGTGGAATCAGATGGCGTCTGTCCTTTTGTGACTGGCTTATTTCGCTGAAGATGACGTCCTCAAGGTTCATCCATGTTGTGGCAGTTGACAGAGTTTCTTTCCTTTTTAAGATTGAACAGCACACCATTGCATGTGGATACATGCTTTGCTTTTCCACTTGCCGTCTGATGGACACTTGGGCTACTTCCACCTCTTGTTCCTGTGAATGGGTGCAGAAGTATCTGTTCACGTCTCTGCTTTCCATTATTTCGGTGGCATTGCTGGGTCACAGGATGATTATATGTCTAATAGTTTCAGGGAACCGCCTTCCTGCTTCACTTTCACATCAAGAATGCGCATACATAAAGATTCGGTTTCTCCACATCCTTGCCGACATGTCTCCTTTTGCTGCTTGGTGACTGACTGGTCGTGACCTAGGGCAGGAGGGTCTAGAATGTGGTGCAGAATGATGGCACGGGAGTTGCTTAGGGTCTCAGGAGGAGTCTAGCAACGCCAAAGTTCAAACTCCATGTGCCTGGCAGTTGGGGAAGGCTGGAGGGTGGGGGGAACAGTGCTGTGTGGAGTTGGGGGCAGGTGTCTAGCAGAGGGTGCAGAGAGGGTAGGTGCAGAGAGGAGTAGGCAGTACCCCCCACACTGGCTCCAGAACTGAGCTGACGACTGGCAACTGCGTGGTGTGCTTGGCCCTGCAGTGATCTCAGTGTGGACCCTGGGGCCAGGCCCACACCCTGGGAATCCTAGCATGGCTAGTTCTGCTTCTGCCTGGCTCATCATGGCCGTCTCATCGTCTAAGGATAGCTGAAAGACTAAGCAGGCCCCATCCTGGCCATAGACCCCTGCCCTGTGTGGCAGGCAGATCCCTCCCCACTTACTCACTTGGTTGTTAGTTCCTCAGCCCCAACCTATGCCAGGCAGCAGCTGTGTCTTTGCTAAGGTGGATGGCCTGCCCTCTTTCCCAGAGGCCTGAGGTCGCGCACGTGTGGTCTTTTTGTGTCAGGCCACCCCAGTGTCCTCTCTGCCCGTCTGTCCCTGGGGCACCATGCTGGCTAGGCTAGAGGGTGCTGGGAGCGCGTGCCAAGCTCATGGCCTCAGGGACCCTGGACTCACATGGTGTCCCTGTTAGGGTCGTCCATGGTCAGGATCTCAGGATGTGGTGCTCTTACTGCTCCTTTCCTGGGCACAGGGCTTTGAACGGCAGGCAGGACACCTACGGTGCACCTGGCGCCTCTTGCAGGCTTGTTGCCTTCATGTCCCTGCTTCCTGATTCCCACCAGGACTCGTGCCACATCAGGACAGTGCAGCAGCCTTTGCCTCTGAGGCTGTCGCTCAGCAGCCGAGGCCCTGGGTGCACAGTGGCAGGATGGACAGCGCCCTGGAGGGCTGGAGGCCACAGCCCTTTGGCTAACCATCCAGACACAGTTTGGGCCATGGTTTTCTCCTTCCTCGTGAGACGTTTCCAAAGTGTGCATCCCCACTTGTGAGTCCTCCTGGGGCCTGGCAAGCTTGCCGGGCAATGAGGCCCCCTAATGGATCTCCACCCCTCCCTCCAGAGCCCCTGTGGGATTGACTGTGGTGTACAGAAGGCAGGGGTGCAGGGGCCGTTGTCCTGCCCTTCAGGACACACTCAGACCCCATCTTGCAGCGCCCTCTTCTGGGTCCCTTGGGTGCATTCACCCCCAGGCCCACCCTGCTTCTCCACGCAGGCTACATACACCCTGACATAGTGGTCTTGGCCAGCAGGGAGTCCACCCCCAGTGTCTAGGGGCCCATGGTTTTGCCGCTGCTGATGCTCTTCAGCCTCCAGGGTCCTTGCTCTCTAGGAGTCGGAGAGCGTGGTTTCTGGGAAGTCTGGAAGCCACTCTCCTGACCGCCTGCTCTGTACACAGAAGCTACCTGATGGGTGAACGATGGTGGCTGAGCCCACCACCACTCACTGCTTTTGTTTGGGGCCTCAGGGAGTGAGCGCCATGCTCCCTGATCAGTTTCATTTCCAGCCTCAGAGCCTGAGTCATTCTCTGAGTCCTTGCTCTGCCCAGGCCCCATGCCGGCCCTGGGGACTAGGGCCGATGGGCCAGGCTAGTGGGAGACAGGCCAGAAGGAAAAAACCACACCATGGTTGAGAGGTGGGCAAGGGCAGAGAGGGTCTGAGGGGAAAGAAGGGGAGAAGGAGGGTCCCTGGAACAAGACTGGGGAGCAGCACTTCTAGGCATGGAGGTGCACGTGCAGTTGGGGGCTGGGTGCCTGGCTCATGCAGGATCCCTGCTGCACCCAGAGGGCTTGCCTATCGGGGCAGAAGGACACAGCATGGAGGGTTACTGAGCAGGGGAGCAGTTCAGCCAGGGCCCCTGAGACAGAAAACTTCAGGCCGTGCATGCACAGCTAGGAGCCTGCAGGCACACAGAGGACCCCAGACCTGGGCCTGGACGTCCCCAGGGTTGTCTAGGGTAGTCTCCAGGGACCATTTGTGGCAGGAGTGGGATCAGAGTTGGGAAGGAGAGGCAGGTAGTGTCACAGTGGGTGAAAAGCATGGGGCCAGAGAGGAAGGAGGAGAGCCTGAACTCAGACCCCTAAGGGAGCCCCCTCCCCAAGGACCTTGCATGTAGAAGGCAGCCATCAGCCACACTTGTTGTGGCAGGCGTGTGGGGTCTGCCCTCGATCTGTCAGCCCAACTCCGAGGGTGGTGATGGGCTGAGTGGGCTCCCATGGCACAGGGACCTTGGTCCTAAAAAAGACCTGTGTCTCCAGAGAACTTGCAGGGCCCGAGTCCCTTGGAAGCGCTGGGAAGACCTGGGCTGGGATGGGCCTAGGTCGACAGCAATGGGGGTGGCTCTCCATAGACTCGCCTCAAGCACCCAGCAGGCCAGGCCCACAAGGAGCCCAACAGACAGGCCTTGGCCATGAGCTTTGCCCGCCCTGAACCCTGGGGAGACAGGTATGACCAGATGGGAGCGCTGGCATGACCATGCATGTCTGGGGGAAGCAGATAAGGTGGCCTGCCCTCCAGGGGGGAGATAACCCTGTGCTGCAGCCCCTTGGACTTGTCTAGAGACGACCTGAAGGGGTGGGCGCCCCACAGTCAGGGCCCCTCAGTGCCCTAGCTCTAGGTCTGGGCTGTGCCCTCTCCCTCCTCACGTCCCTCCTGCTAGCCGCGCCCTGCCTCTGAGCCAGGAGAGGGGCCCCCAGGTCCTGCCTGCTGCCACAGTGGGAAGGTGGGCAGCCTGTCAGTGCTGGGACATGTCCACTACCGCAGGAGCGGAGCACCAGTGACCAGAGGCGCTGGCAGGGCCAGGCAGAGCCCTGACCACAGCCCCGCTGCCAGGCTGCCTCCCCTGCACAGGCTTTTTTGGGATCTGTGTCTCGGCATCGTCCTGCATGAGTCAAGTTGCCCTTTGCAGGTGGAGCCTGTCAGCTGACTGTACCCTGCCCGCCCCTACCCCCCACCCCACCCCCGTGCCCAGTGAGTCACACTCCATGCCCTGGCCCACAGCCCCTGGAGATCCCTGAATCTGGGGCCCTGCCCGCTCACTCAGACGCTGCTCCCTGTGCTGCTCAGAGCCCACAGCCAGGAGGGCCCCATGTGCTGCTACTGCCATTCACATCGGCCTCATACCAAGGGGTTTCTGAGTAGACGGGCAATGCCCCTCACCAAGGATAGGGTGCTGGATCAGATGCTGGCATCCGCCCTATCCTCTCCCATCGCCAGACCTGGAGAACCCTGCTGATGGGCATTTTGACCTGGCTTCTCCCCGGAAGCAGGCCCCTGAACTTCTGGACACCGAACACTCTTTGCCCTTTAGTACAAGGCTCCAACCCTGGGTGCTTCTGTGTCGAGGCTCATGTGGGCCTGGGCCCACCGCTTCCTCGTCAGCACATGGTGTGGGAGTCCCCGCCTCAATTGCTGGGCCTGAGTACATGGTTATAGGTGAGCCAGAATCCCGCCGGGCTCAGCCTCTACGGAAGGACAGACATGGGTTACTGGGGACAGCCCCTCTCAGGTCTCACTTCTTTCACCTGAGCTTGTCCTTGTGTTGGTGGGAGGACCTGGGGCTTGCTCGGCCCAGCTCGCTGGCCTCCTGCCCAGCTCTTCCTGTGCAGTCCGTTCCCCCCAGTGCTGCCCAGCGCAGCCTCCCCTAGCTGGTTCCTCCACCCCAGACAGGCCAGGGCTCCTCTG
This sequence comes from Giraffa tippelskirchi, assembly GCF_054371585.1. Classification (NCBI taxonomy): domain Eukaryota; kingdom Metazoa; phylum Chordata; class Mammalia; order Artiodactyla; family Giraffidae; genus Giraffa; species Giraffa tippelskirchi. Next base: position 67,232,874 of record NC_137277.1, read on the forward strand.
CTGGGCATGCAGGGGCCTTCTCCTGGGCCAGAGCCTCTCCCTGCAGCCACCCTGCGATCAAGGAGGTTACCAGGGGTCTGCCCGGGTGAGTCGAAGGAAGAGTGTGATCCAGATGATCCTGGGCCATGATGGAGTTAGATGGAGGAAAGAGAGTGCTGAGAACCATCTCCTCGGAGGCACAGTTCCGCTTGGGCAGAAGGGTGCCTGGGGGCCCCTCAGCCAAATCAGATGGAGTGAGAGCAGGCCCCAGGGGCCAGAGCCTGCTGAGCTCAGGGCAGAGCAGCTGGGACTCATCCTCGCAGGGGCTGTTCCCCTCCGGTCGGTCCGTATGCCTCCTGTGTTTCCTGAGTTCATGCATCCCTCCTGCAAATGGAGAAGGGGCCAGCTGATTGAGGCAGTGAGGGCCAGTGCCAGGAAGCAGGAAATAGGCTTGGAGAGGCCTGGCCCCACATCCTGCCGCCATGTGGGCACTCGTGGACCACTTGCTCCAGACGACACATCAGCCTCTGGAGACCCCAGGTCATGCAGCCAGGGGCCGTTCCTCAGGGCTGGAAGCCAGCCAGCTGAGCTCACTTGGAAGCGGGCCCTCAGGCAGCTGACACATCTGCTGAGCTCACCTGGGGCCAGGGGCCCTCCCTGCCCAAGGCCCAGGCCCCAAGAGGCTCGGCACAGGGAGCATGCAGAGCTGCCCCAAGTCTCCAGAACCCTCAGCTCTCCAAGAGCAACCCAGACCTTACCTGTGGGTCACTCCAAGTCCCAGCAGAGAGCATTGGACGTGCAAAGCAGCCCCCTCCCCAAGCCGGGTTCTGAGGGTGAAGCTTGCACACAGGTGCTCAGCAGAGACACAGTAGACAGACAGACTCCTTCCTGTCATTTTATCATTAGACTGGAGAGATGCAGCTGGGAGAGTAGGGGCATCTTTGCCCCATTTTTTGTTGTAGAGAAAATGCACCGGACTCTTTCCCCACTGGGACCATGTTTATTCTAGGTTCTTTTGGATACTTTTTCAGGTTATAGGAATTCTCTTCTAATCATGAATAATTATTTAACTTTACATAACATGATTTTACATAACTTCTTAGATATCTATTGATGTCTGTAATCTGTTGGTGGATTTTCTCATGTTGAATCATCCTTACATACCTGGGATTACCTTTTTTAGTCATAGTGTCATATATTTTATATGCTCTGCTGGATTCGACTTGACAAGATTTTTGTTTGCAGTTTTTTTACACTATATTGAGAATGAAAAGAGTTTCAATTTTTCTTTCTTCTCCTGTGTATGTTTGATTTTGGTGTCGGGGTTATGTTGGCCTCATAGAATGAGTTGGGGGTGGAAGTGTGCATTTCCGTGCTATTATCTGTAAGAGTTTGCATAAAGTTGGGTAATCTGCTTGTAAAATTTGGTAGAAATTTTCTGTGTAGGAACTGTCCCTTCACTTTTTATTTTGAGAAATGTCAAACCTACAAAGTAGTTAAAATAGTAGTAAAACCTTAAACCTTTCCCCTAGAAACACACTGCTGTTAATGTCTGTCATCTTGGCACATGTGTGGATGTGTGTACTGTCCCTTGTTCTCTTGTGTGTGTGTGTATGCATGTACTTTGTGTGTATACATGTACTTGTGTACGTGTGTCTGTGTGTCTGTGTATGCATGTACACACATATACATGTATATACATGTACTTGTGTTTACATATACTTGTGTATGTGTGTATACATGTACTTTGTGTGTGTGTCTATGCTTGGTTTTGTTTTGTTGCATTTTGGCAGAACTGTCTGAAACTAGGCTACAGACATTGCTCAGTACTCGAAAACCTGTAGGAAGATTTTTAACTACTGCTTTGATTTTTTTTTTTTTTTAAGCTTACGGGGCAACTTGTGAGTTTATATTTCTGACTGATGGCTTCACTCTCTCTCTCTCTCACACACGTTCTCCTGGTGCCCCTACCCATGCTTGGCAAGAGCAGGTGAGTTCATTCTGGCTGTTCCCTCTCTCGTGGCCCTTCTCTCCTGCCTTCTGGCCAGGTGGGGGTCCCTGGGATGGCGTGGGGTCTGTATTGCATGGTGAAGAAATAGAGGCAGAGATGTTCCTTGGGTTGCCTGTCAGGGCCACATAGCAGCTAAGTGGCTGAGCTCACGGCAGGGAGGGACCCCTTTTCCTGGTGCATCCTGCCCCAGCTCCTCCTGGAGACTCTGCATCCGGGGTCAGTGGCGGACACACGCACCAGTTCTCGCTCTCATGACTGAGTTCGGCTGAGGATCCCCTGAGCCTCAGTTTGCCTGCCTGCAGGGGACACCTGACAATGCCCACCCCAGAGGTCGTGGGAATAAAGCAAGTGACTGCCAGGTGGGCCTCAACCACAGAAGCACTTGGAGGGGCTCCTAAGGTGGCCTGTGGGTCCCTGGATCTGTAAAGGACCAGGGACCAAGGTTCATTGCTGAGGTGGCTGCCCTCCCAGCTCCAGGGTGGTTGCGCCCCTGGGAACGCGCAGACCACACAACAGGAGAAAGCAGGACACTGCAGTCAGTTTGGGCATCACATGGCTTCTGTCTGGAGCATATGCCATTTAGGCTCTGACTTTCTGTATCAGGGGAGAGATAGTGCCTATTCAAAGAGCCAGTCAGACCATCATTCCCTACTCTACCCTGTGCTCTTGTGGGAGAATGTGTGTGCACAGAGCAGGGGGCGTGGGTCAGCCCCTCCTCTCTGTTCAAAGCCCTCGTGCGGCCACAAGGGAGGGGACCAGGAGGATTCATCTGGGAAGAGGGGTGTTGTGGAGCCTGGAGCCAGCCGCCAACTGTGGGGTCAGAAGGCTGAGCCTGGAGGGAGTATAGGGCTGCCCCCAGTGGTCCCCCGATGAGCGCTGGCCCTGCTGGCCCCTAGATAAGCAGTAACTGGTGGTAGACATTTGCACAGCCGCCGGGGAGGCCCAGAGCTTCCTAGGCCTCTGACTTCACACCTCTAGTGAGGAAATCAGGTTAGATCAGGCACACAAAGGGCCTTTAATCTTTTTGTCTGTTTGCTTTGTAATACATGCTTGGTTATATAAAACTGGGAAAATAACAAAAAAATTGGAAGCGGAAGAAAAAGTCGCCTGGAGCTCCAGCCTGGAGCCAAGCCCCCTCCACGTTAGGCGTGTGTTGTGTTTCTGCCCCGTCTTTCCTCTGTGCCCAGTTTGTGTGTTGTCCAGAGCTGGTGTCAGGTTGTAACACGAACCCTGATGCGGTGCCTTTGCTCATCATGCGTATGTTAAGTGTGCCCCTGTGTCACTGCAGGGTCCCCAGAAGGGCTATCCCAGTTGGCATGGGGTCATCAGATGTAGGTTTCAAGTTCCCTGAGCTCTCTTTAGGCCCTGAACTGTTTGTGACCTGGCAGGGCCGGTGTCCGCTGAGCTGTGCCCTACTGCGTGGGCCTTCTGTGCTGGTCTTGGCTGCTGTGGTGTTTGTCCCTGGCACAGAGGCTGGCGTGGTTGGCAGACGACAGGAGCAGGTGGAGCCAGGCATGTGTGCTGCATGTCCTGGCAGGGCCCGACACTGCCCCTAGGCCACCCTCTCCATCCTTCACGCCACCCTCTTCAGGCCGCAGCAGGTCTGCAGTTAGAGCTTAAGAGGACATGGGAGGACCAACAGAGACCGGGAAGACCGGAAAGGGACCCCGAGAGCTCTCGGCCAAGACTCAAGGTGATGACAGGAGACGAAGGCTCTGGAGGCAGGTCTCAGGCCCCATATGATGTTCAGGTGAAAGTGAAATCTCCCTGCCAGTGTCAGAAGCCAGAAAGTGCCAGGGGGCAGGCATGTGTGAACAGCAGCCCCGTGGGGCCCTGCTGGTTCCAGGCTGGTCACCTCCCGAGCAGCACCTCCCTGGCGAGAGCCCTGCTCAGGAGCCACAGGTGGGAGCCCGGTAGAGTTGGAGGACAGGGGAGCTCCCTACTGCCTTTGGATGGCCCCAGATGGAGCACCGCTTCTGATGATCAGTCGGCAGTCTGGGGCTGGGGCTGACCCTCACCGTGGTGGCTTTGGGAACAGCGGACAAGCTCCCAAAAAGCTGTCAGTCAGTCCTTTGCTTGGTAGAGAGGACATCCCTGGAGAGGCCTGTGCTTGGCTAGGTGGAGTGTAACCCCAGGCTTGGCCACAGCTGGGAGGACACTGCCGGTGGATCCTCTTGTGACCTCAGGCAGGGCAGCCACAGCCTTTCCAGTCAGCTGCCTGGAGGGGTGGTCAGGGCTAGGCATCAATGCTGGGCAGTGTCAGTGATGGCAGCACGTGCGTCCACGGCGGGAGGCCTGCTGTGGGTCTGTGCACCCCCACCCGGCACAGCAGGATCTGTTCCCCCTTGCATCTGCAGGCAGCCTCACCCGTGCCTTCACAGGCAGAGCACCCAAGCCCCCAGTGCTGGACGTGTGACCTGAGAGGTTCTTGAAGGAGGATCACCCTGACCACGCCTCGAGAGCGACTGGCACCACAGGCTGGACGCAGGAGAGCAGACTGAGCTGGGAGCCTGACTGGAGGCCATGCCAGGCCAGACTGCCCCTTGTGGCACCCAGCTCTCGTTGTGGGCCTTTCCTCCCCACTGCATGTGCCCGGGGCTGTGCCCTCTCCAGTGTGTGCTTGCCTGGTGGTTAAGTCACATACACCCCTGCCCCATGAGTGTCCTGAGGGGCCGTGTGAGGGTCCAGTGGGATCACGACGGTCAGGGGGCTTGGGAGAAGAGGGCCAGGCTTCCTGCAGACATGGGATCCTTCCTCTTGGTCACTTGCCTCTGGGGGAAAGCAGGGCTGCAGGCCCAGGAATGCACTCAGAGGGCCCCCTGCCTTCAGGAACACCTTGCCGTCCCCACCTGGTTGGCAATTCCTTGGATTCTCTGTGCCACAGGGCTGGGGGCTGAGGTAGCCTTCTCTGCTTCCCTGAAACTGTGCTAACCTTGTTTATAAACTGAGGGAAGATGTTCACATGCCTGTGAAACTCTGGATGTTGTCAGGGGAGGAGGAAGGGACTGCTGAGATATTTCCTCAGCCTCAACTAGGAAGACTTGTTTTTCTTCATACGTGTTTTTTCAGCAACTTGGAATTTTGAAATAAGGACGAAAATTTCCTTTTTTCTCAGTGATAACCATGTCCTTGCCTTGTTGAAACCACAGCCTCCTTTCTGTTTCCCCCACTACCCATGCACTTAATGAACTACTTTGCTCTTGGTGTGCCCACCCCGACCTGGCTGGACCCCTCCTCTCTACCCTTTGTTTTCTGGGGGTTCGTGAGGAATGCTGCCTCCCACCCCTCACCCTCTGGCAGGCCTGCTCCTACCTGTCCTTCAGACCTCAGGTCAGATCTAGCACATTGGAGGCCCACGTGACCCTGCCCTGGCATCAGGCACCTGACCTCTTGGCGCTTGTTCATCCGGGTGTCTCACGGGCACAGGTCCAGCCCTTCGAATGCTGCCTGAGGGCAGGGCTGCCTTGGTCCTGCAGGTGCTTCTGTGACAGAGATCAGTCCTACCCGAGGGGACCGTGGGGTCCTGCAGAGGACGCCAATCCCAGACACAGACAGATGCGGTCTCAGAGCTCACACACCCATACCTGCCTGGACTGCGGTTTCCTCACCTTTGGAGGCGCCTGAGCTGTGAGATCTGTTACATATAACCTTTCACCAGATCCTTGAAGGAACCTGGGAGGTGCAGGAGACAGTCACGGGCTCATAGGGGCCGATGGCCCTCCCCAGGCCACACGGGTGGAGGTGGGGGGCTGCCCGAGTCTGATGCTTGGCCCGCCAGCTCTGTGAGGATGCCTCGGATCACAGCGCCAGGACACAGAGCCCCATTCCTCACCCTCTTGTTTCTTACACACACAGCCTCCTTACCGGGACAGCCGTTTGGGCGCAGGCAGGGCCTGTGTCCATGCTGGCCCAGGGAGCGGGTTGGGGCTCTTAGCTCCCAGCACCGCCCCTCTGAGCCAGCACTGGGTGTCATTGACAGCCAGGGTGCCCACATGGGTAGGAAGACAGTGTATGAACCTCTAGGGGGAGGTGTGAGGCACAGGGTGCCTGGGAAGGGCCTCCTGCTCTTGTGGGCTTGTGGGAAGGTCCCATCCCAGGTCCCGCAGCCTGGAGGCCAACAGCCCCCTTTCCCGTTCCCCTTTCAGGCAGCCCCACACAATCTGTCAGCCCCCTCCCAACAGCTTGCACATACCAGCCCTGGCAGGTAGGGGGCGCACTGCATGCTAGGGCCATACTGGCACTCTCCCGCAAGTCGTTCCATCCCTTGAGATGCAGAATCCCAGAGGCTCTGGAAGCCAGGTGCTCAGAGAGGCCTGCATCTAGAGCTGTGGACTCACGTGCCCCCGGCCACACTTAGGCCTCCAGCCAGGCCCCCCTCCTTCAGGCAGAAGCTCCTGGGGGCACGGGCTTCTCCCTGGAGTGGGGAGCAAGGGCATAGGGGCAGCGCTGCTGAAGCATTGAGGTGAGGGCTTAGGCAGCCTGGCTCTCAGCCCTACTACTCCTGCCTTGGCAAGGACACGGGGCCCTCATGAGAGTCAAGCCCTGCCCCCGCCCAAGCTCTGCACCTGCATCAGGGTCATCAGCCAGCAGGAGGCAGGGCTGGAGTAGGCTGTGACCAGAGAAAAACCTGTCTGGAGGCCTCCCCAGCATCCCGTGGCAAGGTGCCCAAGTCCAGGGCTGGGCCAAGTCCAGGATCTTGGCTCTTCCTCATCTAGGACAGCTGTCAGGAGGATGCCCCCAGCTGCTGGGGAAAGTGGTTCCGCTCAGCACTGCTAGTTCATCCTCACTGTGGGCCTGGATGTGGTTTTCCTTTATGCAGACCATTCTGACTCTTAATTAACTCACTCTTCTTTAAAGAAAATGAATCATAAATTGTGTCCATGGTTTAGTTTAAAATGCCACCACTGCTGACTGTTGTTTGGCAAGTGATCAGCAGGTGGCCAGGACCAACCATGCCAGGTTATATGATTGTGTGCCTTCTAGGAGGGTGTAGCTCAGCAGGTGAACAGTTCTCACCAGGCAGTTACAGGGTCCAGGGTCCAACTCTGTGGCTGAGTTTTCTATTTAACCTTTCTGGACCTCAGTTTCCTCATCTGCAAAATGGGAATATTTCCTTCCTAAAGAGTGTCTAGAGTGTCCAGAATGACCAGGGTAAAGTATTGAGGGTTCACTTAAGTAATGCAAGTTATTACTGAACTTCTGATACCCAGGCCTGGCTGGCCTCACCTCTGATCATGCCTAGGTCCTCATGCATTGGCCCTTGAGTAGATGGATAAGGTTCAGAGACTAAGATAGGGTGGCAGTTTTTTTCTGTCTTTGAAAAGGAGCCCAGCGTAGGCAGACCAGGCAGGTGGTGCAGCCACAGGAAACACCGGGAACCCAGGCTTTTTCTCTTGCTCTACCATCCCCAGAAAGCATTGTTCTGCCTCATGGCCCAAGGCGGCTGCTGGCACTCTGCAGTCACATCCACATTCCAGCCAATGGGAGCAAAACAATGGGGAGGTGTCTCTCCTGATGGCCAGGCTGAGTCACACAGCCACACCTGGCTACAAGACACTTCCTGAGCATCTTCCTCCTCAGGGATTTCCATGCTGTTTCCAAAGCCTGTGGAGTCACCTGGGGGCCCACATGAGCAGCCCTCCCTGTAGCTGGACTTTCCCCATTGTCTGTAAGAATTCAGCTCACTGGGTGAGCCAACGAGGGCCTCCCCACTTTGCTGGAGGTAGGTGGGGCAGGGAGCAGAGTTGTGAGACCGGCTGGGCACCAGCCTGCAGGAGGCCACATGCCTCCAGGTATGCCTGCTGCTGGAGAAGGAAGACTGGGCTCCCATGCCCAGGTGGCCTTGGGCCATCATTTATCTTCCCGCCCATCCAGCTAGGATGACCAGTGAAGGGCCGGGCCTGTCTCAGAGCTTCCATTCTGGTTCTGCCATAGATGGTGTCAGCTTTAGGTTCTGTCTGTCCTGGGCATCCAGGGCATAGGGGCTCTGGGAGGAGGCGAGAACTGGCCTGCCTGCCTGCACATAGCACCCAGCCACTGATGTTAGGGGCCACTCTCCCAACCCAGGTATTTTGGGAAGCAGAATCGGTGAACTGACTAAAATAACGGCTGTGAGTTCACAGCTGCTGTGCAAACACATGGGCCAGGAAGGACGGCCTTAGGCCAGCCTTTCCTGTATATGGAGGGGGGCTCCCCACCTGTGCTGCCAGCCCAGCACTTGATGATCTGCAGGTGGCACAGGGCGGGGGGCATGCTCTGGAGTAGGGAGGTGAGTGCTGGTCGGAGCCAGTGGAGGCTGGCCATTGACTCATCAGCTGCTTCACTCTTGTGCTCCCGGGAGTGGTCCTGTGCCCTATCCTTGCCACTCTGATCAGAGTGGGGCCCACCTCTTCTCCCAGCAGACTCCACTCGCTTGCACCCGCACTGCCCCTGCAGCCATGGTGAGGAGAGAGAGGTGACGTGCCCCCAGGGAGCTGTTCCCGTGGCCCTTTCCCATGACAGGAAGGGGAGGGGGCAGCAGCCCCACACCTCAGCGGCTTCCACCTCACCGTGGGAATAGGAGCTAGGTCAGGCTTGGGCTTTTTTTAAGACACCAAATCCCTCGTCTGTATTCTGTGCTGCATTGTTTTATGGCGTGAGTGCACTCCTTGGAGCTGGCCTGACCTGCATGCAGCATCTGCCAAAGCCAGGGGACCACTGGGGGTGGCAAGCGGTGCCAGGCCACAGGCCCTGGGGGGCACCTGGCCTGAGGTCAGCAGCACTGATTGCCGGCAGGAGCTCAGCTCAGTGAGCTGATTAACTCAGCTGGTTCATGCCATGATCCCCTGAAGGTTACAGTTTTCTTGCTGGGAGCGGGACCCAGAGCTTGGTGAGGGAGCCGGCTCCCCTAAGCCGGCCCATGGCAAATTCTCCCCTGGGTCCTCCCTCTGAAGTTCCAGAGACTTCTCAGAGTGTGGTTTAAAAACAACTAACCATCTGGATCCTGGCTTCACAGTGTGGCCTTTGTCCTCATGAAGGGACCTCTTGGCCCTGAGAGACCACAGTATGCAGCTGGGGTGGAGGGGGCCTTGGGTGCCCCTCACAGAGTTTCCCTTGCTGCTCTGGAACCCCAAAGCCCATCCTGGGGGGAGAAAGTGGCAGTGAAGCCTATCCCCCTATACATTAATTTTTTTTTCACTGACTGTGTATCTGGAAGTAATACAGTATTTTTTTTTTAAAAAAAGAGAGGGTGTTATAATTCTAATCCTAAATAACAGTGTCCTCACCTGTAATTAGGGAGCTACAACTCTGTTAATGCAGGTAGAAAAATCCACCTTTGTTTCAGGGTCCGAGTTTGTTTCTGTGAGTTAGACCTTGTTCACAAACGCCTGCCCTCAGAGCCCACCACCCAGGAGGGGAGAGGGCGGCTGGCATCCTGTCACAGAGGACACATGAGCACAGACCTTGCAAAGCTGGCCCTTGTTGATGGCCTCTTTGCACCCCAGGCAACAGGGATGTTTTATAACCTTTATTACTTGTTTCAGTTACTTAAATAATGTGTGCTCACTGCAGGCAATGCCGAAGCATAAAAAAGAAAATTTTAAAATCACCTATTTGGGCATATGAGTGTTCACTTTTCTTTAAGTTTGAAGTTTTTCATTATAAAATGTTAGAAAAGATCCATAGTTTCACCATCCTGAGAGCCTCTTTGTAGTGCCTTCCCATCCTGGGTGGGGATCACAGGTCACAGGTGTCACCACATAGGTGGGCAAAGGCTTGCTCCATGCCAGCAGCCTTGTGCCTTGTGCCCTTGGCCTTTGTCCTCATGAAGGGACTTCTGGACCCTGAGAGACCACAGTATGCAGCTGGGGTGGACTGTCTGCCATGTGTGTCTGCCATCAACTTATGCATCCATATCTCCCATGTTACCAACATGCCACCAACATGCAACAACCTCACCATTACTCAGCCTTTCTCTTTAGGGCAGATTTCCTTCTAGAAGTATAATTACTCATCTAGCCACAGACTTGTGTACCCACCTCAGCTCTGGGCTCCCAGAAGGAGGGTCAGAAGTGGGGTTTGGGTCAAACCCACACTTGGGCAGAAGAGAGAAAATAAAGCCCCTTCACTGCAGGTATGACCTGTGGAAGGGGAGGGGCCATCTCTGCTTCAGAGCACAGGTGCTAGCTCTAGTTTCCTCATCATTGATAAAGTGCGAGGGATACAAAGCCGACCTTCCAATTGGGACATGGGCTCCAGCTTGCCCGATGCCCGCTGCAGGTGCAGGAGGGAGCAGGCTTACGAGGACAGAGTGAGAAGGGTTCTCTCCCTGATCCCAGCCCTGCAGCAGGGTCAACTCCTCAGCCCCTGCCATTCAGCCACTTCAAAGCTGTCACTTTCCAAGGAAGGACCACAAAGCTGCATCTTGCAGAATTTTCCCAGAGGCCATCACTCACGCTTTGTTGTTGTTGAGCCGAGCGGCAAGAGATGTCTTAGTCCCCCCACCAGGATTGAACCCACGCCCTCTGCAGTGGAAGCACAGAGTCTTCACCACCAGACTGCCAGGGAGGTCCCAGAACTCAGACTCTTAAAACTGTAGAGTGGGCCAGTCCTTGTTAGTGGTGTTTGCACCCAAGAACAAAACACACTGCTTGTCCACTGGGACGTACGTGGCTATGGGATGCACTGAACCAGGACACACAAAAATGTCAGAACAGCCAAGGTTGCAGAAAGCATTAAACGAAGCGTAATTAAACGCAAGGAAGCGTGACACGGGAGGTTCATGTGTGGGCTGTCGGCTGCTTGCAGTCCATGCAGGCTAGAATTATTTCACAGCCTGAAGTTTCTCTGAAGTCCCATGTTCTGTCTTTGAAATCCATGTGAATTTTGCACGCTGTGCCATTCCGCATCTGAGCTTGTTTTCCTGTAAATGAACAAGACCCTTCTGTGTCTGGCCCTGCCTGCGCCTCAAGCCTGTACTGCCCACTTCTCAAGTCACGAAAGGCCGTGTCCCCACTGTCTCTGAGAAGCCCTCCTGACCTCCCCCTTGGTGAGCCGTGCCATTCATTACCTCCTACCATGCTTGTGGGTTCTGCCCCTCCCAGCCCAGAGCACTCTGAGAGCCCTGCCCGCTCTGAGCCTGAAAGGGGGAAAGTGTCTGGGGTTGGGCTGTGCCTAGCTTGTGGTGGGCATGGTGGCCGTGGACATTGGTGCCGTCGTTGGGGCCCTGGGGACACTGCTGGTCCATGTCCTTTGCCGTGCATTCATGGAGTGCCTTGGGACCTGAGTGCCAGGGCAGGGCCACGGACTTCCACTGCCTCCTCTTCCTCACTTCCCCACCCAGCTGCAGCCATGCCCACTGTGGATCCTCCCGGTTCCCAGGAGACCAACCCCAGCCCACTGAGTTCCATGGGCCGCTTCAGTGTTGGAGACAGGCTGAGCGTGAGGCCCCCTGCCTTTGCTCCAGGGAGTGGAGTGCACTGTTTGCTGGCCCTCTTTGCACCCCAAAGCCCTCTTCGATGGGAAACCGGCCAGCAGCCCAGACCTTCGGCTCCAGAGGAGTTGTGGTCCCTCCCGGAGTCAGGAGCAGCTGGCTGGTGATCATGGGGTTAGTTCACAAGCCTCAGGGCAGCCCCGACTGACCCAGAATGCTGGCCACCCTCACGGTCCCCAGAGGTGATGCCCACAGGGGTCCTCCCCTCCCCCGTGGAGCCTCTGCCTATTCACATTAGCAGGTGTGACAGAGTGGGGGTGAGGGAGGAGCTGGGGGTGAAGGAGGAGCTGCAGACACCTGGAGTTGGCTGGCACAGAAGTGGAGGGGAACCAGTACACTTTGACAAAGCCCTCCAGGGCCTTCGCAGGCTGCCCTGGAGAACCTTGGTTTTAAAACTGCTTTCCTTATCACAAAGTGTTTGGGGCACACAAAAGAAATATGTCCCAAATATGTCCCAAACATACATACATGAATGTATGTAGGGACTAAAGTATAAAGATGAACCCCTCGCTGCCTGTCTAAAGCACGAGGACGTGAACAATGCCATGGAAGCCACCGTGCCCACCTCCCCCCAACAGACCAAAGCTAACCTCTGACTTGAACTTTCCTGTGAATCACATCATCTCATCTTGTTAATACTTTAACAGTATTTTAACATCACCTTTTCTTGTACCACTAAATAGTATTTTCTTTGGTTTTATTTTTAGAAGCTTGATAAAGCATAGGGCTTCTCTGGTGGCTCCGACAGTAGTACTCTTCTATGTTCTCTTAATTTGCTTTTTTCCTGCGACATCTTATTCATCACATTTACCCACGCTGCTGTGAGTAGCTGTAGTTTGTTCCTTTTGTCACTGAGCTGTGCTCTGTTGGAAGAATGTACCCTGTTTGTGGATGCATGCCTCTGCGGAGGATGTTTGGGGCTGTCACCAGCAGTGTGCTGTGGATGGTCTTGTCCACATCGCCCAGAGCTCACAGACAAGGGTTCCCCAGGATGTGTGCCTAGGAGAGGACTCGAGGGTCATAGGGTGGTTGTGTGTGCCGTCAACCTTCCTGTGAAGTCACTCCGTGACAGCTGTCCCCAATAAACATCCCATAAGCAGTTGTTGAAAGTTATCATTGCCCCATTTCTGATTTGCCACTCCAGCAGGTATCCCATTGTGGCTGAGGGTGCTGTTTCCTCAGTGCCTAATGAAGGGGGGCATCTCTCCATATGTTTTCTTAGCCAGTTTCCTCATTGTTTTACTTTTAATGGTTTTAGTTATAAGAATTCACACACATGCTTAAAGACAAATAGCTCCAAGAGGTTTATGACAAAAACCAGCAGATCTGGTTTTCCTTTCCAGCTTCCCCAAAGAACCTCTTGCAGCTCTCTTCACTAGTCTCATGTCAGACTTCCCTGGTGGTAGAGAGGTTAAAAATCCACCTGCCAATGCAGGGACACGGGTTTGCTTTCCAGTCTGGGAAGATTCCACACGCCACAGGGTGGCTAAGCCCATTCGCCACAACTACTGGCCCATGTGCCTAGAGCCTGTGCTCCCCAACAAGAGAAGCCACTGCAATGAGAAGCTTGTGCACTGCAGGACAAGAGTAGCCCCCGCTCGCTGCAACTACAGAAAACTTGAGCACAGCAATGAAGACCAAGTGCAGCCAAAAATAAATAAATGGAGAATGGCCTTCATGTTTTTACTTCATGTTTCTCAACCATGTTTAGTGCTGTTTCTTGTTTTTAATATTTATTTGTTTAGGTGCTCTTAGTTGCAGCACGCAGGATCTTCCATCTTCATTGCAGCACGCACGATATTTAGTTGCAGCATGCAGGATCTTTGTTGCAGCATGTAAAATCTTTAGCTGTGGCATATGGGATCTAGTTCCCTGACCAGAGATCAAACCCAGGCCTCCTGCATTGGGAGCTCGGAGTCTTCGCCACTGGACCACCCAGGAAAATCCTGTAGTGCTGTTTCTTGATTACTTTAAACATTATCGGTGCACTTTCTGTTCTGGTGGATGAGGTAGGTTCTTACGCCCTTATCTTTCTCCGCACCCCCACCCATCCTCCAAGGAGAGTTAAAGCTCAAGTTTTTATTAAATTAGTAACCACCGTTTACATCCTGATGTCTCAAAAACCAGTGTTTTTCTTCTGAGTCTAGTATACTTGATTTTCTTGGTATACTTGGCTTTCTTTTTTATGTAACTTTTCATTTTTACTGGATGTAATGATTGCCCTTCTTTTTACTTGGTTTGTCTTCCATCTTCATAGACTTGTTTTTTCCAAATGATTTCAAAGATCTGCCGTGTATCTACCATACCATGTGTTTTTTTCCACAAATGCTCTGTGGTGTGGGGTAATCTGTCCATGCCCCCTTTTTCTAGAACCTCGTCCCTCTACTCCTGACAGGCCAAGTGGGATGCCCAGGGGATATCGGGGATCTCCCTGGGTTCCAGCTCCTGTCTCCTACACATTTTTTTTTTTTAATTTACTAAATGAGGTACACATTCCAGTATCTTCCTAGAGCAGGATTCACAGAAAATACATTTTCTAAGCCTTCGTTGGTGTGAAAATGTCTCTCCTCTCCCCTTACACTTGGTTGATAGCTTGGCTAGACATGAGATCCATTTGGTCATTTCCTGCCAGCATTTTGAAGCCATTGTTCCATAGACTCTTAGCATCTGGTGGTCCACAGAGAAGCTGAGTCCCATTCTGACAACCAACCCTCTTTACACATTCTGGTTTTCTGTCCACATGCTTCATGGGTCGTCTCTATAATCCTGGGTCTGATCTCCACATTCATTCGCTAGGCGGTGGGTGAGCCATTTCACTCTAGATGAATTAAGGACTCTACTTCTCGCTGTTTTTTTCATCATCTCCCCCCCTGTGTCCTTTCTCCCCTCCTCTGGAACTCTTACAGGCTAGCACTTGGACGGCCTGGATGGGCAGATCCTGCTGGAGGGTGAGAGGCAGGATGCCCCCTATTTGTGAGGGACCCCAGATGTGAGTGCAGGAGGAACTTCGCTCTGGGCAGAGACTCTGCACTTTCCTCTGGTGTGGGGCTGGGGCAGGGGTTAGCTTAGCCTGGGCACTCGGCGGCAGGGGCTGGTCTCCCATGAACGTGCAGCCTGTGGTTTGGCGGCCTGCCCAGTTGCTGGTGTCTCTGAGCCATGAGCACCTCCAGAAAACACACATCCAGTCTCATCCTGGGCAGGGAACTGTCTGGATGGAGGAGGGAGAGGAGTGTCATCTGGGGGTCTTCTGCCCTCCCCACCCTGCGCTGCACCTCCCCTCTGCTCACTTTTGATCAGTGCCCTTGCTCCCCCTTTCCGAAGATGGTAAGCCAGAACATAAATAGCTGACATATCTGCTGATATGTATAATGGGCAAAGGAGGGCAGAGATGGGAGCCGGGGCTCAGGACAGCAGGTAGCCGGGCACAGGCCTGTAGCACAGATGCCCCTTCCTTACAGTTTGGGCAGATGGCATCTTGAGGGATGTGAGGGTTGGAACAGTTGCTGGGAGATGATACAAATGATAAGTTATGGCTCACCCAGTGGGTCCTGAGCTGGGTGATCTCCTGGTGCCCCTCCCCCACTGGACCACTGCAGGAGCCCAGAGTGGAGTGGGCCCAATGGGAGGCCCTGACCTAGGGTGTCTGTGACTTCTGAGTGGCCCCGCTGGGTGACACCAAGCCTGCCCCCATGAAAGCTCTTTTAAACTGCTGGTTCCTCATGGCTTTGGGACCACCCTCCACCCCCTGGGGGGAAGAGTCAAGTTGTCCCTAGCAAGGCATGATGCCTAGGGCTCAGGAGAAGGTCCTAGAGAGGACCCTGGACCAGGGTTCAAGAGGGCGCCACAGCTGGGCTCTACAAGACGCTGCTGCAGTGGTCACACTCTGCATTAGACGTGGTGGTCCATGATCTTTACAGGTCATGCCACATTCCACACCTGAGTTTCTCATTTGGCAGTGGCCCTTGGAGAACTGAGATGTGGGGGCCAGCACTCCCCGGAGCTCCTACAGTGTAAATGCTGAGCAGTCAGACTCAGGACTGCAGCCTGCCCCCTCTTTCACCCCCAGACAGTCCCTGTGTTTCCAGCCCCTGCCTGGCAACCCAGCCTCACCTCCCCCTCCCCGTCTCGTTGCAGGAAGTTCTACTACATCACCTTGCTGCGAGACCCGGTGTCGCGCTACCTGAGCGAGTGGCGGCACGTGCAGCGGGGGGCCACCTGGAAGACGTCGCTACACATGTGCGACGGGCGCACACCGACCCCCGAGGAGCTGCCGCCCTGCTATGAGGGCACGGATTGGTCGGGCTGCACGCTGCAGGAGTTCATGGACTGCCCATACAACCTGGCCAACAACCGCCAGGTGCGCATGCTGGCCGATCTGAGCCTAGTGGGCTGCTACAACCTGTCCTTCATCCCCGAGGGCAAGCGGGCCCAGCTGCTGCTGGACAGCGCCAAGAAGAATCTGCGGGGCATGGCCTTCTTCGGCCTGACCGAGTTCCAGCGCAAGACGCAGTACCTGTTCGAGCGGACGTTCAACCTCAAGTTCATCCGGCCCTTCATGCAGTACAACAGCACGCGGGCGGGCGGCGTGGAGGTGGGCGAGGACACCATCCGGCGCATCGAGGAGCTCAACGACCTGGACATGCAGCTGTACGACTACGCCCGGGACCTCTTTCAGCAGCGCTACCAGTACAAGCGGCAGCTGGAGCGCCGGCAGCAGCGCCTCCGGAGCCGCGAGGAGCGCCTATTGCACCGGGCCAAGGAGGCGCCGCCACGGGGGGATGCCGAGGAACCCGGCCGCGTGCCCACGGAGGACTACATGAGCCACATCATCGAGAAGTGGTAGTGGCGGCTGGCAAAGGGGAGTGGGGCTGGACAGACTGACCAACACACACGGCCCCCAGAACTCTGGGAAGAGGACCCCCATCTGCTAGCCAGAAGACAGATGCGCCTTGAGCGGTGGAGGAGTAAGCCGGGCGGGTGGGTTCTTCCCGCCCTGCCAGGCTGGGGTCTGAGAAATCAGCATGGGAAGTGTGTTGAAGGACCCCCCACCTGGCCTGCAGGGCTGGGAGCAAGTGGGTACCCACTCTCCAGGCCCCCACCTCATGGTGACAAAAGCCACAGGTTTGAAGACTAGAAAAGGCCCGTGTGGTAGAGAGAGGACCTGCCAGGTCAGGTGTGTGGCACGCCCACCAGGCACACAGCCACCCAGCAGCCCCTCAGCCTCCAGGGAAACCCTTGCCCTTGGGCCTTTGGGGGACATAGGCAGCCCTCTGAGGTAGCCTCAGGAATGGAACCCTCAGCTCACCCGTCTTCAAGGCCAGGGCCCGCCTCTTGTAAAGCCAAGATGTTTCTAGTCTAGCCCCTGGGCAGCCCACTCCCCTCTCTAACCCAAGGTCGAAACCCACAGTGTGGCGTCATGCTTTGGGTAAGGAGATCAAAGCACATCACCTGGGGCCCCTTGCCCCCTCCCACGGGCAGAGGGCATCCCAGGAGTAGGAAGGCCATGGCTGAGGACCGCGCTGCCTGTGACCGAGCAGACCACCCAGCCTGCAGCTCAGATGGGTAGGGGGTGGAAATCCAGAGCTCTGCCTGACCCCGGTCTCCTTCCTGACCCTCTGGGCTTTATTAGTGGACTGCCCCTGGCTCCAAGCCCACCACTTGGGCATTTACTTGAGGTTACACCCCATTGCTCCCACAACCCTGTGTGTAAAGTTCAGTCAGGCCTCCACTGGCTAGATCACTGTAGACCATGGCCATGCCCGCAAGCCATAGTTTGGGGCCATGGTGGCTCAGGACAGCCAGGATAGGGTACACAGTTCTTTAAGATTCTCAGCTGGAGTTGGAAGAAACAGCTCCGGATGGCTTCCTTGTGTCCAGATACACAACCCCCCATCCCAGCCTCTCCCCGCATTTTCCTACGCCCTTGCCCATACCAGCTGGTCAGGCCTGTCCCCACAGCCCTGCAGATTGGAGAAGCCATGTTCAGTCCATTGCAAACACTTGCCCCACGCCCATCCCTCCAATGTTCGAGGGGGCCAGGCCAGCGTCGCCTCTGGATGTACCCCCCTCTGTGAGACCTGAGATCTGGGGAGCAGAGTGTGAGCCCCACACCCGAGGTGGACAGGCTCCTCTTCTGTCCAATAGAGGACTCATACGTGACTCGAGGAGGTGAGGGCCACAGCAGCCTCCTGGGCAGATCCCCCTTGGGTTCTCTGCCCCAGGTTCCCCCAGCCACCCCAGCTGCCCTACTGTGGAGGGAGAGAGTGGGAGCAGGGACCCTTCCACAGCACCGGAAAGTTAGGGTGTTGTCAAATGAGGTGGCTACCCAGGAGGCAGAATCTTTACCGCTTGTCTGGCATAGGGGCTTCCTATGCCACTGGCCACTTCCAGTGGCTTCCTCCACTGGCCATTTCATCCTGCAGTTCAAGGGCAGAGCGGTCAGCAGACCCCCAGTGTGGACACATCATGTTGAGGAGGTGAGCGCCAGGTGACTCAGTGGCTCTTTTGAAGGGATATGAAAGTCAGCATGGGGATCTGCTGATACTTATGTGAGGTGGGCGTGCTCGAGGTTCACAAGAGCCCTGAGGTCTCACACAAGCACTGCAGTGGCCTCCCGCTAGGAGGAAAGCTCAGCTGTGTTCTGCCTGAGCCCCTGGCACCCAGCCAGTAACCTGGCTCCATCAGCCCTCCTCAAGGCGAGCTCCTGAGTGTGAGGGCCTGAGTGCAGGATCTGTTTGTACATAATGGAACGTTGTAGCTTATGGCCCATTGTCCCAAGTCACACGGTCTCCTCGGGTTCTCCACTGCATCCAGAAGGAGGTCCTGGCTCCAGCCGACACCCTGATGGGTGTCAGAGTGCCAGCTGGCGTCACCCTCAGCTGCTGGGGTCTCCCGTCTAGCACTGCCTGCTCAGGACACCTGCTCTGGGGCGAAGGCTTCTTATGCCCGCAGCATCTCCTCCAATGCTACGGGCTGGGGCTTCAGGAAAGGGTGGCCTCCTGGCCTCTTCCAGGGCTGAGGGACAGAAGCAAACGTGCGGTGAGCGGACAGCTCCCCCCATGCCGGCCTGCAGCGTCCTCTCGGAGGAGGAGTCAGGGACAGCAGTACTGTCCGAGCAATGAGTCTGTGAACTTTTTTGGGAACTGGAAGTCTTTAACTTGAACCCAGGAGCATTTAAAGCTTTATTTATTTATAGCTTCTTATTAAAAAAAAAAAAAGTGTTGAGAAGAAACCTTTTGGTGACTCATACAAAAAAATGAGTTGATGGAAACGCAAGTCATAATCATCTAATTGTTTTTGTCTAGGTCAAAATGAATGTTAGCAGATGAAATAAACCCTGAAAAGGAGCACTGGTATGTGTGGTCTGTGGTCACATAGCAGCCCACGTGGCATGGTGCCTGTCCCAGTTTGATTTTTGAAATGTGTTTGTGAGCCAGGAATCACAGGAGCAGATGGGCTTCCCTCAGGAGCAAGAGGCCCAGTAAGAGGCTTTAACGCACTGTGTCACTATGCCTTGCTTTGTGAAAGTAAGAGATGTGACTGTCATCACCACAAAGAGTAACTTCGGGAACTCCCTGGCGGTCCAGTGGTCAGGACTCAACACTCTCACTGCCAAGGGCTCGGAGTTGTTCTCTGGTTGGGGAACTAAGATTCCACAAGCCTCGCAGCATTGCCAAAAAAAGCTCATTAATTATAGGACTCAAAAAGATGCTGCTGCTGCTGCTGCTGCTGCTAAGTCACTTCAGTCGTGTCCAACTCTGCGATGGCAGCCCACCAGGCTCCTCTGTCCCTGGGATTCTCCAGGCAAGAACACTGGGGTGGGTTGCCATTTCCTTCTCCACCGAAAAGATGAGTCCAGCTTAAAGGAAGGCCCACACCATGTGTTTATTTTCTTAGTACCTCTTTCCCCTCAACTTTTAACTTTAAAAGATTGCAAATGACAGATTGAAAAAGTAGTTCATGGACATCAGAAAGCCTTCCTCGAGATTTGCCTGGGTTGACACCATGTCGTGTTTTATTCTCCTGCACTCCCACTCGCTTTCTGTCTCTCTGCACATGCGTCACACACGTTCACAGGGACGTTTTTTCAAAACATTAGAAAATAAATTTTAAATAATGTTATAAAATATCCCCAGAATATTTCTAAATACTTCAGTAAAAATCCTCCTAAAAATGACATTCTTTCACACACACACACAGACATCATATTCCTAAAATTTAACATACAATAATAATATTAGCTGATATATAGGCCACATCCAGATTTTCTAATTATCCCCACACTGTGTCCAGAATGTTTGTGTGATCCTTATGGCACTGTCTGTCTTGCCTCTACTGTGTCCTTCAGCTGGGCGAGTCTCATGTGCCCCTCTTCTTCATCCATCTCAGCCTTGACATTTTCACATAGGCCAGTTGTCTCTGACAAGGTCAGAGCGTGTTTTCTCATGATCAGATTCAGTGAAAGGTCTGGGGCATCAATGCTGCACAGATGTGGTAACTCCCTGGCTGCCAGCACTGATGAATTTTAGTTCTCTGTCCCACAGGATGGGGAGGAAGGCCCTTGCTCGATTTCTGGGTCCTGATGTGCTCACAGGCCTCAATGGCTTTTTCTCCATGGACATGGATCCGTTGGGCTTGGAGGTGAGGCTGGCTGTTGCTGGAGGGTGTAGGGCCAGGGACCAGTGTACCAGCCCCTGCACTTTCCCCCGCAGGCACAGCCACATGCAAGACTCTAGAAGGGCTATGTCCTGACCCCCAGGCCTGAGGGGCCCCCTCTCCCTCCCCTTCCCAAAATCTGTATCTGGATACTCCTGCCTTGTGCGTGCAGGAGCAAGACTGGTGGCCCAGGCTTCCTCCCCACCCCTGCCTGCAGCGAAGAGGACAATACGGTCACAGCTGAGACCACGGAGGTGCCAGTGGGCACAGGTGGCCACCTCCTGGTCCCCCGAGCTCCCTCTCCTACGTGGGAGAGGCATAGAGGGGAGCAGACACAGCTGTGCCTTAAGATCCAAATACAGAGTGTGTTCTCAGCCACCCGAGCCTGCGAGGGAGTGTCCTCTCATAGCAAAGCACAGTGTTGGGGAGAGGCATAGCCAGCCGCCCCCTGCCCACCCAGAGGAAGCCCAGAGTGGACGCCCCGTGCAGCCCCCACTTCAGCCCAACCCCGGACACCTCCTTCAGCCAACCCAAGAGGTTCCTCCCACTGCGGTGGCTCCATGCAGCCCCGCAGGGCCAATGTGTGAAAAGACACAGGCCGAATCAATCCTGAAAACACCTCCCCACAATGGTATTTTCACCTTCTGTTTGAAGTTGAAGGTCACTTCCTAGTCTTCCTGCACTGACTGCAGCCTCCACCCTGTGAGCCCATCCACCTCTCTGGTCCCCCAACCCTCCCCTCTGACCTTGCTCCTCCTTGATCTCGCCCCCATACCCTCTCCCCTTCCCCCACCCTCACAGCCAGCCGCCCCCCAGCCCAGCCTCCCCGCCCCTGCATCCCTTGCTGTTTCCTCTTCACACCAGACACCCCAGCAGTGGGTCCTCGGCCCCCAACCTTGGGGCAAGCGCACAGACTCTCGACACTCCGAGCGAGGTTCCTGCTGGGGAGGCAGTCCCGAATGACCCACCCAGGCAGGTGCCCTTTGCATGGGAATGAGAGGACCCTCCTCCCAGCCCAGAGCACAGGGGGTCCTTGGGAGCCATCACCAACACTGAGAGACACCTCCCAGAGCACACTCCTGGTCTCGGGGACCTCCAAGACCAGAAGCCTTGGGAAGATCACGGGGAGCCTTGGCCAGCACCCCGGACTGGCCAGGCCCCCTACACACAAGCTCCTGCCCTAGCAGGTGTGGCTCAGAGGGCCTTGCCCTTGGCATGGGGGCCAGGTCTGGTTCCCCTCCATGCTGCAGCAACAGACATAGCCTCTGGGAGAACAGCCTGTTGTCGGGTCAGGCTCAGATTCAAGTGGCTGGTGTCGGCCATTCTCCATGACAGGGAGGGTTGCTGAAAGGGCTCACCTTCTTCTGGAAGAGAAGAAACTGGGTGAAGACAGCAGAGTGGGGCCACACCAAGCCACAAGTCAGCCCTGACCAGCGACCAGCCACTGGGGAGCCCTGACCCTCCCCATGACCAACTCAGTCTCACCCACTGCCGGGCCTCACAAGGAGTAAAGCCATGCGGGCTAAGGGTCTGCTGCAGAAACAGCCAAGGACGGTCCTCTTGCTTTCTTCCCCTCAGAGGACCGAGATGAGTTTCCAGGTCCCTGCCCACCACAACCATCCATCCCCACCTCGTCAGTGCCACGTGGTCTCCTGGCCCCACCCCCGCTGGGCGTCCCACTTCCTGCACCTCCAGCCCAGCCCACCCGGTCCCCGGGCTTCTCTTCTCAGGCTGCAGGTGGGACCCAGGCTCCTGGTAGGCCCAGAGGAGGGGTCTAAATACACAGCATTGCCCAACTTGCTCCCAAACAGGCCCTTTTTAAAGAAATTGTTCATATATGACTTTAAGTTTCCATTCTCTTTGAAGTGTGATTGAATTTTTAAAATACGTCTGTTCAAGTTAACAGACTCTCCCGGTTAGAACCAGTGTGTAGGGATCCTCTCCTGGTTTCCCTCCCCTCTGGGAGGCGTCTAGGCACAGGGGACTTTCCTATCCCCCAGTGATGGGTGGCAAGGTGCTCACGCATGCCCCCGGCCGTCCCCCCAATACCTTGTCAAGAAGGCCATCGGGGCCCAGCCAGGACCGCCAGCTTCTGTCCTCACCAACTCCACTGTGAGGTGTCCAGAGCAGTCTGAACTTGGGGTGATCCCCTTATCTTGAACAAGGCACAGAGATCTCCCCCAAGTCTGGCCCTCCAGCCCCTCCCCCTGCCACAGGGACCCTGACACCAGCAGGCATAGGGTTCTTAAACTCCCCCCAGACAGGTATCCCCAGCCCACCAGTCATGGGAGGCCAGCTCACTGCCCTGGCTATCCCGCCACTCCACCTCAGCTGACCCGTCCAGTGAACACACAGCTCCAAGGCCCCAGACAAGTCACACAAGGTCCCCTTTCCTTCTACTCCCTCTCAGCCCAGCCACTCTGTTTCCAGTACCTGGCCCTGGCCAAGGCCATGGGCATGGAGCACTGAGACCCACTGGGCCTCCCCTTTATCTCTACCTAAGAGGACTCCACCCCAGGCCCCCAGCAGCTTCTCCCTTTGAAGGGCCTGTCCTCACCTACCCCTCACCCCACCTTCCACCCCACCCCGCTCTTCGACCTGTCATGGGACCCTGAGATTTCTCTGTGAAAGGAAGACTAGAGACTGAAAAACTCTTCTTTAGCAAACAAAAAGCCAAGCATTTAAGGCACAACCTCTCCAAGACTCGAGGGAGCCGGCCTGGAGCCTTGTGGCTGGGGCTCCTAGGGTTGCTTTGTTCTGTGTGACGCACACCCCTCCCCAGAAGCCACAGGCCCAGATTTAGGACTCAGGGGCTCCAGACAATATTGTGTGCTGAAGCGTCAGCTTGGCACTTTCACAGTGCCATCTCTGGGGAGTGCCTCAAGGAGGCTCTGGCCAGAGGGCTTCCCGTGCAGCAGAAGCTAGCTTGTACAACTCACACATTGTTCTCGAAGAAGGACTTGAATGTGCAGTGTGCCCTTGTGCTTCCAGAGCACGTTGAGAGATCCTACATGTAACATGGCCTGGACGTTGCCCTTTTTCAGCTGGCACTCCACACAGGAAGTGATCGCCACATCAAAAGATTTTCAAACTCAGTCATCAGAGACTGCTGGTTACCCCTTAATATTTGTCCTCCTCCCCTCCTTCCTAAGCAATAGAGCCTCCATGAATCAGTGGGAGCACAACCAGCCAGCGTCAAGACTACACCTCCGAGCCCCTTACAATGACACGTGGCTATACCACATCACTCTGACTGACGGTATGCAAGAGGAGATGACGTGTGCAGTTTTAGGAAATAATACTGGAGGAAGAAGTGGACCCTTCTTCCTTCCTCCTACAGATTGGCTACAATGAAGATATGATGGCTGGAGGTCAAGCAGCCATCTTAGCCCATGAGGTAAAAGCCTGTGCTGAAGATGACAGAGCAACAAGTTTGGTCTCTAATGATTATGAAACTGCCCTACAAGCTCTGAGCTGTCCACTCCATGTAAGAGACCTGTACCTAATGTGGGCAACTGCTGCCCACAACTTCCTTCACCCTCAACTGAACCTAGTCCTATCTGCAATGGGCCACATGGCATGATCACTGAAGGTGATATTCCTGCAGAGGGAACCCAGCTGAAGGCACCAGCCAAGGGACAACACAGCCACTCCACTGACTGCTGAGGGTGTGCTGCTCCAAGGATGCCCTGGCCTCACCCACGTGGATCTGTTCCACAGGTGGAGTGGGCCTTTTTCCTGTATATACTTTGGTACCTTCTGAATTTTGGAACATGTGAATGAATTACCTATTCAAAATATAGATGGCTGAAATAAAAATAAAAACAAAATGAAAGATAAACACAATTCAAAACTATGATTTTCTCAGAGTTGACAGAGCAGGGAGCAGGTGGGACTCTGGCTGGAGGAATAAGGGAATTTCAAGTTTGCCTATAACATTTTATGTGTTACAGATAGAAAACAAGGCACATCAAAGAATAACAATTGTCACTTCTGGGTGGTGGGCACAGGGCAGGGAGGCTGTCAAGTTATTCTCTGCATTTTCTGCATGATTTCTGTCTCTCAAGATGAAACCATCATTGTGAAAAGCCTGCATTCAGGCAGGCACCAAGCTCGGGTAACTCAGGCTTCAGACTCCTAATGCACGAAGGAGCCAAGGAGACAGGCAAGGCCACGGACTCCCGGCTGAGATGTGGGGCTGAGGAATGTGGGGTTTGGAAACTTTGTTTCACATCATTTTGCTGGATGAGTAATGGAGCAGTCGCAATGGTCCCTGGTGTGGGCTCAGCCTGCCCACACATCCATTTGTCCCTTTCACTGAAGCTCCAAGTGTTCCCCCATTGGCCTCTCTTGACACTTGGAGTCAGGGGGCTCCTCACTACTGACCCTCATGAGGGGGCTTATCACCAGCTTATGGGGATTAAAAAAGTCCTGGCTCCCTGCTTGACCTTCCTTTTATCCTGCCTCCTGCAGGGGGCTTGAGTAAACTAGGATCCCCACTTGACCTTTGCCAGTGGTGGTGGGGGCAAGGCCACAGGTTCTTCCATGACGATTGGCTGGAATAGGGTGGTTATAGCCTAAAGGTTTTCCGTTCTGCTAGACTGCCCCTTTCCTGGTCTTTTGACTATGACAGCAGGTTTCCTTAGGACTTTGCTGCCTATGCCCACTGGCACTTCTGGGTTCCTGGCTGTTTCTGCTCCAATTCTGGGATACATGAGGCAAAAAGAAAACTCAGGAACTTACTACCATGTCACTCCTTGGGTTTCAAAGTCCTTAGCTGTTGTATCTTCTTTTCTTTGCCATTTAGAGCCTAGATAGATAGAGAGACATGAGAGATAGATGGGCTTCCCCAGTGGCTCAGTGGTAAAGAATCTGCCTGCAAAGCAGGAGCCACAGGAGATGAGGGTTCAAACCCTGGGTTGGGAAGATCGCCTGGAGGAGGGCATGGCAACCAACTGCCGTATTCTTGCCTGGAGAATTCCATGGACAGAGGAGCCTGGCAGGCTATAGTCCATGGGGTCACAAAAAGCAACTTAGCATGCATGGATGATAGCTAGGTATAATAGAAGGATATATAGATGATATATGTTATGTATAATATATATTATAGATAGATTTTCTGTATCAGTTCAGTTCAGTCGCTCAGTCGTGTCCGACTCTTTGCGACCCCATGAATTGCAGCACGCCAGGCCTCCCTGTCCATCACCAACTCCCGGAGTCTACCCAAACCCATGTCCATCGAGTCGGTGATGCCATCCAACCATCTCATCCTCTGTCTCCCCTTCTCCTCCTGCCCCCAATCCTACCCAGCATTAGGGTCTTTTCCAATGAGTCAACTCTTCGCATGAGGTGGCCAAAGTATTGGAGTTTCAGCTTCAACATCAGACCTTCCAATGAATACCCAGGACTGATTTCTTTTAGGATGAATTGATTGGATTTCCTTGCAGTCCAAGGGACTCTCAAGAGTCTTCTCCAACACCACAGTTCAAAAGCATCAGTTCTGCGGTGCTCAGCTTTCTTCACCGTCCAGCTCTCACATCCATACATGACTACTGGAAAAACCATAGCCTTGACTAGACGGACTTTTGTTGGCAAAGTAGTGTCTCTGCTTTTAAATATGCTATCTAGGTTGGCCATAACCTTCCTTCCAAGGAGTAAGCATCTTTTAATTTCATGGCTGCAGTCACAGTAAGCAGTGATTCTGGAGCCACAAAAAATAAAGTCTGACACTGTTTCCACTGTTTCCCCATCTATTTCCCATGAAGTGATGGGACCAGATGCCATGATCTTAGTTTTCTGAACGTTGAGCTTTAAGCCAACTTTTTCACTCTCCTCTTTCACTTTCATCAAGAGGCTCTTTAGTTCTTCTTCACTTTCTGCCATAAGGGTGGTGTCATCCGCATATCTGAGGTTATTGATATTTCTCCCAGCAATCTTGATTCCAGCTTGTGTTTCTTCCAGCCCAGCGTTTCTCATGATTTACTCTGCATATAAGTTAAATAAGCAGGGTGACAATATACAGCCTTGACGGACTCCTTTTCCTATTTGGAACCAGTCCGTTGTTCCATGTCCAGTTCAAACTGTTGCTTCCTGACCTGCATACAGGTTTCTCAAGAGACAGGTCAGGTGGTCTGGTATTCCCATCTCTTTCAGAATTTTCCACAGTTTATTGTGATCCACACAGTCAGAGGCTTTGGCATAGTCAATAAAGCAGAAATAAATGTTTTTCTGGAACTCTCTTGCTTTTTCGATGATCCAGTGGATATTGGCAATTTGATCTCTGGTTCCTCTGCCTTTTCTAAAACCAGCTTGAACATCTGGAAGTTCACGGTTCACGTATTGCTGAAGCCTGGCTTGGAGAATTTTGAGCATTACTTTACTAGCATGTGAGATGAGTGCAATTGTGCGGTAGTTTGAGCATTCTTTGGCATTGCCTTTCTTTGGGATTGGAACGAAAACTGACCTTTTCCAGTCCTGTGGCCACTTCTGAGTTTTCCAAATTTGCTGGCATATCGAGTGCAGCACTTTCACAGCATCACCTTTGAGGATATGAAATAGCTCAACTGGAATTCCATCACCTCCACTAGCTTTGTTCGTAGTGATGCTTTCTAAGGCCCACTTGACTTCACATTTCAGAATGTCTGGCTCTAGGTGAGTGATCACACCATCGTGATTATTTGGGTCATGAAGATCTTTTTTTGTACAGTTCTTCTGTGTATTCTTGCCACATCTTCTTAATATCTTCTGCTTCTGTTAGGTCCATAGCATTTCTGTCCTTTATCGAGCCCATCTTTGCATGATATGTTCCTTTGGTATCTCTAATTTTCTTGAAGAGATCTCTAGTCTTTCCCAATCTGTTGTTTTCCTCTATTTCTTTGCATTGATCACTGAGGAAGGCTTTCTTATCTCTCCTTGCTATTCTTTGGAACTCTGCATTCAGATGGGAATATCTTTCCTTTCCTCCTTTGCTTTTCGCTTCTCTTCTCTTCCCAGCTATCTGTAAGGCCTCCTCAGACAGCCATTTTGCTTTTTTGCATTTCTTTTCCATGGGGATTTTCTTGATCTCTGTCTCCTGTAAAATGTCACGAACCTCTGTCCATAGTTCATCAGGCACTCTGTCTATCAGGTCTAGTCCCTTAAATCTATTTGTCACTTCCACTGTATACTCATAAGGGATTTGCTCTAGGTCATACCTGAATGGTCTAGTGGTTTTCCCTACTTTCTTCAATTTAAGTCTGAATTTGGCAATAAGGAGTTCATGATCTGAGCCACAGTCTGCTCCTGGTCTTGTTTTTGCTGACTGTATAGAGCTTCTCCACCTTTGGCTGAAAAGAATATAATCACTCTGATTTCGGTGTTGACCATCTGGTGATGTCCACGTGTAGAGTCTTCTCTTGTGTTGTTGGAATAGGGTGTTTGCTATTACCAGTGCGTTCTCGTGGCAAAACTCGTGGCCTTTGCCCTGCTTCATTCTGTACTCCAAGGCCAAACTTGCCTGTTACACCAGGTGTTTCTTGACTTCCTACTTTTGCATTCCAGTCCCCTATAATGAAAAGGACATCTTTTTTGGGTGTTAGTTCTAGAAGGTCTTGTAGGTCTTCATAGAACCGTTCAACTTCAGCTTCTTCGGCGTTACTGGTCGGGGCATAGACTTGGATTACCGTGATATTGAATGGTTTGCCTTGGAAACGAACAGAGATCATTCTATCGTTTTTGAGATTGCATCCAAGTACTGCATTTTGGACTCTTTTGTTGACCATGATGGCTACTTCATTTCTTCTAAGGGATTCTTGCCCACTGTAGTAGATATAATGGTCATCTGAGTTAAATTCACCCATTCCAGTCCATCTTAGTTCACTGATTCCTAGAATGTCGACGTTCACTCTTGCCATCTCCTGTTTGACCACTTCCAATTTGCCTTGATTCATGGAACTAACATTCCAGGTTCTTATGCAATATTGCTCTTTACAGCATCGGACTTTGCGTCTATCACCAGTCACATCCACAGTTGGGTATCGTTTTTGCTTTGGCTCCATCCCATCATTCTTTCTGGAGTTATTTCTCCACTGATCTCCATTAGCATATTGAGCACCCACTGACCCGGGGCGTTCATCTTTCAGTGTCCTATCTTTTTGTCTTTTCATACTGTTCATGGGCTCGGCTCATGACAGCTCGGCGCAGAAGCGAGGCGGCTGCCACGGCTCAGCACAGAAGCATGGCCGAGAGGAGCTAGGCCAGGCCAGGGGCCAGGAGCCAGGGGTGGCAGCCGAGAGGGGCTAGGCCTGGCCGGCGGCCGAGGGCGGCGGCCGACAGGGGCTAGGCTGGGCCAGGGGCCGGGGGCGGCGGCCGACAGGGGCTAGGCCGGGCCGGGGGCTGGGGGCCGGCTGTGGCAGCGAGAGGAATTTACCCAAGGCCCAAGGTAAGAGAAACCCAAATAAGATGGTAAGTGTTGTGAGAGGGCATCAGAGGGCAGACACACTGAAACTAAAATTACAGAAAACTAGCTAATCTGATCACACGGACCACAGTCTTGTCTATCTCAATGAAACTAAGCCATGCCGTGTGGGGCCACCCAAGACGGATAGGTCATGGTGGAGAGGTCTGACAGAATGTGGTCCACTGGAGAAGGGCATGGCAAACCACTTCAGTATTCTTGCCTTGAGAACCCCATGAACAGTATGAAAAGATTTTCTATATAGATACATAGATATGGTAACTTTGCAGGAAGAATAAAGAAAAGCATGTCTACCCCATATTCCCAGAGCAGAAGCTTCCTGTCTAGAAGAGTATCATAACCAAGCTGCCTTTGGGAGTGGTTATCCTTAACCTAGAACAGGCAGCAGCGTTTTCTCTGGCCAATGTTCAGAGGGGCTCCACACAGAAGGGCCTCGGGCACTGAGAAAGTGGGTATGAGGACAGAGCAATGACCATCTGGCATCCTTGCTGCCCAGACTTAGGTCGGCGCCTGCAGCAAGCTTGGCTCATGCCCTCCTGAGCTGAGTATTTTTTACTTTCCCAAGCACAAGAGAGACCTGACTCCCTCCCAAGTCAGCTCCACCATCAGCAGGCCCAGGAGAGCAGCAGAACCTCTCCAGTTACCTCTTCTTTCCGCTGGTTTGGCTGCCTGTCCCTGACTGTGCGAGCTGCCACGCCGGGCCTCCCTGCAGAGACCCTGGCTCCCCCTGCAGGGCTGTGCCCTCTGTAGGTCCTCGCTGGACAGGATCATGTGACAGGAGAGGGCACTGAGCCAGGAAGTGGGCATGACGGGCTCGCCCCTCAGCTCCAACTCAACTCACATGCTGGTAGGTGGGTAAGAAAGGGGCTCCCTTGAGTGTGCCCACATCCCACCCCCGGCCATTCCGCACATGCCCTCTTCCACGCCTACCCTTAACCATGACTCTGGTTCTGAGCTCACCAGCCTAGGAACCAGTGTGGACATTGTACCCCTAGACCCTCTGCCTGCCAGCTTTGGGGCAGAACGCTGCCCTCACTGGACTTCCCAGGAGACACTGGTGGTAAAGAACCTGCCTACCAAAGCAGGAGACATAAAGACACAGGTTCAATCCCTGGGTTGGGAAGATCCCCTGGAGAAGGGCGTGGCAACCCACTCCAATATTCTTGCCTAGAGAATCCCATGGACATTGGAGCCTGGTGGGCTACAATCCACAGGGTCACAAATAAGCAGACACAACTAAAGCGCTCACTGTGCCTGTCTTTCTGCTCTAAGATGAGGGCTCAGATTGGCGCTGAGATGCACGTAGGCAGTGGCTGCCTGGAGCTCCCTGTGAGATGCTACTTGCAGCTGGAGAACCAATGGCTCCGGGACAGAGAGGATCAGTCTCTGAGGGTCCCAGTGGGCCCTGTACCCTGTTCTCTGTCCAGCCCACGTCCTCATCCACATACTGGAGCTTCCTGGAAGCACCTCCTGATCATGCTGCTTGCACTGGAATCCTTACTTCAGGCCTGCCTATGGGGAATACAAGCCCAGAGACTCTGCTTCCAGGGCCATCACCCAAAAGCCTCTCTCCATGTTGCTTCTCCCTTGATGGAACCACAAGGGGGCTGGGGTGAGGGCACCAGCCTGGGGGTGGGGTCTGCAAGGCAGCCAGAGGTCTGGCACTACTGAGAGTGACCACCTCACGCGGCTTCAGGGACTAGGACAGACGTTCCTCCCTTGCTTGTAGCCACGTTACAGATGCCCCCTTCTTTATCCCAGCTTATTCAGGCCAGGGCAAAATAAATGGTAGAGGGTGAGCGGTGGGGCAAAACAAGCCTAGTTACCCCCAACAGAAAAGTGACTCTGCCTTAGGCCAGACCCTCAGGAGAGGTGCCTCGCAGAGGGCAAGCCACATGGGGAGGCTGTGCTAGGTGCCTTATACGCCATGTGTGTGCACATGCTGTTTCTGCTATAGGCCGTGTGATTCATGCTACGAATGTTACATGCTGTATGTGGTATATGCTATACATATTAGATGCTCTCTGTTACATGTTAAACATGTATGCATGGTATGTTTTTTGCATGCTATATGTGTTTGTTGCATGTCATGTGTTATATACTAGGCATGTTGTATGCTGTGTGTACTGTGCAGCATGTACTGTAATGTGTGTCACATGTTGTATGTGCTATATACTATGCCATATGTGCTATATATGTTACATGTTATGAAAAGTAAAAGTGTTAGTCGCTCAGTCATGTCTGACTTTTTTGACCCCATGGACTGTAGCCCCCAGGCTCCTCTGTCCATGGGGATTCTCCAGGCAAGAATACTAGAGTGGGTTGCCATTTCCTTCTCCAGAGGATCTTCCCGACCCAGGGACTGAACCCAGGACTCCTGCATTGCAGGCACATTCTTTACCACCTGAACCACAAGGGAAGCCCAACACATGACTGCTATGTATGTTTCCTGCTATAATATTGTTCACTGTGTTACATCCTAAATGTTACACGTTATACATTATACTCTGTTACATGTTGTGTGTTGTGTGCTATACATATACACACACTGAATTGCATATTATGCATGATTACAGTATGTGTTGCATGTTATGTATTGTTTTTAGCTTTTATTGCAGTATAGCTGATTTATAATGTTCTGTTAGCTTCAGGTGTACAGCAAAGTGAATCAGTTATACATATACATATATCCATTCTTTTTCAGATTCTTTTCCCATGCAGGTCATTACATAATGTTAGGTAGAGTCCCCTGTACTCTACAGTATGTCCTTAAGAGTTATCTATTTTATATATAGTAGGGGCATGTTATGTGTTATACATGTGCATGTTTTGCACTGTGTATTATGTGTTACATGTGCTATGTGTTATACACATTATACACCATGTGTGTTAATATGCAACTCCTCACAGACACTGGTAGTGTCCTCCAGTCTCCCCGGAGGAGCGGCCGCTGGCTGCTGCCTACCATGCCCTCCCTGACTCTGAGATTCCTTTACCCCCAACTCTGCCGGCCAAAGTACTGCCGCATGACACCGAATCAGGCCCACAGGGGCCGCCTGTGCTCCTAGCTGGGCCTGGTGAGAGCCTGGCCCACGGCAAGTCCGCTCTGTGCTTTTGTAGATTGGTGACAAATGAAAGTACGTCATTTCTTTATCCATTCTCCTGTTTTAGGACATTGAGTTGTTTCTAAGCTATAATTATTTATAAATGCACTTGCTGTTAAATTACTTACATGAAAAATGTTTCTATTTCTCTTGGGTAAATACCAAAGAGTGGTATTTCTGAGCCATATAAAAGTGCATTTTAACCTTATAACAAACTTCCAGTGTTTTTCTTTAAAGCTTTCAGTGTTTCAAAGTGTTTGAACTAATTTCCCCCACACATTCCACATCTTGCCAACCTTTGTTGATGTCAATCTTTTCCATTTTCATCATTTTAGCAACTGAATAGTGATATCTCACGTGGCTTTTAATTTTTATTACCCAGATAAGTAATGATGTGGAGTAGCTTTTCATATGCTTGTGGATTGGGAATCTTCTTTTGTAAAATGTCTCTTTTGCTCATTTTAAAAATTTGTGTTGTCTTTTTCTTCTTAATCTGTCAGAATTATTTATGTCTTCTTGATAGGAATCCTTTGTCAGATGTATGAATTCTGGATATCTTCTCTAAGCCTTTGGCTTGATTGTTTACTCTTTTGCTGAAGACAACATCTCAATTTTAATGAAGTCTAAATCATTAATGTTTTGTTGGTTTTGTGGTTAGTGTTTTTCGGTCTTTTGGCCAAATAAATGTAAGCATAAATGTTATATATGACTTCCAGGAAGCCTCCTTTAAAAGGACAGAGCCCTTCATCTTTCTTTCCTCTAGAAAGGTTGTATCTTGAACACAAATGTGATGGCTGGAGCCCCAGCCTCCATCTCAGACAATGAAGTGATTTTGAGAATGGGAGCCACAGACAGACGGAGCCTGAGACATCACGAAAGCACCATACTGGCCCTAAAACTGTCTACTTCCAGACTTCTTCTATGTGAGAGAGACCGTGAGTGTCCTTACTGTCTGCTATGAGTGCAAGCCTTGCACCACCATAGATATGATTTTGTTGTTCAGTTGTTCAGTTGTGTCCAACTCTTTGCAACCCCATGCACTGCAACATGCCAGGCTTCCCTGTCCATCACCATCTCCTGGAGTTTGTCCATTGAGGCAATGATATCATCCAACTATCTCATCCTCTGTCACCCCCTTCTCCTCTTGCCCTCAATCTTTCCCAGCATCAGAGTCTTTTCCAAAGAATTGGCTTTTCACATCAGGTGGCCAAAGTACTGGAACTTCAGCTTCAGCATCAGTCATTCCAATGAATATTCAGGGCTGATTTCCTTTAGGATTGACCGGTTTGATCTCCTTGCTGTCTAAGAAACTCTCAAGAGTCTTCTCCAGCACGACAGTTCAAAAGCATCAATTGTTTGCCACTCAACCTTCTTTCAAAGAAGGCAATGGCACCCCACTCCAGTACTCTTGCTTGGAAAATCCCACGGACGGAGGAGCCTGGTAGGCTGCAGCCCATGGGGTCGCGAAGAGTTGGATACAACTGAGCGACTTCACTTTCACTTTTCACTTTCATGTATTGGAGAAGGAAATGGCAACCCACTCCAGTGTTCTTGCCTGGAGAATCCCAGGGACTGGGGAGCCTGGTGGGCTGCCGTTTATGGGGTCACACAGGATTGGACACGACTGAAGCAACTTAGCAGCAGCAGCAGCAGCAACCTTCTTCTTGGTCCAACTCTTACAGTACATGACTACTGGAAAAGATAAGATAGGGAAAGATTCTTGAGACTGTTGAGCCACTGGAGGAGGTTGAGCCAACCAAGCCCCAGGCTTAACAACATTACAAGTTGTACATGTCAAAACAAACAGCATTAACATGAAACCAGAGCTGCAATTTGCTCATAGATTGATGATGATATCAGTTTGAGCCCTGGTCCTAGGATTATAAGAGTAACCTTGAACTGCAGTTTTTGAAGTGTCTTCAAAAGAGACATGCTGAGAGCGGACATGCTGCCTAGGACCTTTCCCCAGTTGTACCACGACACCAAACTTCCTAGTGCTATTTAAGTTTGGATGTTGGTCAAAAATTTGGTGATGTATCCTCCGCTGTTTCTATTTATCTTTTCTTTTAATGTTAGTATATTGGAAGTAAGCTAGATAATTCTCTAGTAAATATTGGTATTATTTATTTGTATGTAACAAGTGGCTTATTTTGTTAACAAATCCTTTGAGAATGAGATGAAAGTGAAAACTTTCTGCAAAACGCTCTTGCCAAATAACACCTCCCTCATCCCCAAATTGTTGTGAGGACCAAATAAGACCATGGACTTCAAAGGGACTTGTCCATCACATCCAGCCAAGTTTCTGGCATCACTGTAGCACAGCATGGAGGTTCTGTCCCACCTCAAGGCCACATGCACAGCCTTGCCCCTCAGAGCCTCACACTGAGCCCAGATCAAGGCCGAGGCCCCCTCACCACCTGGAGCTTGTATGTTGAAACTGTAACCGCCAAACTGACTGTATTTGGGAAAGGGCCTTTAAGGAGGTAACTAAAGTGAAACGAGGTCATGCGAGCGGGGCCCTAACTAATAGAACTGGTGTCCTTATAAGAAGAGAAGACATACCAGGGATGTGCACCCACAGAGAAAAGGACCATGCAGGAAACAGTGAGAAGATGGCTGTCTGCAAGTCAAAGAGAGAGGCCTCAGGAGAAACCAAACCTGCAGACACCTTGATCTTGGAATTTTAACCCCTAGAACTGTGAGAAAGAAATTTCTACTGCTCAAGTCACAGTCTGTAGCATTTTGCTACCAGCCCTCGCAGACTGAGGCAGTGCCTGTGCAGCCTGAGCTCTGAACTGTTGGGGTAGCCAGCATGGCAGTGAGTGCTCTGGTAGCCTCCCCAGAGCATAGCCTCGTTCACACAGCTCCACTTGCCCCCCAGCGGGGCTGCCCCTCCTGCCTGCTGGCCTGGCACCGTGGGGTCCCTTGGCACCACCAACCCCAAATCAAGCCCCTCCCCCCCACAATATCTGCTCATCTTCCAGGCCCCTGGGTCCAATTCGGGGACCACCATTTCTTCTCTGGTTTTAAAAGGTAGATTTACCTGATAAATTTCACCCAGAGAGAAACTACAATCCCATTGTGGAAATAAACAAAGACCTTCCAATAAAGAACAGGCAAAGGTCATTTATTCAGAGGAATAAATGCTGTAGCAGGTGAATAAATGCACCATCAGGTGCATTTTGGTAAAGACTCAAAGGCTGACAGAGTGAGAAAGGTTTATAGTGGAAAAGATAGCACGTTCAGATATACCTTGATTGGATCATAGGTATATGGGTGTTAATCTATTAATAACTATTTTTTCAACTTTTATATACATGTTAGAAAAATTCTGGAAGAAGAAGTTGGGAAAAAATTTTGGATCTGCAGTTTTATTTAAACATAACACTGACCAACAATTGCATAACATGAATCACTCCTTGAATCGAAAAACCCACAACTTCAGTTTTATTATGTGTTTACATATTCCTTTTCACAGAACAGTGCCCAAGGATCAGGAATCAGCCAGCTGTGGCCCATTCGAGCTGAACAGCCCTGCCACTGCACTTCAGCAGGCCAAGACTGTCAGTCCCTGCAGGAGTAGCCACCCTGATTCCTGCGCCCTGTGTATTTGCATACATTCAACTGGCAGCACAGACAGCCTCCTGGGAAAACAGTGTTCGGCACTCAGGTGTCCTGGCCTTGGCACTCACCACTCCCGCACACACTTGGTCTCCCTTTTGGGCAGAACTGGCCTCCACTCATAAGTGAGGCATGCACTGTGACTTCAGCCACAGCTGCCCTGTCACGCTGCAGAGCGCCCAACTCCACCTTGGCCCCCCAAGCTTCGTGGCCAGCAGCCCCAAGCTCAGGATGGCCACACAAGGCCAAGCACTAATGAGGCATCTTGGTTTGTATTTCTTTCTAAGTAAGTGGATTAATCAATCAACAAAGCACATCCTTCTCTCCCCCATTGCCACCAACCTAGTTCCCTTGGTCATGGCAAGAGCTGCCTCCCTGGGCTTCTGGCTTTCTTCTGTTCCTCCATACAGCAGCACACTGAGCCACGCCGAGTTATTTCTCTGCTCAAGATCCTCCAGTAAACTGTATCATTAATGGTTAAATACAATTTATCAGAACACAGTCACATACATTCATTCATGTGTGTGAATGAATCTATGACTGATTTCCTGCTATAAGGGTTCATCTGGGATCACCCTAAATGTTATCATGAAGACACTCAATTAGCACCATGGAGAGGCACACTCAGAAAGACCAAGACCCCCAGCCAACAGCCAGCCCCACACTGCCAGCCATATGAGGGCACCATGTGCAATGGGGATCCTCCAGCCCAGGTAGCCTGCAAATGGCTGTGGCCCCAGCTGTCCGCTGACATCAAGTAGAAACTGCCCAGCTGAGCTTTTCCCCAATACCTGATGCACAGTTTCTGTGAGCATGAGATACAGTTGTTTTACACCACTTAAATCAGGCCTGTTGATAGTCCCATCTACCATTCTGCCATGATCATATGGTAAGCACACCTTGAATTACATAAAAAGTCTGTACGTATATGTGTGTGTAAATATGTGTGTGTGTGTGTGTGTGTAAAACACTTTACAGAAAGGCATAAGACTGGGTTTCTTTTAATTTAATCATTTTTCTTCTTTGCTTGACTCCACATATGGCCCTCTTGTCTCATCTCATCTCCCACCTGTACTATATTATAATTTTATTCCATCTATTCTCCATATTCCCCCCTTATTTGTGTGTAATAATAATCAAGCATACTTACATATTTTCATACATATAGACATCTATATATCTGTACAGTTCAGTTCAGTCCCTCAGTTGTGTCCTACTCTTTGGAACCCCATGGGCTGCAGCACACCAGGCCTCCCTGTCCATCATCAACTCCCAGAGCTTACTCAGACTCATGTCCATCGAGTCGGTGATGCCATCCAACCATCTCATCCTCTGTCGTCCCCTTCGCCTCCCACCTTCAACCTTTCCCAGCATCAAGGTCTTTTCCAATGGTAGACGATTTTGGTCAATTTCTTTTACAAAGAGGGATCTGGTTTCACACTTTTCTGCATCTTGATTTTTCTCACTCAATGATATCTTGTAGAAATCCCTGTGAAACCTTCTGTTAGAGCATTCACTGGATCTTTTCCATGGCTGCTTCATGTTCCACGTGAGGAAAGCATATCTTCTCTGAGTGCACAGCTTTCACCTGCTGCACAACTCTTACGACAGCCCAGAGTGGCTGCTGGGCTTGATGCATTTTAAATTTTAACAGATGCAGCCCAACTGTGTTTCAGAAGGCCTGATGTCCAGTAAGACCTGTGCTTTTTCTTGCTGTGCACACTGGCACCCAGTATGCAGGGCTGTCACAACTACACAGGACCAGCCTGCTCCAGCTCCCCACATGCTCCACAGGTCTGCACAAAGCCTTCTGCAAAACCACATCCCATTGTTTCTTCAACTTTTCTCATGCATGCATGCTCAATGGCTCATTCATGTTCGACTCTCTGTGACCCCATGGGCTGTAGCCCACCAGGCTCTGCTGTCCATGGAATTTTCCAGGCAAGAATACTGAAGTGGGTTGCCATTTCCTACTCCAGGGGATCTTCCTGACCCAGGGATTGAATCCAAGTCTTTGGCATCACTTGCACTGGCAGGCAGATTCTTTACCACTGTGTCACCTGGGAAGCCCCTCAACTCTCCTCAGGCCCAGCTAAACTTCATCAGCTGATCAACACCGCTAGGTGTAGATAAAAATCATACCCAAATTCCTCTGTACAGTTTTACTCTCAGAGAAGAAATGTTGCCCATCAGTGGTCTAGGGGACAAGGGCAGCTTGAGCCTCTACCCCTGCCCTTCCCTTCTCACTGTATCCAGGCCCCTTTGATGTCTTGCTTGTCCAGAGGGAGCTGCCAAACCACACCTGAGGCCACCCCTTCTGAGAGCCAGTGTCAATTGTCAGAGGCAGAACCATCTAACCCAGGTGTCTCTATACTCTCTCATATCAGACAGATCTTGGCTCTCAGAAATACCTAAGCGGTCCATTTATTAAGCAGGTCAAAACACTTAGCAAGTATGTATATACTAATAACGGAGAAGGCGATGGCTCCCCACTCCAGTACTCTTTTGCCTGGAAAATCCCATGGACGGAGGAGCCTGGCAGGCTTCAGTCCACGGGGTCGCTAAGAGTCGGACACGAATGAGCGACTTCACTTTCACTTTTCCCTTTCATGCACTGGAGAAGGAAATGGCAACGCACTCCAGTGTTCTTGCCTGGAGAATCCCAGGGACGGCGGAGCCTGGTGGGCTGCCGGCTATGGGGTCGCACAGAGTCGGACACGACTGAAGCGACTTAGCAGCAGCAGCAGCATATACTAATAACTTAGCTGTCTGAAAGCTATATACATAAATTCTAAAGGGGACTATTTTTCTTTCATTTTTACATAACTTCCATTAGTTACTAACGGGGTATGTGGGCTTGTTAGACGCTGCATAGGCTCTCATTCCTCGCAGATTGTTCGCCGCCTGCCCCACGATGACTTCCACGTGGTACTGAAACGCGTCTTTAGGATGAAAGGGCCGCAGTGTCACCTGCTGTGGCCTCGACCTCGAGCCAGCAGCTTCGCCCGCGTCCAGCAGAGGGCGCTGCGTGTCCCCAGAACTGAGCATGCGCGGCCCAGCGGCTTCTCCTCCGGTGGATTCTGGAGTCCACGCCACTTATCCCTGCGCTAGTGCCCACAGAAATTAGGTAGGGTCTGGAAGCAGAGACGGGTCCTGGGCTGGGACGTCGCCTACCCAGGCAGGAGTCTGGCTCTGGAGTCGTCGCCAGCATAGAGTACAGGCGCCGGGGCCTCTGCACCCGGGACCCCCCACTGTGCACGGCTTGTCCCCAGGCGCTTGCGTCCCGCGGGCACCAGCGCTGGGGCGGGAGCGGGACGCGCACTGGGTTCGGAAGGGTCCTGAGTGATAGGAACACGACTGTCCTCGGTCCCCGCCGAGAGCGGGCCCGAGGGACTTTGGGGACCGCGGGCAGCCCTATACTGGGCCATGTGACAACAAACCAAGACCGGAGTCTCTCTGACAATGAGCCAGGCAGGGGCCACCGTGCGGTCCCCCCAAACCAGGACCGGCCCCGGTGTGTCCGCGGCCTCTGCTGTCTCGGGAGCCATCCAAGGCTGGAGCCCCGGCCACGAACACAGCTGGGGACACAGAAGACGCTCTAAAGACGTTTAAAAGAACGGACTGTACAGAATGCGTGAGGGCTTTCCTGGTGGCTCAGGCGGTAAAGAGTCTGCCTGCAATGTGGGAGACCCGGGTTCAATCCCTGGACCTGGAAGATCCCTTGGAGAAGCAAATGGCAACCCACTCCTGTGTTCTTGCCTGGAAAATCCCATGGACAGAGGAGCCTGGCAGGCTACAGTCCGTGGGGCCTCCAAGAGTCGGGCAGGAGGACTGAGCCACTAAAACACAGTATGAAGACAAAAAATATACAAGCAGTATTCACAGTATTTACTTTTGAAGTGAGAATATAAGCTGTTTTTCTACACCTCTCTAACCTTTATAAATTACATAGGTATCACCAGAATAAACTTTTTAAAGCAATGGTTTTCTCACAAAGCTGGGCATTCCTCTCCATCTAGGAGGGCTAAAGCCTGAAAAAGGGGATCCAAAACTCAGATGTTTTCAGGTGCCTGGTGAGCTGGGTAAATGAGAAAGAAGAACTGAGCATGAGGCAATAGGGAGTTGTGAGGACTGCAGAGAACCAGCTGCTCTGCAGGAAGCAGGCTCTCCAGCTCAAGCTCACCTTTAATCTTCATGAAAACCCTGAGGGCAGGCCCACTTTGACGACAGGAAAAGGGGAAACAGCTCAAGATGACAAAGCAAGAAGGAGAGCGCTCCTTGGAGGGGGCGGGCAGTGTAGAGGCATAGGTGCCATCTGCCAGGCTGTGGTTGCGCCTTCACACTTCACACGCGTGGCCCAGACTGGTGCAGTGACCCTGGCCCATGAAGGAGTGGCAGGGGGCTGCTCCCTGGCCTCATTTCACCCACACAACAAAACCAGTTGTCTGACCACTCAGAGAGAGGTTGTAAGAGGAGTGAGGGGGCCATGGGTGAAACACTTGGAAACTGTGCACATCTCCAAGTATCAATATGAAAGCAGACCAGTGCAACTTAAAAAGGGCATAGAGAGGAGGATCTTTACAGCCTTGGGTCAAAGAAAGATTTCTTAAGACAAAAAAACAGCGTAAACAAAAGGAAAAGATTGACATTTAAAACTTATCTACATCAAAATTAATAAATTCTGGTCCTTAAAAGATACTGTAAAGAAAATGAAAAGAAAGCAACAAACCAGAAAAAAGAAAGAGATATTTGTGATACATATACTTGAGAAATGATTCAAACACAGAATATATGTAATTTTTTTAGTCTATGAAGCAAGAGGAAAAAGACAACTCAACAGCTTAAAGCCTAAAACTTCCTACTTCCTAAGAAAGGAACCAGGACGGCCAGAATATGTGTGAGAAATGTCCAACCTATGTTCAAGGAAACATAAATTAAAAACAATGATATGCAAGTCCACATTCCCTAGATTAGCAAAAATTAAAATCTCTGTCAATATAGAGAAGACTTAGAAAAAAAAAAGTTCACACACAGCTAGTGGAATTGTAAAATGGAGCAATAGCTGTGACACCTAGTAAAGGTGGACATACAGCAATGGTGCCTCCGTACGGCCCAGGATTCCACGCCTCACATTGTTTTTGTTGTTCAGTCGCTCAGTCATGTCGGACTCTGCGACCCCATGGACTGCAGCATGCCAGGCTTCCCTGTCCTTCACCATATCCTGGAGTTTGCTGAAACTCATGTCCATTGAGTCAGTGATGCCATCCAACCGTCTCATCCTCTATCGTCTCCTTCTGCTCCTGCCCTCAATCTTTCCCAGCATCACAGTCTTTTCCAATGAGTCAGCTCTTCACATCAGGTGGCCAAAATATTAGAGCTTCAGCTACAGCATCGTTCCTTCCAATGAATGTTCAGGACTGATTTCCTTTACAATTGACTGGTTTGATCTCCTTGCAGTCCAAGGGACTCTCAAGAGTCTTCTCCAACACCACAGTTCAAAAGCATCAATTCTTCAGCACTCAGCCTTTTTTATTGTTCAGCTCTCACATCCATACATGATTACTGGAAAAATCATAGCTTTGACTATATGGACTTTTGTTGGCAAAGTGATGTCTCTGCTTTTAAATATGTTGTCTAGGTTTGTCATTGCTTTTCCAAGGAGCAAGCATCTTTTAATTTCATGGCTGCAGTCACTATCTGCAGTGATTTTGGAGCCCAAGAAATAAAGTTTGTCACTGTTTCCATTGTTTCCCTATCTATTTGCCATGAAGTGATGGGACCAGATGCCATGATCTTCATTTTTTGAATGTTGAGTTTTAAGCCAGCTTTTTCACTCTCCTCTTTCACCTTCATCAAGAGGCTCTTTAATTCCTCTTCACTTTCTGCCATAAGGGTGGTGTCATCTGCATATCTGAGGTTATTGGTATTTCTCCCGGCAATCTGGATTCCAGCTTGTGCTTCCTCCAGCCCAGTGTTTCTTATGATGTACTCTGCCTATAAGTTAAATAAGCAGGGTGACAATATACAGCCTTGACGTACTCCTTTTCCTATTTGGAGCCAGTCTGTTGTTCCATGTCCAGTTCTAACTGTTGCTTCCTGACCTGGATACAGATTTCTCAAGAGACGGGTTAGATGGTCTGTTATTCCCATCTCTTTCAGAATTTTCCACAGTTTATTGTGATCCACACAGTCAAAGGATTTGGTGTAGTCTATAAAGCAGAAATAGATGTTTCTCTGGAACTTTCTTGCTTTTTCTGTGATCCAGCAGGTGTTGGCAATTTGATCTCTGGTTTCTCTGCCTTTTCTAAAACCAGCTTGAACATCTGGAAGTTCACAGTTCATGTATTGCTGAAGCCTGGCTTGGAGAATTTTGAGCATTACTTTGCTAGCATATGAGATGAGTGCTACTGTGCGGTAGTTGGAACATTCTTTGGCACTGTCCTTCTTTGAGATTGAAATGAAAACTGACCTCGTCCAGTCCTGTGGCCACTGCTGAGATTTCCAAATTTGCTGGCATATTGAGTGCAGCACTTTCACAGCATCATATTCCAGTATTTGAAATAGCTCAAATGGAATTCCATCGCCTCCACGAGCTTTGTTCATAGTGATGCTTCCTAAGGCCCACTTGACTTCACATGCCAGGATGTCTGGCTCTAGGTGAGTGATCACACCATCATGATTATCTGGGTCATGAAGATCTTTTTTGTCAGTTCTTCAGTGTATTCTTGCCACCTCTTCTTAATTTCTTCTGCTTCTGTTAGGTCCATACCATTTCTGTCCTTTATTGAGCCCATCTTTGCATGAAATGTCCTCTTGGTATCTCTAATTTTCTTGAAAAGATCTCTAGTCTTTCCCATTCTATTGTTTTCCTCTATTTCTTTGCACTGATCACTGAGGAAGGCTTTCTTATCTCTCCTTGCTATTCTTTGGAACTCTGTGTACCTGGACCCATGTAAAAGAATGTTTGTGGTAACAATGTTAAAAAAAAAACAAAACTGTAAACAACCCAAATGGCCTTACTGAAGAGGAAGTGGATAGCCTATGTTCAATTTCATGTGGTCTGACCTAATATTTTGTTTTAAATTACATATGCAGGAGGGAAAACTGTTAAGAAAAGTAAGGGAATTTGGGGGCCTTCCCAGGTGGCACTAGTGATAAAGAACCCGCCTGCCAATGCAGGGGACTTAAGAGATGTGTGTTCAATCCCTGGGTCAGGAAGATCCCCTGGAGGAGGGCATGGCAACCTACTCATCTTCTTGCCTGGAGAATCCCATGGACAGAGGAGCCTAGTGGGCTACAGTCCATAGAGTTGCAAAGAGTTGGACATGACTGAAGCGACTTAGCACACACACACAAGGGAATAATTAATACAAATTTTAGAAATATGATAACATCTAGTAGGGAAAAGGGGGACAATATCAGAGTGAGGCATGTGGGATGGGGAGAGGAGAGGAGTTGCTTCTAAATTCCCTCTAATGGACTTCCCTGGTGATCCAGTGGTTAAGAATCCGCCTACCAATGCTGAGGACACAGGTTCAATCCCTGGTCCGGGAAGATCCCACACACTGTGGAGCAACAAAGCCCATGAGCCACAACTACTGAGCCTGTGCACATGGAGCCCTTGCTTCACAACAGGAGAAGCCACTGCAGTGAGCAGCCCTGCACCACAACAAGGAGTAGCCCCCGCTCAACACAAACAGAGAAAGCCCGCGTAGCAACGAAGACCCGACACAGCCAATAACTAAATCTTTAAAAAAGAAAAGAAAATGTAAGAGGGAAACTAAGTGACTGTGGTGGTTTTGTTGCTTTTTTCTCTTT
Organism: Giraffa tippelskirchi; assembly: GCF_054371585.1. Lineage (NCBI taxonomy): Eukaryota > Metazoa > Chordata > Mammalia > Artiodactyla > Giraffidae > Giraffa > Giraffa tippelskirchi. The sequence continues at coordinate 67,275,989 of NC_137277.1, forward strand.
TCTTCATTTGCGTTTATTTAAACATAGTTCTCAAAACATTTGAGTGAAATTGGGTCTTCTTTGGTAAGTAAAGGACCTGAAAATAACATTTTAAAAATGAGCAGACAAAGTCTTCAGATCATCAACAACACAGAGGTAGTGTTCCCTTCTTTTCCTCAAACTCTGAAGCACCCAGTTTTTCCATATAGTCTTAAAAGCTTCCCAGGGAACAAGACTTCCCTGGTGGTCAAGTGGTTAAGATTACACCCTTTCATTGCAGGGGGCTTGAGTTTGATTCCTGGTCGGAGAACTAGATCCTGCATGCCACAACTAAGACCCAGCACAGCCAGATAAATAAACACATTTTTTTTAAAAAAGCTAGAAGAACAAGAGTATATTTGTGATGGAATGTGTTGTCACTTGCTGATAATTGAAAGACCCTTGTAACAGCTTTAAGAAATAGCCTTTTTAAGGCATACATTGTGTAACTCTTATCTTATTCTCTGCTATATATAGTACAGATGACATAAAGGCTGACAAATTCACATTTATAGAAGTATTAAGCATTTGCTGTATTGAAAGTTCTTTAGTTCTAATACTCGCAGTATAGAGTTACAGCACATAATTTTTATCACTTAATTGCAGGTACAGGCTTCCTTGATGGCTCAGCTGGTAAAGAATCTGCCTGCAATGCAGGAGACCTGGGTTCAATCCCTGGGTTGGGAAGATCCCCTGAAGAAGGGAACAACTACCCACTCCAGTATTCTGGCCTGGAGAATTCCATGGACTGTATAGTCCATGGGGTCACAAAGAGTCAGACATGACTGAGCGACTTTCACTTTCATGTATATTAAGTATGGTATGTTTCATGGACTGCAGGAAAATGGGCATTTTTGTCTTGAATTTACTACTGAAAACCTAATCTAAACAGTTCTGCTAAGCACTGACATGTTAGAAAGAAAAGTAAAAGCCAAACTTTACTGTTGCTTTTTGCCATTTGGTAGCATTTTACACACCAGCTTTGATCTTCAGAATATCCTGGTTTCAGTAGAAATCCATTTAAATGAAGTTTTATGCAATAAAAACTTCTCAGCAGTCAAAATTTATACTGTAAAAAAATACATGCAAAACATACTTTTCTGAAAACAATTAACTTTGAACAAAGCAGCAAACTACACAAATGCAAAATGAAAACAGCATTTCAACTCCACCAAAACTAGTCATCAAATTCATGTCGCTGTATGGCAAAAACCTCCACAATATTGTAAAGTAATTAACCTCCAATTAAAATAAAGAAATTAATTTAAAAGAAAAAAAGTAGTCATCATAAAAGATGTAAAAGTCACCTAACTTCTCTAAGCACTATTCACTTTTTAAACGGGAGATGATAAAAAAATATTGTCCACAAACAATATCCCAAGTCTAGGGCAAGTTTTAGAAAGTCTTCAACTTCATGCTTTAATAGCGACAAAGTGAATATGATGGAGATCTGGAACGTGGTCTGTGTCCTCCCCGATCATAGCAGGGAGGCTGTGACCGTCTTCTGTATGTCCGATCCACATCTTGAGCGGCTCTCCGTCCTCCTCCTCCACCTCCTCCTCTGTATGTTCTGCTATAATAGTCCCAACCCTCAGAGCCTCCATCCTATCCTCTGTCATAGCAATCCCAACTGCAAGACCTGCCATAGGTAGGCCACCCCATGTAAATTCCTGGTGTTGGAGTATGTGGCCTTTTTGTTATAGAGAAATCAACTGTGATCCCATGTCCACCGAGCTCTGTTCCATCTGTTGTCATATACAACAAATGTGTCAGAAATTAGGTCATATTTAGAGAACACTTCTTTAGATCTCTTTCTGTAGTATATAAGCACAATCCAACGCACCAAGACAACAGATGGGATCAGGATTTGCTGGATTCCCAACATGACGCCTGTGAGTAGACCTGGGAGGATGACTGTGGCTATGCCATCTTCCCTAGTCTCTGCTGTAAAATCCGCTAGGGGATCTTCTGTGGGAGCGGGAGCGAGATCGTGACCTCATATAACGCCTTTGAGAACTTCTGGCTCTAGACCTGCTCGCTGCTGTCATTTATGACTTCTACTGCTGTCACCGCGTGGTGTACTTCAATGGAAGCTGCCAACCTCTCGCACCTTCTTTGCAGAGGCTCCGCCACAGCCTTGAATCACAAACCATGCACTGGTTCGCACACACTGGTTCCCATGCACAGGTTCCCAAGGTGCTGAGAGCCAAAACGCCCTGCACAGCCTCTGCTTCAGCCACTGTGGTGGTTCAGAGATGTTCACAGATGAAGAGATGTTCACAGAGTCTCTGATATTCCTTCTTTCTAGATGTGGAACTTAATTCCACCCCAGCCTTCACCACGAATGTGAGAGTTGGACCATGAATGTGGTACAGACTTAATAAATGGCAAATAGAATTTGGCAGAAGTGATGGGACATCACTTCCAAGATTATGCTGTTAAAAATTGCAGCTTCCATTTTGGTCTGGTACTGTCTCTCCACTGCCCTGCCAACCATTCCTCTCTCTCCCTCCCTTCCTCCTTCCAAACTCCGTCCCTCCTTCCCTCCCCTTCTCATTATTCACTTTGGGGGCAGTCAGCTGCCACCTTATGAGGAGAGGCCCATACTCTGAGGAACAGAAGGCCTGTCATCAATCCCTGGAGTGACCTCTGAAGCAGATACTCATTTCATCAGAGCCTTAAGATGACTTCTGCCCAACTATTAATAACGACTGTCAACTGACTGCAGACTCATGAGAGACTGAGCCAGAACTACCCAGTTAAGCTGCTCCCAAATTCCTGACTCATGTAAAAATAACAAATGTTTGGTTTTTTTCTGTTTGTTTTTTTTTTTATAAATTTATTTATTTTAGTTGGGGGCTAATTACTTTACAATATTGTAATAGTTTTTGCCATACATTGACATGAATCAGCCATGGGTTTACATGTGTTCCCCTTCCTGGACCCTCCACCCACCTCCCTCCCCATCCCATCCCTCTGGGTCATCCCATTGCCCCAGCCCTGAGCCCTTGTCTCATGCATCGAACATGGAATGGTGTTCTGTTTCACATATGATAATATACATGTTTCAATGCTATTCTCCCAGAACGTCCCACCCTCACCTTCTCCCTCAGAGTCCATAAAATTGTTCTATGCATCTGTGTCTCTTATTCTGTCTCGCATATAGGGTTATCGTTACCATCTTTCAAATTCCATATATATGCATTAGTATACTGTATTGTTGTTTTTCTTTCTGGCTTACTTCACTCTGTATAATGGGCTCCAGTTTCATCCATCTCAGTAGAACTGATTCAAATGTATTTTTTTTAATGGCTGAGTAATATTCCATTGTGTATATGTACCACAGCTTCCTTATCCATTCGTCTGCTGATGGACATCTAGGTTGCTTCCATGTCCTGGCTATTGTAAATGTTTGTTTTTTTAAGCTACTAACTTTGGGGATAATTAATCATGCAGCAATAGATAACTAATACAGTGATCTTCAGTTTGGCAAAAATGCCTTAAAAATGACACAAAGAACATGAAATATAACAGAAAAAAATTCATAAATCAGATTTTCCAAAAAGCAGAAACTTCTGCTCTTTTAAAGAAGCTACAACAGGGTTCCAAACAAGATGATGCAGACATCATTTTTGCTGTTCCTTGCTCTAAGTACAACTAAAACCCTGAACATAATACAATTAACAACCATAAGAGGACAGTCTTAGCTTGGGCTACTACAATAAAATACCACAGGTGGGGCGGCTTAAACAACAGACATTTATTTGTCACAGTTCTGGAGGCTGGGAAGTCCAAGATCAAGGTACTGGCAGATTCAGTGTCTGGTGAGAGTTGGTGGAGAGAGAGACTGAGGGTGAGAGTGAGCTCTGGTATCTCCTCCTGATCTACTAAGGGCACTTCCCACCCCACCATTATGATCTCATCTGAACCTAATCACTTCCCCAAAGCCCCACCTTCAGATATTACCATACTGGAGATTAGGATTTCAACATTTGAATTTGGGGATGACACAGACATTTACTCCAAAGCAAGGACTCTGAAAGACGGAAGGCAGACTGGCTACCAGATGGTAGCAGACAGCTCAGAACAGCCCAGAAATGGCACCTTCCTGCCTCACCAACGTGTGGTCAATGTAGAATGAATAGAGAGAATTCCCCCCAGTAGCAGCAGGTGGCCCAGACTGAACTGCCTTGTAGCTGTGGCACCAGCAGAGACCAAGTGGCAATTTCTGACTCTAGTCTCCCACCCAGTGGTAACAGAAAGCCTACAGCACGGCAACAGCAGAATGCCTGAGGGCACTTTCTTCCCCCACTGTGGTCCAGATACCCACCTACACCCAGCAGCAGCTGAGGCCACAGAGCTTTCCTCCCGTTTGGTTAGCATCAGTGGAAAATAAGTAGGAAGTTTGGACTTCTGACTCAGCAGTAGCAGGCAGTACCTCTCACCCTCCAAACTAGAGAACTGTGGGAGGAATTTGGAGAGAAGAGAACCGGAGAAAGGGTTTCTTTAACCTGTATGGGATATTCTGGGCAGACAGTTCATTTACCAAATGAGACACTGGCCAGAATGAATTCACCAAAGGGTCTGAGACCCAGGCTTTCACAGCAGCCTTTGAATAGCACACAAACAAAGCAAACCAGAATAGCACTGCAAGAACTCAGAAAGAAATTGACATTGAAATCTCAGTCACAAAAATAGGGGAGGACCAGCATGCATCCTAAATAGGATGACTGCTCAAAAAGACTATTTAAATAGGATCCAGAGTCTTCTAACATAATATCCACAATATCCAGGATACAGTAAATTAAAAAGGAAAAAATCATTTGTCATACCAAGAACCAGGACCAGGAAAATCACAACTGACCCAACAATGCCAACACTGATATGGCTGAGATGTTGGAGTTATCCAGCAAGGATCTTGAAGCAGCCATCAAAAAAATGCTGCAGTGAGCAATTATGAATATTCTTGAGACATATACAAATAGAAAATCTGAGTAAAGAAATAGAAGATACAAAAAGAACCAAATGAGAATTAAAGAATTTAAAAAATAAATAATCAAGATTAAAACTCACTGGATGGGCTCAATAACAGATTGGAGAAGAGATATGAAAAAATACTGAAGACAGAGCAATAGAACTTATCCAATCTGACCAACAAAGAGAAAATAGATGGGAAAAAAATATAAACAGACTTCAGAGACTTGTGAAACAGCAACAGATCTAACATTTGTGTCACTGAAGTCCCAGAAAGGGAGGAGAAACTGTGAAACAGGAAAAAAAAATTTTTTTGAAGAAATAATGGCTGAATACTTATAAATTTGGTGAAAAGCATAAACTTATATATTCAAGATGTTGAACAAACCCTAAACAGGGTAAACTGAAAGAAACCCACCCCAAGACATAATCAAGCTTCTGAAAGCTAAAGACAAAGGAAAAAGCTCTGAAAGTACCTAGAAAGAAATAATGTGTCACATATAGAAAAACTATTCAAATGACAACAGATTTCTCATCTGAATCCAAGGAGACCAAAAGTAAATGGCACAAGATTTTTAAGTCCTGAAAGAAAAGAGCTTTCAATGCTAAACTATATCCAATGAAAAAAAGTTCTTTAGAAATTAGAAGAAATGAAGTCTTTCTTAGGCAGAAAAACACTAAGAGACTTTGTCACCAGCAGGTCTATGCCAGAAAACTGGCTAAAGACATTCTCTACACTGAAAAGAGATAATAACAGAAGGAATCTTGGGACAAGAGAGAGTGACAGGACAGTGAAAAGAGAAAAAAAAATGGGGGGTTAAATATAATTTTATCATTCTCCTTATAAGTTTTAAAAGTTGTGTTTGATGGTTGAAGTAAAAATTATAACATGATTTGATGTGATGCTCAATATACAGAGAGGGAATACTTTTTGTTTGTTTTTTTTGTTTGTTTTTGTTTTTGTTTTAATTTATTTATTTTAATTGGAAGCTAATTACTTTACAATATTGTAGTGGTTTTTGCCATACATTGACATGAATCAGCCATGGGTGTACATGTGTTCCCCATCCTGAACTCACTTCCCATCCCTCTGGGTCATCCCTGTGCACCATCCCTGAGCACCCTGTCTCATGCATAGAACCTGGACTGGCAATCTATTTAACATATGATAATATACATGTTTCAATGCTATTCTCTCAAATCATCCCACCCTCGCCGTCTCCCACAGAGTCCAAAGTCTATTCTTTACATCTGTGTCTCTTTTGCTGTCTTGCATATAGGCTCATCATTACCATCTTTCTAAATTCCATATATATGCGTTAGTATACTATATTGGTGTTTTTCTTTCTGACTTACTTCACTCTGTATAATAGGCTCCAGTTTCATCCACCTCATTAGAACTGATTCAAATGCATTCTTTTTAATGGCTGAGTAATATTCCATTGTGTGTATGTACCACAGCTTTCTTATCTATTCATCTGCTGATGAACATCTAGGTTGCTTCCTGTCCTAGCTATTGTAAACAGTGCTGCAATGAACATTGGGGTACACGTGTCTCTTTCAATTCTGGCTTCCTCGGTGTGTATGCCCAGCAGTGGGATTGCTGGATCCTATGGCAGCTCTATTCTCAGTTTTTTAAGGAATCTCCACACTGTTCTCCATAGTGGCTGTACTAGTTTGCATTCCCACCAACAGTGTAAGAGGGTTCCCTTTTCTCTGCACCCTCTTCAGCATTTATTGTTTGTAGATTTTTTGATAGCAGCCATTCTGACCAGCGTGAGATGGTACCTCATTGTGGTTTTGATTTGCATTTCAGAGAGGGAATACTTAAGACGATTATATTTTTAAAATGAGAAAGGTAAAAGAACCCAAGAGGAAGTAAGTTTTCTACAATTTTCTTGCAGTAGTAAAAAAGCATCAAGTACCAGTGGCCTCTGGTAGGTTGTGTATACATATTATTACACCTAAAATAACCATCAAATAAAAGTATACACGGAGACTTTAATCTATGGTGAAATTATATTTTAGCTCCCCCTCAATGTTCAAATAACCCAGAGGAATGTATGGAAAAGGGAACAGAGGACCAAGAAACAGAAATATTAGAAATACTGGAAATATTGAGATCCCTATATCTCTTATTTGAATATGTACATAATAATCACCTCCTTTTAGCGAAGTCTCTTGACTATTAAAGTAAGCTTTAAAATCATATTTATATAAACAAATCAAGATGAGATTCTAAAAAAATACGCAAGCAGTCCAAGGGAAGCAAGAAAAGAGAAACAAAGTAATGAGAAACCCAGAAACAAACATAAAACAAATAATGACATGGCAAACTTAAGCCCTAACATTTTGATAATTATTTTAAATATAAATGATTGAAGTAGAGCAATTAAAATAGGTTGACAAAGTGGATTATACAAAACACAACTCATTCATCTGTTCGACGTTTTTGATTTCCATACGCTGGATATTGTAAATAGTGCTGCAATGAACATTCAAAATTGGATCATTTGTAGAGATGTGGATGGACCTAGAGACTGTCATACAGAGTGAAATAATTCATAAAGAGAAAAACAAATACTGTATATTAATGCATAAATGTGAAATCTAGAAAAACAGTACAAAAAGTATAAAAAATAGTATAAATAGTACAAAAAAATAGTAAAAAAAGATGAACCTATTTCCAAGGTAGGAATAGAGACACAGAGGTAGAGAACATACATGTGGACGCCGGGGTGAGGAGTGTGGGGTGAATTGACATACATATATATATTACTGTGTGTAAGATAGTTATCTAGTGGGAAACGGTGGTGCAGCACAGGGAGTTCACAGCTCAGCGCTCTGTGATGACCTAGAGGGCAGGGATGGGCAGGGGTCAGAGGGAGGCCCAAGAAAGAAGAGATACATGTATATGTATAGCTGATTCACTTCATTATACAGCAGAAACTAACATAACATAGTAAAGCAGCTATACTCTAATTAAAAAAAAAAACAAACAATTCAACTGTATGCTATCTACAAGACACTCACTTGAAACATGACAATGTAGGTAGGTTGAAAGGTAAAAGATGAGAAAAGATACATCATGCAAACATTAGCAGAAAAACTTACTAGAGACAAAGAGAAATATTACAAATGAAAAAGGAATCAATTCACCAGGAAGATATAATGATTCTAAGTATGTATGCACCAAACGTCAGAGGGCTTCCCTGGTGGCTCAGATGGTAAAGAATCCGCCTGCAATGCGGAAGACCTGGGTTCGATCCCTGAGTTGGGAAGATCCCCTGGAGGAGGACATGACAACCCTCTCCAGTATTGTGGCTTGGAGCATCTCCATGCACAGAGGAGTCTGGTGGGCTACAGTCCATGGGGTCTCAAAGAGTCTGACACAACTGAGCAACTAAGCACAGCACAGCACAAACATCGGAATCTTGAAATTCATGAAGTTGAAAAAAGCAGCAAAGTATCCACAACCATAGTTAGGGACTTTAACATCCTCCTTTTGACAATGGATAAAAAAAAAACTAAACAGGCGGTCCAGTGGTTAGGACTCTGCACTTTCACTGCTGAGGGCCTAGGTTCAGCTTGATTGGGGAATTGATATCCCACAAGCCATGAGGTGTGGCCAAAATGACTAGACGAAATCAGTAAAGACAAGGAAAAACTGAGCAACAGTATCAAACAGGATTTAACTGGCATTTATAGAACATTCTAGCCAACAACAGCAGAGTACACATTTTTTTTTTCAAGTGTCCACAGTATATTCACGAAGATTAACCATATCCTGGATCATACAGCAAACCTTAACAAATTTAAAAGAATTGACATCCTATAGCATATACCCCCTTACCATAATGGAATTAAACTAAAAATCAATAACAACAAGAAAGACCACAGGAAAATCTCCAAATACTTTGGAACTAAACTACAGACTTCTAAACAATTGTTGAGTCAATGAAGCAGACTCGAATGAAATTTAAAAACATAGAACTGAACAAAAATAAAAATACAACATAAAAATATTGGTGAGGTATGGCTAAAGCAGTGCTAAGAGGGAAATATATAGTACTAAATGCTTACATTAGGAAAAATAAAGGGTTCATATCAATAATCTTAGTTCCTACCTAAAGAAACTAGGAAAAGAAGAGCAAAATAAACCCAAAGCAAGAGGAAAGAAGGAAAGAATAAAAGCAGAAATTGATGAAATTGAAAATGGGGAGAAAAAAGAGAAAAATCAATGAAGCAAAAAGCAAGTCTTCAGAAGATTAATAAAATTGACAAATCTTGAGTTAAATTGATAAAAATAAAAAGATGCAAGTTACCAATATCAGGATTAAGGAGGAGATATTGCTACAGATCCTGTAGCCATTAAAAGGATAAAAAGGAAGTATTATAAAAACTCTACACACATAAGCCCAACAACCTAGATGAACTGCACCAATTCCTACAGTGTCACAAGCTACTTAAACATACCCAAAATGAAATAGATAACTTGAATAAATTCTATTATCTATTAAAGACATGGAATCTGTAAATTAAAAGCTTCCCTAAAATGAAATCTTCATGCTTCTATAGATTCCCTGGAGAAGTTTATCAAAAATTTGAAGAACTAATTCTACATGATCTCTTCTAGAAAAAAGAAGAGAAGGGAATACTTTTCAACCCATTTTATGAGGCCCTGAAATCAAAAGCAGACAAAAACTGTACTAAAAAAAGAAAACTATAGACCAATATCACTCACAGATTTAGATTTAAAACTTTTCAAAAAACTATTATCAAAATGAACAATATCAATAGTACATGAACCAAGAACTTCCAGATGTTCATCCTGGATTTAGAAAAGGCAGAGGAACCAGAGATCAAATTGTCATTTGTTGGATCATAGAAAAAGCAAGAGTGTTCCAGAAAAACATCTACTTCTGCTTTATTAGCTACACCAAAGACTTTGACTGTGTGGATCACAAAAAAACTGTAGAAAATTCTTAAAGAGATGGGAATACCAGACCACCTTACCTGTCTCCCGAGAAACCTGTATGCAGGTCAAGAAGCAACAGTTAGAACTGGACATAGAACAATAGACTGGTTTAAAATTAGGAAAGGAGTATATCAAGACTGTATACTGTCACCCTGCTTACTTAACTTATATGCAGAGTACATCATGCGAAATGCTGGGCTGGATGAAGCACAAGCTGGAATCAAGATTGTCAGGAGAAATATCAATAACCTCAGATATGCAGATGATATCACTCTTATGGCAGAAAGTGAAGAGGAACTAAAGAGCCTCTTGATAAAGGTGAAAGAGGAGAGTGAAAAAGCTGGCTTAAAACACAACGTTCAAAAAACTAAAATCATGGCATCAGGTCCCATCACTTCATGGCAAACAGATGGGGAGACAATGGAAACAGTGACAGACTTTATTTCCCTGGGCTCCAAAATCACTGCAGATGGTGAGTGCAGCCATGAAGTTAAAAGATTCTTGCTCCTTGGAAGAAAAGTTATGACCAACCTAGACAACATATTAAAAAGCAGAGACATTACTTTGCTGACAAAGGTTCATCTAGTCAAAGCTATGGTTTTTCCAGTAGTCATGTATGGATGTGAGAGTTGAACTATAAAGAAAGCTGAGCGCCAAAGAATTGATGCTTTTGAACTGTGGTGTTGGAGAAGACTCTTAGAGTCCTTTGGACAGCAAGGAGATCAAACCTGCTGGAAATCAATCCTGAATTGGAAATCAATCCTGGAAGGACTGCTGCTGAAGCTGAAGCTCCAATACTTGCGCCACTTGATGTGAAGAACTGACTCATGGAATAACTGGCCCTGATGCTGGGAAAGATTGAAGGCAGAAGAAGGAGACGACAAAGAATGAGTTGGTTGGATGGCATCACCGACTCGATGGACATGAGTTTGAGCAAGCTCCAGGAGTTGGTGATGGACAGGGAAGCCTGGCATGCTGCAATCCATGAGGTCAAAAAGAATCAGACAGGACTGAGTGACTGAACTGAACTGAACCAAGTAGGATTTACTCCAAGGATGCCAGGCTGGCTCAATGTTTGAAAATCTATAAATATAATTGATCAATAGGCTAAAAAAGAAACCTTACATGATCATATCGATTGATGCAGCAAAAAGAATTTTAAATAATTCAACATCACTTCATGACAAGAAAAACTCTCAGAAAACTAGAAATGAAGGGGAATATCCTCAACTTGATAAAAAGTATCTACAAAAAAATCTTATAGCTAACATCAGATTTAACAATAAGACATCTGCACTCTTAAATCTCATGCAACATAATTCTGGAAGTTCTAGCCAGAAAAATAAAGCAAGAAAGAAAATAAAAGGCATACATATTGGAAATGAAAAAATAAAAGGGTCCCAATTCGCAGAAAACTTGTTTATCTACATAGAAATCCTATGAAAAATAAAATTCTTACAATAAATGAGTTTAGCAAGGTTACAGAATACCAGATAAACATTCATAAATCAATTGTATTTCTATATACTAGCAACAAGTGAAAACCGGAGTTAAAAACAAAAAACCATTTACAATTTCTTCAAAAAATTAAGTATGTTATAAATGTAACAAAACACACATAGGACTTGTATGCTGAAGAATACAAAACTGATGAGAGAAGTCAAAGAGGCTTATAGCAAATGGAGAGATATTTTATGTTCATGAATTAGAAGATTCACATGGTAAAGTTGTCAGTTCTCCCTCAGATTTCTCCCCAAACAGGATTAACCTAAATGCCAGAAAGATTTTATTTTGGTTGCTATAAAGAAGATCATTTTAAAATTTACATGGAAAGTTAAGAGAACAAGAATAGCTAAAATCATTTGGAGAAAAAAAAAAAACAACAGAGGGAGGTACCACCTACTTGATGCTGAAACTGTGCAGCCGCAGTAATCCAGACTGAGTGGTGTTGGCAGAGGGGCAGACACAGCAATTCTCCCAAGTGACTTTTGACAAAACTGCAAAAGCAATTCAACAGAGGAAGGGTACATCTTTCAGCAAATGGTGCTGAACAATTGGACATCCATTGGCAAAAACATGAACATTGACCCAAATCTCACATCTTGTTGTTGTTCAGTTGCTCAGTCCTGTCCGACTCTTTGCGACCCCATGGTTTGCAGCACGCCAGGCTTCCGTGTCCATCACCAACTCCTGGAGATTGCTCAAACTCACGTCCATCGAATCGATGATGCCATCCATATCTTCGTCCTCTGTTGTCCCCTTCTCCTCCTGCCTTCAATCCTTCCCAACATCAGGGTTTTTTCTAATGGTCAGTCCTTCACATCAGGTGGCCAAAGTATTGGGGCTTCAGCTTCAGCAGCAGTCCTTCCAATGAATATTCAGGATGGATTTCCTTTAGGATGGACTGGTTTGATCTCCTTGCAGTCCAAGGGACTCTCAAGAGTCTTCTCCAACACCACAGTTCAAAAGCATCAATTCTTCAGTGCTCAGCTTTCTTTATAGTTCAACTCTCACATCCATACATGACTACTGGGAAAACCATAACTTTGACCCGATGGACCTTTGTCGGCGAAGTAATGTCTCTGCTTTTTAATATGCTGTCTAGGTTTGTCATAGCTTTTCTTCCAAGGAGCAAGCATCTTTTAATTAATTGTCTCACATCTTACAAATGATTTAATTCTAAAGGGACATGGGTTTAAATATTAAATGTTAAACTATTTCAAAAATTTAGGAAGAAACATAGGAGAAAGTCTTCAGGATCTCGAGCTAAGCAAAGAGTTCCTAGACAAAGAAGACCTGGATAAATTGAACTTCATCAAAATTAAAACTTCATTCCATAAAAGAAGCTATTAAGGGAATGAAAAGACAAACTACAGTCTGAGAGAAAACATTTGCAAACCAATTATCCTACAAAGGACTTGTGTCTAGAGTATATAACTAATTAAAAATTCAACAGTAAAAAACAGAGAGCAACAACAACAATTAGAAAATGGACAGATAACGTGAACAGGGGAGATACAAATTGAAAATCATGCAAAAAGATGTTTGACATATTAACCACTGTGGCAATGCAAATTAAGACCACAATGAAATATCACTATAATTTGTTAGAATGAATAAATGTAAAAATAGTGACAACACCAAAAACTACTGAGGAAGCAAAGACTCTGGATCTGTTATATATTTCTGATGGGAACAAGAAATGGTACAGCCAGTCTTGAAAATAGTATGATATTTTTAATAGGCCTAAACAGTTATTTACAAAACTATCTAGCAATTGTACCCTTGGACAGTTATCCCAAATACATGAAAATGTGTTCACACAGAAACCTATATGTAAATGATCATCCAGCTTTATTCATAAAAGCCCAAACCTGAAAACAACCAAAATTCCCTTCAATTGGTGAATGGTTTTTAAAAAATCTCTGGTACATCCATACAATGGAATACTATTCAGCTATAAAAAATATAGCGAACTATTAATACTAGGCCTTCCCTATGGTTCAGCAGTAAAGAATCCACCTACAGTGCTGGAGACATGGATCCCTGGGTCAGGAAGATCCTCTGGAGAAGGAAATGGCAACCCATTCCAGTTTTCTTGCCTGAGAAATCCCATGGACAGAGGACTCTGGCAGGTTACAGTCCATGCAGTCTCAAAACAGTTGGATACGACTTAGCGATTTAACAACAGAAAACAAAAAGTACACAAAAACTTACATGGATCTCAAGGGAATTATGCTTAGTAGAAAAGAGTCGATATCAAAAAGTTATGTGTGTGTGATTCCACTTTCTATAGGACATTGTATAGCATTTTGAAAATAAACTATAGAAATGAAGAACAGATTAATGGTTGCTGAAGGGTGCGGCAGGATGAAAATAAGAGCTGGAAATAAGAACAAGGCTTAAAGATAAGACAAGAGCATTTTTTCATAATCTTGATTGTGGTTGTGGTTATATAATCCTGTAAATGGTCTAGATTAAACTGCAGAGAACTACACACAAACACACACACACACCACATATATAATGCAGAAGGTGGAGGAAGGGAAAATGAGACTCTGGGTTCCATTTTTGAAACTTCCTGTCAAGTCTACAGTTATTTTTTAATTATAAGTTTTTTAAAATATTTATTTATTTATCTGGCTGCATTAGGTCTTCATTGTGGCATGCGGGATCCTTAGTTGTGGCATGGGGGATCTAGTTCACTGACCAGGGATTGAACCTGGGCTCCCTGCATTGGGAGCAAGGAATTTTAGCCACTGGAACATCAAGGAAGTCCCTAAAAGTTTTTTTAAAAGCTAAAAACAATTACAAAACTAAAAAGTAAGCCAAGCCACAAGTGGGAATAAAATATTTGCAAAACATATTTGACAAAGGATTTGTGTCTGGAATCCATAAATAATTCTTAGAACTTAATATGAATACAAACAGCTCAATTTAAAAAAATGTACAAAATATTTGAATAGATACCTCACCAAAGAAGATAAACAGATAGCAAGCAGGCACATGAAAAAACATTCAGCATCACTAGTATAAGAGAAATGAAGATTAAAACCTCAATGAAACCACTACACACCCACCAGAATAGCTAAAATTATAAGACTGACTTCATACCAGGTATTTACAATGATACAGTGAAACTGGAAGTTTATACCCTGCTGGTGGAAATAAAACATGGGAAAATCATTTTGCAACCAGTTTGACAGTATTTTAAAAAGTTAAACATACACCTTCCATGTGATCCAGTCTTTCTAGTCCTAAATATGTACGCAAGAGGAATGAGTGCCTGTTTCACACAAAGGCTCATCTGTGAATGTTCAGAGCAGCTTTTTTTCCATAGCTGCTGCCGCAATGACTAGACTGGGACATCACAGCCAGTGAGGGGCAGGGAGCAAATTTGCACACTGGAATTCCTCCATGTTTGGAGCTCGGTTTAATTCCCATACTCTCAAGGGTATTTATACTTGCGCTAAAGGACTGTGGGCAGGAAGCTGAGGGGGCTGCTGGGGGAGGGTGCCTCAGGGTACTTAACCTTTCCCATATTGAGTCAAGCCTTGGGCCAACAAAGATGTCAGTCCACCCACTAATCCTAGAGAAATTGCCAACTCTGTCCAACTCATAAGCAGCTCTCTCAGTGGTTTCCACTGTAGGAAAGGAAGTGAAAGGTGACCCAGCATCCTGCCTTACATCTTTATGCACTTCCCATCACCAGCCCCACCCTCCCAGGGTCACCAGAGCCAGCCCCTTAGCCAGCCCTAAAGCATAATGTCCTTTTTTCCTTTATCAAAGTAGCAAGCAATTTTTTTAAGTGCTGATATCCAGGACTGCTGACGATGCCAAAAAAACCACGCACACAAATACATACATACATAATACACATACACTCACTCATATATTGCTGGTCTCATTGGCATTTTGCAACATATATTGTTTTTAAACCTTAAAAAATGTTCAAACTTTTTGACCATTTTAGGAATTTATACTAGAGAAACAAATTTAGCTGTTTAAAAAAAGTCAGCACTCAGTAGAGTATTTATAATATGAAAAAAGTGGAAACAATTTTAACATGTTCAACAAAATGCAGAAAAATTACTCCCAGCCTCAAATTCCATATTGAGACAAATATGATCAAGTGTCAGGGCAAAATTAAAACATCTTCAGGCACATAGTCACTCAAAAATACTTCCCATGAAAAAGAATTTTCTTAGGAAGGATGTCTTTTAGCAAAACAGGGGAGGAATCCAAGAGAGAGGAAGCCCTGGAATCCAGGACATGGGGCTCCAACAGCAGAGAGGCAAAGAGGGGTCTCATGTGATGGACCTGGCAGGTAGCTCTGCTCTGGAGCTGCCTCAACAAGGGTGGAGGCCAGCCTCAGGAATGGAGGGATGCAGAGAAAAACTCATATGTCCAGACAATGATAGAAAGACACTCAACAGAGCTCCTGGACCACTTGGGGTAAAATTAATGCATAGAAAACGAAACAAATGAGAGTCAGGAAGTTCTTGCTATTTAAAATAGGTTATTGCAACAAGGAAAAAAAGTTGTAATACATAGCTTGTTTCTGAAGCAAACTCTTGTTTATCCTAGTATCGATAGTTAAGTTACTATATTCATCTGCCAGGGATATCATAATAAAACACCACAAACAGTGTGGCTTAAACAATGTATTTTCTCACAGGTCTGAAGGCTGGAAGTTCAAGATCAAAGTGCTGACATGATCAGGTTCTGGTGAGACCCTCTTCCTGAGACCCAAAGCTGACTTCTTAAAGTGTCCTCACTCAGCATCTTCTCTGTGGATGCATATACCTTGTGTCTCTCCCTCTTCTTAGGACACCTGTAACACAGGATTAGAGCCCACTCTTACGACTCATATAACCTTAATTACCTCTTTAAGGCCCTATTTCTAAATACAGTCACATTGGGATTTCCCTGGCTATCCAGTGGTTCAGACTCTGCTCTTCCCATGCAATCCCTGGTTGGGGAACTAAAATCCCACATGCCACAGGGCATGGCCAAAAAACAGAAAAAACAATAAATAAATACAATAACATTGGGGATTACAGTTTCAACATATGAATTGCATGGGGGGGGGGGAGGCGGGACACAATTTAGTCCACTACAGCTACTATACTCAATGATGTGAGAGAGGATGTGAGCAGGCACAGGGTACCTCTGTAGGGGAGCCAAATACTCATAAGCACAACTATCAAGAAATGCAATATAGAAGGGTATTCTTGAGAAGTTTGGAGGGGAATATTGGAAGAAATAGCTTAAAGAATTTAAAGATATCAATATTTGCTTCTCTGGATGGATCAGAATGGATCAGCAACTTGCTGGTTTTTTCATGTACACTTGTAAGCACTATTTGATTTTTTTCAACGTTTGTGGTAGATACTATGATAGACTTGCCAAAAGCTACTCCCCAACTCATTGGGCCCCTGAAAAAGCAGCTGAGGGGAGCTGGGAAAGTTAACCAAAGCTCAAGGAGTAGGCTTGACTAGTACCCAGTGACTGGCTCCAGAACAGGAAAAGCTTTCCCATTCTTCTGGGAAGGTCTTTCTTAACATGAAAGATGGGGTTACCACTGAGCGATGTCAGTTTCTCCCATCATGTGGGCAAAGAAACAGCACCCAGTGCCATCTTAATCCAAAGCTGATGCTGTGGCTGCCAAAGCAGAGGAACAGGAATAATCTAGAACCTTTGAACACCTGAATCACTCAGCTGGAAGACCATCCTCATTCTGACCTTCAGCATGTTAACTAATACGTTTTCTAAGTATGCCAGCCCAAGGAGGATTTCCTCTTTCATGTTCCCTAAAGTATCCTAACAGATACAACTCCATTCATGTATAAAATTGCTGAAAGTAAAACTGTATTTTAAACTGTAGTACATAGAATATGTTCATATTTTCTATGTATGTATATGTGAGTATATATGCAAATATGTGAAAATGTTAATAGTCGTAATCTCTGGTAATAGAATTTTCTTCTTTCTGTATCCATCAGGTTTTATTCAGCAATAAGTATTACTTCTGCAACTGGATAATTTACATTCTTCCCTTGCTTTGCTGATTGTCAACCTTCTTTTGTTTTAAGTTTTATTAAAAATGTGTTTCATGGCTATTGAATCTATGACTTGCAATCCTAATAATACATTAAATAACTGTTTCCTTAACCAACAAAAAACGTATTCTATATTATTTGATAGAGACATTGTAAATGTGGCTTTATTCACTCATAATAAATACTGCTGTCATTCAGTATGAAGTCAATGCTACCCTTATAGTAAAATCAAGCAAAGACACTGCATGAAAGAAAACTACAAGTCAATATCTCTTATGAATATACATGGAAAAATCCCCAACAAAATACCTGCAAATTGAATTCAGAAAAATATAAAAAGATTTATATTCCATGATTATATTGGATTTATCTCAGGAACGCAAGGATGGTTTCAAAAATCAATTAATGTAATACATTCACCCCACCATAGAGCCATCAAGCAGATGATCCACAAACTGCAGAACAATTATACCAAATAAATTTTTGCACTGTTAAGAAATTTCTAGGACCCACAACAGATTTCCCAACCTGGGGATCTGGGAAAGGGACTGAGAACCCGCAGGGAGTTTGACTTTGGAGGCCACTGGGATTTGATTACAGAACTTACACAGGATGTGGAAACAGACTCTTGGAGGGCACAAAGGAAAGCTTGGTGCACCAGGACCCAGGAGAAAGGATCAGTACCCCACAAGGGACTGAGCCAGACTTGTCTATGAGTGTCCAGGAGTCTCCAGCGGAGGCGTGGGTCAACAGTGGCCTGCTACAGGGTCAGGGGCACTGAATACAAGAGTGTGCGCACAAGACCTTTTGAAGGAGGTCGCCATTATCTTCATTACCCCTACCATAGTTTTGTCTCAGGTCGAACAACAGAGAGGGAACACAGCTCTGCCCATCAACAGAAAATTGGATTAAAGATTTACTGAGCATGGCCCTGCCCATCAGAACAAGACCCAGTTTCCCCCTCAGTCAGTCTCACCCATCAGGAAGCTTCCATAAGCCTCTTATCCTTATCCCTTAGAGGGAAGACAGAATGAAAACCACAAACACAGAAAACTGATCAAACTGATCACATGGACCACAGCCTTGTCTAACTCAATGAAAATATTATCCATGCACTGTAGGGCCACCCAAGACGGACAGGTCAGGGTGGAGATTTCTGACAAAATGTGGTCCACTGGAGAAGGGAATGGCAAACCACCTCAGTATTCTTGTCTTGAGAACCTCATGAACGGTATGAAAAGGCAAAAAGATATGATATTGAAAGATGAACTCTCTAGGTCAGTAGGTACAAAATATGCTACTGGAGAAGAATGCAGAAATAACTCCAGAAAGAATAAAGAGATGGAGTCAAAGCAAAAACAACACCCAGCTGTGGATGTGACTGGTGATGGAAGTAAAGTCCGATGCTGTAAAGAACAATACT
The DNA here is from genome assembly GCF_054371585.1 of Giraffa tippelskirchi. Classification (NCBI taxonomy): domain Eukaryota; kingdom Metazoa; phylum Chordata; class Mammalia; order Artiodactyla; family Giraffidae; genus Giraffa; species Giraffa tippelskirchi. The sequence continues at coordinate 67,294,944 of NC_137277.1, forward strand.
GTATAGGAATCTGGAATGTTAGTCCCATGAATCAAGGTAAATTGGAAGTGGTCAAACGAGAGAGGGCAAGAGTGAACATCAACATTTTAGGAATCAGTGAACTAAAATGGACTGGAATGGGTGAATTTAACTCAGATGACCATTATATCTACTACTGTGGGCAAGAATCCCTTAGAAGAAATGGAGTAGCCATCATAGTCAACAAGAGTTTGAAATGCAGTACTTCCATACAATCTCAAAAATGACAGAATGATCGCTGTTCGTTTCCAAGGCAAACCATTCAGTATGAGAGTAATCCAAGTCTATGCCCCAACCAGTAATGCTGAAGAAACTGAAGTTGAATGGTTCTATGAAGAGCTACAAAGCCTTCCAGAACTAACACCCCCCAAAAAATGTCTTTTTCATTACAGAGGATTGGAATGCAAAAGTAGGAAGTCAAGAGATACCTGGAATAACAGGCAAATCTGGCCTTGGAGTACAAAATAAAGCAGGGCAAAGGTTAACAGAGTTTTGCCAAGAGAACGCATTGGCCATAGAAAACATCCTTTTCCAACAACACAAGAGAAGACTCTACAAAGGGACATCACCAGATGGTCAACACCGAAATCCGATTGATCATATTCTTTGCAGCCAAAGATGGAGAAGCTCTATACAGTCAACAAAAACAAGACTGGCAGCTGACTATGGCTCAGATCATGAACTCCTTATTGCAAAATTCAGAATTAAATTGAAGAAAATAGGGAACATCACTAGACAATTCAGGTAGGACCTAAATCAAATCCCTTGCGATCATACACTGGAAGTGACAAATAGATTCAAGGGATTAGATATGATAGCGTGCCTGATGAACTATGGACAGAGGTTCATGACATTGTACAGGAGTCAGTGATCAAGACCATCCTCAAGAAAAAGAAATGCAGAAAGGCAAAATGGCTGTTTGAGGAGGGCTTACAAATAACTGAGAAAAGAAGAGAAGCTAAAGGCAAAGGAGAAAAGGAAAGATATACCCATCTGAATACAGAGTTCCAAAGAATAGCAAGGAGAGATAAGAAAGCCTTCCTCAGTGATCAATGCAAAGGAATAGAGGAAAACAATAGAATGGGAAAGACTAGAGATCTCTTCAAGAAAATTAGAGATACCAAGGGAAATTTTCATGCAAAGATGGGCACAATAAAGGACAGAAATGATATGGGCCTAACAGAAGCCGAAGATATTAAGAAGAGGTGGCAAGAATACACAAAAGAACTACACAAAAAAGATGTTCATGACCAGATAACCACAATGGTATGATCATTCACCTAGAGCCAGACATCCTGGAATGCAAAGTCAAGTGGGCCTTAGGAAGCATCACTATGAACAAAGCTAGTGGAGGTGATGGAATTCCAGTTGAGCTATTTCAAATCCTAAAAGATGATGCTGTGAAAGTGCTGCACTCAATATGCCAGCAAATATGGAAAACTCAGCAGTGGCCACAGGACTGGATGAGGTCAGTTTACATTCCAATCCCAAAGAAGGGAAATGCCGAAGAATGTTCAAACTACCGCACAATTGCACTCATCTCACATGCTAGCAAAGTAATGCTCAAAATTCTCCAAGCCAGGCTTCCACAGTATGGAACCATGAACTTCCAGATGTTCAAGATGGATTTAGAAAAGGAAGAGGAACCATAGATCAAATTGCCACCATCCGTTGGATCATCGAAAAAGCAAGAGAGTTCCAGAAAAATATCTACTTCTGCTTTATTGACTATGCCAAAGACTTTGACCATGTGGATCACAACAAACTGTGGAAAATTCTTCAAGAGAGCAGAATACCAGACCACATTACCTGCCTCCTGAGAAATCTGTATTCAGGTTAAAAATCAACAGTGTATTGTCATATGTGAAACAGAGCACCATTCCATGTTCGATGCATGTGACAAGGGCTCGGGGCCGGGGCAGTGGGATGATCCAGAGGGATGGGAGGGGGAGGGAGGTGGGTGGGGGGTTCGGGAAGGGGAACACATGTAAACCCATGGCTGATTCTTGTCAATGTATGGCAAAAACTATTACAATATTGTAAAGTAATTAGCCCCCAAGTAAAATAAATAAATTTATAAAAAAAAAAAAAAAAAAAGAAAGAAAAAAAAAAAAAAGAACTGGACATGGAACAACAGACTGGTTTAAAATGGGAAAGTGTCAGGACTGTATGTTGTCACCCCACTTATTTAATTTATATGCAGAGTACATCATGCAAAATGTCAAGCTGGATGAAGCACAAGCTGGAATCAAGATTGCTGGGAGAAATATCAGTAACCTCAGATACGCAGATGACACCACCTTTATGGCAGAAAGCAAAGAGGAACTGAAGAGGAGAGTTGAAAAGCTTGCTTAAAATGCAACATTCAAAGAAGGAAGATCATGACATCCAGTCCCATCATTTCATGGAAAATTGATGGGGAAACAATGGAAACAGTGGCAGACTATTTTGGGGGGGCTCCAACATCACTGCAGATTGTGACTGCAGCCAGAAATTTAAGACACTTACTCCTTGGAAGGAAAGCTATGACAAACCTAGCAGCATATTAAAAAGCAGAGACATTACTTTGCCAACAAAGATCCATCTAGTCAAAGCTATGGTTTTTCCAGTAGAAGGAAGATCATGACATCCAGTCCCATCATTTCATGGAAAATTGATGGGGAAACAATGGAAACAGTGGCAGACTATTTTGGGGGGGCTCCAACATCACTGCAGATTGTGACTGCAGCCAGAAATTTAAGACACTTACTCCTTGGAAGGAAAGCTATGACAAACCTAGCAGCATATTAAAAAGCAGAGACATTACTTTGCCAACAAAGATCCATCTAGTCAAAGCTATGGTTTTTCCAGTAGTCATGTATGGATGTGAAGAAAGCTGAGCACTGAAGAATTGGTGCTTTTGAACTGTGGTGTTGGAGAGAACTCCTGAGAGTCCCTTGGACTGCAGAGTTCAAACCAGTCAATCCTAAAGGGAATCAATCCTGAATATTCATTGGAAGACTGAGGCTGAAGATGAAACTCCAATACTTTGGCCACCTAATGTGAAGAAGTGACTCCTTGGAAAAGGCCCTGATGCTGGAAAAGATTGAATGCAGGAGGAGAAAGGGACAACAAAGGATGAGATGGTTGGATGGCATCACCAACTCAATGGACATGAATTTGAGCAAGCTCCGGGAGTTGGTGATGGACAGGGAAGCCTGGTGTGCTGCAGTCCATGGGGTTGCAAAGAGTTGGACACAACTGAGTGACTGAACTGAACTGAATGTAATACCTCATATCAATAGAATAAAAAACAAAAATCATATGATCATCTCAATAAACATAGAAAAAATCTGACAAAATTCAACAAACTTCATGATAAAAACTTTTAACAATTGGGAAGGGAACTTCCTCAACTTGATAAAGTTATCTCTGAAAAACCAGTAAGTAATATCATAAAAAATGTTTTCCCTACCAACACCAGGAACAAGACAAGGATACCCACTACCACCAGTTCTATTCAGAGTTGTACTGGAAGTTCTAGTCTGTGAAATTAGGCAAGAAAAATGAATAAAGACATCCAAATTGGAAGAAGTAAAACTATACCTATTCACAGATGACATGCTCTTGTAGATAGAAAATCCACGAAAAACCATTAAACTACCAAACAACTTCAGCAAAGTTGCAGGATACAAGCTCAGTATACAAAATCAATTGTATTTCTAGACACTTGTAATGAACAATCCAAAAATGAAAGAAAATAATTGCATTTATAAAAGTATCCAACAGAATAGAATACTCTCAGGAGTAAATTTAATAAAAGAAGTGAAAAATTACACTCTTTAAACTATAAAACATAGTCAAAAGTAATTGAAGGTCTAAACAAATGGAAAGACACCCATTGTTCATGGATTGGAAGAACTAATATTATTAAGATAGCAATATCCCGCATATGGGTCTAAAGACTCAACACTATCCTTATCAGAATTCCAACTGGAGTTATTTGTAAAAATTAAGAAGTTTATTCTAAAATTTGTATAGAATTTTATAGGACTCAGAATAGCCAAAACAATTTGAAAAAGTAGAACAAAATAGAAAGACTCACATTCTTATTTTCAAAATTCAAGAAGACATAATAATCAAAATAGTATGGTACTGCCATAAAGACAGACATAAAGACCAACTGGATAACGTGGAGAGTCCAGAAATAAACATTCCTGTGGTGCTGGAACATTTAGAAAGCCACATGCAAAATAATGATTCCTAGCCCCACACATTGGACAAAAATTAGCTCAAAATAGATAAAAGACCTAAATATAAGAGCTAAAAGCTATAAAACTCCTAGAAGAAAGCATAGAAGCAAATCTTCATGTTCTTGAATTTGGCAGTGGATTCTTGGATATGACAAAATGTGCAAGCAGCAAAAGAAAAAATAGATAAATTCAATATCATCAAAATTAAAACTTTTTGCTCCAAAAGGCACCATCAAAAGTGAAAGGACAGCCCGCAGAATGGGAGAAAACAGTTACAAATCATATATCTGATGAGAGCCTTGTATCTAGAATATATAAATATCTCTTTCAACTCAATATAATTTTTAAAAGTCACAATTTTAAAAGTAGGCAAAGGCATCTTTTCCAAGAAAGATATTCAAATTGCCAATAAGTATATGAAAAAATACTCAACATTATTGTCATTAGGGAAATACAAATCAAAATCACAATGAGATACCACTTCACGTCTAATAGGGTGGCTCTTTTTTAAGATCATGTCATCTGGTCCCATCACTTCATGGGAAATAGATGGGGAAACAGTGGAAACAGTGTCAGACTTTATTTTGGGGGGCTCCAAAATCACTGCTGATGGTGATTGCAGCCATGAAATTAAAAGACGCTTACTCCTTGGAAGGAAGGTTATGGCCAACCTAGATAGCATATTTAAAAGCAGAGACATTACTTTGCCAACAAAAGTCCATCTAGTCAAGGCTATGGTTTTTCCAGTGGTCATGTATGGATGTGAGAGTTGGACGGTGAAGAAAGCTGAGCGCCGCAGAATTGATGCTTTTGAACTGTGGTGTTGGAGAAGATTCTTGAGAGTCCCTTGGACTGCAAGGAGATCCAACCAGTCCATCCTAAAGGAGATCAGTCCTGGGTGTTCATTGGAAGGACTGATGTTGAAGCTGAAACTCCAATACTCTGGCCACCTCATGTGAAGAGTTGACTCATTGGAAAAGACCCTGATGCTGGGAAAAGATTGAGGGCAGGAGGAGAAGGGGACGACAGAGGATGAGATGGCTGGATGGCATCATCGACTCGATGGACATGGGTTTGGGTGGACTCAGGGAGTTGGTGATGGACAGGGAGGCCTAGTGTGCTGTGGTTCATGGGGTCACAAAGAGTTGGACACGACTGAGCGACTGAACTGAACTGAACTGACATATCATGTCTTCTATGAACAGAGATAACTATCTCTTCTTTTCCAATTTGGAAAACTGTTTTTCTTTTTCTTGGCCTAATTGCTCTGGCTAGAACTGCAGTACCACATTGAACAGAGCCGAAAATAGGCAACCTTATCTTGCTCCTGATCTTAGGGAGAATACTTTCAATTTTCCACTACCAAGCATGACATTAGCTCAATTGGGTTTTTCATATATGGCCTTTATCATGTGGAGAACATTCCCTTCTATTCCTAGCTTACTGAGTGTTTTTTTTTTATCATGAAGTGTGCTGGATTTTATTAAAATTTTTTTGCATTGATTGAGATGATTATGTGGTATTTTTCCTTCATTCTATTAATGCAATATATTACAAAGAATAATTTTCATATATTGATCCAGATTGCTTTGGTGGTAAATTCCACTTGCTTGCGGTGTATATGCCTTTTAATATACTGGCATTCCATTTGGTAGTATTTTGTTGAGGGTTTTGCATCTACATTCATTAAGGATATTGGCCTCTAGCTGTCTAGTAGTATCTTTATCTGGCTTTGATGTCAGGTAGCTAGCATATGGAAAGTGTCAGGAAGTGTTCCCTCTTCATTTTTTGGAAGAATTTGAGAAGGATTGATTTTAATTCATCTTCCATGTTTGGTAGAGTTCTCCAGTGAAATCATCTGGTCTTGGACTTTCCTTCGCTGGGAGGTTTTTGATTATTGATTCAATCTCCTTGTTAAAGGTCTAGTCTTATTTTCTATTCCTTCTTGAGTCAGTCGGCTTTGATAATTTGTGTGGTTTAGGAATTTTCCCTTTCAATCTAGGTTATCTAATTTGTTGGCAACTGTTGTTCATAGTATCCTCTTATAATCCACTTTATTTCTGTACAATCAGAAATAATGGCCCTACTTTCATTTCTGATTTTGATTATGTCTCTCTTCCTCCTACTCCCCCTTATCAACCTAACAGTTTGTCAGTTTTGTTAATCTAGTGAATGTTTCACGTCAGTTAGTATACTTTTCAACTCCAGAATTTGTTTGGTTCCTTCTTATAAATTGTTTTAAAAATATTTTCGTTTTGCTTATATCATTTTTTGATGCCTATTAGTTCTTACCCATGACTTCCTTTAGCTCTTTGAGCATGTTAAATCAGCTCATTCAATGTCTTTGACTAATAATTATAATGTCTGGGATTTCTCAGGGATATTTCTGTCAAGTTCTCTTTTTCTTGAAACTGGGCCACACTTTCCTGTGTTCTTGTAAGTTTTACAACTTCTTGTTAAGAAATGGACATGTAATACCCAGAAGGTGTTATATGAGCTTTGGAAATCTGATTCTCCCACTGCTCAGGGATGATAAGTTTTGTTTGTTTAGAGTGGAACCATCTGTTTGTGACTTCTCCAAAAGTCTCAGTCAGGTACCTGTGCTGGTTCCTCGGGCATCACTAGACCAGCCCAAATACATAAATCCAAATATTTTGAGGACAAAGTCACCCTGGCACTAACCAGTTGCTCCAACAGCACTGGCCACTGCCAAGATGATGCTGAGGAATTGGGAGTGGTAGTTGGCTTGTGCATGCCACTTATTTGCACAAGATCAGAAGTCTTACCCTTCGTGAAGTTCTCCCCTGGTTGTTATAAGTGTCCAAACATGTTCCAGAATTCCAAAATACTCTATCCCAACTGATCTTTCCAGCTTAATGGTTACTCCATACGCTGCCCCAGGGTTTGTTAGGCTGTCACTTTCATGTTGTCACTTCCACTCTGTGTTTTTAAGTAATGTCATTATCTGCATACATATTTAGGATTGTTAATGTCTCCTTAATTAATTAACTTTTTGAAGGGGAGGCTATACTGAGTCTTAGTTGTGGCACACAAAATCTTTTTAGTTGCCGCATGAGAACTCTTAGTTGTAGCATGTGGGATCTAGTTCCCTGACCAGGGATCAAACCCGGGCCCCTTGCATTGGGAGCACGGCATCTCAGCCACTGGACTAGCAGGGGAAAGTGAAGTGAAAGTGAAAGTTGCTTAGCCGTGTCCAACTCTTGAGACCCCATGGACTATACAGTCAATGGAATTCTCTAGGCCAGAATACTGGAGTAGGTAACCTTTCCCTTCTCCAGGGGACCTTCCCAACCCAGGGATCAAGCCCGGGTATCCCACATTGCAGACGGATTCTTTACCAGCTGAGCCACAAGGGAAGCCCAGCAGGGAAGTCCCTATTAATTGACTTTTGTCATCATAGGATGTCCTTTTTTTTTCCCCTCTGTAATTTCATTATCTCAAATTTCATTCTGTCTGATATGAATATAGCCACACTAGTTTTCTTATTTTTAGTGTTTGTGTGAGATAGTTCTTCACCTATTTCTATTTAATGTGCATCTCTATGAATTGCTTTTAAAAATAAAATCTCAGCCTTCTATTTAGAGTGTTTAAGACCATTAACTATAAGTGCAATATTGATTTTTTTCAGCTTTGAGCCTACTATTTAGCCATTCGTTTACTATTTACCTCCTCTACTTTTTCCTTTGTTCCTCCTTTCCTGCCTCTTTTGGATTGATTGAATTTAACATGTTTGCTTTTTTTAAAGTGAAAATTAAAATTTTCCTATCTCCTCTTTTTTGTTTGCATGTTTTGATTTTTGGTATAGCTATTTTTTCATGTGGTTGCTTTAGGGAAAACAATATGCTTTCTTGGCTTATCATTTTATCTTGTATTACTATTGATATCATACCAATTCATAATGTTGACTAAAAAAGATGCGCAACTTTATCTGGGACAAAATGAAGACTGCAGCCCGGGAGGCAGCATTTCAAATGGCTCTGAGAGACTGCTCCAAAGAGGCAGTCAGGGAAGGTTAACATATAAGATTTTGTTGAAGCCGAAGTTCAATGCAATCAAGCACTTGCATTACAAGAGATTTTCAGCTAGTCACAAGGAGCTGATGTCATCATGAATGGATTTGGTGCTTTTCTAGGTATAAGGAGATGCAAGGATTGGGATCATAAAATCTGTTCCTGAAAATATCCAAACTATCTAAAGACCTGTCCCACCAGATTCCCTGGAGCACAGAGAGCTCACTCCACCCTGAACTCCCTAGGGGTTATTGAAGGTGAACAGCTGCAGCAGCAGTCTCCACAGAGGCAGATGACAAATGCCCTTGTCATTGGCAGTCATTGGCAATGCTCTTGGCAAGGGCCAACTTGTAGTTGACAATAATAATGTAAGAACATTATAACACCCATCCTTTATGCAATTGTCATTTTACTTCTCTGTGTTGTATACCAAAATATAGGTAATATTTTTGCTTTAAGCGATCAATCGTCTCTCGAAAAAAAGTATTTATTTACCCACATATTTACTATTTCCAGTGCTCTTCATTCCTTCCTGTAGAATTTCTATCTGGCATCATTTTCCTTTTAGATTGAACAATTTTCACCATGTTAGCCCAGGTCTTATACTCCAGTTCTACAAGCAGCATATTCTCCCAACATTTAGTTATTCTGAAATAATTTTATTTCGTTTTCACTTTTGAAAAATATTCACCCCACAAAATGTTAAGATAACTTTTCCTTCAGCGCTTCAAAAATGTTGTCCCAGGACTTACCTGATAGTAAAGAGGCTTAGACTCCACACTCCCAATATAGGGGGCCCTGGTTCCATCCCTGGTCAGGGAACTAAGATCCCACATGCCACAACTAAGACTGGATGCAGATAAATAAATAAATGACAAATTAAAAAAAAAAAATGTCCCACTGTTATGTTCTTTTTTCCTGGTAAAAAGTCAGCTATCATTCTTACTGCTGTTTCTGAGTATGGTATGTCTTGTTTCTTTTCCTGAGTACTTTTTTTCTTTAATTTATTTATTTTTTATTGAAGGATAATTGCTTTACAGAATTTTGCTGTTTTCTGTCAAAGCTCAACATGAATCAACCATAGGTATACATATATCCCCTCCCTTTTTCAACCTCCCTCCCATCTCCCACCCCATCCCACCCCTCTAGGTTGATACAGAGCCCATGTTTGAGTTTCCTGAGCCATACAGCAAACTCCCGTTGGCTATCCATTTTACATATGGTAATGTAACTTTCCATGTTACCCTTTCCATACATCTCACCCTCTCCTCCCCTCTCCTCATGTCCATAAATCTGTTCTCTATGTCTGTTTCTCCATTGCTGGTTGCTCTGTAAATAAATTCTTCAGTACCATTTTTCTAGATTCAGTATATAAGCATTAGAATACGATATTAATCTTTCTTTCTGACTCACTTCACTCTTTATAATATGTTCTAGGTTCATCCACCTCATTAGAACTCACTCAAATGTGTTCCTTTTTATGGCTGACTAATATTCCATTGTGTATATGTACCACAACTTGTTTATCCATTCATCTATCAATGGACATCTAGGTTGCTTCCATGTTCTAGCTATTGTAAATAGTCTTTAAGTGAAAAACGGGATACATGTGTCTCTTTCAATTTTGGTTTCCTCAGGGTATATGCCTAGGAGAGACATTGCTAGGTCATATTTCTAGTTTTTTAAGGAATCTCCATACCATCTTCCATAGTGGCTGTATCAATTTACATTCCCACCAAGAGTGCAAGAGCATTCCCTTTTCTCCACTCTCTCTCCAGCATTTATTGTTTGTAGACTTTTTGATGAGGGCCATTCTGACTGGTGTAAGGTGATACCTCATTGTAGTTTTGATTTGCATTTCTCTAATAATGAGCAATGTTGAGCATCATTTCATGTGTTTGTTAGCCATCTGTATGTCTTCTTTGGAGAAATGTCTGTTTAGGCCTTTTTCCCACGTTTTGATTGGGTTGTTTGTTTTTCTGGTAATGAGTTGTATGAGCTGCTTGTATATTTTGGAAATTAATCCTTTGTCAGTTGTTTCATTTGCTATTATTTTCTCCCATTCTGAGGGTTGTCTTTTCACTTTGCTTATAGTTTCCTTTGCTGTGGAAAATCTTTTAAGTTTAATCAGGTCCCACTTGTTTACTTTTGTTTTTATTTCCATTACTCTAGGAGGTGGGTCATAGAGGATCTTGCTTTGATTTATGTCATCGAGTGTTCTGCCTATATTTCCCTCTAAGAGTTTTATAGTTTCTGGTCTTATATTTAGGTCTTTAATCCATTTTGAGTTTATCTCTGTGTATGGTGTTAGGAAGTGTTCTAATTTCACTCTTTTACATGTAGCTGTCCAGTTTTCCCAGTACCATTTATTGAAGAGGCTGTCTTTGCCACATTATATATTCTTGCCTCCGTTGTCAAAAATAAGTTACCCATAGATGCATGGATTTATTTCTGGGCTTTCTATCTTGTTCCATTGATCTATATTTCTGTGTTTGTGCCAGTACCATACTATTTTGATGACTGTAGCTTTATAGTATAATCTGAAGTCAGGAAGGTTGATTCCTCCAGTTTCATTCTTCTTTCTCAAGATTGCTTTGGCTAGTCGGGGTCTTTTGTGTTTCTATATGAATTGTGAAATTTTTTGTTCTAGTTCTGTGAAAAATGCCATTGGTAATTTGATAGGGATCACATTGAATCTGTAGATTGCATTTGGTAGTATAGTCATTTTCACAATATTGATTCTTCTTAATCAGGAACATGGAATATCTCTCCATCTGTCTATGTCATCTTTGATTTCTTTCATTAGTGTGTTATAACTTTTCTGTGTACAGTTCTTTTGTCTTCTTAGGTAAGTTTATTCCTAGATACTTAATTCTTTTTGTTGCAATGGTGAATGGGATTGATTCTTTAATTTCTCTTTCTGATTTTTCATTGTTAGTATATAGAAATGCAAGTGATTTCTATGTATTGATTTTGTATCATGCAACTTTGCTAAATTCACTGATTAGCTCTAGTAATTTTCTGATACTATCTTTAGGGTTTTCTATGTACAGTATCAAGTCATCTGCAAACAGTGAGAGCTTTACTTCTTCTTTTCTGACCTGGATTCCTTTTATTTCTTTTTATTCTCTGATTGCTGTAGCTAGGACTTCCAGAACTATGTTGAATTATAGTGGTGAAAGTGGACACCCTTGCCTTGTTCCTTATCTTAGGGGGAATGCTTTCAGTTTTTCACCACTGAGAATAATGTTTGCTGTTGGCTTGTTATGTATGGCCTTTACTGTGTTGTGGAGAAGGCAATGGCACCCCACTCCAGTACTCTTGCCTGGAAAATCCCATGGACGGAGGAGCCTGGTAGGCTGCAGTCCATGGGGTCGCTGAGAGTCGGACACGACTGAGCGACTTCACTTTCACTTTACTGTGTTGAGGTAGGTTCCTTCTATGCCCATTTTTTGAAGAGTTTTACTCATAAATGGGTGCTGAATTTTGTCAAAGGCTTTTTATGCATCTACTGAGATTATCATATGATTTTTATCTTTCAATTTGTTAATATGGTGTATCACATTGATTGATTTGCATGTATTGAAGAATCCTTGCATCCCTGGAACAAACCCAACTTGATCATGGTGTATGAGCTTTTCGATGTGTTGCTGAATTGTTTGCTAAAATTTTGTTGAGGATTTTTGCATATATGTTCATCAGTGATATTGGCCTGCAGTTTTCTTTTTGTGTGTTGTCTTTGTCTGGTTTTGGTATCACGGTGATGGTGGCCTTGTAGAATGAGCTTGGAAGTGTTCCTTCCTCTGTAGTTTTTTGAAAGAATTTTAGAAGGATAGGCATTAGCTCTTCTCTAAATGTTTGATAGAATTCTCTTGTGAAGCCATCTGGTCCCAGCCTTATGTTTTGGGGGAGGTTTTTTATTACAGCTTCAATTTCGGTGTTTGTAATTGGGTTGTTCATAATTTCTGTTTCTTCCTGGTTCACTCTTGGAAGATTGAACTTTTCTAAGAATCTCTTCATTTCTTCCAGGTTATCTATTTCCATATAGTTGTTCATAATAGTCTCTTATAATCCTTTGTATTTCTGCATTGTCTGTTGTAATCTCTCCTTTTTCATTTCTAATTTTGTTGATTTGATTCTTCCCTCTTTTTTTCTTGATGAGTCTGGCCAAAGGTTTGTCTGTTTTGTTTATCTTCCCAAGGAACCAGCTTTTAGTTTTATTAATCTTTAGTATTGTTTCTTTCATTTCTTTTTCAGTTATTTCTGCTGAGATCTTTATGATTTCTTGCCTTCTACTCATTTTGGGATTTTTTTGTTCTTGTTTTTACAGTTGTTTTAGGTGTAAAGTTAGGTTGTCTATTCGATGTTTTTATTGTGTCTTGAGGTAGGATTGCATTGCTGTAAACTTCCCTCCAACTGCTTTTGCTGCATTCCATAGGTTTTGAGTTGTCGTGTTTTTCTTGCCATTTGTTTCTAGAAATTGTTTGATTTCCCTTTTGATTTCTTCAGTAACCTATTGGTTATTTAGAAATGTGTTGTTTAATCATCATATGTTTGTGTTTCTTACAGTTTTTTTTCTTGTAATTGACATCTAGTCTCATAGCACTGCAGTCAGAGAAGATGCTTGATATGATTTCAATTTTCTTAAACTTACTGAGGTTTGATTTGTGACCCAAGATGTGGTCTATCCTGGAAAATGTTCCATATGCACTTGAGAAGATGTAATCGTCTGTATTTGGATGGAATGTCCTGAAGATATCAATGAGATCCTTCTCATCTAATGTATTATTTAAGACTTGTAGTTCCTTATTAATTTCTGTTTTGATGATGTGTCCATTGGTGTGAGTGAGGTGTTAAAGTCTCCTACTATTATTGTGTTACTGTCAATTTCTCCTTTTATGTCTGTTAGTGTTTGTCTTATGTATTGAGGTGCTCCTATGTTAGGTGCATTGATATTTACAATTGTTACGTCTTCCTCTTGGATTGATCCCTTGATCATTATGTAGTGCCCTTTCTTATCTCTTGTAACATTCTTTATTTTAAGGTCATTTTTGTCTGATATGAGGATTGGTACTCCAGCTTTCTTTTGCTTCCCATTTGCATGAAATATACTTTTCCATCCTCTCACTTTCAGTCTGTATGTGTCTTTAGGTCTGAGGTGGCTTTCTTGTAGACAGCATATATATGGGTCTTCTTTTTGTATCCATTCAGCCAGCCTGTGTCTTTTGGTTGGAGCATTTAATCCATTTACATTTAAAGTAATTACTGATATGTATGTTCCTATTGCCATTTTCTTAATTGTTTGGGGCTGATTTTGTAGGTCTTTTTCTTCTCTTGTGTTTCTTGACTATATAAGTCCCTTTAACATTTGTTGTAAAGTTGGTTTGGTGGTACTGAATTCTCTTAACTTTTGCTTGTCTGAAAAGCTTTTTATTTCTCCATCAATTTTGAATGAGATCTTTGCTGGGTATGATAATCTTGGTTGTAGATTTTTCCCTTTCAGTACTTTAAATATATCCTGCCATTCCCTTCTGGCATGCAGAGTTTCTGCTGAAAGATCAGCTGTTAAGCACATGGGATTTCACTTGTACATTACTTGTTGCTTCTCCCTTGCTGCTTTTAATATTCTTTCCTTGTGTTTAGTCTTTGTTAGTTTGATTAGTATGTGTCTTGGCATGGTTCTCCTTGGGTTTATCCTGTATGGGACTCTTTGTGCCTCTAGGACTTGACTGACTATTTCCTTTTCCATGTTGGGGAAATTTTCAACTATAATCTCTTCAAAAATTTTCTCATACCCTCTCTTTTTCTCTTCATCTGGGACCCCTATAATTTGAATGTTGGTGCATTTGCTATTGTCCCAGAGGTCTCTGAGATTGTCTTCAGTTCTTTTCATTCTTTTTACTTTATTCTGCTCTTCAGAAGTTATTTCCATCATTTTATCTTTCAGCTCACTGATTTGTTCTTCTGCTTCAGATAGTCAGCTATTGATTCTTTCTAGAGTATTTTTAATTTCAGTAATTGTGTTGTTTGTCTCTGTATGCTTATTCTTTAATTCTTCTAGGTCTTTGTTAATTGATTCTTGCATTTTCTCCAATTTGTTTTCAAGATTTTTGATCATCTTTACTATCATTATTCTGAATTCTATCATTATTCTACCTATTTCCTCTTCATTTATTTGGACTTCTGTGTTTCTAGTTTGTTCCTTCATTTGTGTAGTATTTCTCTGCCTTTTCATTTTTCTTTTAACTTACTGTGTTTAAGGTCTCCTTTTCCCAGGCTTCAAGGAAAAAGGTTGAATTCTTTCTTCCTTTTGGTTTCTGCCCTCCTAAGGTTGATGCAGTGGTTTGTGTAAGCTTCAGTATAGGGTGAGATTTGTGTTGAGTTTTTGTTTGTTTGTTTGTTTTTCCTTTGATGGGCAAGGTTGAGTGAGGTTGTAATCCTGTCTGCTGATGATTAGGTTTGTATTTTTGTTTTGTTTGTTGTTTAGATGAGGCGTACTACACAGGGTGCTACTGGTGGTTGGGTGATGCCTGGTCTTATATTCAAGTGGTTTCCTTTGTGTGAGTTCTCACTATTTCTTACTCCCTAGGGTTAGTTCTCTGGTAGTCTAGGGTCTTGGAGTCAGTGATTCCATGCCAAAGGCTCAAGGCTTGATCTCTGGTCAGGAATGATGATTCCACAAGTAGTTTGTTATGGCATTAAGGGAGATTAAAACACATACCCAAAAATGAGAAACCAAAGATGAAACCAAGACAAATAGAAGTTACACAGTCAGGCAAATAATAATTAAAATAATGGAATATACACATATACATGTACACCCATGAGCAAAGTCAAAACAGTCCAACAAAAATAAGGTACAGTAGATTGACTCAGAGAACAAAGGAAATCAAAAATTACATTTACCAGTTAAGAATAAAACTAACAAGCACAAACTGGAAAACAAAACTAAAGCAAGGTGCCAAGTGGGGAATAAAGTGATGAAAACAAAACTAGCAAATATGTTGAACTAGTGAGTTTTCTTTTGTGAGCTCACTCAATGGCTTTTTATATATTCCATAGACACAGAGTCTGCCTAGTTGATCATGTGGATTTAATCTGCAGCTTGTACAGCTGGTGGGAAGGTTTTGGGTCTTCTTCCTTAGTCACACTGCCCCTGGGTTTCAACTGTGGTTATATTTCCACCTCTTCATGAGGAAGATGCCTTCCTCAGCGATCAATGCAAAGAAATAGAGGAAAACAACAGATTGGGAAAGACTAGAGATCTCTTCAAGAAAATTGGAGATACCAAAGGAACATTTCATGCAAAGATAGGCTCGATAAAGGACAGACATGGTATGGACCTAACAGAAACAGAAGATATTAAGAAGAGGTGGCAGAAATACACAGAAGAACTGTACAAAAAAAGATCTTCACATCCCAGATAATCGCGATGGCGTGATCACTCACCTAGAGCAAGACATCCTGGAATGTGAAGTCAAGTGGGCCTTAGAAAGCATCACTACAAACAAAGCTAGTGGAGGTGATGGAATTCCAGTTGAGCTAGCTATTTCAAATCCTGAAAGATGATGCTGTGAAAGTTCTGCACTCAATATGTCAGCAAATTTGGAAAACTCATCAGTGGCCACAGGACTGGAAAAGATCAGTTTTCATTCCAATCCCAAAGAAAGGCAATGCCAAAGAATGCTCAAACTACCGCACAATTGCACTCATTTCACATGCTAGTAAAGTAATGCTCAAAATTCTCCAAGCCAGGCTTCAGCAATACGTGAACCGTGAACTTCCAGATGTTCAAGCTGGTTTTAGAAAAGACAGAGGAACCAGAGATCAAATTGCCAATATCCGCTGGATCATCGAAAAAGCAAGAGAGTTCCAGAAAAACATCTATTTCTGCTTTACTGACTCTGCCAAAGCCTTTGACTGTGTGGATCACAATAAACTGTGGAAAATTCTGAAAGAGATGGGAATACCAGACCATCTGACCTGTCTCTTGAGAAACCTGTATGCAGGTCAGGAAGCAACAGTTAGAACTGGACATGGAACAACAGACTGGTTCCAAATAGGAAAAGGAGTACGTCAAGGCTGTATATTGTCACCCTGCTTATTTAACTTATATGCAGAGTACATCATGAGAAATGCTGGGCTGGAAGAAACACAAGCTGGAATCAAGATTGCTGGGAGAAATATCAATAACCTCAGATATGCAGATGACACCACCCTTATGGCAGAAAGTGAAGAAGAACTAAAGAGCCTCTTGATGAAAGTGAAAGAGGAGAGTGAAAAAGTTGGCTTAAAGCTCAACGTTCAGAAAACTAAGATCATGGCATCTGGTCCCATCACTTCATGGGAAATAGATGGGGAAACAGTGGAAAACAGTGTTAGACTTTATTTTGGGGGGCTCCAAAATCACTGCTTATGGTGATTGCAGCCATGAAATTAAAAGACGCTTACTCCTTGGAAGAAAGATTACGGCCAACCTAGGTAGCATATTTAAAAGCAGAGACATTACTTTGCCAACAAAAGTCCATCTAGTCAAGGCTATGGTTTTTCCAGTGGTCATGTATGGATGTGAGAGCTCAACGGTAAAGAAAGCTGAGCATCGCAGAATTGATGCTTTTAAACTGTGGTGTTGGAGAAGACTCTTGAGGGTCCCTTGGACTGCAAGGAGATCCAATCAATCCATCTTAAAGGAGATCAATCCTGGGTGTTCACTGGAAGGACTGATGTTGAAGCTGAAACTCCAATACTTTGGCCACCTCATGTGAAGAGTTGACTCATTGGAAAAGACCCTAATGCTGGGTAGGATTGGGGGCAGGAGGAGAAGGGGATGACAGAGGATGAGATGGTTGGATGGCATCACCGACTCGATGGACATGGGTTTGGGTAGACTCCGGGAGTTGGTGATGGACAGGGAGGCCTGGCGTGCTGCAATTCATGGGGTCGCAAAGAGTCGGACACGACTGAGCGACTGGACTGAACTGAACTTCATGTGGGTCGTCCACTGGGATTTGCTCCTGAGGCTGCCCTGGAGGACTTTGGTCTGCCCCTGTGAGGGCCAGATGTGGTGGTGCAGCTGCTTGGGTCGCAGGGGTCCTGGCAGCACCAGGTACTCAGGGGAGTTGGCGGCTAGAGCAGCAGGAAGTATAGTGCTCTAGAAGGGTATGACAATGAGTATTGGCCAATATGCCCAGTATTCTTGCCTGGAGAACCCCCCACCCTGACAGAGAGGCCTGGCAGGCCTCAGTCTACAGGGTCACAAAGAGTCGGACATGACCGAAGCGACCCTGTGTGCATAGACGCAAGACTACTTTTCCCTGTGGCAGCTCTGCCCCAGTGAGAGTTGAGTGTGAAGATGACTCAGTTGCTTGGCTTGTGGGGACCCTGGAGGTGCCAAGTGTGCAGAGACACAGACTGCCTCCGCTGCAGGGTTATGGCCCTATCAGAGTCTTTTTTCGAGCCTCTTGTAGCTGGCGATCAGAAGACCTCTTTGGCCAATCTTTCTCCGTAGCTCTGCCTGTTCAGGCACTTAGAGGGCTCCCCTGCCTGGGGTCCTATTCTGTTGTTCGGTGTGTCAGTGTGTCAGGCACATAGAGCTCCCCCCCTCCATCCCCCCACCCCACCCCCGTTGTGTCCTACTCATTAGATCAGCACATCAGGCACTTAAAGGGGCACCCTGGGTGGGGTCCTACTCTGTAGTTCAGTGCCTCAGGCGTTTGGTGGGCCAGCCTGACTATTGTTCAGCTGCAGATGCTGGTGTGTGGGGAGAGAGAGGCTATGGTGATGGCTCCACCCTCTACATGTGACTCAGCAGTATCGCCTTGCTTACATGGCTGCCCTTGCTTTCCTCCACAGGCATTTCCCACCACAATCTCCTCCCGCACATCCCCTCAATCCGTCTCTCCGCAGTCAGCAGCAGCTCTCACCCTGGGATTGCTCCACAACCCCTAAACTCCAGTTTCCAGCCGCTGCACCTTCCAGGGGACCAGCTTTCTTGTCCGGGGTATGTATGGCTGCAGCAAGAACTGTCTGATTCTCATTCCATTTAGGCTGCCACAGATCAGCTGTTTCACTCTCAGCCTTCAATGTTTCTCCTCTGACTCAGACAATTGCCCGGATGTGGGGATCGGAACCCTGCTTCAGTTCCCCCACCTGCCGAGGGCAGGTCCAGTCCTACTAACACTCCTGTTTTTCCCCCTAGTTCCTTCATCCTACCGAGTTTTGCATGATTCTATATGTTTTTTTCCACTGGTCAGGCACACCTGTCTGCTCTCAGCTGGTGTTCTGCATGCACTTCTATGTCTGAAGGTGTATTCCTAATGTATCCATGGAGAGAGATGTACTCCACGTCCACCATCTTGTTCTCTTCCTGACTACTTTTTAAAAATTTTCTTTATCTTTGGTGAAGTTGCTGGGGGTATGGACTAGACTGACTGCTCAAGATAAGTGACTGACCTTTAGTCAGGGCTAAAATTGGGTCAGGACAATATTTTTGAGAAACCACATTTCATGAATCACTAAGGCTCTTGGATTCATAAGTTGATATTTTTAATCACACTTTGAAAAAATTTAGCCAATATTTTTCCAAATATTTTTTCTTCTCCTAAACTCCACTTAACATAGTTGTTAAGCTGCTTGATGCTGCCTTGCAGTTTATTCATATATTCTTTTTTACTCAACCGTTTTTCTCTCTTTGATATTCAATTTGGATGATTTCTATTAACTTGTCTTCAAGTTCTCTGATCCTTTCTTTCTGCTGTGTTTAATCTTCATTTAAGCCCACTCATGAAATTGGTTTTTAAAACTTTATCTCTCTCCTAAAACTCCCCATGTCTTCATCCTTTGTATTTATCTATTCCTATTTCTGTAACATAGTTATTGTATTGTTCAGCCACTCAGTCATGTCCATCTCTTTGCAATCCCATGGACTGCAGTACACAAGGCTTCCCTGTCCTTCACCATCTCCCAAAGCTTATTCAAACTCAAGTCCATTGAGTCATTGATGCCATCCAACCACCTTGTCCTCTGTCCTCCCCTTCTCCTGCCTTCAAACTTTCCCAGCATCAGGGTCTTTTCCAACGAGTTGGTTCTTTGCATCATGTGGCCGAAGTATTGGAGCTTCAGTTTCAGCATCAGTCCTTCCAATGAATATTCAGAGTTGATTTCCTTTAGGATGGACTGGTTGGATCTCCTTGCAGTCCAAGGGACTCTGAAGAGTCTTCTCCAAGACCACGGTTCAAAACCATCAATTCTTAAGCGCTCAGCCTTCCTTATGGTCCAACTCTCACATCCATACATGACTACTGGAAAAACCATAGCTTTGACTAGACGGACCTTTGTCAGCAAAGTAATGTCTCTGTTTTATAATATGCTGTCTAGTTTGGTCATAGCTTTTCTTCCAAGGAGCAAGCGTCTTTTAATTTCATGGCTGCACTCACCACCTGCAGTGATTTTGGAGCCCAAGAAAATAAAGTGTGTCACTGTTTCCATTGTTTCCCCATCTATGAAGTGATGGGACTGGATGCCATGATCTTCGTTTTTTGAATGTTGAGTTTTAAACCAGCTTTTTCACTCTCCTCTTTCACCTTCATCAAGAAGCTCTTTAATTCCTCTTTGCTTTCTGCCATAAGAGAGATGTTATCTGCATATCTGAGATTGCTGATATTTCTCCTGGCAATCTATATTACAGCTTGTGTTTCTTCCAGCTTTGCATTTTGCATGATGTACTCTGTATATAAGTTAAATAAGCAGGGTGACAATATATAGCCTTGACATACTCCTTTCCCAATTTTGAATAGTTATTTTAAATTCTTATTCAATACTTTCAATATCTTGGTTGCCTATTTGTCTCTTTATTTTTTTTGCTTCATTTATATGTCATACATTCCTATTTCTTATGTCTGATTTATGACTGTATACTGGACATTCTGAATGATGTATTGTAGAGACTCTGGATTCATTAATTTTCACATGAAAACTATTCAGTTTTGTTTTAGTAGGGAGTTAAGTTACTAACGGATCATTTTGATTTTAGACTGTATTAAAGTAAGTCTGGGCTTCCCTGGTGGTTCAGTGGTAAGGAATCCACCTGCAATGCAGGACATGCAGGTTCGATCCCTGAGGCAGGAAGATCCCTTGGAGAAGGAAATGGCAACCCACTCCAGTATTCTTACCTGGGAAATTTCATGGACAGAGGAGCCTGGCAGGCTATAGTCCATGGGATTGCAAAGAGTCAGACACAGCTTAGCAACTAAAACAACAGAGTGAGTCTATTTTAGATTAGCTTTTCATCCGAGGGCCAGGACCTGGATTCAATGGAAAGCCCCAAATATTTACCGACCTCTCTAACACTGTGGCTATCATTCAGTCATTCAGTTGTGTTCGACTCTTTGCAACCCCATCGACTGCAGCATGCCAGGTGTACCTGTCCTTTACTATTTCCCGGAGTTTGCTCAAACTCATGTCCATTGAGTCAGTTATGCCATCCAACCATCTCATTCTCTGTCGTCCTCTTTTCCTCTTGCCTTCAATCTTCCCCAGCATACAGGTCTTTTCCAGTGAGTCAGCTCTTTGCATCAGGTGGCCAAAGTATTGGAGCTTCAGCTCTAGCATCAGTCCTTTCAATGAATATTCAGAACTGATTTCCTTTAGGATTGACTGGTTTGATCTCCTTGCAGTCCAAGGGACTCTCAAGAGTCTTCTCCAACACCACAGTTCAAAAGCATCAATTCTTCGGCTCTCAGCCTTTATTATTTTCCAGCTCTCTCATCCATACATGATTACTGGAAAAACCATAGCTTTGACCATATGGACCTTTGTAGGCAAAGTAATGTCTCTGCTTTTTAATATGCTATCTAGGTTTGTCATAACTTTTTTTCCAAGGAGCAAATGTTTTTTAATTTCATGGCTGCAGTCACAGGCCACAGTGATTTTGGAGCCCAAGAAAATAAAGTCTGTCACTGTTCCCATTGTTTCCCTATCTATTTGCCATGAAGTGATGGAACTGGATGCCATGATCTTCGTTTTTTGAATGTTGCATTTTAAGCCAGGCTTTTCACTCTCCTCTTTCACCTTCATCAAGAGGCTCTTTAATTCCTCTTCACTTTCTGCTATTAGGGTGGTGTCATCTGCATATCTGCAGCTTCCCTGATGGCTCAGAGGGTAAAGCTTCTGCCTGCAATGCAAGAGACCCAGGTTCGAGCCCTGGGTCAAGAAGATCTCCTGGAGAAGGAAATGGCAACCCACTCCAGTACTCTTGCCTGGAAAATTCCATGGATGAAGGAACCTGGTGTGCTACAGTCCATGGGATGGCAAAGAGTCGGACACGACTGAGCAACTTCACTTTCATCTGCATATCTGAGGTTATTGGTATTTCTCCTGGCAATCTTGATTCCAGCTTCTGCTTCATCCAGCCTGGCATTTCGTATGATGTACTCTGCATAGAAGTTACATAAGCAAGGTGACTCCTTTCCCAATTTGGAACCGGTCCATTGTTCCATGCCTGGTTTTAACTGTTGCTTCTTGACCTGCATACAGGTTTCTCAAGAGGCAGGTAAATTGGTCTGGTATCCCCATCTCTTATTTTCCACAGTTTGTTGTGATCCACACAAAGCCTTTAGTGTAATAAATGAAGCAGATGTCTTTCTGGATTTCTCTTGCTTTTTCTATGATCCAACAGATGTTTGCAATTTGATCTCTGGTTACTGCCTTTTCTAAATCCAGCTTGTCCACCTGGAAGGTCTCAGGTCACATACTGTTGAAGCCTAGCTTGAAGAATTTTGAGCATTACCTTGCTAGTATGTGAAATGAGTGCAATTGTATGGTAGTTTGAACATTCTTTGGCATTGCCCTTCTTTGGGATTGGAATGAAAACTGACCTCTTCCAGTCCTGTGGCCCTGCTGAGTTTTCCAAATTTGCTGGCATATTGAGTGCAACATTTTCACAGCATCATCTTTTAGGATTTGTGATTCCATGGACTGCAGCATGCCAGGCTTCCCTGTCCTTCACTATTTCCCAGAAATAGTGAAATTCACGTCCATTGAGTCGGTGATGCCATCCAACCATCACATCCTCTGTCATCCCCTTTTCCTCCTTCCTTCAATGTTTCCCAACATCATGCTCTTTCACCTAGTGGGACACAAATGCCAAATGTTTTCCCCCCAGTACCAGACACCTGTAAGGCAAATTCAAATCTCTGTGGCTTCCTCCTTTCTGGGATTTTCACCCTTCAGTTTTCAGCTACTTAGGCAGCCCTGAACTCTGACCTGACTCCTCAGCCCTTATAAAACTGCCACTTTTTGTTTTATCCCCGTGGGCCACATGAGGAATGGTCACTTAAATGTGGATCTTGTCCAATGTGTTTTTCTTTTTTCAGTGGCTGAGTCGTCTCCAGTTTTTGCCTACCTCTGGTCACCTTCCAATGCATTTCAACAGTGTCTATATTTATTGTTCAGTCTGATACAATACTCTTGACATTAGTTGAAGCCACACTATAATCTAATTTTATTTCTTTATCTGGTTGATAGCTATACAAGTAGGTTCACTTCGAAAATCTTCCAAGGTATGTGTTTGTGTACTTGTACCTTCACATGCTATCTATATACATCAGTAGTAATTTTTTTACAAGAAAAATGTGATTTCATGTTGGCACCCAGTTTAAAACCCCTCAGGGGATTTCTGATGGCCCCAGACCAACTCAGATCGCCTCTCCAGCACCTCTCTCCTGACCATGACACCAGCCACAGAGGTTCACGTGTGACTCCCTAAATGAGATGACACCAGCTCTCACTCCTCCCTGTATCCCCAGCTCCCTTATTCTACATGGATAACGCTACTGGTTCCTCAAGCTTCAGTTTAAGCACCATCTCCTTGTAGAGGCTTTTCCTGGACACCAAATCCCTCCTCCACCTTAGGTGCTCTTTGTTGTGTTCTCAGTCACAAGGGCCCCCTCCCCAACCTCCACCTCTGCAGCAGCTCTCATTACACCAGCTTGCAGTGCCCAGTGAGCTCCTGAAAAGCGGGAACTGTATCTTCAACCTTAAATCTAGCCCCATAGTAGTTCAGAGAATTTCCAAAATGAACAAAGCCCCTGACATCCTTCCTGTTATGGTTAGTGCTTCTGGGGCAGCTTGCCTGCCAGATCCTGCCTGAGGTAGTTCCCCGAAGTTGGGGACCTAGAAAAGGCCTAATGCTCTCCTGAGAACCTAAAGAATTGGCTGCACCTGGATCCAGCTCTTCACTAGACAAGATGTTCAGGTAAAGTTCTTCCTCCTGTCCAGGCCTGCTGCTTGTGTCAGATGAAGGGGTGGAACTTCGAGCTCTAACCATCTACTCTTCCTAGACAGAAAAACTGAATGACAGACCAGGGGGTTTTAAAGAAGAGAAGGAAAAGTTTATTGTGTTGACCTTATTTTCATTACAGTACCAGAAATTCATTCTCAGTTCATTTCAGGCGCAGAGGGCTCTGCAGACATTTAGCACCCCAGTGCTTGCTCCAAAGCAAGGGGCAGCACCCCAACCTATGGTGCATTTCATAGAACATGAGTACAATAAAATAGAAGAGTTACAAAGGGTTTTTTTAAGTACATAGTTTCTTTAAAAATTCTAGTATTTTTGTTTTTACATGTTTACCTTAATATTACCAAAAACAAGTGACTGGAAAACATGGTACTTGATATTCTTGTCTCAAATTGTTGACCTTAGGTTAATGTATTTTGCTATTTTCATTTTAAAGAGGAATTATACCCATTTCTCTGAGGAAATCTAAAAGGTGACAAGTAAGGCGATGCATAAATTACAGGTGGGATGAAGGCCCTGGTTCATACCCTAACTCATGTCCTCTTAAATCTGCATTTGGCCTCTGTGTTGTGAGGTAATTGAAAAAGGCTCAGGAGATGGCCTCACTTCTGGACTACCTCTGAAGCTGATTTCCTGATTTGTTTTTAAAAAATTGTCAGCACTCATGACACCCTGACGGGGAGAGATCCTCCAGTCAGTGCACTGACTCATCGCCACCCAAAAGAGTCGTTTCTGCATTAGATTGAGAGATCAAAGACCAAATAATGAAAGAGGAATTGGTATCTTCCAGATACTCTGAAATAGCAATGACAACCTGAGTTAATGATGTCTACATTTGGTGAACTCTGTCAGGTTAAAGATCTTTCCTCACTATATCAAGACTGAGAAAACACGAATTTAAATTAAAAAGTTTATCCCACTAGACTAGACACTGAACAGCAATATTCAAGTTGATTAACCCACAAAAATGTCCCCATAAAATCAAATATTTAAAAAACTAATTATTAAAATTACACAATGGAATATATAAATAACTTTGCACACAATGCACCCTCCATTTGTTGTTACCAAGAGAAATCTTCCATTACATAGCTTTACCAAAACTTTAATATTTCCATGAAATTTGATACTACAGTACTAACATCATTTTATTCAGAAAAACACACTAGATGTTCCCTTGAAACTCTTGCGTTGAATCATTTCTTTTAACCATTCATGACAATTGTAGGGGGAAAAAAACTGCTTTCAAGTACCTAAATTTACTCCCGAAGCAGGTGTGGGGAAGAGGAATCCTGCTTGTTGTGAGGGTGGTGTCTGGCCGGCTCCAGGTCACAGTGTCAGTATGGTGTAATTACCAGCCAAAGGAAATGGATTTTCCTTCCTCCCAGTCTCTTCTGGAAACTGCACTGTTGTCCCTAGCCATCAGGGACTCTGCAACCAGATAATCATTGTTTATTCCATCAGAATCTTAAGAAGGTTCATAATAGGAAGTCGTGAGGACAGCAGAGGAAATTAAGCTCCAGTCTTAGAACTGCTTCTTAATGTTTATAAAACCTTTGCTCTCCCCAGAGAGCTGAGTTCACAAAATACATGGGCTTACCAGATGCGTGTGCACTTAGTAGGTGGGCAAACAGTTGTACATTTCAATCTGAAATGCCACTGTGAGAGATACAACACTTTATCAATTGTGTGGAAAACTCACACACCATCATTCTCAATGTGCTACGTGTAGAGGACAGTTTTACAACAAAACACAGGCATGTCCCCACAGCCCCAACAGCAGATTGTGTTACATGCATTTTGACCTCAATCAAATATCACTGTTCACAGAACATAAAAAGTCACACTGGCGCATTTCATTCTGACATGTCACGTTATTTCATATCACTCTGGCACTGATTAAGACAAGTTTTCTATTATGGCATGATGAAAGAAAAAAATTCATTGCATATAAATGATGGTTAAAAACAACACACTGTGAACAGTTTCCAGAAGCTTCAACTTTTCAGTGAAATCAATTCATGTTTATTAGAAAAAAAATCTACCAATCTTTTCAGTCACAATTTGCTTTCGTACAGTAGAAACAGCAGACAAAGCTGACCAAGACCAAATTTTAGCAGTAGCATCATTTCCTAGGGTGTTAGAGATTCATTTTGGAAGATCTTATTCCACATGAATGAAGAATTCCTGGCATGAAGAGGAGGGTTGAAGGCCATCTCAGAAGCAAGCTGGGTCTTGCATATTTAGATTCAACTATTAATAAGACTTAAATCCAGGGTGCTAAGGGGCAATGAGAATACACACTACACAGAGAATAGATTTCACACTGCACCTTCCTCATACAGAGTACGCATGAGAGACCAGGCAGAAAGAGGTGGAATGGTGCCCTGTTCAATGTCCCAAGGGAACCAGCATTTAGAAAGCATATCCCAGTGACTTTAGTTATTTCCTGCTCAATATCCCAGAAAATAAACTGGAAAAAAGCACAACCGTGCCCATGGTTTATAGACACAAGTGGCGGTGGCAGCTTCTCTGAAGGCTTAATTAAACCTCAGATGAAGCTGAGCAAACGTCTTTCATCCTCATTGATTCTGTCCCTTTAGCTGCTCCGACAAGCAGAGGAGCAGTGTTGGGGGGTGGGGACAGATCACACTACCGCCTTTGTCAACAGCAACAACTCTAAGGGACATTTTTAGTCTTGGATCAATTTATCTACAAGTCCCTCCTCCCCAGTTTTTACAAAAGCAAACTCAAAAGCTCCTTCAGACTTACAGACTCCTGAACTATGCTTCCATGTGAATATGGAAAAAATTAATTACTTGATATTTGTCCTAAGACACTGGAAGGAGGCACAGTCCATGGAGTGCTCTGCTGCTGTAGCCTGCAGCCTGGGCAGACGGGGAGCAGGACCTGCAGTCTCACACAACCAGAAGACTCCTCTGGGCGCCTCCCAGCACTGCCCACCCAGCAGGAAAGGCTGCTGCGGAAGGGCTGTTCTGGGTTGCTAAAGACACAAAAAGCCATGACTCATGAGTCCAACTTGCTTCAAGAAACAACTCTGTGGAGTCAGAATGGGGGGAACGCTGGCAACGTCTGCCGGCTTAAACTAAAAGAACTACAGAACAGTGTACAGAAAAACATGAATCACACAATCAAAATCTCTCCTGGTCTCAGATCTGGGAGTCTTTTGTAGAGAAAAGACAAAGCCAACTTTCCCTGGGTCTGAGAGAGAAAAAATTCTGCAGAGAAGCTGCGGGTAAATGATGTGGTGACCTTCCTGAGGGAGTTCTGAAGCCCTCAAGGTGGATCACGAGAGGGGCTTACTATGGCTGTATCCAGTAGGGAAATAACAGACTTCTTTTAAGAAAGTGGGAAGAGAAAGCAAAGACTTTTGCAAATACAAAAATTGCTTACAAAACAATTACTTAAAAAGTTCACTGGGGCTGGGTGCAGAATAAGAATAATGTCTTCATTTCATATTAGTCACAATGGTTCTGACGGTTTATAAAAGAGAAAGGCCAATTTCTGCGTTTCCTCATGACCCCTCCCCCAACACTCCAGAGCCCTCCTACTGCTGATCTTTTCCCTACCCTCACCCCAACCCACCCCCATCCTCTCCCCAAATTAATTTGCCCCGAGCTTAGCCTGAAGACACATGATTGTTCGTTGGGTTTCAATTTCACAATGGACCTGATGCTGGGAAAGGGCACAGGGCCCAAGGGCGCAGACCGGCGCCGCCCCTGTGGCGACCCGCCCGGACGCACCGCCCAGGCTGTAGGCGGAGCCCCGCCGCCCCTCCCCGCAGACTGAGGTAAGGAAGGACAGGGCGGCGCTGGCTAGTGGCCTCTTGAGACACTGCAGCACATGTGGGCTTGTTTTTCTTCCAGTTGCTTTTGCCATCTTCTCTTCTAGTGAGAGGCCTGCTCTTCATAGAGTCCCCCAAAGATCAGTTCCTTGTCTTCCTCTGAGGTTCGAATCTAATAGAGAGCCTTAACTCCAGAGATCCAGAGCTGCCAGCGGGCGGGAGTCAGGATGAACAGGGTGGCACTCCTGCCCTGTCGGTTCATCAGCAGTTGTATAGACAGATTGGAAAAAACTAGCATTTAATATAAAAAGTGTTTTTCAAATGGTGTAATTTCCTATCCTCCTCTGGAGATCATAATTCCTCACGTGTCTGAGGTCCTGTGGAAAAGGAGAGCAAGTGGAAAGAAAATGGATCACTGTCAAGTTACAAAGTACAGACTGGGCGTCCTCTGCTATTGAACCCTATTATTTGTGCCCCACCTCCACTGTATCTCTCTTTTTAAATTGTTAGGAGCTTTGGTTTAGTGTGTTTGTGTCAATTTTGAAAGCAAAAACAAAAAAGACATTTTTGTTTTCGAGAACACTGAAACTAACTGTTTACCCCTACTCCCTCTAAATTTTTTTCACAGGTACAATATTTACTTCTAGTAAAAATGCACATATATTTAGTCAGGATTCTTCTTTTTTCACTTAATAACGTATACATTTTCCTCTGTAGCATTACCATTTTCTAGTCTTGGGTGTTTAAACTGTTTTTCAATGCCTTTAAAAAAAAATGATAGTAAAATAAATTTCTCCATGTATATAACTTCTTTATTATATTGAATTATTTCTTCCAAGGTAAATTCTCAAGAGAGGAACTGTTGAGGATATAAAATTTTAATGAATCCTGATGACTGATTTACTGCCTTTTAACAAGGATTTTTCTAATGCACACAGCTTCAACAAGATTCACCCAGAAGAGTTTCACCACCATCTTCCCCAACAAATGGCATAATCACCAAAAGTTAAAGTGTTAGTTGCTCAGTCATGTCCAACTCTTTGTGACCCTATGGTCTACAGCCTGCCAGGTTCCTCTGTCCCTGGAATTCTCCAGGCAAGGACGGTGGAGTGGGTAGCCATTCCCTTCTCCAGGTTATCTTCCTGACCCAGGGATTGAACCTGGGTCTCCTACATTGCACGTAGATTTTTTACCACCTGAGCCACCAGAGAAACCCAGCATTACCAATACGTACACTCTTTTCTATGTAGTAATAGTAATGCTAGAGTCCTTTAATTTGATTACTGTTTCTTCAAATTCATTTATTATTTGTGTTTTTATCTTATTTAAACATTATGTCTATATTCTTTACCCATTTATTTATGAAAATCCTTAGGTTTTACTGATGAATTTAATTATTTTTATGGTGAATATCCAACATTTCAGCTGTGATTTTAATATCATGGCATAGTCTTCAGGATGTTTAGGTGAATCATTCAAGATCCATTTCTATACTTGCTTTTTTAGAATTAGTTTTGAGCTGAATAAATTAAAATCCAGAGTGAAGCTTATTAAAGGTTTATATAAAGTCACTTTTTGTATTCTAACAATTTTTTTAGACTGGCTACCACTCAAAATGTACACATAGTAGAGAAATCAGTGTATGTCATGTATCACAAAACTCATAAACCTAAACAATAATAATCACAAAGCACTCTTTCTTCAAAAAAAGAAAGAAAACAAAAGAAGGAAGGGAGGGAAGGACGAAGAGAGGAAGAAGGATGGGAGAAAGAAAAAGAAAAAAAGAAAGAAAAAAAGGCAGCAATTACATTAATAAATACTGTCTAGAAGCCCAACTGAATAAGCAATGTGAAAAATATAGACTACCAGATGTCACAATGGAAGACTGAATAACTGATTCTTCTTGTTCTTACAAGATTCTGTTTCTGCAACAGAAATCGGACAGGCCAAGAAGTACCTACCTAAAGCCAAAAATCTGTACATACCTTTTCGGCTTGCCTCCTTTGCTGTCTTGTCTCTATACAGTGCTCCCGTTTCCTTCTCCTCCTGAAAGCGGTTCTGTAGCTGTTTGATCTCCTGATCATAGTCCTGCCACTCTGGGACAATTCGAACAGCGGCCTCCAGCTTGGGCTCTTTGGTCATTGGATTATTACACTGTGAAAATCAAAATAACATACTTCAGCCCAGTTAAAGGAAGGGTATGTTATATAGCATTCAAAGCTGTTTCTATTCTTGGGTTATAGGTTCTAACTGGACAAAAAGAACAATGATATGAGAAGCAATGTGGTAGGGGCTGTACAAAGCTTCGGCAAAGAAGTCGTGGAGCGCTACTGGAAGGCAGAAAGAGAAAGTCCATTTGGAAAAACTACAAGGCACAGAGTGATCTGGAAGACAAATGGTAACTTCATGGATTCTAAATAGTGAAAACAGCCCCATCAGACAACAGAGGATTTGCCTTCCTGCTGAGGTTACTGTAAGAAGTCCTACAACCCCTGAACTACACAATTACAGAGAAAGACCAAATTATCTAGTTATACATCAGACTGGACTGAATGCAGTAAAGAGCCACAGACGACTTACCAAATCAATTGTTTTTGCCCTTTTCTTAGAGGCATCATCACACCACGTTTCACACCAAAGCCATTCTTGAGGGAGTGATTTAATTGGCACCTGATGGATCATGTTATTGGGCAAATCCTATTCAGTAGAGAAGATAAAACACAACAATCTGAAGTTCTAGGGGAATAAACAACAAGGTCCTACTATAGAGCACAGAGAACTATATTCAATATCCTATTATAAAACATAATGGAAAAACATGAATAAGAACATATATCTGAATCACTCTGCTGTATAGCAGAAATTAACACAACATTGTAAATCAACTATGCTTCAATAAAATACAAAACAGAATATTTAGAAATAAAGTGCTAGGGGAAATTTAAATAAATGAACAGCAAATTAGCTGCTCATTACGTATCAAATGCCAATCACAAAATTTTAAAACAGAAAGAGTCCTTAGCAAAAACTGTAAAGTACCTACAGTATTTATTTATGGTGTTTTTAAAAACCAAAGTTTAGACGATCCATAAAACACCTACCCATAAGAAGCACCTGAAAAACTTTAGGCTAAAACTCACAAACAGTCTGCTTTCTCCTTGGAAGGAAAGCTATGAAAAACCTAGACAGTGAATTAAAAAGCAGAGACATTGCTTTGCTGATAAAGGACCATATACATAGTTAAAGCTATGGTTTTTCCAGTAGTCATGTATGGATGTGAGAGTTGGATCATAAGGCTGAGCGTTGAAAAACTGATCCTTTCAAATTGTGGCACCTCAGACTCCCGAGAGTCCCTTTGACTGCAAGGAGATCAAACCAGTCAATCCTAAAGGAAGTCAACCCAGATTATTCACTGGAAGTACTGATGCTGAAGCTGAAGCTCCAATACTTTGGCTACCTGATGCAAAGAGCCAACTCATTAGAAAAGACCCTGATTCTGGGAAAGATTTAAAGGCAAAAGGAGACGTGGATGGTAGCAGATGAGATGATTAGATAGCACCAATTGGCATGAATTTGAGCAAACTCCAGGAGATAGTGAAGGACAGGGGAACCTGGCGTGCTGCAGTTGACGGGGTCACAGAGAGTTGGACATGACCTAGCAACTGAACAACAACAACAGACTTCCCTTCCAGAGGGCATTTCTAAGAAAAACAGCACTGCCTTCTAAAAGCCGATTAGGCATTGAATGTGGCTCTTGTATGTCAAAGTTTTGCTTAAAGGAAGCTCTAAATCCACCTTGTCAACTGAGGCTTGATTCTAAGTAGATGAAGCCCACGTGTTTTCTAGCCAACTGTACTCTATGCTTTGAAGCTTTTCTCTCAGGAAAACTTTTGAGTTTGACACATTAATAATAAAATGTTCTATTGTCCAAAGACACAAACAGCCAATATGATCCAATAATTTTACTTCTGGGTATACACACACAAGAATTGAAAGCAAGGACTCAAACAGATACTTGCATACCAATGTTCATAGAGGCATTATTTACAACAGTCAAAAGATGGAGATAAGCCAAATGTTCATCAGCAGATGAATAGCCAAACAAAATGTAGTACATACATACAACGAAATATTACTTGATCTTAACAATGGATAAATGGAGTTAATGAGTTCTAAGACAATGCTACTCAAAATGTAGTATGTGGAGTTGGAGCACAGAGTTTGCTCAGAATGCAGGTTCTTAGGTCCAACCAAATACCTACTGAATCAGCCTGTGGAGGATGGGGACCCAAAGATTAATGCTTTAGTAAGTTCTTCAGATGATTTTTTTTTATTATGCTAAAATTTGAGAAGAGCTGTTCTAATGTTTTTGCCCTGTCCAGTAGCTGGGTAAAACACTATTTAATATTAGCCTTTGCAAAGTCAGAAATGCATGCTGTTACCTCTAGGCTAATCATTAAAAAATTATTTAAAACTGTATAGTTTAATAGAGGGAAACAGAATTATTAAAAACTCTCGATCATTTGGAAAGAAACTGACTAAGGAAAAAAAAGAAACACAGGACACATGGCATAAGCAAGGGGACTGTGGAAAAGCCAAACTTGTTGGTGATTACATTTACTATCAACGGACTAATGTTCAAATTAAATGATGGTCACACCAAATGAAAAAACAAACCAATATAAGCTCTTTATAGGAAACAGAACTAAAACATAAGGATTAAGAACTACTGAAAACAGAAGGATAAAAAAATATACCATGAAACAGTAACTAAAAGGAAAACCAGTGTAGCAATACTAGTATTAGATGAAGCACACTTCAAGCCCCTGCCAAAAAAGCATCAATAGCAATGATAAAAAGTTAATTTGTCAGAAACATATATGACTTCTAAGTTTTTAGGCAATGAACGATATAGTCTCTAAGTACATCAAGTAAAATTTGACAAAACTAAAGACAAGATTTCACATTATGGAAAGAGATTTTAACACAATTGTCGCAGTAACTAGTAGAAAAACAGACAAAACACACATAATGTAACAGGAAAGAACAAAACCTGACTCTGTGTTGGATTTGTTTAACTTTTGCTTTCTGTTGCTTTTGTTATCACTAGAGGATGCTTTCTAAATCACTAAAAGGATGCTTTTTATAGTAATAAGCATACATAATGGCCTGCCTGGGGGAACCCTGTCCCTCTGCCTGAAAGTTAAACTCAAGGGGTTTTGTTCAGCTTAGAGAAACATGTTGATCTTGTCCACCTGTGAATGGCTGCACGAAAGAAGAAATTAACACATCCCCTCCCAGAGGCTGGCCATACTAGGAGATATTTTTCAAGACTTACAGCCTCTTCACTTTACTTCCTCACCTCCCGCCTCTCTCTGTTTTATCAAAGAAACTAGCATCCAGACCCCAATAAGATAGTACCCTAAGACTCTTGTCCACCATCTTCTTGGACACCCAGCTTTCCAACTGGGTGTCCAAGTTGGGTGTCCAATAGCTTTCCAAAGTCGCTATTCCTTGATTCAACACCTCATCTCTCGATTTATTGCCTTGTCATGCAGCAAGCAGACTGAGCTTGGACTCATTAACAGTAACAGCATTATCACTAAACTTCACCTAATGGACATACAAAGAAAAGCATCACGTCTAACATCTGCAGATATAAAACCAGATGAAATGGCTACCAAAAATGACCATATCTGGATCAAAAAGCAAAGCTCAACAAATTTTAAATGCCTAAAATCATACAGAATACTTTCTCAGACTAGAGCAACTGGACTAGAACAAACAAACAAAAACAAAAACCAAGAAAATCTCCATGTATACAGTGAAAGAAACAAGAGGGGAATTAAAACATCTATTAACGAAGGCAGTAATGCAGGAATTTAGAAACAAAAGATATATAGAAAACAAGTACGAAATTGGCAGATGTAAATCCCACCTCACTAATAATTACACTTAATATAAACAGATTAAACTCTCCAATTGAAAGCCACATGGGATGCCAGCTCACATCTAATCAATTCAATTAACAGTAAGTATTACTCAAAACATAGAGCATCATGAATTCTTGCACTGCTGATGGGAGTATAAATCAGAACTACTTTGGAAACTGCTTGGAATTATCTAATGAAGATAAAGATCCACCAATCTGATGGTTCAGCAATTCAACTTGTAGTTGTATACACAACTGAAATACGTGTACATGTGCATCAATCAAGACATGCATAACTGATCACAGCAGCATTATCCATGGAAGACAACAATGGAAAACAATCCAAATTTACAATAAACAAAACACGGTACCATTTCATACAGGAACATGGATGAATCTCATTAACATAATGTTAAGCAAAAGAAGTTAGACTCAAAAGAGTTACTTTGAGAGTAACTCAAAGATTAACTTTGTATAATCCCACTGAGACAGGCAGGGGAAAAAACAGGCAAAACTATAGTGTTTAAGGATACATGTGTAAGTAGTTACTCAACACAGAAAAGCCATGGAATGATTACCACAAAAGTTAGGATGCTGTTGGAGAAGAGGGTGGCTTTTGGGTTGCTAAGAATGTTGAATTTCCTAAACTGGGTGGCAGTACATGGGTGTGTGCTGTGTGGTACTTCATTGATGCATATGAATATGTATTTATATATTTTGTTTTGTACACTCTTATTTATGGGTGCTAAATATCATAATAAAGGTTTTAAAATGTTTAAAGCAGACTTAAGCAAAACAAAATATGTGAAACTATGTACCTAAAGCACAAACTATAATCTCACCTCTAAAAAATGTTTAGCATTAATAAATAGTGATTCAGCTAAACTTCTTAAAAAAACACCATGGTTTTTGATATAGAAAAAAGAGAAATAACAATACTATATCCTGTGCTGTGATAGTTAGTTCCTAAAGAAGAGAAACAAACCTAGCAGGCAGAGAAACAAATTTATCAGCTTAGCTGGGTACAAAATGAGAAGATATGGCAGCTCCTTCCTTCCATCTCCCTCCCCAAACCAACATCAGGCCTATCATACTTTTTACCACTATGTCCTCTCTTAAGGGCAAATAAAAATCACACACACACACACACACACACACACTAAACACAAATTCCTTTCCACGAAGAAACAAAACACTATCCCAACAGAGACAAATGAGAAGCAAACACTACTTCATTTTCTGACACAACACTGTACACCCATCACCAAAACTGTTAACCAAAAAAAGTGGCCACTTACTTGGTCAAGGTTTGAAAGGCTGTTAGGATCCTGACTCAGACCTTGGTACTGTCCCCTGAGTCTGTCACCAGCTGCTATTTTCCTAAACTTCTTCAGATCCACGACATACAGTGCACTGGATAGAGAAAATCCATTTGTTATAACCATGGATTATGGCAGAAAAAGTAACCCCACTGACTAATGGAACAGATCACTAGGCTAACATTCTGGTTTCTCATGGAAAAGGTAAGCTGAGGCTTTACAGTAGAGCTCACAGTCACTACGTACCACTTCAAAGATGGCTAAGGAAGTGATTACAAAACCCATATTCTGGTACCACAAGCTCATTTTGTCACTGTTCCAAAGAAAGTAATCTCTGACAAAAGAAGGTTTCTAGCAAATGTCAGCAGGTTTGATAATAAAAACTATAATAATTGATAATCATTAGTCAAAGATATCCTGATGATATCTTAAATGTTACAGAGGAAAAAACCAACCAAGTGTTATAGTTCCTTCGGACCAAGGGCATACAGTACAATACTTAAATCACCAACACCCCAACATTTATCTCTATACATGTTGCTTCCTACAGATTTCTCCAAATCACACTTTTCCCAGAGAAGATAATATACAGAAACAACAGATGTACAACAAATACATACACTGTTTAACCTAGGAGTTTTAGGAATTTATTCTATAGGTACATTTGAAATATAAAAAATTGTGTGTTTAACTGGTGGCTCAGTGGTAAAGAACCCGCCTGCCAATGCAGGAGATGAGCGTTCGATCCCTGGGTTGGGAAGATCCGCCAGAGAAGGAAATGGCAACCCACTCTGGTATTCTTGCCTGGGAAATCCCATGGACAGAGGAGCAGGCTACAGTCCATGGGGTCTCAAGAGTCAGACACAACTTAGTGACTGAACATCAACAACAAATAACATTGTATGTCGTAGCAAGACCACAATGATACAAATACTGGAAAAGTATGTTGATACAAAAAGGAAAAAGGTCTCTCTCTACATGTACTAGAAACATCAAGTTAAAAAAGCAAAGCACAAAACTGTAAATAAGGTAGGATATATTTTGTGTAAAAAAAGAAGTCATAGTTTTTTACCTAAGAATTAGAAAACTCTAGAAGGAGACACAGTAAGTAGACAGAATGGGGCAGCTTTTCACTATATATTTTTTATAGTTCTTATTTTTGAACCACATTAACATATTACCTACTCACAATTTTAAAGATGCAAAATTAATTTTAAAGAAATGAAAATCAAACCGCAACATTCTCAGTACCTGATATGGTACTTTCGCCCTGCTAAGTGACTGGCCCAGTACCCTGACTTCCAGAACCTGTAGCCATCCATCTCTCTGCGGCTGTCACAGAAAGGAGTGTAACCATAAGGAGCACCATCCAAATTGAAATCTCTTAACTCTTTCAAGTCTGTTCGTACAATCTGAAGAAGAAAGGATCACAGTCACTTGTTTAAAACCCATGCAGATAGCAGTTTCCTAGAAATACTGAGGGCAGCTCAGGGACTGATCAACGGCACAGGCCGCAAACCCAGCTCAAGCCTGGCTTCTTCTTGATTAGGCTGACTGCCCTCACCAGCACCTAAGATGATTAGCCTAGTGCTTGGGACACAGGACTCTTAAGTATTCAAAAAAAAAGCAGAAGTAAAACAGATTTACATTGTGTTGCCTCTCTGTGACTCAGTTTTGGATCTAAAATGGAGATCTCACAGGCTTGTTGGGAGGATTACATGAACTCGTGTATGGACAGATGTAAAATGATGCCTGGCACACAGTAAGTGCTCAGCAAGGATGAAATGTGATTGTAGAACTAGGAAAGCAGGCTTCATGTTGAGCCATTTGTGATATAAATGAGCCAGGTGGGGCAGAATTCCCAAGAGTTGGATGATTTTTGTCCAAATGACTTCTGCACACATTACATCACTTCCACTCAGATGAGGAATTCAGGTTTTAGATAGTTCAGGATAAGGGTAAAGGCTGTAGGGCAGAAGTATATTTATACTTTTTGAGTGTACATGCTCTAAAATTTGTGTGTTCCTTTTAATTAAGCCAGCTGTCTTCCTGATAGCAGGAAGACCAACTGACAAGTTCCATATGGTCAAGGCCAGGCACCAGCTCCCTCTCTTACCCACGTCAATAACTCCTAGCTTTGGGGCAAATGACTGGAGATGACAGCAAGCAGTGTTATGTTAAACCGGCAAATTTTTCAATTTTAGTTTGTATGTTAAATGAGTTAAATTTAAGATACAAAACTACATAAATGATGTAATCACAACTACATAAAAGAGGCACAGGAGAAAAGATGAAAGGAGATACACTGAATGCAAATTTTAAAAGTGCTCACATCTGATGATACCTTTCCATATATTCTTTTTTTCTTTTTAATTGAAGGATAATTGCTTTACAGTACTGCATCGGTTTCTACTAAACATCAACATAAATCAGCCATAGGTTTACCCATGTCCCCTCCCACTTGAACATCCCTCCCACCTCCTTCCCCATCCCAACCCTCTAGGTTATTATCAAGCCCCAGTATGAGTTCCGTGAGTCATACAGCAAATTCCCACTGGCTATCTATTTTACATATGGTAATGTATGTTTCCATGTTACTCTCTCCATACCTCCCACCCTCTCCTTCTTCCCCCAGCCATGTTCATAAGTCTGTTCTCAATGTCTGTGTCTCCACTGCTGTTCTGCAAATAGATTCATATATTCTAAATAATGTAAAATAAGTGTGTATTTTTCCACAATTGGAAAGATAAAATCATTTAAAAAGGAAAAGGAAGTCTAATGCCTTAAATTTGTACTGCTGAAACCTAGCCTTTAAGAGCTCACCTGATCCGCATCCACAAACAGGAACTTGTCAACAACCAGTGGGAATAGCACATCCAGGAAGAGGATCTTGTAACCCCAGATGATGCGCTGTTTCTCAGTCTGCTGGTGAAGCCACCGGGGCCATTTGTACTGAACAAGCTCATACTGAAAATTGTATTTGTCTGCCATATAAGGTATAAACTCCTATTTGCAGACACAGGGAACAACAATCATTTACTTTGATTAAGAAAAACAAGTCAGTCAACAAACCACAATTATGGCACAAGTAAAACACATTTACTATATCAGCAGTCTAATGAAGAAATGTGACCCTGACTAACTTGTGACTACGTAAAGAATACATATAAACTTTTGTCAAATCTCCATTTTTTATGATTTCTAATCACACATGAGATGACCAGAGATCTTTAAGTGAAGGCTTTTATATAACTAATTTATGTGTGTGTGTGTTTAAGGGAAATGGACTTTGTCTAAACTTGATTTCAGTAAAACATTTTTTTGAGCTTGATTTTAAGCCTTTCTCACCACTAGGTCTAATCCAGGGAATGACATGCAAACCCAAATACTCTGAACAAGTTTGTTGCCATCAAGTCTTTCAGATTCTAAATATAAGTAACCTAGGGGACCAGAAGTGAATTATTTATCTAGGAGAGATATTACTGAATATATTAAAAGTTGCTTAGTAAATTCTACAGAACAACAAAGAAAAAGATGCAAATAAATCAATTTGGATGACAAATACTGATAAAACAAAGTAGAAAACTTTCTAAACTTTCCATGCGTGCTTTTGCTTTACACAGATGATACACTACTTCCACAGATCACTGGGTACAGTTGTTCAAAACAGAACAAACCATCCTTCTCATTGGAACCAGTACTGTGCTTTCTCATTAAATGAGGACATTCATGCTTGAAGAGAAATGTTACTTCATCAAAACAGAAGAAACAGACTCTCCTCTTATGTTATCCAAGCTTCAACCAAGCCATAATTCTGTGTTCGGTTTTATAACAACTATTCCCTCCAAACAGACACAGGGAAGAATAATCAACATATAATTATGCAGGTGAAATACAGTAACCTAATAGAAGGAAAAAATTTTTAAATACACAGATAAAGTAGAAGTAGTAAACAGTATATTGCACTGTATATATCTCCTTAACAAGAATGTTTTCCTTTTAAAAGCCTAAGGAACAAACCTTAAACGTGGGGGACAAATAATTCTTCAAGAACCAGAATTTCACAGGAGTCTTGGTATTCTTCAGTACTGATAGCATCATTATGCTGTCAAACAAAAGCAAACAATAATAACAGTCATTCAAATCTTTTTAATCTCAACAAAATCAAATAAAGTCAATCACTAGACTCAATGTTCTTTATGGCAGAGCTAATGGCTCAGTTAGGCAAAGAGAGACCCTGATTAGTGGAAAATGGAAAATTGCACTTATTCATTTTATAGAGTCATCACTGGATGAGAAAGAAGAAGTACCTATTACTTATAAAAATATACCAGACTGATAAAGGCATGTGTCCTAATTACATTACACCTTAAAATAAACTACTTTATGAACTAACACATTAATTATGGTACAAATGAATCATGGAGGTTGTGTTTAATGACTACATCACTCTAAAGAGAAAGTCGGTGAAGCCTCAGCAGCTCTGTGTAACAGCACTGCCTCTCCCAGCCTACATCGGGGAGCCCAGCCAGGGAGGAGAGTAGGCAGAGGGAAGGGGATGGCAAATGATCACAGCTTCAGGATTCCCTACTTGGAAAACAAACAGAAACAAATTTTGAGTCAAGGAATTTAATTAAATTCAGTGGTTATTAACATCTGACATTACAATTCTAGGTCAGATATTATTTCTTGGGAATATGACAGCTAAACATGAGTAAAATGATATCTTCATTATTTGCTATACTAGATTTGTAGTGGAAAATTAAAAGTAAAAAAGAACCTTGGCATTAGGAAAGTCACTGTCAGGCAAAGGTGCATATTCATAGCCAAGCCCTCCTGACCACTGACTACAAGACGCCCCTGAGGGCTTTCCCCCTGGTGACTGCTGCATTCACTAGCCAAGCCTGTGCCTCTCCTCGACTCTGGCTATGTGACCTCAGCCGAGTCCTGCTACCCTCCAAGTCTCAGCCTCAGCTAAGATGCCTCCTGGCTCTAAAATCCTACAAATCATCAGAAGGCAGGTCCATGGCCCTATTCCACCTCTATTCTCTATGTTAACCTCAGGCAATGTTTGGTGGACAATGAAAAACCACTGTTTATAATGTGCACACAGTAGTTTTAAAGGTTTATAACCTTATAATAGCTATACAGATTCATTTACTATATATTATATAGTCCATTTCATGAGGTTGGCCAAATCAAAACAAATGTTAAGTATATACAATCATCTATACACAATCCTCAGAGTGCCTCAAATACAAAGAAGTATAACGGGCAGAATCCTATAAAACGTGTACTCCCAAAAGAACAACATGACAAATTCATGCATATATACTGAAATAACCAAACATGACTAACCGAAGAAATCTTTCATAGAGATGACCAGATGCAACAGAGAAAATATTAATTATGTCATCTTTGTCTTGTTTCACTTCCTCGGTCTTCTGTCCTCCTGTAAAGCCCCTATAATAAGGAAGGTAAAAACAAGAATACTTGAAATGCTGGTACAGGCATGTTGCCCTTTAAGGGTAGGGGAAGGAGATGGTGCTTCCCACCAGGACAAAGAGAGGGAGGCTGCCCATAGGGCCTTGTGGAGCTTCAGGAGAAGACTGGACTAGTCCACTAGAACGCAAAACAAACAATGGAAAGTTAACTGAGCAATTCACTCAACTCTCCAAAGAGCAGGAAAAATCCAACAGGAGTTAGGAAGTCAGGCACAGAAGTAACTCCACTATGAGGGGACACTAACTTCTTTCAATTACTCAGTGGGAAACATTCATCTACTACACACAAGTGGATGCAAAGAGCAGAATCTGAAAAGCCTAGACAGGACTACTATATTCAAAAGGAGGGAGGGATGGCATTTATATCTCAGTTTTTCCTTAAAAACATCACTTCTTTCTGATGGCAATTTACCATTTGAAGGAGTCCCAAAATCCAGATTCATTCTCATTAGTCCCATCGCTCAGCAAGTCCTCATTCACCATGTCTGCCTTCTTCTGGACCTGCAATCAGTCACATGTGATGAATCTCACTCCCTCTACTGGGTTGTGGAGGCACTGAACTGATCTTCATGGGATGTTCACTGAATACTGACAACACTAGAGGGTGAATTCTCCTGTGAGCATATATAACATACTCTGAGTCCAGACACATTCAACAGAACATGAATGCTGAATTCTGTTGAATGAGTCCAGACACATTCAGCAGAACTATGCTCATCACACCACACTAAAATCTTAATGAGGAGATAGCAACCTCCTGTAACTAGACAACAACTGTCTCTAGTTTGAAAAATGGGCCGAGAACCTTACAGTTTAAGTAAAAGCAGAAATGCAGTTCACCAAGCTAACTCTAGTTCTAGGCAAAGAGTACAGTGTGCACACGCTCCAGCTGCCAGGAAGGAGTCATCTCACGTGACAGCCTTGTTTTAGGGCTGACTAGTACAAAGAGGGGTTAAAACTTCTCGAGAGCATAGGGATCATTTTTCTGCTCAACCACGTGTGGCCTGCTTTAGATTTTAAAGTTTAATGACTGTCTCATAATATCTTTTATTTGAATATAAAAGATATATTTTATATTTAAATAATTTATATTTATATTTATATAGGAAATATATGATTTCCTATTTAAATTTATATTTAAATAATTTATATTTAAATTCCCACTAGGAATTTAAAAGTTCTAAGAAAAGAAAGCAAAAGTGAGAAGAAATTAAATAAGGGTACCACCATTTATAATTGTTGCTGAAATTCTCATTGGCATTCTTCCCAGTTTTCAAAAAATAATGTGAACTGTGACTGTACAAAGCAGTATCTATGAAAACATTTCATGTAAAATGACACTTGCACTGCTCAATGAGATAACCCAAAAGGCGCAGCCTCTCAGCTGAAGAAAGCCACAAACTTGTATTTACAAAATATACTTTGCATTTCAAGACGCCTTTCTATAAGGCCATAGTAAAATCTCAAATGAGAATTAGACTTGGGTGGGTTTCTTTCCTTTCTCTTCAGCTTTACTGAGATATAACTGACAAGTAACACTGCGTAAATTTAAAGTGCAGGACATGATGACCTGGTACAGGTCTATACTGTGAAATGATCAGGCTTCCCTAGTGGCTCAGTTGGTTAAATCTGCCTGCAATGCTGGAGACTCAGGTTCGATCCCCTGGTCGGGAAGATCCCCTGGAGGAAACGGTAACCCACTACAGTACTCTTGCCTGGAGAATTCCATGGACAGAGGAGTGGGACCGGCTGCAGTCCATGAAATCATGAAGAGTAGGACACAACTGTGTGACTAACTTTTTCACCATAATAACAGCACTTTTTCTGGAGTTAACACATCCCATCACCTCATATAGTTTGGGGCTGGTTTAAAGATACATATTTTTATGTAACAGCTACTAAAGACCACATTACTGCTGCTTTTATCAACAATAATAGAGTGGCTGCCTTAATATACCAAACTCACCTTCACTTTAATAATTTTGCTCTTGAAGTTGTTGAGGACAACAACAACTTCATCAGCATCAGGTGGAGAATCTGTACCGTCATGACTTAGAAAAGAAGAAAGAAAGACAGGTATCACAAATCATAATTCTCAAGTTGCAGTAAATGGACTTACATCAACCTGCTCTATTTTTCCACCATTTTCATCATAAAGGAGTTTTTTCTGAAAAAATTATTTTCTCACAAGCTGCAGAAAACCCCTTCAAGCAACACAGAGGCACTTGTCAAAATCTCTACCCTTACATGTTGAATACGCCAACTGGTCACAGCCCAAACTTCCTTCTTGAGCCCCTCATTGAATGACCTTCCATACACTGAGAGGCTCCCAGTGCTGGCAAGAATATGATAGCAACCCACTCCAATCTTCTTGCCTAGGAAATTCCATGGACGCAGGGGCCTGGCAGGCCACAGTCCACTGGGTCACAGAGTCGGACGTGACTGAGTGTGCATGCATGCGTTACTTTACGCACAGCAAGACATAGCTCTACTTCAGAGTTTTGTAAAGGCTTCGACTCTGTCCTTCCTGGAGGCACACAGCCAAGCCCAGGCCATGTACTCAATCTAGCGTCCATACTCTGCAGGAAGAACTAAAACAAGCTCTGTTTGCTAGCAGACAGAGCAGAGGAAGAAAATTTAAAGAGAGTATTTCCTTCCTAATCAACGATAATGTCTAAAATTTCCAGTCATCAATTTTTAAGATGCTAACTTAAAGCCATGACAAAACATGAATTCACTGAATTCACTGTCATCCAACAGAGAGCAGAGTTCGTGGGCAAAGGTGAGATTCTGATAGGGAGCATGGAACATTCCAGAGCCCAGGAAGCACAGAAGGAAGCGAGCCCTCAACTGCTCGGTGGAAGAGGCCCACACGCCCTAGAGGGAAGAGTGGCTAGGAAAAGGGCACACAGACGGGACAGGGTTTAGAAAGACAACAGATGAGCTCTTAATGACAGCACTAAAATTCTTTAAAACCATATTTGGGGAAAACATTAATTAGAGAAAACCCTACTATGTACAATGAAGATATAATTATAATACAAAAATCTTCTATTTTCTTGGTAAGAAATATGCAGAAATTCACATTGCTTTCATGTGTGTCAGATAAGATTCTACAAAGCTAAAATGAGGACACAAGACGATGTTGTTTTCAAATAACTAATGGAAATCATTCCTAAAATGAACTGGCATGAAGTCTTCTCACATAGCATAAGAATAATTTAAACTACGTTAAACAGAATTTAGACCACACCTTTTTAGAAGGCAGTATAATTTTTTTAAACTAACAGTCACTTGTAGCAAACCTTAAAGCAAAAAAGCAGGCTATTGACGAAACATGCTGGGAGTACCTCCATACTTTCTCAGACCTAGAAAGACAAGTGCTCGCACCAAGGTTCCAAGACCAAAGCCTACATGTCTGGTCAATCTGCAACTCACTCAGGGTAGAGAAATATACTACCCTGGGTTGAAAAGTCTGAACTGTTCTTCATTTCTTTTCTGCTTCCTAAAAATGACTCACTTTCTCATCTGC
This sequence comes from Giraffa tippelskirchi, assembly GCF_054371585.1. Taxonomy (NCBI): domain Eukaryota; kingdom Metazoa; phylum Chordata; class Mammalia; order Artiodactyla; family Giraffidae; genus Giraffa; species Giraffa tippelskirchi. The sequence goes on from NC_137277.1 coordinate 67,338,612, forward strand.
CTATGGTTTTCATCACAGTTGACAGAATGATTTGGTTCTGGGATATTTAGCACAAAAGAATGACTGAAGCCAAACTTGATTACATATATTGTTAGTATTTATACTGCTTACTGTTCAATTATACCCCAACAATTCTTCCACATTTCATTTTCTGGAAAAGCACATACAATCACAAAGTAAATTCTAATTGTCTAACTGCCAGCGTACTATTCATTTCAAGCTGATTCATACTGCAGAATGTTCTGAAAAAATGCACCTGTATCATTTAATCCTACCTGTAGATTCTGTAAATATCTTCAGAACGTCCCTTTCTTAGTCTGAGAATCCAAGCTCCTGGGTTGGCTTTTAACTGAAAATAGCCCTAGGACCAGAAGACAAGACAAATTTTAGTTCTCTTGGAAACATCAAAATGCTGTTTCTGAGGGACAGCTATTTCTTTTTTGAAATGTCAGTCAACTTTATTTTAAATAAGATAGTTAAACCAATGCAATTCTTAAAACCCACATATTAGAAACACTAGCAAAATACAGGCCTGTCAAGTCAAGAAGCCTGTCCTTTAGCTGTACTTCAGTGAAGAAGCAGTATGTAATGTGTGAATACACTTCCAATCTCCAAAAAAAGAATAAAAAGAAAAAGGCTATTGGCTCATAAGCAACACATTTTCAGGAGCCAATCTGGTTAGAGCAAAATATTCTAGCATGTTTTCTTTTAAGATGACATGTGATTCCAATCTATAAGTTTAACTAAACTGATGATTTTTATATTGACCAAACTCAGTCCATCATGAACTTTAATCTCACTCACATTCAGAATGCTAACTGCTCCATCATAAACTGCAGGGCCCAAATTAACGTGACTCAGTATCACCACCTGATGTACTCTTATTTACCAGATTAGCCATAACAATGGTGTCCACAATGACTGGCTTGGCTGAAGTTCCTAAGGTAAACTGCAGTCCCCGGGGGGGCTGGCCGGTGGTGATGTCATAGCAGTGCCCTTCTAGTAACAGGTACTCCAGCTCATACTCAGCAGCCACGATGCTGTCCACCTGCAGTATCAAAATTAAATCACCACCTGAAGACTACTCAGCAATAAAAAGAAACAATCTAGTGATACATGCAACAACAGAGATGAATCTCAAATGCACTATGCAAAGTGAATGAAATCAGACATAAAGGGCTATATATCATATAATCATATTCACAAAAAATTCAAGAAAAGGTAAAACTATAGTGACGAAAAGAAGATCAGCTGCTGCCTGTGGCCGGGGGGTGGGGGTGGAAAGGAGGGGATTACCTGTAAAGGGGCATGAGAGAACATTTGGGAGTGATGGAAATGCTCTGGTATCTTGATTGTGCTGGTAGTTAAAAAACATACACAATTTTAGAAATTCAGGTGGGTTGGAAGGAGAAGCAGGAAAAAGGACACAGAAAAACAGTAAAGAGGTTATTCCAGAAGTACAGAGGAGAGGATAAGATGTTAAGCTAGGAAGGTAGTATTGGGAAAAAAAAAAATCACATAAAATAAAATTTCTGAAAGAATGAATATATTTAAAAGCAAATAATGGAGAAGATAGGTAAGACACTCCTATACGGATTAATTTATATGAGAATAAGAAACAATGTGAACCATCAGAAAAACATCTGACAAAAATGTAAATTCATCTTGGCCTTTAGAAGACAGCCGAAAATACTGCCGTTTTAAAAGCAAATACCCAAGATATATTTAATGGTTCCATAGTGGCATAAAACCAACTGCCTAAATTATTGCTAATTCCTTGCAGAAAAATATGGTATAATTACAAAATCTTATGGCAGCTTGGCTTTAACTATTAGGTTGGCACAAAAGTAATTGCAATTTTGCATTGTTGAAATTTGTTGTTTGATATTAGAATATATTCTAAATAAATATGGTTATGTTATACATTATTTTAATGCACATTTCTCACCTTATTTTTTTTGCTAATGACTTATTAATTCCTGTTCATTTTATATTTATTTTAGATTAGGGAAATGATGTTAGACAAAAAACAAATTCAAGCAATTTTCTTATTTGAGTTCAAAATGGATTGTAAAGCGGTGGAGACAACTCACAACATCAATAACGCTTTTGGCCCAGGAACTGCTAATGAACGTACAGTTCAGTGGTGGTTCAAGAAGTTTTACAAAGGAGACAAGAGACTTGAAGATGAGGAGCCTAGTGGCCAGCTATTGGAAGTTGACAACAACCAACTGAGAGCCACCATAGAAGCTGATCCTCTTACAAACAATGAGAAGTTGTCAAAGAACTCATTGTCGACTATTCTACAGTCATTAGGCATTTGAAGAAAATTGGAAAGGTGAAAAAGCTTGGTAAGTGGGTACCTCATGACTGCAAATTAAAAAACATTGTTTTGAAGTGTCATCTTCTCTCATTCTACACAACAACAACAAACCATTTATCGATCAGGTTGTGACATGCAACAAAAAGTGGATTGTGTATGACAACTGGCGATGACTAGCTCAGTGACTGGACTGAGAAGAAGCTCCAAAGTACTTCCCAAAGTCAAACTTGCACCAGAAAAGGTCATGATTATTGTTTGGTGGTCTGCTACTGGTCTGATCCACTACAGCCTTCTAAATCATGGCAAAAACAATATATCTGAGAAGTATGCTCAGCAAATCAATGAGATACACTGAAAACTGGTGTGGATGTGACTGGTGATAGAAACAAGGTCTGATGCTGTAAAGAGCAATATTGCATAGGAACCTGGAATGTTAGGTCCATGAATCAAGGCAAATTGGAAGTGGTCAAACAGGAGATGGCAAGAGTGAATGTTGACATTCTAGGAATCAGCGAACTAAGATGGACTGGAATGGGTGAATTTAACTCAGATGACTATTATATCTACTACTGTGGGCAGGAATCCCTTAGAAGAAATGGAGTAGCCGTCATAGTCAACAAGAGAGTCCAAAATGCAGTACTTGGATGCAATCTCAAAAACGACAGAATGATCTCTGTTCATTTCCAAGGCAAACCATTCAATATCACGGTAATCCAAGTCTATGCCCCAACCAGTAACGCTGAACAAGCTGAAGTTGAACGGTTCTATGAAGACCTACAAGACCTTTTGGAACTAACACCCAAAAAAGATGTCCTTTTCATTATAGGGGACTGGAATGCAAAAGTAGGAAGTCAAGAAACACCTGGTGTAACAGGCAAATTTGGCCTTGGAGTACAGAATGAAGCAGAGCAAAGGCTAATAGAGTTTTGCCAAAACAACGCACTGGTCATAGCAAATGCCCTCTTCCAACAACACAAGAGAAGACTCTACACATGGACATCACCAGATAGTCAACACCAAAATCAGATTGATTATATTCTTTGCAGCCAAAGATGGAGAAGCTCTATACAGTCAGCAAAAACAAGACTGGGAGCTGACTGTGGCTCAGATCATGAACTACTTATCACCAAATTCAGACTTAAATTAAAGAAAGTGGGGAAAACCACTAGACCATTCAGGTATGACCTAAATCAAATCTCTTATGATTATACAGTGGAAGTAACAAATAGATTTAAGGGACTAGATCTGATAGACAAGAGTGCCTGATGAACTATGGATGGAGGTTCGTGATATACAGGAGACAGGGATCTGTCAGGATACATTTAACAGGAGGCTTCCTGTGTGCTGTTTTCAGTCTTGCATGAATTCTATGTTCCTTAACAGCACCTGAATACAGGTGCCAGAGGGGTGGCAAGCCAGCTTTCGGGGATAATAGAAATTCATGTATCTCATTCGTATGGAAAATAGCTTTTCCATATGGTGAACAGCAGCCATTTACAACTCTCTTCCCTTTTGATATGTAAAGTAACTTTTACAACCCCCTCTCTTGAGAATGATTCTAGCCTCTGGCTTTCTGGATGACTTGTTAGATTTTTGATCCCTGTCTCTGCTAAAAAGGGCTATCTTGTAAGAGAGTATATATATGCCCACAATATGTTAAATAAACGCCTTAGTTCCACCAGAACTCTGGTCCCTGTGTCTTTCCTCATTTCATCCTCTTTCTTTCTCTCTCTCTCCCCCTCTCCCTTTCAGGCTGCTTCCACGGAGCACAGGTGTCCGCCGTGTCTACTTACTTGCCCAGGCTTTCAAGATCTCTTCGAGAGGGCCCCCTGAGCCTACATAGACAGTGCTAGTTCTTTGTCCTAGAGTTATATGGGCATACTGTGTAAACCAGGTAATATCAGCCTCTTTTTTTCCTTCTCTCACTTTCTTATCGGTCGACTCTGTACCCTCAAGTTCCGGTCTATTAAAGGACCACAACAGGGATCAAGATCATACCCAAGAAAAAGAAAAGCAAAAAAGCAAAATGGCTGCCTGAGGAGGCCTTACAAATAGTTGTGAAAAGAAGAGAAGCGAAAAGCAAAGGAGAAAAAGAAAGATATACCCATTTGAATGCAGAGTTCCAAAGAATAGCAAGGAGAGATAAGAAAGCCTTCCTCGGTGATCAGTGCAAAGAAATAGAGGAAAACAATAGAATGGGAAAAACTAGAGATCTCTTCAAGAAAATTAGAGATACCAAGGGAACATTTCATGCAAAGATGGGCTCAATAAAGGACAGAAATGGAGGAGAGAGGGACGACAGAGGGTGAGATGGTTGGATGACATCACCAACATAATGGACATGAGTTTGGGTAAACTCCAGGAGTTGGTGATGGACAGGGAGGCCTAGCGTGCTGCGGTCCATGGGGTTGCAAAGAGTCGGACACGACTGAGTGACTGAACTGAACTGAACTGAACACTTAAAACTACAATGCCTGCAGCCAGCACTGGTCAACAGAAAGGGCCTAACTCTTCTTCACAACAACACCCAACAATGTTTCAAAAGTTGAATGAATTGGGTTATAAGGTTTTGCCTCATCTACCAAATTTACTTATCTCTTGCCAACCACTTCTGCAAGCATACTGACAACTTTTTGCAGGAAAAACACTTCCACAACCAGCAGGAGGCAGAAAATGCTTTCCATGAGTTCATCAAATCTCAAACCACGAATTTTTATGCTACAAGATTAAACAAACTTATTTCTCATTGGCAAAAGCATGTTAATTGTAATGGTTCTTATTCATTTGAGTCTAGTTATAATGATTTAAAATTCATGGCCCAAAATCATAATTACGCTTGCACCAACCTAACAATTAAAGAGTTTCTATCCCAGGCCTTTCAGGCTTGGTTTTATAGCCTTATCTAATGCTAATAATGGAACTATTTGGAGCTTAACATGTTAATGCAATACTAAATTCCATAAGTATAATATTAAGAGCTAAGAGGGAAACCCTCACACAAGTCTCAGGCTCTGTATTTTCAACGGAATGCAACTGGAGGAAGCCTAAAAAAGAGCAGCAAAAACTGTGGGAAATACGGAAGAAATCTGCTTTGCATTTGATTCTATACTTCTGTGCAATGTTCCTTAGTGCTTTTTTGTGACCATTCTATAATTTCTCCAACAAAAGTTAGTTCCTCAAGGGCAAAAACTGTATTCTCTATTTGTTAAAAATATGGTGGACAGGATTGGGAAAGGGCAAGTGTGTACCTGTGTGTACACACACACACACACACACACATACACACACACATTCTCTTTCTGCCTCAATCAGCTTAGCATCTAAAGGATTCTTCTTCCAGTTTTAGTGTATGTGCCGCTGAAGTGAGCACAGGGATTCTTCTTCAAGACACTAGTTATTCAACCTCACGGAAAGAAGTCTGCAAAGTCCTTTGGTAACTATGCTCAAGTTTCCAAGCTCCCAATTCCCAAGAAGACAGAACCAGAAAACAGGGTTCAACTGTGATAGGAGATATTAAGAGCAGACACAATGACAAATGTTTTAAAAAGGAAGGAGGCTCTGAGGCACTATAAGCTCCCTGGAGGTAAAGACCATGTCTTTCAGTTCCTTTGTTAATATACTCTAAGCTAGGTATAGAGTGAGGGCTGGTAAGTGACATAAGTGAAATGAATTGAACTATCTTTGAAAATGTGTTAGGGGAAAAGGACCAATTACCTTAGGGACTCCAAATACAGTTATATGGAAAGAAAAGGAAAAAAAAAAAGGCAATGAAACCAAAGGCTTGTTTTTCGCAAATATCAACAAATAGACAAACTTTTAGCTAGACTGACCCAAGAGAAAAAGAGAGAAGAGCCAACTTACTGAAATAAGCAAGGATAAAGGAAACATGGCTGTTAAATTTCAATTTTAGGAAATTGTATGAAAAACTGTACGCCCACAAATTAGATAACCTAGATAGAATGGATAAATTCCTAAGATACACAAACTTTGAAAACTGACTCAAGACAAAACAGAAAATCTAAAAAGACCTACAGCAACAGATTGAATCAGTAATTTAAAATTTTTCCAATGCATTAAGAAAATTATATAAAAGGCATCACATTGGAAAGAAAGAAGTAAAATTCTATTTGCGGATGACATGGTCTTGTAGGCTTGTATACTGAGAACTACAAAACATTGTTGAAAGAAATTAAAGACCTATATAATCAGAAAGATATGCCATATTCATGGTTCAGAACACTTAGAACTGTTAAGAAGGCAATACTCTCCAAACTGATTTAGGGATTTAATGAAATTCTTATTAAAATCACAGCAGCTTTTTCTGAAGATATTAATAAGCTGATTCCAAAATGCGAAGAACCCAGAATAGCCATAACTACATTGAAAAAAAAAAAAAACACAACTGGAAAATTCACACTTCCTAATTTGAAAACTTACTACAAAGCTTCAGTAAACAAGACAATGTGGTACTAGCCTAAGGACAGACACGTAGATCAATGGAATAGAACTGACAGCCCAAAATTAAACCTTCACATTAGGGTTAACTGATTTCTGACAAAGGCACAAAGACCATTTAATGGGGAAAGAATAGGTTTTTAAAGCAAATGGTGCTTGGACAACTGTATAGCCACATATGAAGAATAAAGCTGGAACTCTACCTGGCACCATATACAAAGAATTAACTCCAAATGTACCAAGGAAGTAAGAGTTTTCAAAGATGTAAGAGTTTTAAATTGTGAAAGTTCTAAAAGGAAACACTGGAGTATACTCTTGTGACCTGGGACTAAACAATGGTTTCTTAGATATAACTCCAGAAGCATAAGTGACAACAGAAAAAATAGGAAAATTGGACTTTGTGAAGATTAGAAACTTTAATGCTTCAAAGGACACCATCAAAAAAGTGAAAAGACAATCTATAAAATCAAAGGAAACATAAGTGAGGCATATATGTGATAAGGGACTTGTATCCAGAATATAAAAAGAACTCTTACAATTCAACAATTAAAAGATGAGTTAATTTTTAAAGATTTGAATAAAGCAAAGGATGTGAATAAACATTTCTCCAAAGGAGATACACAAATGGCCAATAAACACATGAAAAAATACTCAATGTCATTTGTTATTAGGGCAAATCACTCTGGAAAGCAGTTTGGCAATCCCTTGAAAAGTTAAACATAAAATTACCATATGATCCAGCAATCCCACTCCTATGTATAAACCCAAGAGAAAGAAAAGCATATCTACAAAAACTTATGTACAAATGCTCATAGCAGCATTATTCATAATGGTCAAAAAGCAGAAACAACCCAAATGTCTCTAAGTGATACAGCCACACAGTGGATATAATAAATAATAAATAAAATGTAGCATATCCATACAATGGAATACTATCTGGCAATAAAAAGGAATAAAGTACTGCTGCTGCTGCTGCTGCTAAGTCGCTTCAGTCGTGTCCGACTCTGTGCGACCCCATAGACGGCAGCCCACCAGGCTCCGCCGTCCCTGGGATTCTCCAGGCAAGAATACTGGAGTGGGTTGCCATTTCCTTCTCCAGTGCATGAAAGGGAAAAGTGAAAGTGAAGTCGCTTAGTCGTGTCCGACTCCTAGCGACCCCATGGGTCTGCAGCCTACCAGGCTCCTCCACCCATGGGATTTTCCAGGCAAGAGTACTGGAGTGGGGGTGCCATTGCCTTCTCCAAATAAAGTACTAATAAATGCCAAAATATGAATGAACCTTCAAAACAAAAGTGAAAGAAGCCAGTCACAAAAAAGTGACAGAAAATAGACTACTGGTTATCAGAGGGCAAGGGGAATTGGGGGTGATTACTCATGGGTATGGAGTTAGTATAGTCAAGGCTATGGTTTTTCCAGTAGTCATGTATAGATGTGAGAGTTGGACTATAAAGAAAGCTGAGCACCAAAGAATTGATGCTTTTGGACTGTGGTATTGGATCAGACTCTTGAGAGTCTCTTGGACTGCAAGGAGATCCAACCAGTCCATCCTAAAAGAGATCAGTCCTGAATATTCATTGGAAGGACTGATGCTGAAGCTGAAGCTCCAATACTTTGGCCACCTGATGGGAAGAACTGACTCATTTGAAAAGACCCTGATGCAGGGAAAGATTGAAGGCAGGAGGAGAAGGGGACGACAGAGGATGAGATGGTTGGATGGTATCATTGACTCAATGGAGATGAGTCTGAGTAGACTCCAGGAGTTGGTGATGGACAGGGAGGCCTGGAGTGCTGCTGCCCATGGGGTCACCAAGTGGGACATGACTGAGTGAGTGAACTGAACTGAACTGAATGGAGTTAGTTTTAGGGGTGTTGAAAATTTTCTAAAGTTAGATAGTGGTGATGGCTGCACAACTCTGTGAATACACTAAAACTACAGAGCTGTATACTTTAAAAGGGTGAATTTTATGGCATGTTATACAGATCTCAACGAGGCTGTTATTTGAACACTACTGTTTCAGAAGCACCCCATAGACTGTAGGGAGATTATCAGAGACTACCATAACAACATCTTCTACAGGGTTATGTGGGATTAGATACTGGGAAGCAATGATACTCTTACCTCTTCTAAATAAATATTATCAAGGTCATATGGTGTTCTGACAGACTCTACCATCCAACTCTCAGGTGTGTTCAAGTTCAGAGTGAACAGAGGAGACTGTGGCATATCCAGAAATTTTGCTATTGGACCCTTTGTAAAACTATTGTCTGAAGTAAAAGAAATCTCTGGTTCCAAGACATAACGGTAAAAGCTGAAATGGAAAAGAAAAGATATTAAACTTTTTTTTTTAATGCAACCACAACCTTTGAGTTTATACACATCTACACAGGTAAACAACTGACTTAAGACAAACTAGATTTGGAAGACCTTCCTTCCACAGTGAGAAAGTGTTTCCAAAACCATCTCTTGCCCTAACTATATGCCCTGTGGTTGTTGAAGATGCAAGGAGAGCAGGGGAGGTGGGCTTGGGAGGGGAGGTTATTCCTTCTTGCATTTTGTGGGGAGGGGAAATGCTTGTGCCCCCAGCTCCCACACTCATACTAAGTTCTTCAAACTCTTGATTAGTTCTTAGAAATTTAGCAAAACTTCAGTAAGTGATTTTTTTTTCCAAACATGATGTCCATATATAAATCCATTTGATCTTTTACATTCAATTTCAGCTTTCAGACTGAGTGCAATTTTTTCCAGGGGTTGATTTTTTTAGCCAGTTGGTTTTACCTTTTTAACGGCATGTCAGAAAGTTTAGATTGGCAGTTCATGAATACTCTTAGATTCATGTTGATCAGCTGAGTTAAAACCTAAAAGAAGAAATCAGATGACAAAACAAAAATTTTTCCTACAAAGTGACTGATACTTGAGACAAAATGTTTACATTTTCTCTTCAGAAATGTGTATCTCAAGAAAAAAACACAAAGATAATAAATACTATCAAGTCTGCACTGGGTAAATCCCTAGAAATCACAGCTCTAGTGCACAATCAAAATCACACTTACCTATCATGGGGACAAAACATGGGCATTGCCTCTGCAGTTGTACCTACCAAAAGCAATGGGGCAAGTCTCTGGGCTTCTCTGGTGACAGGGTCAATGACAGCCACGACATCAAAGTACGTCTCCCCTTCCTTGGGTTTCAGTTTAATTGCACTACAGAGATCAAAAAGATAAAACATTAATCTGGAGGAAAATAGGAAACAGTTGATTTCTTGGCAGGGTGGGGGCAGGAAGACAACACATCCAATACAACTAATCAACTCTCTTAACATTTTCCAAAATACTTTAGATCTCAAATAATAAGGTTACATGGTGGTCAACTATGTGATTGTGTCTACCTCAAAGTTTGCAAAACCCTCTAAAAGTTTCTGATGCTTGTTTTTAACAGTTAGAGAACATTATGCCAATTTTTATTTCTTGGCAAGAAGGTTGTAAGGAGAGAAGAAATTGATGTTTTCAAATAGTAAAAGAAACGTAAGAATATTACAAGAAATTTGCAAAAGAGAGAAAAAGGAAATAATCATAAAATCTCACCATCCCAACTCAACCACTGTATGACATATTTCTATACAGTCTTCCTTATATGCCTATATAAAGATCAGATGCACCTACAAGATATCAGCAACCTTATAATGACTTCATTCCTTCCCCCAGAAACTGTAATCATTATAAAGATTTTTCCATGTTGTTATACATTAATATCCTGACAAAGAAATAATCTTCAATTTGCCAAGTGAACCTGCTGTAGTTTACTTAAGCTATTCCTTATTGCTAGACATTTAGATGGCTTTCAAGCTGTAAAGAACTTCTCACAACCAGTTTTTATCACACTTGGAAATTTCTTGAGAATTAATGTACTCCCAGACATGAGAGTCATAATTAAACAAATATTTTTACGGCAAATAGTCTGTTCAAATTTTATCCCCAAAAGGACTGACTATGAGAAAGCACAGGTCAATTAAACCAAGTCCAATCTACTCTAAACTAATTAAATCAAAATCATAGAAGAGTAGTATGCAGGCTTCTGCATCTAAAGCCTCTGTGGTGATTCTGAGGTGCAAAAAGATATATACTTGACTGGTCAAGTAAGTGCTGCATACATCAACTGTAGGAGTTCTTCCTAAAGACAAGTTAATCTTAAATCTAATCGAGAAAACAACCCAGATTGTGGAACATTCCACAAGACAACTGGCCTGGACTCCTAAGAGTCAATGTCATAAAAGACTAAAAAAACAAATAAACAAAAAAACCCTCAAACTGTTCTACCTTAGAAGAGACTAAAGAGACATAATAACTAACTGCAATGTGTGAGCTGGACCAAAACAACAAACAGTTGTAAAAGGTCATTACTGGGCTTCAGAGAAATCTGAAAATGGACTGATATTACATAATATTGCTTTATCAAGGTTAAATTGCTGAGGTATGCCAGCGATTTAAATTGCTGGAGATACTGCCAGTACTCAGGAGACAGATGCCAAAGAATTTATGCATGAAATATAACGATGTCTACAAGCACAAGCTGGAATCAAGATTGCCGGGAGAAATACCAATAACCTCAGATATGCAGATGACACCACCCTTATGGCAGAAAGTAAAGAAAAACTAAAGAGCCTCTTGATGAAAGTGAAAGAGGAGAGTGAAAAAGTTGGCTTAAAGCTCAACATTCAGAAAACTAAGATCATGGCATCCAGTCCCATCACTTCATGGCAAATAGATGGGGAAACAGTGGAAACAGTGGCAGGCTGTATTTTGGGGGGCTCCACAAAATCACTACAGATGGTGATTGCAGCCATGAAATTAAAAGATGCTCACTCCTTGGAAGAAAAGTTATGACCAACCTAGACAGCTTATTTTTTTTTTTTTTAATAATAAATCTTTGTTTATTTTAAAAGGGAGGTTTCTTTAAAATAGATTTCCAAAAGTGAAATTGCTGAATCAGAAGATAGAAAGGTTCTTACAGTTCTTCCTTTTTCTGAAATTGGTAGAAATTTAGAAACTCTCTAGCTTTTGGCTCCATCAGCAGCATATAATAGATGGAACTGATCATTTCCTGGGACTTTCCAGCAAGTCTGTGCTTTCACTTCCTTGGAAACAGTGGGGAAACACTTGGTGATACTGTTCACCCATGATCCATCAAGATCTCCAGGTGGAGGATGGAAGGAAGCAGGAGAGGGCTTGGACCCTGAAGTGCAAATTCTATTAAGAATAGTTACCACCAGCTGGGGCCCAGTGAGGTTAGGAACCTGCCCGGAGTCATACAGCAGCAGGTGAGTGGCAGAATTTGGGTTAGAATACAGGGTTAGAATACAGCCAGAGCTGCCCCTACTACATGCTGGGCACTGCTCTAAGTGGTTCACACAGAGTAAGTGCAAAGAGGCACCGCCCGAATCCCCATGATACAGATGAGTCATTGTACCCAGGGGCTACTTTCTTAGCCAACATAGATGGAGGTGGAAATGAGAAGAGCTGGCAGAGCTTGGAGCCTGCTGCCCCCAACCTCACTGCAGAGAAGGTGAACCCCCAATCTCCTAAGAGACACCCCCTTTCAGCCAGTGACCAGAGTCCTTTGCTTGACTCATGTGCTAAGTCACTTCAGTTGTGTCCAATTCCTTGCAACCTTATGGACTGTAACCTGTCAGGCTCCTCTGTCATCCATGCCCATAAAGTCCCATTTAGTGAAATGGTCCCACTGCCTGGATTCCATCTGTGATGAAACCTGCCAGAGGCGATTAGATGCAGCTCAGAATTATTATTATTAATACTGCAGGTCTGCAGGGGAAGAGGAAATTGAAAGAAGCTGGGCTTACCAAGAGATGTTCACACTAAGTGAAGAAAATCAGAGAAAGTCAAATACTGCTGCTGCTAAGTCGCTTCAGTCGTGTCCGACTCTGTGTGACCCCATAGACGGCAGCCCACCAGGCTCCCCCGTCCCTGGGATTCTCCAGGCAAGAACACTGGAGTGGGTTGCCATTTCCTTCTCTATAGACAGCTTATTAAAAAGCAGAGACATTACTTTGCCAACAAAGGTTTGTCTAGTCAAAGCTATGGTTTTCCCAGTAGTCATGTATGTGAGACTCTCATGGATGTGAGAGTTGGACTATAAAGAAAGCTGAACACCGAAGAACTGATGCTTTTGAACTGTGGTGTTGGAGAAGACTCTTGAGAGTCCCTTGGACTGCAAGGAGATCCAACCAGTCCATCGTAAAGGAGATCAGTCCTGAGTGTTCATTGGAAGGACTGATGTTGAAGCTGAAACTCCAATACTTTAGCCACCTGAGGTGAAGAACTGATTCACTGGAAAAGACCCTGATGCTGGGAAAGATTGAGGGCGGGAGGAAAAGGGGACAACAGAGGATGAGATGGTTGGATGGCATCACCAACTCAATGGACATGAGTTTGGGTAAATTCCGGCAGTTGGTGATGGACAGGGAGGCCTGGCGTGCTGCGGTTCATGGGGTCACAAAGAGTCGGACACAACTGAGTGACTGAACTGAACAATATACTTTCAAATGGTTGCCAAAAATGTGAATGCGTGTTACGTTTGTATGCAAACAAATACTATACATACACACACACACGGATAAATGTGGCACAATGTCAATAATTGGTGAATCTAGGTTAAAGATATTTGGGTGTTCACTGTAATAGTCTTTCAACTATTCTCCAAGTTTGAAACTTTTCAAAATAAAAAACTGGAAAACAAGAGACAAAAAGACAAATGACAAAAGACTTCCTTATAATGCTACACTTATTTTTATTTTATTGAAAACAAGACAAGTTTCAAAAAAAACATGAAGAGACAAGTGGTCTAACAACAGTTTATTCTTTAATATCATAAAATTAAGCTGATCTGCTTTATTAAATGCTCTGTTTTCTCAAAGAGTGTATTCAGAACTACTTTTAAATTGATTTAGAAATAAATGTCAACGTTTACGCAACTAAGCTCTGTTATGAGTTCTACATACGAATATAAACATATGAAAACCACATGTCACACTTACAAATACACTTTAAATGGAAGAATAAAGGAGCTGAGGAAAACAAAAATATGCATAAATTCAACACTGATTCTATACCTGTGTCTGTCCTCGAAAAACTGGTATTCGATTCTTGCATCTCCTTTTGGTTGAGCTGACAGGAGAGCGTCCACCTTCATTACCAAGTCACTGGCCCTGAAAGATGTGGTTGGTGAAAATTTAGCATCTCTCTGACTGAAGGTTTTCCAGCTGTTACAGTCAACCTAAGTACTGAATGCCAACGACATGGTTTGAAGAAATAAACTTTGTACCAATAAGCATGAGAAAAAACCCTACAGATCTGTGTCACTGATTAGTTTTATAGCCCTGCAGTAAGTGTTGATTTTTCCATATGTGAAATGGAGGTAACCTTACTTGGAGTGGCTCTTGTAAAACCAGCACTGGCTAAACATACAAAATAAAGCACCTAGCTCAGAGCCTGGCCCAGAGCAGGCTGCCAGGGTCATTTATGTCTCTCTCACCCTCTTCTAAATAACTTTATTACTTTTTATGATCATTAGAGTAACAATTTATAAAAAAAAAAAACATTCAGGAAAAAAATATATAAGGAGAAAATGGAGATATACACAATAATAGCATATTTAAGAAATAAGTGTTGAAAACACTTCAGTTCATAATTCTTCTATATTGTAAAATATATATATATCCATACACACAAAAGTGGTAACTCAGCTCCTTTATATTATTTGGCAACCCGACTTTTCATTTAATAATATATTACAAACACTATTTTGTTGGGGTACATCAATATTTTCAATAACTGCATAGTATTATATTTATGGATACATCATTATCTATTATATTATTACAATCAACATTACAGTAAACAACTTAGAAAAGCATTTCCATGTTCCCCACCCCTCCTAACTTGATTTCTAACCAAGGAAGATTTTGCACTAAATCATGAGACTGAAAAAAAATGCTCTCGTCTGTTGAACCAAGGATTGAATTCTAAGAATGCTAAAATAAATATTGAGTATATTTGTGAATATATTTGAACTAGAATCAAGCCCATCCATTCTCTCACTGAACCGAACAACTATATCAAATCACATCCCCTGGTACTTCTCAATACTAACTCTGAAAACAAAATAAAATAGGTCATCTGTTTCCTGTGATATGTCAACATCGTCACAAAATATGTCAAGGGACACTAACGTGGCCTGGGATGAGCATCTTGATCAAAGAGGTCACAACTGAGGTTTAGGGAGCTTAGGATAGCCTCTTAGCTGCAGGTCGGGGTCAGGCATGAAAGCTGTGGCCGTCACAAGGGGCCATTCCAAGGTGGAGCAGTCTTGGCACTAAGGAAAACCCTAGGCAAGCAAGGTCACTCTGACAACCCTAAAAGTTTTAGCATCAATCTTTTGGCAGCCCCATAACTATCTTGAAAATGAAAGGGAAAGGGAAAGTTGCTCAGTTGTGTCCAACTCTTGCCAACCCATGGACTATACAGTCCATGGAATTCTCTAGACAAGGATACTGGAGTGGGTACCCTTTCCCTTCTCCAGGTGATCTTCCAAACCCAGGGATTGAACCCAGGTCTCCCATACCTCAGGTAGATTCTTTACCAGCCGAGCCACAAGGAAAGTCCAAGAATATTGGAATGGGTAGCCTATCCCTTCTCCAGCGGATCTTCTGACCCAGGAATCGAACCAGGGTCTCCTGCATTGCAGGCAGATTCTTTACCAACTGAGCTACCAAGGAAGCCCAAAGCTACCTTATTTGTCTCTATCCACCCAGTACCCACCCAATACATCTCTAGTTGGTTAAAGACAAGTCTTTTGTGCCTAGTCTGGCAATTATACAGTCCACAAGGACTCCAAGGGACTCCTCCACAGGCTCCAGAGACAGAGAGGGAGTGGCCCAAGGAACACATCAAGCCCATGCCTGTGACACAGTGGCTTCAAGTCATAGGTTAGCTCCTGGCCTGTATCCAGGGGTGTTTCATAGGCTAGAACAAGGAGCACTAAATGAGGTAGAACAAAACCTCTTTATCTGTGACCTCAGTTTGGCTGAGATGAAAAAAGATTTCTTCTCATATCACATAAAACTTGGCAGAGAGGCTACTTTGGTAGCTATCAAAGTCAACACTAAGACATGCATGTTGAACTCTACAACATCATGCTATATGAAATAGATGAAGAAAAGAAAAAACAGAAAAACTTCCATATCCTCAAACTATGCATCAAAGAACACTATCAAGAGTGTGAAAAGTCAATCCATGGAGTGGGGAAAAAACATCCGCATATCATACAGCTATACGGGATTGATATCCAGAATTAAATGAATTCCTACAACTCAACAACAAAATAAATAATTAAAAATGAGCAAAGGACTTGGATAGATGTTTTCCCAGACAGACAAATGGTCTATTAAGCACATGAAAAGATGTTCAAGATCACTAATTATTAGGGGAGTATGAATCAAACCACAAGGAGATACCACACCCATTTAGAATGGGTATTATAAAAAAAATAAAAAATAACAAACGTTGATGAGGACGTGGAGAAATCAGAACCCTTATGCATTACTGATGGGAAAGTAAAATGGTATAGCCTCTGTGGAAAAAGGTATATTTAATGCCAAAAACCATGTGATTATGAATATGAGTTCCAGTTACATAGCAGGTACACAGACCAATCAAATAATTACTTTTCTTCCTTTGAGAAATAACTTATTAAAATACATAAGCTAGTAATAACACTGAAAAGAATTAAAATAACAATAAAGAACCAATAATAATCAACTCATCATCATCACCTTTGGACTACATAACAAAAACAACTCATTATTCAATAATTAGTAAATAAAGAAAAAGAAACACTTAATTTGCCTTTTTTTTCCTGAAAATAAAACTGAAGGGTAATTAAAGAGAGAACGAGGAAAAGTATGTCTTTCCGTAAGTATTCCAAAGAAATAAAATCACCCCTCTACTTCTGCATATGTTTGAAATTTTCCACAATCAAAAACTTTTAAAAAACCAAAATGGAGAGAACTAATTCAGCTCTTTAAACAGCTTGCTGCAAAATTAATTTATTTCAATGGAAGCAAAAATAAGTAAACCTGAAATGAAGACAATTATTATATTTGAGATAAAACATCTTGGAATAGATGTTTAACATCTATTTTTTTTTTTTTAAAGCATGAGGAAGGTCCAGTTAACATAGCCCCTATGACTTGAACTGATTAACTTCTTCTATGGCAAAACTTACACATCTTCTTCTACCCGAAGCTGCTGAATATGAGATTTGATTTTCTGTCCTGAAGTTTTTAAGATGATATTTTCCAGGAGGTGGAAATCATCTTGATTAAAGAATTCACTGTCCTCCAGTGGCCCAATGATCTGTGAAAGAGAGCAGGGTAGTCAGTGCTGGAATCAGCAGGCTGCAGAGAAGCCCTTGGTTGTCCTCAGGCTACCTTACAAACCAAATCACTTTACAGACCCAAAACATGTTTATGTCTAAGTTAAATCAATGAAAAAAGTGAAAATAAAAGCCAAATCAACTCATATGGCTATCCATTTGTCAATTCCTCTACACTCAACAGAGTGTAGACTTGAATATTTTATAATATTTTTATAGTCAGCAAATTCTGAAATAAAACAGCAATATCATTTTCATTAATCCTCACTGAATATAATAAAAAAGCCAAAATAGAAATGCAGTGGTAGATACCAGAGATTTCACCCTAAGTGCTAAGAGTTTCAAGTTTAGTATATCTGCCTAGTCTCATTTTCACGTCTGCAGATATTTATGAAGTATTCTAAGCATAAACCAATTAAGTTCATATAAACTGCACAAACCATAAACATAATCCCCACATGGGACAAACACTTTATGTATCAAAGGTCTTAGGAATTTATGTTCTGAGAGCAACCACACTCTCACCATCTTACACAGTCGCAGGGCAAAACTAAACAGAAGGAAGGTTTCACGTTAAGGACATTTGTGTCCAAACAAGCAAACTTCCTTTGAAACAAGGGAGCAGCAATGATCATCAGCCCTGCATAAGCCCTAATCGCCTTTGGAAACAGTGGCTCTGTTGAAGAGTTTACTAGCTTCAGAGAAGAATGCTGCCAAGACTGTTTACTAATCTAATTTGAAGGCAACCTTGTCTTAGGACAAAATCCTCACCCTTCCATTGCTGATCACTGCCCTTTGCCCTTTCTTCAGCTTTAGAACATCCCTGCAGTACATGGCATGAGACAAAATGAAATCCATTTTGGAAGACTCGAAGACCTCTTTAAAAAGACTGAAATCCATGCCCTAGGAAAGTAATTGTTATTAAGGAAAAGTAATTGTTATTAAGAAAACCACAAAAATTAATAATCACATGAATAAATCATAAAATGCTCTAGTGGACAGTTATGACTAATTTTAATAATTAACATTATGATGTCTCCATTTTCCACATTTCCTCCCATTTTTTCCCAACCTCCCACTTAACAAGTAATTGCTTATTTCCTTTTCCTGGTCCTTTACGTGATAGTTCAATTGGCAAATTGTAATTCATGATACCTTTATTATGCATTTTTAAATCTTGTTAATTTCAAGAGAGAACCTTTTTTCTAACTGAAACATCAAATACATTCATCATTTTATAAAAAATTTTAAAAGTACACAACAATCAAAACTATGTAATATATAAATTAATTAACTTGGACTTATACTGGAAATATATCAAGAACACATAAGCCTCTAACTCATTAAGTAGCTTAAATCTCTAGAAACAAATATTTTTCTTTGCTTTACAAACAAATCAAACACTATCTACCTTTTAAAAGCTCACAAAACCAATGGCTTTGTGCTTAAAAACATACATAAACTCATGTATGCACATCATGAAACCTAGTAAGTTTAAAGTAAAGGGAAAATGGCAGAATTGTTATTCATTGGAAAGACTCTTCCAACTTAAAAAAAAATTCTCTGAGCTCAAAACTACAATCATAAATCCTGACATCAACAGAACAGGACAAATCAGCCCATAGGAATGAACTTCTAAATAACAGAACAAGGCAGTATCATGCAATACACAGACTTACCCCAACAGAGAACTCCCTGATGTCAGTTCCTGAAGCCAGGGCCTCTGCAGTCTCCTCCTTGGCCATTTTTGTGATGAAGTTCTTAGCAGAGTTGGAGGTCTGTGTTTGGAGAGCAGCCCAGATTGCTCTGGAGATCTGAGTTTTCTCATAACTTATATCTTCACTAGGATTATTGATCATGCTTACTCTAACATTGTTACTGGATTTCTATTTACAAAATGGGAAATAAGAGTTATATGGTAGATGTCTTGAACTTAAAAAGCAGCATTAACATCAGTCATATTCCCTAAGTAGCAAATAACACTTTGGTCTTCGGTTGTTCTCCTCTGCATACCAAAGAAAATTAAAATGCTGTAACAAGGCATTCAAACCCTTATATGAATTGGCCCCCAACCTACCTTTCCAATTCATTTCTTGCCATCTCTGTAAATACAGTATACATTACAGATTGTCAGAGTCCTGTATTTCCCCATCACACTTTGCATTCTTCTTATGCATGTTATGCCTCACTTGGGCATGTGAATCCCAACTACACCCATCTTTACTACCATAAGTCACAACCTTCTTGAAGGGCTCTGCGCAAACCCTTTAGTAACATGGCCTTTACAAATAGCTAGCAAAAATCAATCTCTCCTTGGGTAAAAAGTCAATAATTCATGTGGAAGAAGATATCTAGGACCCAAAAAACCAAAAAAGGGCCATAGCAACAGAAATTCATAATTATGTGTATCATTCACACTTATGTGTATCTAAAAACACGTACATGAGTATTCACTGCAGCATTCTTCTAGCCCCAGACTAGAAACAAACCAACTGTCCATCAAACAGATTAAACAAACAAAACTCTGTGGTATAGCCAATGCACAATGAAAACGAACTAATTACCACTACTTGAAAGCCATGGATAAATCTCAAAAATGTTGAGCAAAGAAATCAAATTCAAACAAACACATATTAATATTGTAAGAGTCTATTTAAACAAAGTAAGTAACAGGCAAACCTAGGATGTGAGGAGAGGGACAGGAGAGGGATAGTGGCGAGACCACAGGCAGGGCCATACTTTCAGGTGACTATGTGTACCTGGGTGTGGTCACATGGGTGCATTCATTCGGTGACAATGTACATCCGATTAATTTGCGCTTGTCTTCTGAACCTATATATCACTTCAACTACTCCCTCCATGTTCTCCCACTTTACCACCGCACAAGCTTTATCAATTTGAGTTAAGAATGCATTATACGTATATCATCCTTCCAGGACTGCTCACAATACAACTCTGAACTGACCACACCATCTAGTCTGTTCCTTTGGACAATAAAGGTACTCAGTACATCAGTATTTCAGTGAGCCTCCTTGGGTCACAGGGTGGTAAGGGGACACAGGTGGGGGGTGTGAAACCTGGATGAAGATCCAATCTGAAACCACTCAGGAAATGTAACATCTCTCTCTCTGACAATGAGGATATCTAAAAGAGGTGATATTCTTTCAACTGCTCGCCACTGCTATTCACTCCACTTCTACAGGTAGATACCTGCCTAGCTTTCAGGCTACCTGTATGTGCACCACTCTGCATGCCTATACCAACTTCTATTACAGGGGTGCTGAGGTGCCTACGTAATATTTTTCCCATATCTGGACCTCTGTCAAGATAAGGACTCTGTCTCTTCCACATAATATACAACATGAGCTTTGCAGCATCTCTTCAGCAAGGGCATGAACAGTCGTACAATTAAAAACTTGTCTATGAAGATCTTGTTATTTTTTCCTCTAAAAGAATCTATTCCCAGACTTCCCTGATGGTCCAGTGGTTAAGATTCTGCCTACCAATGCAGGGGACATGGGTTCGATTCCTGCTCCAGGAAGATCCCACATTGCTGTGGAGCAACTAAGCCCATTTGCCAAAACTACTGAGCTGCAGCCCAGAACCCATGATCTGCAACAAGAGAAGCCACTGCAATGAGAAGCCTGTGCACTGCAACGAAGAGCAGGCCCCGTTCGATATAAGTAGAGAAAGACCCAACACAGCCATAAATAAACAAATAAATTTTTTAAAGAAAAAATGTCAGAATGTTGCAGTCTTCTCGGCTTTCTCAATAGTTGCCAGACCTCTGAGAAAACAATGCTTCTTTCCCCCAAACGCTAAAAATGCAGGATTCAGCCTTCCCACCAGAATATTATCAGCACACAGATGCTCATGAAGATACTGCAGCCTCAAACAAAGATACAGACTGAAGTAGTAGATACTTGCCTGATGTTTAATAGCATCATACAACAATTGCCTTCCAGAAGGGCTATCAAAATCCCCAACAATCCAAAAAGTTACTGGCCTAATAAAAGAATCATCTGTAGAAAAACAAACACAACATACTGAGTGGGAGGAGGGTAGATAGCACATCCTACGTTTCAGTATTGCTATTAAGTCAAATAATTTCTGCAAACCATGCAAAAAATAAAGATACAAAGCAAAAGCAGTGAAACCTTGATAGTAGAATGAAAGCATGATAACCTTCCATGTGGCTTAATTAGAAACTAGAAACATGCATTTATTATTTCTACTTTGGTTTGGGCATCTGTTAGTATGTAAAATGAAACAGAGTCTTTGAAAGTGTGGGTAACATATGATAGTCTTTAATCATATTCATTTGTAACTTTCTAAAATATAACTCTTTACAAACATTTATACAGAACTTATCTTCATTGATAAATTATCTGTTACCCACAGGTTTCAGAAACATTCCAAAAAAGTATCAATAAATTCTGAACTAGAACAGTGCCTGAACCACATAAGATAATTAATAAAAATTAATAAAAGGAATAGAACATTCTGAAGTTTAAAGTTACCATAGATTTCCTTGGAGGACATTCCTGGACAAAAGTAAAGGAAAAAGAGTAGAAGAAAAGAAAATGTCATTTCTCTAGTTAATGCCAACTTAAGAGACAAATTTTAAATAATGCCCAACATCCTCTATGCTTTTTTTCTGGTTCTTAGTCCCATTTGTGTTATAGAACTATACAAGGACTCCTCAGAATCAATTTCTTTAAGGAACCAAATGGAACAATTGCCTGTATTTAAATATACATTTGAAAAGCCAGAATTTCTCTCTGGGAGAAGACTACAATGGTAATAAAAATAGCTACCTTAAGTGACAGTCAGTGCTTTGAAAGGGTAATAAATGTGACCAGAGAGGAAAAACATCTGTCTGCCATTAAAAGGGTATCATTTCACATAATTTTGATCTGCATAAAGAACTCTGTATCAAAATCAGTTTAAAAACGTACACAAGGATTTCTTGAACCAAGTTTCCCTTGTGGCTCAGCTGGTTAAGAATCCACCTGCAATGTGGGAGACGATCCCTGGTTGGAAAGATCCCCTGGAAAAGGGAAAGGCCTCCCACTTCAGTATTCTGGCCTAGAGAATTCTATACAGTCCATGGGGTCACAAAGAGTCGGACACAACTGAGAGACTTTCACTTCACTTATCTTATAAATCTAAAAATTTAACCCAATGCTGTCATTGAAGAGGTGAGTCAAACCAATTTGCTTTCTATTAAACTATTTTTACATAATTCTTTTTCCATTCTGAACCATGAAAAAATTTTTCCTTTTGCCTTTTATGTCTACTATGGTAGTTCATCTGGTAAAGAATCTGCCTGCAATGCAGGAGACCCTGGTTCGATTCCTGGGTCGGGAAAATCCCCTGGAAAAGGGTTAGGCTACCCACTCCAGTATTCTTGGGCTTCCCTAGTAACTCAGACAGTAATGAATCCGCCTGCAATGCAGGAGATCTGCGTTGGGAAGATCCCCTGGAGGAGGGCACGGCAACCCACTCCAGTATTCTTGCCTGGAGAATCCCATGAACAGAGGAGCCTGAGGAGCTACAGTCCATGCGGTCACAAAGAGCTGGACATGACTGAGTGACTGAGCACAGCACACACAGCACGTAAAATTTACAAAGATAACATCTGAATTTTCAAATATATATAAAAATTAAATTTAAATAGGTAATTTCTAGACTCAAATAATTATACAAAAAAAATAAATTATGGAATCTCTTTCTCAACAGACACTAAATTTTTGTAGATCCAAAAAAAAAAAAAGTTGAATCCAAGGTAAGCCTAAAATGTATTACCTTTCTTAGTCAGATAATTCATACTGTTGGCTATAGCAGCAGTCTTGCCCTGGGAATCCAAGATGGTAAATCTAGCATAATCATCCACAAAAAAGTTATCTGAAAAAAAAAAAATTTAAGGTAGATTTATAATTAATATACCCAAATTCAATCTAATGTTAACATTCAATTGATAATCTGATTTGACCATAATATATGTTTTAAGAAAATGCATGAGCAAAATATATTGTTTCAAGTTCATTGAACAAGTTAACAACATGACCCCTACCTCATTAATCATATTTTAAGACACAAAGAGAAAATGTACCCACCTGACACATAACTCTCATATATGTGTTAGTTTGATGATTTAAATTAATTCTATTCCTACTCTTTCACTTTATACCTAGAGGATGATCTTTTAACTCTTTAAAATTCATCTCTCCTTTCCATAGTCCATCCCTGCAGTAAACTCTTCCCTATTCTATTTGGGGATAAGAGGGGATAAATGGGAGAGAAAATATAAGAAAACTCATATTTTAGTTATTTCATGTATATCATAATAACATTTTTAACCTTAAAAGAAACAAGAGGTCATTTTTAGATACATATTTTTCCTATTAGTGCCTATGGGCAATTGCTCTTATTAATCATTTCCCCTCAGATCACTCTTAACAAAATTCCAGCTTCATCAAGTCACTCTCTTGTTCTAAATACTTTGTAATTTCTTCCTACCTACAAAGTAGTCTCCAGCCCGGTATCATAAACCCTCTATCTCCAGCAATCATCCCAGGTCTTTGCATTACTTACACCCCAATACAAACACCCTGCTTTGTGCCCTATCCTCCAAGCACAGCTTGCTTGCCCACCCTCCCATCTATTGGTGTACACCCACTCACCCATCTATCTTTTCATTCAACAAAGCACACAGAGGGCCTACTATCTGCTCAATCAATGGTCTAGTAAAGGTAAGCAATTTACGACAGACATAGTCCATTCATACTGCTGGCTATATGCAGGGGAGGGGAGGAAGCACCATGGCCTTAAAACTTAAGTTCCAGGACAGCAAAGGCCAAGACCAGTGTAGATGATGGAGCTATAACCACTGGGTTAGGAGGATGCTAGTTACTCCTTCACTGACAGCTTCAAAATTCTCACCAAGCAAACTACGTCCTTGCCACTGTGGACTAGCATCATGTCACAGTTGAGGACTGTTAACATTCAGTGGAGAAAGATATCCCAAAACACAGAACTGTTTTTATGTTCCTTATTCATCAGTACTCCAAAGATAACTCTTTACAGCTTAATTTAAAATGACAGAAACAACAAACAGGACGAAGATTCATAATACTGCCAGCCTTGCACTACTAATTTTCCTGGTAAAAAGTCTTTTCTTAACTACTTTTTTTTTCAAATATAAGCATACATGTGAATTTTTCCTCTGCCTATATTTAACCATTTTCTTCTGCCTGAAAGAAAAGGAATTTAGTTTCAAGTAGAACAGAGATAGCTGCCATAAAGTACCAATCACAAATAGATCTACATATTTATCATACTCAACTACCACAACAAATACACTTGGTTTTGACTTCAGCATTACACATATCCTTTCTTCCCCAGTGAGATTTCCTGAGCAAATAATGACATCTCTATTTTATTTCCTGCAGTTTGTTAAAGTGGCCTCCATAGTCGCCAGCAAAGGCAAAAGAAGAAACTGCACCGGGGGTTAACTTCTTAACAAGGCATTGTTGTTGTTGTTGTTTTTCATTTTCCAAACTTACTTAACTGAAGGAAAATTGCCTCCCAGTATCGAGCTGCCCTCTGCCGCACATCAGCATGGGCCAGCCACAGGTGTGCGTGTGTCCCCTCCGTCTTTAACCTCCCTGCTCTTCCTGCCCTTCCAGGTGGTTACAGAGCCCCAGTTTGAGTTCCCTGAGTCATAGAGCAAATTCTCATTGGTTATCTATTCTACACATGGTAGTGTATATGCTTCCATGTTTCTCTCCCCATTCATCTTACCCTCTCCTTTCTCCCCATCCATGTCCACAAGTCTGTTCTCTATGTCTGTGTCTCTACTGTTGCCCTTAAATAGGTTCATCAGTACCATCTTTCTAGATTCCATACATATACATTAATATATAATATTTGTTTTTCTCTTTCTGACTTACTTCACTCTGTATAATAGGCTCTAGGTTCATCCACTTCATTAGAACTGACTCAAATGTGTTCCTTTATATGGCTGAGTAATATTCCATTGTATATATGTACTACAGCTTCTTTATCCATTCATCTGTTGATGTACATCTAGGTTGCTTCCATGTCCTAGCTATTGTAAATACTGATGCAGTGAACATTGGGGTACATGTACCTTTTTCAATTTCAGCCACAGTGGCTGTATCAATTTACATTCCCACCAACAGTGCAAAAGGGATGCCTTTTCTCCACACCCTCTCCAGTATTTATTGTTTGTGGATTTTTTGATGACCACCATTCTGACTGGTATGAGGTAATATCTCATTGTAGTTTTGACTTGCATTTCTCTAATAATGAGTGGTGTTAAGCATCTTTTCATGTGTTTACTAGACATTTGTATGTCTTCTCTGAAGAAATATCTGTTTATATATTTTGCCCACTTTTTGACTGGGTTGTTTGTTTTTCTGGTATTCAGTTTCATGAGCTACAAAAAGGTATTCTTGTGGAAACAACCTAAACATTAATTAACTGAGGAACAGATAATCCAAGTATGGCCTGTCTATACAATGGAAAATGAATCAGTCATAAAAAAGAAGTTCTGAGACAGGCTACAATGTGGATGAATCTTAAAAACCTTCATGCTTAGTGAAAGAAGCCAGTCACAAAAAACTTCCAATTATATAAAATATCCAGAACAGAAAAATCCACAGAAAGAGAAACTAAATTAGGAAGTTGCTGAAGGACAGGAGAAGTGGGAAATGGAGATGGACTACTAATGGGGTACATCAGTTCTTTTGGAGGAGTCTAAAATTAGATAGTGTGATGATCACACAACTTTGAGAATATACCAAAAACAGTACACATTACAACTGTACACTTCGAAAGGTTGACTTTTATGGCAAGTATGATATTTCTCAATGAAGCTTTATTTGTTAAAAAAGCATTCTTAAGTCCACAGAGTAAAGCTCTCTGAGATATTTGTCAACATTATTGCTGAAACTGACACCAGAATTAGGAAGAAAACAGCTGCTTAAGAGCTTTAGGACTGTAAGAAAGTCAGTAATCCAGGACCATTCCTACCATCTAGTGCCTATGTTGAGCTGGCATTTAAAAGACACTGAATAACTTTCAGAGTTTACAAAGATTTATCCAGGAAGAGTTTCTCTCCTCTGGAGGAAACTCTTGTAAATTTAGAGGCTCATATAATGAAATCAAGGTACAAAGAGTTTAAACAAAATTGTGTCACAATCTTGGGTTATCTTCTGAACATTACAATCCAATAAATACAGGATTTTGAAAGACAAATCAAAAAAGCCTAAAGTGTCCTGAAATGTTACTTACTGGTTGCTGTTAGGTCCAGGTATTCTCGCTCAGCTGTCAAAATCCTAGAGTTGATTCGTGGAACAACATTTGGCTGATTCATGATATACTCTACCACATCCTGATCATGGGACAGCTCACCCTACAGGAAAAAAAGAAACAGGATGCAGGTAAGATGCACATTAAACAAATATGAGTAGTGTTCAGTCACTCAGTCGTGTCAGACTCTTTATGGTCCCATGGACTGTAGCCCGCCATCTCCTCTGTCCAAGGAATTTTCCAGGCAAGAATACTGGAGTGGGTTGCCATTTCCTCCTCCAAGAGATCTTCCCGACCTAGTGATCAAACCTGCGTCTCCTGTGTCTCCTGCATTGCAGGCAAATTCTTTACCCACTGAGCCACTGATCAATAGCAATTTATTAGGAACTAAAAAAATCACTAACTTTATATTATCTTCTGACATACTAGTAACAGCTAAAAATAGAAGTTACCCCATTATAGGTTCTTGTCATTGCCAAGCAAGGCTCTTTATGTACAGTATTTCTAATCCATTCAACAATGTGAGCAAGATGTGGTACAGAAAGGTTAGATAACTTACTCAAAGCCACAGAGCAAATGAGAAGTGCATACGAAATGCAAAACCATGTTTATTCAATCTTGCCACAGAAACAAGCAAGCTTGAGAAACTGGAGTTAACACAAGCAAAAATCCATCTTGAGATCTACTCACAGTAAGCTTCTCTCTAAAGAAGAAAGCCAAATGACTTCACTAAAGCAGTTAATATACTTTGAAAAAAAAAATTGCCCCAAGCTTTTTTCAATCTCAGGCATCCAAATAATCCTGTATTTCTAGGGTCACGATTACATTGGGGAAAAAGAAATCATTTATCATGAACTCTTCCCTTCCATACTTCTCGCATTATAGAAACACTTGTACTTCATGAAGGTGAACTAGTATATGTGGCTGTGGAAACTTATAAACTTTCACACTGAAAATATTTCATACAAAACCATACTTCAACATGATTTTCAGGGGAAATAGATGTGAATCAAATATACACAGTCAAGTCTTTAAAAAATCCATTCAGGCATCTTCTGTGGCTACTTATCTCAAGAGCAATAACTCACATCAAAATCTCAAACTATAAGCCAATAATGAGCATACAAACCAACTACACAATTCAAAAGACTTACAAAGGTACTCGATAACTCAGTATAGCTGTAAGCCCATGTATATTACTTTGGTCTCTATTATAAAAGCCTAACTGAAGGAGGGCAATTTGGCAACATCTATCAAAATTATACATACCTTTAAATGGAGCTCACCTACAAACACACACACACACACACACAGTGATTGTTCACAGAAAGAAAAATGAACAGTGAGGAACAGGGATGTTTAAGTGACAGTTTTGCTTCATTTATACCTCTATACACACTTTGTATAGAGGCAATGGCACCCCACTCCAGTACTCTTGCCTGGAAAATCCCATGGACGGAGGAGCCTGGTAGGCTACAGTCCATGGGGTCGCTAAGAGTTGGACACGACTGAGCGACTTCACTTTCACTTTTCCCTTTCATGCACTGGAGAAGGAAATGGCAACTCACTCCAGTATTCTTGCCTGGAGAATCCTAGGGACGGCGGAGCCTGGTGAGCTGCCGTCTATGGGGTCGCACAGAGTCGGACACGACTGAAGCGACTTAGCAGCAGCAGCAGCAGCACACACTTTGAATCTCACACATCTGCGTATCCCATAATGCAAATATTCTTCAATATATGCAAATCAAGCAATATGATATATCATGTTAACACAGAGTAAAAATCATATGATCACCTCAAAGGTGTAGAAAAAGCTTTTGACAAAGTTCAACACCCATTTCAGTTCAGTTCAGTCGCTCAGTCGTGTCTGACTCTTTGTGACCCCATGAATCGCAGCACGCCAGGCCTCTCTGTCCATCACCAACGCCCGGAGTCTACCCAAACCCATGTCCATCGAGTCGGTGATGCCATCCAACCATCTCATCCTCTGTCGTCCCCTTCTCCTCCCGCCCCCAATCCTACCCAGCATTAGGGTCTTTTCCAATGAGTCAACCCTTTGCATAAGGTGCCCAAAGTATTGGAGTTTCAGCTTCAACATCAGACCTTCCAATGAACACCCAGGATTGATCTCTTTTAGGATGGATTGATTGGATCTCCTTGCAGTCCAAGGGACCCTCAAGAGTCTTCTCCAACACCACAGTTCAAAAGCATCAATTCTTTGGCGCTCAGCTTTCTTCACCGTCCAACTCTCACATCCATACATGACCACTGGAAAAACCATAGCCTTGACTAGATGGACTTTTATTGGCAAAGTAATGTCTCTGCTTTTAAATATGCTATCTAGGTTGGCCATAACCTTCCTTCCAAGGAGTAAGCGTCTTTTAATTTCATGGCTGCAATCACCATCAGCAGTGATTTTGGAGCCCCAAAAAATAAAGTCTGACACTGTTTCCACTGTTTCCCCATCTATTTCCCACGAAGTGATGGGACCAGATGCCATGATCTTAGTTTTCTGAATGTTGAGCTTTAAGCCAACTTTTTGACTCTCCTCTTTCACTTTCATCAAGAGGCTCTTTAGTTCTTCTTCACTTTCTGCCATAAGGGTGGTGTCATCCGCATATCTGAGGTTATTGATATTTCTCCCGGCAATCTTGATTCCAGTTTGTGTTTCTTCCAGCCCAGCGTTTCTCATGATGTACTCTGCATATAAGTTAAATAAGCAGGGTGACAATATACAGCTTTGACGTACTCCTTTTCCTATTTGGAACCAGTCTGTTGTTCCATGTCCAGTTCTAACTGCTGCTTCCTGACCTGCATACAGGTTTCTCAAGAGACAGGTCAGATGGTCTGGTATCCCCATCTCTTTCAGAATTTTCCACAGTTTATTGTGATCCACACAGTCAAAGGCTTTGGCATAGTCAATAAAGCAGAAATAGATGTTTTTCTGGAACTCTCTTGCTTTTTCGATGATCCAGCGGATATTGGCAATTTGATCTCTGGTTCATCTGCCTTTTCTAAAACCAGCTTCATCAAGGTGATGCTGTGAAAGTGCTGCACTCTATATGCCAGCAAATTTGGAAAACTCAGCAGTGGCCACAGGACTGGAAGAGGTCAGTCTTTGTTCCAATCCCAAAGAAAGGCAATGCCAAAGAATGCTCAAACTACCGCACAATTGCACTCATCTCACATGCTAGTAAAGTAATGCTCAAAATTCTCCAACACCCATTTACAATAAAAAAAAAAAAAGCTCTCCAGAAAATGAGCATAGAAGACCAGATATGACAAACCCACAGCAAACATCATTCTCAATGGTGAAAAGCTGAAAGCATTTCCCCTAAGATGAGGAACAAGACAACAATGGCCACTCTCACCACTCTTACTCAACATAGTTTTAGAAGTCCTTGTCATGGCAAGCAGAGAAGAAAAAGAAATAAAAGGATGACAAGTGTTTCAGGAACATTTTAGGCTTTTTTGATTTGTCTTTCAAAATCCTGTATTGAGATTTTGTTTGTGAGTTATTGCTCTTGAGATTAGTAGCCACAGAAGATGCCTGAATGGATTTTTTAAAGACTTGACTGTGTATATTTGATTCACATCTATTTCCCCTGAAAATCATGTTGAAGTATGGTTTTGTATGAAATATTTTCAGTGTGAAAGTTTATAAGTTTCCACAGTCACATATACTAGATCACCTTCATGAAAATTGGAAATTGGAAAAGAAGTAAAACTGTCACTGCTTGCAGTACTATACACAGAAAATCCTTGAAGATTCCACCAGAAAACTATTGGAACTAATCAGTGAACATGGTGAGGCTGCTGTTGTTGTTCAGTCACTGAGTGATGTCCAACTCTGGACTGCAACTCCATGTACTGCAGCACACCAGGCTTCCCTGTCCTTCACTATCTCCCGGAGTTTGCTCAAACTCATGCCATTGAGTAAATGAATGCCATCCAATCATTCCATCCTCTCCTCTTGCCTTCAATCTTTCCCAGCATGAGGCTATTTTCCAATGAGACAGTTCTTCCAATCAAGTGGCCAAAGCACTGGTGCTTCAGCTTCAGCATCAGTCCTTCCAATGAATATTCAGGGCTGATTTTCTTGAGGATTGACTGCTTTGATCTCCTTGTGTCCAGGGGACTCTCAGCAGTCTTCCCCAGCACCACAGTTCAAAAGCATCAATTCTTCAGCACTCAGCCTTCTTTATGGTCCAATTCTCATACCCATTCATGACTACTAGAAAAACCATAGCCTTGACTAGATGGATCTTTGTCAGCAAAGTGACGTCTCTGCTTTCTAATATGCTGTCTAGGTTTGTCATAGTTTTTCTTCCTAGAAGCAAGAATCTTTTAATTTCATGGCTTCAGTCACCATCTGCAGTGATTTTGCAGCCCAAAAAATAAAGTATGTCACTCTTTCCATTGTTTCCCTATCTATCTGCCATGAAGCAATGGGACTGAATGCCATGATCTTCATTTTTTGAATGCTGAATTTTAAGCCAGCTTTTTCACTCTCCTCTTTCACCCTCATCAAGAGGCTCTTAAGTTCCTCTTCACTTTCTGCCATTAGTGTGGCATATCTAAGGTTGTTGATATTTTGCCTGGCAATCTTGATTCCAGCTTGTGATTCATCCAGCCCAGTATTTCCCATGATGTACTCTGTATTTAAGTTAAATAAGCAGAATAACAATATACAGCCTTGATGTATTCCCTTCCCAATTTGATATCAGTTTGTTCCATATCCAGTTCTAACTGTTGCTTCTTGACCCGCATACAGGTTTCTTAGGAGGCTAGTAAGGTGGTCTGGCGTTCCCATCTCTTTAAGAATTTTCCAGTCTGTTGTGATCCACACAGTCAAAGGCTTTAGCATACTCAATGAAATAGAAGTAAAGTTACAAGATACAAAATTAGTGCACAGAAATTACTTGCATTCCTAACAACGAAAGAATAGACAGAGAGATTAAGGAAACAATCCCATTTACCATCGCAATAAAAAGAATAAAATACCAAGAAACAAATCTACCTAAGGAAGCAAAAGACCTGAACTCAGAGAACTATAAAACACTGATGAAATAAATCAAAAGAGGACACAAACAGAATGAAAAATATATCATGTCCTTGGATTGGAAGACTCAGTGTAGTGAAAATGAATATACTACCCAAAGCAATCTACAGATTCAGTGCAGTTCCTATCAAATTACCAATGGTATTCATCACAGAATTACAACAAAGAATTCTACAAATTGTATAGAAACACAAAAGATTCTGGATAGCCAAAGTAATCTTGAAAAAGAAATATGGAGGAGGAAGAATCAGAATCCTTGACTTCAAACAATACTACAAAGTTACAGTAATCAGAACAATGTGGTACTGGCACAAAAACAGAACTATAGACGAATGGTACAGGATAGATAGTACAAAGATAAACCCACATGCCTGTGTTACCTAATCTATGACAAGAGAGGCAAGAATAGACAGTGCAGAAAAGAGAGCCTCTTCGATCAGTGGTGCTGGGAAATCTGGACAGCTATATGTAAAAGAATGAAATTAGAATACTACCTAACACCATACACAAAAATAAACTCAAAATGGATTAAAGACCTAAATGTATAGACCAGACACTATAAAACTCTTAAGGAAAACACACGAAAAAGACTCTTTGACATAAATGACAGCAAGATCTTTTTTGACCGGAAAATAATGAAAATAAAAACAAAAAACAACTGGGGACCTAATTAAACCTAAAAGCTTTCAATCAGCAGCTACATAAGGAAGCCCCAGTAAAAACTCTGGACACCAAAACTTGACTGAACTTCCCTGGATGGCAATACCCGACATGTTCAGTCAGTTCAGTTGCTTAGTCATGTCCAACTCTTTGCAACTGTTTGGATTGCAGCACGCCAGGCTTCCCTGTTCATCACCAACTCCCGGAGTTTACTCAAACTCATGTCCATTGAGTCGGTGATGCCATCCAACCATCTCATCCTCTGTCGTCCCCTTCTCCTCCCACCTTCAGTCTTTCCCAGCATCAGGGTCTTTTCAAATGAGTCAGTTCTTCGCATCAGGTAGTCAAAGTATTGGAGCTTCAGCTTCAGTATCAGTCCTTCCAATGAATATTCAGGACTGATTTCCTTTAGGATGGACTGGTTGGATCTCCTTGCAGTCCAAGGGACTCTCAAGAGTCTTCTCCAACACCACAGTTCAAAAGCATCAATTCTTCGCTCACATCCATACATAACTACTGGAAAAACCATAACTTTGACTAGATGGACCTTTGTTGGCAAAGTAATCTCTCTGCTTTTTAATATGTTGTCTAGGCTGGTCATAACTTTTCTTCCAAGGAGCAAGCATTTTTTAATTTTATGGCTGCAGTCACCACCTGTGGTGATTTTGGAGCCCAAGAAAATAAAGTTTGTCACTGTTTCCTTGTTTTCCCATCTACTTGCGATGAAGTGATGGGACTGGATGTCATGGCCTTCATTTTTTGAATTTTGAGTTTTAAGCCAGCTTTTTAACTCTCTTCTTTCACTTTCATCAAGAGGCTCTTTAGTTCTTCTTCACTTTCTGCCACAAGGGTGGTGTCATCTGCGTTTCTGAGGTTATTGATATTCCTCCCAGTAATCTTGATTCTAGCTTATGCTTCATCCAGCCCGGCATTTCACATGATGTATTCTGCATATAAGTTAAATAAGCAGGGTGACAATATACAGTTCTGACGTCCTCCTTTCCCAATCTGGAACCAGTCTGTTGTTCTATGTCCGGTTCTAACTGTTTCTTCTTGACCTGCATACAGACTTCTCAGGAGGCAGGTAAGGTGGTCTGGTATTCCCATCTCTTGAAGAATTTTCCATACTTTGTTGTGATCTACACAGTCAAAGGCTTTGGCATAGTCAATAAAGCAGAAGTAGATATTTTTCTGGAACTCTCTTGCTTTTTCGATGATCCAATGGATGTTGGCAATTTGATCTCTGGTTCCTCTGCCTTTTCTAAATCCAGCTTGAACATCTGGAAGTTCACAGTTCACGTACTGCTGAAGCCTGGCTTGGAGAATTTTGAGCATTCTTGCTAACATGTGAAATGAGTGCAATTGTGCGGTAGTTTGAACATCCTTTGGCATTGCCTTTCTTAGGGACTGGAATGAAAACTGACCTCTTCCAGTCCTGTGGCCACTGCTGAGTTTTCCAAATTTGCTGGCATACTGAGTGCAGCACTTTCACAGCATCATCTTTTAGGATATGAAACAGCTCAGCTGGAATTCTATCACCTCCACTAGCTTTGTTGGTAGTGATGCTTCCTAAGGCCTACTTGACTTTGCATTCCAGGATGTCTGGCTGAAGGTGAGTGATCCCACCATTGTGGTTATCTGGGTTGTGAAGATCTTTTTTTGTATAGTTCTTCAGTGTATTCTTGCCACCTCTTCTTAATATCTTCTGCTTTTGTTAGGTCCATACCGTTTCTGTCCTTTATTGTGCCCATCTTTGCATGAAAAGTTCCCTTGTTATCTCTAATTTTCTTGAAGAGATCTCTAGTCTTTCCCATTCTATTGTTTTCCTCTATTTCTTTGTACTGATCACCGAGGAAGGCTTTCTTATCTCTCCTTGCTATTCTTTGGAACTCTGTATTCAAAAGGGTATATCTTTCCTTTTCTCCTTTGCCTTTAGCTTCTCTTCTTTTCTCAGCTATTTATAAGGACCTCCTCAGATAACCACTTTGCCTTTTGCATTTGTTTTTCTTTTTACAATTCACTGCTGAACCACCATTGATAGGAGAATGTTGGATCCCAGCAAAAAAAGATACCCCACATCCAGAGGCAAATGAGAAGCCCCAGCAAGACAGTAGGAGGGGTGAAATCACGTTTAGAATCAAACCCCATACCCACCAGAGATGCTTGGAGGGCTCAAACAAAACCTTGTGGATACCAGGACCCAGAGACCCCACGGAGACTGAGCCAGACCTGTGTTTGAGTGTCTCCTGTGGAGGTGCAGGTCAGCAGGGGCCTGCCACAGAGGCAGGGGCTCTGCGTGCAGCAGATCTGGGTCACACAGCCTGTGGCATAAATCCTCTTGGAGCAGGTACCCATTAACCCCACCAAAGAGCCACCAAGCAGACGACCCACAAACTGCAGAACAATTATATCCCACATGTCATCACACATCAAAGAGCTGGGAGGATAATATAACCTGGCGTCATAGGGAAAAGATATAGAATTTTTACATTTGGAGCCTTCCAAGGCTTTGCTGTGTGCACCTCCGCCTTTGGCTGGTTCTGATACATATTCTATTACTTTAATAATGCTAACTGTAAAAACCGCACCATCCTGAGTTCTGTAAGCCATTCTAGCAAATTATCATAACTGAGGGAACACCTGCATTCGTAGCTATTGGATCATAAGTAAGGGTGGCCTGAGGATCTCTGAACTTGTGTCTAGTGTCTAAAATAAAGACAGTCTTGTGAAGGACTATGTCCTTAATCTGTTAGGATTATGTCCTAACTCTGGGCTGTGTGGTGTCAGAAGTCATCACAAACCAAAAGACTAATAGAAGAAATAAAGGGTAAAAAGTTTCCAGAATGGATGGAAAATGTTAATTTACATATCTGAGAAACACAGTGAGGGTATATCCACAAAATGGTTTTTCAATCTCAGCACTATTGACATTTTGGACTAGATAACTCTTTAGAAAGGGAGGTGATATCCTGCTGTTTTGGAAGGGAAGGGACGTCCTGAGCATTGCAATAGGTTTAGCAGCAAGCCTGATTCATTCCCACTAGAAGCCAGTAGCATCTCTTTCCTCCCCGAACTATGACAACAAAAAATATCTCCATATATTGCCAAATGTGCTGCCAAGAGGGGCAAAATTGCTTACTGAGACCAACTAATGAAACACTATATGGCTATCTTAAAAAAACTGAGAATACTCTATACACCAAATTAGAAAGACTTGCTTTTGAACTGTGGTGTTGGAGAAGACTCTTGAGAGTCCCTTGGACTGCAAGGAGATCCAATCAATCCATCCTAAAAGAGATCAATCCTGGGTGTTCATTGGAAGGACTGATGTTGAAGCTGAAACTCCAATACTTTGGCCACCTCATGCGAAGAGTTGACTCATTGGAAAAGACCCTAATGCTGGGTAGGATTGGGGGCAGGAGGAGAAGGGGACGACAGAGGATGAGATGGTTGGATGGCATCACCGACTCGATGGACATGGGTTTGGGTAGACTCCAGGAGTTGGTGATGGACAGGGCGGTCTGGCGTGCTGCAATTCATGGGGTCGCAAAGAGTCGGACACGACTGAGCGACTGAACTGAACTGAACTATAATAAGTATTTTGTTAAGCGAAAAAAACCAAGGTATAGTATAGTTATGTATTAGTAATTTGTTACCACTTTGAATAAAGGTTAGGAAAGAGTAAATTTTCATTGTTAGCATATAGATACAAAAATGTTTTGGAACAACTCAGAAGAAACTTAAAACAGCAATTACCTATTATTGGAAGGTGGGTAGATGGATGACTATATACAGAGGGAGATTTTTTTTTTACTTTTATGACAATAACCATGGGAATTTTTCAATAATTAAATACACAGTTCAAAACTGACAAATCATTTGAGTCTTTCCATTTGATCAGTCTTAATAATCATCATTTATAAGAATGCCAGACCTTGATTTCCCTCTCAAGCTACTGAGAATCCTTAAGTATACTGAGATTTTTTTCTGTCTATACATTGCTTTGGGGTCCTGAGATATCTGTACAGTAAGTCATATTTTGATGTCTTGAAAAGCAGAAAACTAAGAGAGTAGAAATACTGTAATTTGTTGTAAAAAACAAAACAAAATGTAACATACTATAAGTAGGAAAAACTCAAGAGTTCCACTCTAGACATGCCATTGTCATTTGAAAGATGACAATGCTTTCTATACAGAAAATGTTAAGAAATCTACACACACCCAAACAAAAAACTAATAGAGCTAATAAACAAGTTCAATGTGGTTGTAGCATATAAGATCAATATACAAAAATCAATTGCATTTCTATTCACTACAAATAAACTACCCCAAAATTAAAGAAACAATTGCATTTACAATCGCATCAAAAAGAGTAAAATATAAAATACTAAGAAATAAGTTTAACAAAAGTGTAAGACTTCACTGAAAACTACGAAACATCATTAAAAGACAGTAAATGGAAATACGTCCTATGTTCATGGGTTGGAAGATTCACTATTGTTAAGATGTCAATAGTCCCCAAATTGATCTACAGATTCAACACAATTACTATTAATATCCCAATGGCCTCTCTTTGGTAGAAACTGACAAGCTTATTTTAAGATTCATAGGGAATTGAAAGGGACACAGAAGAGCCAAACCTTCTTTTTTTTTTTAAGGAATACTAACAGTCCAATCCAAAGTTTTATTTATATAAAAATCATTTCCTCAATGCATTAAGGGCACAGTCAGGCTAAAGAATAGCCTCGTTTCCATTAGTAGCCATGTCACAGTATACAGCAACAGTGATATTTATGGTGACCCTGACATTTTCTCTCAGAATATGAGCTAAGTCCTTTATATTTGGGAACTAAACAGCCCAGACTGGGACTTTTTCTAGAAACATTAAAACTCTACTCCAAAGGAGAAATGATGCCTCCATCTCCGGAAACTAAAAACTGTCAGTACATTTCAAATATTAATACTCCAGGTACAAACTTCCAGGAGGAAGGCACCACCCCCAGCCATCACCTTCCTCCCAGATATATGAGTATATATACACATGTGCATGCACGTGTTTTGTGTATGTATTAAAGACTGGTAACACGGTGGCTAAATCAGAGATTTTGGGCTATGTTAATCTTCTTTCAACTGCTTTTTCTAGTTTGTGTTTGGAATTTTAAGATTCATCTGAATATGGAACAAGCACAAAGCACACGTGTAAAGCTGAGTTTTAGGGGCTTTTTGTCAGTTTTAAGTCTCTAATATTTTATTTCCTCTTTCTTTGATCTTTCTCCTAAAAAACAAAGACCTACGTGACTGATTAATTAAGGTTTTAGTTCATCAAATTTCACTAGGGATTTTGCAAATTTTATAGGCAACTGTCTTGTAAGCTGGCCTGATGCAAAATGGCAGATGGGGCATGTCTGACCACAGAGAAAAGCCCAGTGAAAAGAGCAGATTGAAAACCAAAGGTGTTCATTTAAATCAATGTGATTTGGAAAAGTTGCTTTCTAAAAATATTCATTTTAGCAAATAGTGAGTTGAAATTTGTAATGGTTATTCAAAACTACACAATGAGTTTTAAAACCACAAGTGTAGTGAAGCTGCTCAGTCGTGTCTGACTCTTTGCAACCCCATGGACTATAGCCTACCAGGCTCCTCCGTCCATGGGATTTTCCAGGCAAGAGTACTGGAGTGGGTTGCCATTTCCTTCTCCAGGGGATCTTCCTGATCCAGGGATCAAACCCAGGTCTCCTGCATTGTACACAGACACTTTTACCGTCTGAGCCACCAGGGAAGTGGGCACATAATTATCTTGTCTGAAGCTCACTTTGAACTCAAATCTGATTTTTTTTAATATAATTTCAATCTTAAAACTGTAAAGCAATTGTTTTTCTCTATGCTTGAGCAGTTTTCCTGTCAGGTGGTAAACAAGCTAGGGCTTTTTAAAAAACTTCTTTACTGAAAATTAGCACCATAGTACATATTCATTGATGAAAATATGATAAATACAGCAGAGTTCAAAGAAAAATAATCATCCATGATCTTGCCAAGCTGTCCATGAAAAAGCTGCTCATCTGAGTTATTTATTTCCAGCCTGGGCTTCCCTGGTGGCTCAGATGGTAAAGAATGTGCCTGCAATGTGGGAGACCTGGGTTCAATCCCTGGGTTGGGAAGATCCCCTGGAGGAGAGCACTACAACCCACTCCAGTATTCTTGCCTAGAGAACTCCCATGGAGAGAGGAGCCTGGCAGGCTACAGTCCACAGGGTCACAAAGAGTTGGACATGACTGAGTGACTAAGCACATTTCCAGCCTAACACACACACACACACACACACACACACACACACACATACTTATGCCACCTACCCAGACACATTCACATATACACAGTAATAAGATCAGCCTAGCCACACTACCTTATATAATCCATTTGCTGGTACATGGTAACATGTTGTAGACATATCTTTAGATAGTCTTAGTTAACGTCTTTTTAATGGCTCCATTGTGTTCCACCATATTGTTGGATATTTAAATTATTTCTCATTCTTTGCTATCACAGTGACTGCTTCAGTATACATTTATATATTTCACATTCATATGTTTATATATTTAATATTCACAGAAGAGCCAAACATTCTTAAAAATAGAAAAACACAAAGTTGGAAAACTCACACTTGATTATGATGATAATCAAGACTGTGAGGTACTTACATAGGAAAAGTAGGTTAATGGAAACAACAGATGGTCTAAAAATAGACCTATACATTAGTGGGCAATTTATTTTTGACAAGGGTACCATGACAATTTAACAGTGAAAGGCTATTCTTTTCAAAAATGGTACTGGGGCAGCTAACTGAATAGTCAAAAAGATATCCAGCTGCATGTCTCAA
Organism: Giraffa tippelskirchi; assembly: GCF_054371585.1. Taxonomy (NCBI): domain Eukaryota; kingdom Metazoa; phylum Chordata; class Mammalia; order Artiodactyla; family Giraffidae; genus Giraffa; species Giraffa tippelskirchi. The sequence goes on from NC_137277.1 coordinate 67,377,775, forward strand.
ATTGGACATGGAAAAAGAAATGGACTCCTACCTCACTCCACATACAAAAATTAACTGAAGATGGATCAAAGAACTAAACATTAAGAGAAATAACTATAAAATACTCAGAAGAAAACATAGAAATCTTCATTACCTAGGATTAAGTAAAGGTTTCTTACATATGATACAAATAGTACAAGCAACAACAAAAAAAGTAAACCAACACTACCAAGAAAGTAAAAAGACAAACCAGAAAATGAAAGAAAATATTTGACAATTATATACATATAATAATAAGTAATTCATATCCAGAAGACATAAATAACTCTTATTCAACATTAATAAAACAAATAACTCAATTAAAAACAGGCAAATAATCTGAAGAGACATTTCTCCAAAGAGGAAACAAAGGGTGAATAAGCACAGGAAACAACGCTCAACATCATTCATGTTTGAGTAACGCAGATCAAAACCACCATGAGATACCACTTCACACCCACCAGCCTATAATCAAAGAGACAGATAATACCAATTATAGAAAATGGAACCTGTATACATTGCTGATAGGAATGCAGCTGCTGTGGGAAACAGTCTGGCAGCTCTCTTAAAAACAGAATTACTGTTAAAAATAGAACTATATAGGCACGCAATTCCACTTCTAGGTATATACCCAAGACAACTGAGAACATGTCTACAGTAAAACTTTTACATGATCGCTTATAGCAGCAGCATTATTCACAGTAGCCTCAAAGCGGCAATAACCCAAATATGCATCAACTGATGAATGCACAAACAAAACGTGGTCTGTCCATTGGAGGAACTATTATTTGGTGATAAAAAGGAATGAAGTATTGACATGTGCTTCAACAAGGATAAATCTTGAAAACATTATGCTAAGTAAAAGAAATCAATCACAAAAGACCATATATTACATGAATCCCTTTATATAAATTATCCAAATAGGCAAACCCACACAGACTGAAAACAGATTGATGGTTGCCAGAGGGTAGGGTAGGGGATAATGGGAAGCAATTGCTACTGGGTGTCAGGTTTATTCTAGGGGTAATAATGTTCTGAAATTAGACAAAGGTGACAGCTGCATAATTCTGTGTAAATACTAAAACCTATAGCATGTCCACCTTAAAAGGTTGACTTTTATGGCACATAAGTTATATGTCAACAATAACTACTCATACACACACACATATGGCATATTTGAATTTCTCTATGTCAAAATTCCTTAGAAGTAGAATAAAGGTTTCTTAGAATGGCTAATTCTTAAGAATTTTTAGTATAAAATTTAATCTTAAAGCCAATAAAATTAGTTATTTCAAAAACAATGTACAGAAGTCTCATGAATATTTTCACTCTCAGAATTTGCTAGCAGTCTACAAATCAGTTGAGAGTGGTACAGAAAACAGTGATACTTAAAGAATTTTACTGCCTAATACAGAGACTACAAAAATGTAAGCAAACCATTCTCTTTCAAATGAAACACCTGAAACACTACTTACCAAGTACACTGCTCTTTGAAAGAAAGTTGTGGTCTCTAGGATTTTGTGCATTGTAATGGTTTCCAACTCATCAGGGTCTAGCTGCTCCTTTTCAAAGGGCATTCCATTGAATAGGACAACAGGCAGTGGACCAACTCCAGTCTGCTCATAGTAACTTCTTGCTTCCTGAAACACATGGGACCACAAATAGTATATTTTTGTCATTCCTGAGAAAAATGGAACAAGCGTATTTTTCACACTTACATGTTCTAACAAGAAAAAGAAAATCAACAGAAATACAGAATCCAAGAAATAACTATAGGAAAATTCTTTTAAAAATATATGAAAAACATAACAAAACATTGTAAATCACCTATATTCCAATAAAAATTAATTTAAATATATATATACAAAGAACATCATAGTTAATATCCTACTAGGTAAATTTGAGTTTAAATTACTGAGTTTTAATAAAACCACAAAACCTTATAAATCAAGAAGTGGTTGAAGGTGGGGATGAGGGTAATTTTAAGCAGCCCAGGCTAACAGATCTGAATTATTATACTACAGCCCAAACTACACAACAGACCTTTCTGCAATGATGGAGATATTCTATCTTCACTGTTCAATGCAGTAGCCACTAGCCACATGTAGCTATTAAGCATAGGAAACTAATTAATTTCCATTTTAAAAGCCCATGTGGCCAGAGACTCCCATAATGGGTGGCACTACTGTAGACTGTCATAAATTATTAGTGCTCCTGGGCAGATAACCTGAGATGAAATATTTACATCCAATTCTAAATTTAAAAGGGTCCATATCACTAAAAAAGAAATTACACCTACAGAAACCAACACAAGGCTGGTGAAAAGACAGTGCTCAAAAAATCACTCTATAATGTACTAAGCTCAATCTTTTTTTTCTTCTCAAGGACAGAAGTTCTTTGGCAGGTAAATACCAGGTGAACAAATGTATCTGAGACTTTTCTGACAATCAATATAGGTACATTCCTCCAGATACCAACCACAGACTCAAGACTAAGTTTTTAGAGTAAAAACTATGTTATTACCCAAGACATAAAAAGTTCATAAGACATTCTTGTTAAACATCTTATAACTGATATTTTCTGAAAATAGCAGAAATTTAAAGTATATCACCTTTTTTAGATAGCACGAATAGAAAAATGTGGTAACTAATACCAGTCATAAGCTTAGTTTCAGATCTAGCCACAGTGGTAAATGATACTACAGACTTCTATGATGGACTATAATAGGCACAGTGAGAAAGACTGTGATCTCACCATTTCTCTATACCATTTCTCTATACCATTCTAGGTTGATCTCTGCCATTTCTCTATACCATTGTTAAAATTTTTCAAATGTATACCCCCAAAACTTACATTAATTCTGTTCTTTGACATCTCACCTATTTCAAAGAAGTTCCTAGATACCCAATTTTAATACACTTTGAGCTCTGAAAATTTAGAGACGGATTCCCCAAGAAAACAAAACAAAACCCACATTATAACTCTCAGTGACAATAGGAAATAAGTAACATTGGCTTTCCCTGAAAGTGGTAACTGAGTAAAAGTCAAGAGTGGGAGGGAGATGTTTTGACTTTCCATTTTCACAACCTGCAAAAAGATTATCAGACTAAATAACAGAATGCAGGCCAATAATACGAGTCACACTTAAAACTTTTATGTGAGAATGTCTAGAAACTGATCACTAAAAATGCTAATTATACATAATTTTGAAACACTGATTACAGACAAAGTCACAAATGAGTCATTCATAAAAGATAACTGAGATTAATAAAGACTCAGAGTTAATATGTCAATGGTAAAATGTTGGCATAATAATTTAGAACTTTTCTTACTTTGGCTTTAAAAGATACAAATATGCACCTATCAGACTATATGCTCTTCAGTTCAAAAGATCTACTTTAATTGTACTCCCTAGTTTTAGAAACAATTACTTCTTTCAGATATCAAACATAGAAGAAAACAAGGCTTCATATTTATAACATAAGACCCAGATATTTGTAAGTATAATAACATTTGCCAATTATACTCATTTCTTCCTTAAAAAACATGCACTTACTCCTTCTTTTCAAAAAAATCTATTTTCCTTGGGCTTTTTCATATGAAGGGTACATGTCCTGCAAAAATCTTAAAAAATTAAAAAATCTTATTGATCATTAGATTCTTCGGATTTCTGGGAATCACACAATAACCTTCTCTTGAAAGTATGCGATTACTTAGCTAGGAAATTACGACCTGTTTATATGAGAAGGCCCACTAACCAATACAGATGAGGCAAATGGCCAAATGGGAGAAACGACTGAGGAGCTCTCACTTGATTCTTCAGCAAAATCAAGATTTTAGTGCATAAAAGAAAACATGAAAATACCATTTTCTGTGAACCTTATTTAGGGAAAGTTAGATACGGATTGGGCTTCCCTGGTAGCTCAGACAGTAAAGAATCTGCTGTAATGCAGGAAACCTGGGTTCGATCCCTGGGTCAGGAAGATCCCTTGGAGAAGGGAATGGCTACCCACTCCAGTATTCTTGTCTGGAAAATCCTATGCACAGAGGAGCCTGGCAGGCTATAGGCCAAAAAGAGCTGGACACAAGTGAAGCAACTTAGCACATACGCATGCAGATACAGATTATACACTTATTTAGATGAAACTGTTTTATAAATGTAAAGAGCTAAATGTTAAATTCTTAATGATATCTATCTCTTTTATTGATCAATTTCTTTATCAATAGACGTAAAAGAATGATCACCTCAAATTTATTGCAGTGGACACTGCTTTTTGAAACATTTTTCACACATATACACAAAGCCAATATTGGTTGTGAGAGAGTTTCTTCATTTTTCAATCAATGTATAACCTGCTAAATGAAATCAGAACTTTAGATTTAATATATTTTTCTTCAGAAGTAGGTATTTCTTTAATAGTGCTTGCTAATCATGCACTATATGGAAGAAACATGACAGCAAAATAGTATGCTATTTTCTTATTTTTTATCTATGTATTTATATTAGCTATCACTGAAAGCCTGTATTTCAAGAGTGAATTATTCATTTGAATATAAATGAAAATTCAAAAAGATGCAATAACTGATTATCTGTTGCACAGGATAAATTGATCATAAGAGGTAAATTTTAGAATGTTATCATTTCTTTTAATGTAACAATTATGTTTCAAGCATTGTTTTAGCAGTCTATTAACATATGCCTTTTCAAGTTTAAAAAGGCAAGTTGGGAGGCTTTAGTATACAGGACAGGTATTATGGTACTAGTAATCCATGGCCTAGAAGCTTAATACTCCTTCTCACATTATTATGCTTTAAAACCATTAATGTTATAGAATATGTCCTTAATCTCTAATACATCCAACTCTGCATATATATCATTAAAGAATATGTTATCAATAAGATATATTATAAATATTAAAATAACACCCTTTCCTCTAATTTGTCCACTGTATTCAATGTTTTCAAGCAATTCCTTTTGATATAGCAATCACCCACAATAAAAAAGGCAACACATACTTTTTCTTCAACAGAATGATAGAAAATCAAAGTTAAACATTTTCCAAATGTGAAATATGAGAAAATTCCATTAATTTCCTCAAATATTCTCAAAGTGGCCCTTCTTTCCTTTTATTTCACTTTTTCTTTTTCTACAGAGTACTACTCATGTTGGTTGTGAAAGTGTGAAAAAAATCACCAGCACGTGCCCATATCAATATTATTTATTAAAAAAATAAAAGGAAAGTGACTGAACAAAAGGTTGCAATACAATAATGGATACATGTTCACTCTAAACTGAGTAGACCTCATGACCAGCTTCAACTTCAAACCCAACTGGATATTCCTTAAACCAGGGAGGTTTAACACTGAGGCAGGAGTGATGTGGGGGCTTCCCAGGTGGCTCAGCTGTATAGAATCCACCTGCCAATACAGGAGATGCAGGAGATGTGGGCTCGATCCCTAGGTCAGGAGGATCCCCTGGAGGAGGAAATGAAACTCCACTCCAGTATTCTTGCCAGGATAACCCCATGGATAGAGGAGCCTGGCGGGCTACAGTCCATGGGGTGGCAAAGAGTTGGACACAAGTAAGTGACTGAGCAAGCACACAAAGGAGTTACATCAGTTTCACGGCTGAATAAGAAATCCCTCACTAGTGCCTCCCTCACAGAAAAGCAATGATTTGGCATCCATCCACAGGCAAAAGTGTCTTTGTGGGACCTCTGGAATCCAGCACCAAATGCCAAGTGGCCCGGGAGAAGTGTTGCCCACCCATGCAGCAGGTAACAGGCAGACGGACTTTGACAATGGCTGTGGCCTCTGCACTGGCCTCTGAGCTGGCTCCAGGGAATTCCTGGGAACAACTATCTTAAGCAATCACCCATGGATAAGATGCCAAAGAAAGTCTAGGTTTCCAGCAGAGACGTTCCAGGACTTTGTCCATTGGACACACTAGCAAGACTAAGAGAAACAGTCTGACTTTATTCATATCACTCTCCTCCCAAGTCAGCACAGCTTAGGGACACAAGAGACCTTCTGAGCCTACGATCTCTTCTACAGGGGAAGTAAGAGCAAAGGATCAGCACTCAGCTTCCCCAGCTATGTGAGATGCTGGCAAAGAGGCTCATGCTGTTCTGCCCCATCCAGAATACAGAATTGTGAGCAGCTTCACCAAGTGGGAAGAAGCTGGGAGAGCAGCAGACAGTGCTCTTCGGGCATTTAAGGAAGGCAGATCCTACTTACTGCATCAAGAAGCCCACCCAAGAGCCACCCAGGACATCTCTTTCACAGATCCCCCCCAGATGGCTCATGGGCACCCTACAGTGCTCTACACACCTTTTCCCACATAAACCTGCACACAGTGGCTGGCTCCCAGTGTACAATCCTGATAACGGCAGCAAGAGTGAACTTCGCCAATGGCTAATGAGGACATACAGAAAGTCCAATCCGTGGGCCAGAAACAGACAAAAATTTGAGCTGTAGTGCCACTTTGGGAAAAACAAAAAACAGGGGCCTGTCAGCACCCAGCCTGGCTGCTGCTGCTGCTGCTAAGTTGCTTCAGTCGTGTCCGACTCTGTGCAACCCCATAGACGGCAGTCCACCAGGCTCCCCTGTCCCGGGGCACTATAGAATCAAGAGGAGTTAAACAAGCTTCAGAAATCTGCACAAAACGGTACAATAGCATGGAGTAGGTATACCCACAGATGTTCTGAGAAAGCCTCAGAATTCCTAATATGGCTGGAATGAAAGGTATTTTTCTCCCAAAGCAGAGAGCAAAGACTGGGAGAAGTGACTGCTACCAGTCACTTCTGATAACAACATAAAAATGCAATGAATATGAAAAGTATTCAAGAAACTATAACATTACCTAAGGATCACAGTAATCGTCCAGTAGCCAATCTTGAAAACATGGAAATCTGCAATTTACACAATAAGGAATTCAAAACAGCTGTTATAGGGAAACTCAATGAGCTACAAGACACAGAAAGACAATTCAGTAAAATCAAGAAAACAATACACAAACAAAATTAGAATTTTAACAAAGAGAGAGAGAGCATAAAAAAGAACCAAACAGAAATTCTGGAGCTGAAGGATATAATGAATGAAATAAAAAAACAATACAACATTAACATCAGAGTGAAATCAAGTAAAAGAAAAAAAATCTACAAGTTAAAAGACAGAAACTTTGCAATTATCCAGTCAGAGGGCATCAAAGAAAAAAGAAATTAAAGAAATTTAACTCTACAAATGACAAGAATATTCAGATGAAGCATGAGAGAGCCCTCAACCATGAATTTTGTAGCAATGACCTCCACGCTCAAAGAGAACATAGAGTCGCTTGAATTCCCCTCTAAAGATGATGCAGTTCACACATGAAACTCCATCTTTCTGTTTTTCAGTATAAAGAATATGCTGACGAAAAGCAAAAAAAAAAAGACAAGAGTTTTAAAAGTAACTAAGGCTATAATAATTTGCTATTAAATATACATGGTAAAGAATCTGCCTGCAATGCAGCAGACCTGGGTTCGATCCCTGGGTTGGGAAGATCCCCTGGAGGAAGGCAGGGCAACCCACTCCAGTATTCTTGCCTGGAGAACCCCCATGGACAGAGGAGCCTGGCGGGCTACAGTCCATGGAGTCGCAAAGAGTCAAATACGACTGAGCGACCAAGCACAGCACAGCACATACAATATAGAATTAAACTGCGATGTCCAAAATAAAAAGGAGGAGGGAATAAAAAAGTAGTTTTATAAGTGATTAAAGTTAAAGCATCAAAATAAAAGAGACTGTTAATATCTACAAAATATTTCATGTAAGACTTGTAGTAACCACAAAACAAAAATCTACAGTAGGTTCACAAATGATAAAGAGAAAGTAACCAAAGCATACCATTACGGAAAATCATCAGTTCACAAAGGGAGGCAGCAAGAGAGGAAGAAAAAAATAGGAAATACAAATTAGCCTCAAATAACTAATGAAATGGTATTAATGTCCCTTACCTATCAATAATCACTCTTTCACTGTATTAAATTCTCCAATCAAAAGGTACAGAATGGCTGGATAGATTAAAAAATAAGACCCAACTGTATAAGCCTACAATTCTTTGCAGCTTTAAGAACACAAAAAAACTCAAAAGTGAAAGAAAGGATAAAAAAGATACACAATTCAAGTGGAAACCAGAAGAGAGCAGAGGTAGCTATAGTAGTGTTCAGTTGTCTTAACTTTGTTTGAAACAATTTTAATAGACCATATTGTGACAGCTGTCCCATCATCAAGGATTTTTTTTAAAAACTTATCAATATTGGTGAGTTTTTACATAGCCACTTTAATATTGAAGATGGGAGGAAAAAAGCAACCTTCCTGATGTAATTATGCTTTATTCAGAAAGGTAAAAACACAACTCAAAAGAAGATTTGTGCAGTGTATGAAGAATGTGGAATGTGCTATGACTGTGTCAACAGTGGTTTGCAAAATTTTGTGCTGGAGATTTCTCACCAGACAATTCTCCACAGTTGGGTAGACCAGTTGAAGCTGACAGCAATCAAATCAAGACATGAACTGAAAAAGGGAAATAGCTGACATACTAAAAATATCCAAATCAAGCATTGAAAATCATTCTGCACCAGCTTGGTTACATTAATTGCTCTGATGTTTGGGTTCTACACAAGGGAATAAAACATTCTTGACTATATTTCTGCATGCGATTCTCTACTTGTAATGAAAACATTCCGCTTTTAAAACAAATTGTGACAGGTGATGAAAAGTGGATACTGTACAATAATGTGGGATGGAAGAGATCATGGAACCACCACCAACCACACCAACGGCCAGTCTTCATCCAAAAAAGGTGATATTGTATACGATGGGATTAGAAGGGAGTCTTCTATTATGAGCTCCTTCCAGCAAACCAAATGATTAATTCCAACAAGTACTATTCCTAATTAGACCAACTGAAAGTAGCACTCAACAAAAAGCATCCAAAATTAGTCAAGAGAAAATGCATAATCTTCCACTAGGATAATGCAAGGCCACAAGTTTCTTTAATGACCAGGCAAAAACTATGATAGTTTGACTGGGAAGTTCTGGTTCATCTGCTGTATTCTCCAGACATTGCACCTTTGGATTTCCATTTATTTCAGTCTTTACAAAATTCTCTTAATGAAAAAAGTTTCCATTTCCTGAAAGGCTATAAAAGGCACCTGGAACAGTTCTTTGCTCAAAACGATGAAAAGTTTTGGGAAGATGGAATTATGAAGTTGCCTGGAAAATGGCAGAAGGTAGTGGAACAAAATGGTGAATATGCTGTTCAATCAAGTTTTTGGTGAAAATGAAAACATGGTTTTTATTTTTACTTAAAAACCAAAGGAACTTTCTGGCCAGCCCAAAACTATTACTATTTGCAAATGACATGATTTTATGTGTAAAAAACTGGAAAGATTGCACTAAAAAATTATGAGAAATAATAAACAAATGCAGTAAAACTATAAGATACAAAATCAACATATAAAATATGTTGCATTTCTATACGCTAAGCACAAAGAGAAATTAACGTTCAACCAGGTGGGTGAGAGATCTGTAGCACACTGAAACCTGTGAGGTTGTTGAAAAAACTGAAGAGGACACAAACAAGTGGAAAGATATTTCATGCTCACAGATTGGAAAAATTAACATTGTTAAAACATTCGTGTTACCTAAGGCAATTTATATTACAGATGCAATGCAGTCCCTATTGAAATCTCAAGAACATTTTTCATAGAAATAGAACAAAAATTCTGAATTTATCCAGAACTATAAAAGACCCTGAATAGCCAAAACAATCCTGAGAAAAACAACAAAGCTGGAGGTATCATACTTCTTAACTTCCAATTATGTTACAAAGCCATAGTAATCCAAACAGCATGGCACTGGCAGGAAAACAGATACATAGATCAATGGAACAAGAAATAACAGCCCAGAAACAAAACCAAATATATAGGGACAATTTATGACAAAGGGGCAAAGAACATACAATGGAGCAATGATAGTTTCTTCAACAAATGGTGTTGGGAAAAATGGACAGCCACATGCAAAAAAAAAGAAAGAAAGAAACTAGACCACTGTCTCACACCATATACAAAAATTAACTCAAAATCAATCAAAAACTTTAATGTAAAACCTGAAACCACAAAACTCCAAGAAAAAAGAAAGGCAATATGCTCATTAACATTGGTCTTAGCAATATTTTTCTAGATATGCCTACTCAGGCAAGGAAAACAGAAGTAAAAATAAACAAATGGAATTATATCAAACAAAAAAAGCTGCACAGCAAAAAAAAAAAATCACTAAAATGAAAAAACAATCTACAAAATGAGAGATATTTGCAAATAATATCCAATGAGATTAATATGCAAAATATATATAAAGATCTCAAACAACTCAAAACACCACCACCAACAACAAAAACAACCTGATTAAAAAATGAGCAGAGACCTGAATAGACATTTTTCCAAAGACATACAGATGGCCAATAGGCACATGAAAAGATGTTCAATATCACTAACCATCATGGAACACAAATCAAAACCACAGTGAGCTATCACCTCACACTTGCCAAAATGACTACTGTAAAAAAGACAGACAACAACAAATGCTGGTAAGTATGTGAGATGGTTGGATGGCATCACTGACTCAATGGAGATGAGTTTGGGTAAACTCCGGGAGTTGCTGATGGACAGGGATGCCTGGTGTGCTACAGTCCATGGGGTCACAAAGAGTTGGACATGACTGAGCAACTGAACTGAACTGATGTGGAGTAAAGGGAATCCTCTCGCACTGTCAGAATGTACACTGGTGCAGCCACTATGAAAAACAGTATGGAGATTCCTCATAAAAGTTAAGAACAGAACTACCATATGATTCAATAATTCCACTTCTGGTTATTTATCCAAAGAAAATGAAAATACTAAGCAAAAAAATATATGCACTTCTATGTTCATCATGACACTGTTTACAACAGCCAAGATACAGAAACAACCCAAGTGTCCATCAATAGATGAATGGATAAAGATATGAGATATACACACACATACTATAGACTGCTACTCAGCCATAAAGAGAAGATGAAATATTGCCATCTGTGACAACATGGATGGACCTTGAAGTTAATAAGCTAATCGAAATAAGTCAGATGGAAAAGGACAAATACCACAGGATTTCACTTATATGTGAAATATAAAAATCTAATAAACAAGCAAAACAAAATAAATGAACAAATCAAACAAAAACAAACATGTAACAAAGTAGTGGATACTGGAGGGGAAGAAATGACTAAATAGGATCAAGTGTATAGTGATGGATGGAAACTAAATTTTTGGTGAGCAAGTTGTAGGGGATACAGAAGTAGAAATAAAATGTACACAAGAAACTTATATAATGTTATAAATCAATGTTACCTTAACAAAATTATATTTAAGTTACATGAGAGGAAAGGAGGAAATGAAAATAAACTGAATGATGAGAAAAACAAAAAAGTGAAAGGCTAAAAACAACTGGTGCTGAATTGGGTGTACATAAGACTTGAGAGGGAAATTATAAAATCTAGGATTCTGTACTCATACAAAAGAGTAATTATAAACAATGCATTCATTATCAGTATTGTTTCTAATGAAATGATAGCTCAGATCTCCAAGCAGATGAATCAAATGTCTTGTCTTTCATTCAAAGAAATGAAAAAAGTTGGTAAATAAATATACTCTTATTGTTTTAAACTGTTTCAGAAATGTATTTTGATTCCTTGCCTTAACATTTATTTTCAATAAACTAACCACCATGTTACTGTTTGCAATAAAAGTCCTTCACTGTATTTACATGTCTCATTATTATCTTTAAATAAAGATTTTAAAATATTTCCCTACATTTTTATTATCAGACTTTGCCATTCTGTTTATTACATTTCTTACTGCATTTCCACCTTTAGCCTAAACAATTAAATACATGACACACATTAGGCTATACATCATACCCTGACAAGCATATATCATATACTTCCAACAGCTTTTATCTGGAACATACATCACGTAAGTACTACCACTGCATAATAAAGATAAATTATTTTTCAATTTAATATTTAATAGACCAGCTAAAGATCAGTGATACCTTCACAAAATTGAAAATAAACTATATTTGCAAAGATAAAAAGAGATCTGGCTTCTAAAATTTTAAACGCTAAGTATCTAAATATTTCACCACCACCACCTATATTAATAGAAATCCTGATAGCTCAATTGGTAAACAATCCGCCTGCAATGCAGGAGATCCTGGTTTGATTCCTGGGTCGGGAAGATCCGCTGGAGAAGGGATAGGCTACCCACTCCAGTATTCTTGGGCTTCCCTGGTGGCTCAGCTGGTAAAGAATCCACCTGCAATGCAGGAGACCTGGGTTCAATCCCTGGGTTGGGAAGACACCCTGGAGAAGGGAAAGGCTGCCCATTCCAGTATTCTGGCCTGGAGAATTCCATGGACTGTCTAGTCCATGGGGTCGCAAAGACTCAGACATGACTAAATGACTTTCTCTTTCAATAATAAGGGGAGGTAAGGAAAGCATAGTGTTGCAGTCAGATGAGAAACACCAGAGAACGTTTACCTTTCGATTCTGATCATAAGCAGAGTCAATTCCCAAAATGCTATTCACTTCCACATATGGATATTTCTTCTCCAGGACAGTGACCACATGTTCAACTTTCACTCTTTCTCCAGTCCTTACTTTGTTATACATCTAAAGAAAGAAAACCAAGTAACCAACTACACTTTCAAATCCAAATTTCAGAGTACTTATTACAAAAGATTTCAGAATGCAGAGGAAAAAGAAAAACAATAGCTATTTCTCTTAAAGGGCCAATGGGACATATTAGCAATTCTCCCTTTTCTGTATACTTCCTTAAGCCTTCTTATGTTAGAAACTATATATTCGTAAAATAACTCAGTCAGTTCATACTCACATTAAAAGTCCAAAATGCAAAAATCTGTTAATATTTTTAAAATCTGAATACTTATAAGTAATCCTTGAGGTAAGAATTCATGTCCATGATGTTTAAGGGGGAAAGAGTTTCAAAATATGTATGGCATAATCCCTGTTTGTAAAAGGCAGACATAAAGCAAACAACAAAACTGTGTCTGTGCATACACAGTTAAGCATAGGAAGGATATACTAAGCAAGCTTTTAATAGTGGCTACCCTTAGGGAGCAGAATTAAGGAGAGGAGAGGAGAGATTTTTAACTGACATGTCAATACTGTTTTTAAAAAATTTTAATAACAAACATAATTTTTTTCCTTTTGTGACTAAAAAGAAAATTCATTATCCTTTCCCTCATACACACAGCTATGTGGGGAAAAAACTTTAAAAAGCAGACTTTAAACCCCTTATCCTCAGTAACTTCACATGAACCTATTTCATTCTCCCCAGCCTACTGCTAATCATGGGTCCACTCTTATTTCTTACAGAGGTCACAGCAACAGCTCATCAACTAGTGCCACTTTCTCCACCCTTCATCAGATCCATTCCATATATGCATCACAATGAGGTTTTTCAGTTGGACTGGAGTTTAACTCTAGACCTGGATACCTGTTACCCAGCCTAATGGGCTCAATGACTAGGTTCCCTTCTTCACTCTGCACTCACAATATTCCGTTCAAGTCATGCTAACAACTTGGAGTCACTACCTCTGATCTGCAGTCACTGTTCACTGACTCCTGTTTGTTCACCTATGCAGAGCTGAGACAACTTTACACTCCCCCAAAACACCTGTGGCCATCCCGAGTGGAGTGAGGTCCTCATGCTGCTGTAGCCAGTGGTGCTACACAGAACCAGATCATCTCTATGGAGGTGTCCCCCAATAGATCATAAGGTGTCGGAGGGTGGGGGAAAGCTTACTCTTCTTTGTAAAGGGTGTATCTTTAATAAAGGTTGGCCAAATAAATAAAGGAACACATCAATTAATAAAAGAAAAAGCCCCTGACTGAATCTCTAAACAATCAACAAAACAAGCATAATAAACAGCAGGCTGCCACCATGATTACAATAGGTAAAACAGAAGTGGTGAAAATCAACTGCTTTAAAGTAGCTTTTAAATAATTAACACTAATCTGTAAACAAAACAACTACTACTTATAAACTTTTAATACTCAAAAATAGAAAGAAAAAAAAACAAGGGGAGTTCTCTGTTTGAACTTGAGCAAGTCTCACAAAATACATATATATAATTCAGAACATTTGAGAGTTTCCAGTTAAAAATAGAGAAAACAAATAATAAGAATTTTATGACTTGAATATTAAATGGATTCCTAATGAAAATATCATGATGGTCTTAAAAGGAAAAAGAGTAAAGTTTTTTAAACAAGCAGAGAACATCACAGTTACCAAAAGGCATTAATCAGTGATTTCAAATTACCAAAAGGCAGAAGACTAAGATACATTAACGTATTTAGTATCTAAGGAATTAGTATCTAAGGAATCTTAGCTGAAATCTCAACAATCTATTATTAACATTAGTGTAAAAATAAAGGCAACTCCTAACATATAAAATGCATAAAGTTTGTGAATAATTTACCTTGTTCTCTTTCCAGAAATATAGAACCCCCTTACCACATACTGTTTCTGAAAGTAAGTTAGATTTTTAGAAATTATTCACCATTTTGAACAAAAACATACATGTGTCAGAATTTGGAAGGCATGATAATCATCCACTTCTTGTGCAACATAGTTATATGCTCTCAGAATAGCCACTCCAGCATCTTGCATCCCATCAACATCTTCAGAGTCGTTAACCACAAAGATTAAACCAAGTCTGGGGGAAGAAAGGGATGAGCAAAAAGAAGCAAATGAAACATCTCAAAGAATGCAACCAGTCAAAAAAGGAAAGGCATCGTCTTACAAAACACAGTTCACATCATTCTCTAACATGGTTGGCAACGGCATTCATCACTTAAGAATAAAAAAAGCAAGTTCCCAAAGGTGGCTTAGACTATAACTATTGAAGCAAATTGTTTCAAGATCATGAAATGAGACCGTCACTGACATATCAGGTATTGCTATAGTTTTAGATGGAGATTTCGTTCTGTTTTTAAATCAAAATTAGGAGAAGTGAAAATTCTCAGAATGTGAAAACATACATGGGTGGGGTGGATTTTGAGATTTCACCCCGGCAATATGAGCATCATAGGCAAGTGGAAAGCATTAAAATTTTTACTACTGTCCTTAAGTAAAGAGCTATACCCAAAGTTAATTACATTTTAAAACTTAAAGGAACAAACCACAAAGAGACACCATTACACATTTACAGACTAGCCAAAAAAATTTGCAATGGCGTTTATAGAGGCCATTCCATCTCAGAGCAAAAGCAACGAAGAAGGGCCAGTCTTTAACTAAAATGGATCACAGACATAAATGTAAAACACAAAATTATAAAACTCATAGAAAATAACAGAGGATAAAATTAGGTGATCCTGGGTTTAGCAATAACTTCTTGGGTCTAACCCCAAAAGCATGACCCACAACAAAAAGAACTGGGTATGCTGGACTCCACTTAAATTAAAAATTTCTGTTCTGCAAAAGAAATTGCTAAGAGACTGAAGACAAGCCACAGACTAGCTGAAAGTCTGTGCAGAACACATATCTGATAAAGGACTGATATGCAGAATATGCTAAGAGCTCTTAAAACTAATAATTAAAAAAAAGTTAAACTGGGCAAAAGATCTGAACAAGCACCTCACCAAACAAGACATACAGTCAGCAAAAAAGCATATTACAACATGTTCAAGGACTTCCGTGGTGGCCCAGCAGTTAAGAATTAACCTGTCAATGCAGGGGACACAGGTTTGATCCCTGGTCAGGGAAGATCCCACATGCCACAGGACAACTAAGCCCTTGCACCATAGCTGCTGAGACCATGCTCTAGAGCCCACATTCCACAGAGAGACAACCCAGCGCACTGAGAAACCCACACACCACAACCAGAAAGTAGCCCCCATTTGCCACAACTAAAGAGAGACAGGCTGCAGCAACAACCCAGTGCAGCCAAAAATAAATAAATAAAAATTTTTAAAAAGAATTTTTTAAAAAAAGACGCTCAAAATCACTGTCATTAGGGAATTTCACATGAAAACCGTAATGAGATACCACCACACACCTATGAGAATAGGTAAAATCCAAAACACAAAATTCTGGAAAGGATGTGGAGCAATAGGAAACCTCATTTGTTGCTGGTGAGAATGTGAAATGATACGACCACTTCAAACATAGTGTGGCAGTTTCTCAAAACACTAAACACACTTTTACCGTGAGATAAAGCAAGCACACTTAGTATTTACTCAAATGCGCTGAAAACTTATATCCATACAAAAACCTGCATACAAATACTTGTAGCAGTTTTACTCATAACTGCCCTAACCTGGAAACAACAAAGATGTTTGCTAACATGTAAATGGATTGAAAAACTATAGGACATCCATATAATGGAATATTACTCAGTGATAAAAAAGAAATGAGGTATCAAGTCACAAAAAGGCATGGACAAAACTTAAATGCATACTGTACTGCTAAGTGAAAGAAGCCAATCTGAAAATGTTATATACATTATGATTCGGGAAAAGACAAAAACTACAGAGACAGTAACAAGATCAGTTGTGGTCAGGGGCTGAGAGAGAGGTAGGGAGGAACGAACAGGTGACACATGAGAGATTTTTAGGGCAGTGAAACTAATCTATGATACAATTGCAAGATAATGGTGGAAACACGTCACTATACATTTGTCAAAATTCCCAAAATGTACAATACAAACAGTGAACCCGGATGCAAACAATGGACTTTCGTTAGTAAGAATGCAGCAATACCAGTTAATCAATCAACACTGCTCTAAAAAATACAAAGTCTATTAATTTTTTTTGAAGTACAGCTTAAACAGAAGAAAATATAAACATATTTCAAACATCATGCTCTCAGAATGTATGTGGAAAATTTGTGTATCCAAAGGTAAGGTGGTTGAGAGGGTTTGTTTTCAGATTTAAAATTGTCTTTGTTTTTTTTTAAATCTCTCTTATGACAGAAATCACATGAGTGAGCTCCAGGCAGGAATGACCTAAATATTATTTTTATGAAAATAAAAATAAGGGAGAGAACCTAATCATCTCCTCACAAAGTATCAAAACTTCCCTTTCCCAGGTATTCAATTTCTAAAAAGGGCATCAGAGTCGTTCTGTTAACTAAGTCCCAAAATTCAAAGTTCTTCCAGGCTCAGTCCCTCATCAAGGACCGGCCAGAAGGCTCTCAGATTCATTCTCTCCTCTCCTCATTGAACTGCCAACAACCCAGCCAGCACATCAACTCAACAAAGGAAAACAACTGCTGGTTTGCCTTTCCCCTAATTGTTCACAACATGCCTATGAGGTAAGTGCCTTCTTATCTACCCTTGCAATTCGAAGACCACATTCCCTGTTTCTGTCTCTCAATCCAATTCAGTAAATTTTTAACTAGTGCCTACTATGTGCTATGAGCCAGCTTCTTTTTGCTCTTATCAGTCAGCTCAGTTGCTCAGTCTTGTCTGACTCTTTGCAACCCCATGACTGCAGTACGCCAGGCCTCCCTGTCCATCACCAGCTCCCAGAGCTTACTCAAACTCATGTACATCGAGTCAGTGATGCCATCCAACTATCTCATCCTCTGACGTCCCCTTCTCCCGCCTTCAGTCTTTCCCAGCATCAGAGTCTTTAATGAGTCAGTTCTTCGCATCAAGTGGCCAAAGTATTGGAGTTTCAGCTTCAGTATCAGTCCTTCCAATGAATATTCAGGATTGATTTCCTTCAGGATGGACTGGATGGATCTCCTTGCTGTCCAAGGGACTCTCAAGAGTCTTCTCCAACACCTCAGTTCAAAAGCATCAATTCTTTGGTGCTCAGCTTTCTTTATAGTCCAACTCTCACATCCATACATGACTACTCTTATATTTCCCTTTTAATCAAACATAGCTCTGGCTGTAATCCACCACTGAGCCAGGTAGTATTCATGTTTACGTTAAAAATTTCATTAAACTCAAAACCTCTGCTTTTCCATCAATGAAAACCTACCTTTTTCTTCAAAGTCTACTTAAATCCAACTTTGCCATGAAACTTTTGTCCTTCCCAAATATCTGTCTATAGTGTTTTGTTTTCCTGAAATTCCAAAGAACTTATAACTAGTAAGGATATAACTTGGCACTTAATCAAGTATCTTACAGGAAGTAGGCACTGTATTTTTTCCAAGTGGGCACAAATGTGCCTTATATACCACTCACAGCACTTAGCTCAGTCCTGAGTATGGAACACACAATAACATTTGTTAACTGAAGAGCTCTTTTCTTCTTTATTTTCATGTTTTCTAAGAATTCAAATTTTATCAACTCATAAAATTATCAGATATTATTTAGAATATGAGTGAAAATACCTTAACTTTTATACGTAAAACCTTAAAACATTGTTCTTAAAAGGCACAGTGGAAACTCAGCCATTTACTCTGTTGGTAGATTTGGTAAAATCTATTTAGTGAAATAAATGTGTCTGTTTGCAGCTATAAAAAGCTGTGTCTACATTTAGTTCTGAGTCTAACAAAAGTTCTTGGCAAAGCTTCTTATCTCTGCCAAAAGTGGAGGTAGGCTTTGTGATGTGGACACTTATGTAGGAAAATTCCCTTCCATTGGAAAATAAACTGAGATCACATGCTATTTTTACATGGGCTGTTTACTAATAACTCAATGACAGTAAGATTCTATTCATTAAGAATCAAGTTCTCTACCCCAAAATACACTGGCTTCATACTGAGCTAAAGATAAAACTGTCATTAATGATCCCCACAATTAATTATCCTAAAGTTCAGTAGTACCAGATTTGCATTTAAGAATGACAAACAAAACCTCAACTAAATGTTATATTATCAAATCAACAATGATGTTACCTTAGTGGTATATGATTACTGAGGAACATCTCAGCTGTGTTAATCAACTCTGCAGTGCTCTCGTGAGCAGGATCAACTATGAAAACCTATAGGAAGAGGGAAAGGAAAACATGAAATGACACTTATTCAAATGTCACTGGGTCAGTAAAAATGTCTTAGTCTTTTTATTGGGTTGGCCATTTTTCTCCAGCTACTTTTGAACCTTATAAAAAAGAAATTATACAAATAGCAGTTACCCTCCCTCTATATTCAAAGAACATGGTACTCAAAGACTAAATGATTTTCTCGTGATCTTATGCTAACATGAAAACTACATCCAGATGCCTTTTCCTATTCTTCACTACTTAACAACATATATTTTATTAATTATTCCACTTTAGAAAACAGAGATTAGCTTCTTGGGTATTCATTTCAAAGGATAAAACCCAATTTTTAGACCACAATAATAGGTATCATGTATTAAGCTCTCATGATGTGCTTTAAAAAATAATAGCTATCTCATTTAATCAAGTAAAGTTCTCATTTAATAAATTATTTCATATGCCAAGAAAAAAAAAAAGAGACTGAAATTTTGACTAAGAAGGAAAAGAAGGGGTTTCAAGAGTGACGGAAGTACAGAAGATCGTTTCCCTGAAAAGTTCTGAGGAAGCCAACCTTGACCCTCACCTTCCCATCTCTTCAGGAGCTACATGAGGGAAGAGAAAGACATGAGACGGGGAAAGAGGGCCAACTAAGAACCTCCATCTCTCTAAAGCAGTGGAATAAGGATAAAAAGTAGGAGCTGGCAAAGATTTATTTAAAAGAATAAACTGAACTATCAAATTTTAGGGATTAAGCTATTCAAGAAAAACGGTAGATACATTTATCTTCTGAGTGAAAAAGGAAAGCTATCTTAAAGCTCAAGACAATCTAAACCTTCAGGTCAAAGATGAGGAGCATCCCTTATACACGGACATTTCACAGCCCTACAAACAATGAATACATTTCCAAACCCTTTCAGTTTGAACATAGGGCTAGAAAAAGCACATATTTAGTGGTGATAGTGGAGGCAGGAGCGAGGCAGAGAAGCGAGCAGTAAAGGAGAGAGTGAACGCTGCAGACATGACAGAAAAGGCAGCAGGCGGGGGAGAGACAGAGCCCGTGGGCCGGCAGCGAGGGGCCGCACTCACCACGTTGTGCAGGTTCTTCCGGATCTGCCGGATGACACCGGGAAAGGTGGGGCGGAGCAGCTCTTGCAGGCTAGAAGGCCACGAACTGTATCTGCTATCAACTTCCAGGTTGTTGATCCACTACAAAAAAAGATACAACGTGGTGTATATACTTTAGTTACCACCAGTGAAATTTGCAAAAATAACAGTAAGACTTTATTTCAAGAATAATCATGTAGGAAAAGACCATTTTCATAAATACAAAGATCAAGTAGAAAAATGAGTAACTAGGACTTCCCTGTGGTCCAGCGTAACGTCCCCAGTGCAGAGAGCACAGGGTTCGATCTCTGGTCCAGGAAGATCACACATGCTGTGAGCCGACTAAGCCTATGTGCCAGAACCGCTGCAGCCCAGCAGTATAGAGCCTGAGCCCCAACAAGAGAAACCACTGCAATGAGACGCCCACACACAGCAACTAGGAAGTAGCCCCTACTCTCCGTAACTAGAGAAAGACCACATGCCGCAATGAAGACTCAGCACAGCCAGAAATAAATCAATAAATAATTTTTTTTTTAAAAAGAGTAACTAAAACACAAGCCACGGAATATAAGGAGGTATTTGCAACTTACAAAATCAATAAAGGACTAGTGTCAAGAATATCTACAGAAATCTAACATATCAATTTAAAAAGGCAAGGAACATACGAGAAATAGAAATAAGTCAAAAATATGAATAAGGAATTTATAGAGGAAATTTAAAAGGGCAATTAACACAAGGAAGATACACACCTTCACTAGTAATCCAAGAAATATAAACTAAGCACATGTAATTTCACTCATATTGTCAGTATCCAAGAATAAGCAAAAATATGGAACAATGGGCATTTTCATCCAATTGTGAAGTCTGGAACAGTCACTTTAGAGAAAATGACCTAATAAAGATGAAACTTTTGTTACTACCCTACCACTAAGTACTGCAGCTCTAGGTATCTATCCCAAATATTAAATTCTCAAATGTACAAAGAGAGAGGTACAAAAGGGCCATAACAATACTGCTCGAAACAGTAAAAAATTAGAAACAACTAAATATTCATAAAAAATGAATGAATTAAATGGTACATAATATTTGTACAAAAGAGCAGGGTGGGAAAGTATGTGAATAATACTTTGTACATGTAAATAAAGAGTATTTCTGGAAGGATATACAATGAATTGATAAAGCCTGTTGCTTCTAGGAAGAAAAACTGGACAGCTCGGTGAAGAGTTTTCCAATACACACTCTTTTTTATGTCTTAAATTCCACACTGTGAATTTATAAAAGATATTTTTTAAAAATAAGAAAAATATAAAACATGATATTATAAACTAGACCTTCATGTATCAAGCAGATAAGTCTTGAAAAAATTGTTGAGTAACTCATTTTTTAAAAATTTGATGAAGGATATTGAGATATGGCATTTTTGAGAATTTTAAAAACATATGACAGGGAAGAAAATGATAAAATAAGTGACAGGAAGGGTACATGGCCCATTTCAAAAGATGAATTACCTGCAGGGAGGAGAGGGGTGGAACTAGGAAGAGATATAAAGAGGGCTTTGACTGAAACATTTTTTTCTCCAAGAAAACATGAAATGATTAAACTAACATTTAGTAAGTATGGCAATGAGTCCTATGATTATTAATTATGTCAATATCTTTACTCTGTAATGAAAAAAATTCTACAGAAAAACAAATCACATAACAGTATTCATCAACATAACAGTTATAACATCAAGTGAGAATTCAAGTAGGAAACATCTACATTCTGTATTACTCCCCTTTCCAAAAAATTTCCCTAAAATAAATGCAGGACAGACACCAAGAAAAAGGCCTGGAGAGCTAAAAGTGCAGGTGCATCTCTACCACTGTGTCCCTTTCACTACAACTGCCCGAGGCAGCTCTAATCCCTTTAGTCTCTTATATCTGAGGAGACAAAGGCCCAGAGACATCATACAGCAGATATTACTCTATATAAATCATTCAATATAAAATATCAAAGTCTTCTCTTAAAGAGGCTTGGTAGCTAAAATAATATTTTTAAACAAAATCACACAAGACTAGCATGCAACTAGAAAAACTAAACACTTTCCCAAGAGGTGCTCAGCTGATTCCTAAGGAGATATAAAATTTGAAAAATCACTGTCTTAACCACATTAAACCAAATGACTCAACTTTCTGGAGCATTTAAGAGCCTACTTTATTACATACACATATGCCATATAAGCAGTTGTTGCAAATCTTTGATGCCAATGAAAGAGATGACAGGAATAACTTATCTTTCATAGAAGACAAATGCGAAATCCATAATAAAATAATTGGCCAGATCACCCCCTGGACACTCACGGAATACCTACCGAAATAGCAGGGCTCCTGATGTCTACAGCATAGTCGGCCTCAGAGGGCTGTATATTCAGTTTCAAGACATTATGCAGAGAAAGGCCTTCTATTCCCAGTCTATGTAGACCCTCCATCACCCGA
Source organism: Giraffa tippelskirchi (assembly GCF_054371585.1). NCBI lineage: Eukaryota > Metazoa > Chordata > Mammalia > Artiodactyla > Giraffidae > Giraffa > Giraffa tippelskirchi. The sequence goes on from NC_137277.1 coordinate 67,400,410, forward strand.
GCTTCATTCCTCAATATATCAAACAGACTGGGGGAAAAAAACGGTATTTAAGAAAACGGGCTCTAAAAAAAATTCTCACCATGAAAAATTACCAGTTCAAACTCAATGCCCCATCACACTAGTTGAGAAATCAAAAGAGGAGGTTCTTCCCTTGCTTCATTTTGTCCAAATATGCAGAATAAAGTAGGTAAGACTTGCTTCTTGGTTGATATTTATTTATACTCACCAATGTATACATTGTGTAGAGATTAACTACACACACACAATTTGAGGATGAAATAATCCTAAATCTGGATTTTACACTGTATGTTTTTAAAAACACTAAAGTAATCTCCCTGTGATATTTCTTATAACTGCACATGAATCTACAACTATCTGAAAATAATTTATTAACACCAAAAACTATACTAAATAATATGTGTTTCAATATCAGTATCAATTCCCACAAGGCCCACATACATATGATCACAGAAAAAGGTTTGGAGGAATTCACACCCAACTTAAACGGTTTGCAGGGTGCTGCTGCTGCTGCTGCTAAGTCACTTCAGTCGTGTCCGACTCTGTGCGACCCCATAGACGGCAGCCCACTAGGCTCCGCTGTCCCTGGGATTCTCCAGGCAAGAATACTGGAGTGGGTTGCCATTTCCTTCTCCAGTGCATGAAAGGGAAAAGTGAAAGTGAAGTTGCCCAGTCATGTCCGACTCTTAGCAACCCCATGGACTGTAGCCTACCAGGCTCCTCCATCCATGGGATTTTCCAGGCAAGAGTACTGGAGTGGGGTGCCATTGCCTTCTCTGTTTGCAGGGTAAGGAAGATTAAATAAGATAAAATGAAATGAAGACTTTACTGTTTAGTTCCTTTATCTCTGCATTATTGAAAAGTGTTTACAAAAAGCTAGTACACAGTTTGTAACAGTATGGAAAATTAAAAGTTTTTTTTAATATGAAATAAAAACAAGGCAGTCTTTTAATGTGTTCTTTATCAATTTTTTACTAGGTCTGAAAGCAGTATGTGGACATAAAAGCTTAATTAAATTAATGTGAAAAGTATCTTACTGTGGAAACTGCTTCTTCCGAAGCATTAACCAACCATAGCTTTTGTTTTCACTATTATAAAGCCTTAGTGTCAACTATGTCACTTTTAATTTCAAAGATAAAATCAGAATTCCACTTGTCTTCCACATCCACCCACCCCAAAATTCATGAGGACAATTTAGAGAAATTTAATCCTAAACCACATTTTAACAAAAAGATAGCTATTCAAATAATAGACACTTGGACCTTAAATGTCCGAGGTATCAGATGTACATGATGATAAAAAATGGCCAAGTATCACTCTGCCCCATCCCAGCCAGAATATGGACTACCTAAATGCACTCACTGGGCTGGTAAGTCATCAGGTTTTGCAACATGTCACATCAAGGAGGAACAACAGTCTGGACATATCACAAGGAGCCACACTTATTAAAACTTTTCAGAGTGAAAAATATTTATCCATACCTGAATATATCTTGTGTCTCTAAATCAATATGAAGTCCATTGATGAACAGTGCTGAATCTCCAGGCTGTAATCCTAAAGTTCCCTTGAAATACTGAAATATTAAAAATTAATTAAGGAGTAGGAAGAGAATGTTTAACAAAAATTTCCACGTTTCTGGCTTTATGTACAAATATTGACAATGATTATTACACTGTTTCTTCCAATGTTGGGGTAGGGAGGGTATTCAATAAGTCAAGTGCTGAGATTTACTTTTCTGCTACCCTTGCCTGTCTGTGATGCTAGTCAAGGTTGAGCCAGCAGTCACTAACAGCTGGACTTCTGGATGAAGTCCAGGGATCTGATCCAAAAGGGTTTCAAAACCCTATACTTCCCTTAAACCTCCAAACTAAGGCACACCAAGAAACTGAGTCGCTGAGCTAAGGGCAGCACCTATATGCACCCAAGCTCTCTAAGGCCTGGCCTTCAGGGGGCCCTCCAACTGATGCTCACAGTCATGGTGGAACACACATGACTGCACAGCTCCTGCAGCCTTCAGAACTGCCTAACCCATTAGAAACACTGCTTTGATGCCATATCATAGCTTCTATTGACTTCTATCCTTTCCATTCAATTCTTTCTCTCCAAGGAAACTGGAACTGTTAATCATATATTCGACACCACTCAGTAGAGAAGGAAAGAAACAAATCAGATACTAGGGACAGAACTTGGATCCCTAAGCTCTCCCAGGGCTGGGGGTGAGCAGCAGGGACCGCTGAGCTCCCTTCATGACCCCACAGTCAGTGGACCAAGAGAAGTGAACTCTAAGATCTAGCACTGTGTGGGAAAAACACAAAACAAAACAATGCAGAAGCCACAGCTTTTGCTTCTTTGCGCTGAGAAGATAAATGATAAGCAAGAGAAGGGCTCTTCTCTTCACTTCAGCTCTAAGTTCTGAACTCACAGCTGACTGAAATGTTTCAGTCAAAGCCCTCTTTCTATTATCCAATAGAAAACTGCATCAATAAGAATCAGAAATTTTTACATGGGAAAGAAAAACTCCACATCTGCTCACCCCCAGGCTGCGAAAACAGCACCCTGTGACTGTGGGAAAGACTGACTGGGATCTATGCGAAATGAAACACAACTGAGGGTGGAGATCCCACGCTGAAAACAGGTGACTGAGTGGAAGTTATCAAATGCTCTGCTCTACTGGGCTTCAACAACTCCGCCAGGCAGAAGACAAGAAGATCCTTTTCTGGAGACTACACAACTTAAGATGAAAAGTTTAAAGATCTGTCACTGGAGTGCCCTAAGAAATGGCCATATCACCTTAGCCTACAGTCACAGAGCTGCATTCTTAGGGCTTTCAATCAGTTTTGTATTGCCTTGCTCTCCAATATGAGCAGTTAGTGAGAGATCACCAGATATCTCAGGAAAGCCTCCAACATTTAAGACAAGAGGCCAAGACTAAAAGAAAGGCAACTTAATAGGAAACAGACTATCAAAAGAGAAGAAAACACACACCTGAACCACTGATATCTTCAGAAAAGTAACACCATAAAAAGAAGAATCCAAGACTAACAATAACCCTTGTAAATTAAAAATTTGACAACTAAAGAAAAGAATCTCAACAAATGGTCTGAAAATCCATCCCAGAAAGTTTAAAAATAAAAGACAAAAGAACTAGAAAACAAGAAACAAAAGATTTTTAATTAGGTCAAACAAGTCAAGAAGGTATAATATCTTAAGAGTAAATAGGAGTTCTAGAAAAACAGAAAAGAGAAACCAAAAAGACCAAATGCAAAGAAATAAGTCCAGAAAATTTCCCAAAACTAAAGGAAATGATTTTCCAGATTTAAAGGGTCCACCAACCACTAAAAAGTACAAAGACTTTTTTAAAAGGCATTGATTTTGACGTTCAGTTGCTAATTCGTGTCCAACTCTATGCACCTCCATGGACTGCAGCATATTAGGCTCCTCCATCCTCTACTATTTCACAGAGTTTGCTCAGAATAATGTTCATTGAGTCAGTGATGTCATCTAACCATCTCATCCTCTGCTGCCCTCTTCTCCTTTTGCCTTCAATCTTTCCCAGCATTAGGGTCTTTTCCGATGCTCTTCACATTAGGGGGCCAAAGTACTGGAGCTTCAACTTCAGCATCAGTCCTTCCAATGAATATTCAAGGTTGATTTCCTTTAGGATGGACTGGTTTGATCTCCTTTCTGTCCAAGGGACTCTCAAGAGGCTTCTCCAGCACCACAGTTTCAAAGCATCAGTTCTTCAGCACTCAGCCTTCTTTATGGTCCAACTCTCACATCTGTACATGACTACTGGAAAAACCATAGCTTTGACTATACGGACCCTTGTTGGCAAAGTGATGTCTCTGCTTTTTAATATGCTGTCTACGTTTGTTATAGCTTTCCTTCCAAGGAATAAGCATCTTTTAATTCCATGCCTGCAATCATCATCCACAGTGACTTTGGAGCCCAAGAAAATACAATCTGTCACTGTTCCAGTTTTTCCCCTTCTATTTGCCATGAAGTGATGGGACTTGATGCCATGACCTTAGTTTTTTGAATGTTGAGTCTCAAGCCAGCTTTTTCACTCTCCTCTTTCACTCTTTTCAAGGGGCTCTTTAGTTTCTCTTCCCTTTCTTCCATCAGACTGGTACCGTCTGCCTATCTGAGGTTGTTGATATTTCTCCCAGTAATCTTAACTCCCAGCTTGGGATTCATTCAGCCCAGCATTTCCCATGATGCACTCTGCATACAAGTTAAATAAGCAGGGTGACAATATGTACTCCTTTCCCAATTTTGAACCAGTCAGTTGTTGCACATCTGGTTCTGTTGCTTCTTGACCTGCACACAGGTTTCTCAGGAGACAGGTAAGGTGACCTGGTATTCTCATCTCTCTAAGAATTTTCCGGTTTTTTTTGTGACCTACACAAGTCAAAGCCTTTAACACAGCCAATGAAGCAGATGTTTTTCAGGAATTCCCCTGCTTTCTCCATGATCAAACAATGTTAGCAATTGATCTCTTGTTCCTCTGCCTTTTCTAAACCCAGCGTGTACATCTGAAAGTTATCGATTCACATACTGCTGAAGCCTAGTTTGAAGGATTTTGATCATAACCTTGCTAGCATGTGAAATGAGCGCAATTTTATGGTAGTTTAAACATTCTTTGGCATTGCCCTTCTTGGTATTATCACTGTGAAATTTCAGATAACTAGGGTCAAAGACAAGATTCTATGATTCAAAAAAAAAAAAACCAGCATACAAAGGCTTCAGACTTCTCAAAAGCCATAATGGAAACCAAAATTTCAAGGAGCAATGCCTTCAAACTTCTAAATAACTTCCAACCTAGAATTCTATACCCAGCCAAACTACTGATAAAAACAGAAGCAGAAGGGACTTCCCTGACGGTCCAGTGGTTAAGACCCTGCCCTTTCACTGCAAGAGGTATGGGTTTGATCCCTTGTCAGGGAACTGAGATCCATGCAACACAGCATGGTCAAAAAAAAATGGAAAACTGACTTCTTAGAATTTACCTCACACACAACCCTTCTCATGAAGAACAATTTGCTGCACCAAAATAAGGGAGTAAACAAAAATCAAAGAAGACATGGAATCCAAGACATAGGAGATTCAACAAAAGAGGTTAAAGGAAGGTCCCAGGATAACTGATATGTACTGGACATAAAGAGAGGAGGGCATGGCAACCGACTCCAGTATTTTTGCTTGAAGAATCCCCATGGAGAGAGGAGCCTGGAGGGCTACAATCAATGGGGTCGCAAAGAGTTGGACATGACTGAGCAACTAAGCATAGCACAACACGAGACACAAAGAACAACCAGTCCATAGTAAAGCAGATCAAAAATTGATATAATCATGACAAAACTACAGGGACAGTAGAGAGACAAGGACAGTGCCAATATGAACTATTGGTAGGCAGTGGGAGGAGAGGGAGTGCAGTGAAATAAAGTTAAACCTCACCGTTGTAACAGAAGCCAACATATGAGACTAGAAAATGAGAAAGTACCAATTTAAGCTTGCTAGAATCTGGAGATAAATATCAAAAGAAATCAGGAGTTGAAAGCAGATGCTTCTGGGAAGGGGGATACACAGGGAGTGGGACATGTTGGGGGGGATGTTATTTTTCTAAAGAAACTGATAACATTATTTGATGCTTTGAGTTATATTCATATTCAACTGTGATTAAAAACAGAAAGTATAAAAAAGATTCCAGAAATGAATCAAAATACCATCTTTAATAAAAGAGGAGTAAAACCATTAAACGTCACTGATTTAACTCACATTTGTGCATCTTTAAAGATATAATACAAAATAGAAAGGCTACTATTTTCCATTGGTTAGTACCTTCTGATTCTCTTCCACTTCAGCTCTAAGTTCTGAACTCACAGCTGTTTTTGTTATTGCTCTAAGGAAAGAAAAACATAATCAGTGATTGGTTTAGTATTTGATATACATAACTTTAATTTCCCTATATGAAACAACACACTGTTCAATAAATTACAAAAAAAAAACTAAATGGAAAAAACTCTAAACCTTTACAATTGATAAAATAAATTTCTCCTCTCAGATGTGTATATTTTTTCATTATCACAAGATACAAAACCAAGGAAAAGTAATAGTAATAGCTGATTTCAATGCAAGTGCAGTTATTTGCAGGAACTTAGTTGAATATATGCAACTCTATTCCTATATATCATCTGTACAGCTCATAGAATAAAAGGATAATGTTAAATAAGTTAAGGCTACAGACTGCTCAACCTTTTTAAGCATATGTATGTCTTCAACAGGGCTTCCCAGGTGCCGCTAGTAGTAAAGAACCCACCTGCCAATACAGGAGACATAAGAGATTGGGTTCGATCCCTTGGAGAAGGGCATGGCAACCCACTCCAGTATTCTTGCCTGGAGAATTCCCATGGACAGAGAAGCCTGGTGGACTACAGTCCACAGGGTCACAAAGAGTCAGACACAACTGAAGTGACTTTGCATGCACATGTCAACAGCACACATGACTAAATAAGGATGTACTACATGATTTTAAGTCCTGTCTAAGTGTTTTCCAAGACTAACCAAGTAAACAAATGTATTTACAAAAGCATTTCAGTTAAAACACCTCATTCAATTACTCAAGCAAAGGACTGACAATCATTTAAGTTTCTGAAAATGTGGCTTTTAAAACAAGTTTGCCTCATATTTTTGAGAAGTAGATGACCTTTATACAACTGAAAGCAATGCAGGAAAGCTGCATTCAAAACCTTAAAATCAGTCACTATGAACAAGTCAGCCTTTATAATTCACTTCCTTCATCAAGATTGATTAAGACGATATATATGAAATTGTTTACGAAGAAAAGCACTAGAGTCCACACCAGACCCTAGATTAGTTACATCTACATACATTAAATTTTGTTAACTCATCTAATCCTGAAAGGCAGGTACTGTTATTTCTGTTTTATTGCTGAGGAACGTGATTATTTGCAAAGTTACCCTCTTCAACCACACAATGCAGGGGTGCCTTCTTGAAAAGATAGTACCATTAGTAGTACAGCACCGGTAGCAACACAACTTTAATTTTCTAAGCATTTTCATATTTTAGTGGCTTCAACATGGCATAAACATGGACATAATTAGACATATGTTAAAAAGAAGAATGTCTCAAAACTTTATTACTCTGTTACCTGGCTTTGGTAGGAAAATTTTGACTGAGATCCTTCATAATCACGAGAGCTAACTCAATAGGTGCAGCCAAGATTCGTGCAGCAGTCTGAAAACTTAGATCTGCAACAACGTCAAACAGAAGTTGAAGTGTATTAGTCTAACACAATGAGAAATAGGAAAAAACATTTATTTCCCATTATTTTCTTGGTAATTAAGAATGCCTTAGAATGCCAGCATTTCAGAGCGTGTCCAGGTTTTACTCAATTCATAGGCCCCTAGCGTGTTTACCGTAGCCGTTCCTTGATTTGCCCACATAAACACTAGGGTACACACCAACACATTTAGCACAGGATTAATCCATCCCAAATCCTTTTCCTTCTTCTGAATTTACAACATATCACAAAGTATAGCAAAAGATTTTAGTAAATTATCTTGGGGAAGAAACTTTGATATATAGTTCTTTGGACCAGAAGAGCACATCCTGTCATACTGAGATGCCTTTAGCATCCAACTGTTTAATAAATGTATACATATAGAAACATAAAGATTCTGACAAGCTTGTTTCGAGTTTTACAAATGAACACATCTGGTCAAAGAGAGAAAGATCTAGTACTCTTCTATAAATATATATTATTCTGCTAAGTGTTATCTGTCTACAAAAGGACTTCCTTCCATTTCCGATAAACCATGATAAATCACACAACCCTTAAAATCTGTGAATAAATATAAACAAATACAAATTCTAACGTTTTTAACACTGTAAAATTTAGAACGATTCTTCCACATTTTTATTACCTTGCAACTGCCAGACTTTTAAAGGTGCCATTTCATTGGTGCTCTCAATGAGATGCTTTCTGAGTTCTTTCAACTGGCCCTTCAGGTCAGGGTGCAGGTCTCTGAAAGAAACACAAAATCCATTCCTTTCATGTGTCTTTCTTCCCCAAAGCATTTAGAAATTGACCTCAAATTTATCTTCACGACTTTTCCCTCTACATAATAGAAAAAATCCTACAATATAGGAAAAATATTAAAGTATAACTACTTTTCTTAAGAAACAATTAGTAAGTTCATTTAAAAACTAACATAGATTTTAAAAATACATCACTACAATAGTGATTCTCTCTTTGAGGGGAAGGAGAGGAGTGGGACTGACAGTATGGAACAGAGAGGACCTCAACTCTATTCACTGTGTTTTATTCAACTTGTTTCTTCTTTTCTTTCTTTAAGGGAAAAAAACTCAATCCACAGTTTTTTTCATACAGAAAAGCAAGTGTGATAGCAACTATCAATTTTGAGGGGTGAGTATGTGGGTATATTATTCTCCTTTCCTGAATCTTTTTAATTTCTCAAAATAAAACTGGAAATACCTTGCTGCCAGTCCCAAAATGAATTTCTTTCAATACCTGCCCATAAATCCTTTACTCACATGAATATAATGCAAGCTATCCAAAATAATTGGATTTTGCTTAGTTTTATCTCAAAATATAGTGCATTCTATTTAAAGTTAGTAAAACAAATTTTCAGAGGCAGAGATATATCATTTAGATCAGAAACACAGATGGAATAGACTAATTGTTTTTAAATATAACTCAAAAGTTCTTAAATACAACATGCCAAAAGTAAAACATTTACTCAGATCACTCACCATCCAACCAATCCATTCGAGTTATTACAAACCTTTCTTCAGGATAAAAGTATCTTAAAATGGGTCAATTACTTTAAATAGCTAAATAACTATTCTGAATGTCCAAAAGGAAAATGTCTTCAATATTCTACATAATACCTTTGTGCTGTAAATACATGAAATCATAATGCTATCCAAAAAACAAACATAAAACATCAATATGAAAAGGAATTATGGAAATCTGGATGCAATAAAAATGGAACCTGACTAATGAGGCCATAATTGGTGTTCAACACAAAGAAATGTACATATGCAGAGGATGAACTCAGTATGTGCAGGCACTCAACACGAAATCATCTCTGCTCAACTTTAGTGACATCATTTTACCCAACCAAATGTTAAAGCTAAAGTATATGAAACTACACCTACATATACTATTTCTATTTTTTAAAAAAGCACACCATAGATGTTCTAATTAAGATTTCCCTGAGCCCTGAGCAGAATTCAGGGCTCAGAACAATGAGAAGTCATATCAGAAATAGCTACAACATTTAAAATAAGAGCTAAGAAGATTTTTCAGGTAAAAAATTCTAAGATGCTTTCATAAAACAGTTAATGAAATTTTCTTCAAAAAGCCATTTTCTATCTTCTTTCATATAAAGCAAATTGCAATAAAATGTATTTCAACTGAACATATAAAATCTTCCATACCTATTATAACTCTTTTGCAATTTTTCAAGCTATGCTGAGAATAAGTAAATAGCTATAAACACAACATTGTAAATCAACTATACTTCAATAATTTTTTTTTAAAAAAAGAGACAAAAAACAAGCAAAAAAAATAGCTATAACCTCTTTAAGTTAAAATACACTTGATTTTCTCAGGAAAAGATTACATAAAATTATTAGATTTCTCCTACTATGTGAATCAAAAAGTGGAATGTAACTTTATGCCATCAACTGCAAGGTCCAAAAAGGGAAATCAACTTAAGCCTTAAGCAGGCAGTCATAGTATCATGTAAGAATAATGTGCTTCAGAATTACTAAAAATCATAAACATACTAGAAACTAAATAGTCATCTTCTCATATCAGATTACATATGTAAAGTACTCTTGAGAAACAGGAGATATAGTAATGGGAAAGAGGATACTTACAATGTTAAGAAGCCTAGAGATTTAAAGAGAGTAAAATCCCAAAAGAATATACATACCTTAACTTTCCAAAGAGAAATCCTTGAACTTCATCAATAGGATCACTTTCCCCAATCACTGTGGTATTAACTTCAGTTCCTACAAAAGCACAGCAATTATATGTCTAATCATTCAGATTAGAAATAAAAATATTAACTTCATAAAATTTGAGAAATATAAGAAAACACTTTAAAATACCTGAAACTATAATAGCATTTATAAATGTGTTTTTGATATATCCTGTGTTCCTGGATAAAGTAAGAGCGTATTTTTCCTTGAACTTTGGAAATTTTTACATTTAAATACTTCAAAATTAAGAATAACACATATTTCAATATCAAAATTCTGAGGAATTTGTAACTATGCAACTTAATCCTAGATATAATTATTGAGAACAAAATGATGAAGTACTAGGCTACCTTCCATGTATCAAAATCAATTATTTTTACCTTTAAAATAAAGCAAAAGACATAAAAAGAGTACACATAAACCTTGTTGAAATTCAAAACCCTAGCCTATTACAACAAGAAGTATCCATAATAAACTGTTCCAAGTCAGAAAATGACAACAAAAAAATTAAACTGTTAATTATATAATAGTTTAAGATTTCATATTGGATCACAAGTTAATTACTATTTGTGAGCTACTTATTATCAATAACAGTAGCTACTACTTACTGAACTTGATTGTACAAAAAACTTTGTAAAATTTTTTTACCTATACTTCTTACTTTCTTCTCACAAATACTTTAAGAGGCATATATCATTAACCACGTTCTACAGAGTAACAAATTAGAACCTAAAGAATTTGTCACCCAACTCAAATATAACAGAACCAAGATTTAAACACAGCTTCATCATTCTCCTAAATCTATTCTTTTTCATTAAAGAAAAAATTCCTTTAACTTGTAGCTAAAGAAAACGCGTTGGTCTTAATTTACAAATTCACCTTTCACCTGAGTATCATCCTTGGCCTTGTACTCAGTGCTCTTAATGGCCAACTCCACACCATAGCCAGAGAGGTAAACAGGCTCCTTCCTGGGATTCTGCAGACAGAGCAAGCATTCCATCACCACCGAGCTCCCAAGCCATCACTACCACCTAGCTCTTAATGCACCATGGCATACAGAATGCAACCACATTAATGTCATGTAGTCATCACCTAGGATTGTGCACTCATGATATGCTTGAACTTCTATGGGAATCCTTAGATTGTGGATCCTGCCACAAGTGTGAGAACCAGAATTCCAAGGTAGAAACAAAACTGGACGAAGGCATAGTGGAAAGCATTATAATGGTCACCAAACCATATGAAGAAATGGAGAAAATAAAACAGAAGTTCTGGACCTACACAGGGTTGAAAACTGGTAAGGTTTCAAACCTTGAAGTGCTTTGTTGAGACCATGTGTGTAAACGTGTGTGTTTGTGTGTATACATTTTTTTACTGAATTTAAATGTCTTCAGGTAGGGTTTGGGCTGACCAAATGTCACAGGCTTACCATCATCTTGAATGAGGATGGCCTTTTAATACCAGCAATAGAGCATAGCAGGGCAAGGTCAAAAACTGGATACTGACAAATCTGCTTCTGCTCATGTAAGTTTTCCTTTAAAATTTTTATTCCACATGGACTTAACACTCCATATTTACTGAACTCAATATGACAAAGAGACTTTAAAGGCTAATGATCTTTACATATAAATATTTTAAATGCTAAATGCTACACAAAGTATGAAAACCTTAATTTCAAACCAATTCTGCTAGATTTTATCTCTTTAGACATTCTCCTCCTTCTATCAAATGAAAAATTCAGAAAAGGAGAAAAAGAAAGGGTTTAGAAACGAACTGAATTTAAGAATCAGTTTCATAGTATGATGCCCATATTAAATCTGGATGAAATTAAATATAATTTACATGGTTCATTTTGAAATAGAACATAAACTTTTATATTGATGTTGTTTAATTGCTAAGTCGTGTCTCTTTGTGACCCCGTGGACTACAGCCGACCAGGCTCCTCTGCCCATAGGATTTCCCAGGCAAGAATACTGGAGTGGGTTGCCATTTCCTTCTCCAGGGGATCTTCCTGATCCAAGAATCAAACCTGCATTTCCTGCTTGGCAAACGGATTCTTCACCACTGAGCCACCTGGGAAGCTATTTTTAAAGCATAATTTTATTTTAAAATTTTAAAGCATAACTTTATATAGTCATTTTTAAAGCATAATTGTTTACATTTCTTCAGTAAGGCAAGCAAAGTATAAATAACAGATTTGATGAAAAGTACCACAGTTTCCAAAGAAGTAGTTCAAGTCATTTTATAAAGGGGGAAATTACTAGCTTAAGGGCTAAGGTTGTCTTGGGCAAATTAACATTTAAAACAGTTATAAAAAAAGTCAATACTTACTGATACATAATGTCTGAATATGTAATTTATTTTGCCTGCATTGCTTTTTGAAACAAGTTGTCGGTGGAAATTATAAAACTCCTCAGAGCCAATCTCAGAATAGAAAATAACCACTGGGCTCTCAGGATTAGATGAGGGGTATCTGTGATCTCCTTTGAACAGTAAAGGCTTTGGTCTGAAAATAAATATTAAAAGCTTAAGACTGTTAACTTTAAAAGTTTTTAAACGTTAAAAACAGTACAAAATGAAGCTACAGCAATGAAAATTTAAGATTATAAGCATCTTAATAGAAAATTGAGTATCACAATCTTAAATAGCTTTTAGTTAGTAAGAATACTGTCAGATGTAAGTCTTACTGGTCATAATTAAAAATAACAAATGTGCATTATATAAATTATAAAATGTAGACTTTGACTAGAAATTGTTACCAATTCCTAAAGAAGCGGGGGAGCCAGGAAACAAATACATATCCAGACCTCATAGTACTAAAACTAGTCAATTATTCTACTATATAAATAGAATATAATTATCTTTTATCTGAAAACCTAAGTGTGAGTAATGCAAAACAGTGGGGATGATTTTAAGCATATAATTGACCAATCACAGCATCCCCCTTCTCTATAATTTTTACCATTATAATCATCCTACTACTGGATCTAACATTTATTTAGGTTTTCATCATAAATTTTGAAACTCCCCCCCTCAAGAAAACTCCTTTAAGAATAGCATAAAGGTATTAATAGATCATAATGCATAGACGTTATGACCTACCAATCCCTCTTAAGGAGGTACACCTACATGTACTAAGTGGAAGATGCCTCTTATAAAAATAAACCCACCTACCTGCATAAATTTATAACCACAGAAAAAAAGTATAAGAGGATATATGCCAATCCATTAAAACGTTACCACATCTCAGAAAAGGAAACATTATCACTCTTTTCTTTATAAAGGTCTGCATTATTGTAACAAACGAAACAAAGAATTTTTCAAGTCAGTCAACTTGTTTTCCCCAGTGAACAGCACTTTGCCATGTAGCCAATTTCAGAAGTCCACTGAGATGGCTGCATGCTGCTCACTGTGTTTCCAGTTATCATCTTGAGGAAAAAGGACTCATATCATCTGGTGGGCACAGGACAGATGCTGAGTAGGTAATCTCACTAAAGAAGAATTTCCTCACATAAAACACCCTTGGCACTTCTGGCACAGAGCAACCTCAAAGAGAGAGATTGCTGTTATCCTATTTACAAAAGTATGAGAGGATATACAGAGGGCTTACTGCCCTAGCCAGATAGCAAGAAGTACCTATTATTTGTCCATCACAGGAAACCTACCTGTAAGTAAAAAAGTCAGCCTATTAATTACCAACTTAATATTTAAATTAAGCTTGCAATTATCTTAAATAATCTCCTTTGTCTGAAAGTAATACTGAGAGATCATTATCATTAATATCATTACTCCAGGCACGGGTTTTAATACACAGAATATTCTTTACTAAGCTGATGAAAAAGCCTACGCAATCTCTGATATAGTCATTACTAAATAACAGTAAGTACTCTTATCATCTCTATTTCGAAACAAGATGAGGAAAGAAAGGTTATATAATTTGCTTAAGTAGGCAAAACTATTTTAAGTGATGGAGTTGGAATTTAAATCTAGTCAGTCTGCTTCCAGAATCCATATTCTAAACCACTATATTTACGAACTACAAAACCCAGAAGAAAAATCAGAAGGTGCACTTGATATAGAAGAAAGCACAATGAATGCATCACACTTAAACACAAATGTACCTTTCAGAAGCTGTTAGTAGAAGAGTCTCAAGGGTATCAAAATCACAAGTCTTCTTTCCATGCACTGAAAAAAATGAATTACATCCTTCTGGCGGTTCATCAGCTGCTATCTATAATTTAAGATACACGATATTTTTAAAAATAATTTCTAACCGAAGATAAAAAAATGAATATTCTAAATAGGTAATAAAATGATAATAAAACATCAGTGAAAACAAAGGCAAGATCTACTGAACATTTACTGTGTGACAGGAATAAGAGCTTTATGTTTCACTACTTTCCTTATTATACTAGTTCACCTAGTTCCTCTCAATATCACTCCATGAAGTAGGTGTTATTATTATTCCAAAAACAGAACTTTAAAATTCTATCTTAGAAGATATCAAAAGCTATCCAGGGAATACAATATTGCAGAAAACTAAGCTTACAAATGTCAGTTGTATATGTCAAAGTGTAACAATGCAGTCTTAAGTATAATATGCAGATTAATGCAAAGCCCCTCCCTGAAACAGGAAGAATGACACTGAATCTAAAAAACCAACAGGACCTAAAAAAAGAGTATAGATGGAAAGGTAAAATCACCCAAGGAGCACAGTAAGATATTTAAAAGAAAGGTTGAATGAGTTATGGGGTACGTTCAGAGTAAAATGTACTAACACCCAGGCACAACAACACAAGTTCACCCACAACTTTAATGAGAGGCACACCGAGATGCATGAGTGTAAAGAAATGGGAAAAAGAAAGGACATAATGACAAGCACTGCTATATGCACTGATGTCATTTATGTAATATATTCATATTGAACGTTCTTTTCTATGGCTGGAATACAAATAATTAAGAAAAGAGGAGGAGAAATGGAAAGCTTGCTATGAAAAATTAACATTAAAATTTTTCATTACATTCTTTGTCTTTTTTTAAAGTTATTACAAAACTTCCAAACTTCTGTTTGTAAAAAGAAAGAATGGTACAATAAACTCCCATGTACCCATGATGAGTATTTCAGTAATTATCAATTTATGGCCAAATCTTATTTCCTCCACTTTCCTACCACAATTCCTTGGATCATTTTGATATGCACTCCAAATAACATTTCACGTATGTTTCAGTATCTCTCAATAAAACACAAAAATTATTTATTTAGTTTTTTGGCCACACCACGTGGCTTGCAGAATCTCAGTTCACTTAACAGAGATTAAACCTCGGCCATGGCAGTGAAAGCCCAAAGACCTAACGTCTAGACCGTCAAGGAACTCCCAAAACACAGCGATTTTTTTAAAAACATACCACCATTATCACTTTAAGTAATACAGGGCTTCTCTGGTGGCCCAGTGGTTAAGAATCTGCCTTGCAACGCAAGGGACACCAGTTCAATCCCCGATCCAGGGCAATCTCACATGGCACAAGGCAACTAAGCCCAGGCACCACAACTACTCATCCAGTGCTCCAGAGCCCATGAGCCGCACCTGCTTTAGCCCCTGCACCTGCTTTAGCCCCTGCACCTGCTTTAGCCCATGCACCCTAGAGGCCGAGCTCCACAAAAGAGGCCGCTGTAGTGAGAAGCCCTGGCACCACAACGAGCAGCAGCTCTGCTCACAACAACTAGAGAAAGCCCAGACGCAGCAAGGCAGACCTACCACAGCCAAAAAATATACGTAAATAAACAAATATAACCTCAAGCTCTAAAATAAACCACTAAAAAAAAGTCATACAGTTCTGTATTGATGGCCACTGGCAGCATAGTTTTTCAGTCTTCCCAAGTGTCCTCACTAAAGCAAAAATGAAAACAGAAACCAATGGACCACATTTATGACAACACCAGGGGGAAGGAAATCTCCATGATACAAAATGCAAAAGACCTGCAGTTATCAGAGGTTGTGGAAGCAGAGGAAAACTGCAGAGATTCTAATAATTCTGAGAATAAGAAAACCCTGAAACAGCTAACAGGTTTTCACTAACAAGTATGATGGACCAACTGGTTTTGTTCAGCCTATTATTAGGTAAGCACATGGCAGTCTGACCTCTATGAACGTGGAACTCACAAGCTAGGACTCCCTTCCAGGGAAGGGCCCCACGCAAAGGAGAAACTTTTGAGGGTAGAATAATACTTGAGTAGGACAGAAATAAGAGACAATAAAAGAAAAAGTCCAAATAAAAGTTGAAGAAGGGAAAAGAGTCAGGAAATTTCAAAAAGCAAGCAACCTTTTTTAAAGTCACCATATTTTAACATAACATAAAATCAACAGGATAGGGAACCAGGGAAGTTAAAGAAAACAAATTTCACATCAAATTGAGCAGAGAAAGTCTCAGTGTCAAATGCCATACAAAGCTACTGTAAAAAAAGAGGAGGGGGAAGAACAGAATAACACTCTTAGTCTTACAAGAAAAATTTCTGCAATGATAACAATATACTGGGAATTCCATGGGAGTCCAGTGGTTAGGACTCAGCACTTTCATTGCCAGGGCCCAGGTACAATCCCTGGTTGGGGAACAAAGATCCCCTGTAAGCCACCTGGTGTGGCCAAAAAAAAAGGTATAGGGCAAACTGTGTAAGTTACTCAACAGAAAAGAAAGGGATGGAGGGAGAACCTATAAATTAAGAGACCACAAGCCCCCCCAAAATTAATAAATTTGTAAAAAAACTGAGAAAACTAAACTGTATTGTCTGGAGAGGCACTCTTGGGCAATGAAATGATTTTTTTAAAAGAAAACAGCAAATGATTCCAAAAGAAGAAGGTGACTCCTTTGAAGGGCAAAAGTCAGCTGTGGTGAGGACACAGCACATGAAGGGCTTCCATGGTGCCAAGCTAAGTTCGATTTCTTGACCTGGTGAAAATTAAAGAAGTGTTCACTTCATCATAATGCATCACTTTAGACATTTCTTGTGAGTTGCTGCCTATACAAGTTTCATTTCAGAATTAAAAAATGGTTTTAAAATTAGCATTTCTTTTATATCAAACATACAATCAGTGTACAAACAGCTTTGATTCTCTTGCTCTCTATTTTTTTTACAAGTTTGTTCAACTCAAAATCCAGTCAGATCCACACATTACATTAAGGTGACACATTTTTAAGTTTCTGCTGAAGTTCCTCCTTCCCTCTTTTCTTTTCCTTTTAATGTATTTGTTGATAAAATCAGATCATTTTGCCATAAAGTCTCTCACATTCTAGCTTTTCCTGACTATAGCCCTGTAATATTTCTTCCCATTTCCTATCTGCTGTTCTCCTGTGATCTACAGACTGTGATCACCCTCAGGGTTAACTGGTTTAGCAAAACTGCATCTCTCTCTTCAGCTGTGCTATATAAATGAAGTCTGTAGTTTCAGGTTTTATGCGTAGGCATTTTTTTCCTTAAATGACAATAAGTGCAAATTCAGTTCAGTCCAGTTCAGTCGCTCAGTCATGTCCGACTCTTTGCGACTCCATGAACCGCAGCATGCCAGGCCTCCTTGTCCATCAACAACCCCCAGAGTCCACCCAAATCCATGTGCATTGAGTCGGTGATGCCATCCAACTATCTCATCCTCTGTCGTCCCCTTCTCCTCCCATCCTCAATCTTTCCCAGCATCAGGGTCTTTTCAAATGAGTCAGCTCTTCACATCAGGTGGCCCAAATATTGGAGTTTCAGCTTCAACATCAGTCCTAACAATGAACACCCTTGCTGGTTGTTGGATGGACTGATTGGATCTCCTTGCAGTCCAAGGGACTCTCCAACACCACAGTTCAAAAGTATCAATTCTTCGGCGCTCAGCTTTCTTTATAGTCCAACTGTCACATCCATACATCACCAGTGGAAAAACCATAGCCTTGACTAGATGGACCTTTTTTATAATATGTTATTTGAAGATTTAACATCATCAGTTTTGCTTATTATTTACAAACAAATCATAAATCCTAGAAAATTTCAGGTAGAAAAGGTACAGCACCGTAACACAATGACAGGACAACTGCAATCTATCCAATCATGTTATACAACCCCTAAAAAATACTGTCACATGGAAGCACTGAACTCACCTGCTGGAAGGCTTGTATTGTAGCTGAGTAGGAGCGAAGAGACAGACAAAATTTCAATAAATTCTGCTGTAGTGGTGACAGAAACTGAACTGCAGCTTCCAATATTGCATGATAATAGGAATAATCAGTACCTGTCAGGAAGAATATTAACCAAAATAATTCTATATGACTACAGGTATCCAAATAAGATCGTTCATAAAGTATAAAGCTATGTGTTACAAAAGCATATGATTGATAGTTCATAAAGTATAAAGCTATGTGTTACAAAAGCATATGATTGCAAAATGTTACCACTATTATGTCTTGTAAAGTGAAAGTGTTAGTTGCTCAGTCCTGTCTGACTCTTTGCGACCCCATGGACTGTAGTCCTTGAGGTTCGTCTATCCATGGGATTCTCCAGGGAAGAATACTGGAGTGGGCAACCATTCCCTTCTCCGGGGAATCTTTCCAATCCAGGGATCAAACTCAGGTCTACTACATTGCAGGAGAACTCATTAACCTCCTGAGCAAGGCATACTGTCTTGCTGCTGCTGCTGCTGCTAAGTAACTTCAGTACTGTCTTGAGCTGTTGTCAAATGCTTAGAATTACTTAGAGTATGCTGTGCAATTGGACTCTTCCTCTCTTCAATCCTTTTTTCACTATTCCCTCTCCCTGGACTGAGATTTTCCCACTTACCTGGATGACTAACTCCCATCTTCTTCCTCAGGAAGAATTCTGTTTATGAGAGCACCTATTCCACAGAGGCATTCCCAGTCCCTACTCCCACACTTCACTCACACCTCAATCAATCATGTTCATCTCTTCTTTGCTCCCATATTTCTTTGCTTACCTCTTTCACTTAGCATATTGTTCACTCATTTACTTAATCACTAGCCTTTGAGCCCCTGCACACAGAAACTATGATGTTTCTTTGTATCCCCTGGCACACGTTATTTATTCAAATAACCCAACAAGACTGAGCAATGTAATGAGGAAGTACAAGATATTAAAGGATGCTAATGAAACCATGGTTTGGGGAGAGGCATTAAAACAAACAATTGAAACAAATTATCTGGGGGGAAAATGCATGTACCAGTATAAAAAAATCCCCGGGATGTATTAAATGAAAATCAAAAGGTACAAAACAATATATTTAGTACACTATTTTTTCTTACTGTTAGAAAGAATAAGAAATAAGAATATACACTTATGTACTGGATTGGCCAAAAAGGTTATTCAGGTTTTTCTGTAAAACAGTATGGAAAAACCTGAACAAATTTTTGGTCAACTCAATAGTTGTAAAAAAAAAAAAGAGGAAGAACGAAAAAAGTACTGAAGGCTAAACAAATTAACATTAAATGGTTATAAAAAGCCAAGAGAAACAGAAGGAACAAGATTTTTCTGTGTATAGCCTTTTATATAACTTTGGTTTTTCTTCTAAAATTTTACTTTATAATGGAGTATAGTTGATTAACAATATTATAATAGTTTCAGGTATGTGAAGCTTTGACTTTTAAACTACTATTATCTATTCTTTTTAAATTTAAGAAAAATATTTAGCATTTTAAAAAGCAAAATGTAAAAGGTTCTATATGACATTAGTACCTTCAAAGTAGAAAAAGAGATCAGAAAGAAATGTCTTAAAATGTTTTGTGACGTCGCTCAGTTGTGTCCGACTCCTTGAGACCCCATGGACTGTAGCCTACCAGGCTCCTCCGTCCATGGGATTTTCCAAGCAAGAATACTGGAGTGGATTGCCATTTCCTTCTCCAGGAGATCTTCCCAACCCAGGGATTGAACCCAGGTCTTCTGCATTGTAGGCATATGCTTTACCGTCTGAGCCACAAGGGAATGTTGCCAGAGTGTTAAAAGTGACTATCTTTGGGTAGTAGGACTATGAATAATATTTCAAATAAAGTGTTTAATATACTTCTATGGTCACTTCCAAGAATTCATTCTCTCCTAACTTCAACCAAAAACACACTAGCATTTATACTGAAGAAATTTCATTTTAAATGTCAAGAGTTCAAATTTCACTATAAAACCCACTTTGATAAATTTGTTTTATGAAATTGTCAACTAAAATGATTTTTTTGGTTCCTCAAACAATTCTAGTTGACTCTAAATTATTTAACCAAAGCTTACAGATGCTTGTTCAAAACTTTTACGTATTTAAACTGCAAAATAAGATTTAGATTTCACTTTTTAAATATGCTCTAATTTTTTAAATCATAAAGTTAAAAATCAATTCAAACATTAACAGCAGTCACACATTTATAATTTTTACACATTTTCACTTCAACAAGGACTTATGCCTGTCAATGCAACTTTCAAGGTTTTAACTACTCATGTATCAGCATATTTGACTATTGATGTTCATATTCTATATAGTTTACATTGAATTAGAAAATGTTTGTGAAAGCTCATCAAAAACTGTAAACAAGTGATACAGTTTACATTAATTTGACACCTTGACACTCTAGTTGTGAGTGGTTGGCATGCGTAATGGAAAACATTTTGGATGGCACTCAATGAGAAGAAACTTAACAGGTAACAGATCAGTTGAGTAATTAGTTCATAACAAAAGAAAGCGAATCAAATCTGATGGTTATTATGTAGATGCTAAATGATTCTAAATGAATTTGACTTCTGCAAAATAGTCACATAGCACTTTCAATAAAAGAACACAAAAGAACAAAAAACAAGGGGGGAAAAAATCAAAGGCAATTTTTATTGCCAAAGTTGTAAACTTTTTCAAAAATAATTACTAGTTTGTGTTGACTCTGCTAGCTGCCATGACAATTCTACTCACTAAAGATAAAAATGTTTTTCATTAATTGCCATGCCACCATACTCTGAAAGAGACCAAATTTCTAATATATTCCCAGACACCAAAGTCAAAGAAGCATCTGCTTCTATTTTACCGTGATGATCTGATGATCCGATATTTTGACTGGCTTCTACAAAATCCCAAAATTTCTCTTGACTGTCTTCTGCTAAAAACTCACTGAGAGAAAAGGGGGAAATATCAGAAATAAAACAACTTAATAAAAACCTTCCAATATAAGTTATATTACTAAGGAGAGTGAAAATAAGCTTTTAAGTTTCCCAATGTCCAAAGCTTGGCTTTTATTTGATAATATATATTATATATGCATATATGTAATATATTTCAATAAAATATTTTCTAATTTTAGGCAAATCTTACTAGCTTATTAGCTATTAATAATTAGCTTCATAGTTTATTCACTTAATAGCTTCATAAGTATTCCTTAAGAATCCTAGAATAATAGAAATGTTGTAACAACAGGGAAGTCCCAATGTAAAGAAAGGTCATGAAATCTCATCTGTGAAAATGCTGTCAGTAGTGGAAGCAGAATTAGGAATTTATAATTCTAGTACTAGTTCTGCTCATTCATTTTCTGAAAGACTTACAAAGAACAAAAAAATATGTTTCACCTAAGGTCCTCCTGAGGAAAACACGAATCCTAGAAAAATTTCTAGGAGACTAAAGGCAGCATGTTGTAATCTTTTTACATCCATGAATCCAAACTTTAAAGATCATCAAATTTTAAAGTTAGCACTGATTTAATAAAATCAGGTCTTAGAACTTAATGCTATCTTAATTTTTTCCTTGACTTTATTGTACCAACCTAAAATAAAATAATGGCTACTCTACACTTCCCTTCATTCAAGAGACTTTAAAATCTCGAGAAGAAAAAGCAGGTACTCATTGAATGATTCATGTAAATCGGTTATCTTCTCCTCCAAGCCATACCAATGTAGTGGTGGTCTTCCCTGTCTTAGAGCAAACTACAGATCTGGATCTCAGCTTACCTAGCCAAAGGAAGACTTTCCCATTACTTGTCAACACTGGGATGTACAACTCTCACTCTACTCCACAGCTAGACACAGAAATATGGGAAAAATAAGAAACATTTCCTGGTAATGCACAGCTTCTCTAAAAATAGGTTTCTGAAAATACCCATTATAATAATGTATTAAATTATTTAGTGTCTCCTTGAGTGTGGCATTTTTCTAGGCTTTCAAGTAACTGACACATACATCACACCAATCTTATAATAGCTTACAGTCTAAGAAAACAGGTATTAAGACAGATTATGATGTGTAAATAAATGCTAAATTCATGAATTAAAGCAGCATTCACAAGATAAGTGAGCAGAAGGGGGAGAAGTAATACACTCATTAGTTGTGAGAACAAAGGTTCACTTAAGCTAAGACCCTCCTATAAAGGCCATATGCACATAAATATATACTTTTCATATAATCACAGGAAAACATAAACATCCATTCTTTCTCACCCCAATGCATAAGTCTTACAACGTCTAAGGGTCAAACAGTCTTAAGAAAATTAATTACCAGATCCACTGAACTAAGCCATGGAAGATAAGAACAGTACAAGATACTATTAAAAGGAATGCTGCCATTTGCTTACAGTATGCTTCAATTTGTTTGCTTTTTGCTTTAAATTGTTTTTGAGCTTCTGATATCTATTCCACTGAGTAAAAAATCAAGTTTTACAGATGAAATTCTACAGTGTCTGGGATTTGCTTTACAATGTCTTAGTGGGAGAAAGTAGGAGGGTGGTGATAGTGATGGTTATTAGACTTGAGTTGACAATTGCTAAAACTGGGTGACAGAGAGAGAGCACATCATATATAACATTTTCTCCACTTATAAATATATTTACTTTCTTAAGGGCATAGAGGTAGTAAAAGAAAAACCTGGAATTTACATTCCAGTCTCAATCACTCAAATCTATCAAGCTGCATTCTCAGGCCATTATAATATTTACGCATTCAATAAATGATTGCTTCAATTTTAATAACAGAACTTTATTTATACAACGTTTCTGTTAGTAACTATAGCTGCTCAAAACATATTCAGGGCTCTGCTTCAATTAAATATTGATGGACAATCAGAAAGCTACAAACCCTTCATTAGCATCAGGTCCAATCTAAAAATACACACAGGAATATTTTCAGTCCCTAAGGGGGGCCAGAAGCAAGGAAAGCAAAACGTCTGTGTTAACTGCATGTCTCGATGTATGAAGAAATATTGACCCTTCAGCCTCCCACCATGGTCGTGCTGCGACCCACCATCAATGTCTGCCATAGATGCCGGAGGGAAGGATTGTGGCCTCAGCCAGCTCTGGAGGTAAATATGGAGTGGTTTCAAACAAGCACAGCATGTTTTTGAGTTGTGTACCCATCCCATTACCCTAGCAAACTATCTGTAAATAGCCACAAAGGAAAACTGAAAACAGTGAACCCAAATGGCAAATGGCCAGGATATCATTAAAAGGGGCTATGTTTGTTATGGCTATACTGGGGTGAAGGAAACAGTTTATAATACTTCACTGAGATCAAAGAACTGAAAAAAATTGATCAATTAAGGCTGGCAATTTGAGCATACTTTCTCAAAAGTCCATAAGTATATGCCATAAGACTTCTAAGAAAAGATACAAACATCAGTAAGTTTGTTAGTATAAGTGAGAGTAATGGGATGTAACCCAGTTATGAATATTAAGCAGAATATCTTAAAACATCTATTACAGATAGCTACACAAACTTATTTGTAAAGTGGTAGTAAATCTCAATGACTTAGACTGACACCAGACAAATCATCCAAAATAAGATGAGCAGAAAGGAAGAAAAAAACATTCAGTTAGTTATAAGAGTCCTAGCCCAGGCAGTCATAGACCTCACATGCCTTCACACTTCACTGCTAGAAACACCCAAGATCTAACAAGGGGCTCGGCCCATTTATCTAACTAGTTATTGTAACATCACTATGACATATATGCAGTGGGGTCTGGTGGGGCGGACAGGGGGTTGTTAGGGCCTGGGGTTTGTTTCTGTTGCCCATTAATTGCTGAGGAGAGGGAGGCATGGAGAAGTGACGGGAGAAAGTCTGTTCGGCAGAAAGTTGGAAGGCTCCTCAGCAAGTCAAGACCAGCTCCTGCATGTCTCATGTTCCTAGCGGCCTCCTCTCAACACAAAGGAGGCTCTTCCTTAGGAGGCACACTATCAATGCAACAAACACTTTGCTCACATCTTTCTAGGGATTAAGGAAAGATGTGAGAAGGTAAAATTCTAAGTTGGAGGTCACAAAGATAGACCACAAAGTAAACTGATGAACAGTTCAAATTTCCAGCTCTATCAGATTCTGAAATTACGAAATGTTTATCATTCACCTACCTAAATGTATGCTTTAGAAAGATTCACTATAGGTCCTAGCTATATGTTATCTGAGATACAATAAAAATAAGCTTCCCTCTATAAATAAAAAAAACTGACTAAAAGGTATCTGATTATACTATATAACAAATTTACCAAAAAGTATATTTGGTTTATAAAATCTTCCAAGAAATCATTGACTATATTTTACTTTATCAATTTTAAGACATTTCCTTTTTTTTTTTTTTCCAAGTTTGGGCAATCTTCTTTACTGAGAAATTGAGATGCATGTTTTCTTTTTTTCCCCTAAAAACATACTTATGGTTTCTACAATCTGTCTACTAACTCCTTCTTGCAGTTCATTGAAGTGTTGTCAAGTTTCCTTCAACTTTCATTTTCTTCCATACTCCCAAGACCACAGAATCTCTTCTAGTTTGAGAGGTAACGGTGGGAAACTTGGTGTGATTTACTGCATATTCACTACACTCTAAATCCCTTCAAAGCCTAGGCCTTTGAAACTCATTTTCTGCACCAAGACCCCAGGAACACAGCAGAAGTAGAAATGGCTGCATGGGGCATAAGGCAAACAGGCAAAAAACAGACTTCCAGAGTTTCTTGAAGCCCTAGATGGTACTGAGGTAGATGGGGTAGGAAACTAGGGTCCAGTATGTTTCAGGAAATGCTGCCCAAAAACAACTGTCAATTTTAAGACATATCTTTGTTTTATAGAACGCTAAGAGTGAAAGATGCTACCAATTTTAATTGTAAGATAACAACTTGATTAACTGCATTCTGATTTTGGAGAAGCTAACAACAGATAAGATGTGGCCACTTTCTCAGCTCCCCCTGCACTCTTTTATCTGGGGTCGGTCTCCTTCTAAGTTCTCAGGAGGGGTATGTCCTCCACCTGCACCTCAAAAGCTCTCTTCTCTTTCTTGTATTAAACACCCCTTAGCATCTTGTTCAAATAAACAGAAATTTTCCTTTAAGTACAACACTCTCTTCCGTTATTAGCATATTTACACTCTTCCTGGAAGACACCATAATAACTTAACTAATTCAGTATATCTGTCTAAAGAAGTCCCTAAAGACCTCTGCCATCAGTGCAGTCCTAGCCTGCCGACAAAATCTGAGTTCCATCAGCCTGTGAATGGCACACAGCACAGTGCACGCTGATGGGGCTCTTACTAAATGCATAATGAGAATCCCACTCCCTGAAAGCTCCTAAATATTCACTGGCAGAGCCTACATTGTCACTTAAACATGTGAAAGGAAAAAAACATGTCTTCTTACCTGGCTTCCAATAACAATGGAGTGGAAAACCATTTTGTTGTAAGAGAGGTCGTAATGGCTTTTGAATCTGCCTTGACTGAGGAAAACAGCCATAGTCCAGTAAGCATAGTCAGAAGGCCCATTTTATGGCAAACTCCTAGAAAGGGAAAAAAAAGATTTTTCTACAAGGCAATGTTTAAACCTGAATCTTAATACTTAGAGACACAAAATAACATGACTGTGACAGAAATAAAAATGTTTCCAAAATATAACAGCACATACTATCTATAGATAGTCAATAGATGTTAGTTGATTACTGACATACAACTAAAGGTGTGTCATTCATTACACTGTTTTCTACAAAGACTGCACTTAATCTCCTGGGTGCCTACGCCATACAGAGATGTTAGCCTCTCATTCGTAGGCTTCTCTTGTTGTGGAACAAGGGCTCTAGGGCGTGTGGACTTCAGCAGCTGCAGCATGGGGGCTCAGCAGCTGTGGTTCCCAGGCTCTAGGGCACAGACTCAACAGCTGTGGTGCACCAGCTAAGTTGCTCAGTGGCATGTGGGATCCTCCAGACCAGGGATCAAACCCATGTCTCCTGCACTGGCAGGTGAATTCTTCACCACTGAGCAACCATTGAAGCCCAAAAAATTGCTTTTAAAAGAGTTTGAAGTTCAGGCACTGTTGACTTCTTGAGAAACAAAAAAATTAATATGAACGTCCCATTTATAAACGTGGTAGTGGTTCAGTCACTAGGTTGTGTCTGTCTCTTGCAACCCCACGGAGTCCACTAGGCACTCTATCCATGGTATTTCCCAGGCAAGAATATTGAAGTGGGTAGTCATTTCCTTCTCCAGAGAATCTTCCTGACCTAGGGATCGAACCCCTGTCTTCTGCATTGCAGGTGAATTCTTTACCCTCAGCCACCAGGGAAGCCTCATTTACAAACAGATATTTTTTTTTAAAAATCAACATTAATAAAGACTAGGGCTAACCAAACCAGACCTCTGACAATGAAACCTGCTAGCAGGTAAGTCCTGGCTTGGGAGGGTGCGGGTGCTGACCGGGGTGGGGGTGGGGGCGGGGGGGATCAGCCTGGAGAGGAAACTGCAAATGATGAAGGCTCCTCTCCTGAAGTAGCAAAAGTTATTGACATTTCCTGCAGAGGGGCAAGCAAGGACCCAAACTGTTACATACAATTTCAGACCACTCAAGAACTCTCTCAGACACCCTCCCCTGGAGGTTCATGGACTGCAGCCTCAGAAACCTGCTCCTCCTGATAGAATAAACATGGGTTAGTAATAGTCAGAGACCTATGATCAATTCCTGAGTTTGCTAGTTACCAACAGTTTAACCCCAAGCATGTTACCTAATAACTCCTCCACCCTTACCCTTAGTCTCCCACTCTCTAAAATAAGAATAACAGTATCTGCCACAGGGAGAATGAGAAGGCAACATGAAATCACTTTGTAACAAAAGTCACTTTGTAGCGAAAGTCACTCTGTAATGTGCCAAGTATGTGCCAAGTACTACACAAAAACTAACTGCTCTAGCAAAGTATGTCATAAGGAAGAGAAGCTAGAAACGATCTTCCAAACTATAGAATAACAGCTCATCACTATTACAAGGCCCCAAAAATATTCCTTGGAAATCTATCCTCTGTGGCTGGGGGCGGGAAAAAACACTTTGCTGTCCAGCAAAAACTAACACAACATTGTAAATCAACTATAGGCGTGCCTGCTCAGTCGTTTCCAACTCTGTGACCCCTAAGGACTATAGCCCGCCAGGCTCCTCTGTCCATGTAATTTTCCAGGCAAGAATACTGAAGCAGGTTGCCATTTCCTCTTCTTGGGGACCTTCCCAATCCAGGGACTGAACCCGCATCTCCTGCATTGGCAAGCAGATTCTTTACCACTGCACCAACAAAAATTTTTTTAAATCCTACCCTAAAATCAGTATGTTTCTAAACCAGAGGCAGCGCATATGAACTATGTTCAAGCAGTAATAATGCTACAACTGTGTTCACAATTTTTCCTGCAGGGACCGAGATGTGTTACCCCCAACAGTGATGATTCCAGATGAGAAACTGGATGCCAATGAACAGTACTCCCAGATCGACTGCATGCATAGAGTGAGGAGGAGGCTCCTCCCCACTCCACCCGAGCAAACACCCACATCTACTGAGCAATTACTAGAGGTGGAATCACTCTGGACAGCGCCACTGCCAAGAGCTCTGCCAAGAGCTCTGCAAACAGCACGTTCCCCAGCCTGTCCACACAAAGCCTGCTCCACTCTGTTCACCTCAGTAAACAGCAGTGCCTGGCAAACAGCAGACAGTCCATAAATATGCTGCATGATGGGTGAAACACCATCACCCCCACCTTAAAAATAAGAAAATGGGAATTCAGAGAGGCTACGTAACTTGCCTGACTAATAAATAGCAATACTTGGAACCTACCCCTGCCTGTTTTTAAAAGTTCTACAATACCATGCTCTCTGCCCTGGCTTTAAGAAGGGGTTCTTAACGTCCAGACCTAGACTGAGCATACAGCTTTATTATGAGACCCAAGGCAAGTTCAAGGATTTCTAGGGGCAGAGTCTTTGGGTCCCAAATGGTTAAAAGAGGTATAGTTTCACCTTGAAACCAAGGAACCAAGGGTGTGATCAAGCAACCAGCCTGACAGATCCATACTGGGGCTGATTTTGGGGACAGAATGTGAGCTCCTCAAGAGCAGGGAGTTTTGTTTGTCACAGTCTCATGCCTAGCATAAAGCCTGGGACACAGGAGGCCCTCAACATAAACAAACACAGACTTTGTTCATTAACAGATGAATGAAAAGAACGGGAGAAAAAGGGATGTGGCACCAAAAGCAAAGGCACTCAGAAAGCCTAGGACTTAAGAAGGGTGAAAATGAAAACTAAGCATCATGACTCACCCAGAGATCCCCTAGACCTGTTTTAAAGACACAGAGAGAGTTCTTGGGGTGCATTAGAGATGGGAAAGGGAGGAAAGCCATACATTAATGAAGAGCTTTCCCACACCCAAACCCCATATCCTTGATACCACAGGTAACACCAAAGGAAAAGACTGTTCACAGAAGTCAAAATAAGAACCTTTCTGAGTGGTCTTTTGTTTGAGGATACCTTCATTTGCCGAGATCCCATATCACTCTGACCCTGGTAGTCCTTCAAGGTTGCTTATTAAGAGGAATAGTCTGCAAACTAACAGTTTGCAGAATCTTCAGTGTGGCACTGCATGATTACAGGCATCACACTTATGACACGATGCATAAATTAAAAAGTCTTTAGTAAGTTCCAGGCCCAAATGATTCATCTATAAGATCTAGCATGTGGCCTGGTTTCTTTAGTGTAAATTAAAGACACTATCTCTTGCTCATTTATTTAAAATATTCATCAAAGTTATATTATGGCAAGTGTTTATCACTTTTGGAAAACAGGAAAGGCATAAAGTTCTAAGTCGTCACCAACTTTTTCCATTTTTAAACTGAAGAAAATAGCTGCTGCTGCTGCTGCTAAGTCGCTTCAGTCGTGTCCGACTCTGTGCAGCCCCACAGACGGCAGCTCACCAGGCTCCGCCGTCCCTAGGATTCTCCAGGCAAGAATACTGGAGTGGGTTGCCATTTCCTTCTCCAGTGCATGAAAGGGAAAAGTGAAAGTGAAGTCGCTCAGTTGTGTCTGACTCTTAGCGACCCCATGGACTGTAGCCTACCAGGCTCCTCCATCCATGGGATTTTCCAGGCAAGAGTACTGGAGTGGGGTGCCATTGCCTTCTCCAGAAGAAAATAGCTAATGAACTCAAAAAAACACCTGAAGGATTCAGGTTAATAGATGAGTTTCAACATATATGACAATAGCAAGGAAAAATATTAGGAAGTACCCTTCTTGAGAAATAAATTTACTTCTGAAATAATTAAATTAATATACATTTATACCTAGAATTTTCTCCATAGTTCAATCTAGTCCCCTCAAGTTAAACACACACTGTGAAGGAGTTACACTACTGTACAAAGCAACGTTTATTTCCCTTATTAAAAATGAGTTTCAGCTAAGTTCATCAAAAGCAAGTCAAACGGAAAGGCTACAATCAACCCAAATTTTATGTTGCTATCATACAGCTATTTAAAACGTCTTCAAATATCACACTAAAATTGGCTGGCCAAGTGCATGATGAATGTTTTCAAAATAGTGTAGCACACAGTAAGGCATAAGACCCCAAGACTTCAAACAAACAAACTATGCTAGTTTTCAAATCTGGCAAAAAAATGCAAAACAGTCTAGAGATTCTGGCCGAGGAACACTGAAGAGCTTACGCCCATAACTCATTGGTGATGCGCTGCTGCTGCTGCTGCTGCTTCTGCTAAGTCGCTTCAGTCGTGTCCGACTCTGTGCGATCCCACAGACGGCAGCCCACCAGGCTCCCCCGTCCCTGGGATTCACCAGGCAAGAACACTGGAGTGGGTTGCCATTTCCTTCTCCAATGCATGAAAGTGAAAAGTGAAAGTGAAGTCGCTCAGTCGTGTCCGACTCTTAGTGACCCCGTGGACTGCAGCCTACCAGGCTCCTCCGTCCATGGGATTTTCCAGGCAAGAGTACTGGAGTGGGTTGCTATTGCCTTCTCCACATTGGCGATGTACGCGTATGTTATTCTTCTGGCAGGTCCGACACTAAAAGTGAAACCGGATCATCCAATTTCCAGTCAACAGATCCTTGAAACAAACGAAAACGGTAAACAAAATTCACCACCCGAATTCATTTTAGGGAAAACAGAAATCTATAAAAAGATCCATTTTTTTCCCACCGGAGTCCTGCAAACCGCTGGCTCTCAATCTCCTTGGGGTCACGCTTGGTCTGAATTCGTGTTAGGACACGTCCCCCACCTCCGTCTGCACTTGGGCACACGGGTTTCAAAGCTCTTCAATGAAGGCGCAAAACCGATGAAGAGAGTCCGCGGCCACCCTCGCAGAAACCGGATTTGCCCAGAAAACACTGAAGGACTTCTAGAGGGACTCGAAAAGAGAGGAAGGGCTGAGACACAGGAGGGGAAACTGAGTCAGGAAAGAATCGGAAGATCAAGGTGACCGAGACACAGGGTGGCCTCGTTCCCCAGACCCTCTCTCCGCCGGCGAGACCTCCCCACTCCAACCCCAAAGGTACCTGTCACTGGTCTTGCAGCTGCAGCACACGCGCCGCTCTCATCCCCTTTCCAGCCCATGCCAGGGGCCGCGCTCTGTCCGCGATGGCACCTGCGACAACGCCGGGGCGGGGCAGGACGGCGGTGCAGGCAGCAGCAGCTGCGCCAGTGAGCGGCCGACACGCGCCTTTCCCGCGGCTCTGCTCGCAAGCCGGCCTCGCAAAGGAGAGACCAGCTGCCGACCGCCCTTTACTTCCGCTTCCTACTGGCTAGCGCCGGAGGACTTCCGGCTACAGAGTCTTGGCCAGGGCCGCCCAGAGCGCCACGCTCCTGCCATTTTACATCCGAAGAGGTTCCGCCTCTCTCCTTGCTTCCGGAGGTTCAGTTTGGTTGGCGAGGCGCTGTTCTTTGAGGTTTTGTGGACATGTAAGGGGACAACTGAGACACAAAAGCTTTACCACATAAAGAGGCTGGATAGAATCCACTTCCTTAAACTCGTCCATTAAAAGTACTGTTGCACAGTAAAAGACCATGTTTCTGAGTTTCTTAGACTTTATCTCAAACTATCTTGGATAGCTTCCGTTCCAGGGAGCAGAGAAAAGAATTTTTTTTTTTTTTTTAATTTCATGAGACTTTTTTGCTTATTTTGTATGGGCAGTGGCAGCTTAATCTGCAAGGGTTACTTTGTCTTTTGAATTACCTTTTGGCAAATATAAATTACTATGTAAAATTCTTTTAGAATTTATGACACCGGGCAGGTCATTTTAGCCACCCAGAAATGAGTAAGTCTTGGGGGGATATATTTTAACTAATAAAGTGAGCTAAAAACCAAACATATTTTTGTAAGTACCTAAATAAAAAGTGTAAAATATTAACTGACTTATGGTTATATGGCGCAAACAGTCCTTCCCTTGAGAGTGGCAGAACAAGTACTAAAAACACTTGCCTTAATCTGATAGCTATATGTCTGTACTGTGCTTAAGAACTTCTGTAGCTGACTGTTGGGTTTTCTGTTCCTTGCTAGACGAAAAGAAGTTCAAAAAAAATTAAGGAATGGAAATGATTGTTTCAAAATGTATTTCTTCAGAGAGATTTTGTGTTAGTAGTTTTCCATTGTGTATTTTGTATGCCTTTTAAAGTCACTTCAATTGATAATTTCATTAAAAATGAATTGTTTAACCACAATACAGAGTTTTTCACTCTGTTTTAACTTGGTCGTCTACTATTGAAGCATGAATAACACCAATACTTGCTGAGTTATAGCGTACAACTAAGTGATTGTTAGTATTATTTGTGGAAATAATACTAATACATTATTACTAACTAAAGTACATACTTTACGTCACAGTTCACTGTTGGTGTTGTACTATCTTATGTGTTTTCACAAATGCACACATAATTATCATTAGAGTTTCATGCAGAAGTTTCATCCCTCTAATAATCCCCTGTGCTTCACCTGTTCACCTCTCCCCTGAAATCCTGGCAACCACTGATCTTATCACCATCTACTATAACTGAACAGTATGAAAAGGCAAAAAGATAGGACACTGAAAATGAACTCCCCAAGTTGGTAGGTGTCCTATATGCTACTAGAGATCAGTGGAGAAATAACTCCAGAAAGAATGAAGAGATGGAGCCAAAGCAAAAACAACACCCAGTTGTGGATGTGACTGCTGATGGAAGTAAAGTCCGATGCTGTAAAGAGCAATGTTGCATAGAAACCTGGAATGTTAGGTCCATGAATCAAGGCTAATTGGAAGTGGTCAAACAGGAGATGGCAAGAGTGAACATCGACATTTTAGTAATCAGCGAACTAAAATGGACTGGAATGGGTGAATTTAACTCAGGTGACCATTATATCTACTACTGTGGGCAGGAATCCCTTAGAAGAAATGGAGAAGCCATCATAGTCAACAAAAGAGTCTGAAATGCAGTACATGGATGCAATCTCAAAAACGACAGAATGATCTCTGTTCATTTCCAAGGCAAACCATTCAATATCACGGTAATCCAAGTATATGCCCCAATCAATAATGCTGAAGAAGCTAAAGTTAAATGGTTCTTTGAGGACCTACAAGACCTTCTAGAACTAACACCAAAAAAAGATGTCCTTTTCATTATAGGGGACTGGAATGCAAAAGTAGGAAGTCAAGAAATACCTGGCTGCTGCTAAGTCGCTTCAGTCGTGTCCGACTCTGTGCGACCCCATAGACGGCAGCCCACCAGGCTCCCCCGTCCCTGGGATTCTCCAGGCAAGAACACTGGAGTGGGTTGCCATTTCCTTCTCCAGTGCATGAAAGGGAAAAGTGAAAGTGAAGTCGCTCAGTCGTGTCTGACTCTTAGCGACCCCATGGACTGTAGCCTACCAGGCTCCTCCGTCCATGGGATTTTCCAGGCACGAGTACTGGAGTGGGGTGCCATTGCTGCTACTATTTGTAAAATAGCACTAGAGACCCTGACTGTTTTTGTTGTAATTACTCCATGTTAAGTAAAGTTGAAATGAGTCTCATAGGCAAATAGTAAAGCAATTTCAGGGGGTCTGATCTTAAGGGGAAGCTTCCAAAGAGACTGTAGCTTATAGAAACATAAGCTTATTGCCTAAACAAGTAGAGGAAGACACTGAAATAACTGAAGAAGCAAATCATGTCTGTTTCACAAGATACACTGACAGGGACAGACAGTAGAATCAAAATGCCATGGGAGGATGATAGCTAATGGCTATGTTTCAAAATAGGCCCAGTGGTAATCTCTCTCTCTTTTTTCAATTTTTACCTCAAATAGTAAAAGTAAATTTTAGAACGTATCTCAGCAGGTAACATTCAGTATAAATAGAGGATTCTGTAGCATATTTTCACTAGCACAAGAAAAAGAAGGCTGGTCGCTATCCATGCTCTCAGAGTAGAAATTAGATAAAATATCCAACCAGTGTTTACAAGATAATTTGAGCGGGACTCACATGAGTTTCAGATGACTGACATTTTAAACATCTTTAAAAGAGGAATGAACTGAGTAGGTAAATGCAGTATAAATCCAAGCGTTCCCAAGACATTGCAAAAGAAAGAGATAACTCTAATATAGTGGAAGTCAGATAACAATGAGCATGAATTATCATAGGAGGAAACAACTGATATGCAGTTATTTTGTTTGGTAAAGTAAAAAAGTTCTTTACATGGTAGAAAACCATATATGATGGATAAATTAACATCTGAACATTTCCCATTCATATCAATATCAATTTTCTACCTAGGTATCAGTGAAATTATTTGTCTTTTATTCTCTGGTAATATTAATGCCTTTTATAGTGCTCTGATTTTTAGTGACAGACCTAGGGAAATTTAACTTGTTATAACTATCTGGACCCGCAACACACGAAAACCCCCATCAATGTTTTTTCTAGACTCACCATTCTTTGAAGTTGGCTGGTCTGTAATCTTCCCCTTTCACCTAGATTTGTTTTCCATACTATATCCAGTTTTCCAATTACCGTTACTCCCTTAATGATGTCTGCTTTTTCTGCAAACTCCTTCTTGGGTTTTAGGCAGTATAAGTACTGGCGTGTATCCATTGGCTGCAGAAATACCTGGAGTAACAGGCAAATTTGGCCTTGGAGTAAAGAATGAAGCAGGGCAAAGGCTAACAGAGTTTTGCCAAGAGAAAACACTGGCCATAGCAAACAGCCTCTTCCGACAACACAAGAGAAGACTCTACACATGGACATCACCAGATGGTCAATACCAAAATCAGATTGATTACATTCTTTGTAACCAAAGATGGAGAAGCTCTATACAGTTAGCAAAAACAAGACCAGGAGCAGACTGTGGCTGAGATCATGAACTCCTATTGCCAAATTCAGACTTACATGGAAGAAAGTTGGGAAAATCACTAGACCATTCAGTTCAGTTCAGTTCAGTTCAGTTGCTCAGTTGTGTCCGACTCTTTGCGACCCCATGAATTGCAGCATGCCAGGCCTCTCTGTCCATCACCAACTCCCGGAGTCCACCCAAACCCATGTCCATCGAGTTGGTGATGCCATCCAACCATCTCATCCTCTGTTGTCCCCTTCTCCTCCTGCCCCCAATCCCACCCAGCATTAATCAAATCCCGTAAGACTATACAGTGGAAGTGACAAATAGATCCAAGGGATTAGATCTGAAAGACAGAGTGCCTGAAGAACTATGGATGGAGGTTCCTGACATTGTACAGGAGTCAGTGATCAAGACCATCCCCAATAAAAAGAAATGCAAAAAGACAAAATGGTTGTCTGAGAAGTCCTAACAAATAGCTGAGAAAAGAGAAGTGAAAGGCAAAGGAGAAAAGGAAAGACATACCCATTTGAATGCAGTTTCAAAGAACAGCAAGGAGAGATAAGAAAGTCTTCCTCAGTGATCAATGCAAATAAATAGAGGAAAACAATAGAATGGGAAAGACTAGAGAGCTCTTCAAGAAAATTAGAGATACCAAGGGAAATTTTGATGCAAATATGGGCTCAGTAAAGGGCAGAATACTATAGACCTAACAGAAGCAGAAGAGATTAAGAAGAGGTGGTGGGAATACACAGAAGAACTGTACAAAACAGATCTTCATGACCCAGATAATCACAATGGTGTGATCACTCACCTAGAGCCAAACATCCTGGAACATGAAGTCAAGTGGGCCTTAGGAAGCATCACTACGAACTAAGCTAGGGGAAGTGATGGAATTCCAGTTGAGCTCTTTCAAATCCTAAAAGATGATGCTGTGAAAGTGCTGTACTCAATATGCCAGCAAATTTGGGAAACTCAGTAGTGGCCACAGGACTGGAAAAGGTCAGTTTTCATTCCAGTCCCAAAGAAAGGCAATGCCAAAGAATGTTCAAACTACCGCATAATTGCACTCATCTCACATGCTAGTAAAGTAATACTCAAAATTCTCCAAGCCAGGCTTCAACAGTACATGAACTGTGAGCTTCCAGATGTTCAAGTTGGATTTAGAAAAGGCAAAAGAACCAGAGATCAAATTGCCAACATTCGTTGGATCATCGAAAAAGTAAGAGAGTTCCAGAAAAACATCTACTTCTGCTTTATTGACTGCACCAAATCCTTTGACTGTGTGGATCACAATAAACTCTGGAAAATTTTGAAAGAGATGGGAATACCAGAGCATCTGACCTGCCGCTTGAGAAATCTGTATGCAGGTCAAGAAGAAACAGTTAGAACTGGACGTGGAACAACAGGCTGGTTCCAAATCGGGAAAAGAGTATGTCAAGGCTGTATATTGTCACCCTACCAATTTAACTTATATGCAGAGTACATAAGAGGAATGCTGGACTGGGTGAAGCACAAGCTGGAATCAAGATTGCTGGGAGAAATATCAACAACCTCAGATATGCAGATGACACCACCCTTATGGCAGAAAGTGAAGAACTAGAGAGCCTCTTGATGAAAGTGAAAGATGAGAGTGAAAAAGTTGGCTTAAAACTCAACATTCAGAAAACTAAGGTCATGGCATCCGGTCCCATCACTTCATGGCAGATAGATGGGGAAACATTGGAAACAGTGACAGATTTTATTTTGGTGGGCTCCAAAATCACTGCAGATGGTGAGTGCCGCCATGAAATTAAAAGACACTTGCTCTTTGCAAGAAAATTTATGACCAACTTAGACAGCTTATTAAAAAGCAGAGACATTACTTTGCTAACAAAGGTCTGTTTAGTCAAGGCTATGGTTTTTCCAGTAGTCATGTATGGATGTGAGAGTTGGACTATAAAGAAAGCTGAGCACTGAAGAATTGATGCTTTTGAACTGTGGTGTTGGAGAAAACTCTTGAGAGTCCCTTGGACAGCAAGGAGATCCAACCAGTCTATCCTAAAGGAAATCAGTCCTGAATATTCATTGGAAGGACTGATGTTGAAGCTGAAACTCCAATACTTTGGCCATCTGATAGGAAGAACTGACTCATTTGAAAAGACCCTGATGCAGGGAAAGATTGAAGGCAGGAGGAGAAGCGGATGTCAGAGAAGGAGATGGTTGTACAGCATCACTGACTCAATGGACATGAGTTTGAGCAAACTCTGGGAGTTGGTGATGGACAGGGAATCTTGGCATGCTGCAGTGCATGGAGTCACAAAGAGTCGGACATGACTGAGCGACTGAACTGAACTATAACTGAATGTTTGTGTCCCTCCCCTAAATTCTCGTAGCTCAGTTGGTAAAGAATCTGCCTGCAATGCAGAAGACTCAGGTTCGATTCCTGGGTTGGGAAGATCCCCTGGAGAAGGAAATGGCAATCCACTGCAGTATCCTTGCCTGGAAAATCCTATGGCGCCTGGCAAGCTACAGTTTATGGGGTCTCAAGAGCCCGACATGACTTAGCGGCCAAAGCACCACCACCACCACCTAAATTCATATGTTGGAACCTTACATGGTAATATTTGTAGACAAGGTCTTTGGAAGGGGCTAGATTGTGAGGGCGGAACCCTCGTATATGGGGTTAGTTCCCTTATAAGAAAGACTTCAGAGGCTCCCTTGCCTTTCTGTCATCTGAGGACACCAAGAGAAATTCTTGCATGTTGCTCACATTTTTCACTTAAGCCTTTAGCATGTTACACAAAGTTAATCAAATTCTAGTCTGATAATTCCAAAATCTCTCCATATCAGAGCCTGATCTGATACGTTATCTTGTCAGACTATATTTTTTGTTGAGTTTAAGGATGCCTGTAATTTTTGCTTGAAACCCAGACATGATGTACTAGGTAAGAGGAACTGAGGTAAATAGACCTTGGTGTGAACCTTTATATTTTTCTGTCCAGGAGTTAGGCTGTGTTTACTGTGGCTGGAGCTGTATATGTCAGAGACCTAAATTTCCTCTGTTGTCCTCTTGTTTTTGTTTCCGCTCTTATATTTGGGTTTCCCTAGAAACTACTTCTTCAGTAGAGCCTGGGCATTGCTAGCCCTTTCAGCTGTACCCCCACATTATTACCAGAGTCCTGTTGCTGTGGTGGTAAGGTTGAGGGGAGGGAAAGCTGTGCGATCCTATGGTTCAGTCTTAGTTTCAGCAGCCCTGTCTCCCAGGGCTGTGACCTTCACAAGTGCTTTTCATATTGTGTGAGACAGGATATCCAGAGGGGGCTGGACTTCAGGGACTTCCTTCCCTCCAAGTCAGAAAGCTGCAGTAATGGCTTTTTCCTCACTGGGTAAGCCTTTGTTCTGGAGAATCCTCTGGACTTGTTTTAAAATCATTGCATTTCCCTTCCACCAGACCAAACACGAACGGATTTTTCTAAGGTACTCACTGTGTATTTGGGAAGGCTCCTGGTGACAGACCCCACAAAACTGTGGGAACCATCTCACCTTACTCTGGGCCCTCAGGGGTATTTCTCTCTCAAACTAGTGTAGTAGAAACTTGCCCAAATTACCTGTTCAGTGTTCCTATCAGTTAGTAGTTTCAGCAGCTTCTACTTCAGGTAGGATGATCTTTACTCTCTGTGTTTACCCATCTCTCCAGTTTTAGGGTTGGCAGTTTGTCTTCTGACTCAATTCTCTGTTGACTTTCAGTTCATTCAGTTTTTTCTTGTTGTGAGGATAAGAAAGATGACTTCCAAACACTACTCATAGAGTAGAAACCAAAAGTTCAGACACACTGCTTAAGAGGAGCTGTTGACAGAGGCCAGATCCCTAGATCAATGGTGTCTGATAGAAATAAAATGTGAACCACATATGTAATTTTAAATTTTCTAGTAGCCACATTAAAAAAGTACAAAGACACAGGGAACTATATTCAATATTCTGTGATAAAGTATAGTGGAAGAGAATATTAGAATATATACATATATATGCATGGCTGAGTGACTTTGCTGTGCAGCAGAAATTAAACACAACATTGCAAATCAACTATACTTCAATAAAAAGTGTTTAAAAAGTACAGAGAATAGGTAAGATTAGTTTAATAATATATTCTACTTAATCAATATATTTAATATGTTATCATTTAAATGTGCAGTTATTTTAAGAGTTATTAAGATACTGTACTCTTTCTTGAAATAGTGTTTGAACTCTAGTATGCATTTTGCATTTACAACATATCTCAATTTAGTCATGTTAAGGGCTCAAGAGCCATAGACTCTGCTAACCACCCCATTTGTCATTAAAAAAATTATTAAGAGTAAACTGAGTGCACTCCTCACCAGGACTGTTCCTTGAACACACAGGCACCCTGCTGTGTTTGTCCCCTCTGCCTGAACTGTCTTCTTCCCCCTTCTCCACAAGGTCTGCTCATACTCTTGACTTAAGTCACTGTCAACATCACCTCTTCAGAGGGATTTTCCCACCTAAAATAGATCCCTCAAACTGTTACCTTCTCTCTTATTTACCCACTTTGTTTTTTCCATTCTATGTTTGTTTATAGTCTACTACACCCTATTAGATGTCACCACATGAGGACAGGGATTGTTTCCAAACCCACACTCAGTCTTCTCTCTGCACCACAGACCAATAATTGGGAGACGCAGTGTTGAGGCAAGGAATAACGACTTTATTCAGAAAGCCAGGCGTCAGAGAAGGTGACAGACTAGAGTCCTAGAGTAGCATTTTATCATGATCTGGATACCAGTTTCTTTTATAGAAGAGAGAGAGGGGAGGAGATGAGGAAGTAAAATAAAACCCCAAAAGTCTTGCAAATGTCTCCTGGTTTGGTCAGCCTGCGGAGAGGGCTGTGTTAGTTTCTTCTTTTCCGCAGCCATTCACAGGTAGGCAGGGTCAGCGTGTTTCCCTGTGAGCTGAACAAAGGTACTTTAACATTCAGGCAGAGGGACAGGGTTCCACAAGGCAGGCCCACTGTGTATGCTTACAGCTATACAAGGCATTCTTCCAGTGATTACAGTAACAAAAGCAATGGAAAGCAAAGGTTAAAGTAAAAGAAACAGATCCAACACAGAGTCAGATTTTGTTCTTCCCCATTACAGGACATTACTTAGTTCCATGCTATGTCCTCACCCCAGGACAGTACCATGCAACAACTGATGATGAATTCCAGCCACATCACCCTCCTCTGCCTATGTGAACATACTCAACCAAGGAGATGTTCTGCCCTTGCTACTGTTCTTACCCTGTCAGCTTGTGGGCAAAGGACCTGCCGTGAAATCAATGAGTCTCCTTGAAATATTTAAGAGACAGAGCATAGACTCTTCCAACTTTTCAGCTCTGTTTGTAATTCCAAAAACGAAAGCCCACTGTTGACTTTGTGCACTTTTTCTCTTAACACAAGACT
Organism: Giraffa tippelskirchi; assembly: GCF_054371585.1. Taxonomy (NCBI): domain Eukaryota; kingdom Metazoa; phylum Chordata; class Mammalia; order Artiodactyla; family Giraffidae; genus Giraffa; species Giraffa tippelskirchi. Next base: position 67,440,443 of record NC_137277.1, read on the forward strand.
CAAGAGTAGGCAGACCCAATGGGAGAGTTATGTCCTCAGGGGTGCTGGCCCTACAGACCCAGGCCACCTGGTCGTTGTAAGGCAACCAAAGCCTTTAAATGTGTAGTTATTTTTAATGTTATTAAGATATTTTACTATTTTTTTGTACTAAGTGTTTGGACTAGTATATATTTTGCATTTACAGAGTTGTCTTACTAGTTCCCAACAAAGAACGATCTGTCGTGGTCCGTACACGGGTTGGGAATGAATTTCCAGACATGAGGCAGAACGAGAGGAGAATAAAGTTTATTAGAGCGGGAGATGCTGTTAGAATAGTGGGCTAATTCAAGGGAGAGCTGAGCCCTTTCACAGCCTTGCAGCCAATTTTTCTAGCCTCAAGACAGAGAAAATTCCTACTGAAATGGTGGCATTAGGTGATTGGTTAGGATGCTATAGGGTAGATAGTAGGGTGAATATTTTACCTAATATGGGATCAGGGAACTGGCTGGTTTAGATCCCAGAGGCTCATGGCAACAGTTGCTATGCTATGGGGGTTGGTCAATTCCAGAGATTTTTATCCTGTGACCTTGGTATAGGGCTCACACCATCTGGCAAAAGAAATTGCCCAAAAGTAAGTTAATAAACACAGTCAAGACAGAATATCTAAAAATAGCCATGTACAAGTTAACTGTAAGTGCCTACCTTTAAGTATTTTTACACTGCTTTATCTTTGATTACATTTACATCTTTCTTCTACTTGTATTTCTGTCAAATCAGTTCTTATTTTACATCTTTGATCCAACATCTTATTCTCTCATCTTTGTTGATTGGCCCCATAATGGCATCCCTAATTTATAAAAAGGAGCTGAAGCTCCTGGGGGACTTTTCAGTTGTTAATTTTATCACTTCAGAGAACTTGATGGGCAATGTCTGGTCTGCACCACTGGTCCCACTCTGCTTCATGATAGGCCTTTTCGGGCCCTTGTGTCCCCCACTTTCCTAACCTCCGGTTCCTTGTCTGAATGTGCGTGTCCACTTATGTAATGTTCACATGCTCCTGCATTGAAGTGCCTATTTATTGTAAGGAAATCTGGTCCACATTTTTCCTTGGAACTCTTAGCACTTAATGTCTCTGCCACTTATTTAGCTTCTTCTATACAGTGTCACATATCTGTTTGAGCTTCCCTAGTAGATCAGCTGGTAAAGAATCCACCTGCAATGCAGGAGACCCCAGTTTGATTCCTGGGTTGGGAAGATCTGGAGGGCATGGTAACCCACAGAGTTCCTTGGACTACAAGGAGATCAAACCAGTCAATCCTAAAGGAAATCAGTCCTGAATATTCATTGAAGAACTGATACTGAAGCTGAAGCTCCAGTACTTTGGCCACCTGATGTGAAGAACTGACTCCTTAGAAAAGACCCTGATGCTGGAATTGAAGGCAGGAGGAGAAGGTGATGACAGAGGATGAGATGGTTGGATGGCCATGAGTTTAAGCAAGCTCCAGGCGTTGGTGATGGACAGGGAAGCCTGGTGTGCTATAGTCCATGGGGTCGCAGAGTTGGACATGACTGAGTGACTGAACTGAACTGATACAGTGTCATATAGCTCCTCTGTCTTACTAAGTTATTGGAGGAGGATGCAAGACTGGATTAAAAAGAGGAAGGAACTAAACTTTGAACTGCCCAAGGAGAAGGGAGGTGTCTGGGGGGAGGAGGATATACTCAGAGAAAGAGAGAGGAACAACATTCAGAGAATATCTTATGGCCAGAAACCAGGTTCTAAAATTTGTGGTCGCCAAATGGCTGGGGGAGGAGGGAGAAGGGGAAGCTTGAGAATTTGGGATTAGCAGATGCAAACTATTACACAGAATAGATAAACAACAAGGTCTTACTGTATAGTACTGAGAACTATATTCAATACCCTGTGATAAACCATAATGGGGGGACTTCCAGTGGTTAAGACTTCACCTTCCAATGTGCAGGGTATGGGTTTGATCCCCGGTTGGGAAGCTAAGATCTCATATGCCTTGAGGCCAGAAAACCAAAACATAAAACAGAAACAATATTGTAACAAATTCAATGAAGACTAAAAAAAATCATGGAAAAGAATATGAATATATATATGTAGAGAACTGTATCACTTTGTTGTACAGTAGAAATTAACACTGTGCAAATTAACATTGTAACTCAAGTACACATCAATAAAATAAATGTGAAAAAAACAGTTCCAATCTATACACATTAGAGACAGCTTTTATAAAGTTGGTAGTGGGAGTTACATAGAACCTACAAAGCAAATCTGCAGGAAACTGAAATCACTGTTAAGGGGGCTCTATGTACACCTTTGGCTAAACTTAAATGTATCATAAAAAACTGGCTAGGAACTGTAAGAATCTAAGGTCAACAAAGAAACTGGTTTCAGAAAACAAAGTTGATTTTTTCACAAATTTCTGAGTCTACATTTTTTCAAAGCAAAACACTTGGCATGCATGCATAATCTCCTTGTTGTTTAGTCAATAAGTGGTGTCGAACTCTTTTGCAACTCCCTGGACCATAGCCCACCAGACTCTTCTGTCCATGGTATTTCCCAGGCAAGAATAGTGGAATGTGTTGCCATTTCCTTCTCCAGGGGAACTTCCTGACCCAGGGATCAAACCTGTGTCTCCTGAATTGGCAAGCAGATTCTTTACTGCAGAGCCATTCTTGTACAGAAACATCTATAAACCAAGCCTGAGGGGAAACTGAGACAGTCTAGGACCTGGGACCCTTTGCCACAGTGCTGCAGTATTTGTACCTGGACACACATCTTCCTGAGCAATAAAATACAAAGAAACTATGTGTGCGTGCATGCTGTCACTAAGTCATTTCCAACTCCGCCACCCCATGGACTGTAGGCCACCAGGCTCCTCTGCCCATGGAATTTTCCAGGCAAGAATAGTGGAGTGGGTTGCCGTTTCCTACTCTTAGGGATCTTCCCGACTCAGGGATCGACCCAGGAGAACCCTGCATCTCCTGCATTGGCAGGTGGATTCTTTACTCACTGAGCCACCTGGAAACCACACAAAGAAACTATATGGGACAAAAAAAAACAAAAACAAAAAAACTGCATGAATGTGCAGTTGGGATAAATTCTGGACAAATGATATAAAGAGACCAAAAAAACCAACTGCCACTTCTGGAGCAAAAACAGGGTATTGGGAGCAAAAGCAGGGTACTGCCCATGCCCTCTGCAAACAATACCATCCAAGGGGTGGACAAACCACCTAAGCTACTCCTCCAGTCCAACCCCTAGACACACCCCACCTTCCCCTTATGTAAGGAAATAGCTCACCCCCGCCCAGTGAGCAATCAAGCAAGAGAACCTGTTCCTTGTTTTGGCTCCCTCCTGCTGTAGCAGGGGCCCCATTAAAGCCTTGCCTGAGTTTCTTGTCTGGCTTCTAGTCAATTTCTATAAATTGGGGAAGGTCAGTAACCCTGATCAGCATTAAAACTACCCTTTCTAGGTGGATGGGTCATAGGAAACTCCCCATGAGGCCATGATGTGGGTTGAGAGAGCAGTGTCAGTGCAGCAGGAGTAGCTACCATGGGGTCAAAGCCATTTGCTCACACAATTCACTTGTGTCTTCAGGAACTGTTCACGCACAATCTTGTATGTACTGTTTCCATTTGATGGGGAATTATTGGTGTGCGTGACTGACTTTTTAGCTTTGTAGATCCAATAACAAACACCTAGATCATAGTAACCAACAGAGATGGGGTAATAACTTAGTTTCCTTTGGTCTCTGCTAGCGCTGAGGAGTAAATCAGGAGGTTTTTCGCAAAAAGGGAATATCTGTCTTCAGAAAATGGCATTACTTTGGTACAAAACCTCTAGAAGTTTGAACTGACACTTCTCTATTGGGGTTTTCCAGAAGCCCCATCATAACCATCAAAATATCAGAGATGCTTTGGAATTATTTAATTTGCTGGGTCATTAGGCTCAAGTGACAGAGCAGTTCACAGTAAAGTTGAACAAACTTCAGTTCCTTCTCTTGCTCAGACTTTCACTCAAAACTTAAATGTTATGTATTACTCAGTAGATGAGCCAAATGTATATGTTGCCTCCAGAATCCAAAGTGACCCATCCAAACACTGTGCCTCTGTATTAGTGGTAGGGGCACAAGCTACAGTAACTCATTTCATTCAGGAGGGGGCATCTCTACATACCCCAGACCAAAAAAACCTCTAGAAACTTTAACAAAGTGACCAACTTCTGGATTTTTAATGAGGTTTCTCTCGCATCTTCAGTCATGCAAGAGTATTAAAAAAAAATCCAGGGACTTCCCCGGTGGTCCAGTGGTTAAAATTCTGTGCTTCCTTAAAGGATGAAGGGGGCTTAAATTTCATGGATGTTGGATTCAACTGGGCTTCTCTAGTGGTTCAGATGGTTATGAGTCTGCCTGCAATGCAAGAGACCCGGGTTTGATCCCCTAGAGAAGGGAATGGCTACCCACTCCAGTATTCTTGCCTGGAGAATTCCATGAACAGAGAAGCCTGACCAACCACAGTCCATGGGATCACAAAGAGTCGGACATGACTGAATGACTAACACTTGGATTCAACCAAGAAAGTGAAAAAAGTCCCTCAGTAATTGTGCTCCAAGGTCACAAATTGGCATGCTGTATATTGAGAATTCCTTTATTGTAGTCCTTTTTTGGGTATATTTTGTGTTTGGTAGATTAAATGATTGATTTCTGTGTTGAACCTACAGAGAGTTCTAGTTATTGGATGATAGAACTCACTGGATCCAATAGGTATCCAATAGGATTCAAAATGTAATCTTCTGTGTACCAGGAGTTGGGGAAGGAGATTGGCTACAAAGGGCTAATGGAAGTTTTTGAAGTGATGAAAATATTTTATCTACACTGTGGTGATGGCTCCAAGACAATATACATTTGTCAAAACTAATCCAACTGTACTTTATTATATGTAAACTATACTTCAGTAAAGTTTGACATTAAAAAAAAAAAAGACTCCGTGCTTCCACTCTAGAGGACACTAAGATCCTTCATGCCACGTGGCCAAAAAGTAAGCAAAAATAAAAGTAAATAAATATATTGAGTGAAGACTTTTTTTTAATACTATTTTAAAAAAAGAGATATCTAGGGCATTTGAAGTATCCTCATTATCACATTCAGTGTAATTTACTCAATGCCTTGTAATAGAATAGGATGATGACTTAATGACAGATTGTTTTCTGTAGACTAGATTATGACATAGAGCCAAAGATTCAACATCTTTGAGGAAAGATGAGGAAGGTACACTACTGCTCTCATTGCCAGGGGAAAACAAATTCTAGTAGGTTTTGTTTAATTGGCATTTATAAAAAAACATTTGCCACATCAATTTCCAGTTGATATGATGGCTGCGAACCAGTTACCAAATAGGACACTTTACTCTAAAGAGACAATATTATGAAATCAGATGCAACTGGAATTAAATTTACAATAATCCTTTGTTCTCTGAAATTAGTCTTTTGCACAAAACTAATAGGCAAGATAAATGGGGAATCAGTACCCCTATATCTTTCTTTTTTTTTTTAACTGATGATGCTGATCTCTGGAATTTCCCAGGAGGTTGTTATATTTTTTCTGTGATGTGTGGGGTAATTCCTAGGCTTCCACTTGGCACTTCTGATCTTAATAGCAAACTTTGTTTTATGGGTCAGAGAGCTACTGGGATTCTATTATTGTGTATAGACAGAAAAAATACAAAGTGAGTTCACAGGCCACTCAGTTCAGTTCAGTCGCTCAGTCATGTCCAACTCTTTGCAACCCCATGAATCACAGCATGCCAGGCCTCCCTGTCCGTCACCAACTCTCGGAGTTTACCCAAACCCATGTCCATCGAGTTAGTGATACCATCCAGCCATCTCACCCTCTGTCGTCCCCTTCTCCTCCTGCCCCCAATCCTTCCCAGCATTAGGGTCTTTTCCAATGAGTCAACTCTTCGCATGAGGTGGCCAAAGTATTGGAGTTTCAGCTTCACCATCAGTCCTCCCAATGAACACCCAGGACTGATCTCCTTTAGGATGGACTGGTTGGATCTCCTTGCAGTCCAAGGGACTCTCAAGAGTCTTCTCCAACACCACAGTTCAAAAGCATCAATTCTTCAGCACTCAGCTTTCTTCATCATCTAACTCTCACATCCATACATGACCACTGGAAAAACCATAGCCTTGACTAGACGAAACTTTGTTGGCAAAGTAATGTCTCTGCTTTTAAATAAGCTATCTAGGTTGGTCATAACCTTCCCTCCAAGCAGTAAGCGTCTTTTAATTTTATGGCTGCAATCACCATCAGCAGTGATTTTGGAGCCCCAAAAAATAAAGTCTGACACTGTTTCCACTGTTTCCCCATCTATTCCCCATGAAGTGATGGGACCAGATGCCATGATCTTAGTTTTCTGGACGTTGAGCTTTAAGCCAACTTTCTCACTCTCCTCTTTCACTTTTATCAAGAGGCTCTTTAGTTCTTCTTCACTTTCTGCCATAAGTGTGGTGCCATCTGCATATCTGAGGTTATTGATATTTCTCCCAGCAATCTTGATTCCAGCTTGTGCTTCTTCCAGCCCAGCGTTTCTCATGATGTACTCTGCATATAAGTTAAATAAGCAGGGTGACAATATACAGCCTTAACGTACTCCTTTTCCTGTTTGAAACCAGTCTGTTGTTCTATGTCCAGTTCTAACTGTTGCTTCCTGACCTGCATACAGGTTTCTCAAGAGACAGGTCAGATGGTCTGGTATTCCCATCTCTTTCAGAATTTTCCACAGTTTATTGTGATCCACACAGTCACTAGACTTGGATAAAAACTTCTTTTATAATATAACTCCATAAGTCCCCATTTTGGCTAGTAAAGTGCAAAGTCTTACATGGTTTTGTTAGTTTTTTTGTTGTTTTGGGGGGTTTTGGGCCATGTGGCCTACAGGATCTCCCAGGGCCATGGCAGTGAAGGCCCAGAATCCTAACCACTAGGGCAGCAGAGAACTCCACTATAGTTTTAGAGGTCAGACATTCACAATGGATCAGCAGGGCCACATTCCTTCTGGAGGCTTTAAGGGAGAATCAGTTTCTTGCCTTTCTCAGCCCTAGAAACCCCCCACTCTCTCTGGATCATGGCTCTGCACACTCTGACCTCTGCTTTAGTCATCATATCTCCTCTCTCTCTTTGTCTCCCTCTTATAAGACCCTTAAGATTCCATTGGATAATTCAGGATAATCTCCCCATCTCAAGATCTTTAAGGACATCAGCAAAGTCATCTTTTCACAGGTTCCATTTTGGGGCTTAGGGAGTGAACTACTTAGGGAGAGCCATTATTCAGCCTACCACTCAAAGATTCATCAGAAAATAAGCATCAGTTGGGACTTCACTGGTTGTCCAGTGGTTAAGAATCTGTCTGCCAATGCAGGGGACGTGGGTTTGATCCCTGGTCCCAGAAGATCCCACATGCTGAGAGGCAACTAAATCCATCACCGCCACTACTGAGCCCATGCTCCTCACCAAGAGAAGCTACCGCAATGAGAAGCCCACAGCCCGCAACAAAGAGTAGCCCCTGCTCACCACAACTACAGATGGCTCTCATGAAGCAACAAAGTTCCAGCTCAGCCTAAATCATTAATTTCTTAAATAAGAAAATAACATCAATTAAGTGACAGCATCCAGTAATCCTTGAAAATTCTGAGCATTTTCTTCCTACAATACACAATCACTCTGGTAAGTGGCCACAGGTGCACATGGAAAGCAAGGAAGAAGAGTAGCCACATTGCAGGGTCTTTTTATTTTCTTTAATTCATTTATTTGGTTGTGCAGGGTCTTAGTTGCAGCAGTTGGGATTGTCTATCTTCGATGCATCATGCGGGATTTATAGCTGTGGCATGCTAACTCTTAGTTGAGGCATGTGGGATCTAGTTACCTGACCAAGGATCAAATCCAGGCCCTGCTGCATAGGGAGCATGAAGTCTTAGCCACCGGACTACCAAGGAAGTCTCGCAAGGTTTTTCCTCAGAGAGATTCCTTCCCCTTCAATTTAAGAGGCCCCGGGGCTGTAAACTGCCTCAGTGTGAGAATCGGGTGATGGACAATGACCCTACAAAGTTTGGCTCAAATTAGGTCTGTGGAGGCCACAACTAAAACATTTTTGCTTCTTAATAGCAACTACAACTTTAGTGGAGTTTTCATATATTTTATTCCTTATTCTATCATGTTCTATAACCCATCAGCAAGGATTTCTTGAGTGAAACCATTCTGATTGCCGCCCCATCCATGCTCACTGTCCATTGTGCTTCAATTAGGTTTGTAATGGTCTTTGGCCTATGCTTGACCTCTGCCCCTTGGAAACTAGCAACAGAGAGAACCAGAGTTGCCATTAAAAAAAGTAACTTGGGAGAATTCTTTGGCAATCCAGTGGTCAGGACTCCAAGCTTTCACTGTTGTAAGGTGTGAGGCCAAAAAAATAAAAAAGTGATTTCGGCTTGTGAGCACAGAGAGTTATGAGAAACAGAATAGCTGCAAGCCACATGGCCCCGTCATCTTTCTGTGTGAGGTGTGGGTATCCACCAACTCCTCTTTTGTTCTTTCTGTCTAGCCCAGGATTCTGGGTGACACGTGATTGAACCTCAGCCATCTTACAGAGGCTAATTCAGGCTTAGCTGAAGTTTTTCTCACTTGTGTTCTTCTCATTTCAACTGTGAAGCAGTGTAGCAGAGCAGTGTAGGCTGCACCACTTCCCATGCCCACCTGATTGCTCTGAGAGTCCTCCCCAAAGTCAGTTGTCCCAACAAATGGCATGGAATGAAGGATTCAGGAGGCTGCAGGAACTGAGAAATGTCCCCTCACTGCTTTTAATCCTGCTCATACAGTAGTATTCATTGGGCCACTTTATCTCTATGAAAGGAATTTCTGATATGCCTTCTATAATAATAGACAGGCAAGCTTGGAGGAAATTACTGATTTACTAGGATATAAGCCAAGTGCCTGATTTGGTATTACATAGTTAGACAATCAATGAGAGTTGCAAAATCTTCAAAATTAGACACTCATAACTCTGTGAATATGTCCTGATGTCTTAATGCATTTCTGGAGAGGGGAGTGATGCCTAACATCTCCAAAAATAAGAGAAGTACCCAATTCACCCCACGTTTATCAACAGAGCAGCAGAGCAGACCAATCATGAGCTGCAGGGAAATGGAAAGTCAATTTCTTGTCATTTACTGCGGTTTCAGTAAAGGCTCAGCCTTCTTTAAGGTCCAACTTTCACATGCGTACATGACTATTGAAAAAACTATAGCTTTGACTAAACAGAAATTTATCAGCAAAGTGATGTCTTTGCTTTTTAACACAGTCTAAGTTTGTTATAGCTTTCCTTCCAAGGAGCAGCGTCTTTTAATTTCATGGCTGCAGTCACCGTCCACAGTGATTTTGGAGCCCAAGAAAACGAACTCTGTCATTGCTTCTGCTTTTTCCCTCTTTTTTTGCCACGAAGTGATCAAACTGGATGCCATGATCTTCGTTTTTTGAATGTTGAGTTTTAAGCCAGCTTTTTTCACTCTCCTCTTTCACACTTATCAAGAGGCTCTTTAGCTTCTCTTCACTTTCTGCCATTAGAGTGGTGTCATCTGCATATCTGAGGTTGTTAATATTTCTCCCAGCAATCTTGATTCCAGGTTGTGATTCATCCAGCCTGGCATTTCACATGATGTACTCTGCATAGAAGTTAAATAAGCAGGGTAACAATATACAGCCTTGACAGACTCCTTTCCCAATTTTGAACCAGTTCATTGTTCCTTGTTTGGTTCTAACTGTTGCTTCTTGATCTGCATACAGTTTCTCAGGAGATAGGTAAAGTGGCCTGGTATTCCCATCTCTTTAAGAATTTTCCAGTTTGTTGTGATCCACACAGTCAAAGGCTTTCACATAGTCAATGAAGCAGATTTTTGTTTTTTAATTCCTCTGCTTTTTCTATGATCCAACAGATGTTGGCAGTTTGATCTCTGGTTCCTCTGTCTTTTCTGAATCCAGTTTGTACATCTGGAATTTCTCAGTTCACGTACCATTGAAGCCTAACTTGAAGAATTTTTTTAAATATATTTGTTTATTTATTTGGCTGTGACATGTCTTAATAGCAGCATGTGGCATCTTTGTTGACTTATGCAAGATCTTTAGTTGTAGCATGGGCTTAGTTGTTCCATGGCATGTGGGATCTTAGTTCCCTGACAAGGGATTGAGCCTGTGTCCCCTGCATTGCAAGGCAGATTCTTAACCACTGGACCACCAGGGAAGTCCCTAACTTGAAGGATTTTGAGTTATCTTGCTAACATGTGAAATGAGTGCAATTATACGGTAGTTTGAACATTCTTTGGCATTGCCTTTCTTTGGAATTGGAATGAAAACTGACTTTTTCCAGTCCTGTGGCCACTGCTGAATTTTCCAAATCTGCTTGCCTATTGAGTGCACACTTCAACAACATCATCTTTTAGGATTTGAAATAGCTCAGCTGGAGTTCCATCACCTCCACTAGCTTTGTTTATAGTAGTGCTTCCTAAGACCCACTTCAGCTTGGTTAAGTCCCACTTAACTCTGGGATGCCCACCAACGTCCTCTCATCTGCATGTCCTCAGTCCCTTCACTCACTGACACCCCTATACCTCACATGTATTGAACTCACATGTATGCTTCCTTTTCGGTGGCATCTGTGAAAGTTTTTAAGATCCAAATCCAACCAGTCAGATAAGAATTTGTACAAAATGTAACCCACCCCTAATTAATGCATGAATAGTTTTGCTTCTGTAATCTGGCTACCTTTCCCATTACCCTATCATCACCTACCTTCAGCTGATGAAGCCCCTTCTTCTTTGACAGTCCCCACTGGTGAGAGCATTAATAAAGTTTTATCTTTTATGCTTGTTTTTGGCTATCATTAGCACAGCCGTCCAGGAAGCTCCTAGATGGTGGATTACCTAGGGGAGCCCTTTTGGGAGGTCAACACATATGTGAAATAGGAGCAATATGTTGAGACAGACAGTTCTCCATGTGTCTCTCATTTCTTGCTGGGTATGCCAAGAACACTGGAAAAGGAAATGGCAAACCACTCCAGTATTCTTGCCTGGAAAATCCCATGGACAGAGGAGCCTGACAGGCTGCAGTCCATGAGGTCGCAGAGTCTGGCACAACTGAGCTACTAACACTATAACACTATGCCAAGAACACAAGCCCCTGACTACCCTGACTAATCCCAGGCCATTTCTCAGGATTGTGTTTGCGGCAAGCAGCCCTAAGAGACATGAGACTATTTCTCTCTAGGGCAGAGAGCAGGCTTGCATACTGCTTGCTACAAAATAGTAAGTTCTCCAAGCTCCATGTTTCTCAGCTGTCATGAAAACTCACTGTGTGGGCAAAAACTGTCAGGCCCACACTGCATCACCCCCATGGGACCTGTGGAGGCAGTGGTGAGAAAAAAAAATCATGCACATATAATGCTGATGCTGCTTGCTATGCTGTCTGTAATAAGTCCACGCAATGAAACTTGATCCAAGAGTCTGGTAATTTCTGCCAGCACCCATGAAATAGGAACAGACTAACATATTAGCTTAGAGAGAGAATGAAATGAAATCTCAGAGCCAAGAAAGTGGAAAAAGGCAACACAGAACCGCAGAAAAAAAGCCCAGAAGAATGTAGTCAAGGGCAAAGCTATTGGTGTTTAGGCCTCTTTCTCTTTCTTTCAGAAGTATAGCCTTTTTACAGATAAATATCTGCCAGAAAAATCCTAGACTCTTTGAAAGGGACCAAAGAATCACTACTATATTTGCTTCATAAAAAGAATGAGCACCAACCCCACACACTGAAGGCAAATCCTGAAAAATGAAAAGATAAAGAAAAACAGGCAACCAAGATCACAAATGCAAAGAGGTACATCAAGTCTCCTGGAAGAACTCTGCAGCAAATATAGAGAAATTCAAGCGCATTCCAATAGCCAATATTCCTGTCTTAGACTTTCCTTCTCCAGAACTTCCTCCTCCTATACCTCTCAGAAGATGGTTTAAATTTTTTTTTATCATTTTGTTTATTTATTTATTTGTTTTTGGCTGTGCTGGGTCTTTGTTCCTGAGCAGGCTTTTCTCTTGTTGTGTTGTGTGGGCTTCTCATTGTGGTGGCTTCTCTTGTTGCAGACCACGGGCCCTAGAGCGTGCGAGCTTCTGTAGTTGCACGCGGGCTCAGCAGCTTCAGCTCAGGCTCTAGAACACAGGCTCAGTAGTTGTGGCGCATTGGCTTAGTTGTCCTGCATCCTGAGGGATCCTTTCGATCAGGGATCGAACCTGTGTCTCCAGCACTGGTAGGCAGATCCTTTACCACTGAGTCACCAGGGAAGCCCAGAAGATGGTTTAAATTTAACATAGAAACCTATAATAAAGAGAGCAAGACAATTAGCACAGACAAAAACGGAAAAACACCAGAGGAAGTAAACCTGCATAGTATTCTAAGTGAAGAGGCCTGTTTGGGGCTTGGGAGATGGTACTGTGTTTTGGTTGCCTTTGTGTTGTACTGAGTTGTGCTGATGGATTTGCACTAGGTAGCTCTACAAGGTTCAGTTTTGCAGAATAAAAACTAAATGACTATTGGGGATAACTTTTTACAAGCAACTTTTTTTGCATTTTTTTTTAGGTATAATGGATTTTTTTTTTTAATTTAACCGAAGTATAGTTGATTTACAATGTGTTAATTACTGCTCTACAACAAAGTGACTCAGTTATACATAAATATACATTCATTTTCATATTATTTTCCATTATGATTTATCACAGGATATTGAGTATAGCTCCCTGTGCTATACAGTAGGCTCTTGCTTACCCATTTTATATATACCAGTTTGTATCTGCTGATCCCAAACTCCTAGTCCATCTCACTCCCATGCCCCATCCCCTTGGCAACCACAGTCTACTCTCTATGTCTGTGAGTGTGTTTCTGTTTCATAGACAGGTTCATTTGTCTCATACTTTAGATTACACATATAAGTAACAGTATCATATACGATTTGTCTTTCTCTTTCTGACTTATTTCACTTATTATGATAATCTCTCAAGCAACTATTACTATTTTCTTAACTACAAGATAATAAAGTAAAACTGTATGTTATATGTAATAATCTATTATGTCTAAAATATAATGGAAAATAACAGAAACTTAAAGGCTACCTTGAATTTGAAATACTCGTTCCATCATGAAATGGAAATGGTTCACTTCGGTGTGAATATACCTTTCATGCATCTAAGATAAGTAAGTTACACACTTTCAAAATAGCTTTGCTGTTTTTGTTCAGAAGCTAAGTCATGTCCAACTCTGTGACCCCACGAAATGCAGCATGCCAGGCTTCCCTGTCTGTTGCTATCTCCTAGAGTTTGCTCAGGCTCATGTCCATTGAGTCGGTGATGCCATCCAAACATCTCATTCTCTGTCATCCCCTTCTCCTCCTGCCTTCAATCTTTCCCAGCATCAGGACCTTTTCCAGTGAGTCAGCTCTTTGCATCAGGTGGCCAGAGTATTGAAGCTTCAGCTTCAGCATCAGTTCTTCCAATGAATATTCAGGATTGATTTCCTTTAGGATTGGCTGGGGAGAAGACAGGTGGGATTTTGATACAGATTATGTTGAATCTGTAAGTGACATGCATTTCTGAATGGAACTAGCTGCTATATTCTGTACTGCTCTTAACAGAAAGAAAATCTGTTAAGATTTAACTGCTAAATTCCCTTTTATGAGTTAAATTTCCCTTTTATGAGTAAAGAAATCAAATGATTAGCTCTGTTTTTTATCTTTTAAATAATCAATTTACCCGATAAATCCACGTGTTATATTCATTGGTTTCCAATCTCAATTTGCCATTTAGTCTTGAGAGGAATTTAACTTAATTCATGCAGTATTGGACAAGCCATTGCAATTCTCCCTTGATTCACTTACAAAGATATGCAACTTCTAGGTTTAACTTCACTCGCAGTGTTACCATGTTGTTGTTCAGTCACAAGTCATGTCTGACTCTTTTTGACCCCATGGACTATAGCATGCCAGGATCCTCTGTCCTCCACTAACTCCCGGAGTTTGCCCAAATTCATATTCATTTATGCTACCATGCTGCTTGTGTTTTAGTCGCTTCAGTCATATCTGACTCTCTACAATCCAATGGACTGTAGCCTGCCAGGCGCCTTTGTCCATGGAATTCTCCAGGCAAGAATACTGGAGTGGGTTGCCATGCCCTCTTCCAGTGAATCTCCCCAACCCAGGAACTGAACCCGGGTCTCGTGCATTGCAGGCAGATTCTTTACCACCGAGCCACCAGGAGAACCCTTATGTTACCATATCTTTCCTCAATTATAACTGCAAAATTGTTTTCAAATGTAGGTTTAAATATCATTCAGGTATGGTGAAGCCAACATATCAGGAAACAACAGATCAGGAAACAACTGAAGAGATGGTTTCTCACAGTTCTCAGGTGAGAGGACATGCTACACCAAGCAGGGCAACATGGGAAGCACCAGGATCAGCCAGAAGGCAGAGAGAACAAGGGGAAATGTGAGCAGAGCTCTTACTGTGGTTCCCAGGGGAAGGAATTGGTGAAGCAGGGTCAGCAGGTTAAGCACATTTAGGATTGCAAGTGTGCATAATTTCAGAAAGCTCTGGGATATAGAGGCTGTTTCACTTCAGTTCAGTTCAGTTCAGTCACTCAGTCGTGTCAGATTCTTTGCGACCCCATGGACTGCAGCACGCCAGGCCTCCCTGTCCATCACCAACTCCCGGAGTTTACTCAAACTCATGTGCATCGAGTCGGTGATGCCATCCAGCCATCTCATCCTCTGTCGTCCTCTTCTCCTCTCACCTTCAATCTTTTCCAACATCAGGGTCTTTTCAAATGAGCCAGCTCTTCACATCAGGTGGCCAAAGTATTGGAGTTTCAATTTCAACATCAGTCCTTCCAATGAATATTCAGGACTGATTTCCTTTAGGATGGACTGGTTGGATCTTCTTGCAGTCCAAGGGAATCTCGAGAGTCTTCTCCAGCACCACAGTTCAAAAGCATCAATTCTTCAGTGCTCAGCTTTCTTTATAGTCCAACTCTCACATCCATACATGACTAGTGGAAAAACCATAGCCATAAGTAGACAGATTTTTGTTGGCAAAGTAATGTCTCTGCTTTTTAATATGCTGTCTAGGTTGGTCATAACTTTTCTTCCAAGGAGTAAGCGTCTTTTAATTTCGTAGCTGCAGTCACCATCTGCAGTGATTTTGGAGCCCAAAAAAATAAAGTCTGACACTATTTCCACTGTTTCTCCATCTATTTGCCATGAAGTGATGGGACCAGATGCCATGATCTTAGTTTTCTGAATGCTGAGCTTCAAGCCAATTTTTTCACTCTCCTCTCTCACTTTCAACAAGAGGCTCTTTAGTTCTTTGCTTTGTACCATAAGGGTGGTGTCATCTGCATATCTGAGGTTATTGATATTTCTCCCAGCAATCTTGATTCCAGCTTGTGCTTCATCCAGCCCAGCGTTTCTCATGATGTACTCTGCATATAAGTTAAATCAGCAGGGTGACAATATAAAGCCTTGACGTACTCCTTTTTCTATTTGGAATCAGTCTGTTGTTTCATGTCCAGTTCTAACTGTTACTTCCTGATCTGGATACAGATTTCTCTAGAGGCAGGCAGGTGGTCTGGTATTCCCATCTCTTTCAGAATTTTCCAGAGTTTATTGCAATCCACAAGGTCAAAGGCTTTGGAATAGTCAATAAAGCAGAAATAGATGTTTTTCTGGAACTCTCTTGCTTTTTTGATAATCCAATGGATGTTGGCAATTTGATCTCTGGTTCCTCTGCCTTTTCTAAAACCAGCTTGAACATCTGGAAATTCATGGTTCACATACTGCTGAAGCCTGGCTTGGAGAATTTTGAGCATTACTTTACTAGCATGTAAGATGAGTGCAATTCATGGTAGTTTGAACATTCTTTGGCATTTCCTTTCTTAGGGATTGAGATGATAACTGACCTTTTCCAGTCCTGTGACCACTGGTGAGTTTTCCAAATTTGCTGGCATATTGAGCGCAGCACTTTCACAGCATCATCTTTTGGGATTTGAAATAGCTCAACTGGAATTCCATCACCTCCACTAGCTTTGTTCGTAGTGATGCTTCCTAAGACCCATTTGACTTCACATTCCAGGGTGTCTTGCTCTAGGTGAGTGATCACACCATCGTGATTATCTGGGTCGTGAAGATCTTTTTTGTACAGTTCTTCTGTGCATTCTTGCCACCTCTTCTTAATATCTTCTGCTTCTGTTAGGTCCATACTATTTCTGTCCTTTATTGAGCCCATCTTTACATGAAATGTTCCCTTGGTATCTCTAATTTTCTTGAAGAGATCTCTAGTCTTTCCCATTCTATTGTTTTCCTCTATTTCTTTGCACTGATCACTGATGAAGGCTTTCTTATCTCTTCTTGCTATTCTTTGAAACTCTGCATTCACATGAGTATATCTTTCCTTTTCTCCTTTGCCTTTAGCTTCTCTTCTTTTCTCAGCTATTTGTAAGCCCTCCTCAGACAGCCATTTTGCTTTTTTGCTTTTCTTTTTCTTGGGGATGGTCTTGATCCCTGTTTCCTGTACAATGTCACGAACCTCCGTCCATAGTTCATTACACACTCTATCAGATCTTGTTTCTTAAATCTATTTCTCACTTCCACTATATAATCGTTAGGGATTTGATTTAGGTCATACCTGAATGGTCTAGTGGTTTTCCCTACTTTCTTCAATTTAAGTCTGAATTTGGCAATAAGGAGTTCATGATCTGAGCCACAGTCAGCTCCCGGTCTTGTTTTTGCTGACTGTATAGAGCTTCTCCATCTTTGGCTACAAAGACTATAATCAGTCTGATTTCGGTTTTGACCATCTGGTGATGTCCATGTGTAGAGTCTTCTCTTGTGTTGTTGGAAGAGGGTGTTTGCTATGACCAGTGAGTTCTCTTGGCAAAACTTTATTAACCTTTGCCCTGTGCTGTTTACTACTTCTAATATTAGAAGAGGTACTTTTTAATATGATACACACTGTGCTAGGAAGAGACAGTGTCAACACTGTATTGTTAAGAATATGTTTGGTACTAGATCGAATTGTCTTTCATATCAGACAGGATTGATGGTACTTGGTAGGAGTCTCCACGGAAACCTTTTTGTAAGAACAGAGGCTCCCTGAGCAACTACTACTTTTGTGGCCACAAAACTTTCTCCTAATATAGTGGAAACCTCTAGCCCCTGGATGTAAAGCTTGTTGTTGAACCTTGACTACTACAGAAGAGTTTGAATTTAGGCACATTTTAGATACAAAATTTTGCTTTTACTTTGAGTTATATATTTTAAAACATAGATGGAAATAGGCACAAAAGAGTGTGTATAATATGCTATTATTACTGCAATGAAGGAAAACCATTGACATTTATGTTTATGCTTGTAAATATCCTAGGAATGACACATATTAAGCTAGTAAGATTCCTCCAGGGAGGGAATCTGAGGGGGAGAGAGAGAGGAGAAGGGGGGAGACTTTGCACTGTCCACTTTTTTATAACATATGAATGTATTTTCTATTCAAAGGAATAAAATTTAAAACATAAAATAAAAGGGCCAGTGGGTTATTTGCACCTGGGAAGTCTAGAACAAATAAGCCTGGAAGGTGAACCATAAAAGACAGGCCCTTGGGAACAGCCTGGCACCTGGAATCTGTTACTGCCAGCATGGTGTGGGGAAGGCCACTCTCCCAGCTGAGCAACAAATGTCTGGGGGCCTGGGGGACATGGAGTTCATCAGAGCAACTTCGATGGTATTAAATTTCTTTCGGAGAAATTTCTTATTCTTAGGAAATGCATACTGAGGCATTTTAAGGTAAAGCGTCTTGATGCCTGAACTTACTTCCCAATGGTCTAGGAGGAAAAAAATGGGTGTCAACAAACACAATGAGTGTAAGAGAACGGGTGAGAGGACAAAAAAAGCAGAGGCTAAAAACTGTTGTGCAAAATGTTGCAAACTGTTGAATCTAGGTGGGTGGAATCTAGCTGTTCATTATGCAACAATGTCAACCCTTCTATGTGTTTTTAAAATATTCCTAAATTAAAAAGTGAGACAAGAAAAATAACATAGTGGTGAAGTGTTTCCAACAATCAGCTTAAAGGGAAAAAAAGCTAAACATGATGCAGAGCATTGTTTATTCCTAGACAGAAGCCTGGATGAGAGTAGGTATACACATCTGTCCCAGAATGGTTGTTTTCTACATACACTCACTGCCCCTATTTGCTAAAATCCAGAGTCTCCTTTAAGGGAGTGCATGAGTTCTGATGATGAGGCCAGGCTAGCCTGAGCAGTCAAGAATCTATCTGAACACCATTGCACACTTTAAAACACTGAATTGTACACTTTAAAACAGTTAAAATGGTAAATTTTGTTAAATATATTTTACCATAACAAAAAATTTTTAGAATCAGTTTGTTATAGTTACACACACAGCAGGGGTGGCAGGGGGAACCTGCTGGGGTTTTGACCAGGATGGTAGTTAGTCTGTATCACTTTGGGGAGAATAGATGTTTTCACCCAGCATCTTCCAGTCCATGGAAATGGCATGTACCTCCTTTAAGTCTGCCTTAATTTCTCTCAACATCGTTTTATAATATTTGGTGTGTAATTATACTATTTGGTGTACAAATCTTGCCATCTAATCATATCTGATTTTAAAAAGTTGTAAAACATGATACCTTCCTGTTTTATTTTCTGGATTTATTTTATTATTTTATTTTTTTACAGTAGGTCCTTGTTGGTTATCTATTTTAAATATAGCAGTGTGTACACGTCAATCCCAAACTCCCAGTCTCTCCCTCCTCCCCACCCTTCCCCCGTTCCCAGTAACTATAAGTTCCTCCTCTAAGTCTGTAAGTCTGTTTCTGTTTTATAAACAAGTTCATCTGTATCTCTTTTTTTGATTCTCCATATAAGGGCTATCAGATTATATTTGATATTTCTCTGAATTTCTTCACTTGGTATGATAATCTCCAGGTCCATCCATGTTGCTACAAATGGCATTATTTCATTCTTTTTAATGATTGAGTAATACTCCATTATATATAGATGAAAATGAAATGAAAGTCACTCAGTCATATCCAACTCTTTGTGACCCCATGGACTGTAGCCCGCCGGGCTCCTCTTCCATGGGATTTTTCAGGCAAGAATACTGAAATGGATTGCCATTCGCTTCTCCAGGGGATCTTCCTGACCCAGGGATCGAACCCAGGTCTCCTTTGTTGCAGGCAGACTCTTTACCGTCGGAGCCACCAGGAAAGCCATATATAGATATAGATGTAGATACCACATAGAACAACAGATTGTTTCCAAATAGGAAAAGGAGTATGCCAAGGCTGTATATTGTCACCCTACTCATTTACTTATGTGCAGAGTACATCATGTGAAATGCTGGGCTGGATGAAACACAAGCTGGAATCAGGATTGCTAGGAGAGATATCAATAACCTCAGATATGCAGATGACACCACACTTATGGCAGAAAGCAAAGAGGAACTAAAGAGCCTCTTGATGAAAGTGAAAGAGGAGAGTGGAAAAGTTGGCTTAAAACTCAACATTCAAAAAACTAAGACCATGGTATCCAGTCCCATGGCAAATAGATGGAGAAGCAATGGAAACAGTGACAGGCTTTATTTTCTTGGGCTCCAAAATCACTGCAGATGGTGAGTGCAGCCATGAACTTAAAAGACGCTTGCTACTTGGAAGAAAAGCTATGACCAACTTAGACAGCAGATTAAAAAGCAGAAACATTACTTTGCCAACAAAGGTCCATCTAGTCAAAACTATGGTTTTTCCAGTAGTCATGTATAGATGTGAGAGTTGGACTAACGAGAAAGCTGAGCACCAAAGAATTGATGCTTTTGAACTGTGGTGGTAGAAAAGTGAAAATTGCACAATCGTGTCCAACTCTGTGATCTCATGGACTATATAGCCTGCCCAGTGCCTCTGTTCATGGAATTTTCCAGGCAAAAGTACTGGAGTGGGTTGCCATTTCCTTCTCCAGGAGATCTTGCTGATCTGGGAATCAAACCCAGGTCTTCTGCATTGCAGGCAGATTCTTTACCAACTGAGCCACTAGAGAAGACCTAGTGCTTGGAATGTAAGATCAAACCAGTCCATCCTAAAGGAAATCAGCCCTAAATATTCATTCGAAGGACTGATGCTGAAGCTGAAGCTCCAGTACTTTGGCCACATGATGGGAAGAACTGACTCACTGGAAAAGACCCTGATGCTGGGAAAGATTGAAGGCGGGAGAAGAAGGGGACAACAGAGGACGAGATGGTTGGATGGCATCACTGGCTCAATGCAAGGAGTTTGAGCAAGCTCTGGAAGTTGGTGATAGACAGGGAAGCTTGGTGTCCTGCAGTCCATGGGGGTCACAAAGAGTCAGACATGACTCAGTGACTGAACTGACTGATAGATACCACGTTTATCCATTCCTCTGTCAATGGACATTTAGTTTAGATTGCTTCTATATCTTGGCTACTGCAATGAACATCAGGGTACAAGCATCCTTTCAAATTATGGTTTTCTCCAGATATAGACCCTAATGCTGGGAAGAGTTGGGGGCAGGAGGAGAAGGGGACAACAGAGGATGAGATGGTTGGATGTCATCACTGACTTGATGGACATGGGTTTGGGTAGACTCCGGGAGTTGGTGATGGACGGGGAGGCCTGGCGAGCTGTGATTCATGGGGTCGCAAAGAGTCGGACACGACTGAGCGACTGAACTGAACTGATGCCTATGAGTGCGATTGCTGGGTCATATGGTAGCTCTATTTTTGGCTTTTTAAGAAACTTCCAAACTGTTCTCCATAGTGGCTGTACCAATTTACATTCCCACCAACAGTTAGGATGATTCTCTTTTCTCCACACTCTCTCTGCATTTATTGTTTGTAGATACCTTCTTATTTTAATTCCTAATTGTGTACTAGTGGTAAATAAAAATAAAAGCAATTAAAAAAATCAATCTGGATCATGATCCCCACATAGATAAACATTGGCTGTGGGCAGGAACTGGTGGGAAGCCAGACCAGACAGAGTAAATTAAGTTGGGCATTCCTGTCCAAAAGACACTACAGGATATCCATGATATGTGATATGGGGTCCAGACATGAGCCGATTCCCTAGGACAGGTGACAAGTGGAATTCAAGGTTTCTACCCTCCCATTTAGAACTAACACCCAAAAAAATGAAAAGATGTCCTTTTCATTATAGGGGACTGGAATGCAAAGGTAGGAAGTCAAGGAACACCTGGAGTAACAGGCAAATTTGGCCTTGGAGTACAGAATGAAGCAGGGCAAAGGCTAATAGAGTTTTGCCAAGAGAACGCACTGGTCATAGCAAACACTCTCTTCCAACAACACAAGGGAAGACTCTACACATGGACATCACCAGATGGTCAACATTGAAATCAGATTGATTATATTCTTTGCAGCCAAAGATGGAGAAGCTCTATGCAGTCAGCAAAAATAAGACTGGGAGCTGACTGTGGCTGAGGTCATGAACTCCTCATTGCCAAATTCAGACTTAAATACAAGAAAGTAGGGAAAACCACTAGACCATTCAGGTATGACCTAAATCAAATCCCTTATGATTATACAGTGTAAGTGAGAAATAGATTTAAGAGATTACATCTGATAGACAGAGTGCGTGATGAACTATGGACAGATGTTCATGACATTGTACAGGAGACAGGGATCAAGACCATCCCCATAGAAAAGAAATGCAAAAAACCAAAATGGCTGTCTGAGGAAGCCTTACAAATAGCTGTGAAAAGACAGGAAGTGAAAAGCAAAGGAGAAAAGGAAAGATAGTCCCATTTGAATGCAGAGTTCCGAAGAATAGCAAGGAGAGATAAGAAAGCCTTCCTCAGAGATCAGTGCAAATAAATAGAGGAAAACAACAGAATGGGAAAGACTAGAGATCTCTTCAAAAAAATTAGAGATACCAAGGGAACATTTCATGTAAAGATGGCTCAATAAAGGACAGAAATGGTATGGACCTAACAGAAGCAGAAGATATTAAGAAGAGGTGGCAAGAATGCACAGAAGAACTGTACAAAAAAGATCTTCACGACCCAGATAATCACGATGGTGTGATCACTCACCTAGAGCCAGACATCCGGGAATGTGAAGTCAAGTGGGCCTTAGGAAGCATCACTACGAACAAAGCTAGTGGAGGTGATGGAATTCCAGTTGAGCTATTTCAAATCCCAAAAGATGATGCTGTGAAAGTGCTGCACTCAATATGCCAGCAAATTTGGAAAACTCAGCAGTGGCCACAGGACTGGAAAAGGTCAGTTTTCATTCCAATCCCAAAGAAGGCAATTCCAAAGAAGGCTCAAACTACCGCACAATTGCACTCATCTCACACGCTACTAAAGTAATACTCAAAATTCTCCAAGCCAGGCTTCAGCAGTACGTGAACCGTAAACTTCCAGATGTTCAAGCTGGTTTTAGAAAAGACAGAGGAACCATAGATCAAATTGCCAACATCAGCGGGATCATTGAAAAAGCGAGCGAGTTCCAGAAAAACATCTATTTCTGCTTTCTTGACTATGTCAAAGCTTTTGACTGTGTGGATCACAATAAACTGGAAAATTCTGAAAGAGATGGGAATACCAGACCACCTGACCTGCCTCTTGAGAAACCTGTGTGCAGGTCAGGAAGCAACAGTTAGAACTGGACATGGAACAACAGACTGGTTCCAAACAGGAAAAGGAGTACATCAAGGCTGTATATTGTTACCCTGCTCATTTAACTTATATGCAGAGTACATCATGAGAAACACTGGGCTGGAAGAAGCACAAGCTGGAATCAAGATTGCTGGGAGAAATATCAATAACCTCAGATATGCAGATGACACCACCCTTGTTGCAGAAGGTGAAGAGGAAATAAAAAGCCTCTTAATGAAAGTGAGAGAGTAGAGTGAAAAAGTTGGCTTAAAGAGCATCTTGTCCCATCACTTCATGGCAGATAGATGGGGAAACAGTGGCTGACTTTATTTTTCTGGGCTTCAAAATCACTGCAGTTGGTGATTGCTGCAATGAAATTAAAAGATGCTTACTCCATCGAAGGAAAGTTATGGCCAACCTAGACAGCATATTAAAAAGCAGAGACATTTCTTTGCCGACAAAGGTCCTTCTAGTCAAGGCTATGGTTTGTCCAGTGGTCATGTATGGATATGAGAGTTGGACTGTGAAGAAAGCTGAGCACCAAAGAATTGATGCTTTTGAACTGTGGTGTTGGAGAAGACTCTTGAGAGTCCCTTGGACTGCAAGGAGATCCAACCAGTCCATCCTAAAGGAGATCAGTCCTGGGTGTTCATTTTAACGACTGATGTTGAAATTGAAACTCCAATACTTTGGCCACCTCATGCGAAGAGCTGACTCTTTGGAAAAGACCCTGATGTTGGAAAAGATTGAAGGTTAAAGGAGAAGGGGAGGACAGAGGATGAGATGGTTGGATGGCATCACCGACTCGATGGACATGAGTTTGAGTAAACTCCGGGAGTTGGTGATGGACAGGGAGGCCTGGCGTGCTACAGTTCATGGGGTCGCAAAGATTCCAACACATCTCAGCAACTGTACTGAATGAACTGAGCTGATCTCGCCATTCCCTAAATGCTCAGAGCCGCTGCTCCTCTTCTTCATCATTCACGGGGCTCCCTCTAGAGGCCAGCGTGTGCTGCTGACACAATGGCCTAGCAGAGGCCAACTGCTCATGATGATCCATCACTGTCAAGAAGAGGGTGGGAGGAGGAGATTTAGTGTGGTCCTTGCTCATCCCTGGAAGACATCATTCTGTTCCTTGTGGGAGTATGGAATTCCCCCAGTGTTGACCTGATGGGTGAGCCCAGAATAAGAGTGTTGTGTGCTTGGGGAATCCACAGGGAATGAAAACCCCGATTACTGTGAATTGACAGATTCCACACTGTGGGGAGTGAAGTTTCGTGTGGCCATGGATGGTGGGCAGTGGCAACGTGGACCTCCTGGATCTGAATGGCCTTGTGTGGGGCTACAAATTCAGGTCATGAGCTGGAAGTCTTCATAGGAAATGAGGTGATGAAGGAAGCCACAAATGTAAGCGAGACACCCTCAGGGGGTTTAGAACAGGTCTACAAGGCCTGGATGGAAGGGTTCCCAGTCTGTGTTGCTTACGTTATTAGCTGGTTTTCTAGCAGTCATAAACTTTTTGGGTGGCCTTGTGACCTTGGATGGCAAAGATACCTTCTTCTCCCTGGTCCTCAGCAATCCGGAAATCATTGCCATGTAGGTCAGTTTCCTGGGCCAGGCATCAGGGCAGAGCCACTGCCCTTGAGCTGCACTGCAAGAGCAGGGGTGTAAACAAAGAGGCAGCCTTTGGGAAGATGTCAGGTTAAAGTTAGAATCAAAGAAGTCCTCAGTTAAAAGAAACCAGTCAGAATGAGAGTCTGGGTCATAACCAAAAGGATGGAAGTGGAAAGAAACAATTAAGAAAGGCCTCAGATGAAATGTAGCAAAAGCAGGACCTGAGTCTATTAAAAAGGAGAGATTTTCTTAACCAATTATCTGCCACAGACCACCTGTGGCAGTCTTATGAAACCTATGGACTCTTCTCAGAAAAATGTTCTTAAACACATAAGATAAAGTACCTAGGGTCTCAGGGGAGACAGATTATATACGAACATGATTGTTATCAAAATATATTTTAAAAAACAAATTTGTGCATTATAATGCATGTGCTCCTTTATTAATATATTAAATAACAAGCTCTGTTAATAAATCTAATAACCAATATACTTTCAATACAGGAATGATTGCAATTTGTATTTTAAAGTAGAGTTTGTGTAATATGATATGAAAATATACTTAATTTCAATTGGTGACAGAGTTATAAGTACTACTAATATTACTAAAATGTATTACTTCTACTTACAGTGAAAGAAAGCAGTAACTTTCAGGTACACATCAGTGAAAGTAAACATGTACTGTTTCTCTATCCAAGTTCACAGACCCTGTAAATTCTGTCCCCAGACTCCACTCCAGAACACTGTTCTAGAGTTATTTTCATGAGGAACCCAGAGTCCTAGACGTCATTTCTTTTCCTTAGAGCCTTGCTGGAAAAGTGGAGCTAGGATTTCTCTAGATTTGCCTAGTAGAAAGTTTTAGTTCAATTGGCTTATTTCAGAACTGGGATGCAAAATGCTTCATTTCCTTCACCTCGGGGTTTTTCAAACATTTTGGCCTACAGCCCATAATAAAAATGCATTTTGCATTGTGACCCAATGCACATACACACAACTGCAACTAAAATTTCACAAAACAATACCTGACTATACATAGTATATGTGTAGTACATAGTTTGCTAAGGTTGCCATAACAAAATATGACAGACCATCGATTTTAAACAGCAGAAATTTATTTTCTTTCAATTCTGAAGGCTGGAAGTCCAAGATCAAAGTGTCAGCAGGTTTCTCCCGAGGCCTCTCTCCTTGGCTTATAGATGGTTACCATCTCACTGTGCAAGCATATCATTGGTGCCTCTGTCCTGATCCCCTTTTATTATAAAAACATCAATCAGTTTGAATTGGGAGCTATCCTAATGGCCTCGTTTTAACTTAATCTCTTCTTTAAAGGCCCTATTTCCAAATATAGTCACATTCTAAGCTACTGAGAGTTTTAGGATTTCAGAGTATGAATTTGGGAAAGGGAAGACACAATTCAGCTCATGACATATAGTAAAAACATACCTATATTTATATAAAATGTTATTTACTAATAATCAAATATAATAGGTAAATTCTCCCCCTAAAAACAAATTAAGAAAGATGTTCTGTATATCACAGTGGACATGCTTGCTTGTTGATAAGTTCAGTACAGCCTGAATCACTTGAGGCAATGTGACGTGCACAGGTGATGCAAGGTCAAGTCTATCTTCTGATGTTTATCAGGGCAGGGTTGAAAATTGTCTTTCATGCTAATAGGTCCCCAAGAACACTGATTGTGATAATAATATGTTCTTTCGCACTTAATAATTGAATTTTTTTCATCTTAATGTCTTAGCATCATCCTTCAGTGTAAATTAATTCAGTTATCAGCAAATGGATAGTTTATCTAAATAGTTTACATTAATATTTCAGATTTTACTTTTGGAAAGTAATGAACAGAATTTTGAGACAGATGATGTGACACGTAACAATTTCTCTAACTGTTTGTTCACACTGTCTTCTTTGTAACATTTTCTTATTGTTGTAGCTAGAGCAATCACTTTTTTTTTTTTTAACTTGTAACAGGTTTGAAAAACCTGGCCCCTTAAAAACCTGGCCTCTTAAACATCCTGAATTTGTTGAAATCATGTTTCTCTGTGGTTTCAAATTTAGTTTAAAAGAATGGAAAAATCAAATATTCCAATTTTATTGCCCAAATATCATCTTTTGAAAAAACTGGCTTCGTTTTTAAATTTTACTTATTTATTTTTGGCTGTGCTGGGTGTCTGTTGCTGTGCAAGGGCCTTCTTTAGTTGCCATGCGCAGGCTTCTCATCTCAGTGGCTTCTTTTGTTTCAGAGAACAGCCTCTAGGTGCACCGGCTCTTTAGTTTCAGCTCACAGGCTCTAGAGCCTGGACTCAATAGTTGTGGCACATGGGCTTAGTCGCTCTGTGACATGTGGAATATTCCCAGGCCAGGGATTGAACCAATGACCCCTGCCATCAGCAGGTGGATTTCTACCCACTGTACCAACAGGGAAGTTCCCAAATATCGTCTAATATTTGTCTAAAGACATTGATTTTCAACTAGAAAATGTGTTTCGCACTCTAGTACTCATAGCCGATGCTTAAAACTGTTTCTAACAATGGCTTGACTAGGACATAATAAGTGGGTCTGATTTGCCCCAGCTTCTGATGAGAATGTGTCTTAAATTTGGCTACTCAGCAACCTTACTTTAATAAAATTAACAACTCCACGTCATTAGTCAGTACATTCAGGGATTTGGCAAAATTCCACTGGATACCAGTTTTATGATGCATAAAATAGTGATTCCGATCAGCATTGGTATTAGTGGCATAGATATTAGTTATCTATGCTTTGTTCTTTGATAATATTTGCCACTCCATAGCTTCTCATTCTTTTTTTAAATCTTTATTTTATATTGGAGTATAGTTGATTAACAAGGTTGTATTAGTTCCAAGTGTACATAACTTCTCATTCTTTTATTACATTTTAAATTTAACATGTATTATTCAACATTGTACTTTTCCAATTCTATAAATTTCCATTTGTACTTAAGGTTAATTCTCTACCTTTTTACTGTGTTTATTGATTTTATCTTAGGACAAATACAACAGATAAAATGCAAGATGCTGTGGTTAGAGCAACAATAAAGATAAAATCATAAAGGAGAATGTTTGGGTCGGTATTGAAGAAAAGATTAGGCAGCCCATGGGGTGGTCTCTAATACACTTTCTATCATAAGCATCTAGTATTTTTTTATTTTTAAATTTTTATTTTATCTTGGAGTATAGTTGATTTACAATGTTGTGAGGTTAACTGTAGATAGTGCTAACTAATAAGCACCATAAGAAGAGGTCTATTTAGTTCACTGCTCTATCCCCAGCACTTAGACTAATGCCTAGCTCACACTAGGCACTCAATATGTGATAAATATACAAGTAAATACTCCATACAACAGCCTTGCCACACATATCAGATACTAACTTGAAAGAGTTGTACAAATTACACCCTTATTGTTCTCATCAAGTTGGACTGAAAATTCTATATGTATTCTTTTAAATGTTTATCAGTGGCACAGATGAGACGAAACAGTTCACTGTCACTTAAACATATCTTTAAATTTATTACTTTGTTTATAAAAAGGTCAAATTCTTATATCCGTGCCTGGTGGGAGAGTAGTTCTTTACATTCTCTCTTCTTTGCCACAGAATATGTCTTTAAATGTGACATTTAAAGGATATTTTCACTAATATTTATATAACCAATAAGAAATTGGGATGGTAATTTTATTTTTTTCTTTCTTTTAATGTATTGATATTTAAAGGACTTATCCATATGTTCAACAGGAGTTAATTATTTATATGCTGTGGTATAAGTCAAGATTCATTTTTCTTTTCATACAAACATTCAATTGTTCCAGCAATTGTTATTGAAAAGATTATTATTGGGTTGGCCAAAAGTTTCATTCTTTTTTTTTTTCTGTAAGATGATTCTAGTACCACTTAGTTGTCTTTGACTTCATTTGAAACTATTGTGACAGCTGTTATATCAGCATGCATTTTTTAAAAAGTTATCAAAATTGGTGAATTTTTGTGTAGTCATTTTAATATTGAAAACGGAAGAAATAAGCAACATTTGCAGCATACTATGCTTTATAATTTCAAGAAAGGTAAAGACACAACTGAAATGTTAAAAAATGTTTTTTGCAGTGTAGAGAAGGTGCTATGAATAATTGAACACACCAACAGTGGTTTGTGAAGTTTCATGTTGTAGATTTCTCACTGGACAATGCTCCATGGTGGGGTAAACCAGTTGAAGTTGATGGCACTCAAATTGAGACATTAATTGAAAACAATCAATGTTATACCATGAGGGAGACAGTTGACATACTCAAAATATTGGCATCAAGCATTGGAAATCATTTGTGCCAGCTTGGTTACGTTAATTGCTTTGATGTTTGTATTCCACAGAAGTTAAGTGAAAAAAACCTTCTTGATTGTATTCCTGTCAATGATTCTCTACTTAAATGTAAAAATTCCACTTTAGAAACAAATTGTGAAGGGTGATTAAAAAAGGATATTGTACAATATTGTGGAATGGAAGAGATTGTGCAGCAAGTGAAATGAACTACCACCAATCATACCAAACGTCAGTCTTTATCCAAAAAAGGTGATGTTATGTATATGGTGGGATTGGAAGAGAGTCGTTTATTGTGAGTTTCTTCCAGAAAAACCAAATAATTTGTTCCAGCACCACTCCCAATTAGATCAATTGAAGGCAGCACTCTACTGCAAGCGTCCAGAATTAGTCAACAAAAAACGCATAATTTTCCATCAGGATCCCGCAAGACCATACGTTTCTTTGATGACCATGCAAAAACTGTTACAGTGTGGCTGGGAATTTCTAATTCATTCATCGTATTCACCAGACATTGCATCTTCGGATGTCCATTTATTTTTGGTCTTTACAAAATTCTCTACATGGAAAAAATTTCAGTTCCCTGGAAGACTATAAAAGGCACTTGGAACAGTTCTTTGCTCAAAAGATAAAAAGTCTGGGGAAGATAGAATTATGAAATTGCCTGAAAAATGGCATAAGGTAGTGGAACAAAATGGTAAATATGTTGTTTAATAAAGTTGTTGGTGAAAATGAAAAATGTGTCTTTCACTTTTACTTAAAAAAAAAACCAAAGGAACTTTTTGGGCAACCAAATATATCCCCATTAAATAATCTTTGCACCACTTTGAAATGCAATTAATCATATACTGCTGCTGCTAAGTCTCTTCAGTCGTGTCCGACTCTGTGCGACCCCATAGATGGCAGCCCACCAGGCTCCCCTGTCCCTGGGATTCTCCAGGCAAGAACACTGGAGTGGGTTGCCATTTCCTTCTCCAGTGCATGAAAGTGAAAGTGAAGTCACTCAGTCGTGTCTGACTCTTTGTGACCCCATGGACTGCAGCCTACCAGGCTCCTCCGTCCATGGGATTTTCCAGGCAAGATTACTGGAGTGGGGTGCCATTGCCTTCTCCGTAATCATATACTAGGGGGAGTTATTTCTAGACTCAATTATGTTCCACAAATGGCACATTTAAACTTGCATACTTGATCCATTGATCAGTCATGTCTGACTTTTTGTAACTCCATGGACTGTAGCCTCCCAGTCTCCTTTGTCCATGGAATTTTCCAGGCAAGAATTCTGGAGTGGGTTGCCATTTCCTGCTCCAGGGAATCTTCCCGACCCAAGGACTGAACCCTCATCTCCTGTGTCTCCTGCATTGGTAGGCAGATTCTTTATCACTGCACCACCTGGGAAGCCCCCATACCTATCCCTACTGAAATAAAATACCATATGGTACTGATTGGGCTTCCCTAGCAGCTCAGTGGTAAAGAATCTGCCTGCAATGCAGGAGACCAGGCTTCAATCCCTGAGTCGGGAAGATACCCTGGAGAAGGGAATGGCAACCTATTGTAGTATTCTTGCCTAGAGAATCTCAAGGACAGAAGAGTCTGGCAGGCTACAGTCCATAGGGTTGCACAGAGTCAGGCACAACTGAAGCGACTAAGCAGCAGCAGCAGCACAGTCCTGGTTATGGTAGCTTTATAGTAATGTCTTTAAAGGCATGATATCAGGCAGGATATGTCCTAGTGATCAAGGACATGGATTCTCCTCTAGATTCTGCAGAAGAGAAAGCAGCCTGACTGGTACCTCCTGGATCACCTGCAGAACAATGAGATAGTAAATGTGGGGTTTTCTTTTAACAGCAGTAGAAAACTAGATGCATACTAGAGAGCACACAAGCCAAAGGAAGAGCTGAAGGCAAGGATGGGGCGGGGATGTGGGAGCAGGAGCCCAGGCAGCCCCAGCTTTCTGTGTACCAGAACCTTGAGGGGTTGCTATGGGTGACTGGGCTCCAGTTCTTGAGAAAGGATTCCCTCTTCCAGTGCGGTCCACACTCCTCCTTGTGGTCAGGGGCCAGGGCCAAGTAATGGTCAGTATTGCACTCGAGGTTGTGAAGATAAGCAGTTTCTAACAGGAAGGAATATGGATCAGTCTGAAACCCCAGTTGCTCACTCCAACATTCAATCATGGTTCTTAACTGAGATTTCCAAGTCCACACAGGCCTGGGAGTAAAAGCATTGTTACAGTAATGGTTATGAATTATTAGTTCTTACAGTCTGGCTTCACCTTTTTGTAGGGCAGGTTTTTGCATGTATGTAATGGTTCCTAAGGGTGGCAATGGATCTGTTCTGTTGGGCTCTGCACACCTAGCCTCTGTGGAATCCCTGCCACTCAGTCTATTGGTGTAGTGAGTGGGCGATTCTTCCTGTCTGCTCCACGGGACATGTGCCATTGTCTTCACCACTGGCTGCTAGGATAATCTCTCTCATCCCTGCTCATACCACAGGCAATAACCTAGGCTCTGATGTGGGCACACTCAACTCTGATCTGGCAGACATTCTTGGGAATGGGGCCCAGGACACTGGCATTTTTTTAACCATGGACAATGCTCCCATGTAGTGGTTGATATCTCAACTTCCAACAAAGTCAAAGAACTCTCACCTTTTGTGTTTATTCTATCCTTTGGGTAAGGTCTGGACTTCCCTGGTGGCTCAGACAGTAAAGCATCTGCCTACAATGTGGGAGGCCCGGGTTCAATCCCTGGGTCAGGAAGATCTCCTGGAGGAGGAAATGGCAACCAACTCCAGTATTCTTGCTTGGAAAATCCCATGGATGGAGGAGCCTGGTAGGCTACCGTCCACAGGGTCGCAAACAGTCAGACACAACTGAGCGACTTCACTTTCACTTTGGGTAAGGTCTATGCAAATACTCCTGGTTGCCTACCCAGTAGCCAATCTTTTCTCCTTTCTCAAAAATAATATCTTCATAAATGAACTTGTTTACAAAACAGAAGCAGACCCACAGACTTCAAGTATGGATTTATGGTTACCCAGGGCTGGGGGTAGGATCAGGGGAAGGGATTGTTAGGGAGTTTAGAATCAACATGTACACACTGCTATATTGAAAATGGACAACCAACAATGACCCACTGTACAGCACAGGGAGCTCTGCTCCATGTTATATAGCAGCCTCGATGGGAGGGGAGTCTAGAGGAGAATTGATACATGTGTACCTATGGCTGAGGCCCTTTGCTGTGCACCTGAACCTATCACAACATTGTTAACTGGCTATTCTTGTGTGTTCACTTGCTCAGTCGTATCTGACTGTTTGCAACCCTATGGACTGTAGCCTGCCAGGCCATTCTGTCCATGGAATTTTCCAGGCAAGCTTACTGGAGTGGGTTGCCATTTCTTCCTCCAGGGAGTCTTCCCGACCCAGGGATTAAACCTGCATCTCCTGCACTGGCAAGCAGATTCTTTACCACGGAGCCATCAGGAAGCCCCAGTCGGTCCTTATTGTTTCTCTCTTTTATATATAGTACCTAGATACCTTCAGAACGAGGGGTAGGAACTTTCAGCTGCCCAGCCTTCGGGGAAGAAAAGACAGCTGGAGATTGAGTTCAGTCACATGGCCAATAGTTTAATTCATCACGTCTAAACTGAAATCCCAGTAGAGACTCTGTAAGTTCATAGGAATTTCTGGAATGGTGAAAACACTGACGTGCTGGGAGTGTGACGCACCCAGTTCTATGAGGAGAAGGCATGGAAGGTCTACGCTCCCTCTCAGACCTCACCCTATGCGTATCCTTTATAATAAAACTGTAATAGTAAGTATAGTGCTTCCCTGAGTTCTGTGAGTCATTCAAGCGAACTATTGAACAAATTCATGGCTGCAGCCAGTGAGCCAGAAGTATAGGTGGCCTGGAGAGCCCCTGAGACTTGTGGCTGATGCCTGAAGTGAAGGCAACCCTGTCGCGAACTCTGTTCTCAGTTGTTGGGCCTGTGCTAACTCTGGGTGGTTAGTATCAGGACTGAACTACAGTCCACTCAGCATTAGACCATTTGGAGTGGAAGCAGAATAGATGGCTGGAGCTGGTGCTGCTGACTTGGGTGATGAGGCAGTAGGTGAGGTTTGGCAGAGCAGAAGATAGTAATCCGATTCTGGAGAGAACTGAGAAGGTTGGTTAATTGCATCCCTTCTAGTTTGGACAGAACTTTCCTTCTAGACAGCCTGTAGTAAGAACAGCTGCCCTAGGATCAAATGCCATTCTACTCTGGGTGTATTAGTTAGCTATTGCTACATAACAAATCACTACAAACTTAGCAACTAAGAACAAGACACACTGATTATTTTACAGTTTCTGTGTGTCAGGAGTCCAGGCATGTTTTAGGTCAGTTCTCTGATCAGGCCTCACAGGCTACAATTAAAGTATCATATGGACTAGGTTCTTATCTGGAAGCTCAATGAAGAAAGAATCAGTTTCCAAGTTCACTCCGGTTGTTGGCAGAACTCATTTCCTTGATATGTAGGACTGAGGGTCCAGCTTCTTGCAGGTGTTTGGGTGGAAGCCACCCTCAACCACTAGAGATTGCTTGCAGTCCCTACAGGCCGCTCACAGTTCCTTGCCATGTGAGCTGTATAGCTGCCTCCTCAGGCCAGATATGAGAACACCCAGACTGTCTTGCAGCAAGAGATTGTTTTCTACAATGTAACATGGTCAAGGAAGTGACCTTTGCCATATTCTACTTATTAGAAGAGCCACATACAATGGAAAGAGATTACAAAAGGACATGAACACCAACAGTGGGATCATTAGAGGTCATCCTAGAGTCTGTCCGGGCTTTCCTTGTGGCTCAGCTGGTAAAGAATCTACCTGCAGTGCAGGAGACTTGGGTTCCACTCCAGTATTCTGGCCTAGAGAATTCCATGGACTATATAGTCCAAGGGGTCACAAACAGTTGGACATGACTGAGTGACTTTCACTTTCACTTCACTTTTATAGTCTGTCCACCATACTCTGGAGGAGACAGAGTCTGAATTTGGCCTGGGTAACAAACCAGATGAAGGTAAAAAAAGCAGTGGTTGTGAGTAAGCTCATATCCTTCACATCCTTTATGTGTGTAGCCTGGCAGGTTACAGTCCATGGGATTGCAAAGAGTTGGATACAACTTAGTGATCAAATAACAAAAAACAACAACAATGACACTCTCATTTTTCAGATGAGTTAACTGGAAGGAACTATACTTTACTGGCTAGGGTGTTGGGCCAAAGTGAGTATCTAGATCTACAGGAACCAAAGAGTCAGTATCACCAGACCCCACAAGGCAGACTGAGAGCCAACTGGGTTCAGTGGCAGAGGCCAAAGAGAGCTTCACCGATACCTGCAGACCAGAGGGTGCAGATCACCCAGATCATATTTGACTGACCACCACAGAACACTTGCATGGAGAATCTGCCTTCTTTGTTACCAGAGAACCACCCAGCAGATGTGGTGCCTGATGGTGTCTCTGTTCAACCCATCCAAACTATTTTCATCAAGAACCCAAGATATTAATAAGCCCCTGCAACTGGCAGGGGGCGCTTGAAGACCTGCAAAGTGTGGAAGGTTCAACCTGGATGTGGTACACAGAGGCTGTCTTCAGCATACCAAGTTCAGTGAATGGGAATCCTAAACCCTAGCAACTCAACCAGGGGTGAAACATCTATTTTCCTTCAAGTATCCATTAAGTGAAGGACTAGAGACATAAGTGAGTAAAGTAGTAACTAATGAAAATCTGGATTTCATTCATGTACTATGGATGTGTTTGGGATTATACTTAGCAGGTTATTTATTGAATCCTTCCTGTTGATGGGAGATATAAAGATGAATAATTTCTTTCTCTGCCTAATCCAGGAAGAAGACAGGGTAGATATATTAGTGCTATAATAGAGGTACTGAAGAAATATCTAAGGAAGTATCCCATAGTGTATGGGAAAGAGAGGAATTCAAGGACAGTTTCTTGGAGAAGATAAATCTTTTCTTTCCACTTAGGCACTGCAAAATGGGCAGCACTCCACTATATACCTGCTGAAAGGTGGGGCCTACAGAAGGCAAAGCTTGAGCAAAAGCTTGGAAGCCAAGCTGTGTGAACAGGTGGAAATTACGGTTGAGACAGTACTCAACCATACGCGAGAGGTAGGAGGGACTAAACCGAGCCTTTGAACTGGGTTTAGGGATTTGGAATATTAAAAGATTATGAAGTCACTGGAACATCATGGATAGGAATAACAGATTCAGAGGAACGCTTTAGAAAAAGAACTCTACGAGGACAGGTTGGGGGTAGGAAGAGATCTAAGTGGAGGCAACACTAGGAAAGTACAGACAGGAATTAATGAAATGTTGAGCCAACTCTATGAATGCAACAGGAAAGGAAGTACAGAAATCCACAGGCTGACTCTGGAAGATGGAAGAGTAGAAACCAACGAGAATAAAACCAAAGGCAGAAAGGATGGATGGTGATGCCATTGTCATTAACCAAACCCAGAAATCAGCAGGAGTACAAACGTGAGGCAAATCAATAAAAGTGTCCAATATGTTAAGTCTCAGGGGTTTGTAAGACATATTTGTGGAACTGTAGGTGTACAAATCATGAGAGAGGTCATCACGCCAATGAAACTGAGTCATTTTTGAAAATATTTGAAACTGTGAGGGTGTATTAAACTAGTCAGGAAGCATAGCATTGAGAGAGCTGGAGCCTTGGAGAATACTGTACATGTGAGAAAGACAAGGTATAAAGGAGCTTAACAGAGACAGAATTAGCATCAGGAAAGAGTGTGTTTCTGGAGACCAAAGGAATTTATAGTTGACTTACAATGTTGTGTCAGATTTTTTTGTGTGTTTTTGTTGTGTGTGGTTTTTTTTTTTTTTTTGGTAGTATAGCTGATTTACGATGTTGTGTTAGTCTCAGGTGAACAGCAAGATGATTCAATTACACATATACATGTATCTGTTCTTCAGTATTCTTTTCCCATAAGGAAGAACATTTTAAGGAGGAACTACTGTCGGTAAACTAGACAAGCTGAAAACTAAGCAAGGACCACTGGGTGAGGTGAGAAGGTAACTGGCAACTTAGGGGGAGCAGTTTGAGAAGCAGTGGCAGAAGCAGAATCAATTGCCTAAGGAGAGAGGAGGCTAAGGTATATCACATCAGTTACTTTTAGAAGAAATTTGAGAAGGGAAGAGAGTGAGAAACGAAAGTGGCTTGAGGAAGGAAAGGGGTATTTTAGGTTCATTCTTGTAGCCACGAGCTACGCTCTTCCTAGCAAGAACATAGCTGTACATGAAAGGAAGAAGGATGTGAGCCCTTTTTATTTCTTAACACAAAACTCCAGACCTAAATTACCATCTGGGAAGGAAGGAGGGAGACATAATCTCTATTTATCAGACTCAGATTTTGCTTCGGCAGTTTTGACTAAGTCTTGTACAGCCGTATAAACGCCGTCCCTCCACTCTAAACAAAACAACAAACCACCACCACTCCCTCCGCTTCTTTGTAATCTGGAAAAACCAAGCAGGTACAACGTGTCCGAGTCCTTCGCCTCTCCGAGCCGGCTGTAACCTGAGAGTGCTCAGCTCAGCTCTCTGGTGGGTCCAGCCCGATAAGCAGTTCCCGACGCGGAGTCCAGCGTAAAGCCAACAAAGTCGCTCCAGTTTCGTGCATCTGATCCTCCCACGATGCTCAGGCTTCGCGGGCCCTGGCCTCGGTGCGAACATCAAGTACAGTCAGAAAACCCCTCGGCCCTGCCTGCAGCTCCTTCGGCCCACTGTAGTCGGCCTCCATTACTCTTTTCCCGCGAGGCACCTCCCTCGAGAAAATGAAACCGGGTGCCATCAGCTGAAGCAAAAGGGTGGGACCTTTTTACTAGGCACACGGAAAAGGCAGGACCGACTCCAGACAGCAAAGGGGTGTGCTGCCCGGGCCGGGTGGCCAGGACGCCCCGCCCCGGCCCGCCCTCTAGGCATCAGGGACTACATTTCCCAAGGCCTCAGCGGGCCCGAGGGGCTGGCCGGTCCGCTCTCCGCTCACACTGCGCGGTGACTGGCTTCCTCGGAGGAGGGCGGGGCCTAATCCAGCCAATGGGTGAGGGGCTCGTTACGGCGGCGGAAGCAGCGGCGCTGGGTTGAGGGGTGGGGGGCAGAGTGCTAGCGCCTCGGCGGCGGCGGCGGGTCCCGGAGCCCGAGGACGTCGGCTCCACAGGCGGAGAGCGCACGGAAGCAAGCTCGAAGTGGCGCGACGGCCACTTGGCGCAGCACTCAGGTAATGGCGGGACGGGCGCCCGGGAGCGAAGGGGAGGGGAGGAGACGAGGGGGCGGGGCGGCCGAGCCGGGCTGCAGCGTCCGTCCCGCTGCGCGTCCCCGGGGAAGGGCAGCGGTGCCTCGTCTCCTGCGGCGTAGACCTGGGCTCTTTCGCGGGCTGAGCCCGGCAGTTGGTCCGGCGGCAGAGGCCCGGTGTCCTGCGGCAAGGAAAGGAGAGGCGTCGGGAGGGCTGGGCTGATCCGGGCGTGGGGGCGTGGCGGGCGTGGGCCTTGGCGGGGAAGCTGAGAGGCCGGGGGAGCGCGGGCGGGCGGGCGGCCCAAGGAGTTTGGCTCCTGGAGCAGTTTAAAGTGACTCTCCACATCCGGGCCCTGCGCCCGCCGCTTTCAGACCCCGGCCGAGGCGGGGCCTCCTCGCTCTCCGCCCCTTTCGCCGGCAGCGCTCGTCTTCCTCTGCTATTGGCTCAATCTCGAGGGCTCTGGGCTGCCCCTGCGAGGCTCGCGCCTGATTGGCTGGCAGTCGGCGGGAGGGTGGGGCGGGATCAGAGCGCGCAGACCGCGGTGGATTGGTCCGGGCCCTGGAGTGACGCGCCCGGCGCGGGGCCAATGGGCAGACGGGCGAGGTAGGGGCAGGTTCGGGGGAAGAGGACCAGAGCGGAGCGGTGGCCGGGTGGCCCGGGCGAGCGGGGCCAGAGAAGCTGGACAGCGGCGGGCCCGAGGCGCGCTGCGGCGTGAGCCCTCCCGGCGACCTCGGAACCCGGCGCTGCCACCGAGATGGGTCCTCCGCGGCCCTCTCAGCCTGGCGAGGTGGAGTCGGGAGGGGCGGGCGGCGGGCGGCGGCTACAGGTGAAGAGGCACACTGGTCCTGAGCTCCTCAGAATGCCTAACCCCTTCCCCAGAGAAGTCTTAGAGACCCCGTGTGTCTGGAGACCCCAGTTCTCCGATCTCAGCTGTGGGCTGCTGGGTGGGAGTAGGATTGCGGGCGTGTCCAGGATGTCAGCAGAGCTTGGCTCCTGAGGGGAAAGTGAGGGTCGATTTTAGGGAAGGTGGTGAAGGTCTCGGTTCCCTTCGGCTCGGTGGCGGTCTGTGAAGGGCGGGATGAAATCCCGTCACAGAAGGCCCGTACGGAAAAACATGAGAATTCCTTTTGGATCAGGTCTTGATATAAGGTTTCTGATACTTTCTTAGGACAGGGCATCTGCCTCCGATTCCTCCTTTGACACACTGATGACAGTTCTGTACACGTTGGTGTGAGGCTTGGCTTTCAAAGGCACTTGTCATGACAAAGCCATTTGTCATGAAACTTTACAGAGAAATATATGTATTGTGTTAATACATGTCATATGGCCGTTGCATACGATGTAGTGTTTT
This sequence comes from Giraffa tippelskirchi, assembly GCF_054371585.1. Taxonomy (NCBI): domain Eukaryota; kingdom Metazoa; phylum Chordata; class Mammalia; order Artiodactyla; family Giraffidae; genus Giraffa; species Giraffa tippelskirchi. Next base: position 67,478,827 of record NC_137277.1, read on the forward strand.
TTTTCGTGTGGCAATTCACAAGTATTTGGGGGGAGTCATAGTATCTCTCAGTATCACATAAGCAATTTGACCATTAATTGAACCTATGTACATGGAAAACTTAAACAATTTAGACCATTTCTGCACTGTATATTGAACACAAATATTATTTTCGATAAATGATGCTGCATTTGGTTTCCTAAAGGAAGATATAGGTACTAAAAATGCTTTAATTTCTCATTATTGGTTCTAATCTCAGAATCCAGTAATAACCATGTGACTATGCACTGCAGGTGGAAATGAGTTCTCAACAGTTTCCTCGGTTAGGAACCCCTTCCACCGGGCTAAGCCAGGCTCCTTCACAGATAGCCAGCAGTGGTTCTGCAGGATTGATAAACCCAGCTGCAACAGGTGAGATGTGTGATATTTTTCTGCATAGCTTTCTGCTTTTAAAATATTTCAGATTTTCCAACTTAAAAATTAGCAAATTCTTGGTGGGGTTTTAGTAAATACTAGGTTATTTAATTTGAAGAAAGGATATATTACAATTCTAATGTTTAAATAAGGCTTTTTTTCCATCCTGTTTTAATCACTTGATTCACATGTGCCAGAGTATAGGTGAAACTTAAAGCATGCTTATAAGATACATGTTTTGAATGTATTAATGTGTTGTTATTTAACTAAGGCCCAGAAGTATAATAATAGTGCCATGAGGGTGGGCAGAGGCATAGGAACTTATAGGAACTTACCTTTTAGGAACTTACTGTTTAGGAAAAGAGATTTTTCTAAAATGTGTATGCGCACGTATATGCAGCTTGGGTTTTAACTGTATGCTCTGAATGCTGTAGATCAGTGAGTGGCCTCAGCTGGTAATGATTTGGCTGGCCAGGGAATGTTTGGCAATGTCTGGATACAGTTTTAGTTGTCACAGGTAGGGGGTGCTATTGGCATCTGATATTTAGAGTCCAGGGATGATGCTGTTAAATATCCTACATTATGCAGGACAGCCCTCCCCACCCCCAACAAAGTATCCAGTCTAATCATCAGTACTGAAGTTGAGTTACTCCTCCAAATAATCTGTATATTATATATATCAAGTAAAAAGTATTATTACTTCTGTATTGGCAAAGTGAAATAAAGTACTCCTTTTTGTATTCCTTTGTTTACTGCCTGATTTTTGTGTTCTTTATCATGGTATTCCTCCTACTTAACAATAGCTGCTGATATTTTCTGAGTAAGCGATAAGTTCCCAATTGTCTTGACCTTGGGACTTTACATAGTCTGGTTTTTGTGCTTTTTGTTTTTTGTGTTTTCTTTGGCTACAGTCTTTTTTCTTCCTCTCCACACTTACTTCTCTGGATATTCTTTGTTCTTTCTTGAGGTTTCATCTCAGATGTCACTTTTCTTTGGGAAGTCTTTACTGACCCCATCATCCACAGAAGTTCAGGGTAGGACCTTCTCCTAGAAAGAAAGCCAGGACTTATCTGTCCATATTCCTTTGCATGTGCTATTCTTGCTACAGTGTAGACATCAACAAATTCTTATAGAGCCGCCTCAAGTTCTTTACTCTTTAACAAATATTTTTGACAGTGTTTTCTCTCGTATAAATTCACAATGGAATTTTGTGTGTGTGTGTGTGTGTGTGTGCCGAGCTGTGTGGCATGCACGATCTTAGTTCCCCAACCAGCAATTTAACCTGGGTCATGGCAGTGAATACACTAAGTCCTAACCACTGGACTGCCAGGGAATTCCCACACCAGAATAATTTAAAGGAGCATAGCTGAAGAGAATATTTTTGAACATTGATTTGTAAGAATTATACTGCTCATTAAGAAGGATATCAGTTTAGCAATAATTACCCTCAGCCGACTTGGTTTTTTTTTTAATGGGCGAAATGTTTGAATAGACACTTCATCAAAGATGCTGTATAAAACCCAGATAAACACATTAAAAAAATTAAACTGTATTAATCCCAGGGCAATGCAAATTAAAAATAATAGCAAGAAACTATTGTACACCCACCAGAATGACTAAAAAAGACTGACAATACCAAGTTTTGACATGTTTGTGGAGCAAATAGAACCCATACATTGGTGGAAATGCAAAATAATCTAGCCACTTTGGAAAACAGTTTGATACAGTGTCTTAAAAAATTACACAAGAGCTTACCATACAACCCAGCAATCTCATTCCTAGGTATTTACCCAAGATAAATGAAAATGTGTGTCACACATACAATGACTTCCTCAGTGGTTCATAGAAGCCTTATTCATGATAGCCAAACACTGGAAAGAACCCAGATTTTTATCACCTGGTGACTGGATGAACAAAGTTTGGTTTAATCCATACAGTGGAATTCTACTCAATAATGAAAAGAAGCAAACTAGCATTACATGTAATAAAATGGAGGAGCGTCAGAAGCATTTTATTGAGAGAAAGAAGCCAGACCCAAAGGACCACTATTGTGTGGTTCTATTTATGTGAAATTCCAGAAAAGACCAAACAATAGTGATAGAATGCAGATCAGTGGTTTCTAAGAAGTAGGGATGGGAGGGGAGGGAATTGACTGCAAGGGGCATGAATGAACTTGTTAGAGTAATAGGAAATGTTCTATGTCATGATTGTGTTGTGATTACAATATTGAATACGTTTATGTACATTTAATTTTATAGAACAGATTAGTAGATTTTATATGTAAAATATACCTTAGTAAGGTTGATTGATTAAAAAAGATCTAGAGATATGAACATATATTTCCCTTTGTGAAATATGACCTGTGATCATATAAAAAGAACTTCAACATTACTAGTCACTATGGAAATGTTAATTAAAACCACAATAAGATACCCAATACACACCCACTAGAATGTCTGCATATCAAGAATTGGTGAGGATGAGGAGCAACTGGACCACTAATACGCTGCTGGTGGAAACATAAAATGAGTCAACCACTTTGGAAAGTAATTTGACAGTTTTTTATAAAGTTTACTGTTTGACCTAACCAATCTGCTAATTTGTTGGTGAATGCGTGCTAAATCGCTTCAGTTGTGTCTGACTCTTTGCGACCCTATGGACTGTAGCCTGCCAGGCTCCTCTGCCCAGAGGATTCCTCAGGCATGAATACTAGAGTGGGTTGCCATGCCTTTCTCCAGGGGATCTTCCCGACCCAGGGATCAAACCTGTGTCTCTTACATCTCCTGCATTGGTAGGTGGGTTCTTTACCACTAGTGCCACCAGATGTTGGTGAGAATGTTAAAAAAAAAACAAACACTGAACTCTCTTAGAATAGCTGTTTTATTGTATGCAAATTATACCTCAATAAAGTGGTTTTAAAAATCAAAATTTTTAAAAATCTGAATGAACTAGGAGAAAAATCTATATATAACAAAATATAAAATATACTTTAATCTTTTGTCCCAGCACATTTTTCCTACAAGAAAAAAATTTCTAATTTTTTCCTGAGCAGATCATCGAACAAGGACTCAGAGTGCATGTGGTTATTTATTTCATAGTCATTGATAATAGCAGAAATTTGGAAATAACCTAAAAGCTCATCCGTGATATAATGGTTTAAAAGATTAGAGTACAACTATGCAGTGGAATTACATTTAGCCCTTTTAAAATTATACAGTATATATTCTATTACTCAGTGATTTCTCTCTTAGGTATAAATATGTATTTAATAGAAATGATATGAATGTTCACCAAAAGACGTACATGAGTATTCCTAGCACTCCTATTCATAAATGGTGAAAGAACTGAAAACTAATGGCCTGCTGGCAGTAAAATGGATAATTCGTGATTTATTCAAGAATTGGCATACTGTGCTGAGAATGAAAGATTGACAGCTACATGGAGTAACATGGGTGAAGTCTCATACCTGTGAGTGAAAGAGGCAGGACACAGCCTGGTACACTTGGTCTCAGTGTATTTATATAGAGCTGAGAAATAAGATAACAGTCACCTGTAGTGTTAGAAGTTAGCATAGTGAGTATCATTGGGAGGAGCAGTGACTGGAATCAGGCTGAACAGAGGGTTTCTGGGGAACCAGTAGTAGTCTGCTGCTTGATCTAGGTGCTGGTAAGTCAAGTGTATTCAGTTTGTGAAAGTTCACTAGGCTGTAAGATTAATATTTGTGCACTTGTTTTATGAAGGTTATAGTTAAATAAGGACTTCTTGGCAGCCCAGTGCCTAAGATCTGTTTTCTACTACAGGGTTCATGGGTTCAGTCACTGCTTAGGGAACTAATGTTACCACATGCTGTGCGGCACACCGAAAATAAATAAAAACCCACCTAAAGTTAAAGAGCCGAGAAGTGTCTTTGAGGTTTTTCCAAAATAGTAACTTGGTGCTTTTGGGCAATAGACTTTGGGAGCAGTTTTACTTTCTGTATAGTTTTCCAAATAATTAAAAAAAATTTTTAAGTGTAATCTTTATATTCAAAAAATAGCATTGTTTTAGGAAAATGATAGTCCAAATTAATATTTTCACAGTCTCTCCTCTTTCATTTACATTAGTTTCTTGATTTTTTTTTAACTTAAATATGTTACAAGTTCTCATGGTCCAAAATTCCAAAAGAAAAAGAGTATACACTAAAGAGTATCTCTTCTCCCTGTCCCCCATTCACCACTTTCTTTCTCTTCAGGCAACCAAGGTGATTTGGAGATACGTTATCACTGTTCAAATATAAATGTGTTTATGTTTGTGTGTATTTTATTTTTTCTCTGTGTTATACCTGGCTATTTTCATATATCCTTTTCATAATAGATATTATACATTTTTTCCATGAGAGTACCTAAAAAGTTTTCCTGCTTTGTTGTTATGTTTGCATACTAATCTAGTCTGTGAGTATGCCATAATTTATATAACCAGACCACTGTTGATGGACATGTAGGTTTTTTCAATTCCTTTCCTGGTATAAAAACGTTGAAACAAATAACTTGTACCTAACTCATTTTATACATATGCTCTATATCTATAAGATACATCCCTACAAGTGGAATTGTTGAATCTCAAAAGAGTGTATGCATTGTAGTAACAGTAGAGCTTTACTTGTTCACTTGGTAGGGATATGGACTGAGAAATTTGTTTTGAAATATTGTATGTTCTTAGACTTAAGAACTAAGTAATCTTTTTAATCTTAAGTTTTTTTAACTTTTAAAATAAATATTTGAAATGAAATTGTCTTACGTCTCATATTACAATTTCAGCTACTTGAGCCCATTCTTTTTCCTTCATGTCTTCACTAGTCAATGATGAATCTAGTCGAGATGCTGAAGTCACTGCCAGGGAGCACATGGGTTCCAGCAGCTCCTTACAGTCCCGTGAAGAGAAGCAGGAACCTGTTGTGGTAAGGCCCTATCCGCAGGTGCAGATGTTGTCTACACACCATGCTGTCGCATCGGGCACACCTGTCACAGTGACAGCCCCACCAGCACATCTGACGCCAGCAGTGCCACTCTCATTTTCGGAGGGACTTATGAAGGTAATGGAGAGGTTTAAAATTTCACATTGAACCACAGCTAAAGAATGGCTAGTATTTCTGACAGTGCTTACAAAGTCTTAGGCTAGATCCTAGGATCTAGCTTTTTCTTGTTGACCCATCAGTCCAGCTCCTGTCTGTAACTCAGAGTTTTGCTGTTCTGCAGTGCCTAGTCCCGTGCCGCTGGGCAGTTGGCATCACAGGATCTTTTCTAGTATCCATATTGACATAGATTTTATTCAGAAGTTATGAGCATACTAGTGTAGCTTTTATCTTGGAGTGGCATTCTTCTCCAAGATTTTATTTGCTAATTTGGGGGTATCTGAGAACGTTGCCTTGTGGGTTTTACCTTGTGGATATGTTTTAGTTACTGGGAGTTTTGTTTACTTCCACCCAGCCTTGGGGAGGCAGCACAGTATAGAAGAAAGAATGTGGGCTGTGAGCCATACAGATCTGGGCTTTATTCCCATTTCTAGTTATTACTGTCTGTGTGGCTTTGAGCAAGGAACTTAGCCTTGCTTCGTATGTTTGCACATCTGTAAAATGGAAATGGTAGTACCTCAGTGGAAAGGCTATGATGCTAAGAGATAAAATATACACGGCTTCTGGCATCTTTCCTGGCATTCTCCAGGTTTGATTTGTGTACGTATGTAGAATGAAATGCATCACTAGTAAAAGGCTATTGATATGTTTCGTGTGGTTTTCTGTTCGCAGCCGCCCCCGAAGCCCACCATGCCTAGCCGTCCCATTGCTCCTGCTCCACCTTCTACCTTGTCACTTCCCCCCAAGGTTCCAGGGCAGGTTACCGTTACCATGGAGAGTAGCATCCCTCAAGCTTCAGCCATTCCTGTGGCAACAATCAGTGGACAACAGGTTTTTTTCCTCTTAATTTGCTGATTTTCAAACTGAGATGCCAAACTGTTGATCATTATTTATTGAATGCCAGCAGTACATTAGGCACTGGACTAAATTAAAAAATTAACTAGTCACGATATCTGCAAGGGGACGAGAGTAGAGTTGACAGAGAGGGATGGCATAGGGAGTAAGACCAACATGCACAGTGGTCTTGTCATTTAACCCATATGTACTGAGTATCTGCTATGTGCGAGGCTCCACCCACAGTGTGAGAAACAAAGCTAGATAAGACATCCCGTGACTTTCAGCTCAGAGTCCAGTTGTGCTTGGTTTATAGGTACAGAACTCTAGTGGGTTAGAAACAGCCTCACAGTAGTAGTGCTTCTCTAGGTTATTCCCTGGGGAGAGTAAAAGTCTCATATTTAGCTTCATTTTTTAATTGTAATCCTCCTCCATAATATGCATTTTATTTCTTTAAATATTTTAAATTACTTACCAATGAAAACTGAATCTCAGAACTTCTCCTTAAAGTTTACAAGAAAAAAATTGGTGTTCCAAAAAATGCACTGTGGTTTTTTCATTTTGTCATACTGCTGAATACTCCCAGAAGTGTTGAAACGTCCACCTGAGAAGCACTGGCATCAGGGTTGGGCGAGTGTGAGGAAGGGACACTGAGGGGTGGGCTGAAGAACTCGCAAGGGAATGCCTGTTGGATATTGACTAAATTTACTTAGAAATCCTGGCTGGCATAAAAAACGCATGAATGTAGTGGCATGCGAAGGAAATAGTGAGAGTAAGAAAAAGTAAGCTATTAGGCAAGATAGAGAAAACAAGGGTGAAAGACTACTGCTGGAAATGAGGGTGTCTGCAGGTTTTCAGTCAAATGTGTCATCAGTGACAGGGATGTAGCAATAGCTAGACCCAAGGCAGCTGATGGGTCCTCCCTGTCACCACATGCTTGCTGGCACAGGTCATCATGCAATATGCTATATAAAGAAAACTAAATGTCCTGTCCCTTGGATACTCACTATCTATAAGGAACAACCCAGCCCACATTTAGAGGCAGCTGGCTTCCTAGAAGCGATGCCTAAGCACTCATGGCTAAGACCAGACACTTGGAAATAACATCCCACCCATCCTATTTTTTGAAGGGACATCCCAGTAACCTGCATCACATCATGACTACAAATGTACAGATGTCTATCATCCGCAGCAATGCTCCTGGGCCCCCTCTTCACATTGGAGCTTCTCATTTACCTCGAGGTAAGGCTGCATGTTTTGTTCAAACTCTTGAAATGCAATGACAGGTATACATTTGGTGAAAGATACAGTAACACAAAGCATATCCAGAATGAGCTTTTTGAAGCTGCAGGACAGGAAAAATAAACTTAGATAAATGCACATTTTTAGCATGGCCCAATAGTTGCTTATTATAGTTGTATTAATAAGTATGTGTCTGTGTGTAAACTTAAAGCAATTCAGATTTTTAGTATGGTCTAAAAATTGTCCTTTAGTAATGAGTAGCTCCTAAAAGCTATGGTAGTGTAAACATGGTCTTCATTTTTAATAAATAAATCACAAATGTAAATACTGAGCATTTTTGAAGTTTAGTGGAAATGGTTACTCAAATCTCTTTGTTCATATGGGAATAAGCTGAATTTGTTCTTACAGTTACATTCTAATAGTTTGTACAGTATTAAGTTTAGTGAGAGTTTTCAACTGCTTGGTCAGAAATTGTCACCTTCTATGAGAGAGGATAAAATTATTTTGGCAAAAGCATGCTAATGGATGCTCTCTCTTAACATACCTTAGTGGTTCTCAGAATGAGATTCAGATAATGCAGGGAGTCTGGTGAGGTCAAAACTAATACATGTGCCCTCTTCTCAGTGCTGACATGGGCACTGATGGTGCAAAGGCAGTGGTGGTTCAAGTGAATGCAACTGTCTGGTGGTTTAACTGCTTGAGCCTTGGCCTGAATCAAGGTAACAGCACTATGCTGTGATTCACTGCTGTATACTTGTAGTTAAAAACAAAAAGCCAGTTTCATTAAAGAACATCCTTGAAGAAGCAATACAGATTATTAATCTCAATCTCAGCCCTTGAATGCATATTTTCTTAATTTCCTATGTGATGAAATGGGAAATACACATAAAACACTCAAGCTAAATACTGACATACTGAGCTTATAGGGAATATAATTGCAGCTGTTTAAATTGTGAGCCCAGAAGCCATACTAATGAAAAAATACTCTTTTTCCAGGTGCAGCTGCTGCTGCAGTGATGTCCAGTTCTAAAGTAACCACGGTCCTGAGGCCGACTTCCCAGTTGCCAAATGCTGCTACAGCTCAGCCAGCAGTGCAGCACATCATTCACCAACCAATCCAGGCACGCCAGGGTTGTGGGTAGTCAGCCAGCAAGTGTTAAGGGCCTGCTCTGAGTTATTCACTCTGCTGGGCACTGTATGAGTCCTTAAACTTTAAGTGACTTTCGATCTAGTTGCCAAGACGTAGAGAAGGCTGAATTATATACAGTGTCATGTGGTCTGCTGTGAGAATTTAGGAGAGAGGTAGGGAGGCAAGGCTTTTTGTTGGGATGGGTGTGGCAGTGGGGATTCAGAGAAGTGAAGAGGGAGTGAAGGGAGCAGTGTTCTGAACAAGGCAAGAAGGTTGGTGGTTGGTTGTACACAGTATGGAGGAAACACTAGTTAGAACTAAGTAATTCTAATTTGGATAGGGATATGTGAACCTGTAAACATTTTGAGCACATTTTTGTGCACATATGTATGTGTTTTGAAGAAGACAGCCCATGCCTTTCCACTTTTTTCAAGGAAATCTGTGGCCTCAGTACTACTGAAGTATAACATATTACTGTGTGGTACCATGTCTCTAAATTTGAGACTCTAAGACAGAGTGTAAACTTGGTTTTTTACACTGTCGAGAGCTACTGCATTTTTTAAATATAGCGATATATGATCAAAGAAATACCTCTGAAAGTTTAATTTGGCTGAACTATATACAGTGCCTTTAGGGTCAAGGCTGGTAGTATGTGTGAAATGGGTTTAAGATAATACGGGAAAGTGCTGATTAGAAAGCTGGGTAAGATATATCTAGCCTAGAGTTTTCACATTAAAACAAAAGATCTTGCTGGCTAATAAAACACATTTGGAGACTAGATTAGAGCCCCAGAAGTATAATGTTAGGAAGGATTGGAAAAATAAGAGAACCAAGGTAAGGAGCCGGCTAGTGAGGAAGCCAGTACGGCAGACCCAGTGTGAGACGGCAGACCCAGTGTGAGACGGCAGACTGTGAAGGCAGTGCAGTGGGTAGAGGTCTGCAGGTGAGACCCAGATCAGAAATGGCCAGAGCTTGCTGAGCTACCTGCATGTGTCAGGGTCAGGGAAGAGGGGCTGCTCTAGAGCTCAGATGATGGAGGGAGCTGACAGCAGACAAGCAAGGGCAGTCCGGTGTGGAATTAGTTGGCAGATGAAGATTTGACACACGGATGTAGAAGTAAGGGCAATATATCCATATGAAAGCATCTGGGACCCTGCATCTTCTGGTTAAAGAATGCTGTTACCAGGTATTCGCGTTTTTAGCGTGAGAGCCAGTTCCATCCAGTTCTGAGTAGACCCTCTGTGAAGGATTGTATAGTCATAAAAAGTGTCTACTCTTGGACTAGCAACAGATCTGTGGTAACTAGAGCTGAAGGGTTAACTTCCAGTTTGTACTAATAGTAGGACAAAATTTTGAATCTGGTCATATTCGAAAAGGAGGGCTTTGTGTACTGTCCAGTCAGAGTTGGGTTTTTTTGGACAATTCTGACTCTTCGCCTTCTAACAACCTATCTAAAAAGAGTTCCTTAATGAGAATGGTTAGAGTTTACTTTCATTTGGATATAAACATACTTATTTAGAGGCCCAGGTTTCACATTATACTTGTAGTGTTTAGCATACTTTATTTCGCTTTTTAAGTGAAGTATTTTTTTTTCTCTTCTCTTGGTAGTCTCGTCCACCTGTGACCACCTCTAATACCATCCCTCCTGCTGTGGTAGCAACCGTGTCAGCCACCAGAGCTCAGTCTCCAGTCATTACTACGACAGCAGCCCATGCCACTGATTCCACACTTAGGTATATTTGGGGATCTGAAGATCATCCATCTTGTCATCTTCCCTTCTTATCTCCTATTTTCTCTTCCTTCTTTCATTCCTTCATTCGACTCAATATTTATTGAGTGCTTTTTTTTTTTAATGAGCCATGTAGTGTTCTACATACTGAGGTTAAAGCCATGAACAAATAAAAAGAAATTCCTGCCCTCATAGAGTTTCTCTTTTTGAAACTATGACTGGAGACATGCAATTGAAAAATATATGTTTTTTTAGGTGGCAGAGATTGCTTTGGGGAAAAATTAGGTAAGGCAAATGGGATTTGGAGTGACAGGCTGTGCAAGGGGCTTACTATTTCATATAAGGTGATCAGGGAGGGCTTTGTTGATAAGGATACATTTGAACAGAAAATGGAAAGATACAGTAAATGAGCCCTCTGAATGTCTGGGATAAGAGTATTCTAGGCAGTGGGAACAGTAAAAGCAAAGGCCCTGAGATAGTGTGTTTAAAGGGAACCTTAGCAGAGTTTGGAGCAAAGCATCACCATAATCTGAATTAGCTGTATCAGCCTGGTTGCTGGAGAGAGTAGGTTGTGAGGAGGCCAAGTTAGAAACATTGTTTAGAAGGGGATGGCAGGAATCCAGAGAGATGATCATTGAAGGTGGGAAGACATAGTTAGATTCTGAATAGAATTTTGCAGGTAGTCAAGAGGGTTTCTGAGGAGTTATGTATAGGGTTATGGGAGAATGAGAACAGTCAGGATTATGCCAGCACTGGTTGGCTCTGTAGCTGGGAGACTGGAGTTGCCTTAACTTGAGATGAGGAACAGGGTGAGGAATAGGTTTGGGGCAGGAATTCCAGACTTTGATTTGGGGCATTGTAAGGTTGTACTGACTTCTGAGCCCCCCAAGTGGAGATGTTGAGAAAGGTTAGTATATGAATCTAGGGTCCATGGAAAAGTTCTGGAGGATATAATTTAGGAAGAAAGCATGGATGAGGAAGAAGTTTTTGAGAGAGAAAATGGCTCCCAGTTGAGAGGTCTGTTGAGGGAGGCAGTGTTCTCGAGGGAAAATCAAGATTCATTAGGGCAGGAAGATGGTGGATATATTCACAGAAGAGGTTGAGAATATAGGAGATTTCGCTAAAGGCCGATTGTGAGTCCAGAGGGTATAGTAGAAAGATTGAATGTTTGAAAAATGAAGATAGTACAATTGATTTACAAGCCATACAGGGAAAGAGTCTGGTCAGTGAGGGATGGTCACCAGTGCTTTTTGTGAATGACTGAGTAGGGATAAAGACACGATGGTATTTGTCCTCACAGCCTTCACCATGAATATGCTTGGAGGGCCATGGGGGAAGGCAGTGGGGTGAGTCTTCCCAGGAGCGTGCAGAATTCCAGCGGTCTTTTTTGATTCTTGCCATTGCTTATGTTGGTGCCAGGGAAGGGGCTTTTGGCAGTGTAAACAAGAAGTGATTCACTGAACAAAAGAAGGGGTAGTGGACGTGTAGAGCAGAGCTGTCAAGAACTAGAGACCATCTGTAAGACTTGTTGGAAACAGTCTGAGATGCCTTTTTGGTTTCTTCCTTGTTTGACCAAGTAAATGAAAAAGAGGCAAGGGAAAGAAAGCAGATTTTAGAGAGAAGGTTGAGTTTTGGGATACTGAGTTTATCTGTGGAATAATCAAGTGGCTGTGGCAACAGGTTATTGAAGAGATGTCTTTGCTGAGATACAGGATTTTGACGTCATTAACATAGGCTGTAGTTAAAGCTTTAGGTAACTGAGTCTATCCAAGGGGAATAAATATAATGAGAAGAGGGCCTGGAACAGAACTCTGAAGAAAGTAATAGTTAAATGCAGAAAAGTGCCTAGGACTTAACTTTAACCACTACCTCTGTCATTTACTAGTTGTGTAACCTTGTGTGTTAGTCACTTAGTCATGTCTGACTCTTTGTGACCCCATGAACCATAGCCCACGAGGCTCCTGTGTCCATGGGATTCTCCAGGCAAGAACACTGGAGTGGATTGCCATTTCCTTCTCCATGTGTAACCTTAGGGAAGTTTTAAAATTAATCTAATCCTTAGTGCCCTCTTCAATAAAAAGAAGACACTTTACTTATTGGTAATAGACTATATTGTCTGAGGTACAAAGAGATAATAATTGCCCACCGTAAAATAGATTATGTGTCATTCATGTTAACTTTATAGTACCTTTAAAACATTAATACATTCAGATGGTGTGAGGAAATTCACAAGGTATAAATGTGTATACAATAAAAACTAGAGTTAGATTTTTTCTTTAAACTATGTTGAATTATTTGTCTTTTTCAGTGTATTGTGTTTTTACTAAAAAAATGGATGTTGAACTTTTTCAAACATATTTTCAGCATATAGCACTATATCTTCACTTATAAAACAAATATTTGTTGTGTACCCCCTCTGTGCCAGTGATTACTCTAGGCATTAGAAATGCACTAGGAAGTTAAACACATAAACTGTAATGATCAAATGATTTTTTTCTATTTAAATGATCCATAACTGTGATAAATTTCTAATGTTTCAGTTCAGTTCAGTCACTCAGTCGTGTCCAACTCCTTGTGACCCCGTGAACTGCAGCATGCCAGGCCTCCCTGTCCATCACCAACTCCCAGAGTTTACCCAAACTCATGTCCATTGAGTCGGTGATGCTATTCAACTGTCTCATCTTCTGTTGTGCCCTTCCCCTCCTGCCCTCAATCTTTCCCAGCATCAGGGTCTTCTCAAATGAGTCAGCTCTTCACATCAGGTGGCCAAAGTATTGGAGTTTCAGCTTCAACATCAGTCCTTTCAGTGAACACCCAAGACTGATCTCCTTTAGGATGGACTGGTTGAATCTCCTTGCAGTCCAAGGGACTCGCAAGTCTTCTCTAACACCACAGTTCAAAAGCATCAGCTTTCTTCACGGTCCAACACTCACATCAATACATGACTACTGGAATAACCATAGCCTTTACTAGATGGACCTTTGTTGACAAAGTAATGTCTCTGCTTTTTAATATGCTGTCTAGGTTGGTCATAACTTTCCTTCCAAGGAGTAAGCATCTTTTAATTTCATGGCTGCAGTCACCATCTGTAGTGATTTTGGAGCCCCCCAAAATAAAGTCTGCCACTATTTCCACTGTTTCCCCATCTATTTGTCATGAAGTGATGGGACTGGATGCCATGATCTTAGTTTTCTGAATATTGAGCTTTAAGCCAACTTTTTCTCTCTTCTCTTTCACCTTCATCAAGAGGCTCTTCAGTTCTTCTTCACTTTCTGCCATAAGGGTGGTGTCATCCGCATATCTGAGGTTATTGATATTTCTCCCAGCAATCTTGATTCCAGCTTGTGCTTCCTCCAGCCCAGTGCTTCTCATGATGTACTCTGCATATAAGTTAAATAAGCAGGGTGACAATATACAGCCTTGATGAACTCCTTTTCCTATTTGGAACCAGTCTGTTGTTCCATGTCCAGTTCTAACTGTTGCTTCCTGACCTGCATACAGGTTTCTCAAGAGGCAGGTCAGGTGGTCTGGTATTCCCATCTCTTTCAGAATTTTTCACAGTTTTTTGTGATCCACACAGTCAAAGGCTTTGGCATAGTCAAGAAAGCAGAAATAGATGTTTTTCTGGAACTCTCTTGCTTTTTCGATGATCCGGCGGATGTTGGCGATTTGATCTTTGGTTCCTCTGCCTTTTCTGAAACCAATTCTGACGTCTAATTCCCTTTAAATTCTAGAGAGAGATGGTGGACTTCCCTGGTGGTCCAGTGTTAAAAATTCATCTTGCCATGCAGGGCATGCACGTTTGAGCCCTGGTCAGGGAACTAGGATCCTAAATGCCTCAGAGCTGCTAAGCCTGCATACCACAACTATTGAGGCTGTGTGCCATAACTAGGCAATGAAAGATCCACATGACACAATGAAGGTCCCACGTGCCACAGCTAAGACCTGATGCAGCCAAATAAATATTTAAATTCTAGAGACAGAAAGTTTAAACAGACCAATTTCCATAGAAAAAAATAGAAAATTTCAAACCACTATCTCCCAGAAAATCACCTGGCCCAGATGATTTCATTGAATTCTACCACACTCTAAAAGATCCAATAAACCCAAGATAATTAAATTAGTTCAAGAACTGGAAAAAGAAAGGAAAGTTCCAAAGAAATTTAAGTAGTATGTCTTCATCTGTTAAATAAATTCAGTCCTGTCTTCCAGTTCTTTGATCATTTTTTTGTTGTTCTTCATGACTTACTTGAATAAAATTTAGTCTCTTTCAGCAAGGGCTTATAGATCTAATATTTTGAATTTTCACGTGCTCTAAATTGTTTCCCAGATATCCTTATACTTAAAAAATAGTTTGGCTGATAAAGAACTTTTTTGGTTCCTGTGTTATTTTTTCTTTTAAATTTTATTTATTTGTTTATTCATTTTGGCTGTACTAGGTCTTCATTGCTACACATGGACTCTCTCTAGTTGGGGTGAGCAGGCTTCTCATTGCTGTGGGTTTTCTTGTTGCACCACAGGCTTTGGAATGTGCAGGCTTCAGTAGTCACAGTTCATGGGCTCTCGAGTGTGAGCTCAGTAGTTGTGGCATATCTGCTTGGTTGCCCTGCAACCTGTGCAGCCTTCCCAAACCAGAGATTGAACCTGTTTCTCCTGCAGTGGCAGGCAGATTCTTAACCACTGGACCACCAGGCAAGTCCTGGTTTCTGTATTTTTTTCATGAGTATTTTATAGATATTTTCCCTCTGCTTTCTAGTGCTGAGTAGTCTGTAGCCTGATTTTTTTTTAACCTTGTTTGTCTTTGAATTTCAGAAACTTTATTAGGATGTGTTTCACCATTACCATTATGTATCAGTTTGTTCTGGAACATGATGTGCCTTTTTAATATGTACCGTAACACTATATTTATGAAAGTTTTCATGAATTGTATATTTATTCAGTTTTGTTCTATTTTTTGGGGGTGGGTTGGTTCAGTTCAGTTCAGTCGCTCAGTTGTGTCCAACTCTTTGCGACCCCATGAATTGCAGCACCCAGTTATGTGCTTGTTGGATCTTTTTGCATGACTTCCTTGTCTAATCCTTTTAAACTATTTTTTTTTCCTCTCTTGATTCTGTTTACTTTTCTCTTGATTTTTTCTATCCCTTACCAAACTTTCAGCATTGTGTCTCAAGTTCTGCTACTAATTTTGCCTTCATTCCTGAAACAGCTGAATGTTTTTTTTCTGTTTCTCTCTTGAGTGCTGCCCTTTTATTTTGTTTTCTTTTGTTGTTGTCACTTCCAGTGAGCTCTTAGATCTTTGCTTTGCGTTTTCATTTCATAGAAGCAGGTATGTCATTAAGTTTCTTTATTCATGGCACAATTTCCGTCTGCTTGGTGAGAACATTTACAGTGGACATCCTCATTTCTGTCCACCTTTTTTCTTGCACCGTCTTTAAATAGATACTGTGCTGGTTCTTTTCTGAATCCTCATCCTTGAATGAACTTACTCTGGACCAACCAACCGTCTGTAGTTGGTTCTTAGAGGTTGAGCTCTATACTGGGTTAGAAGTTTTCCTGAAGACTCAGGATGCTGTTTTGAGGGGTTTTGGCCATTACTTCTCTCTTGCCAGTGAAAGTGCACTGCTGAAAATGGCAGTTTCTCTCTTCCTGAGTTTCACCACACAGTTTCCCTGTGGAGCTGATCTGTATCTGTGTAATTCCTAGTTCATGACTTGCCTCTTGGATCTTGAAACTGGTCAGGGTCCAGGTTCTACTTTAATGTCATCTCCCACTGTTAAAACCATTTTGGTTTACTAGGTCAGAATATGCTCCTCACTTTGAAGAATGATACTGGATCTTATCTCTTAAATGCAGTTTGTAAACTTGTTCATTAATATCCCACTGGATCTGATTTTAAAGCATTTTGAGAGAGGATCCCTATGGTGAAACCATTGCTTAGTTTGGATGCATGAGATCCCAGTCATACCACCCTTACAGCTTAAATGTTCGTGTTTTCTTCCTCCTAATTTATATTCACATGGTTCCAAAAGCATAAAAAGGTGTACAATAAGGAGTATCACTCCTCTGTCCCCCATCTGTTAAGTTCCTATGCTCCTTTCCCTTTGTCTTTGTAAAGTAACGTGTTAATAGTTTTGGGGGTATCCTTCTAGTGTTTCATAACTGCAGTTGAACTCAAATGCAGTTCTTAACTTTCATCCTTTTACCCCCAAAATTTTATAATTCATGTATTCCTAAGCTGCTCTCTTACTGCAGCTGGCTGCGTGTGAGTCTCATAATTCATATATTCCTCTTTGGGTTTTTTTTTATATACATAACAACATATATTGAAAGTTTTCCACTTCAGTATGTGGAATTTCATTGTTCTTTTAGGAGCAATATGATGATCCATTGTATAAAAGGATTTGAGGTTTGTTTCCTGTCCTGTACTATCATAAATAATATTACAGTGAATAACTTTATACTTAGGTCATTATGCATGTGTGCAAGAAATCTGTAGGATAAATTCCCAAAAGTGATCACAAGGTGAATGTGATTGTAATTTTGATATCTGTGTCTTAATTGCCTTAGGGTTTGTACCAATTTACACTGCCTCCAGAATATTTAAAAGTCCCTGTTCCCTTACAGCTTGAACAACAGAGTACACTGTCAGTTTTGGGGATTTTTGCCAATCTGATAGATGAACGATGCTAAATCAGTGTCTTGTAAATTATCTCTCTCTTCCTCTGATTAAGACTTAGAGTCTTTGCGCTTTGTTAAGGGGCCATTTTTGTTTTCTTTTTCGCAAACTGCCTGTTCATATCCTTGGCCTCTTTTTTTATTGGACTGTTATTTTTCTCGTGGATTTCTAGGAGCTGTTAGTATATTAAGATTACATTTTCATCTATGAGTCTTTTTATGATACTTTGCTTGTAGTGTGTTTTAGGTTTGCTTATTTGTTTAGAGTTAAGTTTATTGATCTTTTATAGCTTTTGGATTTTGAGACCAAAAATCTCAAATTTTTGTTAGATTGTTAGAAAGCTCTCCTCCACTCCAAAGCTATAAAAAAAAATTGTCTTTTTCTCATTTTTTTTTTCCCATTAAACCTTTCATTATTTTCATATTTATCCTGGTGTACTGTGTGAAAGTAGGGATTCAGTCTTATTTTATTCAAATGACTACATAGTCTTCCCAGCATCATTTATTAAATAGCCCATTCTCCCTCTCTCTGATTTGAATTCAGCTTCAATTATCTTACCATTTTTGTAATTTCAGTAGCTTGCTGCCAGTTAATTTGATATGCTGTCTGTGTTGATATCCCTTTCAGTTATTAGGCATTCATAACTGTAACTTTATCGTGTGGTAAGGGATGATATAAAACTGGGGGAAGACAGAAGTGCTTCAGGGATCAAGGTTAAACTTCTGTTAATCAGGGTTTTCTGTAATCTTCCCTCATAACAGTTAGAACCTTATCTTCACTTTGTTCATAGAGTGAGGTGTGTTGATTATAATAATACTTGCTCGAGATTGTCAGAGAGTGTTGATTATTAATGTTGAAGATACTTAGATGACTAAGGATTAATTTATTTGGTTCATGGGCTTCCCAGGTGGCGCTAGTGGTAAAGAACCCACCTGCCAGTGCAGGAGACATAAAAGACATGGGTTTGATCCCTGAGTGGGGAAGATCCCCTGGAGGGAGGGCATGGCAACTGACTGCAGTATTCTATCCTGGAGAATCCCATGGACAGAGGAGCCTGGCAGGCTACAGTCTCTAGCGTTGCAAAAAGTCGGACACGACTGAAGCAACTTAGAACGCACATATCTTTATACCTTTCCAGATGAGTCTTACAGCAGTTTAAGGAGAGAAAATCGATGGGCAGTTAAGTTTATTAGTTCACCTGTGGACTTCATAGACATGTGAAAAAGTAAAACTCTGACTATGATCTAGCACAAGACTGCCTGCATTGCGTCTGGAGAAAAGTCATAGATTGTCATGTCTTTTCTGTCTTCCCAGTCGGCCAACTCTGTCTCTCCAGCATCCACCGTCTGCAGCAATTAGTATTCAGCGTCCTGCACAGTCTCGGGATGTGACAACAAGAATCACATTGCCATCTCACCCTGCGCTGGGCGCACCGAAACAGCAGCTGCATACCATGGCGCAGGTAAAACCAGAGGTGAAGAGCCATCTCTGTGATGTGGGTAAAACCAGAGTTGTGCAAGTCTGGCTTAAAGCCTGGCAATGTTGGAGGGAATGGTTGCTTTTAAAGGGGATTGAGTGGGAGAAGTTCTTGTTTATAATCGTGTTGTGGGCTATTCCCCACACAGAAAACGATCTTCAGTACTGGCACACCAGTGGCTGCAGCAACAGTAGCTCCTATTTTGGCAACCAACACCATTCCTTCTGCAACCACAGCCGGTAAGTCAGCAACCCTGCTCTTTCTGCCAGGTAAGGAGGAGGCATAAGTTGTGGGTTCCATTTTTACTTCTCAGTTTCAGGCAGAGAATGAGAATTAGGCTAGAAAAATTCTCGTAACTTTTCCCAAAATCTTGGGATTTTGAGAGCGTGTAATATATGCAGAGAGGCTGTTGTTTAAGCATTTCCCTTTCTCTCTTGTTCCAGGATCAGTGTCACACACACAAGCTCCCACAAGTACAATTGTTACCATGACGATGCCTTCACATTCATCCCATGCTACTGCCGTGACCACCTCAAACATACCAGTTGGTAAGTGTCATGCAACGTGCAGACAGAAGCTCACCAGGAATTTTTCAGCCCATCTGACCGGGTCTTCATATAGATGGCTAGTGTTGACTTTTTTTTATTGTTAATTTTCAAAGCAACACTGACTTTTAACTTTGAATATCATTTGACATACAGATTTGGATTTTTGATGGTAGAGCAAGAAAAGGTAACGGACAAAGTAAACTATTTTAACTCCACTTTGGACTTACTCATCAAACTTTGCCTCTTCTATGTGTACCTTTTAAAAAAATAAATTAACTTCATTGGTAAAAGTTTGACAGGAACAACAGGAAAAGCAACAAAGAAGCAAAAATCAGGAATGGAAGGAACTTGTACACTTAATAGGTTGTTCAGGAAAAATCTCTGGGTGATGCAACAGTGGGAATAATGCTAAACCTCAAGTCGCTTCCCCGAGGTTCTTGTCTTGAGTGACACCCAAAGTACTTCATGACCATCCTAAAATTCCTTCCAGGCTTTGTTTATTACGTGTATATTTTCATTATTAAAAAATCTTTGAGGGATTTCCCTGGTGGTCTAGTGGTTAGGACTCAGTGCTTTCACTGTCAGGGCTTGGGTTGGATCCCTGGTCAGGAAATAAAAATCCTATAAGCCATTCAGTGTGGCTGAGAAAAAAAAAATCTGTAAAGTTTTTGGCAGCCAGGCTTGAGTGATGGAGAGAAGAGACTGGCAAGCTTTTTCCATAGGGCCAGATCATAAACGCTTCAGGTTCTGCAGGCCTCATGGGTGTGTGCAACCACCTAGCTACGGACAATATGTAAACAAATGAGTGTAGCTGTGTTTCAGTAAGACTTTTTATGGGCATGGAAATTTGAATATCATATCGTTTTCACATGTCACAAAATATTCTTCTTTTTAATTTTCCCCCAGCCATTTAAAAATGTAGACCTATGGTTCACTCATGGGCCAAAACAGGCATCAGCAAGGTTTGGCCTGCGAGTTGCCAACACCGATCCTCAGAGCTGATAACGCACTTCAAAGCTTGCAAGGCAGAAACTGTGGTGTGTGAGGCAGAACACTCCCCTCTTTAACCCACATGTCACAGGTTTCAGATTGGTAGTGTCAGCCGTGCCCTGGCTCTGTAACAGTGCGTGTGCCATCTTCCTTTCCTTCACTCATAAAGGTATGAGACAGCTGCTATCTTTGTAACATACTGTGCTTTTCAGAGTAGAGCTGCCTTTTGTGAGAGTACGTACTGACACACTCAGGCCTGGTGACCACACACACAAGTGCGACTCCCTAGCCTGCTGTGTCCCAGCTCAGGTGGGCCCTCCCTCCCCACGTCCTTCCTTTGTACATGTGACAGGCTGTAGCTTCTACAGCCCTCTTAGCAAATGATGAGGGCACGTTTCCAGAATAATGGTAGGACCCAGGAAACTCTTGCTCCTCTTTCAGAGAAGCCAGAGTACCAGCTCCTAAATTGGTGTTCAGCCCCACAGAACGCTTTTAGCGAGAGAATACTATGGTCTTTCTCACGTTCCTGCTCACTGTGACTTGGCATTGGAGAGCCCAAACTTCTTTCCCACCCCTCTGAATTTAATATCACCTTTGTGAAGTTTGGGGGTGGGGTATCTAGCATTAAAGCACTTATGTTGAAAAAGATCGCTGACTGTTCCATGTTGCCATTTCAGATTGTTTTCTGGCTATACCTCACAGTGTCATCAGTCACCCTCAGCACTGTGTAAAGTCAGAGCCAAGCCCATTCTTTTCATTTTTACAGTTGAGAGTCTCACTAGGGAATGTGTAGCTATGAAGAAAATCAGACCAGTAAAGAGGAGCTGTGTACCCTAGAGGAGCTCTCTGGTTGTGTCTTGAACCCTCTCCGTGAAGAATTATTTAGAGATCAGTTTTTATTAATGTCACTGTATCTTCCTAAGAGTAATGCTGTGGAAGTAAACTCATCAAAAGAACCAGGAGACAATGTTCATTCATTTGGCTGAACCTACCAACTTTCTGCCTCTTCTGAGTATTAGTGGTTATATTCTCTAACTCTAGTTTGTGGTTATATTCTCTAACTCCCTAACTCATTTATGTTTGACTTTTTACCATTTACTAAATTTTAGATATGAAAATCATTCGACAGAAGTGTCCACACAGATTTAAACATCTGCCACTTAATGTGATTTTGTCTAAGTTCCATCAGGATTTTTGCTCTAGTTTTGTTTTCCTCTTGTGTAATAATTCAAATATTTGTTACATCATAATAGGATCCCTGTATAGAAGTGCCTCGATTGAGAAGGGATACCTGATAAGAACCCTCAGAGTATTGATTTTCAAGTTAGGGGCATAAGAGGTGTATTAAAGCCACCTAAGTGGCTTTTTGTGTCACTTGCTTTCTCCAGGTGAGATTAAGTATTGGATTCAGCCATTGTTAATAGGAAAGTATTGGGTCAGGGGAAAAAAGTCTGATTAACCGTAAGCATAGGTTTCCTTCCTGCCATAAATGCCTGTTTCCACTAGAATGACATCCTTATTTTTCTTCACACATGACAGTGATCTCAATTAAGTGATCATGGTGTTCAGAAAATAGGAATTATCTTTGAAAATTGCCCCAATTTATGATTTCTGCTTTGTGATTTTCCTGAAGGTTTTTTTTTTTTTTTTAAATAATTGAAAACATGATTTTTATTTAGGAAAAAGTAAAAATATTATTCATGTATGTGTTTGTGGTAACCAGCTCTGCTTAGCTACTCTGCCAAATGACAGCTACTTCCCTATTGGAAGCATTATTTTTTCTCCTCCCTTTAATGGGCATACTGACAAAACAAGGCTTAGTTGCTTTTTTACTCAGCACAGACTCTACTTACTACTGATGAAAAGTGCATCATGCCAACTTCTGTTTGCATTAAACATCAGAGGCCATCCTCAGTGGTGAACTTGGGCATCCCACCTGTCTTCCTGCAGAGACTTCCCCAGCGGCCTGCGTCAGAGGGTCGCTGGGCATAGCGGGCAGGGGCAGGGTGCTGATGTTCAGTGTGCTGTTCTTTGGGTGATGTGGTGACATCATCCCAGTCTCTAGTGTGTGTGCCTGTCATTGGTGTGAGTTGAGTCTTTATATAGGTGGAATTAAATTTGAAAACTATTATTTTTATTTTTGCCATAAAATATGCAAAATCACAGGACACCCAAGAGACTTTAAAAATTAAATGGTCATCTAAAGAAGCCTTCCTCATAGATGAGAAAGCTGAGCTTGAAATGATCTCATTACTAATTAGCTACATTATTACTTATTAGCTATGGGCCCTAGAGAAGAATCAAAGGTATTTGCCATTTCTGTATTCACTTTTTTTTTTTCAAGTTTTCTCCTTTTAAAAAAGGTCTCCAGGAAGCCAGGTCAGGGGGAAAGGGCCTGCTTGCTGATGTTTTTGATAAAGTATTAATATTGAACCCTGCTTTGACAAGTAACAGTTGTGAATGTATCAGTGTATTATCGATTGAAATAATTCAGTTCAACCCATAGGTACTCATCTTTTCATTTTTTCTCTTGATTAAAAATCTATGCTTCTTATTACCATTTGCATTCTTAAGATTGTTACTGGCGAAGAATGTTTTGGCATGCCAGTAGAAGCATTTGAGCAGTAATGTAATTGGATGATACTTTTTTGTAGCTAAGGTGGTGCCTCAGCAAATCACACACACTTCTCCTCGGATCCAGCCTGACTACCCTGCAGAGAGGAGTAGCCTAATTCCCATTTCAGGACATCGAGCCTCACCAAATCCTGTGGCCATGGAAACCCGCAGTGATAATAGGTAGGAGGGAATGTGCCCCATCATGTCACCAATTGTTTTGCTTTTCCAGTAAAACAAATTATCCCAGAAATATGGCATATATTTCCTTATTTTCAAATTTACTCCTGAAAATCCAATACATTGTGTAATTTCTTTAATTTTATGAAGGAAACTATGCTGTATTTACTCAATTCTCCTTTTGATGAATGTTCTAGTATCATTTTTTTTTGTCTTGTGTATTTCTTGGTTTAATTTATTTTGAGCCATTTTGAATGTAAGGGTGACAGCATCATGACCCTTTTATACCTAAGTATAATTTCCCATTTTCCTCCAGAGAACAAAACTGTTCTTATTTAACCACAGTATGGGTATCTGAAATGATTCTTTAGCATTCCATTCTCTTTCATACATTGACATTTGAGAAGAGTATGGATTGGCCAGTTGTTTTTGCAGAATATTCTTCAGTTTGCTCTTGTTGGATTGTTCCTCATAGTTAGATTCAGCCTGTGCATTTTTGGACTGAATACCATTAGGTGATAAGCTCTTCTCATTGCTGTATATCACAGAGCTCATGCTCTCCTGTTCTCCCATTATTGGTTATGTCAACATTGCTTCATGAAGTTGATGTGTGTCAGATTATTCTACTATAAAGGTCTATTTCTCTTCTTTGTAAATAACTAATTTGTGTGGAAATACCTTGAGACTACAGATAGCTTACTCCCCAATAAATTTTCACTCAGTAGTCTTTGCTTCTATTGATTATTGCCTGGATCTGTTGATGCTTGCAATATGATGCTTGCAAGATTTTTTTTTGATCATTTCCTTTATGTTTATCGATTGGCATCTTCACGTAAAGAATTTTATCAATCCTCTTATTTCTTTTGCTATGTATTTTATTTTTTAAAATCCACATGGGCTCATGGACTTGGTTTTGTTTTTTATAATTATAATCCATTACTGTCACCTGTTTTAATGCTCAAATTGTCTCCAGGTTGGTCCTTGGGAGCCCCTTCGGACTAGTTCCTATGGGTTTTACTATGTCCTGATCATTCTAGCCCTTCCTTACTTCTCACCACAACAAAATACTTGAAGCTCCTCTTGAACTTGATCTCTCTGAGCCCTGGAATCTGCCACTTTTCCAAGGAGCCCTGGTTCCTTTTCATCATTTAGAACCAAGATCTAGGCATTAGATCTGTTTATCTTCACTGGATTGTCATTTCTTCTAGGCCCTTTAGCAGGAGAGGTAGGAAGCAGATAAATTTTTAAAACTAGTACATTTGGGTGCCTCTGGCTCAACCCCACTACCTGCACCATTCTGTATTTGTAGTTCACTTCTCTTGCCTCACAGTGAGAACCTGGCAAAGTGCATATGAAGGAATTTCATAATTGGATCATTTTTAAATACTTTTGTTTGATTATTATGGTGTATAGAAATGCTTATTTTTTTATAATTGATTTTTTTATTTTTAATTGAAGGATAATTGCTTTACAATATTGTGTTTGTTCCTACCAAACATCAACATGAATCAGCCATAGGCATACGTATGTTCCCTCCCTCTTGAACCTCCTTGCCACCTCCCTCTCCATCCCACCCCTAGAAATGCTTATTAGTTTGGGCATTTTTTGTTTGTTTTTATCAAAGTATGGTTGATTTACGGTGTTTTGTTAGTTTCTGGTATACAGCAAAGTGATTCAGTTATATGGATATGTATACATTTTTTTCCCATATTCTTTTCCATTATGGTTTATTATAGAATATTGAATATATTTCCCTACACTATATAGTAGGTCCATGTTGTTTATTTTGTATATAGTAGTTGGTATCTGCTAATCCCAAATTCCCAATTTATATCTCCTCACCCCCTTTCCCCTTTGGTAACCACAGGTTTGTTTTCTATGTCTGTGAGCCTGTTTCTGTTTTGCTCATTTGTATCATATTTTAGATTCCAAATATCGATGATACATGACATTGGTCTTCTCTGACTTGCTTCACTTAATATTGATAATCTGTAGGTCCATCAGTGTTAAAATACTACTTTCTCTAGGTCTGTGTCCTTTGATATAATTGTTTGGGACACAATTTGAGAAATGTTGGTATGGCAGTTAAAAGTATGAAGAGTTTGTAGGTGACAGAACCATTTGAAGGGAGAGAAGAAAATAGACCATTTTGGTTCATATTATCTGTGTTCCATCTGTAGACCTTCTGTTCCTGTTCAGTTCCAGTACTTTCTCCCAACGTACCCGCCTTCTGCATACCCACTGGCTGCTCATACCTACACCCCAATCACCAGCTCCGTGTCCACCATCCGACAGTATCCAGGTATGAACCCCACTGTTACAGCGGCTTTTAACATTTTAGTTTTTGCAAGCAATGAGATAGAAATTGATCAGTGGGTATTTCTAGTATGAATTTAATGATTCTAGCTTCAATTTTCAGATTCAGATAAGGCTAAAGTCTAAAGCTTTAAGGTTGTAAATCACCATTTCTATGACTTTAAAAAGTTTTTACTTGTTAGTGATATTAGCATGATTTTATCCCACCCTGAGGATAATTATATTAACAGTTTTATTATCCCTTAAAATGGTAGTGCAGTTAAAAATGAAGAAAGCTGTACTCTTATGGGGCGTCTGTTTCATGGGTTGTTCGTTGTGTTTTTAATGTTAGCCCAATTATGCTCAGCATTCACCATCCAGTCTTGTTAATAGTGTTCTTTTTGCCAATCCAAAGTAAACAATACTTAAACTGCAAGGTTTGTATAATCTTTTGCTGTGAGACTTCAGCTCACAGCTCACTTTAGACCTGAGAAAGCCAGGTTATCAGATTGTAGCCATTGTCCTTCTCATGTGCCTCTGGGGCTGCAGCCAGGGCCGCCTGTGGCCATTGGGCATTTGAAGTGGACCTGGCACAAATGAAGAACTGAATTTTTTGTTTTACTTAAATTAAAATGAGTGAAATTTCAAATATGTTTGGAACAACTTAGCAATATGAAACTACTTTTTGCAAAATTGTCAATTTTATGGAATCAAAATAGAAATCAAGTATTTCTGATAAAAATTTAGTCTCTGAATTGAAATGTGATTTGAGAGTAAAATATACCCTGAATTTTGAAGACATAATATGGAAAAGAGAATTTATTTATAACATGTTACTAATAACACTTATTAAGATTATTATTTTAAAATTATCATTTTTGGATATATTGAATTAAGATGTGTCAT
The DNA here is from genome assembly GCF_054371585.1 of Giraffa tippelskirchi. Classification (NCBI taxonomy): domain Eukaryota; kingdom Metazoa; phylum Chordata; class Mammalia; order Artiodactyla; family Giraffidae; genus Giraffa; species Giraffa tippelskirchi. The sequence goes on from NC_137277.1 coordinate 67,504,949, forward strand.
AAAAATTAATTTGGCCTATGTTTTATTATATTAATGTGGCTACTGGAAAATTTAAAATTGCGTGTGTGACTTATATTTTTGTTGGACAGTGCTAATCTAAAGCTTTCAAACACTGGGATGTTTAAACAGCTTTGGAAACAGGTTCCTCCACCTCTACATTTTTTGTGTGTGTGCTTTGATTTTCTTTTTCTTTTTTTTTTTTTTTGCTGAGGGTGGGGGAGGAGATGTTTGTTTTTAAAAACTTTCTTTTTAAAAGGAATTCATAACTGTTCTTTATTAGCAGTCTTATAAAGTAAAATCTTATTTAATTGATTGTTGCCAAAAGTGGGATGCTAAAAGTATTGTAGAAGCATGTCTGTGTGTGAGTATGTATTACACTGATTGCTGAAAATTTTGAGTCTCTTTATCAGTAATAGCACTTGCCTTTAGGTTCCTTCCTTCATCCACTACCTCAGCCAATTGATACTTCGCTAACAGTGCAGTTGTTTTGCCTTTCTGGAGAAAATATCAATAATTCATGACCACTATGTATTTCTCTGAACGCTAACCAACTGAAAAGAGCATAGAGTCTCTCTCTTGAGCTAGAGCTGACTGTGCAGACACTATCACTTATGTATAAACTTTTATTGTGAAAATCCTTCATAAGAACACTGTCTGAAGTATTGGGGATCCTGCCAGTCATCTGTCTCTACATTATTCTTTTTTCACCTTTGCAGTAGCCCTGATGGACACTAACACAGAAAAATAAATGGCACAATCAGTACTTTATTTCTTCCAGTATCAAAGCATCATTGTTGGTGCAGATGAGAGGTAGTGTAATGTTTGTCAAACATATATAAGTCTACACATGGATGGACACAAACGAATAAATCATTTAGAAACCAGCTAACAGTATCCTGTTTTCAAGTATCATGAATTTATTAGCTTATTTTAAAACAGATATGTTTAAGTCAAGAACAGAATGGGAAAATTTGTATATTAATAGGCTCTGATCTTGCCAAATATGGATCACTTTACTATATAGTTTATGGTAATTAGAACAATTGTTCGTGGTCTTGGTTGCTTTTACAGATGAGATCTTTCTGGCCTCTTAGTTATAAGTTAGGTGGAGAGATGAATATGTAAGTCTAGATATATAACTATATATAACCATAGGGCTTCCCCAGTGGCTCAGTGGTAAAGAATCTGCCTGCAATGCTGGAGATTCAGGTTCAATTCCTGGGCTGGGAAGATCCCCTGGAGGAGGATAGGCCAACCCACTCCAGTATTTTTACCTGGAGAATCCCATGGATTAAGGAGCTGGGAGGGCTACAGTGCATAGAGTTGCAAAGATTCGGACATGACAGAAGTGACAGCACGTATATGTAACTGTATATATATGTGTGTGACTGTAGGTATATAATCTATATATTTTGCAAGGAATTGATCCCTCTCATATTGTTCCTGAAAATTCACTTGTTGCAGAGGTGTTTTCCATTTCATTCATTTATTCATTCATGCATTAATTAATTCCACAAATATTTATTGAAATTCTATGTAAGATCCTATGCTAGCTCTGTTTTTAAAATTGACTTATAAACAGATGTTGCTTTCAACAAGCTGAGAGTCTAGTAAGGAGATGAGATGTGGAAAGATGCTATAATATGCTCAGGCTCACAAGAGAGACTTGAGCAAAGCCACGCTGTTTCTGAGGTAAGAAGTTATTTCTACTTGAGAAGGTCGGGTTGGAGGTCAGGAATGATTTCCTAAAAGAAATGACATTTGGGAAGCGTCTTTCAGAATGGATAGGGCAGAGCCATGGTAGTACTGGAGAAAAGCACATTTCTGTCTGTGAATAAAGTATTAGCTAAAATATGTGCTTGAAAAAACAGAGTGGTTTTGTTTTGGTGGAAGCATAGTGTGAGTGAGAATGCAAAGTGTGGAATAAGATTAGATCTTGCTCAGTAGTAAAGAATCTTAATGTGCAGGAGATGCAGGATCAATCCCTGAGTTGGGAAGATCCCCTGGAGGAGGAAAAATGGTAACCCACTCCAGTATTCTTTCCTGGAGAAACCCATGGATAGAGGAGCCTGGCAGGCTGTAGCCCATAGGGTCACAGAGAGTCGAACACAACTGAGCACACATGCACACAACACAGTGTGGTTGAGAATATAAAGTGAGATAAGATTGGGTCTTAAAGAGGCTTGTAGTAGTAACTAGACTGCAGGTTCTACAGCAGGCAAATGACCAAAAAACTGTTGTTTAACAGAAATAACATGGATACACGTCTCAGGAAGAAACTAGAATGCTCTGGAAGTTGTGTATGTGTGTATTCTACAAAGGAAGAATTGCACTATAACAGTGACTTTTAAGTTAACATGTTCTATCACTTCATTATACTTATGCATAATAATAATTTACCTTTTTATCTGTTGTTTATAAAACATTTTTAATTGTATTATTAAAATTGAAGTATTTGTTGTTCAGTCACTAAATCGTGTCTGACACTTTGCCACCCCATGGACTGCCATGCCATGCTTTCCTGTCCTTCACTGTTACCCAGAATTTGCTCAAACTCAAGTCCATTGAGCCATCCAGCCATCTCATCCTCTATCATCACCTTCTCTTCCTTCCCTCAATCTTTCCTAATACCAGGGTCTTTTCCAGTGAGTCAACTCTTCACATCAGGAGGCCAAAGTATTGGAACTTCAGCATCAGTCCTTCCAATGAATATTCAGGATTGATTTCCATTAGGATGGACTGGTTTGATCTCCTTGCTGTCCAAGGGACTCTCAAAAGTCTTTTCCAACACCAGTTTCAAAGCATCAATTCTTCAGCACTCAGCCTTCTCTATGGTCCAACTCTCACATCTGTACTTGTCTACTGGAAAAACCACAGCTTTGACTAGATGGACCTTTGTCGGTGAAGTGTTGTTTCTGCTTTCTAATATGCTGTCTAGATTTGTGATAGCTTTTCTGCCAAGAAATTCCAAAATTCCAAAATTGAGATATAATTGACATACCTTAGTTTCACATGTACAGCATAATGATTCATTATTTATCTATATTGCAGAATAATCACCACAGGTCTGGCTGGCATCTGTCACTATACAGTTCCAGAATGTTTTTTTCTTGTGATGAGAACTTTTAAGATCTACTCTTAGCAACTTCCAGATTTACAATACTGTATATTTAACCATAATCAACATGCTGTGTGCATTATATCCCCATAACTTAATATCTTTAACTGGAAATTCACGCCTTCTCACTACTTTAGCCTGTTTCACCCGCCTCTGCTCTTGCCTCTGGCACCACTGGTCTGTTTTCTCTATCTAGGAGCTCAGGTTGTTGTTTTCTGCATTTTAGATTCCGTATATATGTGAGGTCATATGGTATTTGTCATTCTCTGTGTGACTGACTTCACTAAGCATAATATCCTTAAGATTCATTCATATTGTCACAAATGGCAGTGTTTCAGATTTTTTTCCTTTTTAATAGCTGAGTAATATTCCATTGTGTGTGTATATACCATATCTTCTTTATCTACTCATCCACTAGTGGACATGGATTGTTTCCACATCTTGGCTATTGTAAGTAATGCTGCAGGGAACATGGAAGATACATTTATCTTTTCCCAGGTTTGTTTTCTGAGAAGAAAAGCCTTTTGTTTGTTTTCTTTCCACAAATAGTGAGAAATCCCTTCTTTTTTTGTTTCTTCCTGGGAATGTTTGTGTTTTCAGTTTTGCTGTTGAGTCAGTTTTTAATGTACACAGTAGATGATTGAAAAAAGGACAGATTGATTTTTCTCTCTCTTAAGTGCATATTTTAGAATTTAAAATTAATAACTACTATATTTCAGAAATTCCTCTGATAGTGGTTCTATCAATTAAAGCAAAGATTCTTGATTTGGAGGCATGGATGTATCTCAAAAGTTTGTATCAATTATTTACATAGTTGCCTGGCTCACATTTAGCTTTTAATAAATGATTACTTTTTTCTCATTTTAATGCTATTTCTGCAGAAAGGTCATCTCAAATTGGTAGAAAGTAAGGTGGCGAAAACGTCAATGTTTAGAGATTTATATAGCATTTTTTTTTTAATTGAGAGTTTAGATCTTGAACGTGGAAAAATTATTTTGATTTGAGTGTTTCTCTCCTTAGGTGGACTGTATCTAATCAGAGCTAACATTCTTGTCACTTTCTGCATCATTTTTAGTTTCAGCTCAGGCTCCAAACTCTGCCATCACAGCTCAGACTGGAGTAGGGGTGGCATCCACAGTCCACCTGAACCCCATGCAGTTGATGACAGTGGATGCATCTCACGCTCGACATATCCAAGGGATCCAGCCAGCCCCCATCAGTACCCCGGGGATCCAGCCAGCCCCCATTGGCACCCCGGGGATCCAGCCAGCCCCCATTGGCACACAGGGGATTCACTCAGCAGCCCCCATCAATGCCCAAGGACTTCAGCCTGCACCCATAGGGACCCAGCAGCCTCAGCCTGAAGGAAAGACTTCAGGTAATTTTAATTTTTTACATGGAATTTGGTATGGAGAGAAAAGATACATAGGGTTTAAGTCATGGTTCTGCCACTTGCTGGCTTTGTGGTCTCAAATAACCTCACTAAACCTTAGGTTCCTCTTTGGAACATGAGTTGCTTAGAACTTACCTGTCAGGATCATAGTAAGCATTAGAAACTACATATGTAAATAGCTTAATACGCATTTGCATAGGGGGAAGCATGCCAGAAGAGCTCTTAGTTGAGAGAGTACATTCACCCTTATAAGGGTAGTATTTACATTCCATTTTAGGATTTTCTTTTTCATTTTAATTTTTTTGGCCCACTGTGTAGCTTGTGGGATCTAGTTCTCCAACCAGGGATTGAATTCAGGCCCTAGCATTAGAAGCACAGAGTTCTAACCACTAGACAGCCAAGGAATTTCCTAAGATTTTTTTTGGAATTGTTTGTAAAGCATAAAGTTAAGATAGACTGGAATGTTAGTACCATTATTAGGAATTGAGAAGCGGTGATATAAAAAATCTGTAGGAGAACATTACTTGAAGTATGGTATGTACTTTATGTATCTTATTCATTAGTAATTATGATTGTAGAGCAAAGAAAAGTGGTTTTTGATCAGTAGGCTTTATAACTTCTCCCATTTTGCCATCTGCTTTTGTTCTTATCCCTCTTCTTGAAATTGGGAAGTCCTAACATGGGTACTCTTAAGTGTGGTAGTCTAACCATTGTTCTTTGTCTTATATGACATTTTAGTTGTGTTACTTCTGTTTCCTTCTTTTCATTGTTCTTTCCTGCCCCCTCCATGTCCTCTAGCAGTGGTATTGGCGGATGGAGCCACAATTGTAGCCAACCCTATCAGCAACCCATTCAGTGCTGCTCCAGCGGCAACAACTGTGGTGCAGACTCACAGCCAGAGTGTGAGCACCAACGCTCCAGCCCAGGGCTCATCCCCACGGCCAAGTATACTCCGAAAGAAACCTGCCACAGATGGGTGAGTAGACCCAGAAGTGTCAGATGACACCTCTAGTTCTGGATATCATTGGTATAAACAGTAGGCACTAACCCAGTGCTGTAGCAAACTCAGTTTCTGCCAAAATAGCTTGCCAACCAGGTTGTTCAGTAGAGGTTTGCTGAGTTCAGACTGTAAGATGGTAAGAATCCAGGATTCAGTTGAGTGTCAGTTTGTAAACATCTGTTGCATATTAATTACTTTGAGAGTTCTCTCTGGTTCTGAGAGTTTAATGCTGGGATCCCTAACTTGTACTGAATTTTTCAGGCTTATCTAGTTAGGCACAGTAATGTGTGCTATCTGGTTTTTCCTTGTCATCCTAAATGAATTGTTGCTTCAGGCAAGCAGTTTTCCAAGTGTATCAAGGGTCATATTTAGTAGCAGATAGTGTTCCGTGTTGTCATATAAGCTTCTGAGTTGGTGGGTCATAGGCGAGAAGATATATGCTCTGCTGTGAAACAGGTCCAAGTCTCTGTCTTTTAATACTAAGTCAGTTCATGACGAAGTAACCTTATCAAGGAAAATGGCAAGGCAGAGCTTGTAATGAATATGGCAGATTGAACATACTCTTCTTAATTTCTCCTCCTGTCAAAACCCCACAGAACTTTTAGTAAAGAGGCTTTTTTAAAAGATCATAAATACACAGGGATAGGGAGAATAGGAGAAGACTCAACAGCAGCAAGACTTTGAGGCTAGAAAGCAGATAACCAAGCACTCACTTACTCCCTTAGCAGTGAGAATGGTGGATGTTAAGTCTACAGAGAACAATTGAGAACCATCCTCATTTAAATTGTAAATCTTCAAAAGAACCAGCAACAGGAACTGAGTGTAAAAGGAAGCCCGGCTGAAATCGGTCTGAAAAGTGGTTAGAGCCCTGCCTTCTCTGCCCACACAGCTGATTTGTACTGCCCCTCCTCCCCAGCCCCAGCACACTCTGCAGATGGCCCACTAGGATCAGCCAGCACAACAGAGGATGTGGTACTGTACCAGAAACAGATTAGATGCCTGAGCCAACGTGGCATGTGTAGATTGCCTGTCCACTTCTCCCATTTGGCTGACACAACCCTGGCAGTTAAAGAGAAATTGAGAAGAGGACTCTACTCTCCTTCTAGGGTCCATCAGCCTGATGGGAAAGATCTAAAAATACCTACACTAGGGGGTAAGGACCCTTCAGACAGGGATCAGATCACCCTTAAGGTAGAGCACACAAGCTCAGAGCATCCCATCAGCTATTTAGTCCTCCTTCATCATGAGCATGCAGCCCAGCATATCAGGGATTCTAACAATACAAGATAGAAACCACTGAAAAAGGTAGCTTGGAAGATGCAAAGGCTAGGCAAAGAGAATAAAACTAAAAATAAAACCTAAGAAAGCATGAACAGAGACAGAGACCGTCAGTGACATCTTCAAAGGACAAAAGAAAACTGCATCCATCTAACAGGAAGGCCATGCTTCTCAAAGGGAACAGTCAGAGAACAAGAGTGTGTCCTGAAGTTAAAAGTCTGAGAGCAGAAATTGAAAACTCAGTAGAGGAGCTGAAAGGTAAAACTGAGGAAATCTCTCAGTAAAACAAAAAGACAAAGGGGGAGAAAATACCAAAAAATTAGAGTACCAGTTCAGTAGAATCCTGCCTTGGAAGAGGAGGGATCATAGTAAATTACCAAAGCTGAAGAGTAAGAGTTTCCTGATTTAACAAACTACAAAAGGTTTGGCACAGTATGTGCAATGGACACACACTGGCACCAAGATAAAATATGTTGAAACTTTACAACATTGGACGCAGTGAGATCTGCCTTTCTCCCATGCTTTGTCGTCTCCAAAGGCCCTTCTGCTGTACCTTCCGTGATTACCTGTTACCATCCAAGTCCTCTGTGGCCTGACTTCTCTGAGCATGGCTTTTTACTTTAATTGAATCCTGCTTCTTCTTTGGGGTTTCAGTGGCCTTTTCCGTGACTCTCCCCAGAGTGGTGGCTGTCTCTTCCTCCCCATCCCTTCCTGTCACTGTGCCCAGAGGTGGGGTGACTGTCCTCTTGGCACCTCATTGCCACTTTCAGTCCACTCCTCCTCAACAGCAGATATGCTTCCTGGTCTGTATTTAAATTTCATAAAATTTGCTATTGAAAAAGTAGTTTCACATAACCAGGTTCATCCAGACACACTGAAAAGTTTTCCAATAACTGAATCAAATACCAGTTTTTATTTTTATTTTTTTTTAATGTTTCTTTTATTGTGGTAAAAGTCACATAATATAAAACATTCGATTTTAACCATATTTAACATACATTTCAGTGGCATTAAATATATTCACATTGTCATGCAGCTCTCACCATCATCCACCTCCCAAATTTTTCACCTTCTTAAACTGAAGCTCTGTCTCCATTAAATACTAACTCCCCATTCCACCTGTCCCTTCACCCTTACAGTCCCTCACCTCCTGGCCTCTGGCATTACCAGTGTAGTTTCTAACTCTGAATTTGACTGTTCTAGTCAAATACCAGTTTTTAAATTCAGATTAACTTCAGTGAAACATTCTTTACCGTCTGAGCCACCAGGGAAGCCCCTGATGAAACATTCTTAAAAGTCCTGCTGGTCACTTGCATTTACTGCCTTTCAGGTGTTTAGTGGCCCATGTGATGGCAGCCACCTTGTTGGGACAGAGTCAGGTTTGATTTAGAGACTGTGTGTGTCCTTCAGAAGGTACATAGTGTCTGGCTGTCACACTATCTTTAACGTAAAGAGAAATTTGACATTTCCCAGCTCTGTGGCCCCTCAGTTGCTTGAATGTGTCCCTTGCATCCACCCTCCCTTAGCAGAGCACCCCTAGGAGCACAAGCATTCCACACCTCACAAGTGTAGCAGCCGTTTCTGTACCCCAGTGGCCCATAGCCTGCCTCCTTCCACGTCCCTGGCAGCAGAACTGTGACTCAACAAGACCCAGCTGGAAGCCTGCAGTCTCTTGGTCCTTAACCACCTTTTCACTCTTCTAACTGCCTTTCCTGACATCTTTGTCTGCTCTCCCTGGGTCAGAGTCTTTGGTCCGTTGCGATCATTTCCTTGCATCCATCCTCAGGTTCCTTACCATCCTCTTCGCTTTGTCAAAACCAGAGTTAAATCCTAATTTGTGTTATGCTGCCTGCATATGGGCACCACTGTGTTAGGGAGCACCACACTGCCTGGTCCTGCTTAACCTCACACACCTCCACTGGGATCTCATGGTGGACCAGCACTGTCTGCTTTCTTCCACCACCCTTCCAGACAACCAGGTACCTCTCTGTTCTTTTCCAGGCTTCCACAGCTTCTTCCCACATTCACTAGTAGCTAATGAAAGTGCCACCTACTTTCTTGAGAAAATGGCAACAAGCACAAGAGAACTTCACAAACTAGCTGTCATATCTTACCTGTTAGCCTCTTTTCCCTGCTCCACCTCCATTTCCCAGTACAGGTGAGGTCCAGGGGTGTCTCCTCAGAGCTCTGATCACAGCCTTTCTCACCTGCTCCAGCTCTTCTCTCTCTCCTTCATCAGTTTTTTCTTGCAAGTGGGTTATTCACATTAAAAAATATAATCTTGCTGTCAGTTCTTCCGTCTTAAAAAAAAAAAATTGTTCTATTAAGCCACTTTCCTCCATTCTCTACCCCATTTTTTTTCTCCTGTTTGCAATGAAAATAAAGGAGTTGTCTCTCTTTGCTAGCACTACTTCTTCCAGTCTCTCTCTCTTTCAGCATTTTCAGTGATGTATAGAAAACTGTGCAGATAATGTATGTACAGTGTAATAAGTTAGCACAAAGGGAACCCAATGTACATCTGTGTAATTACCAGTACTTCCTCCCAAAGGTTACTAACCAGTTTTTCTTCTTACCCTCTTTTGCCTCTTTTTGAGTTCCCATAGAATCATATATATTTTTTGTGACTCGGTCATCTTTCACTTGGTTTTGGACAATTCATCCGTGTTACTACATGGGATTGTAACTTTTCAGTTGTTGTTTAAAATACCCTTATATAAGAATAGCATCATTTATCTGTGGATCTTTGCTTTTTTTCCAGTTTGGGGCTGTAATGTTATCCCAACATCTTTGTACATCACCTTTGATGTGTCCATAAATGTAGTACCCCAGAAGGGATTTGCTGGGATGTAGTCTGTGCTCATGTTCAGTCTAGCAGGTAATGCCAGCAGTTTGTTCAGGTGTTATACCCATTTGCCCTCTCACTAGCAGTGGAATCATTGCCTTTGTCATCACCAACACTTGTTATTTGGCACTCTTTGTAAGTTTGGTCATTCTGTGCATTTATAGTATATCTCTTTATGTGTTTGGGAGGGTTGTTTGTTTTCTGGGGTGGGAGTGGAGTTGGTCTTGCTTTTTTATTTTTATTGTGGAAAGTTTAAACATGATACAAATTTGAACATAAGAATTTATTCCCATAATCCAACTTCAGTTATTAACTTAGTCCAGGTTTTGTCTGTATTCCTGTCCACTCCCTTTTTTTTTACCAGCTCTTTTGTCCCTTGGAGTTTTCCCTTGCCCCTGCCCCTGCCATCTCTTTACCTGAATTTGTCAGTTGTATCCCCATTGTATTAATTTCCTTAGGGCTGCTATAACAAATTATCACAAGTTTGGTGGTTTGAAACAACACAAGTTTATTCTCACAGTTACGATGACTAGAAGTCTGATATCACCAAGTTGGTCGGTTCCTTCTCACGAAACTCCACTCTGTGCCTCTTCCCCAATGTCTGGCGGCGGCTGGCAGTCCTTTGAGTTGCTTTGCCTGTGGATGCATCACTCCAGTTTCTGTTTCCATAGTCACAGGCCCTTGCCTCTGTCTGTCTCAGATCTCCATCTCCTTTCTATCAGTCACTGGATTTAGGACCTATCCTATAACTTTTTTGTTGTTGTTCAGTCTCCAAGTTGTGTCCTACTCTCTGTGACCCTGTGGGCAGCACGCAAGACTCCTCTGACGTCTAGTGTCTCCCAGAGTTTGCTCAAATTCATGTCCATTGAGTCGGTGATGCCATCTAACCATCTCATCCTCTGTTCCCCCTTCTCCTTTTACCTACAGTCTTACCCAGCATTAGGGTCTTTTCTAAAAGACTCTAAATCTAGAATGATCTTATCTCAAGATCCTTAACTTAGTTACATTTGCAAAGACTCTATTTTTTTACATTCACAAGCACCAGGAATTAGGACTCCAGTGGATCATTTTAGGGAACACAATCCATGCCCACCTCTCCCATCGCCTAGTTTCACCAGGAATTAGGACTCCAGGGGATCATTTTAGGGAACACAATCCATGCCCACCTCTCCCGTCGCCTAGTTTCACCAGGAATTAGGACTCCAGGGGATCATTTTAGGGAACACAATCCATGCCCACCTCTCCCGTCGCCTAGTTTCACCAGGAATTAGGACTCCAGTGGGTCATCTTAGGGAACACAAGCCATTCCCACCTCTCCGGTCACCTACTTTCACTTATTCTCTCCTCCACATTTTCCAAGTTGTTACTTTAAAGGCTTGGTTTTTCCCCCCTTTTAGCAAAATTCCTTCATAAGTTGTCAGTTTAGTGTTTTGTTGTTTAGTTGCTAAGTCGCATGCAACTGTTTTTCTGACCCAATGGACTGTTGCCCAACAGGCTCCTCTGTCCATGAAATTTCCTAGGCAAAAATACTGGAGTGGGTTGCCATTTCCTTCTCCAGAGGATCTTCCCAACCTAGGAATAAAACCCACTATCCTGCACTGACCACCTGGGAAGCCTGGTATTATACCAGGAGAAATATGCCGTCTGGTGGTCACCCTCTTTTGAGATATTAACGGTCTTGATGATCAGTATCTGAATTCCTTGCATTGCAGAATGGTATGTTCTCATTCTGGACATTTTCTCTCAAACCAGTTCTCTTGTAGCATTTGCTTCTACCACTCTGCCAAAATTACACCTCAGGATCATTTATGATTTCCACATCACTAAGCTCTGGTTTGAGCCGCATGTGGCCTCTCTATTACATGACACATTTGGTCACTAGCTACCTTAATTGATTTTTTCAGTCAGCTTCCATTAACTTGCTTAGGTCAATATGAATACATAGGTGTAATAATGATTGTGAATACTGAACAAATTTAAATTTTAAGTACAAAGGAAATGTATAGGTAGAAAGTAGAAGAAGCAGGTAAGAGTCAAAATAGTTGCTTCCTGAAGAGAGACAGGCAGGAAGTGATGAAGGATGGGAAAGAGATCTGCTGTGTTTTATTAAAAGCTCTTTAGTACTATTTGACTTTTTAAATAATGTGCCTTTATTACATTGACAAAACTTTTAAATCCATTTTAAAACACCTGACAACAGAGTGCTTTAATTTTACCATTGATCCACATAGCAGATGTGCAGTTGTTACCCTTTGAATGCCCTCAGACTCTTGTATTCCGGGTTTGTCTCTTGTCTCTTTTAGAATGGCAGTTCGGAAAACCCTCATTCCCTCTCAGCCTCCTGAAGTGGCCAGCCCGCGAGTGGAGAGCTCTATGCGGAGTACATCCGGGTCGCCTAGGCCTGCAGGGTGAGCACATAACTGAGGACAGGAAAGTCTAGTAACATGTGACAAACTTCACATAATTTGTCTATGTGCATCTAAAAAACCCATTTTCTAAGCTGTGTGATCTGGACACATTTCTCAGCCTCTCTGGTCCTTAATTTCCTTATTTATGAAATGGGCATACTTATTACATCTTCCTCATAGGATTCCTGTGTATTCACAGCACTTAGAGCCTGCCTCATAGTAAACACCCACTTCTTGTTGCTATCAAAAATGGCATTATGACAATAGTTAATACATGCTATTTTATTTATCTTCTTAGTTCTAAAAGTAGTATTTTGGCAAAGAAAATGAGACAATATAAAAATTTAAGTATAAAGTAAAAATCTTTGTCCCATTCTCCACTCACCTCTGTAGTCCCACTCCCCAGAGTAATTTGTTACTGTTTTTGTCTCTAAGTCTTTGCAACCCCATGGACTCCCCACCAGGCTCCTCTGTCCATGGTATTTTCCAGGCAGGAATAGTGGAGTGGGTTTCCATTTCCTTCTCCAGGGGATATTCCCATCCCAGGGATTGAACCTGCATCTCCCGCATTGGCAGGCAGATTCTTTAACACTGAGCCACCTGGAAAGCACCCCCAGAGTAATATTAATTGGTTAAAGTTTTGTTAAGTATCTGTCCATATCTTTTTTCCACATATATGTGTAGATAGGCTGATAAGTTCTTAAAAATAAGATTTTATTGATTTTTTATTATATGGCATTTTTTACTTATACATCAGTAATAGCTTACTGTGTTAATATATTTATATCTACTTCATAAAACTTCATTCAAAAAATTATGAATGCCATGTGTGTACTAAGTATCATTTCAGAATCCAGGGCAATAAAAGTGACTGAAACAAAGGGTCCATTCTCCTTAAGCTTACTGTCTAGTGAATGTAGAGAAATAATAAATATGTGAAGAAAAAGAAACCAGTGTAAAAGGAATATAAGTGATGGGAGAAGGGGTGATGACTTACAGAAAAGGCTTCTCTGAGCAGAGATTTTAAGAGCCACATGTTCCCTGATGTAAGACTGTGTTGGGCAGAGGAAAGAGCAGGGACCTGGCCTTTGATGTAGGAGTACTTGCAGTCACCACTTTGTACATTAGTGCAAAAATGTACACATAACCGTGTAATCAGAAACTGTATGTGGTTATTTGTAATTTTTCTGCAACCTTAAAAACATTTGTGAAAATATTAAAAACGCACTTCCTATTTCTTTAGGGAATCTCCCTGGCCTAGGGATCAAACCCGGGTCTCTTGCATTGCAGGCAGCTTCTTTACCATCTGAGCCACCAGCTGCTGCTGCTGCTGCTAAGTCACGTCAGTCGTGTCCGACTCTGTGTGACCCCATAGACGGCAGCCCACCAGGCTCCGCCGTCCCTGGGATTCTCCATGCAAGAACACTGGAGTGGGTTGCCATTTCCTTCTCCAACCAGAGAAGCCCATAATATATAGGGAAATGGAAAAAAATGAATAGTAAAACTAAAATTTACTTAGTACACTGTAATTTGAACATCAGAAGCACTGAGAATTAAATGTTTTCTTTCTTTCTAAAAACTCATCAAGAGTTCACCCTCTGTATCCGAGGGTGTTAACACATGATGAGCACCCACAGGTTTTGGTATCTGGATTTTCGTATCCCCTAGGGGATGAGTACTAAGGGATGACTGTAGTTGGAACAGTGCTTGCCTTATTCACATTATATAACTTGTGATACAGAGCAAGAGTCTTTCTATGCTTTAGTGAATTGTCATATTGCTTTCTAAATTTGGATCTGCCCTGACATTTTATCTTTTGTATTTTCAATATTGTAAATTTTCTCCAATAGTTCCTTTAATGTGAGATTTTTGCCAGTATCACTTACAGGGACAGCTTATCTACCTTAACTAATCCTTGGAATCTGTGTGCACATTTCATAGTAGCATCTTTAACTGTGCTAGTGCAGATAAAGATTTCTCTTTGGAGAAATGTGTATTTAGGCTGTTAGGTGTTTTGAGCTGTTAGTAAATTTTTCGATTTATCAGTCACCTCATTTGCAAATATTTTCTCCCAGTCTGAGGGTTGTCTTTTCATTTTGTTTGTTGTTTCCTTTGCTGTGCAAAAACTTTTGGGTTTAAATAGGTCCCATTTGTTTATTTTTGTTTTTATTTCCATTACTGTGGGAGACAGATCAAATAAGATAATGCTGTGATTTATGTCAGAGTGTGTTCTGCCTATGTTTTCCTCTAGGAGTTATACAGCGTCCAGTTTCACATTTAGGTCTTTAATCCATTTTGAGCTTATTTTTGTGTATGAAGTTAAGGAATGATCTAATTTCATTTTTTTTTTAACATGTATGTAGCTGTGGAGTTTTCCCAGCACCATTTGTTGAAGAGACTGTCTTTCCAACATTGTGCAGTCTTACCTCCTTTGTGGTAGATTAATTGACCATAGGTGCGTGATCTTATTTTTGAGTTTTCTGTCCTGTTCCATTGATCTGTAATTCGGTTTTTGTGCCAGGACCATACTGTTTGGATGACTGTAGTTTTGTAGTATAATCTGAAGTCAGGGAGTCCGATTCCTCCGGCTCTATTATCTTTCTCAAGATTGCTCTGGCTATTCGGGGTCTTTTGTGTCTCCAAACAGACTTCGAGATTTTTGTTCTAGTTCTGTGAAAAATGCCATTGGTAATTTGATAGGGATTGCATTGAATCTGTAAATTGCCTAGAGTAGTTCAGTCATTTTGACAATATTGATTCTTCCGATCCACGATCATGGTATATCTTTGCATCTGTTTATGTCTTCTTCAGTTTCTTTCATCAACATCTTACCCTTTTCCGAGTACAGATCTATTGTTCCCGTAGGTAGGTTTATTGATAGGTATTTCATTCTTTTTGAGGTGGTAGTAAATGGAATTGTTTCCTGAATTTTCTCTTTCTAATCTTTTGTTGTTAGTGTATAGAAATGCAGCAGATTGCTGCGTGTTAATTTTGTAACCTGCAACTTTACCAGATTGATTGATGAGTTCTAGCAGTTTTCTGGTAGCATCTTTAGGATCTCCTGTGTATAGTAGCATGTCATTTTGTCAACAGTGACAGTTTAACAACTTCTTTTCCAATTTGGATTCCCTTTACTTCTTTTTCTTTACTGATTGCTGTAGCTAAGACTCCCAAAATTATGTTGAATAAAAGAGGTGAGAGTAGAATCCTTGTCTTATTCATGGCTTTAGAGGGAACACTTTCAGCTTTTCACCACTGAATATGATGCTAGCTGTAGGTTTGCATTATGCAGCCTTTATTATGTTAAGATATGTACCCTGTTTGCCCACTTTCTGGTTTTGGTATTAGGGTGATGGTGACCTCAAAATGAGTTTGGAAGTGTTCCTTCCTCTACAGTTTTTTGAAACAGTTTCAGAAGGATGGATGTTAACTTTTCTCTAAATGTTTGATTAAATTTGCCTGTAAAGCAGTCAGGTCCTGAACTTTCATTTATTCAGTTCAGTTGCTTAGTCATGCCCGACTCTTTGTGACCCCATGAACCACAGCATGCCAGGCCTCTCTGTCCATCACCAACTCCCGGAGTCCGGAGTCCACCCAAACCCATGTCCATTGAGTCGATGATGCCATCCAGCCATCTCATCCTCCGTCGTCCCTTCTCCTCCTGCCCTCAATCCTTCCCAGCATCAGGGTCTTTTCCAATGAGTCAGCTCTTCGCATGAGGTGGCCAAAGTATTGGAGTTTCAGCTTCACCATCAGTTCTTCCAATGAACACCCAGGACTGATCTCCTTTAGGATGGACTGGTTGGATCTCCTTGCAGTCCAAGGGTCTCTCAAGAGTCTTTTCCAACACCACAGTCCAAAAGCATCAATTCTTCGGCGCTCAGCTTTCTTTATAGTCCAACTCTCACATCCATACATGACCACTGGAAAAACCATAGCCTTGACTATATGGACTTTTCTCGGCAAAGTAATGTCTCTGCTTTTTAATATGCTGTCTAGGTTGGTCATAACTTTCCTTTGAAGGAATAAGTGTCTTTTAATTTCATTGCTGTAATCACCAACTGCAGTGATTTTGGAGCCCAGAAAAATAAAGTCTGACACTGTTGCCAATGTTTCCCCATCTATTTCCCATGAAGTGATGGGACCAGATGCCATGATCTTAGTTTTCTGAATGTTGAGCTTTAAGCCAACTTTTTCACTCTCCTCTTTCACTTTCATCCAGAGGCTCTTTAGTTCTTCTTCACTTTGTGCCATAAAGGTGGTGTCATCTGCCTGTCTGAGGTTATTGATATTTCTCCCGGCAATCTTGATTTCAGCTTGTGCTTCCTCCAGCCCAGCGTTTCTCATGATATACTCTGCATATAAGTTAAATAAGCAGGGTGACAATATACAGCCTTGACGTACTCCTTTTCCTATTTGGAACCAGTCTGTTGTTCCATGTCCAGTTTCAACTGTTGCCTCCTGACCTACATATAGATTTCTCAAGAGGCGGATCAGGTGGTCTGGTATTCCCATCTCTTTCAGAATTTTCCACAGTTTATTGTGATCCACACAGTCAAAGGCTTTGGCATAGTCAGTAAAGCCGACTATACTTCTGGAACTCTCTTGCTTTTTCGATGATCCCGTGGATGTTGGCAGTTTCCTCTCTGGTTCCTCTGCCTTTTCTAAAACCAGCTTGAACATCTGGAAGTTCACGGTTCATGTATTGCTGAAGCCTGGTTTGGAGAATTTTAAGCATTACTTTACTAGCGTGTGAGATGAGCGCAATTGTGCGGTAGTTTGAGCATTCTTTGGCATTGCCTTTCTTTGGGATTGGAATGAAAACTGACCTTTTCCAGTCCTGTGGCCACTGCTGAATTTTCCAGATTTACTGGCATATTGAGTGCAGCACTTTCACAGCATCATCTTTCAGGATTTGAGATAGCTCTACTGGAATACCATCACCTCCACTAGCTTTGTTCGTAGTGATGCTTCCTAAGGCCCACTTGACTTCACATTCCAGGATGTCTGGCTCTAGGTGAGTGATCACACCATCGTGATTATCTGGGTCATAAAGATCTTTTTTGTATAGTTCTTCAGTGTATTCTTGCCACCTCTTCTTAATATCTTCTGCTTCTGTTAGGTCCATACCATTTCTGTCCTTTATTGAGCCCATCTTTGCATGAAATGTTCCCTTGGTATCTCTAATTTTCTTGAAGAGATCTCTATAGTCTTTCCCATTGTATTGTTTTCCTCTATGCATTGATCACTGAGGACGACTTTCTTATCTCTCCTTGCTATTCTTTGAAACTGCATTCAAATGGATATATCTTTCCTTTTCTCCTTTGCTTTTCGCTTCCCGTCTTTTCACAGCTATTTATAAGGCCTCCTCAGACAGCCATTTTGCTTTTTTGCATTTCTTTTTCTTAGGGATGGTCTTGATTACTGTCTCCTGTACAATGTCCATCCATAGTTCATCAGGCATTCTGTCTGTCATATCTAATCACTTAAATATATTTCTCACTTCCACTGTATAGTCATAAGGTATTTGATTTAGGTCATACCTGAATGGTCTAGTGGTTTTCTCCACTTTCTTCAATTTCAGTCTGAATTTGGCAATAAGGAGATCATGATCCGAGGCACAGTCAGCTCCGGGTCTTGTTTTTGCTGACTGTATAGAGCTTCTGCATCTTTGGCTGCAAAGAATATAATCTGATTTCGGTTTTGACCATCTGGTGATGTCCATGTGTAGAGTCTTCTCTTGTGTTGTTGGAAGAGGGTGTTTGCTATGACCAGTGTGTTCTCTTGGGAGAACTCTATTAGCCTTTGGGAGGTTTTTAATCACAGTTTCAATTTCATTGCTTTTCATTGGTTTGTCCTTTTCTTCCAGGTTGTCCATTTTGTTGGCATACTGTTACTGATAGCAGTCTCATGATTCTTGGTATTTCTGTGGAGTCAGTTGTAATGTCTCCTTTTTCATTTCTAATTTTATTGATGTGAGTCCTCTCCCTTTTTTTCTTCGTGGATCTGACTAAAAGTTTATCTATTTTATCTTTTCAAAGAACCAGCTTTTCATTTCATTGATCTTTGCGATTGTTTTGTCTCTATTTCATTTGTTTCTGCTATGATCTTTATGATTTCTTTCCTTCTGCTAGCTTTAGATTTTGTTTGTTGTTCTTTCTCTAGGGGTTTTAGGTGTAAGGTTCTGTCGTTTATTTGAGAATATTCTTGTTTCTTGAGGTAAACTTCCCTCTTAGAACTGCTTTTGCTGCATCCCATAAGTTTTGCACCATTGTGCTTTAATTTTCATTTGTCTCTAAGTATTATTTTATTTTCTCTAAATTTCTTCAGTGATCCCATTGGTTGTTTAGTAGCATGTTGTTTAGCTGCCATGTGTTTGTGTTTTTTATAGTTCTTTTCTTGTACTTTATTTCTGATTTCATAGCAGTTGTGATCAGAAAAGATGTTTGATATGATTTCAGTTTTCATAAATTTACCAAGGCTCACCTTATGATCCAACAAGTGGTCAATACTTGAGAATGTTCTGTGTGCACTTGAGAAGAATGTGTAGTCTGCTGCTTTTGGTTGGAATTCTCTTTGAATGTTAATTAAGTCCATCTGGTCTAACATGTCATGTAAAGCCTGAGTTTCTTTATTAATTTTCTACCAGATAATCTGCCCATTGTTGAAAGTGGGGCGTTAAACTACCCCACTATTGTTGTGTTACTGTCAATTTATCCCTTTATGGTTGTTGGTATTTTCCTTACATACTGAGGTGTTCGTATGTTGAGTGCATATATATTTATAGTTGTTATATTGGCTTCTTGGATTGAACCCTTGAGCATTATGCAGTGTCCTTCTTTTTCTCTTATAACAATATTTGTTTTAAAGTTTGTCTGATACAAATATTGTTACTCCACCTTTCTTACGATTTCCATTTGCATGGAATACTTTCTGCCATCTCCTTAATTTCAGTCTCTAAGTGTCCCTAGGTCTCACATGGGTCTTGTTTTTATTTTCATCCAGCTAGTCTATTTCTTTTGGTTGGTGCATTTAATCCATTTACTCTAAGGCAATTATCAATATTTATGATTCTACTGTTGGTTCAGTAGGTAAGTCTTGTCTGACTTCTTGAAACACCATGGAATGCAGCATTCCAGACTTCCCTGTCCTTCACTGTCTTACAGAGTTTGCTCAGATTCATGTCCATTGAGTCGATGATGCTATTTAACCATTTCATTGTCTGCTAGCCTCTTTTTTTGCTTTCAATCTTTCCCAGCATCAGGGTCTTTTCCAGTGAGTCAGCTCTTTGCATCAGGTGGCCAAGGCGTTGGAGCTTCAGCTTCAGCACCAGTCCCTCCAGTGGATATTCAGGGTTGATTTCCTTTAGGATTCACTGGTTTGATCTCCTTGCAGTCCAAGGAACTCTCAGAAGTCTTCTCCAGCGCCACAGTTTGAAGGCATCAGTTCTTCGGTGTCAGCCTTCTGTATGGTCCAACTCTTACATCCATAACATAACTACTGAAAAAACCATAGCTTTGCCTATACTGACCTTTGTCGGCAAAGTGATGCCTTTGCTCTTTAATACACTGTCTAGGTTTGTCATAGCTATCCTTCTAAGGAACAAGTGTCTTTAAATTTCGTGACTACAGTCACTGTCCTCAGTGATTTTAGAGCCCAAGAAAATAAACTGTGCCACTATTTCCACTTTCTCCCCATCTGTTTGCCATGAAGTGATGGGACCTGATGCCATGATCTTAACATTTTGAATGTTGAGTTTTAAGCCAGCTCTTTCAATGATATCATCTGCATATCTGAGGTCCTGGGTATTTTTCCCAGAGATCTTGATTCCAGCTTGGTATTCATCCAGCCCAGCATTTTGCACAATGTACTCTGCCCTATAAGTTAAATAGCAGGGTGACATTATACATCCTTTATGTACTCATTTCCCAAATTTGAACCAGTCCATTGTTCCATGTCCATTTCTCAGTGTTGCTTCTTGACCTGCAAACAGGTTTCTCAGGAGACAGGTGCAGTGGTCTGGTATTCTTTAAGAATTTTCCATAGTTTGTTGTGATCCACACAGCCAAAGTCTTTAGCATAGTTAATGAAGCAGAAGTACATTTTTTTTGCAATTCCCTTGCGTTTTCTGTGATCCAGCATATGTTGCCAATTTGATATCTGGTTCCTCTATCTTTTCTAAATCTAGCTTGTACATCTGGAAATTCTTGATTTATGTGCTGTTGAAGCCTAGCTTGAAGGATTTTGAGCATTACTTTGCTAGCATGTGAAATGAATACAATTGTACGGTGGTTTGAACATTTTTCGTATTTTCTTTCTTTGGGATTAGAATGAAAACTGATCTTTTCCAGTCCTGTGGCCACTGCTGAGTTTTCCAAATCTGCTGGTATATTCAGTGCAACACTTTTTAACAGCATCATATTTTTGGGTTTGAAATAGCTCAGCTGAAATTTCATCACCTGAACTAGCTTTGTTCATAGTAATGCTTCCTAAGACCCACTTGACTTCACACTCCAGGATCCCTAGATCTAGATGAGTGATCACACCATCATGATTATCCAGGTCATTAAAGACCTTTTTTGTACAGTTCTTCTGTGTATTTGTGCCACCTCTTCTTAATCTCTTCTGCTTCTGTTAGGTCCTTGCCTTTCTGTCCTTTATTGTGCCCATCTTTGTATGAAATGTTCCCTTGGTATCTCTAATTTTCTTGAAGAGATCTCTAGTCTTTCCCATTCTATTGTTTTCCTCTATTTCTTTACATTGTTCACTTAAGGCTTTCTTACCTCTCCTTGCTATTCTCTGGAACTCTGCATTCAGTTGGGTATCTTTCCCTTCCCCCTTTGCCTTACACTTCTCTTCTGTTTTCAGCTATTTATAAGACCTCAACCAGTTTGCCTTCTTGCACTTCTTTTTCTTTGGGATGGTTTGGTCACTACCTCTTGTACCTTGTTACAAACCTCCATCTATAGTTCTTCAGGCAATCTGTCTGTCAGGTCTAATCCCTTGAATCTCTTTGTCACCTCCATTGTATAATCATAAGGGATTTGATTTAGGTCGTACCTGAATGGTTTTTAGTGGTTTTTCCCTACTTTCTTCAATTTAAACCTGAGTTGTGCAATAAGGAGCTCATGATTGGAACCACAGACAGCTCCATGTCTTGTTTTTGCTGAGTGTGTAGAGTTTGTCCATCTTTGGTTGCAAAGAATATAATCAGTCTAATTTCAATATTGACCGTCTGGTGACGTCCATGTGTAGAGTCATCTCTTGTGTTGATGGAAGAGGGTGTTTGTTGTGACCAGTGTTTTTTCTTGCCAAAACTCTGTTAGTCTTTGCCCTTCTTCATTTTATACCCCAAGGCCAAACTTGCCTGTTATTCCAGGTATATCTTGGCTTCCTCCTTTTGCATTCAAATCCCCTACAATGAAAAGGACATTTGTTGGGGGTGTTAGTTCTAAAAGGTCTTGTAGGTCTTTGTAGAACTTTTCAGCTTCACTTCTTCAGCATTAGTATTTGGGGCATAGACTTGGATTACTGTGATGTTGAATGGTTTGCCTTGGTAACGAACAAAGATCATTCTGTCATTTTTGAGACTGCACCCAAGTACTGCATTTCAGACTCTTTTATTGACTATGAGAGTCATGGCTACTCCATTTCTTCTAAAGGATTCTTGCCCACAGTAATAGATATCATGGTCATCTGAATTAAATTTGCCCATTCTGGTCCATTTCCTTCTTGACATGTCCAGTTTACCTTGATTTATGACCCTGACATTTCCGGTTCCTATGCAATATTGTTCTTTACAGCATCAGACTTTACTTTACTTTCACCACCAAACACATCCATAACTGAGTACCATTTCTGTTTTGGCCAAGCCTCTTCATTCTTTCTGGAGCTGTTTCTCTTCTCTTCCCCAATAGCATATTGGACACCTACCAACCTGGGGGGCTCATCTTCCTGTGTCATATCTTTTTGCCTTTTCATACTGTTCATTGGGTTCTCGAAGCAAGAATACTGAAGTAGTTTGCTGTTGCCTTCGCCAGTGGACTGTGTTTTGTCAGAACTCTCCACCATGCCCTGTCCACCTTGGTTGGCCCTGCATGGATGTCGTCGCTCATGGCTCCATTGAGTTAGACAAGGCTGTGATCCTTGTGATCATTTTTGTTAGCTTTTTGTGATGTAGTTTTTGTTCTGGAGGGTGTGCTATTGTAGCACTTGAGTCTTCTGTCTGCCCTCTGATGGATAAGGATAAGAGGCTTGTGCAACCTTCCTGATGGGAGGGACTGACCCTGGGGAAAACTAGGTCTTACTCTGATGGGCAAGACAATGCTCATTAAATCTTTAATCCAATGTCTGCAAGGGCGTGGGGCTGTGCTCTCTCCGTATTAGTTGTTTGGCCTGAGGGGCCCCGTCCTGGAGTCACACAGGCTCTATGATAAGGCTAAAGGCTACCTTCAAAAGGATTTGCACCAACATGCACCTCCCAGAACTGCTGCTGCCAGTGCCCCTGTCCCTGCGGCAGGCCACTGCCAATGCATGCCTCTGCAGGAGACCTATCGATACTCACAGGCAGGTCTGACTCAAGTCTCCTATGGGGTCACTTTTCCTTTCCCCTGGGTCCTGGTGCGCACATTGTTCTGCCCTACGAGCATCTCCGTTTTCACTAGTCCTGTGGAAGTTCTGTAATCAAATCCCACTGTCCTTCAAAGTCGGATTCCCTGGGGATTCCGTCCCTTTACCGAATTCCCAGGTTGGGAAGTCTGATGTGGGGCCTAGATCCTTTGCAGCGGGAGAACTTCTTTGGTGTTGTGGGTCTCCAGTCTGTGGGTCACAGACCCAGGAGGTATGGGGTTTGATTTTAACATGATTGCGCCTCTCCTACCATCTCCTTGCAGCTTCTCCTTTGTCCTTGGACATGCGGTATTGTTTTTTTGATTCAAACATCCTCTTGTCAGTGGTTGTCCAGCAGCTAGTTGTGATTTTGGTGTTCCTGCAGGAGATGAGTGCACATTTGGAAATCACCATTCTGCTTTCTTTTTCAATGAATTTGACTACTCTAGGTACCTCTTATAAATGGAGTCCTGCAGTACAATCACCCCTCGATATCCCAGGGGCATTGCTTCCATAACCCACACCACTGCAGATACCAAGAAGCTCAAGCCTCTTATATAAAATGGCACAGTATTTGCATGTAACCTATGCATCTCTGGATTACTTAAAATATGTACAGTGTCATTGCTGTGTAAGTCATAGTGAGTATGCAGCAAGTTCAAGTTTTGCTTTTTGGAACTTTCTGGAATTTTTTTTCCCTGAGTATTTTCCATTCCCTGCTGGTTGAATCTGCAGATGTGGAGCCTACCAGTTATACAGAGTGCCAACTGTATTTGTCTTTGTGATTGGCTTATTTTACTTAGTACAATGTCCTGAGATGCACCCCTCACATGGTTTTTTGTTATTTTTTTTCAATCTGTGCTTTGTCTTTTCAACCTCTTGTAATGGTCTTTCAGTTCAGTTCAGTCGCTCAGTTGTGTCCAACTCTTTGTGACCCCATGAATCACAGCACGCCAGGCCTCCCTGTCCATCATCAACTCCCGGAGTCTACCCAAACCCATGTCCATCAAGTCGATGATGCTATCCAGCCATCTCATCCTCTGTCGTCCCCTTCTCCTCCTACCCCCAATCCTTCCCAGCATTAGGGTCTTTTCCAGTGAGTCAGCTTTTCGCGTGAGGTAGCCAAAGTATTGGAGTTTCAGCTTCAACATCAGTCCTTCCAATGAACACCCAGGACTGATCTCCTTTAGGATGAACTGGTTGGATCTCCTTTCAGTCCAAGGGACTCTCAAGAGTCTTCTCCAACACCACAGTTCAAAAGCGTCAATTCTTTGGCACTCAGCTTTCTTCACGGTCCAACTCTCACATCCTTACATGACTACTGGAAAAACCATAGCCTTGACTAAACGGACCTTTGTGGGCAAAGTAATGTCTGCTTTTAAATATGCTATCTAAGTTGGTCATAACTTTCCTTCCAAGGAGTAAGCGTCTTTTAATTTCATGGCTGCAGTCACCATCTGCAGTGATTTTGGAGCCCAAAAAATAAAGTCTGACACTGTTTCCACTGTTTCCCCATCTGTTTGCCATGAAGTGATGGGACCGAATGCCATGATCTTAGTTTTCTGAATGTTGAGCTTTAAGCCAACTTTTTCACTCTCTTTCACTTTTATCAAGAGACTCTTTAGTTCTTCTTCGCTTTCTGCCATAAGGGTGGTGTCATCTGCATATCTGAGGTTATTGATATTTCTCCCGGCAATCTTGATTCCAGCTTGTGTTTCTTCCAGCCCAGCGTTTCTCATGATGTACTCTGCATATAAGTTAAAATAAGCAAGGTGACACTATACAGCCTTGACGTACTCCTTTTCCTGTTTGGAACCAGTCTGTTGTTCCATGTCCAGTTCTAACTGTTGCTTCCTAACCTGCAGACAGGTTTCTCAAGAGACAGGTCACATGATCTGGTATTCCCATCTCTTTCAGAATTTTCCACAGTTTATTGTGATCCACACAGTCAAAGGCTTTGGCATAGTCAATAAAGCAGAAATAGATGTTTTTCTGGAACTCTCTTGCTTTTCCTATGATCCAGCAAATGTTGGCAATTTGATCTCTGGTTCCTCTGCCTTTTCTAAAACCATCTTGAACATCTGGAAGTTCACGGTTCACGTATTGCTGAAGCCTGGCTTGGAGAATTTTGAGCATTACTTTACTAGCGTGTGAGATGAGTGCAATTGTGCGGTAGTTTGAGCATTCTATGGCGTTGCCTTTCTTTGGGATTGGAATGAAAACTGACCTTAATGGCCTTTAGCATAGCAGAATTTTTTAATTTTGATGATGCCCAATTTATCTGGTTGTTTTTCTTCTATGGATTATGCTTTTATTATCATGTCTAGGAACTCTGATCATAAAAGTTTCATGGTGTTACATTTTTGCATTCAGATTTCTGATCCCTGTTTAGTTCATTTTCTGAGGTCTCAGTCAATATTGAATTTTTTGCCTTATACAAGTCCAGTTGTTTTTGGCCTTGAGCTTGAGGGGTATTATCTTCTGTTGCTTTTGATACTTTGGAATTTTCATTAGTAGTAATATAAATAGGCAAACTTTTACAGCTGTTAAATGAAATATTTGACTTAAAAAATGTTTGAGAAGAATTTGTAAGGACATTAATTTTGTCGTATAAAGCTGACAAAAATCAATACATTTTTGAACACTATATTTGTAGATGTCTGAAGTATCTCTGATGAAACATATACTGGAAAGTTATAAGAGTGGTGCCTGTAGGTAGAGGGCTGGGTATGCAAAGTAGTGGGAAGTTATTCTCAATTTGTATTGTTTTGTATCTACTCAATTTTTAAAGCTCCCAAGGCAACATACACAGTAACAAATTCTTGGAGGGAAAAATACACTAGTTTGATGAAAACTGATTGCCTTTCAATGTAGTGACTTTCAGTAATTTCTTCAAACTGTTCTTTGTTTTCTAAGTTAATTTTATTACTGCCTATAAAAACTTGATGGCTTAAAAAAATAAATAAATTAAAAAAATAAAAACTTGATGGCAATGGTTCTAAAACTTGAATTCCCTGTAAAAATTACCTTAAAGTTCAACTTCTAAAACCAAAAAATAGTTTTAGTTGTGCTGTGTGTTAGACAAATATTCATGTTCTGAGATGATCCAAGTTAAGTAAATTTTCTGTTGTCTGCTGCATCATCTTTGCTTTTGTTTTTCAGTGCCAAACCCAAGTCAGAAATCCACGTATCAATGGCCACTCCAGTCACTGTGTCTATGGAGACCATATCCAGTCAAAATAGTGATCAGCCCACCATTGCAGTCCCACCCACCACTCAGCAGCCTCCACCAGCCATTCCCACTATGATTGCAGCAGCTAGTCCCCCATCACAACCAGCAGTCGCCCTTCCAACCATTCCTGGAGCAGTTCCCATCACTCCACCCATCACCACCATTGCTGCTGCCCCTCCACCATCAGCAGCTGTGGGTGGTAGTCTCTCTTCTGTCTTGGGCCCCCCTGTACCTGAGATAAAAGTTAAAGAAGAAGTGGAACCAATGGACATCATGAGGCCAGTTTCTGGTAAGTTCATTTGTAGGATACTCTTTGCTGGCAATTGCTTCTTCCCCTTTTCTTACTCTCCTCAAGAGTCCAAACTCTTGTATGACCCTCCGTCTGGAAGCCTGACTCCTAGATGCCCATTTGAAATTTCCATTTCATTAGTTTTTAATAAATAGAAAAAAGCATCCTTTTCAAAACTAAAACCATATTGCTGCCATTTTTGTAACTAATTTTATTTCTCACCCAAATCAATGAAAAGATTGTTTCCCCAAGAGTATCTTTAAACATAGCTTCTTATATTCATTAAGGAAGTATTACCATATAAAGAGGATCACAATACTGTCGACTTAAAAAATAGTCATAATCTAAAAATTGAGAGTTATGTTTTATTCAGTGGAAATTTTTAGGATTTTTAGCATGGGAGACAGCATCTCAAGTGACCCTTAAAGAACTGCTCTGAGGAGGCAGGGGAAGGAGTCAGGTTATAGAGAAGTTTGCAACATGGGGCAGGTAGTCTGAACTTTGAAGATATTTTTGTGAATTGAAGAAAACCACATATCTCAAGTTAAGAAATTTAGCGCTTTTTCTATGTGTAGGAAGATGAAAGAGTCTGGGCTCACTGAAATCATTCCTTTCATATGTATCTCAGCTGTCTGTGGCCAAGATCCTTCATTTTTCCTCAGTGCTCCCCACAGGTAGTGGCTGCAGCCTGATGGCTGCCAAATTGCAGGTATAGTTCTCCTTCCTGGTTATCTTGGAGAGCTAGATGAGTGTGACATCCTTGTTGATTGGTATGGCAGGTAATACTCTATTTCTCAATGTGATTATGGCAAAGTGCTGATTGATTTACGATTTATTTCCTGCCAGGCTTTTTGCCTTGTGTATGCAATATAGTAAGATTTGCATTTTTAAAAATAGTCTCTTGATAAACATATTTATGATTAGTAAAATCTAAAAAGTACCGCTGCTGCTGCTGCTGTCACTTCAGTCGTGTCCGACTCTGTGCGACCCCATAGACGGCAGCCCACCAGGCTCCCCCGTCCCTGGGATTCTCCAGGCAAGAACACTGGAGTGGATTGCCATTTCCTTCTCCAGTGCATAAAAGTGAAAGTGAAGTCACTGAGTCATGTCCAGCTCTTAGCGACCCCATGGGCTGCAGCCTACCAGGCTCCTCTGTCCATGGGATTTTCCTATCCCTTTTTCTTTTCTTCTCAACTCTTAACTTCCAGTTTGTAAAAAGGCAGGTCACTTTAGAGGTTTTCTTTCTGTTTGCTTGGTTTTCTGGACATTTGTTTGTTTGTTGGGTTTTTTGTTGTTTTGCGGCATTTTTTTTGGCTGTGGTCCTTTTTAGGCACACGAGATCTTTGTTGTGACACTCAGGATCTTCATTGTTGCGTGCCAGATCTTTCATTGCAACACATGGCCTAGTTGCCCCATGATATGTGAGGTCTTAGTTCCCTGCCAAGGGAATCAAACCCATGTCCCCTGCATTGGAAGGCAGGTTCTTAACCACTAGACCACCAGGGAAGTCCCTGTTTTCTGGGTTTTTTTTATAATTTATTGTGGAGTAACATTCAGTGTATGAAATTTATATAATACAGACAAAGCCAAAGTGAAAAGCAAGTCACTTTGTGCTGTAGTTACCTAGTATTACCCTCTACCATTTCGTCATGAAGGCCCCCACCTCCCATAACATTCGTTCAGTTAATAGGTGTGGTCATGCTGTGCCTACAGTTTGTAAATCTGCTGTGTATTTATTTGCTTATTTATTTTCATTTATACTGCCATGAAACATCCTATGATAACACCCTGTGATACCTCAGCACTTCTGTTGAAAGATGCTGTGGGTCACCCTAGAGGGGCAATGAAATACTGTTCATCTTCTCTGTCTTCCTTCTAGATAGTTCCTCTTACCTTTCCATACTAGGAATCTGACCCTAGTTCTTCCTCAAATTGTAGGGCTCAGCACCAGCCTTGGTTCTGTCAGGCTCTTCACCAAGCATTTTGTACACATCATGCACATCTCCCATCTTCTTGGAGATTACATTCTAGCAAGAGTGGTAAGCAGTAAAATAAAGGACAAAATGTAAAGGAAAGTTAAGGCTGGAGGTGTGATTTTTTTTTTTTTTTAAGAGTTTTAAAGGGAAAGCTTTACCGAAGAAATGATCTTTGAGTAGAGACATTAAAGAGATGAAATGCTGGCCATGAGAGTATCTGGAAGAAAAGCATTTCAGACTAAGAGAGCTGCTGCTGCTGCTGCTAAGTCGCTTCAGTCGTGTCCGACTCTGTGCGACCCCATAGACGGCAGCCCACCAGGCTCTGCCGTCCCTGGGATTCTCCAGGCAAGAACACTGGAGTGGGGTGCCATTGCCTTCTCCGGACTAAGAGAGCAGTAAATGTAAAAGCCTCAGATAGGAACAGGCCTCTTGTGCTCACCAAATAGCACAGAGGTGCTGACAGAGGGAGGTCAGTGAGTGTGGGGAGTGGGAGAGTGGGAGAGGGGAGAGGGGAGGTCAGATACAGGGCCAAGACTGAGAGCCTATGAGCCTCTGTAAGGACTTTGACTTTGCTGAGGGGGCTGGGAGCTAGGAGAGGGTTCTGAGTAGAGGAGCGACTTGAGCTCACTTCTGTTTGTAGTAGACCACTCTGGTTACTCTGTAGAAAAAAGACTGGGGACAAGATTAGAATTAGGGAGATGTGTTTAGAGGCTACTGGTTTAACAGCAGGGACCAGTGAAGGTTTCAGCCAAGGTAGTAGCAATTCCAGTGGTGTGAAGTGGTGAGAGTATAGATATATTACTGAAGAACTGAGAGGATTTCTTTAAAGTGGGATATTGTGCGTGAGGAACAGCATCAGAGGAAACTAAAGGTTTTGATCTTAGTAACTGGAAGGATAGGACTTCCCAGGTGGCACAGTGGTAAAGAATCCACCTGCCACTGCAGGAGGCGCGAGAGACACAGGTTCGATCCCTGGGTCAGGAAGATCCCCTGGAGGAGGAAATGGCACCCCACTCTAGTATTCTTGCGTGGAAAATCCCATGGTCAAAGGAGCCTGGCAGGCTACAGTGCATGGAGTCTCACAACAGTCAGACATGACTGAGTGACCGAGTACAAACACAAAACTGGAAACCCTCACTTTCAGTACACCAGGGGGACTCCATTGTGTAGGGAGAGAGTACTTGTTAGTTTTTGCTCTGGTGAGTTTGAGTTAGACTTTCAAGTGGACATCAAGTAGTCCGATCTGTAAGCATAGCTTTTGGAAGAAGATTAAGTTGCCGATGTAAATTGGAGAGTTGCCATTTTATGTATGAATTATGTTTAAAGCCATGAGCCTGGCTGGATAATGGATAGGATCATCTGAGGAATGAGTGCTGATAAGAAACAGAAGTAGTTGTAAACTGAGCCCTGGGGCACTGCACCATTTTGAGAAGGGAGAGGAGTCCAAAACATGCAAAGGAGACTAAATGGACAGGCTGGAGTGATAGGAATAAAACATGGGGTGTGTGATGTCCTGGAAAGCCAAGACAAGGGTTACAGCTGCTGAGAGACCAAGTAAGGTAAGGACTGGGCAGCGACCATTGGGTATAACAACATGAAGGTCATGCAGATCTTGAGAAGAGCAGTCGCCGTGTAATCATATTGGGCCCCAGCATGGTTGGGTGTGGGAGATAACCGTGAGGGACACGGAGTATGAACAGCACTTGAGGGACTTGTTATAAAGCACTAGAAAAAGGAAGGACAATATCTGAAGGGAAATGATGCCAAGAGAGTTTTCTTTTTGGCCACACTGGGTCTTCGTTGCTGCACACGGGCTTTCTCCAGTTGCTTTTCTTCATTATGGTGCACAGACTTCTCATTGTGGTGGGTTCTCTTGTGGAGCACAGGCTCTAAGCATGTATGCTTCAGTAGTTGTGGCCTGTGGGATTTTCCCAGACCAGGCATTGAATTCATGTCCCCGGCATCGGCAGGTGGATTCTTAACCACTGGACCACCAGGGAAGTCCCGAAAGTTATTTTTAAGACAGGACAAATGAGCTTTGTATGTTCATGAGAATGAGCCAATAAAGAGGAAAGAACTGATGATGCAGGAAAAAGATGAACTCGTGCAGCGATGTCTTGAGGAGATGAGAGTGGGTGGGACCTCCCTTGAGCGTGAAGGAATCTGCCTTTGCTGAAAGCACAGAGAGAAATGAAGTGCCTGGTCACCATGCAAGTGAGTGGGGATATGTGGTGGGAGTTTATGGACGTTTCCTTCTGGTGATTTCTGTCTTTTTCTGTCAAATAGAAAGCATAGTCATTAGCTGAAGGAAAGGGTAGTATAGGAAGAATGGAGGGCAAATGGACTTGGCAGATGCAGGAGGATCTTCCAGCAGCAGTACTGGCCTGCTTGAGGTGAGCAAGGTCAGGAGACCTGTTTGTATTGCTGTGTGTTTTTCTCTGTCTGCCCTCAGCTGCATAGGTGTAGACTTAGTTGGAGAGTTGGGTTTAACCTGCTGTGCTTTTTGTTCAGTGAGTGCAGTATAGTATGAGAAGGGACAGTAAGTGAATAAATAAAATTGATAGGAGAGCTAAAAACCCAGTGATAGGAATGAGAGGATATTAGAGGGATGAATGACAGCAAAAAAACTACTATGATTAATGGAAAATAGTTCTTAATGGTGTATAAGAATTGTTGGAGGTGAGTTGCCAGAGAAGTGACCTGGAAAGAGAGTAGCTTTGACTGGAGAGTCAGATGTTAGAAATTGAGATTTGTTGACAGAGTTAAGGCTATGACTGTTATGAATGGATGGCTGAGGAATGGTAGAAGGAAAGGCTTGACCAAGGCTACGGTAGAAGAGTTGAGGTGAACTTTTATCATGAATTGCAAGTCACCAGACATATGATCCATACAAGCCCGAACAAATGTTGTTGACTTTGTACTTAGAATGCTGTCTATCTGCAGGCACTGGACTGACTGTGCTCTGAAGCCAGACTGCCTCTGTCAGTGCCCAGCTCTCCCATCTTTCTTTTTGTGTGATGTGTGCCACATTTTCTCATCTTTAACTTGAGGGATAATATTGTCTACTTACTCAGATTATTTTTTAAGATTATATGAGATAATGGGTTATCTCCTAGAAATTACTGCTGAAAGACTTGAAAAATTGTGTCTTGAGCATGTAAGTTTTTATTGTTTCCCTTGAAGTGAATCCTGAGGCAGACAGCCCAGGCATGGTATGTGGATTCCATGAAATCTTTAGGGATCCAGGCTTCTACCACCCCTAGCATTTGACCCTAATGCTCTTGATTCAAGATAGCTGCTGGAACTCCAGCTATCCCATCTGAGTTCCAGGGTCACAGGAAGAAGACACGGAGTGGGTAAGACCTTCTTTCTTTTAAGGAAACTTCTTAAAGTTTTTGCAAAGCACTAGGATTTTCATTTCAAATTGCCATACATACTGTAAGGGAAACTAGCAAATATGGTCTTTCAGCTGAGTGGCAGTGTGCCCATTTCAGAATGAGGGGTACTTGTACTAAGGGAATGAACGTGTGAGGTATCAGAGAGTAGCAGGCAACCTCTGCCACAGTTAGAGTGCTTTAGCACAGTCCTGGGCACATGTAAATGTCAGCTCTCTTTCCTGTCTTTGCTAACTCTCTCTTTGATGGAAATCAGCTGACACTCTCCACCATGTTTGGGCTCTCATACATGTGTGCACCCTGTTTCCTATGACAGCAGTTCCTCCTCTGGCTACCAACGCTGTGTCTCCGTCTCTTGCATTGCTGGCTAACAACCTGTCCATGCCTACAAGTGACTTACCGCCTGGTGCTTCGCCAAGGAAAAAGCCTCGGAAGCAGCAGCACGTGATTTCAACAGAAGAAGGGGACATGATGGAGACAAACAGCACTGATGACGAGAAGTCCACTGCCAAGAGTCTTCTGGTGAAGGCAGAGAAGCGCAAGTCTCCTCCCAAGGAGTATATTGGTAACGCTCACTTGAGTTAACTTTTGTCATGGAAAGCTTCCCACTTAAGTTAGGAGTTTATCCCTGAGGCTGTTTACAATAGCTAGATTTCACTTACAGCTCATCTGCAGAAATTGTACCAGGAATATTGTTGCAAATATATAGTAAGCTATATGGTGTTTTCTTTTTCTTCTTGTTTAAATAGATGAAGAAGGTGTAAGGTATGTCCCAGTGCGTCCAAGACCTCCCATTACTTTGCTCCGTCACTATCGGAACCCCTGGAAAGCTGCTTACCACCACTTTCAGCGGTACAGTGATGTCCGGGTCAAAGGTCAGTTTTGCCAGAAATGGTTAGTGTTGACTTCATGCAGTTGGTCTTTCACTCAGCTGTGTTAAAGTCACAGTAGAATGAAAAGACAGAATCACAGTTTTCCAGCTTCAAAAAGAACCCCATCAGTTTTGTTATAAATCTCAAGACTTTATTGGTTACTCTTAAGCATAATATACAGTTGAGCATAAAATTTGGAGAATTATCCTTTGCCTTAGAAAGCTATATGTACTTTACTGGAAACACAGTCTAATGAATAAGTGACTACCTGTGTTGCCAGCTCCCCAAGTAGTGACAGATGACCTCCTTAGCCCCTAAAGTAGTTGAGGAGGAGCTATACTAGATTGTTACAGGACATAGACCACAGTAGTCCCAGGATGCTCAGATGTGCATTCAACATAAGCCCTAGAAAGTGTATTTTCCAAAAGACCTTTTGTTTAACATATGTGAAACAAAAGATCTTTTGTTCAACATTTGTTCAAACATATGTGGGATGATCTAGCGTGAGCACACAGTAAATGTTTTTGTGGTGGTTGAACTTGAGAATAACATTCTAATAAACCCACTTATAGTGAAAATGGCTGATAGCAGTTTTCTTGAATCTGCAAATATTTCTATGGATAGACTTTAAGTGTTATTAATCACAAATATAATCATTGCATAGAGAAGTATGAGTTTTCAGAGAATTGGCCATATTTCCCATTCCCTCAAATAAATTGTATTTGGAAGCTTCTCCGAGGGTTCCCTTGAAGCCTCAAGATGAGTCCAAGTTAGATGGTATGGACTAAAGCCCATGAGCAGGAGTGAAGATCCTGACAGTTCAGTCTCTGAATGGAAGCACAGAGGTAGCTGCACTGCCCAGCTTTTCTTCCTCATGAGTGTACCCTGAGTTGAGAAAAGAAGGTGAGACTTCCAAAGAGAAATCAGAGAATGTTGGCCTTTGGTGAAAGTAGGATATGAGCCACCAAACATTTCTTCACACCACAGAATTCCATATTGTAGTAGGAAAATATTTACAGTTTCCCTGGTAACATTTTAAGCCATGTAAGAAAATACTTATTGCTTATTGGAATTCACTCTTCATAAGCTATCTCAAGAAAAGTAATTTAACAGCTAAAAATATTGATGATTCCTAAATCTTCTGTTCAAATATGCATGTATTAATCACTTTGTGCCAAGTCTCTTGACTATTAAACTTTAATTGAACTGTTTTGTCTAAGCTGTAAAGTCATATTCATATAAACAAGTAAAGACAGAATACTGAAAACAAGTAATTGAACTGAAGAAAAGAAAAAAGAAATGGCAAGAAGCACAGGAAACAAACAGAAAACAAATAATAACCTGACAGACTTAGCCTTACATATCAGTAATTATCTTAAGTGTAAATAATCTAACATATCAATTAACACAGATTGGCAGAAAAAATGAAAAAAGATCCAACTGTATTCTGTCTGTAAGAAACTTCAGATACAGTGTATCAGTAGAGTGACAGTAAAAGGATGGAAAACCAAACATTGCAAAAGTTAATTTTAAAAAAGAGTGATTATATTAATATCAAATAAAATAGACTTCAGAGGAAAGAAAATTACCAGAAATGAAGAAAGGCATTACATACTGATTTTAAAAATAGTTAACAAAAACCAAGAGCTTCAGAAATATGAGGCAAAAACAGCTGAAAGAAATAGTAGGCAAATATGTAGTTATAGTTAGAACTTCAACATACTCGTCTCAGCAGTTGATAGAAGTACTTGATAGAGAATCAGCAAGAATATGCAAGAAGTGAATACCACAAACCAACATTCAGTAGACATTTATAGGACACTTGAACTGCAGCAGAATACATATTCTCTCAAGATGCATATAGACCTTATTTAGGATCATAAATCTCAACAATTTGGGGAGAATTGAAATCATGTAGAAGATCTTCATTGGCTATGATAGACTCAAACTAGAAAGCAGTGACAGATTACAGAAAAACCTCGAGCCCATGGAAATTAACCATGGGGATGGCCATGGCTCCCTATAGGGACAGAGATACTGGCAGCAGCAGTTCTGAGGAGCACTCAGTCATATGAGCCCTCCCAGAGGCTGCCATTAGCTCCACCCAACAACCTCTAGGCCCAGTGCTGGAATGCCTCAAGCCAAATCACCAACAGGGCAGGAACACAGCCCCACCCATCAGCTCATGCTTGTGCTAAGTCACTTCAGTCCTGTCTGACTCTCTGATCTGGTGGAGTATAGCCCTCCAAGCTCTTCTGTCCATGGGATTCTCAAGGCAAGAATGCTGAATTTGGTTGCCATTTCTTACTCCAGAGGATCTTCCTGACCCAGGAATCAAACCTGCCTCTCTTGCATCTTCTGCATTGGCAGGCGGGTTCTTTACCACTAGTGCCATCCGGCAAACAGCTTAAGTCTTCCTGAGCACTGCCCTGACCACCAGAGGGACAGGACCCAGCTCCACCCACCCCTGGGCAGGAGCCAGTGCCTCCCATTAGGAAATCTGCACAAACCTCTTAGACAGCCTAATCCACCAGAGAGCAGATAGCAGAAGCAACAACTACAGTCCTGCAGCCTGCAGAATGGAGACAGCAGAGGAACATGTCCCAGATGAAGGAACAAGATAAAACCCCAGAAGAACAACTAAGTGAAGTGAAGGTAGCAGCCTACCAGAAAAAGAGTTTGAAATAATGATAGTGAAGAAGATCCAGCACAGAAAAAATACAGAGGCATAGATCACGAAAATATAAGAAATGTTTTACAAAGACCTAGAAGAACTAAAGAACAAAGATGAACAACACAGTAACTAAAATGAAAACTACACTAGAAGGAGTCAATAGCAGGATAACTGAAGCAGGAAAACGTATGAGTGATCTAGAAGACAGAATGGTGGAAATCACTGCCATAAAACAGAATAAAGAAAAAAGAATGAAAAGAAATTAAAACAAACTGAGAGACCTTGAGACAACATTAAATGTACCAACATTCACATTATAGGGGTCCCAGAAGAGCGAGAGAAAGGACCTGAGAAAATACTTAAAGACATAATAGCTGAGAACTTCCCTAACATGGAGAGGGAAACAGTCACCCAACTCCAGAAAGCACATAGTCCCAGGCAGGAAAAAACCAAGGGGAACACACCAAGACACATAGTAATTTTTGTCAAAAAGACAAAAATAAAACATTAAAAGCAACAAGGGGAAAACAACAGATAACATACAAGGGAACTCCCATAAGGTTATCAGCTGATTTCTCAGCAGAAACTTTGCAGGCTAGAAGGGAATGGTGCAGTATGTTTAAAGTGATGAAAGGGAAGAACCTACAACCAAGAATACTCAACCCAGCAAGGCTGTCATTCAGATTCAATGGAGAAATCAGAAGCTTTACAGACAAGTAAAAGCTGAGAAAATTCAGCACCACCAGACCAGCTTTGCAACGAATTCTAAAGGAACTTCTCTAAGTGGAAAAGACCACAACTAGAAACAAGAAAATTGCAAATGGAAAAGTTCACTGGTAAAGGCAAATATACAGTAAAGGTAGGAATCATATCCACACAAATATGATATCACAACCAGCGGTTGTGAGGAGACCACAAATGTAGGATATTGGAAATGCATTTGAAATTTAAAAACCAGCAGCTTATTAACAATCTTGTCTATATATAGACTGCTGTATCAAAACCCCATGATAACCACAAACAAAGTCGACAGTAGATACACACTTAGAAGAGGAGTCCAAACCCAACACTAAAGTTAGTCATCAAATGACAAGAGAACAAAAGAAGACGGGAAGAAAAAAGACCTATGAAAATAATCCAAAACAATAAAATGGCAGTAAGAACATACATATCAATGATTACCTTAAATGTAAATGGATTAAATGCTTCAACCAAAAGACATAGACTGGTGAATGGATACAAAATCAAGGCCCCTAAGTATGCTGTCTGTAAGAGAACCACTTCACATCTAGGGACACATACAGTCTGAAAGTGAGAGAATGGAAAAAGGTATTCTGTGCAAATGGAAATCAAAAGAAAGCTGGAGTAGCAGTACTCATAGCAGGCAAAATAGACTTTAAAGTAAAGACTTACAAAAAACTAAGGACACTACATAATGATCAAGGGATCAATCCAAGAAGGTATAACAATTGTAAATAATATATGCACCCAACATAGGAACACCTCAATATATAAGGCAAATACTAACAGCCATAAAGGGAGAAATTAACAGTAACGCAATAATAGTGGGAGACTTTAACACTCCACTTTCATCAGTGGACAGATCATCCAGACAAAATCAATAAGGAAATACAGTATTAGAAATACTAATAATGCTACATGCTGCTGAAGATGTAGAGAAACTAAATTTCTCATATATTCCTTTGAGCATTTTGATCGTTATCCCACTGCCTTCTAGACTCCATTGTTTCTCCTGAGAAGTCAGCTGTTGATTTTAATGGGATTATATTGTAAGTGATGCATCATGTTTTGTCTTACTCCTTTGAAGATATTTTCAGCTTTGACTTTCAACATTTTTACTATGATATGTCTATCTGTATCTTTGCATTTATCTTCTTTGGAGTTAGCCTTGAGCTTCCTGATATATACGTTACTGTTTTTCAGTAAATGTGAAAAATCTTAAGTCATTTTTTCTTTTGAGTGTTTCTTCTCCTTTATCTCTTTTCCTTTTGGTACTCCATTATACATGCATTGGTGCTCTTAATGGTGTGCAATTTCCGTCTCTCTGTTGATACTCTGTTTAATGTGACATGATCATCATCCCTTCTCTTACTTTTTCACTCGTCCTTTTCGTTCTGTGAATTTATTCATAGTGCCTGCTTTGAAATATTTTCCTGTTGAATCTGACATCTGGTCGCTCTGTCAAGCATTTTCTGGTGCCTGTCTCTTTTTCCACATGTGTGGGTCATACTTCCCTGTTTATTTGAATGCCTCATAATTTTTGTTGGAAACTGGACATTTTAGATAATGTAGCGACTCCAGGTACTGGTCTTGCTGCCTCCTCAAAGACCCGCTATAGTTATTTGCGTTTTTAGCTGTTTAGTGACTGGCTGGAATCTTGTAGTGAAATCTGATCAGCTCCACCCCACCAGCACCACCAAGTGCTGAGCCTCTGATGTGACTCCTTGGGGAGACACAGCTTTGAGTGTGCCCACAGCTACCGTGGGAGGACAGTGGCATTGGTAGGCTTCTCTCCTGCTGTTTCCCTGACCACGTCCGGTAAACCCCACTTACCGCTTGCTGTTTGATCTATTAAGAACACAATACTGGAATTTGCCCTTAAACACAAATGCCTCTGCAAACAAATCTAGTCGTATTGTAGCTCCTTGCCAGAATGGTTTCTGAGGTCAGTATTTGATAATCATTCTGCCCCCAAGGAGAGTTCCTGCCGCTATCTCACTCTCTGTTCTCTCCTGCAAATGGGTCAGACACAATCTAGGCTGTGTCTTCACTATGTCTGCACATTTCCTCCCACTTGCCTTACCTACACCCTCCACTGCTCTTGGGAGCACCTTTAGGTTTCAACTTCACACTGTTGAAAATGGAGCCAACTCCTTTGGGAAGAGATTAGAAGCTTCCTGTTTTATGGCCTGTTTCTTTCTCCAGGCAGAATCTCTGAGCCTAGGGCTCTGGAGGTGGGGGTGGGCCAATGGCAACTTGGCAGGTGAGTGCTCATTGGAGGGGAGGAGGGGTGAGCAGCCTGTGTTCTACTTGGCCTGCCTCTCCTATGGTGATGCCACCACTTCACAAGCCAGGAGAAGGGCTCCTGGGCCCCAGTGTTCTCAGCTCACCTTGCCTAAGGTACAGTCTGCCTTCTACAAGTGGGGATTGAGCAAAAGAAGGGAGCCGCCACATGTCACCTAGACTCAGGACCTGAGACTTAGCCTCAGCAACAGGGAGCAGGATGAGAAATGCCCTGCTCCTTCTGGGAACTGGAGGAGAGGGAACCCTGTGCTTGGGGCTATAGCAATCTGGAACAGAGTGTCCACCTTCTAAGCTAGAGGGAGAAGGAGAGAGGGATCAGTCTTGGTTCAAATGCCACAGACTTACTGGCCTTTCACCTTTTAGTATATTTGTTTGAATAGATGTTTCTGCCTTGCTGTTTGCCCTTAAGACCTTTTTCCAGAGGTTTAAAGGGTTTTTTTTTTAATTTCTCCAGTTCCACTGGGGAAGCTGCTTAGCAGAACACTGTCATATCACAATTCAGCCGTCTTTTACACATTACTGAGCTACTCTGGAAAACAGTTTGGCAGTTTCATAAAAACTAAACATGTACTTACCATATGACCCAACAGTTGCCCTCCTGGGCATTTATCCCAGAAAAATGAAAACCCTCTGTCTACACAAAAATCTGAATAGAGATGTTCATGGCAACATCTTTGATAATAGCCAAAAGCTAGAAACAGCACAAATGGCGTCAAATGGTTAAACAAACAAGCCACTGAATCCTATCAGCAGTGGCCAGGAAAGAACTATTGATTATGCAGCAGCTTGGCCATTGTGCTTAGGCTTACTAGAAAAAAAAAATCAATTTTCAAAACATGCACCCCCTCCCTTCCCCAGAAAAAAGACACACACCATGTGATTCTATTTATATAATCTCAAAGTGACAAAGTTATACAGATAGAGAAGAAATTAGTGGATCAGGGTTTAATCGTGAGGAAGGGGTGGTGTGACCATAAAGGTGTGACACAGGAGGTCTCTCATGGCGATGAGTAGCTCTAAATCTTGATTGACATAACAGTCACATAAATAATGACATATACTCACTTTACATCAGTGGTAATTTCCTGGGTGTGATAACTGTACTGCAGTTACTAAGATGTAAACAGTGAGGGGAAACTGGGTAAAGGGAAATACTGGACCTCTCTTTACTATCTTTTTATTTTTTCCCCAACAAAAGCTTTAGTGAGCTATAATTCATGTAGCATGCAATTAACCTATTAAAATGTACAATTCAGTGATTCCTAGTGTATTCACAAAGTTGCGTGTTTATCTCTACATTTAGTTTTAAAACATTTTCATTAGCCCAACAAGTACAACCCTTAGCTATTAGTACAACCCTTAGTTGTTAATACAACCCTTAGCTATCATCGCCAGTCCTGCCATCTTCACTCTTCCCTACCTCCAACCCTAGGCAACCTCTTTTATCTACTTGCCATCTCTTTAGATTTCCCATAGCTGGACATTTCCTATGAACAGAATCATATACCATGTAGTCTTCTGTGACAGGTTTATTTCACTTAATTTAATGTTTTCAAGAGTCATTCATATGGCATATATCAGGACTTCATTCAATTTTCCTGCCAAATAATACTCTATTTTATGGATATATACCACATATTATTTATCCTTTCATCATTCAGTGGGCATTTGGGTTGTTTCCACTTTTTGATTATGAATAATGTTCCTATAATCATTTGTGTCTACATTTTTGTGGAAACATTTGTTTTCATTTCTCTTGTACATACACCTAAGAATGGAATTTCTGGGTTGTTTGGTAACTATATTTAACATTCTAGGAACTCTGAGAGTATTTTCCAAAGCAAATACATTTTACTTCCCACCAGGAATGCATGCATATGACTTCTGATTTTTCCACATCCTCACCAACACTTACTCTTTTTTTATTATCATTATGGCATCTTGCTGCTGCTGTTGCTAAGTCGCTTCAGTCGTGTCTGACTCTGTGCGACCCCATAGACGGCAGCCCACCAGGCTCTGCCGTCCCTGGGATTCTCCAGGCAAGAATACTGGAGTGGATTGCCATTTCCTTCTCCAGTGCATGAAAGGGAAAAGGGAAAGTGAAGTCGCTCAGTCATGTCTGACTCTTAGCGACCCCATGGACCGTAGCCTACCAGGCTCCTCCGTGCATGGGATTTTCCAGGCAAGAGTACTGGAGTGGGGTGCATTGCCTTCTCTGTTATGGCATCTTAAGGGGTTTGAAATGGTACTTTACTGCAGTCTTTATTTGCATTTCCCTAATGCCTAATGATGTTGAATATCTTCATGTTTGTTGCCAATTTGTATATGTTTTTTGGAGAAATGTGTGTTTAGATATTTTGCCCTTTTTAATTCGTTTGTCTTCATTGTTGAGTGGTAAGAATTCTTCCTATGTTCTAAAGACAGGTCTCTTACCAGATACATATCTATACTATCTTTGCAGCTTCTGTGAATCTATAATTATTTTGAGCTGAAAAGTTTTTTTGTAATGCTCATAACGACAGACACAAGACCATATAAAACTGATGAAAGCTGACGAGTCAGTGGACTTTATCAGTAGCATGGTTATGATATTATTCTGCAGTTTTGCCAGATACTACCACTGAGGGAAACTGGATAAAAAATGCATAGGACCTCTCTGTATTATTTCTTACAATTGCATATCAATCAATAATTATCTCAAAAAGTTTAAGATTTTTAAATTACTTTCTTGCTAATATTTGCCTACCAGATAAGTTTGGGGTTTTTTTGTTGTTGTTAATTGCTCTAGGAAGTAAAGTTGATCAGTTTTAGGTTCACAACAAAATTGAACGGAAGGTAAAGAGATTTCCCATGTCTACCCCCCACCCCCTGTCCCCACATATGCACAGCCTCTCTCACTATCAACATCCCTCACCACAGTGGCACATTTGGTGAGCCTACACTGAAATAATTATCACCCAAAGCTTATCATTTACATTAAGGTTCAGTCTTGGTCTTATGCATTGTTTCAGTTTTGACAAATACATAGATTGGGTTTTTTTCAAGATTAATTTTTTAGGGACTTCGCCTGGTGAACCAGCGGTCAAGAATCTACCTTCCAATGCAGGGGATGAGGGTTCAGTCCCTAGTGGGGAACTAAGATCCCACATACCACAACAACTGAGCCCACTCATTCTAGAGGCCATGCTCTGCGCTAGAGAAGGTCTGAGTGCCACAGCAAAGATCCAGTGCAGCCAAAATTTTAAACAGAAAAAATATTAATTTTTTCAGTAATATAATTTTTTTTATTTTTTAAAAATAGTTTTTGATTATCCATGTAATGTGTAAATCCATTTTAAGTCTTGGTGAGCAGTAATATTAAAACTTCACAGATACATCTAAACTCACCTCTGACAGGTGCCCCTCAATCCTAGTTTGTCTTTCCCCCTTTCCCCAGTCCAAATGATAAAATTCATATTTATTTTACTACACTGCTGATTCATGGGCTTTTCCATCTGAATTTAAATGTTACTCAAGTCTTAGCCCTATGATTTCTTCCAAGATCTAGATAACACCACAGAGCTTCTAAGCTTAATGCCCAGACTCTCCACATGCTTGCAAACATCACACATGAGCAAGGCTCCAACCCACTAAAGACCATTTCCCTCATTTAAAACTTAGAGTATTAGCTTACTCTCTTTTGAACTCATTAGATTAGCAAAGTAAGTCTTATTTTGCTGGAGTGAACCAAAAGATCTTTTATTCATATTGTGACTTAGATTCTCAGTGACTTTTATATATATATATATATATATATATTTTTTTTTTTTTTTTCTTTTTATGGTTCCAGAGGAGAAGAAAGCTATGCTGCAGGAAATAGCTAATCAGAAAGGAGTATCATGTCGTGCCCAAGGCTGGAAGGTTCACCTCTGTGCTGCCCAGTTGCTGCAGCTGGTAGGTGGCACTCTAGCAGTTGTTACGTCCTGCTGAGGACATCTGAGTTCATAGAGCATTTTCTTTAGAGTGATTCTGAAGAGTTCCCAGTTAACATGGGTCATGGTGGAATTTTTATGTGTGCTGTGTAATATAACTATTCCATGGATGTAATCTAAATGTATCTTAGTTTTGTTTCCTCATAACCAAAATATACTGAACAACTTTAGTGTGTAAGACCCACAATTAAGGTTCATGTGTTGCTGTGACATCTGGAACAAAGGGGGCCTCGGGTGGCCTGTCAACCCATTCTCACTCTGCTCCTCACTGTGGGAATCAGGCATAGTTCCCACTTCTCCCTGAACAGTGGGCTTCAGTTCTCTGCCAGCTTGAGATATGCAGATAAGCCAGTGATATCCCCCTGGGAGCACCAGGGGGCACCGTGCCCTCTTAATACCACAAAGCCTGCCTCCTGCAGCCCCTGCTTGCTCCCTCTCATGTCTCTCTGTCGAGGAGTACACCCCTGAGTGGTTCTGCATGGCATGCGGTGTCCTCCCCTGGGCCCAAGTATGCCGACTAGTAAACTGCTGTCCATCTCGTCTGTCCAATGCATTCTGTGTTCAGCCCTTTCCATAACCCTTGGGCAAGACTCTGTCCTTCAACAAGATAAAGAAGAGCCAATCAAAATAATCTCACAAAGTCTTTCTGTCTCTGGAGTAGCCATGATCTGAAGAACATTGTCTTTTTATGAGTGTTTTTTTTAAAGTAGTGCCATGGCTAGGTTTAAATTTAGTATAAAAGCATATTTTTATGGAACTTACAGACTTGTTTTTCAGAGAAATTGTGAATTTGGGGGAGAATTTAAAAACTATCCTTGGACTTCCGTGGTGGTGCAGTGGTTAAGGCTCTGAGCTTCCACTGCAAGGAGGTCAGGTTGGATTCTTAGAGAACTAATATCCCACATGCTGCGTGGTGCAGCCAAAAAAAAGTTATCCTAGAAGATGCTCTGAATTACGGCCAATTGTGATGTTGATTAACTTTCCTTACCGTACTGTATCTTAGTCATTGGGAGAAATGATTTTATCACCCAAACAGACCTGATACCAGTTTACACAGGTGATTCAAGGTGGATTTTTTGCCTGAGTTTGATGAAGAAAAGTATTTCTGAGGTCGTGATTTCCTTCTCCTTGTTTGTTGCAGACGAATCTAGAACATGATGTTTACGAAAGACTCACCAACCTACAGGAAGGGATTATCCCAAAGAAAAAAGCAGCAACAGATGATGATTTACACCGAATAAATGAACTAATACAGGTTTGAAGGAGCCCTTTCCCTCCCCTTATTTCTCCCTTCCCCTCTCTCCACTAATATCTTTGGTAAAAACTGATTATTTTCTTCAGCCTGCATTATCCAGAAACAGTAAAGTGTTTTTTTTCTATGTGAAAGCCTCAAAATGGCTCAATTCAAAGGTGAGAAGTTCTTTAAAAGCCACATTGTCTTGAAGATTACTGATTGATGATGTAATGTCTTTTGTTTCAGGGAAATATGCAGAGGTGTAAACTTGTGATGGATCAAATCAGTGAGGCCAGAGACTCCATGCTTAAAGTTTTAGATCATAAAGATCGTGTCCTGAAGCTTCTAAACAAGAATGGAACTGTCAAGAAGGTGTCAAAATTGAAGCGAAAAGAAAAAGTCTAGACCCCGAATCAGGACTTTGGAAAAAGAATTTATGGAGAATGATGTTGGGGGTGGGGGAAGGGATTGGTTATTTTCAAAGTGGAACATTGAGATAAAGGAAAGCGTTCCTTAATTCACACATGAAAGCAGAGGGACCCAGAACATCCAGTGATATGGAAGGATCAGAACTGATCTGACAGTGGACTCCAGTCTTTCTTTCAGGCGTCTCCCTCTTATGCTTACTGTGTCGTACCTGACTCCTGTTGCAACAGGGTCTCCCGGTTGGAATCAGTGACACAAG
Source organism: Giraffa tippelskirchi (assembly GCF_054371585.1). Taxonomy (NCBI): domain Eukaryota; kingdom Metazoa; phylum Chordata; class Mammalia; order Artiodactyla; family Giraffidae; genus Giraffa; species Giraffa tippelskirchi. The sequence continues at coordinate 67,548,969 of NC_137277.1, forward strand.
TGACAGGCTGGCATTTTTCAGCCTTCCAGCTGATAAACTGTTTATCTGATGGATTCCTGCAGGACCCATACTGAGCCTGAACTGAAAGTATCCACTTGGACCATCTGTTCTCTCTCTACACTGAAAATCAAACCTCTTCCCCTCACCCTAGTCGGTTCTTACTCTGTCTGACCTTCAGATGCCCACGCTGGCCTTCTAAAGCATTGCAATGGCACTTGAGAGACCTGCCACATCTCACGCTAAAGGGTTTGAACTGCCAATTCTTGTCATTTTCTAAAGAACCATTTCAAAGTGAACTTGTTATATTGTCTGTCCTGCGTGTGTCAGAGTTGGGTTTTTGTGGAGGTTCAGAGCAGGCAACACCATAAGTTGCTCTGAGATCCTTGTTCTGAAGTACATTCTTGGTTATCTGTACTTCTGTAGCTGGTGTGATGCTGTTAATTATACGTATGGCACATCTCCAAATGTTAATAAAGGACTCAAAGAGGTTTTGTACATAAAGCAGTTTGCATCTTTCTATGAAGTTCATCAGTGCTGTGCTGCACATCACTTGAGTGTTCACCCTTCTGTCGTTTCTCTCACATTGTTGAGTCTACTCTGTTTGGTTGCTCCACACAGAGTTCCACTTACCTTGGTATCTTGAAGATGTCGCAGATGGTGAAGCCTGTGGGCTTTTGATTATCTTAAGTATGAGACTACATTGTACCTCATTGTAGATATAAATTGGTCATTTTATAGTACAAAAAATAAGGCTGTGGTAATGGGGGAAGGACTTCCAGGAGAGTGGATTTTCTTTACGAGGTTGCCTCTGTGACCTCGCTGGAGTGGGAAGGTAGCCTAGGCTTGCTTTCTCTTTTCTGGCTGCATCAGGTCTTAGTCGTAGCACGGGGGATCTTCATTGAGATGCGGGATCTCTAGAACCCTGGCTGGGGAACTAAGATCCCACCTGTCACAGGGCAACTAAGCCTCTGCACCACAACTAGAGTCTGGCTCTCCTGAGACAGCCTTGCTTGAACTGGAGTGGTAAACTCTCATCTGGCATAGGACTGGGGAAGAGAAACAAAGCAGGCTTTCTGCCTTCTTCCAGTGTGACCGCGTGGCCTGCATAGCCTAGGCTAAAGAGGTCCTCAGAACAGTCAAGGCTGTTTCACTAGAGTGTTTCAACCTGAAGCCACTGCTGATTGTGTCTAGGCTCCAGTATAGTGTTCTATGCAATCCAGTGACGATGTTAGAACAGGACTCCTTTGCCGTTGCTTCTCATTGTATATATTGCCTAGCGATGCATGGTGCGCTGGCTTGTGAAGGACAGGACTCAGGTATTTGGGATCCTACATCAGAGACTTGGTCTCTCTAAAAGTATTTGTGTGCTCACTCACTCAATCGAGTCCAACTCTTTGCCACCCCAAGGACTTGTTACCTCTGTTTAAACAAAACTTCGATAATTCGATAACCCTGGTCAAACAAAGCTTGTCAGTGCAAGCTTTGATGTCAGGGCAAGTAAGAACAGTGGTGGTTTCTGTCTTCCCTCACCTTATGAGGACAATGTGATCAGAAGATGGGAGGAGAAGGAGGAGGGAGTGAATCATCTGTGTATACACTGTTATTTAAAAACAGCTTTATGGAGCACAGATTGACATACTAAGCACCTTAATGTATACAACTTGATAAGATTTAAGCTATGTAAATACCTATGAAACATTCACCACAATCAAGAGAGGGAAGAAATCAGACCCAAAAGTTTCCTTGTGCCTCTGTGACATCTTGCCTCTCACCCCTACCTGCCCTCCACCCATCTCCAGGCAAACATTAATCTGCTTTCTGCCACTCTCGTTTGCATTTTCTGTGATTTCATATGAATGAAATCATTATATTATTTTTTGAGGGAGGGAGTCTGGCTTCTTTTACTCAGCATGGTGGAAATTTATGCTGAAATTTACCCCTATGGCTTACTTCAATAGTTCATTGCTTTTTATTGCTAAACGGCAACCATTTTGTCATCTGAATATGTATATTCCTTCCACAAGTTGCTTCTCTGTCCACCTGTAGAAAGACATTCAGGTTGTTAAATTTTCGTTATTACAGGTGTATGAACAAATGTTGGTATACAACTTAACTGGTGATTTTATCTTAGTTGTATTTTCCAGGGGTTTATGACCAGGAGATGGTGCTGAGAAGTCCAGACACCCAGTGGCTCCTGATGCAGAAAACTATCACTCACAAGTTTATCATATTATTTTTTAAAACCTGGGTATTACAGAAGATCATTAACTAGAAAATACCTTTTTTTTTTTATCATAGTAATTAAAAGTCACAGTTTGAGAGTTTAAAGTTATTTTAGAGGTTATATAGTCCAGCCTAACCTGTGATGAAAGGGACACGTTTGAAAGGATGTACTTTTTTATTATAAAATTTTCCCTGGTGGCTCAGACGGTAAAGCGTCTGCCTACAATGCGGGAGACCCGGGTTCGATCCCTGGGTCGGGAAGATCCCCTGGAGGAGGAAGTGGCAGTCCACTCCAGTACTCTTGCTTAGAAAATCCCACGGATGGCTGAGCCTGGTAGGCTGCAGTCCATGGAGTCACAAAGACTCAGACACGACTGAGCGACTTGACTTTCACAGCACAGATAAAAGTACGTGAAACAACTTTGAAATGATCCCCCAGGGTAAGAAATATAACTTTGCTAGTCACACACTGCTGTATCCCAATCACAGCCCTCTTCTTCTCTCTAAAATAACCATCTTAACTTTTACCCCAAAATAATCAATTTTATTGTATAATTACAGAGAGATAAATAACCACATCTTAAATTTACAGTTTTGTGTATTTTGACACATACATACAACCATGGCTAAGAGCCAAATAAAGAGCCATGACATTACTGTAAAACCCTAGAAAGAGTGCTCCTTTGTAGTCAATACACTTCTGCACCCACCCCCAACCCCCAAGGGAAACACTGATCTACTGCCCCTTATCATAGATTGGTTTTGTCTATTCTTGAACTTCATGTAAATGGAATCATACAGTATGTACTTATTTGTACCTGGCTATTTTGATCAACATAATTTGAGACTGTCCCATCTGCTAAGTGTATCCTGAGTTGTTTCTTTTTACTGCTGTGTCACTATGCCACAGTCTGTTTACGTGTTATCCCACTGAAGGACGTCTTGGTGCTTCAAGCTCTTGACTGTTACGAGTAAAGCTGCTGTGAGCATTCAAATTCAGGTTCTCATGTGGAAATAAGTGTTCAAATCAGTTGGGTAAAAACCTAGAAATGTGATTGCTGGGTCATAAAGTAAAACTGTTTAGTTTTATAAGAAACTGCCAAACTATCTTCCAAACCAGCTGTACCATTTTACATTCCCACCAGCAGAATAAGAGTTGATGTTGTTTCACATCCTCACCAACGTTTAGTGTTATCAGTGTTTAGATCTTAGCCATTCGAACAGGTGTATAGTGATTTCTCATGACATGAAGTTGAGCATTTTTTTCAAATTCTCATTTTCCACCTTTATATCATTTTTGATGAAGTATTTGTTCACATCTTTGTCTGTATTTTAATTAGCTTCTTTGTTTTCTGATGGAGTTTTAAGGGTTTTTTGTGTATTTTGGATACCAGTCCTCTTTCAAGTAAGTATTTTGCAAATATTTTCTCCCTCTCTGTGGCTTATGTTGCATTTAATTAATAGTGCCTTTTGAAGGCAGTTTTTAATTCTAATGCTGTACAACATCAGTTTTTTCTTTTATGAATTGTGCTTTTGGATTACATCTAGACTCATCACCAAACCCACAGTCACCTAGATTTTCTCCTGTGTTTTGATACAGTAGTTTTATAGTTTTGTGTTTTACATTTAGGCTGTGATGATCCATTTTGAGATAATTTTTGTGAAATTTGTAAGATCTGTGTGGAGTTTTTTGGTTTGGGGATGGTGGGGCAGGGTTCACATGCATGTCCAATTGTTCCATAACCATATCTTGAAAAGATTATTCTTAATTAAATTGCCTTTGTTCCTTTGCCAGAGATCAGTGGACTGTAATTGTGGAGGTTTTTTCCTGGGTTCTGTATTCTGTCCCATTGACCTACTTGTCTGTGTTCTTTTGCCAGTACCACTCTGTTCTGATTACTATAGCTTTACAGTTACTTTTAAAGTTGAAAATAACAGTTCTCCAACTTTGTTCTTCAGTATCGTGTTGGCTATTCTAGGTCTTTTGTCTTTTTGTATAAACCTTAGAATCTGTTAATACCTACAAAAAGCTTGCTGAAATTTTGACTAGTATTACATGACTCTATAGATCAAGTAGGGAAGGAATTGACATCTTAATAATGTTGAGTGTTCTAGTCCATGAACTTGGACTGTCTCCTTATTTATTTAGATCTTTGATTTCTTTAATCAGTTTTGTAGTTTTCCTCATGTACACCCTGTACCTATTTCATTAGATTTATACCTAAGTATTTCATTTGTGTGTGTGCTTTTGTAAATGGTGCTGTATTTTTTATTTCACTTTTTTTTGGGGGGGTAGGGCTATGCCACACTTGTGGGATGTTAGTGGGATGGCTTGTGGGATGTTAGTTCATTGAACCCAGGCCCTTGGCAGTAAAAGCACAGTGTCCTAAACACTTGGCCTCTAGGGAATTCTCCATTTCAAATTCTAATTGTTCTCTGGTGGTATATACAAGAGCGGTCCACATTTATCTACTATTAACCTTGTGTGGTGTGATGTTGCTATATTCACAGATTTTTTTGTTGATTCTTCAGAACTTTCTATGTAAACAGTGATTCTGTCTGTGAACAAATACAGTTTTATTTCTTCTTCCTCAGTTTGTATAGTTTTTATTTCCTTGTACTGTGCTGTGCTGTGCTAGGTCGCTTCAGTCATGTCCAACTCTTTGCGACCCTATGGACATGCCAGGCTCCTCTGTTATGGGGATTCTCTAGGCAAGAATACTGGATGGGATGCCATGCCCTCCTTCCAGGAGGTCTTCCAATAAGGTCTTGAGTAGAAGTGGTAAAAGGGGATATGCTTGCCTTGTTCTCAGTCATAGGGTAAGGTCCAGTTTCTCACCACTAAGTGTAAGATTAGCTGTAGGGTTTTTTAGTAGATGTTCTTTATAAAGTTGAAGTTATTCCCTCTTCCTAGTTTGCTGAAAGTTTTCAATTATAGAATGAATGTTGGATTTTGTCATCCTTTTCTGCATCACTAATATGATCATATGAGTTATCTTCTTTATCGTGTTGGTATCTTAGATTACATAAATTAATTTTTTACTATTGAACCAGCCAAACTGGCATACTTGAAATAAATCCCACTTGGTTATGGTGTATAATTCTTTTTACACATAGATTCAACTTGCCAATAATTTGTTGCATCTGTGTTCATGAGATGGACTGGTTTGTGCTTCTTTTTTGTACATGTCTTAGTCTTATATCAATGTCTTGGTAATACAATGAGTTAGGGAATGTTCTCTCTCTTCTGTTTTCAGGAGAGGATTGCAGAGAATTGATACAATTTCTTCCTCAAATGTTTGGTCAAACTCAGCAGTGAAAGCATCTGCCCCTGGTATACTCTCTTTTGGGGGAATTTGTTAATTAATGATCCAATTTTTAAAATAGACATAGGCCTATTCAGATCATCTCTCCTTGTGTGAGTTTTGGTAGTTTCTATCTTTCCAGGAATTGGAGCACTGCATCTAAGGTACTAAATTTGTGGGCATAGAGGTGTTCCTAGTATTCCTTAATTATTCTTTCCTTGTCTGTGGGAACAGCAGTGATAATATTTTGTTTCATTTTTTAAAATATTTATTAAGATAAAACTCACACACAGTTCACCTACTTGAAGTGTGAAATTCAGTGACTTTTACTGTATTCACAGAGTTGTGCAAGCATCACCATAATTAGTTTTAGAATATTTTCATTGACCCCCAAACAAGCCCTGCAGCCTGTAACCATTACTCCTATTGAGGTGTTTAATCTGTTTGGAGTTAATTTTGATGTATGAAGTAGGGGGTCCAACTTCATTCCTTTTTTAAAAATTGAAGTATAGTTGATTTACAGTGTTATGTTAATTAATGTTACAATGTTATGTTAATTTCTTCTGTAGAGGAAAGTGATTCAGTTACACATACTCTTTTTCATATTCCTGTCACAGAATATTGAATACAGTTCCCTGTGTTATACTGTAGGACTTGTTTATCCATTCTGTATATAATAATTTGCATCTGCTAATCCCCAAACTCCCAATTCATTTTTCCTCCAACCCCTACCCCCTTGGCAACCACAATTCTGTTCTCTATGGCTGTGAATCTGTTTCTGTTTCATAGATAAGTTCATTTGTGTCATATTTTAGATTCCATATATAAGTGATGTCATATGGTATTTGGGTTTCTCTTTCTGTCTGACTTAGTATGATAATGTCTAGGTCTACCCACATTGCTGCAAATGACATTATTTCATTCTTTTTGAGGGCTGAGGAATATTCCACTGTATGAGTGAAAATTGCTTGGTTGTGACCGACCCTTTGCGACTCCATGGACTGTAGCCCACCAGGCTCGTCTTTCCATGGAATTCTCCTGGCAAGAATACTGGAGTGCATTGCCATTCCCTTCTGCAGGGGATCTTCCTGACCCAAGTATTGAACCCAGGTCTCCTGTACTGCAGGCAGACTCTTTACCATCTGAGCCACCAGAGAAGTCTGTTCCATTGTATATATATACCAAATCGTTTTTATCCATTCATCTGTCAATGGACATTTAGGTCATTTCCATGTCTCAGATTTTGTAAACAGTGCTGCTCTGAACATTGGAGTGTATATATCTCTTTGAATTATAGTTTCCTCCAGATGTATGCCCAGGAGTGGGATTTGAGGATCACATGGTGACTCTACTTTTCTGAGGACCTCCATACTATTTTCCATAGTGGCTATACCTACCAATTTACATTCTCTCCCAACAGTATACACACCCACACCCTCCACATCCTTTCCAGTAATTTTTATTTGTAGACTTTTTAATGACGGCCATTCTGAGCAGTGTGAGGTGGTACCTCATTGTAGTTTTGATTTTAATTTCTCTAATAATTAGTGGGGCTTCCCAGGTGGCGCTAGTGGTAAAGAACTCACCTGCCAATACAGGAGACATAAGAGACATGGGTTCAATCTCCAGGTCAGGCAGATCCCCTGGAGGAGGGCATGGCAACCCACTCCAGTATTCTTGCCTGGAGAATCACACCGACAGAGGACCCTGGCAGTCTTAGTCCATAAAGGTTGCCAAGAGTCAGACACAACTGAAGTGACTTGGCACACACACAATAATTAGTGATGTTGAGCATCTTTTTATGTGCCTGATGGCCATCTGTATGTCTCCTTTGGAGAAATGCCTATTTAGGTCTTTTGCCCATTTTTTGATGGAGTTGTTTGGTGTTTTTTTTATTGAGGTGTATGAGCTATTTGTATATTTTGGAAATTAAGTCCTTGTCAGTTGCTTCATTTACAAATATTGTCTCCTAGTCCATAGGTTGTCTTTTCATTTTGTTTATGGTTTCTTTTGCTGTACAAAAGCTTGTAAGTTTGATTAGATCTTATTTGCTTATTTTTGCTTTTATTTCTATTGCCTTCGAAGACTGACCTAAGAAAACACTGGTACAATTTATGTTGGAGAATGTTTTGCCTATGTTCTCTTCTAGGGATTTTATTGAACTTTATTCTTTTGCACGTACCCAGCCAGTTGTCCCACTACCATTTGTTGAAAAGACTATTCTTTTTTTTTTTGTTAGGTTAATTTATGGAGGATTTATTTGTCATATTCTAACTTTTTATTGGAGTATAATTGATTTGCACTGTTGTGTTACTTTGTGCGGTACACTAAAGTGAGTCAGTTCTATATATACCTATAGCCACTCTTTTTTTGTTTCTTTGTTTTTTTTTGGTCACACCACGTGGCATGTGGGACCTTAGTTCTCCAACCAGGGTTTGAACTTGTGCCCCCAGCAGTGGAAGTGCAGAATCTTAACCACTGAACCATCAGGAAAGTCCCTTCACTCTTTTTTAGATTCCTTTCCTTATTTCCCTGTTCATAAAGGTCATTACAGAGAATTGAGAAGAATTCCCTATGCTATACCATAGGTCCTAATTAGTTATCTATTTTATATATTGGTGTGCATATGTCAATCCCAATCTCCCTATTTATCCCTCCCCCACCCTCCAAAAAGACTATTCATTCATCATTGGAGAGTTCTGACAAAACATGGTCCACTGAAGAAGGGAATGACAAACCACTTCAGTATTCTTGCCTTGAGAACCCCATGAACAGTATGAAAAGGCAAAAAGATATGACACTAAAAGATAAACTTCACAGGTTGGTAGGTGCCCAATATACCGGAGAAGAGTGGAGAAATAACTCCAGAAAGAATTAAGAGACAGAGCCAAAGTGAAAACAATGCCCATTTGTGGATGTGACTGGTGATGGAAGTAAAGTCAGATGCTGTAAAGAGCAATAGTGCGTAGGAACCTGGAATGCAACGTCCATGAATCTAGGTAAATTGGAAGTGGTCAAACAGGAGACGGCACGAGCGAACATCAACATTTTAGGAATCAGCGAATTAAAATGGACTGGAATGGGAGAATTTAATTCAGATGACCATTATATCTACTACTGTGGGCAAGAATGCCTTAGAAGAAATGGATTAGTCCTTACCATCAAAAAAGTCCAAAATGCAGAACTTGGCTGCAATCTCCAAAACAACAGAATGATCTCTGTTCGTTTCCAAGGCAAAATATTCAATATCACAGTAATCCAAGTCTATGCCCCAACCACTAATGTGGAAGAAGCTGAGGTTGAATGGTTCTATGAAGACCTACAAGACCTTCTAGAACTAACACCAAAAGAAGATGTCTTTTTCATTATAGGGGACTGGAATGCAAAAGTAGGAAGTCAAGAGATAACCTAGAGTAACAGGCAAGTTTGCCTTGGAGTACAAAATGAAACAGAGGAAAAGCTAACAGAGTTTTGCCAAGAGAACACACTGGTCATAGCAAACACCCTCTTCCAATAACACAAGAGAAGATTCTACACGTGGACGTCACCAGATGGTCAATACTAAAATCAGATTGATTATATTCTTTGCAGCCAAAAAAGGAGAAGCTCTAGACAGTCAGCAGAAACAAGACTGGGAGCGGACTTTGGCTCAGATCATGAACTCCTTACTGCCAAATTCAGACTTAAATTGAAGAAAGTAGGGAAAACCACTAGACCATTCAGGTATGACCTAAGTGAAATCCCTTATGATTATTCAGTGGAAGTGACACATAGATTCAAGGGATTAGATCTGACAGAGTGCCTGAAGAACTATGGACAGAGGTTTGTGATATTGTACAGGAGATGGTGATCAAAACCATCCCCAAGAAAAATGCAAAAAGGCAAAATGGTTCTCTGAGGAGGGCTTACAAACAGCGGAGAAAAGAGAAGTGAAAGGCAAAGGAGAAAAGGAAAGGATACCCATTTGAATGCAGAATTCCAAAAAACAAAAAGGAGAGACAAGAAAGCCTTCCTCAGTGGTCAATGCAGAAAAATAGAGGAAAACAATCGAATGGGAAGACTAGAGATCTCTTCAAGAAAATTAGAGATACCAAGGGAACATTTCATGCAAAGATATGGTCACAGTAAAGGACAGAAACAGCAAGAACCTAACAGAAGCAGAAGATATTAAGAAGAGGTGGCAAGAATACACAGAAGGACTAGACAAAAAAGATCTTCATGACCCAGATAACCACGATGCTGTGATCACTCGCCCAGAACCAGACATCCTGGAATGCAAAGTCATGTGGTCCTTAGGAAGCATCAATATGAACAAAGCTAGTGGAAGTGATGGAATTCCAGCTGAGCTATTTCAAATCCTAAAAGATGATGCTGTGTAAGTGTTGCACTCAGTATGCCAGCAAATTTGGAAAACTCAGCAGTGGCCACAGGACTGGAAAAGGTCAGTTTTCATCCCAATCCCAAAGAAAGGCAATGCCAAAGAATGTTCAAACTACTGCACAATTGCACTCATCTCGCACGCTAGCAAAGTAATGCTCAAAATTCTCCAAGCTAGGCTTCACGAACTGAGAACTTCCGGATGTTCAAGCTGGATTTAAAAAAGTCAGAGGAACCAGAAATGAAATTGCCAACATCTGTTGGATCATCGAAAAAGCAAGAGAGTTCCAGAAAAACATCTACTTCTGCTTTATTGACTATGCCAAAGCCTTTGACTGTGATCACACTGTGGAAAATTCTTAGAGGTGAGAATACCAGACCACGTTACTTGCCTCCTGAGAAATCTGTATGCAGGTCAAGAAGCAACAGTTAGAACTGGACATGGAACAACAGACTGGTTCATAATTGGGAAAGAACTACGTCAAGGACGTATACTGTCACCCTGCTCATTTAACTTATATGCAGAGTACATCATGCATAATGTTGGGCTGGATGAAGCACAAGCTGGAATTAAGATTGCTGGGAGAAATATCAATAACCTCAGATATGCAGATGATACCACCCTTATGGCAGAAAGTGAAGAAAAACTAAAGAGCCTCTTGATGAAAGTGAAAGAAGAGAGTGAAGAAGCTGGTTTAAAACTCAACATTAAAAATAATAAGATCATGGCATCTTGTCCCATCGCTTCATGGCAAATAGATGGGAAACAAAGGAAAAAGTGACAGACTTTATTTTCTTGGGCAAAATCACTGCAGATGGTGACTGCAGCCATGAAATTAAAAAACACTTGCTCCTTAGAAGAAAATCTGTGACAAACCTAGATAGCATGACAAAAAACAGAGACATTACTTTGCTGACAAAAGTTCATATAGTCAAAGCTATGGTTTTTCCAGTGGTCATGTATGGATGTGAGAGTTGGACCATAAAGAAAGCTGAGTTCTGAAGAACTGATGCTTTTGAACTGTGGTGTTGGAGAAGACTCTTGAGAGTCCCTTGGACTGCAAGGAGATCAAACCAGTCAGTCCTAAAGGAAATCAGTCCTGAATATTCATTGGAAGGACAGATACTGAAGCTGAAGCTCCAATCTTTTGGTCACCTGATGAGAATAACTGACTCATTGGAAATGACCCTGATGCTGGAAAAGATTGAAGGCAGGAGTAAAAGGGGATGACAGAGGATGAGATGGTTGGATGGCATCACCGTCTAAATGGACAGGAGTTTGAGCAAGCTCTGAAAGTTGTTGATGGACAGGGAAGCCTAGCATGCTGTAGTCCGTGGGGTCACAAAGAGTTGGACACAACTGAGTGACTGGACTGAACTGAACTTCTTCTTTGAATTGTCCTGGCAATATGTCAAAAGTGAGTTGTATTTGTAAAGGCTTATTTCTTGATTCTTGATTCTATTCCATTGATCTAGCCTTAGGCCACTACCACATGTATCTTATTTACTAAAACTTTACAATAAGTTTTGAAATTGGAAAGTGTGAGTTCTACATTTTGTAATTCTTTTTTAAGATTGTTCTGGCTGTCCTGAGTCCCTTGAATTTCCAGGTAAATTTAGAAACAGTCAATTTCTACAAGGAAATCATCTAGGATTTTGATAAGTATTGTGTTGAATCTATAGATAAATTTGGAAAAATTTCCCCCTTCATCACAATATATCACAATATATCCTTGTAACTTGTTTATTTTATATATGCTATATATAGCATAAAATTTGCCATTTTAAGATACTCAGTCAACATGAGTTTGAGCAAGTTTCCGTAGATGGTGAAGGACAGGGAAGCCTGGCTTGCTACGGTCCATTGAGTCACAAAAAGTTGGACACAACTGAGTGAACAGCAATAACAACAACAACATTTTTTTATTTTGTAATTTTTATTGAGGTATAGTTGATTTACAATATTATATGTTTTAGGTATACTGTATTATGATTCAAAATTTTAAAGGTTATTCTTAATTTATAGTTATAAAATATTTGCTATATTCCCTGTGTTGTACAATATATCCTTGTAACTTGTTTATTTTATAATAATAGTTTCTGTTTCCTAACCCCCTACTTCTATCTTGCCTCTTCTTCCCTCTCCCCAGTGGTAACCACTAGTTTGTTCTCTATATCTGTGAGTGTGTCTTTTTGTTGTTGTATTTACTAGTTTTAATTTTTAGGTTCCACATATAAGTTGTATCATACAGTTTTTATCTTTGTCTGTCTGGCATATTTCACTACACATGATACCCTCTAAGTCCATCCATGTTGTTGCAAATGGGAGTAGTTAGAACTGCCTTCTTAATTTCATTTTTTGATTGCTCATTGCCACTATACAGATACAATTGATTTTTAGATATTGTACTTATTATTTAGTTTGGAACAGCTTGACAAATATAATTCACATACCATACAATTCACTCAGTATATAATCCATTGTTTATATATTAAATTATTAATTTTTAAATTGTAAGAAATATATAGCATAAAATTTGCCATTTTAAGATACAATTCAGTGGCATTAATTACATTCACAGTGTTATGCAAGCTTCATCCCTATTTCCAAAATATTTTCTTTACCCTTTTGTTAGCATTAAGTGATAACTCTTCCCCAGCCCCTGGTAATCCCTAAAGTATTTTCTGTCTTTATGGTTTTGCCTATTTTAAGCGTGTGCTTGCATGCTCACTTGTATCCGACTCTTTCTGACCCCATAGAGTCCTCCAGGCTCGTCTGTCCTTGAGGTTTTCCAGACAAGAATACTGGAGTGGATTACCATTTCCTCCGCCACATGATCTTCCTGACCCGTGGATTGAACCCACATCTCCTGTGTCTCCTGTATTGGCAGGCAGATTCTTTATCCCTAAGCCACTGAGGAAGCCATCATATAAATGGAATTGTAAAATATTTGTCTTTTTGTATCTGCATTATTTTGCTTAACATGAGTTTCTCAAAGGTCATCAAGGTTGTAGCAGGCATCAGAAGTTCATTCCTTTTTATGTCTGAATAATATTCTGTTAAATATACATAACACATTTTATTCTTTCCACTTGTCTATTGGTGAACACTTGAATCATTTACAAATTTTGCCTATTATAAATAATGCTGTAATGAAAATTGATGTATAAGTCTCTGTTCAATGCCTGGTTGCAGTTCCTCTGGATATTTATTTAGGAAAGGAATTTATGAATTGTATGATGATTCTATCATTAGCTTTCTGAGGAACCACTAAACTAGTTTCCATAGTGGCTGTCTCATTTTACATTATTAACTAAGTATTTTATTCTTCTTGAAGCTATTGTAAATTGAATTGCTTTTACAATTTACTTTTGACTTGTTCATTGCAAGTATATAGAAATACAACTGATTTTTGTGTGTTGGTTTTGTATCCTGCAGATTTGCTTAATTTATTAATATTAGCTCTAACAGTTTTTTGTGAAATCATTAGGTTTTTCAATATGTCAGATCATGTCATTTGCATACAGAGAGAACTTTACTTCATCCTTTCCATACCTTTTATTTGTTTTTCTTCACTGATTGTTCTGGTTTGAACTTCCAGAACTATGTTGAATCAAAGTGGTGAAACTTGGCACTGTTGGTTTGTTCCTGATCTTGGAGGGAATGCTCTCAGTCTTTCACAATTGAGTATGATGTTATCTGTGAGTTTTCCACATATGGCTTTTATCATGTTGAGGAATTTCCCTACTATTGCTCATTTATTGTTTTTACATTAAGTTTTATTAAATGCTATTTCTGCCACAACCAGGATGATCATGTGGGTTTGTTCCTTCTTTCTAATAATGTGATTTACTGTAATGGTTAATTTTAATATATCAAACCATACTTTCATTTCAGAAATAAATTCCACTTGATCATGGGATGATCCTTTTCAAATGCTGCTGAATTTGGCTTGCTAGTATTTTGTTGGATATTTGCATCTGTATTCATAAAGATTTTCATCTGTTGTTTCTTTCCTGTAGTGCCTCTGTATAGTTTTAGTATCAAAGTAATGCTAGCCTCATAGAGTGAGTTTCAGAAATGTTTCCTCTTCTTCAATTTGTTTGAAGAATTTGTGAATAGTCGATATTGAGTCTTCTTTAAACATTTGGTATAATTCACCAGTAAAGTCATCTGTTTCTGGGATTTTCTTTGTTGTGAGATTTTTCAGTACTAATTCAATCTCCTCATCGCTTACATGCTATCTTAATTTGGGCTGCTATAACAGACACCATAAACTGGATGGCTTAAGCAACAAACTTTTATTTCTCATAGTTCTGAAGGCTGAGTCCAAGATCAGGGTGCCAGCATGCCTAATGTCTTGGTGAGACCACTCTTCCTGGCTTGCCGATGACTTCTTGTTCTATCCTCACATGGGGGAAAGCAGAGAGAGGAAGCAAGCTCTCTCATCGAGATAAGGACACTAATCCCATTCATGAGGACTCCACTTTATGACCTAATTACCTCTGAAAGGCCCTACTTCCTAATACCATCACATTAGAGGGTAGGATTTCAACATACAAATTTGGGGAGGACACAAATATCCAATATAAAGCTCTTACATTTAATGTGATAACTGATATAAAAGGTTTACTGTTTTCTGTGTTTCTTCTATGTTTTTTGTTCCTCATTTCCTCCATTACTGCCAATTTTGTAGTAAGTTAGTTTTTTTCAGTGTACCATTTTGATTCCCTTCTTTCTTTTTCTGCATATTGTTAAAGTTATTTTCTTAGGAATTGCCATGGGTATTACAGTTAACAACCTGAAATTAAAATATGTTTTGAATAATATTTCTATTACAATAGTATACACTCTGCTCCTATACATCTCCTCTCCTCCCTCTCTATGTTGCTATGTTGCTATTGTCACAGATTACATCTTTACATATTATATACCCATTATCATGGATTTATAATGATTTTATGCATGTTTCTTTTAAATCACATGAAAATGGAGACACTATAAATATAAACTAAACTGATAGTACAATAATGCTGGCTTTTTTTCTTTACCTATGAAGTTTTACCTTCCACTAGTGTTTTTTAATATTTTCTTATGTCTTTGAATTACTGTCTAGTGTTCTTTCATTTCAGTCTGAATAATTCATTTTAGAATTTCTTGTAGGGCAAAGTACTAATAATGAACATCCTCAGCTTTTTTTTTAATCTGATAATGCCTTATTTTCTCCTTCATTCTTGAAGGATAGTTTCGCCAGATATAGAATTCTTAGGTGACAGGTTTTTATTTCAGCACTTTAAAAATGTCTTCTCATTGCCTTTTGATCTTTATGGCTTCAGGTGAGAAATCTGCTGTTAACCTTATTGAAGATCCTTTGTACATGAGTCACTTCTGTCTTGCTGCTTTCAAGATTATCTCTTTGTTTTTGAGTTTTAGCAACTTGACTATAATGTATCCCTTACAAAGATATGGATCTCATTAAATTTACCCTGGTTGGGGTTTGCTGAGCTTCTTGGATGTATGTATTCATGTCTTTCATCAGATTTAGGAAGTTTTGGCCATTATTTCTTCAAATGTTTCTTCTGCCCCTTTGTATCCTCTTCCTGGCATTCCTGTAATGTATATACTGTTCTGTTGCTAGTCTCCACAGGTCCCTTGGACTATGTTCACTTTTCTTCATTCCTTTTTTTCTTTCTTCTCAGATTGGGTAATTTCTTAATGTCTAACCTTGAAATTCATTGATTCTTTCTTTTACTTGCTCAGATCTACTGTTGAATCCCTCTGTGAGTTTTTCACTTATTGTAGTTTTCAGCTCCAGAATTTCTTTTTGACTACCCTTTATAGTTTCCATCCCTTTATAGATACTCTCATTTTGTTCAGATATCACCTTACTAATTTCCTTTAGTTCTTTGTTCATGGTTTCCTTTAGCTGATTAACATTTAAGACAGTCACTGTAACATCTTTGATTAATAATTCTAATATCTGGACTTCCCCAGGAATAGTTTCTGTCAAACTCTCTGTTTCCGATGACTGAACCATACTGATCTATTTCTTCATACATTTTCTATTTTTTTGCTGAGAAGTAGATACTCTGATGGAGAAGGCAATGGCACCCCACTCCAGTACTCTTGCCTGGAAAATCCCATGGACGGAGGAGTCTGGTAGGCTCCAGTCCATGGGGTCGCGAAGAGTCAGACATGACTGAGCGACTTCACTTTCACTTTTCACTTTCATGCATTGGAGAAAGAAATGGCAACCCACTCCAGTGTTCTTGCCTGGAGAATCCCAGGGACGGGGGAGCCTGGTGGGCTGCCGTCTATGGGGTCACACAGAGTCGGACATGACTGAAGCGACTTAGCAGATACTCTGAGCATCATGCTGTGGTAACTTTCTAGAAATCTGATTTTCCCATTCATCAATGATTGCTGGAGTTTTCTTCATTCATGGCTGGAGCCATCCTTTTGTAGCTTTTCCATACTATATTTTGCAAAGTATATATATCCTTTGTTGTGTGTGTTCACTGAAGTTTCCCTTCTCTTGTCTCTACAGTCAGCCAGTGTCCTGAAAAAGATTTCCTTAAATGACTCTCAGAGAGAGAGAAAAAAAATGTTTCTTCAAATTCTCTCATGTCTGGGAGGCACTTCAGCCTGAGGGTTGAAACAACGTTCACCCTCCATGGCTGCCAGTCACTGATCAAAAACAACAGTCAGAACTGACAACTGCAAAGTTTGGAGGACAAAGCCCTTATTACCCACTCTGGGTCCAGCAAGCCATACCAGGAGTTTGGGTGGGCTGCTATTTTCCATCAGTGCCTGCTCCAGGGCTTAAGAAAGACTAATAGTAGCCACCATCTCATTAAAGCTGAAATTGACAAAAACTACCAGCCTCTTCATCCAGCTCTCTCTTGGATGCTGCAAGTGCTCTACTTGCAGCAACTCTACAAGGGAGTTGCTTCAGACAGTTCCTGGCAGTTTGATGGTTGGGTCAGTGGAGGGATAGATTCCTAGAGCTTCCTACTCTGCCATCTTCCTGAATATCACCCACAAAACAATTTGTATTTATCTATATACAGTTTGTATATTGATCTTGTGTCCTGCAAACTTGCTAAACTTGTTTATTTGTCCTAACAATTTTCACTGGTTTCCTTAGGACTTTAAATATATAAGATCATGTCATCTCCAAAGAAAGATCATTTTCCTTCTTCATTTTCCAATATGGACACCTTTCTTTCTTTCTTTTTTTTTTTTGCCTAATTATCCTAGCTGTAACTTTCAGTAACTATTGAATAAATGTGGTGAGAGAGAACATCCTTGTCTTGTTCCTGACCTTAAGGGTAAAGCATTTAGTCTTTCACCATTACATATGGTGTTAGATGTGGGTTTTTCATAGATGCCATTTAAAAGACTAAGTTCCCTTCTAAGTTCGTTGAGTTTTTTTTTAAATCATGAAAGGGTGTTGCACTTTGTCAAAGTCTCTTTCTACATCTATTGAGATGATCATGGTGTGATTTATTAATTTTTTAAGGTTTTTATTATATATTCATTAAAGATATCGTTCTGTACTTTTTTTGTGTTTGAAGTATTTGTCTATTTTGGTATCAGGGAAATAGAGGCCTCAGAATGAGTTGGGATGTATTCCCTGCTCTCCTTCCTTTTGGAAGAGTTTGTAAAGGACTTCTATTTATTCTTCCTTAACCTTTTTAAAAATACACCAGTGAAGTCATCTGGTCCTGCGATTTTCTTTGTGGAAAGTTCTTTGATTGTTAATTCAAATTTTATTTCTTACATATCTATTCGTAACCAAGTTTTGGTTTTGTTGATTTTTTTCTGTTGATTTCTTGTTTTCAATTTCATTGATTTCTGTTGTGATTTTTATAATTCCTACTGCTTAATTTAGGTTTAAATAGCTTTTCTTTTTCTGGTTCCCTAAGTGGAAACTTAGATGATTGATCTTCAATCTTTCTTTTCTTTTTTTACTACATGTATTTAGAGCCATACATTTCCTTCTAAACACTGTTTTCATTTAATCTTGCAAATTTTGAAAATTTGTATTTCATTTTCATTTAGTTAAAAAATATTTAACTTCTCTTGAAATTTCTTTGACCCATGTGTTGTTTAGAAGTACATTGTTTAATCTCAAAATATTTTGGAATTTTCAGTATTCTTGGGCTTCCCTTGTGGCTCAGCTGGTAAAGAATCCTGCAATGTGGGAGACCTAGGTTTGATCCCTGGGTTGGGAAGATCCCCTGGAGAAGGGAAAGGCTACCCACTCCAGTATTCTGGCCTAGAGAATTCCATGGACTGTATAGTCCATGGAGTCACAGAGTCAGACATGACTGAGCGACTTTCACTTTCTGTCACTGATTTCTATTTTAATTTTACTGTAGTCTGAAAATATTCTTTGTATGATTTATATTCTATTACATTTGCTAACATGTGTTTTATGGCCCAGAATGTGATTTATCTTAGTAAATCAACTCCGCTATTAATGGACTCCTCTATCTTGACATTTATACTAATCACAGTTTTGCATTTATTTATGGTTTTAATAACAAATTTTGTCTATCTAAACATTACAGTTTATCTTGCCTATATTCTTACTGTCTTTGATATGCCTTTTAAATCTTTATAGGTGGCCTTTCTGTTCTTTTTTTCTTTCAATTTGTTTAAGGAACTCAATCCTTTAATTTTTAGTTTCCCATAGTCTAATTTTTGCTGGTTATACTTAATAGTATAGTAAAACATGATTCTCTATTTTCTGGATCCAGAATCTTGGTCACTTCATATTTGATTTTTTATTTTGGTAGGACTGTGTGGTGTTGTATTCTCTCTATAGGAGTTACTTACTGCCTAATTTTATCTCTTTTTATAATGTTAGCAGGCAGTAGGAATATCTTCAGGTTGACTCTTTTGTTATCATTTTGCTTTCTGGTATAGCAAAATATTCCCAACACATCTTGTATACTTCCTGCTTCTCAAACTGGTCATTTCTGTGAGTCCCTGGTTTCAGTTTCTGGAAAGTGGTGCTTAAACATCCCCATCTAGGCAGTGGGGTGATTTTTGCTACTGAGTATGTAATTGTCTTTAGGACTTTTTAAGTAGACAGATATACAAACACATGTTTTATGTGTAGTGTTTAATTGTAAAGTTATCCCCCACCTTCTTTTCATTAACCACTCTTTGGAAACAAGTCCTTAAGTATAGCCCACGTTCAAGGGATGAGGAACTAATCTCCACCTCCTTGAGGGGTCTCCCCACATGTTTTAAATAGCTGTGCTCTTCCTACTTTGTCAGAGCACATCAACAGCAGGGAGCATACTACACTCTCCCTTGTAAACTTCAATTAGTATTAGTTCAATAACTATACATTTAGTGCTTATCACCAGTCCTTATGTCAATGTCTTTTTTCATTTTGCTGTCTGAAATTTGTTCTCTAATGAGTTCCTCAAGAAAGACTCAAGGTACAATATTCCTTCAGTTTTGTGTATATCAGTAATTGTTTGTCCACACCTTTTGTGATTGACTGTCAGTCTGACTGATTTTAATAAAATTCTTGGTTCATATACAGTTTGCCTTTTTGTTTTAGAAAGGGGAAATGGAAACTTTACAAGGAAAGGGTATATAATATTTTCATTCAAACTAGCATAGCAGTGTCTTAAAAGGCTTACTTATCAGTTAACTTCTACCATTTTAATAGCATGTGATTGGTGTTTTTAAAGCACTCTCAGGGATTTGTGGCTATCCCCAGTTATTCCATTCAGGATGTGAATCATCCCTACTTTTTCTTCTCATTACATTTGTGCACATTTCCATAGTTTTTCAAGGTGCATGAAAAATTGCCACAAACATTTAAAAGCAGTATTATTTCAATGTCCATGCTCAGGGACGCAGCAGAGTATATAACTGCAACCCTGGTTAGGGACTAATGGGGGCTGCAGTCATGGTATCCACCAGAGGTAGGATATCCTCTGAGTCCTCTTTCAGTCTCATGTGGTTTTCTGGTATAAATCGTTTTCCATTGAACTCATGATGGCTTGCCCCAAAGGCGGGCTTTTCTGGCTTCATAAATCCAGAAGCCAGGTAGGCATAGTTACCGCAGTAGACAGCAGAGACAAAGCAACAATCTGAATAGCTTGACTCACTGTAGTGCACAAATCTGTGGCATTGGCTTGTTAATCATGGGGTTACTAAACATTGAAATAGGTAGGAAACCTACTAAATTCTTAATTGATCTGTACAAGTAGAGAAGTTCTGGACTTCCCTGGTGGTCCAGTGGTTAGAAATACACCTGCCAATGCAAGGGATGCGGTTCAGTCCCAGGTGCAGGAAGATCCCACATGTTGCTAAGCAACAAAGCTGAGTGCTATAGCTAGTGAGCCCACGTTCTAGAGCCTTCAAGCTGCAACCACTGAGCCTGTGTGCTGCAGCTACTGAAACCCTAGTGCCCATGCTCAGCAACGAGAGAAACCACCATAATGAGAA
The DNA here is from genome assembly GCF_054371585.1 of Giraffa tippelskirchi. Taxonomy (NCBI): domain Eukaryota; kingdom Metazoa; phylum Chordata; class Mammalia; order Artiodactyla; family Giraffidae; genus Giraffa; species Giraffa tippelskirchi. The sequence goes on from NC_137277.1 coordinate 67,569,354, forward strand.
GCCCATTTACTAGAGAGTAGCTTCCACTCACCACAACTAGAGAAAGCCTGTGTACAGCAACAAAGACCTAGCACAGACAAAAATAAATAAATTTTTTAATTAAAAACAAAATTCTAGGTCAAGTGAATGAAGGTCTAGCTCAAGTCATAAAGTAGAGTCACACCCACTTAATCAATTCCCAAACTTGAGCCAGTGACAGACCCAGAATCTTTTGAATGAAGATGAAGCAAGACCTCTTGAGGAGGAACCCCAGTACACCACCAAAAATGTATACTGTTAATCTTGAAACCCAGCTTTCCCCTCTTTTACCAGATCATCTATGCATTGACGAAAAGGAAATAATCAGACCTTTCAGGGACACTGGCTGTGAAAAGGCATTGATTTCAAGAGACCCAAAATGTCATGTTCCCTCCAGTCAAATTAGAAGCTTATGGGGTTCTAGACATCAATGGAGTTTTAACTCAGGTCCATCTCACAGTGGGCCCAGTAAGTCCTTAAGTCCATCCTGTGGTTACTTCCTCAGCTCCAAAAGGCAGAACTGGAATAGACATACTTGGCAGCTGGCAGAATCCCCACTTTGGTTCCCTGACCTTCAGAGTGAGGGCTGTTATACTGGGAAAGGCCAAATTAGAACTGCCTCATCCTAGGAAGCTTCCCTTGCGGCTCAGCTGCTAAAGAATCCGCCTGTAATGTGGGAGACCTGGGTTCGATCCCTGGGTTGGGAAGATGCCTTGGAGAAGGGAAAGGCTACCCACTCCAGTATTCTGGCCTGGAGAATCCCATGGACTGTATAGTCCATGGGGTCGCAAAGAATCAGATATGACTGAGGGACTTTCACTTTCACTTTCATCCTAAGAAAATAGTAAATTAAATCAATGCCACATCCAAGCAAGGATTGCAGAGATCTGTACCATGACTAAGGACTTGAAAGTTGAAGGGGTGATGATTCCCACTATATCCCCATTCAGTTCTCCCATGTGGCCTGTGCAGAAGACAGATGCATCTTGGAGAGTGAAAGAGGATTATCACAAGCTTAACTAAGTGGTGACTCAAACTGAAGCTCCATAGTGGATGTGGTCACATTACTTGAACAAATTAACATGTCCCCTGGTACCTGATATGCACCTTGTGGCCTGGCAGGTGCCTTTTTCTCTCCCTCTGTCCATTAGGCTTCTCAGAGCAGCTTGCTTTCAGCCTCCACTGTCCTACTGCAGGGGTATATCAATTCTTTGCCCTGTGTCACAGTTTAGTCCAAGGGATCTTGATCACCTTTCCCTTACACATGATATCACACTGGGCTATTACATGGACAACACTATGCTGATTAGACCTAGTAAGTAGGAAGTAGGCACTATTCAGACTTCTCAGGTGGCTCAGTGGTAAAGAATCCTCCTGTAACGCAGGAGATGCGGGTTCAGTCCTTGGGTTGGGAAGATTCCCTGGAGGAAGAAATGGCAACCCACTCCAATGTTTTTGCCTGGAGATTGCCCTGGAGAGAGGAGCCTGGCGGGCTACAGTCCACGGGGTCTCAAAGAGTGGGACACGACTGAGCACGCACGCACAAGTGTAGGCACTTCTCTAGATATATTGGTAAGACATGTCAGAGGATAAATACAGCCAGTTAAAATTCAGGACCCTTCTACCTCTGACATTGCTAGGGGTCCAGCTGCGTGCAGAATGTCAACATACCCTTTCTACGTTAAAGAATAAGGCCTCTCCTATAACCAAGAAAGAGGCAATGCCCAGTTAGCCTCTGGAGGCAACGTAGTTCGCATTTGGGTTTGTTGTTTTTGATGATTAGTCACTAAGTCATGTCTGACTCTTTGTGACCCCATGAACGTGCCAGAATCCTCTGTCCTCCACCATCTCCCAGAGTTTGCTCAAATTCATACCCATTGAGTTGGTGATAATATCTAACCATCACATCCTCTGTTGCCCTCTTCTCCTTTTGCCTTCAATCTTTCCCAGCATCAAGGTCTTTCCCTCTAACCCATTTACTGAGTGACCCCAAAGCTGCTGGCTTTGAGTGGGGCCCAGAACAAGGGAAAGTTCTACAACAGGTCCAGGCTGATAAGCTACTCTGCCACTTGGGCCTATGATCTGTCACAACCAGTGATGCTTGAATGTCAAAAGTGGACAGGGATGCTGTCTGGAGCCTTTGGCAGGCACTAGTATGTGAAATACATCATAGGAGGATGTATTAATGTATTAATCCTAAATACAGTTTAGGATTTTGGAGCAAAACACTCCTTTTGAGAAATAGCTCTTGGCCTACCTAGTGGACCTTAGTAGAGACTGAATGCATGACCAAGGGTCACCAAATTACCATATGACCTGATCTACACCTCATGAACTCAGTGTTATCTGACACACCAAACCATAAAGTTGGGTGTGCACACAACACTCCATCATCAAATGAAAGTGGGGTATCTATGCGATTGGGCCTGGGAAGCCCCTGAAGGCACAAATAAGTTGCATAAAGAAGTTGCCCAAATGTCAATGGTCCCCACCCCTCTTACATTGCCTTCTCTTTCGAAGCCACCTCTCTCTTGGCCTTGTGAGGTGTTCCGTACAATCAGTTGACAGAAAAAAGTCCCAGGCCTGAGCTAAAGATGGTTCTATATGACTTTCAGGCACCACCTGAAAGTGGACAGATATATGATAGTCCCTTTCTGGAACATCCCTGGAGGACAGTGGGGATGGTAAATCCTTCCAGAACTTCAGATAGTGCACGTGGCGGCTCACTTTGCCTGGGAGGAGAAATGGCCAGATGTGTGATTAGATTACATACCCATTTATGGCTGTGGCCAGTGATTCGGTTGGCTATCAGGGACTTGGAAGGCATATGATTAGAAAATTAGTGACAAAGAAATCTGGCGAGGATGTCTGTAAATAGACCTCTATAGGTCTGCTTTATGGATACCAGTCAGTCTCTCTCCCCAGTCACCTCATGAACAAAGCGGCCACGATGGCGGGGATGAACTTTGTGCATGGGCTTCCACTCATCAAGGCTGACCGCGGTCTGCTACGAGCATCAGGGATCAACATTGAGCCCCCAAGTGGCACCATCCCCTGGGAGGACCGGCCAGCCACGTGGTGACAGGTTGATTACATTAGACTATACGGTGGAAGGGGTAGCATTTTGTTCTTACTGTAATAGATATTCTGGATATGGATTTGCCTTTCCTATATGCAATGCTTCTGCCAAAACTACCATCCGTGGGCTTACAGAATGTCTTGTACACTGTTACCGTGTTCTATACAGCATCGCTTCAGATCAAGTAACTCACTTTATGGCAAAATAAGTGTGGCAATGGGCCCATGCTCCCAGAAGTCAGCAGTCTTACCAAATCTTCCACTAACCTGAAGCAGCTAGCTTGATAGAATGGCAGAATGCCCTTTTATTTATTATTGTTTTTTTAAATTGAAGCATAGTTGATTTACCATGTGTTAATTTCTGCCATCTAACAAAGTGATTCAGTTATAGTATCCTTTTTTTTTAGTATCCTTTTTTTCAGTATCCTTTTTTTTAGTATCCTTTTCCATTATGGTTTATCATAGGATATTGAATATAATTTCCTGTGCTATCCAGTAGGACCTTGTTGTTTATCCATTCTATATGTAATAGCCTACACCTGCTAACCCCAATCTCCCAATCCATCCCTTCCCCAACTCCCTCACCCTTGGCAACCAGAAGTCTGTTTTTTATGCCTGTGAGTCTGTTTCTGTTTTGTAAATAGATTTATTTGTGTCATATTTTAGATTCCACCCATAAGTGATATCATGTGGTATGTGTCTTTCTCTTTCTGACTTATTTCACTTAGTATGATAATCTCTAGTTGCATTTGGAATGGCTTTTTGAAGACTCAGTTACAGCACTGGCTATGGCAATACCTTTCAGGGCTAGGTCAAGGTTCTTCAAAGACTGTATCAATCTTCCCTGAATTAGTGTCCAATATATGATGCTACTTCTCTGATAGCTAAGACTCACAGGTCTAGGAATCAAGGGGTAGAAATGGAAGTGGTCCCACTCACTGTTACCCTTAGTGACCCACTAGCAAAACTTTTGCTTCCAATTCCTGTGACTTTGCTCTGCTAGCTTAGAGTTTCTTGGTTCCAACAGGAGGAATGCTTACACCAGGAGAGACAGAAATGATTCCATTGAACTGAAACTGAAGACTGCCACCTGGTCTCTGCATTCCTCATTATGGTGAATCAACAGGCGAGGTAGAAAGTTACTGTACTGAGTGATCCTAACAACCCAGGAGAAATCAGACTACTATTCCTTGATGGAGGTAAGGAATTATATATCTGGAATACAGGAGTCCTCTTAGGACATCTCAGTATTTCCATGCCTTGTGATTAAGGTCAATGGAAAACTATAACTCAATCCAGGCCTGACTGCTTATGGCCCAGACCCTTCAGGAATGAAGGTTTGAGTCACCTCAACAGGTAAAGAACCAGGATCAGCTGAGGTTCTCACTGAAGGCAAAGTGAATACAGAATGGATTGTAGAAGAAGGTAGTTATAAATACCATCTACAACCACATACATACAAGTACTGATACATACAGTTTCCATGATTCGGGAGCTCAGGACGCATAACTGGGAGCCTGATCAGTCTCAAAAGCAACAATCATGGTATTATCCAGGGCTGGGATCTCATCTGAGTCCTCTGCCAGGCTCACTTTTTTTTGGCAGAATTCATTCCTGCTGAACTCCTGGTGACTTGTTTCCTCAAGGCCCAAAGGTGTGTCTTAAGCCTCTCTTAAAGCATTGATCTCCAACCTTTTTGGCACCAGTGACTGGTTTCATGGAAGACAATTTTTCCACAGACAAAAGGTGAGGGGAATGGTTACAGGATGACTCAAGCACAGTAGGGTTCTCGCTCCTATGAGAATCCAATGCTGCCACTGATCTGACAGGAGGCAGAGCTCAGGCAGTAATGCAAGCAATGGGGAGTGGCTGTAAATACAGATGAAGCTTCACTCACTCACCCACCACTCACCTCTTGCTGTGCAGCCCAGTTCCTAACAGGCCACAAACTGGTACTGGTTAGTAGCCCAGGGGTTGGGGACCCTTGTCTTAAAGGGCTCCCTGATTAGGTTAAGACCACCCAGGATGATCCTCCTTTTAATTAACCTAAAGTTGATTGATTAAGGACCTTAATCATATCAGCAAAAGCCCTTCAGGTTTGCCATATGATGAAATCAAATTATGAATGTAAAAAAAAATTATGAACATAAAATCCCATCATATATACAAGAAGTCCCAGCCACACTCATGGGGAGAAGATTATAAGGGGCATACACACTGAGGGGAAGGAAACTTGGGGCCATCCTAGACTTCTACCTAATGCAAGTTGATTTTTTAAATTAATTAGTTAATTAATTTGTACTGAGTCTTAGTTGAGGCAAGTGGTATCTAGTTCCCTGACCAGGGATCGAACCCCGGCCCCCTGCATTGGTAGTGTGGAATCTTAGCCCCTGGACTACTAGGGAAGTCCCACAAGTTGACTTTTTAAAAACATTTTTAAGTGTATAACAAAACTGCATTTTGGAAAACATGCTGCTTTCTTTTGTCTTGAGTTTCTAATGTGAACAAGGTCTAGAACTAAATTTGAGGACAGATAGAGCAAAGCATGTTTGTATTTTCTGGCTGTTTTATCGCAGACCGCGTACATCAAAAAGAAAAGCAGCAATAGACAGCAGCATATGCTAAGCAGTAAATCAGGTGCATAAAATAAAAGCGCTTTCAGGGTTTAGAGAAGGAAGTCAACACAGGATAGGAGTGACAGAATGAGGTTAACACTTGAACTAGATCTTGAAATTGAATTGAACAAATATTTATTAAGCCCTGAGTGACTCTATGGGGGTAGAAAGATGAATCAGACAGTCTCTGCCTTCCAGGAATATGTAGCCTGGAGGGAGAGACAAACATTGAACCAAATGAAAGTGGGCAGGTTAAAAATTGGTAGAATAGAGGTAGAATACGTAGGGAAGAAACCCCATAAATTGTCAAGGATAGTCTGCAGGAAAGGGGAGAAGCAAGAAATGGCAAAGCTGAAGGGCAGGGTGCAAGGAGAAGTAATGACGAGAGAGAAGACCAAGCCTCGGGGTCTTGTACGCCTTGCTACTTAATTTTCACTTATCCATAAGAGTCATGGGAATTCTTCAAGGGGCTTGGAGAAGGAAGTGGAGAACAATAAAGGCACAAAGTATGATTTTTGTTTCCTGCATTTCTTCAACTACCCCTAGGAAAGCTGATTAATGTCTCTAAGCCTCAATTGCCACATCTGTTTAACTGGGATAATAGTAGTTTCTATTTCTGAGGTGTTGATGAGACGATTAAATGGAATATTCTGTGCAAAGCCTTGATAGTTCCAAAGCGCCAGTATTCTGACAACAATGAGTATTTAGCTACTTTGGTCATAGATGAAGAATCTTTAGTTCAAAAATTAGTAAAGTGTTGGGAGAGGGGAAATTGAGTGAAGAGGGTTAAATGTATAAACATCCATTAAGTCTTGGGACTTCCCTGGTAGTCTGCTACTGCTAAGTCGCTTCAGTCGCGTCCAACTCTGTGCGACCCTGTAGACGGCAGCCCACCAGGCTCCCCTGTCCCTGGGATTCTCCAGGCAAGAATACTGGAGTGGGTTGCCATTTCCTTCTCCCTGGTAGTCTAGTGGTTAAGAATTCGCCTGCCAATGTAAGGGACACAGGTGGGATCCCTGGTGGAAGATGGGGGAAGATCCCACATGACATGGGGCAGTTAAGCCTGCTCACTACAATTACTGAGCCCATGCTCTAGAGCCCGTGAGCCATGGCTACTGAAGGCCACATGCCCGAGAGCCTGTGCTTTGCAACAAAGACCCAATGCAGTCAAGAATTTAAAAAAAAAGATAAGTCCTGGGGATGTAACTTTACAGCATGGTGACTATAGTTAACAATACTGTTTAATATATTTGAAAGTTGCTAAGAAAGTAGATTAAAGAATTCTCATTACAAGGGAAAAAATGTAACTGCCTATGGTGATGGATGTTAAGTAGACCTTTTGTAGTGTTCATTTTGTAATATATACATATATCTAATCATTATACTGTATACCTGAAACTAATACAATGTTACATGTCAATTATATTTCAACAAAGCTGGAGAAAAAAAATAGTAAAGTGTAACACTGAATTGATGTTTTTGCAGGAAGGGGGATCCCTTCCAGGACCTGAGAATAGATTCTTGTCTAACATCAGAAAATGGACTGTCAAGGGAGACACACGTGCTGACAAAACATGAGACTTTATTGGGAAGAGGTGACTGAGTAGAGAGCAGCAGGGTAAGGGAACCCAGGAGGACTGCTCTGCCATGTGGCTCGCAGTCTCAGGTTTTATGGTGATGGGGTTAGTTTCTGGGTCATCTCTGGCCAGTGACCTTGCTTGGCCCATAGTCTGACCCAAAGTCCTTCCTGGTCACGCACATCTCTCCGTCAAGATGGAGTCCAGAGTGAAGGGTTCTGGGAGGCTGGTTGTCTCCTCCCTCTTTGGGCCCCTCCTGAATTCTCCCAGTTAGTTTTTGGCAACAGCACCACGTTCCTTATTGGGACCTCCTGTTGTGACATGGCTCAGGCGCTAGGGTCTGGCCGAGGCAGGTGGCTTTGGTCAACAGTTCTCTAACGATATTGAGGAATGAAGTCACTTTTGAACGTGTTTAAAAGTATTTGAAAAACTGAAGGTGAAAACTTTGTAAAGTCATAATGAATTTAATATAAAATTATATATTCTAATTATTTAAAAAATATTCAAACTCAAAGAGGTACAAAGAAGAAATTAGTGACTCCCCTGAAATTCTACCACTTAGGAAAAAAATCAGTGTTAACTTATGGTGATCATAGTTCTGGACATTCCTCTGTTATAAGGGGGACATGACTTAGTGGCAAAACCACCAGCCACCATGTGATCCAGCAATTCCACTTCTAGGTACATACTCAAAAGAATGGAAATATATGTCCACACAGAACCTTGTATATGAATGTTCATAGCAGCATTATTCATAATAACCTGAAAGTAGAAACAACCCACACATCCATCAACGGATGAATGGATGAACAAAATGTGATACAGCCGTTCATACAGTGAAATATCATTTGACCATAAAGTGGAACTGAAAATGCCACACATGGGTGAACCTTCAAAAGATTACGCTACATGAAAGAAGGCAGAGACAAAAGACCAAACATCGTATGAGTCCATGTATTGATACATACGAAATGTCCAGAATAGACAAATCCATCATAGATAAACAGTTGCCACAGGACCTAGGGGAGAAGAAAATGAGTGACTGCAAATGAATGGGAGGTTTCTCTTTGGAGCAATAAAAATGTTCTGAAAGTAGATTACGATAATGGTTGCAAAACTCTGTAAATATTAAAATCCATTAAATTGTACATTTTAAACAGGTGAATGTTATGGCATGTAAACTACATCTCAATAAAGCAGGTTTGTTGTTTTTTTTTTTCAAGAAAAAGAAAAAAAAAGCAAGTTTCAGGACTTCCCTGGTAGTCCAGTGCTTCCACTGCAGGGGGCACAGGTTCTACGCCGGCTGGGGAATTAAGACCTCACAAGCCGAATGGCCAAAAAATAAAACAAAGACTTCTCCATGCCAAAATTGGATAACAGAAAACTATAGGGCAATGTCTACAAAAGTCTAAGAGAAAGATTGACGTGTGAATAGTATACACAGCTAAGATAGCTCTTCAAATACGAAAGCAACAGAGAGGCTGCTGAAAAAGCTACCCAAAATGAAATCTAGCCAAATAAGAAAGATTCAAGTGAAAGAGTTCAACAACAGAGAAGTCAAGGTAAAAAGATTGGAGGTGAAAATGGAATCAAGTTAAATATAGAACCAAGGACTGGGATGGGAAGTGGGGGGCAGGAGGGAGGCTCAAGAAGGCGAGGATATATATATTGCATGCACACATGCTCAGTAGCTTCAGTCCTGTACAACTCTTTGTGACTCTATGGACTGTAGCCCACCAGTCTCCTCTGTCCATGGGATTCTCCAGGCAACAATACTGGAGTGGGTTGCCATGCCCTCCTCCAGGGAATCTTCCCCACCCAGGGATCGAACTTGCATCTCTGATGTCTTCTGCATTATCTGGTGGGTTCTTTACCACCAGTACCACCTGGGAAGCCCATATATATATGCTTAGAGCTAATCTGCATTGTTGTAGGGCAGAAACCAACAAAACATGAAAGCAATTATCCTCCATATAAAAAAGTATAGAAATAAATTAGTCTGGGAAAATACAGGACCAAGATTAAACAATGTGGGAAATATGATTTGAAATAAAACATAAATGTCACCAACCAGAGTTCTTGGCCTACTCAATCAGTAGAAACTGATTACAGGTCACACAAGAAATTTAGGCAAGGCTTTATGGAGGCCTCTGCTGCAGCAAGAGGGAGAGAGAACAAGTAACAGGTTCCCTTGCTTGCTTGCTCACTTGGGGAGGGAGCAAACTTGATCCTAATATGGAATGATATTAGGATGTGTCCAGGGGTCAGACTGGAGGGATGGCTTAGGTGGCTTATAACACCATTAAATGGTGTTATATGCATGGGGCATGCTCAGTACTCTGCTTTTGCTCCGGGATCCTCAGAAGTGGCAGTGGGGATATTTACTCTCTTTGTAGCTCATTGTTAAGAATTTGTCCCAGCTGTGTATGCACGCGGTTATTTTTAGTCCCTTAGAGTTTCTTTGTATTCTTTTGCTCTAGCGGAGGTTTGTACAGGTGCAAGCACTGCAGCAAAGGGTCCCAGGTCCCAGTCTGTCTCATGAATATTATAAACAAAGGAAGATCACAGACTCGTGTCTCTTTCTAGAGACAATGAGAGAAATGTTAAACTTCCTTCCTCTTCCCCTCCTTCTACCTGTTGATTGCATGTCAGCGTGCTCAGTCACCTCAGTCATATCCAACTCTTTGTGACCCCATGGTCTACTCCAGGGGATCTTCCCACCCAGGGATTGAACCTGAATCTCCTGCATTGCAGGCAGATTTGACGTTGTTAGTTTGTGTGTATTTCTAAGGTGGTGAGCAGAGCATCTAGGTTGGACTGTCTTTCAGAAACAAACAATTGTGTCATCTCAATGGCTCGGCGATGCAGGTACGCAGAGGTGCCGACTTTCCACACCCAACACTTGTTGTCCTGGGGCCTGGCTTCACACTGTCACCTAGAGACACAGACTAGCCGAGGGTCACTGTCTTGTAGCCTCAACACTGGGGACACCTGGCCCTCACTGTCAACACTCCAGGGAATAAGCTGCTGAGTGAGGTTCACACTGGCCATGAAATTCTATGAAATTCACCAGAAGTGACCTCTATCACTTTGACTCCCAGGAAAGCATAATTTCAGATGTTCCTGGTAGAGAGGGAAGGACTGGATTCGGGCAAGCTCTAGAAGGGTCATCTGTGGCCTTGAAGATATCACTGAGATGCAAAGAGTCAGGAGTGGCAGAGACTCCTGCACCTCTAGTGTTGTGTTTTTTTAATTATGAAAGTAAGATAACACATTTACAGGAGACTTGGAAAATATAGAACAAGGTTATTTATAGTTCCACTATAAAAGATTTTTAGTTGGCATTTCAATATTAAACCCTCAAAAATTAATAGAATGAATATACAGAGAAGTAGAAGAATATAACAGACCTGAAAAGCACTGTGAACCAATTCAGCATAATTAAGATTTATACAGTTTTTACACAACGGTAGGATACAAATTCTATTCAAGTTCCCATACACTGTAAACTAGGAGACACTAAGGACTTTCCTGGTGGCTCAGTGCTTATGAATCTGCCTGCTGGTACAGGGCACGTGAGTTTGATCCCTGGTCTGGGAAAATTCCACACGCCAACAGGGCAACCAAGCCTGCACATTACAACTCCTGAGCCTGTGTTCTGGAGCCTGGGAACCACAAAAAGAAGCTACTGAAGTGAGAAGTCTGAGCATTGAAACTGGAGAGTAGCTCCCACTGGCCACAGCTAGAGAAAACCTGTGCAGCAGTGAAGACCCAGCATAGCCAGAAATAAATAATAAATTAATTAATTAATTAATTAATTTAAAAAAATACTTAGGAGATACTAGAACATATCCAGGGACATTAAACAAGGCGCAAAAGTTTCATGGTCTAAAAGTGCTGAAATCATACAGAGTCTGTTCTCTTATCATTGTGGAATTATGTTAGAAATTAGTATCAAAAGATATTTGAAAATAACTCATGTATTTTCAAGTGCAACGTACCATTTACCAAGAGAGATCTTCAACTTAGTCACCGAAAGCCTTAATAAAGTGAGACTGAAAAAAAACACATAGAGAAAAATTTCAGAGAAAAAAAAGCATTTAAATGAGAAATTAGTATCAAAATGAGAGATTAACATTAAAAAATACTTTAAACAAAATCCCTTGTATTTGGAAATTAAATATCCACTTTTAAATGATTGCTGTATCTAACATGACATAACATGGGAAATTAGAAAATATTTGTAATAGAATAAAAATGAAAAGAGAATTTGCCAGAATTGTTGCATGCAGCTGAAGTTGCTCAATGCAATTAACTACAATGTGGAGTCTTGAATAAGGTATGAAAACAAATTAGCGACACTAGCATAAAATTTTGTGAAATTTGAACAAAATCTGTATTTTATTAACTACTGTATCGCTTGTTAATTTCCTGTTTTTGTTTTTTACAACATAGTATTTCTTTATACCCTCAGAATTGAACTAGAGGTTTCAAGCACCATTCAAATTTTTTTGCACCTCTAGTGTTTTTGAGAATCATCCCTTTTCTGGGGCACCAGCTCCTTCAGCCCTGACCCTGAGTGAGCCTCGGTGTCTCGTACGGGTCATTGGCAGCCTTGCTGTCCTCACAGACCCTGTAAGAAGGTTTAGTGGGAACCCAGCTGCTTCTTTCCACAGAAATCCATGTCTTTCAACAAATTCTTCACTTTCTCAAAGCAGCCAGGGTGGATTTTTGTCATTTGAAATAGAGAACACTTACTGACAGGGTACCGTTATGGATGATGGCAGTTAGATGTCTGGGAAAACGGCCCATTCTCATTAACTTGTTCTGTGTCGAATGGGTGAAAGTGAAAGTGAAGTCGCTCAGTCGTGTCCAACTCTTCGCAATTCCATGGACTGCAGCCTACCAGGCTCCTCCGTCCATGGGATTTTCCAGGCAAGAGTACTGGAGTGGGTTGCCATTGCCTTCGAATGGGTAAGTCCCATGATAGAAAAGCCAGATTTCTGGGCCGGGCATAAAAGATTTCACCCCCAGTCCCCAAATAAGTCCCCTACCAGAATTACCCAATAGTCTGGCTTTTCTGAGATCTCTATTTCCTTTAAAAGAAATAATGCATCCTAGCAAATATGTAAGGACACATCCACACAAGCCCCATTTCTTTCTCCAAACTGAGGACTTTGGGTGTTTCTTCCATCAGTAATTGAACACTACCTGTAGCTCTGCCAGCACTTCAGGCTGAAAGATAGGAATAACTTCTCAAGTTCTAAACTACAGATAACTGCCAAACAATTTTGTGAAAGAAAGTGAGCTGCCAAGCAGTTTCTAGCTATAAAAAGGGTGTCTACAACCCACAGACTGGGAGAGAATATTTGCAAATCACATATCTGACTTGTATCCAGGGTATATAAAGAATACTTACAACTCAACAATAAGAAAGACAACTCAATTAAAACATGGGCAAAAGATCTGTATAGATATTTCTCCAAAAAAGATCTGCAAATAAAAAATATACACATTAAAAGATATTACTGGAATACAAATCAAAACCACAGTAAGATACCACTTCACGCCCAAGTAGGATGCCTATCATTTAAAAAGACAGAAAATAACAAGTATCGTTGAGGATGTGGATTAGTTGCAGGGCTCATACATTGTTGGCGAGAGTATAAAACGGTGCAGCCATTCTGGAAAACAGTCTGGCAGTTCCTCAAAATGCTAAACCTAAGAGTTACCATATGAAATAGCAATTCCTCTCCAGGTATATAGCCAGCGGAAATGAAAACACATGTCCACAAAAATACTGGCACGCAAATGTTCACAGCACCCTTACTCATAATAGCCAGAAGGGGGAAATTATTCAGATGTCCATTAACTGGCAAGTGGATAAACAGAATGCAGTATATCCATACAATGGATTATTATTCGACCACAGAACAGAGTACTGATATGTGGAGGGACCTTGAGAACATTAGGCAAAGTGAAAGAAGTTGATCACAAAGACCACAGATTGTATAATTCTCTTCATATGAATTGTCCCATCCAGAAGAGGCAAATCTATGGAGACAGAAAGTCGCTCAGTGGTTACCAGAACCTTGGGGTGGGGAGTTTGGGTGGATGGGGGAAGAATAGGACGTGGTAGTAAAGGATGTGGGGTTTCTTTGGGCAGTGAAAAGGTCCTAAAGTGAATGTTTATGTTTGTACAATGCTAAATATACTAATAACCATGAGATTGTACACTGTAAAAAAGTCAGTTTTGTGGTCTAGGAATTATATCTCTTTAAAACTGTTTTTTTTTTAAAGTACACATAAAACAAACAACTATTCCACTCAGATTTTTTTAAGATTTGAACAAGTTTATTAATCTCATTTTCAGTTATTGAAAGTGATTGTGTAGGAAGAAAAGAGATCAGCCTCTTGCCAGTAACAGGTAGTTAGGTTTTGCCTTGGGGAATAACAGATTGGAGCCTAAGTGAAAAGTGAAGTCTCTCAGTCGTGTCCGACTCTTTGCGACCCCACGGACTGTAGCCTACGAGACTCCCCGTCCATGTAATTTTCCAGGCGAGAGTACTGGAGTAGGTTGCCAGGGATCGAATCTAGGTCTCCTGCATTGCAAGCAGACACTTTACCATCTGAGCCACCTGGGAAGCCCTACTGGAGCCTAAATCCTATTAAATTGATTCAGTGCTTCACAGCCCTGCCCAGGTCTCTGTCTCTCTCTCAAAGAAGCCTTTTCCAAAGACCGAAGTGAGAGCCTAAGCATGCTGACCTACCGTTGTGTCCAGGGTTTGAGGACAGGAATGACCCCTGGCACCCGTGTGACCTACAGTTTCAGGATGTGCTGGGAGGGGCACATGCCCTCAGGGCTCCTTCCGCCCCACCAAGGGCCTCTGCTGAAGGGTCTAATCTCAACTCACAGCAAGGTCTCCACAATGTAACATATCACAGACATTCTACATGGTCAGGTGGATTGCCTATGGCTAAAAGATGCTGCTTTTTAGCAAAGACAGCTTCTCATACCTTGGAACAGTGCTGGCCTGGTGGTTTGGAGATTTTAATGTACTCCTAATGGGGCTGGCAGCTCTGTGCTGACAGGATAGGTCGTTCTGCCTTTGGGGCCTCAGCTTCCTTGTCTGTAAAATGAAATGTTTGAACTGTATAACTTCTAACTCTTGGATTACATTTCTTTTCTAGAATAGACACCAGTAGCTAATAAGACCAATATTCCAACATTGCATTTCCTTCTCTCCTTTATAAATATTTCTATTTCCTTATTTTAATAAACATTAATATCAATTCCAGACATTTTATTTACCTTTTACATATTAACTTGTACTAGTAATACTTCTTTTTGGCTATGTGATTTGTGGGATCTTAACTCGCCAGTGAGGGATCGAACCTGGGCCCGTGGCACTGGAGGCACAGAGTCCTAACCACTGGACTGCCTGGGAATTCCCAGTAATAATAAGTTGGTGCAGAAGTAATTGCGGTTTCAAACTGTGAATTTTAAATAATTATAACTAGACTTAAACACATCTTAATTAATCAAAATAGGACCCATTACAATCAACACATTTTTTCCAATGAGAAATAACTTTGTTTATTCCTGTAGCATAAAAATCTGTGCTTCAGGATTCGACGAACTCTTGGAAAGCATTTTGTGACAAAACATAGCTCTCCAGAAGAAACTGCTAACAGTTGCTATATATCCTTTTAGTCTTTTTTTCCCAGGCAGTGGCATGCAAATAAATAAGCATACAGAGAAATACATGCATATATAGAAATATATCACAGAGTCTTGTATGCTAATGAAAACAGGACTAAGGTTGGATTCTGGTGTGTGCTGCTGAGGTAGGAGAGAGACAGATGAACAGCTGCAACCAACCTCCTGCTGACGCTTCAAGATAAGATACTAGCAGGAGCACTGGGCCCTGAGTGAGTGGAAGACAAAGCGACCACATTTTCCTCATTCTTGTGGTCAAGTGGATTTCCCAGCCTGACATGTACAGAGATGGTCTTCACTCTAGGGGAGAGAACAAGGGAGACAGGAACCACCAGCCCATAATATGTCCTGCCAACCCCAGAAACTTTCATGTTGGAATCCATCTTGGCTGAGAGATGCACGTGTACCACGAGGAAGGACACTGAGTCAAACCAAATATGGACACAAGCAGATGACTGGCCAGAGACAACTCAGAAGACTCTGTGTGTAAGCAATCTAAGCACCCCTATTACATACAGCTCATTCTGAGGTCACTGTGTGCTCTTCCACACACACTCAGACTGCGATCTAGTTCATAATCTGTGTCTGTTTGCTGAATTCTTTCTTCAAAGAAGACAAGGACCAGGATTTCCCTGGCTGTCCAGTGGTTAAGATTTGCTTTCTACTGCAGGGGGTGCAGGTTCGATACCTGGTTGAGGAGTTAAGATCCTCTATGCCTCACAGCCAAAAAACAAAAACCAAAACACTGAACAGAAGCAATACTGTAACAAATTCAATAAAGACTTTAAAAATGATCTACATTTAACAAATATTAAAAAAGAAAGAGGATAAGGACCAAGGTCTTGCTTCCAGCCCCATCACCCTCATGCCCTGAGATCACTGCCAAATCACTTTCCCAAAAGGCTACAACACCACTCCCCACTTATCCATACTCCCCAACAGTGACAAATGTCAATAGTATTATATGGTACCAGTCTATAATGGTATGACCTAAATCAAATCCCTTATACAGTAGAAGTGACAAATAGATTCAAGGGATTAGATCTGGTAGACAGAGTGCCTGAAGAACTATGGACAGAGATTCCTAACAGTGTACAGTAGGTAGTGAACAAAACCATCCCCAAGAAAAAGAAATGCAGCAAGGCAAAATGGTTGTCTGACGAGGCCTTACAAATAGCTGAGAAATGAAGTAAAAGGCAAAGGAGAAAAGGAAAGATATACGCATCTGAATGCAGAGTTCCAAAGACCAGCAAGGAGAGATAAGAAAGCCTTCTTACATGAACAATGCAAAGAAATAGAGAAAAACAATACAATGGGAAAGACTAGAGATCTCTTCAAGAAAATTAATGATACCAAAGGAACATTTCATGCAAAGATGGGCACAATAAAGGACAGAAACAGCAAGGACCTAACAGAAGCAGAAGATATTAAGAAGAGGTGGCAAGAATACACAGAAGAACTGTACAAAAAAGGTCTTAATGATCAGATAACGATGGTGTGGTCACATACATAGAACTAGACATCCTGAAGTGTGAAGTCAAGTGGGCCTTAGGAAGCGGTACTAAGAACAAAGCTAGTGGAGGTGATGGAATTCCAGCTGAGCTATTTCATATCCTAAAAGATGATGCTGTGAAAGTGCTGCACTCAATATGCCAGCAAATTTGGAAAACTCAGCAGTGGTCACAGGACTGGAAAAAGTCAGTTTTCACTCTAATCCCAAAGAAGGGCAACATCAAAGAATATTCAAACTACTGCACAATTGCACTCATCTCACATGCTAGCAAAGTAATGCTCAAAGTTCCCCAAGCTAGACTTCAACAGTATGTGAACCGAGAAATTCCAGATGTTTAAGCTAGATTTAGAAAAGGCAGAGGAACCAGGGATCAAATTGCCAGCATCCGTTGGATCATAGGAAAAGCAAGAGAATTCCAGAAAAATATCTACTGCTTCACTGACTACGTTAAAGCCTTTGACTTTGTGGATCACAACAAACTATGGAAAATTCAGATGGGAATACGAGACCATGTTATTTGCCTCCTAAGAAATCTGTATGCAGGTCAAGAAGCAACCTGGAGAAGGAAACGGCAACCCACTCCAATATTCTTGCCTGGAGAATCCCATGGACAGAGGAGCCTGGCAGGCTACAGTCCATGGGGTTACAAGAGTCGGACACAACTTAGCAACGAAACCACCACCACCACCCAGAAGCAACAATTAGAAATGGACATGGAACAACAGACTGGTACCAATTGGGAAAGGAGAATGTCAAGGTTGTCACCCTGCTTATTTAACTTATATACAGAGCACATCATGCGAAATGCCAGGCTGGATGAAGCGCAAGCTGGAGTCAAGATTGCTGGGAGTAATATCAATAGTCTCAAATATGCAGATGACACCACCCTAATGGCAGAAAGTGAAGAGGAACTAAAGAACTGCTTGATGAAGGTGAAACAGAAGAGTGAAAAAGCTGGCTTAAAACTCAACATTCAAAAAACAAAGATCACGGCATCTGGTCCCATCACTTCGTGGCAAATAGATGGGGAAAAAATAGAAACAGTGACAGACTTCATTTTCTTGGGCTCCAAAATCACTGTGAATGGTAACAGCAACCATTAGATTAAAAGACGTTTGCTCCTTGGAAGAAAAGTTATGACAAACCTAGACAGTGTATTAAAAAGCAAAGTCATCACTGACAAACGTCCATAGAGTCAAAGCTATGGTTTTTCCAGTAGTCAGATGTGGAGTTGGACCATTAAGAAGGCTTAGTGCCAAAGAATTGATGCTTTTGTACTGTGGTGCTGGAGAAGACTCTTGAGAGTCCCTTGCACAACGAGGAGATCAAACAGGTCCATCCTCAAGGAAATCAACCCTGAATATTCATTGGAAGGACGGAAGCTGAAGCTGAAGCTCCAATACTTAGGCTACCTGATGCAAAGAGCTGACTCACTGGAAAAGACCCTGATGATGGGAAAGATTGAGGGCAGGAGGAGAAGGGGACAACAGAGGATGAGATGGTTGTATGGTATTACCGACTCAATGGACATGAGTTTGAGCAAGCTCCACGAGATGGTGATGGACAGGGAAGCCTGGCCTGCTACATTCCTTTGGGTCACAAAGAGTCAGACATGACTGATCGACTGAACTGAACTGATAGTGGGAAAATGTTCTAATTTACAATACATTTTCCTAACTATCAGAAGGATCAAACATTTTTACAAATGTTTATTATCCATTTGCATTTTTATGCTATTTGTTGCCTATTCATATTATGGCCAATATTTTTGTCTTTTTCTTATTAACTTGCAATTAGTCTATAATTATTCCAGATATTAACTTTTTCTCATTTATTAATTTTATTTATTCATTATTCTAATGAAACAAAAATGAATATTTTTAATGATAAAAGGCACAATCCACAAACAGGATAGACATCACAAACCATTAGACACCTAACTACAAAGAAACAAAGATACATAAAGCAAAAATCAGAAGAAATATAAGGGAATAGAAAAAACCATATAATCATAGTGAGACATATTAACATTTCTCTGAGAATATTTTATCAAGTGCAGAAAAATAAGAATAGGAACATCTTGAATGATGTCATTAATAATTTAAATTAATAGATTTATATTTATATTAATTTATATTAATCATGTCCTACATAGATACATTTAAAATTTTGTATATCTCATATGTTGTTATTAGGTATATGTAAGACATTTAGAAAAACTGGCAAAAAGATAAACATTACTAAATTTCAAAAAGTAGAATTTTTTTCTGTGTGATTCTGTTATACATATACACATATATTATTTTTGAAATTATTTCCATTATAGGTTATTACAAGATATTGACTATATATAGCTCCATATGCTATACAGTAAACCTTTGTTGCATGCTGCATATCAATTTCTTTAAATTAGAAATTGAGCATTCTATTCATACTGAGTCAAGAAAGTAGAAGAAAAGCATCATAAATTTTTTAGTTAGGCAAAAATTCATAACTTCTCTAAACTATATACATTATACATATTATTTATATATGTATACAAAAGCTTTTCTACTACACTTGATAAAGGCTTGAGAAAGAATATAAAAAAAACGAAGAGATGGAGACATTGAAAAACATAAACTAAATGAAATGGGAGCACTGGATATGAAATAGAAAAAGGGAACCAAACTTGATAAAAGTAAAAGATCCTCATATACTCCAGTTGTTTTTAAACATGACTGCTCATTAGCAACATATCTGGAGCTCTCGTGAAAAAAAGGTAATACCTGGGCATTTGTATTATTCAAAAAGTTCCAAGATAATTCTGATATACATCTGGATTTTAAAAGGTAATTACAGGTTTTTCTAATAAATGGTAGTTTTGGTGATATAGAAATCTGTTATTTTTCTGTTGATCAATCATGATACAATAATATTAAGTGAATAATAGTTACATAATCACAATAGTGGAAGATGTTTATCAGTTTTCACAATCAATAGCCAGACAAAAAATAAAAGATAATTGCAATTGTAAGCGATAATGGGAACAAGATTAACCCGACAATATGAAACACTTACATACAGTTTGGGGAGTCAAGCAGAGTGATGTAGTAAGTGGAAGTGCATATATGCACATGTTTTCATCTGCTCAGCCAGTCTATGTCATTTGGATGGTGCATTTAATCCATTTACATTTAAGATAATTATTGCTATGTATGATCCTGTTACAATTTTCTTAATTTTGGATTGCTTATTTTCTGTAGGTAAGTATTTTCCTTCTCTTGTTTCCTGACTAGAGAAGTTCCTTTAGCATTTGTTGTAAAGCTGGTTTGGTGGTGCTGAATTCTCTTAACTTTTGCTTGTCTGGAAAGCTTTTGATTTCTCCATCCCCTTCTCTCTGAAGGAGAGTCTTGCTGGGTAGAGTACTCTTGGTTGCAGAATACTCTACCATTCTTTCATCACTTTAAATATATCATACCATTCTCTTCTGGCTTGTAGAGTTTCTGTTGAGAAATCAGCTGATAGTCTGATGGGAGTTCCCTTTATGTTATTTGCCGTTTTTCCCTCATTGCTTTTAATATTTTATCTCCATCTTTAATTTTTGCCAGTTTGATTACTGTGTGTTCCTCCTTGGTTTTTTCCTTCCTGGGACTCTCTGTGCTCCTGGACTTGGTTGACTATTTCATTTCTCATGTTATGGAATTTTTCAGCTATTATCTCTTCCATATTTTCTCAGGTCCTTTCTCTTACTCTTCTCCTTCTGGGATCCCTATAATGCGAATGTTGGTGCGTTTAATGTTGCTCCAGGGGTGTCTTAGACTGTCTTCATTTCTTTTCATTCTTTTCTCTAAATTCTGTCCTCTGGCAGTGATTTCCACCATTCTGTCCTCCTGGTCATTTATCCTTTCTTCTGCCTCAGTTATTTTGCTATTGATACCTTCTAGTGTACTATCTGTTTGTTTGTTTTTTAGTTCTTCTAGGTCTTTGGTAAACATTTCTTGCATCTTTTCAATCTTTGCCTCCATTCTTTTCCCAAGATCCTGGATCATCTTCATTATCATTATTATGAATTCTCTTTCTGGAAGGTTGCCTGTCTCCACTTTATTTAGTTGGTTTTCTGGGATTTTATCTTGTCCCTTCATCTGGGACATAACTTTCTGCTTTTTCATGCTGATTAACTTTCTGTAATATGGTTTTGGTTTAGCTGCTGTAAGACTGTGCTTCTTCTTGCTTCTTCTTTCTGCCTTCTGATGGATGAGGCTAAGAGGCTTGTGTAAGCTTTCTGATGGGAGAGACTGGTAGTGAGAAAAACTGAGTCTTGCTCTGGTGGTCAGGGCCTTGCTCAATAAAGCTTTAATCCAATTATCTGCTAATGGGTGGGGTTGCACTCACTTTCTGGTAGTTTTTCATACTGTTCATGGGGTTCTCAAGGCAAGAATACTGAAGTGGTTTGGGTCTCCAGTGGGACCACATTCTGTCAGACCTCTCCACCATGACCCGTCTGTCTTGGGTGGCCCCACACGGCATGGCTTAGTTTCATTGAGTTAGACAAGGCTGTGGTCTGTGTGATCAGAAAGGCTAGTTTTCTGTGATTATAGTTTCAGTGTGTCTGCCCTCTGATGCCCTCTAGTAACACCTACCGTCTTACTTGGGTTTCTCTTACCTTGGACATGGAGTATATCTTCACGGCTGCTCCAGCAAAGCACAGCCGCTGTTCCTTACCTTGGACAAGGGATATCTCCTCACAACCACCCCTCCTGACCTTGAATGTGGAGTAGCTCCTCTCGGCCCTCCTGGGCCCATGCAACCGCCGCTCCTTGGATGTGGGGTAACTCCTCAGGTTGGTAGGTGCCCAATATACCACTGGAGATCAGTGGAGAAATAACTCCAGAAAGAATCATGGGATGGTGCCACAGTAAAAACAATACCCAGCTGTGGATGTGACTGGTGATAGAAGCAAAGTCCGATGCTATAAAGAGCAATATTGCATAGGAACATGGAATGTTAGGTCCATAAATCAAGGCAAATTAGAAGTGGCCAAACAGGAGATGGCAAGAGTGAATGTTGACATTGTAGGAATCAGCTAACTAAGATGGACTGGAATGGGTGAATTTAATTCAGATGACCATTATATCTACTACTGTGGGTAGGAATCCCTTAGAAGAAATGGGGTAGCCATCTGGTCAACCTAAGAGTCCAAAATGCAGTACTTGGATGCAATCTCAAAAACGACAGAATGATCTCTGTTCGTTTCAAGGCAAACCATTCAATATCACGGTAATCCAAGTCTATGCCCCAACCAGTAATGCTGAAGAAGCTGAAGTTGAATGGTTCTATGAAGACCTATAAGACCTTTTGGAACTAACACCCAAAAAAGATGTCCTTTTCATCATAGGGGACTGGAATGCAAAAGTAGGAAGTCAAGAAACACCTAGAGTAACAGGCAAGTTTGGCCTTGGAGTACAGAATGAAGCACAGCAAAGGCTAATAGAGTTTTGCCAAGAGAACGCACTGGTCATAGCAAACACCCTCTTCCAACAACACAAGAGAATACTCTACACATGGACATCACCAGATGGTCAACACCGAAATCAGATTGATTATATTCTTTGCAGCCAAAGATAGAGAAGCTCTATACAGTCAGCAAAAACAAGACCGGAAGCGGACTGTGGCTCAGATCATGAACAACTTATTGCCAAATTCAGACTTAAATTGAAGAAAGTAGGGAAAACCACTAGACCATTCAGGTATAACCTAAATCAAATCCCTTATGATTATACAGTGGAAGTGAGAAATAGATTTAAGGGGCTAGATCTGATGGACAGAGTGCCTGATGAACTATGGAAAGAGATTTGTGACATTGTACAGGAGACAGGGATCAAGACCATGCCCATGGAAAAGAAATGCAAAAAAGCAAAATGGCTGTCTGAGGAGGCCTTACAAATAGCTGTGAGAAGAAGAGAAGTGAAAAGCAAAGGAGAAAAGGAAAGATATACCCATCTGAATGCAGAGTTCCAAAGAATAGCAAGGAGAGATAAGAAAGCCTTCCTCAGTGATCAGTGCAAAGATATAGAGGAAAACAAGAGAATGGGAAAGACTAGAGATCTCTTCAAGAAAATTAGAGATACCAAGGGAACATTTCATGCAAAGATGGGCTCGGTGAAGGACAGAAATGATATGGACCTAACAGAAGCAGAAGATATTAAGAAGAGGTGGCAAGAATACACAGAAGAACTGTACAAAAAAGATCTTCATGACCCAGATAATCACGATGGTGTGATCACTCACCTAGAGCCAGACATCCTGGAATGTGAAGTCAAGTGGGCCTTAGGAAGCATCACTATGAACAAAGCTAGTGGAGGTGATGGAATTCCAGTAGAGCTATTTCAAATCCTGAAAGATGATGCTGTGAAAGTGCTGCACTCAATATGCCAGCAAATCTGGAAAACTCAGCAGTGGCCACTGGAAAATGTCAGTTTTCATTCCAATCCCAAAGAAAGGCAATGCCAAAGAATGCTCAAACTACCACACAATTGCTCTCATCTCACACGCTAGTAAAGTAATGCTCAAAATTCTCCAAGCCAGACTTCAGCAATACATGAACCGTGAACTTCCAGATGTTCAAGCTGGTTTTAGAAAAGGCGGAGGAACTGGAGATCAAATTGCGAACATCCGCTGGATCATCGAAAAAGCAAGAGAGTTCCAGAAAAACATCTATTTCTGCTTTATTGACTATGCCAAAGCCTTTGACTGTGTGGATCACAATAAACTGTGGAAAATTCTGAAAGAGATGGGAATACCAGACCATCTGACCTGTCTCTTGAGAAACCTGTCTGCAGGTCAGGAAACAAGAGTTACAACTGGACATGGAACAACAGACTGGTTTCAAATAGGAAAAGGAGTACGTCAAGGCTGTATATTGTCACCCTGCTTATTTAACTTATATGCAGAGTACATCATGAAAAACGCTAGGCTGGAAGAAACACAAGCTGGAATCAAGATTGCCGGGAGAAATATCAATAACCTCAGATATGCAGGTGACACCACCCTTATGAGAGAAAGTGAAGAAGAACTAAAGAGCCTCTTGATGAAAGTGAAAGAGGAGAGTGAAAAAGTTGGCTTAAAGCTCAACATTCAGAAAACTAAGATCATGGCATCTGGTCCCATCACCTCATGGGAAATAGATGGGGAAACAGTGGAAACAGTGTCAGACTTTATTTTTCTGGGCTCCAAAATCACTGCAGATGGTGATAGCAGCCATGAAATTAAAAGACGCTTAATCCTTGGAAGGAAAGTTATGACCAACCTAGATAGCATATTTAAAAGCAGAGACATTACTTTGCCAACAAAGGTCTATCTAGACAAGTCTATGGTTTTTCCAGTAGTCATATATGGATGTGAGAGTTGGACGGTGAAGAAAGCTGAGCACCGCAGAATTGATGCTTTTGAACAGTGGTGTTGGAGAAGACTCTTGAGAGTCCCCTGGACTGCCAGGAGATCCAACCAGTCCATCCTAAAGGAGATCAGTCCTGAATGTTCATTGGAAAGACTGATGTTGAAGCTGAAACTCCAATACTTTGGCCACCTCATGCGAAGAGTTGACTCATTGGAAAAGACCCTAATGCTGGGAAGAATTGGGGGCAGGAGGAGAAGGGGACAACAGAGGATGAGATGGCTGGATGGCATCATCGACTCGATGGACATGAGTTTGGGTAGACTCCAGGAGTTGGTGATGGACAGGGAGGCCTGGCGTGCTGCAATTCATGGGGTCGCAAAGAGTTGGACACGACTGAGCGACTGAACTGAACTGGTAGTTTTTCAGCCTGAGGCAAACCAGCCTGCCAGTCTACAGGCTCTATGATAGGGTTAATGGTAACTTCCAAGAGCGTTTACTCCAAGGGGGACCTTCCTAGACTGCTGCTGCCATTGCCCCCATCTCTGGGAAATACCATGCATAGAGGACAGCGGAGCCTGGAGGATTATAGTCCATGGGGTCGCAAGAGTCGGACATGACTTAGCTACTAACCCACATAGCCTGCTGACTCACGCCTCCACAGGAGACCCTCCAACACTCGCAGGGAGTTTTGGTTCAGTTTCTTGTGAAGTCACTGCTCTTTTCCTCTGAGTCTTGGAGTGTGCAAGGTTTTGTTTGTGTTCTCCAAGACTGTTTCTGTTTAGAGACTCTCTTTTCCCCAGTCCTGTAGAAGTCTTGTAATCAAATCCTGCTGGCCTTCAAGATCAGATTCCCTGAAGATTCCCAGTCCCTTTGTCAGATCCCTAGGCTGGGAAGCCTGAAGTGGGGTTCAGAACTTTCACAATAGTGGGAGAACTTCTTTGGTATTATTGTTTTCCAGTTTGTGGGCCACCCACCCAGTGGGTATTGGATTTGATTTTATCATGATTGTTGTGCCCCTCCTACCATCTCGATTCAGCTTCCTCGTCTTTGACTGTGGGGTATCTTTTTTGGTAGGTTCCAGCATCCTCCTGTCAACTGTCGTTCAACAGCTAGTTTTGATTTTGGTGCTTTCACAGGAAGAGATATCAGCGCATGTCCTTCTATTCCCAGATATTAACTTTTTGACATAAAGAATGTTGCAAGTGTTTTTTCTAGTGTAAAACTTTCTCTTTAGCTTTATTTTTCTACCAGCTTTACTCATTTCCTTTCATTCACCATCGTGTTAGTAAGCATTTACTAATGCCTTGAAGTTACCATCTCTGTATAAGAAAAAACAAAACAAACAAATACTAAGCTTCTCATTTGCCCTCTTTTCTACACTAAGTTTTCTTATGCCTGGATGTGAAACATTCATGCAAGTTAACATTGGCTTGGCTTGGAAGTTAACCAGACAATCTTTTCTCCTTGAACATTCAGAAACATTTATTCTGAACTTTTCAGTCTGCATATCCTCTACCTTTCAAAGAATGGGTCTGGGGACTTCCCTGGTGGTCCAGTGATTAAGAATCCACCTCCCAGTGCAAGGGATGCAGTTTTTATCCCTTAATTAGGAAACTAAGATCCTACATGCTGTGAGGCAACTAAACCTGTGCACCTCAACTAGAGAACCCATGTGCTGCAACTAGAGAAGCCCTCGCACTGCAACTACTGAGTCCATGTGCCCAAGCACCACAACAAAGACCAAGCACAGCCAAAAAACAAATAAATAAAAAACCAAAGAGCAGGTCTGTAATGACAGAATGCAGGCATCCATAGGCAGCACTCAGATTACACTCTCCACAAAGCATTTGTCTAGCTCTTAGCCTTAGACATATCTACTCATTCTTGATATCTTTGATGTATAGATGCTGTGAGTGTGTTATGTAAACCTCTTATACCTAGGACACAATGATGTGTGGTATTTTAGTCCTTGCAGGGTCAAAGTGACATGGGAGAGAATTGGGGCTATGGTGGTTTAGTCGCTAAGTCGTGTCCGACTCTCGTGACCCCATGGACTATATATAGCCCGCCAGGCTCCTCTGTCCTCTATCTACAGGATTTTCCAGGCAAGAATACTGGAGTGGGTTGCCATTTCTTTCTCCAGGGGGATGTTCCCGACCTAGGGATTGAACCTGGGTCTCTTGCATTGCAGGCAGATTCTTGACCAACTGAGCCACCAGGAAAGCCCCAATGGGAGCTATAGGAGATGAGATTTTTTCTCACCTCAGTGTGCTGTGCTGTGTGCTAGTTGCTCAGTTGTGTCTAACTCTTTGTGACCCCACGGACTGCAGCCCACCAGGCACCTCTATCCTTGGGGATTCTCCAGGCAAGAATGCTGGAGTGGGTTGCCATGCTGTCCTCCAGGGGATCTTCCCACCCCAGGGATTGAACCCAGGTTTCCCACATTGCAAGCAGATTCTTTACCATCTGAGCTACCAGGGAAGCCCATTTCACCTTAGTGTTAAGTAAATCCTGGAAATTGCTGTTATGGGTGTAACATGTGGATATGCCTACCATCATGTGTCTTATAGCAGGGCCTGAGCAAGTGGTGGCAATTAATAGCATGCATATCAATATACACTTAACATCATGTTTCCATAGAAACTTAGTTGTATGACTTTACCTCCTAAAATTCACAATCTAGCCAAGCACCATTTTAATATGCACTGATATAATTTCTTACTGAGTTTCCTAAAATGTCCAGGCTGAGATGTAGGAAAGGCCAGGGTTGGCTCTTGCTGGCAATGAATAGACAGAAAGAGCTTCTATGAAACAATAAATTGCCATTAGCTTAATTTTTTTAAGGTCACTCAGGAAGACTGTATTTGGCACAACAGTCTTGGCACAGTTATTGTCAGCAAGAAGCTTAATGTGAGGACATGGTGGATAGACCTGCAAATGATTTCCTTGAAGGTAGATTGTGAACAGCTTTTCTTGGAAAGCTTCACTTTCCAGAGCAAAGTTGAAAGCTTCAACTAATAAAAGCTTAGGATGGGGACTTCCCTGGTGGTCCAGTGGTTAAAAATCCAGCTTGTTCTGCAGGAGACATGGGTTTGATCCCTGGTTGAGGAACTAAGATCCCACATGCCATGGAGCCATTAAATTAAGCCCATGGGCCACAACTAAGATCTGATGCAGCCAAATAAATAAGTAAAATATTTTTTAAAAATAGAAAAGCTTAGGGGTTAACGGCCACTGGAGAATCTGTATCTCAAGCTCCCTGCACGTTCATTTTGTAGACTGCAGTAGTGTGAGGGCTTTGCTGGGCAAGGTTTCCAATTCATCATGTAATAGAGAGGAACATTTTATCCCTATGACAAATTAATCACTAAAGAAATGTTTCC
Organism: Giraffa tippelskirchi; assembly: GCF_054371585.1. Lineage (NCBI taxonomy): Eukaryota > Metazoa > Chordata > Mammalia > Artiodactyla > Giraffidae > Giraffa > Giraffa tippelskirchi. Next base: position 67,596,636 of record NC_137277.1, read on the forward strand.
ATAAGCTTAAATTGTACATAATGGCCTATCTTTGAGAACCCTACCTCCCAGGTAATTAGCTAAAATATCTTTGTTTTGCTCACAGGAAACATCTTGATCAGGCCCACTCCTGGATGACTGGAGGGAGGAAGAAATTAACACATCCCTTACAGAGGCTGATGGGAACCAGGAAGTGTCTGACTTTAATTTCTCCCCTTTTAGTATAAAAGGAGTCTGAATTCTAACCCAGGAAAGATGATTCTCTGGGACACGAGTCTATCATCTTCTCTGTCTTCTGGCTCACAAAATCGCCATTCCTTGCCCCAACAACCTGAATCTCAATTTACTGGCCTGTTGTGCAGGCAGCAGTATGCGCTTGGAGCTGGTAGCAATCACCATCATGCTTACCGCTTATTGAGCGTGACTGTATATGCACAGGTCGAGCGCTAGGACAAGGCCTTTACATATGTCATTTAACCTGGCCGCTCATCTGTTGGACAGTTACTAATCAAATGAAAAGCTAAGGCTCAGAGAGGTAAAGTGACCTGCCTGGTAGGTGGAGGAGCTAAATTCAAACCACAAATCTGTGCGCTTTGCTCCGTGCAGCAGCCTACTCTTAGTCATGGACTGGTGATCCTTTCCTCACCCACTCAGTTCATTTGCATACTTACCTGGCCTTTTATCTAATGAGCTGAGTTGGCACATAAATCTGACAAGTGTATCCTGTATGCTAGAAATTGTCAGGTGCCCTACATATGTGATCACTTAAACGTCACAGTTCTATGAAGTAATTACCTTTGAACTTTTTGTTTGAATATTGTCTTTTTTTTTTTAAGTAGCAAGTCAATACAGAAAAGTGCACAAATCTGAAGTACACAGCCCAGTGATTTTCACAAAATGAACACAGTTGTGTAATCATGGCTGATCAAGAATCAGAACAGTGTGTCTTTCCTCCCTTCCTCCCTCTTGCCAGTCCACTCTCTTTCTGGCTAACATATGTATCTTCATGCAGCTCAAATGAGGATTTTGGGGTCTGATTTGGAGCAGACTGCAAATAATTAAGGAAATGGCATTAAAAAAAATTACAGGTTTTGTATCTTATAAACTCAGAATGAAATCGGTAAGTTAGGCCTCTCCTGTCACATAGGACTAACTTCAAAGTGAAAGGCACAGATCATAATTTCAAATGAAACTCTTTGGTAAATGTCCTACAATTTTACTAAAATACCTTGAATGTCCCATATTGCAAGGCATTTCAGCAGTACTTATTTCATTTACTTTAGCTTTTTATTTATTGATTTGGCTGCACTGGGTCTTAGTTGCGACATGCAGGATCTTTTAGTTGCAGCACAGTCTTGAGATCTAGTCCCTCCACCAGGGATCGAACCCAGGCCCCCTGTATTAGGAATGCAAAGTCTTAGCCACGGGACCACCAGGGAAGACCCAGCAATACTTATTTTAAATCCACATTTCTTTTACAGGTATTGAGCATCTGATATGTAACAGATATACGATCAGGCCTGTCCACACTGGCTCCTTTCCCATGGATGGTTCCTTTTGGAGCCAGAGAAAAGGCCACCTATAATTGTTGTTCTTTTTTAAAGTATTATATATTTATTTTATTTTTGGTTGTACTGGGTCTTCATTGTGGTGCACAGGCTTCTCTTTTTGGTGACTTCTCTTGTTGCAGAGCACAGGCTGTCCGTGTGTGGGCTTCAGGAGTTGGAGCACTCGGGCTCAGCAGCTGTGGACCACTGACTTAGTTGCTCTGCATCATGTGGAATCTTCACAGACCGGGGATCAAACCCATGTCACCTGCATTGGCAGGCAGATTCTTATCCACTGTACCACCAGGGAAGTCCTGCAATGGTGGTTCTGACACCAACTAGATGTCCAACAATTCAATTCAATCCAATTCTGACACTACCTACTCAGGGTTAGAGGCAGACCCCACAGGTTTAAGAAGTCATTTCCACAAGACCACCCCCACTTCAGATATAAATTGCAAGTCCTGGGGGGGCCACCCCTAATTCTGACAGATCAGCTACAGATTAAGGGTTCCCCCACCTCCTCCTCAGTTTTAGTAATTCACTAGAACTGCAAGGAGATCCAACCAGTCCATCTTAAAGGAAATCAGTCCTGAATATTCATTGGAAGGACTGATGCTGAAGCTGAAGCTGAAGCTCTAATACTTCGGCCATCTGATGTGCAGAACTGACTCACTGGAAAAGACCCTCATGCTGGAAAAGACTGAGGGCAGGAGGAGAAGGGGATGACAGAGGATGAGGTGGTTGGATAGCATTACTGACTCAATGGACATGAGTTTGAGTAAGCTCTGGGAGTTGGTAATGGACAGGGAAGCCTGGTGTGCTGCAGTCCATGGGGTCGCAAAGAGTCAGACACGACTGAGCGACTGAACTGAGCTGAACTGAGAATGACTTACAGAACTCAGGAAAACACTTTACTCACATTTACTGGTTTATTAAAAAGGATACATCTAAGGGAGAGCCAGATGGAAAGTGCAGAGGGCAATGCATGGGGGAAGGAGTGTGAGCAGAGCTTCCATGAATGGATTTTGGAGAGACACAAACATTCACTCTACCACACCTCGTCTATGGTAATTTATTTTGAAACATCACTGCCTTCACAATTATTTGAAAAGGTGTTTAGTTTGGATATCTTGAGGCAGTCCTTGCTTCCTGCCAAGATTCTTGAAATATCTCACAGAAAGTATCACTTTGTGATGAAAATTTGGAAGTAATTTTCCATCAAAATAGTTGAAGTCTCTGGGCCTTAATGATAAAACTGGCTAATACAGCTAGTTATAATACCTTGGGGTTTCCCAGGTGGCGCTAGTGGTAAAGAACTTGCTTGCCAATGCAATAGACTAAAGAGACGCAGGTTGGATCCCTGGGTTGAGAAGATTCCCTGGAGGAGGGCATGGCAACCCATTCCAGTATTCTTGCCTGGAGAATCCCACGGACCGGAGAGCTTGGCAGACTATGGTGCATAGGGTCACAAAGAATCAGATACGACTGAAGCAACTTAGCACGCACTCACATAATACCATGATGTGAAATTCAGAGCCAGTACTAAGTTTCCCATGGGTGAGGTGACTGACTTTGAGCTTGGATGATTGATGGGTTACTTATGCCTTAACCTGGCCCTACCTCCTCAATGTCTCATTCTTCTTGTTAAAAATCAGGATCAGATCATGGACCTGTTCCAGGGAAGATGCAATGTCTCGCCTTCAGAGAAGCAGGAGCAATAACCAGGCCCCTGAAAACTGCTGCCTCCTTTGCACCTGCCAAGAGAAATGAAGGCTAACAAAGAAGGACCAGTTTCCTTGAAGCTGCTAAAACTGCATTCATGTCCCTTCTCCACGATGTCTGGAATGTGGGAAACCGACACCCACCCTGCCATGCCCCAGTCCTGGCTCTCAGGAACAAGGGAAACATTACACCTTGCTTGTGGGTCACCTGTATTTTGAGTCTTTCTCTTTAGAGTCAAGGGGCTTCCCAGGTGGTGCTAGTGGTAAAGAAACTGACTGCCAATGCAGGAGACATAAGAGATGCAGGTTGGATCCCTGGGTCCGGAAGATGCCCTGGAGGAGGGCAGGGCAACCCACTCCAGTACTCTTGCCTGGGGAATCCCCATTGACAGAGGAGCCTGGCGGGCTACAGTCCATGGGGTCACACAGACTTGGACAGGACTGAAGTGACTTAGCAGCAGCAGTTTTAGAGTCAAAAGGATCTGATTCTGGCTCCACAGATGGAACTGGAAAGTTATTCCTTAATGAGACTAATAAAAAATAGGATCAGAAAACTGGGTGACTGCTCCTGCAGAAATATGATTTCTTGAGGATCTTCTGTTTTTGTGAAGAGGGAAGATGGGGCTCAGGGAACACAGAATAATTCTTCCCTAGCACACTCCCTCTTCCTGTAGACTTTAGGATTTCAGCAACTCTCTCAGAGGCATTTTTGTTGCCTGCTGTCATTTGAACTGTTCCAAAGACACTTTATAGTGTCCTTTTAACAAATAATAATAATTTTATTTATTTATTTTTGGCTTTTTCGTTGCTGTGCAGGCTTTTCTCTAGTTTCAGAGAGAGGGGGCTACCCATTGTTGCAGTTTGCGGTCTTTTCATTGCAGTGGCTTCTCTTGTTGTGAAACACAGGTTCTAGGGTGGGTGCGCTTCAGTAGTTGCAGCGTGTGGGCTCAATAGTTGCAGTTCCTGGGCTCTAGAGGACAGGCTCAATAGCTGTGATGGATGGGCTTAGTTGCTCTGCTGTATGTGGAGTCTTTCCAGACCAGGGATCTAATGAACCTGTGTCTCCTGCACTGGCAGGTAGATTCTACCACTGAGCCATCAGGGAAGCCCCTTGTTAGTTCTTTTAATAGAAGACATCATCTATTGGCACACATAAATGATGAGCCTGGAGGTAGCTCCTATCTTCAGGCATGAACTGTTTCAAACAATACAGGCAACATGGTTTCCCTCCAGCTCATCCAAGGTCATGAGCTACAAGGTGCCATGACCCCAGCCAGCAGTGCCAAGAGAAAGGTAAGCTGCCACTCTTGCTCAGCAACTGTCTTTGGCCTGAATTAGGTCATGGAGTCAGGCCTGACCACTCACTAGGATGAGAGGGATGAGATGCCAGACCTAGTCCCAGCCTGTCCTTACAGTAAGGAATGAAGCTGAGCCAACCTGAGGGCTGGGCTAAAGTGTGGTAAAGGCATGTTCCTGGGGATCTCACAATACACTACCCCCAGGTCTTCACCCTCGAGCTCCCTCTGGCCAGGTCAGCAAGAGTTGGTTCATTTTTATGACGGAGCAGTATTCTAGTCTTAGACTAGTACAAATAAAGCTGCTGTGACAATTATATAAAGGTTTTTGTGAAGACATAACTTTTCATTTCTCTACAATAAATATCCACTGGTGCAACTGTTGGGTCCTATTGGGCTTCCCAGGTGGCTCAGTGATGATCTGCCTGCCAATGCAGGAGACACAGGTTTGATCTGTGGGTTGGGAAGATCCCCTGGAGAAGGAAATGACTACCCATTCCAATATTCTCACCTGGGAAATCCCACAGACTGAGGAGCCTGATGGGCTACAGTCCATGGGGTTGCAAAGAGTTGGACATTACTTGGCAACTAAACCACCACCACTATGGAAACTATACGTTTAGTTTTTAAGAAACTGCTGAACAATTTTCAAAATGATTGTACCATTTTACATTCCCATCAACACTGTATGAGGGACCCACTGTCTCTGGATCCTTGCCAGTATTTTGTATAACCACTACTTTTTATTTCAGCTCTTCTGACAGATATGTAAGAACATCCCAGTATGGCCTTAATTTGCCCAGTGATACTGAATATCTTTTCATGTGCTTATTTTCCTTCCATATATCCTCTTCAATGAAATGTTTATTAATGGATTTTGACCATTTCCTAATTGGATAGCATGTTCTTTACTGTGCAGCTGTGAGAGTTCTTTCTATATTCCAGATATGAGTCTTTTATTGAATATGTGACCTGCAAAATTTTTCTTCCTTTCTGTAGTTTGTCTTTTTATCCTTTTTGAGGTCTTTCACAGAGAAAAAATTTTTTATGAAATCTAATTTATCACTTTTATTCTCTTATGGGTGGTATTTTTATTGTCATGTCTGAGAACTGTTCACCAAGCCTTAGATTCTGAAGATTTTCTGCTGTTTTTTTCTTCTAAAAGTTTTATAGTTCTCCATTGTCAAGTCTATGATTCATCTTGGGTAAATATCAAGTGAAAAAGCCTTAATGTCAGGTAAAAGTTGCGAGGTTATGCCAAGATTTGTCTTTCTTTTTCTTTTCTTGTTTTCGTTTTGTTTGCCTAAGGATGTCTAATTACTCCAGCACCATTTGTTAAAAAGATTCTCTTTTCTTCCGCTGAACTGCTTTCTCATCTTTTTGGCTGTACTTCTGTAGGCTATCTCTGCCTTTTCTATTCTGTCATCTATTTATTTGTCTCTTAACCAATACCACGGTCTCTTTTTTCCCAGTTTCACTGATAAATAACTGACATACATCACTGTATAAGTTTAAGGTACAGAGCATGATGGTTTGATTTACATATATTGTGAAATGACTACCACAATAGGTTCAGCTAACATTCATCATCTCATATAGAGATAATAAAAAGAGAGGAAAAAAGGGAAAAAAAGTTCTCTTTGAGATGAGCACTCTTAGGACTTACTCTTAACATTGTTCCTTTATGTCAACCGTGTATAAAGTGTTAACTATAGTCATCACATTGTGCATAATATCTCTAGTGCTTATTTGTCTTATAGCTGGAGGTTTATACTTTTTGACCACCTTCCTCCAATTCCCCCTTCTCACACCCTTTGCCTCTGGTAACCACAAGTCTGATCTATTTTTCTGTGAGTTCTTTTGTTTGCTTATTTTTAAATTCCACATATAAGTGAGATTATACAAGGTTTGTCTTAGCATAATGCTCTCAAGGTTCATCTGTGTTGTCCCAAGTGGTAGGATTTCTTCATATTTTATGATTGAATAATATTCCATTGTCTACATACAACACAACTTCTTTATTCATTTATCCATCTGTGGATACTTAGGTTGTTTTCATGTCTTGACTACTATAAATAACACTGCTATAAACATGGGGGTGCAGACATATTTTCGAGTTAGTGTTTTTAGTTCCTTTAGATATAGTCCCATGAATGGAATTGCTGGATCATATGGTAATTATGGGCTTCTATGGTAGCTCTGGGAAAGAATCTGCCTGTCAATGCAGGAGATGTGGGTTTGATCCCTGGGTCAAGAAGACTCCCTGGAGAAGGAAATGGTAACCCATTCCAGCATTCTAGCTTGGGAAATCTCATGGACAGAGGAGCCTGGCGGGCTATAGTCGATGGGATCGAAAAAGAGTTGAACACAATTTAGTGACTAAACAACAACGGTAATTCTATTTTTAATTTTTTTGAGGACCCTCCATATTGTTTTCCATAGCAGCTAAGGATCCATTTATAATCCAATCCTTAGTTCACAAAGGTTCTCTTCTCTATGTCCTCCTTAGCATTTGTTTTCTCTGTTTCTTTTTTTAGGGTTGTTATGATGGCCATTCTAACAGGCATCTTAACTCAATGTGGTTTTTTGGGTTTTTTTTTTAGCCATTATGATTTTTAAATTTATCTTTTTATTCATTTATTGGCTGCACTTGGGCTTTCTCTAGCTGCACTGAGCAGGGGCTAGTTTTCATTATGGTGCAGGGGGTTCATTGCTCCAAGGCATATGGGATCTTCTTTCATCAGACCACTGCACCAGGGAAGTCCTCATTGTGATTTTAATTTGCATTTCCCTAACAACTAGTGATGTTAAGTATCTTTTCAATAACTGTTGGCCGTTCATATCTTTTCTTTGGAACAATATCTATTCAATACCACAGCCCTTGATTACTGTAGCTATATAAGGAAGCCTTAGTATCAGGTAGACTGAGTCATCCCATTGTACTTTCCTTTTTCAAAATTGCTATAGATATTCTAGTTCCTATTCCTTTCCATATAAATTTTAAATTTAGATTTTCTATGTCAACAAAAACCCTTGGTAGAATTTTTAAAGGAATTGCATTAAATCTTTATTTATATAGATTAACTTGGGGAGAATCAATATCTTTATTATATTGATTCTTCCAATCCATGAACACACTATGTATTTTTGTTTTTTTAGATTTTTTTTTACTTCTTTCATAAGCATTTTATAATTTTCATTATATTGATATAAGCTTTTACATATTTTATTAGATTTATACCTAAGTGTTTGATTTTGGGGGGGAAATTGTAACTGATATATACATATACATAATATACAATGTAACATATAATTTTTATATATTATATATTTTATTAATATTTGGCTGTGTCAAGTCACTTGCTGGACACAGGATCTTCCTTGCAGCATACAGGCTCTTAGTCATGGCATATGGGATCTAGTTCCTTGACTAGAGGCCAAACCCAGGCCCCCTGCAGTGAGAGCATGCAGTCTTAACCACTGACCACCATGGAAATACCTAACCGGTATATATTTTTAATTTCAGCTTTTACTGCTAGGATATGGAAGTATGATTGATTTTTGTGTGCTGATCTTTTTTATACTGTGGTCTTGCCTAACTCATTTATAGTTCTAGAAGTTTTTGGTAGTCCCCTAGGGATGTTCTACATAGACAATCACGTCATCTACAAATGGAGACAGTTTTCTTTATTGCCTTCCAACCTGTATCCTTTTATTTCCCTTTCTTGCTGTATTGTGCTGCTTAAAATTTCTAGCACTGTGTTAAATATATACTTCACTTTTTAAAATCCTTTTTTTGCTAACAATTTTTTTCTCCTAAATCATCTTCAGCATGTTTATTTTTAATTTACCTGTTAAATATTTACCTGTTAAACATACTATGTGCATACCTGTATGCTGCAGCTGAAGAGATGGAAGTGAAAAACATCCAGTTCTGTTTTGGAAAAGCTCTCATTCCAGAGAGAGAAACAGACAAGGAAATACACAGTAGCCCTCCTGGGAGGGACCAGCATCCAGGAGGGTGAGTAAGGCTATAGGTACAGGCACAATGGTTGTTCAAAGGAGCCCATGTTTCCTCCACCTCCGCCTCCCTGCTAGTTTCGGCAAGTGGACTGGGGGGCATGGAAACCCGTGGAGAGGCCCCAGACATTCCCAGCACCTAGCTTGGGAGCAGCTCTTCCTCACAGCACAGGGGATAATGCAATCCAGGAGATCCAAAACCTCACTTCTTTAAGGTTCCAACTGTATAAAGAAAATGAAAAGGAAAAAATTCAGTTCTCAAGGGGGATTTTTAAGTCCTCTCTGAGTAGGCAAGAGATAGAACTATATAGAGGAGGTCTTGTGTCTAAACTGGGCTGCTGGCAGAAGTGGAGCTATTGTTGCCCTGTCAAGGTACATTGTCAAAAATACACATATTCACTCTCCAGTCAACACAGGGAGAAGTGGGCCTAGCAGCATGTCCATCTGTGCACAGGTCTGTCCTCTTCTGCCTCCCTGAGGAGAGACACTGCTCCCCTCCCCATCCTGGGCCCTCTTTGCTTGTTCTCCTTGCATCCTCCTTCCTACAGCTTTGTTGTTGGAAGAAAAATAATCATGAGATTGAGATGTCTGGGCTGTCTGCTTCTCTGGAGAAATGTGTGCCAGCGTTCTAAGGCTCTAAAGCTTAGAGCTTTTCCGTCAGTTAAGATCCTTGTCCTGAGAAGTAAGAAAATACTCATAGCCTTCGAAATTCACTCACATATTCCCTCTTTTGGATGGACACGTTTTCGTGCCCAGTGCTGTTGTTATGTGGTATTTCATGCTTTGATGTATTCAATATATCAATTGCATGGCTTCAGCTGGAAAGCCTTCATGACAGGGGTCAGTGAGCAAAGATGTTTTCAGGCTTACTGAGCTGCTTTTACTCTGCCTTGGTGTGTACTCTCAGTGATCCAATGTCTTCTATTGTTCTATGTCTGTTCAATGATTTCTGTTCAACGTGGTTACTTCTGTTTTCCTGAGCAATCCCCAAGCTAATTGTAATCTTCCTGAGCGTGAATAAATCTCTGGGCTTGTGGCTTCTCACTAGCTTCTTCTTTCTGGGGCCCTGTCTCCTGCCTTTCCTTTTGTATTGGTTAGATGTTAGTTGCTTATTCAGTCTTATTTTCCCCCATCATGTCTGCACATAAAGATCTCAAAACAGAACAGTGAAGGAAAAATAGATGTCTTCAATTACTTTTTTTGGTTTCCATCTCTGAGAAACACAAAGTAATTATATTAAAAGGCTCCTTCTTATATTTGTAAGGCATTTACTTTTTTAAATTACTTAATTTCTGTGGCTGTGCTGGATCTTAGTTATGGCGTGTGGGATTTGTGGGATTTAGTTCCCTGACCAGGGATCGAACCCAGGCCCCCTGCATTGGGAGTGCAGAGTCTTACCCACTGGACTACTTAGGAAGTTCCAAATAAGGCTGGACTTTTGTAATGTGCCCACTGACCTCAGAGAGGGCAAAGAAAGGAAAGCATGTCTGACCTCTGGCCCTTTCCTTCCCCTCATGTGTATCTGACCAATGCAGCTTTAGGAGCTAGAAGTTCAGGAAGTCAGCGAGCCCTAAGGTGCTAGACAGTTCAGGGATGGTGCCAGCTTTCAACATTATTGGAATAAGGCCTCAAACTTCAAAGATTTCAACCCAAACCTGAAGGATGTGCTACCAGCATATCCCCAGTAAAACAGAGGGCAATCTTATTTTGGAGGAACCTTGAGCTGATGGCTGTGCCATTATTTACCTGTTACTGCTCAGGCCAAGCCTACCTTTTTCTATTCTGCTCTGTGATGCTAGGACTGCAATCTGTAAACTATATTTCCTAGAAGCCCTTGCCATCTAATGTCTTTTCAGGTTCTGCCAGTGAGAAGTGCTGGTGGGAGACTGGAAGATGGTAAAGAAGGCAGACCTTCTCATCTTCAGCTCCTGTGGCTCTCCTCAAGGGCTCCCCTACAGACTCTCTTAGAGATCTCAGCACCAGATATGCAATAGTCTCTCAATCCAGCACCAGCCTGTGGTGGCCCATCCATTTTATCTGAAACACCTTGTGCATTTCAAACAAAAGTTTCTATTTCCTAGATCTTAACTGATAGGATACTTGTTACCAAGATTAGGAGTTATTTCTGACCTCCTGGAACATATTCAACTTTCTAATGCATCTGAGGTACTTGCCACTTCCTGCTCCTCGGTCTATGCAAAAAGATGTCATGAATGTAATGATCAGGGTGATGTTCTGTGGAACATCAGGAAGATTCAGTTATCTGCTGGCACAGTGACGGCGGTGAGGAGAGGTGATATAAGCCTGAGGCTAGACAACTGAAGTCTATTGCTGCCATACCTCCTTTCTGACTGGGTCCTGACGATACAGCAGGATGAACTACACTGAGGCTGCCAAAAAAACAGGATATTTTGGGGGAAAATCTTAAAATCACTAGATTCAGAGAAAGGAATGATTTTTCTTTTTTCCTATTTTGTGGTCATGCCACATGGCAGAAAATTGTTTTAAAATAAATCTGGATAGACAAATTGTGGCATATTCATTCAATATGTATTGAATGACATAGTAGTTTATGAAGCAAAGAAAAATAGTGAACTATAGCTGCAGGGAACCAGAGATGAACCCCTAGGACATAACACTGAGCAAAAGAAACTAGACACAAAAGAATCCACAGTGTATGAAGCAATTTCTATGACATTCAAGAACAAGGAAAACTATTCCAAGGTGATAGCAATCAGAATAATGGTTAGCTTTTGAAGAGAGACTCATACCAGTGGAGGCACATGGAGGTGTTCTGAGCTACTGGAAATTTCTGTCTTAATTCGGATGGTTGTTACATGGATGTATACTAAGAATTTACATCCAGTAAAAATTTGCTGAGCTGTACACTTATGAGTTGTACATTCTACATGTGTATCTCTCAATAAAAAAGCAATAAAAGTTCTCAGTACAGACAAGACATTAAAAGTATTTATAAGATAAACAGATGTGTAACTTGAGCTACTGCATGGTAAACAGAAGAGGAAAAGGTAGAAGTAGTGACAGATTTCCTCTTCTTGGGCTCCAAAATCACAGCTGACAGTGACTGCAGCTATGAAACCAGAAGACGATTGCTTCTTGGCAGCAAAGCGATGACAAACATAGACAGTATGTTGAAAAGCAGAGATATTACTCTGCCAACAAAGGTCTGTACAGTCAAGGCTATGGTCTTCCCAGTGGTCACGTACAGTTGTGAGAGCTGGACCATAAAAAAGGCAGAGTGATGAAGAATTGATGCCTTTGAACTGTGGTGCTGGAGAAGACTTCTGAAAATCCCTTGGACAGCAAGATCAAACCAGTCCATCTCAAGGGAAATCAACCCTGAATATTCACTGGAAGGACTGATGCTTGAAGCTCCAGTATTTTGGTCATCTGATGTGAACAGATGACTCATTGGAAAAGTCCCTGATGCTGGGAAAGATCGAGGGCAGAAAGAAAAGAGGGCATCAGAGGAGGAATGGCTCCACCACATCACTGATGCAATGAACATGAACTTGGGAAAACTCTGGAAGATGGTGAGGGAGAGGGAGGCCTGGCATGCTGCAGTCCATGGGGTCATGGGCGACTGAACAACAAGAACAACTTGCGCTTTCCAACCTGATTTCATTTATTTCACCAATAATATTAGTAGAAATTTAGGAAATTTTTGATGAACTGTGTACCAAAGTGACATACAAAGTTTAAAAGCTTATCTTCTCAAGAGTAATGTGGTTTAACTCTAACACAAAGAAAACACCGTGGGACTTAGTTTATTTATACTACTTCATATATCTGAAAATATTCAACTCACGTACACACTTGTATATATAAAGATTTATTTTAATCAGGTAAGTATTCATCTTTTAAAAATTTAATTAGTTAATTTTTATCTTTGGTTGTGCTGCATCTCCACTGCTGTGCATGGGCTTTCTCTAGTTGCAGCAAGCAGGGGTTAACCTCCAGCTGTGGTGTGCAGGCTTCTCATTGTGGGGGCTTCTCTTGTTGTGGAGTTCAGGTTCTAGGGTACACAGGTTTCAGCAGCTGTGGTTCGAGGGCTCTAGAGTGCAGGCTCAGCAGTTATGGCACACAGGCTTTATTGCCCTGTGGCATGGGGTCTCTTCCCAAACCAGGAATTGAACCTGTGTCCCCTGAATTGCAAGGTGGATTCTTTACCACTGGACCACCAGGGAAACTCTTTTTTTTTTTAACTTTTTTCCTGCTCCAGGATTCAGTCTAGGATCAGGTTACATTTAGTTGTCACATCTCTCTAGTTTTCTATTTATTAAAAATTAAAAAAAAAATTTTTGCCAAGCTGCAGCATGCAGGATTCCAGTTACCCGACCAGGGATGGAACTCGTACCCCCTGCAATGAAAGCACAGAGTCCTAACCACTGGACCACCAGGAAAGTCCCCTCAACATTGCTCTTAAGTACCCAAATGAACCCTTCGAAGGATACACAAGAGTATACAAAAGATACACAAACATGTTTGTGGAGGCCAGAGCACAGATGCAGATTCTGTATCTACTACCAAGACCAGACTCATGTCAGTCTGGAAAGTGGGACAAACGAAATCTATAACTGTTGTTGTTCAGTTGCTAAGTCGTTTCTGACTCTTTGGAACCCCATGGACATAAGCATGCCAGGATTCCTTGTCCTTCACTATCTCCCGGAGTTGGCTCAAATTCATGTCCAGTGAGTCAGTGATGTTATCTAGCCATCTCATCCTCTGCTGCCTTCTTCTCCTTTTGTGTTCAATCTTTCCCAGAACCAGTCTTTTCCAATGAATTGGCTCTTCATATCAGTTGGCTAAAGTACTGGAGCTTCATCTTCAGCAGCAGTCCTTCCAATGAATATTCAGGATTGATTTCCTTTAGGATTGACTGGTTTGATCTCCTTGCACTCTAAGGGACTCTCAAGAGTCTTCTCCAGTACCACAATTCAAAAGCATCAAGTCTTCAGCCCTCAGCCTTCTTTATGGTCCAATTCTCATACTGTACATGACTACTGGAAAAACCGTAGCTTTGACTATACAGACCTTTGTTGGCAAAGTGAGGTCTCTGCTTTTTAATATGCTGTCTAGGTTTGTTGTAGCTTTCCTTTCAAGGAGCAAGCATCTTTTAATTTCATGCCTGCAGTCACTGTCCACAGTGATTTTGGAGTCCAAGAAGATAAAATCTGTCACTGCTTCCATTTTTTCTCCTTCTATTTGCCATGAAGTGATGGGACCAGATGCCACGATCTTAGCTTTTGTTTTTTTATTATTTTCTTTTTTTTGTTTTGTTTTTATTTCTCTCTCTTTTTTTTGATCTTAGTTTTTTGAATGTTGAGTTTTAAGCCAACTATTTTGCTCTCCTCTTTCACTCCCATCAAGAGGCTCTTTAGTTCCTTTTCACTTTCCGCCATTAGAGTGGTATCATCTGCATATCTGATGCTGTTGATATTTCTCCTAGCAATCTTGATTTCAGCTTGTGATTCATCCAGTCTGGCATTTTGCATGATGTGCTCTGCAGAAGTTAAATAAACAGGGTGACAATATACAGCCCTGTGGTACTCCTTTTCCATTTTGAACAAGTCAGTTGTTCCATGTAAGGTTCTAATGGTTGCTTCTTAACCTGCATAAAGGTTTCTCAGGAGACAGCTAAGATGGTCTGGTATTCCCATCTCTTTAAAAATTTTTCAGTTTGTTGTGATCCACACAAAGGCTTTAGTGTAGTCAATGAAGCAGTAGATGTTTTTCTGGAATTCCCTTGCTTTCTCTATGATCCAATGAATGTTGGCAATTTGATCTTTGGTTCATGGATCACAGCCTTATCATGGAGAATGGGCTGCATAACTCAATGAAGCTATGAGCCATGATGTGCAGGGCCACCCAAGATGGACAGGCCATAGTGAAGAGTTCTGACAAAATGTGGTCCTCTGAAGAAGGGAATGGAAACCATTCCAGTCTTCTTGCTGAGAGAACCCTATGAACAATAAGAACAGTATGAAATCTATAATTCCCATTAATATATCCTGTGAAACCTTATTTCATGGTCACAGGTTGGTAAATGTCCTTGGTGCATCAATGCATTGCCCATTGAAGCTGCACATCCAAAAGAACACATGTGTTTGCTTTGCAGGCTAATTTCATGCTTATTCAACACCCTAATACTAATGAGGCTCACAGTGACAGAGCGATATTTGACATGTTAACCCTATCATAGCTTTATAAGTATGGTGTTATGGTGTTTTAGTCACTAAGTTGTGTCCAACTCTTGTGACCCCATGGACTGTAGCCTTCCAGGCTTCTCTGTCCATGGGATTTTCCAGGTAAGAATACTGGAGTGGGTTGCCATTTCCTTCTCCAGGGGATCTTCCCAATCCAGGGATCAAACCCGGGTCTCCTGCATTGCAGGCAGATTCTTTACCAACAGCTACAAGGGAAGCTAAAGGGTATGTTGCCTCCCTGTCTGGGAATTGAACCCTGGTCTCCCGTGTGATAGGCGGGGATACTCACCACTAACGAGGATGGCGGCTTTTATTAAGTATAAACACTTAAATTTCATAGGGACTGCTACAATCCCCATTTTACAGATGTTAAAATGAAATCACTAACATACTAACTCACCCTAGGTCACAGGTGTTCATAGCAGAACTGGAATTTGAAACCATGAAGTCTGATTCCATTCTTTTTCAAATTATTTTTTTAAAAATTATTTACTTATTTTTTAAATTTTTGGGGGGTGTACATGTCTTCATTGCTATGTGAAGGCTTTCCCTACTTGCACCGCTACTCTTTATTGCGGTGCACAGGCTTCTCATTGCAGTGGCTGCTCCTGTTGCAGAGCACGGGCTCTAGGGCATGTGCGCGTCAGTAGTTGTGGCTCCTGGGCTCTAGAGTAGTTGTGGTGCATGGGCTTTAGTTGCTCCAGGGCATGTGGGATCCTCCGGACCAGGGTTCGAACACGTGTCCCCTGCATTGGTAGGCAGACTCTTATCCACTGTACTACCAGGGAAGTCCCTCCATTCCCTCTTAATCATTATTTTAAAAATTGAGATATAATTGACCTATAACATACTTTTTAAAATATTGAAATATAATTGACATATAACATTGTATTAACATAAGTTTAAGGTATACAATGTGTTGGTTTGACACATTTATATACCATACTATGATTACCACCAGAAGAGTTAGCTAATATCTCTATCATGTGAATTAATGGTCATTTCTTTTTTTGTGGTGGAAACAATTAAGATCTAATCTCTTACATTACCATATATTCTTAACCATTCAAGGTCAGAATAATGGAAAGATAGGGAGACAGACGATTTGATCTGAGGGTATTTTGATAGAGTGGTACAGCAGATTAGGGTGACATTTCAGGACCATGCATAGCGCTTGAGCCACTTAGCTCTCCTGTAGTTCCCCTTTCCCAACTACTAATATATTACTTTCCCACTGCTTTCTGGCTTTCTTCTTCACTTAATCATTCAGGCTACAAATAACTATTGTATGCCTACTATGTACCAGGTTTCTGAATTATGTGCAAGAAATGAGACAGTAAGACACAGGCCCTTCCACATTTATAGCATAAATTGCTCTCATTTTTTCCTTGTTCCTAATCCTAATTTCACTGTTTATTTTTTGCACCAGTTCAGACTGTTGCTTGCTGATGTGAGGTGACCCCAAAGTGACTTTTTAAAAAGTCCTAAGCCTTCGCCTTTTGGCCTCAGTAAACAACAGCAACAGTATATGGGTCCTGCTTCTCAGTAAAATGCCTTTTCACAGCTCAAGGCAAGGTTTTTTGTTGTTTTTTTTTTTTAATTTGAGAGTGTTTCAAATCCAACCTGGTTCCATCATTTACCTCCTGGCAGATTGATAACCAGGGAGCAATAACTTCCTTATCTGTGGATTGCTCAATGACAACATAGTACCACCCGGGGAGCAATACACTGAGGCCCTTTTCCAGATGCCATGTTTTAAAACTTTCAGCTGGAAAGACCTTCACTATGTGAAACTTATTGCGATTATTTAAAGTCAATACCTGGTCTTCTTCAGAAACAAACAATGACCTGTGGCTTGCTGCCTCCTGATTTTGGCTCTAGACCACGGGATTATTTAATTTGGAGTTTTTCAGTCTGACAAGAAGTTAGAAACTGGTCAACATGGGCCTCAGCAACAGATAAGCGCGTCAAAACTGACAGGAATTATGAAGACTGCTATAGATGGCTTAAAAAAAAAAAAAATCGACCTCCTGTTCTGCAAGGTATCATCGTCTCTTCTTCCCACTGCTGCGCTTTGCCAGGTTTTCTGAGACTTCCAGGTCTGAGAGGCACCAATCACTCAGTTTCCTCGGTTTTTGCTGCGTACAGGTAATTAAGCTAAAAGTCTGCAGTAGTAGATCTTATTATGCCTTAGTACATTATGCATTCCAGAGCAGAAGGTTTTTGCTGGAAAGCTTCACTGTTAAGATATGATTTGCATTTTTTACTAGATACTTGTCTTTGCTCCTTGAGGACAAACACGTTAGGATTCCTTTGTGCATAAACAAAACTGCGGGCTTGACTGTGTTTTTAGCAAGACCGGAAATGCTTTAAAACATAACATGCTTTTGCTGCAGAGCCTAAACTATTTGGTTAAGGTGAAATAAGACTTTTAGTGCAACTCCATCTGTAATTAAAATGAGTGCTAAGTCATCATATGAAATAGCAAATATTTGAAATTACAACTATTTACTCCTAATTTAAAAAAACTGGTTTTTGTAGTGCTCTTTTTGAGGCCCCTGCACTGAGGAACTTCCCTTTCACTTTTCCCTTTCATGCACTGGAGAAGGAAATGGCAACCCACTCCAGTATTCTTGCCTGGAGAATCCCAGGGACGACGGAGCCTGGTGGGCTGCCGTCTAGGGGGTCGCACAGAGTCGGACACGACTGAAGCGACTTAGCAGCAGCAGCAGCAGCACTGAGGAATGTGCTTAGTCGACCTACTGAATTAAGCCTGTACTGTGGGCAATTCCACCTGCGTGGTCTCCAGACTGGGACGCAGGGGGTCAAGACAGAGATGAGCTGTTGGCACCAGCCGGGTCTGGTCTGCCCTTTCTCGTCCATGAGGAGACTGGCCCAGAGCCTGGAACATCTCTCCCGCGGATCATTTAAAGCTGGTCTGAGCTGCCCCTTCCTGGCTGCTTTCGAAGGCTGCGGCTCGGTCGGGGGAAGCGACGCGCGCCAGGACGCTTGGGTTCTAACGCGGGAGAGGGCGGAGCTGCGAGGCCGCGGCACCCTGGCTGGCATACCCAGCTGGCACTTAGGCCTTGTCGCGGCGGACAATGCCGCCCAGCCGGCCGCACTACAACTCCCGGCGCGCTCCGCACTCGCTCGCAGAAGCCGAGGAGGCCCGGCGTGCTCTGCGCCGGTCGGCCTGGCAGCCCAGAGCACCCCTCGGCCCGCTCAACGACCTGGGGGGAACCAGCCTGCACACCTCCTCTCGCGCCGTACTGTCCTCCCCTCTTTATTCCAACTGCCTGAGATTCGGCCACCAAGAATAGGAAGCAGCCTCCTAAACTCAACCCCGTAGAGTCGGCGCCAGCCAATAAAGTACGCAGAGGCAGGCCACGTGACAGTAGCGGGGCGGCGCTCCGGCGGCTCCCTACTCTCTATGGTTCTGGCGCCTCGGTAGAGGGCGTGTGGTCCACTGGAGGACTCCCTACATTCCTCCTCCATTACCTCACTGCCTCCGGGGGCTGCTGGGATACCGGAAGACTCGGGTCCCGACTCGGCTCAGTCCTCCCGCTGCCCGGGGAATACCTCCAGCAGTTTTTCCCCGCCGCCGCCGCCGCCCAGCCGCCCCCTCGTCCGCCCGCCCCCTGCCGGCCTTCTTGGCCCCGCCCCGTCCGCGCCGCGCGTCCGGCCCGCCCGCGGCCCGCTTCTCTCGGGAACCCCCACCCAGGCGCATGGCTCCATGAAGCAGGAGGAGGAGGCAGAGCGCGAGAGGTCCCGTCTGCCCCGGCTGCGTCTGGGCCAGGAGAAGAGGTGGGAAACTCGGTCCGCGCCGCGCCGGGCCGCCCTCTCCTGAGCTGCCGCCGTGCCCTCCGGGCCTCCTCGCCCCGGGGCGACCGGAGAGGCTGGGCAGCGGGCCCCCCGGGCTCGGGGCTCGGGTCCCGGGGCGTGGGGGAGGGCTCCCGGGCGGCCGGGGACGGAGGCGGCAGGCCGGGCCTGCGGGCCGCGTGTGCCCACCGGGGGCGGGCGGGGCGGGGATGGGCGGGCGCCCCTGCCCCGGGCCGCGAGGACGGGCCGGGCGAGGCTCCGGCTCTCTTCTTCACTCCCTTCTGGAAACAGTCTCGGGTCGTGTAAAGTTTGGTGGTCTCCGGCGCCGCCTGGCGGCCCTCGCCCCCCCCCCGTCCCGCCGCCCCTTCCCCCGCTGGGCGTCTGGATTCCACCCCCGGGGCTCGGCCTTAGCTGCCCTACCCGTCGCCGGGTCGTCTCCCGAGTCTTTCTAGCGCCCCGCGCTTTCCTTCCATCACCTTTTTCTTACCTTCTACCTTTCTCTCTGCCCGCTTGGCCCCTACCCGCTCTGGGCACTCCTCTCCCCCCGTATCTGCCCTTTCCTTGCTAAACTCTTTAACAAGCACGCTCTCGCCTTTCATTAATCTTTTTTTTAAACCCCACTTTCATTCTGTCCTTCCTTATCCCCCCAAAGCCCCTATTTCCATCATCTCTTCTCCTGATACTCTGTGGGTTTTATTCCTCCCTCCTTCCCAGGCTGTGGATTTTGCCCTTCATTACTTGCCCTCCTCCGTTCCCTGTCCTGATCTGAACTCCTCACTTTGCCACACTCTCTCACCCTTATCCCTCTGGGCCTATCCTCTTTCACTGCCCTCTCCTTGGATAGAGTGGGTGGGGCCTGGAGTCTCCTGTTGACATCTTTGGGAATAACTCACATATCTACTACTAGGGGGTGGGGAGTGTTGGTGAAGAGATTATGAAGAGATTTATGTCAGCCTAAGAGTAATGATGACTGACTGTTACCAACAGTTATCATCTCCACCTGGGATAACAAGATGGCCTGTCCTCGGGACCCTGACATGCTGTCCAGTAATCCTTCAGCACCATGTTTGCAGAGGATTTGGGAATCTTGTTTGTAGTCTGAAACCAGTAGAGAACCTTGCAATGGTGTATCTTGGCCTGAGAGCAACTTTTGATCTAAATTAGTGGTGGAGGAAGTTTTAATGTGTGTTTCATGTTCAGGTTCAATAAAACCTTTAATCTTCCTTGTCCTCCCTTCTTGGTGTTGACACCAGGAATGAGGTGATTTAGTGCAGGGGGCTGCCCTTGTCGCCTTATTTTTAGATTTTGAAATGTTTTGAATTAAGGAAAGCCTGTTCCTTAGCTTTTTTTTTTCTTCCTAGAAATTACTCTATTGTAGTCCTTTCAAAAACCATCTCTTACCTCCGCACTGCCTTGATTTTGTTCACTCATTGCACCTGCATTTCCATCTTAGGTACAGGAAGAAGGAATGGAATCGGAAGGAAGAAAATTCATTTCAGAGACAAAATAGCTCCCCTCCTCTGTTATAGCTGTTCCCCTGACAATACAAACTTTCTGCTTTCAGTGAGTATTACTTTGGACATACTTAGAATGGAATTGTGTTGCTTTTATTTTTTGTTTTTTGGTTTTAGGCCTGTGCTTGGACTAGAATATATGTTTACTTTGTTCATTTCTGTTTTTCTACTTACATGAGTGTCCTAAACTTGATGAATCTTTCCACTTCCACTTGCTGCTTTTAAAATAATTTTAATTGGTAAAAAACAAGTTTATTTTCCATAATCCTATAAGAGTGACTTAGGTGGTTTTGTAGCATTACACTTACCCTTGGGTTACATAAAGGTTTGCCTCCCCCCCTTCCCAAATTACTCATTAAAGACAAAGATCATAAACTCAGAGGTTAATACAGTTTCTATCAAGGTCAATTATCAGATGTCTTCCATATGGTTATAATTTTCAGAGAATTTTGGAACATCTTGCCCTAAATCTGCTAGGGTGATACTGTTTTCTTAAAAATAATTAAAATTCTACATGTAAACAGAGTTCTGGGAAATTTTTTATTACTGCTGGGTCGCCTCAAGTCTGTTGATAATATGCAAACACTTGTAAAAAAGTTTTTCAGAATGCTTCATATCTTATTGGAGCCTCACAGTCTCTCTGTGAGGAAGGCAGGGGACAAATATTTTCATTTTACAAATGTAAGAACTGAGGCCCAGAAAGATCTGGCATCCTGCCATAGCTCACATATTAAGGGAGGGGATCTGAAAAGAAAACAAAAGATTTGATTTCTTATATTCATGTTTTTCCTTAAGCTAAGTTCATACAAAGGTGTATAGTGTGTGTTTTTCTAAATCTGTAAATTTAAAACGCAATTGTATAGGGAAATCTATTTTTGCAGGGAAAATTTTTACACAGCACATGTTTCAGATGTGTATGTGTGTATGATCGGCTTTCAGAAATATAGAGATAATTATTTGAAATAATGTCCAGAATGTTTTGTGGGTCTTTCATCTATTTCTTGGAATAGTTCCCTAAGTAGGCCAGAATATAGCTTATGTGCCATTTCACTACTCAAATAATTATTAAATTGAATTTCAGTTCACTTCTGTGTCACAAAGGAAACAGCAGTCTGTTCCCTTCTGTATAAACTTGGTTTGAATACACATCTGGACACTAATAATAACAGAAGAAAATGCAGACACCCCCCCCCCCTTTTTTTGCCTTTTTCCTACCTGCCAAGTCTACTTTTTTGTTGTTGCTGTTAAAAGGTCATACCCCTGAATAGCTATTTTGAAACTTGTCTTCCAAAGGTGAACCTATTTTTTTCTACCTCCTAGCCTTTCTAGATATTTTTATCTAGAAAATTATTATTGGTTGTTGGAAATCTAACTACTTTGACTCGATAGTTCTGTTAGTACTCAGTATATATCAAGATTTCTGTAATAGTAGCATATTTAGCAAATTTAGTTTCTTTTTGTTATATGGCTTCAAACTTAAAAGAGGATTCTGGTAGAATAGAACTGTGCACAGCTGTCAGCCCAATATTCCTTATACTTCCTGGCATCTCACAATAAAAAGATCAGTGGATGACTTATTAGAAGTATGGGTCTCCAAAGAGGAAAAGCATCAAGGTTATTAGAATAATAACCCCATATTAATAGTAATAGCGGATGCTTTAATAAATAGTAGTTCTGTGCCAAAGATCTCCTAGATGTTTTTCATGTCTTACTCAATGAATGCTCACAAATAAACCCTCTGTGGTAGCAGGAGCCTAGATCCACAGAGACGGACAGCCTGCCTGAGTTTGCGTAGCCTGTACGTGCTAAATCAGATTTGGGATTTGAGCCTAGATGATGACCCCACAGCCTGGACTCTGTCCTCTGAGGATGGGAGCTGCTCTGGGAAGGCATCAGCTTGTTGTTTTCAGTGGACTTTGGAGCCTTGGAAGGGACCCCCAGTGAGGGAAGAAGGCACCCTGCCCAGCCAGCCATGTCTGTCAGGATGTCCTCACACCCTCCCCTCAGCACTGGTCTCCGCATCTTGTTTATAAATATCAGCAATTTATGACACATCATTTCCATTAACTTCTGAAATTGTAAATTGCCCTCCAGACAAATAATGCTCTTAAAGTGCTCCATCATTTTAAAAAAGTAGGAAAATTCTTGTCACATGCAGTTTAGAAACTAGGTACGTTGTTTGGAAGGAAAGCCTTGAGCAACCTACAGTTAAACAGCACCTGAGGCCAAGCCTAGGACTGACCAATTACTGTGATTTGGCAGAGAACAGCTACCAGCATAAATCAAACCGCGAAGTTAGTGTAGGGGATATTTGACCTGATTTTTAGAATGAAGTTAGTGTAGGGGGTATTTGACCTGATTTTTAGAATGAATGGTCCACATCAGCTATCCATTTTGCTATGAATTAAACCACTCTGGTTTGGGCTGAGTAGAATTGACATTGTTGATAAGAATAGATACTTGTATTTCAGTCACCTTCGGCTCGGACACACTCAACAGTCAGCACCTCATGGTGGAACAGAATAAAGATCAAGTTGTGCCATAAATATTCGCTTTATTAAAAAGGCTAACGTAAATGAAGTTGCTGGGAGATCTGTAAATAAGATTGTTGGTGTGTGTACCATATGCAGGACGCTGGGTTAGGTGTTGTGGGAAAAAAACAGAAATGCAGCCTGGCTTCTGCGACTAAAGGTATTGGTGAGTTCAGTGCTGGCTGGAATTCAGGTGGCTTTGTACACCACTTGGCCCAGGTCTACAGCACACCACTCACCGTCCCCTCAGAGAGGGCGCAAAGGTGCCTTTGTCCTGGACCCTCGTGAGGGTCAGGATCCCTTAAGCATTGCGTGTCAGATAAAAGGCATGATAACTTCCAACACTGAGAACAACTTCATTGGACACTTGCTAGGTTAGGAGGCCTTAAGAGGTAAAACAGTGACTCCTGTTATTTCCTCCAGCTCTTTGTGGAAGTATGGGTATTGTCTCCATCTGGTAGAAATCCAGTTGTAACTAGCTTGTTCTCATTGTTTGTTCTAAAGTAGACGGAGTGTAGGAGAATGACATCACTATTATAGGCCCTTAAAATGGCCTTGAGGTTAGCCAACTGAAGGCTCCAGAAGGGTCTTTGTGGTGTATGTATTTATAAAGCAGGGGTTTTTACCTGATTCCAGTTACTTCAGATGAACCAACTTGACAGTAACCATTCGGTTACTCCTATGATCAGTGTACCATTGCTGGTAGTTTTTATGAAGTTTTAGGGAAGGGTGAGAACAAAGGCATAGTCTTCTAAGAGAGGTAGAATGTGTATGCCATTAGGGGTATTTTTAGTTGGTCACAGCAGGTTAGTCTATTGCATTGAAATACTGTTATTCTGAGGGATCTTACACTGTGCTGTCAAAACAGAGCTGTTGGAGAATAAAGTATGTCTTTTGTCATTGTGGGACAGTCCTGGGAGCCGGGACTGGGTCACTTAGTTGTGGTGAGATGCCCACTTTGTTGGAGTTGGGTTAGGAGAGTCTCACTTTAGAGAGAAACCTGATGGAATTGATAGGTAGTGGTTGCTATGTAAATAAAAGTACTCACTACCAGCACCTTCACAGTCTGTACTATTTAGTTAATATTTGCTTTACGCCGACAGATAAGTAAAATTTTGGCCTGTTTAAAAAACAAACCTTAAATAATTCAGTAGGGTGAGGGAGATGGAGTAAGTAGGCTGTGGATGAAATAAGTTTAGCCCTTTGTTGAAAATTATTAAAGCTGGGTATTGGGTTCATTATACTCTTTTACTTTATGTTTGAAGTTTTCTATAGATTTAAGTTTTATGGAATAAATTTTAAAGAAATGCCTTCTAATATACTTTTGATGCAGAAAGTCTCTAACTCTGCCTTTAGTCACTAATTGAGAATATTGATTGAATTGTTTGTTTAGTGGCCTCCAGAGAAAACTTGGTCCTGAGGATCCACAAGGTTTGGGTTGGCTCTGTTGATTACAAATCACAGTTGGGGATGGTGTGGGGGACTTGCTAAACGTAATCTCTTGGTGTGCCCCACTACAGAGCAGTGGTTGTACATTATAGGTAGGCCAGGGGTCTCCAGCTACAGGCCTCAGACCAGTATCTCCTGTCAGATCAGTGGTGGCATTAGATTAAAAATAAACTGCACAATAAATGTGCTTGAATCATCCGGAAACCATCCCCACCTACCCCCGTGGGAAAATTGTCTTCTCTGAAACCAGTCCCTGAGCCAGAAAGATTGGGGACCACTAGTGTAGGCAGAATCTTCCTAAGTTTGACCTCACCTGCCTTGGCATGGTTTGAAAAGGGTGTTTCACCCATCAGAGAGCTGATGGCACCTTTGGAGGAACACCTGAGTTACCACTATCTCATGACATTTCTCTCTTCCTTCAAGTGTCCTATGGTGTAAGGAAAATGAGGAAGGATTTCTTTTTTTTAACTTACTGTTATTTCATCCCTTCTCTTTGCTTCTTTGAATGTTGGGACTCTAGAGGCAGAGCCTCAGGGCCCTATTGGTGCTGTTAAAGCTCTAGCTCTCGAGAGAAGGTCCCTCTGCTTCGTTGAACACGTGCCCTAAACCCTCTGCCTACAGTTATGCCCAAGGAGTAAAGTCAAGTAAGAGCTCAGAAGACAGGGGCGTCCCTTTTGGACTCAAGTGACTATGGCAGGGGTACTGGTCATTGTCAGGGTGGTGCCAGAGCTTTGGGCTTAGGTTTTGATGTTTTTCCCTCTGCTCCTCCTCTTTTTTTTTTTTTTTTTAATTATTTTGGCTGCACTAGGTCTTGGTTGCGTCTCAAGGGGATTCTCTAGTTGTGGTGTGGGAGGGCTTCTCTTGTTGTGCAGAGCATGGGCTCCAGAGCCTGCAGGCTCGGTAGTTGCAGTGCACAAGCTTAGTTGCTCGTGGCATGTGGGAATCTTAGTCCCCTGACTGTGGGTTGAACCCATATGCCCTGAATTGGAAGGTGGATTCTTAACCAGTGGTCCACCAGAGAAGTCAGCCTCCCCCAGCTCCACTTTTGTTGGCAAAATTTTGCAAGCTATTCTTTTAGATTGTAGTATACCCTTGATTTTTTTTATTTTTTAATCACGCCCTTAGGAAAGGGACTGAATCCAATGGATATTATATGCAGGCTTCGTTCTTCTTTGTGGCATGGTGGGAAGACCCAAGCCTTGTAGTCTGACAGATAGATC
Source organism: Giraffa tippelskirchi (assembly GCF_054371585.1). NCBI lineage: Eukaryota > Metazoa > Chordata > Mammalia > Artiodactyla > Giraffidae > Giraffa > Giraffa tippelskirchi. The sequence continues at coordinate 67,621,961 of NC_137277.1, forward strand.
GTGGTCCAAATCCTGACTGCCACTTAGTACCACTTAGTGGAAGATTATCTTTCTTATTAAACCTAAGTTTCCTCCTTTGTAAAATGATGGTAATATCATCCTTGCTGCGTGGTTTGAGGATTAAGTGAAATCCTGTTTAAAGAGCATCTGTTTGGTGCTCTAAGCCTTGAGTGTACAGCAAAGTCCTAGCCTTCCCAGCATCTCCACCTCTGGGGGGAGCAGTCAGATGAGAGCCCAGATGACAAGAGCAGCTAACTTTATGCCAGAAACTGTATGGAAGCACTTCACATGGATTAAACTCAATTCCCCTAACAGCCCCATGAAGCAAGTACCATTGTTATTCCCAGTTTGTGGAAACTGAGGCATAGAGAGGTTAATCCTAGAGGAATCACATTTGAACCCAGGCCATTTGACTTCTGGAGGCAGCATTTTTAACCAGGACCTCCTGCTCCCTCTCTTAACAGTCTGAATAAGACAGTGATATCCACACTCAGAAACAGTCTATCCATTGGAGGTTTTACTGTATCACATGCATGAGGCTTCCTCAAAAAGAAGCCTGTTGCAAGCTAGACATCGAAATGTGCAAACTGTTACTCCTCTGCTAGAGACAACTTTCTTCCGAAGAATTGTCCTAAATACAAAAATGTGTATTTTGTTAGGGATCAGGATATATCAGAAACAAAAGCACTATTTGTGAAATTTTTGTATCTCATTCAATCTAAAGTGACAAGTTGTGTTTGTAGAAATAATGGCATTGGAAATGGGTATGTACATATCTAATTTTATTTAAAAGATTTTAGACACAACAACCAAAATACTATACAGTACAGTAGAGTAGTGCCTAAAAAGGCAATTGTGTGCTGCGTGTTCAAATTACAGAGAAAACTTTAGATGAAAATTATATATATATATTTTGAGTAGGAGGCTAAAACTAACGTGTAGTGATTTGTGAAAAAACAAAGTAGATTTTTCTCAAGTTAGCAGGATTTTACAAACTTTGGTATTATCAACATTGAAATAACTAGGATCTATTTTCATGAGTCTCGACTATTGACATAGACAACAGAAAGGATCTTGGTCATGTTATAGCTATATATCTTTACCTTGGGCTTCTTAAGAAAAAAAATTTAATGGAAAAAGATTCCTTCCTCCCCTTTATCAACTGGAACTCTGGTTTCCTGGCCCATCTGATGCCACATGTTGTCAGACTGATGGCTTTGCATCTCTGCCTTGCTGTGACAGAGCAGAAATGGCTACCTCACAAAAGGACTGAAGCTTGGGTCATTTGTGTGGATAAAGGTTTCTGCTTGGTTGTAGCCTTTTTTTGAATGAGGTCTTGAAAGTATAGAAGTGTAGAAATTGGAGTAAGTTCAGAGGAGAACCGAAGAAAATAAGTGAGACTGTGAAGGATTGCTGTGAGGACAGGAAGGTGGGAGGGGAGCCTTGTGTTAGCATGCTCTTGTCAGAACAGCTGCTGCTTTTCAACCTCACAGAGGTCTGGAGCTAAAATTACATAGGTAAGTTGAGGTTAGTGATGAGGAGAATGCGGAAAGGATGTGGTTAACAAGGAAAAACGTGAAAGTTCCTCTGGGGTTCTTTAAAAACAGAGTGGTTCAATGTGGAGCCTGTAAAAATGTAGAGAAAGCGTCCTGCTGAAGAGCCTGTCAGGTAAAGTGCAGTCTTCCAGCCTGTCTTGAAACGTCCCCATTCGCTTGCAGACTGGCTGCCACTCTGCCCTTCTTTCTGTCCGAGGAGACTCGGGCAAGAGGGAGCTGTTTGTGGTCTGCCTCCATTCATGATGACATAACCTTCATGGAAGATGAAAAATAGCTTCCCCTCAGCTAATGGTTAGGTGTCCCTGGTCTGGAATGCAGAGTCTCTTCTAGCCTGACACCCTTTGTGACCAGTGTGACCTGTGTGAGAAGGAATTCGATGACTCCTACCCCTTCCACGTAGACCCTTTCTCTTTGATTTTTGTGTTCTTCTAACTAACCATTTGAATTAATGCTTGGGTGTTCTCTTTTGGATTAGGGTTCTGCAGCATTCCAGACCTCAAGCACTGAATCAGGATGGGAAAAAGACGTTGTGTTCCTCCACTTGAGCCCAAGCTGGCAGCAGGTTGTTGTGGGGTCAAGAAGCCTAAGTTATCTGGAAGTGGAACGCACAGTCACGGGAACCAGTCCACAACTGTCCCTGGCTCTGGTTCAGGACCTCTTCAAAACCACCAGCATGTGGACGGCAGTGGTGGTCGGGAGAATGTGTCGGACTTAACTCTGGGGCCTGGAAACTCGCCCATCACACGAATGAATCCCGCATCGGGAGCGCTGAGCCCTCTCCCCCGGCCCAATGGGACTGCCAGCACCACCAAAAACCTGGTGGTGACCGCAGAGATGTGCTGCTACTGCTTTGACGTCCTCTACTGTCACCTCTATGGCTTTCCGCAGCCACGACTTCCTAGATTCACCAATGACCCCTAGTGAGTAAAGCAGTCACGCACTGGGGACGGTGAGAAAGGCATGGCAGCCTCTTTCTGGGGTCATTTTCTTGCAAGAGTCTTCCACTTATGAAAAGCTTTAACATGGTTTGGGCAAAGGTTAATGGGAAAAGAATGATGAAAAATATCCAGACAATATCTAGAATATCAAAAGTGGATACATTTGAAGGAGTTGTTGGCTTGTTGTTAAAGTTACATTGTGGGAATCAGGAGGGTTTTGATTTTGATTGTCTTTTGGTTTCATATGGCAGTTGGGTAGGTCGTTCAACCTCTCATGTGGAGAAGTCACACCACCACACCATCGTGGACCCAGACATTGCTGAAGTCTGAGTGAACTACCAATGTCTGAGGGCCAGTCTGGAGATGAGGAGCTCATTTAGTGGGAGCTGAGATGCTCTTTACAAGAGTCCCATCACTTACTATCAGTCCCATGGGGCTGCCAGCACCCCACCAAGAATGTCAGAATTTGTTTTGATGTTTTTAGTTCAAGAGTGTCCCAAGTTCCCGTGAGGTGTTAGTGACTTAAATAAGGAATATGTGTATGTAAAGGGTGAAGTCAAGTGAAGAAAGGCATGCTAAGGCTTTCTTTCTCAGAATTGGAAGCAGCTTCGAGGTGGATTTAAAGAGCAGTCCTGCTTTTTTATTTTTTTAGGAGGTGCTTTTAGAGGATTCACTGACTAAGAACTGTTAGTGCCATACTGAGGACTGGGCAGGGAATAGACAGGTATGAAGAAACAGTCCTTGCTCAGGAGACTTGAGTTGACAGATCACACACAAAAGCTAAACAGGGTGTGTCTCACACTGTCTGGGCAGAGGTAGAGGAGAAGTTAGTCTGTGATTGTGTCAGAGGAGAGGAAATGAGAAAATGTGCTCGCTTTTTGGGGAAGTATTGCCATGTGACATCTGTGGACAGAAAAATCCTAACTAGATGAAGAGTCTGAGCCTTGATCTGTGTGGGATTAGGTGGGTCCCTTGCAGGAGAGAGACACAGACTTTTAAGAGTAGGTGGTGACCACAGCTTTGTAGGGTGTGGGGACACTGGAATTCTTGGAAGGGTTTTTGAGTAAGTTTTGAAACATTAACTTTGACTGGTGCTGTTCAGGTGTTTTACTGAAAGGAAAAGATGGGTAGGTGGGAGATCTTGCCTTGTAATAATGATCAAAGGTAACTCTAAAGATGTAAGTTGCTTTTCAGCAGTGTTAACTCAGGAATCTTAAGAGAGAAAGGCATAGGGACATGGGAGAATTTTGGGAAGAGGAGATAGCCCTGTGACCTGTGTGTAAATGTCTGTTAGTGTCTGTCTGACGTAGCCTAATGCAGCGTGACTGTGGCCTAGAAAGTGGTGACTTCTGCTGAAAATAAGCTTTTTTTTTTTTGAAAAAAAAAGATTTATTTTTGACCTCATTGGATCTTAGTTGCGGCCCGTGGGATTCTCTCTAGTTGTGACGCGCGGGGTTTAGTTGTCCCTCAGCACGTGGGATCTTAGTTCCCCAACTAGGGATCAAACTCATGTTTACTGCATTGGAACGCAGATTCTTAGCCACTGGAACACTAGGAAAATGCCAGAATAAGCCTTCTTTTTTAAAATATTTATTTATGTATTTATTTGGCTGCGTTGGGTCTTAGTTGAGGCACCTGGGGTCATCCAGGATATTTTGATGAACACTCTAGTTGTAGCACTCTGATTCAGTAGTTGTGACAGGCAGGCTTCTTGCACGTGGGATTGAACCCATAACCCCTGCGTTGCCTGGTGTATTCTTAACCACCAGGGAAGTCTGCAGAATAAGCTTTCTCGGGGAGACTTTTTCTTCTGGAATTTATAAACAGAAGAGACAGAAATAATGATGGGTGCAGTATTGGGTTGAGGGGAGAAGGTGTGCAGGCTAGTATGTCTTCAGGAAGGGTGGAACTGGGAGACATAGACACAGAGAAAGACAGTAAACAGGCGGAGGAAGATGTGGAGAACTAGAAGAAAGAGTCCTGAGCAGAGGAAGAAGGAAACAGTACACCCATGTGGAGTGGAGCGAAGCCGAGAGTAGGGGCTTCAGGGAGGCTACAGGAGCCTTTCTCTGTGCCTCGTGGCCATTTCCTCTCCATTTCCACCTTGAGGCCACACGGCTCCCAGAGGCCACAGCCTTTCAGACAGCCCACATCAGAAAACAGTCATGTTGGGGAAGAACAGGTGAACAGGGATAAAGCCAAGGTTTTCTTTGATTTCTGTGTGCTTGCTCTTTCAGTCCACTCTTTGTGACATGGAAGACAGGGCGGGACAAGCGGCTTCGTGGCTGCATTGGGACCTTCTCAGCCATGAATCTTCATTCAGGACTCAGGGAATACACGCTAACCAGGTAATGAAACCACACGTTGAGATGGGTAGATTATTTGCAAAATTTGAAAATAACTGCCTGTTTCTTCTGAGTGGTAAAGCTTGAGTGTTTCTTTTTGATAGTCAGGAGATGTGGGGGCTTTAAGCTGGTGAGTCACTTAGCAGTTCAAGTATAGACAGTTAGTAGCATCGGGTTGTTTTTAGCATGTTCGTGTTGATGGGTAGTGAATGTTTTCTGCAGAGCTCAGGAGCCATAAACTTTCAGGCTCATGATGTTGGCTCCCAATTCCAGAGCAGCCTCACTTATGTTTTCTGTCCCCTCCAGTGCACTTAAGGACAGCCGATTTCCCCCCCTGACCCGAGAGGAGCTGCCTAAACTTTTCTGCTCTGTCTCCCTCCTTACTAACTTTGAGGATGCCAGTGATTACCTGGACTGGGAGGTGAGAACAGCCGCATTTGGAACTCTGCATCTCTCGTTGCATTTGGGTTCGGGTTAGTACATGGTAATGTATCTCCTTCATTGAGCAAGGGTATAAGCATGTGAGAGCTGAGGTCAGAGGCAGTTGTAGGCAACCCGGGTGATAGAAAAGATACTTCGATATTAGAAGTAGAAAGAAATCCCTTTCTTACCAGTCTACTGTCTTCCATGTCCTTTTCCCATGTCTAATACATAATGGGATAAAGGAGAACATTCTTCTTGGTAAGCCCTTGAATACATGTTGTTACTAGGAGCCACATGTGAAAAGTCAGGAACCCTACTCAAATCCTGTAGCCTGTTCTTGAATATTAAAGGTGGAATATTCACGATTATTGGATGCATTATTGAGAGAATTGATTTATTTAGCCTCCATAGTCTCAGAGAGGTGGCTGCACATAGATTCTCCCTTTCCCTGAAGCAGCAGTTTCTTTGGCTTCTGTGCCTGAGAGAGAGTCAGTCATGAAAAGCATGAGGCTCCCCTTTTCTCAGCCCTGGGTCAAACTGGTCAGGGGACAGTGTCAATTTACATGAGGATAATTGAAGTTCCATTAGAGTAAGTAAATGGCATTTACTGGTTGTGTGTTTTTGTAGGTTGGGGTCCATGGGATTCGAATTGAATTCATCAATGAAAAAGGCGTCAAACGTACAGCCACTTACTTACCTGAGGTTGCAAAGGAACAAGGTGAGTTAGACAAATGGAGTGATAACCCTTCACAGTGTTGTCAAGTAGAGGGCAGGAGAGTGGAATGTGTTACCTTTCATTCCAATGTAACTAAGTATGAGTGGCTTTCTTCCTCCATATCTATCAGGTTCTTACAGAATAAGAAATAAACTCCCCAAAAGAGCTGGGAAAGAAAAGGGGTAAATACTTCTCAGGTGCCTGTTTCACTTACTTTCAATGAGTAGTAGTATTTCTTGGCCTCAAAACTGCAGTGGTAATTATAGGAAAAAAGAACTCAGTAGTTCCTACAGTTGGACACTAAAGACAGGAAGTGGGTTGGGCAGGTTTTCTCTTTAAAAGAATATTTAAAAGAATACCTTAAAATGGTGCTTATGCATTCTGCAGTGTACAACCCAGTTTTCTTTCTTTCTTGGAACTAGTCTTTTTTTGAAAATAATATCTAGTAGTTAGGTATGAAACTGAAATAGAGAAAAATACTGAGTTCAGTATATCAATGAAATGATGTGGAGAGGGATTGCCTTGTTGGTTCCCATCATGGAAAGCAGTGGGGATATGGCTTAAAAGGAGGAAGCCTTTTAGCCACCTCTTTGAGGTCATAAATCAGGCATTTCTGTCCAAGGAGATGGATCAGGAATATTTCCTAATAGTGAGATGTGATGATAATTTAGGTAAATAATCAAACACTTGCTATTGGAAAACTGATTGGGAAAATTAAAATCAAGGCACCTACTGCAGTGATTTATGGAGTTCTGTTTGGTTTTCAATTTGATATATTTGGTTGAATCTGGTGAAAATATTTCTAGAACAACACAGCAGTATATATGCAAACAACTTTCCCATCCTCCCTAAGGGAAAAGGTTCTGTCCGGCTGTCAAGTTTCTGTAGTAGAAAACGACTCCTAGAAATGATCAAAATGAAGCAAGGCCACATGAAGGAATGCAAGCTGCAGAATATGGATTCTCCCTTCTCCCAGAGCAGCCCTGGTTACAGCACTAGGCCAACTAAGTTGGGACCGTATTTGCTTCTAGATAGTTATTCTGGGATCATACCTGACAGGAAAGACTCAGAAGAAGGGGAAGCCATTAACGGTGTGTGCTGGGCATCATCTCATGTCTCAGGTTCTCCTTGGACTGCCAGTGAGGCAGACAGGACACCAGGGATGTGGGGGCAGCGCCCAGCTTGCTCTGCCTGCAGTGGATCCAGCTGCTGCTCTCCTGTCGCTGTGTTAGGGCACTGCCTGGTTTTGTGTCACTGTGCACTGACCTCCATGTGCCCGTCTTCTCCTCAGACTGGGATCAGATCCAGACGATAGATTCCTTGCTCAGGAAAGGTGGCTTTAAGGCTCCAATTACCAGTGAATTCAGAAAAAGCATCAAACTCACCAGGTAAGCCACTGTCTCATTTTCCTTGTCATTTTAACTTAGTTGGGGTTAGATGGAAGATACTTTTAATAGACAGGGGAAGAGAAAGATGTTCCCTGCTAATGTTTCCAAACCAAAGAAGTATTTGTGAGGTTGAAGTTCTGAGGAAGCAGTGGCAGTAAAGGCAGAGACTCCTCAGCATCCTGGGCGTGTCCACAGCTCAGCTGATGGCATAGTGGGGGCAGAGTAGCTGCTGAACGATCGTGGGTGTCTTTGCCAGACCCACTTGTTGGGAGGCTGAGTGGAAAGGCTGAAAGCAGGAGGAAAGGCTCTTAATAACAGAAGTCCTGGGTCAGTTGAAGTCACCACATGCAGTCAGGTGGCGTGTTGATGGACTAGTAACAAGGAAACGCCTCTGCCTGTTAGGACCAAATACGTCTATGGGGAGGCTATAGTAAAATCTGCATGAACTGGACCCTAAATCCCAGCTCCACCACTTCCAGCTGTGTGACTTGGGCCTCTCTGAGCAGAAAAAAAAAAATCCTGCCTTGGGGTTGTTCTAGAGTGTGGTAAGGTAATTTATACAGAAAGTCTAGTCTGGGGCCAAGCATTATTGTAGGTGGTCAGTAGATGTCAGTTCTCTTCCCATCCCTATTGAAATTGTAAATACTGAGAGGTGTAGCTTCTGTGGGTTTGTGTGGGCCTCTGTTGGCCTTCTTCATCTGTAAAATGCTGAATAATCATGTAGTAACCTCACAGGTCTATTTGGACGATAACCCCATGTTTTTGAAATGCTTTGGATTCCGAAAAAGAAAAATCTTCAAATACAAAGCATTATTATTATCATTATTATTATAATTTATTTGAACAGCCATTTCCCTGTCAAAATTCAGGAATAATCACCTTGCAGTGGAGGAGTGATTACAGAGGGAAAGAGATGGCTCTGGGTAAGGATTGTCACACCTAGCTCCTGTGGTCTGTAGTAGGCTCCATAGGTTTGTAACACCCCATGCTTTGCATCCTGACTCATGGCTCTTTTTAGAGCAAGGCCAAAGTGCTATGAATTCTGTTCTGATGACCCTGTGATATATGATATGGCACATTCATCTGGGAAGTGAGACCCAGGATCTTTTGACCTGCTTCATCAGAATTTGACCCAGAATTAGGTATCTGTGCCCCTTTTAGTTATAAATAACTTGTTTGTTGCTGTTCTGCAAGTTGAAGTTGCATTTCTGTCAAATTTATCACATTTTAACCTGAAATAGATAATGCATTTTACACTGGGCATTGGTGCAGCCATCTTCCCGTCTGCCACCCATATAATTTGACCTTGAAATTGTTCATCCAGACCCTAGTAGCAGATTGCTTAAGAGCAGCCTAATGATAAGCATATGAAGTGTTTAAAGGTGGGATGTGCAGAAAACACATTCTCAGGGGTGAACTGTGACTGTGCTTTTTCATCTTGTTCATTTGTAATAACAACACTGTTTTCTTGTGCTGTCTTTCATTTTCTGTAAGTAAGATTGCTCTTGGTCTTCCATTTTATTCTTTCAAAATGTGGAATAAGCTTTTGGTTTACTCTGCTGCGTGATTTTAAAATGAAGTATTTGGGGTTCCTAACACCCTTTCCTGTTTCCTTACACAGGTACCGAAGTGAGAAGGTGACAATCAGTTATGCAGAATATATAGCTTCTCGACAGCATTGTTTCCAGAATGGCACTCTTCATGCCCCGCCCCTCTACAATCATTACTCCTGACACACGGCTGCATGACCAGTCCCACCCCCCTGTGGCCACCAATGGCTATGACATCATTGGAGCAGATGCCTCCTCTTCCTGGTCCAGTTACTTCTATTACTGCACCATTTTATGATGCTAGCTTCCGTTGCCAAGTCTGCCTCCAGCTGACTGACGGGGGGGGGGACGGTGGTTATATTGAATGAAACAGAACTTGAGGGCCCAAGCCTTATCTCAGCCTTTCCTCAATACGGGGTTCTGTTGGATTGGGGCTCCTCCATGACTAGTGAAAATTCCGTGTGGGTTCAGAAGACTTTGGCATGCAGGTGCCGCTGCTGATTTGCTGCCTGTGTGTCAGGCACACAGTGGAAGCTGGAATTGATGGTCCATGAAGGCTTACCCCACACACACCTGCAGCCTCCCCAGATCAAGTAGGTGTATTCCCCTGGCAGTCTGGGCAACGGAGACCAACAAGAAACATTTTTAGGTTGTTTTAAATTCCTTTTTTTAAACTTGCAGTTTATTGCGTACCAAGAGTTGATCACAACCTCCATGCTTCATAAGCGGACGCCATGTTAGGGTCGAATGTGGGCACCATGAGTCCTCTGTGGCTCCTCGACAGAGACCCACCTCAAGATCAGAAGCCCTTTGGATGGCGTTGCAGATCTCATTGCTCAATTAGGCTCGAAGGTTCTAATTCTCATCCCACTCTCAGTTGGATTTTCCGGCACTCTTCCTGCATCAAGTCTTCTGGTAGTGAACCGAGCTCTGGTTTGGCCTGCTGAGGATGGACTGGGACGCCTGCGGGAGGTCCTGATGGCATCGCTGCACGCAGTGTCAAGGGAGAGGCCTCTTCCTCACCACCTGGCTACCTCACTCCTCTACTGGTAGCAGTGCCTGTAGCTGGACCTAGGTTCTCAGAGACGTTCCAGCAAGCACTTGGGTTGGGTTTTAGAAGGATACGTCGTCATAGGAGAGAATCCAGGGTCTCCAAGCTGTTTTTCTTTTCAGGCAAACATCCTGAGAGACCTTTAAGCAGAGGAGTTCCTTTTTCCAGTTTGCCTGTAGAAGTGGGAAAACTGTTAATGTTTCAGTCCTTTATGGGGACTTTAGAACAAAGCTGTGTAATTAAACAAGGTGAATCTTTATCTTGCCTAACACGCTGGGAAAACTTCACCCCACTGTGGCAGAGTTCCAAATAGCTTATTTTAGTTTAGGTCCTTCATACTTTCATGTGGCATATTTCCCTTTACCATTCTTGCTGATTCCAAATAGCTGTCAGCAAGTTTCTCCTCCCTCTTGCCTATTCTTCACTCATATGATGGCACAGTTCATAGAATTTGGGAATTTGGAAGATGCTTTGAAAACATTGTCACAGAGGCACTGCTGAAATGATTCACAGGAAGAGGTGGCCAGTTGGAAGAAAAGACCCTACAGGTGATATACTGGTTTCCAACAATATGCTTAGGGAACTCTAAAGTGGATTGGGTGTCAACCCAGTGAACACAATGTTTTGATTTAATTTATTTTTAATGTTTATGTGGTAGTGGTGTGGCTTTCCGAAATGGGCAAATATTCAAGTCAAAAGATAATTTGAGTTTTCTTCTGCCGGGGGGTGGGGGGGGGAGCAGGGACACATTCTAAGGAATGACACACATGCTTTTCTAGGCATAGCGGTCCCGTTTCTTGACGAGATGGGTTAGGGTGAGCAGGTGTGCTTGGCACCATCCTCTGCTGTTGTTAAGGATGTGGAATGTGCAAGGGAAGTGTGGGCTGATATCCAAATGTGTGGGCCAGGCTCCAGCACCATCTCGCTGCTGGGCCACATTCCCACATCCTACCACCTTTCCCTCGCAGTGTTAATGAAAACAGGCTTCTGAAGATGAAGGAGTTGTTTCATGATTTCCTGCTGCTGAGAATAATAAATGTCTTGTTACAAGCAAATGTGACGACGGTTACTCTTAGGTGCCATGGATCGATGTCACGGTGGTCAGCTCTGGACTAAACCACCCACCTCCAATTTGTACAACAGTATTGATACATAGGGCTACACTCATTACTGTTCAAGTCTTATATGTTAAAAGTTGTGTTTAATTTCTAAAGTTTAAAAAAAGCAAAAAAAATGGTGCTAAACTTTCACCCCTGAGCACGCTCAGTGAGACTGGTCATGCAAGCATTTACAGTGCCATGCTCTTTGAAGCCTATCTTTTCTTGTAGAAATGTTGCCCTATTTGTCTTTACCGGTGTATAGTTGTTTTTTTTTTTTTTTTTAATTTTATTGAGGGTAGGGTAGGATACCTGCCATTTAAGAAACAAACAGATGATTTAAAACCCCAGGAAATGGGGAAGAATCACTGCACAAGCATCGGGCTTAAGCCCAGCACCACACTGCAGTGGGCTCAGTGGTATTTGGAGTGAAGAAGCCTTACTCCCCGCACATTCCCTTATGCTCCCATCCAAGTCCAGCAATGGAGATGCTCGAGTTCCTCTTAACTTCAGTAAGAGGACTCAGGAGTCGACCAAGGAAAACTATTTGGCCCTGTGAGGAATGGCACTCAGTGTCTGTCCTGAATGGAGCCTAGTCAGGAAGTGGTCTGGAAGTAAATGGTCATGGTCACCTTATGAAGATGTGTGGCAGGTGGCTCTCAGGAAAAATACTAAGTCTGGATCATCCATATGGCAGCTTTGCATAGGGAAATGACAACTCCGAACTGGAACTGACCTGCCTTCCATGTTGCTTGGCCAAAGCAGTGATGAGGGTGGCCAGTATATGTGGTGTGAGTGGTAGATTTAAAGAGAAGGGAATGTTTTCTGCTCAGTGTTTCTCTGTCCTTGGACTGCTCAAGCTGAACAGTAACCACTGTTTATAAGGGACCAGCCTACTGTGGCTGGTTTGGTTCGGAGTTCGTTTCATCCCTAGCTGTGAGTGCCTTTCGGTCTGGAAAGTTGGCTTGTCTCATAATACCCACAGCTAGGACATTCTCTCTGTAATTTTGAATTGTCCTTGTTCTTCATTAAAAGAGAATGTCTTTGATCACTAGAGTTTATCAGTGTTGGATTGTTTCCACTGTGAGGTTCTTAAACTTTTTCGCTTCATAATATTAAAGTAACTCATGTTAGAGACCATTTCAACATGAAAGGTTTGTAGTTCAGACATTACATATATTTTATTGTTTATAATAAAAATCATCTATACAGAAGTCCTGGGTGTTAATTTTAATATTTGCACAAGATCTGTTTTCCATGGTATGTTAACACCTACAATTTCACTAATTGTTGATGTTATTTTCTATTGAGATTCTGGAACCTAGGGAGCTATTTGTTCTTTTTGTTTATTTTCATTCTTATTTCCCTGAAGCAAGAGACTTTGTATGGCCTTCAGTGCAAAGACTTTAGACCAATTCTTTGTATTACACTTGGTTGCCTCTTGGCTATATAACTTCTGAGTGCAAATCATTGAACTCTTTAACAAAGTATTGTAGAGAATAAATCATAATGGGTAAAAATTTTTCTTTGTCTTGTCTTTTTTTTTAAATAGTAGATAGTAGTAATTTTTGAATAGTCATTATTTAAAGATAGCCAACCAGATCGTATTTATTCAGCCTGCCTATTTTTGTATGGTGTTGATCCCCAATAACCCTTCATTTTTATATTTTTTTGTGGTTGCTAGCAGTACCACTGGTTTTTTAAAAGCCAAATTTTCTGAACTAAGGTTCATAGTTCTTAGATTTTCCAATGAAGTTGACCTTGCCCAGAAAGCTACAACCTGAAAGGGGGTAGTGGGGAAATGCTCAAATTTAAGATATTTCATGAGGTTAATTAACCTAACAGTAAAAAAAAAAAATAAAAAAAAATAAAAAAAAAAAATTAACCTAACAGTGACTCTGGGACATTGTGTGGTCTGACCTAAAGGAAAATATTTCTTAGTTTTGGATGGCCCAGAAAGGATAAGGGATGTTTGGAGAAAATAGCAAGGAATAACTTCAAACTTTACATTCATATACTGATATTGTTAGACTTTGGCTAAAATTATTTGCAAGGATGTAATTTTTTTTTTTTAAGATACCCAGATCCGAATCCCTGATACTTGGCCACAGGTGTACATTATCAGGGTTAGATGATGATTTTGGAAATAGATTACAAGTGATTAAACAGACTGGGGTAATAGCTCCGGAGTGTGTGAGAGGAATTTTGCTCCTTCAAGAGAAATTATGGTTCTAGAGTAGTATTTCATATTTGTAATACCACCTGTAGTTAAATGGCATGGAAGTCCATGTCTTTTTTGTTGTTTTTTTGTGATAGTAAAATATAGAAGTGTTAGTCACGTCCGACTGTGTGACCCCATGGACTCACATATAACAAAATGCCATTTTAACCATTCTGTTGTCTGAGAAATGAGAACTGTTAACTAAGCCATGTGGTCAGAAATCAGAGTTCTTCTAAGGATGGAGGAGGTGCTCCAAGTCTGCTCTAAATCTGCTTCCAGATAAACCTAGGATCTGTGACTTTGGCTTGAATATCTGCCTTTGAAAGGCACTCACTGGGCTGGTTGAAGAACTTGACTCTAAGCCAATACAGTACAAAGAACCATAGTAGCTCTTGAGGAACTTAATGATCTCTTTCTCTGTATCTTCTGTCACTCTCTTTTATGATGGAAGTTGAGTCCAGATCTTGCATCAGCTACTCTTAGTGAGCTTCTCTTGGGTACAGCTCTAGGACTGATTCATCTTTTTAAATTCAGGGTCTTGCACTTAACCGTGTTTATAATGGTTTCCTGAATGAAAATGTGGACAAAACAGCCTGTGAAACATCAGTGTGGATTATTTGTTGTTCTCCTTTCTTCTCTCTTCTGTTGACTTCTCATCCTGCTGTGTGTTGGGTATCCGGCTAGTACTGGGGCCAGCAAATGTTAAGGTCCAGTTAAGTAGTAGGTAGGTGCTCTGCAAAAGCCTGTTGGATGGATAGATGGGAGAAGGGGGCCTACACTGAGTTCAGCACTGTATCCCACAGCCAGCTGGGGCATGTTCCCAGACTCCTTCTCCAGGCATTGGTCTGCAGCTCTAATGAACTGTGTAGGAAAGCACTTTGAAGCAGTAATACGCTCTGCCAGCACTATATAACCTACCATTAATTCACCTGATACATTTCTTTTGGAAACACATATACAAGGCAAATTAACTTCTATAAATTATAATTTAAAGGAATTATAAATTGAATACAGGTGCATACCCTTGTCTGGTAATATCTTCATTTTTTGTGAACAGTTTATATACTTATAGATGGTTCATTCCTGAGCCAATCAGTGCACTATGATTATTTCCTTCATTGTACAACCATCTGTTTTCTCTCAAGTTGGAAATAGAATCATTTTTCATTTGCTTACTTATTCTAAGTATCATCCAAATGTTCCAACAGGCTTCTCAATATCACTATCCACATGTTCAGAAGTATTGGAAAAAATCCACTACAAATCAAACATTTCAAACGCTTTGAAGCATTGGAGGAATTACACTGAATGTTTTCAGAGTCACCTACCCAGCTTCCCATCAACCAGAGATCCTTGGGTCGGTCAGCGCGTCCCTGCATCTCATCTAATCCTTCCCCTGCGCCCTGGAAACCGGTATCCTCATCCACACTTCACAGGTGAGATAGCTGAGGCTCAGAAATGCCAAGTGAGCAGTCCCCACAACTCGCGGCGAAGGACCTACTGTTGAAGCAAGTGACGGTTTTCTCCCGCCGCGGCCGCAGGATACGCCACCCTGCCGCGGCCCTTGCAGAGATGCTGCAAGACCCCACCGCCCTGGCCCCTCTCCGCTCGCGCCTGAGGACGCTCGGTCCCTTGGTCCCGCCCACCCCACGGTTGCCTCGCCTACCCACCGCGGCCCGCCCACCTCCAGTGGGGCCCCGCCCCACCTCCAAGAACACGCCCCTTCCGTGGCGGCGGCCGGAAGGAGCTTCCGCGACCGACAGCGTGTGTGCTGGGGCTCGGCGGGAGGATGGCGGCAGGCGGGAGCGATCCGCGCTCTGGAGATGTAGAGGAGGACGCATCACAGCTCATCTTTCCCAAAGGTGCGGCCTGGGCAGGCGTGGCGAAGGGCGCGGAGGAGTAGGGTGCGGGCCGGCTGGGCACGGTACCGCGGGAACTGGCCAACTGGAGTCCACACCGGCAGCCCTGGAGCCGTCGGCGCCCAGCCCCACGTCGCCCCGGGTGGCCTCTTGTTCACGTTTAAGTTGTTTTAGTCCGTAAACTGAGAAGTGCTGGACGGTTGTGTCAAAGATAAAGCCAACTCTAAAGGGGTAATGGCAGGTTTTACTCGTTAACATACTATTGCAGTAGGGAAAAGCGTGAAGCGTGGAATCATCTAGACTTGGATTTGTACAAAGGTGACTGGGCATTTTAAAGGGAGAATGAAGGAATAGAGAGTAGGGTGAGCAAGGGCTCATAAAGAGTCGGGGAAGAGAAAAATTACAAGAAGTGGGGGTTGGTCCGTTTAAAGCTCATTCGGATTTGTTAACTGGTGGTTATGGGGTTAGGCTTCTTCCCTTCCACATCCTTCGCTCTGGGCTGTGAGACAAGGGTCCTATCTTTAGCTGTTGTCGGGAACAAATTATTTTGACAGCCTTCAGTTTTCGTAAGCAGCCACTGTAAAGGAGCTAGAGTCATGCCCGGGATGCAGCCTTGAGCTGTTAGAAATCGTGTTAGTGTTTTCTTCAAGTCTTTGTGAAACAACCTTGAGTCCTAGTCGAGAAAAGAGCGCACAGGAGCCTGGCCAGAGTTTGGTTATGAGAGAAGAGAATCTTTGTCAGATGGCAGCGAGTAAAGCATGGTTTGCTATCAGGGAACTTCTGTGCTGTGTGATGGAGTTAAGGTGTAATTTAAAAACCCAAAATAAGTAGAAAGCTTAAGACTTCAAAATATATCTTACAGGTACTGAAAAACACGAAGTTAGTGAACAGCAACAACAAAGTGGGGAAAACTTTAACAGTACCCTCCTTTTAAAAAAAGTCACTGCTAATATATGCAGGGTAAAACATTAAAGTCCACACCTTTTCACCCAAACAACTATAAATAGTTTAGTGTTTATCCTTCCAAACCATGCTTATTTATAAATATATACTTATACATATACCCTTTATTCTTTGCAAAAATAGGATTATGCTATAGAAGTCATAAATCGTGTAGAACTGTTCTATTCTTTTAAAGGACTAAATAGTACTTAATGGGTGGTGATGGTGTTCAGTCGCAAAGTTGTTGTGTCAACTCTTTTGCGACCCC
This sequence comes from Giraffa tippelskirchi, assembly GCF_054371585.1. NCBI lineage: Eukaryota > Metazoa > Chordata > Mammalia > Artiodactyla > Giraffidae > Giraffa > Giraffa tippelskirchi. The sequence goes on from NC_137277.1 coordinate 67,638,314, forward strand.
TTGGACTGTAGCCCACCAGGCTCCTCTGTCCATGGGATTTCCCAGGCAAGAATACAGGAGTAGGGAGCAGTGGGTGGCCATTTCCTTCTCTAGGGGATCTTCCCCACCAAGGGATCAGGCCCAGGTCTCCTGTGTTGGCAGGTGGATTCTTTACCGCTAAGCCACCAGGGAAGCCCACTTAATGGTTGTACCATAATTCTATTTATTAATGTATATAGAGGTTGCCTTCAGTATTGTATTTCATAGACTCAGGGTGAAATATTTCCAAGGATAGCTTCATGGACGTTATAGGCATAATGGACGTGTATGTTTGTTTTCTTTTTTAAGGTGTGATAACTGAGAGGTAGGTGGTTTTCTGAATTTCATGATAAACCAGTTTTTGGTACTTGGGTTTTGTCTCAGTTCTTTTTATTTAAGGTGTTTTGTTTGTTTGAACACTGTACAGTTGTAGGATGTGAAGCCTCTGGATTTCTGCAGGGTCAGAAATTTGCTGATAGTCACTAAGGCAAATGAACATTTAGAAGCTGACTTGGGAAGAAGTATTTTCAGTTGACATTTATGCTTCTTGCAAATAGAGTTTGAAACAGCTGAGACGCTTCTGAATTCGGAAGTTCACATGCTTCTTGAGCATCGAAAGCAGCAGAACGAGAGTGCAGAGGATGAGCAGGAGCTCTCCGAGGTCTTCATGAAGACTTTAAATTACACTGCCCGTTTCAGCCGCTTCAAAAACAGAGAAACCATTGCCAGTGTCCGGAGGTGAGTGCTGAAAGAAAGTTCTCACTAATCCATACTGTTAGACATCTGCATGTAGAGTGCTGTCACCACCACCATCCCCACTCACCCACCCCACCCCCCTGCTACCTCATGGGCATCGTCTACATGATTCATGTGAGTAAATTATGTCTTTGACAAAATTTAAAGTAGCTTGTTACGCCAAAATCCTCCTTGCCTTCTTTTTCTGTACTCCGAATCCCACTTACCTCCCTGCAGAGTGACTACTGTCAAAAGTTTGTTGTTAGCCCTCCGGAGCTTATTCCATGAATTCATATACATACACGTCGTAAACACACAGCCCTGTTATGTTTTAAATAAAGTGGACTTATTTATTTATTATTCACCTGATAAGTCCTAGAGATCTTGCTGTGTTTTTTTAAAATACCTATCTATTTATTTATTTGTCTGTGTCAGATCTTAGTGTCTGCACATCACCTCTTCATTGCAGCATGCAGGCTTCTCTCTAATTGTGACTTGCAGGCTCCAGAGTATAGGGCTCAGTAGTTGTGGCAGATCCCTTTAGTTGCCCTTTTGCATGTGAAATCTAGTTCCCCAAGCTGGGATCAAACCCACGCTCCCTACAGTGGAAGTGTAAAGTGTGGAGTATTAACCACTGAACCACCAGGGAATTATCCTGGTGGAATATATTATTATATAATTAATTATATAATTATATATATAATATAATTATGATATTATATAATATATAGTATTATAATACTGTTATGTATACTATACATTATATATGCTATATATAACATATATAAAATACATTATATTAATTATATTATATATTATATATAATCGTATATTATATAAAATACATATTGAATATATATTATATATTATTGTCATATTATTATATTATAAATAATATTATAATTATATATGATATATAATTATATAATATATTGTACATTATATATAATGTGTTGTATATTATATTATATAATATATTATTACATTATATTATATATAATATATATTATATAATTATATTATATAATATACATAATTATGTATAATATACATAATATAATATATAATTTTATATATTATATAATATAATTATAATGTTTTATATAATTATATTCATTAACGTAGCAAGAGGGACTATCCTGGAGGTCCAATGGTTAAGAATTCGCCTTTCGATGCAGGTGACCCAGGTTCCATCCCTGGTCAGGGAACCAAGATCCCACATGCTTAATGTCATGGCTAATAAATAAACAAACAAAGATAAATTTGGATTATTCTTTTGGATCTTTGCTTTACCTTTCAAATGGTGACCAGTTTTTAGCCTTTATTTTCCCTAAGGCATTGCTTCTCAAATTGAGTTAGATATGCTCTGGGAAACAGTGAGGTGCTGGAGCATATAGGAGGCCCCAGAGAAAACAAGAGCTATTTTAACATTTCTTTGATTTCCTTGGGGATGAATTTTATTTGTATGAATTATACAGTGACTTGAAGTTGGATATAAATCAAGCCACTGGATAAGTCCATTTTTATAAACTGGGTAGCATTTCTTTCTTGAAGTATCAGTTTTATTTGATGATATGTGATTTAATACATTTCTACATTAAAACAAATAGATACCAGTATACTGTGAAGTAAAACAAAAAATGTATATGAATTCTTGAATTAAATCATGAGACTTCAATCCTTGCAGTTTCAGAAAGTCGTTATGTCCCCAGGTTGCCTGGGGGTGCTTGTTTGCTCCACTCTGGTGAAAATGTTTGAGAAGTAACTGTCCTAAGGAAAAGCAGATGAACAAAAAGATGTATATATTGCAGACTCTTCAGAGAATTATAGTAGTCAAAGGTGAAAAACAACCTATTCAATAGTAATTAAATAAATTGTGGTAAATCCATTTGATGGACTCCTATATTGTCATTAGGAGAAGGCAATGGCAACCCACTCCAGTACTTTGGCCTGGAAAATCCCATGGACAGAGGAGCCTGGTAGGCTGCAGTCCATGGGGTCGCGAAGGGTCGGACACAACTGACACGACTTAGCAGCAACAGCATATTGTCATTAAAAATTATGATAGAAAATGAAATTGAAGGATGTTCACATAAGTTAAATGTGCAGAGGGAGTTCCCTGGCGGTCCAGTGGTTAGGACTTGGTACTTTCACTGCAGCAACTCAGTTCAGTCTCTGGTTGGGGAACTAAGATCCCATAAGCTGCTCAGCGCAGCCAAAAAAAAAAAAGTTAAATGTGCAGAGAATGAAGTGATAAAACTATGTGAAGTATAGACTGTTGTGAAAAGTGTGAGTGTATTCATGGGGAAAACGTTCCATACAAAACTAATTGTCTGACGAAAACAATGACTTGAATAAATGAAAGTGGACTTAAACATTCACAAATAAAAAGTCTTAAGAGAAGGCAATGGCACCCCACTCCAGTACTCTTGCCTGGAAAATCCCATGGACGGAGGAGCCTGGTAGGCTGCAGTCCATGGGGTTGCGAAGAGTTGGACACAACTGAGCGACTTCACTTTCACTTTTCCCTGTCATGCACTGGAGAAGGAAATGGCAACCCACTCCAGTGTTCTTGCCTGGAGAATCCCAGGGACGGCGGAGCCTGGTGGGCTGCTGTCTATGGGGTCGCACAGAGTCAGACAGGACTGAAACGACTTAGCAGCACTATAAAAATGTCATTTCTCTTCAGATTAATGTATACAGTTAGTGCCATTCTACATCCTCAAGGGAATTGATGTATATATGCCCTCCAGGCTCCTCTGTCCCTAGAATTTTCCAGGTGAGAATACTGGAGTGGGTTGCCATTTCTACTCCAGATGATCTTCCCAACATTGGCAGGCGAAGATTCTTTAACTACTGAGCGACCTGAGAAGCTCACACACACACACACACACACACTCACTCACTCACTCACTCACTCACACTCTCTCTCTCTCTCTCAAATATGCTCATGATAAAGCTTAATTTGCCATATAATGCAACTAAGATGAGATGGTAATAGATCATAGCGGCTGAGGCAAGACACTGATTATTTGAATCCTACCAGTGAGTAGCACAGTCTATCTAAAATGGTGCTGAGAAAAATATATCCTCAGCAGTGAAAAATAAATGAATGAATACTCCCCAAAAGATCTTAAATTTGTAAGAACTGTCAGGAAAAAAATTTTTAAAAGAAAAATAAAAGAGAATTTGCCCTATGTTAAAATACATTAAAAAATGACAGTAATTAACCTAGTGACACTTTGGCATGAGGGTAGATCATTGGGACAATAGGAAATTAAGGAACAGATTCAAATCCAAATTTATTATATTTTATATGATTCCAGTATATGACAAAGGTGGCATGCTAAGTTAGTGGGAAAATATTTTAAAACAGAGTTTTAACTCTGTATACCTTATTCCAAGCTGGTTTCTTTAGAAATTAAGAACATAAATGTAAACTATGATCCATAAAAGTACTATGTGATAACATGAGTGAATGTATAATTTTGGCTGTGGTTAGTAGGACTTAATATGTGGGGAAGGTTGATAAACTCTAGTTGGCTGTAAGCTTTGCACGAGCAAGGACTTGATCATGTTCGCACTGTCAATTTCATTAAACGCACTAACTAGTTTTTAGTTGCAATAAATATCTTTAAACTTCCTTATATTAAATAAACTGCCATACTTAAAATGTAAGTATGAGTAAACTGGGAAAGGATTGATAATCCTTAATGTTAAGAGCTCTAAAAAGTAAGAGATGACGCTCAGTTTATAAAAATGAACTTAGTCTTTAATGACTAGATTTATATCACAACTTCAAATGACTACCTAATTCATATGAAGTAATGTTCATCTTCAAGGAAATCAAAGAAATGCTAAAACAGCTAAGTAGATTTAAAAAGGATGGGAAACCATCCCACATCTCCCGCACTGGCAGGGAGATTCTTGACCTTGAGCCATCTGGGAAGCCCTCTTCATTCTTTACCCATTCTTCAATAGGCCTGGGTCTTTGACTAATGTTTTTGAAGCCTCCCCACTGACTATTTCTCTTGGAACCAATTGAAACCAAACCTCTCCCCTTTGGACCATGTTATAGGTTGAAATGTGTCCCCTCAAAAGATGCTGAAGCACTAAATCCCCAGTACCTGTGAAATGTGCCTTTTTGTGGAGATAGAATCTTTGCAGACAAGTCAAGATGAGATCATATTCAGTTAAAGTGGATTCTAATCCAGTATGACTGTTACCCTTATAAGAAGAGTATATGACAGTGCAAGCGGAGAATGGTTGTCATATTTACAAGCCAAGGAACACCAAGGATTGTCAGTGGCACCAGAAGCTAAGAAACTGCAGGAAACAGCTTCTCTCCTAGAGACTTCAGGAAGAGCATGACCCTGACAACATCTTAATTTCAGATTTCTGGCCTCCTGAATTGAAATAATAAGTTGTTTTAAACCAAACAAACAAATAAAGAATGGAAAACCTAGTGTAAGAAGTAAGGGAAACAGACACCATCTTTTATTGCTGGTGGAAGTGTATAATGGCACTTTTAGGGCACTATCTCTCGGAAGCCTTCCAGACAGTCATATCTTTTGACTGAATAATTCTGCTTCCAAAAATTTATCTTTAAAACACACAGTAATCAGATACATAAAGAGGTATGCATTTACAATGATGTTCAGAATGCATTATTCAAAATGATGAATAATCAGAAGCAATGATAGTGTTCAAGAGCAGGACGTTTGCTATATAAATTAAGACACAACCTGTTGAATGCCAAGTTGAAGGAAAAGGTACATGTGTAAAATGTGGAAGACAGTGACTGGATTGTTGAGTGCAAAAAGGCTGGTTACAGAATAACATTTGTTATGATTTCTTTTTTTTTAAATTATGTAGAGAAGGGGAAGAGGATCTCCATGAACATGTTAGCACTAGTTGTTTCTGGGTAGAATTTCAGGTTATTTTCCCATATTGGGTGGGTTTTTTTGAGGGGGTGTTTGTTATAAATGAGCATGCGTTCATTTTACAAACAAACCCCTCCATATACATATATTTACTACATTATGAACCTGTGTAAGTTTTTCTTTATAAAATGAAAATAGCTTTATTAGGTGACCAAAAGTTACACAATAAAATGAGTGAGTTTGTTTCTAAAACATAGAAAGATGTTTGGAATGGTATACTAAGATGGTAATGTTGGTTTTATATAGGTAGTAATATGGGTGACATTTTTCTGTCTTTATTTTCTCAATTTTGTATAATAACTAATAGACTTGTAATGAAGTGATAAGGACAGTAAATGTTTTTGTCTGATCAAGATAGATAATCAAGGGTTTTACAGGCAGTCCAGTGGTTAAAACTCTGTGCTTTCACTGCTGAGGATGCAGGTTAGATCCCTGGTCAGGGAACTAAGAAGCTGCATGCCGCACAGCACAGCCAAAAATAAGATTTTTAAAAACAGGTCCTTTCTGAAACCAAATTTACCACGGACAACCTCTATTTTAAGAAGTTTGATTTCCCTGGTGGTCCAGTGATTTAGAATCTGCCTGTCAGTGCAGGGGACACTGGTTTGATCCCTGGTTGAGGAAGAGTCCACATGCCCGAGGGGCAACTGATTGCGTGCGGCGCAACTACTGAGTTTGCGCTCCAGAGCCCACGCTCCACTGAGAGAGGCCAGTGCAGTGAGAGGCCGGAGCACACAAGCAGAGAGCAGCCTTCCCTTGCCCCAACTAGAGAAAGCACGCGTGCAGCAATGAAGACCCATCGCAGGAGAAAATAAACAGATAAATTAAATATTTTTTAAAGTTTAGACAATTTAACGTATTGTTGATGTCATTGACTCCTGATAAAATATTCTACTAAAACAATATTATCTTTTTAGAAAAAATAGTAAATGTATGAGAATCCAGGATATGATTTGTATTAATGATGTTCTTTTTTACAGTTTGAACTAGAAGTACATTTAAAATAAGATGCAGCTTATACACAGATTTGTACAAAGTAAGATATGCCTGTATTGATTTCTTAGATACAGGTAAAAGAGAATTTGAGGCATTCCCTGGTGGTCCATTGGTTAGGACTCTGCACTTCCACTGCAGAGGGCCTGGGTTCGATCTCTGGTCAAGGAACTAAGATCCTTTAAAGTAAAAATTTTTTTAAAAAAGAGAATTTCCTCCAAGTCAAAATGCATAATAGATCGGGGAAATCTAACATCATGTGTTAAGATGTAAAATTAATAACAAAGAAAGCAAAGAACAGTGGTAGGAAGAGCAGAAAGCAACAAAATTAATTCTTGGGGGAAAGATGGTACGGTCCTCCAGGTAGAGAGCAATTTTTTCGTAAGTATTCATTACAAGAATCCTCTGCTTAGGTGTGCTCAGATTATTTTTATTGTCTTTGCCTGATTTATAGCTTCCTGCTCTCCAGGAAGAGAAACAGGAACAGGAATTGATTTGAAAGTGGGATTTTGCAGCAAACCTAATCTTAATGGAAAGATTGAAGATGGTTTACATTTTTCTCTTCCTTGCTAGCTACATTTCATCCACTTTTTCTTATTCATCACTTGGCTTGTTTTGATATTTCTCCCCTGTGATCAGCTTGCTGCTCCAGAAGAAGCTTCATAAGTTTGAGTTGGCCTGTTTAGCCAACCTTTGTCCAGAGACTGCTGAGGAGTCCAAGGCTCTGATCCCAAGGTTAGTACTGGTGGTGAAAACTTCTGTGTATGTTGAATAAATTCCTACAAGTAGAGTTACTGTGTTTAAAAGTTGTGTGATATCTGGATATCACCAACATATTGGGTTGGCCAAAAAATTCCTGTGGTTTTAAAAGTAAAAATAAAACACATTTTTCATTTTCATGAAGAACTTGATTGAAAAATGTATTCACCATTTTGTTCCACTACCTTCTGCCATTTTTCAAGCAACTTCATAATTCCATCTTCCCCAGACTTTTTATCTTTTTGATCAAAGAACTGTTCCAGGTTCCTTTTACCGTCTTCTATCGAAGAGGGAAAAGTTGGAATTTTTTCCATTAATAGAATTTTGAACAGACCAAAATAAATGGAAATCTGAAGGTGCAGTGTCTGGTGAATTTGTTCAGTCGCTTAGTCATTTTGGACTCTTTGCAACCCCATGGATGGACTGTAGCAAGCGAGACTTCCTTGTCCTTCACCATCTCCCAGAGCTTGCTCAAACTCATGTCTGCTGAGTCGGTAATACCATCCAACCATCTCATCCTCTGTCGTCCCCTTCTCCTCCTGCCTTCAATCTTTCCCAGCATCAGGGTCTCTTCTAATGAGTCAGCTATTTGCATCAGGTGGCCAAAGTATTGGAACTTCAGCATCAGTCCTTCCAGTGATTATTCAGGATTGATTTTCTTTAGGATTGACTGGTTTGATCTCCTTGCAGTCCAAGGGACTCTTAAGAGTCTTCTCCAACACCACAGTTCAAAAGCATCAGTTCTTCGGCGCTCAGTCTTCCTTATGGTCCAACTCTCACATCCATACATGATGACTGGAAAAACCATAGCTTTGACTATGTGGACCTTTGTCAACAAAGTAATGTCTCTGCTTTTTAATGCACTGTCTAGTTTCTTATAGGTTTTCTTCCAAGGAGCAAGCGTCTTTCAATTTCATGGCTGCAGTCAACATCTACAGTAATTTTGGAGCCAAAGAAAATCAAGTCTCTCACTGTTTCCATTGTTTCCCCATCTATTTGCCATGAAGTGATGGGACCAGATGCCATGATCTTGTTTTTTGAATGTTGAGTTTTAAGCCAGCTTTTTCACTCTCCTCTTTCACCTTCATCAAGAGGCTCCCATGAATATGGTGGATGAATCAGAACTTCCCAGCCAAGCTATAACGGTTTTTGCCTGGTTGTCAAAGAAACATTTGGTCTTGGGGTATCCTGATGGAAGGTTATGCATTTTCTGTTGACTACTTCCTGACACTTTTTGTTGAGTGCTGCTTTCAGTTGATCTAATTGGGATTTTTTCCAGAAAGAGCTCATAATACAGGACTCCCTTCCGATGCCACCATGTACACAACATCACCTTCTTTGGATGAAGACTGGCCTTTGGCGTGTTGGTGGTGATTGATTTTGCTTGCCTCAGGATCTCTTCCATTCTGCATTATTGTACAGTATTCACTTTCATCGCCTTTCAAACTTTGTTTTTAAAACGAAATGTTTTTGTTACATTCATGTAGAGAATTGCACAGGAAATACGGTCATAAGGGTTTCTTTGTTTTCTTTTTGCATAACTTATGTAGAACCCAGACATCAAAGCAATTAACATAACCAAGCTGGTGCAAATGATTTTCAGTGCTTGATTCAGATATTTTGAGTATGTCAGCTATCCATCTCCTGTATGGTATAGCGTAGATTGTTTTCCCAATTATTGTGTTGATTTCATTGCTATCAACTTCACCTGTTCTGTCCAACTGTGGGATATCGTCCAGCAAGAAATCTCCAGCACAAAAGTTCACAAACCACTTTTGACATGTTCAGTCAGTCATAGCACCTTCTCCATACACTGCACAAATCTATTTTTTGCACTTCAGTTGTGTTTTTACCTTTCTTGAAATAAAGCATAATAGGCCAAAACTGTTGCTTTTTTTCTGCTGTCTTCAGTATTGAAATGGCTACACAAAAATTCACCACTTTTGATGTTTTTTTTTAATGCATGCAAAAAAGCAAAATGGCTGTCTGAGGAGGCCTTACAAATAGCTGTGAATAGAAGAGAAGTGAAAAGCAAAGGAGAAAAGGAAAGATATACCCATTTGAGTGCAGAGTTCCAAAGAATAGCAAGGAGAGATAAGAAAGCCTTTCTCAGTGATCAGTGCAAAGAAATAGAGGAAAACAATAGAATGGGAAAGACTAGCGATCTCTTCAAGAAAATTAGAGATACCAAGACAACATTTCATGCAAAGATGGGCTCGATAAAGGACAGAAATGGTATGGACCTGACAGAAGCAGAAGATGTTAAGAAGAGGTGGCAAGAATGCACAGAAGAACTGTACAAAAAAGATCTTCATGACCCAAATAATCACGATGGTGTGATCACTCACCTAGAGCCGGACATCCTGGAATGTGAAGTCAAGTGGGCCTTAGGAAGCATCACTACGAACTAAGCTAGGGGAGGTGATGGAATTCCAGCTGAGCTATTTCAAATCCTCAAAGATGATGCTGTGAAAGTGCTGCACTCAATATGTCAGCAAATTTGGAAATCTCAACAGTGGCCACAGGACTGGAAAAGGTCAGTCTTCGTTCCAATCCCAAAGAAAGGCAATGCCAAAGAATGCTCAAACTACCACACAATTGCACTCATCTAGTGGAGAAGGCAATGGCAACCCACTCCAGTACTCTTGCCTGGAAAATCCCATGGACGGAGGAGCCTAGTAGGCTGCAGTCTATGGGGTCGCTAGGGGTCGGACACGACTGAGCGGCTTCACTTTCACTTTTCACTTTCATGCATTGGAGAAGGAAATGGCAACCCACTCCAGTCTTCTTGCCTGGAGAATCCCAGGGACGGGGGAGCCCGGTGGGCTGCCGTCTATGGGGTCGCACAGAGTTGGACACGACTGAAGCGACTTAGCAGCAGCAGCAGCACACGCTAGTAAAGTAATGCTCAAAATTCTCCAAGCCAGGCTTCAGCAATACGTGAACCGTGAACTTCCAGATGTTCAAGCTGGTTTTAGAAAAGGCGGAGGAACCAGAGATCAAATTGCCAACATCTGCTGGATCATCGAAAAAGGAAGAGAGTTCCAGAAAAACATCTGTTTCTGCTTTATTGACTACTCCAAAGCCTTTGACTGTGTGGATCATGATAAACTGAAAAATTCTGAAAGAGATGGGAATACCAGACCACCTGACCTGCCTCTTGAAAAACCTGTATGCAGGTCAGGAAGCAACAGTTAGAACTGGACATGGAACAACAAACTGGTTCTATATAGGAAAAGGAGTACGTCAAGGCTGTATATTGTCACACTGCTTATTTAACTTATATGCAGGGTACATCATGAGAAACGCTGGTCTGGATGAAGCACAAGCTGGACTCAAGATTGCTGGGAGAAATATCAATAACCTCAGATATGCAGATGACACCACCCTTATGGCAGAAAGCAAAGAAGAACTAAAGAGCCTCTTGATGAAAGTGAAAGAGGAGAGGGAAAAAGTTGGCTTAAAGCTCAATATTCAGAAAACTAAGATCATGGCATCTGGTCCCATCACTTCATGGGAAATAGATGGGAAAACAGTGGAAACAGTGAGAGACTATTTTTGGGGGGCTCCAAAATCACTGCAGATGGTGATTGCAGCCATGAAATTAAAAGACGCTTACTCCTTGGAAGGAAGGTTATGACCAACCTAGACAGCATATTGAAAAGCAGAGACTTTGCCGAAAGAGGTCTGTCTAGTCAAGGCTGTGATTTTTCCAGTAGTCATGTATGGATGTGAGAATTGAACTGTAAAGAAAGCTGAGTGACGAAGAATTGATGATTTTGAACTGTAGTGTTGGAGAAGTCTCTTGAAAGTCCCTTGGACTGAAAGGAGATCCAACCAGTCCATCCTAAAGGATATCAGTCCTGGGTGTTCATTGGAAGGTCTGATGTTGAAGCTGAAACTCCAATACTTGGGCCACCTCATGCAAAGAGCTGACTTATTGGAAAAGACTGATGCTGGGAAAGATTGAGGGCAGGAGGAGAAGGGGACGACAGAGGATGAGATGGTTAGATGGCATCACCAACTCGATGGACATGGGTTTGGGTGGACTCCGGGAGTTGGTGATGGACAGGGATGCCTGGTGTGCTGCGGTTGATGGGTTCGCAAAGTGTTAGACAAGACTGAGCGACTGAACTGCACTGATGTATACAGTAGTAAGTATGAAAATATATGTAGGGATAATGAATGCCAAATTTAGAATGATTGTTACTCCTAGGGAAGGAAGAAAAGGTTTTGGAATAGGGGAGCACACACAGAACCATTGATTTGTGTCTGTTAGCATTTATTAATGAGTCAAGTAGGGATACTTCTTTTGTACCTTTTATGTATTTGAAATACTTGATAATATTTTCAAAGGAAAGGAAAGAAATTGAGTTGAAATGTAAAGGTGTCAGTGTTTAGGGCTGAGCGGAGAGGTGAGCCAGCGGTGCTCCAAGATCAGCACCTATGAAAGAAGAGGGTGGGAGCATTGTCAGTTGCTGTGACACTCACTTTTGGTTTTCTTGTAGCCTGGAGGGGCGGTTTGAAGATGAGGAGCTACAACAGATTCTTGATGACATCCAGACCAAGCGCAGCTTTCAGTATTAATCTCCAGATATCACTGCTGCTGGGGAACCACATCACATCCGCAGCACAGCACCCCTGGCTCAGAGTCTAGGGCTGACTTGCACAGAAATTCTGTTGCAGAAGACACTTGGACTTCCTCTGGATAGAACCACCCAGTGCTTCGTCTTGGTTTCGGTTGCTATTTCAAGCTTGATTATTGGCCAATGATGACCTGTATAACCTTGGAGAGGCCTTGCAGTAGCTACTCATGGCTGCCTGAGCTTCCCTCTGGGAAGGATGAGGTGGGGTGATGTGCATATAAGCGACACTACTGACTGCCTCATATCATGGTCTTTGGCCCTTGTGTTATTTTGATTCCTAACATTTCATGTTTTAATATCAATGTGTTCATAGTTTTTTAAGCTCTTCCAGAACATATAAAACTAGTATGGGAGACAGTCTTACCTAAATGCAAAAGGAAGAATTAAACCAGACCTATATCACTGAAATTCTTAAAGAGAGGATGTAGAGCCTTGGCATCATTGTGCTTAACCCAGGACACAGGAAAGGGGTTTCTGAGAAAAGCAGTTCCTCTGCTATCCTGAGGATACTGCTGGGTATTGTGGCGCACACAGCCTTTTGATGGACAAGCACTGTGCCTTTTTCTTGGGTTCTTGTGGAACATATGTTTGGAGTATGTGTTCTTAAAGCACTTACTTTGTCACTCCCAAATTCAGATTTTTCCCTCCTAGGCCGGATGTGAAGCAGGGAGCACTTTGTAGTGTCCTCACATGAGGCATCAGGTCCAGACACCTGGTCTCCTGCTTAGCAGCAGGTGTTCTGTGGTGATTTGGAGGGAGGGAGCCTGCCACTTCTAAGCCACTAGAGGGACATCACTCTATCTGAGACTAGTTGCAAGGAAAATACTTTCATAGCTAAATATTGTGGCTCTCAATTTTCAGAGGGGAAATATGCCTGTTTTCTTCACAGTTGGGGAATTTTTCTTTGAAGTACTTGTTGACGCCAAGTGAATTCATGATCCAAGGATGAGGATGGGGAAAGAACAAAGTCAGCTTTAAAAAGTCAAGGCTGTTTTATGTCATCTTCTAAGGCAAAAATAAAATTTTCTTATTTTTATAAATTCAATTTCTGAAATGACATGGTTTCTAAGTCACCATTATTTGAAGGAAATGTCTGTTATACCTCAATTAAAGGAATATTTGAGGAAATATTCTTCATCCTTGGGCAACTTCACTTCTTTGAGACTCATCAGCGTTCTCAATTGTAAAATGTGGATAATAATAGATACTGAAAGTTGAATGAGAAAATTATTAAAAAGAACCTGTTGGTATCTGACATACACTATACCCCAGTACATGTTAGCTGTTATTAGCTTGCTTCATAGAAATTAGTGCAAGGATTTGGTAGCCTACCCACTGGCACTGGTATCAGACTATGAAAACAAAGCAAACTGACTACTTTTTGAAGCCTGTAGGATTACTTCTTAAAAGAGGCAGTTACATGGTTGGCACCAAGCAATGGAACAGAAGACAGACCTAGATACCAGGCTCAAGCTGTAATCCAGGTGTGTGTGCTGTGTGGCAGGAGCAGGACCCTGCCTCTATCGCCACAGTTTTCCCACCTAATACTCAGGTGAGCCACCGGAGAATTTTACACTGTGTAAAGCACCTGGCATATAGTTAGGCACTAAAAAATGGCAGGTAGTAAGGCAACTAGAGGCAGATTTAAAAAACAACTCATATCGGGATGATGGGTAAAAGCAACCTTATGCTGTGTTACATATGCACAGCCTGGTCTGTGCCTTCTGCTGGACTGGTTCTCTACAGTCCTGGACAGCAGCTCACTGTCCAGTGAACAGGAGACCTTACAAACTCTTGGATCATCTGTGAAACATTGCTAGACTTATACTGTTTGCAAAAGCAGAATTCAGACACATTGAAATAAAGATATGTTGTCAAAACCTCACCTCACTGGAAAGCTAAATGAACCAGAAAAGCTTTTCTGAAAGTTCTAGTCATTTTGGTTTTATAAAAGTTTATTAAACTTGCATCTTGAAAAACAGCATTACTGAATGCGGCCTAAGCACAAGCTGTATAAAATGACTATTTTATGCTTATAAAATAAAAATGACTATTTTATGCTTATCTCTCAAACCCACACATTGAAGCTCACACAAAGACTTGTGTATGAATAATTACAGCATTATTCATAATAGCCCCAAACAGGAAACAATCTGAATGTCCACCAGTAGGTGGGTCAATCAACAAGATCTGATATAGCCACACAGTGGAATACCATTTAGCAATAAGAGAATGAACTAAAATACCTGAACCATTCAAACACACAAGGTATATCGGTTGTGTGACCTTCTTTCAGCTTATTAAAATCTAAGCCCAGAAGAGCTAAAAGGCTAGTGCATTGATCACACCTGTATGTTCATCACCTACATTTAACACGTTTGTCATACTTAATTTTTCCAGGAAGCATTTTAAAGCAGTATGACACTTCATTAAAAATTTAAGCATGCATTTTTAAAATACACTCCTGTAAGTTTGCCTATTGCACTTATAAGAACACCAACAAGAATTTCCTGGTACTTAGTTCAGCTTTCTCCTGGGGGAAGTTTTGGGCCAAAGGTCAGTCCCAGTGCTGATACAATTTAGTATATGAAATCAATCGTTATTAGATATCTAAACACTTGTGAGAAATATCAAAGAAACACAGGGGGCTACTGCCCACAAGTTGTTGGGTGAAACTACCCCTGGGTGAAAAAAATGGGCCTAAACAGTGCAGGCAGTCAGTGATGTATCTGCATGTGGCTCTCCCGTCTCCTTTCAGCATCAGCGGGAGGACAGTTTGGGACTTAACAGGCGGAATGCTTGAGTGGTGACAGCAGGGTGAAGGCAGTTCTGTCTGCTGGAGTCTTGCAGTTTTGTGTGCCTCACTCCTTTTGCATGACACTAAGGGAGAGCTTGATGGGCTTCCCTGGTAGCTCAGATGTTAAAAAGAATCCACCTGCAATGCAGGAGACCTGGGTTGGGAAGATCCCCTGGAGAAGGGAACAGCTCTCCAATCCAGTATTCTTGCCTGGAAAATATATTCTCCAGTATGTCCATGGAGAATTCCATGGACAGAGGAACCTGGCGGCTACAGTCCATGGGGTCACAGAGAGTAGGACATGACTGAGCGACTTTCACTGACAAATGACAAGGGAGTGCTTAAGTAGTAAGTGTTGAGTAAATACATCATCCCTGTTTTTTTAGTAAATACATTGCCCGTTTTCAGGACAGTGAGGAGTGCAGGGAGAGCAAGAATATACTTGAAATTATACAGTTGGAAGCGAGGGCTTGGTGAGACAGGGTGGAGGTGGAGAAGCAGCCCAGAAGACACCTGAGAATTGTGGAAGACAAGGCAGCGCTGTCAGTGGGACAGGACTGTTCTGTATCTGCTCCGTCCGGTGTGGTGGCTGCCTGCTACTGGGAGCCCTTGAGCACTTGAGGCGAGTGTCACTTGAGGAACTGCACTGTAAATGTCTTCAATTTAAAAATGTAAATAGTCACAGAATCTCCCCAGTGGTCTAGTGGCTGTGACACTCAGAATGCAGTGGGCCCAGGGTTGATCCCTGGTCAAGGAACTGGATCCCACATGCTGCAACTAAGATCCAGTGCAGGGAAAAGATTTTTTTTTTCTTAATTTAAATAGTCACATGTAGCCAGTGGACAACACAGCTCTTAGCTCCCAACACAAATGTCCTGCAAAGCATTGACAGCATTTCAGCAAGATTGACAGTGCTCACAGGAGCAGCAGTAATAATGGCGGACCATTAATCCAAATTGCGTCTCCAGAGTTTTTAAGGCTAAAGGTGTATATCACTTTCTGTGCATCACTGAGTCCAGTTTTTGTGTATGGTACAAATTCCAGTTTTAAAAGCCTGCCTCTTTACTACTAATGCTCATGGACAAAATTATAAAGGCTGTTTTAAGGTAACATTTGGGAATAGTGAAAAGTTGAATACTTCATCTTGTGTTGAAAACCTCTTTCCTAATTAATTCTGCCTTTTAAGTAGGCTGAAAACTTGTATGTTGAATTTAAAAAGCAAAACTCCAAGATTTATTACCTTTAAAGGCTTCCGATATTTATATTTTATAATTCTACTAATAAATGTGGTTCAGGCACCGGATACTCCTGGATTCAAACTGAAGTTCTTTTAAATTCAGACAAGCCTCTATCTCCCAAGCCATATCAACACCAGCCCATGACCACACATGTCCTAAATACATTCTCCTTGTTAATAGGGAACTTAACAGTTCTCCATGTTGAAAGGCATGTTGAAGTTAGAAGACATGTAAGAAGCAATAAAAGCAATACTTTCTAAACTTAATGATAGAAGAATTTTAAAAGGTGAAAGATTACATAAAAATTTTAAATTGTGTAAGATCACTAAAAAGGCAATTGAGAGACATAGAGAAGCAGAAGGTGAAGATGTTTATAAACAGCTTTTAAAAATAAATTTTAAAATATTAGGTCCCCAATTTCAGAAAGGACATAGACACAAGTTACATTCAATTACCAAGTTAATGGGGAAATGTGCACCCAATTAGTTTTAAAGAGTGTTTAAATGAGGTGACATTTTTCTCATTTAAAAGGTACAAAAGAATACCCTCTATTTACACATAGTGAGCAACTTCTTTGTGTCAGGTGCTGCTTTATACACATGAGGATACAGAAACAAGATAGAACACCTACTCTTAGAGTCTGCAGCCTCAGTGAGACAAATGAAAACATATTTCCCGTTTGAAGTCTTTTACTCTTTCCCGTTTGAAGTCTTTTACTCTCCTGAGTAATACAAAGACCACAAAATCATCCCCGAGCCCCTACTCCTACCTCGATGCTGTGTTTGTCCAGGACTTTAGATTGACTCCGTTTTTAATTACCCTCAACACACACACAAATACACAATGTTTACAGTCAATGCAGAGATTTGTCCATATTTTTAACAATTTACTTGCTCATCATTGCCTCTCTGCATCCCTCCTTCCTCCTGGGTTAGTTTTCATTTTCACAGAGATGTTCCTTTGGTAGTTCTTTGAATAAGAGAATGAGAGTAAACGTTCTTGGCCTTTCTTTAGCCAAGTATGTCCACCCTCATTTTGAGTAGTAGTTGTAGAATTCCATGTTCTACATAGACATTAACTTTCCAGGGTCCTTTGAGGATGCTATTTGTTGCTGGTAAGATTTCTGACAGTCTTAATGTTCCTTTGTAAATAATCTGTTGTTTCTAACTGCTTTTTTTGATTTCCTTCTTGTTTTTTTGTGTTTTACAATTTCACTTCAAGATGTCAAGGAATGGATTCAGTCTTACACTCTTTGGGAATGTTTGCTGCTGCTGTCTATGGATTCATGCCCTCTATAATCTGGGACAGTTCTTAGTCATTGCCACTTTTAACTGCAGCTTATTTCCCATGCTCCTTCCACTCTCCCTTTTTTTTTAAATTTGTTTTGGCCACACCATGTGGCTTGTGGGATCTTAGCTCCCCTACCAGGGGCACTGGACTGTCAGGGAATTCCCCACTGAGGTTTTATTTTTTTAAACAGCTTTATTGAAGTAAAATTGACATACACATTTAAGGTTTACAAGTTAATTTATTAATTAGTATATTCTTTAGTAGTATAGCCACAGAAATGTGAAGCCATCATAAGAATTAAGTGTGGAACATTCCATCATTTCAAAGAGAAACTTACACCATTATTAGTCACTCCCCTCCTCCTCCCCCATTTCCATCCCCTTCAGTCCTGCTAACTAAAGTCTTACTTCAGTGACTGTAGTCTCTACTTCATGATTTTCAACTTGATGTTTTCCAAATCACCTTGTACTTTTTTCCACGGTGTCTTATTCTTTTATCATGGTTTCTATTGCTTCTTTCATAACTTAAAGACAGTTAATTTCTACTCTCTTTCAGACTGGTTATCTCAAGTTCTAATTCTCTATTTGTTTGTTAATTTTGCCCTTTAGAGAGGAAATGTGTCAAGTTTATTGACATGTTTTTACAGAGGGGTCTGCAGGTCTCCTAGGCTTCTGGTATCAATGGCCTTGGAATATTTCTTACAATAACTTCTCAGCATAGAGATTCCTACAAGATAGAATGTGTAGCATAAATTTGAATTCAAACCCACACGTGGCACAAGTTTCAGGTTTTGAGTTCTTGGAGGAGACATTAAGCCTTGAATGAAGGATAAGCATCCTTGTCCGCCTGGTTCTTTTGGCAGAGCCCACATTTCACTCACAAGCTGGAATCAAGATTGCTGGGAGAAATATCTTCAACCTCAGATATTCAGATGATACCACTCTAATGGCAGAAAATGAAAAACTAAAGAGTCTCTTGATGAAGGTGAAAGAAGAGAGTGAAAAAACTGGCTTGAAACTCAACATTCAAAAAACTAAGATCATGGCATCCAGTCTCTTCACTTCATGGCAGATAGAAGGGGAAAAATGGAAGCAGTGACAGATTTTATTTTTTCTTGGACTCCAAAATCATTGTGATGACTGCAGTCACAAAATTAAAAGATGCTCCTTGGAAGAAAAGCTATGACAAACCTAGATGGTATATTAAAAAGCAGAGACATCACTTTGCTGACAAAGGTCCATATAGTCAAACCTATGGTCTTTCCAGTAGTCAGGTACATAAAGAAGGCTAAGAATTGATGCTTTCAAATTGTAGTTCTGGAGAAGACTCTTGAGAGTCCCTTGGACTGCAAGGAGATCAAACCAGTCAATCTTAAAGGCAATCAACCCTGATTATTCATTGGAAGGACTGATGCTGAAGCTGAAGCTCCAATACTTTGGCCACCTGATATGAAGAGATGACTCACTGGAAAAGACCCCAATGCTAGCAAAGATTGAAAGCAAAAGGAGAAGGGGTTGGCAGAGGATGAGATGTTTAGACAGCATCACTGATTCAGTGGACATGAATTTGAGCAAACTCTGGGAGATAATGGAGGACAAAGGAGTCTGGCATGCTGCAGTCCATGGGGCCAGACATGACTTAGCGACTGAAAAACAACACATTTCACTGAGAAGACAGACCTTCCAGTCCCTAGCGTTATGCAGGGGTCTCAGGAGAAAGACGATGTGGGAGATGGTAGAGCTGAATGATTGTCAGTGATAGGAGACGGAGGGCAAGCTGCAATTTCACTCATGCCTGTCATTGACAGCACAAGTTCTGGTCCCTTGCTGGATTCAGTTCTATCTACCCTGCTGAAAAAACCATCTGGTGATATCTGGGTAGTAACTCTTTTTTTCTCATCATAGATGACATGGTAGCACTGAATTGCATTATGGACGGCTCCTGCCATTTACCTTCATTTACCACTCCACATTCAGGTCCTGTGCTTCAAAACCAAAAAAGCCTTGGATTCCTGTTCAAGATGGTGGAGTAGAAGGATGCACTCCTCTCCTCCTGCTAGAGCACCAAAGTCGCAGCTAGCTGTTGAATAACCATCAACAGGAGGATGTGGGAACCCACCAGAAAGATACCTCACTTCCAAAGACAAAGAAGCTGCAGCAAGAGGGTAGGAAGGGTGCAATCATGATAAAATCAAATCCCATACCCACCGGGTGACCCACAAACTGGGGAACAATAATACTAAAGAAGTTTTCCCACTGTTAAGCAGGTTCTGAGCCCCACATCAGTCTTCCCAGCCTGGAGATCTGACAAAGGGACTGGGAATCCCCAGGGAATCTGTGAAGGCCAGTGGAATTTGATTATAGGACTTCCACAGGACTGAGGGAAACAGAGACTCCAGTCTTGGAGGACACAAACAAAATCTTGTGCAAATCAAGAGCCAGAGGAAAGGAGCAGTGACCCCACAGGAGACTAAACCAAAACTACCTGCTAGTGTTGGAAGGTGTCCTGTGGAGGTGTGGGTTGGCAGGGACTCACCACAGGGTCCCGACTCTGAAGTTCCCCCTTGGTGTAAACCCTTTTGGAGGTCACCATTAACCCTACCATAGTGCCCGTAGACCCTAAGACTGGGTCACCTCAGGCCAAACAACTAACAGGGAGGGAACACAAGCCCACCCATCAGCAGATAATTGGATTAAAGCTTTACTGAGCAAGGCCCTGCCCATCAGAGCAAGATTCAGTTTTTCCCATCGCCAGTCCCCTGAATCAGGAAGCTTACACAAGGCTCTTAGCCTCCTCCATCAGAGGGCAGACAGAAGAAGCAAGAAGCACAATCCTGCAGTGGCTAGGAAAACCACATTACAGTTAATCAGGATGAAAAAGCAGATGAAGGGACAAGATAAAACTCCAGAAAGACAACTAAATGAAGTGGAGATAGGCAACCTTCCAGGAAAAGAATTCAGAATAATGATAGTGAAGATGATCCAGGATCTTGGGAAAAGAATGGAGAAGATGCAAGAAATGTTTCCCAAAGACCTACAAGAACTAAAGAAAAACAGAGATGAATAATACACTAGAAGTAACCCAGAGAAGAATAACTAAGGCAGAAAAATGGAAAATAAATGATCTGGAGGATAGAATGGTGGAAATCACTGCCACAGAATATAGAAAAAAGAATTAAAAAAAAAAATGAAGACAGTCTAACAGATCTCTGGGACAACATTAAATGCACCAATATTCCCATCATAGGGGTCCCAGAAGAAGAAGAAAGAAACGACCTAAGGAAATATTTGAAGAGATAATAACTGAAAACTTCCCTAACATGGGAAAGGAAATAGTCAACCAAGTCCAGGACACACAGAGAGTCCCAGGCAGGATAAACCCATGGAGGAACTCACAAGACACACAGTGATCAAACAGACAAAAATTAAAGACAGAGATAAAACATTAAAAGCAACAAGGGAAAAATGACAAATAACATATAAGAGAACTCCCATTAGGTTACCAGCTGATTTCTTAACAGGAACTCTACAAGCCAGAAGGGAATGGCATGATATATTTAAAGTGATGAAAGGGAAGAACCTACAACAAACAATACTCTACCCAGCAAGACTCTCCTTCAGATTTGATGGAGAAATCAAAAGCTTTCCATACAAGCAAAAGTTAAGAGAATTTAGCACCACCAAATCAGCTTTACAACAAATGCTAAAGGAACTTCTCTAGTCAGGAAACACAAGAGAAGGAAAAGGCCTACTGAAAATAAACCCCAAACGATTAAGAAAATGGTAATAGAATTATAATAGGATCATACATATCAATAATTACCTTAAATGTGAATGGATTAAATGCACCAACCAAAAGACATAGACTGGCTGGGCGAATGAAAACATGTGGGTGTATGCATTTCCACTTACCATGTCACTCTGCTTGACCTCCCAAATTGTGTATAATTATTTCATATTGTTAAGTTAATAATGTTCCCATTATGGCATTCAATTGTAATTATCTTTTATTTTTTGTATGGCTATTGATTGTGAAAACTGGTAAACATCTTCTACTATTAAAAAACACTGACAATGCCTCGTCAAAGAAAGAAAACCCCCTTGCCATTTCCTGCATCATGAATCTCTTTGGTTCTTCAGTTACTTCTCCTTTGTCCTTACTCTGGGCCTCCAATTCCATCAGGTTGTCAAGGCATGTTCACATATATGAAAGTCACAACTTGAAGGTTCATATGTAGGGGATTTACTGTATAGCAAATATCTTGGGTGCTGCCAGAAGTGAAGGTGAGTGGCATGAGTGGTCGTGGGCACAGAGGGAAAGAAAGTCAGCACTAGAGATGGGATTTAATGGTAGAGAGAGGAAATTGAGTCCAGTAGGGAACTCTGTGGGGCTTCCCTGGTGACTCAGTGGTAAAGAATCTGCCTGCAGTGCAGGAGCCACAGAAGACCTGGGTTCGATCCCTGGGTTGGGAAGTTCCCCTGGAGGAAGGCATGGCAACCCACTCTAGTAATCTTGCCTGGAGAATCCCATGGATAGAGGAGTCTTGTGGGTTACAGTCCATCGGGTCGCAAAGAGTTGGACACAATTGAAGTGATTTAGCATGCACACATGCAGCGAACTCTGCAGCTGTAGTGGGTGGACACCAGTACTTAAAGGCTTCTAATGAGGGCACAGAGGCCCGAGTGGTGAAGTCACTTGCCAAGGCCACACAGGTAGCTCCAGGGAGCAGCGTGAAGGCCAGGGAGACAACAGTCTCAATTACTATGGTCCTTTCTGAATGGACCCTGTTCTTTAAGGAAGCTGGCATTCCTCCGGGACCTTCTGTCAATTATGCAGTGATGTTTGTGAATAATAGGATCCAGAAGAGCATGCTGCTGGATCTCAACAAGGAAATCATGGATGAACTAGGTGTGACTGTGGTGGGCAACATCATCACTATCCTCAAGCACGCCAAGGTGGTGCCCTGCTAGGACGTGTGCAAAGTTGCCACCAAGTTGGTGCCCTGCAGCCTCAGTCCCATCCCAGGTGAAATTCACTGAGGCAGCTGTAGGAATTCTTTTCCATTATAGGTTATTGCGAGATATTGAGTATAGTTCCCTGTGCTATACAGTAGGTCCTTGTTGGTTATCTACTCCGTGTATGGTGGTGTGTCTATTTTAATACCAAGCTCCTAGTTTACTGGGCCCCCTGTCCCCTTTGGTGGCCAGGGGTTTGTTTTCTATGTCTGTGGATATGTTTTTGTTTTGTGAATGGATTCATTTGTTATCATTTTTTTTGGATTCCACATATAAGTGAAATCATGTTTGTCTTTGGCTTGCTTCACTTGATGTGATAATCTCTAGGTCCATCCATGTTGCTGAAAACACAGAGTCTTATTTCTCAAAAAACAAAACAAGTATCTTAGGCACAGGAAAAGCTCTCTATCCAGAGGTGATTCTCACTTTTTATAGTAGAGAAATTGGCAGAGTATGTTATGGTCACTTGTTTATGGACTATACTCATCTGTTAAACAGGTGAGTTTTTCAGGAGCTAAATGGTTTGTAATCAAAATATTTTTGATTTTGCTGGACCTTGAGGGCATCATGCTAAGTGAAATAAGTCAGACAGAGAAGGACAAATGCCACATGATCTCAGTTATATGTGGAATCTATAAAACCAAGCTCACAGAAATAGAATTGATGTGTGGTTGCCAGAGGTGGGGGGTCAGGAGTGGGAGAAATGGGTGAAGTTGAGCAAAAGGTACACGCTTCCAGTTATAAGTCCTGGGGGTATAATGTACAGCATGATGACTAGAGTTAAAAATACTGTATTATATATTTGAAAGTTGCTATGAGAGGGGCTTCCCTGGTGGCTCAGATGGTAGAGAATCTGCCTGCAGTGCAGGAGACCCAGTTCAATCCCCAGGTTGGGAGGATCCTCCAGAGAAGGGCATGGCAACCCACTCCAGTATTCTTGCCTGGAGAATCCCATGGACAGAGGAGCCTGGCAGGCTACAGAGTCCACTGGGTCACAAAGAGTCAGACACGACTGAAGTGACTTACCACACACACAAGAGAGGAGACCTTAAAAGTTCGCTTCATGGGAAAAAAAATTGTACTATGTGAGGTGATGGATGTTAATTATTGTGGTGGTCATTTTGCTATATTATGTGGTACACCATTATGCTATACCCCGTCAATTCAGTTCGGTTAAGTCACTCAGTCGTGTCAGACTCTTGGCGACCCCATGGACTGCAGCATAACAGGCCTCCCTGTCCATCACCAACTCCTGGAGCTTACTCAAACTCATGTCCATTGAGTTGCCATAAACTGATACAAAGTTTCATGTTAATTATATCTCAATAAAACTGGAGAAATACATAAAACTTACTTTTTTTTAATTTAAAGTAAAAATTAGATGCTTGAGTAAACAGACACAAAAGAGGTAAACATTTATACTTCCCTTCCTTACGGAGCATTTAAGAACTGAACTTGCCTTCTTACTCAGGTTAGTGTACTTTAGCATGGACAGAGGTCTGCCAAACGTCCTCCTCTTCTCTGTGTGGACAGGCGAACTCAGAATGTGCAGGCCTGCTGACCCCTGGATAGACTGTGTCAACCAACCTTGGCTATGCTCAGGGCTCCTGAAAACGCCTTAGCAGGGTCCCAAGGCCGCCTGGAGCCAGCCTGGCACACACTTCCTTTTTACTGCAAACTCACAGCTGGGGAAACCACACAGCTCTTCATCTAGAATCTCACAGCTTTCAACATCTCTATTCGCATTTCAGTATCACATGAAGGAGTTGACAGTTGTATATGCCTCTGTGAAGTAGAAAAACCATTATCAATATGTCCTGTTCTTGGTGGGAAAAAAAATGAGCTAGCTTGCTTTTCCATATAAGACAAGATACAGAGGTCTCTGCCTACCAGAGGTAGCTCTTGGTAAAAAATGTTCTTTTCAGCAGCTAGTCAGATCTCACCTTCTCCAGTAACTTACTTCTGCCAGTTATAAATTTTCAATAAGCAGGTGCTTTTCAAAACATTTAATGACCTAGAAGCCAGGCCGAAGTCATGGAAGTTGTCAGGCAGTAACTCTCTAATTGCCAGATCATAGTGAGGTCCCCACTCCAGTACTCCTGCCTGGAACATCCCATGGACGGAGGAGCCTGGTAGGCTGCAGTCCATGGGGTCGCTAGGAGTCGGACACGACTGAGCGACTTCACTTTCCCTTTTTCCTTTCATGCACTGGAGAAGGAAATGGCAACCCACTCCAGTACTCTTGCCTGGAGAATCCCAGGGACGGCAGAGCCTGGTGGGCTGCCATCTATGGGGTCGCACCGAGTCGGACATGACTGAAGCAACTTAGCAAGCAAGCAAGCAAGCAAGCGAGGTCCTGGGGAGACAGGAGTGATCAAAGGTTACTTATGTAAATATTTCAGTATTTTAGTAACTAGTATGGCCCTGGGGTTATCTCAGCTGAATCTCTCCTCCTTTCTATGTCTCTCTCACACACACCTACCCACGGATGTCTTGTAACTCCCAGGTTTATTTGCATTTGAAACAGAGAAGGGGCAAAGGCAGACTGCCCTTGAGCCCAGGTGTTTGTGGCTAGATGCTAAGTGTTTTATATATCTTATCGAAACTTCACCACAACCCTTGGGGAATTTTTAAAAACACTCCAAGGCAGGCCCTTACACTTTAATGCTCACTAATGCTGTTATAACTTTCTCCATATCTGATCATTCATTCATTCAACATATTTTATTGAGCACCCACCAGATAGACTGGGATTCAAAAAGGAGAGCTAGATGAGAAGGTTCCAGTGCTCCTGGAGTCTACATTCTAGTGGGGAAAGATGGACAAGAAATGCAATGAAGCAGATTAGCCTGAGAAGAGTGCTAGATTAGATATGGTGCTTGGGGCTGGCCTCTTCAAAGAGTTGCAATTTGAGCTGCCAAGATGGTGAAATCTAGGAGGGGAAAAAGAGTTCCAGATAAGGAGAGAGGATGCAAAGTGGAAAGGCATGGGTGGGGACAGGGGGATGGGTGCAGAGAAAACAAGCTGGAGCTTCAACAACTAGGGCAAAACTAGCAGGAGCTGAGATGGGAGCAAGGGGTTTGGATTTTATACTCTGCACATTGGGAAGCCATTTGGAGGCTTCACGTAAGGGGGACATGAGCTCTGGTTTGTGTCTGAAACGGGTCATTCTGGCTGCAGTGTAGACAGTGGATTGGAGCTGGGTGGAAGAAGAAATGAGGATGAAGAAGGAGAGAAGGGAGAAGAGTTAGGAGACGACCACACGTGGCCTGGACTAGAGCGAGGCCAGCATGCTTTCTGCAGAGGAGCAGAGAATACTTCAGTCACTGTGGGTTACATATGAGCATGATCCCAGATTCTCTGTCTTTTTTCTTAATCCCTTAAAAATGTAAAGTTCTTCTCAACTAGATACAGGCACACTCTGCCTATGACAGCAGTGGAGAGGAAATGTGGTCAGGTTTACAGTTTGTTTCATTTCACCAAAGAATAAACTGAAACTCAGAGAAATCAATATGATGCAAGCAGTAAATCACAAAGGCAAGATGTAAATTCCAGAAGCTATTGGAATCCAGGACTATGTGACCCAGGGGATTTCTGGTGATAGAAAAAATTCAGGACACAAATGGGATGAAGCTATAATAGAAGCATTTGAGTATGTCCAAAGGGTAAACCCTGGGCTGGGGATTGAATTTGCCAAGTGCTCCTTAAATTCTCTAACAGGCATTAGAGAAAAAAAGAGGCAGCGCAGGCCAACATCAGTTCACCATGTGGCAGAACCAGGACTCTGACCCAGGACTATTGACCTGGGGTCCAGTGTTCTTGCTTTATAAGCCAAACCTATAGTTGTGTATACAGTATTCTAAATGCAAATTTGTATTTTCTCTAAACATCAGAACTGAGTGTTCAAAGAAATTATATGCATTGTCTTCTTTGGTCTTTAATTCAGGCACATAGTTTGTTCTGATTTGTTGTTGTTGTTGCTGTATTGAAAAGCCTTGCTTTCTTGGCCTCTCAGAAAAATCTTGGGATTTCCCTGGCAGTCCAGTGATTAAGACTCCACGTTCCCAATGCAGGGGCATGAGTTCGATTCCTGGCCAGGGAACTAAGATCCCATGAGCCATACAACATTATCTAGAACTCTGCATTATCTAGAGGGATCTCTAGAAATAATCTACTTTAATCCAGTGGGAGGTGATATATGGATCTGTGTTTAGATGTTTAAAAAAACATACAAGGATGGCAATTGCAGCATTAGTTGTACTAGCAAAAAATTAAAAGTAACCTAAGTGCCATCAGTGTAGGACTCATAAAATAAATGATCCTTCAACCATAAAACAGAAAACTGAGAAGCTGAGACTAAGAAAAGTGCCAAGATATGTTGCCACAAAAGGAGCAAGATAAGAAACGCTGTATCACATCCTTCTTGTGGAAAAAATAATGTATTTATACACTATTTCCATATATTATATAATATATAGGAGGGAAGGGGACAGAGTACAGCCTTTAAAAGAAGGACATAGATGATACAACAAAAACTGGTTAGAACCAACTAGCGGGTATTTCTCTGGTGGTCCAGTGATTAAGAATCTGTCTTGTAATGTGGGGGACACTGGTCCGATCCCTGGTTGGGGAACTAAGATCCCACATGCTGCAGAGCACAGAAGCGCATGTGCTGCAGTGACAAAGTTTGCTCCAGAAAGAAATACCCCACATGATGCAGCAAAGCTCCTTCATGCCACAACTAAGCCCTGATACAGCCAAAAGAAAAAAAAAAACAAAAAACAACTAGACGACTTCCAGCAGACCTGGAGCCTCATTATCCGCTCATTGTAATTCATCAGCTAAACCACACACCCGCAGAGCTCACCCATGAGCTCTGAGGCCATAAAAAGCCAAAAGTGGGTGGGGGCACAATTCCTGGAAATCCTCGTCCCTTCCCCCAAATAATTGGAATAATCCTCCCATTTGTTAGCCTATGAAATTACCTAGCTCATAAAACTAACCACCCCATATTTCAGGACTGCTCTTGCCATTGGAGGTGGACCACACTCTGGGGAGTGTGTATCTCCCAGGGCCTCTCACCATCTGAGATGGCCCACACTCTGTCTATGGCATGTATGTCTCCCTAAAGAAACCTACTACCCCGCTGAGTTCTCAGGACAAAGCCCTCTTGCCTCTGCTTGTATCCTTCACAAGTGTCCTATATTAACATCTACTTAGCACTTTGTCTCTTGCTGAATGCCTCTGGTGCTTAGATATAATCTGAGCTT
Organism: Giraffa tippelskirchi; assembly: GCF_054371585.1. Lineage (NCBI taxonomy): Eukaryota > Metazoa > Chordata > Mammalia > Artiodactyla > Giraffidae > Giraffa > Giraffa tippelskirchi. The sequence goes on from NC_137277.1 coordinate 67,666,018, forward strand.
CACGTCCTGAGACAAGGTGTGCTGTTTCAGTTGGGAGATTGTGGGTTTAAATTCAGTCTGAAGTGTGACTGGGCTCAGAATCCCAATCTGAGATGTGCAGTTTCATCTTTGGAAGGACACATAAGAAACTGGTAAATATGGCTGCCTTCAGAGAGGTGACTGAATGAGAAAGCAATTATCTTATCATTCTTTTTCCCTTTTGTAACTTGAATTTTGTGCCATTTGAATGTATTACCTATTCCCCCCAATTTAGAAGGAGCAATTGTTCAATATTTCCTTAAAGAATGTTTCAAATATACACAAAAATAGAATAGCTTTATGAGCTCTCATTTACCTGTCACATAGCCAATTCCTGTCATCTAGCTCCTACTTCCCTCCCATTCCATTTTATAAATTGAGCCTTTACAAAAACAGAAATGTAGTTCTACAAGCAATGCAAAGCCTGTTGTTGTTGTTCAGTCGCTAAGTCGTGTCCGACTCCTTGTGACCACACGGACTGCAACACGCCAGGTTCCTCTGTCCTCCACTATCTCCTGAGTTTGCTTAAATACATGTCCACTGAGTTGGTGATGCTATCTAACTATCTCATCCTCTGCCTCCCCCTTCTCCTTTTACCTTCAATATTTCCCAGGATCAGGGTCTTTCCCAATGAGTTGGCTCTTTTCATCAGGTGGCTAAACAATTGGAGCTTCAGTTTCAGCATCAATCCTTCCAATGAGCTTAGTTCAGTCGCTAAGTCAGGTCCGACTATTTGCAACCCCATGGACTGCAGCACTCCAGGCTTTCCTGTCTAACACCATCTCCCAGAGCCTGCTCAAACTGATGTCCATCAAGTCGGTGATGCCATCCAAGCATCTCATCCTCTGTCATCCCCTTCTCCTCCTTCCTTCACCCTTTCCCAGCATCAGGGTCTTTTCCAATGAATCGGCTCTTCGCATCAGGTGGCCAAAGTATTGGAGGTTTCAGCTTTAGCATCAGTCCTTCCAATGAACATTCAGGACTGATCTCCTTTAGGATGGACTGGTTGGATCTCCTTGCAGTCCAAGGGACTCTCAAGAGTCTTCTTCCACACCACAGTTCAAAAGCATCAATTCTTTGGCACTCAGCATTCTTTATGGTCCAGCTCTCACATCCTTCCAAAGTGTCTTTTAATTTCATGGTTGCAGTCACCGTCTGTAGTGATTCAAATCCTACCTATCCTTTTTTTTTCTCCCTACCTATCCTTTTAATCAATCTCCAAGCCTCCACTGTGAAGAAATGCAAGTGTTAGTCGCTCAGTTGTGTCGGACTCTTCGAGACCCCATGAACTGTACACCACCAGGCTCCTCTGTCCTCAAAAGTCAGACATGACTTAGCACCTAACCAATAACAGCAAGCTTATATATATATATATATATATATATATATATATATATATATAACTTTTTTTTTTGGCTATTTGTCTTGATAGTGTTAACTACAAATTGGCACTTGCCAAGGGCATTTGCCATCTGCCTCTGTGGAGACTGAACCCTGTACTGCGGCAGCTGTTGACCTTCGACAAGCTCTGAGGGAAGTTGAGTATGGAGAAAGAGGCACTCTGTGCTCCAAGGAAACTGGTGGAATAAGTCTTTAAATAGATATTTTTAGGAACTGATTTCATGATCCCAATCTTCGCATCTCCTCATATCCAAAAACCACGATCCCTTCATGGTGACAACAGCTCCTTGTGACTAGCAGAAAACCTTTTGTAAAACAAGTGCTTGATTACACTGAACTCCCCCTTCACCAACATCATATACGTTGACCTTCCCCACTGCCTCTTTGGAGCGGTTTCTCAGAGCTATCTGAGGTGCTGTCTCCCAGGCTGCAGTCCTCATTTTGCCCCAAATAAAACTTAACTCACACTCTCACATTGTGCCTCTTTTTGTAGTTGACAGTAGTTTTATGCTTCCTTTCTCCTTTCAGATTTACTCACTATTATTATTTTGTCATTTTTATCATTGTGCTATTGTGGAATTCATACATTCTACCATTTTTCTCACTAAAGTGGCTTCTCTTAACTGCAGACCACAGGCTCTAAGCATGTGGGCTTTCAGCAGTTATGGCTCATGGGCTCTAGAGCACTGGCTCAGTATTTGGGGTTTATGGGCATAGTTGCTCTGTAGCATGTAGGATCTTCCAAGACCAAGGATTGAACCTGTGTCCCCTGCATTGGCAGGTGGATTCCTTACCACTGAGCCACCAGGGAAGCCTGGGAAACATCATTTTTTTTTTGCTAGTGAATGTCTCATTTCTGCCTACATGTATATCAATATTTGCTGAACATCCCTTCTGAGATCATTCTCCCTTTAATTGCCTCAGTTTGTCTCTGAGAAACCATCTTCATTTTTACTGTTATTTGAGTACACGTAAAGTATATGATTCTATACTGATCTTTTGAATTCTGACACATTAAGGTGTTATTTCAGTTCCTTTGATTTTAACTGTTGCTGGTTGTTCTTTTGGGGTAAAAACAGTTCTTTTTCATCTTTCCCTTTGTTTTCCTTGCATCTCAATATAGCTGTATGAGAATTTTTAATTTCTCCACACACCATGGTTTTCATCCTGTTTCTTAAAGCTGAGAATTCATAGATTTTATCAAATATAAGAAATATTTGGCTGTAATCACTTCAATGTTTTCTCTCCTCCATTCTCCTCACTTTCTCCTTGGAATAAAATTAGAAGGTTATCAGATCTCATCCTGTTTCATATTACTTAACCTTTTTATTTATTTATTATTTTTTTGTCTTTTTGTATTTTTATGTTAACCTCAATTGAGTATTCCATTTCTTTGTATATCTGAGTTGGGAAAATATGTCAAATCTAACTTCCATTTCTATGTTTTTTTTCACCTATCTCTCATCTTTGATAGCTCATTAAATGAGTTTTTAATTTCTGTAATTTTTAATTTCTAATATTTCCAATTGTTTCCTTTAACAATCTGCCAGGACATGTTTGATAATCTGTAATTCCTTGACCATGCTTTTAGTTCTACATTTACTTTTAAAAATATTTTAAATATACTTGTGATTCCGACAACTCTAGAATCTCTAGCCCTTGACAGAAGAAAGAAGGTAAATTTTTAGGCATTTGAAAATGCATGGGCTCTGTCTTCTGGTATCTGGATCTTACATTTAATCATTTCCAGTCCTCACTTCTTTCCTTTAATTACTTTTGCATCATAAAGTAGAATGAAATTACAAATGTACCTTTTGCAGAGTGTTTACTCATATTTGAACATATCAAACAAATTATTTGTTCTTGACATCATAAATAGTCTGATTATAGCCTTTAATAAACTTAGTTATGTGTCAGTACTTATTTCAGATGAGCACATTGCTGACCTAAAATATAATTAGAACCCTCTTATTAAGGTAGAAGGGGGGACGGAGGAAGGAGTAAGCCACTGCTGTAATGTCCACCACTGTATTATTGAGTTTTCATTTTCTGTATGTGTGAGAATTCCTCAAAAGTGCAGTATGCACGAAACAAACATGTCACTGCTGAGATTTTCAAAGTATCTTCGAAACATACTTTTAAAAAATGTTTAAATTGAAGTATTATAAACATATCGAAAAATCTTTCATGATTGCTTAGTTCAATGAATTTCCACAAACTATGTAATCATCCCCTAGATTAAGAAATAGACAAAACCCAAAATACATGACTCAAACCCAGCACCCCAAAGTTCCTTCAGACCTCTTTCACATTATGCACCAGGGGTCAACGCTGTCAACTACTTGCAAATAAAGGAAGTAATAATTCCTTTGTGTCAACTTCATTTGCTCTACATTTCATGAAACTCACTCATATAATTGTATATTTTAAAGATCCTTCTTCCCTATGACACTATAGCACACACTTGCTGAAATATGCTAGAACTGGTTCACACAATCTACTGTCAGGAGGGTTTCGGTAGTTTATGACTTTGGGAACTTTAAGAATAATGCTGCTGTGTGCCTTCCTGTAAATGTCTTCAAGGAGCACGCGTGTGCATTTCTGCTGTATTCTTTATTCCTCTACCGGAAGAACCACTGGGACACAGCAATGCCTGTGTTCATCCTCAGGGGACAATGACCGAGAGTTTTTCCAAATGGAATGAGTGTACATCTAACCGTCACACTGGCTGTGGAAGAGCATTTGGTTGGTTTGGTTGCTGCCCAGCCTCACCCACAATTGGTATTTTCTGGAAATGTCATATCAGCCATTCTAGGAATGCGCAAAAAGCACGTAGAAATTTCAGATGCTTCCCAGTCAGTTTGCGGATTCTGAGAGTTTGCAGGCAAGAAGGGCAACCTGGTCAACCTCTGCCACTGCTGGCGCTATTCCTTAGCACCTCGTCCAAAATAAAGAACTGGGGAAATAGTTTAGTGCTGCTTGATATCACTGTCACCACAAGCCCTATAAATGCACAAACAGTGGGAGATACAAAACATGAGGACAAGTAAGAGCTCAGAGGAACACTGGCATCCAACACCCTTTTTGCAACTCCCTCATATAGCTAAGTAAAAGCAGTGAGTAAGCAGGCCCATCAGTGTACTGAAAGTTCATCTACATCCTCTGAGTTCCCCCAGAGGACCAGTGAGCAGAACAGGTAAGGGGGGGCCATCTAATGTCAAGTTAAGATTGTCTTTGTTTGAGGCAGAAATGTTGCTTTCTTGATTTTTTTCTTAATCAGCCTAGTTCAGATATGATCTGATCATGCACATCATCGAGTTTATTTACAGTTTCCTTGGAGGACTGGAAGGGTAGTCTCTTGCCAACTGTTTCCTTCTTTCTTTTTATCGAAGTATAGTTGATTTACAATGTTGTTTGTGTTAATTTCTGCTGTACTGCAAAATGACTTAGTCATACACATATATATTCTTTTTTATATTCTTTTCCATTATGGTTTATACCAGGAGATTGGATATAGTTCCCTGTGCTCTACTCTAGGACCTTGTTTATTCATTCTAAATGTAACAGTTTGCATCTACTAACCCCAAAGTCCCAGCGCCCCCTCTTCCCTTTTGTCAACTCTTCCTCCCCTCTTTTGTCAACTGTTTCTGACTTAAGAGGCACTAAAATATGGGAGTATCAGGTTATAAACTATTGGTAGGGGACCTTTCTCCAGCAGCGATTTTTCCTCTTCAATTAAGACTTTTGAAATTGACAACCAGGACAGACTTGAGACACATCCTCCAGGAAACATTTATGTCTTTTGGTAGGTATAGGTGTCTTCTATTCTTGCTTATAGGTTTTCTTGTCTTGACCACTGTTTCTCATCTGATTCTCTAAAGTCAGAAGGAGAACAAACTATCTGTGCGAACGTCATGTGACCTGATCCTCATGGTGCTTTCATTTCTGTAACTGCAGGTAGACTCAAGAGAAAGCAAAAAACAAACCAACAAACTGTACATATTCTGGGTCAGTTACTTGCTGGGGAAAAAAATCCAGATGATAAGAAAGGTGGGTTTTTCCTTCTGGCTTTTATCTAGAGAACCAGCCCTATTCCAAGTTTCTGGTGGAAGTGAGGATTGAGAGGAGGCATAAGAAAATGATTTTCTAGGTAAAGAACTATGGCTGTGTTTCTGTAAGCTGCTGCATTCCCTTTAGATAGTACAGGTTTGTCATGGGGTCTGGAATACATCTTCACGTCATCTTGTGTGGTGTGTCTTTCCCCTAGATTACATCTCCCTTCCACAGAAAAATTGCAAGTGTCAACTTTTTCAGTAAAAAATTCTGTCACCTGGGACTTCCCTGGGTGGTCCAGTGGTTGGGAGTCTGCCTTATAATGCAGGGGATGTGGGTTTGATCCCAGGTCAGGGAACTAGGATCCCACATGCTGTGGAGCAACTAAGTCCGACAGCCACAACTTGGGAATCCGTTCACCACAATGAAAGATCCCACACCACACAACAGGGATCCCCACACAGCCAAATAAATAAATAAATGAATATATAAAGTATTTTTTAAAATTCTGTTACCATTACCTCGTGGGTATGAGTGCATCCTCTTTCCACCCTAGTTGGGTGTCTTGCAATCCCACTATGACTGTAACCACTCGGAGTTACTATGAGACTCCAAAGTTAAGAACAAATTCTTCCACAGGACTGTCCTTTCTTCAGACACCCAGCCACAATTCAGTGGTCCCCAGATTACTGGTACTTCCAAAAGACTGGAGATAAATTTAGGGGTCTCCATGACCCCCTCAGGTTTGATACTTTACTATCAATGATTCACAGAACTCAGGAAAGGGCTATACTTATTATTGAAGTTTTATTTTATTATTTACTATTATATATTTATTACATAGTAAATAATAAAATAAAACTTCAATAATAAGTATAGCCCTTTCCTGAGTTCTGTGAATCATTGATAGTAAAGTATCAAACATAGGATGAGGTCTGTGAGAGGATCCTGGAAGCATAGCTTCCATCTCCTCTCCCTGTGGGGTCAGAGTACATCACCCTCCAGAACATTCATGTGTTCACCAAACAAAAACTTCACTGAGCTTTAGTGTCTCTAATTTTTACTGGGGTTTCATTATGTAGGCATAATTGACTAAAGCATTGCCCAAGTGATTCAAGTTGATCTCTGTCTGCCCTCCCCTCTCCTAGTTTTTGACCATGGTTTCCTTACAGCAAAATGATCATACCTGTCTGAGCATCAACATTTGCTATAGCATTTATATAACAAATACAGCAAAAGTATCAGCATGAATATAACTAACATTTGGAGGAGCAAGTGTGGGGTACAGGTTTTTAGCTCCAGTGTACTTCCTAATACATGTGTCTATCAATACGATATTGTAATTTTACTAATAATGCTAGTGTTAGACCATATTGCAAAATGGCAGATGTAACCTGAAAAATAAAAGTCAAAGGATACTGACACATTACTAAAATTCCTTTCAGTCATTCATAATTAGTTCAGCCCATCATCATGGTGTATATCCAAGATGTCCCCATGGGTCGGGTCACAGAGCCGTGCAGACTTCCATTTGAGATTGTCAGGTTCCAAAAAAAGGAGCTGTCTCAGCTATATACACTTCACTCTTTCTGGCATCTGGAATAACTGAACTAAGAGCTTTTTTTTTTGAAGAATACAAGATTTCTTCCATTGCACAATGTATTCATTCCTTTACCCTCAGTATTACTTCCCCTTCTCTCTTCTGATACAGAACCAATGTGCTATTTCTACACTAGACAATACAGGTGCATTTACTGTGAACCCCATTCTGACCAGAGGAAGTGAAAGCGCAACTCACTCAATCAGGTCCTTAAGGATTCTGACATAAAAATATAAAGGTATGGTTACAATTTCTTATCTAGAAACCATGCCTGATTCTGAGAATTGTAGTTGCAACCCAATCCTGGAACTACTGGGTCAGAAGGAAAAAAAAATTTGAGGTGATGGGGGAAGAAAGAAACATATATAGACATACCATCATCTTTCCCCAGAGGGAAGAAGCGCATAGACAGGGACTTCCTGTGTGGTTCAGTGGTTAAGTATCTGCCCCCCAGTGCTGGGGACAGGGGTTTGATCCCTGGTCTGGGAACTAAGATCCCACATGCTGCAGGGCAACTAAGCCCACACACTACAACTACAGAGCCCTCAACTCTAAAGCCCATGAAGCACAACTAGAGAAAGCCTGTGCACGGCAATGAAGACCCAGTGCAGCCAAAACAATAAAAGAAACTTTGTAGTCAATACCAGCATCCTCTCCCACAACCTCTTCCCAGATCCATCAGAAAAGAAGGAGGATCTACCTAGTGGGGACACATCCTCAGCACCGGTCATGGTGAGTGTGAGCAAACACTTGTAAAGGTGAGTAAGCAAGCCTGTCATAACTCTTATCTCCCTGTGTTTTGGGGCTTCCTAGTTGAAGATAGTGGTAAAGAACCCACCTGCCAATGCAGAATACATAAGAGATGCAGGTTTGATTCCTGGATAGGGAAGATCCTTTGGATGAGGGCACAACAACCCACTCCAGTATCCTTGCCTGGAGAACTCCATAGACAGAGGAGCCTGGTGGGTTACAGTCCATAGGGTCGCGAAGAGTTGGACATGACTGAAGCAACTTAGCACGCATGCATGCCCCTTGTTTTAGACAAATTAATGATCTAATTGCCCATCCCAATTCTCTATCAGATCACTGTTTCGAGAATGAGTGTGTGTTCCTTGGTCTAAGAAAATCTAACTGGGTGTTCTAAATTGGTCCAGAACCTTCTGTTCTGGTTCTTTTGTTGTACACTGAGCATCTGCCTTTACCAGCTGGTACTTATAGTCTGGTCCAAAGTCAGGGTCTATTCCCATCAGGATGCAAGGAGAGCCCCCTGGGACTCTGACACTGGCCCCATACCAGCTTTCCCCCTGGGGAATCTGCTCTGTGGCCATCTGCAGTTTCTGTCACTGTTGTTGGCTGACAGAACAGTTCTTACTGGCATTTTGTGTCTCAAAGGGTGCAAGAAGAAAACATGTAGATTCATCCACTTCTGTTTTATTGCAGTCCATGGGCCAAGATGGCCACCTCAAGGAAGCACACTGATATATCCACTCGTCTATTCCAATCAACCCTTAAGAAAAGGGTTTTTCTGATGGGCATTGAGACATCCACCTTTAAAACACTCTTCGAATTTCCATAGTGATTTCCATAGGGCTACATCCCGTTCCGGTATCCTTCTTTTTAAAATATGTATATTTTAAAAATATCTATTTATTTATTTGCCTGCATTGGGTCTTTGTTGCACCATGCAGGATCTTTTTTAGTTGCCGCATGCAAACTCTTAGCTGCAGCATGTGGGATCTAGTTCCCTGACCAGGGATCGAACCTGGGCCCCCTGCATCGGGAGCATGGAGTCTAAGCCACTGGGCCACCAGGGAAGTCCACAGGCATACTTCTAATAGGACTGTTTTCCAGTACTCCCATGCCCGACTATATTGGCTTGGCTTTAGGTCACATCCCATCAGTAAAAAACAGGGGAAAACACCATTCAGTTTAGCCTGTGAGTTAATTTATTTTTACTTTCTTTGATCAACATGACAGTCTTCCAAACAGAACACACTCTGTTGACCTTAGAACTGCCATCCAAAAACTAAGCAGCTCTGTGCTGGTCAATCAAGAGCTGTTTCTAGGGTGCTGTCCAAGTGGCAGTGGATTCAGGCAGCCCTTCATGTGGTTCTCAAGTCAGTACTAAAGGAAAAGATCATATTTGTTCACAAGTGTGCTAACTCTTTACATTCCCCTTGCAGCATCTGGGCATTGCCCTTCATATTACAGTGTCTCTCTGTGATCTCCCAAGATATTACGGGTAGTTCAGGTTTCAATTATTTTATGTCCTTCAGTTGTAGGGCAGAGTCAATTAATACCTGATTCAAGTTATACTTGCTCCTCAAATGGAAATTCTTTAGTCCAAGATGCTAGGAGTTGTTGCAGGGGAGCGGGTGGGGGCCCAGAGGATTTTGACATAATCCCCAGTCTGCACTCTACACAGCCTTCTTTATGGTCCAACTCTCACGTGTGTACATGACTACTGGAAAAACCATAGCTTTTACTATACTTAACATGGTTGGCAAAGTGATTCTCTGCTTTTTAATATGCTGTCTAGGTTTGTCATAGCTTTTCTTTCAAGGAGCGTCTTTTAACTTCATGGTGGCAGTCACCATCTGCAGTGATTCTGTGTGTTAGTTGCTCATTTGTGTCCAACTTTTTGCAACCCCATGGACTGAGGACCACTAGCTCCTCTGTTTATAGGATTTTCCAGGCAAGAATACTGGAGTCAGTTGCCATGCCCTTCTTCAGGGGATCTTCCTGACTTAGGAATCGAACCCAGGTCTCCTTCATTGCAGGTAGATTCTTTATCATCTGAGCCACCAAGGAAGCCCTGCTGTGATTTTGGAGCCCAACAAAATAAAATCTGTCACTGTTTCCATCGTTTCCCCATCTGTTTGTCATGAAGTGATGGGACTGGATGCCATGATCCTAGTTTTTTGAATGGTGAGTTTTAAGCCACCTTTTTTCACTCTCCTTTCCCCTTCCTCAAGAGGCTCTTTAGTTCCTCTTCGCTTTCTGCCATGAGAGTGGTATCACCTGTATATCTGAGGTTGTTGATATTTCTTCTGGCCGTCTTGATTCCAGCTTGTGATTCACCCAGGCTGGTATTTCACATGATGTACTCTTCATATAAGTTAAATAAGCAGGGTGACAATATAAAGACTTGATGTACTCCTTTCCCAATTTTGAACACGTCCTTTGTTCCATGCCTGGTTCTAACTGTTGCTTCTTCACCTGCAAACAGGCTTCTTAGGAGGCAGGTAAGGGGTCTGTTACTCCCATCTCTTTTAAGAATTCTCATTAGCATTTCCAATTAATACTGTTTGAAGGGTAGATTTCTGTGCCTTTGTTTTATCCTAGCAGGGAGGAGAAACATTCTCTAGTCAGACACAGTATCTATCCCCATAATACATTCAAGTGAAGCAGACACAGCCACCTCACACAGAGCCTGAATAAATTTCAAATTTTACCCCCAAATTTCACCTTAATTCTACCATCTCTTGTATTTCTACATTTTTCAATTTAATTGTAGGCTCCATTAGGATTTTCCCAACAGATTTTAGTAGCTCAGAGTTTATGAGGTTCCCCTATCAAGGAGTCTGAGAAACTTCTCCACTCCCTCATCATTCCAAAACTCAGGAGCATAAGGCTTTATGTCTCAGCAGAGGGTTGAGCCAAGATATTCTGGCTCTTTTGTCAATCTTTATCTCGATAAATCTGCTGACAATTGCCCCAGCTGATTCCAGGTTAATCAACTGTAATCTTTGGAAACTGGAATCAACTGTAATCTTTGCCTTCTGGTTTTTAAAATTCCTCCAAACTGGGTTAAGTAGATTGGACAGACTTTTGGGGGGGACCTGAGGAGGTCCTAATGGTCCACTATCCTTCGATAGGGCTCCATATGAAGACTTTTGTTTCAGTGCCACTAATGTCTGCTTTATTCAGCCCATTCTGTTCAAACCATGTAGGGGTTTCCATTCTGCTAGGATGAGTCCCTTTATACTCCTTTCTGCCTCTCTACATATTTTTGTTAATTAATCTATTTTTTAATATTTACTTATTTATTTGGCTGCTCCGGGTTTTAGTTGAGGCACCCAGGATCTTCAATCTTCATTGTGGCATGTAGAATCTAGCTCACTGACCAGGGATTGAACCTGGGTCCCCTACATTGGGAACTCTGAGTCTTAGCCACTGGGCCACCTGGGAAATCTCTAATTAATCTATTTTTAATTCACATCCTTAAGACCCATAAGGTGAGATTGAGAGAGGAAAATCCAATAAGCTGGGACTTCCCTGGTGGTCCAGTGGCTAAGAGTCCATGTTCCCAACGGAGGGGGCCTGGTTCAGTCCCTAGTCAGGTAACCAGATTCCACATGCCGCAACAAAACTTCCAGCAAGCCGCACCTGAGACTCAGCACAGCCAAATAAATAAACCAATATTTTTTAAAAATCCAGGAAGTCATTTGGGGGCCATTGTTTGCTTTTACAGCTGTAAGTCTACATGATGAGCCCGTGCGAAAGGGGCCCTCTAATCACAGCACTTGTCATGCCCTAGATAAGTGGCATATTCTGTGCATTGAAACTGTGACCATCATAAAGCTAGTCCAGCAAGCAAAGGATATCAGCTGCTTCATCTGAGATGGACCATTTGGCATTCATAGGCAGAGTCCGATAGTCCCCTTTCTTGAGATCCACACATTTTACCATGCCTTTTATCCAATCCACAAGGGTATTGTTTTCTCAGGAGTAACCTGTGGTGTATCTGGATCATGCACAGTCACCTAGGATGGTTCCATAGTGAGATGTGGGTCCTGTATAAACCCAAACATGCTCTTCCTCTCAGTTCAGTTCAGTTCAGTCGCTCAGTCATGTCTGACTCTCTGGGACCCCATGGACTGCAGCATGCCAGGCCTCCCTGTCCATCACTACCTCCCAGAGTTTACTCAAATTCATGTACATTGAGTCAGTGATGCCATCCAACCATCTCATCCTCTGTCGTCCCCTTCTCCTCCTGCCTTCAATCTTTCCCAGCATCAGGATATTTTCAAATGAGTCATTTCTTCGCATCAGGTGGCCAAAGTATTGGAAATTAAGAAAGACTTCCTCAGTGATCAGTGCAAAGAAATAGAGGAAAACAATAGAATGGGAAAGACTAGAGATCTCTTTAAGAAAATTAGAGACACCAGGGGAACATTTCATGCAAAGATAGGCTCAATAAAGGACAGAAATGCTATGGACCTGACAGAAGCAGACGATATTAAGAAAAGGTGGCAAGAATACACAGAAGAACTAAACAAAAAAGATCTTCACGACCCAGATAATCACGATGGTGTGATACTCACCTAGAGCAAGACATCCTGGAATGCAAAGTCAAGTGGGCCTTAGGAAGCATCACTACGAACAAAGCTAGTGGAGGTGATGGAATTCCAGTTGAGCTATTTCAAATCCTAAAAGATGATGCTGTTAAAGTGCTGCACTCAATATGCCAGCAAATTTGGAAAACTCAGCAGTGGCCACAGGACTGGAAAAGGTCAGTTTTCATTCCAATCCCAAAGAAAGGCAATGCCAAAGAATGCTCAAACTATCACATAATTGCACTCATGTCACACGCTAGCAAAGTGATGCTCAAAATTCTCCAAGCCAGGCTTCAACAGCACATGAACCGTGAACTTCCAGATGTTCAAGCTGGATTTAGAAAAGGGAGAGGAACCAGAGATCAAATTGCCAATATCCATTGGATCATTGAAAAAGCAAGAGAGTTTCAGAAAAACATCTACTTCTGTTTTATTGACTATGCCAAAACCTTTGACTGTGTGGATCACCACAAACTGTGGAAAATTCTTCAAGAGATGGGAATACCAGATCACCTGACCTGCCTCTTGACAAATCTGTATGCAGGTCAGGAAGCAACAGTTAGAACTGGACATGGAACGACAGATTGGTTTCAAATAGGGAAAGGAGTATGTCAAGGCTGTATACTGTAACCCTGTTATTTAACTTATATGCAGAGTACATCATGAGAAATGCTGGACTGGATGAAGCACAAGCTGGAATCAAGCTTGCCAGGAGAAATATCAATAACCCCAGATATGCAGATGACACCACCCTTATGGCAGAAAGCAAAGAAGATCTGAAGAGCCTCTTGATGAAAGTTAAAGAGGAGAGTGAAAAAGTTGGCTTAAAACTCAACATTCAAAAAACAAAGATCATGGCATCTGGTCCCATCACTTCATGGCAAATAGATGGGGAAACAATGCAAACATGACAGACTTTATTTTCTTGGGCTCCAAAATCACTGCAGATGGTGATCTCAGCCATGAAATTAAAAAAATGCTTGCTCCTTGGAAGAAAAGCTATGAGCAACCTAGAGAGCATATTAAAAAAACAGAAACATTACTTTGCTGACAAAGGTCTGTCGAGTCAAAGCTATGGTTTTTCCAGTAGTCATGTATGGATGTGAGAGTTGGATTATAAAGAAAACTGAGTGCTGAAGAATTGATGCTTTTGAACTGTGGTATTGGAGAAGACTCTCGAGAGTCCCTTGGACTGCAAGGAGATCCAACCACTCCATCCTAAAGGAAATCAGTCCTGAATATTCATTGGAAGGACTGATGCTGAAGCTGAAACTCCAATATTTTTGCCACCTGATGTGAAGAACAGACTCCTTAGAAAAAACCCTGATGCTGAGAAACATTGAAGGCAGGAGGAGAAAGGGATGACAGCGGGTGAGATGGTTGGATGGCATCACCAACTCTATGGACATGAGTTTGAGCAAGCTCTGGGAGCTGGTGATGGACAGGGAAGCCTGGAGTGCTGCAGTCTATGGGGTCTCGACGAGTTGGACATGACTGAGTAATTGAACTGAACTGAACTGAACTGCTACTTTACATCTGAAACTAATGTGATACTTTAAATCAACTGTACTTCAGTTAAAAAATAAGGTATAATTTCCATTCCACTGAAGGAAGGAAGTTAGCACAGAAGAAAATAGGTAAGGGAAAATGGCAAAAAGTTCACAAATTTGTAAAACACAGATCTCGGAACCTCAGAAAACTCTCAACCTAACATGTCATAATTAATCTGCTAAAAATCAAAGGTGAAGAAAAAGCTGGAAAGTAGTCAGAGAAAAATGACACACTATACACAAAAGAATATCAGTTCAAAGGCCTACAATTTCTTATCAGAAAACAGGTGCCAGAAAATATATTTAAAATACTGGAAGAAAAAACTACCAATCCAGGACATTATATGCAGCAAAGATATATTTACAATTGAAGGCAGAACAAAAGCTGATGAAGATGAAAAAAGCCTAGAGGTATTAACCATCAGGCAACTAGATATAAAACAATATCAATGGAATTTCTTCAGATTAAAGTGAAAGCACACAAGAGTTCCTGAATCTGGAACTTCAGGGATAAAGGAAGAACCATGGAAGTATACTGTCAGCAAATTTGGGAATTTGCTGGATAAATGTGATAATCTATTATTTTCCCCTCTTAAATTCTTTTAATATATGTATATAACTTTTGCATGAAAAAACATTATACCATAATCTCAGAGGGTGGGGTTCAATTCATGTTGATGTTATACATATGACAACTAAAACATAAAAAATAGAGTAAAAGACTACATTGCTATAAGGCCTATATTTCACTATTGTCAAAACAAAAATTGCACCCAAGAATGTTAAACAGGCAAGGAAGATGTTATCCAAGATTACTGCAGTAAGGGAGAGAGACCACAACTCAGCCTGAGCTCGGTTTCACTGAATCCAAAGGTAGGAGAGTTTTAAGTGTTGAGGTTATGCTGATCTATGGGGTGAGTCCAGGTCATTGCATCATTCTTGAGTTTGCAATGGCCTTTCTCTGTGATTAGGACATCTGTGTGTGCTATTTAGTACCATTTAAAGTCAGGCTCCCACCCTCTCACAGACACATGTGGTACACATGTCCCTCCTTGCCTGCCTGGCTGCCACTTCAGTTGCCCTCCCCACCAGCAGCATCTTGATGGTGTGGGCACCTAGGCAAAGGGCAGGAGGACACACAGTTGGTGATCCCAAAATTGCCACTTTGCTTAGGGGTGCTGAACCAGGAAACCTGCTTTCGAGTTCCCTCTCTGCTGGGTGGGGACTGAGGACTGCTTCCTGTACAGTTAGTTCCCCCACAGCTCCGGGGCCTGGCCTGGGGAGAGGGGCCACTGCCTTGCCAATAAGCTCATTACCTTTAAGGCAAACATCTCCAGCCCTTAGACCCCAGGACATTGGGAAGCACCAGAGAGTCTGAGGTGAACTGCACTCGTGCTGCCTCTAGTCCTCGAGTGTCCTCTGCACACATGCCGTCTCTCCAGGACCTTTGCTTGGGGCAGTTCCATGCACCTGCACCCATTCTTGGCTCCTGTAGTCAAGAGCTGCATCCCAGAAGCAGGCCAAATAGTGCTTGTTTTGCCTTTAGAGGTTGGGAACTGAAGGAGAGTGCTTGAAGCCCAGTTCTCTATCCGAGGACTGACCTTATCCAAGTGTTCCATGGGCAATTACCTGGACAGACTCTGCCCTCAACCCTACGAAAGGCAGTGGGGGCCAGCACTTGCCAGGAGCTTGGCAGCACAAGCCCAGCTTCCTTCAAGTTGAGGGTTTCAGGAACACATACAGGCTTTACCCCAGATCTGGACTGATTTGCCACACTCAGCATTATAGCAGAGACAAGGAGTCAAGGGGCTGAGTATAAAACACTGCTATGGGAGAAGCTTTGGCCTCAGTATCTGGGGCTTCTTTGGTCAGAGAACCCCTATGGTGGCCACAGGACCCAGCACTAAGAATAACAATAACCCCGTTTTTGGACGCACTACTTCCCCTACCTTAAGTCACATCCCCAGGGGCATGCCTTGGTAGAGCCCCCATTCTCCTAGCCAAGAGCCGAGTAGCACTGCCAGCAAGACTGCCTTTAGGGGCATGTTCATCCCAGTCTCTACCCCTAGGAACCCTGCCTATGAGGTGGGCACAAGGAGTAACCTTGTTGTTACACTTCCCTCATCACCTACCAGGGTTTGGTTGGACACAAAACCATTGGGCCAACCAAGTCCTTTTCCTCCAGGTTAGGATCCAGTCACTCCCTTGGGGTGTAAGAGGTGAATGCTAGCCTGAGTGAATAGTGCTTCCTAGAGAAGTAGTCAATGTCTATGTTCTTTCCAGGCTGGACCTTGTATGAGCCCCATTTCAATGAGATACACATGTGTAGGTCTGACCTCTGTGATACTGGAGCAAAGTGGGCACCCAGAGATACAGCATTCCCACCCTCTGCTCTGCAGTTTTCCACAAAAGTGGGTAGTTTGTAGCTGTTGTCCATAGACAGAAGTCCTTGTCCTGTCCCCTCCAGGCACAGAGCAGGCAGGACTCCTCTTATTGAGTGCAACAGGTTCATCCCCTCTCTCAATCCCTCTCCCCATTTTTCTCTCAGAACCCTTGGATCTTCTTCATAATTTACAATCAAGCCTTATTCTTGTTGTTTTTCATAATTCGCACATGTTTGTACTCTGCAGATCATGGGGAAAACATTGACTCATATGAGTGATGATTAGGAAGTCAGAGCTGTTTTAAAGTTTCCTGTGGCCCACTCCAGTACTCTGGCCTGGAAAATCCCATGGACGGAGGAGCCTGGTAGGCTGCAGTCCATGGGATCACGAAGAGATGGACATGACTGAGCGACTTCACTTTCACTTTTCACTTTCATGCATTGGAGAAGGAAATGGCAACCCACTCCAGTGTTCTTGCCTGGAGAATCCCAGAGATGGTGGAGCCTGGTGGGCTGCCATCTATGGGGTCGCACAGTCAGATATGACTGAAGGGACTTAGCAGTAGCAGCAGCAGTGGCCCACTCAGCTCAAGGGGTGTGGACAGTAGCACAAAAAAGGGAGAACAAGGGCAAAGGATAGAAAATAATTACAAATATGGTATACATTAATCCAACTATCTCAATAACACTTTAAATATGAATGCTCTAAATATATCAGTTACAAGACACAGACCATCAGAATGGATTAAAAGAACTGCCTGTGCAGTTTGTGGGTGCATGCTCAGTGGCTCAGTCATGTCTGACTCTTTGCGATGCCATGGACTGTAGCCAACCAGGCTCCTCTGTCTGGGGATTTTCCAGGCAAGAATACCGGAGTGGGTTACCATTTCCTTTTCCAGGATATCTTCCTGACCCAGGGATCAAACCCGCGTCTGTGTCTCCTGCATTGGTAGGTGGATTCTTCACCACTGCGCCACCTGGGAAGCTCCTTTAACACACTCTTAAATTTTACTGAGCTCCATGGCCATCACTTTTTCAGTCCTGAGCCACAGACCCAAATGGCAATTACCAGGAGGCACTTATGATTCAAATTCACCTCCTATGGCAGGTTCCTACTCCCTTGGCTAGGGGTAAGTGCAAATGAGGTTGTGACCAGGAACCTTTCCTCAACTCTTGAAGATACTGTAGAATCTGCTGCTAAAGCCATAGCTGTCTGATAAAAATCCCTAGACTCTCTGGCAGAAATGGTTTTTGATACTAGAATAATCCTTGATTATCTCTTGAGTAAGGAGGAGTTTGTGTTAAGGCTAATGTGACTTGTTGAACTTGGATTGACACTTCTGAAGAAGCTAAGATTCGGCTATATAAAATCAGCGAACAAACCAGTTATCTTAAGAAAATGACCCCTTCAATGTGGTCTTTCTCTGACTTATTTGATTCTGATTGATTTGGGTCTTGGGGGCTGTGGCTCCAAAGCACACACCAGGTATTGTGAATTATCCTGCTTGTGGTAATCATAGTAGTCTTCCCAGGGCTCAGTTCTCTGAAAATCTTCAAATGCATGTTTGCAGCCACTAATGGGCTAGCAAAATATCTCCCTAAAACCAGAGCATCAGAAAAGGAATGGAGAGAATGACTGACTGACAGTGTGTGAATCTGATGTAGCGGCCTGTAAACAGCACAGAGAGACTCAGCAAAAACTTCGGGAACTTCAGAGCACTCGCTGGGAGCAATGCCGGTCCCCGTGATCACAGCTCAGTTAGCCTGAGCATCTCATTGAAAGGGGGAAATTGATAAAAACAAGACAACAGGTCCCAAATGGAGTCACTTATGCTAAGTCTCACAGCATCAAACTGAGATTTAATTACACTTTTGGCTCTCCCAGGAATGCAATCCTAAGTCAGTCAACCAAGAATCGCATAGACAGCTCTAGTTAAGTAGTAACCTACTTGATAGATCTCATCCCATAAAGCAAAGTGACTTTGCCACCATTCTACTTTTTGTTAGGAGAACTTCCTTGTCCCTTCTGCCTATACTCTCCTTGGAGCACATTTCCATCTGTTAGATTGGGTGCTGCCTGATTCATGAATCATTAAATAAAGTCAATTAAAATCTTTAAAATTTACTCAGTTTAATTTTGTTTTTTAACACTACTCTGGAGTAGTGTAGATTTCCTACATCTTTGCTTGTTGCTTCCAAGTTTGTGCATTGTCAAATGATGGTTAGCACTTTTTACCAAGAAAAAATAGTAATTTTATAATTAAGGTATGTATTGGGTTGGCCAAGAAATTCATTTTGTTTTTTCCATAAGATGGCTCTAGTAGTGCTTAGTTGTCTTTAACTTCATTTGAAACAATTTTGTTAGGTTATATTGTGATAGCTGTCATATCAGCATTGCATTAAGAAAATCAAAATTAATAAATTAAAAAAAATTAATAAATTTTGTGTAGCCATTTTAATACTGAAGATGGAAGGAAAAAAGCAACATTTTTTGGCGTACCATGCTTTACTATTTCAACAAAGGTAAAAGCACAACTGAAATGCCAAAAAAAAAAAATTTGTGCAGTGTATGGTGAAGGTGCTGTGACTGATTGAACATGTCAAAGTGGTTGGCCAAGTTTCATGCTGGAGATTTTTTCTTGCTGCATGATGCTTCATAGTCGGGTAGACCAGTTGCAGTAATTGAGAACCATTAACATTATACCATGAGAAAGAGGGCCAAAATACTCAAAATATCCAAATCAAGCACTGAAAATCACTTGCATCAGCTTGGTTAAGTTAATTGCTTTTGAAACTATTAGGTGTCATTTCAGGGGCTCTGAAGTGCTCTGGTCCCACAGTCCTTTATGTCTCAGTAGGACATTTTTTCTATTCTCAGAAAGAATTCAGCAAGAGGCAAAGTAGTAGATGACAAGTGACTTGATTAGAACAGGATGCTCCTGAGGTTTACAACAGGCAGGCAAGGGGATGCCGTGCCCTGAGAACTTAGTGGGCTACAGTTCTATAATCAAAGGAAAAGTGGGGAGGGGGAGAAGAACTTTGTCTTTCTTGAGTAGAAGTCATGCTTTCATTATCCGCTCCTTCTACCAGTTGGGCATGGGTTTTCTTATTCCTACATGGTCAAGCCAGGTCCACAAATTATTATTTTTCATACGTGCAGAGAGCACGTCCTAGAGATCATTAATTTACTGAGCTCACTAGGTAGGATGTGGGTCTCATGCTACCATTGTTTTATTGCTTTCAGGCCTGTCTCCCGATTCTGTAGCATGGTTTTGTTGCTAAGCAAACCGGCTCTTCATCATTAACTAACAGGGGTCTTCCCTATTTTTTCTACTTAAAATTCTCTAGTGGGATTAACCATTTCATCACCTACATGGTTGCGCAGTGGCAAAGAATCCACCTGCCAATGCAGGAGAGGCAAGAGACAAGGGTTCAATCCCTGGGTCAGTAAGATCTCCTGGAAAAGGAAATGGAAACGGCAACCTATTCCACTGTTCTTACTGTGAAAATTCCACTGACAAGAGGAGCCTGTCTGGCTATTGTCCTTGGGACTGCAAAGTCCCATACCACTGAGTGACTGGGCACACTTGTCCCTTTACTCTGTCCCTATCAATGGCATGACCACACCACAATTTATTTACTGGTACACAGGTTCCTCTGTCCACAGAAATCTCCAGGCAAGACTACTGGGACAAGTAGCTATTCCCTTCTCCAGAGGATCTTCCAGACCCAGGGATTGAACTCACGTCTCCTGCATGCAGGCGGATTCTCTACTGTCTGAATCACCAGGAAAGCCCTATTATAAATAAAGCTGCTATGAACATTCTCATGTAAACCTTTGGTGAACATGCGCACTCAATTCTCTTGCAGGGGAACTGCTGCGTTTTAGGGTGTGTACGCTTAGCTTTAATAGACACTGCGGAAACAGTTTTCTAAACTGGTTGTACCCTAGGGCTCAAGTTTTATAACTCAGTATCCACTCTCATTTAGAAAGGAGATACTTTAAGAGACACTGGGAATGCACAAACGACACAAACAAGTCAAGGTGTGCTTGACTCAGCTCGGTGCGTTTCTTCAAATTCTTAAGATATTGTCAGGCAGAACCCCTAATTTCACGGATGAATAAACATATTAGCAACTGCAGTACCGCCCACGAACAAATTTCTCATTCAAATTTTCCAAAAAGGAGTATTTCTAAGAGCACCAGGGTTAGCTCACAGGGTGAAGAAAATAAGGCGGCACGACCTCCCCTGGTTCCTTCTCTCCAAGGAGTGCGGACCTACTCTCAGCCGGAACAAAGAAGCCTCTCCGAAAGACCGCATGAGGTTCCGGTCAGGCCCCGCCTCTCAGCTGAGTACATGCGCAGAGTTAGCCTTACGGAGCCCTTCGGCCCAGGCGCGCGTGACGTAGAGGCGTACGCCGCTGCGTGATGACACACGGACGTGCGCTCGGTGGCTCATAGGGGAAGATGGCGGCTGCTCTTTTGGAGGAGTGGGCTTGAGAGGGGAGGCGGGGGGGCGCCGACGGGAGAGACATTCCTGACTGTGAAGACGAACATATCGCTCGCCAGTCATTAAGGACCTCTGATCAGCGCCTGAGGGTGAGTGCGGCGGCGGCATGGGACCGCTCACCTGCAGCAGGCGGCCGCACTCCGCCATTTTCATGCTCGGCCGTTGCGTGCTTTGGGGACCTCAGGGGTGCCTGTGGACGAGTTGGAAAAGCTGGGAGGATCGACCTCCCGAGGGCTCTTTGAGGCGGGTTTGGGCCTTACGGGAAGGGGCTAGCAGCTTGAGGCATACCGGGAATGGCGGACATGGTAAGGCTAAGGCCCTGACTTGAGACCTGTGGCGACGCGAAGACGTAGGTAGGGTAGGCCGCGGAGAACACTGAAGTTTGGAGGAGTGAAGCGCCTTAAAACTGAAATTGGGGGCGGGAGTGGAACGGATTGGGCCGAGAGTTGAATGGTTTGAGTGGTTGGTTGAAGAGTTCATGGGAAGTTAGTTAATACGAAACCTGTAAAACGGCGAAGGTTTAGCCTCGTTTTTATCGTGACCTGAAGTCTCTAATTTTAACAGGTATAAGTCCACAGCTAAATAGGCAAAAACTCCCTGCTCCTGCTCCTTTGGAATAGCTTTATTACTGTTTTGTTTGGTTTAGATCGTGCTCTCTGCAAGTGACCGTTAGTAACTCCCTGCACATTTCTGATTTTGAGTTCTGGCAGTTAGATACTTAGGATCATAGAAGGCATTCTTTTTTTTTCTTTTTGAGGAAATGTAAAAACTGTTGATATGTGCATGTAAACCCTTGTAATTGGTGGTCCTTCCGGAGAAAGGAGAAGGAGGCGGGGCGATAGGGAATTCGGTAATTGGACCTGTTTAAATCAAATCAGAAAAGCATGGATTATTTCTAGAAAACCTGTCATGAATGATTTGAAGTATTTTCTACTCAGATGACATTATGTTGAGTGTTCCGGGAACTTTGGAAGACTAGAATATGAACAAAAAGCCTGTGTAAAAAGCAATACCTCTTACGAAGCCTGAGTGGACTTCTAAGTACCCTCTGGAGACCTAGTGCACGCAGTATTTTTTGCCTGTGACTGTGATGCGGAGATAGACCTATTTAATTCAAACAGAAACTTAGTTAAACAGAAACGTGTTCATTGTTCCCCGATGGCATTTTTCCCGCTAATCTTAATTGCATTTGGCCTCTCTAATTACCATAAAGTTCTTTTGCACTTTTTAATTGGTTTCCTTGCCTAGAAGAAGACGAAATACTGTGTCGATTTGTATTTATGTTGAGGCCTTAGGTTCTGTATTTGGCCTTTTTTCTTGAAGTTTAAAGAAAATTTTTAACTTCTGGTGTTTGGGGGAAGAATTTTAGCAGAAAGTTGGCCTTAAATCACAGTGCTTTAGGAAAAAGATAAATGCTTATCTCTGAAGTTGATGGCTTAACTTGTATTCTTTGGTTGGTGAAAAATATTAAAACGCAGAGTTTGCCATCAATTTTACCCCGACCTAAGGCTTTAATTACACTTTTAGTAACCATTTAAGGTGCTTATTCAGAGCTCTGTATGCTAAGTAACAAGTTGTGTATACTTTTCACACTACTTAGGGGAAAATGTTAATTGATTGTTGCTGAAACTATTTCATATTTCAGAATAAGAATGCAGAAAGTAAGGCAACTAAAGTTTTATAACTGTCACAAATATATTGACAAAGATATTAGTGAAAGCTTTTCACCTAAGAATGTATTTATGTAATCCTTTTGAGGTTGCTTAGCAAAAAAAATAGGACTTTTAGATAAAGTAGTGTTAATTAGAGCCCGCAGATTAGAAATCTTCATTATCAAAGTATATTTAGTTGTCCAGCTCACCAGTTGTTTAAGCATTCCAGATTTGTTTTTTAAGATTCCAAATTGTCCTAGTTTTCTGCCAAACATTATTCCAGGATTTTATTTGTGTTGTAACTTTTGCTTGTAAGAGATTGTTTTTTTCTTACAGATTAGTGAAAGTTTCTCTGAGACTCATATATGCATTGTATTGGAAAATCTTTACATTACTCTCATCTTTTCTGGCCATAGAACATTTTAGTATTTTCTTGTAGTGACTGACTTTATAATGTTTGTATCATACCTTATAATCATAATTTGAGTGCTTGTTATTTTCTAAGATCTAGGTAGTATTGGAAAGGCCGTGGGTTTTAGCAGTCGATAGACGCAGGTTTGAAGGTCTGTCTACTGGTTAGTCTCACCACTACCTAGCTTTTTTACATTTGGTCACTTACATGCTGAACTTCAGTTTTAAAATGTTAGTTATAGTACTTATCTCCAAGGTAAAAAAATGTGTCTAGTACATAGTAAGCAAGCATTCAGTAAATTTTGGCATTTTTCTTTTGTGACTTGAAATTTGATGGAGTCCTTTTTTTTTTTTAATTGAGATGTTAGTTTCAGGTGTACGTATGTACAATAATGCTTCGCTATTAGTATATATTGCAGAATGATCACCACAGTAAGTCCCATCACCATACAGTTATAATTTCTTTTTGTTATGAGAACTTTTAAGATCTACTCATTTAGAAAATTTAAATATGCAATATAGTGTTAACTGTAGTTGCTATGTTAAACTTACTTTAGAATTGGAAACTTGTATCTTTTGACCTCCTTCATCCAATTTGTCCATTTCTACCTTCCCCATTTTTACTTTTAAAAAATTAACTCAAATGTCTTTGTTGGAAACAGATTGGGTCAGTCTCATTCCTCTGGTAAAGTAAATACTCCCTTCCCTGTGTTATTAAAGAGTTTTGTGTATATCTCTTATTAATGTATTTTTTAAGTTCAATTTTATTTAATTATTTTTAGCTGCTCTGGGCACGTGGGTTTTCTCTAGTTGTGATTTGCAGAGCACTGGGCTCTAGGGTGCACAGGCTTCAGTTGTGGCGCAAGGGCTCAGTTGTCTCATGGCATGTAGCATCTTCCGGGACCAGGGATGGAACCCGGTTCCCCTGAGTTGGCAGGCGGATTGCCAACCACTGGACCACCAGGGAAGTCCTATTTAATGTATTTTGATTGGAGCATAACTTCTCCACTACTTTGTCCGCTCTTAGAAGGCAGATGCTGCAGTGCCTTATATTTTTTTGTACTCACAAAGCCTAAGGAGAAGGCAACGGCAACCCACTCCAGTACTCTTGCCTGGAAAATCCCATGGACGGAGGAGTCTGGTGGGCTGCCGTCTGTGGGGTCGCACAGAGTCGTGACTTAGCAGCAGCAGCATAAAGCCTAAAGCATTATAAAAATTGAGTGAATGATTTTTCTACAAAAATTCTCATCATGACTCGCCTGAGATCTGTATTTCACACAGACTGGGTTTATTTCTGCTCCTTTGCCCTTACTGGTGACCTGTTTGCCCATCCCCCTCCTTTCATACTGCATATCCTGTCCATTTCTCAAAGTCCAGCTACATCTTGTCCCATTAGTGAGGTCTTCAATGAATATTTGTTTATTTTCAACTGTGCCTCTGGTTAACCTAAGGTCTGTGTGACTGCCTTCTGTTACTTTAGCATCTGACACTATGCCTTACCTTTTGAGTGGGTCCTTGGGTGGGTTGACAAATGCACAGCTGTGCTTTAAGGCTGACTTTGTTATATAGCCACCTGCTGTTCACTGTCCCCACTTAGTAAGATACGTTTAAGGAGCAATTTCCTTTTATTTGTGTGTAGGATATTCTGGCAACTTTTTTTTCTTTGTGTGTTAGGATAAATTGCAAACATCCAGAAAAGCTGAAAGAAGAACGCAGTGAACACCTATTGCCTTTCATTTAGATTTATCTGTTACTAACATTTTGACCATTTTGCTGTAACTCTCATCATACCTCACCCCTCAACAACCAGTTGAAATTAAATGCTGATATCATGCTATTTGTTCCCTAAATACCTCTTTAAACTAATGCCATTTTTCTACACTTTATATATTTTTATTGCAAACTAGCCTCTGGCTGAAACTATATAAAAACAATTCCCTTTATTATGCTTTAGTCAGTTAACGTTAACCCTGGGTCAGCAAGATGCCCTGGAGAAGGAAATGGCAGCCCACTCCAGTGTTCTTGCCTGGAGAATCCCATGGACAGAGGAGCCTGGCAGCTACACAGTCCATGGGGTCGCAAAGAGTTGGACACGACTGAGCGACTTCACTTTCACTTTCAGTTAACATTGTCTCTGGCATGGACTTTTTAAAGAATATGCCGTATTTGGAATTTTCTGACTGAATGCTTAAAATGTCATTTAACTTGTTTCTCTATTTTAAAATTTCCTATAAAAATTGAAAGTTAGATCTAGAGAGGTTTAATTAAATTTGAGTCAGTATTTTTGGCAAAAATACTTCATAGATGGTAGTATGTAATTTACATTGCATTGCATCAGGAAAGACAGAATTCTGGTTCTCCTGTTTCTAGTGATCTATTAATAAGGTGGTGAGGATTTCCAGATGTTTGCCCCACTGTTTACAATGCTAAATTTACTTAGTGTGGTGTCCATTGAATTTCTTCATTGAAAAGGTACGTTTTTCCCTGTCACCTAATGGTTGATGATTGTTGGCCTAGTCATTTAATTTGGAGTTATAAAAATTGAATAAATGAACTTTCTACAAAAATTCTCCTCACGTCTCTGTTATTTCTTGGCTGTTTTCTGTTAAAAAAAAAAAGTGCTTCCCCATCCTTTATAGTTTTTAAAATTTTATTTATTTATGGTTTTTGATGATCTGGGTCTTTGTTGCTGTACGTGGACTTTCTCTAGTTGTGGCAAGCAGGGGCTACTTTCTAGTCGTGGTGCACAGGCTTCTCATTGTGGTGGCTTTTCTTGCATAGCATAGGCTCTAGGCATGCGGGCTTTGATAGTTGCAGCCCTTGGGCTCAGTAGTTTCAGCTGACTGGCAGGGAATTCCCCCTATTCTGTGTGTTTTTTCCTGAAACATCTGGAGTCCTTGATAGCCACCATGCATCTTTCTCGTAAGAACACCATTCTCTTAAATATCCAGAATATTAATAGATTCGACAGACTTGAGTTTTGAGCAAGCTCTGGGAATTGGGGATGGACAGGAAAGCCTGGCGTTTTGCAGTCCATGGGGTCACGAAGAGTCGGACACGACTGAGCGACTGAACTGAACTGATGGACTTAACGTAGGTACAATATCTGATATTCAGATTTCATATTCCAATTTCTCCAGTTGTCTCAATAACATCCCTTACAGAGTTTTTTCCTCTGTAATTTAGGTTCCAGTCTAGAATTGAACGTTGTATTTAATTGTCATATTTCTTTAGTCTTTATAATTTTTTTAAACTTAAAAAGATTTATTCGGTTTTGACTATGCTGGGTCTTTGTTGCTGAGTGAGCTTTTTTCTAGTTGGGGCTCCTGGGCTCTAGAGCACAGATTCAATAGTTGTGGCACACGGACTTAGTTGCTCTGAGGCTTGTGGGATCTTCCCAGATCAGGGATGAAACCTGTGTCTCTTGCATTGGCAGACAGATTTCTTTATCACTGAGCCACCAGGGAAGCCCTCTTGAGTCTTTGGTTGTTCAGTCGTTTCTATGGCCTTTCTTTCTTTAATGACTAACTTTTCTTTAAGAGTCTAGTCTACTAGTTTTGTTTTCTCCTGATTTTTGGAGTATTACTGTTATTATTATTATTTTTTTTGATGTGTTAGTCAGTTGGTTGTTACTGTTTTCCATGCTTAAATTGTTGCAGACTTGGCTAGTGTGAGTCTTTCTTTAAGCTGGTTCTTGTATCCCCACTCCTACCGGTGTTTTTTGTTGTTGTTATGCCACGTGACTTATTCCAGGATCAGGGATAGAACCCATGCCCCCTGCAGTGAAAGCTCTGTGTTCACCAGGGAATTCCCTCTTGTGTCCCTTTTGGCTGACCTTATTAATCTTTGAGAGCTTTTTTCTTGGTTTTTTAGCAAAACAAAATAACCCACATCTTTCTGTGTTTTCCTTTTTGCTTTTTATATTTTTTCTGTTTCTCCAGAAAGTCTTATTTTCTTTTGATAGAAAATGATATGTATAAATTTAAGATTTGGGTGCTTGGTAATATATACACTGTTAGTAGATTGTCTGTGTTCTAGGCTTCCTTCATTGGACAGAGCTAGAAAACATGTTTTCAAAAACCAGCTGTTTATATTAGTATTTTAAATTCCAGTTTAAAGTGAACATTATTATTGGGATTTGTTACAAAGAAAGTAGATTCAACTGAGTGCAGTTGATTTCTTTTCAGGCCTTTTTCCTTAGACTGTATTCCGCTAAAAATGAACAGTTAAGAGGACTTCCCTGGTAGTCCAGTGGTTAAGAATCCTCCTGCCAGTACTGGGGACCCTGGTTCAATCACTGGGCTGGAAATTTTCCACATGCTGTGGGCAACTAAGTCCATGTGCTCTAGAGCCGGTGCTCTGCAGCAAGAGAAGCCACTGCAATGAGAAGCCTGCGCAGCACAATTAGAGAGTAGCCCGCCACCACCCCATCACTGCAACTAAAGAAAGCCTGCCTGCAGGAGCGAAGACCCAGCACAGCCACCCCCCCCCTGCAAAAAAGAACTGTGTTCAAAAGTTACTTGAAATGACACTTTTTTGGTTTTTTTGATCAATTTGATTAGTTTTGACTATCAAGTCGGACTTTTTGCTTTTTGTTCATGATTGGGTGTGTTTTTTTCTTTACTTAACTTTTTAATATAGTAAATATTTACATGGCTTAAAACTTGATACAATATTGAAAGAGTATGTAAATCTTGCTTCTGTTTCTAAGCTCTATATTCCTTTCTCACTCATCTAAGGCATGATGTGTTTATGTCTGCATCCTTATTTTCTCTTTCTTACAAAAGAGGCATACTATAAAGAACTTGTGAACTTTGTTTTTTCTTTTTAAATACTTTTATTTATTTATTGGCTGTACTAGGTCTTTTCTCTAGTTGTGGCCTTCGGGCGCTGCTTTCTAGTTGCAGTGCATGGGCTTGTCGTTGCTGTGGCTGCTCTTGTTGCTGAGCCATCTAGGACTTGCGGGCTTTAGTGGTGGTGGTGCAAGGGCTCAGTAGTTGTGATTCCCGGCTCAAGAGCACAGGCTCAATAGTTGTGGCATATGGGCTTAGTTGCTCTACGGCAACAGGATCTTCCCAGACCAGGGATCGAACTCGTATCTTCTGCATTGGCAGGCAGATTCTTTACCACTGAACCACCAGGGAAGCTTGGGTAATTTGATTTTTGTTGTTGAGTTGTAAGAGTGACCTGTCTCTTGAGAAACCTGTATGCAGGTCAGGAAGCAACAGTTAGAACTGGACATGGAACAACAGACTGGTTCCAAATAGGAAAAGGAGTACGTCAAGGCTGTATATTGTCACCCTGCTTATTTAACTTATATGCAGAGTACATCATGAGAAACGCTGGGCTGGAAAAAACACAAGCTGGAATCAAGATTGCAGGGATAAATATCAATAACCTCAGATATGCAGATGACACCACCCTTATGGCAGAAAGTGAAGAAGAACTAAAGAGCCTCTTGATGAAGGTGAAAGAGGAGAGTGAAAAAGTTGGCTTAAAGCTCAACGTTCAGAAAACTAAGATCATGGCATCTTGTCCCATCACTTCATGGGAAATAGATGGGGAAACAGTGGAAACAGTGTCAGACTTTATTTTTTGGGGCTCCAAAATCACTGCTGATGGTGATTGCAGCCATGAAATTAAAAGACGCTTACTCCTTGGAAGGAAGGTTATGGCCAACCTAGATAGCATATTTAAAAGCAGAGACATTACTTTGCCAACAAAAGTCCGTCTAGTCAAGGCTATGGTTTTTCCAGTGGTCATGTATGGATGTGAGAGTTGGACGGTGAAGAAAGCTGAGCACCGAAGAATTGATGCTTTTGAACTGTGGTGTTGGAGAAGACTCTTGAGAGTCCCTTGGACTGCAAGGAGATCCAATCAATCCATCCTAAAAAAGATCAATCCTGGGTGTTCATTGGAAGGTCTGATGTTGAAGCTGAAACTCCAATACTTTGGCCACCTCATGCGAAGGGTTGACTCATTGGAAAAGACCCTAATGCTGGGTAGGATTGGGGGCGGGAGGAGAAGGGGACGACAGAGGATGAGATGGTTGGATGGCATCACCGACTCGATGAACATGGGTTTGGGTGGACTCCGGGAGTTGGTGATGGACAGAGAGGCCTGGCGTGCTGCAATTCATGGGGTCGCAAAGAGTCGGACACGACTGAGCGACTGAACTGACTGTAGGAGTTCTTCATTTATTCTGAATATTAACCCCTATCGGATTTGCAGATGTTTCTTCCATTCTGTAGGTTGCCTTTTCACTCTGTTGATTGTGTCCTTTACTGCACAAAAGTTCTTAAGGTTGATACATTCTCATTTGTGTGTGTGGGACCCTTATTTTTTCCTAACAATATATCCAAGAAATCATGCTGTATCAATTCAGTGCTCCCCCATCCCCCATGTGATTTATAGTAAGAAGCATATGTTTTGTCTTTGTCAGGTTTCTGGCCTAGAACTCCTAAAACTCTTGGAATTTTCTAAGTGATTAGAGTGATAAAGGTGTTTTGATATTCATGACAAACCCCTTAAATCATTCTTGAGTTTATGTTAATGAAGTGACTTTTGGAAAGCACTTAGGGGTGAAGGGAAACCAAACATGTTAAGAGGATTAGAACTTTCAGTTCCACCCTCTAGGAGAGGAGGGGGGCTGGAGGTTGAATTAATTGCCAGTTATTTAGTCAAACATGCCCAGGTTAGGAAGCCCTCATAAATCCTCTGAAAGAACGTGGCTCATGGTTCAGAGAGCTTCTGGATTGGTGACCACATGAAGATTCTCAAGAAGACTGGTGGGCTCTGAGACCCTTCTTCCATACATTACCTTTTGCATCTCTTGTACCTTGCTTTTTCTGATTTCTGTTGTTTATAATAAAGAGGTAACCTAGTAAGTAAAATGTTTGGTTGTTTTCACTTCTGGATTATAGCAAATAATACTGCTATGAACATTCATGTACAAGTTTTTGTGTGGATATAATGCTTTTGGTTCTCTTGGGAATGTACCTAGGATTAGAATTGCTGGGTATTATGGTAATTATATCCTTAGAATTTAGGGAAATTCTGAACTGGTTTCCTAAGAGGCTGCACTATTTTATATTCATTCCTACCAACACTATATGAGGGTTCTAATTTCTCCACATTCTCACCAACCCTTGTCATTTTCTTCTTTTTGACTATAGTCACCTTAGTGGATATGAAGTGTTTTTCCTTTGTGTTTTGATTTCCATTTTCCTAATGATGCTTAGCGTCTTTTCATGTGGTTATTAACCATTTGTATATCTTTAGAGAAGTAGCTATTGTCCATTTAAAATATTGGTTGTCTTTTTAATATTGAGTGTGAGAGTTCTTTATATATTCTAAATGCCAGCCCCTTATTAGATACATGATTTGCAGAATTTTTTTCTAGTTATGTGAATTGTCTTTTCATTTTCTTTTTTTCTTTTAATACTTCTATTTTTGGCTGTTCTGGGTCTTCGTTGCTGAGAGGACTTTTCTCTAGTTGCAGAAAGCAGGGGTGAAGGGGGTGGGGGGGGCGGCTCCTCTGGTTGCTGTGCTCAGGTTTCCCATTGTGGTGGCTTCTTTTCTTGTGCAGCACAGGCTCTAGAGTGCACGGATTTCAGTAGTTGCAGCAATGGGCTCAGTAGTTGCGGGTCCCAGGCTCTGGAACACAGGTTCAGTAGTTGTGGTACATGAGGTTAGTTGCTCCGTCGCATGTGTGATCCCTCTAAATCAGAGATCAAACCCGTATCTCCTGCATTGGCAGGCAAATTCTTTGCCACTGAGCCACCAAGGAAGCCCTGTCTTTTCACTTTAAAGATGGTTTTATTGAAGCACAAAAACGTTGTAATTTTAATGATGTCCAGTTTGTCCATTTTTTCTTGGGTTGATTATGCTTTTGGTATTTTATCTTAAAAAGGCTTCACCTAACCTGAGTCACAAATATATATATTTGCTGTGTTTAGTGCAGTTAGTAATTGGTCAAGCAATTGATTTTCCCAACGAAAAATGTAGATTATTGTCCATGGGTATGCCTAAGAAAATGAATTTGACCGTTTATAAAGCTCTAGTGAGGTTGCCTTTGTGGTTAGAAATTAATAAGCTTTAGTTTTAGCTGTAATAAAAGCAATTGTATGTGACTATACTGAACCTTTATAAAGGGGAGATTCACATAAAAAATAAAGGACATATGTTTCATTGGTGAAATTTTTTTAAACTTTACTTTTTAACTCAGTAATTATATCCTTAATAACCACTGTATTTTTGAAATACAGACTGATTTGTTTGAAGGGAGAGACCAAACTAAGACAGTATGTGTCATAGGGTAAAGACACCATAAATGCCAATGACTGAGGAACTAGTTAGGCTTGTAGGCCAATGTGGGTAATAAAAGCAGACGCAGAATCACTGTGCCAAAATCAGGAGGCACTCAAAACCTTAAGCTTTTCATTTTATCTTGCTGTTGACAAATTTGAAATATTCAGGACCATCTGCTTAGGATTCTGCCTTTGGTAATGATTGTGTATTTTGTTAACTGTTGTTATATTCAGTTTAGTTGTTAAGCTAAATTTAAAAATGAGTTGAAAGGAACTGGAAAATTCTTACCTGCTCTCTGTATAATCTTGAAATTTTAGAATTATTTGAACTTTAGAGGTCATAAGATCTAGACTCTTAAAGAAGCAGGATTGAAGAGATTAAATTTGTTCGAAGTCACACAGTGGAAGAATACAGGTCACTTGAATACCTGTGTAGTGTTCTTTTCTCCACCTTAAAGAAACCCCAAAAAACCCGTCAATATTTCAGTGTAACTTTGGAGAGCTTTTTTGTTCACTGTCTTCGTGAGAGAACTAAAATTATAAGTTTACATAGCCAGAAAAGTCTAAAATAGGAAGATCTTCCATCGGGAAGTAAGTGATCATATTATTCTGTGGTCTTGAAGTTGTTATATCTAGTTTTGTTCACAATTTATTACCACCTGGGACTTTGGTGTATTTCTATTTTAGTAACAATGATTTCAGCTTTTAAATCTAGTATTTGACAGTATTTTTTGGTAGATATTTAAGAAATTAATTAAATTATTTGGTCGTGCTGTGAGGCTTGTGGCATCTTAGTTTCCTGACCAGGGATTGAACCTGAGGCCTCTGCAATAGAAACGTAGAGTCCTAACCACTGGACCACTGGGGAATTCCCTCTTGGTAGATATTTTTTTTATCCAAACATGCCATATCCCAAATGAGTAGCTAGGTTCCTCCCTCATATGTGTCATGTTCTCAAATTATAGTTTATAATATGAAGGAGTTTTTCTTTTTTCCACCCACATTTTCTACCCGCAGTGCTCATTTGCAGCTATGTTTTTTACAACAGTTTTGTGCCCAGAATATTCATTTCCAGTTCATTGCCTATGTTCATAACCCTACTTAGTAATTTCTTTTATAAGTTATTTTATCTTTATGCATTTGTCCATTCATACATTTACTTTTATACTGCATGTGTGCTAAGTCGCTTCGGTCATGTCCGACTCTTGGTGAACCTGTGGCCTGTAGCCTGCCAGGGTCCTTTGTCTGTGGGATTCCCCAGGCAAGAATACTGGAGTGGGTTGCCATGTCCTCCAGGGGATCTTCCCAACGCATGGATCAAACCCACATCTCTTATGTCTCCTGCATTGGCAGGTGGTCCTTTACCACTAGCCTCATTACCAAAAAAAGTGAAGAGTGTAAGAGGGTATATACAGTGATCTATCTCTTCCCTGTGGCTGTCCTCCAAGCCTCTTTCATCTATCCGGTAACTATAGTTATTAGTTTGTTGTGAATTTTTCCAGAGATAATTTGCATTATATATATAGAAAAGTGGGACTTCCTTGGTAGCTCAGCTGGTAAAGAAACTGCCTGCAATGCAGAAGACCCTGGTTCGATTCCTAGGTCGGGAAGATCCCCTGGAGAAGGAATAGGCCACCCACTCCAGTATTCATGGGCTTCCATGGTGACTCAGATGGTAAGGAATCCGCCTGCAGTGTGGGAGACCTGGGTTTGATCCCTGGGTTAGGAAGATCCCCTGGAGGAGGGCATAGCAACCCACTCCCGTATTCTTGCCTGGAGAATCCGCATGGACAGAGGATCCTGGCGGGCTACAGTCTGTGGGATCACAGAGTCAGACCTGACTGAGGGACTAAGCACAGCACATAGCAAATGTATTTACTACAGATGTGTGTGTGTTTTTTTTTTTTTGCTGTTCACATCCATGGTAGTAGTCTGTACACTGTTTTGTACTTTTTTTCACTTAACAATACAGCTTGGAGATTCTAAATAGAACTATCTTCTTTATAATAGTTGCTTAATACATATTGTATGGCTATTTCATGTTAACTAGTTCTCTAATTAATAGACGTGGATGTTTCCAGTCTTTTGTTATTAAAAACAGTGCTCCATTGAATAACTTTATGGATATGTGTTTGTGCATGTGTGAATTCATGTAGGGATAAATTCATGGAATGGAATTGCTTGGTCAAAGAATGTGTACTGTCAATGTGTGAATATGGTTGTTTTTCTCACACCAGACTATCACTTCTATTATCATAGTTTCTGCTTTCTTGAATGATGTTGCTTCCTAGTAAATGATGAGTCATTTTCAACATGAGTAAGAAGGGGAATTTAAAATCACTAATTTGTCCCTTTTTGATACTTTTCTTGTGATACATGTTCCTGACATGATTCATCATTGTCTACAGTAGTGCTCTCTATACTTTTTGGACCCCATAGGAATCTGATAAAAGTTATATATTTCTTCCTAGAAAAAAAAGTGAATATCCATATTAGAATTTTACCTGTAATTATGAGGTGGAAGGGTCATTGAAATTCTTTTTTTCTTAAATTTATTTTTTTTTAACACTAAAAACATTTTGTGTTGGGGTTCAATTCCAGTTCCAGTTCAATCACTCAGTCGTGTCTGACTCTTCACAACCCCATGAACCGCAGCATGCCAGGCCTCCCTGTCCATCACCAACTCCCGGAGTCTACTCAAACTCATCTCCATTGAGTTGGTGATGCCATCCAACCATCTCATCCTCTGTCATCCCCTTTTCCTCCTGCCCTCAATCTTTCCCAGCATCAGGGTCTTTTCAAATGAGTCAGCTCTTCGCATCGGGTGGCCAAAGTATTGGAGTTTCAGCTTCAGCATCAGTCCTTCCAGTGAACACCCAGGACTGATCTGCTTTAGGATGGACTGGTTGGATCTTCTTGCAGTCCAAGGGACTCTCAAGAGTCTTCTCCAACACCACAGTTCAAAAGCATCAATTCTTATCAAAATGTAAGTTCAGTCATTAAAGTCTTGTCTGTTTAGTCGCTAAGTCATGTCTGACTTTTGTGACCCCATGGACTGCAGCACGCCAGACTTCCCTGTCCTTTACTATCCTTGGAGTTGCTCAAACTCATGTCCATTGAGTCAGTAATGCCATCTAACCATCTCATCCTTTGTTTCCCCGTTCTCCTCCTGCCCTCAGTCTTTCCCAGCATCAGGGGTCTTTCCCAGTGAGTTGGCTCTTTACATCAAGTGGCCAAAGTATTGGAGCTTCAGCCTCAGTCCTTTCAATGAATATTCTGGGTTGGTTTCCTTTAGGATTGACTGATTTGATCTCCTTGCTGTCCAAGGAACTCTGAAGCGTCTTCTCCAGCACCGTAGTTTAAAAGCATCAATTCTTTGGTGCTCAGCCTTCTTTATGGTCCAACTCGCACATCCGTACATAACTGCTGGAAAAATGATAGCTTTGACTCGATGGACGTTTGTCGGCAAAGTGATGTCTCAGCTTTTTAATACGCTGTCTAGGTTTGTTGTAGCTTTTCTTGCAAGGAGCAAGCATCTTTTAATTTCAGGGCTGCAGTCACTGTCCAGTGATTTTTGGAGCCCAATAAGATAAAGTCTGTCATTGTTTCCATTTTTTTCCCCATCAATTTTCTATGAAGTGATGAGACCAGATACCATGATCTTAGTTTTTTTAATGTTGAGTTTTAAGCCAGTTTTTTTCACTGTGCTCTTTTCACCTTCATTATGAGGCTCTTTAGTTCCTCTTCACTTTCTGCCATCAGGGTAGTGTCATCTGCATAGCTTAGATTGTTGATATTTCTCCTGGCAATCTTGATCCCAGCTTGTGATTCATCCGGCCTGGCATTTCACATGATGTACTCTGCGTATAAGTTAAATAAGCAGGGTGACAATAGATAGCCTTGATGTACTCCTTTGTCTCTTCTGAACCACAGAATTAAACAAGTAGACATTTACTGTCTTCCAGTTCTGGAGGTTTGGTGTCTGAGATGATGGTTCAGCAGGGCTATGGTCCCTCTGAAGGTGCTAGGGACAGATCTGTTCTAGTACTTTCCTACCTGGTTTCTGGTAGTTCCTTGGCCTGTGCCAGCATGTGTTCTAAATTTCCCCTTTTTATAAAAACACTAATGATATTGAATTATTGACCCATTCTGCTCGTGTATGATTCCATCTTAACTAATAATATCTGCAGTGATATAGGGGGGTAGGTGCAGCGGTGGTGGTGGTGATGAAGACTTCACCATATGCATTTTGAGGGAATGTAATGCAACCAGTAACACTCTATCTCTATATACATACATGCATACCTTTTAACCTTTTGAGAGTAATTGTGAATATCATGACAAATGATGCTTCAGCATGCAGTGTCAGCATGCAGTAACACATCTAAGAAAATCAGCCATAATTCCCTAATATTATGCAATATCTGGTCCATTCAAACAGCTTTTAATGGCTGCTTTTTTCCCCCAAAGCAGACAGCCATTTGGTTGTCTCGTTGGACTTGTTTAACTGCAGCAGTCCTTTTGCTTTTTTGTTTGTCATACCTATACCATTTTTTTTGTCAAGACTTAACAGAAGTATCACATTTGCAGATCAAGTATCTATGCCCTGCCAACATGATTGACTGGCTGAAGCCTCCATTTGCTTTCTGTGTCTGAGAGTCTTAATACAGAAGGCATGTCTTTTGATGGACAGTTAAGAGGACTGTTATTGTATCTCTTAAGTTGTTCTGGAGAATGGACTTTATCTTTGTACATCTCAAGGGTTATCCTGTCACCTCAAAAGCGTTTATTTTGTGTATGCTACATGTTCTGTATTTTAAATTAGACTGTTGCAAATAGGCCCTTTTAATTTGATCAACATTCTCTTAGCTCATCACCTGTGGTCTGTTCTATGAGCAGATGCTGCTCACTTGCTGTGTTTGCTGGACTTCTCCACTGTATAATATGTTTTTTGTAGTTAATATGTGTCTTGGAAGAAATACTTTGAAACTGTGTAAATACACTGTTTTTGTTCTCAAATTTTTAGCATCCATTGGTGGAGCCTGTCTGTAGCAACTATTACTAAGTGTTCCAATGATGATTTTCTGTGAACATATATTTTAACATATATCGAGTTGACCAAAAAGTTCCTTTGGGTTTAAAGGAAAATAAAAGACACATTTTTCATTTTCACCAAGAATTTTATTTAACAACGTATTCACAGTTTTGTTCCACTACCTTCTACCATTTTTCAGGCAACTTAATAATTCCATCTTCCCAAAACTTTTTATCTTTTTGTGCAAGAAACTGTTCTGAGTGCCTTTTACAGTCTTCCAGGAATTAACATTTTTTCCATTATGAGAATTTTGTAAAGACTGAAATAAATGGAAATCTGAAGTTGCAATGTCTGGTGAATACAGTGGATGAATCTGAACATCCCAGCCAAGCTGTAACAGTTTTGCCTGGTGATCAAAGAAATCCTTGTGTTATCCTGATGGAAGATTATATGTTTTCTGTTGACTAATTTTGGGCTCTTTTCTCCTGAGTTCTATAAAGTTGATTGTTCTCAGTTAATGTCTTGATTGGATCACTATCAACTTCAACTGGTCTACCTTACCATGGAACATTGTCCAGGGAGAAGTCTCCAGCACAGAAGTTTGTAAACCAGTTTTGACATGATTGATCAGTCACAGCACCTTCTCCATACACTGCACAAATCTTTTTTTCATTTCAGTTGTTTTTTTACCTTTCTTGAGATAATAAAACATCAGTTCAGTTGAGTCGCTCAGTTGTGTCTGACTCTTCGCGACCCCATGGACCACAGCACTCCAGGCCTCCCTGTCCATCACCAACTCCTGGAGTCTACTCAGACTCATCTCCATTGAGTCAATGATGCCATCCGACCATCTCATCCTCTGTCATCCCCTTCTCCTCCTGTCTTCAGTCTTTCCCAGGATCAGGGTCTTTTCAGCTGAGTCAGTTCTTCACATCAGGTGGCCAAAATATTGGAGTTTCAGCTTCAACATCAGTCCTTCCAATGAACACTCAGGACTGATCTCCTTTAGGAATGACTGATTGGATCTCCTTGCAGTCCAAGGGACTCTCAAGAGTCTTCTCCAACACCACAGTTCAAAAGCATCAATTCTTTAGCACTCAGCCTACTTTATAGTCCAGCTCTCACGTCCATACATGACTACTGGAAAAACCATAGCCTTGACTAGACGGACCTTTGTTGGCAGAGTAATGTCTCTGCTTTTTAATACGCTGTCTAGGTTGGTCATAACTTTCTTCCCAAGAGTAAGCGTCTTTTAATTTCATGGCTGCAGTCACTATCTGCAGTGATTTTGGAGCCCTCCAAAATAAAGTCTGCCACTGTTTCCCCATCTATTTGACATGAAGTGATGGGACCGGATACCATGATCTTAGTTTTCTGAATGTTGAGCTTTAAGCTAACTTTTTCACTCTCCTCTTTCACTTTCATCAAGAGGCTCTTTAGTTCCTCTTCACTTTCTGCCATAAGGGTGGTGTCATCTGCATATCTGAGGTTATTGATATTTTCTCCTGGCAATCTTGATTCCAGCTTGTACTTCATCCCGTCCAGTGTTCTCATGATGTACTCTGCATATAAGTTAAATAAGCAGAGTGACAATATACAGCCTTGATGTACTCCTTTTCTTATCTAGAACCAGTCTGTTGTTCCGACTTGCTTCCTGACCTGCATACAGATTTCTCAGGAGGCAGGTGAGGTGGTCTGGTATTCCCATCTCTTGAAGAATTTTCCACAGTTTATTGTGATCCACACAGTCAAAAGGCTTTGGCATAGTCAATAAAGCAGAAATAGATGTTTTTCTGGAACTCTCTTGCTTTTTTGATGATCCAGCGGATGTTGGCAGTTTGATCTCTGGTTCCTCTGCCTTTTCTAAAACCAGCTTGAACATCTTGAAGTTCATGGTTCACGTATTGCTGAAGCCTGGCTTGGAGAATTACTTTAATAGCATAACGTGCCAAAAATGTTGCTTTTTTCTTTCATCTTCAATATTAAAATAGCTACACAAAAATTCACCAATTTTTTTTTTTTTAAATGCATGTTGATATGACAGTTGTCACAATACAGTCTAACAAGACTGTTTTCAATGAAGTTAAAGACAGCTAAATGATCCTAGAGACAGCTTATGGAAAAAAACTGAATGAGTTTCTTGGCCAGCCCAATATTTATTACCATTTTTAATGTGCCAGGCTGTATGCAAAACACTGACTGGAATACAGAGATTAAAAACGTTCATTCCTTGCTTAAAAGGAATTTATAGTTTAAATAGGCAGACATATAGTTTTTACCAGTATAATGTATGCATTTCCATGATTATGGCATAATATACTTTGGAAATGCAGACTGCTGAATAAATTAAGTGTAATAAATAAGCATAAGTTTACAAAATTAATTGAGAGCATTGGTATAGAAATACATCAGCAAAGATTGTGAGAGTATTTGGCAGACTTAGAGATTTCAGAATAGCATTGAAAAACAAAAGTAAAAGGAAAAAGCTCCACTCCTAGCTTCTTATATAGACCTCCTTGTCCGTTGTGGACAACTTGGAAAAACTCAAGATGTAAAGAAGACAACAAAATTTTACCATGAGTCCATGCTCTATTATCTTTGTTATGTGTTCCTTCTCATTTTTTGGCTTTTGAGGAAAAGTGTACAGTTCTTTTAAAATAACTGTAATTGTTTCATTGTCTGATTTTTCCACTTAATATTAGATCACGTGCAATTTTTAAAAATATTTCAAGCATTTTAATGGTTATCTAAAGTTTCATAATACAGATATGCAGAAGTATTGATAACTCTGGTTGCCTATTATGCTTGTGAACTGAACTGAAAAACTTTGCTGCAAGACAGAATTTTTTAGTTGGCTTCATGAATCCCTAGTAAATCATAGAATGGTTCTCTGAAATTTATAAATATATAAAGGTACTCCTGGAAATCACAGCCAGGTGCAACATGGTTTAAAAATTGCAGAAGCTTTCTTGCATTTCAAATAGAAGATATAAGTCATTCTGTGCTTTACAAATTTTAACTATTGGGTGATATTAATGGTTCTTAATCCTGTTCCTTCGTTTTAGAAATTAAGGGAAAAAAGACCCAGAAGTGTCACAAATTTCTTAAGGGTAGGAGAGCCTTAAATAGAGTCCTATCTTCCCCAGTTCGTTGTTCTTTGCACTCTAATGATACAGTATGCCCTTCCCCCAAGGCTTAGGTTTTCTGTGGAGGAGTTGTGAATAGCATTACAGTGGTACAACTTTGCTGTATATTTTGTAAAAATTTCATTTGTTTATTTTTGGCCGCGCTGGGTCTTCATTGCTGTGTGTGGGTTTTCTCTAGTTATAGCGAGTGGAGGCTACTCTAATTGTGGTGTGTACACTGCTCACTGCAGTGAATTCTCTTGTTGCCGAGCACAGGCTTCAGGGTGTGTGGGTTTCAGTAGTTGCTGTGCATTGGCTCAGTTTTTGTCGTATTGGATCTTTCATTGAGGCTCATGGACTTTAGTTGTGACACGTTCAGGCTTAATTGCCCTGCAGCATGTGAGATCTTAGTTCCCCATTTAGGAATTGAACCTGCATGTCCCCTGCATTGGAAGGCAGATTGTTAACCACTGGACTATCAGGGAAGTCCTTCTTGAACTTACTTTTAAGATGTAGCTTGAAGAAATGGTTCTATAGTTGAAGGAGTTTTATAAAAAATGAAAATTTCCTGGTGATCCATTGATTAGGATTCTGTGCTTTCACTGCTGAGGGGCCAGGTTCAGTTCTTGGAGAGAGAGAGATTACGAGAACATCCTTGAGAACATCTTTGAATTCTTTGTCTTATTCAGTCTTCTTTTTTTCACTTGTGAATAGTAAATGCTGCCAACTCCAGTTGATTCTTGTTATTCATAGCACTGGCAAGTCTAGGTCAGTCTCTTGTGGGGTCACTGCTCCTTTCTCCTGGGTCCTGGTGCATAAGGTTCTCTTTGTGCCCTCCAAGAGTCTGTTTCCCAGTCC
Source organism: Giraffa tippelskirchi (assembly GCF_054371585.1). Taxonomy (NCBI): domain Eukaryota; kingdom Metazoa; phylum Chordata; class Mammalia; order Artiodactyla; family Giraffidae; genus Giraffa; species Giraffa tippelskirchi. Next base: position 67,706,263 of record NC_137277.1, read on the forward strand.
TGTGTAACTTCTGGTGGCTCTATGGTGTGGTTAATGGCTACCTCCTCCAAGAGGACTTATGCCATACCCAGGTCTACTGCACCCAGAGCCCCTGCCCCTGCAACAGCCCACTGCTGACCCGTACCTCTGCAGAAGACACTCAAACACAGTTGTGTCTCAGTCTCTGTGGGGTCTCTGGGTCCTGGTGCACACAAGGTTTGTTTGAGCCCTCTGAGCATCTCTGCGGGTATGGGGTTCGAGTTTAAACACGATTTTGCCCCTCCTACCATCTTGCTGGGGCTTCTTTGCCCTTGGACGTGGGATATCTCCTCAAAGTTGTTCCAGCTCCTCCCATCTTGCTGGGGCTTCTCTGCTCTTGGAGGTGGGGTATCTCCTCACAGTTGCCACAGCGCTGCGCTATAAAGAGCAATATTGCTGTAAAGAGCAATATTGCATAGGAACCTGGAATGTTAGGTACAGGAATCAAGGCAAATTGAAAGTGGTCAGCAGAAGATGGCAAGAGTGAACATTGACATTTTAGGAATCAGTGAACTAAAATGGAGTGGAATGGGTGAATTTAACTCAGATGACCATTATATCTACTATGGGCAAGAATCTGTTAGAAGAAATGGAGGAGCCATCATAGTCAACAAAAAGAGTCTGAAATGCAGTACTTGGATGCAATCTCAAAAACGACAGAATGGTCTCTGTTTGCTTCCAAAGCAAACCGTTCAGTATCATAATAATGCAAGTCTATGCCCCAACCAGTAGTGCTGAAGAAGCTGAAGTTGAATGGTTCTCTGAAGACCTACAAGACCTTCTAGAACAAACACCAAAAAAAGATGTTCTCATTATATGGGACTGGAATGCAAAAGTAGAAAGTCAAGAGAACCTGCAGTAACAGGCAAATTTGGCCTTGGAGTAAAGAATGAAGGAGGGCAAAAGCTAACAGTTTTGCCAAGAGAACGTACTGGTCATAGTCAACACCCTCTTCCAACAACGCGAGAGAAGACTCTACACATGGACATCACCAGATGGTCAATACCGAAATCAGATTGATTATATTCTTTGCAGCCGAAAATGGAGAAGCTCTATACAGTCAGCAAAAACAAGACTGGGAGCTGACTGTGGCTCAGATCATGAACTCCTTATGGCCAAATTCAGACTTAAATTGAAGAAAGTAGGGAAAACCACAAGACTATTCAGGTATGACCTAAATCAAATCCATTACAATTATATAGTGGAGGTGACACATAGATTCAAGGGATTAGATCTGATAGACAAGAGTGCCTGAAGAACTATGGATGGAGGTTCAGTAATACTGTACAGGAGGCAGTGATCAAGACCATCCTCAAGAAAAAGAAATGCAAAAAGGGGAAATGATTTTCTGAGGAGGCCTTACAGATAGCTGTGAAAAGGAGAGAAGTGAAAGGCAGAGAAGAAAAGGAAGGGTATACCCATTTGAATGCAGAGTTCCAGAGAATAGCACAGAGAGATAAGAAAGCCTTCCTCAGTGATCAGTGCAAAGAAATAGAGGAAAACAATAGAATGGGAAAGACTAGAGATCTCTTCAAGAAAATTAGAGATACCAAGGGAACTTTTCATGCAGAGAGATGAGCAGAATAAAGGACAGAAATGGTATGGACCTAACAGAAGCAAAAGATAGTAAGAAGAGGTGGCAAGAATACACAGAAGAACTATACAAAAAAGATCTTCATGACCCAGATAATCACAATGGTGTGATCACTCACCTAGAGCCAGACATCCTGGAATGCAAAGTCAAGAGGGCCTTAGGAAACATCACTATGAACAAAGCTAGTGGAGGTGATGGAATTCCAGTTGAGCTGTTTCAAATCCTAAAAGATGATGCTGTGACAGTGCTACACTCAATGTGCAAGCAAATTTGGAAAACTCAGGAGTGGCCACAGGACTGGAGAATGTCAGTTTTCATTCCAATCCGAAAGAAAGGCAATGCCAAAGAATGCTCAAACTACCACACAAGTGCACTCATGTCACACTAGCAAAGTGATGCTCAAAATTCTCCAAGTGAGGCTTCAACAGTATGTGAAGCATGAACTTCCAGATGTTCAAGCTGGTTTTAGAAAAGGCAGAGGAACCAGAGATGAAATTGCCAAAATCTGTTGGATCATAGAAAAAGCAAGAGAGTTCCAGAAAAACATCTACTTCTGCTTCATTGACTACACCAAAGCCTTTGACTGTGTGGATCAGAATAAACTGTGGAAAATTCTTCAAGAGATGGGAATACCAGACCACTTGACCTGCTTCCTGAGAAACCTGTATGCAGGTCAAGAAGCAACAGTTAGGACTGGACATGGAACAACAGACTGGTTCCAAATAGGAAAAGGAGTACGTCAAGGCTGTATATTGTCACCCTGCTTATTTAATTTATATGCAGAGTACATCATGAGAAACGCTGGGCTGGATGAAGCACAAGCTGGAATCAAGCTTGCCGGGAGAAATATCAATAACCTCAGATATGCAGATGACACCACCGTCATGGCAGAAAGTGAAGAACTAAAGAGCCTCTTGATGAAAGTGAAAGAGGAGAGTGAAAAAGTTGGCTTAAAACTCAACATTCAGAAAACTAAGATCATGGCATCTGGTCCCTTCACTTCATGGCAAATAGATAGGGAAACAGACTTTATTTTTTTGGGCTCCAGAATCACTGCAGATGGTGACTGCAGCGATGAAATTAAAAGACACTTGCTCCTTGGAAGAAAAGTTATGACCAACCTAGACAGCATATTAAAAAGCAGACATTACTTTGCCAGTAAAGGTCCGTCTAGTCAAGGGTATGGTTTTTCCAGTAGTTATGTATAGATGTGAGAGTTGGACTACAAAGAAAGCTGAGCACCGAAGAATTGATGCTTTTGAACCGTGGTGTTGGAGAAGACTCTTGAGAATACCTTCGACTTCAAGGAGATCCAACCAGTCCGTCCCAAAGGAAATCAGTCCTGAATGTTCATTGGAAAGATGGAGGCTGAAGGTGAAACTCCAATAATTTGGCCACCTGATGTGAAGAACTGACTCAGTTGAAAAGACCCTGATGTGAGAAAGATTGAAGGTGGGAGGAGAAGGGGACGACAGAGAATGAGATGGTCGGATGGCATCACCGACTCAATGGATGAGTTTGAGTAAACTCCAGGAGTTGGTGATGGACAGGGAGGCCTGATGTGCTGCAGTCCATGGGGCTGCAAAATGTTGGACTCGACTGAGCGACTGAACTGAACTGAACTGCTTGATCAAGGTTATGTTCTATAAAGTTTCCACAAACACTGAACTGGCAAATACTGAGCTATTGTTCCTAGGAACTTTAGATTCCTGTGAGCCTCTGTGACACTAGTTCAATCAGTCTACCAAAACATAGCCTTAGTTTATACGTGCTTCTGTTTAAAGATACCTTGTGCTGTACTCAGTCATGTCCAACTCTCTTTGACCCCCTGGACTGTAGCCTGCTAGGGAACATCCCTTGCCAGGATTTTCCAGGCAAGAATACTAGAGTGGGTTGCCATTCCTTTCTCCAGGGAATGTTCCCTGACCCAAGGATTGAACCCAGATTGCCTGCATTGCAGGCAGATTCTTTAGCGCTGAGCCACATGGCAAGCCCTTATCGATAACCTTAGTTAATATATTAGGTTGTACAAAAGTAATTGTGGTTTCAGACACTGAATTTTAAATCATTATAACTAGACTCAAACACATCTTTATTAATCAAAATAGGAACCATTATAGTCAACACATTTTTGCCAGTGAGAAATAAGTTTATTCCTGTAGCATAAAGATCCATGCTTTGGGATTTGATGAACTCGTGGGAAGTCTTTTCTGCTTCCCTCTGGTTGTGGAAGCATTTTCCCTGCAAAAAGTTGTTGAGATGCTGGAAGAAATGATGGTTGGCAAGAGGTCGTGACAACTCCTGACCAGACATTGCACAACCAATGCTTCAAAAGCTGAACAAATTGGGCTGTGAAGTTTTGTCTCATCAGCCATGTTCTCCTGACCTCTTGCCAACCAACTCTAACTACAGTTAATAGAATTGTTTACCTCAGTAATGTGCGTACCTGCGTGCTAAGACACTTCAGTCATGTCTGACTCTTTGAGACCCTATGGACTGTAGCCTTCCAGGCTCCTCTGTCTATGGGATTTTCCAAGCAGGAATACTGGAGTGGGTTGCCATTCCCTCCTCCAGAGGATCTTCCTGACCCAGGGATTGAACCTGAGTCTCTTAATATGTCTCCTGCATTGGCAATCGGGTTTTTTTTTTTTTTTTTTTTTACTACTAGCACCACCTGGGAAGCCTACCTCAATGATAATCTTTATCATATTTCAGAATAACCATCTCTACAATCTTTGCTGACTCATAGGCATATGAAGGAGTGCCCAGCTTCTGCCTCTTCTTTGTTCTCTCCTTCAAAGTAGATGGAATTATTTAATATGTTTAATGCAGGAGAATTAACACTTTACAGACATACACAGTTAAGGTTAAAGTCATTGACTAGGGAGCTTGCACACTTAGTTCAAAATTTAATATGTTTTCCTCCAAAATAACAGATACTTAATTGCTGTGAGACAGCAATTTGGTTTTCAAAAACCACATTTAGGGATACATTCATAGGACTGATTAGATAGTCCAGGTGAAATGGTTATAGATACAGAGGCAGTGTCATCTCACAATAGTCATTTATATATCAAATCCTATTTTGAAATTTACAAAAACTATGTCTGAAGTTTGCAGAAAGGCTGAATTCTTCGAACTAATTATGCCTTCTCCAGCTCAGACACTCTTCTCTTGGCAAAAGCAAGCTGAAACTTATCCGTGAAGGTAAAGGTGCTTAATGCTAAACTTTTCTTCTAAGCTTAGATTTGAACTGCTTAAAAAATGGTACCCAAAAAACCAGCTTGGTCTTCTACGTTTTTACTATCTTAAGTAAATCATGTCATATTTAATGGAACATTTAGGAAGTTGTTAAAAGCATTTGCAAAGCCTTCTGTAATATGGAAAACTCTTAAGCTGTAATTATTAACGGGGAAAAAGTAAGTAATTTAGGTATAATCCATGATTCACACAATTAGCAAGTAACAGTGGTGCTATATAGTTGTCTCTTAAGTCTCTGTGAGGGATTGGTTTGAGGGACTGGTCCCTAGTATAAAATGGCATAGTGTTTGCGTATAACCTACAGACAGCCTCCCCTATATTTTAAATCATCTCTAAATTACTTATGCAAAATATAAATGCTGTATGAATAGTTGTAAATGGAATAACAATGCTTTGGAAATAGTTACTACTAGGTGACAGTTTCAAGTTTTTTGAAACTTTCAAAAATTAAAGTTTTTTCCCCATCCACACTTGGTTGAATCTGGGGGTGTAGAACTTGTGGATTTTCTTCCTCTCTCTTTACTTTCTCCTTTTCTCCCAGATTTCTACCATCACCATATATTGTTTCATAGTGGATCAAGGTTTAAAAATATACAAATTGTTGATAAGCAATGCAGATTTGGGTTATGCTTCCCTTGTGGCTCAGCTGGTAAAGAATCTGCCTACAGTGCTCCCGCATTCAAACCCGAACCTGGGTTTGATCCCTAGGTTGGGAAGATCCCCTGGAGAAGTGAAAGGCTGCTGCTGCTAAGTCACTTCAGTCGTGTCCGACTCTGTGCGACCCCACAGATGGCAGCCCACCAGGCTCCCGCGTCCCTGGGATTCTCCAGGCAAGAACACTGGAGTGAAAGGCTACCCACTCCAGTATTCTGGCCTGGAGAATTCCATGGACTGTATAGTCCATGGGGTCGCAAAGAGTTGGACACGACTGAGTGACTTTCACTTTCAGTGCAGATTTGGGTTACAATATATTAATATATCATTAGTGTCTGTATTAACTTGACACTAAGATGAAACAGGATCTTCAAGTGCCTTCTAATGGTCATTAGGGAGAGGTTACATTGTGCTACATATTGCAGCATGGTTTTCATTTATTTGTTTAGTTTTTCTTTTTTCCTGAACTCTGAAAGATACAGACTTGTAAAATTTCAGTGTTCATCATCTGTAGAAATAAAGAAATTTTCTTAAATGATTATAGTGGTGTTATCAGACAAGAAATTAGCAATAATTACCTTATTATCTAATTCTTACTCTCTAATTTAACTAATAAGGTCTGTTTACCAAATTTGCCTAATTGAATTATATCAGTTGAATAAATTATCTTATAACTGTTGGGCACTTAAAAAACAGAGGTATAATTGACATAACATTTTATTATTTTCAGATGTACAACATAATGATTTGATATATGTTTACGGTGCAGAATTATCACCACAATAAGTCACCACAATTAACATCGTAACCTTATGTAGTCACAAGTTATTTTTCTTATGATGAGAACTTTTTTTTTTTTTAATGTTGATTTGTTTATTTAATTTATTTGTCTGCCCTGGGTCTTAGTTGTGGCATATGGGATCTAGTTCCCTGGCCAGGGATCGAACTCGGGCCTCCTGCATTGGGAGCGTGGAGTCTTAGCCACTGGACCACCAGGGAAGCCCCCCATGATGAGAACTTTTGAGGTCTGTTCTCTCATCAACTTTCAAGTATGCAATATAGGATTATTAACTGCCTTCACAGTGTTGTTCATTACATTCCCATGACATTTATAACTGAGAGTTTGTACCTTTTGACCTCTTTCACTCATTTCACCTACTTTGCACTCCTCCCCCTCTGGCAACCACCAATAGTATTTTCTGCATGAGTTTTGTTTTTTGTTTGTATTTTAGATTGCACATATAAGTGAGACCATACACTGTTTGTCTCTGTCTGACTTATCTCACTTAGCATGATGCCCTGAAGGCTCATCTGTGGTGTCACAAGTGTCAGGGTTTCATTCTTTTTAATGATTGAGAATAATATTGTGATACATAATATGTGTGTGTCTGTAGACACATTATTTCTGTATCTGGCTATAATAAATAATGTTGCAGTTAAAGAGGGTGCATGTTTCTCAGTTTATATTTTTGTTTTCTTTGGGTAAATACCCAGAAGTGGGATTGCTGGATCGTATGGTAGTTCTGTTTTTAATTTTGCGGGAAACCTCCACACCATTTTATAGCTTACTCACCTTGTAGTGATAATCATCAATCTCCAGAGGCTTTTATATTATTAGTAGCTTACAGTTTAGGAATAGAAAGTATTGCTTAAGCACATAGGAAAGGACAACTGTTTGTTTTGAAAGTTGTATTTCCTGTTTTAAGTTAATTTTGGTTAAAAATGTTTCAGGTAAACTCTAGATATTAAGACTTGTGCCTTACTCATTCATTTAAAATAATGTTATAATGAAGCTGATTGTCAGTTCTCTAGAAATACTATATTGGACTGAATTCTTCATTTGGAGGGACTAATTCCGTATATGGCATGCATGTTGTTTTTCAGTCTTACAGAGCTTCCAGCTAAGAACTATCTCACATTTTTTATTGAAAATTCAATCCAACAGAGAGTTCGCAACTAAATTTATATTTCTGTCACATGAATTGATACCATCCAGTCATTAAAGGAGATTTAGTTTCTAACTCCTTTTGTTTTAGAAAGATTATGTTGTTGTTCAGTTGCTAAGTCATGTCCGATTCTGTTCGACCCTATGGACTGCAGCACGCTAGGCTCCTCTATCCTTCACTGTCTCCTGGAGTTTGCTCTAACTCATGTCCATTGAGTTGGTGACATACATACCATGTACTGGAATGGAAAAATATTTTTTTTAAAAATAAAAGTGAATTCTGTTTTCTATTTCCCAAGTTGAGTGAGAGAATGAAATTTTACAAGTGTTTTAAATGGAATTAAAAAAAAATAGACATATATGTTTACTTTTTGGCTATGGTGAATCTTTGTTGCTGCATGTGGGCTTTCTATAGTTACGGTGCTCCTGTTTGTTGCTGTGTTGTGGGCACAGACTCTAGATGTATGGGCATCAGTAGTTGCAGAGTGTGGGCTCAGTAGTTTTGGTTCATAGGCTCTAGAGCACAAGCTCAGTAGTTGTGGTGCATGGGCTTTGTGGCTCCTTAATATATGGACTCTTCCGGGACCAGGGATCAAACTGATGTCCCTTGCATTACAAGGCAGATTCTTATCCACCAGGGAAGCCCTTAAATTGAATTTTTATTTTTATTTTTTTAAATAAATCTATTTATTTTAGTTGGGGGCTAATTACTTTACAATATTGTAGTGGTTTTTGCCATACATTGACATGAATCAGCCATGGGTTTACATGTGTTTCCCATCCCGAACCCCCCTTCCACCTCCCTCCCCATCCCATCCCTCTGGGTCATCCCATTGCCCCAGCCCTGAGCATCTGTCTCATGCATCGAACCTGGAATGGTGTTCTGTTTCACATATGATAATATACATGTTTCAAAGCTATTGTCCCAGAACGTCCCATCCTCACCTTCTCCCTCAGAGTCCATAAGACTGTTCTATGCATCTGTGTCTCTTATTCTGTCTCACATATAGGGTTATCGTTACCATCTTTCAAATTCCATATATATGCATTAGTATACTGTATTGGTGTTTTTCTTTCTGGCTTACTTCACTCTGTATAATGGGCTCCAGTTTCATCCATCTCAGTAGAACTGATTCAAATGTATTCTTTTTAATGGCTGAGTAATATTCCATCGTGTATATGTACCACAGCTTTCTTATCCATTCATCTGCTGATGGACATCTAGGTTGCTTCCATGTCCTGGCTATTATAAACAGTGCTGCGATGAACATTGGGGTACACCTGTCTCTTTCAATTCTGGTTTCCTCGGTGTGTATGCCCAGCAGTGGGATTGCTGGGTCATATGGCAGTTTTATTCCCAGTTTTTTAAGGAATCTCCACACTGTTCTCCATAGTTTGCATTCCCACCAACAGTGTAAGAGGGTTCCCTTTTCTCCACACCCTCTCCAGCATTTATTTCTTGTAGACTTTTGGATAGCAGCCATTCTGACTGGTGTGAAATGGTACCTCATTGTGGTTTTGATTTGCATTTCTCTAATAATGAGTGATGTTGAGCATCTTTTCATGTGTTTGTTAGCCATCTGTATGTCTTCTTTGGAGAAATGTCTGTTTAGTTCTTTGGCTAAATTGAATTTTTAATGTACCAAATCATTATATATTAACTATGAAAGAAATTTCATTTACTTTTGGGGTGATACATATATAGTCTAAATTTCAAAAGATGTTAACTGAATTTCTTTTTTTCTAAAAATTTGATTTATTATATTGTGTTAATTTCAGATACACAGGATGGTGATTCAATTTTTTTCTTAGATTATATTCCATTATAGGTTATTACAAGATCCTGGGTATAATTCCCTGAGCTTTACAGTAATCCTTGTTGCTTATCTACTTTATGTACAGTAGTTATTAAAAATTGTTTTAAATTGTTTTTGGCTGAGATGGGCCTTTGCTGCTGCACTTGGGCTTTCTCTAGTTGCAGTGCTTGGACTTCTCATTGTGGTGGCTTTTCTTGTTGCAGAGCATGTGCTCTTGGGCACGTGGGCTTCAGTAGTTGTGGTGTATGGGCTCAGTTGCCCAGCATCATGTGGAATCTTCCCAGACCAAGTATGGAACCTATGTTCCCTGCATTGGCAGGTGGATTATTTACCATGGGATCGCGAGGGGAGTCCTGTATAGTAGTTTGTATCTGTTAATCCTGTACTCTTAATTTGTCCCTTCCCGCTTCCCTTTGGTAACCTAAGTTTGTTTTTTACATCTGTTTCCATTTTGCATATAGGTTCACCTGTATTTTTTGTAGACTGCACATATAAGTTTATCATATAGAGTCTGTCTTTCTGTCTGACCTCTTTCACTGAGGCTAATATTTTCCAGGTCTGCCCATGCTGTTACAGATGGCAGTATTCCCTTTGTATGATTGGGTGACCTGTCACACTCTCTTAAGCCGGCTGTCTGCTGATGGGCACTGGGGTCGAGTCCAGGCCTTGGCTGTAGTGCTGCTATGAATGTTGGGGAGCATGTATCTTTTCAAGTCTTTAGAATTCTTATTTTTTCCAGATGTATATATACCCAAGAGTGGAATTGCTAGGTCATATGGTAACTATGTCTTTAGTTTTTAAAGGAGCCTCAGAACTGTTTCCTACAGTCACTGCACCAGTTTACATTCCCACCAACAGTGTGTGTATGAGGGATCCCTTTTCTCCACACTCTCCAGCAATTTTTATTTGTAGACTTTCTGATGTTGGCCATTCTTATTGGTATGAGGTAATACCTCATTGTGGTTTTGATTTGTATTTCCTCTAATAATTGCTGATGTTGAGCATCTTTTCTTGTGCCTGCTGACCATATACATCTTCTTTGGAGAAGTGTCTGTTTAGATTTTCTGCTCAGTATTTGGATGGGGTTGTTTGTTTGATACTGAGTTGTATAAGCTGTTTGGAAATTAATCCCTTGTTAGTCACTGCTGCTGCTGCTAAGTTGCTTCAGTCATGTCTGACTCTGTACGACCCCGTAGACGGCAGCCCACCAGGCTTCCCTGTCCTTGGGATTCTCCAGGCAAGAACACTGGAGTGAGTTGCCATTTCCTTCTCCAATGCATGAAAGTGAAAAGTGAAAGTGAAGTCTCTCAGTCGTGTCTGACTCTTCACAATCCCATGGACTGCAGCCCACCAGGCTCTTCTATCCATGGGATTTGCCAGGCAAGAGTACTGGAGTGGGGTGCCATTGCCCTCTGTGTTGTTGGTCGCATCAGTTGTAAATCTTTTTTCCCATTCTTAGGTTGTCTTTTTGCTTTATGATTTCCTTTGCTGTGCAAAACCTTTACGTTTGATTAGAGTCCTGTGTTGTTGTTTTTTTTAATTTTTGCTTTTGTTTCTTTTGCTGTGGGAGACTGATCTGAGAAAACATTATTATGATTTGTGTCAAAGAATGTTCTGCCTATGTTCTTTTCTAGGAGTTTGGTCTTCCTGATAAATTCAGAACAAGACAAGGATGCTCATTCTTACCACCTCTATTTAACATAGTGTTGGAAGTCCTAGCCACAACAATCAGATGAGAAAAAGAAATAAAAGATATCCAAATTGGAAGGGAGGAAGTAAAACTGTCAATATTTGCAGATGACATGATACTCTATATATACAGAATCCTAAAGTCTCCACACGAAAAACTGTATTAGAACTAATAAATGATTTCAGCAAGGTAATGGGATTTAAGACTAATACACTGAAATCTGTTGCACGTCTGTACACTAATAATGAACTGTCAGAAAAAAAATTCTGTTTAAAATTGCATCAGAAAACTTAAATACCTAGGAAAAGATACAGTGAAGGAGGTGAAAGACCTATATGCCAAAAACTATAAACCCCAAGGACAGAAATTGAAGATGAATCAAAGAATTGGAAAGATATTCTCTGCTCTTGAATTGGAAAATTAATATTGTTAAAATGGCCATACTACCCAAAGCAATCTACAGATTTAGTGTAATCACTACCAAAACACCAATGACGTTTTCCACAGAACTAGAATAAATATCCTAAAATTTATGGGACCACAAAAGACCCCAAATTGCCAAAGCCATCCTGAGAAAAAAGAACAAAGCTTGGAGGTGTAACCTTTCCAGACTTAAGACTATACTGCAGAGCTGCAATAATCGGAACAGTATTCTACTGGCACAAAAACACATACATAGATAGATCTGTGGGACTGAGTAGAGAGCCAAGAAATAAACTCATGCATCTACAGTTAATTATTATCTACAACAAAGGAGGTAAGAATATACACTGGAGAAAAGCCAGTCTCTTCAAGTGGTGTTGGGAAAGCTGGACAGCTGTGTGTGAAACAATGAAATTAGAACATTCTCTCACATCATATACACAAATAAACTCAAAATGGTTTAAAGCTCTAAATGTAAGACATGACCTTATAAAACTTAAAGAGAACATAGTCTAAATTTCTTATCCTGAGTCATCTAATTCCCTTCCTGAGATCATCACTGATAATATTTCTGGTGTATTTGTCTATAAGTGATATAATCCTATAAAAACATGAGTGCATTTATAGTATAAAATGGCCTGCTTTCTTTATTTCTTTGTTTTATCACAACCAAGTTTAATTTTTTTTCTTTTTTAGATCCTGTAGAACTTTGTTTCTTTCTAAGGTTTATTTCATCAGATGAAAGTGTAACTTGATCATTTTCATCAGTGAATTTGAAAATGGAATTAGGAATGAATCAGTTTTTCAGTATTAGTTGTATTTGCTGTGAGTACTGTGTGAATACCTTAAATTCCTAATAATTTTCACAGTTTATAAAATTTTTTTCTATGCTAGTTATTTGAACTCAACTCTGTAAGGCAGTGGTGAGTTCTCAAAGTGAAGTCAAAACTACTAACGCTTCTCAGGTGGCACTAGTGACAAAGAACCCACCTGCCAATGCAGGTTAGATGTAAGAGATTCTGGTTTGATCCCTGGGTCGAGAAGATCCCCTGGAGGGGAGGACATGGCAACCCACTCCAGTATTCTTGCCTGGAAAATCCCATGGACAGAGGAGCCTGGTGGGCTACAGCTCATGGAGATGCAAAGAGTTGGACATGACTGAAGCAACTTAGCACGCAAGATATTACTAGGCTTTTTTTCTATATTGACATACGCAGTTCTGGTATAAAAGGCAGTAATGGATAAAAATGCTGACTCTCAACATGATTCAAGGCAGTGGCACCAACTGTGTTAGTAGTCATTTTATGTTTACTTTCACCTTACACTGATAGTTAAAGTGAAGAAAGCTCTAAGTATGGCATTGGCAAGCAGTAAAAATAATTTATTTAAATGTTAATTGTTGAATGTTGGTTTTTAAATACAGTGTAGTGTACTGTGAACAGAATTGTGTCCCTGTGAAATTCGTATGTTGAAACAGTAACTCCCAGTGTAATGACATTTGGAGATGGGGGCCTTTGGGAGATCATTAGGTTTAGATGAAATTGTGAAAGTAGAGCCTTCGTAGTGGGATGAATGTCTTTACAAGAAGAGACATCAGAGAACTTCCTGTCTCTTCTCTTGCCCTATGAGGAAGCAGCAGGAAGGTGGCTGTCCGCAAGCCAGGAAGAGAACCCCCACTGGGACTTGGACTGTGCTCGGATCCTGGTTTCAGATTTTCAACTCCATAACTGTGGGAAAATAAATTCCTGTTGTTTAAGTCTTTCAGTCTGTGGTAGTTTGTTATGGCAGCCTGAGCAGACAGATACATACTGTGTAATAAAATGAGAAGTATGGATAAAGCAGTTTTTCCCACTTATGAAAGTATGGCATTTCTCTTGCTGGAAAATTGTGTAATGATAATAATCACTTTTTCCCATGGAACCCATTTTTTACATGAAAGAATGACAGGCTGTCCAGAGAAGTGTGGCAAATACAGAGGGCAGGGGCCTAAATTAACCATCAAGAATGAAAGAGGGGCTTTCAGTACAGAGTTTACAGACATTAAATAACAATGAGGGAATACTAGGAAAACTCTGTGCCCTAAAATTTGATAGCTTGAGTGAAAATGATCAATTCCAGTGACAACACAAACTACTAAAACCTCCTCAAGAAGAAATAGATAACCTGAATAGTCCATATGTTTGAAAGATATTTTTTTCTTAGTTAAAAATCCTTTCAGAAAAGGAAACTTGAGATTCAGATGGTTTTACAGGTGAAGTTTATGAAACATTTAAGGAGGATATAATACATTAGACTTTACTGGTGGTCCAGGGATTAAGACTGCTCTTCCACTGCAGAGGGCATGAGTTTAATCACTGGTTGGGGAACTAAGATCTAACATGCCAGCAGCCAATTTAAAAAAATAAAAAAGGAAATGATACAGGTTTTGTAGTCTTTTCCAGGAAATGTTAGAAGAAATGCTTTCCAACTCATTATATAAGGCTTAATATAAAACCAAATAAAGATATACAAGAAAGTAAAATATATCAGTACACCTTGCAAACATAGATGCAAAAGTCACAAAATATTAGTGATTCACATATAGCCAATTATAAAATAGTAAGTCATGACTAAATGGGATGTATTCTGGAAATGAAAGGCTGTTCAACATTTGAAAATCAGTTAGGGATAATTTATCATTATTAATAGGCTAGTCTTTGTAGAGGTTAGGCATTTGATACAGTTTTTCATACTTTCCTTTTCAAACTCCTGTCTCTTGCATCTTCTGCATTGGTAGGAGGATTCTTTACTACTGGCACCACCTAGGAAGCACCATTCACTCATGAAGGGCACCTGTAAAAGTTTATGACTAATGTCATATTTGGGCTTCTCTGGTGACTCAGACAATAAAGAATCTGCCTGCAGTGCAGGAGACCTGTGTTCAATCCCTGGGTCAGGAAGGTCCGTGGAGAAGGAAAAAGCAGTCTACTCCAGTATTCTTGCCTGGAAAATCCCATGTACCGAGGAGCCAGGCAGGGCTACAATCCATGGGGTCACGAAGAATCAGACACAACTGAGTGTCGTAACACAATGTAGTATTTAATGGTACATACTTTAATGGTGAAAGACAGTGCTTTTGCCCTTAAAATTTAGAACAGTGCAATAAGACAGGAAAAAAAAAGTACAGAGGACTTTCAGAACAGAAAGGAAGAAATGAAATTGCCTCTGTTTGCAAATGACTTGATTATCTATGCAGAAATTCCCAAGAAATCTGCAGGAAAGCTTCTAGAACTAGTGAGTTTAGCAAGATTTCAGCATATATAGACAATGTATACAATTGGTTGTATTTCTGTATACCAGCAATGGAATTATGTCAAAACTGGTTAACATTTAAGTAGCACCAAAAAAACAGATGTAAGTTTGACGAAATGTGTACAGGATCTCTGAGCTGAAAAGTATAAAACACTGATGAAAGAAATTAAAGAAGGTCCAATTGGGAAAAAAAAAGGTCCAATTGTAGAGAATTTACCTGTTTGTGGTTTTGAAGACTAAACATTAAGATGTAATTTCTCCTCAAATTGATCCACCAAATCAGAATCCCAGAAACATTTTTGGTAGGTAATGAATGATAAGCTACTTTTAGAAAATCATAGCATGGCAAAGAAACACAGATTACTAAAAGGCTTTTGCTAAAGAACAACATCTTTGGAGAATCTGATACGAAATTTAGCTGATTTCAAGGCGTTCTTTACAGTGAGAGTAATCAAAGTGTTGAGGCAGACCTCTGCAAAATGCAAAAGGCTATTCAGTAGAAAAAAGAGTCTTTTTTGTAATTGGTTACAGAATAATTGAGAAATATAAAACAATAAAATTGACACAGGAGAAAACAGGAGAAAAATCTTTGTAGCCTTGGCTTAGATAGAGACTTCTTAGATACAATCAAAAGCACAAAATCAATTGATAAATTTGGTTTCATTAAATGGAAACTTCTACTCTGAAAGAAATGGAGAGAATGAAAAGTGTTAGATTGACAGGAAATACTTGCAGATCACATATCTGATAAAGATTTTGCTTGTAGATTGTTGCAAGAACTCTCTGGAAACTCAACAGTAAGAAAACAACCCCAGGGAATCCCATTGAAGTCCAGTGATTATGGCTCCCTGCTCTCAGTGCCAAGGGCCTGGGTTAAATCCCTGGTTGAGGAACTAAGATCCCACAAGCCATGGAATGGGACCAAAAAATAAAAGAAGGAAAGAAAACAATCCACTTCAACAGTAGTAGGCAAAAGATTTGAACAGAAGCTCTGCTGGAAAGATTGAGTGACAAGTAAGTACCTGATAAGACTTCTACATCATTAGTCTCGAGGGAAATGCAAATTAAACCTCAGCAAGACACTACTTCTTGGGACTTCCCTGGTGGCCCAGTGGTAAAGAATCTCCTTGACAATGCAGGAGCTACATGGGTTCGATCCCTGATCCTGAAAGATTCCATATGCAGTGAAGCAACTAAGGCCAAGCACCACAACTCTTGAGTCTGTGCTCTGGAGCTTGGGAGCTGCAACTACTGAAGTCCATGTACCCTAGAATCCATGCTCCACAACAAGAGAAGCCACTACAGTGAGAAGCCTGCATGCCATAGAGTAGCCCCTGCTCATCATAACTAGAGAAAAGCTTGCATAGCAATGAATACCCAGCACAGCCAAAAGTAACCAAAATTATATGCATAGTTTTATTTATATGCCTGCTTAGTTGCTAAGTCAGGTTTGACTCTTTGCAACCCCCATGGACTATAGCCCACCAGGCCCCTTTGTCCATGGGATTTTCCAGGCAAGAATACTGGAGCGGGTTTTCAGTTCCTTCTCTAGAGGATCTTCCAACCAGGAGTGGAACCCACATCTCCTGCATTGGCATGTGGTTTCTTTACCCCTGAACCACCTGAGAAGCCCGTGGGTGTGGGTGGGTGTGGGTGTGTTTACCACTGAACCACCTGAGAAGCCAATGTGTGTGTGTGTGTGTGACTGTGACCTTTACTACTTCTCAACTATTAGGATGACTAAGAAGCAAAACAGACAGCCTTGTGCTCCACTTAGCAGACTATATACCAGGGGTTAGTGAGGATGTAGGATAGGACTGAGCTACTGAGCACACAGCAGAGAGCAACTGGAACTTTTACACATTGCTGTTGGGAAGGCACATATGGTACATCCACTTTGGGTAACAGTTTGTTTCCCATAAAGTTAAACTTAAATGACCCAGTAGTTTCAATCCTAGATATTTACACAAGAAAAATGAGAATTTATGTTCACACAAAAACTATTGTGAATGTTTATAGCAATTTTGTTCAAATTACCAAGCACTGAAAAAAATCCGGATGTTTCTATATTGGTCAGTGGATAAACAGTTGTGATACATCCATAGAATTCAACAGTAAAAAAAAGGAATTTAAAAATTTACCTTTATTTTGGCTGTGTTGAGTCTTGGTTGGGAAATGTGGGATCTTTTGTTGTGGTGTGTGAGCTTCTCTAGTTACGGCACACAGCCTTAGTTGCCCTGTGGTTTGTGGGATCTTAGTTCCCCAACCAAGGATCAAACCCATGTCCCTTACATTGGAAGGAGAGTTCTTAACCACTGGACCAGCAGGGAAGTCCACCAAAAGAATTGTTTGATACTAGCAACCACATTGGCAAACCCCAGAAGTAGTGTGCTGAATGGAAAATGCCACACTTAAATGGCTATATACAGCGTGTGATTCTCTTTATGTGACATTCTGTGAAAGACAAAAACTACCACGATAAGAGGATTTCCCTGGTGGTCCAGTGGTTAAGATTCCTGCTTCCACTGCCGGTGCTGTGGGTTAGATTCCTAATCAGGGAACTAAGATCCTGCATGCCACAGAGCTTATCTGAAAAAACTACAGGGATGAGAAAGAGATCAGTGGTTGCTAGGGGCTAGGAATATATGGGGGTGATGGAACTCTTTTACATCTTGATTGTTCCATGGTGTTTGTCAGAACTTAGAAACATACCAAAATGTGAATTTTATTGCATGTAGCTTTAAAAATAAGAGTATGAGAAGACAATCCAGACTGGGAGAAGATATTTGCAGAAGATGCGTCTGATAAAAGACTGTTATCTGAAATATGCAGAGAACTCTTAAAATTTAGCAATAAGAGCATGTGTACTTAGTTGCTCAGTCATGTCTGACTCTATGCGACCCCATGGACTGTAGCCCACCAGGATCCTCTGACCATGGGGATTCTCCAGGCAGGAATACTAGAGTAAATTGCTATGTCGTCCTCCAGGGGATCTTCCCAACCCAGGGATCAAACCTAGGTCTTCCACATTGCAGGTGGATTCTTTACTGTCCAAACCACCAGGGAAGCTCAGTAAGAACATAAACAACTCAGTTTAAAAAATAGACAAAAGATCTGAACAGACACCTCACTGAAGAAGATAAACAGGTGACAAATAAGAATATGGGAAGATGCACAGCATCATAAATTATTAGAGAATAGCAAATTACAACAATGAGATACTCCCACACACCTATTAGACTGTCTGAAATCCAAAACAGTATCAGCTGGTGAGGATATGGAACAACGCAAAGTTACATTCACTGCTGATGGGAATGCAAAATGGTGCAGTCACTTTTTACAGTTTGTTAGTTGTTTTACAAAATGAATTATACTCTTTATCAGTGGATCCAGTAATCACACTCTTTGGAGTTTAACCAAATGAGTTAAAAATAAGTGCATAGAAAAGACCTCCATATGAATATCTACCGTAACTTTATTCATAATTGCCAAAGCTTATGTAATCAAGCTATACTTTATAGGTGAGTGGATAAATGTGATCCATCCAGACAATGGAATGTTAGTGCTGAAAAGAAATGAGCTAACCTATTGTGGAAAAGACCTAGAGGGGTTTAAATACATATTTCCATGTGAAAGAAGCCAATCTGAATACATTTTTCAAAACTCATAGGATGTACAATACTGAGAATGAACCCTCATATAAACTTAGGGCTTTGAGAGACAATGATGCATTAATGTTGGTACACTGATTTTAACTTTCACTCTGATGCTGAATATTGTGGGGGAGGGGCACTGTGTGTGTGTGTGTGTGTGTGCGCGCGCGCGCACGTAAGTGTAGGAATTCTGCACTTTCTGCTTACTTGCTATGGAGCTAAAAACTGCTTTTAAAAAAATAAAAGTATATTCACCAGGAAGGTGAAAGGCTTAATATGCTGAGAACTGTAAAACTAATAAAGGAAATTGAAGATGATTCAGAGATATGAAAAGGTATCCCATGCTCTTGGATTGGAAGAATTAATATTGTTAAAATGGCCATACTGCCTAAAGCAATTACAGATTTAATATGATCTCTGTCATATTACCCATTATGTTTTTCACAGAACTAGAACAAAGAATTCTAAAGTTTATGTGGAACCATAAAAGACCCAGGATTGCTAAAGCAATCATGAGGGGAAAGAACAAAGCAGGAGGAATCACCCTCCAGACTTCAGACAATACTACAAAGCTATAGTAATCAAAACAGTATGGTATTGGCACAAAAGCATATATGAATCAATAGAACAGAATAGAGAGCCCAGAAACACCCCGCCACACCTACAGTCAGTTAATTTTTGACAAAGAAGGCAAGAATATACAGTGGAGATAAGGCAGTCTTTTCAGCAAATGGTGTTGGGAAGGTTGGACAGCTTCATATAAATAAAGTTAGAACATACCCTCACGTCACACACAAAAATTTAAAATTGCTTAAAGACTGTGGATAAGAGACTACACTATGAAACTCCTAGAAGAGAACAGAGGCAAAACATTCATTGATGTAAATTGTACCAGTGTTTTCTTAAGTCAGTCACCCAAGGCAATAGAAATAAAAGCAAAAATTAACAAATGTGACCTATTCAAACTTACAAGTTTTTACATAGCAAAGGAAACCATAAACAAAATGAAAAGACAGCCTATGAAATGGAAGGAAATATTTGTAAACGATGTGACCAACAACGATTAATTTGTAAAATGAACAGTTCATACAACTCAATATTAAAAAAAAACAAAATCCTATCAAAAAAATGGGCAGAAGATCTAAGTAGACATTTCTCTGAAGAAAACATAGATGACCAACAAGCATGTGAAAAGATGCTCAGCATTGCTAATCATTAGAGAAATGTAAATCAAAACCACAATGAGGTATCACCTCATACTGGTCAGAATGGCCTTCGTTAAAAAATCGACTCAAAATTCTCCAATCCAGGCTTCAACAGTACATGAATCGTGAACTTCCAGATGTTCAAGCTGAATTTAGAAAAGGCACAAGAACCAGAGATCAAATTGCCAACATCCATTGGATCATCGAAAAAGCAAAAGAGTTCCAGAAAAACATATACTTCTGCTTCATTGACTATGCCAAAGCCTTTGACCATGGGGACCACAACAAACTGTGGAAAATTCTTCAAGAGATGGGAATACCAGACCACCTAACCTGCCTCCTGAGAAATCTGCATGCAGGTCAAGAAGCAACAGTTAGGACTGGACATGGAAAAACAGAGTGGTTCCAAATCGGGAAAGGAGTATGTCAAGGCTGTGTATTGTCACCCTGCTTATGTAACTTGTATGCAGAGTACCTCATGAGAAATACTGGGCTGGAAGAAGCACAAGCTGGAATCAGTCTTGCCGGGAGAAATATCAATAACCTCAGATATGCAGATGACACACCCTTATGGCAAAGAACTAAAAAGCCTCTTGATGAATGTGAAAGAGGAGAGTGAAGAAGTTGGCTTAAAACTCAACATTCATAAAGCTAAGATCATGGCATCTGGTCCCATCACTTCATGGCAAATAGATGGGGAAACAGTGGAAACAGTGGCTGACTTAATTTTTTGGGCTCCAAAATCACGGCACATGGTGACTGCAGCCATGAAATTAAAAGAAGCTTGCTCCTTGGAAGAAAAGTCATGACCAACCTAGACAGCATATTAAAAAGCAGAGACAGTAACTTTGCCAACAAAGGTCCATCTAGTTCAAACCAGTCAAAAACTACTGGTTTTTCCAGTAGTCGTGTATGGATGTGAGAGTTGGACTATAAAGAAAGCTGAGCACCGAGGAATTGATGCTTTTGAACTGTGGTGTTGGAGAAGACAGCAAGGAGATCCAACCAGTCCATCCTAAAGGAAATCAGTCCTAAATATTCATTGGAAGGACTGATGTTGAAGCTGATACTGCAATACTTTGGCCACCTGATATAAAGAACTGACTCACTGGAAAAGACCCTTGATGCTGGGAAAGATTGAAGGTGCGAGGAGAAGGGGAAGACAGGATGAGATGGTTGGATGGCATGACCGACTCAATGGACATGAATTTGAGTAAACTCCAGGAGTTGGTAATGGACAGGGAGGCCTGGTGTGCTGCAGTCCATGGGGTCGCAAAGAGTGGGACACAACTGAGTGACTGAACTGAACAAGTCAAAAAATGCTAGAGAGGGTGTGGGGAAAAGGGAACCCTCCTACACTGTTGGTGGGAATATAAACTAGTGCAGCCCCTCTGGAAAAATGATATGGAGCTTCCTCAAAAAACTAAAAATAGAGTTGCCATATGATCCAGCAATTCCACTCCTGGGCATATTATCTGGATAAAATTATAATTCAAAAAGTACCTGCACCCCCTTTGTTCATACATTACAGTAATCAAGTCATGGAAACAACCTAAATGTCCATAGGCAGATGAATGGATAAAGAAGATTTGTATGTGTATAGAGTGGATTGCTATTTATTCATAAAAAGGAATGTGTTTGCAGTAATGTGAAGTTAAGTCAGAAGGAGAAAGACAAATACCATATGATATCTTCTGTGGAATCTAAATTAATGACTCAAATTAACTTATCTATGAAACAGACTCACAGGCACAGAGTACAGACTTTGTGGTTGCCGAGGGAGAGGGAGGGATGGAATGGGAGTTTGGGGTTAGTAGATACAGACTATTATATACAGACTGTATAAACAACAAGTTCCTACTATATCACACAAGGAACTATATTCAATATCTTGTGATAAACTATAATGGAAAAGAATGTTAAAAAGCGTGTATATATGTGTATGTATAGCTGAATCTCTTTGCTTTATAGCAGAAGTTAGCACAACATTGTAAAGCAACTATAATTTTTAAAAGTATATAAAGCATTAAATTTAAATGGAAAGGATGATCCGCTATGGCATTCAGACTTCTTGAATATATGTTAAATATTTTTCTTGACAATGAATGTAAGTAGACTGTCGGCTTCAAGGAAAACAACTGTCAGTATTTGTTGCCATTGATAAAAATTTAGTTTTCAAGCAAGAATTACAGTTTTGGAAAACTTGTGTCTGTGAGGTTGACTTTCCCAGTAGTTAGTAGTTTATATGATGAGGTCAGTGGTGATTTTAATAAAAATTATATATGTTTTACAAGAAATGTGACAGATGAAGTACCTTATTTTGTGGAACCATTGCTTTCCAAGTGATCAGTGCATGATGTTGTAAAATCACCAATGGTTTAAAGTTTCAAAGTGCAAAATAAACCAGTGTATTTTAACATAACAGTACAAAAAGCTTATTGATGTTGCATTATAGTTAATATTTAATAAACTATCACTCGTCAACTTTTGTTGGAATATCAAAGAGTACCTATAATTTTCTTCCTGTTTCCTAATATATATCTCTGTGTGCCCAGACGTTTTTCCGGCACTTGGAGTAGTGCACTGTAGCAGATTGAACACAGAAGCTGACAGGAGGACTGCTGTGCTAGTGCTCGGGATGAGAATCCACCTGCCAATTCAGGGGACACGCCACATGCCACGGAGCAACGGCTGCAGAGCCCATGCTCCAGAGCCTGCACACCGCAACCAGAGAAAGCCCTCCAAAAGCCCTCACACAAACCCAGTGCAGCCAGAAATAAAATAAAAGACATGAGATTTCACCCATTTTCAGTTAAGCTAGACACTAAAGAGATCTGCAGAAATGTAAAACACAGTGCGTTTCTCACTGGTTGTTTTTGGTGAAGGGAAAATAGTTATTATAATGAGTTTATCCTGGTTCTAAAATAAGTTAAATACTTTGAATTTTTCTAATTTTTAAATTTTACTTTCTTTAATTTCTAATATGGTAAGTATCTATGGCTATAAATACCCCAATAAACAAAAATTGGGTGGGAAGGAAGCCTCAATTTTTAAGAGTAAAGGAGCCCTGAAATAAGAATTTGCTACTGTAAAGAAACTCTTTCAGAGAATTCCATGGTGGTCTGTTGGTTAGTATTTGGCATTTTCACTGCTGTGACCTGGATTTGATTCCTGTTGGGGAACGAAGATCCCATAAGACGCTGAGTATAGCTTTTAAAAAAAAAGAGCAAGCAGCTGTTTTAGAACTAGGCTATCCAGGTTATTTTGTTCCGTGGTTCCCAAACTTTGCCACACTAAAGTATCACCTAGAAGTTTTTAAAACTCTCAGCTGCTCAGTTCATATCCCATACTATCAAATCAGAATGAAGATGAGAGCCTTAAAGTCTGACCTTAGAAACTGCTAACTTCAGCTTATCCTTGAATGTTTGAATTCTTTGTCTTTAATTCGGGAGGTCACTTTATGGGTACCTTAGCTGGGGCATAGCTTTTATTTACCTGCGCAAAGATGATTCACTAATCCAGTGAGAATTGGTTTGCTTAGTTTTTATTGATTTAAACAGTTGATAAATTAATGTATAATTCAGTTTTAAAAACTGTAATAATGGGAAAATCCTCTTTCTATGGTAATGACAAGGGGGGAAAAACACACCCAATAACCACTGACTTTATCTCTATTGAAAACAGTTGATGGTACAGGTTCCTTATCCCAGAATCACACTTGAAATACTAAGTTGTACTGTCTAATTAACTAGACAGATTTGTGGTCATATGCATTAAAGTTATTTTTAATATTTCTGTGCCTTTGAAATGGCACAGAAAAGTGAATGTAAAAGTCCAAATACAGTATCAGGAAACATTCATTAAGCTGGTCCAGTGCAATATCCACTAAAATGTCTCAGTAACCTTGTATCTAGGTGTACAACCAAAGCTGATTACCCCAAGTTACAAAAAATTGTGCAGTTAAATCTGAGGCCGAAAGCAATAAAACTTGGAAAACTCCTGCACTGAGGATTAACTAAAATTGATTTTTAATGTCATATTTAGTTACCAACAAGATAAAGAATCATGTGAAGTTTTTTTTCTAATGGAGAGTTGATTTTATTTCTTTCCCCATCTTTAAATGTAAATATATTTAAAAAATGTTACAGTGTTGGTGTTGGTTTCTGCCATGTGACGACACAAATCAGCCGTAATTGTGCATACATCTCCTCCTTCCCTAGCTTCCCTTCCTTCCCCTCATCCTATCCCTACAGGTCATCACAAAGCGCCAGACTGGGCTCTGTGTGCTACACAGCACGTTCTCATCAGCCATCCATCTTACAGCTGATAGTGTATATGTGTTGATGTTACTTTCTCTTTTTGTCCCACTCTGTCCCTCCCTACTGTGTCCACAAGTCCAGAATCATGAACTTTTATAAACTACTTATTTAAACAGTTTCCTTCCTGTTTATTTTTTTTAAAATGGAATGGTCTCAGGATAATGTCTCCTGACTTGTTCAGAATTCATATTTATCAATGATTGGACATTGAAGAGAGAACACAATGTTCATTTTGTTATTGGTCTTTTTTTTTTTTTTTTTTTGACCACTCAGTGTAGATCCCCTCCAAGTTCTGTGACAGTTCAGTTCAGTCTAGTCAGTTTAGTTGCTCAGTCGTGTCTGACTCTGTGACCCCATGGACTGCAGCACTCCAGGCTTCCCTGTCTATCACCAACTCGTGGAGTTTACTCAAACTCATGCATATTGAGTCAGTGATGCCATCCAACCATCTCATCCTCTGTCATCCCCTTCTTCTCCCGCCTTCAGTCTTTCCCAGCATCAGGGTCTTTTCAAATGAGTAAGTTCTTCAGATCAGGTGGCCAAAGTATTGGAGTAACAACTTTAGCATCTGTGCTTCCAATGAATATTCAGGACTGATTTCCTTTAGGATGGACTGGTTTTATCTCCTTGCTGTCCAAGGGACTCTCAAAGAGTCTTCTCCAACACCATCACAGTTCAAAAGCATCAATTCTTCGGTGCTCAGCTTTCTTTATAGTCCAACTCTCATATCCATACATGACTACTGTAAAAACCATAGCTTTGACTAGATGGACATTTGTTTGCAAAGTAATGTCTCTGCTTTTTAGTAAGTTATTTAGGTGGTCATAACTTTTCTTCCAAGGAGCGAGCGTCTTTTAATTTCGTGGCTGCAGTCACCATCTGTAGTGATGTTGGAGCCCCAAAAAATGAAGTCTGACACTGTTTCCCCATCTATTTCCCATGA
This sequence comes from Giraffa tippelskirchi, assembly GCF_054371585.1. Lineage (NCBI taxonomy): Eukaryota > Metazoa > Chordata > Mammalia > Artiodactyla > Giraffidae > Giraffa > Giraffa tippelskirchi. The sequence continues at coordinate 67,731,076 of NC_137277.1, forward strand.
AGTGATGGGACCAGATGCCATGATCTTAGTTTTCTGAACTTTGAATTTTAAGCCAACTTTTTCACTCTCCTCTTGCACTTTCATCAAGAGGCTCTTTAGTTCTTTGCTTTTTGCCATAAGGGTAGTGTCATCTGCACAGCTGAGGTTATTGATATTTCTCCTGACAAGCTTGATTCCAGCTTGTGCTTCATCCAGTCCAGCATTTCTCATGATGTACTCTGCATATAAGTTACATAAACAGTGTGACAATATACAGCCTTGACGTACTCCTTTCCTGATTTGGAACCAGTCTGTTTTTCCATGTCCAGTTCTAACTGTTGCTTCTTGACCTGCGTACAGATTTCTCAAGAGGCAGGTCAGTATTCATTCCCATCTCTTAAAAAATTTTCCACAGTTTGTTGTGATCCACACAGTCAGAGGCTTTGGCATAGTCAATAAAGCAGAAGTAGATGTTTTTCTGAAACTCTCTTGCTTTTTCAGTGATCCAATGGATATTGGCAATTTGATCTCTGGTTCTTGTGCCTTTTCTAAATCCAGCTTGAACACCTGGAAGTTCCCGGTTCACATATTGTTGAAGCCTGGCTTGGAGAATTTTGAGCATCACTTTGCTAGCGTGTGAAATGAGTGCAATTGTGCGGTAGTTTGAGCATTCTTGGGCATTGCCTTTCTTTGGGATTGGAATGAAAATTGACCTTTTCCAGTCCTGTGGCCACTGCTGAGTTTTCCAAATTTGCTGGTATATTGAGTGCAGCACTTTCACAGCATCATCTTTTAGGATTTGAAATAGCTCAGCTGGAATTCCATTACCTCCACAAACTTTGTTCATAGTGATGCTTCCTAAGGCCCACTTGACTTCACATTCCAGGATGTCTGGCTGTAGGTGAGTGATCACACCTTCGTGATTATCTGGATCGTGAAGATCTTTTTTGTACAGTTCTTCTGTGTATTCTTGCCACTTCCTCTTAATATCTTCTGCTTCTGTTAGGTCCATACCATTTCTGTCCTTTATTGTGCTCATCTTTGCATGAAAAGTTCCCTTGGTATCTCTGATTTTCTTGAAGAGAACTCCAGTCTTTCCCATTCTCTTGTTTCCTCTATTTCTTTGCATTGATTTCAGAGGAAGGCATTCTCATCTCTCCTTGCTATTCTTTGGAACTCTGCATTCAAATAGGTATATCTTTCCTTTTTTCCTTTGCCTTCTCTTCTCTTCTTTTCACAGCTATTTGTAAGGCCTCCTCAGATAACCATTTTGCCTTTTTGCGTTTCTTTTTCTTGGGGATGGTCTTGATCCTTGCCTCCTGTAGAATGTCACGAATCTCCCTCAGTAGTTCTTCAGGCACTCTGTCTTTCAGGTCTAGTTCCTTGAATCTATTTGTCACTTCTACTGTGTAATCATAAGGAATTTTATTTAGGTCATACCAAATGGTTTAGTGGTTTTCCCTTCTACGACAGATTAGGTATCGAATTTCTTTTAGGTAGATTTATTGATCTTACGACCTACTGGTCTGGAGATGATCAATACAATTGAGGTTCCTAGGCCGAGGTTCTAACCTAGGTTTGTGTTAATCAGGGTGAGATCTTAAAACGTTTTGTTATTTTTAAAAGCCCTACAGTAATTGTACTTGCTGTCTTACAAGCATCAGTAATTTGCTTTGGGTTAGAATTCTTTCCTCTCAGTTTGGGCAAACAAGCTTTTATTTGCTGCCGATCAGAAGCTCTGATTAGTGGTTGACGTGGTGAGAATTGTTACGTTTCATAATTCCGCCAGATTCTGGTGCCATAGCTTCTGTAGCCAGATGCTGTACCCACACTGGACAGATGCTGTATTTGAACTTCTTTGGGCATGGATACTCACTGGCAGTAGAAATTAAGTCATCAAAAGTGGACGATGGCATAAATAAGAAACTCTTCATTTTCACTTAATGGTTTGTTAACATTAAGCCATTTGCTTTTTTTGACAGGAAGGAAATATTTTTTACATTATGACCCAGTGTATTTGTTGGTTAGTCACTAAATCATGTCTGACTTTTTGCGACCCTGTAGACTGCAGCATGCCAGGCTCTTCTGTCCTCCAGTCCGTTTGCTAAAACCCAGCACATACACATGTACAATTGGAACAAGTTTCACAGAAGCAATTCTTACCTTTGAAGTGTGTGGTTTAATGTTGTAAGTTCTATTTTTTAAACTACTGAGGTAATGCTAGTTGTCAGACATGTTGACTTCAGGATCCACCAATGGGATATGAATGAATAAAGAATCAACAGTCCTATAAGTTAGTTGATGAACTTTCAGGCAATAGAGCTTTCTTTTGATGCAGAGCCTCGGGTCTGTCCTGAATTGTAAAGATTTTTTTATTCAGTTGTGTGAAACATTTAGTAGATCCATTTTGAATTGAATTTGTGGAATTAGTTAAGTGTTATTTTCCAGTAAAAAATACAGTTGACCCTTGACCAATGTGAGTTTGATCTGTACAGGTTCAGTGTTGATAATTTTCAGTAGTAAATGTGGTAGTACTGCATGGTTCTTTGTTGGTTGCATCTGAAGTTGTGAAGAACCATGAATATGGAGGGCTGACTGTAAGTTATACTTGGGTTAACCCTCTGTTGTTCAGGAGTCAGCTGTACACCTTTCCCCCTGTGTTTTAGTTGGAGATAGGCTGTGATGGTAAAGTTTTTCTTACAGAGACAGAACTGTTTGTTTGGGAAAGATTATTTTGGATTATGTTTGGGGAAAAGATGATTCAGGTCGTGGTGTTCTAAATGAATGAGTCTTACTTTTGTGTCTTTCACAATGTCCTTTCCTCTGACCTTCTCTCACCCCATCCAAATTTTAACTTCTTACGGTTGAATTATGCAGTAAGCACCTTATGTTATATCCCTGTTGTCTATAAATAGTCCTGGCAAACAAGCATAGTAGGTTCTCAGTGTAATAGTGTTTTCACATTGCTTTCTTGATGAGCTTTTCTGTTCTGATAAACTGTCTTGAGAACAGGCTTTGTGTGCATTTCTGTCTTTAACCTGCCAGGTCGTTAGTGCTCACTGATTACTTATTGAAGTGAATTACATTTCTCGTTATGCTTTTCCCATGTCATAGGGATTTTTCAACAAATCCAACAGTTCCTAAGTGTATGTATTCATGACTAGTTAGTAACTGCTTCAGTGAACTTGGTGGCTGCTCATTATATTAATAACTTTTACTATATAAATTCCAGTTTGTCTTCTCATCACTTTCTGTTCATTCTACTATTATTGCTCTAATTTTTGAGTTGTGATACTACTGGTGTAGTTTTTTTTTTTTAAACTTTAAACCTTTTGTATTGGCCTATAGCCAATTAACAATATTATGCTAGTTTCAGGTGAACAGCAAGGGACTCAGCCATACATAAATATGTATCCATTCTCCCCTAAACTCCCCTCCCATCCAGGCTGGCACCTAACATTGAGCAGAGTTCTGTGTGCTATACAATATAGCAGTGTCTACATGACCTTCCCCACGTCTCTAGCTGTGCCTTCCCCCTGGCAACCATAAGTTTGTTTTCTTATGTCTGTGTCATAAGTCTGTGAGTCTCTGTTTTCAAAGTAAGCTCACTTGTATCATTTCTTTTTAGATTTCATCCATAAGGGATGTCATATATTTCTCCTTCTCTGACTTACTTCACTCAGTATGACATTCTCTAGGTCCATCCATGTTGCTGCAAATGGCATTATTTCATTATTTTTAATGGCTGAGTAATACTCCATTGTATATGTGCCACATTTTCTTTATCCATTTCTCTGTTGATGGACATTTAGGTTGCTGCCATGTCTTGGCTATTGTAAACAGTGCTGTAATGAACATTGGGGTGCATATATCCTTTCAGATCATGTTTTTGTTTATACAGTTTTTATTTTTACATTTTTTAGTAGTTTTTATTACTTTAATCAGAAGTTAGTCTCAGTGAAATGAGTTACTGTTTAGCACAGTTCTACAGCGTGAAACTTGTAATGACTTCTTTAAGAAAAGCATTTGTGTAGGGAGTTCCTTGGCAGTCTAGTGGTTAAGACTTTGGCTTCCAGTGAAAGGGGCATGGTTCAATCACTGGTCAGGGAACTAAGATCCCACATGCTGTGCAGTGTGGCCAAAAAAAAAAGCATTTGTTTTTTGTTTTTCCTACCTTCATTTGTAATCTTGGTAATATCAGATGACTAAGATTATAAAAGAGGTTATTTTGTCATAGTTGGGACAAGAAGCAGAATTAGAATGCTTGTATGGATTTGCATGCACAAGCATCTGAGAACTAAGTCTGGGTATTCCAGTTTGTTCACAGACTAATCAGTACATTGGCTAAAGGAATAATATATTTCATACAAAATAGTATCTTTGAGCAAAAAGTATGTTTGGAGTTACCTACATTAAACTTGTTGTCCAGGTTGAGAAAACAGATGCAGGGAAATTGCATGACTTGCTTAATTTTGGAGAAAGCTTGAAATATGCTGCTTGCTTTTGTGGATTTAGGAGTGTTTGTATTTGCCAAAAATAGAGGTGGGGACCAGACACCACAAAGTACGAAATCTGTTCTGTGAACTTAGAAGTGATATTCGTTGAATCAGAACAATATGTTGTACCTGATGCAAGGTATAATAAAAAGTAGGCACTTGGTAAAATTGTGCCAATTCCTTGAAATGTTGAAGGTTAGTGTGTATGAGAAAGACGAGGAATTCAGTGTTTCAGATGGAGTTTTTTTCCTTAGCAGTTTGGTTCTATTGTTGGTATGTATTTAATAATCATACACAGATTTCTTGTTCTCATTCCACCTCAGTTTCTGTCTTGCCTACAGCCTCCTTCCCCCTACCCCATTTCCTCTATCTCTCCCTCATGCTCCACCCCAGATATGAGATAAATATGCTTTGGAGATGACCCTGACTTCTAGTTTAAATTTGTCGTCTCTGTTAGTGTAGCTCAATTGTGAATACTGCAGTGAGTAGAAATTACGGTAATTATTTTTATGAAAGGTAAAGCTCTTCTTTTTTTGTATTTGGTTATTTATATGGTTCCTTGAATTACAGTCTCCTGAGTGAAGCTTGGAAAAGATAGTTTCAGTGATTTGATTGATGGATCTATCTATCTGGGCCACTCAGTTTTAACCTCATATGTCAAGTTTTCTGCTGTTGCAATCAAAGAGAGTTATTATATCATTATTGCAGAAATCTTTTGGCAACCCATGTTGAAGGAGGATCAGGAGGTCTAGGTGCTTTGCTCTGCCTCTGTGTTAATCTGCTTGGGTTGCCAGGACAAAATGCCTTAGACTGGGTGGCTTAAACAGCAAACAGTTTCACACAGTTTTGCAAGTTAGAAGTCTAAGATTAAGATGTGACAGGGGGTTAGTTTCTTCTGAGACCTCTCTTCTTGGCTTGTAGATGGCTGTTGTCTTCCCTTGTTTTCACATGGCTCTCCTGTGCATGTCTGTGTCATAATCTCCTCTTCTTATTAGGGTACTAGTCATAAGGTTCAGAGCTTTATCTCCAAATACAGTCATATTCTGAGGTATTGGAGGTTAGGACTTCCACATAGGAATTTGTGAAGGAACACACTTCAGCTTGTCAGTTCAGTTCAGTTCAGTCACTCAGTCATGTCCGACTCTTTGCGACCCCACGAATTGCAGCACGCCAGGCCTCTCTGTCCATCACCAACTCCCGGAATTTACCCAAACCCATGTCCATCGAGTCGGTGATGCCATCCAACCATCTCATCCTCTGTCGTCCCCTTCTCCTCCCGCCCCCAATCCTACCCAGCATTAGGGTCTTTTCCAATGAGTCAACCCTTCGCATGAGGTGGCCAAAGTATTGGAGTTTCAGCTTCAACATCAGACCTTCCAATGAACACCCAGGATTGATCTTTTTTAGGATGGATTGATTGGATCTCCTTGCAGTCCAAGGGACTCTCAAGAGTCTTCTCCAACACCACAGTTAAAAAGCATCAATTCTTCAGCACTCAGCTTTCTTCACCGTCCAACTTCAGCTTGTAGCAACCACTAAATGGCTCTGTTTTTGACTTTGGACAAGTTATAGTGATTTGCAGGAAGTGATACTGACGTGTGTTAAGGCATTTATGAAGATTGGTTACTGTATTGTCAGGAGGTTTGTTTATGTTTTATTTTAGGGCTGGATTTTGATTTGGAATATACTTTTTTTTTCTCTTTTTCTTCATGCTGGACCTTTATTTCTAGAACACAAGTGGTACTTGACTATTCACGGAAAAGTGAAAGACCTTTTTTTTCAGAACAAGTTTTATCAACAGATCAGTAAATGGAAATATATTTTGTCCCATCCTCTGTAAAATCTTTTTGAAAGCTTTATTTTTATTTGTCCATGAATTCGCAAAGAACTGGACACAACTGAGTGACTGAACTGAACTGAGTTTAGTTTAGTCTTGTTTTTGACACACCTGTTATTTCCCCAATGAAGTATGGAGCCTGTGTCCCCTGAATTGGAAGCATGGATCTTAACCACTGGACCATCAGGAAGTACCTGTGATGTCTTAAATGAAAGAGTAATATTTTTTTTCTAGCTTTAACAAGTGAGTTATTTAAAAGCATTAGTAACAACATATTGATTGTTTTGCATTTGACTTCAGCCTTTGACTGTGTGGATCACAATAAACTGGAAAATTCTGAAACAGATGGGAATACCAGACCACCTGACCTGTCTCTTGAGAAACCTGTATGCAGGTCAGGAAGCACCAGTTAGAACTGGACATGAAACAACAGACTGGTTCCAAATAGGAAAAGGAGTACGTCAAGGCTGTATATTGTCACCCTGCTTATTTAACTTATATGCAGAGTACATCATGAGAAATGCTGGGCTGGAAGAAGCACAAGCTGGAATCAAGATTGCTGGGAGAAATATCAATAACCTCAGATATGCAGATGACACACCCTTATGGCAGAAAGTGAAGAGAAACTAAAAAGCCTCTTGATGAAAGTGAAAGAGAAGAGTGAAAAAGTTGGCTTAAATCTCAAAGTTCAGAAAACTAAGATCATGGCATCTGGTCCCATCACTTCATGGGAAATAGATGGGGAAACAGTGGAAACAGTGTCAGACTTTATTTTTTTTGGGCTTCAGAATCACTGCAGATGGTGATAGCAGCCATGAAATTAAAAGACACCTACTCCTTGGAAGGAAAGTTAGGACCAACGTAGACAGCATATTAAAAAGCAGAGACATTACTCTGCCAACAAAGGTCCATCTGGTCAAGGCTATGGTTTTTCCAGTGGTCATGTGTGGATGTGAGAGTTGGACTGTGAAGAAAGCTGAGTGCCAAAGAATTGATGCTTTTGAACTGTGGTGTTGGAGAAGACTCTTGAAGAGTCCCTTGGACTGCAAGGAGATCCAACCAGTCCATCCTAAAGGAGATCAGTCCTGGGTGTTCATTGGAAGGACTGATGTTGAAGCTGAAACTCCAATACTTTGGCCGCCTCATGTGAAGAGTTGGCTCATTGGAAAAGACTGTGATGCTGGGAAGGATGGGGGCAGGAGGGGAAGGGGACGACAGGGGATGAGATGGCTGGATGGCATCACTGACTCAATGGACATGAGTTTGGGTAAACTCCAGGAGTTGGTAATGGATAGGGAGGCCTGTTGTGCTGTGATTCATGGGATCGCAGAGTCGGACACAACTGAGCGACTGAACTGAACTGAACTCAGCCATAGTTTGTCATATTTGTACAGTAGATCCTAGGTTTGGCTCTTGATTAGTGCTTTATATCCATGTACCCATCACCCAACTTTAATACTGTCAGCTTTCTGTAAATGTTTCATCTGTGGTGGTGGTGGTTTAGTCACTAAGTCGTATCTGACTCCTGTGACCCTATGGTCTGTAGCCTGCTAGTGTTTCCTCTACTCCATATAAAGTTTTTTTCCAGTGGACTAAACCCCTATTTTTTAAGTGAGGTAAAAGTCATATAACATAGAATTCACTGTCCTAACCATTTTAAAGTGTCTAATTCAGTGCTACTCAGTGTATTCACACACAGTGTTGTGCAGCTGCCACCTCTACCTGGTTCCAGATATTTTCATCATCATCAAAGGAAGCTCCATTCCCATTATGGAGTCATTGCCCATTCTTCCCTTTACCTGCCAACCACTAATGCGCTTTCTGTCACTGTGTATTAGCCTGTTCTGGATTTGGGTATAAACGAAGGCATATATTATATGACCTTTTATCTTTGGCTTCTTTTGTTTACGTAGTTCTTTTGAGAGTCATCCGTGTTGTAGCATATGTCAGCACTTCACTCCCTTGTATTTTTGTCTGAATAATTAAGCCTCTTTTGATATGTATAAAAATATTCTCATTTGATATCAATAGTAGAAACTAGAATATTAGGATAATTTTATTCTAATAAAATGAGAAATTTGATGATTGTAAAGTGAAAAAATAGTAATGTAAAAGTATACTTACCAAAGCTGCATTTTTTTAGAATTATTGACAGAGACATCGAAATTAAAGCCTTTAGTTGAAATCTGGATGCTGAAACTTAATTGGATTCATGGGATAGCTGAATAAACAGGTTTCCTCACCAACTTGATTGAGGCAGTTGCAGTCTGTTTAATTCATACACAGCCTGAAAAGAGAGACAGATTGTGTCTCATTGCACCGTTGTTGTTTTTAGTTGCTAAGTTTTGTCTGACTCTTTGTGACCCCATGGGTTATAGCGTGCCAGGCTCCTCTGTTTTTGGGATTTCTCAGGTAAGAATACTGGAGTGGGTTGCCATTTCCTTCTCCAGGGGATCTTCCCAATCCATGGGATCCAACCTGCATCTCTTGCATTTAGAGGCGAATTCTTTACCACTGAGCCACCAGGGAAGCCCTGTATCATCTCATTACAAATTAACATTTGTTAGGGTCTTGTGGAATTGTTCCAGAGTAGAGGAAATAATACTACATTCATGTTTTGCTATGAACAAAGCTAGTGGAGATGATGGAATTCCAGCTGAGCTGTTTAATTAAAATCCTCAAAGGTTATGCTGTTAAAGTGCTGTACTCAATATGCCAGCAAATTTGGAAAACTCAGCAGTGGCCACAGAACTGGAAAAGATCAGTTCACATTTCAATCCCAAAGAAGGACAGTGCCAAAGAATGTTCAGACTACCATACAGTTGCACTCATTTCACATGCTAGCAAGGTAATGCTCAAAATCCTTCAAGCTAGGCCTTAGCAGTACGTGAACCAAGAACTTCATGGTGTGCAAACTGGGTTTAGAAAAGGCAGAGGAGCTAGAGTTCAAATTGCCTACATTCGTTGGATCATAGTGAAAGCACGAGAATTCCAGAAAAATATACTTCTGCTTCATTAACTACTCTAAAGCCTTTGACTTTGTGGAACACAACAAACTGTGGAAAATTCTCAAAGAAATTGGAATACCAGACCACCATACCTATCTCCTGAGAAACCTATATGCCAGTCAAGAAGCAACAGTTAAAACCGGACATGGAACAATGAACTGGCTCAAAACTGGGAAAGGAGTATGTGAAGGCTGTGTATTGTTACCCTGTTTATTTAATTTCTCCGCAGAGTACATCATGCAAAATGCCAGGCTGGATGACTTACAAGCTGGAATCAAGATTGCTGGTAGAAATATCAACAGCCTCAGATTTAGAGTGGTATCATCTGCATATCTGAGGCTGTTGGTATTTCTCTCGGCAACTCTAATGGCAGAAAGTGAAGAGGAACTGAAGAGTCTTGATGGGGTGAAAGAGGAAAGAGAGAATGCTGGTTTATAACTCAGCATTCAGAAAACTAAGATCATGGCATCCGGCCCCATCACTTCATGGCAAGTAGAAGGGGAAACAGTGGGAGCAGTGACAGGTTTTATTTTCTTGGGCTTGAAAAATCACTGTAGATGGTGACTGCATCAGTTAAATTAAAAGACGCTTGCTCCTTAGAAGGAAAGCTATGACAAACCTAGACAGCAAATTAAAAAGCAAAGAAATCACTTTGCTGACAAAAGTATATATAGTCAAAGCTATGGTTTTTCTAGTAGTCATGTATGGATGTGAGAGTTGGACCATAAAGAAGGCTGAATGCTGAAGAATTGATGCTTTTGAACTATGGTGCTGGAGAAGACCCTTGAGAGTCCTTTGGACTGCAAGGAGATCAAACCAGTCAACCCTAAAAGAAATCAACCCTGATACTCTTTGGAAAGACTGATGCTGCGCTCCAAAACTTCAAGAGCCACTCATTGAAAATGACCCTGATGCTGGGAAAGATTGAGGGCGGGAAGAGAAGGGGCAACAGAGGATAATATGGTTGGATGGCATCACCGACTCAGTGGATGAGTTTGAGCAAACTCTGAGATGTAGTGAAGGACAGGGAAGCCTCATGCACTGCAGTCCGTGGAGTTGAAAAGAGTTGGACATGACTTAGCGACTGAGCAACAACAACCACAACAACATGTTTTATTTCTCAAATTTAAAAAAATTCATTTAATTTCAAAAGCTTGTCTGTCTATGCTGGGTCTTTGTTTCGATATGTGGGCATCTCTAGTTCCTGCACGTGGGCTTGTTTGCCCCAAGGCATATGGGATCTTAGTTCCCTGACCAGGGAGTGAACCCAAGTCCCTTGCATTACTGGACCTCCAGGGAAGTTCCTATTTATTTTTCGTATTGTGGGAGTCAGGGCTTAATCTCCCCACTCCCACCTTTCCTCCTCCATTTCCTTTCTGTTATCATTATCAGATGGTTTCAGGAGACACTAAAGTGACATGGGTGTATTAAGTTCACCCAAAGGAAATCACAAATTTATTTTCAGGTCCTTAGTGTCTTGAATTAAGAAAGGCAAATGTAAGAATATAGAAAAATAATCATTGCTCTTTTTGAAACAAAAATGCAGAAATGCTAACACCCTTTATGTATTTTTCATGATCTGATTTTTAAAATATGCTTGAAATGTGTTTTTAAATCATGCACATTTGTATTATTGGAATGTAAATTTAATTGGAAGGCACTAAAGTTGAAAAACTAAGCCCCTAACATTTTTTCTTCAGATGTTAGCCTAATATTGCCTGTATAGAAATGTAGATGTACATGCTGAGAAATACGTCTCTATGGTAGTTACTTTGAGCCTGAAATCAGATAGACAGTTTTAGCATTCATATGAAATAAGATAGTTCATTCTAGTTTTTACACTCATCCTAAGAAACTTAAGAGGATAGAAATGAAGCTTAAGTTTGTTTGTTTTTTTAGTGACTCTTGTATAAAATGAGGGTCTTATAATAAACTTAAAATGATCTGTTTTATTATCAAACATCTGATGAAAACTTCATTTTAAAAATGTGAACAGTTCTTAGTGATTTTACCTTCCTTCCCTCTGCAGTTTAGCCACCCCACATGTGCAAAATACTTTCCCCAAGCTCTTAAAAACAGATGTTTCCTTCCACCAGGCTAAATTTTACAACAAATACTTACTAAATTATATATTTATTCTTTTTTGGGGGGCTGTGCTGGGTCTTCATTGCTGTGCGTGGGCTGTCTAGCTGGGGCAAGCGGGGGCTAACATTGCCATGCTCAGGCTTCTCATTGCAGAGCACAGGCTCTAGGGTGCATGGGTTTCAGTCATTGCAGCACATGGGCTCAATAGTTGCAGTTCTTGACTCTGGAGCATGGGCTCAGTAGTTGTGGCTCATGGGCTTAGTTGTCCCATGGTATATGACATCTTTCTGGACCAGGGATTGAACCAGTGTGCCCTGCATTGCAAGTGGATTCTTAACCACTTGACCACCAGGGAAACCCCCACAACAAATACCTATTAGCACTTAATCTGTGAATTGACCTTTTTCAAATTGTAACTGGTTTCTGCCATTAAGTGAAATAGTTCATTTTGTAAATAGGTTGACTAAAAGCTAGAAATGATGCATATTAGAAAAAGGTACAGGAGTATAAAAAAATAGTTCATTGAAAAATGTTTTCTGGTAGTGTTATAGTGCTGACATATTTGTAGTGAAAGTACTTTTTCCTTTCCCAGGTGTCATAGAACGAAAACATCGCCATGGCTACAGAAATTGGTTCTCCTCCTCGGTTTTTCCATATGCCAAGGTTCCAACACCAGGCACCTCGACAGTTGTTTTATAAGCGACCAGATTTTGCACAGCAGCAAGCAATGCAGCAGCTTACCTTTGATGGAAAACGAATGAGAAAAGCAGTAAACCGAAAAACCATAGACTATAATCCATCTGTAATTAAGTATTTGGAGGTAAGTTCAGTTAATGTGCTTCAGATGACCAAACTTTGGTTTTTTAAAAAGAAAAAAGTTTTAAAGTGTAGGGTAATGAGTATACCTGTGTTTTTTGAATTAGGAGGATGAAATAACATTTCAAATGAGGCCAGTCACCTCAATTATTTAAATAGAGTACTGGGTGGTCCCCCCCCACCCCCCCGAATGCATGAATAATCTCAAAAAATTTTAAAGACTCTAGTTTAAAAATAGACTTTGTTCTAAAGGTTCACAACATATATCAGAAGAGAGTACTTTGGTTCCAATTTTAAAGCACTCATTAAACCTGTAGTGTATATAAAATGTTAAGAGATTACCAACATAAGGATATTTGTATGAGAACATGTGTTCAGAATAGTGATGTCTATGTCCAGTATGCTGGACTCTCCAAGCCCCTCAAGGAAAGGGACTCTATTTACTTAGAGGGTTGAGCACCTGCTACAATCTTCTTGGGTGAAGCTCTGATACAGCGTATGAAGGCAGAGTAGGGGGTCTACCCTAAACCTGTGTCAGCTTGACGTATCTCCCTTATGAGTTGTTTATTTATTTGTCTTAACCTTTTTTAAGTCTCTGATTTGCTTTTTATTACCATCTCCACTTTAATCGGATTTTAGTCTGTTTTGCTTCCTATGAAGAAAATTTGTCTACTTTTCATTACCTGAGACAAATTGCTAAAAGACCTATATGCCTATTGGGCATAATTAGTGTGTTGCAGGGACTTAGCAGAAAAATATTCATTCATAGGTAAAGATAGATTTAGGCTTTTTCCAATGTTTCAGTTGAAAAACTAGACTAAGAGAGTTCGGGAGGAGTTAAGAAAACCAAGACCAGGATAAGAATTGTTTTGTGCTGAGGAATTTGAAGGAATTGGGAATGTCTGTCTATGAGAATGTGTTGGGGTCAACGGCATCTGGGATGGTTGGTTGGGCATAATATGAGTAGAGAGGAAATTCTAAGCAATGTCAGTAGGAAAAGGGGGAAATCTCTTAAGATAAACACTATTATCTGTGTTTTAGAATATGGTGAAAAAGTTTTATTCTTCTTTTTCCCCATTTGATGACAGGTTACATTTTTGTAAATATTTACTTAAGTTTCAAGTTGAGTATAATTAGACTGTATATTGATTGATTGATTGATTTTTAACAGAATAGAATATGGCAAAGAGACCAGAGAGATATGCGAGCAATTCAGCCTGATGCAGGTTATTATAATGATGTAAGTATAAGATATGTCATACTAGCTTAATAAAAACCTCTTTGCTTGGACCTAGGAACTATGAGATCTCTAATTTAAACATGGACTTTTCTTTTTACATTTTTTTTCTTTAATAATTAAAACATTCCTGAAAGGATAGTGTATCTGCATAAACCATGTTTTTTTTTTTTTAACCTGCATTTAAATTTTTCTTTTAATCTGATGATGGATGAACTTTTGATTTGGGGCTTAAAGCAATGCTGTCCAGCAAAAGGTTGCATTGCCTAAGAGTCTTTGTAATAGAGAAGTTAATTTTAAACCTTGCTTGTTATGAATATGTTTAAGTGTGTTGACTTTGAGAAGTAATTTGGGAAATCTGGCACTTGATTTTATTGTTTATTTAGTAATAAATAATAGGCATTTAACTTTCCTGTACTTCCATTTTCTTCATTTAGTTACTGTAGACTAATATATTACAATACTGTCCTGTATGGTCCTGAATTTGTCTTTAAATGTTGAAATGATTACCTTACCATATCCCTGGTTTATACCCTGTGCATGATCAGAAGCTCTTTACATCTAATTTTCTTTTTTTGTAGCTGGTTCCACCTATTGGCATGTTGAATAATCCTATGAATGCAGTAACAACAAAGTTTGTTCGAACATCAACAAATAAAGTAAAGTGTCCAGTATTTGTAGTCAGGGTAAGTATTCTGTTTGATACTTTTTGGAAAAATTAATTTTGAAAAATTAGCCTGCAAATGTATTTAATAGGACAAAGAAAATGAAGCATTGTTTAAAATATATAACTGGGATAAAAATCAGTGTATTGCTTATATTTTTATTTTGGAATATCCAGTTTATCTGTTATATCCACATTTAGTAAGGTAGTACTTTTGGATTGCTTTTATGTTGCAATTTCTGTAGAATTCTCTCTGAGCTAGCCATGGATAGTATTGCAGCAGGTGTCTGACTTGCTCTTGAATAGAAATGTTTTGTTGCAATTGAGAGAACAGCATCTCAAGATGAATCAAAACTCTTAGGGTTACTAGGAAGGGAAACACCCAAGAAGAACTGAAGTCCAATGGTAGACCATAGTTGTCATCAATGAAGGTGCATTGTGGGTACTCAATACATTTTCGCTAAAATTTTTAAAATATAATATTAAATAGTACATTGACATGGTTCAAAATATTAAAATTTGAAGGGTTTGTGATAAAGAAGTCTTCCATCTCTGTGTCCCAGGCATCCAGCTAATATTCCTATAAATAATAGTATAATCTTTTTGTGTGTGTGTTTTGCTAGTAAGAAAGTACTTGTTGGTTAGCAGTATATCAAGTCCAGAAACATAAGATAGTTAATAGTCAAAGTTAAGCGAATAAGAATTGAAAAAATAATGGGACAGAGGAAAGACATCTGTGGCAAATGAGCGAAATAAGCAGGTCTTCTTATTAGATGGGTGTGATAGACAGCCCAGAGAACTGAGAGGGCTGGAAGAGATGCTGGCTTCAGCTCCATACAAATGTGACAGTCAGTCAGGCCTCCTCTTTGTTTCAGAGGCCTATTACAGTAGAAAACATTAGAAAAGGAACATTATTTGAATGGATTTTGTGTTAGTAGAGCCAACCAATTTGTAGTGTACTTTTGTATGGCAGAGGATTTGGTAAAAGGAGTATGATGTGCAGCTAATTTTAATTTCTTGTTAGCATAACACAGAAAACCTTTTTGAGGTGAATAGAATCTGAGCATTCCATGTCCTGTATCTTGTTAGATGGGCAAATTTCTCATTTGGGACTCAAGCTATAAGGTCTTAAGAAATTTGCACGTAGTAGAGACAAGTCCAGATTACAGGTGTTAAAGACATAAAGACTGTGGGTCCTGTGTCTACAGTGTGGTTGCCTGTGGTCTTTACTGAGTTGGGATCCATAGCAGATAACAGAAACTAGGAAAGTAGGATTTTTTAAAATAATCATCAAAATCGTGATCTTCGGATAAACAGTAAAAGGCTGGCTTGTCATGTGTATCTGTGTAATTTACCAAATAAACTTGAGTTCGTATGTCTCATCCTATAAGCACTCTTGTATTTTTCAGCCGTGTGTCACACTTTTTACAGTGGAAAGTAGGATTGTTGTATTGATATTTCTTGTGTTTACATCTATGGAAAATGTGTATAATCTGTCATAGAAACTTGAAAATAAAAGAAAAAGTACATTGCGTTTTGTGTTGATAAGCATATGTCACAGATTCCTTCAGAATGCAGATTGGGACTTTGAAATACTGGGGTACTGTTAGTCATGCCTCTGTTGTATTGCCTTTTTTTTTTTTTTGAGACTAGATTAACATGAGACTTGTCACTGCTTGATATTGTGAATGAAGAAGAACTTTATATGTATTGTACAGTTTCCAGGAAAATTTTGATAGCCTTGATTTCCTTAAATTGATTGTTCTACTGTTTTGTTTTGTTATTTTCATAAAACACTGGTAACTTTTCTTCCTGAATGGTCCACTAGCAGCTGTAATAAATCAAATTTTCACTCATTCAGTCTCTTGAGTTTTTCTGATGACTGACAATCTTATTTATTAATATGTTGATCTTCCATGTATTCTAGAAAAAGTAGATCTTCAGATATTCTGTTTTGAAATGCTCTTTAGGGTACCTAGGTGTGTGTAACTTAACAGGTAATTGTAATGCACTTACTCTTTTTAATTTACTTAATGCTAGAGCTAGAGCTTTCGTTGGACTGTGTTAATTTCTTTTCTGGCTAAGTATTTGCTTATAAATCTGAGCCATATTCTGAAGTGAAAGTATTGTCCACTTAATGTCAGTTGTTAGATATTTTATAAAGACTTTCTGAGTGTTCTAAAAATTAATTAAAGTTGTGGATTTGTGACCTTGTATAATTTCTTTTTTTCTTTCCCAGTGGACTCCAGAAGGAAGAAGGTTGGTCACTGGAGCTTCTAGTGGAGAGTTCACCTTGTGGAATGGACTCACTTTCAATTTTGAAACAATATTACAGGTAACAGTAATCATTAGATGGTAGCATCATTCTGTGTTATTGGTATTTTTAAACTTACAATTGGACAGATTATTGCCTTCCATCGTGTAGTCTTTGATATGATGTTTATAAATGTTTTGTGTTTTCACAGGCTCATGATAGCCCAGTGAGAGCCATGACTTGGTCACATAATGACATGTGGATGCTGACTGCAGACCACGGAGGATATGTGAAATATTGGCAGTCGAACATGAACAACGTCAAGATGTTCCAGGCACATAAGGAGGCGATTAGAGAGGCCAGGTTTATACACAATATACCATTTTCTGTAGTCCCTATTGTCATGGTTAAATTATTCTCTAAGTGTATTCTGGGTGCAGAGATGCATGGGTTCTGTCAGATTCTGGGAAACTTTTTGCACCCTATAAACACAATATTTTTCTTTGTTTTCACATATTCACCATTTTGCTGGCACTTTTCTGAAGTAGTGTTGTCCCGATATGAGCCTTTGCAATATGTTAGAGATGTATTGTCTGCCGCATTTTGCACTGGTTTTCTCTTTTCATTTATGGTTAATAATGTGTATACGTTATTCATTTTTATTACCTACTATGTAAGACAAGAATATTTCATTCCAAATAAAGAATTCAGTCTTTAATTATACAACTGAATAAAATCTAAAGCCTACAGAAAACACCTTCAGAGTTCTCACAAAATACAAGGGAAAAAAAAGGCTTAAGTGAAGACCTGGTTGGCTTGGTTATGCCACGACTTCAAAAGGAAAGTATAGTAGGGCTAAAAACTCTCCAAGTAACTCTGGATGTGGCAAACATTAATGGATTAATGAGCGGGTTCTTTCAAGCTTTGAAGCTGTAAGCAGACCATTGTCAAGAAGACCGTAGGACTTTCCTTCTGATTCACTGTTGATATTAGTAATGCAAATGTATAAGTGGGAGTTTAAAATATTTTCATTAAGTTGTATATTTTTACATATCAGTGAGATATGTATAGTAAAGATGGAAAAGAAAAAGTTTCAAAAACAAGCTTGAAGAAATGCTGCAGCTTCGGAAGAAAGCTAAGCAGTATTCTTTATGGTTGTCCACCCACACGAGGGAGGAGTTGACATCTTTATAGAAACATCATCCACTGTAGTCACTTGTTTCTACTTTCAGAATCTTAACAAAGACTTACTGGATAAACACACATCTGCAAAGACTGTGCCTTATTCTCCTGACTATACATGGAGTTTTCGAAAGTGGTCCTTTCTTAAGCATAAGGTTCGGAAGTTCAGGGGAGTTCTTAGAGTTAAATGAGAAACTTGATGGTCTTTTACAGGGAGGAAGAAATGGATCCCTCCTTTGCAGCATATTCTTTGGCTTTAAACAGTTGGAATGTCCCCATGTTAGTTTTCTTCAAAAAGTGTAACATTCATGCGATAACTTGCCTGAAAGAAGGTGTGAACATTTTCCACAAACCTTTTACATAAGTGAGAAACATCATATGAAGGAATGTTTTAACAACTAGTCTTTAAACAGCCTGCCTGAAACTTTTCAGCTTATCATTATATGAAGTTCAAAGCAGAAGCTGATGCTAGTTTTTTTTGAGCAGTATTCCTATGTGATTTTAAGAGACTTTACAGGAATATTGCAAAGAGAGTTTGTTTAGTTCTATGCTTAATCAGCTCTATGTTCTCTGTTGATACCATAGGAAATACTATACTGTGGGGAGTCTGGAGAGCATCAGTACTAATAGTACCCTCATTAAGTTCTCTGAATATTGATGATTGAAAACTAAGAAGCAGCTACTCTGAATTATTCTTTTGTTGAGTTACGTTTGTTAGCTGACAGCATTCTCTTTAAGGGCTTCTTCACTGTTGGATGCTCCCCTCTCCCGTTTATAACGCAGCACAGTGTTTTTATTTTTCCCTGTCTGAGAAGCACAGATGATCTGTTAAATGCTGACTTCTTTCCCCTGCTGTGTGTCTTCATGTAACAGTTTCTCACCCACGGATAATAAATTTGCTACATGCTCTGATGACGGCACTGTTAGAATCTGGGACTTTCTTCGTTGCCATGAGGAAAGAATTCTCCGAGGTACGTGTACTAACAGTACTGATTGGAATATTTAAATAGGGAAGGCATTTGTGGTTTAAATCATCACAGTACCACAATACCAGCTTACATCGTCATTCAGTTGTTTTACATACACACCATCTCAACCAGGCTCTTTAAAGAAACCTGAACTCTTTCTGGTTCACAATCACTTTTTGTCTATTTTTACTATTAATATTTTGAGCTATAAATTGAATACACACGCATTTGTTAGGGCTATATTCCTTTTCCTGCCTTGTACCCAGGATGGCTTTCTCTAACATATTGACACTATAATTTTATTTGTATAACTCACATTCTTCTGACATTCCTTTTTCAATAGGCATTAACCAAAGTCTCAGTAGCTACACTTCTCAATATTGGTGTTTCTGAAAGGAGGTAATTTTTCAGTATACCACATTTATACTACATGGCCCACTTGTTACTAAGTATTGAAGGTATTTTTATTTACTTTTATTGATTTCATAGTTATAAACTAACATCTGTGAATTACTGTATCCTAGAAAAGAAATCCATATTTTCACTTGGATTAACTTAGTTTTCTAAGGTGGGGCTGTTGAAATAACTCACAGTAGTATATCAACACCATTGATGTGAATTTAATAGTGTTAGAGTTAAGGAATTAACTGTGTTTTATCTATTCAATATAAATATTTACACACAAAACATTTACGTACATCTCAGTTGATTATTAACTAGGAAGGTAGTTTTCTCAGGTATTAACAAACAGTACATTGTCTTCCATACTATTGATTCCATTATGCCATAAAAGTATCATCTTCCTCTGACACATACATGCATAGTGAGAGAATGGGTGCCACAGACATTGGGTGTCAAGAAATTACTATTCAGAGATTGCCCTTTTTTGTTCAAGAGTTGGTGGAGTGAGTTATCTTGCTTGACTTGTTTCTCACACCTTTTCAGAGTTTTATTTACAGCATATAGAGTTGATGCTTTCTAGACAAGAAGTTTAGTGTTTATTTCAAGCCAGTATATTTGTTTAATCACAATTTTTAAACATTCCTGGCTTTGCACATTTTGTGGGTTTTATCCACAGTAATGTATTGTGATAGCTAGCATAAGGATATTGTACCTGTCCTATTGAAGGGGTGTACTCACGATGAGGTCATAATATTGACAACTTCAGAAACTAGATGGAGCCTTTGAAATCATCTAATCTGCGTTATTTTATGGATGAGCACCAAGACCCAGGAGATTAAGTGAAATAGTCAAGGTAAAATAAGTTCAGAGCCAGGACGAGCATCCTATCACTTGACACCTATCCTAATTCTGCTATGAGAAGTCTTAGTTGTTAAACAATGATAACTTTTTCTAGACTTTGAAAATCCTAAGAAATATAGAGGAAACCAAATAATTTTATGTATTGGTGAAATTCTTAAGGCCATTAATTTTACAATGGCCTAGTCTATAATAACCATGAAGTCTGATATAATACCACTCTGCATTTTGTATTAAATAAAGAAAAAAACTAATATAAGGTAGTGTTTTTAACCCCAAGTGCCAATGAAGTGTTACTCAGTTTTATTAATGAAACTGTTTCTAAACAGTGCTTAAGAACTTGATTCTTCTGAGATTTAGAGTGTAAGTTAGGTATTAATGAGCAGTTAAATATTTTCAAATTTGAGTCCAGGTGAATTTGGATAAAACTACGTGAATGCTGAATCATTACCTGTTCTTCATATAGCTTAAAAAACACACCAGTATCATGTCTATATTAATTGAGAGTGGAACTTTATATTTTATGTGGGTATTCTTGTAAGTTTTTACTATGAATATTTAAAAAGTGCACAAAAATGCAGTGAACTTCCATGTAGTTTTAGGATCTGTATTCTAGCTTATTCATGTTGTTGTCTTCCTGTAAACAGTATTATATTTGCTTTATGGTCATGACTTTTTTCTTAGTACCTTATTGAGTACATGAGAAATATAAATACAGTAAACCAAGTTAATTATACCACCTAAGTAGTACTTCTGGTAGTGGATCTGGTGTAGTAGATGGGTTGTTAGGTTCTAATTATCTGACAGAAAACTATCATTCCTCATTTTTCTAAATTTTCTGAATTTTAGACATAAAGTAACAAAACCAGTGTTGTCATAATTTTCCTATTCACTTGGTGGGTTGGAGATCAGGGGATTATGGAACTCAAGTTTTCTCAACGGATGAGGTGAAATTCTTAAAAAAATGAAGAGAATTTAATTTAGTTCTATTCATAGAAAATTGAATCCCAAAGTTAAGCAAATAGGAGGCTTTTAAAATGTCTCTTGTCCTTTATAAATGTACGATAGGCTCTATGACGTCAGGCAGGTAAGCACACGTCTATGGCATGTTAGTGTTGTGCATCAGACCATCACTTGGGATTCAGTTAAGAAAATCCAACAACATTTTGATTGAAGGGGATATTTGTGAGCACATAGTCCAACTGTTCATCAAATACTTTACTATATCATTCCACCAAACCATTTTTCTACTCACAGAACATTTTTAGTGATACAATATTTACTGTGTGTGTGTGGTTAGTCGCTCAGTTGTGTCCGAGTCTTTGTGACCCTGTGGACAGTAGCTTATCAGGCTGCTTTGCCCATGGGATTTCTCATGCAACAATACTGGAATGGGTAGCCATTTCCTCCTCCAGAGGATCTTCCTGACCTAGGTATTGAACCCAAGTGTCTTGCATTGGCAGGCAGATTCTTTACCACTGAGCCACCAGTGAAGCCTATACAATATTCACTACCTCACACGAACCTCTAAAAAGAGGTTGTTTTATGTAGCTCTAATTTTCAGAAAGTTCTTTCTTTAAATCAGAAGCCTGCTTTCTTATAACTTGTCCTGCCTTCTGGAACACAAAAAAATTAAATCTGAACTCTTCCACATGGCAGCCCTTCAAGTATTTGAAGACAGCTCTCATATCTTCTTAATGTCTTCTAGCTGTAAGCTTACAGGATCCCTGTGTGTGGCTGTTGCTGCTAAGTCGCTTCAGTCGTGTCTGACTCTGTGCGACCCCACAGACGGCAGCCCACCAGGCTCTGCCGTCCCTGGGATTCTCCAGGCAAGAATACTGGAGTGGGTTGCCATTTCCTTCTCCAGTGCATGAAAGGGAAAAGTGAAAGTGAAGTCGCTCAGTCATGTCCGACTCTTAGCGACCCCGTGGGCTGTAGCCTACCCGGCTCCTCCGTCCATGGGATTTTCCTGGCAAGAGTACTGGAGTGGGGTGCCAGTGGCAGAGGCCATTATATAATATGAGTACAGAATTTACAGTTGCTTTTTAGTAAGTGTCCTTACTGAGATTGTTCTTATACTTCTTGGAAAAAGACGTTACACAAGAAAAAATAATCAGTATTTTTAGTGTTTCAATGAGCATCAATCTATTGTCAGATTTGCTGCTTTGAGGTTGTCGTATTTGTTCCATAGATGGGAAAAGGAAACACTGGTGAGGTTGAATGTATTGCAGCATTGAGAAGTACCATGTCTATTCCCACCCATTTCCAGAGCATATGCAGATCAGCATAATTGACACACATCTATCTTTCTTTTCTAGTATGAATTACAGCACTCAATTTATGGACTGGGATTAAAATAACCTTTAAGCACCAAGAATACATAAGTCTAAATGAGCCTCTAAGTGTTTATGCACTTGACTTCAAGTGAAATAGAGGCATTAAAATCCATTTATTAGTGAGCATATATTGTATTTATGCTATCATAGGTAGAACACATTTTTAAAAAATAAGGTATGATGTCTTCCTACCCTCATGCTTCTTAAAGTTTATTTTCACAAACTTAAAATGTTGGGTATTGGGGGAAAGAGTCAATGAGAGTCTTAGAAGTGTACTTTTATCAATATAAAGTTAGAATCAGATCATTTGTGACTAAAATGAAAATGAGAAAGATTGGAGATACAGAATCAATAAGAATACTGTAGTTAATTTTAATGAGAAGCGAAATTTTATTTTTTTGTGCTTAGTTGTGTCTGACTCTTCGCGACCCCATGGACTGTAGTTTACCAGCATAATATACACTATTAAAAAGAATCCAATTTACTAGCTTTAGTATGCATTGTTTTACCTTCTTGATTTTAGCAACAGTAGCTGATACATTACACTTATTCTAAGTAGTCCGTTTAATCTTACCAATACCCCAATGATATAAATATACTTTATTTCACATTTTAGAAAAAAGTGAACTTCCCCAAGGTCATATAACTTGTAAGAAGTGAGGCTCAGATTTGAACTCCTCTTATCTCAACTCTAGAGTTCATACTCTGAAGCGTTATGTTAAACTTCCTCTTTTATGTTTAAAAAGTATCATCAGCATGGATGTAATAATGTCTTCCTGAGCTGTGATGATCAAATTGTAGAATAAAGGTTTTTGCAGGGAAAGAAGAGAAGTATTGGGTAGAGAGAACTATAGATTCTCAATTTTATTTTACCATTCTACTTTAAAGCTGTCCATATAGGATATAGGTTTTCAATCACAATGAATAGTACAAACTGCAAATTAGTTACAAACTATATACTGGGTTAAATAAATAAACATGGACATAAGGAGTTGTACTGAGGCTTACTCAGGAGGTAAGATTTGTTTTCAGTTTTAAAATACACCATTCATGGAGAGGAAATGAACCCCTGAGTATACACAGCATAAGAAAATAATACTGTTTTTGATAAGTCTCTCTGTATCTCTGCCTGACTGCATGTGACTGTGGTTCTTTAATGAGATAAGCCCCTCTGCGAAGATCTTTTGGTTTAGCAGTGTGTTTCTGAACTGTGTGAAGACATACTTACAAAGTCTTGAGTGTACAAAAAAGTCTCTGATGCTTTTTTATTGGTAATATTTTATTTATAATTGGCAAACCATGAAGTTTGCGATTAAGGGACCTTTATGTATTTGTACAAAACATTCCACAGAATCCTTTGTGTTCTCCCCAAGATGAAAAGCAAATACTGAGCTTCCTTTAAAGTAGCCTGTAGCAGAAGAACTCCTTTCACTAACATAGCATGCTTTAGTATTAAAAGAACTTAGGGCACATCTTATATAATCATCCAGTCAATCATGTGGGCCCATAAATATATTGGTTGATACCTGTTTTCCCTGTGTTTCCTTATTTTGAGGAAGCGTTTATTGAAGGCTCTTTTCCCCCTGCTGCCCTGAACAGACTGGATCATGGTATGTTTTCCTACATAAATAATTATCTGGGTATATCATGAGAGGGAAGAAGACTTAATATGTATGTCTAAAGCAAATTGTTTGAAGAAATTAGTATAGTAGGATCCTGAAATATTCATTTAATATGGTCCATTCATATTTTACAGTATCGTTTTAGGTTTTTATACTGAGCTTTGTTCTAACTCTGTACTACTTAAAATATTGCACATATATTCCAACAACTTGTTGAAAATAGATCTTGGCTTTCTTGGGATGCCAGGGCTGCACACTGTTAGAGGCATTCTGTGTTTTAATTAAGAGTCAACAGTAATTTCCAGACATTCTTTTGTGTATAACAAGTCCAATTTTTTGACAGCAACAGATCACTATGACTTGTCATCTGGGCAGTTTTTATCTTTGCATTTAGTAAATATTCTGTAATTGTATGCTTCAGTTTGAGTGAGGCTTAAGTTTCTGTTTGCCAGTGAATTAGTTACCCTCAAGAGCTCGGCTAATCAAGATTTTTATAGTTTTTAAAATTAAAATTCAGAACATTGGAAAGAGCTGATAAAAGTAAAGGTATAATATGCTTTTGGCATCTTCATTTTCAGTGGGTAGATCCTTTAATGAAAATAGTATAATTAAAATATGGTATCACCACAAGTAAGTTGTTTGACAGTGAAGGTTAAGTACCAAAACAAATACTGTTTTTTTCACAGTCACTTTCTTCCTTTACTCACTTTTATTATATATCTGAAAGCCATCTTAAAATTTGATTTAAATCAGATCTTGGGAATTTCTAAGAAGCACCTACAGTGCTGTGATCTCTTTATTTATAAAAGACTAAGAATTTCTATTTAAAGGAAGAAATGGTAGTTTCTTGGTCATTTATCCCTTTTTTTACAGATTGTGTCATAGAATAGTCTTAATTTGTCCAAAACACACTATTATGACTCAAAAATCAATCTGCTCAGGCTTCTTTTTTTTTTCTTTTCCAGTGAATATATTTTAATATAGTTCTCTCTGAGAGAACTTTACCTTCTTAGCCTGGTTTTAGAATGTCACGTTACTTGCATTATCCCAGTAAAGTGTATCTACTTTAATTTGATGTTTTTAACTATTGAGTTGGTTTCTGGGGAACCCCAAGAAGGGTCCAGTCACGACAAGGTGCCTTTGCGCAGGGATTGGTAGAGCTTCTCTACCAGCGTGCAGCCCAGTGTGCTGCTGTATGTTGGCCCTGCCCTGACTGTGCATGCCCCTTTGTAGTTCTGAACAGGCAAAGGTACAGATATTGTGTAGAGATACAGTTTAGGTTATATAACTTTAAAAGTGGCTGAGTTGCTGCTGTTCAAATCATAAGTATTCTGTCAACGCTAAAACAGTTAGGAAGTACTGAGGGAAATCAACATGAATGCAGACCAAAGAGTACTGAAGTGAAAGGCTCTCAGTCGTGTCCGACTCTTTGCTACCCCGTGGACTATATACAGTCCATGGAATTCTCTAGGCCAGAATACTGGAGTGGGTAGCCTTTCGCTTCTCCAAAGAATCCTCCCAACCCAGGGATCAAACCCAGGTCTCCCACATTGCAGGTGGATTCTTTACCAGCTGAGCCACAAGGGAAGCCCAAGAATACTGGAGTGGGTAGCCTATCCCTTATCCAGCAGATCTTCCTGACCCAGGAATCGAGCCAGGGTCTCCTGCATTGCAGGTGGATTTTTTACCAACTGAGCTATCAGAGAAGCCCAAAGAGTACTAAGGTGAGTCCAAGAGACTTCGTACTTGGGAGCTCAATATTTTATCTGCAACAGAAACTTCTTATATAAAACAAAAGTAATTTGTGATACCAGGAGTCACCAAAGGTTAGAGTAGTTGGTCTTAGTCCTGTAAAGCCTACTAGTTGCTTTTTTAGAATAAATAGTTTTAACTCTTACTCTTCTGAAATGAAATTTATTGATAATAACCCATACATATAAAACTTTTTTTAAAAAAGGTACCAGTGCACATCCAAACAGACTCTGAGAAGAAAAGTCTTTACAGAATGCTCATTAAGGGACATTACTGTTTCCGTTGAAAACTAGTGGTTTGGAATAGAAATAGGTCATGCTAAAACAACCCTAGTTTTATAGAATTACCAGAGGGGGAGATAAAGGAATTGTTTCAAACCATAGTCAGTCTTTTGAATTAATCTGTAGATCGTGGCATTATAGCTACATGACTGACTGGTATTTCCAAAAAAGTTCATTGGATGTTTGTTATCTGTGAGGCACGTATGCAGAAAGTGCTGCAAGATCCTTTACTTGGCCTCTCTCCTGTTTAATATTTTTTAATAAAGATGGCTTTTGCAAGTTAACAGGTGATTCACAACTATAAGCAGAAATTCTTATCTAGAGAGAATCTCTTGAATCTTATATTCAAGAAGATAGTGTCATGTTAAACTTAGTGAATAGAAAATTATTGTATAAAATTTTAAATGGAGATAAATGTAAAGTTCTGTATTTAGGTTTTCCGTCTCAATTCTGAAGTTTACTAGATTGGTATATGAGAGTTCATATAAAAATAACCATGGGTTTTAACTGATAAGTGTGAATTCTTGAGGTGTCATGCCATCCCTTGTAAAAAATGGATGTTTCAGAATGATGTGTGTGTGTGTTTAGTCTCTTAAGTCGTGTGCAACTTTTTTGTGACCCCATGGACTGGAGCCCACCAGGCTTCTCTGTCCAAGGGATTTCCCAGGCAAGAAGACTGGAGTCAGTTGCCCTTTCCTTCTTCAGGGTATCTTCCTGACCTAGGAATCAAACCCATGTTTCCTGCATTGCAGGCAGTGTAGTTAGATTTTACGACTGAGTCACCAGTGAAGTCCTTCAGAATGATGGGGCATAGTTATCATGGGAGATGATTAGAATGGAGAAGGATCTGGAAATCATGAGGAAAAGTATGGGGAAGTTTAGTATTCAGCTTGGATAAGAGAATCTGAAGAAAAATTTTTGTCATCTTCAAATATTTAAAGGCTTTTGTATGGGAGTAGGATTGGATTTATTGTATATAGCTCTAGAATAAAGGGGATAGGGAGAAAATTAGGACATCATCATGTGTGCTAAGTCACTTCAGAAGTATCCAACTCTTTGTAACCCTAAGGACCCTTTGCAACCCGCTAGGCCCCTCTGTCCATAGGATTTTCCAGGCAAGTATACTGGAGTGAGTTGCCATGCCCTCCTCCAGGGAATCTTCCCAACCCCAGGGACTGAACTTGGATTTCTTACATCTGCATTGGCAGGCTGTTTCTTTACCACTAGTGCCACCTGGGAAGCACTAGGACATCATATTTGGAGTTAATTATGGAATTTTTTTTTTTAGAAAGATAAGATAATGGGCTATTATGTGAGCTATTAGGCTTTTCCTTTGCTGAGATTTTGCCACATTTAGCTTTGCCAGCTGTCAGGGAGATTTTAGAAGGCACTGCTTTTTCAGGTGGATGGTTCTATTTGAAAATAATTAACCTGGATTAGATTGTCTGTTTCCTGTAGTTTCTTGTTTTAAGGCAGACCCAAAAGCTTGAAAGTCAAGCATGTGGATACATTCATTATCAAGGGTTAAAATGGGTAGGGTATGTCCCATGAAGAGATATTGCCACTTTGCTCTAAAAATACTTTTGGTAGGACGTTAGATCATTTAATTAATCCTATTGCTTGAAGTAGTAAATAGAGCCTCAGAGCCACCTCATGTTTTAAAAAATGTTTTAAAGTATTTATACTCTTAAATCATTATACATACACATATACAGTAAAGTATACAAATCTTAATTTTACAGTATGAGGTATTTTTACATACTTAAACATTCATCTGTAACCACCTCTTAGATCAAGATACAGAGTATTTTCAGCATTCTAATGATTCCTTCATGCTTCTTTTCCACCTAAGCCTTTTATTAAGTAGTTTAGACTGTCAAAGATATTTTCATTAAATTATTTTTCCTTTTTTCCCCACTATTCTTTATTTTGTCGATTTGTGGTTTCTGTCATCTCACCTTCTCTTGTGTACAGCTTTCTTAATTTCTTTTCCTTGATTTGTTTCTGTAGCCTTTTGAAAATGTCTTTTTAATTTTTCTGATTTTACTAGTTTTTCATTTTTACTAATTTTTCATTTACTAGTTTCCTGTTACATAACAAAACAGTTTATAAAGAGATAGTATTATGTATTAACACAATCACAGGCTCTGGAATCTGAATGTTGGTCACAGTTTTAGCTGTTAGCAGCTGTGTAAATCACATTGCTTTGGTATGTCCTCCTGTGTATAATGGGGATTAATAATAGTGCCGACCTTACTAAGTTGTGAGAATTAAATGGGTTAATTCAGAAGAAGCACTTAACTAGTGCCATAACAAGTGTTCAGTGAATGCTGTCAGTTTCAAAGCTAATTTCAAAACCTGTTTCCCTAGTTCTGCCTAGTTAAGGACAAAAATGGTTGTTTCAGAAGTGTATTTTACTTTTCTTGTTAAATGTTTTTCAACCATTGTCATTGGTGTTTCAGTAGTACAGGTTTTATTTACAGGTCATCCATAAATAGGAGCACTTGTTTAAACACAGTTGTCATGATTTTCTAACGTTTTCAGGTATAAAAAACTCAGCACTTAGAATTGGGTATTTTAGGATTCATATGGAAACATTTAAGGTATTCCCAGGGGCCTCAATGGTAAAGAATCTGCCTGCCAGTGAAGGAGACACAGAAGACTCAGGTTTAATTCCTGGGTCAAGGAAGATCCCCTGGAGGAGGAAATAGCAACCCACTTCAGTATTATTGCCAGAAGAATCCCATGGACAGAGGAGCCTGGTGAGGTACAGTCTGTGGCATCGCAAAGAGTCAGATGCGATTGAGCATGAACACATGGAAACATTTCAAGATTCTGTTTCGTTAGGTGAATTGAGTATCTAATGACTACCTACTGTTCAAGATTCTGTACTTGATTCTTCTGCTGATACACAGCATGATCTTGACACTTAAGCAGCATTTTCAACATTTCCCTAGTTCTTTTATTTCTTCAGATGTTTTGTAAATTGGCCTAGTCCCATGGTGAACCAATTCAGAGTGCTGAATAACTGAAAAATAACTGAAGTTATTCAGTCTTCACAGTTTATCACATTGCAGTAGACTGTGGTAATTGGTGTCTAGACAACTTCATCAAGACAGCATTTATTTTTCTCTGGGGAAAGAACAGGTTTTTTACGTATTGACCAAATTGATCACAATTTTAAACTTCAGACTCCATTTAGCAATGTAATAAAGTTGGGCGAGCTAGTGATAGCCCTAGTAAAATGTCATTTTTTGGGCATCTTTGATGAGTAATGTGACCAGCAGTAAGTTAGAAGTCTTGGGGAAAGAATATTCCACATACTTTTTGATCACAGTAGGCAAGACTTAAATACAGAAATCTGGTATCATTTGTTTGGGCTTCCTGATCATTCTGTGTCTCTATCCCATCCAACTTGGCGAGTGACAACGTACTGGCTGGGGTAAGGCTTATTTGCTGGGTAGGAGCTAAATCTTTATATAAGGTGAAGCAGATATGGGCCCAGTTGGTAAAGTGAGCAAACAGGATGATGTTATAGGACATATTAGAAGTTAAAGAGCATTGTAAGTTCCATGATTTATGAATGTAAATCCTGCTTCTCTCTTGAGGTCGTATAATACAGTGCTCACTTGTAATGTTCTCTCTGTAGGCCCTGTAGTGTTCTCCCCCAGCTAATGCCTGTACTGTGGGCCTTCCCTAGTGACTCAGATGGTAAAGAGTCTGTCCGCAATGCGGGAGTTTGATTTGATCCCTGGTTTGGGAAGATTCCCTGAAGAAGGAAATGGCAACCCATTCCAGTATTCTTGCCTGGAAAATCTCATGGAACGAGGAATCTGGTAGGCTACAGTTCATGGGTTGCAAAAAGTCACACATGACTGAGCCACTAATGCTGGATAGTAGGCCCTGAATGTTTTGAAATACTTCAACCAGAAGTTTGATGTTTTTAATATTTTACATATTTTTTGTAATGATCAAATCAGGTCATTTAGTTCTCAGAGATTTATGGAAACTATTTGATTTACATAGTTTTCAAGTGGTTTGTCAATCTAATTTTTGAGGATATTTTTAGTTTTACAGATTTAATGTTTTAATATATCATACAAATATAAATCACCAATGATATTCTGGGTAAAAATAAAAGGTTTATTAAAACATTCAAGAGTATATGCTAGGCAAGTTATTTGGTTTATTAAATTCTAGCAGAAACATCATTAAATGTTACATAAATGTTACTGTAAATAACCTTTTCAATTAAGTGTTTTAAGTGTAGTTTTTTCCTTTATATTTTGGACCATATTTTTAAAAAGGAAAATTTTCTGTCCTCCCACCATGAAGAAATAAGATGATGACACAGTTCTGATTTTGGAAATTGGATATTAGAGATTGAAGCCTGTGGTATGATGGGTATTAAAAGACTCACTATGTTAGAGGAGAATTTCAGTCCTGGTGGAGGCTCGCCAAGGACTGTGATGATTGAAAGGGACAAGGCTTGACACTGTTGTTAAGGTCTAGACTGTAAAAAGAATAGTAGTATTGTGATGTTTCCTTCATCATTATTTTACAGTCACATTT
Source organism: Giraffa tippelskirchi (assembly GCF_054371585.1). Taxonomy (NCBI): domain Eukaryota; kingdom Metazoa; phylum Chordata; class Mammalia; order Artiodactyla; family Giraffidae; genus Giraffa; species Giraffa tippelskirchi. Next base: position 67,761,425 of record NC_137277.1, read on the forward strand.
GAATAAATGTGTTAAAATCCAATGGGTGATTAATCCACATTCCTTGAAAGAATTAAATTTAGAAGAGGTTTACAGAGGAGGTTGGATTTCGGGAACAGTCAGCCTTCTTGGATTGCTTCTAATACTCTGGTACAAATGTTGGTGAAAGGATATAAAACTAAATAAAATGTAACATGAATATTTACCAATATTCCCTAAACACTGTGGACTCATATACCATGTGGACTCAAGGGAGACCACAAGCTTCCTTTTCCTACTGTAAGTTACACTGGCATTACATGCTTTTGAACATTTTTTTATTGATATGTAGAAGTGGTTTTTAACTGCATGATCCCATCAGATAAGTTTAAATCATTGCTTGTCCTGCTTGTTGAATAACTGGGTTTTCATGACCTGCAAAAAGTAAATCTGACAAGGGAAATCAGATTGTAACGTATGTAGCACACAGATAGAGAGCAGTGGTGGTGAAGACGTTTTTTCTCAACCAAAATGCCCACACAGTGCATGTTCCTAAGGAATGATGTGCCTTTGAAGACAGTGACTTTCATGTTTGAGATCTCAAGACTGAAGTTCCTGACTGTCTTCTGTGGCCAGGAAGAACACAGTAGACACTTAGGGAACTGCATGCATTTACCTGTGTCCCCAACCCTAGGGGACATGATAATCTTCCAGTTTTATCTGGAAAGTAAGTAATGGGTGATTTTTTTGTTTGTTTCGGTATATAGGGCTTTTTTTTTTTTAAAGCAGATTTTATAGTTGACAAAAGATATTTTCTGTTTTTTTCTTTGGTCCAGAGACTTCTTTTTTATTATTATTTATCCTCAGGTTCTTCAAGACTTAATAGTTTTTAACTTTTGTGTTAAACGTATAGTTATGAATAGATTAAAATATTTTTTGACAGAATCCTCATTTTAGTGTCTGTAGTAGATGTGTTTCTATTATAGAAACTTGTTTATTCTAAGTTGGCAGATTAATTCTTAGGAAAATAACATTCAGCTGCCAAGTGAGAGTTTTTCGCACATTTAAAAAAATCTTTCAGTGAGAAAGTACATATTAAAACCTTCATTTTCTTCTCACAGCTAACCTGTTATCCAGGTTTTTCCAGTAGTTATGATGAGCACTGTTGTTTAAAAAAAAAGCAAGCAAGAGTTATTTCTTTCACCTTTTCCTTATATACCTTTGGTTTTATTATTGCTGTGTATTTCCATGGGGTCCTTGGTTTTAAACTACTTTTGAATCTGTATGTATCCAGATACTTGCGCATGCCTCCACTTGAAATACTGCTCTTGATAAACTGCTGCTCATTCTCCTAATCAGCTTGGCTAGACGGGTTTCTCCTATGTCTTCTCAGTGTGACTGGCAGTAATGCTTTTTATCTTATCTGAATTCTTCAACACGTTTTGGCATGGTTTTGACATTAAAAGCAAAATGAAAGAAATCTTACACCAAAATCATCCCAAGTGGCCTTCCTTGTGAATAATGAAATGAGTATTAATAAGCCATCTTTTAGAGTCATTTTGTAACCCTAGAAGACTTAGTCTGTTTTTATTCTGCAATTAGTATTGACAAGTATACCTGCAGTCAGAGACCACCAAAAACATACCTGTAGTTTAACAAGTTGTATTTATTACTCGTCACAGCGAAGAACATAGGCCTTAGGGAATTTGAGGTGTCTCAGTAAGAGGATCTTATAAAGATTATGTTATAGGCTTTGGACTGGATAATTAGGACAAGGGTTTAAGGACGTGAGGGCTGTCATTCTTTTAGCATGAGAGAGACATTTGGTATTTTGTGGTTTGTGCAGGACCTTATGTTTATCTCACCTCATCATAATCTCAGAATGACTTAATTTAATACAGATGTTTAGTGAGATTGTCCAACAGAACAGAATGGTTTAGCTGTAATTGTCAGATCAGTTGGTAATAACATTGAGGCTTAGTTGTGAACATCAGATTAGTTCTCAGAGGACATGACTGCCCCGCCCCCCATAGCTTTTAAGTCCAAGTGACCTTTCATTATGTAGGAACCAGCTGGGGGAGGCCAAGATTTAATAGCAGTGACATATTGGGTCTGTCACTTGAACAAGCTGCATTGATACTGACAGGGATATTTTTATAAAACAGCAACTGGGAAGCTTGCCAGTTTTCAGCTGGTTATAAGTAGTTATAGGTTTCCCCCACTATCCTAAAGTAGGACACAGCTTACGAACAGATGTAAATCGAGACAAAGCATGGATGCTCATGATTGCAGTGCACAGCTACCATGGCTTGATGCAGAGATGCTGAGTGTAGTGCCTAAGGAAGGAGCTTGATGGCACCACTTTTGTTGTTCAGGGAAACCACTCTTCTATATTGGCTTTGCTGCAAAACTTGAATGCTATTGCTTTTTTGTAAAAGCAGAAATCCTCTTTGGATTTCCTTCTGTTAGCATTATTTCACAAGTTGAGGGTCTGTTTCCAGCCCTGTGTTGCACAAGCCCTATCATGCCGTTTTCCAACAGCATCAGTTTTTACTTAAGGTATGTACACTGTGTTTTTAGGTACACTGCTATTATACACTTAATAGACCACAGTGTGTGTGAACATATGCACTGGGAGAGCAGAGGTTCATGTAGTTTGCTTTATTGTGGTGTTCTAGAACCAGACCCACAGCATCTCTGAGGTATGCCTGTGCTAATGTAGGTCTTTCTTAAAAGTGAAGCAGTGTAAAGTGAACTTTGGAGAAGCAGGGGATACCTGTAGTGGGTAAAAACATGTTCTTTTTAAGAAATAAGATGAATAAACTTTTATTAATCTCTCTGGGGATACTAAGGGTTTACTCTACTAAATTTAATGTCTCAGGATTAGTTTTTTGTACTTCAGGAGTTCTGTCTTTACATCTGGGAAGAGTCAACTGTCTATTTTCTGTATTGTCTGTATTAATACATAGCCATATACATCAAAGGGATTGTAAAGGTTTTTAAGACTTAAGAACACTGTTTAGAACCTTACAATTCATAATTACAATAATTGTAAAATTCTTTATGAACTCTAAAGGCAAAAATAAAAGGACCATGTTTTTCATAACTCCACTCTAGTCATATTCATTGAAGGTCACTGAAAAGAAATTTATATTTATTCATTTATTCGTTCCTGTCTTCATGAGCAATACAAGTGAGAGCTGGAGATTTTTGGTTTAGAAGCATCTATTTTAATATCTTCATATATATTCTAAAGCAAGCACTGCATTATTTTTTTTTTTTCCCTCTTCCAAGTCTTTTTTTTTTAATATATTTTTTAATTGAAGGATAATTGCTTTACAGAATTTTATTGTTTTCTCTTAAACATCAACAAGAATCAGCCATAGGTACATCCATGTCCCCTCTGTCCTGGACCTCGCTCCCATCTCCCTCCCCATCCACACTTACAGGTTGTTACAGAGTCCCTGTTTGAGTTCCCTGTAAGCACTGCATTTTATAGTGCATAAAAAAGTATCCCTCTGATTCATGAGGTAGTTCTTACAGGTTTGTAATTTTAAAAGTGGTAACTTTTTAAAATCAGAACATCTGCTCATGCAAGTCTGGAGATAATCTTTTTAGAATTTGAAGGTCTTCAGAATAAAATTTGCCTCCCAGGAAACTGCAGAATAGGCTTTTTCTGTTGTGTTTTACCTTGAATAATAAACTAAGAGTATTTGCCTTAACACTGAATCTTTTTATCATTTGGTAACAGCTTAGTAAGTTTTAATACTAGAAAAGTTAGGTTTGTAATTAAGACTTTATTGAAAGTATGGAGCACATTTGGATAGTGTCACATGATAAGAGAATTCAAAATGTTTAGCTCCATTAGACAAGCAAGACATATTGTAGGTAAACTAGTCTCTTCATGTGATATTACTAGTTCTGCCATTGGTGTGTAGAATTTTCCTGTAGATACAAAGAATATAATCACATTTTGTCATTAAAATCTTCATGCTAGCTTTGAATGTTTATGAGAATCTCAAAAACCTTTAAGAATGAATTTAGATTGAAAAACTTTTGACATCTTAATGCTTTTAGTAGAGCAGTAGTAGCATAAAAAATATGGTTGATTTGGACCAAACTAAGGATGATAACTTTTCAAAATCAGGTTTTTTCTTAAAGACCATTAAACATCAAAAAATGTGTTTTAAAAAAAATGTGTTTAATTGTGGTTTTAAACACTCTATAATGAACTATTATTTAGATTTTATTTAATAAGTACAATAAATATTTTTGCATGGGAAAGAGTATTCCAGAGTTATTACAGGTTTCAAGATTGATAGGGAACTTACTATGGTACCATTTTTAATCTGTGTGTAAGTTACATGTAGATGCCAGAATATATCTCCTTGTAATTTAGGCACAAAGGTTTATGATATGTTCTCTTGATTTAAAGGTTTTAATCTGGGCAGCATCCCACTTTCATGATGCCCACAAAATTGACTCTTCCTGTTATTTACTGGAACCAGTAGATTTGCGTTTATGTTTTCTTTGTAGCTATCCACTTACCAGAAGTACCAGAATAGTACAAGTATACTATGTCTTTTCATAGTCGATGATGTGTGCAAATCTTATTTGTAATGTCATTTTTTTCTATAAAAAATGCAGGGGTAAATTCTCTGGTTTGTGTATTGTTACCTTTAAAATATAGGAGAATATAGTGTAATTGCTATTTCCAGTGGTTAAGGGACAAGGAAGAAGAAATCATTAATGTTACTGAACCTCCTTCTAGCTGCTCCAAAATTCTGGGTACAGTTACAGTTTCTACTTGGGCAGTCTTTGTTTTTCCTCCTCAGAGTACCTTAAACATTACTCACTTGAGAGCAGCAGGTCTGGCTTTGAATCCCAGCTCTGCTACTGGGCAGGTCAGTCTCTTCTGTACGCATTTCCTCCTCTGTAAAGTGGAGCTAATGATACCTACCTCACAGGGTTGTTGTGAGGGTTCCAGAAGTACACAGAAGGCACTTCTCATGTTGTAGGCTTGAAGCAAATGTTTGTTGCTAAAATTATATGTGCTAGGAAAGATGGGAAAAGCATGAAGGATATAAAGAACGTAACATTTAAGTTAATTTGGTTTAAGAGGAGGTTGAAATTGATTAGGAAAGATATTATAAAGGGTTTATTTATGAGGTGATTACTAGATCAAGAATTGGGATGGGTTATATAAGATTATCCTATTTCGGTAGTGATTCTTAGGTTTAGAAGTGTCATTGATAAAATTAATTGTATTGTAAGCCATATTTAAATAAATAACATTCTACTGAAATGGAAGTATGACTTATTTTTTGAAGCTTTATTTATATAAGTCCTCATACTTTATTTCCACTGTCATCTTAGAACCACAGCATTACCTTAAGGCAGTTGTTCACTTCCATTATTCCCCATGCACTGTCTCCAAAGTTCTGTTCTTTTCCTTTTTTTGGTTGCTTGTTTGGCTTTTGAATAGATACTATATTTGAATCTTTCCTGAGAATCACTGGGCTTCCCTGGTAGCTCAGCTGATAAAGAATCCGCCTGCAATACAGGAGACCCCGGTTCGATTCCTGGGTCAGAAAGATCCCCTGGAAAAGGGGTAGGCTACCCACCCACTCCAGTATTCTTGGGCTTCTCTGGTGGCTCAGCTGGTAAAGAATCCCCCTGCAATGTGGGAGACTTGGGTTCGATCCCTGGGTTGGGAAGATCTCCTGGAGAAGGGACCAGCTACCCACTCCAGTATTCTGGCCTAGAGAATTCCATGGACTATATAGTCCATGGGGTTGCAAAGAGTCAGACACAAATCACTAGCTGGTTTTTTTTAGTTCTGGTTAGGTAAATTTATATTTGGTGAATATATAAACTAGACTGAGATATTCCATAGATTCAGCAGAATATTCTTTCCCAACCTTATTACTACTAGGTTTGTAATATCTTGAAAAAATATAAAGGCCAAAAAAATGGTATATCTCTGTGGTGTGAGTTATTTGAGCATTTTAAATAAGATGTTTTACTTGAGATCGAAATCACATTCTCCAGTTTTAGAGATATTTATATAACTAGCAATGTGGTCACATTATAAGTCCTTATTCTGTTTTTCTTCAGTCTTTGATTTTCTCCTTTTATTTTTGCCTTTTCTGAAAATTAGTAGTAAATGAAAAATTTACTTCAAGCACAGTTAAGGTTGAGAAACCTTCATTCTGCCACATTACTTTATTTGCATTTGGTGTGATGGCTGAAGATGAGAATTAAATACCAGAAACTGAGAACTGCGTGGTCCCACACTCCTCACCATCACACTGGTCCCACAGAGTACAGACAGGCAGTGTTGCTGCAGATAGCTGGCTAACCAACATTTTCTCTCTGGGAAACACTGATGATACAACTTAGTGTGGTTGACTGGCAAAGAAATACATAAACTGTGGTTATGCATATACACAAATGTGTTCAAAATACAATCAAGAGACTGGAGCCCACTATCAGTATTTACCTTTTAAGAGGTGTCCTCACTAGTTAAAATGGGTTTACGTTGACTTTTCCACATCTTGTCCTGTCACCAGAAAGATTACAGATGATGAATACAAATTCAGGCTGACTTCATAACACTTACTGAACCTACATATGGATATCATTTGCAACCTTGGCTTCGTTAGCAGCACCATTCCCTAACCAACCAGGCTGAAGACCACATGCAACATTAAGATGCATTTTTTTCATCAGTCATGCATGGCAACAAGTATATTCTGTGTAACACATGGAGGTGAACTTTGGAGAGAATTGTAATGTCTGGATTCCCACATTCCCACCCTGTGCCACATGGAAGTCTGAGATCTATGATACATCAGTGTTGGGGGAAGGGAGGGGTGGAAAGGTAAGGAAAGAATTGGGTGGGATTAATTTTGAAACTTTTCTTTAGAATTTTCTACCTTTTACAAAGGTAATAAAGGTTCATAAAAAGTTCAAGCACTTAGAAGTAAAAAGTCAGTGTCTTCCCCCTCCTCATCTTGAGAGGTAATCATTATTGCATTCATAGTTTGGTGTGAATGTTTCCACAATTCTTATGCATATATAAAAAGACGTTGAAGAAAATCTACTAAAATGAGATTATACTACATGTATTGTTTGGCTATTTGCTTTCCTCACAACACAGTATATCATGAGCATCTTTTCATGTTGTTACTATTCCAGTCTTCTCAGGTAACTGCTCTATAACATTTCATAGCATGTATCTATCATAGCTTATTTCACCATTATCATTGATAGACATTTAGAAATTGCAAGAAGTTTTCACATAGTTGTGCACCAAGCTTCCTATACCTTTATGGTTGTTCCCACTTATGTAAATTTTCCTTTATGATAGAATCCTAACAGTAAGCTTAATGGATCAGAGTATGAACCTTCAAACTTTCTTTTGAAAGATACTTCTGAGATTTCCTCACCATCCTGGAGTCATTAATGATTAAGAATGTTATTATGCTCCAGCCAAAAATTACAGATTCTGTAGGCTTAACATATTAGAAAATTTCTACCATTTAAAGATGTAAGCTTATTTCATTTACGTTTGTTTTGGGAGTTCTTTTTTGCTATGCCTCGAGACAAGTGGTTTCTTAATAAGTTCCCTGACCAAGGATAACACTCACTCGCCCTGTAGTGGAAGCTCAGAATCTTAACCGCTGGACTACCAGGGAAGTTCCTAAACTTATTTTAAAAATTTATAAATAAAATGCACATGTAAAATTTTTTTCTCCAGCACCATAGAGGGATGGAATTTGGATAATCCTTTTAAACTGTTTATTCCTGTGGTTATCATCAGAATTTAGAATAATACATTTCTTGGTATATCTGCCTGACACAGTACCTGTTTACCTCCTATCATGAAAAGTGAAGAATTTCAAGTACTGACACCACCAGTCATGCCTTTGTTATGAATTGTGGTTGCTTTGATAGTTTCTCATATAGCTTTAAACATTCTTAATTCTTTATTTTGGGGGGCCATCACCTTTATACAACATTCCTTGACTCACCATTTTGTTACCTAAGGAAATCTATGCCTCAGTGTCTTTCTACGTTTTTTTTCTTTTATCTGTCTTTATTTAAAAATAAACACTAAAAAAATAATAAACACTGCCAAGGATTTTTAACTACTGAACATTCTAAAAAAAAGAAACTAATAAGTAGAATTGTGACTATGAATGATCCTACTGATCTCAGAAACAAGTAGTGTTATCAGATTTATAATAAACTTTGTGGCAATTAAAAGTTGTCCTACTTGAATATCAAGATCAAGTGAGAGTCTGTTTTCTTAACCATTGTCTTATAAACTGTTAAAGTAATGTCATAAGTTAGTTTTTCTTAAAAGTTCTAATTTCTTTTCTTAATGGCACTAAAAGCCTTTATCATAGGAAGTTTTTAAATTCTGCGATGATAGTAAATATTTTGGTTTTGCTTTTGAAGATGCTTTTCACCTGGTTCTCTGACTTACTCTAATTTGGACTGATTGTCTTCTGTGCCTGTGACTGCAGACACACTGGGATTTCTTTGCCTTTCCTTATTAAGTCCCCTCCCTGCCTCCCAGTTTAGTTAAAGATATCCTCTGCTCACCACCTTCAAACAGTGCTTGAGAGGTAGATACCAAATTTCTTACGTCTGGAGAGGTCTATAATTTGCCATCGTACTTGACTCATAGTTTGGGTTTCGAATTGTGAATTTGAAACTCTTTTCCCTCAGAATTGTAAAGGCCTCCACTACCTTCTCTCAGTTCTGCTGGTGAGAAGTCATATGCTCTTCCAGTTCTCATTATTTTGTATGTAACCTGGCTTTCCCTTCTGAATGTCTTTTAAATCATCTCTTTTTCTCTGTGGACTTCTTTAATTTAAATTTCATTTCTTTTGCTCACTTTGATGTGCAATCTCAAATCTTTATTCCATTCAAACAGTTTTTGTCTTTCTTTGATAATCATTTCCCATTATCTCTGCTGTCTTAGGGATCTCAGTGTTCACCTCTTGGAGCTATCTACCTTGTATTACCTTTTCTTTCATATTTTCTGTCTCTGTCCTTTGCTCTAAGAATTGGGAGATTTCTTCTGTTTTATCTTCCAGAATACAATCTTCATTCATCCGCAATCGGATACTCAACCCTTCTAGTGAAATTTTTATTTTATCCACTGCATGTTTAGTTTCCAAGACCTCCCGTTGGTTCTGTGGTCTTTCCATTTTTAATGGTAGTCTGTCTGTTTTGTTGTTTATTTGAAATGCATGTACCCTTTAAAACTCTTCGCATAGTAATTGAGCTGTGTGTATATGTGTGTTTAGTTTGACTGGGTCTGTTCTTCCTGTTTGTTTTCTCTAGAATCACTTAAGTTTGTTTCTTTTTCCTGGTCTTTCTTCCTGTTCGATTTTTCTCAAATGTCCAGTGATCCTTGGTTGGCCAAATATTTGAATGAAAGTTTATGTTAGTTAGTGTAAGTCGCAGTCTTTTATTTCTTTTGCAGTTGAGTAAGTCGACTTGCCCAAAACACTCCTCTGTCCGTAGTAGACCTCACTGGAGACTCTGTGTCTGTGTGTGCCACACTCATGGGTGTATGTGTGTGGGTAGTGAGCTGAATGGGGAAGAACAGTCTTGGAGTAAACAGGCAACTACCACAATTGCCAGAGTAAGTGTGTTGTATTCTGAGATGGAGTACTCAGGTTATTTCACTCTTGGTTGAGTGGCCCTCTGCTCTTCCCCCTATCTAATCTCCCCTCCCCTTTCTTTCTTTTTCCCATTCTCCAGGGTCATAGTGTGGCACTGGCACAAGCTTTGTGTTTTCCTCCAGCTTCTAAGTCCTGTCTGGGATTTCTTCCCAGACTACCTTTTGCTTTGTTTAGAAAGCCATTGTCTGTCTTTGGTTGAATGCAGCTGTTCTATATAAATGGGAAGGCAGGAGGAGAGGCCTGGACTTAAGTTGCTCTTTGGAGAGTTCTGTAATTACCCTCATTATAGTATCACAGCCTTTTTCACTGAGTTATCCTGGAGCCTAGAGCCTTTTTTTTTTTTTTTTTAAGGCCCTAACAGCCCATTATGTATTATGGGTTTTATTTTCTGCTCTGGTTTATTCATCACTGAACCCATCTATTTTTGGAGCATGTCAGCATTTAGGTTGAAGTTTTTTGAAATTTTTGTAAAGTTTGTGGTCAGTGACAGTCTTGGAATAAGTACATCTGCTGTAAATTTTTTAAAAGTAATTTAGGAAGGAGCTTGCATACATAATTTTACTTATTTTATTATCTGTCATCAAAAGTATTACCTGTTTTCCTCAGTTAATTAAAATACAGTCAAAATAATATAATAAAGGCAATAATGACTTCAATTTTGTAGGTCTTCCAGTTCTGAGAGAGTAATGGCATTAGATCAAGTCTAATACTTAGGTTGGGTATTGGTAATTAGAACACATGGGTTATTTGAAGACTGAAATTTAGCAAAATCTTAAGTCTGACTTTTGGGAAGTACTTTCTAATGGAACCATTTTCTGCTTTCCCATACTCTGTCAATGGTAGTGACAGCTCTTGCTGAACAACTAACTACATGGAAATCTCTGTCCTTGTGGTGAGCTTTTTCCAGGCAGAGATTGGATCAAAATAATAGTTTTTATAATTTGACTATTCAAAATGTGTGCTAGGCATGGTGCTAATTGCTTCATACATTTTGTTTCATTCTTGAAACTGCCCCCAATAATTGAGTAATCCATTTTACACATGAAAATATTAAGGTTTAGCAAGGGTTATGTAAATTATATAAGGCCAGAACTGGTAAATGACATCTGAGGTTTAAACAGATCGTTTACTACAAATCTTTTTACTATTAACCGTTGTATAGCACATGAACACTAAACATAGTACCTACATCAATTAAATTATATTTAATATATCCTTGATTCCAAATAAAACTGACACTGTACTTGTGGGCCTGTTGGACAAATCTCATTTTATCTCTTGATTATTTCTTCCAGAGGGAAGTAAATATAGTAGATTGTACGTGAAGTTGAGAATCTATATGATTCATTCTTGACACTGCTTAGAGAGGGAGGCAAAGTAAAACACTGATCTGTTGTTTTCCCCAAGGACACTCTTTTGTTTTGTTTGTTTTTGAACTCTGGGCTTTTCATCATTCATTCAACAAAGTACAAGAAGATGGCAAATTTTAAACACCTCCATGAAGAAATCACGGTGTTCTTTATAATATGTTACATTCAATTTGAGCTGTTTTGGATTTTGACATTTCCTAATAAGCATTACTTGGTTTCCACATTTCTGGAATAGTTAGTTTTTTTTTTATTTCTGAGATCTATGAGTGAAATTCTGAAAATTTATTTTATGTCTTCATTTATAATGAGTGTTTGGCTAGATACAGAATTCTAGATTCCAAGCTCTCCACCGCCCTCCCCCCGCCCCCATTTTAGCACTATCAAGATTTTGTTTCTGTGTCTTCTTGCTGCCAGTGTTTTGATAAGTTTTATGGTAGTTGTAGAATGACCCTCAACTGGGATTTATCTGATATTTCTTTCATGGCTCATTTTGGTGTTGTGTTCTGGAATTTGGGGAGGAAGATCACAGAGGTAAAGTGCCACTTCTGTCACATCAGAATATGAGGTGTATACTGTCAGCATGACTTAATGTTGACTGTGATCACCATGTTGAAGCAGCATTTGTCAGAGTTTTCCAGTGTAAGGCGATTTCTTTCCCCCTTCTCCATACAGTTCTCTTTGAAAGGACCACACCTAAAGGATTGAGAATTATGCTCCACATCCTTGAGGGTAAACCTAAGTTGTTTGGAATTTTCATGTATGAGCGATTCAGCTGCTTTCCTCCTCTTATTTATATCACCGTGAACTAATGGATATTTATTTTATTGGAATATGTTTTCAATATGATGGAAACTAGGTAACATGACCAAGCTTCCAGTTGAGGTTTTCTCCATTATCTTATTTCTGCTTTGAAATAGAAATGAAAATAATGATCAAGATCCAATTGGAGTGTACGGCTGTATCTGAATATTCTTTTCTAGAAAAAATTCTTAGTTATAGTTAGAAATTACACAGCTGGCAGGGAATCATGTGATATACACTTACCCCAGAAGTATTTAGGGGTTCACATAACCTTTTTGTTATGATACAGATAAATTTCTTTAACTTTGCCATTGTTACCTTCCTTTCTTCCAGGGTATGAGTAGTAGTAGATGGGAAGAATTATATAGGGAACCACATTTACCAAAAGTGTGCAAATATTCCCAAAAAGATTCTGGCAAAACTCAAGAGATTCAGAGTACAGTTGATACTGTGCATGGCTATGATTGCCCTGGGGTTAATAAATTGTACTTTGACCTGGATTATGTGTTGCTTTTATCTATCTAAACTTTCAACTTAAAAAAAATGGTCTCTTTACTATGTCCAGCTGGGTGAATCACACTTTTACCTGTTTTCAGAAGGAAAGCTTACCTTTGAAGTACCCAAAAGTATCATTGTAAATGGTTTTGTTTTTTCTTCTTTATTAGGAGCTTCAATTAGGAGTTCTCTTCATTCTTGGCCAAGGTATCTTCTGGCACTAATAACTTTTATTAATGTTGCATAGGACTGCTCTTTCTGGTAGTCTTATTGATTCTTTTAAAGTTTTTTTTTTTCTTTCTTTACATTTTCTTTCTAATTTTTCAAGCAATGACTGTATGCTTTTTTCTTGACCCTTTAAAAGAATATTGTACCATCTGTATATTACTGTTGAATTATGTATGTGCATAGAAATGTTTACTAGAGAACCTTTGACTAGCTAATTACACACAGACACACGCACACACCAGTGTACTCTTTCTTGTAAAGGACTTTGCTGCTGGTTTTTGCATTGTGTGAGGCACCAGTTATCTCCCATCTTAGACAAATAAATGGCTGAAGTGCTTTGTAATATTTATTGTTAACATTCATCAATGGTGGAGTATATCAGCAATGAGGCTGAAAGAATATTTGGTTGTTGCATTCCTTCCCTTTAGTGTTCTTTGATAAATAGTCTCCAAAATAGCCTTGTATTTTTTGAATACTTTAAATTTTTAATTGGACTCAAATTATTCTCTTACTCATATATTCTGTTTTTTTTTTTTTCATTTTGCCAGAAGTAGTTACATGGCCTTAACTTTATATATGTTTGATTTCAATTTTTAATGTACTTGACAATTTCTTCTAGGTCAACTTTTGTCAGTACTATGTAAACACATGGTACAAACGTACAGAAACCATTTTCCTTGCATATGCAAATTAAATATGTAAGTTAAGTAGAAAGTTGGCAAATTTATGATGTATCTACTTCCTGTTCCATGAGTTTTTCTGTTTGTATACTGGATGCTCTTCTGACACTATATCTTTCACAGTCTTTTATAACCTGATAAACACTTTTGTGTTACCACTCAGCTCTGTCAAACCCTTACCTTTTGGCTTCCATATTTATGAATTTTAAAAAGAAGTACTACAGATATGGTTAAAGGGTCTTTTACTTGTTCCTCTCCTGCTCCAAAACTGTCTGCTGACCTGAATTTACATTCATCATTTCAGCTAGCATTTCAGAATTTTGCAGATTGGTCTTTTGAGGGACTTGGAAGTATTCTGAGGAAGAAAGACTCATGGTCAAATTCTCACCTACAGATGTGTAGTATATATTGAAAGCCTATAAGGCCCTCAGACATGGAAAGAAACTTGTCAACTTTTAAAATTCAGCATTGCCTACCTATTTGACCAGAGAAACCCTTCACCCATGATTCTGTGCACTGTTGTTGCTTAGAAAATGCTTCGTGTAAGCACTGCCTAGAGGTGTACTCTTTCCAAAATTTATTTTCCATTTAATTCTATAGTTTTTTTTTACTAACGTACCTTTCTGGATTTAAATGACAAAGATAGTAATTACTCCCAATTGATGTTCAGTGTTGGATTAAGTTTAAAATCATTCTACAAAAAAGGAAGGTAAAAGTGCTAATAAATTGCATATTCATTGACCAGTGTACAAGTAACTTAATGTTCCTTAATTTTTAAAATTCTTAATTCTGCTGATCTGTTGAAATGTCTGGCTATGGACCATGGCTACACATTCCCTTTGCCTTAAACTCATCTGTTATATTTTCTGTTCTTGTGGCTGAAAGTAGCTTGAGTTTATTGTTAATGTTTGACAGACTTTCTTGAATAGCAGTTCTTCAACTGTTAATGTTGTACAAAGTGGTACTTGAATTTTGTTTGCTTTTTTTCCTTCTTGTATTAGAAAATCATGGTGCTTTTTGTAAGCTATGTATGAAAGAAAACTTCCTAAGATTTGTTCATATAATGATTTGATCCAGGAAAAATAAAATGGGAAAATGGACACTATTTCTGACCTTCAAATAAAATTCTGTATCTTGCTTTTCAGACTGTTCACCAAGCCTTGGGACATATGCACTGTCTTAAGGCAGGGCTGTTTACCCATGTGGGCTAATGGGTCCCTTAGGGTCTGGTGAGGCTGTGGAGGAGAGATGAGGTTCTTGAAAAATGCACGGGGGCACGAAGTTCACATCCAGTTTCACAGAGGCCGGGGAACCCACCTGTAAGGGAAGATCCAAAAACAGACCTTGTTCCTTTGTTGGCTTCTAGCCTTCACTGCACTATACTTTATGATTCTGGGATAGGAAATTATTAATAAACAGGAAGGCTCCAGTTTCTACAAAAATAAGCCTAGAGCTATTCACCAAATAGCTAAGGACATCTATCCTGTTATTCCTAAAATTTTAGGATTTATTAAGGAGTCTCTGCATTATATTTCTAGGATAGCCTTTAAAAACAATAACATTAAACATTTTATCATTAGGAAAAATTTTTTTCTGCATTCTGCACCTTATTTCAAGATAGTTATGTAACATTTATTTTAAAAGGTTTTTTGTTTGTTTTGTGGACAGCTATCTCTAAAAAACCTGTATTAGTTTTTGCTGGCTTAATTTCCTTCTATATTCAAAAAACTTTTTAAAGCATTAACTTTCTTGAAAGTTTTTGTCCCTGGACTTTGTGGTTCCACAGATACTTCCCCAGAGTTCAGTTCTATTTGGTTTGCTGATCACCTACTTTAGAGATTGAGCACCCGTAATAGGAGCCCAATAAGTCCTGTTGAGCACCTTTATTTTGAATTAGTGAACAAATGAAAGATAGATGAATGTGTGAAAGAATAATCAGGTAGAATAAGTAAAATTATTGTTAATTTCCCCATTCAGTAAAAATTCTAATGTACAATTAATGGTTGCTTTCTGCAAACAAGTATTATGAAGTAATAAGCTTAACAATTCTGGATGTCAGACACTGGTTAATCCACAAAGCAAATGCCACCTGTCTCCCAGAGAGGCTAATTCTGTCACTATTCATTTAGCGAGGATCCTGAAGGAATGTTTAGCTACCAAAGAAATGATGCAGAACTCATTGCCCTCAAAACTTAAGTTCTGAGAGTAACCCAGTATGATTAGATTAATTTGGAATTTCTTTGGGTGGAGTTGGGTCATGGTTGCCACTTTTAACAGGATCTTGCTCTTCAAGGTCAATGTGATTACTTCTTAAGTAATTCTTATTTATGTGTTTAGGTTTCACCCCTAAATTCTTTCCATATTTTCAAGATGGAAAGGTATTTAGAAGTTTGCCTTCTGTACTCTCCTCAGTTACATTTGTGCACACAAAATTTGATAAACAAAAGAAACTCTTTGCCCCTTTATTTGGATGTTTTATATTTAGTGAGGTGAAGGGAAGATTGGAAATGGGAAGGAGGCAGTCCTGGCTACCAGTGGTCAGTGGACTAACCCAAATAGGCCTCAGTTTTCTCTTGTAAAACTTTTACAAGACTTTATAACTTTGCAGGTCTTCACTAGCTCAAGTATTGATTGAAGATAATTTTTTGTTGTTGCTGTTCATTTTGTAACTGAGATAGTAAATAAAAATTATGTGACTATAGAGATTTAAGGAGAAAGTTTTTTTAAAATGACTGATTACAGTCTAAATGAGTGTCCAATAGGACTTCTTGTGGTGATGGAAATATTCTATATTTATGCTTCCAATATGCTAGTCATTAGTCACATGGGGCTGTTGAGCACTTGAAATGTTGGTAGTGTGACTGAGGGACCTAATTTTTAATCTAAATTAAAACATTTAAATAGCCATATGTGGCTAATAGCTACTATGTTGAACAGTGCAGGTTAAATTCTTAAGTATTTATAAGCATTCAAAGGGAGTCTCACATGTAGATTTATCATGACAGTCTTATTTTTCATTTGATGAGTTGCAACTGGGATATATTAAAATTTGGCAGTTGTACCTCCAAGTATCAATATTGAAATCTTTCTTCAAGCACAGCCTCCAGCCAAGCTGGGCTTCCTTGGTGTCTCAGAGAGTAAAGAATCTGCCTATAATGCGGGAGACCTGAGTTCAATCCCTGGATCTGGAAGATCCCCTGGAGAAGGGAATGGCTACCCACTCCGGTACTCTGGCCTGGAGAACTGAGCAGAGAAGCCTGGCGGGCTACAGTCTGTGTGGTCTCAAAGAGTTGGGTGCGGCTGAGCGACTAACAACTCTACTACTGCTACTACAACGGAGATACTTGTTACCTTTCTCAGGGATCCTAGAGTTTTATTTGGCAACCATGTGCCAGCATCACTGGCTTCTTAAAGCTCTGCCACCCTAATGATGATTGTATGTGTTTACCACAGTCTACCTGTAGACTCCTGTCAGTCCCCTACAGGTCTACACATTGTTCCTTTATAGTATCTGGAGCAGGTTTGGTGTTGGTGAGAGTTTTATCTTTGTATTTTTTATGAGCTTAAACCTGAAACATTTAAATGTCACTTTAAAAAATACTTGGTCTTTCATTGTCAAGAAGTTTTTAGTCCTAAAATCTTGAGCCATTAGCAAGATATTTTTACTACTAAAATATCTAGGTCACAAGGCCAGTAAAAAATTGTTATGTGGATGTATTAATTGCTTTAGCATTAAAAATACTGCATTCTTGAAATTTCCATGTTTGCGGATAACAAAACACTTTGAATGATTCTGTCCTGAAATTCTGGATCTTTGAAATGATAAAAATTATTGTAAAGGCGTTCTGTAGGGATAATGGTTGAAATTGATAAGCCGTGTGTTTGGGACTCAAGTCATTTTTCCATGAGATAATAATTTATATAAGGTTAAGTTTTTATATATGGCATGCCAGGTTACAATACCTTTAATATCTTTGAACTTAATTCAGTCATACCAAGTCCAAAAGCTTTCAATGAAAACTTGCATTCCCACCGAGGCTCTGAAGTGTATCACCCTGGGACCCCAGGCACTGGTTAACTGTTTACTGGCAAACACAGGTGCTAAATGGTGTCAGTGAGTCCCTTGAGTTTTGAATAGAAGGAAACCAGAGGCAGTTGCCGTTATGTAAAGTAATAAAAGCACATGTTGGAAATTTCAATCAGTATAGAAGAGTAAATTGCTTCTTAAACCCATACCATTTCTTCTCCCTAAACTATTAACAGCTTATGTTTTCTTCTTTATGAATGGAGCTAAATTACACCTTGCTTTTCTGCTTAAGATTTTAGAAATCAGGTTTATTGAGATATAAATTACATATGGTAACAGTTACCCTGTTTAGGTGTACAGTTCTATGAATTTTAACAAATACATGCACAGTAATCAAGATATATAACATTTTTGTCCTTCCAAAAAGTTCCTTCCCATTGCTTCATTTTTGTAACCACCACCATAATCAAGATATAAAGTCTGTCACTCCAAAACATTTCCTCTTTCAGTTCCAACCTCAATAGTTGTATTGTATTCAATTATATTGATGTACCTAAATTTTTCTAAATAGCCCCTCATTGATATAGCTTGTTTCCAGTTTTATAATTCAAATAAGGTCCAGTAAGTACCTTTAAACATAAACCTCAGTGTACTCTTTACAGCTGCAAACATATGGTAGATCCTACCTGAGGGCTACAGAATTAAAGGCTGCAAGCATGTAACATCGATTGGGCCAAAAGCCCCCGGAAAGTTGTGCTAATTTCCTTTTCAACTAGTTGTGTATAAAGTGTCTATAACTCATTAACAGAATCCACCTGCCAATGCAGGAGACATGGGTTCGATCCCTGGGTCAGGAAGATCCCTTGGAGAAGGAAATGGCAACTCATTCCAGTATTCTTACCCGGGAAGTGCCATGGACAGAGGAACCTGGAGAGCTAGTCCATGGGATTGCAAAAGAATCGAACACAACTTATTGACTAAACAACTATATTAACACTGTGTCACCAAAATTAATTTTTGCCAATTTGATGGATAAGATATTACCTAGAAAGTAGCTTGCATTTTTTTCTCATTTTATTTTATTTTTTTATTTTTTATTTTTTTTTAATATTTATGTTTATTTATTTATTTGACTGGGCAGGGTCTTAGTTGCAGCATGTGGGATCTATTTCCCTGTCCAGGGATCGAACCTCGGGCCCCCTGCATTTGGGAGCATGGAGCCTTAGCCACTGGACCACCAGGGAAGTCCCTTTTTGTCATTTTAAAAGCACATCAGAAAGTTCATACATACAGAATCTACCCATATTATTTATGACTAAAACCACAATATTTTAGGAAATGTGGATAGAAAAATCTTACCTTTATTCTCACATTTTCCAATATAATTTTCCTTTCCTGCTTATCTGTATGTACAGTTTTATAATGATTGTTTATGTGCATTTTTATAATCATCCTCACAGCATACACACAGTTTGTGCATGTACTGTTTGCTTTTTAAAAGTCCACTTTATTTCATGAGCATTTTTCTTTGTTCCCAGAAGCTTCATTGCAGTAGTTGTATGTTTCTTCTATTTTGGGACTTTGGCACAGTTGATTTAGTCATTCCACTTCTAAACTATTTTATACTTTTTTACTATTATGAACAAGGCTTCAAATACCATGTTTTGAAAATAAGCTTTAAAAAATCCTTTAAAATTATTTTCTTAGGATAAATTTCTACTTGTTTGATTCTTCTGGATCTAAATGTGTCATATTGACAGGAGAGGGTAGAATTTCATCATTTGAAGTAGTTTTTGTCTCTTCGTTGGGAATTCAGTAACTTTTTTTCCTGGAGAAGGAATCAGTTGCATATTAGTTTCCTTCTATGCCAGCTCAATCTATTTATTTTCTTCTTTTTCATGAAAAATTATGAAAATGACTTACGCTACTTGTAAAGATTTCATAAAGGTAATCAATCCATTAAGTAAATTAAATTTTTTAATTGAATTTTTTTCTCTGGAGATCATTTGTTTTCAGTATTTTAAAATTACCAAATAATATACAGTGAATTGTCCTTACCCTTGTTCTCTCAGTACCCAGTTCTCATTCTTTGTGGCAGTTAATATTATCAGATTTTTGCATGTTCTTTCAGACACATTTTATGCATTTTTGAGCAAATGTATATGTGTCCTCTGTGTGTGTATCTCTCTCTATTTAAGCCACAAGTGTTAGCAAGCTACACATACTTTTTGTACATATTTTCTTAGATTATTTGTATTTCTTTTTTTAAGTAGATAATTATGTACATTTTTCAAAGAGAAAATAATGTAAAGATTTGCGTTGCCCCCCCTTGTATTTCAGTACCCTGTCTGAAATATGCCATCCTTCGGTGAGTCTTTATGCATAGAAAAGCAAATATTCAGTAGGAAGGTACATATTTTTGTTTTCCTCTGTAACTCTCAAACTGACCTTTCACATGTGATAAGACAATATGGAATAGGAGACAAGAGCAGTGGCTTGGGGGCCAGCTTGCTGCATTCAAGTATTAAGTGTATAATTCTGGGCAAGTTAGTTAGCCTATCTGTGCTTTTTAATCAGATGTAAAATTATAGCTCAGTATACATACTTTGCTTAGAATGCTGCTGCTGCTGCTGCTAAGTCGCTTCAGTCGTGTCCGACTCTGTGCGACCCCATAGACAGCAGCCCACCAGTCTCCGCCATCCCTGAGATTCTCCAGGCAAGAACACAGGAGTGGGTTGCCATTTCCTCCTCCAGTGCATGAAAGGGAAAAGTGAAAGTGAAGTCGCTCAGTCATGTCCGACTCTTAGCGACCCCACGGACTGTATGTATCCTACCAGGCTCTTCCGTCCATGGGATTTTCCAGGCAAGAGTACTGGAGTGGGGTGCCATTGCTTAGAATAGTACCACACATAAGGAGAATATGTGTTTGCTAGTGGTATTATTTTTATTATTAAGGACAGTGACCAATAAAATAATATTCAAGAATCAGTCCAGATCAATTTGACTTATATTAGTGATATATATATGAATATGGGTAAGTTCATTTAACAAAAAGGGATGAATGAGATTTCCCACTTGTTTGAATTCTATTTAAATATTTTAGAAAACTTCCAAAAACAAAAGTAAAGCAACTAAAATATACTTTGTTGTTCCTTTCTTATGGGTTGATAGGGTTATTTTTTTGGTTTGTTTTTGCATATACGTTTTTAAACAGATATACTTTCTTTATGTAGTAAAAGTGTCTCAGAGAAAGTGAGGTAGAGGTGACTGCTGAGAATATGAACTGTTTTTGCATAGTGCATCACATTTTAAAAAATGCTTTTTCATGTGCTTTCTACTCAAATTTGGTAAAAATACATATCTATACAGTATTTAATTTTAGGTGATAGTGGCCCATAAAGTTTTAAAATTCTCTGGCCATATCTTTTAAGGATAAAATTGTTAATGACATTTAAAGTTCTTAAGGCAAACGAGGGGCTGGAAGCTTGATTTATATTTCTATCCAATTTTTCCATCCTCAGTTCTTAATAAAAAAACTGAAGGTAACAAGAAAACTTCTTTCCCCTTTCCCTTTGTTGGTTACAAAATAATATATATTTATTGTAGGAAATATAAAAGCAGAAGACAGAGAAATAATTACCTTGAAATTAGTATTCAGTGTAATATTGTAACGGCTTGGTATCTAGGCTTCTTGCCTTTTTTCTCTATGTAGCTGTGCACACACAGTCCCTCATGTTATTAATTTGTTTGCCTTCTACAGTGATGGCATCAGGAATGCTATACACAGTTTTGTTTTGTTTTTAATAAACTTAGTATCATGATCATTTAAATCATGCTGTTATCTATAAAATCATTTATAATAGGTGTATCATATTCCATTGAGCACATATGCCATACTGAAATTTAATTTGTAGTTTATTTCCTACTCAAAAGCATTTAAAAATAAACTGTATCAGTAAATATCCTTACAAATCAAATTTTATGGACACATTATATCCTTATGATCATTTCTGAGACATGGAGTTATTGGGTTGTAGGACATACACTTTTTTCATGCTTTTTCATACACATTGCCAAACTGCTCTCCAGATAGTTGATATCCATCTGGAGATAACTAACTAGAGACCATCCCTAGTTAAGTCCTTACCTATTTGAGGTGCGAATTCCCTTTCTGCATGGTGCATATTCCGGAGAAGGCAATGGCACCCCACTCCAGTACTCTTGCCTGGAAAATCCCATGGACAGAGGAGCCTGGTAGGCTGCAGTCCATGGGGTCTCTAAGAGTCGGACACAACTGAGCGACTTCACTTTCACTTTTCACTTTCATGCATTGGAGAAGGAAATGGCAACCCACTCCAGTGTTCTTGCCAGGAGAATCCCAGGGACGGCGGAGCCTGGTGGGCTGCCGTCTATGGTGTCGCACAGAGTCGGACACGACTGAAGTGACTTAGCAGCAGCAGCAGCAGCATGGTGCATATTCACTCTCCAGTGCCTCTAGAACCACTTCTTCCTTCCTTCTTTCCTAATTTTTCTGTTCTTCTATATCCTTTCTCCTTCCCACTTCACAGAAGCCGGATTTGATCCAGGTTAGAGAAGGAGCTATTTCAAATGCTGTTTACCTCTCTCCACTTGCTTCTTAGTGCATTTGCTGTATAAAATACTCTTGAGGCCCTTTTTGTATAGCAACCAAGTTTTCGAAAATCATGCTCATTTTTTTTTCAGTTTTGTAAATTCTGATTTTTGCTTTAGTGATTTTTAGTAAGCTTAGTCTATTATGCTTGTGAAGTAACCACAGTGGTTAAGAGAACTACTATCTCTAATCCAGGAGACTGGGTTCAGGTTCCAGCTCCTGTTCTTGTTGAGGAGAACAGCTTTCCTTAGGATTTTATGAGGATTTAAAGAGGTGATGCTTGTAAGTGCTTCATACACTGCCTATCATATAGTGAGCACTTGATTGTCTAGCTTTTATTATCATCTCATCTGACATAAGTGTGAGTGAAGCAGGGATTATTTTTCTCATTCTCTATTTCAGGAAATGGGATCAGAAAGATGGAATGCTTTTCCTATCGTCACATCTAGAAAGTGATGATGTCTGGATTTATAACTTTTGATCTGTAGGAACTACTGCAAAGTTCCTAAAGTGAACAAGAGTTGTTTCTAATAATTAGGATAATACATAGAAGATCATGAAAAGTTTGAAAAGCTTTATATACAGGGGCCTAAGAGGTAAAGCTTCCAAAAAGTCTTGACTGGCCTACCAGCAAGTAAGTGAGAATAGTTCCAGAAGAGAAATGGTTCCTGTGCATTGTGGCATAGAAGGGGAGGTTGCATTTTAAAGTTTAAGAAGACTGAGCACTAGGATCAAAACATTTAATAGATCTCTGTACTTTGGCTTAAATTAGAATGGAGTCCTGTTTTAAATATCTATGCTGATTAGGTTTTTATCTTAACTTGTTTCCGACAGGGCACGGTGCTGATGTGAAGTGTGTAGACTGGCATCCAACAAAAGGGTTAGTTGTTTCAGGAAGTAAAGATAGTCAACAGCCAATCAAGTTCTGGGATCCCAAGACTGGGCAGAGTCTTGCAACACTGTAAGTGATAGGAACCCCACCTTGATCCTTAAAAAAAGGGGAGCAAAGCTGACTGAATTGTTAACTATTAGCCTTCTTTCCTCTCATGTATTCCTGAAAAAGTAGTGTAGACAATAGATGGACTCTTATCTATAGGCCTTTTATTTATTAAATGTGATTTCTCTAAATTCCTCATAAAGTCAGGCTTGATGTTTGTTCTCCCACATACATGTAAATTTAATTTGGGTATTGTGGGGGTGAGGGGTAGGAAGGAGGTGGTTATTACTACTACTCTAGATTACTCGTAATATTGATACATTTGGCACTGTTTGGAGTTGATATGTGTGCCATGTGTTAGACAGCCCACCTTTCTCCTCACTACATCTCTTCAGAGAGAGGTTTTTCTTCCATTTTAAAATCAGTTCTCATTTTTTTGGCTGAGGTGTTTAGTTACAATGCAGCCACATCATAAAATTTTCTCTTTGACTCATCTGTGAACATTCACAGTTCATTTAATATGTTGTTGATTTTTCTTTTTTCCGACTAAGCAACTGTTTCCTAGTTCCTCTGATGAGAACTGAGCCATGTCCAGAGTGAGCTGGTTGGCGGCAAGGCTGCCTTGTTGCATAGCTCCAGTGGCCACACGCAAACAGAGCACCTTGTGACTGGTGCTCCTGGGAGACGCGTATTGTCCTGGCCTCAGCAGTTCAGAGTCGTTAGTTCAGATTAACCCTCAAACTATCTCAAGTTCTTTTTTAATGTTTGACTTAATAAGAGCAGCTTATTGAATTTCTAAAATTTAATGAGCTTTATTGAATATAAATTTATGTGTTCAAGTGCTTTCCTTGCTTCACAGATAAACTTTTCTATGCAGTTGAAGTTCTGGTGCTGTTTTAAATTGGTCAGTAAAAACTGTGCTTAGATAATGGACGTTATTTCTGTCTTTGACCTATTTCTTTCATGTGTATTTTAACTGTAGTCCTGTAATGTTACATGCTTTATTACTTCTAGGCCAAACTTCTTGCCATCTTGACTACCATGTGCTTTTCAAGAAAATGACCATTGATTTACACTTGTTTTGAATTCTGACCAAGGATTATTTTCTTGGTACTTTGTTTCTAGTCATGCCCATAAAAACACAGTAATGGAAGTGAAATTAAATCTCAATGGCAACTGGCTACTCACAGCATCACGTGACCACCTTTGTAAACTTTTCGACATCAGAAATCTGAAAGAAGAGCTTCAAGTCTTCCGAGGTCATAAGAAAGAAGCTACAGGTCAGTGGCTATGATATACTTCTCATTCTATTACTGTAAAATTCTGACAGCCTAATAATTTTGTCTTTATCTATGTTTTTGTTTACAGCTGTGGCCTGGCATCCTGTTCATGAAGGACTTTTTGCCAGTGGAGGGTCTGATGGCTCTTTGTTATTTTGGCATGTTGGGTATGTGGCACTTACTACGTAAAGAAGTTGTAAATTTTATGAAGACCACACCCGAAAGTGAAAAAAATGATAGTGTTTCTGAGTGTTCATATATCCTGTATCTGTAAACCCAGTTTGTAATAGAAAACATAGCACCTCTCTCTTTGGCTATGGAAGTCATAAAGGGAGAGTAAGACCACCTTCCTTGTTTCTTGTGGTAAGGTAATTTCTAAAGCATTTCCCCTCTGAGGTGCTCTTTGGAAAAATGTTACTGATCACAACTCAGTACCTCTGAAACATATGGAATTGACCAGATTCAAAGTTACCAAGTTTGGTAGCTTTGTGTTAGACTAAAAGAAAATACCTTCTTTGGCAGAGGAGAAGTTAAATAACTTTTGTGAAAAAGACTGCTTTCTATGGTGCCATTACAGAGTAGAGAAAGAAGTGGGTGGAATGGAGATGGCCCATGAAGGAATGATCTGGAGTCTGGCTTGGCATCCCCTTGGACATATTCTCTGCTCAGGCTCAAATGACCATACTAGGTAAGCTTTATGTCAGAAATGACAAGGAATTGCTGTGTTTATGGAGCAGCTGGAGATAAATGTGTATTTAGTTTATTGATGGATGAATGTATTTATTTTCTAATTTATTTTTAAGGATATGTTCACAGTGGTTTATAAATACATATATTACAAGGAGATTGAGTATTGACTATGACTTTGTTATATGAATTTTGTTTTGCCTTCTAATTTAAAAAAATATCTTTCTACATTAAAAATTTTTAGAATAAGGCATTTTAAAACTCTGTTGTTTTTGCCAGAGGACTGCTTAGTACTGTTAAGTGCTCAGAGATACACTGAAACTCTGCTTCTTTCCTCCTCCCTCCAAATACTTTTATTTTGACAGCAAATTTTGGACCCGAAACCGACCAGGTGATAAAATGCGAGATCGATACAACCTCAACCTGTTACCTGGAATGTCTGAAGATGGAGTGGAATATGGTGAGGTTCTTGCATGTTTATTCTTTGAAATATGATATTCTGTAATAAAAGTGTTAAGTATTGAGAAGAGTATAAAATGAATTTTAGTTTTATAGTTTATTGATTTATGAATCTCTAACAATAATTTTTATAAAGTTAACTTTATTAGCCCACTACATTTATGAAATCTCTATTGACAATGGCTATGTTCCTATTTATAGATGACCTTGAACCTAATAGTCTGGCAGTAATTCCAGGGATGGGAATACCAGAACAACTAAAATTAGCTATGGAACAAGAACAGATGGGTAAGAGAAGTTGTACCTATAAATTTAACTTTTTCTGTAATTTTACCTATTTCCTATAATTGTGATATTAAGTTATTTTGAAAATGTCAGAATGATGTCTGTTGAGAAACATTGATAAAAGTGATATAAGCTGTATAATATTTAGAATTTGTTCTTTCAAAAATACATTCACTGGTGAAGTGGCCACTTTCTTTCATTTCCTTGGCTAACTACTTCTCTTCTTGGTTACAGGAAAAGATGAATCAAATGAAATTGAAATGACAATTCCAGGTTTAGATTGGGGAATGGAGGAGGTGATGCAAAAGGATCAGAAAAAAGTACCTCAGAAGAAAGTTCCTTATGCAAAACCTATCCCTGCTCAGTTCCAGCAGGTGAGTAACTCGAAGTACACCCTCATCCCCTCCCCCGTGCCCTCCTCCATGCATTGGGAAACTCTGGTGAGTCTCACTGAGGTGGAGGAATAGGTTTCTCTTTTATTATCTCATCTGTTGAAGGTATGTCTGTCTGTACTATAGACTTTTTGGAGCTTTCTTCACTTATTTCAGGCATTATTAGACATAGTTTCCATCTGCTGCTTTGCAATTAGTGCTGAGTTTGTCATGAATCTTCTCTGGATATTCTTTTATTCTCACCTCCTTGTTATTATCCAAGCTACTGGAAGAAGAAAAGAGACTTGGAGTGGAAGAGTGTGTTGACCTTCTTCAACATATTTTTTCTGTCTTCCTGTTTGTTCCCTCACACAATGTGCAGAAGTGCACATGCCCTTTTGAAGAGGCAGGCAGGCTTTGCATCTTAATAGCATGTGAAATCTTGCAGCTTTTTCAACTTGGCGATTTCTACCTAGTAATGTGCTTTGCCTAACTCTATTCCTGTGTCACTAAGAATTAGAGGATTAGAGTTAGAAATAAAGATAATTTACCAGCTGCACCAACTTGTATTCACCAGGTTGGAATGAGCCGGTGATATTATAGAATGGTTTTCTCATTCTGTCATTATAATTTACACACTTAGGGTATACTTTAATGTTCTCTTCATTCCCAAGGCATGGATGCAAAATAAAGTTCCAATTCCTGCCCCAAATGAGGTATTGAATGACAGAAAAGAAGACATTAAATTGGAAGAGAAGAAAAAAACACAAGCAGAAATCGAACAAGAGATGGCCACATTACAGTATACTAACCCACAACTTCTGGAGGTGTGTGACACTTTTGAGGGAATTCAAGATGATCTAAGAAAGTAGTGGTTAATGTTTTTTTATTGATATGCTCTTGAGGAGAAGGAAAGGAACTCTCACATGGGTCAGATGAGCAGTATCATTTCTTATTGCTACATTAGGAAGCTAGTTTCTAGCAGAATCCTGTTTCTAAGACTTTTAAAACCAGACCAGTCAAGCAATGAGTAGACCTCAGTTGAACATACGTTTTTAATAGACAAGGTAAAACCAACAGTTTTAATTCAGATTCACATATTTATCCATAGATAAAAAGAATTTTCTGTTAGCTTTAGAGCAGGTGGTTTGTTCTTATTTTTCCTACCTTGGCAGCTACTTAGAATGATAAAGCACTAGTAAATTGTGGGGCTTTCCCTGATCAAGATGGATATAAGTAGTCCTGGCTGCTGTTTCCCAGCACCTGGAAAGAAGCATTTTAGAGTCTGGAAGCCTGAGTACCTTCAGAACATCTGAATATCATATGGATTCTAGTTATTGTTGAGGCATTAAGAAGTCAATCAATAATGTCTTATGTTTGTTTTGAGATTCCCCAAACAAAATAAGTGATAGTAATAATGTCATATTTATTAGCATGCCTTTTCTCTCTTTCTTTCTAGCAACTTAAAATTGAAAGACTTGCACAGAAACAGGCTGAGCAGATTCAGCCTCCTCCTTCATCTGGCACCCCTCTCCTGGGACCCCAGCCCTTTCCAGCACAAGGTCCAATGTCTCAGATTCCTCAAGGTTTTCAACAGCCTCATCCGTCTCAGCAGCTGTCAATGAACATGGCTCAAATGGGGCCGCCAGGTCCACAGGGACAGTTTAGACCCCCTGGACCACAAGGACAAATGGGACCACAAGGCCCTCCACTGCATCAGGGAGGTGGGGGGCCGCAAGGATTCATGGGACCACAAGGGCCCCAGGGACCGCCCCAGGGCTTGCCGAGGCCTCAGGACATGCATGGGCCCCAGGGAATACAAAGGCATCCTGGACCTCATGGCCCTCTGGGACCTCAAGGACCACCTGGACCCCAGGGTAATGCTGGTCCTCAGGGTCATATGGGTCCTCAGGGCCCACCTGGCCCACAAGGTCACATAGGCCCCCAAGGCCCACCTGGTCCCCAGGGTCACTTGGGCCCTCAGGGACCTCCTGGTACTCAAGGTATGCAGGGACCACCTGGTCCCAGAGGAATGCAAGGACCTCCCCATCCTCACGGGATACAAGGCGGGCCAGGGTCTCAAGGGATCCAAGGTCCTGTGTCTCAGGGACCTCTGATGGGATTGAATCCAAGAGGAATGCAGGGTCCTCCAGGCCCCCGAGAGAACCAGGGTCCTGCTCCCCAAGGGATGATGCTGGGTCACCCGCCTCAAGAGATGAGAGGACCTCATCCTCCAAGTGGACTGCTGGGACATGGCCCTCAGGAAATGCGAGGTCCTCAGGAGATGCGAGGCATGCAGGGCCCTCCACCCCAAGGATCGATGCTGGGCCCTCCCCAGGAATTGAGGGGGCCTCCAGGCTCACAAGGTCAGCAGGGGCCGCCCCAGGGCTCTTTGGGACCTCCACCCCAGGGTGGCATGCAAGGGCCCCCTGGACCTCAGGGACAGCAGAACCCGGCAAGAGGGCCACATCCATCTCAAGGGCCAATACCATTCCAGCAGCAGAAAACAGCTCTGCTAGGTGATGGGCCCCGGGCCCCCTTCAACCAGGTATTACTTATTTCCAACTTGTAGGCATTACACTTTGGGAAAATACACTCTGCACTGAGGCGGCACTTCCAAATGCTGTGAAAGGAAGGAACAGCTGGTATAGACACCTCAAGTGGCTTGAGAATAGCATCATGGCTGAAGAAAGAAATAAGAGTAATTGAGTAGATCATTAAATGTATTGCAACAGAATCTTTACTCTCAGCCTCTTCCAGAAAAGATGAACTCCCGATTGAATCCAGTTCATATTTGTCCCAGGGCTCTAAAAGAGCTGTGGTGCTGAGGAGGGAGCATGGGTGGCTCCAAGTCTATCCTACTCCCTTTTCTGGGCTCTTCTTAGGCTGCTGTTTCATGGGCTTCCGGACAACTGAGCCACTTGCTGATCTGCCTGCCGGCTCTACTTTTAAGACAGTCTATGATGTTTAACTCTTGAATATACTATAGACTATGTTCTCACTATTTTCATTTCATTGAATACTTTTAGAGATATGAGTTCAGAATTGCACATTTTCAAATGGTGACCCTTTGGATGAAACTCTATTCAAGTTGTTTTTAGTTCACATATAAGAATATTTTCAAGAGGAAGTATTTTTGCAGAAATTTTCTTGGCCCTCTTTAGAGAATTGTGTTATTGTCAGCCAAGTTTTTTTAAACCCATTTGCTGAGCTGTGCTTGAGAGGTAGTGGAAGTTCAGTTTTCTTAGGCCGAATTACAGAAGAATGCATGGGCATGAGTGGACTGAACACTGTTTGGCTCTGTAGGTTTTTATGTTTTACTGAATTTTATAGTCTGAAAGAATTATTTGGGTATGAACAGCTTGGTTTGTGTCCTTGAAGTCAGTCATGGACCAAAGTGAGTGAATGAGCCACTGTTGATTCCCTGGGTCTACACCTTTTGAAAAGCACTTGATTCCCGTGGAAGAGGGCCTGCTGTGGATGCTGTGTGTAGAATGTACACCACCTCTGAGTGTCTGTGATGTGAAGGTGACCAGTGGATTCACTGAATTAAAATAACTAGATTATGTTCCTTTTCAGCACATCTTCCAGAAGTTAAAAATGGCATAGCAATGAAGAATTAGATGGCATTTGAATCTATTTCCAGAATTTATTGGGCACATTTCAGAACTTAGGATGTTTAATAAATCTAAGTTTACCATCCAGAACTGTCCTAAAACTTAAAAATATTTTATATTTTATTAATACAGTGTATATTTGTGTGTGTTTTTTATATTCAGTTCAGTCGTGTCCGACTCTTTACGACCCCATGGACTGCAGCACACCAGGCCTCCCTGTCCATCACCAACTCCCGGAGTTTTTATATTTATATTATAAATATTTATAATATTTACCTACCTAACCTTATGTTAGTGAATGAACAGTTTTCATTTTGTAGGCTAAAAATACGATGAACTTTAGCTATCACTTTGCAACTGAAGTTATATAAACATGCAGATTCCAGAGGACAGGTCTGTGGGGACAATTTAATGTTTTTATTGTATCATATAGTAGAAGATTTTATACATGAAAAGCAAAATGGCTCTAAAATTTAATTTACCTGTAGAAATACTGGAGTGAAAATGGAGGATTAATACATTAGAGGGCATTTCATGTCTCAGAAGTTGTCTGATGAAAAGCTTTGCTTATATTTCTTATGCTGATATCTGACTTTCTTCACCTTGACCAGGTCAGTTATTTAAATCAATCGTTCTAATTGGTTAAATTTAATGGAATTGCTTTCAAGTGTTGAGGTAATCACGTGAAAGATGTTGAAAAGAGCTGCCCTCCAGTAAAAGGTACAGGAAACAAAGAAGTGTGGACATTACTGGTATTGAGTTCATGGTGGCAGTTTATAACTGCAGAACTATAAATGAGTCCTGTCAAGGCTGCTCTTGTAGCTAGTTTGGAATGTGAAAGCAGTTTTGCTGTCGATGGTAGGTTCAGTCACTAATGCATTTTTTATATGAAGGAATGACTAGATGTATATTTGATTATTTGTTTGTCAAGAGTCCAGATTCAAGATCGCTGGACAGTGTGGGGAATCAGAATTTAGAAATGGCTAGGTAAAAATACAGAATATTAGGACTAGGGGTAAGCTAGGGTTGAGCTCTGGGGCTGCAGAGCAAGGAGGTTATGAGGATCAGAGCAGCAAGTACATGTCAGACAGAAGCTGTGAGAATCCAGGAACCCACAATCCTGGGGATCAGAGCTGGGAGTGAGCAGTGGGTGCTGGGCTCAGGGGAGTTAGACAGTAGAAAGAAGGGAGTGAAAGGAGAAAGCAGTGAGTGAATGCCTTGCTCATCAGGGACCCCTTTCCTACTGTCCTGCTCCCGATCTTTTAAACCTGGTCATAACGTTTTGAGAGGATGAATTATTTTCTGTAGCTAGAAAGGGATCATGGATGCAAGAGCAGAGTTTACCTGTCCTGGAAGGTCTCCAGGTCTTTACTTTTGCCAGAAATTCCATCTCTGTGCAGAGTGTTGTTTTTATGTTATGACTTCCCACTTTCCATTGAGGTTTTGGCTTGGCATTACAAGTAAAGATCTAGCTTTAAATAAACCTATCAGCAGGTTTAAAATATGTGTTTCCTTTTATTATGGTCAGAGAAGTATCTTCTTTCCCCTGATATAAGGACAATTCTGCTAGCTGTTTATGTACTGCTGGAAGATTTGCGGCAACCTAGTGTTTTTATCTTGTCACATTATGATAAAATTGCTGTTCATGAAGCATAAGCCTTTGATTTCACACCCCCGCTTTAAAAACATCTTTTCAGGAAGGACAGAATGCAGGCCCCCCACCCCTGATACCAGGACTAGGGCAGCAGGGAGGACAAGGTCGCATCCCCCCTCTTAACCCTGGACAAGGACCTGGCCCTAACAAAGGTAAATATCTGCTGAATAAGAGATTATATTCTACCTCGTTTAGGTAAATCTTTGAATAGTTTTACTGGTAAGTAATTGATAGAATGTGATCATTTGAACCTCTAGGAAAAATAAGAGCATAGTCAATTCAGGTCATAGCTTTGCCTTATGTTGTCTTCATAGATTTGCTTTGGTTAGCCTGAATGCTGCCCAGAGGGCACGACTCCACTACCAGAGGCGGGTGATGAAACCTCATGGACAGCCACCAGGAGCAGGGAGGGCCTGTGCTGCAAGCCAGCCTTGTCCTCCTGGGAATGGGAGTGGTTCCTGTGTTAATCCGATGCAAGTGTATGTTTTTACCATGCCGGAAACTGAACTGTTTCAGTTTGAATTTTTGATAGGATAAAGAATTCAGATGTTTTAGCAGTGTTTCTAATATTACCCCCTCCTTCCCCTCAAATTGTGTCAGATATTGTTTCCTGGTTGCATTGTTCTGTACCCTTTGAAAAGAAGAAAGCTGTGTTCCAATGCGTTGTACCTCAGGTTGTTGATACTTTGAAAAGCACAGAGTTGAGAATTGTCAGTGTAGGCTCTGTGGAAGTTAAGAATCAACCCTAAGTATCAAAAGAGGGCACACGCAGGAGCCACCGTCTTGTTTTGTGAGGTGTTCAGCTCTCACAGGAGTGTGGGAAGAGCCGGAGCAGGAGTGCTGTGGGGAGGGGCAGCTGCTGGAGGCAGTTAGAGGGTGGGGCTGGGCGGGATGTGGGTGGATGGAGTTGCAGTTCAACGCACCTTTTCACGGGAGGAACACATCAGAGAATCATGAATATTGTGGAGACATCACTACCGAGAACTAGACTCCTTTTAAGTTGTAACTGGCTAAGCCCACAGCACCTTGTAGTACATGTGAGGGTTCTGTCCCCATTTGATCAGATTAGGCAAAGTCCTTGTCAGCATATTCAGCCGTGGGACTTTGGGAATTTAAAGCTTAGGTGTGAATTTTTGCAAGTTGTTAGAAATAGGAAGGGAGAGGTAAAAGAATCAGGAGAATGTTTCTTTTAGTCTTACCATGTGGAAGTGGTGACCACCAGGGGAAAAGAAAGCATCAAGAGCCAATCTCTGGATTTGGGGACCCTGAGAAAAGAAGTCTGTTACCCACAAGGTACAGCCATCAGCAAACTGAGAGCCTGCCCCTCTCCCTCTCCCCTACCTTGTGTCTGTTTCCACCTACTTCCCTTTCCTCCTTGCTCTTCCCCTTTTCTCTTCACTACCCCCCCCCCCAACCCCCGCCCCTCTCCCTCTTCCTCCTCTCTTTCTCCTCCCAGGGACCAAAGGGAGAAAGGGGAGCCGAGAAAGTGGCCCTGCCATCCCCTACTGGATTAACCAGCACCGCCGCCCTGTCACCGGCGGCCACATCCCTTCTAATTTGTAGTGGTGGGTTTCTTTCCTTGGAGGAGCCAGGGTACTTTTAAGCACGTAGAGGTAATGGGAGGATTGTTATTCATGGGTAAGTCCAAATGGAATGTGTTCAGCTTCCTCAGGTCAAAGGTCTGCAGTGTCTGAGGTCATACCACTCTGAAGTACATGAAGTCAGAGAAGGAGCCATTAGCTGCAGGATCACACTGGGAAGTGAGGGGCTGTTTACCAGGAGGAAATGAGCCTTGGGGTATTTGAACAAAAAGGCAGCTTAGAAGACACTTTTCCTCAGCACGAGAGGACTGGTTTAATGGAAGGAAAGAAGGCAGAGAGGATGGAAAAAGCTAAAGAGAAGAGAATTGTCTAATGGTGTTTTTAGAAGAAAAACACTTCTCATGGTGTGTTTTTATACTGAGATTTCCAGGTTTTTTACCCATGTTGAATGATGAAGAGGAATTGAAATGGCTAAGAGAAATGAGTAAAAATGAAAGAGGAAGGTGTTGGGAGGGTAAGGATTATGACTGACTGTGACGTAAGGAAAGGAGGTTGTCTTTACTGCTGGGAAAAAACAGTAAAAGTCATGAGCTGGGAAAGTGCAGGGATTACATTTTTAGAAGTTAGAAGCAGGAGTGTTCCTTTTGCTATCTACCTTAAAAAAATTTGATTTAAATTATAGGTTGACAGAAAGGAGGTGTACATTTACAGTGGCTTCAGTCATCACTCAGTAGCCAGGAAAACAAACCCCTTTACAGTTAGGAGATGAACTAAGTGTAATTGGTCTCTTTCCATTTTTGTTCAGTAACTATACTGCATATATTAAAATATTTTTAATAAAAAATCTTTAATTTCCAAACACTGTCTGTGAAGAATGGTGATGATACTATAGATGAAGAATGTCATAGAAAGGGGCAGAAAAAGTGTTTATATAAACCTTGAAACTGAAGTACAGCAGGGCTGTTTGGTCACCAAGCAGTTATTAGAGGCCCATGCTTCCACGTATGTTACAGAGGATTTTGTTAAGAATCAAAGCATCAGTTAACAAATCAAGTTACATGAACTAGTAGTTAAAGGAAAGACCTCAGGGCAATGTAGGCCCAGTGGCCCTGTGGTGAGCTTTGCAGGCTTTTACAAATGCAGAGGTGAATTCCTTGTACTTGGCTTCCTGGCCGACCTTCAGCATGAATTCCCTGGGTGTGGAGCAGTGGGCTCAAAAACACTCTGAAGGAATGGGGGCAGGGAGGCTTATCCTTATACCTGTGATGTTCTTGTGTTCTAAATGAGCTTTTACTGCAGCTGTTAAGTTGCTTAGCCAGTGAAGTGGTAAAGTTGAAATCTGGACACCCAAACCCTTGTTCTTGTCATTATATGATGCCTTAGAGACATTTGTCTCATAAGTACACTGGGAACCAAGGAGGGAAAGAAAACACTCAATAAAAGACTGCATTCTGAAATTTTAAGATGCTGAAAATCAGACCTATGTTGACAGGATTCCTGGAAGACAAGGTAAACATCAGTTTTGTTTCCTTTAGGTGATTCGCGCGGCCCTCCAAACCATCACATGGGCCCAATGTCAGAGAGGCGGCACGAGCAGAGCAGCGGCCCCGAGCACGGTCCCGAGAGGGGGCCTTTCCGGGGCAGCCAGGACTGCAGGGGTCCCCCTGATAGGCGCGGCCCTCACCCCGAATTCCCTGATGACTTCAGCAGACCAGACGACTTCCACCCCGACAAGCGCTTTGGCCACCGGTTACGTGAATTTGAGGGGCGAGGAGGCCCTTTACCACAAGAAGAGAAGTGGAGGCGTGGGGGCCCTGGGCCTCCGTTCCCCCCTGACCACAGGGAGTTCAGTGAGGGGGATGCCCGGGGTGCAGCCCGGGGCCCCCCAGGGGCATGGGAAGGCCGCAGACCTGGAGACGACCGCTTCCCCCGGGACCCTGAGGACCCGCGGTTCCGAGGGCGCAGAGAAGAAAGGTGGGCCAGACACTGTATGGGTCCATTTCCTCCTCCCTGGAGCTTCCCATCTGTTCTCTCCACACGGATCTCTTTCCTCCTTACTGGGGAGAGAGTGCCCTACCCTCTCTAGGTTTTGGGTTTAGACCTAATATAATATGCCTTTTAACATCTATGTGGTCCTTTATTATCTCTGAAGTTTAGAAATCTTTTTCTTTTTGCTTATTTCTTGGTCCTTTTAAACAGATAGGTGGGCCTGCGTACTATAAAGTTTCTTGGATTTGAATAGAAATCTCCAGGTTCTCTTGGTTAGAATGATGAAATATGAGACAGATCTAGATAGAGAATAAAGGAATTATTGAGTAGATAGTTTTTGTGTAATTCCTTAAAGATGTTAACAAAACCCAATAAAGCTGAAGAATAATCTTGCTATTCAAATAGGTTGAGGTCAGGCTTGGACACTTGACTTGTTTGGGGTAAAAAAATGAATAGAGGAAGTAGGGAGTAAAAAAACAAGAATTTGTGAAATCTCAAGTGAGACTCAAAATAATCAATGATAATAATTGAGTATTTACTGTGTGCCAGATGTTACTTCATTTAATTGTTGCAGTGAGTTGTGAGTTTAGGTGTTACTGTCAGCCTATACAGGTGAGGGATGCTGCTGAGAGAGCGGTTTCTTGACTTTGGAAGGGCCCACGGACGGTAAGTGTAAGAGCAGCTCCCGGTCTGGCCATCCAGTTGCAGAGCCCGTGTTGTGCTGTCCAGCACCCCTGTCCTCCTGCCGCAGTCATCTCTTCCGTGTCTTTTCTCATTACGCTATTGTTGCTAGTAGGTAATTAAGGTAAAGGTTGGTGATCTCCATTCTCACGGGTATGTTAGAAAAGAGTGGCTGATAAAACGTCCAGGGAGGGTGAAATGGAGGGGTCAAGGGAAGCAGCTCTCAGAGGAGAGTTTTTAATAAAAAGATTTAAGAGCTCACTAAATGATATCCAAGTATTCACTCTTTGAAGTGGCGTTTTATGTCTGCAGG
The DNA here is from genome assembly GCF_054371585.1 of Giraffa tippelskirchi. Classification (NCBI taxonomy): domain Eukaryota; kingdom Metazoa; phylum Chordata; class Mammalia; order Artiodactyla; family Giraffidae; genus Giraffa; species Giraffa tippelskirchi. The sequence goes on from NC_137277.1 coordinate 67,797,132, forward strand.
AGCCCCATTTCCGGTGGCTTTGGCACCAGTGTAACTTTCATTGATGTCTTGAATCTCTGTGTCTGCGCAAAGTTTCAGATTTTACTCCATTTCCGTTTGTGTCATATTTCATCTGTCAGTGACAGACCCACACCTAGACACTTGTGCTGTTTACAGTTTGTACTCCTCTTCTGACATGCCAAACATGTCCTGCTCATGTTGTGCTTGCTTTTTCCTTTGCCAGGAATAGTCTCCTAGGTGTTTGTGGCTCACTGTACTTAGATCTTTCCTCCTGTCCCTTTACTCTGCTTTATGTTCCTTCGGAGCACTTAGCAGTCCTTGACATTAAGTGATATATTTATTTATGTATTACTTGTGTGTCCCAGAAGCATGACATATTCCTGAAGGGAGGTCCTCAAAACGTAGAGCAGTAGTGGTGACACCCTGTGGGTGCTCAGTAACTGTTGAATAAATGAATCTGTTACAGAGGGAGATGTATTTTAGAGGGGTCAGCTCCTTAAGAGATAAACTACTCAACTAACAAATATGGACTGAAGGGTTTCAACAACAGAAATTGATTTTTCTCACAGTCCTGGAGGCTAGAAGTCCCAAATCAAGGCCCAGCAGTGTAGGTTTCTGGTGAGATTTTTCTTCCTGGCTTGCAGACAGGCACCGTCTCCCCTTGTCCTTGCATGATGGAAGGAGACTGAGCAAGCTCTTTGTGGTATGTCTTCTTATTAGAGCATATATCCCATCATGGGCCCCCACCTGCAGAGCCTCATCTAACCTAAAGAGCTCTCAGAGGTCCATTTCCAAAGTCACTTTGGGGGACAGAACTTCAGCATATGAATTTTGTGGAGGGGACAAAAACATTTAGTCCGTAACAGGAACTATTTTCTAACTAGGGCAGATTAGATTCCCTCTGTCGTTTTGTAGTCAGGGCAGTTGTATAATGGATGCCTGGACAAGGGAAGAGTCCTGCCACGTGTGGGGACTCCTCCCTGAATGTGCCTCGGGGGAGTAGCGCCCTCTGCTGACACTCCTGCTCCACTTCTCTCCCCTTGTCAATTCCACCCTCACCTTAAGTGGTTAATTCCCAGCATCTGGAATTAATTAATTAATTAATTAATCCCAGCATTCCCTCCTTGGCTTGCAGGAACATGGCTCATTAAGTTACAAAACAGGTATTAAGAAGGTATCTAGATTGTTGGAATGGTGGAGTGAAAAAAGGAAAGCTCTTTTTACAGTAAAACAGCAAGTTACAGATGTAGACTGAGAAAATCACATTTTAAGCAACCAGTGTCATAATTAATTCAGGCAAGGATCATCAGCGGATGCAGAAAGCCATCAAGTAAAAGGATTGTGGAGAATCAGTATATTTTCACACTGCCCAGGTATCACTCCACAGATTACTTAATTGCAAAGGAGAAAAGGGACCTTTACAACAATGAAATTTGGTTGCCAAATCACTTTTACATGCTAAACAGTGAGACAGACTGGCATCACTGTGAAGGTATAAGAAATTTTACCAGAAACATTTTACCTGAATCTAATCATGGGAAAATCAGAAGAATTCAAATTGTGGAATGTTATGTAAAACCCCTGTATGTACCCTTCAAAAATGTCAAGGTCTATTCCAATAAAAATTAAAAAGTCAAGGTCACAAAAGATAAAAGACAAGATGGGGGACTGTTCTAGTAGAGTAGACCAAAGAGATGTAGACGACTAAATAACAGTGTATGATTGAAAACTATAAAAACAATGGTAGAGGACAGAGAAATTAAAATTGGATTGTGTATTAAATACTATTACATGTTATTTAGAATGATAGTAGTGTTGTTATGTAGGAGGAAGTCCTTATTCTTAGAAGAAATTACTGAAGGGTGAAGGGGTGAAGCATTATGTCACAGCTGGTTTTGAAAAGGCTTAGAAAGTGAATTAGTAAATAGATTGTGAAAAGACAAGGTTTGTGTGGCAGAATCTAAGAACTGATTAATGAATTGTGAAGAATGTATGGGCATTTGTTGCTCTATATGTTCATCTTTGCATTTGAAATTTTTCAAAATGTTGGCGTGTAAGATAAATGGAAACTCAGGAAAAAGCAGAAGGTCTGGTGGGCTCTTTAAGCCCTTGCCCTTCTCTGATCCTTTCTCCAGTTTCCATGGCCTCTCTTGGTTGCTCACGCACCTTTCCTACTGGCAGGCCCCTCTTTCTGCTTCCTCACAGGCTTCTGCTGCAGCTCTGGCACCCCTCATTAATGGTCCTGCTTCAATAGCACTCCTGGCCCACTTAGTTTCCCAGTTCCAGAATTCTTGAGAGGTGTGAAATGGTCCACTAGCCCAGGCATGAGATTGTCAGCTTGGCGGTGGTGAGCTACCCATAAACCAGATGCCTTCCTGTCCATCAGTCAGCTGTAGCCGGGGCCATTGGTGCAGTTTACGGCCCCTAGGCCTGCCCCTGAGTAGAGAGGTGGACCAGGGCAGATGGCAGAACAGATGCCCCCAAACAAGTCAAGTACAATGAGTAGGCATGATCTCTGATGATCTCTGTCCCCCCTACCCTTTTTTCTGATTATGTAAGTCATGTTTATATATAAAAATGTGAATGGTAAAATGAAAAATATTTGGGAGACAGTGGTAAAGAGCCTGCACTGAGTGTCAAGACTGGCTGAGTTCAAATCCCAACACTTAACCGTGTGTCCTTAAATAAGTGACTTAACTTCTCTGAGTCCTATGTAAATACACATGGGTAGAATAGAGTCACTTTCATAAGGTGCTTGTGAGGATAAAACAAATGAAATAATACACTGTAAAGCACTTGGCATGAGATAAGCACTTTAAAAATGCTCACTGTTATTATTCCTAAAAGCCTAAAAGAAAATTAAAATAACCCCACATTCTAGTACATTTCCCTTTTGCCCGTTTTTACCTGCCATATTATAAAATGGGTACTTTAAAAAATACATAATTTTGTTTTGTTTTTCTCCCATTCAACATTGTATCATATTTCCTCACATAATTAGGCTTCTTTGAAACATGAACTTGGAGCTACAAGGTATTCCATTAGATGGATATCCTGTTGTTTTTTCTTAACAGCTTCAGACGAGGAGCACCCCCAAGACATGAGGGCCGTGCTCCCCCCAGAGGAAGAGATGGCTTTCCTGGGCCCGAAGACTTTGGACCAGAGGAGAATTTTGATGCTTCTGACGAAACAGCCCGAGGAAGAGATCTCAGAGGTCGAGGTCGGGGTACCCCACGAGGTAAGCTGAGAACCATGGCTCTGGGAAGGAGAGGGACGAAGAGTTAGGTTGTTGTGAGCACACCTGGAATAGTCTGTGAGTGTGGTGTTGTTTTGTTTCATTGTGTAGGAGGAAGGAAGGGTTTGCTTCCCACTCCTGATGAGTTCCCTCGCTTTGAAGGAGGACGAAAACCAGACTCCTGGGATGGAAATAGAGAGCCAGGTAAGGCAGTAGAGCTGCTTGTGCCTTAGGGCTCCTCTGACCGACAGTTCTCAGAGTGTGGTCTGAGGACTCTCCCAGGGGTCCACTGGGTTCTCTCTTCAGCAACTCACCTCTCCCTGGGAGGCTGGGTTGTCTTCATATCTTCAACCCACAGTGTGAACGGAATGCAGGAGCAGGTGGGGGAATCCAGCTTTCTCCTGCTGAGCCAGATATTAAAGAGATTTGTCAGAATACCACTCTTCACTAAACAGTTTTGTTTTTGGAAAATATAGTTTAAGAGCGTGAAGACATTCTGAAACTAAAAATTTTGAGAACCACTTTTCTGGACCATACCAACTCCTCTTATTTTAAGGGGTATGTTGATTTCTAATCTTGACCTTTCTGTGTACTCATGATGTCACTGGCCTACGGTGGGTATTTAGGAAATGTTTCTTGCATGAATGAATATTTGTTTTCCAGTTGCTGCTTAACAGTGTAATTTCTGTCTTCTTTTGGTCACATTGTACTTTAATATGGGGTTCCTCGGTGGCTCAGCGGTAAAGAATCCACCTGCAATGCAGGCGATCTGGGTCGATCCCTGGGTCGGGCAGATTCCCTGGAGAAGGTTTTGGCTACCCACTCCAGTATTCTTACCTGGGGAATCCCATGGACAGAGGAGCCTGGCAGGCTACAGTCCATGGGGTCACAAAGAGCTGGACATGACTGAGCAGCTGAGCATGCATGAATATACTTAAATATGAGATTGTCAGATTCCTAGCCTTGTGGATCTGTGCTTCCTATTTTAGGGCCAGGACATGAACATTTCCGTGATGCTCCCCGACCTGATCATCCCCCTCACGATGGTCATTCCCCAGCTAGCAGAGAACGGTCCTCTTCTCTCCAAGGCATGGACATGGCATCTCTACCACCTCGGAAGCGCCCCTGGCATGATGGGCCGGGAACCTCTGAGCACAGAGAAATGGATGCCCCAGGAGGTCCTTCTGAGGATCGAGGAGGCAAAGGTAAGTGAGGCTGGTGATTATAGCTTGGGAGCTGTGGGTGCTACAGCCCTGCCAAGAAGGCTTCATGGTTACTAGAAGCCCCATCCCAGTGTATGCCTGTTCTGTCTGTCCCTACTGGGGCACCCCCCACTGGGGTACTAGGGGTTTTTTACCCTCCAGGGCTTAGACTGCAAAGGTACGTGTTCCCAACTGTGGCACAGCCAGTGGGTGACTGCAAGCTCAGTCTCTGCACAGGTCTCCTCCACTTGCTTCCAGGAGTGCCTGGTTTGTTCACGTTTTCCACTCCGGCCCTTTTTCAAATGTCCCAGCACTTTCTCTGCTGATCTGTGAGACTCTTGCTCTGATTGGCAGATGTGTGCTGGTAATGGCTGCTCTGAGCCCTTGAGGCCGTTCTCTGGCAGGGAGGATTGTCTTCTCTCCCGTTCTGTGCTGTTTTTTTTAGTTTGGACCCAGAAGGAGCTCTGCTTGTGGCCAGAGTCACAAAGACTTTGAGGAATATGGTCTGGAAGTGGTTTTCTTTTCAGGGGGCAGTGGATTATTTCTGCAACTTGAAACTCTGGATCTTTATTTTATAGAGGCAGCACTGACTTTTAGCCAGGAGTGGTAGTTATTGAATGCTAACTACAGCTGTGGTCTCAGGTTAGGCTGGGCTAATAGACATGGAGTGTATCTTGGAGGCTGCTGGGAAAAGTGCCCATGCGCCCCAACCTGTGCTCCACTCCCCAGTTCACCTGCCTCCTGTTTAATCCCTTCTTTACAAAGTTCTGCCCTTTGTTCTTGGTAGTTTGGTTCTTGTAAGTGCAGAGCTCTCAAAAGTAACTTTGTGTCACCAGTCCCCACCCACATACACAGTTTGTTGCTGGCTGGGGTGGGCACTCAGGACACACTTTGTAGGTCCCAGGCTGAGGCCACATGGCTAGTGTGGAAGTGATATCCTAACTGACAGCTTCTCTGTCAGGGTACCATGAGGGGGCGTAGGCTGAGCTTTGTATGAAAAGAAGCCAGAATTCCTTTGGCTGTCTTTCCTCACCTCGTCTTAGCTGGGTTCAGATTCCATTCAGAAATGTAAGACAAAGCTGGCAATAGCTTTCTGATAGTGCATGACAGGAGATGTGACCAGACGCCATCATCTCAAGAAAAAAATTTAAAAATCAGAATTTTAATGGTACCTAGAGGTCTGTGTGTCTAACCCTGGAACAACTAAAACTATCCCTGGGAGAAGCACTAAAAGCTAGTGTTTTTCATTTTGTATTTTTGTTTTTTAGGGAATATTTTATCTAGTTGTTTAACAAGAAATCAAAAGTTCCATAAAGTTGTAGGATAATCATAGTAAATACTTATTCTGTAGAGCACTTGTAATTAACATCATCAGCAGTTTGTATTTCTTACTTGCTTCTAATATTAAGTCAGTGCTTTTCAAACCTTCCCCCAGAACAGCCGTGGTGGCATAGAAAGGTGAGGATACACTTCTCATCGACTGTAGGCGCAGTCCAGCACGGTCTGTGGCCTGCAGAAGGGGTTCTGTGTCTTGTCTCTCGGCTCCGTCACAGCCTTGGGGAGCACTGTGTCTAGCTGATGCTGAGAGGCACCACCACGAGTCGGGACAGGAATGAGAAAAGGAGACCTGGAGGCACATCTTCTACTGCTCTGAGTACCAGGTTAATGTTCTCAGAGCTCTGTTTAAAAAACAAACAAAACCAGAAATGTTCCACTGTCTGTCATAGAGTAAATGTTTGTACCAGGAGTTATTGTTAAAAAGTTAAAAGTCACATGTAAAACCACTGTTTCATTTCAGGCCGAGGGGGCCCAGGACCTTCTCAGAGAGTGCCTAAATCCGGACGTTCCAGCTCCTTGGATGGAGACCACCATGATGGATACCACAGAGATGAACCTTTTGGGGGCCCTCCAGGCAGTGGTACCCCTTCTAGAGGGGGCCGGAGTGGCAGTAACTGGGGTAGAGGGAGTAACATGAACTCTGGCCCACCAAGGCGAGGAGCTTCGAGGGGGGGTGGGAGGGGTCGGTAGAAGTTGGGGCTCAAAACTGCTAGGCCCCTCTGGACAGTATTTAAGAACTTCTTGTGGACTTTCTAAGAGAAAGAAAAGGAAGCCTGCACCATGTAGCCCTGAACTCTTTCTGGGGCAGCTGAATCCCAGGAGCCCCTAATGAGCTCTTCAAGACAAAGAGACTGCTGCTGGCTACCCAGAGTAGCTGGCCTTGTTTTGTCCTGTCCACCCTCACTGCCCCAAATCCCACATGAGTTTGTGAAGATAAAAGCTGGAATTTTTTTTTTTTTTTAAGTGTCACGAGACATGGAGCACCTCCACAAATTTAAGTTCATGTCCAATGGAAAATTTGTTTCTATATGTACAGTTGTCAGAGAAAAAACATTAAGTTGTTTTTGTATGAATACAGAATGTGATTTACGCAAGAATTAACAGAAAACAACAAGTTGTCAAGTGCTTGCCTTAAGGAAACCTTTAGTTTCCATTGCATCCGGTCTGCTGAGGGGTGTACAACTGCTGCTTCCATTTGTGAACATCCTTGATGGGAATCTCTAAGTCATCTAAATTAACTCGTCTGTGAATTTTGTTTTTAAACAAATTCTTATCTAGCCATTCTGTCACACTTACTTTTGTAGCATAGTGAAAAATACTTCAAAACTATAATGTGGTTTGAAGTTAGATTCAAAGCCTTATTAATTAGGCCTGCAAATGGAAAATTATATACCGAAGGAAAAAAAAAATCTGGATGTCCAAGCAGAGGTCTCCCTTGGCTGCATCTCCTAGTAATTACACCTTAGACTTGAGTTGCTTTTTTCTGATGAGAGGAAATTAACATAAGCTGGAAATCATCTACACATACCTTTTGAATACTGTAAATCATTTCACAAATGGTTTTAAGTTGAAAAGGAATGGATCAAAATCTTTCTTAAAACAGTTCTGCAAAATTTAAATAATGTCTTCCTCTTCCACACTAGCTATGTGGAAACACCTGGGTTTAAGGCGGAGGATTGTTCAATTAAAAGTAAGCCAGGAAGGTCTCATCCACAACAGATTCTTTTAGTTTTAAATGAATGGAACATTTAGCCCACTTTGAATTGGAAACCAAAAGTTCAGTTTGAGATAACCCCAGGATACTTTCTATATTGACCCCTTACTTTGTTTTTATAAAAAGGCTTCTTTATTCTTCAGAGGACATCCTGTGGTCACCCTCACTACTTTGACAACTTCAGTTGGGCATTGGAGACAGGTTTATTTGACAAATTTAGTGGTGCTAGAAAGTGTCAGTAGTTGCTTAGGAAAGGGATATTGACATAGTTGAAGTATAGGAAAAGAAAGTGAAGTCCTCAGTTGTATAGTATGACTCTTTGCGACCCCATGGACTGTAGCCTACAAGGCTCCTCCGCCCATGGGATTTTCCAGGCAAGAATACCGGAGTGGGTTGCCATTTCCTTCTCCAGGAGATCTTCCCCACCTAGGAATCGAACCCGGGTCTCCCGCACTGTAGACAGACGCTTTACCGTCTGAGCCACCAGCGAAGTCCAAATTAAAGTAAGGTTAAGTGAAAGTGAAGTCGCTCAGTCGTGTCCAATAAAAACTCCTAATTGGTTCTCCATTAATTTAAAAAATGGTAAAAAGCTAAGTTACTTCTGCAGATAAAATGTTCACCACACATACGCTGCTTTTTTTAGGGTGTTAGAGAGGGAGAAGGCAATGGCACTCCAGTACTCTTGCCTGGAAGATCCCATGGACGGAGGAGCCTGGTAGGCTGCAGTCCATAGGTTCGCTTGGAGTCGTGGAGTCGGGCATGACTGAGCGACTTCACTTTCACTTTTCACTTTCATGCACTGGAGAAGGAAATGGCAACCCACTCTGGTATTCTTGCCTGGAGAATCCCATGGACGGGGGAGCCTGGTGGGCTGCCTTCTGTGGGGTCGCGCGGAGTCAGACACTGAAGCAATTTAGCAGCAGCAGCAGCAGAACCTAGAGGCTTCAAGAGATTTTCTCTTTACTTTGCAATTTAAAACATCCTATTTATCAGCACCTTGCTCTAAAACACCTTTAGGAGGCTCAAGATTGCTTTAGGTTTGTGGATATTCTTTATTTGCCCTCTACTGGTATAGCTTAAAAAGAAGTTGTAATCAAATTCTAAGAGGATAAAAAGGGATCCAGAGAGCAGAACCATAATAGACAGTTTGTTGTTGTTCAGTTGCTAAGTTGTGTCTGACTCTTTATGATCCTATGGACTGTAGCATATCAGGCTCCTCTGTCCTCCACTATCTCCCGGAATTTGCTCAAATTCATGCCCATTGTGTCGATGATGCCATCCAACTATCTCATCCTCTGTCTCCCCCTTCTCCTCCTGCCCTCAGTCTTTCCCCGAATCAGGGTCTTTTGCAGTGCGTTGGCTCTTCATATCGCACAGCCAAAGTATTGGAGCTTCAGCATTAGTTTTTCCAATGAATATTCAGGGTTGATATCCTTTAGGATTGACTGGTTTCATCTTTCAGTCCAAGGGACTCTCAAGAATCTTCTCCAGCACCACAACTCAAAAGCATCAATTCTCTAGCACTCAACTTTCTTTATGGTTCACCTCTCACATCCAGACATGACTACTGGAAAAACTATAGCTTTGACTATACAGACCTTTGTCAGAAAAGTGATGTCTGCTTTTTAATATACTGTCTAGGTTTGTCACAGCCTTCCTTCCAAGGAGCAAGTGTCTTTTTGGAGCCTAAGAAAATAAAATCTGTCACTGTTTCCAGTTTTCCCCCATCTATTTGCCATGAAGGGATGGGACAGATGCCATGATGTTAGTTTTTTGAATGTTGAGTTTTAAGCCAGGTTTTTCACCCACATCAGGAGGCTCTTTAGCTCCTCTTCACTTTCTGCTATTGGAGTGGTATCATCTGCGTATCTGCTGCTAAGTCGCTTCAGTTGTGTCCAACTCTGTGCGACCCCATAGACCGCAGACCACCAGGCTCCTCCGTCCCTGGAATTCTCCAGGCAAGAATACTGGAGTGGGTTGCCATTTCCTTCTCCAATGCATGAAAGGGAAAAGTGAAAGTGAAGTCGCTCAGTCGTGTCCGACTCTTCGCAACCCCATGGACTGTTGCTCACCAGGCTCCTCCGTCCCTGGGATTCTCCAGGCAAGAGTACTGGAGTGGGTTGCCATTGCCTTCTCCAGGCTGCATATCTAAGGTTGTTGATATTTCTTCTGGCAATTTTGATTCCAACCTGTGATTCAACCAGTCTGACATTTCACATGATGCTACTCTGCATCTAAGTTAAATAATCAGGGTAACAGTATACAGCCTTAATGAACTCCTTTCTCAATTTTGAATCAGTCCGTTGTTCCATGTCCAGTTCTAACTGTTGCATACAGGTTTCTCAGGAGACAGGTAAGGTGGTCTGGTAGTCCCATCTCTTTAAGAATTTTCCAGTTTGTTGTGATCCTCACAGTAAAAGCTTTAGCGCAGTCCATGAAGCAGAAATATATATTTTTCTGGAATTCCCTTGCTTTTTTTAGGATCCAATGGATGTTGGCAATTTGATCTCTGGTTCCTCTGCCTTTTCTAGAGATTAGGCCCCCCCCCCTTTTTTTTTCTGAGACTCATGTGGTAAGAACTTTATCATAAGATTTTAAGGCTTTAACTTCAAAAACACTACCTCAGTAAGCAGATAACCAGGTCGCATTTTGAGAATGATTTAGAGAAAACTGAAAACTCTATTTATTACTTAATGTATATATCTGCATTTTAAATCACTGTCAAAATACATACAATATATTGTGCTTTGAATTTTATAAAAACAGATTTCCCAACAGTGAAAAATAGCATCAATATAAAAATGGGCTGAACGTGGTAAAATCTTCAGCCTAAAATTTAGAACTAAAATACAGATTTAACTAGGGGGTAGAAAAAGCAGCCAATGGTAGGTTTTCCAGTCAAAAAAATAAATCATTCCCCCAAAACAGTGGATTTGCTTTTACAAACACCCAGTAGTTTGTGCCTCTTGAGGTAGGTGACCCTGTTAACTGATAGGCGGGGAAAGCAGCCTTCTTTCAAAATAAGGGGGATGGGAGTAACTCTACTTCAGCATCCACCTCTTGGAGCAGGGCTTAGGACACTGATCAAGACCTATAAATGTAAATTTTGAGGCTGGAGCAAGAGACAAAACTCTCTTGCCTGACAACCTGTTTAAGCAACACTGATCCAGTCCCAGGAAACAATTACATTCAAGTCGTTCTCAACCTTAGAGGAAAAAGGAATCATCTGGGAGGCTTAAAAAAAAAATACTGATGCCAATCTCCCCCCCACCCCGCCCAGAGATTCTAACTGAACTGAGATTTGACTCAAGTAACTCTCATGTGAACTAACCACTGGCATAGAATTAAAACTTTTAAAATACAGTTTCAGTTCAGTTCAGTCACTCAGTCGTGTCCGACTCTTTGCGACCCCATGAATTGCAGCACGCCAGGCCTCTCTGTCCATCACCAACTCCCAGAGTCTACCCAAACCCATGTCCATTGAGTCAGTGATGCCATCCAACCATCTCATCCTCTGTCATCCCCTTCTCCTCCCGCCCCCAATCCTACCCAGCATTAGGGTCTTTTCCAACGAGTCAACTCTTCGCATGAGGTGGCCAAAGTATTGGGAGTTTCAGCTTCAACATCAGTCCTTCCAATGAACACCCAGGATTGATCTCCTTTAGGATGGATTGATTGGATCTCTTTGCAGTCCAAGGGACTCTCAAGAGTCTTCTCCAACACCACAGTTCAAAAGCATCAATTCTGTGGCGCTCAGCTTTCTTCACCGTCCAACTCTCACATCCATACATGACCACTGGAAAAACCATAGCCTTGACTAGATGGACTTTTGTTGGCAGCATAATGTCTCTGCTTTTAAACATGCTATCTAGGTTGGCCATAACCTTCCTTCCAAGGAGTAAGCGTCTTTTAATTTCATGGCTGCAATCACCATCAGCAGTGATTTTGGAGCCCAAAAAAATAAAGTCTGACACTGTTTTCACTGTTTCCCCATCTATTTGCCATGAAGTGATGGGACCAGATGCCATGATCTTAGTTGTCTGAACGTTGAGCTTTAAGCCAACTTTTTCACTCTCCTCTTTCACTTTCATCAAGAGGCTCTTTAGTTCTTCTTCACTTTCTGCCATGAGGGTGGTGTCATCTGCATATCTGAGGTTATTGATATTTCTCCCTGCAATCTTGATTCCAGCTTGTGTTTTTTCCAGCCCAGCGTTTCTCATGATGTACTCTGCATATAAGTTAAATAAGCAGGGTGACAATATACAGCCTTGACGTACTCCTTTTCCTATTTAGAACCAGTCTGTTGTTCCATGTCCAGTTCTAACTGTTGCTTCCTGATCTGCATACAGGTTTCTCAAGAGACAGGTCAGATGGTCTGGTATTCCCATCTCTTTCAGAATTTTCCACGGTTTACTGTGATCCACACAGTCAAAGGCTTTGGCATAGTCATACAGTTTACTTCCTAGTTAATATGTAGCTAGTGACAAAACATTGTCTTATTTATGGACTTAACCAGAATATTGAGCCCATTCTTTCTTGCAATAAATTAAGGTAAGTCCTAGACAAAGGTGCTAAATCTAAAAATGAAGAAAATTTGGCAATTAGATATGAAAAGCACCTTACATTGCATTAAGATCAGAATATAAAGTGTAAACTATGGTTAAAAACTACATCATAAAATTAGGAATGAAAAACTAGACCTTGTAGAAATCCATGAATAGGATAATCCAATAGGATAACTGGATGTGGAATTATCTTGCTGTCTCTCAGGCGTTTTCTTAGCTGAGTTCTGTCCATGGACCTCTGAGCATTTACGTGTACCTTACTGGATACCATGCTTCTTGGTCCATGGTTTCCTTATGTAATGCAGAACCAACTGTCCTTTAATTTTATAAGACATCATGTTAACAATTTCACTAAAATAAGAAAAAACTGAGATAAACCGTATTAACCAAAGCACTTGAAAAAATTCCAGTGGCTAAAGTCAGCATTTAATCTGGTAACTCCTATGGATACACTCACGTTGAAGAATAAGGGAAAAAACTTTCGAGAGTGAAAGAAAGCAAGTTTACTGGAACTAAGCTACTGCGATCTACCACTGGGTTTTTTTTTAGGTGACAAAACGTGAAAGAGAAATCCGGGAAAATAAGGGCAGTCAATTAAAATGGAAAAGCTATTTTCTCTTTTTTTACTGAGTGTAATCTAAAACCACGGTTAACGCAAAAGCAATTTATCACTAATGTTTCATAGCGTTATCACCAATTCAAAACAAAATCTGGTTTTCACAGCACTTGCTGCCGAGTGTAGCACAACATGCTGAAATCGAGGAGCTTCCCAAACTGCTCGTGTCTCAGTTTACAGTTCGCTAGCACAGTAAAGGAGGCAGCTTCTACCCCGTGCGGTCTGGGAACGGGCGGGCGCAGTCCTTGGTTTCGCTGGCGCTTGGCCTAGAGCCGGTTCCCCGTGTCCTCGCGATGGCGCATCCTGGGGAAGGGCTCCGTGTGATGTCCCGGGGCCGGATTCTGCGTCCTTCCGACAGCGCGGGTCTCAAACGGGGAGCGCCTTGGCGAGGGCGGCGCCCGAGCCCAAGCGCCCGAGCGTGATGCGCAGAGCGGTGCCCGCGCCCCGGGGAAGCACGCCCAGCAGCGCAGCCAGCAGCGCGGCCACTTGTGCGCAGGCGCCCAGCGCTGTGAGCAACGTGCTCCGCAGACAGAGCGCCGCGTACAGCGTCGCGCCTAGCGCCACCACGTAGAGCAACGCGGGCCGGGAGGGCGCCTCCTCGCCGCGCAGCAGGCGTCCGCACGCGCCGCCGCCTCGTAGGAGTGTGCCTCCCGCTAGCGCCAGCGCCGAGCCCAGTGACCACAGCAGCGCGAACTTGCGGGCGCGCAGCAGCAGCACAGGCGCGTAGAGTGCGGCCAGACCGAAGCAGAGCGCAGCCAGCAGCAGGCACACGCCACTCGCCGCCAGCCGCTGAGTGCGCGTCACGCTGGGCAGGCACGTCTGTCCCGCCGCCGGCTCCGCGGGGCTCTGTGTCCACGTCCAGCGTAGGCCCGCGCGGCTCAACCACGCCCCGGCCCCCGCCGCTAGCTCCTTCGCTTCTCCTGCGGCGAGCAGTGGCTCCGCGGCCGCAGGGCCGCTCGCTTTCCCCTGCGCCAGATATTCCTGCAGCTGGCGGTTGAGGTCCGCCATGTTGGAGGGAGGCTCCTGCGAAGGTGGGGGGTGGGCTGCCGCCCACTTCCGGCTCTAGTCAGTCGGCTTTGGAAACTGCTTGGACCTCGGGCGGCTGTTAGTCCGCCGGGACGGAAGGGGCGGGGTTTGTGGTTCCACCGTCTTCGTGGTCTCGACTGGCACTCGCGCTGGGACCGCAGCTGATCACTGCGTGTGGCTTCCGCACACCTTTCTTCGGTGTCCGCTGTAGGCGCTGACAGGGCTTGGGTGAATTATAACAGCATTAGAAGTTAGTTGAGGGGCGTGAGCTCGTGTGGCTATAAATGAAAGAAACTTACGTGTCTTGACTTGATGGGTATCAGTATCGTGATTCTGTGCTGTAGTTTTCCAATATTTGGCCATTGGGGGAAAATGGGGAAAGGATATACGGTCTTAAAACTATGCTAATCTATAATTTAATTTTTAATTTAATTTTTTAAGAAGCTCACGCTTTATGTCATAAGTGGTTTCTTTGGGAAAGCTACAGAGCTGAAGCAGAGTTAACCGCCCACTCCCACTGATGTACTTCTCTTCTCACCCGTTTCAGCATAGGTCTGGCAATATAATTGTTTCAAGCACCAGGTCATGTATTTATATTTTTGGCCCACATCGTCATGCTTCTGATACACCTCTGGGTACAGGTTTCCTGACCCATCAGATAATTCTGAAGCGCTTGTTCACGGTCCGGTTAATTTCTGATCTGTTCTGAGGTGGCTCCCACAGCCCTGCTCTTTTTTCAGAACCTCCTTGAAGTTCCTTGGCTTGCTATTTGGTCACCGCCATCTGGGTGTCTACAAGGACTTCTGGTTTCGCTGCTCTCTCTGGTTTCTGCTTGGCTAATTCCTGTTCTCAAACATTCAGAGTAAGCTGCACCTCTTGTTGTTTACATCTCTCACTTGGGTGCACTTTCTCTGAGTTCTCGTCTGTCCCAGTTGTGAAAGTTTTTTTGTTCAAGGCAGTGCCAGCAGCTTGAGGACAAGTTCTCTTTCATCTCCCTTTTCTTCGGACCTGGAAGGCTGCAGCAAAGGCACTCAAATGGATGTTGACCTGATTGACACAGCTGTCAATTTGAGTGCAGTAAAGGTGCTTGAAAGCCTTTGTAGATGTAGAAGCCTTCGGTTGGAAAACCTATTTTTTAAATGTCTATTGTGAAATTAAATATGATGGCATGGAAGTCTTTTTGTGATGTAAAGTGCAACACAGTTAAGTGCTACAGCACTGTATTCTTGTATAGGTCTTTGATTTAGTTGCCTCAGAAGGACTGGGGATGGGAGGCAGGCTGAGCGCTGTAGGCTGTTTCTTCTGTCGCTGACTTTGGAGGCACTGCTGGAGAGTGAGGGCATTTTCCTGGGTCTGTTTCTTTTGTCTGTACTAACTCCCCTCACCCCCTGGGTACTGGCTTCCCCTGCACAGCTCCAGCTGATGACTGGTGACCCTCCTTTGTCCTTTATGACAAGATAAATATTCATGATTTCCCGCTGTTGTCATGTCTGACTTTTCAGTTTTCCTGTTACCTGTGTAACCAGTTTTCCCCTAGTAAATTATTACCTTTAATACTCTGTTTTCCTGGTTGGATCTTGACTGTTGTTACTGAACAACCAAACTTGGTTCCACTTGCCCAATGTGCAGCAAAGCCAATCTGCTGACCCTGGATTGTGGTGGAGGAAAGTATTGTGTTTATTGCAGGGTGCCAAGCGCCTTGCTCACATGACCCGAACTCCCCAATGGCTTTCAGGGACAAGTTTCTGAAACTGTGAGGTAGAGGGTCACAGGGTGCATGGTCAACTCATGCAGTTATCTGATTGGTTGATGATGAGGTAACTGGGTGATATGGGAATCTCAATTGCCAACTTAAAAAAAGTACACAATGTGAGAGTTGTGAATGAAGTTTTATTTGGGGCAAAATGTGAGGACTATAGCCTGGAAGACTATCTCAGGTAGCCCTGAGAAACTCTTCCGAAGAGGTAGGGTGAAGGTCAGTATGTATGTGATTTTGCTGAAGGGTAAATATGGAATCAAGCACATATTTTTTTTTGCAAAACGTTTCTGCTAGTCATGAGCAGTTGTTACTATTTGAGTGCTTTTCTAGATATGAGAAGACACAAGAATTGGGCTCATAAAATTGGCTCCTGAAAATATCTACCTGAAGACCTGTTGTGCTAGTTTTTCCCAGAGCATAACCTGCCTCATTTCTGCTCTCCACCCTGAACTTCTTTCAGGGAGTGTTGGAAATCAGCAGCTGCAGCAGCACCTGCTTTAATCCTTGTAGAGGTAGATGGCAATTGCTCATGGCAGGTGCCCGTTTGTAGTTGACAGGGCCCCTCATGGTAATAAATTTGACCATGCTTTGAGAGGCATTTTATGACCATTTTCTCCACTGGTGCTAGGAAGGCTCATTCCTAGGTCTGGCAGAGATTTTGCTGAAAGGTCATTCAACATGCTATTACTGGACTAGGTCTTATAAACAATAGCTAAAGGTAATGCTGTACCATCTGTCTGGCCAGTCTGTTATAGTCCAGGAAAAAATTCCCTCTTGTAGCATCTTCCTCTATCAAGAATCACACTATTACAATAATTGATCTCATATAGAACCATATATTTGATCAGTTGCTTCAAGTTGCCTAGTCATCATCATATTTGTTGGAAGCTCAGTCACACATTTGGTAATATAAGGAACAATAATCTTGTCAAACAGGCAAAATACAAATAATATAGCTAATACATTAGTAAGAGTTATAAGTAAATATTTAAGCCAAGAACTTCCCATGCCAAGTCAGTTTTTGAAGAGATCATCAAGACTAGGAAGTGGGTCACTTAAGGCAGAAATGTAATTTCTTATATGATTCATTAAATGTGTTAGAGGATTCATCAGATACAGGATTCAGTTTGAGTTATGGCACAAGTGCCTCCCTGAGCTGCTGAAGGATGTCAAGTGTCATGTGGTTTTCTAGCACCCACTTTTCTCATCATACAGACATCAGAATTCGGTAGGCTAATAGCCTGGTTCAGTTCATTTCAGTTTGGTCACTCAGTTGTGTCCGACTCTTTGCGACCCCATGGACTGCAGCCTACTAGGCTCCTCCGTCCATGGGATTTTCCAGGCAAGAGTACTGGAGTGGGTTGCCATTGCCTTCTCCGGGAAGGCCATGGGCTAGTATCACAAATCCAATTAGGTACAACCCAGTGAATCCCTGGTCATCCGACCCATTTGGTTCCATACCAGTCACTATCTCTAAGGGCAATAATATGTAGGCATTGTTCATAAGGCACCCCCAAATTTCCTAACGTTACTAGGATGATCATCCTTGGTCCAATTTAATTGTTCCCACTAGAGAGGGACTTTTAAACTAAACTACCATAGGCATAGTGTTAACTACAAAAATCAATCCCATAGTTGTGGGAGGTTTCCTTCTAATAAATGGAAAATTACAACTTTTAATTGAAACTTAGCTTGTTGTTCTGATTGAGCTTGAGTGACCCTAAAAGAAAATTCATATATATGGCCAGGGTCAGAGCAGGTATTAACTGGCCGGGTGAGAGGATCCCATCTAGTAATGTCAAGAGTAGCCTGAGCAGGACTGAGCTTACTTTCTTCTAAAATCAGTTTCCTAAGGGCTGGCCAGTCAGAGCCTTGGAGGTGAGAGAAATCTACCAAGGTAACCAAGAAGTACTAGACACAGGTAATTGGCCACAAACCCAACAATTGGACTGATTTTGAAAACTAGCATAGGATCATGCCTATGATGGAAAAACATTTGTATGTAAAGGTTCAAGAAGTTAAGAAAACATAAAATGATTATATGAATCGGGTCCAGTATCTTGGGTAAGCTATCTACTGATGTCATCTTCTTGACATGGTGTGAGTGTAGTTTCTCCTCTGTTTGAATATTGTTTTAAAGTGAGCTTGAGGTCAGCAGTCCTCTCTATAGACCAGTCCAATGTGGAGGCCCTTTTTAAGTGAAAAATATGAATCCAAGAGTCAGTTCCCTTTAGTTTTGCTGCACATGAGCTAGTTAAGAATACCTGATAAAAACCTTCCCACCTGGCTTGTAGTGAGTCCTTTAAATGATATATTTGCCAATATATATAATCCCCTGGATGCAGGGGCATCATCTGATCTTCATCCAAAGGTAGATTACTGAGATAAGCTTTAGAAACAAACTTAGAGTGTCCTTTTAATAATTCAGTTTAACTTTATATCAATATAACTTAACAGCAAGGAACTATCTGGGAGGTGAGTCTAGTAAGTACACATCCCCATTAACAAAATTGGGATTTAATATTCATTGAAACATACTCTCTCTCTAAAATTACCCTCATTTTTACCAAGTATAACCAAATTAAGGCTAGTTTGCCAAATAAGTCTAGTCTCAGTAAACTTGGCCTGATTTATATAGGTATGCTTGATCATATAAACATTTTGATTGCTGAAACTTTTATAAGGACTCTCGGACTGAACTTTTTAAAAGACGTCTTAGGGAAAGTCACACCAAGGGCTTGTCACAGATTTCGCCTACCAGATTTGGGTGAATTCCTCCCTTTTCAAGGACCCCAAAATACCTTGAGGTTTCTGTTAACTGTTCATGAGGTAGCTTTCCTAACTTACTTGATAAAGCTGCTGGGAGCCTAAGAGTTGCTAATCTCTGGAGGGATCAGATAGAGAAGTTAAATGTTTCAGTTCTTGCAAAGGTATGATTTACCAAATTACTGTAAGTCATAATTAAAGTGGAAGGTTTTCATTACACTTGGAAAACACAGATTCCAGCCTGTAATTTTTCAGATAGAAACCATAAAAATTACAGCCCTATTCACCAATTCACTCAGTGCTTTTGTTAACTTTTATGAAACCATCAGAGTTTTCACTGAAACTCTTTAATTTCTTATGAAGTTCAGCATTATGATCTGAAAGTCAGAAG
The DNA here is from genome assembly GCF_054371585.1 of Giraffa tippelskirchi. Classification (NCBI taxonomy): domain Eukaryota; kingdom Metazoa; phylum Chordata; class Mammalia; order Artiodactyla; family Giraffidae; genus Giraffa; species Giraffa tippelskirchi. The sequence goes on from NC_137277.1 coordinate 67,815,744, forward strand.
CTTTTATTTATCCAAAAGTCCTCTCTATAAATGTTCTTGAGGAGGAAGCATTTTTGCAGAGGCAACAGAATAAAACCATAACTGTCTATGACAGAAGATTTAAGACATGTTTAAAATCTGATTACAATGCAGTCCAATTGACTAAATTGGTTACTGTTGTAACATACACCACTTAAAGATAGCAACTAAATTTATAACTATTTTATAGGACATCAGAATTTTAGGAATTATATATAATTTCTAGAATACCTATATTAATATTCACCATACACTATAAGAAGATTTATTAAGCATTTGACAATGCTTCCTAATAAATTTAACATACTAAATGAAACTGTTTAATATATCTCTTTGGGATGTTTTAGGGGACCTTTGAAGCATCCCAAAGTTAGCTAGAGATCAAAGGACTTCATTTAACTTTGATTTAGAAAGTTTTGTCAAAAAAATAAAACTATATCAAAAGGGTTTAGAACACTCAGTCAGATAGGATCATAGTTCACTGTGAAACAATAGTTATTCAATTAGCCAAAGTATTAATAACAATAAAAGACTTCAAAGGCAAATACAGAACAAATCACTTAAAAGGTAAAGAAACTTAAAATCTATTATCCAAGGCAGTTCAACATCTTAAGAAAACTTGTCCTCTTAACGAGAGAAAAGCTAAGCCAAATTCAAGTATAGCACCCACTTTTAAAATTTATTTACTCAAATGAATTTACACCTTAGTCCTGACCGTACACAGAACTCTGCGTGGGGTCCACATTCCACAAAGCTTTTTTATCACTTTCTGTATCTATCACTGTATTTTTCCACTCAGAAACAGCCAGCTCTAAGTCAGACCTACTTTTTCCTTAATAAAATGCAATTTCATTCCTCATGCCTTCTTGACTGAAAATATACATCCTACTTGGCTATGCTATGCTATGCTAAGTCGCTTCAGTCGTGTCCGACTCTGTGCGACCCCATAGACGGCAGCCCACCAGGCTCTGCCGTCCCTGGGATTCTCCAGGCAAGAATACTGGAGGTGGGTTGCCATTTCCTTCTCCAGTGCATGAAAGGGAAAAGTGAAAGTTAAGTCGCTCAGTCATGTCTGACTCTTAGCGACCCCGTGGACTGTAGCCTACCAGGCTCCTCCGTCCATGGGATTTTCCAGGCAAGAGTACTGGAGTGGGGTGCCATTGCCTTCTCCGTCCTACTTGGCTACTGTATACAAAAATATTTTTTCTATTAGCTTTCAGTTCAGTTCAGTCGCTCAGTCGTGTTCAACTGTTTGTGACCCCAAGAATCGCAGTCTGCCAGGCCTCCCTGTCCATCACCAACTCCCGGAGTTTACCCAAACTCATATTCATCGAGTCGGTAATGCCATCCAGCCATCTCATCCTCTGTCATCCCCTTCTCCTCCTGCCCCCAATCCCTCCCAGCATCAGGGGCTTTTCCAATGAGTCAACTCTTCGCAAGAGGTGGCCAAAGTATTGAAGTTTCAGCTTCAACATCAATCCTTCCAATGAACACCCAGGACTGATCTCCTTTAGGATGGACTGGTTGGATCTCCTTGCAGTCCAAGGGACTCGTCGAGAGTCTTCTCCAACACCACAGTCCAAAAGCATCAATTCTGCGGCGCTCAGCTTTCTTCACAGTCCAACTCTCACATCCATACATGACTACTGGAAAAACCATAGCCTTGACTAGATGGACCTTTGTTGACAAAGTAATGTCTCTGCTTTTTAATATGCTGTCTAGGTTGGTCATAACTTTCTTTCCAAGGAGTAAGCATCTTCTAATTTCATGGCTGCAATCACCATCTGCAGTGATTTTGGAGCCCCCAAAAATAAAGTCTGTCACTGTTTCCCCATCTATTTGCCATGAAGTGATGGGACCAGATGCCATGATCTTAATTTTCTGAATGTTGAGCTTTAAGCCAACTTTTTCACTCTCCTCTTTGACTTTCTTCAGGAGGCTTTTTAGTTCCTCTTCACTTTCTGCCGTAAGGGTGGTGTGAGGTTATTGATATTTCTCCTGGCAGTCTTGATTCCAGCTTGTGCTTCTTCCAGCCCAGCTTTTCTCCTGATGTACTCTGCATATAAGTTAAATAAGCAGGGTGACAATATACAGCCTTGACGTACTCTTTTTCCTGTTTGGAACCAGTCTGTTCCATGTCCAGTTCTAACTGTTGCTTCCTGACCTGCATACAGGTTTGTCAAGAGGCAGGTCAGGTGGTCTGGTATTCCCATCTCTTTCAGAATTTTTCACAGTTTATTGTGATCCACACAGTCAAAGGCTTTGGCATAGTCAATAAAGCAGAAATAGATGTTTTTCTGAAACACTTGCTTTTTTGATGATCCCACGGATGTTGGCAATTTGATCTCTGGTTCCTCTGCCTTTTCTAAAACCAACTTGAACATCTGGAAGTTCACGGTTCATGTGTTGCTGAAGCCTGACTTGGAGAATTTTGAGCATTACTTTACTAGCGTGTGAGATGAGTGCAGTTGTGCAGTAGTTTGAGCATTCTTTGACATTGCCTTTCTTTGGGATTGAAATGAAAACTGACCTTTTCCAGTCCTGTGGTCACTGCTGATTTTTCCAAATTTGCTAGCATATTGAGTGCAGCACTTTCACAGCATCATCTTTCAGGATTTGAAATAGCTCAACTGGAATTCCATCACCTCCACTAGCTTAGTTCGTAGTGATGCTTTCTAAGGCCCGCTTGACTTCACATTCCAGGATGTCTGGTTCTAGGTGAGTGATCACACCATCGTGATTATCTGGGTCGTGAAGATCTTTTTTGTACGGTTCTGTATATTCTTGCCAACTCTTAATATCTTCTGCTTCTGTTAGGTCCATAGCATTTCTGTTCTTTATTGAGCCCATCTTTGCATGAAATGTTCCCTTGGTATCTCTGATTTTCTTGAAGAGATCTCTAGTCTTTCCCATTCTGTTATTTTCCTCTATTTCTTTGCATTGATCGCTGAGGAAGGCTTTCTTATCTCTTCTTGCTATTCTTTGGAACTCTGCATTCAAATGGGAATATCTTTCCTTTTCTCCTTTGCTTTTCACTTCTCTTCTTTTCACAGCTATTTGTAAGGCCTCCTCAGACAGCCATTTTGCTTTTTTGCATTTCTTTTCCATGAGGATAGTCTTGATCCCTATCTCCTGTACAATGTCACGAACCTCCGTCCATAGTTCATCAGGCACTCTGTCCATCAGATCTTAGCTTTAATTACATTTAAAAATTAGAATCCTCAGCTTTTTTTCTTCTTTAGATTGGAATATAATTCCTTTAAAATGTTGTGTTTCTGCTGTACAATGAAGTTAATTACTGTATTGATCTATATTATGTCTTAGACCTTCTCCCACCCCACCCCTATCCCACCTACCTAGTTCATCACAGGCCACTGAGCTGAGCTTCCTGTGCTTTATAGCAGCTTCCTGCTAGCTGGTTTACTCATGGTAGTGTGCATATGTCAATCCCCATCTCTCAATTTGTCTCACCCTCCTCTTCCTCCTACCCCATGTCCACATGTCCATTCTCTATGTCTGTGTCTCTGTTCTTGCCATGAAAATAGGTTCATCTGTATCATTTTTCTAGATTCCACATATATGCATTAATATATGGTATTTGGTTTTCATGTTCACTCTATGACAGACTCTATCTAGGTCCATCCACATCTCTACAAATGACTCTTGTTTTGTTTCTTTCAGTGTCTGAGTAATATTCCATTGTATATATGTACCACATCTTTATCCATTCATCTGTCATTGGACATCTAGGTTGCTTCCCTGTCCTGGCTGTTGTAAATAGTGCTGCAATGAACAGTGGGGTACATGTGTCCTTTTGAATTGTGGTTTTCTCAGGGTATATGCCCAGTGGTGGGATTGCTGGGTCTTATGGTAGAATCCTCAGCTCTTAAAACCTCGATTTCTTGTGAAAACTAAGAAGTAAGCAATTATGAACTGATAATTTATATTAGCATTCTATAGTTTGGGGAACATAAATAACAGTGATAATGTCTAAACACATTTGCTTTCTTATAGAGAACATGGCACCAGACATACTCATTAATAGTCCTAAATACTTTTTATTTTTATGTAAAAGGAAGCCACTGTTCAGTAATCAGTGTTTCAGTATCTTTTATTTGGAAATGACGTAAGCTTCTATCGTTCATTAAGCTATTCAGTAAGCTTCCATCAGTTAACTTATTTTAGCACATCTCTAGAATTTCAAGTTACCAGAATCTGGAAAGACTGTTTTAGATAAACATTTCTAAACCATAATTATTAATCGAGTATCTAAAAGCTCTTATCTCACATTTTCTTTCTTTAAAAGTTTCTTCACATCAAGTTACATTCTTTGCTGACAAATTTGCTATGGATATTACAAGATTCTATTTAACTTAAATCTAGGTGCAATAAAAGTACTATACTTAATGTTGATGACTCTAAAGTCATGTCTGTATTCCAGGTATTAATTTCATGCTGTATATTTCCCAGTTTATATGAACCTGAAATTAACTGTGGCCAGTTACTTCCTGTTATTTTTTTTTTAGAATTTATATAAGCCCTTAATTTCCTTTAGTCCAGTTAAATAGAGCTCACTTGTGAATTAATTTTGATAATCCCATACAGAGGTAAAAACAAAGATAATGCATAGGTAAACATATAGACAAACACAAGGAGAGATCTCATAGCTTCATTTTCTGAAGTTAGTCGTGAGTCACATATCACAATGTAAAACTCAGTAGTTGTAAATAACACTTGGAATATGCTTTTTCAACCCAAGAAAGCCCACACGCAGCAACAAAGACCCAGAGCAGCCAAAAGTAAATGAATAAATAAAAATTTTTTAAAAAGGAAGGAAAAGGGTTATCTATGAAAATTATGAACCTTCAGTCGCACCAATTAAGTACACAATGTCAGTGGCAGGTTAACCAACTTCTGTTTAATTCCCAAAGGGTAGGGAAAGCTAGCTTGAAGGAAAAAAACTTAAGAATTCTGACCCTGAGGAAACAAATCCTACCAGGAAAACTTGATTTTCTCTTCCTCTGCCTTGAGACCAGAACTCTTACAAAGATTTTTTTATGTCTCTCCCCCCCCATCCAACCCCGCCAGTCTCAGGAATTAGAGATGATCTAGATAAGTGATCTTCAGAGTTCTGAGATCCAATAGCTCTGAGAAACTATTCCCAGGCTGTAGTCCTTATTTTGCACCAAATAAAACTTACAACTCTCACATTGTGGTGTTTTTGTTTTTTTTTTTTTCTTATGTCGGTACAGTCATCAACCTTTTGGTTCCTGCTGGTTTGGGGTCTTCTTGGTGGTGGTGAGCACGCAGCTAACTTCTTCCACCTGGTGGGGGTCTTAGTAATTGCAAAACAACTCAAGGATATGGCTCAGAGTATTATCTACAGTCCTTGAGAAGAACTAAAGGTTCTCAACCTTTTTTAATGGTTAAACTTATTATTTTGTCTTGCTTGACTCCTTTCCTTTGTTTCTGCATTTTCTCATTTCTTTGATTATATTTGCTCTTTGGAACTTGGGGAACACCTGGAAGGCTGAAGCTTTTCCACAGATAAAAGCTGGGAGACATGGGGAGGCTGTCCCAGGAAAGATCTTTCTTGGTTTCAGTATGCTTTTTCAAAATACATTGCAATTTGTTATCTTCTTTGTGTCAGTATAAATAAAGGGGTAAATTGAGGCAAACTCAAATTACTAGAAATTGAACTTATTCAGGAACAGCAGAGGAATTGCATTTGGGGAAAAATCAAACGGTAGCAGCTACAAGGGAGTCCATTGTAGGTTTGGGCTGTATTTATGGGCAAGGAGTGCATAGGGCAGGGAGTCTAGCCAGAGTCCAGCAATAAGTTCACTGGCTTGAAAATGGGGAGAGATTCTTGGTGAATGTTCAGTTCTGGAGCCACTACCACATGTAGCTGTGAACAACCTGACAGGTGGCTGGTAAGATAGAAGAACCTCATTTTAAATTTTAATTAATTCATTATTTGTAATGAATTGCATTTATAATCTACTAAAATTTACACATATTATCATATATTTAAAATATAATTTATTATATAGCATCATTATATAATTGTATTCATGAGAGCCACATGTGGCCCATGGCTCCTATATTGGAGTGCTTGGAGCATGTTAGAAACATGGGCATTTTGTTATCATCATGATGAGGAGTGCTTCCCAGGTGGTGCTAATAGTAATGAGATGTGTGTTTGATCCCTGGATCAGGAAGACCCTCTGGATGAGGGCATGGCAACTCACTGCAGTATTCTTAACTGGAGAATCCCATGGACAGAGGAGCCTGGTGGACTATAGTCCATAGAGTCCCAAAAAGTCAGACACGACTGAAGGGACTTAGCACACACACAGCATTTGTGTGTGTGTACATGAGCAAGGGACACTGGTGGCTTTGTTCTGTGGTGCCTGTGGGGTCAGGCATTGATAGAAGTCCAGGTGTCTTGGCTGGGTTGGCTGATCCTCTCCGGGGGGCTCTGGCAGAGCAGTCTGATTTGAGGACACCGTGGTTTCTCAGCTCAGCTCTGCAGACCTCACGGCTGCTCCAACACTGGGCTGCCCGAATCGGGGTCCTTTCCTTGGGCTGTCTCCTCAAGCTTCCTGAGTAGTCAGGCGGACTTACACAGGAGCCCCTCATACATCATGAGGGCCCATCATCGGGTGTCTCACCGTTGAGTAGGGCTTTGTACGTCTAGCTTGCTTAACTGGAGAAATACCTGTGCTGTTTTCCTTGGGTAGCCACCCTGGGCACTGCTCCCCTTCTGTGGCCACAGCATGACTACTGACCTTGTGTGCCAAATTCTTGTTGTTAAAAGACTCATCAGGACCTCTTACTGGTCACTCGCAGCTTGTCTGACTGCAATCCAGCAGAGGGCTCAGAGGGGCAGTGGTCAGGGTGCTGGTTTAACTCTCACTTCTCCCCCCACCTACTGATCCCAAAACTAGACCTTGGCTCATTTCTCACTCAGAACCCCAGGGTGAAGTGGGAGCTGTCCCCCTGCCTCAGACCCAGTGGGTGCAGAGGAAGCAGAGTGATCTGTGTCGGGGCCTGAGAGCGTAGGGTGCCAGGGACCAAGAATATCACCCACACTGACAGGATGAGGGAGCTGGAGACATGACAAGTGTGCCTGTTGGGGTAGCCTGGCTGGGACAACCCTGGGGTCCAGAGGCAGCGGAGGCGTGGCCCAGCCAGGAGCAGAAGAGCACTCCTTGGGACCTGTGCACCCAGGGACTGAAGCCAGGGGCCAGGGGAGGGGTGTACTCTGCAGGACCTCAGGCATCTTCCCAGGCAAGGGGCTCATGGAAAGGGTTTGTGTTTGTTAGAGGATTTTCTAAGGTGAGCGCTTTGATGTGTGAATGTGTGACTTTAGGGCAGTTGATTCAGTTTGTCTCAGGAGATGTGCTCTTGTGTGTCTCGGGACTTGTACTGTGCTCTTCCTGTCTCTTCTGGTACACCAGCCACACTCTCTGTATCTCATTATTGTCCACTTAATAGTTCGTGAAATCCTGAGGTCTTCCTTGAACTGAAGTGGGAAGAAGGAACAAGCACCTACCAATTGTTTACTTATTTTGCAATATTTAAAAAAAATAATTTTATTTATTTTTGGCCGTGCTGGGTCTTCATTGCTGTGCAGGCTTTTCTCAAGTTGTGGCAAGCAGGGGCTACTCTCCAGTTGCAGTGTGCAGGCTTCTCATTGCAGTGGCTTCTCTTGTTGTGCAACATGGGCTCTAGGGTATGCAGGCTTCAGTAGTTGTAGCACATGGACTCAGTAGTTGTGGCTCGTGGGCTCTAGAGTACAGTCTCAATGGTGGCATACTGACCTAGTTGCTCCAAAGCATATGGGATCCTCCTGCATTGGGAATCAAACCCATGTCTCCTGCATTGGCAGGCAGATTTTTTTTTTAATTTATTTTAATTGGAGGCTAATCACTTTACAGGAGAAGGCAATGGCACCCCACTCCAGTATTCTTGCCTAGAAAATCCCATGGTTGGAGGAGCCTGGTAGGCTACAGTCCATGGGGTCGCTACGAGTCGGACACGACTGAGCAACTTCACTTTCACTTTTCCCTTTCATACACTGGAGAAGGAAATGGCAACCCACTCCAGTATTCTTGCCTGGAGAATCCTAGGGACGGCGGAGCCTGGTGAGCTGCCGTCCATGGGGCCGCACAAAGTTGGACACGACTGAAGCGACTTAGCAGCAGCAGTAGCAATCACTTTACAATATTGTGGTGGTTTTTGCCATACATTCACATGAATCAGCCATGGGTGTACATGTGTCCCCCATCCTGAACCCCCCTCCCGCCTCCCTCCCCATGCCATCCTTCAGGGTCATCCCAGTGCATGAGCCCTGAGCACCCTGTCTCATGCATTGAACCTGGACTGGCGATCTGTTTCACATACGATAATACACATGTTTCAATGCTATTCTCTCAAATCATCCCACCCTCGCCTTCTCCCACAGAGTCCAAAAGTCTGTTCTTTACATCTGTGTCTCTTTTGCTGTCTTGCATATAGGGTCATTGTTACCATCTTTCTAAATTCCATATATCTGCATTAATATACTGTATTGATGTTTTTCTTTCTGACTTACTTCACTCTGTATAATAGGCTCCAGTTTCATCCACCTCATTAGAACTGATTCGAATGTATTCTTTTTAATGGCTGAGTAATATTCCATCGTGTATATGTACCACAGCTTTCTTATCCATTCATCTGCTGATGGACATCTAGGTTGCTTCCATGTCCTGGCTATTATAAACAGCACTGCGATGAACATTGGGGTACATATGTCTCTTTCAATTCTGGTTTCCTCGGTGTGTATGCCCAGCAGTGGGATTGCTGGATCATATGGCAGTTCTATTTTCAGTTGTTAAAGGAATCTCCACACTGTTCTCCATAGTGGCTGTACTAGTTTGCATTCCCACCAACAGTGTAAATGGGCACCTTTTTCTCCACAGCCTCTCCAGCATTTATCGTTTGTAGACTTTTTGATAGCAGCTATTCTGATTCGTGTGAGATGGTACCTTATTGTGGCTTTGATTTGCATTTCTCTGATAATGAGTGATGTTGAGCATCTTTTCATGTGTTTGTTAGCTATCTGTATGTCTTCTTTGGAGAAATGTCTGTTTAGTTCTTTGGCCCATTTTTTGATTGGGTCGCTTATTTTTCTGATATTGAGCTGCATGAGCTGCTTGTATATTTTTGAGATTAATTCTTTGTCATTTGCTTCATTTGCTATTATTTTCTCCCATTCTGAAGGCTGTCTTTTCACCTTGCTTATAGTTTCCTTCGTTGTGCAAAAGCTTTTAAGTTTGATTAGGTCCCATTTGTTTATTTTTGCTTTTATTTCCACTACTCTGGGAGGTGGGTCATAGAGGATCCTGGCAGGCAGATTGTTCACCACTGAGCCAAAAAGGAAGTCAGCTTTAAAAATATTTGAGTGTTTTCTCGGCCCTGTACTCCTGGAAGCAGTGACGGTTGAGAAATCCCCAGGTCTCACATCCAGTCTTTGTGTCTGAGACGCAGACCCCTCCTCCACCTCTTGTCTCTATAATACCCCAGAGCTTTTCCTCTTTGAGACATTCCTCATTAATGAACAGTCACCCCAGCACAACAGCCCAAGTAAAACCACCTCCTTCAGTGTCAGTGCATTTTGTCTTTGATAGTTTCAGTGCCATGACTTGTTGAGGAGCCAAGCCTGTGCTCGGATCCCTGCTTCCGCCACCCTCATGAGGAGCCTCTTCACTCCTGACCATAGATCTGGGACCAGCGTGCATCTGACTTCTGCTCCTGTGCTCTGGACTCGTGTCCATCCCTCGCACAGGGAGGGTTCCATTTTGCTTCTTTTTGAGTGCTCACCTGGTTCCTGGTGCTGGGTTCGTTTGATTTCATGGTCTGACCATTTGGGACATAGAGATCTTGTCTCTGTTGGGTGAAAGGGGGCAGGGAGTCTTGTTTGTTACTCTGCTGTTCATCTGCTTTGAGCTTATCAATTAAAGTTTTATATCCACTGGAAAGAGAACAGTTCTTTGGTGTGGGCTAGTGATTTCTGTTAATCTGTAATGACTGGTGCCCAGGGCTGAAATGTTAGAATGGTAGCTCTAAGCTCTCAATCTGTGTCTGTCATTCAGAAAGACTGTGAATTCTTATTGTGTGTAATGTTTTCCTGTCTGGGTAGTATTGCCAAGTTATATTACAAAATTGCTTAAATTAAAGGAGCTCTAGTTTGATTGACTTAGAAATAAATAAGCACCTTATAGATGCAATATTCTTAAAACTCCCAGAAGTTAAGGAAACTGAACTTCTAATGCTTTCAAAGAACAGAATGTATTCTTGCTGAAATTAACTCAAATGTTTTAAGAATAAGTTCACACTATTTAGGCAATGAGACTAGTTTAATATTTTTGGTTTAATAAAATCAGCTATGTCTTCTCTGACCATTAAGTGCTTACATTTTTATTCTACTTGGGTATATATTTCTTAAATTTATATAAGTTTAATGATCAAATAAGCTAGCATTACTTATGTTAACTGTTTAAGATTATCAAACACATGTTTGTATTTAACCAAATCATTATACTGACAAACTTTATTTCAACAGTAATTATTTTTCTTGAAGATAATTGCCAAGATGTTTAGATAACGTAAATCCTTGGACTTAGAATATATTGTATTAGTTAAGCAACTTAGAATATATTGTATTAGTTAAGCAAAAATACCTAGATCATCACTTAGTAAGAGAATGCTGAAACATTGTTACTAAGCATAATTTAAATTTTGTACTCCTTTCATCCTTCCTTCTCTCACAGATTGTGGGATCTTAGTTCCCTGAGCAGGGACTGAACCCGGGCTCCAGCAGAGGAAGAGCTGTGTCTTAACCACGGGACTGAGAGGGAATTGCCTAAATCTCACATTCTTTTGCTTCTTATTTCTATTTGCTACAGTGGGCTGTGTCTTTGTGTCTGCAGTGAATGTGCTCATACCCGCTCATTTCTTACACTGTGAAAGGCAGAAGGCCATGCCGGGCTGTCCTGTGTGTCTTCATGAGCTCTGCTGGTCTGCGACAGCTGGTGTGCTGCAGACAATGCACAGTTGTCCCCCCTATTATTTCTGAACTGCAGTTAGCTGCTTTGGTAAAAGTTATCATTAATATGTAGTTTAGACCAAGTTGGAGAAACTCAACTGAGTACATATATCTATTTTTCAAGGAAAATAGTAGTTTTATCCTAAAGAAGTATTTGAGGTTTTTTTGTTTTGTTTTTTAGTCTCCATCCCCTTTCTGCACTCTTCAAGCTTATTGAGGACCTCAAAAACTTTCTCTGTGCTTGTAACTACTGACATTTCCTGTTTTGGAAATTGAAAAAACTTTGAAATGCTTACTCATTGATTCATTTGATGAAAGCAACCGTGAACACGCTGCCCATTAATGATATCTTAGTGATATTATGAAATTAGTTCTGACCATGTGAACACCCAGTGTTGTGGTCTGAAAATCCACCCCCTAAAATACATATGTTGAAATCCTGTCTTCTAGAGATGATGGTGTTAGCAGGTAGGGCTTTTGGAAGGAGGTTAACTCATGAAAAGGATTAGTGCTCTTATAAAAGGGACTCCAGGGACTTCCCTCTTGGTTCAGGGGCTAAGACTGCACTGCCAGTGCAGGGGACCTGGGTAAGGTGCCTGGTCATAGAACTGGATCCTGCATGCTTCAACTAAAGATCCTGTGTGCTGCAGCTAAGACCCAGTGGGGTCAAATAAATAAGTATTTGTTTGAAAAATGAGGCTCAACGGATATCCCTACCCCCTTCATTTATGTACATGTATAAGGAGAAGTCTGCCGCCTGGAAAAGGGTCCTCATCCCACCACACTGGCACTTAAGTCTTGGATTTCCAGCCTCTAGAACTGTGAAAAATACATTGCTGTTGTTTGTAAGCGATGTAGTCTGTGGTATTTTGTTATAGCAGCCTGAATGGGCTAGGACATCTTGAGATTGGTCTAGAGTATAGTGCCCATTTGTCCCAGAATATCAGAGTTCAATGAAAGAAAAAGTTTAGAAATGAATTTTATTTTCCTTGATTTATAATACCAGAATTTGAAAAGTTAAAATTTTAGCTTTGCTCAATTTCATGGGCTTGTTTCCATTGTTTACTGTTGATTACCTTAACCTAAAACTTAAAGGATCACTTATTCTGTTATTTAATCTATCTAAACAACAAAAATTCTGTATCTTACCAGAATAGCCTTCTTTAGTTTGTATTTAATTATCATGTCTTTGATTAATTAGAAGCCAAAGTTCCTCATTTAAGAATGGGTTAAGATTCTTTGCAGGGCTTCCCAGGTGGCTCAGTGGTGAAGAATTCACCTGCAAAGGCAGGAGACACAAGAAATGCAGATTCTATCCCTGGGTCAGAAGGATCCCCTGGATGGGGACATGGCAACCCTCTGCAGTATTCTTGTCTGGAAAATCCCATGGACAGAGGAATCTGGCAGACTGTATAGTCCATGGGGTCACAAAGTGTGGAGACATGACTTAGCAACTGAGCATGAGCAAGATTCTTTGCAATCATATTACCATCTGTGTTTATTTTTTTGTCTTATTGTCACTTTGAAGTGAATGGCCAAACATTGTTTCTCAGGCACGCATGATTTGATTCCTATCATAAGTGTTCAAATCTGACAACTTTGATTTTTATGTTCTCAATATTGAATCCTAAATGTATAATGAAATAAAAATTACAAAATTCCAAGATCTCACTGAGAATGTTGTATTTGAGAATGACATTCCTTCAAGATGTCTTTTACACCTAAAATTGTCTTTGAATTTCTCCAAGGATACCTGGAAAATCACAAATCATTTGTTCTTGTTTATTCTTCTTTGGAAATAGGGTTAATAATGTGTATCATTATTTTATCGGAATTGAGGGGTTCACTTAATTATCTTGTTTTGGATGCTGCAGAAATTACCAGATTTCCTTGTTAGTTGCACTGTTCTGGTAATGAACTCTCATCCAGTCTTTAACTTTTGAAAATTATCTGATGTATAAGGAACTACTTCCTCTGTTCTTCTAAGTTATCTATAACTCACAACAATATAGTGGACTATTATTTAATAAACAGAAACATGCTATTTATAAAATGATAATCTTATTCTTCCTACCTGACCCCTGCAGAATTCAGAAACTCTTACTGAGTTCTCTTATTTTAATAACAATGTGAGTTACTACAAATTCAATAAGATTCTGTCTTCCTCATATAATATAGCTGGAAATATTGGTTATAGAACCAAAGTGTTGCTTGAAATATCGTGTTTGAGAATGGTGATCATTTAATCAGATACGACCAGACACTTTTAAGAAGCTAAGGTTGACTTTATGGAACCAATATTTATAAAACCTTTGAAACACCAGCCTGGTTCCTGGCTTACAGGTTCCCTAGCTTTACAAGTGAGTAAGGAAGGTCACTTTCTGGAAGGCTCAGAAAACTTAAGATATCTTGGGAGCCTTGAGAAGAGAGGAATTCACCTAAGTCTATAGGTACTGCAGGTGAGGTGGCAAATTCTTCGCTTGGTTTTCTAGCCTCAAGAAGATTTTAAAAGTGCAATCCTGGTGGTATAATGGATAAGAGTCCACCTGCCAATGCAGGGGACACAAGTTCGATCTCTGGTCCTTGAAGATTACACATGGTGCAGAGCAACTAAAACCCATGCATCACAACTACTGAGTTTGTGCTCTAGAGCCTGCAAGCAACCACTAAGCACACATGCTGCATCTAATGAAGCCCATGTACCTAAAGCCTGTGCTCCGCAACGAGAGAAGCCTCCTCAGAAGCCCATGCATCATAAGCCTCTGCTCATCACAACTAGAGAAGGCCTGAAAAGTATAATCTGAGATTCTGTGTGAAAACTTCCAGTAAACTTAGGAAGGCTTATGGTAAGTGACCAGTCTTGCTGCACCTGTGAAAATACCAGGCCAGATCTAATGAGACTAGACTTATTTCACGGGCAAAGTTAGTCTGTCTTTGAGATTGGAGACTGAATGGAAAAAAATTGTGTTTCAATAGAAAACTATACACAGTGCATTCTTCTAGGTATTCAGATTCTAGCCCTGTTCATTGTCTTTGAGCCACTTTGCACCTCCTTTGTAAATTGCAGGTAGCTGATGGAGGTGCAAACGTCGTCTCACCTGGTAGAGATTTAACTGACCTCCTCAACACTGGAGAAGAATCAGTTTTGGTACCTACTTGCACACTGAACTGGATCCTGCTTCCTTTGCCAAACTGTCAAACCTTACTACATTTTCAGTGTTCTCAGTTTGCATGAATATCTGGCCACAACCTTCCAAATGAATGTTTCCAGTTTTCCTCTTTTCTACCTGACTTAACAACACCAAGGCTAAAACCTGAACAGCCAGATCTCTGTTGGATCTCTGGGTCACCTGACCATCGCCCCAGGTTCCGGAGAGATCCTGTGCATTGAAGCCTGATGACTTGTTACAAATCTGGAAGGCCTCACCACTGCAGGAGACCCTTCATGAGCTGGATTTCTCGAGACAGGTAGGCAAAAGGCTTGTGTCACACATGTCCTACATGGAGGCAACCAAGATTGTCAACACCATCACCAAGAACATTGACATCTAGTAAGAGGGCTTTAAGAAACTCAATAAGCTGGGCTGCTGCATAGCTGAAAGATTTTCTTCCACTGATTTCTTGGAATCCACTGTACTAGATACTTTCAGGTTCAACTTGCAGCTCTTTAATACAGTTTCTGTATTAATGTTCCCCTTTTGCATTTAGGCTTCCCTCTTTTTAAGATGTCTGATCTCTAGAACCCAAAAACAACTGACCTTTGCCACCAGCTTCCAACAGATGGTTCAACTGGTTTTACAATATGACACCAACAAATGCCTGAGATACAATCACTTGGGCCCCTCTTCACCTACACAGGAGGTTTATGATTGGCTCTGAGTTCAACAACTGACATTTGAGGGAATAGCCATCTTGAATTTTATTTGAAATCTGTGTTCCTGGAGAACAGTGATGATTGAGAAATTTCTGACCCTCTAATGTTCTGGGAGACAGCTAACTGTGAAGGACCACCCTCTGCTTGCAGACTGGACCCCCCTCCACCCTTTCTCATGACTCTCTTGTTTATCTGCCTCTGTAAAGTCCCAGACCTGCTTCTACTTCTTTGAGATGTTCCTCATTAATGAACCCTTTTCCCTAGTGCAAAAGGCTGAATAGAATCATCTCTTTAATTATCCAGCACATTTTGTCTTCCACAGTGTTAAAGTTTTAATTTGTTATATCTTATGCAGTAGATCAGGCTTTCCTGGTGGCTCAGCTGGTAAAGAATCTGCCTTCAATGCAGGTGACCTGGGTTTGATTCCTGGGTTGGGAAGATCCCTTGGAAAAGGGAATGGCTACCCACTCCAGTATTCTGGCCTGGAGGATTCCAGAGTCAGACACGACTGAGTGACTTTGACTCACTCATGCAGTAGAACATTTTCCAATAGTGCCAGTTAAGTTGCATTATCATTTTCAGACCAACAATTTATTAGAACTTAAAGGAACTGAACGATTTAAATATTTGAAAGACAAATCTTACTTCTCCCAGCTTTTAAAATTAGGTACTAAAAACTGCTAGAGCATACCCTCAGGTTAAGTTATCAGGCAGCTTTGACTAGGGAAATACATACTAAGAGACCAATAAAGCCTATGCATTCAGTATTGCTGGATGAAAAGTCAATAAAAAAAATCACAGAAGTGAATTTGTTTCCAGAATGTTGGAGTGAAGGCAGGTGGACTCTCCCCAACAACGATTTAACTGGAAAAATTATTAAAAACAAAAGTCTCTGGAAATTGTCCTAAGGGCATACAGCAAACAGAAACATTCATTCAGGAAAACCTAAATCTCACCAAGATTTCTTTGGCAACTGAGCTAAAACACGCTCCCTCCCCTGCCAACTCTATCTTATAGAAACTACTTTAGGCACCATACTTGGTGCAACCAGGAAGCAGAGGGATTCCCCCCAGACTCTACCTGTGGGCCAGAAGATCTACTCTAGATGAACAGGCTGAGAATCCTGGGACCTCATTCCCCACTCCCAATGCACACCCAAAATTGCTTACAGGGGAGAGATTTCCATACCAAGAGGGGCAACCCAAGAAGACCAGCAGCCCACTTTTATAGAAGATGTGTTGATTCTAAGATAAGTGGGTTGCTGTCCCTAAGCCTAGATCCTGTGCAATGGTGCAGAGATTCTGTCCAGGGGAGAGTCAGTCTATAAGCACTAAGAACTCCCTGCTGTGTCTGAGGAGACTGATTTTATTCAGAGCAGAGGGTGGAAGATTCCATGTTAAGAGTGCTGTTGAAAACAAGGGCTATTTTGGTTGAAAGCAATTAAGTGGGGACTCAGCTCCATGATACTGATAGCAATAAGCAAAATGGCAGAGCAGCCAGATATTTGATAGAGAAAACCAAGGAAAGAGACAGCCAAGAAAAATGCTTCTGGGATTACAGTCAACCATGGATGTCAGGAATTCTGTTACACAAACATTAGGCTTAGAGTGAAACCACTTAGGAACAATCACAGCAGGATGTGAGCAGACTTGGAAACACTTTCCAGTCTGCACAAAAACTAAACAGTGTGGAAGCCTCACTGACATGAGGGCCTTAAGCAGAAGTTCTGAAACAACGGTAGTTGTTGTACAATAAGCTACTCTAACGCAGAGGCAATGCCTAGGAAGTCAAGATTTAACATAAAGGAGTTTGGAAGACTGCATGGCCAAAGCTGATCATTCTTCAGGGGGTAAGAGAGGGACAATCCACGCTACTGGTCTCTGGCTGAATGTAGGCCAAGAAAAAAATCCTCAAACTGTAATAGCAGCATCCAAGCCATACATACATCCAATGGTAAAGTGTAAAAATATTAACTGTTCAAGGGGGCTTAAGTACAACCTTTGACCAATAAGTGGCTTATGCTGACTCAGGGGTGACCCCTGGGAATCCAGATTAAAACATAAAAGCAAAACAAAATCTGAGTAGGGACTTCAGAGTTTTACACTGCAGGGGAAATAGACATTACAGAGTTAGTTTAGCAAGTCACTGAACAAATAAATGACCAAGCTAACAACAACATCAATTCCTGAGGGATAAAGAGAATAGTATCCAGGGTGGCGTGATATCTAAAACATCCAGTTTTCAGCAAAATCAATTTGACACACAAAAAAACAATAATGCATGACACACACAAGAAGCAGCCATTATAAATATTCTCAAAGAACTAAAGGAAATCACGTTCAAAGAATTTTAAAAAGGTCTTCTCTGGTGGTCTAGGGTTAAGAATATGCTTGCCAATCAGGGGCCATGAGTCTGGGAAGATCCCACATGCCATGGGACAACTAAGCCCATGCTTGGGAACAAGAGAAGTCACTGCAATAAGAAGCCCTTGCACTGCAATGAAGAGTAACCGTTGCTCACTGCAACAAAGAACCAGCATAGCCAAAAAAAAATTAATCTTAAAGAAAAAATTAAAAGAAAACTGGGAAGTACCTGGCAGTCCAGTGGTTAGTACTCAGTGCTTTTCACTGCCATGGGCCAGGTTCAGTCCCTGGTTGCGGAACTAAGATCTTGCAAGCCACACCTTGTGACAAAAAACAAAAACACTTGATGACATTGCTTCATAAGATAGAGAATATCAAGAAAGAGAAGTTATTAAAAAAAATCCTGGAGATGAAAATTTTGGTACAATAATAAAAATGAAAAAATTCATTGGGGATTTCTACAAATTTGAGTTGGCAGAAGAAAGAACCAGTGAACTTGAAGACAGATTCAATAGAGATGATGTAATCTGAAAGAGGAAGAAAAATAAGAAAAATAATCAGAGCCACAAAAAAATGTGAGACACTTATTAAGTGCACCAACATATGCATAATGGAGAAAAGGGGGCATAAAATTATTAGGAGTCTTGGCTGAAATTTTCCCAAATTTGTTGGTAGAAATTAACTTATATGTCCAAGAAGTATGATGAACTTCAACTGGGATAAATATAAAGAGATTCACACTGAAATATATCACACTTAGAGCACTGAAAGTCAAAGATAAGAGAAAATCTTAACAAGCGTAAGAGGAAAATGATTCATTATGTATAAGATTAATAGCTGACGTCTCATCAGAAACAATGGAGGCCTGCAGGGCTTAAAGTGAAAACCCGTCAACCAAGAATTCTATACTCAGCAAAATTATTTTTCAAAAACATTTCAAAATAAAGGGAGCTGAGAAGATACATTGCTAGCAAGCCTGACTTACAATGCTAAAATAAGTTCTTCAGACTAAAAGCAAATGACACAGAGAGTAGTAATTAAAATCTATATGAAAAAAAAACTGTTGGTAAAGATGACTATGCCAAAGCCTTTGACTGTGTGGATCACAATAAACTGTGGAAAATTCTGAAAGAGATGGGAATACCAGACCATCTGACCTGTCTCTTGAGAAACCTGTATGCAGGTCAGGAAGCAACAGTTAGAACTGGACATGGAACAACAGACTGGTTCCAAATAGGAAAAGGAGTACGTCAAGGCTGTATATTGTCACCCTGCTTATTTAACTTATATGCAGAATACATCATGGGAAACGCTGGGCTGGAAGAAACACAAGCTGGAATCAAGATTGCTGGGAGAAATATCAATAACCTCAGATATGCGGATGACACCACCCTTATGGCAGAAAGTGAAGAGGAACTAAAGAGCCTCTTGATGAAGGTGAAAGAGGAGAGTGAAAAAGTTGGCTTAAAGCTCAACGTTCAGAAAACTAAGATCATGGCATCTGGTCCCATCACTTCATGGGAAATAGATGGGGAAACAGTGGAAACAGTGTCAGACTTTATTTTTTGGGCCTCCAGAATCACTGCTGATGGTGACTGCAGCCATGAAATTAAAAGACGCTTACTCCTTGGAAGGAAGGTTATGGCCAACCTAGATAGCATATTTAAGAGCAGAGACATTACTTTGCCAACGAAAGTCCGTCTAGTCAAGGCTATGGTTTTTCCAGTGGTCATGTATGGATGTGAGAATTGGACGGTGAGGAAAGCTGAGCGCCGAAGAATTGATGCTTTTGAACTGTGGTGTTGGAGAAGACTCTTGAGAGTCCCTTGGACTGCAAGGAGATCCAATCAATCCATCCTAAAAGAGATCAATCCTGGGTGTTCATTGGAAGGACTGATGTTGAAGCTGAAACTCCAATACTTTGGCCACCTCATGCGAAGGGTTGACTCATTGGAAAAGACCCTAATGCTGGGTAGGATTGGGGGCGGGAGGAGAAGGGGACGACAGAGGATGAGATGGTTGGATGGCATCACTGACTCAATGGACATGGGTTTGGGTAGACTCCGGGAGTTGGTGATGGACGGGGAGGCCTGGCGTGCTGCGATTCATGGGGTCGCAAAGAGTCGGACACGACTGAGCAACTGAACTGAACTGAAAGGTGCATAATTACAAAAGACAGTGTAATTGCACATTTTCCCTCCTTTATTCTCTTGTTTAAAAAATAATTATCTAGGATGTGTGCATATAACTATATTGTTAAGATTTTCACTTATAGAAACATAATATGTGTCAACATTTTATCAAAATGTTATCTGACAATAACAGTACAAAGGAGGGAGGTGGGAGCAAAGCTGTTTTGGGGTAAGGTAGTGATAACTCACATCCACTAGAAGAATCAGACATGGTAAAAAAGAAATTTAGTGTAACAAACTCTATAAATATATAATTGCTCCACTTGCATCTCACAGCTTCTTCAAGACAGAAGATTATGTAAAGTAGGTCTATAAAAATGTATTGTTGGGTTTATAACATATATGGAGGTAACATGTATAGTATATATATATATATATATATATATATATATATGAACAAAGATCATGGCATCCAGTCCCATCACTTCATGGCAAATAGATGGGGAAGCAATGGAAACAGTGAGAGACTTGCTTTTGGGGGGTCCAAAATCACTGCAGATGGTGACTGCAGCCATAAAATTAAAAGGCTTGCTCCTTGAAAGAAAAGCTATGAAAAACCTAGACAGTGTATTAAAAAGCAAAGACATTACTTTGCCAACAAAGTTCCATTTAGTCCATAGTCAAAGCTGTGGATTTTCCAGTAGTCATATACATATGTGAGAGTTGGACCATAAGAAGGCTGAGTGGTGAAGAATTGATGTTTTTGAACTGTGGTGTTGGAGATGACTCTTGAGAGTCCCTTGGACAGCATGGAGATCAAACTAGTCAATCCTAAAGAAAATCAACCTTAAATATTCATTGGAAGGACTGATGCTGAAGCTAAAGCTCCAATACTTTGGCCACATGATGAGAAGAGCCAACTCACTGGAAGAGACCCTGATGCTGGGAAAGATTGAAGGCAGGAGGAGAAGGGGACAGAGGATGAGATGGCTGGATGGCATCACCGACTCAATGGACATGATTTTGAGCAAACTCACGGAGATGGTGAAGGACAGAGAAGCCTGGTGTGCTGCAGTCCATGGGGTTGCAAAGAGTTGGACATGACTGAGTGACTGAACAACAATATGTATAACAATAATAATGGAGAAGGGAAGGAGACATCTGTAGATCACTCAACCCAACAGCAGCAAAATATACATTCTTTGCATGGGCACATGTAACATTCTCCAGGATAGATCATATGCTAGGCCAATAAAACAAATCTCAAAACATGTAAGGTGACTGATATCATACAAAATAAGTTCTCTAACCACATGTAATGAAATGAGAACTCAATAACGGAAATTTGGGAAATTTACAAATATGTGGAAATAAACATAGTCCTAAAAAAAAGGGGTCAAGGAATAAATCACAAAGGAAACTAGAAAATATGTTGAGATGAATGAAAATGAAGAGAAATAAGCAAAAACTTGTAGGATGAAGAAAAAGTAGTGCTCAGAGGGAAATTTCAGTCAGTTCAGTCACTCAGTTGTGTCTAACTCTTTGCGACCCCATGGACTGCAGCACGCCAGGCCTCCCTTTCCATCACCAACTCCTGGAGTTCACTTAAACTCATGTCCATGGAGTCAGTGATGCCATCCAACCATCTCATCCTCTCTCGTCCCCTTCTCCTCCTGCCTTCAATCTTTCCCAGCATCAGGGTCTTTTCAAATGAGTCAGTTCTTCACATCAGGTGGCCAAAGTACTGGAGTTTCAGCTTCAGCATCAGTCCTTCCAATGAACACCAGGGACTGATTTCCTTTAGGAAGGACTGGTTGGATCTCCTTGCAGTCCAAGGGATTCTCAAGAGTCTTCTCCAACACCACACTTCAAAAGCATCAATTCTTCAGCGCTCAGCTTTCTTTATGGTCCAACTCTCACATCCATACATGACCACTGGAAAAACCATAGCCTTGACTAGACGGACCTTTGTTGGCAAAGTAATGTCTCTGCTTTTTAATATGCTGTCTAGGTTGGTCATACATAGCTTTTCTTCCAAGGAGCAAGCATGTTGTAACTTCATGGCTGCAGTCACCATCTGCAGTGATTTTAGAGCCCCCCAAAATCAAGTCTCTCACTGTTTCCATTGCTTCCCCATCTATTTGCCAAGAAGTGATGGGACCAGATGCCATGATCTTAGTTTTCTGAGAGGGAAATTTATACCTGTCAAATTCTATATTAAAAAAGAAGAAAGATCTCAAATCAATTACCTAACTTTTCACTTTATGAAATTAGAAACATGAGAAAACTAAACCCAATGCAAGCAGAAGGAAGGAAACAAAATAGGAGAGTGGAAATAAATAGAGAATGGGAAAAAAATCAATTATATAAAAGTTGGTTCTTTGAAGAGATCAGCAAAACTGGTAAAACTCTACCCAAACTGACAAAAAAACAAAACAACCCCCCCCACAGATAACTGAAATCTGAAATGAAAGAAAAGAATCACTATCAAGTTTATAGAAATAAAAGGATTATAAGAGAGTATTATGAACAGTTCTATGCCCATAAATTAGATAATCCAGATGAAACAGACAAATTCATAGAAAGACAAACTACTGAAACTGACTCAGGGAAATATAGAAAGTCTGAATAGATACATATCAAATAAAGAGACTGAATTAGTAATTTTTGAAGCGTTTTTGTTTGTTTGGCTGTGACACACGCCTTGCGGGATCTTAGTTCCACAACCGAGGATTGAACATGGCCATGGCAGTGAAAGCTTGGAGTCCTAACCACTGGCCTGCTAAGCAATCTCCTGAATCAGTAATTTAAAAACCACCCACATCTGGCGTCTCTGGCATCTCTGCACGTGGCACATAGAGCTGAGGTGTTTACGGGGCCATTTCTTCCTAGGAGCTCTGCTCTGAAGTGCAGGATGCGAGGCCTCTGCCCGTGGCCTTCTGTGAGCAAGTGAAACTAAACTAAGCACAAAGGGGGGGAAAAGCTCAGAAATTTGAATGCCTCTCCTTGCTCTGCTGTGGTTTTCATGTCCACATTCAGTGCCGACCCCCTCAATGTCCTCTAGCTTATCCCCATCATCACTGCCCTTGTCTGGGCAGCGCCCTCTGCCAGAACAAATGCATTGCTCAGTAACTGCCCTTCCTTCTTCCTGGATGGCCCTGTCCAGTCCACCCTCCATAGACTTCAAAACTCTCCTGTCTGTTGCTCACTTGTCCTCCATGGTGTTTGTATCACCTATGATTAGGTTTGGCTGCTTGTTACAGAAAACCCTAAGTTACAACCGCTCAGGCACTTCATTTCTCTCACTTTCAAGGAGTCCGGAAGTAGCCATTCCAGGGCTGCTGCCAGGCTCCATGGTCTCAGAAACCCAGGCTCTTTCTATGTTATTGCTCTGCCACGTGTGACTCCTCATAATCCAATATGGCTGCTTAAGTGCCAGCACAATGTAGAATGTATCTATATTCCAGGCAGCAGGATGAAGGAAGGGGAAGATTCATTCCTTCCTTTAAAGACCCTCTCTAGAAATTGCACAGGCAACTTCCATGTATATCTTGCAGGCCAGAAGTCAATCTGTTGTCACACATAGCTGCAAAGGAGACTAAGGCAGGTGTACTTCCCCTAAGTAAAGTATATAGCATGAAAGATGTGTGCATGTGTGTAGACTTGGGTCATCACATCCAAGACCAAGACAGAGACCCTCAGTGTTTTCACAGACTTCCTATGTGGCTCCCAGTTTCGAGACCTCCCCCAGTTCTACAAATTTTGACAAATCCGTACAGTCCTGTGGCCACTGCCACAATCCAGACACGGAAGACTTTCATCACCCCTACTTCCCTTTGTGGCTGGCCCCTCCCCCACTCTCAGCTTCTGTCAACCACGGATATGTTTTCTGTTCCCCACAGTTTTATCTTATCTATTAAGTCATATAAATGGAATCATGTAGTGTATAGGCTCTGTCACTGGCTCCTTCCACTCGGGACAATGCCTTTGAGATTCATCCATGTTGTAGGAATCTCCATAGTTCAAACCTCTTCAGGGCAGAGTAGTGCTTCATTGTACAGTAATTCATTCTCCAAGGGAAGGACATTTGGAGTGCTTCAGGTTTTGGGTAATTATGAGAAAAACCACTTTAAAAGTTTGTGTGCAAGTTGAAGGAAACTAAGTTTTCACTTTTCTTGGGTAGATTTCTGGGAGTGAGATTGCTGGGTCATAGGCTTCACTGCAAAATTGTTTTCCTTTTGTGACCCCACCGGTGATGTTGCTCTGCATCTTCATCAGCAGTTGGTCATGTCAATTTCTTATAAAAATTATAGTCATTCTTGAGAATTCCCTGGTGGTCCAGTGGTTAGGACTCAGCACTTTCACTGCAGTGGTTCCAAGTTCGATTCCTGGATAGAGAACTAGGATCACACAAGCCTTGCAGTGCAGCCAAAAATAAATAAATAAATAAAATTTTAGTCATTCTAATGTGGTATTTTATTGTGGTTTTAAATTATCTTTTCCTAATGACTAACGATATTGAGACTCTTTTCATGTGCATATGTGCCATCCAATATGTCTTTTAAAATATTTGCCTGTTTAAAAATAGGGGGGCTCCCCTGGTGGCTCAGTCGTAAGGAGTCTGTCTGCCAACCCTGGAGCCAGGGGTTCGATCCCTGATCTGGAAGCTCCCACATGCCAACGAGGAACTAAGCCCACAAGTATTCAGCCTGTGCTCTAGAGCCCAGGAGCCACAACTGCTGAGCCCACGTGCAACAACAACCGAAACCCTGTGCCCCAGAGCCTGTGCCTCTCAACAAGAGAAGCCACCGTGTGGAGAAACCAGTGCCCGGCAACTAGAGAGCAGCCCCAGTTTGCTGCAACTAGAGAAAAGCCGGCATAGCAACAAAGACCTGGTACAAATAAATCAATAAATAAAATGATTTAAAAAAATCTTTAGAAAAGGGAGTTGTTTGGATTTTCTAATTGCTGAGTTTTGAAAGTTCTTTATAAGTTCCAGCTAAAGATCCTTTATCAGATCTATAATATTATAGTTATTTTCTCCTAGTCTTTGGCTTGCCTTTTTACTCTCTAAACAGTGTCTTTTTTTAAAGGCTGCACTACACAGTATGTGGAATTTTCTCCAACCAGGAACTGAACCCTCACCTCCTGCATTGGAAGCTCAGAGTCTTAATCACTGACTGTACTGCCAGGTAAGTCCCAACAGTGTCTTTTGAAGAGCATAATTTCTTCATTTTGATGAAGTCCAGTTTGTCAAGTTTTTTTTTTTTTTTTAATGGATTGTGCTTTTGGTGTCACATCTAAGACACCTTTGTCTAATGCAAGGTCCCCCAAATTTTTTCTGATGTTCTGTTCTAGAACTTGTATTGTTTTAGCACTTACATTTAAATCTATGATCCATCTTGAGTTAGTTTTTGATTAATGTGTAACGTAGTGACTTTATTTTGATGGCAGTAATACACGTACAGATTTGAAAACACCACGTCTTAAAATGAAAGGCAATCCCATGCCCTCACTCCACACTGGACCTCTCAAAGACAACCATTATCAACTCATTTAACTTTTTCTTCTGGTGTTTATCTCCATATAACATGCTCATAACTTGATTTTTAACATTAGACACTTTCTGAGTTCCTGACATTGCAGATCAGGTTCTTTCTTACACTTCCCCACACATCCCCTCCCCGATCCCATCACAATCCCAGCGTAGCTGTAAAACAGTTTTGGTAATTATTGAGTTCAGTGCTGATCTCATAATGACTGTATACATACTACTCACACTTAAGCAAAACAGTGTGTTATGATGCCACCTCTATTCTAAGATTCTTTCTTCTTTTATAGTAACACTTCATATATTTTCACTTGTTTGATTTTGTAAGTGCTAAGTTATCCCCATGTTCTTTGACAAGTTCTATCAGACCTCTCCACATAGCACGTTAAAATCAGATCATCTCTTAAGTGTTTCTGCTTCTTGTTTCTTTAGATTTCCCTCTTGCTCCTTTGGACGGGCACCTTCCAGGCCTGCCTGCTACCTGCCCTCCTGGGGCTGCTCCTCGCCTGGGAGGGCCCTTCATGTCTACTTTCTCAGACACTCGTCTTCCTCTTTCCTGGTTGGTTCCCTAGTTTGGGTGGATACTTCACTTCCTCCAGAGCATCCTAAGGCAGTGCCCCTGGGACCCTGTGTGACCGAAATGTCTTTATTCTGCTTTCACCCTTGTGTGAAGTCTGGTTGCTGTACAGAAATCCAGTTTGGATAGCCTTTTTTCCTCAAAATTTCAAACTTGTCACCAGTGCTGTTGAGAAGTCTGAAGCCATTCTGGTGGCAGATTCCTTGTGCATGTTTTCTCTTTTTTTTTTTTCCTCTGGAATCTTTTTTTTTTATTTTCATTTTTAATATGGTAAATATTGATAGATATGATCCACATAAATAAAAGCATCCTTGCTATACCTTGGTATATCCAGGCTACCTAAGTATCTTTGGTATCCTCGATACTTTGGAGAATCACTTACACATATGGGTTTGTTTAACCCCCATGACATCTCTGTTAGGATTATTGTTACTAACCCTGTTTATAGATGAGAAGACTGAGGCCCAGGGCGGGGAAGTAGTTGTCCATCATATGGCTAGTTAGTGCCAGACAGTATTTGAACCCATGTAGCCTGATTCCAAGGTCTATACTCTTCAAGTCACTATGCCACACTGCTCTTAACAGCATGGATTTGTCCACTTGTTACAACATTTCTAAGCTTCAGAGTAACCATTAGATGCAGGCCCAGCCCTTTTCCCCCCAGGTGTCTGCACCCTTCTTGCCCAGCAGAATCCTTGGGCTCCAAGTGTCTTCATATAGACATCTTTTGGGTGGCCGAGGGTAAAAGATGTACAGTTGACTTCTGCTTTGCCCTCATGCTACCCCACATTAATGGACTCAAGCCTAACTGATAGACGTGCAGGTGGAATTATAGCTTCTCTGCATGGCACTGGCCAGAGGCCTTGCCCCTCCCTGTAGCTGGTCAATCAGTGAAGCAACATTAGTGCTGGTCAAAGTTACTGTGCCTTATTGGGGGGAGGGGGAGCATCCCCAGACCTGCTTCTCCTGGGGCAAATCTCAGACCAGTGAACCGCTATGAAAATTCAGCATATGTAAGATGAATCTGAGCATCAACTGCATTTTCAAACAGATTCCAGTTTAAAAAAATTACTTTCAATCAAGACTTCTTCAAATTACAGATTCCCTTAGGTGTAAATACACTTTTTTATTTATACAAATTCAGTTCAGGACTTTATGTGTTGAGTAAAATGGTATCTGAGATACTTCCAGCAACAGGAGTGTGATACGCAGTTTACAATTAGGCAGCTTATCATATATGTACAAAACTTACCAAGAATATTCAAAATAGTGTTAATCTAACAGATATTTACTGAGCAGCTTCTCTGGGTAGAACTCTGTCCTTGGTTCAAGGGATAGAGCAGTGAACAAGGCAGGCGTCTCTCCTTGGAGACTTTACATCCTGGTGTACAGCACATTTATAGCATGAAGACAACACAGCAACACGCTATAACATCGCTGGTTCTAATGAATAGCTGAGTGCCTGCTCTGTATCCAGCCAGCCCTCTGTTGTGCTGTGTTTTGTGAAAGTTAAATGGTTCCAACCTTAAGGTGTGTAACATTTGGCTGAAAAATGAAAACCAGTTATCCTCATAAAAGTCGTGCACATAGCGCACATGAATGCCGGCCCCCCCCTCGCAAGCAGCACAAGTCCAGGGAGATCCCAGGGCAGCATTTTTGTACAACACAGTGTGACTAATGCTCAGTGCTGGACAGCGGGGCAGTCCGGCTCAGTGCCAAACAGTGTAGACATCTGCCATGAAGAAGCAGAACGTGGAATTGGGAACACAAAAGAATCACAAAATAACTCTGCAAAGGGATCACAAAATAACTCTACCCAAATAAGACTGGAACAAATGTGTCATTCTCATCTTGGGTGATGCAGCTCAAGGTAAGTTTTCTTCTTTCTGCCTCTGGGTGGTTCTCAATACATGAAATTTTTATAGCAGAAAATTATAATTAATTTGATGTGGTAGAAATAATCCTAAGAATTCCCTTCTTTGGGGACAACAATAACTGACAGGGAGGTGTCTTAGTAACCTTTCTTAGGTTACTCCAAGTGATTGCAGATTCTCTCTTCTCATGTCCTCGTAGGGGGCAGCTTTAGGGTGTGATGCTCTAAGCATCAGGCTTCCCAGGGGCTCATGAACCCAGTTTAGTGAACGCTCAGTTTAGTGGCTGCATGTGGAGGCCACCCTGGCTGCTGTACCTTTGCCGGCTCCTCCGATTTCAGAGGGCAGCTGTTGCTCCGTTTGTCCTGCAGCCCTGGCTCCTGGCCTGCAGGGGAATAGCCTTTCACAGGCCCGCCCAGCAAGCACCTCCCCAGGGAGGCCGGCCCTTCCTTCCTTGGCTTCCTTCATCCTCTCTCGACCCTCAAAGTGCCCCTGGCTCCACCTCCAGCTCTAGCCCAGCCTCCTGTCCAGGGAGAGATGGGCCAAAATGCCTGGGTACCCGGTGGTGGCTGGACGCTCCTCCACGTGGCTGTGCCAAGAGGGCCGGGCAGCTGCTGTTCCCCAGAGAAGTGACTGGCAGCACTCCACTCGGGACAGGGAGCAGCAGGAGGAGGCTGAGATGCAACGCAGCCCTCCGAGGTAGAGACATTTCACAGTGCCCATGAGTGGTGCTTGTTGCTCTCGAGATGTGCATGGGGCCCAGCCCTGGTTCTCCCTGCCATTCTCTTTATGGCTTCTAAGTGGTCATGCTACTGTTGGGGTAAAGGACCAGCGGCAGGGGGGATGCCTAGCTCATCCTGGCTAGATGCTGGGCCTCCTGCAAGTCTGGACAGGTTGGGGGTGAGGGTGGGAAGCACCTGATCTTTGTTCTAGACACAGGATGGAGATGCTCCAATGGGAAAGTTAATGGTTGGTTGTCCTCATGAGGAAGGGGAAGCAATGTGAACCTTAACGTGTGGAAGAAAGCTGCTTTTGGAAGCAGGGGAGGCTGATGAAGAACTCTGTGGTCACTGTGCACAGGTGGTTTCTTGTTGGGTAACTGAGGCCAGGATGCTTTGAGGTGCAAAAATGTGGCATTGCTGAAGGCCAGCTAGAGGCATTCTTGGTCCAAACTTGGCCACTCTTGGTCCAAACCTGGGGGTTCAGTGAAGTCTGTCCCAGAGCTAAGGTAAGAGTGAAATACATTTCTCTCTTCAAAGTTCAAGGCAGGCAGTCTTTGGAAAGGAAGCAGAGCCATGAGCGGTAAAGCTCCTTGGCTCAGCTCCACCCCTGAGTAAACCAGACTCTGAATAAGGGTCCTGTGTTCTCTTTACATTGAAAAACATCTCTGGGTCTCAGTGGTAAAGAATCTGCTCTGCCATTGCAGGAGACATAAGAGATGTGGGTTTGATTCCTGGGTTGGAAAGATCCCCTGGGTCGGGAAGATCCCCTGGAGAAGGAAATGGTAACCCACTCCAGTATTCTTGCCTGGAAAATTCCATGGACAGAGGAGCTTGGTGGGCTATAGTCCATGGGGGTCACAAATGAGTCAGACACGACTTAGCGACTAAATAACAACTTTGTTTTTCTACAAGTGTTAAAAGAATTAGTGGGTTATGATACCACCGGCTTCTTTCACTGAGTTCTGCGTGGTCCAAGAAGTAAGTACATTTTGTGCCGGTCAGACGCTGTGTTCTGAGGGCATGCTCACATTTTAAAATAGAAAAACTTAGGAATTCCCTAAGGTCAGAACTCCATACTTCCACTGCAGAAGGCGTGGGTTCGATCTCTGGCAGGGAAACTAAGATCCCGTATGCCACGTGGCACAGCCAAAAAGAAATATTTAAAACAGAAAAATACATTTGTTAAAATGACAGACGTCCTGGTGTGTGTGAGGGTGCACAGAGGTGGGTGTGAGAGGCTGGTGTGCCGCCCACTGTTTCTCTGCCTGGGGAGAGGCCCCCGCTGGGACAGGCTAGATGCTTCCCTGCCTGTCCCCAGGGATTCCCACAGGCCTCTTCGGAACAAACTTCAGGTTCGAAGCAGCTGGCTGATGTGAGTTACGTATCCCTACTCTACGAGGCTGTGTTGGACCATCCCCAACACCCTGAGAGGGAAATGCCCAGACCAGATACAGGGAGGGGGAGCCCCTGGGGCCCTCACATCACATGGGCCATTATTAACCAGGCATGACACTGGTCCTGCTGCTGGGAAGGCACTCTGCTCCTGAGGGGGACCCTGAGACCTACTCCTTCTTCACCCACACCACACCCCCACGTGGCTCTGGGGAAAAGGCTGTTTGCTCAAGGCACCTGGAGGCCCCAGTTCTCACTGCTGCTGACGTGGCCATGCTGGTCCAGGGAGGCCCAACCCCTCCTTTGGCCCCCATGGCCGCCTCCCTCTCCCCCTGCCATGGGACCTCCAGGGAACTGAATTAGCTCAGGTGTGGCAGTGGGCTGGAGTGGGGAGCGAGAGGGTGGTGTGGGGCAGCCAAGGAAATCCTTTGGGAAGGGGGTGCTCACAGAGAACCTGAGACCCAGAGGGCCCGGGGCCTGCACCTAGAGCGACCCTGCACCTCCCGGTCTCTTCTAGGACAGCTGTCATGTTGTCCACTGCTTGTTTTGTGGCCCAGCCTTGACCTCTGACATCTCAGAGCCTCATCTGTCCTGCTCTGAATCATCACATGCTGTGGGTGATTCAATCCTCACTTCTGAGTGTCAGCAGCTCTCTCCCTGTCAAACCCCAGCCTCCAAATTGCACCCTTTCCTCCTCCCTCCCTCACATGACAACTGCCCACTTCTCTGCTCTCATTAGAGTAGGATTTCTCCAAGCAGTTATAAAATTCTCTGCCACCTCCATCGCCCCCATCGGGTGCTGTGTTCCCCACCGTAGGGAGCGCTGTCTGCAGGACCACAGGACCCTGGGAGAGAGCATTGCAGGGCCCTGCCTTACCCAGGTGGCACTAGTGGTAAAGCACCTGCCTGCCAACGCAGGAGACGTAAGAGATACGGGTTCAGTCCCTGGGTCAGGAAGCTCTCCTGGAGGAGGGCATGGCAACCCTCTCCAGTATCCTTGCCTGGAGAATCCCGTGGACAGAGGAGCCTGGAGGGCTACAGTCCATAGGGTTGCAAAGAGTCAGACAGACACGACTGAAGAGACTTAGAACACACGCATGCCTTATCCTTCCAGCTTGTCCCCTCATTCCCATGGGTCTACTCCTGACACCAAACCCAGGTCCCTCCCTGACCTGCACCTGAAGCAGCTTGCACAAGGGAGCAGAGAGTAGTCCTGCTCTCTGGGCTTCTGTGACACCTCACCCCCACCTCCACACCCTGGCTTCCCTCCCTCACTGGGACCCCTGACCTCTCCTCCTTAGAGGGCTTCTGAC
The DNA here is from genome assembly GCF_054371585.1 of Giraffa tippelskirchi. Classification (NCBI taxonomy): domain Eukaryota; kingdom Metazoa; phylum Chordata; class Mammalia; order Artiodactyla; family Giraffidae; genus Giraffa; species Giraffa tippelskirchi. The sequence continues at coordinate 67,846,649 of NC_137277.1, forward strand.
TCAGCACAGACACCTTCAGTGACCTCATGAGCCCCAGGGTTGAAACCCTATCTGCACAAAACCGTCCACATCTTTGCAGAGATGGGACCTTGCTGAGTTCCAGGTTCATGGCACCCACTCCCCTACTACCTTCCCTGGGATGCCCAAAAGGTTCTTCAGTGTTACATACCCATCATCTGACCTGCCCCAGCTGTCCTGCCACATGGCCAACAAGCAGGAGAGAAAGAAAACCTGGCAATCATCTGGACTCTAACAGAAGTACATCCACACCCGCCACAAACACCCCAGTCAAGCATTCAGCAAAGCTCAAAGAATTTTACCACAAATGCTCAGATACTCGGGCTTCCCTGGTGATGTGGGTTCAGTTCCTGGATGGGGAAGATCCCGGGAAGAAGGAAATGGCAACCAAATCTAATATTCTTTCCTGGAGAATTCCATCGACAGAGGAGCTTGGCGGCCTGAGTCCACGGGGTCGCAGAGTCAGATTCCAGTGAGCGACTGACCATAGCAGAAAAACCAGAAGGTGGTGGAAAAAATTCAGGATGGTGGCTACCTCACGGAGCTTCAAATAATGGAGCAGGCCTCTTTCGCTTAAGGCTTCTCTCAGAGTAATGTCTGGAGATTCACTCACGCTGGCGTCATAGTGTTGTGTCCGGCGCTCAGACTCCGCGCCGGAGCTCTGGCCCCGCCCTCTCCATTATTTCCGATGCCCCGCCCTCGTGTTCTCCTGATCACCTTCTTTCTGACTTCAGGGCCCCTGCACTTGCTAACTTTTTTCCTCGTTCAGTCTTCACCGCCACTTGCCTCTCCACTCTAAAGTAGCCCTGCACACTGCCTTTTCTTTGCAATACTGTTCCTGACTGAAACCGTATTTATTTATTTGTTTGCGGTTTGTCCCGCACCCCAGCTGAACTCAGTGAGAACCTGGCCCAGGTCCTCTTGTTCACAGCTGAACTCCCAGTGCTCATATACCATAAATAGTCTTGAATGAGGGGTGATGAGTGATTGAACATCCGAATAACCACTGCCAGGCAATTGCCAGCTTTCCTGCAAATCTGACCTGTAGCAGCACTGTAGGAGGCTGGCAGACAGCTCCACCGCTCTAGCAGGGCTGAATGATGGCACAGTCGCCACCCAGCTCTTGCTGTTTGCCCTGGCCCAGGGAAGAGGCATTCTGAGTGACAGGTGAGCAGCAGAGAGCTCTGGTTTGGCCACAAGTAGATCCCCTCCTACTCAGTGACCATACAAAGGGGGGCTAGAAGGCGGGAGGGCAGGCATGGGATCCCCAGGTAGAGAGCAGGTCCCTTTGGTGTTCTGCTATTTACTTTTCATCCCCTTTGGTTCCCACAAAACCCCAATATTCGATTAAGCATCCAGTCCATTTCTGGTGCACAACCTCTAACACATTTGCGTCTCTGTGTCGGCAATTATGAAAAGTATTTCTCTATCAACAGGCAGATGACCCAAGAAAGCATCCATACTTTCCACTTAACCATCAAATTGCAGTTAATCAGAATCAGCCAAGACACATTTGCAAAAAGAACTGCAAACCGCAATAGTTTCAAGATATCAGCTACTTAGGAACAGGTGCCTTTTCCAAGCTTGTTCTGCCGGTATAATGCTGCACGTTACCATCAATTCATCGCTCTGAATTCCACTGTTTATTTGTGGGTTGCTACTTTGCATGGCCATTTCTAGATAGTTTTTGTCTGTTTCCAAGAAGTAAGGCAATGTTCAGTTGGTTTAACAGACCAGGCTGCTCAGTTTTATCCCAGCCGTGGTATTTGGTGTGCCTTGAATTATGAGCTACACTCCACTGCCTCGCTAGAAATTTCTGCCTTTAGGTAGAGTCAAGGTTTTATTTATTTAACATTTTTATTCAGAATATGTTCCCTAAATTTTTATATTTCTCCAGGTCAGTTTAATGACTCCTCTCTAGCTTTCCTTGGTTTTCCTCCTCAACTTCTGGCGTTTGGTTCATCTTTATAGAGTAACTTCTGCTAGGTTAGGGTGCTGCTCACAGACTCGGATGACTTGGGTATCTCCGGGGGAGGGCACTGGCCTGTAAGTATGCAGACTCAGGCTCCCGACTCAAAGGGGGCGCCCCTCGACCTTGACTTTCCTGGCAGCGGGACTGCGTGGACTGGGAGTCCCCAGTGCCCTGGGAGGGAGTCGGTGTCCACATACGTCTGTCTGCAGAATTAAAGCGTGAAGGTGACCCCTTCTCCTGCCCGGGGCCTCAGCGGGGACTCGGGCTTGGGGGCCAGCGAGGAGGTGGCTTCAGCATCTCTCCCCGGTTGCTCCCTCCCCCGCACGTGTTCGCGTTCTAGGGCAGCCTGGGACAGCCGGGGCGGAGGAAGCTCCGGGCGGGGCGCCCCCGCGGGGCGAGGGGGCTCGTTCGTGTTTATTATAACTTCACTCCCTTTTAAAGGAAAGCTATGCCCGGAATCCGGGAGGTGGCAGGCGAAGCCGGCGGGGAGGACGTGACCCGCGCGCTCCGCAGGCCGTCTTCGGGTGTCCCCAGAGGCTAGGCTGCGCGGGTGGCGCGGCGCCCCCTCCCCGCCCTCCAGCGCGCCGTTCCCACTGCCTCGCCCCCGCCTTCCGCACCCGCATCTCGTAGGCGAGGCGGGACCACCGCACCCTGCCCTCCAGAGCGAGCCCCCACCTCCGGCTCGGCGGGCTGGGCGGGGCTCGGCGGGCTGGGCGAGGCTGGGCGGGCGGCGGGCGGAGCGGCTCCGGCCTTTTTTGGGCGTCTCCTCGCTCCGGGCGCGGACCTGCCGGCTGGCGCACGGCTAGCGGCGGCGGCGGCGGCTCAGGGGTCCCGAGGCGGCCAGGGTTCGGCGTGCGCAGCCACCATGACGGGAAGGTAACTGCCCCTCCCCGCGCCCCTGGGTGGTGGGCGCCGTGGGCCCGGGAGGGGGCGCCTGGGGCGCCAGGCTGGGCGGGGCTGCGGGACAGGACCCCGGCCAGCCCAGACCCCTGCGGGCACCCCAGCCTCACCAGGTCCCGGCCCCTCCACCTCTACCCCTCCCCGGGTGGCAGCGCTGGTCAGGTCAGGGGCGCCTGCCCCGCTCCCGCGCGTCCAGCCCTCCGGCCGGCCCCGGGCAGCGGCAGGTGAAGGGTCTGTCCCGTCCCGGACGATGGAGCCATTACCACACCCGCCCCTTGCTCCGAGGGGCCAGGGACTTGCTCAAGGTCACTACCAACTGAAAGGCACGGCGTCAAAACCCAGGCGGTCGGCTCCCACCGGCTTCCCCGTCCCCTAGCTGGGTGATCCTGGTGACAGGTCATCTCTGGAGCCTTCTGTTTCCTGCTCTGTAAGACGGGGTTGGTAAAAATGGTAAACGGTGGATCTGGAGACCTAGCCAGACCTGCCCCCAAACACAGGCTGCACAGGGATGGGTTGAACCCGAGAAACTCCCCCAGGCCTGGCCCGGTTTCCACTTTTATATCCCTTGTGGCCATTTCACAGATGAGATGACTGATGCCCCATAGGCCAAGTGACTCACCAGGCCAGTCACACGTCCACCAGTGTCTGGCCAGTGCTGGCCCCCGCAACCCTTTCTGGAACCTGGCTGGGGACAAGTGCATGACTCAGGGCTGGGAGGGGCTGGTCTCTGAGGCCCACAGGCCCCCTTCTAGCCAAGCCCTGGGAGGAGAATGCTCTTCTTTATGACCCCTTGACTTGGGGCTGGAGGCTGGAGGGGACCCCGTGGCTTTGCTGGGGAAAGGAGCTTGGAGGGGCAGTACCCAGAAATGGGGAGCAGCCACAGAGGGCAGAGTGGTGGCCCCCAAACCTAGGTGATGTGCAGGGCAGTCACCCAGCCTTCAGGGTCACACAGATCGCTATGAAGGCTATGGCCTGGAGTCCTAGAGCAGACCCAGGAGCCAGCATAGATCCTGTTATCTGGGGAGTCCTATGCTTCACATGCGGTTTACTGCCCACTTCCCAGACCTCCCGCCCCAGCCCAGGTCTACGGACAAAGCCCGCTCCCAGTGCTCACCCCTCCTAGTGTGCTCTTGCCTTCCTGTCCCTCGCAGGGCACCCCTGCTGGCTACCTCACTCCCCACCCTCTAAGCTCCCGAGGAAAACAAGGGAGAGAGAACAGGGACAGAATCAGGAGCAGCGACAGATGGATGTTGGTGTGGGGCTGGGAGCCGTGACAGGTGGTTTTCCAGGCACAGTGGAGATCGTGTAAGGCCGAGCTGCAGGATGTCAGCTTCCATAGTAGCTTCAGCTCTGATGCCCTGGGGTGGGGAGAGGCAGAAACCCAGACGCACCTCTGTTCCCTCAGCAGGAATTCTTTCCCCCTTGAATCCCGGGGGTCTTCCAGGGAGAGGGGGGATCAGGTTGGCCAGAGGACAGCCCAGGAGGAGAAGTTGGGAATGCAGGCAAGGGTGGGAACAGGGGCCAGCCTGCTCCAGCTGCTGCCTGGCTCCAGTGGGCACCTGGAGCCTGAAAGATCCTAGTCATCAAATGACACCGAGACTGGAGTGAGCCTTGGAAAACACTGAGTTGGGTTAAAAGTAAAACTGCTCATCTTAGAGAGTTAGGGGCTCCCCTGGTGCCTCAGACAGTAAAGAATCTGCCTGCAGTGCGGGAGATCTGGGTTCTATCCCTGGGTCAGGAAGATCCCCTGGAGAAGGGAATGGCTAACCACTCCAGTATTTCTGCCTGAAGAATTCCCTGGACAGAGGAGCCTGGCGAGCTACAATCCACTGAGGTTGCAAAGAGCTGGACATGACTGAGCAACTAATACTTTCACTCCCTCACTAGGAAAAACCCAGAAACAAAGAGGTAACAGAAACATTAAAAGAAAGAAAGAAAGAAAATAGCCTGTGGTCCCACTCTTCAGAAATGCCCTCAGTAACGTTTTGGTGATTTTCTTCTTTTCTTGTGTATTCTTCTTCTTTTTTGTCTTTCACAAGCTGTGAGTGGTCCCATGTTCCCATCCTCCTTTGAAGTTGGCCTACCACATGTAGCATCTGTGCCAGGGCTGGCTGACCTCCCTTTCACACATAGGCATAGGGGCCAGCCTGGCAGAGGAATGGACCCAGGCTTTGGGGTGGGTGAGGTTTTTCCTGCCCCAGAAGCTGTGGAGTTTCATTTTCATTCTGTTTCATGCCACCATGCCCTCTACACATCCACTACCCCCATGAGATGCCAGGGCAGTGTTCACACCTGGATGCTGGTTTTCCCCACATCATCCCTTGCTGCCCAGACCAGACTGATTTTTGGAAATTACCCTCTCCTTGTACGCTTCCTGTACCTTCTGGGCTGTCCCTGCCAACGGTGTAAAGCCCCAGCCTTCCAAGCAGGCGAGACAAGAGGGAGGTCAGTGGGGGAGCCGCCGAAGTGACCTGGAGTGACATGCATGGCTGGGCCCTTTGGAACTACTCCTCTGAGTACCGTTAGAAAAGGGGCTGCTGAGGAAGAGACAGGGAAGGAGACCAGCCAGGTGGCAAGCAGTGATGAAGCCTCTTCTTGGCAGCCATGGGGCAAGAGAAGAGGAGAGGGATTCAGGGGACCTGAGAGGTGGAGTCTGGACCCAGGGCAGGTGCCCAGTTTGTGGTGGCAGGTGTGGGAGTGGACACGGAGCTAGTTTGGGCCATGAAGCATTTGGAGAGCGGTGGTAAGTCTAGGGGGAAACCCTGAGACTGGACATGAGGGCCTGTAGCCCAGGAGAGTGCTGAGCTAGGCCAGAAGAGTGAATGAGGCCCGGGACGTGGGCGTGGTTATTTAGGGAGCCTCCATGCTGTGGGAAGAGGCTCAGCCCTGGCTGCGGCCCAAGAGCCCTGGACTTAAAAACACCGAGTCTTTGTCCCAGCTGAAGGGACCTTTGACGTCAGCTTTTTCCAACCTTGGGGGCGTTACTTCCCCTGCCTGGGGACCTGACCTGTCAGCGGCTGTCCTCCAGAGGGAGCCTGGGGCATGGCCTATTGGAGGGAGTCCCACCCACCACACGACTGACACCCACAGAGGCCACCAGGTCACAGCTGGGCCCCGTGCTTGGTACAGCGCAGAGTGGGGCTGCTGGAGCCCTGTCCTCACACCTGCCAGCCCCCTCCCCCTGTCCACCACTTCCCCCACCCCCCATGCTCCCACATGTTTCCCACCCTCCTCAGGAATATATCCAGTGACTCTCTCAGCAGAGGAGCCTGCCAAGGAGCAGCTAGGGTGGCAGCCAGAGCCCCTGGGACAGCACATGGGGCTGTGATGGACTCAGGGGCTTAAGCAAAGTGTGAAGCAGGTGACAGGTGATGTGCTTTGAGCCCCAGACTGGGCCTGACTGGGCCCCGCCCATGGCCCTCCCGCCTCCCTTTTCTTCTTCTAGTGGTGACTCCCCTCTCTGGCTGGCCAGGGGCTATGGGGCCTGATCTATAGGGTGTGCGCAGTTCCGTGCTGTAACACCTCTTACTTGGGCTAACTTCAAGCTACCAAGGTGATGTGAACCAGTTCTCAGAATTCCTGAAAACTGAGCACTCGGCACCTGTGAGCTGGCATACTGCTTGGGGAGGGGCTGGGCTTTCCCTGATGACCTACCTCTGCTCCCACCTACTACATGCAGTCACACTTAAACCATCCTTAGGGCTTCATTTTTGCCGGGGGGTGGGGGAGGGAAGGAGGTGAGCAGAGGGAGGCACCTGAACAGTCCTTCTTGTTCTGTTTATTTAGATCTTCTGAATTTTGGATGATGACTGTTTATTCGAGATGACCTAATAAGATGATCTTAATGAGATGCTCACTTGAGATGACTGTATCTCACCAAGATGAGCTGTCTCATATATGTGTATATAAAACCAAACATACATGCACAGTAAGAAAATAAAATCACTCAAAATGTCCTGTGGGGTAAGAAGGTTGAAATTATCATTCATCTCAGCCATGCCAAAGGATCTGGGCGAGTTGTCTCCAGCCCCCCAGTGAGACTGGCTCTGGCAGAGAGGCTGTGGTGGTATCGCTGGCTGCCCTGGGGATGGCACTCACCGCCCAGAAAAAGATAGCCACCCCACCTCCCAGCTTTCTGCTGCTTCTGGGGCCCTTGTCTCTTAGTGAGCAGCATAGTTGCATTCTTCACTACCTGTGTGCTGCTTTAACATTTGAGATATGAATCCCATGCCATGAAATTCACTATCAGAATGTACGAGTCAGTGGTTTATAGTGTATTTACCAGGTTATGCAACCATCACCACTAATTCTGAATATTTTCATCACCCCCAAAAGAAACCCATTTGCAGCTAATCCCTTCTTCCCCCAGCTCCTGGCAATCACTAGTCTGCTTTCTGTCTCTACAGATTTGCCTGTTCTGGACATTTCATATGAATGGAGCCATACATTATGTGGCCTCTTTTTTTTTTTTTTTCTCTGCCTAGCTTCCTTCATTTAGCATAATGTTTTCAAGGTTCATTTATATTGTTGTATGAATCAGTACTTTGTTCCTTTTTTGACCAAATAATATGCCCTTATATGGATAAACCACATTTTATCTGTATATTCATCTGTGGTGGAAATTTTGTTTCCACTTTTGGCTCTTTGAATAAATGCTGCTGTGAATATTCCTACATATATTTTCTACTATCTGGAGAATATACCTGGGAGTGGAATTTTGGGGTCTTATAATAACTTTATGTTAAACTGAGGAATTGCCAAGCTGTTTTTCAAGTAACTGCATCAACTTTACATTCACATCAAGAATGTCTGAGGGTTCCATTTTCTCCACTTACTGTTATCTGTTTTAGTAGGTGTAAAGTGATACCACATTATGGTTTTGACTTTTACTTCCCTAGTGACTTGTGATCTTGGACACTTTTTCAGAAGCTTATTGGCTGCTTGTTTATCTTATCTGGAGAAATGTCTAGTCAAATTCTGTGCCTCTTTTAAAATCGGGTTCTTTTTATTGCTGGATTGTTGTATTCTGGATACTAGATATTTATCAGGTATGTAATTTGCAAATATTTTCTGCTGTGAGTTGTCTTCATTTTCCTGGTAGTGTCCTTAAATACACAAAAGTTCTAAATTTTGATGAAGTCCTATTTATTTATTTGGCTGCCTAGAGTCTTGGTTGCAGCTTGCGGGCTCTTTTGTTGCTGTGTGTGAACTGTCTAGTTGTGGCACATGGGCTCAGTTTCTCTGCAGCGTGTGGGATCTTACTTCCCCTACCAGGGATGGAACCTGCATCTCTCACATTGCAAGGCAGATTATTAGCCAGCAAGTCCCTATTTATTTATTTTTGATTGCTTGAGTTTTTGGTGTCATATCAGGGAAACATACCTAATTTATAAATATTTACACATATACTTTTTTTCCTGGAGTTTTTAGTGTTAACTCTTTAATATTTCAGTTTTCAGTACATGAGTCGGTTTTTATTTTTGTATTTTATGAGTCAGTTTTTATATATGACCTGAAGTAGAGGTTTAAAATCATTCTTTTGCATGTGACTATTCAGTGGTTCTAGCATCATTTGTTGACAAGGCTATTCTTTTATCATTGGATTGTCTTGGCAGGCTTGTCAAAAGTCAGTTGACCCATAATAAAAGCCATATATGATAAACCCAGAGCAAACATTATCCTCAATGGTGAAAAATTGAAAGTATTTCCCCTAAAGTCAGAAACAAGACAAGGGTGCCCCCTCTCACCACTACTATTCAACATAGTTTTGGAAGTTTTAGCCACAGCAGTCAGAGAAGAAAAAGAAATAAAAGGAATCCAGATTGGAAAAGAAGAAGTAAAACTCTCACTGTTTGCAGATGACATGATCCTATACATAGAAAATCCTAAAGACACCACCATTGATTACTAGAGCTAATCAATGAATATAATAAAGTTGCAGGATACAAAATTAATACACAGAAATCCCTTGCATGCCTCTACACTAACAATGAAAAAACAGAAAGAGAAATTAAGGAAACAACTACATTCACCATTGCAATGAAAATAATAAAATACTTAGGAATAAATCTACCTAAAGACTATATAGAGAAAACTATAAAACACTGATGAAAGACATCAAAGAGGGCACAAATAGATGGAGAAATATACCACATTCATGGATTGGAAGAATCAATATAGTGAAAAATGAGAATACTACCCAAAGCAATCTATAGATTCAGTGCGATCCCTATCAAGCTACCAATGGTGTTTTTCACAGAACTAGAACAAATAATTTCACAATTTGTATGGAAATACAAAAAAACCTCAAATAGCCAAAGCAATTGAGAAAGAAGAATGGAACTGAAGGAGTCAACCTGCCTGACTTCAGACTGTACTATAAAGCTACAGTCATCAAGACAGTATGGTACCGGCACAAAGACAGAAATATAGATCAATGGAACAAATAGAAAGTCCAGAGATAAATTGACACACCTATGGATACCTTATCTTTGACAAAGGAGGCAAGAATATACAATGGAGAAAAGACAATCTCTTTAACAAGTGGTGCTGGGAAAACTGGTCAACCACCTGTAAAAGAATGAAACTAGGACACTTTCTAACACCATACACAAAAATAAACTCAAAATGGATTAAAGATCTAAATGTAAGACCAGAAACTATAAAACTCCTAGAGGAAAACATAGGCAAAACACTCTCTAACATAAATCACAGCAGGATCCTCTATGACCCACCTCCCAGAGTAATGGAAATAAAAGCAAAAATAGACAAATGGGACCTAATGAAACTTAAAAGCTTTTGCACAACAAAGGAAACTATAAGCAAGGTGAAAAGGCAGCCTTCAGAATGGGAGAAAATAATAGCAAATGAAGCAACTGACAAAGAATTAATCTCAAAAATATACAAGCAACTCCTGTGGCTCAATTCCAGAAAAATAAACAACCCAATCAAAAAATGGGCCAAAGAGCTAAACAGACATTTCTCCAAAGAAGACATACAGATGGCTAACAAACACATGAAAAGATGCTCAACATCACTCATTATCAGAGAAATGCAGGTAAAAACCACAGTGAGGTACCATCTCACACCAGTCAGAATAGCTGCTATCAAAAAATCTATTAGCAATAAATGTTGGAGAGGGTGTGGAGAAAAGGGAAACTTCTTGCACTGTTGGTGGGAATCCAAACTAGTAGAGCCACTATGGAGAACAGTGTGGAGATTCCTTTAAAAACTGGAAATAGAACTGCCATATGATCCAGCAATCCCACTGCTGGGCATACACACCGAGGAAACCAGAATTGAAAGAGACACATGTATCCCAATGTTCACCGCAGCACTGTTTACAATAGCCAGGACATGGAAGCAACCTAGATGTCCATCAGCAGACGAATGGATAAGAAAGCTGTGGTACATATATACAATGGAATATTACTCAGCTATTAAAAAGAATGCATTTAAATCAGTTCTAATGAGGTGGATGAAACTGGAGCCTATTATACAGAGTGAAGTAAGTCAGAAAGAAAAGCACCAATACAGTATATTAATACATATATATGGAATTTAGAAAGATAGTAGTGATGACTCTATTTGTGAGACAGCAGAAGAAGTACAGATATAAAGAAAAGACTTTTGGACTCTGTGGGAGAAGGCAAGGATGGGATTTGAGAGAATAGCATTGAAGCATGTATATAGCCATATGTGAAATAGATCACCAACCCAAGTTCTATGCATGAAACAGGGCACTCAAAGCCAGTGCACTGAGACAACCCTGAGGGATGGGATGGGGAGGGAGGTGGGAGAGGGTTTCAGGATGGGGGACACATGTACACCCGTGGCTGATTCATGTCAATGTATGGCAAAAACCACTACAATATTGTAAAGTAATTAGCCTCCAATTAAAATAAATAAATACATTTTAAAAGTCAGTTGACCATGGGTGTGTGGGATTATTTCTGAATTCTCAATCCTATTCCATTGATGCTTCTGTCTGTCCTTATGCCAGTACCTTACTGTTTTGATTACTGTAACTCAGTAGTAAGTTAGGAAATGGAAAACATGAGTCCTCTGGTTTTGTTCTTCCTCAAGTTGTTTTCAATAACTATTCTGAGTTCCTTGCATTTATTTCCATGTGAATTTTAGGATTACCTTGTCCATTTCTATTAAAAAGGCAGTTGGAATTTTGATAGGGATGGTGTTGAATCCATAGGTTGTGTGTGGGAGGGAAAAATATTGCTGTCTTAACAATATTAGGTTTTCTAATCCATGAACATGGGATGTCTTTCTATTTCTTTAGGTATTCTTTAATTTCTTTCAACAATGTTGTGTAGTTATCAGCGTATATAACATGTGTGCAGGCTCAATCATGTCCGACTCTTTGCAACCTCATGGGCTAGCATCCTCTGTCCATGGGATCTTCCAGGCAAGAATACTGGAGTGGGTTGCTTTTTCTTACTCCAAGGGATCTTCACGACCCAGAGACTGAACCCACGTATCATGCGCCTCCTGCATTGGCAGGCAGATTCTTTACCACTGCGCCACCTAAGGCTTACACTTCTTTGGTTAAATTTATTTCTAAGTATTTTTTCCTTTTAATGCTATTTGATCCCATGGACAGATGAGCCTGACAGTCCATGGGGTCGCCAAGAATCAGACACGATGGAAGCAACTTAGCATGCACACATAGCCATTCCTGTCTTCTTTTGGTTGCTGTTTGTATGGTATACCTTTGACATTCTCTTACTTTCTAGCTTTCTGTGGTTTTGAATGTAAAGTGAGTCTCTTGTAGAAAGCATATAATTGGATCACATTTAAAATATTCATTTTAAAAAAAGTTAAAAAACTTTTTGATTGGAAAGTTTAATACATTTCAATTCAGTTCCATCACACAATCATGTCTGACTCTTTGTGACCCCATGGACTGCAGCACACTAGGCTTCCTTGTCCATCACCAACTCCTGGAGCTTGCTCAAACTCATGTCCATCGAGTCAGTGATGCCATCCAACCACCTCATCCTCTGTTGTCCCCTTCTCTTCCTGCTTTCAATCTTTCGCAGCATCAGGGTCTTTTTCGATGTATCAGTTCTTCGCATCACGTGGCCAAAGGATTGGAGCTTCAACTTCAGCATCAGTCCTTCCAGTGAATATTCAGGACTGATTTCCTTTAGGATTGACTGGTTTAATCCATTTATGTTAATGTAATTACTGATAACTGGGGTTTACATCTGCCACTTTGCTGATTTTTTCTATATATCATGTCTTTTTTTGTTTCTCAGTTCCTACACCATTGCCTTCTTTTGTGTTAAATTATTTCATTATGCAGTCAGCTTTAAGCCAAATGGGAAAAAAGGTTTACAGACAAAAACACATTTATATTGTCTTTTATATTCATGTTATGGTTGCCTTTACTGCTCTTAGTTTCTTCATGTGGATTCGAACTGTTGTCTAGTGTCCTTTCATTTCATCCCGAGGAAATCTCTTTGGTATTTCCTTTTAACTCTAGGATTTCTATTTGGTTCCATTTTATCATTTCTGTCAGTTGATATGCTACATTTGATAATGCATCATTTTCATGCTTTTCTTTAGGTTTTTAGACCTGGCTTCCTTTAGTTCTTTGAACACATTTAAATTAGCTGATTTGAAGTCTGTCTAGTAAGTCTAACATCTGGGCTTCCTCAGGGCTTCCTTTCTATTGATTGCTTTTCTTTCTTTCCCCTGTGTCTAGGTCATTTTTTTGTTGTTTCTTTGCATGTATCTTAACTTTTGTTGAGAACTGAACTTTTCAAATAAAATAATGTGGCGTGGCAGCTTTGGAATCCAGATTCTCCCTAATCCCTGGGTTGTGTTGGTGCTGCTTATGATTTGTTTGTTTAGTGACTTTCCTACACTTATTCTGTAAAGTCTGTATCTCTGTCATTTGTGGCCACTGCAATCTCTGCCTGGTTAGTTTAGTGGCCAGCTAACGACTGGACAGAGATTTTCTTTTTTTTTCCTTCAACCATGCTGCATGGCCTGTGGGATCTTAGTTCCCCGACCAGGGGTTGAACCTGAGTCCCCTGCATCCCTGCATAGGAAGCTTGGAGTCTTAGCCACTGGACTACTAGGGAAGTCCTTGGATAGAGATATTTTTGAATACCTGAAACTATTGACTTAAAAAAATGCACAGTGTGAGACTTGTGAGTTTAGTTTTATCTGGGTCAAAATGAGGACTATACCCCAGGAGAGAGCATTTCAGATAGCTCTGAGAAACTGCTCTTAGTGGGGTAGGGAGGAAGGTCAGTATACATAGGATTTTGGTGACGGGAGAACACGTGCAGTTAAGCACTGTTGTTTTTTTTTTTGGCACAAGGTTTCTGCTAGTCATGAGGAACTGCCATTACCATTAAGGATTTTAGTGCTTTTCTTGATATGAGAAGATACCTAACTATAATACCTGTTCTGCCAGTTTTTCTCAGAGCACAGAGTGCCTCATTTCTGCTCTCCATCCTAATCTCCTTTCAGAGAGTGTTGAAAGTTAGCAGATACAGCAGCACCTGATTTAACCCTTGTAGAAGTAGATGGCAAGTGCCAAAATTTGTAGATGACAAAATCAATGTCTCCCAGCTTTTACTGAAGGCTCTGAATGTATTTTTGGGCACATTTTCAACATTCAACCAGGCATTTTACAACTCTGCCTTAGTCTTCACTTCCTGCTGTACAGAGCTAAAAGGATCTGTCAGAAGTGAGAGCTTAGAACCTTCTAAGGTCTTTCCTGAGCATACACACAACCCTGGGCATTTGCATGGCCTCCTAGATTCCCAGGAATATGTCAGTTCTTTTCAGAGCTCCTAAGCACATCTAATTCCTTGGTTTTTCCTTTTAATCCTCTTTAAGTTGACTAGAACTTAACTGTTTGCCAAACTGTTATCCATTGTCTGTGACAATGATATCATAGGTTATGATAGTAATATATTTGAAAAACTCTCCGTAAGAGAGGCTTTCAGCACTGGGTTGGTATGACTGAGGTCACATAAAGAAAAGCCTTCAAGTGTGATCTTCAAGGGAAGACCAGGTCATTCTTTGGGAATGAAGCCTTGAAAGAATTTCAGCCCTCTTCTCACCCATTACTGGGAATGTCAGCAGTTACTTTTCTAGGCAGCTATGGAGTTAGGAATTGGGGATTAAGGTACTAAGATAAATTAAAATACCATAAAAGTGTTCTTACCAAGATTCAGCTTTTTTTTTGCTTTTATTCCCTCCCAGTTATTTTTTTAGCTTATCTATTTTTATTGAGATATAATATTAATTTTAGAAAATGTGCAATATAATAAATGATCACCACAGTAAGTCTAGTTAACACCTGACACCATAATTATAAAATGTTTTTCCTTGTGATGAGGACTTTTAAGGTTTATTCTCTTAGCAACTTTCAACTATGAAATACAGTATTATTAACTGTAGTCACCCTGCTATACATTACATTCCCATGACTTATTTATCTTATAAATGGAATTTTGTACTGTTGATTCCCTTCACCCGTTTTGGCCACTTCCCATCCCCCACCTCTGGTAGCCATCAATCTATTCTCTGTATCTGACTTGGGCTTTTGTTTCTAAAATTCCACATGAAAAAATAGATAAAGTAAAATTCCACATGTAAGTGTGATCATGCAATATTTTTCTTTCTCTGACTTATTTCACTTAGCATAATACCCTCAAGTTTCATCCATATTGTTGCATATGGTGAGGTTTCATTTTTTTTTTCCTGCTGCACTGAGTCTTCATTGTTGCTCGGGGGCTTTCTCTAGTTTTGGGGAGAGAGGGGTACTCTTCATTGCGGTTTGCAAGCTTCTTATTGTGGTGGTTTCTTGTTGCAGAGCATGGGTTCTAGGCACAGGGGCTTCAGGAGTTGCAGCACATAGGCTCAGTGGTTGCAGCTCAAGGGCTCAGTGGTTGTGGCTTGCAAGCTTCAGAGCACGGACTCAGTAGTTGTGGCGCACAGGCTTAGTTACTCTGCGGCATGCGGAATCCTCCTGGACCAGGGATCAAACCCGTGCTCCCTGTGTTGGAGGGTAGATTCTTAACCACTGAAGCACCAGAGAAGTCACTTTGTTCTTTCTTATGGCCAAATAGTATTCCCTTTCATTTATTTACCACATCTTCTTTATCCATTCATCCATCAATGAACACTTTAGGTTGTTTCCATACCTTGGCTTTTGTAAATAATGCTGCAATGAACATAGGGGTGTGTATATCTTTTCAAATTAGTGTTTTTGTTTCCTTCAGATAAATACCCAGAAGTGGAATTGCTGGATCATATTGTAGTTCTATTTTTAATTTTTTTTGAGAAAACTCTATACTGTTTCCATGGTGGCTGCATCAATTTACCGTCCCTTGAACAGTATGCAAAGGTTCCTTTTTTCCCACATCCTCACCAATACTTGTTATTTCTTGTCTTCTTGGTAATAGCCTTTCTAACAGGTGAGAGGTGATATCTCATTGAGGTTTTGACTTGCATTTTCTTAATCATTATGATTATAATATATTGAGCTTATTTTCATGTACCTTTTGGGCATCCATATGTCTTCTCAGCTATTTTTCTTGCTGTCTGGTTACTGCAAGTCTTTGTTTAATTTATAGAGTTCTGAGAAAGGTGACTCTGACAGTTTTTGCTACTTTTTTCATTGCTTTTGTTGTTGTTGTTTAGTCTCTAAGTTGTGTCTGACACTTTGTGACCCCATGGACTGTAGCCTGCCAGGCTCCTCTGTCCATGGGATTTCCCAGACAAGGATACTGGGGTGGGTTGCCATTGCCTTCCCCAGGGGGTCGTCCCGATCCAGGGATTGAACCCATGTCTCCTGCATTGGCCAGCGGATTCTTTACTGCTGAGCCACCAAGGAAATCCTTCATTGCTTTTACGGAAGGACAGAATTTCAAAGGTCCTTATTCTGCCATTTTTGCTGACATCATTTTTACTGTGTTTTCGCAACTGTGTTCTCTGGAGCCAGAATGCTGGACAGGGAGGCCTGCATGACTGGCACCCTCACCCTGCAAGAGAGGATGCAGAATGGGAAAATAGGGCTATGCAGAGATTTGGGATTTGGACTCAGTCACTAAACTTCTCTCAATTTCTAGCCTCTGGTGCCCTTTTTACAGTAAATATTTGTTAAATCAATTAGTGTTTGGTAATCTTGGACTTGAACTTCATTTAAAATGGTGATGTGCAATACAGTTGTGTCTGTAGCTTCTCTCCCAGGTCTATCCACCATTGTGGACGTGTTCCCTCATTAAATGTAACTGTGACTCTGGCTGAGAGCTCTGGGTTCTAGAGATCAGAATTTCCATACGGGTCAGGTTGAATGGAGGCTGTTAAGAGGGGCCTAGGCCCTGGGCCATCAACTTGAAGCTGCCCTAAGAAACCTCTATACCCTAGCTTTCTTAAGCATTCAGCTCTAAATCAGAAGGCAGGAGGTGATCCTTCTGCTTGTTGGCTCCAGGCTCAGCTTCTCCATGCCCTTTTAGCCCCTGATGGCACCTTTAAGAAAATATTTATTGAATTGATCAGTACTTGGTACCTTTAGAATCAAGGTGTATTGACAAACTGTACTGCACACGATGCTTGCAGTCACCTGGCTGTGTTTGGGGGTTGACTCTCAGAGTGGTCAATGAGCACTTACTTCCTCAAGTTTGAATTTAGTGGGTGATGTTCGTTCTTTGATGTGTAGGCCTGGCATCTGAGTGCTGATGGATCCCCTCTAAAGTTTCCTCCTTCCCCAGGGTCAGAAGACCAGCATCCTGCTGTCTGGAATGATGGAAGGCAGGGGAAGGTACTGCTCATGCTTTCTGACCTCACTAGAGAGGTTTTTCAAGGAAATGGAATAAATGTGATAGATTTCTGTGAGTGTTGTAGATCTTTATTAAATGCTGATCATGGTTCTTCTTTGGCCATCAGTGGCCACAGTTCAGATGCTGGTTGTGGGTGTTTGCACATAGATCACAGTATCCCCACCAATAAATACCTTTAGGTAAAAATGCATGGCAACCATGCCTTCCTAGGGGTCTTCCATCAGATCCTGCTGCTTCTGCTCTCTGTGAAGAGCTGGGGGACTGCATGCCCTCTAGGTTTTGACCATGTGAACTTCTTTTGGAGTGGATGGCTATTTGTTGGCCAGGTCCAGGGACTGGGCTGCCCTGGTCTGGGTCTCCTGTGCTGTGCTTAGTTGCTCAGTCGCGTCCAACTCTGCAACCATGGATTGTAGCCCACCAGGCTCCTCTGTCCGAGGGATTTCCCAGGTAAGAATACTGGAGTGGGTTGCCATGCCCTCCTCCAGGGGATCTTCCCAACCCAGGGATCCAACCCAGGTCTGCCACATGGCAGGCAGATTCTTTACCGTCTGATCCACCAGGGAAGCCTAAGAACACTGGAGTAAGTAGCCCATCCCTCTCCAGGGGATCTTTCTGATCCAGGAATTGAACTGGGGTCTCCTGCATTGCAGGCAGATTCTTTACTAGCTGAGCTACCAGGGAAGCTGGGTCTCCTAGGTCTCCCTGAGTCTCCTGGGTGGCTGCACTTTCTCAGGGAAGGGACCAAGGCAGAAAGTGGGCACATGTGTGAATCCCTCATCAGCCTCTTGACTGCAGGATTCCTAAGCTGGCTCAGGTCCATACTAACCTCCTCAGAGGAGGACATACCATCGTCAGCGTGTTCAGGGGGCTTAGGATTTCCTCGGAGGCTCCTGGCAGCCCGGGATCTCTAGGCAGCCTGCCCTGCCACTGTGGACTCACCTCTGTGCTGGTTGGGATCTTCCCAGCGCGTCCCCTCCCCAGCCAGGACCCAATCCTGCTAGCCTCAGCTTTCACTGCGCTGCCCCCGCGGCGGGAACAATATCCTTTCTATTTGGAGTTGACTCCGCTGCCCTTTGGAGATCGCAGTGCGTAACGTGAGCTCCGGTGCAGAGGGGTGGGTGCCGAGGCAGCCCCCTCCTGCAAGCCGGGCGTCCGGGCCGCGGTGTCCGGTCGTTGGTGGCCGCCCGCGGCCGCACCTGCCCTCCGAGGCTGGGGTCCCTCGACCCGGCGGAGCGGGCGGCAGGAGGGAGGGAGGCCAGTGCCATGGCCACCCGGCTGGGCGCGCTCGCCGCGTCGGGGCTGTACCGGCGGCGCCAGCACCGGCAGAGCCCGCCGCCCGCGGCGCCAGGGTAGGTGGCCCGGGGGGCAGGGCAGGGGCACGGGGGACAATGGCCGGAAAGCTGCGGCCGCAGGCCTTTCCTCGGACACCCCGCCTGGCTCTTCCGACGGCGGCGGCCGCCCCGCTGCCCGCAGCCCGGGGTGTAGGGACAGCGCCTGGCTTGGTGGCCAGAGTCGGGGCAGGGCGCGGCTTCATTCAGCCAGGTTTACTGATCTGGGATCAGCACTCTTGGGCAGGGCGCTGAGGATGGGGCGCTCAGATAAGCTGTTGAAGTAACTGCCACTACCGCTTTCAGGCTCCTCGAAACTTTTTGGCCGCTTTCTAGCGGATGGAACTGAGCGGTCAAGGAACCTGCTGGACATCACTCATCTATAAAAGGGGCTAAGCGGTGACTTGAAGCCAGGTTGGACTGACTCAAAAGCCTGAACTGCTCTATCCTGGGGAGAACTGCTGGGGTAGACCAATGATGAACGCTTCCTTGGGGACTGGGAGGGGGAGCCTCTGGGGCTCAGGATGGACCTCAAGATGTCTCTGAGGATGAGTTAATCTGGGGTGGAGAGAGTCTGAAGGGCACATAGATAGTGGAGCCCTTGGAGTGAGAGTGGGGCTGGGGGAGGGGGTCCTGAACTCCTTGAATTTGCAGCATCTCAGGGGCCATCTGGGTGGAAAGATCTGCTAGAAATTGAGGCAAGAGAGCAGTGGGGGCTGTGGGTTTGTTGTCTTTTGCATCAAAGTAGCAGGTGGGAACCCTGGAGTGTGGGGGCAGAGTGTGGGGGAGGACTTGAAGGTTGGGAGGAAGGGGTAGGAATTCAGGGATGAGACAGAGCAGCAGGCATAGAGGTGGGGTACCTGGAGGACCTGGGGAGAAGAGGAGGTTTAGAGGCTGATGCTCAGCGGTGACAACAGAGCACTTGTGGTGGGTGCATGGGAGGGGAGTGAGCCCTCAAAGATGTCTAGGAGTAAGAACCCAGCAAGCAACAGGCTGTCATGTGGGGAGTAGAGAGCAGAGGCTACAGCGAGGCACCCATGGGATACCTGTTGCAGCTGGACTTGTATCCGCACCAGTGTTGCAGGTCCCTCACCAGGGGCCACACCAGGGCAGAAACTGGATAAGCCCACTGCTCCAGTGGGGAACTCGGGGCTTGGGAGGCCAAGTGCCTTCCCCAAGTGAACAGAAACCCTCACCGGTTGGTCTCTGGATGACCCTAGATGTGAGTGGAGGGAGCCATGGGGCAGGGAGTGGGTGACAGGACACTGATGGGCCAGAGGCCATTGAGGAAGCTGGTTTCATGTTATGAATGCAGCACAAGAACTTGGTCTAGATGCAAGGAGGACAGGGCTGATAGTGAAGATCAGGCACCAGGAATGTCCCACACACGCATGCATGCATGCATTTTCATATGCTAACCTCAACTTCCTATTGCCTTGAGCTTCTGGCTTGTGACCTGGCCTCACCAACACTGACTCACCCTTGAGTGTGGAAAGTCCCCTATGGCTGGCCCTGCCTGTGCCCAGGCCCTTTCACTGGCCTTCTAGGGTTGGGTGGGTGGGAGGCTGCAATGGAGGTTGGTCTGAGGTTGTAGGAAAAACAGAGTTTTGAATGGTCGTGCCTGCATGATGCCACCAGGAGCTGAGGGGACAAGAGAGCACAGATCCAATCCCATGTGACCTCAGCAGGTTTCTGACCCTCTTGGCAGGTCAGTTTCCTTATCTGGAACCAGCAACCTCCCCTCATGAGGACCTGGCTCAGAAAGAACTCCAGCCACCACACCCCAGGCTGGAGCTCCAGATGTCTTACATCAAATTCTTTTATGTTGGGTATCAAGACTGAGAGTATTTGGGGATGCTGGGGAGGGCTGGAGAGGGGGACAGGGTGGGATGACCACCTACCTCCGGCCCCACTGGCTGCCCCAGCTGTCTCAGGCAGTGCGCACATTGTGGGTGAGTCTCCATGCCCACCCCCCGCACCCCGCCCCCAGCAATGGGGTTTGGCTTCTAGGTGCTGGCGGGGCTGTGGTGTCTCTCTGATGTTAACTGGGCAGACTGCGCTCCCCGTTCTCGGGCAGAATGTGAAGGAGGATGTGGAATGCCTGCCTCCCTCCTTTGCCGTCTTGCAGGGAGCACTGCTGGGCTGGGCAGGAGGTCCCTGGGCTGCTGGAAACAACAGCTCTTTTATCCAGCGCTTGGCCTGTCTGGCCCTGTGCTCCACGTGCTGTCTGCTGTAGGCAGCAAGTTCTTTACTTCAGTTCTGAGGGGCAGTTCCTGCTCCTCTGGCCACCTCCTCGCGGATGAGGAAACGAGGTCCCAGGGAGCTGGTACCTTTCTCCAGGGGCACAACTGGTGGCTAGAGCTGTCAGGATTTAAACACGTGGGGCTGAGTCCAGAGCGGTTGCCTCCTGCAGGGGACAGCTGGCATCGTCTCTGATGGGGCTGTGATTCAGTTATTGGGAACATGGGCTTGTCTGTCCATCCTCTGTCTTCGGTCTGTGGGTTGGAGTGCTGTGTTCCCAAGCAAGGACTGTGGGGATGCAGACATGGAAGTGCCATTGGGGGTGCTACTCACCAAGACTTGGGCTGGGGCAACCAGCAGGGCGGGACCCATGCCCCACCTACCTGAGAGGTGTGTAGGGGACAGACAGCAAAATTGTTGACCTGAGCCTCCTAGGGCCCCAGCCATGGAGCTAGACCCAGGCACAGTGCAGAGCCAGCCGCTCTCTTAGGGGCCAGCTGCTGTGGCCATCCTGTGGAGATGCTGTCTCCGAACGTCTGCCCTGGGGCGAGGCCGGGGCTCTGTAGGGACAAACCGACGCCGGGCCTGCTACTCGCTCCCTTGGTCAGTGTCCAGACGTCTGGAACAATCTGAAAGCCTGGGGCTGGACTTGAATACGTGTTTTGGCTGCATTTTCTGGGTTCTTTGGGTGGGGAATTCCAGGCCCAGAGTCACAGGATTTCCTGTTGATTTCTGACTTCTCCAAGACCCGCCAAGGTCTTGTTCATGGCCAGGCGTTGGAACTTCCTCCCAGCTACCTTGGGTGTGTGTTTTGGGAGGACAAGGCCTCCAGGTTCACGGTGTCCTTGGGACGGGAAACTGTGCCTGTGTTGACAGAGTCCAGCCCAGCTCATGGCGGCCTGGGTGATCAGTCCCTGCCCTGTCTGTTCCTCTACATGGTGACCAGCAGTGAGCCGGAAAGGAAGGTGGTGGCCGCTGCATGCAGAGCCTCCCTGTTGACTTGGGCTCTGCCCAACCCCTCCTGCCTCTGTCCTGCTTCCTTGCCCCTTTGGCCTAAATGTGGACGTGGGAGGTGGCTTTAGTCCCCGAAGTATACCTGCGGGCAGGCGGAGGTCTGCTTGCCTGACAGGGCTTGCTGAAGAGCCTTCTGGCCTTTCTCCTGCTGTGAGGGTTCCTCCACAGAGCAGAGAGGAAGTCCTGCCTGGGTGCCCCAGCCCAGCTCCCCTTCTGCATCTGTGGCAGCCATGTTCTGCTAGACCCACCGTCCGCAGTCCATGCCTGAAAGGCAGAGCCCTCACCCGCCTCCCGGGCTCATCCTGCCTGGGGACTCCAGCACGAGCAATGTCACTTGAGAACTCTCACAGTGCTGTAGCCCTGAGAGAAGCGTGGGGTTCAGCATGGCGGGAGGTGGAACAGGCTGAAAAGCCATCCTCTAAAGCTGGGCTGCGTGCCACTGCACGAGTCTACATGGCACTGCCAATTGGTTGTGTCTCTCCTCGCTGAGCCTGACCTTCCTTCTGCGCCCACCCTTCCAGGCAGCCACCAACAGTCCACTGGAGCTGACAGGAGATAAAGTCTGTTTGCCGCCTTGTAGTCAAGGTCACGGGCATTAGGGTGCTGGGAATTTGTAGAGGCTCTTGTGGCTGACTGCCAGGTTCCTCCTCCTGTCTGAGCCAGGGCCCTGGGCTGGAGCCAGTGTGTCTCTGTGGCGATTTCCCCCGTAGTTCAGTTTGGCTTTCATGCCTCCCATAAGGACGGCCATCGCTTGCCCCGGGGACAGCAGTTGCCCGCATGGATGAGGAGGATCGCTCCCCATCCTGCTCCCCTTCCCAGATATTCACAGTCTCACCTTCTCCATGGTAGGGTGGTTTTGTGTTTGCAGAGGGGTGGGGCAGGGATGAATCGAACTCGTGGTGCAGGGGAAAGAGTCATTGAAATCGGTCCAACCTGAGTTCATACTTGGACTTTGTCATCTGCTCTGTGAGTTTGCTCAAGTTACTCAATCTCTCTGAGCCTTAGAAAAGCAGGGTGGCCTCGGGGATGAAATAAGTATGCGAATCCCAAGCTGCCCCCCTGTGTCTGGATGATGCTCTGTACCCGAGACACTCTGGTTCCCTGAGTGGGAGACAGGAGGCGCAGGAGGGTGCCCGGCTGTCCCTGATGCCTGGAGAGATGGCCCAGCACCATGACTGCGTAGCTTGGGGGCCAGGTCAGTGACAATGACAACCACAACACTGTCCTCTGTAAGCTTCCAGTGGGCCGTGCACCCCATAGAGAGCTTGTGTGACCGTCATCTAAAGGCCAGAACACGTGATCATGGCCATGATTAGGGTCTTTCTCTGGCTGGGCGCCTGGGCTTGGAGAGCGAGGGCCAGCCCTGGCTGCACCGCGAGTGAGAGCCCAGACTCGAGCCCTGACTGCTCTGACCAGCATGAGCCCAGCGACGGCTTGACCTGTGCCTGACCCTCCATGAAGGGCACTGGAGGTTGCAGGGTATGGGGAGAGACGGGGCTCCAGGGTGAGGTGCTAGTTCTAGTCTAGGCTTTGCCTCTGCCCACTGCGGCCCTGGGGGGGGTCACTCTCCAGGCCTCCGCTTGTCCATCTGTGAGCTGAAGACACTGTGCTGGGCTCACAGGGGTGTCATCTGGGAAGGCCACTGCATCCTGGCACACACAGACACCTGGCATATCCTTGGCACATGGTAGCTACAGGGATGGGTGACAGCCACATGGGGTGACCCAGGCCGGTGTGGGGCAGCGTGGACCAACTGCGTGACTGAGTCTCCACGGTGCCAAGGCCAACCTGGGGTGAGGATGGTGCTGTACTTGGCCCCAGAAAGCATGTCCCTGGAGTGCGGCCCGCAGGTCCTGACCTCTGTTCCTTTTTCCTGCTCAGTAACATGTCCAACGCCTTGGCCAACGCAGTGTGCCAGCGCTGCCAGGCGCGCTTCGCCCCTGCCGAGCGGATCGTCAACAGCAACGGAGAGCTGTACCATGAGCACTGCTTCGTCTGTGCGCAGTGCTTCCGGCCCTTCCCCGAGGGGCTCTTCTATGAGGTGAGAGTGCTCCCTCATCCTTGCCTCTGCTTCCCGGAGCCTAAGCCCCTGACCCAGCTCAGGGTCTGCCCTCTGGCAGCCTGTGGGCCTCGCCTGGCGTGGTCGTCCCGTGACAGAACTTTGCTGGCCACCCTGTGGGGGCCCAGCCCTCACCTCCGTGAACAGTGCTCTCCTGGTGTCATGGTGCTGAAGGAGTCACCGTCCATCCTGTCATCTCTGGGAGGCCCTGGGGTGCAAACACTCTGCCTTGGTGCACATCCCCTCCCTGAGGTCAGACAGTAAACATAACCAACATATACCTGATGCATAACCTGATTTCTCAGGTTATGAGGAATCCTGCGGGTAGGGGTGCCTGAGCAGGGAGGTAACATTTGAGCAGACCTGAAGGAGGTGAGGGAGCATGTGTGTACCTGCAGGAAGAGCTCTCAGCAGAGGGGACAGCAAGTGCAAAGGCCCTGAGGTTGGGGCATGTGGATTTTGGAGCAGTAGGAGGCTGGTGTGATGGAAGCAGAGGAAATGAGAGGGAGCGGCAGAAGATGAGGGAGGGCAGGCAGAATTGTTTAACCCTGCGGGCCTTCATGGGGCCTTAGGCTTTCTTCCTGGGATGGGCAGGACCCGTACTGTCTGCCAGTAGAAAAGGGCCTCTCTGGTTGCTATGCTGAGGAGAGACTATGCAGGGGTGGGGACACAAGCTAGGAGAACAGGGGGGACCAGAAGCCAGTTATTTCTTTGGTAATCCAGATGGAAGGGAAGGGACCTAGGGTGAGCTGCCCTCGGTCCCAAGAGCAGATTGTTAAAGTTTTAGCAATCCTGCAGGCTGGTTGCTAAATACAGTCATTATTAAAAGTTAAATGATGTACACATACAATGGGATAAAATTCTATTAAAGACAAAAGTAGCAGATACTCAAAACTCATCACTTCCTAATTGTTTTATCACGTTTCACTACCTGTTATTGTGTTTGTGTGCTGGAAACGCAGTACCGTGGTGGCTGCTGACATCTCTTCTCAGTTCCATGTCAGTGTCATTTTGGTGGCTTCAAATTGACCACCGTGGGAATATTTACACCACAGAAACTGGCAAATGCTGCCAGGCAGCCTCAGGGCTGCCTGTTAAATGTTTATAGGCACACCACGGCAATGCTCAGAGGCTGGCTGGATTTTGAAGCTGAGGGGATTGGCTGACAGATGGCTGGGAGATGTGTGATCTGCCTGACTGAATAGGAGCTGCTGTTCCCCATGGTGCCTCCTGAGAATTGCTGGCCAGTGGTGGAGGTGGGGTAAAGGGGTGGAGTGGTACAGGGCTCTGTGGATGTGCCTATGATGATTTAAATTCCCACTGCCCCTGCTGGGTAGGACTCTAGCCAGGTGCAGCTTAATAAGAGACTCTCAGGGAACAGAGGAAAACCAGATAAAATCGTCAAGGGAGGAAAAGGCAGAGGTAGGTGTTGGCCACACTTGGGTATAGTGCAAGGGTCCTCCTTGCCCAGACAGATGGGGACAGCATGCAGGACTCAGGGTGCTCTGTTGCACCCCATTCCTGTGCCTCTTCTTATGGGTCCCTTCCCTAGATCTTTTGCGGCCCCTGGGGGAGTGGACCTCTCACACACAAAACAGGGCCAAGGGACGCACAAAATTCAACCTTGATCCCTGGGCTTCCCAGCATAAACATCCACCTCCAGCCCTCAGCCTGCCCCTGGGACCAACAAGCCCAAGACCTTCAGCAGACAGCAGTGGCCCTCTGAGGGGCCAGCCTTGCCGAGCTGCTGGCTTCCTCGAGGCCCCTCACTCTGCACTCTCCCCAAGTCGAGGAGGACAATCCCATCCCGCCCTCAGGCCTTGCACTGACTGCTCCCTATGTGGAAACCCCTCTTCTTAGTACCCCCATCCCCTTCCGTCTTTCCACTCCTTATCACCTCCTCCAGGAAGCCCCCCACCCATGCTTCCTGTGGTGGTAGCGGGTATACAAAATGGGGTGCTTATCCAGCCTCCCTGAGGGCAGGTCGTCACCCCACCAGCCAGTGCAGCCCAGAGAATGACAGTGCCTTCCTTGTCCTTCCTCTGCTGGCCCCATTTGCAGTTTGAAGGTCGGAAGTACTGCGAACACGACTTCCAGATGCTGTTTGCTCCATGCTGCGGGTCCTGCGGTAAGGCTTCCATGATGCCTGGGAAGTGGGGACGGGAGAGTAGGGAGCCCTGTCTCTTTGAGCATTGGCCTTTGGACCCCTGTGGTCATCACCCTCCCAAGCTCTGGAAGGGGTGCCCTGGGGCTAGGCAGAGCCAGCAGGCTCCAGTGCGGAGGAACTCTGAAGGGGGAGGGCACAAGGCCAGCAGGGACCTCTCTCCTCCAGGCGAATTCATCATTGGCCGCGTCATCAAGGCCATGAACAACAACTGGCACCCTGGATGCTTCCGCTGTGAGCTGTGCGATGTGGAGCTGGCTGACCTGGGCTTTGTGAAGAACGCAGGCAGGTGAGATGGGCCTCACCACAGGCCCAGGCCTGGTCCAGGCGCCTCGGGCTGCCAATGGGGCTGCTACCCCCACCGTCCCTGCAAGGTGGGCAGGAGAACTCGGTCTGGTTTAGGGGTGAGGACGAAGGCTGGAGAGTGAGGGATGAGGAATCAGGGCTACCCCAGTCTCAGGGCTGCTCTTGGGAGCAGGCTGACGGTAGACAGCCAGGAGGCAGGGGGCCGAAGTGGGAGCTGTTGGTGCAGTGCGAGGATGAGGAGCTGTGAGTTAAGCTCCTGCCTGCCTGGCCACCCAGCTGCAGCCGTTTCCCCTGTCCTCACACTCCACGTGTGCTGCTGGGGGGAAAGCACTCAGCTGGGGCCCAGGGGTGCTCCAAAATTCAGGCCCGGGTTCCCTTAGCAGGCTAAGCTGTCACCTTCCACAAAGACTCACTATTTTCTCCTCCCCCTCTCCTCCCCTCACTGTCCCTGCACTCCCCCCCACCCACAGCCAGGACCTGCCTCCCCCCTCTCCTCCCCTGACCTCCCCTGCCCTGCACCTGAGCTTCCCTCCCTTGTCACAGTGGGGGCCGTGTCCCTGCATCCAAAGCCCTGCTCACTTCCCGCTCCTCCAGCAGGGCTCACGGCTCTGGACCTTGCTGATCCCTTTCTAATGGCTCAGGCTTGGTGGCCCCCTGGTTCAAAGCACCCTGTCAGCCTTCGCTCCATGGTGACTCGCTGCAGCCCTTCCCAGCACCCAGCCGGTTCCTCCATCTACTCCGCACCGCCCAAGCTAGTCAGGGTTCCTGCAGCCTTCACTGCCACTCCCACTTCTCTCTGGGTGCCCAGGAACCCATGTTCTGGTAGTCTCCTACCTCATGGCTGTGCTGTCCCTCTCCTATCCTGGTTCCCCTTCCCCCACCCGTCTCTCTATGGCGGGCTCCTTGGGGCTTTGCATTTGGCCCAAAGGGCGCGTATGTGCTGGGCAATCCAGATGTAGGCCTCCACCCTAGACCTCTCCCTCGGAATACCCCCTTGCCCACATGCCATCTCCACAGAGCCTGGCAGGCATCCCAAATGCCACAGAACCCAACCAGCCAACTTTGAGTTTCTCCTCTCCTGGCAATCAGGCCTCACGGAAGCACACACCTGCCTCGTTAGCAACACCTCAGTGGTCTGTCTGCCCCTCGCTTCCTCCCCTGTCTGGGCGCTGGTCACCATCTCTGGCCCTGTTGGAACCCCACTTCCTAATGCTGCTACAAGTGACCCTGTCCGTCTGCCTGCTCCACCAGAGACGTGTGTTGTTCATCCTGGTGTCTGCAGGGTGCTCACTAGGAGCCTGAGGGTTGAGTGCTGATATGAGTGGCCATGGGGGGCAGACAGTGCAGCAGGGGTCCCGAGCTGCTCCCTGAGGTCACCTGCCGGGTGTGGGCCCAAGCTGCAGCTCACGCTGGGACTCCTGCCCTAGTGTTTGCTGGGAAAATCCAGAAGAGGCTGGACTTGTTCAGGAAAGTAAAGTATTGCCATGGTGACAGGCAGGTGGGGCACCCTGCGTTCCAGGTCGGCACTCTGAAGCCCACAAGGCAGAATGTCAGCATCTGTGCGGGGTGGGCCGGCTGTGGGGCCACCAGAACCCCAGTCCACACTGCTGCCTGCACCACCACTGTGCCGTTCTTGGGTCAGAAGTAAGAGACGTCTGGGGAGGGAGTTGCATTAACCAAACAGAATAACTTTCAATTATTAAAGTACAGTTATGTTTATGATCAGTATGCATGCATGCTAAGTTGCTTCAGTCGTGTCCAACTCTTTTTGACCTGGAATGTAGCCTGCCAGGATCCTCTGTCCATGGGATTTCCCAGGCAAGAATCCTGGAGTGGGTTGCCATTTCCTTCTCCAGGGGATCTTCCTGACCCAGGAATCGAATGCGAGTCTCCTACATTGCAGACAGTCTCCTGCATTGCAAGCAGATTCTTTATCAACTGAGCTACCAGGGAAGCCCTTATGATCAGTATAAATCAGTATAACCAAGTACATAAAAGGACCTGTGAGGGGCATACAGGCCACCCTCTAAGCAAAACACCTTACAGCTTGGCCAGCCAGGTGAAGGCCTCTTGGGGAGGAGTGGGACCCTGCCCCTGCTGGGTCTGGGTTAGTGGGAGATAGATTCGTGGGCCAGGCTGCATGCCCCCCACAGCCAGCAGTGACAAAGCTGGGCTCCCCATGATGGCCCACCCATAGTCTGTGCTCCCCCAGGACTCAGAAGGGACAGGGAAGCTGCTGAGAAGCGCTGGGGATTGTCGGGCACATGCAGGTCTGTGTGTGGCAGGAGGGACAGAGACCTGATGTGTCCCACAGGCCATTGTTGCTGGACATCACCTGGACATCACCCTGAACTGTGCTTACAGGGTTCGCCTCTCACGTACTGCTTGTGTCACCTAAATGCAGGGGCCTTTGGGAAAGGGGCCACAGAGGGAACTCAAAGCACCTTGCACCTGAGAGGAAATCTTCAGACACCTCTCCTGCCCCCTCCCGTGCCCCCTTTTCTGGCAGGCCTTCCCCTCTGTCTCCTGTGGTCTCTCCGCAAAGCTTCTCCGGCATGTGTTTCTGTTGTGAGGAGGCCGAGAGCCTCGCAGGGGGCACTTGGGAAAGAAAGACAATCATTGTTCAGGAACATTCCTCTGGCCTCCTTGCCCCTCACGGGGGCCGGGGAGGCGGGGGGGGGGGGGAGTCCAAGTCACCGAGTGTCCAGTGGCTGTGAATGAGCAGGGTCAGTCCAGTCCCCGCAGAGGAGCAGCTGTCTGGGCCCTTCGGTGCTGCCCTGCCAGGGATCTGCTGACAGCCAAGACAGAACTCGGCACTGGCTGATGTGTTTGGACCTGGAAGCAGGTGACGGTGACCGGCTGAGGTTTCGGTCTCTTTTCTCAGGGGACGTGGGCTCCTCCTTGGTGAGTCTGCGGGGTGGTCCTTGTGGGGTTGAGGAGGGGGCGGCGCCCGGGCTCACAGCTCTGACCTGGCGCTCAGCGAGCTCTCGTTGGTCCTCCCGTCGGCACTGGGCGGCGGCCCTGGGAGCCGCTTGCCGCACAACAGGCTGCATAGGGCATCTCGGAACTTCTCGGCCACGAAGAAGTACATGACGGGGTCGAGCGCGCCGTTGAGGCTGGTGAGGCAGGAGGTGATGCGGTTGCCGAGCGCCAGTGCGCGCTGGGCGGCACACGAGGTGCGGTGGCCTCGGTAGTGCAGCACGTAGACGGAGCGGTGGACATGATACGGCACGAAGCAGACCAGGAAGATGGCCAGCACTGCCGCGATCATGCGCACCGCCTTGTTTTTTAGGCGCCGCTCCACCCGTGGGCCCTGCCGCAGGCTGCGGATGATCAGCAGGTAGCAGGTGACCGTGGTGACGAACGGGAAGGTGAAGGCCACGGCCAGGGACGCCAGGGCGTGCTGGGAGGCCTTTTCTCTGTACAGCTGCAGGCAGACCACTGTGTGGTTGGTCCGCACGGTCTGCGGGCTCACCAGCAGCGGGGCCATGGCTACGGCCACCACCACCCACAGGAAGGCGCAGGCCAGGTGGGCGTGGAGGGGCCTGCGGAGCTTGAGGGACTTGACCGGGTGCACGATGGCCAGGAAGCGGTCAGCGCTGATGCAGGTGAGGAAGTAGATGCTGGCATACATGTTGAGGTAGAAGAGGAAGCCCGTGAGCCGGCACGGGATCTCCCCAAATGGCCAGTGATTCCCTGAGAAGTGGTAGACCAGGCGGGTCGGGAGGACCAGCACGCAGGACAGGTCGGCCACGGCCAGGTGCATCAGGAACACGTTGGCCGGGGTGCCGGACTTGTGATCCCGGATGAAGAGCCACAGGGCCAGGGTGTTGCCAACAAAAGCGAGGATGAAATCCAGGAGGTAGAAAGAGGCGAAGAGGACATTCTCCAGGGGCGTCTCTTGGCCGCATTGCTCCATAGGGGCCAGGGAGGAGTTGGCCGGTAGACCTGGGGAGGCCACCTCGAGGCCATTCATGCTTCAGCAGAGGCAGAGGCACTGAGCCTGGGGGGAACAAGCAGACAGGCCAGCTTCAGAGAGCCTGAGACAGGCGAGGCATCACCCTCTGCAGACATGAGCTCTTGGAACCCTTTAGTACCTGCCGACCCCTAACCCCTGGATAGGCTGTTCCATGCTTGGCGTTGCCTCAGGGGCTACAGGGCACCGCCTGTGTCCAGCTGGGGGTGGGAAAGTGTCATAGTCGTGTCCGACTCTGTGATCCCGTGGACTGTAGCCTCTGTCCATGGAATTCTCCGGGCAGGAATACTGACTGAGTTGTCGTGCCCTTCTCCAGGGGTTCTTCCCCACCCAGGGATGAAACCCTTTCTGTTTTATGTTTTGATTTTTTTTTTTTTTAACCTCAAGGCATGTGGGATCTTAGCTCCCTGACCAGGGATCAAACCCACAACTCCTGCTTTGGAAGGCTGCAGAAAGCAAAACCAAAACCAGGGACTGGGTGCCAAATTACTGGTGGGGTCGGCGCTCCCCACCGTGCAGCCGTGTCCCTGTAGAGCATGGAGAGGTCTGGGCAGGGCCCTGGTGTCACTGAAGGCCGCCTCTCAGGCCTGGGGGATAGAGTCAGCACCACAGGGAGAGAGAGCATGGTGACCTGTCTGTCTGTCTGAGGCCCTGGGGAGTGTGAGTGCTGAGGGAGGGGCCCCGCATCTTCTGTCCCTCTTCCCTGTGTGCTGTCTGACAGGTGGGGTGCATGAGTCCCCTGAGCCCTGCTTCTCATGGGTGGGGCACCTAGTCCTGAGAGCCCAGTGTGGGGGGCTCGGCCAACTCCTCCTCAGCATCAGGTGAACCCTGCTCACCGTCCCTGACCCGCCTGTCCACTAGGTTCCCCACTGGTCCCGGCACCAGCCACGGGAGGGCCTCATGAGAAATGCAGTGTCCTGCTCTTTCTACAGCACCTGAAGGCCGTTCGGGCCAGCATCCCAAGGTCTTGAGCTTTTTGAACTCAGCCACCAGCCCTGCTCTGGGTGTGTTAGATGGAGGAGACTTGTGTCTTAGAAAACCTGTGGGCCCAGGCCTGCAGTGGGTGTTTTACTACCTGGAGTAGTTTAACTAGAGCTTCCCTGGTGGCTCAGACAGTAAAAGCATCTGCTTGCAATGCGGGAGACCCGGGTTCGATCTCTGGGTGAGGAAGATCCCCTGGAGAAGGAAATGGCAACCCAATCCAATATTCTTGCCTGGAAAATTCCATAGATGGAGGAGCATGGTAGGCTACAGTCTATTGGGTCGCTTTAACTATCAGGAGGCAGATTCTTTTCCAGGAGAGGAAGAGCCGTATGTCCCAGAGGTGGAGAGACTGGCCGGGGTTTTCTGCCCAAGATCTGCAGTCCCAGAGAGGCCGGGACCCAGGGAGGTGGCCTGTCTCTGCCTAGCTTTGCCCGCCTGGTTTACCCTCAGCATAAACCAGGGGCCGCAGCTCGGAGCCCTGCTGGCCTTGGAAACAAACTGTTTCTGTCTGGTGACCCCAGTTATGAGTGGGTCACCTGTGGTCCCTCCCCAACAGACAGAGTGACAGATTTCCCATTTTGATTTTGGTCAACTCAGGAGATTCACAAAGGAGAGGAAAGGTCCAAACGCCCTGCCTCTCCCAGGCCTCGGACAGGTGTGGACAGGAGAAGGCCAGACCTCACAAGCCTGCAGCCCCTTGTGGGGTTGGGGAGGCTGCTGCCAGCCAGTTTCTTCTCATGGCCTGGGGTTTCAGCGTAGGGCACCTCTGCCTACAGTGCAACTTCAGGGGCTCCCCTGAACCTCACCTCCCAGCAGCCCCACTCCCCGCCTGTGGGCTGCAGGAGAGGGGGCTCAGAGGAGCAGTGGGAATAGAGCAGGCAGCAGCAGAGCCACATGAGCCACAGAGGACCTGGAGCAAGTTCTCTGTAAACTGCTTCTGTCCTCGGGTCCTCTCCTTTTAATGACCAAGATAAGAGTCCTGGGGGAGCTGATAGGTGCTCCAGGAGCACGGAGACATTAGCACTGGCAGTCCCTGAGTATGAGGCTGGGCGCCATCCCCAGGTGTGGGTTCCCGAAGTACACGCATCAAAGCCCACGGTTCAGACTTTGGCAGCTAGGAGGGCAGGAGAGCAGTGTGGGTAGTGAGGAGCTGTCAAGCCAGGCAGCAGCTTGACCCTCTGCTTCATGCCTCATCAAACCCCACTGGGGTTCCTGAGCACCCCAAGGCACCCCCGCTTCCCCACAGGTGGCTGAGCAGGAGGAAGTCAGGGGAGGTGAGCGTCTGGCCAGTCATTCTCAAGCCAGCGGAGGCGCTTGCCTGATCACACCACATTTTGATTATTGAAGAGATCCAGGGATGTCCCCCTGCCCAAATCTCTCCTGGACCCAGAGTGGTTCAGGTTCCCTAAAATTCTAATACAGAGATTATTTCTTGTTGCTCCCAAGTGTGTGTAACCTGAAGCAGTGGGGGAAGTGGGGGAGGCCTGGAGGCCAAGTGAGGGAGGAGTCTTGATGGGGATGGGAAGGGGCTGAGCTGGGTACCCTCCACTCTGGGCTGCCCTGAGGCCCAGACCCTGCCCACCCCACTGGTGGCACAGTCATCACCCAGCCCCTCTGTGAGGCCTGCTCGCAGGTACTGACCATCTTCTCTGCCCAGCGCGAGGCAGGCCTGCCTGGGCACTGTCCACCAGTCCTCAGGGGCAGATGTCCACTGTCTCATTTTACAGATGAGGACATGGAGGCTCAGCATCAGCTAACTTGCCCAGGGTCATTTGGCCAGGGCAACAGCCCAGGAGTAGGAAGCCAGATCCGGAAGACCCAGGAGGGACAGCCAACACCTTCACCTGCTTTTCCTCCAGGGGCTGCTGGGTCCCTGCTGCCAGGGCTTGTGTGGAGCTGCTTCCCAGGCTCAGCGCCTCCCCCGGGGGCCTGGCCCCAGGAACAGCGACCCAGTTTGCACCACCCTTTGTTCGAGAAGCAAGACTTTCCAGATGGTGACAGTAGAGCAGTGGGCTGAGCGTGGGGCCCTGCGAGAGTGCAGGAGGCACCTTGTGGGCTGCCAGGCACCTGGCTTTTTGCTCCTGCCTGGTGCCTTCTGTATCCCACCATCCCAAGGCCGCATGCACCGTGCTTTCTTTGGGTGTAGACTTGATTTCAGAATGCTTTCAGGCTTGTGTCAGGTTTGTGGCGGTTTCTCCACCCTGCCCCTGCGTTAGGAGTTTTGATGCTGGTTTTGCAGTGGGTCTGGGGGGGCTCCTGCTCCTCTCCACGTGTCCCTAGAAATGCCTGCTCTCACTGCCTCTTGATGTCTCACTCTGCTCGGGGCAGGGCGGCTGGGGTGCATGGAATATGGCTGGACCTGGGGGGCGTGGGGGGGCGTGGGGGCCCCACCCATGGAGCAGGTTCAGGGCTCGGCCTCTGTGGAGGGGACGTGGGTGGGCATGGCAGTGGGAGGAGGCTGAGGTGGCAGGCCTCTAGGTGTCGCCAGCCCCTCTCCCTCCTGCCTCCTCGTTGGGCCCCTCCAGGTGCCCTGGCTAGAGGAGAAGAGTGTGGGGGCTGTCGCTGCAGCCATGGGGCCACAGACTGGCCACCCACTCTTCTTTTAAAAGCCCCTGCAGTGAGACAGGAGCACCGCCCATGGGCTGCTCTAATTCAGACCAGGGCGGCCTTGGTAAATAGGTTGAAGCGCGATGGCAGAGATGACCCTTCTCTGCCTCTGCCGGGCCCGTGCTTGCTGCCCGCACCCCCATCCCCCACTCCCCAGCCCTGCCCTTACCTCTCACAGCAGGTCTCGGGCAGCAGGTGGGCTGTGGCCTGTGGGTGGGTGGTGGCTCCGTGTGGCCGTGGTAGAGGCTGGCTGGCTATTTAAGGAGAGGCGGGGAGGCTGCACCCCCTCGGGCCCTGAAAGGCTTCTTCGTTCCTGAGGGGTCCCCTGTGTGGCAGGCCACTCCTCTGGCTGCCTCTGCTGGGCTGTGAATATTCCAGTGTGTCCCAGCTCCCCCCCCATCCCCCAGCTGGGCTGCCGAGCATCACAGAAGCCGAGTGTGTGACTGTCTACGAAGCCGTGGAGTGGGCGCCGGCTGGGTGGGGGGCTTGGCTGGGACCGACAGACAACAGGACGTTTCAGAACAGGGTAATTTCCTACTGAGGGGAAGGGGCCAGGGAGGGGCTGGTTGCCATGACAACGGGCCTGGGCACCCAAGCCTGCACTGGCCATTGGCGGAGGGGGGGGGGCGTCTTGTGAATGGGGAAGAGTGGGAGGCCGAGGAGTCTTGTTTGGTCAAATGAGAGGGGATTCTTTCAGGACACTTGCTGTAGGGTCCTTGTGTCCTGCCCTGTATAATGAGGCCCCCTTTGGGTGTGCGGAATAAATCATGGCCTTTATGTCCAGCAGGGCCCAGCTGCAGGCTGCCTCATAATGGGGCGCTGTCTGTGCCTGTGGGGACCCGGAGGCCTGGCCCTCGTCTATGTGGGCTCCTCCTCTGGACAGGAGGCCTGGGAAGAGAGCTGCTGCTGCCTGCCCCCTACTGCTCCCCCAAGGCTCCTCCTGGGAGTCTGGGGGGTGGATGTTTGGATGATGACAGTGGCTACTCCAGCAAAGTTGTTTCTTTCTGTCTTTCCCAAAATGATACATCCAGTAGCACAGGGCACCAAACCACTATTTCTAGTTTCAAAAGACTTTATAACTTTTTAGTTAAGACGTTTAAAGATATACATGCTATCACTGGGAGGAACCTCCCACAAGTACTCTCTGAAATGTGTTCTTTCACACAGTCGTGTGCACTTGGGATTACTGCCCATTTTACAGATGAGGAAACTGAGGCTCAGAGAGGTGACCTGACTGGCCAACCACACACCGGTGAGCCAGGATTTGGACTCAAGCATGTGTCACTCTAAAACTTAGGCTGCATGTGTATGTGTTTTGTTTTGTTCTCCTCTTCTGTTGCACCTCAATGGTAGAATTCCTAGGTTCCATCTTCATTCTACCTTGGAAAAATTCTACAGGTTGTCCTTAGAGCTGGTGCTGGGATCAGGTCTGTTGAAAAGATATTTCACATCTGGGGTTCCTCTGAGAGAGCAGGGTTCCTCAGTTCTGTCTTGCCCCAGAGCTGGTGGGGTGTGAGGCTCCCTCCTCACTGTGGCCCAAGGTAGCTGTCTGGGAGAACTGGCTCATGGTGGTTTGAAACATGGGAATCTGGCTGGCTTCCCTGAGTGCACATGTCTGTTGTCAGATGATTGATGACAGTGATCTTTTTTTTTTTTTCAAATAAATTTATTTATTTTATTTGGGGGCTAATTACTTTACAGTATTGTAGTAGTTTTTGCCATACATTGACGTGAATCAGCCATGGGTTTACATGTGTTCCCCTTCCTGGACCCCCCTCCCACCTCCCTCCCCATCCCATCCCTCTGGGCCATCCCATTGCCCCAGCCCTGAGCATTTGGATGACAGTGATCTTAAGAGCACTGAGTGTTGCAACCAAATTTTGAGGAGTTGTGCTCATTTCTGTAAACTTTGAGGCAAAAATCTTTCTATATGGGTTGAATGTTGTCCTGCTGCTAAGAGGAGTCATCAGAATTGGAGTGGGGCTGTGGGGAGTAAACACTCTCTCCGAGACAGAGACATAGCAGGTGGCAGGTGGGGCATGGGGAGGCTCTGCCATAACAGGAGGCCTGGGATGGGGCTGGGGCACAGGGTGTCTTAGGGAGAGTGGGGTGGGGAGAGCCCACTGGGCTTCAGGGATCTTGGGGGGCAGGGGACGAAGCCTTGCCCAGGAGATGGAGACAGGCCACATCTGTGGCCCCTGGATGGGTAGAGTGAGCCGGGGGTCCCAGGCCGGGAGCCGGCCTCCCAGTCTCAGTGGCCATCATATCCTGGGGAGATGATACCTGCTGTCCTTCCCTTCCTGTTGTTCACAGTTGTTCATGTACTGACGCATCAGAAGATGCATCCTGAGCTTCTGCCCTGTGTGGAGCACCCAGGGTTCAGAGGAGTGCAGCTGGGAGCCCGTCAACAGCTTAGCAGGTGCTGCTGGGCACTCCCTTGGGCCCTTGCCCTTTAGCCCTGGGGAGATAAGACACACTCGGGGCAAGCAGAGGGCAGTCCAGACCCAAATGCAGTAGCCAATGCTGCGGTCAAGGGCAGGGAGTTAGCTGCCCTGGCATCTAGGATCTGCCTACCACACCTGCCTGGCGGGGGTGGGGTGTGTGTGTGGGGGGAGCGGCGTGGTCCTGAGTCTGAGAGTTAATCTTTTAAGTAGACTCCCTGTGTGTGCTCAGAGGCTCGGTTGTGTCAGACTCTTTTGCGACCCCACGGACTGTAGCCCACCAGGCTCCTGTGTCCATGGGATTTCCCAGGCAAGAATACTGGAGTGGGTTGCCATTTCGTCCTCCAGGGGATCTTCCCAACCCAGGGATTGAACCTGAGTCCTCTATATCTCCTGCATTGGTAGGCAGATTCTTTACCTGACCTGCCTCTGAAAGAGGCCAACACTGGTATCAGGTGGTCGGGAGGCTGGTGGGAGGGTGTTGGGGGCCTAGAAAAGGGAGGGCAGGAAGGCCCAGATGCTGAGAGCACTGGCAGATCAGGTGGCAGGTGGGGGATGGGAGCAGGGCACTGGGGCCTTTGTATTACTGCATCTTTGCCCAGGGACCCTGAATCTACATTCCTGCCACCTGTGAGGCCCAAGGAGACAGAAACCATGTTGATTTCTCTCAGTAGAGACCGCAGCTGTTGCCCAGAGGAGAAAGCACCATCAGAAATTACTCGGAGGTCTTTACAAAAAAGACTCTGTAATGACAGTTCCTAGGTCTGGGGGCCTCCATCTGGCACAACTGTGCTTGTCTTTGGAGACAGAGAGAGCCTGTAGATGTCTGGGTTCCTCTTTATTGGGAGGACCCCTGAGGAAGCAGGCCCTGAGTGCCTGATGGGCCTGGCACTCCTTGGCTCCTTGACTGGGCACAGTGGGATTGTAACACACTGTACAGTTACTCTTATGTGTTGAAAGATATTTGAAAAATAAAGCGAATTTTTGAGCTGCTCTTGTCCACATGATGTCCTAGGCTCAGAAAAAGCATAAAGAAGAAAAACACCACGTTTGCCTTGCTGTCCAAAGACAACAGTACCAACTAGCTGCCGTATTTCCTTCTGCTCTTTGTCCTGTGCCGAGGCTCCTTCTAGAGGGCTCTCCTGTGGCTTTCCCAGCAGCAGGATTGTTGGCTGGCTTTTCTGGGCCACTGGGCGGAACCCCTAAGGCTTCCCGGCATTTGTTCAGGCTGTGGGGGTGAGGGTGGTGTTGTTGTTCAGTTGCTTAGTCGTGTCGAACTCTTTGTAACCCCATGAACAGCATGCCAGGCTTCCCTGTCCATCACCAACTCCCGGAGCCTGCTCAAACTCATGTCCATTGAGTCGGTGATGCCACCCAACCATCTCATCCTCTGTCATCCCCTTCTCCTCCCGCCTTCAATCTTTCCCAGCGTCGGGGTCTTTTCCAGTGAATCAGCTCTTCACATCAGGTGGCCAAAGTATTGGAGCTTCAGCTTCAGCATCAGTCCTTCCAATGAACACCCAGGACTGATTTCCTTTAGGATGGACTGGCTGGATCTCCTTGCAGTCCAAGGAACTCTCAAGAGTCTTCTCCAATACCACAGTTCAAAAGCATCAATTCTTTGGTGCTCAGCTTTCTTTATGGTCCAACTCTCACATCCATACGTGACTACTGGAAAAACCACAGCTTTGACTAGACGGACCTTT
Source organism: Giraffa tippelskirchi (assembly GCF_054371585.1). Taxonomy (NCBI): domain Eukaryota; kingdom Metazoa; phylum Chordata; class Mammalia; order Artiodactyla; family Giraffidae; genus Giraffa; species Giraffa tippelskirchi. The sequence goes on from NC_137277.1 coordinate 67,884,185, forward strand.
GTCTGGGGTGTTCGGGGATGTCTTCTCCAGGCAGGTGGCCCAGCTGTCTAGGGGGGATGTGGAGGGGAGGCTGTGTTCCTCACACCTGCCTCATTTCCCACAGACACCTGTGCCGACCCTGTCACAACCGCGAGAAGGCCAAGGGCCTGGGCAAGTACATCTGTCAGCGCTGCCACCTGGTCATCGACGAGCAGCCCCTCATGTTCAAGAATGACGCCTACCACCCTGACCACTTCAGCTGCACCCACTGCGGGTAGGGGGAGAGCTGGGTGGAGGCAGGGAAGCCGCCCAGGGCAGTGACGGGGCTGGAGAGGAGGACCAGGTGGGCAGAGGGCCGATAGGAACGTGGGGTGCAGGGGCAGGTAGAATGGGGGCCCAAGGGCAACCGTGCAGGAGACTCCTCTCTTTGGGGCTCCGTTCAGGGAGGACTGGAGACTCAGAGGCGCACAAGGGATGAGAGAGGAAGGAGAGGCTGCAGAGCCACCCCCTCAGGTCTTTCCCAGATGCCCAGTCTGATCTAGGGGTGGAGGGGCCTGGAACAGATCTGTGCCAAACACAGGCCTCCTTCTGCGAGGGCTGAGTGGGAATCCCATGCCCTGGGGCCTGTCTGGGGCACAGGAAGTCTCCAAAGAGAGCAGAGATGAAAGCAACGCCTGCCTGAGGGGCTCTGCAGGGACAGAGCTGGGGTGGGGGGGCTAACTGGAAGCTGCTTCCTTGGGTCAGGAGGGACGGCAGCTGGGCAGCGCCCTCACTGGGGGCTCTGCACTGTCTTCCAGGAAGGAGCTGACCGCAGAGGCCCGGGAGCTGAAGGGCGAGCTCTACTGCCTGCCCTGCCACGACAAGATGGGGGTCCCCATCTGCGGGGCCTGCCGCCGGCCCATCGAGGGCCGGGTGGTCAATGCACTGGGCAAGCAGTGGCACGTGGAGGTGAGCAAGGCCGGTGTAGACAGCAGGTGGGGGGCCCCGGCTCGTGTTCACAGCCCAAGTCTGGCCCTGCTGCAACCCCTCCACACTCCCTCCCACCCCCAGGCCTCATGGCCGGCTCCGAGCACCGACCTTCCTCTTGGGTGCTGCCCTCTCTGGCCCGTGGCCAGGGACAGGTCTGTCCATGGGACCCAGAGACCTGGGGACACAGAGCATGGCCACACAGGCACCCCCCCCAATCTTCCTTTCCTTCCTGGCCTTCTAGAGGGTTCCAAAGTCAAGAGACACCCCAATCTTCCTCTCCTTCCTGGCCTTCTAGAGTGTTCCAAAGTCATGAGACACCCCCACCCTTCCTCCCTTTCCTGGCCTTCTAGAAGTTTCCAAAGTCATGACAAAACCTTGGAGACATTGGTCCAGGGCACCCTGTGGGATTGTGGTTGATGGAAGTGGCTGTGTGTACAGCTGTGCAAATAGGGGAGCTCAGCCCACCTGCTGGCAAGATGGTCAGATGTGCCCCACTGGGTCTCCAGGCCTCCGCTGGGGTCTCTGGAAGAGAGGCATGCAAGCCTCTGGCCAGGCCAGCTCTGTGTCCCACAGGCTCTGCCTTGGGTGGCCTCTCTGTGAGGGTCCTGATGTGGCCCCTGGTCCCCAGCCCCCCATGGGAAGGTGAGTCCTCACACTCAAAAGCCTCCCTAAATGGGAAGATGTGTCCGGTGACTCTGGGCTTGTAGAGACAGAGGAGTCCGCGGGACTGCAGCCCTCCGTGCTGCAGGCATTGTGCCAGCACCTGGCACCTTGGGCTGAGGGTGCCTAGCAGGGAGGGGTGAGGTCTACTGAGCAGGGGCAGTTCGCCGAGGTGCCAGCCCCATGGCTGTCCTGTGCGTCCTGCGAGGCCCCCCACATCAGCCGCTTGGCTGTCCTGCTCCTGCCCTGACTCTGCCGTCCCCGCCCCTCGCCCCCCTCCCCAGCACTTCGTCTGTGCCAAGTGTGAGAAGCCGTTCCTGGGGCACCGGCACTATGAGAAGAAGGGCCTGGCCTACTGTGAGACCCACTACAACCAGGTGCGGCTGGAGGCAGGGGCGCGGGTGCACTGCGTGGGGAGCCAGCCAGGGCGGGCTGGGAAGCATACGGGGCCGCCTCCTCCCCTGGGAGCCCCATGGCGGGTGCTGAGTGGGTGCTGTGCCCCAGGCCTGTGTGCTGAGTGTCCTGGGACCTGGGCCACCCATAGGACCTCAGTGTCCCCATTTGGGAAATGCGCCCTGTGCCCAGGCCTGTCGTGGGGACTGTGTGAAATGGCATGTGAAGTCCTGGGCTCTTGGGGTGACATGTACTGCAGTCCCCCTCCCTCCTGCCAGGCCCAGCAAAACTGCCCAGAGGATGGGGTTCCCACCCTGAGCGCACTTCTCAGGACGCCAGGGCAGCAGAGGGGCCTTGGAGGGAGCGGCACCTCCACCTGTGCTTCCTGGGGGAGGTGATTCTGATGAGCCCTCAGGCCCGAGGCTGTGTCCTCATCCAGGAGGCCTAGGAGGCCCGAGAGGCCCCGGTAGATGGCAGGAGCTGCCCTTTGGGGTGGGGTGGGGCCACACCCCTGGCCCAGGGCTGAGGGCATGAATGCCCGCAGCGTGTGTAACCCCCTGCTCTGTCCACAGCTCTTTGGGGATGTCTGCTACACCTGCAGCCATGTGATCGAGGGCGATGGTGAGGCCCCCCCCATCCCTGCGCCCACTTCCTGCCCCCGCCTCTGTCCCCCATGCTCTGTGGGCTTGTGGGTCCTGCAGCTGTGTGCCCAGCTGGCCCTCCCTGCGCACAGGGGCCCCTGTGGCTGACCTGTGGGGTCACTGAGCCTGCGTCTGCCCCTCATAGTGGTGTCAGCCCTCAACAAGGCCTGGTGCGTGCACTGCTTCTCCTGCTCCACCTGCAACAGCCGGCTCACCCTGAAGTAAGTGGCGCACCCACCCCCCACCACAGGTCCCCCCCCACCCTCCCCCGGGCAGGAGAGGAGCAGCAGTGGGTGGAGACCTACACAGTGGCCCCCTCCTCCCCTTCTCTCTCCTGGAGCCTGCTGGGGACTCCTGTTGGAGCTGGCTTTCCATGGTTTCTCCCCTTCATTGGGCCTTCCCACTGAACGCCCACTGAGATCAGCCCCTGGGGATGCAGTGGGCATGGGGCAGCCCCCGCCCCGAGCAGGCAGGCCCAGGGACCCTCAGGGCACAGTGAGAAGAAGAGTCACACTGAACTCTGGGGAAGGGAGAGCCCAGAGCAGCACCCTCAGAGCCAAAGGAACCAGATCTCCTTGGGGAGAATGAAATGGGGCAGAACAGCCAGAGCCGGAGCTGGTTTCCCAGGACGACAGGGAGCCATGGAAGGTTCTGGAGTGTCAGCATTCAAGAAAAGTCTCTAGGCAGAAAGGGAGGCCTGGAGGCCCATCTCCTCCCTCCAGAGGTCTACCTTGACCTCTGTTCACAAAGTCACGCTGTGGGAGGCAGTGTGCTCCGAGCTGAGGCCCAGAGGAGCACCCACCCCTCCTGACCGCTGCCCGTCCTCCTCAGGAACAAGTTCGTGGAGTTCGACATGAAGCCCGTGTGTAAGAGGTGCTACGAGAAGTTCCCGCTGGAGCTGAAGAAGCGGCTGAAGAAGCTGTCGGAGCTGGCAGCCCGTAGGGCGCAGCCCAAGTCCTCGGGCCTCCACCCTGCCTGAGAGGCCGCCCACCTGGCCCGCTTCCTGCTCGTCGCTCTTCTGCTCCCCGAGCTTCACTCCCCACTTCAGCTCCCTGAACCTGTGGCATCTCCCCCCTGTCTCTCTGCTCAGCATCCCTCCTCCTCCCCTCCACCTTCAAGCATCCCTCCTCTCCCTCCTTCCACGAGGCCGTAGGGCAGGGGCCTGGGTGTGGTGAGCCTGTGACAGGTCCACATCCACAGTTTCGGCCCAAGTCCTCCAGGGCCAGGAACAGATAGGGGCCAGTGTCACCTGACTCAGCCTGCCCTGACCTGCCCTGACCTGTCACATCCCTGCAGCAGGCCTCATGGCAACTTGGCCAGCCTCCGCCCCACATGGCACAGATGTAGCCCACAGCCAGCAGCCGCCCTGGGCCCTAGGCCACGTGGGTGGGGGGCCTCTGGTAAACCATCTTTCTATCCCCCACCACGTGCTTACTCAGTCAAGGAGGATCCCAGTACCCAGACAGGCCGGCAAGTCCTGCACTTCACCCCACATAGCAGCTGGAGGGGCCTGGCTCACCCCGCCTCTGGGGCACATGCTGACTCCCTGGGTGCAGTCTGGAGCCAGGAGGTGGTGGGCTCCAGTGGGTGGCTTGCTCCTGCCCTCCAGGAAGGACATTACACTCGCACAACGAATGAAGGCTTCTTTACACCACCCCAGGGCCTGTGTGGTTTGTAGCATCAGGGTGGATGTGCTGCTGCAGCGTGAGAAAGACAAACACCAGGCTGGACTGGCCTCCCATGGCCAGGCTGCAACAGGGCCTGGAGACAGGGTCAGCAGAGACCCTGTCCTTGAAGGCTGGCCCCGTGGGTGGAGTTGGGAGACAGGCCGGCTGGGGCAGTCCAGGGTAAACCCAGGCTCCAAGGCCCCGCATCCAGGTCTGCCCTCTGTGAGGGCAGAGGAGCCCACAGCCACCTCCAGCAGACCCCCCCTGGCAGCCTCCAGTGTCCAGTGTGTCCTGCTAGGGAAGGAGGAAAGGTGTGCCAAGGGGCCCATAGGAAATCCCTTCCCAGTCTGAGAAGCAGGAAGGGAAGGAGGTGGAAAGAAAGGTGAGACACGAAGGAAGTCATTCTCTGAGGATGAAGCTGTCCTCCCTGCCCCTGGGGGGATCATAGTGCTTTTTGCTTTTTATAGAAGGAACTTTTCCCAGCCAGCACCTCCTGGATCTCCTGCCCATATAACCCGCAACCCTCTTCTCTCACCGACACACACTCCCCAGTGCTCCATGAACTTTTATTGAACATTTCTAGGGGGTCCTCTCCGTCATCCACCCGTCAGCTTGGAGGCCTACCACTCCTGATGCTCCTGCCTTTGCCCCTCATAGTCAGCGCCCAGGGGAGGGGCCCACTGGGATGCCAAAGGGTGGGAGGGGGTGTTCTGGGGAGAGGGCAGGCCTCGGGCCCAGAGGAGGGCCTGGGTAAGCCCCCCAGGACCCCTGACTGGGGCGGGCTGCTGAGTGTGCCAGAGGCCCCTGCTGCTACTGGCTGCTCGGGACGGAGCCATGGGGGCCCCGCTGCCTGTTCACTGCGCTTATCAGCTGCTGCACATATGAGGTCAGCAGGTCATCCATCTTGTAGCCCTGCATGAGGGGAAGATGGGCTGCAGTTAGGCAGGGCTTGGACCAGGGCATAGGGGGCCCAGCTTCTGCCTCAGTGACACCCCAGGCAGACGTGGTGAAGAGAGAAGTAGGACTGTGTCTGGGGCCTGAGTACTCATCCCTCCTAGGACCACAGAGCCCCCGCCAGGCCTTGATGCCCCCGAGTGACACGCCCAGCCCTCCCCGCACTGCACCTCCATCCAGTCCTCCACTGGCCCAGCCTGGCCTGTCCATGCCAGGCATGGGAGCCGGGCCCTCCCATGAGCAGCTCACCCGGTGGCATCAAGGGGTCAGGGGGTGGGAAACCTAGTGTCCAGAGCCTCTGGGTGCTTTGCGTTTGGGCTGGGAAAAGGGACCTGGGGCCCCTGGAAGGCCCCCCAGGTCTGGAGCTCACCAGAGAGGTCTCACACAGCAGGCGGCTGCCCCGGCCCAGGCTCCCCAGGACCATGTGGAAGTAGGTACTACCGCTGCTCCAGCTGGCAATCTTGGTGAAGGGGTAGGTGGTGAGCAGGTCCTGGGGCCACAGCAGGCGGGTGGTCAGAGCCAGCCAAAGCCCAGGAGGCCCGAAGGGCCCCAGGTCTGAACTGCTGCCCGGGATCCTCCAGAGCCCAGGGCCAATGGGTAGGAGGACAGGAACCCAGCCCCCCTGCCGGGGGTCCTCCCTGGCCCTGCCAGAGCCCTCTGCTACCTTGGTCTTGGGGTGGATGAGCAGGACCCCGTGCCGGTTGATGGCGATGAGGATGATGTCTGGGTGGGAGGGCTCCGAGGTTTGCTGGGGAGGGAGGGTGTCACAGGGATCACAGCCCCTCCCTGAGATGCACGCATGCATACATGCCCTCCCAGACCTGGCCGTGGCCCTGCCTGTGGCCTGTCTGCAGGAGAAGCTCAGGCTGCTGGGGCCAGAGCTGTGTGGGGCCTGCTGGGCCAGGACAGCGGGTCTGGGGTGCAACCTACCTTCACCTCGAAGAAGGCAGACCCGAAGGTGGGCCACCGGCAGATCCACTTCAGGAAGGCCACCTTGGCCTCCTCCACCGTCTTGTCCCTGTGTTTGTCACAGGCCAGGAGGATGTTCTAGGGGAAGCCAGGGCCAGGGAGGTCTTAGTGGAGACCGCAGCCTGGCTGGGCCACCACATGAGGCCCTGAGGCTCAGCCAGAACAACGGCTGCTGCCTGAGGCCATGGATGGCAGGCCCAGTCCACCCTCCCACAGCCACACGTGGGCAGGACCCCTACAGGGGCAGCGGCCAAGGACCCCCTCCCAGGTCCCCAACAAGGACCTTCTTCCATTCCTCCGAGGACATTAGGCGCATGAGGTTCTCGGGCACGAGCTCCCGCAGGATCTTGGGGATGCTGGCTAGCTGGGACCGGTCATCACCAAACCTGGCCTTGTAGATGAGGCCGGCCAGGTGGATGGCATCCTCCCTTGAACACTTGTGGAACCCACGCAGGTACTTGGGCAGCTCCTGGGTGAAGGAAAAGCTGGACTTTAGGCTCCTGCCACCCCCAGCTTTGCGCTCAGGTGGTAGTCCAGTAGAATCTAGCAAACGGAGCCTGCTGAGAGATAAGGTCCTCAGGGTTAGGTTTCCAGCGGAGGGAAGACGGCTGAGCGCGGGTAGGGCTCCCCAACACCTCACTGCAGAGCCAGGCCTGCTCTACCCCTTCAGGGCAAGGCCTAGCACTGCACAGGCTCGGGACCCTCTGGGCCCTCCCCTCCCTGGTAGGCATGTTGCAGATGAGGGTAGAGCCTGTCTGCAGGTGTCACTGCCCCAAGGCACTGCTCTCCATCTGCTCTTGGCTCCAGAACCCTCGGGCACAGCTGACCAACCATGAGGCCTGGGCGGGAGGTGGGTGACCCTGGGCAAAGAGGCCATGCTCCACTCTGAGGGCAGGTGTGACTGAGCGAGAGTGGCCCCAACACCCACCAGGAGGGGCGGCCTGGTACCTGGTGGTAATGAAGGATGGTGTCTGCCTTCACATCTTTCCCAGGGGCCACGTTGAGCCACAGTTTCCGCATGAAATACACCTGATAGGGGATTGTCACAGGGGCCCCTGGGCAGGGGCAGCAGTGAGCACAGAGACTGTCCCTGGCCAGGCAGGCGCTGAGGCCCTACACCCACTCCTGCACCCTGCCACTTGGCCCTCCCACATCGCTGCTGTGTCTGCTACCATGACCTCCCCTTTGGAAAGCCTCCATGCCTCTTTCTCCGTGGCCCCCAGCCCTTCCTCAGCCTTCAAGATGAATGGGCGCTCCTGGATCTCCCTGTGGGGTCAGACTCCCTTCTGCCCCTGTGCACCCTTCATCACCCCAAAGTCCGGCCATGTGTTCCAGGCCTGCCCCATGCCCAGCCCCTGCCTGAGCTGGGAGAGTTCTCAGGGCAGGGTCTCACTGCCTGGCCCCAGGCCTGGCCATACCCATGACCCAGGGGACCTGAGGAGAATGAATGAATGAATGGGCATGGGCCATGCAGGAGGGTCCAGGGGAGCTGTCTGACCCTGGCCCACGAGGCAGATAAGCCCTGCTCCACCTCACATCCCAGCAACACTCTCCTTTGTGGCCCCAGCCTGGCTCCCAGAGCCTTCTGCTCACCTTCCTTCTGGGGCTTGTTCTTCTTTACCCAGTCGGATATGTGCCGCAAGGAGTCAAAGAAGAAGTCTCCCTCCTTCTGGCTGATGACCTGGGGCAGGTGGAGAGGAGGGTACAGACATGCAGCTGTGCAGGAGGCCAGGTGTCACACTGGGGCTCCGTGACCTCTCTTGCCCGTGTGCCTGTGTACCTCGGCGGGCTAGCCCAGAGCAGGTGGGAGACCCCCACCCACCTGAACCGCCTTCCCTCTCGCCCCCTGGCCTGTGGGCCACACACCTTGTCTGCGATCTTGATGAAGAGGCTGCAGCCCTCCCAGGAGGCAAGCTGCAGCCGGGCAGCGATGCTGTCACATGCGTCCCGCACACGGGTGTTGGCACCCACCTCCAGCATCTGGGCAGAGAGGCAGCCCGTGAACACCTCAGGACTCGGCTCAGCTCTGAATAACCCTCTGAACCCTGCTGGCTAAGGCTGGGTGTTCCCTGTCCTGAGAAGGGTGAGACTACCCCTCTAGAAACCTGGCCAGATGTGTGCACTGTTTTGTCACAGGGCTCACTGTCTCAGGGTACCAAGAGGCCTGGCTTTTTCACCTTGCTCTGAGAGCCTGCAGCCAGACTGAGAACTTCCCATCATGGGCTCGGCCATCTCCAGCCCACAGTCCGCTTGGGGAGGGCCGTGAGGTCACCACCCCCACTTCCCCTCCCTTCACTGCTGCCATTTAGCCAAGGGTCTCTCACTGGAGGAAGGCATAGCAACCCACTCCAGCATTCTTGCCTGGAGAATCCTTTGGACAGACGAGCATGGTGGGCTACAGTCCATGGGTCGCACAGAGTCAGACACGACTGAAGCGACTTAGCACCCACGCATGCACGCCCACCTCCCACCTGTCTCTTCCGCTGTCCCCAACAGCCAACTGGGCTCCATCCATAGGCACCTCATGGGATCCCTGCTCACTGTGGCCCCAGGGCTGGGTGGAAGCCCCAAGGGGCCTCTAGACCCTGGAACTCAGCCTTGTTGCCCAGCCTCCTGGCCTCCTCACTCCTGTGCCTGGCCTGGAAGGCCCTCCATGCCTTTGGTACATCCCAACTCCCCACCATACTACAACCTCTCCAGGGCCAGAAGTCCCCTGTGTGACCTGGAGCTCCTGAGGGCACCCAGCACTCAGTTCATGCTGGTGGGGGCCAGTGAGAGCGGAGCAGTATATTCACAGGAGAGGGGCTAGGAGAGCACAAAGGGGAGACAGTCCATTCTAACTCACACAGCGTGTCCACGGGTGTCTCCCAGCTCTCCTAGAGTGACGCCAGGGGGGAGGCACCTTGCTCTGGCTGTGAGTCCCTGGTGGTGTTGGGGGTGGGGAGGGGAGGCTCACCTCGCTCGTGTCGTTGGGCAAGTAGACCTTGTGGCAGACGCGGGAGATGCTCTGCTCCGCGGCCTCCACTTCCACCTGGTGTGGCGGCTGCTTCCGGGGCCCTGTCCTGGAGTCAAGTGCATGCTGCACGGGCCACCCAGCACCCCCACCCAGGCCCGGCCCCAGCACCAGCCTCTAAGCTCAGCTCTGTGCCATGCACCAAACAGAAGCTAACCCCAGAGACGCGCACGGCGGTTGCTGCATCAGGGCAGGGAGCTGCCCTGTGGAGATGCTGGACACATGTCCCATAGGAGGTGGCAGAGGCCAGCCCGGCCTCATCTCCTGGGAGCCCCAAGGTTCTGAGGACACATGTGGGGAGAAGACCAGGCTGGGCAGGGCACCAGCAGGAGGGCGGGTCGTGTTCTCATTTTCACATAGCTGGGCATTGGGTGTGGGCCTCGGACACCCACTTTGCTCTTCATGACTCAGGCAGCCACTCATGGCCAGAAACCCCGCCAACCCCTCCAGCCCCCCTGCAACCCTCCTGGGCCTCACTTTGTGTCCTCCTCCCTGGTGGCTGGGACTGGGTCCTATCTCCCCAGACTGACACCTCTTCCAGAGAGGAAGCTGAGTCTGGCTTCTCTGGCAGATGTCCCCACTGGGACATGGTCCTGGGAGACTGGCGGGTGCTCCCCCACCCCAGCACTCCCAGACCAACGTTCCGGGGGCACCTAGGAGTTGGCAGGTTCACCTCAGGACCCTCTGGATGCGGCGGCTGCAGTCGGGGGCCAGCACCTTCCTTCTCCGCGTGTCTATGAACTTCTGGGCGTGGGGCAGCAGCACTTTGCCAGGTGGGAAGAGGCCGGTGCAGAGCCATAGCAGCTGCCAGCCCCGCTCCTCACTGTACCTGTGGACGGCAGCACAGTTCAGCCCAGGAGGGGCCCCTCCTGGAGGCCCAGCCCGCCAGCACTGCAGGGAGGTGGGGCTCTTTTTAGGACTTATCATGTGAGCAGAGGCCTGCCTGAGGCCCTGGGCAAGGAGGCCGCTGCCCTGCTGCCAATGCCACCAAAGCTTTCCCGCTCACAAGACGGGGAGGGAGTGCTATCGTGCCCATTTTGTGGAGGAGACCACTGAGGTTTAGAGAGGCCAGGTGACAAAGGAGACAGGGTAGGAGAGGCATGGCCCAGGGCAAGAAGTCCCAACAACCCCCCCCCCCAATGTTACAACGAAGGTTGCCTTTACGAGGTGGGGGCTGGGGGAAGGACAAAGGGGGCCCCGGGCACAGCAACCCTGTGCACTTCCACCCCTCCCCGCTGCCCACAGACCTCTTGGTGTTGTGTGTCAGCTGCTTCAGGATCTGGCAATAAACCTCGTCCTGCAGGACGGGCTCCTGGAGGGCTGATGAGAAGATCTGGTCGGTGAGCTCCAGGGAGGCCCAGGCCTGCCGAGAAGGGTAGTCACCCATGTACCTGAGGATGGGTGTGGCCGTCAAGGAGAAGCGCCTGTCACCATTGATCCTGAGTCTGGCCTGGAGCTGATCCCCACCACCCCGCAGCACCGCACTGACTCCGGAGCAGCCCCCTGCCCTATAAGGCCTGGCCCTTGGGTGGGCTGGCCGTGGGGCCCATGCCCACAGGCTTGGCGTGGGGCTGGGGCAGGCCGGCCGGGAAAGGATATCGATGAAGATCTGACAGGCAGCATCCCGCAGCTCAGCATTGGCGTGGACACGCCGGAGCAGTGGCTGCCGCAGGGGCTCGGCTGAGTGGGCCCACAGCTGCCCCCGGGTTCGGGCCACGGGCAGCACGGCTCTGCTGAGTGTCTCCTTCTCTGGGGCCCTGTTGGGGATGGAGGCCAGGGTCAGGCTGTGTGATTCTCCTGTGCCTACCCACCATGGGCCATGCACACACAGTGGAGAGGGCCCAGGGCTCCAGGGTGGGATACTCTCTGTGCCCACGGCACTCCGCTAAGGAACAGGTTGGTCATGTCAGGGTCAGAGGGTCCCCTCCCCTCCCAGGGAGCCCAGGTGAGCACTGCATCTGCCTTCATGGACCTGAGTCCCCAGGGAGCACAGAACGGCCGGGTAGGTGGGGCCCGGATGGAGCAGGGTGGGCACCTAAAAAATTCATAGGAGAATTCCTCCAGGGTGTGCAGGTTCTCTTCGGGCTGCTCCTCGAGGGGCGCCTCCGTGGGCCTCCCCTCCTGGGCTGCCAGCTTCCGCTTCTCCGGTGACATGGCCAGCAAGCTCTGGGGGTGGGGTGGGGCGGGGCACAGGTATGAGTGTCCAGAAGGCCCCACCCATGGCTCCTCCTGGCCAGGTGTCCTCAGAGACTTGGGAGGGGCCGGGCCATAGGGCTGGACAGGCCTGGACCTACCCCTCCTGTGTCACCTGCTGTAGAACCCAGGACCAGTGACTCGATGTTTCTGAACCTGTTTCCTTTTTCTTCAGAGGGCTCTCAGGCCCACCAGGCTCCCCTCTCCTGGGGCACTTCTCTTCAGGGGTATCTCTCATCCTGGCCCTGCTGGCCTGGCCCCCCACCTCCTTCAGGCCTCCTCACTGAAGTGTCTGTCCCTCAGGGAAATCTTCCTGGACAGGGTAAGCCCCTAGCCTAGAATTTGCTCCTATAACAACCAGTGCTGCTTCTTGGTGGCACTTTGTACACTTGCCATCAACTCATCGTTCATCCAAATGCTCCTTGAGGGTGGAGATACTACTGTGTTTGATACTGTATTGTGGTACAAGGCACACAGTTGGCACTCAATACATGCATTTGGGAGGCCTGTCTGTCTTGTCTGCCTGGGGGTTGCTGGTCTTGGGGATTAGGGTGGAGTGGTTGTCAGGGGTAGGGAGACTTGAGCCCCCTTGGGTCAGGGTTTTTAAATGACATTGAGGCAAGACGGGTTTACTCCCAGGACGCTCTCTGGTGGGAGGGATGGAAGGATGCGCACTGATTGAGCACCTGCTAAGTGCCAGGTGATGCCCCATCCACTCACTGCACAAGAACTTCCTGACTCTCCCAGAGGGACGGCAGGGCTGGCAGGGCTGACATGATGCCCAGGCTTTCTGGGGGGTGGGGCCCAGGAACCTGAGCTAGGACCCCAGGCCTGGCATCTCAGCCTCTTCCCCAGGTGCCCAGGGGTGCCCGGCTGAGGGCAGGTGGGCATGTGAGTTACCAGAATCTGTGCTGAGGGCTTAGTGACTGTCGGGATGGCATAGAGGCAGGAGGTGGGCACCAGTCCTGTCTTCTCGGTCCTGACATTCTGGGCCAGGGTCCAGTTCTCAGAGGCCAGCAGGCCCTGCTTCTTTGTCAGGATCAGCAAGTCCCCCTTCTTGAAGGGCAGGAGGGTGCAATCCTCTATGGTCACACAGACACACGCAAGAGACAGAGAAGACAGTTTCCCCAGAGTTCAGTGGAGGCGAGAGGCCCTGCTGGCATCCTGTGGGCGGTCCCCTCTGACAGGTGAGGAAACAGGAACACAGAGCTGGGAGCCCAAGGCCACCCCTAGAGGGACTAGCGATGGGGTTCCCCAAGCTCAGGCACTCGAGGGGCCTGGGGCACAGCCAGGCAGGCAGAGGCTGGGGAGACCTGCTCAGAGGCCTGACCAGGAAGTGGCCAGGGAGCCGTGAGGCAGATGGACTAAGGGGACAGAGGACCAGCAGGCTGTCCCCACGCCTGCCCAGGAGCTAAGTGACCTGTCTGAGCCTGTTTCCTCAGCTGTAAAATGGAGAATATCACCTGCCCCTCCTGGGGCAGTTGTGAGGATGGGATGGGCCATGGGGACAAAGCTTCTGCTGATGTTTCCAGCGCAGTTAAGACCCTGTGCACAGCCCTCCCCTGCTCCCCTACTTTCTGAAGCCTAATTTCCAGCTGTACTTAGGGAAGCTGTGGCTGTCAACTAGATCACCAGTGCTCACCCCACCCCCATCCCCACCCGCAAGCTATGTGGCCCTGGACAAGCTGCGTTCCTTCTCTGAGCTGCCAATCCTTGTCTGCAAAACTGGATAACAAGGTGGCTGTGGGGATGATGGTGACCTGGCTGGCTCTTCCCTTGCTTCCAGAAGAAGGACATCCCTTAGTGCCCTTCACTTTGGAGGGTTTGAGACCCCTCCTGAACTCCCTTATCTTGCAGAAGGGAGGGACTTGCCCATGGATGACCCTGAGCGCTTTGTGGCCTCTCTCCCTCTCTCTGCTCGAGCCCCTGCCCTCCACCTGCTTCATGACCACCAGAACCTGGCAGAAGCAAGCCACCCTCCCACCAGCCACATGAGCGGCCCCTCCCCGGGGCCCCTCCCCGCCTGGCTGGGCACCTGTGGCCTTCCTGTCCTGCAGGGCCATGGCGAACACGGACCTCTCCTTCAAGCCCTCCAGAAACATGGCCACCAGCTCAGCGATGGCCACGCTGCTGGGGGACCGGAACTCATACTCCTCTTCGTGCAGCGTGGACAGCATCAGCCTCTGACCACCCCGGGCCTCCCTGAGGGGGAAAGGGGGCAATGTGACCAGAGGCCTGCCCCACCCTCCCCCTGGGTCAGCCCCTCCACAGCCTCAGAGGGGTGACCTGCCCAAGTTACAGAGTCTGGAGTGCCAACCATCACGCCATGAAGCCCTCTTACAGATGAGGAAACTCAGTGTGTCTGGAGCCACACAGGGCCTGGGTCTGAGCATGGATCTGCCCTGGCCCGGGACTCTCTGTGTGCGTGGGCAGATGAGCCAGAGCTCAGGGTCCTGTTCTACGGGCTTCAAAGGCAGTGGTGGTGCCAAGCTTGTCTGTGGAGTCAGCTCTGGACAGGCAAAGTGGTGGCTGGCATGCAGGGCCACCATGGGGCCGCTGCAAAGAAAGTTGGTGCTGAGATGGAGCACCAGCCTGGGTGAGTGTGGGTGAGCTATTCAGCCTCTGTGGGCTTCCCTGGTAGCTCAGCTGGTAAAGAATCCGGCAGCAATGCAGGAGACTCTGGTTTGATTCCTGGGTTGGGAAGATCCCCTGGAGGAGGACATGGCCACCCACTCCAGTATTCTTGCCTGGGAAATCCCATGGACACAGGAGCCTGGCAGGCTACAGTCCATGGGGTCACAAAGAGTCAAACATGACTGAGCGACTAAGCACCTACCCTCTGCATGCCTCTGTTTATTCATCTGCAGAGTGTGGGGGTAATGGGGGGACTTATTGGAATAGAAAAGAGCACCTAGCACAGTCCGCCTCAGTGGTGCCAGCATGTGCCCTGCACACACTGGTAATGACCATAATGGTCATGCCACACTAGGGTGTGTTTTAACCAAGGAGGGGCTCTGGCAGGGCACAGGCAGGCCTTCCAGAAGGGCATGGAGGCCTTCTCAGTAGATGAGAGCCGGGAGCAGGATGTCTGGGGCATGCCTGGCATGCAAGGTGGTCCTTGCTCTGCTCCATGCCCTGCACACACAGGCCTGTCCCTTGCTCCCTCTCTCAGACTGCTGGCACCTCCACGTGAGCAGTACCCACCAGTGAGAAGAGAAGGCACCTATAAGTGAATGTACGCCCCAAAGGCTGCAAGCTTATGTGCCTCTTTCCAGGGGAGCTGGGCTCTAAAGGAAGCTTGAGAGGGCAATCGGTGATGTACGGACACATTGCTGGCCCCGGGACCGTGGAGGGTGGGGCCTGAGCCAATGGCCGTCATACCACATGTATGATGCAGTGTGAGCCAGTCGGGCTCCCAAGAACAGTGTGCCTCCCCCTCTTCCTGTCTCTCCTGGAGCCCCAAGGACTGAGGTTGTGGGGAGAGGGAGGTTTGGGGCTTCCCTCGGAGCACCCACCTGTTGGTGATCAGACTCATGACCTCGATGAAAGAGAGTTCTAGGAGCACCTTCTCCTTCTGGTCCAGGAAGTACAGCCCCTTCCAGTTAACAGCCAAGATCAGCTGAGTCTTGGGCAGTCGGGGGCCTGGCAGAAGGAGAGAGGGGTGTGAAGCTGGGGCTGGTCTAGGGTGGGGGCCCACTGGCACCCTCTTACACATCAGACACCATTACCTGAGAGTGTGGTGACTTCAAAGAGCCGGGAGAAGAGCAGCGGCCACTTCAGGCAGGCAGTGTCCACCACCTGCTCCTGCACGGTCAGTGGCCTGGCCCGCTTCTGGGTGTAGGATGCCTGCACAGAGTTGCGACGATGAATCACCTCCATCACTTATCCCCCAGCTAACTCCTCACCCAGTGCCCAGGGTGCTTATTTGCTGGATCATTCTGTGAAGTCGCTGCCTAAAGCCAGGCCAGTGTCAGTGAGAGTCAGGTGAGGGACTCTAGTGGGTTGGAGAGGGCCCATCACTGGTGGTTCTGATCCCCTCTTTAGAATCAGAGCTCCTGAGGGCCGGAGGGCCAGGCTGCTGCTCGCTGCCTGAGCCTGGAAGACACTGAGGGGCATGTGCAGGTGTCTGCATGTCTCCATCTGCGGCCCCCATCTGCGGCCCCCATCTGCGGGCCCCTGTCTGTGGCCCCCATCTGTGACCCTGTCTGTGGTCCCCGTCTGTGGCCCCCGTCTGAGGCTCCCGTCTGTGTCCCCTATCTGTGACCTCCGTCTGTGACCCCCATCTGTGGCCCCTGTCTGTGACCCCGTCAGTGACCCCCATCTGTGGTCTCTGTCTGAAGCCCAAGTCTGTGGCCTCTGTCTGTGACCCTCATCTGTGACCCCTTCTGTGACCCCCTTCTGAGGCCCCCACCTGTGGCCCCGTCTGTGGCCCCCGTCTGTGGCCCCCGTCTGTGACCCTGTCTGTGGCCCCCGTCTGTGACCCCCGTCTGTGGCTCCCGTCTGAGGCCCCCGTCTGTGACCCCTGTCTGTGGTCCCCGTCTGTGGCCCCCGTCTGTGGCTTCCGTCTGAGGCCCCCGTCTGTGACCCCTGTCTGTGGCCCCCATCTGTGTCCCCTGTCTGTGGCCCCGTCTGTGGCCCCCACCTGTGAACCCCGTCTGTGGCCCCTGTCTGCGGGCTCAGACTGGCTCTCGCCCACACCGGCCTCCTGCGGCTCCATGTTGCTCTATGCTTGAGGCCTGCGTGGGTGTCTGAGTGTGCCTCTCTTCCACACGTTTGGGAGGCGTCTCTCGGGGACCTTCACCTCAATCCACCCCCCCAGTCCGGCTCACCTTCCTCCCTCCCTCACCCTTGGCTCTATCTGACCTTCACCCTTTCCTCTTCCCATCTCTACAGATCTGTAACATTCAACTGTAATATCACTGGCTGTAACATCCAATTGAGCTTTCCTGTTATGGTTTGTTGGGTAAAATGTTATTTCTCTTGTTCCTTCTTTAAAAGGTGGTTGGGTAACATTCATATACTGAATCAGGGGATGTAAATGGACACATTCTGAGATTTGGCGCTTTGCAACACATATCAAGGATTTTAGAACATTCACGCATGCTCATTCACTTTAGTCATGTCTGACTCTTTGTGATCCTATGGACTGTAGCCTGCCAGGCTCCTCTGTCCATGGAATTCTCCAGGCAAGAATATTGGAGTGGGTTGCCATGCCCTTCTCCAGGGGATCTTCCCAACCTAGGGATTGAATCCATGTCTCTCATGTCTCCTGCATTGGCAGGTGAGTTCTTTACCACTGGCACCACCTGGGAAGCCCAACATTTGTACACTCTGAAATCACTTTTCGAGAAACTGATCTTGATGAAATAACCATTAAGCATATAAAAGTTGTATCTACAAAGAGATTCACTTCATTGTTTTAAGAGTGAAAATGGGACATGACCTTAAAATTCACCAGGGAATGAATTGTAGCTCATGAATACAGTACTATTCAGCCCTTAAAAACAGATTGGTATTTACTGACAAAGAAATAGGGGCCCAAACTATTAAGTGATCTGAAGAAGCAGGTTGAAAGCTGTCTAATGATGAACTCATTTTTATTCTTTAAAAAGGTGTGTTTCCTAACAATGAGAAAACAGAAAGAGAAATTAAAGAAACAATCCCATTCACCATTGCAATGAAAATAATAAAATACTTAGGAATAAATTTACCTAAAGAAACAAAAGACCTATATATAGAAAACTATAAAATACTGATGAAAGAAATCAAAGATGACACAAACAGATGGAGAAATATACCATGTTCATGGATTGGAAGAATCAATATAGTGAAAATGAGTATACTACACAAAAGCAATCTACAGATTCAATGCAATCCCTATCAAGCTACCAACAGTATTTTTCACAGAACTAGAACAAATAATTTCATGATTTATATGGAAACCCAAAAAACCTCAACTAGCCAAAGCAATCTTGAGAAAGAAGAATGGAACTGGAGGAATCAACCTGCCTGACTTCAGGCTATACTACAAAGCTACAGTCATCAAGACAGTATGGTACTGGCACAAAGACAGAAATATAGATCAATAGAACAAAATAGAAAGCCCAGAGATGAATCCATGCACCTATGGACACCTTATCTTTGACAAAGGAGGCAAGAATATACAGTGGAGAAAAGACAATCTCTTTAACAAGTGATGCTGGGAAAACTGGTCAACCACCTGTAAAAGAATGAAACTAGGACACTTTCTAACACCATACACAAAAATAAACTCAAAATGGATTAAAGATCTAAATTTAAGACCAGAAACTATAAAACTTCTAGAGAAAAACATAGACAAGACACTCTCTGATATAAATCACAGCAAGATCCTCTATGACCCACCTCCCAGAGTAATGGAAATAAAAGTAAAAATAAACAAATGGGACCTAATTAAACTCAAAAGCTTTTGCACAATGAAAGAAACTATAAGCAAGGTGAAAAGACAGCCTTTAGAATAAGAGAAAAGAATAGCAAATGAAGCAACTGACAAAGAATTAATCTCAAAAATATACAAGCAGCTCATGCAGGTCAATACCAGAAAAATAAATGACCCAATCAAAAAATAGGCCAAAGAACTAGACAGACACTTCTCCAAAGAAGACATACAGATGGCTAACAAACACATGAAAAGATGCTCAACATCACTCATTATCAGAGAAATGCAAATCAAAACCACAATGAGGTACCATCTCACGCTAGTCAGAATGGCTGCTATCAAAAAGTCTACAAACAATAAATGCTGGAGAGGGTGTACAGAGAAGGGAACCCTCTAACACTGTTGGTGGGAATGCAAACTAGTAGAGCCACTATGGAGAACAGTGTGGAGATTCCTTAAAAAACTGGAAATAGAACTGCCATATGATCCAGCAATCCCACTGCTCGGCATACACACCGAGGAAACCAGAATTGAAAGAGACACATGTACCCCAATGTTCATCGCAGCACTGTTTACAATAGCCAGGACATGGAAGCAACCTAGATGTCCATCAGCAGACGAATGGATAAGAAAGCTGTGGTACATATATACAATGGAATATTACTCAGCTATTAAAAAGAATGCACTTGAATCAGTTCTAATGAGGTGGATGAAACTGGAGCCTATTATACAGAGTGAAGTAAGTCAGAAAGAAAAACACCAATACAGTATTTTAATGCATATATATATAGAATTTAGAAATGGGGTAACGATGACCCTACATGTGAGACAGCAAAAGAGACACAGACATAAAGAACAGACTTTTGGAGTCTGTGGGAGAAGGCAAGGGTGGGATGATTTGAGAGAATAGCATTGAAATATGTATATTACCATATGGGAAATAGATGACCAGTCCAGGTTCGATTCATGAGACAGGGTGCTCAAAGCCAGTGCACTGGGACAACCCAGAGGGATGGGATGGGAGGGAGGTGGGAGGGAGGGTCAGGATGGGGGACACATGTACACCTGTGGCTGATTCGTGTCATGTATGGCAAAACCACTACAATATTGTAAAGTAATTAGCCTTCAATTAAAATAAAATAATTTTTTTTAAAAAGTGTGTTTCTTGCATTCCAATCATATGCATATCTCAATTGTGTACATGTGAATAAAGCAGTCTAGAAGGATATGTACCGCAGTGTTAAGAGGGATGAGCTCTTTGATGTGATACTATTGGTGATTTCCCTTTTTTCTTTGTGTTTGTCTTGTTTTCCAGTTTATTTGGTAATATCCACATTTTAGTGTTTACTGAAAAAAAATCAGTGAAACTTATGTTCCCTTTGGAAAAAACAGTGGTGTAAATTTCCTAATTCTTTACTCTCACCCTTTCTCCAAATGATGATGCCACTTCTTACTCATGTTCATTCGGGTTCATGTGCATCTCTTGTCTCCTCTGCCTCGTACTAGCCCTAAAAAGTCCATGGCCTCTCCCCTGTAAACACATCCACTCGGGCTGGGAAACAACAAAAATAATCCAGAAGGTTTGCTTCCCCAAATTCCTGTTCAAGGATTGTCCCCAAGGGATGACAGCAACCGCCTTGGGGAACAAAGCTTCTGTGGTCAAGCTTGTGTAAAGAATATTAGGTAAAAGCAATTGGGCTTCTCTCTTGCAGGACTCCTTGGAGCCTTTCCTCGGGACTGTGCACTGTGATTCCTGAAGAGCAGGAGAAAGCAAGCTGCATTCCCCCACTGCAGACGCGCACAGGACCCTTGTCTGCAAACCCGCTCTGAGCACCTCCTTTCCTGTGGCCGGATTGCAGACTGCATTGGTCATCCTCCCTGCCCCGCTCTGAACTTGGGCAACCCCTGCTATCTGAGCAATGCACCTGGGACTCATCTCCTGCAGCTAGGCTGTCAACCCCTGACAAACCAGCACTGCACTGCCTTTGAACTGCCCACTGCCTGTCCTGCTGTTTCTTGGCTCCCAGTGCCACATGGTAATTGAAGCCAGGGAAGGCTTCCCTGGTGGCTCAGATGGTAGTGAATCTGCCTGCAAAGTGGGAGGCCCGGCTTTGATCCCTGGGTCGGGAAGATCCCTTGGAGAAGAAGATGGCTACCCACTTCAGTATTATTGCCTGGAGAATTCCAAGGACAGAGGAGTCTGGCGGGCTACAGTCCATGGGGTGTTAAAGAGTCAGACAAAACTGCGTGACTAACACACACACAAGCATTAACCGAAGGGGTTTATCCTCCCCCTTCCACCCCCTCACCCCTTGCACAGCTCTACTGCAGCAGCAGCTGCAGCACCCAGCCCATCAGCCCTTAGAGATGCCTTTGCACCCCCAGGACACACTGCAGAGCAAAGCACCCTATGAGGAAGGAGGCTCTGACAGAGCGGTGGTTTGGGACCACCCTATGGGGAGGGGAAAAGAAGAAGGGGGACCAAGTCAGATGGCTGTCTTCTTGGGGAAGAGGCTGTGAGCCTCCAGGAACAGCCTCCACTTGGTGCTGGCTGACCAAACAGGGGTGGAAGAGGGACAGCCCTCCCCGCTGTCCAGGCCGGCACCGGGCATTCAGGGCACAGCAAGGGGACACCAGTAAGGCCCAGGGCAGAACTGGGGCCAAGGGGAGGGTGTGCTCATGGTCAGCAGCTGGGAATGCCTTCTTGCACCCAAAAGCCAGGGCCCAGATTGACCCTGTAGTAGAGACCAGAGGAGGACTGAGCTGCCCAGACCAGCCAAGATGCCATCTTGTGAGGGGGGTGAACCTGAACTAGATTGTTTAAGCCTGAAGACATAGGGCTATGCTGACTGGAAGGTTAGTCTCCACCCCCTCAGTGAGCAGGGACTCATAATGGGATCTCCGGCCCTTCTGTATACCAAGGGGCCCACCACCCCCAAAAAGAGCTGCACAGCCGGAGTACACAGGCTCTGGGGAGGCTGACCTTGGCATAGGCGGTGGTGACCAGGCTGGCCCACTTCTCTGGGGTCTTGGTCCTGTACAGCTTGGAGGGGACACAGCTGGGCAGCAGCTCCTGGATGGCCTGGCCCCCGGCCGAGGCACCGAGCTGCACGTAGCAGTGCTGCGCCAGCAGCTCCACCAGCTCTTCTTCCTGCACAGCCCAGGGACACACACGGGAGCCGGGGTGGGGTGTGCATGTGGGAGCCCACTCTCCCCCGGGAAGCCTTGCCCCTGCTGAGCTCTCACCCCCCACCTCTGACCAGCCACCTCTGCTAGGCAGGACCTGCCCCTACCCCAATGTGGCAGAGCCCCTGTGTGCCCTGACTGGGCCCAACATGGGCTATGCTCCTGTTGGCAGGCCAGAGTCTCCCAGCAGCCCAGCCTGAGGACAAGGGGGGCGTCCTGCATGCTCCTTGTTCGGCCCTTGTGAGCCAGTGAGTGTGCGGGATTGAGCTCTGGGGCCTGGGTAGAGCCCCAACACTGCTGTCTGAGTGAGGTGAGTGTTGTTGTTCAGTCACTGAGTCATGTCCGACTCTTTGTGACCCCGTGGACTGCAGGACACCAGGCTTCCCTGTCCTTCACTTGTGGACAAGGCCTTTACCCTGTCTGCCCCAGTCCTCACTGGGCAAAGGTGACCTCTCTGGCCATTCCTGCAGAGCCTCTGCTAGGATTCATGTGGGCGGGAGCCTGTGTAACTCACTAGCATGCCCAGCACACAGAAGGTTCCCTGCTCCAGGAGCCCCACAGGGACCAAGCAACCCTGTTCTTTCCAAGGAGACAAAACCTTGCCCAGCCATCTATTTGCCTGCCCTCTGACTCCACGCCCCCTTTGCCCCCACCTCTCCCTACCCACTGCCCTGCTCCAGGCAGGCCTCCAGGACTGCCACAGTTGCCTCCAGTCCCCAGCACATCCTCTGGATTCAGGCCCGGGGAGGTCTGCACCCGCTGAATAGGTCCAGCATTGCCCAAGGAGGTCAGGAGCATGAGCTCCCCTACCTTGAGTCTCATGACCACACAGAAAGCTCTGGTGACTGCACCTTCCAGGAGAGAGCCAGAGGCTCAGAGAGGTGACCTAACATTCCAAGGCCACACCGCCAGGAAGAGGCATAGGTGCAACCTGAATTCAAGTGCTGGGACTCCAAGGCTGTGTTCCTGACCCCCAAGCCCTGCTGCCCCATGAGAAGCTGCTGTGGTGAGGTTAGGTGGGCCTGGGGCTGATGGGGGGGGGATGGGCTTTGCTGCCGGCGGCAGGTGCCTCAAACCCCAGAAGCTTGAGTGAACCTGTGGCTAAAGGAGGAGATGGAGGCTACTGGGCAGGGACAGCTGCTCCCAGAGGGCTTCAGGGACTTGTACTCGCAGATACATGCCGGGCCCACTCCTCTCCCTCAGCCTCCCCAGGGACATGCCTGGTGCCCACAGCCCAGCTGCCCTTGCTCTGTCCCAAAGTCCCTGCCCAGGAACAGGGCCCTTCCCCAAGCTGTCTGAGAGGTGGGGCTTTGGGGCCCTGACAGCTGTGGTCCCCTCACCTTCTCGAAGGGGTACTCGCCAAACCAGACTCCATGGAGGACTTGGCGGTAAATAAGATGGGTGCTGACCGGGTCCTCCTGGGAGTCGTGCCACGGGGTGAAGAACTCCTTCCGGAAGTAGATGCGCCAGGGTGCCTGGCGCTCACTCTCGCCCCTCTCCCGGGCCAGTTGCTCACACTGGGCCAAGGCATCCATCACGTGGTCACGCCCGCTGCCCAGGGACCAGAACTGAGACCAAAATCAGGCCGGCAGGGGTGAACGACTGCTGCGTGTCAGCCCCCCAGGAACACTTGCCTTTGCCATACGAATGTGGAGGTGTGGACGTCAAGAGTACAGGAACCCTTCAGACTCCTCCCCATTGGGCGTGGCCTGTCATCCACCCCTAAACTCTCCCCCTGCCGACCCCTCTCACAGGAGGCTCATGCCCATGTGACTGAGTTAGAATGCTTTGATTCATTGGCATATGTATACCTGGTTCTGAGCGTGGGAATCAGGGCATCAGGGTGGGGCGACGATATGGGGTTCAGGATAGGGCAGTGCTGCTGTGACCTCCACATGGATGCATGGGATTCTGAGCTCCCCAGGGTGGGGGGCTTGGTGCAGGATGTAGGCACAGCAGGGAACCTTCCAGGTGTGTGTGTGAGATACTAGGCTGTGTGAGTGTTGGGCCAGGGGGGCAGACTGCCTGGTTAGGAGGCATGTCTGTGAGCGGGAGTTTGTGTTCGCCTCTGTGTTTGGCAGCTGGGAAGGTGAGTGGTGCCTAGGCTGGCATGATACAAGGGCTGGTGCTGCCCTGCATGTGTGAAGGAGGCGGGCGGTGGATGGGACCCCTGGCCAGTACCTTGTCGTACACGGTGACCTGCAGGGAAAAGCCCAGGTGGTCGCTGAGGCCCTGCTTGCGGGCGATGTGCAGGCAGACTTCCCGAGACGTTGAGGCTGAGTCTACCATGACTGTCAGGCTCTCTCCGGTCGCCAAGGTGATATGGATTGGGATGTGCTTCTTGGACTTGACAGCCTGGGGACAGACAAAGACTCAGGTCCTCTGCCCAGGAGGCCCCTCGGTTCAGCTGCCTGCGCTGGAGCTCCTGGAACTCTGCGATGGGAGGCCGGCCCACCAGCCCCTCTTCCCAACCCACTGCCCCTGCTGGCGCATTCCCGTGGGTGCGGGGGGGGGGGGGTGGCTTCTGAGGCCCCGCCCAGCTCGGCAAGGCATTTATGAAGTCCTGGCCAACAGACATGGCTGCTGAACTGAGGGACCCGCCAGGGCGAGAGCCGTGCTGCTCACCGTGCTGTTCAGGCACTGTGCCCGTGGGGTGCAGCCTGTACTGGAAGGCCCCATTTTAACATGAGTTCCCTGAGCTTTGGCAAGATTGTGTGACTCGGGATTACAGAAAATCAAAAAGCTCTCGGAGATGTCTGAGTCTTGGACTCTGGAACGTTTTGGGTCAGAGGAAGCCACTGTTACTCTCTGTGTACAGCAGGGCTTGAGCACAGGCCACATAGCTGCAGCAAGCTCACTTTCAACTCCAAGGCTTCTGGGCAGAGCAGGTAGATAAGGTGGAGGAGGGAAGTCCTGTGGTTGTTGGTGGCAGAGCGAGAACAGGACGGGGTGTGGTGGGAGGTGCTCTCTGTGTCCTGGTATAGGGCACCATAGGGCATGGAGTGTGAGTACCTTCCAGGAGCCAAGGGTATAGTGGGGGCCAGACCCTACCTGTGTTTGAAGTACCGTTCCTGAGGATCCTGCAAGAGCTCATAGGTAACACAAACAAGAATGCCACCTAGGTAGACAACCTTGGATGACCATATAAAATGCAAGTGTCTTTGGGAGGGGTAAGCTTTAGGCAGTTAACAGCCACTCACACCCTGTAGGTAAGGAACCAAGACTGATTTTCCCCTTCAGCTAGAAGGGTCCTAAGTGAAAGAGAAAGTGTTAGTTACTTAGTCATGTCTGACTCTTTGCAACCCCATGGACTGTAGCCCACCAGGCTCCTCTGTCCATGAAATTCTCCAGGCAAGTATACTGGAGTGGGTAGCCATTCCCTTCTCCAGGGGATCTTCCCGACCCAGGGACTGAACGCGGGTCTCCTGCATTGCAGCAGATTCTTTACCATTTGAACCAAGGAATATCAATTTAGATATGGGAGAGGTGGCGCTTTTGAAGCCTGGACTGGGCCTGGGGAGGCTGAGCCCCAGGTGGGGCTCCCAGGGACCACTGGCCCAGAAGAGAGGGGAGGGGCCCAGAGCACATACTTCCTGTTGGCAGCCCCATGAGCTGTGCTGGAGGAGTCATGGGGGCTGCCACCACCCCACACTGGCCACCTCATATCCCCTCCAGCCCCTACCTGCAGCTCCAGCCAGGAAGGGGGCTCTGTGCGCACCCCGTTGGCACAGGTGCGTCTCAGGCGCTCAGCACAGAAGGGCCCGTAGCCAACTGGTCCTTGACCAATGAAGTTCAGCAGATACTGGTGGGTGAGGAAGGGAACGGCATGGAGATACTTAGAACAGAGGCCACTTTCTACTTACTGCCCAGATTCTAGAAACTATGATACTAGTAATTGTATCATGGATGATGGATGTATTACTTGGCAATCATTTTATAATATACACCTATGTAAAATCACAACACTGTATACCCTACATTTGAACAATGCTATATGTCAATAATATCTCAATAAAACTGGAAAAAAGCTAAAAATCATAATAGTGGTGGCAAAGGTGCATTAACATGGGGCTGTCACACTATGAGGAGTATCAGTTGCACAACACTTCCGAGGAGCCATTTGTCAATATGTTTTAAATAGTACATAATTTTAAAATGTGTGTACTCTTTGACCTAATTTGGTAAAGGTAGATAAATAGTTTTTAATCATAGTGGTGTTTATGGTGATGGGCAATTGGAAGATAGATCCTAAATGTCCATCAACAAGTGAAATATGCATTAGGAACACTCTAACAAATGGCATTAGTGCTGCCATTTGGGGACAGTTTATGACATGAGAAGACTCTTATAAGTGAAAGCTGCAGGAGAGCCAATGTTCAAAATATGTTCGATGAGATGTTGAAACAAGGTGTTGAAAAGCTTTTTGTCTCTCAGAGAGATTCTTTGAGAAGATGCAGCCTGGAAGGATTTACTAGTGTCAAGGGTGGTCCAGGGCAGATGGCCAGGGTGATCAGACTTCCTGCTGTCCCTGGAGGCATGAGAGATAGTGAGATTGTTTTCTGTGTGATCACAAGTATGACTCTCTCACACCACAAAAGGTCAGAAACTGTAATGCAAGTTGCCTCTGGTTGTGAGGATGACTTTTATTTTCTATTTAGACTTTTTATATTTCCTACACATTACTTTTCTCCCCCCTTGGCTGCAGGGCATGTGGGATCTTAGTTCCCCAACCAGAGATTGAGCCTGTGCCCCCTGCAGTGGAAGAACAGACTCCTAACTACCGGATCACCAGGGAAGTCCCCCCTATATGGTGCTGCTGCTGCTGCTAAGTCACTTCAGTCGTGTCCGACTCTGTGCGACCCCATAGACGGCAGCCCACCAGGCTCCGCCATCCCTGGGATTCTCCAGGCAAGAACACTGGAGTGGGTTGCCATTTCCTTCTCCAATGCATGAAAGTGAAAAGTGAAAGTGAAAGTGAATTCGCTCAGTCGTGTCCAACTCTAAGTGACACCATGGACTGCAGCCTACCAGGCTCTTCCGTCCATGGGAGTTTCCAGGCAAGAGAACTGGAGTGGGGTGCCATTGCCTTCTCCACCCCCCTACATATTACTTTTATATTCAGAACCAAAAGGTGTATTAGAGTAGCGAAGCCTGGGGCCTCCAACACTTGGAAACACCTCTCTTGTTAGTTCTAAGGCCTAGAGGGAGATGCTGCATCCAGCCTCTCATTGGTGCCTATTCCTCAAACACTTTGGTCTTTTCAATGTCCATTTCATCTACCACCTCACTGTCTTTTGGTGATGGAGCCCAGGTGAGATGGCCCTGCAGATCTTGCTTAGGGGCCAGAGGAGCATCCCCTTTTATAGACGTGAAACTGAGGCCCAAAGAAGCCCAGGCACTGCTGCCCATCCTCGCCTGCAGGAGCAGGAGAACCAGGCCATGGGCTGGGATTTCTCAATCTGCTCCAGGGCCCTGGGCCCACCCATGCTGCCCCCGCCCTCAGCTCCTGCCCCTGCCCCTCCTTACCTTGGTGAACCTCTCAGAAGGCGGGAAGCAGCCCAGGCACAGGCCAAGCAGGATCCAACCCCGGGCCAGGCTGCTTGTTTTGTAGTTCTCTGAGAGCTGCTTGCAGATCTGGCAGTAAATTTCGTCCCTGAAAGACACAGAGCGCTGGGAGGCCAGGCTGGGGGCTGGCTCTGGGGGAGTGGAGGAGCCCTATATTTTGTATATAATATCTTCCTAAATCTCTGGCTCACCCCTGATCTACACATGTCTGAGGCAGACTCCAGGCAGCACAGCAAAGGCTAAAATAACTACACAGGGATTCCAGCTGCTGCTTACCACAGGGAGACAGAGTTTGAATCCAACCAAATTAATTGCCTGCCAAAATGAAAAGTCAACACTCTCTGAAGGAATGTAATAGATTCCAGAGTCTTCAAACATATCATGCCCAAATGTCTAAGATAACAACCCAAAAGTACTGGGCTACTGAGAAAATAATAGTCAAGTATCAGACATATGAGGAGACAGGAAAACATGACTGTTCTCAAGAGAAAAGGCAGTCAATGGAAACTGACCCCAAGATGAACCAAATATTGATTTATAAGGAAAGGTTTTAAAATTACCATAAGTATGATCAAAGATATAAAGGACATTATGTTCATAGTGAACAAACAAACAGGAAATCTTGGCAAAGAAACAGAAACTATTTTTTTAAAAAAGAGTCAAGTGCAAACCTTAGAACTGAAAAATATAATATTTGAAATTTTAAAAAATATTGGATGGGTATAACAGCAGACTGGGCAAGACAAAAGAAAAATCAGTGACTATGAAGACAGATTAATAGGAAATATCTAACCTAAAGAACAGAAGGGGAAAAAAAGCAAGCACAGATGAACAGACCCTTAGGGATGTGACAGACAGTATAAAACTCTTCTATAGATTTAATTAGAGTTCAAAGGAAAAGAGAGAGAGAATGAAGTAGAAAAAAACATTTGAAAAAAATAATGACTCAAATTGCTTGAATTTGGTTAAAAATATTAATAATAACTTAGAATATGTGAACCCCTGAAATACAGTAGTCTGTCCTTGTAAGCAGTATACATAGTTCTTAAAATTTGTATAAAAACACAATTTCTGTAAAGCAAATTGCATATAAAGCAAAACATATAGAATAAATGAGGAACTTGCCCATTTACAGGGTCTTGCAGTAAAGCTGGTTATAAGATGAATCAACAGCCCATGATGAATTTGTCTTCCTAAAACTGGGTTTTACCCAGGGGTTTTAATGCAGAGCAAACAGAGAACCCCTGATGGCTGTAACATCTGCTGTGCTGAGACCCAGCCTGCAGGCTTCAGGGTAGGGAGCAGGATAGGCATGGGGCCCTGGGCTGAGAGCTAGTGAGGGGCTGTGTTCTCAGGGGGGGTGTGATGGGGGTGGGGACTGACCTGAGGCTGGGACGCAAGATGGCATAGCCCACAATGAACTGCACCTTCTCCAGGTTGGACATGGGTCGGTCTGAGATGGGGCCGTCCTCTTCAAATGCCTCTTCTCCGATATTCAGCCGGCTGGCCACCTTGAAACCCAAAGGTGGCAGTCAGGACAACTAAGATTGCTTCCATTTGCAAAGAAGGAAACTGGGTGAAAGCCTGGAACACTGCAGCAGGCCGGCCAGTGGGCAGCAGAGCTGGGAGCAAGCCTGGGTCCCCTGGCCCTGGGCTTACCTGGCCTGTAACCCAGGAGGACCGCTTCAGCTTCATGGAGGAGATGTCCTTGGTCCCTCTGTCCCTGCGGCTGGGCCTCTGTGGAGGGAGACAGCTCCTGAGGGAAGGTGAAGCCTGGGCAGCACCTCCAAATCTAACCCAAGACCCGCCTAGGGTGGGGCTCCTCTCTGGCTCCCGAGCCTTTTCCCAGCCTGACTCATAAAGCACCGTGCATTCCCTCATCTCCACCAAGCTGTGCAACGCTGACAGGTGTGCATCGCCATCCTCACTGCTGGACGAGGAAACAGGCGAGAGATTGTGAGAAACTGGACAACAGCTGCTTGGCCAGACAACAGTCCTCTGCGAGGGCTCAGGACAGTTCTGATTCCAAAGTTTGGACCTCTCACCAGCCAAGTGGGCTGGGTCTGAACCCAGGTGCCCAGGACAGCCACAGGCTACAGTCATTCTCTGTGACAATGTGGTGGATGAACTGGAATACACTCTGCCCACTGCAAAGTCAGAGTTTTGCCAGAGAATCAGAAGACTAGACTTAGGGGCCCCGGCCCACTCCCAGCCATCAGGATCCGATGGTCTCTGTAGGCAGGGGTCATAGCCTGTCCTGATGGTGTCATGAGAAGTTGCTGCCAAAATCAGAGCTCAGTGTGGGACTGGGCTTGCGCTGGGATGAGCCCAGGTCTGGGGCTGGGCACGGGCTTTTGTGTGTGCATGCTGTGTGCTCCGTTGCTCAGTTGTGTCCAACTCTTTGCCATCCCATGGACTGTATAGCTTGCCAGGCTTGTCTATTCATGGAATTTTCCAGGCAAGAACACTGGAGAGGGTGTCATTTCCTCCTCTAGGGGATCTTCTCGACCCAGGGGTCGAACTTGTGCCTC
Organism: Giraffa tippelskirchi; assembly: GCF_054371585.1. NCBI lineage: Eukaryota > Metazoa > Chordata > Mammalia > Artiodactyla > Giraffidae > Giraffa > Giraffa tippelskirchi. The sequence continues at coordinate 67,913,323 of NC_137277.1, forward strand.
TTACATTTCCTGCACTGGCAGGCAGATTCTTTGCCACTAGTGCCACTTGGGAAGTGGGCACTGGCTTCTGGCTGGGCTAAAACTGGTTTGCTACATAGGGACCAAATTTAAAATACATTAGCTGGTGAGTGAGGGTGGGCAGGGCTCACTAAGCCCACTGCTCCTTCTTGGGGGCACACACACTTAATAAATGTGCAAGAAGGAACACTTGAGATCTGACTCTGGGAAGCCAGTGTTCGCTGTGCTCACCTTCCAGAGGTGCCGGTGGCTCAACCACCTCTCGATGTCCCCTCCCTGAGTGGTGGCCAGCCTCCAAGGTGACCCCCAGTGACCCTCGCTTCCTGACATTCTCGCCCACTATGGCATGCAGGCAATGAAGCTTCCTTCCTGCTTTCTCTCTTAAGTCACTCATCATGGAGGAAGCAAATTGTGAGAACACTCAGGCAGCCCGGTGGAGAGGCCGGGTGGCCAGAGCTGAGGTCTCCCACCAGCAGCTATGTGAGGAAGCCATTCGGAGGCAGATCTTGTGGCCCCGGTAAAGCTTTAAATGACAGTTTGGCTGCAACTTCATTAGAAACCTGGAGCCCAAACTAATGAACTAAGCCATTCCTGATCCTCAAAAACTGTCTGAGATAATGAATGTGGGCTGTCTCATGCCATCACATTTAGGGGTTCATTTGTTGCACAGCAATGGATGACCATTACACTAGGCAGAGTCCACGTCTCTGGAAGACAGGGAGTCAGGGCTTGGGCTTGGGCAACTTCCATGTAACCTCTGGACCAGATTTGACCACGTCCAGGCTCAGGACTGCAGACCCGCTTAGATGTCTGTGCAGTTGCTTTGCTATCTGAGCACCTGATATTTGGGGGCCTGTGATATTTCAGTTTATAATAAGAAATAGATACTTGGTCTTTGTCCCCGTTGCTGGCACAGAACTCCTAAAACCCTTAGAATCGCCTGTGATGAAGATGTCTTTTTATGTTAATGAGGTGACTTTTAGAAAGCACTTAAGGATGGGGGCAAAGCTATGGTTTTTCCAGCGCTCATGTATGGGTGTGAGAGTTGAATCATAAAGAAAGTTGAGCACTGAAAAATTGATGCTTTTGAACTGTGGTGCTGGAGAAGACTCTTGAGAGTCCCTTGGACTGCAAGGAGATCCAACCAGTCTATCCTAAAGGAAATCAGTCCTGAATATTCATTGGAAGAACTGATGCTGAAGCTGAAACTCCAATACTTTGGCCACCTGATGTGAAGAACTGACTCATTTGAAAAGACCCTGATGCTGGGAATGATTGAAGGTGGGAGGAGAAGGAGATGACAGAGGGATGAGATGGTTGGATGGCATCACTGACTCAATGGACATGAATTTGAGTAAGCTCCGGGAGTTGGTGATGGACAGGGAAGCCTGGCATACTGCAGTCCATGGGGTCGAAAAGAGTCAGACACAACTGAGCGACTGAACTGAAGTGAAGAATGGGGGCTGGTGGCTAGTAGTCAAGGAGAGGGGGGAAAGGCGTGAAACTGAGTTCAGCTGGCTCGATGGCCAGCTGATTTATTCGATCGTATCTATGAAGTGAGGCCTCTGTAAAGACCCAAAAGGACAGGGGTCAGAGAGTTTCCAGGCTGGTGAACACATGGAGATTTGGGGAGAGTGGTACCCGGAGAGGGCATGCAAGTTTCTTAATCTTTTTCATATCTTGCCCTGTGCATTTCATACCTTGCCTCTTTCATCTGGCTATAGTGACTTGTATCCTTTGTAATAAACCAGTAGGCTAGTAAGTACAATGTTACTCTGAATTCTGTGAGCTGCTCTTGCAAATTAATCAAACCCAAGGAGGATGTGCGAGAATGTCTGATTCAAGCCAGGTGGTCAGCAAATGAAGACCAATCTGGACTTGCATTAAAGTGGGGGTCATCTAGAAGGACCGGGCTCTTCATCTATGGAATTGGACACTATCTCCAGGCAGATAGTATCCAAACTGAGTTGAATTTTAGGACACCCAGCTGCTGCTGAGAATTTTCGGTGGAAAAAAACCCATATACATTGGAGCTGGTGTCAGAATTACAGGCCGTTGTGGGGCTCCTGCTGCTGGTTGGCCCAAGTGCTGTCACTGCTGTGTCATTCCTTTGAACTATTCTTGGTTAATTCCACTAAGATGACATCATGAAACTGAGGCCTTAGGAAGGACTTCTGACCAAAAATGGATGTAACAGCCTTTCATCAGAGGGCAGGGTAGAATACGGGTAAAGAACTGGGTCTTTGAATTCAGTGGAGTGGATTCAAAGCCCAGCTGTGTAACATGTATTCACTGTGATTTGGGGGCAAGTCACTTAACTTCTCAGTTTCTTTAGCAACAATAAATTTAATAATCCTACTTTGTAGGGATGGCTAACCTGGAAATTAACTGAAGAGAAGCGACTGGCACATAGCATGTTGACAGTCGGTAACAACATTTGTTGTTATTATTACTGGTCTATGCATTTGAATCCTGAAGGGCTTCCCTGGTGGCTCAGACAGTAAAGAATCTGCCTGCAATGCAGGAGACCTGGGTTCAATCCCTGAGTCAGGAAGATCCCCTGGGGAAGGGAATGATTATCCACTCCAGTATTCTTACCTGGAGAATCCCATGGACAGAGGGACCTGACAGGCTACAGTCCATGGTGTCTCAAAGTGTCAGACACAGCTGAGTGACTAAGTACCAAGCTTGACTAAGTTAAAACCCAGTGTTCAGCACCTGGGGGACCTTCTCCAATACTGACTGTATAATTCACAAAGTCCTGGGTGTAATGCCTGACTCATAAGTTCCCAAGTGCAATTAAAGACTGAAAACCCTAGGGGTCCCTAGGTCCAGCAGGCGATGCTCACTCCACATTGTGCCTCCCCTTTCTGGTCCAGCTTCTCCAGGCCCTGGGCCTGGGGACACCGGGAGGGTGTCTCCCCTTTGCACTGCCCTCATGGCCCACCTGTGCTGATCTGCTGTGTTGTGGAGGCTGCGTGCTGCTGTCCTTGCCCAGAGTATCGTGGATCTGCCGCATCACTGAGCCACCTTGCAGGGTGTTCCTGATGAAGAGCACTGGCTCCGGAAGGTCACCCATGAACCGCAGGATGATACTCCATACAGCCAGAGCAGCCTGGGAAAACGGAGACAGAGTCCCCGCTTGGAACCCAGCTCCATGCAGCATAGAGCCCATGGCCTCCTGCCCGTTTCTTGTTCCCGCTGAGACAGCGGGAGGCCTGAGCTGCCAGAAAGTACAGGACCAGGTACCGAGCAGTCAGTGTCATCCTCGTGGTAGAGCAGAGGGTATCGGAGGGGCCGCCGGATGTGCGTGTGGCTGGCCGATTTCTGGAAGTAGGTCACGGCGAACTTGGGGAAGGTGTACTCGGCTAGGTCATCCTCAGGCTCCTCCATCATGGGGACCGTGTCTAGGTCAACCTCAGGCAGCTTCTGGGTCATCTCTTTCAGATCCTGGGACAGAGACAAGTGTTCACTCTCCTCTCAGATGTGATCTGCCAGTGTGTGCATCTTGGGGGCCAGGGAGCCCCAAGAAGGACCTGACTGGTTAGTGATAGGGTGCAGAATTACCCACTCCCCCTTGTGTTGGGGACCTCCCCCCACCCACACCCTCAGTGCATCCCTGATGGGCCGCCAGGTGCTGGATGGGCCTTGGGTATGAGAGCCCCAGGTACCTGGCAGCTTGCCCTCAGAGCCCTCTGCCTGTAGACCTTGGCTCCCCAGACACCCTCACTCCTTACTGCCTCCTGCCTGCCTCCTTTAGGTGCTCCTGAGGTGTGCCCAGCTGCCCCCACAGCACAGATGGTTTGTGTGTGGGTGGAGCTTGGGGGAGTGGGCATGAGCACCTGGAAGGATGCAGTGAGAGTCAACAGGACAGCCCTGGAGAGGCCCTCTCTGCCCAATCCTCCTGCTCTGCTCCCCACCCCCAATCCCACAGGTCACATTCTGCAGAGCAGCAGCCAATGAGATGCTCTGTGATGGTGGCCAAATATAGGTGGGAAATGCTGCCCAGTTGAAAGCCCAAGAACATTTGCACAGTAAAGGCTCTAGGAAGCCTTGCAGGTAAGACACCTCCTTAACTTGAGAGGGTCTGACCACAGACCCTCACTCCTCTTTGCATCTTCGCCCATGACCACAGAACTCACTCACTGAGCCAAGGCGTGGCTTTTTATTAAAGCCTAGAGGTTGGCTGAGGGCTGGGACTGGGCAGGCAGGGCCCATCTTACCTCCCGGTGTGGTGTGGCCTGGCCGTCCTGCCCGCCAGTCAGGGAAGGCAGGAAGCCAAACACCTGCTCCACCATCTCCGTGTCGGTGATGGTGTCGTAGATGGACTTACGCTTCCTTCTGGGGACAGCGCTCGGGCTCTTCTGCTCTTCAGCTGGGATGACCAGAGGCACCTGCACAGACACCCCATGGGACCACAGTTACCAGCAGCCCCTCACGAAGCTGAATAAACCTTCTGCTGCCATATTTGTCCAAATCAATACATTTCCCTTTAAAATCCTAGGTTTCAATAGCTAGAGGGACTGGAGATCAACCAGCCTGGGCTTCCTGTTTCAGAGAAGATGTAAAGAAGGGAGATGCTTGCTTGTCCCCACATGGGACCACACCAGACCCCACAGATTCCCAGAACCTAGCTGCAAAACCCACTCAGGCCCACATGGTCCCTTCACTAAGAGCAAGGCGGCTCCCCTGGGAGAGGGCCCTGGCCCACCCAGTCTGTTGCTTGTCCGGGGCCATGCAGGTGTAGGAGCATCTGCTGATGTGTCTGAGGCTCTGCACTCTTTCTTGCTCTGGCCACTGTACAGTACTGTGCTCAGGGGACCTGTATTATCTATGGAGCAGGAGAGAATTTCATCCTAGCCCCCCTTCTTTATCACCATTGCCAATGAGTGAGTTCTGAGGAGTGAGGTTGAGTCTTGGGTACTCTCTGGATGGAGGGAATGGGACCACCCAGGGGTGAAATTTCACAATGCAGGGATACGCATCTCAGTGCCATTTGTATGCCCCCTGCCTTCCCATCTCTCCTGCCCAGACTCTCTTGAAGGCTCCTCTTGGTATTTCTCTGCCCTAAGTTATCAGGCCCGTCCAGGAACCAGGCACCTCCACCCTCCTCCATGGAACTGTGGCCTCCCGGAGCTCAGCTGACCCCAGTTTCCTGAGCCTTCCTGGGGACTCATCAGTGCTGCTAAGAAATCGTCCCCAAAGCTAAAGCAAGGGGACCAAAGAGCTCGAGCTCCAGATTCCTGGTGTAAGACTGAGATGATCCATTTCCCATGCTGCATCCTCAGCATCCAGGGCATGGGCTGGGTGTGCCTGATGGTGGGGGCCTACTACAGTAGTGACTTTGGACCCAGAGGGGTCAGGAGTGTCTGATGATGGTCTTATGTTGCTGCCCACTCCTTCTGCCTGCCCTCCCTCTTCTGGGCCCAGCCATCTCCCACCTGCCCGAGAGGGCAGTGACCACCTACATTGGCTTTCTGTTGCTGGAAGTTCCGTCGAGCAGCCATGCCCCTGGCATGTGCCTGGATGACCACAACAGCCCTCCTCTTGGCCTGGACTTGCTGGCGCACCAGGTAGCCCCTGCAGAGGGCCTGCAGCTTGACCATCCTCTGCCGCAGGGTCTGGTACTGCTTTGCCAGCAGATGGCTCCGGGCAATGGCCTGCAGACGCTCAAAACCCAGGAGGATCTGCGGAGGCAAGAAGGGTGTACACCCTCAGAGGAGCCTGGGACTGGCAGGGCATAGAGCAGAGAAAGGCTTCCTGAGGGGACAGAGAGCGAGAGGCAAAGTGTTCTCGCAAATTAGCTTTACAGTTACATGCTTTCTGGCAAAGTGCTTGTGCTAAAATTTTGCACACCTATGAGCACAAGCAGATTAGGTGATTTATACTTGTAAAGCAGTTAGAACAGAGCCTGGCATGAAATTAGTGCTAAAGAAGTACTTTTAAATGGCATAAATGATAGAGTGGTCTCCTGATGCCTAGTGATAGAGAACTGGTTTGGAAGTCACTTGGGTGACAGGATTGCAGAGGTCCTGCTTTTCACACCTGCAGCCAAGTACAGTCAGCTCGTGTGTAGCTAGTGAACCTAGGTGGAGGCCTTTGGCCTGCTCCATCAAGCAAATCCCTCACAGGGAGCTTGAAAATAAAGAGAAAATAATCAACTATGAGTACCCACTTCTATGCTGCAAACACACTCTGGGCCACAGAGGTCTCTGAGCCTCTGGGCTGACTTCTATTGGCTTTTCAAAGACCAACCCTGGTGCGTGCTGTCTGTGTGGGGTCGTGCTTCATTTTACAACCGTCAAGTCATACAGACCTGCATCTCAGCTCCAGCTCTGCCGCTTGCTGACTGCGTGCTCTTGGGAAAATGACTTAATTTCTTTATGTCTCAGATCCATGACATATAGTGTCAGTTTAATAATAAATAAAATGATGCACATAGAGCAACAGGCTCCATGTACCCTTTCCATCTGCGTGTTCCAGCCACAGTCATGGCCATGACCAAGGCAAGCAGTCAAGGAGGCCCAGCAGGGCATGCTAAAGGTGCCTCTGGTTTGTTTGCTTAGCAGACACTCATTAGCAGTGCCTGTGGTCAAGGAAAAAATTTGGAAGAAGTGCTTGAAACAGAGAATAATCAATCCGTTAACTTCTTTTGCTGCCTGCAAATTGGGGGGAAAAAATAGCCACCATCTCATTTCAGAGCAGGACATCTCATTCTAGCTCTGGAGACGCCTCAAATCTTGCAGGAGATCACTTGAAACCCACAAACATGTGACCTGACACTGCTAAGAAGAGTGTGGGGCACTGAGGTTTGTGACTGGTGATGCTCCTTGCCCCAGCGCTCACATTCATAAATAAATGTCTCACACTCATAAACAAATGTCGATGTTTGTTTCTAACTGGACAGGTGTCCACTGCTCCTGCAGGCTCCGCCTCCCACATGAGTTCTCTTACCAGCTTGAAGTTCTTCTGGCTGTAGTGGCCTCTCCACCAGGCCTGGAGGGTCACAGCTGCCTGCCTCTGCCTCAGGAACTCCTCCCTAGAAGGGGAAATACAAGTCGGTGGTAATAACCACAGGCATTTTAAAAGCCTGGGAATGGGGGGACTGATTTTGAAGGGAAGAGAGAAAACAAAATTCGGGTAAAAATGAATACACATGGTATTTCTTTTCCAGAAGACTTTATAGGCTGAAAGACAGGTTAGGAACAAAAAATCTACTGCCAACAAATAAATTTATGAATGAGGACAGTCTAGTTTCTGTTATTCATTTATTAAATTTATCTTATATCTTTTATTTATTTATTTTGCCATGCTATGCAACATGTGGGATCTTAGTTCCCTGACTAGGGATCAAACCTGTGCCCCCTGCAGTAGCAGCGTGGAGCTCTAACCCCTGGACTGCCAGGACAGTCCAGTTTTTAGAATGAGGAGGAATAATTTCCTCATCACCCCCAAAGATCTATGAAGGTATAAAACCGATTTCCAACTTTTTATTCCTTGCCCCCTCCTCTGGCCACTAGCCCAGAAGTCTACCGAAATCAGGTCAGAAATCTTAGTACCAGAGCTGCTCTCTGGGGACAGGTCAAACCAGAGGGCAGCACCCAGGCACTGACAGCCTGGCAAGTGCCATCTAACTGCTCCCTCCACAGGGAGGAAGTGCTAGTGCTAAGTCACTTTAGTCGTGTCTGACTCTGTGCCACCCTATGGACTGTAGCCTGCCAGGCTCCTCTGTCCATGGTTTCCTCCAGGCAAGAATACTGGAGTGGGTTGCCATGCCCTCCTCCAACAGAGAGGGAAGTGGGCTGAAAATGGAGGGGTGATCTGAAACCTGGCCTCTGGAGAGTCAGAGGTGCATATGGTTGTATCTTTCTTCCCACACTTTACTGAGTTTTCTTATCACGTCTAATAATTTTTCAGGGTATTGTCTTAGGTTTAGAACAGTAGATTTCGATCATATTAAAAATCACCCTCGGGGAGTAGGGGCAGGGGGATTTAGATGAAGGTGATCAAAATGTGCAAGCTTCCAGTTAACTGAGTGCTAGCGATGAAATGCACATGGTGACTAGAGTGAGCACTGCTCTGTGGCACATAGGAGAGTTGTTAGAGCAAACCCTAAGAAGGATTCTCATCAGAAGGAAAAAAAAATTCTTTTGTTTTTGTATCTGTATGAGAAGATGGATATAATAATAACTCTGGTGGCCCAGTGGTAAAGAATCTGCCTGCCAATGCAGGAGGTGAGGGTTCAGTCTCTGAGTTGGAAAGATCCCCTGGAGAAGGAAATGGCAACCCACTCCAGGATTCTTGCCTGGGACATCCCATAGACAGAGGAACCTGGCAGGCTGCAGTCCATGGGGTTGTAAAAGAGTTGGACGTGACTTAGTGACTGAACAACAACAACAATCTTACTGTGGTAATCGGTTCATGGTATAAGTCAAATCATTATGTTGTTGTCCAGTTGCTCAGTCATGTCTGACTCTTTGTGACCCCATGGACTGCAGCACTCCCGGCCTCCCTATTATGTGGTACACCTTAAACTTATATGGTATTGTATGTCAATTATACCTTAATAAAACTGGGAGACAAAAACAAAAACAAAACAAGAAAAAGATCTTCTGGAGAACTTCAATATTTATTGATATCTAGGTGCCGCCCAGTCCAATTAAGTCAGAATCTTTGTTGATGGGCAAAGAATATATGTCTGCACATATAATATTTTTAATGCATGTACACATACATTTACATGATGATTCTAATATAAGGCCAAAGCAAACAACTGAATAGTCTAAAGAAAATTTTGTCTCTTTTCTAATGTACAGTGGTCCTCAGCTGGGGGTGATTCTTCTCCCAGGCACATTGGGCAATGTCTAGACACATTTTTGGTTGCCATGACTGGGGGATGGGGAGGAGGATGCTACTGGCATCTTAGTAAGTAGAGTTTAGATGCTGCTAAACATCCCACACTCTTGCCTGGAAAATCCCATGGACGGAGGAGCCTGGTAGGCTACAGTCCATGGGGTCGCTAAGAGTCGGACACAACTGAGAGACTTCACTTTCACTTTTCCCTTTCCTGCCCTGGAGAAGGAGATGGCAATCCACTCCAGTATTCTTGCCTGGAGAATCCCAGGGACGGCGGAGCCTGGTGGGCTGTCATCTATGGGGTCGCACAGAGTCGGACATGACTGAAGCGACTTAGCAGCAGCAGCAGCAAACATCCCACAATGCCCAGGATAGCCCTCTATAACAAAAAGTTATCCAAGCAAAATGTCAATAGTGGGACTTCACTGGGGTTCCAGTGGTTAAGAATCCACCTTGCAATGCAGGGGACATCAATTCAATCCCTAGTCTGGGAAGATTCCACATGCTGAGGGGCAATTATGCCCATGCGCCACAACTACTGAGGCTGTGTTCTGGAGCCGGAAAACCACAGCTATTGAAGCTCATGTACCCTAGAGCCTGTGTTCCACAACAAGAGAAGCCAGTGCAATGAGAAGCCTGTGCACTTCAACCAGAGAGTAGCCCCTACTCACCAAAACTAGAGAAAGTGTGTGTGTAGCGATGAAGATTCAGCACAGCCAAAAGTAAGTAGATAAATAAAATAAATATCAATAGTATTGAAGCTGAGAAATCATGATTTCTATTTCAGTCTTTTAAAAAATTTTCTTGTCTAATTGCATTGGCCAAAACAGCAATAACACTGCAATTATCAATAGTGATCACTTCTGGGTAGATGGAGTAAATATACTTTTCCTTACCTCTCCTGCTAACTATGACTAAAACCCCTTAGACATTATACATAAAACAAATATGAAGAAGACCCTGAAAGATGGAGGATGATAAGGAAGACAAGCTAAGATCTCAGACAGTGGTAACGTCTCTGAGCTTCTTTTTGTCTCATGAACCCCAGACTAGGAGCTGAAGAAGTAGAAAATCCAGAAATGACAACGGGAACAGACTAAAAAACCCCAAGAAAAGCCTTCTCTCTCCAGTAAAAAGACCAGCAAAGGGACAGTTTAGCAAGACAAAACTTTTAGATGATAACCAGCCTACTCCAGTGAAACACCATTTAAACAACTGTGGTTCTCACCCCCAGTTACACCAGAAAATGCCCAGTGGAAAGCCTAGATTCCCACTCTCACCTGTATTGTGTCAGAAAAGGCTGAGCAGGAAGTCATCCTCGATGGGCAGTAATGAGTCCATCCCCCACAATGTCACTGGAGACCACTGGGGACTCCTGCACCTGTATGGCCTTCCAAGCCACACTGCCCTGCCTCATGACCTTTCTCACAGGTGCCCACAACCTCTACTCCTGTGATTCAGCCACTATCTCCTATTTTGTCCTATCTGGGTTTCCAGGCCTTCCTGTGATTGGTAACAGGCCAGTGGGACAGCAGGGAACAGCACCATGGTATCTGCAGAGTCCTCTGAACATGGTGAGGGTCCCCTGGAGAATGGATAGGATACCCACTCCAGTATTCTTGGGCTTCCCTGATGGCTCAGCTGGTAAAGAATCCGCCTGCAATGTGGGAGACCTGGGTTTGATCCCTGGGTTGGGAAGGTCCCCTGGAGAACGGAGCAGCTACCCACTGCAGTATTATGGCCTGGAGAATTGCATGGACTGTATAGTCCATGGGGTCACAAAGAGTGGGACATGACTGAGCAACTTTCACTTTCACTGGACATAGTGAGGGTAAGGGAGGTAGTAATATGGCTGATTTGCTGAACCTGGGCTGAAATTCAAGTGTTACCTATTTACTGACCAGGGAACTGAGTCAAAGATGTTTCTTTTCTTCCATCCAAAACCAACCACCTCATAAACCCAAACCTATATGTTTTCTAAGATAATTGAAGGAGAATCAAAATACAGTCGAGACCACACTGGTAGATTCTGCCCTTCACCCCTAAACATTCAAATCATGTATTAGAAATTCTCTGCCAACACAGATGGCAGTGTCCCTGGTCAGGAGGTTGCAAAGGTCTTCTGCCTCAGTCACCCCCAGAGAGAGACCAGAGGGAACATGTGACCCTGGTTTAAGGGGTACAGGCCTGCCCAGGGGACAGGGCGTGTGGATGTGTGGGTGGGGAGGGGCTTGGGGCAGGGCCTGCACCTGTATTTGTAGCCCCGCAGGACTCTCTGGATTCTGATGGCAGCCTCGTCCAGGGCCTGGCTCCTCTGTACCTCCAGCAGGGTGTCTTGGTTTTCCTGGAACAGAAGAGTTCTCATCACATAACTGCCCTGCCTCACTCCCAAGCCTCTACCTGCAGCCAGGGCTCTATCTCCAGAAGTTAGGAGCTCTCAGACTCTTTCCGGGAGAAGTGGGCAGGGGTTGACAGACATGAGGTTGAAAGACTTGCTCTCAACTTGCCATTGATGTGGCTCCGAGCCCAGAGCTGCAGCCCAGCCCCTCAATCCAAGAACTTCCCATTTTAGCTCTTTCTTCCTGTTAATTCAATCTGGAAAATTTCATTTCTGCTCTGGAGAAGCCACTGTAAGAAGTGAAATCACTCAATCATGTCCGACTCTTTGCGACCCCATAGACTGTAGCCTACCAGGCTCCTCTGTCCATGGAATTTTCCAGGCAAGAGTACTGGAGTGGATTGCCATTTCCTTCTCCAGGGGATCTTCCCGACCCAGGGATGGAACCTGGGTCTCCCGCATTGCAGGCAGACGTTTTACCATCTGAGCCACCAGGGAGAACCCAAGAGGGGGGAAAAACTGTCCCCGAAGCTGTATTTTATTTCCTAAAAATCATGTGAAACATGCATTCAGCTGTAATACAGATGCATGCTTGTTTCAATATTAACATGTTTCCGCAGCCTTTGCAGAGAATTCACAATGTGAGGTGATGAACCGTATTCATCCTTGAGTGGTGACATTCCCAGGCCCACCTTGATGCTCCCCCTGGATCCCAGGTCCAGAAGGAAGGGACTGTCTTTGCAGAGCAGAGAGCAGCACGGGCCTTTGGCAAGTGACGAGCAGAAGCCAAGGGCTTGGTGGCTCTTTCTGCCTTCATCAATCTTACATCAAGTAAGTACTGGGACTCTTTGCATGTGTGTGGGTGGGCAATGGGGACACAGAGATGGACTAGACTCCTGACTGTGGCCTCATGGAGCAGCCAGGGAGAAGGAGGAATGGAGGGGCGGGCAGTCTCCTCACCTCCTAAGCCATGAGCCTATGCTGACCCTACCATCCAAACCAGCAGTTCCCAACCTTTTTGGCACCAGGGACTGGTTTCATGGAAAAGACAATTTTTTCATGGACTGGGTTTTTCATGGACTGAGGGGTGGGGGATGGTTTTAGGATGATTCAAGTGCATTTCATTTATTGTGTACTTTATTTCTATTATTATTATTACATCAGCTCCACCTCAGATCATCAAGCATTAGATTCCAGAGGTTGGGGACCCCTGGTCTAAACCACACCCTACTGGGTAGCACCCTGGGATTCACCCAACCTCTTCCTTCTGTGGAGTCACCTCCCCCAGTAGAGTCTGAAGCCCCTCTGCTTCTTTCCTTTTTAAGCCCCACAGTCCCAGCTCTAGCCTAACTAATGATGGATCTGCAATAGGCCCACTGGAGAGCTGGGGCTGGGAGGACAGACAAGGATTGGTGGGCAGGCTCCATGGGGTAAGAGGAGAGAGTGGAAGCCTCAGGAAGGGGCAATGGGGACAGGGTGTGGTGCCAGGTGGGCTGGCAGAGCCCTAATTCTGGCCCTGATCTTCTTGTGTTCCTCCTCACCCTGCTGACCTACCCAAGGTGTGTGGGGTTAGGAAACACTGACACTCTCTCCCTTAGACCCAACTCAAAATCCTGGAGGGCCCGAAGGCCAGCCTCAGGGCTGGAGGCTGCCTCAGCTGTGACCTTGGGCCTCCCTGTAAGTTGATGGAGTGAGAGGTGGGGGGTGGGAGGTGGGAAGTGGTGCTGCTTGCCCTGACCCTGCCAAGGATGAGCTATCAAAGGGCAGGGTCCACACTGCCGCCTTCCCTGAAGCTCCGCCTCCCCAGGGAGGCAGGGGCGTGGCTTCCCCAGGACTGACTGCAGACTTCGCTTAGGCTCCGGCTCCTGGCAGCAAAGACTGCTCCGGAAGACCTCCCTCAGGTCCTTTTTGCTCTTGCTCAGTAGCTTGGAGGCAGCCCCTCTGTCTCCTTAGGTCTTGTCCTAAACTTCCTCTCCTAAGAAGCCGCCCGGGCTTTCACAGGCTGGGCTGGGCTCTTTCGGTGACTCCCTGCCTCCCTTTCCCCTAGCATGGTTTTCTACGACCAGGGCTCCTTGAGGGCAGGGGCTAGGCATGGAGCAGGCGCCCACGGGCACCAGACCAGCCACACAGGCTTCAGGCTCTCACCTTCAGGAAGATCTTGGTCTTTCCCATTTTCCATTCTTTATCTGTCCCCAGCCACCCTTCGGCGATGCGCAGGGTCATTTGGCGAAACTTGTTCCGGAGCTGCCAGGAGGAAACAGGAGGGGCTCGGTGGAGTCACGCAGGAGGCTGAGGGCCCTCCTCAGGGGCTTCTGAGGGATCGAGATCTTTCTGCTCCCACAGGGGTCGCTGCCAGGGGCTGCTGGGCCAGGGCACCAGTACCCGGCACCCTGGATCAAGGATGGGCTCCCGAGGATTACGAGACCACAGTGCTTCCACGGGTGTGGGGTCTCAGTGTGGCCCTTGGACACGGGCAGTCCAAACTTAAGGATGGCTGAGTGTTTTGGGGAAGGATAGGACGGACTTCCTGCTCCCTGGCCACACATCACCTCTGTGACTGCTGCTGCTACTGCTGCTAAGTCGCTTCAGTCGTGTCCGACTCTGTGCGACCCCATAGACGGCAGCCCACCAGGCTCCTCCGTCCCTGGGATTCTCCAGGCAAGAATACTGGAGTGGGTTGCCATTTCCTTCTCCAATGCACGAAAGTGAAAAGTGAAAGTGAAGTCTCTCAGTCGTGTCCGACTCTTCGCGACCCCATGGACTGCAGCCTACCAGGCTCCTCCATCCATGGGATTTTCCAGGCAAGAGTACTGGAGTGGGGTGCCATTGCCTTCTCCGACATCCTGCCCTAAAAGGGAGTATTTGCTTTAAACTTTGGTTGCTCCTAGAAGCAACATATTCAGCCGCTAGCCTCCTCCAGAGAAGGGAAGCAGGAACAGGGGTCATTTCAAAGCTTCGGCCCCTGGGCATCAAGAAGGGGCCCTGAGCCCTCTTGGAACTGGGAGGTTGCGGGCGCCCAGAGGTGCCTAGAGCCGCCCGGGTTTTCGGGATGTGCACGCCACGTCTTGGGGCCTGCCAGCCAGGCTGCGGGGACACACACCTCCGTGCGCATGGCGCTGGGCAGCAGGACGCGGAACCTCTGTGAGAACTCCTCGAACGAGTAGCGGATGGGGAAGCCGGACTTGCGGATGTGCACGGTCTCCATCATCCCTGAGTAGCGCAGCTGCTGGATGCACAGCTCCCGGTCGAAGAGCTGCGGGTGCAGAAGCAAGGGGCTGACAGCACGGGCCGCCCCCTTCCCAACCACTTGCCACCACCTCTGCCGCTGTCCCCAAATGCAGGAGAACGAAACAAACACTTGGTTTCATGAAAATTCTATTCTGAATAGAGATAGTTGGTTGAAGTCGCTGAAAAGTCCTGGAAGTGTTTCCAAGGAGATAAAAGTCCATCACATACAAACTGGGACATCCATAAGAAGAGCAAATATTTCCCTCATTTTCAGGATATGCAGAGTATGAGGAATAGAAAAATTTTTTGCATATGTCACATTTAAAATAGTGTTAAATGCCCCCAAACAGTGATCCCAAAGAACACGGTTTCCTTCTGACCTTGCCAATGTTGGGGTGACCACTGCCCCTGGGGTCCTTCTGGCAGGGGCACCAGCATGCCTCCCACTCCAGTGGAAGGAAGAAGTACATTTCCTACTTAGACTCAGAAAATATTGTAATCAGTTTAGTCTCTGCATCCTCCAGAGATAGCTATTTGGAGAGGAGTTTGGTCACAATGCTTTGCACAAGGGTATGGGGGCTCAGCCATGGCTGGCACGCTAGACGGGCCCCCTCCGCCTGGAACCAGGAGTGTCTGGGGACTAGGGGCATGCCCTCCAATCTGGCAAGCCTACCAGCAGGCAGTCACCCACTTGGAAACACGGAGGGCCATCGAGGCAACTGCTAATGGGATCAAGGACCACCCAGCAATTTGGGGCAACTAGTTAGCTTCCATTTGTCCAGTATTTCTGGTGAACCTGCTGTTTCTCCTTTAATCTTTACAACAGCTCTACTTGGAGGGGGTACTTAGCTCCAATTTAAAGATGAGGTGCCTGAGCCTCAGAGACATACTCTTAAGTGTCTGAGCCAGAGTTCCAATCTTGAGCCTGCCTGGCCCCTCAGCCTGGGTTCCCTTATACCTGCACAGGAGCTGCCATCTCCCAGAGGTGTTTCAGCCAGGGGCACCCACAAGACCTGAGCATGACCCTCATGCCCTCACCTGTGGCAGAGGGCCTTTCGGAGCACAGTTACTATTTAACATCTATGCATTGTGCCTTTAAGGAAGATACATTTTGGATTTCCTGGGCCAGTCTGAATTTCATGTAATTGTATACTTTCAAAAAAGGAACTTTATTTAATGTAACATTATTTTTTTTCTCTTATAAGACTTTTTTTTTTTTTTAATCATTTTATCTCCTTTCAGATGGCATCTTCCCATGTCTGGAAGCCTTTAAATTTGCAGTCTCTGGGTGGGATTCCCAAGCTGGAATCCCAGGGACTGGGTAGGCAGCAGGCTCACACCCAGCACAAAAGTAGACAAAGCCACTTTCCAAGGGTTTAATGGCCTCAGGTCTTGGTGACCAGTAGTTGGTGTCAGCCTCTAAAATCACAGTACTGGTTGCTGCCCTTACAGAGTGTGGTTTACTTATGCAGATATGGTGCGCACACACACAAAAAAAGTCATGTGCAACCCTTGCTGCTCCCTGCAGGCTGGCAGATCCAGAATTTAAAGAAGAGAAAACTGAGGCTCAGAGAAGCAACACACTTGACCAATGGCAAGCGAATGGCAGTGTGGAGAGAGTTGAGGTCTGGGAGATCCAAAGCCTTGAAGGTCACCGATCTTCAAGTGGTCTAGGCTGGCCACCTTGCCTCAGTGTCCCCAGCTGTAAAATGGGGGCAGATAGCTTTAAAGCTGCCCAGGCACTGATGAAGGGAGTGACATGACTCCAGATGCCATCAGATTCCTTCCCTTAGATGCCTCCCCTCATCCTGTGCCGGTCCCCAGACTCCCCTCATTACCAGTGGCTTCTTATATTCATTAGGTTTGATGCAACGGACGAAGTAGGGCTGGCAATTGGTCAGGATTTTCATCAGCTGGTCCAGAGACTGCTTGAACTGGCCAGCCAAGGTGGAGGGCCGCTTGCTGGAATCTTCAGACTGTGGACAGAAGCACAGGGCACAAGTGGAGCTCGACCCAGGGCACAGCTGACCCGTGGCACAGCGAGGGCTTCTGCTGAGGTCCCACAGGTGGGCAGGGCTACATTCATCCAGTCGCTCATCCGTTCATTTAGCATAGCTTCCTCAAGTGCCTCCTGCGTGCAGGCACCCAGTACACACTGGGGACCCAGAGGCAAGTAAAGCTGGGCAAGCCTCCTGTCTAGGAGTGGGGACCCCAAAGTGAGATGCACAGGGTGAGGAGACAATGCCAATTTTTACCTTGCCAGTCTACATTTTTCAGTTTTTGTATAGATTTTGTATGCTTTTTTTGAATGTTATGTACTGTACATTGTAAGCATTACTGTAAATGTATATAGTTTTTTAAAAATGTATTAAAATGATAGATGCAAGAGAAAACAAAAAACCCAAGCCCCAGGCCAAGAGTGCGTTAAGTGCATGCTCAGTCACTGCAGTCATGTCCAACTCTGTGACCCCATGGACTGCAGCCCGCCAGGCTCCTCTGTCCACGGGATTTCCCAGGCAAGAATACTGGAGTGGGTGGCCATGCCCTCCTCCAGGGGATCTTCCCAACCTAGGGATCGAACCAGAGTCTCCTGCGTCTCCTGCATTGCAGGTGGATTCTTTATCACTAAGCCACCGGGAAAGCCTTGGGCCAAGAGTAGTGTGTGTTTTTGTGCCATACTGAGCTTGGGAGATGCTCCTTGATCAAACTTTTTCCAAGATCAAATGCTCTTGAGCAAACATATGTACTGTCAAATTTCATCAGTCTGGAGACTCGAATTCATGCTCTAACGCCTCTGAGAATAGGATGCAATCCCTGGCAGGTATAGTAACAATGGGCAGCATTCTCCTGGTTTTAAAATTATGCATTTTCCTCCTGTTCCTGCTCCCTGAAACCTGTGGACCTGCCTTGAAGGCCCCACAGCGCCAGGTCCAGGCTGTGCTCTGGCCTCAGCTGTGGAGTCCAGCCTGGCTCCGTGAGGGCAGAGGGTCTGGCTCAGCTCCACCTGGTTGTAGACCTGGGTAGTTCCTGCAGGCCTCATAGCTCCTTGGTGCCTCTCTGGGCTGGCTCTGCATGTGGGTATGCTGCGGGCCCTGGGCACTAAAGTGTTAGGAGCCCTTGTGGAGGTGGGGGGGGCACCTCAGTGTGGCCAGAGCCGACTAGAGCATGGAGTAGGGGGCTGTGGGTTCCTATGCCTGCATCCACAGTTCCTATGCCAGGCCTCATCTCCCAGCCCAGGGGTGGGGGAGCTCCTCATCAGATGACTCACAGGGCTTTTCTGGAACAGTCACTGTTAAGGGGTGAAGGGAGACCCCCACCCTGCCATGCTGTCCTAGGCTGCTCTGAGGAGCACCAGGGGCTCTCTGCTCCCTCCTCCATGGCCAGCAGGCCCAGTGCTGTTGCCACCACACCATACACACACACACCCCACCCACCACACACACACACACACCCACAACACACACACACACACCCCACACCACACACCCCCCACAACACACACATGTACACCACATACCACACACACACCACACCATACACACACACCCCACCCACCACCCACACACACCCACACACACACTTGGACCCCACATACCACTCACACACCACACCATACACACACACACACCCCACCCATCACACACACACCCACAAAACACACATGGACCCCACATACCACATACACACCACACCATACACACACACACACACAAAAACACACATGTACCCCACATACCACACACACACCACACCGCACACACACACACCCCACCTACCACATCCCCCATAACACACACATATACCCCACATACCACACACACAAAACACATACATACTAGACACCACACAAAGCACATATATGCCACATACACCACACACCCCCATAAAACATACACAGAGACCAATATAGAAAGAAATAACATAAACAAACTCAGCGAGCCCTACAGAGACTCACTGGGGAGCAGGCAGAGTCCCGTGCTCCTGCCCCTGGCCACTACCCCCACAGTGCCTCACCCCCTTTTCAGTCACCTCTGCACCCCAATTGCGAATCTCCAACCCCAGACCCCAAGCAGAGGGGCCTCTCCATGCCTGTCTGCCCCCAAGGCCCTGGGCAGAGCAGGGCCACCAGAGCCCACCTTGAATTGCTGGCTGCCCGCCTTCACCCGGACGATGCTCCCAAGGCCCCGCCTGCTTTCCTCGGACTCCAGCCCGAATATCTCCCGCAGGAACTTGTTTTGGGAGGAGTGGACCAGGGCGAGGATGTCCCTGTTCAGCACATCTCGATTCTTCTCCAGGAAGCCTGTGGGGAAGCAGAGCCCCCCAACCCCCGCCAGCTCAGACCAGGGAGGGGAGGGTGAGGTGCAGGCAGGAGGCCACCACGCCGGCCTCCATCTCCCCACGTCTCAACATCCAGTGCCTCCACTCAGCACCAAGTCATGTCACATCCACACCCTGCAGCCCCCATAACCCACCATCCCCACCCCAAACTCCCTCATCCAAGCTTGCACCCCACCCCAGGGGGTCTCCTCTCTCCTCTAGTACCTGTGCCCCACCCCAGGGGTCTCCCCTCTCCTGATGGCCTATGGCCCCCAAGAGATCTCTGGGACGTTCTTCCCTTCTCAGCCCTCCAGGATAATGCTGGCTTGTGCTTCAGGGACAGCTCGAGCGTCATCTATTCCAGGAGGCCCTACTGGCTCCTATCTGCCCTGTGTGGCCCTTCACCTGGGCCCTGTCATTCAGCTCAGGGAAGCCTGAGGCCTTCCCATCTGTTCCATCAGCTGCAGCTCCCCGGGTGGACCACAGGTGGGAGCGAGTCCATTCCCCTTGACATCCTGGCCCTTGCAGCCCCTGCTGTCACGGCCACTTTCACAAGAAACGCTCTAGCAGCACAGCAGACAGAGTGTCCATTCATTGTGTGGCTTAGACCTCCCCAAGGGTGGTGCCTGTGGATTCTCATCAGGGATCTGAGTTTCTGGGAAACCCTGGGCAAGTCTGATTGAGCCAACTGCTTGTCTACATAAAGGAGCCAAAACAGAAGAGAGGGAAAAGGAGAAAATGAAGAAGCCTGCCCACCCCCATAACTTCTGAAAATCTGTCAACCTGGCTGCGTCCAGGGAGCTTGCCATCTGGACAGAAAGGCCTGGCCACTCCTGCTGGGAGGCCCACCCTTCCCTAGCAACCTGTACAGCAGTCTGTACTAGAGCAGCTGCTTCACATGTCCCTGTGGAACCAGCAAGGGGGGAAAATAGCTGCTTTGCTCTTCCTGGAAGCCCGAAACAGGGAAAGGAAAGAAATTAAACACCACTTGGCTTCCTGGCTTCAAGGATAGGGGGTAGAGGTAGGTGACTTGCTGATTATGAGGTCCTAAGACATATTTCTTTCCTCATTATAAGTACAAACTGCACTGGTCTTGGAACTGAACGTGTGCCCATAGGCAGTATGTGCACATACACGTGAGCACTTGCGTGAACACATGTGTGCACGCACATGCACGGGCCTGGACAGAGTAGGTTTGGGAATGAAGCGTGTCTTTCGCTTACTAAGGAGACCCTGAGGGCCTGGGCGCCCCAAGGCCCTTCTACCAACCTTGCTCTGGGGCCTTGGAACAACATGCTAGAGGCAGAGGCCCCTTCAGCTTAAGGAGTGAGCCTCTAGAAATTAGGGAGGGGGGAGTGTATGGGCTGAGCTGTTTGCCCCCCAAATCCATATGTTGAAAAATTAACCCATAGTACCTCAGAATGTGTGTGGAGAGAGGGCCTTTGAGGAGGTAATGAAGGTAAAATGAGGCTGTTAGGGTGGGCCCTAATCCAGTCGGAGTGGTGTCCTACAAGAAGAGGAGATTAGGACACAGACACTCACAGGAACAATAAAGATGCCAGAGAGAGACTTCAGAAGGAACCGGTCCTGCTGACGTTTGCCTTGGACTCCTGGCCTCTGGAACTGTGAGAAGATACATTCCTGTACCTCTCTGTGGAACTCTGCTATGGGAATGTTGGACAGTGGACACAGTGTGGGTCTGGGGGTGAGTGGACAGCACATCTCCCCTCCCGCCGTGGGAGAGAGTGGGCCTGCCAGAGGCAGGGCACAGAACTGCAAGGAGGAGGCACTAGAGGACGGTTGCTTCTCAAAACCAGGCCAGACGATGACTGGGGGCCTGCTGAGGGTGTCACCCCGCAGGCGCCCGACTCAGACTTGTCCTCTCCCTTTAAGTCCCCCCTTTTTAGTGGGGTGCTCTGTGCATGCCCGCACAGCCTTGTGTGGGGTCTGGGAAGGCCATGTCAATGGTGGAAGAAGGAAGCTGGATTCCCTCTCTGCCAGCAGGTGCTGTGAGAGGAGAAGACTGGACCAAGAGCTCTAAGTGAGCCGCCCTCACCAAGCTGAGAGTGGTGAGAGCAAGCTTGCTTTGCCAGGTCCAGGGCCACCTGAAGAGGAGGCTGGCACATAAGCCCCTCTCCCAGCCCTGTACTGAAAGACTGCCTTCTGCAGATGGGGCGAGCAGGCATGTGATGTTACCCTGTGCCCTTCCAGGCTTAGACGAAGCCTCCCCATTCCAGGTGCTTTCGGGGGGATGATTGAGGCACACCTGGGCTCAAACCTCCCCCCACCCCATCCCTGCCAAAAGACAGAGTAATGGGGCTTAAGTCATGGAGATAGCAGGGCACTGAAAAAAACCCAGCAGGCTCAGTTTTAAGGAGCATTAATGGAATTTTGTACTTCAAAAGCCTAGAAAGAAACTACCTTAATCTTAGCATACATGGAAGTTTCAGATCACTGCAAAACTAAAACTTGGCCTTGAGTAGCCCATGGAGGTTGATGTGCTCAGTGTCTTTGTGTTCTGGAATTCTGAAGTCCACTAGCTCTGGTCTCCCCCTTTTGGAAAAGCCCCAAAGCCAGGATCTGGTGGGAGTTATAAAGGAGCCCCCTTACCTCCTCATTTCTCCAACAGAACTAATCCCCTGATCTCGGAACACCTCCCTTCATCCATGTGAAAACACCAGCCTCTCCTGTTGCCTTGTCCCTCCACCTGAAAAGTGTACTTGGAGCATCCCTGACTCCAAGTTTCCAGTTAGACCACAGTAGCTCCTCAGTTCTCCATACAAGCCACACAGAGTGACACTATGGCTTTCCGCCTCATTTTCCTGATCACTGCACACTGGCCACCTCTCCCATTTTTCTAAGCACACCAGCAGCTTGACCACCTCAGCCCCTTACTTCTCTAATCAAAACTATGCCTGGGACTTCCCTGGTGGTCAAGTGGTTAAGAACCCACCTGTCAATGCAGGAGACATGGGTTATATCCCTGTTCTGGGGAGATCCCACAAGCTATGGGGCAATTAAATCCATGCGCCACAGCTACCGAGGCTTATGAGCTTCAGGGCCCACATGCCACAGCTACTGAGCCTGCATGCTGCAACTACTGAAGCCCTTGCACCCTGGAGCCCTGTGCTCCGCAGCAAGAGAAGCCACCACACTGAGAAGCCCTCACACCACACCGCAATGAGAGAGGACCCCCTCTTGCCACAACTAGAGAAAGCCCACGCGCAGCAATGAAGACCCAGCACGGCCAATAGATAAATAAAATCTTTAAAAACATGCCTGACCTTATCTCAACACATACACTTTCACTACCAAGAGAGTGAAAAGATATCCCACAGAATAGGAGAAAATATTTGCAAATTCTGTATCTGATAAGGTAATTACAATAAAAAAAGAAAACAATTAACATGTGTTGGTAAGGAGCTGGAGGAATTGGAAACTTCATACATTGCTAATGGGAATGTAAAATGGTACAGCCACTTTGGAAAACAGTTTGGTGCTTATCCCAAAAGTTAAATAGAAATACCATATGACCCAGCAATTCCTCTCTTAGGTATGTGTCCCAAAGAAGTGAAAACATATGTCCACATAAAAACTTGTACATGAGTGTTAATAGCAGCATTACTCATAATGGCCAAAAATATCCATCAGTTGATGAAGGGATAAACAAAAAGTGGTATATCTGTGCTGTGGAACATTGTACTGCAGTATAAAGAAACAAAGTACAGAAACATGCTACAATGTGAATGAACATTGAAAACGTTATGCCAAGTGAAAGAAGCCAGTCACAAAGGCCACACGGTGTATGATTCCATTTATGTGAAACGTCCAGAACAGGCAAATCCACAGAGACAGAAATTAGTAGTTGCTGGGGTTGGGGAGAATTGGGGAGCAATGAGGAATGACTGCTAATGGGAGTTCCTTTTGTTTTTCTGAACGCAAGCCCCCCGCATTAGAAGAATGGAGTCTTAACCTTTGGACTGCCAGGAAAGTCCCTAATGGGGATTTCTTTTGGGGGGTGATGTAAATGTTCTAAAATTGTGGCAACAGCTGCATAATTCTATGAATACACTAAAACACCATTGAGTTGTAGACTTCAAATGAGTGAATTTTATGGTATGTGAATTATCTCTCAGTAGAACTATTACCAACAAGACAAAACACAAACATACATCTCTGGTCCATTCTATTCCCTCTGTCCCATTCCTGGCTCTGCAAAATGACCTTGCAAAATGACCTGGCCTTCTTTCCATGGCCTCCCTGGGGTGCTCCAGATTTGGAAGGAAGGGACTGTGGAGAGGAGCTTCACCTACCTTCTACATGGTAGTGCACCTCGCCAGCAAAGTGGGCGATGCCAAATTGGGCATCGTGGATGGTCTTGGGCTGCAGGAAGCCCTTGTTGTTAGCGTGGACATTCTTCAGTTTTTGCAGCAAGGTGGTATCTGTCCCCTGGAAGAACGGATGCCCTATGGGCTGCGGACCCAGAGCCCAGCCACTGGGTACACCTCCAGGTCTCAGGGGCTCGCTCAAAGGGCAAAGCAACTGGGTTCAGAATGACTGAGGGCTTTTCTACAGACAGCAAGTGGATGTGTCAGGGGCAGGGGCTCGTTGCCTGAGCGAGGGCAGAGGCAGGAAGACAGACTGCCAGCTTGCTGGCTGTAGCCTTCCCAGGGAGCAGAGGATCTCCCTTCTCTGGATCAGAGCTCTTACTGACTACCTGTGAGAGTCCATCTCCCCAGAGACATGCAGAGTCCCCCAAAGCAAGAAGGAAAGTGTTGCCTTGTCTTGCACTCCGTGCAGCCCTTGGCCCACAAGGCTCAACCAGCCCTCTCCGGGGGTGTGTTCTTGAATCTAAATAATCTATGCTGAGGAGTAGAAGTGAGGGTGGACTCCGATGCCTTCCTCCAGGAGGAAAGCCTTGAAGGAGAGGAAGGCTGGAAGGCTGGGGCTACTCTGCAAACCCCAGGCAGAGGTTTCAGCAGCCATGGAGTTTCCCAGGCATGGGGTCTCCACCTGAGGGGAGGCAGGCCCAGAGGCGCACCTGTGGGAAGCGGCTCTCTTCATCCAGGAGGGAGATGATACTCATGGGCCTGAGGGCCAGCAGGTCCAGGGTCGGCCGGTTGTCGGTGTAGTGGATGTAGTCCCAGGCGATGCTCTCCGCGCGGTACTCCTCCTGCTCCGCAGTGAACACGTGCTGCACAAAGAGCTGCTGCAGATGCTCGTTGGCCAGGTTGATGCAAAGCTGCTCAAAGCTGCAAGGGCCGCACCGCCCCGGGGGGCAAGGTTGGCTTGGTTGCCGCTGCAGCCAACCCCTGGCACACAGACCCACACGTGTGTACCCACAGAGCACACCCCCAAACAGCATACACGCCGACAGACAGCCTCCCTCTTCTTCTGCCTCTACCTCCATCCCCTCCTCCATCCCACAGCAAACAGATTCAGAGAAATGAGGAGGCTCCACTTAGCATCAAGCCCTGACTTTGACTCCATAAGGTCCCCAGCAGTATCCTCTGCTAAGCTAGGCTGTCCTGACATGGAGACAATCTCTGGGGGACCAAGGGTTCAGTAGCCACCCTGTCCCATGGGCAAGTGGCTTTGGTATTAAGACGAGCTTCTGGAGACCCATCATTGATGGCTGGGCTCCTTTGCATCAATCAGGCATACCCTTTTCCCCTCCCCCAATCCTCCCACTTGCTCTTCCTCCTGGGCTCCATTTCACCTCCAGAAATGGTCCCTCCACTCATCACCCCTGGCTCAGGTCAGAAACCAGGCCATCATACCTGACACCTCTCCCTCCTCCCCAGTTCCAATCAGTTGCCAAAGTCCGGTCTGTGATCTCTCCAACACAGCACCTGATCTGTTTACTTCTTTTCACTCCCATTGCTGCTCCCTTAATCCAGGTCACCCTTCTTTCTCACCTGAGGCACAGTAGCAACCGCCTCATGGCTCTCTCTGCCTCCAGCCTCACCCCTCCAACCACTTTCCATGGCCACTAGACAGAGGTTTCGGACGTGCAGATCTGATCCCCACCCCACCCTGCTCTCCCCCTACTTTGAATCCTTGTGGACCTGAGCTCCCATTATTTTCAGGATCCAGGCAAACAATGACACAGCAGAAAGCCTGCCCAACACTGCCAGGGAATGGACACAGGGGACTCTGTGAGTGATAGTTGCTCAGCCATGTCTGACTCTTTGTGATCCCATGGACTGTAGCCTACTAGGCTCCTCTGTCCATGGAATTCTCCAGGCAAGAATACTGAAGTAGGTTGCCACCTCCTTCTCCAGCAGGGCACCCTGCCCTTCTCTAATTCTAAGTCTTCACACATGCGAGACCCTCCTTTCTCTGACCTGCTCTTTTGGTTCATCCTTTGGGTCTCACTTAGGCATTTCTTCCTCAGGATGGGTTGTCCATTTATGCAAAACCTTATGGTATCTCAGGTTGGTTGTTGAGGTCTGTTAACCCAAGAGAGTTAACACACCACCTGGACAGTGTGGAGTGTTGTTGTAGATATCAGCAATTGCAGCCACCCCTGACAATGAGCCCCGAGGGAACTCAGGGTGGAGACCAGGAACACTGGCCAACCAGCAGTCATCAGACTGCCCGCGTGCTCAGTCACTCAATCACGCCCAACTCTTTGAGGTCCTTTGGCCTGTAGCCTGCCAGGCTCCTCTGTCCATGGGATTTTCCAGGCAAGAATATTGGAGTGGGTTGCCATTTCCTCCTCTAAGGGATCTTCTTGACCCAGGAATCGAACCCATGTCTCCTGCAGCAGGTGGATTCTTTACTGCTGAGCCACTGCGGAAGCCCCATCAGATTGCAGCTACTCACAACAGTACAGCTTGAAGAAACTCAGGATGTGAAAACACAGAATGCTGGCCCCAGATATCTGAGACTCACATCAAAGGAATGATTTCAGTGAACCCAGACTCCTGCATCTTTCCATGCACAGAAAAGTGCTAAATACCTTAACTTGAGATATCTAGTTTTCTTTTATTAACAATAATCTTTTGATGTTCTACCTGCCCTTTGTTGCAAAAAACTCCCATATATCCTGGCTCCACCCTCGCCTCCTCGGAGCATTTTACTCAGAATTATTTGAGATGCTGTCTCCTGGGCTTGAAGTTCTAGGAATGTCTGCTGAATAAAACAGAAGTCTCAACTTTTAGGTCGTGCACTTTTTTTCAGTTGACAAGAGTACTCTTGTGGACGGCAGGTCGGGTAAGTGACTGGGTGCTGAGTGACATGGCCCTGCTCCTTAAGGTGGCCCCCAGACTGCAGCCCTGCCACAAACCCAGCTGGTGGCTCCTTCACAGGGGTGGGGGGAGGGTGTCCCTGAATAAATGGCCAGATCCCCCAAAATAAACTACTCATCCACCTCCACAGTGGCCAAAGACATGTTTGGTCTGCTCAGCTGGCCCTGTCAGGGCCAGAAACCAATGATCGGAATCATTTTTTAGTTTACTGCTTCTTCGAGCTTCTATCATGTTGGGCTGAGTTCTGCCAGCCCCGCCCCATCCCACCTGCCCACAGTGAGCTGGTCCTAGGAGCCTGCAATCCCAATGTGCTTGCACTCAGAATGGCTTGCATCTTGACCAAGGGGCCTTCTCAGCCTTCAGCTGGAGATAGGGCCTTGGGCAGGGGCATGCCAAGGTCAGGACAGCCCCTTGGCACCTCTGACAGTGCCCAGAGACCCCCCCCCTTGGGACTGAAACCAAGCAGAACCTTGTGGGGCCCTCCTGGATACAAAACTCCCTCCTTGTCCCCCATTTCTTATTTGTAGCAAAAGGCTTTAGTCTCCTATGACGCCTCTGAGTCCTAAGAGCAGACTCAAGACCAACTAGGGAAGTGAAGAAATGCAGTCAAGAAACAATAGTGCAGTGATAAAAACAGGGTCCTAGTTCTTCCTCAAGGGATGTACATAACAACTTAATGGATCTCTTTGAGTTGTTTTGCAGAAACTAAGACCCCTGCCCAGGTGGAGTATGGTGACTACATGCTGGTCACAAGCATGTAGACTCCAGACTGGTTGGAACCAGAACGTTGATGATTAAGATTCCCTAAACATCACGCCATTACCTCACCACCAATCAATGAGAAGAAAGTCCACAAGCTGATCGTGTACCCTGTGACTCTCACCCCTAAAATTGCCTTTAAGAAACTTTACTTGAAAGCCATCAATGAATTTGGATTTTGAGCTGCCTCAAATTTGGGTGAGCTGCCTGTTCTCCTTCTTGGCCCTGCAATAAGTGCTCTGCTTTACCTCACCACAACCTGGTGTCAGTAGACTGGCTTTGTTGCACTTTGGGTGAGCAGACCTGAATTCCATTTGGTGATAGAACTAGACCTAGGCTCTGTCTCACCCAGTGCTTTAAACGAACCAGGTTCACGTTGGTAAGCTAGGTTGCACATTTAGGACACTTCCTCCTTGCTTGTCCCCCTGTCCTTGTTTCCTCATCTGGCCCTTTGATGATGCTTCCCCAGAGCATCACCTGTCCTCATCTAGCTCCACAGCCTGGCTCCCCTTCCTGCCTCAGTCTAATTCCACCCCAGTCTTCATCACCATCTTAGCTGGGAATTACTTTTCTGACCTGCTTCATTTCTCCAGCTCTTCAGCCTCCAGGCTGGGACACTGGGTCAGAAGTGTCCTGCCTCACTTGTCAGACTGAAAAATTGAGGATGGGCCACAAATCCCCTGCCTTCCCCATCACCTAGTATGATAGCCCACCGAAGGATGTAGTTACATTAGTGTTATTGATTTCCACTTTCACCTTAACCACACGTGATAATTCACTCTAGTTTGTGAGAAGAGTGGATAGCTTGAGACGGGTGATAAACGCTGGAGTGTCAGCCTGACTCTCATGATGCTCTTAGCTATATGGCCTTTTCTAGACACCTTGTGGATGCCAGGGGATGTGCGTGAACTGCCTCACTGAGGAAGGACACAGTCTTGCTGAGGGACTCACCCTGGCATCTGTGAGCAGAGGTGAGGCCCTGCTCCCAGCTAGTCTGGGGAGGAATGGCTGCCCTCCAGTTGGCTCAGTGAGGACCTAAGTTTATCTCTCATTTTTCTGAAAGCAGGTGCAAGGACCTCCATACCTATTTTTCTGGAAATTTTCAAAACCAAATATGTCCAGGAGGCCGATTGTCCTTTGCACATTTTTGGGGTCCTGGGCAGGTGGGGTGAAAATTGCAGCATTGATCTTCTTGACAATCCACAGGAAGAGATGCCCATAGATGCCCTGTAGAGACATGGGGTAGAACCCACAGGCTTTGATGCATGAGAGGAAGGCTGCTGCTTTCTCCAAGTTTACCTGGAAAGGCCACAGGCACACTGGACCTCCTGAGGGAGATCACCCCTACTTTAAGGCAAGAAACCACCCTGGAGAGTCTGAGCAGTCCACGGTCACCAGACAGGGGACTGGCAGAGTCAGGACTTGCCCAGCTCTCTGCCCCTTTCTGCTGTCCACTCACCAGGCAAGGAGCTATACTCAATACATAGACATGTAGGCCCCTTCTCCCACAACTCTGCACCTTGACAAAAGCATCCCTCCGGTCTGCAGCCTGAGTGATGTTCAGGGGCCTGGTGACAAACTCCCCGCGGATGGTGATGGAGTGCTTGATCAGACAGTCTCGGAGGGCCTGGTCCTTCACCTGGAAGGCAGGTAGGGGCTGGCATCACAGCTGATAGAGCAGGATCTGGTGCCAACATGCTCTCTCATGACCAAACATCCCATGCCCAAAGCCTGAGGATGGGAGATGCCTGTGACTAGGACCAGAGTCAGGATGCTGGGCGGGACTGGACCAGGATCAGTCTGAGCACTGGGATATCAGTGTCAGGGAAGGATGCACAAGCTGGGTGGGCCTGAGCACGCTGGCTGCTTTGTTGACCAGTCTTGTGCTGGTATCCTGGTACTGGGCCCACCATCGGGTGGACCCTGGAAAACAGTGGACATGGAGGGCTCTGAGGCCTGGCCACTGACATCTGAATACACCTCAACCGAAGTCACTCCTGCCTGGAGTCTGGAGGCCCAAGTGAACAAGAGGAGTCTGGATGAAGTCCCTCCCACGTACAGAGAAGACTTGGCTGGCAAACTCCCAAGGTTTCTAAGAACCCTGCAACCACATGAAAAACATAAGCAGCAAAATGTGCCTACTTAATGTGATTGCTTTTTCCCCCCTTCTAATTCTATTAATTTCCCACTGAACCTGTTAGTGGGGTGTCATTACAAAGCCCCATCACTTGTCCTCCAAGTCAAGGCTCTATTTGATCTCTTTAATAATGTGCAGGGGGAACTTCCCTGGTGGCCCAGTGGTTAAGATTGTGTGCTTGCAATGCAAGGGACACAAGTTCTATCCCTCATTGGAGAACTAAGATCCTACATGCTGTGTGAAAGTCAAAGTGTTAGTTGCTCAGTCATCCAACTCTTTGCAACGCCATGGACTATAACCCACCAGGCTCTTCTGCCCATGGAATTCTCTAGGCAAGACTACTGTTGTAGTTTGCCATTTCCATCTCCAGGGGATCTTCCTGACCCAGGGATTGAACCTGAGTTTCCTGCATTGCAAGTTATATAGAAAGTACAAGTATCAGCGGTCACAGCCTAAATGCCTACAGGGCCAGCAGGTGTGGCAAAGTCAAAAAATAACAACAGCAAAAATAACATGCAGGGGGAATGGTCTGAGTACATTCCATCAGCCCAGAATAGCACAACTCATGGAGAAGCCCTGGGGACAAGGATATAGGGCGAGGATGTCTTGCTATAAAGGCATCACATTGGTTGAGTGGGGACAACCTGGGGAATGGGTGGGGTAGAAAGTTGAGTAAGGGTCATGGAAGAGCAGGAAGCTCAGGGAAAGCGCAAGAAACACATGTTCAAGCCAAACTGATCATTTCCGGGACTTTGTTAATGATTAGCTCCACGGGCCTGATTCCCACCCCTAGGGCCTGCAGTGCTCCACAGGGAAGTTGGAGGGGAGAGGGTGAGAGCCTGAGAGGCAGGAACTGGAGACTGGGAACGGCTGTCAGCCCAGGCCCTGGGGCTGCTCACACAAAAAGGAGGCTGGTGGACATAAGAGCAGAGTTACCTCCAGTAACTTCATCACAGTGGGAAAGGCAGGGGTCTCCATCACGTCAGAGGAGTCCAGGTTCTCAAAGACCGCAGCTGCAGAGAGAAGCAATGACCCTGAGAAGCAAAGTGGCCTGAAGGGATGGGACAGAGGCCCCGGGGAGGCTGTCCCAGAGGCATGCCTCAGAGACAACCATCCCTGGGTGCCGGGCACTGCCTCTCCCAGGCCCCCTCTGAGAGTGGTGACCTCTCTGGGGACTATCAACACTTTGATTCTAACCACTGTTCACAGGGTATGTCCCCTTCTGCCCAGATTGAGATCCCGACTCAAATGAGAGTTTGAAGCTGTTGGAGGGAGAAGTCTGGTGATGGTGGGGTGGGTGGGGTCTGTTAAGGGAGAGGATGACCCATTGGTCTCCTTCCATCCACTCTGCTGTCCTTAGAAACCTAGGTGTGTTCATTCATTCAGCAAAGCATGAAGCAGGGCCCAGCTCAGCAGGTCTCCTGACCCACCTCCTGGTTCAATCCCTCCCCTTTGAGTCCTTCCCCTTAGGGCCGCTGAGCTGCAGTGAGGGAAGAATGCTGTTTCTGTCATTTTTTTTCTTCTTTAGACTTAAAAATTGTAAACTAAAGCATTATGGATAAGAAATGCATAAAAGCCAAAGGTATGTTATAATGGATAATTATTATGTCAACATTGTGAAGCAACAACTAAAGCCAAACCCAGAGCTTCACAAACAGCCGGGGCCTCCAGCGACCTTTCCTGCTCAGACCAGTTCCTCCACAGAAGGCAGTGTTCTCCTGACCACCACAGAAACCACTTCCTTGGTTTTTCTTTATCTTTTTACTACCTATACGTTAATCCCTGTTGTTGTTCAGTTGCTCAGTCGAGTCTGACTCTGTGACCCCAGGACTACATCATGCCAGGCCTCCCTGTCCCTCACTAATTTAACCACTAAGCTGCATTTAATTTTACCTGTTTACTTATGTGTCATCTAACTACCTGCATTCCTTTGTAGCATTTAATTTAAAAAAATATTTATTTATCTATTTTTTGCTGTGCTGGGTCCTGGGTGCTGCACTGGCTTTTGCTCTAATTGCAGAGTGGAGGCTACTCTCTAGTTGCAGTGTGTGAGCTTCTCTTGCTGCGGTTCCTGGGCTTTAGGGCACAGGCTCTATAGTTGTAGCTTAGTTGCCCTGCAGCATGTGGGATCGTCCTAGATCAGGGATGGAACATGAGTATCCTGCTTTGGCAGGCAGATTCTTTACCACTGGGCCACCAGCGAAGCCCTAATGCATTTAATTTTATCTGTGTTCAAATTTTGTGTGTGATCTCTCTGCATTCTTTTGCCTGGTTTCATTTCCTCAACATCATATTTGATAGTATTTCATGTCCTGAAGCCCCCTGTCTGTCAGCACCCACTTTTTACCAGCAGAAGTGCCAGGTTTGGTTGATAGATTACATGGTCACCCAGCTACAGCTTGCTGGAGTAGATTTCCTTATATGATCTGAGATAGTGGTTCGTTTTCTACATGAATACCCAATTGCTCTGGAACGGTTTATTGAAAAGTCTGTCTTTTTCCCACTGCTGTGTGAGTTGGTGTCTTTCATTAGATGTAGAGCCAGCCATAATCTCTTCAAGTGTTGTTTAAGTCCCAACCCTCTCTTTTCCTTTAGAACTCTAATTAAATGTATTCTACACCTTCTTACTCTGTCTTTTATATTTTCCATCTTTTAAAAAATATTTACTTGTATATTATTTGGCTGTGTCGGGTCTTTGTTGTGGCATTCGAGTCCTTTAGTTGTGGCATGTGAACTCTTAGTTGCAGCATGTGAGATCTAGTTCTTTGACCCAGGATCGAACCTGGAAACCCTGGATTGGTAACATGGAGTCTTAGCCCCTGGACCACTAGGGAAGTTCCTATTTTCCATCTTTTCTGTCTTTCCATGCTGCACACACAGTTTCTCTTCCCCTTTACAACTCGAATTAAGTTATACTACATCTTCTCACTGTATCTTCTAGGTCTCCTATTTTTTCTTTTATATTTTCCATCTTTTTGTCTTTCTGTGCTGTACACATAGTTTTTTTTCTGACTTTTTCTCCTTTTTCACATTATAAAACTGGTGGTTAAACTCATCCATAGAGTTCATTTTGGTTTTAATTTTTTCAACTTTAGAATTTTGTTGTGGCTCACTTTAAAATCTGTAATGTCACTTTTTTATACTTTCCAGTTCCCTGTCTAAATTTTCATGCTTGGCTTTTTCTTTCTCGAATATAGCAAGCATAGCTGCTTTGCGGTCTGTGCTTAGCTATTCCAATCTCTGACGTCTTTGTGGCTCTGTTTTTATTGTCTGTTATGACTGCCGGTCCTTGCTCATGATATCTTGTTTCCTTGTTCCTGTTTATTTTTGGATGCATGTTGGATGTTGTGTTTGAAACTCTTTAAAGGAATAATTTGTAATCTAAGTTGACGTTGCTTTCTTCCAGAGAGGATTGTCAGTAATCTCTGTCAGGCACTTGGGGCACTAACAAAACAGTCCAGGACACTTGAGTCTCCAGACCAACGGATGCTTACGGATGTCCTGCAAGTTCACGCATGGCTTTGCTTACTCAAAGTTCACGCACGGCTTTGCTTACTCAAAGTTCACGCACGGCTTTGCTTACTCAAAGTTCACGCACGGCTTTGCTTACTCAAAGTTCACGCACGGCTTTGCTTACTCAAAGTTCACGCACGGCTTTGCTTACTCAAAGTTCACGCACGGCTTTGCTTACTCAAAGTTCACGCATGGCTTTGCTTACCCTTTGGGTTCCCAGCCAAAAGTTGGGGATGATTGATCAATGTATTCATCTTTGGAGGGCCCTAAGCTTTGGCATCTTCCCCCTAACTCCATAAGACCTCCAAAATTATAGCCAAAATTCCTAATGCACTTTTCCAACACATTGTGACTTCAATGGGCCCTTTGGATGAGAACCCACAGGGATTTCTTCCTCCTCTAGTCCCCATTCTTCCTCCCCAGGGGGTGTGCTTTGGGTGGAAACAGCATTACCCATGAACTCCACATTCCCCAGGTGGAGAATAGTGGCCAGCAGCTTGCTGAGGTCCCAGTTCTCGGAGTCAGAGAACATGAGGATCTTCATGGCGGAGCGGACATGGGCATAGTCCTTGGCGTCATTGCGCCCCTCACAGGAAGTACAGTTCCCCTGAAAGATTGAACATATCAGCTTTTGGGGGCCTTCTCTATTGTAGGGTCAGCAAGGCATGGATGTATCAGGGATTCAGCCAAAGACCCCTGGTAAGTGATACTTCATTGGCTCTGGATGGGTCCCATGGGACCACCTGGAGGACCAAGCTCAGAAAATACACAAAGGTATTTCCAAAGGCAGAATTATGATGATATAGACCCAGAATTCTATGGTAGCTTGATAGCTGTGTGGCCATAGCTAAGTCATTCAGTTTCTCTGAGCCTCTATTTGTCAACCATCCATGGTAATGCCTGCCTCAGTCTCTCGGGGGAATATCATGGGTTAATTCCTTTAACACACTTTCTAAGGCTCACTGTGTGTCAGACCCTGGGGTACTTACTGGGAATTCATTAATGGAGAGAGCTGGCCCTGCTCTGCATGCTGTTGCATCCAGGAGAGGAGGCAGAAAGATTATGTCATAGGCTTTTACAGATGCTGAGACAAAACGGGGCTTGGCCAGCCCTCCTGGGAACTGGGAAAAGGCTTCCTGGAGGAGGCGCCTGAGCTGGTTCCACAGGTTGAGCTTTATAGCAGCACAGGGAAAGAGGGTTTTGGCAGATAACAGCTTGAGCTAGGCTGTGAGATGGGAGGCAGGAAGTTTGCAAAGAGGCTGGGGTCATGTGGAGGAGGAGAGGTTGGCAGATGGTGGGATCTGGAGGGACTTGGAAACCTTGCCAAGGAGCCACAAGGAACTTCTAAAGAGCTGTGATCAGGAATATGGTCTGTCAGGCTCCCTGTATGGGAGATCTGTGGGGTGGATGATAGATTGGGAGTCAAGTCTGGGGAGAGGGGGCACCCAGTAGGAAAGTAGCACCATGGTCTAGGCAAGAGATGATGAAGGCCTCAGGCAGAGACGGGGGAGACAGGGGTTAGGCAGGAGAGAGTGTCAAGAGGTGGATCTCATTCATTCTCTTGTCAACAAAGCCAGCCCAGCTTGTAAGACTGCTTGTGTGGCAGTGTTCCAGATGTGGGGACACAACTGAGCAAGGCCTCTGCTCTCCTGGAGTTTGAGTTCTAGGGGCACCTAGGAGGATGGTGACTGGGATGAGATGAGGGAGGAGCTGCGGGGTGGCCAGGAGCCTTCTGTCCATTAGGACCAAAGGAAGGTGAGGCTTGTGGGGCAGGACTACAGGCTCTGTGGAAAACGAGGAAGCACACGGACAAGGGTAGGACTCTGATGGTCAAGAGCAATCCTCTGATGGTTGTAAAGTGGATGCCAAACACACAAGGGTGGAGTGGAGAAGGGAAAAATGGAGCCCCCAGTCCCCGCCCAGGGGCCCACCCAGAGTCTGGGCTTTTATGAGGCTGTAAACCAACGGACGAGCAAGAACTGGCCCTTCTTACTTGTTCCTCATTGTAAGAGGCAGGGCAGGGGGAGGTGGGAAGGGGAGGAGGAGTGGGACAGGAAGGGAGAGGGGAGGAGGGTGGGGAGGGGGCAGACGGGCCTCACCATGGTGAGGTAGTGGTACTCCGAGGGCGTCCCCAGGCCCAGCAGCTTCTTCTCCTCTGCGCTCATCCCCATGAGCATGCAGTAGAAGATGTGGTAGTTCCGCTCCTCCGGGGCCTGGCAGGGAGGGAGTTCCAGGAGCTTGTAAGCAGCTTCCCTGAGGCTGTGGGTCCTCAGAACTGTCTCCTGGCCCCAGCCCTGTCCCAGTTTCCTTCCTCCCCAGCCAGTAGGGCTCTGGCATTGACCCAAGGGATGAGCATGCCTGGTCGCTGTCCTCATCCAAGGCCAGTTCATCCCGACAGCTCCGTGCAG
Organism: Giraffa tippelskirchi; assembly: GCF_054371585.1. NCBI lineage: Eukaryota > Metazoa > Chordata > Mammalia > Artiodactyla > Giraffidae > Giraffa > Giraffa tippelskirchi. The sequence continues at coordinate 67,948,150 of NC_137277.1, forward strand.
AATGTCCCTCCCCGGCACTTCCCTGTAGCTTGGCTGCCCCCCGCAGTCCAGAGTCACAGGCAAAGCAAGGTGTCAGAATTCAGATCCAGGCTCTCTGACTCAGAATTCCCGACTCTACAGTCTAGGTAAAGCCTTCCCCAGTGGCTCAGTGGCAAAGAATCTATCTGCTAATGCAAGAGATGCGGGAGACACAGATTTAATCCTCCAGGAAGATCCCCCGGAGAAGGAAATGGCAACCCACTCAGTATTCTTGCCCAGGAAATCCCATGGACAGAGGAACCTCGTGGGGTCACAAAGAGTCGGACATGACTTACCGACTGAGCAACAACAACAACAATGAAGCCTTCCTATCACCTCATGACCCCCAGGGACCTGACTTCCACAGGTTTACCTAGCTGGGTCTTCTGCATTTTTAAACATTATTTATGAGTACATCTCTGTTGTGAAATTCAAGAAATTCCAAGTATAGAGTGTTAAAGGGGGAATTTCTCTTCCCCCGCCTTCCCACTCATATGGCCTCCTCTTCTTCCTCAGAACCATTTGATGTCCTTTCTACACATCACTAGTACATTTACTGAGAGTGAGTGCATGCATGCTCCATTGCTTCAGTTGTGTCCACCTCTGCATTCCCACTTACACGCCAAAAACAATTTTTTGACGTGGACCATTTTAAAAGTATTGAATTTGTTACAATATTGCTTCTATTATAACTTTTCTGGCCCCGAGGCATGCGAGATCTTAGCTCTCTGACCAGGGATCAAACCTGCATGGCCTGTATTGGAAGATGAAGTCCCAACCTTTGGACCACAAGGGAAGTCCCTCCCCAACCCCTGCAAAATTTTTACTCTTATCATGGACAGGACTTGTCTCTGATCTACTTTAGAAGTCTCCTGTTCATTCTGGGATGCCTCTATGAGGACCAAGTTCTGTGAATTCACCAACCACTACGTGAAGAACTATAAGCTTCTGGAAAGGGCAAACTTCTACTGGTTCTGGGACCTAGATAAGTTACCCTGGACTCGGTTTCTTCATCTATACAATGGGGACAAAGAGACCTGTCTCTCATGGTTGTTGTGAAGATCTAATGAGATAACACAGGGGAAACACCTGGCATCAGGTAGGGGTCCCTAAAGGTGAGCTTCCTTCTTCAGCTTGCCACAGTGTCCAAGCGTCTGTCTGTTCTCATACACATCTCCAGCCCCTTCAGTGGCATGTCCCCATTCTGCAACTTCATGTGTGTGTGTGTGTGTGTGTGTGTGCGTGCATGAATGCTCATGCACGCACGCACACACATGTTAGTGGTTATACCATTACATGAGAGGAGTATCCTACCCCCAACAAGGTTGTGTTAACTCTGCTGATGTGGCTGTCATACTTTGGGGTCTTTGTCAGCCAGGACTGTCTACTTGATCTGTGGGGCACAGTGCAAAATGAAAACATGGAGAGTCTCTCTAAAAAGTTATTAAGAATTTCAAGATGGTGACAACAGAGCATTAAACCAAATGTGGGCCCTTGTGAGTACAAGGCCCCATGTGACAATACAAACCACATGCCACCTCATTTCCTGGCCAGGTGGTCTTTTGGACAGTGTTGTCTAGGTCCTTCTGACAGGGCCCCCACTACATCTGAAGATACATCCACCCCCAGTTGAGGACTTACCTGGCCTCAGAATTAATTCTAATAGAGGTGAGAAGTAGTAAGCACCAAATAGTGAAGACAATTATATAGATGGAAAATTCAAAACAGAAAATCCTATCATTTCCTTGAATATTGGGGAAGAACTGTCATTATCCAATTCTAGAGGTCCCTGGCCCATCTCAGGCCAGGGTTCAATGGCAGTGAGACAAGGCCTGTGGGGTGCAGGGAGGAGGGAGAGAGGTAAGAGAGTGATGGAAAGGAACCCTCTTGGAAGCCTCCCCAATCCCCTGACTCCCATCCTGGGGCAGGGGGAGGTTCCCCAGAACCAGTGGAGTAGGCAGAGGCCTTACCTGCCGGCAGACCCGGGATTTCTCCAGGAGAAACTGCTCAATGCGCGCCCCCTCGATCACCCCGCTGGGGTTGAAGTAGATGTCAATGTACTTCCCGAAGCGGCTTGAGTTGTCGTTTCGGATTGTCTTGGCATTTCCAAAGGCTAAGGGCCAGAGGATGATGCCCACGATGGGAGCAGAGAATAGAAATTTTACTTTTAGTGAGATCTTCTGGGAAGGTTTCTCAGAGGAGGTAGCTAAGTCCAGAATTGAAGGACGGGTAGGCTTACACCAGACAGTGGCGGTGGCCAAGGGTTTGCTAAGAGAAAGTCAAAGTGCAGCTAAAGGTTAGGAGGTCAGAAAGAATGAAGTGTGCTTTCAGGAAGGGAAATTCGGCTGGACCATAGGATACAGGAGAAAAGCAGAGGAAGACGGATGGAACCATTCCCAGGTGGGGCCAAGTAGCAACGTGAACGTGAAGCTAAGAAGTTCGGAATTAGTCCCACGGGCAATGAGGGAAGCAGGAAACCTCCTGAGGGAGTTTGGGTGCATTTGAGAAAGATTGCTCAGGCTGTGGGGTAGAGACCAGGCTAGAGAGGGCAGGCTTGCAAGGAGAGCGACAAGAGCTGGCACAAGCCAGCGTGTGGATAAGGAGGTTAGACCAGATGGCATTTGGGTTGCAATATGATCTGAAGTGCATTCCATAGAGCTGTTTTATGATGTGACTACATAAAGAAAGATCTTTTTGCGCACACTCCTCACTTGTACAGGTAAATGAAAAAATAGAGAGTCTGGCTACTTTTATTAGTGTAATACATTTGAGGTCCTTCTGTGTATCAATAATCCATTTCCAGAATTTCCCAAATTGATTTCATCTTGGATTCTTTTTTAAAGAAATGCTTAAGATCCCGTGTGTGGAAAACACGCCTGTGAAAGCTAATAAGGTCAACAGCCTTTCTTTTCTTTGCTTCCTGGGAGTTGCCACACTACCATCCTCCCCATCCTTGTCTTTTTTGTCCTGGGGAATCCTGAGAAGTTGCTGTAAGTGTATGGCTTACCCTATCCTTCTCCCCCACGAGCACCGCCTGGCAGGAAGTTACCAGACTGCCAGGGAAGGAGGCTGGTCTGGTGGGTGACTGCTTACCTTCCAGGATGGGGTTGGCTTCCAGGACCTGCTGCTCAATCCACGAATGCTGGCCGCTGATGGTGGCCAGGAACTGCAGGATGAGCTTGGTGGTCTCTGTCTTCCCTGCCCCAGACTCGCCACTGCAAAGAGGCGTATGGGCACGTCAGTCAATGAAACAACTATTTTTCAACATCTCTTGACTCTTCTGCAAACCCACCACAGGTCCACTTTCTGGGCCAGTGAGAACAAAGATGCTCTCTCCCTGTGCAGAAATCGCACTGTGTTCACCCTGACATGCCCTGCTAACTTTGTGCTAGTTATTGGTGTGTAAATCTTTCCTTCTCTGCTCAGCTGCACAGTCCTGCTCATATCTGGTTCATCCCAGGGTCACTGGCTCAGTATTTAGTCACCGTAAATGAATGAATGAGACCAGGTGATGCCATGCCTTGATATAACGTTGTCTCTGTGAGCAGCAAGGTCATGCTGGACAGAAGGGAAATGGCCTCAGTCCTTTGGGAAAACAATCTGGCATAGTTGCAAACCCCTTCAGAATTATCCTGCCTTTAGTCTAAAGAAAGAATCTTAAAATCAGATAAAGCTTTCTCCACAAATGCTTCCTGCTCTTTAAAGCATTATTTTTTTGTCATTGCAATTGTGGAACATTGGAAGTAACATAAATGTGGGAAATTATGGTCCATCTAGTCAGAAAATATTGTGCAGCTACATAATCCAGGTCTGCACAGAGCAATAACATGAGCAATGCATCCTAGTTAAGTGAAGTGCCAAATGTAGGTACTATTAAGTAAAATTTATCCAAGAGAGTGGAGGAAGCCTTTTCTTCCATAAATGTCTAGCAATTTTTTTTCTGAGAATATTTATTTCTCTGAAAATTTTCATGGTGAATATATATTAACTTAATAATAGTGAAATATGAAAAACAGTTTTAAAAATTACTTATAGCAGTGGACTAGCCAAGATGTTGATGTATAAAGACCCAGAGCTCACCTCCTCCCATGAGGACATCAAAGTTACAACTATTTACAGACAAATTATTGACGACAAAAACTGGAAGACTAACAGAGAAGAAATTTTTAAATAATACCTAAAGAAAGAACCATAGCACAGGGAACTCTACTCAATATTCTGTGATAACCTATATGAGAAAAGAATCTGAAAAAGTATAGATATATATATATATACATGAATGACTGCTGTACACCTGAAATGAACACAATATTGTAAGTCAACTATACTCCAAGAAAGTTAAAAACCAAAAACAACAACAACAAAAAAGCAAATGAAAGATGTTTACTTCATTGTCTCAAGACTAAATGTTAAATGGCATTATGTTTAAAGGATAAAATATATTTAATTCACAGTTAAAATATATCAACTTAAACACATAAAAACAACAGCAAAAAAGAAGGAACCACAGGGAGACAGTCAGAGGGGCGGAGATGCAGTCTAGTCAAGACACATACCCCTGGTAGGTGACCCATAAATGGGAGAAGAAGTATAACCACACAGGTTCTCCCCAAGGAGTGAGGAAGCTTTGAAGGTCAGTGGGGCCTACTTTCAGGGCCACCAGAGGGCTGTGGGAAACAGAGACCGCACTTGTAAATGGTGCGCATGCTCCAGGACCCAGGGCAGAAGCAGTGATTTGAAAGGAGCCTGAGTCAGACCTGCCTGCTGATCTTAGTGAGTCTCCTGGAGACAGGAGGCAACTGCAGCTCGCCCTGGGACATAGATACTGGGAGCAGCCTTTTTGTGGAGGTTGTTGACCACGTGGACACTGGTGCTCGCAAATGCCAGGGTGGAATCCTCCCTCTAGCTTATTCAGCCTGGACTCAGCCCTGCCCACCAGCCTGTTGGTACCAGCACTGGGACACCACATGCCAAGCAATGAGCAGGGCCAGGACACAGCTCCACCGATAGCAGGCCTGCTGCCTTAAGACCCCCAGAGCACACCGCTAGACTAGGACCTGGCTCTGTCCACTAGAGGACCCAGAACACAGCCTCACCCACCAACGAGCTGGCACTACCCTCAGGACCCCCTGGACTCCAGTCCCTACTCACAATCAGGCCAACACCAACCTTGAAAACCCCCGGACCCTTCCTACCAGCAGGTTGACACCAGCTCTGAGACACCTTGGAAACCCAGTTCTGCCCACTGTGAGCCAGCACCAGCCCCAGGACACCCCAAGGTATAGCCCTACTCATCAACAGGCTAAAGCTAGACTTGGGACATGCCAGACCCCACAGCTAGCCATGTCAGGAGCTGGCCCCACCCATCAGTGGGCCAACACCGGATCTGGGATTCCCAGGCCTGCAACCACCCATTCCAGAACCCTGCCCTGTTCACCACTGGCCCCAGGATCCCTCAGGGTCCTGCAGCCTGCAGCCTTGTGACAAGGCCTCACCAGCCATCAGTAGCCTTCATATGAGGCAGGGCCTGGCAACAAACTGGACCAGGGGCCAGTCACACCTACTAGACCACCTTCGGTAGTCAGCCCACCACAGTGGATGACCCACACAGCTCACATAGGGGGTACCGCCAGAGCATAGAGCTCTGGTGATCAGAGGGGAGCGTGCTGTCTCCTATAAAAGGCCGTCTCCAAAGGCAGGAATTGTAACCAACCTAACAGATACATAGAAATACAAACATCAAATTATGCAAAAGGAGGCAGCAGAGGAATGTGTTCCAAACAGAAGAACAAGATAAAATTCCAGAGGAGCTAAGCAAAGTGGAGACAAATAATCTGCCTGAAACAGAGCTCAAGGTAATGATTGTAAAGATGCTCAAAGAACTCAGAAAAATGCATGAACACAGTAAGAAGGTTAACAGAAAGTTAGAGTATATAAAGAAGAACCAAACAGATCTGAGGAATACAATAACCAAATTAAAAAATACAAGAGAAGGAAACAGCAGTAGATCAGGTGATACATAGAAATGGATCAGCAAGCTGAAACTGCAGTGAAATTCACTGATGCTCAACAGAAAAAAAGAATGAAAAGAAATGAGGACAGGTTAAGAGACTCCTGGAACAACATCAAGAATACTAATGATCACTTTATAGGGGTACCAAGGAGAAGAGGGAGAGAAAGGGGGCAGAGAACATATTCGAAGGCATAATAGCTAAAAATTTTCCCAACCTGGGAAAGGAAACAGACATCCAAGTACAGAAGCAGAGAGAGTCCCAATCAAGATCAGCCAGTGAGGACCCAGCCAAGACAAACTGTAGTTCAAGTGGCAAAAATTAAAGACAAAGAGGCAATATTAAAAGCAGCAAGAGAAAAACAGTAAATGACATACAAGGGAACTCCCAAAAGGCTATCAGCTGACTTTTCAGCAGAAAGTCTGCAGTCCAGAAGGGAGTTGCACAATATATTTAAAGTAATGAAAGGGAAAACATACAACACAAAATACTCTACCTAGCATTTATTATGTAAAGTGCAACATGATAAATGTAATTAGCACTGCTGTACGTCACATATGAAACTTGTTAAGAGAGTAAATCCTGAGTTCTCATCACAAGGGAAAACTATTTTTTTCTGTTTCTTCAATTTTGTATCTATAAGAGATGATGGATGTTCACTAAACTTCTTGTGATAATAATTCCATGATGTATGTCAATTCATTATGCTATACACCTTAAACTTAACTTATAATTAACTGTATGTCAAAACTTAACTTACAATTAACTGTATGTCAATTATATCTCAATAAAACTGGAAGAAAAAAAGCATTAATATATGCCATAAAATAGTAATCAGAAAAAGTAGCCAAAACACACACTATGCTCACACAGAGTTTGGGAAAAAAACAAATAATCAAAAAATAGCCAAAATATTACTACAAAATATAACAAGGAAAAAAGCATTAATAGAAAAAATAAGGCATTACATAATAAAAGAAACCATTCCCAGAATATCAATATCACAAATTTGTATGCACCTAATAACACAGCCTCCAAATACACAAAGCCAACTTTGTGGAAACTAAAAGGAAGTTTTAAAACATTTTTTATCAGAAATCTAAAGCATATATGAAAAGCACTAATAAACTTAAACTAATAATTATTTATAGACTCTTGAGCTAACAGAGAACATATAAATGTCTTAAAGCTGACAGAAAATAGTCACACATTTGACCAAGTAATAGGGCTGTAAAAGAAGTCAATGTATTTCAGAGTCAATAACATATAGAACATATTAATCACAATGTGATTAAATTAGAAATCGAGTTAAAAAGTGGAAGTATTTCTATATTTAGAAATTACAGGCGCTCTTCTAAAATATAATGAGTTAAAGAGGAAACCATAATAAAACTACATGTTTTAAACCTTAACAATAAAATAATTAATCAGTATAAAGATAAAAATTACTTAGAGTGTTTAACTTAAAAAAATACTCATGTCTGGCACATAGCATACACTCAGGTTTGCAGTAATTAACACTATTATTATTATAAGGGAGAAATGTTGCTTTTATGAACTTTTTTAAATTATAGAAAACGTCAAACACTACAAAATGAAGGCAGAATGCTGCAGTATGCTGCTAATAAAAGTATGGCCTATATGCCAGCAGCACCTGCTGCCTAGTTGGAAATGCAAACGTCAAGGCTCCCTTGCTCTACTCAGCCAGAATCTGCATTTTCACAAGATCCCCAGGGACTCCTGCACTTTACAGTTTTCTTAATGAACTCCTAGAGTCCCATTCCCAGCTGCAACTTCTGACCAATTCTGATTCCCATTCTGTACAATTTTTCCCCCACATTGTGCAAGATGGCAGTTCCTCGGCCGGGAATCACACCTGCAGCCCCTGCACTGAGAGCACAAATTCTCAACCACAGGACTGCCAGGGACATGCCTCTTGTACTATATTGAAGCAAACTCCAGAAAAATAAGATTTCATCTGAAAATATTAAGTTTTTAAAAAGTTTTGATCCAAATGTTCCTCTTCCCTGACACAAGTGAAGGTGTGACGTAAGGGGTGACACTTCACATGACACTCCTGCATGGGAAGATGACTCTGAGAGCAGAGGACTCCAGTGCCTCACTCATGTCCCAGGTGCTCTGGGCTCTTCTGCAGACACTGCTGTCCTGGGGGTGAAGCTTCCTGGCCAGGCCACCTCTCCGTCTTCTCTTCCAGATCTCTGGATTTGAATTTCCTGCTTGACAGCTGTATGTCACTAGGAAAGAATATCAACCTCTCTAGTGGGAGGTCTCCCCAACAGTAAAACAGGAACAGGAGTATCTACTTCAGAGTTGCTGAGAACATGAAACAGGATAACCTACACTGTAGGACCTTGTTCTAATCTCTGTTCCAACGGCCCCTTCTCAGAGAGGCCAACCCAATCTGCCCTCCCACCTACGGCAGTGACCCCATCACTCTCTTTCCTCTCTCCCTGCAGTGTTTTTCTTCAAAGTTCTTATTATCTGCCAAAACAATTTGTCTGCATTGCCTGTCTCCCCTTCTAGAATGTAATCTCCACGAGGCAGGGACTTTAGTCCCTTTCGTTGGCTGCTGTCCAGCCATCTTAGGACAGAGAAGGACACACAACTGGAGCACAGCTGAATCTTGAGTGAATAAATGAATGAATGAAGAGATGACTTTACTAGAGCACCAAGCAAGGAGTCCTGGAGCCAAAGTCCCTCTCCCCGTTTCTTTCCTGCTCAGCCTCCCTTCCATGAGTACCAGGAGGGCAGGAGGCCGAGAAGCCAGGCCAGGCAGTGAGTCTCTGAAGCAGGATCAGCATCTGGACTGGAGAGAGACACAGCTCTCTGGGTCCAGCAACTTGAGAGCCATCCTCTCTGAGATATGCCTAAAGTGGTTTCATGTTTGTTTTTTATTTTTGGCAGCGACATGTGAGATCTTAGTTCCCCAACCAGCAATTGGATCTGAGCCCCCTGCATTAGAAGCAGGGAGTCTTAACCACTGGCCCACCAGGGAAGTCCTCTTGAGGTTGTTTTTGAGGGATCTCGCCTGTTTGATACTTGCACCCCAAGTGCCTATCCTGGGTCCCATTTCTAAACTAACCCGTCCCCACTCTTCCTTCCTTGTCTCAGGAAACATTCACAGAAGGCTGTTCAGGCCCTGATGAGAGGAGAAGAGTAGGTTCAGAAGGAAGGATATCTCGGAGGGACCTTTCAGGGTGGAAGGGCCACAGGCGCCAGACGCAGGGGGAGCTCATTGATTGGGGGCCTCTAAGTCGCATGCTGGTCTGGAGAGGCTTTGGGAGAGGAGATGCTCCCTCCTTTATGAGATGCTCAGAAATGGTGGGTGGCTCACCCAGAATCTCACCTGATAATGCAGCACTGGTCCCTCTTGTTCTTCTTCATGTTGAAGTAGCAGCTGTTGGCAATGGCAAAGATATGTGGCGGAAGCTCGCCCACATGGTGCTTGTAGTACAGTTGTACCTGCTCCACGGTGTAGAGGGGCAGCACCTGGAACGGGTTCACCGCCACCAGGATGGAGCCTGTGTATGTCTGGGGAAGGGAGGAGGTGGTTAGTGGCCCCCAATCTGAGGATGGGTGCTGACTGGATGTCACTCTGCAAGGACACCAGGCATGGACTGATTCTGGGCTGAGAGATGAGACTCTTAGCAGTTCAGATCCTTTCCCTGGAAAGGATGCTCATCAAGAACAAGAACTCCTGGGTGAGGATGCCTTCACAGGAACATTAAATGAGGTGGTTTATGTTTAGCACTAACATTAACATTGTGATTAATGTTTAAGCACTCTGTCTGGTATTTAGAAGAGGCTCAAAGAAACTAGACTGAATGTATGAAGCGAGTCTTCACCTGCCTCCCACAGGGGCCTCGGTGAGGCCGGGCCACCATCGTAGCCCTCACAGAGTCCTCCTGGACCTTAGTTCAGGGTCGCTCGCTCATGTGGAGCCTCCCCTGGGCCTGCCAGCCCCTCTGGGTTGGACAGTCATCTCAATAGTCGTGTTCGTTTCCATTTTAGGGAAGGAGAGGACTCAGGACTATGACAACCAGATAAAAGAATGCAAGCATAAGCTCTTCAATAAAGGATAAGCTACAATTCAACTTAATTTATTGCTGTTATTAGTCTCAGGAGCTCAGGCACACTCAGCCAGTGTGAACTCTGAGTGCCTGTTCCCGGCCCCCCAAGGGCTCTCTCCTCCTCTCTCGCCCTGCCCTCTATTCAGAGGCCCCTGCTCACTCTTCCACTGCTCTGTGCATCCCAGGACCAGGGCTGGTCAGAGGTCAGTGAGCCGCCTCTCCCTGTGAGAGGCCCAGGCGGGTGGTGACTTCCTTGGGTCATACCCACTCACGTCAGGGCTGGCGTCAGTTTTGGAATACCACCTCACCTGGGAAGTCTGCATTGGAGCAGGGATGTGAGCCTCCCATCCATCACAAGGCCTTGGGAGAAGCACCTGAATCTACCTACAAGGCCCTCCTGGTCATCACTTCATAGAAGGGCAGGGGTCTTCTGCTTGGTGACCCTGTCTCTGCCACATAACCAGAAAGAAACCAGGCAGAAAACTATTCTCCCACAGCCTCTGATCCCCTTGGCCATCAGGGCAGGCCTCTTGTTCAGCCATGGATGAAGGGGAGAGGCAGCACTTAATCTGTATACTGTATCCTGTGCACTGTGCTGGCATATGCATGTCAGCTTTCTGCAACCTTGAAGTCTTTATGCCCCTGCTTATTTCAGATTGTGGAGCAGGGACTTAGAGTATCCTCACACTGTAAAGGTGTGGGGCTCAGGGACTAAGCCAGGCGTGCCCAGGGCATGGTTTTCTTCCCCAGCCAGGTCAGCATGTGTGGCCCAAGCATGCCATGGGGGCACACATGGCCAAGGGAGACTCACGTAGATCTTGTGCTGCTGGTAGCGGATCAGGAGGTTGTGCACCATGCCTGCCTCATTTAGGTCCCCCAGGCGGATCATGTCATCCACTCCCTGAGCTGAATTGGGGTGCATGGAGCTGAGGGTGCCAAGGTCCTCTGCTTGGATCCAGTGTTCCTAGAACAAAGGGCACAGGCTCTCCTGAGAGGTGGCCTCTGCCAGGGCCAAACTCTCCTCCATGTCCTCAATGGACCTGCTGACCTGGTGGCCCGCACCTGGCGAGGGTTGATCTGTGGTGAAGGTCAAAGGCTTGAGTCAAGCATGTGTCTAGGGCCAGGGGTCAGTGTGTACTGGGGCTAAGGGTGAAGTTCAGACTAGGGTCAGAGGAGTGTGGAGCCGAGAGTTAGATATGGCTACAATTGGGATCAGGGCAGCTTGCAGCTGTGGTCTCAGAGATGGCTGGAATAAAAGTGTGCAAGTAGGTGTTTTTTTTATAAATGATGTTATATCATTTTGCAAATAGGACACATTATTGTTAATATTTGACTGGCTTCCATACTATAGGGCTCACAGGTCACACTCTAGAATTTTCTCCTTGGAGGCCAAGTCTCTGCCTGCTTCACTTTGCAGACCCTCAGCAAAGAGGGCTGCCCAAGGAGGACCTCAGTGACCAGCTGAAAGCCCCAATCTGCAAGTCCTTCCCCTCTGCCCCTCCCATGCTCCTCCCCAGCCTTCCAGGTGACTGAGCTGGTTCCCCAACAGGTCACCCTGAGCTTCCTACTCTCTCATCTGGGTTGCTTTGCTCATGTGAGATGGGTTTCCTTCTCCTCCTCATGTGCTAGGGGGCCCCCTCCAGGCATCTTTCTCATGCACCTTTCTCTCCCTCGCTTCTCCTGTCCTTCCTGCTCACCTTGCATTATTTTGAAAACAAGCTTCTGGCCCTTCTCCCTCTCTGCCCCAGCCCTTTTCCCACTTCACTCTTTCCCGCTCCCCTAATTGTCCTAATTTTCCATCTTCCAACCTTCTCCTGTTTCTTCCCTATAAAAACATTTCCCTAGACAGATATACAATGCCCACCATGACAGGACTCCCCTGTGGTCTATCCTGCTACGTGGTTCCCTGGCTTGGGCTCTAGAATCCCTGGTGTTGGGAGCAGCACCAGAGAAGGGAGGGGACTCAGGGTTATGGACGGGAGCTGAGAAGTCTGGCCTCTGAGGAGTGTGTGGCCCTACTCACCTTGCCCTCATCATCTTCAACCAAAATTTTGCCAGGCTTGGTTTCTTTGATGATGCCCCCGATGGCCACCCTGGTCTTGTCGGCAGGGGTGGGGTTCAGCCACACGTGGTCACCCTGGAGGGCAGAGAGGTCAGATCCACCTTCCACCTTCCCCTTCCTGCTCAAGACTTACCTCCCTGGGGGCTGTCCCTTCCAACCAAGAGATGCCAAGACTGGGATGTGCTCTCTCTCCCTTGTCCTCCCTGCTTCCCCTTCTCCTTCTCCTGTTTTTTCTTCTTCCCTCTCTCCTACCCACCCCTCCCCAATCCTTTCTTGTTCTTGTCAGAATGTTAATGGGTGATGGCAGGGGAAGCTTTGCTGGCCTGGTTTTTCCAGGAAAGTGTCCCCCATGAGGTGCAAAAAGAGAGTCTCTGCCCTTTGACTAGCCCTATAGTACCCAAACCCCGTGGCTGGGGGAAAGCAAAGACTAAAATCTCACTAGATTTCTTCCTGGTCTGTAACATGGCATTAACCCACATGAACCTCTTTCTGATCCAAGAAAGCTCACCCTACTCAAAGAGGAGTAATCTCAAAGGAAAAAACACAGGTCTACACACAAAGATACTGAAATTCAAAAGGAGAAAAGGAGCAGGTGAATAACACTCACCAGGGGAAAACAAAATGCCACAGAACAGTGAAAAGTTGTAACCAAGTATTTCACCACGATTTCCAAAAATTTACTGAGCTCAGATGTTAGATACTGAGACAACTGAAAAGGCTGAGACATGAATTGGCAGAGCTCAAAAGAGAAATAGAGGAAAACAAGTAAATATGGGCCAGAAGTGAAGGCAAAACTGGAAACAACAACAGGGAGATAAGCACTGCTAAAATCAGGGTAAAGACCATAGATGACAGGAGAAAAGTGAGCAAAATGACAAAGAAATTCAAAAAATTAGGATTAGGCAGAAAAGCATAGATATGGAAGGCAGGTGAAAATACAAATAATTTAAGTGCACAAAGAAGAAAAACGGGGGGGGGGACCAGAAAAATTACTTAAAGATATAATTCAAGACAAATTTCCAGAAATTAATGAAGGTTTAAATCTGTGGGTTGGAGATACACCATCATTTCTTTGAAATGATGACAAATAAAAATCAACTCTAGGACAGATACTGATCCTAGAGTTAATTTTTTAAGGGGTAGGCAGATAAAAAGACAAGTACCCTTATAAGGAGGTAATTCAGGACAAATTCAAATCATATATGAGGGCTGAACAACTCCTACAAAGACCTCAGGAAAAGAGCAATACAGCTATTAGAATGGCCGTTATAAAAACAACAGAAAACAACAAATGCTTGTGAGGATGCAGAGAAACTGGAACCCTTGTATACTGTTGGTGGAAATGTAAAATGGTGACACCAATGGGGAAAACAGTATGAAGGTTCCTCAGTAAACTAAAAATAGAATTATGATCCAGCAATTCCACTTCTGGGTAAATTTCCAAAGAAATTCAAAGCAGGATCTCAAAGACATATTTGCATTTCTATGTTAATTGCAGCATTATTCATAATAGCCAAGAGGTAAAAGCAACCCAAATGTCCATTAGCAGATAAACAAATAAAAATGTAAAATATGCAGTCATCCTTCAGAATACTCAGGGGATTGATTGCAGAAGCCCCTGCAGATACCAAATCCATAGATGCTCAAATACCTTATATAAAATGATATAGCACAGCAAATACTGCACACTATGGAATATTATGCAGCCTTAAAAAAGGAGGAAATTCTGTCATATGCTACAATGTTGATGGACCTCAAAGACATTATACCAGGCAAGAGATGCCAGTCACAGAAGGACAAATCTGTATGATTCCATTCAGAGAAAGTGTCTAAAGCAGTTAAAATCACAGAAACAGAGAGTAGAAAGGCGGTTGCAGGGGCTAGAGGAGAACAGATGGAAAATCATGTTTAATTAGTGAAGAGTTTCAAGTGCACAAGATGAAAATGTTCTCACATCTGTCACACAACACTGTGAATACATATAACAATATTGAACTGCATACTTAAAAATGGTTCAGATGGAAAATTGAATGTTATATTTGTTACCACAATTTAAAAAAATGGAAAAAAGAATCCAAAAAATTTTTTACCCAGCCCAATTGTCATTTCCATATAAAGATAATAAACATTTTTAAGATCAATATTTTCTCATAAGTCTTTTAGAAAAAATAATTAGGGGACAAATTTCAGTCAACAGTACTAAGAATGAATATAAGTCCACACCAACATACACAATCATGAAGTTTCAAAATATTTGGGATAGGGAAAAGATCACAAAAACTTTCAGAGAGAAAAATTAAGTTTCATACAAAGGCTCAAGAATTAAAAGGGTTTCCAACTTCTCCATAGCAATGCTGGAAATCAGAAGGAGTACATGTTTTCACAATTTTCAGGGAAAATCATATTTTGTATGGAATCCTACGTCCAGCTGATATTCAAATGTGAATAAACATAGTTTTAGACGTGCAAGTTGTTAAAAATATTTACTTCATATGTACACTATCTCAGAAAGCTATTACAGGTTGTACTTGATCAAAACAAGGGAGTAAACCAAGAAAAAGAAAAACTTGGGGTCCAAGAGAAGGGATTCAGGTAAAGGAGAGGTGAAAGAAATATTCGGGGTGGTTGTGAAGGAGACCCCATGATCCTGAGATGTGTGCCTCAGAAATAGAAGATGCGAGTTTAGATATGGCATCAGCAGCTCTGAGGATGGAATTGACTGAACTCCCAGATGAATCATTTTACAAGGATGTTGACATACCTGGGAGAAAGCTGGGTGGGGGTGGGGTGAGGTGGTGGTTATGTTGTGATAAGTACATAAAAAACAAAGCAGATAGGGAACAAGATAATTACAGTCTAGCACTTAGAGTACATTCCAGGGCTCAACTGAGAGGAACATTTTCTTTTTTTTTTTATAAAAAACATTTTCTTTTATATTGGAGTATAGTTGATTAAAAATGTTGTGTTAGTTTCAGGTGTATAACAAAGTGATTCAGTTATACCTATACATGTATTTATTCTTTTTCAAATTCTTTTCCCATTTAGATTGTTACATAATATTGAGCAGAATTTCCTGTACTATACACCAGGTCCTTGCTGGTTCAGTTCAGTTCAGTCGCTCGGTTGTATCCGACACTTTGCGACCCCATGAATCGCAGCACGCCAGGCCTCCCTGTCCATCACCAACTCCCGGAGTCTACCCAAACCCATGTCCATCGAGTCAGTGATGCCATCCAACTATCTCATCCTCTGTCATCCCCTTCTCCTCCTGCCCCCAATCCTACCCAGCATTAGGGTCTTTTCCAGTGAGTCAACTCTTCGCATGAGGTGGCCAAAGTATTGGAGTTTCAGCTTCAACATCAGTCTTTCCAATGAACACCCAGGATTGATCTCTTTTAGGATGGATTGATTGGATCTCCGTGCAGTCCAAGGGACTGTCAAGAGTCTTCTCCAACACCACAGTTCAAAAGCATCAATTCTGCGACGCTCAGCTTTCTTCACCGTCCAACTCTCACATCTATACATGACCACTGGAAAAACCATAGCCTTGACTAGTCGGACTTTTGTTGGCAAAGTAATGTCTCTGCTTTTAAATATGCTATCTAGGTTGGCCATAACCTTCCTTCCAAGCAGTAAGCGTCTTTTAATTTCATGGCTGCAATCACCATCAGCAGTGATTTTGGAGCCCCCAAAAATACAGTCTGACACTCTTTCCACTGTTCCCCCATCTATTTCCCATGAAGTGATGGGACCAGATGCCATGATCTTAGTTTTATGAACGTTCAGCTTTAAGCCAACTTTTTCCCTTGCTGGTTATCCACTTTAAATATATCAGAGTGTACATGCCATTCCCAAACTCCCTAACTATCCCTCTCCCCACTTTCCCAGAGCATCATAAGTTGGTTTGAGAGGAGCATTTCCTTAGATAAAATAAGTGAACCCTGTAAGCTGGGATTTAATAATCTGGGGAGAAAGGAGAGACACTGTGTGTGCCATGGGCAGGGATAGGAGTGAGGAGCTAAGGTGTAAGGCCTTTCTCACCCAGTGGGAAATCAGTAATAGATGATGCCTGGAATAACTCAAGTGGCCCTGTACACATGGAGAGAAGCATCAAAGAATTAACTAGAAGGTCAATGGTGGTCACTTCTCTGGGAGAGGAAGTGGGAGACTGATTCTTTAAACTGTGTGCCTATAACAACTGTATAAAACTGGAATCTAACTGAAAAAGAACAGCAACAACAGTTGCTACAGGATATAGAAGACCAGCCTGAACAACATACTGGTTTCAGTGAACTAACTGAATCAGAGCTGGAACCTCAGAGACCTGGAGAAATTTTCTTACAAGGATGAAATTCCAGTGTGAAAACTGCACTGCGCCGTTGCAACAGCTGCTGAAATCACCAAAGTGAGAAAATTATCAAAGACAGATGATGGGCATCTCATACAAGCTTGATACTAACCAGAGATGAAAAAGAGAGAGAGACCATTTCCAATTCATACTGAATGATAAGATGTCATCCCAACATGAGCCAGAAGAATAAACAAAAGAGCTGTAATGGGACTTTCATTCACTCCCTTTGCCCAAAGCTCTACTAGGAAATAAATGAGAAACCAAGCAGCAGAAAGTAGAGCTTCTTTATGAACTCTACTGGAAGAAAAAGATGACTGCAGAAGCAGCTGAATCAGGGAAAGAACGAGCAAGAAGAGGTAAAGAAAAAGCTATCAGCTACAAAAAAAAAAAAAAGTAAAGTCTATATGGAGATTCAAGAAATAAAGGACGGGGACTTCCCTGGTGGCACAGTGATAAGAATCTGCCTGCCACTGCAGCAGTGTTCAATCCTTGGCCCAGGAAGATTCCACGTGCCTCAGGGCAACTAAGCCCCTGCACCACAACTACTCTCGAGTCTGTGTGCTGCAACCACTGAAGCCTCTGCCTAGAGCCTGTGCTCTGCAACAGAGAAGCCACCACAATGGAAGCTCAAGCACCACAATGAAGAATGGCCTCTGCTCACCACAACTAGAGGGGAAAAAAGCCTGCACAAAGCAACGGAGACCCAGCACAGCCAAAAATAAATAATAAATTAATAAATGATATTTTTTAAAAAAAGAAATAGAGCATGAGGGACTTCTGTGGTGGTCCAGTAGTTAAGACTCCATGCTCCCAAAGCAGGGGGCCCAGGTTCCATCTCTGATCAGGGAAGTAGATCCCACACTGCAACTAAGAGTTTGCATGACACAAGTAAAGATCCCACATGATGCAAGGAAGATCTTGTGTGCCTCAACTAAGACCTAGTGCAGTCAAATAAATAAATAACATTTTTTAAAAGAAATAGAGAATGAGTCACAGAAAGCAGAGGGATCTAGGTCTTCACTGCTCTTTGTGATAAGAAATACCTGACAACTGACTTCTGCCCATGATGCAGGAGAGCTCCTGCCCTAGCCTGAGACAGAAATCACTACAAGGAATCTCAAAGACACAAAGAATCCACTTCCGGCAGACCTGATCCTCAGTCTTCTGAGGTTGGCTGGCTATTGCAGCCATTGCTGAAATGCACACTGTGGTTTGTCGCAAGTGCTCACCCACCAGACTTTTCTTCCCACAGGAGAAAAGATGGGCCTAGAAGTAGCTCTGGGCTGCCTTTATTTAGATAAATGGAGGAGTCAACAAATGAAAAATACTGTTGTCAAGATATTTTTTTCTAGGTTCTTTTATTTTTCATTTTATCTTTAAAAAATTTTTTACTGAAATATATTTGATTTACAATGGTGTGTTAATTTCAAGTGTATAGCAAAGTGATTCAGTTATATATATATATATATATTCACACATATATATATATTCATGTAAGTATGTGAGAACTGGACCATAAAGAAGGTAGAGCACCAAAGAACTGATGCTTTCAAACTGTGGTGCTGGAGAAGACTCTTGAGAGTCCCTTGGACTGCAAGGAGATCAAACTAGTCGGTCTTAAAGGAAATCAACCCTGAATACTCATTGGAAGGGCTGACGCTAAAGCTGAAGCTCCAATACTTTGGCCACCTAATGCAAACAGCTGACTCACTGGAAAAGACCCTGATGCTGGGAAAGATTGAAGGCAGAAGAAGAGGATGACAGAAGATGAGATGGTTGGATGGCATCACCGATTCAATGAACATGAACTTGCGCAAACTCTAGGAGATAGTGAGGGGCAGGGAAGCCTGGCATGCTGCAGTCCATGGGGTCACAAAGAGTTGGACCAACTTGGTGACTGAACAACAATTCCTTTTTCACATTCTCTTCCATGATAGGTTATTACAAGATATTTAGTATCTTATCTTACTGTCCTATACAGTACATCCTTGTGGGACACCTATTTTAAATATAGTAGTGTGTTTTGTCAAGATATTTTAAGCCCTGAGTATAAGTGAGGGATTACTCTGTGCACATGGCCATCCTGCCAAGACCAAGTTTGGCCAAACTCATTTTCTTTAGTTAATACAGTCTGGTGGTTCAGCTGGTAAAGAATCTGCCTGTAATGTGGGAGACCTGGGTTCAATCCCTGGGTTGGAAAGATCCCCTGGAGGAGGGAACAGCTACCCACTCCAGTATTCTGGCCTGGAGACTTCCATGGACTGTATAGTCCTTGGGGTCACAAAGAGTCAGAGACGACTGAGCGACTTTGACTTTTCCCTCAAACTCCCTGTGTCTGATATTTTCCTTCCAAGGTCACATTCCTTGGGAATGAGTCAGCATTTGGCAACTCCCATGAACAACCCCTTGATGGAAGAGATGCAATTCTTACCAGTCTCAAGCCTGACATCCTGAGGCAGCTGCTCCTGACAGCCTGTGTGCAGAGAGAAAGCAGAACGTCAGTCTTCATGACCATGAGTTGGAGCCCTGACGGGCAGGGGCCACATGTGCTTGTCAGTGTAACCCTGAGTGCCTGGCATGGGGCCAAGAAAGGACTCATGAAAGAATGGATGGATGTGTCACAGTCCCATGGCAAGTGTTAGGGGGGACTCTCTCAGCTTCTTCAGTCCTGTCTCATCTTTGAAGTGAAGTGAAAGTCACTCAGTCATGTCCGACTCTTTGCAACCCCATGGACTATACAGTCCATGGGAATTCTCCAGACCAGGATACTGCAGCGGGTAGCCTTTCCCTTCTCCAGGGGATCTTCCCAATCCAGGGATTGAACCTAGGTCTCCTGCATTGCAGGCGGATTCTTTACCAGCTGAGCCACAAGGGAAGCCCTATCTCATCTTTACTGAACGTCTGTTTTGCACTCGGCACTGGGATCAACAGAGGGAGTGGAATGGTTCTGAATATCCTCAGAACAGCATCTCTACCACCCAGAAACTCAGACTGTGTCTGGTCAGACATCTGTGAACATCAGTCATTACCATACGTCACATGGAGTGCTGAGGGAAACAGCCAGCAGAACTTGAGATGCAAAAAACTTGATCTAAACCTCATGCACCCACAAAACACTGATACCCCCATTTCATTCATGGGACTCAACAAAGGAAAAGTGACCCATTAATCAGTAGCATAGCTGTAAATTCAGTCTGGACCTGCCTCCTTTCAAACCTGTCTCAGCACCTGGCTGCTTCCGGTACCCAAGGAGCATCAGGCAGGCCTGAGTAGCTGCCCCCTACAACCCATTCCAGTATTCTTGCCTAGAGAATCCTGTGGGCAGAGGAGCCTGGTGGGCTGCTGTCCATAGGGTCCCATAGAGTCGGACACGACTGAAGCGACTTAGCAGCAGCAGCAGTCGGGAAGGGAAGGCGGGGCCCTGATCGCAGAAGGAGCCCCGCCCACCACCAGCCCCGCCCTCTCTGCATTAAGCATCCTGACACAGTGGCTGGCTTTTTTGTTCGTCACATACTCCCTGCTTGTAACTCAGACCTGCCCCTGGGAGGAACTTAGGAAATATCCGTTCAGTGAAACAGAGAAGGAAGCCCTTGGAGAGGGTGCACTTTGGCTTTGCCAGATGAGCAAGAATTCACAGTGGAAGGAAAGGGGCATTCTCTAGGGGTGCTGCAACTTTAGCAAAGGCAGAGGTAAAAGTACAGAGGATGCGAGGTCAGCATGTTTGAGTTGAGCAGACTGTGGGGAGGCGAGAGAAGTGTCTCGTTGTAGGCAGTGGGCAAATGTGACAGAGTCTCTGCCTCTCTGTTCTGCTGAACAAAGAATTTTCTCATTCCATTTTTTACTTAGTGCGTGGGCATTAATATGTTTATGGCAATCTATACCTCCCAGCATTTGTTGAGCACCTAAAAAGTAAAAGGCAATAATCAGACTGAGAGTCCTTGAAAGAGGCTACAGCTCTTTCAAAGAGAGGCTGGTCCACCTTACCACCTCACATACCCCAGTGAGGTGGCAGGTGGGGAAGAGGCAGGGAGAATCTTCTACCTCTGACTCCCCACTGTGGCCCACACTCCTCACTTCTCCCGTAGCTAGGAATTTGAGGCCTACCTGTGTTCTTCAGCTCTGTCACCCTCTTCACCCTCACCCATGGCACTGACCTCCATGGACATCAACCCTCTCCAGCCCCCAGGATCTGCCCCACAGGCGTTCCCCACCAGTCCTGTCATCCCTGGGGGTTGAACCTGCCATGTGTCCTGGACTTCCAGACTTCACTGATTCCACTTCCCACAACTTCCCCTGGTCTTCCCACGTCCCAGAACTTCTCCAGTCCAAAAGCTATGTCCTCCAAGGAGTTCCCTGGCGGTCTACTGGTTAGGACTCCATGCTTCCACTGCAGAGGCCACATCCTCCAACTGCCACTCTCCCGCCACACCCCAGACCAGCACCAGGCCCTCTGCCCATGGCAGCTGTTCCCTCATTTCATCACAACTCCTCAGCTTTTGCTTTTCTCCCCAGTCTATCAACTATCCTAACTTCATTTCTATCTCAACCAGCCTGGAAACTGAACTTAAATCTTCTTTGGAACAGAGTAGTTTTGTAAGTACCCATAAATGGAACACAAGCAATACAATGAGCTGTACACTCTGTGGACCCCTCTGCCCACATTCACTCCTGTCCTGTGAATGTTGTTGAGTCCTGCTCTCCCCTTGCAAAGTCCGAGCACTGAGCTGAGCATGCCAAGGATGGGTCACACCATCTTGACAACAGGGCCCAGGGAAATTTCATGGCCTGTTCCTCCCCTAAGACTTTAGAAATGCTTGGGGATCCTTGAGTGGGCTCTAGTCAGCTCTTTCTGCAAAAAAAAAAAAAAAAAAAACCCTCCAATTTCAAAGCTCCCTCCCACTAATCACTCTGCAGAACTCCTTGATCTGCATCACTGAAAAAGAAGTCACCCTCAGCTTCCAGCTCTGTTCAAACCCTGCCTTTTCCTGTACCTGTGAGCACTTAAGGGATGCTCAGGGAAGGGGCCTCTGACAGCACCACACTAACCCTTCCAGCCCTGCCCTCTCTGGCCTCCTCCATCAGGGCTTTTGCTTTATCGATTGTTGTGGTGATGAAAATATGCCCACATATTCTTTGTCTCTGCTCCCTTCCAAAGATGAAGACTCATTCGTTCTCCCTACCATGGGCATGGATTTAGGGACTTCCTTCTACCAAATAGAATAAGATGGGAATGATAGAGTATAGCTTCCAAGACTTGGGGCTTTCTCCTTCTTCTCTCTAAAATTGCTTGGCCTGGGGAAACTTGCTGCCATTTCATGAGGACACTCAAGCAGCCCCATGGAGGTCTCTAGTTAACAGCCAGTGATCTTGGAAGCAGATCTTTCAGCCTTGATCAAGGCTTCAGATGACCACAGCTTGCAACCTTGTTGAGTGTTGAATTGTGTCCACTCCCCCTCTCAAGTTCATAAGTTGAAGTACTAACCCCAGCACCTCACAATGGGACTGTATTTGAAGATAAGGCCTTTAAAGAGGTGGTGAAATTAAACTGAAGTTGTTAGGGTGGGGTGTAATCCAATGTGACTGATACCCTTGTAAGAAGAAAAAGAGATACCAGAGCTGTGTGTGCAGAGATGATCATATGAGAACAGAGTAGCAAGAAGGTAACTGTCTGTAACCAAGGAGAGGGGCATCGGGAAAAATCAACCCTGCCAGCATCTTTGGTCTGGGACTTCTAGTTCCAGAATTGTGAGGACAGAAATGTCTGTTTGTTTAAGCTGCCTAGTCGGTGGCATTTTGTTATGGCAACCCTAGAAAACAAACACAAATCTCATGAGGGGGCCTTCCCTGGAGGCCCCACAGCTAAGGCTGTGTGCTTCAGTGCAGTGGGCCTGGGTTTATCCCTGGTCAGGGAACTAGATCCCACATGTGGCAACTCAAAAAAAAAAAGATCTTGCATGCTGCAAATAAGACCCGGTGCAGCCAACAACAACAAAAACCAACCAACCAATCAAAAGAACCTCATGAGGGTTTCTGGCTCAGAACCACCCATCTAAACCACTCTTGGATTTCAGAAATTGTGTGAGAAAATAAATATTTGTCATTTTAAGCTGCAAAATTTTGGAGTAATTTGTTATGCAGCAGTAGACAACTAATAAAATCACCCTTCTCTCTCACATCTTCATTCATTCTTTCTCTTCTTACTTTTCCTTCCTACATAAAGATGCAAGTTTTGTCTATCTTTTTTTTTGGGACAAAGGTGGAATTTGTTTTTGTTATAAAAGAAAAAAACTCGGGAATCTTAACAAAGGAAGGGACTATTTTGTACTCAGAGAATAGATACCAGAATACAAAATTACAAGTGTTTGGACTTCAGACCTGTTCCCATCTCCTCCAAGAGTAGAGATGGGAAGGAGAGAGATGAAGCAAACAAGCAATTTTGTAAAGCAAAACTTAGAAATCCTATAAATATGATTAAAATCTAAACTTCTGTTTTGCTTTAAAAATTTTTAATGTATCAAAAAGCCTGCTTTAGTGACATGACAATTCCACCAGAAAATAACTCCAATACTCCCTTGTCAGTAACATTTTCAAGTTGAAGTTTTGATTATCTTAAAACGAATTTTTTGGCCTCCTGACCCCCTCCAGATATTGCCTTCCTCTTGTTTCTACTCCACAGCTGAACTGCCTAAAACAATTGCCCTGTCTCCAATCTCTTGCCCTTCATACCTTCCCAAGTCTTGGGTTACATGTACATACCCACCAACACCGCACCAATCCCTCCAGGGACAACATTGCCCAAGTTAGTGCCAAGAATCTTTCAGCCATGCCCTGTTCCCTGAGCTCACTCCTGTGACTTCTGCAGGACTGCACCTCTCTGTCTTTCCTTTTATTCTGGGGTTCCCCTCAATCTCCTCCCAGGACTCTTTCCCCTCACTTTGATCTCTTGGTGTCTGAGGGACATACTGATGCTTTCAGTTTGCCTGATACGCTTTTCTCTATTTTCTTTTGGGGGATATTCTCCTCCCTTTGTCCAAATGTTTCTGATAGGGACCATGAATCATGGTACCTCAGAGATGGGGTGTGATGTAAGCAAGGGCCAATCACAGGCTTTCCCTGGAATGTTCTGAATTGAAACTGGGGATTGATTTTTCTCTCTAGTCACAAAGTTTTGAAATATGATTCCAGAACTGCCAGGGGCTATGGTCCTAGTGTCCCAAAAATAGCAAATAGGAGAGAATAAAGTTGGCAGGCCAAGAGGGAATGAAACAAAGACAGAAATTTTGTGTTTGCGTTTTTGAAGTTTGTTATTTGAGTGAAGCCATCTGGACTCTTGTCATTGAAATCAAAGAATTCTATCAAACTGGTGGTCCTTATTCTCTTCTCTTTCAGTCTGCCCACTCCCCTTGTGCATGCCCACCCTTTCCCAGGGCCGCTGACAGGATCAAAGCACTTGACTGAATTCAATGTCTCTAACCCTCATCTCTATCTGGAACTTTAGATCTACCCAGACTCTAATCCTTGGACATCTCCAGCAGATAGGCCACGGGCACAACAAACTCAACATGAATACACATCTCCTCTGTCTTCTAATCTTCTCTTTCCCCTTCATTTTTCATCTCAGTGAATGAAACTATCAATTGTTGAAGAAAACATTTGAGTCATCCTATAATCCTCATATCTGAATGATCGCTAAGATCCAAAGATTTCATCTTTTAAAAGCGTGAGGCTTCCAACTATATGTTGTCTACAAGAAACTCACTATAAATATAAAGACTTAGATAGACTTAAGATAAATAGACAGAGAGAAATATACCATGTTAATACTAATCAAGAGAAAGTTGGAGTAGCTATACTTAATTAAGACAGTGTGGACTTCAGGGCAAGGACAATTATGAAGAATATAAACAGGAATAACATAATAATAAAGTGGCCAACTCCTAAAGAAGATATAACATTACTTAACATGTATGTGCCTAATAACAGGGCATCACAATACATGTGGCAAAAACTGGTAAACCTACAAGGAGAAAAAGGTAAATCCAATATTACAGTTGGAGACTTCAACATGTTTTATCAGTAATTAATGTATTTAGCAAGCGTAAAATCAGCAAGGACATAGATGAAATGAATAAGATTGTTTGTCAACTGGATCTAATTGACATTTATAGAATACTTCATCTAATGAAAACAGAATATACTTTCATCTCAAGTTCACATGGAACATTCACCAAGATAGAACACCTTCTGGGTCATAAACACTCCTGAGCAAATCTTAAAAATAAAAATCATGCAATGTCTGCTCTTTGACCACAAAGAAATTAAACTATAAATCAAAATAGCTGGAAAATCCCCCAATATTTGGAGATTAAGAAGCATAAATAATACAAGTCAAAGTCTTAAGAAAAATTCTTAAAGTGTTTTCAATTAAATGAAAATGAAGACACAACTTATTAAAAGTTGTAGAATACAGTGAGAACTTGCTTAGAAGGGAACTTATAATATCGAAAGACTATATTAAAAAAGATGAGCATCCAAACAAAGATGGCAGAGTAAACTCACCCCCCCCAAACACATCAAAAATACATCTATGTGTGGAAAAATTCTCACAGAAAACTAACTGGAGACTAACAGAAAGACTCCTCTATGACCAAGACTCTAAGAAAGATATACACAGAATTGGGTAGGAAGATAAGAGAAGTGATCAGGTTGGAATCTGTGTCCCTGGGAGGGGACTCAGAGGAAAAGAGGTTACACAGGCAGAGACCCTCCCTGGAAAGGAAGCAGTTTGAGCCACTCATTGGGTTCCCTAGCCCTGGGTATGACAAAGGGAAGACAAACCCCCTTGGCTTGTTGGAGGGTCAGTGGGACTAACAAGAGGGCTGTGGGAAGACTGGACCCTGCTTGTGAAGAGCACATGAACACTTGCCTGCTCCCAAGGCAGATTGGAGGGGGCAGACTGAAATCACACAGTCAGCTGACTTGTTTCCCAGGACCACTCTAGAGCACACCTTAGCCTGAGCAGAGTGAATGCTCTAGCACTGCTTCCCTCACGTCACAGCTCCACACCGGAGGGAGGGCTGCCATAACCAAGGAAAAGGCTTGGCTGTGAGACTCTGGCAGCTCAAATACTAAGAAGCTTCCTAGCAGGGAGGGGGCCGTCCTTACGGGTGATTGCACAGGTGTTACATGAGAGCCAGTCCAGGTCTCTGACTGTGGCCATATCACCATCCTCTGTGCCCAACCTTTGTTGAATACCCACACCAGCCCTTGCTCTAGCACTGTTCCCTTCTGGGGCTAAACGTGCTGGTGCTGGGAAAGGGAAAAACACACACTTAAAGGGGACTTAGCCAGCTCACACCTGACACACAAGGCTTCTGTTCTAGCAACTTGTTACCTAAGCTCACCCTCAATAAGGCAGTATTAGCCACTGAGCAAAGGGGAAGACCCACTTCACACCTGGCTCTAGCCCTATCCCCTCTTTCTCCAGCCCCACCTAGCACCACGGTGATAGCTGCCAGCACACCCTGAGGAAAAATGGCACTTGTGTTCACATCAAATTCATACCTCACAGCAAAGCCACTGGGCATAGGCAAAGTGTACAGGGACACTCTCACGTAAGAACACCACTTTAAGACCACCATGTGTAACAATTTCACCTGAATTCATAGAGACAGAGAAAGATAATTAAAATGAGAAGAGAGAAGAATTTGTCTTTATTGAAAGGGCAAGAGGAAACCCATAAAAAATACAACTAATGAAACAGAAATAAATAATTTACTAGATAAAGAATTCAAAGCATTGGTAAAAAGACTGCTAAGTGAATTAGGGAAAAGAGTAGATGAACACAGGAAGAATTTTAACAAAGAACTAGAAAATATAAAAAAGAACCAGTAAGAGCTGAAGAATACAATAACTCAAATGAAAAGCACACCAGAAGGAGTGAACAACAGACTAGGTGATATAGAAAAATGCATAAGTGATGTGGAAGGTAGAATGATGAAAATCATCCATAAAAAACAGTAAAAAGAAAAACAAATTAAAACAGTGTAAGGGATCTTTGGGATAACATCAAATATACCAATATTAACATCATAAGGGTCCCAGAAGACAAGATAGAGAAGAAAGTAAAAAAAAAGAAAGTATTTAATAAAATTATGATTGAAAACTTCCCAAGCCTGAAGCAGGAAACAGATATCCAGGTACACAGTCCAAGCATAGAGTCCCAAACAAGATAAACAGAACAAACCCACATCAAGATGTATCATAATTGAAATGGCAAAAGTTAAAGAAAAAGAGAGAATTCTAGAGACAACAGGAGAAAAAACAAAGAGTTATATACAAGGGAAACCCCATAAGACTATCAGCTGACTTTTCTGCAGAAGCTTTATAGGCCAAAAAGGAATGACATGATATATTTAAAATGTTGAAAGGGAAAAAAACATGAAATCTAGGATACTGTATCCACCAACATTATCATTTATCATTTAAAATTGAAAGAGAGGTAAATAACTTTTCAGATAAGAAAAAACTAAAACAAGTTCATCAATACTAAACTAACCCTAAAAGAAATGTTAAAGAGTCTTTTCAAAGAAAAGGAAAAAGTTATAAGAAGAAATAAGTACCTATAAGAAAGAAAAATCCCACTGTTAAAGACAGATATATAGTAAAGGTTGAGTATCAACCATTTAAATAAGTTGTTATGAAGATTAAAAGACTAAAAAAAGTATAACACTAAGTATAACTACAATAATCAGTGAAGGTATAAACGTGAAGATGTAAAATATGACACCAAAAACACAAAATGGGGTGGGAGGGAGAATTTTTAAGCATAAATCTTTTACAATAAGGTGGTCAAAATGTAAAAACTTCCAGTTATAAGATAAATAACTCTGGGGATGTAAATGTACAGCATGGTAACTACAGTCAACAACCCTATATTGTATATTTGAAAACCTCTTAGAGAGTAGATCTTAAACGTTCTTATCACAAGAAAAATTTTTTGTAACTATGTGAGTGATTGATGTTAATTAAACCTGAGGTAATTAAAAAAAAAAAGAGTAGATCTTTTACACTGTATTTGAAATTAAAGGGCTACCTGTTTAAAACAGATACAGTTATAGGTCAACATACATGAACCCCATGGTAACCACAAATCAAAAGCCTACCATAGATACTCAGAAGCAAGAGAGAAAGAACAGAAGCATACTACTAAATAACATCATCAAACTACAAGGGAAGATGAAGCATGTAAATTATCATATGTGAAACAAACCACCAGTCCAGGTTCAATGCATGATACAGGGTGCTCAGGGCTGGTGCACCGGGATGACCCAGAGGGATGGGATGAGGGGAGAGGTCGGAGGGGGGGTCTGGAAGGGGAACACATGTATACCCATGGCGGATTCTTGTCAGTTCAGTTCAGTTCAGTTGCTCAGTCGTGTCTGACTCTTTGCGACCCCATGAATTGCAGCACGCCAGGCCTCTCTGTCCATCACCAACTCCCGGAGTCCACCCAAACCCATGTCCATCGAGTCAGTGATGCGATCCAACCGTCTCATCCTCTGTCATCCCTCTCTCCTCCTGCCCCCAATCCTACCCAGCATTAGGGTCTTTCCAGTGAGTCAACTCTTCGCATGAGGTGGCCTAAGTATTGGAGTTTCAGCTTCAACATCAGTCCTTCCAATGAACACCCAGGATTGATCTCTTTTAGGATGGATTGATTGGATCTCCTTGCAGTCCAAGGGACTGTCAAGAGTCTTCTCCAACACCACAGTTCAAAAGCATCAATTCTGCGACGCTCAGCTTTCTTCACTGTCCAACTCTCACATTCATACATGACCACTGGAAAAACCATAGCCTTGACTAGACGGACTTTTGTTGGCAAAGTAATGTCTCTGCTTTTAAATATGCTATCTAGGTTGGCCATAACCTTCCTTCCAAGGAGTAAGCGTCTTTTAATTTCATGGCTGCAATCACCATCAGCAGTGATTTTGGAGCCCCCCAAAATAAAGTCTGACACTGTTTCCACTGTTTCCCCATCTATTTCCCATGAAGTGATGGGACCAGATGCCATGATCTTAGTTTTCTGAATGTTGAGCTTTAAGTCAACTTTTTCACTCTCCTCTTTCAGTTTCATCAAGAAGCTCTTTAGTTCTTCTTCACTTTTTGCCATAAGGGTGGTGTCATCTGCATATCTGAGGTTATTGATATTTCTCCTGCCAATCTTGATTCCAGCTTGTGTTTCTTCCAGCCCAGCGTTTCTCATGATGTACTCTGCATATAAGTTAAATAAGCAGGGTGACAATATACAGCCTTGACGTACTCCTTTTCCTATTTGGAACCAGTCTGTTGTTCCATGTCCAGTTCTAACTGTTGCTTCCTGACCTGCATACAGGTTTCTCAAGACACAGGTCAGATGGTCTGGTATTCCCACCTCTTTCAGAATTTTCCACAGTTTATTGTGATCCACACAGTCAAAGGCTTTGGCATAGTCAATAAAGCATAAATAGATGTTTTTCTGGAACTCTCTTGCTTTTTCGATGATCCAGCGGATATTGGCAATTTGATCTCTGGTTCCTCTGTCTTTTCTAAAACCAGCTTGAACATCTGGAAGTTCATGGTTCACATATTGCTGGAGCCTGGCTTGGAGAATTTTGAGCATTACGTTACTAGCATGTGAGATGAGTGCAATTGTGCGGTAGTTTGAGCATTCTTTGGCATTGCCTTTCTTTGGGATTGAAACAAAAACTGACCTTTTCGAGTCCTGTGGTCACTGCTGAGTTTTCCAAATTTGCTGGCATATCGAGTGCAGCACTTTCACAGCATCATCTTTCAGGATTTGAAATAGCTCAACTGGAATTCCATCACCTCCACTAGCTTTGTTCGTAGTGATGCTTTCTAAGGCCAACTTGACTTTGCATTCCAGGATGTCTGGCTCTAGGTGAGTGATCACACCATCGTGATTATCTAGGTCATGAAGATCTCTTTTGTACAGTTCTTCTGTGTATTCTTGCCACCTCTTCTTAATATCTTCTGCTTCTGTTAGGTCCATACCATTTCTGTCCTTTATCGAGCCTATCTTTGCATGAAATGTTCCTTTGGTATCTCTAATTTTCTTGAAGAGATCTCTAGTCTTTCCCAATTTATTGTTTTCCTCTATTTCTTTGCATTGATCGCTGAGGAAGGCTTTCTTATCTCTCCTTGCTATTCTTTGGAACTCTGCATTCAGATGGGAATATCTTTCCTTTTCTCCTTTGCTTTTCGCTTCTCTTCTCTTCCCAGCTATCTGTAAGGCCTCCTCAGACAGCCATTTTGCTTTTTTGCATTTCTTTTCCCTGGGGATTGTCTTGATCCCTGTCTCCTGTACAATGTCACGAACCTCTGTCCATGGTTCATCAGGCACTCTGTCTATCAGACCTAGTCCCTGAAATCTATTTGTCACTTCTACTGTATACTCATAAGGGATTTGATCTAGGTCATACCTGAATGGACTAGTGGTTTTCCCTACTTTCTTCAATTTAAGTCTGAATTTGGCAATAAGCAGTTCATGATCTGAGCCACAGTCTGCTCCCGGTCTTGTTTTTGCTGCCTGTATAGAGCTTCTCCATCTTTGGCTGCAAAGAATATAATCAATCTGATTTCGGTGTTGACCATCTGGTGATGTCCACGTGTAGAGTCTTCTCTTGTGTTGTTGGAAGAGGGTGTTTGCTATGACCAGTGCGTTCTCTTGGCAAAACTCTATTAGCCTTTGCCCTGCTTCATTCTGTACTCCAAGGCCAAATTTGCCTGTCACGCCAGGTGTTTCTTGACTTCCTACTTTTGCATTCCAGTCCCCTATAATGAAAAGGACATCTTTTGGGGGTGTTAGTTCTAGAAGGTCTTGTAGGTTTTCATAGAACCGTTCAACTTCAGGTTCTTTGGTGTTACTGGTTGGGACATAGACTTGGATTACTGTGATAGTGAATGGTTTGCCTTGGAAACGAACAGAGATCATTCTATCGTTTTTGAGATTGCATCCAAGTACTGCATTTTGGACTGTTCTGTTGACTATGATGGCTACTCCATTTCTTCTAAGGGATTCGTGCCCACAGTAGTAGATATAATGGTCATCTGAGTTAAATTCACCCATTCCAGTCCATTTTAGTTCGCTGATTGCTAAAATGTTGACGGTCACTCTTGCCATCTCCTGTTTGACCACTTCTAATTTGCCTTGATTCATGAACCTCACATTCCAGGTTCCTATGCAATATTGCTCTTTATAGCATCAGACTTTACTTCCATCACCAGTCACATCCACAACTGGGTGTTGTTTTTGCTTTGGCTCTGTCTCTTCATTCTTTCTGGAGTTATTTCTCCACTCATCTCCAGTAGTATATTGGGCACCTACCGACCTGGGGAGTTCATCTTTCAGTGTCCTATCTTTTTGCCTTCTCATACTGTTCATGGGGTTCTCAAGGCAAAAATGCTGAAGTGGTTTGCCATTCCCTTCTCCAGTGAGCCACATTTTGTCAGAACTCTCCACCATGACCCGTCCATCTTGGGTGGCCCTGCAAGGCATGGCTCATACTTTCATTGAGATAGACAAGGTTGTGATCCATGTGATCAGATTGGTTAGTTTCCTGTGATTGTGGTTTTCAGTCTATCTGCCCTCTGATGGAGAAGAATAAGAGGCTTATGGAAGCTTCCTGATGGGAGAGACTGACTGAGTCAAGTACCGTGTCTCTGTTCTTGATCTGAAATGAATCAGGAACACATATACATGTACACAGGTACTCACACACAGGCACACACATCTCACATGCAGCAGCTCTTTCTGTATCATCACTTACTTCTGCTTTTTGTGTCATTGTATGTGTTTCTCCCACATTTGTGAGATACTTAGGAGCAAAACATTGCCTTACTCATTCCATAAGGAATTCACAAAATGTTTGCTGAATAACGGATGGACAGACAGATGGATGGATGGGTAGATGTATGGATAAATGTGTGGGTGAGTGGATGGATGGATGAAGAGATGGATGGATGGATGGATGGATGGATGGATGGATGGGTGTATGGATAGATGTGTGAGTGGGTGGGTGGATGGATGGATGGGTGGGTGGATGGATGGATGGATGGATAGATATGTAGATGGGTAGATAGATGGATGGATAGATGGGTTGGTAGGTGGATAAATAGCTACCAGGAAGATGGATGCAGCCTGGCACGCATCCCAGGAAGGCAGGTAAGGGGTTGTCTATGAGGTGAAGCCCAGGAGTATTTTCAAGTCCCTGCCCTTTTGAAGTGAGATGTTTCTTCTTAGCTCAGGCCCCCTTGTCCAGCTCTGAGGCTGGTCAGTATGAGACTGTGGGGATCAGTGTCCTGCACTGGACCCAGAGTCTGCCTAATCTTAAGAATCAGAATGGGGATGACTATAACCTGAAGGTAGAAGGATAAGCTGCTGGTTCCCAAAGACCTCCTCAGAGCTTTTGGAAGTCTAAAGCCACACCTCTAACATGCATTTCTGGGGCATCATTGAACTGGAGTGTATGTAGCGGGAGTGGTAAGAAATGCTAAAAAATGAGTAGGAAGGTAGATCTAGGGAGAAAATAAAAGTGCTGCAGGGACCAAAAAGGACCAGAGTAGGCAAGAGACTGTGTGCTAAGTGGTGTGGGGGGCATGTTTCGGGAGATTGGGGTCTAAAAGGCAAAACCCAAATGGAGACTCTGGTCTATGAGCTGCCAGTCCAGAAGGAGCCCTCTCCTGAAGGACTAAAAAGCATTGCCCAAGGCAGGGATGTGAGCATTTTGGGGCAGAAAGGGTTGGGTAACAGAATGAGAACCTTGGAAGGTATGCTATGCCACCAGCTAACTGTCTATTCTCCACTCCTCTCTCCCCACCTAGAGCCCAAGGTCTCTAGCATGGAATCCATCACTCCAAGGAAAACAAAGCCTATATGGGCTGGTGAAGGCAGAAAGGGCCACCACTCTGTGGAAGTCAGAACCATCCAGCAGGTGATAAGGAATCTGGGCTGGACTACCCAGTCCAGACAGTCAAGAAAGTCAAGTACTGGCAGTTTCATATGGTTCCATCTAAATACATGTTGATATATGAGTATGTAATTAAAACCAAGCTATATTTTATACAATTATGCCATTTTTGCCATGGACTTCCCAGGTGGCTCAGTAGTAGAGTCCACCTGGCAATGCAGGAGACACAGGCAGCTCGGGTTCAGTCCCTGGATCAGGAAGATCCTCTGGAGGAGGAAATGGCAACGCACTCCAGTATTCTTGCCTGGAAAATCCCATGGACAGAGAAGCCTGGTGGGCCACAGTCCATAGGGTCACAAAGAGTCAGACACAACTGAGCATGAGCACAAGACTGCCATTTTTGTTTTAAAATATAAGATGTATTTTTAGGAGATACATCCTTTTTAGAGGTAATTATGTTAAACCATTGACAGTGGTTTTTCCTGGAAGGGGAATTGAGATAGGGAGCAGAGAGAGATGGGCTTTCCCAAATCCAGAGATCACTTTTATTATTTATTTTACTGTTCACAGGATTGTCATTAGCCCTGAAATCAGTTCCACCCCTTTCCCACAGTGATGACTACCTGCAAAGATCAGCCACCAAGCTCAATGACAGAGGGGCATGAAGGAGCTGATGGCAGGAGCTGATGGCAGGATGCCAGGAATACCTGTGACTGGCCACCCAGGAGGTGTACGGAGGTGCCCCGACCTGGAGACATGATACTCCTGGGTCCTTGCTAGGGCCCTTTCTCTTCTGCCCACGTGGCCCAGGGTGAGGATATAAAGTTTCAGTCCTCTTTCCCATCTTCCTGTAGTGGGCACAGGGGCTGGCCATCCCCACTACCAAAGCCCTTGCAGTGTGAGACAATGCAAGAACTGGCTCCCCCAGAGCCTCGGTCCTGTTCCCTCCCAGGAAGTCAGAGATGGCAGGTTGATTCTGGTGAAGGGTCACTCTCAGGGGAATCTCTGTTTCCAGCAGGGCTCTGCTCCCACTCTTGAGGGCCAATGCACTTGTGGGGAACTCGCCAAGCCTGCCAGTCCTCTGCTAAGTCATGAGTAAGTGAATTAAACCACTTTTATCCCTTCCCCTCTCACATCTGGGTTCAGGTCCTTTCCAGTTCCCTGCAGGTATAGGTGAAGTCCCTGCCTCTCCAGCCTCAGCTCCAGCCCACTCTTCCAGATTTGGCTTAAGAGTCCCCTTGCAGATAGTTAAAGACTTTGGGAAGGTCATGTACATATTGCTATATTTAAAATGGATAACCAACAAAAACCTATTGTATAGCACAAGGAACTCTGCTCAATGTTATGTGCCAGTCTGGATGGTACGGAGGTTTGGGGGTGAATGGATACATATATATGTATGACAGTCCCTTCGCTGTTCACCTGAAACTATCACAATATCGTTAATCGGCTATACTCCAATATAAAATATTTTTGGTGTTAAAGTAAAAATAACATTTTAAAAAAAAGAGTCCCCTTGCAGCCTCCCTGATGCTGTTCTCAGCCACCCTACCTAATATCTGTCCCTCTCTGGTCCCAGAAGACCCTGGCCAGCCCTCAGGAAGGGCATTCACCACCCTGAATTGAAACCCATAATTTATACCTGTCCAGAGAACATTTCTTTTCTTGAGATTCACTTTGGCAAGGTGCTGTCAGCCTGCCTGGAGAGATCTTAACAGGGATGGCCCTTGAGAAGCCCTCCTGAATTTACTTTTTTTGCCAATAGCGTTTTCTCATTTGATATCCCCTTCCTGGTATCCCATCAGTGCTTCTTCTCAGAAATGGTCTTGTTATTAACTTGAGGACATTATTATTCTTGTCGCTGCTTGTATTTTATTTTTGATCATCTGCCAGAAAGCCCAGAATACATTTGGTAGCGTTGTCTAGCAAATAGATGGGAACTTTTTATGAAACTTTTTCCAGCTGCATCATATTTACCTTAATTTTCCTTCATCTTGGTTTCTCATTTCAATTTTGATTCCTCTGTATTACAGGTATCTCTGTAAGCTATCTCAAAAGGCTCTTGTTTACCTTTTGAATATGGCAGGAGATGGATGAGAGAGAAGTTGACAGATACATCCACATGTACACGCCAGTACTCCACTCTGCCATGGCCCCTCTCTGTACCCCCTCAGCACTCCATCCCTGGCCCCCAAAACAGAGTAGGGGCTCATACTACACTTACTTGGAGTTTTTAAATAGTGGTTCATTAGTTTAATCTGTACATTAATGCTGCAGGGTAAGTGATGTGGTTCCACCTGACAGCTGAAGAAACTGAGGCTTCAGGTACCACCCTTGGTAAGTGGCCGGGTCAGGATTTGAACCCACACTTGTTTGGCTCTGTTTGTTTATTACACTTCTCCTCTCTCCCAAATCTGACATGCTCTGCTCTCTAGACCTGTGAGGTCCAATATAGTAGCCACTAGCCACATGTGGTGCAGTGGTAGAGAATCTGTCTGCCAATGCAGGAGAAGCAAGAGACACGAGTTCTAACCCTAGGTTGAGAAGATCCCCTAAAGTAGGAAATGGCAACCCACTCCAGTCTTCTTGCCTGGAGAATCCCATGGATTCAGGAGCCTGGTGGGCTACAGTGCATGGGGTTGCAAAGAGTCAGACACATTGAGCGCAGCACAGCACACAGCCACATGTGGCCACTGAAATTTAAATTAGTCTTAATTAAAATTAAAAATTCCTCAGGCATGCTGGCTGCACTTTCAGGGCTCTGTAGCCCTGTGTGGC
Source organism: Giraffa tippelskirchi (assembly GCF_054371585.1). Lineage (NCBI taxonomy): Eukaryota > Metazoa > Chordata > Mammalia > Artiodactyla > Giraffidae > Giraffa > Giraffa tippelskirchi. The sequence goes on from NC_137277.1 coordinate 67,983,429, forward strand.
CAGTGGCTACTGTATTAGTACAGAAGAGAATGCCATTCTCAGCACGGAAAAAGCATTTCTTGCAACCTCTTTATACCTGCTCTAGGGTCCTGCCAGGAGCCAGCAGTGCCCAGGCTGGACTTGTACTTTCTTTCCTCTGCATCTTTAGGATGTTCTTTCCTCAGCCTGGCATCCTAGCTCTCCAGCAGCTTCATCAAACCATCCTTGCTTTCGCAGCCTCCTTCGGTCCCTCTCCCTTCCCCACTCGTCCTTGGCCCCAAAAATCTCCACCTCTGACTTCCTGATGCCTGAGGTCTGTGCCCCCAGATGGGTGACTTTTCTTTGGCACAGCCTCGCCTCACCAATTCAGCAGTGCAGAAAGGAGATACACACTGCTTGATTAATTGAGGAGGAAGACAAGAGAGTCTAACTTGAAAATCGACTAGAAAACATGATTTCGTTCCAACCTCTGTTTCTGCCACTCATGACTCCACTCCTCCATACAGCTCTCTGCCCAGGGCCTCCTCTCCTCCAGGCCATGGGTGGGTGCAGGGGCCTGAGAAACTGTGAGCAGGTCCAACCTGTGCCCTCAAGGCAGTCATATCCAGTGGTTTTGAGCGAAGGATTTTACCCTCCTTCATCTCAATGTCCTCTATTGTGAAAAATGTCCTGTAATTCCTGCTGCTCTTCCCTGGAGGGCTTGTCACAGGGACTGAGAATGTAGAAGCAAGGGCCTTCATATGACATGAAAAGCACTCAGTTATAAGAATGTAGCTGGGAAATTGGGAAATGTTCACCCCTGCTGTGTCACCCTTACATCTAGCTGTAACTCCCACCCCCACTGTAAGCCGTTTTGAAGTAGGGGTGCAGCAGGGCCCAAGACACACACGGACAGCTCCCTTGGGAGAAGGCAGTGAGGGCCAGCGTTCAGCTCCCAGTGGGTTCAGAGAGATGGGGTGACACTGAACTGAGTGGCTCTAAACAAAGTTTCCTTGGGGACCTGTGCTCCAGGCCGATAGCTGCACACAGTTTGGTTTTCTTCAAAATAAAACCCTGAATGGAGTTCAGGTTGGAACAACATTTAAGTCCAGAGTTAAAGAGTGGAGACTGAGGGGAAGACCTGGTTGTGGGGTTAGGAGTTTCAGGATGCGGCCCCACCCAGCTGAGTCTGTGTCAGAGTCCCTCCTGTGAGAAGTGAGGACAGTGCCCACCACCCTGACAGCTCTAGGGAGAGCCAGGTAGTGTTCCTCCTCTCAGAACTCCGTCCCCCCACAGCCCAGCACCCCACCCAGGGGAGGCTTTGAGACCTGGCAGGCAAGGTCCTGCCTTACTCTGGGACCCAAGATATTCAGAGGTGATGAACACACTTGTCTGCAATTGTCCAAGAAGGTAGGTGGTAACTCAGATCAGCCTGGGCCTGGGCGTCAAGTCCCCCTTTGCTTCTACCTGTGGGCACGTCATCTCTCATGGACCTCAGTTTCCTCGTCCGTGAAACCGAGGCAATAACACTCCAAGTGCGGGGAAACAGCACATACGACACGGCTGACGTTGCCAGGTACCCAGGCCTCGGGCCGAGGCCTCACACCTCCTGAGGCCACGCTGAGGCCCTCCTGCTGGGAGAAGGCAGCTCCCGCACCTGCCACCCGCCTCCACTCTTGCGCCTGCCTTCCTAGAGCAGAGGCCCAGCACACCCCCTCCTCCTGCTCAGGCCCCAGCCGCCCTGCAGCTGCTGGGATGGATCTCTGGGCTGGAGTTCTAGGCTCCTGAAAGGGTTCTCATGCTCCCTCCTCATCATCTTGTTCCCTGCAGTGCTTTCCCAAGGCTGTGACTCCCAACCCACCCCCTGCCCAAAGACCCTCCTCCCACCCTCCCAGCTGGCAGAATGCAGGCTCGGGGCAACCAGCCCACAGAGAAGGCCCCGGAAGTGACCTTACCTTGTCAGGGTAGGGGTCTTGTTGCTTGCCTTCTTCTCCACCCAGGTCCTCCGAAAGGAGCCGGGCAGAAGGCAGTGCCAGGGCTCTGGGTGTGTCAGAGCACACAAAAGAGGAGGAAGAGGAGGAAGGGCCCCAGGAGGAAATGGCCGAGTCCTCTGGGCCCACGTAATTTATGACAGGACTTTGTCCTTGAGCTCCAGGCACACCCGCTCCCACAGGGCTCCCGCGGCCCCAGCTAGCAGAGCCTCAGAGCGGTCCAATCTTTAACCCTGGCCTCTCTGTCAGAGAGTCTCCATGGACCAGGAGAGCTTGATTCTGTGCACCCGTTGCTACAATCTTCCAAATCCCCTGGTGCCCATCCATCCAGGGAGCTGAGCATCTTTCCAGGTATCACGGGAACTCCAAGGGGGCCTGTGCAGGAGTTCTACTCCCAACCCCCCTGTCCTAGTTGGGGGCACACACAGGAGAGGCCAGGGAGCCTTGCACCAGAGCTAAAGGCCACTGGGGCACCTAGATTCCCAGTACAGTCCCTGGGAGCAGAGGGGGCTGACTTGGGCTGGGACTTGAATAAAGGGGGATTTTTACCATAAGGCAAATACAGATCCTTCGGAAGGAAAGAGCATGCAGCAGTGCACCCTGGGAGAGGCCAGGTTGGAGGGGACAGGCAGTCCCTGGAAGTGATGGTGAGGTCTTTGAAGGTGGGTGGAAAATGAGCCCACGGGAGATGCCTGCTGACTGCAACACTTTCCCTGGGCGAGGAGAGGCCTCTGGGGTACTCATCATTGCCCAGCTAGAACCCATTGGGTTACCTCCCTTTCCCAGGACTTGGCAGGCAGAAGTGTGGGAACTAGCTGTCATATTTATTTGTTTATTTGGCTGCACTCAATCTTAGTTGTGGCATGTGGGATCCTTAGTAATGGCATGTGGGATTTTTAGTTGTGGCATGCTAACTCTCAGCTGTGGCATGTGGGATCTAGTTCCCTGACCAGGGATGGAAGCTGGGCCCCCTGCATTGAGAGCACAGAGTCTTAGCCACTTGACTATCAAGGAAGTCTCTATCATCTTCTAAATAGGACTGAGGCCACAGCAGGGCAGCAACCCTGACCTTGAGCCTCTTTGGGAGATGGGAACCAAATGCTGGTGGAAGGGAAAAGGATAAAGTTGAATAGCCATGGGGTAGAGATCATGTGGCCTTGGAGAGAGGCAGCGGCCACTGCTGTCGGAGCTTTCTGTGGGTCCTGCTGTGGGCTCCACAGAAGCCCAGCTTCCTACTGCTGCACACTCCATTGTTGAGACAGCTTGAAGGAGTTTCTGTTCCTTACAATCAACCAGCCCAGGACAAAGTTTCAGTCTCTCAGTCGTGTCTGACCCTTTGCAGCCCCATGGACTGTGGCATGCCAGGCTTCCCTGTTCTTCACCATCTTCTAGAGCTCGCTCAAACTCATGTCCATTGAGTTGGTGATGCCAAAGGTAGGAAAGTGAATTGGGAGGTGATTTAGGAAGGGCCATTTGGAGGAAGCATGGGCTCTGAGGCATCCAGTCAACTTTGCACCCACTCTCCAAAAGTGCTGTGCTCAGGTTCTGTTCGGCTCCAAATAGCTTCCTGGCTCCTAAAACCTCATCCAGTTTCTGGGTCAACACTTGCTTTGGGAGGGTTTTACATGGCAGGTGGCCTTTCTAGTTTAGAAAGGAAACATTTCACTCCCACAGGATGGGTGCTGCTAATCTGGCAGCTCCTGGAAATGATGAGCCCCCTACTTTGGGGCTCCTGAAACCAGACTGAGTCCTTTGTGGCCCTCATTCCACTGTCCTCTTCCAAAAAAATAGTGGAACAGAATATTTCTGTAGAACAAAATGATTCATAAGACATTTTTATTCCAGAGCCTGTCTTAAAATTTGATAGAAACACATTTTGGATACTTACAGACTTGTCTTCTGCTTTTTCTTTTTAATAGTTTGACATTAAATCATATTTTCTTACACTATAGCAAATATTAACCATGAGTCTTTAAGTCAGCATGGTCAAAGACAAGTATCGTATGATACCGTTTATATGTGGAATCTAAAAAAATAGTACAAATGAACTTATTTACAAAACAGAAATAGAGTCACAGATGTAGAAAACAAACATACAATTATTAAGGGACAAATGAAAGTCAAAGTGTTAGTCGCTTAGTAGTCGCTCTTTGTGACCCCATGGACTGTAGCCCACCAGGCTCCTCTGTCCATGGGATTCTCCAGGCAAGAAGACTGGAGTGGGTTGTCAGTCCCTTCTCCAGAGGATCTTCCCAACCCAGGGATCAAACTCAGATCTCCTGCATTGCAGGCAGATTCTTTACAGGCTGAGCCACCAGGCAAAGAGAGGGGGAGTTAAGTTGGGAGATTGGAATTAACACACTTCATGGGTGCAAAGTTGCTTCAGTCATGTTCAACTCTTTTCGACCCCATGGACTGTAGCATGCCAGGCTCCTCTGTGCATGGGATTTCCCAGGCAAAAATACCGGAGTGGGTGGCCATTTTTGTCTTCAGGGGAACTTCCCCACCCAGGGATCAAATTCACATCTCCTGCATTGGCAGGTGGATTCTTTACCACTGAGCCACCTGGGAAGCCCCACTTTACTATATAGAAGAGACAATTACAACATTGTAAATCAACTATACTCCAATAAAAATTAATTTTTAAAAAAGGCAGCATGGTGGTCCATGGTACAGTTGCTCCTTCATTTGTGTAACCATCATCCCTGGATGGACATTGGGTGGCAGTCAGTCCATCACTACCACCCACAACACTGCAGTGTACAAACCTGTGCTCACAGCTTTGTTTGCAAAGGGAAATTTGCACAGGGAAATTCCAGAAGGGAACTTACTGAAACAAGGGGCCTGAATGCTTTGTCACTAACCTTTCTCAAGCGGCACATCAAGTTGTTCCTCCCAGCAGACAGTGTCCAGGAAACTTCAAGGACCTGGCCTGACTGCTGCATCGGTTGGTAGAGCTCAAAGTGAACTCCTGAGGGGCAGTCCTCTCAGAGCCTCAGGTTTTCTGTTGCTGAGGGTACCCCAGTCCTGGGAATCAAGGAAAGAGTCTGGGAACTCAGCCTGCTGCAGCCTAAGAGCTCTTACCTGTCACACATGTGGCCAGATTTGACTGTCCCACAACCTAATGTTACTTCCACAATTCTACTCAAGATGCAGAGTCTGCTAACCTTTAAAAATATGTTTCTGACTTGAACCAAAAGGCCTCCATGAGACAACCTGTGTTCCATTCCATTCTCTCCAAGGATCAAGCCCATTGTAGTATCTACATAGCAACTAAAAGAGAGCATTGCTTTTTTAAAAAATAAACTTTTTATTTTGTATTGGGGCATAGCCGATTAACAATGTTGTAATAGTTTTAGGTGAACAGTGAAGAGATTCAGCCATATGTATACATGTGTCCATTCTCCCCCAAACTCCCCTACCATCCAGGCTGTCATGTAACTCTGAGCAGATTTGAGAGTTCTATGTACAGAGAGTATTTGATTTCAGCTCTGCCAAACCCATCATAGAGCGACCTGAAGCAGCTTGTTTCCTAGTGGCCCTGATCTTCCCGTCCAGCCTACCAAAGCCAAAGTTATCCATTAACACTATAATACAGCACAGCTGTAAGCACAGACCTCCGTGACTGAGTTACTGTTTACAGAATTTTACAGTTCTCTGTCTCAAAGAAAATGAGTGTTTAATAACTGCTTTCTGTGTAATGGGTTCATTGCATATGCCACTCATTCAACTTTCATCAAAACCCTACAAATTAGAGGTGCTTATCTAAGTCTTTTCACAGTAAGGAAATTAAAACCAAAGAAGTTAAGAAACTTGCTTAAGTCACGTGGCTGAAAGTGGTAGGGGCAATATTTGAATGGAGGTCTGCCTGACTCCAGGGCCAGGGCTCACTATACTATATTACACCACACTAACCTTCAAACAAACCTGGACTGCCTCAAGTTTGAATAAGACATCCATTTTTAGAGATTTTCAGGGAAGGTGCTTCTCCAATTTGCTCATCCTAGCCTAGGATCCAAAGAGAATTTCTCCTTTAATTTCTGTGATCACCAACGTCCTAGGACAAAATTATCTGGGAAGAAACCAGGCCTAAATGCTTCCCTGGAAACAGTTGTGCGTAGCATGGAAAACATTCTATCTGTGTGGTTCAGATTTTCTTGACTTTGGCATTATTGACACTTTGCGGGTGTGTTGGGAGGAGCTGTCGTGTGCACGGTAGTATTTTTTTAGCAGCATCCCTGGCCTCGACTCACTATGCGCACTTCCCCAGTGGTGCAATTAATTGCTTCCAAGTATTTCCAAATGTCTCCTAGAGGGGAAAATCAGCTCTCATTGAGAACCAATACATAGCTCATAGGTTCAAGCACAATTAAGGCTGGGAAAAAGAGGAGGCCAACAAGGGCTAGATGGAATGGCTTCTTGGAAGAAGTGATGCCAAAATTGGCCTCCTTGAATAGCAAAAAGATACAGCTCAGAAGATATAGGGGGTAGAGGGAAGGGGCTATTGGACTGGTGCTCCCTAGAGGATCTTCATTCTGACACACCAAGAAAATGCCTATATCAACAGAGAAGTCTTAGTGTAGCATCCTCCCTGGATCAGCACCATCACTAGACTGGGCAAAGCTCGGAAGCCAAGTCCTGATGGGCTGGAAGTGGGTGGGGGGCGTCCACTATCTTGATCCAGGAGGAATGACTCATTCTGATTGGGCTTTATAATAACCCATCTGAAGGACCCACCCAGAGGTTTGTCCAAAGGTTGGGGTTAGGGTTAGGCAACAGGAGGGGCACAATTGTGTTGTAACCTGCTCTTAGGCCCACACTTGCCCAGCTTTAAGACCAAAGAAAGAGCTCGGAGTCAGCGACAGAGATATCAATGGTTTAATGGATGACAGAGTCAGAGCGAGGTCCTTGAGCAACACCCCCACTGGATGTGGCTAACAGCAGGCAGGACACGACAGCCAGTTATACGCTGAAATTGACATCAGTTTGACTTATTAGTTACCAGGGAAATCAGCAGAGGGACTCGCCCCTCATTGCCTCTTTGTTAAGAGCAATCACTAGCTAGGGTCTGTGGCAAATATACAGGAAGGTCAGTTCTGTGAGTAGGATGTAGGTGAAGGAGGCCCTGGTCCAGCAGGGGATGTACAGAGAGCAAGAAAACAGTTGTCTTGAGTAACCTGACCACAAGGGCACAAAATATGTCACTTTCTCCTCTCTGGAAAACCGTGGCAGTCCGATGAATAAATCTCGGTCTTGGGCCCTGGCACTTAAAGCCTAGCTACTGGTCATAAACAGGGGGACCTCTGCCCCATGACCAGAGTCAATAGCATCCCGATGACTACCATGATTGCCCTAGGGAGGTGAAGTAGTGGAAGGAAAAGCAAAACCTGATTACGTGGCAACTCAATAAACCAGCTAAATGATGCTGATTGTGATAATGATGGTAATACTTTGTCCGGCTCTTGGAAAAGGTTAAGGGTGAAAGGCCCATTGTTAAACGCTTTATTTCTTAAAAAAGAAGAAGAAGAAGAAGCATTAGGAAGGATTTCTTACCACTGACAGGAATGCTCTGTGTACACCAGGGTTAGTTTCTTTTTCTCCTGGTTCCACAGCTGAAATACTCTTTTCAGCCTCACTCATGATTAGGATCAACCACAGAATGAGGGTAAGTAATATGCTTCACTTCCCAGCCTGCCCCATTTAAACCTCCTGCACTAGCCTGCACAGTCTCTCTTCTCCTCTCTGTTGGTGGCATGCGGAGCATCCAAGAGTCTATTCTGAGGCCCTAGGGGGTGATGGAGCCACAATATGGAAAAACCTTGGGTTCCTGAATGACTCTGGGGTGCAGAGTTCCACCACTGACCCCAGTACCCATTTACAAGGACAAGAAATAAATTTTTGATTTCAAGTCACTGAATTTGTTGTTATAATAGTTAATCTGCCATCTTTAAAACATTATCCCTCTGCCATCCAAATCTGCCTTTGTCTTTCAAACACCAGCACAAGCACTTCTCCCAGGAACTTGGCCCTGACTGCCACTCTAGCCTTGACCCACTTTTAATTTTTAAGGCACTCATTACATACATCGCATAACTTACCAGTTAGCATGTATTTTTTTTCAGAGTAGGACTTCCTGATGGATGGTAAGTTTTTCAAGGCAAGAATCGTATGTTACAGTTTTTTGTATCTTCACAATTCCTAATAATAACAATAATAATAATTAATATATATATTATGTCCCAGGAATAATTATTTATACATACACACATTTAATTTCATAATAACTCTATGAGATGAATATCACTATTATCCCCAGTTTATAGATGATGTTTAAGCACAGAGAGGTTAAGCAATTTGTCCAAGGTCATCATAAGTTAGAAAGTGACAGAGCTAGGATTCACACCTAGAAACCTGAGTACTGAATGAGTGTCCAACAATTATACCATCTTAACCATAATTGTTAAAGGACTGTTAGCTTGTATGTCCAGTTAAATTGCACCTTGTTGGACAAGGAACATTGGTATTGATCTCATTTGTTCTTATATCTGAAGCTGGCCAGGTGCAAAGGAATTGTCACCCACCACAACTGCAGACCAGCCGGAGCCAATTGTGTGGGCAGGGCAGGGCAGGATTTGCCCTTAGTGCCGTCTATATTTACCATCCAGAGCCCTGGAAAAGGTGTCAAATAATTCAGGAAAACTCACTGCTACTTTAAACTAGTTTTGGAAAAAACAACTAACTTTTTTTCCTGCATAGTCCCAAAAGCAGAGATTACAACTTTTAGCAACTTCTCCTAAATCTTTTCTTAATATAATTAACTTTCCAGCTTTGTTCAGTTCAGTTCAGTCGCTCAGTTGTGTCCAACACTTTGCGACTCCATGAATCACACAGCACGCCAGGCCTCCCTTGCCCATCACCAACTCCCGGAGTCCACTCAAACCCACATCCATTGAGTCGGTGATGCCATCCAACCATCTCATCCTCTGTCGTCCCCTTCTCCTCCTGCCCTCAATCTTTCCCAGCATCAGGGTCTTTTCCAATGAGTCAGTTCTTCTCATCAGGTGGCCAAAGTATTGGAGTTTCAGCTTCAACATCAGTCCTTCCAATGAACACCCAGGATTGATCTCTTTTAGGATGGATTGATTGGATCTCCTTGCAGTCCAAGGGACTCTCAAGAGTCTTCTCCAACACCACACTTCAAAAGCATCAATTCTGTGGCGCTCAGCTTTCTTCACTGTCCAACTCTCACATCCATACATGACCACTGGAAAAACCATAGCCTTGACTAGATGGACCTTTGTTGGCAAAGTAATGTCTCTGCTTTTAAATATGCTATCTAGGTTGGCCATAACCTTCCTTCCAAGGAGTAAGTGTCTTTTAATTTCATGGTTGCAATCACCATCAGCAGTGATTTTGGAGGCCCCAAAAATAAAGTCTGACACTGTTTCCACTGTTTCCCCATCTATTTCTCATGAAGTGATGGGACCAGATGCCATGATCTTAGTTTTCTGAACGTTGAGCTTTAAGTCAACTTTTTCACTCTCCTCTTTCAGTTTCATCAAGAGGCTCTTTAGTTCTTCTTCACTTTCTGCCATAAGGGTGTTGTCATCTGCATATCTGAGGTTATTGATATTTCTCCCAGCAATCTTGATTCCAGCTTGTGTTTCTTCCAGCCCAGCGTCTCTCATGATGTACTCTGCATACAAGTTAAATAAGCAGGGTGACAATATACGATCTATTCAATTGGTCTATATATCTGTCCTTATGCTAATACCACACTGTTTTGATTAATGAAGGTTTGTAGTAAATTTTGAAATCAGAAATTGAAAGTCTCCCAACTTTGTTCTTATTCAAAGTTGTTTTGACTCTTCAGGATTTCCTTGTGATTGCATATGAATTTTAGGACATGTTTTGCCATTTCTGAAAAAAAAAATACTATTGAGGTTATGATAGGGATTGCATTGAATCTGTAGATCATTTAGGGGTAGTATTTTTTTAATATAAATTTCTTTATTTTAATTGGAGGCTAATTACTTTACAATATTGTAGTGGTTTTGCCATACATTGACATGAATCTGCCACGGATGTACATGTGTTCCCCATCCTGAACCCCCCTCCCACCTCCCTCCCCATCCGATCCCTCTGGGTCATCCCAGTGCACCAGCCTCAAGCACCCTGTCTCATGCATAGAACCTGGACTGGCGATTCATTTCACATATGATAATAGACATGTTTCAATGCCATTCTCCCAAGTCATCCCACCCTCGCCTTCTCCCACAAAGTCCAAAAGACTGTTCTATACCTCTGTGCCTCTTTTGCTGTCTCGCGTGTAGGGTTATCGTTACCATCTTTCTAAATTCCATATATATGCATTAGTATACTGTATTGGTGTTTTTCTTTCTGGCTTACTTCACTCTATATAGTAGGCTCCAGTTTCATCCGCCTCATTAGAACTGATTCGAATGTATTCTTTTTAATGGCTGAGTAATATTCCATTGTGTATATGTACCACAGCATTTTTTTATCCATTCGTCTGCTGATGGACATCTAGGTTGCTTCCATGTCCTGGCTATTATAAACAGTGCTGCGATGAACGTTGGGGTACACGTGTCTCTTTCAATTCTGGTTTCCTCAGTGTGTATGTCCAGTAGTGGGATTGCTGGGTCATATGGCAGTTCTATTTCCAGTTTTTTAAGGAATCTCCACACTGTTCTCCATAGTGGCTGTACTAGTTTGCATTCCCACCAACAGTGTAAGAGGGTTCCCTTTTCTCCACACCATTTTGGGATAGTATTACCACTGTAAGTCTTCCAATCCATGTACATGAGATATCTTTTTATTTATACATTCTTTGTTTTCAGAAATGTTTTGTATTTTCAGTGCACAAGTCTTTCACTTCTTTGGTTAACTTTATTCCTAAGTATTTAATTCTTTTTGATGCTCTGATAAATAGAATTGCTTTCTTAATTTCTTTTCAGATTGTTCATTACTGCTGCTGCTGCTACTAAGTCGCTTCAGCCGTGTCTGACTCTGTGCGACCCCATAGACGGCAGCCCACCAGGCTCCGCCATTCCTAGGATTCTCCAGGCAAGAATACTGGAGTGGGTTGCCATTTCCTTCTCCATGTTCATTACTAGTGTATAGAAAAAAACTAATCTTTGTGTGTTGATTTTGTATGGCAACTTTGGTTTGCATAGAAATATTATTCACAGTAGCCAAAAGGTAGCAAATATGCAAGTGTTCATCAACAGAAGAATGGATAAACAAAGTATATCTGTGCTTTGTATATACGGATAAATATGGATATCCATATATATATATATACAATTGAATGTTATTTAACCCTTAAAAATGAAGTTCTGACACATTCTACAACATGGATGAACCCTGAAAATATGCTAAGTGAAATAAACCGGTTACAAAAGGGCAGACATTGTATGCAATATATAGAATAGGCAAATTCATTGAGAAAACAGATTAGAAGTTATCAGGGGCTGTGAGTAAGGGAAAATGAGGAGTTACTGCTTAATGGGTGAGAGTTTCTGTTTGGGATGATGAAAATTTTTTGAAATAGTGGTGACGGTTATGTAACATTATAAATATAATGAATTGTACACTTAAAATAGCAAGTTTTATGTTATATATATTTTACCAATATTTAAAAAAATAGCTTAAAAAAAGACTGTGAGGTTCACTTGGTCCAACCATGATTTCACAGCTGACCCCCTTTATGGCATACTGATGGTCTCAGCTCCCACACTTCCAAGGAGGTGGTGCTCATCACAAACCAAAACCAAAGCCAACTAAAACAAAACAAAAACAAAGAGTCATTTTGTAACTTAAACAGAAAAATTCTTTTAAGTTGATTAAGTCTTTATCTATTTATTCTGACTGTATGGCATGTGGAATTTCCTGACCAGGGATCCAACCCGCAGCTTCTACATTGGGAGAGCACAGTCTTAACCACTGGACCATCAGAGACGCCCTTCCTTTAGTAACTTGAATAATTATTCAGCCACATACATAATTGTGTGTTAAAGAGGCTGTGCTCAGGACAGGGCACACATCTGTGGTTTCTATACAAAGCAAGACCAGAATCCATAAAGATATCGCTACCTGATCATTGGGCCTAGAGATAAGGCCCAAGCATAGCAAATTGGTCTGGGTAGCTTCCACGTCATGATCAGCTGGAGACTGGCACTTCTGGTTTTCAGGTTATGAGCATTAAGCCCATTAGTGGGGTGTGAAGTTAATTTGATATGCTGACCTACAACAATCAGTTATTTTACCAGCAAAATAGGTTTATTCAGGAACAGCAAGAATTGCAGTTCACGACATGCAATCTATGGTGAACTGCAGGTATATCCAGAGAACAAAGGCGAGGACCATTTTCTTTATAGAGGAGGGGGCATTGGGAGAGACTGTTAAACAGAGTCCACTGAATGAAACTGCTAATTTGAAGTGTAACGGCTTTTCATTGGCTAAGTTGTGATGGCTTCTCATTGGCTGATGGTTGCCAGATCAGGAAAAATTCTTCCTAGCTCCTGCTGGATAGTAGAGCAGTAATCTTCTTCCTGTTGGAGATGTAAAGATGCTTCTCTGTCGGGTCTGTGATCTGAAGCAGTAGAGCATTAGAGCGCTCCCTCTGACCTACTGACTCCCTTGAGGCTTCTGCTTATCCATTTCACAGGTATAATATGACAAAATTAGAGCTGAGTAGAAGTTATCCTGTGGAACAACAGTAAGTGTTTCATGTTATTAACAACCTTAAAGGCTTATTTGCACCATTTTCCCTTGTCCTCCCTTCCCCCAACAGAAAACCAATGTTTTGTTTCTTATACAATCTCAAACTAAAAAAACATAGTTACAAGCAACAACAAATATATGTAATTTTCCCCTTTTCATAAGAGATAGCATACTCTGTTCTGTGCTTTGCCTTTTTTCACAGTTTAGAAATCTTTTTATGTATCAGTACAGAAGAGTTTCTTTGCTTTTCATTAGAGCTATATAACATTCCATTGTATAGATGTATCATAATTTTGTGATCATTCCTGATTGGATATTTAGGTTATTTCCAGCATTTTTCAACTAGTGCTGCAATAAGTAATTTTGTAGATAAAGCATTTGTACATAGCCAAGTGTATTTGTAGGATACATTTTTTTGAACTTCAATCACTAGGCTAAAGAGCATATGCATTTGTAATTTTTATAAATATTGCCAGCTTACATTCTGGCAAGTAGTAAGAAAGTAAGGGCTGTAATATACTCCCACCAGTACCCTGGGAGAGGGCCTCTTCCTCCATGGCCTCACCAGATTTTTGCAACCTGAGAAGTGAAAAATAATATCTCATTATAATTTTAATTTGCTTTGATCTTGTTTTAGGATATCTTTTATGAATTTTAGAGCCCTTAATATTTTCTCTTTTGTGAATTGTCATATCCTTTGTCCATTTTTCTACTGATTTATTGGTCTTTTTCTATTGAGTTATTGATTTCTAGGGTCTCTATATTCATTAAGGAGATTAACCTTTTGTTCTATACATTTTTTAAGATTTTTTTCATTTTTTCCTTAATTTTATTTTTTTATTGAAGTATAGCTGATTTACAGTCTTGTACCAATCTCTGCTGTAGAGCAAAGTAACTCAGTTATATACATATAGACATTCTTTTTTTAATATTTTTTTCCATTATGGTTTATCACAAGATCCTGAATATAGTTTCCGGTGCTATACTGTAGGGTCTTATTTATCACAAGACATTTAAATTCAACAGCCTGAGGCCTGACTTTGCCCCAGTCCTTGCTCAGCACAAGTGGAAATGTTAAACATCATCCTTAGTAATTGATCTGTTGATGTTTATGACTGAGTGACTGAACTGTACTGTACTGTTAGTAATAGATCAGAACAGTACTGAAGACCTGAGCCAGGAAATTTCCTTTTATCAAATGACACAAAGTCCACCCTCTGGTTTAAAAGTTCCAGGTAACGAAATGGAAAATAAATTCATATTTAAAATGTAACCCAACAGGCTCCTCTGTCCATGGGATTTCCCAGGTAAGAATATTGGAGTGGGCTGCCATTTTCTTCTCCAGGGTCATGTGGACCATTTTTAAAGTCTTTATTGAATTTGTTACAATATTGCTCGTTTCATGTTTTGGATTTTTGGCCAGAAGGCATGTGGGATCTTAGCTGCATGACCAAGGATGGAGCTTCATCTACAAGGTGAAGTCTTAACCACTTCTCTTAACCACATAGAGAAGTCTCTATGATAGTTGAATAAAATTTTTTTTAAACCCTAGTCATTTATCTTTTGGTTTTGTTAATGGTGTGTTGTTTCTGCCATGCATATGTTTTTACAGTTGTTCTACTATTATGTTTAATTTTTTGTGTGTAGTCAAAATTTTCACAATTGCATTCATCTCACACGCTAGTAAAGTAATGCTCAAAATTCTCCAAGACAAACTTCAGCAATATGTGAACCGTGAACTTCCAGATGTTCAAGCTGGTTTTAGAAAAGGCAGAGGAACCAGAGATCAAATTGCCAACATCTGCTGGATCATCGAAAAAGCAAGAGAGTTCCAGAAAAACATCTACTTCTGCTTTATTGACTATGCCAAAGCCTTTGACTGTGTGGATCACAATAAACTGTGGAATATTCTGAAAGAGATGGGAATACCAGACCACCTGACCTGCCTCTTGAGAAACCTGTATGAAGGTCAGGAAGGAACAGTTAGAACTGGACATGGAACAACAGATTGGTTCCAAATAAGAAAAGGAGTACGTCAAGGCTGTATATTGTCACCCTGCTTATTTAACTTATATGCAGAGTACATCATGAGAAACGCTGGGCTGGATGAAGCACAAGCTGGAATCAAGATTGCCAGGAGAAATATCAATAACCTCAGATGTGCAGATGACACCACCCTTATGGCAGAAAGTGAAGAGGAACTAAAGAGTCTCTTGATGAAAGTGAAAAAGGAGAGTGAAAAACTTGGCTTAAAGCTCAACATTCAGAAAACTAAGATCATGGCATCTGGTCCCATCACTTCATGGGAAATAGATGGGGAAACAGTGGAAACAGTGTCAGACTTTATTTTTGGGGGGCTCCAAAATCACTGCTGATGGTGATTGCAGCCATGAAATTAAAAGACGCTTACTGCTTGGAAGGAAGGTTATGGCCAACCTAGACAGCAGATTAAAAAGCAGAGATATCACTTTGACAACAAAGGTCCATCTAGTCAAGGCTATAGTTTTTCCAGTAGTCATGTACGGATGTGACAGTTGGACTGTGAAGAAAGGTGAGAGCCGCAGAATTGATGCTTTTGAACTGTGGTGCTGGAGAAGACTCTTGAGAGTCCCTTGGACTGCAAGGAGATCCAACCAGTCCATCCTAAGGGGGTTCAGTCCTGGGTGTTCATTGGAAGGACTGATGTTGAAGCTGAAACTCCAATACTTTGGCCACCTGATGAGAAGAACTGACTCATTGGAAAAGACCCTGATGCTGGGAAGGATTGGGGGCAGGAGGAGAAGGGGACGACAGAGGATGAGATGGCTGGATGGCATCACCGACTCGATGGACATGAGTTTGGGTGGACTCTGGGAGTTGGTGATGGACAGGGAGGCCTGGTGTGCTGTGATTCATGGGGTTGCAAAGAGTTGGACACGACTGAGCGACTGAACTGAACTGAGAATTTTCAGACTTTTGTGGCTTGTGGCTTTTCAATCTTTGTCTGAAAGTTTTTTCCCCTCTATTTTTATTAGGGAATGCTTAGGTGGGGTTTTGGTTGTTCACATAAAGTTTTGCCATTTATAGTATTCTATGACTATTTTGTTAATTTCATATATTCTGGCCATCCTTCCATGTGAGGGCTAAAGATTCAATTAAATGTATTAGTGTCGGTGTGGTGTGCCATGGTATTGACATTTAATGATTCATTATCCACTACTCATGGGCTTTCAAATGGGTCCAACTTTTCAGTGTTATGAACGATTTGGCAGGACAAATCTTGCATATATCTTAGTGAGTGGTGAGTCTGGGATGTGAGAACACTACACAGAGCTGGAAAGCAGACTTAGAATGCACTTGTTTAGTTTGTTTCTTCACCTGCAGGGACCCCTAGTGGCTCAAGCACAAGAAGGCAGGTCAGACTTGGAGATGGCTTCTCTCACAGAGAATAACAAAATAATAATGAAACACATAATAATGAAAATAGTGGTCACTCACCTAGAGCCAGACATTCTGGAGTGTGAAGTCAGGTGGGCCTTAGCAAGCATTACTACAAACAAAGCTAGTGGAGGTGATGGAATTCCAGTTGAGCTATTTCAAATCCTAAAAGATGATGCTGTTAAAATACAATATGTCAGCAAATTTGGAAAACTCAGCGGTGTCCACAGGACTGGAAAAGTCACTAAATGCAGTGCCAAAGAATGTTCAAACTACCTCACAGTTGTGCTCATTCCACATCCTAGCAAGGTAATGTCGTTTACAATCCTTTCAGCTAAGCTTCAGCAGAACGTGAACTAAGAATTTCCAGATGTAGAAGCTGCATTTAGAAAAGGTGGAGGAATCAGAGATCAAATTACCTACATTAATTGGATAGTAGAGAAAGTAAGGGAATTCCAAAAAAGATCTGCTTCACTGACTATGCTTAAGCCTTTGACTGTGTGGATCACAACAAACTGGAAAATTCTTTAAAAGATGGAGATACCGAACCACCTTATCTGTTTCCTGAGAAATCGGTATGCAGGTCAAGAAGCAATAATTAGAACTGGACATGGAACAATGGACTGGTTCAAAATTGGGGAAGGAGTATGTCAAGGCTATATATTGCCACCCTACTTATTTAACTTCTACACAGAATACGGCATTAAAATACCAGGTTGGATGAATCACAAGCTGGAATCAAGATTGCCAGGAGAAATATCAACAATCTCAGATATGCAGATGATACCACTCTAATGGCAGAAAGTGAAGAGGCGCTAAAGAGCCTCTTGATGAGGGTGAAAGAGGAGAGTGAAAAAGCTAGCTTAAAAACTCAATACTCAAAAAACTAAGATCATGGCATCCAGTCCCATCACTTCATGGCAAATAAAAGGGGGAAAAGTGAAAACAGTGACAGATCTTATTTTCTTGGGCTCCAAAATCACTGTGGACAGTGAGTGCAGCCATGAAATTAAAAGACCTTGGAAGGAAAGCTATGACAAACCTAGACAGTGTATTAAAAAGCACTTTGCCAGCAAATGTCCATATAGTCAAAGCTATAGTTTTTCCAATAGTTATATGTGGATGTGAGAGTTGGACCATAAAGAAGGCTGAGTGTCAAAGAGTTGATGCTTTCAAATTGTGGCACTGGAGAAGACTCTTGAGAGTCTCTTGGACTGCAAGGAGATCAAACCAGTCAATCCTAAAGGAAATCAACCCTGAATATTCACTGGAAGGACTGATGCTGAAGCTCCAATACTTTGGCCACCTGATGGGAAGAGCCGACTCATTGGAAAAGACCCTGATGCTGGGAAAGACTGAGGGCTGGAGGAAAAGGGGGCAACAGAAAATGAGATGGTTGGATAGCATCACTGACTTAATGGAGATGAGTTGAAGCAAACTCTGGGAGATAGTGAAGGACAGGGAAAGCTGGCATGCTACAGTCCATGGGGTTGCAAAGAGTCAGACATGACTTAGCGACTGAACAGCAACAACAACAAGAGGCCTTGAAATCTTCCCTCACCTAACACAGTAAGCTCAGAGCTTGACACAGAACCCAGATTTCTGACGCCTGAGTCTGAAGTTCTGCCAGTGCCAGGCTGCTCTTTATATTGTAAGACTTTTCACTCCCATAAATGTTCAGCAAGTTGCAGTGTCTCAAAAGGTTGGGAGGATAATTAATGCATGGTTATCAGTCAAGGGAAACAGTTCAGGACTGCCACAAGCTCATTTCTCCCATGTCTCTCATGTCTCTTCTCTATCTTTAGTATCCTTAGGGGGAAAAACAGCCTCCCTTCTGAGTGGCCTCTCTGCCTCCAGCTGTGCTGGGACTGGAATGAGGAGTGGAGAGAGACCGTGGTCTTCAAAATGCAAGGCAGCCAAGACTCAGAAAAGCGTATCTGTTCTGTTCCAAGATCTGTCCTTTGGAGGCTCTGAAAGACAGCCACCTGGTGGAAAGGGGCTCTGGAAAACTCTCCTGGAGCTGTGTTTGCATTTGCAAGCACAATGCTTCAACTAAGACTCTAATGTTTATTTCAAAAACCCTATTCTATCTCACTAAGTTAATGGCTTCTTGAGTACAAAACATAGATCTGACACTTCCTTACAGCCTTCTGGCTCTCTGCACATTACGGTGTGTTCAGTCTGCTTCTATTTCTCCATTCTCCAAGCCATCAGCACAGTTAGAATTTTTATGTTAAATTTCAGTCATTATCCTTTTGTAATTGCATTGCTTAGCCCAATTACTTTCATAGCTGTTGGTCGTGTACCTTTGGTGAAACTACAAGATCTCTATTGGCAGGATTTGCAGTGGGTTCTCTTCTGGATTTCTGCCCTATTCAGTTGCCTTATTACACCGGTACAACCTCTTAGAAGAGAGGTTGATCTCTTTGGAAGAGAGGTGGATCCTGAGCCCTTTTCTACTAAATGGAAGGAAATGAATTTTTAAATTTTCTACCTTTCGTTCCAGGCACTGTTAATTCCTTGGCTCTTATGATGCTCACAAGAGCTTAAGAAGATGTCATTCTTACAGCTGAAGGGGTAGACTGGGATTTCAAAGCTGTTTTCCACTGTATGTACAGGAGAAAGACTGCCCGCGAACTCTCTTGCAAGAAAATGGTAATTTCTAGAAAAACCATCTCTCTCTCTTCCTTTCCATGTCCTTTTCTGGAGCCTAGAACTGGGTTCTGCCAGAGTATTCTGACTGGCTGACAATGGTTCCAGGATTATCAAAGCTGGGATGTAGCTTCACTAATGACATTCTGAGAATTCATAGCATAGCTAACATCATAAAATTCATAAACTTGAACTCCAAGGTAGAATGTGGACTCTTTAGGGCATCTCATGAGTCCTTACAGCAGGCTAGGTATGCCTAGAAATCCAGTCCAAGACGTATGCTTTGTCAACTAACGAAAAGCCCTATTTCTGCAAGTCTACACTTCCTAGGGAATATTTCTTATACTTCCTCTAATCTAAAGGCAGTAATATCGTTCTCTCTGTTTAAGACAAAAATAAGCAAGAAAATGGATTTTATTCAGAGCTTTGCAATAGGGATATGAAGATCAGAGATCTTCATATGAAGCTATGAAGATCAGAATATCTAGTACAGGGGAGATGGGCTTGTCTGAGACTTTCCTAGGAAGGAATGTGGGATGATTTATAGTTGTGATTGATTTGCAATCAGAAGTTTTAATCAGTAAAGAGAACAGAAAAATGCTTATTCCTGCATCTAGTTATTTTGGGGCTTCCCTGGTAGCTCAGCTGGAAAAGAATCTGCATGCAATGCAGGAGTGAAAAAGCTCAGTCGTGTCTGACTCTTTGCAACCCCATGGACTGTAAGCTACCAGGCTCCTCCGTCCACGGAATTTTACAGGCAAGAGTACTGGAGTGGATTGTGATTTCCTCCTCCAGGGGATCTTCCTGACCCAGGGATCGAACTCGGGTCTTCTGCATTGCAGGCAGACGCTTTACCATCTGAGCCATCAGGGGAACCTGATGTAGGAGACCTCTGTTCAATTCCTGGGTCACGAAGTTCCCCTGCAGAAGGGATAGGCTACCCACTCCAGTATTCTTGGGCTTCCCTGGTGGCTCAGACGGTAAAGAATCCGCTAGCAGACCTGGGCCCCATCCCTGGGCTGGGAAGATCCCCTAGAGGAGGGCATGGCAACCCATTCCAGTATTCTTGTCTGGAGAATCCCCATGGACAGAGGAGCCCGGCGGGCTACAGTCCATGGGGTCACAAAGAGTCAGACACGACTGAGCGACTAAGCACAGCATATCACTAGTTAGTTTTAGAGGGGCAAAGACAAAAACAGAAAGTTGCAAGATCTGAGCAGGTTCAGAAGAAAGGAGAAAAGTCTTCTGCCTTGTCATGGGTAAACTAGGGGGTCATCTCTAAGTCTTACAGGTCTCCTGAAAAAGAATGGAGAATAACTTTTACTTGAGAGATAAGAAGAGGAATGGTTCTTTACAGTCAGCTTTCTGAGAGGTCAGGTAGTTTCTTAACCATTGTTGTTTCTCACAAGCATATAGTGCTCAAGTGAAGTTCAGCAATGTCACTTCAGCAAGATTTCATCCGGGAACCCTTCTGGAAGCAAAAACCTGTACTTCCTATTGTAGACCAAATGGTTTCTTAAGATGGAAATTAAGTCGTAATGTTTAAAAAGAAAGGAAGAAAATGCCTTGAAAAGAGGCTCTTTTGATCAGGCCACTTAGGAACACATCGTAGCTCGCTAGGCTTCGAACTACAAGTCCCAGAGGGCAATGTGCCACTTCCCGTACTACGGGCGGGAATCAAGCGCCTCGCTGCATGATGGGAACGATAGTTAATTTCCGTATGATGGAAAATTTAATTTTAGCGAGTTTTTCGGAACAATAGTCCAGAAAGTACTCAATCAAAGTGCGGGCGGAGAACCCATAAGGTAACACTATCATCTCCATGGGGAACAGACCAGGTTCTTCCAAGGAGAAGATTTTAATTGCAGCCGCGGCTCCCGCTCAATGTTCCCACTAGTCTCCTTTCCGGCCATACCGTGCGTCATTACCGTTGAGTCTTCTCATTGGCCAGATGACACGTGACAGCGCCTGCGCACTGCATTCTTTTGAGGGTCGTGGGCAGACGCCATTTTGGCCCAGAGGTGCTTCTGGGAAGTAGATCACCGACCAGCGCGCCTTGGTCGCCAGCCGGTTAGGGCCTTTTCTGCCGGCGTTGTAGGTCCAAGTGTGCGCGTCTGGCACTGTTGCTGCCTTACTCTCTGCACTCTCCCAAACCTCCAGTTGGGCGGGAGCCTGTGAGCACCGGGCCGCGCCATCGGTAGTCACAGCGCCGGCAAGGAAGTGACGGGGGCGGCGCCGGGCCCAGACACTCCCCGCCAAGAGCCGCCTGCCATGGACTCGGAGTATTACAGCGGCGACCAGTCAGGTGAGGCAGGGACGTAGAGGACAGGGCTGGGGGGGGCGGGGGGGGGCGGTGCGGTTACTCGACCGGGCTTGGCCACGCACTCCCGCGGGGAGAAGGAGGCCCCAGAAACGTCCTCTCCCGGGACTGGGTCTTATATTGACTGAGGCGTAGCGGGGAGAGCCGGCAGCCCGGCTGCAGACCCAGGAGTTAAAACCTTGGAGAGGGAATTCTGGAGGGAAAGCTGTCTTCCAGATCGGCGAAGGATGTTGCTGAAATGGGAGCCACTTCTATATATCAAATGCTTACTGTGTGCAAAGTAGTAGGAATGGCCTCTTCTGATAGGGAATTTCTTTGAGGAGTTGAGAGTGATTTTCAAAAATCCAGGGGAGCTAGCTGTTCAATGGGGATGCAGGATCTTACCTAGACTTTTGGAATTGAAACTGGTTCAACCACGCCTGCAAACTAGTTTCTGCCTTTAATGAAAACATCGGAGTTGAGTTGTATACGTATTTTAGAATAAGGTGTGTACCTCTGGGGCTTACTAGTGATTTTTGTGTCTTTCCTTCACCTTGAGATCTTTCCCCTTTCTCCTCCCTTAAGTTCTTTCTTTTCCTGTTTATAAACACGGGGTCCTACTCTGCTAACACAGTGCTGGGCACCGGGGAACCAAAGACGAATAAAGCAGAACCTCATGGGGAATAAAAACGTTAGTTTTCCTTTCCTATTGTGTTTTAGTTCCAGTGAGTATTCTCTGTCAGTAAGTGCTTAAATAAATTTCTAAGCGTTAACTACCTTCTTTTCTGTTTTGCGTTCACATCGATTCTAGCATATGACGACGAATAGTAGTGACTGCGAACACGTTTCCAAACATATTCTGCTGTTTCGCTTTAAACGTTTTTCTGATGTTTTGAAAATAGTTGTCAGTTCATTTGTGTTTTTAAATTTCTTTTAAATAAGTAATCATGTGTAATATATGTATATAACGTGCTGAAAGACATGAAAAGTTAGCAATTCTCTGACTTTTTTTTAGCCGTTTTTTTGATGTTTATCCCTGTATTCCTAACTTATGCTATCCTGTTGCATCATTTTTAGGCATTCTGTAATTATTTCCTATTATGCTAGGACAGAGTTTTAGCCTCTTCTGTCCCTCCCCACCCCATTCTGACCGTTGAAGCATAACTTTTCATTACACTTCAAAATTTTTTATTATGACTATACAATAAAAAGGTTAAATGCATGTATATTCATTAGTCCCTAGCTGAGTAGAATAGTTCATTAGTATGATAGTGATTTCATTCTTAAACTTTTTTGTTTTTTGGTTTTTCTGTAGTTGGCTGGTTCATATTTTAAATTTTATTTTTATTAAACTTTTAACCAAGGCTTCCTATATCCTCCAACAGCTCTAAATTCCTCTCAGTACAATTTTACTTTGTATTTTTAAAGTATTGGTTAAAGATAGGTAGCAATTTGTTTTATAATAGTATAGTAGTATATGCTTTTACTTCAAGGAGTTTACACTATTTCTGGAATGGAATTCTGTATGCTCTTTATATTCATAAACAAATACTGTGCCAGGTAGTGTTGTCCACTCCAGGGATTCATCAGTGAACTAGAATCTCTGCTCTTTTGTCACTTTTATTCAAGTGAGGAAAGAATCACATTAAACAAAATTAACTTGGAAACTCATGTAGTCCATTAGTAGGTGGTAAGTAAGCACTGTGGAGAAAATAGACTTCATTATTTTAACGAAGTTGAAAGTGCACACTATTATTTAGAGTTTGATGACTTGGTTCTTAGTGGCATTTCTTAATCTTCACGTTCCTTTAATGGTATATTTTCACTGCCACATGTGTCAACAGTACAGGTTATGACTGTTAGTATTTATGTATGTATTGTACGTGTTCACAAATTAGCATTATTAGTTATGCTTCATCAGTGGTAACCTTTGCGCTTACATTATTCTTGACTCATTGTGTTCATTTCAGTTGAGGATGTCATCCATCTTACTCCTTAAGTGGGTTTTTGTTTTATTTTTAAGCAGATGATGGTGGCGCTACCCCAGTACAGGATGAACGGGATTCAGGGTCAGACGTTGAGGATGATGTAAATGAGCAGCACTCTGGATCAGACACTGGAAGTGTAGAACGTCATTCAGAGGTATTGGCTAAACAACATCTTTGGGGAGGCTTTTCCCTTGCTTATTCTATGAGACTTGTTGTATTTAGGAGATGTAGAGACCCTGTCACAGGGTCTAGGCTGCAAATCCTTCAAAAATAATAGAGAATTGCTTTAAAAATAAATAGATAGGAATAGTCTGGTTACTTATGAAATCATAGGGAGTAAGTACTGATTGAGTCTCATTTTGGATATTAGGCAGTCTCAACTGTGCTTATTGATTCAGAAAATAGGCCAGGCATTTGATATTTGACTAGGCCTCCTCATTCTCAGAATGATGTATTAATTGGACAGTGAGGATTTGCATTCTGAAGAAATACCAATTGAAACAGAAAGTTATGGGGGTTATCACCTTTGTTATCATTTTAATTTGCTTGCCTGGTTATGCAGTCTGTGCTGCATGCACAATGTTAACAAAATAAAATTGAGACTTTTAAAAATTCAGCTTTAAGTTTTCAGTAAAACACAAACTGAAATGTAGGAATGATAAAGATGGCCCATATGCCATCTATTTTGCTTAACTACACATGCACAGAAAATTGTCCAATTTTAGGTTATTACATGCAATAATAGATGCAATTGTTAGAGATTGTATTATTGACTCTGTCCTTTGATATGTCTCTAGTATAGCCATATATCCAACAAATATTTATTGAGCATCTGCTATGTGTCAGGCTCTTTTGACATATCAATGACTTAATGAGGTTCCACTGCCACGAAAATCCTTCTCTTGGACTTGTTTTCCAGTAGCAGAAGAAAGACATTAAACAATATACTTTAAAAAAAGAAAATTGTATAGTTTGTTAGAAGATGATAACTGCTGTGGAGAAAGAAGAAAGAAAGAATGGAGTGAAGGGTGCCAGGATGGAGGGCAGGCTTTAGTGTTAAATAGGGAGGTACATGTAGGCCTTATTAAGAAAGTGACATTTGAATCAAGATGTGAAAGGAGGTGAAGGAATAGCTACATGGCTATGTAGCGAATAAACATTCCCAACAAAGATCTAAGGTGGGAGCCATTGTGGCTACAGTAGAATAAATATGGGGCAGATGAGATCAGAAGTGGGAGGAGGGCTTATCGTTTAGTTATTTTGGTGTCATTTTGTTTTTTTGTATACTATTAAGTATTTAGACTAAATTTTAATTAATATATAATTGATAGGTGGAAATTACTTGATAATGAAGCATTTAGACTAAATTCTAATTAATATATAATTGATAAATAGAAATTACTTGATAATGTAAACATTGTTATAGTATGTTTAGTGTGTAATATCTAAATTTCCCATTTTGGAAAACAGCATCAGGAGATTGACTCATGGCTTCATGCTTCAGTTATAAGTGTGTTATAAATGTAGTGTTGACTTTCTTTTTTTCAACTACTTTTTTTTTTAATGAGATGGATTCTAAATAAATAAATGTGCATGTTGTAAATTTAGAGATTATATGAAAGTTTAAAAAATTAAAGTCAGCATACTCCTGTCACAGATATGACTATTAACTTTTTAAATATTATTTCTCCTGCATTTTTATTCTTATATAGAATGTATGTATATGTTTTAAGTTACTTGAAATATACATATATATTACATGTCTGTATAACATTTTTATCTCTTAAGATTTTAAATACTTAAGTATTTCCCCATGTCATTAAAGATTCTCGCTAAGTGTAATTTTTAATGGCTGCTTAATATTTTATAACGTGAATGCTGCTGCTGCTGCTAAGTCGCTTCAGTCGTGTCCGACTCTGTGCGACCCTATAGACGGCAGCCCAGCAGGCTCCGCTGTCCCTGGGATTCTCCAGGCAAGAACACTGGAGTGGGTTGCTGTTTCCTTCTCCAGTGCATGAAAGGAAAAAGTGAAAGTGAAGTTGCGCAGTCGTGTCCCACTCGTCGCGACCCCATGGACTGTAGCCTACCAGGCTCCTCCGTCCATGGGATTTTCTGTGCAAGAGTACTGGAGTGGGGTGCCATTGCCTTCTCCGTAACACGGATGAACTATTACTTATTCACCAGTTTCCTAATTGTTAACATTTAGGCTGTCTAGCTATTGTCAGTGAAGTCTGCCGTGAGCATACTTTTGTGCTTTTCATAGATTTTCCCCTCCAGAAAGGTTATCCTAATTACTAGTAGTTTTGAGTGGCAGTTGTACTCTTGAAAAAGTACAGTTACATTATATGGAGCAGTGCAGATTATAGCCCCATAATTTGAAAGACGTGTATTAGTTTCCTATTGCAGCCATAACAACTGGATACAAATTTAGTGGCTAAATAAAACCTCAGAGATTTGTTTCTTAAAATTCCAGGGGTCAGAAGTCCAAAGTGGGTCTCACTGGGTTAAAATCAGGGTGTCACTAGGGCTGTGTTCTTTCTCTAAGGGAGAATCTGCTTCCTTGCCTTCTCCAGCTCTGTGGGACACTTGGCACTGGTTGGCATATGGCGTCTTCCATCTTCAAAGCTGGAACTGTAGCATCTTCAGATCTCTCAGACCTTTGCTTACTTCCTTATATGTCTGTTTCCCTGACTTTCCTCCTTCCCCTACATAAGGACCCTTATAATTATTAATATATTGGGCCTACTCAGGTAATTCAGGATAATCTCCCTATACTTAATTACATCTGTACATTGCTTTTGCATATTTACACGTTCTGTGGTCATCTTTTGTGGGGCATTATTTTGCCTGGTGGAAGATGGTACTCACAACTTGATTTTCCAAATAATGTTTTTCCCATTTGGATTTTGGAGTTCTACAAGCCAGGTTTTGTTTGTTTTTTAGTTCATTTTACCTGTAGTACTCACTCTGCATGTGTTCCTTTAGATCTATAAGGAAAGTGTTGAAAAAGATCAAGATAATATTTTAAAACTTAATACAATAAATATGATGAAAAAATAGCAAAATCTTAAAGTCAGGATTAGTAACAGTGCTTTAGTGGTCCATATTGGAGCCTGAAGCAAAGAAAAAATAAGTAATACATATCCCAGTGTTTAAATTTTGATACTTTGTTCATCATGGATTTTTTTTATATGTCAAATTTGACCTTTAAAAATAACACCTTTTTTTCTACACAGCTTTATTGAGATAAACGTACATACCATACAATTCACCCATTTAAAGTGTGCGATTCAGTGATCTTTAGTATATTCACAGCAGTACAACCATCAACACAGTCCTTTTTAGAATATTTTAATCACATCAAAAGGAAACCCTTTAGCTATTACCTCTTTACCACTCCCACCCTCCAGTTAATCAGTCAGTTCAGTTGCTCAGTTGTGTCCGACACTTTGCGACCCCATGGACTGCAGCACGCCAGGCCTGCCTGTCCATCACTGACTCCCGGAGTTTACTCAGACTCAAGTCCATCGAGTCGGTGATGCCATCCAGCCATCTCATCCTCTGTCGTCCCCTTCGCCTCCTGCCTTCAGTCTTTCCCAGCATCAGGGTCTTTTCCAGTGAGTCAGTTCTTCTCATCAGGTGGCCAAAGTATTGGAGTTTCAGCTTCAACATCAGTCCTTCCAGTGAACACCCAGGACTGATCTCCCTTTAGGATGGACTACTGGTTGGATGCAGTACAAGGGACTTTCAAGAGTCTTCCCCAACACCACAGTTCAAAAGCATCAGTTCTTCGGCACTCAGTTTTCTTTATAGTCCAACTCTCACATCCATACATGACTACTAGAAAAACCATAGCCTTGACTAGACGGACCTTTGTTGGCAAAATAATGTCTCTGCTTTTTAATATGCTGTCTAAGTTGGTCATAACTTTTCTTCCAAAGAGTAAACGTCTTTTAATTTCATGGCTGTAGTCACCATCTGCAGTGATTTTGGAGCCCAAAAAAATAAAGTCTGACGCTGTTTCCCCATCTATTTCCCATGAAGTGATGGGACCAGATGCCATGATCTTAGTTTTCTGAATGTCGAGTTTTAAGCCAACTTTTTCACTCTCCTCTTTCACTTTCGTCCAGAGGCTCTTTAGTTCTTCACTTTCTGCCATAAGGGTGGTGTCATCTGCATATCTGAGGTTATTGATATTTCTCCCAGCAATCTTAATTCCAGCTTGTGCTCCCACTCCCCAGCCCCTCCTTATTTTGGACATTTCATATGACTAGAATTATATGACATGTGGTCTTTTATGACTGGCTTCTTTCACTTAGTGCTTTCAATGTTTATCCAAGTTGTAGCATGTGTTAGTATTTGATTCCGTTTTGTGATCAGTAGTATTCCATTCTTTGGATAAACCACATTTTGTTTATCCATTTGTCAGTTAATGAACATTTAAATTGTTTCCCCTGTTTTTTCACAGTAGCTGCATCAGTTTACATTCCTACCAGCAGTGCAGAGATGTTCCCATTCCGTCACATCTTTGCCAACACTTGTTATTTCTTGTCTTTTTGATAATAGCCATTCTGACAGGTGTGCGGTGATACTCCTGATACTGTGATTTTGCTGTGCATGTCCCTGATGATGAGTGGTCTTTTCATGTGTCTGTTGGCCATTGTATATCTTCTTTGGACAAATAGCTATTTACAGCCTCTGCACATTTTGTTGTTGGGTTATTTGTTTTCTTAATGTTGAGTTGTGTGAATTCTTTGTGTATTTTGGATATTAACCCCTTAACAGATATATTTTTTGCAAATATTTTATCCCATTAAGTAGGCAACCGTTTTGTTTTGTTGATAG
Organism: Giraffa tippelskirchi; assembly: GCF_054371585.1. NCBI lineage: Eukaryota > Metazoa > Chordata > Mammalia > Artiodactyla > Giraffidae > Giraffa > Giraffa tippelskirchi. Next base: position 68,011,325 of record NC_137277.1, read on the forward strand.
TTTGTTTTGCTGTGCAAAAGCTTTTTAGTTTTATATAGTTCCATTTGTTTATTTTAGTTTTTGTTTTCCTTCCCTGAGGAGACGTGTCCAAAAAATGTCCAAAAAAATATTGCTAAGACAGGAGTGCACTACATATTTTTTCTTCTAGGAGTTCTGTGGATTTAGGTTTTACATTTAAGTTTTTAATCCATTTTTAGTATATTATTATATATGGTGTGGAAGTAATCCAGTTTGATTCTTTTGCATGTAGCTGTTCAGTTTTCTCAATACCATTCATTGAAGAGACTGTTCTTTCTCATTGTATGTTCTTGACCCCTTTGTTGTAGATTGCTTGACCATAGGTGCTTCGGTTAATTTCTGGGCTCTATTCTGTTGTGTCGATCTGTGTGTCTATTTTTTATGCCAGTACCATACTGTTTTGACTGTTTTGACTGTTTGACTGTTTTGACTACTGTAGCTTTGAGATCAGGGCATATGATATCTCCATCTTTGTTCTTTCTCAGGGTTTTGGATATTCAGGATCTTTTGTGGTTTATTTTAGGATTATTTTTTCCTAGTTATGTTAAAAATGCCATTGCAGTTTTGAAAGGGATTACATTGAACCTGTAGGTTGCTTTGGGTAATATGGTCATTTTAATAATATCAATTTTTTAGTGTAAAGAAATGAAACAGATTTTTTTATATGTTGATTTGTACCCTGCAACTTTACCAGATTCACTGATTAGTTCTAGCAGTTTTCCGGTGAGTCGTTAGCTAAGTCGCTTCAGTCGTGTCCGACTCTGTGCGACCGCATAGACGGCAGCCCACCAGGCTCCCCCGTCGCTGGGATTCTCCAGGCAAGAACACTGGAGTGGGTTGCCATTTCCTTCTCCAATGCATGAAAGTGAAAAGGGAAAGTGAAGTTGCTCAGTCATGTCTGACTCTTAGCGACCCCATGGACTGCAGCCTACCAGGCTCCTCTGTCCATGGGATTTTCCAGGCAAGAGTACTGGAGTGGGGTGCCATTGCCTTCTCCGATATAGTATGTCATCTGCAAATAATGACACTGTTGCTTCTTCCTGTTTTGGAAGCCTTTTATTTCTTTTTCTTGCCCAGTTACTAAGACTTCCAATACAGTGTTGTATAAAAGTGGTGAGGGATGGCATTTGTGTCTTTTCCTGAATTTAGAGGAAAAGCTTACAGCTTTGCACCATTGAGTGTGATGTTGGCTGTGAGCTTGTCACATGGTCTTTATTATGTTGAGATACATTCTCTCTTTACCCAGTTTGTTGAGAGTTTTTGTCGTTAATCGATGTAAAATTTTGTCTGCTTTTTTTTTTTTCTGCAGCCATTGAGATGATCATGTGATTTTTAGTTTTCATTTTGTTAATATGGTGTGTCACATTAATTTGTGTATATTGAGCCATCCTTGCATCCATGGAATAAATCCCATTTGATCATAGTGTATGATTGTTTTAATGTCTTGCTGAATTTAGTTTGCTAATAATTTTTTGAGAATTTTTGCATCTATGTTCATCAGGGATATTGGCCTGTAATGTTCTTTTCTTGTGTCCTTGTCTGGTTTTGGTATCAGGGTAATGCTGGTTTCATAAAATGATTTTGGAAATGTTCCCTCCTCTTCAGTTGGCACCATTTGAGAAGTACTGTATTAATTCCTCTAAATGTTTGGTAGAATTCAACCAGTGAAGCCATCTGGTCCTGAACTTCGTTTTTCATTACTGATTCAGTCTCTTCATGGTAATCTATCTGTTTAGATTTTGTTTCTTCTTGATTCAGTCTTAATTTGAATGTTTCTAGAAATTTGTTTCTTATAGATTGTCCAATTTCTTGGCATACAGTTCTTTAGTTTTTATGATCCTTTGTATTTGTGTGGTGTCAATTGTAACGTTGACAGCTTTTCTTTCCTTTATAGTTTAACTTCTTTCCATCTTTTTCCCCCCCTTGGTAAGTCGGGCTAAAAGTTTGCCTATTTGTTTATCTTTTTAAAAAACAAGTCTTAATTTTATTGATCTTTCTGTTGTCTTTTTAGTCTCTATTTCATTTATTTTTGCTCTAATCTTTCTTACTTCTTTTCGTCTAATAACTTTGGGCTTAGTTTATTCTTTTTTTCCAGTTCCTTGAGGTATAAAGTTGTTGTTTAAGATATTTCTTTTTTTCTTAATGTAGGCGTCTGTTGTTGTAACCTTCCTTCTTAGAACTACTTTACTGTTTTCCATAAGTTTTGGCATATTTTGGCATATTTTCATTTGTCTCAAAGATATTTTTTTAATTCTGCTTTGACTCATTGGTTGTTTAGTAACATGATGTTTGATCTCCACATATTTGTGAAATATTCTGTTTTCTTCTCATAATTGATTTCTACTTTCATACCATTGTGGTTGGAAAAGATGTTTGGTATGATTTCAGTCTTCTTAAATTTATTAGGACTTATTTTGTGGCCTAACATCTGATCTATACTGGAGTTTGTTCTATGTACACGAGAAAAATGTGTACTCTGCTTCTGTTGAGTGAAACGTTCTGTAAATGTCTCTTCAGTCCTTTTGGACTAACATGTGGTTTAAGCCCAGTACTTCCTTATTGATTTTCTGTCAAATCTGTCCATTATTGAAAGTGAGGGGTTGACGTTCCCTACAATTATTGCATGGATATCTTATTTCTTCTTTCAGGTGTATTAATATTTAGGTGTTCTGATGTTGGGTGCATAAATATTTACAAATGTTAAATTCTCTTGTTGGAGTAACTTTTATCATTATATAATGATTTCCTTTGTATTTTATTATAGTTTCTGCTAAAAGTCTATTTTCTCTTACTATAAATATAGCTAATATAGCTACCTTTGCTTTCATTTGGTTTCCATTTGCATGGAATATCTTTTTCCATCCCTTTTTTCCCCCAGCCTGCATGTGTCCTAAAAGCTGAAGTGTCTCTTGTAGACAGCACATAGCTCAGTTTGTTTTTTTCCCATCCATTCAGCCACTGTCTTTTGGTTGGAGAATTGAGTCCATTTACATTTAAAGTAAATATTGATAGTTAGGGGCTTATTATTGCAGTTTTGTTCATTGTTTTCTTACTGTTTTGTCTTGCCTTTTTTCTTTCTCCTGCTCTCTTCCTTTGTGGTTTGATGATTTTCTGTAGCAGTATGCTAAGATTACTTACACCTTTTTGCTTTGTGGCTTACCATGAGGCTTATGTAAAATATCTTATACCAGTCTCTTTTAAGCTGATAACTTCAAGTACAGACTAAAGTTTTTCCTTAATGTAATACAACTTTGTTCCCATCTACCTTCTTTGTACTGTCATTGGGAAATGCACATTATATTCTTACATATTGCAGGTTCAGCAATACAGTATATACATATTTATGCACTGTTGTTTCAGTCAGTTACATCAAGAAAGGAAAACATACGGATTTGTACTGCCTTTTATAATTACAGTTACCTTTACTGGTGGTTATTGTTTTTTTCATGTGGATTCACTGAGGTCACTTGCTTTCAGCCTGAAGAACTTCATTTAGCAGTTCTTGTATGGTAGGTCTGCTAGACAAATTCTTTCCTCTTTTGGTCATCTGGAAAAGTTTTTTTTTTTTTTCTTTTTTTTGGTTAACTCTTTTTTTTTTTTTTGAAAGATAGCTTTATTCAGTTTTTCTTTGAGCTCTTTGAATATGTTATCCCACTGCTTGTTGGCCTCCATTGTTTCCATTGAGGAGTCAGTTGTTAATCTTACTGTGTTGTTATTTTAAGTGATCAAATTTCTGTTTCTATATATATTGTGTATTTGGTATGATATTGTCATCATGCCTTTATTTCTTTAAGAATGTTTATGAATGAACACTTCGAAGTCTTTTTTGATAAATCTGGTATCTGGTTGCTGTCACAGGCAGTTTCTATTGTCTGCTTTTTTCCTGGTTATGGGTCAACTTTCCAGTTTCTTTGCATGCCTTTTCATTTATTGTTGGAAACTGGATGTTTTGAATTGTTTAATGACTAACTGGATTATTTTAGTGAATTCTGTTTCCTCACCCACAGCTTTAAATCTCTGATGTTGCATCCTCAGATGTGCAATTTGGGACATGCTGACTGTCACCTGGGATGATAGTAGTATTAATAGGACTCTTTTTGTTACCGTCATGAGTTGTTAAAACTCCACTAATGCCTCTGTTTTTTTCAGCATTGCTCTATGGCATAAACTGCTCAAGAAGTTAGTCTGGCTCCTCCCAGCTATATTATTACCTGCTTATCTCCTGCAAACTAGCTGGCCTACAGTTTATCTATATTTTGAATCTCCTCCTAAGTGCATTTCACCACAACTTCCAGTCAAAGTGCCTTAGCCTGAACTTCCCCAAGCTTGGTTACAGATGAAGTTGGTTTCTTTGGGGAAAAATTGGAAGCTGTCTGGTTTACTGCCTGCTTTTTATTATTTATGTATTTATTTGGCTATGCTGGGTCTTCATCTCTGCATGCAGGCTTTCTCTAGTTGCAGCAAGTGGTGGCTACTCTCTAGTTGCAGTGCATGGACTTCTCATTGTGGTGGCTTTCATCTTGTTGCAGAGCACGGACTTTAGGCACACAGGTTCAGTAGTTGTGGTGTCCGGTTTTAGTTGCCCACAGCATGTGGAATCTTCCCAGACCAGGAATCAAACCTGTGTCCCCAGCATTGGCGGGCTGATTCTTAACCCCTGGACCACCAGAGAAGTCCTACTGCCTGCTTTTTCCCTCTGAGCCAGGGATCTGAAGTTTGAGGAGGGAAAGGGCAATGGCAAGTTTCTCTCTGAGTGACATCCCAGTTCCAGAAGCTGAGCTCTCAGTGTGGGATGGGAATTGGATAGCAACCTGAAGTGCTCCTGGCTTGCCTCTCTTGGCATGGAACCACTGTGGCACAAATTCAGGCAGAGGTGATGAGGGCTCCAGGATTCTCAGTGTGCTCTTCCCCAGGAGAGGCTTCTTGCTGTGATTGAGAGCCACCCATTTCCACTGCTCTTGCCAGGAACTTACCTGCAGCAACAGATAGCTGGAGGCAGAATGAGAAACACTGACGTCATGCTTTTCCTGGGAAGAAACCCCACCCTCCGGAGCTAGAGGGAGAGAGTACCTTGTTTTTGACTGCAGCAGCCTGGAGTAGAATCATTTACTTGCTGATCTCTGAGGGTGGAAGTAAGGAGTAGTATTGGTTCAAATACCAGCTATTTTTGCCTTTCTTACCAAATTTTTGTAGACCTTCTTGGATAGATGCTTCTTTATTTGCTCTTTGTCTTTAGTACCATTTCCAGAGGCTTTGAATGGTTGTTTTTATTTTTTTTTATTTACACTTAAAGGTATGTCTTTTTATTTCCTCTCAAATTTTTTTTTTTGGCCACACCCCATGGTATACAGGATATTAGTTCCCTGCCCAGGGATCAAACCCTCACCTACTGCAGTGGAAGTTCTGAGTCTTAACCACTGGACCCCCAGGGAGGTCCCTGAATGGTTGTTTTTAAATACTTCTAACCGGTTTCACTGTAGAGTGGGTCAGCAGAGCTTTTCATTTTCATACCAGAAGTTTTCACTTAGCTTCGTTTTTATCTCCTTTACTAGTTGGTTGAAGCTATGTTTCCCAGTTCACATTCCAGAAGAAACCAGGATGCTTTACTTGTTACTCTTATTAACACATTCTCTGCTGCTGCTGCTGCTAAGTCGCTTCAGTCGTGTCCGACTCTGTGCGACCCCATAGACAGCAGCCCACCAGGCTCCGCCGTCCCTGGGATTCTCCAGGCAAGAATACTGGAGTGGGTTGCCATTTCCTTCTCCAGTGCATGAAAGGGAAAAGTGTAAGTGAAGTCGCTCAGTCGTGTCCAACTCCTAGCGACCCCATGGGTCTGCAGCCTACCAGGCTTCTCCACCCATGGGATTTTCCAGTCAAGAGTACTGGAGTGAGGTGCCATTGCCTTCTCCACGGGGCCCTTTCATCTCATTGGTTCTCCTGCCTGTGTGTGGGTGTGGCCTCCGCTGCACGGAGAGCCGCCCAGTGCTAAACAGATGATTCTGAATAAGCCAGCTGTTGGCATTTAGAGGCAGTCCTTTATATTGCAGGACATTTAGTATCCTAGTTCCAAAGCATTAAATAAAATGGTAGTAACATATCCTTTCCAGTCATTGCCAACCAAAGGGTCTTTGCATTCACAAATGCCCTATTAGGGGAGGACTCAGAACCACCCTCAGGTTGAGAACACTGAAATAGACAAATGAGGCGTAGAAAACATAAGAAAGGAAACTAAGTATCCAACAAAATGAAAATTAGTAATTAAAATATAAAGAGAACATTTCTAAGAATGGCAATGCAACCATTAAAGTTGTTTCCAAAAAAATATTTTGTGAAATAGGAGAATTGATGCTGGGAAGGATTGGGGGCAGGAGGAGAAGGGGACAACAGAGGATGAGATGGCTGGATGGCATCACCGACTCGATGGACATGAGTTTGGGTCAACTCCAGGAGTTGGTGATGGACAGGGAGGCCTGGCGTGCTGTGTGATTCATGGGGTCGCAAAGTGTCAGACACGACTGAGTGACTGAACTGACTGACTGACTTAAAAGATACTGGCCATTAAATTGTGATTCTAGATCCTTATTTACTGTTTTAAAGTAAATTCACACAGAGAAGAGATTAGGAGGAAATTCCTTGTAAAAAATGTAAATAATGGTGATCTTTGGGTTGTGTTGTTGAAGGCGATTTTAATATACTTTTCTGTTTGCACATTAATAGTTGAAATCAAAGGAGAACAGCTAGAATAACTGTCCCATCATTTTATATAGTTATCTATTTTTATTAGGATGCATCAAATAACTTTAAATATATTTTAAAATCACATAAAGGACACATACAAAGATTGTAGGAGGATGGAAGGGTGGGCTAAGTAGACTCCGAGGAATGACGGACATTACCAGTTGGAGAAGCCAGTTAGAGGCTGTGGTGATCATTCTAGCTGGCGAGAACCACAGGTTCAAAGGCCTAGAACTGAGAAGGATTTGTTGTATTTCAGGAGTGAGTATTATGGCTGGAAAGTAGATTTACTTCTAGGTATTTTATTCTTTTTGATGCAGTAGTGAATAGAATCACTTCTTGAGGTTTCTCTTTCTGATCTTTCGTTCTTATGTATAGAAATGCAACAGATTTCTGAGTATTAATGTTGTAACCTGAAAATTTACCACATTCATTGATGAGTTCTAGTAGTTTTCTGGTAGCATCTTTAGAATCTTCATGTCATCTGCGAACAGTGACATTTTAACTTCTTTGGAAACACGGTTTTTTAAATAAAGCAATTTGAGCATAAATGCAACATAGTTATAACTAGTTGCCAGTTCTCATTTTTGTTGTTTTATTTGAATATTCTCTTGAGCAGCATGAAATTAGTTGTGGATTATGATAGCTGGTTTTTGTTCCACAGAAAATGTATGGAAAGTAATGTGCATTTTAGAATCCAGTTTATAGGTTTTATCTACATAGAAAAGTAATGTTCCCCTCTTGAGAGTCTCACAGGAAAAAATAGTGTATGGGGCTATTGAGAAAGACGTTTGGAAATGGTGCCTGGCTTCTCCTTTTTTGCTGACTATAGGCAAAGGCTAGTGGGCACAAGTATCCATCTTTTGTTGAAGTTGGTGACAGCCCCATTAGCCCCAACTTTACTTTGAACTGAGAAGAGACAGCAGTCTGCAATCATTTGGGTCTTTCCACAGAAAGGTTGTGCTAATATAAGGAAAGCATTCCTATGAGGAGTACTTTGAAGCCCGTAGAAGATTCTTTTTAGACATTGCTCTCCTTGTTTACCCTATTTGTTAGCACTTCTTTCAATTCCATTTACACGTCCTTTCTTTGTGTTAGGTTTCAGCCTTTATCTCTGAGTCTACCAAATTAATGAGAAAAACATATTTTGCTTTGGTTCTTTTTTGTTAAGCATTATCTTGTGGGGTTTGTTTTATTTCTATACTGAAGGTAAAAAATAGGTTTTGGGTTATTTTTCTTAAATGGTCTCTTATCTTAAGGTCATTTATTCATTCATATTATGAAGATAAATGTAAAAAAATCACCTTTTAGTGAGGTAGATGCACAAGATGCTCTGGTGATGTGAAAGGAGGATTGACTGACCAACTCAGCCTGCATAGATGATGTATTTGAGCTCTGTCTTCAAGGTGAATGTCTTATAATTAATAATTAATATTTGGATGGATGATTAGCAACATACATTGAGTGCTCACTGACACATGCTAATTGCTTTGCATGCATTTGGTCCTCTGAATAAACCGACCTCTAAATTATAAATACTATTTCTGACTCTGTCAGATTGAGGACTTTGAGAAATTAAGATAATTTCCCTAAATTTTACAGTAGAAGATGACCATTCTACCTAGAGAGAAGGATGAAAGAGGCTTCAGGAAGGGGGTGTTTTTGCCTCATGTTGAGATATGAAAAGGACAAGGTGAGGTGAAAACATGGAGTAATGTAGTGAAGTCTATAGTTCATGTGTCTGCAGTAAAATGTTAATGTGCGGTTAGAGTCACTTGGATTAGATGTCAAAATGCAGATTCTTTGACCCCTTTCCCAGATTTACTGTCTAAATACCTGGAGATGAGAAGCACAAAAATCTGTAAGTTTTCACCGAAGCTTCCCAGATGATTCTTAATGCAGGAGTTTGGGGACTGCTGGTGCAGTGCATAGAGTTGATGCTGGTGAAAGGGCAGAAGTGAGTCTGGAGAGGTAGGTGGGAGTTTGCTTCATCATTATAAACTTCTTACTTTTATTTATTTATTTTTGGCTGTGCTGGGTCTTCGTTGCTATGTGGACTTTTCTCTAGTTGCTGCCAGCAGGGGCTACTTTCTAGTGGGGTGTGCGGGCTTCTTATTGCAGTGACTTCCCTTGTGGAGCACCGGCTCTAGGGGGTGCGGGCTTCAGTAATTGTGGCTCCCAGGCTTTAGAGCAGAGACTCAGTAGTTGTACACAGGCTTAGTTGCTCTGAGGCATGTGGAATCCTCCCACACCAAGGATCAAACCTGTGTCTCCTGCATTGGCAGGCAGATTCTTTACCACTGAGTCACCAGGGAAGACCCATCATTATAAACTCGTAAACTTTGTGTAGATATTTTCTTTTTCTAGTACCCAGCAGAAGTATTTTTGTTTTTGACTGATTCTAAGATCAACCAGCTTTTGACAAAGACACTCTGGTATATATCTTCATTTTATTATGTGTGTGATTGCTGTAAAGCTGGAGTTTCACAAAGTCAAAAGCCATGCAGCCCTTCAGGAGCTACACTGGATTAACAGCATTGTGTAATAAAAACTGGATTTCTCAGATCCTTCCTTATGCTCTTACAGTGATATGTATTGTCAAAGCTCCACGATGAGGATTTAAAATTTATCTTCTTGAATTAAGATCCAGTGAAATATGTTTTGGAAAATGTTCCTGTAAATATTTCCTCATGGAATTTACTATGTGACTTGGTGTTGAATGTTTTACCAATTTATGGTGAAGGGTTATTTGCAAGTTCAACTGTTTTGAGTTTAATTCTTTTGATTGAGGAAACAGTTGTCCTCAGTTGTTTGGTTCTTTACAAGGACTTCTGTTTGACATTCTTATACTACTTTGAAATTTACAAATTGATACTTGCTTTATATCATTTTAATTAATTATTTTTAATTTAAAATGTTGATTATCACTGCATATTGTGGCACTGGTCGTAAGGAATCTGTTACTATTTGCTGAGATGAACGACCAGGTCATTCATTGTGGGTAACCAGTAGTTGTTTATAACTACAGTGTAAATGATTTTAAGAGTGGGATATGAGGCATTATAGACATATCTAAAGCCTCTAAGGACTGTTAGAGAGCTCAGTTTCTCTGAGAGTTAAAATTGGGGATTCTTTTTATATTAAGAAATAGTGTTTAAATGGCGCATGTGTATACTGAGTTGCTCAGCCATGTCCGACTCTTTGCGACTCTATGGACTGTAGCCCATCAGGCTCCTCTGTCCATGGGATTCTCCAGGCAAGAATACTGTAGTGGGTTGCCATTTCCTATTCCAAGGGATCTTCCAGACACAGGGATTTAAGCCGCATCTCTGTGTCTCCTGCATTGGCAGGCGGGTTCTTTACCGCTGTGCCACCTGGGAATCCCACTATTTATTTGTTGATATCAAATATGACTTTAAAAAGCACACTTTTTTTTTTGGATTTTTTTTTTAAGTTTACAATTTAAACTAATTGCTGAAGTGAGTGAGTGAGTGAAGTCGCTCAGTCGTGTCCGACTCTTTGCGACGCCATGGACTGTAGCCTACCAGGCTCCTCCGTCCATGGGATTCTCCAGGCAAGAATACTGGAGTGGGTTGCCATTTCCTTCTCCAGGGGATCTTCCCGACCCAGGGATCGAACCCGGGTCTCCTGCATTGGAGGCAGACGCTTTAAGCTCTGAGCCACCAGGGAAGTCCTGCAATTGCTGAAACCAGTCTTAAAGTTTTTTTAATATCGTTCTGATAACTTCTAAGTTTTACCATATAATTTGTAGTATACTCTTTTCCCAAGTCTTATAATGTATTCACTGAAGTACATTGTCTAACTTGAGTGTATCAATCAGTACTTTCTTAACACAGTGATTTCCCACTTTTCCTCCATTGTGCCACACCTGATGGGTAGATACTCAGGTTTTTATAAATCTCCTCAAAAACTGAAGAGAATTCATAAGTTTCACAGTTGTTATTACATGTCATGTCCTTGGTTGATAAGTCCAGGGTAGAGTGTAATAGATGCGTTTTGGAATGACTGCTCAGTTCGTGGCGTCTCTCCTTTCTTTGGGAGTGTCTCCCAGTGCTGTGCCTCTGCTTTGGCTATAACCCATTGAGCCACAGAGTCAGGACATCCTCTATTGCCATGACCTGTTAGGTCATGTCTTCTGGGAACTTAAAACTGAGGTCCTAAACACCAAAATTTATCAATGGTGAGAGCTAAGTCTCTAGTGAAAGGTCCTTGAGTTTCCTTTCTGAGCTCTCTGAACTGCCCTGGTTCCTACTCTTCTAAGAGCCTTTAACCATTCATCCCGCTGTGATTCTGGAAAGATTGTTCTGGAGTTAGCCTGAAATGATTTCTATTGTTTGCAGCTGAAATAAAGAGAGTCATAAGAACATGTTGTTAGAGTTATGTCATGAGTATGTTATGGAAAGCATTCCAAAAGGCAGTTAAAAATTTTCCCTTTTGCCTCCTGCTTTAGTTACCTCTGCTGGTACCTGTATGTTTTGCCTTCCACCCTCAATAATATAGTTAACTTCTTGACTCTGTCATCACAAATTAATTAAATACCTGTTGTCTGCACACCTTTTATGGCTTAGTTTCATATAAATCACTTCCTGGCTTTTAGGATATCACCTTCATAATAGTGTATATTATACTATTAAAGTACAGCCAAAAGTAAGCTTCTAGCAATGTATGGAGTACTGTATCTTGTACAGTATGAAAAAATTCTGTTGTTTCTCCTGTCCTAATTTAATAGATTAAATGCCAGTTTTATTGGGATAATAAGGTGTATGACTGACAAGGAATACAGTGCTATGCTGTGAGTAACCCATGATAATAAAAGAAAAATGCTGCTGCTGCTAAGTCGCTTCATTCGTGTCCGACTCTGTGCGACCCCATAGACAGCAGCCCACCAGGCTCTCCTGTCTCTAGGATTCTCCAGGCAAGAACACTGAAGTGGGTTGCCATTTCCTTATCCAATGCGTGAAAGGGAAAAGTGAAAGTGAAGGCGCTCAGTGGTGTCCGACTCTTAGCGACCCCATGGACTGCAGCCTACCAGGCTCCTCCGTCCATAGGATTTTCCAGGCAAGAGTACTGTAGTGGGGTGCCATCGCCTTCTCTGAAAAGAAAAATACCTTTGGGAAATTTGAAAAGTTTATGATTTTAGAAAGTTTCTTGAATATGTTATATTTGAATGAATATATTTATAGCCGTTACTATATCTTTGGAACTCTACTGTCAAGATGGCAGTGAAATACAGAAGGAGAAAAGCAAATTTTTATATTATAAGCTTATTTTATAAGCCTTTTATCCTGTCACTGAATTGTCTTACTACTTAATTATTTCATTGCATGATATGGTGAGCTTATACTTTGTCTCTTTGCTGGTTGAGAATTGATCTGTGCTAAAGTAAGTCCAGGTAATGTTCATCATATATTATAAAGAAAAATACTGGCTCAACATATTTTTAAGGAGGAAAACTCAAACACAGAAGTACTTTACTTTTTAAGCCAGAATATTAATTACCGTGTTACTGAGAGTACAGATACTAGAAGGGAAAAAATTCCCCACATTCTAGTTGTTAGTATTTTGGTATATTTAGTTTTATATATTTTTCTCTGCATTTACAAAAGCACAGCCATAATATACTTGTATCACCTTGGTACCCTAGAGTTTTCAGATTACTTCATGTAATGTTATATGTTAGTATTAGGTTAGTCAGTGTTTTCCCTAAAACTTAAATTTTTGTGCCAGGGTTACTTAGATGTAAGACCAAGACTGCTCTAAACCTCAGTTTTCTTGTTATGAAAAACACTGTTGTGAGGAATAAACTAGCAGGAGAGAACCTAACACTTGCTGTTTGGCTCTGTGAACTGCTTGCTCCTCATTTGTTCAGATTCACTTGGGAGAATGTGCTCTATGTACAATTTGGCCCTTTAAGTAAAGTTTTGTAATTCTTTTCCTTAAAACAGCTTTAACCTTATAAAACCCAAGAATGTTCCTTTTTAATAAAGAACTTGGGTATATGTTTGCCTGTATTTATTTAAAGAATTTATTTAGGAGCTAGAATTATATGAGAAAGTTAAAGTTTATTTTTTGTTGCTGTTTTTTAATCTAGCTTTTCAAAATATAACTGTGCTGTAGAGTAGGTATGCTTTACAGATTTCATGAAGTGAGATTATCTTTCCTCATTTTGAGATCTAAACCATGTTAGCCATTTCACAGATCAGTGGGCTTCTTTTAAAGTGGGATGTTTCTGTATATGTATGGTACAAGAATTCTACATTTAAGCAGGCATACTCCTACATTTTTTAAAAAATAGCTGAAAATTTAACATTTTTACTACCAAACTTTTTTTTTTACTTTTCTAATTTTTTCTCCCTTGATTTTTCAGAATGAACCTAGTGATCGAGAAGATAGCCTCAACAAAAGACATCAGGTGACAGACTCTGACAATGATGACCCCTCAAATCTTAATGCCAGTGACTCTGAAAGTGAGGAACTCCAGAGACAAAAGGACAGTGACTCTGAGTCTGAAGAGCATGCAGAGCCTCCTGCCAGTGATTCTGAAAATGAAGACGTCAATCACCATGGAAGTGACTCCGAAAGTGAAGAGACCAGGAAATTACCTGCGAGTGACTCTGAAAATGAGGAACTGCTTAATGGGCATGCAAGTGACTCAGAAAATGAAGATGTTAGGAAGCCTCCTGCCAGTGATTCAGAAGTTGAAGAGCTCCCCAAAAGTCCTGCCAGTGACTCGGAAACAGAAGGTGCTCCAAAACCTCAAGTCAGTGACTCAGAGAGTGAGGAACCTCCGAGGCACCGAGCCAGTGACTCTGAAAATGAGGAGCTCCCTAAACCTCGAATTAGTGATTCTGAAAGTGAGGAGCTTCCCAAGCCTCGGATCAGTGACTCAGAAAGTGAGGAGCCTCAGAGGACTCAGGCCAGTGACTCTGAAAATGAGGAGCTTCCCAAACCCCAAATCAGTGACTCAGAAAGTGAGGACCCACCAAGACACCAAGCCAGCGACTCGGAAAATGAAGAGCTTCCCAAACCCCGTATCAGTGACTCAGAAAGTGAGGATCCCCCACGGCACCAAGCCAGTGACTCGGAAAATGAGGAGCTCCCCAAACCCCGAATAAGTGATTCAGAAAGTGAGGACCCCCCGAGGAACCAGGCCAGTGATTCTGAAAATGAGGAGCTTCCCAAACCCCGAGTCAGTGACTCTGAGAGTGAGGAGCCTCAGAAGGGACCTGCCAGTGATTCAGAAACTGAGGATGCCTCCAGACACAAACAGAAGCCAGAGTCTGATGAGGACAGTGATGGGGAGAATAAGGGAGAGGAGACAGAAGTGCAGAATGACTCCTTTCCTTCAGATGCCCATATAGACAGGAAGCGGTTCAACAGTTCCGACAGCGAGGAGGAAGAGCCTAAAAGGGCCAAAATTGACAGTGATGAGGATGAAGAAAAAGAAGGGGAGGAGGAGAAAGCAGCAAAGCGAAAAGCTGCTGTGCTTTCTGATAGTGATGATGAAGAGAAAGCATGTAAGGAATTATTTTGGGCTGTTTATCAGTAGTTTTACTTATTGTCTAAACTTATAACTATGAAGCATAGTTCTGGCTTACGCAATCTTAGTTCCCCAACTAGGGATTGAACTCAGGCCCTTGGCAATGAAAGTGCAGCGTCTTAACCACTGGACACCAGGAAATTCCCTCATTGGCAAGTCTTAATATTAAATTTCCTTTGAGTTGTTTTAGCAGTATTTGTTAAGTTCTAACTGCTTTAAGTTGATAAGATAGACTGCATGACAATAGCAGTATGAAAGATTTACATGAAAATTTTTGTTTGTTTTTTACTAGAAAGAGTAATATTCAAGGAAATATGTATACATGAAAACGCAGCTGTATCCAGAGTTAGTGGTGGGTCTCTTTGACAGCGAATGCACTACATCCCATCCATACATGACTGAGCTCCCAAGAGTACCTGTCTTCATTTGTTAAACATCATTGAATGCCGCGAAGTTTGTGAGGTACTCTAATTTAGAGACTCAATGTCTCCACAGAGTATTCCAGCCTTTACTACTTGATTACTTTTTTATGAAATATTTTCTTTGGAAAAGACATTCCCTTATAAACTGACAGTTACTAAAGGAGAAGGGAAAAGAGCAACATACGTGCAGTTTGAAATTCCAGATTGAGCAGTGATGGATAATTTAGGAACGGGGATTCCACAAAAGAATATCCAAGCCTTAAGAGTTATGCTAATACTAGGCAGCATGGAAGAGATTCTAGTCTTATTTTCTTCGTTCCCCCAAAGGAAAGGTAGCTATTGATGCCCACTTTATTTTGGTGAAAAACTTCATCTGTTGGCCACTTTTTCCTAACATCTTCCTAATTGTAAGATGACTCTGAGTGAATCTTTAAGTTTTTTTTTATTCTTAACTGTGTGTTATAAAACCTTTGGTTTTTGCCACATACTGCCATTTTAGAGCACCTGTTGTACTTACTAACACAGTGACCATGGTGAATAAGATTAATGATGGTTTTCTTTTTCAACAGCAGCAAAGAAGAGTCGTGTTGTCTCTGATGCAGATGACTCTGACAGTGATGTTATATCAGACAAATCAGGCAAAAGAGAGAAGACAATAGCATCTGACAGTGACGAAGAAGCAGGGAAAGAACTGTCTGATAAGAAAAATGAAGAGAAGGACCTGTTTGGGAGTGATAGTGAGTCAGGGAATGAAGAAGAGTAAGTGACAGTGTTAACCTAAATGTCCCAGGGTTCATATAAGGTGGTACAGAGGAGTTTATCTTTCAAGTTTGTTAAACTTACATTAAAATTCTGTGTTGAAGCGTAATACAGTATACCCTGCCTAATTGCATGGCTGTGGGAGATGTAGGATTTTAGTTCCTCAGCTACTGCTGCATGCTACAGCAATAGGTGAATCTCAAAAATACTATCTTAAAAGTGAAAGAAGTATAGGGGACATGTTATCTAATTCCACTTAACGTGAAGTGCAAGAACAGGCAAAACTAATCTGATGGTAGGTAGAGTGGTGGTTGCCTCTGGGATATTTATATATTGCACTCACTAGAAAGGGTCACAAAGGAACTTTCTGGGAGATGGAGTTGTTCTATTAAGGTAATGGTTACATAAATGTGTGCTTTTGTCAAAACCCATTGAAGTGGACATGTGAGACCTACATATTTTACTATATGTAAATTATACCCTAGTAGAAAAAGATGTCATGATTCCTATGCAAATGAGAAGAAAGCAAATTGTTTATATTTCTTTTCTAGAAATCTTATTGCAGACATATTTGGAGAATCTGGTGATGAGGAGGAGGAAGAATTTACAGTAAGTATAAGATGGAAATATTTCCTCTTTATGTTTTTTTTGTTTGTTTTTATGGCAGTGGTTCTCTAATAAGAGATTCCAGTTAAGTAAGAATAAACAACTGTGATGTATCCAACAGAATAATCTAGAAAAAAAGGTATTCAGAAAGTGAAATGAAAGGGTTTAAAAGGGCATAAAAGGAATATAACAGGCAAAATTGTATTAAGGGCAGAAAGGAACACATTAAAGTACAATGAAAGGCACTTTATAATGCTAAAGATAGAGATTCACAATAGTTATGGAACTTCTGATTATAGCAATGGCAGGCAATGTAATTTGTCCTTCTGCTAAGGACAACTACGAAAGCTAGACAAAGTGTTTCAAAAAGTTGCTCATCATCATAAAAATGAGATAAAACCCAGCAAAAGGTAGAAACCTAAAGAAGTAAGCTCAGCATTTAGAATTGCTTTCTATGGGCTATTCATCTAGTCAGGCTGAGAGGGTAAGTTTATTTTCAGTTGCCTCAAGGCTCAAGGGACAAAACTTTGAGGTCACGGTCTGCTGAGGTTAGGTGACCCTGAAAACCCCATGCTCTGGATTGAGACTCCTAAGATTAAGGGTGAACTGGAAGTTAAAATAGCCTTTGCTCAGATTTTAGGCTACCTTTTAGTCATCTAGCAGCATGGAGAACCTCAGTCTCAGAAGTTTGGTAACAGTGATTAGCCCATTGGCTGGCTCTCAGGAACCTGATACATTCAAACAGAAATCCTTTCAGGACAGGGACTTCCCTGGCAGTCCAGTGATTAAGACTGTGCTTCCACCAAACGAGGCTTAAATTTTATCCCTGGTCAGGGAACTAAGATCCCACATGCCAAAACATTAAAAAAAAAAAAAAAAATCCTTTCAGGACAAAATTAACATAATCATAGACCTCAAATTATTTCTGTAGTTTTTCAAATACATAATACACATTTAACAGTTTCAAAGAAAACAGTAGTAACAACAGACAATAGAAATAGACCTAAGGGCTCTAGATATAGAAATTTTAGTGCCTATGTTCAGCAAGATAAAAGATTAAAAAATTTCTTAGAGCAAATAGTTGTGTGTATGTGTATTTTTTTTAAATACTTGGAAAAGAACCAACTAGAAATTCTGGGGACTTTCCTGGCAGTCCACTGGTTAAGCGTTCGCTTTGCAGTGCAGGGGATGGGGGTTCAATCCCTTTTCAGGGAACTGGGATCTCACATGCCGCAGAGTAGCTAAAGCCTGTGTGCCGCAACTACTGAGCCGGCGCACTCTGGAAACGATCTACCACTACTGGAGAGTCAGTGGGCTGAAAGGAAAGATCCCGCGTGATGCAGCAAGGATCCTGTGAACCACACTGGGACCCAGTGTGGTTAAATAAATTAATTTTTTTAAAAAACTGTGAAACTGAAAATACAGTAACTGAAATTTAAAACTTGGTGCATGAGTTTACCAAAGATTAGACATACTTGACAGGAAAATGAATGAATTGGAAGGTAAGTCAGAAGGAGCTATGTAGAATGAAATACTGAGATATTAGTATAGAAAATGTAAAAACCATGAGAAGGTTTAACAGGGTGAATTGGAATCCTTGAAGGAGAAAGGAAAAATATATGTTTATCAGAAGCAGTATTTAAAGAAACAATTCATAAATCATACAGTCTAGAAGTTCTGCAGATTACAAGTAGGATAAATTCAAAGCAATCTGCCCCTAGACACATCACAATATAATTGCAGGAAAGTCTTGAAAGCAGCCGAAGGGTAATAAGTACATTCAGAGAGGATTGGGTTGCCCTCCCCTTCTCCAGGGGATCTTCCCAACCCAGGGATTGAACCCAGGTTTTCTGCATTGCAGGCGGATTCTTTACTGTCTAAGCCACCAGGGAAGCCCTCAGAGAGGCAAAAGTTATTTTAATAGCTGACTTGTCAGCAGAAGTAATAGAATCCAGTAACTAAAACTTAAGAGTTCTTTTGTATTCTACAAAAATGAAGATTCCCTCCGTATTTCATCTTACCAAAATGCCAACTGAAAGAAATAGTAAAGGCAGAAAGAATATCTCAGGCAAAAAGTCAGGGATGCAGGAAGGAAAAAAGAGGAACAAAAGCATGTGGCTCAGTCTAAATGGGTAGTGATCATGCAAGCCAAAGTCACATTTGGTATGGTTTAAAGTGTGTTTAAAATTGAAACATGGCAGTAACAAATTGGGCATTTGTATGAAATTAAAATGTTCACAGGTCTTTGCAAATGTATGTAAAAATACATTAGTAGTCTTTGGTAAGTCGGGATGCACATTGTAATCACTAAAAATACTATTGGAATGTGTAACTTCCAACCTAATAGAAAGGAAAAACGAAATAATAAAAGCTAGTCAATCCAAAAGAAGGCAAAAAGAAAAATAAAGGAAATACGGAACAGGGGGACAGTTAGAAAATAGTACATGGTAAGATAGCAGATATAAACTTTGATAATATCACACTAAAATGTATTAAGTGCTCCAGTTAAAGAACAAATTAGAGACTAGATTTTTAAAACGAGCATGTATATACTCATTTCAAAATTTATCCAAAACAGAAGATAAAGAAACGTTGAAAATAAAAGAATTGAAAAGGATACTCTTTCTTAACACTAACCACAAGAAAGCTGGTATAGCTATATGAATATCAAAGAGGTAGCTGCTGCTGCTAAGTCACTTCAGTTGTGTCCGACTCTGTGCGACCCCATAAATGGCAGCCCACCAGGCTCCCCCGTCCCTGGGATTCTCCAGGCAAGAACACTGGAGTGGGTTGCCATTTCCTTCTCCAATACATGGAAGTGAAAAGTGAAAGTGGAGTCACTCAGTTGTGTCCGACTCTTCGAGACCCCATGGACTGCAGCCTACCAGGCTCCTCCGTCCATGGGATTTTCCAGGCAAGAGTACTGGAGTGGCTTGCCATTGCCTTCTCCCATCAAAGAGGTAGACTTTAAGGCAAAACCCATTGTTCGAGATAAAGGGGGTCACTTTATACTGGAAAAAGGTTTTAAAATTGCACCTAGCCATGTACTTAGTAACATGGCTTTAAATACATATAATATATGCAAAGCAGAAATCAACAGAACTGCAAAGAGAATGCAGTTGTATAAGTGAAATGTAAACAATAGAACCATCAGACCAAAAAATACCGCCAAAGATAGGAAAGAGTCTTTTTTTTTTAATTAAAAATTTTTGTTTGAACTGGCCCTTCGTTGCTGCGTGCGGGCTTTCTCTAGTTGCAGAGAGCAGGGGCTCCTCTAGTTGGGGTGTGTGGGCTTCTCAGTATGGTGGCCTCTCTTGTTGGGGAGCACAGGCTCTAGGCACATAGGCTTCAGTAATTGCAGGATGTAGGCTCAGTAGTTACAGCGCATGGGCCTAGTTGCTCTGTGGCATGTGGAATCTTCCTGGACCAGGGACTGAACCATGTCCCCTGCATTGGCAGGCGGATTCTTATCTGCTATACCACCAGGGAAGTCCGAGAAGTTTCTCTTTTTATATAATTCAGATATAGAAACCCTTTGGAGATTATAAAAGATATCTCTTCAGTGGCTTGCCTTTTCACTTTCTTAATGGAGTCTTTAATGAGCAAAAGTTTCTTAGTGTAAATCCACTTTACCAATCTTTTCCTTTATGTTGAAAGTTTTTCGAATTGTAGGAAAATTTTGCCTATTCCCAGGGTTATAAAAACATTCTTGTGAGTAATTCTTCAGAATCTTGCTTATCTTTTCATTTAATTTATATAGTCTATCTAGAATGAGTTTTTATGTGCAGTATGTGGGCTTTCCTGGTGACTCAGTGGTAAAGAATCTGCCTGCCGATGGCAGGAGACACAAGTTAGATCCCTCGTTCGGGAAGATCCCCTGAAGAAGGAACTGGCAACCCACTCAAGTATTTTTGCCTGGAAAATCCCATGGACAGAGGAGCCTTGTGGGCTGCAGTCCATGGAGTTGCAAGAGTCAGACTCGACTCAGTGACTAAAAAACAAACAAGTTCAGTATGTTTGAAATAGTCAAGATTTCTGCCCCTACCCCACCCCCTAGTTGACCTAGACTATTCTTTTCCACTGCTCTGTAGTGACATCTTTGTTGTAAATCAAGTGTGTATATATATCTTCTAGTCTTTTTCTAAATTATCTTTTCTGTTCCATTGGTCTATCCTTGTACTGTTAACGCATAACTCTTGATATTTGGTTTTTTATGTCCTTTAAGTTTGTTTTTCTCAAAAGTTGCCTTGACTTTTCTTGGTTCTTTGCATTTCCAAATAAAATTTAAACTTTTGCCAAACATAGAAACTATAGACAGCATTTTCTGAATGCAATGAAATTAAAAGTCAGAACCAAAGTTAGCAAATAAAACACCCTTGCCATCCAGAGAAAATTAAAACTTACTTGTTAAACAATTCTTATGTTGAAAAGTCAGCACTTTCATTACTAAAGCAAGAGAGAATGAAAGTAGATGAATTTAGAGTATAGTTGAAGATGGTAGAAAAATAGCAAATCCAAAGAAAATAGAAAAGAATTCACTCAACGTATGCCAGAGATTGTTTGGACATTGCCCTCATGGGGCTTATACTCAACATTAAGCCACATTTACAAGGACAAGATACATTTTTCTAGTGTGGAGAATGGACATCAGCTGGATTATAGGTTCAGTTCAGTGAGAAAAACAGCATACTAGGGAAAGCATTGGGAAGGCCTTTCTAAGTATAGTATGAAAGTTACAAGCTATGAAGAAAAGACTGGCCATTTAAGTTAAAAAATTATGCCTGGGAAACATTACTATAAACAAAATCAAACTATATTTGTGAAACTACAGGTGTGAGGATTGTGCTGTTCCTGTCACATAACAAGGGCTGATTTCCCTAATTTTTAAAAGATTTTCTATACCAGTAAGACAAAGATCCAGTGGGAAAATGGCCACTGGATATTGAGAGTTCACAGAGAAATAATAACAGATAGCTTTGAAACCTGAAAAATGCCCAGCCTTACTCATAATAAATGGATGCAGAGAAAACTACAGAGATGTCTTTTGTTTTTTTCAGTGCAGAGATTGCTAATATCAATGCTTGATAACCTGCTATAGTCATGAGAAGGTGAGAAAACAGGTTCACTTGTGCTTTGCTGGAAGGAGAGTTAATGGTATAACCAATTTGCAGACAGTTTGCAGATATTTGTCAAGATTTCAAATACACATAACTAAATGTCAATATATGGCTGCAATTGTTTGATGATTTCATCTAAAGCCTTAAAAACAAAGGTAGTTTATACCAATATCAGTTTGAGTCCAGATTCTTTTGTTAGATGTGAAATGTGCACAACAGTATACCATATTCAGTGTGTATAATAAAAGAATGTAGTAAGTAGAAGTGCTTCTGTAAGCATAAGTGTTTCTGGAAGGAGACAAGAAAACCACTAATGCTAATGGCTAGAGTGGGAGGGAGCTTTTTTGCTATATATCTTTTGGTATCCAAGAGCAAGCAGTTACACAGGAGAATCTGTAATGAGTTGTGATAACTGACCAACTTACCCTGCATTTAGGGTTTTAACCAAGAAGATTTGGAAGAAGAAAAAAGTGAAACACAGGTAAAAGAAGCAGAAGATTCAGATTCTGATGATAACATAAAGAGAGGAAAACAGTAAGTTTATGTTTTTTTTAAAGGACTTTGTTAAAGAGAACTTTTAAAATGAGATGAAGACTAACAAATTTTGTTTGTTTTTCTTATTTTGGTTCCTGATTAAGTGTAGGAGAGAATCTTCCATTTTTGTTCTCCCGTCTACTTCTCTATATACAGTTGCTATCTGGAAATTATTTGCACTTGTTATTTTTCTTTAATTTGCCCTGTGCTCAGCTATCTTTGTGGAGCTATTTGGTTGTCAGTCTTTTTTAATTCATATCTCAACTTACTTTTCAGTAAGTTCTTCTGAAAAGTAGCCCAATAAAAGTTTGTTGAGAAAGAGAAAGCTGATTTAGGAGTCCTGGGGCGGGGGGGGGGGGGCAGTTTTAAATACAGGATACTGCTTGATTGTATTTCACATACTTTTGTTGAGATGATTGGAATCTGTGCAGAAAAATCTGGTGTCTTAAAAGGTGCCAAACATAGAGAGATTTGTTAGTTACTGTTAGGGTTATAAAGATGATACTGTAAATAATAGTTTCCTTCTTAATTCCTAGTGACATGCAAGAATTAAGCTGAGTTTCCAATACCTTTGAAAATTAAATTATATAAACTGTATCATCTTACTTACAGTGGCAGAGAGCATATTAGCTCCCTTGCTAAGTGTAAAGATTCAGGTAAACGCTTAGCAAGACTTTTTGAGGCTCTTAGCAGATTTGTATATTTCTGTTTATCTCAATCATATTATGTTTTGAGAGTTGTACTTCTTGTTACTAAGAAACAGCAGTTTTTCCCCTGGTTATTCCTATGTAAGACAGAAGTATTTAGATAATTGCACACCACTCTTTCCCTCCCCCCAAAAGGCAGTGCAGTTAAAACTGAACTATGGAGTGACAGGTGAAACTTGAAATTTGAAATGTGTTTTATGTGTAACAGTTGGGATAGTAGAAAAATGGAGCATAAAATTTATGATCACTTATTATGTTAAAAACAATTTTAAAAGTACTTGTACTTTTAAAAAAAGTAGCACTTCATTGAGTTAGAATTTTAAAAATTGGTGATTCTTATAAAAGAAGATGTGTATTTAAAAGAGAATTTATATTTTACTTGATTTTGTGTTACTGCTTAGCATGGACTTTCTGTCAGACTTTGAGATGATGTTACAGCGGAAAAAGAGCATGAGTGGCAAGCGCAGACGTAACCGTGATGGCGGTACTTTTATTAGTGATGCCGACGACGTTGTGAGTGCCATGATTGTCAAGATGAATGAAGCTGCTGAGGTGAGTCACTTCCAGCTTCATCCTTCTTTCTCTCACGTAATTGGTTATATAGCCTGTTTTGTTTTTTGGCCACACCTCGTGGCTTGCAGGATCTGAGTTGCCCAACCAGGGATTGAACTCATGTCCTTGGCAGTGAAAGCACCAAGTCTAAGCCACTTGACCACCAGGGAATTCCTGCTTTTTAAAAAAAAAAAACTTAATTCTTGCTTAATTTACATTAAAGATACTTGATTTTTTTATGATAAACATTTAATGTTCTAAATGTTAAGCATGGACATTTTTAGTAATATATTTTAGGGAGAAAAAATGAAGACCTGAGTATTTAGTAAAATGAACCTTTCTTAGCTGAACTGGTTTGCCTTTTTCGTAATATTTTACTATTTTATTTGTTTATTTGGCCACACAGTATGTAATTCCTCAACCAGGCTTCGAACTTGCACCCTCTGCATTGGAAGTATGGCATCTTAACCTCTGGACTGCCAGAGAAGTCCCTGGTTTGCTGTTTTTATAGAGGAATGATTTTGCTCTCAGGTTTGGCTAGTTTACTACAAAGTGATGTTTCTTCACATACAAAAAAATTATAAACTTATGCCTAATAAGTTTCAAACTCATGTGTCATGCTTTTGCCTCTGATTAAGAGATTACATTTAATTCATTGCATTTTAAAATTGTGCTCAAATTGTAAAAATTGGCCAAATACAATGATTAAAAACAAGTCCTGCTCTTTTAGAGGCACTTGCTGAGGTATTTTGCTATGTGTATAGGATTTGTTCCAGAATAATTCAAGGGTGAAGGGGAAAGTAGCTAGAGAGATCAGTAAGCAAGATTGGCCATGTGTGTTTAATTGTTGAAATATGTGTGTCAGGAGTGTATCATTTTGTTTTCTGTGTTTGTAGAATTTAAATTTTCTACAGTTAAAAAAGCAGAGGAAATTCCTTGGTGGTCCAGTGGTTAGGACACCAAGATTTTGTTGCCAAGGGCCTGGGTTTCAATCCCTGTTCGGGAAACTAAGATTCCCATAAGCCTTGCTGCTGCTGCTGCTACTGCTGCTAAGTCGCTTCAGTCATGTCCGACTCTGTGCAAGCCCATAGACGGCAGCCCACCAGGCTCCGCCATCCCTGGGATTCTCCAGGCAAGAACACTGGAGTGGGTTGCCATTTCCTTCTCCAATGCATGAAAGTGAAAAGTGAAAGTGAAGCCACTCAGTCATGTCCGACTCTTCGCAACCCCATGGACTGCAGCCTACCAGGCTCCTCCGTCCATGGGATTTTCCAGGCAAGAGTACTGGAGTGGGTTGCCATTGCCTTCAAATACCCAAATATCAAATAAAAGTTTTTAATAACATGTTCTTTTTCTTACAAGCTGCATGGCTAGAATATTATTCTTGATGATAAACTAAATTTTTCCATGTATAATTTGTACATTGAATGAACTCTGAAAACCTGACAGTTGTGCCAGTATTTTAAATTAAAATTGTTACTCTTGATTTGTAGTTGTTAAAACTAACTATTCTAACAATTTTGTGGGTTTTGGCTCTACAAAATACCTGTACTGTATGTAGTTCTTTCTTGTAGGAAAACCTGTAGTGTCTCCGAGAAATTGCCACTTTGTTATATTTAAAGCTTAGAATTATAGTGTTAATAATTCACTATTAGCAATTGTTCTCTGACAAATATGGTATGTTAACACATATATATGGAATCTAGAAAGATGGTACTGATGAATCTGTCTGCAGGGCAGCAGCTGAGACAGAACAGGCTTGTGGGCATGGAGGGAAGGAGAGGGTGGGACGAGTTGAGAGAGTAGCATTAAAACATACACAAAATTAGATAGTCAGTGGAAATTTGCTGTATTACTCAGGGAGCTCCATTCCAGTGTTCTGTGACAGCCAAGAGAGACAGGATAGGGTGGGAGGGGGGAGGCTCAAGAGGGAGGGGACATGCATACACCTATGGCTGATTTGATGTTCATGTATGGCGGAAACCAACACAATGTTGTAAAGTAGTTTTCCTCCAATTAAAAATA
Source organism: Giraffa tippelskirchi (assembly GCF_054371585.1). Lineage (NCBI taxonomy): Eukaryota > Metazoa > Chordata > Mammalia > Artiodactyla > Giraffidae > Giraffa > Giraffa tippelskirchi. Next base: position 68,036,361 of record NC_137277.1, read on the forward strand.
AAAAGTAAAAAAAAAAAAGCCATTGCTTTCTTTTTACTTTTTTAAAAAAAAATCTTTTTCTTCCTGTAGGAAGATAGACAGCTGAATAATCAAAAAAAACCAGCACTGAAAAAATTAACATTATTACCTACTGTGGTCATGCACCTTAAGAAGTAAGTATTCTGTTTTCTTAAAAAAAAAGTGTTTTCCTTTTAATGGAATGACATTCAAGCTATGTACTGGTGTTCTAGAGACATTAATGAATGATCGCCTTCTGTCAATTTACAGAAAAATAGTAATGAATAGAATTTCGTAAATTATTACTTTCTCACAGATTTTTCTTAAACTTTTATGCCTGATACAAACAGAACAAATAGCGAGCTGATGTTAATGAAAGAAAACTTGGAAACTACTAATTTTGTTCTTTATACACTGTAAATTGGGTCTATTTCCCCATTATGATTGAGAACAGAGCAAATCCTGGGAGACTACTTGAAGGATGTATTGAACAAGACTCCTGCGAACTGTTATATCATGAATTTTATCTTTGTATTAGTACACCAATGAGCCAGACACATGGTCTAGGACTTTCTACTAGAAAATTGCTACCTCTATGCCAACAGACAAAATTATCTGTGCCAGACTTCATATATATGATATCGTGTTCCTTGTTAACATAATTGATCTGGTACATAAAATGGAATTTGAATAATAATCAGTATTTCATTGTGATTTTTTTCTGCTGGGAGAGTGGTGGTATTCCTGCCTGCAAAGAATACCATAATTCTGGGTTCTCTATTACTTGAAACAATTTGAGGATCACTATTCTCATAGGTTCAACATAATTTTTTTATGTGTGATAATTAAAGCTCATTATTCTTACTGTCTGTACCATTCATATTAGCATTAGCCTACCCTCGTGTAATTTGGTGTGTTTTTTGGAGGGGTAGGGGTAAGAAAATCAAAGGAAGCTACCGTAGAACCAGCATTCATAGACTTGACCTTCTTTTCCTTTATCATTATTATTTTAGGCAGGACCTTAAAGAAACATTTATTGACAGTGGTGTGATGTCCGCCATCAAAGAATGGCTCTCCCCTCTACCAGATAGGAGTTTGCCGGCGTTGAAGATTCGAGAAGAGCTGCTGAGGATTCTGCAAGAGGTGAGAGGCAGATAATCTGACTTGTTTGCTCTTCATTAATTATTTGACATGGCTTGTATTATCATAACCTCTGTGTTTTACTGTGTATTTTTGTATTCTGTCTGCCATAGCCTATCAGAAGAGTTGTATTAGGTATGTTTATTAGGAGCATACCAAGTAAAATGAACTTAAAAGGAAGGCCTTTTAAAACTTCTTGTGGCTATGGTATTGAAGAAAAAAGATCTTGGAGTAGCTCTGGTTTATCTGAGAAGAGTAGTATGGTTGTGGGCGTGTTTTAGGGAGGCACTTGAAGTAGAAAGAGCACCTACTTCAGCCTCAGATGTGCCTTTAAATCTCGGTCTGGGCCACCTTTATGTGGCTATGACACCTTGGGCAAGCTGCTTAACTTCTGAAGGAATTCCTGAGGAACCTGCTATGTGCTAGGTGTTTTTTAAACGTATAGGTTCATTCATTCCTCACAGCAAACCTGCAAGGTAGGTGTATTATCTCCATTTTACAGATGAGGAAATTAAGACTCAGAGAAGTTAAATGACTTGTCCAAGGTCACAAAACTAGCAAGTGGCTGTGGTTGGGTTCGAACGTAGGTCTGTTTGGTTCAGAGGCCTGAGAGGACCCTTGATTTGTTAAACTGCCAACCTCTGATGATTAGTTCATACTTTCTCTCACTGTTAGGTTTTACTTCAACTCGGTGGTAGTACTGAACTCTGAACTCTTTATGGGAACACAGAGTATCTTAGTGTTCAGTGACTATAGATACTGAAAATAGAACTTTTTTGTTGTTTGTTCTGTTGTGAATGAACCAGGTGTTGCAGGCCCGCTCGAGTAGATTGACAGGACTCCCAGCTTCTTAATGACTAATATGTGTGTATGTGTTTATGTTCCCCAGCTACCTAGTGTGAGCCAGGAGACCCTGAAGCATAGTGGGATTGGACGAGCAGTGATGTATCTCTATAAACACCCCAAGGAATCAAGGTCCAACAAAGACATGGCAGGGAAATTAATCAGTATGTACATTTTGCTTTTTGTTTCTTGTGTTTATGTTTATAGACAGACATGTATATATATATAAACTAACTATATTTTTACCAATATTCTTTTAAAATGAGTCTATGAAACAAAGTAGAAGAATTTTTGATACCTTCTTATAGATACCAAGCTTTTTAACCCTTAGACTTAAAATGCTTCTCAGTATATTTAAATATGCCATCCCAGTATATAACAAATAAAATCATTCATTTTCTAATTATGGATCAAGAGCATGTAGAGAGAGGGAGATTAGAATATAGGCCGTAGAGTCAGTCATGGGTTCCCATTTACCACCTGCCTTACTGCATATCCTTGGGCTAGTGATTTAAGCTCTAAATCAGGTTTCCTCCTCTGTAAAACAGAGAACTGTGTGTTTAATTTAGGTTGTCTTAAAGATTAAACAAGATGTATATAAAGCATGGTGCCTAGAATACAGTAAATCCTCAAGAAATGTTAGCTGCTGTTGCTATTGTTGTTACTTTTATAATGATCTCCAAAGCCTTTTATGTGTTATTGCTTAATGATACCAGAGAAACCCCAAGAAGTCTTAACTGAAATTCATCTAATCCGTTGCTGTATTGAACACCACGTGTCTTCACCCCCCAGCCCCTTAATTCTTCCTGTGCTTTGTATTGGAAAGATTTTTAAACTTTAAGACTAGATTGAAATAGTAACTACTTTTATATCTGAATTGGGGAAGGAAGTGGCAACCCACTCCAGTACTCTTGCCTGGAAAATTCCATGGATGGAGGAGCCTGGTGGGCTACAGTCCATGGGGTCACAAAGAGTTGGACATGACTCAGCGACTTCACTTTCACTTTCACTTTATATCTGAATACAGTAGTTACTTGCCTATTGCTATTTTAAGATTATCAAAAACTTTTAGAAGAAATTTAATTTTTTTAGTTAACTAGAGGAGTATTACATCTTGTTATTAACCTGCAGTTTATACTGCCTATTAAATAATAAGCTTTTGATGCTTTGATGCAGTGGTTTTCAACCTTCTTTTTGCCCTAGGCAGAGGGAAGCAAGCTGTTTCTACTGGTACCCATGATGTACTACAAGTGATTCTGAATCCAGGGATGGGGAAGGCATGTCCGTTTTTAAAGAGATATAGACCCCCCTGAGACTCCTTGCTTCCTTCTTAGTTTGATGACACCTGTGATCTGTCTATGCTGCTGTTGCTGCTGCTGCTAAGTCGCGTCAGTCGTGTCCGACTCTGTGCGACCCCATAGACGGCAGCCCACCAGGCTCCTCCGTCCGTGGGGTTTCCCAGGCAAGAGTACTGGAGTGGGGTGCCATTGCCTTCTCCGGTTCTGTCTATAAAGGTCCTTTATTGTTTTGATAGTATATGCCAGGGGAACCAGATCAGACAGCAGGAGGTGAGCAACTGGCGAGCAAACAAAGCTTCATTTGTATTGACAGCTGCTCCCTACCACTTGCATTACCACCTGAGCTCTACCTCCTGTCAGATCAGCAGTGGCATAATAAACGTAATGCACTTAAACCATCCCAGAGCCATCACACGCCCATACATGTCCATGGAAAGATTGTCTTCCACAAAACTGGTCCCTGGTGCCAAAAAGATTGGGGACCAGTGTGTAGCCATTCCCTTCTCCAGGGGATCTTCCTGACTCGGGGATGGGACCCAGGTCTCCTGCATTGCAGGCAGATTCTTTACTGTCTGAGCCACCAGGGAAGTCCATATAATGCAGCAGTAAGAACAAAAACATCAAATGGCACCTCTGACCTTTTGCTGGCTAAACAGTGTGCATGTAGTACGTTTTTATGTGTGCACTTTCCTTAACAGCTTTCTTAGACTTGATGGATACAGGCCCGATGTCTGCACTGTCAGAGGTAATTTTTAAAGGTTTAAACCACTTTGACAACTAAGTAATAAAGGAGCTTGTTTTGGTTAGAATAAGAACATAGAGAATTTCAAGATTTTCTGTTTTCAGTATTTGTGAACAATGTGATCAACAAGGCTAAATATCCAGAATATACAAATAGTTCATACTACTCAGCATTTAAAAAAAAAATCAGAAAATGGGAAGAAGACTTAAATAGACATTTATCCAATAAATGGTCCTGAAATAATGGTGTCTTTAAGGAGAGGATATTCTGAATGCTTAGAATATGACATTACCATAAGATGTGATTATTTCAAGGAATGGTATTATTTCAAGAATGCCACTCTGTTGACTAAATAATTTCCCTTTGTTTTAGATGAATGGTCACGGCCTATATTTGGTCTTACCTCAAACTACAAAGGAATGACAAGAGAAGAAAGGGAGCAGAGAGACCTAGAACAGATGCCTCAGAGGCGAAGAATGAACAGGTATGAGGGAACAGGTATGAGTAAGTGAAGTAAATACTATTGCTGTGATAACTCAGGGTTTTTGGGGTTTTTTGTAAATAAAGATGATTAAGAAACCCATAAGATGATAGGAGTTTGTCTTTCTGCTTGCTATCTCTTGTAGTTCGTAATACCTTTTAAGTTTAAATATGGGTAGTGTCTAGTGAAGCTTGTCACCTGCTCCCCTCCCAGACTTTTCTGGTTGCATCTGGCCTCTGCCACCATTTTGGAGGTTGCTTCTGTTGTTGCAACCACTTACAGGAACAACTTTCTCAGTCCCATTTCCACATTCTTAGGGAGGAAAAATATTACTGGTTAAATTTGTATCCATAAACTGGATACAGTTGCATCTAGCAGGATCATTACAGGTGAGTGAAACCTGATGTGCAAATGATGACTGAAATAAATAGTACTTTTATAAGATTAAGAATTATTTTCTCTGATCCAATTTAAAGGACCTAATTGTGATCTGAGTTTGATATTTCACTTTGCTCTTTTCCCCTTAATTGTAAAGTTCTAACATTCCTAATATCTCATCAATTGCTTTTTTCCCAGCACTGGCGGTCAGACACCCCGAAGAGATCTGGAAAAGGTGCTGACAGGAGAGGAAAAGTAAGATTTTTTTGTATTTTCTTCTTAGACTATATTGTGAATGTTCATCTTGCTGCCTTAAGAAAAATAGCAAGTGAAATGATGGTTCAAAGTGGTGCGGGATGATTTCTAGTGTAGCATTTATTGAATATCCACACTGTATTGGTGCTCTGGAGGCTACAAGAAGATTGAAAAATAGTTTGAGTAAAGATTTTGTTGCCACTTGCTATATAATAAACTGTATTAGGCTCCAGAAATACAGAATCATATTAAAAGTAGTCCATTCTCTCAAAGTCTTTAGAGGGATCAGAGGCAAAGGGGAGAGCTTAAGCAAAGATGCAGGGAAGCACTTAAGGCCTATTTTAGGGATGTCTAGTAGCCGAAATCAGATTGATTGTATTCTTTGCAGCCAAAGATGGAGAAGCTCTATACAGTCAGCAAAAACAAGACGGGAGCTGACTGTGGTGCAGATCATGAACTCCTTATTGGCAAATTCAGACTTCAATTGAAGAAAGTAGGGGAAACCACTAGATCATTTAGGTGTGACCTAAATGAAATTCCTTACGATTATACAGTGGAAGTGACAAATAGATTCAAGGGGTTAGATCTGAAGAGTGCCTGCAGGACTGTGGACGGAGGTTCGTGACATTGTACAGGAGGCAGTGATCAAGACCATCCCCAAGAAAAAGAAATGCAAAAAGGTGAAATGGTTGTCTGAGGAGGCCTTACAAATAGCTGATAAGAGAAGCTAAAGGCAAAGGGGAAAAGGAAAGATATACCCATTTGAATGCAGAGTTCCAAAGAATAGCAAGGAGAGATAAGAAAGCTTTCCTCAGTGATCAATGGAAAGAAATAGAGGAAAATAATAGAATGGGAAAGACTAGAGAAAATCAGAGATACCAAGGGAATATTTCATACAAAGATGGGGACAATAAAGGACAGAAATGGTATGGACCTAACAGAAGCAGAAGATATTAAGAAGAGATGGCAAGAATACACAGAAGAACTGTATAAAAAAGATCTTCATGACCCAGGTAACCACGATGGTGTGATCGCTCACCTAGAGCCAGACCTCCTGGAGTGTGAAGTCAAGTGGGCCTTAGGAGGTAGGAGGCATCACTAGGAACAAAGCTAGTGAAGGTGCTGGAATTCCAGTAATCCTAAAGATAATGCTATGAAAGTGCTATACTCAATATGCCAGCAGTGGCAATATGTCAGCAGTGGCTACAGGACAGGAAAAAGGTCAGTTTTCATTCCAATCCCAAAGAAAGGCAGTGCTAAAGAATGTTCAAACTACTGCACAATTGCATTCATCTAACATACTAGCAAAGTAATGCTCAAAATTCTCCAAGCCAGGCTTCAACAGTACGTGAACCGTGAACTTCCAGATGTTCAAGCTGGATTTGGAAAAGGCAGAGGAACCAGAGATCAAATTGCCAACATCCGCTGGATAATCAAAAAAACAAGTTCAGTTCAGTTTAGTCACTCAGTCATGTCCGACTCTGCGACCCCATGAACCGCAGCACGCCAGACCTCCCTGTTCATCACCAACTCTCGGAGTTTACCCAGACTCATGTCCATTGAGTCGGTGATGCTATCCAACCATCTCATCCTCTGTCATCCCCTTCCCCTCCTGCCCTCAGTCTTTCCCAGCATCAGGGTCTTTTCAAATGAGTCAGCTCTTCGCATGAGGTGGCCAAAGTATTGGAGCTTCAGCTTCAGCATCAGTCCTTCCAATGAACATCCAGGACTGATCTCCTTTAGGATGGACTGGTTGGACCTCCTTGCAGTCCAAGGAACTCTCAAGAGTCTTCTCCAACACTACAGTTCCAAAGCATCAATTCTTCGGCGCTCAGCTTTCTTTATAGTCCAACTCTCACATCCATACATGACCACTGGAAAAACCATAGCCTGGACTAGACGGACCTTTGTTGGCAAAGTAATGTCTGTGCTTTTTAATATGCTGTCTAGGTTGGTCATAACTTTCCTTCCAAGGAGTAAGCATCTTTTAATTTCATGAAAAAGGAAGAGAGTCCCAGAAAAACATCTACTTCTGCTTCATGGACTATGCCAAAGCCTTTGACTGTGTGGATCACACCAAACTGTGGAGAAATCTTCAAGAGATGGGAATACCAGACCACCTGACCTGCCTTCTGAGAAATCTGTATGCAGGTCAAGAAGCAACAGTTAGAGCTGGACATGGAACAAAGGACTGGTTCCAAAAAGGGAAAGGAGTACGTCAAGGCTGTATATTGTCACCCTGCTCATTTAACTTATATGCAGAGTACATCATGTGAAATGCTGGGCTGGATGAAGCACAAGCTGGAATCAAGATCACTAAGAGAAGTATCATTAACCTCAGATATGCAGATGACACCACCCTTATGACAGAAAGCGAAGAACTAAGGAGCCTCTTGATGAAAATGAAAGAGGAGAGTGGAAAAAGTTGACTTAAAACTCAATATTCAGAGAACTAAGATCATGGCATCTGGTCCCATCACTTCATGGCAAACAGATGGGGACACCATGGAAACAGGGAGAGACTTTATTTTCTTGGGCTCCAGAATCACTGCAGATGGTGATTGCAGCCATGAAATTAAAAGACACTTCCTCCTTGGAAGAAAAGCTATGGCCAACCTAGACAGCATATTAAAAAGCAGAGACATTACTTTGCCAACAAAGATCCATCTAGTCAAAGCCATGTTTTTTCCAGTAGTCATGAATGGATGTGAGAGTTGGATTATAAAGAAAGGTGAGCACCAAAGAAGTGATGCTTTGAACTGTGTTGTTGGAGAAGACGCTTGAGCGTCCCTTGGACTGCAACCAGTCCATCCTAAAGGAGATCAGTCCTGGATGTTCATTGGAAGGACTGATGTTGAAGCTGAAACTCGAATACTTTGGCCACCTGATGTGAAGAGCTGACACATCTGAAAAAACCCTGATGCTGGGAAAGATTGGAGGCAGGAGGAGAAGGGGACAACAGAGGATGAGATGGTTGGATGGCATCATCGACTCTATGGACATGAGTTTGAGTAAGTTCCAGAAATTGGTGATGGACAGGGAGGCCTGGCGTTCTGCAATCCATGGGGCTGCAAAGAGTCAGACACGACTGAGCGACTGAACTGAACTGAACTGAGCAGCCTGAAGTGATCAGGCGGTAACTGTTGTGCCTGAAGTGGTGGAAGATAAGGTTGGAAATGCAGATATTGACCAAATTCTGAAGTGCTTTAAATCAAGATGAGGGATGTTTGCTTCTCTGGTTTCCTAGAAAGTTTTTTGAGCATGAATGTGAAGTTAGATTTGATTTGAAATGCACTGCTGGTGGCATGCTGTGGGATGGGTTTCAGGGCAGGAGAGCTGAAGGTAGTGATACAGGTCAACTCAAACTGTAATGGAGAAGCAGAAGGATGAGGTGAATTCGCAGGCGCAAAACTGCCAGGAGTTGATGACTTGGTGGGCAAAAAGCTGGCTGGAGTTGAAGATACCACCAGAATTTTAAACTTAAGGAACTGAGATGATGGCATTACACTTCACTATAGTGGAGAGGAGTTGATGTGAAGTCATAGGTGAGTTTTTTCTTGAACATATTAAATATAAGGTGAATGAGTTAATCCTGTAAATATCCTGGGTCTAGAGCTGGAATTTGAGCTAGAGACATTGATAGTTATCTCCCTAGAAAAGATTGTTGAATCATCAAAGTAACAGAGTGAAAAATAAACTGAGCGGGGAATTCCCTGGTGGTCCAGTGGTTAGGACTCAGTGCTCTCACTGCAGTGGCCTGGGCTCAGTCCCTGACTGGGGAACTAAGATCTTGCAAGCTGCTCAGTACGACAAATCACAACAAAAAACCCCACTGAATGCATTAAAAAACAAACTGAATGCTTTGAACAGGGGTGTAGCCACCAAAGGCCAGTGAGGAGCTGTGATCCTACACATTGGAAGAGAACCTAGAGAAGGACAAGGCTGCCCCCGAGGTGGCTGTGGTGGAGAGTAGACTTCAGAGGGGCTGTGCAGTGAGTGTTGGCAATCATGCAGCACCCACATCACAAAAGGAAAACAGGAAATGAGTTGGAGGGAGCACGTGTCATTAACTTGTGGATAGGTTTGCTGATGGTGGCTTCGGGGGGAAAATAAGAGTTGTGGGAAATGTTCTGGTCATTTCATCTATTCACATATATGAAAGAGAATAGAGCAAACCATACAAGGGAATAGAAATAGTTTAGAATCTTTTAGCCTTCTCTTCCACTCCCCACCCCAACATACACACATATCCAATCTCCATTTACCAGTGGAGATGGTTACCTAAAAGTTGAGTGATTCGAATTCCCAGACACTGAATAGGCTTTACTTTTGAAGGATGACAGTCTTACTTTAGTCTAGTGTGGTAGTACTCAAATTTGTATGTGAAAGTTACTGTATGTGACACCATTAAATGCTGGCAAGGATGCAGAAAAACTAGGTCACTCATCCACTGCTGCAGGTAAAATGGTACGGCCACTCTGGGAAATAGTGTAGTGGTTTCTTATGAAGAAACATATACACAGAGATCAGTGAGTGCAAGTAAAACTGGGGAAAATGTAAATTAAAATTGATGGGTGACAGCAGCATCAATATCCTGCTTGTGATAGTGTGCTATAATGATTGGCATGTGTTTTTGAGAGAGACACTGGATCTCTTTTTATTCTTAAAACTGCATGTGAATCTATATCTCAAGTTTTTTTTACAAAACAGGAAACAGACCAAAAAATTACTGTATGAGTTGCATATGCACAATCATGTAAACCACTTTATGGGCATACTCAGTTTGGGAGGTCATTTTGACTGCCTGACTTGTCATCTCACAAATGAACGCAAGTGGCTCCGTTAGACCAGAGAGATTGAGATTCAGAGTCCTCATGGAGGAACCTGCCTTAGAAAGGAGAGAGGCACGATCATATCTGAAGCTGAGAAGAGGGCATAAGGAATCCTGCAGAGGAAGTTGGCTTTGTGGGGAAAGTTGAGCAATTGATAGAGCAGTATGAGTGATAATGAAGCCATCTAAGACAGCAGTTCATGGATGGGGTGACATCGGGGACGGCAGAGGAGGTTTGACACAGATGTGCAGATGAGTGGCATGGGCCCAGCTAAGGCTGGTTACATAAGCAGCGTGCTCTTCTTCCCATTCTTAGGGCTCTTAGACCTGGAGATCCTGGATTCTGCGCCCGGGCAAGGGTCCCCATGCCCTCGAACAAGGACTATGTTGTCAGGCCCAAGTGGAATGTGGAAATGGAATCATCCAGGGTAAGCAATCAGTCCAGGGACAGCAAGGTGGATCTGAAATACAGAGTACTGTCTGTCTTTTACTTCATGTTTGAGAACCCTTAAGCAGTTCTTAAGGTTTATCTGATTTGAAGAGAGCTATTTTCTCTTTATCTAGCCAGATAAAGACCATTATTACTGGTGAGCATTACTTCAGACTTAAAGAAACATCAGTTGGGAAGTTTCTTCATATTAACTCCTTTTATTTCAACTGAACCTTGAAGGCTAGAGTGTTCTGGTGCAGTCTTTTTTTTTTTTTTTTTAAAGAACCCTGAGAACTCACCTGCTTTTGCAGCCTACCCCTCCCTTTCTGTTTAGCTGTTTTTAAGTCAGTCTGTTATGAGGTGTTTAGGGTAGACACTTTGTCGCCATCACTGTTAATACTACTCGGTGATCCTCATTGCTGCTCAGTAATCTTTTTTTATTCTCCATTCAAACTACTCTTTCTAGCCTGGTATTCTTAAAAAGGGCCTAAGCCGATTGGAAAAGCATAAGAGGAGATTTGCAGAACAGAAACGACTCAGCAAAGTGCACCGTGCTGTCAAGTTCAGCATTGAAGGCAACAGGATGCCCCTGTAGGCCTGGCCCTGCCAGAGCGTATTTGGGAGGTATCCCCAAGGAAGCATGCTCTGTGCATGGGCTTGAGCAGCTAGAGTGGAAACAAATATGTGTGTGTGCTTTCCTAACCAGAAAAGGCCAGAACCACTTTTAGTTCTGAAATAATGGCCGTGACAGGCATTTAGTGACATTCTAGTCATCTTGAATATTTAGAAGTTGATACGAGGTTCCCTTCCTATCAGTACCCCAGTACATAATTACCTCACTGATAGATATTTTGGTCTTTCTGCCTGGTACCCTTTTTATTAAAAAGGTTTTTGTCGGGGCCCAGAATCATGGTTGGTCTGCCTTACAGGCATATAAGCTGGTTAGTAGCATCTTGGTGGAAGGGAGGTAGTTTCCTGTTGTCAGTGGCTCAGTAACCTGCCTTTGAGGGCTCATTGCATAAATCCTGACACTGAATATTTAGGAGATAAATTTAATTTATATACATTTGGTCCATGGCTGGAAATGAAGAAGACTTTGGAACATTCCCAAAGCCAGACCCACTGACCTGCTGTGCCCCCAGGTTAACAGCAGCACTTTGCTACAGTGAACAGTTGAGAGTCTAAGTGTGTTGCCTGCCTTTTGTGCCTCCTCTGTTGCCCCTACTTGGGCAGCTGTTTCTACAGACACACTCACTTTCCTGCCAGTTCACTTTGCTGTTAAGCTACCATAAAGACCAAGCACACAGTCTTATTTATTGGGAATAAATAAAGGGTAGAAGAGCACTGGTTCAGTGCCAAGATCCCTTCATCTCTACTTCCTTCCCTGTTTTCTCCCCACCACCCCCCTTTTTGGCCACACCTTGTGGCTTGTGGGATCTCAGTTCTCTGACCAGGAATTGAACCCGGGCAGTGAAAACCTGAAGTCCTAACCATAAGACCAGCAGGGAAGTGCCCGCCTTCCCTTTTTTCTTCTATTTCTGTTTCCCTTGATATCCTCCTTCCCCTCCCCAACTACCCCTGTTTTTCTTTACCTTTACTGTTCTCACTGTCTCTTCCCTTCTTTTATTCTTCTCTTTGATAATATTTTTTCTATCCCAGCACACTTATTTTAGAAAATCAGGATCTACAGTAGGGCAGAGAAAAATGTAATAAAAAATTGTAGTGGCCAGTCTTTTTGGGAACAGCATGTTCCTGTCTGCTGATGTTGATAGTCTGGATCCCACCTTTTCACTGTAGGTGTTGGGAACGTGGGAAGAGGTGGCCCAGCCTCCTGCTAGAGTGAGACAAGACCAGCATGAGGAGAGGGAAGTTCAGAGTTCTCCTTTGTCTAACATTCCCAATATCAAAATGGACTGTTATTTATCTTGGCCTGTCTGGCTTATAGAGCTCTGTCTGAAAAATAATAATAAGGCATGTTTTGGGAGCTGGTCTCGTAGCTCAGTTGGTAAAGGATCTGCCTGCAAGGCAAGTGACCCGGATTCGATTCCTGGGTTGGGAAGATCCCCTGGAGAAGGAAATGGCAACCCACTCCAGTATTCTTGCCTGGAGAATCCCATGGACAGAGGAGCCTGCTAGGCTACTGTTCATGGGGGTCGCAAGAGTCGGACACAACTTAGCGACTAAACTACAAACCACCACATTCCATGTTATATTTCAGTAAATTGTCCTGACACTGTTTCCCTGGTAAGATTCCTTACATATTCCCTCAAGGCTCTCACACTGTACAGACACTAATGAGTGTTACTAGAAAACATGCTTCCTAAGAGAGAACAGGAGTGAATTAATGGCTTTCAAATGAAACTTCATTTTAAGTGTAATTTTTATTTTTGAAATTCATACATGAGTAAATATACTGTAGAATAAACCCCATTCCCCAAAATTCTATTCTTCCTCCATGTAAAGCACCACTGTTAACAATTTTGATGTATTAAATGTATTTTCAGTAATGTTTTAAACTTAGTTTTTCCTGCTTATAATTGTAGAAAATTTTGAGATTATAAAAAGAAAAATCACTCACCATTCAAAAGCAGTTTGACAAAAATTTTGCCTTGTTTTCTATTGATATTTTAATATAATTAAAATTATATTTATATAATTTTGATCACTTCCTCTCATTAAACCACCTTATATATTTATCATTTGTAATGGCTGCATAAGTCTATCATGTAAAAATATATTAATAATTTGTTCATTCTTCTGCAGTTTCTGATTTTTCACTTCTAAATAATTCAATAACCTGCACTACATTGTATGTTTATATGCTAATTTATTCAATGGAATGCTTTTAAAATAACATTAAAATGACAAAGCAGTGCATGTTTTTATATAAATCTTTAAGTACAAAAAGCACAAATAAACTTAGTGTCACTTGTAATCCCAGCACCCCTTATATTAACATTCTGGGCTGTTTCTTTAAGCCTTTATATATGTGTGCATAAACATATTATTACTGGTTTGGGGTTTCTTTTGTTGTGGTGGTAGTGTTTTAACTTTTAAGCAAAATTGTGATCATATTCTTTTATACCTTGTTGGGTTTGTGTTTTACTTAACATGGTAAAAATTCATTTGAGTAAACATTCTTCAGTGACTTAATATTGTATTATAATATGATTGTACCATATTTTTTTAAAGCAAACCCATCTTGTAATCTTTCAGACTGCTTTTGATTTTTCACTGATAAAGCGGTGCAACATACAGTTTTACTGTCCTAGGTGGTGTAGGGTTAAGAAATCAAGAGAGAAGTTATTGAATTTGGCATGCTAGGTACTCAGTTTTATGTGTTTTCAGACTTGGGGTAACCAGGCATTTGTCAGCTATGGGTCTTATGATCTATAACAAGGGGTAGATCAGCGCAGCCTGGGCGTGTCCCAGTTGCTGAGGTTAGAGGGCTCAAATTCTTACAGAAGGTGCTGGGAGTGGACAAGAAGTCCAGGCTGATGTGTAGAGCTGATGGGAGTTGGGCAGTTGGCAGAGATCTGAGCAGGTAAGGCTTCCAGTGTGCACTGACTGCAGATACTAAAAATCGGGGCACATTGTCTGAAAGAAAGGCAGATACTTGGGACTGTCCAGAAATCTGGGGTATTGCGTAGGGTGATAGCTCTTTCTCGTCTGATAATGAATTTTTACACCCCCTGAGAGTACTAGTGCCAAATACTAAAAGTGATGTTAATATAATAATATTTGTAATTGGGATGTACATAGAAAATCTAGGATGGATATCAGTGTAGCTCTTATTCAAGAATGATTTATTAGAGATTCTTGCTTATATCTGAGGTAGAAGCGGAATCTAAAGGTGAGATAAGCCTAGGAGGGGTTCCTCAACTCAAAAGAACTTCACCACACTAGTACCAGCCCTCAAGTATCTCCTAGTCTCTACCTTATTTTAGCATTCTTTGAATTAAGCTTCACAGGTGATTCAGTAGTAAATATCTGGGGAAAAGAACTAAAAGAGCTCATCTCTTTTTAACCGCTCAACATTCATGAAGACTGGGATTGCTGGCATTACTGTACCAAACAAGAAGAGTTTGCCCTGATCCAACAAAAGTGGCAGACCTTTTCAGCATTTCTTAAAGGTGTCAATTTCTTGGAGACCACACTTTTTCAAGACATAACAATCTTTTCAAAATATAGGAGAAATTACCTAACAAGAAATCTTTAACCATAAAAGGGCAAGTAGAGAATGCAAGAAGTAGTAAGCCTCTTGAATCAAGAGACTTAATTTACTTTTCTTTTTGTGTCAAACTGATTTCAAAGTAATAGTAATAGTAGTAGTAGCTGATGTTTATTTTGAGCCCTGATTGTGTGCTTGTATTTGTATTATTACCTGATTTCACTTCTCCCTTCAGACAAGGGGCATCATTTGCACAAGGTTATAGAACCCTGACTGTTTCTAATCTGAAACTAGAGCTCCAGCAAGCACTTAGCAGTTCTGATCTCATTCATTACGCTTAGGGTTTTTTCTCGATGACTTTCCTTGCCTTAGATCATAATTTCTTATGCCAGCACTGTTTGAACTTGTGTATGTCAAGTGGTCACCTCCATATTTGGTCTTCGAAAGGGAAAAGCATAGAGTCAAAATGTAATCTGATGAATTAGGGGGAATGTAGTTTCATTCCTCCCCCGTTTCTCTCTCCTAGCAAATTTCTGTGGACTTGAGGCAAAATTTAAAAGTACGGCACAGATAACAACAAAATTATTCTTCTCTGAGAGAGCTCAATATGCATTTCTGACACTGCTGTGTATACTTGCTCTGTTGTTCCTGAGGTCACCAAAGCTTATTCTGGTTATTCCAGAGCTGGGAACTCTTCAGTCTGCTGACTTTCAGATAAAAGAAGATGAAAGACAAAACTAAATGTATGTGTTTCAGTAATTTGCTCTTTAATTTTTACCCCACTCTTAGTTTCAGGGGACCTCCAAGAAGGGTATCAGTCGACTGGATAAACAGATGAGAAAGTTCACAGACATCAGGAAAAAAAGCAGATCTGCACACGCAGTAAAAATCAGCATCGAGGGCAATAAAATGCCCTTGTGACTGCCTGGGAGGTTCCCCATCACTACTCTTTAAGAAATGCGCAATGGACTCTTTGGAGAAAGATGATATTTTAAAAACTTTTTTAGTGTACCTGTAAATGATTAAGCTTGTATCAAATGTCATAGGATTCGCATTTCTCTCAGTTATATTTAAAACCATTTGTTGTGCACTTTGTACAGAAGAATACTAGTCATACTTCTGTAAACTTTACACAATAAAATTCCATTCTGGTTTTGGGGGGCTGTCTCTTCATTGTCTTCAAGGATGCGTTTTCTACCGGGGTAGAAATTGGTTCTTGGTGAGTGAAGAAAAATTGTAGCTGTTACAGTGGTTTGACCCTTCAAAGTTCAACCTTCCAGCTCTGGTATGGTTTGTCTGGCCTCCATCCTTGGTTCCTCACCGTAAGCTGCTTAAGACCCTTGGGATTTCCTGGGTACTAGGAATGTCTTTGTGATGCGAATGAGGTGAGTCATGGTAGACCCCTAGATAACTAGGATGGGGGCTAGTCACCAGAAAGGGTCTACCACACAGAGGGTTGGAATTTTGGGCAGGCCCCATGGTGGGTGGGTGGGGACCCTGGAGATTGACCTGACCTAGTTGTCATACCCCATGTTGTAATTAGTTGTGCCCAAATAATAAGAAACTTGGGACACGGAGGCTGAGTGGAGCTTCCTGACTAGTGAACACACTGATGTGCTGCAATGGCGATGTGCATTGATTCCACAAAGAAAGGGTGCAGAAGCTCTGCGTTTCCTCCCAGACCTTACCTCTTCCACGTGTCTTCATTTGGTTGATCCTCATTTGAATCCTTTATAATAAAACTAATTATAAGGGCTTCCCTGGTGGCTCAGACAGTGAAAGCATCTGCCTACAATGCGCGAGACCTGGGTTCAGTCCCTGGGTCGGGAAGATCCCCTGGAGAAGGAAATGGCAACCCACTCCAGTACTCTTGCCTGGAAAATCCCATGGACGGAGGAGCCTGGTAGGCTACAGTCCATGGGGTCACAAAGAATCGGACATGACTGAGCGACTTTACTTTCACTTTAAATTATAAGGGCAATGCTTTCCAGTGTTCTGGGAATCATTTTGGCAGATTCTTGAAAGTGAGGGAATTATGAGAACCCCCAGATTTACTAGTCAGAAGTTGGGAGGGACTCCTCTTTTCAGACATCATCTCAAATGGGGGTAGTGTGTGGGGGACTGAGACCCTAAACCTGTGGAGTCCAATTCTGACTCCAGGTGGTCAGTGTCAGAATCAAATGGCAATATCTTAGTGGGGGGGTGAAACAAAATACTGAAAGTCATCTTAGTATTTCTCTTGTTAGGGAAATTTTTAATTACTTGATTTCAGTTAGTTTAAATTCGTTTTCTCCTTGGGGGAGGGGGGTCCTACAATTTGAAAAAAGATTAAGTACTATCTAAGAGGAAACATGGACATGGTTGAAAAGCACTGTAATTGCTGATGAGCACCCAGGCAACTGAGATAGAGAATAGTATAACTTAACAGCTGTATAGTTCTATTTTTGTGATACTTTAAAGTCATTTTCATAGTCTCTGCAGACTTATTTGTGAGAAGTCTCACTAATCAAGATGACTAAATCCAAGAATAAGTAAACTTGATTTTAATTATAGAAATCTTAACGTTACAAATTGGGGAAGGGTTATCTGACTGTTGATATTCAGAAACACATGAGATTGTTGATAAAAGTCTTTGAACAACCAAAATACGAAGTTTGTGCACTTAGAATCTCAGGATCTCTTTACCCTTACTTTGAGTAAATTTAAAAATACAAATGTGATCGTTGTATAAAAAGCAGGTAGGTAAAGATAGAAGTAATAACTAACCACTAGGTGGAGATGGAAGAACAGCTATTATCTGCAGCGTCATTTTTGCATCATACTCTCAGAAACATTGTGAAAACAAGCACAGCCATCTACTGAAGCAGATGTTGATGACCTTGATCATTAAAAATTCTGAACAAGAAAAGTAGCACTTTAAAAAGACTTGAAAGCTATTGATGCACAATTCTAGCATTTAAAATGGTAAGTCCCAGTCATCTAAAAATTTCACCTATATAGGGTTAAAATTCGTGATGGTGCCAGGTGTTAATGTGATAATCATACCTGAGAAATTTTAAATGTCAAAAAAATACTATTTTCAGTATAAATGGCCATTGCTGCATGGTTTATTTTAGTCTCAAAACTGGCCAAGAATAGCCTTGTTTTTTAAATTGGGACTAGTTCCAATTTACAATAACGTTGCAAGAATGGTAAAATAAACCCCATATACATTTCACCTATGTACAGCAAGTGTTAACATTGTGCCACATTTGCTTTATCACATGAGTGTAAGTTGCTTACAGCTTGCCTCTTGATCCCCAAATACTTAAGCATATTTCTTCCCAAAACAAGGACCTTTAGTTGTCCCAGTGTTGGTGGTGGTAACTTTGGCCACATGGATGCAGTGATGCAGAATCACATTGATTTTTTCAGTCAACAAGTTTTAATTGTTGGTTAATTTTAACTTGGGGAAATTGTGTGTGAATATGTAAAATACCCATAAAATTTGCCATCATAGAGGACAGTTTTTAAGTATGCAGTTAGTGGCAATACAGCGTTCACTTTGTTGTGCAGCAATCACTACTTTTCATCTCCAGAAATCTCAGTTTGCAAAACTGAAACTGTACCCTTTGGACAGTAACTCCTTACTCCTCTCTCCCCTTAGCCTGGTAAGCACCATTCTACTTTGTCTCCAATTTTGGCTGCTCTAGGTATCTCATGTAAGTGGAATCTACATCACCTTTTTTGCCTTGATGACTTAGCATACTGTTCTCAAGTTTCATCCATGTTGTAGCATTCATTTTAAGGTTGAATAATAATCTATTGTCTGTATATACCACCTTTTGTCAATCCTATTTTGTTGACAGACAGTTGGGTTGCGTCCACCTTTTGGCCACTGTGAATAATACTGCCATGAATGTGGGTATACAAATACTTCTTTTGAGACCCGACTTGAAGTTTTTTCAAGTATGTACCCAGAATTGGAAGTGGTGGATCATGTGGTAATTCTATGTTTAATTTTTTGAAGAACTGCCATGCTGTTTTCCATAATGGCTATACTATTTTACATTCTCACCAACAGGACTGATCTGTCCACCTCCTCACCAACGCTTATCTTCTGTGTTTTTGATAGTAGCCATCCTCATAGATGTGAGATCGTATTATATTGTAGTTTTGATTTGTATTTCCCTAGTAATTAGTGATACTGAACATTTGTATTCTTTTGGGGGCTTTGGATATCTTCTTTGAAGAAATGTCTGTTCAGATCCTTTGCCCATTTTAAAAGTAAGATTTTCATTGTTGTCAGAGTTCTTTATGTATAACTTTATTAGATTGGCAATTTTTTTTTCCCATTCCTTGGGTTGCATTTTCACTGTTGTACCCTGTGAGATATAATTGGTTTTAATTTTGATGTAGTTCAGTTTATTTGTTTCCTCTTTAATTGCCTGTTCTTTTGTGGTGTCCAAGAAATAATTGTCGGATCCGATGTCATGAAGCTTTTCTTACATTTTTTTATAAGAGTTTTATCTCTTGTATTTAGGTCTTTGATCCATTTTGAGTTAACTTGCATTTGATTTAAGGTAAGCATACACCTTTTTTTTTTTTTGACATGTGAATATCTAGTTTTTAAAACACCAGTTGTTGGAAATATTGTCCTTTCCCATTGAATGATGTTGGCACCCTTGTCAACAGTTATTTGACCATGTATGTCTATTATGTCTTTTTCTGGACTCTATCAGTATGCCTGTCTTTGTGCCAGTATACTGCTTTGACTACTGTAGCTTTGTATAAAAATTTTAAATCAGAAAGTGTGGGTCCTTATACTTAATTCTTTTTTGAGACTGTTTTGGCTATTTGGGGGTCATTTGAAATTTTGTTTGAATTTTAGAATGAATTTTTCTGTAATAAACATCATTGGGATTTTGATAGGGATTGTATTGGTTTGGTAGACCACTTTGAGTAGCATTGACATCTTAAGAATCTTCCAGTTTATGGACACAGACCGTCTTTCTGTATGTTGTCTTCTGTAACTTCTGTCATCAACTTTGCGTAGTTTCCAGTACACAAGTCTTTCACCTTCTTGGTTAACTTTAGTCCTAAGTATTTTGTTCTTTTTGATGCAGTTGTGAATGTAATTGTTGTCTTAATTCCCTTTTAGGATTTTTCATTGTTAACCTGTAGAAATACAACAGATTTTTACATATTAACTTTATTATATCATTCAACTTTGCTGAATTTGTTAATTCTAATGTGTGTGGTATGGGGTGTAGAATCTTTCAGCACATCTACATGTAAGATTATGTCTACCAATAAATTTTGTTTATTTCCAATTTGGTTAACTTTTTTTTTTCTTAGGTAATTGCTCTGGCTAGGACTTATAGTACTGTTTGATTAGAAGTCTCAAAAATGGACATCCTGGGACTTTCCTGGTGGTCCAGTGGTTAAGAATCCGCCTGCGATGCAGAGGACGTGGGTTTGATTGCTGTTGGGGGAGCTAAGACCCCACATGCCACAGAGCAACGAAGCCTGTGCACCACAAATAGCCTGTGCACTATAACGAAAGATCCTGCATGCTGCAGCTGAGACCGGAAGCAACCACATCGGTCAGTCCAATAAATATTTTTTAAATGGACATCCTTAATTTTTCCTGATTTTAGAGGAAGAGCTTTCAGTTTTTCACCACTGAGTATGATGTTATCTGTGGGCTTGTCATGTATGGCCTTTATTATGTTGTTATAGTTTCCTTCTGTTCAGTTTGTTTAATGTTTTTTTATCATGAAAAGATGTTGAATTTTGTCAAACACTTTTTCTGCATCAATTAAGATGGTCATGTGGTTTTTACTATTTGTTCTGTTAATGTGATATATTAACACTAATTGATATTTGTGTTTGGAACCATACTTGCATTCCAAGAGTAAATCTCTCTTGGTCATGGTGTATAAGTACATAATTCTTTTATATACTATTGAATTTTGTTGGCTAAAATTTTGTTGAGGATTTTTTTAAAAAACATTTACTAGGGAAAACATCATGATTTTGTTGCTGTTATTAACATTAATCACAAGGTGATTAAAATTTTTGTTTATCTCTTTATTAATTGAATACTCTCTTGTTTTAACTGTTAAAAGCATTGAACACCTATGATACCTAATGAACATATATTCTTGTCTATATTATATGCTATAGTCATATGATTCCTAGACAATGGCCTTGATCTTACTGCTCATTGAAATTTTTACTTAACAAAAAGCAACTTGTATTTTAACTTTAAAGTTAACATTATTTTTCTGGCTGTTCTGGCAGTGTGGCCTAATTCAGCTTCTTCAGTCAGTTCAGTCGCTCAGTCGTATCCAACTCTTTGCGACCCCATGAATCGCAGCATGCCAGGCCTCCCTGTGTATCACCAACTCCCAGAGTTTACCCAAACTCATGTCCATCGAGTCAGTGATGCCATCCAGCCATCTCATCCTCTGTTGTCCCCTTCTCCTCCTGCCCCCAATCTTTCCCAGCATCAGGGTCTTTTCCAATGAGTCAGCTCTTCGCATGAGGTGGCCAAAGTGTTGGAGTTTCAGCTTCAGCATCAGTCCTTTCAATGAACACCCAGGACTCATCTCCTTTAGGATGGACTGGTTGGATCTCCTTGCAGTCCAGGGGACTCTCAAGCGTCTTCTCCAACAGCACTGTTCAAAAGCATCAATTCTTCGGCGCTCAGCCTTCTTCACAGTCCAACTGTCACATCCATACATGACTACTGGAGAAACCATAGCTTTGACTAGTCAGACCATTCAACTTCTTCAATTGGTGTAATACACAGTGGTATTATGTGTGGCAAGAGAATTATCATAACATGTTGACTATTACCCTCCTCTACTGGTAAGAATAAAGGGTTAATTAACCAGCTATCTGTAATTGAGACAATTCAGAATTTTAAGGGCAATCTCTACTCTGTTTTAACATTCAATTTGATACAAGTTCTTTATTTTTGAAAATGTAATATATACAATTTATTCATATATGAAGTTAACTAAAGTGAAAGCTGAGATAATTGTTTAGTATCTATATAACTTTTTTATTGCTAAGAGCTTTTATTCTTAGTCATAATACATTTTTGAAAATAATTCAAAGACATTATCTTTTTAGCTTAAAAAATTTTATTTTCCTAGAGTGAAAATAAAAAGCTATCAACTTATACAGAAATTCAATTTAGCAAACATGTTTAGATCATGATACTTAATGATGTAGGGAATCTCAAAGTGTAGAAAGTATGAACCCAATTTCAGGAAGTTTATTACCTTGGAAATAATTAGAAATGATAATTTCACTCTAATGATAATCAGTAATGATTATCACTCTAATGATACTAATAGCATCAGTTAGAGATCTTTAGTTTAAACCACCTCACAGTCACCTGATACATAATCATCTTTGTCATACCAGTATTCAAAAAGTCATTCTGAAGAGAGCCTTCACTGGGTTACATGTGATTAATATAGGTTTATTAGATTTATTTACTTTGTTATATGATTCTCCTGTGTAGAGGATGTTTCCACTTGTTCAATATCCCCATTTAATTTTCCTTGTAACAGTTCTTTTAAACATGTGACTCTTTTAAAGAATTGATATACTTCCTTAAACTGAATTGTGACAATGGGGGGTTGTGGAGGGGTGAATTACTACAGTTAAAGGTTATTTTCAAATAGATCTTTTAATATTACAGTCTGAAGCAGTGTTTTTTTGTTTTCATTGAGATACAATTGACATGCAACATTCTATTAGCTTCAGGTGTACAACATGATTCAATCTTTATATTGTAAAATCACTGCAATAAGTCGAGTTAATATCCATCACCATACATAGTTCAGATTTTTTTCTTGTGATGAGAACTTATACCATTTACTCCCTTAGCAACTTTGAAATATGCAATACAGTATTATTAACTACAGTTGCTGTGCTGTACATTACATCCCTATGACTAAATTATCCTGGAAATTTGTACCTTTTGATCCCCTTCACCCATACCCCACCCCTTGTTTGTTGAGAATTTTTGAATCTGTAAACTTCAAGGATATTGGTCTGTAGTTTTTCTTGTCCTGTACAATCTTTCCCTGTTTTTGGCATCAAGATAATGCTGGCCTCAGAATTTGGAGTTTGGAAGTGTTCTCTCCTCTTTAATTTGTTTTGGAATCATTTGAGGAGGATTCATGTTAATTGTTTTCATGTTTGATAGAATTCACAGTGAAGTCATCTTGTCATGGGCTTTTCTTTGTAGGGTGGGGTTTTTTTTATTACCATTTCAATCTCTTTACTAATTACAGGTCTATTCATATTTCTGTTTTTTTATGTTTCTGTTTTGGCCCATTGTGTTTCTAGGAATTTGTCCATTTTTATCTAGGTTACCCTGTTTTGACATACAGTTGATAGTACTCCCTCATAATTCTTTTTATTTCTGTAAAGTTGATAGTAATATCCCTTCCTTGATATCTGATTTTAGTTAGTCTTTTTTTTTTAGTCAATCTAGCTAAAGTTAATTTTGTTGATCTTTTCAATGAACCAACTGTTTTGCTGTTTTATTTTTTCTATTCTGTATTTTATCTCTGCTTTAATCTTCATTATTGCTTTTGCTCTGGGTTTAGTTTGTTATTCTTTTTCTAGTTTTTTAAGGTGTAAAGTTAGGTTACTGACAATATTTTTTAATTAAAAATTTACAACTATAAATTTATCTCTTAGCATTACTTTTGCTGCATCTCATAAGTTTTCATATGTTGTGTTTTCATTTATCTCAAGGTATTTTCTTACTTTGCATGTGATTTCTTTGACCCATTGGTTGTTTAAGGATGTACTGTGCAAATTCCACATACTTGTGGACCTTCCAGTTTTCTTCTTGCTGTTGATTTCTTTAGTTTTATCCATTATGATTAGAATAGATGCTTAGTATGGTTACAGTCTTTAAAATTTATTAGGACTTTTTTGTGGCAGCCTTTCATATCATCTGCCCCAGAGAATATTCCATATGCACTTGAGAGCTGTTGTTCGGTAACACATTTCTGTACATGTCTGCTAGGTCTAATTGGTCTCTAGTGTTATTCAAGGCCTCCATTTCCTTATTGATCTTCTGTCTTGCTGTTCTATCCATTATTGAAAGGGGGTTTTGAAGTTTTCTTCTATCTTTATAAATCTATTTCTCCCTTTAATTTTGCCAATAAATCATTACTTCACATATTAGGAGCTCTGATGTTTAGTACACATATGTTTATAAATGTTTTATCTTCTTGGTGAATTAACCTTTTAATCATTATATAATGTCCTTCTTTGTCTCTTATGACATATTTTGACTTAAAAGTCTACTTTGTGTGTGAAGTATGTGAAGGTTCCCTTTTCTCTCTATCCTCGCCAACACTTGTTATTTGTTGTGTTTTTGATAATAGCTTTTCTGACAGGTGTGAGGTGGTGATATCTCATTGTGGTTTTGATTTGCATGTACCTGGTGATTAGTGACATTGAGGATCTTTTTTGTGCCTGTTGGCCAGCATGATGTTTTCTTTGCAAAAGTGTCCATTCAGGTCTTCTGCCCATTTTTTAATCACATTGGATTTGTTTTGTTTTGTTTTGTTTTTTTGGTTTATTCCTAGATATTTTATTCTTTTTCATGTGGTTGTAAATGGAATTGTTATCTTAATTTTTCTTTCTGATAGTTTGTTGTTAGTGTATAGAAATACAACAGATTTTTGTATATTTTTTTAAAATTACTTTATTTTCTATTTTTTAACTTTACAATGTTGTATTTGTTTTGCCATACTTTGACATGAATCCACCATGGGTGTACATGTTTTCCCCTTCCAGAACTCCCCTTCCACCTCCCTCCCCATCCCATCCCTCTGGGTCATCCCTGTGCACCAGCCCCAAGCACCCTGTATCATGTATCAAACCTGAACTGGCGATTCGTTTCACATATGATAATTTACATGCTTCAATGCCATTTTCCCATATCCTCCAGCCCTCGCCCTCTCCCATAGAGTCCATAGTAGTGTTCTATTTATCTGTGTCTCTTTTGATATCTCACATACATGGTTATCTTTACTGACTTTCTAAATACCATATATGTGTGTTAGTATACTGTATTGGTGTTTTTCTTTCTGGCTTACTTCACTCTGTATAATAGGCTCCAGTTTCATCCACCTCATTAGAACTGATTCGAATGTATTCTTTTTAATAGCTGAGTAATATTCCATTGTGTATATGTACCACAGCTTCCTTATCCATTCATCTGATGGGCATCTAGGCTGCTTCCATGTCCTGGCTATTATAAACAGTGCTGCAATAAACATTGGGGTACATGTGTCTCTTTCAATTCTGGTTTCCTCAGTGTGTATGCCCAGCAGTGGGATTGCTGGGTCATATAGCAGTTATATTTCCAGTTTTTTGAGGAATCTCCAAACTGTTCTCCATAGTGGCTGTACTAGTTTGCATTCCCACCAACAGTGTAAGAGGGTTCCCTTTTCTCTGCACCCTCTCCAGCATTTATTGCTTGTAGTCTTTTGGATTGCAGCCATTCTGACGGGCATGAGATAGTACCTCATTGTGGTTTTGATTTGCATTTCTCTGATAATGAGTGATGTTGAGCATCTTTTCATGTGTTTGTTAGCCATCTCTATGTCTTCTTTGGAGAAGTGTCTGTTTAGTTCGTTGGCCCACTTTTTGATTGGGTCGTTTATTTTTCTGGAATTGAGCTGAAGGAGTTGCTTGTATATTTTTGAGATTAATTGTTTGTCCATTGCTTCATTTGCTATTATTTTCTCCCATACCGAAGGCTGCTTATGGTTTCCTTTGTTGGCAAAAGCTTTTAATTTTAATTAGGTCCCATTTGTTTATTTTTGCTTTTATTTCCAATATTCTGGGAAGCGGGTTATAGAGGATCCTGCTGTGGTTTATGTCGGAGAGTGTTTTGCCTATATTTTCTTCTAAGAGTTTTATAGTTTCTGGTCTTACATTTAGATCTTTAATCCATTTTGAATTTATTTTGTGTATGGTGTTAGGAAGTGTTCTAGTTTCATTCTTTTATAAGTGGTTGACCAGTTTTCCCAGCACCACTTGTTAAAGAGATTGTCTTTTCTCCATTGTATATTTTTGCCTCCTTTGTCAAAGATAAGGTGTCCATAGGTGCGTGGATTTATCTCTGGGCTTTCTATTTTGTTCCATTGATCTATATTTCTGTCCTTGTGCCAGTACCATACTGTCTTGTTGACTGTGGCTTTGTAGTATAGCCTGAAGTCAGGCAGGTTGATTCCTCCAGTTCCATTCTTCTTTCTCAAGATTGCTTTGGCTATTCGAGGTTTTTTGTATTGCCATACAAATTGTGAAATTATTTATTCTAGTTCTCTGAAGAATACCGTTGGAAGCTTGATAGGGGTTGCATTGAATCTATAGATTGCTTTGGGTAGTATACTCATTTTCACTATATTGATTCTTCCAATCCATGAACACGGTATATTTCTCCATCTATTTGTGTCCTCTTTGATTTCTTTCACCAGTGTTTTATAGTTTTCTATATATAGGTCTTTTTCTTTAGGTAGATATATTCCTAAGTGTTTTATTCTTTTCATTGCGATGGTGAATGGAATTGTTTCCTCAATTTCTCTTTCTGTTTTCTCGTTGTTAGTGTACAGGAATGCAAGGGATTTCTGTGTGTTAATTTTATATCCTGCAACTTTACTATATTCATTGATTAGCTCTAGTAATTTTCTGGTGGAGTCTTTAGGGTTTTCTATGTAGAGGATCATATCATCTGCAAACAGTGAGAGTTTTACTTCTTCTTTTCCAATCTGGATTCCTTTTATTTCTTTTTCTGCTCTGATTGCTGTGGCCAAAACTTCCAAAACTATGTTGAATAGTAGTGGTGAGAGTGGGCACCCTTGTCTTGTTCCTGATTTTAGGGGAAATTCTTTCAGTTTTTCACCATTGAGGATAATGTTTGCTGTGGGTTTGTCATATATAGCTGTTATTATGTTGAGGTATGTTCCTTCTATTCCTGCTTTTTGGAGGATTTTTATCATAAGTGGATGTTGAATTTTGTCAAAGCCTTTCTCTGCATCTATTGAAAAAATCATATGGTTTTTATTTTTCAATTTGCTTATATGGTGTAATACATTGATTGATTTGCGGATATTGAAGAATCCTTGCATCCCTGGGATAAAGCCCACTTGGTCATGGTGTATGATCTTTTTAATATGTTGTTGGATTCTGTTTGCTAGGATTTTGTTAAGGATTTTTGAATCTATGTTCATCAGTGATATTGGCCTGTAGTTTTCTTTTTTTGTGGCATCTTCGTCAGGTTTTGGTATTAGGGTGATGGTGGCCTCATAGAATGAGTTTGGAAGTTTACCTTCCTCTGCAGTTTTCTGGAAGAGCTTGAGTAGGATAGGTGTTAGCTCTTCTCTAAATTTTTGGTAGAATTCAGCTGTGAAGCCATCTGGTCCTGGGCTTTTGTTTGCTGGAAGATTTCTGACTACAGTTTCAATTTCCATGCTTGTGATGGGTCTGTTGAGATTTTCTATTTCTTCCTGGTTCAGTTTTAGGAAGTCATACTTTTCTAAGAATATATCCATTTCTTCCAAGTTGTCCAATTTATTTGCGTATAGTTGCTGATAATAGTCTCTTATGATCCTTTGTATTTCTGTGTTGTCTGTTGTGATCTCTCCGTTTTCATTTTTAATTTTTTTGATTTGATTCTTCTCCCTTTGTTTCCTGATGAGTCTGGCTAATGGCTTGTCAATTTTATTTATCTTCTCAAAGAACCAGCTTTTGGCTTTGTTGATTTTTGCGATGATCTCTTCTGTTTCTTTTGCATTTATTTCTGCCCTAATTTTTAAGATTTCTTTCCTTCTCCTAACCCTGGGGTTCTTAATTTCTTCCTTTTCTAGTTGCTTTAGGTATAGAGTTAGGTTATTTATTTGACTTTTTTCTTGTTTCTTGAGGTGAGCCTGTATTGCTATGAATCTTCCCCTTAGCACTGCTTTTACCGTGTCCCATAGGTTTTGGGTTGTTGTGTTTTCATTTTCGTTAGTTTCTATGCATATTTTGATTTCTTTTTTGATTTATTCTGTGATTTGTTGGTCATTCAGCAGTGTGTTGTTCAGCCTCCATATGTTGGAGTTTTTAATTGTTATCCTCCTGTAATTAACATCTAATCTTACTGCATTGTGGTCAGAAGAGATGCTTGGAATGATTACACATTTTTTGAATTTACGAAGACTAGATTTATGGCCCAGGATGTGATCTATTCTGGAGAAGGTTCCATGTGCACTTGAGAAAAAGGTGAAATTGATTGTTTTGGGGTGAAATGACCTATAGATATCATTAGGTCTAACTGGTCTATTGTGTCATTTAAAGTTTGTGTTTCCTTGTTAATTTTCTGTTTAGTTGATCTGTCCATAGGTGTGAGTGGGGTATTAAAGTCTCCCACTATTATTGTGTTATTGTTAATTTCCCCTTTCATACTTCTTAGCATTTGCCTTACATATTGTGGTGCTCCTATGTTGGGTGCATATATATTTATAATTGTTATATCTTCTTCTTGGATTGATCCTTTGATCATTATGTAGTGTCCATCTTTGTCTCTTTCCACCACCTTTGTTTTAAAGTCTATTTTATCTGATATGAGTATTGCTACTCCTGCTTTCTTTTGGCCTCTATTTGCATGAAATATCTTTTTCCAGCCCGTCACTTTCAGTCTGTATGTGTCCCTTGTTTCGAAGTGGGTCTCTTGTAGACAACATATATAGGGGTCTTGTTTTTGTATCCATTCAGCTAGTCTTTGTCTTTTGGTTGGGGCATTCAACCCATTTACATTTAAGGTAATTATTGATAAGTATGATCCCGTTGCCATTTACTTTATTGTTTTGGGTTCGAGATTATACACCCTTTCTGTGTTTCCTGTCTAGAGAAGATCCTTTAGCATTTGTTGGAGAGCTGGTTTGGTGGTGCTGAATTGTCTGAGCTTTTGCTTGTCTGTAAAGCTTTTGATTTCTCCTTCGTATTTGAATGAGATTCTTGCAGGATACAGTAATCTGGGCTGTAGATTATTTTCTTTCATCACTTTTAAGTAGGTCCTGCCATTCCCTTCTGGCCTGAAGAGTTTCTATTGAAAGATCAGCTGTTATCCTGATGGAAATTCCCTTGTGTGTTATTTGTTGTTTTTCCCTTGCTGCTTTTAATATTTGTTCTTTGTGTTTGATCTTTGTTAATTTGATTATTATGTGTCTTGGGGTATTTCGCCTTGGGTTTATCCTGTTGTATATTAACTTTGTATCCTACAACTGAATTAATTGATGAGCTTTAGTAATTTTTGGTGGTGTCTTGAGGGTTTTCTATGTATGTATTCTGTCACCTGCAAACAGTGACAAGTTTTGCTTCTTCCTTTCCAATTTGGGTTTTTATTTCTTTTTCTTATCTAATTGTTGTGGCTACAACTGCCAATACTATATTGAATAAAAGTGCCAAGATTAGGCATCTTTGTCCTATTCCTGATCTTAGAAGAAATGATTTCAGCTTTTCATTGTTGTGTATGCTGTTAAGCTGTGAACTCATCATATAGCTTTTATTTTGCTGAGGTATATTCCTGCTGTACCCACTTTTGGAGACTGTATCATAAATAGATACTGCGTGTGCGTGTGCTAAGTCACTTCAGTCGTGTCCCAACTCTTTGTGACCCTATGGACTATAGCTCATCTGGCTCCTCTGTCCATGGGATTCTCCAGGCAAGAATACTGTATGCCCTCCTCCAGGGAATCTTCCTGGCCCAGGAATCAAAACCTGTGTCTCTTAGGTCTCCTGCAGTTTTTTCAAAAAACCACTCTTTTTTCATTTCTCTTTTCTAGTATTTTAGTCTCTTTTTTATTTATTTCTGCTTTGATCTATATCATTTCTTTCTGGTAACATTGGGCTTTGTTTTCTTTTTCTAGTTTCTTTAGGTGTAAGGTTAGGTTGTTTATTTGAAATTTTTCTTGTTTCTTGAGGTCAAGGCTTATACTGCTATAAACTTCCCCCTTAGAACCATTTTCATTGCATCCCATAAATTTTGAGTCATTTTGTTTTCATTTGTTCCCAGGTGTTTTTTGATTCCCTCTTTGATTTCTGTTGTGCTTCATTGATTGTTGAGTAACATTTTGTTTATCCTATGTGTATGTGATTTTTCCAGTTTTATTCTTGAAGTTGATTACTAGTCTCATAGCATTGTAGTTGAAAGTGATGCTTTGTATGGTTTCAGTTTTCTTAAATTTACTGAGAATTGTTTTGTGACCTGGCATGTGATCTGTCCTGGAGAATGTTCTGTGTGTACTGGAATGTATTCTGCTTTTGGATGGAATGGAGTGTGTGTATATGTAATGTGTGTATCTATCTGGAATAATCTGTTATTTAAGGCCAGTGTTCCCTTAATTAATTTTCTGTGTAGATGATCTGTCCATTGATGTAAGTGGGGTTTTAAAGTTCCCTTCTATTATTGTGTTACTGTCCATTTCTCCCTTTATGTGTGTTAATATTTGCTTTATGTATTCAGATGCTTCTATTTTGGGTGCATATATATTTGAAATTGTTATATCTTCTTGGATTGACCACTAGAGTATTATGTAATATCCTACCTTTTCTCTAGTTACAGTTTTTGTCTTAAAGTCTATTTTGTCTGATACAAGTATTGCTATGCCAGCTTTCTTTTTGTTTCTATTTACAGGGAATACCTTTTTCCATCCCCCTGCTTTCAGTCTTTTTATGTCTTCAGCTCTGAAATGAGTCTCTTATAGACAATATACATATACCTTTTGTTTTTTTTATTCATCCAGCTACTCTGTATCTTTTGATTGGTCCATTTAGTCTATTTACATTTAAAGTAATTATTGATAGGTAGGTACATATCCCATTTTGTAAATTGTTTTGAGGTTTCTGTGTATTTTTTCCCCTTTTTTGTTCTTTTGTTTTCTTCCTTTGTGGTTTGATGACTATCTTTAGTATTATGTTCAAATTCCTTTCTTCCTGTATCTGTGTCTATTACAAATTTTTGCTTTATGATTACTGTGAGGTTTATATATAGCAATCCCCACACAATATGTGGCTATTTTAAATTGCTGATCTCCTAAGTTCACATTTATTTTTAACAACCCTGCATTTTTACTCCTTACCATGTTTACAGTTTTTGCATCATGTTTTGTTTGTGATTCCCTACTTATCATGGATATAGATGCTTTTACTCCTTTTGTGTTTAACCTTTTAGGTTTACATGCATCGGGGGAGAGAGCAAATTAGCCAAGATGGTGTGTTCAGGCTCTCTGGCCCCATGTTTTGTAAATAATGATTGTGTAACAGCTGAGATCACTTAAAACACTGCACATGCATGTTATGAGGTACTTGCTTGGTCATAAGCTACTTCGTGCTGTAGGGATATGAGTTCCACCTAGAAAGCGGTGTCATGTACTGCTACGTTACAGCTGTGTCCATGGAGTCACCCACAAGATGACACAATTCCGGTAAGGCTGCTGTGACAGCCAGGAGAGAATAAACATGTCTGTAGTTCCTATGGCTCTTCACGTCTTCTTCCAGCCTCTTAGTTCACACCTTGCCTACCCTGGGTTTAATGAACAGTGTGCACAGTGTGAACAGCGAGACAGTTGGCACTGTGAACAGAATCAGCATACAGTTTGGCTGATTTACTCCCTTTACATATATTTGCGTTTACCAATGAGCTTTTTCTTTTCATAATTTTCATGAATTATGAAATCATGAAAGACAGCCTTTTCTTTTTCACTTAGAGAAGTACCTTTAACATTTTTTGTAAAGTTGGTCTGGTGTTGATGAACTATCTCAGCTTTTGCTTGTCTGTAAAGCTTTTGATGTCTCCATCAGATCTGAATAAAAGCCTTGCCAGTATTAGTTGTATTTTTTCCTTTGCATCACTTTAACCATATCATGCCACTCCCTTCTGGCCTGCAGAGTTTCTGCTGAAAAGTCAGCTGACAGCTTATGGGAGCTCCCTTGTATCTAATTTAACTGCTTTTTCCCTTGCTGCTTTTACTGTTCTCTCTTTATCTTTAATTTTTCCCATTTTAGTGGCAATGTGTTTCTGTGTGGTCTTCTTTGGGTTGATCCGGTTTGGGACTCTGTGCTTCCTGGACCTGGATGTCACTTTCCTTTCCCAGGTAAGTTGCCTATCTCCACTTCACTTAGTTCTTCTTGTATTTTATCCTGTGCCGTCATTTGGAATATATTCCTCTGTTGTCTCATTTTGTCTAATTTGCATTTTTATCTCTATGTATTTGGTAGGTTTGTTAGAGTCCCATACAGGATAAACCCTAGGAGAAACACACCAAGACACATTTTAATCAAACTAACAAAAGCTAAATACAAAAAATATTAAAAGCAACAAGAGAAAAGCAAGAAAATAACATACAAAGGAATCTCCATAAGACTGTCAGCTGATTTTTCAGCAGAAAATCTGCAGACCACAAGGGAGTGGCAGGATATATTTAAAGTGATAAAAGGGGAAAACCTACAACCAAGGTTACTTTACCCAGCAAGGATCTCATTCAGATTGGATCAAGAAAAGCTTTACAGACAAGCAAAAGCTAAGAGAATTCAGCACCACCAAATCAGCCTTACAACAAATGCTAGAGGAGCTTCTCTAGGCAAGAAACACAAGAGAAGAAAAAGACGAACAAAAACAAACTCAAAACAATTAAGAAAATGGCAATACATATTGATAACTACCTTAAAAGTAAAGCATTTAAAAGATTAGAAGTGGCTGAAAGGATGCAGAAACAAGAACTGTGTATATGCTGCTCACAAGAAACCCACTTCAGACCTAGGAACATATACAGACTGAAAATGAGGGGATGGAAAAAGATATTCCATACAAATGGAAGTAAAAATAAAACTGGAGTAGCAATACTCATATCAGACAAAATAGACTTTAAAATAAAAACTGTTAGATAAGAAAGGGCACTACATAATGATCAAGTGATCAATCCAAGAAGAACATATAACAATTATAAATTATGCACCCAACATAGGAACACCTTAATACATAAGACAAATGCTAGCAACAATAAAAGGGGGAACTGACAGTAACACAATAATAGTAGGGGACTTTAGCACCCCACTTAAACAGAAAATCAAGATGGAAACACAGACCTTAAGTGACACATTAGACCAGATAGACCTAATTGATAGCTATAGAACATTCCATCTGAAAGCAGCAGAATACACTTTTTCTCAAGTGCACACAGAACACTCCAGGATAGAAAAAATATCAAATAAACAACCTAACCTTACATCTAAAGCGACTAGAAAAGGAATAACAAATACACCAAAGTTAGTAGAAGGAAAAAAATCATAAGGATCAAAGCAGAAATAAATGAAGAAGAAAACAATAGCAAAAAATAAAAGCTGACTCTTTGAGAAGATAAATTAAACTGACAAACCATTAGCCCAATTCATCAAAAATGAAGAAGACTAAAATCAATAAAATTAGAAATGAAAAAGAAGTTACAGCAGACAATGCAGAAATACAGAGGCTCATAAGAGACTTGTATGAGCAACTATCTGCCAATAAAATGGGCAGCCTGGAAAAAAATGGACAAATTCTTAGAAAAGTACAACCCTCCAAGACTGAACCAAGAGGAAATAGAAATTATAAATAGACTGATCACAAGCACTGAAATCGAAACTTGTGATGAAAAATCTTCACAAAAAAAGCCCAGGCCCAGATGATGTCACAGGAAAATTTTATCAAACATTGAGAGAAAAGCTAAAAACCAATCCTTCTCAAACTCTTCCCA
Source organism: Giraffa tippelskirchi (assembly GCF_054371585.1). Taxonomy (NCBI): domain Eukaryota; kingdom Metazoa; phylum Chordata; class Mammalia; order Artiodactyla; family Giraffidae; genus Giraffa; species Giraffa tippelskirchi. The sequence continues at coordinate 68,069,730 of NC_137277.1, forward strand.
AAAATTGCAAAGGGGGGAACACTCCCAAACTCATTCTACAAGGCCACCATCACCCTGACACCAAAACCAGACAAAGATCAGAAAAAAAAAAAAAAGACAATTACAGGCCAATATCACTGATGAATATAGATGCAAAAATTCTCAACAAAATACTAGCAAATAGAATCCAACAACACATTAAAAGGCTCATATGCCATGATCAAGAGGGGTTTATCTAAGGATGCAAGGATTCTTCAATATACACAATCAATTAATGTGATACACCATTTTAACAAATTGAAAGATAAAATCTATATGATAATCTCAACAGATACAGAAAAAGCTTTCAACAAAATTCAACACACATTTATGGTAAACTGTAGAAAATGGGCATAGAAGGAAACTACCTCAACATAATAAAGACCATACATTGCAAACCCATAGTAAACATTCTCATGGTGAAAAACTGAAAGCATTTCCTCTAAGATTAGGAACAAGACAAGGATGATCACTCTTGAAACTAATTCAACCTAGCTTTGGAATTCCTAGCCATGGCAATCAGAGAAGAAAAAGAAAAACTCAGATTGGAAAAGAAGAAAAACTGTTTGCGAACATGATACTACTTTAAAGATACCATCAGAAAATTACTAGACCTAATCAATGAATTTAGTAAAGTTGCAGTATACAAAATTAATACACAGAAATCCCTTGCAATCATAAATACCAACAATGAAAAATCAGAAAGAAATTAAAAAGTTAATCCCATTCACCATTGCAAGAAAAAGAATAAAATACCTAGGAATAAATGTACCTAAGGAGACAAAAGACCTGTATAGAGAAAACTATAAGACACTGATGAAAGAAATCAGAGGACATAAACAGATGGAAAGAATATGTCATGTTCTTGAATTGTAAGAATCCGTATTGTGAAAATGACTATACTACCCAAAGTAATCTACAGATTCAATGGAATCCCTATCAAATTACCAATGGTATTTTCCACAGAACTAGAACAAAAGTTTTTACAATTTGTATGGAATCACAAAGATCCCAAGTAGCCAAAGCAATCTTGAGAAAGAAAAATGGAGCTGGAGGAATCAACATTTCTGACCTCAGACTATAGTACAAAGCTACAGTCATCAAGACAGTATGGTACTGGCACAAAAACAGAAATATAGTTTCATAGGACAAGATAGAAAGCCCAGAGAAAAACCTACACATCAGTGGGCACTTTTATCTTTGACAGAGGAGACAAAAATATACAATAGAGAAAAGACAGCCTCTTCAATAAGTGGTGCTAGAAAACTGGACAGCTCATGTAAAAGAATAAAAATAGAACACTTCCTAACATCATACACAAAGATAAAATAGGTTAACTACCTAAATGTAAGGCCAGAAACTATAAAACTCTTACAAGAAAACATAAGCAGAACACTCTTGGTGTAAATCACAGTAAGATCCTCTTTGACCTACCTCCTAGAGTAATGGAAATAAAAACAAATAAATGGGACCTAATTAAACTTGAAAAGTTTGCACAGCAAAGGAAACTATAAACAAGATGAGAAGACAACTCTCGGAGAAAAGAATTACAAATGAAGCAAGTGACAAAGGATTCATCTCCAAAATATATGAGCAGCTCATGAAGCTCAATATCAGAAAAACAACCAAATCAAAAAATGGGTGGAAGAGCTAACAGACATTTCTCCAAAGAAGACATACAGATGGCCAACAAAGACATGAAAAGATGTTCAATATCACTCATTATTAGAGAAATACAAATCGAAACTACAATGAGGTATCACATCACACAGATCAAAATAGCCATAATCAAAAAAATCTACAAACAATATTCTAAACCAATCATTAATCAAGAATAAATAAATATTTTTAAAATCTATAAACAGTAAAGACTGGAGAGTATGTGGAGAAAAGGGAACCCTCTTGCATTTTTAGTGGGAATGTAAATTTGATACAACCACTATGGAGAACAGTATGGAGATTCCATTAAAAACTAGGAATAAAACTACCTTTGACTTAGAAATCCCACTACTGGGCATATACCCTGAGAAAACCATAATACAAAAAGACTCATGTATCCCATGGGACTTCCCTGGTGGCATAGTGGGTAAGAATCCACCTGCCAATGCAGGGCACATGGGTTCAATCCCTGGTCCAGGAAGATTCCACATGGTGTGGAACAGCTGAGCCCATGCACCACAACTACTGAGCCAATGCACTAGAACCCACAAGTGACAACTGCTGAGCCCACTTGCTACAACTACTGAAGCCTGCATGCCTAGAATCTGTGTTCTGCAACAAGAGAAGCCACCACAATGAGAAGCCTGTGAACTACAACAAAGTAGCCATCACTTGCCTCAACTAGAGAAAGCCTGCACAAATTAACAAAGACCCAGCACTGCCAAAAATAAATAAATGAAATTACAAAAAGACACATGTACCACAATATTCACTGCAGCACTATTTACAGTGGCCAGGACATGAGAGCAACCTAGATGTCCATCAACAGATGAATGGATAAAGAAGTTGTGGTACATATACACAATGGAATATTGCTCAACTTAAAAAGGTATGAATTTGAGTTAGTTGAACTGAGGTGGATGAACCTAGAGCCTGTTATACAGAGTGAAGTAAGTCAGAAAGAGAAAAACAAATATCGTATATTAACTCATTTATATGGGGTTTAGAAAAATGGTACTGATGAATCTATTTTCAGGGCAGGAATAGAGACACAGAGATAGAGAATGGACTCATGGACATGGCAGGGGAAGAAGAGGGTGATACAATTAAGAGAGTAGCATTGAAATATATTCATAACTATGTAAAATAGATAACTAGTGGGAAGTTCCTGTATAACAAGGGAACTCAGCCTGTGATGACCTAGAACGGTGGGATGGGGGTAGGCTTGGAAGTGGGGCTCAAAAAGGAGGGGATATATGTATACTCATGGCTAATCATGGGCTTCCCAGGTGGCGCTAGTGAAGAACCCACCTGCCAAAGTAGGAGACAAGAGATGGGGGTTTGATCCCTGGGTCAGGAAGATCCCCTGGAGGAGGGTATGGCAGCCCACTCCAGTATTCTTGCCTGGAGAATCCCAAAGACAGAGAAGCCTGGAAGATTACAGTCCATAGGGTTGCACAGAGTTGGACACAAGAGAAGTGACTTAGCACACATGCACATGCATGGCTGATTTACGCTATTATACAGCAGAAACCAACACAACATTGTAAAGCAATTATCCTCCAATTTAAAAAGACACAAGATACCCTAATCGCAGCACTACTTACAATAGCCAGGACATGCAAACAACCTAAATGTCCGTCAACAGACGAGTGGATAAAGAAAATGTGATAGATACATATATATGTGTATGTATATATGCACGCATGTGTGTGTGTGTGTGTGTAATGGAATATTACTCAGCCATATATAGGAATGAAATTGTGTCATTTGTAGAGATGTGGATGGACCTAGAGTGTGTTATATAGAGTGAAGTAAATCATAAAGAGAAAAACATATATTGTATATTAACGTATATATGTGATATCTAGAAAAATGGTACAAATGAACCTATTTGCAAGGCGAGAATAGAGATGCAGACAGAGAAGGGACATGTGGACACGGGTGGAAGGGGAGGGTGGGATGAACTGGAGATTAAGATTGACATATAAACACTACCATGTATAAAATAGATGACTACAGGGAGCTCACTTGGTGTTCTGTGATGACTTAGATAGGTGGGATATGGGGGTGGGAGGGAGGTCTAAGAGGGAGAGGATATATTTGTACATATAGCTGATTAACTTCATTGTACAGCAGAAACTAACACAACATTGTAAAGCAATTATACTGCAATTTAAAAAAGAATAAGTGTAAAACACTTAGCACAGTGTCTGTTGATATTATAGAAATTCAATAAACTGTTATTATGGAAAAATTAGATATCAATTCTCTCCAAAATTGATCTAGAAATTTATTGCAATACCAATAAAAATACTAGCAGGCTTTTTCATAAAATATGACAAGCCAATTCTAAAACGTATATGGAAATGAAAAGCCAAAATACTTTGAAAAATAATGTTGAATTAATTTTGCTTTACAGTAATTACATCATTTAAAGGCTTATTATAAGGCCACAGTAATCAAAACTCTGGTATTGGCATAAAGAGGGACAATTAGATCAATGGAGCAAAATAGACACACATATGATTTTTGCCAAAGATGCCTAGGCAATTCAATAAAAAAGGGTAATCTTTACAAGAAATAAATCTTTGCAAGAAATCTTTTCAACAATTGGATATGCAAAAAATTAAATCTCTTGCTTTACCTCAGTACCACATAACAAAAAATAACCCAAAATAGAGTGTAGAACTTCTCCAGGAGATCTTCCTGACCCAGGGATCGAGCCAGGATCTCCTGGCATTGCAGGCAGGATTCTTTATTATCTGAGCCACCAGGGAAGCCCATGCTGCTGCTGCTGCTGCTAAGTTGCTTCAGTCGTGTCCGACTCTGTGCGACCCCATAGACGGCAGCCCACCGGCTCCGCCGTACCTGGGATTCTCTAGGCAAGAATACTGGAGTGGGTTGCCATTTCCTTCTCCAGTGCGTGAAAGAGAAAAGTGAAAGTGAAGTCGCTCAGTCGTGTCCGACTCTTAGCGACCTCACGGACTGTAGCCTACCAGGCTCCTCCGTCCATGGGATTTTCCAGGCAAGAGTACTGGAGTGGGGTGCCATTGCCTTCTCTGAGGGAAGCCCATAGATAATCGCTTAAACTACCAAACTTCTTGGAGAAAATTTTAGCGACCTTGAGAATGGCAAAGATTCTTAAACATAACACACACACACACTGTAAAGTAAAAAAATCAATAAATTGGACTTCTTCAAAACAACTTTTGATCTTCAAAAAACATCATTAGTTTTCAACCTGGCATGTAAGGAGTTCGAAAGTCATCATTGCTGACCTCAAGAAAAAAAGGTGAACAAACTGAAAACCAACAACTATTCTCACATCCAGCAGAGTTTCAAGATCACGACCTCTGCCCACAAAATTAAAGCGACAGGCAGATACAGAGAATCATAACTTATAGAAGCAGAATCTCTAAGGAATTAACACCAGGGCAGGAAAAGCTAAACTGTAATTGATTGGTAGAGGCTCAGTGAAAACAGTTTGAGAATTACCACCCACCTGCCCCTTCAATGCCACCCCACCAGTTTCCTGAGGTTTATCTCCAGAAACCTTACCAAGTCCTCAGAGAAAAAAAATCCCCTCATGCTTCTGGCAGGCAGAGGGAAAATGACCATTTTGCACTGATATTGGTTGAAAGGATGAGAAGCAATGAAAATAGCCATTTTGAAGTATGCCAAGAGTACTCTGTTTGTCTTAAGAAGGCCTGCCCTCCAGAGAAAGTGGTTTACGAGAGCTCAACTGACTTGGGGGAAGGGAAGTATCTAACTACAGCCTCCTGTAAGCTTCTATCTGAGTGAAGAAAAATACCCAACTTCAGCCCCCTCCAGCCCTCCTGTCTCTCCTAACAGAGAAAAAAGAAACTGAAAGCGCTTGTGAAGATCACAGTCCAGGATCACAAGCTCATTTAAGAGGCTGACACTTAATCACAGTACTACAGAACATTCCCCCCTTCCACACTGTACAACCACGTCAATAGAGATGCTATTTAATGACAGGGGATACAACTAAAAGAAGTGGGTCGCAGATGTAATATAAGAAGGTTCTAAGGAAACCCAAAGGCAACAGGGGAGACAAAGCAAAGACTCCAGTGGGAATTTTATCCTCTGACATCTACATCTATGTGTGTGTGTGTGTGCTCAGTTGAGTCTGAATCTTTGTGACCCCGTGGACTGTAGCCCGCCAGGCTCCTCTGTCCATGGGATTTCCTAGGCAATAATACTGGAGTGGGTTGCCATTTCCTTCTCCAGGGGATCTTCCCCACCCAGGGATCAAACCTGCGTCTTTGCTTCTCCTGCATTAGCAGGCAGATTTTTTACCACTGCGCCATATAGCCATAGCTAGATAAAAATAAAGCCTCACATAAAAGCCCATTTACTTCAATTCATTTTTACCCAGTACCTTACAATGACCTTCAACAAAAAATTACAAATCATACTAAAAGACAAGAAACACATTTTGAAGAGACAGAGCAAGCATCAGAATAAAACTTGGAAATGACAGAGATGTTGAAATTACCAGGCTGGAAATTTTTTTAAAAACTTGATTCATATGCTAAGGATTCCAATGAAAAAAGGGCACAACATGCAAGAACAGATGTGTAATATAAGCAGAAAAATGGAAACTAAGAAAGAATCAGATGGAAATAGTTGGAATCAAAAATCTGTAACTGAAGCAAAGAATGCTTTTGATGAACTTATCGATAAACTGTACTAGCCCAGGAAAGAATCCAGAGCTTAAAGATATGTCACTAGAAATTTCCAAAACTGAAAAGCAAGGAGAAAAAATAATGGAACAGAATATTCAAGAATGATGGAGCAGTTTCAAAAGGTGTAGCATGTGTAATTGGAATACCAGAAGAAAGAAAGAGAAGAAATATTGGAAGTAACAATTACTGAGAATTTTCAAAATTAATTTCAGACAACAAATCACAGATAAGGAAACCTAGAAAACACCAAGTATGATAAATACTAAAAAAAAAAAAAAAACTAAAAATAAAACCTATGTCTATGTATAGTATTCAAACTACAGAAATCAAAGGCAAAGAGAAAAGTTGAAAATCCAAAGGGGGAAAACACATTGCCAATAGAAGAACAAGGATAAAAAATTACATCAAATACATCAAAATTCTCTTCAGATACCATGTGGGCAAGAAGAGAGTGATGTAAAATATTTAAAGTATTGAAAGAAAAATCTAGAAAAACCACCAACCTAGAATTCTGTATCCAGAAAATTATCATTGAGTAGTGAAGGGGAAAAAAAGACTTTCTAAGGAAAAAAAAAGAGAGAGGGCTTCCCTGGAGGCTCAGTGGTAAAGAATCTGCCTGCCAATGCAGGAGACACGAGTTCGATCCCTGGCTGGGAAAATCCCACTTGCTGTGGAGCAACTAACCAGGTGCACCACAACTATTGAGCCTGTGCTCTAGAACCCGGGAGCAGCAACTGCTGAGCCTGCGTGCCACAGCTGCAGAAGCCTGTGTGCCCTGGAGCCTGGGCTCCACAAGAGGAGCCACAGCAATGAGAAGCCCATGCACTGCAACAGGGAGTAGCTCCCACTTGCCACAACTAGAGAAAAGCCCATGCAGCAATGAAGACCCAGCACAGCCAAAAATAATTAATAAAATTGAGGGAAACTGTTGCCAGGAGATCTGCCTTGTAGGAAATGTTAAAAACAAATTTTTCAAAGAGAAGCAAATGTATACAGGTCAAAAACTCATATCTGGGACTTCCCTGGGGGTCCAGTGGCTAAGACTCCATGCTCCTAAAGCAGGAGGCCAGGTTCGATCCCTGGTCAGGGAACTAGAATCCACATGCCGTAACTAAGAGTTCATATGCTGCAACTAAGACCTGGCACAGTCAAATAAATAAATAAATATAAATATTTTAAAAACTTAGATCTGCAAAAAGAAAGAAAAAATAAAGGTAAATTAAAATATTTGAGTTTTATTATTTTTAATTGATCTAACATTTTGTTCCAAATAGTAATAGTGATTATAGATTATGGATAAGAGAAGTGAATGACTGCAATGTTATAAAAGATGGAGAGAGAAATCGGGAACACTGTATTCTAAGATATTTACTTGGATTATCCATGAACTGGTATAGTGTTAACTTGAAAGAAGACTTAGATTGGATGTAAATGTATATTGCAAACTCAAGGGAAACAAAAATTCTAATTTTTTTCAAAAGTATAGTTGATATGCTAAGTGGGGAGAAGAAGAATAATATGCTCAATTAAGACCAGAGAAGGAAGAAAATGTTGGAAGAAAAAAAATAACAAGGACAATGAATAGAAAACAGGAGTCTACATAAAACATTAAGATACAGATAGATTAAAAGTAAAGGAATGGAGAAAAATACACCATGCTAACACTAATCAAAAGAAAGTTGAAACAGTTATATGAAATTCAGACAAAACAGACTTCAGACCAAGAAAAAATATCATGCTTATTGTGAATGAAAACTAGTACAGCTTCTTTGGGAAGACAGCTTGGCAGTTTCTTACAAACTAAACATAATCATACCATACAATCCAGCAGTCATGTTCTTTGGTATTTTTCCAAATGTTAACTTATGTTACCATAATTTGAAAACTTACATTCATACAAAAACCTGCACACAGATGTTTACAACAGCTTTATTCATAATTGCCAAAACCTACAAGCAATCAAGAGGTCATTCAATACAGAAATAGATAAACCATGGAACATCCAAGACAATGACATATTATTCAGCAATAAAAAGAAATGAGCTCTCAAGACATGAAAAGACATGAAGGAAACTTAAATGCATATTGTCTAGTGAAAGAAAACAATCACAAAAGGCTACATACTGTATGATATTCTGGAAAAGGCAAAACTACGGAGATAGTAAAAAGATCAGTGGTTGCTAGGAGCATGGAGGAAAAGAACCTGGGATTTTTAAAACAGTGAAAATATTTTGTATGATATTGTAATGTTAGATACATTTCATTATATGTTTGTCAGAACCCATACAAAGTAAAACACAAGATTGAGCCCTAATGTGAATTATAGACTTCAGTTAATAATGGGCTTCCATGGTGGCTCAGATGGTAAAGAATCCACCTGCAATGCGGGAGACCTGGGTTAATTAGTAATAATGTGTCAATATTGACTTATTAGTTATAACAAATATATCACAACAAAGCAAGTTGTTACCAATAGGGGAAACTGGTAGTGGTGAGGGGGTGGGGGGAATATGTGGGAACTCTGTACCTTCCATTCAATTTTTCTGCAAAACAAACTGTTCCTTAAAAAGTCCATTAAAATTGTAAGTGTAGCAGCCATTTTGCCCCTTACCCAATCCCACCCCAATGAATTTGCTGCTTAAAGAGACTAGATCAGTTCAGTTCCATCGCTCAGTTGTGTCTGACTCTTTGTGACCCCATAGACTACAGATGCCAGGCTTCCCTGTCCATCACCAACTCCCGGAGCTTGCTCAAACTTATGTCCATCGAGTCGGTGATGCCATCCAACCATCTCATCCTCTGTCATCCCCTTCTCCTCCCGCCTTCAATCTGTCCCAGCATCAGGGTCTTTTCCAATGAGTCAGTTCTTTGATCAGGTGGCCAAAGTATTGGAGCTTCAGCTTCAGCATCAGTCCTTCCAATGAATATTCAGGACTGATTTCCTTTAGGATTGATTGGTTTGATCTCCTTGCAATCCAAGGGACTGTCAGGAGTCTTCTCCAACACCATAGTTCAAAAGCATTGATTCTTTGGCGTTCAGCTTTCTTTATGGTCCAACGCTCACATCCGTACATGACTACTGGAAAAACCATAGCTTTGACTACATGGATCTTTGTTGGCAAAGTAATGTCTCTGCTTTTTAAAGATTAAAGAGACTAGTGGGGTTCTAAATGGTGGAGCATAGTCTCCCTTAGTCTTAGGTATCAAGGAGACAAACTTCTAACCAGAAATAGGGACTGAGTCTAACAACCTTCCAGTCTCCTTCTTAAGATATTTGCCAAATTTGGAAGGAGCATTGGTGGGAGTAGCAGTGGGGAGAAGACTGAAGAGAAGTTTAAAATTGCCAAAGGGAAGAATAACCTCCTGCATCTTTGGGGTAGACAAGACTGACCTATCAGGCTCTAAGTCCAAAGCTAAGAGTGTCTCCCTAGGAAGTATTTGAAATCAGATGGGCTCTGATTTTAACTAAAGCTGCCATTCAGCTTCATCACAGTTTAGTTCTTCCTCCTCCTCTTTATTTTATTGAAGTATAGTTGATTTACAATGTGTTAATTTTTGCTTTTTAGCAAAGTGATCCAATTAGATAGATAGATACATTCTTTTTCATATTATTTTCCATTATGGTTTATCACAGGATATTGAATATAGTTCCCTGTGCTATACAACAAGTAGGACCTTGCTGTTTATCCATCCTATAATAACAGTTTGCATTTTCAGCTTAGTTATTGATTGAACTAGAAAGGGAAAAGATTTTCTGATAGGAAAAAATAAATTCTTCAGTTGCTGGTTCCTTTACAAACGGTTTTCAGCATAATTGTATAAATTATGAGATAGGCAAAGAAACAGGAAATTGTAACCGATAATCAAGAGGAAAAAAGCCAATATATGTAGACTCATCAACGATCCAGATGTTGGAATAGATGACAATGATTTAATGTGATTATAACAATCTAAGGTAGAAAAAAGTTAATGAAAAGTTGGAGAATTTTTTCAGAGAGATGTAATATGAAAAGAAAATTATACGGACGTTCTAGAATGGAAAACTTTGATATCTGACATTAATAGCTCATTGGATAGTTTTCACAGTGATTGGACACAGGAGAAGACAGAATTAATGAGCATGAAGAAAGAATAATAAAATCTACTCAAATCAGCACAGAGGGAGAAAAGGGAGTAAATGAAGAGGAATTGGATGGCAGATAATGACTGCTCATACTAAGTCCATTGTACTAGTTGGTTGTTTAATCATGTGCATGTATAATTTTGGGATTTTTTAGCATGTGTGACAGCATGTGCAACATGCTCCTGCCTGAGGAAAGGTCCTGTGGGACCTCGGTGCCCACATTCTGGCCCTTACATTCATAGTACAAACTGAGCTGGATTTAGAAAAAGCAGAGGAACCAGAGATCAAATTGCCAACATCTGTTGGATCATAGAAAAAGCAAGGGAATTCAAGAAAAACATCTACTTCTGCCTCATTGACTACACTAAAACCTTTGTGTGGATCACAACAAACTGGAAAATTCTTAAAGAGATTAGAATACCAGACCACCTTCCCTGTCTCCTGAGAAAACTGCATGCAGGTCAAGAGGCAACAGTTCAAACCAGACATGGAACAACAGATTGGTTCAAAATTGGGAAAGGAGTACATCAAGGCTGTATATTGTCACCCTGCTTATTTAACTTACATGCAGAGTACATCATGTGAAATGCTAGATTGGATGAATCACATGCCGGAATCAAAATTGCCTGGAGAAATATCAACAACCTCAGATATGCAGATGGTACCACTTCTATTGACAGAAAGTGAAGAGGAGCTAACGAGCCTCTTGATGAGGGTGAAAAAGGAGAGTGAAAAAGTTGGCTTAAAACTCAGCATTCAAAAAACTAAGATCATGGCATCCAGTCCCATCACTTCATGGCAAATAGATGGGGAAAAAGTGGAAACAGTGGTAGATTTCATTTTCTTGGGCTCAAAGTCACTCCAGAAGGTGACTGCAGCCATGAAATAAAAAGACTTTTGCTCCTTGGAAAACACTATGACAAACCTAGACAGCATATTAAAAAGCAGAGGCATCGCTTTGCCAACAAAGGTCCATGTAGCAAAGCTATGGTTTTTCCAATAGTCATGTACGAAACGTGCGAGTTGGACCATAAAGAAGGTTGAGTGCTGAACAACTGATTCTTTCAAGTTGTGGTGTTGGAGAAGACTCTTGAGAGTCCCTTGGACTGCAAGAAGATCAAACCAGTTAGTTCTAAAGGAAATCAACTCTGATTATACATTGGAAGGACTGATGCTTACGCTGAAGCTCCAATACTTTGGTCACCTGATGCGAAGAGCCAACTCACTGGACAAGACCCTGATGCTGGGAAGAATTGAGGGCAGGAGGAGAAGGGGATGACAGAGAATGAGACGGTTGGATGGCATCACCAACTCAATGGACATGGGTTTGAGCAAATTCCAGGAGATAGTGAAGGACAAGGAAGCCTAGCATGCTGCAGTCTGTGGGGTTGCAAAGAGTTGGACATGGCTTAATGACTGAAAAACAACAAACTGAGCAGGTGCAGGGGAAAGAAAATGGGCTAAAAACCAGGGGTCCTGGATTTCAGGCCTAGCTCTGCCACCAACTTGCAGTGTGATCTGTGTTTTCTTGCCTTTCAAATGAGGGACACCTGATGACTGCAGTGGCCCAATGGGGTGAAGTGCCTGGCCCCCAAACAACACAGGAGCCATTAGGCTTGTTACAACCGACTTACTACTATCTAGTTCCAGCTCATATGCCTTATCTCAGGAGATCTGTTGTCCCTTCTCCTACATCTCACCTTGTGATAGAATCAGAACTCCATCTATGGAGACCACACAGCAGGGATGTGTCAACCATCAGGACCTTGCCCTCCCAGGGCTGATCCCATTTAGCTCTAGCCTCTGCCGGTATGTGGAGCTCCACCAGCCCTCTTCACCCTTCCCCAGTTCCTTACTCTGCTGAGGTCTCTCCAGGACTGACATTAACTGAAAGGTCCTCGCTTGAAGTCAGAAAAATATGGGGGCAGATCCTCATTCTCTCCATACTCACTGTGTATTTCAAAAGTAATTTCACTTCTCTGAGCTTCAATTTCCTAAGATGAGTAAAATGGGAGAGCATATGTCTTTTAGAATGGCTTATAGGGGTTAAATCAAACAGTGCATATGAGGGGCCTAGAATAGTCCTTGGGCTTCCCAGGTGGCGCTAGTGGTAAAGAATCCGCCTGCCAGTGCAGGAGATTTTGATCCCTGGGTCTGGAAGATCCCCTGGAGAAGGAAATGGTAACCCACTCCAGTATTCTTGCCTGGGCAATCCCAGAAACAGAGGAGCCTGGCGGGTTACAGTCCATAGGGTTGCAAAGTTGGACATGACTGAACACACACACACACACACACACACACACACACAGAATAGTCCTTGGCCCTTAGCACAGGTCAAGGTGAGCACAGCACTAGACAGATTCTGATATGCTTTCTTTCCCCACATTTTTAATTTAAAATAAAATAATACTAAACCACAAAATAAGTACAGTAAAACCCGTCAAAATTCTGACTTTCCTATGACGACTACTTTCGAAGCCTTTTTTTTTTTCACTTGACAGGGTCTTTTCAAACTCATTTCCCCAACTGATTTAGCACCTAACAACGTTGATTTAGCCCCTAAATCAAGACTGTAGCCCTGTGGGTGGGGATAAGGTGTGGCACCACCTATCGTGGGACAAATTTCCTGATCAGAGGGTGCTGCCACCTGCCTGCTCCTCCATGTCCAATCCTGTTGAATCCCTATGGAGCCCCCAGCAGGCAGGCAGGATGGGACTCAGGGCTCCAGTCCCCAAAGGCTACAGCCAGGGCCAGGTCTGGCCCAGCACCTGCCTGAAGAGAGCCTGCCAAAAAAGAAGGCTGAGTTGGTTAATGATTGAACCACCCCAAATATTGACAGATCCCAGGTCCTGCCAGTGTCCAACCATAAATGACTCCTCTTTCACCTGTGACCTGGCTCCATGTCACCTGGAGGGAGCAGGGACTTTGGAACCAGGCGCACCCCCAGCTGGACTCCCCCAATAGGGACACCTTAGGCATCCCCTCGAGCCTCTTTCCACCTCATCAAAATGGGGCGAGTCAGCAGTTCACCCCTCTGGTTTCTGTGAGATTTCCATCACACAGTCAGCTATACTGAAGGTGTTCAGACCAGCCATTGTCACCCTGACCTATAGTCTATCCCAGGAAAGCCCTGGGGCCCATCTCACTACCCAGCCTCCCTTGGCTTCCCCTGAGACTTGGCCTGCCTGTTCCTGGACCTTTGCCTACCAGCTCCTGCCACCACCCACCACCTCCTCCCAGGTCATTCTGGTCCTCTTGGCTCAGTTTAGTTAGCAATTTCCCATCTGTCCTTCCAGGTGAATCTGGGAAGAGGGCTCCTCAGGAGGCAGCACCCCAACCCCTCACCCCAGCAGCCCCAGCATGGGGCTGTCTGCATGGCCAGCTTCCACTGGAAAACTGAACTTTTCTGCTTTCATTGATCTCTGTGTCTGTTTTTATGCCAATACCGTATAGTTAAAAATCAGGAAGTATGATGCCTCCAGCTTTGTTTTTCTTTCTCAAGATTGCTTTGATTTTTTGGGTTCTTTTGTTGTTCCATATGAATTTTAGGAGTTTTTTGTTTTTCTATTTCTGTGAAAAACATCTGTGAACAATTTCTGTGAAATTCCTATTGGAATTTTGATAGGAATTTCATTTTGATAGGAATCTGTAGATTGCTTTGAGTAGTATGAACATTTTAACAATATTAATTCTTCTAATCCATGAGCTAGCTCAGAGTATCTTTTCATTTACTTGTGTCTTCTTTAATTTCTTTCATCAATGTCTTATAGTTTTCAGTGTATAGGTCTTTCACCTCCTGTGCTGTGCTTAGTCGCACAGTCGTGTCTGACTGAGACCCCATGGACAGTAGCCTGCCAGGCACCTCTCTCAATGGGGATTCTCCAGGCAGGAATACTGGAGTGGGTTGCCATGCCCTCCTGCAGGGGATCTTCCCAACCCAGGGATCAAACCCAGGTCTCTTGCATTGCAGGCAGATTCTTTACTGTCTGAGCCACCAGGGAAGCCTTCTGGGTCAAATTTATTTCTAAGAAATACTCTTTTGATATATTGTAAATAGGATTGTTTTCTTAATTCCTCTTTCTGATAGTTTAGCATAGTGTATATAATTTCAACAGGCAATTATGTTAATTTTCTAGTCTGCAACTTTATTGAATTTGTTGATTAGTTCTAACAATTTTATTTGGTAACATCTTTAAGGTTTTCTATATATAATATCATGTCATCTGCAAATAGTAACAGTTTTAATTTTTCCTTTCCAATTTGGATACACTTTGTTTCTTTCTCTTGCCTAATTGCTCTGACTAAGACTTCCAATACTATGTTGAATATTAGTGATGAGAGTGGGCATCCTTGTGTTGCTCCAAGTCTAAACAAAAAGCTTTCAGATTTTCACCCGACTATGACATCAGCTGTGGACTTGTTATATGTGACCTTTATTATGTTGAAGCTCACTTCTCCTATATCCACTTTGTTGAAAGTTTTTATCATAAATAAATATCAAATTTTGTCAAATGCTTTCTCTTCATCTATTACGATAATCATTTATCCTTCATTTTGTTAAAACATTGATCAATTTGTAGATGTTAAACCATTCTTACAACCTAGTATTAAATCCCACTTGATAATAGTGTATGCTCCTTTTAATGTATTACTGAATTCAGTTTGCTAATATTTTGTTGAAGTTTTTGGATCTGTGTTCATCAAGGATATTTGTCTGTAATTGTCTTCTCTTGTGGTGTCATTGACTGGTTTTGATATTAGGATAATGCTGACCTCATGCAATGAGTTTGGAAGTGCTCTCTTCAGTCTTTTAGATGAATTTCAGATGGATTGGTATTCACTTTTCTTTGAGTGTTTGATAGAGATACCTGAGAAGTCATCTAGTCGTGGACTTTTCTTTTTTGGGTGAGTGTTGATTACTTATTCAATCTCCTTACTAGTAATTGGCCTGTTCATATTTTCTATTAATATTTCTTTATCAGTCAGTCTTAGTAGTTTATATGTTTCTAGGAATTAATCCACTTCTATGAGTTGTCCTGTTTGTTACTGAATAACTGTTCACAGTAGTGTGTTATGCCCCTTTGTATTTTTATGGTAGCAGTTGTAACATCTTTTCTTTAATTTCTAATTTTATTTATTTGTGCCCTCTCTCTTCTTGGGCAGTCTGCTTGAAGGTTAGTCAGATTTATCTTTTAAAAAACAGATATTACTGGTTCTTTGAGAAGATAAATAAAATAGACAAACCATTAGCCAGACTCATCAAGAATAAAAGGGAGAAGAATCAAATCAACAAAATTACAAATGAAAATGGAGAAATCACAACAGACAACACAGAAATACAAAGGTTCATAAGAGACTATGATCAGCAACGATATGACAATAAAATGGACAACTTGGAAGAAATGGACAAATTCTTAGAAAAGTATAACCTTCCAAAACTGAATCAGGAAGAAATAGAAAATCTTCACAAACCCATCACAAGCACGGAAATCGAAACTGTAATCAAAAATCTTCCAACAAACAAAAGCCGAGGGCCAGATGGCTTCACAGGTGCATTCTACCAAAAATTTAGAGAAGAGCTAACATCTATCCTACTCAAACTCTTCCAGAAAATTTCAGAGGACGGTAAACTGCCAAACTCATTCTATGAGGCCACCATCACCCTAATACCAAAACCAGACAAAGGTGCCATAAAAAAAGAAAACTACAGGCCAATATCACTGATGAACATAGATGCAAAAATCCCCAACAAAATTCTAGCAAACAGAATCCAACAGCATATTAAAAAGGTCATACATCATGACCAAATGGGCTTTATCCCAGGGATGCATGGAGTCTTCAATATTTGCAAATCAATCAATGTGATACACCACATTAACAAATTGAAAGATAAAAACCTTATGATTATCTCAATAGATGCAGAGAAAGGCTTTGACAAAGTTAAATACCCATTTATGGTAAAAAAAAAAAAAAAACTCTCCAGAAAGCAGGCATTGAAGGAACATACCTCAACATAATAAAAGCCGTATATGATAAACCCACAGCAAACATTATCCTCAATGGTGAAAAATTGAAAGAATTTCCCCTAAAGTCAGGAACGAGACAAGGGTGCCCACTCTCACCACTACTATTCAACATAGTTTTGGAAGTTTTAGCCAAAGCAATCGGAGAAGAAAAAGAAATAAAAGGAATCCAGATTGGAAAAGAAGTAAAACTCTCACTGTTTGCAGATGACAAGATCCTCTACATAGCAAACCCTAAAGACACCACCAGAAAATTACTAGAGCTAATCAATGAATATAGTAAAGTTGCAGGATATAAAATTAACACACAGAAATCCCTTGCATTCCTCTACACTAACAATGAGAAACAGAGAAATTAAGGAAACAACTCCATTCACCAGTGCAAAGAAAAGAATAAAATACCTAGGAATAAATCTACCTAAAGAAACAAAAGACCTATATATAGAAAACTATAAAACACTGTGAAAGAAATCAAAGGTGACACAAATAGATGGAGAAATATACCATGTTCATGGATCAGAAGAATAATATAGTGAAAATGAGTATACTACCCAAAGCAATCTATAGATTCAATGCAATCCTTATCAAGCTACCAATGGTATTTTTCACAGAACTAGAACAAATAATTTCACAATTTGTATGGAAATACAAAAAAACTCAAAAAACCAAAGTAACCTTGAGAAAGAAGAATGGAACTGGAGGAATCAACCTGCCTGACTTCAGACTATACTACAAAGCTACAGTCATCAAGACAATATGATACTGGCACAAAGACAGAAATATAGATCAATGGAACAAAATAGAAAGCCCAGAGATAAATCCATGCACCTATGGACACCTTATCTTTGACAAAGGAGGCAAGAATATACAATGGAGAAACGACAATCTCTTTAACAAGTGGTGCTGGGAAAACTGGTCAACCACCTGTAAAAGAATGAAATTAGAACACTTTCTAACACCATACACAAAAATAAACTCAAAATGGGTTAAAGATCTAAATGTAAGACAAGAAACTATAAAACTTCTAGAGAAATACATAGGCAAAACACTCTCTGACATAAATCACAGCAGGATCCTCTATGACCCACCTCCCAGAGTAATGGAAATAAAGGCAAAAATAAACGGGACCTAATTAAACTTAAAAACTTTTGCACAATGAAAGAAACTATAAGCAAGGTGAAAAGACAGCCTTCAGAATGGGAGAAAATAATAGCAAATGAAGCAACTGACAAAGAATTAATCTCAAAAATATACAAGCAGCTCATGCAGATCAATACCAGAAAAGTAAATGATCCAATCAAAAAATGGGCCAATGAACTAAACAAACATTTCTCCAAAGAAGTCATATAGATGGCTAACAAACACATGAAAAGATGCTCAACATCACTCATTATTAGAGAAATGCAAATCAAAACCACAATGAGGTACCATCTCATGCTGGTCAGAATGGCTGCTGTCAAAAAGTCTACAAACAATAAATGCTGGAGAGGGTGCAGAGAAAAGGGAACCCTCTTACACTGTTGGTGGGAATGCAAACTAGTAGAGCCACTATGGAGAACAGTGTGAAGATTCCTTAAAAAACTGGAAATAGAACTGCCATATGACCCAGCAATCCCACTGCTGGGCATACACACCGAGGAAACCAGAACTGAAAGAGACACGTATACCCCAATGTTCATTGTAGCACTATTTACAATAGCTAAGACATGGAAGCAACCTAGATGTCCATCAGCAGACGAATGGATAAGAAAGCTGTGGTACATATACACAATGGAATATTACTCAGCTATTTGAAAGAATGCATTTGAATCAGTTCTAATGAGGTGGATGAAACTGGAGCCTATTATACAGAGTGAAGTAAATTAGAAAGAAAAACACCAATATAGTATATTAATGCATATATATGAAATTTAGAAAGATAGTAATGATGACCCTATATGCAAGACAACAGAAGAGACACAGATATAAATAACAGACTTTTTGAACTCTGTGGGAGAAGGTGAGGGTGGGATGATTTGAGAGAATAGCATTGAAACAGGTATATTACGATATGTGAAATAGATGACCATCCAAGTCTGATGCATGAAACAGGGCACTCAAAGCCAGTACACTGGGACAACCCAGAGGGATGGGATGGGAAGGGAGGTGGGAGAGCGGTTCAGGATGGGAGACACATGTACAACCATGGCTGACTAATGTCAATGTATGGCAAAAACCACTACAATATTGTAAAGTAATAAACCTTCAATTAAAATAAATTAGTTAATTAAAAACAAAAACAGCATTTATTTTCATTGATATTTTCTATTATTTTTTTAGTATCTGTTTCATTTATTTCTACTCTGATCTTTGTTATTTTCTTCCCTTCCTTCTACTAAATTTGGGCTTTGTTTGATTTTCTTTTTCTTGTTCCTTGATATATAAAATTAGTTATGAACTTCCACCTAAAAGCTGCATCAGACAATTTTGATGTTTTATCTCCATTTTCATTGTCTCAAGGTAGTTTTTACTTTCCTTTTGATTTATTCAACCCACTGGTTGTTCATTGGCATGTTGTTTAATCACCACATAATTATGAATTTTTCAGTTTTCCTCTTTGAATTGACTTCAAGTGTCATATCATTGTGGTTGGAAAATCTGCTTGGTATGATTTAAATCTTCTTGAATTTATTAGGACTTGTTTTGTGGCCTAACATATAATCTATCCTGGAGAATATTCACTTGTACACTAGCGGGGAAAATGTGTATTCTATTGCTTTTGGATGGAATATTCTGCAAGTATCTGTTAAGTTCATCTTGTCTAATGTGTCATTTAAGGCCAATGTTTTCTTATTGACTTTCTGTCCAGAGTATCTATTACTTTAATGAAAGTGTGGTATTAAGGTCCCCTACTATTATTTTATTGCTGTCTCTTTCTTTAGATCTGTTAATATTTGCTCTATATATTTAGAACCTCCAATGTTGGTGCAGAAATCCTTATAAATGTTATATCCTCTTGTTGGATTGGCCCCTTTACCACTATGTAATGACCTGTTAAACCTCTTATTACAGTTTTTGTCTTAAAAGTCTATTTTGTTGGGAATTCCCTGGTGATCCAGTGGTTAGGACTCAAGGCTCTCACTGCAGAGGGCATGGGTTCAATATCTGGTCAAGGAAATAAGATCCCACAAGCCACGCAAGTGCAGCCAAAAAAAAAAAAAAGTCCATTTTGTCTAATATAATAAAGCTACCCCAGGTTTTTTTGGTCTCCATTTGCATGGAGTATCTTACCATCCCTTCACTTTCAATCTGTGTTGTGTCTTTAAAGCTGAAGTGTTTCTTGTAGACAACATATAGATGAGGCTTGAGTTTTTATCCATTCAGGAATAGCTACATGACACAAAATAGACTTTAAAACAAAGACTGTAACATAAGACAAAGAAGGACATTACATAATACTCAAGGGGTCAATCCAAGAAGAAGATATAACAATTGTAAATATATATGCCCTCAGCTTAGGAGCACCTCAACATATAAGGCAAATGTTAACATACAAAACAGAGAATTTGGCAGTAAAACAATCATAGTGGGGACTTTAATACTCCACTTATAGCAACAGACAGATTATCTAGACAGAAAGTCAATAAGAAAATATTTACCTTAAACAATATATTAGATAAGATGGACTTAACAGTCATATACAGAAAATTCCATATAAAAGCAGAATAGACATTCTTTTCAAGTGCATGTAGAAAATTCTCCAGGATAGATCACATGCTAGGCCACAAAACAAGTCTCAATGCCTTTAAGAAAACTGCAATCATACTAAGTGTATTTTCCAACCACAATGCTATGAGACTAAAAATCAATTTTTAAAAAAGCAAAAATACACACATGTGCATATTAAACAATATGCTCACCAATGGATCACTGAAAAAAATCAAAGAAGAAATTAAAAAATATCTGAAGTCAGATAATCCAAAATCTATCCACATAAAGTTCCCTCAGTTGTGCCCGACTCTTTGCAACCACACGGACTATACAGTCCATGGAATTCTCCAGGCCAGAATACTGGAGTGGGTAGCCTTTCCCTTCTCCAGGGGATCTTCCCAAGCTAGGGATTGAACCCAGGGCTCCCACACTGCAGGCGGATTCTTTACCAGCTGAGCCACCAGGGAAGCCTAAGAATACTGGAGTGGGTAGCCTATCCCTTCTCCAGCAGATCTTCCTGACCCAGGAAATGAACCAGGGTCTCCTGCATTGAAGGCAGATTCTTTATCAACCGAGCTATCAGGGAATTCCAAAATCTATGGGATGCAACAAAACCAATTCAAAGAGGGAAGTTTATAGTGATATAAGCATACTTCAGTAAAAAAGAAAAATCTCAAATAAGCAACTTAACCTTACACCTAAAGGAACTAGGAAAAGAACAAAAAAAACCCCAAAGTTGCTAGAATTAAAGAAATAAAAAAGATCAAAGCAGAAATAAATGAGACTTAAAAAAATAAAAAATCAATGAAACTAAAAGCTAAACCTTTGAAAAGATAAATAAAACTGATAAATCTTTAGCCAGACTCATCAAAAAAAAAAAAAAAGAGGGTCCACATCAGTTAAAACTTTTTTTTATTAATTTCTATTTTCATTGACTTTTGTCTAGAGGATATGTTTTATATCATTCTGAGCCCCTGGAATTTAATGAAGCTTCCTTCATGGACCAGTAAATTTTTGTGAATGTTCTTAGTGTGCTAATCACTGCAGATGGTGATTGCAGCCATGAAATTAAAAGACGCTTACTCCTTGGAAGGAAAGTTATGACCAACCTAGACAGCATATTAAAAAGCAGAGACATTACTTTGTCAACAAAGGTTTGTCTAGTCAAGGCTATGGTTTTTCCAGTAGTCATATATGGATGTGAGAGTTGGACTATAAAGAAAGCTGAGCACCAAAGAATTGATGCTTTTGAACTGTGGTGTTGGAAAAGACTCTTGAGAGTCCCTTGGACTGCAAGGAGATCCAACCAGTCCATCCTAAAGGAGATCAGTCCTGGGTGTTCATTGGAAGGACTGATGCTGAAGCTGAAACTCCAATACTTTGGCCACCTCATGCGAAGAGCTGACTCATTTGAAAGACCCAGATGCAGGGAAAGATTGAGGGCAGGAGGAGAAGGGGACGGCAGAGGATGAGATGGTTGGATGGCATCACCGACTCAATGGACGTGAGTTTGGATAAACTCTGGGAGTTGGTGATGGACAGGGAGGCCTAGCGTGCTGTGGTTCATGGGGTTGCAAAGAGTCAGACACGACTGAGCAACTGAAGTGAACTGAACTTAGTGCGCTAAAAAAAACAAAAATCTTATTAATTTTATTGTGCAAATCTTCTATATATCCATTTAACTTTTAATCTGTTTAATTTTTTGGTTTTGAGAGAATTTTTTGAAATTTCCAAGTATAATTGCTTATTTATCCCTGCACTTCTGTCAATTGTTGGATTATATATTTTGAGGTCATATTGTTAGAGGCACATATTATTTTATCATGATTATATCTTTATACATGATTGATTCTTTTATCATTATTTAATGTCCATCCTTATTGTCTGTGATATTTTTTGTTGATTTCCATTTTATCAGTTATTAAAATCACTATCTTAGCTTTCTTTTCATTCAAATCAATGAAGAATTTCTAACATTCTTTATTTTTAATCTTTCAGTGTTTTTTGATTTTATTTTGTCTGTAAATAATATATTGTCAGATTTATTTTTTATTCTGAAAAAAAAAAAGCTTTCTTATAAAAAAAAGTTCTTCTAATTGGTAAGTTTAACCTAGTTACATTATCTTTATTATGTCCATCTTATGCCATAGTTTTCATTAACTATATTTTCTTCTTGTTTCATTTTACAGTTTTTATATTTAAGTCCATATGAAGTTAATTTTTGCATATTTTTTCTATGAGACTTAGATTGGGGTTATTTTTTAGCCTAAGGATGCCCCATTGTACCAGTACCACGTGTTGACAATGTGTCTCTCCCTCCACCAATACCGCACAATCTTAATCACTGTAGCTAGATTATCATCCAAGACACTGGGTAGAGTGACTTCTCATTTTTTCTTCTTTTTCTAAAGTATTTTAGCTATTCAAGGTATTTGAATATTCCATACACACGCACACACACACACATATGAAATAGTAAGCTTGTTTACAAAAAAACTGTTCAAATTTTATAGGAATTGTGTTAAACCTACAGCTTAATTTTGGAAAAATTGACATCTTCATTGTGCTGAGCCTTCTGTTGTCTCTCCATGCATTTAAGTCTTCTTTAATTTCTTTCATCAGCACTTTGTAAATATCATTACACAGATCTGCTGCATGTTTTGTTAAATTAATATCTAAGAGCTTCATTTTCTTTAGAGTGATTGGACATGGTATTGTGACTTTAATTTTGGTTTCCACATGTTCATCATTAGCATGTAGAAACACCATTAATTTTTACATGCTGCTCATTTACTTTTATTTTCCTTCTTTGCTTTCTATGGACAGATCAAGTTTACTTATACTGGTTTAAAAGCTGTAATTTTGTTCTTGCTTTGTTTGCCCATAGGACCATTTCTAGAAACTTTAAATGTTTGTTTTAATAATTTTCACCAGTTTCCCTATAGAGCAGCTCAGCAGGTCTCCTTCGGTTGGGATGCCAGAAGTTCTCTCTACCACGCTAGTTAACCACCTTGACAGGAGACTCACCTAGGAAATCTTTTACAGGCGTAAAGACCTTAGCATGCTGTCACTCTCCCAATCTGTCTTGTCCCACTGCGAGTGTTTGGAACACTTGCCTAAAGCACTAATTAGCAGACGGTTCCAGCCTGGGGCCAGGCTTCCTCCTACCTCCAAGCAGTCCCACCTACCCTTTCCCAGGTCCTAAGGAGATGGATCCTACAGACCCCTTCTCTGCAATGCTTCTTTCCTTGTGTTTCACATAGAGAATTCAGTGGGTCCTGGTGTCCTCTCTGGTCTGTATGCAGCAGTTGTGATCCTGAGAAGCAGGGTGGAATCAGAAGTCACGGTTTCTTGTACCATTGAGTGATCTGTGCTGTACTGTTTGTTTTATATTGTTTCTTTTCTCTTTTTTTTTTTTTTTTTTGGCTGTACCCTGCGATTTGCAGGATCTTAGTTCCCTGACCAGGGAATGAACCTGGGCCACTGTAGTGAAAGCTGAGTCCTAACCACTGGACCCCTGGGGAACTCCCTGTGCTGAAATTTATTTATATTCATTGGCCCTGAGCATATTGGCACCTACCCAAATAGAAAAGGTCTTTAAAGACCATCTGGTCCAGTGCCTTTCAACCCTAGTCACACATTTAAATGACCTGAGGAGTTTTAAAAATATCAGTGTCTTAGTTCCCCGTCTAAGTCATCTAAACCAGAATCTCTGCAGGTGAAATTGGATGGACATGTTTTTGAAAGCCCCCCAGGAGATTCAAAAGTACAGTGAAGGTTGAGAACCACTGCTGTCAATCTAATCTTCATTTTACTAATGCCCAGAAAACAGAAGTGACTTGCCTGAGGCATACATAGAGTTAGACTAATCTGATGACTTTAGACTAACTGTTTTGGCTTTATCTCACCACTACACCTTTTTGTTGAGTGCATCCTAACTTACTTATCTGTCTCATTCAGGTACACCTATAAGGCCAGGTCAAGACAG
Source organism: Giraffa tippelskirchi (assembly GCF_054371585.1). Lineage (NCBI taxonomy): Eukaryota > Metazoa > Chordata > Mammalia > Artiodactyla > Giraffidae > Giraffa > Giraffa tippelskirchi. Next base: position 68,093,943 of record NC_137277.1, read on the forward strand.
AGCCTCTTGTTTATTGACTGTGTGACACTGTTCTTAAACAGCTTCACCACTTACAGTGTGAGCTCATCCTGAACTCAACCAACCCCTCTGGGTCTCTGGCTCCTCCTTACACCAGGCCAATGCTGGCCTCCATAGCCAGCAGGAAGAGATGGAGACAGCTGGATGGAAGTCAGACCTAGTTTGGGTCTTGGCTTCACAACGCAAAACTTCCTGAACTTCAGTTTATTCCCCTACAATATGAGCTGCAATCTCTACCTTCAGAGGTGGGTTTACTCTGGATCAGGATCCCTGACTCACACAAGCTCCTTCCAAAGTCCTGAAAAGGGTTCTCAGTTTCGTAGTCCCATTTTGTATTCTTATTCATTAAGCGAGCTCTCCTATGTGTTACCAGCTTCAGATGCCACAAACCTCGGATACGCTCCTTCCCACCCCACAGAGGTACTGTAGGAGTTAAATAAGATTCTGTTCATAAAGTGTGGGGCATGCAGTAGATGCTCCAAAAATACTTCCCTCCAGAACAGCCCAGAAAAGGGTTGAAAAGACAGAGTCATAGCTGTTGTGCTTGCAGCAAGCCCTTTTTAATGTCCAGCATCTTGCCATTCAACAATCCAACCCCTATCCAAGGGTGTCCTCTGGGTTCCAGACACAAGCGATGGGGATGCTAAGGCACCTGGGTCTCAAGAGGGGCCTCCTCAGCTTTGATGTGGCTGTAGATCCAGTCGAGGTAACGGCTGACTTTGGTGTAAATGCCGTAGTTGTAGAGGCGCCCACAGCCCTCTCCCCAGCTCACCAGGCCCACCAGGAACCAGGTGCCACGGAAGAAGGTGACCATAGGCCCCCCGCTGTCACCCTCACAGGCATCCCTCGAGTCCCCAAGGATACCAGCGCACAGCATGTTCTCAGAGATCTCGTTTTCCATGGCGTGGACGCATGCATTGTACGGGACCACGGGGACCTTGATGAAGTTGAGGACGGAGGTGAGGTTTCTCTTGGTCTCATCACGGTAGCCCCAGCCTGTCACCACAGTCTCCTGGCCAACCTGGGTGAGCTTGCGCTCAGAGAGGCCAGTATCCGGGAGGCAGATGGGCACAATGGTCTGAGAAAGAGTGGCAGGCTGGGCCAGGTGGAGCAGGGCGATGTCGTTGTCACTGGTGCTCTTGGTATAGTTAGGGTGGATGATGACCTTCTTGATGTCCAGGTCCACCTCCCAGCTCTCCCAGCGCCGCATGTCATACTCCCCTGCAGGGCAGAGGGGCTGTCAGAGTAAGCCTGGGGGCACTTCATTCCCCAGGGGCCCCGCTGAAGCTAACAGGACTGCCCTGCTCCTGCGGGCCCTCGTGGATGACAGGGAATGGGTCCACAGTGGGAGTGGTCACCATGCACCCCTGGCAGGTGCTGGGCCACAGGGCTGTGCCTCAGGTCCCTGTCAAGGTTAACAGCCCATGAGTGTCAGTCCTAAAGGGGCAAACGCCAGTCTGAATTCAGGACTGGCTCAGAGATGCAGTAGTGAGGCTTGGGCAGTGACCAGCAGTGGGCAGTTAGCAGGGAAGCTCGCTGGAAACCTGGGACAGAGCCTCAAAGAGAAAATGGGGTGCCTGCTGAGGTGGAGGCAGGGCAGGAGCAGCAGGACCCAGAGAAGCAGGGCCAGCTGGACATAGGCTCTAACCAGGGAAGAAAGATCTGGATCACACACAAGACACAAGGTCTTCTCAGGCGAGGCAGATGGCTCCTGGTAAGTGGGAGTGGGGCTCTTATTCCAAGCCCAGCCCCATGGGAGGCCACTGGCCTTTGGTTTTGCTGGACATAACGGCAGAGAGTGTGGGTCTGGTCAGTCATTCTCAATACACATCTTTTTCCTTCTTTTTGCATGATGGTTGGAGTGAGAGCCCTCACCCCCAGAAATTGGCAGAGTAGGGCCCAGGCTTGGGGAGCCCCGGGCTGTTGCAGGGGAGCAACTGGCTGTTGTGGCAGATGCCAGGGCTCCCACCGCACAGTTGATCCCTGTCAATCTGTGTGAAGTGTGGCCCTGAGGCCAAGCCATGTGGATACCTTCTGGGTCTCTGCACCCAAGGGTGCTGTAGATACATACATACAGCCTGCTCCACATACTGAGAGTGAAGACACAAGTATGTATGTAACCCCCTCACTTGCAAACACATACGTAAATGCCTAGACACCAGATTCAAAGAGAACCCCTTACGTGCAAACTTACCTGGTGTCATGGTGTCTAAAATCCCACCATGGGAGGGGCAGACTGGGAGCACACAGCCCTCTTCCCACCAGATGCCTTCTGTGTGGGTTCAAGCCCCCCAGAGACCAGGCTCCCCAAACCCGGCCACCCTCCTGCCTGCTTCCAGCCCGCACCGAGCCTGACGATGAGCTTCTTGTGGTTCTCCAAGCAGTGGGCCACCGTCAGCACCCAGGAGATGTGGATTAGTACTGCCCCACAGACCAGCTTCTTCTTGGAGTTCAGCAGGACTGCCTGGAATGGCAGGGTGGGGGGTGCAGGCAGTGACATCACAACACAGCTTTCTGACAGCTCTGCTCAGGCCTCTGGGGTCTTGGCACAGCCCTAGGTATGGTTCTCAAGCTCAACGTATTAGCTGCATAAGTAGGTCTTTCCTGGGTTCCCTGGTCACATAAGCATGGACTTTTGGGCACTTTCTCCTCTGCACGTTTGATAGAGTTTGCCTGTTCCAGAGTGTCTCCCCACGTTTGCCCATGCTGTTCCTATAATCACCCTCAGCAGCGTGCAGAGTTCTTCCTACCCTTGATGGCTAAGGCTGGGCCTCAAGTCCTCTGGGTAGCCTTTGAGGCCCCCTCCAGGTTCCCTCAGCCCCTGTCCTGCCAGCCATCCCAGCTCTGGTCCCATTGGGTTGCCGTGTGTTTAGGATCCTGACCCTCCTGGGGGTCAGATCCCCAAGACCTACCAGTCCCCAGATTATTGATCTCCGGGGACCCTAACTCCCAGTGCCTTGGAGTCAGACATCAAGTAAGTGTTAGTTTCCATGGGGAAGCTGGAGAGGGACTCAGGGGCCAACCCTCCCTCCTAGCCTTTTGCTATGCAAACACTGCTCCTCTCAGTCAGGCCTCTGCCTGAAACACCACCACACAGCATTCTCTTTCCAGCTGCTTTTTAAAGCTATACTTCTTCCTGCTTGCTCCACTCTGGACCCCATGCCCACTCCACCCTGCCCAACTGCTCCTCTCTCATCAAGTTAGCGCCATCTTTCTCTGGGACCCTCCACCCTTAGCACTGCCTCCCCCCACTCCAAGCAAAGGCTCACTTCCCTCCCCACTGGTGCCTCCAGAACAGGAACTGGGCTCAGTGACTCCTGACCCAGATGATGAACTGCTGTCTCTCCTCTCACCTGCCAGGGGCTGTCTCCCCATCTAGCCTCCTGCCCATTGACAATCCGTGGATCCAACTGGTCTTTTTGGTCTACTTGGTTTGTGTCACGTTTCAAGGTCTTGCGTTTCTTGTCCATTCGCTTCCCTAGCCTCCCACAAGGGAACGTCACTGAAGGCAGGAGAAAGCAGCTGAGTGCCTGCCAGGCACTGCTCCCAAGACTGCCTCCCATGTCTGTCCACCTCCTACCAGCAGCCTCATTTGCTGCCTTGTAGGATAAATGATGCTTAGACATGTAGTTCTATCACTTGCAAAGCCCCTCAGGTCAGTCGGTTAACAAACAGCGCCACTTAATGGCGAAAGTCAGACCAAGCAGCATCTCTACCCAGTGGCCTGTCCTTAGGCAGCTTATTCAAGTTCTAGGAGTTCAGTACACCCCAGGGCTGCTGGGAGTAGTCCCTGGGACGCTCAGTAAGGTCTCATGCTGGGATGTTACCGAGCTCCTAACAGAGGTAAGAACTTATGGGTAGGAGGAGGTGGGCACTCCTGAAGAGCCTCAAAGTGGCTCTGAGCATAGTCGTGAGGTCCTCTGCCAGGAGGAGAGAGCACAGAACAGAACTGAGGCCAGGGCCCTTCAGACTGGGTTGAGAGATTCAGACTTGCAGGAGCAAGGGGAAGCCATCATCAGGGAGACCGAACAGTGACAGAAAATGGAGATGAGATAATAGCAACAAAATTCCAGAAGCTGAGGGACATGGTGACTGACTTGGTCGTCTGAGAAAGCCGAAACGTCAGCCAGTAGTAGGAGATGCAGTAGCAGGCTGCTTAGCCCCAGAGATGTCCAGGAAACCTCTATGTGTGTCTGAGGAAGCTGTGCAGGTAGTATGGCAGGAATGTTGCTGCTGCTGCTGCTAAGTCACTTCAGTCGTGTCTGACTCTGTGTGACCCCATAGATGGCAGCCCACCAGGCTCCCCCGTCCCTGGGATTCTCCAGGCAAGAACACTGGAGTGGGTTGCCATTTCCTTCTCCAGTGCATGAAAGTGAAAAGTGTAAGTGAAGTCGCTCAGTCGTGTCCGACTCTTAGTGATCCCATGGACTGCAGCCCACCAGGCTCCTCTGTCCATGGGATTTTCCAGGCAAGAGTACTGGAGTGGGTTGCCATTGCCTTCTCCACAGGAGGAATGTTGAGAGTTTGTCAAAGAAACTGCTAGAGCCCTAGGCTTCTGTCTCGACCCCTCATCAGTGACTTGACTATCCTCTCTGACCCCTGCAGAAGACCCTAGGTGTATTCTCTGAAGAGGGTGAACCAGAGACTGTGAGCTCAGGACTCAAGGAGACGCCACAGGAAAGAGTGACACACAAGGCTGACCAGACAAAGTCCCACAGACACCTGCAGGCTGGGAAAACGCCAGCTCCTCTCCCCTGCACCCCACACAGGGCTAGAAGCCAGGCTGGGACCACCCAAGCATGAGTTTGGATGATTCCTAACAGAAAATGGCCTAAAGACCTAAGAATCTGGGCAATAGGGTTCTGTCAGTGACTTGAGCCTTCAGATGGCCTCACAGAAAAGCCCACTGGCCAACAGGCCCACTAGGCATTTCTTTGAAACTTCCTGTGACTCTCTAATTACTTCAAAAGGAAAAGTTAGATCTTCTGTTTTTTCAGTAAAAGGACTATAAAAGGACTGGACTATAAAGTCGTGGCTGCTGTCTATGGGGTCGCACAGAGTCGGACACGACTGAAGCGACTTAGCAGCAGCAGTAAGTTTCTCAAAAGAACACAGAATCAAAGAGATGGAACATAGAAGAGATCATAAAACTAGAAAATCAGCCCAGGGCAAAGAGATCTAATTAGAAGATGCAGAAACACAGAACAAAAAGCAGAGAAAGCAGAAAGGTCAAGCCATCCAGGATATAACTAAAGAAATGTTCCTAGAAGTAGAAGATGTGAATTTCCACATGAAAAAGACTCTACAAAGTGAATGAAAGGAAATCCACACTAAGGAACAACCTATTGAAATTCATGGTAAGGGTTGCCAAACTCCGATTGTTGTGCAAGTATATAACTCTGATAGTAATTAAGACGTATAAAAAAGAAAACAGAAAAGAAGGTTGCGCTCTCTCTTCAGAGAAACCAGAGGTAAAGGGGGATATAAAGCCATCCAAGATGGTGGCTCAGCTGGTGAAGAATCTGCCTGCTGATGCAGGAAACGCAAGAGACTCGGGTTCAATGCCTGGGTTGGGAAGATCCCCGGGAGAAGGAAATAGCAACTCGCTCCAGTATTCTTGCCTGGAAAACTCCAGGGACAGGGGAGCTTGGTGGGCTACAGTCCATGGGGTCGCACAGAGTCAGACACGACTGAGCACTCACACGATAGATGTGGAGGGTACTGGAGGCGTGCCCTCCACATCCGCTCATCCGGTGAGCTACCTCTGTGCTCCTGCCCCAGGAGGCATCCCCAAGGTGAGCGGTGGCGCCTGGAGAAAGGTGGGCAAGCGAAGGAAAGAGCGGGCAGGACACCCGCGACACCCGTCGGGGACACCCTCCTTCTCCCATCTCCCTTGCCTAGGACTCAACCCGGTGGCTCGCTCACCGCCCGGGGATCCCGCGCGGTCCCCATTGAGGGAGCTCACCCTTGGACTCGCAGAGCTGGTGGTCGTCCTCCAGCCGGTAGCCGGGCGCGCAGCTGCAGTGGCGCCTGCCCTCCTCCTCCCGGCAGTAGTGCGCGCAGCCGCCGTTGTCCGCCGAGCAGTTGGAGAAGCGCACCTCTGGGCAGACATGGAGGAGGGCGCCCCGAGGGCGCGGTGGCTCTACGCGCCCGGCAGGCTACGGGCCCGGGGAGGTCCCCGCCCCGCCGCCTGCCGCCCCCCGCCCCCCGCCCCTCGCCCCCTCACCGTGCAAGCAGAAGCGGCCCTCCCAGCCCTCGGCGCAGTCGCAGCGGAAGCCGCCCAGGCCATCGATGCACTTGCCGCGTCCGCAGCATGGGAGGTCGCACGGGCTCTCTGAGGGCCGGTCCTCGCACTGGTCCCCGTCTGCGACGAGGGGTGAAGAGGGCGTCACGCGGGCCGCCGGCCCGCTCCCCGTTCCCCCAGCGACCCAGAGACCCCCGGGGGGCACAGGTATGGTGGCCCCAGGTCTGGAGCGCACTCACCGCTATACTTGGACCAGAAGGCCATCTGCGGAGAGAAGTGGCAGCATCAGGGGCCGTCAGCCCACCTGTGTAAATGGGGAGCCCCTGGGACCCCTCCCCGGGCTGGCCCAGGTCCAGCAGGGCAGCATCTAAGCGGACAGGGGAGCGATTATCCCACACAAGGAGGGGTCAACCCCCTCAACCGGGTTGGGGGGTGGGGGAGGGGCGGGCAGCTGTATCCTGAGAAACGCCAGGCCCCTCCTTGCCTCTCTGGCCATCTCCACCTCACATCCCATACCTGACCCCGGTGCCCTGGAAGCTTGCTCTGGGTGCTGGCTGCCACCAAAGCAGCCACTGCAGCAGAAGGGACCCAAAAGCTCCCCCCCCCCCGCGCCCCCGCGTGCCCTGCTCTGTCTCATGCCAGCCCCCTCCCTCCTTTCTCAGCCTGTCTGGTCTCCCTGAGCCGGTGTGCTCAGAGCTGAGTGTCCAGCAGGACACTGTAGGTGAGACACAGCTTGCTAATTCAAGAAGTCTGCTTTTATAACCGGGTTTGGGCTTCCTTGGTGACTCGGTAAAGAATCTGCCAGGAATTCAGGAGACCTGGGTACGATCCCTGGGTCAGGAAGATCCCCTAGAGAAGGAAATGGCAACCCACTCCAGTATTCTTGCCTGGAAAACCCCATGGACAGAGGAGCCTGGCGGGCTACAGTCCATGGGGTCGCAAGAGTTGGACATGATTTAGTGACTGAAACACCGTCTTGGTGGCACTTCCACTGCTGGGCTGGGGACCACCATTCCGAGATGGGCTTGATGATGCTGGGCTTGATGCCCAGGCCACAAGCCCCCCTGCTGGAGACCTGGGTTAGGTGGGTGTGATGTGGCCAAGCCATGCCTGCAGAAAGCCACCTAGACGTCTGCTGAGGAGGCCATTTGAGGAAAGAGTCCGTGGGGATCTAGTCAAGCAGGTGGTGGCAGAAGGCAAGAGAAAAAGCCACCCAGAGTTCCCCCTTCAGCCCTGAAAGCCCTGAGTGGGAGGGCATGCCTACAGACAGCTTGAGGGGCCCCCAGGTGGTGGCACAGCCCCAGGTTCTAGAAGATAAAGTGAGCTCCTGAAGCTGGAGGGGGTCTGAGCCTTGTATCAGGAAGCCACCTCCCTTACCGAGTGCACGCTACCGCCTCAGGGGCTCCACCATGGAGCTCTGGGGGCCAGAGAGGATGGATCCTTTCCTTAGATCCCCTGAGCAACCAGATTTCACCCCTGGAGAATCTCAGGCACCGAGTGGGTGTGTGTGCAGAGACATCAGAGTCTTGGGTCACCTGATGAGCAGGTGCAGCGTGGAAGCAGGGGTGGTGGCCTTTTGGTCACAGGGAGTGAGAAGAGGGGAGGCAGTGGTGGCCAGTTGTAGGTGAACTGGGACTGAGTGGGAATCCCAGCCCAGGGCTTCCCCAGACTCTTCGTGCTCATTGCAGAGTTCTGCTTCTTGGAGTCCTGACCAAGACCGCAGGGCCATTTACTCTGCAGCTGCACCCCCAGCAAGCTGGGAGGTAAGGGGCTGGTGTCCACTGCCCCCCTCTCAAGGGCCCCAGGCTGCTTCTCCAGGTCCCACCCCCGAGCCTCATTTTCTGCACCCAGTCGGGCAGCCTTACTGTGTCTTCCGTGTTTTGGAAAATCTCCCGAGCCTCCTCGAACTCACAGACCTCCTCTGAGCACTCACGCTCCACGCTGCCGGGCCTCAGCTCCTCCAGGAAGGAGTTGGCACGTTTGCGGATCCGCAGCACTTGGTGGGCACGCTGGCTGCTGGAGAACACTGAATCTGGGGTGGGGACGGGGAGCTGACTTTGGTGGGGGGCCTGCTGTGAGGGGCCCCCACTGGGGAGAGACCCTGGGGAGGTTTGCAGCTTGGGTCCCCTCCTCCCCTGCTCTCCTCCTTCTCCCGAAGTAGGTGACAAGTCATCTGAGGACAGGACACGTAACCATTCAGAGTGCGTGCGCTAAGACAGACAGACCTTCTGAACCCACCTCAATCTCCATGTGACCTTGAGCCAGCCTTTACCTTTCTTCACTTTGGTTTATTCATCAAAAAATGAGGATGAGATAGTCATGTAAAACACTTAGCACAGTGCCTGGCACAGAAATGAGCAGCCAGTGACCAATGCCACGTGCTATTGCTATTGCTGGGCTTCCCTGGTAGCTCAGCTGGTAAAGAACCCGCCTGCAGAGCAGGAGACCCCGGTTCCATTCCTGGGTCAGGAAGATCCCCTGGAGAAGGGAAAAGCAACCTACTCCAGTATTCTGGCCTGGAGAATTCCATGGACAGAGGAGCCTGGCAGGCTATATAGTCCATGGGGTCACAAGAGTCTGACACTACTGAGCGACTTTCACTGCTCTTGGTATTGTTCAATTGCAGAGTTGAATGGGCCTCATTGTTCTCCAAGTACCCCTTGTGGCACCCAATCTTGACTCCCTCCCTCCATCCTCCCGGCCCCCCCACCCTAGGAAGAATTTCCCATGCCCTTCCCCTTGGGCGGGAATACCTGGATAACAGCAGCGCTGCCACCCAGGGAGCACCACAATATCCCCCAGGTTCTGAAAGGTGTCTGCCTTGGATGCAGGGGGATAGCTGGGGTGGAGGGACCAAGCTGGGGAGTGTAAAAGAGAGGCTCCAGGATGCCATGGCCGGGAAGGGCATCCTCAGGGAAGGAAGATGTGCTGGAACTGAGTCTGGCCTTTGGAGCCACATGGACCAGGGTTGGGTGTGGGGAGGAAGGCACCCCAGGCAGACCAGCAACTCAAGAAGAGGCAGAAATGTAAGAAACAGCCTGTTGTGGCTCCAGGAGCGGGGGGAATGGCCCACCTAATAAACCAGGTAGCTCATTTCTCCCACAGGCCTCCCCACCCCCTGAATTCTGGCCTCCGGTTCTTGGCTGTGTGGACCAGGGGAGCAGTTGGGGCAGGGCAGCAGATGAGCATTTTAGGAGGAGAGGCTGCCCTGGGGTAGTATGGATGGCAGCTGGGCCTGGAGCTCACACAGTTGAGAGAGTAAGTAGTGGAGAGGGAAAGCCGGGGGCTCTGTGACCACTCCCCCCCAGGGAGGAGGAAGGGCGTGTCCCCAGGGGCTCCCAGTCATCATCTCAGTACTCAGGCCCTGGGTGCCCTGCTGCTTTTGCCCTCAGTCACGTCATCTCTGTTCATCTCACCTCACCCTGAGGCTCAGAGGAGATGGCGAAAAGTAGGAAGATCCCGAGGGTCCCAGGGAGCGGGGAAGGGGAGCATGGCCTTACCAGGAGGAGCTGGTGTGCTGGAAATTCCCCAGACGGTCATGAACAGTAAGAGGCTTGTAAGCTGCCACATTCTGAAGCTGCAGCCACCTGTCTGAGGAGGACTTCTGAGCTTCCAGCAGCCCACCAGCCCCGACTCTGCCCACCACCACCCCCTCCTCCCACCGTGGGAGCTGAGTGAACAAGCCTCCCGTGCGCGCACGTGTGTGTGTGTGTGTGTGTGTGTGTGTGTGTGTGTGTGTGTGTGCTGGTCGCCAGGGCAGAAGCTGGGGTCAGGGGTCCCTGGTGACTATTCCGTCCGCTTCTCTATCCGGAGCTAAGGTCACACGACCTGAGTCTGCAGGGTGAAGAGAGGAAGTGGAAGGGGCAGTAACCTGGTGAAGATCAAAGGGGACTTGGCACAGAAGGGTTTGTGCCCTCCCCTGATGAGGGTTTGGGGGTGGCGCCTCTGCCGATCTACAGGCCAGGCCAAGAGTAATAACTAACATTTATTGGACACTCATGGTGCCTTTCAAGCAATTTGCACCTCGTTCAGAGGGCAGGTCACCAAGTCAGAGCGAATCCCAGCTCCAGGACAGGGTTGCTGGGCAAGATCCCTTACTGCTCCTCGGTTTCCTCATTTGTAAAATGGTTGGGAAAACTGTATTTCTGCCCTATATGGTTCTTGTGAGAATTAAATGAGTTCATCTACATAAAGCTGTTGAATAGGTTTGTGCACAGCAAATGCTCAGTAAGCCCGAGCTACTATTATCTCAGCTAAGGCTCACCACCACTCAAGAGGTAGGTATTAACGGTGTCACCCCATTTCACAGAGCGGGGATTGAGGCTCACAGGAGAAAAGTCACTCATTAAACACTCACAACCAGGAAGTGGAAGAGCTAGTACTCGAGCTCAGGCCCGTATGGCTCCAGGCCTGGAACTTTAACCCTTGCCCCAAACCACCAGGTGCTCCCCAAGGCCACAAACGCCCTGCTGCCTTCCAGGCTGAGTGGGTGCCCCACCAGCACTCCTCCCACCTTCCCCTCCCGCCTTCGCTGGCTCCCTCTGAGGCTAGTTCTGACTTTTGTTTAAAGGGTTTAGAAGTAGAGGTGGGGGTGGGGTGGGGACCCCCAGGGCACCCCGGGCTCCAAGCTGCCTCTGGTGATGGCTCTGAGGTCTGGAGGCCCTCGGCCAACTCCCACCTCCCTCAGAGTCTGGGAAGAAGGCCCCTGGGAACCGTGGCACCCAAGCCTGACGAATGCCAACCAGAGCTTTGGCCTGGCTGGTGGCAGAGGTGCGATTTCCTTACGCCAAGCTCCAGCCAGCTTCTCGAACCCTTCAGGCCTGCTCACCCTCCTCCAGCCTCTGTCACAGGCCCTCCTTGAAGGGGACTTACTGGGGTGGGCCACGGAGAGACTGCACGGTTGCCCTCCTGCCGCCATGACAGCCTGGAACTTGAGTTAATCCATAACCACAAATATTTGCTTGGCCCTCAGTGCAGAGGCCGCCCTCTCCACAGATAAACAAACAAGCTCCCAGCTCAGGACAGCTCTTGCCCCAAGCCCCCTCTGCCCCACAAGTGGGAGGGAGGTGAGGGGCAGGCACCTCCAGGTGTGGCCTCATTTTAGCCTCATAGCAGCTGGCTAAAGGAAGGACACTGTCCCCTTTTTGCAGATGAGGACATTTTTACCTAGTGATATTGCCGTTTGCCTCAGATCAGCACAACTGATGATGTTATTTCACCAAATCTAAGATGCCATTGGGCTACCCAGGCGGCGCTAGTGGTAAAACACACACACACACACACACACACACACACAAACCTGCCAATGCAGGAGGCATAAGAGATGCAAGTTTGATCCCTGGGTTGGGAGTATCCCCTGAAGAAAGATATGGCAACCTACTCCAGTATCCTTGCCTGGAGAATCCCATGGACAGAGGAACCTGGCAGGCTACAGTCCATAGAGTCACAAAAAGTCAGACACGACTGAGCGACTTAGCATGCATGCAGGATGCCATTGGTTATAAGATGCATCTATTTTATACGTCAGCATAAAAAAACTGTTAATTACTCAATGGCCTGCCATACTGATAACATCATGATGTGATGTAAAAACAGAAAAAGATTTGCCTCTCAGGGTCTCTATCACATGGGTGCCAATACTCGGCTAAACCCTCAGCTCCAGCTCCTCAATTTTGCAGATGAGGACACACAGAAATCTTTTGCCATTGGACCAAATTCACGGAGCCAGTAAATGGCAGGTCTGGATTAGAACTCAAGTCTTTCCAGCACTTCTGGCACCTCTCACCTACTTTTGTGAGCAAGTGAGAAAAGTCAACAGAATTTTGGAAAGTCTGCAGTCAGTTTGTGACCAGTATGTCAGAAAGGGCAGGAGCAGAAGTAAAGAGTTTGACCTAGAACCTCGGCCCTGGCGCTGCGGTCCATCAGCACTTATCACGCATCTTCCTTCCTGTACTAGAAATGTCCCCGCTTCTTCCAAATCCCACTCCCTCCTTGGAGAACTTGACCACACTCCTCAGAGTCCCAGCCCTTGCACAGCTCATGTGACTCTTCCCTAGTGACCTCTGGTGACAGCACCAGGAAGTCCCCTGACCCAGGAGTCAAACAGATTCTCTCCCCCAGCCTGCAGGAGTGGGGCATCAGTCACAGGGTTTGAAGCCAGAGCCTAGATATGCACATCTGGGCCTAAAGCAGAGGAGGCTGATGAGGAGAGAGATGTAGACGTAAAGAGAGAGGCTGAGACCACGAAGACCTGGAGAGTCTGGGCAAGGGGAGCAGCAGCAGCCTACTTCATCATGACTGGGGCACACCCTGTGTTTGGCTTCATGGGGGTCTCCCTGCCCTCGTGGGAAATTCCCTCTTTCCTTAAGTCTCCTTGCAACAAGACACCTCCTCCTGGGTTACAGCACTGTTCCAAGCTGTAGAGTACAAGGCCCTTATGCTGCCCACACGGCCCACTGGAGAAAACCAGAGGAACAGGGTGAACGTCTAACAAGGTAGACGCACTGTGCAGAGGCCAAGGGGCAGGTACAGATGGTGATTCTTATGAAATTCCAAGGAGAGGGAAATCAGCGCAAATAGGGTGACCAGAGAAGGCTACCTGAAGGAGGCAAGGCTTCAGCTGGACATCAGAAGGCAGGCAGGACCCAGGTAAGAGAGGAAGGGCCCTCAGGTGGGGAGGAGGAGAAGACAGAGTTTGGGATGGAGCTTCTGGCAAGTGGGGGGTCAGTGGCTGTTTGTAAGGTCTGGGGCTACTGCTTAGAGAAAGGAAGTCATGGTCCTGATGACTTGGGCAGGAACCATGAAGACCATGTGCCCAACCACACAAGAGGGGTGGCTTTCACAGCCAAGGAATGTATAAAAATGCCTCCTGCACCCTCATGCTAGCTCCAGGGTCCTCCCCCATGAGTCTGCAGCATCACTTCTACCCCACAGCCTGCTATCCCTCATTTCACCTTCCAAGTGCAAGGCACTGTGCTTGTTCACAGGGACTCCTGCCCGTCTTCTCCTCTCTGCCATCTCCTTGCCTCCCACCTGCTCCCCAGCCTAGCCCAGGAGATCAGCTCTGTGTGAAGTTTACTTAGGGTCCAGCACAAACCCTGACCAAGAATAAGGGACTCTGCCGGAGGCACCCACCTACAAACCAGCTGAGATGCCAAAGCATCAGCACCTAGAAGAGCCAGGGCATCTGCAGTGGGAGAAATGACTAGTGCTAGGGTCCACTAAGGTGGACCAGGGAAGGTCAGGAGGGTTCCTCTTGCCCTTCATGCCCGTGGGCCTGCTGGGATGCTGTAGTAGGGGTGCCTGCATCACAGCCTCCACATTGGCTGCCAGCGCAGGAGACTCGGGTCACCTCCCTGAAGCAAAGAAGGTCAGTGCCACCAGCTCTTGCCAAGTTCTGCTGACTTGAAAGGCAGGCATCACCTGGAGTGTCCGGGTGAGTCCAGGTATGCGGCATCCCTGCTCACTTGCGACAGCCGTCCAGCAGGGGGCGCTGCCGTGGTAGCGCGGAAGGGTTCCGGCCTGGGCTACAAGGTGCAGCTTCACCCGGCTTGGTGGACGTAGCCGACTATCTTGTCTGTCTCTGGGGTTGCTCTTCCGAGGTGTGAGTCACCCCACATTGGTCCGATTCAGTCAAATTGACTCAGATGGTAGAGCAGAACTCAGGCATTCCAGCTAGAGATGGTTGAGAGACAGGAAGGAGTCTGTGTGCAGGGAATTCCCCGAATTTGTGAGGACGCCGGAGAAGGTACGGGAAGCAAAGGAGTGAGGTAAAAAACAAAAGCCAGAATTATCAGGTGGCATCCAGCAGTGGGACGTTCAAAAACCTCATCTTTGGAATCAGGCTCACACGGGTTTAAACCTCATCTTGGTTCCTTCCTGGCTGGGTTGTTTAACTTCCCTGGGCCTCAGTTTCTACTCTGGAAATGAGGCCAAGAAGAGCATCCACCTCAGCTAGTTGTTCGGAGAAGGCAATGACAACCCACTCCAGAGTTCTTGCCTGGAGAATCCCAGGGACGGCGGAGCCTGGTGGGCTGCCGTCTATGGGGTCGCACAGAGTTGGACACGACTGAAGCGACTTAGCAGCAGCAGCAGCAGGTGGTTGTCATGGGGATCAAATAGTGTGTGTGTGTATAGATATATGATACATATGTATATAATATATGCATGTATATTATATATGTGTGTAGATAATTTATTTTTGGCTGCTTTGCGCAGGCTTTCTCTAGTTGCAGCCAGTGGGGGCTACTCTTCACTGTGGTGCACGGGCTTCCCATTGTGGTGTCTTTTCTTGTTGTGGAATAGTTGGGCTCTAGGGTGCTGGGCTTTCAGAGAGTTTCTACAAGGTGGACAGGGCCTGGGAGTTAACAAGTGATTGACTGAAAAATTGAAGTGTTAGTCGCTCAGTCGTTTCCCACTCTTTGTGACCCCATGGACTGCAGCCCACCAGGCTCCTCTGTCTATGGGATTCTCCAGGCAAGAGGACTGGAGTGGAAAAAAAAAGAATACTGGAGTGGGTTGCCATTTCCTTCTCCAGGGGATCTTCCCAACCCAGGGATCGAACCTGGGTCCCCTGCATCGCAGGCAGATTCTTTACCATCTGAGCCACCAGGGAAGCCCAGGTGACTGATTAACTGACAATTTTCTCTTCCCTGCTCCCCAAATGTCTCAGAGAGAAGGTGAGGATCAAAGCCAAGCAGGAACGGGTGTCCCCTTTCCCAACTGCCTGTGGAGGCGGGAGGGGTCTTGAGGGGGTGGTTAGCAGGAGAGGAAGGGCAGCTGCCATCTGTGCTGCAGGTTACCAGCCATCAGCTCTGAATGCTGAGTCACCCCAGATCCCTGGGGTCTGGAGGGCATGCCTACCTAGTATTGGGCCTGACTCTGGTAACAGGTGTCAGAACCCACCGTGAGTTCATTTACTGGCCAGAGTGACTAGAGGTGGGAAGGCATACGGGGAGCCTCCGTCCTCACCCCTGCCATTCCCCTTGCCTGGTGTCCACCCTGGTGTCTTCTGGTGGCGAGGCCAGGCTACTCAGGGCTCACCTGGGAAGAGTGAAGAGAGGAGACAGTCCAGGGTGGGTGGGTTCCCCGTTAAGAAATAGAGATGAATAGATACAGTCCAGTGTCAACAGCACAATGGCACATTGATTCTTTTTTAATTTTATATTGGAATATAGTTAATTCACAATGCTGTGTTAGTTTTAGATGTACAGCAAAGTGATTTAGTAATACATATTCATATATCTGGGCTTCCCTGGTGGCTAAGCTGGTAAAGAATCTGCCTGTATGCAGGAGACCTGGGTTCGATCCCTGGGTTGGGAAGATCCACTGGAGAAGGGAACGGCTACCCACTCCAGTATTCTGGCCTGGAGAATTCCATGGACTGTATAGTCCGTAGGGTCTCAAAAAGTTGGACACGACTGAGCATCTTTCACACATTCCTATATCTATTCTTTTTCAGATTCTTTTCCCATATAGGTTATTACAGAGTATTGAGTATAACTCCTCATGCTCGACAGTAGTCCTTGTTGATCTGTTTTCCTTTTAGTAGTGTGCATATGTCAGTCCCATCCTCCCAATTCATGCCTCTCCCCACCAAGTCTGGGAGTCTGTTTCTGTTCTATAAACAAGTTTATCTGCACCATTTTTTTAGATTCCACATATAAGTGACATCTTTTGATATTTGTCTTTCTCTGTCTTACTTACTTCACTTAGTATGGGAATCTCTAGGTCCATCAATGTTGCCGCAAATGGCATTATTTCATTCTTTCTTTTAAAAAATAGGTGTGCAGTATAATTTACAAGCAGTAAAATTCACTCATCTTGAATGAACAGTTCTGTTTTGACAAATGTATGTAATAGTGTAACCACCAGCACAAACATTAAATGGGTCATTTTTAACACCCTCACAAAGTTACCCTGTGTCTCATCCCCAGCCCCTAGCAGTCACTGATCCTGATTTCTGTTATTTTCTATAGAATGATATAAACATGGAATCCTTACAGTATGTAGCCTTTTAAATCTGGCTTTTTCATTCAACATGAAGCTTTTCAGATTTATCCATGTTGATGTGTGTATCAGTAGTTTCTTTCTGTTGCTGAGTAGTTTCCATTATACAGAAGTACCACATATTGTTATCTGTTTGCCTGTCATGGGCTATTATTAAATAAAACTGCTAGCACACTCACACACAGGTTTTTCTGTGGGTATATGTTTTCTTTCCTTGTAGGCAAATATCTAGGAATGGGATTGCTGAGTCATATGGTAAGTACATGTTTACTTTAAAAAAAAAGAAGAGTGAAAGCAAAACTGTTATCAAAATTGGCTTATACCATTTTGCATTCCCACCAGCAACACTTTGTTGTTATTGTTCAGTTGCTAAGTTGTATCCGACTCTGCAACCCCGTGGACTGTAGCACACCAAGCTCCTCTGTCCTCCACTATCTCTGGAGTTTGCTCAAATTCATGTCCATTGAATTGGTGATGCTATCTAACCATCTCATCCTAACAGACGCAGAAGAGCTTAAGAAGGGGTGGCAAGAATACACAGAAGAACCATACAGAAAAGTTCTCAATGATCTGGACAATCATGATGGTGTGGTCACTCACCTAGAGCTGGACATCCTGGAGTGTGAAGTCAAGTGGGCCTTAGGAGGCATTACTATGAACAAAGCTAGTGGAGGTGATGGAGTTCCAGCTGAGCTATTTAAAATCCTAAAAGATGATTCTGTGAAAGTGCTGCACTCAGTATGTCAGCAAATTTGGAAAACTCACAACACACACATTTCTAATTGCTTTGCATCCTCCTCAGCATTTGGTGTGGTCAGTTCTTTGGGTTTTGTTTTTTAACTTTTAGCTATTCTAGTAGGTATGTTGTAGTATAACATTGTAGCTTGAATTTTTACTTCCCTAATTACTAATGATGTAAGCATCTTTTTCATCTGCTGACATTTATATATCTTCTTTTAGTTATGTGATGGTTTAAATCTTTGACCTATTTTTTACATTGAGTTTTGAGAATTTTTATATATTCTGGCACTAAGCCTTCTGTCACACAAGTAAAATTTTGTTTCAGTCAATGATTTGTCTTTTATTACTTAGCAGTGTCTTTTCATGAGCAAATATTTTTAATTTTGATGAAGTCCAATTATCAATATTTTTTGTGGTTTTTGTTTTTGTATCCTACCTAAGAAATCTTTGCCTTAGATCATGTAGCTCACAAAGGCTTTCTCATGTTTTTTTCTAGAAGCTTTATGGTTTTAGCTTTTGCATTTGGATCTCCAACCCACTTGGAATTTATTAAATTTTACATATAGTGTGAGGCATGGATTAGTGCTTTAATTTTTTTCTCTATATGGATATTGAGTTGTTCCAGCAACATTTGTGACAAACTCTATCACTTTCCTATCGGTGTCATCACTTCATATTTTGTTGAAAATCAGCTAACCATATATACATGTGTCTATATCTGCACTATATTCTATTTTTTAAAAAGATTTTATTTATTTTTGTCTATGCTAGGTCTTTGTTGCTTTGAGTGGGCTTCTAGTTGCGGCAAGTGGTGGCTTCTCTTGTTGCAGAGCACCGACTTCACTTAGTTGCAGGACGTGGGCATAGTTGCCCTGCAGCACGTGGAACCCTTTCACACCAGGGATCGAACCCATGTCCCTTGCACTGGCAGGCGGATTCTTATCCACTACACCACCCGGGAAATCTATATTTTATTCTATTGATCTATCTGTTCCTCCTTATGCCTGCATTATATTGTCTTAATTTCTTGGTCACTGTTACAAGATTCTACTGAATTATGAAATCAGGTAGTGTAAATCCTCCAGCTTTGTTCTTTTTCAAAATTATTTTGGCTAGTCTAGGTCCTTTGTATTTCTACACACATTTTAGAATCAGCTGTCAATTTCTACCTAAAGAATGCTTGCTGGAATTTTGATTGGGGCTGAGTTGACTCTATAGAACAATATGGGCAGAAGAGACATCTCAACACTGAGTCTTCTGATCTATTAGCATGGTATTTCTCTCTCTTTTTTTTAAAGGTCTTTGTTAATTTCTCACAAAAGTTTGACAGTTTTCAGTGTGCAGGTCTTAAATATATTCTGTTAAATTTATCCCTACTTAATTCATGTTTCTTTTAAGATTTATTTATTTTCGGCTGTACTGGGTCTTTGTTACTATGCACGGGCTTTCTCTAATTGCGGTGTGTGGGGTTCTCATTGTGGTGGCTTCTCTTGTTGTGGAGCATGGGCTCTAGGGTACCCAGTTTCAATAGTGTGGCTCATGGGCTTCCCAGGTGGCTCAGACAGTAATGCATCTGTCTGCAATGCAAGAGACCTGGGTTCGATCCCTGGGTTGGGAAGACCCCCTGGAGGAGGGCACAGCAACCCACTCCAGTATTCTTGCCTGGAGAATCCCCATGGACAGAGGAGTCTGGTAGGCTACAGTCCAAGGGGTTGCAAAGAGTTGGACATGACTGAGTGACTAAGCACAGCACAAAGCACATGGGCTCAGTAGTTGTGACACACAGGCTTAGTTGCTCTGCAGCATGTGGGATATTCTTGGACCAGGAATCAAACCCCTGTCTCCTGCATTGGCAGGTGGATTCTTAACCACTGGACCACCAGGGAAGCACTTACATTTTAAAAATGCTATTATAAATGGAATTCTAAAGATTACAATTTGCAATTGTTGGTTGCTGGTATATAGAAATACAATTGATTTTTTAATATGGAGACTTTTTCAGTTTTATTGAGATACAGTTAACATATAACATTATATTAGTTTAAGGTATAAACATGATCTGACATATGTATACATTACAAAAGGATGACCACAATAAGTTTAGTAACCATCTATCACCTCATCTAGTTATAATTTTTTCTTGTGATGAGAACTTTTAAGATCTAATCTCATTGCAACTTTCATACATGCAATATAGCATTGTTAACTATAGTTACCATGCTCTACATTACATCCCCAGAACTTATTTGTTATAACTGACCTCCTTCACCCATTTCCGCCCCCCTCGCTTCTGACCAACCTGTTTCCTTAATCTATGAGTTGTTCTTTTTTTAATTTCACACATTACACAGTATTTACCTTGAAGCTGAGTTCTTGATCCTGCAAGCATTTGCTATCGTGAACAACCAATCCAGTTTGTCCGGGATTCTCCTTATTTTAGCAGTAAAAGTCCTACGTCTGGTAAACTCTTCCCTTAGATGAGAAAATTCCCAGTTTTCAGTAATGGGCACAGAAGGTTGGGGGAAAGGTACAAACCCCAAAGGTGACCCCAAAAAGGGAGGCTGAAAGCCATACTGGTTTTAGTACCAAATGGACATGGCACTTTCCCTGGTTTCGACTGCTGCTGATGGCAACCACAATTTGCAGTTCCTGATAATGGATCATTTGTTATAACCACCCTTCCCAACCCAGGGATTCAACTCAAGTGCACTGTAATCTAAAGCATGAACATCCATTTTGCCTATGAACTGACTGTTGTGATTTGTGTTGAGACAGTGCTAGTTCAATTTTTAACATGGTGAATATTGTGGCCATGTTTTTTAATAGTTCAGTTAATGAAAATGGGAATAATGACAATACCAATAAGTGCCAGCAGGAACCAGACGTGATGATCATTTAGAAGTCTAAACAACTGTAACGTTAAAAAATTACATTTATTTATTTATTTGGCTGCATTGGGTACCAGTTGTGCTACATGGGTTCTCTAGTTGCAGTGTGCAGGCTTAGTTGCCCCATGGCATGTGGAATATTAGTTTCCCAATTGAGGATTGAACTCATGTCCCTTGCATTGGAAGGTGGACCAGCAGGAAAGTCCCATAACTGTGTTACTTTACTGACAACTGGCATAATATATGCAACTGGTTTAGGGAGGTAAATCAAAAAGGGCATGCTTCACAATATGCAGAAAAGAATTTGAGGTTGGCATGGTTGAGAAGGGCTTCCCAGGTGGCTCAAGGCAACCCACTCCAGTATTCTTGCCCAGAGAATCCCATGGATAGAGAAGCCTGGTGGGATACAGTCCATAGGGTCGCAAAGAGTTGGACATGACTGAAGCAGCTAAGCATGCATGCAAGCACATGGTTGAGAGAGTAATGTAAAAGTAGAAACTGATATTCACAACTCTTCAGTGAGACAGCCAAGGGCTTCTAAATTAATCAAAATCATTTTTTTGGTGTCCCCCAACCAACTCGCAGTTGAATATAGTGGCCACTGGAGGAAACATGCTAACTTCAGGCTATACTACAAACCTACAGTAATCAAAACAGTATGGTCCTGGCACAAATACAGACATAAATCAGTGAAACAGTATAGAGAGCTCAGAAATAAACCCATTCACTTATGGTCAATTAAGTTCTTACCTGCTGAGTGTCTTGCAAAATTGTCCACAGCACAACTATTGGAGTGTGGGTTGTTTCCTGGGATACTGAGGCTTTCATTATAAAAGATGTGGTGACTTCTGTTTCCTCAGAACATGCAAAAGCATTTAATAAGCCACTTGAGTTTCTAGAAATGGAAGAAGATGATCTCCTGCAGACATGTGCCTACAAGACTGCTCTCACCGTGGTCAGTCATAGACCATAGTTAACCTGCCATAGATGTGAACAGGTTATATAAACCTGTTATATAAACCATATAGAATGGATAAACAACAAAGTCCTACTGTATAGCATAAGGAACTATATTCAATATCCTGTGATAAACCATAATGGAAAAGAATATGAAAAAGAATATATATATAAAGCTCAGCCACTTTGCTGTAGAGAAGTAATTAATGCAACATTGTAAATCAACTATACTTCAATTTAAAAAAATCTTAGCCTTCTACAAAACCATCTTTTCAAAGTGTGGGACAAGAATAATTACTTTCTCTAACATGGGGATAGACTGAGAATGAGAATGGAGAAAAGGGTTGCAAGCAGAAATTTCTAAACTGTTCCTCTAAAACTGTTTGATCTTTGAAGAGGCCATACAGACACTAAAAATGGGTGAGCTGACTGCACCTAATTTGTTCAATGTGGTATGTAGGTAGTAACAAAAACTCATATAATGAAAAATGACTCAGTTTGGGGGAAATAAAACAAACATCACCAGAAAAGGACAGCCAGTTTAAGCAGGACTTGATCATTTCTTTACTAAAACTGGAAATTATTTGTCATTCAACTTTAATTTCCCAAGTTCAGATATCATTGTGCTTTAAAACCATTTTTCCTAAGAAATAGAGGTTTAGCTTATGACATCCAGAGTGCTTCAAAATGTTTAAAAAGAAGGCTATTTTAGACATGGATATCCTACACACTGAATTTATAGATGTAAAGGAGCTCACAAACAGCTGGTCTACCAAAACCAGCCTGTAGCTACAAAGTGGATGCACATTTTTGGAGAGCTGGAAACTAATCCCTATAGTCTAAAATCCTGCTGTTGTTAGTAAGACCCTAAGTATTCCATGCTCAAATGATTTGGTTGAGAGGATTGTTAGCTTGATGCCATTACATTTGACAGCTGGAATCAGTATGAAGTTGGCTTAATAAGAGCAGAGTTGCAAGTCAAAGAATTTTATATTTAACCACATTCAGTTTGATCACTACGTAAAGGAAGTGTTCCCTAAAGGCTGCAGGCAAGGAAAGAGAGGTAAAAAAAGCCTTTGTATTATTGGACAGAAATGTTATTTTTTTAATTAAATATTGGTAATTAGTCATGTTATTTTTTAAATTAAATATTGGTAATTAGTCCTATTATATTTGCTTTATCCTTTTTAAAAGTCTTATATGCATCTTTTTTTTTAAATTTATTTTTGTACAGCAGTTTTAGGTTCACAGCAAAATCCAGGGGACAATACAGGCACTTCCCATAAACCCCTACCCCCACACATGCATAGCCTCCCCCATTATCTACATATGTGACATAGTGGTACAATTGCTACTATGAACCTGCACTGACACCACATCATCAGCTAAAGCCCAGAGTTTACATTAAATTCACTGTTGATGTTGTGCTTCACCCAGTCATCCCTGTCACTAGCCCCACCCCCAACCCCTGGAAGCTACTGATCTTTTCATTCTTCTCATAGTTCTGCTTTTTTCCAGAATGTCATAAAGTTACAATCATACAGTACATAAACTTTCATATATACGTATTTTAATACAAAATTTAAGTAACCCATAATGGATTAAAATAAATTGCCCTATCAGAGGACAGAAACATTCTAAAATTATTTGTATATTTCTTTCTCATACATATTATTTGTTTAATTCGTCCTACTATGAATTATTGCCATTGTGACTAATCCTATTGTTTAAACAATAGCGCTTATGTAACAGAAAAGTAAATACAGAATATATAATTTCAAATAAACACCTATTTTTCATAATAATGTGTAATTCTAATATGTATCATTTCAAATAAATGATTTAGTCATTTTCTATATTAATACACAAAGCGTAGAATATTTTCACATATTACTAAAGTGAAAGTGAAGTCGCTCAGTCGTGTCCGACTCTTTGCGACCCCATGGACTGTAGCCCACTAGGCTCCTCGTCCATGGGATTTTCCGGGCAACAGTACTGGAGTGGGTTGACACTGGGTATGAGAACTGCATTTTTTACCTATTACATTATTATGGGTTTGGGCGATCTGGTACGCCTGTGTCTCAGGTGGGATCACTAACGTTGGTTGCTCCACTACAAGTCTACCTCCTCCTGTCCCCGGGCGCTGTTAAAACCCCAGGGATTCAGAGCCTTCTGACACCCGGTCGCTGCTCCAAGGGCTCACAGTCGGGTGACGAAGCCAGACACAAAACAGGCAGGCGGAGAGCGAGGTCGAAGGTGCCAGGAAGGATGCCCTGGCCAGTTGGGGCGGACCCTGTCTAGCTCCTAGCAGGCCCGGTGGGACGGCTGCCTGGAGGAGCCCAGCCGGGGCTGGACCGCGGGGAGAAAGACCGGGACCGGGGCGTGTGATCCGGTGGGCGGAGCCGCCGCCCGGGCCTCTGCTCACCCGGGCCTGGCTCCAATGGACCTGCGCAGCAGGGGTCTCCCTCCAGTCTCCGCCCCGGTGCGCTCCGGGGGTTACGCGCCTGAGTTGCGCCAGGCGGGGGTCGTAGTCCTTCCGGGCCCAGCCTCTAGCGTGGCCACTGCGCCCGGCAACGCGGGTTGCCCGGCCCCACAGAGGTCAGGATCCTGCAAAGTGGCTCCCGTGGCGGGACCTGCGCCCGGTCCCGCGCCGCTCCGACTCCGGCGCGGCCGCCGCCACGCCCCTACCTCCGCCGGCCGCGCCGCCCGCCCGGCGCCCCGCTGCCCGGCCGAGGCGTGTGCTGGATGCACGCCTGCAGCTGAGTCAGCCTGTGAGTCAGCGCCCCCTGACCGCCGGCCGCTGCGTCTGCGCTGCAGTTGGGGACCAGCGCGGGGAGCGGGGGAGGTGCCAGGGATGGGGGAGGGAGAGAGATCGGGGAGGATAGCCACTTCCAAAGCAAGGGTCTGCAGCCCACGGCCTGCGGGCCAAATCCGGCTGTCTTGTGTTTTTGTTCAACCCAGAAGTTAAAAATGACTTTTACATTTCTAATGGTTTTGAAGTACCAAAAAAATGATTTATTTTGTGACAAACAAAGTTACGTAAAATTCAGACCTCAGCGTCCACGAGAAGTTTTATTGGAACAGCAGTGCTCGTTTGTTTGTGTATTGGCCGTGGCTGTTTTGCACGACAGCTGCAGAGCTGAGCACTTGTGAGGGGCTGTGTGGCTCTTAGAGCCTAGGCTCTTCACACTCCGCAACTTCACAGGAGGCGTGTTCAGCCCTGGCTGTTAAGGAGGTCACTTGGTTTGCAGGGAGCAAGTTCTCGGGTGGGGGTGGGAAGGGGAAACTCAGGCCCGAGGGGGATTACCACCCTGGGAAGCTTTCCAGACCAGCTGAGCTGCCTCAGGGTTTGTCAGCAGGCGGGAGAGCCCCCAGGCTTCTGTGGTTGAACTTGCTAGGCTCTGGGACAGAGGGCTCCCGGCTGCAGCCCTGGAAACCAGGTTTGTCCCACACCACCCCTGGGAGCCCTAACTGCGCTGTAGCAGGGTCCCCCATGGGGCCACAGACTCCCAGCTGAGTGGTTTTTGCTCCTGGTTACCCATTAACTGGCTAGTCGTCACATAAAATTTCAAGGAAGTCAGGCCTGCATGTTTATTGCCAGGTGGATCCCTACTTGATGACGACCTACCCTATCACTTGCAGCCTGGGGAAAAGCATCTTGGTGAACCTTTATGACAGTTGTGGCTCAAGGCAGTGTTTTTCAAACTTAAAAAAAAAAAATAACAACAAGCTCAACTCTCAGTAAGAAACATATTTTACATGGTAACAAGTTTCACAAAACTACCCTTAAAACAGTGATGCATTCTTGCAATTGTCAATTCCTTTCTCTTCCTCCATATGTCTTGAAAGAAAAGCTTCCTAGGAGATATATTTTTACAGAGACTATTGTGGAAACTCAAACACAGAAAAGTAGAATAATATAATCGGCTTTCATGTATCAGTCCCTGAGCTTCAAGAGTAAATGTTTTGTCCAACTTGTTTCATCTCTTCTCCTTTTTTCCCAGAATATCTTTCCTATTTTTCAAAAGTTATGATCATGAAACACCAAATTGATTTTTTGACCTACTAATAGGTTGCATCCTGTTGCATGTGCGTGCAAGTCGCTTCAGTCGTGTCCAACTGTTTGTGACCCTGTGGACTACAGGCCACCAAGCTCTTCTATCCATGGGATTCTCCAGGCAAGAATACTGGAGTGCGTTGCCATGCGCTCATCCAGGGGATCTTCCCGAACCAGGGATTTACCTGCATCTCTTACATCTCCTGCATTGCAGGCGTATTCTTTACTGCTGAGTCGCAGGGGAAGCTCTGCAACCTATTAAGCAACATAAATGTGTTTGATGGCATCCAGACATATCTGTCTTTTCTCTTTTCAGTTCAAAGCACAGCAGCAAGAAAGCACCTTTCTTGCTGGAGGAGGCTTCTGGCTGTCAGTCAACATGACTCTCCTTGAGAGAGCAAGGATTCCAGAAATACATTTGCTTCATTGACTATGCTAAAGCCTTTGACTGTGTGGATCACAACAAAATGTGGAAAATTCTTAAAGAGATGAGAATACCAGACCACCTTACCTGCCTCCTCAGAAACCTATATGCAGGTCAAGAAGCAACAGAACCAGACTGGTTCCAAATCGTAAAGGAGTACGTCAAGGTCAAGGCTGTATATTGTCATCCTGCTTATTTAACTTATATGTAGAGTACATCATGCAAAATGCTGAGCTGGATGAAGCACAAGCCAGATTCAAGATTGTCGGGAGAAATATCAATAACCTCAGATATGCAGATGACACCACCCTTATGGCAGAAAGCAAAGAGGAACTAAAGAACCTTTTGATGAAGGTGAAACAGGAGAGTGAAAAAGCTGGCTTAAAACTCAACATTCAAAAAACAAAGATCATGGCATCCGATCCCATCCCCTCATGGCAAATAAATGGGGAAACAATGGAAACAGTGACAGACTTTATAGTCTTGGATTCCAAAATTACTCCAGATGGTGCGTGTAGCCATGAAATTTAAAGACACTTGTTCCTTGGAAGAAAAGCTATGACCAACCTAGAAAGCATATTCAAAAGCAGAGACATTAATTTGCAAACAAAGATCCGTGTAGTCAAGGCTATGGTTTTTCCAGTAGTCATGTATGGATATGAGAGTTGGACTGTAAAGAAAGCTGAGCACTGAAGAATTGATGCTTTTGAACTGTGGTGTTGAAGAAGACTCTTGAGAGTCCCTTGGACTGCAAAGAGATCAAACTGAAACCGTTTACCTCAGATTAGCATGCGAACCCAGCCAAAACCCACGGTATCTGGTTTCAGGACCTAATGAAGCTCAGAATCTTGATGTCTCATCCCAGAAAGAATTCAGTGAGAGACAAAGTGATAGGTTCAGTTCAGTTCAGTCACTCAGTCGTGTCCAACTTTTTGCAACCCTATAGACTGCAGCATGCCGCCTTTCCTGTCCATCATCAACTCCTAGAGCTTACTTAAACTCATGTCCATCAAGTCAGTGACGCAATCTAACCATCTCATCCTCTGTTGTCCCCTTCTCTTCCCACCATCAATCTTTCCCAGCATCAGGGTCTTTTCCAATGAGTCAGTTCTTTGTATCAGATGGCCAAAGTATTGGAGTTTCAGCTTCAACATCAGTCCTTCCAATGAATATTCAGGACTTATTTCTTTTAGGATGGATTGGTTGGATCTCCTTGCAGTCCAAGGACCGCTCAAGAGTCTTCTCCAACACCACAGTTCCAAAGCATCAGTTCTTTAGCGCTCAGCTTTCTTTATAGTCCAACTCTCACATCCATACATGACTACTGGAAAAACCATAGCCTTGACTAGACAGACCTTTGTTGACAAAGTAATGTCTCTGCTTTTTAATATGCTGTCTAGGTTGGTCATAGCTTTTCTTCCAAGAAGGAAGTGTCTTTTAATTTTGTGGCTACAGTCACCATCTGCAGTGATTTTGGAGCTCAAAAAATAAAGTCTCTCCTTGTTCTTACAATACACAGAAGTGATAGGTAAGAAGTAGATTTATTCAGATTCAGAGAGAAGCACATTCCACAGACAGAGTGTGGGCATTGCAGAGGGTGAGTGTGGCTGCAAAATGTGGCGTGGTTAGGTTTCATAGGCTGACTAATTTCATATGCTAATGAGTGGGAGGATTAGTCCATCTATTTTGGAGAAATGATAGAGATTTCCAGTAATTGGGCCATGGCCCACTCCTTGGTCTTTTGACAGTGCCTTGGAATTGTCAGATGGTGATTGCAGCCATAAAATTAAAAGATGCTTACTCCTTGGAAGGAAAGTTATGACCAACCTAGATAGCATATTAAAAAGCAGAGACATTACTTTGACAACAAAGGTCTGTCTAGTCAAGGCTATGGTTTTTCCAGTAGTCATGTATGGATGTGAGAGTTGGACTATAAAGAAAGCTGAGCGCTGAAAAACTGATGCTTTTGAACTGTGGTGTTGGAGAAGACTCTTGAGAGTCCCTTGGACTGCAAGGAGATCCAACCAGTCCATCCTAAAGGAGATCAGTCCTGGGTGTTCATTGGAAGGACTGATGCTGAAGCTGAAGCTCCAGTACTTTGGCCACCTGATGCGAAGAGCTGACTCATTTGAAAAGACCCAGATGCTGGGAAAGATTGAGGGCAGGAGGAGAAGGGGACGACAGAGGATGAGATGGCTGGATGGCATCACTGACTCAATGGACATGGCTTTGGGTGGACTCTGGGAGTTGGTGATGGACAGGGAGGCCTGGCGTGCTGCGGTTCATTGGGTCACAAAGAGGTGGACAGACTGAGTGACTGAATCACAACCTGGGAGGGAGGGCAGGGAGGTAGGGTAGGGGGAGGAAGGAGCTGGGGATGGGAAGAAGACTTTTCACTGTTGTGTTTGAATTTTGTCGCATGTATATTACTTTAAAATTTTTATTTAAAAATATTTCTAAGCTACACAAATGTGTCAGGAACAAACGTAACACCACCAAGTCCATATACTCGGCCTTCCTCCCATTCTCCCTTCCATCCCCGTCCCCACAGACAACTGCAGCTAGCCTCTGTACTGCCCAGTGGGAGTGGACGAAGCCAAAGGAATAGTGTTCAGGGCAGCCCAGAGTTGAAAGTTATTTGCTATCTTGTAGGCTGCCCCCTCCCAACACTGTCTGCCAGCACTCAGTCTTTTTATTTTGAAAATCCCGCCTGTCATTTGCTTGTCATGTCTCCTTGGTCTCCTCCCATCTGGGACAGTTCCTCAGTCTTTGTCCCTGGGGCAGTTATTTTGTAAGCTATTCCTCACTTAGGGTTTGTCTGATTTTTTTTTTTTTCGTTACTCGATTGAGGTTATGCATTTTAGGCAAGAATACCACAAAAGTGATGTTGTGCCTGTCTCAGGATACCACATCAGGTGTTGTGTCTAATTATTGCTCTTTGCTTTTATTGTACTTCACTTATGTTGCTTTTTTTTTTTTTTTTAACAAATTGAAGGTTTGTGGCAACCCTGCATCAGGTACATCTGTTGCACCATTTTTCCAACAGCATTTGCTCACTTTGTGTTTCTGTGTCACATTTTAGCAAGTCTCACACTATTTCAACTTTTTCCTTATTATATTTGTTATGGTTGTCTGTGATCAGTGACCTTTCATGTTCCTGCTACCTCTCACTGAAGGCCCAGAAGATAGTCAGCACTCTTTACAATAAAGTATCTTTAAATTAAGGTATGAACATTGCTTTTTTAGACACAGTGCTATTGCAAACTTAATAGACTAAGGTATAGTGTAAACATAACTTTTATAGGCACTGGGAAAATAAAGTGTGACTTGCTTTATTGCAATATTTGCTTTGTTGCAGCAGTCTGGAACCCAACCCAAAATATCTCCAATGTATGCCTGTACTAGTCATGGTTAACTTTGATCACTTAAATGTTTCCTTGAGATTTCTCCACTGTTACTGTTTTCCTTTGTAATTAATAAACATCCTGTGGGGAGAAGCTTTATGACTATGTAAATATCCTGTTTCTCATGCTACTTTTCCCCCCTCTAAGTTTAGATTAGATCATACTTGTTTGCAACAGTTATTACTATAGTTTTTACCAAAAGGTGGTTTTTCTAAATATTACTATTATTCTTTCTACATTGGTTCATTGGGATTCTACTGTAAAAAAAGAGCTGTCTCCTTCCCCCATTTATTTATGTATTCCATTATTTCTATATTTCTATGGACTTTGAGTGTTTATTTCATTCTGTGGGTTATCAGTTCAGTTGAGTCCCTCAGTCGTGTCCAGCTCTTTGTGACCCAATGGACTGCAGCACACCAGGCCTCCCTGTCCATCACCAACTCCCCGAGTTTACTCAAACTCATATCCATTGAGTAGGTGATGCCATCCAACCATCTTATCCTCTGTCATCCTCTTCTCCTGCCTCCAGTCTTTCCCAGCATCCAGGTCTTTTCCAGTGAGTCAGTTCTTCGTTCCAGCTTGTTCTTCATCCAGCCCAGCATTTTGCATGATGTACTCTGCATATAAGTTAAATAAGCAGGGTGACAACATACAGCCTTGATGTACTCCTTTCCCAATTTGGAACCAGTCTGTTGTTCCATGTCCAGTTCTAACTGTTGTTTCCTGACCTGCATACAGATTTCTCAAGAAGCAGGTCAGGTGGTCTGGTATTCCCATCTCTTTAAGAATTTTCCACAGTTTGTTGTGATCCACAAAGTCAAAGGCTTTGGCATAGTCAATAAAGCAGAAGTAGATGTTTTTCTGGAACTCTCTTGCTTTCTCTGTGATCCAACAGATGTTGGCAGTTTGCTCTCTGGTTCCTCTGCCTTTTCTAAATCCAGCTTGAACATCTGGAAGTTCATGGTTCATGTACTGTTGAAGCCTGGCTTGAAGAATTTTGAGCATTTGCTAGCGTGTGAGATGAGTGCAATTGTGCGGTAGTTTGAGCATTCTTTGGCATTGCCTTTCTTTGGGATTGGAATGAAAACTGACCTTTTCCAGTCCTGTGGCCACTGCTGAGTTTTCCAAATTTGCTGGCATAATGAGTGTAGCACTTTCACAGCATCATCGTTTAGGATTTGAAATAGTTCAGCTGGAATTCCATCACCTCCACTAGCTTTGTTCATAGAGATGCTCCCGAAGGCCCACTTGACTTTGCATTCCAGGATGTCTGGCTCTAGGTGAGTGATCACACCATTGTGATTATCTGGATCATGAAAATCTTTTTTGTATAGTTCTTCTGTATATTCTTGCCACCTCTTCTTAATATATTCTGCTTCTGTTAGGTCCATAGCATTTCTGTCCTTTATTGAGCCCATCTTTGCATGAAATGTTCCCTTGGTAGTTCTAATTTTCTTGAAGAGATCTCTAGTCTTTCCCATTCTATTGCTTTCCTCTATTTCTTTGCATTGATCACTGAGGAAGGCTTTCTTATCTCTCCTTGCTATTCTTTGGAACTCTGCATTCAAATGGGTATATATTACCTTTTCTGTTCTGCCTTTTTCTTCTCTTCTTTTCACAGGTATTTGTAAGGCCTACTCAGACAACCATTTTGCCTTTTTGCACTTCTTTTTCTTGGGAGTGATCTTGATCCCTGTCTCCTGTACAATGTCACGAACCTCTGTCCATATTCTTCAGGCACTCTGTCTATCAGATCTAATCCCTTGAATCTATTTCTCACTTCCACTATATAATCTATGGGTTATAACCCATTACTATCACACCTTTATTTTTGCTCAGATAGTACCACATTCAGCTATTGGGAACCTCTTCGAGTTGGTCCCTGTGTCTGTGATGTAACCCGTCGCCATTTGAGCACTTCTTTATTGTCTGACACAAGATGTTCCAGGCTCATCTTGTACTTCCCCTGTTCCAGCTTTGGGATCAACCCTTTTTCTAGGAGCTCTAGTTTGTTTCACTGGAGAACAATATTTAGAAAGTAAGATCTAGGCGTGAGTCAGATTCACCTTGGTTAAATGAAAGTGCAGAACTGGGCTGGTGTTGGGGCAGCTTGAGAAGGAGAGGGGCAAAGTGCAGGGCTGAGGAGAAAGGCAGAGGGACACAGAGACTGTGGGACTGAGAGTGAGTCAGAGCGAGGAAGGACAGCTTGGCCCCTCAATCCTTGGCTGGGAGCACCTGTGGGGACCTGGCCTCTGTGCAGGTAAAAGGATAAATTCAGAGTAGCAGTGCCCCTCAGTCCACTGGGCTCCACAAAGAGCTTGAAGTTGGGCCTGGAGTTGAAAGGGAGATTTTCCTTTTTCTTCCTTGGCTCAGTACTAACAGTACAGAAAAGATCTACTATACTTTTTTTTCTTTAACAATGTTTATATTGTTTCCTTTTCTCAAACTGAGGAACAGTGTAGGGGTCCTGGATGGATTGTTACAGCAGGGTTCACCCACCACCAGAAGTGTTTGTCGCTGGCCCACCTGCACTTCAGTTCTGAATAATGAAATTTTGGGGGCTCAGAGGAGAGGGGCTTTCATACTCTCCTGATTGTCACTCGGAATTAAAAATATATGTTACAAAATGTCCTACCATAAAGACACACATTCAATTTAAAATTTCACAACATAATAGTTGTGTTTTGTGTGACATTTTCTACCCAATGCAGGTTATTTCCCACTACTTTGATTTCACAACATATGGATCAGGACCATATGTTTGAGGGGTGTTCAAACACCCCTCTAGGCCAACTTGTTATTGTGCATACAGGGAAACAGAGGCCCTAAGAAGGGCAGTGAGTGTCCAAACTGCTGCGGCTTTTCAGGATACATTTACTTACGGCATTTAAAACTGCATCGGAGAGAAATAGGTCTGAATAATAAGACTAGATTTTTGAAAAGTGTCCAGAGCTAGATGAAATTAGGCCAAGGGTCATGAACCAGAGATTTCCTGCCCTTATTCCATAGTCTCAAATTCCTAATGTTGGAGGCTTTTGGCTCTTTAAAATAAATGTTGGGACTTCGGTAGTCCAATGGCTACGAATCCACCTGCCAGTGCAGAGGACATGGATTTGACCCCTGGCCCAGGAAGATTCCTCATGCCACGGAGCAACTAAGCCTGTGGGCCACAACTACTGAACCTGTGCTCTAGAGCCCTCGAACTCCAACTACTGAAGCCTGTGAGCCTAGAGCCTGTGGTCTGCAACAAGAGAAGCCACCGCAACGAGAAGCCTCAACACCGCAACGGTAAGAGTAGCCCTGGCTCACTGCAACGAGAGAAAGCCTGCATGCAGCAAATGAAGACTCAGTGCAACCAAAAATAAATACATTTTTAACAATAAAATAAACATTTTGTCCTTCACCTACCCATGCATCTGCTTACTCAGCAAATATACACAGCTAGTCCTAGGCAGAAGCAGGCATGCAAGATGAAGGTGGGGTGCTTTCCCTTTGAGGTGCTTTCAGTCTCATTGGGAGGCAGCTGTACAAGCAGCCACAGAAGACCTTGCAGTGACATTGAAAAGACATCTTTCTGAGCCTCAGTTTCTTCCCCTGTAAAATGGAGCAGTTAAGCCCTGCCTCGCTGAGTTGTAGTGAGCCTGGGAAGGGCCTCAGGAGAGCATTGTTGGGAGGCCTGTGGAGGGAGTGAGGGGAGAGGAGGAGGCATTCAGCAGGGAACCTGCAGGCCTGAGAGGTGGGGATGGTTGAGGATTTCGGGTCTGGAGAACAGGGGATGATGAGAATAACAATGAGGGGTTGGAGATGTGGAGGCCCCAGCATGGAGGCCTTGACTGCCTGCCACACAATGGAGTTTAAACTTCATCCTATGGGCAAGGAGGCCAATGAGGTGCTCCGTGAAGGGTTGTTGAGACAGACTTGGACTTGGGACACTTTGCTGTAGTGCTTCCATCTGGACATATGTCTCCTAGAGCAACCAAATGCAAAGAAACTGTAAGGGACTAAAAAAAACTATGTACATGTGCAGTTGGGACAAATTATGGACAACAAGAAACAAAAAGACCAAAAACCCCAACTGCCACTTCTGAAGAGCTAGAAGCAAAAGCAGGGGTCTGAAGCAAAAGCAGAGTAGAGCGCATGTTCCCTGCACTCAACACCACCAAAGGGGGTGGGCAAACTACGTAAGCCACCCCTCTGGGCCGACCCTCACCCCGTATAAGGAACCAGCTCACTTGCAAGAGAGCAAGGGAACCCATTACTTGTTCTTGCTCCCTCTTGCTGCAGTAGGGCCCCAATAAAGCCTTCCTGAATTTCTTGTCTGGCCTCTTATCAATTCCTATTGACTAAGGAGGCCAAGAACCCTGGTCTGTTACAGAATGACATGGCCAGATCTGTATCCTTTACACTGACTCAAGAGATTCCTGCAGCTGTAAGGAGACTGGTCAAAATCTGACATCATACAGCACTTGGAAGATAGCCTGTGGAGGTGAGGCAAGAACTGAAACGGGAAACTGGAGTTTCCAGTGAAAGGGGACAAGCTGAGGCATGAAGGCAGCCACAGCATCTCCCAGCCAAGTGCAGGGACCATCTGCAAGACTCAGACCTGGCCCTGATGTCAGAATTCTCCAGCCCTCCAGCTGTGGGACTGCCCGGGAGAATTGCTGCAGGCTGAGCCCAGGAGCTCAGTCCCTGAACCCCTGGGAGGGGCACTTGAAGTGGAATGTCACAATGAAAAGACAGAGTGTTGCACCACAGAGAACCAAGTTGGAATCCTGTTTCTTCCACCTCCAATTAAGGTGATTTTAGGAAAGTTAGTTTATTTTGCCCTGGACTACAGTTTCCTCACTGTCAAATTCAATAGGGAGATAAGTGTGAATGAGGTAATATGTTTAAAGTCTGTTGTAAGCCCCCAGTAAGGAGTCACTCTTAACGTGATCTCATAGGCTTCCTTTCATGATGAGGAGGCCGAGGTCAGAGAGGTTAAGGGACTTGCCCAAGGCTACACAGCTGGCAAAACCAAGAACCCAGCAGTGGTCTGACTCTGTACCTGGTGTTCCTACCAGGATCTCCTGCTGCTCCAGGCTCGGCTCCACAAGAGGAAGCCTGGCTGGCTGCACCCAGCCTGAAACCGCGTGTACCTGGTAACCTCGTCCCAGGGGCCACAGTGCGCAGGAATGAGTCACCGCAACCCACTCCCGCGGGGAGACCCCTCCTCCCCAGCCCGCTTGCGGCCCAGACCTGGTTGCCAAGCAACAAGACACAACACACATAAACACTCTGCGATCCCTCGCTGTAACCGTGAGGCTGTCTTTGGCGCTGCTGTCTTTCCCTTGCCCCTCCCTGCCAGCCCGGGTCTTGGAGC
The DNA here is from genome assembly GCF_054371585.1 of Giraffa tippelskirchi. Classification (NCBI taxonomy): domain Eukaryota; kingdom Metazoa; phylum Chordata; class Mammalia; order Artiodactyla; family Giraffidae; genus Giraffa; species Giraffa tippelskirchi. The sequence goes on from NC_137277.1 coordinate 68,128,046, forward strand.
AGAAGGTTTGACCCTCGGGCTAAGGGCTTCCAGACTGGAGTGAATGTGTATTCCCTTGTGTGGATGTGGGGCTCTGCCCTAGCGAGGGATGGGACGAGGCTGCAGAGGGCATGGTGCAGGGAGGGGCAGCCGAAGGCGTGGGCGGCGGCAGGCGGCGTGAACTTTCACCGTTTCGGCTGGCTGAGGTGGTGCCCCGGCAGGACTTCCTGAGTCCGAACTGGAGGGCAGCAGGGTGGCTCCGCAATGAGGGTGCGTGCCCATTTCCCAGGCACGAGGAGCTTCTGATGCCCCGAGGGCGGTGACGCCGTCCCGTGTGGGGCTCCAGGACTCCGCAGTCCCTCTTCTAGAATCTGCCACCCTGCGCTTTCCTCACTCGCCCGCGAATCATCTTATTATTCAGTTCAGTTGCAAACGTCTTGAGAGGGTGGCTCCCCTGGGTAGCCTATTGCCTACACATTTGCCTGCATGGCCATAGACTGTGTGCGTGGTTAACAGCTATTATTTTAGATCTGCTGTCCTACTCAGGCGGAGAAGGCAAGTCCTACTCAGACACTGAACTCGGGGCTGCATATGTCTCATTCCATTAACTCCTACAGTGACACTGTAAAGTAGGTATTTAAAAATCAGTTTTATTAGGCTTAATTTACAACAAAATTCAGCAATTGTATGTATAAAATTTGATGAATTTTGACATATACAAGCTTTTCACCACCACCACACCACAATGTTCATGACATATTAAATAGAACCATGCCTATTACCCTTCTGCAGACAAGTCTCCACTTTTGGCCCCTGGCAACCACTGATCACTATAGCTTTACCTTTTCTAGAATTTCATATAAATGGAATCATGCACTGTAGTCTTTTGTCTAGTTTCTTTAACTTAGCATAATGCTTTTGAAATTCATTCAAGTGAGCCCTAGTTTTTTCCTTTCTTTGCTAACCAGTTGATGAATATTTGGGTTGTTTCCAGTTTGGGGCTATCATAAAAAAAGCAGCTGTGAACATACACATACAAGTCTTTTTTTTTTTTCACATACAAGTCTTTGTGTGGACCTATGTTTTCATTTCTCTTGAGGAAATACTAGGAATGGAATTGCTGATTCATTCAATAGGTATTATTATTATTATCTCCATTGTATAGATGAAAGATTGAAGCTCAGAGAGGTTAAGCAGCCTGCCTGAGCTCACACACTTTGGGAGAAATTCAAAGTCAAGTCTGACCTGTATGCCAAGTGGCCATCCATAGGAAACAGGTATTTATTGAGTTGAAAGTACTTCCTTGGTCAGTAATCAGTGTAGCAATGTGTATGTGGCCTGAATTCATCTGCACTCAAGTGCATAGCTTGACACTAAGCCCAAGTTGCTGAGCACAGCATGTACACAGGGACAAAGGTCACCCCTCGTGGCCACTTCAGTGGTGACTTCTGGAAGCCTGAGTGGCAGAGCTGCAGGGTATTTGTTTTGTGTGCTAAAGATGGTGTTTGCCAGGTTTCTCCATTATAAAGTTACTGTTTCCCCTTTGTAATTAATAATTTGAGAAGAGAGACTTTGAAAGTAAGTATTCTATTTCTCATCAAGCTTTCACCCACCTGTTTGAATATGCAACATGAATTACCTAACTCCACCATTCCTTATTAGTTGAATTCTGCTATGGAGGGTTTTCCCTTCTTCCTTTATGTGTCAGTATGGCTCATGGGTTATTTTATAATATGGGATAGAATTCACTGTTTTAATGTTCAACATGTCCCATATTTGGCCAGCAGCAGTTCCTTTATGCTGACTCCTGAGGCTGTTTAACATGCCTTTATGGTCTTCTGAGCACTTCCTTACTCTCTGAGGTAAGATGGTCCAGGGCCTCACACATCTGCACCAGTACTGGTCCTGTCCATGGAGAATGGCATTCAGAAACCCTACCAGGGTACTGAATATACTCATCATCACTGGGATGTCTAACTCATAGGCCCCCTCAGGCTACCGGATCTTATGGCAGTGGAGTTAGGTGAAAGGCAGGGCACGGAGACTGGACTGGCAAGTGAGCGTTCAGCAAAATCAGGCATCGGCCTGTACGGAAACTTACAGTAAGAGCCCGGTTCACTGGCCATGGGAACCCAAGCCAGACCAATCACAGTACAGTTAGTTTCTCTGCTCAAAAATGTCTCTACAACTTTATAACTTTATAAACCTCTGGAGGTAACATCTTTCAGCATTTCCTGCTTTGGTGTGAATTACTTCCAGGGCAGAGGACATGAGAGCCTGGCTCTCAGGGATGGTGGAAGAGGGTTAGGGAGAGTGGGGGAAGGATGGTCTCAGGGGCTCCAGATAGTCAGCTGTGACTCCCATGATGTAGAAAACAGCACAGATTTCTCCTGGCACAGACCCTGTTCTGTGCTTAAGGCTGACTGGCCAGTTGGCTCATCAGAGCCTGATCATTGGTATGAACTCCAGGAACGAGAGGTGGTGACTCATAATGTGAGGCCATAACTACACCTTCCAGTTGTGTTGGGTGCCCTCCAACCCTCCCTCCGAAGGGCCTGCTGGCTCTGTAGTCTAGCAGGGAGGGGCAGTGCTGGGCTTCTTGTGGGCAGCAGGTGGGGACAAGTGCTGTTTCCCAATGGCTTTCACATGCCTTACCCCACTGTGTGCATCACAATCCTGGGCCAGGATGCCCTCCCCTGTCTTCAGATGAGGATGCTGAGTGAAGTGGCTGAGAAGAGCAGACACCAGTGTCTGCCAACTCCAGTGTTCTGTATGGTTCAGTCTGGCCAGAGCTACCAGGCCTGGCCATGGCAGAATGACTACCATTTGAGGGCATAGGGAGCCCCACTCTCTGAGACTGGTCTGAGCAGTCTGGAGGGCCTGAAGGGTCAGTGGGACACTGAACCCTGCTCTGCTCAGCTTCAGCCAGGCTGGTCTATAATGTAGAACCAGTTGAAGAAAGGATACCAACCCTTGTGACTTGTCTTGTAGAAACCACTTGTGGAAGGAGCTATGTCACAATGGGTTGAGGGATATGATGAACCTTAAGGAGGGATATGGCTAACTCTTTACTCACCTCTGCTAGTGTCAACCCACTCGATGGTGTACCATGGGGGCTTAGGGACCTGCAAAGTAGATCTGAGATGGGGCTGGGAAGGCTTGGACAGAAGGACCATGGTTTCAGGAATGGCGAGGCTGAACCTGGAGAGCAGAGCCTTGGTGCTGGGAGGGGCACAGGGCATTAGGCAAATGGACGGAGCTGGCATCAAGGAGCCAAGTGAGACATCAGGACCAGAGAGGGCTGGACAGGCAGACTCCAGTTCAGGGCTGCTCCATTAGATGTCCCAGGGGCCTGGTGCAACCCAACCTTTCTCTGACAGTTTTTCCTCATAGGTAAATGAGGTATTAATTCTGCCAACCAGACTGAGCGACTTCACTTTCCCTTTTCACTTTCATGCATTGGAGAAGGAAATGGCAACCCACTCCAGTGTTCTTGCCTGGAGAATCCCAGTGACAGGGGAGCCTGGTGGGCTGCCGTCTATGGGGTTGCACAGAGTCGGACACGACTGAAGCGACTTAGCAGCAGCAGCAGCATACATATATATATATGCCAGCTGTTCAAATTTGCTTGCAAGTGTAAGGGAAGATAAAGTCAAACTACTTATGCTGTGTAAGTGAAAAAAGCAGGACATAAAATTGCATGTGCAATTACTTAAAAACTATCTAAAAATGTATCTAAAAGTAAAAAAACACCTCTACAACAAAGCTCCATACATTGAGAAAAGATGGGATGGAAACAGAGCTACAGAACGAATTAGAGGGTTTTTCCCCTTGTGTTTCCCACGTTTTCTATTAATATGTATGACAGGAAACATATAACAATTATAAAGAAATGTACATATTCAGTTCAGTTCAGTCGCTCAGTCGTGTCCGACTCTCTGCGACCCCATGAATTGCAGCACGCCAGGCCTCTCTGTCCATCACCAACTCCCGGAGTCTACCCAAACCCATGTTCATCGAGTCGGTGATGCCATCCAACCATCTCATCCTCTGTCGTCCCCTTCTCCTCCAGCCCCCAATCCTACCCAGCATTAGGGTCTTTTCCAATGAGTCAACCCTTCGCATGAGGTGGCCAAAGTATTGGAGCTTCAGCTTCAACATCAGACCTTCCAATGAACACCCAGGATTGATCTCTTTTAGGATGGATTGATTGGATCTCCTTGCAGTCCAAGAGACTCTCAAGAGTCTTCTCCAACACCACAGTTCAAAAGCATCAATTCTGCGGCGCTCAGCTTTCTTCACCGTCCAACTCTCACATCCATACATGACCACTGGAAAAACCATAGTCTTGACTAGACGGACTTTTGTTGGCAAAGTAATGTCTCTGCTTTTAAACATGCTATCTAGGTTGGCCATAACCTTCCTTCCAAGGAGTAAGCGTCTTTTAATTTCTTGGCTGCAGTCACCATCAGCAGTGATTCTGGAGCCCAAAAAAGTAAAGTCTGACACTGTTTCCACTGTTTCCCCATCTATTTCCCATGGAGTGATGGGACCAGATGCCGTGATCTTAGTTTTCTGAACATTGAGCTTTAAGCCAACTTTTTCACTCTCCTCCTTCACTTTCATCAAGAGGCTCTTTAGTTCTTCTTCACTTTCTGCCATAAGGGTGGTGTCATCCGCATATCTGAGGTTATTGATATTTCTCCCGGCATTGATTGAAATATCAATGTACATATTAGCAACAGATAAATGAAAGAATTGGAGGTGATCAAGATCACAGAAAATGCAAGATAATCCCTCTGTTAGAAATCCTTCATATGGCCTTTCACTAAACTCAGAAAACTTCTAGGGCTATTCTAAACAGCAGAAATCCCAGAAATGAGTTTTCTTTGATCGTGGAAGCACTGTGCACTTGTTATCAGAAGATTTATCTTGTTAATGTTTTGCTTTTTAAAACAGCAAAGTTGAGTTTCAGCCGCAGCTGCCCTGAGAATGACAAGAACAGATTTCCCGCAGATCATTTACACAGTAGAAGATAAGCTTAAGGGGTCCTGCTCTGGCTCTCCACATCCTGACTCTCCAAGCACTTCTCAGGTACACCCCACTGGCTATTACACAACAGCCAGCCATCCCTCGACTCTCCTGCAGCCTAACCCAGGTTTCTGTCCAGACATGGTCTGGCAGTGTTCCCAGTCCAGGGTGGGCCTCCTGGGGGCTGAACCCACTGTGGTAAAGCTGAGTCCTTTGCAGGCACAGACACAAGGCCCAGCTCCTACCAATGAGATGCTTTCAGGAGGAGGTTCACCTACTGGTAACAAGTATCGACTCTTCTCTCTTGTCAAAGTATAGAGCCCTGCGAAGAGGGCTGTGCTTCCAGCTCCACCATTCCTGTTTTTCACTCTCCAAGAAGGCCAGGAGGGATTCCAGGATGGAGGAAGGGATGAAGGGATGAAGACAGAGGGGCAAAAGCTGTGGTCTGTTGAGGAAGGGTCTCTGAAAGCAGGTACTTGGAGTAGACACTTTCATTGATTTCCCTTTAGACAGTACTTAGTCACCCAGCTATGATGAGTTGTAAGTGAGATTGGGAAATTGACTCTTTACTATGGGGCGGGGATCCTATGTGCTCAGGTAAAATCTGATGACTATGGAAAGAAAAGAATGAACTTGGGGCCATTAGAAGATCCTGCTGCAAAAACAAAAGAGGCGGCCTTCTCAGGAGAGCTGATGTGAGGACATCCTCAGAAGAGAATCTCAAATATACTCAGCATCAGATCTTTGTTTCTAATGTCATTCCCCAATAAAAGGAGACAGGGCTCCTTGGAGAAATGGCTGACTCTAGGACTGGGGCAGGAAACAGTCAAGATGAACTGGCACCTCTGGTAAGGCCAGAAAGTAGGGGATTGCTCTAAAAGTGAAAACAAAACAAAACAAAAACACTCAACATCCCAAAACAAACCAACACAAGAAAACACCCCACAGTGATGGGTGACAAAAGTCAATGGAAAGAGTTCCTAGTGCCCAAACTTGGAGTAACTTGAACAAAATAAATAATGTGGTATTGGGTTATCGGTTCAGTTCAGTCACTTAGTCGTGTCTGACTCTTTGCAACCCCATGGACTGCAGCACGCCAGGTTTCCCTGTGTATCACCAACTCCTGGAGTTTACTCAAACTCATGTCCATTGAGTCAGTGATGCCATCCAACCATCTCATCCTCTGTTGTCCCCTTCTCCTCCTGGCTTCACTCTTTCCCAGCATCAGGGTCTTTTCCAATGAGTTGGTTCTTTGCATCAGGTGGCCAAAGTACTGGAGTTTCAGCTTCAGCATCAGTCCTTCCAATGAATATTCAGGACTGATCTCCTTTAGGATGGACTGATTGGATCTCCTTGCAGTCCCAGGGATTCTCAAGAGTCTTCTCCAACACCACAGTTCAAAAGCATCAATTCTTCGCCACTCAGCTTTCTTTACAGTCCAACTCTCACATCCATACATGACTACTGGAAAAACCATAGCTTTGACTAGATGGAACTTTGTTGGCAAAGTAATGTCTCTGCTTTTTAATATGCTGTCTAGGTTGGTCATAGTTTTTCTTCCAAGTCAGGCATCTTTTAATTTCATGGCTGCAGTCACCATCTGCAGTGATTTTGGAGCCCCCCAAAATAAAAGCTCTCACTGTTTCCATTATTTCCCCATCTATTTGCCATGAAGTGATGGGACCAGATGCCATGATCTTAGTTTTCTGAATGTTGAGTTTTAAGCCAACTTTTTCACTCTCCTCTTTCACTTTCAACAAGAGGTTCTTTAAACCAGAGATAACATAAATACCCATGAGTCCATAGTAACATAAATAAACGATTCCATAAGTAAGCAACTGAGGGAGAAGGCACACATCTCCCATGCAGAAGAATTCCATGGAATTCATGTTGATACTTTGTACTCCAGGGAATGGAGCCTAGCTCCCCACTCTCCAGGTGTGAGAAGGGTATTTCTTTGCAGAGAGTACTGCATGGAAAGAAGGTGAAGAAACCTGACAAAACCACAAACAAGCAATCAAGATCAAGCTCAACAGCCATAAATCATGTGGTCAGGAATGTCCTTGATAAGTCTGTGGTGAGAATGACATGTTACCTCAGTGATCTGCATCCCCCAAACCCACAATCCTGGTCTAATCGCCAGAAAAGCAGCAGACACACCACAGTGAAGGGATATTCCTCAAAACACCTGACAAGCACTCCTCAGAACTGTCAAGGTCATCAAAAACGAAGTCATGGCCAAGAAGAGCCTAAGGAGGCATGATGACTAAGTGTAATGTGGTGCCCTGGATGGGATTCTGAAACAAGAAAAGGACATTATGTAAAAACTAGGGAAATCTGAATCATGTATGGACTTAACGATATTGTATCAATATTGGTTCCCTGATTGTGATAAATTATCATTTTAATGTAAGATATGAATTTAAGAGGAAACTGGGTGTGGAGTATATAGGACTTCTCTGTACTATCTTCTCAACGTCTCTGTAAACCTAAGACTATTCTAAAATTAAAAGGTTATTAGAGAGTGAGAAGATGAAGACTTTCTCCCCTTTTCTGAGTGGGAGGTCATAATGTCTGAAGCTGAAGCAGTCCTCTTCTGACTGCAGAGATGACAATTCACCGCCCTAGCCAATTTTGGGCCCAGCTACTGCATTTTTGTTATGTGAGAAAATAAACTTTACTGCTTAAGCTGTTTTGTTCCTTGCAGCTGGAAAAAAATATTCCAAGCTCACGAATTTGTAATCATATATCCCCAAATAAGCCAGGATGCCAGAGATTTAATGTCTAAGTATCTCACCAATGTAAAAAGACACTGGAGAAAAAGAAAAAAGAGGCTTTTATTAATATACACGTGTGGTGGAAAATGGTGGATGAAGTCCCAGTTAGGGTAGGGAGAGAAAAAGTGAGCAGGGGTATGAGGAAAAATCCATCTCCATCTTGAGATTATTTAGTAAACAAGTATTTATTGAGTGACTACTATATAGTCAGGCTAGGAACCACAGAAAATAATATAAAAGTTTAAGATTTAAATCCTGCCCAAGTATATTGAGATCCTTTATTTTTCTGTGGTATATCAGGCTTAGATGTTAGAACCAAAAGCCATCTTAAAGGCCGGTTTTCTGTATATATAAAAAGTACTCTACTTTTTAAATTAGTGGCAGCAAACTGCTTTTCTATTTAGCTTTGTATTTTTGAGGTCCTCCAGCATTAGCCTTTCTTTGTGGTGGCTGCCTAATTCTCTAAAGAGCAAATGAACCATTATTTATCTGCTCAGTCCGAGTCATTTAGGTTTCCAGTCTTCACCATTACAAAAACTTGCCAATGAACATCTCTGTTCTTGCTCCTTTGACAACACCGCTAATGTGCCTGTAATAAAAATTTCACGAAGGGGACCTAGATATTTTATTACAGAACACCCTTTCCCTCAGTCCCTGCCCCACAGGTGCGAGCTCCCCTGCTCTCCAGGGCCGCAAGTTGGGTAGCTGCTTACCTCTGGGTGGGCACCACTCCCATCTCTCTTATTTCAACTGTTTAAGTGGATATAAGGTCTGGAAAAGGCAGGAAGCAGGTGGGATCCATCACCTACCAAGAAAGCACGTAGATGCTAAAGAGGGAAGAAATGGCGCAGGAAGTTGTAAGGGGTATTTGAGGAAACACGAGATGGGACAGGACAGATACTCTCTGGATCGTAGTAGTGTGGGCTAAAGACAATCAGAATGCAGGTGAGTCACATGGCAGAGGCCGCCAACGCCAACGTGATGAATTTGTACTTAGCACTGCGAGGCGACGGGGAGTGAAGAAAAGATTCAGTGAAAGCGACTGGGTTTTAGACTCTGTCACAAGTCCTGGGGGTGGAGTGTCAATTCATCTTCCAGCGCCGAGATTTCCACATTTGTTAACAATTAAAAAGTAATACTTGCTGGGCCGACCTCGAATACATACAAGAAGTAAACAGTGAACTGTAAAACTTAAGAAGGCCGATCTACAGGGTAGTGGTTTACAGTCAGGTGACAAGTCGACAAAAATTTCTTAAGTTTTTTAGGAAAAAATGCTGAAACCAGATCCAAAAGCGAAATCTTTCCGCCTGCAAACGACTTGCTATGGACTCGAAGTGGGTCGCAGCCTCTTCTTGCTCTGCTGCTCCCGCTCTGCCAGAAGCCCACGCGGGAGACCATTTTCGAGGTTTGCTTTGGAGTCTCGGCGCCGAGGACGCCCGGAGACGCGAAGGAACTGAGGTGCATGTGTGTGCGTGAGCGCCCAGGTCTGGAGCCGGCTGCCACGAGCTATCGCCAAAGCGGCGCAATAGCCCTGGCAGGTCAGGAATCTCCGCACTGCTGAGCCGGCGTGTGCAACCGGGCGTGCGTGGGCGCAGCCAGCCACTGCGCAAGCGCGGACGCGCTCCCCCTTCGGCCTCCGCGGGGCGCTCTGCGCGCCCCCGGCGGGTTCCGCTCCCGACGGGCGGAGGGCTGCGCGCGCACGAGAGAGCCGGCCGTGACGTGCGCCGCGCTACGCCCGACGTCACGGGTCCGTGTGTAGTGGCGGCCGGGCTGCCCTCAGCCGCGGCTCCCGACGAGGGCGGTGCAGTCGCTGGGTGCGGTGTTCAGGGGTCCTGCGGCGGCGGCTGCGGCGGCGGCGACGACTACCGGGAGGTCCGGCGCTCCCCGCCGCGGAGTCGTCGCTCCCGCCCCTTCTCCGGCCTCGGCGGCGCCCGGCCCGCGGCTTCCTCCTTTTCTGCCCAGCTTCCCGCGGGCCTCCGGGCCGCGGCGGCGAGAAGGAACGAGGGGCGCCGAGAAGCCCCGCCGGCCGCCGCGGTCCCCGCGCCCGCCCCTGCGCCCGACGCGGGCTCCATGTGAAGGAGGGACGGGCCTGGCCCCCCGGCCCGCGCCCGACGCCTCGTGCGCCCCTCCGGTCTCCGGGGCCCCGCGGCCTCCCTCGACCAGGGGGCGCGGTGACAGGCCGCGCGGGGGCGGAGGGGTGGGTCTGCGGCTCCCCGCGTCCCCGCGGAGCGGCGGTAAGTGCGTGCGTGTGTGAGTGAGTGTGAGCGCGCGCGCCCGCACGGATGTGTGGGGGTGGGGGTGGGGCAGCGGGGTGCGGGCCGGACGTGAGGAGGGGGCAGTTACCGGCCTGGGCGCAGCCCCCGGGGCGGAGATTGCGCTTGGTCGTTGCCTCGCTTGCGGTGGGCGGACTTTGGGCCCCTTGCATCCTGTCCTGAAGTCCAGGTCCGAGCGAAGTAGACCGCTGGGCGGTGGAGCTGTCAAGACGCGTACTCTGCGGGGCCTTTGGAAGGAAGATTGCGCCTGGTCCTTGGGAGAAGCAGAAATGTTACATGCAGGAAGCGAGAAAGTGCTTGTCTTTGCCCTGCTGTATCGTCGTACACAAGTGGTTAGGGTTGATGCCCTTTTCTCTTTATGGACCGTTTAGAGAGCACTTGTTACGCCCCCGGTACTTATCATGCATTGTCTCATCTCACCTTCGAAGCCCAGTGAGGTGATGGTGTCTCTCCATTTTACGGTTGAAAACATCGAGGCTCAGATTCAGGGACTTGCCCAAGGTCACGCAGCTTGGTAATCTGGGAAAGCCTTGGTTCGAATATGATGTCTTTTCTGTAGAAGTGTATTTCTGTATTTCAGATCTTGGGAAAATAAATATGTGAGGAAAATGAGAAAACCTGAAAAGTTTCTTCTTGGGAGTAAAATCTAAATATTTACATAAGTAGATCGAGCTTATATGCCCCTATTGTAGATTGTTCAATGTGTTTTGCTGCAGCCTAGCCAAATGATTTTCTTGGTTCTTTACAAAAAAAATTACTTTTAAGGGGTGACTCCATGCTCCTTTACCTTTTTCTTTTTTTGCGGTGGAACTGACCAAACAGAAAATATTTCCCCTCTTATCAAAAAGAAGAAATATATTTAGTTAAACTCCGTATTTCTTGAAAAGTTACAATTTGTGCAATTTATTCTTGATGCATACAGGGAACTCACAGTTGGGTTATTTGCTTGAGATTTCCTTATTGAAAAATTTGTTTCTAGATTATGTGGCAGTGACAACATGCTTAGTAATTTGTGCATTAACTTGTGCAATATCTCTAAGTGGAGTGCCAGAATTTAATGTGTAGAGTATCGTAAAAAGTTATCTTTTAATGATGTGATTGTTTTCTTTCGTATGTATGTAGCAAACTAATGAGTATTTATAAACTAACTGAAATTTTCATTTTAGCATTGACCCTGTTTCTTTGATTATGATTAGAGTAAAGCTAGAGAGCCTTTACATTTCTCTTTGCAGAGGAAAGTGTTGATAAAATTCTCTTGAGTAACTTAAGTTTCATGCATAGTTGTAAAAGTTTAAGAGATCTATTGATGCCCCAAATTGTAGTATTTTATAATTTCCTTTAATGTATTATCAGGTTTAAGAAAATTTGTAGTTGAATGTCTTTGTAATGTCCGTAGAGAAAAGGTTGAATTATAGAGTTAAGAAGTGGATGGTTCACAGATTGATTTGTCATTTGCTTAAAATATAAACGTGTGTTGAGTCTTGTTGAATATAATATCATTGTAAAATGGTCATCTAGTCATGCTCCCCATGAATCTCTCTTGAAAGAAATAACTATTAAAGATTTATTGTAAATAATTTGATGATTACATTGTAGATTCAGTCTTTTAAGTGTTTTAATTGAAACTTTCATTCCTTGTTTACCTTATTGCTACCAAAGGGGTAAACTATATTTAACTGATGCTGTATTAAAATGGAATTGTGTTTGATTATAGACAAGACCCACAGCTTTAGTATCAGATTGATTTTATTTTTTTCCTTGTAGAATTGGAGCTCTCTAAGCTCCCTCCCACCCGCCCAACCCAGCCTCAACTTTTTATTATGAAACAGTTTTAAGTACATAGGAATTTGGTAATATCAAACACCCATATGATAATCCTGTAGATTCATTTGTTGGCATCTTGCCATAATGTGTACATTATTTTTGGCCATGCGTGCTTGTGTGCTCAGTCACTCAGTCATGTCCCACTCTTTGTGACCTCATGGACTGTAGCCCGCCAGGCTCCTCTATCCATGGGATTTTCCAGGCAAGAATATTGGAATCGGTTGCCACTTCCTCCTTCACGGGATCTTCCCAAGCCAGAGATTGAATCCCTATCTCCTGCGTGCCTCCTGCATTGGCCGGCAGCTTCTTTACTACTGAGCCACTTGGGAAGCATTTTTGGCTCTACCATTTGAAAACTAAACTGTAGACACTATGACACTTTACCCCTAAATATGCCAACTTGCATTTTCAAAGATAAGGGCATTTTCTCACATAGCCAAAATATCATTATTGTTAACTTTCTAATTAATAGTTTCTTATTGTTAATTTCTTAATGTTTAAATCTCCCCATTTGTGCTGGAAAGATCTTTTATGGCTTTTTATACTTAATCCCACCAACCCAAGATCCCATCAAGATTTGTTCACTACATTTGGTTAAGTCTCTTTGATCTCTTCTAATCTAAAACAATATCACTTCTCCATTTTATTTATTTATTTATTTATCTTTTGGCCATGCCACACAGTATGTGGGATCTTAGTTTCCCAACCAGGGATTGAACCTGTGGCCCCTGCTGTGGAAGCATGGAGTTTTAACCACTGGATGCCTTGGAAGTCCCATCATCTCTCCATTTTATAAAATGGATTTTGTTTTTATAAAAGAGATCAAGCCAGTTATCTTATAAAACAAGTCACATTCTGGATTTGTCTGATTTTTTTGTTTTCCCCTCATGGTGTCATTTAGCATGTTCCTCTTTGCCTCCTACATTAGCTAACTGTAAGCTAGATTTAAAGAATCGTTAGTTTCAGGTTAAATATTTTGGGCAAGAATAACTACTGAGTGTTGCTGTGTACTTTATATTGGTTCCCATCAGGGGTCATATATTGTTAAGTCCTATTTGTGATCCTGAGTTTGATCACTTGGTTATGGGGGTTGTTGTTCAGTTACTAAGTCATGTCTGCGACTCCATGGACTGTAGCACGCCAAGCTTCTCTGTTCATCACCAACTCCCAGAGCTTACTCAAACTCATGTCCATCGAGTCGGTGATGCCATCCAACCATCTTATCCTCTGTCGTCCCCTTCTCCTGCCTTCAGTCTTTCTCAGCATCAGGGTCTTTTCTAGCAAGTCAGTTCTTTGCATCAGGTGGCCAAAGTATTGGAGTTTCAGCTTCAGCTCTCCTCTTTGGGTGAGGTATATTTTCCCCACTGCAATTGGCACGTGTTCTCCAGTAATCTTTCAGCTTTCAGTAGATAGTTATATCTATTGCTGCATCTGTTGGCAAGCTAACTTGAATTTCAATGTTAACAATCTTTTGTTGGTCTATAGACAGCAACAGAATTACAGGAATTGTAAAAATATTCTATGCAGCTGTATTAATCAGGTTCTGATTTGGGGGATTTTTAAATATTTTTAATAATGAATTCAAGGTTATCGCCAGTATTGAATAAAGAGAGACCTGACTTGAGAGAACAGAGGACAAGTTCAGTTCCTGTCTTTTCCTGTACTCTCTCTCAAGGAGTATGTGGATGTGTGTTTTGGCTGTACCATGAGGCTTGTGTGGCTTGTGAGATCTTAGTCCTCACTGAACCTCGGTCCTTGGCAGTAAAATCGAGGAGTCCCTATCACTGGACCATCTGGGAATTCCCTCAGATAATATGTTTCTTTTAAGTGTTAGCCAATATTTGTTGCTCAGGAACAGCTGAAATATAAAAGGAGAGTTACTTGACTAAAAAATACTTTGAGAAAACTGTTTTCTGGTGTCATGCAAAGGAGAACTGGATTGAGAATCAGAAGTTCTAAACCCTAGGCCTAATTCTACTGTTCTATGAAGTTCAAGGATTATAAACTTTTTAACTTCACTCTATTCTTATGTCATAGTGATTGTTTGTAAACATGTCAGGAGGATAGAAACAGACTCTTCCTTGGTGTTCTTTCCATAACTAGCCCACCACCTTTCTTGTAAGTGCTCAAGAGTGTTATGCTTGTGATTCACCATACTATAAATTTAAAAAGCAGTCTGTAGTTTATAAACTTTGGAAGTTTTTTCTAGAGATAATTTTCCCCCATTTATATAGTTAGTCATTTAGTATGGACTTTAATAAATTAATAGTGACAAATTAAAAGAATAGTTTAAGATACGATTTTATCGGCATTCTTTTGATAATTCCCAAATTGTGTCTGCTCAGCGCCACTGCCTCAGGCGGGATGCTCCTTGAGCACTCTACACTCGCCTCCACCACCCACTGACTGCACATCACCGTGCTTATCTCTGTGTCCTCCATGGAGAAATTAGCTCTTCAAGCACAGAGGCAGTGCTTTGTTGACTTTGGTGCCCCAACACCTAGCACAATACCTGTTGCCAAATGTTTATGAAATGGATAGGTAATTGACAAGAGACCTCCTTTTACAGTGTTCTCAGATTCTTAAAAGATGGTAGCTACATGAGTTGAACTGGGTGGGGAAGTTCAATAAAATGTTTCTGTATGCTCAGAGAAAATCAAGTATTTGTGAACAGCTCTACCACAGAGGCAAGGCTGTGGAAAAGTTTCTGAAAATTATTAATAGGAATCAGTGGGAGAATGTGAGATAATATTTATTATTTTTGTAAGTCTTTGAGAACAGATCTTCAGTCTAAGCCGAAATAAATTTTCAATTGTTTCTGTGCTATTTAGTAATAGTTATATGCTCCCAACTCATATTGTATTTTAGATTTGTGACTTGAAGATGTTTCATTATCATTATTATTGTTTGATAAGTTTGTTGTTACCCTAAGTTTGACTGACTTAGCTACATTTTAATGGTACTTATGGAGTTTTAACTCAAAATATTTTGTTCTTTTGTTTTAATATGAAAGGAATGAGACCAGTGTTCTCTGACTAAATTTGCGGAGAGATTAATATCATGATTTATATGATTGCTTTAATGCATTTTAAAACAGTTTAGGCATTTTTAGACCTGTTGACTGCTTTGTAAAATTAGTAATAGTTATCATATGGTATGACATAATGTATGAGAACAGTATGTCAAAGAACATTTAACGAACTTTCTCATTTGGTTAGATATTATAAGGAAATGAAAAAAGTAGAAGGTAGCTAGCTCAGCCTTAGTGTTGATAAAGATCTACTTTGAGAGATGGTGTATCATTAACCATCCAGTCTGTTAGCAGTACCTGACTGCATTCTGTTGACTTCACCCCCAAACCACCATATACCTTCATTATAAGTCTTTCCCCATGATTTGAGAAAGAGTAGATTAATTTTGTGTTCTGAGATCATGTAATGTGTATTAATCAGCATCTCAAAGTTTTG
Organism: Giraffa tippelskirchi; assembly: GCF_054371585.1. Classification (NCBI taxonomy): domain Eukaryota; kingdom Metazoa; phylum Chordata; class Mammalia; order Artiodactyla; family Giraffidae; genus Giraffa; species Giraffa tippelskirchi. The sequence continues at coordinate 68,143,397 of NC_137277.1, forward strand.
TCCCATGGTTATGGACTGTTGCATACTGCCTTAGGGTTAGAAGGTTTACTCAGGGATGTACCTGAGGAGTTTCTTGCCTAGAATGTTGCTGAAGTGCATACACAGACTGCGAACTGTATTTCGTACTGTTTGTTGAACACTGATAGTAGGTAGAAAGCCTGAATTCAGTCTTAAATCTGCCATTAATTAGAAGTTGACTGTGACAAAGTGACTTCAGTTAATTTTTTAAAACACATTATCTTAGCACATAGCAGGTACATGCAGGTCTTTGCTGTGTCATGTGAGATCTTTCTTTGTAGCACATGGACTCTATAGTTGTGGTCCATGGGCTCAGTACTTGCAGTGCTTTGGCTTAGTTGTTCCACACCATGTGGGATCTTAGTCCCTAAACCAGGAATCCAATCTGCACCCCCTGCATTGCAAGGTGGATTCTTAACCACTGGACCTCCAGTGAAGTCCCTAGTTCAACATTTCTGACTTTGAAAAAGTAGCCCTAGTTGATTTCTTTTTTTAAAAGGTTTATTTGGTTTTTGGCTGTGGTGGGTCTTTTTTGCTGCATGGGGACTACTCCTTATTGCAGTGCCTGGGCTGCTGCTTGTAGTGGTTTCTCTTGTGGAGCACAGCCATGAGGTGCGGGGGCGCAGTAGTTGCAGCTCTCGTGCTCTAGCACGCAGGCTCAGTCATTGTGGCGCACAGGCTTAGTTGCTCTGCAGCACACAGGATCTTCCCCGACCAGGTATGGAATTGATGTCCCTTGCATTACCAGGTGGATTCTTAAACACTGAACCACCAGGGAAGCCCCCCCTCCAGTTGATTTCTTAAGGACCTATCTAATCTATGATTCTGTGAGATCCACAGCATCATAGAAAATAGTAGAGTCAAAAGAAATTCAAGTTTTCTTGCTTGGGAGATTGTTAAGATGACAACTGTCCAGGGAAGATTTGTTACAGGGCAGCATTTGGAAGATAAATAGCTCTGTTTAAATGTGATTAATTTGTCAGAATGACATCTTTTACTTAAAGATATTTTATAGCCAGGTACCTTGTGTTGAGCTGTGATGATCTATAGTAGGTTCTCAGTAAATACTTGTTAAAGAGTAGATGAATAACTTCAGGACTGATATGATTGAAATCAGAATCACCCGATGATATTTTAGTGATAAAATCCAGGACAGTAACCATTGAATTCTAGAAAAGAACTAGATCATTCTCATGAATGGGCACCCAAGACTAGTGTAATACATTTTTGGAAATGCTTTAGCCAAAAGGGAGGGAACATCTTTTTGGAAAAGAAAAAAAAAGGGATTGGAAAAATTTTACCTGCAGTCTTATGCCTGCTAGAAATTTTAAAATAATTTTATGGATGTACTGGATAAGCCCCAAATGATTACATTAAAAAAAATTCTTACTTCCCAATGGAAAAAACATTTGGGGCAAACTGTGCATCAGCAAAAAAATTTTTAATATATATATTTATTTTTGCGAGGCTGTGTGGGATCTCGAACCTGTGCCCCCTGCATTCGAAATGTGGAGTCTTAACTATTGGACCATAGGAAAGTCGCAGCAAATTTTTTTTTTTCTCAGAATCTTTCTGCTTCTTTATTCCTCCTTTCTTCCATCTTCACATCTCTAACCAAAGCATAGAAGTACAGTAAGTGTTCTTAGCTTATTTTGTTCTTAGGTAATAAATTGGTATTGGCATTTGTTAAACTAGAGCTTCCCTTGTGGCTCAGATGTTAAAGAAACTGCCTGCAATACTGGAGACCTGGGTTTAATCCCTGGGTCAGGAAGATCCCCTGGAGAAGGGATTGGCAACGCACTCCAGTATTCTTGCCTGGAGAATTCCAGGGACAGAGGAGCCTGGTGCGCTGCAGTCCGTGAAGTCACAAAGAGTTGGACATGACTGAGCAACTAACACTTTCATTAATTGGATACCCACTCTAGTGTTTTCTCTCATATAAATCTTGCTCTTTTGCAAATGGGAGGATCAAGTTTGGGTGATATGGCTTCATAGAATGAGGGCTCTTCATCCTATTTTCAAAGATAGGCAGCTCAGAACTGATAAAAGAAGGCTTGATTGAAGATTATGAAAGGACTAAGTGGCTTAGATTTGGTTATGCAGGAAGATCTCTAAAGGGAAAGTTGCAGAGATCTTTGTCAGTAGGTGGATGGGAGGCTTGAGTAGTTGCATGAGTTAGGGTTCAATCACAGAGGAAGAACGAACTGCTGTGGTATCATGGAATTAAGGAATTTATGAAAGGTAGAAGACCTTACGGAGTTGTGGGAGAAGCTTGGAAACCAAAGTCTGTAAGGGAATTGGCAGATCAGAGAAGTCACTAATCAGCCTTCCTGAAGCAGTGGTGCAGTGGACAAGTCAGAGTTTGCAGGTGAATCTGAGAAGCTAGGTATGCCCAGCTACTGAAGTGTGGGACTACACAGTAGAGCTGGTGGAAAGTATAGAAAGCTGTTGTCTCTACATAGCTACCTCTTCTGTGGTCTTCAGTCAGGCTTTTGATGGTGGGCCTGAGGTTGCTGTTTGGTTGGCAGGGTTGACAATAAGAAAGAGCTACATGCAATACAGGGGAGGGCAGAGACACAGTGAAATACTCTGTCAACTTTACATCCATCTATGTAACCATAATCTTCAGAGAGTAATTTCTGTCTTTGACCATCTCTAACCAGGAACTTGGTGGGAAGAGGATTCTGGAAATGTAGTTTGAACTTAAAAGTTGTCATTGTACAAACTGTCACAGAGGGTGAGAGTGGAGGGTGGGAAATCACAGTGAGGGCTGTGATCATTGTGGCAGTCCACAGTGCTATTTCATCTTCTGTGAGAGAGCAAATTCTTTAAAATCTCCAAGCCTTTTCTTCCTCTGTGAGATGGGAAGATAATACCTACATTGGGGATTATTGTGAGGATTAAATGAAATGTTTTGTATTTAGCAGACTGTCAGCACAGTGTAAAATAATATAAATAATAGCTTTTATTAGTAGTAGTAATTGTAGTAGTAGAGAGGACAGATTGAGAAGTAGGAAGGGTGTATTTTGAAAGAGAGGGGAGAAGTAGAGAAGATGAATGGAAATAAGAGTGAAGTAGAAGACATAGTTCCTATAATTGAGAATGCAATAATCAAGCTGCGGAGGACACAGGTAAGCATATAGCAAGGTTGGGAAGGTGTTAAATAAGATAATATCCTTTAAGACAAATGACTCTGCCATGATGAGTGGAGAGACAGCAAATGCTGTCATTCCAGCGTGCTCATGCTCCCTCGTTCACTCATGTCCAACTCTTTGCGACCCTGTAGACTGTAGCCTGCTAGGCTTCTCTGTCCATGGGATTTTCCAGGCAAGAATACTGAAGTAGGTTGCCATTTCCTTCTCCAGGGTGTAGTTAAGGTTAAAAGTGGTAATGTAAAATTCCTAGTACACTGTCAGTCCTCAGAGGTTATTTTTCACTTCTTATCATTTAGAAAGATGGACAAATGAAGGGAGTAGGGAAGGCTGAAACTGGGTCTTTGTTTAGACAAGAAGGAAAGGAGGAAACATTTCAGATGGCTGAAATAGGAGGAGGGATCATCAAGGCATGCAGTACTTCACTAAGACAAGTTGGTACCTATTGACTCCTATTCTTTGCTTTTGATAGTCTGTAGTTTCTTGATTTTGATTTTGAAGGGTTGCTTATGCTTGTATCACTGCAAGCAATCAGTACCCAGTAATTGTGTAACACATAATGATACTTATTGTACAACAAAGCCTGAGTTTTTTACCAACTGTAAACCGCTAGAGTTAGGTGTCTCCCTCCTCATCCATAATCTATACCATGGCATTTTCTCTTCACACTCAGTAGATTCATAAGGTTATTTACCTTTAGTGATTTCACTTGCTTACAGTATGAAATGATAAATGTTGATAAAAGGAGAGATTACATTTTTCAAAAATAAATAATAAAGAAGAAAAAAGTAAAGCTTAAAAGAAACAGCAGCTCTAATTTATTTCTCTGTGAGTCTCAGGGCTCCTTAAGTGTTTTCCTGTTTTGGCTCTTCAAATCCAGCCTAAGCTAAAATGATGAGGTATGGTAGATTCGGTTACACATACTCACAGTTCCCAAAGACCCCAGTAGGGTGAAGACCAAAAGGAAGCAAAACTAAAAGAAGATAAAACAGGAGAGCTGGGTTTGATCCCTGGGTTGCAAAGATCCCCTGAAGAAGGAAATGGTAACCCACTCCAGTATTCTTGCCTGGAGAATTCCATGGAGCAAACACCCTCTTCCAAGAACACAAGAGAAGACTCTGCACATGGACATCACCAGATGGTCAACACCGAAATCAACACCGACTGATTATATTCTTTGCAGCCAAAGGTGGAGAAGCTCTATACAGTCAGCAAAAACAAGACCGGGAGCTGACTGTGGCTCAGATTATGAACTCCTTATTGCCAAGTTCAGACTTAAATTGAAGAAAGTAGGGAAAAGCACTAGACCATTCAGGTATGACCTAAATCAAATCCCTTATGGTTAAACAATGAAAGTGAGAAATAGATTTAAGGGACTAGATCTGATAGAGTGCCTGATGAACTATGGATGGAGGTTCATGACAGTGTACAGCAGACAGGGATCAAGACCATTCCCAAGAAAAAGAAATGCAAAAAAGCAAAATGGCTGTCTGAGGAGGCCTTACAAATAGCTTTCAAAAGAAGAGAAGTGAAAAGCAAAGGAGAAAAGGAAAGATATACCCATTTGAATTCAGAGTTCCAAAGAATAGCAAGGAGAGATAAGAAAGTCTTCCTCAGCGATCAGTGCAAAGAAATAGAAGAAAACAATAGAATGGGAAAGACTAGAGATCTCTTCAAGAAAATTAGAGATACTAAGGGAGCATTTCATGCAAAGATGGGCTCAATAAAGGACAGAAATGGGATGGACCTAACAGAAGCAGAAGATATTAAGACGAGGTGGCAAGAATACACCAAAGAACTATACAGAAAAGATCTTCACGACCCAGATAATCACGATGGTGTGATCACTCACCTAGAGCCAGACATCCTGGAATGCAAAGTCAAGTGGGCCTTAAGGAGCATCACTATGAACAAAGCTAGTGGAGGTGATGGAATTCCAGTGGAGCTATTTCAAATCCTAAAAGATGATGCCGTGAAAGTGCTGCACTCGATAATGCCAGCAAATTTGGAAAACTCAGCAGTGGCCACAAGACTGGAAAAGGTCAGTTTTCATCCCAGTTCCAAAGAAAAGCAATGCCAAAGAATGTTCAAACTACCGCACAATTGCACTTATCTCACACGCTAGTAAAGTAATGCTCAAAATTCTCCAGGCCAGGCTTCAGCAATACGTGAACCGTGAACTTCCAGATGTTCAAGCTGGTTTTAGAAAAGGCAGAGAAACCAGAGGTCAAATTGCCAATATCCACTGGATAATCAAGCAAGAGAGTTCCTTACGGAAAAACATCTATTTCTGCTTTATTGACTATGCCAAAGCCTTTGACTGTGTGGATCACCACAAACTGTGGAAAATTCTTAAAGAGATGGGAATAACCAGACCACCTGTCCTGCCTCTTGAGAAATCTATATACAGGTCAGAAAGCAGCAGTTAGAACTGGACATTGGAACAACAGACTGGTTCCAAATAGAAAAGGTGTACATCAAGGCTGTATATTGTCACCCTGCTTATTTAACTTATATGCAGAGTACATCTTGAGAAATGCCGGGAGAAATATCAGTAACCTCAGATATGCAGATGACACCAGCCTTATGGCAGAAAGTGAAGAAGAACTAAAGAACCTCTTGATGAAAGTGAAAGAGGAGAGTGTAAAAGTTGGCTTAAAGCTCAGCATTCGGAAAACTAAGATCATGGCATCCAGGCCCATCACTTTATGGCAAACATTTGGGGAAACCGGGCTTCCCTGGTGGCTCAGAGGTTAAAGTGTCTGCCTGCAATGCGGGAGACCTGGGTTCGATCCCTGGGTCGGGAAGATCTCCTGGAGAAGGAAATGGCAACCCACTCCAGTATTCTAGCCTGGAGAATCCTATGGACAGAGGAGCCTGGTGGGCTACAGTCCACGGGGTCACAAAGAGTCGGACACGACTGAGCGATTTCACTTTTCTTTCTTTCATTCTTTTGGGGAAACAGTGGAAACAGTGGCAGACTTTATTTTTGGGGGCTCCAAAATCACTGCAGATGGTGACTGCAGCCATGAAATTAAAAGACGCTTACCCCTTGGAAGAAAAGCTATGACCAACCTAGACAGCATATTAAAAAGCAGGGACATTACTTTGTCAACAAAGGTCTGTCTAGTCAAGGCTATGGTTTTTCCATAGTCATGTATGGATGTGAGAGTTGGACTATAAAGAAAGCTGAGTGCCGGAGAATCAATGCTTTTGCACTGTGCTGTCGGAGAAGACTCTTGAGAGTCCCTTGGACTGCAAGGAGATCCAACCAGTCCATCCTAAAGGAGATCAGTCCTGGGTGTTCATTGGGATGACTGATGTTGAAGCTGAAACTCCAGTACTTTGGCAATCTGATGCGAGGAACTGACTCATTTGAAAAGACCCTGATACTGGGAAAGATTGAGGGCGGGAGGAGAAGGGGATGACAGAGGTTGAGATGGTTGGATGACATCACCAACTCGATGGACATGAGTTTGAGTAAAGTATGGGAGTTGGTGATAGGAAAGCCTGGCGTGCTGCAGTCCATGGGGTTGCAAAGAGTCAGACATGACTGAAGCAACTTTCATACTTGTAGTTTCTAAAGATCATCCATGTTTGCTCCCACTTGGGCCAGTTGCACACCTCTAGACCATCAGTTTTGGTGAGGCACAACACTGAGCTCATTTGGTGACATTTTGTAATCAAGTGGGTGGTTGGCGATTGTGTTGGTAGAAGGGATAAGCTTCCAGAAGAAGGCCACTAGAGTGAATCACTTAGTTCCATATATTAATTGATTAATTAGTCAATTCAGTATAATAATTCAACCTTGTTATTTTCAATTTCTTCAAATTAAGCATTTTATTTTAATACAATTAGTATGCAAGTTAAGTTTCTTTGTTTTCACTTTTTCACCAATTTCTTGCTACCGTTTGTTCTCCTGGAATCGCTTTCCTTCTTCATGAAGTGTATCCTTCATCTGTGATTTCTTTAAAAATGTTTACTTACTGTGTTCGGTTGCCCGGGGGCTTTGTTGCTCAGCTTTCTCTAGTGGTGAGTGGGGGCTCCTCTCTAGTTGCGGTGCCCAGGCTTCTCATTGCAGTGGCCTCTCTTCCTGAGGAGAACGGGCTCTAGGTGCAAGGCCTTTAGTAGTTGTGGCATGCAGGCTCAGTAGTTATGGCGCATGGACTTAGTTACTCTGAGGCATGTGGAATTTTCCTGGACCAGGGATCGAACCTGGGAAAATTCCACATGCCCCAGAGCAACCAAGTCCATGCGCCAAAACTACTGAGCCTGGGACCAGGGATCAAACCCAAGGAGGGCATGGCAACCCACTCCAGTATTCTTGCCTGGAGAATCCCTGTGGACAGAGGAGCCTGGTGGGCTACCGTCCATGGGATTGCAGAGTGGGACATGACTGAGAGACTAAGCACAGCACAGGGGTCGAACCCATGTACCCTGCTTTGGCTGGTGAATTCTTAACCACTGGACCACGAGGGAAGTCCAAAACCCATAGTCTTTTGTTTGTTTTTAAACTTTTTGTTAAGTATTGGGATATAACTGATTAACAAACAGTGTTGTGATAGTTTCAGGTGAACAGTGAAAGGACTTAGTCATTCATATACATGTATCCATTTTCCCCCCAAATCCCCTCCCATCCAGGCTGCCACATAGGTGAGCAGAGTTCCAAGACCCATGGTCTTTTAACTGAGATCACACACCAGGTTTTGCCTTAATGAAGCTCAGATTCTTGATGTCTCATCACAGAAAGCAGTCAATGAGAGATGAAGTGATAGGTAAGAAGACTATTTTATTTGTAGAAAAACACACTCCGCATGGAGTGTGGGCCATCTCGAAGGCGAGAGTGGCCATGAATTATATCCTGTTAAAGTTCCTAGACTAAGGGTCTGTTGGTGACAAATTACAATTTTTGTTTGTTGGAAATCTTTAGCTCTTGTTCTTGAAGATATTTTAGTTGTGAATGAAAGTCTAGGTTGGCAGTTATTTTTCCCTCAGCATTTTGAAGATATTATTCCATTCTGTTTTCTACTATATAATCAGACCTAAAAGACTGTATGGATATGTTTTTTTAAAAAGTATTTTTGTTTTATTTATTTATTTTTGACTCAGAATTTTTTTTTTTTTTAGTATATACTTATTTATTTGACTGCATCAGGTTTTAGTTGCATCATGTGGGCTCCAAAGTGCACGGGCTTAATTGCTCCACAGCATGTGGCATCTTAGTTCCCTTGAACCCACATCCCTAGTGTGGCAAGGCAGATTCTTAACTACTGGACCACCAGGGAACTCCCTGGATGTTTATTAATAATAATTTTTTATTGTGTTGTTAGAATATATAATTGACTCTTTAATGGAAATATTCACATTGGTTTTAATTTTTTTATTTTAATTTTTAAATTCATTTAATGTTTATTGAAAATCTTAGGAATGTCTTAGGAATCAGTAAAATAACCCTTTAATAAATTTGTTGTTGAGTTTTAATTGTTCGTGTGCACAATTATTACTAAAATGTTTGACTTCCTTCTGTGTGTTAGCACTGAAGATAAATGAATTGGTCATTGTTTCTATAATTATAGAGCTCCATTCTGATGTGGCGGGGAGACAGACATACCGGGCCTCATAATTTGTTAGAGCTTCCCAGGTGGCTCAGCTGGTAAAGAATCCGGCTGCAATGCAGGAGACCTGGATTCGATCGTTGGGTTGGGAAGGTCCCCCCCCCCCAGAGAAAGGAATGGCTACCCACTTCAGTATTCTGGCCTGGAGAATTCCATGGATAGTCCATGAGGTCACAAAGAGGTGGACACAACTGAGTGACTTTCACTTTCAATTTTCACCCAGGTGGCTCAGTTCAGTTCAGTCGCTCAGTCATATCCAACTCTTTGCGACCTCGTGGACTGCAGCAGGCCAGGCCTCCCTGTCTATCACCAACTCCCAGAGTTTGCTTAAACTCATGTCCATAGAGTCAGAAATGCCATCCAACCATCTCATCCTCTGTTGCCCCCTTCTCCTCCTTCCTTCAGTCTTTCCCAGCGTCAGGGTCTTTCCAATGAGTCAGTTCTTTGTCATAGTATTGGAGTTTCAGCTTCAGCATCAGTCCTTCCAGTGAATATTCAGGACTGATTTCCTTTAGGATGGACTTAGGGACTCCCAAGAGTCTTCTCCAACACCACAGTGCAAAAGCATTGTTGTTTGGTGCTCAGCTTACTTTATAGTCCAACTCTCACATCCATACATGACTACTGGAAAAACCGTAGCTTTAAGATGACCTTTGTTGGCAAAGTAATGTCTGCTTTTTAATATGCTGTCTAGGTTGGTCATAACTTTTCTTCCGAAGATGTTTGCTCCTTGGAAGAAAAGCTGTGACCAACCTAGATAGGTGGCTCAGTGGTAAAGAATCTGTCTGCCAATGCAGTAGACTTGAGTTTGATCCCTGGATGTGATGATCCCCTGGAGGAGAAAATGGCAACCCACTCCAGTATTCTTGCTCGGAAATTGCATGGTCAGAGGAGCCTGGCGGACTGCAGTCCATGGTGTCACAAAGAGTCAGACATGACTGAGTGACTAAGCACTCTACATAATTTGTTATTCAAGCTAGGCTACTTTTGAGAGTGAAAGGATGCCGTTTTAATAATACTCTTGGAGCAACAAGAATAAACTGGGATTGTCCTTAGCTAACTAGGATTTATGGTTTACCCTACTTATGTGCAAATGAGTATGATACAGTAAAATATGTACAAAGTACCACGGGAATATTATAGATAATATATTATTATATAAAATATTAAATACAAAAGTATAAGTAGTAATATACAAATACTGAAGCTCTATTTTAAAAAAGCAATAGTACTTTTGACTTTACAGGAATGAAGGATACCTAGATGTCAGCTTAGCCTAATAAAAACATGACAAAAGCCATAGTGGACAAAAAGTTTTAAGAAATTTCATATTGGCTATGCAGGAGATCATGATCCGAGGTGGAGGAAATGGGGTGCAGATGCTCAGAGTGGCAGTCACGTGGTAAAGGTTGCACGAATAACTTTATCTTGAGATGAAAGTTAGGAGTAAAAATTCCTAAAGAAGAAGGAGAAATAGGCGTTCAGGGGATGAACAGACGCCAAGGCCCAGGAAGTGGGATCTATCTATCTTATCCTGGGAAAGGCAGGTAGATTGGATTGAGTGAAACGTGTGTGCTGTGTTATGCTGTGGTAGGAGATTCAGTTTTAAGATTTACGGTTTTGTTAATGGCCTCACTATTTACAAAGTGCTTTTAGGTGCTGTGGGAGACATTAAGATTTATAAGTAGTGTTTCTTGCCCTCTTGGAGCTTACTGTATGAGCTTGGTACACATAAGTGAAGTCGCTCAGTCATGTCTGCCTCTTTGTGACCCCATGGACTGTAGCCCACCAGGCTCCTCAGTCCATGGAATTCTCCAGGCAAGAATACTGGAGTGGGTTGCCATTTCCTTCTCCAGGGGCTCTTCCCGACCCAGGGATCGAACCCTGGTCTCCCGCACTGCAGGCAGACACTTTACTGTGTGAGACACCAGGGAAGCCCTGGTACACATAACCTTTTTACAAAACATGAGAGGGACTTTGGGAATTGAGTTGATGAAAACTGGGTCGTCTTGGGTTTTGTTTTTTGGTTTGGTTTTGGTTTTGTTGAATCTTTTGCTGCAACGGCTTTTCTCTAGTTGTGGTGAGGGGTGTACTGTCTAGTTTCGGTGTGCGAGCTTCTCAATTGCAGTTGCTTTTGTTGTTGAGTAACACAGGCTCTAGGGCAATTGGGCTTCAATAGTTGTGGCTCCCGGGCTCAGAGCACAGTCTTAGTTGCTCCACAGCATGTGAAATTCTCCCGGATCAGGGATCGAACCCTTGTCTCTGGTACTGTCAGGCGATTCTTCACCACTGAGCCACCAGGGAAGCCCGGCCTTAGGGTTTTATGTTGGAGTTTGAGGTTCCTGTTAATATATATTGACTTACAGAGTTCTGACTGAGAAGTACTATATTTCATATTTCTTGGCAGCTTTGATTCATATGACAAACAATAGAAAGTGTTTGACTCCTGCCAGCAAAATGAGTATGCTCAACATAATCCTATTTTGACTATAACCCTGGCCATCATTTTACTCTACCAGTATAGGCTATACTTGTTTGTGTACTTTTTAAGCTTTGGGTAGATTTTAGATTTAAACAGACGTTAACATTTTAGAATTTGGTATTTTATTATTTTTTTAAATCCAGGAGATTAGCAGGTGGAGCATTTTGGTACACAGTAGGCATGGGCTAAGTGTTGGTTGAGCAAATGAGAGGCAATATAATGTAGCATGTAAGAGTGGATTGCAAGTAAGACTGTCTTGACTTCCAAAGCTGAACTTAATAAATAAGTAAACTTAGCTCTTATTATTTTTTCAGTGTTCACTGTGCTTTGTTATTTTTCAAAGTGCTTTACAAGTAATATTTCATTCATGCCTTATAATACTCACGTAAAATAGGTACAGTTGCTGTTCCCATTTTATAGATGAGGAATTGGGCACTGAGAGCCATCATTATCATTATTATCACTGAATTTTGAGAGGTATTTTTGGTAAACTAATGATATTTTTTTTTCCTCTGGTACCTGATAGAAATATTGGGGAATGACAAATACTTCTTCATCAGCCTCCAGTAATTTAAGAGTCTTAATAAAAGCCTGAATTTCTTATGAGTGGTGACTGAAGAGTTACCTCATTCTCCTTTAAGACCCATTTAAGAAAATGTAGAAAAGAATTAAGATGTGTAGACATTTAAAATAAATTCCCCTACATGTATATGTATGGCTGAGGCCCTTTGCTGTCCACCTGAAACTATCACAGCGTTGTTAATTGGCTATACTCCAGTACAAATAAAAAGTTTTTAAAAAGTTAAAAAAAAAAAACCCCAATATTCTCAGTATGATTTAAGAACTAAGGAAGAGAGAAGAAAAAAAATTCATTAGATACCAGCTTACTTTTAACAAACATTTGCATAATTATTACCAATATGCTAGGCCCATTCTAAGCAGTTTACAAACATTAACTTGTTTAATCTCCATGGCAGTCTGGTGATGGTTATAACTATATAATCATTCTAGGAGGCTATGTATTTTTTGTTACTACTTTTATAAAATTACTTAAAATGTTTTAGGAACACTTAAAGCACGCGCCCTTTTTTTTTAATCTATGCCATGTGGCATGTGGGATCTTAGTTCCCTGACGAGGGATCAAACCCACACCCCTTGCAGTCCCTAAAATTCTCTTTAAATTTGAATTCTATGTGGTTTTGAGTAGATAATCTGGTACAAAGTTCAGAAACTATGAATAGATAAACAATGCAGGTCTCCCTCCCCAGCTGCCCAGTTCTTCCTAACTGGAAGTGACCGATGTTACTAGGGAAATACTCCTTTGAAATTGTCTTTAGAATTTTTGAATACCTGAAATTGGGATGTGTCTGACAAATGATGACAGATTTTATTTTTTAAAGTCAGAATTCATTTGTAGTCTGGCAAATAAAGGGGCTACTGCTCTGTGTAATATTTTTGCAAATCAAAAGCAAGGGGTGTCCGTAAGATAATGAGACTTGTGTAACTTATAAATTGGCTTAAGGTCAGTAGTCATAGTTGCAGTGCTAGTAGCATTATAGAATAAAATTTGTAGCTAGATTGAGATAATTGACAGACTACACATTTAAGGTATGTGATCTGGTAAAATCAGACATACGTATATATATGTGAAACCATAACCTCATCAAAATAGTGACCATATCTACCACCCCCAGAAGCTTCTTCGTGCCCTTCTGTAGTCCCTTTGCTGTCTTACCTCTTTTTATTGTCCCTAGGCAACCAATGATCTGCTTTTTGTTATCATAAATTAACTGTTCACCTGGTAATGGACATTTGAGTCTCCAGTTTGGGGCTATCATGCAGTAATGCTATGAACATTTGTATACAAGTATTTGTGTGGACAGTCCATGGGGTCACAAAGAATCAGACACAACTTAGCAACTGAACAACAGTGAACAGTTTGTGTGGACTTTTGCATTCATTTTTCTCAAGTAAATATCTAGGAGTGGAATGGGTGAGTCATAAGATTTTGCCAAACTGTTTCATAAAGTGGTTATACCATTGGACATTGGACGTTCTTACCAGCACTGTGAACATTTTCACTGCACAACATCCTTGCCAACACTTCATATGGCCATTCTTTTGGAATCTCATTGTGTTTTTTTCCCCCTCCCCTGTTTTCTGAAGGTGAAAAGGAAGGAATTTTAAGTTTTTTTTTTTTTGAGCCATTCTAGATTTACACAAAAATTGAACATAGAGTTCCCATTTACCCTCTCCCTTCCTCCAAGTTTTCCCTATTATTAACATTTTGTATTAGTGTGATACATTTGTTTCCTTTAATGAGCCTATGTTGATATATTCTTATTAACTGAAGTTCATAGTTTACATTAGGGTACACTTTTTGTGTTATTTATTGTATGCGTTCTGACAAATGTTTAATGACATGTATCTACCATTATTACAGTATCATGCAGAATAGTTTCACTGCCCAAAAAATTTGTGGTCCACTTATTCATCCCTCCGTCCCTCCCTGGCTGCCATTGGCAGCCTCAGATCTTTTGATTGTCTCCATAGTTTTGCCTTATCCAAAATGTAGTATGGTTGGAGGCATACAGTATGTTCAGTTCAGTCGCTCAGTCGTGTCCGACTCTTTGCGACCCCATGAATTGCAGCACGCCAGGCCTCTCTGTCCATCACCAACTCCTGGAGTCTGCCTAAACCCGTGTCCATCGAGTCGGTTATGCCATCCAACCATCTCATCCTCTTTCGTCCCCTTCTCCTCCCGCCCCCAATCCTACCCAGCATTAGGGTCTTTTCCAATGAGTCAACCCTTTGCATGAGGTGGCCAAAGTATTGGAGTTTCAGCTTCAACATCAGACCTTCCAATGAACACCCAGGATTGATCTCTTTAAGGATGGATTGATTGAATCTCCTTGCAGTCCAAGGGACTCTCAAGAGTCTTCTCCAACACCACAGTTCAAAAGCATCAATTCTTTGGCGCTCAGCTTTCTTCACCGTCCAACTCTCACATCCATACATGACCACTGGAAAAACCATAGCCTTGACTAGACGGACTTTTGTTGGCAAAGTAATGTCTCTGCTTTTAAATATGCTATCTAGGTTGGCCATAACCTTCCTTCCAAGGAGTAAGCGTCTTTTAATTTCATGGCTGCAGTCACCATCAGCAGTGATTCTGGAGCCCCCAAAAATAAAGTCTGACACTGTTTCCACTGTTTCCCCATCTATTTCCCATGAAGTGATGGGACCAGATGCCATGATCTTAGTTTTCTGAACGTTGAGCTTTAAGCCAACTTTTTCACTCTCCACTTTCACCTTCATCAAGAGGCTCTTTAGTTCTTCTTCACTTTCTGCCATAAGGGTGGTGTCATCCGCATATCTGAGGTTATTGATATTTCTCCCGGCAATCTTGATTCCAGCTTGTGTTTCTTCCATCCCAGCGTTTCTCATGATGTACTCTGCATAGAAGTTAAATAAGCAGGGTGACAATATACAACCTTGACGTACTCCTTTTCCTATTTGGAACCAGTCTGTTGTTCCATGTCCAGTTCTAACTGTTGCTTCCTGACCTACATACAGGTTTCTCAAGAGACAGGTCAGATGGTCTGGTATTCCCATCTCTTTCAGAATTGTCCACAGTTTATTGTGATCCACACAGTCAAAGGCTTTGGTATAGTCAATAAAGCAGAAATAGATGTTTTTCTGGAACTCTCTTGCTTTTTCGATGATCCAGCGGATATTGGCAATTTGATCTCTGGTTCCTCTGCCTTTTCTAAAACCAGCTTGAACATCTGGAAGTTCACAGTTCACGTATTGCTGAAACCTGGCTTGGAGAATTTTGAGCATTACTTTACTAGCATGTGAGATGAGTGCAATTGTGCGGTAGTTTGAGCATTCTTTGGCATTGCCTTTCTTTGGGATTGGAACGAAAACTGACCTCTTCCATGTAGCTCTTTCAAATTGGCTTCTTTTACTTTGTAATATGCATTTAAGTTTCCTTAGGGTCTTTTTCATGGCTTGAGAGTTCATTTCCTTTTAGCACTGAGAATTCTACTGCTCAAATGTATCACAGTCTATTTATCCACCAACTTAAACAAAAATTTAACTTTCACCACTGTATGAGGGTTTGGCTGATTAGATGGGAAGGTATTGGAGATAACCCCAGGCAAGAGATGGTATCATGCCCTGGAATGGAATGGTAGTAGTGGAGATGTGTATTTAAAGAAAAGCTAACAGGATTTGCTGATCAGCTGGAATGTAGAAAGAAAGAATAAGAGGAATCAAGGCTGTCCCCAAATTTTTGTCTTGAACAACTAGAAAAGTAGAGAAATTTTTTTTTTTTTTTTTTGTGATAGTAAAGACTGGGGAGGAATACTAATGTTTATTTTTCAACTTTTTAAAAAAATTTTTCTTTAGAAATTTTCAGGAGTTGCAAAAGTGGTTATAAAGGAATTTCTTTTCTTTTCATTTGAGAGTAAATTGCCAATATGAGGCCCCATGACCCCAGAGCACTTTGGTTTGTAATTGCTGTCAGCAAGGAAATTTTCTTACATGTCTGGAATGCAACCATCAAAATCATGAAGTTAGCATTAATAGAGTTAGTATCATCTAATCCACAGAACCCATTCAAGTTTTGCCAGTGGTTTCAGTAATGTCCATTTTAGCAAAATAGTTCAGTCTGGGGCCGTATTTTGTTTTTAGTGTCTCTTTAGTGTTTTTTGTCCTGGAACAGTTCTTTCATGGGTTTTTTTTTTTCAATTAATTTTTTTATTGAAGGATAATTGCTTTACAGAATTTTGTTGTTTTCTGTCAAGCCTCAACATGAATCAGCCATAGGTATACATATATCCCCTCCCTTTTGAACCTCCCTCCCATCTCCCGCCCCATCCCACCCCTCTAGATTGATTCAGAGTCCCTATTTGAGTTTCCTGAGCCATACAGCACATTCCCTTTGGCTATCTATTTTACATATGGTAATGTAAGTTTCCATGTTACTCTTTCCATACATCTCACCCTCTCCTCCCCTCTCCCCATGTCCATAAATCTGTTCTTTATATCTTTTTCTCCATTGCTGCCCTGTAAATAAATTCTTCAGTACCATTTTTCTAGATTTTGTATATATGCGTTAGAATACGATATTTATCTTACTTTTTCTGACTCACTTCATTCTGTATAATAGGTTCTAGGTTCATCCACCTGATCAGAACTGACTCAAAGATGTTCCTATTTATGGCTGAGTAATATTCCACTGTGTATATGTACCACAACTTCTTTATCCATTCATCTGTCTGTGGACATCTAGGTTGCTTCCATGTTCTAGCTGTTGTAAATAGTGCTGCAATGAACAATGGTATGTTTGTGTCTTTTTCGGTTTTGGTTTCCTCAGGGTGTATGCCTAGGAGTGGGATTGCTGGGTCAAATGGTGGTTTTATTCCTAGTTTGTTAAAGAATCTCCATACCATCTTCCATATGGCTGTATCAGTTTACATTCCCACCAACAGTGCAAGAGCATTCCCTTTTCTTCATTCCCTGTCCAGCATTTATTGTTTGTAGACTTTTTGATGATGGCCATTCTGACTGGCGTGAGGTGGTATCTAATTGTAGTTTTGATTTGCATTTCTCTAATAATGAGTGATATTGAGCATCTTTTCATGTGTTTGTTAGCCATCTGTATGTCTTCTTTGAAGAAATGTCTGTTTAAGTCTTTTTCCCACTTTCTGATTGGGTTGTTGTTTTTTCTGGCATTGAGTTGTATGAGCTGCTTGTATATTTTGGAAATTAATCCTTTGTCAGTTGTTTCATTTGCTATTATTTTCTCCCATTCTGGGGGTTGTCTTTTCACCTTGCTTATAGTTTCCTTTGCTGTGCAAAAGCTTTTAAGTTTAATCAGGTCCCACTTGCTTACTTTTGTTTTTATTTCTGTTACTCTAGGAGGTGGGTCATAGAGGATCTTGCTTTGATTTATGTCATCAAGTGTTCTGCCTCTGTTTTCCTCTAAGAGTTTTATAGTTTCTGGTCTTACATTTAGGTCTGTAATCCATCTTGAGTTTATCTTTGTGTATGTTCTTAGGAAGTGTTCTAATTTCATTCTTTTACATGTAGCTTTCCAGTTTTCCCAGCAGCATTTATTGAAGAGGCTGTCTTTGCCTCATTGTATATTCTTGCCTCCTTTGTCAAGAAGAACATTGTACAGGAGACAGGAATCAAGACCATCCCCAGGAAAAAAAAATGCAAAAAAGCAAAATGGCTGTCTGAGGAGGCCTTAGAAATAGCTGTGAAAAAAGAGAAGCGAAAAGCAAAGGAGAAAAGGAAAGATATACCCATTTGAATGCAGAGTTCCAAAGAATAGCAAGGAAAGATAAGAGAGCCTTTCTCAGCAATCAATGCAGAGAAATAGAGGAAAACAATAGAATGGGAAAGACTAGAGATCTCTTCAAGAAAATTAAGAGATACCAAGGGAACATTTCATGCAAAGATGGGCTCAATAAAGGACAGAAATGGTATGGACCTAACAGAAGCAGAAGATATTAAGAAGAGGTGGCAAGAATACACAGAAGAACTGTGTTGAGATGGTTGGATGGCATCACCAACTCAATGGACATGAGTTTGGGTGGGCTCCGGGAGTTGGTGTTGGACAGGGAAGCCCGGCATGCTGCAGCTCATGGGGTTGCAAAGAGTCGGACACGACTGAGCAACTGAACTGAACTGAACTTGTCAAAAATAAGGTACCCATGGGTGCATGGGTTTGTTTCTGGGCTTTTTATCTTGTTGCATTGATCTATATTTTTGTTTTTGTGCCAGTACCATACTGTCTTGATGACTGTAGCCTTGTAGTATAATCTGAAGTCAGGAGATTGATTCCTCCAGGTCCATTCTTCTTTCTCAGGACTGCTTTGGCTCTTCGGGGTCTTTTGTGTTTCTATATGAATTGTGAAATTTTTGTTCTAGTTGTGTGAAAAATGCCATTGGTAATTTGATAGGGATTGCACTGAATCTGTAGATTGTGTTTGGTAGTATAGTCATTTTCACAATATTGATTCTTCCTGCCCAGGAATAGGGAATACCTCTACATCTTGGAACAATTGTTTCATGTTTGCCTGACTTTCATGATCTTGACAGTTTTGAAATTTATAGAATAGCTGACTCTTAAAATATTCCTCAGTTAAGGTTTGTCTTATGCTTCCCCTATGATTCAATTTAGGTTATATATTTTTGGCAGAAACATTACAGAAGTGATATGATAGTCTTCTCAGTACATCCTGTCAGGTGCAAATGATTTTAATTTGCCCATTACTGGTGATCTTGATCACTTAAGCATTCTGCCCAATTTCTACACTAAAAAATACTTTTTTCCTTTATAATTAATAAATATTAGGGGGAAAAGTATTTTGAGACTGAGTATTTCATTCCTCATCACTTCACCTGCTAGTTTTAGCAGTTGTTGATTTTTATTGGCTGAATTACTATTATTGATGATTGCCAACTAATTATCTTATAATTTCATTAATTATAATTTATTAGTTAACACTCAAATACCCATGCCTTGAATGTCAAAAAGAAGATAAAGCTTCTTTCTCTTCTCCCATTTACTGATTCATTTTTAATTTGTGTATCTGTAGACTTGTGGGTTCCCTTTTTTTGTTGTTATTCAGTGGGTTGTAATCTATCATTATTTGTTTTGAAACCCAAATTGTTCTGTATTTGGCCAGTGGGAGCCCCTTTAGAGTGGTTTTTGTGTCCTTTTGACATGTCCCATGATTCTTTGTATACTTGTATTCTGGCACAGTAAGATGTTGTTGTAAAACACATATAGGTACAAATGTGTATGTTTATGTACATCTGTTTCTTTACATATTTCAAAACTGTGGTTTCATAATGATACTTTCAATTCCAGTTCCACACCGCAGAATTCATTCTTAAGCTTACCCCTTTCCACGTTTTCAAGAGCCCAAAGGACATTAGGTGGGGCAGCTGTTGCGTGGTGGGAGGTGGGTGTAATAGCAACCCAGAGTGGTGCTATAGATTTTCCTCTTATGACTTCCTTACCTGTATTTTATATAATTTAACATGTTATGTTTTTATTTAGTTGTATATACTTAAAAATTTGTTGAGACTTTCTCGTTTAGCTGCAGATTATTCTTTATGTATGTTGTTTCACTTCCAAATGTTTGGAGATTTTTCCAGTTGTCTTTCTGTTTTTACTTACTGCATTGCTTCCATTATGATCAGAGAACATAGTTTATATGATTTTAATTCTTTCAAATGTGTTATAATTTATTTTGTGGCCCAGGATATGGCCCAGGTCTACCTGGGTTAGTGTTCCATGGATGTTTGAAAAAAATGTGTAATCTGCCATTAGCCATTAATGGGTGGAATGATGTGTGTGTGTGTGTATGTGTGTATGTGTGAACCAGCTGTATACAGTCAAATCTTTTTTAAGGCTTAAGAGGAGGAAAAAAACTAATCTTTGAACTTACTCTTATATTTAATTCTTTTGAATTGTCTTCATTTTGTCTGCTGGATTTGAGTTACCTCCTCTAATATCACTTCTCAGTCTGAAGAACTCCCCTTAGTATTTCTAATAAGGCAGTTTTTGTAAAGAATTCTTTCAGTTTCTGTTTATCTAGGAATATATTTATTTCGTCTTCTGTTTTGAAGGATAGTCTTGTTGAATATATGATTCTTGCCTGATATTTTTGTTTTGTTTCTCTCATTACACGTGCCATTGCACCTTCTTCTGACTCAGTTATTTATTCTAGAAGTCAGTAGTTAATTGTATTTTTCCTCTGTAGCAAAATGAATTATTTTTCTGCTTTTAAGATTTTATTTATCTTTGGCTTTCTATAGTTTAACCATGATGTGTATCTAGGTGTGGTTCTCTCTCTCTTTTTTTAAGATTTTTCAAATGGTATTTAAAAAGATTTAGGTGTAGATCTCTTGATATTTATTGTGTTTAGGGTTTATTGAGGTTCTTGGATCTTTAGATTCCTGGTTTTCATGAAATTTGGGAACTTTTAAGCCATTGTTTTCTTCAGATATTATTTCTGTCTGCATTTTTCTTTTTTCCTTGTGGGACGCACAGTAAGTGTTGATCTGCTAAGTGTCTCATAGGTTTCCAAGACTTTGTTAATTTTCCTTCAGTATTTTTTCTCTCTGTTCTTCAGATTAGTTGACTACTGTTGATCCTTTTGTGGAGTTTAATTCTTCCTTCTGCCATCTCAGATTTACTATTGAGTCCATCTGATACATTTTACTTTTGGATATGGTATTTTTCAACTCTAGAATTTGCATATTTGTTCTTTTTTATAGTTTCTATTTATTGATATTTCCTGTTTGTGGAGTAATTTTCACCAGATTTTCCTTTAATTCTTTTAAATGTATTTATAATAGCTACTTTGAAGTCTTTAGGCTTCCCAGGTGGCACAGATGGTAAAGAATCCACCTGCAGTGTGGGAGACCTGGGTTCGATCCCTGGGTTAGGAAGATCCCCTGGAAGAGAGCATGGCAACCCACCTCAGTATTTTTGCCTGGAGAATCCCCATGGACAGAGGAACCTGGCAGGCGACAGTCCATGGGGTTGCAAAGAGTTGGACATGGCTGAGCGACTGAGCACAAATTCCAACATCTTGACCTACCCAGAGTTTGTCTCTACTGACAGCTTTTTGAAAAAAATCTTAAGTGTGGGTCCCACTTTACTCTTTGCTTGCCTCACTTTTTTTTTTTTGGAAAACTGGACAGATAATGTAGAAATTTTGGATTGGGCTTTTTTTAAAAAAACCAACTTTTATTATTTTTTTTAATTTATTTATTTTAATTGGAGGCTAATTACAATATTGTAGTGTAGTGGTTTTTGCCATACATTGACATGAATCAGCCATGGGTGTTCATGTGTTCCTCATCCTGAACCCCCCTCCCACCTCCCTCCCCATCCCATCCCTCTAGGTCATCCCAGTGCATGAGCCCTGACACCCTGTCTCATGCATCGAACCTGAACTGGCGATCTGTTTCACATATGATAATATACATGTTTCAATGCTATTCTCTCAAATCATCCGACCCTCGCCTTCTCTCAGAGTCCAAAAGACTGTTCTATACATCTGTGTCTCTTTAAAACCAACGTTCAGTTCAGTCGCTCAGTGGTGTCTGACTCTTTGCGACCCCATGAATCACAGCACGCCAGGCCTCACTGTCCATCACCAACTCCTGGAGTCTACCCAAACCCATGTCCGTCGGGTCGGTGATGCCATCCAGCCATCTCATCCTCTGTCATCCCTTTCTCCTCCTGCCCCCAATCCTTCCCAGCATTAGGGTCTTTTCCAACGAGTCAACTCTTCGCATGAGGTGGCCAAAGTATTGGAGTTTCAGCTTCAACATCAATCCTTCCAATGAACACCCAGGACTGATCTCCTTTAGGATGGACTGGTTGGATTTCCTTGTAGTCCAAGGGACTCTCAAGAGTCTTCTCCAACACCACAGTTCAAAAGCATCAATTCTTTGGTGTTCAGCTTTCTTTATAGTCCAACTCTCACATCCATACATGACCACTGGAAAAACCATAGCCTTGACTAGACGGACCTTTGTTGGCAAAGTAATGTCTCTGCTTTTTAATATGCTATCTAGGTTGGTCATAACCTTCCTTCCAAGGAGTAAGCGTCTTTTAATTTCATGGCTGCAATCACCATCTGCAGTGATTTTGGAGCCCCCAAAAATAAAGTCTGACACTGTTTCCACTGTTTCCCCATCTATTTCCCATGAAGTGATGGGACCAGATTCCATGATCTTAGTTTTCTGAATGTTGAGCTTTAAGCCATCTTTTTCACTCTCCTCTTTTACTTTCATCAGGAGGCTCTTTAGTTCTTCTTTGCTTTCTGTCATAAGGGTGGTGTCATCTGCATATCTGAGGTTATTGATATTTCTCCCGGCAATCTTGATTCCAGCTTGTGTTTCTTCCATCCCAGCGTTTCTCATGATGTACTCTGCATAGAAGTTAAATAAGCAGGGTGACAATATACAGCCTTGACGTACTCCTTTTCCTATTTGGAACCCGTCTGTTCCATGTCCAGTTCTAACTGTTGCTTCCTGACCTGCATACAGGTTTCTCAAGAGACAGGTCAGATGGTCTGGTATTCCCCTCTCTTTCAGAATTTTCCACAGTTTATTGTGATCCACAAAGTCAAAGGCTTTGGCATAGTCAATAAAGCAAATCTGTGGAATACATTGTTGCCCATGCTTGTTGGGCTATTATTATATTTGCTTAGTTATTTTTTGTTTGTTTTTCTGTCTTTATCTTTTAAGCTAGACGTCCTAGGGGTTACCCTGTAATTGTGTAACTTAGTAGTCAGTCAGTGATTGGGCAGAGGTTGCATTCAAATACCTCAAACCTAAAGATGACTTCAGCCATCTTCTGGTGGATGTCTATGAATTGGAGAGCACAAATTTAAGGCAATAGCCAAGTGAACCTTTATTTTGTACCTGGCCATCTTGGGTCTATGAATTCATGTCTATGCGTGCTCATAGTTTCCTACTCGGCCGGAGATTTGTAGACTCCTTCAAGCACTTCTGTGGCTCTCTGATTTTCAAGATCTTCCCATTAAATTTTTGGCCAGTCTGCCTTTGCCTTCACCTGAGACACTTTTCTTCTTCCTCCTCCTAATAGAGTTACTGATTTTCCCCATTCATTTTTACCGTGTTTTTTCCTTTTATTGTTGTTGTCGGTATTTAGTGTGACTTTTCATCTTTCACTCCAAATCACGTCAACCCCTCTAGCAAGAGTTGCTGAATTTCAAAACTGTTGAAAGTTCTTATGTAGACCAAGCTAGGTTAGTGTTGGGAATCTACTGACTCCCACTGCTTTACCTGAGGATCTGGTAGTTTTCCATGAATAAATACTTCTCAATTTGTTATTTATCTTTTGGTAGTTTCCAAATCCCTGAAATCGTTTTTGGCAATTTTTCCAGTTTTATTCTCATTTTTGGAGAAGAAGATTTGCTGACTTCAGTATTCTACATTAACTGGAAGTCCCAAATTCTTTTTTTTTTTAAATAATTTTATTTATTCATTTATTTTTGGTTGTGGTGGGTCTTGTTGCTGCACGGGCCTTTTCTCTATAGCTGTGGTGACCAGGGGCTACTCTTCGTTGCAGTGTGCAGGCAGAGCGCAGGGTCTAGGGCGCGTGGATGTCACTAGTTGTGGAATGTGGGCTCAGCAGTTTTAGTTCTCTGGCTCTAGAGCACAGGCTCAGTAGTCATGGCGCACAAGCTTAGTTGTTCTGCAGCACGGGGAATCTTCCTGCACCAGGGATCGAACCCCTGTCTCCTCCATTGGATGGTGGATTCTTTACCACTGAGCCACCAGAGAAGCCCCCCAAGTTCTTTTTATTCTGTCTTCAAATTATGCCTTGAATCCATGTTTTTTTCTCCATCTTCCCTGCTGCCGTATTATTCTAAACATTTTAATATATCATTATCTCTTTCTGTACCTTAAGTAATCTTATAACTAGTTTTTGCTGCTTCTGTTGCTCTTACAGTTCATTCTTTAAATAATTTTTTGAGTTTGCAAATGTTCTAGATTTACAGGAAAGTTTTTAAATAGTTAAGAGGGTTCTTGTACTCTGTATCCAGTTTCCCTAGTGTTAGTATCTGTCACAAGTAAGGAAGCAATATTGATTGTTTTTGTTGTTTAGTTGCTAAATTTTGTCTGACTCTTTGCAACTCCGTGGTCTGTAGCCCACCAGGCTCATCTTTCCATGGGATTTCCCAGGCAAGAACACTGGAGTGGGTTGCCATTTCCTTCTCCAAGCAATATTGATACATCATTATTAACCTCATACTTTATTAAGATTTCATTATACTTTCTCCATTCCAGGATCTCATTGAGTATACAGCATTGCATTTGGTTTTTATAATGCTTTAATTCCTCTGGATTGTGGCAGTTTCTCAAACATTCCTTGTTTTTAATGACCGTGACAGTTTTGAAGAATATTGATCAGGTGTTTCATTGACTGTCAATTTTCATTTTGATTTATGTTTTCTTATGTTACTTAGTTTTTGAGTTCTTGGAGGAAGATCACAAAGATGAAGTGCTATTTTCATCACATTTTATAGCATCCTGTTAAAGGCTGAGTATGGCATGACCGACTAAATGGACATGAACTTGAGCAAACTCCAGGAGATGGTGAGGGACAGGGAAGCCTGGTGTGCTCCATGGGGCTGCGAGGAGTCAGACACACCGTGGTGACTGAACAGCGGCATAAACATGATTTATCACTGTAATGTTGATACTGGTCACCCAGCTGAGGCAGTATTTACTGTATTTCTGCTCTGTAAAGTTACTCCTGCACTCTTTTACAGATGAAAACACACTGTAAGGATTCTTTTTTGTTTGCTTTTTTGCTCAACGTACGTTTTTAACTTTAAGCATTTTTTGCTCAATATGAATAAATACCCATGTTTTATAACATGTATATGTAGTAAAGCAAATGAACTAACTAAAATTCAGTGTTTGAATTTATAATGTATCATGTATGCCTGATATACATTTTGGCTATTTACTGAGCAGCCAATGTGACATTTAAGAACAAATGAAAAAACAGAAACAAAACCCAACCAACCAAACAGAAAAAAACCCTCAAATCAAACGATGTCTTATCTTTGCTTAAAATCATTATCGGCCTTCTGTTGTATTACATATGATATCTAGATTCCTTTATGAACTTCCTTGGTTGTAGTTCTGGCTTACATGTTCAGTTTATTTATTGCCACTCCCTCTTTGCTTTGTAAAATACTGATCACACAGTTCTTCCTCTAATTCCTGGAACATGCTGAGCTTTTTGGGCATTTGCGTGTGCTTTTTTTTTCAGCCTTGAGCGTTTTCCCACTGAATCTTCTTAAGATTAATACCTTCTCAGTTTTGGAGATTTTACATGTTTTCTCACTCACTGAGTTCATTGTCTTCATTGGCACTTTGTAGTCACATGTTTGTCTTCCTCATTAGTGTAAGTCCCAAGAATACAGGGATTTTTTTACTACAGTATATGTGGCACATAGTGAGTAGACACTTAATAAGTGTTTTTTGTTTGTTTTTTAAGAAACTAGTGAATAGTAGTCCTCAAAGCGTTTGAAATGGAAAAATTTACAATGTTAGTAGATCGTTTGAAATACATAGTAAAATCCTACATTGAAAAAGTAGATGGTTGCATTTGAAGGAAAGGACAGTGTAGGATCATTAGGTTTTAGAGTTGAGCAAGAAATAAGGGTTTTGCAAGAAATAAGAGTTTTGTGGGGTTTTCTTGGTATTTTTTTAAATTGTGGTGGTGGTTTAGTTGCTAAGTCATGTCTGACTCTTGCAACCCCATGAACTGTGTAGCCTGCCAGGCTCCTTACTCCATGGGATTTCCCAGGCAAGAATACTGGAGCAGGTTGTTTAAAATTGTGGTAAAATACAAATAACTTAAAATGTACCACGTTCATTGTTTTTTTAAACTGTATAGTACAGTGACATTAAATATGCTAGCATTCTTACATAGCACTACTAGTATATTTCACCGTCACCACCATCCATTTCTAGAACTCTTTCATCTTGCATAACTGAAACTCTAGACTCATTAAACAAAACTCCTCCTTTTCCTCTGACCCTAGCTCCTGACAACTTTCTACTTTCTGTCTGTATGAATTTGACTTAAATAAGTAGAACCATACAGTGTTTATATTTTTGTTGACTGGCTTATTTCATTTAGTAAAATGTCCTTAAAGTTTATCCCTGTTGTAGCATATGTAAAGATCTAATTCCTTTTTAAGGCTGAATAATTCTCCATTATATATAAATGCTTCCCTGATAGCTCAGTTGGTAAAGAATCCATCTGCAATGCAGGAGACCCCAGTTAGATCCCTGGGTTGGGAATATCTGCTGGAGAAGGGATAGGCTACCCACTCCAGTATTCTTGGGCTTCCCTGGTGGCTAAGATGGTAGAGAATCTGCCTGCACTGTGGGAGACCTGGGTTTGATCCCTGAGTTGGGAAGATCCTCTGGAGGAGGGCATGGCAACCCACTTGAGTATTCTTGCCTGGAGAATCCCCATGGACAGAGGAGCCTGGGGGGCTACGGTCCATGGGGTTGCAAACAGTCGGACACGACTGAGCGGCTGAGTGCACACACATGGTAACCTAGTTTTTAGTTTCTGGGGACCTACCACGCTGTTTCCATGGTGACCGCACATTCCCGCCAACAGTATACAGGAGCTCCAAAGTTCCCACAGTTTGCCAACATTTATTTTCATTTTTCTTAACAGTAGCCATTGTATGGGTGTGAGATGATATTTCATTGTGGTTTTGATTTGTGTTTGTTTCCCTAATGATTAGTGATATTCTTTGGAGAAATGACTTGAGTCCTTTGTCCATTTTTTAGTCTTGTTATTTTGTTGAATTGTAAGAGTAACTGATAAATTTGGATATTAACCTCTTATCTTAAGATAAATGATTTGCAAATATTTTCTCCCATTCCATGGATTATCTTTTCACCCTGCTGATTGTGTCCTTTGATGCACAGAAATTTAAAATTTTTTAAAGTTGTATTGAGGTGTAACTGATAGATAACTGCACATATTTAATGTATACGGTGTTTGAGTTTGGACATAAATGAACACTCATGATACTGTCACCACAATCGGAGTAATAGCAACATGCAGTGCCTCCCCCAAATTCCTTGTGTCCCTTTCCCTGCTTTCTTTTTTTGGTGATGGGAAAGGAGTAAGTCAAGGCTATATATTGTCATCCTGCTTATTTAACTTATATGCAGAGTACATCATGGAAAATACTGGGCTGGATGAATCACAGACTGGAATCAAGATTACAAGGAGAAATGTAAACAACCTCAGATGCGCAGATGATACCACTCTTAATGGCAGAAAACAAAGAGGAGCCAAAGAGCCTCTTGATGGCGGTGAAAGAGGAGAATGAAAAAACTGGCTTAGAACTCAGCATTCGAAAGACAGAAGTCATGGCATCTAGTCCCATTACTTCATGGCAAACAGATGGGGGAAAAGTGGAAACAGTGATAGATTTTAAATTCTTTTCTTGGGCTCCAAAATCACTGCGGATGGTAACTGCAGCCATGAAATTAAAAGATACTTTCTCCTTGAAAGAAAAGCTATGACAAACCTATACAGCATATTAAAAAGCAGAGACATCACTTTGCTGACAAAAGTCCACATAGTCAAAGCAATGGTTTTTCCAGTAGTCATGTGCGGATGTGAGTTGGACCAAAAAGAAGGCTGAGTGCCAAAGAATTGATGCTTTCGAACTGTGGTGCTGAAGAAGACTCTTGAGAGATTAGTCAATTCTTAAAGGCAGTCAGTCCTAAATATTTATTGAAAGGACTGCTGCTGAAGCTGAAGCTCCAACTCATTGGAAAAGACCCTGATGCTGGAAAAGATTGAGGCCAAGAGAGAAGGGGGTGGCAGAGGTTGAGATGGTTAGATAGCATCACTGACTCAATGGACATGAGTTTGAGCAAGCTCCAGAAGATAGTGAAGGACAGGGAAGCCTGGTATGCTGCAGTTGATGGGGTCGCAAAGAGTTGGACATGACTTACTGACTGAACAACAAGAGTACTTTCCATGATATCTACCTTCTTAACAAAATTTGAAGTGCCCAATACCATACTAATAACTTTAGGCAATATGTTTTACAGCAGATCTCTAGAACTTAATCGTCAGCATAACTGAAATTTTACATACGTTGAATAAAAATGCCCCATTTTTGCCACCTGCTAACACCCCCAACCCAACAACCACAGTTTTATTCTGTGTTCTATAAATTTGACTATTTTAGATACCTCATATAAGAGGAATCATGCATTACTTGCCTTTCTATACCTGAATTATTTCACTTAATGTAATGTCCTCTGGTGTTTTAAATTTTGATTAACTCCAATTTATCTATTTTTTCTTTTGTTGATTGTGCTTTTGATGTCACGTTCAAGAGATTGTTGCAAAAATTGTTTCCCCTCTATACTTTGTTTGAAGAATTCTTTAGTTTTAGCTTTTACATTTAGGTTTATGATCCATTTTAAGGTAATTTTTGTATCCGGTGTAAAGTACCAGCTACTTCTTTATTTTTGCATGTGGATATCCAGTTTTAGCATCACCATACTACTAAAAAACTATTCTTTCCCTCTTAAATAGTTTTGGCACTCTTGTCAAAAATTATTTGACCAAATATGCAAGGGTATAATCCTGGGCTCTATTCCATTGGTCTTTATGCCAGTACTTTGTAGTGGGTTTTAAAATCAGAAAATGTGAGTCCTCTAATTTTGTTTCTTTTCAGGATTGTTTCGATTATTTGGGATCCCTTGAGATTCCATATGAACTTTTGGATGGATTTTTCTGTTTCTGCAAAAAATGTCATTGGGATTTTGATAGGGTTTACATCAAATCTATTGATCATTTTGTGTAGTATTGGCATCTTAGTATTAAGTCTTCTAATTCATGGACATGGGATATGTTTCATTTATTTGTGTCATTTTATTTCAGCAGCATTCTGTAGTTTTCATTGTGTAAATCTTTTAGTGCCTTGGTTAATTCATAAGTACTTTATTGTTTTTGATGCTATTGTAAATGAGATTGTCTTAATTTCATTTTCTGATTGTTCATAGTGTGTAGAAATGTAATTGGTTTTTTGGTGTTGATTTTGTAACAATACACACAGTGTTGTTGAATATGTTTATTAGCTTCAGCACCGTGTGTGTGTGTGTGTACACACACATAATCTTTAGGCATTTTTATATTTAAGATCATATCACCTTCAAATAGAGGTAATTTTACTTCTTTCATTCTGATTTGGAAGTCTATTTCTTTTCATGCCTATTGCTCTTACTAGAACTTCCAATACCATGCTGAATAAAAGTGAGAAAGTGGACATCTATGTCTTGTTCCTAATCTGAACAGGAAAAGCTTAGGGAAAAAGCTTTCAGTTGTTTACCCTTGAGTATGATGTTAGGTATAGGCTTTTCTTATATGATCTTTATTATGCTTAGGAAATTTCCTTCTGTTGCTAGTTTCTTGAGTGTTTCATCATGAAAGAGTATTGTTAAATGCTTTTTATGCATCAATTGAGAGGACTGTTATTTTTCCCTCCTTTCCCTTAATGTGATTTATTACATTGATTTTTTCATGTGTTGAATCATCCTTGCCTTTTAATAATCAGTCCCTCTTGATTGTGATGCATTGTGATGCATAATCCTTTTGATATGCTTAGTTTTGTTTCCTAGTACTTTGTTAAGGATTTTTGCATCAGTATTCATAAGAGATAATTGGTCTGTAGTTTTCCTGTAGTGCCTTTGTCTGGCTTTGGTATCAGGCTAATGTTGGCCTCATCCAATGAGTTAGTAGATTTTCCTTCCTCTTCAGTTTTTTGGAAGAATTCTAATGTAGAATATTACCAGTGAAACTGTCTGGACCTAGACTTTTCTTTTTAGGAGGTTTTTGTTTGTTTATTCATTTGGGTTTTTTTTGTTTGTTTGTTTGTTTAGCTGTGCCACGTGGCATATGGGATCTTGGTTTCTCAACCAGAGATTGAACCTGTGTACCTCCTGCAGAGGAAGTGTGATGTCCTAACCACTGGACTGCTAAGGAATTCCCTGATTATTTTTACTTCTGTAATGTTTCCTCTTTAATTTTTGATCTTAGTTATTTGACTCTTTTCTCTGTTCTTAGTCTAGCTAAAATTTTGCCCATTTTGTTGACCTTTTTGAAGAATCAGCTCTTGGTTTTATTGATTTTTCTTTCATTATTTATCTCTCTATTTTGCTTCTCTCTGCTCTAATCTTTATTATTTCTTTTCTTCTGCTAGCTTTGGGTTTAGTTTGTTGTTTTTCTGGTTCCTTAAGATGTAAAGTTAGGTTGTTGATTTGAAATCTTCTTTTTTAATATGTACATTTACAGATATAAATTTCTCTCTTACCACTGCTTTCACTTCATTATAGCTATACATTTTTCTTTTAGCACTGTTTTTACATATGGTAGTGTGTATGTTTCCATACTACTCTGTCCGTTCATCCCACCCTCTCCTTCCCAACCCTCACGCCATGTCGATAAGTCTGTTCTTTATGTATGAATCTCCATTGCTGCCATGCAAATAGAATCATTAGTACCATCTTTCTAGATTCCATATATGTGGATTAATATATGATACTTGTTTTTCTCTTCTGACTTACATCATTCTGGATAATAGTCTCTAGGTTCATCTATTTCAGTAGAACTAACTCAGATGCATTCCTTTTTTATGGCTGAGTAATATTGCATTGTATATATGTACCACAGCTTTATCTGTTCATCTGTCGATGGACATCTAGGTTGCTTCCACGTCCTAGCTATTGTAGATAGTACTGCAGTGAACATTGGGGTAAATGTGTCTTTTCCAGTTATGGTTTTCTCAGGGTATATGCCCGGTAGTGGGATTTTTGGGTCATATGGTAGTTTTATTCCTGGTTTGTTAAGGACCCTCCATAGTCTTCCATAGTAGCTGTATTGATTTACATTCCCTCCAAGAGTGGAAGACAGTTCCCCTTTCTTCACATGTTCTCCGGCACTTATTGTTTGTAGATTTGATGATGGCCATTCTGACCAGTGTGAGGTGATATATCTCATTGTAGTTTTCATTTGCATTTGTCTAATAATAAGCAATGTTGGGCATCTTTTCAGGTGTTTATTAGCCATCTCTATGTTTTCTTTGGAGAAATGTCTGTTTAGGCCTTTTGCCCACTTTTTGATTGGGTTGTTTGTTTTTCTGGTTTTGACTTGTATGAGCTGCCTGAATATTTTGGAAATAACCCTTTGTCAGTTGTTTGACTTGCTGTTGTTTTCTCCCATTCTGAGGGTTGTCTTTTCACCTTGTTTTTAGTTTCCTTTGCTGTGAAAAAGCTTTTAAGTTTAATTAGGTCCCACTTGTTTATTTTTGTTTTTATTTCATTACTCTAGGAGGTGGGTCATAGAGGATCTTGCTGTGATTTATGTCATCAAATGTTCTGCCTATGTTTTCCTCTGAGAGTTTTATAGTTTCTGGTCTTACATTTAGGTCTTTAATCCATTTTGAGTTTATCTTTGTGTATGTTCTTAGGAAGTGTTCTAATTTCATTCTTTTACATGTAGCTTTCCAGTTTTCCCAGCACCACTTATTGAAGAGGTTGTCTTTTTTCCAATGTATATTCTTTCCTCTTCTGTCAAAGATCAGGTGCCCATAGGTGCATGGGTTTATGTCTGGGCTTTTTACCTTGTTCCATTGGTCTGTATTTCTTTTTTTGGGCCAGTACCATATAGTTTTGATTGCTGTAGCTGTGTAGTATAGTCTGAAGTCAGGAAACCTCCAGATCCATTCTTCTTTCTCAAGATTGCTTTAGCTATTTGGGGTCTTTTGTGTTTGCATATGAATTATGAAATTTTTTGGTTTAGTTCTGTGAAAAATGCCACTGGTTATTTGATGAGGATTGCATTGAATCTGTAGATTGCATTTGGTAGTGTAGTCATTTTGACAGTATTGATTCTTCCAACCCAGAAACATGGAGTATCTATCTGTCTGTTTATGTGATCTTTGATTTCTTTCATCAGTGTCTTATAGTTTTCTGTGTACAGCTCTTAATCTCCTTAGGTAGATTTATTCCTATGTATTTTATTCTTTATGTTGCAGTGGTAAATGGGCTTGATTCCTTAATTTCTCTTTCTGATATCTCATTGTTCATGCATAGGAATGCAAGTGATTTCTGCATATTAATTTTTATATCCTGCAACTTTACTAAATTCACTGATTAGCTCTAGTAATTTTCTGATAGTATCTTTGGGTTTTCTGTATATAGTATTGTGTTGTTTGCAAACAAGAGTTTTACTTCTTTTCCAGTCTGGCTTCTTTTTATTTCTTTTTCTTCTCTGATTGCCATAGCTAGGACTTCCAAAACTGTGTTGAATAATAGTGGCAAGAGTAGGCACCTGTTTCTTGTTCCTTACAATTTATTCACATCAGGATGGAGTCTTCTAATCATTATTCATTTCTTATAAATGTGAAAGTCATTAAAATCTTGTTAGAATGGTTTGATACATTTAGATTGAGTACCACTTTTGACTGTCATTTTTAGGTAAAGACAGAGATACATAACATTTGGTTTGATCTCAATTCATAATCTACTTGTGGATGGGGGAAATGCACTTACTCTAAGTTATTAATAGTTGGAGTACAGTTTGGCAGGTACTGTCACACAGTGGGCTATTTCTTAACCTGTATTTTAATGACATATCTCTGTTAAAATCTATAATACTACAGCAGTGTCTTTTTCTCTTTTCTTTATTGGGTTTTTTTTTCTTTTTTATTTTCTTTACTGGCTTTTTGAGTGTGGAGTGCAAAACTGTTTTACTAATGTCTTGCTCATTTTCTTAGTATCTGAGCATTTGTGTAGACCTCCCTGCCCCCCCCAAACCCATTCTTTTAGAGTTAGTTTTTTGATCTTTGCAGGATAACTCCTGTCTTCTCTTATTCTGCACCTCCCACTTTTTAAAATTTTCTGTCTTTTATTCTGAAATACCCAGCACCTTCTATGAGCCATGCACTATTCTGTGCATCACAGGTGCAATGATCAATCATATCAACAGAGTCTCTGTTCTTAAGGCTCCCATGTGCCAGTGGGGATGGAGGTGCAATAAATAAGTAAATTGACTAAAAGAATTTTTATATCATGATATGTTTTATCAAGAAGCAAAAATAGGACGATGTAAAAACATATAATTGAGTGAGGGAGGGAAATGTTTTCTATTAGATGGTCAGTAGACCTTAGCAGCCACTTAAAGACTTGGGGGAAAGACTCTTAGATGTAGTAAAAGTGAGTCAAGAGGCCTTAAGTTGGCTGTTGTGAATTGAACAAAGTCTAATTGGTTATGCACAATTATTGTGTTATTTTAGGTAAATAAAATAGATAGCGATCAGTGAAGTTAAGTGAATATCAGTTGCTTTCTTATAATCTATTGGCTTATAGTGAAAGTAAACCTTAGACCAAATCCTGCCAAATATAGTAGACTTTTATTTTGCCATCATTTATTAGCAAGCAAGTTCAAAAATAGTAAGTGCCATCTGCTTTGTAAACATGTGAACTCCTTAGCTTCCTTATCTTTAAGGTACTTCAGCCATACCTTGCATGAAAGATTCAGTTGATGTACAGATGCAACAAAATTGTAGAGGCAGGAGTTGGTTGATCTTATTGGTGGCATTAAATAACCAGACTCCTTAAAATGAATGACTGGCTTTGGCACTGTCTTTAAGAAGATAGGCTTTTATAGAAATAAACCACTTGCCTACGGTCAGTTAATCTAACAAAGGAGGCAGGAATATACGATGGGAAAAAGTTAGTCTCTTCAGTAGGTGTGGTGCTGGGAAAACTGGACAGCTACATGTACCTGAGTGAAGTTAGAACACACCTTCACACCATAGACAAAAATAATCTGAAAATGGCTCAGAGCCTTAAATATGATGCACGATACTGTAAAGCTCTGAGAAGAGAGCACAGGCAAAACGTTCTCTGACGCAAACTGTGCCAATGTTTTCTTCGGTCAGTCCCCCAGGGCAGTAGAAGGAAAGCAAAATTAAGCAGATGGGACCTAATCAAACTTGTAAGCTTTTGCATAGTAAAAGAAACAAAAAACAAAATGGAAAGACAACCTGCAGACTGCGAGAAAATATTTTCAAATGATGCAAGCAACCAGGGTTTAATTCCCAAAGTATGCAGACAGCTGGTACAGCCCCATAACAGAAAAACAAACAACCCATTCTCTGAAGAAGACATCCAGATGGCCAATAGATGCATGAAAACATGCTCAACATTGCCAATTATTAGAGAATGGAAATCAGAACAACAATGAGGTTCCACCTCACACCAATCAGAATGTCTACCTTTAAAAAGTCTACAGATAATAAATGCTGGAGAGGATGTGGAGAAAAGGGAATGTAAATTGGCACAGCCACTATGGAAAACAGTATGGAGTTTCCTTAAAAAACTAAAACTAGAGTTGCCATATGATCCAACAATCCCACTCCTGGGCATATATTGGGAGAAAACTCTAATTTGTAAAGACAGATGCATCCCAGTGTTCATAGCAGCACATTTACAATAGCCAGGACATGGAAGCAACTTAAATGTCCATTGACAGATGTAAGGATAAAGAAAATGTGAGATATATGTATGTGTGTGTATACACACACACACACACACACACACACACACACACAAGAATACTACTCAGCGTTAAAAAAAGAATGAAATAATGCCATTTGAAGCAACATGAATAGACCTATAGATTATACTAAGTGAATTCAGTCACATACAGAAAGAAAAATATCGTATGATATTACTTACATGTGGAATCTAAAATATGACACAGATGAATCTGCTTACAAAACAGAAACAGACTCACAGATATAGAAAAATAGAAAACAAGCTTGTTTACCAAAGGGTGGGAGAGGGATAAATTAGGAATTTGGAATTAACTATTACAAGCTTCTATGTATAAAATTGAAGCTATAGCTCCAGTACTTTGACCACCTGATGTGAAGAGCTAACTCATTGGAAAAGACCCTGATGCTGGGAAAGATAGAAGACAAAAGGAGAAGAGGGTGACAGAGGATAGCATCGTTATCTCAGTGGATATGAATTTGAGCAACCTCTGGGAGATAGTGAAGGACAGGTAAGCCTGATGTGGTGCAGCCCATGGGGTTGCAAAGAGTCAGACACGACTTAACAGCAACAGCAATGTATAAAATAGATAAAAAGCAAGGTATAGTACAGGGAATTCCAGTTGAGCTATTTCAACTCCTAAAAGATTTGTGAAAGTCCTCAAAGATGCTTTGAAAGTGCTGTACTCAATATGCCAGCAAGTCTGGAAAACTCAGCAGTGGCCACAGGACTGGAAAAGGCCAGTTTTCATTCCAATCCCAGAGAAAAGCAATGCCAAAGAAGGTTCACACTACCACACAATTGCACTCATCTCACACACTAGCAAAGTAATGCTCAAAATTCTTCAAGCCATGCTTCAGCAGTACATGAACCGTGAACTTCCAGATGTTCAAACTGGATTTAGAAAAAGTGTAGGAACCAGAGATCAAATCGCCAACATCTGCTGGATCATTGAAAAAGCAAGAGAGTTCCAGAAAAACATCTACTTTTGCTTTATTGACTACGCCAAAGTCTTTGACAGTGTGGATCACGACAAACTGTGGAAAATTCTTCAAGAGATGGAAATACCAGATCACATGACCTGCCTCCTGAGAAATCTGTATGCAGGTCAAGAAGCAACAGTTAGAACTGGATATGGAACAGCAGACTGTTTCCAAATTGGGAAAGGAGTACATCAAGGCTGTGTATTGTCACCCTGCTTATTTAACTTATATGCAGAGTACATCATGCGAAATGTTGGGCTAGATGAAGCACAAGCTGTAATCAGAATTGCTGGGAGAAATATCAATAACCTCAGATATGCAGATGACACCACCCTTATGGCAGAAAGCAAAGGAGAACTAAAGAGCCTCTTGATGAAAGTGAAAGAGGAAAATGAAAAAGTTGGCTTAAAACTCAACATGCAGAAAACTAAGATCATGTCATCTGGTCCCATCACTTCATGGCAAATAGATGGGGAAACAATGGAAATAGTGACAGACTTTATTTTTTTGGTGTCCAAAATCACTGCAGATGATGACTGCAGCCATGAAATTAAAAGACACTCCTTGGAAGAAAAGCTATGACCAGCCTAGACAGCATATCAAAAAGCAGAGACGTTACTTTGCAAACAAAGGTCCGTTTAGTCAAAGCTATGGTTTTTCCAGTAGTCAGGTATGGATGTGAGAGTTGGACTATAAAAAAAGCTGAGTGCAGAAGAATTGATGCTTTTGAACTGTGGTGTTGGAGAAGACTCTTGAGAGTCCCTTGGACTGCAAGGAGATCCAACCAGTCC
This sequence comes from Giraffa tippelskirchi, assembly GCF_054371585.1. Taxonomy (NCBI): domain Eukaryota; kingdom Metazoa; phylum Chordata; class Mammalia; order Artiodactyla; family Giraffidae; genus Giraffa; species Giraffa tippelskirchi. The sequence continues at coordinate 68,179,637 of NC_137277.1, forward strand.
ATCCTGAAGGAAATCAGTCCTGTATATTCATTGCAAGGACTGATGCTGAAGCTGAAACTCCCAATACTTTGGCCACCTAATGAGAAGAACTGACTCATTGGAAAAGACCCTCATGCTGGGAAAGATTGAAGGTGGGAGGAGAAGGGGATGACAGAGGATAAGATGGTTGGATGGCATCACTGATTCGATGGACATGAGTTTGAGTAAGCCCCGGGAGTTGGTGATAGACAGGGTGCCTGGCGTGCTGCAGTCCATGGGGTTGCAGAGTCAAACACGACTGAGCAACTGAACTGAACTGAACTGATAGTATAGGAAACTATATTCAGTATCCTGTAATAAACCATTATGAGAAAGAATATGAAAAAGAATATGTGTATAAATGTAGAACTGAATCACTTTGCTGTACACTGGAAACTAACACAATGTAGTAAATCAACTATACTTCAATAAGACATTTTTTTAAAAATTAAAAAAACAATAAAGAATATAGGCTTTTATATTTTGTTCATGCAGGGTAGCAGAGTGTTTCTGTGGTATTTTAGCCAGTCCATATATTTGAATTCCCACCAGTTTTTTGGATAAAAACTCATTACTAATATGTCTTTTATGCCAGTTAATAACCACCAGAACACACATGCACATTTTTATCATAGCATAAATATAGGAGGATAGCAGAGACAGTAGTAACTGGAATGTAGCTTCTCTGAATAAATAATTCTTATGCATATTCCGGTTTCGTCATTTGACCTTATAATGGGCTGTATAGCAGTTTCTCTCTGGTGCAGGATCCAGTCTAGGTTTAGGAATAATCAAGTTGCTGTGTCTCTTTATTCTCCTTGAATCCGCAACATTTCCATAGCCCTTCTTTGACTTTTATCTGATTGACATTTTTGAGGAATGCAGTCTCCATTTTTGTTTAAATGCAGTGTTTCTCATTTTGTCTGAGTTTTCTTTATTTAATTATATTTAGGTTATACAGTCTCAGAAAGCTGCTTAGTTTATGCTGTTTCCTTCTCGGAGTATTAAATCTTGAGACACAGAATGTCCATCTGTCTTTTATATGTGATGCTAATCTTAATCACCTCATTAAGGAATTGCCCAAATTCTCCACTGTATACTTACTGACTGCATTAGATTTGTTAGAGTGTATATACCATAAACAAAGTGTAAAGATAAGTTATAGACCGTAGACCATAATGAACATATCCAACAGAGTTCTTGTATTTAAAATTTTAAATGTGCAAAAGGCTTGTTAAATAGTCACTTTACAAAAAAGGATATCAGAATGGCCAGTAAACCAGTGAAAATGGTACTCAACATCATTAATCACGAGATAAGTGTAAATTAAAACTATAGTGATACATTACACAGCCACCGGAATGACTGCTAGGGTTGGTGAGAATGTGGAAGAACAGGAACTCTCTTGCATTACTGATGAGAGTATCTGTGTTTAACACAGTCACTTTGAAGAGATGTTCCTCCATAACTGCTGAAGGTAATTGTATGCATGTCTTGGAGATCTAGCAGTTCCCTCCTTGGATATATATCCAGCAGAAATATGTGTGTATGTTTACCAAAAGGCATGTTCAAGAGGTTCATAGAGCTTTTATTTGTAATAGCCAGTAACTGGAGACAGCCTTCATGTCCATCAGTAGTAGAATGGGTAAATTAGTTGAGGTATAAGCTTATAATGGAATATTACACGGTGATGAAAGTGAATAAAATACTTGTACAGATTATGTTGAAGAATTTCAGAGACATAAGATATCAAATGAAAATAGGTACAGGCAGTTCCATGGTGGTCCAGTGGTTAGGGCTTCACTGGCTTTCCCTGCCAAGGGCATGGGTTCAATCCCTGGTTGGTGAGCTAAAATCCTATAAATTGTGCAGCACAGCCAAAAATGTAAAATAAAAAAGAAAAATACAAAGAATATGTCTTGTATGTTTCAATTAGCATGAAATGTTAAAAGGCAAAACTAATCTATGGCAGTAAATGTCAAGATGATTGTTCCCTTATGGGGAAATGGTGGCTGACAGGGGACAGGTACAAGGGAGTCTTCATGGGTCCTGGAAATGTCTATATTTTTATCTGTTGTGGTTATGTGGGTGAACATATATGTAAAATGTATGTTTAAAATTTGTGCCCTTTAGGTATGTTCTGCAGGGTGGTAGGTAAAAAATGATGTTTATATCTCTGTTCCCTTCTATGAGTTTTATACATTTAGCTTTTCCATTTTGTCTTTGATCCATGTTGAATTAATTTTTGCATAATGTGTGAGGTAGGGGTCTAACTTCTTGTTTTGGCATATGGATATCTAGTTGTCCAGCACCATTTATTGATGATTATTATTTCCCCTGTTGTCTTGGCACACTCATTTGACTATAGATGTTTGAGTTTATTTCTGAACTCTCACTTCTGTTTCACTAGTCTCTCTCCTTATGTAGGTACCTCCACTGTTTTGATTGCTGTAACTTTGTAGTAATTCTTAAAATCAGAGAGTGTGAGTCCTCCAACTTTATTTTTCTTTTTCAATATTGTTTTGGCTCTTCAGGGTCTCTTTTAGTTCCATATGCATTTAAATATCACTTTTTTCATTGCTGTAAAGAAAGGTCATTGGAATTTTGATAGAGATTACATTGAATCTGTAGGTGACTTTGAGAGTTTTACCATCTTAAAAACATTTTCTTCCAATTCATGAACATGGAATGTCTTTCCAGATACTTAGATCTGTTGTAATGTTTTTCAGAAGCATTTTATAGTTTTCAGTGTACAAGACTTGTTGTTGTTAAATATATTCCTAAGAATTATATTATTTTGATGGTAATATAAGTGGAATTTATTTTTAAATTTAATTTCTATATTCATTCTTTGTGTATAGAAATAAAACTGATTTTTTAATTAATTTATTTTTTACTGAAGGATAATTGCTTTACAGAATTTTGCTGTTTTCCGTCAAACCTCAACATGAATCAGCCATATGTATACAACTGATTTTTTAGTGTTGATCTTGTATCCTGCAACTGTGCTGACCTGTTTCATTAACTCTAATATTGTTTTTGTGAACTTAGATTTTCTGTATACAAGATTGTCACCTGCAAATAGGTATAGTTTTGCTTCTTATTGAGTCTGAATTCCTTTTATTAAATATTTCATTGTCTTGCCTCATTTTCTGGCTAGTAGTCTAGTACAATATTAAATAAGAGTGGCAAGACTGGACATCATTGTCTCTGATCTTAGGAGACATATATCCAGTTTTTTATCATTAAATATGATGTTAGCTGTGGGTTTTTCATGGTTGCCCTGATCAGCTGCAGGAAGTTCCCCTCTCTTCCTAGTCTTCCGAGTAGGCAGTTGGATTTTGGCACTTGCCTTTTCTTTGTCTGTTGAGGCGATTATGTATCTTTCTCTTATCTGTGTTTCATTACATTGGTGTTGTATGCTGAACCCACCTTGCTTTTGTGGGATATATCCTATATGTTTCTGGCGTAGAATCCCTCTTTTTAATGTTCTGGATTTAGATTTGTTAGTGTTTTGTTAGTATTTTTCTATATTCACAAAGTTATCAATCTGTAGTTTTCTCTTACAGTATCTTTGTCTGATTTGATTTTCTGAGTAATAAAATATTAATAATTGGTGGTAATCCTTCCTTAAATGTTTGAAGCCATCTATCTGGGTTAGGACTTGTTTATTTGTGAAAAGCTTTACAATTTCTGATTCAGTCACTTTATTTCTTCCAGGTGGTCTTATTCACTGATATACAATTATTCATAGTATTCCCTTTTCCTTTTTGTTTCTGTAAGGTTGGTAGTAATTCTCCTTTAATTCCTGAGTTTAGAGATTTGAATCCTCCTCCTTTTTTTTTCTTGGTTAATCTAGCTAACAATTTGTCAGTTTTTTTGATCTTTTCATGTAACCAACTTTTTGTTTCATTGATTTAAAAAAATTGTGCTTTTATTGTCTGGTTTGTTTCCATTTCTAATCCTTATTGTTTCTTTCCTTCTACTTGCTTTGGATTTAACATGCTCTTACACCTTTTAAGGTAGAATTTTAGGTTACTGATTTGAGATCTTTCTTATTTTTTAATATAAACATTAACAGTTATAAATTTGTCTCTAATTTTTTGGGGAGGGGCATCCTCTGTGGCTTGTGGGATCTTGCTTCGCTGACCAGGGATTGAACTCAACATTGAGAATGTTGAGTCCTAACCACTAAACTGCCAGCAAATTCCCAGCAGTTACAAATTTATCTCTAAATTATACTTTAGATGCATCCAATAGTTTTCAGTATGTTTTAAAATTTTCATTCATTTCAAAGCATTTTCTAATTTTCCATGTTACTTCTTTTTTGTCTCATTGGTTCTTTAGGAGTGTGTTTAAATTTCCATGTTTGTAAATTCCCCAGATTTCTTTCTGTTACCAATTTCTCATTTCATTGTTGTCAGGGAACATACATTGTATATCTTTTTTCTTTTATTTCTATTCAATGGTATTTTTATTCTGTTGACCAGAGGAGGAAAAATCTGGCTTTATGGTTGGCCTTTTATGCATATGGTTATCTAAAGTTCTATATTCAAAGTTATAAACTTCTACAGTTAGGAAGGACTTGATAACACTTTGTTTTAATAGATATTTTATAAATATTTATGATCATGGTTTACTAATAGTTTGTTGTTGTTGTTGTTCCTGCACATTCATTTACTTATTTTTTGTCTTTTAAGCTTTTTCTTTTAGATTGAAGTATAGCCAGTTAGGGCCTCCCTGGTGGTGGCTCAGACAGTAAAGAATCTTCCTGCAATGCAGGAGACCTGGGTTTGATCCCTGGGTTGGAAAGATCCCTTGGAGAAGAGAATGGCTACTCACTGCAGTATTCTTGCCTGGAGAATTCCATAAACAGAGGAGACTGGTGGGCAACAGTCCTTGGGGTCACAAAGAGTTGGACAAGACTAAGCGACTGACACATTCACTCACTACTATAGCTGATTAACATTTTATAACAGTTTCAGGTGGACAGCAAAGGGACTCGTCTATACATGTACCATTGTCCCCCAAACTCCTCTCCCATCCAGGCTGCCACATAACATGGGGCAGATTTCCCTATGCTCTACATTTGGACCTGGTTGGTTATCCATTTTAAATACAGCAGTGTGTACATGTCAATCCAAAACTCCCTATCTATTCCTTCCCCCTGTTTTTCACCCCTGGCAACCATAAGTTTGTTCTCTTAAGTCTGTGAGTCTATTTCTGTTTTGTAAATAAGTTCGTTTATATCATTTCTTTTTAGATTCTGCATATGAGGGATGTCATATGATATTTCACCTTCTCTGTCTGTCTGACTTCACTCATATGACAATCTCTGGGTCCATCCATGTTGCTGCAAATGGCATTATTTCATTCTTTTCAATGACTGAGTGATATTCCATTGTATATATGAACCACATCTTCTTTATCCACTCCTCTGTCGATGGACATTTAGGTTGCTTCTGTGTCTTGGCTATTGTAAACAGTGGTGCCATGAACACTGGGATGCAGGTATCCTTTCAGACCATGTTTTTCTCTGGGGTATATGCCAAGAATATTTCTTAAATCTATTTATACTTACTGAGATAAATTTTATTGCCTAACATGTGATCTGTCCTGGAAAATGTTCTGCATGCATTTGAGAAAAATGTGTATTTTGCTCTTTTGGGGTTGAGTGTACTATAGATATGCTCTATATCTAAATAGCATTATTTTATCTATATAGCATATTATAGCATTACTTAATATTATAGCATTACTTAAATCTTCATTTTCTCATTGATGTTTCTGTCTATTTGTTTATCCTTTATTGAAAATGAGGCATTGAAATCTCCAACTGTCCTATTTTAATTGATTATTTCATATCTTTTTTCATGTATTTTGAGAGTCTGTTGTTACGTGCATACATGTTTATAATTATGTATCTTGTTGATAAGTTGGCCATTTTTTCGCTATAGATGTCCTTCGTTGCCATTAATAACCATTTGGTAATATATTCCATTTTTCTGCTAATAGTATAGCCTTTTGGCTACTGTTTTGCATGGTATATTTTTTACAATCTTTTACTTTTAATCTGTTTTGTGCTTGAATCTAAAATGTGTCTGTTGTAGACAGTATATAGTTATCAGGTTTTTTAACCTAGTCTGCTCATTTCTAGCTTTGTTCATTCTGCTTATATATATATATAAAATTATACATAAGGTAGGATTACATCTGCCATTTTTGCCAGTTGTGTTCTATGTGTTTTATATCTTTTTTTGTTCCTCATTCCTTCATTAGTGCCTTCTTTTTGTTAAATAGATATTTTCTAGTGTGCTGTTTTAATTCTCTTGTTTCTTTTTCCATTTAAATAAATGTATACTTTAGTAGTTGACCTGGGGATTAAAATCAACATCTCAGCCTACAACAATATAGTTTGAGTTAATACCACTTAATTATAGTGGCATACAAAACTTTCCTTCTAACTCCATCCCTTGTCTGTCTTTTGTGCTATTGTCATTGTATAAATTATATCTACATAATATATACCAAACAGCATGCTTATAATTATTGATTTACGCAGTTTCTTTAAACTTGTCTGTTAATTTCCTCCTGCTGCTTGTGCAGGAAAGAGTTAAGGTAGACCTTGCTCCTTATCCTTGAAATAACTGCTTATGAGGCCTGCCCGTTGCTGGCATCTGAAAACGTGGATTGGAGGGTTCTCACCTGCCTAGCTGACACGAATGGCTTACTGTGCCTAAATTGCTTATACAAACAGTGTAGTTTATGCTGAACACTTGCTTTTTTTCTGGGAATCTGGAATTTTGATACAGGTCTAGTTAGTCTGACATTTAGGCTTCTTCAGGGTCAGTTTCTGTTGATTGTTTTCTCTGTGTATGGATCAATGTCTTTGCATGTCTTTTTTTTCCTTGAATACCGGACATTTAAAATATTATAATGCACCACCCCTGGAAATCTGGTTTTTCTCCCTCCCCGGTGTTTTTTGTTGTTGTTGTTACAATTTGTTTGTTTAATGACATTTCAGAACTCATTTTTTAAAGTCTGTATGTTGTATGTGGTCACTGAAGACTGCTTTTAGTTGTCAGCTCGTGATTAGACAGAGATTTCCTTGGATACTTGGAAACTTTAAGTCTCACAGTCTTTCAAGGTGTGTGTGTGTGTATGTGTGTGTTGGGGCTGGCTTTTAACATTCTCTCAGGCATTTACAGTTCTACCTCATCCTTCACTTACTGCTGCACAAAGCCTCAAAGTTAGCCAGAGGTGAAAGCCAAAGGTTTTCTTAGGCCTTTCTTGACTGTGCAACAGCCTTGGGCATTTGCATAACTTCTAGATTTCTAGGAATCTGTTGGAGATCTTCAGAGTTCCCTACTGACATCTCATTCCTCAGCTTTCTAGAAAATTTTTTTCTTAATATATTGCCTGCCCCAACTATTTTTTCCCCAACCTCTGACAGTTGAGATATATAACGGTTGTCCTTGATTTATTTTCAGTAAATACCCCAAGCTCTTTGCATTGGAAAAGCTTTAAGTCAGGTTAAATAAAGACAGCTTTTCAAATGGGGTCTATCAGCAAACCATTAGATAGGTCAAATATGATAGTTTTGGGGGAATCCATTCTTCCTTCTCCAGTGGCTGCCAGGCTCATTTTCAGGGGGAATTCGGGCTTGTTGGGGTTTTTTTCTTTTTTGGCCACATTCTGGCATGTGGAATCTTAGTTCCCAGTCATATGTACGTGCTCAGTTGTATCTGACTCTTTGTGACCCCACGGACTGTAGCCTGCCAGGCTTCTCTGTTCATAGAATTTTCCAGACAAGAATACTGGAGCGGGTTGCCATTTCCTATTCCAAGGGATCTTCCCAATGCAGGGATCAAACCTGCATCTGTTGATGTCTCCTGCTTTGGCAAGCGGATTCTTTACCAGTGTGCCACCTGGGAATCTCCCTAGTTCCCTGACCAGGGATCAAACCTGCACCCCTGCATTGCAAGTGCAGAGTCTTAACCACTGGACTGTCAGGGAAATCTCGGGGCTTGTTGGTTTAAATTGTTAATTTGGAGCTGGGAGTAAAGGGTGGAAAGATAAGAATAGGGAAGGTCAAAACACCACAAGACTTTCTCTTTCTATTGAGACTACAGAATGCTTCCCAGATGGCTGCAGACTTTTGGTTAATTCCTTTGTGTTGATTCTGATAATTTTTTCTTTTATGGAGGAGAGAATTTTTGTAGGCTTTTACTGCTTTGTTGATGTCCTCCTTTTGTCTCTAAACATGACCTTTTCCATTCATCTTTATGTGCCCCTGCCTTGTGGGAGCTTGAGTTTACTCAGTTATCTCTTAAGCTTTTTTTTTTTTTTTTTGAAGTTGAGTGGCCACTTACCCTCTCATTTATTTTAAAACAGAATTATAATGGGGTGGGAGGTGGGAGGGAGGTTCAAGAGGAAGGGGATATATGTATACCTATGGCTAATGCATGTTGGTGTATGGCAGAAACCAACACAATACCATAAAGCAATTATCTTTCAATCAAACATAAATTAATTTTAAAAAACAGAATTGTAGCAGTAGTTTAAATAATTGAGGCATAAGAACTCATCTAGAATTACACAAGCCTATTGAATGAGCTCTTATTTTCCCTTCCAGATTCACACATAACCTTACAGGTCTACAAACCTGTTCAAACCACGTTCAACCAAGCTGATTAGAACTAGAATTGTCTCTGTACAAACTGTCAATCAGGGTCTGTCCCTTTTCCATCCAGCCACCCTCTGAGCTGGGTTTTTATGCACTCAGTGTCCTTTATCAACATTGTTGTGTGCACAGTCACTCAGTTGTGTCCGACTCTTTGTGACCCCCTGGACGATAGCCCACCAGGCTCCTCTGTCCACTGGATTTCCCAGGCAGGCATACTGGAGTGGGTTGCTATTTCCTTCTCCATCTCTTAAGCTTTTTAACTGTCAAAAATTGTTCCCTTTTGTTTTGCTTTAGTTTAGATAGACAGGAATCTGAAAAATACTGAAATAAATTTAATATAAAGTAACAGTGATTTAGTTCATTCTCAATAATTGAATATCTGGGAAGAATAAGGCACTTTCCCCATAAAAATGTGTAAAATATTAATATTGTACATTCTCATTAGTGTCACTTATACTGATTTTTTTCTTTTTATGGCTCCCTCTTCTCTTTCTTCTTACTATTACCGTGTTCATTTTTTATCTCCTTAGGCCACAGAGAATGCTGATGGGAGAACCATTTCCCTAATTTCCAAGTAGTCAAGCTGATTGTCATGATGGGTGAGTTCCAACTAAAAGCGTTTCTCATCTATAATTAAAGGATAATATGGGGTGGGGGCTTTCTCTGTGTATATGATGAGCTTCTTAGGAAGAAATCCTATGATTTAGTAGATTTATATACTGTTTTACATTTATTTACTTAATAGATTTTCGATTAAAGCACTTATTGTGTTGATTTTTACAGTTTTGGGGTAACCAATTTGTGCAGGACATGATGTGGACATTCAAAATAAACTGCTAAGATGGATTGTGATTTTTCTTTTTTTTATTTATTTTTTTGGATTGTGATTTTCTTAGTCTGATAGCCAGATAAAATTCTTAGTAAAGAAACCTGACTTTTAACGATTGAGTAAATGCTGAGGAATGAATTGTTATATAATTACTCAACAGTGTAGTAATATAGATAGACTAATCTTGAAACTTTATAATAGAATAGAGGAGTAAATCGTTGGTGTTCAAGGAGAAGATGTTGGTAAGTCTCCTGTGGTGTCATAAAGTTAATGGAAAGGAAGGCCAAAGCATGGGAATGGATTGTGGGATTAAGTTTATATATCTTTTTCTTTTCTTCTGTACTTTCTTTTTTTTTTCCCCCTCCTTTTCTCCTTGGAGTTGAGGGTTCCAATGTGAGGCAAGGATTGGACAGGGAAAAACTAGAAAGAAATGGAGCAAATGGCTCGTCCTATCCTAATGGGGAAAAATAGACTGTGTAGTTGGAAGCTAAGGTTTTAAACTTAGACCAGTATCTTATACCAATATCTTAATTCTGACATGTATTTGCCAATGTTTGTCTTTGTCACAGTTTTCCTATCCCTTGCTTAACAAAGATAGTATTCACTCTTATATGTATATACATGACATTAGAGCCAAAGAATTTAAATTTGTCCATATTCTTGACTGGAAGGGCTAGCACACTTTCAGTGTGTCTTTAGTGGCAAATGTGTAGGCAAAACCTCCACCTTCCTACTTTTTAAATTTCTCTTCCATTTCCTCTTTTTGTAACCAGAAGTGCCTTGCCATCAGGTGGTCCAAATGCTCCACTTTTCTCACCTTCACCTCCAGTTCCAAATTGGAAGTTTTACTGAATTCATACCAGCTTTTCATTTTTGTTGCTGTCACCATAGTGTGCAAAGAACAGTCATTGCTTAAAAACATTTACAAAGGTAGTCTCAGGAAACGATGAATAGTTGAAAGGATGCATCACAGATACTTGAATTTTAATTGAAGATTTTCTCCTATAAATACTTTTTTAAGTATAAAGAATTAACCATAAAAGATAATAAATTAAACATTTCTGATAAATCTTTTATTTGAAATTATTACCTCCCAAACATTTTCTGGGTTTGTGCTCAACACCTAAATGTCCTCTTAATGTGTGTCAGAAATCCACTGCTGCTTCTCTGTGACTCTTGGTCAGACTGTGGGATCCTCTGAGCATCCTCTCTGCCATATAGATCAACTCATGATCCTGTGACGTTTGTAACCTGTCTAATATTCCCGGTACCTGTAACCTCCATAGAGATTCTTAATAGGGTAAAATGGTCTAAGAATTGTTAGAACAGTGCTTATAGTGTATGTTCACCACTTTGCTTGATCCTTTGGGCATTTGTTAGCTTACATCTTATCAAAAGTAAGTTTCCTGTTGGGTACTTATGTAGCATCTGATTCTCCTTCAAACCAGATAAAAGAAGGAACTCAGCTAAGTAACCCTTCAGTTGTATGTCATCTCCCTGAGAAGTTACTTTTATTCAAATGGCTCTCTCTACTTTTTTACATGTACTATGGAAAATGGTATTCATTTTTTTTTAACTCAGTATATGTAATATATACTCAGTATATTACATATACTGAGTTAATATATGTAAATGTGATAAGAGATTTAAGCCAAAGCCTTCCCAAGAATTTATTTTGGTGTTATAATATTAAACATGTAATGTTGAACATGAAATATTGTGAAAATGCCTAAATTCACATGCTTAAAGAGGAAAATAATTAGGACATAGATATGTGTAAGTATTAAAAGTTTTCCTCTCCCCAGTATAGAATTACAGGTCTTACTTTTCATAAGAAAGTTATATCAGATAATTTCATTCTAGTTCATAGTATTTTCAGCTTATTCTTTTTCTAAGGAAGGATTTATATTTTATCAATAAATGACATAGTCTGGCTTGTACCCATATACAGCACACATGTTGTAATTACGTTAGACCCATTTGGCTCAGTTACTGTTTGGCTAAGCTAATATTATGTAGAAATTTTATTTCACAAATAATACTTTTTGAAGGATTAAAATTTTCTCTGGACCTGGAATTTGTTAACAAAATCTTTGGAGCCGTAATTTTAATTTTAGTATGCAAGTAGTTTCACTATAGAACAGAATATATTGAGTATTGTAAAAAAATTAAATATTAGAGAAATAAGCTGTTTGTGTATTTGAAAGGCTGATAGAGCCATTGACTTGCCAAATTCTTTTTAATGATCTCCCTTTGCAGGATAAAGCATGTTTTAATTACTACTGCTCTGGAACATAAATTATTGTTACCAAAATGGTTACATTGTAAAATGTAAGCTGTAAAGTCCCTCAGTTCCTTTATTTAACAATTGTTGATTATCATTAGTAGAATTGATTTACTAGTGAAAAATCAATTAAATTGTCCAGAGGTCATATAATTATCACTTCTAGGATGCTCACGCTTATATAGTCTTAGAAAGAAATCTTTGGTATGTTTGGAAAAGATTAAAAGTTCATGGTTCATGATCGTTTCAGTTTTATGGATTCAGTACTTTTTTCTAAGAGGTGAATTTTTCTTGCATTGATTGCTTTTAAGTTGTTAGTGGTTGAGGTCCTTAGTCTGTTAGTGTAGTCTTGTTGAACCTTACGGTGAAGATATTCCAAGGAACCACATCCAAATATCAGTAGGCCTTTATCTACAGATACACTTTTCTTTGTTCCTGACTTGAAGCACTGATGAAAGGGAAAAACTCTGAAAGGAATTCTGTATTTTAAACATAAATGTGAAATAATGATGGCATTTAGAGAAAGGTGTTTGTTTTTTCCCCACTTGTTTTAATTAAGATTTTAGATGTCAAAAAAAAAAAAGATTCTAGATGTCTTGTTGATGTCTTGTTTAGGAGTCATAGAAAAGAATTTGTTACAACAGGGTTGTTTTGACCCATATCCTAGGATCTTACATCAGGAGAAGAGTAAGAACGACTGTACTTGCCTTATAAATGTCTTATGTGAACACCTAGTGTGAGGCAGGCGCTTGATACAGTGCAGTTTTAATGTTATTTAGGTTCAGTTTTTAAATAACTAAGCTTTTCTTTCACCAAAATAACAAATGCAGGCCTTGAAAGTGTTCTAGATGCATTAAATTTTATTATAAATTTTGTATTGATGTCTATGATAAATACATATTGAAATCATAGTTCTGTGTATGTTTTATTTCAAAAATACCTAGATGATCAGCAAGCTTTGAACTCAATCATGCAAGATTTGGCTGTTCTTCATAAGGCCAGTCGACCAGCATTATCCTTACAGGAAACCAGAAAAACAAAATCCTCATCACCAAAAAAGCAGGTATTTGTCTCAATAATATTTTAATAAATATATAGTTGTTCTGTGAATTATTTTCTTTGAATATCCTAATTGTATAGAGGATTAGTTTGAAGTGATCAGCTTTTATACTTTTGAATCAAGTATTTTGTAGTTTGTCATACATCTTTCTAGAAGGGTGTCGGTTTTGTTTTTTTAATGATAGTTTCATTTGTGGTAACTTCTCTCTAGAGTAGATATCTCATACAATTCCTAAGGCATGTAACACAAGCAAATGGCTTTTATTTAAATAATTGACTATTCTCTATATTTACAGATGAAGATAATTTTGATTCTTATACATGAAATTTATTTGGAACATCTAACATAAAAAGTGGAAATGTAGTATTCTGTATTGCCCTCTTAACAGAATTAGTAAATGTCTCATATTGGGGATGCCATCACTAATAGATCTTGGTGCTCTTTCCTGTTGAGCCCAGATTAAGCAACCTAATTCTCTCAACTCAGCTCTTTGGTAGAAACTGTCAGTTGATTGGAGTTGACACTGATTGAAATCTCCTTCCTCCTGTGCTCTATCTTAAATGAGTGACTAAAAAGAAAAGTGGTTTAGAAATTCTAGGAATTTTATCTGATCTCTGACATGATTTATCATTTCATTACAGAATGATGTCCGAGTCAAATTTGAACACAGAGGAGAAAAAAGGTAAGGAATGAAGCATTATATGTCAGTTCATTGATTTAATCAAATGCATGTCCTACTTAAGATATTAGAGGTTCTTTTTAGATTTTAAATGTAGGTTCTCATGGCTTACAAATTGAGAATGGGCTAGTCCTTGTTGGTAACTGTAATGTGTACTTGTACTTAAGATAGAATCTATCAAATTTCAAGCTAAGCATCACAAGTGAATCATGTTTTTACTTGGCAGTATTAGGAAATAAGTAAGGTCATTGTGTAATGCAGCTTTAAATATTACCATTTAAAAAAATTTTACTCAGTGTAAATTAAATATTTTTCTCCTTGATTTTAGATGTATGGACTTAAATTCACAATTTTGAGTATTCTGAAAAAACTTGAATCATTTGACCTGTATTTAATTAATAACATTGAGAAAAGTGTTGGACTGGTGACTAAATTATTTAGCAAAGGTGGAAGACTACCCTTCAACTGGGTATTTGTATCTCAGTGGAATGGTGGAAATGGTAGTAGTGGTGGTTGACAACAGAATTGCTGACAAGACCTTGTACAAGATAAAGAAGATAGAATTTTATTTCTATTATTAGTGTCTCATTAATTTAGTGAAAGATCTGTCCATCTTAAGGAATTTTAAAAAGCTCACAGTTCATATAACTTGAAGATGTAAAAATGTTTTACACAGAGATTTAAAAAAAAAAAAAAGGTAGAGAGTCTTCCCTGGCGGTCCAGTGGTTAAGACTGCACTTTGAATGCAGGGACTGTGGATTTGATCCCTGGTCAGGGAGCTAAGATCCTACATGCCTTAGGGCCAAAAAACCAAAACATAAACAGAAGCCATATTGTAACAAATTCAATAAGGACTTTAAAAAATGAGTAAATAAGTAAACTTAAAGAAAAGAAGAGAGTAGGGGATGCAGATACGTCATACAAATATTGTCCTATCTACTTTTTCCTGTTTACAACTTTTATGGATATATGCTCAATTTTTTTTTTTTAGTTCGTTGAGCACTTACTATATGCTGGGCTATCAAGAGAATAAAGTTAAGTGAAATATGCACGATCCCTCCTGTTGCAAAACTTACAGTCTAGTAGATAGTCTCCAAACTTAGAGACATGGTCCCTTGGGGCAGCACAAGTCAACCCTTTGTGAAATAAGAAAATTCTAGGATTAAAAAATTTTAACTCTTTAAAAATATTTATTTGGGGATGTGTATGCTTACGTGATATATATGGGTGTGTGTGTGTGTGTGTGTGCGTGCACTCAGAAATACTGAGTTGATAAGGGTTCAGGAATCAAAACTTGGATCCCCAAAGAACAACTTTATTCTTTTAACAGTTTCATCATATGGCTATGATGTAGTTAAGTTCAATTACTTCCCAAAATGAACATTTTACATTGTTCTTTAATATTCTTATAAATAAAACAGTGCAAATTATAAACTGCCGAGTATTTTGAGAATTTCCTTTTTATAATTTTTATTAGGCTACAACAGACTTCAGAGTTCTTGAACTTTGTGTTAAAATATTAGTGCACCTGATCAAAAATGAGCCATTGTAATGTTTAAGTAAAGTGAATATTTATATTTTAACTTGATTCTGTATTCAGGAGATAACTGTTACAAGTAAGTTATTTAACTGTGCATAAGACAATAAAATATATTAAAATTCTGTTTACATAGAATCCTTCAGTTCCCCAGGCCAGTTAAACTGGAAGACCTGAGGTCTAAAGCTAAAATTGCCTTTGGACAGTCTATGGATCTGCATTATACCAATAATGAGGTAAACATGTGCATGTTAACTTTCAATAGTTCTTTTTTTGGAAAAATAGTGTGTTTATTTAAGAGATTGTTTTAGGATGGTTGTGCTTTTATTTGGGCATCGATAAGGATGTGGTATTTTATTTATTTATTTATTTTGGTGAGACAGGAGATTTTTTTTTAATAAATTTATTTATTTTAATTGGAGGCTAATTACTTTAGAATATTGTAGTGGTTTTGCCAAGGATGTGGTATTTTAGAAGAATAAGATACCAGTAGTAAATTTTAACTTATTAAAATGGATTTTTTCATTGTGTAAGGTACTGAAAGGTGCTGCTGTGCAGTAATTGAGAATCTGTTAAAGGAGGAAATATGTGTATTGCTTAGAAGTTTGCTGCTTGTTTATGTTTTATTTTTGTTCTTTGTTCTTTATTGATGAACTCTTTCCTTCTCATACTGTGTACTTTTCTATAGAGACAACAGGGCTTTGGTAGTTGGACAGTTTAGTTAAAACTTAAAGGATTGCTTTCATGCTGGTAAGGATGTGAACAGATTGTTAGTCTATGTTTGGGAGTCAGTATGTAATCTCAGGGGCTCACTATGACACTAAGGAGCTCTAGTGTTCTGGGGAATCCCTTTTGAACCTTCTGTAAAATTTGGATTGCAAATCTCTGAGATTTCTTTCAGATCCTATGATCTCAGATCAAGATGTTGCGATTTAAGAATTTCTAGGGTGGGGGGTCCAGGAACGGGAACACATGTAAACCCATGGCTGATTCATGTCAATGTATGGCAAAAACTATTACAATATTGTAAAGTAATTAGCCCCCAACTAAAATAAATAAATTTATAAAAAAAAAAAAAAAAGAAAAATTAGGTTAGTTTGGCATGATTTGTTCATATTGTTCCTGTCTGAGCTCTTAAAATTGCTGTTTCTTTTTCTGAGTTCTCCCAATTTGTTTACAGACTTACCTTGGAGATACTGCAGGTTCAGTCTAGACCTCTACAATAAAGTGACTGTTGCAATAGAACCAGTCACGTGAATTGTTTGTTTTCCCAGTGCAGTTATGCTTGTGTTATAGGCTCTTAAGTGTATGGTTTTAAAAAATACTTTATAGTTAAAAATGCTAGCCATCATCGTAAGCTTCAGCAAATTATAATCCTTTGGCAATAGTAACATCAAAGATCACTGATCATAGATCACCGTAACAATTACAATAATAATGAAAACGTTTGAAATATTTGGAAGAATTACCAGAATGTGACATAGAGACACAGGGGAGTAAATACTGTTGGAAAAATGGTGCCAGTAGATTTGAGGTAGGGTTGCCACAAACCTTCACTTTGTGAAAAAACAGTATCTATGAAGAGCATAGGTGATGTGCTCTAAAGCAGGGGGTGCCTGCGTATAATATTTTCTAGGGTTTTCTTGAGGATTGACGTAGAGCTGATTGACCAGGTTTTAGCAACTTGCTCCCATTTTCCAAAAAATTGGGAAATTTCTCCATATCAGCTTCTTTTTCTCATGCTTTCTGAAGGATTTCTCAGAGTGGTTTTGCCGTTTATGTCTGGGTGTCCTCTTGGCAAAAGTATGGTAGAGGAGGCATTAGGGTACAACACTACATTGCTTAACATTTTCCTGCAACTCTGAGTTTCTGTGAGAATCTGTGATTTTTTTGACCATGTTCTGATTCACAGAGTGACAAGCCTGGTGCATGTCCTTGGACAGTAGGGGCTCTAGGGAAAGACTTAAAAGAGGTGTTAGTTTTATGGACCTGTAGACATGCAGAAAACTCATTTATATTGCTTTTATTCCAGTTCTGTAAATATTTTTTTTCTGTGTAATACAAAATCCTCTGTTCTAAAAGAATTATTTTGGTTTACCAGAATTGAAACAAAGAAATTTAAGCTGGGTTGGATCTTTATCTTATGAAGTGTCAGGGAGGTGTGTATTGTCACAGGGCATAGATGGGGATGTGCAGGCCAAAGTAAGTGGATTTTCTAAGACTTTCCCCATTTTTAGATGGGTAGAGGGTAAACCTTTTTATGTACAGTTTTCATGTTTCACTATGTAAAGTTAAAAGATAATTCACTTATTTCAAATTTAGGTTCTATTTAATGAGATTTTGGACTCAGTTTTTAGTTTCCTTTCCAGAAATTATTTTTATTAACATACAACTGATTTACCAGTAATAAGCCTGCTGCTGCTGCTGCTAAGTTGCTTCAGTTGTGTCCTACTCTGTGCGACCCCATAGACGGTAGCCCACCAGGCTCCCCCGTCCCTGGGATTCTCCATGCAAGAACACTGGAGTGGGTTACCATTTCCTTCTCCAATCCATGAAAGTGAAAAGTGAAAGTGAAGTCACTCAGTCGTGTCTGACTTTTCGCGACCCCATGGACTGCAGCCTACCAGGCTCCTCCGTCCATGGGATTTTCCAGGCAAGAGTACTGGAGTGGTGTGCCATTGCCTTCTCCGAATAAGCCTGAGGGAAACAGATTTTATGAATAGACTGAAGTGAATTCACCAAACAGGAAAATATTGGTTGGTTTATTTAGTATAATTTAGAAAAGGTGAAACTTGTTTTTGACTTTTAGTTCTTGTTTTAAAATTTGTAACAGGTGCCCTTAGCACATATGAGAGATTACATCAGAGCTACAGACCAGGGTGCCACTCCAGGCTCTTCCAGAATGGCCAGATTTCACTCTAGCAAGCTGCAGAATCATTTATGTTAATATTTTGTACTGTGATTTAAACTAGTATCTTTTCCTTAGAGAAGTAAACAATCCAATTATAAATAATGTGTAGTTAAAGTAAATATTCAGGTTTTCTCCTTAAGTGAAAAATTGGCAAAACAGTTCTTATAATTGCTTTAAAATGTTTTCTAGTGTTTAAAATATAATTTAAAAGCTATTAAAGATGGGAACAAAGGGTTCATGATTGATAGAAAAATGAAAGGAATTTAATTAAATATACCAGACTTGTTTTTTGATATCAGTTAATGTTGTTTTTTTTTTTAGAAAAAAATTCTCAGAGGAAAAAAAGGGCCTGATGGTAGATAAGTTGTAACAGTATAAAATTTGCTATGAACAGAAATTGGGAATATAATCTCAAGTACTGAGTGAGGGTAAGCAGATTGTATGATGTAATTCACATTAGTCCTGCTTTGCATTTGTGTCTGGCAGCCTTTCTGAAACAAGAAATAGTTTTCATAAAAGAAATCTACAGAGAATGAGTTCACACCATGTCAGCTAGTGGGTTGGAGTACAGATGAAGCTTTTACCCTATGATATTTATTAAACAGTATTTACCAAGAATTTGTTCTAGCCTAGGGGAAATCCTGGTCTGCTAGGTGTTTATCCTGTTCAAGACCCTTAACTAGTTCACTGGGCCTTTACGTTTGAATGGCCTGTATACTGTGTGTGTTAGTGCAGGCTCACAAGTGTGGAATATGTTTGCTTGTTTTCATTCTGTCCTTTTCATGAAATGGAATGTACTTTGAAGATTATTGACAGAGTTGTCTTAAGCTAGTAAATTTACATTTAAAACAAGTATTTTGTTAAGTAGTATGAATCTTGCTTTTCCCTCACTGCTTCTGTCCCTTATAACATCTGATCCATAAGAGGACTAATGAAAGCAGATTTCAGCATTCAGGGCCTATTGTAGGATGGCTCACCTATTTAGCTTATTTGTTTTAGATGGTAGTGGTCAAGTTGCCATAGTCAGAGATAGGAGTGCAAGGTGGACTGGAGGTTGCGAGTACATTACTGGTGGCACCCCTCCATGGCATCTGTCACTGATGCTCATTTGTATTTTATATGTTGGTAAGCACACTAGTGAGGATGCATATTTCTGGTTATTATTTAAAAAGAAATAAAAATTTCATCAATGCAGGTGAAAAATAATACTTTTATATAGTTTTTGTATATGTTCCTTAATGCTGTTTTGAGGTGAAGAGACTATAACTTAAGTTTAACAATATTATAGAAATATCCTAGAAAATTGATCTTTAAGTATGTTTTCTAGAAAAATTTAATGTATAATAAAGCAAAAAATTTATTCATATTCATTTTATGATTTCAGTGATGGTAGGATGAGAAGAAAAAAACCTAGATACATGTATTCATTCATAATTTCATTATACTGACAAAGAGCAAAGTATTTTGAGATTTATAATTCCGTAATAATGGAGATACTCCTGGAAGGACTTGACCTGATGAGATGGCTACACAATTCCTTATGTTCCTTTTTGTTTAGTTGGTAATTCCATTATCCACCCAAGATGACTTGGACAAAGCTGTGGAACTGCTGGATCGTAGTATTCATATGAAGAGCCTCAAAATATTACTTGTAATAAATGGAAGTACACAGGTATGAATTGGGAATTTTTTTCAGTGAGGATTATAGGATATATGCCTGTAAGAAGTCAATATATGAAACATAGTTATATTCTATAATAATTGATACATTTTCAATATGATTAAATTTAAACTTACACATTGTAATTGCTATAGTTCAATATGCTTGCTCCTCAAAACTATATAGCCAAAATTACAAATAAGTATAATATACTGTACATATGATGTTAATAGCAACTGAGAACCTGGGAAGAATTACAATAGAATTAAAATTTCAAAGAGTAAATTTGCTAAGACCCAGAGAGAGAATACTTGGGTTGTATTTGATAGGGAAAGGAGTCTGATTAAAACCCTAAAGGAGAAGAATAACATTAATCTTCCTTTTTTCTCTTTAGGCTACTAATTTAGAGCCATTGCCATCACTAGACGATTTGGATAACACAGTATTTGGAGCAGAGAGGAAAAAAGGACTTTCTGTAGTAGGTAAGAAAGCTAGTGTCTAAATCATGAAATGGGTTATTTCTCAGTTTCTCTCCATCCTTTAATGTAGGATAACACCTGTACATAATCCTGATAAATAGTATATCTCTTTACTCCTTGCAGTTTGTTTCAGTTAACTATATTCTAGTATCTGATATCCCTTGAAAAGTTATGTTGAGTATTAACAGTATTAGCAGTCACCAGTTTAAATATTTCCTTTCCTTATATACATAGGGTATTTTGATTTTCAACAAATTAAAACCTAAAAAATGTTTTAATTGTAAAAATAAAGTGAAGGGAAAAAATTAAAAGTAATTCCAATATATTAAAATTAATGGATGGACTAATAAGTTCATAGGCCTTTCTCTAAGTTTTAATTATTGCCAAGAATGCTATCAAAATAAAGATTACTAAGAATTTGCAGATTATGCTTTATAATTACTTTAGTAGTCATTAAAAATAGACTTATAATTAAGCTTATGATAAAAAAGAAAAATGGATCCTGAGTGCAATTTTTTTTTAAAGGAGGCTTATTAGAGAGACATAGGCTGGGCAGAGGTTCTCTGAAGTTGCCAGTTCTGTGACTCTTCTTCTGTTTGTATAAAACACTGATATTCTACATTTTTATATGATAAAAACATTATATTGTTCAAAAAACATTGGTATAAATGTTTTAACAGATAGGGCAGTGAATATGGGCATTAAAGGTGGCATGAAAACGTGAGAGATGGATTTAAAGAAGGAAAGTAGGAGATGAAAACAGGTGAATAGGGAGAAGGTGGAAGGGAATCTAAGACTGGTGATAGAAGAGGATTGTTAATAATGAAAGAAAAGATTAAATTGGCATGTGGACAAACCAAAAAATTTATGAATTTGTTACTCACCTTCTGTCTTGGTCCCCAAAGCGATTTATGACTTGCTGCTGCGTGTGTGCTCAAGTCATGTCGGACTCTCCACGACCCCATGCACTGTACCCTGCCAGGCTCCTCTGTCCATGGAATTCTCTAGGCAAGAATACTAGGATGGGTAATCATTCCCTTCTCCAGGGGATCTTCCCGGCCCAGGGATCAAACCCGAGTCTCCTACATTGTAGACGGATTCCTCACCATCTGAGCCATCAGAGAAGCCCGTTTTATGACTACGTCCTTCTAAGTGTCTGTCTTACATTAAGTGTTACTTTGGGTTTCCAAAGCGTCAGAAATGTGAGCAGCAGAGAGAATATACAAGTAAAATAATAATAGTTGCTTATCTTCATTTGTATATATTTTTATATAATTTAAATTTTTGATAAAAGAATATTAGAAGTATCTGAGTTCAAATTCTGGCTCTCTAATTAACCAGAGACCAGTAACATTGTCCTCTTCTTTAAATCATGGGATTTTTGCAGCAAACAATTGAGAGAACACTTTAAAGTACATTTAGCTTTTCAAACTAAGAAAGCATGACTGTTATTTATCATTGATTTCTTTCTGTATCCCTTTTCTTATCATTGTAGTACCTATCATTTTAAAGCAAAAAAATGCCAATTCACCTTAGTTGTATTAGAACAAGCTAAATACATTAGTTAAATTGTCAGTTTTAATTCATTTTCATTTAAAACTGTGCTGAATGCCTCACTTTTACTCTACTAATAAATATTCTTGTTTGACTTAAGTGCCAGCATAAAAAGAAATGGAAATTGTAAAGTATAAAATTACTAGTCTTCTTGGCACCTCTTTAAGCTTGAAATGGCTTTGATAGGTATCACCGTTATCTTTTCCCTTTATTTACTGAAAATTATTTCTTTAATTATTTTCACAAAAGATAGAGGAAGAACTTCCTTTGGGATAGGAGTATATGCTGGTGTGGAGGTCTCAACCATTGAAATATCCAGTACTAACAAAGGTTCAAAAAAATAGGTTATCAAGTAAGGAGATAAAGAAATTTTCAAAGCCTTTTTTCTTCCCTATGTGTTTTGAATAATGAGTGTATTTATCTTCTTTTGTAAATAAGGGTTTATGGAAGGAATAAAAACATTAGGGACATTGTGATCGTAATTGTTACAAAGTCCAAATCAATTCCTGGCTTAGAGGTTCCTAATAATTTTAGAATCAAGTGTAGAAAATTATCTTTTTTATGCATATCTCTTGGTAATCATTTTGTTCTCTTTTTCCGTATCTCTTCACTAACAAATGCCAACATGTGTTTACAGTGACCCCTTTACATGAGACAAGAGCCTTTTTTGCTTGAAATCTGACCAGAACGCAAATGCTCACATAACTTCCTCAAATCTTTTTTTAATTCCAAAAAGTTAGGAGGAGAACACAGAAACTATGTTAAGAAACATAGCACAATGGGATGAGCTGTTTTAGCGTCTCTAATTCTCTAAACCATGAAGAAATTTAAATTCCAGGAATATGGCTTGCCACCAAAAACCTAATTTTAAGTATCCAAGGACAAAATCCAGCATTCCAAATTGGAAACATTCTAATATTGGCTAAATGACTAACAAGTAAATCTCACTTTAGATTTCTAAAGATTAAAGAGAGGCAATGCAAAGAACATGGTGTAGACAAATGTGCACAGCATATGTTCATTATGAATAATTTTGCCATCACAGCACCCTTGCAAAGGAGAGATTTAGTCCCATGTTTACAGATGAGGAAACAGGTTCATGGAGATTAGATAGCTTTCCCAAAGACAGAGCTGGTAAATAACTGGAACTGGAATTTAAACCGAGGTTGGACTGTGACGTTCATATACTTTCCACAAGATCATGATGCCTTTCATAAATTACATTAAAGGGTAAAATATATCAGTGTACAAGTGACCTTTGGAAATGAAGAAGCAGTGGCATTTATCTAAAAATATAAGATCCCCTGGAATGGCTACTCACTCCAATATTATTGCCTGGAGAATTCCTTATACAGAGGAGCCTGGCAGACTATATAATGGGGTTGCAAAGAGTCAGATATGACAAAAAGAAAGAACGACTTTCTTTTTTTTTTTTTTTTTTATTGTGTTATCAACCTCATAATGCAGTTGTCAGCAGGCAGAAGAACATACTACCTAACAAGTATAAACGAATATTACATTAAGGTGGGAGTTTAGAAAAGAGTAAAAAACATTTGAAGTTTTACAGACATAAGTGCTCTGATAAGTTTTAATTAAAACTGGATATCAGTTGCTAAAATCATTAGTACTATAGTCCAGAAGTTCTGAGTGTGTATTTAATTAAAATAAGAATTGGTACCCTGCTAGAATTTATAAAATCTGTAATTTTTCTCTTTTGAGGTCCCACTAGTAGAGATAGAAGCTCCCCTCCCCCTGGATACATTCCAGATGAATTACACCAGGTTGCCCGGAATGGGTCATTTACCAGTATCAACAGTGAAGGAGAGTTCATTCCAGAGAGCATGGACCAAGTAAGCAAAATTTGAATGTTGTTTTTCATTTCATTTAAAGGGATGTTGTCAGGGGATAGTGTGGTTTGGCAGGTACATGGAGGAAGGTATTTGTTTTACCTCTTCTCCAATCCCATATCTTCCTTTTTAAGTGAGCAAAATAGTGGAAATACAGGAAAATACTCACTAATTTACATGTGTCTGTGTGCATTCATATATAAAGAAAGGTGGTATAAGGCTGATTTTCTTATGTTCACAAATGAATGAATGCATTTGTTTATAATCCTGATATTAACATTCAATTTAATAAATATTTAACTTTGTGAAGCTGAGGTTTGTCTACTTTCTAAAACATTAAAAAATTTTTTTTAATCTTTTTAAAAAAGATTTATTTTTTAATTTGTGTCTTTGTTTTTGGCTGCACTGGGTCTGAGTTGCTGCAGACTTTCTGTAGTTGCTGCTAGCAGGGGCTGTGCTTTGTTGTGATGCATGGGCTTCTCATTGCAGCGGCTTCTCTTGCTGCAGAGCACGGGCTCTAGCGCACATGCTTCAGTCTTTGGTACACAGGCTCAGTAGATTTCGGGTTTAGTAGTTGTAGTGCATGGGCTGAGTTGCCCTGCAGCCTGTGGGATCTTCCTGGACCAGGGATCGAACCCCTGTCTTCTGCATTGGCGGGTGGATTCTTAACCACTGGACCACATGGAAGCCCTTAAAATGTTTTTTTTAAAGTTTTGTAGTATTGAAGTATTTTTATGGAGTTGCTATTGTTTTCTTATTATTACATTGGCTGCTTATATTATTACAGGAGTTTACATTTTCTAATAATGTAGCAGTCGTGGTGTCGTTTATTTCAATTTGGGTGGTGCTGTTGTTCAGTTTTCAGTAAACAAAATTATGTGAAGTGTTTAGCTTTTAATTATTTAGATGATAATCCAAGACGGAAGATATAGAAAATTCGTATTTTTCTATTAGGAAATTTTGCAGTTGTAGCCCACCTACAGGGGACAACTACTTTTAAAACATTTAAATAGGGTGGCTGCTATTGGATATGGAGTTTCTTTTTTGGGTACTGAAAGTGTTCTGCGATTTTGGTGAGAGTTATACATTCTGCTATTAACCACTGAATTGCACTATATGCTTTAAAATGGGTGAATTTTATGGTACATGAATTACATCTCAACAAACCTATTTTTAAAAAACAGTAACTTCGGTTATATTCATGTAGAATCAAGGTGGACTTTTTATTTTTCTAGATGCTGGACCCATTATCTTTAAGCAGCCCTGAAAATTCTGGCTCAGGAAGTTGTCCATCACTTGATAGCCCTCTGGATGGGTAATGTTGATTGTAGTTTTTGTTTTTTAATATATGTAGGTAAATATGCATATGTATTAATAGCATGTTGAATTATCAACTCTTTTGTGCTACATTCAGAGGAATGTAGTTCATACTCATGTATACTTATGGCAAATTGATTTTTCCAGTCATTGGGCTCAGTATTGTTTTTACTTAAAATGATTTCTGATTATAATATTTTGAGTTTCCTGCTTGGTAAATTGTGTTTGAAACTAAAGGCAAACTTAGAGTTTATGTACGTTTACTTTTAAACCTGTGTTGGTGAAACTGCTGTCAAATTTTTCATAATAGGTTTAATTTTGGAGATTCTTTAATTTCTCTTGTTCAGGATTATTTTTATTCTGGTACCAAATTATAAATACTATACATTCTTGGTAATTATGTCCCAGTTTTGGTTGTCAATTAAAATTTAAGTACTTTTTGTGAGGATTATACTTCTGTTCAGGAATATAAGCATGGTCAAGTTGCATCTGTGAATTTTTGTTATAAGTGCTCCCTCTCTCCTGGTCTCAGCAGGGCAGTTTTCACCTGTAGCATGCAAAGTCAGTACCTATTTACTCTCCTCTGATACTGCTTTTGAAAGCAGCTTCTGAAAATGTAATGACTACTGTATGGAAATATACATTTAATTTTCTATTATTCATATATATGAAACCATTGTCTGTGCCCATGTCTTTCTCAGGATAGATATTTAAAACATTTAAGGAATTCAGGGGAATAGTGATGAGAAAGTTACATATTGAGTACTTAGTATTTGAAAGACAGCGTCCTGAGATAGACAAGTGTAAAATTGCGGAGTTAGTATTATCTCCTTGTTATAAATGTGGAAATCATTTCAGAAAGATGATTTGCCAGGGTTGCAATAACTAGTTTAAGTGGCAGAGCTAGGATTGAAACACAGGTGTTTCTATGTATCCATAATGCCAAAATGTATCTTTATTAACCACTATACTCTGTAGGTCAGTTTTAAAAGCCAGGCTTTTTGTGTGCATGTATCAAATAAGTGTTTGAAAAAAGATTCCTTTTTTCAGTTAATGTTTCAGAGTGAGTGCTATATATGTGTGTGTATATGTATGTATTATATATATATAAAATATATATATATTTGTGTGTATATATTTTATATAACTATATCTACCCATACATACAGATATTGATATTGCATAAAGATTTTTTTAAATATCTTAAATACTTTCTCTTAAAATAATGAGACTTTATCTACTTTTTAGAGAAAGCTATCCAAAATCACGAATGCCGAGGGCACAGAGCTACCCAGATAATCATCAGGAATTTTCAGGTTAGACTGTTCACATTCTAAATGTTTAAATATTTATGGCATTGAATAATATTTTGGCTGGGTGGAAGAGAGAAATTTTTTTAAAAATCAAAAATGTGTAAATGTGTTTTTCATGATTAGAAATATTTGATTTTTTTAAATATATAACTTTCTTATGTGTCTTAATAGACTATGATAACCCTATATTTGAAAAATTTGGAAAAGGAGGAACATATCCAAGAAGGTATCATGTTTCGTATCACCATCAAGACTATAATGATGGTAAGTTTATTAGATCAACAACAGTTGTTAAAAATCTTGCAAACAGTAAAAATAACTTTGTTCCTATATGACTTAGTTTTCTACTTAAAACTTTTTAAAAGGACTTTGAATCATAACTACAATAGAGTTTTAGCTTTATGCCAGCTTACCTCTTGAGACGTGTCTTTCCTTAGAAAGAAAAGAAGTAGTTAAAAATGGTATTTAATTAAAAATTACTCCCTTAGTGATGAAATGCATACTGTATTCTCCTTTTTTTTTTTTTTTTTGTATTGTCCTTTTAAGGAGAAAAAGGACTTCCTATTAACTTTACAAGTTTTGTTTATATTTTAAATCATTATTGAAAATGAAAATAAAATACATTTTTATCCTTTTTATACAAACTGAGGGAGTTCTGTCTGTGCTTTTATGAATGTGTGAGTGTGTTAACACAAAAGTTATTTGAACTTATAGTCAGATTCTGTTTCTTTTTTCCCCATTTTCCATTTCTGCTTACACCTTTTTTTTTTTTTAATTTTTGTGATTCAGTGTTAGCTAGGGTATTTCCTTGAACTCTTAAAAATAGTGTTCTTAAGTTTAAAACGTAAAATCAAATAATCATTGCTGTTTTAGCTTCTTATCCTAGTCACAGAACAAATTCTGTTCCTTATGCTACAAATTTTAAATACTTTGAATTACAATATATTATTAAAAGTTGCAAGGTTCTGTTTTCATTTTGTAGGTCGTAAAACTTTTCCAAGAGCTAGAAGGACCCAGGGGACCAGCTTCCGATCTCCTGTGAGTTTCAGTCCTACTGACCACTCCTTAAGCACTAGTAGTGGAAGCAGTATCTTTACCCCGGAGTATGATGAGAGTCGAATAAGAAGAAGGGGAAGTGACATAGACAATCCTACTTTGACTGTAATGGACATTAGCCCACCCAGCCGCTGTGAGTAATAGAAATTGGCATAGTGAAATGTGTGGCAGAACCTTTGCAGAATTTTATAATATTGATAGAAGTAAATATAACGAAGGCAGTCCTCAGGGTGAGATCAGGTTTTCAAAAGACGTAAAAATGGTATTTCTAATGGTGTTTATAATGTTGGATAAAAGCATGGTATTACTGCTAATTACTTTAAACGATTTACTATCTTTTGCTTTTATTAGGAAAATTGTTACCAATTATCATTCATTCATTCCACATATCCTTACTGAATGCTTAGCTCTGAGAAATTTCAGATATGACCTCCAAGATGTAATCTAATGGGGAGAATGATGTGTGGAGAAATAATTATAGTGTCTACTTAAGACCTTTAATGTGAGGAGGAATTCACTAGTTAAATAGGTGACATATACAGGAGGCCATGACATATCCTGGGCTTCCCTGGTAGCTCAGCTGGTAAAGAATCCGCCTGCGATGGAGGAGACCCTGGTTCAATTCCTGGGTTGGGAAGATCCCCTGGAGAAGGAATAGGCTACCCTCTCCAATATTCTTGGGCTTCCCTGGTGGCTCAGATGGTTAAGAATCCACCTGCAATGTGGGAGACCTGGATTCGATCCCTCGGTTGGGAAGATCTCCTAGAGGAGGGCATGGCAACCCACTCGAGTATTCTTGCCTGGAGAATCCCCATGGACAGAGGAGCCCGGTGGGCTATGGTCCGTGGGGTTTCAAAGAGTTGAACACGACTGAATGACTGCACACACGTGACATATTCTGAAAATGAGAAATAGTTCTTTTTTGGCTGAGGTGGAGAATATCTTACTTGAAGCAGCAGAAATAGAACTAGAATGGTAACTAAGGCCAGATTGTAGAGTATGTGACCTTTATCTTGTAAGCAATATATAAGATTCATGCTCAAGGATATTTTTTGCAACAATATTTGTATACTCTGAATTCCTTGCTTTTGTGCTAGTGTTGTCATATTTTACACCCGCAACTTGCATTACATTGCTGCGATTTTTGGTTTAGACAACTATATTTTAAAGTGATTAAAATAAGAGATGAATGTCTTTTATATATATCTCCAGCTTATTTCTATAGATCTTTATTTATGTCGATCCAGGATTCTTTTAGGTGTTATATCCCTTTTGTCTGAAGAATTGTTTTTAACCTTTTCTTCTAATATGAGTCTACTGGTAACAGCTTCTTTCGGCTTTTGTTTGAAAAACTTTTATTTCTTTATTTTTGAAAGATACATACATTTTTCTGGACATACATACATAGAATTCTGGACACTTTTAATTTTTTTATTTCAGCACTTTAAAACTGTTTCTCTGTTGTCTTCTGGCTTGTATACTTTCTGAGAAGTCTGCTGTATTTCTTACCTTTGTTCCCTTATATGTAATGTGCTTTTTTTCCTCCCACTGGCTACTTTAAAGATTTCCTCTTATTAGAATGAGAGTGATGGTCTCCCAGCTTTCTACATTGTAGGCAGATGGAAAAACTTATTACAAATATTACTGCAATAAAGATTAGAAATAGCACATCTTACATAATCAGTGGCATTTTAAATTGAGTGAAAGATGCTATTAAATTTATAATCAGGTAAAAAAAACCTCTCATTGGAAAAAATTAGTCATAGGAATCTGAACCATGTTTGGATTTAGAATTATTAGTTTTCAGAGATGATGATCATTATGAATTTGGATGAACATGATTTTCTCTTAATATCTAAGCATATTCAGTTAAAGATATCACCAATGCAATAGTCCTTAACCATTGTGTGCCATTGGGCTACTCCCATTTTAAGAAAATTTATTTTTTTTTTAGCACCTCGTGCTCCAACCAACTGGAGATTGGGCAAGTTACTTGGCCAGGGAGCCTTTGGCAGGGTCTACCTCTGTTACGATGTTGATACAGGAAGAGAATTGGCTGTTAAGCAAGTTCAGTTTGACCCAGATAGTCCTGAGACCAGCAAGGTAAGAATCACTGAACAAGCTACTTTGTCATGTTATAAGAACCATTTTTACTAAAATAAATATAGCACACCATATAATTTTTTTGTTTTTCCTCAGTGCAAATTATTTGAAAAAAAATAGATAATAGATATATTTATTTACTGTGTACTCTGGATTTTCTGTTTTAATACTCAGTTGTATTCCTAATCTGATTTAGTGTTGGTTTAGCATACCATCAAGGACTGTTACAGAATTATTGCTTAGAGACTTTAAAATGTTTATTCTTTGGGAAGTGGAAATTTCAGAATGAAATCACCTTGATGGTCCATGA
Organism: Giraffa tippelskirchi; assembly: GCF_054371585.1. Classification (NCBI taxonomy): domain Eukaryota; kingdom Metazoa; phylum Chordata; class Mammalia; order Artiodactyla; family Giraffidae; genus Giraffa; species Giraffa tippelskirchi. The sequence continues at coordinate 68,209,280 of NC_137277.1, forward strand.
TGTTTGAATTTTTTTTGCTTTTACTAGCAGTGCTATAAAGACTTAACAGTGAGTTCTGTCTTTCAGGAAGTAAATGCACTTGAGTGTGAAATTCAGTTGTTGAAAAACTTGCTGCATGAGCGAATTGTTCAGTATTACGGCTGTTTGAGGGATCCGCAAGAAAAAACACTTTCCATATTTATGGAATATATGCCGGGGGTAAGTTAGCACATCCTTTGAAATTAGAGATTCTCTATTTAAAGTCTTAGTTGAGGATAAAGAAAAACAACAACTTTGATTATAAAATGTTAAGGACATTTTGGAAGAGTTTTAAATTTAATATAATTTTATTTTTCTATCTTCTTTACTTATCTTTGTATTTCTTTTTTTTTTTTAATACTAAAGTATACTAAAATCGGTTATAAACCTCATAGCAGTCTATACTCAGATTTCCCTGAATGCCCTAAAAATAACACACAATAACTGGTTTATCCTAACTAGGATTCAGCCCAGGACCACACATTACATTTTGCTACTATGTCTCTTACTCCTCTTTTAACATATAACAATTTTTAGGTGACATAGATTTGACAGAGAGACCAAAGAGAGACTGTTCTGTTGAGAGTCTCATCTCATAGATTTCTCTGTTCACATCCTGATGGTGATATTTAGTTTGTTCCTTTGTCCCCGTATTTCCTATAAACTCCAAGTTAGATCTAAAATCTAAATTATATTCAAATCCAGCTTTTACTAGCATACATCCCAGATGATGCTGTGTATCCCATTAGAAGACATACAGTTTCTGGTGGTTCTGATAGTGATGTTAAGATTGACAGCTTGATTAGGGTGATTGACATCCTGTTTTCTCCATTGTAAAGTTTTGTTTTTCTGAAGACCAGAAAGTAATCTGAGCTGTAGCAGTGGCACATGGGAATATCCAGTTCCTTTTCAATCATCTACCTAAATGTTTTTAACACAGATTGATAAAAATTGCCTGAGTCATTCATTTCATTAGGAGGTGAAAATGTGATTTGCAAAAAACTCTTTCATTCCTTCTACATTATTTTTGGTATATGTAGAATACATTCTAATACTAATGATTTTCAAAATGGTGGTATATTTTCTCACTTAAAAATACATTCATTCTCATAATAGGTGATATATGTTAGAAAAAGATTTGTGGCTCTTTAAGGAAAGAGCTTATTAGAATTGTATGTAAAATAAGATATACATACTGCAGTTTAATCTTACGGATCAACAAAACTGTGGACCAATATCTGATAGTACCGTTGTCCCTTGGTATCCTCAGGGAATAGTCCAGGACCTCCCACAGATATCAGAATCCAAATATGCTCACATCCCTTATCTAAGGGTATAATATTTGCATATAACCTACACACATCCTCCCATATACATTGTCATCTCTACATTACTTATAATACCTAATACACTGTAAAATGCTACATAAATAGGTGCCAGTGCAGCAAATTCAAGTTTTGCTTTATGGAACTTTTCTGGAAATTTTTTTTCCAAATATTTTCAGTGAGTAGTTGGTTAAATCTGCAGATGTGGAGTCCAGGAATATAGAGAACTGATTGTAATGGTTTTAACCGTCCTCAATCTTACAAGAGCAACAGTAAACTTTATTCTGATTTTTATCTTCATGAATAATTGTTTATACTGACATCATTGTTATTTATCATTGCTGCTGTTTTATTTTCAAAGATTATGTTGGCAGTGTAAAAATTGTTCTTTAAAATTTAGTCTACAGAAATAATTCAAAAGAAGAAAGTTGTGTACCACCTTTATTTTAGTATTGTCTGAAATGGAAAAAGTGGAAATATCAGTTCACTCAGTGGAAGTAAATTATGATAACATTGTCCAAGAGAATATATATTTAAAATTGTGAAAACCAAGTAACAGAGTTGGAGGAAGTGGGAAGTACTTTGAGAGCAAAAAAGAATATAAAATGCTTTTTAATATTGGTAATGGTATTTTAAAAGTATCTGTATTTGACCAATAACAGAAGAAACTAAAAAATGAAAATGTATTATGTTGGTGTTGTGATTGATTTTTCTCTTATTCAGATTTCCATTACTGTTTGTGCAGTAAATATGTAAATTAAATACCTATGAATAAATTTGACTAGAGATGCAGACTATTGAATATAATTAAATTGGTTTGTAGGCTAGAACCAATTTATGTCACAAATAGAGATGTAAGTAATCTTTATATACTTAGCAATCTTAAGACTAAGTTAGAACTATTCAGGAAAAGGTATTAGATCACATTTCTGATTAGATTTTGTAAAGATAGCTATCTTTTCAAAGTATAGGTTATCAGTCCTTGAATTTGAAAAGCATATTACTAGATTAATTATTGTTCTTGACAATCTAAATGAATTATATGTATGATAAATCCATGGCATATATGGACTGGACATAAATGTTCCTAGACTTTGCTGAATCTGCAGGTCTGTGAATTCTGTACAATTTCCTTCAGTAGATTTGGTATAATGGACCCCTTTATGCCGTAGATTCAAGCTTTGCCAGAAATGTTATTCCATTCTTCAAATTTTCCAAACATAACATTCCATTTTTTAGCTAATAGAACTATTTTCATATCAGAACTGTAAGTTTCTTTTATTTCCAGTACCTGGATTAGCAATTGACTTCTGTTACTATTACTTACACATACACAGTTTATCTGGCACAGTGCTTTCCAGCCCATTCCAGTTGTTCACACTGAAGAAGGTAACATTTTCATGTTACATAGCAGTATACAGATTGCACCAAGAGCTGTTAGCACCACGGGCCACTGGCCAGGCTGCCTGAGGACCCAGAGGATGCATAAGTCTGATAGTCATTTGCAGCCTACAAGTATTTGGGAGCTTATGATTTGGAAAGCTCAGTTCTAGCTGTGTTATTTTGTGCATTACTACAATAGAGACATAGTAAGTTGACTGAACAATAAGCCACATTGAGTTATAGGTATGCCTGGTTGCCTGGCTTGACTCACTGTCTAAGGCTTTCAATACATGTCTGCAAGTCAGGGTTAGCAGAACTGCATCTTGCTGTCCCTTCAGGGATTGCTCAGAATAGTGGGAACAGCATATGGCTAAATCTGCAAAATCCAAGGATCTATTTTTATATGACAGAGTATACAGTTTACAAGAATTGAAAGAAAGACTGGAACATTTGGATGTGTTTTCTCTTTAAAGGAAAAGATTTTGTCCCTCAGGAAGCATTTTATTTCTGTCTTCAAAGTGGTGATTATCAAATTTGCATGTTGGAATTATCAGAGAAGCTTTTTCAAAATTCAGATGCCTATGTCTTACCTCAGATTGATTTCCTGTTCTCAGAAATAGTACCTGCCTAAAAAGACTTCAGAAAGTTAGAAATTCCTTTTTAATATATTTTTCTCATGTTTTGAGCTAAAATCGTGAGTATATAAAAGAAAAACTTTAAAATCTCATATGTGTTCTGATCTTCTAATCATACCCATTCTTTCTCCTGAGAAGTAAATTTTCAGATATCAATAAAACAGTGTTTTAAAAACAAAGTAAGAACAAAATAAATAAAGTAGGACATATATAGAAGAGCAAGTAGGAAAATTAAAAAAAATGTAGTCAGGCCAAAAACAAGCAAGACAAAGGTACTGGAGAATTTAAAAAATTGTACCAATTGCAAGGGAACAGGAGATAGAACCAGCACAGTCACAGAAACAAAGAGTATCAGTCAAAAAATCAGTCAAAAAATAATTTAAAGGCTTCCTTCAGCTATGCCACTTACTCTTTCACAGTTCTAGTCCAGAAGTATAGAAGACTTTTGTGTTAAATTAATGGCATATAATGTTCTTCCTAAGAATTCCTGTGTTCTCCAATTAAAGCCTTCTGGTCATTAACTAGGATTCTCCAAATTAAAACATCTAGTTTTAAATAAATAAGTCATGGGATGTAATATACAGCATAAGGAATATAGTCAAATAATACTATAATGACTTTGTACAGAGGTAGATGGTTACCAGGAGTGATCATAGTGGTGATCATTTTGTAATGTACTTAAATGTTGAGTCATTATGTTATATACCTGAAACTGATATGACATTGTATGTCAACTAAACTTCAAGTAAATAAAATATAGAGCACTTCATTCAGTCAATAAGAATAATAGATAAATATAGGTACACAAATCTTAAAAATATTTACCAGTACTTTTCATTTCAAACCATACTATAGTTTTGTTTTGCTTCCTTTTTCCTAGGGCTCAATTAAGGACCAATTAAAAGCATATGGAGCTCTTACTGAGAATGTGACCAGGAAGTACACCCGTCAGATTCTTGAGGGAGTTCATTATTTGCACAGTAATATGATTGTTCATAGAGATATAAAAGGTAAGCAATGAGGTGTTTTTTAAGTACTCAGTTGTTTTTTTTTTTTAATGAAAATGTGCTATGGTTAAGAAATTTAACATTTAAATTAATTCATCTACCTTTACAATGCCATAGGAAAACAATTCCAACTAGTCCTGTTGTTCACGTTTCTACAAGAGGGAAGCTCTTCTGTGGAGGTTCACAGAATCAGTGAAGTTCAAGTGAACATAAGAATGAGACATATTTTCATACACAGTGCATAGGCTTAGAACATAGTGGTTAAGAATAGGGGCTCTTGGGGCAAGGAGAGGGTGGGACACGTTGAGAAAGGAGCATTGAAACATACACATTACCAGGTGTAAAACAGGTAGCCAGTGGGAAGCTGCGGTGTAACACAGTGACCACAGCCTGGAGCTCTGTGCTGACACAGAGGGGTAGGACGGGAGAGACATTCAAGAGGGAAGGGATATATGTATATATATATAGTTACGGTTGGTTTATGTTGTTGTATGGCAGAGACCAACACAGATTGTAAAACATCCTCCAATTAAAAATAAATTAAGAAAAAAAAATAGGGGCTCAAATTTGACCCAGTTCAAATTCAGGCTTTATCCATCACCACATGTGTAATCTTGGACAAGACACTTGATCTCTCTGTGTCTCGGCTCCTCATTTCTTTAAAAATTAGTTTGGCTGATCTGGATCTTCGTTGCTGCACTCGAACTTTCTCTAGTTGTGGCAGGCAGGGGCTACTCTTAGTTGTAGTGCACGGGCCTCTCATTGTGGTGGCTTCTCTTGTTTTGGAGCTCGGGTTCTAGGAACACAGGCTCAGTAGTTGTGGCGCATGGGCTTAGTTGCTGAGGCATGTGGAATCGTCCCTGATTGGGGATTGAACCCATGTCCCCTGAATTGGCAGGCAGTAGAATCTGCTGTAGAATGCTGGAGCTGGATCACATGTACAGAATGGACCTGCCTAGTGACTCTTAGAGGATGGCAGTGTGACTCATGATCTGAAAGAAATAGGAGCCTGTTTTTCACCTCAAGATCTTCCCTGCTTAGGCAGACCTCAGATGTCAAGTTCAAAACCTGAAAGCCAAGAACTGCATAAGGTGGTGACCATTTTATAATGTATAGCAGTATTGAATCACCGTGTTTATGCCATGGAACTAGCATAGTGTTGTAGGTCAAGTATACTTCAATTAAGTATACTCCCTATACTTTGTAGGGAAATGATTTGTGAGTTATTCTATTAGTAATAATCTCTATTCAAGCCAGTTTCTCTTTAGCCTTCATAATAAGATAAGGTAAAGGAACTGAGGGGAGCTACCCGTTCAAGTAGATCCTCTTCTGACCTTGCTAGTAACATGAGGAAGTTGGAAGCAAGCTGATTTAAAAACATTATAAGGCGCTGTTTTGCTGTGCGTGACATGAGACAGACGGTTGCTTTGAGTGTCATCAAAGCAGTGGACAAGAAGGCAGCTGGAGCTGGCAAGGTCACCAGGTCTGCCCAGAAAGCTCAGAAGGCTAAATGAATATTATCCCCAATACCTGCCACCCCAGTCTTAATCAGTGGTGGAAGAATGGTCTCAGAACTGTTTGTCTCAATTGGCCATTTAAGTAATAGTCAAAGACTGGTTAATGATAACTGTGCGTTTTAAAACCTTCCGAAGGAAAGGAGAATGTTTTTGTGGACTATATGTTTTGTGTGTGGCAGTTTATTAGTTTTAAAAATCAGTGCTTTTTAATGAAAACAACTTGAACAAAAATCTGTCACCGAGTATGAGACCCCTTAAAAAAAAGTTTAAAGAGAAAAACAAAAACAAAGACAGGAAAACATTATAGAGCGAATATATTGATAAGAAAAATGTAAGATATAAAATTGAATATGCAGTATGATCTCAAGTTTATAAAATTAAAGTGTGACATAGAACAATTTTCACATGATTAATGGTGGTTATTTTTAAGTAGCAGGATGAGTTATAATTGTTTATTTCCTTCATATTTTTTACTTTTTATGTATTTTTTAAACTTTTATAATGAACTTTTTTTTAATTAAAGAGAAACCTTTTATTATTTATTTATTTATTTTTGGCTGCTCTTGGTCTTCATTGCTTTGCGTGGGTTTTCTCTGGTTGACAGTAGTGAGCAGAGGCTACTCTTGGCTGTGGTGTTCAGGGCTTCTCACTGCTGTGGCTTCTCTTGTTGTGGGGAATGAGCTCCAGGTGCTCAGGCTTCAGTAGTTGCAGCACGTGAGCTCAGTAGTTGTGCACGGGCTTAGTTGCTCTGCTGCATATGAAATCTTCCCAGGCCAGGGATCGAACCTGTGTTCCCTACATTGGCGGGCAAATTGTTATTCACTGCACCCCCAGGGAAGTCCCAGAATAAGCAGTGTTTAAATGGCAAGGGAAAAGGAAAGCTAGTTGCTTACTTTTAAGTTCAGACTCATGAGTTCATAATGAAAAGTAGGGAACCAGCTCATTATTTCATAATAGGGTTTCTTTATTTGACCTTTCTTTTATGAACTATACTGCTGCTGCAGCTGCTGCTGCTAAGTCACTGCAGTCATGTCCAACTCTGTGCTACCCCATAGACAGCAGCCTACCAGGCTCCCCTGTCCCTGGGATTCTCCAGGCAAGAACACTGGAGTGGTTTGCCATTTCCTTCTCCATTGCATGAAAGTGAAAAGTGAAAGTGAAGTTACTCAGTCATGTCCCACTCTTCGTGACCCCATGGACTGCAGCCTACCAGGCTCCTCCGTCCATGGGATTTTCCAGGCAAGAGTACTGGAGTGGGGTGCCATCGCCTTTTCCGATGAACTGTACTACTGAGGAGTAAATAGAGAATGACCTTTATAAAAATATTTTGGCTAACAAAGAGGGAATGATAGAATAGTACCATTTTACAACTACTAATGGGATTAATAGATATATGCACTAAACATTAATGGCTGCTAACATCACCTCAAAGAGACAGTCTATCATTGCATACTTCCTATTTGTAGACTATATCTACAAAGCAGTTTCCTCCCCCTCCCCAAATTCTTTTTGACCCTGAGTCTGATCAAGCCTCTAGATTCAGCTACCAAATTGTAAAATTATGGAACATTTATAGAGAACAGATCAGCATGTTAAATGACTCCTTAGGATGGACTCGGCAAAACCTAGACAATAAGAAAGCTGTAGGCAGACAACTTAGATTCTTTATAAACTGCAAAGAAAAAAAAAAGATTGGAAGGAACTTTAGGAAAGACTTGAAAGATGTATCAGTGATTCTCAACATAAGGTCCTTGTTTGGATATGGATTTTTTTGAAAAAAAAAAAACAACAACAAAACACTGAGTATATATTTAATAATATCAAGGAATTATTGTCTGTTGTCTTATGTGTGATAAGAACCCTTGTCTTTTAAAGATGTGTAGTGAACTGTTTATTGATCATAATGTCTTTAATTTGATTCAGACAATGTGAGGGGAAGGAGTGGCTAGTAGTGTGGTTAGAAGAGGTCGCCCAGGTGATTGCTGGGATTGGGTGAGGGCGTCATGCAGTGTTCTATCTGCTTTTGTGTGTATTTGAAAAGTCTCCTTAACAGTTTACTTTTAACATATCCTAAGTAAGTTTTTAAAAAGTTAGGTAACTATATTGGGAACCTGCTATATACATTTTCTCTTCAGCCCTTTGTGTGGATGGGCATTGATTCAGCATTGGTGATGACTTCCCAGAGATAGCTCTCCTTGTTTATGACCTGCCTGGGACTGTTTCTGCCCAGGTGGTATCCATTAAAAACTGGGTTGTTGGTTGTCCTTCCCCAGCTTAAATATTTTAGACACAGTGGTGTGTTTTTTTTTTTTAACAGAGTCCTTCTTTAAGTATTGGACAGCGAGAGGGGTCAAAAAGGCAGTGCTGTTTTAGAGAATCACTGGTACCAAGGCATACTTTGGCTTATGCATACAGAGACCGAATCCTTGACTCTCCCCTCAAGACAGGCCTTAATTGACTAGACTGGGAAATTTGCTGTGAGAACAGAAGACAGGGCCAGAAGTTCATGGTGGGGATGGACAGTTTGTATTCTCTCCAGTCTATAATATAGGTTTTTCTCCACTATTCACATTCCTTCTTAGAGGCTGTTTTTTTTTTTTTTTTTTAAAAAAAAGAAGACAGATAACGAATCTTTTTTTTTTAATCTAAAATATGCTGAAGGTTAGGAAAATTTTAGGTAAAGTTTAGAAACTAAAATTAGATAAGTCAATAAAATAAATTGCTTGTTTAAAAACGGCAACTTAGCTGGAACAACATGAGCAAAACAAAAAAAATAGTAAAGTCATTGGTTTATAACCAAAGTGCAAAATAAATATCCATGTATTCACACTGGTAGAAATGGATGGTTGAATAAGTAGGAAAAAAGAGACAAATCTCCTACACGGAATAATTCCAAATAATATATGTAACTACTAAAAAAAGGTAGTTTTTTAGAGATAATTTATATATGAAGAAACTAGACTTATAATCCTAGAAAAAAGATTGAGTTTAAAGAATGATAAATAATAGCCAGGGCGTGGAAGCAACCTAGATGTCCATCAGAAGAATGGATAAGAAAGCTGTGGTACATATACACAGTGGAATATTACTCAGGCATTAAAAAGAATACATTTGAATCAGTTCTAATGAGGTGGATGAAACTGGAGCCTATTATACAGAGTGAAGTAAGCCAGAAAGAAAAACACCAATACAGTATACTAACACATATATATGGAATTTAGAAAGGTGGTAACGATAACCCCACATGTGAGACAGCAAAAGAGGCACAGAGGTATAGAACAGTCTTTTGGACTCTGTGGGAGAGGGTGAGGGTGGGATGATTTGGGAGAATGGCATTGAAACATGTATATTATCATATGTGAAAAGGATTGCCAGTCCAGGTTCGATGCATGAGACAGGGTGCTCAGGGCTGGTGCACTGATGGGATGGGGAGGGAGATGGTAAGGGGGGAACACATGTACACCCATGGCTGATTCATGTCAATATATGGCCAAAACCACTACAATATTGTAAAGTAATTAGCCTCCAATTAAAATAAGTAAATTTATATTAAAAAAAGATGATAAAGGGGAAAATAGAGAATAAAAATAAATGAACCTAGCTCCTAGGTTGTTGGTTTCAGATACCATTCTCCACTAAAAGGAACTAATGTTCCTTGGAGAAATGGCTGATTGTAGACCTGGTGCAGGAGGTACACAGAGTGAACATGGAGCATCTTCTGGTGCCAGAATGTAAGACAGTGCTAACAAATAAACAATCCAGAAATCCAACCAAGTAAGAACACAATGATTGAGTTATGGCAAAGGGACACAGGAGCCAATAGAGAGGACTCCCAATGGACAAAGCTGTAAACAACATGAGCAAAAACAAAACAAAAATAATAATAATAAAGTCATTGGTTTATAACCCAAAGTACAAAATAAATATCCACGTATTCAGATTGGTAGAAATGGATGGCCGAATAAATAGGAAAGAAGAGACAAATCTCCCATGCAGAATAATTCCAGATAATGTATGTAACTTACTAAGCCTAGAGCATAACTTCTCACTCCCTTATACTTAGTGAACTTCTTCCAGAGAGCTTAGTATGGAGACGGGGAAAGAGTAACTTTACAGGGGAGGACTCTGTAAACACTTTCTCAGCTAAGCAGTCATGGTCAGTTTATAATAAATAAAGGTAAAAGTTATAGAAGCAAATGAAATTTTAAAACAGAAACTTGAAGCTTGCTTAGAATAGATTTAAAATGTACTATGTAGAAGTTGAGAAGGAGAAATTTTGATTATGGAGGTTCCTGAGGAGAGGCTAGGTTCACAGGGAAATAATCCTGTAGACAGGGGCTTCTTGCTTGATAACAGAGAGGCTGGGACCAAGAACCTGCTATTGCTTTCATCATCCTCCTCTGAACTTCTCATTCCTTTTTTTTTTGAACTTCCCATTCTTGGTTCGTTTCCCCTTTCTCCTCTTCTTCATCCTCACCTCCCACTTGCACCAGCCCTTTTCAGTGGGAGAACCTTTTCTTTGGTCCTGAAGCACACACAGTGACACTAAATTTTCATTGTTCCATGTAAGAAATCTTCAATACACACTGACCTTACGCCTGGCATTATGCCAGGTACTATTCAGAGGTGCAAAGCAGCCTGATTTTGGAGACGGATTGAAGCGTCTAAGTAATTTTCTGCCTTTGTTGTTTTATGTTATATTCCAAATTGCCAATACAAATAAGGAAATGAGGGTATTTCTTGTTTTAGGTGCAAATATTCTGCGAGATTCAACAGGCAACGTCAAACTAGGAGATTTTGGGGCCAGCAAACGGCTTCAAACCATCTGTCTTTCAGGGACGGGAATGAAGTCTGTCACAGGCACACCGTACTGGATGAGCCCTGAAGTGATCAGTGGAGAAGGCTATGGCAGAAAAGCAGATATCTGGTAGGTTTTGATGTGGGATTTGCCTGAAAACACATACCTTATTAACATATTTCCACTCAGGATGGAAATTATTGAAATGAACTTAAGTTCTTTTTTGTACTTTTGAAATAGGATGTCAGGATTACAAGGATTGATATCATTTTAATTATGCCCTTCAAGGCTTAATAACTGACCAAATAAATAGAGCTTTCGAACTGTTTTTTCATTCTTTAGGAAGGATTTCATCTTAAGCAAATTTCAGCATTAGAAAGCTGTCTTCATTTTATTTCCCTGATGAACTTTTAAAGTAATTAATCTTTATTGTTAGTTTTACAATTCAGTTAACCTTTGATTGCTTAATAATTTTGAGTTAGAACATAAAACGGTCATTTCCTACTTCCCACTGAGAAAAATGGTTTTCTTTCTTTTGTGTTTATTGTTATTTATTGAAGTGGAGAAGAGAAAGTTTCTCTCTGTGACCACTACAGAGCTAGGAAATGAGGGGAATCTCTGTTCCTCCTCTTGCTGTTCACTAAAGGTCACTCTGGTTCCTACTTAACTAAGTTCTCACTGCCTGCCAGCCCCTGAGCCTGAGGTTGGGCACCTTGAGATGTCAGCAGTTCTCTAAACCCTTTCCATTGTGCAGCTCTGGAGTCTCTCCTGCCTGCTTCTCAGCCCTAGCTACTTACATGAGCTCTTTGAGTAAAGTTTTTAATAGGTACTCATTTTAGGCACCTAAAGACAAAGAATTTCTAATGTTTCTATTCTTTGTAAGATAAAGACAAAAAAACACATTCAGTGGCAAGCTAGAGAATTATATGAAGCAAAACTTATGAATAATATTCTTTGCCTAACAAATTTGAGAACTAAATTGTAGTTTGTTTTCATTGATTTTTATGTTTAAAGTACAGGTTTGGGTTTTTGTTTTTAGCTCAAACATAAGCTGCTTGTTTTTTTAACAAGATAATAACACAGTAATTTAGCTGTAACAAAGCCATCAACAGAGCCATATAGAAACAAAACTAAAGGTATTGCTTTAAATTGATTATCTCCCTTAAATAGGAAAAATTTAACCTGTTAGTCTAGTGGTTCTCAAACCTATCCACACATTTGAGAAATGGAGGGAAGGAGGAGGATTGGTGCTTAAAAATTAGCTATACCCAGAGCCCATGTCAGAACAATTATATGTGAGTATCTCAAGAGTGGGGCCCAGGCAGAGATTTCTGAAGTGTTGTTAGGTTTGAGAAGTACAAGTCCAAAGTAATAAGCAATAAAAATCATGCCTTCAAAGCAATTCGAAAGCACAAAGTTAAAAAAATAAATATGGTAAATTTCTTTTCTTTTATCCTAGCAAAAGGAGGAGGGAAGCACCAATTCATTTCTCATTATTTTTTATCCATTTTTGATTGCCCAGAGTGGAGTTTAACAAACATCAAATATTGAAAGTTATACAAATGTATTATATGCTACAATTTTCACTACTTTACATTTAGAAAGCTCTTCTAAGACAGTACCAGCTTTCAGAAAGAAAAGCACTTTTTAAAGTTTGCATAGATGTTTAAGTTGGCTGTTGGTTCAACTAAGAGTCAATATAATGCACTAAAAGGCATTTTATTAGTAACAGTTATTATAAAACTATTCATGTACCACAAATTTAACCTTTTGGTGCAACAAGAAGAATATTTGAGTGTTTACCATCTATTTCTACAGCTGTCAGAATTCATTGAAATGCAGACTCAAAACATAAGTTTTTCTTCAAGACTGCATACATAAAATACTTTTCCTATAACTGCACTATATCCCTGACAGATCCCTACTGGAGAGTTCAGTAGTGACTACAGGCATATTTATCTTTAAAACAACTTTTTTCTCATTGTTCGGGTTTGGGATTGATAATCAAGTTTGGAAAAAGCTGTTTCCTTAAAATTAGATAAATTCACTTAAAAACGTCTCCTCAAATTTAAAAATCCTGTTTTCTTCAGCTCCATGTCAGTCGATCTAAACTACATCATTCTTGCCCTGAAGCTCTCTTCTCTGAGGTGGTCTTCATTTGTACCTTCTGTAGATTCTCCTCCAGTACTGGGAGGGGGGGCCTGGTGCCTAGGAGCAGGTGTCCCGGCCATCACGGTGTTGACCAGGCCAGCCGAGGCCTCAGTCACCCCTGCGTCTTTTTGGTGCTTCACAGTGGCTCCAAGACACCTCAGGGATGCTGGAGATATGGACAGTCCAGAGCAGGAGCCCTTCAGAGACATGGAGAATGTCAGCCTCAGACCCCAGAGGCTCCGTGAGGGAGCTGAGGGCCTTGACCTCAGTTACAGTTGTCTATGATAACAGCCTTGTAATGAAATTTTACACTTGAGACCAAGGCATATTTAAATGTATATGAACTTCACACGTTTCTCATTTTGTAGGTAGTTAACTGACTTTCATGATGATGTTTGTGTAAGGTTTTTTTTTTTCCCCCTCTTAGGAGCGTGGGCTGTACTGTGGTAGAAATGCTAACTGAAAAGCCTCCTTGGGCCGAGTTTGAAGCAATGGCTGCCATCTTTAAAATCGCCACTCAGCCAACAAACCCAAAGCTGCCACCTCACGTCTCAGACTATACTCGAGATTTCCTCAAACGGATTTTTGTAGAGGCAAAACTGAGGCCGTCAGCTGATGAACTTCTAAGGCACATGTTTGTGCACTATCACTAGCAGCCAGTAACCTCTCCTGTGCCTCTACCCAGCTCCTGTCTCTTCATTCACCTTCTCTCTGACTGCACTTTTTCTTTTTTATAAAAAGAGAGATGGGGGAGGAAAAAAAAAAAGACAAGAGGGAAAAGTGTTTCTCTTGATTCTTGGTTAAATTTGATTATTAATAATAATAGTAACCTAAATTTTTTATATTTAATCTTTTTTTCCCTTACAAGAACTTGAAACTTTTTTTTTTTAATTTTTATAATGTACTGATGTGGTTCAGAGACATACAGCACTTTAGTACATAGTCACTCTTTTTAGTACAAAAAAATCATTGGAATACCTAAAGATTGTAGAGTCTTTCCCTGTGTCACTGACAGATTGGCAGTGATGGGGAGACATGGAAAACAAGAAGAAAAAAATGATGTATAATTTGTAGTTTTTAGTGGTAGTATTTAAAATAGATTCTCGTTTGTGGGGTTGAGCCCTAAACTTGAGTTTAGGATAGGTACTCAACTGAAAGAATATAGGTTCCTTCTTGTATCTGTATTCTTTAGATCCTAACCTCTGTCTACCAAGCTTTTTGCTCAATAGGAATCTTGATAGAAAATAGGAATCTCTAGAGGTATGTTTATTTGTTAATCCTAACCAGTATAATAAGCAAATACACTATAATAGATCCATATTACTGGAATCTATAAACCTTGAGGGATAGCTTTCTGCTTAAAAAAAAAAGATACTGTTTTATTTTAAAGCAGATATGTGAAGTCAATAAGCAAATCCAAATTAAAAGACAGAAGACTGCTCTAATTAAATGTGTGAGAGTAGAAGAGACCACATTTGCCAGTCAACAGAAATAATGAAAAGAACTGAGTGTTGTTTAGTGTATTTTAAACTGTGTTCTTTACCTGAGGGGAAAGTCCCAAAATTAAGGGGAAGGAGAAATAAAATCATGTATATTGTATCTTTCTGATTCTAGCTCCTGATTCCCCATAGATAAACATGCTTTAGGAACTAAGAGTTTAACCTGGAGTATCCGTGTCTTAAAAGCTAATGTTGTGAGATAAAACCCTTGTTCTTTGGATCACAGAGTGCTAAAGTACCTCAAAAAACAGTTGCCGTGTAAAATAGTGGTTTTCATGGCTGGGGTGTGGATAATTTTACCTGGCATTTGGCAATGCCTGGAGGTATTTTTGGTTGTCATAAAAAAGAGGATGCTAGAGGCATCTAGTGGTTAGAGGCCAGGGATGCTGCTAAACAAACTAAAGTACGCAAGAACAGCACCTCCCTTCCCCCATCAAAGAATTATCCTCCCCAAATATTAAAAGTGCTGAAGTTGAGAATCCCTGAGATAAATACTAGCCCTGGTTATAAACCGAAAATGGCTATGTACAAAGCAGGTTCCTTGCAAAAAGTAAATTTCAGAGAGTTATATAGTGCATAATGAGGGTTTTACAAGAGCAGATATCACTACTTCAAGTCAAGGGGGAATGATCTGTACAAACAGCAAAGAGCAGCCCTTTTCTTACCAGCTGTGTATTGCACCCAAATCAGTAACTTTCATTTTGGAAATAAAATTAACTTAAACATGGAGCCTATTGAACTCAGCCATCTGTATGTATATATTCTTTCCTCAGAAGTCAGTTCATTCATAATTGTGGGAAAATAAAGGCATATTAAAGCAAAGTATTAACTTGTTTAAATGAAGGTTAAAAACTGCCAGATATTTCTAGCATAAGAGCCAAGGACATTAAGCAGAAAGAGACTACTGGGAAACTCCCACTATCTCTGATGGACTTGTGCTACTGAAAAACATAAATGATATCAGTGATTTGGCCACTTGCAATTTTTTCAGCATATTAAAGCAAGGGCTAAGTACTTTGAGGGTCTAGAAAATAGTATTCTTCCTGGAGGCCCTCAATGTGATGCCTTTCATGAGATTCATAAGGGACCTGGGTATTTTATTTTCTGCTAAAAGGTATGCTTCTTTAGGAACCCTTTTAAAATACTTTGTTTCTGAAGTTAAGTAGATGTTGGTCTACTGTATCAAGGTCCTGTCTGGCATTCCCTATAGGAATATTTGAAATTCCACTAGCTAGTCTGAGAAGAAGTCAAAGCACAAATACAGCTGTTAAAGCTTCTCCTATTCCCGTATAATGAAAGGAAGCAGCTTGCAAGGAAGAACATGAATTAGTAGCCTACCTCCCACCCCCCAGAAAATCAACTGCCAAATCTTGTGCTATAAATGTAGTCCCCAAGGATGTGGATCTATTATAATTTCTTCGTCTTTTATGAGTGAAGGCATCTCTTCTACTTGAGCAAGACCGTGGTATCTGGACCAGTGGGCTTTTCCTTCCTTTGTGTTGTGTGCTTGTGATTTCCTTTTGGCTCATTTTTGGTCTGTCAGGGTAATCAGCAGTGTAGAATATGAGACAAGTGCTCTTTAAAGAGAAACCTTGGGAGACTGTGAAACCTGAAGCAAAATGTTTGCTTTTTTCAGTCTATTTCCAAAATGCTATAGAAAATAAAATCACCTGAAAAGAAACTGCTATGTTAACACTGCTGCGTAAGACTTTTGTTTTATAAGAAAAATATTACTATGAAAAGTATTGTTCTTTATGTAGAGACTTAAGAATAGACTAATAGTTTACAGAGTTATATAAAAATGTGATGTGAACTTATTTCATACAAGTTGTTAAAGGTACCAAAAACCACAAAAAAAGTTAATATATATAAAAACTACTAGAACAAAAAAGCTTAAAGTGGGATGAGGTATGGAAGATCAAAATTAAATTTAAAAAAGAAAATTTTGAAAGGAAACACATCTATCGGGGCTGTTAAATATAACACTCCATTTTTTTTTCTTTCTAATAATGATATGGATCAACAAATGAAATTTGAACTTTTTAGGATGACTATAAATGTGTTTTGTTTTTTAAATGCACAACCTGATTCTTCTATACTGTAATGTTTCTTTGCTGAGGCTGGAAAATGACCAGACTGCTAACTTTGTGCCTTTAAAATGCATTCTGCTTTGATAGTGGCAGACTTTTTGGTGCTGGAGAAGATTCACTAGCAGTCTTTTATGTGCTTTTCAGGATATACCTTTCTACTTAGGCCTTGAGAGATTCAAGATGGCATGACTTAGGCTTGGACCAAATACAAGATCTTTTACATTGCACACAAATTATATTGAATAAAAGGGTTGAAAAATATCATAATGACTAATGGAAATTTTGATGGTAATTCTTTAAAATGTATTTTAAAATATACAGACTTTGAGAGTTTCAATATGACAATCTTTAATTTTCCTCATTTATAAAACATGTTTCTAACCTGAGAAACAGTTGAAGACTACTGCCTTAGAAAGTTTTCAAAGGCATGACAACCTTATATAATTTATATGGGTTGAAATGTTAATGCACAGGCTGAACTATAAAAGAAAAATTAAAACTTATTTCATAGTAAATTGAATTGGCTTTGAAGGAGTCTTTATCTTATTTCCAATAGAAGCTACATTTAAAAGGTGAAATTATTTCTTTAGAGTAGCTTTCTCTGCTACTTCAGCTCTTGTATATGTCAGATCTGGTGTGTAATATTTCTGAGATGGAAGTATAAAAAGGTACATGAAATTACTGAGAAAATAAAATTTGAATAGTTTATAGGGACAACCAAGCTTGGGAGCAAAAGCAAAGACATTTGCCAGATGCAAAATCCTTGGCCCAAAGAACAACAGAGTTCTTTGTCAGTGATTTCATTTGGGACCAATAGTTCAATATAAAATCACCTAGTGTCAGCCAAGTATAGGGATCTATCAATTTTTTTTTAACATGGTGAGTCTTTTTCATTTACTTATTCAATATTGTGACTTACTATGTCAGGTTTTAAATTAACTTGTCCTTAAGGAGGTCACAGTCTAGGAGGAAAAAATGGGCAAACAATTATTTTTTTGACATATCGTAACTCTGAAAAGTTCATCAATGATGTTTTAAACTGTTAATACTTATGAGGTGAGGGGAAAGTGACTTTGGGTAACCATCGGCCGTTATAAACTAAACAACAGGCAGTAGAAGCACCCCAGTTGGAGGGATCTGCACAGGTCAGGCCACCTCTCGCTCAGGACTCCCTATGAAAACCCAGCCTCTGTTCAAACAGTTCCAGTGATGGGGGCATTTATTCTATTATGTAGTATTTTTTTTTCCTGCTTTTTTATTTTAAAGAAAAGAATATTTTCTTTTGATCTGAATTATTAAAATACCCAAAACATTTGATAGAAATTGAATTCTGCCAACAGTGTTATTAATACTAAGATCAGGAAAATTTCTTGAGATCTTACTGTTTTATATGAAGTTTGGCCTTTGTTACAAATGTAATGTTTATATTTATTTGAATCTTAAAGATTGGTTAAAATGTTAATGAAAAGCAGTTTAATTGTTAATTTTTCGTAGTGCCTTTTTCTCTGTATGCCTTAATTTTGTTTTATATCAATAATAATTCACATTACCCACCGAAATGAAAGTTTCTCCAAAATCAGTAGGCTTCAGGAGTTCATTTGGCCTTAGACTGTGTACTGGCCATTAAACTTTTCTTAATGCCTGCTTCCTCCTACCCTTTTCTACCTCTTTTTTTAAAAATATGTTAGAAGAGAAACATTAACATTGTTTTGTGATAGACACATTGCAGTTTTACTAGATACAAATTTCTAAGATAAGGATAGAAAGATATTTTGATTCTAAAGAGACATAGTAAATTATTTTCCAGGTTGGTTACTTGATTTTTCAATCACATTGGCACTGTTTAAATTCTCTGTATATCATGATTCAGTTACGATTTTCAAAGAAGAACTGGAATGGTGGTTTTTGTCCTAAAGAGGTCATTTAAATGGTTTACAAATGTTAAGGCAATGAGACTTAGGGCAATGAGCAAGAAAGCCAGGGATAGCAAATTCTAATCCTTACTTTTAAGCTAGCATTTTGACTAAAACTCTAGCTTTTCTGTGAAGAGTGTGTGTGTGTGTGTGTGTGCACATGTGTGTGTATGTGTTTGTGGAGTTGGGGCAGGGGTGGGAAGGAAGGAAAGGTGTGAATGTCCAATTAGATTAGTCTCTGTTCTTGGAAGAACAATTTAAATATGTATAACCTACTGATGTTGGAATGCCAGCACATTTTCCACAAGTAGCTAGTACAAACAGTTGTTTAATAAAGGTATTTATTGTAAATTGCCAAGCTCTTGGTTGCTAAAAGTAGATTAAAATTGAATTTGTATGTGTGTATAATAGCTTATGTATAATTCTTAAATAGAAAGTAATTGGTTTTGCATAGTTCTTCATGAGCTCTTTGGAATAGAAATTCTGCCAGACATTATCAAAACAAGCGTCCTTAGCTTACCAAGTGTTCAAAAGGAAATTGTTTTATACCTCTTTTTGGTTGGCTAGGGAAGGCGTGCTGTGAAGCTACTGTTCCTACTTGATAGTCGTCTTTAGCTTTGCTTTGACTTCTGCCACAATCTGGACAGGATGCCATAATAGGTGTGGAAGTATCATGCCAACCTACTCTCTGTTTTCACCTTTCAGAGCTGTAGGGGGTAGTGCGCTCTTAGGGGAGTTGAGAGAACCTTCTCTCGGTTGTAGTGAGAGTGGACATGGTTTAGTTTCAGAAAGTTGAGGGAGGAGTCATAGCTATAGTAAAGAATAAATTTTATCTTTGCTTGTATTGCAGTCTCATGTAATTCTTCATATTTTTCAAAATTGTGCGTTTTAATTGACAGTAATGCTATTTTTGTTAATAACAGAAAAGGCGTTAAATCAGTGAGTACTATTATTCCCTATGCCTAATGACTTCTTGTTTGTATTTACAATCTGTATTACCAGAATCACTTTAAACCAAAGCTTTTATATTTTCTGCACACATAGCCAAAATGATTAGCACTGTTACTTCTGCCCAATTGTAAGCTAATAGTATAAAAATGATAAAACAGGTACTAGTAGAATTTGTATCTGAATCTATCCTTCAAGTTAAAGGACAGGTGCTCAGTGTTTGCATTTAGACACGCAGAATTTACTTCAACTATTATGGAACTCTATAGACATTACAGACTTGAGTTTGTACACGTGCCAATCTTATTAATGTCACTTGACCATAGATGCATATACATACACATTGACACATGATGCCTCAGGTTGGTGGCGTACTTTCTTTCTAGTGTCTTGACATTTATGAACTTGTGTTTGACTTGAGGGACATTTCAGGAAAGTTGTGCAGAAAAGTAGGTTATGGACTTTTTGTGCCATAGACATTTTGGAAGATAAGAACAAGTCTGCTCTCCAGCATACATGCAGAATTTGTCCCCAAGTAGGATTTCTGAGTCCCTTAATGCCAGTTGAGGACAGTAAAGTTTGTGACTATACTGAAAAGCACTTTTGTCTTCACTTATTTGTGTAACTAACTGCTGGTGATTTTAGCATTAGCATTGCTTGGAGGGGAGAGATAAGTAACAAAATTATGTCTAACTCTGTTAGACACTTAGGCTTCAAAATAGATTTGTCATGTTCTCATTTTTCCAAAGACTGTTTTTCCACCTGGAATAAGAAAGAACTAGTGGAAACATTTGAGCTGGAAAGGTTTATGGGCAAAAGAAAGTAGGCCAAACCCTTGCAATATACCCTGTTCAAGTGAAAGTGCAGTGTCTAAGGATAAGAATACTTCTTTAAAAACAAACACTTGTTTTTAATACAATCTTAGTAAGTAAAAGGTTTACATTTTTTCTATTGCTGTTGGTTTTAAAATTTGCTACCCTGCATTCTGAAATATTATAAAAGAGTTAATACCAAAAATACTTTTAATGTCTGACATCTCTTACATTTCACATGGTTCTTTTTATTCAAATATCATTGTAAATAAAAGTAAACTTGGATAAATATGAGAATAAACTTTTAATTGTTGCAAATTCTGATTATCAATTTGTAAATTTACCCTTTGACCTAATGTACATTTTTAAATGTAGCCATTAAATTCTCTATATTTAAATCTATTAGTTTCTTCTCTCTGTAAATGTTTTTAATCTGTTAAATGCTGGGCAGTTTATGTACAGAGGTGTTCTTTTCCTATCAAGGTTGACTTTTTTGCACATTTTTGGAAATGTTTAATTTGTACACTGATTTACTACTCTGACCAATAATTGTTGATGGGTGTGTGAGCATCGTGAATGCGTGCATTGAACTACTGTCTGTGTCTCTACGTTTAAACTTCTTTCAAGATGTAGCCATCAGTAACTGCATCGCTATTACTGATTTAGATGGGCTTTCATGCTTTTACAAAGTATACTTATCTATGGTTCTATCTTTGTTGAGAACTCAGGCGTTCAACATCACTTTCTGATTTTATATGTATTCTAAAATCCATGACTAAGTTGAAAGTATGCTTGTAACTCTGTGTATTGGGGGATGTGTGTGTGGAGATGTCTTTTTCTGTCTGTAGGTACGTGTATATATCCCAGTAATTTCTTATTTTCATTTCTACATTTTTATGAACTTGTTTTATAAGGATACTGTTTAGTTAGAATAATTAAATATATATAAAGCTTTCTGAGAGATTATTTACTATATGAATATATTTTCAGCTGGCTGATCAAAACTATTTTCTTAATTTTGTTTTTACCATTCAAAATGTATTTGTATTTCCACAGTTGATTGCAGATTTACTTAGATACCTATCAATTAAAATATTCCTGCAGAGAACATTGAATTCTCATTGAGAATTCTATGAAATGCAAATTAAGAGAAAAAAATAGGTTTTAAGCAGTAGCAAAAACACTGTCCACTAAAACAGCCTTTGAATTCTCAGAGCTATGAAAAAATGTGAGAAACAAAATTATCTTGAAGAGATGTCAAGGCTTTTATATCTCCAGTTGCTGTTGGCCTGTCCTACTGTTTTGAAATATTTCCTTTATTCTACCCCAAAGATTTCAACTTTCAGTTTTCTTCTTACTGGGCAAGGTCAGACGTCACTCATAAAACAATATATTGAAAAATTGTGATTCTCTGTGATTGACTATAAATTGGTTTAGAAATGTCCAAACATAAATTATTGTGTCTTTATACCGTATTTTGTATTTTAAGTAACTGGCAGAAAAAGAATTGGGAATTAAATTTCCAGTCTGACAATGTTGTTGTACTTAAGGAAAACCTTGTTTTTAATGTGCGGTATCATGTAAAATTACTTATGTTAGGAATAGAGTTCACTGTTGAAGTTGAATGTCACTAAGCTTATGTTATAAGAAGCCGATATGATTAGAAAAACCTACCAGAAGCCAGATACAGTGTGGTATGTGCCACATTTCATGCACATTTGATTTTGTGTTCATTCAAAATTGTGCTTGTAAAAATGTATAAAATCTCTTGAGTTTTACAGTTTTTATGTACTTGATTTTTCTTGCTGGTAAATAGCTTTTTTTTTTTTTAATCTAATGTGAAAGAAACCATGTTTATATTTTGTTAGTGATCAATGACTTTGTTTATATGGAAATTTGTATATTGTTGGCACACATCTTTGTTTAGATTTATCGTGCATGAAGGCCTGCAATAATTAGCACAATGAAAATTGCTTTTTCTTACATGTTCATTTTTTGAAAGATTGTGGTGCAAAGGCTTACTCTAAGTAACCTTCTGGACTATGGAATGAATATAAATGAATGGCACTTTGAGTGTTAATAAAGCTGATATTTATTTCCACTGTGATTGCTTTGTCCACAGCTCTTCTTGGACACACTGTTGTCTCTCCTCTGCCTGATTTGATCACTTTCTAGGAGACCACTTTCTAGGAGACAGCCTAGAAACATTGTAACTAAATCTTCCCAAGATATAAGTCTGTAAGTTCTCCTCAACATGCTCTGGCATATTTCTCTAGATACTTTGATTACCCAAATCAGAAATGAATGGTGACTAAAAACAAAAAGCCTACTGTCAGAGTGTAAAGAATGGACACTCCCACAGTACTGGAGATCATTTAAGTTAACACTGTCATATAGAGGGCAGCTTAGCAACACCAAGTCAAAAGCCTTAGAGTCTTGTATATCCTCTGACCCAACAGTTTTGTGTGTAGGAATATGATTGCAGATGTGCTAAAATACATCTATAAAAGCCCCAAATTGAGTTCTCCATGTTCAATAGCGGGGGCTATTGTAACAAAGTACTGCAAACTGGCTGGTTTGTTTTAGCCGCAGAGGCTGTAAGGCCAAAGTTAAGGTGGGCTTCTCAGGTTGCTCAGTGGTAAAAGAATCTACCTGCAGTGCAGGAGACATGAGTGTGATTCCTGGGTCCAGAAGATCCCCTGAAGGAGGGAATGGCAACCCACTCCAATATTCTTGCCAGGAAAATCCCATGGACAGAGGAGCCTGGGGGGCTCACAGTGGGACATGACTGAGCATAAGCACACAACACACACAAGGTATCATCAGGGCCGTGCTTCCCTTTAAACCTGGAGGGGAGTCCTTCCTTGCCTCTCTCTAGCTTCTGGTAGCCCCAGGTGTTCTTGGCATGTGGCCATAACTTCCGTCTCTGCCTCCTGTCTTCATGTGGTGGTCTCCCTCTGTTTCGTTTTTTAAATAAGGACACCAGTCATGTAGTATCAGGGCCCACCATAATGACCTCGTTTTAACTTGATTACCTCTAAAGACTGTATTTCCAAATAAGGTCACATTCTGAGGTACTGGAGGTTAGGATTTCAAAATACCTTTTGGTGGGAAACACAAACATATTGCAGTCTGCCCTATGGCTCCTGAAAATTCATATTTTCCCCAGGTACCAAATACTTTCACCCCATCCCAACTTCCCCCAAAGTCTTATTCCAACATCAACTCTAAGTCCATATATGTTACTAAACTTCAGTCTCTCAGTGGTGTCCGACTCTGCGACCCCACGGACTGCAGCACACCAGGCTTTCCTGTCCATCACCAACTGACAGAGCTTGCTCAAATTCATGTCCATCCAGTTGGTGATGCCATCTAACCAGCTCATCCTCAGGAAAATTAACCAAGTTTGGCAGTTAGAGCTTAAACAAATGCTGTATATTCAAGGCCATTTTTTCTTTATTTTTGGCCGCTCCACACGGCTTGTGGGATCTTAGTTCCCCACCCAGGGATCAAACCCAGGCCCTCCACAATGGAAGTGCAGAGTCATAACCACTGGACCGCCAGGGAATTCCCAAGCCATTATTTCTATTTACCAAAATTTGTCTTAAATTCAAGATGCAGTTAAAGATTAATACCTGATAATACTCTACAGAGCTATTTATAATAGGATAACCTGGAACTAACTATTCCAATGCCCCCAAATTAGGGTTTGACTAAATAAATTATGACTTGTTTTTCACTTGCTAAGTCATGTCCAACTCTGCGACCCAATGGACTGCAGCAGGCTGGGGTTTCTTGTCCTTCACTATCTCCCAGTTTGCTCAAACTCACATCCATCCAGTTGGTGATGCCATCTAACCATCTCATCCTCTGTCATTCCCTTCTCCTCCTACCTTCAATCTTTCCCAGCATCAGGGTCTTTTCCAATGAGTCAGCTCTTCTCATCAGGTGGCCTAAGTATTGGAACTTCATTAAATAGTCATTAAACATTTATTTTTGAATGTTTTTCCAGTAGTCATGTTGTGAGAGTCAGCTATGGTTTTTCCAATAGTCATGTATGGATGTGAGAGTTGGACCATAAAGAAGGCTGAGTGCTGAAGAATTGATGCTTTTGAATTGTGGTGTTGGAAAAGACTCCTGAGAGTCCCTTGGACTGTAGGTAGATCAAACTGCCGCTGCTGCTGGTGCTGCTAAGTCGCTTCAATCGTGTCCGACTTTGTGCGACCCCATAGACGGCAGCCCACTAGGCTCCTCTGTCCCTGGGATTCTCCAGGCAAGAACACTGGAGTGGGTTGCCATTTCCTTCTCCAATGCATAAAAGTGAAAAGTGAAAGTGACGTCGCTCAGTCTTATCTGACTCTTCGGGACCCCATGGACTGTAGCCTACCAGGCTCCTCCATCCATGGGATTTTCCAGGCAAGAGTACTGGAGTGGGTTGCCATTTCCTTCTCCAAGATCAAACTAGTCAGTCCTAAAGGAGATCAGTCCTGAGTGTTCATTGGAAGGACTGATGTTGAAGCTGAAACTCCAATACTTTGGCTACCTGATGCAAAGAGCTGACTCATTTGAAAAGACCCTGATGCTGGGAAAGATTGAAGGCAGGAGGAGAAGGGGACGACAGAGGATGAGGTGGTTGGATGGCATCACCAACTCAGTGGACATGAGTTTGAGTAAAGTGTGGGAGTTGGTGATGGACAGGGAGGCCTTGCGTGCTGCAGTCCATGGGGTCACAAAGAACCGAACACGACTGAGCGAACTGAACTGCAACAAAGCTTATGTTAAGAAGATAAAAAAAAAAAAAGAAAAGATAAATTCTATGTCCAAGCAACATCTTGGTGTTAAAAAAAACACCTACTCACAGGAAAAAAGCCTGGAAAAAACTAAACCAAAATATAGATAGCTAGGGTTGTGTTAGGTATGATTTAAATAGCCTTCACTATTGTTCCCCCTGTTTTCACATGAAAATGATTAATCGGAGGGAAAATGTAAACCTGCAAAAGAAAGTTTTAGTTGTGTTTCCTCCATTTCTTGAAAAGTGAAATTCATTTAGAGCAGGTAACAACAAAGCTTCAATTTACTGAAAGTCGTTTATCTGAGAACTGATCTACATTGCAGATTTTGTGGCTGAGTCTCAGTCTTCAATTTGCTCAGCTGATCAGCAGCATCTAACACAGCAGATCACTTCCTTGACCCTGAAATGAGATGAATAAAAGGATTTCCAGGATTCCTGATTTTCCTATCTCACTGGCTGTTCTTCATTCAGCTGGTTTTGAAGAATTCACCATTTTCCAGCCTCTTCACTGTAAAATGTTCCCAGACATTTCTTTACCTACATTTGTTCCCTGGGTAACTTTAATCAGTTCTATAGCTTCAATATCATAGATATATGATGGCAGTTCCCAAACGTATTTCTAGGTCCCTGAACTTCAGACTTCCACCCAACTATCAGCTTGACATTTCCTTTATTTATGTAATAGGCTGCTTCTATGAATTGCATCATCCCCCGAATTTGTACACTAAAGCCTTAACTCCCAACGTTACTGTATTTGAAGACAGAGCCTATGAGGAGATGATAAAAGTTAAATGAGGTCATATGGTTGAGGCCCTAATCTGAGAAAACCGGTGCCCTCGTGAAGAAAAGACACCAGAGTTTTCCCTTCCCGCAGTCCCCATGTGAGGACATAGCAAGAAGGTGGCCATCTTCAAGCCAGGAAGAGAGCAGGATCTTAACCTTGGACTTCCAGCCTCCAGAATTGTGACAAAATAAGTTTCACTGTTCAAGTCATATAGTCTGTGGTGTTTTGTTATGGCACTCAAGCAGGCTAGTATAGCCACTCACATTCAATATGTCCAAAACCACTCTTCAAATCTGTACCTTTTGAGGTGGGAGGTAGCGGCTTGGGAGCCTTTGGGAGAGGACAGTGCTGAGGTCTGGGGGCTGATCCCACAGATTGGTTCCTTTAGGTTTTTTCAAGGTCTGGGAAAAGGTGCAGCCCGGCAGGGAGCCATAGCTTCTGGAAGGATAGTGTGGATCTTGGCCAGTGGTGTAGTACAGGATGAAGTAGTACACTACCCAACTTTGCAGTAGCATACTTCCACAGAGCTTTCTCAATAGAGACCATGGCCCCGCACTGGTAGGGGTGCCCAGAGCTGGCCAGCAGCAGGCTGGTACTGGGCTGGGTGCTGCTCAGTCACCCTTCTTTTAAAAAAAAAGTCTGTACCTTCCCTGAGGTACATCATTTTTACAGTTGCTCAGGTCAAAAACTTTGCAGTTTTCCTTTACTTCTCTCATTCACCTTCCAGAGCTAGTCAGCAAATCCTCTGCTATCTTTAACATATATTCAGAATGGAACCATTGTTCATCACCTTTACCCTTATCATCCTTATAAAGCCAGTGACTTAACTGGAGCACTGCAGTAGCTGCCCTTGACTTTGTAAAATCCATCTTCAACAATGCAGCTAGTGCAGTGACCCTTTAATACTAAATAAGATTGTCATTTCTCTGCTCAAAAATTACCCAGTAGCTCCCTATAATAAAATCCAGTTTTTGCAATGACCTACAAGGCTCTATATTAGGTGTTCTCAAAGTTGAACATCACATCTAGGGGCAAGATTGTTGCCATGGCCTGCAGAATTTTATGATTCAGCTATTTTGTGTTTGTGCCTTTATAACTGATTTTAACTAGTTCCCATATGATGTCGATGAGCCAGGGGATCCCATTTTGAGAATCAGTTCTCTTCAGGCACTATACCGTCTCCTCTCCCCCACATCTCCCAGCCATGGTTCTCCTCTTAAATGCCAAACCTGAGTGGGCCCCTAGGTCCACACTGTTCCTTTCTGGTATTTACATAGGACATTGTCCACTTTCATGATCATTCACTCAATTAGCACCGCTTCAGAGAGATATTCTAGCACCATGCATTCAGAAGAGCACAAACTGTCATTCTCTTTTATTTCTCCTTAGAGCGCTCAATACATTTGTTTACTGCCCACATTTTTCTGTTACAGAAGGCCAAGCCCTTTTTTCAGTTCACTGTTCTGACCCACGGGCTAAAACAACAGTGCCTGGACGGTCATAACAAGTACTCAAAACATGTTTCATTGACTAAGAGAAAGTGTCGAGAAAGCGCCTGCACCGGGAAAGAGCCAGCGGACTGCTCAGCTGCCAGGCTCAGCTACACACCCAGCGACCGAACGCCCGGAGGCGGGACTTCCTGGGCGGAGCCCGGAAGAACTTCCGGTGTGAATAGGAAGTCCCTCCGAGAGCTGCCGGCGCGGTAGGCTGGGGACAGTGGTAGGCGGCAGCGGGCGCGGTCATGGGCAAGAGAGACCGGGCCGACCGCGGTGAGACGTGGCGCGGGCGTGTTTCGGGGTTGCTTGCACCCGCCGGCCCCCTCATCCTGTGTGGTTGCTGCTTAGGCCTTCTCAGAGGCGATCGACCCCAGAGTCGCTCGCGGCCGGCGCATGCCGTCGGGACTGGCCGCTGGGCGGGGGTCGACCCCGACCTCCGGAGAGCCCTGCAACCGGGCTAGGTGGGCAGTTGAGGGAGAGGACTCCCGAGGTGCACAGTGGCTCCGGGCTAGGGGTGGTTGACGCTGGGGTAGTTCAGTTGCAGCCAGGTTCCCCCGGCCTGCGACTAGTCAGTGCGGGGGGAGCCCAAGGCTCCTGCAGGGCTCACTTTGTATGTCCTTGTTAATATCTGCAGAGAAGAAGAAGTCCAAGAAGCGGCACTACGAGGATGAGGAAGACGAGGAAGACGACGCGCCTGGGAACGACACCCATGAAGCTGTTCCCTCCGCGGCCGGGAAGCAGGTGGATGAGTCCGGCACCAAAGTGGATGAGTATGGAGCCAAGGACTACAGGCTGCAGATGCCGCTCAAGGACGACCACACCTCCAGACCTCTCTGGGTGGTAAGCACGCCCACTACCAGTGGCCAAGAGTTGTTGGGGCCCAAACAGAAATGCAGGATTGTGCGCTTCGGAGCCCACTGAGAGCGAGCTTTCATAGGCATGGATTGAAACAGCCGAGATAGGAATAAGCATGTTTGCGCTCATGTGCTGGCTGGTCTTGGGCTTCCTTCCTCACTAAACCCTGCTTTTACTCTCATTCTCTCTCCAGTTCTGCCGCGTGATTGAAAATTACTTTCATCTATGGAATAGTGGCATTTATTGTGTAACGTTTTAATTCCTTTTTGAAAAAATTAATGAGACATATTTGCTAAGCAGCTTTTTTGCTCAACTTGAAGTAATTCATGTTCTCCATTCATTGGTCATCTAGCCAGAAAGATAGCCAGTAAGGTCGTTGGCTTTTCCTGTGAAGACTAGTGGGAGGCAGCTACTGACTTTGGAGACTTTTCTCTACTCCTTGTATCTGGTTAAAGTAGTAGCAGGCCCTACAGTTGACTGGAGATGTGCTTACAAAAGCATCCCTGGTGTTGGTTTTCTGGGCAGCTTATCCTTTGTAGATAATGATGTGGGAAAGAGTCTAATTGTCTCATTAATTTCCTTGACTGTTGTGTCCATTTGGTGTTTCTCAGGCTCCTGATGGCCACATCTTTTTAGAAGCCTTCTCTCCAGTTTACAAATATGCTCAAGACTTCCTGGTGGCTATTGCAGAACCAGTGTGCCGACCAACCCATGTGCATGAGTACAAACTAACTGCCTACTCCCTGTATGCAGCTGTCAGCGTCGGGCTGCAAACCAGTGACATCACTGAGTATCTCAGGAAGCTCAGCAAGACAGGAGTCCCAGATGGAATCATTCAGTTTATTAAGGCAAGTGGGGGCTAAGGCTGGCTCTTTTGCCCTTCTTCTTAATGTAGTAATGGTAGGGACAAGTGCTGAACATCGTTAGCCTGTGGCAGTCAAGAAAATGCCATTCAGATCCAGTGTGGGGAGCAGAATAACCAATCACCCTGGCTGCTGCTCTTCTGGATCCAGCATTGTGTTTTACTGAGGCTACACTTCCCATGAGCTTCTCTTAGCCAGTGGGTACTAACACAGTGGGTTTATTCATTCAGGCCCATTCTGGCCCAGGTTATTTGGGAATACAGCCCAAAGTGTGGGGTGTTATGGACTGAATTGTGCCTCCTC
Organism: Giraffa tippelskirchi; assembly: GCF_054371585.1. Taxonomy (NCBI): domain Eukaryota; kingdom Metazoa; phylum Chordata; class Mammalia; order Artiodactyla; family Giraffidae; genus Giraffa; species Giraffa tippelskirchi. The sequence continues at coordinate 68,238,469 of NC_137277.1, forward strand.
CAGAATTCACGTCTTGAGGACCTAACCTATAATATGATTGTATCTGGAGTAAGGAAATAATTAAAGTTAAATGTGGTTAAAAGGGTAGGGCCAGTAGGATTAGTGTCCTTATAGGAAAGGATACCAGCATGCTTGTGTGCTCTTTCTCTCTGCATTTGTACAAGGAAGAGGTAATGTGAGCACAGAATGAGAAGGTAACCCTCTACAAACCAGGAAGAGAACCTTCACTGGAAAAGAAATTCCTGGCCTCATGATCCTGGACTTCTAGAAATAAGTTTCTGTTTGTTAAACAGCTCGGTCCAGGGTGTACTGTATGATGACATGAATAGACTAGTACAGATGATAAACTGCACTTAAGTCTGAGAGACACGAGACCACTAGCCAACAAATTCCATTAGGGAAAGTCAAAAAGGACTTCATACGTGGAAGAGGAGAGTTCTCTGTGACGAGCACTTGAACATGCTTGGGTTCTGAGAGATGGTGACTACCATTCAGAAGAGATGGACAGTAGCTTTCATTGTCTTCTGCTGATCAATAGGCAGTTGGATTCAGACCCCAGATCTGGAGTGGCAGAAGATGAGTGCCACAGGCATCCAGCACAGTAATGAAGCCAATCTCAGAGAAGCTGGTGGGAGCCCTGAAGAGAGTTCTCTTTTCTTGTGATGTGCAAGGGTACCTTGGGAGAAGGACTTGCATCTTGTAAAATGAGCCTGCTTCAGTTCCCTGGCTTTTCTTAGTGTTGACTGGGAGCTACGTGCAGGAATGTGGGTGTTGGTTAGTGCAGGGGTGGATTTAGATGGCAGTAGTGGAGGCAGGCAGCAGCCCGAGATCTGAGTTGCAAATTTTGCGGCCACCACATTTTCTCTGCTCATTCCGTCCTAAAGATTGTTGGGAACTTGGAAGGATTTTCTACCATTAAGGACCTTACATCTAGTTGAGGAAATAGGGACATTGGCGAGGAGGCTGGAGGCTTTGTGTTTAACTTTTGCAGCACACAGTTACTGAACACATATTCTGCCAGCTTTGTGTTGGGGGTAGCGCTGATATAGTGAGATGAATCTCTGGATTAGGATGGGGTCTCTGGAAGTGAAGAATAAAGCGAAAGGGAAAATAACAGAAAGATGTTAAGCAGCATTTTATAGGTTAAGGGATGTGCATCAGAATTAGCCAGACAAGAGGGAGGTTTTGCTCTCAAAAAGTAGAAGCTACACAAAGAGTCAGACATGACTGAAATGGACTCAGCATGCACACAAAGGCACCAACAGGTGTGCAGTGAACAATTTATCTACACTTATCACTTTCTGTAGTGTTTTTGTATTCCTATATTTTCTTGACTAGATCAACTACGATTTAAGCTATTTTCACTCCCCCACCCCCACCCCTGAATCATGGGGCATGTGGGATCTTAGTTTCCTAACCAGGACTTAAACCCTGGGCCCTCTGCAGTGAGAGCCTCCAGATCTAACCACTGGACCACCAAGGAATTCCTGCTGTTTTCAATGAAAAAAAAAATATTTCTATTGGATTTATTTTACTTGAAGTACTTTTACTGTTTTGTTTTTTCTTCTTCAAAATCATTTTTACACTTTTATCTTTAATTTCTGTCCTTCTGTTTCTTTTGGGGTTTTGTGGGTAGTGGTATCTTTTAACCTGTAGCTTGAGTTAGATACTTAGTTCATTAATTTCTAGTCATCCTTATTAGTAGAAATATTTAAACATATGTATACCTATGGCTGATTCATGTTGTTATATGGCAGAAACCAACACATATTGTAAAGCAATTATTTTTTAATTAAAAATAAGTTAAAAATTTTTAAAAGTATTTAAAGCTAAAAAAAATGTAGAAGCTAATAGAAAAAGCTGTATTGAGACAGATCTACCCGTTTAGGATCTCACAGTGGATTTTCCTACAGTAAAATGAGCCCTTTGCTTGGCTGATAGGTAGTAAAATGTGTCCAGTAATGCACTTGTTCTGAGTGAGCTGCATGTTGCTGATTTTGCCTGTCTGGTGTTGTCACTCCTTTCAGCTGTGTACTGTCAGCTATGGGAAAGTCAAGCTGGTCCTGAAGCACAACAGGTAAGGGACTCTGTGACAGGCCCACCACGGCGTTTTCACCCTCTGCGTATCATTGGCAGGAAGCTAACGTTTGTGGACTGTCTGCTCTGCACTAACACCTACTCCCCAGAGTAAGGGGCTAAAGGGAATGAGTGAAGCTATGTGGCCAAAACTGTTCATTCACTGACCACTCTCTTCTCCTAGTAGTGTGGCTGGGGTTCAGATCCCTGCTAGTTTGTCTTCAAAGTGGGGCTTTGCCAACAACCCTTCTGTGTTATATCCTGACCAGTAGCTCATCACTCAGCTTTGGCTAAGGGATGGGGAAGAGTGAATGTAGAGAGAAGCCGGAGGCCACAATCCCCAGACCATCTTATAAATGCTAAATGGATTCTTCTGCAAATTCTGTGCGGTCAGTAGGCTTCTGCTTCCTCTCCGTTCATAGGTACTTCGTTGAAAGTTCTCACCCTGATGTCATCCAGCATCTTCTCCAGGATCCTGTGATCCGGGAGTGCCGCCTGAGGAACTCTGAGGGGGAGGCCACCGAGCTCATCACCGAGACTTTCACAAGCAAATCTGCCGTATGTGGGCTCCTGGGTCACCCTCAGGGGTTGGACGCATTTAGGATTTTAGCTCTCAGGTGCTTTTAGTCCAGCATTTGCAACCTGGTAGTCCTGCAGTTTTCTTGCAACTTTGACTGTTGCTTGGTAACAGTAAGGTTAGATGTTTTGTGCAAGTCCAGATCCTGCCTTTCTCTTTCAGATTGCTAAGAGTGCTGAGGGTGGCGGTGGGCCTTCCACTTCCCGAGTGACAGATCCGCAGGGTAAATCGGACATCCCCACAGACCTGTTTGATTTTTATGAACAAATGGACAAGGATGAGGAGGAAGAAGAAGAGACACAGACAGTATCTTTTGAAGTCAAGCAGGTTAGTGAACGTAACCCCTCCTGGTTGCTTCTCTAAGCTGATGTCAGAAGCTGGTCTGACCCTGCATGGACTGTTCGTAGTTTGTGTGAGAGGAAGGAACCCCTATCTATCTCCAATGTGCTGTGGCATCATTCTTCCTGATGGAGTTAAATCTGAGTGTCCCATTCTTCCTGCTGGTGGGTGAGTGAGAAATGGTGTCTGCGGGGCATTTTGGTAGCTGATTGGATTTAATTTTGTTCATTACCTTAGTTTGGGGTGCTTTTCTCTGCTTTAACTGAGTTGTTATCAAGCAATATCTGAAATTGCAATAGTCTAGGTAAACTTGTTTTTTTTTTGTTAGGTATCTTAGGATATGTGTTGCTTCTGGGCGTGCTTTGGAGTTAATAAGATTATAAAACCTTTATGCTCACTTTCCAGGAAATGATTGAAGAACTCCAGAAACGTTGCATCCACCTGGAGTACCCTCTGTTGGCAGAATACGACTTTCGCAATGATTCTGTCAACCCTGATATCAACATTGACCTGAAGCCCACTGCGGTGCTTAGACCTTATCAGGAGAAGAGTCTGCGGAAGATGTTTGGGAACGGGCGTGCACGCTCCGGGGTCATTGTCCTTCCCTGTGGTGAGTGGCTGAGCGAAGGAGACGGGTGGGCTGCTCTCTCTGGATCTGTCCTGAGTCGTGTCTGGTCTGGCCTAGGTTCTTGGCCGGAAGTCACGGTAGACTCAGCTGGAGCCCTGCCCCACACTCTAGAAGGTGAACTGTCTCAGGAAGCGGCCTGCACCTTCATTTTTTTTTTTAAGCCCCATGGGTTACTTGGAAGCACCTCCCTGGTTAAGAAAGAATTGCTTTTTAAAGGAACAGCTTGTTTTTAATCTTGGTCTTCTGATGGTGCATGGTGGTGAACTCAGAAGCCCCTGGAATTTCACTTCCCTGTGTCTTTGCCAGTAGCAGTGTTCACACTACCACATTCCTGAGTGCGCAGCCCAGGTTACTGTGTGATCATAGTAGCCATCTTTTACTCAGTCCCTCCTAGGGTAGTCCATGCGTCGGATACACTATACCCTAGCAGCACTGCTGTCCCAGGGTCTTAGGCAAGTTGCACCTTAGATTTAGTTTTCCCATCTTTAAAATGGCACTAGTAGGAGTGTCTCTTATTCATCATTTGTTTTGACAAATGTAGCTTTTTAAGATTTAGACAAGATGCATATATGGCGCTTTAACAGGGCCTGGCACTTGTCTCTTAATTTTCACATTTGTGTGTGAACTGGGCATGCCTCCTTTTCTGTAAAGAAGGAAACAGGTTTGGAGCAGAAAAAATGCCTCAGCAGTATCAACTATGAGAATTGCTACAAACAATTTGGACCAGATTGGTGTGCTGACGAGTCTTTTTGTCTGTCCCTGTCCCTCATTTCAACCTGGCTTGGGTGGGATTGCCCGTTGATATCTTGTAGGTGCTGGGAAGTCCCTGGTTGGCGTGACAGCTGCTTGTACTGTCAGAAAACGCTGTCTGGTGCTGGGCAACTCAGCTGTGTCCGTGGAGCAGTGGAAAGCCCAGTTCAAGATGTGGTCCACCATCGATGACAGCCAGATCTGCCGCTTTACCTCTGATGCCAAGGACAAGCCCATAGGCTGCTCCATTGCCATCAGCACCTACTCAATGCTGGGCCACACCACCAAAAGGTCCTGGGAGGCTGAGCGGGTGATGGAGTGGCTCAAAACTCAGGAGTGGGGCCTCATGATCCTGGATGAAGTACACACCATACCAGGTAAGCAGGCTGAGAGCTGGGATGCCTGCTCATCGTATAGACAGGTTAATTTCCAATTCTTGGGTTGAGAGAGGGGCTGCTGTATACAGCCTGTATACATCCCTGTATACATCCATCTTGCTAGAGAGACTTGCTTGGTGAAGCTTTCAGTTAAGTAATGAGCATGTGCAGAGTGGGGGTTAGTGGTGGGTGGGCGTACACACTGACAGTCTTCTTACACTGGCCCAGAGTAGTCATTTAGAAAGGGATACTTTTTCCCTTCTGTTTTTGCACCTCAACTCATCCACTTACCCTTAACCCCTTCCCCCCTTTTTTTTTGACAGTCCCACAAAAACTACACTAGGAGCACAAAATAGTTCTTGCAATGTTTGTTTTGTTTGAAGACTGAAGTATTGATCCTTATATGTTATAGAAGTTGTACTTGTCCAAGTATTGCAGGCAGTCCTTTTAATAGCTATATTGATATAATTTTTGAGCCATAAATCTACCCATTATAAGTATATGATTCAAGATTTTTAGTAATCTTGAATTTAGTAAGGCATTGGTGCAGCCATCACCGTGATCCAGTTTTAGAACATCTTTCTCATACTCACCGTCACTGTTTTCATCCTTAGCCCCAGGCAATCACTGAATTGTTTTCTGTTTCTGGATACATGCCTTTTCTGGAAATATATTAACAGAATCATATAATATATATTTTCTTATATCTTGCTTTCTTCACTTCACATAATGATATATCCACATTGTGACATGTACTGATGATGTGTTCCCTTTATTACTGAGTAGTAGACCAGGCAGACCTTTCTTGATAAAACAAATGAACAGTTCTGATCAGTTGAGAAGTGGAAATTAGAGATGACTAGGAATTAAATGAAATCAGAGGCATTTTCACATAGTGTTTTCAAAATATTGTGAAGATGGCCTTTCCATCTTTTTGTTTTCTCTGTAACGAGAACTCCTCCAACCCTTCTGGATGCCTGGAGATGTTCACAGCAAGCCAAGCAGGGATGAGGGTCTCTCAGTCAGAAGGAAGCAGTCCTGAGATGGGGAAGTAGTACCTGCATGGTCTGACCACAGTGTAGTTCTGTGGCTGGGGAGGGCATCGAGGGGGAGAGCAGTCAAAACTGAGTTCAGAGAGGCGTTGGGGCCAATCCTGTAGGGCCTGAAGGTAGACCTTCAGCTTGTACTCTGGGTGAGATGCCTTTTGAGAGATTTGAGTCAAGGGTGACATGATCTGACTTAACGTGCTAAAAATTTCACCCCGGCTGCTGTGCTGGGAAGAGACTGCAGGAAGCAAGGGTAGAGAGCATCTAGATATGTTAGTTTGTGGAACCCCAGCACAAGGCTTGGAACCAGTAAGAATGAGGGTAAGCGGATTCTGGTTATGCTTTGAAGATAAAGTGCACAGGTTAAATGTGGTTATGAAAGAGAAATCAAGGATGACTGTCAGATTTTGGCTTGAGCCATCAGAAGAAAGGAGTGGATGTTAGATGGGGAAGGCTCTAGAAGGAGCAGGTTTGGTGAGAGGAAATTGGGAGTAGGCTTTAGATATGTTAATTTGATTGCCTGTAGATAGTCAGGTAATGGCAGAAAATGTTAGAAAACAGGCAAAAGACATGAATAGACTTCACCCAAGAGACACACCTATTAGAGTGGCTATATATATATATATAAAGTACCAAGTACTGACAAGAGTGCAGAGCAGCTGGAACTGTCATGCATGGCCAGAGGAATTGCAAAAGGTACAGTCACTCTGGGGAGGTTTGGCAGTTTATTAGAAAATCACCATATGAGCCAGCAGTCCCACCATGGGCATCTGTCCTGGAGAAATGAAAACTTAGGTTCATACAAAAACTTGTGCATGTTTATAACAGCCCTGGTTATAATTTCCAAAACCTATGAACCATGGAAATGCCTGTCAGTGAGGGGCTGGACGGACAAGCTGGCACGTCATTCGACAGGATAGTCCTCAGCCATGGAAAGGAAGCCCAGAGGCATTGTGCTGAGTGAGGTCAGCCAGTCCCAAGAGGCTGCAGAGTGCATGATGCCTTCAGTAGGACATTCTTGAAAATACAAAACTGTCGTGACAGAGAACAGATCAGTGGTTGCTGGGGCGGGATGAGGGGTGTGACGAGGGAGCACATAGGGGAGCTTTCGGGGTTGTGGATTGGCTTGTAACCTGATCGTGGTGGTGGCACAGTCTGCCCCTCTGTTAACATTTATAAAACTACGCTCACTTACCCACCCTCAGGAAAAGTTCAGTGTGCACTGTACTAAGTCGTTTAGTCATGTCCAACTCTTTGTGACCCCGTGGACTGTAGCCCACCAGGCTCCTCTATCCATGGAATTCTCCAAGCAAGAATATTGGAGTGGGTTGCCATTTCCTCCTCCAGGGGATCTTCCCGACCCAAGGTTGGAATCTGGGAATCTTAGGTCTGCTGCATTGGCAGGCAGGTTCTTTACCACTAGTGCCACCTGGGAATCAAAAACCATAAACTCAAAGAACAAAAAGCCTTACAGAGAAGGTGGGTATTGGGTCTGATGGATTGGAAATTGATAAAAAGAAACATTTTCTATAAATAACTTTGAAATTGCTTTGTAGCAGTTTAGTTGGAGGCTGTGTTTGAAGCATTCTTTCTGGTCAGCAGGCTTCAGGGTGAACAAATTCCGTGTGTGAGTCAGAGCTCAGTGGCATTTTAATGTCCTGGATCATGTTTCCAATTGCTGTTTATGCTCCTCCTGATAGCTTAGCTGTGTGAGGGGAGCGCTGGGGTTCCCTGGCTTGGGGCTTCCTCTAAGTCATCTCCTCTTGTTCTCCTTTTCACCCTTCTTGGGAACAGGTCTGGAAGTGGAGTTGAAGCTTTCTCACCTAGTCATTCTTGACTAGGGCCAGGTTTCTGTGATCCTGTGACCCAGGGGTTAGCCATGTAGTGTCCTGGACCAGTGGTAGGTCAAAGCTGTCTTTGGTACTTAGAGCATTTAAAAGTGATGGTGTGAACGTGCCAATTGTTTCCCCAGCCAAGATGTTCCGACGGGTGCTCACCATCGTGCAGGCGCACTGCAAACTGGGTTTGACCGCAACCCTCGTCCGGGAAGATGACAAAATCGTCGACTTAAACTTTTTGATTGGGCCGAAGCTCTATGAAGCCAACTGGATGGAGCTGCAGAACAGTGGCTACATTGCCAAAGTCCAGTGTGCTGAGGTAGCTATCCTCTTCCTAATGGTCCCTGAGGGCGGGGCACTGCCCTGCAGAGGGGAGCTGGATCAGGTCAATCCCTCACAGGCAGATATGCAGATCAGAACCCGAGCAGGAGTTCTGCTGCCACTGTTTACAATAGCCAGGACATGGAAGCAACCTAGATGTCCATCAGCAGACGAATGGATAAGGAAGCTGTGGTACATATACACAATGGAATATTACTCAGCCATTAAAAAAAATACATTTGATTCGGTTCTACTGAGATGGATGAAGCTGGAGCCCATTATACAGAGTGAAGTAAGCCAGAAAGAAAAACAACAATACAGTATACTAATGCATATATATGGAATTTGAAAGATGGTAACGATAACCCTATATGCGAGACAGAATAAGAGACACAGATGCATAGAACAATCTTATGGACTCTGAGGGAGAAGGTGAGGGTGGGACGTTCTGGGAGAATAGCATTGAAACATGTATATTATCATATGTGAAACAGAACGCCATTCCATGTTTGATGCATGAGACAAGGGCTCAGGGCCTGGGCAATGGGATGACCCAGAGGGATGGGATGGGGAGGGAGGTGGGTGGGGGGTCCAGGAGGGGGAACACATGTGGACCAATGGCTGATTCATGTCAATGTATGGCAAAAACTATTACAATATTGTAAAGTAATTAGCCCCCAACTAAAATAAATAAGTTTATATAAAAAAAAAAAAAAAGGAGTTCTGCTGCCTCTGCAGTAGCCTCAGTCCTGTGGAGTGGGTGATCTTCTGCCGTTTCAGATGTGTGAGACAGTCGCTTGTCCAGGGGCACACAGAAAGGGGTCAAATCAGGAGGCTAACCCAGGCCGGCTCGGCTCCCATCCTCCCTTCTGGGAGTGAGCCCCTCAGGGTGCTCCTGCCCACCTTCACCCTAGAGGGATTCTTGTTTCCGTGTGACAGCCACCCCCAGTGCCAGTCTATTGATTTCGATGCCCACAGAAAGCACGTGTGACCTTCAACATTCAGTTTCTAAGAACATGTTTTCCCAGTATTGTTCTGTGATGAATACCTGCACAGGTATGTGTTAAAAGTACATGTTCAAAAGAATAGTAACAGAAGGCCTTTCTGGCATTTTAAAATGACCGTCACTTAGTGGCTAGAGTAGGGTGGGCTGTGTCCTGAAAGGGCAGAGATGGGCCTCTTGGGTGAAGGTGAGTGTGAGGAAGCTGTGCAAGTGGCCTTGCTCTATCAAGAAGCTTCCTTACCCTCTGGGTACATCTTCACAAAGAGCACCCAAGTTATGCACAGCACTGCTGGAATCTTTGAGGTGCCTGATCCTGTCTAGTTGCATCTCCTCTCCCTCTGCCACTGTCTTGGAGCTTAGGTTTGTCATTTTCTTGCTTTTCTTTGTTATTTTACTTCCTATGTGCAATTCCCTAAACATTTGTTGTTTAGCTTTGCTTTTTAAATATCTTTGTTAAGTTGCTAAGTCATATCTGACTCTTTGTGACCCCATGGACTGTAGCCCGCCAGGCTCCTCTGTTCATGGGATTTTCCAGGCAAGAATACTGGAGTGGGTTGCTGTTTCCAGGGGATCTTCTTGATCCAGGTATCGAACCCACATCTCCTGCATTGGCAGGCAGATTCTTTACCACTGTGCTACCTGGGAAGCCCCTTTAAAATCTTTATGTATATGCAAAAAGAATCAGGATATATATATATATATATATATATATAAAAGTTCTTGCATGATTTCTGATTTTTGCTTAGTATTTTTATTCCTTGTGTAACGCATTATTTTTGATGATTCTTATAGCTATAGTTCATTACTTTGAATTGCTCTGTAATATTCCACTGGACAAATATACCACAATTTGATAGCTAATGGAATATCACACAGCAGTAAAAACAGCCTTTTCTAATGTTGACAGGGGCTTCCCTGTTGGCTCATTGGTAAAGAATCTTTCCGCCAGTGTAGGAGATGTGGGTTTAATCCCTGGGTGGGGAACATCCCTTGGAGAAGGAAATGGCAGCCCACTCCAGCATTCTTGCCTGGGAAATCCCATGGATGGAGGAGCCTGATAGCTACAATCCATGAGGTCGCAAAGGAGTTGGTCGTGACTTAGTGATGTTGACAGACATTGGGGTTGCTAAGTTGCTTTTTTTAACAGCTTTATCAAGGTCTGGTTTATGTTCCATAACATTCACCTATTGTAAGTAAGTGCTGTTGATTTATAATTTTTGTGATTTTAGTAAATGTAAAGAGTTGTGGGGCTGTGTCCCCTAATCCAGTTTTAGAACATTTCCCCCACCCTCAAGAGTTCGCTTGTATCATTACTGGGATGGCATTGCTAGGCTAACCCAGCACATAGAGCTGGCAAGTGTGTGTGCAGATCTCTATCCAAAGGTGGACAGAGCAGGTCCACCTCTGCTGTCAAGGCATTTTAAAATCGTTGTTATTAACATATAAGAGGGTCTTGGTTCAGCATTGGGTCTCAGGTTTTGTTTTATAATGTGTGTTTACAATAGTTTTGAGATGTAATTCACATGCCATTGGTGTTGTCTTGGTTTGTTTTAAAGCTGATTTGCCAAAGTTTTCAATTGTGTGGTACTTAAACTTGCATACTGATCCCTATTTCTTACCATTTCACAGGTTTGGTGCCCAATGTCTCCTGAGTTTTACCGAGAGTATGTGGCAATCAAAACCAAGAAACGGATCTTGCTGTACACCATGAATCCCAACAAATTCAGAGCTTGCCAGTTTCTGATCAAGTTTCATGAAAGGAGGAATGACAAGATTATTGTCTTTGCTGACAATGTGTTTGCTCTGAAGGAATATGCCATTCGACTGAACAAGTAAGAATTAAAAAGTTAGAGCTGGCCTCAAAAGCCCATTTATCTTCCGCACGTGAGAGTGCAGAAGGCGACTTTTTTTCTCGAAGCTCTCAGGAACTTGTTAGTATCTGAAGGTCTAGTTTTATGTTCCCAGGGACCATATGAAACAGAGGAGCAGTGGTCAGAGTCAGAGGTTGGTGTGTATAGAAAAGAGGGCCTGGTCACTGTGAGCCAAGAGAGCAAGTGCTGCTTTGGAGCTGGGCTCGAAAGGTGGGCACTAGTTGGCATCTGGAGTTTCAGGTTGAGTGGCACTGTGATTGGAGATGAGATCAGACAATATGGACTAGGGGCCAGGAAGGCAAGGCAGACTGAACCAGCATCCCAGGTATAGCCCAGCACCTAGAAAGAGCTTCTTAGGAAACACCCAGCAGAGTCCTTGTTACAGCCTCGCCCAGATACTATTGAAATTTGAAAATATACTGCCAAGTAAAGAGGAAGAGGCCTATGCTTCTTTACACAGTGATACAGGGCTTCAGGTGCTGTGAGTGTAGCAAAAGACAAGGTCCTCAGGCCTGAATTTTTACGTCAGTGGGGAGGGATGGATACAGGCAGCTTCTCTTCACAAGCTGTGATTTAATCATCACTTCAGCTATAAGAGATGATTGTATTAGTCTCAAGTTACAGATGAGAAAACTGTCACACAGACTGAGTTTCTCAAATTTCTAAAACTGTACCTTATTTTAATGTAGGAAATATTTTATGTTTTATCAAAGTAACATAGGCCGTTAAGAAAACTAGCAAGGCAAACTAGCAATTCCTTGCACTTGTCTTCCTAATCAAAATTCCTTGTTCCTCAGAGATGGATACTTTCAACTCTTTTCTCTATTTACCTTCATCTTCCTAAGTAATAATTTATATAGCAATTTCTTGATGATTAATTATAGAAATTGCCTATTAATTTCCTACCATGGGAGTTGTGGATTTAACCCTCTTACATATGTCGTTCCATCCCCTCCCCCCACTCCGTCCCCACAATATGTTTGGGACTAAGTTTCCATGTTACATTTTTACATTTTTTTTAATTTATTTTTTTTATTGAAGGATAATTGCTTTACAGAATTTTGTTGTTTTCTGTCAAACCTCAACATGAATCAGCCACAGGTATACATCCCCTCCCTTTTGAACCTCCCTCCCATCTCCCGCCCCATCCCACCCCTCTAGGTTGATACAGAGCCCCTGTTTGAGTTTTCTGAGCCATACAGCACATTCCTCTTGGCTATCTGTTTTACATATAGTAATGTAAGTTTCCATGTTTCTCTTTCCATACATCTCACCCTCTCCTTTCCTCCCCCCATGTTCCTAAGTCTGTTCTCTATGTCTGTTTCTCCACTGCTGCCCTGTAAATAAATTCTTCAGAACCATTTTTCTAGCCTCCGTGTATGTGCGTTAGAATACGATATTTATCTTTCTCTTTCTGACTCACTTCACTCTAGGTTCATCCACCTCATCAGAACTGACTCAAATGTGTTCCTTTTTATGGCTGAGTAATATTCCATTGTGTATATGTACCACAACTTTATCCATTCATCTGTCGATGGACATCTAGATTGCTTCCATGTTCTAGCTAATGTCAGTGTTACATTATTTTGACTGTGTAAGTATTGTTCAAGCCAAGGAAGGCAGTGTACTGTGATCACATTTTTTATTAACATTTTGTTTTTTCCTAGAGTTAATAGTTGCCTTGTTATTACTTTTGCTTGGTTTTCTATGTAATTACCAAGTTATCCCTTTTCAGACTCCTCATAAAATTCCCTCTCAGAAGGGTCAGATCTTTCTCCACTCGGATCCCTTCAAGTGCTTCATCTTCCTGTCTTGCTCTGGTCTGCTTGCTCTCTAGGACTCGAGATGCTGCCTGTCACCTTTGGGCATGCCTCTGATATCATCCTGTGAACTCCTTGTACCTCTTCCCTGTGTTGAAGCCCCTGTTGCTGCATCTCAAGTCTCCTCTTTCTTGGTCACTCATTTTGATGGAGTGTATCCTTTAGTAGGTTTCTGAGAGAAGGTATGTAGAGGAAAATTTCATAAGAATTTGCTTGCAGATGTCATTATTCACTCTCACACTTGGTAAGTAGTTTGATGGGGGCTCAGAATGTCAGAGGTAGGGCTGTTTTCTCAGGGCTTCCAATGCAGCTGCTTGCAAGCCTGCTTGATGCCCTTCTGACTCCTCTGTATGTGATCTGTTGTGGTGGTCATGGGTTTTCCTTCTCTCAGGAGGGTTTTAGAGTCTTTTTTTCATCTTTGGAAGTTTCAAAACAGTGTGACTAGCATGATCTTTTTTTCTTTCATTACGATACATGCAGTAGACACTTTTCAATCTGAAAACTCACTTTTCAATCTGAAAACTCACGTCCTTCAATTCAGAGAAGTTCTTTATGTTTTTTCTTTGTTACTCATCTTTTCTGTTTTCTCCTCTCTTTTTTTGAGGGGTGGGAGGGCTGTGCTGTGTGGCATGTAGGATTTTAGTTCCCCAACCAGGGATCAAACCCACGCCCCCTACATTGGAGTCTTACCACTGAACTGCCAGGGAAGTTCCTTTTCTCTCTTTTTGAATTCCTGCTCGTCAGGTGTTAGATCTTCTGGGCGCCTTCTCCAATTCCTCCCCGCCCCACCCCGCCTTTTTTTCGGTCGTGCCGTGTAGCTTATGGGATCTTAGTTCCTTGACCAGGGATTGAACCCAGGCTATGGCAGTGAAAACACTGAGTCCTAACCACTGGACCACTAGGGAACTCCCTCCCATTTTCTCTTATTTTTTATCCCTTTGTCTACCAACTCTATTAAAAGCTTTTGTTAATTTCCAAGAGTTCTTTATGGTCAGCTGTTCTTGTTTTTTTGAGTAAGTATGGTGTCTTCTCTCTGGCTATTAAAGCTTTCGAAGCTTTCTTCTATTCCCTACACCATCTCTCTTTTCTTCAAGTGTTTTGTTTCAGCTCTGTCTTTCAAGCCCATCTTGTGATTTTTGTGATCTTTGGCTCTTTTCTTATTCAAGGGTGAGTCACTAAAAAGCTGATTGGCCTTTCTGTATAGCTTGGTGGGTTTGCCAGCCTATGGACCTCTCCATGATCAGGCATGGGCCTGGCTAGTTTGTCAAGAAGTTGCCAGATGCCAGTATCTCAGGGTCTTTTCTTTTGGGCTGGAAAGTTTCTCCAGAGAGGAATCTTACTGTTTCCTAGATACCAGCCTGTGGCAGGGGAGGGAACGGGAATCCCCGTCTTTCTTCACTTTTGCTCTTGCTTTACCCTCAGCTCTGCCTGAAGGCAAAGGGTCTCCCTATGTGTGTTCAGAATCTAGAAAGTACATCTCCAGTTTCCTGCCAGGTGGGCGGAGGCATGCTTGGCGGCGGGATCTGACATGCTTGGGATCTGACACTGTTCTTTATACATACACTCTGTCAGTCTTCCTGTCTGTAATCCTGCCCTAACACCTACCTTCTGAGGCAACTGGTGATTAGATCTTGAGCCCTTTTGTGTTCTGTATAGAAAACTGTCTTCTTTTATATTGGCTCTTCTCTCCTGCCGGCCTGGGCTTCTGCTTTCTCTGTTCTACCCTTTTGCTCTACTGTCTCTCAGAGTTACCACCACCTACCTCAGGATTCTTAAATCTAGTAGGTGTTCAACAAATGTTAGGTCCTTTTTCTGGAGGATGGTTACTCTTCTGTTTCATTTCCTATATGAGGGAACCTTCGCTGTGGCTCAGACAGTGAAGAATCTGCCTGTAATGCAGGAGACCCAGGTCTGATTCCTGGGTCGGGAAGATCCCCTGGAGAAGGGAATGGCAACCCACTTCAGTATTCTTGCCTGGAGAATCCCATGGACAGAGAAGCCTGGCAGGCTATCATCCATGGGGTCGCAAAGAGCCGGACACAACTGAGCGACTGACACTTTGACTCAGAAACTGAGGGCTTGCCACTGTATGAGTTGTCTTTCCTGATGATGATCAAGGAGAAAAAGAGCCACCTAAAAGCCTAGATATCAAGAGACAGGCTGTTCTGAAGAGTGCAGATTCCCAGCCTTCTTAGAGCATGAACCCCCAGAAAATAATAGATTTGTAGAATGCTCCAAACACTCTGGTAAGCCAGGCTTGCAGGACTGGAGAAGCATCCAGCTGTCCCAGGCCTTGCCCAGCTTCTCCACAGGCCAGGGGGCTGCTCTCTTGGTATACCTGTTACTGGTTTATAGCACAGTGTTGGGAAGTGTGTGTGAAATGCCAAAAGCAGTGCTTCCTAGGCCTTCCAAGGAGCTGACGGGCCTGAATGGTGGAACAGCCACTTGAGTTCAGTGTCCTCTGGCTCCCAACCTTGGGTGTAAGTTGGGAACATGAAGCCCACCTTCTACAGATCTGAGGAATACTGGCAGGTGTGGATTTTCCCCACAGCAAGGAGACCGCCTCTGTTTGCTGTGAGTGGGCTCTACGTCCTTGGTTGCTGTCCTCATGGTCCTTGTCCTTGTCATCATCACTCTATTGTTACCGACCCTGTGGAAGCTCCAAAAACCATGTCGTTATAGGAAAAGTAGAGGAATGGCACTGCCAGATGCCAAGAGGTGATAACCACTGAGGCTGTCAGAAAGGGTTGTACCCTTTGGCAGCTGGAAACTAGCAAGAAGTGCTTTGAACATAGCATTACAGGGAGTCAGTGGGAAGAAATCTGGAAGGGGTTCTTTTCTCCTTTCTTGGAGAATGCCTATTTCATATGGAAATGGTTCCTTCCAGGCTTTTGTTTGCAAATAGCAATGTTTTCTTTTTTTCCTGTTGTGCTTCATGGAATCCAGGGGATTCTTCTTGTATAGACACTAAGCGTAGAGTGAGAGATGTTGAAGGAGGAAGGAGCACAGTCCAAAAACAAAAGAATAAAGGGAGAATCTTGAAGAGAATGGTGACCTGCACCTTGGCTCAGAGGGGAAGGGGTGGCGGCATGTTTTCTATGGGTCTCTTCCTGATGTTTTTCCATGACAGAGGTCTTCCTGGGAGAGAGAAACTTGTAAGAGCTCCCTTTCCCTCTGACATGCTTTCAGGATAGCCAAGGAGTGCTTCTGTGGTCTTCCTAACATAGCTTTGTTCTTCTCTAGACCCTATATCTATGGTCCTACGTCCCAGGGAGAAAGGATGCAGATTCTCCAGAATTTCAAGCATAACCCCAAAATCAACACCATCTTCATATCTAAGGTCAGTGTGGCATGCAACCCCGGAGCCTGGGGGCAGCTGGATGATTTCTGGGCAGTCACATGTCAGTCTTCATTCCCATGTGTCCAGTGTCTAGGGACACGGGAATGTTGTTTGGCAGGTAGTAGAAGAAGCAGATGTAGAGTTTTAGTGTATATAGTCTATATTCCTAATTCAAGGAGTATATACTCTAGCAAGTCCTTTTGTATGACTTAAGCTTTTTCTACCTCTTTTTGGGATACAGGAATTTTAAGTTGTATTTTTTTCGTATAAGGGGGAATGTTCACTAAATACTCTGACAAAGGGAGGCATGTGGATGAGGTTCTCTTTGTGGGGTTGGAGATTCCTGCGGGTCGTGGGCAACCTTTGTCCTGGCTCCTGTGTGCCTTGGGGGTGAGTGGTGAATGTAAACACAGTACAAGGTCATGGAGGCCCAGCTTGGTGACGGTTTTAATTTGCAGTTAGAAGTGGTAGCCTGACAGTTTAGAATAGCCATTTAGATTAGAATGACCCGAAGCCCCAAAGAAATGCGATTTACCTATAAAGTGATCATAGATGGATCAGTAAGTACCAAGCTTTGATTTCTGTGTCTGGAGACCTTGATGGTTGGACCTTTCTCTGTACCCCAAGCCAGGGCAGCTACCCTGAGCCAGAATCCAGCCCACTGCAGGCAGTGGCCCCTACCAGGTCATGTGTCCAGCTTGTGCTGTTGGCCTTAGTGGCCTCGAGTTAAAATTGTGGATGGTTTTCTGCAGACCTAGTTCTGTTGCAAAAAATGAAAAGCATCACTCAGAGTGTTGATTGGGCCCTCTTGTCTCTGGGCCTTAGCAGCTCGCATTAGGACTGTTGCTGAGACAGATGGTTAGGACGTGGGTCCTGACAGCTTCTGTAAGACAGCTTTCAGGACGCACACTAGGTCCTAGAGACCTGCTTGCGTCTGAGGGACCCTGGTATAGACTGAGATGATCATGATTGTTTTTTCTAAATTATCTACAGAGCTTATTTAAATTTGAGGCTAGTTGAATTTTTTTTCGTTTTTGTCTCACATATAAAAATCTTCCCAAGCTCACAGCTGTCTCATTTCTGCAGGTGGGTGACACATCATTTGATTTGCCAGAAGCAAATGTTCTCATTCAGATTTCCTCTCATGGTGGCTCCCGGCGGCAGGAGGCCCAGAGACTAGGGCGAGTGCTCCGAGCAAAAAAAGGTACCTTCTCCAGGGCTCTCTTTTCCAACCACTTCTGTCTGGTGCCTGTGTGTTCGTGAGGGCGAGCTTATGCTCCTGGGTTATGTAGACTCTAAAGGGGGTGGGGTGTAGGGGGTTCCAAAGCAAGGACCAAGGTCTCCTTGGCATTATTATTTCTTTGGTGTTGGGAGTGACTATCTGGATGCTTTCCATAGCAGCTGTCTGGAACTCATATTCTGAGCTGAGTGCTTATGTTCGTGGAAAAGGGAGCTGGGAAGCAGTGCTGAATGGTGTGGTTGTAGAGGGAGAAAGCAGCGCTTTGGCCACCAGTGGATGTATAGGAGCTGGAAGGTGTCATCTGAACCTCGAGTTAGGAGTAAGGGGAGAGCTTGGCAGGAGCAGCCACAGGGTGGCTACCTCACTCATAACCTGTGAAGAATGGTCCCCTGAGTGGCAGCTAATAGAAGCCCAGCAAATGAGGAAGCGAGAGGCATGGAGTTTCTGCTTGTTAATTGCAGTAAAAAGGCCTAGACCCCCATCATGGGCAGAGTAGAGACCAATGTTGCTGGCATCCTCCAGCATCCTCCTAAGGCCACGTAGGTCCTACAAGAATGACACAGGCCCTGTTCTCAAGGGAGTCACTCATCTCAGGAAGAGCTTGGACTTTTGAAAATGATAGGATTGGTGAGCATGTGTTGATATTATACTGCATTTGAGTATATTTAGGAAGCAGCTAATTGAGTGTGATTAAAATAGAGACAGGGCAAGTTGTAGAAATAGCAAACGTGGACTTGGGCACCAGACCAACTGTGTGACCTTGGATAAGTAATTTGCCCCTTTCAGCAAAGCAAATTGGTTTCTCATCCAAAGCAGGATTGACAGTCCTTATCTTTCAGGACTATTATGAGGAATGAGACTACATTACAGAATACAGTAGTTGTTGTTATTTAGTTACTGAGTTGTGTCTGACTCTTATGCGACCCCATGTACTGTAGCCCTCCAGGCTCCTCTGTCTATGGGATTTCCCAGGCAAGAATACTGGAGTGGATTACCTTTCCTTCTCCAGGGGATCTTCCTGACCCAAGGATCGAACCAATCTCCTATATTTCAGGTGGATTCTTTACTGCTGAGCCACCAGGGAGGCCCCCAGAATATAGTAGACTCTTGGATAAATCTGACTAATATATGTGAAAATGATTCTTTACTTACTCGTTACTCTTCATCACACACAAACAAATCTAATTTGAACAGCTCTTTGATTTTGTTTTTTAAAGTGCTGTTTGACTCATTTTACAAAGCTAGTATTACCCTGATATCAAAACTAGAAAAGTTCACTACAGAAAAGAAAAGGACAGGCCGAATATCCTATGAATACAGATGTAAAAATCCTCAAAAAGATACTAGCAAACCAAATTCAGCCCCACATTAAAAGGATCATTCGCCATGATCAAGTGGGATTTATCCTGGGATGCAAACATACACAAATCAATAAATGTGATACCTCACACTAATAGAATTAAGGAAAAAAATTCATATGATCATTTCAGTAGATGAAGAAGAAGCTTTTGAAAAAATTCAACATCTGTGTGTAATAGAAACTCTTAACAAATTAGGTATAGGAGGAATGGGCGTGCATGCTCAGTCTCTGTCATGTCCAACTCCTTGGTACCCCACCAGACTGTAGTCCACCAGGCTCCTCTGTTGGTGGAACTTTCCAGGCAAGAATACTGGAGTGGGTTGCCATTTCCTCCTCCAGGAAATCTTCCCGACCCAGGGATCAAACCCATGTCCTGTGTCTACTGCATTGACAGGTGGATTCTTTACCACTGAGCCAGCTGGGAATCCCATAGGAGGAAAGTACCTCAGCATAATAAAGGATACATACGATAGGCCCACAGCTGACATCATACTTAACAGTGAAAAGTTTGAAAGGCTTTCCTCTAAGATCAGGAGCAAGACAAGGACACCCACTGTCATCTGTTCATTATACTGGAAGCAATTGGGTATGAAAAAGATATAAAAGGCTTCAGAATTGAAAAAGAAGTAAAATTTTCTCTATTTGCATGTGACATGATTTTATAGGTAGAAAACCCTAAAAACTTTACCAAAAAACTGTTAGATATATTCAGCAAATTCAATAGTTACTGGATACAAAGTTAACATTCAAAAATCAGCATTTCTATACACTAATGACAAATTGTCTAAGAGAAAAAAGTAAAATTATTCCATTTACAAGAGCATCAAAAACAATAAAATATTTAGAAGTAAATTTAACCAAGGAGGTGAAAGAGCTACAAGACACTGACAACAGAAATGGAAGAAAATACAAATAAATAGAAAGTATCCTTTGTTCATGGATTGGAAGAATTAATGTTGTTAAATCTATATTACCCAAAGCCATCTTTAGATTGAGTGCAATCCCTATTAAGTCTTCACTGGCATTTTTAAAGAAGTAAAAATAATAGTCCTAAAATTTATATGGTACCACAGAAGACCCTAAATAGCCAAAGTAGTTCTGAGAAAGAACAAAGCAAGAGGCATCACACTTCTGATTTTAAGTTATTTAATAAAGCTTTGGCTATCCAAAGAGTATGTTACTGATATGAAAACAGATTATAGACCAGTGGAACAGAATCCAAAGCCCAGAAATAAACCCATGAAAGAGAGCGGAGAATACCCAGTGGAGTAAATCTCTTTGATAAATGGTGCTGGGAAAATTGGATATCCACATATAAAAAATTAAACTCAACCCCTGTGTTTTACCACTAGCAAAAATCCTCTCAAGATGAATTAAAGACTTAAGTGCAAGACTGGAAACCATGAAACTCCTAAAGGAAAACATAGGGAAAAAACACTCCCTTGACGTGGATCTTGGCAGTGTTTTTTTGACTGCCAAGTCAATAGTTGACTACATGAGACTAAAAAGCATCTTCACAGCAAAAGAAATAGTCAACAAAATGAAAAAGCAGGGACTTCCCTGGTGGTCCAGTGGTTAAGACTCTGCCTTCCAATCAGGGGCCGTGAATTTGATCCCTGCTCAGGCAACTAAGGTCCTATGTGCTGTAGGGCAACTAAGCCCATGTGCCACAATGGAAAGATCCCGCATGCCACAATGAAGATCCTGCGTGTCTCAACTCGATGCAGCCAAATAAATAAATATTTTTTAAAAAATAATGAAAAAGCAAGGTATGGAATGGGAGAAAATATGTGCAAATCATGTACCTAATAAGGAGTTAATATCCAATATATAAAGACTTCATACAACCCAATAGCAAAAAAACCCAAATAATTCAATTAAAAGCTGGGCAAAGACCTGAATAGACAGTTTTCCAAAGAAGATATACAAATAGCCAACAGGTACATGAAAAGGTGCTTATCATCACTAATTATTAGGGAAATGCAAATCAACACCATGAGATCGCTTCACACCTGTTAGAATGTTATCAAAAAGTCAGTAGTTAACATTTGTTAATTGTCAAGGATGTAGAGGAATGGGAACCATCGTGCAGTGTTGGGAATGTAAACTGGTACAGCCATTGTGAAAAACAGTATGAATGTCACTTACACAATTAAAAATAGAAGTGCCATATAATTCAGCAATTCCACTTTGGGATATATATCTGATAGAAATGAAGTCACTATGCCAAAGAGATATTTGTACCACCATGTTAATGTCAGCATTATTTTCAATAACCAAGACATGGTGCTGGTCTAAGTGTTCATCAACAGATGAATGGATGAAGAAAATGTGTGCATGCACGTGTGTGTCCATATATTGGGTTGGACAAAAAGTTCGTTCAGAATTTTCCATAAGATGTTACAGAAAAACTGGAACAAACTTTTTGGCCAACCCAATATAATAATCAGCCATAAAAAAGAAGGAAATCCTGCCATCTGTGACAACATGGATGGACCTTGAGAATGTTATGCTAGTTGGAATAAGTCAGACAGAAAGACAAATACTGTATGATCTCACTTATATGTGGAATCTACAAAAAAACAGAGAAAAAGATATAAAATTTGTGATCACCAGAGAATGGGGATTTGGGAGTGGGGGATTTGAATGAATGTATTCAAAAGGTACAAACTTTCAGCTGTCAGGTAAATACGTACTGGAGATATGAAGTGCAACATGACGGCTATAGTTTCCACTGCTGTATGTTATACTTGAAGTTGTTCAAGAGTACATTCTCAAAGTTCTCATCGCAAGGAAAAAGCCATTTTTTTTCTTTTTTTGTATGTGTGTTACTGTGAAATGATGGATGTGAACTAAAGTTATTGAGGTAGTCATTTCACCATATATGTAAGTCATATCATTACGTGTATATAGCACTATGTCAATTTTATCTCAATAAGACAAAAGAAAATATTTGCTATAAGATAATTAGCCCTTTTCTTTGCATCTCTGCACTCTTGGAAGACATAGAAACAATTGAATTCAGAAGCAGTACACAAATAATTAACTTACACTGAACTGTGAAGCAAAAATATTCTGATTTTCCTGCAGGACCAGATTTTTAGATTACCTTGTTTCTGTGATAATTCTGTTAGTGTCTTTTCTCTGAGCTTTTTATTTTTTTAGTAGTTTTAGCATAATATTTTCAGAAGGGTTATCCATATTGCAGCACCTATTAGTACCTCATTCTTACTTATTGCTGAGTAATATTCCACTGTATGAACTGTTAAAATCCATTTATGGACATTTGGATTATTTCTACTTTTTGGCACTTAGAATAGTGCTGTTATGAAATTCATGTGCAAATTTTGTATGGACATAAGTTTTTAGTTCTCCTGGGTGTACCTTGGAGTGGAATTGTTGGTCATATAGTAACTGTATGCTCAACATTTTAATAAACTGCCAGGCTGTTGCCCAAGTGGCTGCAGCATTTTCCGTTCTCACCAGCGGTGTGTGAGGATTTCAGTTTCTCCACAGCCTTGACAACAGCAGTGATCACCCTTCTTCATCCTTGCTATCCTGTGGTATTTGGTAGTATTTTGTCGTGGTTTTGATTTGCATTTCCCTGATGACTGATGATAGTGAGCTTTTTCATGTGCTCATGGACACATGAATCTTCTTTGTATATCTTCTTTGGGGAAATGTCTGTTCAGATCTTTTTTCCTGTATATAACTGGTTTGTCTTTTCATTATTGAGTTGTAATAGTTTTTTTATGCCCTAGATGCAAATCCCTTATGCTCTGTGAATGTTTTTCCCAATTCTGTGGGTTGTTTTTTCACTCTTTTTATGGTGTCCTTTGAAGCACCAAAGTTTTTAATTTTGTTGAAGTCCTTGTGCAGAGTCAGGGCAGTGACCCCTCTGACTGCAATGCTCTCCCACTGCAGGACTTACTTTTTTTTTTTGCCACTTTATTTTTTTTAATTAACTTTATTTTTTAATTGAAGGATAATTGCTTTACAGAATTTTGTTGTTTTCTGTCAAATATCAACAAGAATCAGCCATAGATCCCCTTTTGAGCTGTGGACCCTTAGTTCCTGCATTCTAATGGCTCATGTCATCCTTTTTCATTCCCTCCCCCCAGGGATGGTTGCAGAGGAGTACAATGCCTTCTTCTACTCGCTGGTATCCCAGGACACACAGGAAATGGCTTATTCAACCAAGCGGCAGAGGTTCTTGGTAGATCAAGGTTACAGCTTTAAGGTATGTATGCATTTTGGTCTCAAGAGTAGGACCGAGGCTTTTTTCTACCCAGTCCTCCATGAGAAGTGGAGGCCACTGTCAGCACAAGCATGGGACAGGTCTCCGGCAGGCACAGAATATTAGGGGACTGGGGGCCCTGCCTCAGACTCCTCTTCTCCTTGCATGAACTGTGGGGAGCTTTGAAGGAAAAATCTTGAGCAGACTCCTCTCCTGCTTCCAACCTCTCAGGGAACAGGGCCTCTGAAGCAAGCAACATGTGTAGTCTCAGCTTGTTAACCTTTTATAGTCATCTTGCAAAAAAAAAAAAAAAAATCCCATTAGATGTGTTGGTGGGGAAAATGTGCTACCCTAGTAGGACTTGAGATGCCAAGGAACTGTGGCCACCACTGTGTTAGTGTGAGCCCCTTGGGTTTACTTTCTCAGGGCTTCCCTCCAGTATCTGGGAGAGCTCTGTCCTTAGCCATCTGGTGAGCCTAGGCTTCCATGAGCCTCAAACATCAGGAGCCATCCATGTACTATAAATCTGGTGTTCTAACAACTTGGGAAACTCTGAAGCTTTGGCTGACTTTCATTGGTGAAAGCATTTGCTTTCTTTCCTCTTGACACAGATAGTAAATTTATGCCAGGATTTAGTATCCCAAAGGGTTTTGTGTGTGTGTGTGTGGAGGGTACTGCAAGCAGGGGACTGAAAGGACATCTTAGAACATACAGGTTCCTGATTTGTGGAAGACTGTAGGCTGCCTCTCCAGCTACTTTAAATTGTATCTTTTTCAAATTGGTTTAGGGTAGAACTAATCAGGGAACTAACAGAGTCCCCTTTATCACCTTAGACAAGAGGACAGGGTTGTCCGACCCTGCTCTTTCAGTCAGAGGCAGTGACACTTTTCAGACTTCTCATGCTGAATTCTAGTTCAGGACACTTGGCACAGTTTTTCAAAGGATTTTCACTGCAGCCTTTTTATCCGTCTGTATAACATTTGTGGTGATAACAGCATTCATACCTTCTGATTCCCAGGAGAGTCATAAGGGCAAGAGAAGCACTGAATCAGGAAGTGCTCTGGGTTCTTTGACAGATGAGCTTGACAAAGTGCTGAGCACGTGGTGGTCTCTGTTGGCTGGAGCTGCCTTTGCGCGCCTCACCTTCCAATCTGCCCGCCAAGAGCAGCCGGGTTAGGGTTCCCAGAATCATGGCCCTGGGGAGGAGGCCAGAGCAGAAGTGTCCCACATCTGTACTCCAGATCTGTGGCCACCTGAAGGGCTCAGCCAGGTCCTTCCTTCTAGGAATTTTCTTTTAAAATTAGGCAAAAATTAGAGAGGGGAGAGCAGAAAAGAAGTTCCCTTCACATAATCGGTCTTAGCTTTCTGCAGGGATAGGTAGGCCTTGTAGTGAATTATCCCCAAGGAAGTGAAAACCAAATCTCCACCATGCTATCTTTCTCTTTTAGAAAAAGTATCCAATCATTTGTACATGCCCCTTCTGCAGGAAGCCCTGGGCGCTAGGCCTGGAGGTTGAACACCTTCTTGAAGGGCAACAGGCTGTGCCTTTCAGTTCTTGGTCCCTTCCTTTACCTGGTGCAAGATGGGAAAGCTACTAAAATGGCTGCTTTGAGGTTGCCAAGATCCCTGGAGATCTTCTGTAAGTGGCCATTTAGGTGCCATGTGTTGGGAGCAGATTTCCCTAGAATTTCCTGAACCTTTCCTGCCTTGTGCAGCCCTTAGCGAAGCTCCCTGTTGAGGTGGCTCCCGAGGCTGGGCTCTGCACTGCCGGAGAGGAGCTCTCTGTTATTAGCACCTTCTCTGCTGGGCCTGAGTGGGGAGGTGACCAGACCAGATGAGCCCAGGAGAAGGTGGATCGGGCCAAGGGAGAGAAAACAAGAGAGTTCCGCTCTACAGGTGATCACAAAGCTTGCTGGCATGGAAGAGGAAGACTTGGCATTTTCAACAAAAGAGGAGCAACAGCAGCTCCTACAGAAGGTTCTGGCGGCCACTGACCTGGATGCTGAGGAGGAGGTGGTGGCAGGAGAATTTGGCTCCAAATCCAGCCAGGTGAGTGAGTAGATGAGGCTCCAGATGTCAGTTCTCCTGAAGGACAGAGTCTTAGACACACATACAGCTTCACAGTTCTGTGTGTGTATGTGCCTGTGTGGTTTTTTAAAAACTTGGAATACATGGGAAATTGTAGAGAAGGAAATAATAGAAATCATCCCTGTTAGCCTTCCTGTGTGTCTTGTCTTCTTTTACGTGTCTGAGCCCATGGTGAGTGTAGTTGTCTGCTGCTGTGTTCACGTAATAGTCTGGCGTAAGTATTTGTTAGTATTTGGATGTTGGAGCCCAGGCTGTCACTAGGGAAGGAGTGTGACGCACCTGGGGCTGCCCCTCTTGGCCTTGGGTGAGTCACCTCACCCCAGCTTCCTCCTGAGTAATAATATAGCCTTCCAGCCTGTAAGACACGTCTGAGAAAGAACTCATATTGTACTTTCAGTACATATTTTGAAAAATTTAGAGTTCTCTGCAAGTGTTCAACTTTTCAGTTATTCTGCACATATTTATCGAATGCCTATTGTTGTGCCAGGCAAATATAATATGGTATAACTAATGAAAGTATCATGATGAGGAATTCGTATCTGGCCCTTCCAAGGAGAGAAGTACTGTTTAATCAGGTGCTTTTGAAACTTAAGTTGGTGGTAGAGCTGAAAGGTGAGTGATAGTAGAACAAGGGAAGAAGGAAGCTGTGTCACCTGGAGAGGTGCTATGTGCCCTGCAACCTGAGATCTTTCTGTCCCCAGAGCCAGGGGTTGGGGGCTGGATCTTCTCCAGGGCACCCTCCATGGGTGCCCAGGGAAGCTTCCTGTCTCTGTCTGAAGGTGGTGTCAAGTCCATTCCCCTTCTCAATGGGTCACCTAAGGCCAGGCTGTGGAAGGCATGGCTTCAGTGCCTGTTTGCGTCCTTTGCTTGTCATCTGGTGCGAGTTGTGGGCCAAGCACTGGGGCAAACCCTTGACCTGTGTGATTGCTGTTCACACCACATATGTCAAGCAGATGTGGTTATCCCCATTTTACACGTGAGTTCATTGAGTTACAGACATTCAGTATTTGCCCAAGGCCGCTCAGTGAGACACAGAACCAAGATTCAGGCCTGGGGCATTCTGAGTCTCCACTTGATTCAAAGCCTATGGTAGGGTCTCGGGAGGTTTGAAGGACTCCTGCCCTCACTGTTAAAATTCTGTTTAGAAGTTGCCATTAAGAGAGGCAGTGGGGTATTACGGTTAGGTACAGGGAATCTGAAGCCTGCGTTCAGGTCCCATCTCTTAAGAGTTGTGTGCTCTTGGACAAGTTACTTCATTTCTTTTTTTGTTTCCTCTTCTGTAAAATGGGCATTAGAATGATTGTGAGAAAAAAAAAAAAGAATGATTGTGAGGATTCAGTAAGTTAAGAGATATAATAAATAAGTATAAGCTGCTTAGACTAATACCTGAGACATACTAAGTAGTCAGTAAATGTTATTTTAAAAACAATACAATCTATGAAACTTATAAATTTATAAAACTCACTATGATTATAAATGTAGAAGGGAGGGTGTCTCACCTTGGAAACTAACAGTGGGCTGGCTCCTCCTGCAGGTGTCTCGGCGCTTTGGCACGATGAGTTCCATGTCTGGGGCCGACGACACGGTATACATGGAGTACCACTCATCACGGAGTAAGACTTCCACTAAGCACGTGCACCCGCTTTTCAAGCGCTTCAGGAAATGACGCCCACAGGGTCATGTAGCTGAAGGCTGGATGCCCAGCACCAACATTGAAAAGGATTGTAAATGTAGCATTTTCTTTCTGCATCCATGTTCTTTCCAATAGCATTGGCCAAACCAATCTAGACTCAAGTATCTGTTAACTGTGTTGAAGAAAATGCATCAAGAGCTCGATTCTTGTCTTCCTGGGTCATCCAGAGTTTAAAAGTGGGAGTGGGGAGACTGTATTTTGGGGTTTTTTTTCAGACCACTTTTCAGAATTTTGGGGGTGTTCATTCTTGTATATAAAAAATTTGTAATATTTAAGTGTATTTATCTTAATGTTCTCCTGAATAAACAGAAGTGGGACGTTTAACCACTCTTCATTATAGACATTCTTATGAAGCCTTGCCATCAGTTATGTCTAGATGACAAACCTCCCACAGGACTTCACTTGGTGTCAGGCCCAGAGGAGTAAGATGGGGCCCGCTGCAGGGAACCCTGGAGAGACGAGAAGACTTGCCAGTTAGTGTCCTGTGTTGATGGGGAGGCCCTGTGAACCTGGGGAGGGTGGTCCAGAGTGAGCGAGGGTTTTGAGCAGTTTGCAGTGCTGCCTGGCCCCTGGTGAGCTCAAGTGTGTTCCACGGGAGGTACCCACAGCTGTAGGTCCTCTAGGTCACCTGAAGGCCAGCACCTCCTTTGGGATCCAGCGTGCACACAGGTCCTGGTAGTTGATCTTCTCGGAGGGAATGATCTCTTATTTCTCCCTCAGGATACATTGTTGATGTTGCTGGAAGGCTGGATTCCTCTTCTAATAGCACTTTAGTACCCTTGGATCTTTTTTTTAAAAAAATTAATTAAGTTATTTTAATTGGAGGATAATTAGATAATTACTTTATAATATAGTGATGGTTTTTGCCATATATCAACATGACCCTTAGATCTTTAATGGCTGGTTCCTTTATTCTGAAAAATGTCTCTGGGCTTTTTTCCTCTTATTCCTAGTATGAAAGAAAAGGTGTTCTTTTATACCATAGAAGACAGACAGGCATGCACAAGGTCCTGAAGAGTGTGTTCCAGTATTTTGAGGAGACTCATTCTATATGACTAAGGCTTCCCAAGAGCCCTGCCTACCCCTTGCCGCCTGGCAGCAGCGTTTCCATTTGTCAGTGCCCTCCTGGGGAGAAGACCATGTTCATTTTGTCAAGAGTGCTTTTAAGCAAGAGCCACTTTCCCTGAATTCCGCTTCTCTGAGCTGACCTTTCGGGACAGTCGCACTGTTACAGTCTGGCCAGCAGTTGGTGCTGACCCACAGAGAGCCAGCTGCTTTGTCCGTTCAAACCCTGGAGATGGCCGCAAGCAGCCAGACCGTCAGGCTCTGTGAGCCAGACCTGTGCTCGAGCACATCTGTGTGGAGGCCGCAGACCAGCCCGTCACTCACTACAGTGGGTGGCTCCCAGATGTCTCAGGCTGGACTTTAACCAGTATTATTTCCAGATTCTCATATCCTGACACACCTTTATGCTTGAGATGCTCAGTTCAGTTCAGTTCAGTCACTCAGTCGTGTCCGACTCTTTGCGACCCCATGAATTGCAGCACGCCAGGCCTCTCTGTCCATCACCAGCTCCCAGAGTCCACCCAAACCCATGTCCATCGAGTTGGTGATGCCATCCAACCATCTCATTCTCTGTCGTCCCCTTCTCCTCCTACCTCCAATCCTACCCACCATCAGGGTCTTTTCCAATGAGTCAACTCTTCGCATGAGGTGGCCAAAGTATTGGAGTTTCAGCTTCAACATCAGTCCTTCCAGTGAACACCCAGGATTGATCTCTTTTAGGATGGATTGATTGGATCTCCTTGCAGTCCAAGGGACTCTCAAGAGTCTTCTCCAACACCACAGTTCAAAAGCATCAGTTCTGCAGCGCTCAGCTTTCTTCACCGTCCAACTCTCACATCCATACATGACCACTGGAAAAACCATAGCCTTGACTAGACGGACTTTTGTTGGCAAAGTAATGTCTCTGCTTTTAAATACACTATCTAGGTTGGCCATAACCTTCCTTCCAAGGAGTAAGCGTCTTTTAATTTCATGGCTGCAATCACCATCAGCAGTGATTTTGGAGCCCCAAAAAATAAAATCTGACACTGTTTCCACTGTTTCCCCATCTATTTCCCATGAAGTGATGGGACCAGATGCCATGATCTTAGTTTTCTGAACGTTGAGCTTTAAGCCAACTTTTTCACTCTCCTCTTTAACCTTCAAGAGGCTCTTTAGTTCTTCTTCACTTTCTGCCATAAGGGTGGTGTCATCCGCATATCTGAGGTTATTGATATTTCTCCCGGCAATCTTGATTCCAGCTTGTGTTTCTTCCAGCCCAGTGTTTCTCATGATGTACTCTGCATAGAAGTTAAATAAGCGGGGTGACAATATACAGCCTCGACGTACTCCTTTTCCTATTTGGAACCATTCTGTTGTTCCATGTCCAGTTCTAACTGTTGCTTCCTGACCTGCATACAGGTTTCTCAAGAGACAGGTCAGATGGTCTGCTATTCCCATCTCCTTCAGAATTTTCCACAGTTTATTGTGATCCACACAGTCAAAGGCTTTGGCATAGTCAATAAAGCAGAAATAGATGTTTTCCTGGAACTCTCTTGCTTTTTAGATGATCCAGCAGATATTGGCAATTTGATCTCTGGTTCCTCTGCCTTTTCTAAAACCAGCTTGAACATCTGGAAGTTCACGGTTCACGTGCTGAAGCCTGGCTTGGAGAATTTTGAGCATTACTTTACTAGCATGTGAGATGAGTGCAATTGTGCGGTAGTTTGAGCATTCTTTGGGATTGGAACAAAAACTGACCTTTTCCAGTCCTGTGGCCACTGCTGAGTTTTCCAAATTTGCTGGCATATCGAGTGCAGCACTTTCACAGCATCACCTTTGAGGATTTGAATTAGCTCAACTGGAATTCCATCACCTCCACTAGCTTTGTTCGTAGTGATGCTTTCTAAGGCCCACTTGACTTCACATTCCAGGATGTCTGGCTCTAGGTGAGTGATCACACCATCGTGATTATCTGGGTCGTGAAGATCTTTTTTGTACAGTTCTTCTGTGTATTCTTGCCACCTCTTCTTAATATCTTCTGCTTCTGTTAGGTCCATACCATTTCTGTCCTTTATCGAGCCTATCTTTGCATGAAATGTTCCTTTGGTATCTCTAATTTTCTTGAAGAAATCTCTAGTCTTTCCCAATCTGTTGTTTTCCTCTATTTCTTTGCACTGATCGCTGAGGAAGGCTTTCTTATCTCTCCTTGCTATTCTTTGGAACTCTGCATTCAGATGGGAATATCTTTCCTTTTCTCCTTTGCTTTTCGCTTCTCTTCTCTTCCCAGCTATCTGTAAGCCCTCCTCAGACAGCCATTTTGCTTTTTTACATTTCTTTTCCATGGGGATGGTCTTGATCCCTGTCTCCTGTACAATGTCACGACCCTCTGTCCATAGTTCATCAGGCACTCTGTCTACCAGATCTAGTCCCTTAAATCTATTTGTCACTTCTACTGTATACTCATAAGGGATTTGATCTAGGTCAAGCAATAGCAAACACTTGTATTTTCGTTTCTGTCATTGTTGCTTACTGTTTTCTTGTCCTTTAACGTATCCATGGGTGATGTCAAGTTTTACCCAAGCTCTGTGATCCTGGAAGACAGAGACAACATGTTAAAGAAATACCCAATCTTTTGTGTTCTGGAAAACAGCTTACTACAAAGAACCACTTTTCTTCACATGTCTTAAGACTCACGGGTACTCTCCTGATTTACCAGTGACAAAGCCAAACACAGACCTCCCATTCTTTGCCTCATGTGACTAGCTGAATTGTTCCCACTGATCAGTTGGAACAAGATGCTTCTTAACCAATTCTTGGTTAAGATTCTGTCCTTCCGACAGGCCCCTAAATTTTGGCCCACCCTCAGCTTACAGCCCCTCCTGAGAACAGGCTGGACTCAGGGGAACATGGTGTCTGATCCACCACCTGACCATTCCACTGCTATTCATCCCACTTCCTCACCTCCTCTTTTGTGGCTGCCCTGGGTCTTGGTTGCTGTGCACAGGCTTTTCTCAAGTTACAGCACTTGGGGGCTTCTCTAGGTGGTGCACATAGGCTCATTTGCCCTGAGGCATGTGAGATCTTAGTTCCCCTGCATTGGAAGGCAGATACGTAACCATTGGACTGCCAAGGAAGTCTCCACGTCCTTGTACTCCCTCCTGTAAGAGAAAAGCTTTTTGTGTGTAACTTTTGAGATGCTTGCCGATCTTACGGTCAATGTGCTCTCCCTGTTGAAACAGTTGCTCTCCGCTCTGCAGTAATCTTGCAGGTAAAAATCTCTGCTTGCCGAGTCTGCATTAGTTTGCCCCATGTAACAAATTCCCATTTATTCTCTAAAAGTACATTGAGATGTTGTCTCCAGCAAACCAAACTCCTGCTCCTACCCCTGTCTCCTCTGCTGTGCTGTGTCCTCTGTGTTCTTTTTCTGTTTCATTTTTGGCTTTTACATTGGTATCCTATTTGAATTTCATCTGTACCACAATATCTGATATATCATTAGGCAGATTCTTTTCAAAGTTGATGGACTTAAATAGAACAATAACTCTGCCTGCTTATACCTGGAGGGAAGTTGTAAATGAATGATTCCCTGGCAACCATTGACCCTGTTATCCCTTCCTGCTGCCTTTTCCCTGAACCAGCCCTTACACCCCACCACAGGTGGAATTTACAGGGCAAAGTACCCAATAGGAGAGCTGCACAAAGAAGTACTGAATATGCTTAGAGGCCCTTGAGTCTTCCACTGAGCCCCAGGAAGCACATGCATATGAAGAAGGAGCTACCCAAGGCTGGGGAAGGAAACACCTGAAAGGACTAGGGGGGGCTTATCCAGGGTCTGGACTATTCCTGTTCCCACCAGCCTGGATGAAATTCCTCATCTCACAGGGCATCTGGTAGAGTATTCAACAGGTTTTGCTTCAATATTGTGAAAGTTAGACCTAAACTAATGCTGCATGAGTTCTAATAAAGTTTTGAAAGCACAACCCCAAAGAATCCAACTATTTCCAAGTAACTTACCACATTCCAGAACAAAGCTACCTATTATAGTATGAAAATATCTAGCAACCAGTAAAATAAAACTTTGGCTCACAGTAGAGTCTGCCTGCAGTGCAGGAGACCTGGGCTTGATACCTGGATTGGGAAGATCCCCTGAAGAAGGAAATGGCAACCTACTCCAGTATTCTTGCCCAGAAAATCCCATGGATGGAGGAGCCTGGCAGGCCACAGTCCATGGGATCACAAAGAGTTGGACATGACTGAGCAACTGACACATATATACAGTGTCTGACATCCAATCAGAAATTACCAGGCAAGCAAAGAGCCATGGAAAAAATACAACTCATAATGAAAAGTCTTTATTCTCTGACATTTGATGAAATATGACAAAAGTCCATATTCTCTGACATTTCTCATTTGCTTGCTCTGACATGGTAAGTTGCTCAGAGGAGAGGCCCACATGGCAAAGAATGGAGGCAGCCTCAGTTCAATGGCCCTCAGTGGACTGGATCCTGCCAGCACTCACAGAAGTGAGGTTGTAAACAGATCCTCCTTTGGTTGAGCCTGAGATGATGACAGCCCTAACCTACCCCGTGGTTGTATCCTGTGAGGACCCTAACCCAGAGGACCCTGCTAAGCTCCTGAATTTCTGATACACAAAGCCACAAAATTACAATTTTCTTACTATCTACTTTTTTTTTTTTTTTTTAAGAATTGATTGCTAAGCTCTGGAGATGGATAGTGGTCATGGCTGCCCATGGTTAGAAAGCAGTGGATAAATAATACAGATTTTGGTACCAAGAGTAGGATGCTATTGTAATAAATACTCAAAAATGCAGGAGTGGCTTTGAAACTAAGAAATGGGCAGCAGCTGGAAGGACTTTGAGGACCATGTTAGAGAATGCCCAAACTGCCTTCAGCAGGTTATTAGTGGAGATCCAGACTCTGAAAACACTGCCAGCAAGTGCTTAAAAAGAAGCAAAGAAGCTGCTGTGGGGAACTGGAGGAAGGAGGATCTCTGTTACACAGTGGCCAAAAATTTAGTGGCACTGTCATTTGCAGTTATGTGGAAAGCAGCATGTATCTAATGAACTTTGTGCAAGATTTGCAAGTAAAGTTTCAAGGAGCCACTTGTTTTCCTCTTGCTCTTAGTAAAACACAAAAGGAGAGAATAAAAGTGAGTGCAGACGTATTTTAAAAAGGAGCCAGAGAGTACGCTTTTTTGTGCGGGGAAACACAGATAAAGATGGCAGACGGTGTTCTGTGGCAACAGTGGAATTAAAATCAGTAAAAGAAACCTGTCAGAAACTCCCAGTTGTTTGATGAGATTTCTTATTAAAAACCATGCAATTGGGACTTCCCTGGAAGTCAGTGGGTAAGACTCCACATTTCCAAGTGCAGAGGGCATGGGTTCAATTCCTGGTTGGCGAACTAAGATCCCACATGCCACATGGTGTGGCCAAAAAAAAACACAACCATGTGATCAAGAAGATTATGGAAATATATCTCTAAGTATTGAAGGAAAAGAAAAACAACTTAGAATTCTGTACCCAGCAAAAAGATCTTTCAAAAATAAAAGTGAAATTATTCACATGTAGGAGTGCTGAAAAAGTTCACTAGTAGCGCAGCTGCACTAGAAGGCACGTTAAAGGAAGTCCTTGGAGGAAAAGAATACAATACTAGTTATAAATTTGTATCTACACAAAGGATTGAAGACCACTACAAACTACATTGATAAATATAAAAGATTTTCTATTATACACATCGATTTTTTAAAAAGGAGAACTGATTGCTAACTTCTGGAGATGGACAGTGGTCACAGTTGCACAACAGTGTGAATGTACTTGATGCCACTAAAATTGTGCGCTTTAAAGTGGTTAAAATGGTAAATTTTATGTTTCTATATTCTACCACAATAAAAAAGATAACTTTAAAGAAAATATATTGTGGGGTTTATAGCATGTAAAAGTAAAAAGTACAACAACAGTAGCACACAAGCCAAGAGAGTAGAAATGGATGTTTCTGCTGTTGTACTGTTGTAAGTTTCTTGTGTTATATATGAAGTGGTATATTACTTGAAAATAGCTTGCGATGCTGATGTAACCACTGAAATAACAAAGAATGGCTAAAAAAAACAATATAGGAGATAAAATGAAGTCATGAAAAATAATTCTAAAAAAGTCAGAAAAAGAGGAAGAAAGAAGCAGGAGCAGATGAAGTCAAGTCACTCAGTCGTGTCCGACTCTTTGCGACCCCATGGACTGTAGCCTACTGGGCTCCTCTGTCCATGGGATTTTCCGGGCAAGAGTACTAGAGTGGGTTGCCATTTCCTTCTCCAGAGGATCTTCCCGACCCAGGGATCGAACCCGGATCTCCCTCATTGTAGGCAGATGCTTTACCATCTGAGCCACAAGGGAAGCCCAGGAGCAGATGGGATTAAGAATAAATAGGAAAAGATCTAAACACCCTCAATTAAGAATCAAAGATTGTCAGATTTTTAAAAGAAGAACAAAATTATGCTGCCTACAAGATTTAATATTAGGATGCAAGTGGGTTTAAAGAATGGAAAAATATGTACTATGCTAACACGAAGCAACAGAAACCTGGAGGAGTTATATTAATATTGGGCAAAGTAGATTGCAGAGCAAAAAATATTAATTACCTGGGTCATTTTATAAAGAGGTCAATTAAGAGGAACTAATAATCCTAAATATTTATGTCATTAATAATAGCTTAAAAAGACAAGAATCAAAAAACTGATACCTCTGCAAAAAGAGAAAAATTCACATTTCAGAGATTTTAGTATCTTTTTCTTAATAATTGATAGACTCAATAGACCAAAAATCAGTAAAGATTTGGAAGACTTCAATACTATCAACCAAGTTCACCTGATTGACATTTATGGAATACCACCTAGTAACTGCAGAATATACATTCAAGTTCATATAGATCATTTACTAAGATTCAATTCTGGGCTGTACAACAAGTCCCAATAAATTCAAAAGGATTCAAGTCATACAAGCTATATTCTGTGACCAGAGTGGAAGTAAATTAAAAATCAAAAAAAGAAAGATCTTTGGGAAACCCCCAAGTATTTGAAAACTACTATAATTCGAAAATAAAAATGATCAAAGGGAAATTAGTATTTCAAATTGAGTGAAAACGAAAACTCTTTGTTTTTAATTTTCTGTATATTATGTTCTGACACCTTAAAAACGGTTCTGGGTGGGGAGAGACAGCCCTTGCTGAGGCTAGCCAGTTCTTTTGTTGTTGTTGTTAATGATAGTTGATTTACAATGCTGTGTTAGTTTCTGGTATACAGCAAAGTGATTCAGTTTGTGTGTGTGTGTGTGCGTGTGCATGTGGGTGAAAGAGAAGAGTGAAAAAGATGGCTGAAAACATTAAAAAAACTAAGATCATGGCATCCAGTCTCATCACTTCATGGCAAATAGATGGGGATAAAGTGGAAACAGTGACAGATTTTACTTTCTTGGGCTCCAAAATCACTGCAGACAATGACTGCAGCCATGAAATTAAAAGACATTTTCTCCTTGGAAGGAAAGCTATGACAAACCTAGACAGTGTATTAAAAAGAAGAGACATCAATTTGCCAACAAAGGTCTGTATAAGTCAAAGTTACAGTTTTTCCAGTAGCGTACTGATGTGAGAATTGGACCATAAAGAAAGTTAGATGCCAAGAGAATTGACGCTTTTGAATTGTGGTGTTGGAAAAGACTCTCAAGAATCCCTTGGACAGCAAGGAGATCAAACCAGTCAATCCTAAAGGAAATCAGTCCTGAATATTCATTGGAAGGATTGATGCTGAAACACCAATACTCTGGCCAGCTGATGGGAAGAGCTGACTCATTGGAAAAGACCCTGATGCTGGGAAAGACTGAGGGCAGGAGGAGAAGGGGACAACAGAGGATGAGATGGTTGAATGACATAATCGACTTAATGGACATGAGTTTGAACCGACTCTGAGAGATGGCGAGGGATAGAGAAGCCTGGTGTGCTGCAGTCCAAGGAGTTGCAAAGAGTCGGACACAACTTAATGACTGAACAACATGGTATATTGAATAATTAAATATATTTCCCTGTGCTATATAATAGGACCTTGTGTTTATCCATTCTATTTATACTCGTTCTCATCTTCTAGCCTCAAACTCCCAGTCCATCCCTCTCCCACTCCCCTCCCACTTGGTAACCACAAGTCTGTTCTATATGTCTGTGAGTCTGTTTCTGTTTTATAAGTCAGTTCATTTGTATCATATTGTAGATTCTACATATAAGTGATATCATATGATATTTGTCTTTCTCTTTCTGACTCCTCTTCATATGATAATCTCTATGTTTATCCATGTGGCATTATTTCACTCTTTTTTTTGTGGCTGAGCAGTATTCCAGTGTGTGTGTGTACCACATCTTCTTTATCCATTCATCTGTTGATGGACATTTAGGTTGCTTCCTTGTCTTGGCTGTTGTGAATGGTGAGACTAGCTAGTTTTTGTGATAGCAAAGGGCTCAGCCAGGAGAATGTCTTTGACCTACAAACTAACCAGTCCAGAAACATACCTCCTTTATCTGATCCATACACACTAGGAGCAATATTCCTCTGTTTTAGTCATGCCAGGGCCAGGTACCAGGCAATTAGGGACCACTCTGACATTTGTAGAACCTGATGAAATTATTCAAACTAGCCAGTTCTAAACTGTTCATTTTGCCCTGCCTTGCCTGTCCCACAGAAACTCCAATAAAGATTCTAGCCTCGACTTTCCCCCCATTCCCGCTTTCTCCCTGCTGACCACTCTGAGGCTTTCCCATGTAGCCCTGCAAGGCATGGTATGCTGTGCATCCAATTCTGGGACTTGGGAGCTTAATAAACTTGTCTTCCTGAGCCTCTCCCATGTTGCCTTTTGTGGCCACACCTGACTGAGAATCACATAAAAGAACACAGAACAAAACCCAAGATATCAAACTTTGGGGGATACAAGGTGTGTGTGCGCTCAGGTGCTTCAGTAGTGCCTTGACTCTTTGTGACCCCATGAATCGTAACCTGCCAGGCAGTAGTACTTAGAGGGAAATATATACATTAAGCTGTATTAGTAAAGAAGAAAATTATGAAATTAATGACCTCAGCTTCTAGTTTAAAAAACTAGAAAAAGAAGAGAAAGTAAAACAGAAAACAAGCAAAAGGAGATAAAACAAATGAGACAGAAACAAAGCAATACAGAAAACTGACAAAAATGGAAAACTGATTCTTTGAAAAAATAAATAAATTTGATAAACTTTTAGCCAGACTGATCAGAAAAAAGACACAAGTTACCAATATCAGGAATGAGAGAGATGACAGTACTACAAATCCTACAGATATTAAAAGGATAGCAAGTGAATATTATGAACAACCGTACATATTCCTCCCCGCTAAAAATCATTCTATGAAGCAAGTGTTATTCTGATAATGAAAGCAAAGACAGTTCAGGAAAAGAAAATGACAGACTAATATCCCTCATAAACATAGATGCAAAATTTCCTAACAAAATTTTAGCAAATCAAATCTGAAAGTCTATAATAAGGACAATACATCATGACTAAGCGGATTTTATCCCAAGATTGCAGTTTGTTTAACATTTGAGTATCAGTCAATGTCATTCCCCATATTGAAAAACCACCTGATTATTTCAATAGATACAAAGAAAGCATTTGATAAAATCCAAACTCCTTTCATGAGAAAACTTCTCAGGAAACTAGGAATAGATGAAAATTTTCTCAAACTGATACAGGACATCTACAAAAAACCTACAGCTAACTGCATGCTTGGGATCCATTAAAGTGGCTCAGCTAGTAAAGAATCTGCCCGCAATGTGGAAGAACCTGGTTTGATCCCTGAGTCTGGAAGATCCCCTGAAGAAGGGAATGGCAACCCATTCTAGTGTTTCTGTCTAGAGAATTCCATGGCCAGAGGAACCGGTCAGGCTACAGTCCATGGGGTGGAAAAAAGTTGGACACGACTGAGTGAGTACACTTTCACTTTTCAACAGCATGCTTGACTTCCCAGGTGGCTCTAGAGGTAAAGAATCCGCCTGCCAATGAAGGAGATGCAAGAGACGTGGGTTCAATCCCTGGGTCAAGAAGATCCCCTGGAGAAGGAAGTGCAACCCACTCCAATATTCTTGCCTGGAGAATCCCATGGACAGAAGAGCCTCGTGGGCTACACCCTCTGGAGTCACAAAGAGTCAGTCAGACATGACATAAAATGTCAGCACACACATACAAATGCATGCTGCTGCTGCTAAGTCGCTTCAGTCGTGTCCAACTCTGTGCGACCCCATAGACGGCAGCCCACCAGGCTCCCCCATCCCTGGGATTCTCCAGGCAAGAATGCTGGAGTGGTTTGCCATTTCCTTCTCCAATGCATGCAAGTGAAAAGTGAAAGTGAAGCCGCTCAGTCGTGTCCAACTCTTCGCGACCCCATGGACTGCAGCCTACTAGGCTCCTCCGTCCATGGGATTCCCCAGGCAAGAGCACTGGAGTGGGTTGCCATTGCCTTCTCCATACAAATGCATACTTAATACTGAAAGGCAACGCTTTCCTGCTAAGGTCAGGGACAAGTCAAGTATGTCCATTCTCACTTTTTATTTGACTTTGTATTGGAAACTCTAGCCAGTACAGAAAGATAAGGAAACAAATCATACAGGTTGGAAAAGAAGGAATAAAATTATCTATATTTGCAGGTGACTTGATTATCTATGTAAAAGTCTCATAGAAACTACAGAAAAAGTTCCTATAGGACTAATAAGTGAGTTTAGCATGGTTGCAGGGTATTTTAACATACAAAAGTCAATTACATTTTAATGAACTAGCAACAAACAATTGGAAATTGAAGCAAATATGCTGTTTATAATAGCATAGAAAATATGAAATGCTTCAGGTTAATCTTCCAAAAGATATCAGTTCTGCTTATATTAATCTATAAATCTTTAAATCAAATTCTTTACCATGTTTTTCAAGAGAATTTACAAACTTATTATAAAATAAACATCAAAGATAAAGAAATAGTATAAACAGCTCAATATTAAAAAAAAACCAACCAAATAATGGGTTGAAGACCTAAATAGACATTTCTCCAAAGAAATACAAATGGCCAACAGACTAGACAGCAGAAACATTACTTTGCCAACAAAGGTCCATCTAGTCAAGGCTATGGTTTTTCCAGTGGTCATGTATGGATGTGAGAGTTGGACTATAAAGAAAGCTGAGCACTGAAGAATTGATGCTTTTGAACTGTGGTGTTGGAAACGACTCTTGAGAGTCCCTTGGACTGCAAGGAGATCCAACCAGTCCATCCTAAAGGAGATCAGTCCTGGGTGTTCATTGGAAGGACTGATGTTGAAGCTGAAACTCCAATACTTTGGCCACCTGATGTGAAGAGCTGACTCATTGGAAAAGACCCTGATTCTGGGAAAGATTGAGGGCAGGAGGAGAAGGGGACGACAGAGGATGAGATGGCTGGATGGCATCACCGACTCAATGGACATGAGTTTGGGTAAACTCCGGGAGTTGGTGATGGACAGGGAGGCCTGGCGTGCTGCGGTTCATGGGGTCACAAAGAGTCGGACACGACTGAGTGACTGAACTGAACTGAACTGAACAGACACATGAAAAGATACTCAACATTGCTAATTATTAGAGAAATGCAAATCAGAACTACAATGAAGTATTACCTTATACCTATCAGAACGGCCATCATCAAAAAGTCTACAAATGATAAATGCTGGAGAGGGTTTGGAGAGAAGGGAACTCTCTACACTTTCGTTGGAAATGTAAATTGGTGCAGCCACTATGGAAAACAGTATCATGCTCATGCTAAGTTGCTAAGTTGTGTCTGACTCTTTGCGACCCCATGGACTATACCCACCAGGCTCCTCTGTCCATGGGATACTCCAGGCAAAAATACTGGAGTGGGGAGCCATTTCCTTCTCCAGGGAATCTTCCCGACCCAGGGATCAAAGCCAGATCTGCTACATTGCATGTGGGTTCTTTACCATCAGTATGGAGGTTCCTTAAAAAAAAACAACAACTAAAAATAGAGCTATCATATGATCGAGCAATGCTAGTCCTGGGCATATATCTGAAGAGAACCCTAATTCAAAAAGATACATGCCCTGCAATGTTCACAGTAGCACTGTTTACAACAGCCAACACATGGAAGCAACCTAAACGTCTAAACAGATGAGTGGATAAAGGAAAGGTGGTGTGTATATACATGTATCAATGGAATACTAATCAGACATAAAGAATGAAATAATGCCATTTGCAGCAATGTGGATGGACCTAAGAAACTATCATACTAAGTGAAGAAAGTCAGAGAAGGATAAATATATATTGTATCACTTATACGTGGAATCTTAAAAAATGATATAAATGAATTACTTACAAAACAGAAACAGACAGACATAGAAAATAAATTTGTGGTTACAGGGGAAAGGAGAAGAAGGGATAAATTAGGTGCTTAGGATTAACAGATACACACTACTTTACATAAAACAGATGAATGACAAAGTTCTATGGTGTAGCATAGAGAACTATATTCAATATCTTGTACTATCCTATAATGGTAAGGAATTTGAAAAAATATGT
Organism: Giraffa tippelskirchi; assembly: GCF_054371585.1. Lineage (NCBI taxonomy): Eukaryota > Metazoa > Chordata > Mammalia > Artiodactyla > Giraffidae > Giraffa > Giraffa tippelskirchi. The sequence continues at coordinate 68,278,753 of NC_137277.1, forward strand.
ATATACATATGCATATGTATATAAATGAATCACTTTTCTGCACACCAGAAACTGACAACATTGTAAATCAACCATACTTAAATTAAAAAAAATAGTAATGATAGTTTACAAGAAGAGTGCTGTAGGCATGGGAACAGAAAACAATACCAATCAGAATGAAATAGAGAACCTGAGAGAGACTTAGCATTGAGAACTTGATTTGTGCTAGAAGTAACATAAGTGCTTATATACACCTTCATACAGCTATATCCATTTTAATATTCATCTGATCTCTCTCTTCCTCCCTCCCTTTTCTTTCTTCTATCTAATCTGTCAACTATCATCTATCTATCTATCATCTATCTCCCCATGAGTTCACAGTGATAACTATAATTCCAGTTCAAGGCACAAGTTTTATTTTATCCTTCCCTTCATATTTACAACTTCTTTCTCTGACATTGAGATAACTGGCTCCCATTACACAATATTTTTTTTTATTTATCCAGTCCTAGAATGTACATAAAGTAGTTTCAGTGTTAACTTTTGCCTCTGAAAAATAAGCCTACTAATAATGAGAATTCAGTGTTTGTTTAGGGATGGTTTGTGTTTTTAGCCTGAGGGCATGTATTCAATAGTTCTATTACTGTGTTCAACATTATTCACATCTTCTTTAACCATTCATCTCTTGAAGGACATTGTTTCCATGTCTTGGCTTTATCTATTGCTTTGCAAACCATGGGCAACCATGACCACTATCCATCTCCAGAACCTAGCAATCAATTCCCATGATTGCCACCAGGGAAAACATCAGTCAGACTCTGGTAAATTTATATCTCTTGAAAGCCTTGTTAAGAACAGAGTCCTCTGGTGTATTTTCTCTTTCCCTTATGGAAGTATGAAACTTTTCCCTGATGGCTTAGATGGTAAAGACTCTGCCTGCACTGCGGGAGACCCGGTTTCAATACCTGGGTCTGGAAGATCTCCTGGAGAAGGGAATGGCTACCCACTCCAGTATTCTTGCCTGGAGAATTCCGTGGACAGAGGAGTCTGGTGGGCTACAGTCCATGGGCACTGACTATAAAGGAGCATAAGGGAATTTTTTGAAGTGATGAAGTTATTTGATATTCCCACTGTGGTGACAGTCACACAACATTCATGTGTTTGTCAAGACTCATAAAATTGTACACCAAAAGGAGTCAGTTTGGAATCATACCTCACTGGACAGAGCACGTGGGAATCGGTGTCCAGGCAGACAAGTGTACATTTTAGTTAACTCCTCCTGGTAGCTCCTATAGCTCCTGGCCTGCTGATCCACACAAGAGGAGCTCAACAGTCACAGATCACAATAAACTCATAGCAGCCTCATCAAATTCTGTGGTGGATGAAATACATTGTATGATATTTTCAGACCTAACTCTGATTGCTGGGCTTCCAGGTGGTGCTGAGTGCTAAAGAACCTGCCTGCCAATGCAGGAGACATTAGAGATGCATGTTTCAACCCTCAGTAAGGAAGATCCCCTGGAGAAAGGCATGGCAACCCACTCCAGTATTATTGCCTGGAGAATTCCATGGACAGAGGAACATGGCAGGATACAGTCCATGGGGTCACATCGAGTCAGACTCACTGATGTGACTGAACATGCACACAACTATGATTGCTATCAGTGCATGTATAGGAAGAGGCAGGGCAAGTAGGTGGAGAGAGTATGCGACTGGGTGTCAAGAAGACTAGAATTATCTTGGTCACTTGCCTACTGGATGACTTGGGGAAAACCACTCTAATAATCTCTAGCAATCAGCCACTGATCTGTCTAGCCAAAGCATTGTCGAGTGGGTCAAATGGAAATAACATATGTTGCAAACTATAAAGTATTGTATTCAGTTCAGTCGCTCAGTTGTGTCCGACTCTTTGCGACCCCATGAATCGCAGCACGCCAGGCCTCCCTGTCCATCACCAACTCCCGGAGTCTATCCAAACCCGTGTTCATCGAGTAAGTGATGCCATCCAGCCATCTCATCCTCTGTCGTCCCCTTCTCCTCCCGCCCCCAATCCTTCCCAGCATCAGGGTATTTTCCAATGAGTCAACTCTTCACATGAGCTGGCCAAAGTATCGGAGTTTCAGCTTCAACATCAGTCCTTCCAATGAACACCCAGGACTGATCTCCTTTAGGATGGACTGGTTGGATCTCCTGGCAGTCCAAGGGACTCTCAAGAGTCTTCTCCAACACCACAGTTCAAAAGCATCAATTCTGCGGTGCTCAGCTTTCTTCACCGTCCAACTCTCACATCCATACATAACCACTGGAAAAACCATAGCCTTGACTAGATGGACCTTTGTTGGCAAAGTAATGTCTCTGCTTTTAAATATGCTATCTAGGTTGGTCACAACCTTCCTTCCAAGGAGTAAGTGTCTTTTAATTTCATGGCTGCAATCACCATCTGCAGTGATTTTGAAGACCAAAAAAATAAAGTCTGACACTGTTTCCACTGTTTCCCCATCTATTTCCCATGAAGTGATGGGACCAGATGCCATGATCTTAGTTTTCTGAATGTTGAGCTTTAAGCCAACTTTTTCACTCTCCTCTTTCACTTTCATCAAGAGGCTCTTTAGTTCTTCTTCGCTTTCTGTCATAAGGGTGGTGTCATCTGCATATCTGAGGTTATTGATGTTTCTCCCGGCAATCTTGATTCCAGCTTGTGTTTCTTCCAGCCCAGCGTTTCTCATGACGTACTCTGCATAGAAGTTAAATAAGCAGAGTGACAATAAACAGCCTCGACGTACTCCTTTTCCTATTTGGAACCAGTCTGTTGTTCCATGTCCAGTTCTAACTGTTGCTTCCTGACCTGCATACAGGTTTCTCAAGAGACAGCTCCTCTCAGCCATGCTTCTGCGCCATTGTATACAAATCAGATGTTAATATTGTTGTTGTGACTGTATTTTCAAATAGGGAATATAAGTGTCAGAATTTAAGTGACCCATCCAAAGAAAAGAATCCTAAAGTGAAACCCCATCCTCTGCTCTTCTCAAGTTAAATGAAAAGTTGATGCTTTTAAAGCCCAGTGGAAAGCAAGCCTTGAACGAGCTATCCTACACAGTTTAGAAGCCAATGATACGAACCTTGCAAGCTACTTAATCCATGTGAGCCTCTGTTCCCTGTCTGTTGTGGGAAAGCCACTTGTTCAACAACAAAATGTTAATATACAAAGTACCTGTGTTCTGTGTGCCAAGGCTCATGTGAGGCTTCAGGACCCACACAGAGCAGACACAAACAGGTCCACAGAGCCCTCAGGATTGAGGCAGTGACACAGTCATCCTAGAGGGTGACAGAAAGAAGTCCCGAAGCCTTGGTGGTCTTTACCATAGTCTTGATCAGTGGACACGGTGTCATGGATTCATCTAACTACTAGGAAGTAGTCTGGCTAACATCAAAGTCATGTTTTACCATTGCAGGTAATGTTTTCATTTGATCAGTAGATGGTGTGTGGTTTATATCTCACAGTGGCGCTGATGAGATTTCGTTATTTTACTGACTGAAACAGACGTTTGCACATTTTTGAGTGATACCATGTGTGTTAGTGCCTCAGGCTAGGGATCATGTGTTCAGTCCTTCAGTCGTGTCCGACTCTTTGTGACCTCATGGACTGCAGCCGCTAGGCTCCTCTGTCCATGAGATTCTCCAGGCAAGAATAATACTGGAGTGGGTTGTCACACCCTCCTCCAGGGGATCTTCCTGACCCAGGGATTGAACTTGGGTCTTCTGTGTCTCCAGCACTGGCAGGTGGATTCTTTACCACTGTGCCACCTGGGATCTCGGAGGCTTGGGAACTGTTATGTAAACAAGCACGCTCTGTCCAAGGGTAGAGGCTTACGGATCCATGAGGGACACCAGGTAATCTGCTGATAATTTCACTTCTGATGTCTACAGGGAGGAAATAGACTGGTAAGGTCAATTCAAATGTTTGATACTTTCAGAGCTCACCCTCTTATTCTAAATTAATCATTTAAGTTACTCAGAGTTTAATTATATTGAAAGTCCCCACTCCTATCAATGAGGTATTCTTCATGAGGCTCTGTTCAGGGAACAGAATCTCCAAAACTGCAAGATTGAGGACCTCACTCTGAGCCATGATTAATTCACCAGGTAAATGCCACTTTGTAAAGGGGGAAAGAGTGCCAACTCACCTGAGAAGTCAGGGAAGAAATGATAATGTCCCTTCTGGGAAGCTGAGGTCCAGGGTCTCTCATAAGAGTGTCAGGCCTCCCCATCCTTTGTCTGCACCAAGCTGGGTGCCTCTGAGTGTGACAGCCAGCTCACGGGGGCTTACAGGTTGCAATCCCAGAGAAGGGGGCGTTCACAGCGATTGCTCCAATAAAGTCCATGGAGGGCTCTGGCCACTCTGGAATCAGGGGCCCCAAGGCAGCTAACACCATCCAAACTGAGGTAGGAGATAGACAGGCCCTAGGCTGAGCAGCTGGAGTTTGTGGAGCAGAGTAAATTGGAGCTTTGTTTTCCCTGACACTCCAAGGGCAGTGTTAATGGCAGGAGCTGAGCTCTGCCGGGGTAAAGAGATTGGAGGACCACATCTATTACTCTTGAGCTCAAGGAGACCTCTCTGACTGCACGTGGACAGGAAGGCTCCTCTGGGGTCAAAAAGGGAGGGGGCGCCACCCCATGGTAGGTGCTGTCAACCTCCTGCAGGCCTTTGTGCTGGAGTCCATCTTGACAGAAAGATGCACCTGTAAATTGCGGGGAGGGGCCTAAAGACAAGTCAGGTGCGGGGAAAGAAGGGAGACAGTTGGCCAGAGGAGAACAAAGACCCCATTTAAGTGATTTAAATCACCTCTCTGGCAGGCTCCTCACTCAGGAAACCCACACTCTTCTCTGAGTATGTATCTCTGCCCTGCTTCTGTCTTAAATAAATGGTTTCTCTGCGTGCTCTCCCACATGTTGTGCCAAGTTTCTGATAATAAACTGTGTATTGGTTTTTGCCTCCTTGAAACAGGGTTCCTGAACAATTCCTGAGCACGGAAATAAGATCCTACTTCAAGGTCGCTCACTGCTGTCTCTCTGAGGACACCTCTTGGATAAAGCAAGGCAGCTTTGAAACAGGGAGGGGCTGGCTCTCCAAAAAAAAAAAAAGGAAAGTGAGAGAACACCACTCACCTCCTCCGGAGGCCTTCTGCCTTCCTCTCAGGATGTACCAAAGTCTCGCTCTTTGTTATCTGTCTACAGCAATACTGTGTGAGAGACGGTGAAGGCCCTGAAGCAATGTGCCCTACCCGTCCTGCGCTGGCCTGCGCCGGCCTGCACCGTTTCTCTCCGCTTGCACGCAGAGCAGGTGCTGTGAAAGGAAACTCCGAAGCTGACTTGGATTCAAATGTTAACTTTGGTCCTACTAAGCCAACGTTTTTTAGCAAGGCTCTTAAGCCTGTTTCCTCAAGCAGATGAGGCTAATGTGCCCATGTCACAGGGTAGTCATGAGAATGAGATGGATTAAAGGGGGCAGAAGTGCTAGGATAGTGGCTGATGCTCAGTACACATCTACTGAATACATAAGTATTTGGTCTGTTTTAAATACTTGTATTTAGCACATATATTTACATGTAAACACATCTATTCAATAACAATACTACACATATTACACTTGTTTTTGCAGCTTAACAACTGCTTAAAAGCTTTTGCTGGATGGTGAACCCCAGCGGAGAATTCCCACATATCTTTATTTTTTAGCTGCATCACTTGGCTTGTGGGATCTCAGTTCTGTGACCGGGGTTTGAACTCAGGCCACCACAGTGAAAGCCTGAAGTCCGAACCACTGGACCCCCGGGGAACTCTCCCCAAACTAAGAAGATGACGTTTTTCTCCTGGCCTGAACTAACAGGGATTTTTGTGGCCAGATGTCAGCAACAGCTTAAATAGCACTATCTTACTCACAGGAAAGAGGATCTGAGAGCTCTCAGTTCTGTAATAACTTTGTCTTATTTTTCTTTACAAATGGGTCTAGGGGGAGGAACAATATCACACCGTTAATTCTTTTTGTAAAAATACCATTAATTCTTCAAATGGAAAATGAAGCCAGCCCGTGGCAAGGACTCAAGAGCACCGAAGATAGTCCATCTAGACTGGGGAGAGCTTGGTAAGTTAATCCTGCCCCACAATGGCCAGTTTCCCAGGTGGCTCAGTGGTAAGGAATCTGCCTGCCAATGGAGGAAAGGCAGGAGATGCGGGTTCGATCCCCAGGTCAGGAAGATCCCCTGGATGAGGAAATAGCAACCCACTCCAGTATTCTTGCCTGGAGAATCCCGTGGACAAAGGAGCTTTGTGGGCTGCAGCCCATGGGGTCACAAAGAGTCAGACACGACGGAGCACACATGTACCATGACTAGCAAGTTTGGATTTTGGAATTCAGACTCTTGTTTCCTAGAATGTCTTGTATGGTCGTTATCTTTTCTGAGATCCAGTTTGATCATCCTTGTTCTAGTCCAGGAATATGCTTTGTTGAGCTTTGCTTAACTAACAGGCCCCACATTCCAGTTCTGCATCCTGAGATGTATCTGAGGCCCCCTTGATTGGAGTTTTGAGAGATGTTGAGGACCATCTCTTGGTTTTACTTCCACAGATGGCTAATTATTTGTGTGTTTATTTGTCTAACTTTTAGAGGGCAATCTTATTTTCCTTCTTTTGTTGGGGAAGGGCAACTCATTGTTTCCCAATGTACTGCCAACAGGCTGGTTTTCTTGAGGGAAAACATCTGTACAAAGTCTGGTTTCAGGTCAGATGGGGACAGATGGTGCTGTTCTGTCTCCTGGAAGTCAGAGTCTCATTTCTGTTTCTCTTGCTCACTGGGGGAGAAGGAGACAAACACATGGATGGTATTTTCCTAAGCTGGAATTTTTTTTTCAGGTTTTTTTTTACTTTTTTTTTTTTAAAGATTCTTATAATGTTCCATCCTTTGTTTCCTCCCCACTAGACTTCCCCATAATTGTGAGAATCTTTGTTTTAAATAACTCCTTTTAAAAAAATACAAAGCAGGGCCCTCCCTGGCAGTCCAATGGGTAAGACTTCATCTTTTAATGAAAGGGGTGCAGGTCGGATCCCTGGTCAGGGAGCTAAAATCCTACGTACCTTGGGGCCAAAAAGCCAAAACATAAACAGAAGCAATATGGTAACAAATTCAATAAAGACTTTAAAAACGGTCCAGAGCTAAAATCCTACATCTTGGGGCCAAAAAGCCAAAACATAAACAGAAGCAATATGGTAACAAATCAATAAAGACTTTAAAAATGGTCCATATCAAAAAATCTTAAAAAAAAAACAACAAAGCAATATTCATTAGAAGAAGCCTGGATAGACCAAAGTAATAGTTACTTTTATAATTACTTTTGATTATCACAAAAATATGATCCCAATCCAAATGATTTATTCTATGTCTGGATTCAGATGTGTTTCCCGCTATAATAATTAGCTACAGGATAGTATACTGTTCCATTGCAGAATTTCAGCTTGATAGTTTATACCAACGAACTGAGACTCTAAAATAGCCTTTTGGTTATTTTCACTGAGTTTGAGCCAAATATCAAGAGCAGACAACTTTATTTGTATCTGCAGTTATGAAGCTAGAAGACACGAGAGCAGGGATGTTCAATGAAAACCTGTGTCTGTGTACAGTTAAATCTTTCTTCCTTCCCGAATTTCTTTATATCCTCTTACTCTCTGTCACTTTCCGCTCTTTACTACAGTCTTTATCTTAATTACCCTAATAGAGAACTAGCTGTGTTTTAAATCATTATATATATAAATCTGTCTTTAGCAGTTTTTTATCTGTCCCCTTTTATACGTATGGTTCTTTAATGATTTCTTTGTTCCTGAGGAGCAGTAACCCTCAAAAATACTTCAAAACATCTCTAGGGACAAAGCAATTGTGCCATTCTTCATACTCTGCCTTCTAGCTGAATTGCTACCCCATTTCTGCCTATTAAAGTTGAGCCCTCTCTTCAAACCCTGTCTAAAAGATTCCTTCCTTCAGAAGGGCTCTCTCCTGCACTACTCTTTCCTAACCTAGTAGGAGGTGTGATCTGACCTCCCCACAAATTCCAATCATAGTCTGTCCCTTACAGCAATAGTGCCTTATAAATAAGAGTTGTAAGTACTTCCTAAAAATGGAATAACTAAGTACTTGTTAGAAATGGAATAACTATGGTCTTCTTTGCTTCACTTACCTACTTACGAATATTTAAATGAAATGAACATTTAACAGAGTTGTAAAGGTATAAGCTACTAATCAAAAAGTAACAATATTTTGTAGGCTTTAAAAAGACACATTTAGATGTAGGAGAACAAACTGCATGAAATCTTTCAATAATGTTCTCAGTTTTCAGAGTAAACAACTAAATAACTAGTTCAGAATCTGGGCTGCCTTCCTGAAACCAGATGACACATTTCTTGCCCTTCCTGTGCCAAGCGCCTCCTTTATGGCCCACTTGCCTGTGTAGCTTGGCATTGAGATCTGAACCTATGTTGACAAAGTCCTCTTCCTTCTCATCTTCGCCTGGAGGTGTGTTCATTTCTCTAGGCACTGTGCAACAGGACGAATCCTTGCTGGAGACAAAAAACACCAAATGTTAAAAAAGTCACTCACCCCTCACCATAGGTCCTCACTAGCACTTCCAGTCTGTACTGTGTGCTGGGATAAAATTAAGGAGACCCATAAAACCATCAATAGAGACAGCATACTTTTCATTATGAAAACTTGTGCTAAAATAATAATATGGTCATTTTACAATACTGTGAGCTATCGCAAAGTCATCTAACATTTTTGTTCTCATTTTGGGATCGAATTATAACTGCATAACTTGAAATCACAAAGAACAGTTTTTAAAATACAAAAGAGGCAAATTAGCTTTCTTTCATCAACTCTCTATGGTAATTTTTAAGTAAGGAAATAATGTAAAAAATCTCAGTTGACTTCTTTTTTTGGCCATGCTTGGAAGTGGGAATAACCTTAAAACGCGGCGGTCTCAAGGAACGCTTAATTAATCGACGATGTGAAGAAAAAATAATAATCGCTTCATTTCTGTTGCAGTCTAATCACAGACCACCCCCCTTTCCCCAGCCTTAGGGGAGGGAGCGTTCAATAAAAGTCTGTGTAAACTGATGCCCAGGCCGTAGTACTTCGAAGGAGCGCTGCTCGAACAAGTTAAAACGGAGCAGAGAGTAACCTCAAAGAGCAGCCCTCGAAACAAAAAAACTGCTCAAACCAACCAACGCACGGGATCGCAATGGCTCTGCTGGAGCGGATCCTGAAAGCCCGTCTGAGCCCGGCGGCCGGGCGGAGCGGGCTTCTGGGCGGCTGGGACGCTGGGCAGCCCCGGCCCGCGGGCTCCGGGCTCCCGGCGAAGGCGCGGGCCGAGGACAAAGGAGCAGGGCGGCCAGGGGCGTCGCAGGCCGGGGGCCGGGCAGAGGGGCCCCGAAGCCTCGCCGCCATGCCGGGGCCGGGGACCCTCGCCAACCTGGTGGAGTTCTTTGGGAAGGACGGCTTCAGCCGCATCCACGAGATCCAGGTAGCGGCGCGCGGGAAGTCTCTCTGGCGGGAGGGCGCCCGGGAGGGAGCGCCGGGAAGGAGACCCGGGAAGAGGACCCCGGGAAAGACGCCAGTGAGGGAACCCCGGGGAGCTCCGGAAAGAGAACCCCGGGAGAGGATGCTGGGGAGGGAGCGCCGGGGAAGGGTCCCGGGGAGAGGATCCCGGGAAGCGCGCCAGGGAGGGGGCATAGGGAGGGAAGTCCGCGGAGGAGACGCCGGGAAGGGTTCCCTGGTGGGGCGCGCCGGGGAGGGGGCTCTGAGTGCCCCGAGGAGGGGCGCCAGAGGAGAGGTCACGGGCCGGGGGCGCCCGGGAGCCCTGGGCCCCGCGCGCCGTGCGCTCCGGAGAGCTCCCGCGCGCGGGCCTGCGGAGCAGAGGGGGAGGGAGCAGCCGCTGGGCCGTCCCCGACGGTCCCCAGGGAGGCCCAAGAGGACCGTCTCTCCACGCGGTGGGCGAGGAGCCCTGTGGGTCTTTTCGCGGCCGAGGACACGTTGCATATGCTTTTAGTCTTCTTTGTTGGTGTTTTATAATGGAAAAACAAAACCCCCCAAATAGCGGGGGTTCGCAGCCTCCGGGTTATGTAACCTCTAAGTGATGAGAAGACAGACGAAGGTTCCTGAATCTTGGCGTCAAGCCAGGGCTGGGCAGGGCCTTAGGAAGAACCCAACCGGTCCAACAACCCTGTTGGAGTATAGGGGAGCCCGCTCATTCGACGGTGGCTCACCCTGACCCAGAATTTTGCCCCTCCCATGCCCACCTCAAACCTTTAATTGCAAGGTGACCCTCACCTTTAAGGCCGTGAGATCCAGTCTCTCTCACTTGCTGCGGCAGCTGCTGCCCACTCTGCCTCCGTCGTTTTCTCAGGGCTGCCACCCCAGCACCGGCTGTCATTTCTGGGACCTGGGCCTTTTGACCTCTTCCGAGAACACCCTCCACCCCGACTACTCCCTTCCTTTTGTTCAAAGGTTACCATTCAACCTTCAGAAACTTCTCAGAGGAAGTCTTTTGTAACCACCCACCTGGGTTTTGGTCATTCATCCATTCCCTCAACCATTAACCTACCAGATGGTGCAGAGGGCAGGGCTACCGTCCGAGGAGTAGAAATTTCATTGATAGAAAAAGACAGTTTAGCAAGAGGAGCAATTTTAATTTGACTAAAATTCCAGTTAGCCCCCATCTTGCCATCTGCCCCATGAGCCCTACACAATTTCTTCCCAGACATGTTTCTAGGGGTCAAAAATGATTTCCTCTCTTTTCCATGTGGAATCTGAACATAAGATATCAGGATGATAGTTTTCAAATATGGTAAAAACATTTTGTTTTGTTTTGTTTTTTTGTTTGTTGACATGTTTAATACAGGTTGCTCTAGACTGGATAAGGTTCTAGTATAACCCTTTCACTCTCCCGGTCACCCCTACTGCATGTCTAAGGAGGAAGAGAATTATTCTGTTATCTCAACTCCAGTTTCCTTTCACTCGACTTGTAGTCACAGAATGCCAGCTCACAAGGGATCACAGCATCCATCTATAGGACCCAGGTCTTTCACTTTACATGTGGCAAACACCGAAAGTCTTGGGTGAGTGACTTGGCCATGGTCACATAGCTAGTTAGTTGCAGAGCAGACAGTGATCAGGGGTGCCTGGTGTGACAGAGTGGGAGGGTCCTGTGTTACATACCAGTGATCTGCAAACACCTGTGGAGTCTTGGCCAATCAGTTATTCTCTCTGGACTGCGGTTTCCTCCTCTGTGCAGACATCTAACATTTGTCATCCATCTCATGGGTTATTGTGAGGCCATGAGATCAAGGCTGTGGAAGGGCTTTGTAAGCTGTAATAATAACCAATACACAAGAAGAATGAACACTTCTAGAACTCTTTCCATGGTTGCCCAGGCACAGTTCTAAGTCCTCTTTGGGAGGTAATTTCTGTTATTTCTCCACTTTGCAGATGAGGAAACTGAGGCACAGTGGAACCTAACTTCCCAAGGTCACCCATCTGTGACCCGAGATGCCAACTCCAGAGTTTGTGCTCTAGCTGGCTAAACAAACTGAGTCTGGCTGACTGTATCATTCCATGGCTCAGCACTAAAAGGGCCATGAACTTGTGTCCTTCATCTAGTTCTTTCTGCCCCTTGGTCAGTTGCTCCCTTGTCTGATTGTGTCCATTCAGTAGCTGGATTTCCCTGATGAATGGCCCCTCTCCCAGTACTTCCTATGACAGCCATCCTATTAGAGACCTGGAGAAACACCCTTCTGGGGTCACCTGTTTGTTAGGCGGAGTGATCCTTTGGCCCCTGACACATCCCAGTTGAGTCTGAGTGTCTTCATCTCCAGACAATGGGACTTCAACCAGGTCCATAAAGAAGCAAACAGCTTCTACCTGAGAGCAGAAGAGTGGAGAGATGACAGACTCTCTGGCCTGCCAATTCTGGTTGAGAATTGGGGTGATAAGAAACGTTGGCAGATGCCAAAGAGAAATGTAGTCATTTCCGCCATGCTCAGCCCTGCCTATGTCATGCTGAGCCATGCGTGAGGGTACTTATCTTTCATCCTTTCTCCTTCCCTCCTTCCTTCCTTAGTTATTTAACTGGATGGATTAACTCATTTACATTTATTGTGATTTCTTCTTTTGGTAACAACTTCGTTGAGATATAATTTACATATCATACAGTTCTCTCACTTGAAGTATACAACCATCACCACAAACAAATATAGAACATTTTCATAACTTTAAAAAGAAACCCTAAAGAATACAATATAGTATTCTTTAGCTATTACTCAGCAACCCTCCATTTCCCCCAGCCTTAAGCAACTACTGATGATTTATTTTCTATCTTTATAGACTAGCCTATTCTGGACATTTTGTATAAATGGAATCATACAATAAGTGGTCTTTCGTGTTTAGCTTCTTTCACTGAGCATCATGTTTTCAAGGTTCACCCATGTTGTAACATGTATCAGTACTTCATTCCTGTTTATGGGTAAATAATATTCCAGTGTATGGACAGACCACATTTTGCTTATTCATTCATCAGCTGATAGATAGACATTTGGATTGTTCCCACCTCTTGACTGTTACAAATAATGCTGCTAGGAATATTCAGTGTAAGTTTTTGTGCAGACATATGTTTTCATTTCTTTGGGGTCTATTTCTTGGAGTGAAATTGCTGTGTCAGATAGTAACTCTGTATAGACTGTTTTAAAGTAGCTGCATTATTTTACTTTCCATCAGCAGTACAAGAGGGTTTTGATTTCTCCACATTCTTGCTAATACCTGTTATTACCTGTCCTTTGATTAGAAGCATACTAGTGCACGCAAAGTGATATCTCATTGTGGTTTTTATTTGCATGTCCCTAGTGACTAATGATGTTGAGCTTCTTCCATGTGATTACTAGACATTTTGACACCTTCTTTAGAGAAGTGTCCATTCAAATAATTGTGAATTTTTTAATTGAGTTATTTGTTTTCTTCTCTGTTGGCTTGTAATAGTTTCTATAAATCTCTTATCCATATGTACTTTGCAAATATTTACCCCATTCTAGGGATTGTCTTTCACTTTCTTGGTAGTGAAAGACATTTAAAAATTGAAGAACATTTAAAAATTGTGATGATGTCCAGACATCTATTTTTTCTTTTGTTGCTCATGCTTTTGGTATCATATCTTAAGACACTATTGCCAAATCTTAGGTCATGAATATGTATCCCTGTGTTTTCCTCTTAGAGTCTTGTGGGTTTGGCACTGATGTTTTGGCCTTTGGTCCATTTTGAGGTAGTTTTTGTATGTGGTGTGAGACTAGCGTACAGCTTATTTTTTGTTTGTTGCTATCCAATTTTCCCAGCGTCGTTTGTTAAAGAGTCTATTCTTCCCCATTTAATTGTCTTCACACCCTTGTTGAAAATCAGTTGACCATAGATGTATGGGTTTATTTCTGAGCTATCAATTATTCCAATGATTTAGATGTCCATCCTTATGCCAGTATCACACAGTCTTCATTACTTTCATAGTAACCTTTGAAACAGACTCACAATGTTAGGCCTTCAACTTTGCTTTTTTTTTTTAAAGATTATGTTTGCTGTTCTGAGTGGCTGGAATTCTGATAGGCGTTATGCTGAATTTATGAATCGGTTTGGGAGGTACTACCATCTTAATAATATTGTTTTTCTTTCCTTGAACATGGATTATCTTTCCATTTATGTATGTTTTCTTTAATTTCTTTCAATGATTTTTGTAGTTTTCAGAGTGTAAGTTTTTCATTTCGTTTATTAACTGTGTTCCCAAATGTTTTATTCTTTATAATGTTATTGCAAATGGAATTGTTTTCTTAATTTTATTTTTGGGTTGTTCATTGCTAGTGTATGGCGATACAATTTTATTTTTGTATATTGATCTTATATTCTGTAAGCTTACTGAACATATTTATTAGTTCTGATTTTTTTTTAGCAGGTATCTTAGAATTTTCTATATGTGAGATCATGGCATCAGTGAATAGTGATAGCTTTATTTTTCCCTTTCTAATCTGGGTGCCTTTTCTTTCATTTTCTTGCTGTAGGTATTTTCACAGGTTCATTACACATTGCCCACAGGTAGCTTTCTTCGAGGGGGCAGGCTGGGTGGGCTGCTGAGGGCCTAAGGAAAAGGAGCCGGCAGAGCATGTTTGACTCAGAGGACAGTGTAGACCCTGCAGTGAGTTCATCCACACCCCATTCCTCTCTTGTTGCTTCACACACTTAAGGTATTTTTAAATACACATCTTTAAAGAATTAAGAAAACTTCTGTGAATATGATTAATGATGTGAAAATATGTTTATCTCAGGAATATTTAAAGTGGCGATTCTTTTTTTTTAATTAGTTTTTACTGGAGTATAGTTGAGTTACAATGTTGTGTTAGTTTCAAGTGTACAGCAAAGTGACTTAGTTAGACATATATTGTTATCCACTCTTGTTTAGATTCTTTTCCCTTACAGGTCATTTCAGAGTACTGAGTAGAGTTCCCTATGCTATACAACAGGTCCTTATTAGTTATCTATTTTATATTTAGTAGTGTGTGTACGTCAACCCCAATCTCCCAGTTTTTCCCTCCCCACTCCTTTCCCCCTTGATAACCACAAGTAAAGTGGCCACTCTGATCAGTTCTGTATGTTGTAGAGCTTCCCTCTGCCCCAGTGTTCTGCTCCCCTGACACCTAGGAGTGTCTGTATTGAAGGTGTATCATATCTGTGTATTTTTTTTTACTTTTTTGATTTCTCCTTGGTATTGCAGCAGAAGCACACACGGGAATATGGAAAAATCTTCAAGTCTCACTTTGGTCCTCAGTTTGTAGTATCTGTTGCAGACCGAGACCTGGTGGCTCAGGTGCTCCGCGCGGAGGGGGCTTCGCCCCAGAGAGCCAACATGGGGTCCTGGCAGGAGTACCGAGACTTGCGGGGCAGATCCACTGGCCTTATCTCTGCGTGAGTATGTGAAGCCAGGCTGAGCCTCAGCAGGAGCAGGGAGCCCAGGGAGACTCCCTCCCTGAATTACGGGGCTCCTAAAACCAGCTATTAAGAAAACACAGAACTCCCAGGGGAACAGTCTCAAAAGAGCCTCTTGTGTGGTCTCCTGAAATCTCCTGAAGTCCTCTGGGAAGAGACTTGATGGCAGGGAGAGGTGGGAGCCCCACTGACCAAGTGATGGAGAGAAAGTGTTTCTCAAGCAGCACTTCATGGCTTTAGGTGTCCACGTGATGGCCACCAAGGTGGCTGAAGCTCGCAGAGCCCACCTGTGAACAGGGGTAGGGTGGTGAGCTATCACAGGAGACCGCCTCCAGGAGGGTCTCGGAATTTCAGCACTTATTGCCTCGTGATGTTCCCGTCCCATAGCCGCTATGGTTATTATTTTGTTTGTATACACCTTTGTCTCTTCCGAGAGTGAATTGGCACAGCCTCAAGCAGGGAGCAGAGCACAGAGCATCTGCCAATCCCCTGGTCCAATTCCCATTAGTTTAGAGATTCTGCTCTTGACTGTTTGCCTTCCATGTGTGTCCTTATACATGAGCCGGGGAGTAAGACCATCCCTCCCCTCTCTCTGCGGTGTCTATCCCATCTTCATTCCATTTGGGTTGGCAGATCTTGTTGACTATTGCTAGGAAATTTTTGCAGAGATATTCTGGATTCCTTCCCAGAATATTGATATAAGTAAGGTTATTTGGAATTCACTTTATTCTAGGGAGGGTGAACAGTGGCTCAAGATGAGAAGTGTGTTGAGACAAAGAATTCTGAAACCGAAAGATGTGGCCATTTTTGCAGGAGAAATCAACGAAGTTATTGCTGATTTAATTAAAAGAATCTACTTCCTCAAGAGCCAGACAGAAGATGGAGAGACAGTGACCAACATCAATGACCTTTTCTTCAAATACTCAATGGAAGGTGAAGTGAAGTCAGGTGGTGGGAAAGATGGAAGAATGGACGTTTGCCAAAATATGTTTGTTATCATCGAGCATTTCCTGTGTCCCAAACAATGTGCTAAGCCCCATACATATGTATGTGTAATCCTCACAGTGCTAACGGAACCAGATTGGCCACCACTGTTTGACAAATGGGGAAACTGAAAAACTACTGTCCATTTTTAATGGCAGAAACTTTGTTTCAAATTCAGGCCTCTCTAACTCAAGAACCATGCTCCTGATTACTACACATTTTGTTTTAGCACAATTGAAAAAGCAACAGAGGGACTTCCCTGGTGGCCCAGTGGGTAAGACTCTGCACTCCTAATGCAGGAAGCCCCTATTTGATCCCCAGGCAGGGTATTAGATCCCACATGCTGCAACTAAGACCTGGCACAGCCAAACTTAAAAAAACGCAGCAGAAATTGAGACGATGTGTACTACAATCATTCTAGCTTTTAAAATCCTTGTTAGATGGGTAGTACATTCCCACGGTTCAAAAGGTACTCATGGAAAAGTTTCCCTCTCTCCTGACCCAGCTAGATCACCAGTTTCTTCAAGAGATATTTTACATATGTACAAAGAAATACATGTGAGTCTTCTTTTTACTTAAAAATAAAAGGGAGCACACCAAACATTTTTTCTGAACCTGAGTTTTTTGAGAATTCTATTAGATTTCCCACGTTTACTATTTATTCCCAGGCCAGGGATCGAACCCATGTCCCTTGCAGTGAGGGTGCAGAGTCTTACCCACTGGACCACCAAGGAAGTCCAGGTTTCCCATTTAAAAAAGTGAGTTTAGCTTGCTTCAAATTTAATTTTTAAGTTAACTTTTTAAAGTTCTGGCATTAATGTTCTCTAAAAGTAGTCACAAAATCAACAGAGAAGTGAGTTGTAAATACACTGAGAAATCCTGCTCTTCCCTGGTTCTTGGAGACCCTTTCCTCTGCCCCCTTAGCTCTCGGGTCTGGGGCTCCCCAATGTGCGGCCAGTAAGAGCCACGTTTTAACTCCCCAAAGTCGAGCAATTGGCTGAAAGGTTGGGAATTTTGCTTCATGGGTCTTGAACAGACTGTTGAACTGAGGGCATGGTGAGGCCGAGGGTTAGTTATCACCGAACGCACAGCGTCCTGAGGATCAGAGCCTGATAGAGGAAAACCTCAGAGGTAGGCACTTGGACGACTTTGGGAGTTACTTTTATGGCCAGGTATCTCATGTTGATTCTGTGGATAATCTAGAAGAAGAAAAGTTGTAACTTTTCCCCTATACAGGAGTGGCCACCATTCTTTATGAAAGTCGTCTGGGCTGCCTGGAGAACAGCATCCCGCAGTCGACCGTGGACTACATCGAGGCCCTGGCGCTCATGTTCTGCACGTTCAAGACCTCCATGTATGCCGGTGCCATCCCTAGGTGGCTCCGCCTGCTCATCCCCAAACCCTGGCAGGAATTCTGCAGGTCCTGGGATGGACTCTTCGAATTCAGTAAGAGAAGAGTGGGGGCACCTTCTGTAGAGCCGGGTGGACCTGACTTCCCTGCTGGTTGTGTGTCTCACACTCACACAGACAGTGGCATCACTGCAAGGGATGCCCTGGTGAAGTTATGTGCTGTTTGGACTCAAGAACTTTTAGCCTGGTTTTCTGGAGGAGCAAAATGCATATGGATTGTGACCACAAGTAATGTGATTGATTTCTCATTTTTAAACTCTTTTAATTTTAACGAACCTGCTTGCAGGGACAGGTGCAAGTAAGTGTTGTCCATGGGAGATGGTGTCTGGAGTCCAATCATTCTGTCATTGCTTAAATCATTGAAACATTCTCAATGGCAGCTTTTTTGGACAGAGACCAATTCATTTATTGCTTACTGGGTGAAAACAAGCTGGGAGAAACCATTTTGTTCCAACCCAGGTTGAGATAAAGTAATCTATCAGATTAGTTTTCTGATATGGTTAAAAATTTTAGTATAAAAGAACTTTCAAAGTGCAAGATTTCCAAGATGTCTAGAACAATGTTTGTAGAACAATAGTAACTTTGAAAGAAGTTTCTTGGAGGTCAGCATTCGTTTGATTTTTTTTTTTTTTTGGCCACACTGTGCTGCTTGTGGGGATCTTAGTTCCCTGAGCAGGGATTGAACTTCATCCCCTACAGTGAAAGCTTGGGGGTCCTAACCATTGGACTGCTAGGGAATTCCCTCATTTGAGTATATAAGTTCTGATATATATAATATGCTAGCATCTTTCTGCAGTAATTCGGCCCTTTCCCTTATTCGGTCTCCCTTCTGGAAACATAGTGGGAAAAAAGAATCTATATTCTTGTTACTCCACAGCTTTTTTGGCTATTGCATTAGAAAAAGGAATATTTGCAAATGCTTTATGGATTATTTTACAAAAAGAAGAGATATTTAGATATTTATCTTTGTTTCTTTGGAGTATATGTAAGTACCTAGTTGGGTTTATTCAACAATTCATGAACCAGCAGCATCCCACCTTGCAAATAGAAGGGAGTTCCCAGCCGTTATTCATTTATACAAACAAGCATATGAATGAAGTTCCAAGGTTGGCAGTAAACCAACAGGGGCTTGTCTAGCCTCTGAACCTGCCAAAAATGGAGAGAACTTATTGGAGGGATGAAGAGGGAATTGAGACTGAAGAGGAGATTCTTTTTTTCTTTTTTTTTAACTTTTTATTTTGTATTGGAGTATAGCTGATTAGCAGCATTGTGTTAGTTTCAGGTGGACAGCAAAGGCACTCAGCCATACACATAACATGAATCCATTCTCCCCCAGATCCTGCTCCCTTCCAGGCTGCCACATGGCATTGAGCAGTGTTCCATGTGCTATACAATAAGTCCTTGTTGGTTGTCCATTTTAAATATAGTACTGTGTACACGTCCATCCCCAACTCCCTAACTAACCTATCCTCCCATCTTGCCCTAGTCACCCTCCCCCACTGTGAGTTCTGTGGGTCTGTTTTGTAAATAAGCTCATTTGTATCACTTGAAGAGGTGATTCTTAACCAAACTTCTTTCAAAAGAAACCCTGTTTTCAAACAGGCCAAATTCATGTTGACAACAAGCTGAGGGACATACGGTGCCAGATGGAAAGAGGGGAGAGAGTGAAAGGAGGGCTGCTCACCTACCTCTTCCTCAGCCAGGAACTGACACTGGAGGAAATCTACGCCAACATGACTGAGATGCTGCTGGCCGGTGTAGACACGGTGAGCTCTCACGTTTCCTTCTCTCTCGACAGACGCAAAATGGTTAGAGTCTAGGACCTTTCCAAGAAAGCCGACAGATGGCAGATACTTTAAGAGGATTGTGCATGTTTGTACTAGCTGAACGTCTGCTTCGCTGCTGCACGTCTCCAGAAGAAAACTCCACTTTTTCTCTTTTTAAAAATATATGTAAAATGTAAAACTAAGGTGCACAGTGAATTCTATAAAGAACATAACCCAGTTCCACTATCATGCACACAAAGTAACAGTTTTCTAAAAAATTTTATGACTTTTTTTATTGGAGTCTAGTTGCTTTACAATGTTGTGTTAGTTTCTGTTGTACAGCGAAGTGAGTCAGCCACATGTGTAGGTATATCCCCTCTTCCTTGGGTTGCCTTCCCATTTAGGTCACCAGAGAGCATTAACTAGAGTTCCTGTGCTAAATAATACGCTTTAAAGTTTAAAATCCTGATTTGCAAACATTTCTCCATTGTTTGATAATATCAGAAATGCAGAGGGCACAGAACTTAAGATATTCTGGGTTATGGAAAACTCCCCAGTTCATTTGATAAGGCCAGCATAACTTCAAAACCTGTTTAAAGAAGTGTAAAGAAAGAAATGTTTAATAAGCAGTTGGCTTTAATATGTGTGTGTGTCAATTTAAAATAAAATCTGAGTGAATAGATTCAATCAGTGTAGCAGATGGATAATATACTAGGACCAAGGAGAGCTCAATATCAGAATGAAACAAAGCACTGACCACTGATTTGGAGGGAATTCTGTACCCTATTGCTAAGTGAGAAATGAAGGTGTAGAAAAGCGTATCCTATATTCACGTTAGTAAAACCAGCGTTGCCCCCGCGCCCCTGTCCACGTGCAGGTGTGCATCTCTGCGTGATTGCTGGGCATAGAGGAAGTGTGGAACCTGCACACTCGATGGTTACCTTGGGTTCCCTGACTGGGGCGGGGGTGCTACAGGTGAAAGTGTGTGAAGAAAGTGGTGAAATAGGAAAAAGGAAGGCCAGGCTTTCAGTAATGTGGAGGAAAAGTCAGTTGAGTGAGATAATTAAGATTAAGCAGTAAATGTGGTGATAGACTGTGCATGTCTGTAGGTATCCTTTTGTTCTCACAGAATCTTCTGAAGCAGGTGTTATTGTCTTCTATTAACCGGTGGAAAGATGAAACAGCAAAGCTTACCTCAAGGTTTTTCCTTCACACGAGTGCTTCCTGGACTTGAGGAAAGCATGAATCTCCCTTTTAGAGGGAGGAAAAAACCTATGGTCGACATTTTTAGTGACATGATGTCACTTAAGTAAAAGCAGAAAAACTTCACATAAATTCATTACTCTTATGGATCATCTTCAACAATAAAACGAAATGTATATATATGAAATGCAAACTAATCAATGCAGTCAGTTCCAGCCATGAAAATTCTAATTAACTGTGTGAATGTGACAGTGTGGCTTTGAGTGGGGCACGAATGTGGGAATGCACAGCCCAGCCCTAAGCTGATTCATATGTGTGGTACTCTTGCCCCCTGGTGGTAACTAAGAGTATCACCACGTGATGGAGGTGGTGCAGAAAGGACCCATTCCTACCTGAAGGAAACTTCAGGGGACAAAAGCTTGCAACGTTATGCTCATTTGAAAAAACAAAAATGTTATTTTAAAAAGCCAACTTTGTTGTAGCATAATTTGTGCACAACAACCTGCGTCCATTTAAGTGGTACAATTTAATACAGATTGTTGACAGATATAGTGTAAATACAAATGCTATCATTTTTTAAACCAACACCACAATCAAGATCCTGGACATTTTTATCATCTCTGCAAGTTCTTCACCCTCATTTCAGTCCATCCCTCCCATACCCCCACCCCTGGCAACAGCAGACACTGTACATCAGTTTGCATTTTTCTAGAAATTTGTATAAATGGAATCATACGGTATGTATTTTGTGTCTGGCTTCCTTCACACAGTGAAATGATTTTTGAGATTCATGCACGTTGTTGCCTATAAAGATATTTATTCTTTTTCTTTTTATTATTGAATAGTCGGCATCACAGACTCAATGGACCTGAGTTTGAGCAAGCTCCGGGAGATGATGAGGGACAGGGACACCTAGTGTGCTGCAGTCCATGGGCTTGCAGAGACTGAGTGACTAAACAACAACAATTACTGAATACTATTCCATTGTATGGCTATACCACATTTGGGTTTTCCATGAAACTGATTTTAATAGAAATTTTCTGTTCTCTTGATAGGAAGCATCTAATTTATGTCCTTACCATTTACAAGATGAACTTGCACATTATATTATGGTTACAGTAGAGCTTGTCCTCTAAACACTTATGGACTGTATCCTCTAAAAATCCATAATATCTATCAGAGGGAAATAATGTCAATGACTTACTTAAGTTAGTCTTTTTAGTTGAAAGAAAGGGCTCTTTACTGTGGAATGTCCTTGTTTACAAGCAAGTGAAATATAGTCACGTAGATAATAGTACTGATTTTAGTGAAAATCTTGGAACCTAAGATATAGAATAGAATTGTTCTCAGTAACCAGAAATCCAGTCTTCAATCTAAGAAACGGTAGAAGCAGTGATACTGCTTTGTGCAAATGCCATCCAATCCTCATATGGTAGTTGGCTTGATAAGCACACGAGAACAATGAATGAATGGACCGTTAATAGACCTGTGACTGCCCCCTCCCCACCCTCACTCCCTGACTCCCACATCTCCTCTAGGTTAGGGCAACCAGAGCAGGCCTAGCCCAGCCATGGGCCTGCGGCATGCCATTCTCAGGTTGATGGGCAGCCTCAGGCTCTTCCTAGCAAAACCCAAGTGACCCTTGTAAAGAAGGTTGCAGAAAGTTCTAGGCACAACCTCCAGGCTTGACCAGCATTTCTATGGGCTCACAGACTCCAGTGAAGAGGAGGAGAATTGCTCTTCAGTGATTTTTTAAAATTATTTTTTATTTTTGGCCACGTCACGTGGCTTGCAGGATCTTAGTTCCCTGACCAGGGATTGAACCCAGGCCCTCGTCAGGAAAAGCGCTGAGTCCTAACTGGACCGTCAGGGAATTCCCACTCTTCAGTGATTTTTAAAAAGTTCTAAAATAATGTTTCCTGTAGCTCTTTATTGAAAAAAGCACTTGGATCCCATAGCTGATAGTACTTTCCCTAGATATCTGGAGGAGTTAAGGGAATCATCTTTCGTTTGGGTAAGACGTACAATGCCCTGACAGTTTCACCTGCAACTTATTCTCTTGTGACCTCACGTCCAGTGTCACCTGCTGCTGAAATCCTTGGCTTCATTCAAGACATGTGCCTGTGTCTGCCGGTTTCTCTCTTAGACATCGTTCACGTTGTCCTGGGCAGTGTATCTCCTCGCAAGGCACCCAGAAGTGCAGCAGGCCCTGTACCGGGAGATCGTGAGGAATCTGGGGAAAAGGCGTGTTCCCACGGCCGCAGACGTCCCCAAAGTCCCGCTGGTCCGAGCTCTGCTTAAGGAGACCTTGAGGTAAAAGGCTCACCAAAATTTATGTCAAAAACCGTGTCCATTAAATCTGATTCTTCATCATAATGATTGTGCCTTTGACTTCAAAACTGGGTCCTAAACCAATACTCCAGTGACTCTCGGTGGCTGAAATGCTTAGGAAGGAGAGGCTCGTGACCATTTTATTTCCCCTCTGCTCTCTTCAGAGCGGGAGAAAGATGTTCTGTTTCAGAGTTGGAAATATTCATTTCTTCATTAAGATCTTTATTGCTCTTTTTTTGTGGCCACACGACAGAGCATGTGAGGTGTAGTTCCCCCGCCAGGAACTGAACGTGTGCCCCCTGCATTGGATGCGTGAAACCTTAATCACTGGGCTACAAGGGAAGTACCCATGAAGATCTTTAGAGCCATGCTCAAACTTTGCACACACTCTGGACATTCGACTCACCAACCGTTTCCCAGTGTGCTCCTCGAAGGATAAAGCAGAAAAAGAGTGATCGTCAGGAAAATGTACTGGGATGTTTGGCCAGTTGCCATATGCGTTTACAAGATCCTGTGGTCTTGTGTGAATCTGCTCCCAGACAGGGCTTTACCGACATGGGAAAGGCCAGAGCATGAGGGATATAAGTGATCTTGGGCAGCCTTGGGTGGGAGGAGGTGGGATTAGGTTACCACTGAAGGTTCTTCCTCCTGTGAGGGTCAGGATCCTGACTTCCTCTATGGAGGAAATGCCATGACAAGGAGCAAAGGTTATTCACAAAATACTCACTAAAATAATTCTCTTAAACCTGACTTGATAATGATGTTTCAAGTTGTATTGCATCCTCAATCTTCAACATGCTATTTAATCTTAAAAAAAAAAAAAGCCAGTTGTGTGTTAACTGGTATTTGTCAATTAAAATTATATTCAGAGTTTTCGTAGGTTACCTCTCAGAGAATCTGAAAATTGAAGTATATTTCTCAGAATTTATTTCCTGGAACTCTGAATCCTATGAACTATTCCTTGATAAAGAGTTCCCATGCATGCCTGTATTTCAGAAATTCAGAATTATTCCTCTTGGGAGCATAATAGCACATTAGAAGCTGTGCTTTGTGCTTTGTGATCTTTTTTGACTATGAGATCTTTTAAAAAAATTTTATTTTTAACTGGAGGATAATTGTTTTACAGTGTTGTGTGAGGCTTTTTTGGGTCCTTCTGAGGTCCACAAAGGTCCTTGCAAGATTTTCCCATTTATTTTTTAGAAAATGAAAATGGCATTATATCTAGACTTTTAAATGTTTAGTAAACTATTTTGAAAGTCACCACTCCTTTCTGGTCCCCCTTGGCTCTTTCCAGGCTGTTTCCAGTGCTGCCGGGGAATGGCCGGGTCACACAAGAGGACCTGGTTGTTGGCGGGTATCTGATTCCCAGAGGCGTGAGTCTGGTGGATACAGTAGGGCTGGCTGAGCTGGGGAGGCTGGATTGGAAATTTGCTTCCACGTTTAGGATGTCCTTGTTCCTATGTGAATATCTGCAGATTTCCTTTTCTTCTGCATGTATTTTTAGGATGAAGATGGGGCTTTAGGAGCAAGGAGAGGTGGACTGTGTGATATTGCTCTGGCCAGAACAAAGCCAGATATTTCTGTAGCTCATATGACCATTCCACCCTCCCTCCCCTGGAGGCTCCGTGAAAGCAGTAGGTCCCTCGGGGGAGTTTCGGAAGGACTTGAATTGCCTTCTCTGTGGCGGCATTGAGGTTCATTCAGGGTGGGGTGTGCTTTGAAGGGGGACCTACCGTCCTGGGTCTGCATGGCCTCTTGGGCCCTTACATGGCTTGTCCCAGTGCAGAGCATCTCTGGAGGGTCCGTCCAGCTAGGGCTATGGCCTCTGCTCTGCTTTCCCTGGATTCCATTCTTTATTCCTTTTCTTATGGTTTGCACAGACCCAGCTGGCCCTCTGCCACTATGCCACATCCTATGAGGATGCAAACTTCCCTCGGGCCAAGGAGTTCCGGCCTGAGCGCTGGCTGCGGCAAGGAAACCTGCACAGGGTTGACAATTTCGGGTCCATCCCCTTCGGCTATGGGGCTCGAAGCTGCATCGGGAGGAGGATTGCAGAGCTAGAGATCCACCTGCTCGTGATCCAGGTAAGACTTGGGGGCTCAGTGGCCCGTGGGCTCGGTCTAGGTGTCTGGGCTCACCTGGATCAAGACTTAGGCGGGAAAAGAGGAAAAAGAATTTTGAAAACTTTAAGAGCTTCCTGTTAAATCTTGTTTATATGTTAAAACGCTTCCTCCTCCCCCTGCAGTAGCCATCTCTAGTCACATGGCCACCAGCCTGGTCCTTGTTTCTCTCCTCCTTGGAGTCATGTGGGCAGAACTGGGATGGGTGTGTGTGGGAGGGGATTGGAAGCTGCAGGAGCCCAAGTGCTCCCATGGGAGCTCTGCAGATGGGTGCGTGGGAGGTGTTCAGGAGTGGCCCTCAAACATTGTGGATCATCCTGTCACCAGGAGCTCCTGGCCACAGAGAGAGTCACTTAGTGGGTCCAGGGTGGGGTTCCAAGTGATTCTGATGGCAGTGTCTGTGGGCTGCACTCAGTCTAAGAAAATGCATGTGCTGGGCGTGGGGGCAGCCCCACCCCTGTGTATGCTGTTCAAGTCCCAGCTTCCCAGGCTCCTCCCTTCCGAGCTTGTCACTCTTGTCACTGTCACCAGGGAGGATGTCACACTTGCCCCCTGAGGCCCCTTCATCACCTCATTTTATGTGAATCAGCCTTTTACACAGGGAGGTGGTTCTCAAGCTTGTTTGGGTTTCAAAACCTCAGGCAGGCTTGGTTTTGGTGAGAGAAAACCTTGCACATTAATCTCTAAATGTGCGAGTGTTTACTTTGGTGCTTGTACAGAATCTGAGTTCAGGCTGTGGCAGGAAGTAAATAATGTCTGAAGGAAATTTTATAAAATAAAACCTGTAGTAGAGAAAACTCTACCCATTAGCCTTTCCTGCAGATCTGGGAAGCCTGCCATGGAAAACCTTGGCCCAAGGTTCTGGAGCTACTATGGTTGACTCCAGGCTTTGAAAGCATGAGGGGATGACCTGGGGACCCATCTCCCCCTTTCACTGATAAGAAAGCTGAGTCTCAGGGAGTTGGAGCCACTTGGCATTGTTGTGGCATGGCAGGTGTGGGGCACTAGGCAGGTGTCCTATCTCCCACCTGCACTTCCCTACGTGTCACTGAGGTGCTTCCTGCAGGCTGTCAGAGGCCGGGGCAGAACATGCAGGGATTGGGACCTTTGCAGATGATGGCATCAGAGAGCATAAGGGATGGGGAAGCCTGGCCAGCCTGGTGGGGATTCTGGGTGGTTGGCATGGGGAGGTAGGCTTGGAGGACGTGAGGGGCCACTGCCAGGAGAGGCTGGTGCGGAAGGGGTTGGGGAGGACCCAGCAGAGGAGGGGCTGGACTGTCATGCGGTCATCCCATCTCTATGGGCATGCGAGTGGCTGTAGCTCAGCAAGACTGAGTTGTGTCTCTTCCAGCCATGAGCCCCACAGACACTAGCCAGGCTCAGTCGTGGACAAAGTGGAGACAGATACGTGTGGAGGGAATAGCGGTTCCAGGCAAACGGACTCCAGTCCCACTTCTGCCAGCTTGTGGTTCCAACACCATGGGCAGGCTGCTCTGCAACTCTCTGAGCCTGTTCCTCATCCACAAAATGGGCCAAATACCTGCCTTTTGGGTGTGTGAGGGATAAAAGTGGTCTATGCACAGAATCTGGGTGGCAGCCTTTGTGGTTTGCACACCTGCCCTCAGTGTCTGCTCCCAGGGACTGTGTCCGGGAAGGCCCTGGCTCCGTCAATGATGCTGGGTGCTCCATGGGCACATCTCCGACAGGCAGAGTTCATTTCTTGCTGAGAGCCGTTCAGACAGCTGTCAGGGAGCTAACTGCTTCCTGGCTCTGATGGCCTGGACAATTACAAGGGATGCCAAGGACAAGAGGCCATCTGAGGGCCCAGATGGGTGGACTGGGAAGAGGGTCAGAAACTGTGTGTTTGGTGGTGGTGACGGGGGTTTTATTTGCTTCTGTTAACATATTCGTGTACCTGATAAAGAGTGTACCTGCTTCAAGAGTTCTCATTTCTACTGCAAGTATAGAGAGGGAAAATCATTGTTTGTTATTGCCAAAAGAAAAAGAAACGGCACAGATAAACACACTAGGAATGAGAGAAAAGGCATACCTACAGATGCAGTAGATGATTATTTTTAAATCAAAAAAAGACTGCAAACAGCTATTTTTCTTTTTTTTACAGAAATGCCCTGTCACCAAACCAAGTATGTTCAGGAATGCAAGGATGGCCCACCTCAGGATAGAATTTATCACAGTGGGACAAATTAAAGGACAAAATTTTATGACCATCTCCCAAAATAACTGATAAAATTCAACACCCATTCATGAAGAAAATCTCTTAGCACAACAGCAATGGAAGGGCTTTTCTTCAGCAAATAAATAGTGTCTATCCCAACAGAACAAAGACTGTGCCTGTGGCCTGTGGGAAGGGATGGATTGGTTTTAATGCTGCAATAATAACATGTTTTCTTGAAATCAGGAACAAGACATTCATATTGCACAGAGAATGTTTGGAAGATACACCTCTGCTCCTTGGGAGTTGGAGTCTTGAAGTAGAACGGGGGCCTAGTTTTTTGCTTTTATACCTCTTACATAGTCTTACTTTTTCAGTGAGCAGGTACTGCCATTCAGAAAAGTGGAAAATCCACGTGGGATGTTGGCCTTAGAGTTAGATGTACGTGTGAGTCCTCCCACTGCCACACGGGGATGTGCCAGCAGTTCTGTGAGGTCAGAACTAAGAGTCAGAGGTTAGATGTTGAGGTGACGGCATCTCGATGCCAGAACGTTCTGGATCTGCCTAAATGCACGTCATTCAGCTTGGCTTTCTAACAATGACAAGGGAGTAGTTCAGCCTGTGTCTTCATTGCACCCCTGCTCGCTGCCTGACCTCCACCCCAGCTCACCTGAAGGACCCATCAGTGCATACTGTTGCTTTACCTGGGAGATGAGGCTGATAGTTGGGGTGGAGTAGGTTGGGGCGTCTGCATCCCACGTGATGATATAGGTCCTCCAGCACCTATGCTCAGTTAGGTGGTTGGGGTGGGGGAGGGAAGAGTGGCTAGTCTCCCCCCTGCACTGTCCCCACGTGCTTGTGAGCCAGGCCCTGCCTCCCTTCCAGGGACCAACGCAGTTCTGACAGAGGTCCGTAGAGGAGGTTGCCTTTTTCTCTCTAAGCCTAGAGGTGATTTTGAAAATCAAGCCATGGCCAGTTGATGGGGAGATTAGTGCTTGAGGCTGATGGATACTTAGGTGCTCTTTAAAGCTGGTCATTTAGATGCTTTGCAGTTTCACCCTGAGAGATAGGACTACTTCTGGTTTGGAACCATAGAAGTGAGAAATGGAATCAAAGGTGCAAATGAAGAATATTTAAATTAAGGATAGTAATGGATGAAGTCTGGATACTCTGCCTCCTCTTGACAGCTGTGCCCCTGCTGTGTGTGTCCTACCACTGAGGTGGTTGCAGATTCTAAACCTTGGAATTTCACTTTGTTCTTCTTTTCTCCTTTGATTCCTTCTTTTTCTAGACCTACAGTGGAACCAATAGAGTTAGAATTTTGAACTTGCTAATAAAATATAAGTTATTTGAACATTTTTTTACCAAGCAAAGTTCATGTGCCCAACACACAGTGAGGCCAAACAAACCAAAACATCAGACTTTGGAGCAGTAAAAGGTTTATTACAGAGTCAAGAAGGAAGAATAGGTGACTTGTGCTCAAAATCCTTGATCTAGTCAATGGTTTGGGGGGAGAAACTTTTATAGGCAAAATTTGGGGTGAGGCTGCAGGGTGCATGACTTTGTTCTGATTGGTTGATGGTAAGTGGACAGGGCGGTGCTCCAAGAATCTTGTATTCACCTTGAGTTTACCCTCTTCCACCTAGGTGGGGTCCTTAGTTCTGCAAAAGAGCTCTAATATACTGTATGTGTATCCCTTAAGGAGGAATCAGGACTCTGACTGCCCTCCCCTCATTTCTGCATCCCCTCCCTTCACTAATTAGTAACTGGGTGATTCCCCTCTTTGGAACTCAGGGAAGGCCAAGGAGGCCTAATGAAGCCTATTTCCTTCAGGCAAGAAATGGAGGACATGAAGGCTTCTGTGCCCAGGAACCCCACAAAATCCTATTCAGTTTCAGTTCTGCCTGCATATCTTTGTTCCATGGACCTCACAGTTACTCATTGGATGTGCCAGACTCGAACAGGACATGACGCTGTTTCTCACATCTCTTGTTCCCTTGGTTTCCTGCAGCTGGAGCTATGATGAGAGTACAGGTA
This sequence comes from Giraffa tippelskirchi, assembly GCF_054371585.1. NCBI lineage: Eukaryota > Metazoa > Chordata > Mammalia > Artiodactyla > Giraffidae > Giraffa > Giraffa tippelskirchi. The sequence goes on from NC_137277.1 coordinate 68,307,808, forward strand.
CTGCAGATTTTCTGCTATCCCAATTTTAAAAACCTTCTCTCTTTCTCTTTTTAGTTGCTTCAACATTTTGAGATCAAAATGTCTCCTTGGACTAAAACTGTTCATGCAAAAACCCATGGGCTTCTGATGCCAGGGGAGCCCATCCATGTGCGTTTTGTTAACAGAAAGTGAGCCTGGTGTTTTTCACCAGCCACCAGACCGACACACAGCAGGTGTTTGCGGGCCATGGATGACGGCAGGGGAGGAAAGAATCCCTGCTCCGGCGATCTTGGTAATAGACTGGCCTCCTCGGTCTTGGGAAACTTTGAAATCTTTTTGCAAAGTAATGTGAGAAGATTACTTTTGCATTCCAGAGTTGCCTTTTTTTTTGGTTTTTTGAGTAACAGCTGTTGAGAAGCCAGTGGCACTGAATTCTCATGCCTCACATGGTGTCTTGCCCTTGGACTTACCCATAATCTCTGCATTTGGGCCAGGAAGTGTTGGTATACTTACAGATTCAGTGCTTGAACATACGTTCTCCGATACTGCATCAGGACTGCATGTTAGGACAGAATTCCAACTTCTTATCTTGAAGAGGAAACATTAGAGGCTTCAGTAGAACACACCTGTGGTTGCCAAGGAGGGTGGGTGAGGGAGAGAAAGATTGGGAATGTAGAATTAGCTGTATAGTACAGCAAACTGTATTCAATATCCTGGGATAAGTCATAATGTAAAGGAATATGAAAAAGAATGTACATATATGTATAACTGAATCACTTTGCTGTACAGCAGAACTTAACATTGTAAATCAACTATAATAAAATAAATTTTAAAAAAGAATACTTCTGTAATACCATAATTATGGGCAGTGACTCATATGGGGATTTGAGCCCACATGTCAGGACTTGAACCCAGCCTAAATCTGATTGTAACTTGAACCAGTGGTCTGCTAATTAGAATTACTCACCTGGGGTCTGGACTTAACTGAGGCTCAGGTTCCTTGTGTCTCAGCGTAGAAAGAATTCAGTGAGAGACAAAGTAATAGGTAAGAGGTGGGTTTGTTTAGAGAGATACACATTGCATAGACAGCATGTAGTCTATCTCATCAGGCAAGAGTGGCCTGGGGAGAAACACTCCCTGTTCTCCTGGCCAGAATCTAAACCTCCTGCCTAACTTCCTGTTGTCCCCACCCTTGTGTGTGCAGTTTCCTCCCTGTGCGTCCAGTCCTGTGTGGGGATTTTTTCAGGTGATGTGAGCTAGGCTCTGGTCTTTGGACCCTGCAGACTCTGGGTGGGGGATGGGATCAGGCTCCCTCTGAGAGGCTCTGGAAGGTACCCCCCCCACTCATCTGGTGAGGGTTGTAGCCCCCAGTCTGGGGTTAGGGAGGAGAATGTGGGGTCCCTGCCATGCACTGTCTGCAGTTTGCAGTTTCCTCTGTTTGCAGCCATTGCACCCTTACTGGAAAAGATACAGTCCAAGGGGAAGTCCTTGTCTCTCAGTCACTGTTCCTGTCCACAGAGCTGGGGTCTGGCCTTGGAGCTGACGCTGGAGACAGGACCTGCTGATGTGGATGTCTGTGCTTGGCTTTCTCATTCTTTCACACCAGAGGCAGTGCTGGTATAGAATGGACCCTGAACCCTCCCTTGAGTGGAATGGGATTGGGGTGGGGAGCAGATCCTGACAGACACTTAGAGCCCCACCCATTGCCATGTCTTTAGTTCTGCAAACCTTTTATTTAAAGTGCTAGTTTAATAGTACTGAGATCTGTATTCTTGCCCAGGAAATCGCATGGACAGAGGAGCCTGGCAAGCTATAGTCCACGGGGTTGCAAAAGAGTCGGGACATGACTTAGTGACTAAGCAACAATTGTATGATGTGGAAACTTGCTCTGTGGCTTCATACAGGGTTAATTTATGAAAATGTTCCATGATGCTTGCTGGATGAAGGGCTTCATATCTGTCTTATTATGCCAGGCTTGCTATTGTGCTGCTGAAAACATCTGTATGCTTCCTAATGTTTGCCTCTCCATCATTAAGAATGATGTATTAAAAATTCCCACTCTAATTGTGGAGTTGTCAGTTTTTGCATAATGCAACTTCAGTTCATGTTTATTAGGTGCATCTGAGTATTGTTTTATCTTTCTGGTGAACTGTTCCATTTATCATCATGTAGTAACTCTCCTGATCCCTCCAGGTACTTTGGCCTTAGAGTCTATTTTTATCTGACAGTGATTTAGCTATTCCAACTTCATTTTATTTGCCTGGCACTTCTATGCCTATTAGTTTCCTTTCTCCCCCAGTCTTTTACTTTTAATCATATTGTCTTCTTTTTGTTTTAGATGTGTCTCTTGTAAACAGAATATAGCTGGATTTTTTAAAAAATCCCACTTAGTGATCTCTGTCATTTAACTGTTATAAAATGAGCAGTAATATGGGTGGTTGATTTATGTTAGCAAACTTGGCTTCATTTTGGTCTTGAGATAAAATGGCCAGCGTAAATGCTGTTTATATTCACGTTTCCCTAGGTGTGTGTGCAGGCCACAGCAGCATGCCCTGGGTGTAGTCAGTGCCGAAGGGGTCTGTTCCTTCGTGAGCCTGCCTGCAGGGACGGCCTCCTCTTTTAAAGCAGGTTGTGTACAGCATTCAGTACACTGAAGGTAAGCTGAACCATCAACATCACCGGTGTGTAAGATGTTATTTTACTGGAACAGTTGACAAATGAGGGACGTTAGCGTTGTGGCAGAATTCCCCGCATGTGTGAGAGCTGATCTTGTTTTATTTTTGCCATCACAACTGTGGAGTAGTTACAGTTTCTGTTCTGTTCATCACATTTGCAATTTGAAGAGAATGCGCTTGATGGATGGAGCGCCTTCAGTGTACTGTTTCTTAGTAACTTTCATTTTTTTAAATCAACTTGCTATAGACTTTATACACATTTTGTTAAATACAGTTCCTAGTGACAGAAACAATGCGTAGTTTCCTTTACTGATAACAAATGTTGAGGCCTAATTCTGGAAGTCCTCATATTTAAAAGTTAGATAGACAACGTAATGAAATTTTTAACTATTTGTATGTCATTTTGAAAGTGTATGCTTTATGGTAAAAAGTGTTTTTCATTTGTTCATTGTTTTCATTATTTGTGATCATGTTGTCTTTCAATACAGGCATAAACCTTCCACTCTTGAACAAAGCTGCTGCTTTTTAAAAGCGGTAATTGCTTCTTTACCTTTTATTTCTTTTGTAAAATGAAGCTTTTCTTTAAGGATGTGACTTTAAAGTGTTGTCTACTGCATAAAACAGTTGACCCTCACTTACTGCAAAGTGAAGATTGTTCTGCTGCATGTGGCGTGGACCATGCAGATTTCTGTATGTTCTCAGTATGCATCACTAGATAATAAAGTCTTTTGTGAACAAGGAAAAAAAAAAAAATTTATTTAATTGAGATATACTTGATTTACAATGTTGAATCACAACAAAGTGATTCGTTTATATATATCTATATATACATTGTTTTTCATATTCTTTTCCATTATGGCTTATCACAGGATATTGAATATACTTCCCTGTATTATACAATAGGACCTTGTTGTTTATCCATTCTATGTGTAATAGTTTGCATCTGCTAACCCCAAACTCCTACTCCATCCCTCCTCCACCCCTCTTGTCATTTAACTCTTTTTTTTTTGGAAGGAAAAAGGTGTAATCCTGCCTCTCTTAGTGACAAAAATTTCAGAGAAGACAAAAATGGCAACAGACCTCTAGATAAAGTCAGAGTTATGATTAAATCATTACATTCCCTTGAACATGAAAGTGTTAGTTGCTCAGTCGTGTCTTACTCTTTTCGACTCCATGGACTGTAGCCTGCCAGGCTCCTCTGTCCATGGGATTTCTCAGGCAAGAATACTGGAGCGGGTAGCCATTCCCTTCTCCAGAGGATCTTCCTGACTCGGATGCCTATTGGTGACAGCAGCTCCCTACAACAGTGAGGATGTGGTTGGTGGGCAGTTTGCAAAGCCTCTCAGGGTCAGCTGTGCCCATCCCTGCTTTGAGAGGGTGTCTGCTGGCCAGTTAAGTGCTGGCTGCTTACATAACCTTCTAGAAAAAGGACCCCCCCAGAATGACTTTCCTGGGCTTGCCAAGCCCAACCAGCCTGCCGTCCCAGCAGTGTAGATCAGATGGTACCAGGGCTGAGGACTGTAGTGGAGACAGCACAGGAGGGTCCCCTTCATGCCCTGTGTGGGCTGCCCAGTGCCCAGGACTTCTCCTTGGGGAGGGAGCCAGGCCAAGTCCCTGTCCCCACTCCTAGCCCTCCTTTTCATCCCTGGTGATCCGGGCAGGTCTGCCCTCGTGCAGCACCCCTGAGGGCTGTGGTGCTTTGCTCTTGATAAGATGGGAAGCTCTTGGAAGACCCTGACCTAAGCATGGCATGATCAGATTTTGGCTTTGCAGAGTCCCTGGCTCTGCTGGTGGAGATGGCAGGGGAGATAACCAGAGCAGGGATCCTCTTCGGTAGCTGAAGGGTGCGTGGGGTGGAAGTCAGACCCTTCCTGTGCAGGTGCTGGAGAAAATCAGGGCACCAGCTGCCCTGTCTGTTGCCCTGTAGATTTGCTCTAAGGTTCTTGGTCTTCAGGGCTTTCCTGGTAGCCCAGCTGGTAAAGAATTCACCTGCAATGCAGGAGACCTGGGTTTGATCCCTGGGTTGGGGAGATCCCCTGGAGGAGGGCATGGCAACCCTCTCCAGTATTCTTGCCTGGAGAATCCCCATGGACAGAGGAGCCTGGCGGACTACAGTCCATGGGGTCTCAAAGAGTCAGACATGACTGAGCAACTAAGCACAGCACTCCTGCATGAGACATAAAGCAACAGACTACACAGAGTGTAATGCTTCTAAGAGGATTCATTACCCAATCTAAACTATTAATGTATTAGCCAAGAGGTATGTTTCCACTGAATTACTCAAAAATGCATTCCTTTAGTACAGCCAAGAGATGAAAACACATCAATGGTTATCATCAAAATAGAAATATGAACACATCCACATACAGCTCTCCCTTCATACTTCCTTCTGTCCCTCTGCTGCCAACCTAAATGAATAAGTCCTGACATACATTTCTCAGAGATTGTATAACCAACCCCATGTCCAAGATGCTTTTTTAAAAATCAATTATAACAAAGATATTTAAAAATTGGTTAATTCAATAGCTCTATTTTTTAATCATACTTTTTCACTTCTGGACATCTAAAAAGCCTAGATGTTGCAAAATAATGATGTTTATCCACAGTAAACATAGGTACTTTACAAAAATGCACATACAGGCATATGGTTATGACCTTAAACTGTCTTCTAGATAATGGAGATATTAGCCAAAAGCCCTTCTGCTCACCCTTCTTACCCTCCTCCAGCATTTTGGTGACAATGTACCAGAGTACATCTAGCTCCAAGAGGTGGATTAACATAGGCACTCCCAGAAGACACAGCCCTTCCTATGAACCAACAAAAGGGCATTTATTAAGTGATTATTTTACTACCTCTACTTTTTATATACTGTGGGCACTATGACTTGCTTATTCTTTATGACACAGCAATATTAACTAAAATGCACAAACAGAACAATGGCTCAACAGTCTGAACTTGTCTAAAGATTGATGGGCATTGAGCCCTTCTCTCTGCATGTCCTTCCCTGTCCCTTCCCTCCATCCCCACCACCCAGTGAAGAGTCAGCTTATTCTCCAAGACTCGTCTAACAATTCCACTCCCCAAATACAACCATTCCTATAAATTAACAGAATAAAGTACTTAAAAGTGTTACTTTAACTCTCTACTTTCAAAATAAGTTGTGTACTTCTACACATCTAGAAAGGCTGGATGTTTCAAATAAGGAAAGTCATGTCTGACTCTTTGAGACCCCCTGGACTGCAGCCTACCAGGCTCCTCTGTCCATGGAGATGCTCCAGGCAAGAATACTGGAGTGGGTTGCCATTTCCTCCTCCAGGGAATCTTCCCAACCCAGGAATCGAACCCTTGTTTCCTGTGTCTCCTGCATTGCGGGTGGATTCATTACCCACTGAGCCACTGGAGAGATGTTTCAAATAAGGACTTAAGTTTGTCCACTATATACACAGTAGTGTTGAATAAACCACACACATGTAACAATGATTCTATCCGAAAGTGTTTTTTATGAATAAACATTCTAGTCTAGAACGTTTCATTGCTCCAGTTCCTCCTTTTTGCCATCCATCTGACAGTGGGCAGTGAGTATAGGCACATGTATCACTTATGTGTGATTGACAATTTCACTTCCAAAGGTCCTTTTCAGAAGATGGCCTTTCAATGAATTTTAACACAAAGTGTAAAAAATGTGTTAATTTACTAACCCTACTTTTGTCATACATTGGCAACCTCTTTGTTATCTAGAGAGTAAAGACTAGATATTATAAAATTGGGACCCATTTGTCCAGTATATACATAATATATACAGTAAAATTAAACAAAATGCATTTAACATATGAGGCAACGGTAAGCTGAAATGTTCTAGTACACACTAACAAAACATCATTTGCAATTTTCCCTCCAACCTCCCTCAACCCAATGAAAAAGCACAGTATACTGTTCAGAGAGGAGGCTTAATAATTTCATTTCCAAAGACAGTATGTGTGTGCATGCTAAGCGGCTTCAATCTTGGCCGACTTTTTGAGACCCTATGGATGGCTTCTCTGTCCATGGGATTCTCCAGGCAAGAGTACTGGAGTAAGTTGCCATGACCTCTTCCAGGGAATCTTCTCAACCCAGGGATCGAACCGATTAGCAAAGTCTAAAATTGAAAGGAGAATCCAAGTTCTTGTTTGCAGAGCTGAAGAATGAACTTCACAAACACGCAAACACTCTTGGTAGCAAGCAAACAGAATTTATTTCAGAGAGAGAGAAGTACAAAACTCTCAGCATAGACCCTAAGAGAGGGTGAAGTGCCTGAAAAGCCAGGACTAACAGCAGTTTATATTCTTACTGTATTGATTTGTGCACTTTTGATTGGTCCTTACTTTTAACATATATCATTTCTAACCAATCAGGTTAAAGTTCACAATGTTTAACTTGACATATTTATGGCTTCTTTAGATCCTCAGATTCTTAGTTTTCTTAGACAGTAAGTCGTCACCCCTCGACCTTTTCTCATGACCTCTGGCCATTTTTCAGATGACCAGATGTATGGGCTAAAGATTAATGATCACCAATTATTTTTCCCTCAGGCATATGGAACAGAAGTTAATTACTACTCCTTCCTGGATCTGAGTGGTGATAATTTATCAGACCAAGGACACACTCCTCTGACAGCCAGGAATTTGGGACAAAAGGTGTAACTTTACCTTAGTGGAGCAGGATGTTTATTGAAACAGGCTGAGGTCTCAGAGTTCCCACACTAACTGCCTAAAAATTTCTACCTCAGAATAATTCTGTATCTGCCTTCTTTAAATGAAAAGACCTCACAGGGTTTAACTCTGGCCACCTTCTTCTGTCTTATGTGTTTTTGTCATTTCAGTATTTTGGTCTCCTCTGTATTATTCATTATTGTAATTATGGTTTTACATAGTATATACTCATTTATTTCTTGCATCTCAGATCTTTCTTCTAGTTTTAATTTCTTTCTTCTTGAAGAACATCACTTAGAAGGTCTAGCAATAAAAATCTATTAGTGGCAAACTCAGTTTTTGCCTGGAAATGTCTTTATTTCATGCTCATTTTTTCTCATGTTGTCAAATTTTATGTAAACAGTGAACACTGTGTTATTACTCTACAGCCTGATTTTCCCCTCTCAACAGTCGTTTTAAGTGTTATTCATGTTGCTACAAGTAACTGTTTCTTTCATTTTAACTCTTACAGTATCTCATTATATTAATAGCACAATTTATCTACCTGTTCTCTTGGAAGAAGACTTTCAAGAGAATTCATTTTATAAATTTATTTTATAATTTATATTATTATAATAAAAATTGGTTCAAAATCAGGAAAGGAGTACATCAAAGCTGTATATTGCCACCCTGCTTATTTAACTTATATGCAGAGTACATCATGTGAAATGCCGAGCTGGATGAAGCACATGCTGGAATCAAGATTGCAGGGAGAAATATCAGTAACCTCTGATATGCAGATGATACCATCCTAAAACGGCAGAAAGCAGGAGGAACTAAAGACCCTCTTGATGAAAGTGAAAGAGGAGAGTGAAAAACCTGGCTTAAGAATGTTGAATTCAAGAAATGAAGATCATGGCGTCTGGTTCTATCACTTCATGGCAAATAAATGGGGAAAAAATGGAAAGAGTGGCAGATTTTATTTTCTTGGGTTCCAAAATCACTGTGGATGGTGACTGCTGCCACATCCAGCACAGCAGGTGAAAAAGACCTGAAATGGGGGCAAGTGCATAATGAAAAGACAGACACATATAACTTGGCATCTAGGAGTCGGGGGGGCCCTCCTCCTCTCCATGGCAGGAAGACAAAATGGCTTCTTTCAGCCTGCACTTTTACTGGCAGAAGTCACATGAGATCATTAAGAAATAGCTATACTGGGAAGTTTGATCAGCATGTCATAAAGAGGGAGAAGGCAATGGCACCCCACTCCAGTACTCTTGCCTGGAAAATCCCATGGATGGAGGAGCCTGGTAGGCTACAGCCCATGGGGTTGCTAAGAGTCAGACACAACTGAGCGACTTCACTTTCACTTTTCCCTTTCATGCACTGGAGAAGGAAATGGCAACCCACTCCAGTGTTCTTGCCTGGAGAATCCCAGGGACAGTGGAGCCTGGTGGGCTGCCGTCTATGGGGTCGCACAGAGTCAGACACGACTGAAGTGACTTAGCAGCAGCAAAGTTAAGGCTCTGCTGTTGATCAGGAACATCTTGTTTTGTTTCCATGGAGATGGACACAGGGGCTGGCAGCGAAATGGAGCAGAGAGCACATCCTGCCCCAAAAATGTCTGTTTGGCATGCTTACTAAGACAATCATGAGGGCACAGTTTGTCACACCATCAAGTCATGGGGCAGGTTCCGGTCTTTGCTCCGCCAGGCTGCAACAGACTGCAGCCATGAAATTAAAAGATGTTTGCTCCTTGGAAGAAAAGCTATGACAAACATAGAAAATGTATTAAAAAGCAGATACATTACTTTGCTGACAAAGGTCTGTATAGTCAAAGCTATGGTTTTTCCAGTAGTCATGTATGGATGTGAGAGTTGGACCACAAAGAAGGCTCAGTGCTGAAGAATTGGTGCTTTCAAACTGTGGAGCTGGAGAAGACTCTTGAGAGTCCCTGGGACAGCAAGGGGAATCAAACCAGTCAATCCTAAAGAAAATGAACCCTGAAGATTCATTGGAAGGACTGATGCTGAAGCTCCAATACTTTGGCCACCTGATGCGAAGAACTGAGTTGATGGAAAGGACCCTGATGCTGGGAAAGACTGAGGGCAAGAGGAAAAAAGGGTGACAGAGAATAAGATAGTTAGATATCATCACTGACTCAATGGACAAGAATTTGAGCAAACTTCAGGAGATAGTGAAGAACAGGGAAGCCTAGCATGCTGCAGCCCATTGTGTTACAGAGTTGGACATGACTTAGCAACTGAACAACTGCAACAACGATGACTATAATTATTTTATAACAGAATAATTCTATTTATTTTATAATATAAAATCTATTTTATAACTATTATTATTATACCTTTTTTGTGAAAAATTTCAAACAACCACCATATGTAGCATAATGAAACATGATGTATTCAACCTCAACAATGATCAACTCATAACCAATCTAGTTTCATGCATATCTCCACTCTCTAGATTATTTGAAGTAAACCCTACACATAGTATCATTACATCTGTTAACATGATAAGAATTATTAAAAACCCCATTATACCATGATAACACCAAAAAATTTAGCAATGCTTCATTATTATTATTATTAAATACCCAATCACTATTCAAAATTCTAGTTGTTTCATGACTATAATTTTTTAAAATAGTTTGAATCAATTCAAGTGAGGCCCAATCACTGAGACTGACTGATTTGTCTCTTAAGTATCTTTTAGAGTTGTCTTTTTCTTCTTTTTTAAACATTTCCTTGCAATTTATTTGTTGAAGAAACCAAGGTGTTTGTTCTGTGCCAGTTCCCACAATCTGAGTGTTGTTGATCTTGTCCAGCATGTCCTTCTATCCCCTGTTTATCCTGTATATTTGTGGCTAGAGCTAGAAGTCACCTCATCCTCAAGTCATTTAGCTGAGTATAAAACTATTAATTGTTATTTTCTCTCAGCATTTTGAAAATATTATTCTGTGGTCTTTAGGCACTGGCTATTATTAAGAGGTCTGAGTCAGTCTATCTGTACTTTGCAGCAATTTATCTTTTTTTCTCTGACTGTCCTTGTCCTTAGAGTTCTCCAATTTCATTATTTTTATTTCTCTTACAGCTCATTCTGCTGCTGCTGCTGCTAAGTCGCTTTAGTCGTGTCCAACTCTGTGCGACCCCATAGACGGCAGCCCACGAGGCTCTGCCGTCCCTGGGATTCTCCAGGCAAGAACACTGGAGTGGGTTGCCATTTCCTTCTCCAGTGCATGAAAGTGAAAAGTGAAAGTGAAGTCGCTCAGTCGTGTCCGACTCTTTGCGACCCCATGGACTGCAGCCTACCAGGCTCCTCCGTCCATGGGATTTTCCAGGCAAGAGTACTGGAGTGGGTTGCCATTGCCTTCTCCGCTTACAGCCCATAATACTCCCTAAATTGGAAGATTCATGTCCTTCATCAATTATGGAAAATTCTCAGCCATTATCTTTATAAGAAAATGTTCTTTCTCCTCTTCTTTCCATACACTCAGTTCAGTTCCGTTCAGTCGCTCAATCGTGTCCGACTCTTTGCGACCCCATGAACCGCAGCATGCCAGGCCTCCCTGTCCATCACCAACTGCCAGAGTCTACCCAAACCCATGTCCATTGAGTCAGTGATGCCATCCAACCATCTCATCCTATGTCATCCCCTTCTCCTCCTGCCCTCAATCTTTCCCAGCATCAGGGTCTTTTCCAATGAGTTAGTTCTTTGCATCAGGTGGCCAAAGTGTTGGAGTTTCAGCTTCAGCATCAGTCCTTCCAATGAACATTCAGGACTGATTTCCTTTAGGATTGGCTGGTTTGATCTCCTTGCAGTCCAAGAGACTCTCAAGAGTCTTCTCCAACACTGTAGTTCAAAAGAATCAATTCTTCAGTGCTCAGCTTTCTTTATAGTCCAACTCTCACATCCATACATGACCACTGGAAAAACCAAAGCTTTGACTAGAAGGACCCTTGTCGGCAAAGTAATGTCTCTGCTTTATAATATGCTGTCTAGGTTGGTCATAGCTTTTTTCCCCAAGGAGCAATCATTTTTTAATTTTATGGCTGCAGTCACCATCTGCAGTGATTTTGGAGCCCAAGAAAATAAAATCTCTCACTGTTTCCATTGGTTCCCCATCTATTTGCCAAGAAGTGATGGGACCAGATGCCATGATCTTAGTTTTCTGAATGTTGACTTTTAGGCCAAACTTTTCACTCTCCTCTTTTACTTTCATCAAAAGGCTCTTTAGTTCTTCTTTGCTTTCTGCCATAAGGGTGGTGTCATCTGCGTATCTAAGGTTATTGATATTTATCCTGGTAATCTTGATTTCAGTTTGTGCTTCATCCAGCCCAGCATTTCACATGATGTACTCTGCATATAAGTTAAATAAGCAGGGTGACAATATACAGCCTTGACATACTCCTTTCCTGATTTGGAACCAGTTTGTTGTCCCATGTCCAGTTTTAACTGTTGTTTCTTGACCTGCATACAGATTTCTCAGGAAGCAAGTCAGGTGGTCTGGTATTTCCATCTCTTAAAGAATTTTCCGTATTTTGTTGTGATTCACATAGTCAAAAGGAAGACATGTTTGTTATTATCATAATGCCTGCATGCATGTGTGCTAAGTCTGTTCAGTCATGTACAACTCTTTATGACCCTGAGGACTGTAGCCCTCTGGGCTCCTCTGTCCATGGGATTCTTCAGGCAAGAAAACTGGAGGGGATTGCCATGCCCTCCTCCAAGGGGTCTTCGGACCCAGGGATCCAACCTGGTCTCTTATGTCTCCTGCATTGACAGGCAGGTTCTTTACAACTAGCGCCACCTGGAAAGCCCGTATTATCATAATAGTACACATTCAATTTTACTTGGTACTATTTCTGGATTTTTTCTTAATAAAAAAGAAAAACGCACAGTGTACTTAAGCAGCAGGGGGAAAAGATTCTATAGTTAACGGGAGCTTAATTATTATGATAATAGTGGAGATAATTATTCTGATAAAATATGAAAGGTAAGACCTTTTGCACAGCATAACTTCTTGCATTTACTCCTTTTAGGAGCATATTTCTACTCTGGTGGAGTCAGGTAGTTTTCTTAAAAAACTTTTTATTTTGTCTGGAGAATCTTGTGGACAGAGGAGCCTGGGAGGCTACAGCCCATAGGGTCACACAGAGTCAGACACGGCTGAAGTGACTTAGCATGCAGCATAGTCAATTAATAAGCAATGTTGTGATAGTTTCAGGTGAACAGTGAAGGGACTCAGCCATACATATACATATATCCAATCTCTCCCATACTCTCCTCCCAGATAAAAAGTCATTTTAAGCAGTACCCACTGAAGGAGACATGAAAGGGACATCTATTTTGTGTACTGGATTGTACAAATTTACCTTTTGTGAATTCCTTTATTTAGACAACCATTTATTATTTAATCAATATGAATTCAGCATCTACCACATCCAGGCATTATTCCAGGAACACGGCAAAGTAGATGGCGAGTTTCATCCTTCTTGGAGCCTTCATTTTAGTACTTGCTTCTTACTCTCTGCCTCCTGGAGGCCACTGGCTTGCTGCTCGATCTTGTTCTTCAGACTGACACACAATCCAGCCTGTTTCAGTTTGAGATCTCAGCTTCTCTGTCTTCTCTCCTCTTTCTTTTCCACTTTTGTATAATACTGGAGAACTTCCAGAGTAAGACCTAGACTTTCAGAGGTGCTCCTGTTATGTCTTAGCCTTCCTGATCAACAGTTTCAAGTTGGTCTCAGCCTCCTAGTGAAAGTCACTCAGTCATGTCTGCCTCTTTGTGGACCTGTGAACTGTAGCCCACCAGGTTCCTTTGTCCTTGGGATTCTCCAGGCAAGAATACTGGAGTGCCATTCCCTTCGCCAGGGGATCTTCCTGACCCAGGGGTCGAACCTGGATCTCCTGTACTGTAGGCGGATTCTTCCCCATCTGAGCCACTGGGCCTCCTAAGTTGGACCTAAGCCCAAGACCTTGTTAAGGACTGGGGAAAAAACCCTGGAATTAACCTACTTTACTTTAAACAAAACAGTGATGATGTTGATGAACAGATTCTATTTTAAGACATAGTAAGGATTTTCTATGACATCAGTAGCATAACCCCCACAAAGTTTTCCCTCAGTCCATTAACTTAGTGTCTCCTCTTCAATGTTATCTCCTTTGTTGAAATAAAGCAATAACGAGAGAGCCATCATGCAATTTTATTTTTTTATTTATTTTTTATTGCTCTTTCATAGGAGGAACAAATAGTGATGAAAGGTATCCTAATGTTCTCTGAATTAAATTATCTACTGAAGCTGAAATTTTTAATATAATGGTGTACAACTCCAAGTCAAGATAGACCCCGAAGTGGTAGAACATATTATTGCACTTTTATCTTCTTGTATTCTGGTCTATCAGTGACCGACACGTACATTTCAAGAGAAGCTCTGAACAAGAGTCCAGTGCTGGCAGCAGAGAAGGTAACTCAGGGCTTATGAATCCTATTCTTTGCTGGCTTGATTTTTAGAAGTCAGTTTTACCGTGGGCTAACTGCACTGGTACCTACAATGTCAGATATTTCAGTACTTTGCCTGTAGACTTGCCGTGCCTACAGTCTTCAAGGCATGATGAGATAATGAATTCACATAATGTTCATTGACAGGACACAGCATTTGGCCCATTCAGTGGATTTTCTGTTACTAGTGGCAAAGAAGCTCTCATTGCAAAAAGAAACTTGAATACAACTATGTTAATTTAGCTGAAATATCTTAACAAGTTACATAAAAATATTCTAAGTAATAGTGGACATGCCAAGAAAAATATTTATGAGAACAAGAAATTATATTTCACTTTTGTTTTAAAAAAGGAGATAGTTTCTTCTATCAGTCAAGAACACATTCCAGAGTAAACTATCTGAGTGGAACAATCAGCATCTTCCAAACCTTAGCTAACAACAACGAAAGGCGGCACAGTGGTAAGGAATCTGCCTACCAATACAGGAAGAGAAAGAAATGGATATTCAGTCACCGGGTTGGGCAGATCCCCTGGAGGAGGAAATGGCAACCCACTCAGGTATTCTTGCCTGGAAAATTCCATGGACAGAGAAGCCTGGTCGGTTACAGTCCATGGGGTCACAAAGAGTCATACAACACCTTTTAAGTTTCTTTTTCACAGTGGGCCTTATTTTCTCCTTTATATCCAAGATCTATAGTTAACAATAATATTTTGTGTACTTTATTTTTATTGGAATATAATTGATGTACAATATTATGTTAGTTTCAGGTGTGCTACATAATGATTCTGGACCTCTCATTCCGCCTTCTGTCTCTTATCTTTTCTTACAAAATTTTCATCCCCATCTCTCCCTAGTGGGACTCTTGGGAACTGCTTCTGACTCATTTTCCAATTCACTATTGGTCTCTTCAGTGGACTTGTCCACTGAGTTTTCCATTTCAACAACCATTGTTTTCCACCCTATGAACACTTTTTGGTTTATTTTTAAAGCATGCCCAGTAACATATTTTAATAGTATCTTTCCCGTTTATCATGTTCTGACTCCTTCCTTTATTCGTAGGTGATCTTAAATGTAATCACTTTACAACCTGTATCTGCCTGTTCTGTCATCTGCAGTTCCTGGGAGTGCGGGTCAGTGGCTCACTCTCTCTGCTGGCTCTCACTCACAGTGGCTTGTTCCTCACTTGCTCTGTGGGTCTGGACTACACATCCCTGTGGGTGGAGCTTCAGCTGTAGAACATGTGCAGCCCAGACTGAAGGTAGGTTCCTCCAAAGGAGCTCTTTATGGAACACTCCCCAGGAGTGCTCAGAGCATAGAGCTGCTATTTTCTTGTTTCTCAGCAATGGGTTCCAGGACAGTCATTGCACTGGGGTGGGGCTGTGGCTCTTTATGTTCATGCACACATTTTAAGACAGTTTAAGGCAAATTGGTTTATAACCCCCCTTTATTTCCACTGGACATATTTTTGTGTATTCTTTGAAAGTGAAAAACTTCAAAGGCTCCTGGCGTTTTATGGGGGGGTGCTCAGTTTTAATGCCCCCCTTTGTCTCTAGATGTCTCTTGCCTTCGTGGTCGTTAAAATGCAAGCCCTTTGGAAACTGCTATCCTCCCCCATCCAAGGCAGCTGAAATATTAGCCCTACTTTTTTTTTTAACCTCTGGTTTTTCTTTCTGTGGTAGGTAGAATAATGTCTCCCTACCAGAAGATGTCTGCATACTAATCTCCAGAACCTGAGAACACACTAGAGGACATGGCAAAAGGGGGCATTGACGATGCCGATTGTCTGGGTGGGCCTGATGGAGGGAACCACAGGATCCATATGAGTGGGAGAGGGAGGCAGAAGAGGGTCAGAGGGAAGCGTGACTATGGAAGAATGGTCAGAGGGAGGCTGCACTGCTGGCCGGGAAAGTGAGAACAGGCCACAAGCCAAGAAAGGCAGGTGGCCTCCAGGATCTGAAAAAGCTACAGAAGTGGATTCTCCCCTAGAAAGCAGTCCAGTGAGAAGTGTTGGACTTCTGACCTTCAAAACTATAAGTAAGTAAATCTTATGTTGTCTACGGCCACTAGGTTTATGGCCATTTGTTAAGACAGTGATAGAAAATGAACACACTCCCCAAAATATTTGGCTCTAAGTCTTTTTACTTTCCTGTGGACCCATCCATGTATTTAAAAGGACATTTATTATATTTCTCACAGCATTTCTGGATATTTCATAGCAGAGGGTTTTCACTTTGCAGTCTATCACATTGCTGTAAGCAGAAGCCCCTAGCTTCACTACTGAAAGATTCATTATATCATTATTTCCAGGCCTGTTACCTTTCGGTTCTTGAATTGGTTTTTGTTGTTGTTTGTTTGTTTTAAAAATATTGATTTATGGGACTTTCCTGGCGGTCTAGTGGTTAAAAGTCTGCCATACAATGGAGGGGACACAAGCTTGATCCCCGGTCAGGGATCTGAGATCCCACATGCCTTGGAGCCTGCGCACTCTGGAGCCCATGTGCCACAACTAAAGAGTCCACGCACCACCGCGAAGACCCCGCCTGCTGCAGCTAAGACCCGACGCAGCCAAATAAACCAATATATGATGTAAAAATATGTATTTATTTATTTGGCTGCATCGGGTCTTAGCTGTGGCATGTGGGGCCTAGTTCCCTGACCAGGGATGAAACCCGGACCCCTGCCTTGGGAGCACGGAGTCCTAGCCACTGGACCACCAGGGAAGTCCCTGGGTCCTTGCATCATGTGACTTTTTCTCAATCTTCACATGTGTCTTGTCACAGGAGCATAAGGATGAGGAGGAGGACAAGTCCACTCTCTTCGTTGAGCACCCTCTGGAACTTTTACAGGCAGTGAGGCTGTGAACCAGAATGGTCTTGACAGGTCAGTGTCACAGAAAGGTCACAGAAAGGTCAGTGTCACACACGACAGCCCTGGTTAAAGGCCCATCCCTGTTACAGTGTCAACTGTAGAGGGGAGGAAGATTGCAGTCACTGCCTGATGCTTTGCATTACATCAAGGCTCTAATTTAGCTCTCGGATAACAAAAACCTTCTCTAGAACACTCTGGTTTGTTTCATCCTTGGGCTCTGCGGAGGCACCGGTTCTGTTCTGGCCATCGTGTGGGTGGGAAATAGGAGCAGAGGTCTCTGCAGAGAAAGGGAGTGAGCAGTGGCCCTCAGGGCAGGACATTTTGTGAGTGTAGTAAAAGCACAAGGGCTCCTGGTACCCAGCGTGGGTTTTAAAATGTCAGGCATCATGGTAGGTGGTTCTGTTAATATTACCACACATGGATTCTAAATTACAGCCTCAGTGAAAGCCTAGGATTACAGTGTGGCTTGCATAACCCACCCCGCCCCCCTCTCTGGTTCTCCAGGGTTTGAGTGGGACCAGAGGGGCAATATCCAGGGTTCCCCGGGCTGGTGTGTGACATCAAAGCAGCCCCAGGGACCTCCAGGGGTTTCGAAATTTCCTTCTGTGTGAAAGAAAGTAGGTCCAGGAGAGTTTTCATTTGAAACCATATTTTTAAAAAGGAAACAAAATGGTGTTTCTGTTTGCGGTGGAGATGGAGAGAAGTAACACCCTCCTCCAGGGTGCAGAAGCAATTTCCATAAATAGATGATTCCTGAGGGTCCCTGAGTAAAGAACCCTGACTCAGGGAGGGAAGCCTTGAGAGTGCCGGGAAGTTGACCCACTTTGGGGAGCAGGTAGCATCTGCTCAGTCAGAGCTTGCGTTCCCTCTCACCTGCCTCCTGAACATCACTGCCAGATGGGTGTCCTCCAGCCCTGCTCCTATCCTCACCCTGCCTAAAGTTCCTGGGATGGGAAGTTAGAGCCCTGAGATACCTCCCAGCTTTGATGCAGACAGATGGGCCTTGGGTCTGTCCGGATCTCAGTGCTGTCCAGCGCTTGACCTTGGTGAGCACTCAAGGACCTCAAAGTCTTGGCATAAATACGGGGAGAGGAATTGCTACTCTGCTTGAGAAGGGTGAAGATCATGTCCACAAAGCATCTGGCACACAGCTGGACTCAGGAAAGGCTAACTCTTCTTAATGGAAAGGCCTCACAAAATCAACTGCTTGAGACGATTTTCAGTGGCTTCCACATGAGGTTGGGAAACAGTCTGAGTTCTGAGTCCCACAGCGTGGTGGCTGAGGTCAGGAACCGTGTGTACCATTAAGGTTGGTCCTGGGGCACTGAGACATTGTGAAGTCAGGGTCCAGATGGGAGATGAGGTCCAGGTGGTGCTGGAAACCACTTGCAGTGGAGAGATGCTCAGGGTCGTGCTTGGGCTGGGTGTTGGACAGCTGCCTGGCTTGGCCCTGGCTGCCCCGCTGACAAGTTGCTGGTCTGTGGAAAGTGACTGGAACTCCCCAGCTGATAGAACATTGACTCTGAGATGTGCTTCTCAGTTGCTGTCTGGTCCACGGGAAGATGTTTGTGTTTCCACAGCTCCTTGTTTGCCTCCCTCTCCCTCCTGCCCGTTGCCCATCTTTTCTCCACTGCAGAGCCTTCTCCGATTGGCAGCTCCTGTGATCCATCCTGCACCCCCTCCCCTGTGGCCCTGATGCTGCCCACCGCCTGTCACCTCTCAGGTACTCCTCCGCTGGGGCTGCAGATGGCTCAGCTCTGGCTCCTGCCTGGCTCTGCATCTCACTGCCCTGCTCACAGGAGCTGATCACAAGTTCTGAGCTAACTTTGAAATTAGTCACAGCAGCAGTATTTACACAGTGGAAACCAGCAAACACTATCGCAATGGCTTTTTTTGTTGTTGTTGTTGCACTGCATGGCATGTAGGATTTTAGTTCCCTGGCCAGAGATAAAAACTGAACTCCCTGTATTGGAAGCTCACAGTCTTTTATAAAGTCTTAAATTAAAAAAAAAACATTTAAAATTAAGAAAATTTTTTTTTAATTGGAGAAAAATTGCTTTACAGTGTTGTGCTGGTTTCTGCCGCACAATAATGCAGGTCAGCCATAGTTATACATATATCACCTCCCTCTTGAGCCTCCCTCCCTTCCCCCTATCCAACCCCTGTCAGCACAGAGTGCCAGGCTGGGCTACCTCTGTTGTATAGCAACTTCTCACCAGCTGTCTATTTCACATATGGTGGTGTATATAAGTTGACGCTAATTTCTCCATTTGAACTGCTCTCTCCTCCCTGCACTGCGTCTGCAAGTCTGTTCTCTTTATCTAAAAACTTTTACATTTTATTTATTTATTTTTGACTGCACTAGGTCTTCGTTGCAGAGCAGGCTTTCTCTGGTTGCAATGAGTGTGGGCTGCTCTAGTTGCAGTGCGAGGGCTTTTCATTGTGGTAAATTCTCTTGTTGGTGAGCACAGGCTCTAGGACGTGTGGCCTCAGTAGTTGCGGCTCGCAGGCTCCAGAGCACATGCTCAGTAACTGTGGCGCATGGACTTAGTTGCCCTGCAGCATGGGGGATCTTCCTGGACCAGGGATTGAACCTGTGTCCCTTGAATTCAAGGTGGATTTTTAACCACTGGACCACCAGGGAAGTCTTGGCAATGTCTCTGATGCCTGCTCCCTGGAGTTAGGCCAAACTTCACAGGTCAAAGTCACCCTCTCCACAAGGTGGCCCTCACAAGTTCAGAACAATTTACTCTGGAATGGAAAGATTACCTGAGAATGGGCTTTTCAGACAGGTTAGACGGAGCACCCAAGATTCACAGAGCAATGTTATGTTGGAGTTGGAAGACATAATGCTATCTGCTCCCCCGCCGCCCCCCCGACCCCCTCCAAGCACATGACTTGACTGCCGTCTTTGAGGCTGGGTCCTGAAGCCTGGGGTGGGGTAGGGGAGCCAGCTCCTTCTCTGAAGACCAAGTCTTGACAGAAAATTCTTCTTTACCCAGGCCTGGATGGATCATCACCTTTTCCACAAGCTGCCCTTCACCAGCGCTCTTCCACTCTTGCACCTCGTCCCTGACCAAGTTCACCTTTGTTGTTGTCAGCCTCTTGTTCTATCAAGAGGATCATTTTAATACTCTGGTTTTGTTATCGTCGATGGTTTTTTTCTTTAGATAATGAGCAAATTTAATTATTGAATATAGGATATTGAATATAGTTCCCTGTGCTATACTGTATGACCTTGCTGTTGATGCATCCTACATGTAATAGTTTCCATCTGCTAACCCCAAACTCCCACTCCATTCTTCCCCCACCTCAGAAACCATAAGTTTGTTCTCCACATCTATGAATCTGTTTCTGTTTCATAGATAAGTTTATTTGTGTCATAGTTTAGATTCCACATATAAGTGATATCATATAGTATTTGTCTTTGTCTGACTTCACTTAGTATGATAAACTTTGGGTTCACCCATGTTGTTGCAAATGGCATTACTTTGTTCTTTTTTATGTCTGAATAATATTCCATTGTGTATATGTACCACATCTGCTTTCCATTCATCTGTCAGTTATCATTTAGATTGCTATTGTAAATAATGCTGCAGTGAACACTGGGGTGCATGCATCTTTTTGAAGTGTGGTTTTCTTCAGATATATGCCCAGGAGTGGCATTGCTGGATCATACGGTCACTGTATTTGTAGTTTTTTGAGGAACCTCCATAGTGGCTGCACTAGTTTACATTCCCACCAACAGTGTAGAAGGGTTCCCTTTTCTCCCACATTCTCTAGCATTTGTTATTAGTGGACTTTAAAAAAAAAACAATGTTTTATTTATTATTGGAGTATGGCTGGACTTCCCTGGTGGCTCAGACTGTAAACAATCTGCCTGCAGTATGAGAGACCTGGGATCAATTCCTGGGTTGGGAAGATCTCCTGGAGAAGGGAATGGCTACTCACTCCAGTATTCTTGCCTGGAGAATTCTGTGGACAGAGGAGCCTGGCAGGCTATAGTCCATGAGTTTGCAAAAAGTCAGACACGACTGAAGTGACTTAGCACACACAACACGTGGTTGCTTTAAAATGCTGTGTTAGTTTCTGCTGTACAGCAAAGTGAATCAGCTATACATATACATGTATCCCGGCTTTTCTGAGTTTTCTTCCCATTTAGGTCACCACAGAGCTCTGAGTAGAGTTCTCTGCGCTATATAGCAGGTTCTTATCAGTTGTCTGTTTCATACACAGTAGTGTATGTACGTCAATCACAATCTCCCAAAACTTTCCACCCCCTTCTCCCCTTGGTGCCCATATGTTTGTTATCTATGTCTGTGTCTCTGTTTCTGCTTTGCAAACGAGTTCATCTATAACATCTCTCTAGATCCCAGTTTGTGGGCTTTTCAATGGTTTGTGTTGCCAGCGCTGAACGGCCCTGCCGGCACCGTGTGCCTCATAACGTGGCGGCCACAGTCCCTGTGTGCAAGTAAAACACATACCCGACCGCCGTGCCCCACCCTGCTTCTACCACCCCCCATTCCTGCTGCAGGGAGCCCCCTTGTCCTGCTTGGAGCCCCCTTGTCCTGCTCAGAGCCCCCAACTGGGCATCAGCCACTCTTCCCAGACCCTCAGGTGGCCTCACTTGTGCCTGTAGTCTGCTCTTGGGGTTGCTGCTCTCTTGAACCCCTGTCTGGGTAGCTGCCTACTGGCGGCTCACAGGCTGGGCTATTGCTGCCCCATCTCTGCCCCGGGCACCATCTCTGAAAGCGCGGGCCTCACCGCTGATGGCTCATCGCGTGTAGCTCACCCAGGTTTGGTTTCAAAATGAGGAGAAGGCCCCTCCTCCCACTCTGAGCACCTCTGTTCCCTCATCTTGAGTCTCGGCAAACCAGAGCTTCCCACCTTCCTGTCCCTCCTCCCGCCTATGCCCCAGCGACCTGCCAGCTTTCTCCTCAAGTGTCTGCGGCAGTCTCCAGCTGCATCTTGTTGAGGACAAGCACAGCTGAGGGATGAATTTCCTTCCCTCCTTGGCTCTCTCAATCTTCACCACAGCCTCCAGGATGCTCTTACTACCCGTCTTCATTCGAGAAAACTGAGGCTTGGAACGGCATTGCTTACTCAAAAATCATAACAAGGTGAGTCTCAGGACACGTTGTCCATGTAGCCCATAGGGATTTATTGAGCACCTACTGTGTGCTGTCTGCCTCCAAAACCCACACTCTTTCTACACTTCCTGCTGCCCCTCAAAGTGCTGCTCAGGAGCAGGTCAGAGCAAGAGGCTTGGGGTGGGGGCGGGGGGAGGTGGGTGCTAGTCCCGCAGATAGGACAGAACCATGCCCTGTCCCACCACTAGAGGGTGCTGCTGGCCCGGTCGCCCAGCCTATGCTGGGGGAGCAGAGTCCAGCCCAACAGCCCCTCTGGGCCCAGTGATTCCTGAAAGCAGGGCCGCCCCAGCCAAACAGGGAGAGCACTTTAAAGAGGCCAGGAAGCCATCCTGAGACATTCTCACTTGTGGAAAGCTGGAGCCTGAGGGGCCTTTGAGACTACCCAGCTCACATCCTGCATTTTGGTTTCTCAGGAGTTGTGGCTGTAGAAGGCTCAGAAGGACTAAGAAGATGCTGGAGGGTAGACCCTAAGCCCAGCTGGCAGGAGGTTGATGGGGAGAATCCTGGAAGCCATAGGACAGAGTAAAGGGACAAAGTAGGTGGTTAAATAGTCTAATACTTAATAGATTGTAAGTAAGTAGAAAAAATATGGGAGACCCCTGTAAATTAATGATTACTCAAAAAGCAGGTCTGTTTAAGCACAAAACCAAGCAGGCTTGCTTAGCAACAAAATCATGTGACAGAAGCATGAGAAGAAACAATAAAACAATGGTGGCCTGAGATCTACATCCTGCTCAGTAAGTTAATGACCCTTAGGACATGCTCTCTGCACACGTGAAAAACAATTAATTTGTGGACCTAGCTTGACCATGTAGGGTCCAGAACTCTCCCCTGCCCACCTGGAGGAGGAGCTGATGATGGAAGCATGATGTCTACTCAAGAAAGACAAAGCAGTTCTTCTCCCCCTCCCCACTTTTGCCTTGATTTTAAAACTGTGGCCCAGTAAGTTCTTGGGGCACCACACCCCCTCGTCCACATCCTTGTAAGCCTCACAAGCGTCTTATTCTAATAAATCACTTCTTATCTATCACTTTGCCTCTTACTGAATTCTTTTCTGTACTGAGACATAAAGGACTATAATACCAGATGGAGCTCTTCAGAGCCCCTGAAATGACACCTTAACAATTTTAGAAGCATAGGGTTAATTACTAGGGCTTTTTTCCCCCTGTAAACTTAATTTTGAAAATTTTCAAGCCTGCAGAAGAGCTGAAAAAATAGTACAATGAACACCCATTTCTACATTATTTAACATTTGGCCACAGCTGCTCCTTCTCTTTCTCACATATGCATGTGTGCGTATCTCTGTGTGTGTGTGTGTGTGTGAACCATGTGAAAGGCAGTTGTAGACAGGACACTCCCTCCCTAACCCCATCAATTCAGCCTGCTTCTCCTAAAAGCCAGGCCATTCCCTCACCTAACCATGATGCTGTTCTTTGTGGTTTTACTTTTTAAGAAAGGAAGGGAAGATGTATCGGCTTAAGAAATGGAGAAATCTCCAGTGAGATGTGGTTGCCAAGAGTGAAAACATTAAGATGCCTAATGTTTAAAAGATTCATTCTTGGGCATTTCCTGGTGGTCTAGTGGTTAGGATTTTGGCACTTTCACTACAGTGACCTGGGTTCAATCATTTTTCTGTACAGAAGAAATTTAAAAACATTTTAATTGAAGTATAGTTAATTTACAATGTTGTGTTAATTTCTGCTGTACAACAAAATGACTCAGTTACACACATATACACATTCTTTTTTATATTTGTTTCCATTATGGCCTACCCCAGGATATTGAATATAGTTTCCTGTGCTCTACAGTAGGACCTTGTTTATCCATTCTACAGGTAACAGTTTGCATCTGCTAACCCCGAACTCGCAGTACATTCCTCGCCCCTCCCCCACTGCGGCAACCAAGTCTGTTCTCTATGTCTGTGAGTTTGTTTCTGTTTCACAGCTAGGCTCCTTTGTGCCATATTTTAGATTCCACGTATAAGTGACATCATAATGCATTTGTCTTTCTCTGTCTGACTTAGTATGATAATCTCCAGGTCCTTCCATGTTGCTGCAGATGGCATTCTTTCATTCTTTTTTATGGCTAAGTAGTATTCCATTGTATATATTCTGTACAGCAGAAATTAATACAACATTGTAAATCAACTGTATATCAATAAAAAAAGATTCAATCCTCCTTCATTTGCTTTGAGAGAAGTTTTCAGCTTGATGGTGGATTAGGCTTGGTGTTCTTAAGGACAGGTCTGTGTCTGACCCACTGTCAGAGGGTAAATTCAAGGACAACACAACCCCAGGGGAATAGGTTGGGTGGGAGCTCTGTGCTGGCCCAGTGTCAAGCCAGTGCCCAGGACATTCTGAATGCAAGCCCTGCCCACAGCTGCCTCCAGGAGCAGGAAGAGGCTCAGCTGCCCCCAGGATTCCAGCAAAGGGCCTGGGAGGGTGATTCTCAGAGTAAATTGTGGCTGGCACACAGCACTGAGAAAATGTCCTTTTCCATATCGGAGAACTGGGGTGAGAGCTTGGGGGCAATTAAGCACTGCCCCTGCTTAAAGGAAGCAGAGAGAGGGTATTTGGACCCAGAGTTTCCTTTTGGAAAAGATGCGAGACAGGGCAGGGCATAGAGCTAGGCTGAGGACCGCTGTTTCAGACCCCAGGCTCAGGCCCGCTGTTTCAGACCCCAGGCTCAAATGGCTGCATATGATGGGTGATGAGGAGCTGCTGTTTGCTGGCAAGAAAAATTTCCATTTAGCACATCATGAATCCCAATTTGGGTGGAATCTTCTAGAGGCAGCTACCCTAAGCATTTCCCTGGCCACTGGCCTGTCTGATACAAAAGCTGGAGCCTTGACGGAGGACAGGCGGGGCCTTGAGAAGTCGGGGACCCTCTCTGTGTGGATGGTCACATATTCAGTGACCTCTGAAAGGAGTCTCTCGAGTTTCTGTCCCTCCAACCTGTCCTGGTCAGTCCTTCCCAATCACACACCAGACCAAGCTCGGTTTTCTGCCCTTATGATATCTGAGTGCAGCCCAGGCTGAGTCTGGCCTCACCTAGCAGAAAACACACACCCCACCACCTCACACACACTCTTTCTCTCTCTCTTTCTCTCTCTCTCTCTCCGTTCTAGGAAGAAGAAGAAAAGAACACATAGATACATCCAGGCATGTACCCCGGCGTTGTAAAACTTCTAGGAATTCATTCAAATGAATTGGGCATTGCTTTGGCACTGACTGGGAAGGGACCTGGGTGGTGTCTGGTCCCACCCAGGCTGCAGGGGCTAGAGGGGCACCTGGTCCACCTGCTTCATCCCACAGCCTTTTGGGTGTCCCGACTGACCTTTCCCTGGTGGTCTCTTCTCTAGAGTGAGGGGATAAGGGGCCCCCCTTTGCCTTCTCCTGGGTGGGGCTGTTAGGACCAGGCCTCCTATGTCCCCCTTTTCAGCCTGGTGCTCTGAGGCAGGGTTATTTCTGTGGTCCTTTAAGAAATAGCTGGGGACATGGAGCAGTTGATTGCCTTCCCTTCCTTTGCAGCCCAGTCCAAATTTCTTCGCAAACACTCTGCCATCCACTCTGTCCACCACGTGTGAGTCCCGTTCAGTTCAGTTCAGTCGCTCAGTCATGTCTGACTCTTTGCGACCCTGTGGACTGCAGTATGCCAGGCCTCCCTGTCCATCACTAACTCCTGGAGTTCACTCAAACTCGTGTCCATTTAGTCGGTGATGCCATCCAACCATCTTGTCCTCTGTTGTCCCCTTCTCCTCCTGCCTTCAATCTTTCCCAGCATCAGAGTCTTTTCAAATGAGTCAGTTCTTCACATCAAGTGGACAGAGTATTGGAGTTTCAGCTTCAGTCCTTCCATTGAGTATTCAGGACTGATTTCCTTTAGGATGGACTGGTTGGATCTCCTTGCAGTCCAAGGGACTCTTGAGTCTTCTTCAACACTGCAGTTCAAAGGCATCAATTCTTCGGTGCTCAGCTTTCTTTATAGTCCAACTCTCACATCCATACATGACTACTGGAAAAACCATAGCCTTGACTAGACAAACATTTGTTGGCAAAATAATGTCTCTGCTTTTTAATATGTTGTCTAGGTTGGTCATAGCTTTTCTTCCAAGGAGTAAGCATCTTTTAATTTCATGGCTGCAATCACCATCTGCAGTGATTTTGGAGCCCCTTAAAATAGTCTGTCACCGTTTCCACTGTTTGCCCATCAATTTGCCATGAAGTAATAGGACCAGATGCCATGATCTTAGTTTTCTGAATGTTGAGTTTTAAGCCAACTTTTTCACTCTCCTCTTTCACTTTCATCAAGAGGCTCTTTAGTTCTTCTTCACTTTCTGCCGTAAGGATGGTGTCATCTGCATATCTGAGGTTATTGATATTACTTCCGGCAATCTTGATTCCAGCTTGTGCTTCATCCAGCCCGGCATTTCACATGATGTGCTCTGCATATAAGTTAAATAAGCAGGGTGACAATATACAGCCTTGACGTACTCCTTTTCCTATTTGGAACCAGTCTGTTGTTCCATGTCCAGTTCTAACTGTTGCTTCTTGACTTGCATACAGATTTCTCAGGAGGCAGGTCGGGTGGTCTGGTATTCCCATCCCTTGAAGAATTTTCCAGTTTGTTGTGATTCACACAGTCAAAGGCTTTGGCATAGTCAATAAAGCAGAAATAGACATTTTTCTGGAACTCTCTTGCTTTTTTGATGATCCAATGGATATTGGCAATTTGATCTCTGGTTCCTATGCCTTTTCTAAAACCAGCTTGAACATCTGGAAGTTCATGGTTCACATACAGTTGAAGCCTGGCTTGGAGAATTTTGAGCATTACTTTACTAGCGTGTGAGATGAGTGCAATTGTGTGATAGTTTGGGCATTCTTTGGCATTGCCTTTCTTTGGCATTGGAATGAAAACTGACCTTTTCAAGTCCTATAGCCAGACCAGGAGGGAATTCAGTAACAATCTTTCTTGCATCCATGTCTTGGTCTCTCCCATGTTTGGTCTTGCCAAGATGGACTCCCAGGGGCAGATGGGCGACTATCTGTGGAAACCTGGGTTGGTCAGTCCTCCCTTCCTTACACACTTGAGGTGAAGCTGATGAGTAATCTGGTCCCAAAGAGAAACCTAAGCGTACCTGGCTACTGCCATGGAGGACTGATTCTCTACTTTTTGGGTCTCAGGAGCTCATTAAACTCAAAAATTATAATAGACCCAGAAAAGCTTTAGCGGGTATGGATTATATCTGTAGATATTTTCATCTTAGATATGAAAACAGAAAATTTAAAACATTAATTCCTTTCACTGTGTGCTTAGCAACTTAAGACAATCTTCTATATACATAGACTGCTATACCAAAACCTCATGGTAACCACAAACTGAAAACATGTAATAGATAGACACACAAAAAAGAAAAAAGCAATCCA
Organism: Giraffa tippelskirchi; assembly: GCF_054371585.1. Taxonomy (NCBI): domain Eukaryota; kingdom Metazoa; phylum Chordata; class Mammalia; order Artiodactyla; family Giraffidae; genus Giraffa; species Giraffa tippelskirchi. The sequence continues at coordinate 68,335,091 of NC_137277.1, forward strand.
AAAGCAGCACTACAGTCATCAAATCACAGGAGAACAAAAGAAGAAAGGAAAAAAAAGACCTGTAAAATAAATCCAAAACAATTAACAAAATGGCAATAAGAACATACATGTCGATAATTACCTTACATGTAAATGAATTAAATACTCAGACCAAAAGACAGAGACTGGCTAAATGGATCAAAAACAAGACCCATATATATGCTGTCTATAAGAGACCCACTTCAGACCTTTCACTAAGTGCTGTTATTCTCTGGCTCTCAGAATCTTTGGCTGCTTTTAAGTGTATCCACTGTCATTGATCATTTCCGCTCTCCTCCTGGATGCTGCAGGCTTTAGGACCCTCCACCCTGCAGATGAGTGTTGCACATGCAGTAAAAGGCTTGCTACTCTGGTGTAGCCAGTCTCAGTGAGAAAAGGCTATGATGAGGTCACCAAAGTGTTTCTCACTAAGGTGTGAATGACTGCCAGCCCCATAGCCACCCAGAAAAACCTGATTGGAAGAGGAGTCATGCTTATATCAATAATTCTCTCCCTCTCTGACTTTTCTAGCCATGTGACAATAGAAAGAACATTCTACCCAGCTGTGGGAGTGGCTGTGAAATCCTTGTTCTCCAGTTTCCTGGATTCTTTCTGCCCCACACAGCTGTTTCGCCTTTTCCACTTCTAGGCCTTTAATGCCACTCTTTCTGCTCCACATGCAGAGGTCAGTGGGGTCTGCAACAGGGTGTGTGGGGGCCCAAGAAGTGGGGCTTAAGGATGGTCTCCAGAACCTCAGGGTTTAGCTCCACTGTTTCCTGTGTGGGGGGCTGTGCCCCGACCTGGGCCTCGAGTTCCCCGATGGGTCTCACTGTGAATCAATGTGCAGAACTGGCACCATGACTGGCAGCTGACACACTGCCCCAGAACAAAGGAGTCAGGTGCCCACTGTCTGCGAAGACTTAGCAGGCATCACTGCCCCATGATGGATCTAGGTTTGTGCTGAGGCTGTAGGTGTCCAATGTTTTGGTCTTAAGTTCCCTCTTCGGTCTTCAAAATTATTGAAGACCCCAAGGAGCTTTTGTTTATATGTACATACATCTATCCATATTTTTTTCCATGTTTAAATTAGAAAGTTTAAAATATTGATTAATTTATTAAAGCATAAAGCCATTCCATGTAAACAAGAAGAACACATTTTTCTGGGAAAAAAAACTCCAAGTTTCAAAAATCAGTTTAGTGAGGAGAGTGGCATTGTTTTACATTTCTGCAACATCTTCAGTATCTGGCTTGATGGATTCTGTGGGTGCCTCTGCCATTAACATGTTGCTGTAGGTTGTTTTGGTTGAAGTGTTTGATGAAATATGTAGCTGGAATAAGGAGGTATATGTTCCTTCATAGCCTTTTCGTGTAGTTCTACACCTGCTTGTTTGTTAACTGCACCAGAATGTGATAGGTAGTGGTCTCTTTTTCTTTTCTTTCTTTTTGTCTAAAAAAATTTTTTTTTTGGAGTATATTTGATTTACAATATTGTGTCAATTTCTGCTCTATAACAAAGTGGATCAGTTATATGTGCACATATATTCAGTCTTTTTCAGATGCTTTCCCGTATGGGTCATTACAGAATATACAGCAGGGTTTCCTGTGCTATACAGTACATCCTTATTAGTCATCTATTTTACACATAGTCGTGTGTATATGTCAATCCCAATCTCTCAGTTTATCCCTCCCCACCTTGCCTGGTAACCACAAGTTTGTTTTCTACATCTGTGACTCTATTTCTGCTTTGTAGATGAGTTCATTTTTACCACTTTAAAAGATTCCACATATAAGCAATATCATATGATATTTGTCTTTCTCTGTCTGACTTACTTCACTTTATATGATCATCTCTAAGTCTGTCCATGTTGCTACCAATGGCATTATTTCATTCTTTTTTTTTGGCTGAGTAGTATTCCACTGTGTCTATATGTACCACATTTTCTTTATCCATCCATTTGTTAATGGACATCTAGGTTGCTTCCATGTCTTGGCTATCATAAACAGTGCTGCCGTAAACATTGGGGCGCATATGTCTTTTTGGATTATAGTTTTCTCTGGATTTATGCCCAGGAGTGGAATTGCTAGATCATACGGCGACTCTATTTTTAGTTTTTTGAGGAACCTCCATACTGCTTTCCTTACTGGCTGCACCAATCTACATTCCCAGCAACAGTGTAGGAGGGCTCCATCAGGGAGCATTGTAAGAAGACTTAGCATATGTGACGGAGAATCATGTGATTGCTGCTGCTGGAGCTATGCAAGGCCCTCAGGTTTACACTGTTTGTGTTCCAGCAACACAGACACCAACAAAACTCAAGCGGCGTTTCAATGGGGCCGTGAAAGCGCTTTTTCCTTCAGAGACTCCCTCAAGGGTCTCGTGGTTTCCAGCTTGCCTGCTTTATGTTTTGCAACCTGCAGGAGCAGCCAGTACATTCCCTCACTGTCTCTTAGCACAGCCCCCAAAGCCTCATGGGCTGAACACCTGGCAGAAGCTCCATAAATGCCTGCTGGCTGAGGCCTCGGCATCTCTGTCAGGCAGGTTTAGGGGACAGAGTCTCAATAAAGGGGAAGTTAACGCTCAGAGCCGGAGGGCTGCTCCATGGAGACTGATAGGTTTGGGGCAATGTTCAGGCATTGGTATTTTTTAAGTATCTAAATGATTTAAAAATTCTACCACAAGAAAATCAACTGCAGGGCCTTGAGGCCAAGAGCAGAGAGGCAGCCCAGCTGCAAGGGTGAAGCCACAGTCTTGTCTCCCCTTCCCTGTTTCTCCCTCGAACTATCTGGAGGGGCCAGCTTGGCCTTGGACCACAGGCTCTGGGCTGTGCTGCTGGGTGGCTTGTAGGCCCCTCCTGAAGCATATGCGCTCAGGGCCTGGGCTGGGGTGGTGGTGGTGCTGGTGGCGCTGGAGCCACGGGGGGCCTTTGGGATCACGGGGGAATGGATCCTGACCTGGGGTGGGATGTGGCCACAGAACTTTGGAGCCCCACGCAAGGTTAGGAGGCCAGGGAGCTGTGAGTGCAGCCCTGCCCTAGGGGCCTCCTTCGGGGGTCTTCCTGCAATTCTTACTCTGAGAGAGCTCTCACCCTGCTCCCACCCCAGTCTTCCAGCACCCTCTTTGACCCTGCTTCTCCCCTTAGTAAATCACCATTTCCACGAGTGACTGATTATAATTCTGAGCCCATGTCCCACCCTGGGACAGGCTGACCGGCTCCAGCCTTCATGCCTCCCAGTCCTGGGTCCTCTGTCCAGGCACGGGGTCAAATCTAGAGCCCCATGGGCCCCACCATCCATCCATGGTCCTCCCTTCTGGAGATGTATTTGTGGCTTTGAGGAGGTGGCAGGTGCCGTGAGAACAAGGCTCTTCTGATTCTGGAAAATACTTTTGATTTCTTTTTTCCAAGTGGCCTCTCACCTTCAGAGAGGAACCCTTGGGCTATTTGTCTAAAAAGCTTCCCAAGTGATTCTAATGTGTGGCCTAGGGAGAACTTGGTTCTAATTATTTGTTTGTTTGTTTATTCCTTAATATTGACTACTCAGCAGGGAAATTGGGAAAGATATTTTTGAGGTCTAGGTAGAAAGCAGAGATATGTACCCCACTTGAGGTTATGCAATGAAACAAAAAACCAGCAATATGTTCCTATATAGCTTACATGCATGGATTATTCATCCAGAACTGTATTTGAAATTTGGTTAACACTTTCATTGATTATGTTTATATTCCTATAATCTATTCCAAAGAGGTACTTGAAATCTTGAAGACTAAGTTTCTCAACAGCTCTACGAGCTTATGAGAAAAAGTAGTAGTATTTTATAATGTCATGGAGGGTAAAGAAACTAGTTTTGTGTTTCTGCAGGCTTACTGATCAAATTTTCCTGTAACTTGGAATCCTGGGTGTCTTAGTCTGCTCAGGTTGCCATAGCAAAATACCATAGGCTAGGTGGTTTAAACAACAGAAATTTATATCTCACAGTTCTGGAGGCTGAAGTCCAATATGAGGTGCTGGCTGATTTAGCTCCTGGTGAGAGCTCTCTTTCTGTTTTGAGATGGCCTCCTTCTTGCTGAGTCTTCGTATGGCAGAGAGAGGGAGCAAGTTCTCTGGTTGTCTCTTACTATAAGGCACTAAGGTGGCTCAGATGGTAAAGCATCCACCTGCAGTGCAAGAGACCCAAGTTCGATCCTGAGTCGGGAAGATCCCCTGGAGAAGGGAATGGCTACCCACTCCAGTATCTTTCATGGAGAATTCCATGGACAGAGGAGCCTGGCGGGCTACAGTCCACAGGATTGCAAAGAGTGGGACATGACTGAGTGACTAACACTTTCTTTCAATCCCATCAGGAGGTTGCCCCTCCCATTTCCTCATCTAACCCCAATCATCTCCCAAAGGCCCCTTCATATTGGGGGTTAGGGCTTTAACATACGAGTTTGGGGAGGACACAAATATTCATTCCATAAAACTGGGCTAAAAGGAAGACTTAAAAGTTAATTTATGGTAAACATAGTAAGAGAACTCTACAGTTTACTTAACTCTGAAGTGTGTAGTTACATATGTCACGGGGAATAAGGCCTGGGAGCTTGGAGACAGCCAACTCTAGGTTATCTGGCCCTTGGAGGGGTATATTTACACTGCAGGGAGTTAAGTGTGAGAATCCAAGATCCAAGGGGCAAGTGTGTTGTCCCTCCTCTTAGGAGCTTCTCCGTTCCCTGGCTCAGGGTGTTCCATTTGTTGCAGGTTTTCCATTTGCTTTCGTCACATCACCTGGGTAAAGGCCTGAGCAAAGAGGGCCACTGGCTTATTATTTACTACAGGACCACTAGTGAGAAGTCTGTCTCAGATCCAGAACACATCATATACACATTTGGGATAAAATTAATAAAGAAGATTATCAAAACCCAAAAATGTTAAGTAAAAAAAAAAAACATGAGGTACTTATATACAATGGAATATTACTCAGCTATAAAAAAGGATGAAATAAAGCCATTTGCAGCAACATGGATGGACCTAGAGATTGTCATATTAAGTGAAGTAAGTCAGACAGAAAAAGACAAATATTATATGATATTGCTTATATATGGAATATAAAAAATGGTACAAATGAACTGATTTACAAAACAAATAGCGTCACATATATAGAAAACAAACTTATGGCTACCAGGCAAGAAAAGGGAGGGATAAATTGAGAGGTTGGGATTGACATACACACACTACTGTATGTAAAAGACATATCTAACAAGGACCTACTGTGCAGCACAGGGAAAGTGAAAGTCGCTCAGTCATGCCCAACTCTTCACGACACCATGGGCTATACAGCCCGTGGAATTCTCCAGGCCAGAACAGTGGAGTGGGTAGCCATGCCCTCCTCCAGGGGATCTTCCCAACCCAGGGATTGAACCCAGGTTTCCTGCATTGCAGGCAGATTCTTTACCAGCTGAACCACCAGGAAAGCCCATAACACAGGGAACCTTACTCAAAACTCTGTAATGACCTATATGGGAAAAAAAATCTTAAAAAGTATGGATATACGTAAATGTATAACTTATTCTCTTTGCTGTATACCTGAAACTAATACAATACAGTAAATCTTCTATACTCCAATAGAAATTTTAAAAAACAGGTAAAAAGTTATATATGCTGAATGATTATAACTAGACAAAATACCCTCCAAATAGAAGCAAATATATAAGAATGGCTGAAATGATTAATATGATAGCAGTTGCAAGGTGACAAATTTGGTGATTTTAACTGGTTTTTCCTTTCTAAGTTTTCTTTAAGTGTGTATATTAATAGGACAATGGAAAACAGTAAAAAGAAAATATCTTTTAAAATAGATATTTATTTATTTTTGGCTGTGCTGTGTCTTCATTGCTGCTCAGGCTTTTCTCTAGCTGCGGTGAGCAGAGGTTACTCACTGGTTGTGGTGTGCGGGCTTCTCACCGTGGTGGCTTCTCTTGTTGCAGAGGACAGGCTCTAGAGTGCGTGGGCTTCGGTAGTTAAGGCACATGGGCTCAGGAATTGGGATTCCTGGGCTCTCCAGCACAGGCTCAAAAGTTGTGGCACATGCTCTGGGGTATGTGGGATCTTCCAGGACCAGGGATTGAACTCATGTCTCATGCACTGTTAGGTGGATTCTTTACTACTGAGCTACCAGGGAAGCTCAAAAAGAAAATATCTTACCTGAAGGTCACAATGATTCTGATGGTGGAATAACTGGAAGAAGGATCTCGGTCCTTGTCTTCTCTGAAGGAAGAATTTAGCAAAGAGGCCAAGATTGTGAAATAGAGATAGTGTTTATTAGAAGCAAATTACATGTGGAAAACCACATGGGTGAACTTGGAGTGAATCGTGTGCAACGGGGGCAACTTAGGTTGCTTACATGGGGGCAGTTTTCTGGGTTGTCTCTGGCCAATCCACTGGAAGTGTCAGCAGGAGACTGGTTAGAGCTGCTCAGCCTGGGGCTTGTCTGTCTCCCACCTCAACAGCAGAGACTCTCTCTGTGTTAGTTATTTGTTGCTGTGTTATAGGTTAAGCTAAAACACGGCAGCTTCAAAGAGCACCCCTTGTTATCTCTTGGTTTCTGCGGTCAGGAGTCCAGGCCTGGCTGAGCCAGGTCCCCCGGCAGCACCAGGTCCTCCGGCAGCACTGGGCCGGGCCTCCCACCAAGAGCCCAAGGTCTCAGAAGTAAACAGATTGAATTTATCGGCTATACTAAACTCATGAAGTATGTTTGAGTGTTTTCTCTTTCTGTTTTTCTGTCTAGGGTTTCAGACACAATTTCTAAAGTTTCTCATGATGACCACGCTCTTCCTTTGCTTGCCTGAATCCAGACCTCACAAACCCTGGGGGTTTGCATCATGGGCCTTGGTCTTCTTGGCAGCTTTTACAGTGTGTTTGGAATCAGTTCCAGCAGTGGCTGGAGAAGAGGTTGCAGAATTTCTTGGCAGTAAGAGTCTTCCTTAGGGAAATGCACCATCAAGCAGGATGACGTGGGGTTGGTGGGGGGACCATGGCTTGGACTTTTGAGTAAGATGAGAATGAAATAGGAAACCCATTATTTGGAAACACAAAAACTAAAACTAACCATGGGCGCAGGGATGTGTGCCCTCATCTTGGAGAGAGCTGGCTCTCCTGGCCTCCACCGGTCACCTCTCTTTCTGGGACCACAGCCTTCTGACCTTTACCCACAGAAGCAGCCGCTAAGGGGTCCTCCAGGTTCTTAGCAAGACTGCCAGGAATTCATGACTCCTGTCCTCCCTGCCCAGTCCTGGCTTGGCTGACCTGCCCCTGGACTGGACCCTGGAGGGAGGGCTGAGCAGGGCCACGGGGAGCTCACTTCACCAATGATCAGCTCCTTTCCTCTCCGGGGAATCCCATGACCAACCCTCAGAACCTCAGAGAGCAGCCTCCTCCTGCTCCAGGAAAACAGCCCTCCTCCATGCCTCCCCCAGAGGATCCCCCTGCCCCTGCCTGGGTCCCAGTCCCTTAACAGTGCAAGGATCACCCAGTGGATGAATGAGGTGATGTTTGTGAGGCTTCCTAGGGTAGGACTTCAGGCCTGAGGCATGAAGGAGGGTTCTAGGAACAAGTACAAGCTGAGACTGCTCTCACCAGCACATGGGGGTCCTGAAGAAAGCTTTCGGGACCAGAGGATATGTGTCATTGGAACCCACCTTTTCTCCAAAGTCTCAAAAAGTTACCACTTAAACTTTGGGCCACAAATCCTGCATCAGTGGATTCTTCAATCCCAATCAATACGAAAAATTTTATTATAAACAGTTCATGATAAAAATGGGGAATGGCTGAAGGTCTGAGAGGGGGTTGTGCAGATGCCCTTGGCTGCTGAAATGCAGCTTTGGTATGTTTGGAGAGCATCACAGACTGTGAGGGTGCACTGGGAGGCTGCGAGCAGAGCTGGGCAGGAACAGCAGGTGGTCTGATCACCACCCAGGCCCTGTCCCAGAGGCCATCTGGATACCCACAGCCACCCTCTCTGTGTCCTCGGGTCCTCTGCTGAAAAGATAATCTCACCAGCATGGTGACTCTGGCAGAAACACCTAATCAGCCAAGCTGAGCCTTGTAACTTCCCTTGGCCACTAGGAGTAGGAAAGGAGAGGGATTGGCTCCCTCCTGGCACGCAGTGGGAGGCAAAGCCTGGCTCCCACCAGAGAGATGGGAAAAGAGCTCTCCTGCTTGAGTAGCAGAGAAGGCAATAGCACCCCACTCCAGTACTCTTGCCTGGAAAATCCCATGGACGGAAGAACCTGGTAGGCGGCAGAGTCGGACACGACTGAGCGACTTCACTTTCACTTTCACTTTTCACTTCCATGCATTGGAGAAGGAAATGGCAACCACTCCAGTGTTCTTGCCTGGAGAATCCCAGGGACGGCAGAGCCTGGTGGGGCTACCGTCTGTGGGGTCGCACAGAGTCAGACACGACTAAAGCAACTTAGCAGCAGCAGCAGCAGCAGCAGCTTGGGTAGCATCAAATATTGGGTGTCTTTATAGTGGCCAAGAAGCTGTGGCAGTTTATCCATGCATTTGAAATGGTAAAAGAACTCTGTATTTTATACATATATATATATATATTCTGGTTGATTTATATATATATTCTTATTGATATATATGTATATCTCATATACAATGTCTTTATTTTGATTTGGTTTTGTTTTGGCCTCTCCGCAGGGCATGTGGGATCTTAGTTCCCTGACAAGGGATCAAACCTGCATCACTTGCTTTGGAAGTGTGGAGTCTTAACCACTGGACTTCCAGGGAAGTCCTATAATACATTTATTGAACTCCGTCTTTCAGGAGATGGTTGGATGGTATCACCGACTTAATGCACATGAGTTTGAGCAAGCTCTAGGGTGGACAGGGAGGCCTGGCGTGCTGTAGTCCATGGGGTTGCAAAGAGTCAGACATGACTGAGAGACTGAACTGAACTGAACCCACTCAAGTGGGGTTATGACTGAGCTATCCGGCCCACCGTTTGGATAGATGGATAAATAAGGATGCAGACCATTCATTTCAGCCCCATATTTGCAATCACCTATTTTAAGGTCTGTGCCAGGCACAGCTGACAGAAATGAAGGCTAACTTGGTTCTGTACCCAGGGAGGTTACAGTTGGTGGAGGAGACAACACATAATTAGAATGTTTTAATGAGTTATGCTTCTTAGGAGTGTGCTGGTGGATGTGAAGTCCCAGAATAAACTCAGGGTATCTTTCTTGAGAGTTGATTTCATTCTATAGGAAATAATTTAAAATCAAATAAAGTTGTAATAAAAACAGTTGGGGAGAAAACCCACTTGGATATATCGTGGAGTAGAATGTAAAATATAAAGTGGAAACTGGCAGATATTGGCAAAATTCTGAAATTTCTCTCTGTAAGAGCAATGAGAAAATTGACCCCCAAAAGCCAGAATCAACTTTTGTAGAACTCTAGAAATTAACTGCAGGTTTGCAGAAATCTGGGAAATATTTATTTTAAAAAAATGGCTGAATCTTGGTAAGGATGGTGGACTTTGTCGCATTTTATTCTGTCCTAGTCCTATCCTTTATGGTAGTCTTGAAAAAGAGCTGCCCCATTTGCGGTGAATATCAGCATCCTGGCAGCCCCCCAAGGTAGAAGAATTGACCTGGAGCTCTTTCAAAACCCCATTATCAGGGAACTGTCATCATTTGACCTGCTGGTGGTACCCTGGAAGACCCCTCTTTATAAAGCTGTTTTTGACTAGACTTTGAGCACATACACTGTGAAGAGCCTTTCCCCAGGGAACCTTCATTGAAAACAACTACAGGCAACTGACAACAGTTGGGTTAAATAATAGACTAATAAAAAAATCCTAAGAGGAAAAGCTGGGAATGAAATGTCCATAGGAGTACTCAAATGCTCTAAAATGTTCCTGGAAATCTAGAAGGCCACCTTCATGCGTCGGACTGTGAGCATGATCAGAGCTGTATGCAGACTCAAGAAAGACCTGCGAAGGTTCTAAGCTCTCAACTCTGGCTGACCTTAAGGCTCTGTTAAAGTAGAAAGTGAAGGCTGTAAGAGTTGTAAGCTCCCTGGCTGAGTGTGAAGGCATATCCAACACACACATACACACACAGCCCCTCATCACAGACTGGCAGACTTATTGGTTCCTGGTGTTCAAGAAAATCTCTGTCCAATCAATAAGAATCACTAGGCTAACTAAGCGGAAACTTCAGCGACTATACACAAAAAAGGATACTTACTATGTGGAACTTTTAGTTCCATAAAAGGCACTAAACAACAAAACAAAAACTCAGCTATAACAAACAGCAGAAACAACAAATCCTGGGGAGAGGAGAACCTGTTTTTCAGAATTGCCATAGTATATTATTCGAAATGTCATTTTCATCAAAAAATTATGAAGCATGAAAAGACACAACGTATAACCCATTCATAGGAAAAAAAGCAATCAATAAAAACTGTCCCTGAGGAAATGTAGGTGATGGACTTGCTAGATAAAGACTTTAAGTTGGTTATTTTAAATATGCTCAAAGAACTAAAGAAAACCATATCATACTAAAAGAAAACATATGTTTAAATTATATATAATTTTTATCTTTTTATTGATGTACTATGCATATTATGAAATCATTCTCATGCTTTCCTTTAGTATAACTTGTAGATAACTGTGGACGTATATGTGTGTGTGTGTGTGTGTGTGTGTGTGTGTGTGTATACAATAACTAATACGAAAACTTCACCAGAAGGACTCAGCAGTGTATTTGAGCAGAAAGAAGAAAAAAGTCAATGAATCTGAAGTAGATCAATTGAGATTATCCAGTCTGAGAGGCAAATTAAGCAGAAAAAAAAAGAATGAAGAAAAAAATGAACAGAGCCTCAGAGACTATGGGCACAATCAAATATACCAGCATATATATTAGATGAAAATGTCCCAAATTTGATGAAAAAATAGCATATATATTTCTAACTAACTTCCAAGTGTTCAAAAACTTCAAATAGGGTAAATTCAAAGAGATCCACACCTAGACACATCATAATCAAATTCTCAAAAGACAAAGAATCTTGAAAACAATGAGAGAAATGATTCGTTATGTACAAATGATCCTCAATAAGATTAAAAACTGATTTCCAATTAGAAACAATGGAAGCCATGAAGCAGTGGATGATATATTCAAAGTGGTGGAAAAAACCCTCAAATAATTCTATATTCATCAAAATTGTCCTTAAAAAATGAAGAATAGATTAAGATATTCCCATATAATCAAACACTGAGAGAATTCGTCACTAGGAGACCTGTCTTAAAAGAAATTTTTAACATTAAGTCCTTCAGGCTAAAAGAAAAGAAACACTGCAAGTAACTTGAAGCCAGTGAAGAAATTAAAAGCACTGGTAAGATAACTACAGGGCTTCCCCGGTGGTTCAGTGGTAAAGACTCTGCCCGCCAAAGCAGGAGATGTGGGTTTGATCTCTGGGTTGGGAAGATCCCCTGGAGAAGGAAATGGCAACCTATTCCAGTTGGGAAATCCTATGGTCAGAGGAGCCTGGCCAGCTACAGTCCATGGGGTTGTGAAAAAGCCAGACATGACTTAGCGACTAAACAAAAGTAACTACATAGTTAGATATTAAAAAACAGTATAAACGTATATTGTTAGTAACTCTTTTCTCCCCATCTGAACTAAAAGACAATTGCATAAAGCAATAATTAGAAATCTCTGTTAATGGTTACAAAATATATAAAGATGTAATATGTATGAATATAACACCACAAAGTAGAGGGGAAGGAATGGAGTTCTATTGGAAGAAAGTTTTCTGTATGATTGAAACTGCATGCATGCTAAGTCACTTTAGTCATGTCCAGCTCTTTGCGACCCCATGGACTGTAGCTGGCCAGGCTCCTTTGTTCATGGGTTTATCCAGGCAAGAATACTGGAGTGGGTTGTCATGCCCTCCTCCAGGGGATCTTCCTGACCCAGGGATCGAACTTGCGTCTCTTACGTCTCCTGCATTGGCAGGCAGGGTTCTTTACCACTAGAGCCACCTGGAAAGCACCATGACTAAAATTATGTTCTTATTAATCTGAACTAGACTGATATAAATTAAGATGTTAATTGTAATCCCAAAGTAACCATTAAGAAAAAAATCTTTGAAAATACATAGAAAAAGAAACACTAAGTAAATAAAAGTGTTACACTTAGGAAATACCTATTTAATATAAAAGAAGGCAGTAGCAGAGGAACAGAGAAACAAAAAACATATATGAAATATAGAAAACAAAAAATAAAAGGGCAGATGTAATTCCAACCATATCAATGATAGCATTAAATGTAAATAGATCAAGTAATCCAGTCAAAAGGCAGAATTATCAGACTGGATTGAAAAGAAATGAAACCCAGCTACATGCTGTCTACAGGAGACATGCTTTAGATTCAAAGATACAAACTGACTAAAAGTAAAAGAATGAAAAAAAAAGTGATACAAATAATAAAGAAAAGAAAGACAGAGTGACTATATATGGAACAAAATAAAATTAAAAAATGGTACTATAAGAGATATTTTTATAATGATGAAAGTGTCAATTCATCAGCAAGACGCAACACTTATAAACATATATGTACCTAACAGTGGAGCCTCAAAATACATGAAGCATGACATCCTTAGAGGGAGAAACAGACAATGCAACAGTGATAGCTGGGTACTCCATATGCCACATTCAGTAATGGGTAGAACCAGACAAAAAAATCAACAAATAGAAGACTTGAATATCTCTATAAATCAACTGGAATTAATAGACATCTATAGAACTTTCCACCCAACAATGGTAGAATATACATTCTTCTCAAGTGCACCTGCAGCATTCAGAACAGACTATGAGCCATAAAATGAGCCTAAATAAATGTAAATAATAAAAGACAGAAATAATACAAAGTATATCTTCTGACCACAATAGTCGAAATTGCAAATCAAGAACTGATACCAATGTGAAAAACTCACAAATGTGGAAATGAACAACATATTTCTAATTACCCAATAGATAAAAAATCACAAAGGAAATTAGAAAATACTTTGGGATAAATGAAGTGAAGATACAATATATCAAACGTATAGGTTGTGAGTAAAGCAGAGTTTAGGAGAAAATTGATAGTTGTCAATACCGGTGTTAAAAAACAAGAAAGATCTAAAATCAGAGGCCTGAACGTCCACTTTAAGACACTAGAAAAACAATAAACTAAACCTAAGGTAAGGAAAAGGAAGGGAATAATAAATGTTAAAATGGATGTAAATGAAATAGAGAATGGAAAAATAATAGAGAAAAATCAATAAAACCAAAAGTTGGTCCTTTAAAAAGACCATAAAGATTGACAGATCTAACTACTTTGACAAAGAAGAAACTCCAATAACTAAAATCATAAATTAAATAGGGGATATTACTACTGATTTTATAGAAATAAAAAGGATTATATAGGAGTACTATGAACAATGAGTGATGATAGATTAGATAACAGATGAAATGGATGCATTTTTAGGAAGACATAAACCATCAAAACTGACTCAAAAAGAAATAGAGAATCTGAATATACTTAAAATAAGAAGAAATTGAATTAGTAGTCAAAAAACCATCCACAAAGAAAAACCCAGTCCCAGATGGCTTTATTGGTTAATTTCACCAAATATCTAAGGAAAAAATAAAGCCAATTCTTCACAAACCTTTCCGAAAAGTAGAAGAGGAAGGACTTCTCAAATCATTCTGTAAGGCCACTATTAACTGTGATATGAAAACAAGACAAGGACATCACTAGAAACAGAAAACTGCAATGTCTCTTATGAATGTGAACGCAAAAATTGTTAACAAAATACTAACAAATCAAGTCAAGCAACACCTGAATAGACTTATACACTACAACCAAGTGAAATTTATTCCATGAATGCAAGATTGATTTATTACTCCAAAACAATTAATGTAGCACACCATATCAATATATTAAAAACAAAAGCCACATGGTTATCCTGGTAGAAAAGACAATAAGAAAAACCGTTTAACAAAATCCAGCACCCTTTCACGATAAGACACTCAAAAAAGTAGGAGTAGAAGGGAACTTCCTCAGTCTAATGAAGAACATCTACAAGAACACAACAAAAGCAACAACAGAAGCAAACACCCTAAACCCACAGCTAACATCATGCTTAATAGTCAAAGAATGTACATTTCTCTTAAGACCGGGAACAGATACGGATGTCTGTTTTCACTATTTATTTTTAATTAAATTTATTTATTTTAATTGCGGGATAATTGCTTTACAGTATTGTGCTTGTTTCTGCCAAACATCAACATGAATCTGTCATAGACATACATATGTCTCCTCCCTCTTGAACATCCCTCCCACCTCCTTCCCCATCCCACCCCTCTAGGTTGTTACAGAACACCAGTGGTTTGAGTTTCCTGAGTCATGCAGCAAATTCCCTGTGGCTATCTATTTCACACATGATATGTATAGTTAGTTAGCGTTAGTTGCTCAGTCGTTCCAACTCTTTGTGACCCCACGGACTGTAGTCTGCCAGGCTCCTCTGTCTATGGGATTCTCAAGGCAAGAATACTGGTGTGGGTTGCCATGCCCTCCCCTGGGGGATGGTAATGTATGTTTCCATGGCGCCCTCTCCATACATTCCATCCTCTCCTTCCTCCCTCTGCTTTCACTATTTCTATTCAATATTGTCCTGGAGGTGTTAGCCGGGGCAATTGGGCAAGAAAAGCAAATAAATGAAACCCAAATTGGAGAGAAAGGAGTAAAATTTGCTCAGTTCACAGATGACGTGGCCTTTTGGATAGAAAATCCTAAGGAATCCACAAAAAATTATTAGGAATAATAAGTTCAGCAAAGTTGCAGGGTACAAGCTCAATTCAAAAAAATCAGTTGCATTTCTATACCTTAGGAATGAAAAATACAAAAATGAATTAAGAAAACAATTCCACTTATAACAGCATGAGGCAATAAAATGCTGCAGAATAAATTTAACAAAAGACATATAATCCTTACACTTAGAAAACTACAAAATTGAGAAAAATTAAACTGAAATAAATAAGAAGACATGCCTTGTTTGTGGATCAGAAGACTTAGTGTCGTTAGGATGGCAATACTCCCAAAACAGATCTACAAATTCAACACAATCCCACAGTAATCTGAGCTGACTTCTTTGTAGAAATTAACAAGCTGATCATAAAATTCATATGGAGACCCACAAGACCCAGAATAGCCAAAATAATCTTTAAGAAAACAATGTCAGACTACTCACACTTCCCAATTTCAAAACTTACTACAAAGCTATGGTAATCAAGACAGTGTGTTACTGGCATAAGGACAGAGATGTGGATGAATGGACTGGATGAAAATTTGGAAATAAACTGTCACATTTATAGTCAATTGATTGTGGACAAAGGTGTCAAACCAATTCAGTGGGCAAAATACAGTTCTTTCATCAAAGGATGGCGGGACAACTGGATATCCACAGGCAAAAAAAAAAAAGAATTTAGATTCCTACCTCACACTGTATATAAAATTTAACTCAAAATGCATTAAAGATTAAAGGAAGAGCTAATGCTATACAAATTTTAGGAGAAAATAAAGGAGTGACCTTTATAACTTTGGATTTGGTAATGGTTTCTTAAGTATTACATCAAAAGCACAAGAAGCAAAATAAAAAGTAAGTGAAGTGAACTTGCATCTGGTCCCATCACTTCATGGCAAATAGATGGAGAAACAATGGAAACAGTGGCTGACTTTATTTTTCTGGGCTCCAAAATCACTGCAGATGGTGATTGTAGCCATGAAATCAAAAGACACTCCTTGGAAGGAAAGTTATGTCCAACCTAGACAGCATGTTGAAAAGCAGAGACATTAGTTTGTCAACAAAGGTCCGTCTAGTCAAGGCTATGGTTTTTCCAGTGGTCATGTATGGATGTGAGAGTTGGACTATAAGGAAAGCTGAGCACCAAAGAATTGATGCTTTTGACCTGTGGTGTTGGAGAAGACTCTTGAGAGTCTCTTGGACTTCAAGGAGATCCAACCAGTCCATCCTAAAGGAAATCAGTCCTGAATATTCATTGGAAGGACTGATGCTGAAGCTGAAACTCCAATTCTTTGGCCACCTGATGTGAAGAGCTGATTTATTTGAAAAGATTCTGATGCTGGAAAGGATTGAGGGCAGGAGGAGAAGGGGATGACAGAGGATGAGATGGTTGGATGGCATCACCGACTCAGTGGACATGGGTTTGGGTGGACTCTGGGAGTTGGTAATGGACAGGGAGGCCAGGCGTGCTGCGGTTCATGGGGTCGCAAAGAATCGGACACGACTGAGCGACTGAGCTGAACTGAAAGTGAACTTCACCACAACTGAATAATTTTGTGCTTCAAAGGGCACTTTGAAGGCAAAGTCCAACCCACAAAATGAGAGAAAATATTTGCAAGTCATATATGTAGCAAGAGACTTGCATCTAGAATATATAAAGACTTAACAACTCAATAATAAAAAGACATAATCCAACTAGAAATGGGCAAAGAATCTGAATAGATATTTCTCCAGAGAGGATGCTCAAATAGCCAAGAAGCACATGAAAAGATATTCAACATCATTATAATAAGAAAGGCAGGTAACACCAAGTGTTGGTGAGGATGTGGAGAAACTGGGATCCTTATACACTGCTGGTGAGAACGTGTGGAGCAGCCTCTGTGAGAGACTCTGGCAGTTCAGATGATTCAGGCGATCCCTCTGAACTAATCACTGGGGCTGAGAGAGGTCAGGGGAAGAGCAAATCCCCCAAAGAAGAAGGTGCATTTCTTGGAGTAATGGAAGCAACATTGAGTAGAAACACAAATGATGTCCATTCTATGGCCCTTACTGGATTCTTTGATGCTGAAGCTGCTCCTGATTATAAATCCTGGGATAGTTGACTGGATTACCATTTTGCCCAACAATTTCATTACTAGGCATATATCTAAGAGAAATGAAAACATATGTCCAGATAAGACTTGTACATAAATGTTCAGAGCAACATGATGTATAGTATCTGAAAAGTAGAAGCAACTCGAACATCTGTCAATGGTTGAATGAGTTAAAGAAAATGTGATATATTCATACAATGGAATATTGTCAGCCACAGAAATGTACTGATTCATGCTATAAGATGGATGAACCTTGAAAACATGCTCGGTGAAGGAAGACAATCACAAAAGGGAACATATTGTACAATTCCATTTGTAGGAATAGAATGCCCAGTATAGTCAAACCTGTAGAGACAGAAAATAAGTCAGGGCTGCCAGGGATGGGGCAGCTGGTGAGGGTAACAGCTTAAAAGGTGCAGTGTTGCTTTAGGGGATGATGAAAATGTTCTAAAATTGATTGTGGGGATGGTTGCACAATTATGTGGGTAAAAACTATTGGGTAAATAGTGTGCTATGGGAATTGCATCTTAATAAGGCTGTTAATAATGTATATGCATGTTTCAGGAGAAAACTTGAGACTCCAGGAAATCATGCCCTTGTGGAGTGCTCTGTCAATCTACATTTCCTAGACCTTTCAGCAGAGACTTCTGAGAATCTCTGTGAGTCCTGTAACCCACGCTGGAAGAGAGGAGCCTTGAGGATCCCAGGCAAGGTTAGTGCGATGCTAGTGTTGATCTGCCCATGGAAGCGGGGGTCCCTCCTAGCTGTCAGGAAGCAGGATCCCTTGGGCTTTAGGAGGCTTGTCAGCTGGACACACTTCCCACACAGGCGCTCTCAAGAGAGGTATCCCAGAGCCCTTGGCTCTAACCCCCCTTCAATGTGAATCAAGTTCCCTCTGCTAAGCTCAGAGGCCGAGTAGGGCAGCACAGCTGAGTGCCAGCTCATCTTTCCCCCAGGACGTGCAGCTGCAGGGCTCCTGAGCCCTTTCTGAACCACGGCAGGCTCCTAAGAATAGTGAGAGGGCAGCTTGTGTGCTTCTGGAGTGGGCAGTATTTACAGCCCTTCCTGGAATAAGAGATCTTCAGCCTGCAGAGCTGCTTTGAGAGTGCCCTGTGGTCTCTCAATCAAAATCCAGCCTTAGATTTCCCTCCTCCAGAAAGCATATCTTACCAAACTTTGCGGATTGAATTTCTCAAATGACTAAACTTGAATTTGGCTGAGGGATGGATCATGAGTAGGTGACGTCTGTAGGGCTTTGAGGGAGGACTCTAGCCCTAGCATTTTCTTTGGGGCTTATTTATCTTCTTTTTGGATAAGTTGATATATAACACGAACGTTAGTTATAACTTTTTTTTAGGAGAGGGGCTGTGCAGCAAAGTTTGCAGAATTTTAGTTTCCCCACCAGGGCTGGCCTCAGGGGCACAGCAGTGAAAGGGCAGAGTCCTAACCACCGGACCATCAGGGAATTCCCAGTTATAGCTCTTTGATTGTAAGCGACAGAAACCCAGCTCAAACTTGGGTAATAGCTGGGGTGATGGAACCAGAAACTTAGTGCTCCTGGGGGAGGGGCAATCCTCTAATGAAGGAAGTGCCTTTTTTAGAGGAAGCAGTACTGGGCAGACAATGTCCGTTACTAACTGGATTCTTTGATGCTGATGATAATGGCTGGGATAAACAACAGAGGGAACACTTGCTATTGTTTTGCCTGCCCAGCACTCACTCCCCTTTTCCATGAAAGACTCCAGTTTCCTTTGTGGAATCACCCCACTCCTGCTCTCAGCCCATGTGCTGGGATGAGACTGAACGCTAGCCAGGACAGGGACACAAGAGCTAGACTGGTCAGTCACATAGTCCATTGCCTACAGCCACCCTGATGGTCTGGGGGTGTGTCACTCAGCTCTGGGCCCCCAGCAGCAGCAGTTTCCAAACCTGGCTGATACACAGAACACCTAGGGGCCCCTCCCTAGATATACTAAATCTGCAGATCTGGGGCTGGTCTGGACCATCTATATTTTTAATAAGTTCCCTAGGGAATGTGGATGATCAGGTTTAGGAATCACTGCCCCGCTGTGTTTGTATACAGTAGGTGCTTTAGAGCCGCTGGTGTCATGGAAAGGGTGGGAGTCCGTTTTCCGGTTGTGATCATCCTAGCTGGCTTTGAGCTGCTCCTGGAACAGAGCAGCCAGGACTGTGTGTGTGGAGGTGGTCCTGCCTCTTTCAGTCGGTGATCCTCGTCCTCCCTGTTCGGTGTGATGGCCCTTGCTAATGGGAACAAGGCCTGCCACTCCAGGAGCTGGCAGAGCTCCGGGGGTCTGGGACAGCTGAGAAGACAGCTTGAATCGGGCTCCTCCGACCTGTTCCAATCAGGCCACCTCAGGGTGACTCAGAATGTCAGGCCTTCTAAAATTAATCTGTGCCCACATCTAAAATCAGCACCTCGCTTAGAGTCACTGGCTCCTCCTTGCCCCACTGAGGGTTTGTGACTCAGGGGGAGCTGGGCCTGGACCCAGACATTTTTCTGCCCCTCAGACATTTGTCTGAATTTAGACTTGCTAACAGACAGCTTTCCTTCTGCTTTTCTTTTTAAATTCTCTCTCCCCTAACTGCAAGCAAAGACTATTTTTATGACCAGGGGTTTCATTTGAGAAATGAAAGGAGGATGACAGTAGGCAAATATTTTAGTACATGTCCTTAGTTCATACTAATGCAGTTTAGGTGCAAATTGAATCCAAAATATTCAGAGCTCTTCATTTTTAGAAATTTTTTTTTCTGATTAAAAGGATTGAATATAATCATTGTAAAAATTTCAGCTAATATACAGTTCTGAAGAAGAAAGCAATAATTACTGGAAATCCCTCACCCAGAGAGAAACAGTTGGTGCTTTTACTGCTAACGTCTTTTTTAAACAAATCTCTAAATCCCATGGAGTAAAACAAACTGAAATGCATAATTTGCATATATGGAAATAAATATTAAGTCCAAGAAAGTCCTTGGATTCTTTGTGCAAGACAGTCTCCTAGAGGGAAGAAATCAGATATTTGGAGTCTCTTACATTACTGTTACCTTTAAATTGTCTTTCACTTTCATAATCTGTTGGTTAGATTACAAATGAAAAACTTCTGGAAGGCAGTTTGGATTTATGTATGACAAACCAAGGGCTTCCCAGGTGGCGCTAGTGGTAAAGAACCCACCTGCCAATGCAGGAGACAAAAGAGATGTGAGTTTGATCCCTGGGTTGGGAAGATCCTCTGGAGGAGGGCATGGCAACCTACTCCAGTTTTCTTGCTTGGAGAATCCCATGGACAGAGGAGCCTGGCAGGGCTCAGGGTCCACAGGGTCACAAAGAGTTGGACATGATTGAATTGACTTAGCATGCACACACATGACAAACCAAACCTGCCTATTTTTTCCCCCTTGCCTACCTTTTGACATAGCAAATGCAATTATAAGAATTTATTTTAGAGTAGAGCTTCCCAAACTTTCTCACTTCTTGGTCCTTTCAGTGTCTCAGATATTCTTTCACAGCTCCTTCTAGGCCAAAAGAAGCACCTGATAGTTAGGTCCAAATAACTTGAGTATTTTCTTCCTAACAATTTACACATGATTTGAAAAAAATTAAATTTCAGATGGAAGTAACATCAGACAGCAACACTGGTAACTAGAAGACAGCAAAGGGACAATGTCTTCAAAATTCTGGGGGGAAATAATTTGCAACCTGGAATACTGTGCCTTGTTTGGTTCATCCCTATTAGATTCTCACCAAGTCTATACTGAATAAATGAATGAATGAGGAAATGAATGAATGAATTTATAGGCCCTGCCAGTTTCCAAGTTTTCTTCAAAGTCCTTGGAGATAAAGGAATCTATCACTGAAGTCCAAGCCTTAGAAAGGTGGGTGGACATCAGAGGCCAGGAGGAGGGGATATGGGGGAGAAGATATGCAGACAGCCCAGGATGTGCCCTATGACACTAGGGGAGGGGGTGAGGGGAAGGAGGGGGCCGATGGTGCAGGTATAGGAAACAAGCTGCTCTCTGCTTTCAAAGCCTGATTTAGAAGAGAGTATGATTCAATAGGGGCTTCCCTGGTAGCTCAGCTGGTAAAGAATCCGCCTGCAATGCAGGAGACCGCCAGGTTTGATTCCTAGGTCTGGAAGATCCCCTGGAGAAGGGATAGGCTACGCACTCTGGTATTCTTGGGCTTCCCTGGTAGTTCAGATGATAAAGAATCTGCCTGCAATGAGGGAGACCTACGTTCAATCCCTGGGTTGGGAAGATCCCCTGGAGGAGGGCATGGCAACCCACTCCAGTATTCTTGCCTGGAGAATCCCCATGGACAGAGGAGCCTGGTGGGATATAGTCCCTGGGATTGCAGAGCTGGACATGACTGAGAGACTAAGCATAGCACAGCGCAGCATGATTCCACAGACACAAGAGACCAAAAGACCCGGTGTCAGGGTCTCCCTCATTGGCTCAGTTAAATCCTCTGCAAAACAAGATTATTAATAGTTATTTTCATAATCAGAATTAAATGAATTCAGTAGCATTGTGAAATATGATTAACCCTCCATAAATAATAGCTGTTAGCGTTAGTGGTTACTCTCTTAGAACCACTTTCTCGACTCTAACATGGAATTATCATCTAGTTGATAGCAAGGATCAGACACCAGTGGAAGGGCACACTCTGGGCTCACTGTTGTCCCCAGGGCAGAGCAAGCATGTGCTCGCATATCAGTCCATTGTGGGAGCCTTGGTGTGTTCCCCTTTTGCTCCTTTTTGTCCCTTCCCTATCTCCCTTTTTACTTTCTCTCCCAACCCTCCTACTTTCCACACCAAAGAGGAACAGGAAGTGAAAGCAATAAAAGTAGAAAAAGAAAAGGACCTTTTCCTGTAAATTATGGATGTTTCCTCCTGCTCTGGGGTTCTGCTGGGAGCCAGCCCACGAGATCCCACCCATGACAGTGTCATGAGGAGAAGGACTGATCGAGCACGGCTTCTCAGGCCTCAGGGATTCTCGGAAGGCTGCCTCAGCGCTCACCTTAAAGATGACGTCTGTCTTTCTGATGTTTGCTACAACAGACCTCTTCTTATTTTCTATGACTTAGGTAAAAGGCCTTTTCCTGATTCTTTTCCAATATAGATCAATTTAAACCTCAATCAACAAGGCCCCTAAAAAACGGTGGCACCCTGATGGGATTGTCTAGGATATGGAGTATATTAATCTAAATTCTTCTTGCTGGCATACTGGTTTACTTAATAAATATACCTGTGCCTTTGGAGCTAATGTGCATGACTACTCCTTAACAATAAACAGCATTGAGAGCCTAATACACAAAAGCCCCAATAGGTACAGAGCTCTTCGTAGGAAAAAGGCTTATTAGAAAATATAAGAAATATTGCTTTATGAAACTGTTACTTAGTCTATATTTACTCACTATGTTTTTGCTCTTAACGTATTTAGCCTGCGTAATGAAAGTATGATAGTTAAAAACTTATAAAAATAAAAGTTTAGCCTTAATACAAATAATAAGACAATTGTTAATTTAGCTGGTGATTTTTGCTAAGAACTGACCTTTGTACTACATTGTTTCAGCTTGCTGTACCATGACTTTATGGGACCACATTCCTTTTTGTTGGGCTCAAGGCGTAAGATAGATTATAGAAAAACAGGTTTTACTTTAAAACTTTCTGTTGATGAATTCATTCTTTGTCATAATCTGCTGTGCCTTATACAAAAGTGTTTTGGCTGATCAACCCTTAGAAAAACAGGTTTTACTTTAAAACTTTCTGTTAATGAATTCTTTCTTTGTCATAATCTGCTGTGCCTATATTCTTTAAAAAAATACAACTAAAAATATAAAAGCTGTCTTAAAAAACAATAAAGTCAGAAGACACTTGGAAACACCGAGACTCGCTGTGTCTTCTCATTCGTATCGCCAACGCCGTCCATCCTGAGGGAACCCTGGACCAGCTGGAGCTGGACTCCAGCAGGGTTCCTCAGTCCTAATCTCGAATTTGGGCTCTTTGAGGGCAGCCATCAGGCCTTTCTGTGAGTTCCATGTAGAATTCTGGGAATGATGAGGCTTAAACTAATTCTTGCAAGATTCTGGTCTCTGCCAGCCCTGTTCCTTCTGGTGCAGAGGAGTCTGACTCTCCCTCTCCCTCCAACACCCCACTCTGCTCACTCCTGGAAACCTCACCTGTCCAGGTGTCCTCTAGTGGTGGGAGGGCTTTTGGGGGAGCTAAGGGATGGTAACAGGGGAAAGCTAGTGACTATGGATTCCACCTAGCGTGGAGCTGGCTCTATTTTGGGACATCCTCTGGACACTAGGCTCAGACAAACTAGTTCCTTCAGGGAATGCTTGAAGTGGACCAAGGGTTCCCTTTATACTAAGCAGGACTCCTAGGAGAGAAAGCAGTGAATGATAACCATCATGCAGCTGCTGTGAATTTAGCGCCTACAGTGAACGGAGAACCATGCCTGGCCTTTTCTGTACCTTATCTCATTAATAACTAAAAATACCGAGTGCAATATATGTCATGTAATTCACTCTGCAAATGAGGAAACTCAGGCTCAAAGAAGTTAACATTTGTCCAAGGTGGCAAAACTAATATTGAGCACAGTCTGTCTGGCTTGAGGATTAGTATTATGTGATATGAGAATATTAATTGGAGGGCTGGTGTATGATTGTGAAAAACTGGAAATCAGCCTTGATTTCCAGCAAGAAGATAGCAATTAAATAACATGTAATACATCTATAAAAATGATTAAGATTGATGTTGCAGTATTCATTGACTTGGGAGTATTTGCATATATGTATATTCTTAAAAAGGGATAGTCTATATAATGTGATTTAATTCTTTTAAGATAAAGCAAAAGTTGTAGGACCTTACAAATATTAAGAGAAAATTATGTATACATAGATGTATGTCTAGAATGATACCAGCCAATGTCTTGGGCTTTTGCAAGGTGAGATTATGGGTGATTTTTACTCCTTTCTTGATTGCTGACTTGAATTTTCTAATTTTCCACAATACTCATGTATTACTTATTTTAAAAATATAGAGGAAAGGGGATGCTGGTCTGGGAGTGAGGAAATCCTCTAATGCCAGCTTTGCCTCTGATTTGTGACCTTGGGCAAATCCTTTTCCTTCTAGGTTCTGACATCTTCAGCTGTAACGTGAGCCATTTGCCTAGTAGACAGGAAGGCCCATGAAGGTTGAGACCATGCCTAGCTTGTTTCAGAAGTGTCTGTACTCAGCAAATAGTGAATTAGTGAATAAATAAATGAGGGATAAAGATTCAAGATTAGGACTTGTGGTGGGTGGGAGAGTTTCAGAGACACGACCTATAGCAGTGGTCTTCAAATGTGGTCCAGAAGCAGAAAACCTGGAGACTGTGGAACTTTTATGGATACTATGACTGATCACAAGACTGGTCTCTTGTTACATTCAGCTCACCAGCACTGGAAGCTGGTTTAGGACCCTGGGCTTAGTGTTGAACAGACTTGGATTACAGTCACAGTGTTGCTCTTTGACAGTTGTGAAATCTTGAGCAAATTATATATATGTTTTTTCTAAGATTGTTTTCTCACCTATAAAATGAGAATAACATTTGAACAATCTGTTTAGAAATTAGTTCAAAATGGTAGACTGGAGTTCATGCATAGATGAGCACAATAAAGGACAGAAATGTAGGGACCTAACAGAAGCTGAAGATATTAAGAAGAGGTGGCAAGAATACACAGAAGAACTGTATAAAAAAGATCTTCATGACCCAGATAACCACGATGGTGTGATCACTCACCTAGAGCCAGACATCCTGGAATGTGAAGTCAAGTGGGCCTTAGGAAGCATCACTACGAACAAAGCTAGTGGAGGTGATAGCATTCCAGTTGAACTATTTCAAATCCTAAAAGATGATGCTGTGAAAGTGCTGCACTCAATATGCCAGCAAATCTGGAAAACTCAGCAGTGGCCACAGGACTGGAAATGGTCAGTTTTCATTCCAATCCCAAAGAAAGGCAATGCCAAAGAATGTTCAAACTACCACACAATTGCATTCATCTCACACACTAGTAAAGTAATGCTCAAGATTCTCCAAGCCAGGCTTTAACTGTATATGAACCGTGAACTTCCAGATGTTCAAACTGGATTTAGAAAAGGCATAGGAACCAGAGATCAAATTGCCAACATCTGCTGGATCATTGAAAAAGCAAGAGAGTTTCAGAAAAACATCTACTTCGGCTTCATTGACTATGCCAAAACCTTTGTGTGGATCACACCAAACTGTGGAAAATTCTTCAACAGATGGGAATAAAATTCTTCAACAGATGGGAATACCAGACCACCTGACCTGCCTCCTGAGAAATCTGTATGCAGGTCAGGAAGCAACAGTTAGAACTGGACATGGAACAACAGACTGGTTCCAAATAGGAAAAGGAGTACATCAAGGCTGTATATTGTCACCCTGCTTATTTAACTTATATGCAGAGTACCTCACGTGACATGCCGGGCTGGATGAAGCACAAGCTGGAATAAAGATTGCCGGGATAAATATCAATAACCTCAGATATGCAGATGACACCACCCTTATGGCAGAAAGCGAAGAAGAACTAAAGAGCCTCTTGATGAAAATGAAAGAGGAGAGTGAAAAAATTGGCTTAAAACTCAACATTCAGAAAACAAAAATCATGTCATCTGGTCCCATCACTGCCAATAGATGGGGAAACAGTGGAAATAGTGACAGACTATTTTCTCGGGCTCCAAAATCACTGCAGATGGTGACTGCAGCCATGAAATTAAAAGATGCTTACTCCTTGGAAGAAAGCTATGACCAACCTAGACAGCATATTAAAAAGCAGTGACATTACTTTACCAACAAAGGTCCGTCTAGTCAAGGCTATGGTTTTTCCAGTAGTCATGCATGGATGTGAGAGTTGGACTATAAAGAAACTGAGCACCGAAGAATTGTTGCTTTTGACCTGTGGTGTTGGAGAAGACTGTTGAGAGTCCCTTTGACTTCAGGGAGATCCAACCAGTCCATCCTAAAGGAAATCAGTCCTGAATATTCATTGGAAGGACTGATGTTGAAGCTGAAACTCCAGTACTTTGGCCACCTGATGTGAAGAACTGACTCATTGGAAAAGACCCTGATGCTGGGAAAGATTGAAGGTGGGAGAAGAAGGGGATGACAAAGGATGAGATGGCTGGATGTCATCAACAACGTGATGGACATGAGCTTGAGTAGGCTCTGGGAGTTGGTGATGGACAGGGAAGCCTGGCATGCTGCAGTCCATGGGGCGAAAAGAGTCAGACACGACTGAGCAACTGAACAGAACTGAAGCTTGTTTTCTCATGTGTAAAATGAGAATAACATTTGAACAATCTGTTTAGAAATTAGTTCAAAATGATATACTGAATTACAGCCACTTTTCCCTATCTCACATCTTTAGAAACATCAGAAAAGATAAATACATATAATCCATAAGTGTTCTGGCAAACAAGAAGCAGTAACCTCGGTGGGTTTGAAATTGTAAGGGATTCCTGAAAGAAGAGCGATGGTGGAGTTGGAAGAAAGAAACTATTGCCTAAAATGTGGGTAGGAGAGACCCACTAAAGGTGTGATGGCTTTCAAGGTGTTTCAAGCTTGAAGACAGTGGATGGGGCTGGTGGTAACTGATAGGGTAATGGCTTAAGATGTTGCAGCAGGGAAAACCAAGACAACCAGCAACCTACTCCTCCCAGCCCACCTTCCCCTTAGCCAAATAGCAGTAGCAGAAATATCTGCCTCCATCATGCAGACGTGGGCACTTGGGCTAGAGAGACAAGGCAACAGGAAAAATGGGCATTGGGTTGTGGCACACTTTCCACCAGCTTTTTCCTTACCCACTGTCATGCCTCCCACACAATGCTGGGAAACATTATCCATAGACTGGGTAAAAGGCACCTCAAATCCAAGATAAGCACACAACCAAGAGTCACTAAACACTGAGGAAAAACACAACCACGACAGAGGCACAGAGCACAGTGGACAGAAGAACTGACACTCAAAGAAAGAGAACTAGCAGAGCAGACAGATTAGACGTTTAGAACAAGCATGAACATCTTCAGAGAGTTATTGGAAGAAGCAGTCTGAGAACCCAGAAATGAAACACGACTTAAAAACATACTCCACAAACAGGCTGCAAAGAGGTTGGGTATATGTGAGTAGCAGCATATGAATGAGCTGGAAAATCAAGTTGAGAACTTCTAGAATGCAGTGGAGAGAACAAGAGAAGAAGAGAAATACAAGTTAGGACATATGAACGATAGATTTAGAAAGTCAATATCCATTAAGCAGAAGTTTCAGAAAGAGGGAATAAAGAAAGTGGAAATGAAGAGTACTGGAATAAATACAGGAGGAAATTATCAAATTGATGAGGACAAAAGTTCTCATAATGAAAGGGCCCATCACATGACAACAGAACAGAAAATAAGATAACAAATAGATATGTCATGACGACATTTAGAACATGAAGGATAGAAAAGAGGAAAGCAGATTAATATCAGATTCAACTGCAACCCTGCATGCTAGCTTATCTTTAGAAGTCTAAGGGACATTTACTTGGACCAGTCAAGCTATCATTCAAGAGTAAGGGCAAAACATATAAAGACAATTTCAGGCATCCAAGGATGATAACTCATCTTCAATTTTACCTATAAGAGGATATATTCCAATACAAAAGTAATTCCAGGAGAAAGCTACAGGATTTAAGAAGCATATGTAAAAATTAACTCAAGTCTGTTCTCTATGACTGTAAGTCTGTTTCTGTTTCATAGATAAGTTCATTTGTATCGTATTTTAGATTCCATTTATAAGTGATATCATATTATATTTCTCTTTCTCTTTCTGTCTTAGTGTGATAGCCTTTAGGTTTATCCATGTTGCTGCAAATGTGTTATTTCTTTTTATGACTGAATAGTATTCCATTGTATATACGTTCCATATTCTCTTTATTTATTCCTTTTTTGATGGACATTTAGGATGTTTCCACGTCTTGACTGGGGTTTCTTTGGTGCTTCAGTGGTAAAGAATCCACCTGCCAATGCAGAAGACGCGAGTTTGATTCTTGGGTTGGGAAGATGCCCCGGAGAAGGAAACAGCAACCCACTCCAGTATTCTTACCTGGGAAATCCCATGGACAGAGGAGTCTGGCGGGCTACAGTCCATGGTGTGGCAAGAGTTGGATATGAACAACAACATGTCTTGACTATTGTAAATAGTGCTGCTATGAACATTGGGGAGCATGTATCTTTTTGAATTAAAGTTCAAGACAAAACTGTTGTTGGCAGATAGTACAACCTTCTACCTAGGTAACCCAAGAGAGTTATTGAGCAAATTATTAAAATCCAGCAAGCTGGTCAGATTATAATATCTTTAAGTAACATAGACCTTCCCTGTGTGCCATCAATAATCAAGTTGAAAATGCCACCACCACCACTGCCACCATCAAAGACATCATTAGTGATTTTATGTTCTTCACATGCTGCCCTTTTAAAAGTAAAGCCTCCAGCAAAGCCATCTTTAATCCCTAACCTCTTGAGTTGAATGTCTTTTCTACAGAGTAGAGGTAGCAGATGGGAAGAAGGGTGCAAACAGCAAGAGGCAAACTTAATGCCGCCTGGAAACTTCCTTTTCTGGAAGAACGGCCATTTCAGGCAAGACCGGAACTGGCAGAACGAAAGAGCACTTGGCCAGCAGTAAGAGGGCTGGGAAGCCAAAGAGAGAAAGTGATGAGATTAAATAGTGACCAACAGAGGTGCAGCCGCAGACCAGGCCCCTTGGACCAGCTCTCCGTGGTGGGAAGCACCTCTCCTCTGGGCCTCTGCTTCCAGGGCTCAAGATCCTAGAAGCCACAGCCCAGCACAGGGCAAAGTCTGAGGAACAGAAGGGTTAATGCTTAAGCCAGTGATTCTCAGCCTTTGGTACTTCCAGAACCGCTGGGTGCAGAGGGGCACCAAATGCAGGTGCCAGAGCACCCTGCTTTCTGGAGCCCACCTCAAGGAGCTCCCAGGGGGCCCACTGCACAGCAAAGCAGGCAAACACTGTCCTGGGTCACAAGCAGGGTCTGAGCTTCTCCTGCTGTACTCAGGAAAGGGCTGGCAGCTGCCATGACCATGGCAGGGTCCCGCTGCTCGAGCTACAGACTAGGAAATGTGTGACATCATCTCCCCACTCCTAGCACCCATTGTCTGCCTCCTCCACCCATCTCCTGACTTGTTTTTTCATCATCTTCTCATCATTTCCACCATTAATGATGATAACACTCAATTTTCAATTGCCCACACCAGCACCCCAGCCAATTAAATAAAAATATCTGGGGCATGACACTGGGCTCAGGGTTTCCTGAGGCTCCCCAGGTGGTCCAATGTGCAGCCCAGATGGCCACTACCTGAGGGTGACCCATCGGCCTTGCCAGTGATTGGTTCAGAGATGGGCACGTGACCCAATTCTGCCCAGTGAGATGCAAGAAGTCTTGGGGGTGAGGCTTTTGAAATTCTGTCAGTTCTAGAGGATTCTTAAGTCCCAACTGATCCATGCTACAACATGGACGCACCCAAAAAATATGATTCGAAGTTTAAAAGGCTGGTCAAAAAGAAAACATACTGTATTATTCTACTCACATGAAACGTCCAAAAGTGGCAAACCTATAGGAACAGAAAGTAGATGTGTGGTTACCTAAGCCTGGGGAGAGGAAGAGGGTGGGGGAGCGACTGCTTAGTGGTTACAGGGTCTCCTGGGCTGATGACATTGATGTGCAACTGGGGCATGCTGATGGTTGCATAATATTGTGTGTGAAATGCTACTGAGAATAATCATTATGTGTCTTCTACCATATAGATACAAAGTATAGCTCTTCTCTGAGAGGATTCCTGGGAGGGATGTTAGGGGAAGCCGAGGTGAATCCCCAGGTCCTGCAAGCAGTCTGACCCTTTGAGAGGGGTCCCTGTACTCCAGACCCTGCCCACAGGGACAAGGCTGGAGAAAATGTGTGTTGCCAGAGGCATGGTTCGAAAGGGGAGATCGGGCTCTGGCCTGGGGTCATGGGGAGCCTTGGCTTACAAGCCAGCCTTCTTGGTCCTCATGGCAGGGCCATACTTAAGAGAGGAACCTGGTGATATAGCTCAAGGATGAGGCCCACTGAGTTTGGCCAGCCATTTCCCTTTGCACTGATCCAGTGTCACCCAGAACTTCTGGGAAGACCTTGGGCTTCCCACAGCAATGCCCCTATCAGGCGGGGACATGCCAGCCTCAGGGAGGGGTGCTGAGGCCCTTGGCAGCTGAAGTTTTCACTGTCAATTCAAGCACTGGCATCTGTGAGGGCTCCATTAGGCCTGTCCCCAGTGTTGACTGACAGAAAAACACCCACGTAAAAATTATGAGTTTTAAGTTTAATTTGGGGAACTTACTGAGGACTATAGCCTGGGAGACAGCCTCTCAGTACCTCTGAGGACCTGCTCCCAAGAGGCAAGGGAGGAGCCAGGATATAGATGAACTTTTTCTGCTGGGAAAGACATGTAGTCAACAAAAGATTACTGCTAATCAACAAGAACAGACATCTTAAGGTGATGATTTTAGCCCTTTTCTATGTATGAAAAGGGCTTCCCATACATAGAAAGTGGCTCGGTGGTAAAGAATCCACCTGCCAATGCAGGAAACGCAGGAGACGTGGGTATGATCCTTGGGTTGGCCAGAGGAGCCTGGCAGGCTGCAGTCCCTGGGATCGCAGAGTTGGACATGACTGAGCGACTGAGCACGCACGCATACATCTTAACTATTGAGAAGCTGATATAACCAAAGCAGAAAAAGTTCCTGTTTTTCTCCATCCTGAATCCCTCTCAGGGAATGCTGTAGGTAGGCAACTGCGGTGGCTGATGACCTGATCCCTGCAGAACTGGAATGGCTGGCAACATTTTTTCCTTGAACTTGGGACTGGGTGGCACTGGTTGGCTTCTGGGCCCCCTGGCTGAGACCACGTCCACATGGTATGTTCACCAGCTCCCAGGGCCACTGCAGCCCTTCCCGCGCCCCAAGGCTCAGGTCTCTGTTCTACAAGAGCTCTGCAAAAGGATCGTCCATTTTTGGCTCTTGAATGGAGAGGCAGGTGCCTGCTCAAACCGCCTCTTGTTTTTCTGGAAGGAGAGCAGCCTCAGTCTGATTCTGCAGGAAGAGTTGATACATCCAAGACCAAAGGGAAAACTGCCTCAGGACTCACTTCCATTCAAACTGAGCCTCATGAGTGAGCCAGGCATTCAGGGAGATGCAAGGAGGAGGCTTCCAGGCACTGCCAACACTGTCACAGCTTTCAGACCAACGGAGCTACCAGGCTCATCCTGGCAGTTAGCCACGCCCAACCCCTGGCAGGTGACATCTGTCAATCCTCTGCCTCCCACTCCCCATCCACACTGGGTGAGCAGTGTCCAAACCCTGCAGGGCTCCTCTCTACCTATCTTCCCCACCAAGCCTTCTCCCTCCCCCGGGGGTGCTAACATGCCCCCTCCTCTCAGTTCCTGTTCTAGTGCTAAGATGTGCCTACATCGGTAGCCTTGGGTTAACTTCCGTCCCTTCCTTTCCACAGTGGATGGAAAGAGACAGTGGATCTCAAGGCTCCACCTCCCAGCCTTGGCGTCACCCCTCCCCCACCTCTCTGCACAGAGGCCATCAGATCCCCCTTTCAGGCCCTTCTCCCGCTTCCTCATTCATTCCCCTCGCCTCTCCTCCTCCACTGCTGCTCTTCTCCCAAGGTCCCATCCTCTCTCTGTCGCCCCCATTCTCCAAACTCATGCCCTTCTCTGTTCACTGACACCTTGGTTCCTCTGTTAAACCTGTGCCAACACTGGGGATACATCAGGGATCTACTCAGCTCACCATTTCCGGACTCCCCAGCTTCTGGGGCTGACTTGTACTGGGCAATGGGCAGGGCCGGGCACCCGCTCGCCTTATCTCACCTCATCCTCACAACAGACTCACGAGGACGCGTTGTTTGTGTGCTCACACAACTGCATGAATGAATGAGCAACTGCCTTCCTGTGGATGTGGGCTTCCCCGGGGCTTCTGCCCCAGGCTCTGACACAAAGCGAGGCTGCCACAGGAATGCCTGAAAGAGGGGCAGATCATTCCACGGTAGTGGGGACGATCAGTGCCTGCGTTTCAGGGACGAGGGGATGAAAAAACAGGCTGACTTGTTATGACAAACATTCTGGAAGGGGGGAAGTGGTTGACAGGATGCTGGGCCATTGTCCATGGATACTTCCTGGGCAGGCAGCTGAGAGGCACTGAGTCCTTCCCTTCTCTCTCCCTCCCTCCCTCCATCCATCATCCCTCCATCCAACAATCACTCCCTCCCTCTATCATCCATCCCTCCTTCCCTCTAACTATCCATCCATCCATCCATCCATCCATCCCTCCCTCCTTCCTTCTATCCATCCACCCATGTAGCTTGGTGTAGCTGTCCACAGGACATGTGGTTGAACAGATCAGGAGGAGGACCATGAGGGTTTAGCGAATATAGGCAGCAGGATCTGATGCAGAAGGGGTCAGCTTAGCCAATTATTGCCAAGAGGAAATGTCCTGGGGGTGGGTGAGATATCCTAATTTTTCTAGAGAACCCAGAAATGTGAGTTTTTAAATAAGCTTTCCTGATTATTAAATGTTGACAACTAATCGCATTTAAAACACTGTGCAGGCCCCAGTTGTGTGAGTCAAACAAAATGTATATAGGCTGGAATCAGCCCAGGGGCCCACCAGTGTGCAGCCTCTGACATGGGGTCCAAAACACAGACTTTGGAGTCAAATGTAGAGCCTGCTCTTCCACTGGCTGAGATGTGGGGCAAGGCACTCAACCACTCTGAACCTCAGTCTCCTTCTTTATAAACCAGGGTGAGATCTACTTATCTCACAGGGATGGTATGAGGCTTAAACAGATAGCTCATGGCAAGGACCACGCTTGGTGCCTCCTTGCAGCCCCTGCTCAAAATGATGGCTTTGTCTCATCACAGTGCTGAATGTCTGCTCTGGGCCTGGCCTGGGGGCAGGGGGCAGTGAGGACCGCCCCCTCCAGGAGCAGCCTCTGCAGCCTCGCTGGTGCCAGCTCCATGGGGGTGGCTCCCTCAGGCCCCTAGGACCACGAGGAGGACGAGGGCCTCCCAGCCAGAACACAGACTTCCTCTTCCCTTCCCCTCTCCTTCCTCCTTCCTCTTGCATTCTTCCCTAGTCCTCTTCTGCTGAAATTGAAAAGAGGAAAAGGGGATTTTTAAAAAGCAGAACAGAGGTCTTGGTTATATTTTGCGTTTGTTGCTTTTCAAGCCTATTTGAAGTCCCAGTTTTCTAAACAGTCAGTGTAGGTCATGAGGTAAGTGCAAGGACTAAAAGTTGTCTTCATGGGGATTGGAGCCTGGGGTACTGGGTCCTGGGGACCCCTGTTCTCCTCCAGGTTCCCACTCAATGAGTGTTCTAGCGGGTGAGGGGCTGCAGTGAGGAGTCAGTGGGGTGGGTGGGGTGAGCGCAGGGGCAGGAGGGCCCCTTGATTTCCAGTTGTAGGCATCCTAGACTCGCCTGGTTTGCTTGAGTTGCCCTCAGCTCATTTCTATTATCTGAATCTTAGATGGAGTTGTTTGGGTTTCAGGGAGCAGTCCCTGGTCCATGTTCCTACAGACTGAAAAGGGGTTCACTGTGGGTTCCTGGTGACTCTGCTCTAGGTCTAAGCACCCAGGTCTCTTTTTGCCTCCTACCCTGTCACTACAGCTTCTGCCTCTCCTGTGACTGTTGTCTGTCCAGCTGCCCCTTGCTAGGGCCAGTGGGCAGGAGTGGGGGCTTGGGTCCTTGGGCTGACCCCATTCTTGCATCTTTGCCTTCCCTTCCCCCTCCCCTCCTTTCCTTTAATCGTTTTCTCAGTGTCTCAGTATCTTAGTCTCTATCTCTCTCTGCTTCCCATATGTTATCTCACTCCTGGAGATTTTCCACCTCACGACTTTTCACTTCAGCATTCCTTGCTGACCAGCTGATTTTGTCTGGGTTTCCCAATTCAAAGAAAAAAGAACCCTGGAAGGAGGGGTCTGAGAACACTTATTGTTGCATGCGTTGACTGTTATTGTCCATCAGGTCTTTGTTTGCTGGCCTGCTGGTGGATTAAGTGCCACAGGGGCCAGGTGTTCACTTCAAGAGTTTTGTGACCTTGAGCAAATGCCTGCAACCTCTCTGAACCTCTGCTCATCCCACCTGACCAAAGCGGACATTACTGTTTATCTTACAGAATTATGTGAAGAGCAACAGTATAATCTCAGTGCTGTGAATTCTCTGAGGTCAGGAGCAGTGCCTTATTCTCATCTAGATCCTTAGATTCAGATTCATGATAAGTGCTCAGTAAATATCTGTTGGATTAAACTGTTTGTAAGTGGTTTATTTATGTGTGAATTAAGCATGCTTTTTGCTATAAATAACAGAAAATTCTCTTTATAGAAGGCAATGGCACCCCACTCCAGTACTCTTGCCTGGAAAATCCCATGGGCGGAGGAGCCTGGTAGGCTGCAGTCCATGGGGTTGCTAAGGGTTGGACATGACTGAGCGACTTCACTTTCACTTTTCACTTTCATGCATTGGAGAAGGAAATGGCAACCCACTCCAGTGTTCTTGCCTGGAGAATCCCAGGGACGGTGGAGCCTGGTGGGCTGCCATCTATGGGGTCGCACAGAGTCGGACACGACTGAAGCGACTTAGCAGCAGCAGCAGTCATATAGCAAGATTCTTCAGATCAGATAACTGCTTATATGGGTTTAGCAACTCCTGATGTCTGTGCAAGCTTATCAGCAAGTCTCTTGCTTATTGTCTAATGACTACAAGAGAGCTGCTGTGGCTCCAGACATTTTGTGTTCAAGGCAGCATGAAGGAGGAAAAGCTGCATATTTCCATTAAAAAAAAATAAAAATAAACATTTTTTATTCATTTTTAGTTTTGGCTATGTTGGGTCTTCATTGTTGTGTGCAGGCTTTCTCTAGCTGCAGAGTGTGGGGGCTACTCTCTAGTTGCAGTGTGAGGGCTTCTCACAGTGGTGACCCCTCTTGTGGAGCACAGGTTCTAGGGGATGCGTACGGGCTTCAGCAGTTGTGCTGAGTGGGCTCTGTAGTTGTGGCACACAGGCCAAGTTTTCCTGAGGAATGTGGAATCTTTCTGGATCAGGGATCGAACTGGTGTCCCTTGCATTGCAAGGTGGATTCTTAACCACTGGATCACCAGGGAAGCCTTGCATGTGTGTGCTTAGTAGCTCCGTCATGACCGACTCTTGTGACTTACAGACTGTAGCCTCCCAGGCTCCACTGTCCATGGGATTCTCCAGGCAAGAATACTGGAGTGGGTTGCCATTTCCTTCTCCAGGGCATCTTCCTGACCCAGGAATCGAACCCAGGTCTCCTACATTGCAGTCAGACTCTTTACTGACTGAGCTATGAGGGAAGCCCTGCATATTTCCCTTTAATCAAGAAAAGCAGAAACCTTAACAATCTTAGAAAATTTTCACTTATGTCCCATTTCTATGTCACATGTCCACTCAGTTGGAGGGGTAAAGTAAGTATTTAACTCTCCCAGGCTCTTTAAGGGAGGCAGCAAGAAGCAAGTGGGAATACGGCAATCCACCCCAGTCCTGTTCCTCCTGCTCTCCTCCTTCTGATGGAATTGTGAGATAGAGGCCTTTTGTGAGGACTGTGCCTGGACTACAACAGAGGGGAAAGTCAGGAGGTTTGTGTGACTGGAAGAGTGGCTGTTGGCTAGCCCGTGGCCCTCTCTGGACCTGGGCTTCCAGGCTCCCTGGTGAGGTGGCTGGACAAGGTGGTGTCCAAGGGCCTTATGGCTCTCATGATCTATCTTCGTGAGGTCATCGTGTGGAGGTCAGAGGGGAAGGAAGAACGAGGTGGGAAATCAAAGTTAGAAACAAATATGTGTGTATAGGTGTGCAGAGCTGTAGACATGTCTGTAGGGGATGGGAACTGAAATGCTGGGTTGAAGCATCCTCTGCACTGGGCCAGCCAAGAAAGAAGTGAGAAAGTGGGCTATTGTGTGTGACGGTACCACCAGGTGGGCAGTACACCCAGGTGGGCAATACGCTCAGGCTCGCAGTGCTCCCCAGGTGGGCACTACTTTCTCCATGGGTAGTACCCCAAGGTGGGCAGTACCTCCTGGGTGGGCAGTACCCACAGGTGAGCAGTACCTCCTGGTGAGCAGTACACCAAGGCAGGTGGTACCTGGGCCTCAGAGATGGTTCCAGCTTCCTAGCTGGACCAAAGTGTGGGGCAGAGAAGGCAGCATGGATCAGCCCTTCATTTTCTCTCCTGAGGAATGAGTCAGGGTGTCTGGACTCCTCCCTCCAGCCGCTTCACGCTAGGCAGGCACTTATTTATCATTAGCTCTAAAGCAATAAGGATATCTACTCTTTATGGAGCTCATCTGTATTTTCTGCTTTTTCTAAAAGCCAAACTGGGGCCTACAGAAGGGTTTTCCATCTTTCAAAGGAAGGAATTACCTTCCTTACCTCAGGCATGAGCCTAAATTATATTTAAAAAATAACTTTGTTTTTTATGTATTATTTTTGTAGCTTGTGAGAATGACATAGGCTTATAAAGAAGTGAGTCATTATGGAAAAGTATAAAAACTGAATTTTTGCTACTTTTCAGTAACTCTGTGCGTGCTTACTCCCAGTCGCTTAGTCAAGTCCGACTCTTTGCAAGCCCATGGACTGTAGCCCACCAGACTCCTCTGTCCATGGGATTTTCCCCAGGTAAGAATACTGGGGTGGGTTGCCATTTCCTCCTCTGGGGATCTTCCTGATCATGGGATCAAATCAGCATCGTTTGCAATTCAGGAAAGAAGAGCCTACAACTGACTTCATTATAAGATCTTTAGTTAAAACTAAGGACTAGATTGTTCTGAGAATAGTGTTTCTTAAATATACACAAATATAAAATTAAGCATAAACTTCTTACACTGATAACTCTTATACTATTATGAAACCAAAACAAATTTGGACATCATATATAAACATCACAAAACCAATAAAATTAAAAATACCATTAATTTAAGATGAGGGATGATAATGTTTTCCTGAAAATTAATAAAAATTACACTTGGACTGGGGGACATTTGGCTTTATTTTGTTTTTTCTTTTGTTTTTGTCTCATTCAGCATGCCTACACTTCTAAGGGCAAAGGAATTGAAAGCAAATCTTAAAACAAATCTGTTTAATAGTTTTAGTTCTCCAAGTAATACTAATAATGTAATTTTGAAATTATCTGGTGCACATTGTAAGAGAAAGTAAGTAAATACACTAAATAAAATAAAAATTTTCAGTTTAAGGGGAAAAGATACAAATTAAAAACAGAGGGAGGAAAACCCCTCTAAAATTAAATTTCAATTGAAAATATCAATAAGAACATACGCTTTTTTAAAAATGTGAATTTTCTAGCTCTGCCCACTGAGAGGGCCCAGGAGCAATCATATCTCAGTAGTAACGAGCACACCCAGCACTCAGATTTTGGATTCTAATACCATTTCCCATGGAAAGAAATTGGAACTTTCAGAGAAATGACTGACTCTAGGAATGGAGTGAGAAATACAAGGTGAGCTTGGAATTTTTTATGCTAGAAGAAAGAAAGTCTTTAGTGATGGTAAAGTTTATATGTCAACTTGGCTAGACTATGATGCTCAATTGTTCGGTCAAATGTTAATCTAGATGTTGCTGTGAAATTGTCTTGTAGATGTATTAATAATTGCATCTACAATCAATTCAGTTTAACTAAAGGAGCTTACCCTCGATAATGTGGGTAACCTCATCCTACCAGTTGAAGGCCATAAGAACAAAATATGGATCAGAAGGCATTCCACCTGCTTGACTGTAGCATAAAAATTCTGCCTGAGTTTTCAGACTGCTCACCTACCATACTGATTGCATACTTGTTTGTCCCCACAACTATGTGAACTAAATCCTTAAAATAAATCAGACATATACATAATTGATTCTGTTTCTCAGGATAACCCTTACTGATACACCTTGGAAGACTAATAGAGAATATCAAAAGGACAAAGAGTCAGCTAAAAAGGACTCCCACTGGCCAAATTTGGGACAATTTGAGTGTCAAAAAGAATAAAAAATGAATTGGTTAAAAACATCGAATAAATAAAAACTCACGAGTCCATGGGTTCCAGGATGACATATTGGTAAAGAATCTACCTGTCAATGCCGGAGGTGCAGGAGATGTAGGTTAGATCTCTGGGGAGGGAAGATCCCCTGTGGTAGGAAATGGCAACCCACTCGAGTATTCTTGTCTGGAAAACTCCATAGACAGAGAGTCTTGGTGGGTTACATTATACAGGATTGCGAAGAGTCAGACACGACTTAGCGACTGAGCATGCATGGGTCCATGCTGCTGCTAAGTCGCTTCAGTTGTGTCCGACTCTGTGCGACCCTATAGACGGCAGCCCATCAAGCTCCCCCGTCCCTGGGATTCTCCAGGCAAGAATACTGGAGTGGGCTGCCATTTCCTTCTCCAGTGCATTAAAGGGAAAAGTGAAAGTGAAGTCGCTCCGTCGTGTCCGACTCTTCTGGACCCCATGGACTGTAGCCTACCAGGCTCCTCTGTCCATGGGATTTTCCAGGCAAGAGTACTGGAGTGGTGTGCCATTGCCTTCTCCGGTGTGTGTCCATAGCAACGTTTAAAAAGAAAGAGGAAAAACCCACCTCTTTTGCTACCATTAATGACTATTCTACCAATACCTTATTCTGGAAATAAAGGAAAAAAATTAAACATTTATACTATCTATTTAGCAGAAAATGTAAAAACGAATGTTAAAAAACAATTATTTTGCAATCCCCACTGAAAGAATTGATTTGGGAATGGGTCATCAATAGATGCTAAACCTCCATTAACTGACTTACATGGGGCCAAACTACCATCTCGCCTCTCATCTGCTAATTGCAAGACAAAAACATACCTTCACATTGGGAAGAGCAGGCTGTCACTACCTTAGCCAAATCAGTGGGATCAGCTGACATTTTAGGCACCTCCTGTAGTGGTGTGCCGTGAAGTGCGCGGCAGCACGGGTCAGGTGAGCCTGTCCGAGAGTGCTTAGCTTATGGTTTATAAGTCTGGAAGTTTATGAGACTTAGCTTCCAGTTTACAAGCTCAAGGAAGCAAGTCAAACCAAACCCTGAGGAAACACAATTCAGAATATGAGACATTCCATAAGGCAACTGACCTGGTTTCTTCAAACAGACAATAGCATATGACACCCCCATCCAAAGGTGGGGGCCTTTTCAAAGTGGACTAAAATGACCCAGCAACAAATTCAAAGTGTGAATGTTATTTGAATCCTGTTAACAAACCCTCCCCATGTCTTTATATATACATACATGGCTCTGTGACAATTGGTAAAAT
This sequence comes from Giraffa tippelskirchi, assembly GCF_054371585.1. NCBI lineage: Eukaryota > Metazoa > Chordata > Mammalia > Artiodactyla > Giraffidae > Giraffa > Giraffa tippelskirchi. The sequence continues at coordinate 68,374,491 of NC_137277.1, forward strand.
TAAACTTAGTTTAATATGAATTAGATACTAAATAACAATAGACATGTGAAAATGTGGAAGTGTTAGTCGCTCAGTCGTGTCTGACTCTCTGCGAACCCATGGACTGTAGCCCACCAGGCTCCTCTGACCATGGAATTCTCCAGGCAAGAATACTGGAGTCTGTTGCCATTCCCTTCTCCAGGAGATCTTCTGACCCAGGGATCAAATCTGCCTCTTGTGTGTCTCCTGCATTGCAGGCAGATTCTTTACCATCTGAGCCACCAGGGAAGCCTGAAAATAGACATATTATTGTTAATTTTTTTAGGTGTGACAATGGTAGTGTAATTTATGAGAATTCCTTTTCCTTTGGAGAAGTACTGAAGTCTCTCGAAGTGATGTGCTATGGTATCTGCAGCTAAATTTAGAGTGGTTCATATATATTATGTATATATTAAAATAATATATATATAATTATATATAATATATATACCAATATATAATATAATATATATAATATTATGTACATGGTTTATATGTAAAATTCATATATGATGTATACATTATATGCATACAATGCATATATAATTTTTTCACTACATATGTATGTGGCAAAGTATTCACAATTCTTTCATTGAGGTGATGGGTATATGAGGATCTGTGGTATTATTCTTCCCATTTTTCTTTGTTTTTGAAATTTTCCATTAAGAAAAGTTGGAAAAACTGTAAAAGCAGAGTAACACTGTAAACGGACAATGTGATGAGGGCTGTTCATACCTTGCAGGGTAGCACCTGGTAGCACTCTTGCTGCTATATTAATTTTGGGTGCTGCATGCCCATGGAACTCAGTGTCATGAGAAGGCTCAATTGTCCAAGTACTTTCCCTACTGAAACAATCGTTAAACCATTTTACAAGGCATTATGCAGTTGTTTGGCTTTCTCTTGACCTGATGCTCACAGTGATGTATAAAATCTTTTCTAATTACCATGAGATACAGTCCTCGGTGACAGGATGACCCTAAATGGGAACACAGCTTCCAGCCTGCTGTGGCTGACAGGCATAAGTGATCAGGTGGCATGCAGATAATATGGGCACCAACACAGGTGGCTTGCCCAATGGGCCTCATTCTATCAACATACTAATTACAGCACTGGGTCAGTTTGAATACTCACTTTCCCAAATTCCCTGTTGGTGAGCATGACATGTAAAATGATTCACTGGGTGGGGTTTCTGGATAACCTTTGTACAAGGGACACACTTGTGGGGCATGTGGCCTTTACTGTTTGCTCTTCCCATTGTCCCCAACTAAAACTGGACGTGTAACAGCCACCTTGCAGTGGTGAGGGTAAATGTCCCACAGATTATTACTAGAGTAACCGAGTCAGAAGATGGAGAAAAAATGGGTCCTTGACGACATCCTGCAATAGCTATGTTTGCCCTACTCTGCCTTTCCTCAGACTTCTTAATTAATATCTAGGACAAATAAACTTTGATGTGTCTAATCCAGTGTCTGTTAACTTGCAACTAAATATATTCCTGAATGATTCATTCAGAATATACTAATGCTAAATGAATAGATTATAACATGTGCCATGATGTAGATGCAAAAGTTTTTAACAAAATATTAGCAAAAAGAGCTCAGTAATATATAAAAAGAATTATATACCATGACCAACTGTAATTTGTTCCAAGGGTGCAAAACTGGATCAATACAAAAAAAAATAAATCAAAAGTCATAATCATATTAATAACCTAAAGAAGAAAAAGTATATGATTGTATCAGTTAAAGTAGAAAAAAACCATTTGAAAAAATTCAACATCCATTCACAATAAAAAAAAAAAAACCCTTTCAGAAAACTAGAATAGAGGAAACTTCCTTAATTTGATAAAGAACATCTAAAAGAAACCCACAAGTACCATCATACTTAATCAGTTCAGTTCACTTCAGTCGCTCAGTCGTGTTCAACTCTTTATGACCCTATGAACCGCAGATGGGGAAACAGTGGAAACAGTGGCTGACTTTATTTTTTTGGGCTCCAAAATCACTGCTGATGGTGATTGCAGCCATGAAATTAAAAGACGCTTACTCCTTGGAAGGAAGGTTATGGCCAACCTAGATAGCATATTGAAAAGCAGAGACATTACTTTGCCAACAAAAGTCCATCTAGTTAAGGCTATGGTATTTCCAGTGGTCATGTATGGATGTGCGAGTTGGACGGTGAAGAAAGCTGAGCACCGAAGAATTGATGCTTTTGAACTGTGGTGTTGGAGAAGACTCTTGAGAGTCCCTTGGACTGCAAGGAGATCCAATCAATCCATCCTAAAAGAGATCAATCCTGGGTGTTCATTGGAAGGTCTGATGTTGAAGCTGAAACTCCAATACTTTGGCGACCTCACGTGAAGAGTTAACTCATTGGAAAAGACCCTAATGCTGGGTAGGATTGGGGGCGGGAGGAGAAGGGGACGACAGAGGATGAGATGGTTGGATGGCATCACCGACTCGATGGACATGGGTTTGGGTAGACTCCGGGAGTTGGTGATGGACAGAGAGGCCTGGCGTGCTGCAATTCATGGGGTCGCAAAGAGTCGGACACGACTGAGCGACTGAACTGAACTGAACTGAACCGCAGCATGCCAGGCCTCCCTGTCCATCACCAACTCCTGGAGTCTACCCAAACCCATGTCCATTGAGTCGGTGATGCCATCCAACCATCTCCTCCTCTGTCGTCCCCTTCTCCTCTTGCCTTCAATCTTTCCCAGCATCAGGGTCTTTTCCAATGAGTTAGCTCTTCGCATCAGGTGGCCAAAGTATTGGAGTTTCAGCTCCAACATCAGTCCTTCCAATGAACACCCAGGACTGATCTCCTTTAGGATGGACTGGTTGGATCTCTTGCAGTCCAAGGGACTCTCAAGAATCTTCTCCAACACCACAGTTCAAAAGCATCAATTCTTCGGTGCTCAGCTTTCTTTATAGTCCAACTCTCACATCCATACATGACCACCAGAAAAACCATAGCCTTGACTAGATGGACATTTGTTGACAAAGTAATGTCTCTGCTTTTTAATATGCTGTCTAGGTTGGTCATAACTTTCCTTCCAAGGAGTAAGTGTCTTTTAATTTCATGGCTGCAATCACCATCAGCAGTGATTTTGGAGCCCCCCAAAATAAAGTCAGCCACTATTTCCACTGTTTCCCCATCTATTTGCCATGAAATGATGGGATTGGATGCCATGATCTTTGTTTTCTGAATGTTGAGCTTTAAGCCAACTTTTTCACTCTCCTCTTTGACTTTCATCAAGAGGCTCTTTAGGTCTTCTTCACTTTCTGCCATAAGGGTGGTGTCATCTGCATATTTGAGGTTATTGATATTTATCCTGGCAATCTTGATTGCAGCTGTGCTTGCTCCAGCCCAGCGTTTCTCATGACGTCCTCTGTATATAAGTTAAACAAGCAGGGTGACAATATACAGCCTTGACGTACACATTTTCCTATTTGGAACCAGTCTGTTGTTCCATGTCCAGTTCTAACTGTTGCTTCCTGACCTGCATACAGGTTTCTCAAGAGGCAGGTTAGGTGGTCTGGTATTCCCATCTCTTTCAGAATTTTCCACAGTTTATTGTGATCCACACAGTCAAAGGCTTTGGCATAGTCAGTAAAGCAGAAATAGATGTTTTTCTGGAACTCTCTTGCATTTTCGATGATCCAGCGGATATTGGCAATTTGATCTCTGGTTCCTCTGCCTTTTCTAAAACCAGCTTGAACATCTGGAAGTTCATGGTTCATGTATTGCTGAAGCCTGGCTTGGAGCATTTTGAGCATTACTTTACTGGTGTGTGAGATGAGTGCAATTGTGTGGTAGTTTGAGCATTCTTTGGCATTGCCTTTCCTTGGGATTGGAATGAAAACTGACCTTTTCCAGTCTTGTGGTCACTGCTGAGTTTTCCAAATTTGCTGGCATATTGAGTGCAGCACTTTCACAGCATCACCTTTGAGGATTTGAAATAGCTCAGGTGGAATTCCATCACCTCCACTAGCTTTGTTCGTAGTGATGCTTCCTAAGGCCCACTTGACTTCACATTCCAGGATGTCTGGCTCTAGATGAGTGTGAGTGATCACACCATTGTGATTATCTGGGTCATGAAGATCTTTTTTGTACAGTTCTTCTGTGTATTCTTGCCACCTCTTCTTAATATCTTCTGCTTCTGTTAGGTCCCTACCATTTCTGTTCTTTATTGAGCCCATCTTTGCATGAAATGTTCCCTTGGTATCTCTAATTTTCTTGAAGAGATCTCTAGTCTTTCCCATTCTGTTATTTTCCTCTATTTCTTTGCATTGATCTCTGAGGAAGGCTTTCTTATCTCTCCTTAATGGTGAAAGACTAATGCTTTTCTCCTAGCATTTGCAAAAATTAACTTAAAATGGATTGTATATTTAAACGTAAAGCTATCACTTTTTAGAAGATGATATAGGGGGATATCTTTGAGACTAAGGGTTTGGTGAAGAGTACATAAATATAACACCAAAAATGTAATTTCTGAAAGAAAAAAAGGATAAATTTAACTTCAAAATGAAAAGTCTTTGTTAAGGGACTTTCCTGGTGATCCAGTGGTTTAGACTCTGCCTTTGAATTCAGGGGGCTGGAGTTCAATCCCTGGTCAGGGAACTAAGATCAAACGTGTGTGTGTGCTAAGTCGATTCAGTCAGGTCTGACTCTTTGCAACCCTGTGGATGGTAGCCCACCAGGCTCCTCTGTCCATGGAATTCTCCAGGAATCCTGGAGTGGATTGCCATGCCCTTCTCCAGAGGATCTTCTCGACCCAGGGATCAAACCTGCACCTCTCATGCCTCCTGCATTGCGGGTGAGTTTTCTACCACTAGTGCCACCTGGGAAGCCCCTAAGATCTCACATGCACAACTAAGCTTACACACTACAGCTACTGAACTGGTGCCTTCTAGAGCCTTAGTGCCACAAGTAGAGAGAGGCCCACACACTACAAATAGAGAAGCCTGTGCACCACAACGAGAATCCTGAGTGCTGCAACTAAGACCTCACACAGCCAAAGAAATACATATTGAAAAAAAAAACCCTGTTAAATGGATGAAAAGACAAACTATGGACAGCAGGAAAATATTTACTGACCACATGTCCAACAACGGACAATGATCTAGAATATATAAAAAGCTCTCAAAATTCAACAGTATATAATTAAGCAATCTGATTAGAAAACAGGTAGAAGATGTTAAGAGATGTTTCACTGAAGAGGATGTACAGATGGTTGATAAGCACTGAAAAGATGTTAACATGTTTAGCCACCAGGCAGATGCAAATGAAGACTATGATGAGCTATTTAGTTAGCTAGTTCAGTCACTCAGTTGTGTCTGACTCTTTGCAACCCCCATGGACTGCAGCATGCCAGACTTCCCTGTCCATCACCAACTTTCGAAGCTTGTTCAAAGTCATGTCCATCGAGTTGGTGATGCCATCCAACCATCTCAGCCCCTTCTCCTCCCACCTTCAATCTTTCTCAGCATCAGGATCTTTTCCAAAGAGTCAGTTCTTCCCATCAGTTGGCCAAAGTATTGGACCTTTTAGTATACACCAATCAGAATGTTTAAAATGAAAAAAATAGGACTTTCCTGGTGGTACAGTAGATAAGAATCCATCTGCCAATACAGGGGACACCTGTTTGATCTCTGGCCCAGAAAGATCCCACATGCTGCGGAGCACCTAAGCCCATGTGCCGCAACTACCAAGTCCGCCTACCTCGAGTCCGTGCTCGGCCACAAGAGGAGCCACCGCAGTGAGAAGCCCATGCACCGGAAATAGAGAGTAGCACCCGCTCTCCACAACCAAAAAAGCCTGCACACAACAGGGAAGACCCAGTGCAGCTAAAAATAAAATAATTAATTAAAAAAAAGAAAAATGATAATAACACCAGATGCTGGCAAAGGTGCAGAAAGCCTTGATTTTGCATACTTTGTTGGTGAGCAGGTACAATAGAATAGCCACTCTGGAAAATAGTTTGGTGGTTTTTTAAAAAAACACATATATTCTTATCATATGACCTGTCAATTGCACCCCTAGGTATCAACACTCTGGGATAAATACCAGAGAAATAAAATTTATGTTCATGTGAAAACATGTACACGATTGTTCATAGCAGCTTTATTTGTAGTTGTCACAAACTGGAGTCAACCCAGATGTCCCTTAATAAGAGAAAGGCTAAGAGAGGTGTGGTATGTCCATCCATGTCATGGAACACTCCTTGGTAACACCGAAGAATGGTGGAGGTAATAAGCCCAACTCAACATATCATGTCCTCTGCAATTCCATTTATATAACATTCTTGAAATGACAATATCATGAAACTGTAGAATGGTTAGTGGTTGCCAGAGTGGAGGAATGTGATGGGAAGGTGTGATCAGGATGGGACAGAATCAGGGAGGACTCTGAGGGCTGGAATCGTCCTGCATCTTGACCACGGTGATAGTTACTGTGAATCTACATGTGTGATGAAATGGCAGAGAGCTATACACATATATACAGACTCTTGAGAGTCCCTTGGAGATCAAACCAGTCAATTCTAAAGGAAATCAGGCCTGAATATTCATTGGAAGAATGATGCTGAAGCTGAAGCGCCAATACTTTGGCCACCTGATGCGAAGAACTGACTCATTGCAAAAGACCCTGATGCTGGGCAAGATTGAAGGCAGGAGGAGAAGGGGACAACAGAGGATGAGATGGTTGGATGCATCACCAACTTGATGGACATGAGCTTGAACAAGCTCTGGGAGTTGGTGATGGACAGGGAAGCCTGGCATGCTGCAGTCCATGGGGTCGCAAACAGACACAACTGAGCGACTCAACTGAACTGAACTGATACACATATATTGGACCAAAGCCACATTCCTGGTTTTATAGTGGATCACAGTTAAGATACCATCACTGGGGGGAAATGGGGTGAAGGGTACATGGGAACTCAACTACTTTGTCACTTTCTGTGAAGTTGTTATTATTTCAAAATTAAAAGTAAAGAGTAACTGCCTAGGGGCTTCCCTGATGGCTCAGTGGTGAAGAATCTGCTTGCCAATGCAAGAAACAGGGGTTTAATCCCTGGTATGGGAAGATCCCACACACTGTGGAACAGCTAAAGCCATGGGCCACAACTACTGAGCCTGTGCTCTAGAGCCTGGGAGCTGCAACTTCTGAGCCCACGTGCTGCAACATCTGAAGCCTGCACATCCTAGATCTCATGCTCCGCAACAAGAGAAGCTGGAGGACCACAGCTAGAGAGTAATCCCCATTCACCACAACTAGAGAAAAGTACACGCAGCAATGAAGACCCAGCACAGCCAAAAATAAATAAGTAAATTTAAAAAATGTTCTTTTGAAAGAGTAGTGACCTATATGGAAAACAAATCTCAAACACAGCTGAATATATATATATATATATATATTACTGATTCACTCTGCTGTATAAACCTGAAACCCACACACACTGTAAAGCAAAACTACACTCTGATAAAAAATTTTTAAAATTCAGGAAAAAAAATAAAAGTAAAGACAAAATGATGGCAAAATAAAAACTTCAGAAAAAAGTTGTTATGATGGAATGTATTAGGGCCCACCACCCCAAAGGGAGAATCATAGAGTGGGAGTGGAGGGGCTGGGATAGAGTCTTACTGGGTGCAGATACAGTTTGATTGTCTGGCAGGTGCCCTGATGAAGTCAACCGTGCTCCCCCCGGGGGAGAGTGCCATCTTGACAAAAGAGTCCAGGTAATATAATACCCTGTCTTCAGCCTCCCACTCTCCTCTGCTTGTCCCAAACACTGAGTGCACCAGTGCTGTTGGACACTGGAGACACGGTGATGAATAAGGTGGAGGCCTCCTCCTCGGAGGGACAGATAACATGGTGGAAGAAGAGGTATGGAGCATCAGAACACAGATGCTGGCCCAACTGGCAGGCCTGGGGAGGCGTCCTGGGTGGCAGGAGTCTTGAATTGGCTCTAGAAAGATGAGCTGGAACCAGTAAGGCAAAGAAGGGATTGCTGGTTATAAAGGTGAGAGTTGGTAGAAAAGGCTGGGCATGCAGGAAAAGAAAGTGCAGAGGCAGGTGGGGGCTGAGCCTCCAGGGTGCTGTGTATTAATCTAAGATATTTGTAATTTATTCTGTAGTCTCTGGGGAGGCAGTAAAGGACAGGAGAATGGCATGATCTTATGAATAATTTAGAAAAAAATCTCCCTGGGCAGTGGAGCGGGCAGCCTGGAGGGCGGAAAGGCCAAGCCAGAGGACAGTGCAGGTGAAAGGTGGGGATCCTGGAGGAGGGCAGGCTATGGGCACCAGGTGGAGGTCCCACGGGAGACAGACCTGGGGGGCTGAGTAGATGCATCGTAGATGCTGTGGTTCCAGAGCCCAGGCAAGGCTCCCTCCAAGAATGCCTGGAACTCAGCTTCCTCAGGTCTGCCAAATTGTCCCCGCCTGGACCCTGGGGCAGGGTGGGCCCAGCCCTGGGCTGCCTCATAGCCTCCTCTGAGCTGCTGGGCCAGGAATCTGCTCACTGCTTGGGAATGTCTTAGTTTCTGTAGATGATGTGCACGGGGTCAGGCTTTCAGAGTGGATCCGGCAAGACGTTTGCTGCTGGGAATCCCACTCCCCCACCTCTAGGAACTGCAGTGCTTTCAAGGGTGTGTGTACCCTTGTTAGGGTTTCTCTCCTACCTGTAGAAATTTTGGCAGCAGCGCTTTATAATGTCACAGATGATCGTCTACTGTGGGTACTTTATAGGGTGTTGTTTATCTCCTTCCAGACTGAAGACTCCTTGTGGGCAGGATTCTCCTCTGTGTGAACCCCCAGCAGCCAGGGCCTGCTGGCTCAGTGTTGGCTGAGCACTGACTGGAGATTTCACTGCTTGGGAGGCTGAACTCACTCTCAGCAGCCATTGTCTCTGCACTTAGAGGTGGGCTGTGCTGGGGCCATATTAGGCTATAAAAAACACCCCCCTGCTTCATATTTACAGTGGGGCTCATGTAAACTGTATTATGTGTGTGTGTGTGTGTGTGTGCGTGTGTGTGTGTGTGTGTGTGTGTGTACACACAGGATAGTATTTGGAATGCTAACCATTGCTTCTTTCATCAACAATTTCTGTTACCCATTACCTTCCCCAGTTCAAATGGACGAGTTTTCATTGCCTTAAGGAATGGATCAAATTCTTGGCTTTTGACTTTTACTAAAAGAATTTTTTTATTTTGTTGAAGTGTAGTTGATTTACAAATATTATGTTAATTTCTGTTGTATTAATGCCACGCAATGATTCAGTCATACATATAAATAGATTCTTTTTCATGTTCTTTTCCATTATGGTTTATCACAAGATATTGAATACAGTTCGCTGTGCAATACAGTAGGAACTTGTTGTTTATTATTCTCTCTATATAATAGCTTCCATCTGCTAATTCCAAACTCCCACTCCATCCTTCCATCCCTTGACAACCACTAGTCTGTCCTCTATGTCTGTGAGTCTGTTTCTGTTTCACAGATAAATTCATTTGTGTCACATCTTAGATTCCATATGGTCTGAGTGATGTCATATGGTATTTGTCTCTTTTGTTCTCTGACTTATTTCACTTAGTATGATAATCTCCAGGTCCACCCGTGTTGCTACAAATGGCATTATTTCATTCTTTTTTATGGCTGGCTAGTATTCCATCACATATCTTCTTTACCCATTCATCTGTTGATAAACATTTAGGCTGTTGACTTTTGACTTTTAAAAGTCTGGACATGTTTATAAGCCAGTAGGCTTGGAATGGTACCTGATGAATTAGGCTAGAGCAAGCATTCCTCGTGTCAGATCAGAAAGCTAATCTGAAGGTGAGATTGTGGAAAATCAGAAGAGAACATGGCTGCATCTAGGTTCTGAAAGAGGCCCTGGCCCTGCTCCCAGGACCAATCTGCGGCAATAGTGAGACTGACAGAAACCCATGCTTGGGAGAATCTGAGAGCAGAATATACTTTGCCCAGAGTCCCTCAGCTGTCATGCATAAGGCAGGAGAAACCTGCCTGTCCTGTCTGGGCAGTGGGCCCCAGGGAAGCTTCGGAAGGTTCTCCATGGCCCCAACGTGGAGGGAGAGGCAAAGCAATTCCTTAGGTCTGCCCCAAGAGGTTGCCAAAGCCAGGTATCCTAAAATCCAGTCACAAGAGAAGGGGGCTGTTTCTCTCATGCCCTGGAACAGACCCACGATGCAGGTGGGTGGGTGACACGGGGACCCCAGATTGGAGAGAAGGGAAGGAACATGATGCTATGGTGTGTGGAAGTAGCTGGAAGGCGCATGTGAGGACCAGAGCTTTGTCTGTCTGGAGACTTGCCAGGGAACTTGCCAGGGAAAGAAGGGTTGGGAGAGAAGAGCAAAGGATGTTGATTCTTTCTTGCACATCCAGGACTGTGGATTAAAATCTGTCCCTACTACCTTTGAATCCACATCTTTTCTGCCATTTTTTTAATTTAAGAAAGCATTGTTGTGTTTGGGGGGCAGAACCCACTGAATTGGACATTGTCAAATGTTTACTTAGAATGAACAAAAACTATTATTATGTTCTGTGTCCTATTCTGTAAAATATAAAATGCGAGAAACATGATTTCATTGCAAGAATGATGCTGGCCACCTGCACCCTCTGAATGTGCATCACTGTCTGCCCACCACACCCCTGCCCCCAGAGGTCCACCAGTGAGAGCTCGGCCATGTCCCTGGTGCTTCCACCAGCTCCCGGGGCCAGGAACCAGGCTGCGGTGGTAGAAGCTGGCTTTAGAAGCAATACACATCAGGAGGAAATAAGTCAATTACACACAAAGACGTATAACCATAAGCAAATGCAACATACTTAATGAAGCAAATGTCAGCAAGAGAAAGAGAGGAGGTGACAAGGGTGGGGCATATGTTGAAAGACAAAAAGGTAGAGGACTTTGAATGAATGCAGCCTGACCACTGATGAGCCATCAGCTCCAGGTAGGTCTCTGCCCGTCGGTGCTAAGCACCTTTCCTGAACTTGGGGATAGGGGGATGGTGCCCAGGGCCAACTGCAGTGGCCACATCCTGGTTATATATGCTGAGTGACTGATCTGTACTCTGCTGATGGAGGGCATTGGAGGTCAGAGCTCCTTAAATCTAGTCTCAGGAACCTCAGTTGGAGGTCATGGTTCCCAGCTTGGGCATCAGGTCCACTCAAAGGCAACCACAATTTCATGCAGGTGTTGTCACTTTTCAGTTTGGTGTCTGAGCAAGAAACGATTCTTCCCTCCAAAAAACATAACCTCTTCTAGCTCTGGTCAGCACCATGACCAGGAGGAGCACAATGGATGCTAACTGTGTCAGTGAAGAGTTGGGTCCCAGAGAGCCTTTCATTCACTATTACAGAAAAACATATTTGGGGGTGGGTGCCCAGGTGGAACTAGTGGCAAAGAACCCGCCTGCCAGTGCAGGAAACACAAGAGATGCAGTTTCAATCCCTGGGTTGGGAAAATTATTTGGAAGAGGGCATGGCAACCCACTTCGGTATTCTTCTTGCCTGGAGAATCCCATGGACAGAGGAGCCTGGCAGGCTACAGTCCATAGGGTTGCAAAGAATCGGACATGACTGAAGTGACTTAGCATGCATACATGCTAGGTGTGTGAGGCAGGCAAGCACAGGATTCTGGGGAGTTTGGAGGCGAGTCACTTAACCTTGCCTGGGTTCAATGGGTGGAAGAAGGCTCCCTAGAGGAGGTGACATATGAGCTGGTATTGAAGGGTAAAGAGGGGTTGTCAGGTAGCCAGGTGAGGAAACGAGGGCAGCAGTGTTGGGTCTGTGTGTACAGGGCCTCAGAAAGGACACATTCAGAGCCCCAGTGCATGTTGGAGCCTGTATGGGCATAGTTGTGATGAGCTGGGCAACTGCTCTCCACGCAGGTGTTTGCATCCAGGAATCACAGGGTGAACCACGCAGGTGTGCCCACAATTAGCTTTCAGGCATAAACGATGAACCTGAGTAGAAGAAGAAGTAGGAGGAAAAGAAAGGAAGAAAAAGAAAAATTTGCTATGAGGAAAGGAGGAGAAATTTGATACAAGGGAAGAAATGGTTCTGGAGAGAGTTCCGAATGCTTCACTTCCTCTCAAATGTTTGGTGTTGTCAGTCATTTTAGTTTTAGCTATTTGGGGGAGTGTGTAGTGTTAGCTTATTATGGTTTTAATTTGCATTTCCCTAAGGACTAATGCGGGCTTCCCTGGTGGCTCAAATGGGAAAGAATCTTCCTGCAATGCAGGAGACCTGGGTTCGATCCCTGGGTTGGGAAGATCCCCTGGAGGAGGGCATGGTAACCCACTCCAGCATTTTTGCCTGGAGAATCCCATGGACCGAGGAGCCGAGTGGGCTATAGTCCATGGGGTTGCAAAGAGTCAGACATGACTGAGCAACTAAGCATGGCCCACAGCAAGGACTAATGAGGTTTAGCATCTTCTCTTGTGCCCACTGCCACCTTCTTTGGCCAAAGATTTCTTCAAATCATTTGCCCTTTTTTCTATGTTTTTTTTTTTTTTTGCATAAAATGGGTTGTTTGCTTTCTTGTTATTGAGTTACAATAATTATTTATATATTCTGGATCCAAGTCCTTTGTTAGATATATGTATCATGAGTAGCTTTATCAGAGGAGATTACTTCTTCATTTTCATAAGGGTATCTTTAGAAGAAAAGACTTTTTAAATTTTGAAGAAATTCTATTTATCAATTTTTAATGGTAGCTTAATATTCAATATATACCACAATTTTAGAAATTAACTTATTTAATCACCCCACATTTGGACATTTAGGCTGGTTCTAACTTTTCACTATTTTTCTTATAAGGAATGTCATTATATGTATAACTGTTCCAAGGGTAGTGCAGATGCATTTTATGGTGCCAGCTTTTGTAAGGTTTTTGTTACACACTGCTAAAGTGTTCCTCGTACGCTATAAATGAAGCCCAGTTTCAAGGAACGGTCCAGTCTTCTAAGTATTCCTTCCCATAGCTTGCTAGTTTTTTTATAGATAAATGAACTTTAGAAATGCTTAAAAACATACATGTGTAATCTTGTCACAACACTTTGTCTAGTAAAACATTTTCCTGCTAAATAATACAAAGACAGTTATAACAAATTTCCAATGAATATTTCCAAAGACTGGTATCTTACTTCTAAAGGAACTCAGCCATGATTCACTGAAGTATTGCTGGGCCAAGGGCTGTTTGCTTTTCTGCACCTCGTTTACCCATCTGTAAAGCTGGCAAAAGTCAGCCTGCTGTGTGTCACTAGCAAAGAGGGCCCCAAACCAGAGACCCTCTTCCTGACCCTCAGGACAGGATGTCATGACAGCAACCATTGGCCAAGGCCACTAAGTCTTGGGCAGGGACAGCAAGGTTACCTCTAATCCTCAGCAACAACCTTGCCTCTTGCTATTTTTGTTTCATTTATTTATTTAAAAATTTTTTATTATTTATTTGGCTATGCTGGGTCTTAGTTGTGGCATGCAAGATCTTTAGCTGTGGCATGTGGGATCTAGTTAATTGAACCTGGGCCCCCTGCATTGGGAGCATGGAGTCTTACCCTCTGGACCACCAGGGAAGCCCTTATAGCTTCATTTAAAAGGAGCAGGCTCAAGGTCAGTCACACCACTAATAGTAACAGAGCTGGGTCTTCTGGCCCCGAAGCCTTGCTGTTTACCATCATCTTCTTGGGCTCTTTACTATCTTCAGCCACACCAAAGGCCACAGGCAGTCAACAAAAGTTTCAAGACATTGGGAAGGAGTACAAGGAAGTCGATTATCTTAAAATTTTTTTTCTCTTAAAGACTTCATTTGCCTGTGGCCAAACAGAGTGAGCATTTTTGCTGGAAGTCTTGAAGAGATCCTGGAGTTGGTTGGTGGCTTGGTGACTGGCCTGCTCCCCAACCCCTCCTGCAGGCCCTGGTTGGCCTGGGTGAAGACTGGAGCTGACCATCTGGGTCAATAAGATTGGAAGCCAGGACATAGAACCTGAAGACAGCTCTCCTTTCAGAAGATCGCCTGGAGGGCTGCCCTCCCATCTGTGTAAAAGTCCCCTCCAAGATCCATCCATCCTCCTGAGCCTGTCCACCATCCTGGAAGGGACATTTGTAGAGAAGGGAGGAATGAAAGGGTATCAGCCCTGAGGACCAGCATGTGAATGGCATGTCCTTAGCCTCTTGCCACCTGTATTCTGAACATCTATCCTGTAACTCGGACTTCCCTTGTGGCTCAGCTGGTAAAGAATCCACCTGCAATGTGGGAGACCTGGGTTTGATCCCTGGGTTGGGAAGATCCCTTGGAGAAGGGAAAGGCTACCCACTCCAGTACTCTGGTCTGGAGAATTCTGTGGATTGTATAGTCTATGGGGTTGCAAAGAGTTGGACACGACATAGTGACTTTCACTTTCGCTTTCACACTGTAACTAGGAACTTGGACATCCCAATTTGCCCAGGACAGTCCTGGTTTAGGCCTAATGTCATTTAGGCCAGTGTCATTATTTTTTTCCCCATTTTCACTCAAACCTATACAAGTTTGGACATTTCATCTTAATTCAGATGAGCCAGGTAGAGGTGCTCAAGGGAAACTCTACACTGAGGATACTTATAGCATTAGGGACTCATCGGGTTGTCTCTCAGAAGGATATTATTTTGATAACAGTATATCAGTCATGACGGTTCCAGGTGACTTCACATTGGCTTTAGCAAGAAAAAAGTGCATTGGTTTGTTTAGTTGGACAGTGGGAGGAGGGGAGTGGGTAGGATTGCAGCCATGTACTCAAACAATATTGGTATATCTGTCTGTCTCTGTTTCTCTATCTGTCTCCATCTCTCCAACACTCAACTCTTGACTTTATTTTCTAGGCTGGCTCTTTCACACGATGAGCAAGCTGGCTTCCGGAAGCTCCACACTCATACCTTGTGTCTTCTTAGCAAAACCAGCAGAAAGAGGAACTTCTGCGTCTTACAGGGATATATACCTATGAGGCCAGGGAAGACTCTTACTGGCTCTGCTGGGGTCATGTGCTCATATCTGAGCCAATTGTATGGCCTGGGTGAATGGCTCACCTGGAATATGTATTCATCCTGGTACAAGGGACAAGACAGCATCAAACCACAGCAAATAAGGATGTCCTAAAAGAAGAAGGACAATTATCCAGGCAGAGTAAATTTATAGCATCTGCTAGTCACTATATAGAATCACCATTTACAGAGTCACTTCTCACACTCCAGGGGCTTTATATCTATTGTTCTTTATTTCTACAATAATCTAAAGAGTGTAATATACCCCCATAATGCAGATGACGCTGGAACAGTTTATATGACATACCCAAGTGGTGAACTGAGGAGCTGACTTCCGACTCCAGGTCTGACTAGCCCTCCCACAACATCATGGTGACATTTTATACGTGAGAGGGAGTGAGGATAATTTGAGTCAGGGGGCCCTTCTTGGACACCATATCACATATATGCTGCCCAGAAATAATGCTTCTGGAAATACATATCCCCTCTGGTTCTGCCTGTAGACTCTTCTGCATGCTCCCTGTCTCTCTAAAAGATGAAGCTTGTTGTTCCAGGAAGAAGTAAGAAGATGTTTTGTTCCCAATTCTGAAGATGGCCAGGTGCCAGGTGATCCCAGCACAGGACCAAGCAACCATGTGCCTTCAGGCAAAGCTGTCTTCTCCAAGTCTCCACCTGAAAGAGAACAGCAAAAAGTCCTACTGCTGTTGAACACAGGATTACTGTGACAGTCAAATGAGTATAAACAACAAGTCTTGCTTTGTAAGACAGATGATGCTGTTAATGATGACAGTCACAGTGCCAGCTCAGAGCCTCTTACTCGATTTATGAAGGATAGAAGGAAAATATCTCGTGGTGCTCTTTTTCTCCAAGGGACAGGAGGACTGACCTTTGCCCAAGTCTGAGTCCTTCATGGTTTAAAAAATAATTTCCCCAGGTATCGCCATTCAGACATGCAGACCAGCAGGCCTGGAACACATTCCACAACATTGTGGTTTCCCAACCAGGGAACACTTTCAATTTGTGTTTTTAATAGCATTTCTTCATGATTGTGAAAGTCGCTCAGTCATGTCCAATTCTTTGCAACCTTTGAATTCTCCAGACCAGAATACTGGAATGGCTAGCCTTTCCCTTCTCCAGGGGATCTTCTCAACCCAGGGATCGAACCCAGGTCTCCCATATTGCAGGCGGATTCTTTACTGTCTGAGCCACTAGGGAAGCCCAGGAATACTGGAGTGGGTAGCCTATCCCTTCTCCAGTGGGTTTTTCTGACCCAGGAATCAAACCAGGGTCTCCTGCATTGCAGGCAGATTCTTTACCAACTGAGTTATCAGCTATCCCTGATGATTTTGATGATTACAAAAATAGTATGTGAACAAAACTTGCAAAGTAAAAAAGGAAGATGAGAAAAAAAAAAAAAAGACCAAACCCACCCTTTTACCACTCCACCCAGAGATACCAACCACATTTGAATATCCATTGGCACTATACCATTGTACGAGTTAATATCCTGCATAATTCTATTAACAACACATTATAGCATTTCCTCATCACAAAAATGTAAGAGTGTTACTGTTTTGGTAAACATTTCATGTTTGGCTATAGCTTAATCACATCTGGTTAAAGGACTTTGTGCAGAGGCCTGGTGTTGGGTTGTAGAGAGCTAGTGGGGTGCAAGGACTGGGAGACCTGGATGCTGAAAGAACATAAGGAAAGGTAGACCAATAACACGTCGGACACTTGTTTATCTGTTCATTTATTCCTGCCTCCATATTTGAGGGCTTTGCTGGGCAGCAGGCTTCCCTCCCTGTTCTCTTGTCAGTGCTTCCAGTGGTCAACATCACTCCCTCAAAGAGCCTCCCAGCCCTCCCAGACCCCATCCAGCCCCCCACATAGTGAATTCCTGAGGGAGGGGATTCACTGCATGCACCACTGGCAGAGCTAAGCCCAGGACTGGTACTTAGTAGTAGGGGCTTTCCAGGTGGCA
The DNA here is from genome assembly GCF_054371585.1 of Giraffa tippelskirchi. Classification (NCBI taxonomy): domain Eukaryota; kingdom Metazoa; phylum Chordata; class Mammalia; order Artiodactyla; family Giraffidae; genus Giraffa; species Giraffa tippelskirchi. The sequence continues at coordinate 68,391,526 of NC_137277.1, forward strand.
TTACTGGTAAAGAACCTACCTGCCAATGCAGGAGATGTAAGAGATGCTGGTTCGATCCCTGGGTTAGAAAGATCCCCTGGAGGAGGGCATGGTAATCCACTCCAGTATTCTTGCCTGGAGAATCCTATGGACAGAGGAACCTGGTGGGTTATAGCTCATAGGGTCACAAAGACTCAGATACGAGTGAAGCAACTTAGCACTTATGCAAGTCAAGAGACTGAAGGAGTGGGGGAATATGTATATTAGTATAGTAGTAACAAGAACAATTGGAGAAGGAAATGGCAACCCACTCCAGTATTCTTGCCTGGAGAATCCTAGGGACGGCGGAGCCTGGTGAGCTGCCGTCCATGGGGTCGCACAGAGTCGGACACGACTGAAGCGACTTAGCAGCAGCAGCAACAAGAACAATAATAATAGCCAATGTACTGTCAATTTTGTACTATTATAATGGGATGAACATCTGTGTGATTAAACTTTGCTAAAATTTTGAGATGTTTCTTATACTTGGGGTTCTAGGATTGAAGAGTATTTTGATAATTCTTAATACATAATGCAAGATTGCTTTCCAGAAATCCTGTATCTGTTATATTCTCAGAAGCAGTATGTGTCTGTCTCTCTGGTTTTAAATAACATAATTTTACTAATTAGTTTATTTTCTATTTTTTAACTTTACAATATTGTATTTGTTTTGCCATACATTGACATGAATCCACCATGGGTGTACATGTTTTCCCCTTCCAGACCCCTCTTCCACCTCCCTCCCCATCCCATCCTTCCGGGTCATCCTGGTGCACCAGCCCCAAGCACCCTGTGTCATGCATCGAACCTGGACTGGGGATTTGCCCCACATATGATAATTTACATGCTTCCATGCCATTCTCCCATATCATCCCACCCTCACCCTCTCCCATAGAGTCCATAATACTGTTCTATTTATCTGTGTCTCTTTTGATGTCTCACATACAGGTTATCTTTACCGATTGACTAAATACCATATATATGTGTTAGTATACTGTACTGGTGTTTTTCTTTCTGGCTTACTTCACTCTGTATAATAGGCTCCAGTTTCATCCACTTCATTAGAACTGATTCAAATGTATTCTTTTTAATGGCTGAGTAATATTCCATTGTGTATATGTACCACAGCTTCCTTATCCATTCATCTGTTGATGGGCATCTAGGCTGCTTCCATGTCCTGGCTATTATAAACAGTGCTGCGATGAACATTGGGGTACACGTGTCTCTTTCAAGTCTGGTTTCCTCAGTGTGTATGCCCAGCAGTGGGATTGCTGGGTCATATGGCAGTTCTATTTCCAGTTTTTTGAGGAATCTCCACACAATTCTCCATAGTGGCTGTACTAGTTTGCATTCCCACCAACAGTGTAACAGGGTTCCCTTTTCTCCACACCCTCTCCAGCATTTATTGCTTGTAGTCTTTTGGATAGCAGCCATTCTGATGGGCATGAAATGGTATCTCATTGTAGTTTTGATTTGCATTTCTCTGATAAATTACATAATTTTAAAAATGACTTGCTGATTTGATGAAAGTGAGGGCAGAAATGGTATCTCATTGATTTAAGAAGCAATTTTGTTTTTCTGGTAAGACTGAACTCTTAATACCTATGTATTGATTGTTTGAATCTCCAATTTTGTGAACTGTCCATTTTTACCATTTGCCCATTTATTTGTGAAAATCTTAGTGTTTTTCTTATGAATTGTGAGAGTCTTATTTTCAAAAATATTCCCCTAGCCTCTTACACTTTAATTTTTTATGTCAACTTTCTTTTCAAAACGTAAATAATCTTTTTTCCTGATAGTAAAAACAATGGACTGTCCTGCTAAAAAAATCAGACACTATAGAAAACCATAAAGAAAGTAAAAATCCCCTACATTCCTAGCCTTTGGCCTTATAATAACATCTTGGGAGCATTTCCTTCCAAATTTCGTCCTATGTGTTGATGGTACTTTTTGAGGTTTAAAAAAATTGAGTTTTTACATACCCCCAAACATGTATTTTTTATTTCAAAACTTCCTCCAATGGTTTTGTGCTTTAAAAAGTCTTTCCAAACTAGAGATCAGATCAAAGAATTGTCTTCTTTAAAGATAAAAGTCACATGTGTTTTTGAAGGCAACACAGCATATTATAGAATATTTAGGAAGTTAAGGGGAAAAAGGCTTCCCAGGTGGCGCTAGTGGTAAAGAACCTGTCTGCCAACGCAGGAGACAAAAGAGACACTGTTTCGATCCCTGGATTGGGAAGATCCCCTGGAGAAGGAAAGGGCAGCCCACTCCAGTAATTTTGCCTGGAAAACCCCATGGACAAAGGAGCCTGGTGAGCTACAGTCAATGGGGTTGCTGAGAGTCGGGCATGACTGAAGCGACTTAGCACACAAGGGGAAAAAAATCAGCCATAATGCCTTGACCTTAAAACATCTATTTCCTTGTGCATGGTTTGTTCCAGTCTTTGATCATAAGCATTTATATTTATTTTTATGTGGTTGCAAAGGCAGTACATGCTCAATTTCCTATCTTCTCCTTTTCACTCATAATTATACCTAAGCATTATTTCATGTTGCTATACAGTCTCTGTAATTGTTTAAAATGATTCCCTTAATGGTCTCTGGGTGCTGCACTGTCTAGCTGACCCTATCCTGTTGATAACCATTCAAGTTGCTTCCCCATTTTTCTGTCAAGTGACCCAAGTCTCAAGAAGCAGAATCTCCCACTTTCCCTGGAGGCTGACTGTAATCTGACTCGACTTTTGCACATTCTCTCCTTTCTTCAGAGGGCTGGAAGAAATCGTTCTTTAGAGAATGGTTAGAAAAGTGCCATGCACAAAATTAGGAGGAGAACGACTATGAGGTGAAAGCTGATGAGCATTTAGGAGAAAGCTGCCTGAGAAACTGCACTGCTTTTGTTTTGTTTTTGTAATTCAGGAATCAGCTATGAACTTATAATAATAATTTTGACAAAATGCTTCTGCTCCTGTGTGCTTGGTGCTTTTCCTCGAAAGCAGGTCCATGTACTAGCCGAGGGCTTTAGTGTAGGAGGGTCTAGGTCTGAATCTCTGCTTATCTCTTTGACCTTCAGCAGCTGCAGTTCCTCAGTCTGTCTTTCTGCAAAATAGGAATAAGAATAGGCTGGGAGGACTGAGGTCCTGAGCAGTCTTGCAGGAAAAACTGGAGGAGAAGCCAGGCTCTAGAGAGGAACATGTTCCCAGGGAGCCCAGGAGGAAACTTCTATTGCTGGGTCTCAGTTTCTCTGTGTATGGTTGGCTTGGTGGATGGTCTGCAAGAGCCTTTGCCACTCTTCCTGGAAGCTTGCCAGTGCCCCCTACCCTGGCTCCTGTGGGGTGCTGGACACTTCCAGGCCTCCTCAGCAGGGCTTCCAGGACTCCTCTCTCTACTCAGATCAGCCTACGTCCCTGGGACGGGCACTGACCTCCCAGGCAACAAAATGCTGTGGCATCCTTCTAAGCCCCTGACATGATTTGGGGGAGGCCTGGGGGTGGGATCAGTAAACCCAATGCATATTTATTAATTTAGAATAAGTGTCATTGGTCTGTTGGCAAAGCTGTCATTGGTCGGTTAACCTTCTTTCCTTTGAATAACCATTCATTTTCCTTCTAGCAGGGAATAGGAGACCGACCAGCCAGGATAGAGTGTTTGGAAAGCCTGGGGTGTGGAGTCAGAGGTCTGCTTCCAGGCCTCTCTGTGTCTCACTTGTAAAAGGTGAAAAAGTAACACCTACTTCATAGGGCTGTTGCCAAGGGGGCACTTAACTGAGCGCAGGCACTCCTCAGCGCTCAGTACCGTTAGGCTGTTGTTATCATAATAATTATCCGCAGATTAGAAGACCCAGCGTCTGGGTGGCAAGGGACTAGGCAAGAGGAACAGTTCCCCGGTGGCGCCCCGAGAACCCTGGTCGAGAAGGGTGAACCTAGAGGCCAAGAAGAGGCCGAGCGTCAAGAAGGGGACCCTAGGTGAGCGCGCTCCAGCGCGGGCTCCCGGATTCCCGGGGCGCCCACTTGATCTATGAAAGGACCCTTCTCCTCCATCTGGCCTCTTTTCCTGGGCTGCGGGAGGTATCTACTGGGTTGAAAGAACGGCTCGCGGCTGCGTCGGACCCGGGGCGGTCGTATTAGTTCCCACCCCGGGGCGGTGTCAGCTAAGTGTCCTGGGAGTCCGGCCAGCCACTGCAGCCGCGGCGACGGTGGGCGCCGCTCCCTCTCCGCCGGCGGACCGGTTCTGGCCTCCGGGGTGGCCCTTTAAAAGGCAGTGTCTTGTCCGGAGGGGGCGGGCGGGGGGCGCTGACCGCCACCCGAGGCCCGGCCCCTCCTCTCTCCCTCTCCCTCCCTCCCTCCGTCCGTCCCTCCCTCGGTCCCCGCGTCGCTCGCTCCTCGCTCGCCGGGCGCACGCTCCGCCTCCGCCAGTCGGCTCGGCGGTCTAGTGCGCGGCGTGGAGCGGGAGCCCGGGGCTGGGGCTGGGGGCTGGGAGATCCGCGCCCGCCACCCGGCGAGCCTGAGCCGCAATGGCTGAGATGGGCAGCAAGGGGGTGACGGCGGGGAAGATCGCCAGCAACGTGCAGAAGAAGCTCACTCGGGCGCAGGAGAAGGTGAGCGAGCCCGAGCCCCTGCCCCCGCGCTGTCTGGACACCTGTCCCCTACCCCCGCGCCGGGAGCTGGTCCTCGTCCGCGGCCGGGCGCTGTCACCTCCAGACGAGAGCTGCGGAGGACCTTCGGGGGTCCACAGGCTGCGCCCCGCGCCGCTCTGGGTGTCCCCTCGCGTCCGCGTCCTGCGTCTCTTCACCCCCGGCGGGGGCAGGAGAGGGCGCAGCTGTCTCTTCCCCCTCCCCCCTTCCCTCCACCCCCGGCTCCAGCCGCTTTGTATCTTCGCTGCTTGTCTGCAGCGGAGAGGCGGCCCTGGCTCTCGGCGCGCGAGGTCCAAGCTAACCCCGCCTGGAGGCCGAGGCCGGGAGGCTGGGAGGCGAGGTGGCGCTCCGGGCCCTCTCTGCGGGCGGGGCCGGCGCTAGCCGGGAGGGCGTCTGCCCCTTGTCCCCAGGGTCGCTTAGATCCGGGATTCCCGAGGCTGTCCCTCCGCTCGCGAGTGCCGGCGCGTCGGCTCCAGGCCTCTGAGCGTTTCCTGCGCCCGCCGTGCCCTCCTCTCCACCTTCTGTCCCTGCGGGCTGAGGGAGAGGTCAGGTTTCCTTTCACCAGGGCTGCCCGCGGCCTGGAAGCTCCGGCCTGGCTCCCGCGGGTGGGGAGGACTGCGGGCCCCTCGGGAAGTGCCCTCGCCCGAGAAGGGGCTTCGCATTTCCGGCGGCCGAGGTGAGGGTGGCGGCTCTGGCTTTGGGAGCCCGCGGCCGGGTGGGGAGCCAGCCGGAGCGGAGAAGGCGCGGCAGGCCGCCGCAGGAAACAAGACCCCTCGGCCGGGAGAGCCCCTGGTCGTAGGCTGGGGGATGGAGCCGGGGCTTCCCGTGGCAAACCTGACTGTGCAGGAAATGCAGGGTTTGGGGGCGGGGGTCCGCGCACGCCGGCTTTCCATCCCCAGCCACCTCTGGTTTATTGAATTGGATCGCGCCAGTTGCTGACGCCACTTCCCCTGCCGACTCCGACTCTGAAATCTGAGATCGCAGAATCTGTGATCCTACCAGGGTGGCCCCCCTAGTGCCCCCCGGCCGGGTCTGTCCCCTCTCCCGCCCGACGCCCGGCCGGGTGGGAACCCGGAGACCGGCCGGCCTCCCCCCGCCTGGCTGTGGCTGTTTATAAACAATGACTTTTGCAGTTGAGACCTGCGGGATCCCTAAGGATGCAGCCACGTGATAGTCGTGGGTGGGGGGCGGCGGCGGCCGCTGGAGCTTCCCCCGCGCTTCCCTCAGAGTCTGCAGTTCATCCCCGTGGTCCCGGGCTAAGGAGGTGGTGGGTCGTGTAGAGGGAAGGGCCCTCAACCAGACTCCAGATCTGGCCTGCCCCAGCTGTCCTCCTCCCCTCCCCAGGGCGGGCGGAGGGATTAGAGCCCCACAGATAGCTGGCTGGAGGCTGGGAAGGCTTCAGTTGCCCAGATTGGGGGTGGGGGTCAGATGCTGCTGCTCTTGCTCTCTCCTTCCCACACCCCTCCCCCCATGACTGGCTAATCCGTTTAGGTGCCTGGGTCTAAGCCTGCTTCCTGCACCTACGGGGCTGAGGAAGATGAATGGGAAGCTGAGGGAGGCTGAGACAATTTCCTTGACCCATTCCAGTGATGTCCTAGCCCTCCCTTTGCTCTTGCTGTGTCCCCTTTGCCCTACTTGCTTTGTTTCTGCAGCAGTGAAATCTTTCAGTGATTTCAGGGGCGGCAGGCCTGGGCCGTATCCCCTCAGGGTATGTGGTGACGTGTTTCCACTAACCCCCTTGAGCTGCCGCCCCTCCCTCTTTAGCCTCTGTTCTGTGGCCTTGGGCCGTTGGCTGACAGCTGCTCAGCTGTAGATACTGGCCTTGGCCAAGGGCTGGCCCTGCCCGAGCCTGGGCCTCATGGAACTGGAGTTGCTTAGTGCTGTGGCTGTTCTCTGCCCCATGGGCTTTGGTTGGGGAGACCCTCCCCTCCAGAAGCCAGAGCAGCAGCACAGGCATCCTGGCTGAGTCTGGAAAAGTAGCCTCCCCTGTTGGTCCAGGAAGCCGGGTGCCTCGACCCACACAAGTCTCTCCCCTCTGCCCTTCAGAGGCTCAGTCTGTGTCGAAGCCTGGCTGCTGCTGACCCGGCTGCCTTCTTGGCATCTTCTGGTGGCCTTCAGGGCCACATCTAACTTGCATGGTCAGTGGTCTCATAGGCACCCCGCCCCCGCCTTGCCTTGGTCAAATCTATGAGTAATGGGGCAATTCCAGTTGTCCCGTTGCCATGGCAGGGTATTTCCTGACCAGGGACAAGCAGGAGCTTGGGTGGAGGGCTCGGCAGCATCCACGTAGGAAAAAGGGCTCCATCTCCCTTTCCTCGCCCTCGATTTCCCCCATCTCCTCTCAGCCCAATCCTCCAGGATTCAGAGGGGGGCTGTGTGGGGAGGAAAGCTTGCTGGCTGGTGCCTTTGGAACCAGCTCTCCTATCCCCCAGTTCAGGAAGTCCCTCGGGGGGCCTGCCATTGTTCTGCCACCTGTCAGCCTCCACCACTGGTCTGGGTGCTCCCTGGGGGTTGGGCAGATCCGTGTGTGCACCCCACTTTCACCTGGCCCCAGCCAGTGCTGAGCAATGGTTAGGAACACAAAGGGGTGTTTGGGGGCTTGGTGTGGGAGCTCTGATGTAGGGTGGGTGATTTGACCAGAGTGCTCCTCAGCCTTCCCTCATTCAGCAAATCCCGCCAGGACTTGTGTGGAGCGCCTGGGCCTGCCAAAGGGAGCAGGGTGCACGTGGCTCTGGCCAGCAGGGAGCTAATTGTTGTTGTAAGGGCCTGTGGCCTCTGGCCCTGCTGTGGAGAGAGCACAGGACCACACTAGAGGCTCCCTGGGGTCTGCCAGCCCAGCATGGCACTGTCACAGCTCACCTCCCAGCCCCCAGCCCCCCGCAGGGTGCTCAGTACCCTGAGGTCATCTTCCCATCACGCATTTGGCTCGTAGGACCCTCTATAAATGACTCTCTCCATTTTTGGGCCTCAGTAGGTGGCTGGGCAGAGTCAAGTTGGGGTGGAGCCTGGGTCAGATGACAGAGAGGATTAGGGATTGGCGGGCTGGGTCCTTGGTGGGGGGGCATGGGACAGTTGGGGAGAAGGGACAGCTGGGGTGGGGGTAGAATCTGGCCCGCTTGCCCCTGAGTTCCCCTGCTCAGAAGTCCTCATGGGATGTGTGCGAGGGAGGCCAGCCTGTGCTGGAGGAGCCGGACCCATGAAGGGCGCAGGAAAGGAGGCTCTGCACCCCACCACCCCTCACTGCCGGCCCTGAGCTGCTGGGAGTGGGGAGGCCTGGCTTGGAGGCGCAGGGCCCAGGGCTGTCTGTGGACAGAAGAGCGCTGGCTCGTCACAGCTAGTGCTCCCTAGAGGGAAGGTGTGGTGGCACTTATTTATAGGACCCGACACATGGCCGTGACGGTGCCACTCTCATCTAGATGGTCAAGGTCTCCCAAGCTGTAGCCATGGACCTCCTCAGCGGGAGCCAGGCCTTTGCAGCCAGTTCGTATGCTCAGAGTGGCCTTGAGAGGAGCCAGGCCACGCTGAAGGGTGGGGGGCAGGGAGCCCGCCCAGGCCTGAGACCCCAGGCTCAGTCAGTGATTCTCTTCCGCTGGAATCCTCCCCTGCTCTCCCCGTTGGGGTGCTTCCCTCTCACCCCTGATGTCCTCTCTCGTTTCTACCCCCACGCCGGCTTTGCCTCCATCTCTCTGCCTTGCTGCTCTTGGTCGCCTTCCTCTGATCCTGCACACGCTTTTCTGCACCTCTCCAGGCTCGGATCAGCTTCTCTCTGAACCCGTTATTTATGTAGTTGGCTCATCTTGCCGGTGCTGGAGGGAAGGCTCTCCAGCCAGGCGTCATCTCTGGGTGGGGTGTTTCTGGGGGCTCAGTGGACATTTGGCTGAGGTCCGTGGGTGTGGGGAAGTTGCAAGCATGGCCTCCAGACTTCCTGGGCCCCAACAGGCCGGGCTGGGCTGAGCCCAGGCGTGAGCTGAGGCCCTCCTCTGTTGAGGCTGTTGGTTCATGCAAGGCCCAAAGCAGCAGAGGCTGTTTTGCCCAGGTTGGCTTATGGGGCTGCCTGGGGCCTAGGGGAGGTGTTGGGGTGCGGGTGGGGGACAGCTGTGGGCCAGGGAGTGTGTGTGGAGTGGGAGAGTGAGCTGCTGGTCACTAATGGAAGGTGTGGGGTGTGTCAGGAGGTGGCTGGGGGGTAGATTTGGGCTGGGTTCGATTGAATCTTGAACGCTGGTGGGAGCTGTGAATCCCATGGCTTCTCAGAGAGGCTGAGGCCTCAACTCTTCACCTCCTTCTTCTCAGATGACCCCGCTGGGTCCCCTTCTCACCTCCCCTCTCTGGCATCGCCTAGGCTCTTGCCCCTCCGCTCAGCTTGCCCCACACAAATTGTGCTTCTGTTCCTCCTGCCTGCCTTAGCCTGGCCTTGCCTGTACTTTTTCCATGAGGTTCTAGAACCCCTGTGTCCTTCCCCACTGGGTCTTGGGGTGAGTATGTCAGAGACAGAGCCCAGGCATGGGCTGGGCAGGCAGGCACAGCAGCAGAGGGCTACTGGGTCCTCCGACCAGCCGGGACCTTGGGCAAGTTTCAGGACCCTCCTGAGCCCGGTTTCTTCGGGTGTGAGATGAGGATAACAATGGTCCCCTTCCCACACCTGTTGTGGAGAGGAGGGCCTTGGACAACAGTCAGTCACAGACCAAGTCTCAGTGGGCAGAGCCGCACCATGGCCCAGAGGCCTACCTTCCCCAGGCCCTCCTCCCAGCCCTTCTCCTTGCAGTGTCCATTACAGGCCCCTGCAGACAGCTAATCCCTGCTGAGCCCTGGATGGATCAGCCCAGGGTGGTGTGTGCATGTGTGGGTGCCCGTGTCTGTGTGTGTGTGCGCGCGCAGAAGGGCAGCATGTGATGGGGAAGGGAATTGCACAGTTTTACGGGTCGGGGTGGGAGTGGGGATCTGGACTCCTGTACATGTAAATCCTGTGGCCCTGGGTGAGTGTCCCCCCCACCCCCCACCCCCAGGCTTCCTTCTGACCATCAGTAAAGTGATCATGGGGTTTACTTCTTCATTTACTCGGAAGACAAATACTAAACACCCACTGTGCGAGGGGGATACAGAGCTGAACAAAGCCAAGTCCTCACCACCTGGAGCTGATGCTCTCCCCTCCTCCCAGTGGGTAGGCAGTCAAGAAACAAAAAGTATGGTGGCAGTGGATACAGGGCAGGGTAGCCTTTCCATAGTGGAATTTGATGGTTCAGAGCTGTCTTTCCTGAGCACCCCAGGGCCAGTGCTCACACGGTGCAAGGGATTGGTGGTGGGGGGGTTGCATGCATGTGTGTGGGTGTGCGCTAAGCTGCTTCACTCATGTCTGACTCTGTGTGACCCCATGGACTGTAGTGCTAGGCTTTTCTGTTCGTGGGTTTCTCCAGGCAAGGATACTGGAATGGGTTGCAATGCCCTCCTCCAGGGAATCTTCCTGACCCAGGATTTGAACCTGCATCTCCTGCAGCTTCTGCATTGCAGGCAGATTCTTTACTGCTGAGCCACCAGGGAAGCCCCTGGTCAGGGGGAGGCTGAGCCAAAGCTTCTGGTCTCCAGGTGAGAGAGCACTTGGGGGACCAGGGCTTCCTGTTGGATGTCACCCTGGTAGGTCACCTATATGTAAGCTCCTTTTTTGGCAAGTCTCCCTCTGGGATTAAAAGTGCAAAGAAAAGGGCACTCACGCTGAAACCACCCTGCATGGCATTGACAATGCAGGCCAGGGCAGTTTGGTGGTTGTAAGAGGGGAGGTAGGAGGGGACAATAAAAGGGAAAGGGGAGACACCAAAGATGGCCCAGCCTGTGGAGGACCGTTTACAAAATTTTCACATCAGGCAGCAACTCAAGATACTGACAGCCATTCAGTTTCTAGAGAGCTGGGCTTGAATCCTTCCCCACAAGTTACTACCCTTGGGCAGGTTGCGCTGACCTCTCTGAGCCTCTTTCCTCACCTGAAGTCGGTGGTGTGAGCCACAGAGGATATGTGAGACTAAATGGACAGAAGCGAAGGGCAAGGCTGGTGGTTCCTGTGCCGGGAACTGGCTGGCACCCTGGGCTCCTGGGGCCTCCCCAAAGAGGTTACCAGCTCCCAGAGAGGCCACATGGTTCTGGCCTGTGCAGCGAAGCTGGCTTAGTGCCAAGGGCTGGCAGGGGTCAGGGCTGGGAAATTGAGAAGAGAAAGACAGGCTCTCCCTGCTCCTAGGGAAGCCTTTGTCAAATATTAACTTAAAAACTGCCTGATTTTGTTGCAAACCTGCTAAGTGCCAGGTGCTTCGTGGAAATTCTCATCCCCACTGCAGCATGGGAGGTCATCATGATTCCCATTTAGCAGATGAAGAAACTGAGGCTCAGAGCAGTGGTGTCACTTGCCCATGGGCTGTTTTGGTCCACTGTCTAGGAGGTTATGTCTCCCTTGGTGACTAGGCCCTCAGGCTAGGGGAAAGCCCAGAGACATGCACTGCAAATAAGATGTGGATCTCCGCCCAGGAGGTGGGGTGAGGAGAGTCAGTTGATAGATTTGGGTCCCAAGACCTTCTCCCCCATTAAATGAGGTCTGAGGCTGCTTGTCTGTCCTTGGGTCCCCACCTGGCGTCTAAGTTTACACTTCAGAATGTAGTCTTTCTGTTTGGATGTATTTGGTAGGCTTTGGGTGCTAGTGGTGGAGAATCTGCCTGCCAGACATAAGAGACACAGGTTTGATCCCTGATTCAGGAAGATCCCCTAGAGAAGAAAATGGCAACCCACTCCAGTTTTCTTGCCTGGAGAATCCCACGGACAGAGGAGCCTGGTGGGCTATGGTCCATAGGGTCACAAAGAGTCGGACATGACTAAAGCGACTTAGGACAGATGGACGAGGTGAGGGGACAGCCTGGGGTTTCGTGAGGGACTGGAGTCCTGCAAGTGAGGACAAATGGTGATGTGTGTGTGTGTGTGTGTGTGTGTGTGTGTGTGTGTGTGTGTGTGTTTCCCCAGATATGAAGGCTGTGTCTACTTTACTCAATATAAAGGAACACACTTTATCCTGAGATTGTATCTACTTTTATTTATATTTTTGCAACAGTGTTTCTCTCATGAGATGATGGTAATACTAGCTGTTTCCTAATGTTCTCAGGGAGGAAATAGTCAGGATGTTGATCCCTGCACCCCCAAGCTGAGAAGATTTTCCTGGTGTGGAATCTAAATGTCTGGGGCCTCCTGCCCTGGGGCAGTTTGCTGCCTACTCTGTGGACTGGCTGCCAGGAGTTGGGGTGGGATGGCTGTTCTCCTGGTCCACGCGTGAAGCTCGGCAGTGGTGGCCTGGGGCAAGCCCATGGAATCTCTGCTCCGTGCGGCTGGGTGCTCTGTCTGTTGCAGTCACTACGGTGCCCCCAGCTGTGCACACAGTAGATGGCGCAGTGCATCTGTGTTGCCTGGATGCCTGGATTCTTCAGGGGGATGGAGACAGGTTGATGGCTGGCAGAGGTCCTGGAGGCCGCGGGTTCAGGGTGTAGGGTGGGAGGGGTAGGGGTGATGTGGCTGGAGGATTTCACACCTCCAGCGAGCACAAGGGGTATCAGAGTCCAGGTCTTGGGGTCAGGTGCCGGGGAGGGGGTATGGGTATGATGGCCCTGGCACAGGTCATCCCCAGGGGCCTGGGCATCAATGCCCATAAGTTTCTCCCACAGTAAAGTCTCAGGGCTGTGATGGTGCTGACCTGAGCCACGGGTTGCAAAGCTTGGTCCTAGATGCTGGTCTTCTCAGGATGGGCTGGGGCCCTGCTGGGGAGCCCTCCTTGGCTTTAGGCCAGTTGCCAAAGAGAGGTTGGCCTGGGTCATTTCTTCCAATGTGAGAAAGCTTTGAGGTGACCGGGGTCCCGGGGTTCACTGACCTGAGGGTCTCTGTGCTTTGCTAGCCCCAAGACTCATGGCTGCTCTCAGACCCCTCGGCCTCCTGGACCTCACCTTCAGGCCCAGGCTGTGACCCAGGTCCCAGGGCCACCACAGACCAGGTAGAATAGAGCCCACAGCTTGGATGGAAGGTGGGGGTTGGAGCCTGGTGGTGGGGTTTGACCTCAGTGCTGTCCATGGTGCCCTTGGGCAGGGGCACATGTGTCCCCCTATGCTGTGCCCAGGGTCTTCCCTGGTGGCTCAGACAGTAATGAATCTGCCTGAAATGCGGGAGACCCAGATTCGATCCCTGGGTTGGGACAATCCCCTGGAGAAGGGCGTGGCAACTCACTCAAGTATTTCTGCCTGGAGAATCCTATGGACAGAGGAGCCTGGTGGGCTACAGTCCATGGGGCTGCAAAGAGTTGGACATGACTGAGTGACTGCCATATGCTGTGCCCAAGCCTGTGGTGATGGGCTGGGTCCCTGCTGCTGGTCCCTGCTGCTGGTCCTGCTCAGTGGACGAGGGGCTTGGTGGACGAGGGACTTGGTGGATGGGGGGCTCGGTGGACGAGGGGCTCAGTGGACGGGGGGCTTGTCCGATGGGTAGCGAGTTGTAGACACCCCTGCCTGTGCAGTGTGAAGGCTGCAGCAGGGTGGGAGCTGAGCCCCAGCGGCTGGGGAGTGAGTGGGTGGCAGCCGGCGGCAGGCAGCAGCCACCAGCCGCTGCAGTGCTGGGGGGAGGGACTCGTCACTGTTGTCACTGCCGGGCTGGGCTGGGGCTCTCAGGGCCCCTGCAAGTCCTGCCCCTGCCAATCCTGGAGCCCCCAGGGCACCTTCCTAGGGATATCTGTGCTGCTCCTTGCTTCAGCTCCTGGTGTTGAAGTCGCTTCTGACCTCCTCTTGTCATTCTCTGGTTCATGGCCTGCCCACTGTGGGCCAGGATGCTAAGGTCTGAGGGCACTCAGAGGAGGAGAACGGGCCCTGCCCTCAAGGAGCTCCCAGTCCCAAACTCCGCGCCCATCGAAGCACTGGGGAAAGGTGGGGGAAGGGCACCGGAGCCTTCCATAAGGCCTGGGCAGTCAGGAAAGACTGCTTGGAGTAAGTGGCCTGCCCTCCTGAGGCAGCGAGAATCCAGCTGTGCCCAGGAAGGCATGGGGGCTCTGGGGCAGGGCTGCCGTCCTGGAGTCCACTATGTCGGGGCTGGGGTCATGGCCTTCCCGGAAGGCTGCTCTACATCCTGCCTTCCCTCCCACTGCATGCAGACCTGCCCTTTTGTGTTTCAGGGCCCCGAGGGGACACCGTGGAGGGGATGATGCTGCTAAGCTTGCAGAGCTGAACAGCTGGGAGGGGTCAGTGGGTCAGCTCACCCCTGGTTCCGGGCACCCCATTGCACTCGCCTTTCGAGACCAGACCAGGTAGCCAAGTAGAGGCCCCCTTGGTCTTGGATCAGAGCCGGGGTGGGTCCTCAGGGGGCGAGGGGTCATGCCAGCTGGTTGGGATCCTGGCTCTGAGCGCAGATGGCCAGGCGAGGAATGGACGACAGTAATGTCAGGTTGTGTAGATGAGGCTCAGGACGAGTGGCAGGCTGGTGAGGGGTCCGGGTTTCTACCCAGGCCTGTGCCTGAGGAGCTGTGCAGAGGCTGTGGAGCCGGAAGGGGGCTGGAGTGACGGGAGAGCCTCGCCAGCCCTTTTTCCAACAGCTGCTGCTACTTTCTTTGGACCCTTTGCTCAGCTCAGCCTCTCCCTGGGACTACAGCCAACACACTGCAGCCCTGGGCAGGCCTAGGCCCGTCACTGGGCACTGAGGACAGACCTGGCCCACGGAGGGCTGGGCTGGGAGAAACCCCTCCAGGGAGCCCCTGTTGGTCCCTCTCCGGCACCATGTGGCACCCCCCCACCCCCCCCCACACACTTTTCTGCTCTGAGACAGCATCACCTCTCTCAAGACATGCCCTCCAGCCTTTCAGCAGCTACACTGGGACCAAATGTGGGTGATAAGGTGGATGAAGATGGTGACCTCGGTTGGGCCCCTGGCAGGTGGACAAGAGTCAAGGAGAGAGATTGAACAAGGGAAAGGGGAGAAGGAGCTTGATCCCAATAACTACCTACCTGCTCTGGAGTCCTGGGCAAGTCATGCCTTCTCTGAGCCCTCGTTTCCTCCCCTGTAAATGGGAATGGGGGATCCTGCCCATGGACTTGTGGTGAGAGTCCAGAAGGATGTGATATGATCAGGGCCTGCTGGGGTGGACACACAGGTCCTGTTCCAGGGAGCATCTTGGGGAACCCCTGGGAACCCACAGGCAGAGACTGTTCTGGCTTTTGTGTTTTGTGTCTTTCTCTTTGCTGATGCCCAGATTCTTGAAGTTGAACTGCAGCGAGGTTTTTGTTCCCTTTTTCCCTGTATATTCTGAGAACGCTAAATTGGGAGGGGTAGTGTCCTCTCCCACAGGAGGGAAGCCAAAGCGCCCCCTGAGCCAGAGCTTGATTGAATGGGTTGGGGCGGGGGGAGGGCAAACAGTTTCAGGTGGGTTGGGTTGAGGGGTCTCCCATCCCTCATTCATTCATTCATTTGAGGAACCAGATGTGCAGCTAAAGGAGAGCTGGCAGCTTAGAGACCTGGGTTGAATCCTGGCTTGGCCGCCGAGCCTCAGTTGCTCATCTGGGAACTGGGAAGCATGAGATTCCCCTGGCAGAACAGAGTTCTACTGGGTCCAGCTGGGTCTGGCTGATTCTGGAAGGGAGGACAGGTGAGCATCTCTGCAGCATTTCATTGGTTTACTCAGAACCCTCCCACCTGCCGTTTTTCGTTTCTCTCAGTGACCAGTGCGGTTGGCGGGACTGGATCATGGTCCCACTTGGGAGATGAGGACACTGGAGCTCAAGGAAGCCCTGAGACTTTCTCCCCCTTCTGTTCTCCGACTTGGCCCCAGGCTGGCCTTTCCTGGGAGCTACCACCCCCATCCCTGAATGGGGGAGAAGGTGGTTGGAGGATGCTGGAAATAGACTATTGTTGTGCAAATATGTGTTTTCAAATGAAAGCCAGTGTGTGAGGGCTGCCTTTGTGGGGCAAACACCTTGGGGAAGGGGTGTGTGTGTGTGTGTGTGTGTGTGTGTGTGTGTGGTTGGGGAGGAGGCTGACACACTGGAGGAGAAGGTGACCCTGAAGAAAAGCCACCTTGGAGCTTTTCACATGGCCCCTGGTTCCCCTATGACTCCACCATGGTGGTGGGGGAACCTGGCTTCGCAAAGGAGTCACGGGGACCCCAGAAGGTCAACGCTGGATGTGGACAGAGCTGGCCTGACACAGCACTCCGTAGGGGGCTTCAGTAGAAAGAGTCCCAGGCACAGATGCCAAATCTGTACAGGAAAACACAGTTGGGGAGGGTGCGGGAGTGGGGGGGGGGGCTGGGCGGGGGAGGGGAGGGGACACTTGAGGAGGAATTAATGGTCAGGAATACAAGTTGAGTCTTGATCTAAACTGAGAAACAGAATCCGCAATTAATTGGCTACATTTGTTGAACCTGGGACAAGATGAAAATGGTTTCCTGAAATATAACTTCAACCAGGAGGGTGTGTGTGTGTGTGTGTCCCCACCATGGACTCTGGAGCAGTCTGCTCTGGGAGTGGGCCTGGCTGAGCTGGAATGTCACCATCTTCCCACGTTTACCAGCCCAGGTCTCCTGGTGGAGTGGAACGTGGGCCTGGAGTGGGCCACCGCTGGGAGGGGTCAGGGCCCTTCTGTGGGTAGGGGGTGGTGCTGCCCTGGATCTGGTGGACCAGCTCGGGGCCGGCCTGGTGCTTCAGCAGGGACGCTGCCCTGAGGTGTGGGTGCTGGGCTGCCTGGCCTCCGGGGGAGCTGAGTCAGCCCCATGGGAAGCCCGTGGTCAGCAGCCGGACAGAAGCCGAAGCCTGCGTCGTGACTTGAGTCACTGAACTCTCGGGTCATCCTGTCCTGCTGCGTGCGGTGAGAGAGCAGGGGAGGCCTCCCCCGCATCCTGCAGCCAGCACAGTGCTCTTCTGAGCCAGGTGTTGGTGAGGGGGCCAGGGTGTGGGGCAGCTCCCAGTGCCCTGGAGACCCAGGATCATAGCTTCTGATCCCCTCCTCTCCCCTCCGCTGGGGACTTGGGTCACTTACTTGACCTCCTCATTTCGATTTGCTCCTCCATAAAATGGGGGTGACAGTGCCCCCTGCTAGGCCCAAGTCTTGGTTGGTGGAGCCTGTGATCTGGCACCTAAGTGCGCATAGTAGGCCCTCAGTGCAGGGTCCTTTGGGGTGTGGGGCTTCTGTGCCCTAGGGATGGGAAAGCCTTAGCAGAGTATCTCACACAGTGTGGCAGGTGGAAAGCCCACGTTCAGATCCCAGCTCTGCTCCTCCCGAGGCCTTGACCTTGGGCAAGTTACCTGTCCCCCGTGAGCCTCGGTTTTCTTGTGTGTGAGGGTCTAACGGGGGGACAGGTGTCTCCACTTCACACCTTAGGACGCTGAAGTTTGGGGTGGGGGTATAAGGCGCCTTAGCGGGCATGGGGCGTTCTGCTTGAGGGTCCTGTTGGACCTTCCTGCCCAAGTCCGGACCAGCCTTGGCCCAGCAGTGGTGGAGGTGTGCTGGCTCAGCTTGGGATCCAGGTGGTGAGGCCATGGGGGAAGAAGAGAGAGGGAGGGCCAGAGAGGGCCTGGCAGGGGCCAGGTGACACCATGGACCCCTTTCCATCATGCTCAGCGCCTCCCCCCACCTGACCTGACCTCCTTGTAGGTAGCAGGAGTCCCTTCCAGCTTTCAGATGCTCCATAAGTGTCCAGAGTCATACCATGGGCTGGCTAGGGACTGACCTCCTGGGATCTAGCCCTGGACGTTCACCCCAAGCCATGCCCTGCTCCACTCTTTTCTGTCCTTTGGCACTTTCCTGTGATTTTGTCGTTTTTTTTTTTAATTGGTAACTCTGGCAGCTCAGCTTCCCCTTACTGTTCAACTGCATTTCTTTTGGGAAAGAGGGCCCTGGGGGAGGAAAGGGCCAGATAAGTAGGAGCCACCCCTCGGCAGTCAGCCCAGAGGGTGAACTGGTGTTTGCTGTGATTTGGGGGGCCAGTGCTCTCTAGTGGGTGTGTGTGTGGGGGGTGGCCTCTGCTACCCCTCCCTGTCCACGCTGCCTCAGCTCTTCTCAGGTAGGGATGTGGTCTCACCCCGAGGACCTCTCTAGACTGCAAGATAGACTCCAGGGCTGATGCTTGGCCTGTGTCCTGATAAGTCAGAGATGTAGGGGCCCTTTGCGTCCACCTGATCCTCACCTCCCCACTTTGAGGGTAGAGATGGGACCCTGAGTGGTGACCTGCTCAGGCTTCTGGCAGCCCCCTCATCGTCCCCTGTGGTCTCCAGGCTGGGAGGGAAGGCCCCAGCTTCTGTCCACTGTGTGTTGTTTTCCTGCATCTGCTGGGCTGGGAAGACCGGGGTCTTCCCCTCTGGCCTCTCCTTGCCCACCATGTTTCTCTGCTCTACTGCAGCCCAAGAACAGTGGTGCAGGCTTAGCAGGAGAGAGCCTGGGAAAGCCCTCCTGGTCCCCTGAACAGTCATTGCATCTGCCAGGGGTGGGGGCACCACCCAACTCCCCATCCCTTCTTGGCCTCTCTTTTTCCTGTGCTCATCTTCATCCTTGCTTGGTTTATGCTCCCTCCCAGCCCCCTCCCAGCATTCCTCCAGCTCTCCCGCCCCCAACCAGGGGAAAGCAGTGGGACTGGCCCTGGGCTGGGAGAGGACCACCCTGTTCGGAACCAGTGAGAACCAGTGAGTCCCCACCCTTTGATCCACCACATCTGCAAGGTGGGGTGTCCTCATAGGTGCTGGGAACTTGGAGTCAGTCCAGGGGCAGAGGTAGGGGAGCCCCTGGGGGTGCCCCCTGGGCAGCTGAGGGCCTGGGAGTGACCATGGGAGGAGGGTGGAGAGGAGTGGTGGCCCTCCCCAATGCAGTGTCGTGGGTGGGGTGTGTGACTGCACTTTTGCTTGGCAGGACTGGGTGGAACTATTTAGAGCTAACTCTGGGCATCAGCTCCTGTGAATGACACAAATAACAATAATAACTAAAATAATAGCAATAATGTGTTGGGGGAAAAAATACCACAGCTTATGTCCTTTAGGTACTTGTTAATCATTCCAGGTGAACAGATGTAGCTATGGATGATTCTGAGTGGTAAAATGAAGGAATAGCCTGCTTGCACATTAGGTCGAACAGACATAGGCAAAGGGCTGAGGGCATTTAGAGAACTGAGTGAGTTCATGTACCTGAGGTGAGATCAGGAAAGGCTGCCTGGAGGAGGTGACATGAAGGAGGTGACTTGGCCTGGCATCAGTAGGGAAGAGATTTCTTAATGAATATTGTGGGGGTGCCCGTGGTCCCTCCTGGGTCAGACTTGGCCCCAGGCTGGTGCGTGGAGGCAGGACCTTCACCTCCCCTCCCCGGGCTCTGGCTCCATGCTCTGTTGAGCTGGCGGTGGGCTCCTGCTTTGCTGCTGCTCCTCAAGGGCTGTCCCCTCACCCAGCTCAGGAAGCAGCTGATGAGGAGCTGGTGGGAGGTGGCCGGGCTAGAGGGGTGGATTCCACCCCTCTGCTGATGGCCCGGCGTCCTGGCGCCTGCCTGGGGCTGAGAATAGCACCCGCACTTGCGTGGAGGGGACAGGTGGGCGGGCGATGGCTTGGGGCTGGGGGGGGGGCGCTGCTGACATCTCTGAACAGGTGGCCTGGAGGGCTGGGCCGAGGGCAGGGCTGCGGTGTCCTCAACCAGCCCCACCCAGCCCCTGCTCAAGTGGCCAGAGGGTGGGCTTGTGGCACTCCTATCCGGGGTGCCCTGGTTGGGAGCCCTCCCTGGCCCCTCTGTAGAGTAGGCTGTGTCCCAGGTTCAGTGCTGGGAGGTTAGGTATCAAGGCGCACCAGGGCCGCTCGTGGTGGCTGCTGCAGGGCATCAGAGGCCAGTACTTCCAGCTCCTATTTGGGCTGAGGAGCAGGGTTATGGTGGTGGGGCGGCTGGCAGGGTCCCTGCAGAGCCGGTGGTGGTGGTGGGGTGTCTGCTGAGGGAGGTGGGGCAGGAGCGGGAGGTGGGGCAAGGTGGGGCAAGGTGTCTCCTGTGTGAGCCTGAGTGAGTCATGGGGAGCAGGTGCTCAGGGCACCAGGCACTGGCAAGAAAGGCATGTGTGGGCTGGGCGAGGGGTGGGACGGGGTTAGGGAGAGCTTACTGGCTTGGGTGCGCAGAATCCTCGGTCAACAGGGGTCAAGAGATGTGGGGGAGGCCAGCCCCTGCTCTGTGCTAGACCCTCTAATCTACACAGCCCGAGTTCATCCTCACACTTCTTTGAGGGAGAGGTCTTGGCTCAGTTTTACTGATGGGACTCAGGGCTCTGAAAGATGAAGATGAAATTCCTTGCCCAGGGGTACACAGCCTGGACCTGCTCCTTATGTCTCCCACTCCCCCTTTGACTCTCCCCATCAGAAGGGGTCCAGAGGGCCCTCCTTTCCTTCCTTTCTCTTAGTCACCATCCAGACCAGACATGGAGCGGTTCACCACCCTGAGCTGGTTGCCAGGGCTGGGAGCCGCTGAGGGGGCAGTGGGTGAGGAGGGGGAGCCTCAGGAGCCCGATGGTGGGCCTGCCTTGGCCGCCTGTCCCCACCTCCTGGCTGTCCCCACCTCTCTTCCCAACATCTCTGGGGACATCAAGCTCACAGTGACTCCCAGGTGTTCCCAACTTGGGTGATTCGGGTTCTTTTCCTCTTGTTGCTCACACCTGGTGTCCACCTCACTTTTCTCCCTGTCACCCCATCCTTGACCCCTCCTCACCATTTCCTGTCCCGGCCATAAACCATTATTGCCTCACCTGGGTCATCACAGTCACCTAAGTGGGCTCCTTGCTCCAACCTGCTCTGTAGTTTGTCCGCACATAGCAGCCTGGGACTTTAAAACTGTGAGTCAGATCACAGCTCTCCAGACTTCCTCCTTCCCACTGGAGTGTCAAAGCCCATGACCTTGCCCTGGCTGCCAAGGCAGTTCATACAGTGGTTACAGCCTCTGGAGCCAGGCTCACTGGCTGTGTGACCCTGTGGAGTTTTTAAGGCAGTGCCTCAGTTTCCACATCTGCAAAGTGGGGTAATAGTAGTGCTTCCTTTGTGAGGTTATAGAGGCGATTGCTTGAGGAATCATGCAAAGGCCTCAACTCCTGTGTTCCAGGGCATCTTCCTCCTCCGCCCACCCTCCTGTCCTCTTTCACATTCTAGCCTTGCTCTTCCCACCCCAGGGCTTTTGCACATGCTGTGCCCCCTGCCTGGCATGCTCTCTCTCCTTCATCAGGTCATAGAGGTCACTTTCCTTTCCGTGCCCTGTGGTGTTTTTGTTATATTGCCACTGGACATGCCTCCCTTGGAGCACTGACCCCTCTTGGGCAGAGACCTTGCTCTGCTTGCTGTAGAACACAGGCGGGCAGCTGGGGGAGGGTGTCGCAGACAACCAAGGCTCAGCTCCAGTCCCAGCCCTCACAGCCTAGGGGCCAAGTCCCAGAGCCCAGGGATGGGGACTCACTTCCCCTTCCCCCTCCCCCAGCTGTGAGGGCCAAAACCATGGGGGATAGTGGGGGGTGAGGGGGCAGTGAGGAGGGAGCAGCTTGGGCCCACCCTGAGGAGTTGGTGAAAAGTTCCTTTGTTCCCCCGGAGTGTGGCTCCGGTGGGGTGAAGGCTGGAAGGGTGGGGTCTGGATGACTGGGTGGTGCCTGAGTGTTGAAGGAGGTGGCTTTCCCCTCTGGGTGGCCCTGGCCCTTCCAGAAGCCCTCCTATCCTCATGGAGGCCTCTCCTGGAGGTTCTGGGTCTGTTGACATCTAGGAATGAACTCATACTGATGGGTGGTCCCTGAGGGGAGGAAGCCAGTCACGACCAAGCCTGGGCCCCCTCCTGCAGCCCCTTGGGGCTTTAGGGCACCCCCTTGTGGCCTGATCCCCACTCCCCAGGCTCCCACACATGGAAGGGGGCTCCTTTTGCGCCATTGGATTTGGGAACCAATGGCTGTGTTCAGATTCTAGATCCTGTTTACTTACTGAGGGACCAGGGATGTTAGGCCTCAAGTTTCCTCATCTGAACACCTCCCTCTCTTAGAGAATGCTTGGCAGCCTCTTGGGATGCCTGTGGATTAGCTACTACTTCTGCTTTGCGGGTGCCACCTCACCCCACTGGCCCAGCCCAGCCCCCTCCCAGAACTCCCACCCTCTTCCCCACCCCCACTTTGGCCCCTGCCGCCTCGGCTCCCCTGCAAGGCTGTTCCAGCCCCCCCACCCACCGCGGCCCACCCCACGCCCGCCTCGGCCACCCTACGCCCACCGCAGCCCCCCTGGCTTCCTCCGGGGTCTGGGCGGCCCTGCTCTGGCCGCAGGCCACTGGCTTATCTGCTGAACAGGCTGGAATTTCAGGCTTCCTGGGAGGGGGAGGGGGGAGAAAGGAGAGGAGGGCAGGGTTTCTCAGCTGGAATCATCTGGAAACTTCTTACCTGGGGTCAGAGCCCTTCCCTTCCTGGCAGTGGGTGAGCAGGAGACCCCCCACCCCACCCCACCTCCAGTCCCTACCTTTCCCGGGGGCCTGGCTGGGAGGCTGGGAGAGGCTGGTTTTGACCAGACAGTTGTATTTCAAGGCATTGTTGCGGGACTGACATAGATGGTAGCCAAGTTTTTATGTACCAGTTAAGGACGTAAAAAAGGAAACCAAACATCACTTTTTACTCTCACCAGTATTTCAAAAGGAAAGGGAAAATCACTAAAAGAGGAAGGAGATAATTTTAGAGTGACAGTCTCCCAAGAAAGGCCCTTTGGCTTCCTCAGTAGGTCAGCCGTTCTTAACCTGGGGCCCACGGAAAAGAATGATGAATCTCTGTGGACTGGTGTCAGAGGACAGCGACTTCCAGAACACAAGGATTTGTGGGGAAAAAAAAGTAGATTACTGTGGGGTGAGGCCTTGGAGATTCAGGGTGGGTGGGACTTGGAAACATTTTGTTTGGTTTTATATTTCATTGCAAAAATCCTTGCAAACTTTGCATTCTAATACACAGTCTTTTTTGCTTATAGCACAAAAGTGGTTTTTTCACCAGTTAAATCTTTGGAACGCAGGTGGGGCAGGAATTTTTTGGAGTGGGCAGACATGCTGCCTGTCCAGCTGGCTCTGTATCCCCATTTAAGAATCAAAAGTTGAGGGAATTCCCTGGCACTCCCATGGTTAGAACTGTTACTGCTCTGAGGGCCTGGGTTCGATCCCTGGTTAGGAAACTAAGATACCACAAACTGCGAGGTGCAGCCCCTGGCAAAAAAAAGAATCATCAGTTGGGTCTGGGCTTTGAAATCCATCCAGCTTGGGGTCCTTGTTCTGCTGCTCTTTAGATGAGTGATCTCTGAACCTGTTTTTTCATCTGTAAGATAGGACCCAAAGTCACACCTTTGGATGTTCTAGTGATATAAGCCCACCTGTAAGGGAGTGTCAAGGGTGCTGAGCCCCCTCAAGGGGAATCCTTGGTGCAGGCTCCCTGGGGTTGTGCCTTGCAGCGTGTTTTTTTTTGTGGAGCTTTGAAGGAGGGGCAGCTGCAATCCAAGGGGAGCTTTCCCTGGCAGGTGGGTGGCTGAGAGGTGACATCCCATGGTGAGGGGTTCCGTCAAGAGTGTGACCTGAGCACTTCCCCAAGAGGAAGGCGGGAAGACAGTCACCAGCCACCAGCCTAGGAAGATAGAGGTCCAAGGATGGGGGTGCAGAGGAAGCAGGGGAGGGGTCTCTCTCTTGGGGACAGCCTTGTGTGTGTACTAGATGAGGGAGAGGGATCTGAGTCAGAAGGTCCCCATCTCCTCTGAGATGCTCTTGCCCAGAGCCAGCCCTTCCCGGGCCAGGAGCCCGGCTGGTTCCCCTGGGAGCCTGTTGCTTTCTCTTTCTCTGGTTTTCTCTCCAGCTCCCTTCTGCATTCTGGATTCTTCTTCCACACTGTCTCCTGGCCTCCCCTCAGCTTCTCGCCTGGCTCTGTGGCTTCTGGATGGTTCCTGCCACCTTCCCACTGTGCCTGGAGTTGACCAAGGCAGGAGCCATGGGCAGGAGCCGTGGGCAGGAGCCGTGTCAGGGAGCGTGTGTGAGTGTCTGTGCAGACAGGTTGGTGAGCGTCAGCGTATGGACATGTGAGGGTGCAGATGGGCCCACATGGGGGGCCCACACTGGGGGACATTCTTGCCTCCTGGGGGTGGTTCCTGGTTCCTGGCTTTTGCCCAAGGCCAGCATCTTAACATTTAACTTTCTTAAAAAGTCATCACCCTTTTGGGAAGTTGACAGGCTGAGTCTGGCACTGAGGAGTCTTATCGGCCAGGCCTCTTGCTGTGCCTTCTGGAAGCCGTGTGTTCTGGGCTCTGCTCCCGGGCAGAAAAAGCCTGAGCTGCTTCTCCCCACTGTCGTTCACAACTGGGCCAGGGAGGCCAGGCCCCTCAATCTAGCCCCTCTCTGCCCGGTGCCCTCTCAACGCCAGGGCACAGCAAGAGCTCCCAGGCTGTGAACTGTGTCACCCTGGCCAGCAGATCACCAGTCTCGGGCGTAAGTACTGTGGCTGGTGGCAGAGATGTCCAACATGTCCATGTGAGTGAGCTCACGGGCCCTCAGAGGGAGAGGCACAGTTTCCCTTGCTGGATGTCAAGATGAAGCTGCCCCCTGGTGCAGTCACTAGCCAGGCTGCAGACAAGAGCCATACCCCAAGAGTGGCATTCAGTGAAAAGGATCCCGGAGTCAGGAGCCCTGGGTCCAGTCCTGGTCTGTCTATAGTCTCTTCACTCAAAATAGGGGTGCCAAGGCCTGCTGGAGGAAGAGGCTCAGGGGCCCAGACTGTAGCATAGTGCCCAGATGAGTTCAGCCAGGCCAGCCGCCTGGGCCAGAGGAGCCTCTGCATCCCCAGGGGTCAGTCACTGGGTGGTGTGGCCTCGACCGTGACAGAGTGACAGACCCAGTGGGCAGCTGCTAGGGCCCTGAGTCCAGCCCACTTGCCACAGCAGACGAGATCTGAGCCACACTTGCCCGGCGACCACAAAGCTACCAGACTCTCCTGGGGTCGAGCTGTGGCCAAATTCCTTTCTGTCTCATCTCTAAAGTAGGGGTGAGAATACTTAGAGGATGCCAGGCATAAGAATGGCAAGAAAGGACTAGGAGTAGGACACCCAGAAGCAGTGAACACACCTCTCCTTAAAGGGAACCTGGGCTTCTTTGAGAAATGGCTGATTCTAGGCCCAGGGCAGGGACATACCCCACTGAGCCTGGAGCATCTTGCAGTGTTAGGAAACAAGGACATGCTCAAAGACTAGTGGAGACACGTCCTCAGGCTCCCACTGGCCAAATTTAGGACAGTTTGAACATCAAAAAGAATAATGATGGTAATAGACTATAAAACATTGAATGCAAAATGGAGGCAAGAGTCCGTAATGATACCCTATAAAGACATGACCTGTATAGAACACCAGGTAATATGGAGGAGGGTAGAAGCCCTCGATAACAGTTAGTTCCTGCAAAGATGAGAGATACAGAGCTTCTCAGACTTTCATCTGCACACAGGGCATAAGCGGTCTTGTTAAAATGCATTGTCAAATCCAGCAGTTCCAGGGTGGAGCCTGAAATTCTGCATTTCTACCAGATTACCAAAGGGCTGTGATGCTGTTGGTTCATGGACCCCACTTTGAGTAGTAGAGTATTAAATGGACATAAAGGCATCAGGTAAAAAGTTATTGGCTGTAAACATTTATGCAGGGATGATGTATCGACCCTCAGATGACTAGTTAATTACCTAGAGAAAAGTCACCATAGCAGAGGTCTGACAAACACTGCCCAACCTGTGCACGTGGTCAAGCTCAGCACCGGAAGCAGGAGATGCCCCGAGGTGATGCTGTTGAAGGACACGTTGCCTCTGTAGTATGCTTGCCAAAACAATGTTTAACCTGGACTCAGTCACGAGGAAGTGAGCAGATGAACCTAGAGTGTAGGTCATGCTCCACGGGACTGGTTTGCATGCTTAAAAAAATGTCTGTTTGGCACAGGGAACAATATTCAATATTTGGTAATAACCTATAAGGGAAAAGAATCTGAGAAAGAATATATATATATATATATATATATATCTTACAACTGAATCACTTTGTACACCTGAAACTAACACAACATTGTAAATCAACTATGGTCCAATAAAAAATGTCAATACAGTGAAAGAGAAACAAATATGTACAGTGAATAGGTGTGGGGAAATATTCTGGATTAAAGGAGACAGGAGACACAACAACCCAATGCAATGTATATACTAAGTGAAGTAAGTCAGAAAGAGAAAGATAAATACCATGTAACATCACTTATATGGGATTTGAAATATGACACAAATGAACCCATCTATGAAGCAGAAACAGACTCAGACAGAGAACAAATGTGTGGCTGCCAAGGGTGAGGGGCACGAGGGAGGGATCCACGGAGAGTTTGGGATTAGCAGACAAACTGTTGATGTAGAATAAGTAAACAATGAGATCCTACTGTATAGCGGAGGGCCGTCCCTCAGTGGGTGTGGCTTAGTGGGTAAAGAATCTGCCTGTAAGGCAGGAGCCACAAAAGATGCAGGTTTATCCCTGCATTGGGAAGATTGCCTGGAGAAGGACATGGCAACTCACTCCAGTGTTCTTGCCTGGAGAAATCCCATGGATGGAGGATCCTGGTGGGCTACAGTCCATGGGGTCTCACAGAGTCAGACATGACTGAAGAGCTGAGCTTGCATGCATGCACGTATAGCACAAGGAACCCTACACAATATGTAGTGATAAACCATAATGGAAAAGAATATGAAAGGAAATGTGTGTGTGTGTGTGTGTGTATGTATATATATATACTGAATCATATACATATATATAACTGAATCACTTTACTGTACAGCAGAAACTAACACAACATTGTAAATCAACTATTCTTGTTCAGTAGCTCAGTCGTGTCCGACTCTTTGCAACCCCCTGGACTGTAGCACGCCAGGCTCCCTGTCCTTCACCATCTCCTAGAGCTTGCTCAAATTCATGTGCATTGAACCAGTGATGCCATCCAACCATCTTGTCCTCTGTCGTTTCCTTCTTCTCCTGCTTTCAATCTCTCCCATCAACAGAGTCTTTTCTAATTAGCTACAGCTTCAGCATCAGTCTTTCAAATGAAAATGCAGGATTTATTTCCTTTAGGATTGAATCAACTATATTTCAATTAAAAAAGCAGGATGTGAACCACATTTGGATCCCAGATCAAAAAATAAATAACCCAAACATAAGGGAGATATGGGGGACAACTAGGCATGTTTGTATATGGACATGTGTTGGATAATAGTAATAAGTTAAGAGTAAACATTGGGTGTTCTCTGGTATTACGGGGGTTTAGGAGAATATTCTTATTCTTTGGAAATGTGCCAAAGTAGTTAGGGGTGAAGGACTGAGTTAAAGGGTCATGATGTCTGCAGCTCCTTTCCAGGGGTTGGGCTAACCTATAAACAAATGAACCAAACTATTTGAATAGAGAGAAAGAGAGAAAGTAAAGGTGGACTCATGGTGACACTTGGTGAGTTGAGGGAAGGACAGATGGCAGTCTATCGTACTATTCTTTCAACTTCTTTTGCGGTTTGTATGGTTTACATTTCAGACTAGAAGTTGGGGAGGGGGCCTATGCAATGTGGCAGTGCCTGGTGGGCTCTCTCCTTGCTCCACTGAGGCCCTGCCCACTTGGCTCCTGGGTTATTGGAAAGCTGGGAGGAGTGTGGGACAAGTGTCCATCACGGGGGCCAGGTGCCCGAGCACCATCTGGGCAGGAGGACCATGAGGCCAGCTGTGAGCATAGCTCTCGGGCATGGCTGATACTCTGTGTGTGGGCGGGAGGGTAGAGCAGGTGGGCAGGAGACCGGGGGACACCTCAGATGTCAGGGAGTGAGCCAGAGACCCTGAGGCTGTGGGCAGTCAGGGCAGAGTATCCTACCCTGGCATGTCTTCCTGGGGGAGGGGACAGCTCCAGTCACCAGGTGGCCTTTGGTCCAATTCTGATGGCCCCCTCTAGCCTCTTGAGATGTCTCCCTCCAAGTGGATCCCAGCTGTGTGACCCGTGGGAAAGGCTAGCCTTCCACCTGCCCCCTGTCTGTCTGTCTGTCTGTCTGTGTGCCCCTGCCCACCTGGGAGCCTCTGTGAGGCTGTGAGGGCGTGCATCCTGTTGCTGTGGTCCCCTGACCGCAGGCTCTGCTGTCGCGGGGGAGGAGGAAACGCGGTAGTGACGCCCAGCCGCCCGGGCGCAGCTCATTCTGTGACCAACCTCGACTGAGGCCGTGGCGTTGAAGTGCCGGGAGATGATGAGGAAGGTGAAGGCCCGCTGGGGTCTCGGCCGCTGGGTGGTGGGTGCCAGAGGAGCTGTGTGTGTGTGTGTGTGTGTGTGTGTGTGTGAGAGAGAGTGTGGACTGGGGTGCTGGGGATGCTCCAGATGGGGGGTGGTCCTTCATCTCTACTGGTCGCTAGAAGAGCTTTTCCTCTGTGGCCCAGAGCCTGGGGACCAGGCCTTCTCTCCTGGGCCCCCGGGCTCAGCTCTTCTCCCCAACCTTGGCGTCTAGAAAGTGCTTATTCTTGCCTTGTGCCACATGCTCAGATGTGGGCATGTGTTCCCACACATGTAGGGGGCTGGCCGGGCTCTGGGGGAAAGAGGGGTACAAGAGGGCTCCTGGGGTCAGCCTCGGGGTGAGGGCCTGTGGGCGTGCTCCCCTGCCCTTGCTGGCCCAGCTGGGGTGGCTTGGAGAGGCCCAGGTCTGCTGGGTGCCCCCCCCCCTCCAGTTTGGGTGCCCTTCTTCTAGTCTGGAGCTTGGGAGAAGCCCCTTGCCTGCTCCTGACTGTGAGGCCCTAGGTGTCCTGATTGGCCTGCCATCTGTCGCATGAAGGTAGAGACCTTAGCTGTGAGGAGGGGGTATGTGGGGTCTGTAAAGTGCTGTGCTGGGTGGGCAGTGAGTGATAATTTGCTCCTGTTTTGAAGGACACTGGCCCTGGGTGCCCTTTCTGCCCCTCTGGGTTTGGTGGCCGGGTGTGCGGCACACCTATGTGGAGGCTGTCACCAAGGGGGGCCTGTCCCCCTGGGTCACTGGCTGGCCAGGAGGAGAGAAGCGGGCCTGGGAAGACACCCTGACTGAGGGCTCTGGGCTCAGAGAGAGGCTGGGGGCGGGGCACGCCCTCCCCCACAGCACCCGGGACAGAGGAAGCTGTCCCTGAGCCCCGGTGCTCAGAGGTGCTCAGCCGTGTCCTGTGGGCCTCCTGCCCCGCCCAGGGAGGGCCCCCCAGCCTCGAGTCACAGCCCGGGCTCTGACAGGCTGACCTGCAAATGTTGTCAGGAGGAGGTTCATCCTGCCACCAGCTCCCCTCGTTCGGCCCTGCTGGGGATTGGTCCTACTGAGGTTTTCAGCCCCTCTTGTCCCTGGCTGCACTGAGGATGTGGTGAGAGGAGCAGGGGCACCAATAAGGCTTCCTGGACTGCGCTGGGCTTGGGCTGAGCAACCCCCACCTTTGTGTGGTGGGGCTGTGACCTGTCCTCCGTCACATTGTCAGAAAGGTTCCCCTTTGTTTATTACAAGGGAGACACGCGAGATTAGTGTGACATAGGGGTGTCTACCCGCCCCCCCACCCCCCCTACGGATCTCCATAGCTTCAGACAGGGATCGGGAAGCCTGACTGCCTCCAGGCCCCCTCCTCACCTAACTCCTGCTCATTCTCCAAAACCTGGCTCAGTCGTCATGCGTCCCCTGAGCCCCTGCGGCCTGCCCCTCCTGACACCCAGAGCCCACCTGCTGCTCGCAGTGGCAGGCTGAACTCCACGCAGGGTGGCCCCACGAACTGAGTGTTGCATCTGTGTCCCCCAGGCCCGTGGCCAGGGCTCCCCTCTTGGTGTGGAGAGGGCTCTGAGCAAGTGTGTGTGTGTGTCTCCCAGGTGAGGGCACTGGTGGTGGCTGGACAGAGCTGCCTTGGGGTCTCTGTGAGTGTGGGGACAGATCAGGCAGGGGTCAGCAGCTGTTAGGTGGCAGGGCAGGATAGGGTGTGGTCTGGGTGCCCCAGGGGCCAGTGGGAAAGGCCTCTTTCCCAGTGTTGGGGACGCAGCAGAAGCCTCGTTCTAGAGGGTGGGAAACATGTGCCATTGGTGCTGTGGGGTTTTCCTGCACCAAGTTTTGTCCCAGTCTCTGTCCTGGGGTAGGTAGTAGCCAGCTTGTTTCTCCCCTGTAGCCGCATTGGGAGCTTCCCCTGAGGACAGGGCCCCAAGGTGTGTGCCCTCCTTCTCTTTTCTGTAAAGTGAGGCAGGTACAGTGAGGAGGAAACAAGGCCAAGGCCAACACACACTCACTGGGTATCTGCCTGAGCCTCCATGTGCTGTGGGTACAGTTATCACTCCCGTGTCACAGGTGGGCACTGAGGTATCAGAGGTGAGGTGAGCAGCTGGCTAGAGGTCACGCAGAGTCATGCTGGTCATCCCCCTCTGCGGCATCCTGCAGGGTCCAGTGGGACCCACTGGAGCCAACTGATTCTCCGAGACCAGACCTCAGATTCGTGTGAATGCCAGTTCTAAGCCCTGATCCTAATGGCTACCTTCATGGTGAGCTCTCTGCGTGTCAGTCGAGTATTCTCCATATAGACCATCTCATTTTACGTAACAGGAAACTGAGAGATGGGCTGTTTTGTTCAAGGTCATGACTCTGACCTCAAAGTTCACAGTTCAAATGAGAACGTGTTGTGTGTCTACCCTGTGCTCAGCCCTGTTAGTAAGCTGGGGACACAGGAAGGCTGGACACCGTCCTCGACCTCAGGCTGTGCAGGCTTGGGTGGGGCCAGAGGCACACCCCCAGGCAATGAGGAGAGCTGGTCCCAGGCCCAAGTGGTAGAGTAGGGGGAGGAGGGAGAGGACAGCTTCATAGAGGAGGTGTCGCCTGAGCAAGGTTTTGAAGTATGAATAGGAGTCAGCTGTGTGCACATGCCTGCCTGTGTATTTTGAGTACAGAGCGTGCATACTTGCCTTCTGTCTGGCATCTTGGGATGTCATCCGTCTGGACTAGGAGGGTGGGTTCATGTCAGGCCCAGCCCTCAGCTGTGTAAAGATAGCTCTGAAAGCCCTGTACTTGAGTACCTGTTATGGGCTAGATATGGAGACGTGTTTCACATGAGCCTTAAGGTGGGTGCTAATGTTCTCTTTATTTATTGACAAGGTGCTTGAGATTCAGAGAGACAGTAAGAGTCCCTTTTCTCAGGGTTCTTCTCACTGCCTGGCATGTCACCATGGCTGGCCTCTTTCTCAAGGCCTGAAGGTCTCACTGGTGACTACAGCTGGCTTGTGAACCACACAGCTGTGTTTGATGACTGGAGCCAGGTGTGGACATCTGGGGCCTTGGCCTCCTGGGGACCCCTGATGGCGGGGAGGGGACTGGCAGCTCCGCTGATGGAGTGCATCTCCTCAGGGAGGAGGAGAGGCAGTGGGTAGATAGCGTCATACCTCCCAGTCCTCCTGCCTGAGGGCCAGCCAGGCTCTGGTCCTGCTTCCTAGGAGCCTCTGGCTTGCTCCGGTGGACCGCGCTGACTTTTGGAACTTCTTTCTTTCCCACCTGGTGGTCCATTTCTCTCACCGGCGTAGATGGGGGTGAGTCACCTGCCCGTGCTCAGTGTCAAGGGGGCCAGGTACCCCCGAAGCTCCACCCTGTTCCCATGGGGCCAGCCGGATATGGCTGCCAAGGAAGTGGGGGCCTGGATTGAGGGAAGGGCCCGTTTTCTTGCTCGTGGTGGTTTGGTTTTGCTTTTCTCCTCAGTTCAGTGTCAGCACTTGGCATCCAGTTGCCCTTGCCTGATGGACAGTGTCCTGACAGAGTTAGTGGGGGCCGCTCCCCGGTGTGCATCCCTCCCCACCTCCTTTCCTCTGCATCCTTTGTGACCTCTAGTCACCCTGAGCGTCTTGGAATTCCCTAGTAATGGACCTCATCTTTCTGGTCCTCCTGCTGCCAGCTCTCCTCTCAGTCTGAGCTGTCACTTCTCCCACGAAGTTTTCCTTGATTACCCAGGCTGGTTAGGATCTCCCTCCTGGGCTCCCACAGTCTCGTGTACTTCCCTCTGTCTTGGGACTGGACCCACATCTGATTGATCTGCTGCCCCAGCAGAGATGCCCAGAGCACAGAGCAAGTGCCTGGCAAGAGATGGCCGAATTTATTACATGACGGGAGAGAGGGTCCGAGAGCTGACTGGCCTCACTGTGGCTCCTGGGCAGGTGGGGGAGGGGGAGCAGGGCAGCGCAGGCCATCCTAGGATCAGTCAGGGTTAGGGAGGGTCCAGGCTCTGTTATGAGACTGGGCATCCCTCGGTCCAGGACCCTGACCTGGTGTTCCAACCCCATTTGAGCTCATCCCTGCTGGGGGCTCACCTGTTTTTCTCCTCCACCTGCTACCCCTACCCAGAGCCACCTGCTTCCTTCTTATTCTTCTTGGGTTTTGGTCACTCTCTGCTGACCATCATCTCAATGTTGTTCCTTCTGCTTCCTATGGAGGTGCCTTCCCAGGCTTGTGGAGGGGAATCTCTGCCTCCCTCTCTCCCTGCACACCCCACCCTCTCTCTGCCTAATCTGTACCCCATCTCTTATTTTTCTCTGCTCTTCCCCTATTGCCCTCACCCATCCTTGCTTCTTGAATCTCTCTCTCTCTCTGACCATAGAGAACTCTGGAGTTGGAGGCAGCAGGAGCTGGGAGATGGGAGTCTGGGAGAACCTGGTGGGCCAGCCCTTCTGGTCAGGGCTTTCAGGCTCCTGGTCCAGTTTCTTCTTTTTCTAGAGCTTTCTCCCTCTCCAGACTTTGGGTCTCTCTCTCTGCCTTCACCCACCCATCTCCCCACCTGTGCCTGCCACGTCCTCTCTTTGACACAGCCAAGAAGGGACAGCTGTGACTCACCGAGGGGAGAGTCAGCCTCTGAGATGTCAGGAATAGGGTGTGTGTCTGTGAGCCCGTGTGTACATGCTCTTGGGTGCCTCTGTGTGCGTGAATATGTGTGTGCCGGTGTGAGTGCCAGGGGTGGGAGGGTGTCTGGATACGGGCTAGAATGGGTCTCAACTGGAAATCTAGGCAGATTGGAAGCTGACTCCTAGTGACAGCAAGAGCCTGACCCTCCGCCAGCCCTCCCTCCCCTCCTGGTCCTGGAGTGATTACCTCCCTACCCCTCCCTCTGGTATTTGTGAGCAGTGGGCCCAAGAAATGGAGTCATGTGGGGAGGTGGGGCCATCCCTGCTGGCCCCCTGGTGTTTAGGTCACTTTTCAGTTGCCAGGTTGGGGTGTAGCAGCCAGGGCTGCAGTGTGATATCAGCCGGGAGGGGCACCCAAACCCTCATACTCCTGGTTTCCGTCACTACAGCAAGCCTGTCCTAAGCACCTCCTCTTGACAGATGGGTGAGCCCTGAGAAGAGGATGGAGAGATCTCAGTCCTGCCCTTTGGGGTCACAGCAACCACAAGCCCTCTGATGGTCCCCAGTGGCCTGGGCTGGGTGATCCTGGCCATGGGCCTCCCAGAACCCCGCTGGGGTGGAGAGGGGTCTGTGGTATTGGTGACCTGGTGCTCTTGGTTTGGCCACTTTCCTTCCCAGTGTAACATTCTTCCCTTCTCCCTCTGCCTTGGAAGGTCCTCCAGAAACTGGGGAAGGCAGATGAGACGAAGGATGAGCAGTTTGAACAGTGTGTCCAGAATTTCAACAAGCAGCTGGTGAGTATGGGTGGCCCTTGGCCTTAGGGAGCTTGTGAAAATGGAACTGTGGCTGCCAGGTGGAAAGTGTCCAGAGCTGAATTTGTGGAGTAGAGGAGCTTGAGAAGGGGATCAGTGTGGGCTGGTGAGTCATGGAAGACTTCTTGGAGGAGGGGTCACTGGCACTGGGTATGGACTAGGGGAAGGCGGGGAATATGGGGGTTACTTTAGGTAAGATGTAAGGTTGGGGTGGGTGGGAGCTAGCGTTAGATCATGGCCAGATTCTGGGCAACCTTGAATGTCGAGGGAAGTGGGCTCTCCAGAAGTGTCTTGTGAGGAGAGTGGTATCTGCAAGGTTTAGTACGGGAGTGAAGCAGACTGGGTTTGATTGGGCACCCGCTGAGCGTCGACGGTGCCTGGCTGAGTGGTAGGCTCCAGGCCGGGCCATTTGTAGATGGCTTGGGGATCCCTCCAACACCCTGTAAGGCAACTGGTATCACTGTTCCCCTTTCGTAGATGAAGCAGTTGCGGCCTAGAGAAGTTGGGTAATCTGCTCAAGGCCATCCAGCTTTGGGAGTGGATTCAGACCCATACTTCTCTGGTTCTAAAAACTGCAAGTGAGTTAAAGGGTGTCCTTAGCATTTCCTTTTATAGACCAAGGGCTGGTGACAGAAGGGCCTTAATTATGTGGACAGCCTGGGGGCAGTGGTTATATCCAAAGGAGGGCGTCCTGACCCCAAAGGGCTCTAAATACCTTGATTGGGTTGTACCTGAGACATTCCCCCCTCAGATCTGCTAAGTCTAGAATAAGCCACTTTGGTGACTGTATCTGAAGACAGTAGAAGTTGGGAGTGAAATGACTCTGGTGATTCTCTCCTCCCTGGGAAAGGCCAAGGAAGCAGGCACAGAGGGCCAGGCCATGGCTCTGTGGCTTCTGCAGACCAGTCCCAGTGAGTGACGGACAGGAATGGAGGCCAGAAGAGGCCACAGGAATGGGCATGGGTGTTGGCAGTGAGGTCAAGATCTAAGCTTTGCTAGGAAAGGGGCTGGTGGGCCTAGACTAGGGGCTGGGAGGGACCAGGCCTCTGCCTACTCCTGGTCCACATCTGAGGCCTCAGAAGGCACAGAAGATACCCACCAATGTTTCTGTGGCTGGAAGGGAACCCCTGGGAGAAGGGGCCTCCTTTGAAAAACTCTGACAGCCCACTGGCCTGTGGCTGGGAGCAGCTGGAAGAGAGCCAGGAAGCATGCTGGGAGAAGGCTGGGGAGCATGCTGGGAGAGGGCCGGGGAGCATGATGGTAGAAGGCTGGGGAGCATGCTGGGAGAGGGCCAGGGAGCATAATGGTAGAAGGCTGGGGAGCATGATGGGAGAGGGCCGGGGAGCATACTGGGAGAGGATCAGAGGCAATGCTGGGATAGGGCAAGTGTGCATGCTGGGAGAGGGCCGGGGAGCATCCTGGGAGAGGGCTGGGGAGCATCCTGGGAGAGGATCAGAGGCCATGCTGGGATAGGGCAAGTGTGCATGCTGGGAGAGAGTAGAGGAACATAATGGGAGAGGGCTGGGGAGCATGCTGAGAGAGGGCCGGGGAGCATGATGTTAGAAGGCTGGGGAGCATGATGGGAGGAGGGCCGGGGAGCATACTGGGAGAGGATCAGAGGGCATGCTGGGATATGGCAAGTGTGCATGCTAGGAGAGGGTAGGGGAACATCCTGGGAGAGGGCCCAGGGCCAAGTCACCCTCACCTGCCGGGGAAGCTCAACTGAGGGGTTCCTCAGAGCAGGGTTGGGAGCCTGCCTGTCCCCCGAGGCCAGTAATGGGAGGTGTTTCAAAGCCCGTAGCAGAGACTGCTTGTTTGGCTCTGGGTGACTGCTTGCC
The DNA here is from genome assembly GCF_054371585.1 of Giraffa tippelskirchi. Classification (NCBI taxonomy): domain Eukaryota; kingdom Metazoa; phylum Chordata; class Mammalia; order Artiodactyla; family Giraffidae; genus Giraffa; species Giraffa tippelskirchi. The sequence goes on from NC_137277.1 coordinate 68,426,681, forward strand.
CCCTGGGCCTCAGTTTTCTCACCTTCAAAGTGGAGGCTTGAACAAGAACACTGAAGTCCCCTCTGGGTCCCTGGCTCTTGGCAAGCAGTCACTGATCCTTGCCCAGAGCAGCTGGGGAGTGAGGCTAGGGCTAAAGATAGACAGTGCTTTTGGCTCCCTGGCTGTGGATATGGGTGGTCATTTGAGCTGGTACTCTGTCTGCCTGCAGATTGGGTGGTGTGGTCAGCTTCTCAGGGGCCGAGGGTAGAAGCACGAGTGGGCAAATATGAGGTTCTCATTTGAGGTTCAGGGTAACCCTCCCATAAGGGTTAGGGCAACTGGACAGTTCTGGATTTGATTGGTGTGTAGGGGTGTCTGGGGCCTGGGGGTGGGGTTCAGGAAAGGGTCACTAAGTGAGGATCACTCTTCTCAGGGAAGTGAATTCAGAAAGCTGCAGGGCTTGGGGAGCCCTGGGAAAGGCGAGGTGAAGCTTGAGCATGGGAAGCGCTGCTCTTCATCTGGGAACGCCAAGCCTAGTGGGCCAGCACTAGTTGGGGCCAGGGATGGCAGGGAGTTTGGGCTTCATGGACATGAGTCTCCCACCCCTTCTTCTGGGGGTGGGCCCTAGGAGAGGGGGTGGGTCGTCTTGCTGTCGCCTGCTTTCACAGGAACCCAGTTTACATAGCCCCTCTGGGCCCACTCAACTTTAGGTCTGGCACTCCTGTCCCTGTCCTTTCTGTGAAGCCCTGGAGGGCTCACTCACACTCTCACCCTCCCAAGTGCTTTAAATCCAGCTCAGATCCTTGGGAGCCATTCTGGGTCCTCCAGATGGCCCAGCCTCTTCCTCCTAGGGGACCGCCTGGACCTGGCTCCCCAGGGCTCAGAGTTGCTATTTGTCAATGAGATGGGGGCAGGTCTGGTTCCTTCTCATTCTTCAGGGCCCACTCAGGGCTCTCCTCCAAATGGGCATCCCTGGCTATCACGTGGAGATCCTCTGGCACTGACCACAGAGGTGCAGAAGTCCAGCTGGAGCCAGAGAGGTCCGTGCAGGGAGCATTACCCTGCCTCCTGGCTTCCCTGGGAAGATGGGGGCTGACGTCAGGGAGTTGAGGGGTAGCCTTTGGAGGGAGGTATGGGGGGATGGGGGGTGCCTGCTGGCCAGCTTGTGGAGCCACACTTGGTGTTAGTCCTGGGCTGCAGTGTCCTGGGCTCCTGAGTCCGCAGCCAGGAGAGCAGGCTGAGGGCAGTGGCTCCAGAACTTTCTCCTTCCCCCAGCTGCTCTGCAAGGCATACGTTAGAGCCCAGGGACCTCCAGAGAGATGCTTCTCAGAGCCAGGGTGGAAGGTAGCCTGCCGCCAGGGCTGCCTGAGGGAGCAGCTGGCTGGGGCCCCCAGGGAGGGGGGACGTCGACATTGGGGACCAGCTGCAGTTGGCACAGGGGAGGCAGGGCTCCAGGCGGCCCTTGCACATCTGTGCCCAGTGTGCCTGTTCACAGCGTGGCCTTGTTTGGGAAGCACAAGGGGCCCTGGTACAGCCTGAAGCCTGGGCGAGTGCAGCAACCCGCCTGTGGGTGACCCCTTTCTCTGGGTGCCTTGTAGACAGATGCTGGGGGACAGTGGGGAGGGAGCAAGCTGATGAGGCTTGGTGGGAAGAGAAGCTGGGTCTGGAAGATTCTGACATCAGATGAATACAATAGCATCACATCATAGATACACTTAAATCCTCATCTCTACCACCACAGCACTTAATTGTTAAGACTGGGGAGGCTACATTGGGAGCGGGGTAGACCCTTCCTCTTGCCCCAGTCTTGGGTCTTGATGGGCTTTCAGAGAGGTTTGAGTGCTTGTGGGTTGGCCTTTGGTTTCCTACTCTAATCAGCACACCTTGAACTTGGATGTTCAGAAGATTTCTACGTGGCCAGGGTTTTATACTCTATGGGGACTGAAGGAGTTTCGGAGAGGGTCTCCATTTTTAATGTGATGCCCTGCAACCCTCTCTCTGTGGTGTCTGCTGTCCCATGGCTGCATTCGTCGTAATGAATAGGCAGCTGCCTGTGTTCCTGGCCCTGTCATGACTGATTCAGCAAACTGGGGCCCAGGTGCCCGGGCCTTGGCGGTTCTCACCAGCTCTCCCTGTGCCAGTGTGATCCTGGGCAAGTCTCAGAACCTCTCAGCTCCCTCTTCCTCAGGTGGCGACAGTGGTGTCGAGAAGCTATGTGTGGGACGTTCTGGCCCCAATGAGGAACTGTTGCCTCAACTCTGAGGACTTCAGGGCACAAGGAGAGGACTCTGGCCAGGAGGAGGGGCCCTGTTTGCAGGGGGGCAGGAGAGATTTGAGGGTGCTAGGGTGGGCCCATGCCTGGGGCCCGCGTCCTGGCCTGCTCTCGGCAGGGGCATTGTTTGACTGGCAGGGGTGGAGACCACCTTTTGTCTCAGGCAGGAGCTCCAGGCTGGCAGGTGGAGCTCTGTAGGGGCGCAGGTCTCCTGGGACTACGGCTTGCTGCCGTGATCTGTTTGACCCTCCCTCAGAGAGAGGGACTTCCAAATAAGGTGTCCCAGGAGGTCAGCCTCAGGCTCAGCCATTCAGGGCCCTCCAGAGGCCGGGTTCCCTTGTGTCCCCCTCTCCACCCATCAAGGTGCCCAGTGTAGAGCCCACCTCCTGAGGCTGCTCTTCATGGCCACAGTGAAGCCATTTCCGGCTCCCTGAAGCCATTTCCCCGAGCACCTGCGATGTGCCAGGTGCCCTGCGGGTGCTCCATGCACATTTGCTTGTGGTCTCCCAGGCCAGGGTCATTTGACCCAGTTGACAGATGAGGAGACTGAGGCTCTGAGAGGTTCAGTAACTTTCTTAGGATTACATGTCTAGTATGTAGAAGGAAATGGCAGCCCACTCCAGTATTCTTGCCTGGAGAATTCCATTGACAGAGGAGCCTGGCGGGCTACTGTCCATGGGGTCGCACAGAGTTGGACACAACTGAAGTGCCTGAACACGCATGTGTCTAGTAAGGGACAGAGCTGGGTCTTCACAGCCCCACAGCCTGTGTGTGCTTTCTCCTGCATTCCACATGGCTTCTGGAAACTTCAGCATCTCGCTGGCGGGAGTCTCAGACTTTCCTTGCTGGTCTCAACCAGCTCACCCGTCCTCACACCTGGAGCTCAGCTTTCCTGCTCCTGCCTCCTGCTGATGCCAGAGGGAGTTGAGGGTGTGCCTGTGGTTTCACCTCTCTGCTGGCCCTACTGCTCCAGGAAGCCCCTGGGGCTGCCCTCCCAGCTCCGAGGGCTTCACTCCCTGGGCCACTCCCCCCTTTCCCCTTTCCCCTGCATCTTCTCTCTCAATAGGGCCAGTGTTCTGAGAGCCCTGGACATGACCCCACCATTCTCTGCACTCCTTTCAATGGCCTCCCCTTCTGGGTCTCTCCTCTCCCCATTGGGTCATCCTCTGTCCATCAGAACCCCCCTGACCCTGTAAAGCCCTGCCCCAGGCCCCCCCGTCTCCGGTGGGATGCACTGGGAGTCAGCTGGCCTCGGGTACCACCTAAGCTTTCAGGACAAGGTGCTGGGTGGTCCCTGTACCCCCGTCATCTTCCTGTGCTTGTCGGTCACCTGGTTCACGGTTGCCCGAGGGCAGGCTTGCCACCTGTTGGTCCCATCATACACATGGGCTGTGCTCCAGTGTCTCGTCCAGGGTGGAGGGTCCCTGTCTTGCTGCCTTCCTTCCAGGGCTGAGAATAGGCCTGGGAGAGAAGGTGAATGTCCCTCCAGGCACAGGGCTCCCAAGGTGGGAGCTCAGTGTGTGTCTGTGGCCAGAGAGGCAATAGCCGCCATACCCCAAACCCAGGGTGTTTTCCTATCTGGTCTCCTGTAGGCCCCTGATGCTTTGCAGTGGACAGCCCATCTGTGGCAAGTGTCCACAGGTTGCAGGGGGCAGAGGGCAGGTGTGGGCTGTGCTCCAGGCCCTAGGCTTCTTCTTGTCTTTCTCTTTGTAGACCGAGGGCACCCGCCTGCAGAAGGACCTCCGGACCTACCTGGCCTCGGTCAAAGGTAAGGGGCAGACCCGGCCTGGACGGGTGGGCTTCCTGGGTCGCAGAGAGGGGCCTTCCCCACGTGGAGCTGATGGATGCAGAGCTGGGAAGGGGAGCAGGGCTGTCAGGGATGTCCACATGCCTCCTGGGCCTTCAGGGGTGGGGGCAAGGGTACCCCTGGACCCCCCCTACCCCCACCCCCCGCCCTGCCTGCAGTGTGGCCTGTCTGCCCACTAGCCATGCATGAGGCCTCCAAGAAGCTGAACGAGTGTCTGCAGGAGGTGTACGAGCCCGATTGGCCTGGCAGGGATGAAGCAAGCAAAATCGCTGAGGTGAGTGTGGGGCCATTGGCCTTGGTCCTTCCCCTGAGGAGCCTTCTGACCTCAGCTGGCCGCCCATTGTACCCTGCACCCTCTGGGAACAGCCCTTCTAGTTCTTACGTGCCGTGTTCTCTTGGGCAAGTCCCCTTCCCTCTCTGGGGGTCGTTTTTCTCCTCTGACACACCCTCGCGCTGAGATGGGTTTCCTGTGATGTCTGGAGGCATCTCTCCTCTCTGAGTTATATCGCCTGGCTCAGGAAGCCTCCCTCCCTGGCCCCACCAGCCCTGGGCGTATCTCATCCTCAAGGTCACCTTGTGAAAAGGCAGGAGGTGTGACCCCGTTGTATAGATGAAGTTGGGCTTCTCTCATCGCTCAGTTGGTAAAGAATCTGCCTGCGATGCAGGAGACTCGGGTTTGATTCCTGGGTCAGGAAGACCCCATGAGGAGGGAATGGCTATTTTTGCCTGGAGGATCCCACGGACAGAGGAGCCTGGCAGGCTACAGTCCATGGGGTTGTAAGAGTCGCACACAACTTAGCGACTAAACCACCACCACCACCAGTCTGAGGTTCTGAGGCGCCGCCCAGCTGTGGAGTGATGGGGCTGGCCCCTGGGTCCCTAGGAGGGGAGAGCTGGCCCTGCTGCAGCCCAGCTCCCCCAGTGTACACTCCTGTGCTCTTGCCTTCTGCAGAACAATGACCTGCTCTGGATGGATTACCACCAGAAGCTGGTGGACCAGGCGCTGCTGACCATGGACACGTACCTGGGCCAGTTCCCTGACATCAAGGTGAGAGGCGCTCTGGCTCTCCGCCCTGCTGTGGCCTGGCAGCCTGTGTCGGGGAGCTGGAGTGGGAGAGGGGTGCGGGGGCGTGCGGGCAGCCCAGAGCTGAAGGCAGGCCTCCCCTTCGCCTCCCAGTTCATCCTCTGGGGCTGCTCCGTCTGAGGCTAGCCTTGCAGTCCCCAGGGCTGGGCCTTTCTGAGCTGGAAACCCTGTACCCGTGGGTCTCGGGGCTATGGAAAGAGACCTCGTGGAACGTGTACATGTGTGGCCGTGTAACTGGAGTGACTCTAGGGCTGAGGAAGTGTATTAAGGGGCTGGGAGGCCTGGGCATTGTATGCCCTGTATTAGGCTCTGTGTGCTTGGAAGGGAAGGTGTGTATAATTGCGTGCATCGCCTCTTATCTGGATATATTTGTGTGACTGCGTGTGTTCAAAACGCCAGCTGCCCTTGCCGGGCCCAGGTGAGTTAGGACTTGTCGGTGTATCAGCATCTCCAAGGAGGCAACTGGGACCCCAGGTGTTCCTGACACGTGAGCAGAGTTGTCCAGAGCTCAGGTAGTGACCATGGTGCTGGGCCTGGTCCTCTGGAGGGGTCACACTCCATGCAGGCCCCCGGCCACACAGTGCAAAGGCTCCTGAAGCTGTTTTACAGGGAGTGTGGAAGGGAGGCTGGTGGGGTGGCTCAGGAGGAGAAGCCTTGAAGAGGTGAGCTCTTCGCTGCCAGAAATGTTCATGCGAGAATGTCTCGGGCATCTGTGAGAAAGACTTGCTGAGCCTGGGGTCTGCGTCCCTGAGCCCTCGGGGTTCATCCAGGCCCCCTTGCCTGGGTCAGCATCTCAGCATGGGCGTCAGGCCCTGTTCAGCCGCCTCCTCCCTTCCGTACTCCAGTCACGCATCGCCAAGCGCGGGCGGAAGCTGGTGGACTACGACAGCGCCCGGCACCATTACGAGTCCCTTCAAACCGCCAAAAAGAAGGATGAAGCCAAAATTGCTAAGGTAAGGCTGGCGGTGGCGGCTGGGGGGAGAGTCTTTGGGAGTCTCGCAAGGGGCCCAAGCCCCCAGGGAGCCTTTCTCCTGCGCTGATCCACCGCGCCCTCTGCAGGCTTGTCACTGCGCCCTGGTGGGCAGGGTCCTTGGCCCCCTTTACAGATGGATTCACAGCCGGTGACTAGTCCCGGGTCACAGGCCACAGGGCGAGTGAGTCGGAGGCCTCGCGGGCCTGATGGGTGAGGCCCCTCCTGGCCCACCCTGTGGTGCCGCCCACCCCCGGCCCCTCCACCCGTCCTGGGGCCGCTTTCCAGGATGAGAACAGGCCTGGCTTGGGTCTCACTGGCCCGGCCCCTCCTGGCCTGCTGTGCTCCGAGTGGAATTCCGTCTTGGGATCCAACGTGAACCTGTCTTGGCCGGAACAAGCTGGGTCGGGGTGGGGGTGGGGGGGTTGCACCCACATCCCCCCCCCTAGTGAGTGCCCCCGCCTCGTCCTCCCCTCCCCCGAGGCAGGACCGGCTTGCTGAGTCCCTCTGCCCTTGCTAACGATTCTCATATTCTGCTTTGCAGTTGGAGTTCACCCACTTCTCCGCCTTGATCGGGGCTGCCCTTAATTCTCTCAGCCCCAGGGGCCTTTACCTGCTGAGGGGCGCTGGCCCTCTGGAGGGTGGCGGGGGTCCGTCACTGCCCTGGAGACGTGTGGATGTGGTGTTTAATGTCTGTGTCTGTTTCTCTCTCCCCATCTCTCTCCTCTCTCTCTACTCTCCTTGGCCTTGACCTCCCCTCCCCACCCCTAGCCTGTCTCGCTGCTTGAGAAAGCCGCCCCCCAGTGGTGCCAAGGCAAACTGCAGGCTCACCTCGTAGCTCAAACTAACCTCCTCCGAAATCAGGTGACACTGGCTTCTAACCTTGCACGTGCTGGCGCCTTCTGGTCTGTCGTCCTGTCCTTGGTGCTGGGTGGTGCTGGGTGCCCGTCTGCCCAGCCCCTCTGGGGGACGGGGGAGGGCTCGACTCTTTCCCCGGTTGGGAGCTGGGAGACCTCCTGCTTCAGAGAGCTGAGGTCGAAAGGAGGATGTGGATGGGGGCCAGGGCTCTGGTTAACCTGGGATGGGCCCATCTCTGTCCTAGTGCCTGGACCTCTGGTCATCCTGGCTGCAACTCTGAAATCCTAGCCTCCAGGAGCTCAGGAAAGCCTCGAGCTCTTGCAGGGACAGATGTGGTGTCTTTAATGCGTTGTCCTTCAAACATCATAAGAACTGTGAGGTTAACCTGGATTTAATGAGGAGACCAACTCGTCCAGAGAGGCAAAATCTCCTGCCCAGTTCCCAGAGCCGTTTAGTGACTGAGTTGGGGCTCACCCACCTCAAAATTATCCTAGCTCCCTGGACTGGGGGTCCCTGTGGGTGGTCCTGCCACAATTGGCCAGAGTCATGGTGGCCCTTGGACCTATAGGCCCCAGGGTGCCCCTGGGGGGACACTGAGAAGGCTCTGCAGTCTGACTGGGATACTGAGACCTGGGGCCAAAAGGACTGGCTCTTTGGGAATGCCACGGAGGGCAAATAGTCTCTATCACAGTGGTCCCAGAGGGCTTCCTGGAGGAGGCTCTTTGTACAAAAGTGATACTACTCTCCTGGCAATACTTTGGAGTGGTTGGGTCCTGGTAAGCACGGAGTAGCCAAGAACCATGGAGCAGTGCCCCGGGAGAGGTGGCCTCATGGTTCTCAGTCAGTGACACTGACAGACTGTAGCAGCACTGTGTGGTCCTGGGATGGGGCAGGAGACAGGCTCCACTGAGGAGGCTGGGTTTCTATCCGGGCAGCTGCCCCATGTTCTCTGGGCCACTTCTGATTTCATCATCTTCAACTCACATGTATTGAATACCTGTGATGTGGAGAGCGCTGGGTTTAGCATGGGCTCGTGGCCCAATTTCTTATTCATCCTGCTGCCTCATTCTTTAGGCCAGAGCTGTGGGCTGACTTTAGAGGCACGGAGTGACAGCCTCACCTCTTTAGGGTCTGGAGGAGATGGCCTGGGTTAGGTTAGCCTGAAGGAGGGCTGAGGGACTGGAATGGCCTATCCTGCCTGTAGAGTTCAGGACTTTGGGCTGGAGGGGGAATAATGGGGCCACTGACCCAGGGCCAGGATTTCTGCATAATTTTCCCTGAAATGGGTTTGGGAGGATGCCAGGTGAACATTTTAGTCCAGTGGGATAAGCTCCAGGGGTGGTGGCCATGGCTGATTTGGGGCTCCTGGGATGGGTGTGGTTGGGGATCCAGCTGGGAGAGTCCCATTCCCCCCCTTCACCCTCCACCCTGGGGGATTGGCAGGAGAGGCCAGGGCACGGGATCTCATCTCTGGATGTTGGACGGCAGATGTTTTGCCTTTTGGCCAAATTGACATTCCCATTTGGATCCAGTTTTCATCTGAGCCTCTCTTTCTTCCTCATCCTGCCTCACCCCTGGCTGGGGGCTGGGGAGCCTTCAGGCTACTGGCTGGCAGTGAGCTGGGGTACTTGGGGCCCTGGGCTGCCATTGCTGGCTGACTTGACTTTGGAGGGACAGCACCAGCTCCTGAGCCTGTGTTCTCCTGAGGTGGCCAGCTCTGGGTGTTCTCTGGTCTGGTTCCAAGCTGCTCTCCACACGTGTCATGGTCTCCCCAAAGCTGCCTGCAGGACCCTGCTGACAGGCTGCATGGCAAGGGTGTCATTTTCTCGCTGCTCTCCGTGTGCGGAGGCGTGTAGTGGAGCCATGGGGGCTGCAAGGTCTCCCCAGCAAGGGACAGCTCTCCCCCCACATCCTGCCACCCCTAGTATTTCTGAAAGAGCCAGAATATGAAGAATGTGACTCAAAGGAAATAAAGGATAGGCCCAGACTTCTAGGAACTCTAAACAAAACCACCCTGTCCTTTGCAGCATTGCTGAGCTCTGTGAGCAGGGCTTGGTGTCCAGCTATGAACTGCTGTGCTGTCCTCACCGTCTCGGCCATGCTTGTCCACTCAGGGAGGGGCAGCATGATGGGGACCAGAGGGGTGGTCTCTGTGGGTACAGAAGCCAGGGACATCAATGTCCTGGAGGAGGTGGGACTTGAACCGGCCAGTGGGCACTTGAATGGGAAGTGCACGTGAGGGTGTGGGGCTCTGGCATCTGGGAGTGTGGGGGTCACTGTTTTGGGGGTGGTAGCCCCCATCAGGCACTGGGGTTCTCAGAGAATTAAGGCAGGGATGATCTGGCTCCTGGCCTGGAGGGCACCCCAGGTCTGATCCATTCTAGGCGTGGCCAGAGGCATGCATATTTAGAGACATTTCTTTGATTTCTTATGCTCCCTTTAATTTTTAAATGAGATTTTAAAAAATTAGATGAGATGCTCATGCTCATTCTAGCAAGTTCCATCAACCTGAAGGTGATGGAGCCAGGGGCATGGTGGCCCCTCTCTCCTCCGGTTCCCTAGTCATCCTGGCTGGGCCAGACACAGAAGGAATAGGACGTGACTTGGGCTGATTCTGGGGCCTGAAGCTGCGTGGACAGCCAGGTGGGCTTAAGTTGGATGGGCAGCTCTGGTGTGCTCTGCAGCAGTTTGGCGTTCAGGCCAGCTGGCCTGAGAACGTGAGGCTGCTGGAGGGAAGTTTTCTCCTGGGCGAGGCCACCACGTTCCTGGGCTGTGACTCAGACCCCGAATCCAAGTCACCCCCCTGAGTCACCATTTCCTGCAGAGCTCTCCAGAATGAGCCCGCAGAGCCCTTTCTGGGGCCGGGGTCTGTGACTCACCTCCACCCTCCGCCAAGCTCCCACCTTTCTAGGATTCTGCAGTGGGGCCTTAGTGCCACCAACTGGTGTGTGTGTACAGGCATGGAGGGCGTGGGGCTGGCCCTGGGAGTGGGCACAGGCACCCTGCCCAGCAGCCCAGCCCCCTCCTCCCCTGCCCTCTCCCCTGCGTTTCCGCTTGTCCCCGAGCTCCTGCCTCTGTTGGGGAAGTGTCAGAGGAGAGAGGGGTCAGAGGAGAGGGTAGGAAAGCTTCTCCCATGGAGGTGAAGTCAGCCTGGTGGTGGAGACTGAATAGGGGCTGGCACTGGGAAAGGGGAAGGAAGAGTCAGAGGGGCTGGCATGGGCCAGGGCCAGAGAGCTGGGCAGCAGGCAGACACTTAGCCCGAGAGGGGCTTCGGTGTAAGTGGACAGGATCCCACCTGGATGGGTCTGGGTCTTCTTCGCCTTCCTGGGCCTCAGCCCCCTTGTCCCCTTGGCTGGTGCCTTCTTGTTGTGCTCCATTACTTCCTCGGGTCCCCCCTTGTGCACCTGGACCAGATGGGGGTTCTCTCCTTGGCCATGGCTGCTCTACCGGCCCCTGCCCGGAGCGCCCCCAGGGTGTGGGGGAGGAACGGGGAGGTCTGCCCAGGCGTCCACGTCTGGTTCAGCCTGTCTTGCCCGGAGCCCTGGTTCCAGTGCACTGGGGAGAGTAGGTCTTGGTGGGGGCCTGGCCTAGCCTGGGCTGGCTGGGATGGAGGCCTTGCAGAGGGGAATGACCCATCCCATCCCCCAGGCCGAGGAGGAGCTCATCAAAGCCCAGAAGGTGTTTGAGGAGATGAATGTGGATCTGCAGGAGGAGCTGCCATCCCTGTGGAACAGGTGAGGGGCGTGAGGGGGCAGGCAGTGCCTCGGCCACCCTCCGGAGGCTGCAGGGCTATGCTGCTCTGCTCCAAGCCTTCCCGGGGCCGGATCTGGTGAGGGTGGAGGTACGGCCACCTGCGTGGCTCTCCTGGGCTGCCCACCCTGACCTGCAATCCCTCTGGCCCTTCTTCCCTCTGTCCTGCAGCCGTGTGGGTTTCTATGTCAACACATTTCAGAGCATTGCGGGCCTGGAGGAAAACTTCCACAAGGAAATGAGTAAGGTAGGTCCCTTTCCTCCCCCGCAGCCCACCCACCCAGGGCCATGCTCTGCCTGCCGAGGGTCAGGGTCAGAGGCACAGGGTGGCCCGGTTACCGCAGCGGCCCCCTCTGAGCCTTGGGGAGGAGCCCAGCCCCTGCCCTTGAGGAACAGGGTCAGGCCCCAATAGGAGCTGCTGGGTGCACTGGGAGGCTGCAAGCCAGCCCCACAGGTCTAGCCCTAGCCCCTGCCCGGCTCCCAGTTCTATTCTCATTGCCTGGGCAGGGCCAGTGGCCCTCAAACTGGAGAAATGTTCTCAGGCAGCCTTGGCCCAGGGAGCTCAGTGTTAGAAAATGGTGGTGGTTTCCCAATTTGTAGGCTGATGATAAATAAATTACTAAAATTTTTCCAATTAAAATTTTTTTTAATATTCTTTAAGGCATTAAAGCAGATTTGCCTTATCTACTGGAATCTGTTGTAAGATGGGGTCTGATTAGCTTAAATTCCTATGTTGTATTATTTTCATTTTGATGAAAATGGCAGTTAAACTGCAAAGCTGAGTTGGAAAAACCTCATGTTGGGAACTTCCTCCTTCCCTGTGCCGTGAGTGGGCCTGACTGTCTCCAGGGCCCAGAAGAATAAAGCTATTGATGATGGGGGATTCCAGGCCCAGGACAGGAAAAGGGCTTTGGCTACCTTGGGGCCTGTCCTGAGGGACCACCCTGAGTATTGTTTCCTGCCTGATTTTTCCTTTTTTCTCTTTCCCTTCCTACTTTTCCTTCTTCCCTTCAGTATTTGACAACTTGTGAAAAATTAAAAGAAAAAAACAAACAGAGACGTGTTTTGGGAAAAAAATATTTGTAAAGTCAGGAGGAAAATTCAGCTGTGGGCTTCCTAGTGGCTGAAGGAGAGGGAAATGTTTTCAGTAAGCAGAACCACAAGATGCATGGGGTCAGTCTCATCCTGCTGGTGCCTTTGGTGAAATCTCTGTCAGTTGTAACGTGGCCTGAAAGCATCTTGGCAAATGACTTCAGCAATTAGGATCAACAGTTAATTTGCAAAATTGAAAAAAAAAACAAGCAAAAGAAAACAATTCAAGCTTTATGTGGCATTTTAGGAAGTGCCTATGAGTAGAAAGAAGAAAAAGATGGTCTCCAGAAACCGTAACTGCTAAGCAAGGCAGCCCACTTCCTCCTCCTCTTTTGTTTTCTTTCCGGGGTTGGTGTGCAGGCTCCCAGCTCCCACTGATGGAGAGAGAAGAGCTTGTTCCTGGTCCAGGCAGAGGCACAGGGCAGGCCTAGGGGAGGTGGGGCTGGTTGGTGGCGCCTAGCCAACCTGCTTGCTGTCCCCCCTGCAGCTCAACCAGAACCTCAATGATGTGCTCGTCAGTCTGGAGAAGCAGCATGGGAGCAACACGTTCACAGTCAAGGCCCAGCCTAGGTGTGTGACTCCCCTGAGGGCTGAGGGAGGTGTCGTCTGGGGCGAGGCTTCTTCCTGCAGTCCCCTGTGGGTTTGGCCTTTCTGGCTTGGCCTCCCTGTGCTCAGGGGAGCAGGTGAAGGCTCCCCTTCTCCTTGGCTGTGTCCCGTCTGAGAGGGAGCGATCCCGGGCAGTCTGTGGCTCCTCCAGGGCAGGCCTGGCTTCCTCTGCTGGGGAGCAGCAGAAGCTGTGCCTCCACTGCTCTGCAGGCAGGGCTGGGACTGAAGGATTCAGAGGATCCTCGTAGGGGGGAGCCCCCTTCCACCACTCATTGCATGGAGGTCCTTGTTCCTCACTGGAGGAGAGCCCTGCTTCCTGAGGGGGAACCTCGAGGGAGAAGGGGATGTGCCTGGCCTGCGGCCCCTGGGGAAGCACAGCGAGTCTGGGACTTCCCTTCGTCTCTGCCCTGGAGGTGCTGTGCGTCCCAGCGTGGCGTGGAGCACTGCGGTGCGCCTCGCTCTCCTGCCCTGCCACGCAGGGTGGTCGCATCGGGTTCCTGGGGTAACTGGGGAGGAGGAAGGCAGTCAATATTCAGCGACTGTCACTGCCCCACTCCTCCCTGAAAACAAGGTGGGGGCAGCCCACAGGGTGCCCTGGAGGAAATAAAGGCCCCAAGGCATTTGTTTCACAGGTCGCCTTCCTGCCTGGAGCTCACGGTGGCACACACAGGCTGGTTGAGGAGGGTGGGCTGTGCAGGCAGCGGGGGCCAGGCTGCCCTTGGGAAATGGCTGGTCTGAGGGGCTGTGGAGGAGGCTTGTGAGCCTCCCTTACTCCAAAGTGGCCCCCAGGGCAGCCAAGTGGCCTTCTCCCGGGGCCCCATGCTGGTCTGCTGACCCGGCTCCTTCCTGGGTCCTGAGCTCCTGTGGCCGGACCTGGGCAGGGAGGGCGGCTGGCGCCGTCCCGCCCGAGAGCTGCTCACCAGGCTGTTTCAGGGAGCATCTTCTTCTGCTCGTTCTGTCAACACCACCTCAGGGCACCTGGCTGGATTTCAAGGCCATGGGACTGGACAGCAGGGATCGTGGGCAGGCCTGGGGCCTCTTCACACTGTCAGGGAGTTAGGGGTGCCTCGGCCCTTAGTCTTCCTCCGAGCACAGAGGGGCTGCCGATGAGGGAAGGGGTCAGGCCAGTCCCACATCCTCATTTCCCCCAAATGAAGGCCTCCACGTCCCATCCGTCCCCACAGAAAGAAAACTAAACTGTTCTCCCGGCTGCGCAGAAAGAAGAACAGGTACCAGTAGGGAGTGCTGTGTTGTGGGGGCCTCCGAGGACAGCCCCCAGACCCTCATGCATGCGCCTCGCCCAGCCGAGGGCGCCACTAACCCCTAACCCGCCTTCCTGTGTGTGGTGTGTGTGTTGGGGTGGGCAGAGGGCCGAGAGGTGTCGGTGGGAGTCGGGGGCGGGGAGGGTGGGCAGACCACCTTAGCACGTCCCTCTCGGGCTGCAGAGTGGAGGATCCGCCAGAAGGGAGGCCTGGGCGGCTCGGGGAGAGAGTTGCTGCAGCATGCCGAATTGTAGGAATTCTGTGTGCTTGTGTGCGTGTGTGCGTGTTCATATACTGGATGAATATGTAGTCTTTAAGGAGGCAAAGACACCCCGGGCAGGTGACAAGGTTCCTAGTTTCTGTCTGTCTTTCTGGACTTGCCCCATCCAACACGGTGTCTGCCAACCCCATGTGGCCGGGGAGCACTTAAAATGTAGCCCGTGTGACCTAGGAGCTGCGTTTTTATTTGATATAAACATAAAATATGGGCTTCCCTGATAGCTTAGTTGGTAAAGAATCCACCTGCAATGCAGGAGACCCTGGGTCAATTCCTGGGTCGGGAAGATCCCCTGGAGAAGGGATAGGCTACCCACTCCAATATTCTTGGGCTTCCCTTGTGGCTCAGCTGGTAAAGAATCCACCTGCAATGGGGGAGACCTGGGTTCGATCCCTGGGTTGGGAAGGTCCTCTAGAGAAGAGAAAGGCTACCCACTCCTGTATTCTGGCCTAGAGAATTCCGCAGACTGTATAGTCCATGGGGTCGCAAAGAGCTGGACATGGCTGAGCAACTTTCACTTTCACTTTTCAAACATAAACGTAAGCAGCCCTCTGTAGGTGGGGCTGGTCTTGGTCAGCACTGTTCTAGAGTCTCTCCAGGCAAGTATAACATAGATGTTTATTTCAGCCCCCTTTGCGCCCAAGTGGTGGGCCGTGCATGCCATTTGTCCTTGTCGGTACTGAGACTTGACATGGCTTCTCCCTCTTCATCCTGGCTCTGAGGCACCCCCTTTATTTATCCCCTCTGCCTGTGGCCTCTGCTGGTCACCCAGGTTCCCTGGGTGGACCTGCAGGAGCAAAAGCTTGGAGCCAGCCACTCTGGTGTGGTGGGGAGCTGGGCCCTGGTGGTGGCGCTTGCTGGGTGAGGGCGGATGGCAGGCAGGCCAGCCCGGAGGCCCCTGGGGTCAGGCCGAGGAGCAGGCTTGCCCTGAGCACAGGGGCTGCTGTGTGCCATGTCGGATGATACTCTCTTTGCTTCTAGGATGTTTGGCTTTTTCCTGCTACGGGCTCAGCGCCCCTGCATGAGGCAGGGGATCTGGCCTGGCGATGCCTCCCAGGGACCCGCCCTGCTGCTCCAGCTGGGGTGGGGTTGTCACTGTCTCCAGGGCAGGCCCTACTGCAGACACCTGCGTGTTCCCAGTGTTCATGCCTGTGTTGCCTCATTTCCACCTGTTCTCATGCACATTCACACGTAGATGCGTGGGGACACACACTCATGCACACATGGGTGTCATATCTTCACAGTGAGCCTGTGGACACACGAGCACCCTCGGTTTCCCAGGATCTACATGGACACACACACATGTGCACGCACGTTTCCATACAGGGGTCCCCAGGGCATTGGTGCATGCACACAGCCTGTCACACACACACACGTTTCCTCTCTCCCTCTCGGACACCTCAGCCTCCCTCCATCAGGCTCTCTCCCTCATCTCTCTGCAGTGACAACGCACCTGCGAAAGGGAACAAGAGCCCCTCACCGCCGCCTGATGGCTCTCCTGCTGCCACCCCTGAGATCAGAGTCAACCATGAGCCCGAGCCGGCTGGTGCGGCCACCCCCGGGGCCGCCCTCCCCAAGTCCCCATCTCAGGTAGGTGCCTGTCTGGGTGGCCTGTCCCCTCCCTTGCTTCTTCCTGCTCTGCTGTTGTCCCGGCTCCTTCCAGTCCCCTGTCCCTGTGGGTCCAGGCTCCTCTCTGTGGTCTTGGCCCCTCCCAGGGCATCTGTGACAGTCTGGCGCCCCCACCCTGCTGCAGCATCCCCTTCTTCCCTCTCCCTGGCTTCTGGGCTCCTTAACTCTCTCCATCTTGCTTTCTTGCGGAGATATGGGCTCCAGGGCCCTCAGCCCCCAGAGGATCCGGGTCTGCCGAGGTGGCTGCCTCTCCCTCTGCCTCACCTTCTTTCTGGTGGGGGTGAGGGGCACCCAGGACCCTGAAAGGGCCAACAAGAGGAGGGGCTCAGTGAGGGGAGGGGGAAGTCCGGCCCTCCCCCCAACCCAGTTTCTTCCAGGTTTCTGCAGCATCCCCAGGAGCTGGAAAGAGAGAAAGGAGGAGTGGGGTCCACTGTGCAGCCCTATCTGAGCCCTGATGGGCTGACCGCACCCCCCCCCCCAACCAGCCACTGGGCTCCCTGCCGCAGCTCTCCCTGTTGCAGGCCCGCTTCACAGCTGATTAGGAGAGCGATGCTAAGAGGGTGATGAGAGCCCACGCTCAAACACTTACTCTGGGCCACACCCCGCACCAGCCTTTCTGTATTTTCATTCATTGTCCTCACACCAGCCTGTGAGACAGAGGCTCTTGAGGAAACCCAGGCTTGGGGGGTGACTTGTCTAAGGTCCCCAAGTGGGCAGGTGTGTGACCCTCGGCGGGGCCCTGGCTCCATGCTTGCCTCTATGGTGACCTCCAGAGTCTGGACTGCAGCTCCTTCGGGGTCGGGGGCAGGAGGGTGGGCAGAGGGGCAGGGAGCCTGGGTGCCGGCTCTCTCTCAGCCCCTGTTTCTCTCCTCAGCTTCCCCACCAAGGGCAGTGAGAGCCGGACCCTCCGACGTGGCCCCTGACCGCCTGGCAGGCCCTTCTTGCCTTCGTCTCTGTCCTGCTCTCTCCTTTTCTCTTGTCTTTCACTCCCTTGCCCTCTCTGTGCAGGGCTCCTGGCCGCCGGGCCTCGGCTGCTCCTGGGGCCCCTGTGGTCTTTCTGTCAGTGTCTCGGGGGGGAAGTGACTTTTCTCGTCTGTGTCCCTCAGTTGCTGGTGGGCCGTGGCCGGGAGGTGACTAACCATGGCTTTGTCTCTGTCTCCCCCAACCCCCACGCTCCGCTGCGCCTTTCCACGCGGCCCCCTCACCTGCTGCCGACCCACAGCTTCGGAAAGGCCCACCAGTCCCTCCGCCTCCCAAACACACCCCATCCAAGGAGGTCAAGCAGGAGCAGATCCTCAGCTTGTTTGACGACACGTTTGTCCCCGAGATCAGCGTGACCACCCCTTCCCAGGTCAGCCGCGGCCACCGCGGCCCAGCTCTCTCTCCCCCTCCTCTGGCTCTTTCGGGGTGTGCATGGCCTTCCCCTCCATCCCATGCCCTGTGCCTCTGCCTCAGGAGCCAGGAGGCCGACTGCAGGGATTGGTTCTGAGCCTCCTTCTCGCGTATCCCTCCACTCCCCCACCTATCATTCTTCATTTCTCTCTGAGCATGTGGCCTAACAGAGAGACACGGGCAAATGGTCCTCCTAGAGATGGCTGACTCACAATGGCCTCCTGTGTCCATTGACATTGTGGCCCAGAGGGGTGGGCAGCTCAGAGGACCTGGGCCAATCAGGGAAGCCTTCCTGGAGCAGGTGAAGTTTGCCAAGTGGCTATGAGCAGATACAGTGTGTAGCCAGAGGTGGCAGCTCGTATATAGGCTTGGAGGGTGGGAGGCAGGCTCAGGAAGGGCAGGAGTTCAGTGTGTCAGGTGAGGAGCCCACTGGACCAGTGCACAGTTAGGGAGTCCTCCAAGGTGCCAAGACTCCAGCTTCCAGAACTGCTGTCACCACATGGAGGTCCCAGAGCAGGGAGGCTGCTATACACGCCCTCGGAGGTGTGCAATGCCCATCCCCAGATGCACGAAGGGAGGGTGGAGCAGGGAAGGTCACTGTGGTGGCAGAGGAGGCGGGCTGCCCATGGTCGGATCAGCTCACAGAGGCCGCAGTGCGCTGACCTCTCCAAGCCCGGCTTCCAGGCCTCACAGCCAGGGCCCTGTCCATGCCGGGCTCACCTTTTATGTAGGCCAGCCAGCCCCAAGCTGTGCTGGGCCCCGTGTTGCGGCGTTCCTGTGGGCTTGCCCTGCCAGGGGTCTCCCTCAGGTCCCTCTGCACAAGCTCAGAGGCATGCCGGGGAGGGGCAGGACTGGGGGGTGGCTGGGGCTGAAGCAGCAGTTGGGAGCACAGGACAGTGTTTTCTGCTATGAGGGGCCGTGGCTGAGTGGGCTTCAAGCTCCCACAGGAGGACTTCGGGTTAAGCTTGGAACTTTCAATACAGATGGCTGGGGGCAGGCAGGTGATGCCTCGGCTTGGGGACCAGGGAGGGAGCCCCTCTGTAGAGCGCGGCTGAGGCCTCCTCAAGGTGCCCCTGGGGTCTTGGGGAAACCACGCCCTCCAGGCAGATTGCAGCTGGGGTGCTCGCCACCTGGAGCCCGCCTCCGCCTCAGGGGCACATAAGGGCTGGTAGACACTGCACCGGGAATGCAGCCAGCCGCTGACCCCCTAGCCTGGTTCAGTGTTCAGTCCTCTCCGGGAGGGGTTGTTCCCACCGAACAGGTGAGGAACTGCGGGCCTCAGCTGCACCCAGGCGGTCTGCCCTCCCCCTGCTCCCTGCATGCCTCTCCTGCTGCCTCTTTGCCCACTCCTGGGAGCTGAGTTCCTGCCTGGTGGGGTGGACAGTGCCCCCATGGGTTCTCTTGCCTGGGGCGGGAGTGGACTAGTCCGTCCATGATCCTGTGCTAACTGGGCTGCTCTGCTGGCCAGGGGTGAGTAGCCTGTGTCCCTACACTCAGGGGATGGTTCCCGGCCTGCGTGGGGGGAGGCTGAACTGCTGGGAGGTGGGGCAGAGAGGACGCAGTCTGCCCTTGGCCTGGTGACCCTGTCCACTTGGAATCTGAGGGGGCCTCTGTCTGGAATTGGCTGACTTCTGAGAGAAGGTGGGTGGTGGGGCAACCTTGGGGAGAGAAATGTTACCTGTCCCTGGCCGGGGTGCACCCAGAGCTCAGCCTCCACTGTGTCCTGGATTTATGCCTTAGAGACAGTGGTGACCTTCCTCCCGGGCTCACTGGACAGGGCTTGACTTAAAGGAGAGTCTGTGACTGGGGGTGACTATGGAGCGGGAGTGAGTTCGCTTGGTCTGGGGTCTCTGAGCTCAGCCCCTTGTCCCCTGAGCTGCGGGTTGGCAACTCCAGTCCTTCTCAGGACTGCTGGTCTTGGGCCTCCCAAGACAGGCCTGCTGGGCCTGGACAGGCACAGCTCAGCTGGGAAGGCCCTCCAGGAGTGCCCTGCCCATGCTCCCAGGTCTTGAGGCTTTCTAAATGGAGGATCTCGGGTGCCTTGGGCTGGAGGTCGAGTCCCATCAGTTCTGGGCACCATCAAGAGGGTAGGGAGGGAGCTGGCTGCCCTGGGCTTGTGGGGCTGTGGCCCTTTCAGCACTGCTTTAGGGGGAGCACCCTGGGCCAAGGCAGGGCAGGCAGAGTACTTCCTGTCCCTGGGGAAGCCCGTTGTATGAGATGGGGATGCAGTTGAGCAAGCCATCCTCGTAGGAAGGCAGTGTGTCCACTGGACTGGTGCCAGCAGTTTGTCCTCCAGGGTGGCTCTGGGAAGACTTCTTCCATAGTCGTCTGACCCAGCTTACTAAGCAGCTGGCTTCTCACTAGATGGGCAGTGCCACCACTTTGCGGTCTCCTGGGGGCCGTGCCTGCTCTGTGTACATCCCTGGGCTGCACTCAGCCCCGCTGAATGGGAACCTGGGGGTGGCTGGAGAGGGCCCTGCACTGTGAACACAGGTGCTCCTGTGTTGGGGGCCGCGATGTTTACTACGGGGCTCCTGGACAATGTGTGCTGGCTCGGTCGGCCCTGAACTGGCTGGGGGTGGGTGTCAGTGAGGGACCACCTGTGCGTCTGGGATGGCCTGTGCCTGGTAGGGCTCCTCTGAGCCAGAGGGGCTGAGTGTGGTCTTGTCCAGGCCGGACCGTGGCCTGGGCTGCTGCTGGAAGGAACACAAGACCAGGGGAGTTCTTGGGCGCCGGCACTGGGACGTCTCCTTGGCCTGTGGGATGAAGGGAGTTGGAGGCTTGGCATTGGTCTGGGAGTGGCTGCCTGGCTGATGGCTGAGCTGGCCCCAGGTGTGTCCTTGTGTGGGTGGGGCCTGTGCCAGGCGTGTGGTATGGGCCTTGCCCCTCGTGTTGCTGGGTGTGTCTGGGAGTGGAACCTACTGTGTGCTCCCCGGCTGAGTGCTTGCAGCCCGTCACTAACTGCCTTCCTCTCTGCCGCTGCTGCCAAGTTTGAGGCCCCAGGGCCTTTCTCGGAGCAGGCCAGTCTCCTGGACCTGGACTTTGACCCTCTCCCGCCTGTGGCAAGCCCTGTGAAGGCGCCCACGCCCTCTGGTCAGGTTGGTGTGAGCCCACCACTGCCCACGGGCCCACTGGCCTGGGTTCATGTCTGCCCACCAACCTCCTTTGGGGGTTTTGGGGTCACCAGGCTCTCCTCCCACTCACCGCCCTTCCCCTGGAGCCCTGGTCCCAACTCTTGTCACCTCCCTTGGTCCTGACCACAGGTCCATGAGAGACCCCTCAGGAGGTCAGCTGTAGACTCACCTGGCAACTCACACAGTCCATCCATCTGAGCTCCCTGTCCTCTCCTGGCGGCAGCCCTGGATGTGGGTGCTCCCTGGCCTGTGGTCTCGGTCTCACTGAAGGTGTCCAGGACTCGGTCCTCTGGAGGCCTCAGAGCCTAGCTCTGCTCTGCCCCACGCCTACTGTGCTCGAGGGCCCTTGGTGGGCATGGGGTGGGGTCCCTGGGGATTGCTCGCCTGCCTCTGTCTCTAACCTCTGTGCTGACTCTGTCCTTCTCCCCTCTGCTGCGCTCAGTCAATTCCTTGGGACCTCTGGGAGGTAAGCTGTGTTGGCCCTGCGCCCACCCCTCGGGGGGGCCACTGTGCTGTGCGTGCGGGACCCATTCCACCTCACACTGCCCCTGGCTGGCTCACAGGTGCACGCGCACGCACGGCCGCGCCTCCCGCTGTTTCTGCTGGGTGGGGACCCTGTGCCTTCAGCCCGGCCCTTTGGGAAAGGGCTCCTCAGTTCAGCCTCTGAAGAGTTCCCCGTGGTGCAGCCCAGTTTTCAGGGGCTGCGAATGGCCTTAGATCGTGACCAGCTGGTTCCCAGGGTGGATGGGGTGTCCCCGTACTGGGCCCAGGTCTGGGGGGCAGGGGGACCTCAGGGTGAAGAGTCCTTGCCTCCCGGGGGTTTTCTGTCAGCAGAGGCCCTGCAGGGCAGTCAGACTAGCGAGCTGGTGGGACACAGGAAAGAGGAGAGACAATTTGAGAGGCAGGACAGGCGGCGTGAGGCCAGAGGGGTGCTGTCATCACCTGGCAGCTCAGACACGGAGACTCGGGGGGCAGCGGGACACCCCACAGCTGGTGATGGAGCTCCTGCAGGAGCAGGAGGGGCTGGCGTGAAGGTGCTGGCAGCCCAGGCCTGGGGGCTTGCGAAGCTTCGCTGGAGGAGGCCAGAGGAAGTCTGGCGCCAGCGGACAGCGCCTCTTCCCTGGCAGGGGCTGCACTGCCTGTGGCACATCCACACCTCCCTGCTCTCTGGGCAGGGGTCGGCCCAGGAGGTGCCCGTCCACTCAGCTCGGCCCACGCTGGCCGCTCACCACCTTCTTCTCTTGTCTCCCGCCCTCGCCCGACACCTCCCCACCACCGGCCCCGCCCCTCCCACCCCCTTCCCCCTGGTGGCCCATCACTAGCCCACAGAGAGTCCAGCTGGCAGCCTGCCTTCCAGGGAGCCCAGCGCTGCCGAGGGCACCTTTGCTGTGGCCTGGCCCAGCCAGACGGCCGAGCCGGGGCCTGCCCAAGTAAGTGTGCTGTCAGCCCTCCCACCCTCCCCTGCCTCTTGGGGGAGTAGCATGGAGGAAGAGCCCGGAGGAGGGGGCACAGGAGGGATCGCGGTGGGACTGAGGGTGAGGCTAAAGCCTTCAGCCAGGAGGTCCCTGGACAGGGCTTGTCTGTCACTCGTGCTGGAGTGGCACGGATCAGGTCAGCACCTCATCTGCTGGCCAACACCAGCCTCCTAGCTCAGGCCTCCCACGGTGGGAGGGAGGTGTGTTTAGATGGCCTCCTGGTTTACAGTGGGCACTTTCCAGAATTCTCCTTTAATCTTCAGCCTAACCTAGACATTTCCTCCTTCTACAGATGAGGAGGTGGGGGCCAGGAGGGTTGAGTGATTGCTCCCAGAACTCAGACGTGGCAGAGTTTCAGGGCAGACCCAGGTTGGCCTGACTGCAGCCAGGCAGCGTCTGCGGTGCCCTGCCTGGACCCTCACCATCGAAGCCACCTGTGAGGGGCCAATAAGGCTGAGCAGGTGGGAAGAAGGAAGCTGAGGCTTGACCAGAGTTTGGGCTTAGGAGGCAGAGCCTGTGAGGGAGCCCAAGGGCCTGTATTGGGCTTCTCAGCAGCACATCACTTGGGGCCCGGGGTCTGTGTGCCTGCCAGCACCTTGTCTAGCTGCTTCCCATGACCAGGGCCTTTCCTTCAGGGGCTCCCTGTACTGGACAGAGGCACTGGCCCTCTGCAACCTCTCCTGTTCTCGCCAGCATGCCCTGTCTTGCATCTGACCCCACGTGGCATTTATGTTGCAGCCAGCGGAGGCCTCGGAGGCGGCTGGAGCCCAGGAGCCCGGGGAGACGACAGCAAGTGAAGCAGCCTCCGTAAGATGCCAGGGACCCAGGCCCTGTGATTTCTCCCCGCCGCCCGCGGCTCCCTAGCCCTGTGTCTTGCTCTGTGCTGGTCCAGGTCACAGTTCCTGTCAAGGAACCTGGAGGCAGGCTGGTCTGGCATCAGGCACAGACACTCCCCCTCCTCTGCCAGCACGGCCCTGCCCTCCGGGACCCCCTCCCTGCTGTCACTGACCTGCTCTCCTCCTTTGCCAGAGCTCTCTCCCCGCGGTGGTTGTGGAGACCTTCTCGGCAACTGTGAATGGCACGGTGGAGAGCGGCGGCGGGGCAGGACGTCTGGACCTGCCC
This sequence comes from Giraffa tippelskirchi, assembly GCF_054371585.1. NCBI lineage: Eukaryota > Metazoa > Chordata > Mammalia > Artiodactyla > Giraffidae > Giraffa > Giraffa tippelskirchi. Next base: position 68,449,390 of record NC_137277.1, read on the forward strand.
CCGGGGTTCATGTTCAAGGTGAGTCTGGCCTGCTGACCTGCAGTCTATTGGGCCCTAGGCTCTGGGGGGGCCCAAACCCATCCCATCCCTCTCCCCTCCCCGCCCCCGCTCCCCAGTGGTGAGGTGGTGTCTGAGCCCTGTTCCTGCTGCCTTCACTTGCTCCTGGCGCCCCTGGGACGGCAGGTGGGACAAAGGTCGCCGAGGGAAGGGGCGTCAGCTCTCCCCCGCCCCCTGCAGGTACAGGCCCAGCACGACTACACGGCCACCGACACGGACGAGCTGCAGCTCAAGGCTGGGGATGTGGTGCTGGTGATCCCCTTCCAGAACCCGGAGGAGCAGGTGAGGCCGGCTCTGCAGGAGGCACGGCGGCCAGCAGGGGGCAGCAGAGCCCCGCCAGCCAACCTGCGGCCTCTCCACACCAGCGAGAGCATTTCCTTCCCTTCCATCCTTGCCGCCTGCAGGGCTCCCCTTGGCTGTTCACTCTCTTCTTCCCAGCTCAGTCTCTCACCTCCTGCTTCCGGCTTCCTCCTTTCCTCAGGCTCTGTCTGCCTTCCTCTGGGTTCTCTGCATCTCAGTTCCTTCGTCATCTTCTCCCTTCCCTGCCCCTCCGTGGTCACCCTCCTCCAGGACAGGATCCCTGGCTGCCTCTCCATGGACCTCCCCCACCCCCAGCCTCTCTGCAGCCTCCCATTGACCCTGGGTGCCCCCCACCCCAGGCTGGCCCTGCCCCGTCCACAAGGACCACACACTTCTCTGCCCACAGGGAGAGACCCCTGAGTCTCCAGCCCTGTCCCCAGCTGGTCCTCACCCCGAAGCATCCCAGACCCTTCTCCTGCTGTGGCCTTGCTTTGTTAGTGAATGTCGTCAGAGTGGGGTCCACCAATCCTGGGAGGCTCAGCATGGGACAGAACTGCCCCACTAGATTCCGGGCAGGCTGCTTAGTTCAGATTACCGTGGCCCCTCAGCAGGAGCCCTTGATTGTGGGGCATTGATGGTGCCGTGGGGGTGCCCATGTGGATATCCAGGTGGCAGCTATGGTGCAGAGCAGACCTGGCGGGACTCCTAAGCTTTTAGTCATCAACATGGCTGTGTGATTTAATTATCAGAGTGACTAAGTAGGGGAGGAGGGCCGGGTGTGGAGTGAGGCCAACCTGGCTGGGGCATCCTGGGCTGGAACTTGAGGCTACTAGGTACTTTTTAAGCCCACCATGGGCTGGGAGGTTTGAATAACAAGGATTTCCTGGGCCTAGTGCTGAATCAGTTAATTCTCCTAAAGCCCCAGGTCTCCGCTGATCTCCCTGGTGAGCCAGCCCTGAGCTGGGTGGGGTTCTCAGGAGCAGAATCCTGGTTCCCCAGCACACAATGGGAGCCATCTGTGATGGGTAGACGTGGCTCACGTAGGACACACATAGGGTGTAGGACAAGGCAGATAATCATGTGGGTAGGTCCCAGGGATGGCCCAGCTGCAAGGGCAGCAATGGCCTTGGCTTCAGGCAGGGTGTATGGTCACTGCAAGCGCAGGGGTCAGGGCATGTCAGGGCTTGAATGGATGATCCCTGTGAGGGGTCACTATTAAATCAAAGGTCAAGTTCAACTTGGAGGGCTTGGTGGAACACCTCAGGTCACTCTAGAAGCTTTTAAGTGGTCACTGCTCTGTTGAGCTTTCTGGCATTGTTTGTAGAAGGCCGGAAGGACAGCTGACATCCTCGTTGGTGATGTCCTCTGTGGGCACCAGCCAGTGGGAAGCTCTTTGGTGGGGACTGAGGGGCTTGTTCAGAGGCATTTGGACCAGTGCAGCAGTCAAGCTGTCTTTCTGCAGTGAGGAGGACTCACCAAACAACAAAGAGTTAAATCTGCCTACTGAAGGGTGGGATGGCTCCTGAGGGTGGGGGGTGTCAGTCTGGGTCTTGAGAGAAAAGCAGGAGGTGCTGCTTGGCAGAGGTGTCCTGAGGCGGGTCTGGCAGACTAGAAGAAATGAGCAGGCGGAAGGAGGCCCCACCCTGTAGGTTGGCAGGCCCTCCTCCCCACGAAGCCCTTGCTCGCTTCCCCTCAGGATGAAGGCTGGCTCATGGGCGTGAAGGAGAGTGACTGGAACCAGCACAAGGAGCTGGAGCAGTGCCGAGGCGTCTTCCCCGAGAACTTCACTGAGCGAGTACAGTGAGCGAGCAGCTGGTGGAGCTCTGGGCGTGTGAAGAACAGCACCTTCTCCCGAAAAATGTGTGTTTCTTTCTTCTTTTTGTTTTTTTGTTTTTAAACTTTTGAGAAGTAAAGGGAAATTGAGAGGAGAGACCTAAGCCAGGAGGTGTTCTCCCAAAGATGAGGTTGTTTTCCAAAGAGCCTGGTTTCGGCGAGTCCGGCAGAGTCACCAGTGTTCCTGAAGCTGCTGTGTTCCCTAGTTGAGTTCCTGGCCGCCTCCTCCCTCGCCCACGGGGTGTCACGCCACCGCAGCTTGTGTACCTGGCCACGAGGCGGGGCCTGGGGGCCACCAAGCCACCACGCTTGCCTGAAGCTTGGGCCGTGCCGCCTGGGCCAGGGTCTGCTCTCCTGGCAGCTGCTGTGGGTGGGGCCCAGTGTCTCCAGAGACTTCGGGCCCAGACACCAGCCTGGCCCGGCCCAGCCCCGCAGATGTCTGTGTGCTGTTTGAAAATAAATCTTAGTGTTCAAAACAAAGCGAAACAAACAAAAACTGTCAGAAGCACTCAGAAAGTGTGTGTTTATTTTTTTCCCCCCCTCCATTTCCGTCTGCCATGTGGGCTTCCCTTGTGGCTGAGCTGGTAAAGAATCTGCCTGCAATGCAGGGGACCTGGGTTCGATCCCTGGGTTAGGAAGATCCTCTGGAGAAGGGAAAGGCTACCCACTCCAGTATTCTGGCCTAGAGAAGTCCATGGGGTTGCAAAGAGTTGGACATGACTGAGCAACTTTCCATTTCCGTCTGCCATGCAATGGAGCTGTGATTATCTGTGCTTTTGTCCTGGGATGGCCCACCCTGCAGGCCCTATGTCTTGGACAGCCCCCCGCCAGTGTGTGACCTCCACTTCCTTTTGAGCTCCCCTGGGCTTCAGCCCCATTCACTGATGTTTTCACTGATGGTTGGCTGGGGTGCAGGGCATGGGGACCAGGTGACAGGAAGGGCAGATAAGGGTGCCAAGGAGGCTGTTGGGTGCTGTCCTCAGTAACATTATTTAACAGGGAGAACTCAGGAGGTGGTCCCAGGACTGCATTTCACAGATGTGGTATCAGGCCCAAGGAGAGGTGGGGGCAAACCTGGACAGTTGGCCCCCAGGCGCAAGAAGGCCTGGGCATGATGGGCAAGCTTCCCTCTCTCCCCACCTGCCTCCCTTTCCAGCATCAGGGCCTGCACTGCATGCAGCCCGGGTCTCCAGCGCCATCGGGATTCATGGACTGCACACACAGCAGCGGCCTGGGTCCTTTCTGGGGGTCATGGCGTTGTGCTCTTGGGCCCGGGGACTAGCCTGGGCTTCCAGTGGCAGGGATTTATGTCGTGTAAATCTGTTGTTTGGGAAAAGCAGGTGAAGGGGACGACTGTCAGAATCTTAGTTTTATTTTTGGGCAAAACTGCTGAGCTTTGTTTCAGGTGGCATCATTGTCATTGCTGTCAGCCAGGACTCCTGTGAGCAAAGCAGTTATGAAAGGGAGCGTGGGGAGCTCATTTCTAGGTGTCCCTGTTAGAAAACTTAGCTTTTCCCTCCCTGCCTCCCACCCTCCTCCTTTCCTCTTTCCCTCCCTCCCTCCCTCCCTTTTTTCCTCCCTCCCTCCCTTTCTTCCTCCTTTCCATGTTGACAGGTTAATTTTCTTGCCCAAGGCCACACAGCTCATTGGTGGTGGAACCAAGCTTGAAGCCCAGACCTAGCAATCTCCACTGAGCTTCTAAACCTGGGGTTCTGTGCCCCGGGATATGTGGGGGATCTGCATCCAAGGTGCCAACATGAGAGTCTTCACTTTTATGTCATGATGAGAAATTTTTTATTCAGTAGGAAATATTCACATTAGGCTTCTCACTTGATGAGATTCAAAGATGTGTCAGCTGGTGGGGTACTGTGCCCGGAAGAGCCCTGCTCTGTCACAGGTGGGGCCTGCAGGGAGCATCTTGTGGGAGGGGGGTGGGAGTCGGCTCTGCAGAGAGCGCTCCAGGGGTAGGACCTGGTGTGGTGATCCCGCCCAACTGAGTCAGCAGCAGGTTAGAGGTCTGAGCTGCGCCGAGTGTCTGGGAGCTGGTACACCTCCAGGTGTGTGTCAGTCCACGAGAACTAAGAGGTGGGCAGGTCACACTTGTTGGCCTTCTCTCCCCATTCCCAAGGCCACAGATGCCCCTGGCCCATCTCAGGGCTCCCCTAGCCACACTTCCCTCCAGCCAGCTCCCCAGGCTTGGATACAGTCCAGCCCGCTGGCCCCTTCTCTTCATTCTTGGCTGGATTTGGTAACCACGCTGGCCTTACTCCCCTTGGTTCCACTGGCCTGCAGAGCCTTGGCCCTGCCTCTGGAACTTTTAAGTATTCACACCTCTAGCCTCACCCACCACAAACACCAGGCTCTAACTAGGCACGGATGTTGTGACTGAGCTTCAGGGTTGTTGGCTCAGCAAGCCTCGACTGGGTGTCTTTAGTGTCCAAGGTGGGTGGGCACTGGGCTGCAGCTCAGGCCCTCTGAGATGCTCTTGGGGGAACTTCCTTCCCTGAAGCCCCCAGCAAATCTCCTTTGTCTCATTGGCCTGAACTGGGTCAGGTCCCCAGTGCTGAACCAGGGGTGGACCACTTCCATGGCCTGGACATGGGAAGTGGGGCTGGGCTAGGGGAGACAGGACACTCGAATAAAAATCTGGATATAGCTTCCAAGAAGAGGGATGGATTTTAGGAGCTCAAACCACTGACTGTGCGCTCTGTGGTGGCTTCCCATGAGACCCAGGGAACGAGCCTGGATGGAGACCACGGGTGTGTGTGTGTGTGTGTGTGTGAATGTATGTGTGTGTGTGTGCGTGTGTGTGAGTGTGTGTGAATGTATGTGTGTTTGAGTGTGTGTGTGTGTGAATGTGTGTGTGTGTATGAATGTGTGTGTGTGAGTGAATGTGTGTGTGAGAGAGAATATTTGACACTTGGGAGATCATGGCTTTTATTCACCCTATCCAATCTATCTCAGGCTGATCTCAGTGAGGTCAGCATGTGACTGGCAAACACAACCCATGAAAGGCTGTTCTTCGTATTCAAGGAATAATGTTCACCTGACCCTCCCCTCCACCCCCAGAGATAGGACCTGTTCCCCCACTGGAGACAGTGCATACTGTGACCTTCACCAGCCATTTGGAGACTTGTGGCTGGGGATCAGCACCACCCGGCTTCACAAGGGAGGGGGCGTCTTTGCTGGAGGTTCCTGGGAGCTGAGGCACCTGAGGCCCTCTTCAGACAGAAGCAGGCGGAAGCTTAGGTGAGTCTGGGGGTCAGATCAGTGGGATTGGAGGGGCCTGGAGCTCAGGAGAGAGGCCAGACTGAGGGGCGGGGGGCGGAGATGGGAAGAGAAGAGGGTACCTGGGAGAGGGGAGAGCCCCTGGGGCAGGGCGGTCCAACCGTAGCATCCAGTCCGGGGAGGATGAAGAGGTTTCGTGGGGATGGGATGCTGAGGAGCTGTGAAATGCCTTCCTGTAAGAAGAGTCCCCTAGTAATTAGTGATGTTGAGCATCTTTTCATGGACCTCTTGGCCATCTGTATGTCTTCTTTGGAGAAATATCTGTTTAGGTCTTATGCCCATTTTTTTTGATGGGGCTATTTGTTGTTTTGATATTGAGCTGCATGAGCTGTTTGTATACTTTAGAGATTAATCTTTTGTCAGTTGCTTCATTTGCAAATATTTTCTCACATTCTGAGAATTGTCTTTTTGTTTGTTTTGTTTATGGTTTCCTCTGCTGTGCAGAAGCTCTTAAATTTAATTAAGTCCCTATTAGCGGGGCAGAAATAGAGACACAGATGTAGAGAGTGGGCCTGTGGACTTGGGGTGGGGGGAAGAGAGGGTGAGGTGACTTGAGAGGAGGCTAAGGCTAAGTTGCTTCAGCCGTGTCCGACTCTGTGTGACCCCATAGACGGCAGCCCACCAGGCTCCACCATCCCTGGGATTCTCCAGGCAAGAATACTGGAGTGGGTTGCCATTTCCTTCTCCAGTGCATGAAAGGGAAAAGTGGAAGTGAAGTCGCTCAGTCGTGTCCGACTCTTAGCGACCCCATGGACTGTAGCCTACCAGGCTCCTGTGTCCATGGGATTTTCCAGGCAAGAGTACTATCTGTAAAATAGACAGTGGGAAGCTGCTGTACAGCACAGTTTGGTGCTCTGTGATGACCTAGATGAGTGGGATGCAGGGGGAGGGAGGTGCTAGAGGGAGGGGATATGTGTATACATATGGCTGATTCACTTCCTTGAACAGCAGAAACTAATGCAACGTTGTAAAACAATTTTACTCCAGTTAAAAAAAAAAAAAAAAACACTTGTGGCTGGTGAGGCCAGAGAGGGTGGAAAAAACAGGCAAGAGAGCCTTGCCTGGCCTGCTCTTGTATCCCTGGGGGTCTGGGAAGTGACCGCTGTGGGCCTGCCTGAGAACACAGGCGGGCCACTGCTGACACTCCAGGCCTGGCTCTGGCTGTGCAGACAGACAAATTGCTGAGGAAGGCCCTTCTCAGTGTAACTAACAAGGATAACCAACAGTGAGCCAGGAAGCTGCCTTCCTGAACTCCCCTGATTACAGACGAGCATCCTGACTGCTGGCGGGGAGAGAGGGGGAAGAGACCTCCCTGGTACCCAGCCAGCCAACGTCAGCTCACACTGGGCAGATATGGATGCCAGGTCTTGGAATCTCAGAGTGGGCAGAGGCTCTGTCAACTCACGTCCCTGTGTCTTGCCTTGTGTGAGCTGCCGGGGTGACCAGGGAGGAGGCCCAGCTCTTCCCACAAGGAGGTGATAAGCCTGTGGTGGGTCAAGGTTCACACACAGAGACCATCCTAGAGCCAAGGCAGTGAGATTCCTCCCTTGGAAGCCTGATATGATGCCCCATTCTTACTTTGGTGGGTCTACAGGGCAGAATGGGCTGGGAAACTTGTAGAAGGTCATCCTTCATTCTGAGCTGGCAAACCCCACTCTGTGGCTTCAGGCCAGTGCCCTTACCCAAACTTCAGGTGCGGATGTCTAACTGCCCATCTTCCTGATGGCTATGGCATCTCTAAACTGGGCTGATCAAACCCCAGACGCTGCAGGGTCCTCACCCGATACTCAGCTGTTCTTCCTCCCTAACTGAACTCTGATTTTGTTCAGGGTACCAGTCAACTCCCCTGAAGTCACTCAGCCTTCCTCACAGCTATGGGTGGCCTTTCAACATAGTTTTGGCCAACGAGATGAGGGAGGGCATCTTTTCTCTCCAAAGTCAAAGCCTTCTTAAGGGAAGGGCCCTTGGGAATTCCCTGGTGGCCCACTGGTTAGAACTTGGCAATCTTACTGGGCTCAATCCCTGGTCAGGGAACTAGGGTCCTGCAAGCTGCAGGCACAGCCAAAAAAAAAAAAATTAGAGAAGGGCCCTTGCCTCTCTCCTTGCTTGGAATGAAGCAAGTCCATCACATTGGTGGGGTTTCTGTTACCAGGACGGTCCTGGTGGCTTGGTGCTCCTGGATCTGTCCCCCTGCAGGCCTCTTAAAGGGCTCTAAACCTTTCCTCCTTACCCTGCCACCCCCGCCCCCCCCCCCGCCTCCAGTTCAGGCCTGTCGCCTCCTCCTGCAGGAATGTGACAAGTAGTGTCCTGGCCCACCTTGCTGCCTCTAGTTGATGCCTGAAGCAGACCAGGGCTACCAGTGCGATTTTTCAGGAACTCATTCCTGATCAAATCGCTCTCCTGTTTAAAGTTCCTGGTAGTCTCCATTTTCCCCACAAACCCAATCCCTCACCCAGGCCCTTAGTGTCTGGCTCCTGACTATCTCTCCACCCCATCTTCTTCAGCTCCCTGCTTTGAATTTGCTGTCCCTGGGACACAGGCAAACTGCCTGGCCTCTCCGGCTGTTAACACTGCTCCGCTAGGTTGTGCCCTAGGGCCCTGCAGAGATGTGCTCTCCCCCACCACTGACCCTGAGCCGGTAGCACATGCGTGTCTGGTCCTAGGTGTTGGCTGCCCCCTCTGAGCTCTGCCCCCACCCTGCACCTGTCCTCTGTCAGTCAGGGCCCTTGGCACTTGTACCATGTGTAGGGGTGGAACTATCCGCTCCTCTGCCCGAGCCTTCGCCTCGAGGTCTAGGCTGGGGCGTTCAGAGTGCTGGTTCCCACTCTCTGCTCAGTGCCTGCCGAGCAACTACCACGTCTGCTTATTGCAGAAGCTACGGGTCATTGTTTAGTAAACCTGGAATAAGTGAGTCATACTTTCATCCTCCTAGCCCAGCACCTGTTTCGTCTTTGCCCGTTTTGATCTGTGGTTTTTAAAACTCCAGAGCAGACTGGTGATTCTCTTGGCCACATTTCCCTTGTGGCCTTGGTCACCACGTCTGAGATGTCTCAGCTCTCGGTGGGCTCTGATCCTGCCACAGCTGACTCCTGTCCATGTCAGCCTGTCCTGGCACCCAGGGCAATGGACAGACAGGGCGATGAAAGCAAGTCTCGATCTGCTCAGAACCCTCAGGGGACCTCCCCTAATCTGCTTAGAGGCTCTGAAGCCAGCTCCCCCACATTTAAGTCAGGGGGCTGTGATAAAATTTCTGAATCCCACCAGTCAATCCTAAAGGAAATCAACCCTGAATATTCATTGGGAGGACTGATGCTGAAGCTTCAATACTTTGGCCACCTGATGCAAAGAACTGACTTATTGGAAAAGACCCTGATGCTGGGAAAGATTGAAGGTGGGAGGGGAAGGGGACGACAGAGGATGAGATGGTTGGATGGCATCACCAACTCAATGGACATGAGTTTGAGTAAGCTCTGGGAGTTGGTGAAGGACAGGGAAGCCTGGTGTGCTGCAGTCCATGAGGTCAACAGAAAGTCAGACCAACTTAGCAAATGACCAACAACACAAACAAAGCCAGCCACATGCAGAGCCCCACGCTCCTCAGATGATCTCCTCTGGAAGGCTGGCTTCCCCTCTTTGACACCCCCCTTCACCTGCTAATCTTTCTCTATTTTGTCACAAGGATTTCTTGAGAGGTCATGAGATCCTAAGGCAAAGATTGAATTTTAAGATGTGTGTCCATAATTTTTTCAGCTAACAGTTCATCCAAGTGAACATTTATCTTTGAAAATAGTGTGTTTTGCAGAATCAGACTCACAATGCAGAGAACAGACTTGTGGTTTTGCCAAGGGGGAGGGGGAGGAAGGGTGGATTGGGAGTTTGGGATTAGCAGATGCAAGCTATAATATATAGGAAAGATCAACAACAAGGTCCTACTATAGAACACAGGGAACTATATTCAGTATTCTGTGATGAAACATGAAGGAAAATAATATAAAAAAGAATGTATATATGTATAATGAACCACTGCTATACAGCAGAAACTAACACACATTGTGGATCAACCATACTGCAACGAAAAAAAAAAAATAGTGTATCTGGTGTATGTGTCCTTATTCCAACAAAAGACCACACTTGTTCAGCAGGTTCTGGGATTTCCTCTCGGGGAGCATGTTCAGACCACAGAAACGTGAGTGAAAGTTTTCTGTGTTGGAAGATTATCCTCTTCTGTTGGGGTATTTCAGTTTTTGTGTGATAGGAAGAAAACAATTTCCATCAGAAAATTTGTCTACGGTTAGCAGTTGGAATGGATTAAACTAAGAGAAAGCAAAAAATTCCTCTGAATGAGGAAAAAGGTCATTTGTTGGAAAAAACATCTTTAGATCATGTTTGGTTTGCTTGGGTCTAACCATGGTTTCTCCCCTCACTCACAGGCTGGAAGGAAAGAGACAAAGAGGTGAATGGTTCTGCACAAGGAAGTACTTTCCCTCTGCTTGTGGGGGAGGTGGATGGGGGAGGTGGGGACCTCAGGAGGGGATGGTGGAGAGAGAAGGGGAGGAGGGGTCTGGAGGGAGAGGGCCTGAGGATACAGGGAAGTCAGGCCCAAGAACCCACCGGCAAGAACATTCTTGGCAGCGAATCCTTGCATCTGTGAGACACTGAAAACTAGCATTCGGTTTGTTTCTAATTCTCTGTGTGTTTGCTCAGTCGTGTCTGACTCTTTTCCACCCCAATGGACTGCAGCATGCCAGGCTCCTCAGTCCATGGAATTTTCCAGGCAAGAATACTGGAATGGGTTGACATTTCCTCCTCCAGGGGATCTTCCTGATCCAGAGATCAAACCCACATCTCCTTTGTCTCTTGCATTGGCAGGCAGATCCTTTACCACTGAGTCACCTTGGAAGCCCTTCTAATTCTGTGTGCTAGGCTGAAAATCCTGCCTTTTGTTCTGAACCTTTTGTGTGTCAAGTCTGCTTTGAGGAAATCCAGGAGCAGGAGGTCCTGAGAACAGAGCTTGGAGGAAAGGGCCATCTCCCCTCAAGTCCTCAGCCCTGTGAAGGTGAGGCAGGGTCTGAAATGTTCAAAATATGTAGGAAGGAATAGAGGGCCATTCCACTTGGGAGCAAAGGAAAGGGTGGTTCCAGGAGGGGCAGGGGCCCAGGGCATTGACAAGGCAGATGTTCGGGTTGCATTCAAGCCCCCACAAGCTGGTGCCAGGCTGGTTCCCAGCCTGGCTCTGGACTCCAAGCCTGTGGCCTTGATGGAAGGACATTGCCTTGGGCCTCAGTTTGTTTCCTGTGAAATAGCGATGACAGTACTTAATTGGCAGGGCTGTTGCATGAAATAAGAAGTACTATAGAATATTTTTTAAGAGGTAAAATCATATATACATTTATATTTGCATATAAAACAAATAAAAAGCAACACATTTTGTGTAATCAGTTAATAAAGAACCAGTGAGATGCTACCAGGTAGTTTCAGTGGACACTAGATTCACAGAGATTCAGTCTCTCCTGGACAAAATTCTCGTGCCCTGGGACCAGGAATCACATGTATCTCTCTTTGTCCTGTACAAGCTAATTCAATCTCCCCAGAACAGCAGCCACAGTTAGTCACAGGCATGCACCCCTTACAATCAGACAACTCCCTGGGTGACACCCATAATTCCATCCGTAATTATTTCTTTGTGCAATAGAGTTTCTGACAGTTTTTTAGGCAGTCTTATCTTCTCCTCCAGGACCATAATCATCACCCCCAATTCCACTTGATCACAAAATTATGGCCTCATTCAGTTTGACCTGATTATTTATGTAGGTGCAGTAAGAAAGTTTGTTAATTTACAGGCCTCCTTAAGTTGTCCTGTGCCATCGCCAAGGCCCTGGAATTAGCTTCTGTGGGAAGTTTTCACAATGAGTCTCAGCCTGGATTTTTTTTTTTTCATTGAAGTATAGTTGATTTATAATGTTGTGCTAATTATGGTTGTACAGCAAAGTGATTCAGGTACACACTCATGCATGCTTTTTTGTATTATTTTGCCATTATGGCTTATCACAGGCTATTGAATATAGTTCCCTGTGCTCTACAGTAGAACCTTGTTGTTTGCCCATTCTGTATATAATTGTTTGCATCTGCTAATCCTAAACTTCTAATTCATCCCTCCCCACACCTCTTCCTCTTGGCAACCATCAGTCTATTCTCTGTGTCTGTGAGTCTGTTTCTGTTTCATAGATAAGTTTACTGCATCCTATTTTAGATTCCATGTATAAGGGATATCTTATTTGTCTTTCTCCTTCTGACTTGCTTCACTTGGTACACAAATCTCTAGCTCCATCCTTGTTGCTACCAGTTGCATTATTTCTTTCTTTTTTATGACTGAGTAGTATTCTAAAATCACAGGAAACTAAACAAACTGATCACATGAACTACAGCCTTGTCTAACTCAATGAAACTATGAGCCATGCTATGTAGGGCCATCCAAGTTGGATGGGTCATGGTAGAGAGTTCTGACAAACATAAGGGAATGGCAAACCACTTCAGTATTCTTACCTTGAGAACCCCACGGACAGTATGAAAGGGCAAAAAGACAGGACACTGAAAGATGAGCTCCCCAGGTCAGTAGGTGCCCAATATGCTATTGGAGAAGGGCAGAGAAATAGCTCCAGAAAGAATGAAGGGGCTGAGCCAAAGCAGAAACAACACCTAGCTGTGGATGTGTCTGGTGGTGAAGGTAAAGTCTGATGCTGTAAAGAGCAATATTGCATAGGACCCTGGAATGTTGGGTCCATGAATCAAGGCAAATTCAAAGTGGTCGAACAGGAGATGGCAAGAGTGAACATCAACATTTTAGGAATCAGTGAACTAAAATGGACTGGATTGGGCGAATTTAATTCAGATGACCTTTATATCTACTACTGTGGGCAAGAATTCCTTAGAGAAAATGGAATAGCCATCATAGTCAACAAAAGAGTGCAAAATGAAGTACTTGGATGCAATCTCAAAAATGACAGAATGATCTCGATTTGTTTCCAAGGCAAGCCATTCAATATCACGGTAATCCAACTCTATGCCCCAACCACTAATGCTGAAGAAGCTGAAGCTGAATGGTTCTATGATGACCTATAAGACCTTCTAGAACTAACACCCAAAGAAGAGGTCCTTTTCATCACAGGGGACTGGAATGTGAAAGTTGGAAGGCAAGAGATAACTGGAGTAACTGGCATGTTTGGCCTTGAAGTACAAAATGAAGCAGGGCAAAGGCTAAAGAGTTTTGTCGAGAGAACACACTGGATATAGCACACACCCTCTTCCAACAACACAAGAGACAACTCTATACATGAAAATCACCAGATGGTCAATACCAAAATCCGATTGATTATATTCTTTGCAGCTGAAGATGGAGAATACAGTCAGCAAAACAAGACCAGGAGCTGACTGTGGCTCAGATCATGAACTCCTTATTGCAAAATTCAGACTTAAATTGTAGACAGTAGGGAAATCCACTACACCTTTCAGGTATGACCTAAATCAAATCCCTTACAATTGTACAATGAAAGTGCCAAGTAGATTCAAGGGATTGGATCTGATAAACAGAGTCCTTGAAGAACTATGGACAGAGGTTTGTAACATTGTACAGGAGGCCGTGATCAAAATCATCCCCAAGGAAAAAAAGTGCAAAAAGGCAAAATGGTTGTCTGAGGAGGCCTTACAAATAGCTGAGAAAAGAAAAGCGAAAGGCAAAGGAGAAAATGAAAGATATACCCATTTGAATGCAGAGTTCCAAAGAATAGCAAGGAGAGATAAGAAAACCTTTCTAAGTGAACAATGCAAAGAAATAGAGGAAAACAGTAGAATGGAAAAGCCTAGAGATCTCTTTAAGAAAATTAGAGATACCAAGGGAACATTTCATGCAAAGATGGGCTCAATAAAGGACAGAAATGGTATGGACCTAACAGAAGCAGAAGATATTAAGAAGAGGTGGCAACAATACACAGAAGAACTATACAAAGAAGATCTTCATGACCCAGATAACCACGATGGTGTGATCACTCACTTAGAGCCAGACGTCCTGGAGTGCGAAGTCAAGTGGGCCTTAGGAAGCATCACTAAGAGCAAAGCTAGTGGATGGAGGTGATGAAATTCTATCTGAGCGATTTCAATTCCTAAAAGATGATGCAGTTAGAGTGCTGCACTCAATATGCCGGCAAATTTGGAAAACTCAGCAATGACCACAGGACTGGAAAAGGTGAGTTTTCATTCCAACCCCAAAGAAGGCAATGCCAAAGAATGTTCAAACTACCATACAATTGCACTCATTTCACTAGCAAAGTAGTGCTCAAAATTCTCCAAGCTAGACTTCAACAGTGTAGGAACCATGAACTTCCAGATGTTCAAGCTGGATTTAGAAAAGGTAGAGGAACCAGGGATCAAATTGCCAATATCCACTGGATCATAGAAAAAGAAAGAGAATTCCAGAAAAACATTTACTTCTGCTTCATTGCCTATGCTAAAAATTTTAACTATGCGGATCACAACAAACTGTGGAAAATTCTTAGAGATGGGAATACCAGACTATCTTACCTGCCTCCTGTGAAACCTGTATGCAGGTCAAGAAGCAACAGTTAGAACTGGACATGGAACAAGGAACTGGTTCCAAATTGGGAAAGGAGTACATCAGGCTGTATGTTGTTATCCTGCTTGTTTAACTTATATGCAGAGTGCATCATACGAAATGGCAGGCTGGATGAAGCACAAGCTGGAATCAAGATTGCTGGGAGAAATATCAATAACCTCAGATATACAGATGACACCACCCTTATGGCAGAAAGCAAAGAGGAACTAAAAAGCCTCTTGATGAAGGTGAAAGAGGAGAGTGAAAAAGCTGACTTAAAACTCAACATTCAAAAAACTAAGATCATGGCATCTGGTCCCATCACTTCCTGGCAAATAGATGGGAAACAATGGAAACAGTGATAGACTTTATTATCTTGGGCTCCAAAATCACTGCAGATGGTGACTACAGCCATGAAATTAAAAGTTGCTTGCTCCTTGGAAGAAAAGCTATAAAAAACCTGCTGCTGCTGCTGCTGCTAAGTCACTTCAGTTGTGTCTGACTCTTCGCGACCCCATGGACTGCAGCCTACCAGACTCCTCCATCCATGGAATTTTCCAGGCAAGAGTACTGGAGTGAGGTGCCATTGCCTTCTCCTACTAGGGTGCATGCTTCTATTCAAATTAGAGTTTTCTCCAGGTATATGCCCAGGAGTGGGGTTGGTGGATCATGTGGTAGTTCTATTTTTTAGTTTTTCCCTTGTTTTCTGTTGCAAGATGACTCAGTCTCACTTTTTACATGTTGAGTCCTAGACCTGTAACTGGTCAACACCCCTAGTAAATGCTGTCTGGAGAGCATGACCTAGCTATAAGTGTGCTCCGTGCAGTGCCCTCCTCCAGGGAATTTTCCCAACCCAGAGATCGAACCCAGGTCTCCTGCATTGCAGGCAGATTCTTTACTGACTGAGCCACCAGAGAAGTCCAAGAATACTGGAGTGGGTAGCCTATCCCTTCTCCAGGGGATCTTCCTGACCCAGGAATCGAATCGGTGTCTCCTGCATTGCAGGCAGATTCTTAACCAGCTGAGCTACAAGGGAAGCCCCAGAAGTGTGCTCACTAATAGTGTATGGGCATTTCTTCTAGCCCTTTTTAGTGGATGGAGCTAGGAAACACATACTTCTTAAGAGAAAAATACTCTATGATATCATACTGCTATTTCTGATTTATTTTTTAATTAATTTATTTTAATTGTAGAATAAATGCTTTACAATATTGTGATGGTTTTTGCCATACACCAACATGAATTGGCCACAGGTATACAAGTGTCTCCCCCATCCTGAAGCCCCTCCCGCCTCCCTCCCCACCCTATCCCTCTGGGTTGTCCCAGAGCACTTGCTTTGGGTGCCTGGGATTTTTGCCTAACTTCCTTGATTTTATACTGTATCATTTTTATGGTGAAAATTATGGTTCCTAATGATGGCAACACAATCACTTAATAAAAACATTAATACTACTGAATGCAGCCTATAATTTCCGTTTTTATTACCCATAGAATATTTCCTTCTTGGGAGGTATAGCAAAAATGCTGTGTTTTAAAGCCACTTCAAGTAATTGTTTTCTTTATGTGGTTAAGCCACATTTCATATGTGGTCAGTCTAATTCATTTTGGTTTACTTTCAAATTTTAAGAGAAATTTTCTTTTGTGACTACAATTTTAAAAATTATATAAAATGTTTAAAGTCCAAAGAAAAAACTATTTAACAAGCTGCACTCACAGAAGCCTTGCTTCCATTGTTTTTGTTTAGTCACTAAGTCGTTTCTGATTCTTTTCCACCCTGAGCACACCAGGCTTTCCTGCCCTTCACCATCTCCTGGAGCTTGCTCAAACTCATGTCCATTGAGTTGATGATGCCATCCAACCATCTCATTCTCTGTCTTCTCCTCCTCCTCCTGTCCTCAATCTTTTCCGTCATCAGGATCTTTTCCAATGAGCTGGCTCTTTTCATCAGGTGGCCAAAGTATTGGAGCTTCAGCTTCAGCATCAGTCTTCCCAATGAATATTCAGTGTTGATTTCCTTTAGGATTGACTAGTTTGATCTCCTTGCAGTCCAAGGGACTCTCAAGAGTCTTTTCCAGCACCACCATTTGAAAGCATCAATTCTTCAGTGCTCAGCCTTCCTTATGGTCCAATTCTCACATTTGTACATGACTACTGGAAAAACCATAGCTTTCACTATATGGACTTTTTTCGGCAAAGTGTTATCTCTGCTTTTTAATAGGTTGTCTATGTTTGTCATACTTTTTCTTCCAAGGAGTAAGTGTCTTTTAATTTTGTGGCTGAAGTCACTGCCTTCAGTGGTTTTGGAGCCCAAGAAAATAATATCTTTATTTTCCCTTTACTGTGTTTCTTTTTTTCCCAAATAGATAACCATTAAAAAAAAAAGGATAGGTATTTCGGCTGTGTAAATAGAGCAAGAAAATAGTGCCTGTAAGAGCTGTAAACATGGATCCACAGTGTGAAATTCTGAGCATTTTCACTTGACTCAGAATGATTAAAAACTGGTTTGATGATAATTATTAGTCCACTGTAAATTCTCTAAAGAAAGTTTAGAGTCCCATAGTTTCTTCTTGTACTTGATGATTTACACAGAAAAAAAAAATCCCATATATGATACCATGACCTCATCAATACCATTATACCATATGTAATACAAATGGAGGCGATTAAAAAAAGTGGAGGTGACTGATTTTGGGGGAGTGGAGTTCATTGCTTCCAGGTGGAGTTACAGAGGCAGTCTTGGTCTTGCCATCCTTCTTGAGGTTCACTTTCTTTGGGATAGAAAGTCTTCCCTGAAGAGCACACAGACATAAAACACACAAAAAAGACACTGAGTCAGGCTTCTAAAACCATTTGAAAAATTTTGCTTCTCCTCCCTGCCTTTTAGGCTTCCCAGGTGGTGCAGTAGTGGAGAATTCACCTGCCAATGCAGGACACACAGTTCAATCCCTGGGTCAGGAAGATACCCTGGAGAAGTAAATGGCAACCTACTCCGATCTTTTTGCTTGGAGAATCCCCTGGACAGATGAGCCTGGCAGGCTACAGTCCACAGGGTCACAAAGAGTTGGAATCAACTGAAGCGACTGAGCATGCACACGTGCAGAAGATACAAAATTTTATAGACGTGACTTTGGAAAATTTTATAAGTGTGACTTTGGAAAGTTCTTATGTACAGTAAATAGAACAATTTGAAGATCAAAATCATGACTCTAGTATAGTGTATGATTGTACTGGACAAGTTCAATATGAAGGTAAGTGTGCCTAATCACATGACAATACTGTCAGCACACACTTTGTAGATAAATCACCCCCATCTCCACCCTGCTGATTCTAAGAATTAAATTTAACTGAGCTCTTAGCTCTAACTTGTAGTTTATAGGCAAAACAGGGGGTAGAGGAACAAATTAAATGACACCACGAAGCAACAATCAGACAACTCTGAAAGGTGGGTCATCTATGTCCCAATGTAGGTCAATATAACATATAAAAAGATAACAGAGTGAGCAAGGGGAATGTTCTAGACCAGCAGTGCACAGTAGAAATTCCTGTGATGATGGGAATGTTCTGTCATATAGATGTGACTGTTAAGCACTGGGCTGAGGAGCTGTGTTTTTAATATTATTTCATTATTATTCTTTATTTTCAGTTAATTCAGAGAGCCACATGTGGCCAGTGTTTACCACTTTGGACAGGGCAACATCTAGATTAGTGGTTCTTCTTTTTTTTAATTAATTAATTTTTTAATTGAAGGATAATTGCTTTACAGAATTTTGTTGTTTTCTGTCAATCCTCAACATGAATCAGCCATAGGTATACTTATATCCCCTCCCTTTGAACCTCCCTCCCATCTCCCTCTCCATCCCACCCCTCTAGGTTGATACAGAGCCCATGTTTGAGTTTCCTGAGCCATACAGCAAATTCCCATGGGCTATCTATTTTACATGTGGTAATGTAAGCTTCTATGTTACTCTTTCCATACATCTCACCCTCTCCTTTCCTCTCCCCATGTCCATAGGTCTATTCTCTATATCTGTTTCTCCACTGTTGCCCTGTAAATAAATTCTTCAGTACCATTTTTTTAGATTCCATATATATGTGTTAGAATACGATATTTATCTTTCTCCTTCTGACTTACTTCACTCTGTATAATAGATTCTAGGTTCATCCACCTCATCAGAATTGACTCAAATGTGTTCCTTTTTATGGCTGAGTAATATTCCATTGTGTATACATACCACAACTTCTTTATCCATTCATCTGTCGATGGACATCTAAGTTGGTTCCATGTTCTAGCTATTGTAAATAGTGCTGCAATGAACAATGGGATACCTGTGTCTTTTTCAGTTTTGGTTTCCTCAGGGTATATGCCTAGGAGTGGGATTGCTGGGTCATCTGGTGGTTTTATTCCTGGTTTGTTAAGGAATCTCCATACCATCTTCCATAGTGGCTGTATCCATTTACATTCCTACCAACAATGCAAGAGAGTTCACTTTTCTCCACACCTTCTCCAGCATTTATTGTTTGTAGACTTTTTGATGATGGCCATTCTGACTGGTGTGAGGTGATATCTCAATGTAGTTTTGATTTGCATTTCTCTAATAATGAGCAATGCCAATCATCATTTCATGCATTTGTTAGCCATCTGTATGTCTTCTTTGGAGAAAAGTCTGTTTAGGTCTTTTTCCCACTTTTTGATTGGGTTGTTTGTTTTTCTGGGATTGAGTTGTATGAGCTGCTTGTATATTTTGGAAATTAATCCTTTGTCAGTTGTTTCATTTGCTATTATTTTCTCTTATTCTGAGGGTTGCCTTTTCACCTTGCTTATAGTATCCTCTGCTGTGCGAAAGCTTTTAAGTTTAATCAGGTCCCATTTGTTTACTTTTGTTTTTATTTCCGTTACTCTAGGAGGTGGGTCACAGAGGATCTTGCTTTGATTTATGTCATCGAGTGTTCTGCCTATGTTTTCCTCTAAGAGTTTTATAGTTTCTGGTCTTACATTTAGGTCTTTAATCCATTTTGAGTTTATCTTTGTGTATGTTCTTAGGAAGTGTTCTGATTTCATTCTTTTACATGTAGCTGTCCAGTTTTCCCAGCACCACTTATTGAAGAGGCTGTCTTTGCCCCATGTATATTCCTGTCTCCTTTGTCAAAAATAAGGTACCCATAGGTCCATGGGCAGAGAATGCAGTGGCAACCCACTCCAGTGCTCTTGCCTGGAAAATCCCATGGACAGAGGAGCCTGGTTGGCTGCAGTCCATGGAGTCTCGAAGAGTCGGACACGACTGAGCAACTTCAGTTTCACTTTTCACTTTCATGCATTGGAGAAGGAAATGGCAACCCACTCCAGTGTTCTTGCCTGGAGAATCCCAGGGACGGTGGAGCCTGGTAGGCTGCCATCTATGGGGTAGCACAGAGTTGGACACAACTGAAGCAACTTAGCTGCAGCAGCAGCAGCAGCAGGTGCATGGGTTTATTTCTGGGCTTTCTATCTTGTTCCATTGGTCTATATTTCTGTTTTTGTGCCAGTACCACACTGTCTTGATGACAGTAGCTTTGTAGTATCATCTGAAGTCAGGAAGGTTGATTCCTCCAGCTCCATGTGTTTCCACATGAATTGTGAAATTTTTTGTTCTAGTTCTGTGAAAAATGCCATTGGTAATTTGATAGGGATCACATAGAATCTGTAGATTGCATTTGATAGTATAGTCATTTTCACAATATTGATTATTCCTACTCAGGAACAATCTGATTTTGATGTTTACCATCTGGTGATGTCCATGGGTAGAGTCTTCCCCTATGTTGTTGGAAGAGGGTGTTTGCTATGACCAGTGTGTTCTCTTTGCAAAACTCTGCTAGCCTTTGCCCTGCTTCATTCTGTACTCCTAGGCCAAATTTGTCCATTACTCCAGGTACCTCTTGACTTCCTGCTTTTGCATTCCAGTCCCCTATGATGAAAAGGACATCTTTTTTGGGTATTAGTTCTAGAAAGTCTTATAGGTCTTCATAGAACCATTCAACTTCAGCTTCTTCAGCATTACTGATCTAGGCATAGACTTGGATTGCTGGGATATTGAATGGTTTGCCTTGGGAATGAACAGAGATCATTCTGTTGTTTTTGAGACTCAACTGTACACAAGTACTATATTTTGGACTCTTTTGTTGACTATGATAGCTACTCCATTTCTTCTAAGGGATTCTTGCCAACAGTAGTAGATATAATGGTCATCTGAGTTAAATTCACCCATTCCAGTCCATTTCAGTTCACTGATTCCTAAAATGTTGATGTTCATTCTTGCCATCTCCTGTTTGACCACTTCCAATTTGCCTTGGTTCATGGACCTAACATTGCAGGTTCCCATGCAATATTGTTCTTTACAGCATTGGACTTTACTTCCATCATCAGTCACACCCAAAACTGGATATTGTTTTTGCTTTGGCCCCGTCTCTTCATCCTTTCTGGAGTTATTTCTCCACTGTTCTCCAGTAGCATATTAGGCACCTACTGACCTGGGGAGCTCATCTTTCAGTGTCCTATCTCTTTGCCTTTTCATACTGTTCATGGGGTTCTCAAGGCAAGAATACTGAAGTGGTTTGCCATTCCCTTCTCCAGTGGACCACATTTTGTCAGAACTCTCCACCATGACCCGTCCATCTTGGGTGGTCCTACACCGCATGGTTCATAGTTTCATTGAGTTAGACAAGGCTGTGGTCCATGTGATCAGCTTGATTAACTAGCATTATAGCATCTGCTCCCATCACTTCATGGCAAATAGATGGGGAAACAATGGAAACAGTGAGAGACTTCATTTTAGGGGGCTCCAAAATCACTGCAGATGGTGACTACAGCCATGAAATTAAAAGACACTTGCTTCTTGGAAGAAAAGCTATGACCAACCTAGAGAGCACATTAAAAAGCAGAGACATTACTTCGCCAACAAAGGTCCGTCTAGTCAAAGCTATGGTTTTTCCAGTAGTCATGTATGGATGTGAGAGTTGGACTATAAAGAAAGCTGAGCACCGAAGAATTGATGTTTTTGAACTGTGGTGTTGGAGAAGACTCTTGAGAGTCCCTTGGACTGCAGGGAGATCAAACAAGTCCATCCTAAAGGAAATCAGTCCTGAACATTCACTGGAAGGACTGATGTTGAAGCTGAAACTCCAATAATTTGGCCACCTGATGTGAAGAACTGACTGATTGGAAAAGATCCTGATGCTGGGAAAGATTGAAGGAAGGAGGAGAAGCAGACAACAGAGGATGAGATGGTTGGATGGCATCACCAACTCAATGGGCATGAGTTTGAGTATGCTCTGGGAGTTGGTGATGGACAGGGCAGCCTGGTGTGCTGCAGTCCATGGGGTCACAAAGAGTCAGACATGACTGAGCGACTGAACTGAACTGACCCAGGAACATGGAATATCACTCCATCTGTTTATGTCATCTTTGATTTCTTTCATTAGTGTCTTATAATTTTCTGTGTACAGTTCTTTTGTCTCCTTAGCTAAGCTAATTCCTAGATATTTAATTCTTTTTGTTGCAATGGTGAATGGGATTGATTCCTTAATTGCTCTTTCTGATTTTTCATTGTTAGTATACAGAAATGCAAGTAATTTCTGTGTATTGATTTCATATCCTTCAACTTTGCTAAATTCACTGATTAGCTCTAGTAATTTTCTGATACTATCTTTAGGGTTTTCTACATACAGTATCATGTCATCTGCAAACAGTGAGAGCTTTACTTCTTCTTTTCCGATCTGGATTCCTTTATTTCTTTTTCTTCTCAGATTGCTGTAGCTAGGAGTTCCAGAACTATGTTGAATAATAGTGGTGAAAGTGGACACCCTTGTCTTGTTTCTGATCTTAGGGGGAATGTTTTCTTATTTTCAGCATTGAGAATAATGTTTGCTGTAAGCTTATCATATATGGCCTTTACTATGTTGAGGTAGGTTCCTTCTATGCCCAGTTTTTTAAGAGTTTTAATCAGAAATGGGAGCTGAATTTTGTCAAAGGCTTTTTTTGCATCTATTGAGATTATCATATGGTTTTTATCTTTCAATTTGTTAATATGGTATATCACATTGATTCAGTTCAGTTCAGTCTCTCAGTCATGTCCAACTCTTTGCAACCCCATGGACTGTAGCACACCAGGCTCCCCTGTCCATCACTAACTCCCAGAGCTTACTCAAACTCATGTCCATTGAGTTGGTGATGCCATCCAACCATCTCATCCTCTGTCATCCCCTTCTCCTCCCACCTTCAATCTTTCCCAGCATTAAGATCTTTTCAAATGAGTCAGTTCTTCCCATTAGGTGGCCAAAATATTGGAGTTTCAGCTTCAGCATCAGTCCTTCCAATGAATATTCAGGGATTGAGTCAGTTCAGTGAGAATCAATCACATTGATTGATTTGTGTATTTTGAAGAATCCTTGCATCCCTGGATTATACCAAACTTGATCATGGTGTATGAGCTTTATGATGTGTTGCTGAATTCTGTTTGCTAAAATTTTGTTGAGGATTTTTGCATCTATGTTTATCAGTGATATTGGCCTATAGTTTTCTTTTTTTGTGTTGTCTTTCTCTGTTTTTGTTTCAGGGTGATAGTGGCCTCATAGAATGAGTTTGGAAGTGTTGTTTTCTCTGCTTTTTTTTTGAAAAAGTTTTAGAAGGATAGGCATTAGCTCGTCTCTAAATGTTTGATAGAATTCTCCTGTGAAGCCGTCTGGTCCTGGGCTTTTGTTTTTTGGGACATTTTTGATCACAGCTTCAATTTCAGTGTTTGTAATTGGGTTGTTCATAATTTCTATTTCTTCCTGGCTCAGTCTTGGAAGATTGAACTTTTCTAAGAATCTCTCCATTTCTTCCAGGTTATCTATTTTATTTCCATGTAGTTGTTCATAATAGTCTCTTATAATCCTTTGTATTTCTGCACTGTCTGTTGTAACCTCTCCTTTTTCATTTCTAATTTTGTTGATTTGATTCTTCTCTCTTTTTTTCTTGATGAGTCTGGCCAAAGGTTTGTCAATTTTGTTTATCTTCTCAAAGAACCAGCTTTTAGTTTTATTAATCTTTAGTATTATTTCTTTCATTTCTTTTTCAGTTATTTCTGCTGAGATCTTTATGATTTCTTCCCTTCTACTCATTTTGGAATTTTTTTGTTCTTGTTTTTACAGTTGTTTTAGGTGTAAAGTTAGGTTGTCTATTCGATGTTTTTTTGTTTCTTGAGGTAGGATTGCATTGCTTTGCTTTCCTCTTAGAACTTCTTTTGCTGCATCCCATAGGTTTTGAGTTGTGTTTTCATTGTCATTTGTTTCTAGAAATTTTTTGATTTCCCTTTTGATTCTTCAGTAACCTGTTGGTTATTTAGAAATGTATCATTTAATCTCCATATGTTTGTGTTTTTTTTACAGTTTTTTTTTTCTTGTATTTGATATCTAGTCTCATAGCATTTTGGTCAGAGAAGATGCTTGATATGATTTCAATTTTCTTAAATTTACTGAGGTTTGATTTGTGACCCAAGATGTGGTCTATCCTGGAAAATGTTCCATGTGCACTTGAGAAGAAGGTGTATTCTTCTGCATTTGGATGGAAAGTCCTGAAGCTATTAATGAGATCCATCTCATCTAATGTATCATTTAAGACTTGCGCTTCCTTACTAATTTTCTGTTTTGATGATCTGTCCATTGGTGTTAGTGGGGTGTTAAAGTCTCCTACTATTGTTGTGTTACTGTCAGTTTCTCCTTTTATGTCTGTTAGTGTCTGTCTTAGGTATTGACGAGCTCCTACATTGGGTGCATAGATATTTACAATTGTTATGTCTTCCTCTTGGATTGATCCCTTGATCATTATGTAGTATCCTTTCTTTTCTCTTGCAAAATTCTTTGTTTTAAGGTCTATTTTGCCCAATATGAGGATTGCTACTCCAGCTTTTTTTTTGCTTCCCATTTGCATGGAATATATTTTTCCATCCTCTCACTTTCAGTCTATATGTGTCTTTAGTGGATCTGAAGTGGGTTTCTTGTAGACAGCATCTATATGGGTCTTGTTTTTGTATCCATTCAGCCAGCCTGTGTCTTTTGGTTGGAGCATTTAATCCACTTATATTCAAAGTAATTATTGATATATATGTTCCTATTGCCATTTTCTTAATTGTTTGGGGTTGATTTTGTAGGACTTTTTCTTCTCCTGTATTTCTTGACTACATAAGTGCCTCTAACATTTGTTGTAAAGCTGGTTTGATGGTACTGAGTTCTCTTAACTTTCGCTTGTCTGAAAAGCTTTTTATTTCTCCATCAATTTGAATGAGATCCTTGCTGGGTACAGTAATCTTTCGCTTTCAGTACTTTAAATATATCCTGCCATTCCTTCTGGACTGCAGAGTTTCTGCTGAAAGGTCAGCTGTTAAACGTATGGAGTTTCTGTTGGATGTTACTTGTTGCTTTTACCTTGCTGCTTTTAATATTCTTTTTTGTGTGTTTGGTCTTTGTTAGTTTGATTAGTATGTGTCTTGGATTGTTTATCCTGAGTCAGACTCTTTGCACCTCTTGATCTTGACTATTTCCTTTTCCATGTTGGGGAAATTTTTAACTATAGTCTCTTCAAAAAATTTCTCAACCCTTTCTTTTTCTCTTCTTGTGGGATGCCTATAATTCGAATGTTGGTGCATTTGATATTGTCCCAGAGGTCTCTGAGACTATCCTCAGTTGTTTTGATTCTTTTTAGTTTATTCTGCTCTTCAGAAGTTATTTCCACCATTTTATCTTCCAGCTCACTGATTCATTCTTCTGCTTCAGATGTTCTTCTATTGATTCCTTGCAGAGTATTTTTAATTTCAGTAATTGAGATGTTTGTCTCTGTATGTTTACTTTTTATTTCTTCTAGGTCTTTGTTAATTGATTCTTACATTTTCTCCATTCTGTTTTCAAGGTTTTTGATCATCTTTACTATCATTATTCTGAGGTTTTTTTTCAGTTAGTTTGCCTGTTTCTTCTTCATTTACTTGAACTTCTGTGTTTCTAGTTTGTTCCTTCACTTGTGCAGTATTTCTCTGCCTTTTCATTATTAATTTTCAACTTATTGTGTTTGAGGTCTCCTTTCCCAGGCTGACAGAATGTGGTTCACTGGAGAAGGGAATGGCAAACAAACCACTTCAGTATTCTTGCCTTGAGAACCCCATGAACAGTATGAAAAGGCAAACAGGACACTGAAAGATGAACTCCCCAGGTCAGTAGGTGCACAATATGCTACTGGAAATCAGTGTAGAAATAACTCCAGAAAGAATGAAGAGATGGAGATAAAGCAAAAACAACACCCAGTTGTGGATGGGACTGGTGATAGAAGCAAGGTTTGATGCTGTAAAGAGCAATATTGCATAGGAACTTGGAATGTTAGGTCCATGAATCAAGGCAAAGTGGAAGTGGTCAAACAGGAGATGGCAACAGTGAATGTTGATATTCTAGGAATCAGCGAACTAAGATGGACTGGAATGGGTGAATTTAACTCAGATGACTATTATATCTACTACTGATGCAGAGTACATCATGAGAAATGCTGGGCTGGAAGAAACAAAAGCTGGAATCAAGATTGCCGGGAGAAATATCAATAACCTCAGATATGCAGATGACACCACCCTTGTGCAGAAAGTGAAGAAGAACTAAAGAGCCTCTTGATGAAAGTGAAAGAGGAGAGTGAAAAAGTTGGCTTAAAGCTCAACGTTCAGAAGACTAAGATCATGGCATCTGGTCCCATCACTTCATGGGAAATAGATGGGGAAACAGTGGAAACAGTGTCAGACTTTATTTTTCTGGGCTCCAAAATCACTGCTGATGGTGATTGCAGCCATGAAATTAAAAGACGCTTACTCCTTGGAAGGAAGGTTATGGCCAACATAGATAGCATATTTAAAAGCAGAGACATTACTTTGCCAACAAAAGTCCGTCTAGTCAAGGCTATGGTTTTTCCAGTGGTCATGTGTGGATGTGAGAGTTGGACGGTGAAGAAAGCTGAGAGCCGCAGAATTGATGCTTTTGAACTGTGGTGTTGGACAAGACTCTTGAGAGTCCCTTGGACTGCAAGAAGATCCAACAATCCATCCTAAAGGAGATCAATCCTGGTTGTTCATTGGAAGGACTGATGTTGAAGCTGAAACTCCAATAGTTTGGCCACCTCATGCGAAGAGTTGACTCATTGGAAAAGACCCTGATGCTAGGTGGGATTGGGGGCAGGAGGAGAAGAGGACAACAGAGGATGAGATGGTTGGATGGCATCACTGACTCGATGGACATGGGTTTGGGTAGACTCCGGGAGTTGGTGATGGACAGGGAGGCCTGGCGTGCTGCAGTTCATGGGGTCGCAAAGAATCGGACACGACTGAGCGACTGAACTGAACTGTGGGCAGGAAACCCTTAGAAGAAATGGAGTAGCCCTCATAGTCAACAAAAGAGTCCGAAATGCAGTACTTGGATGCAATCTCAAAAACGACAGAATGATCTCTGTTCGTTTCCAAGGCAAATCATTCAATATCACGGAAATCCAAGTCTATGCCCAGACCAGTAATGCTGAAGAATCTGAAGTTGAATGGTTCTATGAAGACCTACAAGACCTTCTAGAACTAATACCCAAAAAAGATGTCCTTTTCATTATAGGGGACTGGAATGCAAAAGTAGGAAATCAAGAAACACCTGGAGTAATGGGCAAATTTGGCCTTGGAGTACAGAATGAAGCAGGGCAAAAGCTAATAGAGTGCTGCCAAAAGAATGCACTGGTCATAGCAAACACCCTCTTCCAACAACACAAGAGAAGACTCTACACATGGACATCACCAGATGGTCAACACCGAAATCAGATTGATTATATTCTTTGCAGCTAAAGATGGAGAAGCTCTATACAGTCAGCAAAAACAAGACCAGGAGCTGAGTGTGGCTCAGATCATGAACTCCTTATTGCCAAATTCAGACTGAAATTGAAGAAAGTGGAGAAAACCACTAGACCATTCAGGTATGACCTAAACCAAATCCTTTATGACTATATAGTGGAAGTGACAAATAGATTTAAGGGACTAGATCTGATAGACAGAGTGCCTGATGAACTATGGATGGAGGTTCGTGACATTGTACAAGAGACAGGAGTCAAGACCATCCCCAAGAAAAAGAAATGTAAAAAAGCAAAATGGCTGTCTGAGGAGGTCTTACAAATAGCTGAGAAAAGAAGACAAGTGAAAAGCAAAGGAGAAAAGGAAAGATATACCAATTTGAATGCAGAGTTCCAAAGAATAGCAAGGAGAGATAAGAAAGCCTTCCTCAGAGATCAATGCAAAGAAATGGAGGAAAACAACAGAATAGGAAAGACTAGAGATCTCTTCAAGAAAATTAGAGATACCAAGGGAACATTTCATGCAAAGATGGGCTCAATAAAAGACAGAAATGGTATGGACCTAACAGAAGCAGAAGATATTAAGAAGAGGTGGCAAGAATACACAGAAGAACTATACAAAAAAAGATTTTCACGACCCAGATAATCATGGTGTGATCACTCACACTCACCTAGAGCCAGAGATCCTGGAATGCAAAGCCAAGTGGGCCTTAGGAAGCATCACTATGAACAAAGCTAGTGGAGGTGATGGAATTCCAGTTGAGCTATTTCAAGTCCTGAAAGATGATGCTGTGAAAGTGCTACACTCAATATGTCAGCAAATTTGGAAAACTCAGCAGTGGCCACAGGACTGGAAAAGGTCAGTTTTCATTCCAATTCTAAAGAAAGGCAATGCCAAAGAATGCTCAAACTACCATACAATTGCACTCACCTCGCATGCTAGTAAAGTAATGCTCAAAATTCTCCAAGCCAGGCTTCAGCAATACGTGAACCGTGAACTTCCAGATGTTCAAGCTGGATTTAGAAAAGGTAGAGGAACCAGAGATCAAATTGCCAAATCTGCTGGATCATTGAAAAAGCAAAAGAGTTCCAGAAAAACATCTATTTCTGCTTTATTGACTGTGCCAAAGCCTTTGACTGCGTGGATCACAATAAACCGTGGAAAATTCTTCAAGAGATGGGAATACCAGACCACCTGACCTCCTCTTGAGAAACCTGTATGCAGGTCAGGAAACAACAGTTAGAAGTGGACATGGAACAACATATGGGTTCCAAATAGGAAAAGGAGTCCGTCAAGGCTGTATATTGTCACCCTGCTTATTTAACTTATATGCAGAGTACGTCACGAGAAATGCTGGGCTGGAGGAAGCACAAGCTGGAGTCAAGATTGCCGGGAGAAATATCAATAACCTCAGATATGCAGATGACACCACCCTTATGGCAGAAAGTGAAGAAGAACTAAAGAGCCTCTTGATGAAAGTGAAAGAGCAGAGTGAAAAGTTGGGTTAAAGCTCAATATTTAAAAAACTAACATCGTGGCATCCGGTCCCATCACTTCATGGCAAATAGATGGTGAAACAGTGGCTGACTTTATTTTTTGGGGCTCCAAAATCACTGCAGATGGTGATTGCAGCCATGAAATTAAAAGATGCTTACTCCTTGGAAGGAAAGTTGTGACCAACCTAGACAGCGTATTAAAAAGCAGAGACATTACTTTGTCAACAAAGGTCCGACTAGTCAAGGTATGGTTTTTCCAGTAGTCATGTAGGGATGTGAGAGTTGGACTATAAAGAAAGCTGAGTGCTGAAGAAGTGATGCTTTTGAACTGTGGTGTTGGAGAAGAATCTTGAGAGTCTCTTGGACTGCAAGGAGATCCAACCAGTCCATCCTAAAGGAGATCAGTCCTGGGTGTTCATTGGAAGGACTGACGTTGAAGCTGAAACTCCAGTACTTTGGCCCCCTGATGCGAAGAGCTGACTCATTGGAAAAGATCCTGATGTTGGGAAAGATTGAGGGCAGGAGGAGAAGGGGTCGACGGAGGAGGAGATGGTTGGCTGGCATCACCTACTCAATGTACATGGGTTTGGGTCGACTCCGGGAGTTGGTGATGCACAGGAAGGCCTGGCGTGCTGCGGTTCATGGGGTTGCAATGAGTTGGACACAACTGAGCAACTGAACTGAACTGAACTTTCCCAGGCTTCAGGGTTGAATTCTTTCTTCCTTTTAGTTTCTGCCCTCCTAAGTTTGGTCCAATGGTTTGTGTAAGCTTTGTATAGAGTGAGATTTGTGCTTAGTTTTTTTGTTTTGCTTTGTTTTTCCTCTGATGAGCAAGGCTAATTGAGGTGGTAATCCTGTCTGCTGATGGTTTGGTTTGTATTTTTGCTTTGTTGTTTAGATGAGGCGTCCTGCACAGGGTGCTACTGGTGGTTGGGTGATGTTGGGTCTTGTATTCAAGTGGTTTCCTTTGTGTAATTCTCACCATTTGATACTCCCTAGGGTTATTTCTCTGTTAGTCTAGGGTCTTGGAGCCAGTGCTTCCCTCTCCAAAGGCTCAGAGTTTGATCTCTGGTCAGGAATGAAGATTCCATAAGTGGTTTGTTATGGCATTAGGTAAGATTAAAATCAATACCCAAAAATGAGAAACCAAAGATGAATCCCAGACAAGTGGCAGTTACAAAATCAGGCAAATAATAATTAAAATAATGGAATATACACAAATACATATACACCTACGAGCAAAGTCAAAACAGTACAACAAAAATAAAGTACAGTAGATTGACCCAGCAAACAAAGGAAATAAAAAATTATATCTACCAGTTAAGAACAAAACTAACTAAAGCACAAACTGGAAAACTAAACCAAAGCAAGGTGCCAAGTGGGAAATAAAGCAATGAACACAAAACTAACAAATATGTTGAGAGGATAGGAAAGAAAGTATAAATATGCAAAGTTAAATAGAGGTAGATAAAGAAGATTTATATACATTAACTGCAAGGGGAAAGAACAGTAGGAAAACCAAACAAAAGAATAAATGTAGAAAAATTATAGGTTTAAAAAAATTAAAAATTAAAATTAAAAGAAGAGAAAAAAAAAAGGAAGAAGAAATTAAAAAAAAAAAAAAGAAAACTCTGAAGAACTGCAAAAGCCCAACATAGAGGCAGAGGTTTATAACAATAATAAAAAATGTGCCTGAGAAAAGTAAAAGCTCAGAAGCTTAAGTAGATTTCATAGTGCCAATAAAATCGACAATTACAACAGAGGGGGGGGAAAGAAAAAAAAAATCCAAAAGAATCTATAGAACAAGTCAAAACATAAGAATAACGAATGTTTCTCTTGAGTCACTGCTGTCAGAGTCCTTTCCCTCGCTGGGATTCACAGTCCAGCTCACCTCCCTAGGATGCCCTCCAACATTGTTCTGACCTCTGGACCTGCTGTGGGGGCAACTCAGATTCTAATCTGGTCCTACTTCTGTATGTTCTTGCCTCCAATGTCCATGGCTATCAGAACTAGTGCGTTTTCTTTTGTGGGAGCTCTCAATGACCTTTTATATAGTCCACAGACACAGAGTGTGCCTGGTTGATCGTGCGGATTTAATCTGCAGCTTAGTACAGCTGGTGAGAAGGTTTTGGGTCTTCTTCCTTAGCCACACTGCCCTGGGTTTCAATTGTGGTTTTATTTCCACCCCTGCATGTGGGTCGCCCACTGGGGTTTGCTCCTGAGGTTGCCCTGGAGGATTTGGGTTTGCCCCTGTGAGGGCCAGGTGTGGAGGTGATGCAGCTGTTTGGGTTGCAGGGGTTCTGGCAGCACTAGGTACTGAGGGGAGTTGGCGGCTAGGGCCGCAGGAAATATAGTGATCTAGATGGCTATGGCAACCAGTATTGGCCAATACGCTCCAGTATTCTTGCCTGGAGAAGCCCCCTGATGGAGAAGCCTGGCAGGCCACAGTTCACAGGGTCGCAAAGAGTTGGACATGACCGAAGTGACCCCGCGCGCGTAGATGCAAGACTTTTTTTTGGCCTGTGGCAGCTCTGCCCCAGTGAGAGTTGAGTGTGAAGGTGGCACAGCTGCTTGGTTTGTGGGGACCCTTGCGGCACCAAGTGTGCAGGCACACGGACTGCCTCCGCTGCAGGAGTTATGGCCCTATCAGAGTCTTTTTTGAGCTTCTTGTAGCGGCGATCAGAAGGCCTCTTTGACCAGGCTTTCTCTGTAGCTACGCCCATTCAGGCACTTAGAGGGCTCCCTTGCCTGGGGTCCTTTTCTGTTATTGGGTGCATCAGGCACATAGAGGTCCCCCTCCCTCCCCCCGGCTGGGGTCCTGTCTGTAGATTGGGGGGTCAGGCACTTAAAGGGGCACCCTGGCTGGGGTCCTACTCTGTAGTTCAGTGCGTCAGGCTTTGATGGGCCAGCCTCTCTATTGTTCAGCTGCCCGATGCTGGCCTGTGGGCAGAGAGAGGCTATGGTGATGGCTCCACCCCCTATACGTGACTCAGCAGTATTGCCTTTCTTCCATGGCTGCTCTTGCTTTCCTCCACCGGCATTTCCCACCGCAATCTCCTCCCTCACATCCCCTTGATCTGTTTCTCCACAGTCAACAGCAGCCCTCGCCCTGGGATTACTTCACAACCCCTAAATTCCAGTTCCCAGCTGCTGCGCCTTCTGGGGAACTGCATCCCTGTCCCCGGTATGTATGGCTGCAGCAAGAACTGTCTGATTTTCCTTCCATTTAGGCTGCCACAGATCAGCTGTTTCACTCTCAGCCTTAAATGTTTCTCCTCTGACTCAGACAATTGCCCTGATGTGGGGACTGGACCTCTGCTTCAGCTCCCCCACCCGCTGAGGGCAGGTCCAGTCCTACTAACACTCCTGGTTTCCCTCCTAGTTCTTTCATCCTACTGAGTTTTGTGTGGTTCTATATATTCTTTTCCGCTGGTCAGGCACTCCTGTCTGCTCTCAGCTGGTGTTCGGCATGAACTTCTCTGTCTGAAGATGTATTCCTGATGTATCCATGGAGAGAGATGTGTTCCATGTCCACCTACTCCTCTGCCATCTTGTTCTCCTGTCTACCAGTGGTTCTTGATTGGATCTTTATTTCAACCAACCAACTGCAAGACATTTGGGGGAGGTATAAAAGGGAGGCATTTAAACGGGTTCTGGTTATAAGATGATATTAGGAAATTTTTGTTGATATTCTTAGTTGTGATGATGGCTTTGTGTCTATGTAGGTAGATGTCGCTTACTCCTTGGAAGGAAGGTTATGACCAACCTAGATAGCATATTTAAAAGCAGAGACATTACTTTGCCAACAAAGGTCCGTCTAGTCAAGGCTATGGTTTTCCCAGTGGTCATGTATGGATGTGAGAGTTGGACGGTGAAGAAAGCTGAGCGCCGAAGAATTAATGCTTTTGAACTGTGGTGTTGGAGAAGACTCTTGAGAGTCCCTTGGGCTGCAAGAAGATCCAACCAGTCCATCCTAAAGGAGATCAGTCCTGGTTGTTCATTGGAAGGACTGATGTTGAAGCTGAAACTCTAATACTTTGGCCACCTCCTGTGAAGAGTTGACTTATTGGAAAGGACCCTAATGCTGGGAAGGGTTGGAGGTAGGAGGAGAAGAGGACGACAGAGGATGAGATGGTTGGATGGCATTACCAACTCGATGGACATGGGTTTGGGTAAACTCCGAGAGTTGGTGATGGACAGGGAGGCCTGGCGTGCTGTGATTCATGGGGTCGCAAAGAGTCGGACACAACTGAGCGACTGAACTGAACTGAAGTAGCTGTCATTTTTAAAAAAGATTCACATCAAAATGTTATAATACCTGTAATTGACCTCAAAATACCTTTGCCAAAAAAAGTAAACATAAAAAAATGTCAACCATGATTCAGTCTAGGTAATGGATACATGGAGTTTTGTTATACCATTCTGTTTACTGTTCTGCTTGAAACTTTTCATAATAAAAAGTAAAAAAAAAAAATATTCAGAAGGGGTCATTATAATTGTAAACCAGGTTTTATTTGAGATAAAATGAAATAATTTTATTTTTATAATTTTTAGCTTTATTTTTCAAATTAAATCTAACTAGAAGATTTTCTTCCTAATATTTCCTCCAAATTTTAGTTTCTGTTTTAAGCAAGTTCACTTTTAGTGGACTTTTTTCCTTTTGGTGTCAGTATTTTTGAGTAACAGCTTGAGTGCTCACG
Organism: Giraffa tippelskirchi; assembly: GCF_054371585.1. NCBI lineage: Eukaryota > Metazoa > Chordata > Mammalia > Artiodactyla > Giraffidae > Giraffa > Giraffa tippelskirchi. Next base: position 68,482,532 of record NC_137277.1, read on the forward strand.
ACTTTACAAGTAAGAATTCTAAAAAATTCCCTTTGAAAATGAAAGTGGAAAAATTCCTTTTGAAAACAAAGCCAAAGTTCTACATTTTTGCTTCCTGACCACTGCCAAGTGGCTACAAAGGGCCGTTTCTCCAAGATTCACTCATCTCCTGTGCCAGGTGCTGGGTCCCAGGGTAAGCTCTTTCCTTGCCAGCTGTGTCCCAGGGCAGTGCCTTGACTTCCTGTCTGTCAAATGGGGGTATTAGTGGTCTCCCAGGAGATAGCGAGGAGTAAATGAACTGATGCTGCAAACCCAAAGCATTTGTAGGCTGACCCTGAGAGGCCTTGGGTGAAGGCTGTACCCTGAATGAGACATGCTGGGTGTGTGCCCTGCTTCCAGAACTTCCTCAAGCTCCCAGCTTTATTGGAAGTACTCATAAAACTAACACTACTGAAGGAATTTCCAAAAGAGATAAAGTAGGGCTGGAGGGGTCTGGACAGCTCTGAGAGGAGCCATGGAAATAGTTACTATAGCCCAGAGACTAAACAGTTTGAGCAAAGAGAGGGGATCTGAAGTGCTTGTTTTGGTGGGTAAATTTTTTCAAAAAATTAATTTTATTGAATATAGTTGATTTACAATGTGTTAATTTCTTTTGTACGGCAAAGTGACTCAGTTATACACAGATACATTCTTTTTCATATTCTTTTCTATTATGGTTTATCACAGGGCACTGAATATAGTTCCCTGTGCCACACAGTAGGCCCTTGTTTGTCCATTCTATATGTAATAGTTTGCATCTGCTAACCCCCAAATCCCAATCCATCCCTCCTTCACCCTCTTCCCCTACTGCCAGCAGTCTTTTCTCTATGTCTGTGTCTGTCCGTAAATTCATTTGTGTCAAATTTTAGATTCCATATATAAGTGCTACCATATGGTATTTGTATTTCTAACTTCACTTACTATCATCATTTCTAGGACTGCCCATGTAGCTGCAAATGGCATTATTTCATTCTTTTTAATGACTGAATAGTATTCCATTGTATATGTACCACATCTTCTTTATCCATTCATCTGTTAGTGGATATTTAGGTTGCTTCCATGTCTTGTCTGGGCTTCCCTGGTGGCTCAGCTGATAAAGAATCCACCTGCAATGCAGGAGCTCTGGGTTCAATCCCCGGGTTGGAAAGATCCTTGGAGAAGGAAATGGCTACCCACTCTAGTATTCTGGCTTGGAGAATTCCATGGACTGTATAGTCCATGGGGTCACAAAGAGTCGGACACAGTTGAGTGACTTTCACTTTCATGTCTTGACTTGTAAATAATGCTGCTATGAACAACTGGGGTGCGTGTGTCTTCGAATTGTAATTTTCTCCAGATATAGGCCGAGGAGTGGGATTGCTAGATCATACAGCAACTCTATTTTTAGTTTTTTGAGGAACCTCCATACCGTTTTCCATAGTGGCTGCACCAGTTTACATTTTGGTGCGTAATTGCTTCTTTAAATTCCAAGCAATATTACACAATTCTTTGGGCAAAGGAATCAGCATGACTCTAGTCTCGCTCCAGCCCCACTGGAGGCCATGGCCTTGAGTGAACTTGCATCCTGGGGGCTGCTACAGGTGCAGTGACTATGTGTATGCAGATGAGTAGCCATTTCTTCTCACCTCCAGCCCAGACTTCTCTTCTGAGCTTTAAACATAAATGTGTCTACCTGATCAGCTGTTATGGATTTCTCAAAGGCACCTCAGATCGGGCCCAGCACATACAACAAAATGCAAAGCTTGAGGCCCCCCGAAACCTGCTCCTCCTTCAGTGAGGGACATCCTCTCCATCCAGAAGTGGGAGTCTAAAAATATTTTTACCTCTTTCTCCTTCCTTCTCCTCTCTCCCAGAGCCAATCATAACCAAGTCTGATCAGTTTCCGCTCTATTGCCAGCCTGCCTTTTTTTTTCCATTTCTGTCCCCTACAGACTTCCAAAGCCATGAATCTCCGTACATCACCCCTCTGCGAACAGTTCCTCAGTAGCTGTCCATTGCTCTTGCCTTTAGGAACCATAGCTTCTATAAAGTCCTTCAAGGTCTGTTGTGGTCTGACACTTGCCCAATGTTCCTGCCTTATCTTGCCCTATTCTCTGCACTGACTCAAGTTCCACTGAGGAAAACAGGCTTGGCCAAGAAGGGAGTTAATTAGTACCAGCCTTGTAGAAAACAAACTTTAGGAGAAAAAGAGCATGTCTGGTTGATTATCACAAAACTAACTCTTGGAAAACAGGATGGCTGCCATTTGTGGGAACATGGGATTCTGACAAACTAAACTGGCTCATTGAGCTACCACTGCCTCCTTTTTCTAATTTGCAAAGCTCAGGAGCCATACCGTCATTGGTACCTTAGAGTGTATTTCTGGATTGACATTTGTGACAGTTCTGATCTGGTTTTGAAGTTTCTTGGCTTTAAGTTGTTCCTTGAACCTCATAGTTGTTGCCTAGTACAGTGGACCAGTGTTCAAATACTGGCTCCTCTGCCTAATAGTCCTATGAGTAGGATCATAACCTCTCTGACCCTCAGTCTCTTCATCTATAAAACAGAGATAATTCTACTTGTTTTGTTTGCCTTGAAGGGTTGCTTTGATGCTCACAGAACTCATGCAGCCATTGTGTATGGATAAGGTGACTCACATAGGTCATTGGTCCAAGCTGGGCCAGATTTAAGAGTGACAGGGTATGATATTTATAATTACAGAGGGACAGTAAGTCCAAATGGGACAATGCTGTGAAAACTGGGACACTTGGTGACCCTGAGCACAGAAGGTGACCTTTTTGTACACTATGGCTTTTGTTCTCCCAGCTGATGACAGTGGGAAGGTGAACAAGGCTGCCATGCTCAGAACGAGTTTGTATTTAAAAGTTTTCTATGTGTTTTTGGCCCCCATGGAGATCATTTATATTCCTTAGGGCATCCAAGATAAACAGTGGGTTTGTTTTTGGAAGCTATTAAATTACTCACTTTGCCTGCCATTGCAGAAGATGAGGGTTCGATCCCTGGGTTGGAAAGATCCCCTGGTGTAGGAAATGGCAAGCCACTCCAGTATTCTTGCCTGGAAAATCCCATGGACAGAAGAGCCTGGTGGGCTACAGTCCATGGTGTTGCAAGGAGTCAGACATGACTTAGTGACTAAACAACAATAACAACAAGTGTTCCTGTTACTGTGTCTAGCTGATTACAAGTATTACTAGTTTGAAGGGAAAGCCTTCAGATCAGGGCAAGGCTGTACCGTGGGCAGGGAGTCTTTTGCATGAGCTTCTGAAGTCATAGGCTTGGCCCTAGTCCTTTCTCTTCTCTTTAATCTTTCCATCTTCTCCACTTCTCTCTCTCTGTGTCTTTGTCTCTCTCTCTCTCTCTGATCTCCTCTCCCAAAACTGTCTTAATTGTTCATGGGTCAGGTTGATTTGTTACCTTCTTGCACAAAACATGACAAGGAATGGCTTGGTCTAGAGCCCCCTTCATTGGAAGGTCCATGTTAGTTTGGGGGCGGGGCTGGCACTTGGGTGAGGGAATGGGGAGTTGACTTGGGTGCAAAATTTAAAATGGCACCCCAAAACTCAGGAATCAAGATATGTATTATTTTAATGCAATGTTAAAAATAATAAAAATTAAGGTCAAATTTCCAAGATGAACTAAAAAATATTGAAATTTTAAATAAAGACAAGATTAGTGCCAAATCATATTGAAGCTGAGGCAAAAAGAAAAATCTGTAATATTGATCCTGTCTTTAATGGAAATTTTTATATTTTGTGTATCATTTTTTTTGTTGTTGTTATTGTTTTGCATTAACTGTCACAGGATGAGGGGGCTCTTTAAAGCTAAAACACCACAGAGCCCTCCTCCCTCCCCCTACTATTGGAAGTGTCTCAGTGGAAGGCTGGGCTCATTTCATGCCACAAAGTACAGAAGGAAAGCAAGGCCAAGACAGAGTTACTGCTGGGACAGTGAATAAGGGAAAGGCTGGAAATTTAACCTGGAGACAGGAGACAGGGCAGATGTAGGCATAGGAGAGCCCAGAGTGCCTTCTGGGCTGTGTAAGAAGAAAGACTTCAGGTCATCTGTGAAGAAACTTGGATTTCCCACAGTGAGAGTGGAGACTGAGGCCTTGAGGTGTTTGCTGGGTTGCCCACCCTCCCTGGGAATGCCCACACTCAGAGAACAAGAGCCCCCGGGCCGGCTTGGGAGACACCCACTCCACAGCCCTCTGTGGGCATACAGAGCTGTCCTCTCCTTTACACTCTCTCAAGCACCAAAACCTGTGCTGGAACTTTACCCAGGCCTGAGTCTGCCATGAATTCTGGACAGGCCCTGACCCAGGCCTCACTCTCCAGGGCCTCTTCACCTGGCGGTCTTTCCCTCTGGGGTGGAGAGGATCAGAAGCTCTGCTGGCACACCTGTTCTGTGAATTAGAATGAGGCACCCTGAAGTGGAGGGTGAGGGGGAAGCACCCTACATGCTGACTGATGTGAACAGAGTGGTGCCTGCCCCCACCCCTCGGGAAGCGCTGTAAGCAGATAAGTTAGGGGGTCCCTGGAGAAAGAACAAGGCACGGCTTTCTTGACACAAGAGAAGCCATTTCAGAATCTAAGCCTGGCCACAATGCTTGACCTTGAACAGATTGTAGTAATCAACTATCTTAAAGGAACAAAGGAATGCAGGAACAGAGAAAAGGGAGTCAAACAATAATGCGATGATAAAGCAGTGTCCTAGTTCCTCCTTAAGGACTAATTTTGTTGTTCAATTGCTAAGTCATGTCCGGCTATTTGCGACCCCATGGACTGCAGCACATTAGGCTTCCTTGTCCTTTACTATCTCCTGGAGTTTCCTCAAATTCATATCCATTGAGTTGATGATGCCATCCAACCATCTAATCCTCTGTTGTCCTCCTCCCCTCAACCTTTAACAGCATCAGAGTCTTTTCCAATGAGTCGGCTCTTTGCATCAGGTGGCCAAAGTATTGGAGCTTCAGCTTCAATATCAGTCCTTCCAGTGGATATTCAGGATTGATTTCCTTTAGGATTGACTATACATAATGATATATTTTTGTGGGGGAATCAAAGCCCCCACCCAGCTGGAGGACGGAATGATAGTGTTGACCCTCCTGACTTAAACCAACTAAAGCTTGGACTCTGTTGACCTTTGCCCCAATTCTATGCTGAATTCTCCTCTGCTCAATCCCCCCCATGAATATGCAAGGACCCTTAGCTTAAAGCTTCCTCAGTTTTGCTGTTAGGAAGACACTGCTTTGGAAAAGATCCCCAGTGTTCTCCTAATTTGCTGCAAGTAAAAAAAATCCTCCCATCCTTCCTTCTCCCAATCTTTGGCTTGGTTGTATCTATTGGTTTGCCACCCATCATGAGGCCAGCCCAGTTTTCAGGTAATAGCACCTTCAGGCAGAGTGTGGTCTGTACTGACCTGGGCTGGACAGTATCCTGCAGATGGTCAGGCAAGGGTCCCAGGACGTTAGGTCAGCAGGTCAAAACTCAAGCATGGGGTGGTGCCCAACCCAATGGGCCCCTGGACAGAGCAGCCCACCGGGGGTGGGAGTCAGGATGTAGGGCCTGCCTGCGCCTGTGTCCTTCCCCCGGCCACCCCACAGAGACCGATTGTCCAGCCCTGGATGTTCACCAGAAGGGGCTGAGACCATCTCCTCTGTGTTTGTGGCTCTCTAAAGCGCTCCACAGGTCTCCAGAACTCCCCTGTTGGCTCTGGGAGCCCTCCTCCCCCTGCCCAGGACTGTCTTGTCCCCAGAAAGTCCACACTGCCATTCTCTGTCCATCCAGACTCTCATGGCATGGAGGTGGGGCCAGGCTTCGGGCTGCCCTGACATGTTCCCAAGCACGGCGCTGCAGAGTTCCCCACAGCTGTGATGTGTGTGGTCCTGGAAACAGACTCTGCAGGGATTTTCTTTGGGAGGTGACCCCAAAGGGAAGCAGGAGAGAGGGAAGAGGCAAACCAAGATTGGGAAACAGACATGTAGGATTTTGTGAGCAATGGGATCACTGCCAAGGATGGTCCACTGGGAGGTCAGGAGCTGAAGTATTTACTACTCTCGTACCCCACTGGCTGGGATGGTCCTTGGGACCATTAAGGGCCTGAGCAAAGAGAGTCAGACACACAGGCTTCTCCTGTAGGCTTAGGCCTGGTGCCCACTCTGCACTTGGAGCATCCTGACTGAGGATGGACTTTGTACTTGAGCACCTATGGGCAGGACAACAGGACTCCCTCTGGTCTTTCTCTGACTCCACTGTAGGTCTATGGCCTGGCCTGTAGCTTGGCCCACACCAGGCCCACAGGATCTGCTTTTGATTGAAGTGTGATGCAGTCCTGACACTAACCACTTGGACTTAGCTCAGCCCTCACAGGCTGAGGGCACCCGCTTCCATAAGATTACCCCCCCCCCCCCGCACCTTCTTCAGATACCAACCATAGGCTCTGGGGCTCCCTGGCCACCACCCAGCTACCAATTCAGGAGTTCTCATGACCACCTCAGGTTCAATAACTCACTAGAATGGCCCACAGAATTCAAGAAAGTACTAGATTTATCAATACAGTTTTGTTTTAAATGGTACAGTTCAGCCAAATGAAGACACAGGTGGGGCCAGGTCTGGGAGGGCCTCACATGTGAAGCCTCTGCTCCCCTGGGCTGAGCCACCCTCCTGCACATCAGCGTGTTCACCACGCAGTAAGTTTGTACTGAGGTTTCATCATGTAGGGTCAGCTGACTGAGTCACGGCCAAATCTGAGTCAAGGCTGAACTTGCTGCACGTGGCCAAAGCCCAACTCTCTAATCACAGGGTTGGTCTTTCCCTCAAGTTGAGATATCTCAGGGCCCACATGACTAACCGTGTTAGTGTAAACTATTGGACTCAGCATAAGTAACCAAGATGCTCTTACTTCTCAGAAAATTCCAAGGATGTTATTTTCCAGACACCTAAGACAATGACCAGCCAGCTTCTTTATTATACAATGTGTGCCTATTCTGATTTGTTAGCAGCTGCTTCCAAAATTGTGCCAAGAAAGTTTCCGAGGCTAGATTCAGGCTCAGTAGAGAGTTACAATGGGCGGAGGTGGTGGCAGTGCCCTATGACATCCTTGTATAGTTGGAATTATCATAAAAAGAGGCAGTTTTGTAGATGCTGGAATATTTTTTTATCCAAATATCTGTTAGCATAGCCCAGAAAAAACACTTGGAATATAGCTTTTTGTGACACAGCAAAGAAGCCCCTTGCAATGGTGGCTAGAACATTAATTTCCATTTATTAAGGGCCTATTGGGTTCCAGAAACTGTACTGGGTACTTCATATATAGTCTCATCTAATTCTCATAACGTCCCCTAAAGCACATATTATTATTCTTGTTTTTCTTGACAACTGAACTGAGACTCAGAGATGTTGACTAATTTACTCAAGATCACACAGCCTCTGTTCTGGTCACGTCACTACTCTGCCTTACTGGCAAACTTCTGTAAGCTGCAGGCACATCACTAGCTGACATAAGTGGAAGGTTTATGCTGTCATCCACAGTCATCTAAATATGGGAGAGACGGGCCTGAGTCTAATAGAGAGAAAGGAGAGCTCACGCTGAGCCGAGAGCAGAGGGCCTCCTGGAGGAAGCAGGGCATGAGGGGAACCCTGAAAGGAGAAAGATGGTTGGTGTTTGGGGAGGAAGATAGGAGGGGATGAGTATTCTGGGAGGGGCCAGGCCTGGTCGAAGGGAGATAGATAGCTTGCAGGCAGTGGTGGGCCCTGGGGTGAGTGTGGGGAGGATGTGTGTGTGTGACTATCTTGGATGGCAGGGATGGCCAGGTGGCTCAAAATGTGGCGGAGGAGCTTAGACTGGAAGCATAGCTGATAGAGCTGAATGACAAAACTGTCCAATCAGTTCTAGGTTTGCCATGCTGACACCAGGCACTAATAGACTGCAGAGGTGATCTCAGTTCATGCCCATGTCAGAGGAGAGAAATGGAGGTTCACAGAAGGGCTTGGGCTTACCCCAGATCACCCAGGAGGAGAGGAAGGAGCCAGAACCGTGGCCCAGGGTCCCTGAGCGCTGAGCTGTGGCGCGAGGGCTGTGTGAGATCCGGATGACCTACCCCATGATGGGGAGCTGGTGCTCCCGTCGCAGGAGGCCTCTGCCAGGGTGGGCGTGGGGTCAGTGTGCAGGCTGAGAGGCTGGAGGACGTGGGGAAGGGTCACCAACTTGGCCCTTGGGGTGGGGAGGAGAGAAGCCGTGTGCAGGGTTTTCACAAGGAACCCGTGGAACGCATGAAGCGCCCTCCAGGAACTGCCTGCCTGTGTCACCACCCACTAGCGACCCGTGTCCTCTGGGCTGTACTTCCTGAATGGCAGGTGTGGAGCTTACTTTCAGCTGCCTGGGAAGGAGGCTAAGGAGGGCTGTTGTTTACACAGGATATTATCAGAACAAATCATGCGTGGGAGCCTGAAGTGTGGAGGATGAGAGAAGTCAGCAGGAGAAAGCAAACCTTTGGCCCCACAGATGGATGTGGTGGGCAACTCTGAGCCCCACCCATCCTGACCCCCACCCACCAGCTGTCAATCGCAACTTTAATAATAATTCCATATGCCTCTGGAGTGATTTCTTGCAGCCTTCATAGACAACTGCTTTCCCCTCCTGTCACAGAAGGGTCGTAGCTGCTAGCAGCAAAACTCCCATCTCCAGCAGTCTCCCCAGCGCAATGGGGTGACTTGTCCAGCGTCTGGCTCAGCTCGTCTTCACCGTTGTCTTGGCTCTGCCTTCTGGCAAGCCTGGGAGCTCCCTTCAGGCTGGGAGCACGTTTCAGCCTTCGTGTCTACACCTCACAGTGAAGAGAGGAAGAGATATCATCTCATTCATTCATTCATTCATTCATCCAACAAATACTTACTGGGTGTCTACTGCATGCGTTTTACTGTTCTCCGTGCTGGAGTTAAACCAGGGAACAAAAATCAGGTGGAGAGCCTTGTCCAGGCGCCCATGTTCCAGCAGAGGGCGGTAGACAGTAACTGTAGTCGGTTTCTTTCAAAAGTGTTAAAAGTGATAGGAATAAGGAGAGCGAGGGACTTGCCAGTGGCTAAGACTCCGCACTCCCAATGCAGGCGACCCGGGTTCCATCCCTGGGGAGCTAGATCCTGCATGTCAAAACTAAAGATCTCCCATGCAAGGGAAGATCCTGGCACAGCAAGGAGATGACAGGATGCACGACCCAACTTGGCAATTGGGGCAGGCCTCATTGAGGAGTTTTCTGGAGGAAGAATGTTTCAGATCGAGAGCAGCTGGTGCAGAGACATGGAGGTGGGCGTGTTCCTGGGTGTCCCAGGAGCAATGAGGCAGCCGGGTGGCTGCAGTGGAGGTTGAGGGGCGGACAGTAAGAGTTGCTGGTGGGGCTGGTGGAGCCAAGTGGCGGCCATTTGTAAGGACTCTGGGTGAAGTGGGGGTTATGGCAGGGGTCTGAGCAGAGGAGTGACACAATAGAACTCGAATTTTGAAAGGCTCTCCTTGGCTGTCACAGCAGCAGGGGCCCAATTAAGACGCTATGTCAGTCACCTAGGCTTGGACCAGGGTGATAGCAGTGGAGGTGGTGGGCCTGGTCAGGTTCCAGACACATTTTGAAGTCAAAGCCAAGAGAATTTCCCAGAAGCTCAGGTGTGGGGGTGTAGGAGGAAGAGAGCAGGGGAAGCTGACTCTGGGTTTTTGGTCTGATCCCTGGAGGAGGTCACTGTTGGACCTGTTAGGGATGATTTGCCCACAAGGCATCTGGTGGAAATGTGGACGAGGCAGGAGTTCACGTGGCCTGGAGTGCTGGGAAGATGTCTGGGGTGCAGACATCTAAATTCAAGAGCTATGGGCAAACGGGTGGTCTTTGGCGCCATGGCCTGAATGACAACAAACAAGTGGGTGTGGAAAGAGAAGGGCACTAGTGCTGGATCCTTCGCCTTCACCAGAAACAATCAGGGAGAGGAAGACTCAGCAGAGGAAATGGAGATGGAGATGGACAGCCCAGAGCTGGAAGCTGTGATACTGTGATTTACAAAAAGAAATATATATTTAGTCTTTGTCCCCTTTTCTGGCACAGAGCTCCTAAAACCCTTGGAACTTGTCTTTGTTATGTTAATGAAGTGGGTTTTGGAAAACATCTAAGGATGGTGGCTGGTGGCCACGTGATGAGAGCACTGGAACTTTAAGTGTCAAGTCCCCTGACGTCTAGGGAGAAGTCACCATGGCCAATAAATAAAATCACTCACTCATGCCTATGTAATGAAACTTCCAGTAAAAATCCAAAAAGGGTTCAGAGAACATCCAAGTGGACAAACCCATGGAGATCTGGGGAGAGTGGCGTGCTCAGAGACAGCGTGGAAGCTTGTCCCCCTCCCCAAATGCTTTGCCCTACGCATCTCTTCCCTCTGGCTGCTCCTGAGTTATATCCTTTGTAATAAACCAATGATCTAGAGAGTAAAATATTTCTCTGAGTTCTGTGAGCCACTCTACAAATTAATCAAATCCAAGAAGGGAGCCATGGGAACCTCCAATCTTCTAGCCAGTCAGTCAGAAGCACAGGTAACAACCTGGACTTGTGATTAGCATCTAAAGCGGGGGAGGAGGGCAGTCTTGTAGGACTGAGCCTCATCTGGGAGAGCTGATGCTGTCTCCAGGTAGATGGTGTCAGAACTGACTTAAATGGTAGCACACTGAACTGGTGTCTGAGAATTGTTTGTTGGTGTGGGGGGAAAAAAACCCTGCACATTGGAATTGGTGCTAGAGTCTTAGACGTTTTAGAAGCCAATGAAGAGAGGAAATGAGGGAGGGGGATTACCTGCTGTGTCCAGCACTGCCTAGTGGAGGGGGAGGAGGAGAAGTGAGATAAGATTTAGCCACATCAGTTACTGTGAGCTTGACGGGGCAGCAAGAGCAGAGTGGTTGGGACGGAAACCCCAATGAGTGGGTTAAAGAAGGATGCGAGGAGAGGCACTGGAGACAGAGTGTGGGTGATTCTGAGTTTTGCTGCAAAGGGAACAAAGGAATGGGGGTAACTAGTAGAGGTGTTACTGAGCTAAGGTCTGGCTGCTCACTGCTCAAAATATCATACTCAAGAGGGAGACAAATGTTGGTAGCATCACTGACTCAATGGACATGAATCAGAGCGAATTCCAGGAGAGAGTGGAGGACAGAGGAGCCTGGCTTGCTGTGGTCAATGGGGTTGCAAAGAGTCAGATACAACTTAGCAACTGAACAACAAAAACAGCAACAAAAAACTGACAACCCCATACCCTGGTGCCACTTTCGCTTCCTGAAGTGACCTACACTCTATCTGTAGAGTATGCTTCTCTCTAAATAAATTCACTTCTTACCTATCACTCTGTCTCTCACTGAATTCTTTCTGTGACGAGACATCAAGAACCCGAGCTTCAGTAAGTCCTGAGACCAGTGTGATCTCAGTTAAGAGATCATGGTCTATGCTTGTGAAGAGCCGTTTTCTGTTAGAAACCTGAATCAGGTTCAGTATGGCTCCCAGCATCAGGAGTCCAGGTTGAGTTCTCAACCACCCATCTAGCAGTTATATCCAAGGCCTGACCTTGACATCCAGGGAGTGGCACGGATGAGGCCCACCTCCCAGCTTCATAGTCCAGGGAGCAGAAGAACTATGACAGAGAAAAAAATTTCTTAGTAATTAAATATTTCTATTTTTCAATCGGTATTTTTTTCAATTTGGGATTTGAAAGATAAACTCCAGTACCATACCTGTTTGTATTATGTTCCATGCATTCACCAGCATTCAGAAAGATTCCATTTGATCATCAAAAAAAAAAAAAAAATGCCTGTGGTCCAAGTCTCAAAATGAGGACACAACCCAGGAGACAGCACCTCTGTCTCTGACAAACTGCAAAGACCAGTCAATGGGGAAGGGACAGTCTTTTTCTGAGGGAGGAAAGGAACAGGCCGAGCTGATTCCATCTTGAAAAAGAAGGAAACTCCATCTTGCACTTTCAGTGAGCTTTGGACTGTGTGCCTGGTAGCAATGGGGATAACATACCTATGCCGAAATGGCCTCCTGGACTGATAAACACCAGATTCCATACTAAGATTTCCCGTCGCCAAAAAGAATGTAATAATCCCCCATGTAGTCAATCACCTTTGTAATCTTTATGGCACCCATTGGTGTAGGCTACAATGTATAACCAGCTGATCCTTCTGGTTATGAATCATGGCTATAACCTGATTGTATCTCCCTTTAACACTTTCCAGGCTAGGTTTAAGGAATTTGGGGATGTGGGCTTGAGCAGTACACTTAAGGTATATAAGGTGTTCACAAAAGGCGGTTGGGGTCCTTGGCTAAGAGGAGACTCTGCCTTGGGCCTACTGGTGTAATAAGCTGCCCTCCACTATCTTCATTGTCCTTCTGAGTGAGTTTGTTTCCTGGAACGCATGGCTACAACATTTCAACAAATGATATAGAGAAAACTGGATGTTCAGATGCAAAAGAATAAAGTTGGGCCTGTTGACTTAGAAAAATGCTCAATGTGAGAATTGCGAGTTACATTTTATTTAGGGGAAAATGAGGACTGCAGCCCAGGAGACAGCACTTCAGATAGCTCTGAGAAAACTGCTCCAAAGAGGTAGAGGGTATTGACCTAAAAATAGTCACAACCTGAAAGTAGAGAGTTGTTTTATTCAGTGGGAAATTCTTAGGACTGCAAACCTGGGAGAGAGCATCTCAAGTAACCCTGAGAAACTGCCCCATGAAGGCAGGGGAAGGAGTCAGGTTGTATAGAAGTTTGCAACAAAGGGGCAGGTAGCCTGAACATCAAAAGATTATTGTTAATTAAGGAAAACCAGGTTTCTCAAGTTATTTAGCTCTCTTCTGTGTATAGGAAGATGCAAGCATCTGGGTTCACTGAAATCATTTTTATATTCATCTCAGCTATCTGGTGCCAACACCCTGCAGTTTTCACTTCCTCCCTCGGTAGGGAATGGCTGCAGCCTGATGGCTGTTAGATAGCAGGTATACTTCTTTCTGAATTCCCTTAGGGCTTACTGGCTCACAACCGGAAGGCTGAAATCCCAGATGACTGTGACATCCTTGTTTCCTGATGTGGCAGGAAATACTCCATTTCACAGAGGGATGGTCAATATACATGTGATTTTGGTGAAAGAGAAGTTCATGCAGTCAAGTACTTATCTTTGCCAACATTTTCTGCTAGTCCCAAGGAGCTGCTGTCACCATGAAGGGATTAAGTGATTTTCTAGATATGAGGACATATAAGGATTGGGCTAAGTCACTTCAGTTTCTTTGTGACCCCATGGATTGTAGCCCACCAGGCTCTCTGTCCATGGGATTTTCCAGGCAAAAATACTGGAGTGGGTTGCCATTTCCTCCTCCAGGGGAACCTTCCCAACCCAGGGATCGAATCCACGTCTCTTAGTTCTCCTGCATTGGCAGTCAGGTTCTTTACCACTAGAGCCACCTAGAAAGCCCCAATATAAGGACTGGGTTCATAAAAATCTTTTCCTGAAAATACCTATCTGAAGACCTGTTCTCAGAGCACAGAGTACCTCATTCATTGTCTCCACCCTGAACGCCCTTCAGGGGGAGTTGAGGATCAGCAGCTGCAACAGCACATAATTGAATCCTTGTAAACGTAGATGGCAAGTGCCCATGGCAAGTGACAATTTATAGTTTACAGATCCTCACCTAACAACATGAACAAGAATTAACTTAAAAAGCAAAGATAGGAGGGTAAGGGTTGAAACTATAAAACTCTGAGAAGACAGAACAGAAATGTCATTGAATTTGGCAGTGTGACACCAAAAGCACAGGTAGCAAAAGAAAGACAAAATGAACTTCATCAAAATTAGAGACTTTTGTGCATCAGAGGACACTGGACAGAGTAGAGAGGCAGCCTGCAGAAATGCTTCTAATCATATATCTAAGAAGGGGTTAATATGCAGAATATATAGAGAAGGCCTATTTAAACAACTCAACAACAAACAAGACAAATGATCCGAGTACAAAATGGACAAAGAACTTCAATAGAGTTTTTCCCAAGGTAGATATGCAAATGGTTACAACAGGGTGTATCTCAACATAATTATGCTATGTGAAAGAAATCAGAGAAAAAAGTACATAACACATATGTCAGTCCATTTATGTAAGATTTCGAGAAATGCAAACATCTGTACTGACAGAATGCAGTCCAGTGGCTGCCTGAAGATGGAGGAGTATGGAAAGAAGAGAGCGATTACAAAGGGGCATATTGAAATTCTTAGGAGTGATGGGTATATTCATTATCCTGATTCTGGTTTCACGGGTGTATGTGCTGTGTGCTTAGTTGCTCAGTCATGTCTGACTCTTTGTGACCCCATGGACCGTAGCCCGCCAGGCTCCTCTGTCCATGGGGATTCTCTAGGCAAGAATACTGGAGTGGGTTGCCATGCCCTCCTCAGCGGATCTTCCCAACCCAGGGATCAAACCCAGGTCTCCTGCATTGCAGGCAGATTCTTTACGTCCAAGCCAACCAGCCTATGTCAAAACGTACTAACTCGTAAAATTTAAATATGTGCAGTTTATTATATGTCAATTATACTTTGGGAAACTTTAATAAAAATTTTTAAAGAAAATGACTCCTGTGGGACAAGATAAAAAAAAAAACAGTTTTCTTTTTTCTTTTTTCCCCAGATATTCAGTTCAGTTCAGTTGCTCGGTTGTTGTCTGACTCTTTGTGACCCTATGGACTGCGGCACGCCAGGCTTCCCTGTCCATCATCAATTCCTGGAGCTTGCTCAAACTCATGTCCATTGAGTCGGTGATGCCATCCAACCATCTCATCCTCTATCATCCCCTTCTCTTCCTGCCTTCAATCTTTACCAGCATCAGGGTCTTTTCCATTGAGTCAGTTCTTCACATCAGCTGGCCAAATTATTAGAGTTTCAGCTTCAGCATCATCCTTCTAATGAATATTCAGGACTGATTTCCTTTAAGATGGACTGGTTGGATCTCCTTGAAGTCCAAGGGACTCTCAAGAGTCTTCCCCAGCACCACAGTTCAAAAGCATTAATTCTTCGGCTCTCAGCTTTCTTTATAGTCCAACTCTCACATCCATACATGACCACTGGAAAAACCATGGCCTTGACTAGACGGACCTTTGTTGGCAAAGTAATGTCTCTGCTTTTTAATATGCTGTCTAGGTTGTTCATAGCTTTCCTTCCAAGGAGCAAGCGTCTTTTAATTTCATGGCTGTAATCACCATCAGCAGTGATTTTGGAGCCCAAGAAAATAAAGTCTCTCAATTGTTTCCATTGTTTCCCCCATTTATTTGCCATGAAGTGATGGCACCGGATGCCATGATCTTAGTTTTCTGGATGTTGAGTTTTAAGCCAACTTTTTCACTCTCCTCTTTCAGTTTCATCAAGAGGCTCTTTAGTTCGTCTTCACTTTCTGCCATAAGGGTGGTGTCATCTGCATATCTGAGGTTATTGATATTTCTCCCGGCAATCTTGATTCCAGCTTGTGCTTCATCCAGCCCAGCATTTCTCATGATGTACTGTGCATATAAGTTAAATAAGCAGGGTGACAATATACAGCCTTGACGTACTTCTTTTCCTATTTGGAACCAGTCTGTTGTTCCACATCCAGTTCTTACTGTTGCTTCTTGACCTGTATACGGATTTCTCAGGAGGCAGGTAAAGTGGTCTGGTATTCCCATCTGTTGAAGAATTTTCCACAGTTTATTGTGATCCACACAGTCAAAGGCTTTGGCATAGTCAATAAAGCAGAAATAGATGTTTTCCTGAAACTCTCTTGCTTTTTCGATGATCCAGTGGATGTTGGCAGTTTGATCTCTGGTTCCTCTGCCTTTTGTAAACCCACCTTGAACATCTGGAAGTTCAAGGTTCACATACTGTTGAATCCTGGCTTAGAGAATTTTGAACATTACTTTGCTGGCGTGTGAGATGAGTGCAATTGTGTGGTAGTTTGAACATTCTTTGGCATTTCCTTTCTTTGGGATTGGAATGAAAACTGACCTTTTCCAGTCCTGCCGCCACTGCTGAGTTTTGCAAATTTGCTGGCATATTGAATGTAACACTTTCACAGCATCATCTTTTAGGATTTGAAATAGCTCAACTGGAATTCTATCACCCCCACTAGCTTTGTTGGTAGTGATGCTTCCTAAGGGCCACTTGACTTTGCATTCCAGGATGTCTGGCTCTAGGTGAATGATCACACCATTGTAGTTATCTGGGTCATGAAGATCTTTTTTATACAGTTCTTCTGTGTATTCTTGCCACCTCTTCTTAATATCTTCTGCTTCTGTTAGGTCCATACCATTTCTGTCCTTTATTGTGCCCATCTTTGCATGAAATGTTCCCTTGGTATCTCTAATTTTCTTGAAGAGATCTCTAGTCTTTCCCATTCTATTGTTTTCCTCTATTTCTTTGCATTGATCACTGAGGAAGGCTTTCTTATCTCTCCTTGTTATTCTTTGGAACTGTGCATTCAAATGGGCGTATCTTTCCTTTTCTCCTTCGCTTTTCGCTTCTCTTCTTTTCACAGCTATTTGTAAGGCCTCCTCGGACAATCATTTTGCCTTTTGCGTTTCTTTTTCTTGGGGATGGTCTTGATCACTGCCTCCTCTACAATGTCAGAAACCTCCATCCATAGTTCTTCAGACACTGTTTATCAGATCTAATCCCTTGAATCTGTTTGTCTATTGAATCCAGAGAGGTATTTATTTATTTATTTGGCTGTGCCTGGTCTTTTTGCAGCATGTGGAGTTTTCAGTTGTGGCATGGAAACTCTTAGTTGTGGCATGTGGGATCTAGTTCTCTCACTAGGGACCAGACCTGTCTCCCCTGCATTAGGAGCATGGAGGCTTAACCACTGGACCACCAGGGAAGCCCCAAGTTTTCTTTACTGAGCTTGTATTCTACAGTTTTGTTAAATTTAGTTATTAGTTTTAATAGTTTTTGTAGATTCTCTAAGACTTTATATGTACACAATTATGTCTCCTGTGAAAAAAGACAGTTTAATATCTTTCTAATCTTTATGGCTTTATTCATTTATTTTTCCTGCCCATTGCCCTAGATAGAATTTCCGTTATTATGCTGAAGTGAAGTGGTAAGTGAGCATTCTTGCTTTGCTCTTGATCTTAGGGGAAAATATTCAGTCTTATACCTTAAAATATGATGTTAACTATAGATTTTCTGTAGATTCCTTCTATGAGATTGCTATTCCTGACTTTTAAAAAAAAATGCACAAGTAGATATTGCATTTTGTCAAATGTTTTTTTTCTCCATCGATTGATATGATTATATGATTACCCTCCTCTTTTCTTGTGTGAATGCAGTGATTTATTTTCTTAATATTCCTGGGAGAAACTCCACTTGCTCATCGTCCATAAAATATGTTGGTGGGTTTAGCTGGCTTTATAAATGAGTTGAAAAATATATTCATCTCCTCTATTTTCTGAAATAGTTTGTGTAAAGATTTGATAGAATCCACCAGGGAAGCCATCTAGTCATGGAGTTTTCTTTTTAGGAAGGTTTTAAATTATAAAATATGAAAAAAAAATGGACATAAGTACATTAAAGTTTTCTATTTCTTCTCGGTTAGTTATGATTTGAATCTTCTTAGGAATTTGCTATTTAATCTAAGTTGTTGAATTTATTGCCATGGAGTTTTTCATAACTTTATGATCTTTTCTATGTCTGTAGCACCTATAGTTGTATTTCCTTGATGTTTTAGCTTGTTTCCTCTTTTTGTTTTGGTTAATCTAGCTAGGGGCTTACTGACTTTCAAAATCTTTTAAAGGAATAAACTTTTAGTTTTATTTATTTTCTCTGTTGTTTGCTTTCTGTTTCTATTGGTTTCATTTTTACATTTATTCATTTTTCTCTTTTTCAGTATCATTGACATAAAGTGAAAGTGAAAGTTCCAACTCTTTGCAAACCCAAGGTCTATACTGTCCATGAAATTCTCCAGGCCAGAATACTGGAGTGGGTAGCTGTTCCCTTCTCCAGGGGATCTTCCCAACCCAGGGATTAAACCCAAGTCTCCGGCATTGCAGGGGGATTCTTTACCAGCTGAGCCACTAGGGAAGCCCAGGAATACTGGAGTGGGTGGCCTATCCCTTCTCCAGCAGATTTTCCTGACCCAGGAATTGAACCAGGGTCTCCTGCATTGCAGGTGGATTCTTTACCAGCTGAGCTACCAGGGAAATATTATATTAGTTTTAGGTGTACAATATAATGATTCGATATTTGTATATACTGCAAAATGATTTCCCTAATAAGTCTAGCTGACATCTGTCACCATTGTTGTTGTTTAGTCACTGTCATATCCAACTCTTTCAAAACCACATGGACTGTAGCCCACCAGGCCCCTTTGTCCATGGGTTTTTCCAGGCAAGAATACTGGAGTGGGTTGCCATTTCCTTCTCCAGGGGGTCTTACAGACGCAGGAATCAAACCTGGGTCTCCCGCATTGCAGGCAGATTCCTTACCATCTGAGCCACTGGGAAGCGCATCAATCATTGTAGTTCAGGTAAAATCCTAAATAATTGTAGACTCAAATACTATGCCATTTATTTAATTATTCAGCTCTACCCATTTCTTTTCCATCTTGCAAGTTATGGGCCCTTTGCCTGCTTTTCTTTCCCTCCTTCTTCTGCTAACTAAAGAAGTCCTAATGAAAGTGAAAGTGTTAGTCGCTCAGTCACGTCTGCCTCTGCGACTGCATGGACTGTTAGCCAATCCTGCTCCTCTCTCCGTGGTATACTCCAGGCCAGAATACTGGAGTGGGTAGCCGTTCCCTTCTCCAGGGGATCTTTCTGACCTAGAGATCAAACTCGTGCCTCTTGCATTGCAGGCAGATCCTTGACCATCTGAGCCACAGAATGACAGGATCTTATGAAATATTGGCAGTAAAAAAAAAAAAAAAAAATCTCAACAAGGTGAGAAGGAAATGTTGCCTCCTTCACAAAAGCTGCATTAAAGTATCTTTAAGTGGGATGAATTGGGAGATTAGGGTTGACATACATACACTGCCATGTGTAAAATGATAGCTAGTGGGAACATGCTGTAAAGCAAAGGAAGCTCAGCTTGTTACTGAAAGTGGGGTCTGGCTGCTCACCACTCAAAAGCCATTAAAGAGGAGAGGTTGCTGGAAGGGTAAGTTTGCTTTAAGTTTGCTTTATTTTGGATGCTGGCAACCAGGAGGGAGGGCAGACGTTGTGCAAAGACTGACTTGCCAGCCTCTGGGGAGATTGATAGTGATAACTGCACAACATTGTGACCACACTAAATGCCATTAGGTTGTGTACTTTAAAATGACAAATTTTCTGTTATATATGTTCTCCACAATAAGAAACAAATACGTATAAATAAAATAGAATAAAATCTTCCCTCAAAGGATGAAGATTGATAGTACTCACTGTGTTGAAAAAGATGTGCCACTGGAGTTGAGGGGAATTCTAAAAGATACACCCAAAAATGTTTTAAGCAGTGACAGTAAATATTTGGGAAAATGTCAGGTTGCAAAGTTGAAAGCCAACCCTCACTGAGATATATCCTTTGGCTTGCGAAAAACTAAAGCAAAAGCAAACAAAGCTAAAAATCACTGAAAGTCTTCCCACAAACAGCTAAAGCACTGCATATATAATCCTGATTGCCACATTCGTAGTCAGGCCAATCAGAGTCCCAAGAGGTCTTTTCAGGGCGCAGGGCTTCCCAGGCAGCAGTCCACAACACTTTCCTCCTGTATCTCCACAGAAAGGCCTGGGGTGGGATTCCTGAGTCACCCCTAGCCTGACCCTCTGCTGCCAAGCCCCCGGGGCAAATATGGGTCCCTCCTAAGAGGAAATGTAAGAATGGAATCTTACATTGTCATCAGTTTAGTGCCTGTCAGTCTCTGAAGTAAAGTGGAGTGAAAGTCGCTCAATCTTGTCCGACTCTGTGTGACCCCATGGACCATGGAATGCTCCAGGCCAGAATACTGGAGTGGGTAGCCTTTCCCTTCTCCAGGGGATCTTCCCAATCCAGGGATAGAATCCATGTCTCCTGCATTGCGGGCAGATTCTTTACCAGCTGAGCCACAAGGGAAGCCCCTTTCAGTGTCTACGTGACTAAAAATCAAGGTAGTCTCACTCTACTCCTTCAGAGAACTCAGAGATAGTTACAGCTGTGACCTCAGTTGCCCTTTCTATTCTCCTGCCTGCTGTCTAGAAATCAAATTACCTCCTAAAAATTCATCATATCCCATCAGGTTTAGATTAAAAACTTTGTGTCTGAAAGCTTCAACTGGAAAACTGGAGAAGGTTGTGAATTGCTTTAGAATGAGACAAAATGGTGTCTGCTGTGCTTTCTGAAGAAGGGCTGCTCTTTGTGTGGGCGCTTCTGTGAAATTCTGTGTCACCCACACTACCCATTACAGTGTTCACAACATTCACATATCTGATCCGGAGGAAATGTAGCTGGTGCTGTATTTATTCCTGTTACCTCCTATCTTGAAGCAAAATGACAGTGCTTCATGCAACCCGGAGTGGGTAAACATCAGCTGGCAAGAAGTCTTTATTTAGAGAATTTATCACAAAATGAATTTCTGAAGACCAATTATTAAGAAAGTGGAAGCACTGTCTATAAGGTATACCATTGGTGCAAGTAGATATTTCTAATAATGAATTTCTGATGCATTCATGAGCAGCATCATTTCTATTATGGTCTCCAATACATATTTGTAAATGATACACAGATTATTCCACTTTGGATGCCCACCAATTGTGTGCATTCATAAAACATATTTCTGTGCTGTTAAGGAGACATAATATAGGCTGAGGATTTGATACAGTGCTAATAAAATTAAAAAATTTTAAAAACCTGCCAAATGGGTAAGATGTTTGCCCTATATTAGTGACTATCATTTTGATGTGAAACCCACTTTAATGAATACCTGACAAAGAAACCTTTTAAAGGCATGATTATCTTTGACATGAATATATTCAGCTACTGTTTATACAATGAAATCTTAACTAGCTGGTAAAAATGGCACAATATTACGATGAGTACAGGTGAGTATAGAAAACACTACATAAAGAAAATGTAAAGGCTGCCTGAAGAGTTAATGATTAATTCTTTTATCCTAGTTTGTGCTTCAGTAATGACTTGCTCTGAGAAAAGCTTATGTTTATGGTATTGTGGGTGCTGTCTGTACATTTGAATTATACCCAGGGCCTCATCAATGCTATGTATAAATTACAGAAATTACCAAAGCAAGAAACCTTTATGTTTGCCCTCTGTTTTCAGATACAAGGCAAAATAATTATAATTTGTGACCCAGTAACTGTATTTCGTGTCTTAAAGTTGAAAAAAAAGGTAAAAAATGGAAAGTACTTGAGAACGAAGGTAATGATACTTAAAAATGACTTCATCGCATTTTTTTACTTTTACATGATGTTAAAGCAAAGGTAAATTGTTTTATTACACTGTGTTCTGATTATATTCAGAGAGGAGAAACAATAACTATAAATGGTTGTAAAATGTAGGCCATCATGACAGGTTAAATTATTATTAGCCTAAAGGAAAGAAGATTAGGTTTTGAATTTGAAAGTCCACAACTAGAGAAAAGATATGTAAACGGGAAATCTAATCTATTCATTGTTCTTCATTTCCATGGAAGACAGCAGTTAAACATCAAATTGGTTAAATAAATAATGTTCTCAGCAGTGTGACTAAAAATGAAAGTGAAAGTCGCTCAGTTGTGTCCAACTCTTTGAGACCCCTTGGACAGCAGCCTTCCAGGGAATTCTTCAGGCAAGAAAACTGGAGTAGTAGCCTTTCCCTTCTCCAGGGGATCTTCCCAACCCAGGGATCAAGCCTAGGTCTCCCACATTGCAGGTGGATTCTTTACCAACTGAGCCACCAGCCACCCATAATGAAAGAAAATATAAAATACTTCTCCTGGGTGACTTTGAACAAAGAGGACATGCACCATAGGTAAAAATTTCCCTGGTGGCTAAGGTTTGAATGATCATGTTTCTTGCTGATCATACAGTTCTATGGAAATCTATTCTCTAATACAACACGTTGTCCTCAGTTCAGTTCAGTCACTCAGTCATGTCTGACTCTTTGAGACCCCATGGACTGCAGCACGCCAGGCTTTCCTGTCCATCACCAACTCCTGGAGCTTGCTCAAACTCATGTCCATCGAGTCGGTGATGCCATCCAACCATCTCATCCTCTGTCATCCCCTTTTCCTCCTGTCTTCAATCTTCCCCAGCATTAGGGTCTTTTCCAATGAGTCAGTTCTTCACATCAGGTGACCAAAGCATTGCAGTTTCAGCTTCAGCATCAGTCCTTCCACTGAATATTCAGGACTGATTTCCTTTAGGATGGACTGGTTTGATCTCCTTGCAGTATGAAAAGGCAAAAAGATATGACACTGAAAGATGAACTGCCCAGGTTGGTAGGTGCCCAATATGCTACTGAAGATTGGTGGAGAAATAACTCCAGAAAGAATGAAGAGATGGAGTCAAAGCAAAAACAACACCCAGTTGTGGATGGGAGTGGTGATGGAAGTAAAGTCTAAAGAAACCTGGAATGTTAGGTCCATGAATCAAGGCAAATTGGAAATGGTCAAACAGGAGATGGCAAGAGTGAACATCAACATTTTAGGAATCAGTGAGCTAAAATGGACTGGAATGGGTGAATTTAACTCAGATGACCAATATATCTACTGCTGTGGGCAACAATCCCTTAGAGGAAATGGAGTAGCCTGTAGTCAACAAAAGAGTCCGAAATGCAGTACTTGGACAATCCCCAAAATGACAGAATGATCTCGGTTCATTTCCAAGGAAAACCATTCAATATCACAGTAATCCAAGTCTATGCCCCAACCAGTAATGCTGAAGAAGCTGAAATTGAACGGTTCTATGAAGACCTACAAGACCTTCTGGAACTAACACCCAAGAATGTTGTCCTTTTCATTATAGGGGACTGGAATGCAAAAGCAGAAAGTTAAGAGATACCTGGAGTAACGGGCACATTTGGCCTTGGAGTACAAAATGAAGCAGGTAAAAGGTTAACAGTTTTGCCAAGAGAACATTGTCCTAGGCAGGTGGAAATGTCTTTTGTGTTGAGTGTAAATTAAATGTTTCTGGCATTGAACTTCACTAATTTAGGAAGTTCTCACTGGTCATTAGTGAAATCCAAATAAGGACTGTGCATTCTTATGTATCCTAGTTAATCATGGAGGAGGGCATCAGAGAGAAGTTGGGAAATGTTAACAAAAGGATTGGAAAATAGATAAGGACATTAAAGAAAACTATTTTAGGGCAATGATTTTCAATATTGGTCGCAATTATAAACATTTGGAGAAGATTTAAAAAAAAAAAAATACTGATGCCTGAGTCCTACTGGCTTGGGGTAGGACCCTGGCCTAGGTCTTTTTGCAGCCAAGTGTGAGAATCACCATTTAAGAATTTTTGTTGTTATTGTTGTTCAGTTGCTCAGTTGTGTCCGACTCTTCGTGACTCCATGGAGTTGATTCCTTTAGGATTGACTAGTTTGATCTCCTTGCAGTCCAAGGGACTCTCAAGAGTCTTCTCCAACACCACAGTTTGAAAGCATCAATTCTTCGGTGCTCAGCCTTCTTTATGATCCAGATCTCACATTAGGACTTTTAAGGATATTCGATGCTTATAAAATTAAGCAAAGTATGGTAAAAAAAAAAAAAAATCTCTACACCAACTATTGTTTCAGAGTATTTTTTAAACATAAAATACAAATAAGTACTCTCTACTGCCTTTCTAGTCATGGACCCATGAGTGGTATGATTTAGTAGATGCTTATGATGTGGTAGATAGTAAGAAGAGCAATGGATCAGAACAGGTACAGCCTAGCCCTGGCTCCTGTGGGTGAGGTGTGTGACACTGGGCAAGTACCTTTTTTTCCTCAGGGCTTTAATTTCCTCCTTCGTAAAGTAAGGGAACTACATGGCCTTCAGATCTCTTCTGGTTTCCTGATTCTCTAACAATATGTGATGATTGTGCAACTTTTTGTAGGAATCTGTGCTTAAAACATATTTTCCATTTGAAAGTTACAGCAACAGGCTTATAATAAAGAGGTATCTTACTAATTCTATTTCAGTGTATGTCTAATAACCAGCTTTTTACATTGAGGTATGGTTGACCTCAATATTAGTTTAGTTTCAAGTTTACGACAGAGTAGTTCAAGATTTTTAAAGATTATACTCCCTTTAAAGTTATTATAAAATATTAGCTATGCTCTGTACGCTGTACAGCGTATCCTTGTTCTTATTTATTTTATATATTGTAGTTTGAACCTCTTTCCCCTGCGCTTATCTTGCCCCTCCCCACTTCTTTCTCACCACTGGTAGCACTAGTTTGTTCTCTATATCTGCGAGTCTGTTGCTGTTTTGTTATATTCATTTGTTTGTTTTATTTTTTAGATTCCACATACAAGTGGTGGTGTTTGTCTTTCTCTGCCTAATTTATTTCACTAGACATAATGCCCTCCAGGTCCATTCATGTTGTTGCAAGTGGCAAAATTTCATTCTCTTTATGGCTGAGTAGTGTTTCATTCCATTATGTGTGTATGTGTGAATGTATCACACCTTCTTCATTCAGTCATCTGTTGATGGACACTTAGGTCGCTTCCATATCTTGGTTATTGTAAATAATGCTGTTATGAACATAAGGGTACGTGTATCTTTTTAAATCGTTTTTGTTTTCTTTGGATATATACTCAGGAATGGAATTGCTGGATCATATGGTAATTCTATTTTTAGTCTTTTGAGAAACTTCCGTACTGTTTTCCATATTAACTGCACCAATTTGGATTCCTACTAACAGGGTACAAGGGCTTCCTTTTCTCCACATGCTCGCCAACAATTTGTTATTTGTGGTCTTTTAGAGATTCTGACAAATGTGAGGTGATGTATCATTGTGATTTTGATTTTCCGTTTCTCTAGTGATTAGCAATGTTGAGCATCTTTTCACACGTGTATTGGTCATCTGTATGTCTTCTCTGGAAAAATGTTCATTTAGATCTAATGCCCATATTTTATAGGATTGTTTGGGGTTTTTGATATTGAGTTTTATGAGCTATTGTACATTTTGGATATTAACCTCTTATTGGTCGTCATTTGCAAACATTTTCTCCCATTCAGTAGGTTGTCTTTTCATTTTGTCAGTGGTTTCCTTTGCTGAGCAAACGCTTTTACATTTAATTAGGTCCAACTTGTTTATTTTGTTTGTTTACTTTGCCTCAGGAAACAGATCCGAAAATATTGCTATGATTTATGTCAAAGAGTATTCTGCCTGTGTTTTCTTCTATGAGTTTTTCAGTTTCTGGTTTTAAAACCAGTTTTAAAT
Organism: Giraffa tippelskirchi; assembly: GCF_054371585.1. Taxonomy (NCBI): domain Eukaryota; kingdom Metazoa; phylum Chordata; class Mammalia; order Artiodactyla; family Giraffidae; genus Giraffa; species Giraffa tippelskirchi. Next base: position 68,507,935 of record NC_137277.1, read on the forward strand.
GACTATTGACCTAAGTCATCTCATCAAGTTGAGGAAAATATTGTGACAGGCTTTATGTGTGTGTCACTCAGCAGATATCTTTGAACACCTACTATGTTCCAGACACTGTTCTAGAAATTGTGATGATGTAAAGATTTAAGGAAAAAAACCCACAGTCCTTATTATCAGTAAGTTGATGGTTTTGTAGAAAAGACAAAGTGAATTTGAAGAATGCAATTCAAGCTTTTTAACCTTTAAAAAGCACATGCTTTTCTATCAATATTTCCCCCAGACAATAGCAATAGGCCTCAGAGGGAATTGTGGGAAATCTGTTCTTTTCCCAGATTTCCTTCCCAAGTAAGTTCTGTAAATCTCCAAAGAGCACTTCCATGTTCCATAGTCTGTCTAGATGATCTCTGACCAATTGGCTGGACATCCTGATCTAGACGTTACAGCTCCATATTCTACAGCTTATTTTTTGATGTCCTGTAGATGCCTTGCAGTGATGCTGCTGCTCTTCTTTGCTTCACACTGGATGCATACTCATAGTTCTTCCTTAATTCCCTAGAGCACAGCCAAGTCTATGAAATACTTAACCCTTCACTGACGGGTTAGGGATAATTCCAGCACAACATGGAAAGTGCCTTATAATTCAGCTGCCACTAACAGTGACTCTCTACTCTTAGGATTTTCCATCAGTATTAAATATTGTATATAAAATATATAAAATTGATATCATATGTCAGTGTTCCCTGTGGCAGGTCACCCCAGGCATCTATGCACAGTGCAGTCCCTCTCCTTTACAACTGGGAAGAGATCTGCCAGTCCATGCCCAAGCCTGCCTCATCGCTTACCCCAGGATGATTGACAGTGGAAACACCCAGTTCCTTCACCCTCACCGACCAAGTTCTCTTTAGCCCTAGGGCAACAGACAAGACAATGCAATGGTTCAAAAGACATACTTCAAAGTCTGGGTTATTCAATTTAAAAAAACCCCATAGTTTCAGCCATAAGGCCATTTCAGATCTTTACTCCAATATGATATAAAGTGAAGGCCTAATATGGACTGTTCTAAATCAATCCGTGAAAAAGTTCTTATATAAAGATATACATATCTCCTGGGTCAGTGGTGGGTTGGGTTTCAGGGTCAAGATTAAATACATAGTTCAGAAAAAAAAAATATTATCTGTCTCTTCAAGGACATGTTTATGCTAAAGACAACAAAATGTACAGCTGTCCATGGCTCATTTCACATCTCTGTCTGAACTACTAGCTTTCAGATTAAAGATGACTCAACATTTTCCTCCAAGAACAATAGGTGGTTATTATGTTTATGAAACTATTCTAGTGATTTTCCTGAAGCAAAAGAGTCAACTTCAAAGGTGAATGAATGTTTCCACTACTAATACATTTTAAATGATCTTTCCAGTTAAGAAAAAACGAAACTTGATTTCATTTAAAACCATATTATAAGGGTGAGAAAGACCTCTGTTTAGACTGGAGACAGTGGGAATAAGGACAGAGGAACTATCCAGGGCAGGGAATGACTGAAGAGAGTGCTGAAGTTTGGGTACGAGCCAATGAGCTGAGGCAGGGAGGTCAAGAGAGCGTGATTCAGACACGTGGAGCAGCATTGGTGAAATCTTAGAGACCAGAGAGGAGGGTGCCTTCAAGAGGATATGATATTTTGGGTAGGAGGTCATGGAGGGGATGACATATTGGGTGGGCAGTTTTGACATTTGCACCTATATTGTGATTCTCAAGGTACCAAGTCGTTAAACTTTGATTTCTGAAAATAATTAGGTAATTTGTAAAACAGACACTCTCACTTCCTCTCTTTTTTAAAAAAATAATTTTATTTATTTATTTTATTTCTGGCTGTGCTGGCTCTTCGTTGCTGCGAGGACCTTTCTCTAGTTGTAAGGGCTATTCTCTAGCTGTGGTGCATAAGCCTTTCATTGCAGCAGCTTCTCTTGTGACAGAGCATGGGCTCTAGGGAGCACAGGCTTTAGTAGTTGCAGCTTGAGAGGTCAGTATTTGTAGTTCCCGGGCTCAGGAGCATAGTAGGCTCAATAGTTGTGGCACATGGGCCTGGTTGCTCCACAGCATGTGGAGCATGGATCAGGGATTGAACCTGTGTCTCCTGCATTGACAGGAGGATTTTTTACCAGTGAGTCACCAGGGAAGCCCCTCCCTTCTTATTCTCAAAGAGGGGAAGAGGCACCAGCGAGAGATGGTTAGATTGAAACCACAATGAATTGCTGCAGATTCTATCAAACACTATGTAGTTTGTAAACTATGTCCAAATGGACACAAATATCTTATTCCTTAAGGTTTTATCATACAAGCTTCTTTGCACCTAATACTGGACATGTAGGTATTCTATATGCTTTGAAGGAATGAATGAATGAATCATTATGGGGAAGTTATGATGGATTTTAATACAATTCCTTAAATAAGTGTCTCATTTCTAATCCTTCCATCCCCAAATTAGAGATTCAACTACCTTAACTAGATAATCTCACAATGTCTCATTTAAGCATCATAACAACTGCTTGAAGTATGTAATGATTTTCATTTTAAAGATATAGAAACCTAAGTAACTGATCCAAGGTCACAGATTAGAAATTTTCTAAAAAGTGGGTTTTGAATCCAGTTCTATTGAATCTAGTTTATTCATTCAATTAACATCCACTGAAGTATGTCCACAATTTTTTTCCATTGAAACCTCAATCAAAACAATCCACTGTTGAAACACTAAGGCCACATAAGGACAAGTACTTAGAAATTGATGCTATTGTTGAGTAGAACTATTTTGTGAACTACATGAAAAGTTTCCAATATGTTACAAATGAAGAGTTTGGAGGGATTCTGGATGAGCAACTGTATTCTATGCCAAACTGCTCTACTCTGAGATATAAAGAAGAATTGGTTGCCTTGTGGCCTCAACCTGTTAAAAAGTTATGATGCCTCCGCTTCCCCTCAACCTCTCATACATGTTTCAAAAACATTTTAAGTCTGATTTATAAATTCGGTGTAATATAGTTCATTAAGTCTACTTCCCTCTCCTAATGATTGCTTATCTGCTGTTTTAACTTTTTGTGGTACCCTAAGCACATACCTCGGAGAAGGCAATGGCACCCCACTCCAGTACTCTTGCCTGGAAAATCCCATGGATGGAGGAGCCTGGTAGGCTGCAGTCCATGGAGTCGCTAAGGGTCGGACACGACTGAACGACTTCACTTTCACTTTTCCCTTTCATGCATTGGAGAAGGAAATGGCAACTCACTCCAGTGTTCTTGCCTGGAGAATCCCAGGGACAGGGGAGCCTCGTGGGCTGCCGTCTATGGGGTCGTACAAAGTCGGGCACAACTGAAGTGACTTAGCAGCAGCAGCAGCAGCAAGCACATACCTAAATTTGCTTAATCCAGTCTGGGATACCAGATGCATTTGTACTTTCTTTTTTTTTTTTCGGGCATTATGCCCTACTTGTATTGTTGTTGTTTAGTCACTAAGTCATGTTTGACTCTTTTTTGACCCCATGGACTGTAGCCTGCCAGGCTCCTCTGTCCATGAGATTCTCTAGGCAAGAATACTGGAGTGGGTTGCCATTTCCTTCTCCAAGGGATCTTCCCAACCCAGGGATTGAACCCATGTCTCCTGCATTGGCAGGCATGTTCTTTACCACTGAGTCCACCAAGGAAGCCCTACTTTATACTTGTTGATTAATTTGGAAACCAGGGATCAGTTGATAAACTAATCTACTGGATAAAGGCTATAATTCTATTCTCAAATGGAGAGGAAATTCTGATCTCCTAGGCCTCAAACAGAGTAATATTGATACAAGCTACAGAAGCTTCCTTGTTCCTGCTCCAGGTCGGTGGAATGGTTGATACGGTATGATATAAAACTCACTGAGCCACTAGTGTACCATAGAAATCTTGCTCAAAAATTATGGCCTGTGTATTTTGGTATAGGAAATTTTGACACTTTTGAAGATGAAATATCTGAAAAGGTTCTTGCTGCCCCCAGTTCAGTTCAGTTCAGTTCAGTCACTCAGTTGTGTCCGACTCTTTGCGGACCCTTGAACCACAGCATGCCAGGCCTCCCTGTCCAACACCAACTCCTGGAGCCCACCCAAACTCATGTCCATTGAGTCGGTGATGCCATCCAACCATCTCATCCTCTGTCGTCCCCTTCTCCTCCTGCCCTCAATCTTACCCAGTATCAGGGTCTTTTCAAATGAATCAGTTCTTCACATCAGGTGGCCAAAGTATTGGAGTTTCAGCTTCAACATCAGACCTTCGAATGAACACCCAGGATTGATCTCCTTTAGGATGGACTGGTTGTATCTCCTTGCAGTCCAAGGGACTCCCAAGAGTCTTCTCCAGCACCACAGTTCAAAAGCATCAATTCTTCGGCACTCAGCTTTCTTTATAGTCCAACTCTCACATCTATACATGACTACTGGAAAAACCATAGCCTTGACTAGACGGACCTTTGTTGGCAGAGTAATGTCTCTGCTTTTTAATGTGCTGTCTAGGTTGGTCATAACTTTACTTCCAAGGAGTAAGCAAGCGTCTTTTAATTTCATGGCTGCAATCACCATCTGCAGTGATTTTGGAGCTCCCCAAAATAAAGTCTCTCACTGTTTCCACTGTTTCACCATCTATTTGCCATGAGGTGATGGGACCAGATGCCATGATCTCAGTTTTCTGAATGTTGAGCTTTTTGCTGCCCCCAGTGAACTAGAAATTAACATTTTTGAAATAATGTCCTTGCTATTTTGAAACCTGAGCCTCTTTGGAAGATGAAAGGAACAAAAGTATCCACCAAACTGAGAAGGCATCGAAAGACCAAAAAAATGAGGCAGGCAGCTCCATATAATCAACGGATCAAGTTTGTTATAGAGTAACTTACTCCAAAGGCTTCCCTGGTTCAACAGTAAAGAATCCATCTACCAATGAAGGAGACACAGGTTCAATCCCTGGAGAAGGAAATGGTTACCAACTCCAGTATTCTTGCCTGGAAAATCCCATGGACAGAGGAGTCTGGCAGTCTACAGTCTATGGGGTTGCAAAACAGTTAGACAGGACTTAGTAACTAAAAAAACAATAACTTGCAAGGTGGGATATGCATCGGGTAGACAACGATCTGGAAGCATTTGCAACTGCACTCCTCACCCCTGAGGGGCTGTTGGATAATTTTATAGTTAACCTATGGTGTGGAAGTAGGTGCTTGGAGGCTGGACTTGTATTCTTAAGTCAAGGTTTATGAATGGGCTACTAGTCTCGTGGGTACCAGGAATACATCAGCAAAGGTTTTCATCATTGTTTTGGAACTAATAGATCATAGAGGCCACCTGGTCCTAATGATTATTAAACAATATCTGTTTACTGCCAAGCCCTTGACTACAGAGAGGTGATTTGCCACACAGTACAGTCCTGGTTAGGAAGGACAGGAGAAACTGTAAAGACTCAAGGTTGTGTCAGTTATACTAGCAGCCATACAAGCCTTCATTAATTATTTTTAAATCAGTGGTGGGAACTGTATAATCTCATAATTGTAACCTACGAATAAAGCTCTCTAGTTCTAAAGGAAACATATTACAAGCAATTTGAAATATATAATTAATTAGCAATTAACTAGAAAAGCTGTTAGACAACTAATACTCTGTTGTATATCTAAAGCTATAGATAATACTCCATTGGATAGATCTTGAGTTATAAATTAAGCCTTGTGTTAAATTTCTTTTCTTTCTTGAAGGTAAAGGGAAACTAGACCACAAAAGTATATTTAAATATCCAAATCATTATATTGGGGAGGCAAAGAATCCAGACACTTTCCTGACACGGTACAGTGCAAAATTTAGTTTGAAATATCCTGAACTCTTTGGATATCCTGACTCTGCCATTTTCTAATTATGTGACCTTGGTAAGTCACTTTGCTAAACTTCAATTTCTCTCTCTGTAAAACAGAGTACCTACTAGTAGTACCTACTTCTAGGGCTCTTTCTAAGGGTAAAATAAGAAAAGTAGTCAACTGCATAGCATAATACTAGAATCTTTGGACATTGGATTGTATATATCCAATAACTTAAATGCTATTAGAATTGTTATATTTAAAGCATTTTACAGTTCATAGCGCTAGCTGTTCTAATCAGAACCATTTATCAAAATTGAGAGTCAGGTAAGATCTGTCTTCCTCCACAGTATCAAAGGCAACGGTCTCCCACCACAGATGCCCCATGTCACACTTCACTCATTCTTAAAGACTAACGTCTGACGTCTAGAGTCAGAAATGACTGTGGCTAGCTAGAAATGTCTGAGCCTGTGTCTTTCCCACTAGATACTAGATTATAAATTCTGGAGGGTAGGGATCATATATTTTGAATTGAATTTTATTTGTATTCATTTATTTATTTTGGCCGTGCCTTGCGGCATGTGGGATCTTAGTTCCCCAACCAGGAATTGAGCTTGTGCCCCTACAGTGGAAACCTCTGAGTCACTGGACAACTGGAAAGTCCTGAATTGAATCTTAACCACATCCCCAGCTGTGATTACACTGCCTGCATATAGTTGTATGATCAGCAAAGATACAGTTTCTGTCAACAGTCCACCCCTTCGATCTTGAGTTGTACAGTGGAATAACTGGGAGGGAACGTTTACCTGACCTGTCTAAAGCTGAGGGCCCAGCCCCCTAGGGTGAATGCTAACAGGGGTCCTTTATGGAGCTGCAAGGGCTACAGGGTGAGAACCTTCAAGGGGTGGGAAGAGGACCAAGGGGTCTCCAGGAGGAGAGGAGGAGCCGAAACTCCTGATGTTAACGTGTTGGTGCCCCGTGTCTTCCTAGGGACCAGCCACCAGACTCCACTTTGCACCGAGTTTAGTGACATAAAAAATTATTTTATTACACTCTCAGATTCTGTGAATCAGGAATTTGGAAAGGGCATGAGGGACATTCTAAATACAAAAGGGCATTTTCTGCTCTACAATATCTGGCCTCTCAGCTAGAAGACTTTGGTGATGAGAAGTGACTTCAGTAGCTGGAATCTAAAACAGCTGGGGCTGGAGGATCTCTCTCTGTGATCACCCACTCACCTATCTGGCACCTGGGCTGGGACAGCTGATGGCTGGGCTCAGCTATGACTATTGTCCAGAACACCTACACATGGCCTTTTAACATGGTTTGAGATTTTTACAGCATGGTGACTAGATTCTGAGAGAGAAAGCCCCAAAATGGGTAAGAAACAGGCAGAAGTTTCATGGCATTTCTCATGGCCTCAGAAATCATAAAACATCATTCTATTAGCAACAGTGAGCCATGAAGTCAGCCCCAAATTCGAGGAAGCAAGATTTAGAGTCTCCTTATTGATGGGGACAGGGACAAGCTTACTCTGCAGGAGGGCGAGGGGTGGGAAAGATTGTTGGGACCATCTTTGAAAAATATTATCTGCCAGTAACCATTTCTTCTTATTATTGATGTCTCCCCCAGAGGCTTCCCACACACTAAGTTTCAATTTGGAAGTTCTAAAGTAGCAAAACAAACCAAAATTGAATGTAAAATTGTATATGTAGTCATTTGGGTGAGGCAGTCATAAGGGTTCTCTTATGACTGAGGTGACTGATGTACCTGCTGGTAGCCACTCTGACTGCCCTGAAGCTCTCCCTTGCTCTTTTCCAAATAGTGCAGCCAGCTGTATGTTATGAACTGAATTGTACCTCCCCCTGGGAGAAGGAAATGGCAACCCACTCTAGTATTCTTGCCTAGAGAATCCCGTGGACGGAGGAGCCTGGTGGGCTGCTGTCCATATGGTCGCACAGAGTCAGACATGACTGAAGCGACTGAGCATGCATGCATGCATGCATTGGAGAAGGAAATGGCAACCCACTCTAGTATTCTTGCCTAGAGAATCCCAGGGACAGAGGAGCCTAGTGGGCCGCCATCTATGGGGTCGCACAGAGTCGGACGTGACTAAAGCGACTTAGCAGCAGCAGCAGTACCTCTCCCCATTCATATGTGACTGAATTGGGCATGTGTGCATGCTCAGTTGTGTCCGACTCTTTGCGCCCCATGGATTGTAGTCTGCCAGGCTCCTCTGTCCGTGGGATTTTTCAGGCATTGGAGTGGGTTGCCATTTCCTTTTCCAAGGGATCTTCCCGACCCAGGGATCAAACCCATGTCTCCTGCGTCTTCTGCAGTGGTAGGCAGATTCTTTACTACTGCGCCACCTGACTATTTTGGGAGATAAGGCCTTTAAGAAGGTAGTTAAGGTTAAATGAAGTAGTAAGAGTAGGTTCTAGTCCAAAGAAGAGACAGTAGGGGGCACACACATAGAGGAAAGGAGGACACAGTGAGATGGCCATCTGCCAGTCAAGGACAGAGGCTTCAGGAGAATCCAAACTTGCCAACTACTTGGTCTTGGACTTCCAGCCACCAGACCAGTGAGGAAATAAACTTTGGTTGTTTAAGGCATCCAGTCATAGTGTTTTTATATGGCAGCTCTAGATGACTAACAGTAGGTGATTACGACTTCTCAGAGGATATGGTCCTCATGCTACTGCTCCACTGTTCCTCTCATCTCTGCTCTTTTGGTTCTTCCCATGTATTAACATGTTCCTGTGCCATTGCTTGTGCTATTCCTTCTATCTAGAAAGTTCTTTCATCTTTGGGCCTATTAATTCATCTTTCAAGGCTCAGCTTAGATGCCATGTTCTTTGTGTTTTACTTAACCATAATCACTCCATCTCTGTGCACATACTTTGATTTTATAATTTTCAATACTGAGTGATAATTAGCCATCTCTGAACCTCTCCCCTTTGCTACAGAATAAGATGTTTGCAGGGAAGGACTGCATTCTGGTTCCCCCAGTTTCTGATATAGAGCCTGACATATATGCTCAATATATGTTTGTTGATTTAATACATTATACTAGAAATATTATACATTATACTGGAAGGAGAAGAGGGTGTCAGAAGATGACATGGCTGGATGGCATTCATCAATGCAATGGACATGAACCTGGGCAAATTTTGGGAGATAATGAGGGACAGGGAGGCCTGGCGTGCTGCAGTCCATGGGGTTGCGAAGAGTCTCGGACATGACCGGGCAACTGAACAACTAGAAATCCGTAAAATTTAGACCTGAATGACACCTTACTGTTGATCTAATCAGATTTACGTTTCACAAGTGAAGAAAATGCAGTCTGAAAAGGTTGTTTCAGACAGATATTCTAAAGGAAATTACCATCACGCTTCAAGTTAATACAAAAAAGGAATCCTAAAAGGTAATAATTTGAGAGGATGACTGAACAATTGAAAAGGCATGAGCTCATAGATCTGAGAATGGGAGTGTGTTCCAGACATCAAGTAGGGGCATCCAGGAGGGTTTGGAGACAGGTGGATGCCTGAGCCGATGCATGCATATTAAAAATATGTTACTGTGACTTGAAAGCTCTGTTCACCAATCTTCAAAACAAACCTATACATTAAATTTTATCATTCTTCTTATTTTTATCTCCAAATATTTCCTGCCTAGTTTTTGAAGAATAGGTTTTTAGAGACCCAAGCTATACATTTATTTAAACATAGATTCCTTCATATTCTGAGTAAAGCATTGAGAATTGTGCTGCATGTATATCCTGGTAAATTGAGATAAGTTAAAATAATAACAGCACATTTCCTCTCTTATCTCAGTAGTCCCCCCAATCAAACCTTGAGTTAGAGCAAAGATATTAAGCATCACCTTACAGTTGATTTTTCCTGACAAAATTCCAATGATAGGTGAGGGGTCTTTGGTCCCTCATTCATCCTCTCTCAGAAATCCATAGGGGGAAAATGTTAACAGTTATGAGAGTGTGATTACTTTCTTGTCTCCTAAAGCATATTGACAATTTAGACACACAAAAATAATATGTGAAAAAAATGCATTTGCCCTGTTTTTTGAATGGTCTTTGTTTCTAAAGAGATAAACAAAACAAAGAAAAGGCGCAAAAGAAGTATAAAATTCCATGTTTTCACTATGGATAAAATAATATTTTTAATACATAAACATCACAAGGGTCTGTCGTAAGAGTTCAGTTGGATGATACAGTAACGAGCTTAGTTCAATGCCTGGTACTTCCTGAATGAGTGTTCACAAAACTGTAAATTGTTCTCTACAAACACTGGCAAAAGTTCCACATGTCAGCATCACTCTCCAGCTGTGTGGACTTGAGACAATTACTTACCTTTTGACCCTCAATTTTCTTGTCTGTTAAGTGGGGAAGATGATGCCTTTTTGTGGGGTAGTTGTGAAGATTGAATGGTTCTATGAAAATCTACAAGACCTTTTAGAACTAACACCCAAAAAGATGTCATTTTCATTATAGGGGACTGGAATAAAAAAGTAGGAAGTCAGGAAACACCTGGAGTAACAGGCAAATTTGGCCTTGGAGTACAGAATGAAGCAGGGCAAAGGCTAATAGAGTTTTGCCACGAGAACGCACTGGTCATAGCAAACACCCTCTTCCAACAACACAAGAGAAGACTACACATGGACATCACCAGATGGTCAACACCGAAATCAGATTGATTATATTCTTTGCAGCCAAAGATGGAGAAGCTCTATACAGTCAGCAAAAACAAGACCAGGAGCTGAGTGTGGCTCAGATCATGAACTCCTTATTGCCAAATTCAGACTGAAATTGAAGAAAGTGGAGAAAACCACTAGACCATTCAGGTATGAATGATTATACAGTGGAAGTGACAAATAGATTTAAGGGACTAGATTTGATAGACAGAGTGCCTGATGAACTATGGACAGAGGTTCGTGACATTGTACAGGAGACAGGGATCAAGACCATCCCCAGGAAAAAGAAATGCAAAAAAGCAAAATGGCTGTCTGAGGAGGCCTTACAAATAGCTGTGAAAAGAAGAGAAGTGAAAAGCAAAGGAGAAAAGGAAAGATATACCCATTTGAATGCAGAGTTCCAAAGAATGGCAAGCAGAGATAAGAAAGCCTTCCTCAGTGATAAGAGCAAAGAAATAGAGGAAAACAATAGAATGGGAAAGACTAGAGATCTCTTCAAGAAAATTAGAGATACCAGGGGAACATTTCATGCAAACATGGCTCAATAAAGGACAGAAATGGTATGGACCTAACAGAAGCAGAAGATATTAAGAAGAGGTGGCAACAATACACAGAAGAACTATATAAAAAATATCTTCACGACCCAGATAACCACGATGGTGTGATCATTCACCTAGAGCCAGACATCCTGGAATGCAAAGTCAAGTGGCCCTTAGGAAGCATCACTACCAACAAAGCTAGTGGAGGTGATGGAATTCCAGTTGAGCTATTTCAAATCCTGAAAGATGATGCTGTGAAAATGCTACACTCAATATGTCAGCAAATTTGGAAAACTCAGCAGTGGCCACAGGACTGGAAAAGGTCAGTTTTCATTCCAATCCCAAAGAAAGGAAATGCCAAAGAATGCTCAAACTATTGCACAATTGCCCTCATCTCACATGCTAGTAAAGTAATGCTCAAAATTCTCCAAGCCAGGCTTCAGAAATAATGAACTATGAACTTCCAGATGTTCAAGCTGGTTTTAGAAAAGACAGAGGAACCAGAGATAAAATTGCCAACATCCTCTGGATCATCGAAAAAGCAAGAGAGTTCCAGAAAAACATCTATTTTTGCTTTATTGACTATGCCAAAGCCTTTGACTGTGTGGATCACAATAAACTGGAAAATTCTGAAAGAGATGGGACTACCAGACCATCTGACCTGTCTCTTGAGAAACCTGTATGCAGGTCAGGAAGCAATAGTTAGCAATGGACATGGAACAACAGACTGGTTCCAAATAGGAAAAGGAGTCCGTCAAGGCTGTATATTGTCACCCTGCTTATTTAACTTATATGCAGAGTACATCATGAGAAATGCTGGGCTGGATGAAGCACAAGCTGGAATCAAGATTGCTGGGAGAAATATCAATAACCTCAGATATGCAGATGATACCACCCTTATGGCAGAAAGTGAAGAAGAACTAAAGAGCCTCTTGAGAAAGTGAAAGAGGAGAGTGAAAAAGTTGGCTTAAAGCTCAACGTTCAGAAAACTAAGATCATGGCATCCAGGCCCACCACTTCATAGCATATAGATGGGGAAACAATGGAAACAGTGAGAGACTTTATTTTTGGGGGCTCCAAAATCACTGCAGATGGTGATTGCAGCCATGAAGTTAAAAGAAGCTTACTCCTTGGAAGTAAAGTTATGACCAACCTAGACAGCATATTAAAAAGCAGAGACATTACTTTGCCGACAAAGGTTTGTCTAATCAAGGCTATGGTTTTTCCAGTGGTCATGTATGGATGTGAGAGTTGGACTATAAAGAAAGCTGAGCGCTGAAGAAATGATGCTTTTGAACTGTGGTGTTGGAGAAAACTCTTGAGAGTGCTCTGGACTGCAAGGAGATCCAACCAGTCCATCCTAAAGGAGATCAGTCCTGGGTGTTCGTTTGAAGGTCTGATGTTGAAGCTGAAACTCCAATACTTTGGCCACCTGATAAGAAGAGCTGACTCATTGGAAAAGACCCTGATGCTGGGAAAGATTGAAGGCGGGAGGAGAAGGGGATGACAGAGGACGAGATGGTTGGATGGCATCACTGACTCAATGGACATGAGTTTGGGTAAACTCTGGGAGTTGGTGTTGGACAGGGAGGCCGGCGTGCTGCAGCTCATGGGGTCACAAAGAGTCAGACACAACTGAGCGACTGAACTGAACTGTGAAGATTTGGTGAAATGATAAAAAGAGCACAGTGCCAGACACTTCACAAAGGCAGGTTTCCTTTTGTCTAGTGGATAAACTTGAGTTCAACTCTTAACTTTTAAAAAAAATTAATCCCCTAATGACTTTGAACGAGTCATATGAGTCCTTTGAAACTCATTTTTTTAACTTAAAATGAAGAGTTGGACCAAATGTTTTAACTGAAACATGCGTGCTAAGTTGCATGAGTCATGTCCAAATCTGTCCAAATCTGTGCCCTGATGGACTGTAGCCTGCCAGGCTCCTCTATTCATGGGATTGTCTAGACAAGAATACTGGAATGGGTTGCCATGCTCTCCTCTAGGGCATCTTCCTGACCCAGGGATTGAACCTGCATCTCTAAGTGTCTCCTGCATTGGCAGGCGGGTTCTTTAACGCTAGTGCCACCTGGGAAGCCCTAAACTTCTTACCAAAAGGAGACCCCCACAGTGGGGTCATTGGTGATTATTTGAACTGGGCTTCCTCTTTTCTCCCGTTGCTTGTTGGAGTCGCTGTGAGATCTGCGTTAGGAATCATTGTCAGATGACTGTCTTCTGTAGATATGGAGAAATTCATATACTTGCATGGATACCTCCATAATATCTTGAGATGGTTTTAAGTCAATAACACATAAAGATGAAAGATTTGTTTGTGTTGTCACACAGCTGGTATGAGCACAACATTTCTGTTGGTTGGTCAGAGCTCAGATACCTTCTGGTATCCAATCCTAAAACCTCCAACTTCTGTCACTTTGTTGGAGCCATTGGGTCAGCATTTATGCCTAAGAAAAATGGAGATTTGAGAGTCAATTTGAAAGGACTTAACTGCAACATTAAAAAAAAATCAATGAGAGCAGAATGTTGAAAGCAGGGATGTCAAAGCTGTAGGCGGCGGTTTAAATTGCCCAAGCCTAGGATTTCCTGTGTCTCTGCCAAGGCAGAGACACAAAAAAAATGACTCATTTTCTCTTTCATATGTTGGACTGAAGGTGACAAATGTCCAGTTTCTCAAATCCTACTCTCACCTAAAGTAGGCAAGAATTAATGGATAGCTAGTTCCGTGATATGTTAAGCACAAGTTGTCTTCAGTGATAGGAAGAAAATTCCTTAAGAATTGTTGTTTTCTAGAATATAAAGGGAGCATAATATAGAATGAAGAAAATAGCTTTGGAAAAGCAAGAATGTCCCTCTAAAAAGAGCACTGAAGTGAAAAGGAAACAGCAGTGGGAAAGGTTGGGGGCGGAAGATGATTCAGCCAGAGGGGGCTGGGAGAGTACTGTGGGCTGGTCTGCCGAGGTGTGAAGTAGGCAGGCAGCTATGACTAGCATTGAATGGAGGATAATTAAGAGCAAGTTGGTACCAGTAACTGCCAGGGAAGGGAAGAGAATATGTCTGAAAAAAGCAGCTCTTTATTTCTTTGCTGAATTAAAACACCTACCCATTTGAGCCTTGAGAATTTCATTTTGAAATGAAAAAAAAAATTTCCTGTAAACAGAATGCAGATTGTGAAATCATGCTTGCTTGCTCCTAAGTTTTAAAATGGCATAACTGTGCTGGACACTCTCGGAAAGAAACATGTATGTTAAAATGTCAGTCATTTTTTCAAGGAAACAAGCCATTCATCACACAAGTTACCAAGTTTCAATTAGGGATCAGCTACACGTATGTATTTCTGTATCTTTTTCAAAAAAAAGGACTGCAAAGGCACAGCTTCCATTGTTCTTTAAATAGCTTTCTGGATTGAAGAGCATTATAATTAAACTGCAACAAGTGTCACTTCAGAGAAGCTTCTAAATTATGGGTCTGAGTGGGGGTGAGAAATGCTATTTGATTGCTTGACAATCAAAACCAGAAGATGTTCAGATATGCACAACCCAGACTTACTGTAATTATATCAGATGGAGAAGAAGTGGGAGGAATAGGTATAGCCTTGAATTCAATCATCACTTGTTTATCTCTCTTTCAAAAAAAAACATTTAAAAGAAAAACTATTCATAAATACTCAGAATGCATATTCACAAGTAGTTTTGTAAAAGAAAAGACACATTAGCAAGTAATCAGTCCTTTCAATGTGTCCCAGAAATAGGCTGCAAAAACATGGCCACGGATAGCCTCAAAGCACTTTCAAAATTTAGAAACTAGTACATTTAACTCCCCAACAAGTACTCTATTTCAAATATAATGTCAGAAGGGATATTCATAAGGGCTCTGAAATCTACTTGTCAACCTGTTTTGTACTCTATTTTGCCCAGCTCTCAGCTCTCCTGAAACTCCCTTTACTCTTAAAATGGGAAGGGATGGATACGAGATGCTCTCAGGACACTGCTCAGACATTTTAGAACCTTTTTTCCCTCTTAAAAATGTCCAGAATTTGCCTCTTGGAAGGAAGCTGTGAATTTAATACAAATTGTGTGACATCCTGTTAGGTAGTACATACAAGAGCCAAGCATTAAACCCTTGACTGAGAAATGTAGAAGCCTGTCACGCTGAAAATGAAGACTTGGCACATTATTCATGATCCTTTCCCAGGTGAAAAACTAGGACTGTAAATGTTACACATAATACATATATGTGTAAACAAAATGATCCCATGTCCTTTGGACTGATCCTTCTTTTAACATTTAACTAAAAATGGCTCTTGTTTCCAAATCTCATCAAAGGGAAAGTCCAGCACCCTAAAACCCCCAGATTTCTGGAGATTCTCCCCTTGGGCATTTTTCATTCCAGATTCTCATTATTGGCTTTGTGTACTGATTGACAGTTTTGATAGATAAGGTGAGTAGGATATATTCAAGGACAATTTAGGAATTGGGTTGAATGATTTCTCTCCAAAGAGGGAGATTTCTAGATGGGTTCACACAACAGTAGATGGTCCCATAGAGTGAACCTTTAGATGCCAGTCACAGGAAAACGCCTTCATCTCTGTAAGGGGAAGATATTTCTGTGGGTCAAAGATGGCTCAAGCTATTCTCTAGGGATTAGGAATGCAGTAAGTCTCTCATCTCTGGAGTTATTCAAGTTTTCACTGGCTACATCAACTTGAGGTCAACTCTCAGAAGCAGATCCTGAGATGAAGATCCAAATAAAGTAGCTTATCTGGCAGGTGATGTCAGGAAAGACTGTAGGAGACGGGGAAGTAGAACGGGAAAGGATGCTGGAAATAAAAGATACACTGTCACACAAGAGTCCACTGTCGTAAAGGGAACTCTAATCTCACTTGGAAATTCTGGTGGCCTGTGTAAAGTACTAAGTTTAGTTAATCCCCCAGCAAGCTGAGGCAGCTGGAATACTTACACACAAATTTCCATCAGTGGTCACTGAAAGGGCATCGGTCTCTTGCCGCTTCCTGTCTGCCTGGTGGGAGGAGGGCAAAGCCAGCACTGGGGCTTCAAGGAACCCTATAGCAATTAAATTCCATCCTGGCAACTGAAAGCCAGACTGGCACCTACTGAGCTGGTAAGAGTGAAAGGGTGTAGGTCAGGGACTCAGGAGTATCTAGCAGACTAGGCAAAAACTTGGGAAGGCTATCATAAAAGAGATTGCAATGTGACCACCCGAGGACTAAAGCAAGCCAAAATATATATACTTAATGTTTTTTCACAGTGTTTGTTTTTCAAATTGAATTTGAATGACCATGGGTACTACCAAACTCTCTCCAATTTGCCTCAGGCAAATTATCAGTGTCCCCTGGCTAGTTTCACACATTTACATCATTCATCTGCTCTTGGAGTTTGTCACCCCTGGAGGAAATTGAAACCTAAAATGATAGGCAGGTATGGATAATCTTGAAGGTCATTGACAAATGTGAAAATCTAGGATGCCCTAAAACCTTTTTCAGCAATGAAAGTGTATGATTTAAGTATATGCGTATGTCCTAAGTCGCTTCAGTCATGTCCGACTTTTTGCAGCCCCGTGGACTGTAGCCTGCAGGGCTCCTCTCTCCATGGGATTCTCCAGGCAAGAATACTAGGGTGGGTTGCTAGGCCCTCCTCCAGGGGATCTTCCTAACCCAGGGATTGAACTTGTGTCTCTTATGTCTCCTGCATTGATGGGCAGGTTCTTTACCACTAGCACCACCTGGGAAGCCTGATTTAAGTATATGCTATCTTTTAAATTATTTTGCAAGGTCCTTAAGGGCAGTAGCATAGACCTATAAATGTTCTTGATGATTCAAATGCAATTATGCATTTCTAAATGCTAATAAACAGAGATATTCATGTATAAATTCACTATACCACTATTAGTGTTTGCACAATAGAAGTGTAACTTGAGCCATCACATCAGCATAGATTACGAAGAGACACTGCTTTTGACTCAGCAGGTTTGATTTAAGGTCTACAGTTATACTCCAGTGAATTTGTTAAGACAAGCATGAACACTGATCCTCATCCACTTAGCCTTGGTTCACAGGGAAAGATGACCTTGGCAGACAACAGTTTTTAAAAAGTGGCTTTGTGTTATGTTAAGTGCAAGAAGCCTGACACACAAGACTATATACTGTATGATTCCATTTACATAACATACTGGAAAAGGCAAAATTATAGGGATAGAAACTGTCAGTAGTTTCCTGGGGTGGGGGTGTTGACAACAAAGGGGCAGGGGGCTACTTTGTGGAGGTGACAGAAGGGTCCTTTGTCTTTCTCACGGTGTAGTTAGTGCTACTGTATGTCGTGGTCTGGGAGCGGGTAGGAAAAGAATTTCCAGACATGAGACAGAATGAGAGGGAAATAAAGTTTATTAGAGTGGGAGACGCTGTTAGAAGAGCAGGCCAGCTCAAGGGAGAACCGATGTTGAACAAGGGTCCTTAGTCCACTTTTACACCCAGGGTACAAGGAGAGGGATAGGGGTCTTGCGGGTCATTTGCTGATTGGATGAGGCACATATACTGGGTGGGTTGGCGGGGAGAATAAGGCAAATACCTTCTCCCTATGGGGTAGGAGGAGAGACAGGTTATACTGCTCAGGAGGACCTGAAATCCATTAATAGTTACAACATGGGGGAGGGAAAAGGGTCTGGTTTTTCCGTCCCTGCATTCCAAGACCCTCCTGGGTTTTATCTGCTCTTTTGTCCTTGGGTCACCACACTGTACACATTGGTCAAATCTCATCATCAAATTGTACACCAAAAAAGGGTGAATTTTACTGTATCCCACATTTAAGAAGATTGGGAAAAAACCTTCTAGGCCTCAGGCAAGCTCCCTACCTGATGCTACAAGGGGAAGCTTCCCCAGCTTCCTGGGGAAAGCAGGGGAGCCTGGGTAGGATGTCCTCTGAAGTAAGAAGGACATGTAGTTTCTGCTTCCTAAGTTACCTCTTCTTCTCTAGCATTCGAAACCCCTTTGCTCCTCAAATAGGAAAAAACAGGTCAGTGGATGAAATGAGATTTGTTTCATTGCTGCCTTCAGCCTCCTGCGACTGTCTCTGCCTTAGGCTTTTTCAATTCCAGGGTTTTCTCTAGGCCCTATTTCAGTATTTCCCATTTTATCATTTTGATGTATTTGTTCCTTGACCTATTTAAAGGAGATTTACAGAAGCTTTGTAATTTCCAAGTGAAATCCTAGGCTGTGAGAACCCTAAGTCATGAGGAGAGTTAACGTGCTCTGACGGAACCTGAAGGCCCCAAGATTCTCCTTCAAAAAATGGAAGGGGTTGTCTCCTCTGTCAAATCCCTGTCTCTCTTCTTGGATTCCCTGTGCGCAGCACGTTCTGGAAGGACCTTGACCTAGAGTCTTCCTTGGGAAAGCCGCTCTCTGGACGCGTTTACATCTGGGGCAGCTGCCAATGCTGCTTATGTCCCTCAGTGACGAGGGAGAGCACTCGTCCTTCTGTGGAAGGGAGTGGGGTGAGGCAGTTATCAGAGCCTGGGGCGGGTACCAGGTGCTTTAGGTCTGTTTCTCTGTGGCTCGCACATTCCTCAGCCTCATGCTAGCTATTTTGGTGGTTGTCAATTATTTGACTGATTGACCTCCACTCTCTGTGCCAGGACTCCCCTCCTCTGCTGTTCCTGAATGACATGCTCATTCTTCATAATTCTGTTCGTCATCCTAAAGCCTTGGATCCAGCTACTCCCTCCTGACCAACCCTAAAGTCTACACTAGGTGTCTCTTCTTTGAGCTTCCCTAAGACCTTTTGTTTGGGCTTACCCCCGAGGTTCAGAGGTAAAGAATCCGCCTGCAATGCAGGAGCAGCAGGAGATGCGGGTCTGATTCCTGGGTCGGGAAGATCCCCTGGAGGAGAGTATGGCAACCCACTCCAGTATTCTTGCCTGGAGAATCCCATGGACAGAGGAGCCTGGTGGTCTACAATCCATAGGGTCCACTAAGAGTTGGATATGACTGAAGTGACTTAGCATGTAGGCAAGACCTTTTGCTTATACTTATCACAGCCTAATCATCCTGTATTTTAATTGTATCCTGTCTACCTTTACCCCACCTTGTTCCCCACCACCTCTCCCCCTACACTAGGCTACAAGCTTATAGAAGGCAAAGATTTTTTAAATTTCTGGTGCTTCTTTCTTTTAGTATCTGTAACATTATAGATTCCTTATAAAAGTTTGCCAGTGAATAAATAATGTACTCATGCTGGTTTTGGAAGTCTGCTTTATCAATTGGAAATGATTTCAACTACAAGTAAAAGAAAAGCTTTCTAACTCATATTGGCTTATATAAATAGACATTTCTTTTTCTGGTATAGAAATTTTCTTGGAGAAAAGCAGCTGCTGATTGTGGCTTAGAGGTGCAAGAGGTTAGGGGCTCTGTGATTCACTTGGTTTTTCCTTTATGATCACAAGATGGTTTTCGTAAGTGCCCAGCTTTTGAGATTAAGTGGAAAGGGGTTGTATTAATTTTCTATTGCTTTATAACAAGTAGCTGCAAACATTGCACATTAACACAAATTGATCCTGTAGCTCCTACATGTCAGGAGTCTGGTCACTGGTTCATTGAATTCTCTGCTTGAGGAGTCAGGCTGCTGTCAAGGTGTCAGCTGGGACTGCGCATCATCTGAACCCTAGGGTCCCTTTCAAGCTCACCAGTTGTTGGTAGAACGCAGTTGTTAGGGCTGAGCTTTTAGCGGCTTCTGGAGGCTGCCCCAAGGCAGTTCACAACTGTTTGTTTTCCTCTACGAGGCTGACAGGAAGTTGTGTCTCTTTTGAAAGGCTCATCTGATTATGTCAGGCCCACGCAGAATAATCTCCCTTTGATTGACTCCAAGTCAGCTGATTAGTAACCTAATCATGGGGGTGATAGCTCATGATTCTGCCCGTACCCCAAGGCAGGAAATTATACAGGGCCATACATCATATATCAGGGGGCCATCTGAGAAGTCTGTCCGCCACCAGAGTCATGTCAGCTGTGCCTTACTCTTCCATCTGGAAAGCAACGGCTTCCCAGAATTCCCTTTAGTAGAGTTCTGCTTCCATCTCATTGGTTAAAACTACATCACACGGCCACTTCTAGCTGTAAGAAAGGCTGCCAAGAGGATGTCTAGCTCTTCCAACTTCTATAGAGAAGGCAGGGAAAGAAAAAAGGCTGGGAACAGATACTGAATCAGTCTATCAGTAGATGAAATCATCCTGTCAAATCCCCTAGAAAACTTAGCTATAGACTGTTAGATCTAGAGAACTAGAATCTTCAGAAGCTTAAGATCATTCAGTACAACTTTCTGTTTTCTAGATAGGGAAGCTGAGGCCCCCAGAACTCATGTGACTTTCTTAAAGTTATGCATTATTTCCTTTGAAGCCCCAAACAGAATTTAGTAACCCTAGCATATTCAGCTTCTTCAGGAATCTGGTTTATCGAATCTCCAGGGGAAGAAGGTACACAGATTAGCTGATGATGGAATAATCTCTCTTGAAGCTGATCACGGAGCCACTTTCCTATCACATAAAACTGGTATCCACCATCATTCTGATCATGATTTGTGGAGCAACTAGCTTGGACAGGAGGGATGGCTGATAAAGCGAGGGTGCAGAGGGCAAATCTGATCAATTCAGAGAAAGAAGCCACACTCTTGGCCTGGGAAGTCAGGGAAAACATCAAAGAGGACCGGCATTTGAGATGGGCCTAAAAGGACAGATACAGTGTAGTATGAGGAGATCAGAGGAGGGAATTCCAGGAGGAGGGAAACACAGAAACAGCACCAAGTGTGTTAAGCTACAAAATGTGCAAGGAGAGCTTCGCTGGTGGCTCAGTGGTGGAGAATCCACACGCAGTGCAGGAGATGGGAGCTTGAGCCCTGGGTCAGGAAGATCCCCTGGAGAAGGAAATGGCAACCCACTCCAGTATCCTTGCCTGGGAAATCCCATGGACAGAGGAGCCTCGTGGGATACAGTCCATGGGGTCACAAAAGAGTCAGACCTGACTGAGCGACTAAACAACAACAACAGTTATAGAACATGCAAGGAGAAAAGACATCAGTTCTGTTTGAACAGGCTGGCTTCAGAGAAATCTCATAAGAGGCTGATTTATTAGTCTAGGCGGAGAAGGCAATGGCACCCCACTCCAGTACTCTTGCCTGGAAAATCTCATGGATGGAGGAGCCTGGTAGGCTACAGTCCATGCGGTCGCTAAGAGTCGGACACAACTGAGAGACTTCACTTTCACTTTTCCCTTTCATGTACTGGAGAAGGAAATGGCAGCCCACTCCAGTGTTCTTGCCTGGAGAATCCCAGGGATGGCTGAGCCTGGTGGGCTGCCGTCTATGGGGTCGCACAGAGTTGGACACGACTGAGCGACTTTCACTTCACTTCACTTCACTTATTAGTCTAGGAAAGAGGTAATGCTGACTTGAACCTGGAGGGTGACAATGGGAATGAAAAGTGGGATGGAAGGAAATTGTGCACAGTGATTAGGCAGGACTTTTCACCGAGTCTGTAAGTTCAGTGTAGAAAGTGGGTCTTGTCAATGGCCGGTGCCTACACACACTAGGTACTCCGTGTTTTCAGTTGAATTTATGAATGATTTGGGAGAGAAGATAAAGGAAATGATGGCATCAAGGATCATTTGACCTTGGGTTGGAGGTTGGGAGGAGATGTAGACTTGAAAAGAGGTTGTGGAATTCAGCTTTAGACATGTTGAGCTCCAGGTGCCTCCTGAAACCCAAGGGTGACGTCTAGGGAGGCACCCAAGAAGCAGATGTGCCTGGATGTGTGTATTTGTAGTTTGCAGCTATGAGCGCAGAAGGTAGTGGAGACCTTTGGTGGAATACCTCCATTGAAGAGGGAAGAGAACAAGCCAGAACAAGAGAATGAATAGCTGTGGAACTGACCGGAGGAAAAAGATTGTGGCTCCAAGAAGACAAAGGATAAGGGTGTTGAAAGATGGTAGCCAACAGTTTCTGAAAAAGAAGTTTACAGAGAGGATGAAGGGAGAAACAGCAAGAGCTTTAGGAATGTGTAAGAAGGAAACTTTTAAGTTTGATAAGAGGAAAATCAGAGATTTAAACACTAGTTATTGCATGCCTCAAAGATCAGATCCAACTAGGATAAATTCTGAAAAGCTACATGGCGAGGAAATCATCTGACTGTAAGAGTCAAGGGAAGGTGGTTTGGTTTATTTGCATTTTAGCATTTTAGAATGAGAGTGACTTAGGCAGAGCTTCTATCTGGGGGAACTTGTCAGAAGGAAAGGGGAGAGTGAATATAAAGAGGTCCTGCTAAGAGGGGAGTCATAGCATCTGGAGGGTGTTGCAGGCTGATTCAGAGAGGGGGCATTCATTGTCTTTTGAAGCATTGAGAAAAGAGGTGAGAGAAGAAAAGGAAGGCTTTCTCCATTGGCCACTGTGCTACCTCCCTGAATCTCAGTCTCCTCATCTGTAAAGCCAAGTCTTTGGCCTAGGTGGGCACACAGTATGACAAACTCCTTCATTTTTTGCTCCAGATGCTTTATTTGAGATTCTCTCCCCTCCCTCACTGCCCTCAACCAGTCTATTGCCAATAACAGTGATGACAGCAATTACAGCCAGACACTATTTATTGCATGCCTCCAAGATCACAATAAACTGTGGAAAATTCTGAAAGAGATGGGAATACCAGACCATCTG
Organism: Giraffa tippelskirchi; assembly: GCF_054371585.1. NCBI lineage: Eukaryota > Metazoa > Chordata > Mammalia > Artiodactyla > Giraffidae > Giraffa > Giraffa tippelskirchi. Next base: position 68,530,736 of record NC_137277.1, read on the forward strand.
ACCTGTCTCTTGAGAAACCTGTATGCAGGTCAGGAAGCAACAGTTAGAACTGGACACGGAACAACAGACTGGTTCCAAATAGGAAAAGGAGTACGTCAAGGCTATATATTGTCACCCTGCTTATTTAACTTATATGCAGAGTACATCATGAGAAACGCTGGGCTGGAGGAAGCACAAGCTGGAATCCAGATTGCCGGGAGAAGTATCAATAACCTCAGATATGCAGATGATATCACCCTTATGGCAGAAAGTGAAGAAGAACTAAAGAGCCTCTTGAGAAAGTGAAAGAGGAGAGTGAAAAAGTTGGCTTAAAGCTCAACATTCAGAAAACTAAGATCATGGCATCTGGTCCCATCACTTCATGGGAAAAGATGGGGAAACATTGGAAACAGTGTCAGACTTTATTTTTTGGGGCTCCAAAGTCACTGCTGATGGTGATTGCAGCCATGAAATTAAAAGACGCTTACTCCTTGGAAGGAAAGTTATGACCAACCTAGATAGCATATTAAAAAGCAGAGACATTACTTTGCCAACAAAGGTCTGTCTTGTCAAGGCTATGGTTTTTCCAGTGATCATGTATGGATGTGAGAGGTGGACGGAGAAGAAAGCTGAGCGCTGAAGAATTGATGTTTTTGAAGTGTGGTGTTGGAGAAGACTCTTGAGAGTCCCTTGGACTGCAAGGAGATCAAACCAGTCCATCCTAAAGGAAATCAGTCCTGGGTGTTCATTGGAAGGACTGATGTTGAAGCTGAAACTCCAATACTTTGGCCACCTCATACGAAGAGTTGACTCATTGGAAAAGACCCTAATGCTGGGAAGGATTGGGGGCAGGAGGAGAAGGGGACGACAGAGGATGAGATGGTTGGATGGCATCACCGACTCGATGGACATGGGTTTGGGTAAACTCCAGGAGTTGGTGATTGACAGGGAGCCCTGGCGTGCTGCGATTCATGGGGTCGCAAAGAGTCAGACACAACTGATCAACTGAACTGAACTGAACTGAACTGAAGATCAGACCAACTAGGACAAATTCTGAACAGCTACATGGTGAAGAAATCATTTGACTGTAACTTGAAGAATGACATGCATATTATACATGTATTTAAAATGTGGTAGTAGGTATTACCTAAAATGTTACAGGTAATGCAGTACAATGTTTATTCTATTGTTTTTTCTATTTCTTTCCTGAATTCAATCACTCTCATTTTATTTCTTCCTAGGTTTTTTTTTTTTTTTCAGTCCATTTCTCTACTTAGCTTTAAAATTTTTTATTCGAAGTGTTGAAGCTATATAACTCAGTTTAGACAGTAGTGTTACTTAGTGGTGTTAGGGAGTTTTCTCCTACTTTGCCATTACTGGGGGGAGAAATTTTATCAGTTGAATGGTTCTGGATTCTTTCCTGTTTCGGGAATTTTGCTTAGATGAAGATTATTCTACATTCCTATGGACGGGGCTGGAGAGGTAGGGGTTGCAGGATTCCTAGATCAAGAGTGCCCTCTTCTGTCAGTGTAGCTAAGTATGGCTTTGGAGGAAGAGAAGGTCTGGCAGATTTCAAAGTTCCCCCTAAATTCCCCCCAAACCCAGTCCCCCCTCCCCCACCTGATTTTCAGAAGAACCCTCTGGACCCCTTTCCTTTGGACACTTTTCACTCAGAAGTTTTGTCTTTCCAAGACTGCCTCCTCACACCCTGCACACACAGTTAAGTGCCTTCCGTGTAGTAAGTGCTCCCCTAAGAAGCAGACTTTCTCTTTCTGGTAGTTTTAAATCAACCCTAAGTTCGCCATCATGGTTTTCCCCAAACTTTGTTTATCTGAAAAGCTTCATCAACAATGTGGGAGGCAGCTTTCTGGGATTTAATATTTATTTTTCTATTTACAGTTAATTTGAAGTTTAGAATTCTGTTTTCTAGTTCTGGTGAAGACATGGGTTTTATGTAGTTTTACTTGATTTCTTGCTCCGTGTGTGTGTTTTACAGGGGAGGGCAGTAATTTGGGAGGTTTAGATTTATGCCACCACCATTATCTTGACTACCTAGAATTCCTCCGTAATGTTTACTGTAAGTCTCTCTAATTTGGCAATGAGATACATAGGAGTCCACTGACTCAAATTATCTCATTCAGCTTTTTGAGTTCCTATAAGAGTTAAGAATTAAATTGGAAAAAAAAAAAAGAATGTATTCAAAAAAAAGAAAATAAAGTGTACCACAGGTTGATATGAAAAAAAAATAAATTAAAAAAAAAAAAAGAATTAAATTGGGCTGCTAGTGAAGAGACCCAGAAAACAGTGGTTTAGACTGATCAGGGGTTTTTCTTGTGAAACAAGAGGTAGGTGGTAGTGGGCTGGGTTTGGGCAGCATAGTGATCTCAGTGTTGATCCTCTGTGACATCTTAACATTTCCCTCATGGTTGCCATAGTTATGAGGGCTGCTACACCTTCATCATTACATCTAGAATCCAGTTGGGAAAAGGCAGAATGAGAAGGGCAAAAGGCATTTGTCAGCTATCAACTCCATTTTAAAGATCTTTCCTGAAAGCCCCATGCAAAAGAATTTGGTTATGCCTGATTGTCCAGAGCTGGGTTAATGACAACCTCTAGCTGCAAAGGAGAGTGAGAAATGCAGGGTGGTGGTTTTTTTTTTTTCCTATTTTTTGTTTTGTTTTGTTTTTCCTAAGTACATTTGTGCCCACAGCAAAATTGGAGGAGTTAGGAGAGTGAGGGGATACTGAGTAGGCAGTTAGCAATTCTCTTATTCAGACCGCCAAATTCCAGAGTCAGCGAGTTGCTGATCTCTCACCATTGACTCAGAGATGATTCCTAGACTGATGATTACTGACCATCTTTGGGAGGCCCTGGGAAGAGCCTAGATCAGGAGAAAGGAGAGAATGACACAGGGACTGACCGGCCGTGGAACAGAGCCCAAATGAGGCAGCACTGACTCTGTCCCGGGCTGACTGACCCCTACTTCAGGAGAGAGCGAAAAATAAAAAGAAAAACAGGAAGTGATTTGTAAAGCACATTAAGGAATGTCTCAGTTTGTAAGCAAGGATACAATTCTTTTTTTCTCCACTCATTCTCTCAATGGAAGTAATTCTATAACGAAACAAGTTTTTTAGGTGGTAAAGTCTAGTGAAGGGTCATCTGCTGTGAGTGAGGAAAGATCTGGTGGGCTAAATTTATTTCCAAAATGACACTCAGCCATCTCATCTAACACAGACACACAGACACACACAGACACACTCCTAGAAACTTCCATTTATGATGCCCTCATAGATACATATCTCCAGATAATCCATTTTAATAGCCTTATTTGCTGAAGTATATACACTTTTGTGTTCACATTGGATACTTTTGTAAGTATACTAAACCTTTGTATAATCCTATGATTCATTTGAATCCTAAATGAACTCTAAGATTCATTTAAAAGTATAAGAAATCAGATTCTGAAAAAATTCCCATACCCAAAGAAAAGCATCCAAGTTTATAGACACATTCACTTATTCCAGCAGACAGAATCTTGGCATATAAATGACTACATTTTGATCCACAGAAAACTCTTAGGTGATGTGAACTTCTGGTTCTACTATTGGCTAAGTGCCGTTTGGAACAATGCACTTACCCAGCCTGAACATCCTTCTTGTTGTTCAGTCACTAAGTTGACTCTTTTGCAACACCACGGACTATAGCTTGCTAGACCTATCGGTCCATGGGATTTCCCAGGCAAGAAAACTGGCTGCCATTTCCTTCTCCAGGGGATCTTCCTGACCCAGGGATCAAACCCGCATCTCCTGTATTGGCAAATGGATTCCTTACCACTGCACCACTAGGGAAGTCCCTGAACATCCTTACTTCATTCTTGAAGAAAAGAATTGGTAGGAGTGTTTCCTCAAAGTTCTAAGATCCTATGATTTTAGAGATTCTTTTATTCAGTTAGCATTTGTTCAACGTCTGCTATGTGCTAAGCACTATTGTATACACTGTGGACACATTATAGTCTAGTAACTACAATGGAGGATTTCAAGTCAATTAAAAGGAGAGGGTGAAAAAAATACCTAGGAATAAGTTTAACCAAAAAGATTAAAGCCTTGTACACTGAAAGCTGCAAAACATTGTTGAAAGAACTTAAAGACCTAAATAAGTGAAAAGACATCCCATGTTCGTGGGGAGTAAAACTTACCATTGTGAGGATGGTAATCACACCCAAAGCAATCTATAGATTCAACACAATCTTTAGCAAAACTCCAACATCCATTTTTGCAGAACTGGAAAAGCCAATCTTAAATTTCATATAGAATTGCAAGAGGCCCTGAGTAGACAAAGCACTCTTAAAAAGAAAAACAGAGAATCCACATTTCCTGATTTCAAAACTTCCTACAAGTCCATAGTAATTGAAACAGTGTGGTTCATGCAAGTCAACAAAATAAGATTGATAGTTCACAAATAAACATAAACACTGTGATTAGTATTTGACAAGCGTGTTATGCTGTGCTTTGTTGCTCAGTTGTGTCTGACTCTTTGGGACCCTGTGGACTGCAGCCCACCAGGCTTCTCTGTCCATGGGATTCTCCAGGCAAGAGTACTGGAGTGTTTTGCCTCCTCCAGGGGATCTTCCCAATCTAGGAATTGAACCTGCATCTCTTTAGTCTCCAGCATTGGCAGGTGGGGTCTTTACCACTAACACCACCCGGGAAGCATTTGACAACAGTACCAAGTCCATTTAATGGGAAAAGAGCAATCTCTTCTACAAATAGTTCTGGTAGAGGTGGGCCACTACCTCACACAATATACAACAATTAACTCAAAATGAGTCAATGACCTAAATATAAGAGCTGAAATGATAAATATCTTGGGAGAAAACACAGTAGAAAATCTTCATGACCTTGGATTTGGCAATAAATTCTTAGATATGACACCAAAAGAATGAACAACAAAAGAAAAAAATAGATAAATTGGATTTCATCAAAAGTAAAAACTTTTGTGCCTCAAAGGATATTATCAGGAAAGTGAGAAGTCAGCCTACAGACTGGGAGAATATATTTGCAAATCATATATCTGATAAAGAATCAATGTTCAGAGTATATAACGAATTCCTCCAATGCAACAACAACGAACAAACAACTACACCCATGGTGGATTCATGTCAATGTATGGCAAAACAAATACAATATTGTAAAGTTAAAAAGTAGATAAATAAACTAATTAAAAAAAACAAAACAGGGCAAGGACTTGAACAGACATTTTTCTAAAGATAGGTGGTGCTAGTGGTAAAGAATCTGCTTGCCAGTGCAGGAGACATGAGACTCGAGTTCGATCCCTAGAGTGGGGAAGATCCCCTGGAGGAGGGCATGGGGACCCACTCCAGTATTCTTGCCTGGAGAATCCCATGGACAGAGGAGCCTGGTGGACTACGGTCCATAAGGTCCCAAAGAGTTGGACATGACTGAAGTGACTTAGCAGTAGAAGCAACAGGCACATTAAAAGATGCTTAACGTCACTAATCATTAAAGATATGCAAGTCAAAATCACAGTTAGTTACCACTTCAAGCCCATTAGCATGGTTATTATTTTTTAAAAAAGAAGAAAACAACAAATGTTGGCAAGGATGTAGAGAAATTGGAACCCTCATCCATTGCTGATGGTACTGTGAAGCCACTGCGGAAACAATCTGGAGGTTCCTCAAAAAGCCAGACATAAAATCACCATATGACTCAGCAATTCATCTTGTAGGTATATACCCAAAAGGATTAAAAACAGGAACTTGAACAGGTACTCGTATGCATATGCTAATTTCAGCATTATTCACAATAATTAAAAGGTAGAAACAGTCCAAGTGTCCATAATGAATAAACAGAAATAAAATGTGGTATATCCATGTAACAGAAGTTCCGATACATGCTCCAACAAGGACGAGCCTTGAAAACATTAGGCAAAATCATAGAGATAGAAAGTACATTAGAAGGTCCCAGGGGTTGAGAGAAGGGGAACTGGGAGTTGCTGGTTACAGTTCCCTTTTGAGTGATGAAAAATCTGGGACTAGACAGCGGTGACTGTTTGCCCAACATTGTGAATGCAGTTAATGCTGCCGAATCATATACTTAAAATTGGTTAAAATGGCAAATTTTTTGTTACGTATATTTTACCACAGTGAAAATAAAGTTTAAAAAATGCAAGAGGTTAGCACTGCTAGATACGGAAATGTGGAAGCAAATGGTCATACTTTACAGGAAGCTCTTGACTGGGCCTTAAGACACACATACAGCTGTATACAGATGTGGACTTATACACACATAAACAAGTACCTAAGCACAAATACCCAGAGAAACACAGGAGTTTATACCTCTTGGTATGTACAAATCTACAGACGTACAACTTGCACTTTGTATATACTGATGGTTGATTTAAACCACCATCAGGATTTAAGCATCTGCTGATGGTTGAGATGCACACACCTGCGCATTATGTTATGTCACAGTACAGTCACACAGGTTAACAGAGAACCTGTTCAACTAAAAAAAGTCATGTTCTAGAGGTGAAAGGAAGCAAAAGCCGACACATACAGAAAGACATTCCACAGAGTCCCTGGTGCGTGTGTGACAGTGAAAGGGTTCAAGGCCATGTAAATGGGTTCACAGTGCAGGTGGGAGAAGCAGGGTAGTCAAGTGTTGGAGGCTAAGGGTTATATGGAAGGGAGCATGGCTGAAACGTGGGAGTGGGAATTAGGAAAACATCACAGCTTCTTTGTCAAAGAGATTTAACACAATACGCTTGAGTTGCCAAACTTTACTTTTTATTTCTTACTACCTGATGCCTGGGTATCAGAGAAAAAGCCATACACTTAGTTACTTTTGTAATTGCATGGGTCCCTTCCATGGGTCCCAACACTATTTCAGGATAGTTCTCAGGTGAAGTAAGTGAGCTGCTTTATATTCTTCCTGCCCAATACAGTGAACCGTCCTCACACATTGTCTGAGTTCAGTGGTGGAAAAGCGCCATGCCCACCGGTCAGCGATGGAGAGTGAGGAGGGATGACCCAGGCTGACTGAGGTCTTTTTAACGAGGCTCCAGCTGAGGAGGTCAGAGGCTGGAATAGTGTTCTCAATCTCTCAGTCGTGACTGGCTCTTTGCGACCCCCATGGGCTGTAGCCCACCAGGCTCCTCTGTCCATGGGATTTCCCCAGCAAGAATACTGGAGTGGGTTGCCATTTCCTCCTCCAGGAGGGAACGGTGAGTCAGGAGCAAATGATCGGCATTTATAGCTGGCACTCAATGGGAGTAGCCAATAAGGGAAGACAGACCAGGTCTCCAGAGGAGCAGTAACACTGAGGTATGAGTGTAAGTCCTCCTTCCAGAGCACACCTTTTATGCTGGTTCGTGTCCTTTGTGGTAGCAAAAGCTGTACCTTAGCAAGAGAGTTATTTACGGCAATTCTTAGCTGGATCATTTCAGGAAATCATGAAAGAGGCAAAGGGTCCTGCCAAAGCCTGTTTCCCTTGCCTTTTCACCTCAGCACTGGCACTATATTTCCTTACCCCTCAAGGACTAATTCCCTTCTTACTATTGTTCAGTTGCTAAGTCATGTTCAACTTTTGTGACCTCATAGACTGTAGCAAGCCAGGTTCCTCTGTCCTCCATTATCTCCTGGAATTTGATCAAATTCATGTCCATTGAGTTAATGATGCCATCTAACCTTCTCATCCTCTGTCTCCTCCTGCCTTCAATTTTTCCCAGCATCAAGGTCTTTTCTAATGAGTTGGCTCTTCAAATCAGGTGGCCAAAGTATTGGAGTTTCAGCTTCAGCATGTCTTTCCAATGAATATGCAGTGTTGATTTTCTTTAGGATTGACTGGTTTGATCTCCTTGCTGTTCAATGGACTCTCAAGAGTCTTCCCCAGCCTATTAAAATCCTGAATGATTATGAAAATTAACATCTTATTCTTCTCTGTTAAGAAAGAGAATTCTTAATTTACTGCTAATCAATAAAGGACAGAAATGGTATGGACCTAATAGAAGCAGAAGATATTAAGAAGAGGTGGCAACAATACACAGAAGAACTATATAAAAAATATCTTCATGACCCAGATAACCACGATGGTGTGATCACTCACCTAGAGCCAGACATCCCGGAATGCAAAGTCAAGTGGCCCTTAGGAAGCATCACTACCAACAAAGCTAGTGGAGGTGATGGAATTCCAGTTGAGCTCTTTCAAATCCTAAAAGATGATCCTATGAAAGTGCTACACTTAATATGCCAGCAAATTTTGAAAACTCAGCAGTGGCCACAGGACTGGAAAAGGTGAGCTTTCATTCCAATCCCAAAGAAAGGCAATGCCAAAGAATGTTCAAACTACTGCACAATTGCACTCATTTCACATGCTAGTAAAGTAATGCTCAAAATTCTCCAAGCCAGGCTTCAGCAGTGTGTAAACCAAGAACTTCCAGATGTTCAAGCTGGATTTAGAAAAGGCAGAGGAACCAAAGAATAAATTGCCAACATCTGTTGGATCATTGAGAAAGTAAGAGAGTTCCAGAAAAAACATCTATTTCTGCTTTACTGATTACGCCAAAGTCATTGACTGTGTGAATCACAACCAACTGTGTAAAATTCTTCAAAGAGATGGAAATACCAGACCACCTTACCTGCCTCCTGAGAAATCTGTATGCAGGTCAAGAAGCAACAGAACTGGACATGGAACAACAGACTGGTTCCAAATCGGGAAAGCAGTACATCAAGTCTGTATATTGTCACCATGCTTATTTAACTTATATGTAGAGTACATCATGCAAAATGCCAGGCTGGAAGAAGCACAAGCTGGAATAAAGATTGCCAGGAGAAATGTCAATAACCTCAGATATGCAGATGACACCACCCTTATGGCAGAAAGTGAAGAAGAACTAAAGAGCCTCTTGATGAAAGTGAAAGAGGAGAGTGAAAAAGCTGGCTTAACACTCAGCATTCAGAAAACTAAGATCATGGCATCCAGGCCCATCACTTCATGGCAAATAAATGGGGAAACAATGGAAACAGTGAGAGACTTTATTTTGGGGGGGCTCCAAAATCACTGCAGATGGTGACTACAGCCATGAAATTAAAAGATGTTTGCTTCTTGGAAGAAGAGCTATGACCAACCTAGACAGTATGTTAAAAAGCAAAGACGTTACTTTGCCAACAAAGGTCTGTCTAGTCAAAGCTATGGTTTTTCCAGTAGTCAAGTATGCATGTGAGAGCTGGACTATAAAGAAAGCTGAGCGCTCAAGAATTGATGCTTTTGAACTGTGGTGTTGGAAAAGACTCTTGAGAGTCCCTAGGATTTAACCAGTCAATCCTAAAGGAAATTAGTCCTGAATACTCATTGGAAGGACTGATGCTGAAGCTGAAACTCCCAATATTTTGGCCACCTGATGTGAAGAACTGACTCATTGGAAAAGACCCCGATGCTGGGCAAGATTGAAGGCAGGAGGAGAAGGGGATGACAGAGGATGAGATGGTTGGATGGCATCACCGACTCAATGGAGATGAGTTTGAGCAAGCTCTGGGAGTTGGTGATGGACAGGAAAGCCTGGCTTGCTGCAGTCCATGGGGTCGAAAAGATTTGGGCACGACTGAGCAACTGAACTGGACTGAGTCAATAAAATCAGAATGAGTTACATATAATTATCAGTAGTTCTGTTTCAACCTGCTTCCAAATACCAAAACAATGGCCTAGGCTAATATAGGCTAATTATAAATCAGCAAACAAAGTGTTTGGTGTTTTCTTTTTTTTTCTCAGTTTCATATATTTCAGAAGAGAGTATATTGATTGAATGAAAGTTAGTCTTTAATAGAAAAGCAAGATTGGCTTTGACTTTTAAGTGTAAGTGTTATCTTTTTAAAAAGTACACCTCTTTGAATTAATTTTGAAATGAATATAGCTGCTATAATTTTAACAGTAATAAAAGTTGGGATGTGTGTTTATATGTATAAATAAGTGGTAGAGATGTATGATTTTGCTGAGGAAGTCTACGGTTCATAAAATCACTATTCTCAATACTGAAAGTAGTTAAAAATGTTTTCCTCTTTGGGTTGTTATAAATTCATATTACATTATTTGAACTGTAAAGGATGTTGATTCTTGGATAAAACTATTACATTCTGGCTCTTCACTTTGAATTCAACTGTGGTAGAATTTCTTTGAAAATGATTTAATGTTTATAAGCATGCATGCATGGATAACTTCAAAATGAATAGTGAACTTGAAAAGCCAAATCTCTCCTGACAGTGGCTTGATTTATTCTGGAAGAAATTAAGAGAAATATCAGAAGTATGTGCTCTCTTTTAGGTGTAACACAAACTTGAGGCAAATATTCTTGACTTGTGCCATCTGAGAAACGATTCTTAGTATCTGTGCATGTGATTTACATATAACTCACATGCCTACACAAAATATCCCAAGCCAGCTGCCTCTGCAGGTTTCCTACTCAAAGGAAAGAAAGCAGACCATTGTCAGAATGAGGGAGGTAAGGAATGAAGAGCAGCAGCTATGCATGGACTCCACAGTTAGCTCAAGCCGGGCACTGAGACAAGGGCCTACCAAGAACTTGGCTCCCCCACCCCACCCCCCCATCCCCACCACGGTGGCTGGGGCTCCATCAAGGTGCTCAGGCAGGGGTGCTGTCTGGAAGATAGAGCCAGTGTGGGTAACCAGGTGGTATTTTGTTTTTCCTTTGAGATGTCTATGGATTAAAACTCTTGAGTTTTTGTTTTAAACATCAGGGGTTTTCTTTTATTGCTTTCAAATAAAAAATAAATTTCTTTTTTTAAGAAAAATATCACTTTAGCTAAGCAAAAATTAAATATATACAAACCTTCTATGTCTAGAATATTCCCATTTTATTTGATATATATATTGTGTGTGTGTATATATATATATCACATATATATATAATATATATATATATATATATATATATATATTTGTTGTTGCTGTTGTTTTAAGTTGCTAAGTTGTGTCCAACTCTTTTCAACTCCATGAACTCTAGCCCATTAGACTCCTCTGTCCATGGGATTTCCCAGGTAAGAATACTGTAGTGGGTTGCCATTTCTTTCTCCGGGGATCTTCCTGACCCAGGGATTGAACCTGCATCTTCTGCATTGGCAGGCGGGTTCTTTACCACTGAGCCACCAGGGAAGCCAAAAATAAAAGTGAGAATATTCTAGACATAGAGATTTATAAACAGGTATTTTTACTTAAGGGCTTCCCTGGTGGCTCAGATGGTAAAGAATCTGCCTGCAATGCAGGAGATCTGGGTTCAATCCCTGGGTTGGGAAGATCCCTTGGAGGGGGAATTGGCAATCCACTCCAGCATTCTTGCCTGGAGAATTCCATGGACAGAGGAGCCTGAAGGGCCACACTGCAGGGGTCACAAAGAGTTGGATGCGACAGATTGATTTTACTTTCACTTTTCATTTTAACTTAATGTATAAGGAACATTGTTCATCATTACTGAAGACATCTATGGTATCATTCATGATATTTTATTAGAATTACCATTATTAATTTACCTTCAATTGCTGGAGGTATGAAGTGTCATGAAAGTGTTTCCCCTTATTAACAATGTGTGTGCTAGTCAAGTCGTGTCTGACTCATTGTGATCCCATGGACTATGTAGCCCACCAGGCTCGTCTGTCCATGGATTTTTCCAGGCAAGAATACTGGAGTGGGTTGTCAATCCCTTCTCCAGAGAATCTTCCTGACCCAGGCATCGAACCCAGGTCTCCTGCATTGCAGGCAGATTCTTTACTGTCTGAGCTACCCGGGAAGCCCCATACTACAATAAATATACTTGTACATGCATTTGTTTATATTAGCTGTTTATTTTCCCAGGATAAAATTCTAGAAATAGAATCACTGGAAGGCCACTCATCAAACACCTACACAGAACTGTCACATATGCAATAATAAACTCCATTGTCTTAACCAGGGAAATTATAGGAAAATTATAAAATTCAGATACACAAAAGAAAAAAATTTTCTTGAATTCCAAAGATCAGAGATAACTAATTGTTACAGAAATTAGTCCACCCTTACAAATCCAAGCTTGCTGCTGCTTTCAGTCAACCCAAATTGGAATTAGTGGCTAAAAATGAGGGTTTGGTAACGGTTTTCTCTTTCACAATCATCTTCTTCCTTCTTGAATACCTGTTATAGAAAATAAAATGCTATTATGTATACAGTAATTATCTTATATATATAAGAAACTGTTTATGTGTACAATATATTCTTCTTTATCTTCTTCTCACTCTCAAATATTCATGTCAAAGAAAGTAGAAAATTGACATAAGTAGATATCACTTACTTGATTTTGGATAATGTCAGCCTGTGTCAAAAATGCACACTAGTTTAAGTGTGAGACAGTTTAGGTGAGAGACCATTTTAGCTAATCATTTCATCCATTTCCCAAATTCCTCAGCTCCTTTAAAGTTTGGAAGACCATGTGATTAGCTATGGCCAATGAAATGTGAGCAGAAACCACAGGCAGTCCTTCTGGGCAGAGGCAGTGGAAAGCCCACTGAGAATCTCTTCTCTCTCTTTCCCTGCTACAGGGACCAAGGAACTGTTGCAGCCACAAGATGGCAGAAACTCCATCATCCTGGTCTTTGAATAAGATGGCCTTCCCATCTGCAATCGGTGTGTAACAAGAGCAAGAATTAAATCTTTCTTGGGTTAAGCCACTGGGATTTCAGAGTAATTGGGTAACTGCAACATTAGCCTATCTTGTCCTGACTTACAGGAGGCTCACACATTCTGCGTAGCTGTTCACCCTCTGCATTAAAAGTTCCAAACCTCATGGAGACTCAAAGATACCATCATTCTCAGACTGCTTATATGGAATTTGACTTCCTAGCTCAGCTCGAAGGGTAAAGAATCAGGACTTTAGAGCAGAGACAGGTGAGTGCTCCCTTCTTGTGAGTGCAGGAGTGATATTAATGCGAATAGGAGGCAGATATAGTTTTGGATGTTTCCAGGCCTGAAGTAACTTATGAAATAAATGTATATTATGCTTCCAGTATGTGAGAAACAATAATGGTATATAGACAGATTGCCCTGCTAGGCAAGTACATTGTATCACTTGTTCTCCATCAATTAATCATGAAAAGTTATGTATGGTAAAGAGTGGAGAAGTTAGTTTACAAAGAAGGAGTATGAGATGAAGCACAGACCCTTTCTACTCCTTTGATATCTAATGACTTTAAACGAATTCTCCAAAACTCATTAAATGCTGCTTTTCTCTTCTATCTGAATTTTTTAATAATGATCATGCATTATTTTTATTATTAGGAAAAGGTTTTTGTTTTGAAAAAAAGTCACTGTTGATGAATGAAGAATTGGCCATTGTTTCCTCCACTAACCTGGCACAAACAGGGCCTATGAGCTAGTGCCTAGAGGGCAGAGGCAGGTTGTCATTCCACCAGCGAGCACAGCAGGGAGGCATCACAGAGGCCCTGATACGGGAGCTGTGTGCTGAGTGACTGTCTTCCTCTGCCTGTTGGTCCACCATCTCTGTCATTCTGGGATTATTTCTTTTAGTCTCCAGGGATATTCTCTGTAGCTTTTGTGAGTTTTGGACTTGCCCGTAGATTCACACTTGTCAGGGTCTAGAAATGTCATCATGGAATTGCCCAAAACAGTGAACATTTGTGAATTTTTCGTTAAATAAAGTCTCTGTGCATAGACTTCACTTCACCATTATCATTATTCTCCAGTGAAACCAGGCAAGAAATTTCATTGCCTATCCCCTGTCTTTTTACATCTTTGTATCGCCTACTTATTTCATGCAGATAAGTATATGAGAAACCATCTTGTTACAGCTGTAAATAAATAAAATCCCTCTTCTTTAGCTTCTATTTCTGTGGCAAGTTATTTGCTATCATTTCTTGGTCTGTAAACAGCTGAAGGTCACTTTCTAGATAAGAAATGCAGCCCAATTATCTCAGTTTTCCCATTTTTAAATGGTTTTGACTACTAACAATGTAAGTTGGGTTTCATTTGTGGTAATTATCAAATTTCAAGTAAGTGGTAAATGAAAATTGTCTGGTATTGTGTAAGGAGGGAGTAATTTAAAGTCTTTGTGGGAAGCAATTGGTATTTTAAATAAGCCTGTCTGTAGACATCATGTGTCTAAAACTATTTTAAAGGGCTCTGTGGAGCTCTATGCTTTTAAATTTATCTTACTATTATAGTCATTTTACTAGCTAGGGATCTGCAGCCATCTATCTCTGGCTGTCTCTTTCTGACACCCACAGATGTATCCACCCACATGCTCACCCACTCAAACCTACACTCTGACTCATATTCAAAACGATTGTCAAAAAATCCCCACTCCTTGTCTAACTAAAGTGTTCCTTTCAAACACATGCTACTTGTTTGATCTATTTCCATGTATCTGTGAGTCAGCTGAGTCTTGTCTGATCTACCCAGCAGACTAGAACCTATATGTATGTTTTTTCATATGGATTTGGCAAACCTGATACATATTCTAGCTTACTGAAATCATAAAAGCACAGTGAACTGTTTTTTGCTAACAATACTTCTGACACCAAATCTGTGGGTTTTTTCCTCACACTAACCAATTTTCCAACTCTCCAGATATCAACGAAGTGCCCCACAATTTAGTTCTGATAGTAGCTACCAGTCAGTGCAGACCCCACAGGTTAAGGGCTCATTCCTACAAGACTATCCCTACTTTAGGCAACTGTCTCAAGTCCCAGGCCGCCTGTACTTCTGACTGACAGGCTATAAATTGAGCGCTCCCATTACCTCCCCCTTCAAGTTTCATAATTTGTTTGAACAGCTCACAGAAATCATAGTTTACTTGCTATTACCAGTTTATGATATGACTCAGGAACAACCAACCGGAAGAAGTGCACTAGACAAGGTATAGGATTGTGGTCGGGGAGTGATGGCACAGAGCTCTCTAGGAATGCCACCCTCCCAACACCTCCATGTGTTCACTAATTAGGAAGCTCTCTGGACTTTCATTTAGAGCATTTAATGGCGGCTCCATACATGGTTATGATTGGTTAAATCATGCCTACCAAGAGTCACCTTATTAACATATACAACACAGGTATGACTGAAAGGAGTTGTTATTGCTTTCTTGGATACAAGACAATTTTTTTTTTTTTAACTTTAATACATCTTTATTTATTTATTCCTTCTCTGATATACTTCCTTTTGTTATGTAGACTGAGTTTTTGACCATAAACAAGACAACATTCTAAAAAAGTGCTGCTGCTAAGTTCAGTGGGCTTCCCTTGTAGCTCAGCTGGTAAAGAATCCGCCTGCAATGCAGGAGACCTGGGTTTGATCCCTGGGTTGGGAAGATCCCCTGGAGAAGAGAAAGGCTACCCCACTCCAGTATTCTGGCCTGGAGAATTCCATGGACTCTATAGTCCATGGGATCACAAACAGTTGGACACAACTGAGGAACTTTCACTTCATTAAGTTCAGTGAGTTCAACTGTCACTGCTGGCTGACTCAATGTCCTTTTTAAAATGTGCCAACAAACCTAGAAACCCTAGTAGGGGTCATAGGAAAAGGGCAGGTAGTTTGACTTTGCAGGAGAACTGGCCTCTTGGCCTGATTACCTCTTTATTCCTTGGTTCCTTTTCAAATCAGGACCAGACAGAAAAACACCACCCTTTCACCACTACCATCACCTTGTCTTCAGAGCATCTCTGACAGGAGCTGACTTCCCACGGACCCAGATCATCTGAGTCATGGGTTCTAGGGCCTAAGTCTAACAGGAAACTGATATGTACCAAACTGATATGTATCTATCAGAATAAAGACAATTGCTTTTTATTTGCTTGAGGGGGTAAAGAAGGGCATTTAATATAACAGTCAACATCATGGTGCAGAATTTAAATATATACTTATACAATTTGAGGTAAATATTTGCTCAACAAGAAATACATTTCCATTTTTAACCACTCTTTTCTTGTGACCCCTGTGTAGATTGCAACTGAGAGACCTATCTATAGGAAACTGAACATTTTCACAAGTAGCATATGAATTTTTCAACGCATTCAAAATACAGATTGGGCTGAGGTTATCAAAATAGAATCATATTTCAAAATAAGAAGTACTGTGAGTCAGGACAGTCATACCAATTATAGCAACCTTGTTTCTGAAAGGCATAAGTCTTGGACCAGCCTCCATGGTAGCAAAGCAGTGTTTTATCAAAATGGTGTAATTAGGAATGTGTGGCAATATTTTAACCCCTCCTCCCAAGAGTTCCACAATGCTTTTTTAACATGTTTATAAATATTTACTTTCGTGCCATTTTAGGGGGAGCTTTCCACATGAACATTTGGCTTCCAGTGAGTCATCCCCAGTCTGGTTCACACCCAAAAGCTGCCTGCTTGGCTATCAATGAATATTGGGCTCAATGACTCCCTTGTCTTTAAAATTGATTTAAATGAAGATGGAAAAGTGATGGAAGGAGACAGACATATTCAGATAAATATAAGAAGACTCTTGTTTCCTTATAAGAGTTTGACAGCTATGCACCATAACCTAATTACTATTGAAGCTTAGCTAAATGCCCGGATTATGATGGATTTGTGTTTGGCCTTTTAATAAAACATCTGGATAATTTTACTTGGTGTTGTTACATTTTTCTAGTCATCATGCGTATTTTCCAGGTAAGACCATCTCAGAATTCAAACTACTAACCTGAAATTGTACTTTTATTGTTGCAATTATGGTTACTGGATCCTAAAACTATCAACTAAAAAGCAACTGGAAGGATAAATCCCTTCCCACTCGCCCTCCATCTGAGCCACCAGGGAAGCTCTCTTGAGAAACCTGTATGCAGGTCAGGAAGCAACAGTTAGAACTGGACATGGAACAAGGAACTGGTTCCAAATAGGACAAGGAGTATGTCAAGGCTGTATATTGTCACCCTGCTTATTTAGCTTATATGCAGAATACATCATGAGAAACCCTGTGGTGGAGGAAGCACAAGCTGGGATCAAGGCTGCCGGGAAAAATATCAATTACCTCAAATATGCAGATGACACCACCCTTATGGCAAAAAGTGAAGAAGAACTAAAGAACTTCTTGATGAAAGTGAAAGAGGAGAGGGAAAATGTTGGCTTAAAGCTCAACATTCAGAAAACTAAGATCATGGCATCTGGTCCCGTCACTTCATGGCAAATAGATGGGGAAACAGTGGAAACAGTGGCTGACTTTATTTTTCTGGGCTCCAAAATCACTGCAGATGGTGATTACAGCCATGAAATTAAAAGACGCTTACTCCTTGGAAGGAAAGTTATGGCCAACCTAGATAGCATATTGAAAAGCAGAGACATTACTTTGTCAACAAAGATCTGTATAGTGAAAGCTGTGGTTTTTTCAGTGGTCATGTATGGATGTGAGAGTTGGACTATAAAGAAAGCTGAGTGCCGCAGAATTGATGCTTTTGAACTGTGGTGTTGGAGAAGACTCTTGAGAGTCCCTTGGACTGCAAGGAGATACAACCAGTCCATCCTAGAGGAGATCAGTCCTGGGTGTTCATTGGAAAGACTGATGTTGAAGCTGAAACTCCAATACATTGGCCACCTGATGCAAAGAGCTGACTCATTTGAAAAGACCTTGATGCTGGGAAAGATTGAGGGCAGGAGGAGAAGGGGACGACAGAGGATGAGATGGTTGGATGGCATCACTGACTCAATGGAAATGGGTTTGGGTGGACTCCGGGAGTTGGTGATGGACAGGGAGGCCTGGCATGCTGTTGTTCATGGGTTCACAAAGAGTCGGACACAACTGAGCGACTGAACTGAACCTGCCCTCCCACACATTAAAATTGAAGAAAATAAAGGTCCTCAGCTGAGATTAATTCTCTTCTGAACTAGAATAGCAAAACTTTTCTTTATGTAAATAAGGAAGCTACCATTATTAAGCATATGAACTAGCACAGATTCCTTCTGTAGTTCCATTTCCAAAGGGCAAAATTTGGGAGTTGGAGTGAGACAGTACAGATCTTGGGGGGTAGATATCAACATGGAAAGAAAAGAAATTAAAAATTGTTATGCATAATAATGGGAATTACAGATTTTCTTTTAAAAACAATTAAATACCTTACAAATTAAGTAGAATATACTATTTATTCTTTCTTATTGGATTAAGAAGGATTGCAGACACTAGGCCCCTATATCTTGAATTGCATGCTATGTTCCCACCTATGTTTGCGTATTATGTAGTAAATGCTTAGGAATGATCTTTGTGCTCTCTTACCTTCTATAAGCATTCTTCCATTTTTCTTGAAATGTATACTTCTCTCTGTCTACATTTCATTTTTCCCAGTTTTTATATGGACTTGGATATAAAACTATCACTTTCTTCTTTAAGAAAAATGATCCTGTTCATATACTGATGAATGACAACAGTCATTTAGCCTTAGTATGAAAGAGACAAAAGGAGTGATGAGAACTGTGATAAAATACAAAAGTATATGCCCCATCTGAAATGAGTATCTAATTCTAAGCATCAGAAAAAATGACAATAGCCAGATCTTCCAAGTTTTCAGAAGAAAGTCTGAAAGTATTTAAAATTTTATGACTAATTCAATTCTTTAAAAACAAGCAATTCCATTTTAGGAGGCTCAAAACACCAATAATTACCACCGGAAAACATGGGACATTAAATATGTATACTTCAACCCACACTGGGGGAAGAGAGATAGAGAAGGTACCAAGAACCTTGGTGTCCTTCATGGCCTGTCTTCCACCGTTCAGTTCATCACCAACACATACACTGTTCCACGGGACTGCTGAGGGGCCAGTGGTCATCTGTGATCCTCTTGTGGGAGCCTTTCCCTAATTTGCTCCAAAGTGAACACTTCACATTTGAATTCATTCTTACTGGAAGAGACGGAAAAATCTTAGGAGCAATTATAAGAATAACAAAAATAAACTCATATTGAGAGTCACTATTCTTTCACTCAGCAAATATTTACAGACTGTCTGCTATGTGCTAGAACTATAAAGTTTCTGTGACATGTGAGGCACTATGTAGACAATGGAAATAAATCAGTTTTAAAAAAGCGAAAGAGCCTTCCCTTGCAGAAATTATATCCATTGGGAAGACAGACGATAAATAAAAATGAGTCAGTGTGATATGTGCTAGGTTAGATGGTGATAAATGCCATGGAGAAAACTAGGGTAGAAAGAGTTCATTTCTCTGGGTCCCCCATGTGTAATTGGAATGGACGTGCTTGGTAACTGGCAGAACCTCCAGTACAAGATCCTTTGTACTATGGGATAAAAGCTGTATTAGTTGGGAAGACCAAGTGAGATAGCTAACATTTGTTCCCTCACTGAGATAGTAAATTAAAAACAGTATCACATACTGGGGAAAGTGGCAAAGATTAGTGCTACCCTTTAAGATCTGAAGCATATAGGATGATATTCCTTATTTATCCCATGTAATTCACCAGTCTTGCCCTGACAAAATTGTCTGATCCTGGA
Source organism: Giraffa tippelskirchi (assembly GCF_054371585.1). NCBI lineage: Eukaryota > Metazoa > Chordata > Mammalia > Artiodactyla > Giraffidae > Giraffa > Giraffa tippelskirchi. The sequence continues at coordinate 68,550,243 of NC_137277.1, forward strand.
GAATACTAAACTCAACCAAATAGTTGACCTAGTTACAGTTGCTATGCCAGATGTAATATCTCTGCTGTAACACATTAATATGGCCTCAGGTACCTTGTGTTGACTTGCAAGTGCCTTCATTTTCACTTCTATCAAGAAAAGGGGGGGCTTCCCTGGTAGCTCAGCTGGTAAAGGATCTGCCTGCAATACAGGACACCTCGCTTCCATTCCTGGGTTTGGAAGATCCCCTGGAGAAGGGATAGACTACCCACTCCAGTATTCTTGGGCTTCCCTGGTGGCTCAGACAGTAAAGAATCTGCTTGCAATGCGGGAGACCTGGGTCTGATCCCTCGATTGGGAAGATCCCCTGGAGGAGGGCATGGCAACCCACTTCAGTATTCTTGCCTGGAGGATCCCCATGTACAGAGAAGCCTGGTGGGCTACAGTATACAGGGTCACAAAGAGTTGGACACAACTGAGAGACTAAAGACAGCACAGCACAAGAAAAGGTAACAGATGTCCATTAATAACACGAGCGTTTTCTTTTTCCTTCAGTCATGGTATACCCCTAAGAAACCTGGACCACCTGGACAGCCTGCATATCATCACAGAGATCCACTATAGTAGAGATATCATGCGTGGTGGTTTGCAAGTATGCCCACAAATCCTTTGGTATCTCTTCCTTCAAGAGGTGGAGCTTAATTTCTCTTCCCTTGAGTGTGGACTGGACTTAGTGACTAACAAATTGAGTGCTGCAGCGTGATGATGTGTGACTTCTGAGGCATTCAGCTCCATTCCTTGCTCTCTCTCTTGGGTCACCTGCTATGAGAGAAGACAGTTTCCATGTGATAAGGACTCTGAAGTAGCCCTACAGAAAGATTCATGTGGAAAGGAACTAAGTTCTGCTGCCAAAAGCCATTTAAGTGAGCCATCGTATTAAATAAAAGCATATCCTCTAGCCCAGTCAAGCCTTCAGATGATTCAGCATCTTGCGTATAACCTCATGGGAGACCTTGAGCCAGAATCACTCAAGTATGCCACTCCTGAATTCCTGACCTACAAAAACTGTGAGATAATAAACATTTACTGTTTTAACCTGATGTGTAATTTCAAAGAAAGCAACAGATAACTACTCCATCAGTTTAATCAGAACAAGTGATTAAGCTGTGGCAAGAATGTTAGAGGCCTTGTCAAGAAGCATGTGCTCTAGAGGGTAAAAGATAGTGGACTGGGACATGCCAGACACCTCAGCACTAAGAAGAAGCATAGTGCCCAGTGGGCTCTTGGGGTTCTGGAGTCGGGGTCTTCAACACTTGGAAATACTGCATTGAACCATTTCCTGAGTGGGGTCCAGAATAGGAAAAAGCTCTGAAGAAGTCTCAGGTTATGGTGCAAGGAGTCCTGCTCCTTGAATCATATAGCCAGCAGAACTATGCCATTAGAGATATCTGTGATGGGAAAAGAAATTTTGTGGCCCTACTGAGAGAATCACCACATAGACTGTAGAGTTCTGAAACAATGTTATGCCATCTGCAGCAGAGACAATTCAAAAAGTAGTCCCTAATGTGCTACTGTGCCCTGTAGAGACAGAGAACTTGAGCTTGGAATATCCAGTAACAATGACACCGGAATTGTTCATCATAAGGTGTGTTCTATCAGATCCACTAAATCATAATGTCATGTGGGCCCCAGCAGAGTTCCAATAAGACAGAAGTAATACATCTAGGATTGGTCCTGATCAGGGCCAGAAGACAAGGAAGCTGCATAAGTAGATGGTTCAGATTCCTGTGTCATCCACCACTATGGCACTGTTGCCCCTTCCTCAGTTTACATGTATGCTTGTTTTAGGGGTGGGAGGCAGGGAGATTCCCTACCTTCCCTTATGACAAGCTCTTGGAGAAGAAAAAACTTGTGCTTGGCATACAGATGGGTCTGCTTGGTATGTGTAAAGTCAAAAATGGACTGCTACATTATAACCCCATTCAAACATGGCCCTTGAAGACAGTAGCGAAAGGCAACTTTTCCAATAGGAAGAGATCTGTGGTATACCTGGTTATCTACCTTGTGTGGAAACAAAAGCAGACTGAAATAAAAATATATATGAGACACATGTCAGTAATGAATAGTGTGGCTGCTTACTTTGGAGTTTGGAAAGAGAAAGATTAGAAAATTGAAAATAATTGATTCTGGGGATGAGGCAGGTGGATGGACCTGTAGGAGTCCATTTCTCCAGCTTCTGGAAGTATTGAAGGATTCCCATCTAGAAGATATTTTTTAAAACCTTCACATCTCAATTATAAGGAAAGAATACAATTTTTAATGGATTTGAACATACTATTGAAAAAAGATACATGAATGACAAGCTCGTGTAAAGATGTTCATTATCATTAGTCATTAGGGAATCGCAAATTAAAACCAAAATGAAACACTATTTCACAGTTATGAGGATAAATGAAATTAAAAGACTGAGCACACCGTATATGTAAAACTAATACGATGTTATCTGTCAATTATATCTCAATTAAAAAAAATTTTTTTAAAAGACTGAGCACATCAAGTGTTTGTGATGATATAGAGGAACTGGAACTCTCATACACTTCTGGTGAGAATGTAAAATACTTTGGAAAATACTTTGGCCATTCCTTTAAAAGTTAAACCATTACCTACTATATATAATCCAGCCCTTTTCACCTCTAGTTACTTATCCAAGAGAAAAGGAAGCATATGTCTACATAAAGACACACATGTATAGTGATTTCATACAAGTTGTATTTGTAGCAGCCCCAAAGTGGAAACAACCCAAATATTAATCAATGGGTAAATAAATTAGCAAATTTCGGTATACCAATACAATGGAATATCACTCAGCAGTGAAAATAAATGAATTCTATAGTTACACAATAGCATCTATGAATCTCAAGTTAATTATGCTGAGTGAAAGTAGCCAGATTTTAAAAAAAAGAAAACATACTGTGTGATTCTATTTATCTAAAATTCTAGAAAGTGTAACTTAACCTATAGTGACAGAAAACAGATTAGTAGTTGCCTGGTGAAAAGGTGGTGGTTGAGAGGGGGGAAAGAAGGTATTGCAAAGGGACATAAGGAATATTTTGGGAATATGTTCATTAATTTACCAAATTTTACACTTGAAACATGTGTAGTTATTGTATGTCATTATACTTCAATTAAACTTTTAAAAGGAGAAAAGATTAAATCTCAAGTCAATGATGTCCAATACCTCATCCTTGGTTAAATCAAAGACCATGATCTGGGAATACTATTCCCACTACAACTCACAGGGAAATGACCTAAATCAAGTCAGGGAGCGTAGATTCCTTGGACTCAGGTCAGTGTTGCAGGTTGTTGAGGGTTTTAAGTCAAAAGATAAAAAAAAAGTGATATTCACTCATTCATCTAAAAAAGTTGTGTGTGTGTAAAATCTGTGTGGTGCCAGGTATTGTGTTAGGGTCTGGAGGCACATTGTTAAATCAGATATAAATCCTGTCCTTAAGGAAGTCAAGGTCATGAACCAGGTACGTAGAACTGCTTGAGTCTGAGACCTTCCAGAAGTATGTGAGGGTCTGATAGGATGAGCTATGAGTGTGGAAGTGTCAGACCCAGGTTAGGAAGAACCAGGGTTGGGCACCAAAGTAGAGCTACTCTGATCCAGGGATCTCTAAGGATTTGGTTTCTGGCCTTCTGACATCCAATCTTGAGCCATGTAGCAAGGGTTTGGGGCAGGGGCAGATCCCCTGACAAACAGCAGGTAAAGTAAGTGCCCTCAAATATGTCTGTACAATGAGCCAAAGAATGAAAAGAAGCGTGTTCAGTGATGGCCAGAGGAAAAAGCACTGGAGAAACTGGCTGGCCTATAGTAGACAGTCCATAATAGAGGAAAAAGAAAAATAATGCTCCCGGAAACCGTTTGGGCATTGGAGGTTATTGTTGTGCAGTCCCTCAGTCATGTCCGACTCTTTGTGACCCCATGAACTGCAGCACGCCAGACTTCCCTGTCCTTCACGATCTCCCGGAGCTTGGTAAAATTCATGTTCATTGATTCCGTGATGCCGTCCAACCATCTCATCATCTCCTTCTCCTTCTGCCTTCAATCTTTCCCAGTATCAGGGCCTTTTCCAATGAGTTGACTCTTCTCCAATACTCTGGCCATGCATCAGGTGGCCAGAGTATTGGAGCTTCATCTTCAGCATCTTCAACTAATATTCTGGGTTGAGGGCTTAAGGGATTGGAGGAGTGGACTCAAGCTGGAATCAGAGGGCTCTTAAAATCCAGTCTGAACAAGTGGAGCTCAGTGAGTATCAGACAAGAATTAGCACAGATGGAGAGCAGAGAGGCAGAGTGTTCCTTAGTGTAGTTAGTGGTGTAGCCAGATCAGAGAGTGAGTGGGAAACTTCACTTATGGCCATGAACTCAGAAAGTATAGCTAAACATTCACAGCCAATCAGAGGAATACATTCAAAAGAGTCAGGACCACCATTTGACCAAATGCCAGAGGAGGAGCCAGTCCTTGCTCGCCAGCTGGGGCATGCATAGATGACCTTTGAGGAAGGAAGTCAAGGGGCATATGACAGGAGAAGAAGGTATTCAGATCAGGGCAGAAGTGGGTTATTGATGGGAGATGCTCAGGTGTGTGTGGGAGCCAAAGAGACCTAAAAGCCCATGATTTCAGGAGATGAGGACAGTGTGACATGAGGAGAGGATGACGGGGGTAGGGCCAGTGTGACACAAGGGCAAAGGTCCTCACATGACAAGGATCAGTGTGACATGTGAGAGGGCTCAGTGGGTTAGGTGAAGGGGGCCTGTACCTCATAGAGGAGGGAGTTTATTTTTAAGTTAAGTGCTGGTAAATGTCACACAGAGAGGAAGGGATCAGCCACGCTGAGTGAGGACAGGTGAGTAAACCTAAGGGAAACAGGGGGCTGAAGTATTACTAGTAGATTAGGGCAGACAGGATTGGCCAGTTGAGATTTCTCTTTACCAATAAAGTAGAGCAAAGTTCTTGGCTTTCAGTACATCCCCCCGGGGGTCAGGCATCTCACCTTGGATAAATTGCCCATACTGCAGTGGGAGGGCAGACCCTCTAGAGAGACAGGGACTGTCTTTCTTCCCTCTGATGCCATCCTCCCTTAGTTCAGAGTCACTTGCTCCCTTGAACCTCCCCACCCCTTTTTGTAACTTCTCCCTTGCAAAGCTTCCTGAGCCTTAGGCTGGTTGGTAATTCACTCCCTTCCCAGGTCTTCTTGCTGGAAGAGCGTGTGGAGACAGCAGACATGAACGGCTTCCTTCTAGTCTTCACTATTCTGACAGTGGCTGGTGAGGGCAGATTCCCATTTTGGCTTAAATTTTTGAAAAGGTCATATTGGAAGAAAGAGTAGGAAATGGGTATAGATAACAGGGGTAGCTCAGCTGGGAAAGAATCTGCCTGCAATGCGGGAGACCTGAGTTCGATCCCTGGGTTGGGAAGATCCCCTGGAGAAGGGAAAGGCTACCCACTCCAGTATTCTGGCCTGGAGAATTCCATGGACTGTATAATCCATGGGGTTGCAAAGAGTTGGACACGACTGAGTGACTTTCACTTTCACAAGTGATCATCAGAAAGTTAAGAACTCAGGACCCCAGGGATTGGTAGTTTCCTAGAACTCTCAGAGGTAGCTAGAGTCAACTGACTTTTCCCCTGGCTCCATGAGCACAAGAGAAGATTCAGACTGAGATGAGACTTTATGCAATAGAGGGTAGATATTGGCACACAAAAAAATGTGATTTTGCTATATAGCTAAGAAGGATGTTTGAGGAAAAGAAGGAAGAATCAAAAGGAAGAAAGGAAGGGAGAGGAAGTGTGAGTAAGAGGGAGGACACAAATACAGAGGGAAGTCCAAGGGGAAATTAATTAACAGAAGGGTTCTGAAATAGTTGAATAGCCCCTTAAATACCAAAAACAGATGGACCATTTCAAAGCACTTCCACATAGAACATTTCAGACTTCCATCCTCTGGAAAGCCTGCCCCTGCCTCTAAGATTCTGCCTTCCTCTGCCCATCTGACAGCAGTAACAACGACCGGAACACCAACACCAGAACAGGAAAACTCAGTCGAGCAACTCCATCAGGAGAATGTCCAAACTGAGTCAACCTTTTTGGTTTTCCTGAACTCAGAAAATGACGCTTGCCTGGGGACCCTGATCCACAAACAATGGGTGCTGTCTGCAGCACACTGCTTCTTACCGTGAGTGAGGGGGTCCTGGAGTAAGAAGCATCCCCCCTACCTTAGTCACTGGGATGGCTCAACCCTGAAGAGACTTGCGTGGGGGACTCTCAAACCTAAGAAGTGGTTGGAAGGAGGCAGGAAATAGATCCTAGTGGTTATGAGTTAGATTCCCCAGTAGGATGATGCAAGATGAACAATAGAATAATATCTATTTCCTCTGCTCATCCTTCATGGCCTGTTCCAGATTTCTTGAGATGGAGATTGCTATTTTAGATGAGCGTTTCCAAAAAAGGATGGAGAGCTTAAGACCCATGCTTACTATCCCACATCCAAGTTTCAAACAGGATTCTGCCGAGCATGACATAGTGCTCATCAAGCTGACACATCCCCTAAAGCTCAACAACCAGGTAAAACTGGCAGCTCTACCCAGGACCACGACCAACAGAAGGATGGACAACTGCACTGTCTTTGGCTGGGGCTGGTCATGGCAGAATTCTGGTGAGTGACCCTCAAGACAGACTCTTAGTGTTCCTTGACTGCCCACTCTGAGGATTATCATGCAACTGAATTATTACAGATCAAGAGAACTGTTAGGGTCCTGAGAACTTATACATCTTAACTTCTAATTTTATGAATGTGGAAATTGAGGCCAAATTGGTCATAGGATAGACCTTATCTTATAAGGGGCAACACGGCTATGTATGGCTGGAGGTCTCTGGAATCCTATATTCTTGACTCATTTATCATTCAGATGCAGGTGAAGGGGGGTGTATGGGTGAGGAAGGGGTTGGAGGGTCATCCTCCTGGTGATGCTGAATGTGGCTCATTCTTTAGAAACTTACAGCATTCACAAGTAAAACCATGCGCAACCAAGTCCAAGGCATGCGGTGTACAGCACTGGAACCAGACACTGGCTTTCTCATTTCATCTGTTTTCTTCTCTGGTTCCCTTTCCGTTTATTTTTTTCTTTCGTTGAATGATAGAGAGGTTAATTACAGGTAAGAGGGAGGGAAGGAGAGAAGAAAGGGAGATGAATGCGTGAAGGATCAAAGAGAGATGAACTCTGTCTCTCTCTCTCCATCCTGCCCTCACCCTGTGTGTGCATGTGCTCAGAGGTAAAGCCTGATGTCAAGATAAAGCAGACTGTCTCTTGCTTCCCTAATGAATACTGCGAAGATTCCCCTGTAGGAAAAATGCCTGTTAAAATCACAGAGAACATGTTCTGTGCAGGATCGTCTCTGGAAAGCACACACACGTGCAAGGTAATTCTTTTCCCTTGGGCCCTCCTGAGTTTGTTCTGGGGCACTGTCTAGGGGTCCACATATCTCCTTCAACCCAATCCAGTTTCCTATTTACATCCAAGAAGAGATCAAGGTAAATGTGGTCCAGGAAGAACCAATCATGAATGAACATGAATGTGAGGGTGGAGACACCTGAGTGTTTCCTTTCTCTATGGCTTCCTCTGACATAGCCTAGGGTGAGTGATGGGATGGGTCCCAGATGGCCACCAGACATTTCTCCCAACCCTCATCACCTGAATCTTTCTGTCTGGGCTCCTCAGATGGGCACTGAGTACTAGGTCATCTTTGTTCTGGCTACTGTGCCTGACCCATCTCTCCTCTTTCTAACAGGAAGTACTTGCTGCCCCAATCCTGTGCCAAAATCAGCTCCAGGGGATCTTATCCTGGTCAGAAGGGTGTGTTCTGAGAGGTGACGTTGGCTACTACACCAAGGTTTCTCGCTATACAGACTGGATCCACAGAGTCATCAATACCTACTGAACTCTCTCTGTTCCCTCTCTCAGCAGCCTCAGAACTGGGTCTACCATCCTTGACCCTTTTTTCCCTCTAGCCCCAGAACAAGATGGGAATAGAGTCTTTGGTTGTAAGGAGTTTTCTCTTCCTTCTGTTCCTTCTTTTCTCTTGACTGGTCTTCTCCTTTCTCAGTCCCAGCCTGAATGATCATTGAAGGATTTGAGCTGGATAATGTGGCTCAGATCGTAAAGAATCCACCTACAATGTGGGAGACCTGGGTTCAGTCCCTGAGTTGGGAAGATCCTCTGGAGGAGGGCATGGCAACCCACTTCAGTATTTTTGCCTGGAGAATTCCCATGGACAGAGGAGCCTGGGGGGCTACAGTCCATGGGATCACAGAGTCAGACACGACTGCAGTGACTAAGCGGACTATGTTGTCATAAATAGGATGACTTCTCACCACTCCTTGACTTTCTTCCAACTTTCTACTTACCTGCTGTGCTTCCTCAGACCTTTCTGGAGTTATGCTCCCCAGCCTTCCAAAGGACATGTGACAGTGAGACCGAGCACCTCTAGGTTGCCTCCTTTCTCTGACATCACTTAGTGCTGAGTCTGGAGAAGGAAATGGCAACCTACTTCAGTATTCTTGCCTAGAGAATCCTGTGGACGGAGGAGCCTGGTGCGCTGATGTCCATAAGGTCGCACAGAGTCGGACATGACTGAAGCAACTTAGCATGCATGCATTCATTGGAGAAGGAAATGGCAACCCACTCCAGTATTCTTGCCTGGAGAATCCCAGGGACAGAGGAGCCTGGTGGGCTGCCATCTATGGGGTCGCACAGAGTTGGACACGACTGAAGCGACTTAGCAGCAGCAGCAACAGTGCTGAGTCAACCTTCATTCTATGCTCTCTCACTCTATCATATCTAATCAGGTGGCAGCAAATTCTAAGATGTTAAATAGGCTGCCAGCAGTATTATTATTAGAAATGGAGGCTAGAATTTTATGGTGACAAGAATTATAAAGACTTCAGGGAATTCCCTGGTGGTCCAGTGGTTAGAACTCCACTCCATGCTTTTACTGCAGAAGTCCTGGGTTTGCTCTCCAGTCAGGGAACTAAGATCCCACAGGCTGCAAGGCACAGCCAGATTTTTTTTTAATTATAGACTTTAAAAATGTTAGGAGATGAGGGAGGAGTTAAATGGGTCAGACCACCAATAGGAAAAGAGGAATAATCTCCTGAGAGATCTTTCCTAATGCTAAGCAAGAAAACTCTTAGATGGCTAGAAAGAGAATACTAGAAACAACAGAGAAATACTGAAATCTAAGTGGATGTGAGTGTGTTCGTGTGTGTGTGTGTGTGTGTGTATGCATATGCACATAAGCATGTGTAGATTGGAGGGGGTGTGCCCAGAATTATCTCGCTGAACCAAAATCTTTCCTACACCAACCACCAGCTCAGCTGATTTTCTTCAACCTTTGCTTTCCTACCTATAAAGGTAGGATACTACATTTATAAATTATTAAATTGTTTTAAAACTAAAATATGTCCCCTATTGTCATTCTAACAATTTGTTTTGGAAATGTTTAAGACAAGAAATTGCAGAAAATATTGCAAAGAGTTTCTGGGTACCTAGAATCGCCCCAGTGATAGTATCTCCTATAACCATAGTAACATGTCAAAACCAGAACATTCACAGTGGTTCAATGCTGTTCACTCACATACAGACCTTATTTGGTTTTACCTGTCTTTCTTCACGTACGCTCTTTTTAGGGGGTAAAATTTGAAGTCTTACCACATTTGTGGATTTCTATAACCATTGCCACAATCAGAATCCAGAACCATCCCAATCACAAGGAAGAAACTTCTTTGTGTTACACTTCAATAGCCACCTAAATAATCACACCCTCTTCCAGTCCTAAGGCTTTGAAACCACTGATCGATTCTCCAATCACTGTAATTTTGTCACTTTGAGAGTGTTATACAAAATGCAATCCATATGACCCCACTGTTCTTTTTCAATTTGTGATGTTCCTAGTGTACTTTCATTGCCTTTTCCTTTCTGTCTGAAGTTCATTTAGCCATTCTTGTAGAGCAGGTGTGCTGGTAACAAATTCTCTTAGTGTTTCTTCACCTTCCTTTCTGAGGGATACACTTTACTTGGTAAAGAATTCTGTGTTGACAATGCTTTTCTTTCAGGACTTGAAAAATCTCTGCCTCTTCTTTCTACTGTCCTTCAATTTCTGAGGAGAAACCTGCTGTCGTTTGAATAATTATTTCTCAGTAATGCATTGTTTTTCTCTAGCTGTGGCAGCTTACAAAAGTTTTTCTTTGTCCTTCGTTTTCAGAAGTTTGATTATGATGTATCTGGGTGTGAATCCCTTAAAATGTATCCTATTTAGGGTTCACTCAAGTTTTTGAATCTGGAAGTTTATGTCTTTCACCAAATTTGAGCCATTGTTTTTTCAAATGTTTTTCTGCTCAGTATCCTGTTTCTTCTTTGGAAACTTTGATAATGTGAATGTCAGATCTTCTGTTACTATCCCACAAGTCCTGGGGATCTATTCATTTTTTTTTTTAATCTCTTTTCTTTCTGGTGTTCATATTTATCATTTCTATTGCTTTATCTCTAAGTTCACTAACTCTTCTGGCACCTCATTTCACTATTGAGCCATTGTTTTAATTATGTTTTTTATTTTTTATACTTTATATTGCTTTCACATTTTGGGGCCCTTGCTGACCAGAGAGAGACTGGCCCTCCCAAAGCTAGCTGACTCCTTCAGATAGCAAATGACTCCCCTACCACGTGCTTTTTATATTGCAAACCAACCACTCCAGAGCCCATATCCCAGCAACCTTTCTTACCTAACATTCACACATCAAGCCAGTATTTCCCCTGCCCTAAATCAGCACCCCCAGGGCCAAGTACTAGACAAGTAGAGACCACCACTGTAACCCAGTGGTTAGCAAAACTATCCAGTCCTTACAGCCACTGTGGAGAACAGTGTGGAGAGTCCTTAAAAAGCTGGGAATAGAACTGCCGTATGACCCAGCAATCCCACTGCTGGGCATACACATCGAGGAAACCAGAATTGAAACAGACACGTGTACCCCAATGTTCATCACAGCACTGTTTACAGTAGCCAGGACATGGAAGCAACCTAGATGTCCATCAGCAGATGAATAAGATGGATAAGAAAGCTGTGGTACATATACACAATGGAATATTACTCAGCTATAAAAAAGAGTGCATTTGACTCAGCTTTAATGAGGTGGATGAAACTGGAGCCTGTTATACAGAGTGAAGTAAGTCAGAAAGCAAAACACCAACACAGTATATTAATGCATATATATAGAATTTAGAAAGATGGTAATGATGATCCTATATGCCAGGCAGCAAAAGAAACAGATGTAAAGAACAGACTTTTGGACTATGTAGGAGAAGGGGAGGGTAGGACGATTTGAGAGAATAGCATTGAAACATGTATATTACCATATGTAAAATAGATGACCAGTGCAAGTTTGATGCATGAAGCAAGGCACTCAAAGCCGGTGCACTGGGACAACCCAGAGGGATGGGGTGAGGAGAGAGGTGGGAGGGGAGTTCAAGATATAGGACACATGTGCACTCATGAGAAAAATAACCACAATATTGTAAAGTAATTATCCTCCAATTAAAACAAATAAATTAAAAAAACCCCACAACTATCCAGTCCTAAGATTGCTCAAACTTGCCTACCCCTTCCTTCTTTTGGAATCCAAAATGGTTTGTGTCCATGCTGGCACTTTTTCATGTAGCCCTGCATGGCACGACATGCCCCTTAAATAAACTCTTCTTTCAATAGCATTGACCTTTCAGTATCCTCACTCAGTTACCTTGATAAATTAAATCCTGGGTACTATCAAAACACCCACCAATGTGCTTTTATTTCAGATTTTATATTTTTAAATTCTAAAATTCCCAGTTGGTTCTTCTTTATATCTTCTATAAATATTTTCTAAGGTTTTCAGTTTTTTTTTTTCCACTTGATTCAGGAGGATGTGCGATGGGTTATTAGAACATTTTAATAATAACTGCTTTAAAATCCCTGTCCAATAATTCCAACATCTGTGTCATCTTGGTGTTGATAACTCTTGATTGTCTTTTCTTACTTGAGTTGAAATTTTCCTAATATGGTGAGTAAGTTTGGACTATATCCTGAGCATTTTTTATTAGGGTGGCCAAAAAATTCATTTGGAATTTTTGTAAGATGGTATTGAACAACCTGAAAGAATTTTTGGCCAACCCAGTATTATAAGACTCTGGTTCTTATTTACATTTCCTGGTTGAATATTTAGTTAACCTGTTTATATTCAGAATGTGTATCCCAGCCATGTTTGTGAACTGTGGTTCAAATTCAGTTTATGTGGCTTCTACAGAACTATTGCTCATTCTAATCCTCAGACCCAATGAATATGTTCCCTTATTCTTACATGGAATATATTCTTATATGGAAAATATATTCTTATATTCTAATATATTCTTATTCTTATATGTTCCCATGGTAAAAGAGACTACAAATGTGATTAAGTTAAGGATCTTGATTATTTTGGATTTTCAGGTAGGCCCAATGTAACCACGTGTGTCTTTATAAGAGTAAGATAAACGGGTCAAAAAAAGGAGGGGAGATGTGATCACAGGGTTTGAGTGCTTTGCTTTAAAGATGGAGGAAGGGGCAATGAGCCAAACCATGTAGGAAACCTCTAAAACCTGGGGGGAAAGAACAAGGAAACAGACTTTGCAGACAGAATGCAGCTCAGTGGACACCTTGGTTTTAGATGCATTCGGCTTTCTGATCTCCAAAACTGTAAGATAATACATTTGTGTTTTTTTAAGCCACTAAAATTGTAGTGATTTGTTATAGCAGCAACAGGAAGCTAACACAGTAGAGGAAGTCAGCATTTTGCCACCCAGCTCCATCACTGCAGCACCACTGGGGCATGGCTTTTTCATAGTGTTCTGTCTCAAGAACAGGCAAGTTACCAATAACTTAGTGGTTTAAAAGAGCATACATTTATTATTTTGTAGTTTCTCTGAATCAAGAGTCCTGTAGGTCAGAAGGCTAAAATCAAGATGTGGGCAAGTTATATCTCCACTTAGAGGTTCAAGTACCGAAAGACCTGCTCCCAACTCCTTCCCATTGTTGACAGAATTCATTTCTTTGCAGTTCTAAAACTGTGATCCTCATCTTCTTGCTAGCTGTCATCTGGGGACCAGACTGAGCTGCTAGAGGCCATTCTTAGGTCCTTGCCATGTCTTAGGCCCCCTTTGTCATAGCAAAAGAAATCCTCCCTCATGTTGAATCCCTCTGACTTTCTCTTTTACCACAACCCAGAAAAAATTCTTGACTTTTAAAAGACGCATGTGTAAGATCAGGATCACCTGGATAATCTCCATGTCTTAAGATCAATCATAGCATAGAGCAGAGCCTAATCACAGAGGTAAAGTGATATTCCCAGTTGCAGGTCAGGGCATCACCGGTAGAAAATTTGGGGTGATATCTTGGAATTCTTCCTACAGCGTACAGCTAAAAGATTTCTCTTTTACTGGCTGCCCCTTTCCTGGTCCTTTGGCTGGAAAGAGCAGGATTTTCTTGGGGATTTTTCTGTTCCTTCCCACTGGTATTTCCATGCTGCAAACTTCTCTCACACACAAACCTAGATATATAGAGGGCAAGTAAAATCTCAGAAAAAGAAGAGAAGCTAAGGCAAAGGAAAAAAGGAAAGATATACCCATCAGAATGGAGAGTTCCAAAGAATAGCAAGGAGAGATAAGAAAGCCTTCTTAAGTGATCAATGCAAAGAAACAGAGGGGAAAAAATAGAATGGAAAAGACTAGAGATCTCTTCAGGAGAATTAGAGATACCAAGTGAACATTTATGCAAAGTTGGGCACAATAAAGGACAGAAACAGTATGGACCTGACATAACCTGCTTAATATCTTAAAGATATTAAGAAGAGGTGGCAAGAATACACAGAAGGACTACACAAAAAAGATCTTCATGACCCAGATAACCATGATGGTGTGATCACTCACCTAGAGCCAGACATCCTGGAATGTGAAGTCAAGTGGCCTTTAGGAAGCATCACTATGAACAAAGCCAAAGGAGGTGATGGAATTCCAGTTGAGCTCTTTCAAATCCTAAAAGATGATGCTGTGAAAGTGCTACACTCAATATGCCAGCAAATTTGAAAAATCTCAGCAGTGGCCACAGGACTAGAAAACTTCCGTTTTCATTGTAATCCCAAAGAAAGGCAATGCCAAAGAATGCTCAAACTACTGCACAGTTGCACTCATCTCACACGCTAGTAAAATAATGCTCAAAATTCTCCAAGCCAGGCTTCAGCAATACATGAACCGAGAACTTCCAGATGTTCAAGCTGAATTTAGAAAAAGCAGAGGGACCAGAGATCAAATTGCCAACATCCACTGGATCATCGAAAAAGGCAAGAGAGTTCCAGAAAAACATCTACTTCTGCTTTACTGACTATGCCAAAGTCTTTGACTGTGTGGATCACAACAAACGAAAATTCTTCAAGAGATGGGAATACCAGACCACTTTACCTGCCTCCTGAGAAGCCTGTACACAGGTCAAGAAGCAACAGTCAAAACCGGACATGGAACAACAAATGGACTGGTTCCAAATTGGGAAAGGAGTATATCAAGGCTATAGTTTGTCACCCTGCTTATTTAACTTATATGCAGAATACATCATGGGAAATGCTGGGCTGGATGAAGCACAAGTTGGAATCAAGATTGCCAGGAGAAATATCAATAACCTCAGATATGCAGATGACACCACCCTTATGGCAGAAAGTGAAGAACTAAAGAGCCTCTTGATGAAAGTGAAAGAGGAGAGTGAAAAAGCTGATTTAGAACTCAACATTCAGAAAACTAAGATCATGGCATCCAGTCCCATCACTTCATGGCAAATAAATGAGGAAACACTGGAAACAGTGAGAGACTTTATTTTCCTGGGCTCCAAAATCACCTCAGATGGTAACTGCAGCCATGAAATTGAAAGACTCTTGCTCCTTGGAAGAAAAGCTATGACCAACCTAGACAGCATATTAAAAAGCAGAGACCTTACTTTGCCAACAAAGGTCCGTCTAGTCAAGGCTATGGTTTTTCCAGTGGTCATGTATGGATGTGAGAGTTGGACCATAAAGAAAGCTGAGCGCTCAAGAATTGATGCTTTTGAACTGTGGTATTGGAGAAGACTCTTGAGAGTCCCTTGGACTGTAAGGAGATCCAACCAGTCAATCCTAAAGGAAATTAGTCCTGAATATTCATTGGAAGGACTGATGCTGAAGCTGAAACTCCCAATATTTTGGCCACCTGATGTGAAGAACTGACTCATTGGAAAAGACCCTGATGCTGGGAAAGATTGAAGTCAGGAGGAGAAGGGGATGACAGAGGATGAGATGGTTGGATGGCATCACCGACTGAACAGACATGAGTTTGAGCAAGCTCCCAGAGCTGGTGATGGATAGGGAAGCCTGGTGTGCTGCAGTTCATGAGGTTGAAAAGAGTCAGACACGACTGAGTGGCTGAACTGAACTGACTTAAAAAACTGAGGAAAGCTATTCCTCAGATCCCACATATTCTCACTAATTCATCTTCTTTTTTTTTACTTTTCAGATCTTCTGGTAGGTGTTTTGTTAAGGATTTGTTTATTATTTCTTTTGTTGTTGTTAAGTGTATTTAATTTACAATATTGTGTTAGCTTCAAGTGTACAGCAAAGTGATTCAGTTATGAACACACACACAAAAATTCTTTTTCAGATTCTTTTCCATTGTAGGTTACTACAAAATATTAATTATATTCCCTGTGCTATACAGTAGGTCCTTGTTGTTTACCTATTTTACATATAGTAATGTGTATATGTTAATCCCAAACTCCTAACTTATCTCTCCTCCCTTATTCAGGGTTTTTTGTTATTATTGTTGTAGTTATTAGCAGGAGGTAGGCACTTTTTCCATCTTGTCTGGAACAAAAGCCTTCCTTACACTTAGTTCTGCTAGATATTAGAAAGATGAAAAGCATTAAATTAAGAGGAAACACCTCTGAACTGAATTCAGGAAACTTGAGTTCTGGTCCAGATTCTCCTATTGACTGGTATAGTGGTTTAATGTATGTGTATGAGCCCCAGGAGAATGTGAGAAGTGAAGATTAGAAATTTTATTTACAATCATTTTAGCTTATACTTTAAATTATTATATTTTGGTGTCTGTATTGTGATATGACATGCCAGTTCATATATAAGTTGTTGGTGGTGGTGGTTTAGTCGCTAAGTCGAGTCTGACTCTTGCGACCCCATGGATTGTAGCCTGCCAGACTCCTCTGTCCAGGCAAGAATACTGGAGTGGGCTGCCATTTCCTTCTTCAATATATGTATATTTATTTATATGTGTATGTACTCATGTATATGTTAGTACATACATATATAAATAAATATACATATATAGATGGTGCAGGCTCTAATTGTCTTAAATATGTTTTGTTTGATTTAGGGTGAATCCCTTCAACATGGAACAGATTTTAAGTATATTCATCAGTTAAGAGTGTTTAATGTATCTTTAGTTGACAATATAATTCTTAGCTCAAATAATGCTTCCTACATTCCTTAGAACCTTCATGTGGAAAATGATCAAATGAGTGTGAATTATTCCTAGAAAATAACTCTTTAAGAATAAAACCCAAATTCGTAAGAGGGTAATGTAAGAGCATCAAGATGGTGGTTTAAGGGACTTCTTTGGTGGTCCAGTGGTTAAGAATTCCACCTTCCAATTCAGATTCGATCCCTGACTTGAGAACTAGGATCCTGCTTGCTGTGGGATAACTAAGCCTGTACGCCGCAACTAGAGAGAAACCTGAGCACCACAATGAAAGACCCCACATGGTGCAACAAAGACCTGAAGCTAAGATCTGATGCAGCCCAAATAAATAAACATTTGAAAAGAGATTACTTTTTAAAAAGTAAATTTAAAAAAAGATGGTGGTTCAAGATGGTGATATAGAAATATCCTAAACTCACCTCCTCCCATGAACACATCAATCTAAAGCTATATTTGGAACAACTTCCTCTGAAAAAAAAAAGAAACAAACCCTGAAAATTAGCTGAGTGGCTTATCTCATGCAAATGATAGAAGACCTACATCTCAGTGGGGAACACAATCTCACTTTAAGCCTCACTCTCAGCACAGCTATCCAGTTATGGAGGGAACTCAAAGCCAAAGCTTGAGAAGCAACTCTGAGAAGCAGAAAGTTTGTATCACTCATCAGCACCCCAACTTTTAAGATATGTACCCAAGAGACAGCCCCAAAACTTCTAGCTTTGAAAACCAATAGGGCTTGCACTCATGAGACCCACGGGTTATAGTGATCTGAAGAATGGCTCTTAAAGGGCTCACTTGTCCCTATGACTCAGGGCAGCAGTCATCCACTTCGTGTGGGAGAAGCTCATAAGCTTGTCTGGGAAAATTGACTTGGGGCTTCCCTGTTGGTGCTAGTGGTAAAGAGTCCCCCTACCAATGCAGGAGACAAAGAAATGCAAGTTTGATCCCTGGGTCGGGAAGATCCCCTGGAGAAGGGCATGGCAACCCACTCCAATATTCTTGTGTGGAGAATCCCATGGGCAGAGGAGTCTTGTGGGCTATGGTCCACAGGGTCACAGAGTCAGACACGACTGAAGCGACTTAGCATGCACGCACAAGCATTGACCTGAGGGGCAGGCATCTGATTTAACACGTTTGCGGCCTGTAGAGGTGGTCTCCAGGAAAGGAGCGTCATCTTTGCACTTACTCTTGGGCTTTCTCCAGTTGGTGGGTGCCATCTTTGTTGTTGTTTTATTTTTTAATTTAAGGTTTTTCCCCTTTCATTAGCCAGTGGGGGCCACCTCTATCCTGTCTACCTCACTTGAGCGAGTGGGTGCCAACTTTGCACCCTCCCTTTGTTGGTCTCTATAGCGCCAGTATCTCCCAGAAGAGAGCTTTCATACATGTCTCGCATCCTGGTTTTACATCAGTTTTTCTTTTGCCTGGTGGCTCAGCTGGTAAAGAATCTGCCTGCAATGCGGGAGACCTGGGTTCAATCCTTGCGTTGGGAAGATCCCCTGGAGAAGGGAAAGGCTACCCACTCCAGTATCCTGGCCTGGAGAATTCCATGGACTATACAGTCTACCTGGTCGCAAAGAGTCTGACACAACTGAGCGACTTTCACTTTCACTTTACTTCTGCCACCAGGGGTTACCTCTACACAACTTGGCTCTGTTGGCTAGTGGGACTTACAATAGAAGAAGAATTTTTGTGTGTTTTTTAAAGTTTTTTGGAAATTTTAATCCATTACATTTAGTGTAATCACTGAATTACTTGATTTTTTTCACTGACACATTCTTTCAATTTATTTTCATTCTTATTTTTAAAAATCTTTCATTTTTAATTGGAAAGTGAAAGTCGCTCAGTCCTGTCCAACTCTTTGCCACCCTATGGACTATACAGTCCATGGAATTCTCCAGGCCAGAATACTGGAGTGGGTAGCCTTTCCCTTCTCCAGTGGATCTACCCAACCCTGGTCTCCCACCTTGCAGGAAGATTCTTTACCAGCTGAGCTACCAGGGAAGCAGAGGATAATTGCTTTACAATGTTGTGTTGGTTTCTGCCACACATCAACATGAGTCAATCATAGGTATACATACGTCCAGGGCTTCCCCAGCGGCTCAGTGGTAAAGAATCTGCCTGCAATGCAGGAGATGCAGGAGACACAGATTCCATCCCTGGGTCAGGAAGATCCCCTGGAGGAGGGTGTGGCAACCCACTCCAGTACTGCCTGAGAAATTCTGTTGACAGAAAAGCCTGGCGGGGTGCAGTCCATGAGGTTGCAAAAGAGTAGGACATTACTTTGCAAATAAACAACAATATATATATATATTTCAATGCTACTCTCTCAATTTGTCCCATTCTCTCCTTCCCCCACTGTGTCCATAAGCCTGTTCTCTAGGTCTGCATCTCTATTGCTGCATCTCTATTTGCTTTGCAAATAGGTTCATCAGTATCATTTTTTTTTACATTCCATATATAGGCGTTAATATATTTGTTTTTCTCTTTTTGACCTACTTCACTTTGTGTAACAGACTCTAGGTTCATCCACCTCATTAGAACTGACTCAAATTTGTTCCTTTTTGTGGCTGAGTAATATTCTATCTAGAAATGGTATGGACCTAACAGAAGTAGAAGATATTAAGAAGAGGTACAAGAATACACAGAAGAACTACACAAAAATGATCTTCACAACCCAGATAACCATGATGGTATGATCACCCACCTAAAGCCAGACATCCTGGAATGCAAAGTCAAGTAGCCCTTAGGAAGCATCACTATGAACAAAGCCAAAGGAAGTGATGTAATTCCAGCTGAGATCTCTCAAATCCTAAAAGATAATGCTGTGAAAGTGCTACACTCAATATGCCAGCAAATTTGGAAAACTCAGCAGTGGCCACAGGACTGGATGAGGTCAGTTTGCATTCCAATCCCAAAGAAAGGCAATGCCAAAGAATGCTCAAACTACTGCACAATTGCACTCATCTCACACGCTAGTAAAATAATGCTCAAAATTCTCCAAGCTAGACTTCAACAGTATGTGAACCGAGAACTTCCAGATGTTCAAGCTGGATTTAGAAAAGGCAGAGGAACCAGAGATCAAATTGCCAACATCTGTTGGATCATAGAAAAAGCAAGAGAGTTTCAGGAAAACATCTACTTCTGCTTTATTGACTATGCCAAAGCCTTTGACTGTGTGGATCACAACAAACCATGGAAAATTCTTCAACAGATGGGATACCAGACTACCTTACCTGCTTCCTGAGAAACCGGTATGCAGGTCAAGAAGCAACAGTTAGAACTGGACATGAAACAACAGACTGGTTCCAAATCAGGAAAGGAGTACATCAAAGCTGTATATTGTCATCCTGCTGATTTAACTTATATGCAGAGTACTTCATGAGACATGCTGGGCTGGATGGACCACAAGTTGAAATCAAGATTTCCGGGAGAAATATCAATAACCTCAGATACGCAGATGATATCACCTTTATGGCAGAAAGTGAAGAAGAACTAAAGAACCTCTTGATGAAAGTGAAAGAGGAGAGTGAAAAAGCTGTCTTAAAACTCAACATTCAGAAAACTAAGATCATGGCATCTGGGCCGATCATTTCATGGCAAATAGATGGGGAAGCAATGGAAACAGTGAGAGACTTTATTTTCTTGGGCTCCAAAATCACTGCAGATGGTGACTGCAGCCATGAAATTAAAAGAAGCTTGCTCCTTGGAAGAAAAGCTATGACCAACCTAGACAGCATATTAAAAAGCAGAGACATTATTTTGCCAACAAAGATCCGTCTAGTGAAAGCTGTGGTTTTTCCAATGGTCATGTATGGATGTGAGAGTTGGACTATAAAGAAAGCTGAGTGCCAAAGAATTGATGCTTTTGACCTGTGGTGTTGGAGGAGACTCTTGAGAGTCCCTTGGACAGCAAGGAGATCCAACCAGTTCATCCTAAAGGAAATCAGTCCTGAATATTCATTGGGAGGACTGATGCAGAAGCTGAAACTCCAATACTTTGGCCACCTGATGGGAAAAACTGACTCAATGGAAACGACACTGATGCTGGGAAAGATTGAAGGTGGGAGGAGAAGGAGATGACAGAGGATGAGATGGTTGGATGGCATCACCGACTCAATGGACACGAGTTTGAGTAAACTCCGGGAGTTGATTTTTTTTTTTTTTTATAATCAGCAATTGATTATTTTATTTTATTTTATTTTATTTTTGCATTTTTAAAATAAATTTATTTATTTTAGTTGGGGGCTAATTACTTTACAATATTGTAGTAGTTTTTGCCATACATTGACATGAATCAGCCATGGGTTTACATGTGTTCCCCATCCTGAACCCGCCTCCCACCTCCCTCCCCATCCCATCCCTCTGGGTCATCCCATTGCCCCAGCCCTGAGCATTTGTCTCATGCATCGAACATGGAATGGTGTTCTGTTTCAGTTGATGATGGACAGGAAGGCCTGGCGTGCTGCAGTCCATGGGGTTGCAAAGAGTCGGACACAAGTGAGTGACTGAACCGAACTGAACTGATGGCCCCATTTGAGATTTCCGCCTATAATAGCTTACTCCTATAATTGTGTATTTTGTATTCCAGAATCCCATTTACTCTCCATCTTTCAGAAAACAGCTCCCACTTTTCATATTGAGATTTACTTTTTCTCCCCCACTTTGGTCCATGTGCTTGACCAAGACTACACCTTTGTCCTCACTCAGATGTAAAACAAACTTCTTAGGCCTAAGCCAATCAGTACATCACATCCTCTTAGCCATGGCAATTGGCTCAGGTGTAAGCACAAGATTCAAGTTAGTAACTGAGTTCCTGAGGAAGCTGACTTCCTCTTGCTTTTTGGTCTTGAACTTGAGAGGATGGTGGATCCAGAGCACATCTGTGTGGAACATGATACTGAAGTCACACAGGAGGCAGTTAGAGGCAAGCAAGCAAGCACTTGTGAATTGTTCGCCTGAATCAGGCTATGCTTGAAGTGCGGAAACTACATTTGGATCTTGCAGTTATAGGAGACAATAAACTTCCTTTTAAGCCAGTTTGAGTCAGGTTTTCTGCCACCTGTAACCCAAAGAAGTCCATTCATTCATAGAGTCTTAACCTGCCCTGAAGGTGAGCTATTTTTACTCATTAGTGGAGGAAATGTGCACCTTTCTCTTCTGTTTTTCATAATTTTATTGATTTTCGGAACCTTTAAGATTCTTGATAAATAAAAATTTGACCTGTAAAATTAAGATGGTTTGTCTACAATAGTAATGTATAGTCAATGGCCACCATTTTTAGAGAGACTTTATAACATTCGTCTTTGATAGTTTTGAATTTTCCACAGTTCCTGGCTTGTGTATTTTTAGCAACAGCATTGTTGATTTTCCATATTTGTGTGCTTTAAAATCTGGTGTTTGACCCAATTGTATCCTCCTAAACCTAAATGTAGTGCAGAATCAGAGAAACTAAAGGTTTCAGGGCAAAACTCCTAACACATTAAATGTAGCTTTCCTGTACCAACTTAAAAAGATAAAACTATTTTCTTTACAGATAATTGAACAGTACTGTTTTAAACCCCTTTCTCAGGAAACCATCAGTTTATTATATTTGTTCAGATATAGTGTTATAAAAATGAATTAAACTGAATCACAATCTTCCCATCTGATCTCACAAATTTTGTCTGGAGGGGCTAGCTATATTTTCTTTAATTCTACTGAAAATTAATTTTTCTGAAATAAATTAAAGTTTATTTCACTGCAAGCTATTTTCCAGAGGCTTTGTGTAGTACACACGTTTATACATTACACATCTGTGCTCAAGACTTTCATTTCTCCTTCAGCTATCTCCCATGGATGAGGAAGGTGGAACAAAAGTGTCAGAATCATGTGTGAGGGGCGGATGATAGCTGAGAGTGTAGGTGTGAACATGGGGGCATGTATTTTAGACGGCATCGGTTGGTGTGTGGGAGCAAAGGTCAAAGAGCAAGGATACGTGTTAAACTTCAGTGGCTACTCAAAACTGTGCATAATGGTTTTATTTTTCATATCAATTTTTAAATTAAAACTCCACTTTTCTGGTTTTGAGTGTGTGAGTATGTGTGTGCAGCTATAGATCTCAAATTAACATAAAGCAGATTTCTGATAGAATCCATGACATTTTATGAAAGGGCTACATAGACCTTGATGTAAAGCGTCATCTGTCACCCTGAAAATATAACTGACATTTTACAACTCTATATTACTGTTCTCTAATATGTTTATTTCCAAATTATTTATATCTTTTTCCCACATACTAGAACTAGAAAATACCCTTAACACTGTCATACACTCACCTCAAAAACCCCTGTTCTTGTAGCAGTTTTTTCTTAACCTGAATTTTGATGCTATAATTTTTGGAAAGACTGATTTTTATATACATAATGGAGTATATTTTTACTGTGATTCTTTTTCACACACAAAAAGCAATACATCAAGGGCATCTGTACAAAAATCAATATTCTTGGATTCTGCTTCTAGTACTGACACTAATGTGGCACACAATCCTGAGATCCAGGACTCAGACTTCTCATCTAAACTGAGGTGGTTTAATTTCATAACCTCCAAGGTCCTTTCAAGGTCCATGACTTCCTAAAAGAGATGTAACTTATAAATTACAGACGTTACCTTGGTGATTTATAGGAAAGAATATGAAGTACTTTAGAAGACTCACCCAATTATTTAATCTTAATTCTAGATAATAGATTTATACATTTAGTTGGGAATAAAAATGTTTGAAGTTTTCTATGAATCTTGCCCTTCTTGTCTTAATTTGAGACAGCCTTAGAGTAAAAAAGGATATCAAATAATTATGATGCATTGAGCTTTGCAAAGGAAAGGACTTTATTGTGATCACTGCTAACTCCCCAGTTCCCAGAACAATGCCTGGCACATGGAAAGACTTAAAACTTGCTAAATGAATAAACAAAAAAGTGCCAAGATGGAGGGACTTACCTAAAACACAGTGGCGAAAAAAGAGTAAAGGGTTTGCAGGAAGAATGATAATTGAGCTAAGTCTATAGGGGTGAAATGGGCTTCTTTGATGGCTCAGCAGGTAAAGAATCTGCCTAAAATGCCACGAGATGCTGGTTCAATCTCTGGGTTGGGAAAATTCCCTGGAGGAGGAAAATGGCAATCCACTCCAGTATTCTTGCCTAATAAATCCTGTGGACAGAGGAGCCTGGCAGGCTGCAGTCCAAAGGGTCGAAAAGAGTCGGACACGACTGAGCGATTAAGCATG
Source organism: Giraffa tippelskirchi (assembly GCF_054371585.1). Lineage (NCBI taxonomy): Eukaryota > Metazoa > Chordata > Mammalia > Artiodactyla > Giraffidae > Giraffa > Giraffa tippelskirchi. Next base: position 68,574,115 of record NC_137277.1, read on the forward strand.
CATAGGGTTGAATTAGAGCTTGCCAAGCAGAGAAGTCCAGTTCATTTCATTTCAGTTCAGTTCAGTCGCTCAGTCGTGTCCGACTCTTTGCGACCCCATGGACTGCGCATGCCAGGCTTCCCTCAGTTCAGTTCAGTTCAGTTCAGTTCAGTCGCTCAGTCGTGTCCGACTCTCTGCGACCCCATGAATTGCAGCACGCCAGGCTTCCCTGTCCATCACCAACTCCCGGAGTCTATCCAAACCCATGTTCATTGAGTCGGTGATGCCATCCAACCATCTCATCCTCTGTTGTCCCCTTCTCCTCCCGCCCCCAATCCTACCCAGCATCAGGGTCTTTTCCAATGAGTCAACCCTTTGCATGAGGTGGCCAAAGTATTGGAGTTTCAGCTTCAACATCAGACCTTCCAATGAACACCCAGGATTGATCTCTTTTAGGATGGATTGATTGGATCTCCTTGCAGTCCAAGGGACTCTCAAGAGTCTTCTCCAACACCACAGTTCAAAAGCATCAACTCTGCGGCGCTCAGCTTTCTTCACCGTCCAACTCTCACATCCATACATGACCACTGGAAAAACCATAGCCTTGACTAGACGGATCTTTGTTGGCAAAGTAATGTCTCTGCTTTTAAATATGCTATATAGGTTGGCCATAACCTTCCTTCCAAGGAGTAAGCGTCTTTTAATTTCATGGCTGCAGTCACCATCAGCAGTGATTCTGGAGCCCAAAAAAGTGAAGTCTGACACTGTTTCCACTGTTTCCCCATCTATTTCCCATGGAGTGATGGGACCAGATGCCATGATCTTAGTTTTCTGAACGTTGAGCTTTAAGCCAACTTTTTCACTCTCCTCCTTCACCTTCATCAAGAGGCTCTTCAGTTCTTCTTCACTCTCTGCCATAAGGGTGGTGTCATCCGCATATCTGAGGTTATTGATATTTCTCCCGGCAATCTTGACTCCAGCTTGTGTTTCTTCCAGCCCAGCATTTCTCATGATGTACTCTGCATATAAGTTAAATAAGCAGGGTGACAATATACAGCCTTGACGGACTCCTTTTCCTATTTGGAACCAGTCCGTTGTTCCATGTCCAGTTCTAACTGTTGCTTCCTGACCTGCATACAGGTTTCTCAAGAGACAGGTCAGATGGTCTGGTATTCCCATCTCTTTCAGAATTGTCCACAGTTTATTGTGATCCACACAGTCAAAGGCTTTGGCATAGTCAATAAAGCAGAAATAGATGTTTTTCTGGAACTCTCTTGCTTTTTCGATGATCCAGCGGACATTGGCAATTTGATCTCTGGTTCCTCTGCCTTTTCTAAAACCAGCTTGAACATCTGGAAGTTCACAGTTCACGTATTGCTGAAGCCTGGCTTGGAGAATTTTGAGCATTACTTTGCTAGCATGTGAGATGAGTGCAATTGTGCGGTAGTTTGAGAATTCTTTGGCATTGCCTTTCTTTGGGATTGGAATGAAAACTGACCTTTTCCAGTCCTGTGGCCACTGCTGAGTTTTCCAGATTTGCTGGCATATCGAGTGCAGCACTTTCACAGCATCACCTTTGAGGATTTGAAATAGCTCAACTGGAATTCCATCACCTCCACTAGCTTTGTTCGTAGTGATGCTTTCTAAGGCCCACTTGACTTCACATTCCAGGATGTCTGGCTCTAGGTGAGTGATCACACCATCGTGATTATCTGGGTCGTGAAGATCTTTTTTGTACAGTTCTTCTGTGTATTCTTGCCACCTCTTCTTAATATCTTCTGCTTCTGTCAGGTCCATACCATTTCTGTCCTTTATCGAGCCTATCTTTGCATGAAATGTTCCTTTGGTATCTCTAATTTTCTTGAAGAGATCTCTAGTCTTTCCCAATCTGTTGTTTTCCTCTATTTGTTTGCACTGATCGCTGAGGAAGGCTTTCTTATCTCTCCTTGCTATTCTTTGGAACTCTGCATTCAGATGGGAATATCTTTCCTTTTCTCCTTTGCTTTTCGCTTCTCTTCTCTTCCCAGCTATCTGTAAGGCCTCCTCAGACAGCCATTTTGCTTTTTTGCATTTCTTTTCCATGGGAATTTTCTTGATCCCTGTCTGCTGTACAATGTCACGAACCTCTGTCCATAGTTCATCAGGCACTCTGTCTATCAGGTCTAGTCCCTTAAATCTATTTGTCACTTCCACTGTATACTCATAAGGGATTTGATCTAGGTCATACCTGAATGGTCTAGTGGTGTTCCCTACTTTCTTCAATTTAAGTCTGAATTTGGCTTCCCTATCTATCACCAACTCCCGGAGCCTACTCAAACTCATGTCCATAGTATCGGTGATGTCATCCAACTGTCTCATCCTCTGTCATCTAGGAAGAACCAACTGTGTTGTGGCAGAAGGTGTGAATTGTCTTTAATAGTCATCCTTCTTCCTATCCCAAGAACAGAATTCCTATGCCCATGAGCACTGAAATGAAGACTGTATTTCCCACCTCCCCAACTGGGTTTTAGCCCATGGGGTTAAAGCATCCCTTTGAGGTAGCATCCTTAAATGCAGGAGGATGAGCTTTTCTTCATTTCCTTCCTCCTTCTTACTGGCTGGACTGCAGACATGATGGATTATGGTGACGTAAGATGAGTCAATTTAACCAGCCTGAACTACTTTCCACAGAATTTCCTTTCCCATATGTTTCCATCTAGGGCAGGCCAGAAGGGAAATTTTTGTGGGAGATCTAGAGAGCTTCAGGCATTTTATAGCTCTCACACCTTGTTGCTAATCTGCTGACTTAGCTCATTGCTCTAAGGTAGCAATCCATCTTCCCCAGGATTCTCCATCAGTGGCTAACACTTGGGCCAGGTGTAAGCGTTTCTCTCTGTGACAACAAGCCTTGGCATCTGCAGGATATTCACACCACCAGGGTTTAGAGACAATAATAATTGGCAGCAGTTTCAGTCTATCCTCATGAGGCTCAAACCTCATGCTTTTGTGTTTGGCTAGCTCTTGATCTCAGTCATTCCTTCCAGACTGCCTGACTGGTGAACCAGGCCTAAGAGACCTCTTAACTAGCTCACACAATTCAGGGTGATCAAATTCCTGTGTGTGTGTGTGTGTATATATATATATATGCATGTGTATATCTATCCTAGTGATTCTTCTTCTCTGACTGAACCCTGTACTGAGAGTGGTGGGCTACCATTGTTGTTGTTGTTGTTTAGTCACTCAGTTGTGTCTGACTCTTTGCGACCCCATGGACTACAGCACACCAGCCTTCCCTGTCCTTCACTATCTCCCAGAGCTTGCTCAAACTGTGTATATATAGTTTATAAATATGCAAATATAAATATTTATCAATATATAAATACATATTATAAATAATATATTATTTATGTATTATATTATATGGTTATATATAATTTATAAATTATATATAATTGTATAATATAATATATATAATATGTTATATATATTATATATTTATATATATTGTATATAATATATTATATAACTATATTACATTATATATTAATAATATATAATGTAATATAATAATATATATAATATATAATCTATATATTATATATAATATATTATATAATAAAATATATATTATATTATATATATTAATATATATTATATATAACATATATTAATATATATTATTGATACACATTGTATTAATATAATATTAATATATTATATTATAATATAATTATATAATATAATATAAAATATTTAATATAATTAATATATTATATTATTATATAATTATTATATATTATTCTTAATATATAATAATTATATACAATATATATAATATAATATTTGCTCAAGGAGCAAATGTCTTTCAATTTCATGGCTGCTGTCACCATCTGTAGTGATTTTGGAGCCCAAGAAAATAAAGTCTGTCACTGTTTCCATTTTTTCCCCATCTATTTGCCATGAAGTTATGGGACCAGATGCCATGATCTTAGTTTTTTGAATGGGAATGGCTTTGAAACCAAGCAGTAGGTGGAAGCTAGAAGGATTTTGAGAAGCACATTAGAGAAAATCTAAATTGCTTTGAAGAAACTGTTAGTAGAAATCTGAACTTTGAGAATGCTGGTGGGGAAGACTGAAAGGGAAATGAGGAACACTGGAGGAAGGGTGATCCTTGCTATACTGTGGCAGAAATCTCAGCAACACTCTCTTCAGTTATGTGGAAAGCAGAGAATATGCCTAAAGAACTTGATGATCTAGCTAAGAAGCTTTCCAAGGAGAGTGTTGAAAAGACAGCCTGCTTATAGTAAGATGTGAAAGGAAAGAGATAAATCAAGAGAAGGACTGTTTAACTGATGATTTTAAAAATCCTTAGCCTCTTCAGGCAGCTGCTGCTGCTGCTAAGTCACTTCAGTTGTGTCCGACTCTGTGCGACCCCATAGATGGCAGCCCACCAGGCTCCGCCGTCCCTGGGATTCTCCAGGCAAGAACACTGGAGTGGGTTGCCATTTCCTTCTCCAATGCATGAAAGTGAAAAGTGAAAGTGAAGTTGCTCAGTTGCGTCCAACTCTTCACGACCACATGGACTGCAGCCCACCAGGCTCCCTTGTCCATGGGATTTTCCAGGCAAGAGTACTGGAGTGGGGTGCCATTGCCTTCTCCACTTCAGACAGCAGTAGTTGATAAAATCAAGAAATGGTTTTGAGTAATGTTCAGATCCAAGGCACTGCTAGGAGAAAAAGTCTAAAGATAAAGTCACAAGTATGACTGTAAATTTGTTAAGATTTTCAAAGATTGGGACTTCCCTAGTGGTCCAGTGGCTAAGATTCCATGCTCCCAATGCAGGAGACTCAGGTTCGATCCCTGGTCTGAGAACTAGATCCTCCATGCCACAACTAAGACTGGCATGGCCAAATAAATAAATGAAAATAAATATTAAAAAACTATATTTTCAAAGATCTAAAGCGGATCCTCAGAGTACAATTCAGTGAACCTTCAAAAAGATGAGGGGCGTGCCTCAGAGAACCTCTTAATCAAACACCATAGCCTCCAAGAAGTTTAAGAACTTGTTCCTCAGCAGTCTCTGCAGGACAAAAATTAGAGAAAGGATTTTGTAGGTGTGGCTTTTGTTTAACTGATGAGCTGTAGTGAGATTCACAAGAGTCCCACAGAGTTTGTGAGAGAATTTTATCTACTAAAACACTGCCAGCTTGGACTTAAAGGGACAAAAACCGTAAAAAATGATGTTATCTTTATAGTGCAATATTGGATGGTATGTTACCCCAAATATCCACAACTAACGGTTATTTTCAAAATAGCTCATTATAAAGGTCAAAACATAATAAACAAAAGCCCACTTAATTAACTTCATAATTTAATTTTTAAAGTTAGTTTAATAAATTAATTTATTCAACTTAATTTTTTTTAAAGGGGAATTGACAGTGGTTGCTATGGTAATTAAGTAAAAACAGTAGTCTGATATAAAACATTTCTATGCAAATAATAGTCACTCAAGTCCCAAACTTCTCTATCTGCCTCCTCTTGAATTTTCTAAAATGGTTCTTGGAAGCCTTGAATTGGGAGTCAAGAAACTTGGGTTCCAGGCCTAGAGACTTCATCTGTCTGCCTTGTAACACTGGGCACATCTCTGTACATTTCTCATCAAATAATAGTCTTGTTCAGGGACCATCATCTACCTTGGCAATACAGCCTGAAATATAATTTCAGGATGAAAAATTATAAAGCTGCCTGTGGCGAGCTGCTTCATAAATATGTCCACACATTAACATTCTAGTGGCTAAGAAACAGTATTACTTTCTCACTGATGTTTTTCAATTCAGCGCATTGGGTTATGAAAGTTCTAAGGCTTTACATTTCTCCATGAAACCTAAAAAAAACCCCTCAAACTATTTTCAGCTTGGAAGGGGGAAAACTGAAAGCTACAAACAGTTTTATAACTCCTGATTCCAGGTAAAGTTTGCTCACCTCTGGCTTGGATGCTCTCTCTAAGTGATGTCTTTGAATTCTAACGTTACATGGCTCTATTCCAATTCTGGCCCAAGACTGGGTCATCTTTCTTCAGAGTCTCAGGCTTCAGGAAGTATTCTTGTCGCACCTAAACAGCCACCCTGTGCTTAAACAACTTTCTGTGCCTCCTACATTTACCCTCCATGTCAGCATGTACCTGAGCAATCTGGCTAATGGCTAAGTCAGGTTATCACAGCTGGACTAACCTGTCAAACTCGATGAATCTAAGCCAGTAGTTAAGAAGTTCAAGGATGGATAGGGCCACTGGTGGTAAAGCAATCCTTCTCCCCTCTTCTTACCTTTCATCACCCAGCACACATAAGCACACATAGTACATAAAATTCAAAAAACATCCTTAACTCATAAGTCCTCCATGCAAATTACCAATGGCCTTTGGGAATTTTTAACCCTTTTAAAGACGTCTTTTGTCATGTAGGTATACAATAGAAACCATTGACTTTCTGATGTGGTGTCAGATAGATTAAGACAGATATGAATACAGAGTGGGTATATGTATATTTAACTTATGTAACTTTAGGTACACACGAAAGAGAGAAAGAAATAAAGAACAGTTTACAGAGTGAGAAAAATTCTGCTCTCCATTCTACTGCAGATGCTTAGGACCAGAGTGATCGTAATACGAGATACGGCTTTCATGCCATCTTAAGACCCTCATCTTTGCCAGAGCTCTAGTCATCAAGTCTTCATACCTTCAACCAGAAACAGAGAGAGAGGCAAAAAGAAAAATTATACCTACCAAATGATTTTTCCCTCTCCCTGCTCCCAAATGCTCTCCTAGATGTTCCTCCAGTCACTCTATTTATATGGGAGATCAAGACGGTTTTGCTGTTTTCTCTTACTTTTTCAAACTGGGACCTTTGCTACTCCAATAAAATCAGGATTCCTGGAGCAAAAATATATATTATATTCCTGGAGCAAAAAAATGTATATTTATATATATTTATATATTATATATTCATTATTATATATTATATATTTACTATTTATTATATATTATATAATATATATTATATATTGTATTATATATTACATATATTATATATGTAATATTTATATTACATATTATTTTATATTTCATATATTAAATTTAAAATTTTAATTTTAAAAAGTTTTATTTTATTTATTATTTGTTATATTATATATTTATTATATTATATATTATATTATTATTTATTTTATATTATATATTTATTAAATATTTATATATTTATTATGATATATTATATACTATATGTTATATATTTATTAATAAATATTATATAATATATTATAATTATATTATAATATATAAAAATATGATACATTATATAATATATATTATATAATAGTTATATCAATTTAAATCATATCAATTTATAATATTATTATATAATAATTATATAAATTCTATAAAATTTATATAAATATATATTATATATAATATATAAATATAAATTCTATATAATTCTATATAATATATAATATATTTAATTTATATTTATTTTATTATATATTTAATTTATATATTATAAATATATAATATATAATATATTTTAATAATTAGTATAATATATAATATATTTACATATGTAATATGTATTATACAATATATTATAATCATATAATATATAATATATTTATTTATATTTATATAAATATATACATATTATATATTATAATATGTATTATTTATAATACATATTATATAAATATATTATATTGTATAATTAATATATAATTATATATTTATTATATATTATGTATAATATTTATTATATATTTATTATTATATTATATATTATATGTTTACATATATATAATATATAAAAATATATATTGCAAGAGGCAATGAGTAAAAAGCAGTCTCTGTTGTGCACCACTTTTGTTTATTCTCACAGAGAGCTAGCTACACTTAGTCATTACTATATTTACTTTTGACCCATGAGCTACTTCACTTTCACTTTTCACTTTCATGCATTGGAGAAGGAAATGGCAACCCACTCCAGTATTCTTGCCTGGAGAATCCCAGGGACAGTGGAGCCTGGTGCGCTGCCATCTATGGGGTCGCACAGAGTCGGACACCGCTGAAGTGACTTAGCAGCAGCAGCAGCAGCATGAGCAATAAGGGAAAAAAGAACTACGCATTCTCTTTCTTACTTTCATAATATACAAAAATGAATACAATATAATAATAGAGAAGCTAAATAAACCATAGCCCATTCATATTATGATATATTATGCAGCCATAGAAATTTGGAGAAAAACCTTTATTAACATATAAAATAGTTATTTTATACTAAGCTGAAATAAATCAGCTTTGAAAACAAAATGTGTAGTATAATCTTATTTTGAAGGAAAAGTGTTACAAATGTTATGTTTTTTGTGTTACAAAAGTGTTTTATACACACACATTAGAAAAAAGTGACTGGAAATACACACCAAAATCTTGATAGTGATTATCTCTAGAATATGGTATAATAAGAAATTTTAATTTCTTTTTTTGAACTCTTCTGCATTTTCCAGTGTCTTAATAATACAGTTATTACTTTTGTTTTGAGTAAGCAAATGCCTTAAACTATATTTTAAAATTATTATCTCCTTTTCAATTTGAAAACATTCTGAGATAAAATCCAGCTATCTTTTTTTAGCAAACCAATATGACATTTCTGTGTATTTTTTAAGATTGTATTTGTTTGGTCATTTGTCACCAAATCTGTTGCAAGGCATTTTAATTTATGAATTATCAAACACAATCCTAAGTCTTTGAAGGAAATAGAAGAATCATGAGATTCAGTAAGAGTTATTGCTGTCTTGTTTCTCTCAAAAATGCCAATTATCTCATTATTTGTGCAATTAGTGAGCTCCTGGTATACTGTGAAAGACTATCAAATGCTTTATGAATTCATTCTGCCCATTAAGCATAGCTGATAGTGTGCTCAGTCACACAGTCATGCTCAGCTCTTTGAAACCCCATGGACTGTATCCCACCAGGGTCCTCTGTCCATAGCACTCTTCAGGCAAGAATACTGGAGTGGGTTGCCATTTCCTACTCCAGGGTATCTTCCCGACCCAGGGATCTGGGTCTCCTGTATTGGCAGGTGGATTCTTTAATTAGTTATCTGTAGCTGAGGAATAAATTAGCTCAAAACTTAGCAATTTAAAGCAACGAGTACGTGTACCCCAATGTTCATAGAAGCCAGTTCACAGTACCCAGGACATGGAAGCAACCTAGATATCCATCTACAGATGAATGGATAAGGAAGATGTGGTATATATATACAGTGGAATATTACTCAGCCATAAAAAGGGACAAATCTGAGTCAGTTCTAGTGAGGTGGATGAACTTAGAACCTTTTACACAGAGTGAAATAAGTCAGAAAGAGAAAAACAAATATCATATATTAATGCATATATATGGGATATAGAAAAATGGTATTGATGAACCTACTTGCAGGGAGGGAATGGAGGCACAGATGTAGAGAATGGACTTGCGGACACAGTTGGGGAAGAAGAGAGTGGGACAAATGGAGAAAGTAGCATCAGCGTATATACACTATCATGTGTGAAATAGATAGCTGGTGAGAAGTTACTACATAACAAGGGAGCCCAGCCTGGCACTCTGTGACCTAGAGTGGTGGCATGGGGGGAGGGGAGGGCGGCACAAGAAGAAAGGAATAGATGTATAATTTTGGCAGTTTCGTGTTGTTGTACAGCAATAACCAGCACAGAATTGTAAAACAATTTTCCTTCAATTAAAAGATAAATAAAAAATAAAGCAGCAAATATTTCACTAGTCCTCTTTTTAGGAATCTAGATATAGCTTAGCTAATGTCCTTTGGCTCAGGGTTCCCTGCAATCAAGTTGTTGACTAGGGTTGCAATGTAATAAATGATAGTCATCTCAAGGTTCATCTAGGAAAGATCTGCTTCCAAACTCACACAAAATTGCTGGCAGGATTCAGTTCCTCCTGGCTGTGGACTGAGGACCTCAGATCTTCTCTGGCTACTGGCTGGAGACTCTCCTCAGTTTCCTGTCATGTTCAGTTCAGTTTGGTCGCTCAGTTGTGTCCAACTCTTTGTGACCCCATGGACTGCAGCACATCAGGCTTCCCTGTCCATCACCAACTCCCGGAGTTTACTCAAACTCATGTCCATTGAGTCGATGATGCCATCCAACCATCTCATCCTCTGTCATCCCCTTCTCCTTCTGCCTTCAATCTTTCTCAGCATCAGGGTCTTTTCCAATGAGTCAGTTCTTCGCAGCAGGTGGCCAAAGGATTGGAGTTTCAGCTTCAGCATCAGTCCTTCCAAAGAATATTCAGGACTGATATCCTTTAGGATGGGCTGGTTGGATCTCCTCGCTGTCCAAGGGACTCTCCTTGCTGTCCAAAGAGTCTTCTCCAACACCACAATTCAAAAGCATCAATTCTTTGGTGCTCAGCTTTCTTTATAGTCCAACTCTAACATCCATACATGACTACTGGAAAAACCATAGCTTTGACTGGATGAAACTTTGATGGGAAAGTGATGTCTCTGCTTTTTAATATGCTGTCTAGGCTGTTATAACTCCTCCTTATAAGGCAGTTCATAACATGGCAGATGGCTTCAAATTGAGTGAGTGAGCAAGTAAGAAACTTGAGAAAGTAAGCAAGATGCAAGCCTTTGTTGCTTAATCTTGGTGGTGACATTTTATCACTGAAATGTGTATTCTAGTCATTAGAATCAAATTACTAAGGCCAACCCACCTTCCTGGGCATGAATACTAGGAGGAAAAGAGCCATCCCAGAGCTGTCAACCACACTAACCAAAACATGGTTTTCCAGCATTCTTATTTTAAAGTTGTATTCAAAGTTCTGCTACAAAGATATAGAAATCTGTTCGGCATCTTTGTCAACATATGTCTCTGTATATTGGTGATAGGTAGGCTTTTACAAATCAGGGAAAAGAGTTCTGAGCAGAGCTAAACTCAAACTTTTGAAACCCACAGCATGAGGTTCTTCCTGGTCTTCAGGGCAGAGCTGCCCAGTTTGTGTGCCCCAAGTGGATGCTATTGTATTCTAGATACAGATTCCCTAGTGGAGTGGGGTTTGACAATGTGCCCCAAGACTCCTGCAGAGGACAAGCAGAACAGTGTCCTTTATTTCCACTCTGTCAAAACGCAAGAATTGCAGTCAAGGAAGTGCTTTACTACCTCCTTCAGCCAGCCATGTTAGAGCACACCAACACAGACTCAACACGAATGACAAGGCTACGGTCCTGCTGGGGGAGTTAGTGTTCTGGATCCTAAATTACAGAGAGTGTGTGTGATTGGGAAGCTTGGATGGAGCCTTCTGGCCTGTGTAGCTCCTGACCCGACATTAACCCTTAATCTCTATTTTAATATTTATTCAGTGTTCCCATCCATTTGCAGCCAACATGGTTTTTTGAGGGACATCTAAGCTAGCTGCACAGTAACTATAGTACAATGCATGCATGAAAGTAACACACTAAGCAGATTTGAAAATTTTTTAATAGACTTCAAAGCCATTCCTATCATTACGAGAAAGGTCAACATTACGTTTATCAGTGAAAGGATGAAAGAGCTATTAGTCTTTAAATATATTTTCAACAGCAGTGAATTTTTGAATTGCTAATTTTAAAAGTTTTTACTTTTTCCCTCACCCATTTGTGAACAGTTTCTCATTAATAGTGACTATCAAGAATCAGAAGAGCTCTTCACTGAAGAGCATTGATAATAAATACATGCAGCCTTTTCAAGCAAAAATCACAACATAAAATGGGTCATGTTTATGGAAGCAAGATCAAATTTTTCATTAAAATTTCAAAATATTTTTTGGCAATTTCAGGCAAATTCAAGGTCTGCTACCTTCCCTTATACTTTGTATTATAGTTCTTTATCATAATTATAGTATAAATAAAATGTGATAGGTAGTTTTATCAAGTCCAACATAGAGATCCCCAGATCTCAAGTTTATCCCAGTTTCAATATATGCTATGACTTTAATAAAAAGTTTGTTTCTCAGCTTTTTACTTAACCTTTTATAATCTACTCTGTGTTGCTTAGATCTGAAGGTCTGTAAATTACATTTCTCAGGCTCTTTGCCAGTGGCTTCCTATTAGTATCTGCCAATGGCTGGCATTAACAAAGATCAGAGGGTTGGAGGAAGGGAGAAATATCCTACTTCTAAATTCAGCAGCAGCAGCTACTGTGGCAGCAGAGGGGCAGTTCTGCAGACTCCAGCAGCCAGGCAGCAGCAGAGGCTCTTTGTTGATTACAGCCTTAGCCATGGAGGGACACTTGTGACAATTCCAGTCCCAGAAGCGGCAGCATTCGGAGCTGCCCAGTGGCTGGAATAGGCTCATGAGGGTCAAACTGGAAGAATCAGGAGCTTTCAGTTCTCCGTGTATCATCCCTTCCTCCTTTTGCTCCTTCAGCTGTTCTGATTTTGTTGTTGTTGTTGTTCAATCGCTAAGTCATGTCTGACTCTTTGCGATGCCACGGACTAGAGCACACCAGCCTTCCGTGTCCTTCACTATCTCCTCGAGTTTGCTCAAATTCATGTCCATGGTGTTAGTGATGCTATCTAACCATCTCATCCTCTGCTGCCTCCTTATCTTTTTGCCTTGAATCTTTCCCAGCATCAGGGTCTTTTCAAATGAGTCGGCTCTTCTCATCAGGTGGCCAAAGTTTTGGAGCTTCAGCGTCAGTCCTTCCAATGAATATTAGGGTTGATGTCCTATAGGATTGACTGGTTTGATCTCCTTGCTGTCCAAGGGACTCTCAAGAGTCTTCTCCAACACCACAGTTTGAAAGCATCAATTCTTCAGCACTCAGCTTTCTTTATGGCCCAACTCTCACATCAGTACATGACTACTGGATAAATGATAGCTTTGACTATATGGACCTTTGTCAGCAAAGTGATGTATCTGCTTTTTAGTATGCTGTCAGGGTTTGCCATAGCTTTTCTTCCAGGGATGAAGTGTCTTTTAATTTCATGTCTGCAGTCTCCATTCACAATGATTTTGGAGCCCAAGAAAAAGTCTGTTACTGTTTCCACTTTCTCCCCTCTTATTTGCCATAAGGTAATGGGTGCAAATGCCATGATCTTAGTTTTTTGAATGTTGAGTTTTAAGCCAGCATTTTCCCTCTCCTCTTTCAGCCGCATCAAGGGGGTCTCTAGTTCCTCTTCCCTTTCTGCCATTAAAGTGGTATCATCTGTGTGTCTGAGGTTGTTGATATTTCTCCTGGCAATCTTGAGTCCAGTCTGTGAGTCATCCAGCCCAGCATTTTGCATGACGTACTCTGCATAGAATAAGCAGGGTGACAATATACAGTCTTGCTGTATTCCTTTCCAAATTTTGAACCAGTCAGTTGTTTCATGTCCAGTTCTAACTCTTGCTTCTTGACCCGCATACAGGTTTCTCAGGGGATAGGTAAGGTGGTATGTTACTCCCATCTCTTGAAGAACTTTCTATAGTTTGTTGTGATCCACACAGTTAAAAGCTTTAGTGTAGTCAATGAAGCAAAAGTAGGCGTTTTTCTGGAATTCCCTGACTTTCTCTATGATCCATTAAATTCCCCTTGTTTGAAATACCTGTCATGGTTTCTGTATTCCTGACTGAATTCAGAATATTGTATTGAGTTTAATGTGAAGAGGAATTACTTTTCTATCGTGAAAGGCCCTGACAGCTCCTGGGAAAGGAGACAAGAATTTTGGGTCCAGTCTAGGACCACGGGGAGTGTTTGAAGACATGTCACTCCAAGCTGTCCTCTTTTTCCTAAAGCACGGAGAGAAGGCACTGAGGATGGACAGTGGGTAAAGAAAGAAGGAAAAGATAAGAGTAGCAAATGACCTACAGATCTAATGAATGGGCCCTTAAAAGTCACTGGAAAGTCCTGATTGCCTCAGTGAGGACTCCAAAATGAACCTTGGTGTCAAAAAAAAAATGCCTGTATTGTTGATCTCTCATAGGTACAATCTCATCTCTTAGTTACAATCTATACTTTTCTTTGGTGTTTTCTTATTTGATATTATTAGCATCTTTGCATCCCATTAGAAAATTACTACCTCTAAAGAGCATGTTGAATCCACTTATCCAGACAGACTGAATTACAAATATCAAATATTATTTTCCTAGAATTAGAGAAAAACTTCTAGAGCTTGAAGTGTCCCTTCTCTTGGCTAGCCAGCTATTGAATAAGTGAGGTGCTTTCAACATTCCTTATTTGATCTAAGATCAACTATTATTCTAGAGAGATATAAAAATCACTTCTGTTTTAGACTCATTCTGTATCAACTGATTAGTTGCATTCCAAGATATCTGTAGCATTTCCAGAAATGTCAACATATTGGATAAGATATCATGTAAATTATATCTTACTCTTAAATTCCTCAAATACTTGCAGAAAAGGCAAATATGCTTATATGCTTACCTGCACAACTTAATGTACATTTGCCTACATGCAAGCAAGCTTTGCTGCACAAGAATAGCACAATACAGCAGACTCAAACTGCAGCCTGCTGGCTCTGCATCTGCTCTGCAGTGCCCTGGAGTGGCTGTTAGAGAATATCACAGGTTTTCTCCACTTCCTCATTGCCTCGGCCTCCCCTGGAGCCAAGTGAGAATGGAACAGTGTTCAAGCCAAAGACTCATTTCTGGAGAACCTGGGTAGGCATAGAATATACCAGCATGGCTGAGAAAGAGAAAGCGATTAATTATATATCCTTTCTGCCCTATTTATTTTGACTTTCATTGAAATGAAATTTCCACAGGGAAAAGTCCATTTTGCTTTAAACCCCAAATTGTCCATTCCTAGTAGTGGGCTGGTGATTGGATAGGAAACATTATACTCAGAGCTAGCGTGTGAACTGTAGCCCTTCTTTACCCCTGTTGTGTGTGGTGTGTGGGATGTGTGTGAAATGGCAATTAATGATGCTCAGCTTGACTTTTGGAGTCATTGTGGTATCTACACATTTTTAACGACTTTTGATGTAGTGATTTCCAGTAAGGCTTGTTTGCAAAGTAGAAAGAGAGTCCATTTGTAAATTCAAAGGTCTCAGTTGATATTAATCTTAATGCAATCATATTAAATTTGTGCAGGTTAACTTTCTAGAATAGTAGCCCAAAGACTCCTTGTATAATAGCAGATCCCTGTCTTCCTGGGGTCTCTTCAACAATTCAAGTTCAAAGATCTTATTTAATCCAGAATTGTATAAATGTCCTTTTGCAATATGTTTCCTTTCTGAGACTTACTCAGTGTCAGATTCTTAAGTTTATGCTTGATGCTAATGTGCATTTGACCATATTTCCCGAAAATCTTCCTATAGTTATTTTTATACCACCACCCACCACCTTCCTTTATGTATTTCTTGTACTTCTGTTTTTCTGCTTGGATTGCTCAAAAGTCTTGTTTGACAGCAGAAGTGAGCTGAGAACTTCACATACTCAAGGTCACTGCCACCAAAAGCTCTGCATTATCACACGGTATCTGTCATCACTAGGGGAAAAATATCGTACTTCAACCTGCCTACAGCCCAGCCCAACTGTGAAATGTCTTTCTAATCATATAGGATCTCAGAAGGTGTGGTTTGCCTGTATAATCAGATAATAACAACAAAAGTCCTCAGGGTCTATGTGAATATGCTGCCTTCTTTGATAAAAAATAAGACCGACTCTCTTTGGAGAGTCTGGCAAAAGAGGCAGCTAAACTACCAGGACTTGGCACTGCTCACGAAATTCACCTTTCCCTTGAGAATTCTGATCACAAGATGTTAGTATTTCCTAGTGCAACTGAAACAAAGTCTTTTGATTCAAGGCAGGGAGGTCACAAAGGGAAAACGAAGCACATAGTCCCAGGAACAGGAAGCAGGGTTCTCCAGAGAGGCGCTCACACGGCTCAGAATAAGGGGACTCACTGGGGCACAGGATGAAAATACTAGGATGCTCTACATCTGTTTTTTACATCACCCTTTGAAACTTTATGTGTATGTTCTGTGATGTACAGAGAATGTTAGTGTAATGCACATGGGCTCCCCAAGTGTCTCTGTATCTGCGTGCCAATGTAGGAGACGCAGGAGACGTGGGCTGGATCCCTGGGTTGGGAAGATTCCCCTGGAGAAGGAAATGGCAGCTCATTCCTGTATTCTTGCCTGGGAAATCCCGTGGACAGAGGCGCCTGCTGGGCTACAGTCCATAGGGTGACCAGCTCTTCTGTTGGACATGACTTAGTGACTAAACAACAACAGTGTACGTGTGTGTAATGTGTACATTTGTACACATAAAGTTGAAAATACATGTTCAAGTTTGTTTGGGGGTACACAATCCAGAACATTTGGTGACCACTTGTTCAAATGTTATATATATGTATATAGCTTATAAACGATGGATGGTTTTCTGTCTCATAAAAAATAAAAATTCTTGTTTAACAATTTGCTCTTGCTTAGTCAAATATTAAGGTCAAAGGAAAAGGAGAGGAAGACTTATTACTTTTAGAGACACACATCAAGGGAGGTGGAAGACACAGTAATCTATTTTTGCTGTAGAAACTCAGAGGACAAAATGTCAGTTCTGCCTTGATACAGATTGGGAAGGGTTTATGGAAACGGCTCTCAAAAGAAGTTTGGCATAAGAATAGTAATAGAATCTTGACAAGAAAAGGTGGGTAAGGGACCTTTTGAGAGGGAATTGACAGCATAGATAAAGGAAAAAGAAGGCAAAAATATCAGGCTTCTTCAGCAAGCAGTGTGAGGTTCTATATGGCTAAAAGTACAGTACAATAAGTGAGAGGGAATCAGACATGGTGGCTGAGGCCAGTTCATGGAGGCCTTGAATGCCTTGCTAAGCAGTTTAATATTATTCTGAAATCAATGAGAAAAAAAACTGAAGTTGTCTTGATTTTAAAGCTAGACACTCATTTATTCCACAGTTTACATTAGGAAGATGAACTTGGCCGCACTGGGTATCGGTGTGACTGGAGAAAGAACAATTAGAGGAACAACTGTCAAGAGGAGAGCATGGTGGCTTAAATTACAAATATGATGGTGGTTAGAATGCACAGCACACATTCAGGAGACATTATAGAGATACCTTTGGAAGGACTATCAGCCAGCTGGATGGGAGTGTTTTGATTCTAAAATGACCAGATTAGGGAACTGGAAGCATTGCCTGAAATCGAGCTTCAAGGAAGAATAGGTCTTGGGTTAACAGTGAGGGGAGGGAGACCTTGGTTGGGCTTACTAAGATGATGGAAATTTGTATGCAGGAATTTGGGGGAGTTTGATAATTTGCTAGGAGGAATAACAGGGGTTGGTATATGGCTGTACCCACAGATATAATTAATCACAGTAAAAGGATATAAAGAAAAATTAGCAAAAGGCAAAAGGTACCTGGGACAAAGCCAGGAGGAAATAGGGCACAAGCTTCCAAGAGCCTTCTTCCAGTGGAGTCACACAGGACTTGTGAGGCAACACACGTGCAATGTGTCTACCAGGGAACTCAGTAGAGACTCAGGGTTTTATTGGTGGCTGGTCACGTAGGTATTCTTGACTTAGCACACGCCAGAATTCCACACTCCCAGAAGGAAAACGGGTGTCTAGCACAGACCACATTGCTTTCACAACCAGTTTGGGCACTGTGAGCTACTCCTCTCAGTTCTGGGAATGGAATAAACCCAAGTTTCCAGATACCAGCCAAGGGCCATATTTCCAAACTGGTGTTTTGAGGATAGCCCCTCAGACCACTATGCCAGCTCTTTTCTGCACAGGTAGAACATCACCTATGTAGAAGAAAGGGAAGCAGAACTGGAAAGAGAGAAGATTTAAACCACGAAGCAGTTGCATGAAAGGCCTCAATCAATCCCACAGAAAGCTCTGAAGCTGGATGGCCCTTCAAATCTATCTGAAATCAAGCCCAAGGGGCCAGACTTTCCTACCCCAACATTGACCATTGGGAGCTCCCTTCAGCTGAGAGAAGGAATTCCTTAGGGAAGGAATGAAGGAAGGGAGGGACAAAAGGAAGGGGGAGAAAGGAAAACAATCAAGCCCTCTGTAGGCAGTCCTCCAGAAAGCTGGATCAGGGAGTGTTCTGTCCCATGGGCAGCACACCTCAGCATCCACCTCAGAGGGCACAATGAACTGAGTGCTGTTGCTGGGACCTTTCCTTTTATGCTAATAAGATCCAACCACTTTGAAGATGTCAGAATTCTAAAGCAGAAATTTGAGTTCCAGGGGTCTAAATCCAAGCAATATAATGGTGTATAGATATATAAGACAAGCTACAAGATAGTGTAGAAGAGAAGGTTTCTAAAGCATCCTGGCACCTGAGGGCCCTCAGAATAGCCCCGACTTTTCTCCAGAGAACTGTCTGAGCAGCTTTACCCATCGGGTACTAGCATATGCCTAAATCCTATCACCACCACCACCTCAATTCCCAACGTTAGCCACTTAGAGGAATTCTACATTGGAATGATTTGCCCAGGACAAAGGAAACTGTGGCACTGGCAGACAGAGGTAGCATTCTATCCTTTAAATGAGAAAGAAAACCCAATTTCCAGGAGCCTGGTAGGCTACAGTCCATGGGGTCGCTAAGAGTCGGACACGACTGAGCAACTTCACTTTCACTTTTCCCTTTCATGCACTAGAGAAGGAAATGGCAACCCACTCCAGTATTCTTGCCTGGAGAATCCCAGGGACGGCGGAGCCTGGTGGGCTGCCGTCTGTGGGGTTGCACAGAGTCGGACATGGCTGAAGTGACTTAGCAGCAGCAGCAGCAGCATGCTCACAATGATAATCAGACATCATTTTACTTGACGTCTTGTTTCACATCTCTTTTACAGACATTAGGCCTTCTGAACTTGTGTGAACTTCAGCAGGCAGTGTTACAGTTCTTAACACTGAGGAAATTGAGACTTAAGGGTTATGGGATGAGCCCACCATTCCACCACCAGTACGTAACAGATGCGGGCCTGAGATCTGATGAATCTGATCTCCAGCATTCTTTCCACTACCCGACACATCTCTGCCTTACCATCAGATCTCCCTCCTAGAAGACAGAACCAGGGTACCAGATGTGCTTTTAAAGTAACAGGGAAATTATTTATTTTAAAAAATTAACATTAAAAATTCTACTTTGTTTTATTTGGACCCAAATTGCCAGAATTACTAGCAAATGAGAAACTAACAGACATAAACTTAATGAACAAAGAGGTTGGAGAGGTCTGCAAAGAGTAATTCCTGCTCTGGGAATTCAAATATCCTGCTATATGAGAGAGATTCTGTTCATTTTGGAAAGACCATGAATCATTTCCTGAAAGAGAAAATAATGGAAGCATTTCATTCCAAGTTTCCAAGAAATGTTGTCTAAAAGCAGAAGAGACTTGCAAACACCAGGCCACGTGTACGAGGCCTTAACTGTGTCCTGGTCAGAAGTGGACCCTTCCTCTTAAACCCTGGGCAAACAGTTGAGAAGCACCTAGTTACTGGCAGGGTCTTCTTCCTCCCAAGTAGTCATCCGGTTAAGGGAGAAGATTCATTTCTTTCTGTTCTCACAGGTTACATTGGTGGGGAATACATTACTTGGATAGTCAGTGGCTGGTATCAGAGCCTAGAGATCTAATTTTCAAAATGTTGGTAAGGGTCTTTTTACCAGGGAATTTCCACTGAAGTCAGCATGTCTGCTGTCTTCCTCATAACCCCACAAGAAACCCAGAAGTGCAAGATCCGTGTTTGCATCTGTGAGATTTAAGTGCAGTAGATGCTTGTCAGCATCAATAAATCAGAACACAGTCAGCATTTCCATTATAAACCTCTCGTGTTCCCCTCAGTCTTTAGACATTTGTAAGTCAACCATAAAAATTCACCGCATGCTGGAACTTGAGAACTTTCTTTTTAGGCTGGAAATGTTTTTTTCTCAAATGATAGAGTGGAGATGGCTCTGACATTTCCCAGTGAGCTCCAGGGAAGGAGGATGGCTGGGAGATGTACAGCACAATAAAGAGTTCTTTCTCCAAGAGTGAACTTGGGTATGAATTGTGTCCTACAGGAATCATCTTTTTGAGTTTCACCCAGCAGATAGAGAAAATGATAGGGATTCTGTAGGTTCCAGAACAATCTTTTCCCCAGAAGCTCTGGAGCTGTGTTGACTAAATCAGTCTCTGATTTAGTTGTGAAGGACAGTCTCCAATTTATGTCACACTGCCTTTGCTGATGATCAAAATTAGCTTTCTCAGTTTGACTCAAATGATCTATTTGTATTTCTATGCTATCTTCTTACCGAGGAGAAGCAAAAACTCAATCTGTATTGATTAAATTTGGCAAGTTAACTGAGTTTCTTAGACATTGTTGAAATCTTTGTTGCTTTTTTGAACAAAAGAAGAGCAAGATGTAATAGCTGATCACGTGACTGTAGGGTCAGTTCAAACATAAAAGCACTCAGATGTGCTCTCTGTAACCAGGTTCAGCTGTGGCTTTTTACACTGATAGCTGTCTCCTGTGCCTCACAAGGCAGGAAGGTGTCTAAGGAGAGGATGGGTGGGATTCGGGGAAGCCTCTCATGATTTCAATACCAAATATGCCTTTAGCAGCTGGTGAGGCTTTAAGAGCCTTCTGGCTAAACCGCTTGCCTCTATCCTCAAAGCTAAGTAGACCATTTGTTTCTCAAGGTGATACACATATACCAGCTTGATTAGTGACCTGCAAACCAATGAAGTGGACCTCTATGTTTTCATTGCACCAGGTTTGGGGGCATTAGAGTCAAAACAAACATTCTGTCCATGCATCACAAAACTAAAGTGGTTAATTGAGCACTATTACAAAAATCACAGGTTTTGATCGTAACACTCTGGCAGTGTATTTGTGAAAGTTGAGTAAAATAGCAACTTATAAACAGGCAATCAGCTTTTGTATAATGACACTAAAGCATTTTACAAATTCATTCATTTCAAGAAAAGTTTGGTACTTAATAAATGATCTATTCTTAGAGTTGCAAGGATTCTCTTTAGCTTAAACATGTTGGCGTGTTCTTCAAACCCTAACAACTTGCACCACCTGTTCATTTCCACCAACATAATCAGGGTGACGTTAGGCATCGTCTCATCACCTGGAAGTGCTCCAGCTCAGAAATAGAGTTCAAATCTCCCCAAAAACAGCTTTCAAACATTTCCACTGGCCCACAGCTGCTTTTTCTTTGTGTGTGTGTGTGTGTTTTACCATTTGGCTCATGGCCTTCTACGTTATCTGCTACCTTACTAGCACTCCCTGCCCCACTCTTTGCATTCCATGCTGACATGCTAGTCCCACCTTTCTGTCCTCCCAAAGCAATGTTGTGTCTTGACTAGGTGACTTGCTCATGTGGTCATTCAGCTACTCAACAGGTATTTGTTGAACTACCTCTCTGTGAGAATCACTTTGTTGACCCCTCTGTCTAGAATGTCAGCCTTCTCTCCCACATGGTGCTTCTTCCCTGTAATTCTTACACATCACATAAGAAACAGTCTTGGAGGCACATCCTGTAAGAAGCCTCTTTCAACTATCCCTTCCATTCCACTCTTCTCCTTCCATTACACTAAGTCATGTGCCCCGTAACAATTTGTGCTTATCTGCATCAATGAATCAGTCTGAAATTGTTTCCACATCCCCCACTAGACTAGCATACTCACTTTTGGGGGTGAGTACAAGGCAGTGGTTAGAGTCAAACAACCTAATGTCATACACTATCTCCAACTGCTTATTAGCTGTTAAGATCTTAAGCAACTTCTAAACCTCAGTTTCCCCATCGATAAAATAATAAGCCCACTAATAGGGATTGTGGGCTTCCCAGGTGGTGCTAGTGGTAAAGAACCCACCTGCACATGCAAGAGACACGAGGGATGTGGGTTCGATCCCTGGGTTGGGAAGATCTCCTGGAGTAGAAAATGGCACCCCACTCTAGTAGTTTCGCCTGGGAAATCCATGGGCAGAAGAGCCTGGTGTGTTACAGTCCATGGAGCTGCAAACAGTTGGACATAACTGAGTGAGCACAATGGAGATTGTATGTAAAGCATTTAGCACAATGCTTGTATACACTAATGGGAAATAAATACATGTTGAATGAATAAACATTACAGGAACACCCTTAGAAGACTCCCTAAAAGGAAAATATTTATCCTTTAAACAAAGGACATAGTGACAAGGAGCTTGTTCCATTGCTGGGTAACTCTAATTATAGTGTAACTCAAACTATATGGCTTGACTCATACTAGTTTTATTGACATAAATTAGCCCCTCCCCTCTATGGTCCCCTTCTATGCCTAAGAATTTTGAGACTCTCTGAGGGTCTACCCTGTCATGTGTTTCTGCAAACAGTCCCTTTAGTACCCCATTCCAGCCACTATCTCTGATATAACCGACTACAGTGAGATGATCTTTCCTGGGCAAAGTCCTTAGCTAGTGCCCAAGGCTGGCCACTAGGACCACGGCCTCAGAACAGAAGTCTCCTCCCTACTTTGTACAACTTTGCTCCATGTGTGTTGTGGACTTTTCTCCATAATTCTTCCCAGGACATCAGAAGTCAAAATAAATGAGATGCTTATGAAATCTTAGGAAGTTCAGGGACAATGAATGGAAACGGGGAACACAGAGTCGATTCTGGAGCATAGGCTCAATCACCCCCAGGAGGAAGCGTGTCATTCCTGGTGGCCCACGTGCTCTGGGGAGCACCTCAGGGCCTCATGAGGTGCCCTTCCTGGGAGATCTACTCAGGCTGACTCCAGATCCCAGAGTTCTAATTTCCTGCCCCACTGCTGACCTCTTCTGAGGACAGCTGGCTGTGAGCAGTTCCAGTCCCTTTGGGGGAAACCCCACCCGCATAATCACACGGTGATTCATCACCAGTGCATTTCCACAAAGCTGTACCATTCAGTCTTGCCTGTTGCCACTGTGTTGGTAATGAAAATAGGAGCTACCGCATCTGGTGTATTAAGCAATCCTCGTTCACAGGGGAATCAAATATGAAATGATCTTATTTTTCTACAGCCACTTCCTTCAGATCTGCAATGTTCATAGACTCCTTGCTGTGCTATCCCCACCCCCCGACCCCATCCCCTGAGAACTCAGGCAGATCTTAGGGTTCCCATCACTTTCAGAAATAAAAAATCCAATCCAGTCTAATAGGATCTAAAACTTCAGTCTTGCTTCAGTACAATGACCATATCCTTTTTCCCAGCCCTAGACAGTACCCCCTGGAGAAGGAAATGGCAACCCACTCCAGTATTCTTGCCTGGAGAATCCCAGGGACAGCGGAGCCTGGTGGGCTGCCGTCTATGGGGTCGCACAGAGTTGGACACGACTGAAGCGACTTAGCAGCAGCAGCAGCAGCAGCAGACAGTACCCCCACCAGAGAGACTTAGCACACAGAGGTGTTTACCAGCTCCTGGATCCTCCTCCTCTCTGTAAGGAGACAAGGAAGAGGGACAGGAGAGACAAGTGTTTCTTACCTGCCTGGGGTGTTGGAGTCCTCTTCGGCAGTGCTGCTGGCTGCCCTCTCTGTGGCAGACATCCTCTCTGTGGCAGATGTCCAGATCTGACTCCCTTGTTGCTGCTTATGTGAATTTTCCAGAGGCCTCACAGAAGGCCTCCTACTTCACCATCTGCTCCTGCCCTTGGTGATTCACCCCACTGTTTCTTGTTACTGGGTCCACTTTCCTGGCAACCAGTTCTCTTTGGTGGTATACCGGTGAGACAGCCTCAAACCTGGCTGCCTTCCACAGCATCCCTTTGGTCCACAATAAAATCCCATATTCATCACCAAATGCTAAGTTCTGGGCATGGAAGCTACTACACTTTACCTCTCCTTGCTGCTCCACCTTCTCCTTCCAGTTCTCTATTCCACTTACTAACCTGGGCAGAGGTAAACCAGCCCATTTGTGGTATAAGCAGACAGCCAACTGGTGAATGAGCAGGGAGCAGGAAAAGCATCCCCTCACAATGCAGCCAGCCCCCCCGCACCACCCCTATCCCCCCGACCCCTGCCACAAGGATGCAGATGTCCTCCCAGAAGTCTCTCCTCCTGATTCCTCTCTGCTTACGTGGACTGGAAGCAGGTGGCAGTCTTCACTGGGAAAGCAAAGTAAGTTCAACTACTTCTTGATAAGCCCTGAAAAGGATTTCTGATCCCTAATCATTTATCATTTATTTTTTGGTCCTTGATACTTTGCTCTCAGTTTTGGATTCCAGTTGTTAATTCTGGAGCAACAGGAAACCTTTCCTTGAACATTCTAGACATTGTATTAGGGCCTTTATATGTGTATATATATATATATATATATATATATATGATCTCATATGAACCTCAAAACTCTACATTGTTACCTACATTTTATTGGTGAGGAAATAGTAATTCAGAGTTTAAGTACATTTTTCAAGCTCACACAGCTACTAGTGGTAGATCCAGAACTTAGACCCAGTGCATCTGATTCTAAAGCCCTGGTTCTTCTTCCTTTAGGCCAGTGGCCCACAATCTCCTGGAAAGATTTCAAACTAAAACACCTGGGCTCACTCCCAATGTATACTGATTTAATTTTTCCCTGTCCCCAGGCAGAGATGGGGTTGTATAAAGCTCCCCAGGTGAATCTAAGATGCACCCAGTGTAGAGAACTACTGCTTTGGTGAAGTTCAACTTCTTAGATTCGTCTTGCCCACAACTGTGTTGCATGATGATAGTTATTTATTCTGCAAGCTTCTCTGCTCTTATAAATCACTACAGTGGATCTCAGGCATTTTCTGTTTCAACCCCCTCTTGAACTGCCCACTATTTTCCAGTTGGAGAGTGATCCTTGTTCTCCATTAATTTTTAGGGCATTTGTGATTGGTTTACTCTGAGTCCATGGAATAATCAAGTTCTTCCTGACTTAGGCCACCAGCTTTGTTCACTCTCTCAGATTCTCTCTGGCAATCCTTTCAGGCAACTTTCCCCCACTGCCTCTGCTTCTCTGGAAGGGTCTCTCTCAGTGTCCTCATTAGTAATAAAACTAACATGCCTCAAGCCCAGAAAAGGCCAATTGGCAGTATTCGCACCTCCAGGCTTCCTTTCCACAATCATTCTAGACAGTGCTAATCAATCAGGTGATGGATTTCCCTAAGCACTGGCTTTGACATTCTCCTCACTGAAGTGCCATTCAATGCAGTTAGCCACTACTAAACAATTGGAACTGCCGTTGAAAATAAAGCTGACCAGCCTTAAACTCACAGTGAAAATGGCTCTAACAATATTCAGTGAGGGAAGATGAAGGGCATCATCCTTAAAGTTCAGAGCCTCTTTATTTTTATACCTTCTCTGTAAGGGTGCCCTCAAAACAGACAAAACATGTCTTGTGACAACTCAGGTTTATATGTGATGCAACCAGCGATTGTTTCCCATCGCCCATGTCATTCATTAACCTTGCAATAACACTGATCCTCATGTTACTTGATTGACGTTTTTGAATTTGGCTTACAGCATAATAGCGGGGTTTTGCTCTGTGTTAAACTATGGTTTGCCTGTTGTTTTTGACTGAATGCTTATGTCCAAATTCATATGTTGAACCCCTAACATCCAAGCAATGGAATTTGGAAATGGAGTCTTTGAGAGGTAATTAGGTTTAGATGAGGCCATGAGGGTGGGGCATCCATGATGAGATTCAGTTCAGTTCAATTCAGTTCAGTTCAGTCACTCAGTTGTGTCTGATTCTTTGTGACCCCATGAACCGCAGCACACCAGGCCTCCCTGTCTATCACCAACTCCCGGAGTTTACACAAACTCATGTCCACTGAGTTGGTGATGCCATCCAGCCATCTCACCCACTGTCGTCCCCTTCTCTTCCCGCCTCCAATCTTTCAGTGCCCTTAAAGGAAGAGGACAGACCTTGCTCTCTATGCACATGCAAAAGGCCTTGTGAGCACACAGGGAGGTTTGCAACCCAGGAAGGGGGCTTTCACTAGACACAGAATCTGCTGGCAGCATGATCTTGGTTTTCTAGCCTCCAGAACTGTGAGAAATAAATGTCCGCTATTTAAGCCCCTCAGTCTATGGTGTTTTGTTACAGCTGCCCAAGCTAACTAAGATATTTATGCCCAGTTACACAATACTTGCCTACAATGCGGGAGATCTGGGTTCGATCCCTGGGTTGGGAAGATTCTCTGGAGAAGGAAATGGTACCCCACTCCAGTACTCCTGCTTGGAAAATCCCATGGATGGAGGAGCCTGGTAGGCTACAGTCCATGGGGTCGCAAAGAGCCGGACACCACTGAGCGACTTCACTTTCACTTTCTTTTCACACAATACTTGAGAATGGGATAAGACCCAAAACTAAATTTAACAAATTAAAGGCTGAAGAAAGCTTTTATCTATCCTTTTTCTTCTTTCTCTTTCTACCCATCTTTTTTTAGTTTTATTTTCAACAGAAGAATCAAGATTAAATTCTCAATTCTCACTATATTAAGGTTAAGAGGTAAAAAGGGATAGTCTCTATTAATGATATATTCAGCTTTAAAAATACGTGTAAGGAAAAAACTATGAAATTCAAAAGTCATGCCAACATGCAAGCAGTTTCCTTTTAGGCTGGTGGGGTTAGAATTGATTTCTTTCTTCTTAGTTTCTACTTTTAAAAAATATAATATGGATCTATTATTTAATAATGAAAAAAATTGATTCATATTTTGAAATATCAGAAGTTTAAATTGATAAAATTAGTTATCTTTTAAAAAGAACAAAAAGTGTATTTTTTTAATATGTTCTCTTTGTAGGGTTTAATACAAAATAATCTCTGTGTGATAGCCAAACAACAGGAATATTGAATTTCAATTTACAAGCAATGATTAGATTAGTTTACCAGGGTTTCATTTTGAGGATCCTGAAGACACCTCCAAAGAGCTTAAAAAAATAAGTAAATAAAAAGATTTTCTTTTGAAATAACATAAGTATGAAAGCTGAAGAAACAACTGTTTCTCCCACAATTTTTTTCTTGACTTTACATTAGCTCTGATCTGGTTTAAATCTTTGCTTGGACAATATCTGCTATATTTCACCACAGGAAGGTTATACCTACTTTGGACTTCTATGTCTTCATGGATAAAATAATCTTTATCTTGAAAAACTGTTGCACAGTGGAAAAAATTATATATTTAAAAGCACTAACAGTCTCATATAAAAACATGCCTGAATATAATTCATTACAGTTGAGATTCTGAGATCAAAATCTAAATTTCTTCCAATTTTCTAGCACTATTCAGTTCACTGATGAAAAATTCTTTTTTAAAAAATTAATTAATTTATTTTAATTGGAGGATAATTACTTTACAATATTGTGGTGGGTTTTGCCATACATCTACATGAATCAGCCATGGGTGCATATGTGTCCCCCCACGCTGAAACTCCCTCCCAACTCCTTCCCCACCCCATCCCTCTGGGTCATGAAAAATCCTTTTAGCATGTATTATGCTTGTCTGCTGTACTTCCTCATCATATTTTTAAGTCATCAGAACTATACTGACACATGTCTCAAAGGAATATACAAAATTTAGGTTGCAAAAAACACATCATTGAAGGAAATGGCATTTACACATGAAGTTGGTGAACATATTTTTTCTAGGAATCGTAACTGTAGTATGATTAAATCTTTAGTGTAGTAAAGATTGGCTTCTCTATAGCACTGGATGAAACAAGCAAGGAAGATCATCCCCATTCTGACTCCACCTCTGAAATGCCCTGGAGAATCTCCTTGCCCATTTCTTACCCAATATTGGTAGTTCCTGCCCAAGCTCTCAGTGGCCCTCGGCATTCCCTTTACTCATGATTTACTATATTTCATATATTGGTTTCTCTTGGGTTGTTATTATTATTCTAAAGGTACCTAAGAGGACAGCTGAAGCCAGAAGATGTCTGGGTTGCTAAGACTTCTTGAGAAAAGTGTGGTTGATTGGATAGCTGGAGAAATGGGCAGGTCTCATCTAAGCTGGATTATAAATCCTTGGGGATGTGTTTTCCTACATATACTTTTTGTCATTTTCTGTATTTGAAATGAATAGTGTTAAATTTAAAGCAAAGAAATGTAAACGAAAATGTCTATTCTGCCATAGTGCAAAAATTATATTCCTATGGAAAGCTTGTGCTATCAAAAATGTTGTTATAAACTTAATTTCCTTGTGAGATGGGGTTAGGATCTAGAGAATCTTATACACAATTCGTATCACTTTCATTGTTATTATGAACAAGACAAAATTGGTGTAAGAGATTAACAAAAGAAAGAGTTACATGAGCAGCCAGCTACACAAAGCAGGCATGTATTCCTAGCCTGTGTGAGCCACAGAATTTTCATTTTTCTTATTTTGGTGCCAGTTCTTGATTGCAATTGTTATAATCAAAGGAAATCTGTGTTACACAAAACATGTTCCCCAATCAGTCAATTGTCTCTTAAGCAATTAGTGTTAAACAAAACTTGCTCTGAGGAAGAAGTATCTGTACTTAATATCCGTGAATGGAAGCATTGTCTGTCCACCTCATTCTAATCTTTTAAAACAGCCCAGCCCATTCACTGAAGCCCTTCAGAATTCCTGATTTTGACTCTTTGTCCTATTTTGGTTTCATGCCTTCATCCTCGCTTCCCCTCAGGCCCCGAGACTGGTATCCCAATTTTGGATTTAGCCTCTTCAGGACAGAGTTCCCAGGTACCACCACCTGGTCTCAATCATCCTGACCACGGATTAGAAGAGATGCTCTGCCCCTGAGCACGGGCCACAGCGTGTGAGATCTGCCAGGTTTTGTCCAGTTCTTACCTCCTATGGGATGGATCCTGTAGAGTGGTGATCAATAAGTAAGGTTCATGAGAGTCCCTTGGACAGCAAGGAGATCAAACCAGTCAATCCTAAAAGAAATCACCCTGAATATTCACTGGAAGGACTGATGCTGAAGCTCCAATACTTTGGCCACCTGATGCAAAGAGTCAACTCATTGAAAAAGACCCTGATGCTGGGAAAAATTGAGGGCAGGGGGAGAGAAGGGGGCAACAGAGGATGAGATGGTTGGATGGCATCACTGACTCAGTGGACGTGAGTTTGAGCAAACTCCAGGAGATGGTGAAGGACAGGGAAGCCTGGAGTGCTGCAGTTCATGGGGTCACAGAGAGTCAGACACAACTTAGCGACTGAACAACAGTAAGTAAGGAACACACAAGCCTCCTCAATTATTTTTCAGTCTATTCTGTGGATACTGATATGGATGAGCAGAGCAAGACAGATTCTTATACCTCTGGGAGGTTTGATATAATCTAGTTTAGAAGAAAGGGTTTGCACTAGACTAGGATTTCTTCCCATCTGGTGATTCCATAACCTATTCTTATCAGTGCTTGCAACTACAGAACAGAGTTATTTTGAGCAAGGATTTGTAGTTTACAGCTCAATTCCTTCAGTGTGAACAAGCAGTGCTATTTATAGGGAACTCATTTTATTGCTTTAATTTATGTATCTGAAAGAATCTGCTCTAATTATGGGCAATTTTCAGTAGGGAAATGTGCTCTCATGCACCTCAGGAGATTTGTTTGTGGCCTATGGTTTTAAATAGCCCATTTATTCCCCAGTGGGTAGAAAATCAATTTTATGGATCTTCAAACATACATAATAACCATCATGAATAATACAGTTATATATTAAAGTGGCATTAGCACATTATACATTTGCTTTAATGGATTTTCTTTTTTTAATCTACAAACAAGTTGCCTGTGTTACACAAAACATGTTCCCCAATCAGTCAA
This sequence comes from Giraffa tippelskirchi, assembly GCF_054371585.1. NCBI lineage: Eukaryota > Metazoa > Chordata > Mammalia > Artiodactyla > Giraffidae > Giraffa > Giraffa tippelskirchi. The sequence continues at coordinate 68,603,854 of NC_137277.1, forward strand.
TTGTCTCTTAAGCAATTAGTGTTAAACAATTTCTACTGTGTATGTACTTCCAAGGGTATTCCTCATGTAACACAATACAAGGAAGAGCTTTGACTTACTCTATGGATTACTAGTAATCAAGACTGGTTAATGGCGTTGACAGGAGACACAAGGCCTCAAGCAACAGACAAGACCCTCTAAGGCGTGAGAAATGGTAGAGTGAATTTCCTCTGACTGCAGATGACCTTAAGGAAACATGATATGTCTAAACAAAGCTGGCCCTCCCTATCAAGTATTTGATATATACCTTTCCAACCCAGCTTTCTCACTGACACAGAGTTGTATTTCTCAACCAAAAGTTGAATGAAAATATTCATCTCCTCAAAAACTGGAAGTGCATTTTTGTTGCTTATAGAATAAAGTTTGAATCCCTAGCTGGCTTCTTTACCCATTTGTTCCCCCAGCAATGCCATATTCACTAACATTTTAGGCCTTGCTTATGTAATTTCCTCTGACTTTAATGCCTTGTCTACCTGTCAAAACCCTGCTTCACATTGAAGGATATTAAATAACACCACTCCCAAGAAACTTTTTCTGATCAAAATCAACCCTCCTCAATTAAAATCAACACCTCTCCAACCTGTCAAAGAAGTTATTTTGTGTTGTATATCATGACTAGTTGCTGACATATCACCTGTTAATTTCTACACTCCTGGATTTCAGATTGTCCCATTTATCTGTGCATATCCCACAAATTCCACATGTATCCCCTACATAGAAGTTGTGAAGAAGAAGTTGTGTGATTGCTATGTGAGCACAATAGTGAGTGGTGGGGATACATAGAATATCCCCATCATTATCCCAATCCTATCACGGGGAAACTTGGAATCCAAAGAATCTGATCAAAGCTGAGACACCCTTCTTAGACAGATGGTGTGTTGGCTCATGTCTTCAAGCCAACTGTTTCCCGGCACAAAAAAAAACAGCAGGTTCCATTTTTTTTTTAAAAGGATAAGAAAATCATAGTAACAAGAGACTTAGCCTAAAAAAACAAAACTTACATTGGTGAGGTGTGACTACCTTCTGGCTGACCAGTGGGAAAGGTCAGCTTTTTATTTATTATAGTTTATTGTAGTTCTCATGGCCAGGAGACTTACCTGGGGTTAGAACAGCTACTTTCACCCTCATTTATGGGTCTGGAGCTTGTTCCTTCCCTCCAGAGTTGACTGAATCAACATTAGTACCACAAAATATACCTTGTCAAAGCCTGATGGGGTCAGATTTTCAAGATTCAAAAAGGTTTCTCTGGACACAGCTTCCTCTTCCTCGTTGGAAAGAATTTCCCCAGAGAAAGGATGAGGATGGGGCCTTTAACGGTGGAGGGGAGGATGAAGGGAAGGAAAAACGGAAGGATGGACCTACAGAAGACAGTTTCCCTTTGACGTCCACGCTGGGGAGAGTTTTTGCTTGGACAGGACAAAGGCATGCCTTGGAGTCAGCCACAGTTGATGCTTCTTCCACACTGCCCCACTCCCCTGAGATCTGACACATCCGTGGAAAACAGCAACCACACACACTTTACATACTTGGACTGAGGCTCTGTTTGTTTGATCAGGCAGGCCAAGGGGTCAGGCAAAGACAGAGCTGGAAGGAATTTTGTCCCCAAGTAGATTACTGAGAGTGGTCATACCTGAATAGTGGCAGTGATAAGGAGACCCACTGTCTCCAGAAACAGAGAACATGAGACATAGAGATGGTCACACTGGACTTCTAGGTGATTGTATTGATATATCAGCAGTTCAGTTCAGTTCAGTTGCTCAGTCATGTCCGACTCTTTGCCACCCCAGGGACTGCAGCATGCCAGGCCTCCCTGTCCATTACCAACTCCCGGAGTTTACTCAAACTCATGTCCATTGAGTCGGTGATGCCATACAACCATTTCATTCTCTGTCATCCCCTTCTCCTCTTGCCTTCAATCTTTCCCAGAATCAGGGTCTTTTCCAATGAGTCAGTTCTTCGCATCAGGTGGCCAAAGTATTGGAATTTAAGGGCATCCTAAAAACCAACAGGTGATGAGTAATAGGGATTCTCATAAGGAAAACTTTCTCATAGTTGGGGGCTTAGAATGGATGAGTGGAGATTTAGGGAACTCTTGGTGAACTCTTTGCTGAAATAAATCATTTGCATAGAGAGAGAAGGCAAAAAAAATCTATGTGGAGGCCATCCTGAAGAAAGCATTAAAGGCTATCTGACCTCCCTTTCCCAGCTGGTGAATGCCAGGGTTTCCTATCCAGCTGAGTTGGATTTGTCAGAGGACCTCATCAACTGCACCATATGGAGCTAGATATGAGAGGCACCATTTGGGAAAAAGTTCAGTCCAAAGCCAAGCAGGTGTCCAAATTCACTATCAATTGGATAGAGCAGGGTAATGAGAAATCTGGTGATGAGACATAGGACAGATTTGAAGTGCCAGGTAGGAGGGTCCTCTGAGCCAGAGAACATACTTTGCTTTTTTCTAGTAACCCAGGGGCACTGATATCTGGATAGGGAGGAAACTCCTAACAGTACTCACTGGCCCCTCTATCCCTGCAAATGCTTGCCTAGGGAATTTGGATTTTATGCTATTAGCAATAGAAAATCATGGGAATTGTTTGTAGTGCTGTGTTTTGCTTTTCTTTAGAAGGGGAATGAATGAAGAAAGTACTGTTGGGGGGAATTATTCTGGAAACAATATACAGAATGAGATGGAGGACAGAAAAAAAGTAGAGGTTGAAATTGCATGAAATGATAAGGGACTAAACTATAGGATGACAATAAGACTAGAAAGATATGAATGTATGTGTGAGAAGATGCAAATGAAAAATCAACAGGACTTGGTATTTGGCCAAATATGAAGAACAGAGAAAGGTATGTTTCAACGATGACAAGTTTTGAATGTAAGTGAAGATGAAAGTGTTGGCACCAATCAGGAGTAAGAATAGTTAGCCTTTCCATTGTTTCCCCTTCAAGTTCTCCCTGAGCATATTTTGGTGGAAATAACTCATTTTAGGGAAGCCAATAAGCTAAAAATAATTGTATCAAGTAATTTGAGCAGAGAAAGAGAAAGAATGAAACTCTTTCCTGATTACAAAATTCTTCCAGCTAGATAGGAAGGTAACATAAGCAGAGTCCAGTGAAGATATCATAAACTCAAGCTAATATTCTTTAAATATTGTTGTATAGGTGTTTAGTAGGAATGGGAATAAACTATTATTCATTAACAAAAGCTGTGTTTTTTTATGTTAAAAAGCATTGATTACATGACCTGAACGTAACAACATTTTCACATTTTACAGTTTTAAAATCATTCCTGCCAAATAATATCATTCAAATTTTATTTTGCTGAACCAATTGGAACTTGCTTTATTTAGAAAAGCAGTGTTCCAGTTTCAATCAGCTCTCAGTTATAGAATCTTCAGAGTCATTATCTGACACAGAAGATATCCAACACTGTTTTATTTGATTTTTCCACATCATACTCAGAAAATGAAATGTATTCTGCACAAAAAATGTTTACATAAACAAGAGAAAGAAACATTTATTTAGGGATTTACTCCTGTAGCCAAAAATCAAGACTGAAATGATTTGGCCAAAATATTCCACATTTCTGTAGTTGTTTGTTTGTTTTGGGCCCCTCTCCCTTCAGTTTTCTTCTGCAGTATTTTGAAATAGCACATTTCTTGGGAGTCCTACGAAGGTTTCAAAATTTAGACAATAAAGCAAACCACTTGTTCTCAGTAACAGCCCTGTACCTTGCAGTGTTAGGTGTCACAGTTTTAGCTGACTGAGACTTCAAGAGACTGTCAGCTGATCTCATGGTTGATATCCATCTTACAACTGCATGGTGCAACATGCATTTATGTGTTGCAAGATTCTCATCAGAGATTGCGGTTTGGTATTCCTACCCAAGAACACCAAAGGAGCAAGACAAGCTATATTTAACCTATTATTCAAGGAGCTACTTAATTAACCACCAAGATATTCCCAAATAGTTCCAGTGTGTCCACATGAATCCCTATTGACTGGAGTCCCAAGATGGTCAACAAGCTAGTTACCTTTTAAACCAGTTCTGAGTTTCTGTTGTGGGAAATTACATAGGAGTCAATCATTAAACAGTCAACTGGCTTGTTTCAGAGACTTCTTACAAAATCACTTAAAAATGTGGCCATTTTGCTACCTACAAGGCCAACAGTCAGGAGCTGGGCTGAAGGTGTAGCAACGTGCTTAGCTTTACGTGGATAATACTAATGTCTTCTCCCCATCTCTAAAAAGCCAGAGTTATAATTCAATGAATCTTTCAATCTGTGATATTAGAAAATCCATAGAATTCAGAGACGAAGAAATTTCCTTTGGAAACCAACGTTCTGGTATGTTAGTTTTCTGGTAACAAAGTACCGCAGACTCAGTGACTTAAAACAGAAAGGTACTTACTCACAATTCTAGAGGCTATTCTTCCACCATGAGAGTATCAGCAGCGTTGGTTTCTTCTGAGGGCTGTGAGGGAGGGACCTGGTCCAGGCCTCTCTCCTTGCCCTGTAGTTGGGCATCCACTCCCTGCATCTTCACACCGTGTTTCCTCTGTGCACTGCGTCTATGTGTCTAAACTTCCTTTTCTTAGAAGGAGAACAGTCGTATGAAGGCCCACCTATGAGACCTCATGTTAATTTAATTACCTCTTTCAAGACCCTGCTTCCCTAGTAGCTCAGATGGTAAAGAATCTGCCTGAAATGCAGGCGACCTGGGTTCGATCCCTGGGTCGGGACGATCACTGGAGAAGGCAATGGCTACCCACTCCAGTATTCTGGCCTGGAGGATTCCATGGACAGAGGAGACTTGGCGGGTTACAATCCATGGGGTCGCAGAGTTGGACACAAATGAGGGACTAACACTTTCACACTTTCAAGACCCTATCTCCAAATATGGTTACACTCTGAAGTACCAGGGTTGGGGGAGTGGTTAAAACTTCAACACATGACATTTTTAGGGAAGCACAATTCATAACATCTGGAGACAAGGTTTTATGGATCTTAAAGACCTTTAGCCCCTGTTTGAGTCAGTGTAGACACTGGCTCTGAGGCGAGGGGAGTCCCAAACGTGTCCCCAGATCACAGCAGTATTACGTGACATGGACACCGGGCTTGCTTTCTTCTACTTCTTTTACTTCAGCTCTAGTTTCATCACATCATCTCCTCACAAGGCTTCTGAGAGAATTCTTCCTGTGGCCACCAGCCTGTGAGGACTCCCGAGTCCTTGTACAGGGTGCAGGCTCTGCTCCCACAGCTGCCAGTCCTTGGGCTGCCACAGCCATGCTCCCCGCCACTGTTGTCATCTGGGCTCCTGAAGCAGCTGACCTGTACCCAAAGTCTCAGAGTCTTCTTGACTAACATATTTAGCTCTAGCCCCCAACCCCTCACCACACAGAGGACCCCAAACAGTCCAAGGGATGTGGAAGAGACTTCAGTCTGCCCTCTGCAGCCTTCTCCCCCTCTACCTCAGCCCATCAGTCCTACAGAGCTCTCTGATCACCTGTCTACCAACATTCACAGATGTGTTCATGTTTATGTCTGTAAGGTTTCTTAAAACTCATTATTTAATATTCCATGATTCTCTTTATCTTAACACATTTGTAAATGTCGGTAGACAGGCCAATCATTCAGAGAACTAAAACTGAAAAATCAACTTCTGTGCTAAAATAATCAATACCGTCTATACACACAAAAACAAACACACTTATGGGCTTCCCAGGTGGCACAGTGGTAAAGAATCTGCTAGCAATGTAGGAGACACAGGAGACTAGGGTTTGATCCCTGGGTCAGGAGGATACCCTGCAGTAGGAAATGGCAACTTACTCTGGTATTCTTGCCTGGAAAGTTCCAAGTTCAGAGGAGTCTGTCGGGCTTACAGTCCAAGGGGTCCCAAAGAGTTGGACATGACTGAGTGACTGAGCATGTGCACACACACACACACACAGATATTTATCTTTAGAGTTTATGTGAAAAAACTGGAAGGGAAAAAGAAATATTGTGTCCAAGTTTACATAATAGTTCATAAAAGATTATATTTTATAAGTCTGAATGCTGACATATTGTCTAATGATCTGATACTATGAGTTATAACTGTGTAAAGAGTTTCATATGAAAACATTTTGGAGTATTTGCCTGGTTCATGACATCCCCCTAGAATATGCCCCTCCACCTAAAGTGGATGAATCTCTAACCTCCTTTCCACAGTGAGTTGGACTGGAGTGGACAACTGACCCAGGCTATGCCAATCAGAATTCCTTCCCTGGGAATTTGGAACTGAACTTGGAGATAGAAAGCAGCAATCTGTGTGATCCTATGAAGAAGTCACGTTCTCCACTGCCAGTACTGTCCAAATACAGGGGCAGTAGCCTGTTTCTCCTTCTGTCGCTACCCACCTCTGGGGTCAGGGCCCACTCTCTGTGCGGAAAGACTTACATATGTCCTGCACCATTGAAATGGCTGGTCCACATGGGCAGATCAGATGGATATCCTTAAATTCTTGAATCCAGGAGGCCCCCTTCGGAGCCAAGGGGATGTGATGTACTAGCTGCTGTCAGCAGAAGGACCTCTATAGGTAGCAAGGCAACAGAGCCCAGCTGTTTGTGGCTCCCTGAAACAAGGACAAGTGTGGGCTCACTCCAGTGGTTCCCCACGCTCTGCTGGCCTGGCTGGGATCTCCCACGTGGTTCCCAGCCCTGCTGACTAAGGTACTCATAGCTTCTCCAGGCCAACTCTGCCTTCATCTATGTAGATCCCGGAAGGTCCTGGTCCCTCATCCCAGGCTTCACTGACCTGTCTCCCTTCTTATGGGGGTAAGGGACAGTTACACTCAGGGTCTTATTCCAGCTTTTTCCACTGTATTATTTTTAGGATATAAACTCTATACCCTGCTTCCTTCAAGGTCCTTTCTTTTATTTCTCACAATTCCTTCTTTCAACAAAACCGACGTCATTCAAATTAAAACTTTGGCTGCTATGCATATTTTCCTGAAGACTTTGGCTTCTTTGCAAGACTTCTGTGAAATACTCAAGGGCAATTGTCTACTGTGGGCAGGTATTCGAGAAATTACCCCTGCAGGTGAGGCATTTTGGTGCCTGGCTGTGCTGACTCCTACGGTGGCCCCCCCCACCATACTGGGAGTCTGGGGGCCTGACCACATGGATGCCCTCACCCAGTGCTACTGTGCCAGGCCCACTCGAGCCAGATCTCTATTCTGCCCAGCAGTGGTCAAACAGTGCCATGACTCCAAGGTCAAGTTCCCACTGCCCTATAGGCTCCTGCATCACCAGAACGAACCATGTTTCACCATCAAGAGGCTCAACACACTCTTACTTATTTTCTTTTCCACTACTACAGGATATTGAATACAGGATACTGAATTTCCTAAACAGTAGGACCTTGTTGTTTATCCATTCTATATATGTTAGTCGCTCAGTCATGTCTGCCTCTCTGCAATCCTATAGATTATAACTCACCAGGCTCCTCTGTCCATGGGATTCTCCAGGCAAGAATACTAGAGTGGGTTGCCATTTCCCTCTCCACTATTCTATACATAATAGCTTGCTAATACCAAACTCCCAATCCATCTTCCTCCTATTCCCCCCTCCCACTTGGCAACCACAAGTCTGTTCTCTTGTCTGTCAACACCCTCATTTAGTTGCAAAGCCTCCCCACCCAAACCTGCCCGAATAAAAACTCCTTGGGGAAAGGGAAAGAAAGACAGAATATACAGAAAACTTCTGTATCTTCCTCTCCATTTTCCTATGAATTTTAAACTACTCTAAAATGTGAAGTCTTACCAAAAAGAGTTTCAGCTTCCAGAGCTACTGTTTCTGACAAAAAAAAAGAGCTTATTTTGTGGAAAAAAAAGCAAGCATTGACTGTCTTTGCATACTGTCTGGAACTTTCTTAATTCTCTTTGAGGCAGTGTGGATGGCTCTGGAGGAGCAGAAGTACAAAACAGAAACACAAATTCATATTTCTATCACCTCCAAAGTGGGTAAACTCACTATTCTTGGAGGTCATATTCCACTTTGTGAACGAGGGAACAGGTAAAAGCCAGTTGGCAGGGACGGTAAGAAAGTGTACCTACAGAGAGAAGCAGAGGACAGCTGAGGAGAGAACGATGTGGGCTCCTGATATTCGTCAGTTTCCTAGTTCCTGCCCAGTTAGAGCTACCCTTTCTTCCTCATATTCTTAAACATCACTGTAATTCTAAAATAGATTTCTAATTTTCCTTAAGCTAGCTCAAATGAGCTTACATATTTAGCAACCAGAACAGTGATAACAAATATAGTTTTATAGTTTCAAAGTTAATCTACATTTTTCTGTCTTAAAAATTTTTTAAACATTAATAGGTAGTTAAATGGTCCTACAATTTTTGTTAGGAAAGTCTGTATTATTTCTGCAACTCTGTGGTTAACATTTTCTTGATGAAGATTTCAGAATGTGGTTGTAACATAAAATCTCAAGTGTTGGTATCCATCTGGAAACAGATACAGACATACCAGACTAGCTCCCTGATGCTAACTGGTAGCTGTGGGCTATGGATGTCTTCTCCAGATAAAGGCTCCCTCTGAGCGGGAGGAGTAGCAGGAAGAGACTGGACCTTGGGAGCAAGTGACAGTGATCCATCCTCAGCTACTATCAAATGCTCCTGATATTGTTGATTCCTTCGCCTTGATTTGAGGTCTGCCATACGCTAGGTAGGCTTCCCTGATGGCTCAGCAGTAAAAATGGCCTGCAGTGCAGGAGAAAAGTGAAAAGTGAAAGTGAAGTCGCTCAGTCGTGTCTGACTCTTTGTGGCCCCCGTGGATTGCAGCCCACCAGGCTCCTCCCTCCATGGGATTCTCCAGGCAAGAATACTGCAGTGGGTTGCCATTTCCTTCTCCAGGGGATCTTCCCAACCCAGGGATCAAACCTGGGTCTCCTGCATTGCAGGCAGATGCTCTAACCTGAGCCACCAGGGAAGCCTGCAGTGCAGGAGACAGGGGTTCAATTCCTGGGTCAGGAAGATCCCCTGGAGGAGGAAGTGGCGACCTGCTCCAGTATACTTGTCTGGGAAACTCCATGGACAGAGAAGCTTGGTGGGCTATAGTCCATGGGGTTTCAAAAGAGTTGGACACAACTTAGCAACTAAACAACAGGAACAACAAATATGCTAGGTATAAAAGTCAATTCCTTTACCTATCATTTTCACTCTTCCTAACACCTCTTTAGGGAAGCTTAAGGGAAATTTAGCTCTCATGACTCTCCTTTCTTAAACTGGAGCAATCAAATCTCCCTGGAGGGAATTTGAGCATTCAAGACTCCATCAATCTTGATTGAGGTCTGAGTGGAAAGCCATTGCTCTAGTTAGCTGGCCATGAGTATTCTGAAGCAGACACTGCTGGTGGGACAGATAAAGTAGATGTGCAGAGGGAAGGGGAAACTAGGAAACATTTAGCTTCTCTGAGAGGCTGGAAACAAATAAATTCACTTCTGAACCCCCAGCTTCTTGGGCACTGGTTCTTCCTGAGCCCGTACTAATATCCTGTCCAGGATTCCTTGAGATATACTTGTATTCTTCAAAAAAACTTCCCTATGTGCTTAAACTGATTTGAATGGACTGTTTTGCAGTCAACCAAGAGCTTACTGTAGTCATTATATAATTGGTAGAGTAGGTGGTCTGTCACCCATTCACCTGATTCTCAGAACAGGTAATATATAAAAGAGAACATAATCCAAGTTTATTTATTGCCTTTGCATGTATCTTTTCAAGCAAAGAGGAGTTCTTCAATTTCTTCAATTTCTTTTTAATATGAACAGATTTAAGAACTTGTTATATAAAGTGCCATTGTATTTTATAGTTGCTGCCCTAGATGTGTGAGCCAAAAATTATCTATGCTTAAGATATGGGATGACAGATTCAGGAGTTCCCATTTTAAATAATACTGAGGACTTCAGATCCTTTTCTTCACAGATTTCAACTACTTATGGAGTGGCGTTGTGCCAGAAATCTCCTACCATCTGTAGGATCCAGGTTGAACTCTAATGAATAAAAAAGCTAACTGAAAATGGAATTTTATCTTTGCCCAAAAGAGACATAGACATCTTGGTCAGAGCTTTCCTAGACAATTAAATCTAGAAGAGGCCAACGAGGTTAGGGATTCTTAACCTGGAGTCCATTCTGTATTAGGTTAGACTGTGTTGTTGTTCAGCCACTCAATCGTCTCCAACTCTTTGCAACCCCATGGACTGCAGCACGTCAGGCTTCCCTGTCCATCACCAACTCCCAGAGCTTGCTCAAACTCATGTCCATCGAGTTGGTGATGCTATCCAACCATTTCATCCTTTGTTGTCCCCTTCTCCTGCCTTCAGTCTTTCCCAGCATCAGGGTCTTTTCAAATGAGTCAGCTCTTCACATCAGGTGGGCAAAGTATTGGAGCTTCAGCTTCAGCATCAGTTCTTCCAATGAATATTCAGGGTTGATTTCCTTTAGGATTGACTGGTTTGATCTCCTTGCTGTCTGAGGGACACTCAAGAGTCTTCTCTAACACCAAAGTTCAATAGCATCAATTCTTTGGCACTCAGCCTTCTTTATGGTCCAACTCTCATATCCACATGCAACTACTGGATGGACTGACTAGATGGATCTTTGTCGGCAAAGTAACATCTCTGCTTTTTAATATGCTGTCTAGGTTTGTCTAGGCTTTGAGTCCACTGAAATTTATGCTAAAGTTAAGGCCTGGGTGCATTATGAAAAGAGGATCAATACACTTAATCAGATTATCAAAAGGGTATGTGGCACAAAGAATTAACAACCCACGAAACTCTCTTTTCACAGAAGAGGAAATCAGGGTACAGCAAAGGTGTGATCTGACAAGTCACACAGTAAGACATTAGCAGAGTCCAGGACTGGAGTCCGGCATCCCTAACCTTACTGAGTGTTCCCTTGCTTCGTGACAGGCCCTCCCATGAGTTCGAATAAAAGCCTTTTTAGTCGGCTTGCAACAAATAAGCAAAGAAGTATGTTCTTTAATGGAAAGAAAGTTTGCAGACCCTAGTAATTTTTTCCTCAGTAAATATTAGCAATAACTTAAACATTGTCAGGATAGCCTCCTGGATTCTTGAGGATACTCATGGAATCACATAAGGCAATGTCTGTACTTTATAAAAGTCTGTGACTATTTTAGAGCTCTTCTATGTCTTCTATATGCAATAATTCCACCGCAGCCCTGGGGTCTGGAGAGCGTCTCATGATCCACTTCTTACACGTGAGAAACTAAAGATCAAAAAGCTTTAATGACTTGTTCGAATGTTTTGTTGCCTGAAGATAAAACCATTTATAAAGCAGAGACTCTCTGACCCCCAGTCCTTGATCTGTAGCACTCAGTTTTGAAGTAACAAACTGTACTTCTCTGGATGATGGAAATGCAGCTATAGATGTAGAGATGTGAGTGACTTGGTGGCAAATAAATGGTAGATAAGTCAGAACTCAAATTCATGTTTCCTGAACTTGCTCTGGCCACTAACAGTACAAAGTTCTCTGTTTTGTTTGGGGAAGTACTAAAAATCTCACCTAGTGGAGAGGCAGGGTGGTGTAGGCGAGCACTGGACTAGGGAGACAGGGGCCCGGGGGCTCGCCAGGTCAGGTCGGCTGTGAGTCCTTTGACAAGTCACCAACTGCTGGGCCCAGGTTCATCTGGGGAATAGAGCAGGTGATCTTAACATTCTACCCTTTTTCATCACGGGTCCAGTCATTAGTAGTTTACAGTTAAAAGCTTGCTTTACCGAGATGCATAGAAAAACAAACAAAAAACCTAAATGTTTTCTTTTACACCAAACTCTTCTGCTGTGAAGTCTGGTGTTCCTGATCAGGTGTTGTGGGATTCTACCTCAACCTTTTTTAATTAAAAAAAAAAAAAGCATTTAGCTGCATCAGGTCTCAGTTGTGGCATGTGTGATCTTTGCTGCATCCTCACTGTGGTGCAGGGACTCGCTCTAGTTGAGGTGTGGAGCTCAGTTGCCCCATGGCATGTGGTCTCATAGTTCCCAGACCAGAGATCAGATCCACGTCCCCCGAAGTGCAAGGCAGATTCTTAGATGACTGAACCACCGGGGAAGTCCCTCTACTTCCACCTTTGAGATGCAGGTTGTGACAGGTGTTGGGCTGAGCTAAAGCGATCAAGGTACACTGATTTCTGGCTTGCATAGTGAGCTGGGATTTCACACAGCCCTAAGTAAAGCCGTCTAGCCTGTGATGAGGCAGGAATGTTTGAATAAAGATGCCATAAGTCAAGGTCACTACTAATTTTCATACTCGATCACTTTTATCAGTATGTTGTTTTACTTTGGTGAATCACACTAAACAGTTGCATCAGTTCTTTTCCCCCAATTACCCTGTTTGGTAGCACTCTCTTAAAAGGTTAACAAAGACCTATTTAACAATCAAATCCAACAGCCTGTTCTCATCCTACTTGACTCTTACCTAATTTGACATGACTGATGACCGCCTCTGTAGCTTCCTGGATGTTAACTCTCGCTCCGTTCTTCTAACTGCCCTTTCTTTTGTGCCTGGCAGCTCTTCTCACTCCACCTGCTCCACGCTAGTATTCCCCAGGACTCGAACTTTCTCCTATTCCTGTGCTCTCTCACTCTGATAGCTTCAACCACCATTTATGAGACACCAGTTTAAAGCCCAAATCCATGAACCCTGTCTTGATCTGAGCTCCAGACTTTCCTGATCCCCAGACTTTGTTTCCAAGTAAACCCTAAATAGCTCCACTAAGACAAACTGAGGGCCTGTCAAACTCAGCGTGTCCAGCAGAGCTCATGGTCTGCCTCCCCACCCCGGCCCCCGAAAGCAGCCTCCAAGATGGCTGGCAATGATACCCATTCCTGGTACACACGCCCTGGAGTGAAGGCAGAGTATGGGTCTGGATGTGAGCTGTTTGTAATTCTCTTATTCTTTGAATTTGTTCTGAATAATGTCATCTGTTTAGTATTATAAATGTTTCAAGTTCAGGAGTCATACCTTAATTTGTTCTTATAGTCACCTTGTTCTCAGACGCATGACTAAAAAATGTTCATGGTAATTTTTGCCGTATTTAGAAAACCCTGGAGCTTTACGAAAATACTTAACAACACATGATTTCTCTGAAGACCGTCCATTTAAGAAACAATCTTTATATTTGAGGTTGTCAGTGCCTATGCTGCTTCTTTCCTCAACCTTCTTTAATTGTCTCACTGGAGTCCTCACATTGGTCCACATAAACGAGCTGGAGGCAACTTTGGGGTTTTCAATGCAGAGAGGTTTTCTTTTATTAAGGACAGAAACCAAAGCAGAAACAATTGTCATCAGCAAATTAATTCCTTCTCAAGGTATCACTGGGCTTCCAAATCTCTCAATGTAGTTTTTCTTTCATAAAAGGAGGAAATCAGTGCCAAATTTGCTGGTTTGTGGAAAGGGATTAATTAGGTCACAACTGTAATGATAAAGATAGCCTGCAAGCTTTCAATAAAGGTGCTACTTCCAGAATTTTTCCACTCAGTCCAGGAAAGGAGAATAAACTAGATTTCACAATTTTATATATATATATATATTTACAAGTGAATGGTTTTTTAAAACTCTAAGAATTGGAATTAAGTATCTGGTTATATCTATGATATGTCCATCTCATCAGTCAAGCTGTCTTCTTACTGATAACAATCAGAAAGATGTGCTCCAATTTGAGAATTAGCTGATGCATGCAGAAGTTCCGTCAATCAATGTACGAGCATGTTCTGATGATAGAATAACCGGCTGAATTTAGAAAGGAAAAAGATGACCTCGTAAATTTTAACTGCTGATGGAAAACATCCTCACATTATGTTGTCAGAGACTTAAGGGTAGAAAGCGTGTTGTACCTCTTCTTTAGAACTGTAAACTGATGAGACTCTGAAGGGCTTACAGTACGAGAACATGCCACCAAAAAAAAAAAAAATCACCTTGTCTTCTGGGAAGGCTACTAAATAACAGGGTATGGGGCTAGACCACAGATGTTTGGTTTAACAGTTCACAGTTGAGGATGGTACGGAGTCTCAGAAAACTATAAAATCCTCAGCCGAGCCAGTTACCGGTAAGATTCCACCTACGTGTGCACTACTTAAATATCTTCCTACATACTTGAGCCTAAATGACCTGTCAGCAGAGGGTGTCTGTGACAGTTACAAGAGTATGGCCTTACTTGCTTAGGATTGTGTGTAGGTGTTGAACATGGCACTTTTAAGCATAAATTTATGAGGTGCAAACTTTTAATGCAAAGATGACTCATAAAGTTTCAGAATGTGCAAATATGAAGCACAATCTTAACTTATACCGTCACTGGTGCTCACCCACAGCAAAACTAGCCTTGGTTGATTACCAAATTGTTTGGACTACCAGGAAATTGACAAAAATCTGTCACTCTTAATAGGCTGATGAGAAAAATTCTTGGGTTGATTGTAACACCTGTGTGGTGCTATCATCTTAAACCAGTGTTACATGTACTTAATCTGCATTTTGCAATATTATGTTTGATGGCAGCATTCAATTAACTGTATTTCTGATATTGTGAAGAAATCAATTCTTTTGAGAAGCTACACTGGAAAACTTAAATAGACAGCAATTATATAGCAGAGTAAAAAAATTCGAGGTAACTTCTCACTTAAAGTGTCTGGAATCAGGCAGTAAGAATAAAACAGAAAAAGGATCATAACTAAACATTTGATCTGAATGTTGCGATAAAACTAAGATCAGTATTTTCTGTAATTCATTTGTGATGTTCCCTGAGAGTTTTATGCAGTTGCTACAAAAATGTCATAAAAATTTCCATTAATTAAGATGAATTGGTAAAAACTAGCCCTTTAACCTTATTAGGAGCAATACTTGGAAGTAGATTATTTAGCTGTCAGAAAAATAAACTTGGAAATTGTGATCAAACAGACACAACCAGGAGACCTAGAATTCAATAGGATGTTGTTTTAATAATTCAAAAGTGTGGCCCTTAGAAGACAGGAAGAATATGAAAGAATAAAAATATAAGGGATTTTTTAACCAATTTTGTAAATGGAACCAACCGATTATTCACAGTTCCCTAAAAATTGCTAAACTTATAGACAGAAAAAAATGTATAAGATAAACTTAGAAACTTAAAACACAGTAAATTTTTGGATTCTAACTTTAATAAGTTGATAGTGAATTTACAAAATAAATTTCTGATTAGCTTTTTCTGCACAAAAAATTTAAAACACCATAGAGGTGGTTTTTTTCTTTTTAAAAAAATTTTCATAGGTCAGTAGAAACAGAGGCCAGAGAAGAGATTTTAAAGCTGTAACTGCTGCATACTCAAAGAAAAACACTACATTTAGCTTTTGATCGCTTCAATGTAAAATAAGAATCATCTTATAGAGCCACTAAGAAAATAATCAACTGTAAGGTTTTCTGAAATTAAACATATTTACAATAAAAAACAAATTTCTTGACATTGGATCATTCTTTTATTAAGTTTGGAGGCCCACTTAAGAATCTCATTTATGAGAACACCCACAGATAATAACAAATAAATAAGTCTGGATTCCCTGAAACACCACCCATGCACACAGCTGGACCATAAGGTGGTTTTTAGTTAAACAGCAGCTACCATATTTGGTCTTATGCTTCAAGCTGTTACAAACACAAAAATGTTTGCTCAACTCTAACTTCAGCTGTTTACTGATGAATTCATTTCCTATAAGAGATAGACCTCCTAGTTTCACTAGGTTAGTACCTCGGTTGATTTTTCTTTTGAAGAGTCAGCGCAGTATTAAGTGAAGTCACAAGCACAATGAGTATTGTGTCAGTAATACTTAAACATTTGAGTAGCCAAGTGAGCAGACTATGTTAGGAAATTCCTTACATGCTTATTTAGGCTTCAGCTCTTAAACTGTCAAGGTTCACTAGGTGCTCATAATCACCAAATCCTAGAGCTTTTCCCCAGGCGGTTTTACTAATTAAGGACAGGAAAAAAAGCGTAAGCCTTAATACTGAGGCCTAGTTACATTAACACTTTGCAAATATTAGTAAGTTTGCAAAGTCTTAAATCCTGATGTTCCCCCTTTTTATTTATTTAGTTGGTTAGATACGGTGGGTAGTTTTCAAAATGTCTTTGTAACCTTCTCATTAAGTGAGAACAATATAAACCAAATTCTCTTTCTGACAGAAGAGTCAACTGAGTACCTTGTCTGCCAAATAACTTCATAGAAATGAAGGCAGCTGACAATAATATTTAGTCTTAAGACATTAAGCCCCTGCCGTTTTACAAGTTCAGTGGAACTGTCAAAAGAATGATTATCCATGGCAAGCATTATTTTGAAGCATTCAGCTTTGTAACTTTTTAATAAGTGACCTCCAAGTGAAATGCATGCCCACTACAGCTTTACAGGCACACCCCACATCTTTCTATTAACTATTCCAGTCCTGGCTCATCGCCAGTCTCAATCACGAAATATGCTTTCACCTGTAAAGCATTTACTCCCGTAACACCTACAGAACACAGAATTCACTTAAATGCCAGTTCCTTACTTATCCCTCTGTAACACACTGGAATCTGGATTTTATCTGAGTGACAACAGTTCCCATTCAACTAGGTATTGGGTTCCCAAAGGGCAAAGATCACGTCTTATATTTTTTTCTGTGGCCTTCACCCTCACCCAAACCACTGGCTCCGCGTTGAAGCTATCTATCTAGCAAACTCACCCATTACAATTTCACTGCAAGGCTTTTGCTAATTCTCTACCACAGGTTAGTTCAATTTCATATATAGCCCTTAATACTGAGGCCAAGTCACATTAACACTTTGCAAATATTAGTATGTTTGCAAAGTGTTAAATCCTAATGTTCCCCCTTTTATTTATTTAGTTGGTTAGATACGGTGGGTAGTTTTCAAAATGTCTTTGTAACCTTCTTACAAGTGAGAATAATATAAACCAAATTCTCTGACAGCCAGAGTAAACTGAGTACCTGTCTGCCAGATAACCTTATAGAAATGAAGGCAGCCGACAATATTATTGTTAATAATATGTCTTAAGACATAAGCCCCTGGCCCTAACACTCAAGTTCAGACCAAATGAGAGGGGAGACAGGTAGGCTAGTTACTACTGTGAGGAATGCTATGTAGAAAGTTCTATAAACATACATGTGTGAGGCACAGAAAGTCTTTATTGCCACAGGAAGCAAGTGCACTCATCCCACCTCACCAACAGCTTTTAGAGTCACAGAAACGAGGACTTCACATAATAAAGTACAACACAAGACTTGGAGAGAAATGGTCCCTTGGACTATATTGGCTGTAATACTGAGGTAACCAATTGACCTTGTTCAGTGAAAATACCTCTAACACAATGAAAAAAATCGACTAGTTATAACATCCAATTCATATATACAATCCAAATAAAAATATATATTATTTGCTTCAATGTATAGCAAGTTTAATACATTAGTGTTTACAAAATAAAAACTGTCTTCTACTGAAATTTTTCTTGTGCTTCCCCCTTATCACTTAGCACGAAAAGACCAGGAAAGTATGATACTTAAGGAAACTTATTCATGGATTTAAAGATGCAGTTTGTGTGGTCATGAAAGACATAAATATTAGTTGGAAGATTACCACATCTTTAAAAACTGTTGCTTATTAAAATCTACAAACTTGAACTATAAGACACAATTAAAAAAAAACCCACAAAATTTCTCAAAATAGATTAGAATACAGGAAACGTTTCATGAAACTACTGAGATACTAACCAGTTCTATGGCTAATATTAAAAACTGAACAATCTATGTAAATCGTATTCATACTATTTCTACATACAGTCAACAATACAACCACAATTATCAACCTCAAGCTAGCAACAAAGTTGCAAGGTCCATAAAAAGCTTCTTTAGTGGGCAAAACACTATGGTACAATGAAAACATTTAAGAAGGGAAAAAGCCTTTTAATAGTATAAAAGTTGTTTACTGGTGTTTCTACTGTAAAGCTATTCTACAAATCAACATGAAAAAGGAATTATATATGTGACAGTCATCAGAGACTGCAGTGCAGACATTTCATCTAACATTTGGCTGATGAATTTTAATAACTATAACTTAATATTCTTTATTCAGTTATGACCTAGAGCAGAACTGAAAACAAAAAACACATATTCCAAGTCAATACACTCTCCTGGGCAATATCTGGGTTTAAATCTGGAGGAAGGAGGTAAAGCTGTCAAACATCTCCTCTTAAACCAACAGAAAAAATATACATCGGTAGAAGTAGTATTTGTTTTTCACTATGGATTCCAATGGGAAATTCTGATAAGTATGCAAGTATGTTATTAACATTTAAGCACACTCTCACATATATGTATACAGCCCACTAACTAAATAGGGAGAATTAAAACAGATTTTCAAGTTAAAATGAGTTTTAAGAAAACACTGCATTCATAAATCCGAAAAGTATACAAAAATGAAATTGTAAAATAAATAATGAATATAGGTGTCAACTAAACCTCCATAGAAATATGCCTGCAAATGTGGATGTACTGGTTGTCCACAACTGTGAGCAGTTTGGATGGGAAGATGTTCCCCAGGGAAAACCATCTAGCTTCTCTGACTCTGGTACGTAGAAAAGGATTTTCTACATACAGGAATTTCTGGATATAAAACAGTGCTTACTCTACTACATATATAACTTTTGTTAACAGTCATCATTCTTATCACATTTAGGGTTAACTTACTATGTCTTAATCTATATAACACACTCTGAAATAACAATGTTTAAGTCAAGGCTTTTATGCATCAGTCCATCTGTTTCAGGGTCTCTGTCCAAGGAGCAGCTTCCTATTTTTGTTATGCTTTAAGTAGCTATCATAGAATGCAACCTGGATCAACCAGGTAGGAGAGATTTTTCTACTCTATTGCTCATCTTTTTAACTTCACTCCAGTATTTATTAACTATTGCCTAATTAAGCCAGTAAAAATGACATCTGACTGGGAAGAAATGAGACATTTCCTATTTAAACAAAATCAGTTTTATCAGATATTAAAACTGCAACATTTTCCTTGGCTTAAATTGAGTATCTGCTTTCTATTTTTTCCAAAGTCATTACAACCTTGCCAACAACTACATCACTTAAACTTTCTTTTTTATGACTGCAAAGATTCTAAACTCTGACATACAATAATATTTATGTAAAACACTTAAAGCAGACAATGAAATTTCAAGTAAAATAAACTTTATCCACATCTATTGGTCCAAACAGGTCTCAACATCTAGATTTTACTTCTATAAATTACACAAATACATTGTACATTCTTAAATAATGAATGCTTACAATATTAATTTGTAAGCCTTTCCACATAAAATGACTTACATAGGAATGTGGATCAGTAT
Organism: Giraffa tippelskirchi; assembly: GCF_054371585.1. NCBI lineage: Eukaryota > Metazoa > Chordata > Mammalia > Artiodactyla > Giraffidae > Giraffa > Giraffa tippelskirchi. The sequence goes on from NC_137277.1 coordinate 68,623,305, forward strand.
TTCTGTTACAGATTGCAACATTCTCTCAAATTTACTCCTTTGTGGCTGTAGTTTTGTCTTCCTGGTTTCCACAGTCTACTGTATCAGTTCTTATGCTTTGGCTATGAAATCTGTTTGTGCTGAATGAGGCAACATTGGTTATTAAGGCTTATTTCTATGATGGAGCATTATCCTTAACTCTGATGCCATTTCCAGAGAACAGTGGAAGAATCACAACTATCTTGAATCTTCAGGCTCTGTTTTGATGACTTTCTTTTCCAAAGTAAAAGCTGAGTGAGGGTAGTCTTTTAAAATCCCAAGGCTCTCTGTATAAAAATGGAAACACAAAATATATTAATACTTTAAATCAAAGGTCACAATAAAACAAAAAGAAACCCCCAAACTCAAACCCCAAAGCAAGCAGTATCAACTATTTGTAACTGCAATTCCGTATAAAATGTTTATGTTTATAAAACTGTGGCTGAAATTTTGGATTCTGGATTTATACTCCATTTCTACCAATTTCTAGCTGAATATATCTCTAGGCAAGTTACACATCTCTCTAAGCCTTAGTGTCTTCATCTATAAAATGTGGCTAGGATCTACACATGGTAGTATGAGGCCAGAATTACAAAATGCATGTAAAGCACACAGCATATAGAACCTACTGATTTTTATTTAATGCTTGGACCAAAGTGATAAATAAAATATCTAAAACAAAACTGGTCACTCATATACAACAAAGTTACTGGCCAAAATATTTACCACCAACGAAGACATGAGGCAGAAAGACATTTTCCATGTTTAAACACGGGACTACTTTTAAGTTTCTCTAGTCACAAAACCTTAATGTGGGAGAAATAGGGATAAAAGAATGAAGATTCTATTTTTCATAAGGACTCATTCCTTAAGAGCTACACGAATAGTTATCTGAACCTCAAACACACACTACAGAATGACAATAAAATGTAGTATTTATTTATGTGAAGTATTAATACTGGGGGATACACACATACACATATACACTTTAAAAAGGATTCTAGAAAAGTAACCAACATTAATAACTTATCTGAGATTAGGAAGGTGACTTTATGAATTTTCCTCTCTGTACAGAAATTCAGCATACAAAGAGTAATAGTAGCTACCATTTACTGAATTCCTATCACCCAGGCAATTCATACAGGTTATCCTGTTTAATCCTGATTATTCAATGAGGCAGAAATTATGTTTTACAGATGAGACAACTGACTTCAAGTGACTCCTAAAGTTACTTTAACTCAGAGACTGAACAATACTGGATTCTTTCAAATGGTGTTGGTCTCTAATACCTTTAACTCTCACTCACTTTACTTGGATAAAAACATGAAAACACCAGCCTATATGAGGAACAGCTTGCCCTTTTATGGAGTTCAGTTTATTTCTGAAATGCAAATATCACCCCCCAAATGCAGCTGCATGAAAAGTTTCGATTTTGGTACACAAGTGGTTTTCTTAGCATGACAGCAAACATATAATCAATCAATTTCATATCATGAAAGGGTGGAAAAGGTAATATAGTATCTGAAGCCAGTCATTTATTACCTGGTTTACAATCTTGCATAAAGCCACCATTCATGTAATAGGTAATCAAAATAATCTCAACCTTCAAGAGCTTTTTCCTATTTTTTGGAATATCATGTTTTCAAAAAAACAAAACAAAACAAAACTGGCTATTAATATGGCAATCTGTTATTTCTACAGCACTGACTAGGAACAGTATTAGCAATGACACCTTTTTAAGGAGGGATAAATAGAAGTTAGGAGATTAGAATCAAAATACATTTTATTCAAGTATTACCCCCTCTAATCACATCCTACATTTTCACCTGATGAGTGGGACTTTGCCTCACTGGAGTAATGTCTACTCAGCTCTCCATCCACCACAAAATGATGGGGTTGTCTGTTCTGTAAATTAGGCATTCGGAGATTCAAAGGTCTTTCGCCTAATGAAAAGAAAAAAAGGAATATGAATAATTAAAAATGCATCACGGCTTTCTTAAAAATAAGTTTCCATGAATTGCCTGAACACTCCTTAAAAAATAAGGAAGGAAAGTCAACAGGCACTGAAGAATTAAAATGCTAGCTGGAGAAATATTTAAGATAATAATTTAGGAGGAAAATGGCAATTCATGCTAGTTTCACAGTTTATTGTTCTGTTAGGACATTTTGACAAGCTAATCACAAATGAAACAAAAGACTGAGATTTCCAGGCATTTGCTTATTAGTGCAACCATTTTACCAAGGTAGGTCATTAACCACATAATAACAAATGCTATAGACACAGAAATCTCTTCTGTGGCTCAGATGGTAAAGAATTTGCCTTCAATGCAGGAGACCTGGGTTCAATCTCTGGGTCGGGAAGATCCCCTGGAGAAGGGAATGGCAACCCACTCCAGTATTCTTGCCTGGAAAATCCCAGGGACAGAGGAGCCTGGTGGGCCACAGTCCATGAGATTGCAAAGAGCTGGACACGACTGAGTAACTAACACTTTCACACACAGACACAGAGATGGCTTCAAGCCAATTGCCAATTACTAGAACAATAGCAAAACCTATGGCAAAGCCAGGAAAAGATGTAATTAGCACAGATATGGTAAAAAATGTCTCATATACCAAATCATATTCCCTATCATAAACCTAAATCCATTATACTTAGCAAACTGCTGCCTTGCACTGGGAGTATCCTAGTGTCACAAATGAGAGTAATCAAATCTTTCATTAATGTCTTTGATTCTTAACTCTCGGGCTTCCCTGGTGGCTCAGATGGTAAAGAATCAGCCTGCAAGGCAGAAGACCTGGGCTAAACCCTTGCGTCAGGAAGATCCCTCAAGGGAATGGCTACCCACTCCAGTATTCTTGCCAGGAGAATTCTATGGACAGAGGAGCCAGCTGGAGTACAGTCCACAGGGTTGTAAAGAGCTGCACACAACTGAGTGACTAACATTTCTTAACTCTGATCTTAACTGTCAAGGATGACCGGAAAAGTTAAACAAGACCTCCACTAAAGTTTCTGTAATATTTTAAAGGAAGAATGTTCTTCACCACTACTCTGATCTGCTGACATTTAATGTTTTACTCCATAGTTGAAGAAGGCTGGTTAGGACAGTATTCCTATTTAGAAATCTTATTTTCTTGACTATAATAGCCACTCTCTAAAAAAGTATAACAGCAATACAAAAAAAGAGAAAGTCCTACAAAGTTGCTTTTCTTCAAACACTATCACTATTTGAAACTAGAGGATCTATTCTGATACTTCGATGCTATCCATCTTTCTCCATTCAAGCATAAGCCCCAAGGGAGCAGGGTCTATCTGACTTACTGCTACATTTTCAGTATCTAGAAGTGTGGCACACAGGAGATATAAAAAAATATTTGCTGCATGAGTGAATGACAGTCACTTGGGATTTTCTTCATGTGTGGATACAAATGAAGTAATTTTAAGAATGGTAAAAATACTCATGAAGCAAAGCCTTCTACATCTAAAGAGTTTAAGAGAACAATTTCCAAAGTACATGTCACACAAAATATCTTCACAGAGTCTACAGAACAATGTGAAGCTTGAAAGAAGATAACATTTCTACAAGTCTCTTCCTTCTTATACTCTCTTCAAAACTCTATTTTGTCAAAGTATTTTAGACACAGTTACCACATTCTCTTAGGAACCAAATGTTATAAATTTCAGACAAATCTGCTTATGTAGTCTTAAAAAAAATAGTTTTAGTCTTTTAAAAAAACAATCAACATCTCCCATGGAATTCATTTCTTGAGGAAAAATGATCTACACTGTTTACATCTCCCATTCCCATTCACCCTCTACAAAACACATGTCAGTTACATGGGCCAGCTCTTATTTAGGGTTGTGGTGCTAGGGAAGACTACTGAGAGAGTCCCCTGGACTGCAAGCAGATCAAAACATTTAATCCTAAAGGAAATCAACCCTGAATATTCACTGGAAGGACTGATGCTGAGCTGATGCCCCAATACTCTGGCCACCTGATGTAAAGAGCCGACTCACTGGAAAAGACCCTGAAGTTGGGAAAGACTGAGGGCAGGAGGACAAGGGGGTGACAAAGGATGAGATGGTTGGATGGCATCACCGACTCAAAGGACATGAGTTTGAGCAAACTCCAGGAGATAGTGAAGGACAGGGAAGCCTGGTATGCTGCAGTCCATGTGTGTCTCAAAGAGTCAGACACAACTTAGCGACTAAATAACAAGGTTAAAAAAAACTACAAATTAAATTTGCAGGAAGAATGCTTTCCTCTTTAGAAAAAGGGACAATGTAAAAATTTTGATAGAGAACTATTAACAGCATTTTTGTTTGTTTCTCTCTCTTTAAAGTGCACAGAGTAGCTGGCACTAAAGGTGTGGGTCATTCTAAAGATGTACCTTGTCCATCAGCATTATCTGAAGTCAAACCATTAGGGCTGTGCTCTTCTGAGCTTTGCCTGTAAAGTCCTTCAGACAGTCTTCTTTCAGCATGCTGCAGTCTGTCATAGCCAGCTTGGGTGCAAAGGAACTCCATCTGCTTTGCCATCACCTTTTCAGGCTGCTAGTAAGTAAAGCGAAAATAAAATAACTAAAACATTCTATATTTTTTAATGGTTTAAAGATGCCAATTTTAGACTCCAGCAAATATATTTAGTATTCATTAAAATTAGTTCACACTTCATGTGGTATACACGTTCCATAAATATGCACTGATGTCTATATCACCATGTTAAAACACAGAATGTTGGATTTTGTACAAAAGGAAAAAAGCTTTCTGCTCAATCCTATAAAGAGAATTCCATTTTAGCTCAAAAGCAGAATAATCTTAGCTTTGTTTTCCAAGGTACCAAGTCCTTTTAAAGGTTTTTTTTCAAAAGAACCTCAGAGCAACAGTACCATCTGCTATAAACTGCTTCTGACACAGGGTGAAATCTTGGCATTTTTATTTTAGGATTTGGCACTACACAAACCCCGATATGATGACAGTATGTTTGGGGGAGAAAAGGTGTAAAACGGCTGTCTAGAAGAACAAGACAAACACACCTCCCACTAAAATTAAACAATGCAAATTATGCAGAAAAACCTCAGTGCCAACGAGGATCTTCACCTTCATCATGGAATGAAACTGCAGTATTTTCCAACCACTCATCAAATGACATGTTTTAAAATACACACTTAGTTGGCTGACATATAAATTTATCTCTGCATGTGTTCTCTAAGTCCCTTCTCTATGCACTGTTCTAAATTACCTGTGTGTGATATTTGGAGCACTGTATTTGTGATATTTTGCCAAGGAGGTAATAGTCCAAAGGCACAGATATGAATCGCTGTCATGCTACATAGAAGATTCGTACACAGGAGACTCACACAAGGAATATGCTATATAAAACTAGTTACAATAATCCTCATTCACAATAGTAAAAATCAATAGGTGAAATATGCTAACACATAAAATTACTCATAAAATAGAATAAAAGCTTAGACTATTTTTCTGAATCAAATAAACCAGATTAAAAGGAATCATAATTTCCAATTCACTTATTACTAATTAATAAAATTTCAATAAGATTTCTGGAGGAGGAAAATTTTTCATCCTCTTAACATGAAACCACAAAACTTGGCACCACTGCTGCTGCTGCTGCTAAGTCACTTCAGTTGTGTCCGACTCTGTGCGACCCCATAGACGGCAGCCCACCAGGCTCCGCCATCCCTGGGATTCTCCAGGCAAGAATACTGGAGTGGGTTGCCATTTCCTTCTCCAGTGCCTGAAAGTGAAAAGTGAAAGTGAAGTCGCTCAGTTGTGTCTGACTCCTAGCGACCTCATGGACTGCAGCCCACCAGGCTCCTCCATCCATGGGATTTTCCAGGCAAGAGTACTGGAGTGGGGTGCCATTGGCACCACTAAATCTGACCAAAAGCAGATTGGTCATTAGCAGTGAGAAGATCAACAAGAATAAAACTTACAGTACCTACTAAAGGGCAAAAATGACTTTTAAAAATGTTAATTTCTGTGTACACAATAAAATTACTTAGTAGCGAAAGCACTTGAAAGTACACATTAGTTTTTCATTATACATGAATTGAAATGATTCAACAATAGCTACAATGTTGACTATTACTATTTTATTGAGAACTAGAATTGCTTTATCTCACAGCTGTAATACACAGAGTCAACATGGCTGTTTTCCTGGTATCAAGTTGCTTCTGAGTTTTCTTAAGTAGAGAATCTGTCTTACTTCCTACAAAACTTCAAAGAATAAACAAGTAGCAGATACTAGGTTCTGTTCACAAAGCAGACCAAACCTAGTTGATACTGGTAACTTGTTGATACAGCTGTGGATCAGATGACATTGTAAAAACAACTGGGAATAAATTTAGTCTTTGGATGAAACTGAATTTAAAACTGAAGCTAGCTGAAGGGGCCACTGAGGTTTTCACCCACCGAAGCTATTATGAAGTGTTAACTAATGGCTGATGTTACCTGTGAGCTAAGAGCAGTGAGCTCCTCACTCTTAGCTTTAGCCTGCTGGAAGAGTGTCTGGACCGAGTCCTGGAAATCTGGAAATCCATCCTGTGGGTCAAAGAATATGTACTTTTTACTTTAAAATAACCACATTATCAAAAACTCAGAAGATGAGGCAAAGAAATCCACCTTAATCCTGATACTTGAATAATCAAGATTAAGATTTTAACATATAATACTTCATTTCAGTCTTTCATGGTACAGTTAATTACCTTATTTCCACAGTTGCAACCTCAATAAAAACACACATGAAAAAGATAAAAAAGTTTATACATTCACAGTGTTTTACACTGAAACACAGATTTTATGATCATTGATAATAATAATTATATAACATTTCATCTGGTGGTTTGACTGTTTAATCACCATGTTCATATTGGACATTTAGATTATTTGCCTTATTTTTGGTTTTATGAAAAATACTGCAAAAATACTTTCATGGAAATAGCATTCTCTATAGTTTAGATTATCTAATACAATAGATTACCAGAAGTAGAATTGGTACAAAAGGATGAACACTTTTATGTCCATCACATATGTTCCTCAAGGGCCTTTACTGTTTTATTGTATCATAAGCAAAGTATGACAGTTTTCCTTGCCAGTACTGGGTGTTGTTTTCTTACTTTTTGCCAATTTATATTTTTGTTTTGATAGTCAAAAAAATTTAACTTTACGTATTGTAGCTATACTGAATATACACTTAGATTTTACTTTGTGACTTCTTCTATTACTATACAATTCGAAAGACATTCTCTTTTGGAGATTTGAGAGGTACTCAAATCTACCCCCTAGTTTTCTAAAGCTTTATTCTACTGTTTCTTTCGTTTTTTAAATGGTAACTCTCTAACCTATCTGGAATTTATTTTGTTATATGTAATGCGATAAAGATCCAAAGCAAACTTCCAACCCAGATTTCTGCAGAATTCTTCCAAGCTGATTTGACATTTCTCCTTTACCATTTTACGTGACAGACAATGAGGTAAGGAATCAGAAAGACCTGTACCTGTGTTCTGATTCCACCACCACTTACTAGATACATGACACTGGATGAGTAACTAACCCTTCTGAACTTTAGTTCTTCATATGGATTATCAGGATAAGAGAACCTATCTATCAGGGCTGTTGTGAGATAAAGCAAATGAGATATTGCCTTTAGCATACAATAACTACTGAATAAATGTATCAGTTGGTATTCTTATATATACTTATTTATATGTATTCTTATATTAAGTAGCATGTACTTGGGGCACGGTACATATCATATCACGGTAATCCAAGTCTATGCCCCGACCAGTAACGCCGAAGAAGCTGAAGTTGAACGGTTCTATGAAGACCTACAAGACCTTCTAGAACTAACACCCAAAAAAGATGTCCTTTTCATTATAGAGGACTGGAATGCAAAAGTAGGAAGTCAAGAAACACCTGGCGTAACAGGCAAGTTTGGCCTTGGAGTACAGAATGAAGCAGGGCAAAGGCTAATAGAGTTTTGCCACGAGAACGCACTGGTAATAGCAAACACCCTATTCCAACAACACAAGAGAAGACTCTACACGTGGACATCACCAGATGGTCAACACCAAAATCAGATTGATTATATTCTTTGCAGCCAAAGATGGGGAAGCTCTATACAGTCAGCAAAAACAAGACCAGGAGCAGACTGTGGCTCAGATCATGAACTGCTTATTGCCAAATTCAGACTTAAATTGAAGAAAGTAGGGAAAACCACTAGACCATTCAGGTATGACCTAGATCAAATCCCTTATGAGTATACAGTGGAAGTGACAAATAGATTTAAGGGACTAGACCTGATAGACAGAGTGCCTGATGAACTATGGACAGAGGTTCGTGACATTGTACAGCAGACAGGGATCAAGAAAATCCCCATGGAAAAGAAATGCAAAAAAGCAAAATGGCTGTCTGAGGAGGCCTTACAGATAGCTGGGAAGAGAAGAGAAGTGAAAAGCAAAGGAGAAAAGGAAAGATATTCTCATCTGAATGCAGAGTTCCAAAGAATAGCAAGGAGAGATAAGAAAGCCTTCCTCAGCGATCAGTGCAAACAAACAGAGGAAAACAACAGATTGGGAAAGACTAGAGACCTCTTCAAGAAAATTAGAGATACCAAAGGAACATTTCATGCAAAGATAGGCTCGATAAAGGACAGAAATGGTATGGACCTAACAGAAGCAGAAGATATTAAGAAGAGGTGGCAAGAATACACAGAAGAACTGTACAAAAAAGATCTTCACGACCCAGATAATCACGATGGTGTGATCACTCACCTAGAGCCAGACATCCTGGAATGTGAAGTCAAGTGGGCCTTAGAAAGCATCACTACGAACAAAGCTAGTGGAGGTGATGGAATTCCAGTTGAGCTATTTCAAATCCTCAAAGGTGATGCTGTGAAAGTGCTGCACTCGATATGCCAGCAAATTTGGAAAACTCAGCAGTGGCCACAGGACTGGAAAAGGTCAGTTTTCATTCCAATCCCAAAGAAAGGCAATGCCAAAGAATGCTCAAACTACCGCACAATTGCACTCATCTCACATGCTAGCAAAGTAATGCTCAAAATTCTCCAAGCCAGGCTTCAGCAATACGTGAACCGTGAACTTCCAGATGTTCAAGCTGGTTTTAGAAAAGGCAGAGGAACCAGAGATCAAATTGCCAATATCCGCTGGATCATCGAAAAAGCAAGAGAGTTCCAGAAAAACATCTATTTCTGCTTTATTGACTATGCCAAAGCCTTTGACTGTGTGGATCACAATAAACTGTGGACAATTCTGAAAGAGATGGGAACACCAGACCATCTGACCTGTCTCTTGAGAAACCTGTATGCAGGTCAGGAAGCAACAGTTAGAACTGGACATGGAACAACAGACTGGTTCCAAATAGGAAAAGGAGTCCGTCAAGGCTGTATATTGTCACCCTGCTTATTTAACTTATATGCAGAGTACATCATGAGAAATGCTGGGCTGGAAGAAACACAAGCTGGAGTCAAGATTGCCGGGAGAAATATCAATAACCTCAGATATGCGGATGACACCACCCTTATGGCAGAAAGTGAAGAAGAACTAAAGAGCCTCTTGATGAAGGTGAAGGAGGAGAGTGAAAAAGTTGGCTTAAAGCTCAATGTTCAGAAAACTAAGATCATGGCATCTGGTCCCATCACTCCATGGGAAATAGATGGGGAAACAGTGGAAACAGTGTCAGACTTTACTTTTTTGGGCTCCAGAATCACTGCTGATGGTGACTGCAGCCATGAAATTAAAAGACGCTTACTCCTTGGAAGGAAGGTTATGGCCAACCTAGATAGCATGTTTAAAAGCAGAGACATTACTTTGCCAACAAAAGTCCGTCTAGTCAAGGCTATGGTTTTTCCAGTGGTCATGTTTGGATGTGAGAGTTGGACGGTGAAGAAAGCTGAGCGCCGCAGAATTGATGCTTTTGAACTGTGGTGTTGGAGAAGACTCTTGAGAGTCCCTTGGACTGCAAGGAGATCCAATCAATCCATCCTAAAAGAGATCAATCCTGGGTGTTCACTGGAAGGTTTGATGTTGAAGCTGAAGCTCCAATACTTTGGCCACCTCATGCGAAGGGCTGACTCATTGGAAAAGACCCTAATGCTGGGTAGGATTGGGGGCGGGAGGAGAAGGGGACAACAGAGGATGAGATGGTTGGATGGCATCACCGACTCGATGAACATGGGTTTGGTTGGACTCCGGGAGTTGGTGATGGACAGAGAGGCCTGGCGTGCTGCAATTCATGGGGTCGCAGAGAGTTGGACACGACTGAGCGACTGAACTGAACTGAACTTGGGGCACTCTACTCTTGGATAACACTTCAACTTATTTCCATTTTATACCATACATATATACATATTATGTATTTGCAAATCCATTTACTAATTTTATCAAATTTCTTTGCCCGTTTAGTGCTCCATATAAAATTTATAACTACAAACATCATGATAACATGGTTTTACTAACTCTACTAAAAATTACTCAAGAGATCCTCAAAGACATTGTCATTAACCTCCAAAACATTTTTCTCCTTGTTTGATAAAGCTTTATGTTTGTAGCAAAGAGTGAATAATGAAAAACTAAAGTTGTTATGTAATAACAGAGCAGAAAAGGATGTAATAGTAACAAATTATTTATACTATTTCAAGTATGAAATACTGATTCAGATTTTCCCCATCAGGGTCTTTTCAAAAAATTATTTCTCCACTGCAAATCTCATGTTTTCAAATATTGCATCTACTAAAATTCATTTCCTAATAATTATCAACAATTGTCCATCTTTTAAAAATTCAGAGACATGAAATAAAGTAATTTAGAGTCAAGAGAAAATAAATTTAACATCTTGAAATAGTCTTATGTAGCTCCATGGTGGGTTGATATACAATCAGCCTTTTTAAATTAAGAATAGCCACCTTTCTAGGCCTGTACAAGACCAAAGACCCTGGGCTTAAAGGAATGCATAGAATACAATCATTAACTGAACTAGAATGAATTTTATACAAGTGTATATAATTTAAATGAAAAGTACACTTTTCTTAGTCATTCAACTTTTCACCTAAGAATTTATTTATACCTAAAACCCAGCTTTATCTTTAACAAATCCTCCTTTAAGTTCTAAAGTTCAATGAGGTAAGCCAGCAGAAAATAACATCAGTAAGAGCAGCTATCATTTTTCAGGTGCCTACAATCAACCAGTTTCCTAACCATGTTCTGTGTTTTACTTGTACTGTCTCATTTAATCCCACAAAAAACCCTAGAGTTCCCTCATTTTATAGCTACAGACATTGGCTTCAAAGCCTATGTCAGAACCATAAAATCCTTGAATTGCCACCTTTGTGAAACTAAAAACAGTTACTAGAGGCATTTCCTTTATTTCCTTTATTTTAGAATACAGATACAAAAATATATATATTACTATGATTTATGTCAAAGAATGTGCTGCCTATGTTTTCCTCTTGGAGTTTTATAGCATCTGGTCTTACATTGAGGTCTTTAATCCATTTTGAGCTTACTGTTGTATATAATGTTAGAGAATCTTCTAATTTCATTCTTTTACATGTAGGAATCCAGTTTTCCCAGCATGACTGATTAAAAAGACTGTCTTTTCTCCACTGTATAGTCTTGCTGCCTCCTTGCAGAATTGGCCATAGGTGTGTGGGTTTATTTCTGGGCTCCCTATCCTATTCCATTAATCTGTTTGTCTATTTTTGTGTGCTAATACCATACTGTTTTGATTACTGTAGCTTTGTAGTATAGAACTACCACATGACCCAGTAATTCCACTCCTGTGTATATATCCAAAAGAAACAATGACACTAATTTGAAAAGATATATGCATCCCAATGTTCATACCAACATTATTTACAACTGCCAAGACACAAGAAGCAACCTAAATGTCCATCAACAGATGAATGGAAAGTTAACCTCATTGCTTCCAGTTTTCCCAGTTTTTAAATGGAGATTAAAACATAGCTTAACTGCTCAATGGAAATTTGTGGGGATCAAATAAAATAATGCAAATGGTAAAGGTTTGGAAAATGCACATTGCTACAGAGATGTATGGCTGCACCACTGTCAGGATTATTAACCCTGAGGATTCTGAAAAGCTGGGAGAACCTCAAACTCTACATGGGAAAAGTTTTTACAAAATGGACACTGCTCCATCATTAATAAAGAGAAAGAAAAACATGCAATAAGCAGTAAATAACACAGGTCAGTGGTCTCTCTCAGCTGGGTTCATTACTCATCCTAATTTTGTCCCAGTCTTTCAACAGTTCATCACGGATGAGAAAACTACTGGACTCAGTGGCTTTCACTCCATGACATATAAAGTAAGTTTAAGGGACCCCAAAACATACGACTTAGAAATAAAAGTGAGAACATTCCCAAGAAAATGGTCTCTTTTCAAATCATGTTTGGAACAGGACTCTTCTTAGTATGTTTCTCAAGCTTTTTCCCCAGGAACCAGCTGTACCATGCTATGAGCAATTTGTCTTCCTGTCATTTTTGGCTGCTGTCATTAATCACTGTGTTCCCTTACTGGAGAGACTCTGAGTCTGAGCGCTGAGAAAATAAAAGATACAGGGTGGGATGCTGCTCATGACCTAGTTACTCTCATCTCACTGGTCTCCACCCCATTTGTCCTCATCCTTTTACACCAAATACTAGCAACTTGCTTTAAAACCACTGCTTAGCTATCTTTAAAAAGACTTGTTCCAACAGATGTTCTTAGTCTCACATGTGCATTTTCCCTTTTTCTACTCACACTTTCTGTATGAATAGCAGATTGTAATGCTTCTGTTTTTCTGATCCAGAGGGGAAGAGTCTACATCAAATTAGACCAGCTTTCTTTTCAACAAGCTTAGTAACAGCGTGGGTGGATATTCTGACCCTCTTCCCTCCTCCTGCCTCACTTTCCCACCCCTACCCCACTGGAACTGCTAGCAGATGTTTCCTCTAAGTCCTTCTTTTTCAAGCCCCAATTCTCTGGCTTCCTGGTCTCTCTTAACAAACTTCATTTCTTTCATCCAGTTATCTCTGATTGCTTTGCACTCTCAGCCCACACAGATCAAGAATGCTGTCACCTGTCCTCTCTTTGCCTAGTCTCCAGCAATTTCAGGGAACAAAGAAAACTGACAGACGAGCCCGAACAGTAACAGTCTATTTAGTCAGCTGCCATCAGCAGGGCTAAGACTGGCTGTTTCACACATCCTCTCTCTCTTCTACGATAATGCTTATTACATTGGAGGAAATGACAGGGTTTGTTCATAGGATATGCTCTTGATAAAAAAGAAAAGATATCAACTGAATCCACTCATAACTAATGTTATAACTAAGAGGAAGGCAAGAGAGTCAGGGACTTTGGCTCTTGATTTTTCATCTCCTTTAACTTGCAATCAAGCCCTCTGAAATACGTCTGTCACAGAGTATAAAAAAATAAAACTAATTTTTCTTGATTTATTCTGCTAATCTTCCCAATGCACTGTTTTTTCTTCATTCTAAAAAATGAGTATGTCAAATGGTGTTATCTTATATTTAAATACATTTTGTAACTTACATTGTTAAATTTTCTACTCAAAATGTATAACTGCCTTGAATTAGACAATAACTGTCATTCTTTTCCCCCTCTGCTAAGACTACCAGTCTTGTGCACATTTTGCCATTCTTACCATACTAGCAGGAGGAAAGCATTTTTCACACCTTAGGTGCTCTGTGAATGATCATTAGCACCCAGGAGAGTGGTACTGCTTTGAAGTTGACAAGTCAGACCTAGATTTGAAGGCCAGGCTCTGGCTACTAGATGGCAATGTTACAAGGCAGGTAAGTTTCTGAGCCTTTCTGGGTTTCTCCTTGGCTGTAAGTGGAACTCATAAAGCCTTCATACAGAGTAGACAAGGTTTGTGATAATGAATTTCAAATGCCTAGCAGGGATTCAATAATTGATTCAATAAAATCAGTTATTTCCACAAATGACCCAGAGCTAGCTTTGAGGTTTCTAAGGAAAAAGAATAAATGTAATCCATTAGCACTTTAGCTGAAAGTGGATTCACAGAGGACGGTGATCTAGCCTCAAGAGGAGAAATATTCCCAAACCTCACTAACTAACATATAGGGCCAAAGAGGCTGTATAATAAGTGACAGACTACCCTAACAAGGCCTCTGGAAGTCAGCAGGCTTTTTTCTCCGTGACTATCTCATATATTCTAGGAATTACAAAGTTCCAAACTCCTACGTTTTTTTAATGTCTTACATCCCTATAGGAAGGAACACTATTCAAGAATAAGAAATTATCCTGAGTACTTCGCAACATGTATACTGACACTCAACACTGACAATCAAATAAATAGTTAACTATTTATTATCGTTCCCCAACAGATGAGGAAAATATGGCGACAACTACTGAGCTTGAATAAAGCTCTAGTTTTTAGCGTACTCTCATAGCTCTAGTGTTTTAGTGTATTCTCATAGCTCTAGTTTTTAGTGTATTTTCATAGCTCTAGTGTTTTAGTGTATTCTCATGCATTGAAAATGGCGCAAGAGAAAATGTGTCTCTTTCCTTTACATGTCTATTTTGAGTTACTTCTATTTCATCTACCAGATATTACATTTCTTTTTGTTCTCTGATGTTACAGATCTTAAAAACGATCTTTTTAAGATTGAAAAAAACGTAGCAACTTGGCAAGTATGCTCATTGGTTGCTGACAAAAACTTTAGAAAAATGAAGATGAAGAGAAAAAAAGGACTCATTAATTTGAGCCTAGCAATTAGGAATCTTACACTACAATAAGCTAAGCTTATTTTTATATAACTTTTTCTTAATAGAGAATTAATGAGCTAAGAATCACAAAACAATACTCAAATGAAATAAGACAAACAGTATACTCAAAGAATTCTAAAATCTTTCTCATTTACTTATGACGTCCTTTGTGTCAGCCACATATTCCGGAAAAACTGGTCTTGGTGCTGCTGCCGCTGCCGCTGCATCACTTCAGTCATGTCCGACTCTGTGCGACCCCATAGACGGCAGCCCACGAGGCTCCCCCGTCCCTGGGATTCTCCAGGCAAGAATACTGGAGTGGGTTGCCATTTCCTTCTCCAATGCATGAAAGTGAAAAGTGAAAGTGAAGTCGCTCAGTTGTGTCCGACTCTTTGCGACCCCATGGACTGCAGCCTACCAGGCTCCTCCGTCCATGGGATTTTCCAGGCAAGAGTACTGGAGTGGGGTGCCATTGCCTTCTCCGAAAACTGGTCTTACTGTTCTCTAAACACACAGAGTATTTTCTTACCTCTGTGTCTTTGCCCATGCTAGTCTTTCTTTGCAATGCCCCTCCACCTTCCACCCCACATCCCTATCTTCTGAAATCCTACCCTTCTTTTAAAATCCAGCTCAGATGGTATCTCCTCATTAAGCCTCCCCTAATCTCTTTTCATGCCAGAAATTCTCCCCCCTCCACAGTAGCCACAGAGAAGGTAGACATAAATAAAGCACTAATGCTTGGTGAAGTCTTCTTAGGGGAGTAGTAACCCTATACTGCCAATATTAACTACCTCAGTATCAGCTTCTGAAACCAAATGAACAGCTCCAAGATCTCAAATCCGACTTAAGAGTACACAAGAGAATTTATACACAAGAGAATTTCAAATGCCTAACAGGGACAGGCATTTGAAATAAATGGCATAACACCATTTATGCCAGTACTGTATATTTTACAAAGGATTACACATTACACTATATACACGTGTAGGTATACACACAGGCACAACACACATTTTGCATAAATCAATGCTCTGCAATACACAAGCTATTTTAAAAAAAACTAAGCAAAAACAAGACAAAAAAATATACTGACAAAAGTAAACAGCTGTCCTAAATTCAAAGCCAAAGTCCCTATTCATTTCTAAAATCAAGAATTTAGTGTCGACAAGAACACTTGGGGTTTATTAGTCACTTGTCTGTTTAGGAAGCATTAGAACTGTTATTCACAGAAAAAGGAAACAATGATTATCTTAATTTTAAATCCACAACTGTGCAAATGTCTTTGGGAAGTCTAGTAAAGTAATAAACTAATCATATAGAACTATAATTCAATTGGGGCTTCCCAGATGGCGCTAGTGGTAAAGAACCTCCCTGACAATGCAGGAGACCTAAACGATGAGTGTTCAATCCCTGGGTTGGGAAGATCCCCTGGAAGAGGGCATGGCAACCCATTCCAGTATTTCTGCCTGGAGAATCCATGGACAGAGGAGTCTGGTGGGCTACAGTCCATAGGGTTGCAAAGAGTCAGACATGACTGAAGCGACTTAAAACGCACGCATAACTCAAGTATCTCCAGTGAATATAAAGGACTGGAAGGGTCGCATCTAACTTCAATCTAACACTGTGAGCTCC
This sequence comes from Giraffa tippelskirchi, assembly GCF_054371585.1. Lineage (NCBI taxonomy): Eukaryota > Metazoa > Chordata > Mammalia > Artiodactyla > Giraffidae > Giraffa > Giraffa tippelskirchi. Next base: position 68,639,743 of record NC_137277.1, read on the forward strand.
TAAAAAGAAATCCAAAACACTGTAACTGGATATAGAAATAATCAGCTTACATTTCAGATCAGGGGTATTGAGAATATCAGAAAGCATTATCAATACAGCCTAAAAAGAAAACACTATAGCTCCAATAGTCCATGAGATTCATGATCTCAGACTTCAATGTTCACCAGTGACCTCTGAAGCTAGACAAAAGAAAACCACGGCTTGAAAATGTGAGAACAGCCTGAGTCACAATGACATGGAAGGTCAATGGTGAGAAAGAGAGGCAGACATATTTTCTAATAACCCAGTAGCTGACTGATTACCTTTCCTGGCCACATGGTAGGTTTTGTACCTTCCTGCCTCTAAATCCTCCAATGGCACATGCCTTTTAGTAGTTTCTTTGTTTATCCAGTTTCCCTTCTAGAGGCAGAGTCACTAACAGATAAATCCACAGGGATCCTCTCTTACTCATTATTTTGAGATGCAACAGGAGAAAATATTTCACTAGTTAGCTCTTTCAATGGCCTTAGGTCATTTCAATAAGTTTTTTGAGTACTCTATGTGAGGTTAACCCATCTTAAACATTACTCCAGAGTTAACACTGAAGTAGATTACAAACATAAACATAATTTTTAAAAAGGCACTCATTTTGGACAACATTTTTCTTCTGTGAGAACCACTGTGTATAGCTAAAGCTTTTAGAATGCAAAGATATCTACTTATGGCCATTCATGATTTCATCTAACAGATTTTAAGTCCTACTAAGTACAAGGCATTATTATAAACTAAGTAAGAGTAGGGGATAGATAGATAAGAGCTCTATTTTCACCTAATGGGGAAGACCAGTAATAAATTAAAAACACATACATACTAGTTTCAGAAACGGGTAAGTGCTGTGAAAACAAACAAGCCATGCCAGGATAAAGAGCCTAAATGTGATGATGGGGTAACAGTACCTCTTTAGAGAGGGAAGCAGGGAACTCAAGAGGAGACTCTCGGCTACAAGCTGAAGCCGTGGGAAGATCTAGAGAGATCTATGAAGGGGCAACAATCAGCCAGTGCTGAGGCATCAATGAGTCTGACGTGTTCCAGGAACAGAAAGTCAGTCAGTGGAACTGGGACACTGTCAGAATGGGGAAGTGTGGACGCAGATGAAGTTAGAGAGTCGAGTCAGAGTCAGCTCGTGCAGGGTCTTAGGTGCCACAGGAAAAAGTGTAGATTTTATTCTAGGTACAGTAGACAGCCACTGGAAAGATTTAAGCAAGAAAAGGGATGTATGTTTTTAAAAGATTTACTCTGGCTTTGGTATAAATGAAAGATTATTGCAGGCAATCAGATGCTTAGCAAGAATAATCTGATTATGGAAATTTAGGGTAGTTAAACACAGCTTGTTTTCCTCAACAAGAAACTAAATAATGAATGGCTAAGAGTAACGACCTCTCTCCCCTGTCCAAGAAAAAGAGGAGCTGCCGGATCTGCTTCAGACTGGCCTTCAGAAAAGCATCAATCCAAATTAAGGAGCAGTCATTCTGAAACTAGTTCTGAGAGCCATAAGAAAAACATAGTTTTCTTGCTCAACTCACCTTACCACTCACAGGTCTAAAATCAGAAAGACAGCCTCAGCAGTGATACTCTAAAAGAGACTTTTAATTACAGTAAAGTTTTCATAACTTACAGCTACTAAAGTGTCACTTCTCTCAGATATTTAATATTAAAGAAATTAAACTTTAGTTCCTTTGAGTCCACTTGATAAGATGACTAATGATGTAAATAAAATTATAAAAGGAACAGTTTAACCAGTAAAGAGTTTTAAATCTGTAAGAAACACCTATTTACAAATCAACCTTTGATAAACTGACTGGATACCAAGCTCATCACTGTTGTTTCCTTCTAAGAATTTTCTGAGTATCCTAGTTCAAATTACTACAGATACTTCAAAGTGACCAAATTCTGTATCATTTTTCAGATTCCACAATTCACATTTTATCACTAGCTGATGGGACCATTCTTTTTTTTTTTTTTTTTCAGTTGAACTAGTAAGCAAACACTATTAGCATAAGAAAATATAACACATAATCATACCTCTACTTTAATTCTCTTCGGGGATAATTCATCTCTCTCTCCACATTTTGACCTGAGGGGAATGAGGGAGAGAGAAAAATTTGAGAAGGTAATAAATTCTTTCTAAAGGCATCTAAATCTATAAACTTCCACCAAAACAAATAACTCTGGAAACCTGCCACCAGAAATAAGACATTCATAATGAACATTAAATAATGAAAAAGAGACTTTTCATCATTTCTAAGTTAACAGTGGGGAAAGAGACAAACACAACTACCTTATATATTTTAAAAGGCCACTACCTAAGAATGCCTAACACAGAAAATACTCAGTATTAATGAGTACCACAAAATGAAAAAGGGAAAAAAATCGAGGACTGTATTCTATGAGATCCTTCATGAATCAGTACAATTTAGAATAAAATGACAATAATGATCATTTAAGATGAATGCTTAAGGCTACATGAGATTAAAGTGCATTTTGTCTACCTATCAGAACTATACATGCATCTTCCCTTGATCTTTAGGTATCCCTCTGCTGGGAATCTATCCTACAGAAGCACAAACACAAACATCAAATATAACTGCCAATTCAACTATGGCAAGTCATAAATTTTTAAGTTATACCTCAACCAAAAGATGTTAAAATGTGGAAAAACACATCTCAGAATGAACAAAATATGTATGAGATTACTGTGGTATTACTTATAATGACAAAAGACTAGAGACAACTCATGTGTCCATCAAGGGACTAGTTAAATGAATCATGGTAGACCCACATAATGCAGTTTCCTGCAGCTGTTAAAGAAAAAAAAAAATCAGTGACAAAGATGTGTCTGTACTAATACAGCAAGATCTCTAAGACATGTTAAACTAAGAATGAAATACCACATAATGTAGACACATGCTACTTCTTGTTTTTTCCAAAAAAAAGAGAAAAGGTATAAGTGAGAAAGACATGCCCATAGACAAACACGAGAAGGATGAAAAAGAAACTAATAAAAACTACTAACAATGAGAAGAGGAACAGAGTAAAAAGACAGAAATGAGAGCGCAACTTTTGGCATTAGCTTTTTACTTAGTTTCAACTTACAATGTGAAAGTCTTATGTATTTTAAAATGATTTAACTTAAAATATACAAATGTAAATAAATACTATAAAAAATAAAAACTGTTGAAAGCAGTGGCTTCTGGGTCTTAGTATTCAGAAGGAAGGGGGAGCAGGGTAATTGCTTTGTAATAAGCCTTGTATACTATAAGACTTCATATATCATGTACATGTACTACTCTGATTAAATAAAATTATTTATGTAAATGTCAGAAAGAAAATTTTGTATAATACAGTGAAGAAAATGTTACAAAAATCAGCTCTTGAACATTCAACTCAAAAAAAAAAAACTTGTAAATAATCCTCTAATGTTGCTGAATATTCTTACCCTGATCATTTATTTTGCATAATTTTACTTGTTGCTGATTTCTAAGTATGTGGGCTCTTGATAGAACAGGTGACAAAGCCGCTATGAGTTAGGGAAAATAATGGTGATGAAAGCAAGTGCCTGTCTAGGTGACTTTCAAGTTTGAACACGCACAAGAATCATAGCAGCTGCTTGTGAGAGTCTGGGCTCCAAGGTTCTGTCCCCAGAGACTGTGATTTATTAGAGCTGGGAAGGGCGCTCAAGACGTGGTTTTTTCAACATACACTCAATCACGCTAATTCATCTCCTCACAGAAGCAGTGGCAAGCACAACTGATGGTGCATTGGAAATCAGGGTCCATATGAAGCCAAGTGAACAAAATCAAAATGTTCCTCTATCTACAGACAATGCTTAGATTTTAAGTGAGGATAAGATGAAGAATACATTATATGTATGTTTACATTAAGTTTAAAATCACCACTGCTTTTCAACATGAGGTTTTTTCTTTCAAACACATATTCCATACTTCACTCACTAGTAACCTAGTATTTTCCAATTTTCCTTTGCATACTGGGTAATGAAGTCTTTATCTCTTTAGCTAATCTCATCAGATGGCAAAGTGAAGTTGCTCAATCGTGTCCAACTCTTTCTGACCACATGGAACTGGAGCCCGCCAGGCTCCTCCCTCCATGGGATTCTCTAGGCAAGGATACTGGAGTGGGGTGGCCATTTCCTTCTCCAGGGGATCTTCCCAACTGAGGGATCCACCCCAGGTCCCCCGCACTGAAGGCAGACTCTACCATCTGAGCCACCAGGGAAGCCCCTCAGATTGGCAAACACTTTGCCAAAGAAAACACATTCCTTTCAGAGAGAGTTCAAAAAGTTCATGTAGTTTGTATAATATACAAATAAGTCTATAAACACTGCTTAACTAAATCCTTTCATCACACTCAAAACCAAAGCATCAATGTGAGAGAAGAATGTTGAGAACCACTACCAGAGCAATGCTATAGTGCTAGGGAACTATCTTTCAAAAGACAATAAAAGAGTAATCCTCTTTTATTAACAAATTAACAAAAACCACTTCAGCAACAATGTTTTGAAAATTCACTTCACTGTTGATAGAATTATTACACTTCTACCTTTCTCAAATATACTCTATCGATGGATTGTGTTTCAAGCTCTACTTTATCAAACTGCAAAAATACTGTCAGTTAAACACTTACTTGGTGGTTCTGTAAGTATATTTATAGGTTACTTCTCGAGAAATCTGCCTGGCCAGGGCAAAAAGTTCATCTCTTCTTGTCAGCAGGGCATTATCCTTTACACAGAGCTGAGCAGCCGCTTCATTAACGGTGAGCTGCATTTCAAAATAAAGTTTCAAAAGTTATAAGCATTTTTATTTCATCAATATAGAAAATGTTTCACTTAAGACATGAAAGTGTCACATCATTATATAAGTCATAATTTATGAAAATCAGGATAGCCTTTACTCTTAATTAGTCCTACTGCCCAATTTCAGAAGGAAATCAGGTCACCTACACCTCTCAGAACTCAAACTAATCAAAACAGTCATCTTGGTTTTATTTATTTATATGTTTTATTTATTTTTAAGTAGAAGAATTTTGGGAAAATAAGAAAAATAAAAAGTTTAAAAATGGTCTGCATCTTTTTTTGCTTATGAGAAAGCAAGGGATCTGATTATATGATATGGTGATAATATTTCCTTAACTAAAACTGCATATATCTCAAAAAATATACAAGCAGTTCATGCAGCTGAACACCAGAAAAATAAACAACCCAATCAAAAGATAGGCCAAAGAACTAAACAGACATTTCTCCAAAGAAGACATACAGATGGCTAACAAACACATGAAAAGATACTCAACATCACTCAATATCAGAGAAATGCAAATCAAAACCACAGTGAGGTACCATCTCACACCAGTCAGAATGTCTGCTATCAAAAAGTCTACAAACAATAAATGTTGGAGAGGGTGTAGAGAAAAGGGAACCCTCTTACACTGTTGGTGGGAATGCAAACTAGTACAGCCACTATGGAGAACAGTGCGGAGATTCCTTAAAAAACTGGAAATAGAACTGCTATACAATCCAGCAATCCCACTGCTGGGCATACACACTGAGGAAACCAGAATTGAAAGAGACACGTGTACCCCAATGTTCATCACAGCACTGTTTATAATAGCCAGGACACAGAAGCAACCTAGATGTCCACTGGCAGATGAATGGATAAGAAAGCTGTGGTACATATACACAATGGAATATTACTCAGCTTTTAAAAAGAATGCATTTTAGTCAGCTCTAATGAGGTAGATGAAATTGCATCCAGTTCTAATGAGGTGGATGAAACTTACTACAGAGTTAAGTAAGTTAGAAAGAAAAACACCAATACAGTATATTAACGCATATATACGGAATTTAGAAAGATAGTAACGACGACCCTATATATGAGACAGCAAAAGAGACACAGATGTAAAGAATAGACTTTTGGACTGTGGGAGAAGGTGAGGGTGGGATGAGTTGAGAGAACAGCATTGAAACGTGTATATTAACCTATGTGAAACAGATGACTAGTTCAAGTTCGATGCATCAGACAGGGCACTCAAAGCCAACGCACTGGGACAACCCAGAGGGATGGGAGGGGGGTTTGGGACGGTGGGACACATGTACACCTGTGGCTGATTCATGTCAATGTATGGCAAAAACCTCCACAATATTGTAAAGTAATTAGCCTCCAATTAAATAAATAAATTAATTTACAAAGCTGAATACACATGGTCTGATAGATATTTTTAAATGTGAACTGACATGAAAATTCTTAGGAAGGAATAAAAATTAAATGATATTCATTAAATATTTATAAAATCACTCAGTAAAAGATAATAAAAAGTATTACCACACATGAGGGCTAAAAAGGAAAAACAAGGTCTTGGAGTTACCAAATCTCTAAGATTCACATTGTTGTTGTTCAGTTACTAAGCTGTGTCTCTCTGTGACCCCATGAACTGCAGCATACCACGCTTCCTTGTCCTTCACTATCTCCTCGAGTTTGTTCAAACTCATGTCCACTGAGTCAGTGATGCCATCCAACCATCTCATCTTCTGTCATCCCCTTCTCCGCTTGCCCTCAATCTTTTCCAGTATCCGGGTCTTTCCAATGAGTCGACTCTTTGCATCAGGTGGCCAAAGTGTTAGAGCTTTGGCATCAGTCCTTCCAGTGAATGTTCAGGGTTGATTTCCTTTAGGATTGACTGGTTTGATCTCCTTGTTGTCTAAGGGACTCTGAAGAGACTTCTCTAGCACCACAGTTCAAAAGCATCAATTCTTCTTTATGGTCCAACTCTCACATCCGTACATGACTACTGGGAAAACCACTGGTTTAACTACACGGACCTTTGTTGGCAAAGTGATGTCTCTGTTTTTTAATACGCTGTCTAGGTTTGTCATAGCTTTTCTTCCAAGGAGCAAATGTGTTTTAATTTCATGTAATTCTATTCTTTTATCTAAGTGTTAAATATTGCCAATATAGAGTTGCTCATTGACCAAACACCAGTTCTAAAAATTTAAGTATCAAATGTTATCCTAAACTCTAAGTCTATAATTTGCTTAATAGACTAGAAAATGTTTTTCATAGAATTTTGTCAATTTAAATAGATGTAAGAAACTGCCAAGGGGTACATCAGACTCTTTTAAAAAGCAAGAAACCCATTCCAGGCATGACTGACAGAAAATTGACGGGATTTGAAGGCATAGGAGGAGTCTGCTCCATCACTTATCAGCTGTGTAATTTTGGACATGTAAAAACTTCTCAGAGCCTCAGTTTTCTCTGAGGCAAAATAGGATAATATCACTACCTCCAAGGACTCTAACAAGAAATGAGACGACACACTTGCCACAAAGTTGTTTTAGTATCAATTCTCATTTTCCTTTGATAAGGAATCAGGCATTTACTCTTCCTCCCTACCCAGACATCCCACTTTATTCACAATAATTTTTTTTAAAAAGTTTTGAAAATACAGAGAAGCAAAAGAAAACAAATGCAACATGCATCCCATCCAGAATGACTATTAATATTTTTATGCATATTATTCCAATATTCCTTTGTGTACATACATGTGAATACAGGTGTGTAACCTCCTTTCTTTCACTTAACATATGCTGCATTTTTACTTTTTCATATGTTAAGGCAGAGACTTGGCTTGCCAGTAACTGGCATGGGTTGTGAGCTTAATAAATATTGACTGACTAATGAATGTATTTAAGTATTCTTTATATTGTTATTTTTACTACCTAGACACACAAATCACTGCAGATGGTGACTGCAGCCATGAAATTAAAAGACGCTTACTCCTTGGAAGGAAAGTTATAACCAACCTAGACAGCATATTAAAAAACAGAGATATTACTTTGCCAACAAAGGTCTGTCTAGTCAAAGCTACGGTTTTTTCAGTAGTCATGTATGGATGTGAGAGTTGGGCCATAAAGAAAGCTGAGCACCAAGGAACTGATGCTTTTGAACTGTGGTGCTGGAGAAGACTCTTGAGAGTCCCTTGGACTGCAAGGAGATCCAATCAGTCCATCCTAAAGGAAATCAGTCCTGAATATTCATTGGAAGGACTAACGCTGAAGCTGAAATTCCAATACTTTGGCCACCTGATGCGAAGAACTGACTCATTTGAAAAGACCCTGATGCTGGGAAAGACTGAAGGCAGAAGGAGAAGGGGTCGACAGAGGATGAGATGGTTGGATGGTATCACCAACTCGATGGACATGAGTTTGAGTAAGCTCCGGGAGTTGGCGATGGACAGGGAAGCCTGGTGTGCTACAATCCATGGGGTCACAAAGAGTCAGACATGACTGAGTGACTGAACTGAACTGAATGCTTATAATATGGCTACTGGCAATTAAGGCCAGGTTTCTTATTTTAAACCCATGGCTGAATATAAAAGCATAATAGGAAGAAATTATTTTCAGCCTTCTCCCTCCCCTCCTAAAGAATCATCAGTAGATCAATTTCTTCCCTAAGTGCTTTTGATAAGCACAATGTTACAGGAGCATAAAGTAAAATATACTTCAAAGAATAATTTCCTAAATAAATTAACTTCAATTGCAGCTTAGTGGTAGCTACAATGACCTTTAAATATCCTTTCGAGTTGCTTGTTATGTAGCTGGTTCTTTTTTGTGCTCTTAAACCTAAGTAAGTATGGATGGAGAAATTCTGATTGTCAGTAAGATATTTTAATTGACAACATTTCAGAGGTATCAGCTCATGCACAACCATAGATAATAACTTTTCAACATAAATTAAAAACAGTGTTCCAGTATTCCTTCCATCATCCTACCAGAAACCAAGAAAAACAAGCAGAACGCAATCTCTGTAACTGAATTCAGGCTCTAACAGACCAAAAAACTATACTGAACCCCCCAGGCCCTCAGAGAGCCATCTGGCAGAAAAACTGAGGCTAGAGAAATAACCGTAGCTTACTCCAAGTTGTAATATGAAGCCAATTCATCAAGCTTTCCCCTCAAAAATGTATTTTCCGTAAGTATCTTCTAGATTTCATAATCCTAGTTGCTAATAATTAAATCAATAACTATTATGATGTATTTTAAAAAGAAAAATTCTCCAAAACCGGTAGTCAGTCACTGCAGCACCAAGCTAGCTTTTTAAAAGTTCTAAGTTTCTAATTTTGTTAAAAGTATAAAATAAGATAGTCTCCCCTCACTGGTTTACTTACTTCCTCCACTTCCTCCTTTCATAGCTAAAAATACCAATATTCCATTCATATCTTTGTGAAAAGATTTCTTAGTTAGCCTTCTATTATTTATAACTAGATTTTAAAACTGTCTTTGCTGGCAGTTAAAATGATAATCTTTAACAATCAAATGATTGTGACTTTCAATTAAACTTCACATAAGTGTTAACATAAAACTACGACATGAAGGCTATGTTACAGGGAGGCTCAGAGGGCAAGACTTCCATTTCCAGCACAGGGAGGGCTATGTACTATGCCTGGCCCTTCTCACATTTCTCACAGGAAAAATGTTGGCTAAAATAGAAAGAAAAAATATCTTTACATTAATAAGCCAGTAAGAACTACTGAGGCCAAAATGAATGAAGACAGTATCTCAAAAGAGTAAGTTGAGGACGGATGCTAAAACCAGATGAACTTGAGCTTCAGTCTTCACAGCCTTGTTAGGCTGGTGAGCATGTGGAGAGAGTAAGAGAAAAACCCCAGAATCCATCAAAGGAGAGGCTAAAGAATCAAAAACCTTTCCACCATAAAGGTGAAAAATAATACGAAAGTACTACAGCCAAATGTAAGACAGAATCAGAAATATACCTGTACATGGTCCCCCCGTCCCCCCAGGGAAATGCAAGGAGAATTACCTGTCTTGAACCTTATTACTAATTGGGAGAGAATTTCATGAAAGAGAAAGCTCTTCACATGGATTTTCAGCTCTAATCCACACTAACAGCCTGAGAATTTACTTTCATGGCGCTCCAGAGTTGTAGTGTGTGGAGTACAGGTGCCTGGTAGAAGCAAAACAAAAAACCTCTAGGAGAGTCCATTTTCTTGCTAGCTCTCAAAACATTCCCACAGTTTCAAGAAATATGAGTTCATAGATAGAAATCATTAAACAGTCAAAGAAAGAAGGAATCAAAAGTAAAAACCAGCAGAAACAGACCCTCAAGGACTTCATTTAAAGAGATAAAAGGAGTTAAAAATATGAATAAAAGAGTAACATAGTAAAAATGACCAAGAAAAACTGAGAATTCAGAAGGAGAGAAGAATTAAGGAGGAAGAAGAATTGGGGCATAGGAAAAAAAGACTTCTTAAAGCAGACAATAGTCACATAACCACTGGTTTCTAAACACAATGAAAGGCCAAGGAAATGATACCTTTGATTATGAACAGAAAGTAAATGACAATATAGAATATGATACCCAAAATAAGTAGCAATTAAGAATGAAGGCAAAGCTAGTGGTGGAGGTGATGCAATTCCAAATGAGCTACTTCAAATTCTAAAAGATGATGCTGTTAAAGTGCTGCATTCAATATGCCAGCAAATTTTGAAAACTCAGCAGTGGCCACAGGACTGGTTAAGTTTTCATTCCAATCCCAAAAAAAGGCAATGCCAAAGAATGGTCAAACTACTGTGCAACTGTGCTCATCTTCACGTGCTAGTAAGGTAATGCTCAAAATCCTTCAAGCCAGGCTTTAGCAGTATGTGAACGGAAAACTTCCAGATGTACAAGCTGGATTTAGAAAAGGCAGCAGAACCACAGATCAAATTGGCAGCATCTGCTGGATCACAGAAAAAAGCAAGGGAATTACAGAAAAACATCTTCTGCTTCACTGACTATGCTTAAAGCCTTTGACTGTGTGGATCACAACAAACTGTGGGAAATCCTTAAAGAGATTCGAATACCAGACCACTTTATCTGTCTCCTCAGAAATCTGTATGCAGGTCAAGAAACAACAGTTAGAACTGGACATGGAACAACAGACTGGTTCAAAATTGGAAAAGGAGTACGTCAAGGCTGTATATTGTCACCCTGCTCATTTAACTTATATGCAGAATACATCATGTGAAATGCCAGGCGAGATGAAGCACAAGCTGGAATCAAGATTGCTGGGAGAAATAGAAATAATCTTAGATATGCAGATGACATCACCCTTATGGCAGGAAAGCAAAGAAGAACTAAAGAGCCTCTTGATGAAAGTGAAACAGGAGAGTGAAAAAGTTGGCTTAAAACTCAATATTCAAAAAACTAAGATCATGGCATCTGGCCCATCACTTCATGGCAAATTGATGGGGGAACAATGGAAACAGTGACAGACTTTATTTTTGAGGGCTCCAAAATCACTGCAGATGGTGACTCCAGCCATGAAATTAAAAGACACGTCTTCCTTGGAAGGAAAGCTATGACCATCCTAGATAGCATATTAAAAAGCAGAGATATTACTTTGCCAACAAAAGTCCATCTAGTCAAAGCTATGGTTTTTCCAGTAGTCATGTATGGATGTGAGAGTTAGACTATAAAGAAAGCTGAGCGCCGAAGAATTGATGCTTTTGAACTGTGGTGTTGGACAAGACTCTTGAGAGTCCCTTGGACTGCAAGGAGATCCAACCAGTCCATCCCAAAGGAAATCAGTCCTGAATATTCATTGGAAGGACTGATGCTGAAGCTGAAACTCCCAGTATTTTGGCCACTTGCTGTGAAGAACTGACTCATTGGAAAAGACCCTGATGCTGGGAAAGACTGAAGGCAGGAGGAGAAGGGGTCGACAAAGGATGAGATGGTTGGATGGCATCACTGACCCTATGGACATGAGTTTGAGTAAGCTCCAGAAGTTGGTGATAGACAGGGAAGGCTGGTGTGCTGCAATCCATGAGGTCGCAAAGAGTTGGACTTGACTGAGTGACTGAACTGAACTGAGAAAAGCTTTTGTATACATATATATAAATATGTACAACAAATATATTTTAGAAAACTTACACATTTTTGCCTAACTAAAAAATTACAACATTTTGATTCCACTTGTTTGACTCAGTATGAATAGAATGCTAGATTTCTAATTAACAAATAGATATGCAACAAAGGTTTACTGTATAGCATAGGGAACTATAGTCAATATCTCATAATAACTTACAATGGAAAAAATTTCAATAATAATATATCTGTATTTGTACAACCAAATCACCTTGTGTTGTACCTGAATCATTATAAGTCAACTATACTTTAATAAAAATATATATATATTAAAAATATCAAGGTGCACAGTCTGGAAATGGGGCAGATGATTTGTAATAAGGAAATACTCTTGAAAATATGCTGCCTCAGATGTATATCCATCAATATCTCAGTACTAATATAGCCAATATCCTCCTCTTCTACCCAAACTTATTGCCACATTTCAAGTGAGATTTATCTGTTTTCAACCCAAGAATATAAATTGCTTTACTATTAAAAAAAAAAAAAAAAGCTTGCTCCTTGGAAGGAAAGCTATGACAAATCTAGACAGTGCATTAAAAAGCAAAGACATCACTTTGCCGACAAAGGTTTGTATAGTCAAAGCTATAGTTTTTCCAGTAGTCATGTACAGATGTGAGGGTTGGATCGTAAAGAAGGCTGAGCACCAAACAACTGATGTGTTCAAATTGTGGTGCTGGAGAAGACTCTTAAAGAGTCCCTTGGACAGCAAGGAGATCAAACCAGTCAATCCTAATGGAAATCAACCCTGAATATTCATTGGAAGGACTGATGCTAAAGCTGAAGCTCCAATACTCTGGCCAACTGATGAAAAGAGCTGACTCACTGGAAAAGATTCTGATGCTGGGAAAGACTGAGGGCAGGAGGAGAAGGGGGCAACAGGGGATGAAGTGGCTGGAGGGAATCACTGACTCAATGGACATGAGTCTGAGCGAACTGCAGGAGATGGTGACAGACAGGGAAGCCTGGCATGCTGCAGTGCACAGGGCTGCAAAGAGTTGAACACAACTTAGCGACTGAACAACAATAACAACAAAAATGAGGGCAGAATGAAGGTATTTTCCAATAGGGTGGGGAAGGAGAGAGTTTGCCTACAGAAGGCCTTCATTAAGAAAATTCTAGATATGCACTTCAGGCTAAAGGACACTAGTTCTAGATGGTAAATGTGAGATATAAAAAAGGGGAAGGGAAGAAATACAAAATAAAGGAAATAAATTCAAAACATCAGTCACTGTAATAAATTTAAATGGACCAAATATTTCCATTAAAAGACAAAGAATATAAGACAGGATTTTTTAAAAACCCAACTATCGGTATTTACAAGAGATATATTGAAAAGATACATTCAGAAAAACCAAAAGTAAAAGGATGGAAAAAAGTAGTAACAAGCAATTACTAACAAAAAGAAAGCACATGTATTAATATGAACACAAAAAATTTTTAAAAAGCAAAATACATTATTAAAAATCAATAAGGCCACTACATAATTCAAAGAGAAATAGACAACTCCACAATCAAAGTAGGTGATTTTAACACACGACTCAGTTACTGATAGAGCAAGCCGACAAAATAATAAAAAATTCAGTCTACAGAAGGTTTGAATAACAGACCTAATAAGCTTGTTAAAACAAACACATACAGAACACTCTAACAACAACTGCAGAAGCACATTTAAAACACTGACCACATACTGGGCCATAACTAACATCTTAACATATTTTAAAAGGCTGACATCATGCAAACCATGTTCTCTGATCACAATGTAATTCAGTTAGAAATCATTAGGAAAAAGAACTAAGGAAAAACCTCTCATATTAGGAAATGAAAAAAAAAACCTTAATAATTTGTAAACAGAAAGCATAAATAAAAAAGAGAAATAATCAGAATTGAAACCTTTGGGACTAATGCTAATTCAACACATAGTGAGAATTCATGGCCTTAATTGCTTACATTAGAAAAGAACAGCTGAATATTAATGAACTCAGGATAAAATGTAAGTTAGAACAATAAACTATAGGAAAGCAGATGTAAACAAACACAACATAACTACGAAGATCAATTAAGCCAAAAGTGCTTCCTAATAAAGAAGTTGGAAAGCTTTTCTGTAAAAGGTCAGATAGTAATATTTTAGGCTTTATAGGTCAGTCTGTGTTACAACAACCCAACCCTACACTGTAGCTCAAAAGCAGCCACAGATAATACGAAAACAGAAAGGCATGTCTGTATTCCAAAGAAAGTTATCTGCAAAATCAGGAAGTGGGCAAAATTTTGCCCACAGGCTTCAGTCTGCAGATCCCTGAAAAGATTAATATAACTGACAAATCTCTGGCAAGACTGATCAGGGGAAAAGACACAAAGGTACAAACAATATTAGGTCTTAAAAACTATAAACTATCCCAGTAAGTTTGAACACTTAGATGAAATGGACAAATTCTCAGAAAAAATGTGACTTATCAAAAGTGATTCAAGAAGTGACACTAACCTAATAGCCCTATAATCTACTTTTTAAAATGATCAATAGGAAACATCCAGCATTTCTTTCAAGTATATGTTGAAATTGTTCCACTCAAGCTGAGAGTTCAGAATAAAGCATTATAACTACCAGTAGTATGTTCAGGTCTATCAGGTTCCCTGATTTGACAATCCCCCTCTCTCAAAACTCAAACTGTCGGGCTTCTCTGACACCCTCAGCCTTGCCTTCTCAACATTACAGTGGTAGCGGACCTAAACCTGGCCCCACACGTATTCCATGGGCCTAGGTCCTTGTGTCTGAAATCTCCTTAGCACTCCAGTTTCTACAGCATTTCCATGATATCTACAACTTGTCCATTGACTCTACCTTCTCCTCTTTTTCTCCTTCCTGTCTTCAAGTGCCACAGCTCTCTGGTTGGAAGTTGCTATCTGCTGACAAACATTCTCTGTAATGCCGACTTGTCTGTGTGCTTCTACCTCTGAATATTACAAGCCCCTACATTCTCTACGGCCTTGCTCTTCTCAGCTTTCACTTTCTCTCTCTTCATCCATTCACTGCATTAAGACTTGAGGCACTCTGCTTACCTAGTTTACCGCATACTCTACCAACACATCTGGACAGATGGAACTCTGCCTGCCTGGCCCTCTTTGTAATCCTGCTCCTGGGTTTGTCCCTTAGCACCTGCCCCACACCAGTTAACTAGTGTGGTTCTCGGCCTCAGCCTCTTGCATTATTATGTTCATGGTCTGACTCCTATCATCAGGCCATACCTAGCCATGTCCTAAGACTATCACTGATTCTCTAGCTTTAAAAAATGTGTCTGTAACAATGATTCATTCTACAATTCTTCACAATAAAATGTAGTGAAGTATAAATTTTACAATGTATACTGGGAAACAAGTATAAAATGCATATAAAAATGAGAATTTTAGGTATTCGGAGTTGAAAATTATTTTTCAGGTATAGATAACTTCCTGATGTTCATCTACTTGTGACCTACTTATATGTCTTGAAAGATTAAAAGAATAGTGTCCACAGAGTTTGTAATACTATACACACAGTCAGAAATACTACCAAAAGTGGATTAAGAATAAGTCATATTTTTCCTTATTTAGAAATTGAGGACAAACTAGTAACCTTCTTTACTCTTAGGAATTTAGAAAAACTCAAGTCTTTCTCTCATTTTAAACAGTCAAATTAAAAAATGTGAAATTATCACAATACCTAAACGGTATACTTGATAGTAGCTTCTTTAATTCCCTCAGGATTTCATAATTCCTACCAAACTCTTCGATGGTTACTAGTTTGAAGAAAGTGCTCTGACGCATAAACTTCTATCCTAAAATGTATTATCGGATCAGATTCACATACTTGACTTACAAATAATAAGTGGTCTAAGTTAAGTTTCAAAAACACAAGCCACATTTTCCAAAGCTCCACCCCCACATCTCCGCCTACTAGCATTCATTTTGATTGCTTCCTTCTTTTGGGAAACCCACAATGGTCTCATTACTTAAATACCACCTGTGCCTATTTATTCAAAGAAGCAAAGAGCCCCTTAGGAAAAGTCAAGTGTGAAATAATTCATTTTGGATTTTTTAAAAGCAGGTTAGGAATTTTGTAAGTGAGAGTGACAGGGTTTATTAAAGTCATCTCTATAACATACTTTTGCTTTAATAAAAATACAGGTCCTTCACTGTGTTTCATCTGCCGTATTTTAAAAACTATATGAAAGCTAGATTAAAGCATGAACCTAAAATTGCCAACATGTTTTGCCCTGTTTCCTACTGTAATAGCCTTTAGTAGATTCCTCTACATTGGGTCATAGGTAATGAAAGTGTCAAAGTGTAGCTGAATTATAATGCTACTTGTATTTTCTAGATCTATTCACAAGTTTTTGTGAATTCATTATTGTATAGCAACAATACATAACAATTACACAAGGACATGCCCAAAGGAGATCAAATCACAGAATCCCTGTGACTAATTTTGCTAACCAATTCTCTGATATTAAGCATCAGTAGACATTCATATCTATAATAATTTAAAAATATCAGATGGTGAAACTGCTGAGAAAAGAATAATATATAAAAATTGGCCAGTGATAATAATTTAAAAAGGAAACAATTTCATTTAAAATTATACCCCCTTTACATCTTACATATTCATGTTTCTATACAAGCAAAATAAATGTAAATGTTTATAATAGACATTTAATATACACATATATAATACACAGTATTTGACCTAACAAAAAATGTTCAAAACTATGAATAAAGAACTAAAAAATTACAGAAGAATATAGAAGAGCTAAGTAAATGCACATACTATGTTACTGTATGGGATTTTTCATTATTGTAAATATATCATTTTCCCCCCAAATTAATCTATACCTTTAGGGCATTTCTAGTCAAATACCAACAGAAAATTTTGGGGAAATTTGACAAATACACTAAAAATTTCCTTTGAGAAGGAGAAATGTATAAGATTACCTAAAAAAAAAGAAGCTGCAAAAGAATGCTATTGAAGGGGCACTTGCCTTTCTATATATAAAATATACTATTTTGCTACAGTAACTGAAGTAACTTTATACTGGTGAAGGAACAGAGAATTAGATGAATGAAATGACACAGGACAAGATCAATGACTATTACTACACAGAATTAAATTTCCACATGGCAACCAGTCTAAAAGGTCAAAGGACAAATGATAATCTGGAAAAATATTTACAATCTAAGACAAAAAGTTAATATACTTACAATATAAGAAGTTTTTACCAATATTTTAAAGGTAAAACAACTCCAACATTAAAACAAAGGATAAGAATATAAAATTGGATGTCTATTAACCATATGAAAAGATGCTCTTCCTCAATAAAGAAAGTTACTTTGAGCAATGAAAATTTTTCTTAGACTGACGAAAATTAAAAATGACAAATGCAATATTAGCAAGAGTGTGGAAAAATGGACACTTGCATATAATAATGATAAAGAAAATACAAATTGTTCTAGCTTTTTTAGAAGGCAACTAAGCACTATCTACTAAAATATTAAATCTACCTATTCTTTGGCCCCATAATTTTACATGTTGGAATCTATTCTATAGGAAAACATGTACATCTGTAAAGGTATATATGTATAATGTTCATGTCTCACCATACATAAAATTTTTTAAAAATGAAAACAACTTAAGTGACATCAAAAAGTGAATGATTAAGATAACAGCACACTTATACTGTGAAATATAATGTAACCCATAAATGAATAAAGTAGCTCTATATGTAACTGCTTGAAAATATATCTAATAGTATACTGTACTTTGAGTATATTATTAAGTTTTTAAAAAAAGAATTTGGAGAAGAGTGTGCAAAATATGACCCCACATTTGTATATGTAAAGAAAAGTAGCTGGATGTTTACAGATTCAGTTACTTCACATCCTTCTGTAGTAACTGAATACTTTTTCAATGAGTATATGCTATTTTTTGCGTTCAAGTACAAGTCTGTGGGGAAAGATCTTATGTTTCTAACATGAAATACTGCATTCAACTGAACATTTTTTTCAAGGAGAATTTATCTCTTTCTTCTAATGGATGCTGCTGCTAAGTCGATTCAGTCATGTCCGACTCTGTGTGACCCCATAGATAGCAGCCCACCAGGCTCCCCCGTCCCTGGGATTCTCCAGGCAAGAATACTGGAGTGGGTTGCCATTTCCTTCTCCAATCTTCTAATGGATAAATGGCTATAAATTTTAGCTATGAAACAGCTTTTGTTTAAAAAAGGTAATTCTGAAATGCATTTATTTTTCAAGTATTTATTGAGTACATTAGATTCTCAGGATATAAAAATGAATGAGATATAATCTCTGCCTTGAAGAATCCCAAAGTATACTGTGAGGGACAGAGCAATATATTAAAAAGTACAATAAAGTGTTGAAGTTACTGTGATAGAAGTTATGTATAGGGATAAAAATGGAAAGGAAAGGTCATTCTACTTGGGGAAAAAATACTATAAAAGACTTAAGCTTATGCTTGAGTCTTAAAGATGATGTGTTGGCCAGACGGACAAGAAAAAGGGAGCAAACGTGAAAGAAATATACATACATGTATTCTACTTAAGCAAATATTTCTAGATAGAATGCTACAAAATAAAATGAAGATTTTTAATGTCAAATGTCACACCAAAACAATATCCAAAGCTACAATAATTCTAACATTCATCTAATATAATTTTGTTTTCTATGCTAGCTGAAAATCACTTTAAGTTCTGGTTATTTTTTACAACTTTTTTTCCTAAAAAGTCTACAAAAATGATTTTTTAAGTTAGATTTAAAATTTCATTTTAATCCTTAATTAAAAGACAAACTGCCTTGTAAATGCAGACTTTATGCTTTCACTACTTAAACTGATATTATTCTAAGAGTCACTCTATACTACAATTTTGAAGTTAAAACATGTTTGAATTCAACACAGAAATACCTTAACACAATAAATATGGTCTATTTTCATTAAAGAGTTACATTTTGCTGAACCTAAATGTCTTTAATCCAGGGAGTGTATCATCTCTGCTGTAAACTATTACCAAATTAATCTCTTTAGGAGACATGCACACTACATACACACAAAGAAAAATGTGGGTTTTCTTACCTCATGAAGCGTGAGGTGTTTCCCGTCCTTTCTCTTCGAGTCAAATCTGCCATATATTGCACTGTATTTTCGAATTTCCTCTTCTTTGTGTGGATCGTCATCACTCATCTCAAAGATGTGACCAATCATCTTGGCCAACTTCTTGTTGGTTTTCAGCAGCTCTTTCACTTCGTTCAAGTCACTTTTTGGCAGCGTGGGGGCCATTCGCTCCACACACTCGGCTACAGAGAGCGCAGCAGCAGCATCCAGCACCTCGCTGCTTTCTTTTGGGGACGCCGGGGAGCCGAGGTCGGCTGGGGAGAGACTGTGCTCGCTCTCAGTGGCGTGGTGGCCCTGCCAGAGTCGGGAGTCACTGATGCTCTGCAGCGCTAAGCTCCCTACCACGTCTGACTTCCCCTGTCCCAGGCTCTGCACGCACGTGGTGGCAGCACACTTGGGGATTTTTAAATGAGGTTCTCGGGAGCTGCTGTTCCTTTCATAACTGCTGCAGGATATTCCCAGCCATGTTGGTGAGCCCTCTGGTAACTTATAGATGGGTATGCTACTGACAGGTAGAGAAGTCAGTGGCTGATTGAAAAGGCCAGGGTTTGTAACCCAGTCTCTCAAAGCCTTCTGCAGCCTTCTAACATGAAGGGGTTTGCTAGCCATGCCCACGAGTGCCATGATCTCCAAGAACTCCTCTTCTCCAGCTTCACAGAGCTGCTGGACATCATCACCACCTTGTTGGATAAAGGCATCAAAATAAGAAAGCAAGTTGGCTTTTTGTAATATTCTATACAGCTGCAACTCCCCCAGGGTCCTGGGTAAGGCTGTGGCCATCACTGTGGATGGGTTTAACCTGCAAAAAGAAGAGAGGAAACGTTCATCACACTTGCTAAAAAACTTCTTAAGCCTCTTTGTTGGACACTACAGGGTTTAAGATTGCAGCATGGGAAGAATAAAAAACAAGGAGCATTTGCACAGCAACTGACTAAGAAAGCCTTCTCTCTATGCTATGTGTGTGTGTGTGTGTGTATATGTGTGTGCACTCAGTGTCTGCCTCTTGGCAACCCGTGGACTGTAGCTGCCAGGCTCCTCTGTCCATGGGATTTTCCAGGCAAGAATACTGGACTGGCTTGCCATTTCCTACTCCAGGGGATCTTTTTGACACAGGGATCAAACCTGAGTCTCTTGTGTCTCCTGCATTAGCAGGTGGATTCTCTACTACTGATGCCATCTGGGAAGCCTCTCTCTATCTGTAAGTTATCTTACTCTCCTAACAATCATAATGATCAATATTCAGTAATAGTTTCCATTTTAAGGGAAACAAATATAAAGGGTCAAAGATCAGTAATTTGCCTGAGATCTCATAGGTAGCTAAACAGGTTTAGGGACTTAAACCAAACATGGCTCACAGGGCTCTGTATCCTATATTTTTGAGTATTCACTTTGCTGCTTCCATGGTGTGCACACAGAGGTGAAGTGAAGGATAATAAAATTCCAAAGGAGGTAAGAAGTATACTCTGCTACCATGCACTGAATACTTGTGTCAGACCATATGATAAACAAGCACTTAACATTACGTCTCATCCTCACAACAGCCCTGTGAGATAGGTATAGTTAGTTCCTATTTTATAAAGAAGAAGTAGCAAGATTAGTCTGGCCAGCGGAAGATGAGAGATTTCAGTATGAACTAGAATTGATAAGATACAAGGTGGTATATTTAGGAATGGAGAAAAAAGAGGCAGGAAAAATTCAGACAAATAAATGGCAAGACTTGGTGATCACTTAGGTGTAAGTGATAAAACAGAGGAAATGGTTACCATTTTTTAGAAACACTTTCTGTGGTTCCAGAAAGAGACTAATAGGTGACTACGGGATTACCTATGCGAGAGTTTAGAACTGCAACAGGCATCAGGGATACAGAAAATTAGGGATGTTGGAATTCCCTTTCAAACACATGGCACTTGAGAATGCGGCACAAGGCACAATGCTGAAGTAGAGCTGTCCCATTTGCAAAATAACAGCATGGAACCTAAGTTTGTCTCAGGGTTCAAGAGAGAGGATGAAGCCAGCGGGTGTGCAAGAGCCCAAGACAGAGCCAAGGAAGTTATACTTCTAAAGCCCAGTAAGGCAGAGAAGTCTCCCTTTAAAGAGACAAAACAAGACCCAGCAAAGCACTTCTTGACCTCTTGCTGCTGCTGCTGCTGCTGCTGCTAAGTCGCTTCAGTCGTGTCCGACTCTGTGCGACCCCACAGACGGCAGCCCACCAGGCTCCGCCGTCCCTAGGATTCTCCAGGCAAGAATACTGGAGTGGGTTGCCATTTCCTTCTCCAGTGCCTGAAAGGGAAAAGTGAAAGTGAAGTCGCTCAGTCGTGTCCGACTCCCAGCGACCCCATGGACTGTAGCCTACCAGGCTCCTCCATCCATGGGATTTTCCAGGCAAGAGTACTGGAGTGGGGTGCCATTGCCTTCTCCGCTTGACCTCTTAGCAGTTTTATTTAAAAGTCATTCACAGTTGCCTGGAGACCTCCCACATACATAGAGGAACTAGCCAAGTACTTCCATTTAAGAGAAACAAACTTGTAATCAATGCACCTTTAGGATTAAAAGGCTCCTACAGCCCTCTATAGCAAAAATTATAGAAAGCCAAAAGAATACATACATTGGAAGAAAATGCAAGTACACTCTTAACTCAAGAAAGTCAGGAGCAATTGTTAACTGGGAGATTCTGCAAGCTGAGGAATATTGGGAATAGCCCTGAAGGCCAGATCAACAAATCTGGGACTTCTGCTTTACATCATTGGCCAGACTGCTATACAAAATTCTAGTCTCAGTCATCCCATCCAAGGAGAAAGCATTTCCCTACCACCTTAAGGACTGACTCCTGGGAAACCCCAACTCCTGGAACCCCTGTGTCATCCACAATCTGCTCTCATCAACTACTGACCTCCTCAAATTTTATGGCTCTTTATAAGTCATGACCTGATGACTTCCCAAGATATATTTTTTTAAAAAAATTCAATTTTGGCCCACTAAACTTCTGCTGACAGCCAGGAAATCTCTTGGGGCGCTTCTGAAAAATATTATTTCCTAGGGTTGCATCTCAGAAGACTCTTGTGATTTGGCAAACCTGGCAAACTACACTGGAAGGTCCCTATTTAGTGTACCCTCTGGGCACCACAAACTCTTACAGCATTTGAGACCACCTTTATGTTCATGTCATGTTAGTTCTCTGGATAAAAACATTTCTGCACCTTCTGAATCACTTATAAGAGGATTTGTTTTGTCCTCCCACTCACAGGGAGACTTCTGAGGGAGAGAACTTATCATCCAGCTGAACACTAACCCACAAAAACAAGCTCTGGGGAGTTACAGACGCAAGTTCAAGTCTACATTGAACAACATTATACCAAATAGAAGGGTTTCTAGAAAGCGTACAAGATAGAGGGAAGGAAACTCATTTTCCCTTCATACACTTAATACAGTAATTCCACAGGCTTTCAACTCCAGAGTATACACACAAAAAAATATCTATACACACACATAAATATATATGTATGCACATACACACGCAAAAGCTTTTTTATAAGAGGGCTGTAACCTTGCAAGATTCATGGCGTCATTAATGACCTCACCATCTATACTCCCCCAAATTATGGAGTAAACTAAAAATCACCTGAGAAAATCCAGAACAGAGTTCTTGAATCTTTTTATGAGCAATAACAAAGAATACATCATGGACAAATATAAAAGAGAAATTTAAGAAAGAGAGAACTCAAAACTCAAACTTAGGCTTTATTCTTCTGAGATAGGCAATGGTTTTAGAAAATATTAACTTTCAATTTTTATCCTTTCTCATCTTTACCCAGAAAAAAAAAAAAAAAGGAAACCCACTGGTTTCCTAAGAGAAAGCTCTTATGTTCCAGTAAGAAAGTAGTTACCATTATAACATCTCCACAACGACTGACAAGACCAAGTGTACATTTCCGAAGTCAAGACATCAGATGAAAGATAAATAAGTGAACTATTTAGAGTCCCAGGAGGCTTGCTAAAGGCCCACACTTACTGCTGGGAAAGGAGTTTTCTCCCTAAGCTTTTTGCTTTAAGAGCATGTTTCAGCTTCTCATAAAGCCTGTTGTGATCATTTAAACACCCACCACTTCATACATTAACTTAATTTGATTTAAAAGAAAATTTTTATAAGACAAGATTTTCTGTTTTTACAAACTCTGTGTCTATTTACGCTTCAACATGAAGGTCAAATAAATCAAAAGAAAGCTGCATCTCTCCAATCGGAAGTGAATACAACAGAATTCTAGTACAAAGCGACATAACATAGGCAGCTAACAGCACAGTAAGTCTACTCAGCTGAAAACTCCAGTTACCTGGCCTTTGCAAGAGATGCTGGAACAACCATGCTGAGTCTGACCTTTTTATGAATTCCACAATTAAGAGAAATCAGTTATCCATTTTTACTGCATTCAAAAGCTAAACCAAAGGCCTGCTGCCTATATACAGCAAACCTCCACTTGCACCAGCTTAAATGTTCTTCAGTCCAGTTAGTCCCAAAGGAAGAGGAATAAAACAGTGGATTCATTTAAGGCTATCTGTTGTTGTTTGTTATTCAATGATCTATTTTAAATGGTAATAATTTGTTCCAGAACCTTTTAAAGACAAACTCACTTTGGCTCCTTATGGGGTAGCATCAGTCATCTGCCAATATTTAAACTATGCTAAGTGAAGTAAGGAGCTGGTTTGGCTCCAAAAACTTTACTGGTCAACTCCTGCTTTGTCCTTGAACCACAACACAGAACTTAGTATAAATATGGGAAACAAAATTTCTCTTTCTCCAAGCTAGGATGTGGGGATTTAGGGTAAGACAGAGGTCTTTAATGGTCACAAGGGAAAAGAAGAACCATTCCTTCAAACCTGCCTCGATCTAGTCCAAGAAGCTTCAGCCTGCCTTCTGTCCCAACTCCTCCATCAAAGCTCTCAAGTAACTACTGAGTGATCACCAGCTTTTCTCTTTAACGTCTCTGCAGTTTGACATCACTCCTTGAAATGCTCTTCACCTGACTTTTTACTATATTACGCTGCCTTCTCTTACTCTATTCTAAGTGCAGGAATTCTCCAAATTTTTATATTAGATCCCATTTCTACTATCTTTCCATATTCTCCCCTGATGATCTCCGTCCACTCCTAGGCTTCAATGTTACCTACAGCAGACCGACCCCCAAACCTCTATCTGTAGCTTGGACCAGTGGTTCATGGAGTCACTGCCAACTGTTCTCAAATCCAAACGCACACTAAGCACTAACTCACACATATACATCTACTTTGCAAAGTAAAAAAAAAAAAAGAACTTGGTGATTTAATAAAATAAAAACTCATTTAATAGTGTGATCAAATTCAAGTTGTCATTATAAGTATTCTCTATTGATAAAACACTAAAAGCAAAATTAATGAGTACTTGCTATTTTTTTAATTTAGAAAGTGATCTTCAAACCTGAAAAATGTGAGAACCCAAACTGTTTTTCTGATAATTCAGCATTTCACATGGAGACTGTCAAACTTCTCAAATCTGGTAAGCCCAAAAGCGAGTATGTGCTTTCATTTTCCTCCCTTCTTACAGATTCCCAAATCTATTCTTCCCAACTCTCATTACTTTTAGTTACACCACTACTCTTTCAGTTTTCTGGATTAATAAAAGTAGGGATTTGATTTTTTTAATTTTATTGTGATACAGTTAATGTACAATATGATACAAAAGATTCAGGTGTACAATATAACAATTCATAATTTGTTTTTAATGATTCACAGTTTTTAAAGGTCATATTTCTTTTCTGGGCTTCCCTGGTAGCTCAGCTGATAAAGAATCCGCCTGCAATGCAGGAGACCCCAGTTTGATTCCTGGGTCGGGAAGACCCCCTGGAGAAAGGATAGGCTACCCACTCCAGTATTCACGGGCTTCCCTGGTGGCTCAGACAGTAAAGAATCTGCCGGCAATGCGGGAGACATGGGTTTGATCCCAGGGTTGGGAAGATCCCTGGAGGAGGGCATGGCAACCCACTTCAGTATTCTTGCCTGGAGAATCTCGTGGACAGAGAAGCTTGGCAGGCTACAGTCCATGGGGTGGCAAAGAGTTGGACACAACTAAGCACAGCACAGCATTTCTTTTATAGTCATTATAAAATATTGGCTCTATTTCCTGTGCTGTACAATATATCCTTGTAGCTTATTTATTTTATACCTCTTAATCCCTTACTCTTATCTTCCCCATCCATTTCTCCCTTTTCCAGGTGGTAATCACTAGTTTGTTCTATATTTGTGAGTCTATTTCTTTTTTGTTATATTCACTAGTTTTATTTTTAAAATTCCACATGTAAGTGATATTATATAGTATTTGTCATTCTCTGCCTGAATACCATCCAATTCTATCCATGTTGTTGCAAATGGCAGAATTTCTTCTTTATGGCTCAATAATATTCCATTGTGTGTGTGTGTGTGTGTGTGTGTGTGTGTGTGTGTATCTTCTTTATCCACTCATGCTCGTTTTCCTCTTCCTTCCTCAACTCTACATGTCCTTAGGCCACATCACCAACCTTTTTCTCTGCCTCAAAAGCACCTATTTCTAATTTTCCCCTTGCTTCTTGCCCCAACTTTGAAAACAGCCTCCTCACCTTCAATATATGCCATACTGCAATGACTTCATCATCCTTAAGCACAGATGTGGCTCTTTACTCACTTAGGCAAATTTCCCCAGTGGATGGAGGAAAAAATCCAAACAACTCATACAGGTATCTTAGACCCATCCATCTTCCCCTGTAGCCCTTAACCTTCCCCTAATGCTTGTGCCAAACACTGGACTTTGCTCCAGTGGTTCTTCACTGACAGTTAAGAACCAGGAGACAGAGAAGTAAGCACACACTTAAACACTATGCTAAATGCTATGCTAAGTATTAAATGTAAGGAGCCATGGAACAGAGAAGCAAATTTATATGGCTCTGTAGAACAGATTACCTGAGGCCTTAAGCTCCCTGATGGCAGGAGACACTCATGGTTTAGCAGTAAAGAACCCATCTGCCAATCAATGCAGGAGAGGAGGGTTTGGTCCTTGGGTCAGGAAGATCCCCTGTAGGAGGGCATGACAACCCACTCCAGTATTCTTGCCTAGAGAATCGCATGGACAGAGGACCCTGGAGGGCTACAGTCCATAGGGTTGCAAAGTCTGATATGAATTAAGTAACTTAGCATGCAAGATGTAGGGACTTGAGTCTCATTCAGCTTTTATCCCTCTCTAAGTATTCACAGAGGAATAACATCTCTGTTAAAAGCCTCTGTTGAATGAAACCCAACATTTTAGTCAGAATCTGATTAGCAGCCTCTGTTTCTGTATCAGGGCTTCCCTGGTAGCTCACCTGGTAAAGAATCTGCCTGCAATGCAGGACACCCCGGTTCGATTCCTGGGTCTGGAAGATCCGCTGAAGGGATAGGCTACCCACTCCAGTATTCTTGGGCCTCCCTTGTGGCTCAACTGGTAAAGAATCCACCTATAATGCGGGAGACCTGGGTTCGACCCTGGGTTGGGAATATACCCTGGAGAAGGGAAAGGCTACCCACTCCAGTATTCTGGCCTGAAGAATTCCATGGACTGTATAGTCCACGGGGTCGCAAAGAGTGGGACACGACTGAGGGACTTTCACTTTCACTTTGTATTCCAAAAGGGATCCCCTGTGTGTTAACTGGTGTCTAATCTAATAAGAGCCCATCCTGCTACTTTACCTACCATCTTTCTCATTCCCTCATCCTCAGTACTTCCCCTTTCTTTAATTATATGGTGGATTCCCATAAGATGGCCAGATGAGCTCCCTTTACCAGAATACATCATTATTAGCCTAGTCCCAACAGCAGCATTTTAAGAAGTCAATTTCAATCATGAGAGATTCTAGGTCTTTTCCCTCTTGATTTCTATGAATTAAAATGTCATCTCCAGATAACAAATATCAATCTCATTAATGATCATTAGATTCAAATGGATTCACAAACACTACTCTTGAATCCTCCTCTTCATGATGCAGGAAATATACACATGTATACACACACTTCTATGAAGTCTATGGCATTCCAAAGAAGACACTCTTCCAGGAGTGGGTAGAAACCAAGGACAAAATTGTAGTAAAATCTGACTTATGCAGAGGACTATCAATTCCTGCCTCCCAACACAGCCTGAAAATTTTACTGCGAAATTATCTAAGTTAACACCAATTCTTCCAGACTTCTAAAAAAAAATGTGAAAGTACTTGGGAAGAGTTAGCTCATGAGTCATTTACAGATTAAGGTGAATTAGTTCCACCAGATTGTTTTCCTCTAACACCTAGATGAGATCGGGTACACACTAAGGAACGAAAGGTAGAGACAGGAAATGGCAAGGAAGGAAATAGGAAATCTGAAGTGGGTGGCTACATTTAAAACCTCTGAGGTATGGCCAGGTTTGGGAGAATGTAGCCTGAAGGTATGGGTTTCTCTGGTTGCGCAGATGGTAAAGAATCTGCCTGCAATGCAGGAGACGCAGGTTTGATTCCTGGAAGATCCCCTGGAGAAGCGAATGGCTACCCACTCCAGCATTTTTACCTGAAGAATTCCACGGACAGAGGAACCTGGTGGGCTCCAGTCCGTACAGTCGCAAAGAGTCGGACATGACTGAGTGACTAAGCACACACAGCCTGAAGGTATAGGAGCCTGGGGAGAGGGTGCAATGGGCACTTTACAGGTTGAGACTGAAAAGATTGACGACAAGCCAGAATCTGGATGACCCTTAAGCCTAGGAGTGAATTATTCTAATTTTTTTTTCCTAGTCCCAGACCTCAACCTAAAATAACTAAATGTGGCTTAGTTACATCATGGGTTATTTGAGATTGCACGGTGGTCCAGGTACTAACTCCTATGTATGTGTTTCAAGTATCAAATGATTTAACCAGGCATATTTATTATTAAGCATTCAGGAATACATCTTAAGGCAAGATATTTTTGAGAAACCAACATAATACTGTAAAGCAATTATTCTCCAGTTAAAAATAAATATTTTTTTAAAAAGCCAAAAAAAAATATTTTTGGATCTTATTATTGTAATATCTATGAATTAAACATATATCTTCTAATACATTAACAATAATTTAGCAAACTTAAAATGTTCTAGCCTACTGATTTTTCTTCTTAATTCTGAATGAAGCTGGAAAAAATTTCTTATAAACCTCTTAAAATTTTAATTATTCAAGGTATAAGCTTAAATTTATCAGTAATAGGAAAATCAGATTTATTTTTTGCAATTAAACAATAAGTATGCATTAACTGTTATAACAACAGGTAAACACTAGTATTTCATATAATATGACTGGAAATTCTTCAATCAACTAACAGTCAAGTTAGTCACCAAACATTAAGTGCCATCTGAGCATGTGGTGTGCACACAGTGCATACAACATTTATTTCATAAATTCCTCTTTAAAAATTATTAAATAAACATACAGTACAAATTAAGATGCAACTCTCTAAATACAATGTATTGATAAATGACAAACTATTTGAAAGCTTAATTGTATGTTTTAGCTGTGAGAATTCTGCCAAGGATTACTATTTTTTCCCCAACATCAACTTCTCTAACATCAACTTCCCATTTGTTTCAGTGTTAAGTTTAAAAGAGTATATTCTACTATTGTACTAGTTATTGAAAATGTCAGATCAAAAAGCAAATTTGCATTTAATGTAATAACTGTACTAAAAGGAATGAACGAAACACTTAAAACTAAATCCAAAGCAAAGGGGCTAGGAATCTTATATTATGCTTAAGTGGGCATTATTTATACCTTATTATTTTTAATAAATTTTATGAAATATGCATACAAAGACAATTATACTAAGGAAGATCTTAACCTGTTCAAAAAGTATTATAAAATGGTCATTTCTGTGGAAGTAACATAAAACGTATCATACTTCTGTGGTATCCAGAATACAGCTTCACATTTAAGGGTAAATTTTACAAAGCTTTTATTCCCAGTAATGTACATGCATAGCATCAACAAAAACAATTAGACTTAAAATGGAACAGATGAAGCCCAAGTATTAGGACAAAGTCTAGGTTAACAGACACAAAATCCTGACATACTTCTGTTTCCATGCAACCATTTTTTACTTTAAATATTTAAAGTTTATGCAATAAATTCTTCAAAGGTCTCCGCCACTTTGTTATACATTGTAATTTTTTCTTTCAAAACAGCCATGGTACAAATCCCCAGAATCTTTAATAATAAGCCAAGATGGTCTTAAAATGTGATTAAAAGAAAATACCTAATGCTTTAACTGATTCTCCAAATAACAAGGAGAATGGAAATATATTAATTTTCTACAGGGCAATGGATGTTACTAGTCAACAAAAAAGGAAAATTTTTCATTAATTTAACCGAGATTATTCAATTTTGTTAATTTTCAAACAAGGCAAGATATATTCACTGGATACAGCAAATTACTTATTAGCTATATAAGCTCACTAAATTTCCTTGTATCGGCTACAGTATTCCTAAGGATTTCTGTCATGTTCGCTACATCCATAATTAGCAGGAAGAATGAAACCAAAATCTACAATGCCTCAATGTCTTTATTATTTTTATTATCACTGATTTACTCACACATAATAGAAAATCACCAGAGCCAAGGAGTACAAAATTTTCCTAATACCAGGCTGGCATATTAACTTTTGTGCAAGCTGCTAAAAATAATAAAACAAGAAACCTTCCAACGGTTCCTTGGTATTTTCTTTCATGACCTGATTTCCCAATAACTAATATCCAAACAGAAATAAAGTAGGCTGACTGTGCAGATACATATAAACTCTCAAGAGAATCCTGCTGCTCAGTCACTCAGTCGTGTCAAACTCTTTGTGACCCCATGGACTGTAGCCACCAGGCTCCTCTGTCCGTGGGATTCTCGAGGCAAGAATACTGGAGTGGGTTGCCACTTCCTTCTCCAAAGAGAATCCTAACATGCACAATAATACCTACAAGGAGAATTTTTAAAACTTAACGAAAAGACAGTATTAAATGTTTCTAGTACTGGAAAATGGAGGAAAAAGAATACCCCTGAATCTAAGAGATACTTTTACCGGCTCTTAGGTTGGACTAGAAGCAGCTTTTTAGGTCTTCTGGAAAACATCAGCTCCCACCCAAAATAGAGAAAGTAAATACTATGCATCTTTTCTCCCGCTGCTGCTGCTGCTAAGTCGCTTCAGTTGTGTCCGACACTGTGAGACCCCACAGACGGCAGCCCACCAGGCTCCCCCGTCCCTGGGATTCTCCAAGCAAGAACACTGCAGTGGGTTGCCATTTCCTTCTCCAACTATTCTTTCTTAAAACCCACACATAAATTCCGACATGTCATAATCTGGTATGTTTTACAGGGAAATTTTTCAAAAAAGTGAGAATCTAAGAAGGTATTTCATTGTGTGCACACTTCTCTAACAAAACAGCCTAGCATTTCCTACGTGACTAATCTTTTTAAAATTCTGTTTCACTGTTCCTATGCAATCTAATATTATCTATTAAAACTGCCAAAATATTTTTAAACAAAATCTGAGTATTTCCCTCTCAGCTCTGATCTTTGCACTCCTTAAGTTTGCAGACACGTCACTGGCAAAACAATTGGTAGTGACAGGTTACTCCAAATCAACTCTTTCTGAAGGAAATTTTAAATTGACAGCTACCCCCAAATTTTCCCTGCCTCCCGAATCTGGGTGAGGAATTAAGTACATGCAAGTCAAGGATTCCTCCTGATCACCTGCTGCAAAACTTGGGTCTGCAGAGCCTATAAACGCATATTCCAATTCAATTATCCTTTCGCCCAAGATCTTACAAAATTTAGGATCACTCGAAGTGTCCTTTCACATCTTGAGCCTTGTGAACCGCGAAGTTGCAGTCCCAAAGCATTTGACTGCCCTCGCAACGTTTCTCCATAAATAAGGTGACAGACTTCTGCATCCAAGGCTTGTATGTCCAACATGTGTTGGCAAATTCCATACTCGGCCTTAGCGAGCACAAATGAGTCTCTCGCTTCCATCTCACCTCGGTGCCAAGTTTCTGCCAGCCACTTTCAAGCAAAACTCTCCTTCCGCCTTTAAAAAAAAAACGACTACATTCCGAAGGAGAGGATACCGAGGACGAAAATTAAGACTCTAAAGTAAACAAACCAACAAAAAGACTCTGCCTCTGCGGAAAGAGGCTGCAAAACTCCGGGGCTGGCGCGCGCTCCCACCGCGTACAACCCACGAGCGCTCCGCGCCGCGCGCGGCGGCCAAAGCCAGGTCGGAAGAGTGGACGCCGCATCGCCGGCTTTCTGGGGGCAGAACGCACAGGTCGGCCCCGCCGCCTGGCTCGCCCTCTTCTCGCTTCCCCTGCGCACCGATTCTCTCCGGGAATCGTCCGCAAGAGCCCGAGGCCGCCCTCTCTTTCCGGCGGCGGCCGCGCGGGGCCCGCTGCCTGGGGCGCCCGCCCCCCAAGTGCCGGCGCGGCCCGGGGACTCCGCCGCCCCGAGTTCGCCCGAGCACGGAGGCATTTCGCACTCGGCGGACTAGTTGGTACGTACTCGGCCAGCTGCTGCAGCGGTCTTGGCGCGCTCTCCCCAGAGGACGCCTCAGCGCCAACTCCGAAGTGACGGCCCCCGGCTCTGTCTCCTCAGTCGGCTGCGGCGGCCGGGACGCCCCCGCTCCCATGGGGGGTAGGGAAGGTGGTGGGCGCGCTCTCCCTACTCCCCCCCTCCGGCTCGGGCCCGTGGCTCCTTCCCGCCCGCCAGCCCCGACGGCACTCGCTCGGCCGCGGCGGCGGCGGCGGCGGCGGCTCCCGACTCGGGCGCGCGGGCGGTTGAGGCGGCTGAGGCGGCGGCGCCTCCCCCGCCGCGCCCTCCCCCCTCTCCCCTCTCCCCAGCCCGCCCCTCCCCCGCCGCGCCCTCCCCCAGCTCCCCACCCCGCCCCCTCTCCTCGCGCACCGCCCCCGCCCCCTCCCCCGCCCGCCTCCGCCGCCTCCACCCCCCGCGCGCTGTCACGTTGGGAGATTCCGCTCTTGCTCCATCCGCCGCTCCGGCTCCCGCCCACGCGCGGCCGAGTGACGCAGATCCCAGCGTGGGCCGCCGCGGGGCGGAGGCGGGGGCGGCGGCCGCCGGGGCCCTGGCTCGGCCTCTTCCCGCCGCCCCCTCCGCGGAACCCGGAGGGCGGCCCATTCATGCGGCAGCTGGGAGGAACCAAATGGGCGCCTGGGAGGGGGCGGCTCCCGCGAGCCCCGCGCGGGGCAAGGGGCGGGGGGAAGGGGCGGGCGGGAGAGAGAGGAGGCCGCCTCGGGCCTGCTTTCAGCTGCCGAGTGAACTGGGAAGGTTTGCAATTGAAAAAAAAAAAATGGTTTAATGTGTGAGGTTCCCAATATAGTATTTCAAAGAGCACGCCCCGCCAAATCCGACATCCCCCGGGAGGCTGACTGAAAAAGAAATAGCACGCTTGGCCCACTAATCGGGGCGCCTGGCTCGGCCCGCCCCCGCGGGCTCGAGGCAGGGGGCCAGGTGCCGCCCGCGGCCCCCACCCCCAGGTCGGCCGGCCCCCGCGTCCTGCGGGAAGTTGGCTGCGACTGCGAAGACGGGGCCGAGGGGGGAGGGCTGGCAGGTGCGCAGGGCTGCAAGAGAAACTGCCAGTTCTCGTGAATCTCTGCTTCGCCCATCTTGCCCCCTCCCCACCACCGCCCTGGCATAGGAAGGTGGGAAGGAATGGGAACCCACGAATCCCAAGTGCGGCCGTGACAGCTGTCTGGCTTGCTGGGTAGCTTCATACCAATCTTGTCAACTCTCCTGAAAACCTGCCTGTTATGTCACTGGTTAATATTTTCTATTTCCATGGTGTAAAAATCCGACGGCGCTAGAACAGCCCTGGGATGTGTTAAAATTGAGTTCCCAGGGCACGCTGTAGAATTTTTGAATTTGGTTTGCGTGAACTTTTTCTAACCAAAGAAAAGTATTAAAACACCTCCAAAAATGTACTTAAACTATTGCCAAAAAATTCGGAAATTTGTTTTAGAGTCTATTTTTCCTTTCTTTGCAAACATGGGACAAGGGAAGAATTCCTCGAGTTTTCGGATTGTGTTCTTGAAGGCTAGAGAGCATTTAGTAAATATAAAACGACTGCAAATACAGGTAAAATTCCGTTTTAATGTTCACATACAAACTCGGTTTTATAGGAGGCCATTCCCACATCCTGGCTGGCCTCCCAGAGTGTGCCTACTTTGCTGATGGCTATACAAGGCATTCTTTGAAATGGGAAATTCTTCATACCACATCTTTATGTTGCAGTAATGGATGGGCTGATAACATTGAAAGAAAAAGACCTTATGAAAG
This sequence comes from Giraffa tippelskirchi, assembly GCF_054371585.1. Classification (NCBI taxonomy): domain Eukaryota; kingdom Metazoa; phylum Chordata; class Mammalia; order Artiodactyla; family Giraffidae; genus Giraffa; species Giraffa tippelskirchi. Next base: position 68,673,235 of record NC_137277.1, read on the forward strand.
TACTGAACCTTTTTCTTTTTGCAAAAGCATATTATAGGAATGAGTAATGTCACAATGGAATATATATATAATTAAATCTCCTGTATTAGTGGAAGGTTCTGTCTGGAATAGTCGTGTTACTGTATCATATGAATAAGCATGCTTCCTTGAATTTTTCTTCAACTGAAGAATCACTACTGGAAGTGTGTCTTAGCCTCATTGTTTCAGATTTGCAGTTTTGGACCCTGTTCTAAAGAGAAAGTTAAGTTGGGTTGTAATAAAAACTTCTTGGCAAGATACAGGTAAAGATATAGGTTAAATTTGTTCAGTTTTCAAATGAACAAATGAAATCTGCGTGATTATTTTCTTCCAGTTCCTCTCTGGAATCTTGATGTTTTGCACACATTACTGGTTCTGAACAGCTAGAGAAAAATAATTTACTTCCGTAAAGGTGTACAATCAGTGATTCATCAGTCATGAAATGAGTAGTCTTACCTGAACTGTTGAGCCTCCCAGTAGAATTGTTTCGAGTTGGAAGAAATGACATGAAATCCTCTTCCCAAACTTGTATCTCTGGCCAGCATAGAATACAATGCTGAAAAGGAAATATGTCAGGGCAGATACTTTTTCTTCTGACTTGTAACTGATTATTTCTACAGTTGAACATGGAAGGCTCTCCTTGTTTGTTTTCTGAGCACATTTAGATAGTATGTTCTTCCCACATTAAGAATGGCATTTTTGGCCCACTTTGCATTGCTTTAAACACCCATGATGCTGAGGGAAATGGTGGGAGGAAGGAAAATGAAGGAAAGAAAATATTTTAAGCTTTTAGCATCCAATTCTGTATGTCTATATGACAACACTGTAGTTAATATGGCTGCTCAAAAAGAGAGTTGAGACATTCACCTGTATCTGAGACAACTCAGATAAAGAAGCATTGATTCTAAATAAATTCCCCTCCTTACCATTTTCATTGCTAGTGCCACCCTTGACATCTCCCTCACAAAACATGGTCTTCTGTCATGCCCAGGCCCCGGTAGTTTGTTAAGGAAAAGCATTCCATCCCGTAAGGTAACAATTCTGGTTTTGGATTATTCTATATTCCGTTGTATTCTGGTTTTGTATTATTCTATGTTCCATTCTATTCTGTAAGTATGTTTTACACATCTGTTGAATTCAGTAAATGTATGTTTAATAGGATCTTAAAAATGATTAGTGGAATGATTAGTGCATTTGCAAAAATAAGGAATTTTTGGACAAAAAATATTTCTGCATTGTGAAACTAAAAGTTTTGAATAAAAAATGATGTAGAAAGTTGGTAGTGGTTCTCACATGAGAATGAAAATTTCCCTGGAAGAGCATTACTTGATTGCTTTTAGAAAGATTCCTTTAAAATGCTTCAGTGATTCAAAACAAAACAACAAATGATTTTAGATGTTCTTAGAGGAGAGAAGGAATAACGTGGCTTATGACCCATAAGATCTGAGATATTGTGTAATTTTGTCCTCTTTTTCTTCTGTGGTTGCCTTAGAATAATTCCATTGTTGTTTAGTTGCTCAGTCATGTCCGACTCTTTTGCAACCACATGGACTGTTGTTCACCAGGCTCCTCTGTCCATGGGATTTCCCAGGCAGGAGTACTGGAGTGGGTTGCCATTTCCTTCTCCAGGGGATCTTCCTGACCCAGGGGTCAAACCCTCATCTCCTGCACTGCAAGCAGATTCTTTACCTCTGAGCCCCCAGGGAAGCCCAGAACCATTCCATACCTAACTAATTTTCTACTCTATGTGGTGCTGGCCCTATAGTTAACTGAATCATGTGTAATATTCATATTATCAGAAATATAATTTAAATTTCCTTTATTTTGCAATGTGAAATTTAAAGTTTTAGATGTGTATGTTGATTAAACTGGTGTTTTTAGGGTGTAGAGATTTGAATATTCTAAAATATATGAAGATTATAAACAAGTTTTTTAAAGGTATGCTAAATATAACTGATTATTTCAAGAGTCATGACTTTAAAGACACTTGCTCTTAAAAATAAACAAATCTTCATTACAGGACAATATAGAATTTTAAGATGTAAAGGACTGTGAAGTTCACCTAGTTCAACCACCTTTGTACATTCAAAATATTTTCAAATAATTTTGAGAAATTCAACATACAACTAGTTTAGTTTCCAATAAGTTGGTTATTTTGAACTCATATTGCAATTCTTGTTGGAAAAGAAAATAAAATTGTTAGATTCCCAGGATGGGCTATAAGTCCTTACAGAATGCAAATGCTGCTGCTGCTAAGTCAACTTCAGTCGTGTCCGACTCTGTGCGACCCCTACCAGGCTCCACCATCCCTGGGATTCTCCAGGCAAGAATACTGGAGTGGGTTGCCATTTCTGTCTCCAGTGCATGAAAGGGAAAAGGGAAAGTGAAGTCGCTCAGTCGTGTCCGACTCTTAGCGACCCCGTGGACTGCAGCCTACCAGGCTCCTCCGTCCATGGGATTTTCCAGGCAAGAGTACTGGAGTGGGGTGCCATTGCCTTCTCCGTACAGAACGCAAATGAAAACATTCAATTACAGACTTAGTGGGGAGCCAAATAGGATCTTAGAAGTCATCTAATCCAATTGACTTCTACAAATAAGGACATTTATGCTATACATTGCTGATATAAAGAGCAGAAAAATACTTATATGATGTTAGGCAGTAGAGACAACCAAACATTTAATTGAGTAATTCTGGTTTTATTAACTATGCTCCAATACAAAAATTTAAAAAAAAAAAAATTGTATTCAGGGACAATAGTCCTCACATTTAACAAATAAAGAATTTTGGAAAATGAGAGGAAAAAAGCATTAAATGTTAAAAAATAAAAGCTAAAAGTTTGTCTTTAAGACAGAAGATAATGTCAATGGAAACTTTTGAAAAGATATCTACAGAGCATTATGGACATTTTATGGGGATTAGTGCCCTGTTTTTCTTCCTCCTCCATCCTCTCTGGTAGTATTCTCTCTTTTCTTCCCACCTTTTCCCCATTTTTGGGCTTCCCGATGGCCTAGCTGATAAAGAATCTGGCTGCAATGCGGGAGACTTGGGTTCAGTCCCTGGGTTGGGAAGATCCCCTGGAGAAGGGAATGGCAACCCACTCCAGTATTCTTGCCTGGAGAATTCCATGGACAGAGGAGCCTGGAGGGGTACAGTCCATGGGGTCACAAAGAAATGGACACAACTTAGTGACTAACACTTCTTTCCCCTTTTTCTGGCATTCATTGTGTTGGCCCTGTATAGTTAACTGTTCCATGACACTGTTTCAGGCCTCATCACACTACCTACTCATTCCTGGCTGTTACAGACTGAATGTTTGTGTCCTTACCATATTCATATATTGAAATGTAATCCTCCAGTGTGATGCTATTAGAAGGTGAGCCATGGGGAGATGATTAGGTCATGAGGGTGAGGCCCTCATGAATGGGATTAGTGTTCTTATAAACAAGACTGTCAAGCGCTCTCTTGACCCTTCCATTATGTCAGGGCATAGTGAGAAGACAACCATATATGAACCAGCAACTAGCCCATCACCAGACACAGAATCATCTGCCAGTGTCTTGATCCTGTATTTCCCAGATTCCAGACTGTGAGAAATAAATGTTTGTTTTTTAAGCCATCATATCTATGGTACTTTTTGTCATAGCAGCCTGAATGGACTAAGGCTGGCCATTAATAACTCTCAGCTAACTACACAAGGCAAAGTGGAGAGTAGGTAAAAAAATACTCTGTTCAGCCTCTGAAATTAATCCAAACCATCTTCCACTTGCACATTTCATTCTTGTTCTTGTTCCTCACAATCCCATGTTTGGCTTTTACTCTTCACCCAATTTGCCGAGATTGACAGCAAGTCTGTGCTCACTCTCCCACCTTGTCTCTGCACTTGTCTCTTCAGGCCTATGCTGGGCAGGTAAAGGACCCACCAGTTCAAGTCCCCCTTTTAAAGCATTTGCCATGAGAGTGGATTGAAGATTTTGTTTGTTCCCTTAAAAAAGGTGTATGACTTGTTAACCAAGATATGGAGTAAAGGAATAGGAAAAGAGCATGTAAAGAAAGAGAACTTTCTTGAAGTAAGTGGGCAAGCGTTGAATGAAAGTGGGAGGAGATGAGACAAAAAGAAGATAAGTGCACTTGTGAGAAGTTAACTAAAGGGGACATAACTCTTGGAAGAAGTGAAAAACCAAGGAAAAAGTACCCAAATCCATAACACTCCTGCAGGAGAAAAAAGAAGAGACAGAAAAGTGATAACCCCAACATAAATTCCTCTAAGCTCACCACAAAGGTGTGCTCTTGACCTGGGACGGATGGCAGTGAAGGATGGAGTATTGGAGATAGATCTGCAGGAAGAAGTGGCAGAGAAAGAGCCGGTGTCCTGCTCTCTTGACTTGCAGAGAGCCTGTACGTTCATTCCCTTTAGGGTGGATTAGAAGAGGTGGCGAATGTATCAGACACAAGTGCATATCAGGTAGAAGTGCATATCAGGAAAAGGAAAGAAAAGCAGAATGGGTTCAAAAAACACTCTCTGCGCCAAGTGCTTTCACTACACTGTGGTTCAGATATGAGGAAATCGGGTGTGTTAATATTAATGAGTTGGGCTAATTGTCACAACAAATTACTCAACACTGCCTTCTAGGAGCAGACGCTTGGAAAGGACAATGTGTGTATTGTACAATAAGAGACTTAGAACTATTGACATAAAAGTAAATCGTGTTCACATACAATTGCCAAGTTACAGTTTGGATTTTATTGTTGTCTTACTGGGATTTATACATCATGACTCATCTGCCTGCCCAGGATTGGCAATAGTATATGGGAGTCAAGAATGTTAAAGACCTTGACTTCTTAATAATGGAAACTAGCCCTGCCTTTTTTTTTTCATCTTGTACCATAACAACAGTCTCTAATAGCGACAGAGTGAGAGTTTTTTCCGACCATAAATATATTTCTTAAATAAAATTTTCCAAATACTTCTGGTATTGGTAAGTTTAGGAGTTCTTATGTAAATTGCTGGTCAAAAGGTAAACGAGCATTAGAAGAGTAACTTGGCAAATTGAGCCAAGAGTTTCAAAGTATTCATATAAGTAGATCCAACAGATTCATTTCTAGGGTGTTATCCAAGTTTATAAACATTTAAGAAGAAGATATTTATCACAACAATTTTATTTACAAAATTGAAAAACCAAGACACTTGAGATGATGAATTGATTATAGTATATTGATGTGATGGAATACATTTAATTAATATTTAATAACCTTGGGAAATGATCATGATACAATAGTAGTAGTCAAAATAGGACAAAACTGAACAAACTATAATCACTCTAGCTAAATATGAAAGAAAATCTACCAAATGTTAGCAGCAGTTATCTCTAGATGATGGTATTATAGATCATTTTTTATCCTTCTTTTAATCAAAACTTTCAACAATAAACATGCATTAACTTTAAGAATCAGAGGGAACATTGCGATGTTATTTGTTTAAAAAAGATCCTGCTTCAAAAGCAGTTTACAATAAATGAAAATGAAAACAAAATTCTATGTTTATCTATTTGAAAAGAGCAACAAAAATCAGGAACTTATTCAATGAATATGTATGTATGGAGCACTTTGTATGATATTAGTTATCTATACTGAACTGTATATTGAGAGCCTACCATGTGTGAGATGTGAATGTATGATGTATATTCTGAGCCACTGGGGAAACCCAATCTGGTATATATATGTGTATATATGTGTGTGTGTGTGTGTGTGTGTGTGTGTGTGTGTGTGTGTATATTTATGTGTATATATATGGTGGTTTAGTCGCTAAGTTGTGTCCAACTCTTGTGACCCCATGGACTGTAGCCTGCCAGGCTCCTCTGTCTGTGGGATTCTCCAGGCAAGAATAGTGGAGTGGGTTGCCATTTCCTTCTCCAGGGGATCTTCCCGACCCAGGAATCAAATCGAACTTGGTCTTCTGCATTGCAGGCAGATTCTTTACTAACTGAGCTACAAGGGAAGCCATATACATATATATATATACACCATTTATATATTTATAACATTAGGAGCAGCTTTTTTTATTTTTATTTTTAATATCTTTTTTCTTCTTTTTTTTTTTCAGTTTACATGTGTTCCCCTTCCCGGACCCCCCACCCACCTCCCTCCCCATCCCATCCCTCTGGATCATCCCATTGCCCCGGCCCTGAGCCCTTGTCACATGCATCGAACATGGAATGGAGCAGCTTTAATCTGATGTTACAGTCATACCTCTTTTCTTTTTCTGATTAATCATTAGGTGTCCTGCTTGTATAAACTTGTATCTTCTTGAAGGTGCCCCTACTCCAGGAACATATGCAGTTCCGGGACTTTTGTAATTCTGCCACTGGGCTTCCACAGCCAAACGGACAAAATTGGCTTCTGGGCAGCCTCTGATGTCACCATGTCTCACTGCCCCTGTTTTGTTGCAGTGAACTGGGCCCTCCGGCTACAGTACTGGTGCAGTACTGCTGAGACCCTTCTGCAGGCTGTGTGGTCCTTTAGGGGAGGAAAGAGGAGCCCAGTCTCCCTAAGTCTGCCTTTCGCAGGACTCCACTCTTCTTCATTTCACAAGCAACATCTCCCAAGAGTGCTGCCTCCACACTGACCTTGGCCTTCTCCATGCTCAAAGCCACCCCTATCCCCATCCCAGGGATCAAACTGGCAGTGGTGGCTCCCTTTCAGACTACTTTCTGATATAACAGATCTGAATTTTGTCTTCCAGTACCTTTTCTGGATTGTATGCACTTTGAGTCATTCTTCTCACGCCTGTCTTTCCAGCCTCTCAGTTTGCCTAACAGTCGAGGTTCATTTGCGTAAGGACTATTTACATTGCTGAGAAGGTTCCCGTGGCAGGCTGCCCAGATGCTTACGATCCAGATCCTCTGCGCGCCAGGGCAGCTGCACAAGGCCCCTCTGTGTGCCTCGTGGTCGCCCTCCACTCCTACTCACACATACTGTGGATGGGTAGCAGAAGAACTGAATGCTCCACCTTCCCTGTATGCTAAGATCAAGAAATAGGCAGGTTACTTATAAGGTGGCATTTTTCACACAAGAATGGACACACAGAAGCAGATGGACAGTGGGAGGGCGATTAGAGGCAGGACAAGATGTAAAGAAGTCAGAACAGTCTGGGCTTTCCACGCAGCACGGCAGTCTGACAGCTAGGTGTCTTGTCTAAGGAAGAAAGGAAGACTCCGGTGAGGCAGCAGCCTCTACTTTCTCTGCATGGCCCACCCCACTCTGAGGTCAAGACATCATTCTGGCTCCCCCACTTGCCCCACTTTGCATTTCATTCCGCTTCCTTCGCTTGCTTTCACCACCCCCACCCCCACCCCCATCTCAGGCTCCCAGTGTTCTTCTGAGGTCTGAGCTTGGTTTGTTTCCTAACAAGTGGATGGTTCTTAGATAAAGTGGACGGCTCAGTGGATATAGAATCCCCCTGCAATGCAGGAGACGCAGAAGATGCCGGTTTGAGCGTCCCTTGGACAGCAAGGAGATCAAACCAATCAGTCCTAAAGGAAATGAACCCTGAATATTCATTGGAAGGACTGATGCTGAAGCTGAAGCTCCAATACTTTGGCCACCTGACATGAAGAGCCAACTCATTGAAAAAGACCCTGATTCTGGAAAAGACTGAGGGCAGGAGGAGAAGGAGTGTCAGAGGATGAGATATTTGGATGGCATCATCAACTCAATGAACACGTTTGAGCAAACTCCAGGAAATAGTGAAAGACAGGGAAGCCTGGCGTGCTGCAGTTCATGGGGTTGCAAAGAGACACAACTGAACAACAAGACTAGCAAAGGAAGAATATAATCTAATCCAAATATACCTGGAGGCATTAATTGCGCAGTGTGCTACTTTTCCAAAGATGTGCATACCTGGAGATTGTTTGAGCAACAATTGATCACCTACTGAAGCCTGTACTATATACCAAAGAGAATTTTAAAAATATGTCAGTAAACCTCTGCCCTAATTCCTGGTCTAAGAAGGGGAATAGACATGTAAAAGAATAGTCGTTCCACATCGTGAGATGTTTTCAGTCACACAGTGGAAGGAGTGAGGTTCTGCCTTGGATGAGGCACAGGGGTGAAAGTCAGGAGAGGCTTACACAAAAGTGACAATTGAGCAGCTCTTGAAGGATGAATTTAATAGAAAGACTCAGGAAGTACAGGCACTCCCCAGCAAGTACTGAGGCAGAGAAACAGTAGGAAACAAGAGCAATGAATTAGGACAATAATTGTACAATGAAACCTAACTGATTCCAAACGACTTCAGAATGAAATGCGAAGAGGGCAGAGGCAGAGGATGAGGTTGCAAAGAACAAATTACGCAGCATCCTCACATGACCCTCTAAGCAATGTGCACTTTATCCTGTTGCTGTAGTCCTCATCTTCACTGAATACAAGAATCAAACTAGTAGCGCTAACCTCTGAAAGAGTAGTTCCAGTTAGGTAAGAGGGAGGTGATTGGAAAGGGAGCATTGTACTTCTGAAGTTCTGGCGAGGCTGTCTGTCTTGTTTTAGGCTGTGGTTATATGGCTGTTCACTTTGTAATTATTTATTAAATCATTAAATATTTATGATTTCAGTACTTAATGTGAGCTATCCATCTCAATTGTAAAAGAGTTTTCTTTTTAATCAAACGGGGTAATTTGTTGAAAACACAGATTCTAGGGCTTCACACTCTGAGTGTAAGGCCTGGGACTCAGGAATCTGCATTTTTTCAACAGTTAGTTTAGAGCATCTGAAGCCCAAAGGGACCCCTCGACCACACTTTGAGAACACTGCTGGGGCTCCTGTGAAGTCATCCAAAAGGTTTAAGCAAGAAATGAAGAACACAAATTCGCCTGTCCGAATGGCTGGATCAGGGAGAGGAGTAAGTTGAGGATGGCTTCCATCATGTACCCAATAGTACTTGCAGGTCCTATATCCCATTCCTTTTGTGGTTTTGAAAAAAAAAATGTGACAAATAAGGTGATGATAATATATAAGTACTAACTGTATTTTTGGAGATTTTTGGGGGGAGTTCCTTAAATATGAAAAAAATTCGACCCCAGTACAATTAATTTCTAATAGTCAAATTTAAGGTATGGAACAAGCCCCTCGGGTATATATTCTGGGGCAAGTAGCAACTTTCTAGAACTTTTTAAATGAGTGCATTCTCAGCCTATGAGTAATAGTTGTCCAGCTACTGACCCACCATCATTATGTCATGTACTTAGCAATGACTGATTTGCATGGGTGCTGCTAAATTCTTTTTCTCGTGCCCCTTTATAATCAGAGGGTTATTTTTGTGATATAAAACAGCCAACATGGTATTCTTCCAAACCCTAATCCCTATGGGGAAAAAAAAGACAAGTGCTGTTGCAGAGTTGTTTTTCTGTTGGTATTCACAGAGTTGGAAAAATAAAGAGGAAACTTTACTTGGCCTTAAACAAAGGATAGGAAAGTCCAAAACTATGACACAAAATGTGTCCAGATTTTTTTTCTCATGAGGAAATGCCACAAGGCTTTTAAATTGCCAGAATTATTACTTGTAACCAGAGTTTGTCCGTTGATTCATTAGATCAGCAAAGTGTATAAGTCTGACAACACCAAGTGTTGGCTAGGATTAAGAGCGTAGGGACTCATATTCTTCTGGTAAGGGTATAAATTGATACAATCATCTTGGAGAGAAGTTTGGCAATATTTAATCAAGTTAAAGGTGTGAAAATTCTTTGACCCAGAATTTGCACTCCCAGATGTATTCTCAGAGCGACTCTCTTACATGTGCCCAGGAATAATCACAGCATCACTGGATGCTGTACTTAAAAACTGGAAACAACCTACATTATATCAATAAGAGAATTTATGAGCATGTTATGATATATTCATACAGTGGATATAGCTGTGAAAATAAATAGATCTACAACTCTTCCATGGGAGAATGTCACAAATATGATGTCGGATAAAAGAGCAAGTGGCAGATAAATGTGTACAAGATGATGCCATTTATTATCCAGGCTAAAAACTTGTAAATATTATTGTTGTGTGGGAAATTACCTTGCTACAATGGAAGCCTGTAAGTATAACAGCAGGCAAGCTGTCCAAGAGCTCACAAAACAGAAGTGCTTACAGACCAAAACGAGATGCTTGAATCACATGGTTTATTAAATCAATTGAAAACACACAGCAAGAAGCAAGGTGAAAGAGATGGGGTAGGTTAGCACATTTTAGGTATGATGTAGGTGTCTCATAAGATGACACTACCTGAATACTCAGTCCTGTCCATATCTTCCTTGATAAGTATATGGACCCGAGTTGAGATTTGAACAAAGTGACCCAATTCATAGAAGGTGCCTGGAGTCAAAATACACACTTGCTCTACAGGTTTGGGAGCAAGTGCTTCTGGCTGACAGCTGCACTGTAATTAGCCTGATGAGCAGTTATGGATTTAATCTTGCATCCATTGTGCAGAGGATGTGAGGAGCCAATGGTTGGCTGAATTAAAACCTTGTAAATAGTGAACGCCTCATGTGTCCTCTGTATCTTAAGTTTGTCATGGGTATTTGATGATTCACAGCCTCATACATATTTAGCATATTGTAACTATTAAGTATTTCTTGCTCTTTCCATCCGTTTCCAGGTATGTTCATTATAGTTCATTATTTAAGTGCTGTACTTACTTTATGTATATCTAACATCTCAAGTTACTGACTTATCTTACATATTTTATAAAATTTGCCTGTCTCATAAGCTATTTGCTTTAATTCTTCATTTTACTTTTCTCCTTGTGCATTCATTTCTCTTATTTTCTAAAGCAGAATTGATATTCTTTGTTAATTGAAATACAATCAACATATAATATTACATAGTGTACTGTAACAGGCATACTACATAGTGACTTGACATTTGCATACATTACAAAATGATCCCCTTGTTAAGTCTAGTAACCATCTGTTTCCACATGAAGTTATTGCAGTGTTATTGATCATATTCCTTATGCTGTATATTACATCTCTGTGACTTACTTATTTTATAACTAGAGGCTTTAACTGCTTAATCCCTTTCACCGATGTTGCCCACCTCCCCTCCCTTCTGGCAACCACCTAGTTTGTTCTCTGTATCTATGAGTCCATTTTCACTTTGTTTTGTTTTGTTTTTTAGATTACACATAAAAATGAGATCATACAGTATTTGCTTTTCTCTGTCTGACTTATGTCACTTAGCTTGGTACCGTCTAGATTCATCCATGTGTGACAACAGATGATTTCATTTTTTATGGCTAAGTAGTATTCCATTTGGAGAAGGCAATGGCACCCCACTCCAGTACTCTTGCCTGGAAAATCCCATGGATGGAGGAGCCTGGTAGGCTGCAGTCCATGGGGTCGCTAAAAGTTGGACACGACTGAGCGACTTCACTTTCACTTTTTACTTTCATGCATTGGAGAAGGAAGTGGCAACCCATTCCAGTGTTCTTGCCTGGAGAATCCCAGGGACGGGGGAGCCTGGTGGGCTGCCGTCTATGGGGTCGCACAGAGTCAGACACGACTGAAGCGACTTAGCAGCAGCAGCAGCAGCAGTATTCCATTGTATACATAGCACATCTTTATCCATTCAGTTGTCAATGGATACTTAGGTTGCTTTCATATCTTGACTGTTTTAAATAATGCTGCTATGAACATTAGTATGTGTATTTCTTATAGAATTGTTATTTTTGTTTTCTTTGGGTAAATACCCAGGATTGGAGTTGCTGGATTATATGGTAGTTTTATTTTTTATTTTTATTTTTTTTTGAGGAATCTTCTTATTGTGTTCCATAGTGGCTGCACCAACTTACAAGCCCACCAACAGCACCCCGGGTTTCCCTTTTTTCCACATCCTCATCAGCACTTGTTATTTGTGGTCTTTTTATCGATAGCCATTCTGACAGGTGTGAGGTGGTATCTCATTTTGGTTTCGATTTGCATTTCCCTGATCATTAGTGATATTGAGCATCTTTTCAGGTGACTGTTGACCATCTGTATGTCTTCTTTGGAAAAATGTCAACTCAGATCCTTTGCCCAGTCTGGTGCTTGTTTTTTAATGTTGAGTTATATGAATTATTTAAGATATTAACCCCTTACTGGATATAGTGTTTGCAATTATCTTGTCCCATTCAGTAGGCTGCCTTTTTGTTTTGTCAGTGGTTTCCTTCACTGTGCCAAAGACTTTTAATTTGATGTAGTCCTTGGCACCCAGCCACCTTGGCCCAATTCTGTCCATTAGGGGAAGATGGTTACCTACTGGGGAGTATGTGAAGGACTTGAACAGAACTATAACTATAGATCCCTAGGTCAAGGCCTCACTGTGGCTGGGCAGGGGCCAAAACCAGCAAAGGCATTATTGCAGAATGGACTATGTACGAGTGAAAAAATCTAGAGTTTTCCCTCTAGATCTAGCATTGGAAACACAATTCACCCTTGTCTTCCTTTGGACTAAGTCCTGGGGTCTCAGACAATTTGAGGAGAGTCTATGTTAAACCTTCTGCTGAGAGAGCAAGTAAAGGTCTAAAAAAAATTATTATAAAACTAAAGATATGACTCTAGCAATAGAATGGCTTTGTGGGTTAGGTCAGAAAATATTCATCTGTATTATGCAAATATAATGTATTAAGTATGTGTTAATTTATAGTTAGATGTTACTTTTATGAGTTCTATTCCAAACACCAAATTAACTTAAAAGTATAACATATGATCCTTAATGCATAATCAACATAAAAGTACATAAAAGTGGTAAAAATATTAATATAAAGATTTCTATACTTTAATCTTTGAAAATAACATATTATAACTGGACTTTGACAGTGTCTAAATGAATTTTGACAAATAGGACTTTGCTTTACTGTCAACATAGCCTGGTTAAAAAGTTCAACTTCATATCAAAGTTGGTGATTCTATACAATCAGAGGAGGGAAGTTAAATTGTGTGTAATCTATTTCATCTGGTTGGATATTAAACATCTTGGAAGATGCTGTTTATTCCTCATACAGAACTCTACAACACTCATCCAACATCTTTGGAAGAATTTTAGTCAAACCCTAAACATTCTTGAGATTTTTGTAGCTGATGCTCATGCTTGGCTTCTTGAAATATGATCAAATAAAATCTTCAAACTAGGATTATCATTTCTTAACACTGAGGTGTTCACCGAAACAGTGTTAAAAGAGAATGAATGCTTTCTCCAGTGTGCCTCAAGGAAATGTAGTACACTTTCCTTATTTAACTTACACTAGATCTAGAGCTCCTAGGAGGCAGGCCCTGTGTCTGAATGGTTTTCAAGCCTCCAACCTTTGACCTGGTATAGAGTCAACAGCAGCTGCCCAATAAATATTTGGTGAATTAAGTGGTTTTTTGAGGAGGTGAGATTTGGTAGCTTAGCACAGCTGCAAGTGATGCTCTGTATCATTCTTAACCAAAAACATACCTTTTTCTATTTAGATATATTGTAGGATTATGCCTATATGGTAAAATTGTTGAGAGTTTGAATAGTTGAATTTGATAAAAAGGACTGTAATTGTGCTTTGTTGTCAGAAAACCTGTGGAGTCAATATTTTAGGAACGACTGTTAACATTGTGGAGCCTCACGGTCTCCAGGCCACGGGGTCACCAAGAGTCAGACATGACTTAGTGACTGAACAACAGCAACAAATGTAACATTGCATTTAAGAGAAGTGAACTTCAGGCCAAGGGTGGAGGCAGCCCTGTCTCCTGAGGGACTAGAACTAAGAACCAGGGAGCTGGTAGGAAGATGGGGAGCATGCTGTCTTTCTCCTCTCTGCTTTTCTCTCCATAGATTTCTCTTTCCTCTTTTTTTTGCAGGTAATTTTACTGACTCAGGGTGCACAGCCCCAAGCACTGTTGATCCACAGTTCCTTGGTGCATCTTTTCTGTTGGAGAAACCAGGACAGACTGAGATGAATATTTTTGTCTTGATTTCAAACTCAAGTGGGGAAGACTGATCTGCCCAGCTCAGGCCAGAGTTATCACTCAATAACTCGTGTGATAACAGACTTAATAGAACTGATTTTACATTTTCTAGGGAAAAAATGTGAATTATATATGTTGCTAGTTAAAACCATGTTACACTGCTGGGCTCTAAATTCTCAGAAGCCTGGGAGGTTTCCTTCCTCGAAGGGTGAAAAAACAGTAATAGATGTCCCCTGGCACACATCGGGCCCATCTCTCTGGAACCTAGAACACGTCCTTGATTTCTGTTCTCAGAGGAGACTGACTGACCACAGGACATCACAGCAGACAGTCAGCTGTCCCAGGGCATTCCCCGATCCATTCTTGATGGTTACGTGTGAAGAGCCTGAAGAGTAAATAATCCTCAGAAATGCAGTGGTGTCAAAGGAGCTGGTCCACAGTCATGCCATGATGCTCTGGTTTTAATGATTCCCAGGAACAGCGCCAGAGGCGAGTGTGCAGCTGCCACGGGAGCAGCTAGTGGGCTCGGGACTGGGCTGCCGGAGGCTGGGCCCTGGGAGGGGGGCGGAGCGTGGGCAAGGGTGGTTGGAGGTGGCCCTGCTCGCTGCAGTCTGTCTCGCTCGGCTTGTTAGGTTGGCACATGGGTTGAAAAATGTACGTCTGAATCTATTTCTGGCTTTTAAATGTGTGAAGGAAAAATGTAACTTTATTATTTTATTTTTGTCAAGTTAAAGACAGAGCCAGATGCCCCTGAAGCGTATGCATTCTATAAGAAGTTTCTGTTCTTTGGTGGAGCATCTTTGGAAGCAAAAATCAAACACAAATAGGTCATCTCCTTCCTGTAAGTTTTCTGGAGGAAGACTGGCCATAAAAAAGAGTCAGCACTGGTAACTAATGGAGATGAATGAAATAAAGCCAGGGAAGATGTTGACATTTTTTAAAAAGAATTTTTAAAGGAAAAACAATGAAGTAAGTGTTGATGTAATACGAATATGTTATTATTTGTTAAAATGCCAAAAAGTACTGCAGATATGAGTAACCTTTTAAAATTTAGTGAGAAACATATGAACACTTATAGACATTCCCTCACCAGAGGGGTTTGGAAATCTTCAAAGCTTAATACCCTTTTGTGAATGGTCAGTCAGAGTAGTTAGGAATGAAAGAAATCTGGAAAAAAAAAACCACATTAGCAATACAACAGATATATTCCTGGGAGAGGTTGTTATGATAAATTCGACTTCAACTGTAGTGCTTTGCAGTCAGAGAAAATTTTATAAAACAAAATACTGTAGATGTGTGTTTACTCAAAGGATATTTTTAAGCACGTGCTATGTGCCAGGCACTGTGCTAAGCATGGGGAATATACTGGTAAATAAGCTGAATGCTATCCCTACACAGGTATCCCTGCCTAAGTTTTGAGCTGACCAGAGAAAATCACCATCACAATCACCAAATCAAATAGCTGCATGGGACCTAAGAGGTGAGTTCGTCCTAACTTTTATTTTACACAGGAAACTGAGGCCCAAAATGTATAAGCCATACTGTACTCTTGGCCTCTCTATTTTTGCTATCAGAAAGAAGCATTTCTTGTCCCACAGGTCTTTCTAAAATGTTCAGAGTATATGTCAGGTAACAAATGTAGATATTAATCTATTTCAAAATACACTTGATAGACTTTCAATATTCCTGTGACTTTCTGGAAATGAAATAGGAAATCAAATTTTAAAAAAGCCCAGGGTCCAATTTTCAATATCTAATCCAGTTTCTTCAGGAACTGTTAGCTATGTGATTTCTATTACCATCAAAGCAGTGATACAGTGTGATACTGACCATCTGTTTAGGAAATGGCAGATACACTTGGAAAATCCAGAGTAATAGGAACTCAGAACCATCATTGGTTAGAGAGATTATCAGTCCAAGAAGATGCCACTTGGGTCAGGTGTGGATGAAGCGTTGTTAGATGGACCATCTTAACTTCATGCATACCTGTCCTCTAGACTTGTGATAACCCTGTTTCCCTTGGTTGTCTGACCTGCAGTTGTACAGCACTATTAGCACAATGCTTGCCACCCAAAAGGATGTTGTGACAATTGCTAAAGTCAATGCTATTAAGCAGTCTGAGCAATTCAAAAGAAGGGTGCTGCATAATCACCCAAAATCACTATACAGGTACATCTCTTTTTTTATATTCCTAAGACTCTTGAGAGTCCCTTGGACTGCAAGGAGATCCAACCAGTACATCCTAAAGGAGATCAGTCCTGGGTGTTCATTGGAAGGACTGATGTTGAAGCTGAAACTCCAGTACTTTGGCCATCTGATGTGAAGAGCTGACATATCTGAAAAGACCCTGATGCTGGGAAAGATTGAAGGGAGAAGGAGAAGGAGACGACAGAGGATGAGATGGTTGGATGGCATCACCGACTCAATGGACACGAGTTTGGGTAAACTCCAGGAGTTGGTGATGGACAGGGAGGCCTGGTGTGCTGCGGTCCATGGGGTCGCAAAGAGTCGGACACGACTGAGCGACTGAACTGAACTGAACTCTCCAACACATAGTTTCAAAAGCATCAATTCTTCGGTGCTCAGCTTTCTTTATGATCCAACTCTCACATCCATACGTGATTACTGGAAAAACCATAGCTTTGACTAGATGGAACTTTGTTGGCAAAGTAATGTCTCTGCTTTTTAATATGCTGTCTAGGTTGATCATAACTTTTCTTCCAAGGAGCAAATGTCTTTTAATTTTATGGCTGCAGTCACCATTATAATTAACCTGGCACTAAAGGGAACCTATTCTCTTGAGGCCCCTCTGCTTGTTAATCTGTAGCTAAAATGAATTGGGTCATGATTTCCTACCTGAATCCAGATTATTTGGCCAGGACCTCTGATATGTTGGAAACACATATTTGAGAATCTATTTGATGTATGACTTGGACTGAAACCTCAATATTAAAAAAGAAAGAATGAAAGAAAGAAAAAGCACAACTAAATACAAACTAATAAATCTAAATACCTGACAGCATTGAAGCTGTCAAGGGTGATAGTGACCTAACCATCACAGATTAGTATTTATATAGCTCTCTTTATGGAGAAGGCAATGGCACCCCACTCCAGTACTCTTGCCTGGAAAATCCCATGGACGGAGGAGCCTGGTAGGCTACAGTCCATGGGGTCGCTAAGAGTTGGACACGACTGAGCGACTTCACTTTCACTTTTCCCTTTCATGCACTGGAGAAGGAAATGGCAACCCACTCCAGTATTCTTGCCTAGAGAATCCCAGGGACGGCGGAGCCTGGTGGGCTGCCGTCTATGGGGTCGCACAGAGTCGGACACGACTGAAGCGACTTAGCAGCAGCAGCAGCAGCAGCAGCTCTCTTTATTTTTCTGCTTTCCTCCTTCCCTCCCTTCTTTACCTGCTTTCATCCTTTCTGTCTCTCTCTTTTTTCTTTCTTTTTTATAATAGGTTTATTGAGATGTAATGCACATAAAAAAAATGTACCCTTTCCGAGCATACAGTTCAGTGTTTTTAGTATATTCACAAAGTTGTACAATTGTCAGCCAAAATTCCAGAACATTTTTATCAGCCCAAAGAGACCCCATACCCATTAACAGTCACTTCCCAGTGTCCCTTCTCCAAACAACTACTAATCAAATTCCTATCCCTATGGATTTGCCTACTCTGGATATTTTATATAAATGGAACCATACAAGAAATGGCTTTCAGTGTCTGGCTTCTTTCGCTCAGAATAATGCTTTCAAGTTTCATTCATATTCATTCTTTTTACAGCCAAATAATATTCCATTTATGGATATGCTACATTTTGCTTATCCATTCATCAGGACATTTAGGTTATTTCCACTTTTTAGCTATTATGAATATTAGTGTACAGATTTTTGTGTGAATGTGTACTTTCAACTAGAATTGCCAGATTATATAGTAAGTCTTATGTTTAATTTTTTGAGGAACTGAGACTGTCTTTCAAAAGACTGAATCATTTTACATTTCCACTCATAGAGAATTAGAAGGGTTCTAATTTTTCCACATCCTTGCTGACACTTGTGATTGTCCAAATTTTTTATTATAGCCATGTTAGTGAGTCTGAAGTGATTTCTCATTATGATTTTGATTTTTATTTCCTTAATGACAAATGTTGTTGAGCATCTTTTTATGCATTTGTTGGTCATTTGTATATCTTCTCTGAAGAAAATCCTTTGCCTATTTTTAATTGGGTTATTTACTTTTATTGTTAAATTTTAAGAATTCTTTGTGTATTCTGGTACAAGTCCCTTAACAGATAAGTGATATACAAATATTTTGTTCCATTCTACGTGTTGTCTTTTTACTTTGTTGAAGTGAAGCACAAAATTTTTAATTTTGATGATGTCCAATTTATCTTCTTTTGTTGTTGTTTGTGCTTTGGCGTGTCATATTTAAGAAACTATTGCCAAATCTATGGTCACAAAGATTTGTTCCTATATTTTCTTTTAAGAATTTTGTAATTTTAACTTTTATGTTTAGGTCTTTGATTCATTTTGAGGTAATGATTTTATATAACGCAAGGTCAGAATCCAACTTCATTCTTCTTTTGTATGTAGATATCTAGTTGTTCCTTTGAATTGTCTTGGTTAGCTCCTTTGTAGAAAATCAGTTGACCATACATATGAGGGTTTGTTTTTGGATTCTCAGTTTTGTTCCGTTGATCTAAATGTCTATCCTTTTGCCACTATCACACTGTCTTGATTTCTATAACTTTGTAATAAGTTTTGAAATGGGAGGAGTGTGAGAAAATGTCTGCAAAAAGTCCAGCTGAAATTTTGATATGTGTTATATCAAATCTCTAGATCAATTTAAGGAGTACCACCACTTTAACAATATTGAGTCTTGAAATCCTTGAACTTAGGGTGTCAATTCCATTATTTAGATCTTCTTTAATTTCTTCCAGTGATGTTTTAAAAGTTTTCAGTGTACAAATCTTTTACTTATTTTGTTAAATTTAAACCTATTTTATTCTTGTTTTATGTTACTGTAAATGAAATTTTCTTAGTTTCACATTGTTCACTGCCAGTGTATAGAAATATATTGACATTTGTATATTGATCTTGTATCCCCAAACCTTATATTGTTTGTTAGTCCTAGTATTTTTTTTAGTAACTTCCTTAGGATTTTCTATATACAAGGGCATGTCTTTTATCTTTTCAACTTAGATGCCTTCTGTTTCTCTTGCCTAATTTTCCTGTCTCCAGTACAGTATTGAACAGAAGTGGTAAGAGTGGATTTCCTTTTCTGTTTCCTAATCTTAGGGTGAACACATCTGGTCTTTCACCATTATGTATGGTATTAGTTGTGGATTTTTTGTAGTTGACCCTTATCAGGTTCAGAAAGTTTCTTGTGTAGCTCTCTTTTAATGCCATTGATGGCAGGACTGACTAGTTAAAACTAATGAGATCTAAAAGTTCTTTTGGGACTCTATGTCCTTTTTAATGGTGTAATAAGATATGGAAACAGTGCCCACTAGAGCCAAGTTATCTTTTTTTTTCCCCTCCTGGAAAAGGCTGCATGTTGCAGAAGGAACTTTTCTATATTTCAGTTTTCCTATCCCCTAACCCAGGGGTCCCCAACCCCCGAGCCACGAACTGGTACTGGTTCATTGTCTGTTAGGAACTGGGCCACACAGCAGGAGTTGAGCGGTGGGCAAAACTGAAACCATTTCCCCCGTCTAACACCCACCCTGCAGTCTGCGGAAAATTGTCTTCCAGAAAATCAGTCCTTTGTACCAAAAAGATTGGGGATTGCTGCCCTAAGCATCTTCCTTACCTCCCACTGCATGAGAGCAAACAACTGATTGTGGCAAGTAAATATCATAGCTTCTCTCCATACTCTCCATATGCTTGTAGGACACAGTGTTTTGTACCCAGATTTCAATAGCAAACATTCTGTGGATGATATATAAAATAAACTGCAGATAAGTCAGTTATCAACTCCAGAAAACCATCTCAACAAACTTCTAAGGAAACAAGATATTATCAAATCCAACTGAAAGTTTAGGTCTCATGGGATCTGAAATTAGGATTTGCTTTGCATCCTGGAAAAAGAATTGCTGATTTGACGATGATTATGACAATGATAAAGGTGATGGATGCAGCAGCACCAATTTACTGTATAAGAACTACCAGGTGCTAAGTGGTACCTTTAAGAAGCTGAAGCCAAAGAGCCAATGCAGCACTGGTCACCCAGGTAAAAGCAATCACAGCCAGGGAAGACCGGTACGGGAGAATTAGTTGAATGGCTTTGGTTCTATTCTCTATTTTCTAACTTCCTGTTGACTATTAGATGGCCGTTTTCCCTAGTTATCAGTGTTAATCTCTCACTCTCAACTTTTAGCCCTGTGCCTTTAGCTCCTTATAATGTCTAGAGACAGTAAGTACTGCCCTTGGCTACCCCATGAACCTCTCCCTGAAATGGCAGAATAAAAACACCACGTGTCTCCTGTTTTTGGAACTGACCCTGCAGCACCCTAGGTTTGACTTCGCTTAGCCTGGTGGGCTGCTGTCTATGGGGTCGCACAGAGTCAGACACGACTGAAGTGACTTAGCAGCAGCAGCCTTGCATTATTTACCTATGACAGTTACAATCTGAAAAGCAAACCATAACATCGAAAAAATTTTTTACGGTCCACATCATGTGCTTTCAGAGCCAAGTAACAAAAGTGTTGCACTCTTTCAGTCTTAATAGCAAGACCAGTTCTGCTCTTTGAATTGGGAGCCAGCTTTGCTGCCTCTGATAGAAGAGAGATTATTTCTTGCTTATTTTCATTCTTTTTTAAAGCATTCTCATGTATTTAATTTATTTTTATCATGTTGGATTGTAGTTGCTTTGCATTGTTGTGTTATGCTTATTTCCATTCTGTCAACTCCCATCGTTTTAGGCAAGAATTGTCCGGATAAAAAGAACTTTAAAAGAACAAAGAATCTTCTTTTGCTTTCAGATGAAACTGTAGCCCAATTACAGAGGAAGTTAGAAGTTAGGTAATTGGGAATTGTTTCTTCTGAGGATGACATCATTTATCTCTATGTAATAACTTCTGCTTGATAGAAGGAAAGGAAGAAGGAATGACGGAAGAAAAATGGATTGGGATACATGAAAACTCACAACTGTGTTTTACCTTTTCAGTTCTCCGTGAAGGAGTTTCATGTTTCTTGGGAAATGCCATTGATCCCTATGAGAAACGTGTTTGTAGTGGTCCATGCTAGCTCAGAGTGTCCCAAGAACTTCTAGTGATTGATGGTAAGAACTAAGGAACCACCCAGAACAGCTGGCCAAGGGTGAAGAACTGATAGACAAGAGGAGATGAGGTTTGATTTGTAGTTTGGGCCACACTAAGGAAACAGTGAGGCAAGACAGTGGAAAGGCAGGGTGATTTTTGCTGAAGTCTTTATGAGCTGTTATACTAATTTGTGGGCAAAGAGAAGAACCGGCTCAGATCCTGGGCTCCGACTTAGCTCTACAATGAGATAGCACATCCTCAGAGGCTTCTTAGGTGGCCTCACTAAGAGTCTGGGGAGAGGGATTTTCCACTCACCTACTTGATAATAAAATTTAAGTCCTGATTTGCAGGCAGTTAAAAGAAAGGACAAAGCTAATGTCCTCGTAAAAGCCCGAAAAAAGGAAACAATTAAGGAAATGATCATGAAAACTCTAAGAACCATTTCCAAGATTGAATCATAAAAATGTATGCTAAAAACTTAATAGCGATAATCATAGTGATGAGGATAAAGACTGTAATCCAACCAAAGAAGTCATTCAATTCCCATGTGACTGTCCTAAGAGAAAAGAGACTCTAGCCTGAAGGAAATATCAAAACTTTTTTTTTTTTTAAGTGCATAATCCTGTTATTTTTTGAGAGAATTTGCATTTGGAGGTTTATTTTGAGTAAATTTCCCCAGAGAAGTGTTATGCTGTCTTACTCTGAGGATATAGAGAGTACAGACAGTGTCAGAACCAGAAATGGAAATGACACTCAGAAATTAAATAGGGCCCAAATGGAAATACTGTGCAGGTGAAATGTTTTTCAATCACTAGTATATTTTCCTAATCTCTCTGATAGGGGTAATTTAGTTTTGGGTGAGAGTGGGGATGGGGTGGATGGGGTGGGGGTGGGGAGAAATTGTGTTTTAGAACCACAGGACTCGAAAGGGAAAGGAAGAATACCTTTTGTTCCTCCACTTGGATTATGTTAAACAATTTTCAGGAGAAGGCAATGGTACCCCACTCCAGTACTCTTGCCTGGAAAATCCCATGGGCGGAGGAGGCTGGTAGGCTGCAGACCATGGGGTCGCTGGGAGTTGGAGATGACTGAGCAACTTTACTTTCACTTTTCCCTTTCATGCATTGGAGAAGGAAATGGCAACCCACTCCAGTATTCTTGCCTGGAGAATCCCAGGGACGGGAGAGCCTTGTGGGCTGCCGTCTATGGGGTCGCACAGAGTCAGACACGACTGAAGCGATTTAGCAGCAGCAGTAGCAGCAGCAAACAATTTTCAAATAAGTCATGCTTTCTCAGCAAAAATACAAAAAAGAACTACTGAGCTTCTAGATGGAGTCTAACTTCAGATGACGTAAAGACCTTGGGAAGACCCTAAGGTAGTGGACTTCACTAAAGCTGAAGTGGAGTGGCTTACCTAAGGACTCAGAATTGAAATGTTCATAAATCCAGTTATTCAAATTGTCTAAAAACTATTTTTAGGAGAAAAGTCACAAAATACAGTTACGATGCACAGGAAAGATTATTAAGAAAAAATTTTTATGAGAAACAAGTCCCAGAGTTTAGAGTTAGGGACTCAATACATGGGTTGTGCATCTGTGAGAGCCAAGGGGGGCCACAGAAAGGACCCAAAGGTGCAGTTTCCTTCAGCCCAAAAGAGGACGCATGGCATGACCTATCCTCTGATGATTTGAGAATGTGAGCAGATCTCCAAGTTATAGGTATCTTCATGTTATCTTACAGTTTATGAAGCCCTTCATTTGTATATAAGAGTTTGCTGTTCTAATCAAACGCAACTTGAGATAGAATTTAATTTTAACACATTTAAGTGTTAACACATTTTATTATATACTGAATTATTGCACGTCATAATAATTAGACATAAATACTAACTTTGTATTTTTGTCTTCTCATTTTGCCATTTCTTCAACGTGTAAATGTCCCTAATGCTTAGGTCCCTAATGCCAAGTACAATTTAACTATCATCCTTTTCGGTCCTAACTTTCTCATCATGTACCTGCTTATTTGGTTTGGTATCTGCCCCTCAGTACCTGAATCCATGTTCCTGGCCTGGGGTTCTCTGTGCCTAAGTATTTTATCCCCAACATCCCTCTGCTATACCTTTACCCCATCCACCCATTCTCCAGGATTTGAGCAACCACTTTCTACTTCCATTCCTGCTCATTGTGTCTTAGGCAGCAAGAGGCTTGAAGTGGCAGGAACTCTGGTCCAAGATTTAAACTGCAGTCTTCAACAGAAGGGCAACAAGAATGTTACTAGGTTGTGAGTGAGGAAAAAGAAGGACCAGGGATGGCAATGTGGCAGGTGAAGAAGGGAAGGGATAGGGTGGGTCTAGAAAGTATAGGCTGCTTCCTTTCTCAATTATAGTAACATGCCCATGGCACCCCAGCACCAGGAGGCCAAAGCAAGCAGGAGGAGACCTCTTTGGGATGTGGTGAATGCTGCAACATGTCATCCACATCTCCTTGTAGGAATAAAGGCCTTATTTCTCCAAATGCCAGAAGTGCTGGTAGCCAGCAGCCTTCAACTGTCTGCCTTGTTTAGAATTGCCTGGGCTGAAGGAAGCTGTCTCGCCCTCGGTCATAGCCCCTTCCTGCAGCTCCTTGTATCCAGTGACTGATTAAAATCAAAGGCCACTCCTTCACCCCTAACAAACAATGAACCTTTCTGAAGGTCCAGCTCAGCTTCACTGTGGCAAGGAATTGGTGTTTAATAGATGTAGAGTTTCATTTGGAGATAATGAAAATTTCTGGAAATGGATGGTGATGAAGATGGTTGCACAATAATGGGAGTGTACTTAATGCCACTGAACTGTACACTTGAAGATGGTAAAAATGATCAATTTTATGATATATGCATTTTACCACAATAAGAAGTTAATAAATGAGTTAATTGAGAAAATACAGGGAGGGGTAGGATCAGATATGCTTTCAGTTTCACTCCAGTTCTCTTTAAGTTACGTTTCCAGCCCATTTTGGGTTGGTGTGGTTTCAGGGGCTAGATTATAGAGCAGTTCTCAATTTTGACTGCAAACGAAAATCAGTTTGGAAGCCTTAAAAAAATGATGCCTCAGTACCTCCATACTGATTTATACGTAATTGTCTAGGGACCTAGGTTTGGGTATTTTTAAAAGCTCCTGGTGATTCCAATATGAAAAGCTCAGTTGAGATTTACTGAGCGAGAACTGCAGCCCACACCTTCCCCACCCACTTGCTCTTGCTCCTGAGGATTTGGCCACTTGCATATCTTTCTAGACTATCTTTCCAGCTCACCTGCCCTTGCACGTACCCAAGGTACAGCTGAGCCCAACGACTTGTCATTTACCCTCTTCTTTCAGAGCCTGTCTGAGTTCTGTCCCTGTGCTCCAGTTGCCTCTGGCAAGACTGCCCTCATCTGACCGATGTCAGCCTCAGTGGACCCCTTCTTTGAGAAACCTGCCCTCAGCACCCTCACGAGGCCATGCCAGGTGCCCTCCTCTAAACTCTGGGAAGACTGCCTGCGGAGACCGCCCCCCCCATACCGCTGTCCTGATCACAGAGGTGGGAGACCCCACTCCCCAGGTGTGGGAGCCAGTCTTTCCTCTTTGTTCCCAAGTGTGAAGCAAGACACCAAGGAAGTTAACAGTACATATCAGTTGAACAAATAGATTTCTTTAATAGGTAATCCATCCCACAATTGAATAGCATTTTTTTTTCTTTGCCACTACAAAACATGTTAATGATCAACTTTGATATCCATTTGGGCTACTTTATTACTTTTTGAAATATGAACCTTCCTCCTTTTGAAGAATCTGGTCTTCATTATTTTTTTAATTAATTTATTTTCTAGTTGAAGGATAATTGCTTTACAGAATTTTGTTGTTTTCTGTCAAACCTCAACATACATATATCTCCTCCCTTTTGAACCTCTTTGAAGTAAATGCATTGGAAAGAACTACCAGGTCAGTGTAAATAAGGCAGTTTTCTTTTAACATTAATTGAGCCATTATTATGTTTCTGGGATTGTGCTAAAGCTTTACTTAGAATTTCTTACTGCATCTCTGTGACAACCCTGGGAGGCAGGTGCTATCATCTCCATGTTATAAATGAGAAACCAATTTCAGACAGGTCAAGAATTTGCCCAGGGGCCACCCTGGTGGTCTGGTGGTTAAGAATCTGCCTGCCAGTGCAGGGAACATGGGTTTGATCCTTGGTCGGGGAAGATCCCACACGCCCCAGAGCAATTGGGCCCATGCGCCACGACTATTGAGCCTGTGCCCTAGAGTCCGGGAACCAAAACTGCTGAGCCCACATGCTGCAGCTCCCGAAGCCCACGTGCCCCAGAGCCTGTGCTCTGCCACTGCAGTGAGAAACCAACCCACGCACCGAAACTCGAGTACCCTTAATCCTTGCAACTAGGGAAAAGCCTTGTGCAGCTTTTTAAAAAACTACGAAGACCCAGCGCACCAAAAATAAATTATTTTTTGAAAAATGCCTAAGCTCAATCCTACCAGGTAACCATTGTAGCCATCAAAAACAGGGCAAATTTTGAGTTTAAAAGTGGCAGCAAGTTCATAGTCTCTCAGGGCCTCGACAGGAGAAATGCAAATCTTCTCTGAAAGAATGCCTCTTAAAACCTAAGCCTCACACTTAGGAGAATGTTTCGAAGGAATGTGAGCTCACAAAAGAAAAAAAAACAAAACAAAGAATTTACCCAGGATCCCAATGAGTGTACAGCAGAGCTGGGGGTTTCAGCTAGAATACAAGTGATGATTCTAGGTCTTTCCTGATTTGGCTAAATCAGAGCAGAAATGTAGGAGGTCACTGGAACCTAAAACAAGAAGAGAGACTGTTACTGGTAGGAAAAGGGAACTAAAAAAAAATTGAGGTCACAGACAGAAATGACAAATGTTGAAATCTTACCTCTTTTGCTCAGGCCTCAGCTTAACTGTGAGGAGATATTTAAATTACAAGCACAAGGCTGGAAGGTGGGACCCTCATTCCTCAGACACACTTCAATTAAGCTTAGCCCAGCAATGCTTATTGAGGATCTATCCCACACCAGAAACAGAGATGGTGCAAGAGGTCTGCATCCCAGGCACAGATGATGCTAGATCTTTGCTCATATAGGTTCTCACTCTGGTAGGGCAAAGAGGTACACTGTTAGCAGTCACTCCAAGTACAAAGGTATGTGTTTTTATTTTCAAGGTATGTATCTGCAGCTGTAGAAGTACAAGGCAACCAAGTTTTCCAGAGAAGTCAGGGCGGGTTTTATAGCACAACTGACATTTCAACTTGGGTTCGGTGTGTGAATGGAAAAAGACCACATGGAAAAAGAGCATGAAAGTTCAGCAGATGTGAAAGCAAGAATTCGAAAGACATAGTAGGTAGGAATGGGTTAAGGAGTCACGGTTATGGTAGGGACTAGTGGGGTGGGAGGAGCACAGGGTCGCCTATGCCTAGCTAAGGGATCTGACATTATCCTGTGAATTTAAAAGCAAGAGAGTGATGGGATTAAATATGCATTTTAGAAAAAACATACTTTGATGGAGCTGTGAATGAGAGAACACTTAGAACTCTGACAAAATGAAAATCCTGGAGTAGATCTGCACTGTATGTATGTGTGTGCATGTGACAGAAAGGATCTGTAGGACTTGGTATCCAATTTTTGGAAAAGAGACATAAAGGGAAAAATCGAGGACCCTAGGTCTCTAAGCAACTAACTTGATTGAGTTGAATACTGGAACCTCAGGAGCAGTGTCTAATTGTGCAGGTGGAATGTGAGGTACCCCAGAGATACTGAAGTGAGAGAAGAAATAATATAGGAGGCACGGGGTTGTGATCCAAGATGTCAGGTTAGGGAGGCAGCAGAACTGAAATATTGTCAGTTTTTGAAAAATGAATGCCACACTGCCAGATGACATTAGAACACATCTGGGAGTCAATATGGGCTTTGGAGCCGAAAGATTCAGGCTTCCAGACTTGGTCTCTTGGTCTCTTGGTCTCTTAGTGCTGTGACCTTGGGATGTTACCTCGCCTCTGGAAATCTCGCATGTGAAATGGAAACAGTATTAACCCATGTTGCAGCATTGTATTCAGATGAGCAGTGAATTCTGCGAACTCCTAACAGTGCTATTCTGGGTTGGCACAGGGTAGTTTTTGTTCAAGTTCACAGATGGAAGAAGCTAGGTTAAAGTCAGGAGAGGGGCCTGGTCTGTGTTCAAAAGAGAGAAAAATCCAGGCAAGGGACTAGTTAAAGTGGCTAAGGTAAGGCAAGGTGGACTTACCCTCTGTAGAGAAATGGGTCCTTAATGATCCATAGCCCTTCTCAGTTCCCAGAAGTAGGTGTTAGAGGTAAAAAAAGCATAACCACCTTTTCGATTTGATTCCCTCTAGCACCCTCAAGGAGTTAAAATCATTGCACTTCAGAGTTACCCTGCCTGTGCCCCTTTCCCACCCACTCCCCAAGAAGGAAAGCAGAAGGGAAGGGAGAGGAGGAAGGAGGCACCTATAGATGGACAGATGGACAGAAGGACAATCGCCATATGCTTATTCGTACCTGAATTTCCTTTCAGAGTGTAACGCATTCTTCCGTTTTACAATAGAGAAAGAAATTCAAATGAGATTCATTAATTCCAAATTCTAATCAGTCCACTAATTTACAAATAAAAAGGATAAAAGTGAGGATCTTTCCTGTTTCAATAAGAGGAAGGAACAAAGAGGATAGGGGAGAATTGAACATGGAAAGGGGAAGGATAGCTGGGAGAGTTGCTTATGGAGTGAATCTTTTTTTAATGTGAAGAAGGAGTATGTAGGAAACATACTTCAGATTTCGCCTGCAGTTGGTTTCCAACATTTGACAGACGTTAGCTGCATGTAAGACTTGTCCATGGCTGCTAACAGTGGCGGCTGTACATCTAGAAATTTGTAAAGCTGTTGTTACAGTGTTGTTGACTTGTGTTCTTAAAAAAAACAGGAGCTTTGGCGCCTGAGGATCCACAGAACTCTCTGCCTTCCTAAGAGCCCAGGTTCCCCAGATATCAGTGTTGAGTGAAGCTCAACATGCACCTAGGCAGTAAACTCTTCAGAGACCACCCTGGGAGTGAGAGAAATAAAAAGGAGTTTTTGTCCTCAGGGAGCTTCCAGTGTGGAGAGGAGTTGGGGTAGCACCATGATGGTGAACGCAGATGAGGGTGAGGGGAGGCAGATGAATAATGACCACATAAACAGATAACATTTATTAATTCCCCAATGTAACTGGGACCTTGACCCATTTGCAACCATTATGTAATCACTGAAACAAGTCCAGCTAAATTATTCAAAGAATCTCTAAATGCCAATTCCATTTAATTTTAAATAACAAGCATCCCTGAGAGGAATGATTTTTCAGAACGATGACTAAGGGAAAATATTTTTCCAGCAGAGTTTCTGCACAGGAAAAAATTCATTGCTTCCATCCCCACATCCCACACCCTGCATTCCACACCCCTTGGTGTAAAAATATTTGTATTTAAATAATTTTAAATGTCATGCATTTATAATTAAAAGCAATTCTGTGCTCAGAGGAACAGAAATTACTGACTTCAAATCAATGAGAAAAACTAAATTTTCCTCAAAGGAAAATTTCATGAGATTCAAAGGTTGTGTAGATCTAGCTAAATGTAATATAAGTCTGTTAATTGCATATGGTCTCTGGTGTGACCACTGATGTAACTACCCACCTCCAGTGGCAGGAGCATATAGGACAATCCTGCAAGAACCCTTCATTTTTCCCAAAGGGTCTCTTCTTTCTCCCTTCTCTTTCATACCTTTAAGTACCCAAGGACTGGATTTGCACAAAATGTTTTCTTTTGCTTCAAAACCACACTCCCCATGCCCTTGGTGGGTGAGATACTTCTAGTTGAACAGCTCCTGATGCCTGCTCAACATCCCTTCTTAAACACAGCAGCCTGTCTCCCCCTTCCCTTAGCCACAGTGATTGGTTCCCCAGGGCATGAACTGGAAGGTAAGCCAGCCAAAGTCTTCACCAAGGAAGATGCTGCTAAGTTGCTGCTAAGTCGCTTCAGTCGTGTCCGACTCTGTGCGACCCCATAGACGGCAGCCCACCAGGCTCCGCCGTCCCTAGGATTCTCCAGGCAAGAATACTGGAGTGGGTTGCCATTTCCTTCTCCAGTGCATGAAAGGGAAAAGTGAAAGTGAAGTCGCTCAGTCATGTCCGACTCTTAGCGACCCATGGACTGTAGCCTACCAGGCTCCTCTGTCCATGGGATTTTCCAGGCAAGAGTACTGGAGTGGGGTGCCATTGCCGTCTCTGCAAGGAAGATGGGAGGGGTAGATTTTCCTGATAACCTTGGGACACTCCCTGGATTCCACTTGTTAAGCTTGTGGTGCTTAAATTTCTGTCAACTTCTCTAGGCTTTGCCTGGTTGTTTAGTCAAACACCAGTCTAGATATCTATATGAAGGTATTTTTAAAATGTAATCAATGCAGTCAATCCTAAAGGAAATCAACCCTGAATATTCATTGGAAGGATTGATGCAGAAGCTGAAACTCTAGCACTTTGGCCACCTGATGCAAAGAGCCAACTCACTGGCTAAGACCCTGATGCTGGGAAAGGTTGACAGCAAAAGGAGAAGAGGCAGCAGAGGATGAAATGGTTAGATAGCATCACTGACTCAATAGACATGAATTTGAGCAAACTCCAGGAGATAGTGAAGGACAGAGGAGCCTGGTGTGCTACAGTCCATGGGGCCTCAAAGAGTTGCACAAGACTTAGCAACTGAAATATTTGCAACTGAAATATTTGACTGAAGTCATATTTTCACCCTCCAAATATTTCAGTTGCTAATATTTCAGTTGCACACAAAATATTTAAATCAACAGACTTTGGTTAAATCAGATTACCTTCCATAATATGAGTGGGCCTCATCCAATCAGTCGAAAGTCTTAAGAACAAAGATAGATTTCCCAAGAAGGAATTCTTCTCAAGACTCCAACACAGAGACACTGCTTGAGTTTCCAGACTACTGCCCTGCAGAATTTGGATTCAAGACTCTTACCTCATTTTCCAGCCTGCCAGCCTGCCCTACAAATTACCCCACAATCACATGAGCAGAATCCTTAAGGAAATCTCTTCTGTCTGTCTTTCTGCTTCCTTTCCCCCACCCTCCCCTGCCTCTTCTCTTTCTGTTACCCTCTCTCCTATTGATTCTGTTCCTCTGGAGAACCCTGACTATTACACTAAGTCATATTTTCACCCTCCAAAAGCACAGGGTTTTGTTTTTTTAAGCCAGCTTGAGTTGTGTTTCCATCACCTATAAGTAAGAATCTTGAACATTCTTGGGTATAATTGGACAGAGTGTCTTATAGGTTGATAGATGAAAGATTCTTCTAGAATTCTGCCTTATTAGTTACTATACAATAAGCTACTTAAGGACAGAGATTGTGTCTGATGCTTTATTCAACTGTCCTTGCTAAGAATTCTTGATACACTATCATGTTAATAAACGTTGGTTGAGCTGACTTATGGGCTTTCCTGGTAGTTCAGACTGTAAAGAACCTGCCTACAGTGCTTAGTTATAGAAGGAGGTGACCTGGAGTGCTCAGCTCATGAAATTGTCCAGGTACGTGGAAATACAGCTCCTCTGACATTTAAAAAGACCAAGAATACCACAGATTTTTATCATTTGGTTATGATAGCCATAGAGGCTTCCTTGGTGGCTCAACAGTAAAGAATCCACCTGCAATGCAGGAGACGTAGAAGATGCGGGTTTGATCCCTGGGTGGGGAAGATCCCCTGCAGAAGGGAATGGCAACCCTCTCCAGTACTGTTGCCTGGAGAATCCTATGGATAGAGGAACCTGGTTGGCTACAGTCCATGGGGTCGCAAAGAGTCAGATATGACTGAGCACACAGGCATATGATAACCGGAACAGGTAGCTTCAGCAATTATTATTTTTATGGAGTTTCCTAGAAATTGTTGCAGTGTGTTTTTATTTATGTCCCAACATGTGTATGTCTATTATCAATACACATGGGTTTCATTCTAGGTGTTTGGATTGGATGGTGCACATTTCTTGGCCGCATCAAAGCAGTACCCATGCAGGGAGATCCCTAGTCAAGAGCAGGACAGCTCCATCATTGCTACATTGTAGTGTTAGTTGGCTTGGCCTGTCTTTTAACCAATTACCACAGACTAGGTGGTTTAAACAAATATGTACTCTCTCATGGTTCTGAAAACTGAAATCACGGTGTCAGCAGGCCCTTAATTCCTCTGAAGGCAATGGGAAGGATTGTTCCAACCCTCTCTTCTAGTTTCTGATAGTTCCTTGACTTATGAAAGCATGACTCCAACCTTCAAGTGGTATTCTTCTTGTCTGTGAATGTTCATATCTAAATTTCCCCTTTTGGGGTGAGCTCATCTTAACTAATTACATCTGCACTTATTAATAGAAAAATAAGGTCATATTCTGAGATATTAAGGGTTAGGAGTTCAGCATGTTTCAACCCATAACAACTGTCTGTACTTCCTCAACTAATTTCTTAGCAGCCTTTGTATGAAAGCACCAGAGCCATGAGTGACAGGAGAATGGGAATGCTGGCACCAGTGCTAGGAACACATTGCTGAGACTGGCCACTCAGTGGCTCTGTGATTGCAGCCACGCATTCCCACCCCAAACAATAATTTCTATCTGGCGGCAGCAGCTTTGTTCCAGGACCAATACTGATCATCCTCTCCTTGTACTCTCCTCTAATGGATCTTCTTTCCTTCTGTAATATCCTCTAATTGGTTTTCAGTCTGTTTCTTCTCCCTCCTTAGAAAACAATAACCAAGAAACAAGAATTAGAAACCACATGAAAAGAAAGAGAGGAAGAGCAAGAGAGGTTTTAAAAAGAACACTGTTAAAGGTGGCAAAGGTACTATTTTCTGTGACATATAGAGCAGAGGTTGGGAAGCTTCAAAAAGTCACGTTCTGAGCTTCCAGGGGCTTCGTACCACTCAGACCAGCTAGAGACGGAGGAGGTGGCACCCGGAGCAGCACTAGGATGGCGCTCGGCAGTGGAGGAGCGTGAAGGCCACTGTGCTGCTGCAAGCTCTCCATTTCAGTGCAGGTGGGGCCAGAGACAGTTCTTCCAGATGACTGGGGAGAGGGGACATGACGAGGGTGGGGGCCAGGGAGCTTCGAGGAAGCTGATGAGTTTGTGGAGGAAACTTGCCTAAGGGACACTGAAAACAGGCCTACGTGCTGTCTTTGTCATGCTTGCTATAGGTCAGAGTCACCTCCTCTTGGAAAGCTTTCAGTGTAGTCCCTGATGCATAAAGAGTTGTGAACACCTGGCCTATATCAGTTGGATAATTTTACATAACTCCTATGCAGCCAAGTAAATTGACACCAGATTAGAGGCCCAGCACCTAACACAGAAGATAGAATCTAAAAGCAAGTAAGAATTAAAGACTCTTAAATGCATTAGCAGCAGCAGCAGCAGCAAATGCATTAGCAATATTCATGTTATCTCTATTTATATTTAACATAGTTCTTGTAAATCAGTAGCAAATTCAGAAAACTATGATGACTCACTTATAGGCCAGAAAGTATATATTTTTTTCCAGAAACTCTCTGAAATTACACGTTTCAAGAATTTTACCTGCGAAGTTCTTGGGCCCGCCATCCGTCCAGCTGAAAATAAAAATTTAGCCCAAGAGCATTTTTTTTTTTTTTTTTGCCTACTTATCTACAAACAGTAAAACAATAGGGAACAGGATTCTCCCCACATATTGTAATCTGATAAAGCTGGATGTTTGGCTTTATAAAAACCCAGCCTACCTTTTGTAGAGTCCCTCTCCTATTTCTTGATTTCTGTCCTACATTTATAGCTGGAAAAAAACAGTAATTTTGTGGTAATCTTCACTAATATCAAAATAATGGAGAAAGTATTCATTACAACACAATTTAAAAAGATATACAGCCAATTTTTTTTTTCGAAATACAAATCTGCTTAAAATTGGCACAAATCCTGGTCCATAATCAGTGTTCAGTAAATGATGGTTTAAATAAATTGTAGAAAGAGGGGGCTTGGAGTGCTGCTACCAACACACACACACATACAACCTCACCATTTATGGTGGTTTTCTATTCTTTAGGAGCAAAATACAAGTCAAGATAAGATGTAAACACTAAGTAAGGGTGTATCCTTAAGCTTCAGGTTAAGATATATTACTTCTTAGTCACTCTGAAGTTATGAGGTTTGGTCATAAGGTTATTCAGTAAGGTCATTGTTGCCTGCAAGTTACAGTTGTGCTGGTGGCAAAATAGTTTACGTCTCCATAGCCACATAGTAAAATGAATCTAGATAACTCTATCTCAGTTACATTCAGAATGAAGAGAATTGCTCTCCTAGCTAGTAGACAAAATGAATTCTTTGAGGATCACAGTTAAAAAAAAGTCATTCTGCTAAAATGTGTTTTCAACTGTTTCAGAGTAGTTTGCAAAGTTTCGGGGACAAAAGCAAAACATCACTTGATGCTCTCCACGGGGAAGGCTACAGTACCACAAGTGATAAAAATGATGACTGAATCCATAGCATTCTTCAAGACAGATATTTGAATCCAATAAGACATTTTCTGGAAAAGCAGTTCTAAGTTACAGTGGTATTTGTAATACTGGCTTGCTTAGAATAAGACCAGTTTCCTAAAAACACTTGTAGGCATCTGTGAATAACATCCATAAACAGAATGGCTTAAAGAGTAAATATCTGCATTTTTCCTCACTCTCTCTTCCATGGGAAAGGTCGCAGTCTTCTCTTCCCCTTCGCTAAATGTCCTCATTTCAGCCTCAAGCAATGATTTTCACCAAAGGAGATTTTGTTCCCCAGGAGATTCTTGGCACTGTTTGGAGACATTGTTGGTTCTTATTAATATATCTGGTGGGGGAAGGGAGGAGGCAAGGAGGGGAGGAAAGGGTACAGGGCTGCTGCCAACCATCCTAAAATGCACAGGACAGGCCTACAGCAAAGAATTATCTAGACCAAAATATCGATAGTTCTGAGACTGAGAAACACTAACCTGAGAGGGATAAATGAGGCAGGTGTGTATGTGTTCACGTGTATGTGTGTATATATGTGCAGCATTGTCACACAAACAAGTAGACTATACCCATGCTTGGACTCTGAAAGCTGGCTGAAAACCATGTAAACTGGTAGCCTTACCAGTCAGCAGTTCCAATAAATAAATTCTACTTTCGAGCGAGATGTGAGGCAAGCTCAGAAAGGATATTTTTTATTCTTTGCTCCACCCCAGTTCCTCAAGTAGGAGCTCTAAAGGAAGTGTTGTGGTAAACAAGCCCAGGAACTGCTTTATTCTAAGGTTCAACCCATGGTAAACCTGTTGACTCTGTTCTAAGGTTTTAGAATTGTGGCTGGACCTTTTAGGCTGGGCTTTTCTACTTCTGTACGGGGCACCTTCATGAGTTTGTTCCTTCTCTCCTAGAAATATTAACTGAGTGTTTTAACAGTGACTGCCATGGGGGCATTCCTTCTGTCATCCCTTTTACTCAGTTGTTGGTTTTTTCTTCTCACCCTCTGGGCCCGTATCCAAGACAGCAGAAGAGTTCAGGTCACGTTTCCTTTCCAGCGAGTTGTTTTGGATAGCAATGGAGTCTTTAGCATTCACAGGATTTGGAGGGCTTCAGCATAATTTTATCTTCACATACCAACAATCCCTTATGGCAAGTTCCTTTTCTCTCTTGAAAACCATATAGCACACTTCTGTTTCCCCATCCAGTCCCCCGTCTCACCGGCCACAGCTCTGAAATGACTGTGTTCTCTACCATGGTCTTCCTGAGCCAAGTCACAGCCTCCTTTTAGGAACAACAGCCACCCATGGTAAACCCACCTGAGGAGGGTTTTGACTCGACTAAAATGTCAACCAGCATCAGAGGCTTTCGAAATTTAACTGATAGATACTAGAAATGTCAGTCATTTCACACCAGAAATTTTAACCAGATAAAGCACCATGTAGCAAAACTACCTACCAACATCCTTTTAACAAACCAAAAGGCAAGAGGGAAAAAAAGCCGCACCCCGTATAATTAATCTGTACAAAATAACACAGTCAATGTATTTTTAACAGTAATAATCAGAGGATGCTAGAGCTGGATGGGACATTCTCTGCTGCTTAGGTGGGCTCCCTGTAACAAGTGCTGGGATTTTTTTACTCTCTTGGTTTATTTTGATGATGATGACACGAATACCCAGGGAGGGAAACTGACTTGGCAAAGTCACATAGGCATCTGGGCAAAGTCAGAACTGGAAACACAATGTGCGTGTTCTTCCGCATATTTAAAAGGCTGAAAACAAAAAAGACTGTGGTATTTATATGCATACGTTTCCAGTTGCTTCCACTGCTGTCCTTTTTCCCCCATTATCTTTTAACCCAAATTTCCCACCTAATTACACAGGCTATTTTGGAAATAAGAACACATATTTTTAATGCAAATAATGCCCTTTTAAAAGAAGTTGTAAACACCCACAACATTTTTATGTTTTGGGACTTGATTGTTATTGTTCAGTTGCCAAGTTGTGTCCGACTCTTAGGACCCCATGAATTGCAACATGCCAGGCTTCCCTGTCCTTCATTATCTCCCTTAGTTTGTTCAAACTCATGTCCATTGAGTTAATGATGCCATCCAACCATCTCATCCTCTGTTGGCCCTTTCTCCTCCTGCTTTCAATGTTTCCTAGCATCAGGGTCTTTTCCGGTGAGTCGGCTCTTTGCATCAGGTGACCAAAGTATTGGAGCTTCACTTTCAGCATGAGATCTTCCAATGAATATTCAGGGTTGATTTCCTTTAGGATTGACTGGTTTGATCTTCTTGCTGTCCAAGGGACTCTCAAGAGTCTTCTCCGACACCACAGTTAAAAAGCATCAATTCTTCAGCACTCAGCCTTCTTTATGGTCCAACTCACACATCCGTACATGACTACTGGAAAAACCATAGCTTTGACTAGACAGACCTTTGTCAGCCTACTGATATCTTTGCTTTTGAATATGCTGTCTAGGTTTGTCATAGCTTTTCTTCCAAGGAGTAAGCATCTTTTACTTTCATAGCTGCAGTCACTGTCCACAGTGATTTTGAAGCCTAAGAAAATGAAATCTGACACCGTTTCCACTTTTTCCCCATCTATTTGCTGTGAAGTGAGAAAACTAAGATCATGGCATCTGGTCCCATCACTTCATGGGAAATAGATGGGGAAACAGTGGAAACAGTGTCAGACTTTATTTTTTTGGGCTCCAAAATCACTGCTGATGGTGATTGCAGCCATGAAATTAAAAGACGCTTACCCCTTGAAAGGAAGGTTATGACCAACCTAGATAGCATATTTAAAAGCAGAGACATTACTTTGCCAACAAAGGTCTGTCTAGTCAAGGCTATGTTTTTTCCAGTGGTCATATATGGATGTGAGAGTTGGACGGTGAAGAAAGCTGAGTGCTGAAGAATTGATGCTTTTGAACTGTGGTGTTGAGAAGACTCTTGAGAGTCCCTTGGACTGCAAGGAGATCCAGTCAATCCATCCTAAAGGAGATCAGTCCTGGATGTTCCTTGGAAGGACTGATGTTGAAGCTGAAACTCCAATACTTTGGCCACCTCATGCAAAGAGTTGACTCATTGGAAAAGACCCTGATGCTGGGAAGGATTGGGGGCAGGAGGAGAAGGGGACGACAGAGGATGAGATGGTTGGATGGCATCACCAACTCGATGGACATGGGTTTGGGTAGACTCCGGGAGTTGGTGATGGACAGGAAGGCCTGGCGTGCTGCGATTCATGGGGTCGCAAAGAATCGGACATGACTGAGCGACTGAACTGAACTGAACTGAACTGATGGGACCAGATGCCATGATCTTCATTTTTAAATGCTGAGTTTTAAACCAGATTTTTCACTCTACTCATTCACCTTCATCAAGGAGCTCTTTAGTTCCTCTTCACTTTCTGCTATTAGCGGGTATCATCTGCATAACTGAGGTTGTTGATATTTCTTCTGGCAATCTTGATTCCAGCTTGTGAGTCATCCAGCCAAACATTTTGTATGATGTACTCAGCATATAAGTCAAATTAAGCAGGGTGACAGTATACAGCCTTGACATAATCCTTTCCCAATTTTGAACCAGTCTGTTGTCTCATGTCCAGTTCTAACTGTTGCTTTTTGTCCTACATACAGGTTTCTCAGGAGGCAGGTAAGGTGGCCTGGTATTACCATCTCTTCAAGAACATTCTACAGTTTGTTGTGATCCACACAGTCTAAGACTTTAGTGTAGTCAGTGAAACAGAAGTAGTTTTTTTTTTTGGAATTTCCTTTCTTTTTCTGTGATCCACTGTATGTTATGGTGGCAATTTGATCTCTGGTTTGTCTGCCTTAAATCCAGCTAGTACATCTGGAAGTTCTCCATTTACGTACTCCTGAAGCCTGGCTTGAAGGATTTTGAGCATAATCTTGAGCTAGCATGTGAAATGAGCAATTGACAGTAATTTTACCATTCTTTGGCATTGCCTTTCTTTGGGATTGGAATGAAAACTGACCCTTTCCAGTCCTGTGGCCACTGCTGAGTATTCCATATTTGCAGCACTTTCACAGCGTCATCTTTTAGGATTTGAAATAGCTCAGCTGGAATTCCATCACCTCTGCTATCTTTGTTTGTAGCAATGCTTTCTAAGGCCCACTTGACTTCACACTTCAGGATGTCTTGCTCTTGGTGAGTGACCACACCATCATGGTTATCTGGGTCATTAAGAGCTTTTTTGTACATTTCTTCTGTATATTCTTGCCACCTCTTCTTAATCTCTTCTGCTTCTTTTAGGTCCTTGCCATTTTTGTCCTTTATTGTGCCCATCTTTGCATGAAATGTTCTTTGGTATCTCCAGTTTTCTTAAAGAGATCTCTAGTCTTTCCCATTCTATTATTTTCTTTCATTTCTTTGCACTGTTCACTTAAGGGGGCTTTCTTATGTGTCCTTGCTATTCTCTGGAACTCTCCATTCAGCTGGGTATATCTTTCCCTTTCTCCTTTGCCTTTCACTTCTCTTCTTTTCTCAGCTATTTGTAAGGCCTCCTCAGACAACCACTTTGCCTTCTTGCATTTCTTTTTCTTGGGGATGGTTTTAGTCACCACCTCCTGTACAATGTTGCAAACCTCTGTCCATAGTTCTTCAGTCACTCTGTCTACCAGATCTAGTCTCTTGAATCTATTTGTCATCTCTACTATATAATCATAAGGGATTTGATTTAGGTCATTAGTCTAGTGGTTTTCCCCACTTTCTTCATTTTGAGCCTGAATTTTGTAATAAGGAGCTAATGATCTGAGCCACAGTCAGCTCCCGGTCTTGTTTTTGCTGACTGTATAGAGCTTCTTCATCTTCAGCTGCAAAGAATATAATCAATCTGGTTTCA
The DNA here is from genome assembly GCF_054371585.1 of Giraffa tippelskirchi. Classification (NCBI taxonomy): domain Eukaryota; kingdom Metazoa; phylum Chordata; class Mammalia; order Artiodactyla; family Giraffidae; genus Giraffa; species Giraffa tippelskirchi. The sequence goes on from NC_137277.1 coordinate 68,711,921, forward strand.
GTGTTGACCGTCTGGTGATGTCCCTGTGTAAAGTCGTCTTTTGTGTTGCTGGAAGAGGGTGTTTGCTATGACCAGTGCATTCTCTTGGCAGAACTCTATTAGCCTTTGCCCTGCTTCATTCTGTACGCCAAGGCCCAACTTGCCTGTTACTCCAGGTATCTCTTGACTTCCTGCTTTTGCATTCCAGTTCTCTATGATGAATAGGACATCTTTTTTTTGGTGTTAGTTCTAGAAGGTCTTGTAGGTCTTCATAGAACCATTTAACTTCAGCTTCTTTGGCATGAGTGGTTGGGGCATAGACCTGGAATACTGTGATGTTGAATGGTTTGCTTTGGAAATGAACAGAGGTTATTCTGTCATTTTTTAGACTGCACCCAAATACTTCATTTTGGATTCTTTTGTTGAAAATGAGGCCTGCTCCAATCTATGCCAACTACATATGTTCATGGGAGGATGGGTGGATATGGATTATAAATGTCATTTGTATATTCATATACATTTGTACACCAGATTTCCAAATCTAGTTGCTTCCCCTCACCTCCAGGGAAGACACCACTCCTGACATTTTGATAGCAGTTCCACCATGGGAGTTTGTATTATATATAAGTTGATGATAAAGATAAAAACATTAGGTCTTGATAGTTTTCTTCCAGTGATACAAATCATCTTTAAAAAAAAACAAAAAACTTACTGTTTTGTTTTTGGCTGTGCCAAGGCTTGCCAGATCTCAGATCCCCAACCAGGTATTGAACCTGGGCTCTTGGCAGTGGAAGCGCTGAGTTCTCACTGCCAGGAATTCCCACTGTTATCATCGTTTGCTAGGCAGGGCTTCCCTGGTGACTCAGACAGTAAAGAATCTGCCTGCAATGTGGGAGATCCAGATTCGATCCCTGTGTTGGGAAGATCCCCTGGAGAAAGAACTGGCAACCCACTCCATTATTCTTGCCTGGAGAATCCCATGGACAGAGGAACCTTCAAAGATAAGCAGTCAATGCTTCTATAGAAATGAAGGAAAGTTAGACCTTCATAAGAATAAGCAGCATCTCAGGCTTGACAAGCTTTTCTAAGAATTCTTTTTCCCTTCTCTGTAGAGAACCCCTAACATGGGACATGAGTTTGACTGGTAAAAAATGTGCCCATGCAAATCTTATTCTCTATTTTATATAATCACCATCTGAAATCAGTAAGTAAAGTACACCACAGAGTTGGACCATAAAGAAGGCTGAGCACCAAAGAATTGATGCTTTCAAACTGTGGTGCTGGAGAAGACTCTTGAGAGTCCCTTGGACAGCAAGAAGATCAAACCAGTCAATCCTAAAGGAAATCATCTCTGAATATTCATTGGAAGGTCTCATGCTGAAAGTGAAGCTCCAATAATTTGGTCACCTGATGCAAAGAGCTGACTCATTGGAAAAGACCCTGATGCTAGGAAAGATTGAAAGCAGGAGGAGAAGGGGATGACAGAGGATGAGATGGTTGGATGGCATCACGGCTCAATGGACATGAGTTTAAGCAAACTCTGAGAGATGGTGAAGGACAAGGAATCCTAGTGTGCTGCAGTCCATGGGGTCACAAAGAGTCAGACGTGATTTAACAACTGAACAACATCCTGGTTGGAACAACAACAAAAGTGCTCTACCATTGTATAGCTGCTCTTCTGTTTGAACTGTTGTGAGAGTGTGGCTGAGATTGCTGTCATCTCATGGTATCCTTTCTCCTCTACTTTTGTTAGGAACTCCCTGAGTTCTAGATAGACACATGTCTATTGGGTTGTCAACTACATATCCCAGTTTTCCTTGTTACTGGGAGGGACCTTGACCATTGGGAAATGAAGTAATGTATGCTCAGCCTAGATTATCTCAAGGACACAGCCCTTGGTAAACTCTTCACTCTTCCTTTGGGCTGAAAGTCAGACGTGGCTCAGCAGGGGTGTGCCCCCAGGGCGTGAGAACATCACCCTGGTGCATGGTATAGCACCAGCTGCAAGGACAGACTTCCCTGAATGACCTCATGGGACAGCCTTCTGTCTGGCCTCAATGCTCGCCTTCAGTCTGTATCACATGAGCAAAAGAAACTTTTTTCTTCCTAGAGCTCTTCTGTATTCTAGGGCATTTTGGTTAGAACTGTTTATATCTCATACCTTCAGTAAATGGGGAGCTTTGGGGAAGCCAAAAGAAGTATTTACAGCAGAGAAATCAGGGAATGGCATATGTCTTTGGTCTGATCAGTGCCCTCTTGTTTGAAATAGGAAGAAAGGATAACCAAATGAGAAAAACTATATATAGATACTAATCTACTCCATCTACTCCAAAGCCCTAGGGCTATACCCAAGCCTTGGGAGAGTTCTGACCCCCAGCTAAGATTTAGGGTGAGTAATAAAGGAACATTCCAGTCATGAACTCTGTATAAAATTGTTTGTGATAAACTGATAAAAAAAAAAAAAGAAACTGAAAAAATAAAATAGGCTTGTTTTCTTTATCAGTTATTTTAAAGAAACTTTACATTTTGAATTAATTATTCCAAGTGAAGAAGGATATATATATGATGCATAAATGGAAAATACACCAAGTTCTCTATCAATGGAGCACGTTTCCACACAAGCCCTTATTCCTCTGTTTGTACTGGGTGGCTGCAGCCAACTGTTGTCGTCTGGCTGCAGGGTACCTTAATTTGGAAACTTACTAGCTTTTTTAAAAGCCTATATCAAGATTATGAAGCTTTACATGCACACAAAGTGAATTAAGTAATACTGATATTACATTAGGTAAGAAAATACTCTGCAACATGGAAGAAACACAAGCTCCCTTAGAGGGTTTTTTTGAGAATTAAAAAAGAGAATATATGTTAAGCAATCAGCAAAAAATGTTGTTGTTAGTTTCTCCCTTTCCTATACATACTAAATTATTTGGCTTTCAAATTCCAACATACTCTGAAATCTGCCATGAATCCCTGAAAAAATGATCATTCCCAGTAAGCTGGTAATTTGGCTTTTCTACATTTCTCAGTATAGGATTGGAGTGAAAGGTGGGAGGGAAGGGACACTAACATTTATAGAGCATCTACCATGTGGACACTTTAGGTTGGTTATTTCCTCTGATTCTCATAATTCAATGTGGTGATACCATCATTCTTTTTTTGTAAATTATTGAAGTGTAGTTAATTTACAATACTGTGTAGTTTCAGGTGTACAGCAAAGTGATTCAGTTATATTTTTCACATTATATTCCATTAAAAGTTATTACAAGATAATGATTATAGTTTCCTGTGCTCTTCAGTAAATCTTTGTTGCTTATTTATTTTATTTTATGTATAGTAGTTTGTATCTGTTAATCTCATACTTAAAAAAGTGTTTTTTAATTTTCATTGGCATATAGTTGATTTACAATACTGTATTAGTTTCAGGTGTACAGCAAAGTGAATCAGTTACATATATATATATGTAATATATATGTGTAATTTATGTATACACACACGTACACACACACATATATATCCGCTCTTTTTCAGATTCTTTTCCATATAGATCATTACAGAGTATTGAGTAGAGTTTCCTATGCTATACAATAAGTCCTTATTGGTTATCTATCTTATATATAGTAGTGTGTATATGGCAAGGAGGGCATGGCGACCCACTCCAGTACTCTTGCCTAGAGAATCCCCATGGACAGAGAAGCCTGCCAGGCTACAGTCCAGGGGGTCACAAAGAGTCGGGCACAACTGAGCAACTAAGCACAGCACACACAGTACGTATATGGCAGTTTCACTCTCCTAGTCTACCCCCTGCTTACCTGCTGATGACCGTAAGTTTGTTGTCCATGTATGTAACTGTTTCTATTTTGTAAATAAGTTCATTTGTACTTTTTTTTAGATTCCACATATAAGCAATATCATATCCCATACTCTTTAATTTGTCCCTTTTTTCCTCCTCCCTCCCTCTCTTTTCCTTTGGATAATCCTAAGTTTGTTTTCTATGTTTCTGTTTTGTATATACATTTATTTGTATTATTTTTTAGGTTCAAAATATAAATGATATTTATCTTTCTCTGAGTTGCTTCACTAAGTATAATATTCTCTGTGTTCATCCATGTTGCTGCAAATGACAATATTTCATTCTTTTTATGGGTGAATAATATTCCATTGTGTATGTATATATTTTATATATATATTAATATATATATATGCTACATCTTCTTAATCCAATGATCTGTTGATGGGCACTTGGATTGTTTCTGTGTCTTGGCTATTGTCAGTGGTGCCACTATAAAAACTGGTGTGCATTTATCTTTTTTAATTAGAGTTTTTGTTTTTTCCAGGTATATACCCAGGACTAGGACTGCTGGATCACATTATAGCTCTGTTTTTAGTATTTTAAGGAATTCTATACTGGTCTCCATAGTGGCTGCACCAATTTACATTCCCTCCAACAGTGTAGGAGGACTTCCTTTTCTTCACACCCTCTCCAGCAGTTATTAGTGGTAGGCTCTTCAATGATGGCCATTCTGACCAGTGTGAGGAGCTATCTCAATGTAGCTTTGATTTGCATTTCTGTAATAATTTGTGATGTCAAGCATCTCTTCATGTGTGTGTTGGGCATCTGTATGTCTTCTTTGGAAAAATGTCGGTTTAGGTCTTCTGCCCATTTTTTAATTGGGTTGTTTGTATTTTCAATATTGTACTGTATGCACTGTCTGTATATTTGGAATATTAAGTTCTTGTTGGTAGCATCATTTGCAAATGTTTTTCTCCCACCCTCAAGTTTTTTCATTTTTTTTGATGAATTTCCTTTGTTGTGCAAAAGCTTTTAAATTTGACTAGGTCCCACTTGCTTATTTTTGCTTTTATTTGTTTTGCCTTGGGAGATTGGTCAAAGAAAATATTGCTGCAATTTATGTCAAAGTGTTAAATGCCATTCCTATTTTAACGATAAAGAAACCTGGTTTGACAGAGGTTAATAAATTCCTTACTCAATCATAACTGGTAACTGGTTGTTAATCATTGAGCTAAAATTCAAACCCAGAGCTATGTGGCTCCAAAGCTTACCTTTCTGGCTGCACCTCTGGAGTGTCTGAGCCTCACAGTGCACAGAATGCAGGGTTGTATGCACCAGTCCCAAACGTAGTAGGAGACCCCAAAACCACTTTCTACTCTCAATTTTCTTTTATAATCCCAGGCACAATTAATCATTTTCTCCTCTGTATTCCCATGTAACATCTTAAAAAAATTTTTTTTAATTTTATTTATATTTATTTATTTTTGGTTGTGCTGGGTCTTTGTTGCTGCGCAGACTTTTCTCTGGTTGTGGCAAGTAGGAGCTACTGTATAGTTGCAGTGCATGGGCTTCTTATTGCAGTGGCTTCTCTTGCTGTGGAGCATGGGCTCTAGGGCATGGGGCTTCAGTAGTTCCAGCTCCCAGGTTCTAGAGCACAGTCTCAATGCAGTGGCGAAGGGGCTTAGTTGCTCCTTGGCATGTGAGATTTTCCCGGATCAGGGACTGAACCTTTATCTCCTGCATTGGCAGGTGGATTCTTTACCACTGAGCCACCAGGGAAGCCCCCATTTAACATCTTTATATATCTTATATGTAGAGTAATTATTGGTTTACAGACCTATTCATGGTTGCCTCCCATGGACTGACAGCTTTACATCAAACATTTAGGCAAACATTTTGACATCTGTGTATTCTCCGTGTCTCATTCAATACCTGCAGATAGCAGGTACCTAATGAATGTTTACTGAAGCATCAATAGATTCCCTAACAGCAATAATGTATTATCATCCATTGTCCATGACCATTCTCAGATCTGTCTTTGAGTTATCTTCAACCCAGGCCCCTAAGCCTCATGAGGTTTCCATGAGTTAGCAGCTGTCACACGTGTGTGAAAACACGCAAAGCACTGCGTGTCAGAATTGTTACACATCAAGTAATATTTTTGAAGTTGTGCTTTATGCTAACTGCAGAAACCTTTCTCAGTAAATGAGAAAACAGCTTTCTCCCTCTGCCTTGATTTGATGTGTTAAAAGGTTCTGAAGGGCAGTCCATGTGCACACACAGTGAGAGCTAGTGTTAACCCTCCAGTATCGGGGACCTCCTGAACTACAATCTCACTGCATGAAGTCTGAGTAACAGTAAGAAACATCAGAGGAGCTTTCACAACAAATTCTTTAAACAAATTCACAGCTGTCAGCAATGATACGAGATTTAATTAGGCCACCCTGAGTTGTGCTGCATACAATCTTTACTGTAATTAGGTTCTTTGTTGTATGCATTGTGTGGCCACTGAGGAAAGGTCCTTAAGAGGCACACTCTCCCATGGGTAATCACACCCTGGGCCCAATAAACCTGACGGCAACTGGCAAAGAAAATACACGATTTCTTCCCCTGCATGGTAATACGAAAGGAACAAGTACTGCCTGGATCTTACTCATTTTCATTTTTTGTCAAAATGTCCTTTGTACAATCTTGCTGAGTCCACAAGAGCATGTAACAGAGTTATCACTCTTGGTGTGACAACACAAGGAAGAAAGTTAGAAAGTAGGCCTCATTTCTCTAGAGGTCTGTGCCGTGATTGTTGTTCAGTGCTGGCATAGTGTCAAGAACTCTGAAGAGTCTGATACTGTGCTCTGCGAGCTGACAAGTTAGCCTGCCATGGTGTCAGGTGTTCTGGTAGAAGAAATAAGAAAATAAGAAGAAATCAGAGACAAAGGACAGTTTATTATTCATAGCAATAGTGGGCGAACCAACTGTTTTGGCCTGGGGTTGCCACTAGGAGAAAAGTAAAAGCATCTTACCTGGGAATGGTCAGGGAAGAGTCCTAAAATGTTTAATTAGGACTCTGTGTGTGTGTGCGCACGCTCAGTTGTATCCACCTCTTTGTGATCCCATGGACTGTAGCCCTCCAGGCTGCGCTGTCTGTGCTTTTCCAGGCAGGAATACTGGAGTGGGTTGCCATGCCAGACTCCAAGGGATCTTCCTGACCCAGGGATCAAACCATTCTCTTGCATTTCCTGCACTGGCAGGTGAATTCTGTACCACTGCCCCACATGGGAAGCCCAGATAGGACTATATATTGTCCTAATAACTTCTTACCCCTTTCATCCTAATCATTACCCTAGAAGCAACTGAGAGAAAGTGATCCCCTTCTGGGGAGAGTTGCATTTAGTGATCTAATTACCTTCCTAAGGTGTGTGGACCAGGAGGAGGTGAGGGAGGTAGAGTTGGAAATATTGTTGAGTCGATTATCTAGGAGCCCATTTCAGAGTTCAACAATACCAGATGCCTGTGGATGGCAGGGAGCATGGAAGGTCCATCAGGTACCTTGACTGTTGGCCCATTGTTGAGAGGCTTGTGATAAAAAGCACAGCATTGTCAGGCTGTAGATGGTCCAGAGAGCCAAAAACTTCATCTGGATTAGTTTCAAGGGCCACAGTAGCTCAAACACATCTTTATTAATCAAAATTGGAACCATTACAATCAAAACATTTTTGCCACCGAGAAATAAGTTTGCTTATTCCTGTAACATAAATATCTGTGCTTCAAGATTCATTGAACTCTTGGAAAGCATTTTCTGTATTCTGCTGGTTATGGAAGCCTTTTCCCTGCAAAAAAGTTGTCAAGATACTTGAAGAAGTGGTAGTCGGTTGGCATCAGGAAAATATGGTGGATGAAGCAAAACTTCATAGCCCAATTTACTCAACCTTTGATGTGTTGGTTGTGCAATATGCAATTGGCACTGTCATGGAGAAGAACTGGGCCCTTTCTGTTGACCAACGCTGGCTATAGGCATTGCAGTTAGCAGTTTGCTGAGCATACTTCTCAGATGTAATGGTTTCCTCAGGATTCAGAAAGCTGTAGTGGATCAGACCAGCAGCAGACCACTCAACGGTGACCATGACCTTTTCTTGGTGCAAGTTTGGCTTTGGGAAGTGCTTTGGAGCTTCTTCGTGGTCCAACCACTGAGCTGGTCATTGCCGGTTGTCATATAAAATCCACTTTTTGTCACATGTCACAATCCAATGGAGAACTGTTTCGTTGTTGTTGCATAGAATAAGAGAAGACAACACTTCAAAACGACATTTTTAAAAATTTTCTATCAGCTCATGAGGCACCCACATATCATCGAGCTTTTTCACCTTTCCAATTTGCTTCAAATGCCTGGTGACCATAGAATGGTCGACATTGAGTTCTTGGGCAGTTTCTTGTGTAGTTTCAAGAGGATCAGTTTCGATGATGCTCTCGGTTTTGTCAACTTTCGATGGCCAGCCACTGCCCTCATCATCTGCAAGGCTCTCATCTCCTTGGCAAAAGTTCTTGAACCACCACTGCACTGTACATTTGTTAGCAGTTTCTGGGCCAAATGTGTTGCTGATGTTGAAAGTTGTCTCCACTGCTTTACAACCCATTTTGAACTCAAATAAGAAAATCACTTGAATTTGCTTTTTGTCTAACATCATTTCCATAGTCTAAAATAAACATAAAATAAGCAGCAAGTAAAACGGTGAAGAATCTACCTGCAGTGGGGGACACTTGGGTTCGATCCCTTGATTGGAAAGATCCTCTGGAGGAGGGCATGGCAACTCACTCCAGTATTCTTGCCTGGAGAATCCCCATGGACAGAGAAGCCTGGAGGGCTGCAGTCCATGGGGTTGTAAAGAGTTGGACATGACTGAGCAACTAAGCACAGCCCAATGTCATTAGCAAAAAAATAAAAAGGAGAAATGTGCATTAAAATGATATGTAACATAACCACATTTATTTAAGAATGTATTCCATATCAAATGGCAAAGTTTAACAGTGCAAAACTGTAGTTACTTTAGCACCAAGCTAGTAATAGGGCATAAAGTTTCCCCCAAAGGAACAGGTATCACTTCTTTGTGTAAAATCTAGGTGCTGTGGAGGCCAAGCTGGTTGTGTTCTTGAAGGTGCTGTTTTGATTTGACAAGTGAAACTTATTGGGACTGTCCCCCTCTGTTAGTCATTGAATCTGAGCTGACTCACCCAAAATAGGAATATCACATCAGAGAGTCACAAGGTTTCCATGGGTCAGGCATTCAGTTTTGATAAGAGCACAGTAGAAAGCTAATAGCTACTTTTTAAAAAGAAGATCTTTGGTAGTTGCATCAGGGACCTAATGAATCTAAAACCCCACTGGAGCATCCCTGGGTGGAGACAGCCTCCTTTTGCTAGAGCCTGCAGTCAACAAAACCATTAGTCACAGAATTTTGTAACTCAGAGGGATCATTAGAGATTTGGGCCCCCAGATTAGAGAATGTATCTCAATAACTTTCCATACAGCTTCCAAAGCAGTCTCTTGGTTTGGGCCTCATCCAAAGGATGCTAATTTGCAAGTTAGCCCATGTAAAGAAGCAGATAGAATCCCCAGGTGAGGCAGATACTGTCTCCAATACTCAAACTGTCCCATATGGGCCTCCATTTTGGTGATAGAAGGGCAAAGAGACAGGTTCTGCTGCTGCTGCTGCTAAGTCACTTCAGTCGTGTCCGACTCTGTGCGACCCCATAGACGGCAGCTCACCAGGCTCTGCCGTCCCTAGGATTCTCCAGGCAAGAATACTGGAGTGGGTTGCTATTTCCTTCTCTAGCACATGGAAGGGAAAAGTGAAAGTGAAGTCGCTCTGTCGTGTCCGACTCTTAGCGACCCCATGGACTGTAGCCTACCAGGCTCCTCTGTCCATGGGATTTTCCAGGCAAGAGTACTGGAGTGGGGTGCCATTGCCTTCTCTGGAAGAGAGAGCAAATTTTTTCTTTTCTTTTGTGTTTTTCTGCCAGAGATACTGAGTATTGTGAATCTACCCTCATTGTTTCAAGAAACTTTAATTGGTTATCAGACTCCTGAATTTTTGTCTGAATTTATCAATAAATTGCCACTTTATCAATAAAATTGACATTTTTTTCAATAGGTATATGATATACTGCAGTAAGAATAGTTGAACTGAGGCTTCTGACTTGTCCATTGACAAGGCATCATGTATAACAGGGGTCTCCACTCTCCAAGATCTAATAATGCCTGATGATCTGAGGTGGAGCTGATGTGATAAGAATAGAAATAAATTGCACAATAAGTGTGATGCACTTGAATCATCCTGAAACCATACACCTGGCCTGCCTCCCCCCACCAACTCTCCCCCCGGCCATGCCCCGGTCCGTGGAAAAATTGTCTTCAGTGAAACTTATACCTGGTGTCAAAAAGGTTGGGGACTACTGATTTATCTATTGAAAACTTTGGATGTCAGAGGGTAGAGGCACTCACTAAATGCTGGAAAATGTCCTGACAACCGAAATCAGCTGTTGCCCCACAGCATCAACTCTGCTAGACGCTGTGACTGCACCCGAATCCATTTTACAGATTAATGGCATGTTACAGACTAATGACACCACACCACTGGTACGTGAAGATCAAGATCAGTCTCATTTGCATGGCAAGGCCTTCATGTGTGTTTAGTGCTTCTCCAGGGATACCAGAATCCCCTCAGCATCATTAAAAATGTTTGTGTCCTATTACCATTCTCTACATGCAGCTCTTCTCAATTGTGGAGACTCTTCTCTGGCACTTATGAGAGAGGGAAGTAAAAGCATCAATTCTTATTGTCATAAAGATGTAAAAGCAGCAACATCTGTACATTGAACTGACTCAAAGTGCCCCACCCACAAAGTCAGACTAGCTTCTCCTTCCCCTCTGTGAATGCTGCCCAAACCCCATTAGCTGAATCTGCGTGCATTTTCCTCCCACATGTCCGGGTAGAACAGTGTCTTGTACTCCTGTGTTTAACAGAGACGTAAAAGTTTGATTGACTCTGAGATGCCCAGCTTACTGAGATAGTTGTGTATGGCCTTCGGCCCTCTTTAGGGATGGAGAAATATTGACCCCCTTCTCTAACTGTTTCTCCCCAATGTGGCTGAGGTCTGAAGAGGTAGGATGACATCATTTCCTCATTCATCAACATTAGATACCCACTCCAGAGTACTGGTTCATTGTCAATGCCACATCTACGGTTTCCCATGGAGTTTTTCAGAAAAAAATCTCCCCATGAAGGCCAGTGCTCCCTTATAGAAGCCAGAATCCACTGCAGAAAAAGTCTGAGAACTTTTACTGTCATCTCCAAATGGATCAAAAGTTAGCATTAGAGGTTGCAGGAGGATTTGAATTGTGAGAAAGCCTAGTTGTTGTCATTCTTCCTTAATAAGCATTACACATTCCATGTCCTCAACTCCTAAGCAAATCAGCCAAAGCTCTATATTTGTCTGGTTTTTGCCCATAATGATAGCACTTTTTCTTCCTTTCATGCTCAGTGTGGATGTGGGTCCCTGTAACTTGTTTGAATGCAAGTGGAACCTTCTGCCAACTGAGATGAATTTTAGTCTTGTTGTTATTCAATTCACTAAGTCATGTCCGACTGTGTGACCCCATGAATTGCAGCACTCCAGGCTTCCCTGTCCTTAACTGTCTCCCAGTTTGCTCAAACTCATATCCATTGAGTCGGTGATGCTATCTAAACATCTCAACCTCTTCTGTCCCCTTCTCCTCTTGTCCTCAATCTTTCCCAGCATCAGAGTCTTTTCCATTGAGTTGGCTCTTCACATCAGGTGGCCAAAGTATTGGAGCTTCAGCATCAGCATCAGTCCTTCCAATGAATATTCAGGGTTGATTTCCTTTAGGATTGACTTGTTTGATCTCCTTGCTGAGGAAGGAACTCTAAAGAGTCTTCTCCAGCACCAAAATCCAAAAGCAGCAATTCTTTGGTGCTCAACCTTCTTTATGGTCCAACTCTCACATCTTTACATTTTTACTACTGGAAAAACCATAGCTTTGACTATTCATACCTTTGTCGGCAAAGTAATATCTCTGCTTTTGAATCTGTTGTCTAGGTTTGTCTTAGCTTTTCTTCCAAGGAGCAAGCATATTTTAATTGCATAGCTACAGTCACCATCCGCAGTGATTTTGGAGCCCAAGAAAATAAAATCTGCCACTGTTTCTACTTTTTCCCCATCTCTTTGTCATGAAGTGATGGGACCAGATGCCATGATCTTAGTGTTTTGAATACTGAGTTTTAAGTCAGCTTTTTCACTCTCCTTTTTCACCCTCATCAAGAGGCTCTTTAGTTCCTCTTCTCTTTCTGCCCTTAGAGTGGTATCGTCTGCATATCTGAGGTTGTTGATATTTCTCCCAGCAATCTTGATTCCTGTTTCATCCAGCCCGGCATTTCTCATGATGTACTCTGCATATAAGTTAAATAAGTAGGGTGATAATATACAGCCTTGAATACTCTTTTTCCCAATTTTGAACCAGTCCATTGTTCCATGTCCAGTTCTAACTGTTGCTTCTTGTCCTGCATACAGATTTCTCAGGAGGCAGATAGGTGGTCTTGTATTCCCATCTAATGGCTATTACAGTGGGGTAGGTTAGAGTTTGACCCCTGGGTTGGTGAGGAAGTTCCTTCACCCAGAAAAGAGTTAGCAACAAGCAGGGCACTCGCTGGTCAGGCAACTGTCTCTGAAAGTCCTTCCTGATAATTCAGCCTGCAAGTACCTACCAAATTCCTTCAATTTAGCAGGCAATAAAGTAAAAACAACAACAACAACAACAACCAGACAAGCGAAAAAACATTTATTTCCCAGTTGGCCATACCATTTGCAGTTCAATACTCATTCCCTTGGACTTTCCTCACATCCCGTTAATTGGCCTGGAGGCCCTCATGCTTTGTTTCAGAAAGCCACGTCTTTGTCATCATCCCACCATCATTGCCCAAACTGTCAAGAACCCTAAAGGGTCTGACATTTGCCCTCCTTGTAAACCAAGAAGTTAGCCTGCCATAGTGTCATGATGAAAGCCTGAGATTCCTAGGTCAAAGATGAGGTTTATTACAGCACTAGCAACAACCTGAGCATCAGCATTTTTATATCAGTTCCCAATTCCCATGGGGGGATGAGAGTAGGGTCAGGTGACATCTGCCCATGCAGTAGGTCATGTTACAGAAGGACCCCAAGCTCAGGGAGCCAGGATCTTTTTATAATGCCAAGAAGTATCCCTGCCCTTTGTTCCAGAGAGAGAAACTACCTTCACTTCCAAGGCTGCTTGCTATACAAAATCCTTCTAAAGGAACAAAGGGTAACTCAATGCTTTGCTCACAGGTGTGCAGAAATATGAGAAACTCTTAGAGAACTGTCTCCATTGGCAAAAAGAAATAGGGGGGTGGCATTCAAACACCTGGTGACTAGGAATTACGTCCACAGCTCATGTCATTCTGTGGATTATATACCTGGAGCTATTGGGAGCTTATGATCACACAAATAAATTTTCAACCTTCCACAAGAGGTTGTGGAATAAAATAAAAATACAAGAAGAGGAAGAATCTGAGAGCTTCAGACATCGCAGTGACATCAGACGTCAAGGTGGTTTTTTTATACTAGATTAAACTCAAGAGCTATTGAAAATTGTTGAAGCAGTATGATAGGTATCTGGGGATGCTTTTTACTGATCACTCTATAACTATGTGTTTTAAAGTTTTTTGTAATAATTAAAAATTTCTTTAAACAATGTGAAAATAACAGAATTCTCTATTGAAGAGAAAAATGCTCAAGATAAAAACCTCTAATAGTTGAAGTTGGTATAGAATATTTCTCCACCAGAAAATATCTACTGTGGTAGGAAGAAGAAAAATATGTATTTTATCTATAGATATTATTGAAATTTTAGTTTTAGAAATGCTTGAACTATTTTAAATATGGGGACAAAGACTTGGGATGAAAGAAAATTGAAGAATTGAATTTTATTGAATAGACTTAACTGCTGACGAGATCTGGCATCTAAACCAAACATCACTAAGATTCCAGTGTTCACTGAGCAGAACAAGGAGAAGAAGGAACTTGCAAATGTTTACAGCAGAGGTTGCTTCCATATAACAAATGGAGCAAAAACAAACTGACTGTAAGAGGACTCTAGTCATTCGTTCTTTCACTGAGTATCAACCGAGTATCACCACTGGGCTAGGTGAGTTTATCTAAAAAAAGAGAACAAGTTTAAAGATTATTTTTTAAGAGAAGGGGAATGAACTCGTCATCTTCAGTATTTTTCTTAAAATTATATTATCCTTATATTGTGATAGTTCTTGATTAGGATTTAAACATATTTACAGAAAGGAAGTAGAGAATGAAATCTGAAAGGGGACATGTACAGGTGATACAGGTCTGAAGTGATACAGATAAAATGACACCTCATCAGGCTTGGGAAATGGTTAGAAAAGTAGCTAGTAACTCTCTGCATGGGCCATCAGCAGACAGTAAGTGAGTCTTGAGAAAATTAACCTAACCTATGATTATAAAATGGTCCTCTCTGAATTATTGAAATCATTAGAAATCCTGGAAATAGAATTGTTACTGCCCTGTTCCTCTGACCCCTGTTTTATAGCTGCCACAACCCCATATCCCAGGAAAGACAGAGAAGGGTCAATAGGCTCTAAATTAAGAATGAATGGAAAGACTAAGATCCCTTAGAAAGATGATCACCGAGAAAGGATATTATCAAAATATGTTCAATCTTGACGAAGCCCAGGAGCGCTGTATAGCTCTGTACCATTTGCACCCAGCAGGGCACCAGCTAAGGGCATAGTGAGGGGGAGGGAGCCGGGAGGAGACCCAGCTGGGCCTGAAACCGTGCTCTCTTCACTGAGCTGTGCACCTGCTCCAGAAAGGGAGTGCCCATTCCTCCACCTGAGTGCCCAGAGGGCATGGTTTTTCTTACCTGCTTAAAGCCCTGTCTGTGCTAGCTGTGGCTCTAGAGTGAGAGCATCTCAAATCCTGGAATGTTTCAGGGCATCCATTGAAATTCTATGAAAGTAGTTTAAAGACAAATAAAAGATGGCATTACTTTATACAGTGGGTAGTAAACATATGGAACTCATTATCCTCAAGATGTTGTGTAGTCCACAAATATAAATAGGATAAAGAAAGATTTGGATAAATTCATGCTTGGTAGATTCATATGAGCTGCTAGAGCATTGTTAGAAACACACAGGGAATGTCTCCAAATGCTTTCAGGGAAAACAACGTGTTTGTCTTTGAAATGTCCTGGAGTACCAGTGCCATGAATTGAACAGGCAGCTCTGACTCTGACTCTGACTCTGACTCTGACTCTCCAAGTTCCTCAGCACCCACAGTACTCAGGTTAGATTTTTAAGTAACTGAGGGCTGAGATTCTGTATCATAAGGATTGTCTTTACATTAACAAATTACATAACAATTTTTCTCAGTGGTTGGTATGAAGTTTCACGTGACCTTAAACCTTTCCTTGAGAACTTGGAATTGTCGTGACAAATGTGCATTTTGTACGGGCTGTAAGAGAGTGCTATGTTAGGACCCAACTCAGATGTGTGGCACTATTTGACTCTCACCTAGACCCACAGACTTATTGTGGTTGTTTTTTTCATTTCTTTCAGTATTTGTGCTTACTTTACATAAGATTTTTTAAATCTTCTCTCCTGTTCTTCAGGCTTCTCTTTTCAGCCTTGTGCGTGGGTTTGCAGGGAAAACCCTTTCACTCCTAATATGCAGCTCCCACCTTTTTGACTTCAAGCAAAGCGCCCTACTCCTTTCTGTATCATGTCATCTCAACTGTGCAACAGACCTCCCCTTAACTCACTGCAGCCCTCAGAGACCAGGGTGCACCTTTAACAAGCTTAACTGAAGCGTGGGGAGTAACAAAAGAGAAGGACATCGTAACACTGCTGCTGGATTTGGCTCCGCAGTCCTCAGCCTCTGGGATCTAATGCCTGATGATCTGAGGTGAAAGCTGATATAATTATAATAGAAATAAAGTGCGCAATAAATGTAATGCACTTGAGTCGCCCTGAAACCTTCCCCTCTGGCTCCTGGTCCGTGGCAAAATGGCCCTCCATGAAACCAATCCCTGGTGCCAAAAAGGTTGGGGACCCCTGAGCTACCAGATGAGCTTACCCCAAACCCAGCAAGGCTCAGACCCATTCTGAGTCCTCCACAAAGATATGCCTGTGTGGTTCCCATCCCTGTCCTGCTCAGGCCCAGGCCAACCCCAGAAGCAGGTCAAATGTATCCACAACTCCAAGCACAAGCCCATTGCCGAGCTCCAGACGCGGGAAGGAGGTGTTTCCTTCCCCCGGTTTGGAGCCCACTTCTTCAGTTATCATTGGTCCAGCGACTGATTACTTTTCCTAAGATGACAGACCAACAGAATCATGAACTTGTCTCATATTTCCCTGTAGGATAATGTATCAAAACACACTAGTACAATATAAATACAGTGTAGATTATTTGACCTTATGTAGCCCACAGACAGCGCTTCCCAGGTGGTGCTAGTGGTAAAGAACCTGCCTGCCAATGCAGGGTATAAGAGACTCTGGTTCGATCCCTGGGTAGGGAAGATCCCCTGCAGCAGGGCATGGCAACCCACTGCAGTATTCTTGCCTGGAGAATCCCATGGACCCTGGGGAGCTGGTGGGCTACAGTCCATGGAGTCGCAAAGAGTGAAGCATGACTGAAGCAACTTAGCACACACAGCCCACAGACATGAACAGTCTAGGCTGGGTTGAGTCCTACCAAGGGCATTTCTGTCCTTTGCATGGCTGTCCACCAGTGACATGCAAACTTGCCTACTCCTCCTCCATACAATCTCCAGATTTTGCTTCTGAACAAGGGTGTACACAGATCTCCAAATGAATTAGTGATATTTTATAGGCACAATAAAGCCTAAATTCACTCTTTGACGATAATAAACATTTATCAAGGGAAATACAATGTGCAGAGATGTAATTCTTCAGATTACAAAACAGACATTTGTTGTTGAGTTATAAAACAAAGATGTTTAGCAACTCAGAGTCACCCTGATTGAAAATCACCAGCTCAGAACAAGGCCTTTGCTTAGATTTCACACCTATATGACTCATTCTGTTGATTTTCCCAAAATAAGAGAACAGTCTACCCTGAAGGTGAATTCTAGCTATCATCTCTAGGGAGGAAAAAACTAACTATAGCTTTTAAATCCCTTTTCTCCATCCTCTGTCCATCAAGTTTTCAAAGATCTTTAAGGCTAAGTTTTAGCACAATCTCCCCCTTAGGAAAGTGTCTTTTAATAGATTCTAAAACACACTTATTTTCTCTTATTCATTTTAATTTTTACATATCAACATCTCTGAAATCAGGATGCAATCTATGACAGTCACACTTTAACAATCACACTTTGCCAATCAGTGTTCATGACACAGTTGCCTACATACATGAGAAATTAGTTCATTAAGAAATGAGCCTCCTGAAAATATCGTGACTTGGCTGTTCCCATCAGGGCCTGATTGGACAACTGCAGAGCTTCAGACAGCAAATCGTTTGAGGCTATCTGAGACAGTATAAACCTGTTGTCTGAAAACCTTCCAGCAGCTCCCAGGAGGATTCATAAAGCTCCACATTTAAAACATGCATAATGGGTGTTACTGGTTTGGGAAAAGTTGTTGAGTTAAAAATGGAACACTTTTAAGAAATGCTGCCTCACCCATGCTCTTGGTGGCACGGTGTCTGTAGAAAATCACAGATACCAGTTACTGATTCAAAAGTGATTCAGAACAATAAGCCTCTACATGTGAAGAAGTTTCAGAGAATACTTTTTTACTGAAATATAGTTTATTTGCAATGTTGTTTTAATTTCTGCTGAATAGCAAAGTGATTCATTTATGCATATATATAAATTCTTTTTCATATTCATTTCCATTATGGCTTATCATAGGATATTGAATATAGTTCCTTGTTCTATATGATAGGACCTTCTTGTTTATCCATTTTGTATGTAACAGTTTGCATTTGCTAATCTCAACCTCCCACTCCATCCCCCGCCTCCTTTTTTTTTTTTTTTTAATAAATTTATTTATTTTAGTTGGGGGCTAATTACTTTACAATATTGTAATAGTTTTTGCCATACATTGACATGAATCAGCCATGGGTTTACATGTGTTCCCCTTCCTGGACCCCCCACCCACCTCCCTCCCCATCCCATCCCTCTGGGTCATCCCATTGCCCCGGCCCTGAGCCCTTGTCTCATGCATCGAACATGGAATGGTGTTCTGTTTCACATATGATAATATACATGTTTCAATGCTATTCTCCCAGAACGTCCCACCCTCACCTTCTCCCTCAGAGTCCATAAAATTGTTCTTTGCACCTGTGTCTCTTATTCTGTCTCGCATATAGGGTTATCGTTACCATCTTTCAAATTCCATATATATGCATTAGTATACTGTATTGTAGTTTTTCTTTCTGGCTTACTTCACTCTGTATAATGGGCTCCAGTTTCATCCATCTCAGTAGAACCGATTCAAATGTATTTTTTTAATGGCTGAGTAATAATCCATTGTGTATATGTACCACAGCTTCCTTATCCATTCGTCTGCTGATGGACATCTAGGTTGCTTCCATGTCCTGGCTATTGTAAACAGTGCTGCGATGAACATTGGCATCCCCCGCCTCCTTGACAACCACAAGTCTGTTGTCTATGTCTGTGAGTCTGTTTCTGTATCATAGATATATTCATTTGTGTCATATTTTAGATTTCACATATAAGTGATATCAGATGATATTTGTCTTTCTCTTTCTGACTTACTTCATTTAGCATAATAATCTTTAGGTCCATTCATGTTACTGCAAATGGCACTATTTCATTTCTTATGGCTGAGGAGTATTCCATTGTGTGTAGGATCTCATCATCTTTATTCATTCACCTGTTGATGGACATTAGGTTGTTTCCAAGTCTTGGCTGTTGTGAACAGTGTGGCCATGAACACAGGAGTGCAGGAATCTTTCCGAATTAGAGTTTTGTCCACATACATGCCCAGAACGGGATTGCTGGATCATATGGCAACTCTATTTTTAGTTTTTTGAGGAACCTCCATACCGTTTTCCATAGTGGCTGTACGAACTTACATTCCCACCAACATTGTAGAAGGGTTCCCTTTTCTCCATGCCCTCTCTAGCATTTGTTATTTGTAGACCTTTTAATAAGGACCATTCCGACTGGTGAGAGGTGGTACCTCACTGTAGTTTTGATTTGCCTTTTTTTTAATAGAATACTTTGTGTGCATGCTGAGTTGCTTAGTTGTGTCTGACTCTTTGAGATCCCATGGATTGTAGTCTTCCAGGCTCCTCTGTCCATGGAATTTTCCAGGCAAGAATACTGGAGTGCTATTTCCTACTCCAAGGAATCTTCCTAACCCAGGGATCAGACCTGCATCTTCTCCATTGGCAGGCAGATTCTTACCTCTGAGCCAGCAGGGAAGCCCTATGAAATACTTTAACTGATTTACTTTGATTAATTTACCCTCTTCAGCATGCAAAAGAGTGACAAAAGATTGTTTAAAATCTATGGTCTCAAATAACTCATTCTGTGTTATAAGAAAGCCTAAACTCATAGTTTGACAGTGTCCCCCACCCCGACCCCCTCTTAGAGACATGTGAACGAATGGTTTATGTGACTGATGAGTGTTCTCACCTGTCTGTTCCCCAGTCTTAGTGCTCTTGTTAAGTAGACTGTGCATGTTACTAGTTCTGGCCAGAGGATATGGGTGGAAAGTGGCTTGTGTTACTTTGCAATCCAGGCATAGAAAAACTAGGTCTTGATTTCTGGTCACTTTTCTCTCACCTGGTAAACCCTGAACCTCTTATAGAGATGATGGCGCCATTATCAGCACATGGTTCCTGAGTGACCAAGTCTAACAGAAGCCTCAAGGGACCCATCTTGTAGCATGAAACAAACTTTTGTTGCATAAGCCCCTGATGTGTGGGGTTTGCTTTCACTACACCCTGAGTCTAGCATATCCTTACTGAAATGTAACCTATAATAACCAACGATAGCTTACACTTGGTGAAATACAGTTCAGGCATACTCAGTGGTGTCCAAGTAATCAACCACCAGCACTCATGGGGGTGAAAGGAGTATTTGTCTGTTTTTGTGGTGTGTGTAAATGCCCCATCATGTCCAATTTTGAGTTATCAATGTGACATCAACCAGCTTTCTAAATTCCAGCAAATTTAATAATTGACTCCCATGAACCAGTATAAGTGGACTCCAGCATGCCACTAGACATATGCTACAAACCTCCCCAGTTTACATCTTCTCATAGAATATCTCTTGGTTTCTAACACCCAACTTCACAGAACATATATCACTTTCAGCATATCACTTTGGGGCTGATGTTTTTATGGGGAAAATATATGTTTACATACTCAAACCTCAGTAGAACATTTTTAAAAAGCAAATATTCAGGGAAAACAACTGATAGAATCATGTGCACAGACTTTTAAAAGTGCACATCATCAATAAAGATGAGTTTCTGTGTCACTGGTACTAAGACTGATACTAAGAGCAGCTGGTAACTTCTGTGTCCATTCTTTTATAATCAATAAGCTTGCTTAGTCATTTTACATCATAATATGTCATTTGTTACTTACATGTACACATCTTACTATGGTTTCATTACCTTTTTAGAAATTTGTTGGTGGTTTAGGGCTGATAGGTGACACATTATAATTTTTCTCCTTTGAAATAATGGGAAACAGGAGTCCAGTCAGTTTGTTTCATGTACAACAGCTGATGGTCAGTAATGAATTACTGCCGTGAGGTGGGAGATGTCAATTATGTAAATTCTAAGATCTTTAGGTCTTATGAGCTTCTGTATGAATTTGATGACATCTATTTGCCTACTCGGGGAATTTTTTGCATAACTCTTGGTTTATAGTTGTGTTCCAGATGGACAGTACTGCTGGGGAGCTAAGTTGTGGATGGCTGAAGCAAAGAATTCCTACATTTATAATAGAGTTAAAAATATATGGTACAACATTAGTTACTATCTATTCTGAGGTGAGAAACAGGGTGGAATCTAATTAGTTCTGATTCATTGATGCAAAATAAATCAGCCACCATTCAGAAGATGGTTAACAACCTTTGCTAGTTCATGTGCTCAAATGTCTTTCCTTTGGACTGAAGCTTCCGTCTTTTGACCTTCTCAGTCCTGAGGAGTCAGAAAGAGACTGAGACCCTTCTCAAGACTTTTCCCAGCACTGTCATTTCCCCCACTCTTTCATCCTGGGTAATGTCAATCTGCAGAGATATGAAAAGGCCATTTAAAGCAAGTCCACCTGTTAAAATATACTTTTCTACCTGTAACCGGGTCTGACATTTTCCTGATAGCACCTTATCCTTTTGTGTCCTGCAAATGTGGAGTCTTACAGATTCCCCGGGGAAAGGCTGCACCTTAAATTTTTTTACTGTCTATTTCAATGGAGGAGAGGAAGACAATTAGTTGAGGTCAAAGCCCTGAGAGAAAAGATCAAAGTAGCCTCTTAGGGAAAAGCATGTTCTAAGAAGGGGAAAGACAGGTAAGAAGGGACTAAAACATACTTCATTTCCTTGTCAGTGCAGTTTGGCATTCTCAAGACTTTGCTGACATTTACCCTAAGAGACCATGTTATCACTGCTCTAGCTGAAAAATTTGAAAATGTGTCAGACTCTTTGTGACCCCGGACGGTAGCCCACTAGGCTCCCCTGTCCATGGAATTCTCCAGGCAGGTATACTGGAGTAGGTTGACATCCTTCTCCAGAGGATCTTCCTGTCCCAGGGATGGAACCTGAGTCTCCGGCATTGCAGGTGGATTCTTTACCATCTGACCCGCCAGGGAAGGAGATGCCAGTCCAGCTCCACACAGATTTCATACTCCCTCACATAATAAATTTTGGCCAGTGAACAGAGCCAAGTTATGGTTTTCAAATGGCATCACAAGGCTCCTTTCCTTGTATGCTATGAATTCTGTGATTCCATGCCTGGGGTAGTATTGAATCTTCCTCTCCTAGTGCAGTGTGTGCCCTTGCCTAGGCAAATAGGCGGATCCCTGCAGTACCCGCAGTGCTCTCATCTACACTGTAGATTCTACAGCCTTGCTTCTCTGAGTGACCTGTGCACAAGTATCATCGGTATCTCTTTGCAATATATTGAGGGGCTTCCCTGGTGGCTCAGTGGTTAAGAATCTGCCTGACAATGCAGGCGACACGAATTTGATCCCTGATCCAGAAACAAAGATCCCACAAGCCGCAGGGCAACTAAGCCCATGCACCACAACTACTAAGCCCGAGCCCTAGAACCCAGGTGCCCAACTATTGAAGCCCATGTGCCCTAGAGTCCATGCTGCTCAGCACGAGGAGCCACCGAAATGAGAAGCCTGTGCACAGCAACTAGAGAGTAAACTTGCTTGCTGCAGCTGGAGAAAGCCTGGGTGCAGCAACAAAAAGACCCTGCACAGCCAAAAATACAATGAATTAATTAATAGCTTTTGAAACGCATCATTTCATGCATACTTTAAAAAAAAAAGGAAATATTTTGTATATTGAATAGAATCTCAGGCCCACCCCATACCTACTAAATCAGAATCTGCATTTTGATCCATCCCCAGGTAATTAAAAGGCACACTGACATTTGAGAAGACTTGTCAGCAGTACTCGGAAAGCTAAGGAATCTCTAAGGACTTCTTGACTATCTCTCAAATGAGCACTTCGTAGGTATCTGTACTTGGTGCTTTGCAGACATCTGAAAGTTTTTTCTATCACTGAAGAGAACACCTATGGTCTTCTTTCTTGCTAAGTCGCTTCAGTTGTGTCTGACTCTGCAGGCCTGTGGACCACAGCCCGCGAGGCTCCTCTGTCCATGGGATTCTCCAGGCAGGAATACTGGAGTGGGTTGCCATGCCCTCCTCCAGGGGATCTTCCCCACCCAGAGATCAAATCCTTGTCTCCAGCACCTCCTGCATTGGCAGGAGGATTCTTTACCAGGAGGATTCTTTACCACCTGGTCTTCTCTCAGTGCTACACAAAGTTGGACTGCATGGCTCATAAGAATCGAGGCTATTCACGAATGACTGATAAGAGTTCCAGCCTGTTTGCATTGAATACTTCTCCCTGGTTTATCACAGGGCCTTCTTCTCTATATTCAGTTTGCTTCGGGGTTACTGTGGAGTACTTGGGCCTCAAGTTCTCTCTGCATTTCTATGCTGTACATACAGCCTGGCCAATAATAGTGCTAATCACACAGAGACATTCTTTGTTAGTTGACCATTAATACCATGACCATTGCATATCTAAGGCACTTTAATGTTTGAAATAATTCTGTATTGCTTAAAGCACTGTGTAGTCCTAGAACCATAACATCTCAGGGTTTTTACATAAGTCTTCAGGATATCTTAAATATGCATCTCATTTGCTGCTAGACACCCAACAACTGGTCCTCTTCCCTCTATTTGAACATTTCTAATGACATGACAGACAAATACCACTGAAATTGCACAGTTCAGATTGAGCCTTGAACCCACTGTCCTTTGGTTGAAATCATACACCTGGTCTCAGGACTTAACGAAGCCCAGGTTCTTTATGTCTCATTGAAGAAAGAATTCAGTGAGAGATGAAGTGATAGGTTAAGAAGTGGGTTTATCTACAGAGATAAACATCCCTTAGAGAGAATGCAGTCTGTCTCAAAAGGGAAGAGTAGTGTTGAAATATGGAGTGGTTAGTTTTTGTGAGCTGGGTAATTTCATAGGCTAATGAATGGGAGGATTATTCCAACTATTTTGGAGAAGGGGCAGGGACTTCCAGGAATTGGTCCACTGCCCACTTTTTGGTATTTTATGGTCAGAACTGTCATGGCCCTGATGCGTGTGTCATTTAGCATGCTAGTGTATTACATACAATGATGGTATAATGAGGTGCAAGGTCCACTGGGAAGTCACATCTTCCACCATCTTGGACTTAGTTGGTTCTAACCAATTTATATCATATAATCTTTGACTATGTCATTCTTGTAAAGGTTATGCCCTGTCCTCTTCCCTCCTGTTTCACCTCCTCCTAGTTTTGAATAGTTGTAATTCATAAAAGTTCTTTCTCATACTGGATTAAAATTTATTATCTAGTTGTCTTTATAATTATTTATTCATTGCAGTTGTTAATTCTACATTATATTTCCCTTAGCTGGTTGATGTATTCTTTCTTGTTACTAAGAGAATTGGGAACCAAGACACAGAAATATTACAGCACGGTTCCAAAGGCCATCAAAAAGCACATGAAAGAAACCAAGACAAGAAACTCTCCTTTCTTTCCAATTTATAGTTCTATTCACCAGACTGTCTGCCAAGAAATACTGCTTTGTGACCAACACTATGATAATAACGCAAGCGAAAACATCAGTCCCTGGGAAAGATCATGGATCAGGGTGTGGTAAAAATCCAGAAACTGTGTCCCTCCCTTTTGGGGTCAGAACTCTGGCAGCCACCCTGGGGTAGGATCTGTGGCCAGAATCCAGCGTGGGGAGCTGATTCGTTCCCACAGGGAGATCTGACTCTCCAGCAGCTGGCGGTTTTCCTTTGTGAAATGGGTGTTCCTGGCACTCCATGAAAGTCCTCCCGCCCTCCACACTCTTTCTTCTCTCCACCCCCGCATTCCACACCCTGCAGCACACACCCTCCCACTCCTACATCAGTAAAACCCCTCCCTAACATACCTTCTGCACACACACATGCCCCCACAGCTTCCTCTGCAAACATGCCCACACCCCTGGAGGGTGCACACCGGGCAGCACGAGGTTTTCGGTCTCCTGCCCTCATCCTTGCTTCCACTCAGCCTCCTCACTTCCAGTTCTCACATCATCTCTGTTTTACTCCAGGATTCTCCTTCACCTCATCCCAGCTCACCCCATGTGGCTCCCAGGGCCTAGGGAGGCTGGCACTGTGCTCTTATTCCACATGTGTCAGCTGAAGCTGTCACAGGCAAGAGAGTAGTCAGCCTGCGTGCGCCTGCCTGTTCTTCTTCCATAGCCAGTCTAAGACGGAGGATGGAAAGGAGCTGGCAGTCAGTCCTGTTTCTGGAAACCACAAGACCTCTTGTTTTCCCTCTTGAAATTACTGGAGGGACCAGTGCTGGCTCTACTGTAGTCACCGTCATCCGTCCTTCCCTCTGACTCTGTCACAGGCTTTCCCAACCCTCCTTCAGATGCCCTTACCTTATGGGGCCCGGGTGTGGCATCTGTCACATCCTGTCCATGATGACTAATCACTCAGGGTAGGAGACCCTACAGAGGTTATAAAGGGCAATGAAAGAGGGGAATTAGTTTGATCATGTTTAACCAGATCTTTAGATAATTTAAATATATGCTAGTCTTCTGGAATCTACCTACAGTTATAATACTGAAAAAAATGCTAAATCAATGAAATACAGAATGTGTCAGTTTACAGAACTTCTATGCTTATAGTACCTGATATCTTCACTAGGATTTTAAAGTGGCATTCTTGGGCAAATGATTTTTCACAGTTGCTTAGGTTTCTTATTTTTCCTGGTGAGGCAGATAGTAGTTTAGCTAAATAAATGTTAAGAACAATGGGCATCCTTTATTCTTTCTATACTAAGAACTCTTGAATTTTTAATAACATCCGGTGTTTACATCAACTAAATATTAAGCAATAGCCTACCACATTGCTTTGGACATTAAACTAGCAAGTAAAATAGATATTGTTTTTGTTCACTGAAAACTTACTGTCTAAAAAAAGATATCAATAGGACAAAAAAAAATGTGAATAAATAGCCAGAAACAGCTTTGATCACTTTCTTTTCACATTAAAAGGAAAAAAATTATGAGTCTATGTTTTCCAAAGAATAAAGTCCTAACATAAATTTGGTATTCAAGAACCTACTGATTTGAGTCCCATGCTCTTCAATTCTGTCTTTCTTCCTTTTTCACACCAATATAGTAGTTTACACACTGGACTCATGCTTCCTAAACATCATATGTGCTTTCCCACATACTCCTGGGGTCCTGTCATTTCTACATCCCTCACAGTTCCCAGCCACTGAGTTACATGTCATTTTATAGATGTTGAATAAATATTTGCTGAAGGTAAGCTTCATGAGAAGAGTGCAGTTGTATATGGGGGTGGAGGGGGCAGAAGTAGAACTTGCAGGTCCTTGAATCAAAGAAAGGTACGTCATGTCCTCTGAACTTTCATAGTGCCTGCTGTTTCCTTACATTAAGGCATCGCCCTTTAAGCATTCTTATTCACCAACACTTTTTTCCATTGCCGTAACTGCCCAATAATATTAATACATTTCATGGCTTTAATATGTGCTTATTCAGCTCCACATGTCCAGGCTTCACATATCTTTGGACTGGGTTTTACCAGAGACTTAACAGGTTGCTATCGCCACATGTATCCAAAACACACAGAAAACAACTAAGCACAGTACAAGTAGAGACTAGAACCAGACCGCCACAAACTAGTTAATTCATCCTCAATTCAGTACATCGTACAAACACTGTTTTCAGGGGTATATAAGCATTCACTTTTCCTTAATTTCTTCCCTCCAAGGGAACAGTTCATCTCTCCCATCCTCTTAATGCTTTGGTGCATTTTGTTGCTTCCTGTTTTATTTAGTATCTATGAATTTAATACCGATAATAGAGTTAAATTTATAAACTGGGCACAGTAAGAAATTAAAGATTATTTAATAATAGAACAGTTACAATAGTATATTTTAGTAAAAGTTGTGTGAATGTGGTCTCCCTCTCAAAATAGCCAAGGTTTTTCAGTCTTAACTGAGTACTTATCATGTACTATGGCTATAACTTTTGCAGTTTGAGGTGCTGCCACAAAACTAGCATGAATTTCTTTTTCCTGCTTCACAGTCTCACAGGTAGAAGGTTCATTCCTACCGTAGGTGTTAGGACCCTATGCATATGATTGTTTTCTTTCCTTATTAAGTAAAGAACTCTCACTTTTTCACTTAAAAGAAGTACTCTGGCTTCGGTATACTTGAATTACGGGCATCACTACTTTTGCGCCTTGGGGCCATCAAGTAAACTAAAGGGTTACTCGCACAGGAGCACAGCCGCAACAACAGCCACAGCTGTTGATCTGATAACGCAGATGGCTACTCCGTGACAAACAGGAGGGATGTGCTGAACAAAGGGATGATTCACGTCCCAGGCAGGATGGAGCTGGATGACGAGAGATTGTCACTCTACTCAGAATGGCACACAATTTAAAACATATGAGTTATTTATTTCTGGAGTTTGCCATTTAATATTTTTGTACCTTGGTTGACCATGGGTAACACAAGCATGGGTCATGGGAGACTACTGTACTCTTTTTAACCATTAATGTCAGTGTCTGCCTTTTCCTAACCAACATTTTAAAAAATAAGAATCATAAGAGAGCAATTTTAATTTCATCTCACCTACTTGACCACCTTATATCACGAGTTAGAGGTATTTACAAACTGTGAAATGGCTCATAAAAGAATAATGAAAGAAGAAAAAGTTTTGAAAGTTCTACGAACTAGATAATCAGGTCATGAACAGATGAGAGCTTCTTAAAAAATTGTATATTTTGTGAATCTTTAGGAATATATCACAAGGAAATTCTGAGTTTTTAGTAGAGTAAGTAAAAAGTCCCTTGGACTGCAAGGAGACCAAACCAGTTACTCCTAAAGGAAATCACTCTGAATATTTTCTGGAAGGACTGATGCTAAAGCTAAAGCTCCAATTCTTTGGCCACCTGATGCAAAGAGCCAACTCATTAGAAAAGACCCTGATGCTGGGAAAGATTGAGGGCGGGAAAAGAAGGGGATGACAAAGGATGAGATGCTTGAATGGCATCACCGACTCAATGGACATGAGTTTGAGCAAGCTCCAGCAGATGGTGAAGGACAGGGAAGTCTGGTGTGTTGCAGTCCATGAGGTCTCAAAGAGTCTGACACAACTGAGCAACTGATCAACAACAACAAAGTAAAGAGAATTTTAGTTTCTTACACCAGATACTTTAGAATTTAAGCTTTGGTGTTTTGGGGTTTTTTTTTTTTTCTGTCTTCAGCAATATTTATTAGAGATAGCAGTGCTTCCTATTGGAAAAGTTTCTACATTAAGCAGAAGGATTTGCCTTTCACTCCATGTGATCCACTGTCGACCACAGGAGGTATATCTGAAGCAGCACATCAAACCTCTGAAAGAGTCTGTACAGCTAAGATAAATAGAACTCTGGATACCTCAGTTCAGTTCAGTTCAGTCACTCAGTCATGTCCGACTCTTTGCAACCCCATGAACCGCAGCACGCCAGGCCTACCTGTCCGTCACCAACTCCCTGAGTCCACCCAAACCCATGTCCATCGAGTCGATGATGCCATCCAGCCATCTCATCCTCTGTCATCCCCTTCTCCTCCTGCCCTCAATCTTTCCCAGCATCAGGGTCTTTTCCAATGAGTCAGCTCTTCACATCAGGTGGCCAAAGTATTGGAGTTTCAGCTTCAACATCAGTCCTTCCAATGAACACCCAGGACTGATCTCCTTTAGGATGGACTGGTTGGATCTCCTTGCAGTCCAAGGGACTCTCAACAGCCTTCTCCAACACCACAGTTCAAAAGCATCGATTCTTTGGCACTCAGCTTTCTTTATAGTCCAACTCTCACATCTATACATGACCACTGGAAAAACCATAGCCTTGACTAGATGGACCTTTGTTGGCAAAGTAATGTCTCTGCTTTTTAATATGCTGTCTAGGTTGGTCATAACTTTCCTTCCAAGGAGTAAGCGTCTTTTAATTTCATGGCTGCAGTCACCATCCTCAATGATTTTGGAGCCCAGAAAAATAAAGTCAGCCACTGTTTCCACTGTTTCCCCATCTATCTGCCATGAAGTGATGGGACTGGATGCCATGATCTTAGTTTTCTGAATGTTGAGCTTTAAGCCAACTTTTTCACTCTCTATATACCTAGCAGGACTTTAATGACCAATACAAACAAAAAATCTAAGAACTTAAGCTTCAATTTAAAAATAATTGAACAAAGCTTTGCAGAGTTAGGTGTGAGGCTAGAGTGGTGAGACGGTAGGGCGAACCATTTTTGGGGGATGGAGGGGAATTGAAATTCTGGGAAGCACTGTAAAAAGAGCCAGAGTCCTGAAAGTAAATTCATAATTGTCTGGGGCTGGAGGGTGAGGTAGGGTGGATGGAGAGATTCAAGTGATGGCTAAGAGGTGTGGGATTTCTCCTTGAGGTAATGAAAGTTGTCCAGAATTGATGGGGGTGATATATAACACAACTCTGCGACAATTCTAAAAGCCACTGAATTGTAACTTTAAATGGTTCAACTGAATGGTATGTAAATTGTATCTTAATTGTTAAAAGAGACAGACAGAGTCAGTAAGTGTTTGGTTTGAGAATTTAATCAAACTCATTCTAATATGACTCATTCCACTCCAATTTTGAAACCATTCTTTTCTTTCTTAATTTATTTTTAATTGGAGTATAATTGCTTTACAATGATGTGTTATTTTCTGCTGTACAACAAAGTGAATATACTATATGTATACATAAGCCTCCCTCCCACCCTCCCCCACCCCACCCCACCCCTCATAGTCATCCCAGAGCACCGAGCTGAGCCCCCTGTGCTGTGTGGCAGCTTCCCACCAGCATCTGTGTTACACGTGATAAGGTATCTATGTCAGTGCTACTCGGCTGGTTCGTCCCACCCTCCCCTTCCCTTCCTGTGTCCACATGTACACTCTCTATATCTGCATCTCCGTTCCTACCATGTAAATAGGATACTGGTGAAACCATTTTTTTCCTTTTATAAGTATATAAATCTTAACTTCTGTCAGGTATGGTCAAGCCAGGAAAAATGTAGAAGGTATCTGAGTTCGTTGTTTCTTCTGTGGAACAAACAGGGGCTTGAATAGCAAGCTGCTGTATCTTTGATTCAATTTCTGTGTATCTTTCAATAAGTTTAAGAAAATAGAGTTTTTGTTGCAGGGTTAAATATAAAATTTAGAAAACAAAATTAAAAAAAATTCACATAATGATGTAAGTAATTTAAAAATTGTGCTGCGTGTACCCCAATGTTCATCGCAGCACTGTTTACAATAGCCAGGACATGGAAGCAACCTAGATGTCCATCAGCAGACGAATGGATAAGGAAGCTGTGGTACATATACACAATGGAATATTACTCAGCCATTAAAAAAAATACATTTGAATCGGTTCTACTGAGATGGATGAAACTGGAGCCCATTATACAGAGTGAAGTAAGCCAGAAAGAAAAACAACAATACAGTATACTAATGCATATATATGGAATTTGAAAGATGGTAACGATAACCCTATATGCGAGACAGAATAAGAGACACAGATGCATAGAACAATTTTATGGACTCTGAGGGAGAAGGTGAGGGTGGGACGTTCTGGGAGAATAGCATTGAAACATGTATATTATCATATGTGAAACAGAACACCATTCCATGTTCGATGCATGAGACAAGGGCTCAGGGCCGGGGCAATGGGATGACCCAGAGGGATGGGATGGGGAGGGAGGTGGGTGGGGGGTCCAGGAAGGGGAACACATGTAAACCCATGGCTGATTCATGTCAATGTATGGCAAAAACTATTACAATATTGTAAAGTAATTAGCCCCCAACTAAAATAAATAAATTTATAAAAAAAAAAAAAAATTGTGCCATAGACTTCCAAAGGCAAGGAAAAAAAGATGGAAGGAAACACACCAGATTTGAATCCCAGCTCTGTAGCTTTCTAGCTGGATGATGTTAGGCAAAATACTAACCATTCCAAGCTTTGTTTTTCTCCTTTATAATGGAGGCTTTTATAATATGCAGGGTTATTCTGAAGATTAGAGATAATGTATAAAATTGCTTGGCAAATAGAGGGCATTGAATTATTGAATAGAGGGTAGTAATTATTATTATAAAGTACATATATTGAATCCCTATCATGGGCCCAACATCTCATTCATGTTATTTTATTAATCCTGAGAAAATGTGCAGCGGTCAGAATAGGCTTGGTTATACTGCAATAACAGACAATGTCAAAGTCTCAGTGGCTTAAAAAAAAACTCAAAGATTTATTTCTTACTAAATTCATGAATCCATCACAAGTTGGCTTAAGGCTTTGCTCTGTGCCATCCTTAGTCTAAGACTCACTTGAAAAGCTGGTATGATCTGAAAAAAATAATCCACCTGCAGTGCAGGAGATGTGGGTTTGATCCCTGGGTTAGGAAGATCCCCTGGAGAAGGAAATGACAACCCACTCCAGTATTCTTGCCTGGGAAATCCCATTATCAGAGGAGCTTGGCAGGCTACAGTCCCTGGGGTCGCAAAAGAGTCAGACATGGCTTAGCAACTGAACAACAACAAATGATCTGAAGTATTTCCAATAATATGGCAAAGGCAAATAAGAATGTGGCATATAACACACAGATCCTTGAAAAGTATGCCTGGAGATGACACTTGTTACTTTTGCTTCCATTTCACTGGATAAAGAAAGTCACATGGCTATATCTCTCTTCAATGGAGCAGGAAATTGCATTTTTACCCTGTGCATAGCAGATGATAAAACAATATTTGTCAACAACCTTAAAAAAACAATATTTGTCAAGAATCACAATCTTATGAGGAATTTTTTATCGTCAATTTTAAAATAAGGAATTGAGGCACAAGGAACTTGCCTACAGCTGTTTAACTAGGACGTGGCAGAATAAGAGATTCAAACCCAAGTCTTGTGTTTCCTGATCATTCCAGCGGACCCTGAAAACTGAAAATATTCTACCTACAAGGATATGTGAATATGCCTTCTTCCCCACATTCATAGAAAAATATGCACATTTCCTTTGGGAACAAATTGACACTGCCTTCTTAGAAACCAATTTGGAACAAAAACATTAAGAATCATACACTGTTCACATACCCTTTGACCTAGTATTCCCAGTTCTGGGAATTTTCCTAAGGGAATCATTCCAGGAAGATAAAAACAATATATACTTACGGAAAAATCTTTTGTGACATTGTAAAGAACTGGAAAGAATCTACATTCTCAATAACGAGAACAGTCAAAGCATTATTGATTATACACACATTAATTATGATAAAGCTGTTGCTTTATAACTTTGGAGACCATGTAATAACATGGGGAAAAAACTTTTGATTGATGTAATGTTAAGTAAAAAGCAAAGTAAAATTGCTTTTACTGTATCACAACTATGTGACACATTTTTGTGGCAAAGCTACACACTCTACATTTGTTCTCTCTTTTCTCCTTCTGGTAAAAGAAACTCCACCTCCAGTTTTAGCTGGTCCCAGCCGTGGAAGACATTTCCTAGCCTCCTTTGAATCTAGGTATTGCTCTGTGACTAGGTTCTTACCAATAGAACATAAGCCGAAGATATGTGTACACTCTCCAGTTTTGACCAGAAATGTTCTCCATCCCTTATTTACCCCCTCTCTAGGAAGGAAATGGTGACAACTGAAGCAGTTGCTTTAGGTTCAAAAATGAAAGTAACACATTAATGGAAATAGGAATTTTTTATTTTTTGTAAAACTTCTTTAATATAATTTACAGCATATTAAAAAGCAGAGACGGTAAAGCGTCTGCCTACAATGCAGGAGACCTGGGTTCAATCCCTGGGTCGGGAAGATCTCCTGGAGAAGGAAATGGCAACCTACTCCAGTATTCTTGCCTGAAAAATCCCATGGACAGAGGAGCCTGGTAGGCTACAGTCCATGGGCTTGCTAAGAGTTGGACATGACTGAGGGACTTCACTTTCCTCCTCAAAGAAGGAAGGAGTAGCTTGGCTTCTGATTTTCTGTGCCTGGGGTTGTAAGAGTAGGTGACTGACCCATATATAAGGTTTCAACTTTTGCTTTACATCCCACACCTTACCCTCACTTTCTGCCAAATGTGGTGACTCCAAGTTCTGAGCCTCTTTCAGGTTCTTCAAGGCGAAATGTCTTGCTTATCTTCAGCATCCCCAAGTACACATACTTTAGATTGTGACTTCCTTTCCCATTGGGCCAGTTAAATTTCCTCCATTCTCTTTCCACCAAATACTTATTGAAATCTTGCATCTATTTATAACCCCTCTTCTGATCTCTACTGAGAAGAGATAATATACCTGTGTTCATTTCACCATCTTTAGCTAGAAGTTCACAGCTGAAAGCAACTTGGTGGCAGTCAAATCTCCACTGTAGCTGTGGAATGGCCTAGGAGGTATTTATTTCTTGCTTTTCATACTTTGCTTGCATCTTTCCATGTGAGGAGTTTTTTTATGTAGGAATCTTTGCATAGAATGTATAAATCATATAGAGATTAACTTAAAAGTCCTTATGAGCCATGATGAGCTCTAAGATTAAATATGATACAAGAGAGAAAATGATTAAATATGTAAGACAGTAGACCCAACATTGTGGAAATTTAAAGGAAAAAAGTAGTTATATTCAACATAAAGGGTAAAATAATGGTGGATGAAAAGTAAAATAAAATTGGCCCTAAAGGTTTAGTATCGATAAGAGAAATTACCAGGGACAGGTAGCAATTTTTCAGCTTTATTAGGCACAGTACTTTGGCAACCCGATGCAAAAAACCAACTCATTGAAAAAGACTCTGATGCTGGGACAGACTGAGGGCAAGAAGAGAAGGAGGCAAAAGAGGTTGAGATGGTTGGATGGCATCACTGACTCAATGGACATGAGTTTGAGCAAACTCAGGGAGATAGTGAAGGACAGGGAAGCCGGCGTGCTGCAGTCCATGGGGTTGCAAAGAGTCAGACATGACTTAGCAACTGAA
Source organism: Giraffa tippelskirchi (assembly GCF_054371585.1). Classification (NCBI taxonomy): domain Eukaryota; kingdom Metazoa; phylum Chordata; class Mammalia; order Artiodactyla; family Giraffidae; genus Giraffa; species Giraffa tippelskirchi. The sequence continues at coordinate 68,745,594 of NC_137277.1, forward strand.
CGACAGCTCAGAAACATAAATAAGAAAGAGAAATGGTCCTAGCCTTCCTTCAAGGAGTACACTTCAACTTAATATAGAGATAGCCAAACAACAAACCAAAACCAAAAAATATCAACACAAATTCAATTGTGTGCTTCTTAAAATCCACCCTAATGCTCATATTTCCTATTAAAGAGTGGATTTGTAATATTGCAGAATAGATTCTGTTCACACCATGTGGCATATAATCTGAGCTCCTTTAAATACTGAGAAGGTTCAGGAACGACTCTCTGATGCTGAAATTGTAGGCATGGCAACATCAGGTTGAGGGTGATTTGAGGAAGGCCTTTCTAGTAGCCTTATAAATACACACAGGGAGTACAAGCTGGCCTCCTTGCCTCCTCTGGGGCCTGCCTCCCGAAAAGTATGCCTTGGCAGGTTTTTAATGAGTGGGCTGACCCTTGTTTCTGGTGTTGGCGCTGGAGTTGCTCTGGCATGATCCATAGCCAATTAATCTTGTCAGGCAGCCTGTTGATTCCAGCTTTAGCTCAGGTACTGGCATTACAAACAACCATTCCAACGAGCCACTATCTCATTGGTATACCCATTCACTTCAAGATGTGAGTAAAATATTTCAGTGTGGACAAAAGATAAGGACAGCTATTGTCACTGAAAAAAATTGCAACATGAAAATACACATATATTTTGGTAGGGTTTTTTTTAAATAAAAAAATCCAATTATTGTGTATGAGGGAGTTTTGGAAGAGTAGTTTAAGAATCAAAGAACTGTTTGTCAACTATTTGTGTGTGGATAGAGCTTGCTAATTAAATAAAACATAATGATCATTGGAAAAATTATTCTTCCCCTCCCTTAAGCCATTATTGTGCTTTGGCTGCTGAGCAGTGGAAGCATGAACGTGTCTACCTGTGTAAAGGAGAGTAGATGTGTGGGTGGACTTGTAGGAGAACAAAGGGAAGGGTTGATAGTGGGTGCCAGGTCACTGAGTGTGTGTGTGTGGGCAGAGGTTGGGCCCATGAGTCAGCAAGGAGTAGGAGGCCAGGTATGTGTGGGCCATGAGTGGGCGCAAAGAGAAAACAGTACACAGCCATTTTGCGAATGTGAATATCTTAAGAAAATATCCATAGGATGGTACAAAAAAACATTAGAAAACAATTCATTAGCAATTCTAATTTTGAAAAACAAAGCATTGCTGATAATGCCACCTCACAGATAGTGATTTTGAATTTTTTAAATGATGTTTTTCAGAATTATATGCGTGTTAGCCTGACGACAAACCTAGACAGCATATTAAAAAGCAGAGACGTCACTTTGCCAACTAAGGTCCGTATAGTCAAAGCTATGGGTTTTCTCACATATGGATGTGAGAGTTGGACCAAAAGGCTGAGTGCCGAAGAATTGATGCTTTTGATCTGTGGTGCTGGAGAAGACTCTTGAGAGTCCCTTGGACTGCAAGGAGATCAAACCAGTCAATCCTAAAGGAGATCAAACCAGTCAATCAAAGGAAATATTCATTGGAGGAACTGATGATGAAGCTGAAGCTCTAATACTTTGGGCACCTGATGAGAAGAGCCGCCGACTCATTGGAAAAGACCCTGATGCTGGGAAAGATTGAAGACAGGAGGAGAAGGGGACAACAGAGGATGAGATGGTTGGATAGCATCACCAATTCAATGCACATGAGTTTGAGCAAGCTCCAGGAGATGGTGAAGGACAGGGAGGTCTGGCGTGCTGCTGTCCATGGGGTCGCAAAGAGTCTGACGTGACTGAGCAACTGAACTGAACTGAGTTAGCCTGATGATTAGTGGTGAACCTGCCAGTGTCATTGAAGGAGAATGTTTCAGCTTTCATGTAGTTCCAGCAGTGAACTCACTCAGAGTTGCCTCTATAAATGAGTGGCCCAAGGCAGAACAAAGGAGCAAGTTGAAGACCCATAGGTAATCGTGAGATATGCTTAAATTTTCTACCTAAAATAAGCTTAAAGAAGAAAGGGGGTACTTTTCTCCTCCTATCTGTTAGGCCACGGCATCTATATTGAGTTTCTTTTGTAATTGTACATGGGATTTTTTTTTTTTTAATCTGAATGAAAGTGTGAAACTGAAGAATAGACTCATATAACATTAGGGTGAAGAGGAATCATAGAGATCATCTTGATGAACAACCACATCTCTAGAATGAATTGCAGATTCAGAGAGCTGAAAAGGACTCGGCCAAGGAATAGAGTGGGGAGTCTACACAGTTTGATAAATCAATCAACCAATCGGAAACAAGGACACTGCCCCCCCTCCCACCCCCAGCAGCCTCCTGAAATAAATGTTAAATGGGAAGCTCAGGGGCAGAAGCTGGGGAGTGTTCACAACTCCATGGAGAGGCACGTGGACTGGCGCTGCAGGATGCAGACTAGGAAGAGCCCTGTCTGGTGCTACAGGGCATGTCTGTGGACCACAGAGCCAGGCAGGAGACACCCAGTCCATCTGTAATCACAGGAGCTTCCTGGCTGAGAAGTAGCCTTATCAGACCAGAGCTTAGCTAAAGAGTTCATGTCCCATTTCTACTGTTCTTAGCCTGTGTTTTTCCTTTGAGCTAATTCCGATCTGCTGGGCTTGCTTCTTGTTGAACTTCCCAAAGAGAGAAAGGGCTTGTCAGATTTGTTTCTTTTCAGTCAGCCCAGTGAATCCCAAATAAAAGATTTCTTGTCTTTCTCTTCTCTTTTACTGAAATCCTTTAGTTACCATTTACCAGCTTTTCATGCAATTTTTTTTTATGTGTTGAGGACACCCAGTCAAGGGTAAGATGAAACAGTTGGGCAGCAGTTAAGTATACAGTACTTTTTTATTTTAAGTAAAATAAAAAACTAAGACCTTAAAAAAGTTAAGTTGGTAGCCTCCAAGACTCTCCTGGGGTCGGGGCAGGCACTAAAATGGAAAATCTATCTATCCAAAATACAATTAAGTCACTGAACTCATTATATTATGAGAATAGCTGTGATGTTGTTTGTAATGCTGGTGTTTTGGCATTTATTTTGTAGAACATAAAAATGACTGTATTTGATTCCTTTATAAAAAATAAACATAAAAGGTGCTGTGGAAAAAAAAAGAAAAAAGAAAAAAAAAAAGGTGCTGTGGACTAACCTGAAAAAATAGACTGCTAGTTATTTCTCCAGCAAAAATGGGCTTATTTAGTATCAACAATGAGTTGCAGTTCACAATGTGCAACCATGGTGAGCCTCACACGCAAGTGCCCCACAAAAATGGAGAGGAGAACTCTTTTATACAGGGGAAAAGAAGTATGGGGGCAAGCAGGTATAGTAAACAAAGAGTCCATGGATTTTCACTGGGTGAGTTCTGACTGCCATAGACTGGGCTCTTACCAGGGAAGAAGTCTTTCTTCTTCCTATTGGGCTCATCCGAGGGCGTGAGAGCTCCCCCTTCTGGTCTCTCGACTCTACTTAACTGAGATTTCTGTTCATTCATTTTTTACAAGCTGAATTTTGTCTCCCCTTCTTTGTTGAAGTCCTAAACTCAAGTACCTCAAAATGTGACTGTATTTGGAGATCAGGCCTTTAAAGAGGTAATTAAGTGCATATGACATCTTATGAGTGGGCCCTAATTCAGTCCACGGAGAAGGCAATGGCACTCCAGTACTCTTGCCTGGAAAATCCCATGGATGGAGGAGCCTGGTAGGCTACAGTCCATGGGGTCGCTAAGAGTCGGACACGACTGAGCGATTTCACTTTCACTTTTCCCTTTCGTGCACTGGAGAAGGAAATGGCAACCCACTCCAGTATTCTTGCCTGGAGAACCCCGGGGACGGCGCAGCCTTGTGGGCTGCCGTCTATGGGGTCGCACAGAGTCGGACACGACTGAAGCGACTTAGCAGCAGCAATTCAGTCCAACTGGGTCTCCTTATAAGAGATTAGCAGAGACACGCACAGAAGGAAGATCACATGAAGACACAGGGAGAAGTTAGCCATCTACAAGCAAATGAGAGAGGCCTCAGAAGAAAGCAACCCTGCTGACATCTTAATCTTAAATTGTAGCCTCCAGAACTGCGAGAAAATCAGTTTCTTGTAAATCACCGGTCTCCAGTACTTTGTCCCAGCCTTAGCAAACTAATGCATGTGGTTTTCACGATGTGCTACATTTTGCCCTCAGGTGTTTGCTATGTGAGAGAGGGTTAAAGTTCCAGACAGAGATTACTGTCTCCCACTTACCGGCTCTTCTCAAGTGGGATGATTGGAGAAGGTTCTGTTTGAAATAAATTATCCTAGGAGAGAAGGGGGCAGGCTGCAAGAGAATGAATGGTCCTGAGGGGAGCAGAGAAAATCTGGCCCCAGGAAAAGGGCATGCAGGCTCCCAGGAAACAGTGGTAATGGGTTGATGGTTCCTGGGAACTTCATTGCCTCTTCCTTCCCAATAACCTCTCTAACCCTCCTGGAAGAAGCATTAAAGTGTTTCTTAATGAGTACAGTTCTGTTCCATTTGAAATATTAATGAAGTATATAAATTCTCTGGTTACCTGAAGTGCAGTGCAGTAGGGGTTGTGCAACCAGTTTAGTGGATTGCATTAACTTTTCCTAGATGAACGAGGTTAGGATGGACAATATAAAGGTCAGTAAAGTTTCATCAAATTTTTATTTATATATGTAGATATATAATCACATATATACACATGCATTATATTATGTATAATATATAATATGCATATGAATTGGCATGTAACATGTATTTCTTATTGTAGATGGTGATCAAGGAAATTCAGAAGTGAAGTCGCTCAGTCGTGTTCGACTCTTTGCGACCTCATGGACTGTAGCCTACCATGCTCCTCCGTCCATGGGATTTTCCAGGCAAGAGTACTGGAGTGGGTTGCCATTTCCTTCTCCAGAGGATCTTCCCAACCCAGGGATTAAACCTGGGTCTCCCCCATTGTAGTCAGACGCTTTACCATCTGAGCCACCAGGGAAGTCACACCATTCCTCTTAAGACAAAACTGATCCATTCCCTTTCTTTCTTGAAATGCTTTATTGGATCCTCAGTGTCTACAGAACAAAGTCCAGAGACAGCAAAACCTTCAAACTCCCAAGATGGAGCCCCAGTCTACATGTCTGTATTTCTTATGCTTTCAAACCAAGGAGCACTTTAGTGTATGTAATGTGCCAGGAGGTACTAAGAGCCATCCGAGAACAGTCTATGTCTCCTTATCATAAAAATTTTACTTGCTGATGTGTATGGAAAATATGCTTTTTGTATTCAATAGCACAGATATATTGTGAAGTAGAATTTAAAAGTTGCACAAGGGGACTTCCCTAGTGGTCCAGTGGTTAAGAATCTGCCTTCCAGTTGATGAGGCAATGAGGTTGCAAGGACCCATTACCACTGTTTTCCTGGGAGCCTGCACACCCTTTCCCTGGGGCAAGATTTTCTTTGCTCCCCTCAGGACCATTCATTCTCTTGCAGCCTACTGCCTTCTCTCCTAGGATAATTTATTAAAAGGGGACACAGGTTTGATCCCTGGTCAGAGAACTAAGATTCCCACAGGCCCCAAGGCAACTAAACCCCAGCACGCTGCAACTACTGAGCCCACACACTCTAGATCCTGCACTGGGCAGCAAGAGAAGACCAAGCACCACAGCTAGAGAAGCCTGTGCGCTGCAATGAAGACCCAGCACAAACAAAATTTTTAAAATAATAATAAAAAGTGCATGGATTTTATGGTAAGAGATTAGCATGCGATTAGAGGCTGCCTGGAGGTTGGGACAGGATTCTCCTCTCTGCCGTAGAGTATGCCAAGTAAACACTGGAAGAGCTGTGCTGCAAGCTCCAGAAATGTGGACCCTGTCCTTTCACATCTACCACGAAGTGAAGCAAATCATGTCCAGCAACATGCAGGTATTGTGATGCCGCATGGAGCCACTCCAAGCACTGTGGGTCACACAAAGCGCTCTGCTGGCACTCGCCTTAGCCAGCAGGCAAAAGCAAACCACAGGTGCTAGAGTTCAGAAACTCAGGTTCAAATGCCGCTCTGTCTCCTAAGGCTCTAAGGGGCTAGACAAAGCTCTTAACCAGCCTGTGAGGACCTGTCACCCTGTCGGTCTGCAAGAAGTATTTGACCACAGAGCTTGCCAGGCAGTTTCCACTTCCTCCCACCTGGCTGCACAGGATCTCTCCCAGACTGAGCCCTCAGCGGACGAGTAAACACATAGTCCCAAAGCCACTGTCTTGAAACAAGTCTTTTAAGTCCTCTAAGCTCAACTGCTTCTTCTGAAAGATGGGACTCATAACAGTACCTCCCTAAGAGAGTTATTTTGAGGATGAAATAAGATAACATATGTGAAAACACTGTGCAAACACACCTCCTCTTTTACTACAATGAAAATTATCATTTTTTTGATCATCAGCTTATACTTGCCTTATACCAAAGGTTTATATAAAGTTGGTTTCCATTAATACATGGAGCACCTAATTTTTTTAACCAGTTCAGGAACAAAGAAATGTTCTCTCTTTAATTGCACCAGAAGTAAAACAAAAATTACACTGCTCCAAAGTCCTTAGGATTTTATAACATGGAGAATACATTTTCTAAACCCTACTAAAGTTATAATTATCAAAGCTTAGGAAGTTATTAATAATTTTTGTTCCTAATTCTTGTGAAAATATGGGCTTTACTTAAAGAGAGTAGTTTAAATCTATTTGGTGGGCTCTGGGGAGATGACTGCAGCAGCAGTGTAATTTTTAATCTAAATCTTAACATAAAATCATAGAGAACAACAACTTAGCAAAAATTAAAATCCCATGGACAACATTTATACCGATTCTTGGCTACAAGGCATCCATACAAACTTCAAAATACATGTGAGTGAGGGCAGACCACCAACAGCTGCAAAACCTGAATCCTATCAACACGTGGGCAGGAAAAGCCGAAAGAAGCAGTGAAGTTTGATGGACTTTGGTGGAATTGAGAAGAGAATCCCTAGATAGCAAGGACTGTTTATTGGAAAGTAAGTGGGCAGGTTTTGCCCAATCTAGTAGGTGGTGAGTGCAGGGGGTCTGCTACAAAGACTGAAGGCGCTTAAGCTGCCCTAGAGACTGACCTGCCTTCCAGGATGGAGTGTCACACTGAAGGGAAATGCTGAGAGAGGAATCAGAACTGAGCTGGGCAGAGAACAATAGAGAGGAGGTCAGACAAAAGTGGTGGAAGGGAACAGAATCAGGAAATCTCATAAAGCAAGGTGACCCTTCTTAACACTTCTTGAAAACCACAGAAAAGAGAGTTTGTGAAGTTAGAAAAGTTACTCAAAGCCATGTCTCCTGCTAAAAGTTCTGGAAAGCCATTTTTACATAAAAATGAGGAACAGAAAAGTATGGAGGCCAAATGTCTTGCAAAGTTATGTCTAAGAGAAACAATGAGCAGGATAATATCCCTAATTTTTGAAGAAGAAATGCAAAATAAGGGGACAAAACAAATACTAAAAATTATAATTAAAGAGAAATTTTCTTTAATAAAAAACAATATGAAGCTACATATTTTTAAAAAAACCATACTATGTAGCTGAGAATGTTGACCCAGAATTATCAACACCAAGACATATTTCTAGCAAAATGAATGAACTTTAAAGAAAAACTTTCATTGAGTATCTAATCAAAACCTAAAGTGACTTAAAAGGTAAAAAAATGTAGATTATCATCAGGTTTTTTGATAGCTATACTTTATGCCAGGAAAAAATGGAATAACGTATTTAAGAGACACAAGGAATAAAATGTAGACCAAGGATCTTATATACTGCAAAACCGACTTTCAACTATAAAAGGCACAGAACAACAGTTATCAGTATGCAAGGATTCAGAGAATATTGTTCTCATTAGCCCTTCCTGAAAAATCTAGAGGAGGATGAGTTTTAAACAATCAAAATGATTAGATAGACATCAGTAGAAGAATTGGTGTGGACATTAAAACAGTTATCTGAAGAACTAATGCTAAATGAGAGTTAAAAGAGTATAATATGTAAACGCTTTATTTTCACATAATGTAGATATAGTATAACTATAAAAATAGGATGAGAGTGAGGAGAGCATATGAAAAAAAAATTTAAGCCATTGTTTTATTTAAAAGATTTTTTCTAATGTGGACCATTTTTAAAAGTCTTTATTGAACTTGTTACAATATTGCTTCTATTTTATGTTTTGGTGTTTTGGCTGCAAGGCATGTCAGATTTTAACTCCCCAACCAGGGACCAAACCAGTATCTCCCACATTAGAAGGTAAAGTCTTCACCACTGGGCCACCAGGGAAGTCCTGAGCTGCTCTTTGTAATTATGTTGGTAGTGATGATATGTGTATAGTTATCCTAAGCCTGTTCTAAATACAGTGTGAAATACTGTAAATGAGTATTATGGGATATTACAATTCCATCATCTACTCTACCCTTGGGAACTAGAAATCTTGTTATGGAGGAAGAGAGATATAGATGAAGTAAAAGTATAAAATTGGCTAGGTTAAAATCTCACAGTACTGACTTTTGGCTTCCCAGCTGGTGCTAGTGGTAAAGAACCCGCCTGCCAATGTAGGAGATGCAAGAGATGTAGGTTCGATACCTGGGTCACAAAGATCCACTGGAGTAGGAAAAGGCAACCCATTCCAGTACTCTTGCCTAGAAATTTCCATGGTCAGAGGAGCCTGGCGGGCTACAATCCATGGGACTGCGAAGAGTCAGACACGACTGAGCAACTAAACACAGCACTTTTAATTGGAAATATCAGTATTTTATTTGTAAAATTACACCTATATGTATACTCAACAATACATAGATTCCCTAACTCTGCCACTGAAAAGGCCAAATAGCAATAAGTAACCAACTCAGGAGCAATAAGCATTACCACCCAGATTGTGGTCTAGAAATCATAGAAGAAATCAAGACTTTTGGAAATAGGACTGAGTTCTTATTTGGCGCAGGATGCATATAAGATGAACATAGACATCTGTTATTAAAAATCAAGGAAGTTATCAAATCAAGTCATATGGAAAAGACTCAGAAGCCAACCTGACGAGAATCTTGCTGGCCAAAGATAGGACAATATGAGCAAAAAAAAAAAAAGTAATAATTGCTATTGATTGAAATTTTATCAAATATGTTGAAATCATGAGTTCATGACAATATTTTTAAAAACAAAAGAATTGATGACCTTCAGAGGAGGACAATAAACCGGTGGAGAAAAAAACTTGACACCTATCCTACATTTTCCACGTGAAAGGTATCACTGGGTAACCAAATAGTAGACGAGAGATAATGTCTCCTTATCAAAATATATCAGCTAAGAGTGAAAAAGAAATGATGGAATTTGAATGTTACCATTCTGTAACCCCCAATGGATCTAGATATCAATAGTTAAAAGTATCACAAAATAAGAATAAACCAGACATTGTATGATTCCTCATGAAAGAATACAACACATCTCTAGTCTTACCCAAAGGAATAAAAGCAAATCCAGTGAAGTCTCTGAATCTAGGTACCAGTTTGCAGGAAATACCAAGGATAGAAGAGTGAAACAGTACCACCAGAGAGACTTAAAAGACATATCCAAAAAAACTTTTTAATGGGTAAAAATGTCTATGAATGTGCATTTGGGTGTCATAAGCTATAAGGAAACAAAGGAAATGATTACTATGACTATCAGGATGGTGAATATTTTGAGGGGCAGGAGGTGATTTGAATTTGGAATGAGGCACATGGAGGACTTCTGCTACTGCTAAGTCACTTCAGTCGTGTCCGACTCTGTGCGACCCCATAGATGGCAGCCCACCAGGCTTCGCCATCCCTGGGATTCTCCAGGCAAGAATACTGGAGTGGGTTGCCACTTCCTTCTCCAGTGCATGAAAGGGAAAAGTGAAAGTGAAGTCGCTCAGTCGTGTCCGACTCTTAGCGACCCCATGGACTGTAGCCTACCAGGCTCCTCCATCCATGGGATTTTCCAGGCAAGAGTACTGGAGTGGGGTGCCATTGCCTTCTCCAAAACAGCTCACCTAAACCTACCAATATTGCTTGGGTTTGTTTTACGATTAAGAGGTTACTGTCCTGGTTCTTTATTGATTTTTCCTTGTTTTCCCTCTAACTTACTCGTTACCAGATATAATAATCACTGGATTATTTTTTGTGTAATAGGAGAATTTCAACAAGATCCTCTCACATATATTATTCAAGATTGATAAAGTATCAAAAAGAATCTATAATATTTCCAGTGATTATTCTATCTGGTAACAAGTAAGATAGAGGGAAAACAAGGAAAAGTCAATAAAGAACCAGGCAATATAGTGAAATGAAAGGCAAGGACAGTAACCTCTTAATCGTAAAACAAACCCAAGCAATATTGGTAGGTTTAGGTGAGCTGTTTTTTTCTAAAGTGGGTTTAGGTTTTACATAGAGAAATAAATCTTCACAAAGCCCAAATCATTTGGAAAGTCTGATCTTTTGAGACTCAGAGCCTAAATATTTCCTTCCTTTAACTATTGCTGAGACAAGTTAAGAGCCTTTAAACATTTAGGTGGATTATTTTACACATCATTGTTCGGCATCTATCTTTAAATGAAAAAATAAAGGAGTACCGTCAGAATACAACTGCCAAATCACACGAACGCGCATTTCTAGGGACACACCTGCAGTGTGGTCAGGAGAGGTAAATTCTAACTTGCAAAATGCACACCTGGAAAAAGAGTTAGATTCCTTCCACTTCCCTTCCATTTGTTCCAGCGTCTTAATGGCTTATCCTGCCCATCATTTCAAGTGGCCTAGTTAACTGAACTCTCACATTAGACCATCCAGATTAGTCATTGCTCTAACCCTCCTTTTTTCCCCTGCCTTCTTCATTTTCTACCATTCCTATTATCCTCTCCTCATTTTCCCCATTATAACCCACACTCCTTTGTCTAATTTTTCCTTTTTCATTATTCTAACAGAAAATATTTGTTATTTTGAAAACTGAATACTTTAGAATGAGGATGTTATGTAAGTCCACTAAACAAGACCAATAGAAAGAAAACCATGTGATTTGTATAGAATAGCAGTCCCCAAGCTTTTTGGCTCCAGGGACCAGTTTTGTGAAAGACAACATCTCCATGGATCAGGGAGGGGGATGGCTTGGGGATGATTCAAACACATTACATTTATTGTGCACTTTATTTCTATTATTATTATGTCAGCTTCACCTCATATCATCAGGCATTAGATCCCAGAGGCTGGGGGCCCCGGTATAGAAGCAACTCCCATTTTGAGTTACTGTGTAAATTTCATAGAGAAAACACATTTATTAAAGTTGAGGATAATGTGTAAAACTCACTTATTAAGTCAGCATAAAATTTCAGACTACCATTGTCAGACATTTATGAGGGCTTTTGGAAGCTATAGAAATATCACCGTAATAAATTTTCCCTATCTGTTGCTCTTCCAGTTTTTGTCTTCTATGAAAGTGCCTCCCACCATCAAGGCTGCAAATGTGGGATATTCACTCCACTCAAGGTTAACAAGGGCATCGGCCAGTCGCTTGCTGATGGGACCAGCGAGAGAGTCAGCTGAGAGGGTGAAGGTGAGAGTTTCTCATCAAGGCTTTGCTTCTTTCTTCAAGAGGTGGAAGGGGAAAAATGCTCCTGCTTTTGGTTACAGTTGTGTGAGGACCCAATGTCAGTGGCAGTGGCAGCTTTTTTTCAATTTTGAGGATTTGAAAACAAAGTCTAACAAGCTGAGAGTGGTAGAGAACTGAAAACCACCTGAGACCTTGATAGGATCCTTAAGCTGCTGAATCAACCTGTCATGGGACTTCCATATGACACAATAAATGTCTTCATTGTTTTAAGACACTGTTACTTGGAAATTGTGTTACTTGTAGTTGAAAACATCCCATCCTAACTAATAGATACTCTGATAATAATATAGACTTCTTGAACCAGTCTATAAGGACACAGTGTAAATCAAAGCAAACAAATGTAATTAACTTAGGGTAAAACTTGCTAAAATGTCCTGAATTGTTATTACTTTTTTCATCCAGCTTTACAGACTTTACTTAATTTCAGGCAGATAGACTCTTATCAGCAAAATATGATCAATAACATTAGCAAAGCTTAGAAGTACATTAGTTGAATTATTTATACTTTCCACAAACTCTATTGAAACGTGACCAATCTAGAAATATGGTTTTGTTATAGAAACTACTCATAACAGACAGACTTTCTTGTGTCAATTTTCTTCAAAAAATAAAGTATTATTTTATTATAAATTAAACATAAATTTCTTCCTAGCAGTAGCTTACACTCTCTTTCCACACCCATGGTCACTATAACATCCTGGGAAAATAAAGAAGTCAAAAATCTGTATAACAATTCCACAATACACTTGGGTCCAGCCAGATACAGAATACAAACAGACAATAATATTAGAAATAGACGCTATTGAGGTCTGATTTGGAGAGGGCAGAGAAACAGCAGAAGAACAAAATCTGAGACTATTTATCTCCATGTCCCAGCCCCACATACTCTTTTTACAAAAGATTTAAGTTCTTTCCAAAAATACATGAAATAATATTGATTGAAGAATTTTTCTGAGTAGCCTTTGACCACTGGGGATGTTCTGAAGTACCTAGTGGGAAACTGAAAACAAGAGAAAAATCTCTGTTTGAGTTGAAGTGAAGTCTCTCAGTCGTGTCCAACTCTTTGCGACCCCATGAACTGTAGCCTGTCAGGCTCCTCTATCCATGGGATTTTCCAGGCAAGAATACTGGAGTGGATTGCCATTTCCTTCTCCAGGGGATCTCCCCAGCCTAGGCATTGAACTTGGGTCTCTTGCACTGCAGGCGGACTCCTTACTGGCTGAGCCACGAGAGAAGTCACAAAGGTTGGCCCACTGTGTTGGCTGGGAATCGAACCCAGGTCAACTGTTTGGAAGGCGGCTATGCTCACCACTATACCATCAATGCTCCTTAAATTACACACAGATCTTCTACATTGTCAATAAATGACTAATAAAGGCAGTTAAAGAACTTAACTGAAAGGATGTGTGCATGTGTGTTAAGTCACTTCAGTCGTGTCCGACTCTTTTCAACCTTATGGACTGTAGCCTGCCAGGCTCCTCTGTCCATGGGGATTCTCCAGGCAAGAATACTGGAGTGGGTTGCCATGCTATCCCCCTCCAGGGGATCTTCCGGACCCAGAGAGCAAACCAGGGTCTCTCATGTCTCCTGCACTGACAGGTGGGTTCTTTACCACTAGTGCCACCCAAGGAAGCCCATCTAAAAGGATATCTGCAGTTTAAAGCTTTCCTTGAAAGAAGAAAAGCCTTTCACATTTAATTATCTCACTATAAATTGTTCTCATAGTGACTACTGCAGAGGGGTGGAGGGGGGCGGATCACCTAGATTGTAGAGAATAGCTGATTAAGGAAAAAAGTTTCCTAAGGATGAGTTGGCAGAAAAGTAAACTTTGGCAGAGATTCTTTAGGAACAAGTCAACTGGAGTGTGGGATTGGATGGTATCCACGTAAGAGATAAACTAGGATCCCAGTGCTGGGAAAATGTATCTGTTAACACGTACAATCTTAAGCTTACTCACTGCAATTTAAACCTATTTCTTTTATGCTAATTTCTTTGAAAACATAACAGATAACTGGTGACTATTTTTCTATATCCTAGTTCCTTCAGTTAACTGTTAGAAAACTGAAACTCTTCTACCTTCTTTTTCTCAGATTAACCAAGAACATCGTTTCCCATAGATAACTATTTTCCAGCCATCATCAATTAATCATCAATCACTTGTTCCCCACGACTTGTACAGTATAGTCAGAAGACTATTTGCCTCAGAATTGTAAACGTGGATTCCCACGTCATTGCATGGACCTAATAAATAAAGATCTTTGGAGATGAGACTCTTAGCCACACCAAAATCTGAGAAGCACTACTTCAAAGAATTCCACAGCTCTCAATTTGAACAGAAAGATTTGAATTTGACCAATTATCTTTTATCAAGGTCTTTAGCAATTTAGAGAACATGTGATGTATTTCTTAATAAATTATAGTTATTCTAATCCCTTCCAACATGATTTATTCATATGGAAAAGCTACCTATCTGATGTGAATTAAAGTTACTGAGCTAGGATATGGCAAGTCAATTTCAAAGTATTTTCTAGATGAAATATGCTACAAAAAACATGATCCAACAAGTCAATGTCTCTTTTTATTCTTTTATGAGAAGTCTTGAACAACCTGTTTTTTTTCTCTTGATGTATAAAATTCTAAAAATGGGAATTGTTAAAGAAATGATGACATACAGTCTGTAATCTTTGTGGCATTGCTGGGTATCATTACAGTCTTTCTAAATCTTCCTTTATGGAAGAATCCAAAGTAACAGAACTTTGCCTTTTTCTTCTAAATCATTTAATTAAAACTTCTACCAACCCAGAAACCAAGTGAAAGCTCCTAAATAATTTCTGACATGAACTAAATTTTACTTCTGATTCATAATGACTGATCATAACCCTGTGACAGTTACAGAAAATTAATTAGTTACAAAGAGCAAGAACTCCAGAAATAAAAACGCAGAGGCTGAAATTTGAATTGTAATCTTTATCACACCATGTGAAAATAGTCAAATGGAATTAAAGAACTTGGGTCACTAAGATAATATTAAGGAAGCTCTTTATTATGCATTGGTTTTTGAAAAAATAAGTAGATGTCATATTCTAGCAATATGAATTATACAATGCACACACAGTATTTTGGCTATGATTACAAACTTGCCCAAAATTCTACTTCCAGTCAAGCATGAAACTTGTAAAACTCATAGTCCTAATATTTTTTAATTACTTGGGGTAAATATTAAGAAGAGGCATTTGGGTCTCTATGCCAAATGGACTGACTCAGTCTCAGGAGGGTATGTCCTGGGAATCTGCCTTTACAGTGCTAAACATTTACATATTACCCACACCACTAGCAGTCTGCCAGGAGTTCCAACTTCTTCCTTGTCTATGAGATCCAGACAGGCAGTGCTTCATTTGTCTTAGAGTTTGCCATGGAGTGTTTACTGGAAATCCATAGCTGAAATCTGTAGGCAATACAATTGGGCAACTTCTTCAAATAGACAATGAATTTTGTCCTTTTTCAAGCATCTCTTTTGGGGTAGAAATGTATTGGCTGGTGTTAAAATACAGGTACAATTAATTGTCTTACATCACCTGGGCAAGTATAATGGCAACCCCCAACTACAACTTTCTTACCTCACTGATCCGCTGATAGGCAAACATATTCTTTGTTTTCTAACAGAAAGATAGAAAGCAAACCTGCATAATATCCCAGAAAGCTTTGAACAGAAGATTCTGCACGAGTCCTGTTTATATGGATTTGGTTTTGGTTTGGTTTGTTTAATCAGTATCGTTGTCTTCTAGAAAGAGGCACCACAAATGCTGATATAATTTAAGAACAATAGACTGCACTAATCACAGATTGTTAATCCCATCTGCTTCTCATGAAAAGGAAGCAGTATTCCATAATGATGTTAAAGAACCCATGAGTTTTCCTAAATCTGATCACTCTCCTTATTCTGTCTTCTTGTATTTCTTTCTCCACAGTTCTTTAGTTTCTTTTCGCCCCCTTCATTGCCACTGTCACCGCAAAGCTTATCTATTTTCATATGAGAGGTTTTCATAAGAGAGAAAGGTTTGGGGAGGTTTAGTTGAATTTCATCATAGTCCCCCAGTGATAAAATGGTCACCTTCTAAGATTCTGTTATCTCTAGGAAAATATTTATTGCTATCCTTTAAAGTGGAATGTGGTGTTTTGAGTTAGCTTCCTTAATAAGAAGCTAAAGATATTTATTAGGAATATTCTACACAAATAGCACTTAAAATATTAATTTAATACACACTTGTTTCCTGTTCTTTTATTCCTCTACTTGATACAGATGTAGGAAAACATTTCTGTCATTTGAGAATATACCTGTTTCTTTCAGCCACATTTCATAATGCCATTCAAAATTAGACTAAATCAAAATAAATATGGTTAGAAAAAAATGTTGTGCAAGGGGCAAGTGGGGTCAGGGTCTCTGCTGTTTCTCTGGAGGTAGTCTTCAGGGTCAGACAAGGTAGGAGTTCAAATAATAACAGTTTGTCTGTGAAAATCATCCTCCCCAAGAGCCCCTTACAAGGAGATTTCTGAACCCAAGAGTTCTTTATAAGATTTCTGAATTTGCAAAAAGCAATATTTGGGTGTACACATGGCACCAGGGGTTTGAAGGCAGTTGGTTTAACTTTACTTTGAAGCCAGGGAAAGTCTAGGGAGTTCTACTCAGACCTTTGGGGAAAATGAGGCTAAACTATTTTTAGAGGATGATTTCTGTCACAACTGGGTTCTCTGGAGTACCTTAGCAGAAGCCCAAAATTAGAAAAGACGAAATGAGCTCTTGTTCTACTGAACGTTTGGTGTGAAATACTGAATCACATTAACGGGTTTCCAAGGCCTGAAGAGGATCTGTGCCTTAAAAAAAAAGCACAACAAAACTACAGTTTAATGGTGTTTCAGACTAGGAGTTCTCTACTCATTATTGCTATTAAAACCAGTCGATATTTTTCCAGTTTTATTGAGATATGATTGGCATACATAACATTGTGCTTGTTTTAGGGGTACAACATAGGGATTTGATGTATGTATATATTGTAAATATAATCAATTTATTTAACATCGACTTCCTCCGAGTTGCACACTTTTGTTTAAATGATGAGAACTTCTAAGATCTGCTGTCAGAAGTTTTCAAATATAGGTTACAGTATTGTTAACTTAGTCACCATTACACCCTCAGAACTTATAACTAGAAGTTTGCACCTTTTGACCACCTTCACCCAGTTCCCTCATCTCCCCACCCCCTCCGCGGCAACCACCAATCTGTTCTCTGTATCTTTTAAAACACACACACACACACAAGCTAATTTCAAGGGGTATGTTATACTGGTGAGAGAATGTGTTCAGTTCAGTTCAGTCGCTCAGTCGTGTCCGACTCTTTGCGACCCCATGAATCGCAGCACGCCAGGCCTCCCTGTCCATCACCAACTCCCGGAGTCTACCCAAACCCATGTCCATTGAGTCGGTGATGCCATCCAGCCATCTCATCCTCTGTCGTCCCCTTCTCCTCCTGCCCCCAATCCTTCCCAGCATCAGGGTCTTTTCCAATGAGTTAACTCTTCGCATGAGGTAGCCAAAGTATTGGAGTTTCAGCTTCAACATCAGTCCTTCCAATGAACACCCAGGACTGATCTCCTTTAGGATGGACTGGTTGCATCTCCTTGCAGTCCATGGGACTCTCAAGAGTCTTCGAGAGACTGTTTTACATGCTCTTTATACTGAAATGTGAGCAGTCAGTGTGTTTAAGCAACCTAATTGCCAATTTGTTATTGTTATAAACAAAAAGGGAAATGAAAGATGAATTGATTTTTATTATTTTTTTTATAAGTAAGGGGGTTGCTGAAGATTGACGGCAGAAGGGGACGACAGAGGATGAGATGGTTGGATGGTATCACCAACTGGATGGACCGGAGTTTGAGCAAGCTCCAAGAGTTGGTGATGGACAGGGAAGCCTGACGTGCTGCAGCCCATGGGGTCACTAAGAGTCGGACACGACGGAGCGACTGAACTGAACTGAAAGGCCTCAGCCTTCCTGGGATGTCACGTAAGGGAACTCTGAAAACTGAGCCCTAAAGCTCCGCAGTCGGGGGTCAGGGCAGGTTTCAGCACAATTCAGACAGTCCCTTTGGGCCCCAGAGCCTCCAGGGTAGACGGGGCGGAGCCCGGCTGGGCGGAGGCTGGGCGGCGGCCGCACTCTTCCTCCGCCGTGGGGAGGCGGGACCTCCGCCCTTCCCGCGGGCAGGCCGCCCCGCCCCCCGCTCTCCTCCAGCGCCCCGCGCCATTTCCGCTGCTCTCGCCCAAGGAGCCCCGTCCCCCTCCCCCCAGGGCCGCGCGCAGCTGCCCCTCGAGCGGCATGAGGCTACCCGCCGAGACGTGCTGGCTGCTGCTCTGGCTGCCGCCTCTGGCCGCGCAGCCCGCGGGCGCCGAGCACGAGGAGGAGGCGGCGGCCTTGTCAGGTAAGCGCGGGCACGGGCCGCGGGCGCGCGCATGCTCCCTCGCTCTCCGGCCGCCTGTCGCCCTTCCCCCCGCTTCGTCCCCTCCCACCCCAACCTCCCGGCCCGGCTTCCGGCGGCGACCCCGGGTCTCCCCGCCCCGGCGGCGGCGTGTCCCTGCCTGGTTTAAGGCTCCCTCCGCTAGCGCGACCTCCCTGACCGCCTGCTTGGGCTCCGCTGGACCCTGCTGGGGACTGGATTTTAGGATTAGGAGCAGCTGCAAAGTTCATTCTGGCCCAGTTCCCACGTTGTACAGAAGCAGCCAAAGCCCAGAGAAGTTTTGATTTGTCCAGGGACATCAGGACAGTCTCTGTTACAGATGATCCGTGTCTCCAGACTTTCAACGCAGGACATTTGTATATATCAATTTAGGTCGAAAAATCTTTCTCTAACTGCAACTTTGGACTCAAGATGAGGGATGGTAAAAGCTTAGCTTTAGAATTACACTGAAATTCTGCTGCCCTGACTAGTTCTGTGACCTGGAGTCAGTCAAGCCACTACTGGTCACGTGTAAAACACGGATAATATTTCACAGGATTGTTGTGATGTGTAACGTGTGCACAATGCCTGGTACAGAGGAAACAGGGAATGGTAGCTGCTGCTGGTGGTGGAGTGCTGTCAAGATCCTGACTCTGGGCAGGGCAAGAGTTCTAACTTCAGTTCTGCTACAAATTTGCTATAAGCTTAACATTTCTATTTCATTAATTTTCCCCATTAAATCTTTTTGTCAGGCGAGTGTATGCTCCTCGGTTCTGTCTCGTCACAACAAAGATTTGGAGTGATGGACATTAAAGCCCTTGGCGGGTCACAGCTCTAGGGTCTTGGACAGACCATGTTATATAGCTCTTAGACAAATCAGTGTTACAGCTCTATTTTATTTAGAGGATAGCAGGATATTCCATCCTCGAAGCATAAGGGCATGCTGACCCAAAGACGCGAAGAGTGGGGGCGCGCGCATGTGAGAGAGACAGCAAGAGAGAGCAAGAGAGAACACGCTTTGGCTTGGCTCCTCTTTATGTTTTTTTCTTCCCTCTGAGTCTGCCCTATGCAAATTGGGTTTAGCCAGGAGTGCTGTTCTACCTGAAGTTCTCACTCAGGTCCTCGGACCTTCCTTTGTTCTATTTTCGCGGGCTTTTCCCTTCATTGCCTTTTAGCCACGGCCATTTTGGACTCCTGTTTCCTAACTACCTAACATTCCCCCCTCAAGAAATGGGAGGCCCAATTCTTTGGAAATAGGGGTGTCGAGGTCTTTCTGGCTACTTCCTGCTGAATTGGGATGGCAAGGGGTATTGGGCCTCCCCCTCTTGCTAGTCTCAGGCCTCAGATTCCTCATAGTGGTGTCCATCTAAGGGTGAGTGATATTTTCCACGGTTGGCTGTAGTTTTATATCTTAGTTGAACTGGCACTGCATGTTGTAGCTTGTTGACCTGAGCAGAGACAAAACAGGTTAGACAATTGATAATACATGGAACAATCATAAACAGCATCAATATGGCATAACAAAGACTAGTAGGGGCATTAGCCAATTCCAAATTCATCTCCAGGATGGCTCAAGTCCTTCCTTGCTCAGGGATCAGAAGATCTATCTCCTGTCTGTTTTGGAGTACAATCACTGTCAAGCTGTGTTGGCTCTTTAGAGCTATCCTCGGAAATTTTATCCCCAGAAATCAGATTTTGGGGGTGTTCATTAGAATGGCACTCATTTGTAGTTCTGAATAGGTATCTGAGATCTCCCAGGGGCTCACAGGTGTATTGAGTGTCCTCTTCTGTTTTCTTCCACGGCTTGACTCGTGAGTAGTGAATCCAGGAGTTGTGTCCTGGTACCTTGACTGCTGGTGGTAGAGGCTTAGCCTCTATGGTCTCAAAATTGGAGACTACTGCATATCTGGCTCTTCTTTTTCCGTCTAAGACAAAGCTGCTTCCATCAGTGTACCAGATTTCCTCAGGATTGGTCAGAGGATCTTCTGACAATCCCTCTCAGGGTTTTGTCCAGTGGTCCAAGGTTTCTAGACGAGAGTGAAAGGGGAGAGAGCCCTCAGGGGTAGGCAGGAGGGTGGCTGGGTTAAGAACCTCACAAGGGGACATAGTGAGGCCTGGATTTTCCATCAGCATTACTTGATATCTCAGGATTCTTTGATCAGACATCCATAAATGGCCTCTCCCATTTAGGAGTTGTTTTACTTGGTGGCTGGTAAAAATAGTTTGCCTCCAAAGGACAGTTTTAAAGCATCTTCTACCATGATTGCAATAGCTGCAAGATTTCAGAGGCAGGGGGGCCAGCCTTGGGCGGTTGGATCGAGTCTTTTGGATAAGTAAGCTGCAGGCTGGGGCTCAGACCCCAGCCTTTGGGTTAACACTCCCAAGGCTATTCCCTCTCTTTCATGGACATAAAGTTGGAATGCTTTTTCTGGGTCTGGCAACCTCAAGGCAGGTGCCTGAGTTAAGGCCTGTTTTAATGTAGCCTCTGCCTTCTTTTGAGGAGTTCCCCACATCAGTGGAGTTGAATCATCTCGTCCCTTTAAGCTTTCACATAAGGGCTAGGCAATTAGACCATAGTTGGGTTTCCAGATTCTACAATATCCAGTTAGCCCCAGGAAAGCTCACAAATGTTTTCGAGTTGTGGGGGAGGGCAACTGGAGGATTCCTTGTACCCGATCAGAGGAGTGCCTCCTAGACCCATGTGTAATCTGAACTCCCAGGTAAGTGACTTTTGTCTTGACCATTTGTGCCTTAGCATGCGAGACTTTATATCCCCTTTCTGCCAAAAAGTTTAGAACCTGAATTGCATGTTGTTGGGCATTTTTCTCATCTGGAGAGCAGATTAGTAGGTCATCTACGTATTGTAATATTTTCCCATTAGGTCCCAGGTCCAAATCTAGGAGATCCTGGCTAAGGGCCTGTCCAAACAGGTGGGGGCTATCTCTGAACCCGTGAAGTAAACTGTCCAAGTCATCTGTTGGTGTTTTTCTCCGGGGCTTCCCACTCAAAAGCAAAAAGATATTGGGATTCTTTAGCCAGTAGTATGCGAAAAAAAAAAATGCATCTTTGAGGTCCAAGACTGTAAACCACTTGGCACTGGGTGGGATTTCTCCCAGGATTACATCGGGATTGGGTACTGTGGGATGGAGGGGGGCTACAGCTTCATTTATGATCCGGAGATCTTGAACCATTCTCCAGGTTCCATCCTTTTTCTTTACTGAGAGGATTGGGGTGTTACATGGCGAACTGGTGGGGACCAATAGCCCGCAAGCAAGGAATTTATTTATTAAAGGCTGTAGTCCCTCCTGAGCCTCTGTTTTGAGGGGATATTGTTTTCGGTTAGGAAACTGAGTGGGACGTTGGAGGACAATGATGACCGGTTCAGCTTGGTGGGCTTGTCCAGGAATTCTCTGGTCCCACACGTGGGGATTAATTTTGTCCTCCCATAGTTTTTGGTCCCTCTCTATTGGAGAAGGTGTAATGGGTTCTTCAATAGTAATCAGAAGCTGTAGGGCCCTAGGGGCTGAAAAGCTTCCCATCACAATGGTGGTCCCCAGTTTAGTGAGTATATCTCTTCCCAATAACGGAGTAGGACACTCAGGGACCACCAGAAACTGGTGGGAAAATATTTGTCCATCCCAGCAACAAAGAAGTGCTTGGGTGAATCTTTTAGTAGTTGCTTTTCCTGTAGCACCTAAAATGGTACAGGTTTGGGAGGAGAAGGCTCTGGAGTAGGAGATCAAGACAGAGTAGGTAGCCCCTGTGTCAACCAAGAAATTCTCTGACCTACCTGCCACATCCAGTTTCACCCTTGGCTCCAGTCCCTGATGGTTATCTGTGACAGGCGGACTGGCTGGATCGGGCCACTTCAGTCCTGTTGAACCATCGTGAGGGAAGGCTTGGCGCTTGACCTTGAGGCTCTTGGGTCCCGAGGGCAGAGTGCCGCCCAGTGTCCCAGTTGATGGCATTTGTGGCAAGCCATTCTAGGAGACTTGTCACAATTTGGACACTCTTTGGCCCAATGACCCGCCTGTCTACAGATTAGGCATTTGCCTCGTGCCTTGTCCTTCAAGGACTCGGAGTTTGCTATAGGGCTTCCCTGGAGGGCGGCCAGCATCTGGGCATGCCTTGTCTCTTTCCTTCTCTCCCTCTCCTGGGCCTTGGCCTCCTTCTCCTGTTCTGTTATAAAAGGTATTGGTGGCTGTCTGGATCATCTCATCTAAAGAGGCAGCAGGGTCCTGCTGCTGTAGCTGTTGTAACTTAATTCTGATATCTGATGCACATTGGGACAGGAATTTGTCCTTTAAAATCACCTGTCCCTCATAAGAGTCTAAGTCCAGATTGGTAAACTTTTGGAGGGCCTCTTTTAGCCTTTCCAGAAAGGCAATGGCATTCTCATTGGGCTCCTGAGTTATTGCTGAGACCTGTGCACAGTCCCACAAGTAATAGGCTTCCTTCTGTTTCCATGGGTGGACTTTCTTAGCGGTGAGTCTTTCTGAAGCTTATCCTACCCAGTGCTGTTTCAACCTGAGAGCCAGGCGTTCCCTGGTCAGGGTGCAGATCCCCAGGCAGGCTGAGGCATGACAGCCTCCTAGGAGATCGAATCCCCAGGCAGGTCGAGGCGTGACGGCCTCCCGAGAATTGAGTCCCTGGGCAGGTCGAGGCATGACCACCTCGTAAAACCCCTGGGACTAGCGGATCCCCGAGCAGATTGAGGCGTGACAACCTTTCGAGAACCAGATCCCTAGGCAGGTCAAGGCATGATGACCTCCTGGGACCCCCAGACTGGAGTTGGGCGTCCCCAAGATCTCCAGCGTGACCAGTGCTCGGTAGGATTAAGGGGTTTGGGCCCAAACAGCCTGCAGGGCTATCTCCCAAAGTGGCAAACATTATCCCTGGAAGCCCAGTTGCCTTTAAAGGAATGCCAACTGATGGACTTCTAGCAGGCATTGTGTGCCTGTCGCCCGCCCTAGCAGGCTCACTAAGAGATGCTGGTGTTGCACATGTTGTAGGAAACATGGAAGATGAAGAGCTCAATATCTAGAGGGATTGGATATTGTACAGTATTTCCTTCCCAAGGGCCAGCTATTTTCTGGTTGTCTCTCCAGAAGATTGTAGAGGCAACATTGTGGGCCCCTGATGGGGCTGAGGAAAGGAGCATTAAACAGGAGGGAAGGAGGCAGAGCACAGTCTTTGGAAGAATGACATAGCATAAGGGCATATCATAAACTGATTAAAATCAATTGGGTCCAAGATGACAAGACAAATTCAAGTAAACCTTAATCCCCAATCTGTAAGCCAACCGACACACCCAGAGGTGGCAGTACAGCTCCAAGGCACTGTCAAAAGAGGAAGGAGTGGGTGGTTCCCCAATGGTTGGGATGATCCTCCCACTCATTAGCAAATGAATTCACCCCTCTCGAAAAACCTAACCAGACCACATTCCATGGCTCGAGCTCTTGCCCTGAGCAATGGCCCACACCCTCAAGAGTGGGCTTCTCTCTGAATCTTAACAAATCCTGCCTCTTACTTATCACTTTGTCTCTCACTGAATTTTTGCAATAAGACATCAGAGCCTGAGCTTCATGGGTTTTGGCTGGGCTTGAGTCCTGGGAGAGAGCTGAAGGACAGGAGGAAAAAGCAGCGGGAAAAACGTGCCAAGGGATCCCCTTCATAGCCTGCTGGAAAATCTGCTAAGTACCTGACCTGAGCTCAGTTTTCATTGGCCTGATCCTTGGCACAGAGAAGAGTAAGGGCAGAGGAACCCCCACCGTCTTGAGTAACAGCTACTGGGGCTCAGCAGATAGTGCCTTTGGGACATACTGAGGAGTAACCTCTCCAGAGTCCCTGAATTGCGCCCACTGCCGCCCGCCTGTTCACGGGGGATTCAAGAAAACAAGAAACGAGAGATTGTAAAGGACTTAAGATTTCGTTAGGCATGTCCCTCCAGCCATAGGAGCGAGGGCCTCCTACCTTAACTGGAGGTCTCCTGGAATCAGACTGAGTCGCGTGAGCTTTCTGCTGAGTTCGTCTTTTGGTGTCCCGGTTTCCAGCACGATGGACCTCGTGTCACTTCCCTTGCGCTGGGTTTTTTTCGTGTTCCACTTCAACCACGGAAGCTTTCAGAGCTTTCGCTGAGTTGAGCTCCTGCTGTGCTTGGCCTCCTCCTTGCGGGGGGCCGCGCCTAGGTTGCTTCAGTCAGGTTAAATCCGAGTCATGGCACCATAGATGTCAGGTGAGTGTATGCTCCTCGGCTGTCTCATCACAACAAAGATTTGGAGTGACGGACATTAAAGCCCTCAGCGGGTCACAGCTCTCGGGGCTTGGACAGACCATGTTATATAGCTCTTAGACAAATCAGTGTTACAGCTCTATTTTATTTAGAAGATAGCAGGAGATTCCATCTTCGAAGTGTGAGGGCATGCCAACCCAAAGTCGCTTAGAGAAGAGTGGGGGAGCACGCGAGCGCGCGCGGGGCCGGGGGGGGGGGTTAGGCGGAGGGGTGGTGGAGCACGCTAGAGAAAGAGCGCTTTGGCTCCTCTTTTTATATGTTTTTTTCTTCCCCTGGGCCTGCCCTATGCAAATTGGGCTTAGCCAGGAGTGCATTCTACCTGAGGTTCTCACTCAGGTCCTCGGACCTTCCTTGGACCTTCCTTTGTTCTATTTTCGCAGGCTTTTCCCTTCCTTGTCTTTTAGCCACCGCCATTTTGGACTCCTGTTTCCTGTTCTAACTACCTAACACTTTGACAGATTTCCTGGACTCACTGTCCACTAACTTCTCTTCATTTTTTTGCCCACCTTTGGTTGCAAGGGAGGCACCCAGGTGTGGGCTTATAGTGGTAAAGTAAAATCAGGATTTTCTGGTAAAATCAGAATTGTCTGTGAATGAAGGCAATTACCAGATTTTCAGCTGGAGCTGCCAACTCCTGGTAATCTCACAGTGAGGTACTTGGGGGGCTATTTTAGATCAGTTTTCATTGAATGGAAGTTTGTCAAGTGTTTACTTTGTACTAGGCAGTGTTAAAAGTGCTTTGATTGCGTTATCTTATGTAATACCCATAGTAGCCCTATAGGGTAGGAACTATTTATATACCCATTTTACAGAAGAGGGCTTGGTAGTAAGAGAGGTAACCAGTATATACTGATGAAAAAAATAAAGCATAGATCTGTCTAAGAAAGAGTTTCGGAGCATGGCAGCAGCCAGAACATTGTAAGTAGCCTGGACCAGCATCCAGAACTTTGATTTCTTCTTCGGTCATTACATTCAGCCGCTCACTTGTAGGATTACCTTGGTCCAGGCAGATAATCTTTAAGGGCCATAGTTTTCTCATCAGTAAAACAAAAATCTTCTGTTGCTGAATGTTCTCCAATATTTTCCTTACCTTTTTCTCTTTTTAAGGGAATCTTTTTTTTCATTAATTTTTTTTTTTTTTTTGGCTTTGCTGGATCTTTGTTACTGCTCATGCTCTTCTCTAGTTGTGATATGAGCGGATGCTTCTCTTCATTGGGGTGTGCAGGCTTCTCATTGTAAAGGCTTTTCTTGTTGTGGAGCACAGGCTCTAGGATGCGTAGGCTTTTTCAGTTGTGGCTGTGGACTCTATAGAGTGTAGGCTCAGTAGTGGCACACAGGCTTAGTTACTCCGAGGTATGTGGAATCTTCCTGGACCAGGGATTGAACCCACATCTCCTCATTGACAGGCACTCTCATACACTGTGTATGCTGCCTTTACTTTTATTTGCCTCAAAGAACCCATTGTTTTTCAGGTTTTTACTGTTACCACTTCTAGTGTTGACACTGTCAACTTTATTTTGCTTATCAGATCATCTATAAATGCTTTTGTTCTAAGATGTACAGGATGCCCATTGAGCTGATAAAATTCTAGCCCAGAGCTAAGAAAAATGGCAACTTCTGTATCCTTACCGTAACACTTGCTGTTTCAGATGGACTTTACAGCTCAAACTGAAGTGTCCTGGACACCGCTGATATTGGAACCTCTGAACTAGGCTGACTGGGTCTGAGAACCATTGCTGCTCAGTCAGTCAGTTTTATGAGAAACCTGAAATCAAACAGCTGGTACTTTGTTTTCAAAAACAGGGCCCAGCTATAATGTGAGATGCTTGGATTAGATGATACTTCCTGTTCTAGAAATCTGTCTTCATAACACACACACACACACACACACACACCCTTACACACTCTTCCATGGAATGGAGAACACCCAGACTGAGGCCAGAACAGCTTTCTGGCTCACCATTTGGAGGAAAGTCAGAGGCAGTTGATACAGGAGGGGTAGATGGTTGTCTGCCCGAGAGGAAGGAACCTTCAAACCAAAAGTCACCAGGAGTTTGGAACCAGTGGGCAAGGTCCTTAGATGAAGTTCAGGCCACTGCAATGAATTCCCAGGATTGAACCATAGTGATAGGCCATTTGAAACCACAGCTTCCAAATTCATCCATGGGGAAGAAAATCAATACTTGAAGTTAAAATCAGACTGGAATATGCACTCGCATATGATAGCTTCAGTTTCATTCTCTATGCACCTTCTTGGAGAAATGAAAATCAAGATTCATATTCAAGCCAGGTTAGAAAAACAGCAGGTACGGTTAATAGAGAAGTTCCTTTGTAACTTTGATACTACTTGCTAATTAGTTTGAATTTGAACTTACAAAATAATACCCCAAAAAATCCTCCTGCCCTGCGAACTCTCAGGAGTTCAAGTTTATTGCTTTTTAACTCTTCTCCCTCCCTTTCCTTATCCCAAAAGAAAAGCAGTCATATAGGCCAGATGGGAAAGTGGCAGCCTGATTTAATAAGTGATTTTATTATTCTATTATAATTTCATCTGAAGATATGTTTTCCCATAAGGGCATATGAGGTTAAATTTTCAGAAGGAACATTGCTGAAATATTTTTACATTGGAGATTGTTTAAAATCTGCAAAGACCTGAAGAGTGTTTGTGCTTTTTATTTTTAGCATATTCTGTAAGTAGGTTTAAGTACTACTTGCCCTTTTTTGAAGTTTTGACTGAATATTTTTACCTTAAAAGGTAAGTTTAGTTTATGACTAAACTCTTTAATTATATCCTTACACCTTTAGGAAAACTAATAAATGACAAAAGTAGTACGGAAGAGTAATTTTAAATTTATTGGTTGAAGCAAGTGATGTGAAGCAGTCTCTTTTATATATGATATGTAGTCCTAACATTAGATTAAATATTTTCAAATTGAGTGGTATAAAGGGATCTCAGTGGTAAAGGGAACCCTGACTCAAATCCTTTGGTAATGTAAAGAACTGAGCTTCATCATAGCAGTTTGGCCACTAATGGCCAGAAATACACTGTTCTCTGGAAGTCGGGGTTATTGAAAGGTTCAGGAGAGCCTGCTGAGGACTGCAGGTGGTTAAGGAGGGCTGTGCTTGGTGGTGGCCTTGCTGGGTCGTCATAGTAAGGATGGCACTCAGGGTCAAGTTCGCAGATGCTCCTAGGTGCTTGGGAATTGAGGCAGAGCTGGGCCCACACTTGCCCACCATTCTCCTGACCTGAATCAGGCTTGAAGAAGTGAGTGCCCAAGATTATGGGGGTGGAGGGAACCTGCTGGGAAGGATATGTGTTTCAGCTCCGGGGGAAGCAGCGGCTCTTTCTGGGCAGGTGTTACTGTTTTCTGACCGAGTGAATGATTGTTATGACGTTTGTATGAATCCTTAGAAGTTCCCTTTTGTTTTCTGGATTGCCTTGTAAGGGGATGTTGCTGTTATTGTGATATATTTCCATTTGCCCAATCAACCACCAGGAAGTTTCAGTGTTACCTGAATGAATGGGCAAAGACCGAGGCTACATGAATAAATGACCCCTGCAGACGCGCCCGCAGCCTCATAGCCTTCAGTGTCAGGGCTTGGACAGGTGACAAAGTTCAGCTAATCAGTCAAGCTGGCTACAGTTGTTGTTTCCCACCCTCAGGTGGAGGTAGAGGAAGTAGAAACTGCCTAATGAAATGTCTCTAGAAGAAGATAACTGAAAGGAGGCGAGGATTAGGAGAGACATGACCTTTATAAATGATCTAAAATGAAAGATCTGGTTCCCTCTAGGAAGGCAGTAGGCCAGCTGTGTTAAGAATCTTGGTTGTCAAAGTTACTGTCTTACGCTGGTCCAACTAGTCCATGACTGAAGACTCCTTTGGAGTGAATTCCCTTGGAGCTAGGGTTGTGGTTTCTCGTGGCTTGAGTTTCTAGTTCCTTAGGTAGTTAGGAATTCTTGTGTGGGTTGATTGAGATGCAGTCACCTCAGGAGACAGGTGGTAACAGTGAGAGCAGCCAGAGGACATCACGAAATGCCAGCGCCTTGTCTGTGATGTCTCTTGTTTGATGTGAATTCAACGTCAGTCTCACCTCCAAAGCCAGACGTTGCTCTGGAGAATTCCAGGGGAGACGCTGTTTGCAACATGCTCTTAGTAGTGGATCTGTAGGTGTCAAAAATCAGGACAGCCTGCCTCTATCTGTGCTTTCCTTAATCCGTTGAAGACCAGGTGACGTCAGAGCAAGTTCTCGTCCTCCAGCTGGGAGGTCCCTTACACAGAATTCACTGGCCTACCGTGTCGAGTACAACGAAAACAAGCAGATTCCCACCTCTTGTTTCCCGCTGCCCTCCTCTGCCTGGTGAGGAAAAATAAGATGGTTCCCAGCTCAAGGGATGTTAAGGGTTAGAGCTCTCACCCTTTAGTTCAGGGCATGTGGATGCTGGGTAGGGAAGAGGCGGTGGAGCCTGCAGGTTCTGTGGGTGGGATGGCCATGGTGCAGGCTGGACAGGTGTCCAGCATCAGGTTGCTTCAAGAGGAGCCTGGAGAGCACCCCCGCTTATGGTGCCAGCACTAGCCAGGCTCATAGTGAAGACTGGCCATTGTAGGGAAAGAGCAGATTAGCCGAGATGGCATAGTCAGGCTCTCTTGCCCCACATTTTGTAAATAATGATGATGTAATAGCTGAGATCACTTACAGCACTGCGCATGCACATTACAAGTTACCCAGCTGGCCACAGGTTACTTTTGTTCTATTAGCATATATAAGCTCCACCTGAAAAAGACCTTGTGGCTACGTTGTGGCTACGTTGTGACTGCGTTGTGGCTGCGTTATGGCTGCGTTATGGCTGTGTCCTCTGGGTCAACCACGAGAGAAGAGAATACAGCGTGTCTGCAATTCCTACGGCTCCTCGAGTTCTCTTCCAGCTTCCCTGCTCGTGCCTTGCCTACCATGGCTTCAGCAAACAGTGCACACAGTGAGATACAGCGAGACAGCCTTGCCTTCACTAGGTCAACTCTGCATGCCCAAGTAACCCACTAGTCCTCTGGAATTACAGCACACGTGGAAAAGACGAATGCTTAAATGTTGGGATACAGTAATGAACATGCCGTGTCCCGAACTTCGTGAAGGGAGAGTGTCAACTAAAAAATATGTATGTAATATGAAGAGAAGAAAGCAGAGTAAGAAGGGAGGGTTTGGAGTGTGCCGTTTTAGACAGCAGGGTCAGAGAAAGCCTTGCTGAGAAGGGGACGTTTGAGCACACAAATGTTATCTATTGGAAGGAGAAACTCGGCCAACATCTGGGGAAATCAGTTGCAAGCGGAGGAAACCGCATGCAGGAAAGCTTGAGGCAGGGACAGCTCAGCGTCCTGAGGACAGGAAGACCGATATGGCCAGAGGGAAGGTCAGAGGTACCTGGGTCCCAGGAAAGGAGAGCAGGTTTTGCTTTGTGAAGTCATTTGGGGAGGGGGTGGTTGAGCAGGTAAACGATATGCTCTGACTGATGTTCCTAAAAGGTCCATGTGCTGGTAAGAGGATAGGGGGGTGGGGGTGGGGGTGGATTGAGGCGGTTCTGGGAGCCGACCAGCTAGCAGTCCTTTACATTCATCCAAGTGCATGAAGCCACCGTCTGGACGACAGGAACATTTACTCCTAAAGTCAAGCTATTGCACTGTACCCAGATTGCATCATCTCGCTCTTAGCTGAAGAGTTACAGATATCAAATGATTGAGGAGACAGTCTTAGGACCAAAATGAAAAAAAGCTTCAGTGGAAGGTAACATTTGCTTGTGAAGCTCAGGCTCCACAGCACATTTCCTCTGCCCACTGACAAGCCCACTAGCAATCAGTTCCCATACTTGTGTGAACTGATTCAGCCTGTGAAGTAGTGGAACTCTCTGAGAGGAAGGACCCTGGAAGGACCACAAGAAAAGCCCCTACAGTGGGCACACGTGTGGTTTGAGGAGTAACCCTGAGGAAGGAACAGGCTGGGGTTCACGTTCTTATGATGGTCTGGGCTGCTGGGGTCTGCAGATCACACTCTTCACCTGCCTCTCCCCCGCCTCCAAGTGTGCTCCCTCTGTGGTGACAGGCAGGGATCTCCTCTTTCATTGGAGACTCCCAGCATAAAGATCTCCACTCTAGCTGACTGATTCCATGCTGTTACTCCCTAGTCATTACTGGTTACCCAGTCCTTCCCCAACTTTGGTGTAGCAGGCGGTTCTGGCTTCATTTCAGATTTTCCTGGAGAATCAGCTGATCACGCTCTCCTTAGAGGAGTCAGGGGTTGGCCTGTGGTTTCTCTATGCACCCTGTTGGTGTTCCATATTTGACAGATGTAGTGGTGGTACCCTGTCCTGGGTCCAGGCCTGGCTTTTGACTTTCATCTCCCTTTATTTAAATTCAGTAGCAGCCGCTGCAGAGTAAAATGAACCCCATCACTTTATAATTTGGTTGTGGCATTTACTACACTCATTTACCATCTGTAACACAGCACTTGTCTTCTCTCTGTTTTACTGTGTTACGCTGTATGATATATTACCTAGAACACACACATATGTATGTACTGTATCTGTTTTGAGCCAGACTTCTCCTGTGCTCCAGACCTGCCATCTTTACCTAGTCCCATCAACCAAGACTCAGTACATCTAGAACTGAACTCATGCCCTTTTCACTGGACAAACTTGCTTCTTCTCTGGTATTCCTTATGTGGATAAAGGACCTCACCGTCTCCCCACTCACCAGAACCATCCAGTTACCTCTGAATCTCTTAAGTCTGTTGATTCCAATTCCTAGGTGTTCTTTGATCTGCTCTTTCTCCCTCCTACTTAGTTCATTTCTTACTCAGGTTGCTTCGGGAGCCTCCACAGTTCTGCTTGCCGTGTTCTTCCCCTCTGACGTTTCACATGGCCTCCAGAATGCTCTTTCTGAGACACGACTGTGTTCTCTGTTCCCACAGATCCGTTCTCTGCCCTTCTCTCCTCTGCCCAGTGCCAGGAAGCTGGCTCTGGGGGCTTCTTTGCCCTCTGGCTTCCTACTGGCTTTGGCCGATGAGAGACTGATGGCGGGGGGCAGGAGAGAGCTCCACTGGAGTCCTGCAGTGTCTATGTTCCCTTGGATTGCTGTCCTGTCAGCTCTAGTACCTCCAGTAACAGCGGGTCCCCCTTTGCTATCTCAGGCCTAGGAATGTTGAAGGCTTTCTGCTGTTGGTGCCTGGGAGCTTCATGTTACCTTGTTGTTGATGCCTTAACCCTGTCCACATCTTCACTGAACTCTTCTCAGTTAAACCCTGTGGCATGTCAGCAGTTTCCTGCTGAAACTTTGTTTACCTAAAATCCCTCAGTGCTCTGCTTTCAGCCAGAAGTCCATGTTACTCACTGTAACGATAACTGCTGCTTAGCTCTCTAGCTGCTGGTGTTAAAATGTCCTCATGTATTCCCTACATTCCATCCTCGTGAATGGCTAGACCACTTCCATCATTTACCTCATTTCCGTGGATCTCTACACACTTGTCACCCCCACCCTCTGACTTCTAGGTCACTGCCTCCAATGTGATAAGTGGTCCACTCACATTTCCTCCTCTCTGGGAAGCCTCTCAATCCTTGCCCTCTCCTTCAAGACTGAAGACATGCCTGTTCTCTTTGCTCTTACGGTCCTTCCATCTGTCATATGACTATTGATATTGGACGGTAATATTTTTGTCTCCTGCTAGGCTGGAAAGACTGAAGGACTATAATTACTGCATAGAAGAATTTAATGCTCATAAACAATAAAAGCAGCCACCATTAACCCTGTGAATGAAAAAGAAGATTTTGGGCAATTATATATTTAGGGAATATATTCTCTTTTCCATTCCATTTCTCAGTTTCTAGGTGTAAAACTTTGAAGGAGATGGATTTAATTAAAACTTCTCTGTCAGACTGTTACTGCTACAATCAAAATTCCCAAGTGAAATGGAAGTATATATGGTCAACTGTGCAGGTAAGAGCCTACTTTCAAATTATGTCTTAGGAACAGAGAGTTTAAAGGTACTATTTCAGGAGTAGAAGTAGACATAGAGCTTTTGTATGACACAGAGCTATTACCAGTAGGAAAGCTGCCTGGGGAATCACACAGTAGTTCAAGCAGAGGGATGTGGTAGAAACATAAACACTCCATACTCTTCATCAGCCCTTCTCCATCCACTCCAAGTAAATATACTATATGAGTGCAGTGTGCTTGCTGTTTAGACATGGCTCAGGACAACATCCTCTCACAAAGTTTCCAAAATAATTGCTATCTCAAACCTTTCTGTATATATTGTAGAAGTTACCTGAAGTTACCTCTGATCTCATGTATGGTCAAGATAGTCATCATAGAATGTGAAGTCAAGTGGGCCTTAGGAAGCATCACTACGAACAAAGCTAGTGGATGTGATGGAATTCTGGTTGAGCTATTTCAAATCCTAAAAGGTGATGCTGTGAAAGTGCTGCACTCAATACATCAGCAAATTTGGAAAACTCAGCAGTGGTCACAGGACTGGAAAAGGTCAGTTTTCATTCTAATCCCAAAGAAAGACAATGCCAAAGAATGCTCAAACTACCACACAATTGCACTTATCTCACACGCTAGTAAAGTAATGCTCAAAGTTCTCCAAACCAGGCTTCAATAGTACATGAACCATGAACTTCCAGATGTTCAAGTTGGTTTTAGAAAAGACAGAGGAACCAGAGATCAAATAGCCAACATCCGTTGGATCATAAAAAAAGCAGTAGAGTTCCAGAAAAACATCTGCTTTATTGACTATGCCAAAGCCTTTGACTGTGTGGATCACAACAAAATGTGGAAAATTCAAGAGATGGGAATACCAGACCACCTAACCTGCCTCTTGAGAAATCTGTTTGCAGATCAGGAAGCAATAGTTAGAACTGGACATGGAACAACAGACTGGTTCCAAATAGGAAAAGGAATATGTCAAGGCTGTATATTGTCACCCTGGTTATTTAACTTCTATGCAGAGTACATCATGAGAAACGCTGGGCTGGAAGAAGCACAAGCTGGAATCAAGATTGCCGGGAGAAATATCAATAACCTTAGATATGCAGATGACACCACCCTTATGGCAGAAAGCAAAGAAGAACTAAAGAGCCTCTTGATGAAAGTGAAAGAGGAGAGTGAAAAAGTTGGCTTAAAACTCAACATTCAGAAAACTAAGATCATGGCATCTGATCCCATCACTTCATGGGAAATAGATGGGGAAACAGTGGCTGACTTTATTTTTGGGGGCTCCAGAATTGCTGCAGATCGTGACTGCAGCCATGAAATTAAAAGATGCTTTCTCCTTGGAAGAAAAGTTATGACCAATCTAGACAGCATATTAAAAAGCAGAGACATTACTTTGTCAACAAAGGTCTGTTTAATCAAAGCTATGGTTTTTCCAATAGTCATGTATGGATGTGCGAGTTGGACCATAAAGCTGAGCACCGAAGAATTGATGCTTTTGAACTGTGGTGTTGGAGAAGACTCTTGAGAGTCCCTTGGACTGCAAGGAGATCCAACCAGTCCATCCTAAAGGAAATCAGTCCTGGGTGTTCATTAGAAGGACTGATGCTGAAGCTGAAACTCCAATACCTTGGCCACCTGATGTGAAGAATTGACTCATTTGAAAAGACCCTGATGCTGGGAAAGATTGAAGGCGGGAGGAGAAGGGGACAACAGAGGATGAGATGGTTGGATGGCATCACCGACTCAATGGACATGAATTTGAGTAAACTCTAGGAGTTGGTGATGGTCAGGGAGGCCTGGTGTGCTGCAGTCCATGGGCCGCAAAGAGTCGGATGCAACTGAACTGAACTGAAGTGCCAGGAATTATTCTAAGCTCTCAGGATCCATAAGTGAACAAAATGGATCTCTGCTCCTGTGATGTTAACACTCTGAGGAATGAGGAGGTAGCTGGGGCGGTAGGGCAGGGTTAGCCATATGTGTAAGAGAGGAGAAATTATAAAACTGGTTAAGTGCTATGAAAAAAGAAAATGTAGATTAAGATAAGTAGAACGACAGAAGCAGGGGCAAGTTGCAGTATTGAAAAGAGCGGTTGGGGGAGCTCTCATCGGAAAGGTGAAATTGCAGTATGACTTCAGTGATATGAGTCACCCAGCAGGAAATCTGAGGAAAGAGTGTTCTCAGCTGGGGAAGAGCTGGGACAGCGTCTTCATCAGTGGGCACATGCTGCTGCTTTGTGCTGTTCTGATAATGTTCACCACTTTGGTCACTTACCTCAGGTGGTGTTTATCAATGTGCAGGTTTACTACCACAAAATGACTATTTTCACCTCTGTGAGGAATGAATATTTTGAGGGGTAATTTGAGAATAGGTATACTGTTGCTCATCAAACTTTTACCCTCTAGTTTTACTATCCATTGATGATGCTTGCCTAAATCAGTTATCATCACAGTGTTTATCAAATGGTGATTTTCTAATTCCATTATTCCTTCCACAGCCATTGGCATTTTTCTGTAAGGAAGAGTTTACCTCTCCAATTTATTTAGATCCATATAGTCTCGTGGATTGCCAGTTCACTCACTGGACTACAGTTCATTACTTCTGTTGTTTATTTTCATATTCATATTGGATTTGGCCAGTAAGAGCCCCTTCAAACTAGCGCCTATGACTTTTACCTTGTGTTTATCATTATTTGAGCACTTCTTTACCTTCTGGCAAATAAGGTGTTCCCAGGCTTACCCTGTGATTTCTTAGACCCAGCTCTGGAGTCATACATTTTCTGAGGAGCCTTAAGTGTTAGGTGTGTTCATTACTACTGGATATCATTATTACACATAACTGCTCCTTCCTTCCTTTCTATCTATCTATCTGTCAAAAACCATGCATTCTTATCTCTCCAATACCACTGGATTCATTGTAGTCTTTGTCCTTTCCATCTCTGTAACTCTCTTCTCTGATTGTGAGAAACCTGGTTCCTATTATCCTCAATATATTGATTTATTTTCCTATTCCTAGAGTAATTTCAGAGTTGCTAAGCCATACTGTTGTGAAAAGCAAACCTAGTAACAAGAACTCAGCATTTGTTTACAACGTTTTATCCTCATAGTTTGCACCATCTAAATACTAATGGGGTTACAAATCTAAATACTGTGCTCAAAAGTTACTTGGGTTCATGCATTCCCACTTATCTCCATTAGATCTGGTTATATTATTCATTTGGAACACAATTTGTTCTTATTTGCTACCATTTCAGAGTTTTCCTCATCCTAGTTGATTTTATTGTCATTATTTTTTTCAGTGTGTACAATATTAAAGTCAAAAAGGGTACAATATTAAAGGTCCAAAAGTCAAAACTACACAAAGATGTTCTCAGAGAAGTGTCCCTCCATCTCATCCCTCTAACCCTTTCCCACTCGATACATGTAGAGAATCAGTTTTGTTATCTTTCCTGTGTTTCTTTTTGCAAAAGAAGCAGTGAGGCATATTTATAGATCATGCTTAAGGCCATGAGGCTAAGCAGTGAGTTTAGATAGAGAAAAGGAAAGAACCAATGACTGAGACTGGGTCAGTTTGCTATTAAGGGATCAGGGTGGAGGGGGGTGGTGCAGCAGCGGAGAGAGAGAAGGAAGAGCAGGTTGAGGAGGTACCGTGGAAGCCCCAGGACAGGGAGGAGGGAGGAGAGAGGAGGACCCAGCCGTGCTGGACTTTGTTGATGGATCAGATAGGATGACAGAGAATGCATTGACCATTCTTTTTAGCAACATGGAGGTTGCTGGTGACCTTGTCACGGGCAGCCTGTTGGGAACGAAAGCCTGACTGAAGTGACTAAAGACAGAAAGAGAGGAGAGGAACTGGAGAATGCAGAAGAATTTTATTGCAGCGGGAAGCGAGGAAAAGCGGTGATGGCTGGAGTGTGAAAGGAAGTCAGTAGAAGGTTTTCATGTGTGTTTTTTTTTTTTAATGAGAAAAATACTGGCATGTCTGTAAGCTGATGGAAATGGTCTAGTAAAGTGGGAAGAAGTTCTGGTGGGATGTCCTCAAGCGGCCGAGTGGGTCGGATCGAGGGCACAGGTTGGGAGCTTATCTTTGGAACGGAGCATGTCAGTCTCCTTGTGGTGGGAATTTCCTCCAAAATCCACAAGCCGGAAGCAGAGCATGTGCCTGCAGGTGCTGACAGGTGGGTAGATATGGGGATAGGAGCCCGTCCGGGTTCTCTTCGATCTCTTCCATTCTCTGTGAAGTTGGAAGGATCATCAGCCAAGAGTGAGGAGGGGAGGAGTTGTTGGGGTATTGAGGATGGAGAAGCTGTGAGGTTGTGGTTGAAGAGAAGGGAAGAATGACTGGACAGGAAAGTGTGGTGTGATGGCAGCCCTCTGGTCCCACTTCAGGTTTCCAGACAGGTTCGAAGAGAGAGCACTGCTGGTTTTTCCAGCACAATGGTGCAAATGCAAAAGTGGGGAAAGTGGAGGGTTGAATTTTGCGAATGTGACAGAGCACGAGGGGTACAGACAAGGATGCACGTGAGGGAATGTTTCAGAATGATTGATCATGGAACTCAGCTGGAAAAGAAGGGACTGAGGCCATCCAGGGTGGGGAGGAGGGGAAAGATGCTTGATCAGTGCTCC
Organism: Giraffa tippelskirchi; assembly: GCF_054371585.1. Taxonomy (NCBI): domain Eukaryota; kingdom Metazoa; phylum Chordata; class Mammalia; order Artiodactyla; family Giraffidae; genus Giraffa; species Giraffa tippelskirchi. The sequence goes on from NC_137277.1 coordinate 68,782,602, forward strand.
ATGCTTGCTGGCGTCTGGGAGTCAGCAGGGCACGCTGGAAAGATAAGAGGTGGTGGTTGTCTAGTGGGGGGCATTTCATGCAGCCTGTATTTGGGGCTGCAGTTTGAGACTGACAGGATCTAGCATGTGGCCACGAGAGTGATGACCTGAGCTGTGTGGAGAACAGGAGCTATAAGAGGGGAGAAGTTCGGGGAACCAAGAGGACAGGATATTGGAAGGACAGGATGTGTATATTGTGTATATTTAATCCCAGAGACATATAACAGGAAGTAGTATTTGGAGAGCAACGGTGAGCCAGGAGCTGAAGTCCCAAGAGGTTTGGGGTGTAGGTAGACAGATTATGGGTGATATCACCTGATGCCTGAGATTCAGGGCTGGTGCTCTCACTCCCCTTTTCAGGCTCGCCCTCTCCTTGGACAGAGAAGAAAGAGAGGGATAAAGGCAGCAGCAGAGTGTCGTTTAATGGTCCCTGGGCTGTTGGCCTCTGCTCAGCATTATAGATGGCGCTTTGCTGTGAGAGTTGAGTAGGACCTGGGGTAGGGTCCCTCTTCAAAGGACATGGTGACAGAAGCCTGAATCACATATGCTCAGCTGGTCCGGAAGATAGAAATGTTTTTCTCTCAATCACTGTGGAAACGGTGGAGAGATAAATCTTCTTCTCATGAGGTTTATAACCAAGTAGTTTGCTGCCCATTATTTTCTCTCATCTGTTTTCATGTGGCCTTTGGTCACAGTAAGCTGCTGGAAGAGGGCGTTAAATCAACCACAGCTCGGGAAGAAGCATCCACTGTCAGAAGTGTCTGTGCTCCCGTATGTGTTGACTAAACTCAGAAATCCAGGTCCATCCCTGGGATCAGAACGTGACCAAGTACATCTGAGTGTTCTTTACTCAGCCAGTTCTGGGCTCTCTTTATTCCTTTGCTCATGATTTTAAGAAGCTGATAAGAAGTTTTAACTTCTCTGTTTGTGAATTTGTTTATTCTCGTTTCATAGGTGAAAATTACCAGTTCAGGCCTGTTCAGTGTTGTATATATCACAGAAAGGTATAATTGCCAGTATCCAGAAACCATTCTATCCATCATCAAATGTATGATTCATAACTTTTGGACACCAGAGGAGTCTAATAATGTAACCATAATCATCCATCCATATGGAGAGACTGTCTGTTTCTCTGTGAAGCCAGCCAGGAAGATATTTATCTATACAATAAGTGTGAAACAAAACAGTAAGTCTGTTTTTATTATACTTGATTTTCTGGGTTCAGCTTTTCTGGAGTGACATTTCAGTAAGTTGACTTTCTTTCACTAACTGCATTGACACAAAATCTTTGTTGTGTGTCTGTGGTTTTTTTTTTGCTCCAGTTGTGGATTTCAAACTCTTCTTTGTGTTTGTGGTGGGCGTCTTCCTCTTCTTTTATGCAAAGACCTTGAGTCAGTAAGTATTCATTTTTACTTTCTTAATTTTGTGAGTCAAAAAGAGTATAACAGGAGGATTCCCTGGTGATCCAGTGGTTAGAACTCTGGGCTTTCACTGCCAAGGGCCTGGGTTTAATCCCTGGTCAAGGAACTGAGATGGCATAAGCCACGGGGCATAGCCGGGAAGGAAAAAAAAAAAAAGAGTAGGACACTTTTGACCTTGTGCTAAATATTTCCGTACTAGTTGTAGTTCTTGCTTTAGGTTTTGCCAACAACAGGTCTCAAGGTAGTTTTGAAAAGGTCTTTAAAACCAATGAGAGTTATTTGTATAACATGGTATGTTGTGGTTACATGGTGCTTTCACATGCATTATTTTGTATCATGTATCAGTATACATTATTTTAACTAATTTGTTTCTCTTATCAACTATGTGAGCTCTGGATTATTATTCTCATTTTATGGATGAGAAAACCAACATCCATCATCACAAGACTAGTCTTGACAGGGCTGAGATTCATACTCAGGTTTTCTGATGCCGTGCCTTTCTCTCTTATATTTATACCATCTCCTAGATTTGTGACTCTGATACAGAAGGTTGAATTTAACATATTATCCTGATGCTTTGTTTCTTATAACTTCTTTTTTGAAAAATTTCTTTTCAATAATATTTTACTTCTTGACTTGCTATTCTGAACATTGTTTATTTTTCAGCTTTTCGTTAGAGCTTAAGAGTGTGTATTTAATGTCCTCCATGGTCTTAATAAAGTATATTTTGCTTGCATAACCTGAAGAGTAAAGCTTGGACTCAGAGGAGCTGGGCTGCAAGCCTGAATCCTCCCAACTGGCAGATACTGACTTGAGGAAGGTCTTTAACTTCTTAGCGCCTGGGTTTCCTCACACGTAAAATTGAGACATGGATAGCTATTGCACATGGAGTAGGAAATGGCACCCCACTCCAGTATTCTTGCCTGGAAAATCCTGGCAGGCTACAGTCTATGGGATCACAAAAGATTTGGACATGACTGAGCAATTGAGCACACATGTGGCTCCTATACAGGGCTTTTGTGAATGCATGTAAAGCTCTCAGACAAATGCCTGCCACATGATCGGTGCTCCAGTCATTACTATCGGGCCAGATTCTGAACACAGAAGATAACTCAGACCTGTTCTGAGTCAGTGGCAAGCTATTTACCATAAATTTCAAGTCGAGATTTCACTTTTTTTAAGAGTATAGGATATAATTAAAGCTGCCGTCTTAGTTTTTCCTCCTAGTATTCTTTATGGCTTCTGTCAAATTCAACATTTCTAATACTGAAAGTGTGACTTGGCATTTAAATGGCTTTTTTCTGCTTGTCTTGACAGAAGCCCTGTTTTCTTTTACTCTTCGGGGACTGTGCTAGGTGTTCTAATGACATTAGTCTTTGTCCTGTTGCTGGTGAAGAAGTTCATTCCTAAGGTAGGTGTATCAGGTACAGATGAGTTAAAAAATGGAAATCATGATCTCATAAACATGAAAAATTGATTAAAATTAATTCATGTTTATTATGACAGTTCCTAATTTCTACATTGTATAAACTGGCTTAAATTGTGTCTTTTCATAGAGATTCTATTTTCATTTGTTGCGATGTGTAGGTTTCAGTATTACATTTTGGCCATACTTTTTTTGAGACCCTTTTATTTTCTAGATAGTGCATCTTTCTTATGAGTGATGGGGACTCATCCTGTGCTGAATGAAAATTTCTCTTGGCATAGTTGAGGAATGTCATGATGCTGAACCATCAGGGCCTTGAATAACAGCATTGCAACACCTGGGGATTTCTTCTTCATCATTAATTCCCCCAAAACACCTTCAATAAAAGAATGGCCTGCACTTAGTTGAGGATACATATGTATTAGTTCATGATGCTAATGTTGGGTTTACTCTGATGAAAGCTTACAACACCAGCATTATTTTGAGATAAATTTATTCTTTAGAACAATGTTTTCTCCAACTGTAATGTACATGCAAGTCACCTGGGCTCCTGTTGAAGTGCAGTCTCTGACTCAGGAGTCTGCTGTGGGCCTGAGAATCTTAGTTGCCACCAGATTCCTAGTGACATTGAAGCTGCTGGTACGTGGACCATACCTTTAATGAGACTTGAGAAGATGGTCTTGTCTTGACTTGAGTGTAGTTTGATATACAGATTTCAAATACAAAGGGTTTTATTTGTTTACTTCTACTTTTATGAGAGTGAATGAACCAAAAAACCATGTGATTTATTTTCTTCCACACACAGTATAGCACCTTTTGGGCTCTAATGCTTGGTTGTTGGTTTGCTTCAGTTTATGTTGTGGGGCAACTGATGGAAGAGCTGAAGAGACTGTGGTATGAAAGCAGAATATGTGTATTAGGTAGGTAAAGATTTAAAAAATACAGTCTGTTATTGGTAAAGCTGAAAAGTATAGCCAGGGGCCTTCTCTTGACATACTCTCCAGCATTCAGATTTTCATTTTGAACTAAGGAGAACTGTTAAAAATAATATTTTATTCCCATAGTTGGTGGTTTCAGTTCATTAGATATCATTGACATTCTTTGACATTAGATATCTTTGACATTCTTGCTAGTTTTCTACTCTGATGATCAAAAGAGCAAAACAGTATTTGCCCTTTTTGACTGCATTGCTTTTAAATTGCAGTTAAGCTCTAACCACCTCTAAATTGTACTGAAAAAATTACTCTAAAATGTGGCTCTTTATTTCTTTTTCTTAATCTATTTATTACAAAAGGTAAGAAATTGTAAATATAAATGACCAATGAAAACTTGACTTCTAGAAACAGAGAGACTTGTTCTTGTCATTTAAAAGAACAAAAATATCTCAACTTTTTAGAGTGTTTTAATTGGGAAATAACAGAGAATGGGAGAATCACTTTCTCCTAACCCCTTAGTGCCGAATTTCTCATATAAGTACACCCACCCAAAGCAAAAGCAATCAATTTTTGTTTCACTTGAAGCTTTTATGTTTTTAGTCCATTTTTATTCTTATACTAAAGTATTTTCAAATTAAATTATTGCTGTTATGGTGTGTTTCTTTAAATACTTGACCTAACATTTCTATAAGGCAAGAACATTTTTCTCTACAGTTCAATTTCTAAATCTTAAAAAATTAATAGTTACATAAGATTATCTGTTACCTAGGCCATGTTCAAATTTCCTGAACATCCTTGATGTTTGGTTTTATAAGGTAGGATATAGTCCAGAATCACATTTTGCATATATTGTGTCCCATAAGTCTCGTTTAATCCATAATAGGTTTCTGGTTTGGGGTTTTTTCCCCCCCATCTCAGTGATATGCTGAAGAGACCAAGTTAGTTGTCCTTCAGAATGTTCCACTTTCTGGATTTCTCTGATTATTCCTTTGTGGTATAATTTAACTTGTTTCTCTCCTATATCTTACATAAGCTGGAAATTAGGTCTTGAGACCTGCTTAGACACAAATGAAATGCTTGGTGAATACTAAGAGGTGATATGCACTTGACATTGGGTCAGCACTTGCCTCTCTGTTAGTAGCACAGAAACCGAGCACCAGATTGCAAGGGTGATGGCCCGATGCCGTCACTGCAAAAGCACACTTTGATTTCATGATTAGAAAAGTAAAAATAGACTTTGTGGCAGACTATGACATACACTAAGGCTTATTCCTGACCAAAGCAGCTGTGATAACATCTGTCCTCTACGACTCTGGGCCAGAAAACAGGTACACTTATATATTATAATAATGTATTATTATACATCCTTAAGTACTGCAGAGTCCACCTAGTATCTCACATGGGAGGAATAACTAGCCCTAAATGCATTTCTCAGCTTCATTGGGGAAAGAAAAATGCAGGTGTTCTGATATGTTCTTAGCTCTAAGTCGTGACCCTGCCAGGTTTTTCCCATAACTTTGCAATTTTGGCGTTACATATTTTACATCTTTCTGCTCTTGCAGGCTACGTCTTGACAGTGGGGGGTGTCAGCTTTGCTGTTTGCTACAAGCACGGGCCCCTGGTGGAGGAGAGGAGCGTGGCGCTCCTGGCGTGGCTGCTGCGGCTCCTGTCCCTGCTCCTGGTGTACATGGGGGTGTCCGCGCCCCAGTTCGCCTGCACAGCCGCACTGCTCCTCTTCCTGTCATCCGGGAGTCGGTGCTATCTGCTGAGCATGCTCGCCTATGTCAGGAGGTGTGTAGCTTCTTTTGTTTCCTCCATCATAAGTTTGATGTTTTGAGCTCTGGTTTTATTTATTCTTTGGGAGAATTTTTTGGACATGTCTTATTTGATATCACAATTCACTCCACTTCATCTGGAGATTTCAGATTTCCCTCTGAGAAGGGGGTGGTTAGAGAATGTAATGGCAGCCCACTCCAGGACTCTAGCCTGGAAAATCCCATGGACAGAGGAGCCTGGTAGGCTGCAGTCCATGGAGTCGCTAAGACTGAGTAACTTGACTTTCACTTTTACTTTCATGCACTGGAGAAGGAAATGGCAACCCACTCCAGTATTCTTGCCTGGAGAATCCCAGGGACCGCGGAGCCTGGTGGGCTGCCGTCTATGGGGTCGCACAGAGTCGGACACGACTGAAGCGACTTAGCAGCAGCAGCAGCAGGCCTGATCCAAACTCCATTGCTAGCCGTCGTTAATCTTCCAGAGCCACCAATTACCAGGTAATGACAGCTCACCCAGAATTCAGTAAAATCAGTGACAAAATTACTTGGGCATGGTGTCACCTAACATTTCTACTTTCATTCTGCATTTCCTTTCTTTTGGACCCAAGGACTGCTTTGGGGGTATTTGTTGTACTTACGAGATACGAGGGAACAGAATTGAATAACAAATTGTTGAAAGTTATAATTTATATAATCAGGACTTTCGTTTGTCTTGGGTTTTAACATAAGGCTTAAATGTCCTTAAGCCATGGAGTCTGAGCACCTGTTTCTGTGCCAGGTGCACAGGTGAAGGAGATGGCCCCTACCCTGGAGGTGTACTTGTTGAGACATAAGCATATTGTTGCTAGAGCAAGTGTTCAGATAGGCCTGCCCAGGAAGTATGCATGCTTAGTCAGTTGTGTCCAACTCTTTGCGATCCTATGGACTGTATCCTGCCAGGGTTCTCTGTCCATGGGGATTCTCCAGGCAAGAATACTGGAGTTGGTTGCCATTTCTTCCTCCAGGGGATCTTCCCGACCCAGGAATTGAACCCAGGTCTCCTGTGATACAGGCAGATTCTTTACCACTGAGCCATTGGGGAAACCCACTCAGAAAGTGTAGCATGTAGAAAAAGTTCAGGAAAGTTCCTGGAAAAGAGACTAATGGGCTGAATCCTAATGAATCAAAATAGCCAGATAAATAAATGTAGGAAAGGCCTTCCTGATAGGGAGAAAGCCCAGTTTGCTACCATCCCAGAGCAGGCGAGTGAGGTGGGTGTCCTCGAGGATGTGGAGGCCTCGCAGGCAGTGCTGGAGAATCTAATCTGATCCTGTACGTGGTGGAGGCACTGCTCTTTCTGCATTTCAGGCAATGCACTCTGACTGCTGCCCAGACAGGAGTTAGAAATCAAATGCTTGGGGCCCCATAAAGTGTACTGAGTGAAGGATTCTGAGCAGAGGGAAGGCAGTGGTGAGGACTGTGCAAAGTTCTGCAACATTGCCCCAGTGAAATAGGGTCAGTTACCACTCAGCTTGAGCTGATGATTGCCATGTGGGAATATAGGCCTTGCCAGATCACCTCGTTTTCTAGAAAAGCTGGGAATGTGGATAGAATGTCAAGTCCTACGATTTTTAAATGTTGGCAACTAACTAATATGAAAATAAAAACACAGTCAACAAGCCAGAATCCAAGCAGAAACCACAATCACTCACTGGGTGGTGGGATGGGGCCCGTCTCTTCGGGTGCAGAGGGTGGAGGTTAAGGGCAGGTTTGGGGGCAGGAGACCAGTTATCAGATGTCACAGTGGTCCAGGCAAGAGGTGAGGAGGGCCTAGAGCAGGGCAGTGAGATCAAGGCTAGAAGAGGGAGTTAGTGAATATTTACGAGGTAAACTCGTCTGTGAGGAGGGAAACTCTGTGACAACTGATAGTTCATGGATCTGCTGACTCCACGGGTGGTGACATCACAGGGTTAAAGAGGCACCAGCGACAGGGCAGGGCCTCTCTGCAGAGGATGTTGGCAAGGCTGATGCCAACTGCTTCTCTCTGCCCTGTCTCAGAAGCAGACAGTGACTGGGGCTCTCAGAGGTCCCTCTGCCAGGAGGGGACTGGCCACTGCACATCCTTCAGGCCGCTAGTCCCTTGTCTGGCTTGTGGCCTGAGGAACCCAAGAGAATTCCTTCCACTTTCCTTGTCAACATCCACTACCCTGCCAAGAGCCACGTGTGTTCTGTTACCTGCACAGTGATCCTTTTATGCATTTGCTGTGCATTCTCTTTAACTCAGACCTAATGATCAAAATGTACTGTAACTTCCTCAACTTTTCATATTGCTGGTGAGTAATTATGTGAAGGATTAGGAAATAAAATAGGAACTTACAGGTTAAATAATAAGCCAAAGAAATAATACTTTGATTGTATAGTACTTTCTAGTTTACAAAGAGCTGTTTGAATACATTTTGATAATATATGGTAGTTATTATTTTATCTTTGTCAAACACTTACTGTAGGCTGTTCACTGTGCTAAGCATTTGACACAATGTTTTTCATCTGTCCATTGACCTCGTGAGGTAGACGATGTTGCTTTCATTTTTCTTCCATGTGAGCAAAGTGAGGCTCAGAACTGTGAAGGAGTTGCCCCAGTTTGCACAGTGGGTAAACCTCACTGCTGAAACTGTGTCCCCATCTTCTGCTCAGAGCCCAGGCATTTTCCTCCATGGAGACCAGGCTAGGTGTTCAGAAAAGGAGGAGGAGATAATGTCAGTTGTTCCCTAATCCAGCCTATCAACCACCAGACGATCTGTAAAAGTTTAAAGATTTTCAGGCCCCAAACCTCAAGAAAATAAACATAGGTTAAAACACCTCCTGGTGATTTTGTTGCTCATTTGTATTTGGGAATCTCTGGTTAAATTTTAAACCACCTAAAACATTTTTTTAAAACTCACTGATAAATATACGTGTTAAAACCTCTTCATCATTACCGTTCTTTATGAGATTCTTCTCTTTAGGACTTTTTTGGTTGGAAAAAAGTTCCAATCATGAGCCCCTCCATATGTAGCAAAAGAATAATGATTTTGATATTATGAATTACTGTGTGTACACGACCCTTGTACAGTGTGTTTACTTCCTCTGAGATTGGTCAGCATCTCTACCACTAGATGGAGGCCATACCCTGCAGATCTTCCCAGCTTCTCTGTTTAGACTAAGTGGCAAGTGATTCTGCTGGGTCTCCATAAAAGGACATCTCAAAGGTTTGCTGCTGTTGGTGCCCAAGAAAATCAGCAGGGCAGGCAAAAAGAAGCCAGGTTTTTAATTGCCTGATTTGAAATCACCGAGAAAGAAAAATACAATTATGTCTCTATCAGAAATTGATCCTCAAGACTTCTTTGATCAGTTGGCTAAGGCTTTACACTTCCAATGCAGGAGGCCCAGGTTCAGTCCCTGGTTGGGGAACTAGATCCCATATGCCACAACTAAGTCTGCATGCCACAGCTAAAGATCCCATGGGCTGCAATGAAGCCACAGCCAAATAAATTAAAAAAAAGGATCCTCAGTGCCTTAGGACATTACTTCAGCTGGTCCAGGAAGAGGGGGAATGTACAGTTAGGCCCAAATTACACATTCTATAAACCTCAATTGGGATAACAATAGAAATAAGTGTAGTATGATATAGAGACAGTTAAGAATTATTACTTTCTAAGAAATGTATTTTTATAAATCTTAAGAGTTGAATTGAGCAACCAGATATGGCCAGGAATCTGGCAACCAAATGCTGCCTGTTTTAGGAAAATGAAGAAATGGTTTACATCAGAGAAGCTGGTGGTGAAGTTTCTTACTGAAGACGAATACAGGGAACAAGCTGATGCCGCCACAACCTGCGCCCTGGAGGAGCTCCGCCAGGGCTGCCGCAGCCCTGGCTTCCCATCCTGGCTGGCTGTCTCCAGGCTTCAGGAGCCAAAAAAGTAAGCCTTGCCCCACTGCCCACACCACAGCTGGGTTGGAGTTACTCTGGAAATAACATGACAGTTTGGATCAGGTCCTTAAGGCTAGAAACAGACAGCTTTCTGGGTAGCATGACATGGAAGCTATCAGAGCTGCTTCTGCTTCAGTGCTCTGTGTTGCAGCATAGAACTGCCAGGGTTGGAGTAAATGTTGATCTGATGTATTATATAGGGAAGGCCATGAAGACCACTCATAGGAGAAGGGAGAGAGAATGGGATGCGTCATCTGCTTCTCATGCTTCAGGGGTGGACACTCATTTATAAAGTTCACCAAGAAAGAAATCTCTGCCCCAGCCTCTTTTCTTTACTGTTTTTCCTTCTTCATTGCTTTATCCAAACAGCAGTGCCCTCAAATTAAAAAGCAAAGGGGAAAAGACACTAAAATAATGAATAAATAATACATTTAATAAGACAGAAAAGGAATTAGAAAACAGGAGTGGGTATATTTAGCAGCACCTGGTGCTTCCAAGTCTGCCTACTTCTTGATCCTTTCCTGAATGTCTGGAGGAGCACATAAGCCATTCCTGTTTTTACACCCACTGTGCAAATGCCATCCTCTACTGATGCAAAGACAAATTTAATTAAAGGGGATAAGTAGCCAGGGAGCATGTTATCTTCCAAATAAAGCTTTCTGTGATAACATTAACTTTATTTAAAACAAATACTAGGTTTGCAGACTTTGTTCTTGGAGGAAGCCACTTGTCGCCTGAAGAAGTTAGGCTCCATGAAGAACAATATGGCCTTGGGGGTGCCTTCTTGGAAGAGCAGCTCTTTAACCTGAGGACTCCTGACAGTCTACCTGCACAGTGACTTCATCTTGGACAAGGAAGTGGGATGGGCAGGGATCCTGTTAAAGGTGGGCAGAACTGTTCCAAGGAACAGTGGCCAAAGCATTTGCTACAGAGAAAAATCAAACCACACTGGAAAGGAAAGCTAAACTATATTGAAGATAACTGATCCTTCTTGGTCAGTTCTGTGTATTGTACTGTCGGTGGCTGCCAAGATTGTGTGACGGTCATTATCACTTTCCTTAAATGAAGACTCTCGTTAGGAACAGGGGAATCGTGTTGATCTTCAAAGGTCCAATTTATATGAATAAGTTCCTTGTCAACTCCAGGGCATTAAAGCTTCTCTTAAACCCCAGAACCTGCAACAAAATAGTGCATTGCTCTTCCTGCGTGTTATCAATGTAAGGGCTGGAAGAGACCTGGGATATGTTGGACCAGTGTTTTCCAAAGTGTAGTCCACAGGATGCTAAAGTGTTAGCAAGTAAGGGATCCTGAGGTCAACCAAGATGGATACACGATTAGACAAACATACTGCAGGACTTCTCAAAGCCTTTAGTAATGCTAATGCATGTTGTGTGAACCTCCTGAAGAGAAATGGTGTGTAGTGGTCTCTGACTTAATTTGAAAACAGAACCCTTCTTTATGAGATTAATATTCCTCAGACAGAATGTTTAGAAGATGCTGATGGTAGAGGAATGGAGACTTGGAAAAGTTAAATAACTTGTCCAAGACCACAGAGATTTTTAGAGGCAGCCGTGGGACTAAAACTCCTGCCCTACTGTTTCCTATGATTCAGGTAGAAGAAGAGACCTTTAGAAGCAAGTTGAGGGGCCAACTCTCCACAGCCTTGGGTCTTACAATATTGGTGACTTATTTTTTTACTTTTTAATAGTACCCAACTAACTGATAACTGCAATAAAGAGAAACATTTCCTAAGGTTATATTTTAAAGTTTTGACAAGACTTTTATAGACATATATAAAGATTAGAAGTTAGAATTACTTTCTAAATTTTTGTGTGTGTGCTGAAATTGTTAAACTACTTTTTGTATTTCTTTGTGTGTTGAAATTTAACCTCAAGTTTACTGGCCTATTTTTTAAAATTGTGTAATTATATATAACAATTTCTTACAAAACAGATTTGTGTTCTTCCTTACAGAGAACAAATCTTTCTTTTTCTTGATTCACGATGTTAATTCTAGAGTGAAGTGAGGGACTGATTGTGAGCTTTGACCCTGAGGAAAAGAGGCCAAAACATAGGTCTGAGGAAAGATCTGAACATGGCAGAACAACCCAAGGGTTAAGATGTTGTTGAATTGATTCTCTTTAAGAATCAAATATGGACTCTCTTGCTCTGGGGGGGCCATGAAGAGTAGCAGCATAAGGCATCTCCCATCTCTCATCTGCATTGAGTAAAGTGGTTCTTTCCTTCACAGGTGGTTGACATTGGTTCTGTGCCTCATAGGCGTGTAGTTGTGGAGCACAAGGGAACCTTTATTGTGTTCCTACTTCCACAAGCTACCTCATAAAAGCTCACTGTTGTTAGAAATTGGACAATTTGACACCAATATGTGGGTGAGATGTAGTGTAGGTGGCCATGTTTAAATAATCATATCATTCTATATTATTTTTTAAAGGTTTTAAAACATATATCACAAAAATTGCTTTGTGAACTAGTTGTTTAGTTTGCCAGTAATACTTAGGGCTGAATTGCAAGAGAGTGTCCATCTGACATTTAGGACAGTATTTGAATTTATGACTTTTTTTTTTTAATCTAGAAATTTTAGATTTTAAGAGGTTTGGAATAGTTGATATCTAAACATGTGAAAGAGTTAAGACCCCCCAGAGTGGCATCAAGAAAAGACAAAGGATCTTATATTTTTCTGTATGTAATTATTCTCCAGAGTTTAGAGAAGTACAGTGTTTAAATCATTTTTTTTTTTTTTTTGGTCCAACTGAAAGAAAGATCCTATGCAAAAATAACATAACGGATGTGGAATTTTGAAGACACTTGGAGTGAGACAGGTATTTTTAGCTGACCCTACGAGCCAGATGCTTTCTGTATTTTTGTTATTTCCTCTTTTACATAAATATTTTTAATAACTTTTATTGAGATATAATTTACATACCATATAGTTCATCTATTTAGAGTGTACAATTCCTGATTCTTAATATATTCAGAGTTGTACAACCATTGCCATAATCAATTTTAGAACATTTCCATCACTCTGAAAAAAACCACTGTGTCCGTTAGCAATCATTCACTGTTTTGCTCCAGTCTTCTTTCCTTTACCCATAACACCTAGTAGTCTACTTTCTGCCTCTCTATGTATGCATATTCTGAACATTTCATATCAGTGTATGCATGGATGCTCTGTAGCTTCAGCCAAGAGCTGCATACAATTTGTAGCCTTTGGTCTCTGGCATTTTTCATTTAGTATAGTATTTTTTTTTTAACTTATTTATTTTTAATTGAAAGATAATTGCTTTACAGAATTTTGTTGTTTTTTGTCAAACCTCAAGATAAATCAGCCATAGGTACACTTATATCCCCTCCCTTTTGAATCTCCCACCCTATCCCACCAATCTAGGTTGATATAGAGCCCCTGTTTGAGTTTCTTGAGCCATACAGCACATTCCTGTTGGCTATCTATTTTACATATGGTAATGTAAGTTTCCATGTTACTCTTTCCATACATCTCACCCTCTCGTCCCCTCTACCCATGTCCGTAAGTCTATTTTCTATGTCTGTTTCTCCATTGCTGCCCATTCTTCAGTACCATTTTTCTAGATTCCATATATATGCATCAGAATACAATATTTATCTTTCTCTTCCTGACTTACCTCACTCTGTATAATAGGTTCTAGGTTCACCCACCTCATTAGAACTGACTCAAATGCATTCCTTTTTATGGCTGAGTAATGTTCCATTGTATATATGTACCACAACTTCTTTATCCATTCATCTGTCGATGGACATCTAGGTTGCTTCTGTGTTCTAGCTATTGTAAATAGTGCTGCAGTAAACAATGGGATACATGTGTCTTTTTCAGTTTTTATTTCCTCAGGGTATATGCCTAGGATTGGGATTGCTAGGTCATATGGATGGTTTTATTCCTAGTTTTTTAAGGAATCTCCATACCATCTTCCTTAGTGGCTTTATCAATTTACATTCCCACCAACAGTGCAAGAGCGTTCCCTTTTCTCCACACCTTCTCCAGTATTTATTGTTTGTAGACTTTTTGATGATGGCCATTCTGACTGGTGTGAGGTGATATCATTGTAGTTTTGATTTGCATTTCTCTAATAAGGAGCGATGTTGAGCATCTTTTCATGTGTTTGCTAGCCATCTGTATGTCTTCTTTGAAGAAATGTCTGTTTAAGTCTTTTTCCCATGTTTTGATTGGGTTATTTTGTTCTTCTGGTATTCAGTTGTATGAGCTACTTGTATATTTTGGAAATTAATCCTTTGTCAGTTGTTTCATTTGCTATTATTTTCTCCCATTCTGAGGGTTGTCTTTTCACCTTGCTTATAGTTTCCTTTGCTGTACAAAAGCTTTTAAGCTTAATCAGGTCCCACTTGTTTACTTTTGTTTTTATTTCCATTCTTCTAGGAAGTGGGTCATAGAGGATCTTGCTTTTATTTATGACATCGAGCATTCTGCCTATGTTTTCCTCGAAGAGTTTTATAGTTTCTGGTCTTACATTTAGGTCTTTAATCCATTTTGAGTTTATCTTTGTGTATGTTCTTAGGAAGTGTTCTGATTTCATTCTTTTATATGTAGCTGTCCAGTTTTCCCAGCACCATTTATTGAAGAGGCTGTCTTTGTCTCATTGTATATTCTTGCCTCCTTTGTCAAAAAATAAGGTACCCATAGGTGCATGGGTTTATTTCAGGGCTTTCTATCTTGGTCATTGGACTGTATTTTTGTTTTTGTGCCAGTACCATACTGTCTTGATTACTGTAGCTTTGTAATATAATCTAAAGTCAGGAAGGTTGATTCCTCCAGCTCCATGCTTCTTTCTCAAGACTTCTTTGGCTAATCAGGGTCTTTTGTGTTTCCATATGAATTGTGAAATTTTTTGTTCTAGTTCTGTGAAAAATGTCATTGGTAATTTGATAGGGATCACATTGAATCTGTAGATTGCATTTGGTAGTATAGTCATTTTCGCAATATTGATTCTTCCTAGTCAGGAACATGGAATATCTTTCCATCTGTTTATGTCATCTATGATTTCTTTCATCAGTGCCTTATAATTTTCTGTGTACAGTTCTTTTGTCTCCTTAGGTAACTTTATTCCTAGATATTTAATTCTTTTTGTTGCAGTGGTAAATGGGATTGATTCCTTAATTTCTCTTTCTGATTTTTCATTGTTAGTATATAGAAATGCAAGTGATTTCTGTGTATTGATTTTGTATCCTGCAACTTTGCTAAATTCACTGATTAGCTCTAGTAATTTTCTGATACTATCTTTAGGGTTTTCTATGTACAGTAGCATGTCATCTGCAAACAGTGAGAGCTTTACTTCTTCTTTTCTGATCTGGATTCCTTTTATTTCTTTTTCTTCTCTGATTGCTGTAGCTAGGACTTCCAGAACTATGTTGAATAATAGTGGTGAAAGTGGACACCCTTATCTTGTTCCTGATCTTAGGGAGAATGCTTTCAGTTTTTCACCATTGAGAATAATGTTTTCTGTAGGCTTATCATATGTGGTCTTTACTGTGTTGAGGTAGGTCCCTTCTATGACCATTTTTTGAAGAGTTTTAATCATAAATGGGTGCTGAATTTTGTCCAATGCTTTTTCTGCATCAATTGAGATTATCATGGTTTTTATCTTTCAATTTGTTAATATGATGTATCACATTGATTGATTTGTGTATATTGAAGAACCCTTGCATCCCTGGAATAATCCCAACTTGATCATGGTGTATTAGCTTTTTGATGTGTTGCTGAATTCTGTTTGCTAAACTTTTGTTGAAGATTTTTGCATCTATGTTCATCAATGATATTGGCCTCAAGTTTTCTTTTTGTGTGTTGTCTTTGTCTGGTTTTGGTATCAAGCTGATGGTGGCCTCGTAGAATGAGTTTGGAAGTGTTCCTTCCTCTGAAATTTTTTGAAAGAGTTTTAGAAGGATATGCATTAGCTCTTCTCTAAATGTTTCATAGTATTCTCCTGTGAAGCCATCTGGTCCTGGGCTTTTGTTTTGGGGAGATTTTTGATCATAGCTTCGATTTCAGTGTTTGTAATTGGGTTGTTCGTAATTTCTATTTCTTCCTGGTTCAGTCTTGGAAGATCAAACTTTTCTAAGAATCTGTCCATTTCTTCCAGGTTATCCATTTTATTGCCGTATAGTTGTTCATAATAGACTCTTATGATCCTTTATATTTCTGCATTGTCTGTTGTAACCTCTCCTTTTTCATTTCTAATTTTGTTGATTTGATTATTTTTTTCTTGATGAGTCTGGCTAAAAGTTTGTCGATTTTGTTTATCTTCTCTAAGAACCAGCTTTTAGTTTTATTAATCTTTATTGTTGTTTCTTTCATTTCTTTTTCACTTATTTCTGCCCTGATCTTCATGATTTATTTCCTTTGCTAATTTTGGGGTTTTTTGTTCTTGTTTTTCCAGTTGATTTAGGTGTAAAGTTAGGTTGTCTATTCAATGTTTTTCTTAATTGTGCTTTCTATATATTTTGGATATTATTCCCTTGTTGCATCAATGGCAAATATTTTCTCCCATTTCAAGGTATGTTTTCATTTTGTTGATGGTTTCCAATGCTCTGCATTGCTTTCTTTTTGGGAGCATGATCCAAGAAAATATTACTGATTTATGACAGAGTATTCACCTGTGTTCTTGTCTAATTTTATGGTTTCATGTCTCACATTTAGGTGTTATAACTGTTTTGAGTTTATTTTTGTATATCATTTGAGAAAATGTTCTAATCTCATTGTTTTACGCGTTGATGTCCTGCTTTCCCAGCACTACTTGTTGAGAATACTGTCTTTTGTCCAGTGTGTATTCTTGGCTCCTTTCTCACAGATTGGTTGTAGGTGTGTGGGTTTATTTCTGGATTCTCTGTTCTGTTAATCTAAGTGTTTTTGTGCCAGTACCATGCTTTTTTGATTACTATAGCTTTATAGGATAGTCTGAAGTCTGGGAGGGTTACACCTCCAGTGTTGTTCTTTATTCTCAGGATTGTTTTGGCAATATGGGATCTTTTGTGGTTCCATATAAATTTTTGGACTATGTGTTGTGGTTCTGTGGAAAATGTCCCTGGGTGTTTTGTTAGGAATTGCATTAAATCTGTAGATTGCTTTGAGTAATATAGCCATTTAAATAATAATGAGTCTTCCAATCTAAAAGCATGGGATATCTTTCCATTTCTTCAGAATCATCTTCATTTTCCTTCCTCAATATTTTATAGTTTTCAGCTTATAGGCCTTTCACCTTCTTGATTAAGTTTATGCCTACATATTTTACTTCATGTGATTTTAAATGGGATTGTTTTTTTCACTTTCTGATATTTCATTATTAGTGTATAGAAACATTTTACATTTTATTATATTAATCTTGCATCCTGCAACCTTTCCAAGTTTGTTTATTAGTTCTAATGTTTTGGGGTGGACACTCTAGGGTTCTCTGTATACAGTATTGTGTTATCTGTGAATTGTGACAGTTTCATCTCTTCCCTTCTAATTGGATACCTTTTATTTTTCTTGTGTGATTACTGTCTCTGGGACTTCCAGTACTATCTTGGACATCCTTATCTTGTTCCTGGATTTAGCAGGAAGCTTTCAGCTTTTCACCACTGAGTATTATGCTGGCTGTAGGTTTTGGAGTAAATGGCCTTTATTGTGTTTAGATATATTCCCTCTCAAACGACTTTGATGAGAGTTTTATTGTTCCCTCAGCCAATAAAAGATCCTTTACTGAATCTCGAGTGTGAAAGTCCACTGCTTAGTGCATCCTCTCCCTTTGAGATTCAATTCTTAATAACACCTTGATTTGCATGAACATGGGTGTATCTGCTTATACTTGCTGTTGTATCTGTTCTGTTGTTCTGATGAGAGTTTTTATCATGAATGTTGAGTTTTGTTGAATGCTTTTTTCTGCATCTATTGAGGTGATCATGTGGTTTTTCTTTCCTTTTGTTAATGTGTCATATCACATTGATTTGTGTATGTTGAACCATCTTTCTGACACAGGAATAAATCCAATTTGATCATGGTATATGATCCTTTTTATGTATTATTGCATTCCGTTTGCTATTATAATATTGTGTTGAGGATTTTTGCATCTATATTCATCAAAGATTATCTTCTGGTTTTCTTTTTTTGGAATGTCTTTGTCTGGTTTTGGTATCAGGGTAATGGTGGCCTTACAGAATGAATTTGGGAGTGTTCCTTTGTCTTTGATTCTTTTGAATTCTTTTTTGAGAAGGATAGGTATGAATTCCTCTTTATATGTTTGGTAGAATTCCCCAATGAAGCCATCTGGTCCTGGACTTTTTCTGCAGGGAGTTTTTATTATTTCAGATTCTATCTTTTCTAGTGATCAATCTGTTCAGACTGCTTGTTTCTTCTTGACTCAGTTTTGGCAGGCTGTATGTTTCTAGAAATTTGTTTCTTCTAGGTTGTCCAGTTTGTTGGCATATAACATTACTTGTCTTTTATCCCCCCATCCTCTTCAACTTATGTTTTGATTAATTATATCCCTTAACTAATATCTAAGCACTTAATGCTTGCAGTGCATGTTGGAACTGATGCCTTATCAGACAGCTTACTGGGTATAGGTAAGCATGTAACGTAGTACTATAGTTTGGGAGCATACAATGGATTTAAATATTTAAATGTCACAAAATACTCAGAGAGCTAGGACTTGATTGGAGAAATGAGACAGCATTTGTGTCTATCTGCCACACAAAAATGATGGCAATATGTATGGAGTGTGTACTATGTGTAAGGTATGTCATTTAAACATCAAAAGTAAGGCAGATGCTGTGATCACCTTAATCTTACAGAGGAGGTCCCTGATGCCACAAGAGGTTACTGATAGGTGTACGTTCTCACTGGCAGCAGTGAGGTGCATATCCAGACAGTGCGGCTCCGTGGCTGGCACTCTAAGGCCCTTGGGTTGCCGTCAGAAGATGGGGTCCTCCCTGGAGCCACAGTAGGGTAAGTGGTCCTGCATTCACCACCTGAAGGAGATGGAGCTGAGTGCGAGTAAGTGACTCACCTGGACTGGCTCCTATCTCCCGCCTCTGGACATCACCAGGTTTCTGGCTACTGTCTTATTTTAAACCACAGTTTGTCCTTGCATAAGGTAAGTCACTTTGTGATTTGACAGCCCACTTCCCCATCCCCCTTTATTGTCTATCCAGACACCAGCCTCTCTCCCATCTGCCTGGTGATTTGGGATTCTTGAGCCAGGTGTTCACAGGAGTGCTCTGGGGCTTCAGAAGTAGCTTTCTCTGTTTCTTGCACCCAGGAACAGATGAATTTCTGAAAAGAAAATCATCTTTTGCTTCCCTACATTCAGCTCTGTCACAGCATGCGAGTCGATCTGGAGTTAGGCAGTGATTCTAGGTTAGTTACTAACAGGAAGCCACACCCATTGTTACGGGGTGCTTGTTGTGTGCTAATGACCTTGTTGTTCGGAGAAGGCAATGGCAACCCACTCCAGTACTCTTGCCTGGAAAATCCCATGGACAGAGGAGCCTAGTAGGCTGCAGTCCATGGGGTCGCAAAGAGTCGGACAGGACTGAGCAACTTCACTTTCACTTTTCACTTTCACGCATTGGAGAAGGAAATGGCAACCCACTCCAGTGTTCTTGCCTGGAGAATCCCAGGGACGGTGGAGCCTGGTGGGCTGCCGTCTATGGGGTTGCACAGAGTCGGACACGACTGAAGTGACTTAGCAGCAGCAGCAGCAGCAGACCTTGTCGTTTTGTCTTACAGCCACCCGACGTGGTGTAGCTTAATCCCTCTTCACAAAATAATGTTTATTTTAGGGTCCAGCCTTTCACAGTGAAGATGAGAAAACTAAGACCCAGAGATCTCCCAAAGGTGATTGCTTCCTGTTTCTGCATGTCCAGCATAATAGCCAGGAGCCACATGTGGCTGTTTAAATAGCAAGAGAAATTGAATTCCTCGGATGTACTAGCCAGATGGCAACCACTTAAGAACCACCTGTGGCTAATGGCTGCCACACTGGAGGGTGCTGTTCTCCAAGGCTGTTGCGTCAGGACATTGAGCAGTGGACGTGTCTGCTGGCCTTTCCCGACTCCATGGCATCGGTCTTAAGAATCCCTGCTGACCTCCAAGTTTTTTCTGCAGGTTGCCAAACCTTCCAAGTTACCTCCAGGGTGGCACTCACGACTAACAGCCGGAGTTTGAAGGTGCTGGACCTCCACATATCTGGAATATCTAGGGCTCCTAAATGGAGCTACAACCATGCCATGTGAGTACCCGGCACATGAAGGGGGTTCAGAATGACCAGGGCTTTTTTTCAGGCTCGTTTCACCACAACAGTAGCAGGGAAGGCCTCCCTGCCTCCTGGCATCAGGGAAAGTCCTGGGTGGACATTAGGCGGGTTTGTTTTGAATCCTGGCTTTGTGACCTGGGCCCCATGACATAAGCTGAGTTAGCTGCAGAATCCTCATACTTAAAGTGGGGACAGTGATACGTATCACATCGGGTGGTTGTAAGGACAAAACGACAAGGTCACCAGCACACAACAAGCACCCGGTAACGATGGGTGTGGCTTCCTCTTAGTAACTATCCTCCTAGAATCACTGTATAACTCCAGATCGACTACAAGGAATACTGCTTAAATAATGGTCCCAGCGCCATTGGCAGCCTCCACCCTGGCAGTTTTGGAGGAACTGCACATCAGAGGGAAGCACTTCGCCAGCATTCTGCTTCCTGTGGCCCATGACAAGATGAATAAGCCAGTAAGGCTGTGATGTTCTTCCTGTGAATTCCTTAGACTTTTCATGAGGTTTTTTTTGGTAGGTGGAGGTATGTGTGTTAGTGTCATCTGTTATTCTACTGAAGGCTTTGGGTAATAGTTCACTAATTCGTAACTAACCTCTTCAGATCCACATGAGCTCAGCACTTTGTGTAATTTACTTTTTCTACAATTACGGGAAAAATATGAAACAGGTCATTAAGGCAGTGATTGCCAGCCTGGGCTTTGTGACTTCCCTAGGTATTTCCAGGGGATCTCAAAAGGGATTATAAAATTCTCAAATCAAAATATAATTTGCACTCTAATATATTTTTTAATGTCACTTTAAGGACAGAAGTCACAAAGTCTACAAACCCATGAAGGTGTCTGTTCTGAAAGGATGGAAATTACTGCATTGTTGAATCAGCTCTTACAGTAAATGTCTCATAATAAAGGCCTGTAGAATTTGATCTCATTCATTACAGAGCGAGGGACTTTTTATTTGTTTAGTCACATCATTATCATTTAGGAAATATTTAAAAATGGTATTTATTTTTATTTGAACATGTCAACTGTGCATTTCCAAAACAGCAGGCTTTTCAGAGGAATAAATCAGAACTGTAAACACAAGATACAGTAGAAGTTTTTTGACTTCCTACAGTCAGTTTCACAAATCCACATACTGTATATTCATAGGTGAGGTTCAGCCTGTCACCCATCTCTCTATTTCTATAATTACATAAGCATAATAAATACATCTGATTTTTAAAGGTCACTTAAAATGAGTCATGATAATTTACAGTACAGTACCTTTCAGTCAAGTGCAAAAATAACTATTTGCTTAATTCTGTTCCTTCCCATTGTTTTATTTTTAAGCTGTGTTCTGTGGTGAAGCTAGATATCCAAGTGTAGAGTCTCTTCTCCCAGATGCAGTTGTGGGCAGAAGTATGGTGTCGTGGAGAAGCCCTTACTTTACTGTTGGTCCTGCCTAATCAGGGTCAGAGAGTAACGTGAGTTTTTCATTTTTAACTCTGTTCGTTTCTTTCCTCTGTGCTCATCCACAGTATCGTACACACTGTATAACTGACCTTCCTTCAGCTAAAGCAGTGTTCCCTTGTCCACAGCCCTCCCCCCAAGACTTCCTATCACCTCAGCTTTCATTTTTAGCAGCAAGCTTTATGCATGAGTCACCTGGCCACTGTCCTGACTGTAGTTGTAGTATTTACAGTAGTGTGCTCATACCTGAATTGTCCAGTGTCTGACTGTGTCTTTATGGGAAAGAATACACTGATATTTGTTTCTTAAGTCATTGGAAAGTGTACTTAACTTCTTATTTCTGTCTTCTCTGTTCCTTGCTTCCTGTTCACCCCCTTTTCCCCTCACCAAAAACAAAACAAAAACTGAGCCATTATGTAATTTTAAAAACTTGTATCCCGCCCCCAGGCACTTAAATCTTATACTGTTATTTGTAAGTAGTACTGCTTAATTAAAAGAAACCCTTAGGAATTCATTGATTTTGTGTTTGTTTTATTCCATCAGCTAATTAGAGCCCAAATCACTGGAAAGCTGTAAATAGTGATAGAGGCTATTTACAGTATCAATATATTTAGTAAACCTTTGTCTATCAAGCCACAGCATACTGAGTTGGTTGGTTTATTTCAAATATTCCTTCCTATGGTCTTAAAGCCCATTTAAAACAGAAGGCATTTTAAAGCTCAGCTTAGCTTGCAGTGGTCAGTAACAGCTTTTGCTGCTCCAAGAATTGACTATTTTCATTATATACCATACACATATAAAAATATATTTCCTAGAGATATCCCGAGTTTCTGATGAAACTTTTTCCTTTTTTTTTTCTTTCTTACTAAACAAAAGCATAGCTGCTACCAACTTTTATCTGGTTACTTTAAAAATGAGTCTTATAATTTTTAAATGGTTCTTTTTAAAAGAAACAAAATTATAGATGTATTGTTTCTTCCCAGTTTGCATTAAGAACCAAATAATTAGAATAAATAATCAGAAGAGGGAACTTACATCAGCATTCACCTTGAAACACTTTCTTTCCCTCCACCCATTTAGTGTAACTGCTGGTTTCAACTCTTACTGCCCTGGCAGAGAAGTCCTGTGGTCCTTAACCTACAGACCCAAGATCTGAAAGCCCTCTCGGAACTCCACTTTCCTCCTATGACTCCAGTGGGGCTGTGGGAGTTGACCTGTCTCTGCCGATATGTACTGTAGCTCCTACGTGTGTTTCCATGTTGATGAGTTCAGGTGTTAGAAGCGTATGTGGTGCTGTGCTCCTCAAGTGAGGCGTGTCCTAGGTTCGGGGCGCCTCTCCCTCTGTCCTGGCAGAGGAGCCCAGTTCCATGCAGGGTGTGAGGTGAGCGGGACCCCTCAGTGTCCCCCAGCAGCAGGCTGAGCCTGCCGGGCCTCACTGTTCTCTGGGCGTGGGTCCACACTGGGGTGAGCAGGGTTGCTCTGCGTCTGAGATGCGGCTGCTGGAGAGGATGGCTGGCTTCTAGGTGGGTCAGGGGGAGCCTCACATGGTCCAGCTGGAGAATTTTTCCAATTCTCACTGGTCCCCTGGAAGGTAAAGATAGGACGTGGCCCATGGTCAGTGCTAGCAAACTTTTTATATGCTTTCAAGTAAGATAGAGGAAACATGGGGAGATCATTCTGAAGCATCCACTTCAGGAAACAAGTAACAGGAATAAGGGTAGAATGGCTTACCTTTCATCTCCTTTCCTATGTGCAACTGCCAAAGCCGCATGAAAAACATAAACACTATAAGCAGATGTATCTTGTGGATAAAGGATACATTACTACCAAAATGCCTGTTACTGCTAGGAAAACAGTCTACATCAGCAAATGTTTACTGGGCTCCCACTGGCCATTGTGGCAAGTCGCTGGGTGAGCAGCATGGAATGGAAACTCTTGCCGTTTGCTGAGGCCAGAGCATTCAAGGCTGGAAGGCACCTTGTCTAACAGGGAGTGAGGAAGGCATTCTTGGCCTTGGAGATGGGATCAGGAAAAGAAGGTCCTGAAATGAAGAATCCTGATGTATATTTAACTAAACGAATAAGACAGAACATCCATGTAAAAAAAAGTAAAACAAGCACCTATGTAACCAACTGGTTTGAGGGAGTACCTATCACTCCAGAACATCACCTACACCATGTCTGTAAAATACCACATTCCTGATTTCTGAAAATCAGAAAATATGTTTTTGTTTTTCTTTAATGGATTGCCCTCTGAACTAATGCCCATCACTTCAAATAGGTGAGCACCAAAAAAAAAAGTTTTATTTCTGTAATTGATTCTAAAATGTGAAAGAAAAAATCGATGATGACTTCTTTATAAGAGTAAGTTATACCAGCTAGTTTTAATTAATCTTAACATACCAGAAAAAAATGTTTAATGATGCTTAAGCCTCATAGGCTTCTGTGAAAATGAGGATAAGTGTCCAAAGTATGAAAACACTGCCATTTGGGCAGAAGACCTCATCTTTCCTCCTGCTTCACCTCCTTCATACGCTCTTCCCACCCTCTTCTCCCTCTTGACCTGTGAGCAGAGGATTTGCATGAGTTTATTATCTTGATAGACCATACATGATCATACATAGATCATACATGGACTAGACGTTACCAGCAAAGAATCAGATTTGGTTTAAGCTATAGAAATATGTTAGTTTACAAAATTGTGATAAATTTAATGTATTTCAAATTAAAGAAATTATCAAATTACTCTTTAAGTCTTTCTCCTTTATTTTTTTTCCTCCTGTGTCCTCTGAAACTGCTCTAGATATAAAACTGACATGATTCATCCCGTGAAAGAGAATGATTTGCTTAAAAAAACACAGGGACGTTACTTGTTACTTTGGCTAAACTGTTCATAGAAGTCACAGTTAATCATTCTCCAAAAGTATTAATATAGCTTCAGTGACAGTTACCTACAGTGTTATCTGTGCGGTTCAACTCTGCTCAGAAGAGGCCACAGCTCTAAGGATAAGAAAAACCACACTTTTTATCTTTCAGGTGAGTCCACCAGCAAATCCACACTCCACTCAGCTGGGTATCCTATAAGACCCCTACAGTGGCTCAGAGTACCAACTAATTCATCAGATAGTTACTGAGCTACTACTATATAGAAAGTCCCCACTAGAATTTTTAAATTAGAGATTAATATATATAATCCACCAAGGCAAGAACCATATATCCACATAGTAGCTAGTGTCCATCAACACAGACATTTTAAAGAAATATAGAAAATTAGAATGAATTTCTTTCAAGAGGTACTGTCTTCTCTGTGAGGCCTTTCTGAACTGTGTAAGGCAGAATTTTCCCTCTCTGAGACCTTGTATACACCTCTATAACACACTTGTCACAAAAGTACTTATTTTCCCCATCAGACCTCCCAGAAGTTTCACTGAATGAATAACTGAAAAAACCAGGTCTGCTTAAGGTGGGGCAGCAAGAGGACCTTTACCTGTAGAGGCTGTATCTCAGAAGCACGGTTGTCTCTTGTGAGCTGCATCATCTCTTTAATTTGGTAGAGGGCGTAGACAAAGGTCACCCAGGGAGAGGAACTGACCCCCCAGGCTGGCTTGTTCACATCCTCCTGTTCTTCCTGGTGCTTGGTTTTCTTGGGTGGAAGTCTGGGCTCAACGCGTGGCATAACATCTTCTGTTTGTTGTTGGACCAAGTCGATGGTTGCTATGGGAACAGGGCTAGAGGGAACAGGAATCCTTTCTGCCAACATCGTCTTGTCTGGAGAGAAAATCACGTTTAAATCATTTGTCAGTGTTCTACATATTTAAACAGATGCATGTATGTATATATAAATAGTAAAAAATAAACAGACAACCTTGATAAGCCCATTCTAGTGTGCTTGGGAATGTCAGCAAGTTGCTGTGTAGGAAGGGTGGCTTCTCTACCTGGTAGAGATTACGGAGCAAATGAATGTGATGTCTGCCTTCCAGGTCTCCTTACAGAGCCTAATAGACATTAACCCTTATGAAATGTATTGTTAATGTATCAGTATATCATATTTGTGGGGCATAGGTTATAGCTTCAGTCCACTTACAGTACTGAAATTTTAAAGATAACCATCAAAACAGGAAAATCACATGACAGATGCTTTTATTAGACTTTTACTGAAGGCATGGACCAAGCTGTATAAGAGACATGATCTGGTTAGGATTATGGAAGAACAAGAGTGAGAAAAGTCAGTATTGGTCTTTCTTTCTGAGTAACTTGTTGGAATTAAAATCTGTCTCTGGGGTTTCTGTACAAGTTAGTTTTTCTCTTAATAGAAGCACTTTGAGTACTTGAGGCAAATGCTCCTCAAAGGACAAGACACCATAGAAGATGAGCCTGTTCCAGGACTCAAGAGCTGAGAAATATTTGTTTTAATGGTTAGCCTTCTTCATTCAAAAAAAAAATTAAAAATTTGATTGCCCAAATAAGTTGAAAACTTGTTTTCATCCACATATTATATTGGATATAACCTTCTTGCTGTATAATAATTTTAATGAAGTCCATACCTAATCTGCCTGCAATGCAGGAGACCTGGGTTCAATCCCTGGGTTGGGAAGATTCCCTGGAAAAGGGCATGGCAACCCACTCCAGTACTCTTGGCTGGAGAACCCCATGGACAGAGGAGCTTGGTCGGCTACAGTCCATGGGGTTGCAAAGAGCTGGACATGACTGAGCAGCTACTACTTTTCACTCTCATGCCTAATTAAGGGAAAACTTCAAATTAACATTTAGGCTTTTTTTTTTTTTCAGATGAAGGTAAGGCACAGAGATTAATACCACTTCCTATCCCTAATAGTAAAATTACAGTATAGTCCTTTATGCATTTAAAATTTAAATCTCTTTAGAATACCAGAAAAATTTAAAACCAATACTTTCCCCAGTACCTTGTACCGTAAGACAAAACAAAAGGAAGAAAACCCTAAGCTCTTTAAACAGCCAGTATTCTTTTCAACACAGCAAGTGGCATCTCTCCAGCCATGGTGCACACAAGCTCAGAGCCATGCAGGTCTGTGGTACACTGTTGTTACCACCTCTGGGTTCCTCAGGGGCATGTGCAGAACTCCCCTTGGCTTCAGCCTTTAGAACCATTAAGGATCAATGAACATGTCTACCTTCTTCCTCATCTGGTACTGCCAGCCACTGGATCAGGGCAAAGAGCAGGAGGATCACCAGGCAGGCCATGCCAATTCCTCGGAAGGTTGCAGCAGCCCCTGTGAAAGCAAACAACACTCTATAGACAGTAATTCCTGGAAAGGTGGGTAGCCCTTACCCAGACCTGTTGATGTTCTAAAGTTGACAAAGGCAGCAGAGCAGAGAATGGCAAGTGGCCATTAGCTTCATACCGAAGGAACAACACAGGTCTGGGTAGTTGTCAAGAGACCCAAGAGCTGGTATTGGATATCTGTCATTGATCAGATTTTCAAACTGCATTTATAAAATAAAGGACTGTCTCTGAAGGCCTTTTTAAAATGCAGTGGGCTGTCTTCATAAAGGCCATCTACCTATTAAACAGTCCTATTAATCTGTAGTTAAAACAGCCAAGCTCAATAGGTGCTATAAATTCAAACATCTCTGAGCCCACCTTCTACAGATGACTGAGTAGTCAAGATCCTGGAGCAGAATAATCCCACCTCCATCTCAGCCCCTGTATTTCCAGTAAGGGGAAACTGATGGAGCAAACAGACTGTTACCACAGATGCAGGGACATTACCAAAGCCAGATGGAAAAACAGTGATGAATTATCTTTTCTCCAGCATTATCATCAACAGGTTTAGGGCACTTCAAACCAAAAGCACGTGGGCTTATTCCTTTGTTTGGCTCCTCTGAGGTATCTGTGTAGCACTGCGGTTAACTGTTTGTCTGCTCTAATCATCTTAACTACTGAAGCACACTGCTTTGCAATTCTGACTACTGTGAAAGCTAGAAAAAAATATGAAAACGAGAGTCTAGCTTCTGGCAATCTTCAGTAATAATCTGAGTGTTTATGGAGGTGTTGCTGAAAAATTGTAAGGTTTCATCCAAGAAGAAAGGGAAAGAAAGCAAGCCATTCTTACCAAAAAAGTTGACTAACACGCCTCCGATCATGGCACCGCAGCCTCTCCCCAAACCCAGATGAAGTCCTTGCAGGATGCCCTGAGCAGACGTCCTCAGCTCAGGGGGAACCGCGGCACTGAGATAAGAAATGCAGGCCGCCCAGATGGCCGCGTGGGTCACTCCTGGGGAGAGAGGGGAGCAGGCGGGACGGCTGGTCAGCACTCCTCACGCTACTCTTTTTTGGAACGTGAGTTACTAACGAGGTACATATATATGTACACATACGTACATACACATCTAATAAAGATGTATACTTTTTTGTGGTAAAATACACGTAACAAAATTTGTCATTTAACCATTTTTAAGTGTATGGTTCGGTGGCTTTAAGTACAATTCCAGTTTTGTGCACCCATCACTACCATCCATCTCCAGGATTTATTTTCAGCCCGAACTGAAATTCTGCACCTGTTAAACAATACCATCTCCAGGCCTTGAGAACCACCATTTACTTTCTGTCTCTGTGAGTATGACTGCTAGGGTACCTCATACAAGTGGGCTCATACAGGGTTTGTTCTTTGGTGTCTAGCTTCTTTCACTTAGCATAAAGTCTTTAAAGTTCATCCATGTTACATATGCCAGAATTTCCTTCCTTTTTATGGCTCATGGATGTGTAGCCTTGTAACACTCTGTTTATCCATTCATCTCCTGATGGATATTTGGGTTGTTTCCACCTTTTGGCTGTTGTGAATGCTGCTGCTGTGAACACTGATGTGCAGGTGTCTGAGTGCCTGTGTCAGTTCTTTGGGGTATATACCTAAAAGTGGAATTACTAGGTTACATGGTAATAATATATTTAACACTTGGAGGGTCTGTTTTCCACAGTAGCTGCACCACTTTACATTCCCACTAGAAATGCTCAAGAATTCCAGTTTTTCCTTATCTTACCAGATGTTATTTTCTGTGTTTTTATAATAGCAATATTAATGAGTATTAGGGCTTCCCAGGTGGCACTAGTGGTAAAGAACCCGTCTACTAATGCAGGAGACATGAAGAGATGCAGGTTCGATCCCTGGGTTGGGAAGAACCCCTGGAGGAGGGCATGGCAACCCACTCCAGTATTCTTGCCTGGGGAATCCCAATGGACAGAGAAGCCTAGCAAGCTATAGTCCACATGGTTGCATACTGTCAGGCACAACTGAAGCGACTTAGCACAACGGGTATGAAGTGGTATCTCACTGTGGTTTTGATTTGCATTCCCTAATAGCTACTGATACTGAATGCTTTTCATTTATTAGCCATCTATAAATCTTTTTGGAGAAAATCTATGGAAGTCTTTGGTCATTTTCAAATTGGGTTGTTTGGGTTTCTTTGCTGTTGTAGTCATTTTTTAATATATTTTGGATATTAAAACCTTTTATTGGGTACCTATTTTGACTTTAAGAACAGATACATAGATCAATGGAACAGAATAGACCCCAGAAATAAACCCATGCACATTTAGTCAATTAGTCTACAACAAAGGAGGTAAGAATATACACTGGAGAAAAGGCAGTGTCTTTAACATGTGGTGTTGGGAAACATGGACAGCTACATGTAAATCAATGAAATTAGAGCACTCCCACATACCATATACAAAATAAACTCAAAATGGTTTGAAGACCTAAATGTAAGACATGGCACCATAAAATTCCTAGAGGAGAACACAGGCAAAACATTCTCTGGCATAAATTGTAGCAATATTTTCTTAGATCAGTCTCCCAAAGCAATAAAGAAATAAAAGCAATAATAAACAAATGGGATTTGATCAAACTTAAAAAGATTTTGCACAGAAATGAAACCATCAACAAAATAAAAAGACAACCTAAGGAATGGAAGAAAATACTTGCAAGTAATGCGGCCAACAAGGAGTTAATATCCAAAATTTCCAAACAGCTCATAAAACTCAATATTGTAAAAACAACACAATCAAAGAATGGGCAGAAGTCCTAAACAGACATTTTTCTAAAGAAGACATACAGATGGCCAACATGCACGTGAAAAGATGCTCATCGTTGCGCATTATTAGAGAAACGCAAGCCAAAACCACAGTAAGCTATCACCTCACACTATTCACAATGATCATCATTAAAAAAGTCTGAAAATGCTGGAGAGGGTGTGGAGAAAAGAGAACCCTCCTACTCTTTGGTGGGAATGTAAACTTGTGCAACCACTATGGTAAAAGAGGTTTGGAGGTTCCTTAAAATACTAAAAGAGGGCTAGCATATGATCCAGTAATCCAACTCCTGGATATTTATCTGGAAAAGACAAAAATTCTAATTTGAAAAGATATGTGTACCCTAATGTTCACAGCAGCACTATTTACAATATCAAGACACAGCAGCAACCAAAGTGCCTATCACTGCATGACTGGCTCAAAAGATGTGGCACACCTACACACAATAGAATATAACTCAGCCAAAAAAATGAAATAGTCCCATTTACAGCAAGAGGTATGGACCTAGAAATATAATGAAGTCAGATAAAGACAAATACTATATGATATCACTTATATGTGGGATGTAAAAAATAATACAAATGAATCTATATACAAACCAGAAACAGGCTCACAGACATAGAAAACAAATATATAGTTATCAAAGGGGAGAGGGAAGGAAGTGGGGGTACAAATTAGGAATATGGAATTAACAGATAAAACTATACAAAAAGCAACAAGGATTTACGGTATAACAGGAAATTCAGTATCTTGTAATCTAAAAAAAATCACTTTGCTATACATCTGAAAATAATGCAGTATTGTAGATCAAGTATTTTTTAAAAGATTATTTCCAATTTTTCCATTATATTAGCACTATGATTAACATTTTCAGACACGTAGCTTTTATGTATCTTATTTACATTGGCTGTAATTCTATAAGTGGGGTTAATGACTTGAAGGATATAATCATTTTTTCTTTTTTGCCTTTTAATATATGGTTCCAGTTTGCTTTCCAAAAGACTGCAGGGACTATTTACAATGCCTCATTACCAGCTTCATTATATCTTCATCATTGGCTGGCAGGGAGAGGAGGATAAAGATAACAGGTTGGAAGAAATTGATCATTAATGTACAGTAACTACACATTGTATGAATTTAAATCTTTATTAGAACACAGCTTTACATGTAACAGAAAGATATTGTCACAACAGGTTTTATAAATAGCTGCCAAGGATTAAGATCATCTGGTACTGCTTACATTAAGTTATGGACTTGCTTCCTGAAAAATAATCTCAGTTGGAGATAATATCATCAGAAAGTTTTAACCCATGTTTTGGAAAATTGAACTGAAAAATTAATATTCATTTAAGATTTAATCTGACAATCTGCTTCTGGCCAAACTGGAATAACAGGTACTGGATTTACTTCCTTCTTGAAACAACCAAAAACTGGACAAAATATATGAAACAATGGTTCCCAAGACACTGGACATTAGCAAAAAGGACAGTGATCTCTGAGAGACGGGAAACAATGAGGGGCCCCAGCTCACTGGGTCAGAGTCTGAAAGCTGCAAGGCGCAGAGGGGAACCAGCAAACTGAGGAGATGGAGCAGACAGTCTGGGAAGACTGGGGCAGCTGGAACTCCAGGTCAGAGAGCCAGAGAGGAGAGAGCTTCACAGAAACTCCAGAGATCTGGAGATGGTTTCCCTCAAGTATTCAGCAGAGTATTGATTAACAAGTGCATGTATTAGAAACTATCCAAAGCCAGGGAAAGAACTGCCCAAAAACAATACAAAAAACACTCCTCAGAACCCATCCAGGGCTGGGAATAGCACCTGTTTCTACCAGCCAAACTGGAAAAGCTCATGATTCCTGGGATTGCTAGAGTATTCAAAGGGGTCTTGTTTTAGGACAACCAACAAGGACCTACTGTATAGCACAGGGAACTCTGCTTACTGTTACATGGCAGCGTGGATGGGAGGGGAGTTTGGGGAGAATGGATACATGTATATATATGGCTGAGTACCTTTGCTCTCCACCTGAAACTATCACAACGCTGTCAATCAGCTACACTCTAATACAAAATAAGTTTTTAAAAAAACACTGAGTATAAAAACAAACAAACAAAGGGTCTTGTGTTAATATTATGAAAGAGTTAGCCCTAGTTTAAATAACATTCTGGTCCCATCTAAGTAATGTTTAAAAGCAAGACTCAAGAGGATCATATTATTTCTAAGTTTAATTTAGTTATGTTTCAGAACAAAGCTCAAGAATATTTGTAGGAAAGCAAAAATATCCAGCACCTAAGGTAAAATTCACAGTGTTGAGCATGTAATCAAATACATTGCTATTCAGTTGCTAAGTTGTGTAGGACTCTGTGATACCCCATGGACTGCAGCACACCAAGCTCCTCTGTCCTCCACTGTCTCCCAGAGTTTGCTCAAATTCATGTCCATTGAATCGATAATGCTGTCTAACCATTTCATCCTTTGCTGCCCCCATCTCCTTTTGCCTTCAATCCTTCACAGCATCAGAGTGTTTTTCAATGAGTCAGCTCTTCGCATCAAGTGGCCAAAGTATTGCAGATTCTGTTTCAGCATCAGTCCTTCCAATGAATATTCAGGGTTGATTTCCTTTAGGATTGACTGGTTTTATCTCCTTGCAGTCCAAGGGATTCTCAAGAGTCTTCTCCAGCACAATTTGAAAGGATCGATTCTTTGGTGCTTAGCCTTCTTTATGGTCCAACTCACATCTGTACATGACTACTGGAAAAATCAAAGCTGCAACTATATGGACCTTTGTCGGCAAAGTGATGTCTCTGCTTTTTAATACACTGTCTAGGTTTGTCATAGCTTTCCCTCCAAGGAGCAACGTCTTTTAATTTCATGGCTGCAGTCACCATCTGCAGTGATTTTGGAGCCCAAGAAAACAAAATCTGTTACTGCTTCCACTTTTTCCCCTTCTATTTGCCATGAAGTGATGGGACCAGATACCATGATCTTAGTTTTTTGAATGTTGAGTTTTAGGCCAACTTTTTCACTCTCCTCTTTCACCTTCATCAAGAAGCTCTTTAGTTCCTCTTTACTTTCTGCCATTATAGTGGTATCATCTGCATATCTGAGGCTTTTGATATTTCTCCCAGCAATTGATTCCAGCTTGTGATTCATCCAGCCCAGAATTTCACATGTTGTACAATTCATATAAGTTAAATAAGCAGGGTGACAATATATAGCCTTGTCATACTGCTTTCACAATTTTGAACCAGTGAGTTGTTCCATGTCTGATTCTATTAGGTTGGTGCAAAAGTAACTGCAGTTTTGCACTGTAGAACTTTACCGTTTGATATCAGAATACATTTTTAAATATACATGGTTATGTTATATATCATTTTAATGGGTGTTTCTCGCTTCATTTTTTTGCTAATGTTATTTGCTGTTTTATTTATCTTAGGGAAATGATGTTAGACAAAAAGCAAATTTGATCAGTTTTCTTATTCAAGTTCAAAATAAGTCATAAAACAGCAGAGACACTCACAACAGCAACACATTTGGCTCAGAAACTACTAACAAACATACAGTGCAGTGGTGGTTCAAGAAGTTTTACAAAGGAGACAAAAGCCTTGAAGATGAGGAGTGCAGTGGCCTGCCATCGGCAGCTGACAACAACCAAGAACCATCATTGAAGTTGTGAAAGAACTCAATGTTGACCATTCTATGGTCATTTAGTATTGAAGCAAATTGGAAAGGGGAAAAAGCTCCATAAGTGGTTGCCTCATGAGCTGACCAAAAATTTTTAAAAATCATTCTGAAGTGTCTTCTCATATTCTACAAAACAGCAAACCGTTTCTCGATCAGATTGTGACAAAAAGTGGATTTTCTATGACAGCTGCTGATGGCCATCCCAGTGGTTGACCGAGAAGCTCCAAAGCACTACCCAAAGCCCCAAACTTGCACCAAAAAGGTCATGGTCACTGTTTGGTGGTCTGCTGCCAGTCTGATCTACTACAGCTTTCTGAATCCCGGTGAAACCATTACATCTGAGAAGTATGCTCAGCAAACTGATGAGATGCACTGAAAACTGCTACACCTGCAGCCAGCATTGGTCAACAGAAGGGGCCCAGTTCTTCCCCATGACAACGCCTGACAGCATGTCGCATGCTGTCAATGTCATTGACAGCATGTCAGCGGCTCAAACGTTGAACAAATTGGGCTCTGAAATTTTGCCTCAGTAGCCATGTTCACCTGACCTCCTGTCAACCAATTACCATTTCTTCAAGCATCTGGACAACTTTTTGCAAGTAAAAGCCTTCCACAACCAGCAGGAGGCAGAAAATGCTTTCCAAGAGTTCATTGAATCCTGAAGCAAGGATTTTTATGCTACAGGAATAAACAAATTTATTTCTCATTGGCAAAAATGTGTTAACTGTAATCGTTATTATTTTGATTAATAAAGATGTTTTGAGCCTAGTTAAAATGATTTCAAGTTCACAGAAACTGCAATTACATCGCAGCAATCTAATAAATGTTACTTCTTGACCACCTACAAGTTTCTCAGGAGACATGTAAGGTGGTCTGGTATTCCCATCTCTTTAAGAATTTTCCACAGTTTGTTGTGATCCACACAGTCAAAGGCTTTAGTGTAGTCAATGAAGCAGATTTTTTCTGGAATTCACTTGCTTTTTTTATTATCCAACGGATGTTGGCAATTTGATCTCTGGTTCCTCTGCCTTTTCTAAACCCAGCTTGTACATCTGGAATTTCTTGGCTCACATACTGCTGAAGCCTAGCTTGAAAGATTTTAAGCCTAACCTTGCTAGCAGGTGAAATGAGAGCAACTGTATGGTAGTTGAAACATTCTTTGGCATTGTCCTTCTTTGGGATTGGAATGAAAACGGACCATTTCCAGTCCTATGGCCACTACTGAGTTTTTTCCACATTTGCTGGCATATTGAGTGCAGCACTTTAATGGCATCATCTTTTTAAGATTTTAAATAGCTCAGCTGGAATTCTGTCACCTCCACTAGCATTGTTCATAGTAATACTTCCTAAGGCCCACTTTACTTCACACTCCAGGATGTCTGGCTCTAGGTGAGTGACCACATCATCATGGTTATCTGGGACATTAAGACCTTTTTTATATAGTTCTGTGTATCTTGTCACCTCTTCTTTATCTCTTATGCTTCTATTAGGTCCTTACCATTTCTGTCCTTTATCATGCCCATTCTTGCATGAAATGTTCCCTTGATATCTCCTGAAGAGATCGCTAGTCTTTCCCATTCTACTGTTTTCTTCTATTTCTTTGCATTGTTTAGTTAAGAAGGCCTTCTTATCTCTCCTTGCTATTCTCTGGAACTCTGTATTCAGTTGGATATATTACTCTTTCTCCTTTGCCTTTGACTTCTCTTCTTTCCTCAGCTTTTCGTAAAGCCTCCTCAGACAACCACTTTGCTTTTTTGCATTTCTTTTTCTTTGGGATGGTTTTGGTCACTGCTTCCTGTACAATGTTATGAACCTCCAGCCATAGTTCTTCAGGCACTCTGTATATCAGATCTAATTCCTTGAATCTACTTGTCACTTCCACTGTATAATCATAAGGGATTTGATTTAGGTCATACCTGAATGGTCTAGTGGTTTTCCCTACTTTCCTCAATTTCAGTCTGAAGTTTGCAATAAGGTGGTCATGATCTGAGCCACAGTCAGGTTCAGGTTTTGTTTTTGCTGACTGTAGTACAGTTTCTCCATCTTCAGCTGCAGAGAATATAATCTATTTGATTTTGGTACTGACCATCTGGTGATGTCCATGTGTAGAGGCATCTCTTTGGTTGTTGGGAAATGGTGTTTTCTAAGACCACCATGTTCTTTGGACAAAACTCTGTTAGCCTTTGCCCTGATTCATTTTGTACTCCAAGACCAAACTTGCTTGTGATTCTGGGTAACTCTTGACTTTCTACTTTTGCATTCCAGTCCCCTATGATGAAAAGTACATCTTTTTTTGGGTGTCAGTTCGAGAAGTGTTGTAGGTCTTCATCAGTTCTGTAGCTCAGTCATGTCCAACTCTTTGAGACCCCATGGGCTACAGCACGCCAGGCTTCCCCGTCTATCACCAACTCCTGAAGCTTGCTCAAACTCACATCCATCGAGTCGGTGATGCAATCCAACCATCTCATCCTCTGTCGTCCCCTTCTCCTCCCACCTTCAACCTTTCCCACCACCAGGATCTTTTGGAATGAATCAGTTCTTCGCATCAGGTGGCCAAAGCACTGGAGTTTCAGCATCAGCATCAGTCCTTCCAATGAATATTCAGGAGTGATTTCCTTTAGGATGGACTGGTTGGATCTCCTTGCAGTCCAAGGGACTCTCAAGAGTCTTCTCCAACACCACAGTTCAAGTATCATTTCTTCAGTGCTCAGCTTTCTTTATAGTCCAACTCTCACATCCATACATGACTACTGGAAAAAACATAGATTTGACTATAAGGACCTTTGTTGGCAAAGTAATGTCTCTGCTTTTTAATTATGCTGTCTAGGTTGGTCATAGCTTTTCTTCCAAGTAGCAAGCATCTTTTAATTTCATGGCTGTAGTCACCTTCTGCAGTGATTTTGGAGCCCAAGAAAATAAAGTCTGTCACTATTTCCATCGTTTCCCATTTATTTGCCATGAAGTGATGGGACTGGATGCCATGATGTTAGTTTTTGTAGGTCTTCATCAGTTCAGTTGCTCAATCATGTCTGATTCATTGCGACCCCATGGACTGACTGCAGCACTCCAGGCTTCCCTGTTCTTCACCATTTCCCAGAGTTTGCTCAAACTCACGTCCATCAAGTCACTGATGCCATCCAACCATCTCATCCTCTGTCGTCCCCTTCTTTTTTGAGTGTTGAGTTTTAAGCCAACTTTTTCACTCTCCTCTTTCACTTTCATCAAGAGGCTCTTTAGCTCTTCTTCACTTTCTGCCATAAGGGTGGTGTCATCTGCGTATCTGAGGTTATTAATATTTCTCCCAACAATCTTGATTCCAGCTTGTGCTTCATCCAGCCTGGCATTTTGCATGATGTACTTTGCATATAAACTAAATAAACAGGGTAATAATATACAGCCTTGATGTACTCCTTTCCCAATTTGGAACCAGTTCCACATCCAGGTCTAATTATTGCTTCTTGACCTGCATACAAGTTTCTCAAGAGGCAGGTAAGGTAGTCTGGTATTCCCATCTCTGGAAGAATTTTCCACAGTTTGTTGTGATCCACACAGTCAAAGGCTTTGGCATAGTCAATAAAACAGAAATAGATGTTTTTATGGAACTCTCTTTTTTCGATGATCCAGTTTCAATGTTGGCAATTTGATCTCTGGTTCCTTTGCCTTTTCTAAATCCAGCTTGAACATCTGGAAGTTCATGGTTCATGTACTGTTGAAGCCTGGCTTGGAGAATTTTGAGCATTACTTTGCTAGCGTGTGAGATGAATACAGTTGTATGGTAGTTTGAATGTTCTTTGGCATTGCCTTTCTTTGGGATTGGAACGAAAACTGACCTTTTCCAGTCCTGTGGCCACTGCAGAGTTTTCCAAATTTGCTGGCACATTGAGTGCAGCACTTTCACAGCATCATCTTTTAGAATTTGAAATAGCTCAATTGGAATTCCATCACCTCCACTAGCTTTGTTCATAGTGATGCTTCCTAAGGCTCACTTGACTTCACATTCCAGGATGTCTAGCTCTAGGTGAATGATCACACCATCGTGATTATCTGGGTCACAAAGATCCTTTTTGTATAGTTCTTCTGTGTATTCTTGCCACCTTTTCTTAGTATCTTCTGCTTCTGTTAGGTCTCTACCATTTCTGTCCTTTACTGTGCCTATCTTTGCATGAAATGTTCCCTTGGTATCTCTAATTTTCTGGAAAAGATCTCTGGTCTTTCCCATTCTTTTGTTTTCCTCTATTTCTTTGCATTGATCACTGAGGAAGGCTTTCTTATCTCTCCTTGCTATTCTTTGGAACTCTGCATTCAAATGGGTATATCTTTCCTTTTTACTTCTCTTCACAGTTATTTGTAAGGCCTCCTCAGACAACCATTTTGCCTTTCTGCATTTCTTTTTCTTGGGGATGGTCTTGATCACTGCCTCCTGTACAATGTCATGAACCTCTATCCATAGTTCTTCAGGCACTCTATGAGATCTAATCCCTTGAGTCTATTTGTCACTTCTACTTCATAATTGTAAGCTCTAGACAGTCAGCAAAAACAAGACCTGGAGCTGACTGTGGCTCAGATCATGAACTCCTTATTGCAAAATTAAGAGTTCAATTGAAGAAAGTAGGGAAAACCTCTAGACCATTCAGGTATGACCTAAACGAAATCCCTTATGATTATACAGTAGGTCTCTATAGAACCGGTCAACTTTAGCTTCTTCAGCATCAGCGGTTGACCATAATAGAATAAACATTATTTTCACTGGGTACATTAGATTATATGCCTTGAGAAATACCACAATAATTTTTCTTATGTATGTTTCAGTAATCATTTAAAGTAGGTTGTTTTTTAACTAGAAAGATGAACTAGATGATTAGAAGCACTATGCATACTTAATTAATTTCCACAGAATTCAAATGAAATATTTGCTTTATCTGGCTTAACAACTACAGTACCTTAGATAATGCCAGCCTTCTCAGAATTGAACAATGCCTGGATAGAATCTTAATTGTAAATGTTGACAGTAGTATGTAATTTAAATATTATTATATATATCTATTTAAACAATAATTATTAAAGATGCTAACTCCATTTCTTTTCAGATATGACTATTTTTTCATTAGCACTAAGGGAAAAACCTCAAAAATATTCCAATAAATAAAATGAAATTTATTCAAAATCAAATCTAATTAATAACCAGCATAGGTTTTAGAAGTCATTTCTTAAAGATGAATCATCAAAGACCTGAAACCACATGAGATGGTTTTAAATTAATTTTAATGGTGATGCCAACTCTATTGTTATGTCTGTGTTTCAGCAATCAATTACAGGATTTACAAGGAGACATAGATGGGTCTATGTATTTATATGATGCTCAGTTGTGTCCAACTCTTTGCGACCCCATGGACTGTAGCCTGCCTAGCTCCTCTGTCCATGGGGATTCTCCTGGCAAAAATACTGGAGTGGGTTGCCATGCTCTCCTCCAGGAGATCTTCCCAACCCAGGGATCAAACCCAGGTCACCGGCATTGCAGGCGGATTCTTTACCAGCTGAGCCATCAGGGAAGCCCTTTATGTGACCAAGCGGTAACAAATGTATTTTTGCTATAATTCTATATCAAATGTAATTCTAGCAGTTATTCTCTTAAATGTGAAGGCTTGGACACACACAAAATCTTT
This sequence comes from Giraffa tippelskirchi, assembly GCF_054371585.1. Classification (NCBI taxonomy): domain Eukaryota; kingdom Metazoa; phylum Chordata; class Mammalia; order Artiodactyla; family Giraffidae; genus Giraffa; species Giraffa tippelskirchi. Next base: position 68,821,312 of record NC_137277.1, read on the forward strand.
CAATAATAAAGTTTCTTTTCTTTTCTTTTTTTTCCTAGTCCTAAGGGCTTTCTAAAACTTGGAGTCTTTTAAGATAATTAAAGCATTTTCCAGCAGGATGGATTAAAATTAGGATACTTTTAAACTAAATTTGTTGGCTGGTATTAAGTGGCAGTTATAAAAAATTCTCTATAGTTAGAATTCTAGAGTTTCCTTATTGCTTTTGGGGACTGATTAGATAATTGGAAACTACATTCTTTAAAGCAACTCAGGGCTTTAACTGAAGGAAAAAATAGTAAAGCATTTAGAGAAAAAATTTTCTCTGGTACTAAAAGCAGAGGAATGAAAGCAATTCTGTCTATATGGTCTCACATTTTCCAAGGTAGATGTAGAATTAAAATTGGTTTATCTGAAATACCTTATTTCAAAATATCATGTAAATGGAAGAATCCATATTACTTCCAAGAACTAGCAAATCTAAATCCACAAGAGAGCACTCGGTTAATAACAACACCTTGTATACAAAAGACTATTGTGGAGTTGTGGTTCTTGTTCTTAAACTAATGCAAACTTCTAGTAATTATATTAATAATCTGAAACACTTGCCAATATTTTTACTACACTTGTGTTCTAGTCCTCTAATTTTGAATCATAAAGCAATCCAGAAATCTAAAAAAAAATCCCACCATTTTCCATATTTGTAAAATTGTATTTTAGGTATAAAACAAACTTTCCTTTAAAATTTAAAGGGTAAGAGATATCATAAGCAGGCAAAATAAAATGTTTCTTATGTGCCTGCCTTTTTATTAGATAACTATGAAAAGGAATAGATGATTATTCTCTATATAATGAAATAAGCTAATGTATTCAGTGGCATGGGTAAATATGTTTATACTAGAGTTATCCATTTTTAAACCTTGTAGTATGAGATAACTAAGTTGGTGGATCAAACAGCACAAATAAAAAGATGTTACCTCTCTGATTGATAATGGTAACAAAGGCACATGAACTGATTCTCCTTGCAATATGTATTACTCTTCCTTGACTACTTGTCATCAAACCACTGGTAATATCGAGTGGCAATTCAACACCAACTCACATAACAGGTGCTTAATAAATGTGTTTGGCAATTCAACACCATAGGTTAACTGACAACTAGTGATTCTCCAAGATCACACAGGTCATGGAAACTTAGCTTCTTAGCCTTTTTTACCTTCACTGGGGTCCCTCAGGATCACCTTCAAGGCTAACAGAAACTTAGAGATACTTTGACACCACCTACTGCCAGGACCTTAGCTGTTTATGAATACACTACATTTCAATAACCTTGAACCACTAGAAAGAACTAATGTTTAGCTTTTCTCATTAATAATGATAATTTTTAAGTCTGTGGTGGCTTAGTGGCGAAGAACCTGCCTGCCAATGCAAGAGACGTGGGTTCTATCCCTGGGTCGGGAAGATCCCCTGGAGAAGGAAACGGCAACCCACTCCAGTATTCTTGCCTGGGAAATCCCATAGACAGAGGAGCCTGGAGGGCTACATCCATGGGATCACAAAAAGAGTCAGACATAATTTAGCAACTAAACAACAACAACAATAATTTCCATTAATGATGTTATCACAGCAGCTTACTCTACCAGGAACTGTGCTAAGCATTTTATATAGCATTATCTCATCTGTTGTTCTTAGTAATAGGTACCATTTTTTTCTTCATTTTCCAAAAGGGAAACCAAGGCACAGAGATTAAAGTGCCTTCTCCAAAGTGATACAGACATCAGGATAGTGGGACAGAATTTGAAGCACTTCAGTGCTTAAGAAATATACTGTACATTCTCATAACTATTAAAAGTATTCTATAATAGTGTGTGTTATTTGCTCAGTCGTGTCCGACTCTTCGTGACCCCTATGGACTGGAACCAGCCAGACTCCTCTGACCATGGGGTTTTCCAGGCAAGAATATTGGAGTGGGTTGCCATTTCCTTCTCTTTATTATTCTATAATAAAGGTAATCATCTAATTTGAGAGGTTTTATTGATAATATCCAGAGAAGGCAATGGCACCCCACTCCAGTACTCTTGCCTGGAAAAATCTCATGGACGGAGGAGCCTGGTAGGCTGCAGTCCATGGGGTCGCGAAGAGTCAGACACGACTGAGCGACTTCACTTTCACTTTTCACTTTCATGCATTGGAGAAGGAAATGGCAACCCACTCCAGTGTTCCTGCCTGGAGAATCCCAGGGACGGCGGAGCCTGGTGGGCTGCCGTCTATGGGGTCGCACAGAGTCGGACACGACTGACGCGACTTAGCAGCAGCAGCAGTATTGATAATATCAAACATGCCCAACAACCTATCAATTTTTTAAAATGTATATTCTTACTACCTTCTTCCCCTCCCTTCTAAAAGTGCTCACAGCACACATAATATCAAGTGTTTTATATGCCCCAAAGAGCTCTATACCTTATAATATTCAACATTCCCACCTGATTCTGCCACATGAAGTTCGAGATTGTTCAGTCTTGGCCCACAAACACGCTCTATTTACGTGGCAGGTATGAACAAGAAAAAAATCCTTTCTTCCCAAGCAGACAGCTGTTCTTTATACATTGCTGCTTGGCTTGGGGAAATCACATCATAATGGCAGGGAGGGGTGAGAACTGACAAAGTACTGAGGAACTAGGATTGCTTTGTTTTTCTTGCTCTGTCACTGACATGCACTTACTCAACAAAAGATACATATCCCTTTAGCACTGGCACACTAAATCAACCGTGACAAACCTTTTCTATGCATGGACCAAAGCATACATTTCAATTAGTTCACTGGACCATTCAAATGTTGAGATTAAATAAAGTTTCTGAGAGATCAACGTGGCAAAATCAGTAAGAGACTCTTCTTCAAAAAACAACACAAGAAGAAAAAAAAACCTCCATTGGGCAGGCAATAAAAAAAGGAGTCAGTACTGGCTAAGGTAAAGCTACTGTTGTAAGAGACAGGGAGTCTTAGTGGTTTCACCCATTCCACGTTTTCTTTCCTTGCTCATGTAAAGTCCAGGGGGCAAGGGACCGGAAGAGCAGCAGCCCTGCTTCCCCGTCCCTCCGGGACCCAGAGGCAGGCTCACTGCTGTCCTCCACACACGGCTACCTGGGCAGCGGCACCTAGTAGAGGAGGGAGGAGAGGATGACACAGGGACACCTTTACGGGCTGGGTTTAGAAGTGACACATCATTCCCGCTTACATTCCACCAGACGGAATCAGTCATCTGCTCACACCTAACTGCCAGGGAGACAGGCAAGTGGAGTCCGGCATGTGTCTATGAAGAAAAGGGTACACCAGGTAAACAGCAAGCCAGTCTCTCTGCCAAAGTCAGGGCCACCAACAGCAATGGACCTTCCAAAAAGAGTAGAGGACCCCACAGAGAACAATGGTCCTAGTAAAAGCTTCAAGAACCTTCTGCATCTCGCATGAAGGTGACTTTATGAATGACAGGTGATAGTCAATGCTCCCAAGCCCACCAACACACTTAAGAAATCACTGCAAGAATCTGCTTCATTTATTCCTGCACCAGCACTTACCAAGCACCCAGACTAGGTGCCAGAGCCTCTGCTCTGCACTGAGACTGTGACAATACACAGAACACGTCTTTAACCACTACAGAGCTTACAGTCTCGTGGGTGGAAGGCGGTAGGATATACCTGAAGGAGGAGCTGACTGAGCTCCCTGAGGAGAATGAACAGGCTAGGACCTGGCTCGGGGCTTGCCACATAATGGCAACTGAGCAAAAGAGAACTTAAATGAAACTCAGCAGGCAGTGGCCTGCAAGCTGGGATGTGAGGAAAAAGCATTTGTGGAAAAAAGGTACCCTGGGTAAGGATGGAGAAAACTAACTCCCATGTATGAGTGAAAGTGGAAAGAAATGAAGCTTCTATAAACTTCACTTTGCAAAAAAAAAAAGACTTATAAGTTGCTTTTTTAAAAAAAAAAAGGTCTATAGTTAATACACCAATGTTTTTGGGGTCTTTGTGAATTTTACATGCTGGCATAATACCCTTGAGTGCATGCTAAGTCGCTTCAGTCATGTCTGATTCTTTGCGACCCCATGGACTATAGCCCACCAGCTTTCTCTGTCCATGGAATTCTCCAGGCAAGAATACTGGAGTGGGATGGCATGCCCTTCTCCAGAGTATCTTCGTGACCCAGGGATCACACTCGAGTCTCTTACATTTCCTGCATTGGCAAGCGGGTTCTTTATCACTAGCACCACCTGAGAAGTTATTATACCCTCAGTTCAGATCAGTTCAGTCGCTCAGTTGTGTCTGACTCTTTGCGACCCCAGAACTGGCAGCATGCCAGGCCTCTCTGTCCATAACCAACCCCTGGAGTTTACCCAAACTCATGTCCATCGAGTCGGTGATGCCATCCAACCATCTCATCCTCTGTCGTCCCCTTCTCCTCCCACCTTCAATCTTTCCCAGCATCAGGGTCTTTTCAAATGAGTCAGCTCTTCGCATCAGGTGGCCAAAGTATTGGAGTTTCAGTTTCAACATCAGTCCTTCCAATGAACACCCAAGACTGATCTTCTTTAGGATGGACTGGTTGGATCTCCTTGCAGTCCAAGGGACTCTCAAGAGTCTTCTCCAACACCACAGTTCAAAAGCATCAATTCTTTGGCGCTCAGCTTTCTTCACAGTCCAACTCTCACATCCATACATGACTACTGGAAAAACCATAGCCTTGACTAGATGGAACTTTGTTGGCAAAGTAATGTCTCTGCTTTTTAATATGCTATCTAGGTTGGTCATAACTTTTCTTCCAAGGAGTAAGCATCTTTTAATTTCATGGCTGCAATCACCATCAGCAGTGATCTTGGAGCCGCCCAAAAATAAAGTCTGACACTGTTTCCACTGTTTCCCCATCTATTTCCCATGAAGTGATGGGACCAGATGCCATGATCTTAGTTTTTCGAACGTTGAGCTTTAAGCCAACTTTTTCACTCTCCTCTTTCACTTTCATCAAGAGGCTTTTTAGTTCCTCTTCACTTTCTGCCATAAGCGTGCTGTCATCTGCATATGTGAGGTTATTGATATTTCTCCCGGCAATCTTGATTCCAGCTTGTGTTTCTTCCAGCCCAGCGTTTCTCGTGATGTACTCTGCATAGAAGTTAAATAAGCAGGGTGACAATATACAGCCTTGACGTACTTCTTTCCCTATTTGGAACCAGTCTGTTGTTCCATGTCCACTTCTAATTATTGCTTCCTGACCTGCATACAGGTTTCTCAAGAGGCATGTCAGGTGGTTTGGTATTTCCATCTTTTGAAGAATTTTCCACAGTTTATTGTGATCCACACAGTCAAAGGCTATGGCATAGTCAAGAAAGCAGAAATAGATGTTTTTCTGGAACTCTCTTGCTTTTTCAATGATCCAGCAGATTTGGCAATTTGATCTCTGGTTCCTCTGCCTTTTCTAAAACAAGCTTGAACATCTGGAAGTTCATGGTTCACATATTGCTGAAGCCTGGCTTGGAGAATTTTGACCATTACTTTACTAGCGTGTGAGATGAGTGCAATTGTGCGGTAGCTTGAGCATTCTTTGGCATTGCCTTTCTTTGGGATTGGAATGAAAACTGACCTTTTCCAGTCCTGTGGCCACTGCTGAGTTTTCCAAATTTGCTGGCATATTGAATGCAGCACTTTCACAGCATCATCTTTTAGGATTTGAAATAGATCAACTGGAATTCCATCACCTCCACCAGCTTTGTTCCTAGTGATGCTTCCTAAGGCCCACTTGACTTCACATTCCACGATGTCTGGCTCTAGGTGAGTAATCACACCATCATGATTATTTGGGTTGTGAAGACCGTTTTTGTACAGTTCGTCTGTGTATTCTTGCCACCTCTTCTTAATATCGTCTGCTTCTGTTGTTAGGTCCATACCATTTCTGTCCTTTATTGAGCCCATCTTTGCATGAAATTTTCCCTTGGTATCTCTAATTTTCTTGAAGAGATCTCTAGTCTTTCCCATTCTATTGTTTTCCTCTATTTCTCTGCATTGATCGCTGAGGAAGGCTTTCTTATCTCTCCTTGCTATTCTTTCGAACTCTGCATTCAAATGGGTATATCTTTCCTTTTCTCCTTTGCTTTTCGCTTCTCGTCTTTTCACCCTTGGCATATCTTAAAACGAGTTTGAGAAGACTGCCACCAGAAACTGACTGTGTTTAAGGTCAAGACTGAACAACAGTGTGTACTATCTGCTCAGTGTCTCCTCACAGCAAGCCACACAGGAGAACTTCTTTTATAGCAGAGCTGGTAAAAATTTCACTTCCACAAAGATAACTTTAAAAAACTGTTCACTGACTAGTCACTTATGGCAAGGTTTTAATGCATAGTTGCAATTTAACTTTTTAGAGTCAGTTCAGTTCAGTTCAGTCGCTCAGTCGTGTCCGACTCTTTGCGACCCCATGAATTCCAGCACGCCAGGCCTCTCTGTCCATCACCAACTCCTGGAGTCTACCCAAACCCATGTCCATCGAGTCGGTGATGCCATCCAGCCATCTCATCCTCTGTCGTCCCCTTCTCCTCCCGCCCCCAATCCTACCCAGGATTAGGGTCTTTTCCAATGAGTCAACCCTTTGCATAAGGTGCCCAAAGTATTGGAGTTTCAGCTTCAACATCAGACCTTCCAATGAACACCCAGGATTGATCTCTTTTAGGATGGATTGATTGGATCTCCTTGCAGTCCAAGGGACTCTCAAGAGTCTTCTCCAACACCACACTTCAAAAGCATCAATTCTGCGGCACTCAGCTTTCTTCACCGTCCAACTCGCACATCCATACATGACCACTGGAAAAACCATAGCCTTGACTAGATGGACTTTTGTTGGCAAGGTAATGTCTCTGCTTTTATATATGCTATCTAGGTTGGCCATAACCTTCCTTCCAAGGAGTAAGTGTCTTTTAATTTCATGGCTGCAATCACCATCAGCAGTGATTTTGGAGCCCCAAAAAATAAAGTCTGACACTGTTTCCACTGTTTCCCCATCTATTTGCCATGAAGTGATGGGACCAGATGCCATGATCTTAGTTTTCTGAACATTGAGCTTTAAGCCAACTTTTTCACTCTCCTCTTTCACTTTCATCAAGAGGCTCTTCAGTTGTTCTTCACTTTCTGCCATAAGGGTGGTGTCATCTGCATATCTGAGGTTATTGATATTTCTCCCGGCAATCTTGATTCCAGCTTGTGTTTCTTCCAGCCCAGCGTTTCTCATGATGTACTCTGCATAGAAGTTAAATAAGCAGGGTGACAATATACAGCCTTGACGTACTCCTTTTCCTATTTGGAACCAGTCTGTTGTCCCATGTCCAGTTCTAACTGTTGCTTCCTGACCTGCATACAGGTTTCTCAAGAGACAGGTCAGATGGTCTGGTATTCCCATCTCTTTCAGGATTTTCTACAGTTTATTGTGATCCACACAGTCAAAGGCTTTGGCATAGTCAATAAAGCAGAAATAGATGTTTTTCTGGAACTCTCTTGCTTTTTCGATGATCCAGCGGATATTGGCAATTTGATCTCTAGTTCCTCTGCCTTTTCTAAAACCAGCTTGAACATCTGGTTTTTAGATGTTCGAGCTGGTTTTAGAGTAGGCTCTTCTAAATTATATTTCCCCTGGTCCTAATTTTTATGATAATTCTTTATTTTACTTTATTGCATATTATTTAACATTTATTGAAAGTTAACTATGTGCCAGGTAATATGCTAAATGCTTTGCATAAATTAATTTATTTAACACTCATTTCAGCCTAATCTGTAGCACAAAAGTCTAAGAGGCTTAGAGTGAGTGATTAAGCAGTTTGTGTAAAGGATATAGACCTACAGGTAGGGGAGCTGGCAAGAAGATCTAATTCAAGGCTAAGCACTGTATGGTTTCCAGATTATTGCATATTTTGGTTAGCTGTCTCAAATAATATACAGGATGATGTGGGAGCATAAATAAGTAAATAATTAAGATGCACTGATGTTTTTACAAATGTGCAATGGATGGCAGGATGGCATCCTAGGGGAATAGCTAGCATATTAAAAATTCAACTTTTAAATTTAGTTTTCAGCTTTTCTTCCCATATTTTTAAGTCTCTAAGATAGAACTTCATGTATTATTCAAAAGCTTTAATAATTAGAAAATATCAACTATAGTTCATTTCTCAGGGGACTGTGAAACCAGAAAAACGAGCATTTATAGTATGTCTTCCTACGATCATGTCTCTTTGGAGAATTCAAAAAGCATCCGATATGGTCTTTGCACTTAAGGTTAAAACCAAGTCAGGAAGTAATATTTGTTCAATAAAATAACTGGGTAACAAGTGAGTGCTAAACTGTAACATAGTCCGTAAGTTTGAGAACAATTCAGAAAAGGAAGAGCTAAATGTCAGATGCAATTTGCCAGCAAATTTTTGGGGCAGGAGATATTTAAAATAAATTCCAAAGGGACAAAATAATGTCTATTTTGAAGATGTTATATATTAATAAAAACTTTTAGTAACTGTAAAGCATGGGAGCGATAAAGAATAAAACTGCTCTGTTACAATTGATAAGATTCTTCTGATTAAAAATTCACAGTAACATCAATGACCTCCATATGTCAGTCTACCCACTGAAATACCAAGAGCATTCTGTATATATTATATATTCATGTGACAAGTTACTTGTGTTTCAAGGACAGAAAATTTCCAATATGGATGATAGCAGCCTAGAATCACAGCTAGAATTTCCACTGTCAGATAAGGACCACATAGCTAATGCTTTCATAATTCTTCTGCACTCTACCAGAACATGAGAGGAGAGGAAACGTGATTTTCACTTGGCTGAGCAGGCATACTAAACAAGAAAGTAAAGCTTCATAAATGTCAGTTCAAGCCTTCCTACGGATGACATTAAAGAAATATCTTGCATCAAAATCTTAACCCACATCTTACGATCAAGCGTCCTGCAGACGAGGAACTGACACAGACCTTATTTTCACCCTTCAGTGCTTGAGCCATTAATGTGAGTACCACAAAAGAACCTCTTTAGTTACAGCAGCCCTGGTCTGGCCTTACTCTCCTTAAATAGGTTTTAATAGCAAGAATAATTTGGATCACATTCATCTCTAAGTCTTGCAAGGGTGTATAACTAACACCCACATAAAAATGAGCATAACAAATCTGACCTAGATTTTTATCAAAAGTGTATACTCCTGCTCACAATCAAGAATATATTTAAATGCTTCTCATATAGAAGTAAAGGAGAAAAACCTATGGGTTTTGAAAATGAGATCTTATAAATAAGTATAAACTATCCCACCCCCTCCACTGCAACTAGCAATGCTTTGAGGCACTTAGACTCACCATCTCGTTTTAAAATAAATTACAGGCTCCTTACTACCGAATACTAGTCAGTAAAGAATTGGCCTGCAATGCAGGAGACCTGGGTTCCATCCCTGGGTCAGGAAGAGTCCCCTTGAGAAGGAAATGGCAACCCACTCCAGTATTATTGCCTGGAGAATCCCATGGACAGAGGAGCCTGGCAGGCTACAGTCCATGGGGTCAGAGAGTCTAATACGACTTAGCTCCTAAACCACCACAGGCTCCTTATGAGTAGGAAATGTACCTTCTGCTTCTTTACATGGTAGCACCAGTTGCCTACTGGACAACATGTTTGCTGCAAGAGACACTGGCTACTAAATGTAAGAAAGATCATGGAAAAGAAACGTGCTCATAATCCCCAACAGCGTCCAACAGTCTTACCTCGATCCCCAAATATTTACCCACATGGCCTCCTTCCTAGGGGCCTACAGGAGAAGAAATAGGCTTTATCCCCATCCCATCTGGCAATTATTACCAGCATGGCCTGAGGAGCCAAATGCTAAGATGATGATAAAGAGCTGCAAGGAATGCGGGATAACAAGGCATCCTCCTCCATCAGTTACAGGCAGCCCCAGAAAAGAGGAGAGGAGCAGCCAGAGATATGGGTTCAAGCACACCCCTTGTCTCTGCCCCTTGGGTTGCTCAGATGGTATTGGTTCTCACGGTGTTTGGAGAATGAGGCAAGGGGTGAGAGGGAGGGTGAGGAGCCAGACCTCACCTCTTCTTTTAAAGAAGACCCTCTCGTGTGGCGTGGGAGGGGAATGAAAGAGTGGAAGTGCTGTCGTGACCATTAGGGATGAAAGCCAACCTCCCACCCACACCACCTCCCCTCCTATGGCTGGGTCTTTGGAAATTGTCAGGTAGCAGTTCCTGTCATGGGGTTAGCGGGCATCTATCATGACAGCAGGCTTGGCCTGTAATTAAATCGTTCCCTGCTTTGTCATCATTTCTTGTCTGACTGCATCGCCAGTAGAGCTGCCTAAAGCAGCAGGACTTGACAGTCATTTGGACAAGCCTTGCAAATATGGAAGAATCCAGACTGGAAAACAACCCTGTTCAGTCAGAAGTGTGTTCCTAAAATGCAGGATTTATTCCACATAGATAATCCACTGTTTTCCATGGCAGGCACTGGTCAAACAAAGGCAAGGCTTCTTTGGTGTACAGCCAAAACACTCAGGCCTCACTTCTGCCAGGGGATGGACCCATCCCCTCCAAGCTTAGACACAGAGAGCCCTGTGGAGCCAGTCCCAGGGCCCTGTTAGACGAGGAGGCCCTTTGTATTTACAGATTCCCCCTTTTTACTTACTTCAGATCAGTAACTAGGTCTCTGCTGGCACAAGGTGAAATAAAATCAAACACAGAGGTATACATTGCAGCCTGCCACAGGAAGCAAGGGTAACTGCCCGGAGAGGCACATAAGTACACTTTATAAAACCATGTCCTGGGTCAGCAGCTGAGGACGACAAATCCACCGAGCCCTCGTCAGGGTCTCCCACTCGGGTTCCCGGGGATACTAGTCTGCTCTCCACAGGCTGCTTTGGCATGGGGCTCTGCTCTAAGCCAATATGTCCACTTCTCTTTAGGTCCCCAGCTGGAGTCCTAGTCCCCCTTCAACATCCTGCTCATCTATGGTCTCCTTGGGGAATCTTTTAATAATATCTCCATCCTCCCACTCTCTGCTTCACAAAGCCGATCATTCCCTCTCTGCAGCATCTTCTCTGGTACCTGGCACATTGCTCCTGATTCCATCTAACACACAGGGGAGCAGGTATGTGTTTACACATCTGCCTTCCAGAACAGTCAGAGAGACCTTGAGGGCTAAGTTAATATACTGTTTTTTAATTACATTCCCAGCACCCAGCATCCTGCTTGACTTGTGGTGGCTGTTAAACATTTCTTTGATAAATTAACAGGAAGAAAAGTGTCTCGATTCACAACAGCATTTGCTTTCTTCCCTCATAAAATTCTTCTGTTATAAATATCTTCTTTAATCTTTTTTTTTAAAAAAACTTCTCTCATTAGCCCTATTTTCTTATGTCACTAATGCAAACCATCTTTTTTCATCTAATTCATATTAAATTAAAAGGAGAGAAAAAAGTATATGCATGTATTATTATGACAGGTATACCATTTTTGTTTGTTTGTTTTGTTTCTTAGTTAAGGGTCTGCACCTGATATCGTACCAATAAATAAAGTAGTTAAATCAGGTGAGCATCCTCCTCTTAGGATAGAGTAGGAATTAGAGGTGGAATTCCTAAGAACTGTGTTGCATATATCTTGTTATCACTGAACATTTCTTTCCTGCATTTCATATTTTGTGCTTTTTCTTATATGACAGAACACTGAGATGTATGCTCCACCTTAAGACTCTTCAAGAGTTCTCATGATTACAAACAATTTCTTACCATAAGACCAAATTTCCATTTTCTATATATATTTATAAATAAAATCTGTTTTCATCATTTATACCACTGCATCAGGCCTGAGAAAAACATCTTTAAAGTGTGTACATACTTGAATTTTATAATTATCATATGACTATAAATTATGTCTCCTTTCAATTAGGATAATTTTTTTTCTTGAAATGATGGCATTTGATGAATGACCTTACATTTTGTACATTTCATTTAGATATATAATTGTGATTCTTTCATCTTCTATAGTATGATAGAGAATTATGTTGATGGTACTGTATTTGCATCTTCAGGGTTAGGGAAAATGATAACAGCAATCAATAAAGCTAATGAAATTGTATATAGTCACAGATTATTTGGTACAATTAATGATTTAGGAGCCTGGGTGGTCCCAGAAGACCTCAGTTTCAATGATGTTGTCCTGAACCTTTATTTTAATCATAATACCAATCACCAAATGGAACAGCCAAGCTGCTAACAGAGCTTCTCAGGATACAGTCTGGATTATATAGAGCTAATGAATAGAAATCTATGTTTTCACTGTTCTTAAACCACATGGCAAGAAATTTTTTTCAAAGTTACATGTTGCAGGGAAACAGTCCAGTGAAGCAAAGAGAAGAACTCAGGTCAGGATATTTGAGCAAAGATTTTAAAGGTTCACAGGAAAACAACAGTCTGACTGTAAAGCTTTAGTTACAAATCACTAGCTATGATCAAAGTAACTGAAGAAATAAAATAATTATGGCAAATATTTTTATCAACTAGTTGATCAACAAAAACACCAAAATCTTTCAAATATAAATCCTCTTATATTTAAAACCACCTTTGGATGTGCACACCTAACAATTGTATGTAAGAGTTTATTGCAGAGTTCCTCTTTCTTTGTTGAATCACAAGGGTGTGGGAAATAATCCAGCTTTGTTTGGCTTGACAAACACAGAACACTGGAGGAACTGAAGAGCCAAACCTGCTGATGTCACCTCTTCCTTCACAACCATTTCAAACTCATAGACAACAGTGTGTCTGTCCTTCCTCTGTAGAGTCAGATGCTAAAGGCCACTGAACTTTCATTGTACTCATAACTCAGTCAGGTAGAAAAATAATCCTAACTCCAACTATTAACTTACCTTGAAGAACTTCCATGGGCAGAACAGTCCAGGCGTTTTCCAGGTAGGAAATATAAATATAGCGAGCTGTATTGCAGGCCAGACCAATGTACAGAACCCTAAAAAAAAAAAAGAAAATGGAGGCACTAGCAGAAATACAAAACATGCAAACATCAACTCCTTTTCCCCCTGCCCAAAATATCCCTGATCCAGCAGATGGCTTTCCAAACTCAGGGGTGGAGAAACGAAAGGACAATTAAATGTAACCATGAACTCTTAGGAATAAGAAGATTGCTTCTAACATATCTGCTCTCAGCCTTTTCAAAATGCTTGTTAATATAAAAGCGAACATCGCCCTTCCTGAAACTTAATTAGTCACAGAGATGATGCTTTTTTAAGATAGTCTGGGCACAGTGCCATCTGTAATGACATTGCTGGCTTCCTTCCAGGTGGCTGTAGGGTAAATATGCCTAGGATTGTAGCTAACTCACTATGATGGGGAAGGACAGGATAAAAATGAGAACATATGAGTATGTAGCCTCACTTGCAGTACATAAGACACCAAGTAGTTTCACAAGGAGACTCTCAAGGTCATTGAAAACTATCCTCCAATGATGAGTAATAAACTATTTGGAAATCAAATACTTTTTTCCTATGAGTTCAATTGATACAAGTTCATTATTTTTAACAAATCCATGATATCACATGCATATGAAATTGATAAACGTATATCAGCCTCTAGCTTTCACCCTCACAATCACCACCACCAAAATTATGAGTGAAAACAAAATAAACAAAAGCCTCAAGTGGTAAATCCAAGCACAAGTTTACGATCTCTCTCTTCTGAGCCGGATGGGCTGGTTTAGAAGCAAATGGTGGCTTCTTCTCTCTACAAAACACAGCCTGGGGGGTTTCCTTTTCTTGGTTATTTTCCATTTCTTGGGTAATTTTCCCAAGCTTAATACTTTTCTTGTTTTCTAAACCCAAGTGAATGAAAACTGGAAGGTAAAAGAAAGAAACCAATCTGACAATCAGCAGTTATTTTCCTAATTTTGCTCAACTGTGTTTTTATACTAAAATCATTCCTATAAACAATGTTCTCTTTTTCCAACCCTGGATTAAGGAAAGGAAATGCTTGGGGCCATCCAGCTGGTATTAACTGCAAATATGTACAGAAGATGGGGAGACAACAAAACGGTTGAGGTGGTGGGGATGGGATAGGAAATGGATATCAGGCATGATTTAGTAGATCTTCTGGAGAAGGCAATGGCACCCCACTCCAGTACTCTTGCCTGGAAAATCCCGTGTATGGAGGAGCCTGGTAGGCTACAGTCCATGGGGTCACTAAGAGTCGGACACGACTGAGCGACTTCACTTCCGCTTTTCCCTTTCATGCACTGGAGAAGGAAATGGCAACCCACTCCAGTGTTCTTGCCTGGAGAATCCCGGGACGGCGGAGCCTGGTGGGCTGCCGTCTATGGGGTTGCACAGTCGGACATGACTGAAGCGACTTAGCAGCAGCAGCAGCAGCAGCAGGAGATCTTCAATAATGGTCTGGGTTATCATAATCTTTGGATTCTGTGTTCTTTTTATTTGTATGTTTTGAGGGAAAAAGTATGTCTCAAACTTGTTTAATAAAAGTCAGCTGAACAAACTTGCCATAAATCCATCAACCAGGGCCCTTCTGCTAGGAAACAACAAAAAATCCACAGGAGATTAAAATGTAAAATACACTATACAAACAAACAAGTTACACATATGTTTCCTTCCAGGTTCTAAGGCAGCCCTGATGATGACATCAGCTTCACCTCACTCACGCTCAGCAAACATGTTCTAAAAGGGCCATATAGTAAACATGCTTTCAGATCTTCTGCAACTACTCAACTCTGCCGTTGTGGCATGAAAGCAACCACAGACAAAACGTAAATGAATGAGCATGGATGGCTGTGTTCCAGTACAAATTGAATTAGGAACACTGAAATTTAAATTTCATGTCATTTTCATGTATTGCATAATAGAGATTTTTTTTTTTCAACCCTCTGAAAGGGTAGAAACAATTCTTAGTTCCTGGACCCTACAAAATAGTCAGCAGGCCAGATCTGGCCCCTGGGCCACAGCGTGCCAACCTCTGACCTAGCTCATTAGTTCTTATTAACTTTGTACATCAGAGCTACTTGGGCAGCTTTAACAACTACAGACGTCAAGGCCCACGCCACTCTCAATCAGGCTGAACCCAGGCTCCGTGCTTTTGAAAGCTCCCCAGGTTATTCAGATACTGAGCCAAAGATGAAGAACCACCGATCTAGCCCTTTCCAGGCAGCTCCCAGGAATTCTTGTCCACAATCCCATCATGAAATATTGGGCAATACATCTTCCTCGTGTTCTTATTGCCTGTGCGTGGTAAGTTGCTTCAGTCATGTCTGACTCTTTGTGACCCCATGGACTGTAACCCACCAGGCTCCTCTGTCCATGGAGTTCTCCAGGCAAGGATCCGGGAGTGGGTTGCCATTTCCTTTTCCAGGGGATCTTTCTGACGCAGGGATCGAACCCGTGTCTCTTATGTCATATTGTCTATCCTGAAGCTTTCTTTTGAGCCCACTTTTGAACCAGTTACCATGACAACCACTATTCGATGCAGGCCACGGTCCATAGGTCTTGGCTCCAAGTAACTCAGAATCGACTGGCCCAGTTTAAGAGGCGGGCTGTGCTATGCCTTCAAACCTCTGCCCATGTGGAATTCAGTCACTGGAGTTGGTAACCTTTGGGAGCCTTAGGTCTCAGATTGCCACCAGTAAGCCCAGTGGATACAAGTTGATACATCCTTCTTTTCCACAGTTCTAATCTCACAACTGATAGTCCTTCAGGACCAAACGTATGCCTTAAAGGAAAACCACAAAGTAAGTATCCAGGGCAAGTTGCTTCATGTCTCAGAGCCTCAGGTCCCTCACACATCAGGTAGATAGTGACATCAGTTCTGCAGGCCCATTGTGATCATCACAACACAGTGAGTTGCCCATAACAAGCACTCGGTAAAATGTATTATTATTGCTAGTCTTATTAAAGAAAAGTATCCAAGTATCTGTTTTTCTGATAAAATTTGATCCCAGAATTCTAAAAGAGAGTGTGGACACTAGCTTTCCTTCCTCACCAACCATTCTGGGGAAGCCAGTGGCTTAAAAAAATCATCAAAGGTAAAAGGATAAGCAAAAAGGAAGACAGCATTTTGGTCTATGAAAAGAGAAAGTAGAAGATACATGATTATTGAATAATCACTGAAAAGTACTGCAGCAAGCTAAGAATCTCTTTAATATCTGAATGGGATATTTAAACTGTGACATTATTCGCTGACTTGTGTGCTGATTGTGTCCCCTCTAAAATGCAAATGTTGAAATTCTAAGTCCTAAACCCTAGGATCTCGGAGTGTGGCTGGATATGGAGGAAGGACCTTTAAAGAGGTAATTAAGGTAAGATGATGTAACATCAGTTCAGTCGCTCAGTCATGTCTGACTCTTTCGACCCCATGGACTGCATCACGCCAGGCTTTCCTGTCCATCACCAACTCCCAGAGCTTGCTCAAACTCATGTCCATTGAGTCAGTGATGCCATCTAACCAGCTCATCCTCTGTCATCCCCATCTCCTCCTGCCCTCAATCTTTCCTACCATCAGAGTCTTTTCAAATGAGTCAGTTCTTCGCAGCAGGTGGCCAAAGTATTGGAGCTTCAGCTTCAGCATCAGGCCTTCCAATGAACACCCAGGACTGATCTCCTTTAGGATGGACTGGTTGGATCTCCTTGCAGTCCAAGGGACTCTCAAGAGTCTTCTCCAACACCACAGTTCAAATGCATCAATTCTGCGGCGCTCAGCTTTCTTTATAGTCCAACGTCACATCCATACATGACTACTGGAAAAACCATAGCCTTGACTAGATGGATCTTTGTTGACAAAGTAATGTCTCTGCTTTTTAATATGCTATCTAGGTCGGTCATAACTTTTCTTCCAAGTAGCAAGAGTCTTTTAATTTCTTGGCTGCAGTCACCATCTGCAGTGATTTTAGAGCCCAAAACATAAAGTCTCGCACTGTTTCCATTGTTTCCCCATCTATTTGCCATGAAGTGATATAACATGGGTGGGCCCTAATCCCACATGACTGGTGTCCTGATAAGATTAGGACATTGACAGACACAGAGGGAAGACCAGGTGAAGACAGTGGAAGACAACCCAAGAAAAGAAGTCCTCAGAAGACATACATCCTGCCAACACCTTGACCTTGGATAGCTTCCAGAACTGTGAGGAAATAAAATTTCTGTTTTGTGGGATGAAAGCTCTAGCAAATGAATACATGCACACTCATGGAATTAAGAACTTGCTAATAAAAAGGAATTTATAATATGTTTTACTAAATCATCTTCTGGACAATCAAATTCATTATACTGCATATAGAGCACACATTTGAGGTCCAAAAATTTTCCTGAGCATTAAGACATCTGGAAATACAGAAGAAGAGTCTGAAAAATGCCTCTCAGTGAGATATAGAGACCTACCAAACACCTATAGTGAAACAGCTCAGAAACAATACCACTGCTTTCCTGTTTCACAGCAGGAAGTCAGTAAGTATAAAAGTAGACAAGAAATAAAGACAATTTTAGAACTGGTGGCATAGATAATTTATCTATAAAGAACATAGTTGGTAAGGTGCAGATGATTCAGCAGAAAATACTACACCATGGAAAACTCAAATCACATGTCAAACTCCTTGATTTGATATTTGAGCAAAGTATAATGGTGGGAGAAAAGTACTCTTGAGATTCTAATTTCTTACAAAACCACAACCCACAGTATTAACAAGATAAGTTGATTGGTGATTATCTTATAATAAAACTGGTACTTTTTTACCCCCAGACAGTATTCAAGATACAGATATAATTAATTGTGTGTCATCCTGCAATTCCTAACACAGTTGTGAGTTAATTATGATGCCCTACTTTTGTAATTTAAACCATCTATAACATGGCTGAATGCCCCCTGAGAGCATTTCTAAACCCCAGAGAATGTGAACTTTGCTCAATAAACATTAACTGAGGTACCACTCTGTGCTATATACTATGCTAGACTAAGGGGGAATTTAGAAAAATGAAGTGAAAATGGGATTTCCCTAGTGGTCCATGACTAACACTCCACGCTCGCAACTCAGGGAGCCCAAGTTCAATCCCTGGTCAGGGAACTAGGTCCCCCGTTGCTGCAATGAAAAGATCCTACATGCTGCAACAAAGGTTGATGGTCCTTCATGCCATTGCTAAGTCCCAGCGTAGATGAATAAATGAATAAAAATAAACATTTAAAAATGTTTCTTAAAAAATGGAGAAATCCTCCATGCCTTCAAGTAACTTAGTCTAGTGGGGAGACAGACACAGAAGCAAGTTCAGTTAAATACAATACTCTGGGAGGTCTGCACAAAGTGCTAAGACTGTGACGAAGGAGAGGTTCCAAGACACCTGCTGCTGCTGCTGCTAAGTCGCTTCAGTCGTGTCCGACTCTCTCGACCCCATAGACGGCAGCCCACCAGGCTCCCTCGTCCCTGGGATTCTCCAGGCAAGAACACTGGAGTGGTTTGCCATTTCCTTCTCCAATGCATCAAAGTGAAAAGTGAAAGTGAAGTCGCTCAGTTGTGTCCCACTCTTAGCGACCCCGTGGATTGCAGCCCACCAGGCTCCTCCGTCCATGGAATTTTCCAGGCAAGAGTCCTGGAGTGGGGTGCCATTGCCTTCTCCACAAGACACCTGGGTTAGAAGCAAATGGACAAAGAGGGAGGAATAAGCATCACAGGTAGAGGGAATAGTGGAAGGTTAACCATGCAACCTCAAGCATGTGTAGGTAGAGAGGGTGTTTGAAAGATATAAGAAGGATCAAAGTCTCAGGATTTATGAAGAGATGAGTGAACCTCTCCAGTCCAGATCCACTCTGGAAATTATCCTCTGTTCCAGAGACAATACAGGTTACGAGCAGCAGAGGAAGACTGAAGCAGGATTATGCTACAATGCTCTCAAAAGAATGAGACAGAAGAGCAATACCACAGGGAGAGGACCCATTCTCAGCTGAATGAGTAACTGGCAGCAAGCATGTTGCCAAGCCTCTCATGGAGAAACACAAAAGTTTCTCAAAAAAGAAAAACCATGGGATGGGACTTCTCTGTTGGCCAGTGGTTGAGAGTCTACCTGCCGACGCAGAGGACACAGGTTCGATCCCTGGTCCAGGAAGATCCCACATGCCATGGAGCAACTAAGCCCATGTGCCACAGTTACTGAGCCTACACACTCTGGAGCCTGTGCTCTGCAACAAGAGAAGCTGCTACAATGAGAAGCCTGCGCACTGCAACTAGAGCGAGCCCAGGTGCAGCAATAAAGACCCAGCACAACCAAAAAAAAAAATTTTTTTTTTAATTTTAAAGAACACTGGATGAAAACAAAATACCCTGGATAAAGATGTTTTTTATCAACCAGACATGAAATATTTGCAGATGGAGACTGAACATGCACTCAGCCTGTGATTCAAGTCCTTGCACAAAGACACAGTGTTCCAAGGCACACAAGTGTCGCTCCAGGCCTGCGCGGAGACCAAGACAGACTAAGGACAAACTAAGATTCAGAAAGTAACATTCTGACAGGCTACAGACCACTGGGACAATGTCCTTAGCTACACCTGGCTGGAGTTTCATTAGAATACCAATTTCTAAAGGGGAAGAAGTGGTCTTAAGTACCAGACCCTTGGAGTACTGTCTGCGGTTTGCCTCACACATGAATCAGCCTAGGTTTTCTGAATGGTGAACTGTATATGGGCTCACTCTTAGGCTGGCTTCCATTATTCCCAGGCCGTTCTTTTATGGTCTATATAAACTTGTCAGAAAAACAAACAAATTCCTTCAGATACCATTACAGATGTCTTTGTAGAGCAGGCAGGCACCAGCTGCTAACTCAAGTCAGCATTCAGTATAAACAGTGACTGAAGAAGGAAGCTTATTTCCAGTATAATTACCAGTTCATACTGACAACCTTATAGTAAGATGATGTTCCCGACTGTCAGCTTTAAAAGGTAGGAAAATATACATACAGACTTTTCAGAAGACAACTAAAATAGAAGATTTAAGCCCTGAAGAGTTAAATTTTCGTTAGAGAGTTGCTGTTTTCTCATCTCCGTCCCCCTCCTCCCTGCAGCCTCCATGATGTTCCATCACCGGGGGTGTCCTCGCAGGGGCTCTCTGCTCCTGTCTAGCGGGAAAGGCTTTCACCGTCACTGCCTGCAGTCTCTTGCGCTGCCGCTCCTTTCTTGTCCTCTCCACCCTGTGTCCCATACCCAGGGCTGGCTGGCTTGAATGCATCCTAGCTGGCATTCCTGGGAATTCCCACCCGAGCTACCATCATGGGACACCACTCATGCTACAGTGGTAGCAAAAACAACCAGACAGAGAGTGAAGATGTGGCCAAGAGTCAGGGACCTGAACAGCACGTGGCAGGAACTGCTACACCTCATGCCCGGTGCTTACCTAGAAGTGGCGAGCCAGTGACACACCTCTTCCTTCTCCCAAGACACGACTTTGGGCACCAGTATCTCTGACTGTGAGAGTCCTGTCCTTGAAAGGGCTCATCTCTTCTAAGAAACCTTATCAAATGTCCCCAGGTATAACTGATCCTATCTCACCCTGTTCTTCTGTTAGACTCTTTGTTTCCATCGGAGGGCTCGTCACAGTCCACAAGTGCTACACACAGAAGACTGTGAGTTCCTGGGAGGCAAGGACTGTGTCTTTGTCATCTTGTTCTCAAAAGGAGCCCCTCTGCTCAAGCGCTCTGTGAATTATAGTAATTTAATAAAATCTATGTAAATGTATAAAACATGAGGAAAAAAAGCAGCACTATTCTCATGAAAACAGTATTTCTCAATGGGCCACTTTCATTTTGGATGGCATAATTTTTGATCATATGGGACACACCCATTCACTGGGGGATGTTTAGGATCCTGGCTCTTGGGCACTAAATGTCAATCTCTGGAAAAACTAAAATGCTCTCCCCTCCACCCCTGACACACATACACTTCTAAATCTCCTTTTGGGAACTATTAGAAAGATCTATTTAAAACAAAGGCCTCCTGGTCACTGTGTCATAATGTTGAGTGTGTGTCTCCATATTCAAGTTGTATTAGTACATAAACAAACCTAGAAGAGAGAGACAGTAAAGCACGGCCGATGGTGATTAGAGATCTGTGATAATACATCATTCACTGTCTAAGGAGTTCATTTCTGTGGATTTCGAATTTGTAGAGTGGGTTATGTACTTTTTGATAATCATATAAAAATTAAGATTTAAAAGATGGGAAGAACTATAAAATTAGGCATGGGAAAGCAACCATTAAAAGCCTAGGTTAAAATAATAGAAAGGCTAGTAAAATTCCATATTCAGACTTCCTTTAAAGTATTTTTACATCTGTGTTTCACCCTAAAGAAACCAAAACCAATGGAAAGCATAAACCCCAATAACAGAACCATTTTCAAGGAAGAGGTTTGGCCCTACATCCAAAGATTAGCAAATGTTTTTATATTTTTGTGTTTTAAAATGCTTAAGTTGTGAATATATCACATTTCATCAATAATCCACCAGCCACTAACTACTTGATGCTGTCACCTAAAGCAAGCTAAAAAAGTCACTCAATTCAGTCGCTCAGTCGTGTCCAACTCTTTGTGACCCCATGGACTGCAGCACGCCAAGCCCCTCTGTCCATCACCAACTCCTGGAGTTTGCTCAGACATGTCACTGATGGGCTCCAGTGGACAGGGTAGGGGGCTGAGGGGCTGTCCGAAGGGTGGGAGAGACTTTACTGGTTCTCTTTCAGTGCTCTTGTGCCTATGTGTGCTCATTCAATCAAGTCCGACTCTTTGCAATCACATGGACTGTAGCCTGCCAGGCTTCTCTGTCCATGGGATTTTCCAAGCAAGAATACTGGAGTGGGTTGCTATTTCCTTCCCCAGGGGATCTTCCTGACCCAGGGATCAAACCTGCATCTCTTGTGTCTCCAGCATTGGCAGGCAGATTCTTAACCACTAGCACCACCTGGGAAGCCCCTTGTGTATATCTACTTTCTCAAAGAATAGAGATCAATTACTGTGTTTCATGTAGCTATAAACACAGTAAATGATGTATGATGTCTGACCCATGGTTCTCCTACCAGAAGGAATCATTATCTAGATTCCTATTTTGGTTTAAAAACAATACAACATCCTGGAAGAATGGATACATGTATATGTAGAGCTGAGTCCCTTCACTGTTCACCTGATACTATCACAAGATTGTTAATTGGCTATACTTCAATAGAAAATAAAACGTTTAAATTAAAAAAACAACACAACATCCTAACTTAATATTCAATATTATTTCCATATTTGAATCTATTATGAGATTGGGTATAAGTCAAATAGTCATACAAATAGTTAAGAAAGGCACATGAAATACTCAGTATTGCCATGATTGGTTCCTTCTGGACAAAGAAAATTGGCATTCTGTAGAGATAAACTTAAGAAAAGTATTCATTTGCTTCAAGAGCCACCTGGATCATCTGAAAGTATTATATGTAATACAATAGGAAACTCTGAATCAAAACTGCTGACAAAAAAGTTTCTACTATAAAGCTTCTTTTTTCAGTAGCCTTTATGACACAGTGCTCTGCCTAGCTCTCTGTCTTCTAGCCACATGAATTCCCAAGGGACCCACCGGGCCACTGTCCCCACCCATCCCTACCTGTGCCCTGATGTCCTACTCCTCCTTCAGAGCTCACCCAGCTCCTTATATGTGATCATAGTATCATGTGCTTCTCCTCGTAACCCTTTTCTGAGTTGTAACTGTACACTGACAACTTGACTGTATGCTCCATGCAGGGTGATGTCTATTTAATATTATGTTGACTTAGATTTATCCACTGTGCTTGACACATAGTACACACTCAATAAATACTCATGGACTAGTGGGAAAATATCAATATTTTAAATAGAACATCACACAACAAATATTTATTGAACATAATCTGTGCTAAGTGCCAGGTATATGGCAGTGAACAAAGTATAAATGTAAACTATGCACAAACTATCTTTGTAATTATATGTATCTGTAGGCACCTATTGGGCTTCTCTGCTGGGCTCAGATGGTAAAGAATCCGCCTGCAATGCAGGAGACCTGGGTTCGATCCCTGGATTGGGAAGATCCCCTGGAGAAGGGAATGGCTACCCACTCCAGTATTCTGGCCTGGAGAATTCCAAGGACAGAGGAGCCTGGCAGGCCATAGTCTTTGGGGTTGCAAAAGAGTGTGTCTGACTCTTTTGCAACACACAGGCACCCATTATATTGGTAATTATATATACGTATGTATAATGTAATAAGATACTTGATAATGGTATAGGAATAAGTGATGGGTATGTGGGTTTTCCAGGTGGCGCTAGTGGTAGAGAATCCACCTACCAATGCAGGAGATCCAAGAGACATGGGTTCCATCCCTGGGTCCAGAAGATCTCCTGGAAAAGGAAGGCAATCTACTCCAGTTCCAGTACTCTTGCCTGAAAAATCCCATGGACAGAGGAGCCTGGTGGGCTACAGTCTATGGGGTCGCAAAGAATCGGACATGATTGAGTGACTGAGCATATGTGTACTTAGTCAAAGGCTGAAGGTCTTTCTTTTTCTTTTCATGTGAAAGAATAAACTGTCTTATAAAAGAGGCCAACAACTAGGATGATTAAAACAATGGATGTCCACATTTGGCAGTATTTTTGATTAATGTTAACAGGCCACACTTGAAGATAAATATCCAGTCATTTATGAACAAACAGTAGTTCAATGAATAGTTGACTGCAGTTTGTATTTTGGGGGGGGCATCCTGAAGTACTGTTCAATGGATCCTCAGCATATGTGCACAGCAGATAACAAGGCTCTTGGGTACCCACAGGCCTATCTCACCAGGGTGAGAATTAGCATATAAGCCACAAAGCTCAAAGAGTCAGTCAGTGGTGCTGCCATACTACCCACAGCACAGCCAAAGGGTTCACCAACAGGGATTCTAGAAGACACCAAACTTCTATTGCCAAATATAGCTGGCCACTAGCCCATCTTTGCAGAACACAGCATAAGACTCATACCATATGTCAGAAGAGTAAATTAGGGGAAGAAAGAATATCCATTTAGCTGTGTATGTTTTCTACAGCTACTTATATTTCCTTCTATTTTTTCTGCTAGAAAAAGAAAAGGTAAAAGTGAAGTCTTAGTCTCTGCTGGTCTTAAGTCATTCTTTATTTGCTGCCTTCAAATCTTTCTTCTCCAAATGACCAACCAGCTAAGCTAAGAGAATAACAGTGGTAACCATCAGCCAGGTCATGGTGCTAGTCCCTGGCCATTTGCACATTTCTTCACTGCTCTTTTAGTTTTTATCAATCTACTTTTTGTCAGCTTGTGTATATCTCTAGATAGAAAAATAAGAACGTTTAAAATAAAATAGAAAAAACAAAAACAAAATAGGCCCCTGATTAATGGAGCCCAACCAGCTGAAAGATACAATAGGCTGTTTTGTTGTTATACTTTCCATTTGGGTAAAAATCACATGACCAAATACACGTATATATACATCCACACACCAAGATTTTGTTTAACATTTTCCCATAAGATGGCCTGAGGTATACATAAAATACAAACTCTGCAATTTCCAGACAAGAACCACTGACATCATAGCAATTAATTTGAAAAAGGCCTCAGGAGTTTTAGTTGACCCCACACTGTAAACAAGTCCATCAAAATTCAGGCTGAAGGAATATCATGACCAAACCAAAAGGACATAATAATCCTACTGTTCTTGACTTTGGCCAGACCACAGCAGGAAGTGGTTACAATTAGGAGATCACTGACCAAAAGAAAAAAAAAAGGGAGTCTGAATGAGGGGGAAGATAAAAAGAGGAGAGCCTAGGATAAGATGTTCTTCGGAAAATCCCTGAGGGAACTGGAGAAGCAAAGCTGTAGGAGGGACATTCAAATACGTGAAGGGCTTTTCTGCTGAACAGGGAGTGGGCCGTGTGAGCCTGAAGTCATACCTGTGAGCAGTCAGCACAGCAGGCGTGTTGTTTCAGCTGCTAAACAGGAACAAGGGAAGGCAGCATGTCCTTCCAGCTGGATTTGATCCTGGGAGGATGTGGACCTGACTGGGACCTCTGGTATAAGCCTAGAATACACCCAACAGGAGACAGAGCTAGTCGGAGACACCAGGCTCTGATCACACCTTTTGAGACCCAGTTAAAGCCACACCTAAGGCCATCTGCTGGACTGTTCAGTTAGACAATACACTCCTTGTTTTGCTTAAGATACCCTGGGTAAGGATTTCTGCCACTTCAAGTGAAAGAGTCCTAAGTGACCCAAGATCTTAGCTGCCTTGTGAGGTAGCAAGTTCCACATCACTAGAAGGGTCCAAACAAAGGTTAAGTAACCATCTACCAAGGATTAGGGGCAGAGAATCCAACTGGGCTGAAGTTAGGCCCCTGTGATTTTACTGGGGCTACCATAACAAATGGGCTTCCCAGGTGGTACAGTGGTAAAGAATTCACCTGCTGATGCAGGAGATGAAGGACACGTGGGCTTGATCCTTGGCTCCGGAAGATCCCCTGGAGGAGAAAATGGCAACCCACTCCAGTATTCTTGCCTGGAAAATCCCAAGGACAGAGGAGCCTGGTGGGCTACAATCCATGGGGTCACAAAGAGTCAGATACAACTTAGCGACTAAGCAAAGGACACCATAACAAATACCACAGACTGGGCAGCTTAAACAACAGAATTTATTTTCTTCTAATTCTGGAGGCTCTAAGTCTAAGATCAAGGTGCTGGCAGGATTCGGGTCTTCTGAGGCCTCTCTCTTTGGCTTGTAATGACTTACCCTCTCCTTATGTCCTCACATGGTTCCCTCTGCACATGTCTGTGCCCCAATCTCCTCCTCTCAAAAGGATATCAGTCATATTCGGTTAGGGACCACCCTAATCAGTCAGTTCACTTGCTCAGTCATGTCTGACTCTTTGCAACCCCACGAACCCCAGCACGCCAGGCCTCCCTGTCCATCACCAACTCCCGGAGTTTACCCAAACTCATGTCCACTGAGTCCGGTGATGCCATCCAACCATCTCATCCTCTGTCATCCCCTTCTCCTCTTGCCCTCAATCTTTCCCAGCATCAAGGTCTTTTCAAATGGTTCAGCTCTTCACATCAGGTGGCCAAAATATTGGAGTTTCAGCTTCATCATCAGTCCTTCCAATGAACACCCAGGAGTGATCTCCTTTAGGATGGACTGGTTGGATGTCCTTGCAGTCCAAGGGACTCTCAAAGAGTTTTCTCCAACACCACAGCTTAAAAGCTTCAATTGTTCAGCGCTCAGCATTCTTTATAGTCCAACTCTCACATCTATACATGACTACTGTAAAAACCATAACCTTGACTAGACGGACCTTTGTTGGCAAAGTAATGTCTCTGCTTTTTAATATGCTATCTAGGTTGGTCATAGCCTTCCTCTCAAGGAGTAAGCGTCTTTTATTTTCATGGCTGCAATCACGATCTGCAGTGATTTTGGAGCCCCCAAAAATAAAAGTCTGACACTGTTTCTACTGTTTCCCCATCTATTTGCCATGAAGTGATGGGACCGGATGCCATGATCTTAGTTTTCTGAATGTTGAGCTTTAAGCCAGCTTTTTCACTCTCCTCTTTCACTTTCATCAAGAGGCTCTTTAGTTCTTCTTCACTTCCTGCCATAAGGGTGGTGTCATCTGCATATCTGAGGTTATTGATATTTCTCCTGGCAATCTTGATTCCAGCTTGTGCTTCTTCCAGCCCAGCGTTTCTCATGATGTACTCTGCATAGAAGTTAAATAAGCAGGATGACAATATACAGCCTTGACATATTCCTTTCCCTATTTGGAACCCGTCTGTTGTTCCATGTCCAGTTCTAACTGTTGCTTCCTGGCCTGCATACAGGTTTCTCAGGAGGCAGGTCAGGTGGTCTGGTATTCCCATCTCTAAGAATTTTCCACAGTTTGTTGTGATCCACACAGTCAAAGGCTTTGGCATAGTCAATAAAGCAGAAATAAATGTTTTTCTGGAACTCTCTTGCTTTTTCGATGATCCAGTGGATATTGGCAATTTGATCTCTGATTCCTCCGCCTTTTCTAAAACCAGCTTGAACATCTGGAAGTTCACAGTTCACGTATTGCTGAAGCCTGGCTTGGAGAATTTTGACCATTACTTTACTAGCGTATGAGATGAGTGCAATTGTGTGGTAGTTTGAGCATTCTTTGGCATTGCCTTTCTTTGGGATTGGAATGAAAATAGACCTTTTCCAGTCCTGTGGCAACAGCTGAGTTTTCCAAATTTGCTGGCATATTGAGTACAGCACTTTCACAGCATCATCTTTCAGGATTTGAAATAGCTCAACCGGAATGCCATCTGTGGAATATAGCTATGGAATTCCATCACCTCCACTAGCTTTGTTCGTAGTCATGCTTTCTAAGGCCCACTTGACTTCACATTCGGGATGACTGGCTCTAGGTGAGTGATCACACCATCGTGGTTATCTGGGTCATGAAGATCTTTTTTGTACAGTTCTTCTGTGTATTCTTGCCACCTCTTCTTAATATCTTCTGCTTCTGTCAGGTCCATACCATTTCTGTCCTTTATTGAGCCCATCTTTGCATGAAATATTCCCTTGGTATCTCTAATTTTCTTGAAGAGATCTCTAGTCTTTCCCTAATAGCCTCACTTTAATTTACCTCTCTAAAGACCACATCTCCTAATGCAGTCACATTCTGGAGTACTGGGGATTAGGACTTTAACAGGTGAATTTTCAAGGGACACAATTCAGCTCACAAAAATGACCTCTAAGCCTACTTACAATGCCAACATGAAACCAAGTTGAGTAAACAGTGCTAGTTTGTTTTACTCAAAAGCCATCTAGGATTCCCCTGGTGGTCCTGTGGCTAAGAATCTGCCTGCCAATGCAGGGGACGTGGGTTTGATCCCTGCTCCAGAAGACCCCACATGTCCTGGGGCAACTAAGCCCATGCACCATAACTACAGAAGCCCGAGAACCCTAGAGCCTGTGCCCCACAACGAGAAGTCACCGCAATGAGAAGCCCACACATTGCAACTAGAGAGCAGCCCCCACTCCTTGCAACTAGAGAAAGCCTGCACATAACAACAAAGACCCAGCGCAGCTAAAGAGAAATAATATATACACTTGGCAAGTGTGACTGTAGAAAAAAAAAGCCATCTGCTCTGTGGACCAGAAATAGAGCCTGTGAAACCAGTGGCAGCTTCTCTGGGCCTCTAAAGTCAAAGTGAGTCTGCATCCTTAGAGGAGGATTGTTAGCATTTTGTACAACCCAATCTGACTGTATTTACTCATTTATGTTATCTAGCGCATTGCTATTTACTCTTTCAGAAACTGATGTAAAACGAAAGGCTTTGACAAACAGTGATAATTAACACATTTTCACAAGGGGCAGTGCAACAGGGCACCTGTTGCACCTGGGCTGAAATGGTGGCATCCAGGGCACAGGCAACAGGAAGGGGACTTTTCTCAGGAATGGTCATAACTGCCTGAGTCATACTACAGGCATTTTGAAAAGATCAAATAAGCATGTTAAGAACAACGCAAAACATTGCGCAAATGTGTAAACTACCATTAGATACAATGCACATATTTTAGCAAGAGCAGCCAAGTCTTTTACAAATTCCATCTGAGCCAGCACATGGAGAAATGTTTAAGGTTTAGGATTCTAACATCCATTCAAGTCAGCTGGTGCTGGTGAAAGAAAATTCTCTATACAGATCCCAGTGACTGCTATCATAAATCACCTCCTCTATCACTGACTAGATGGTCTGTTGTCATGGCATGGCCTGGATGAGCTGGCATGAATGGCTTTGTGTATGTACACTTCTGACTTATCAGCAAAAACCATGAAAGCCTAAGTCCCTGGTGGGGTGGCGAGGGAGGGGTGAGATCTGACGTGTGGTTTTTCACATAGAGAAACCAAGCAAAGTAAAAAATTAGATTAGCGTCAACAAAGACACAACATCAAATCTAACCCCCTTGTTTCACAGAGACAAGAAAACAGAGGTCCAGAGAGGCAGAATAGGACCACCATTGGTAGGCCAGTGGAAGGTCACAGGCCCTTTGCTCTACGGCTCTTTAGGCCAGTAACAAAGGGCTCTGTTCCTACTGCGAGGCCCCTGCATGAAGTCAAACCTATACACGGGCTTGAAGAAACACTTCTGAATTGGATTCGGGAAGTTGGGTGTATGTTTAGGTTGACTTTAGAAGATGGTTAAAATTTTAAACTTTGATGAATCAGTAGGAACGAGGGAAGAGGAAAGTAGAAAAACAAAAGCCACTCAACAGCTGCCCAATATCCTGGATCACAAGAGAAAAATTCACCCAGAAACAAAATTTTGGGTTCCTAGATGGAATGGATCAAAAGACCCTTTCTACTGATGCAGAACTAGAGACCTCCAGTATCAGTGCTATGGCAGGACACAGGGTGAACCAGAATTTCTGCCTCCACCCATGGGCTGGAAAAGGGCTGCCTCAAGCAAGCAGACTTCGAAATCAAATAATCAGAAGTTGACTGTACGGTTTGGGTTGGTAAGGAGCAGAAGGGATTGCCCTGGAGGCTCAGCAGGAAAGAATCCACCTGCAACGCGGGAGACACAGGTTCCATCCCTGGGTTGGGCAGATCCCCTGGAGGCAGAAATGGCGAGCCACTCCAGTATTCTTGCCTGGAGAATCCCAAGGACAGAGGAGCTTGGCGGGCTATGGCCCATGGGATCACAGAGTCAAACACGACTGAGCAACTAAGCATGCACACACATACAAATTATAAAGCCTACAACAATATCATTTAGATTTATTTCTATTGGTGATCTAGATTTTGGAAATGGAAACAATGATTTTCTGATTTAGCCTAATTAGGAAACTGAGCATAAAACTGTTTCCCTACAAAAACTACAAAGAATCTTCTTTGTGAAATAAAGTATATTACAGCCATTTGTAGCATTCCTGAGGTAAGGTAATAAAAATCAATCCTACACTCGAACATTTGTGTTAAAAAATAATAATAATTGATTTGTTTGCTGGTCTAGTCTTGGTTTGTTTTCTTTTCTACTTTAATCACACCTAACAGATTAACACTAGGCACAGAAAATAACGCTTAAGCCATTAGGCCGTTTGGGGCATCATATTCCTTCTGGTATCGTGTTTCTCCAGGCCTACAGAAATGAGGGGCCACAGTCCCAAGAGTGAATGGAGACTCATTCTAGAATGAAGTCCTTGAGTTATGAGCTAATAACACCAAAAGAGCATTAAAGATATAGCCACAAATTCATGTTCTGACTTTAGAATATAATTTTCTTCCCCTTCTTAGAAGCACTGTACTTGTCACTTCTCGAAAGTCCTGTTCCATGGCACAGCTTCCAGAAGTAACACTGATAGCAACATGTTTCTTGTTTGAGGTAGGTGATTGCCCAAAATAGATTTACTAGCTGAAGGGAAGGGAAGAGAGTGGAGGAGGAGGATGGTTACAGAAACCACGGGATGAAGTTAGCTGTTCTAGCTACGTGCCAAGGTTTCCCACAAACATCTCTAGCTTCATTCTCTCTCCCAAGATCTAGACTCATAAGTACAACTTCTCAATGGGCATCTTACCATCTAACAGGACCTCCACAAGTCCCATGCTTCAGAACTGATGCTCCTTCCCTGGGGTTCCTTGCTTGGTAAGTGGCACCACCACCCCTTTGGTATCCAATTCACAAGGCAACTCTTCTTTCTCACTCCACCTACACTAGGCCTTGCCCCCCCAAAACTCTTGATTTTACTTGCTTTACTCTTTTCCAACTCCTACTGTCTCAGGAACCTAAGTTAACACCTTCTGTAACACTTAGTATTTGCCTTTTGTGTTATGGTCATCCACCCCCTATCAGAAAGTGAATTCCATGAGAGAGGAACCTTATCTGTCTTGTTCAGCACTGTATTCCTAGAATAGAACCTGGTCATTTAACAAAGACTTCTTTAAAGAAATACTGAAAGAACATAATATTTAATTGTGAATTAACTCTGTTAATGCTGTTTGATACCCACTCATGTATGACAGCTAGACATCAAACATACATTTCTGTATGATACCTAGTCATCATTAAAAACAGTTTTGCCACTTATATTCAGTGTGAACTGGTTTAATCACGTTACTCTCTTCCTAACACTTCTTGAGGGAAGTTAATCTGGAGGAATGACAATTTCGCTGGGGGTAAAAAAAGATAATTTGGGAGAATGGGGTATTTTAGAGGAATGGAGATCTTACCAGGAAGACAAAAGAGAGTGGTTGGAACAGGTGAAAAAGTTGTACCAGACACTGGTCACTCAGAGCAGTCCAAGATGTGAGGCTGGGTTGCAAAAAGGGACAAAATACTCGCCAATCTAAGACCGTGCCTATGAACCTACAAGGTAGCTGAGAACACAGGCTTTGGAGTCTGAGTGGTTGGTTTAAATTCTACCTCTGCTAGTTACTGGCTGTATGACTATGGGCAACTTACCTTAGCACCTTGAACTTCCCCTCTCTAAGATGGACATAGCAATGCCTAATTCACAAGGCTATTACAAGGATAAAATGGGGGCTTGAAGGTAAAGCACTTTGCACAGTGCCTTGGAGAGCTCTTGGATGTAGTAAGTGCTGAAATGACAGTGTTAACAACTATTATTATTTTCTCAATATTATATTATAATAATAATTTTTGTTAAGTTTGGAGGTTTCTTAATTTAAAATTTTTATTTTTTGCCTGTCCTCTAGAGTCTATTGCTATTCTGCAATTTTGAAGTTGCTAAAAAACGAAAAAAAACAATTTCGTCTGGGATTGGTGGAAGGCACAACATCAACAAAGGTCATGCATGAGTCACCAGCCTGTGACTCAAGCAAGAAAGGACAAGTCATTATTTATCTGAAACTCAGGGAACAAAGTAAAATGGGACTTCTCTAAAGTAGGGCAGAACAAACAATAATAAATGCTCCACCCAGGGAAGGGTTGCAGGAAGCGGACCCCTTCCAGGACCTGAGAGCGGGTTCTTGTCTAACATTCAGAAATGAATTGTCTGGAAACGAATGGTCCAAGGAGACACAAGCTGACAAACCATAAGACCCGAGACGGCGAGCCACGCAGCAAAGTCCTCCTGGGTTCCTTTCACTTGTTGCTCTCCACCCTTCCCAATAAAGTCTCACACTCTGTCAGCCGTGTGTCTCCTTGGACAATTCATTTCCAAGTGTTAGACAACAGCCCCCTCCGGGGCCCTGGAAGGGGTCCCCCTTCCTGCAATACAAGTGTTTTAAAGAAACATCAAGGCAGACATCCATTCATGTCACCTCTTGCTCAAACTCACCAATGACTTCCCATTTCTCTTAGAAAAACACACTCTCTCTCAGTGGGACCTGGAGCCCTTGCACGAACCCTGCCCACCTTGCTGACTTTTATCACTCCTCACTCCTCATTCAGGTGATGCACACTTGTGGTTCCCTCATCCTCCCTGGGTGGCTTCTGTGCAAACGCCACTCTGTTCAGATGTCTCTTCCTTAGAGAAAGCCTCTCTGTCAGCTCAAGCGGAAACAGTCGCCTCTTCTCAGTTGCTCTGGGAACCTGCGTCCTGCATGAATTTTGCCACGTCATCATTCATCATGATCAGAAATGAGATAATCGGTGTACTGTTCACTGTCTACCCCAATAGAAGGTTCGTCTTATGAGGATTGGCCTTTGTCTATCTCATCATACATTCCAAATATCTCCAAGACCTACAAAAGTGCCTGTCACCTAGGGCATGTTTAAGAAATACGTGTTGAAGGCGTGAATTAATAACAACAGGAATAACACCACCTGTTGTTTACAGTTGAGCACTCACTATATGCTATGCATTATCTTATTAATCTTAACAATGGTATGAAGTTAGATACAATTATTACCACCATGTTACAAATGAGGAACCTGAGGCTTAACAAAACTAAATTGCTGGCTTATCCAAGGTCAGATACAGTTGAGCACGTACTATATGCTACGCATTATCTTATTAATCTTAACAATGGTACAAAGTTAGATACTATAGTAAGTGTGGGATTTGAACCCAGGTCAAATGCACACACGCACACATGCGCACTCTTTACAGGTGCACTGGCAAAAAGAAGAATACAAGGAGAGCTACTAGACTACCCAACACTCCTACCAGGGTTTGGGAAGATGACTAGGGTCAAACCTGGGCCAATTTACTTTCTGCTCCTGTTTATTCTCCTAAGTGGAGTGAAATGCCTGACCAACATCCACACTTATAACCAAGGACCATGCCAATCATCCATCGCTGAGGTGTCCTCACTGCACTCAGCAGTCAACCACACCTCACAGTACCATGGTCTAAAACTACGATCCCCAGACAAACGTAACTTGACACTGATTTTTTCTGAAAACGTCTGAGCTTCCTTCTACATGTTATCTTTTTAAAGGAAAGAAAAAGTTAACAAGTTACTGTTTGTCAGCCTCCAGACTACTATTCAAAGATGTTGTTGACAGCAGACAAAAGGCAAAGAAAAGATGATTAATACTTGAGAAATAAGAATGGGGTGTGATTCTTCCAGTTGGAAAGGTTTTGGAGGGGTATGCTATGAAGGAAGCTTGAAGAAAAATTCTTATTTACTATTCAAAGTATCCTATTGAAATTATATAATTAAAATCTACCAAGCATCCCAAGAATAAGTAGAAATAAGTTAGCCACACTGCTTAGGCTTTTGACTTGCACAAAAAAGGCAGTAATTGACACTGTATGACTCAAGATAATTAAACAACTGGTGCAAACACTCATACTTGGACTCACTGTCAGCAATAAAATGCATGATCTCTGGGATATCACTTGACTTGACTTTTTAGTACCTTGATCTCTTAATATATAAAGAAATATTATAGTTACTGCCAAAATCAGGGTTATTTGATATATTTTGATATTAATTCTTAATGAGGTACTATAAATTTCCACCTGATTTCATTTTAAAGAAAAGAACTAAGACCTGAAGCCATGATAACTTTGTAAAAGTAGACTTTTAATCATTTAAATGTATGCAAAAAGAACTAAGACCTGAAGCCATGATAACTTTGTAAAAGTAGACTTTTAATCATTTAAATGTATGCTACTTAGGGAAAACTATATGGGAAACCCAGGTGCTCAATGGTAAAGAATCCTCCTGCCAATACAGGAGATGCAGGAGATAAGGGTTCAATCCCTGGGTCAGGAAGATCCCTTGGAATAGGAAATGGCAACCCACTTCAGTACTCTTGCCTGGAAAATTTCATGGACAGAGGAGCCTGGTGGGCTACAGTCCATGGGGTCGGAAAGCGTTGGACCCAATTGAGACACATACATATTAGTGGCACAAAATCTCAATGTTTATTTTACCTGACATATGAGGATACAATATGTCTCCTTAGAACATATATAGCTTTAAACACACACACGCTCTCTCTCTCTCACACACACATCTGGTTCTTTTATGGGAAGATAATTATATTGATCCACTATAAACAGACCTAAGCTTCAAGCTATTTTCCAATCTAAAATACCAAAAAAGGGAGAGAATATATATATCTAGCACCAAGAATGGAAACTTTGAATATTTTGCTGTACTTCCTTAAAGAAACAAAATGTTACAGATAAACTGAGGGCTTCCCCTGTTCTCTTTCTTCCCCAACCAGTCCCCTTCTTTTTATGTCCTGTCCAGAAAGCTAGGGCTATATGAACTCAGGATGCATTTTCCCTCCATAAATTTAAGTGGTTTTTTTCCCTATACAATTAGTTATATCCATAAAAGTATGTAAAACTTTTGAAATGCATTGTTAAAATTTGCATAAGTGTACCCAACTGTGTATTATTTTGCTTTCTCCCTCATTCAACATCATGATTTGAGAGCTTTCTATGTTGACATATTGATACAGTCCATTCCTTTTTCTGCATAATATTCCATCTGACAACTATCCTACACTGAATCCATCTATTCCTCAATTGCTGAATATTTAGACCAGTTCTCTTTCTCACTGTTAGAAAGCTGCAGTAAGCAAGTAGCATCTTTGTCCATGTCTTTCTGCATGTGTGTACAAGTTTCTCTGATGGCTCATACGGTAAAGAATCCACCTGCAACATGGGAGACCTGGGTTTGATTCCTAGGTTGAGAAGATCCCCGGAGGACGGCATCGCAACCCACTCCAGTATTCTTGCTTGGAGAATTCCCATGGACAGAGGAGCCTGGCAGACTATAGTCCATGGGGTCAAAAGTCAGATACGACTGAGTGACTAAGTACAGCACACAGCAAAAGTTTCTCCAGGCAGGTACGTATCTTAAAATGCAATTATCAAGCCATAGGAAATGTCCAACTTGTACATTACCATGGAGTGCTGAATTGGTCTCCACAGTGGTTATCAAGCAACATAATCTACCAGAAGATTGGCTAAATAATAATAGAAAAAATCAAGAGAACTAATATATGCAAGTCACTGTTCTAAGCAATTAATGTGTTTTATCTCATTTAGTTTTCATGAAAAAAAATAAGAGGTTAATACTAATGATATTCATACTTACAGATGACAAAACAGAGATACAAAAAGTTATATAACTTCTCCAAGGCCACACGGTTCCCAGAGGCATGGTTTAGGCCAAGCTCTAAACCAGGCAACATGCCTCTCAGTCCATGCTTGTAACCACTATGGACACTGACTTTCATGAATAAGGACAGGAAGAGATCTTCCCCTGGATACTGCAGCTATTTCCTTTCTCTATTTTCTTACTCTTGATCCCTGTTCCTTTTATTCCTTGTCCCTTTAGTTTTACCTCTCCCTTACTCACATCTCGCTTGATCCACTTGTAAACATGTCTGGAAGACCGTGGCTCAGGTGATGGCATTGGAGGGGTGCTCAGAAAGTCATTTGCTCCTGAAGCAAGATGTGGAAACAGGTTACAGTATCATACAATTCCCCATAAATATGAGTATACAAGGATACCTACTTTAAGCCATAAAACAGAGACCAACACTTCAATAAGATCAGAAACTCAGAATAGAAGGAGACAAGCATAATTGATTTTCCCCAGCCCATTTCTCTTCTTCCACAACAAGATTTCCTTGCTCACTTTGTTCATGTTCCTGGTTTTAATTATCCCAAATCTGTATTCCCAACCCTAACCTCTTTTTGGGCTTTTATAACAGTCATCTGTCTGCTAGACATTCCCACATAGATGTTTCAATTTTAAGGTAAACAAACCCATTGCTGGATTCTGATGAACTTCCACTCTCTCCTATGTTCTGTATCTTCTTCTCAAATTTCCTCCTGGATTTGGCAGAACTACTGTATATCCAAACTGCAACACGAAGGTCTCTACATCACTTCTCACATCAAACCACTCCACTGATTCTACCTCCCACACACACTCCTTCCCTCAACTTCTGTTGCTACTGCTGCACTTCAGGCCTGTATCATCTCTCACTTGGACTATTTTAAGAACCTTCTCAGTGGGCTCCTGCTTCAAAGTTCCCCACTGCATTGCAAATAAATGAACACTGGTGGCTCTCCTCTGCTCTGAACCTCGCCACAATGCCCTACCGCACCCAGGATAAAGTTCCTTTCCTAATTCCAGCTCCCATCTGGCCTTCAATCTCCCCGTCTTTTCCAACCCCCTTCCTTTTAGTGTTCATCCTTGCTTTCTATTAAACTGGGTTGTCCAGGCCTAAATAAACTGTTCAATTAAACTTAACAAGTATGCAGAGTTTTGATTTTTAAACGATAGAGTAATAGTTACTCTTTTAGATCATGTATAATTTCAAACGAGATGGTTGAATGGCATCACCAACTCAATGGACCGAACTTGGAGCAAGCTCCAGAAGATGGTGAAGGACAGGGAAGCCTGGCGTACTGCAATCCATGGGGCCGCAAAGAGTCGGACACGACTGAGCGACTGAACAGCAATGACAACGTGAGAAATAGGCCTTATCATCTTTTTCTATTGTGGTAAAGTCATTTTGTAAATAAGAAATAACATTCCATAAAGAAAAGAGAAGGAAAAAATGTTAAGGTCCATCCTTTGCTGTTGTTGTTTTTTTTTAATCAAGAATTGAGTTAGTCTATTTCCATTCTTTTCCTTCATTGTGGCGATTGCCAGTATAAGTTCTAAGCAGTTAAGGACTGTGGATGTCAGGATATAGTCAGGGAAACAGGGAAACGGGCACCAATCTTAATTCAGGATGGTTAGATAGACGGTGGAAGAGCTGAGAAGCCAGAGAACCTGGAGAAAGCCGCAGCCAGCCTCTGCAAGGTCTAGGTCTGAAGGATGGAGGGTGAGCGCCGTGTTACCAGAGCTCCAGGTCACCCACAGCGGGCAGAGCCACAGGTGAGAGGTAACTCAACAGGGCATGGAGGACTTTTGGGTTGAGAGGAGGCAGGGCTGAGTCTGGGAGCAGGGCTGAGCACTGCAAAGGAGGGAACTCTAGTACATAGAGTGAGGACTGCAGAGGGTTATCCTCAGTCTCTAGCTGAGTACTGGTCAACACCTGCATCTGGGCAAACCACTGAAGCGGGGCAAGAACCATGTGAGAGGATTAAAGGGAACAATCTCTAGAGTTCACACAAGATGAAAGAGGGAAGGTTTTTCCCTTTCTTCACACCCTCTCATCCTCCACCCGGGCCTCTCACCAGCCTGGCGGTTACCACCCTGGCTGGAATACCTAGGTACGCACTCCCAGACAGTCTAAGGTGATTGGTCCAAGTGTAGCTGGAGCATTAGGAGTTTTAAAAGCTCTCCCAGTGTGAGTCTAACGGTTGAGCACCCCTGCAGCAGTTGAACCAGCAGACCAGGGACCAGGAGAAGCAGCTTGTGGAAGCCTGCACTGGGCCATGCGAGGTGTGGAGAGGCCCCAAGAGTCAAGGGGTCCAGGATCAACAACAAGGCCCGAAGAGGCAGGCAGAAACGGAGAGGATAAGAAGCAATAAAATCATAAATACAATCCCAAATCTCCAGCTCAAGGTCAGCTCCCCTGATCACACCAGCTGCAGTTTCCTGTCCCTTCTAACGCGGACTGCCATCCCTCCAGGGACAGACTGCTAACACTGTCCCACATGTCCTCAGCTGCTGGCTGGCATCTTGCTCTCTGCTCTTGCTCTTTCTGCAGCGCTCACCAGGAATGTCTGTGTTCATCCTCTTGCTAGTAGCATCATGTATTTCCTTCTCTCCTCCCTAAATGACCAGCCAACTCATTTGGATACTTAGCAACTATTTAGTAGTAATTATTGGATAACAATGGTTAATATATTATCGCTTCCAGATAGTATTTGCATGACAAAACTAAGTATAAGAATTTCAGGTCAAAGTCAGAATTGCTTGAGTAGATTTTTGTGTGTCGCTTAAAATGTAAATCAATTTGAATCACATAACATAGGTGATGGCCTAATATTAAATAGTAATGATTTTTGTTGTTCTTCTTAGTCACTCAGTCATGTCTGACTTTTTGTGACCCTATGGACTTCAGCATGCCAGGCTTTCCTTCCTTCACTATCTCCTGGAGTTTGCTCAAACAAATGATTAATTGAAATGTATCTTGATCACAATTCTATTCATGGTTGCTGAAACATTCAACAGGGTGAATGAATATAGCCTTAAAATACATTTATATTCCTAGATAAAGAAATCCAGTCATTGTCATCACATAAATTAGCCTAGAAATGTACTTGCTGTAATACCAAAGTCTTGTGGTTTTGAATCAAAAGAAATTTTGATTTAGTGGAAATAGGAAGCATTATCCTATTTGCCTGAGACAGCTACTTTCCAGAGGGGACAAAATCCAACATCAAAATCAGAAATCATCTACTCTGTGTGTGTTTAGGCTGATAGATACGTTAATCAATGAAAAATGGGGCCCAAACTGCAGAACTGTTACAATAGTAAGTGGTTCAAAACTGGACATCCGGTTTTAAAAATTGTTTTTCATGTCAATGTATGGCAAAAACTATTACAATATTGTAAAGTAATTAGCCCCCAACTAAAATAAATAAATTTATAAAAAAAAATAAAAAGAAAAAAATAAAAATAAAAAATAAAAATTGTTTTTCGGTATGATAGTTTCTTTACTATGAACCTATATAAACTTATGAAAATCTACTTTTTAAAAATTCTTTTTGTTGTTTTTTTCTTAATTTCTTTATTTTTAATTGAAGAAAAATCACAATATTGTATTGGTTTCTGCCATACATCAACTTTTCACTACAATTAGGATAGTTACAATTTTTGTGGTTATGCTGACTCCTATAAACAAACCCCCATAAGACAGTCACAGAATACTGAAAAACATGCGTGCTTATCTATATGGGCCAGACAGATCTCTCCTTATGATCCTACAAGGAAAACATAAAGTCTACGAATTCACAGAAAGAAGATTTCTGTTTATCAACTAATAGATGATATTCTTCCAATTAAAAAGTAAAACTGTCATCACTACATTTTTAAGCCCTCAAATCTCAACCACCACTAACCTGGCTCCAAAAATTCTCACCAAAAGAAACATATCCATTCTACCTAAATACATGGGCATAATCTCACCACAGCTATCAGAATCTTTTAAAAGTAGTTAATTCATTTCAATGAACAGGATAAAAATCCAAAAGCAGTAAATGACTACAAACAGATGGAATCCCAGTAGGCTTCTGGGAACAACAATGTGACCACAAGAGCTTTCTTCTTCCATTACATCATTAAAGGAAAAAAAAGATGCTTTTGTATGTAAAACTAGAAAATTAAGGTTAAGTGAGTCATTAGTTTTTACATAATGAGATATTAGCGTTCATGTAATGAGTTTTTATGTAATGAGTTCTCTCTTAAAAAAAGAAAACACAAGTGTAAGTTTATGTAATTACCAAACCTAATAGTAAACCGGCTAGGATTCTGTTGTAAAGCTATATACTTTAGACAAAAGGCAAAAGTAGAAGAGAAATTACTTTTCTTAGCATGTGAGAAGACCTTAACAATTTCTTTGAAAATAAAACCTACACGCATACTCTGTACTGAGTCGACATTCAGTTAACATTATTGAGTGATTAAATCATGATGTCCAGGAAAGCCACTCATGAGTAAGACCTGACAAGGTATCTTTCTGGGAATAAATGGCTGTGGTTTTTAAACACACTATTAGGTGAGGGGAGATCCTGCTCATACAACCCAACCAAGCTGAAGAAATTCATCACTGTGAGTCTAATTCATCACAGTCAATCCACACAGCTCGGAGAACATAAACATGACCTGGACAAGGTTAAGGACAACCCCAGACCATAATATCACCAGGCTCTTTGCCGACCAGTGCCACTGAGTGTGACTCAGGGACCCTGTCTCTGGTAGCTGTCCATACAGTGCCTGACTTTGTCTGTGACAACAAAGGGGTCAAAGATTTGAGATGGAGAAGGAACAGGACACAGCCTCCCAAAGCAAAATCAAACAAGGAAAAACAGTCACAATTGTATCGGGAGAAGAAAGGTTCTAGATTGAAACTTGACATTAGAAAATATTTCCTTCAGTTAGTCAAAGGGATATTAAAGGAAAAAAGATCAATGTTTCTCAGATCTTGCCAGTATCTATTTCTCCTTTGTAATTTCTCATAGAAACAGTAGATTTAAAGATTACCACATACACACAAACACACACGGTTGCTTTTAATTACAGCAACTTCAAATTTTAGGGACAGACATGCCATGCTTTTCTATGAGGTTTAAGTGTATCTGGCTCCACATTTTAGAGCCAACAGCAAAGTAGAAAGACATAAAGAGCAAGGTACTATTCAAACAACTCCAGACAAACATTAATGGTAAGAAACATTACATAAAAAACACTAGGTATTTACAGATTTTTTGCTTAAAAGGATTACATGGGAAATTTTAGGTAGAAGATTTTTAAGTATCCCATGTTTTCATGGCAGATAAAAATGCAGAGACCCATGTAATAGAAAAAAATTATATAAGATGCTCTTCCACGTAATATCATGGGTTAATTATTTTGGTGGGTCACATTATTAAATATTATGGACATTATTAAATATAATGGACATCTTCAATACACCATATATTCAAGGTCTTTCTGCATCAGCAAGTGGCTGAGAATAACTGAAGGCTGAAAAAACCATAATCCTCTTTATCTACTTAAACCCTTCTTCATAAATGCCTTAGACAGCTGGACCCTTCAAGGTCCATGGAGTAACAGAGTTGACTAAATTGGTGTTTTTATACCTGGAAACGTTTAATGTAAGAGTCTCTTAGCATACAGAAGGGAAACATCATATTTTGAGATAATTCAACTAGGTTCATCGTTTCCTTCCTTTTGATTCTATTTTAAAGAGAAAGAGCAACAGAAATCCCCATTCCCACCTAAACCTTACCCCCAGCACAAATTATAATATCCTTAAATGTGCTCAAAGGAGCTATAAACTATGAAAAGATGAAGTTCAACTGCTGAGGGGCAGCAATAGTAGGCATGCTCTTACCTGATGTGGCCAATCAATTCAATAAGCTTGTGACTAAAAAAATAAGCTGTCAGCTCAGACACATGGCTCAGGACTGAACAGACCCCAAAGAGAGTTGTTGTTCCATTCAGGTCCTCCAAATGCCAGTAGAGAAAGGTGAACACGAAGCCGTATCCAAAACCCATAAACCAAGCCACGAACAACACGGAGCCATACTGCACACTGCAGAGCAGCCTGATCAAGTCCCAGAAGCTGAAGGCCCGCGAGCGGCTGGTGGTGGTTGGTGTCTCCTCAGAGGACTCCGTGGAGCTGTTCCTCTCCACCTGAGGGATCTCTACCTCTTTCCCTTTACTTTCACTGTTTTTGAAGTGGCTGTAGCGGAACCGGAACTGAGTAGCAACAATCAAGGCCATGGTCATCAGA
Source organism: Giraffa tippelskirchi (assembly GCF_054371585.1). Taxonomy (NCBI): domain Eukaryota; kingdom Metazoa; phylum Chordata; class Mammalia; order Artiodactyla; family Giraffidae; genus Giraffa; species Giraffa tippelskirchi. The sequence goes on from NC_137277.1 coordinate 68,863,228, forward strand.
ACCCCAAAGACGAAGAAGACGATCTGGTAGTTCCGGTACTCGGGGGGCTTACACCCCTTCCCTTCGATGAGCACATCTATGTGGGTGTAGTCGATGCCGATGCCCACAGCCAGCATGGCCAGGCCCCAGCCCAGGGAGCCCCACATGCGCTGCAGTCCATAGCGGTCTCTGTGCTTTCCCAGATACTGGAGTGTTACTGTGTCCACAATTGTGACGGAGGAGGCACTGAAAAACTCTCCTATTATAACAACTACCAAGATCACCAAGAATATAGCTTCCACTTCTTGTTGATCATAAACAAGAGTGACTTGGTCAGAAGGTAAAGACTTGGTGGTAGTGAGCATGGAAGTGGTTGTCTCCCTGGTTGCATTTCCTGGTGGGGCAGAGGAGGTTGCAGTGCTTGGGTTCAATGTCACAATGTGGTCAGTAATTTCATCAGTCTGAGGCTGCAGGGTGGGTGCACTGGTCTTGTTTGGAGCTGTCAAGAAGATGACAGTTTCTGTGACATTGGGCCCTGCTTCTGACATCACTGGCCCATCATAAGTAAGCAGGTGCCTTTTCTCACGAATTCTTGGGGAGGTGGTGATGAAAGAGACAATGGAGGAATTTGTCGGCAGGATAGTGAATGAGTGACTTGAATTGGTGGGATGAGCTGTTGGGGGGATCTTTGGTACACATCGCAAGGTAGCCGGTTTGACAAATCCGATGCCCAGGTTGAATAAAACCCAACACAAAAGAGAAAAGAGGAGGACGATTTTGCCTTTTTTAAAGCGATCTGCAACTACACCCCAAAAGGGGGCACTGCAGAATTCAATGAAGTATCGAATACCTACCAGCAGTCCACTCTGGCTGGGTGACATTCCCAGCTGCTTATAATACACAGGCAAAAGGGGGTAGAGAGAGCCATATGCAGAGTAAAAGAAAAAATAAAAGACCTTGGAAATGAGAAGATCATTGTTTATTTTAACGCAGTGCTTCTCTAGCCAGTCTATTTCCTCCTCAGGAATAGCAGCCGTCTCAGACGGGGACGGCGTTTCATTTGAAGGTGGTTCTGGTTCCCTGGAAATACCATTAAAAGGATCAGCAAGCACGTATTTTCTCTTCTGTTCCTCTTCATCATCGGTTAAGATGGCAACTTTATCATCTGTCGCCATGGCTATCACCACCATCAGAAAGTTGACGACCTTCAAAATTTTGGCTGTTGATCTGTAAAGTAAAATTTAAAAGAAGGCTTAGTATGAAAATGATAACATTTAAACATAAGAGTTTCATCTTGTAGGAAACGGAGGAGTTTCAAACTACAACTAAAAATAATAATTGTGAGAGAGAACTATCACCATTCACTTGCAGCCATACAATAATGATAAGGAAAAATAACTTTACAAAAATCAAGTACTCTCTCTGTGGCCACTTACTGACTATAATTACATCTTCTAATGGTTCATTCTTCAGGTTCATTCTCAATCTTTTCACTGATTCCTAGGGAAAATGTACAAATAATAGGGATTACGTCTAAACCAAATAGAGGGTAAACAGTATTTACAGTTTCTCGGTTTTACTTTTCAAACAAATCCACGGCACTATGAAGTCTAGAAAGCTTAGAAAATAAAGGTAGCTAAAACCATTTCAGTTTCTAGGGAAAAAACAGAAATAAGCCTTTAACCACAACTACAAATGTGATGAGAAAAAGGGACCCAATCGCACATTTGCATCTGCAGTTGGCCACTACAGCCATAACAATGATATCCTGATAAGGAAGTAGTCTTTACGCTGCTTATATTACATACATTTTCCAGATGTGTTTTTATAGACTGTAGTTTAAGAAAATGTCAGAAAAATAGCAGATAGCATTTACTGAGTACATACTCTGCACCAGACAACACTGAAAGATCTTTAAGTGTGTTAATTCATATTCATCACAATATTTCTATTGTCTCCTCCATTTTACAGATGAGATAAAATGAGGCGTAGTGAGTTTAAATAACTCACATGTGCACAGCAAGGATTTGAACCCCAATATTATGATCATCGAAAAAGCAAGAGAGTTCCAGAAAACATCTATTTCTGCTTTATTGACTATGCCAAAGCCTTTGACTGTGTGGATCACAATAAACTGTGGAAAATTCTGAAAGAGATGGGAATACCAGACCATCTGACCTGTCTCTTGAGAAACCTGTATGCAGGTCAGGAAGCAACAGTTAGAACTGGACATGGAACAACAGACTGGTTCCAAATAGGAAAAGGAGTAAGTCAAGGCTGTATATTGTCACCCTGCTTATTTAACTTATATGCAGAGTACATCATGAGAAACGCTGGGCTGGAAGAAACACAAGCTGGAATCAAGATTGCCGGGAGAAATATCAATAACCTCAGATATGCAGATGACACCACCCTTATGGCAGAAAGGGAAGAAGAACTAAAGAGCCTCTTGATGAAAGTGAAAGAGGAGAGTGAAAAAGTTGGCTTAAAGCTCAACGTTCAGAAAACTAAGATCATGGCATCTGGTCCCATCACTTCATGGGAAACAGTGGAAACAGTGTCAGACTTTATTTTTTTGGGCTCCAAAGTCACTGCTGATGGTGATTACAGCCATGAAATTAAAAGATGCTTACTCCTTGGAAGGAAGGTTATGGCCAACCTTGATAGCATGTTTAAAAGCAGAGACATTACTTTGCCAACAAAGATCCGTCTAGTCAAGGCTATGGTTTTTCCAGTGGTCATGTATGGATGTGAGAGTTGGACGGTGAAGAAAGCTGAGCGCCGCAGAATTGATGCTTTTGAAGTGTGGTGTTGGAGAAGACTCTTGAGAGTCCCTTGGACTGCAAGGAGATCCAATCAATCCATCCTAAAGGAGATCAATCCTGGGTGTTCATTGGAAGGACTGATGTTGAAGCTGAAACTCCAATACTTTGGCCACCTCATGCGAAGAGTTGACTCATTGGAAAAGACCCTAATCCTGGGTAGGATTGGGGGCAGGAGGAGAAGGGGATGACAGAGGATGAGATGGTTGGATGGCATCACTGACTTGATGGACACAGGTTTGGGTAGACTCCGGGAGTTGGTCATGGACAAGGAGGCCTGGCATGCTACAGTTCACGGGGTTGCAAAGAGCCGGACACGACTGAGCGACTGAACTGAACTGAACTGATTATGATTTTAGGCTTCCCACATGGCTCAGTGATAAAGAATCCACCTGCCAATGCAGGAGACACAGGTTCAATCCCTCGATCAGGAAGATGCCCTGGAGAAGGAAATGGCAACCCACTTCAGTATTCTTGCCAGGGAAATCCCATGGACAGAGGAGCCTGGGAGGCTACAGTCCATGGGGTTGCAAAAGCGTCGGACATGACTTAGCAACTAAAACAACGACATTATGGCTTTAGGACATATACTCTAATATACCACACTAGACTGCCAAATACCACATTTTGGATAATAAAGTGCTATTAAATCTTTTTATGATACAGGGTGTTTCATATGAAACATAAGCAATATAACAAAGGCATAAACTTATCAGAATGATGCCACATTCCCCAGAATTTCCTTTTCTTCTATTATACAAATGATTAAGGAGTCAAAAGGTATTGCTTGCATCAAGATTTGTCAAAGTACTATGAGTATATTTGGATGTAGGAGGTGTACATATTAAATGCCTATTAATTCCTTTCATCTTCTTTACTAGAGAGAAATAATTCCACCCTTTGGAATACATTTTGCTCTCACTTTTCCCAAAATGAAAAGTAAATTTCTGAAGATCTTCCAAAATCGTGCTTGTAAACATTTAAAAATCTCACCTAGCTCCAGGAAGACAGTAGAAACATAACTTAATGAGGCCTGTGTAATAAGTCAAATAAGTCAAATTATCTTTTACCCCCAAAAGCCAGGTGTCAACATAGTTATAAGCTTTGAAAATGTTCATATATTTATCTTTTTTAAGGTTAAGTTTTTTTTTTTAATTTGAGGTAAAATTCATGCAACAGAAAATGAGCCATTTTAAAGTGAATAATTTGTGGAATTTAGCACATTCACAATGTTGTACAACCATCACCTCTCTCTAGTCGCCAAATCACAGTTTTCTTAATCACACAGGAAAACTTTTTTTCATCTCCCACAAAACTTGAAGGAAAAGCAAAATCCAATCTTCTATTGCCAAGCTAAAAGACTTTCCTCAATGTTCTCTACTTATTTTTCTTTCATCATTAGTGCCTCCACCTACTCAAGCCAGCACTTCCAATTCTATTTCATCACCCGAAAAACACAGTAATTCTCCTTTGGACTTATTTTTCTAACTTAATTTCAGTTTGAGCTCAAACTTCAAAGAAATATTTGTCGTTTTTAAGATGTATAAAAATTATATGACACTTCTGGTAAAAATGGAAGATTGAGCACATCTGTTTTACTGCATCCCTAAACCTGACTAAAATGACAACACCAACAAACACTCACGCTTTTAAAGTCATAATCCAAGCTGTGAAAATTAAAAGGTACATAATAGCAATAAAATAAAATTCTGGAAGCTAAAACATAGACAACTGGTAAATAATGGTGAATCTGAGAAAACTGAAACCTTGGCTGACAGTGGGGAAAGCCAAGAACAATAAATTACAATTTATTCCTCAGAGTCCCTTAAAGGCTCATGGGTTGGCCATATTAGGTTTATCTGCAAGTAAGAGAGTATGTGTTTAAGGAGGGGTTAGTGCTAATAACAGAGTTAACAGAAAGTCTGGACCCCAGTGCAGAATGCTCAGTCCCCTTCTTCTCTCCACCTAGCTGGCCAATCCACTAGAGGATATCCCTCTGGAGAGGATAAAACAGAGTTCTTGAGTCACAGAGGACCAGTAACATCTGAGAGTACAGGTGCCATACTGAAAGAGGGGGGCATTGAATGAACATACACATCCTAGATTCAAGCCCTGGCCTGGACCCCAACCCCTATCCCACTTTCCATACTAGGTTCTCAGAAGCTGGAAGGTTCTTCCCTGGAGAACTTGACCAACCCAGGAGAAATGACCTCTCAATCATGATATTGAAACCTCCCCAACTAAACAATCCAACCAAATCACTCCACACAGGAGTTCAGGGTCTTAACAAGCCCTGTCACTAAATGTGAGCAGTCACCAAGAATTACAAGACATTTGAGGAAAGGCTCTTACAGGCAAGATGGAGTCAAAACAGACAGGAAAAAAATCGATATGGAGAAAACAGAAGTTCTATGAGGAGGAAAATAGTTCTTAAATATAATATTAATATTTTCATAAATAAGATACATACATACTACAAACATGCTTGAAACAAATGAAAAAAATAGAAAGTTGAAGTACAGAAATAATAGAAAGTCTCAGCAATGTAAGAAATATATATGAAGAAAAACAAAATGGAAATATTAGAACTGGAAAATACAATAACCAAAATACAAAAACTCTATGGATGGACTCAACAGCAGAATGGAGGAGAGGGAAGAATCAGTGAACTGCAAGTATAATAGAAACTATACAATCTGAACAACAGAAAGAAAATAGATTGAAAAAAAATTAACAGAGTTTCAAGGACCTGTGGGACTATACCAAAGATTAAACATTAATGACATCAGAGTCCTCGAAGGAGAAGAGAAAAAGAGCAGCGCTGAAGTACTCAAAGAAACAAAGGCTGAAAACATCTCAAAACTGGCAAGAGACATAAACCTACAGATTTAAGAAGCTGAATGAACTCTGAACAAGTGGAACCCACACCAAGACACAACATAGTCAAATTGTAAAAACCAAACACAAAAAAAATCTTGAGGGTAGAGACAGAAATCACAACTTACCAACAGGGGAAAAACTATTCAAATGATAGTATGTTTGTTTTTTTAAAACCAGAAACTAGGGACACGAGAAGGAATACAATATTTTTTAAATGCTGAAAGAGAAAAATTGTCAAGCAAGAATCCAGTATCCAGAAAAAAAGACAGTCCAAAACCCAGGAAACTATGGACCAATATCCCTTATGAATACAGACACAAAAATCCTTAACAAAATACTAGAAAGAAAATTTAGCAAGAAGTACTGTGCACTATGACCATGTGGGATTTATTCCAAGGATGCAAGGCTGCTGCAGGACTTGAAATTCAATCAATATAATCTACAATATAAACAAGCAAAGGAAAAAAAAAGTATCATGGTCTTAATAATTGATGCAGAAAAAGCATTTGACAAAATTAAACACTCATTCCTGAAAAGTCTCAGAAAATTGGAATAAAAGGGATCTTCTTCAATTCAATAAAGATTTCCTACGAAGCCCCACAGGTAACATTACATTTAATGGTGAAAGACTGAATGCTTTTTCTCTAAGATAGGGAAGAAGGAAAGATGTTCTCATCACTCTTAGGCAGCTTAGTGGTGGAAGTTCTAGCCAGTGCAATAAAGAGAAAAACAGGGAAAAAATGTATATAGATCAAAAGGGAAGAAACCATCTCTGTCTACAGTTGGCATGATTGTCCATGTAGGAAATCCCAAGAAATCTAAAAAGCTTCTAGAAAGAAGAAATATTTCAGTATAAATTAACAAAACATGTACAGGACTATATGCTGAAAAACTACAAAATGCTAGTAAAAGAAATAAATCTAAATAAATGGAGAGCTATATCATGTTCATGGGCTGCAACACTCAACACAGTAAAGACTTCAATTATTCTCAAATTTATATACAGGTTTAACACAGTCTCTATCAAAATCTCAGTAAGGCTTTCTCAGAATTTGGGCGAGATTACTCTAAAATTTATCTGAACAGGAAAAGGAATTAGAACAGCTAAAGCAATGTTGAAAAAGATTTATTACTTAGCCACATACTAATCAGGACTGTGTGATACTGGCAGAAGAACAGACACAGATCAGTGGGACAGAGCAGAGAGTCCAAGAATAAATCTACACAAATATGTGCAAGTGATATCTGACAAAGATACAAAAACAATTTGGTGGGAGAAAGACGATCTTTTCAACACACAGTGCTGGTGCAGTTAGACATCAGTAGGCAAAAAATAAACGGCTCATACGTTGTATGAACACTCACTCAAAACACATCATGGATTTAAATGTGAAACTATAAAACTTTTAAGGAAAAAAAACCCCTAGATTCTAGTGCTAGGCAAACAGTTCTTAGACTTAATACCAACAGCATGATTCATAAAAGGAAAAATTGGTAAATGAGACCTTATCAAAATTAAAAACTTTTGGCTGAAACCAACACAACATTGTAAAGTAGTTATTCTCCAATTAAAATTAAATAAATTTTTTAAAAATTAAAAACTTTTGCTCTGAGAAAGACTCTATTAAAAGAATGAAAAGAGAACTTTTGCTGGTGGGCTAGTGGTAAAGAATCCGCCTTCCAGTGCAGGAGAAGTGAGTTCAATCCCTGGTCCAGGAAGATTCCATATGCTAAGGGGCAATTGAGCCCATACACCACAAAGAAGACTCATCAAAACCAAAAAAAAAGAAAAGACAAGCTGTAGACTGGGAGAAAATATTTGCAAGCCACATATTCAATAAAGGGCTAGTATCTAGAATATGTAAAGAATTCTCAAAACTCAACAGGAAATATACCAAACAATCCAGTTAAAAAACAGACAAGACATGAAGAGACATTTCACCAAAGAGAATATATAGGATATACAGATGCAAATAAACTTATGAAAAAATGTTCATTGTCACTAACCGTTAGGAAAATGTAAGTTAAAAACATGATATACCACTACATATCTATAAGAATGGATAAAATAAAAATAGTAACAACACCAAATTCTGACATCAATAAAGAGAAATTAGATCATTCATACGTTGCTGTCAGAGATGTTAAATGGTACAGTCACTCTGCAAAGCAGTTTGGCAGTTTCTTATAAATTTAAACAGTGACTACCATGTGACCCAGCAATTGCACTTTGGGGCATTTATCCCAGAAAAGTGAAAACTTATTTTCACACAAAAACCTGTTCACAAATGTTTATAGCAGCTTTATTTGTAATAGCCAAAACCTGGAAACAACTCAGGTGTCCATCGTGGATGAATGGTTAAACAAACCATGGTACCTCAATACCACTGAAAATTGTTCAGCAATAAAAGGGAATAAATGATTGACACAGTAACCTGAATAAATCTCCAGAGAATTATAAAGAGTGAAAAAAGCCAATCTCAAAAGATTATGTACTCCATGATTCCATTCACAGATCATCCTAGGAGTGACAAAGTCACTGATGTGGAGAACACAAGAGGCTGCTGAGGGTTCAGCAGGGAGTGGTGGTGGGAGGAAAGTGGAGGTGGCTGCAGAAGTGCGACCGGAGGGATCTGGTGCCTGAAAGGGTTCTGCATCTTGACTGCATCAGTGTCAGCTATTACACTAATGGTTTTGCAAGATGTTACCACCGGGGAAAAGTGGGTACTGGATAAATGGGCTATCTCTGTATTATTTCCTATAATTGTATGTGAATCCACAGTTATCTCAGAATAAAAGAGGTTAATTTTAAAAACTCAAGATAGCAGTTACCTTGGGGTGAGGTAGTAGCTAGAAGAAGTTCTGGGGTTCTGACAACTGTTTTCTTTTTTAATCTGGATCTTCTATTAGATGGAAGTTTTCACTTTGTAAGAAGTCAGCAAACTATATTATTTTTCAACAGAAAATTAACTTGGGGGGTGGGGTGGGAAGGAGGCTCAAGAGGGAGGGGATATATGTACATATAGACACACATACACACACATATACTCATGGCTAATTCACACTGGTGTATGACAGAAACAACACAACACTGTAAAGCAATTATCCTCCAATTAAAAATAAAATTAAAAAAATAAAGTGAAACACGAAAAAAAAAATGAACTTAAAGACTTAAAATATAAAAAGAAAAGATATGAAAGTAGAAGAGAAAAGACAATTATAGGATCACTCAAAAAGACAGGTATCTAAAAAACTGGACTCCGAGACAAAACAGAGAAAAGGAAGAGATGGAGATTTTTTAATTCAAGAAAATTTCTCAGAACTGAAAGATACAAGTTGTCTGAAATGACCATGGAGTACTTGACACACTGGATAAAGCAGACCCAAGCCAAAGCACATGAGCAAACTTTCAGAACTCGAGAACGAACGGATGGCCCTACAAACTTTCGGAGAATAAAATATGTCACATACTAAGGACCAGGAACCAGAATGGCTTCAGGAATCTCAGCGATAACCCTCCCTGGAAGCTATTCCCAACCAAATTATCACTCAAGTTGATAGGGGGAAACAGAAATTTGCAATTTCTCAAAAAACAAATGCACGTCTCATATATCCTTTCTTAGGTTGAGCACCGCCAAAACAAGGGAATAAAACAAGAGAGAGTAAGACATGAATAAGAGAAAATAAGAGAACTAACACAGGAGAGAAGCAAAGGAAAGATGGTGTGATGGTGACTAGAGGTCCTAGGATGACACAAAGGGCCGCCAGTGTCACTGGGGCAGGTCTGCAGGCTCCAGCAGATGCTTTGCCAGCAAAGTGACACTGACAGAATATCAGTACATCTGAATGCACTAAGGTTAGACCATTGATGAGAGTTTAGGGATTAATTACTGGTAAGTGTAGAGAAAGGTAAATAAAACCCTATAAGAAAACAAAAAGTTGCACAGGAAAGACAAATAATCATACTTCACTATTCATACATATCTCAGCTACATGGTCACAGTAATGTGAGCAGTGACTACTAAACTAATCAAAATTGCCACGTAATTATATGAAGAAAAAAGGGAAATGAGAAGGCTGAATGGGCATGGAGAGCCAAGGCAGGATGGACAGTTAGCTCTGTATTTTCCACTGTGGGAAAACAATAGATAATGCCTTCATTTAAAAACCACGAACTCAGAATACAAGCTTTTAATTTCAAAACACACTGGTGAATATCAAAATAATCACCTTAAAAGCAGAGAATGTATTATTTGCCTCTGAGAGAGGAAATGAGGCAAGATGGTGTAAAAAGTCTAATTAAAAAAAAAAGCCCTGCAAACTTGCTCAGTTTTTTTTAAAAAGCTTTGTATATACATACCTCAATTTAAAAATAAAAATCAAAGCTAAAAAATAATTATGCAGTCGTAAGAGCTTCGTCTTGTTGAAAGATAATAATCAAAAGCAGTTACTAGTATCCTTCTATCACAGACTAAAAAGAGTTTTCAGATTTGTACAGATCAAATTCTAACTGCATGAATTCTAGCCAGGTGGCCTTTATTTAATTATTCTCCATAAATCAACTGCTGATTCTATAACAAGTAGGTCAGAGAAGGACACAAAGTTGCCTTTAAAAAGCATAATTTCTAAATTGTTCTAGGGACGATGAAGAACTAATGCCCAAATGCTAATTCAAAGTTGCAAAATATCTTACATTAGGAGGTTGATTTAAACCTTGATGAGTGACTTTCCCCTAAACTATTCTTTCCTCTCCATCAGATTCAAATGATTTTTGATTATCATAAGGTTATGAAAGGATTCTCTTCTTACATGAGTCCAGGTGTTAAGCAGTTCTCATAGTATCAACCAATGCAAAGTAGTGAAGAAAATGTTCCTGCAATATGACACTCAGTACCTGTTATATGAATGTCACATTCAGTAACTTTTTTACATGAATTTCAAATCTAAAAATACAAACAAAAACTTTTCATTTCAACTCAGGATATTAGTGTTTAGACTCTGAAATTTTCAGTCATCCTTAGATATTGAAGAAAAGGAACTGAGATGATCCACATTGTGAATACAGAAACAAAATAAAGTATTTAACTATAGCTATCTGTAGACTGGTTCCAAACTGATTCCAAATCGGGAAAGGAGTATGTCAAGGCTGTATATTGTTACCCTGCTTATTTAACTTATATGCAAAGTACATCATGAGAAACGCTGGGCTGGAGGAAGCACAAGCTGGAATCAAGATTGCCGGGAGAAATATCAATAACCTCAGATAATATCAATATATCATGATAATATGATAATATGATATCAATAATAATATCAGTAACCTCATATGCAGATGACACCACCCTTATGGCAGAAAGAGAAGAAGAACTAAAGACCCTCTTGATGAAAGTGAAAGAAGAGAGTGAAAAAGTTGGTTTAAAGCTCAATATTCAGAAAACTAAGATTATGGCATCTGATCCCATCACTTCATGGCAAATTGATAGGGGAACAATGGAAACAGCGACAGACATAATTTTAGGGGGCTCCAAAATCACTGCAGATGGTGGCTGCAGAAATTGAAGGACGCTTGCTCCTTAGAAGAAGAGCTATGACCGACCTAGACAGCATATTAAAAAGCAGAGACATTACTTTGCCAACAAAGGTCCATCTAGTCAAAGCTATGGTTTTTCCAGTAGTTATGTATGGATGTGAGAGTTGGACTATAAAGAAAGCTGAGCGCCAAAGAACTGATGCTTTTGAACTGTGGTGTTGGAGAAGACTCTTGAGAATCCCTTGGACTGCAAGGAGATCCAACCAGTCCATCCTAAAGGAAATCAGTGTGAATATTCATTGGAAGGACTGATGCTGAAGCTGAAACTCCAATACTTTGGCCACCTGATGCAAAGAACTGACTAATTGGAAAAGACCCTGATGCTGGGAAAGATTGAAGGCGGGAGGAAAAGGGGATGACAGAGGATGAGATGGTTGGATGGCATCACTGACTCAATGGACATGAGTTTGAGTAAGCTCCAGCAGTTGGTGTTGGACAGGAAGGTCTGGCATGCTGCAGTCCATGGGGTCGCAAAGAGTTGGACACGACTGAGTGACTGAACTGAACTGATAGCCATCTGTGTAATTAAAAGGTCAGGAACAAAAAAAAGAAACAAATTAACTCTCCCAAAACCTCTGTGTTTTAATAAAATTAAAACGTATCCTAAGGCAAGACATGCTTTGGCTGACTTAGATTACATTTAATTTGCCGTAAGGATTGACAGAATAACTATAGGGAACATTAAGAATATTTATATGTTGGATGACAACATCATATTAAAAAGATCATACATCATGACCAAGTGGGCTTTATCCCAGGAATGCAAGGTTTTTTTAACATCCGCAAATCAATCAATGTAATACACCACATTAACAAATTGAAAGAAAAAAACCATATGGTTATCTCAATAGATGCAGAAAAAGCCTTTGACAAAATTCAGCATCCATTTATGATTAAAACCCTCCAGAAAGCAGGAATAGAAGGAACATATCTCAACATAATAAAAGCTATATATGACAAACCCACAGCAAACATTATCCTCAATGGTGAAAAATTGAAAGCATTTCCCCTAAAGTCAGGAACAAGGCAAGGATGCCCACTTTCACCACTACTATTCAACATAGTTTTGGAAGTTTTGGCCACAGCAATCAGAGCTGAAAAAGAAATAAAAGGAATACAGATAGGAAAAGAAGAAGTAAAACTCTCACTGTTTGCAGACGACATGATTCTCTACATAGAAAACCCTAAAGACTCTACTAGTAAATTACTAGAGTTGATCAATGAATATAGTAAAGTTGCAGGATATAAAATTAACACACAGAAATCCCTTGCATTCCTATACTCCAATAATGAGAAAACAGAAAGAGAAATTAAGGAAACAATACCATTCACCATTGCATCAAAAAGAATAAAATACTTAGGAATATATCTACCTAAAGAAACAAAAGACTTATATATAGAAAACTATAAAACACTGATGAAAGAAATCAAAGAGGACACAAACAGATGGAGAAATATACCGTGTTCATGGATTGGAAGAATTAATATAGTGAAAATGAGTATACTATCCAAAGCAATCTATAGATTCAATGCAATCCCTATCAAGCTACCAATGGTATTTTTCACAGAACTAGAACAAATCATCTCACAATTTGTATGGAAATATAAGAAACCTCGAATAGCCAAAGCAATCTTGAGGAAGAAGAATGGAACTGGAGGAATCAACCTGCCTGACTTCAGGCTCTACTACAAAGCCACAGTCATCAAGACAGTATGGTACTGGAACAAAGATAGAAATATAGATCAATGGAACAAAATAGAAAGCCCAGAGATAAACCCACGCACCTATGGACACCTTATCTTCGACAAAGGAGGCAAGAATATTCAATGGAGAAAAGACAATCTCTTTAACAAGTGGTGCTGGGAAAACTGGTCAACCACTTGTAAAAGAATGAAACTAGAACATTTCCTAACACCGTACACAAAAATAAACTCAAAATGGATTAAAGATCTAAATGTAAGACCAGAAACAATAAAACTCCTAGAGGAAAACATAGGCAAAACACTCTCCGACATAAATCACAGCAGGATCCTCCATGACCCACCTCCTAGAATATTGGAAATAAAAGCAAAAATAAACAAATGGGACCTAATTAAAATTAAAAGCTTTTGCACAACAAAGGAAACTATAAACAAGGTGAAAAGACAGCCTTCAGAATGGGAGAAAATAATAGCAAATGAAGCAACAGACAAACAATTAATATCAAAAATATACAAGCAACTTCTGCAGCTGAATTCCCGAAAAATAAACAACCCGATCAAAAAATGGGCCAAAGAACTAAACAGACATTTCTCCAAAGAAGACATACAGATGGCTAACAAACACATGAAAAGATGCTCAACATCACTCATTATTAGAGAAATGCAAATCAAAACCACAATGAGGTATCATTTCACACCAGTCAGAATGGCTGCTATCCAAAAGTCTACAAGCAATAAATGCTGGAGAGGGTGTGGAGAAAAGGGAACCCTCTTACACTGTTGGTGGGAATGCAAACTAGTACAGCCACTATGGAGAACAGTGTGGAGATTCCTTAAAAAACTGGGAATAGAACTGCCATATGACCCAGCAATCCCACTGCTGGGCATATACACCGAGGAAACCAGAATTGAAAGAGACGCGTGTACCCCAATGTTCATCGCAGCACTGTTTACAATAGCCAGGACATGGAAGCAACCTAGATGTCCATCAGCAGACGAATGGATAAGGAAGCTGTGGTACATATACACAATGGAATATTACTCAGCCATTAAAAAAAATACATTTGAATCGGTTCTACTGAGATGGATGAAACTGGAGCCCATTATACAGAGTGAAGTAAGCCAGAAAGAAAAACAACAATACAGTATACTAATGCATATATATGGAATTTGAAAGATGGTAACAATAACCCTATATGCGAGACAGAATAAGAGACACAGATGCATGGAACAATTTTATGGACTCTGAGGGAGAAGGTGAGGGTGGGACGTTCTGGGAGAATAGCATTGAAACATGTATATTATCATATGTGAAACAGAACACCATTCCATGTTCGATGCATGAGACAAGGGCTCAGGGCCGGGGCAATGGGATGATCCAGAAGGATGGGATGGGGAGGGAGGTGGGTGGGGGGTCCAGGAGGGGGAACACATGTAAACCCATGGCTGATTCATGTCAATGTATGGCAAAAACTATTGCAATGTTGTGAAGTGATTGGCCCCCAACTAAAATAAATAAATTTATTAAAAAAAAATAATAAATAAAATAAAATAAAATAAAATAAATTAATTAAAAAAAAAAAAAAAAAGAATATTTATATGTTGGATGAAGTACTTACTCTGTTTGCAAACCTAGGAGAGATTTTGTTTATTTAACAGTCCATCAACTTGAACCCATTAAGCTAATATTTTGTTTTAAACTTCTGAATCTTAAAGATTTTTTAAAACACACTTTTAAAAAGGGAGAAGACATTTTAAATTATAAGCAGAAATAAACCTATGAACTTCTCTGGAAAATCTTGATTATAGGTTTGCAGTTAATCCTACTTGAATAAAGAGGGCAGGAGGGGCTTTTGTTTTTCAGAAAATCAGAAAAATTTTCTCACCTGGCACTCTCTAATGATAGTAATCAACATCATTATTGTGAAAACCTGGAAAGGCATTCAAGTGTATCTCCACCAAGTCATTAAAAAATAGCAGGTATTTCTGAATTATTGATGAGAGGTGATGAAATCATTCTTGTTAAAATTGATAGCTTTCTTCATTAAATATTTAAATTCAAACTGCTAAAACATATATTGAGTTATCCACAAGTAGATGAGTATGGAAGTGGATTCAACTTTTGAAGAAAAAAATCTTAAACCTGAATATATTACTTGGAACAACAAATGCCAAAGGTCAGATCTACCAACACACTATGATGACGTGTGCTTTACTGTAGCAGTGACATAACCATCGGTGATGGAGAGGAAACAACCCCTGGCTTACCCAGAAGGGAGACATTTCCTTCTGGCAACATTGCTCTCTTAACACGAAGCTGCCCAGAGACCAGAACTGAAGCTGCAGATGGGTAAACCCACTTCCTGAACCCTCGAAGCTAGCTCTACCCTGTTAGCTCTTACGGACCACTCACTAGGCTTCTGAGCAACTTGGATCATACAGCAGAACTCTAACTACGGCTGCAGTTTATTCCCAACACAGACATGGAGAAACCACTCTAAATGAGCCTTAGCTATTACAAAGCCACAGTCATCAAGACAGTATGGTACTGGCACACAGACAGAAATATAGATCAATGGAACAAAATAGAAAGCCCAGAGATAAATCCATGCACCTATGGACACCTTATCTTCGACAAAGGAGGCAAGAATATACAATGGAGAAAAGACAATCTCTTTAACAAGTGGTGCTGGGAAAACTGGTCAACCACTTGTAAAAGAATGAAACTAGAACACTTTCTAACACCACACACAAAAATAAACTCAAAATGGATTAAAGATCTAAATGTAAGAGCAGAAAATATAAAACTCCTAGAGGAAAACATAGGCAAAACACCCTCTGACATAAAGCACAGCAGGATCCTCTATGACCCACCTCCCAGAATATTGGAAATAAAAGAAAAATAAACAAGTGGGACCTAATTAAAATTAAAAGCTTTTGCACAACAAAGGAAACTATAAGCAAGGTGAAAAGACAGTCTTCAGAACGGGAGGAAATAATAGCAAACGAAGCAACAGACAAAGAATTAATCTCAAAAATACACAAGCAACTCCTGCAGCTGAATTCCAGAAAAATAAATGACCCGATCAAAAAATGGGCCAAAGAACTAAACAGACATTTCTCCAAAGAAGACATACAGATGGCTAACAGACACATGAAAAGATGCTCAACATCACTCATTATCAGAGAAATGCAAATCAAAACCACAATGAGGTACCATCTCACATGGTCAGAATGGCTGCTATCAAAAAGCCTATAAGCAATAAATGCTGGAGAGGGTGTGGAGAAAAGGGAACCCTCTTACACTGTTGGTGAGAATGCAAACTAGTACAGCCACTATGGAGAACAGTGTGGAGATTTCTTAAAAAACTGGAAATAGAACTGCCATATGACCCAGCAATCCCACTGCTGGGTATACACACCAAGGAAACCAGAATTGAAACAGACAAGTGTACCCCAATGTTCATCGCAGCACTGTTTACAATAGCTAGGACATGGAAGCAACCTAGATGTCTGTCGGCAGATAAATGGGTAAGGAAGCTGTGGTACATATACACAATGGAATATTACTCAGCCATTAAAAGGAATACATCTGAATCAGTTCTATTGAGATGGATGAAACTGGAGCCCATCATACAGAGTGAAGTAAGCCAGAAAGAAAAACACCAATACAGTATACTAATGCATATATATGGAATTTGAAAGATGGTAACAATAACTCTATATGCGAGACAGAAAAAGAGACACAGATGCATAGAACAGTCTTATGGACTCTGAGGGAGAAGGTGAGGGTGGGACGATCTGAGAGAATAGCATTGAAACATGTATATTATCATATGTGAAACAGATCGGCAGTTCAGGTTCGATGCATGAGACAAATGCTCAGGGCCGGGGCAATGGGATGACCCAGAGAGATGGGATAGGGAGGGAGGTGGGACGGGGGTTCAGGATGGGGCACACATGTAAACCCATGGCTGATTCATGTCAGTGTATGGCAAAAACCACTACAATATTGTAATTAGCCTCCAACTAAAATAAATAAATTAATTTAAAAAAAAATAAAAAATAAAAACAATGCACTAGAAAAAAAAAAAAAATGAGACTTAGCATCCTGGTATTCACACACTACACTGTGAACTGTTCAGTTCAACCCCTAGTGTTTTCCAGAATAGAGTTTTCCTTAAACGCACAGCACTCAATGTCAATTCCAACAGCCCTTTTTTCAACAAGGACTGCTTTAGCATCTGCTACACACTGAGCCAACATCATGAAAAAGAAATAGAAGGTTGGTTTTATAACAGTTCCACATGCTGCAAGGGCACTAAGGTGTGCAAAGGTGAATGACTGTTGTGGAATCTGCCTCTTCCTCTGCAAGCATTTTGACATGACTCCTTTATGGCTGCATGAAATCGTGAAAGAACTGAAGCAGTTCTAGTCCTGTCAACCCTGTCTGATTCTCCAGGGTCCAGCTTGAGCCCTGCAGGTGCTCAGTGCTACCCACAGACTCCCCACAACCCTTCCCAGAACCCAGAACCTGCCGTTTCTTGTCATTCATGGTGGACCTTTCCCAAGCTTGTAGCAAAATGTGTCTGCTAGGTGACAAACTGATTCGTATGGTGGTTAATTCCTAGCCTGCGGCTGCCCACTTTAAACCACATTTTTGTATTTTAATAGGATCTTAGTGGGCTATATTATTCTCACTGTTATTACTAAATAAAACACAACATTTAAACAACACTTGCTGTGGGCTTAAAATGGACTAACTCATTATTCCTCACAACAGTTCTCTGGTGCAATATGATTACTTCCCCCACTTTTCAGAAGAGGAAATTGAGAAACAAAGAAGGTAAATAATTACCCCAAGGGAATAAGTGGCAGAGCTGGGATTCAAATCGAGAAGTCTCTTCTCTTAAAGTTACTGCCTCTTGACCCGCTGGGCAGCTACTAGACAGGGAGCCAAAGACCTGGTCTTGGGTCTCAAAGACTTCATTGTTAACGAGGTGAGCCCAAAACACAAGGAAGGTTTAAATGACAGGTCAGAAGAATAATGGAAGCCACAGAACACTGCATAATCATCAAAAAATGTTCATGACAATAGGGGTGCTTCCAGAGTTCAGAGAAGAGAGCCCAGATTCCAGACGGGAGCTGTCAAGAGGATGAGGGACTTAACCTGACCCTTGAAAGATGTGCAGGGTTATGCTTTAGGCTAAGAGGATGAGAAAACTACTCCAAGGTGGGGGAAAGAAAAGACAGCAAGACATTCTTACAAGGTTAACCCTGGGGCTGACGAGCAAATGAGGTGAGCAGACAGTAATAGCTTACAGGAGGCCTCAAGTAGTAAGCTATAGGACGAACGGATAGAATACAAAATACTACATTAGGGGCTGATAATGAAGATAAAAGGCTTCCCTAGTGGCTCAGTGGTAAAGAATCTGCCTGCCAGTGCAGAAGACGCGGGTTCGCTCCCTGGGTTGGCAAGACCCCTGGAGAAGGAAATCGCAACCCACTCCAGTATTCTTGGGAAATCCTAAGGACAGAGAGGAGCCTGGTAGGCTACACTCCACGGGATTGCAAAGGAATTGGACACAACTTAGTGACTAAACAATAACAATGAAGACAAAGACATTCTTTTTTTTAATCCCACAAATATAAATCTAGCATCAACTATTAGATGGGATGCATGCTTGGTGAGCAATAATTCAAACAGTGAAGAACCTGCTGTCCCTGCTATCGAATCCAGTTGTGAGCCAAAGGTAGGTGCAAGCAAGGGTGACACAGGAGTCTCTGGTGTGAGGCCTTAACAGAGCGGGAGTCTTAAAGGATGAGTAAGAGACACCCACAAAGGAGGAGCAAGGGAGGTGCTGAGCACGATGCCAAGGCGTTCCTGAGTGGGAAGTGAGACGGGCAGAGACTGAGATCCTCACTCTGCCACCATCAAGCTCTGTAGCCTTGGGAAGGCTTCCAACTTCTTGAAGTCTTATTCTTCCTCATCTACAACATGAGGAATATAGGGATATTTTTCCATTAGGGTAGCCGTGAGGATGAAAAAAAATATGATGCCTGTTGAACTCTTAGCATAGTGCCTGATCTGAAAGAACATGTGCATGTATTTATTTTGAGCACAATGGAGAGCCACCAGAGAAAAGGAGGGCAGAATGACCACATCTGTATTTTAAAATGATCGTTAGAGTTTCAGCATGGAAAACAGATCGGCAGCATTCTGCTACTGCAACCTCTACTAAGGATTTCCAAACATTTGATCTTTTATTGTACTGTGACTCAGTGGTAAAGAACCTGCCTGCCAATGCAGAAGACGTGGGTTTGACCCCTAAGTCATGAAGATCCCCTGGAAAATTAAACGGCAACCCACTCCAGTATTCTTGCCTGGGAAATCCCATGGACAGAGGAGCCTGGCGGGCTACAGTTTATGGGGTCACAAAGAGTCAGACACAGCTAAGCGACTAAACAACAACTGCACTTAACACTAATTGCAAATACTAATATCCTGTGATGGAACCATTGCAGATAGAACTTCATGAATCTAATGCAATCTTTTACAATGTCTGGAAATCAAATAAACTGGCAGTATTTTCCTGACTCCTTCCTCAATTTCTGGAGGTTGCTCTCACACCTGAGCTGTTTCATGATTTAGGGGTGATTTTATTGCTCTTTTAATAGATATTTCCTGTGTGCCCCAACTAGATTATAAATACCTTGAGGGAAGAATTCAGGACTTGGTATATTGCCCTTTACTCTTAAGCTCTCAATAAATATTGGTTATCTCTTACAAACACCTGATGGCAAGATACTAAAGGTTTTACTAAGGCTTAATGTGGTAGACGTTTATTTTAGGAAGTGCAGAGAGAAGTCCCAGTTGCTCTCCTGGCTTTGACATAGCAGTACCTCTTTCAGCGTCCCTTTCCTCAGTGTAAAATGGAGACTGAAAACACAAACCCAAGTCAACTAACTCTCAGAGGGATTCTGGGGCTTAAATGAAATAATGTACGGAAAAGCAATTTTTCTAACTCAAAAGCAACATAGGAAAATTCGGTGGTGGTGGCTGTGATCTTATTCCAGGGTATGATATTTCATTACACCTCTGGGTCTTATTTTGCCATTACTCCAAAAGCATTCTTCCCAAGTGTTCTCGTGGTAATCTCTGGCACCACCCTTGAACCCTGGAACCCAGCTAGTATTTTACCCATCATTGCTTGTGAATTTACATCCATAACCATTTCCATGACCAGAGCCTAGCTGGGGAGTGGGGAGGAGGTGCATAGGCTCATTAGAGGACACACTGTTGGATTATGAACTAGAATAATTAAGTAAACCAGGCAAGAAATAACTATTCATTTAAAATACAGCCCCCTTAGGAACATTTTAATTATATTTGTAACATAGTAAATGTGAAAGAAAGGAGATGAAACTATCTCTAACATATTTCCCTTCACCTGCTAAGATGGTGAAAAGAACAAATTATTTTCATCTCAGGAAGAGGAGAGGTAGAATAGACTTTAACCCTAAATGAGGTTTTAGCAATTAAAGCCAAGTGGATTTTCACTTTCCCTTTGTGGAAGACACACTTAAATATCAATTTTAAAAATTGTAATTTAGATTCTCAGACCTTACCAATCATCATGGAAGCAGATTTCTACTCATTCCTTTTAGGCTTTTGCTTAAATATTGTGTCAAGAGGTTACAGTATAAATTTAAAGCAAGGCCCAGAACCTCATTTCCTTCTCTCTCTCAAATAAATGTCCTGTCTTAAAACAAGCCCAGTGTGAGGTACAAGCAATGGTTCATAGTATAGCATGGAAAAAAATGTTAAAAAGATTTTTTTTATATCTTGTGAATTTCTCCAACCAAAAAAATCCAATAGGTGTCCAAAATAGGAAGTGAAATTTACTGGACAAGCTGTTAGTGACACTCTGCATTTATTTCTCAAGAAGAAAAACAATATAAGGATTTAAGGGGGTCACAGAGGTTTATAAAATTAGAACCAGTGCACAGTCATCTCTCCCTAAACCAAGATCAACAGCCAGATGCATCAATGAAACTGTTTAGAATAACCAAGCTCCTGAATAGGCTGGGTTTGCAATATTCATTGAACTTTCATAGCTGAAGCTTAGAAACCTTTTCCCCACTGAAATAATATTACAAATAGTGGTGGTGGTACTCAGATGACTGAACCAAGAGTGCTAAAAGTTACAACGTGCATAACTTTTAAATTAGGGGAAATTCTTTCTCAATACTTTTCAACCTGTAATGTAAGCAACAGGTCTTGAAAGACAACCCCACTCAGAGGTTCTTCCCCACTCTCCTCCACCCAGGAGCCACAGAAGTGGGCATGGAACCACCAGCCACTTGCTTCCTACAGGGCAACAGTTCTAACCTATAACACTGGAGTTCCTGCCAGCGGTCTTTGAAACCACTGAATAAATGCATCATACATACATGTTCCACTCATTTTCAAATGTATATTGATGCTACTACCATCATATTATCTTCTTCTCTAATAAATGTTTATGCAATTCCGATTAGCTTTCTAACATTATGCAGTTTCTCAGACAGGGGCCTCTACAAGGGCAATTAGCTTCAAGTTGGAGCCTGAGAACTATGGTGTCTTCAAACACCTTGTAGGTAACAGAACAGGTACTGCGTTAGAAGAGGAGAGAAAAAGGAAGGCATAAAACCTGGTCAACATGAGCACAAACTCAGTTAAAGTGGGAGCCATAGCAAGTCAACCTTTATCATTTGAAAACTGCCTCGATTATCAAATTATTTACTATTTTAATGATTATAAACACAATCTTTGTTTCTTTGCCAAGAAGTTAACACAGAAAAATCTTAGCTTTTCTTTCTCTTTTCTTATCTTTTCAAAGCTTAAGACAAAGAATTTTTAAAAGGTCGATAATGAAAGTTGAGTTATTTAAAGTTTTAGATTCTCCTCTGTAAAGTACCACTTTATACTCCAGAAGGAATTTATAAAGAATATATATGATTATAAAAGGAATTACAATTCTATTAAAATGCTTTTTGATTTTTAAAAGGTTTTTTATTTTTAAGCCTGTGTGAATGCTTATTTTATATACACAGACACACATTTATTTTTTTTTCCAAATCTGTTCAGAAAAGGACTGACTTGAGCAAATACAATTATTATAGGACTATGAGTCTAAAATCTAGAAACACAGGAAATACTAAATACTAGAAACACAGGAAAATTAGACTGTGGAAAAATAAGAATTATACTGAGAAATAAAAAGACAACTCCAAGTATTAGTTCTATAACACTGGGCTAGAACATCAGTACATGTGTTAGCTGTGTAAAATAATGCTATATTTATAATGGGTGCTTGATAAATGCTTAGTCAATAAAAGACTGGCTTATTCAATAGACTTACTTGTTTATTCCGGCATTATTATTCACTGAGAAAGTTAAGAGGCTTAAAGAGTGGACAATCTATATATAAGACATGGCATTCTAAACAAAAATTTATAGTTGCTTCTTTCTCAGACATGTCTTTTATGAGTTTACAATCTAGATCAAAATATAAATCTCACAGTTTAAAATACATTCTTCCATAGACATGTAGCTATCACCAATGACTTTTCCTTATACCCCCAACTACACTGTAGTTTAAAACAAAATTTTATATACTAAGCACATTCCAGCATATGTAATCTAATCTAATTTGTCTTGCTTTTTATGCTATTAGGACTCTGTTGAATTCAGAGCTACCAAGTGCTATCAGTCTGTTTCAGAAAAGTATTTATTACCTGGCCCATTAAAGAAATAAGACACTTCAATAAACATACCATACTAATACTTTTGAAAATGAAAATATCCACCCAAGACGGATGGGTCATGGTGGAGAGGTCTGACAGATTGTGGTCCACTGGAGAAGGGCATGGCAAACCACTTCAGTATTCTTGCCTTGAGAACCCCATGAACAGTATGAAAAGGCAAAAAGATAGGACACTGAAAGATGAACTCCCCAGGTCAGTAGGTGCCCAATATACTAATGGAGATCAGTGGAGAAATAACTCCAGAAAGAATGATGGGATGGAGCCAAAGCAAAAACGAAACCCAACTGTGGATGTGACTGGTGATAGATGCAAAGTCTGATGCTGTAAAGAGCAATATTGCATAGGAACCTGGAATGTTAGGTCCATGAATCAAGGCAAATTGGAAGTGGTCAAACAGGAGATGGCAAGAGTGAACGTCGACATTCTAGGAATCAGCGAACTAAGATGGACTGGAATGGGTGAATTTAACTCAGATGATCATTATATCTACTACTGTGGGCAAGAATCCCTTAGAAGAAATGGAGTAGCCATCATGGTCAACAAAAGAGTCCGAAATGCAGTACTTGGATGCAATCTCAAAAACGATAGAATGATCTCTGTTCGTTTCCAAGGCAAACCATTCAATATCACGGTAATCCAAGTCTATGTCCCAACTAGTAATGCCGAAGAAGCTGAAGTTGAACGATTCTATGAAGACCTACAAGACCTTTTAGAACTAACACCCAAAAAAGATGTCCTTTTCATTATAGGGGACTGGAATGCAAAAGTAGGAAGTCAAGAAACACCTGGCGTAACAGGCAAGTTTGGCCTTGGAGTACAGAATGAAGCAGGGCAAAGGCTAATAGAGTTTTGCCACGAGAATGCACTGGTAATAGCAAACACCCTATTCCAACAACACAAAAGAAGACTCTACACGTGGACATCACCAGATGGTCAACAACAAAATCAGATTGATTATATTCTTTGCAGCCAAAGATGGAGAAGCTCTATACAGTCAGCAAAAACAAGACCGGGAGCAGACTGTGGCTCGGATCATGAACTGCTTATTGCCAAATTCAGACTTAAATTGAAAAAAGTAGGGAAAACCACTAGACCATTCAGGTATGACCTAGATCAAATCCCTTATGAGTATACAGTGGAAGTGACAAATAGATTTAAGGGTCTAGACCTGATAGACAGAGTGCCTGATGAACTATGGACAGAGGTTCGTGACATTGTACGGGAGACAGGGATCAAGAAAATCCCCATGGAAAAGAAATGCAAAAAAGCAAAATGGCTGTCTGAGGAGGCCTTACAGATAGCTTGGAAGAGAAGAGAAGTGAAAAGCAAAGGAGAAAAGGAAAGATATTCCCATCTGAATGCAGAGTTCCAAAGAATAGCAAGGAGAGATAAGAAAGCCTTCCTCAGCGATCAGTGCAAAGATATAGAGGAAAACAACAGATTGGGAAAGACTAGAGATCTCTTCAAGAAAATTTGAGATACCAAGGGAACATTTCATGCAAAGATGGGCTCGATAAAGGACAGAAATGGGATGGACCTAACAGAAGCAGAAGATATTAAGAAGAGGTGGCAAGAATACACAGAAGAACTGTACAAAAAAGATCTTCACGACCCAGATAATCACGATGGTGTGATCACTCACCTAGAGCCAGACATCCTGGAATGTGAAGTCAAGTGGGCCTTAGAAAGCATCACTACGAACAAAGCTAGTGGAGGTGATGGAATTCCAGTTGAGCTATTTCAAATCCTCAAAGCTGATGCTGTGAAAGTGCTGCACTCGATATGCCAGCAAATTTGGAAAACTCAGCAGTGGCCACAGGACTGGAAGAGGTCAGTCTTCGTTCCAATCCCAAAGAAAGGCAATGCCAAAGAATGCTCAAACTACCGCACAATTGCACTCATCTCACATGCTAGTAAAGTAATGCTCAAAATTCTCCAAGCCAGGCTTCAGCAATACGTGAACCGTGAACTTCCAGATGTTCAAGCTGGTTTTAGAAGAGGCAGAGGAACCAGAGATCAAATTGCCAATATCCACTGGATCATCGAAAAAGCAAGAGAGTACCAGAAAAACATCTATTTCTGCTTTATTGACTATGCCAAAGCCTTTGACTGTGTGGATCACAATAAACTGTGGAAAATTCTGAAAGAGATGGGAATACCAGACCATCTGACCTGTCTCTTGAGAAACCTGTATGCAGGTCAGGAAGCAACAGTTAGAACTGGACATGGAACAACAGACTGGTTCAAAATAGGAAAAGGAGTACGTCAAGGCTGTACATTCTCACCCTGCTTATTTAACTTATATGCAGAGTACATCATGAGAAACGCTGGGCTGGAAGAAACACAAGCTGGAATCAAGATTGCCGGGAGAAATATCAATAACCTCAGATATGTGGATGATACCACCCTTATGGCAGAAAGTGAAGAAGAACTGAAGAGCCTCTTGATGAAAGTGAAAGAGGAGAGTGAAAAACTTGGCTTAAAGCTCAACGTTCAAAAAACTAAGATCATGGCATCTGGTCCCATCACTTCATGGGAAATAGATGGGGAAACAGTGGAAACAGTGTCAGACTTTATTTTTGGGGGCTCCAAAATCACTGCTGATGGTGATTGCAGCCATGAAATTAAAAGACACTTACTCCTTGGAAGGAAGGTTATGGCCAACCTAGATAGCATATTTAAAAGCAGAGATATTACTTTGCCAACAAAAGTCCATCTAGTCAAGGCTATGGTCTTTCCAGTGGTCATGTATGGATGTGAGAGTTGGACGGTGAAGAAAGCTGAGCGCCGAAGAATTGATGCTTTTGAACTCTGGTGTTAGAGAAGACTCTTGAGAGTCCCTTGGACTGCAAGGAGATCCAATCAATCCATCCTAAAAGAGATCAATCCTGGGTGTTCATTGGAATGTCTGATGTTGAAGCTGAAACTCCAATACTTTGGGCACCTCATGCGAAGGGTTGACTCATTGGAAAAGACCCTAATGCTGGGTAGGATTGGGGGCGGGAGGAGAAGGGGACGACAGAGGATGAGATGGTTGGATGGCATCACTGACTCGATGGACATGGGTTTGGGTAGACTCCGGGAGTTGGTGATGGACAGAGAGGCCTGGCGTGCTGCACTTCATGGGGTCGCAAAGAGTCGGACACGACTGAGCGACTGAACTGACAGAACTGAGAAAGATAAATATTAATAGGCACTCTCATTAACTGAGAGTAGAAGAAGAGTCTTTCTAGAAGGCAAGGATTTAAGTGTATGGATGTTTATCATAATAATGAAAACTGATACAAAGTAAGTGATCAGTAATAAAAGCAGTTGAATTATGCATCTGAACATGAGAGAAAAAAAAGAACCTTATACCCACAGGATGGAAAACTGAACTTAACAGAACTTAAAATTAATAGAATATGGAGAAATGTTCATGAAAAAAAGCATTAAGTGGAAAAAAAAGCAAGACACAAATCTGTATGTATTGTAAGAGTTTACATTTGTAAATTTTGTCCTTTATACAAAATACACTTTATAAAAAGATTTGAAAATAATATCAAAATGTTACTAAGGGTAATCTCTGAGAAATAAAATTAGGAGTTACTTTAATTTTTTTTCTTTTAGTTTATTGGCTTTTTTTCCAACAAGTATCACTTTGAAAATACATATTTAAAAGGAATTATTTGAAATACAAAGTATCTGAGTGATAACTGGGACACCTTTGATCCTACAGTCCTGGAAAGGTCACTGGGACTTGCTCAATTGAAGTCTGCCTATCACTGTGCGGATCCTGCAGGAACAACTGAAAGGGCCAGTTACAAGAGCTTTGAGACACTCTTAAAAGATAAAACATCTTCAAAATAGGGAACCTCAGTAATAGGAAATAAAAGGTAAATGGATATCATTTTTGCACTTTTGAAACTCTTTTATTCAAACTCTCTCATAAAGGTGAGTTTGGCTTCTACCCATTCATTAAGCACAATTTCCCAGAAATCATTTTCAAACAGAAGAAGGCACTCCACAGTAGCTACCAAAGCTGGGCTGTGCTGGATTGGATCAGTGCATTTCTGTAAAAGTCATAGAGAGTGAGTGTGTCACTTTGTATCATTCTGTTTTAAGTGTTTAGTGTGGGGGCTTTGGGCTTGGCTCTGCTGAGAGAGGCCTTGGTTACCTTGGGCCAAGTGTATTCTACCTTAACCTTATCCCTAAAAATGCCCAGAGCAGTTATAAGAATTGAGCACGTGGCTCATAAGGACCCACTCCTCCTCCTCTGGGAGTGCTGGGCTCTGCTGGTCCCGTCTCCAATCTTCACCCCATGGTAGCCACGTGGGGAGTGGGGTAGAAGCACCTACCCCACTCTATGGAACCACTCGGGGGTTAACTGCCAGCCTAGGCTTCTTGCTCACTTTCACTGGACACAATTCATCCACAAATCAGACTTGTTGAGACAACACCAGTTCCTCTTTCCAGTTCTCCTTTTATCCCCCACAAAGCCACACCAGAGCTCTCTCGGCCACCGCTGATTCACGGCGTCCCATCTCTTTCTCTCCCCCAAGTTCCACTCTTGATCTCAGATCAAAACATTTCCTCATTCAGAGTTGAGAAAAGAGTCATTCAGACTTGGACTTCCCTGTTTTCTGGACATTCTCTGAATCTGTCTCCCCTACTCAAACACAGGCCAGAACAAATGTCAGAAAAGGTGTCTCAGCCCTCCCTTCCTCAATCTTCTTTTATATCTCTGGAATATTGTTTTTCTACGAGCCTAGAATTCTTCCCATCTTTGCCCCCATTCTTTCCTATTCCTAATATTCAGTAGGGCCACCAGGTTCCATGGTAATACAGGCCAGTCATTCACATTTCCAAACCTTAACATCTCGTTAACGTAATTGACAAAGGGATAAAGGCAGATGAAAGCTACTTTCACTTTTTCTTTTTTTCTGGCCAAGCCTCAAGGCATGTGGCATCCTCGTTCCCTGACCAGGAACAGAACCTGCACACCCTACAGCAGAAGCACAGAGTCGTAACCACTGGACCTCCAGTGAAGTCGTGGAAGCTACTTTTAATACACAACATTTGGGATATTTTTTGTTGGTGCTCAGGTAGGGGTGTGTATGTGTGTCTGTTTGCATATGCTATTTAAAGCCACAGAGTAGCAACCAGAGTTGCAATAGCTATAGTATAATATAGACACATATTAATATACAGGTTCATAGCTTAGGTGTTCCACATTTTTTATTTATTTTGGTTTGGTTTGGTTTAGTTTTCTACTTGGGCTCAGCACCCATAAACCATTACCTTAGCAAATGACTCTCATAGTTTGCACAAGTCACCCAGCCAACTAACTTAAACGATGCCATTTTCAGTTCAGTCGCACAGTCGTGTCCGACTCTTTGCGACCCCATGAATCGCAGCACGCCAGGCCTCCCTGTCCATCACCAACTCCCAGAGTCCACCCAAACCGACGTCCATTGAGTCCGTGATGCCATCCAACCATCTCATCCTCTGTCGTCCCCTTCTCCTGCTGCCCTCAATCTTTCCCAGCATCAGGGTCTTTTCCAATGAGTCAGCTCTTCGCATCAGGTGGCCAAAGTATTGGAGTTTCAGCTTCAACATCAGCCATTTTACAGAGTAGCAAATAAGTATCTTGTAAATACAAAGAAGGAAAAACAGCTACAAAGCAAATGTTACTGAAACGCAACAATAGGGCTAAGTACTGGAAAACATGTCATTCAGGATTTAGGACAATAAATCAAGCTGACACTGGCCTTCTCACCCTCCAAAATGCCAGTAAAGTATAATAAGGGCCACAGACAGCTAATGTTGGGTAATTAACTGTGGAAGAATCATATCCAAGTGGAATGTTCTTGATGGCGACATCAGGGTGTCTTCTTTGCCCCATGCAGAATTCACAGCAGATGTATATGTCTGAATTTCCCAAGAATCCAAAATGCTGTGTCCTGGGAAATAGCACATTCCTTTTGCTCTGAGGAAAAGGTTTCACCCAAACTGGCTTTGCACTACTGTCGGAGTTTGCACTTGATTTCTGGGTTTAAAGCGGACCTACTGAGCAACAAAGTTTCCTAAAGCAAAAGACTGAGACTTCCCTCAGCCCAAAACAGAATTAGAACCCTACACAAAATGTTGGATGTCACCTAAAATTGTCAGAATATCTCTTCTGCAAAGTGATTTTACCGTTATCCTTTTCTCAGGATTGCCTATGACATTTACAATAAACCAATCTTATTCGCTTTTCCTTCATGTACAAAACACAAGGAAGAATGTGTTTTCTTGATTCTGAAAAATGTGAATGTATTTGATTCTGGATTTCTAAGTCTGAGCAGGGAAATGTGTTAATTTTTAAGAATTCCAAGCGGTGCTTTTTATTAGTATTATATAAAACTAAGCCAAATTATGGGATTGTATATATACACATCAGACAAGATTATGTACATATACACATATGTATGTTTCTAAACTATATGTGCATGGATATATATATATATATATATATATAAGCATCAGACTAGATTAACTTGATAATAGCTTCCTGCTCCTGAAATTATGTTACTAAAAATAATTACACCTGAAGTCATTTCATAGAAATGACACAGCAGGTAAATTTATATCTCCTACTCCTAACTTCTGGGCTTCCCAGGTGGCTCAGTGATAAAGAATTTGCTTGCCAAGGCAGGAGACACAAATTTGATCCCTGGGTTGGGAAGATCCCCTGGAGAAGGAAATGGCAACCCACTCCAGTATGCTTGCCGGGAAAATCCCATGGACAGAGGAGCCTGGCGGGCTACAGTCCAAGGGGTTGCAAAGAGTCAGACACGACTGAGCACACAACGCACGCGCTCCTACCTTCTACAGAAAGGCCAGACATGCTTCCAAAGACAGCCACCACTAGCAAGAGCAGGAGGAAATTCTTACCAGCCTCTCCAGCAGATAAACTGGGGTGGGGGTGTGGGCTTCCCTGGTGGCTCAGTGGTAAAGAATCTACCTGCCAACGCAGGAGACATGGGTCTGATCCCTGATCCAGGAAGATCCCACACGCCACAGAGCAACTAAGCCCATGCGCCACAACTACTGAGCCTGTGCTCTAGAGCCTGGGAACTGCTACTGCAGCCTGTGTACCCTAGAGCCCCTGCTCCCCATTAAGAGAAGCTGCTGCAGTGAGACACCTGTGCACTGCAGCTAGA
This sequence comes from Giraffa tippelskirchi, assembly GCF_054371585.1. Lineage (NCBI taxonomy): Eukaryota > Metazoa > Chordata > Mammalia > Artiodactyla > Giraffidae > Giraffa > Giraffa tippelskirchi. The sequence continues at coordinate 68,893,194 of NC_137277.1, forward strand.
GAGTAGCCCTCACTCGCTGCAACTAGAGAAAACTGCAGGCAGCAAAGACCCAGCACAGCCAAAAAATATATAAAATAATTTTTAAAAATTGGGGTGTGTGTACCAAAGCATTCTTATTATGGAGGAAAATCGGGCGTACTATAGACTATGCTATAGGTATTATTAGAAAAGATAAAACTTAGTCATCCAAGACTCATCACTCTTTGCTCCCTTATCTGCAAATTCCAGAATACCACCTTCCTCTTTGATACCCTGAGTCCCATGTTTCACTTCTCTAATATTACAGAGTTTAGGCACATTCACTTTTTTTCTTATTTTGTTATTAAGTGAATCAATTCTACTCTTTTTGTTTCTCTATTTAGTTTATATAATAAAAGAACAAGTGCCTGTTGCAAAAAGAAAGAAAAAATGTTTTGTAAGCCCAAAATAACTTTATAAAGTAAAAAGGAAAAGTACCCTCCTCTCTTTATCATCTGAACTCACTTCTTTCAGGAAGCCACCCGAAGAGACAACAAGATATATGTGTGCTTGTATGCAGGTCTGTATATAAATATCTTCTGCAATTTCTTTTTTTCACTTACCATATCATGACTTTTTTCCTAAGATAATATGCCAAAGCAGCTAACAGACACATTTACATGTATTGCACTTCCTTTCCCTACAATGAGATTGCTAAATCAAGATTTATTGAATAGCAAAAGAAGTAAAACAAAAAACCTCTCGGTCTAATACTAATATATCTGGTTATGATCATTTTTACACTTGCCTTCAACATACAAATGGTGACAACAAATGTGTGAATGTACATGCATAAATATATATGCACTATAAGTATGTAGATTATCTTACATAGATAAATGTTAACATAGTAATGTATGTATATTGAAATGAAATTAATTTTCAAAGGCAAGAAGTAAAGGAAGGCACCTGCGTAGGTGGTGAGGCTTCATGAGTCTTGAATAGGGAGGGACACCGTGTGGAAATTCCCTGGGCTTTGAAGGCAGAGACACAGGGTCAAATCTAACCCCACCTCCTACTGATTTTGAGGTTTGTGTAAGTCCCTTAACCATTTCAGCTTCCTTTTCATCATCCGTAAAATGGGAAAAGACTTATCTTACAGAGTTTTAGAATTTAAGTGTTTAAGATGGTGCCTTAAACATTCTAAGTGCTCAAAAAGTGCCTTATTACCGTTAATAATCCAGAAACTATATATGCTAGACCTGGTGATCTTATACCTCAGATCACCAAATACCTGCAAACCTCGCTATTTTGCTTATCTTTGTGTTTTGGTTTGGCTTCATGTTTTTATATTAACTTTATTCATACAGACACAGAAAGTGTCTTAGAAATAAATTACTGCAAACATGCCTAGTAGCTGTAATGCACTACTGAAATATGATCCTTTCTCCTCCTAGTCCCCAAGGGTATCTTGCTCTGGGCTCAGTGGCAATTTCCAAGCCTCCTCCTTAAAGCAATCCTAAGTTTTTTTACAACCTGTGACAAACACAAGTCATCTGAGCACCACAAAACCACTGAAAATACCTCTCATGTCTGCTGATGACCAGCAGCTTAAAGTGTCAAAAGATGACCTTTCCAATGAAGCTGCCTCCTGTCCTCTCCTTTCACTTACCAAGGCCATCAATGATGCACACATACACCTGTAGCAGACTAGTGGTCACGTCTTAGGGAAAGAAGTGCCCTGCGGACACCAGGGGCTTCCTTTTATCACCTCCTTGGTCAGCTGGACATCCACCACACCTTTTGCATTCATTTATTTTGAAGAGGTTAGATTTCCACAAAATCCTAAACTTCTAGAACAATTAGGGGGAAGCTTGTCCACTATACTGTTCAACCATCTCCTTTGACAGGTGAGAAAACGGGGGCTCAAGATGTGACCCGTCTGACGGCATACAAATATCTAGACACCAGTTGGGATTAAAACCTCAACTCTCTAAGGTTCTTTCCTATTACTGACAGGTATGGTTTTATCTGTTCCAGTAGCTCTGTAAATTGTTTACTGAATATTTTCGGATGAAAGGAAACATTCTTGGTTGCGAATGTGTGTGGGAGAGGAGAAATGCACCGTGTCCTGGCTTTAACGGTAATTAATCCACCTGCCTGTTCACTTGGGGGTGGATAAATGAAGGGGAAAGTTGCATTTGGGATTTTTCACCATCCTACTTAAATTTGTAGGGGCCTGTGTAGAAGATAAACAGGACTCCAAAGGACTAGAAACCCCTAGTGTTACCTCAAAATGGCTCTAGGGACACGTTAGGCCAAGTTGAAGTAAAGAAGCACAGAGGTGGTGTATTTCTTCTAGGATGGTAGCAGGCAAGGGAAAGAGGTTTGTTGTTTTTTTTTTTTTTTTTCCTATTTGTTCACCTGGGGGAAGCAGACGCTGTCAATTTCCTCCTCTAGCCACACAAGTGGCTATGTATCTGTTCGCTGGCTGGCTGCTGGTTTTCGCCTCCCTTTCTCCCGACGATGTTTATGGCAAGGGCGTGAGTGGGGCTCGGCCAAGAAGGGCCTGGACACTGGGGCCCAACCTCACCCCGCACCCCGGCTGCTGCCGGCGCCGGGCGAGGGCTCCCTTGGGCAGCGCCTTTGTTTTCCTGACTCCAGTTACGTTTGCGGAAGTGCTGCCCGCGCCGGGGTGCCGGCTGTAGCCGGCCCCAGCACCCCAAAAGATGACAAGCGACTGGGGAATCCAAGGGGAGGGAGACAGCAGCGGGTGATCGGGGCTGGGAGCGGTGACACCCTTCGCCCCGACGCCCGGGCTCGGGGCCCGTCCTCGCCAGCCCCCCTCCGCACAGCAGGTGCGCGCGCCGGAGGAGGGGGGCTCCCCGCCCTCGACTCGGTCCCCGGGCGCTCCGGGCCCCGACTCACCTGCGGCGGGCGGCGGCGGCGCTCAGCTGCGCGGGGCGTGGGGAGCCATCTCCCCCCGGCGCGGGGCGGCGGCTCTGGGCGCCGGGGCGGCGGCTGTCGGGGCGGCGCGCACCATCTCGGGCGGGTAGCCGGTTCCTCCGGGGCTGCGGCGGGGGAATGCGAGCCGGTGGGGAGAGCAGGAGCGGCGAGCCGAGCGCACCGGCCAGCCCGACCTCCTCGCTCTCTCCCCTCCTGCCTCTTCCTCCCGCCCGGCCTCCGCCGCTCGCTACCGGCTGGACCCGTTTCAGGGCCAAGCGCGGAGGACCCGCCGCCAGGTGCAGCGCTCCGCCTCCTGCGGCGGCGGCGGATGCGTCGGCGGCAGCTCCTCCCGGCCTCCCGCCCGCCGGGGCGTCCCCGGGGGACCCGCGGCCTCAGCCCTGCCCGGGAATCGCACCGCGATGGGGGGAAGCAGACGCGAGAGTCGATCCCCGGGTCCCCCGACCCCGGCGGAGACCCATCCCCCACAAGGCGAACGATGCGGGCCTAGCTCCGGGGGGAGGGGGCGGAGAGTGGATGACGGCTGGTTGGGAATTGTAAAGATCAACAACGATCATAGCCATCGTTTATTGAGCGTCTATTAAGTGCCAAGCAGAACGCCGACAGTATTAATGCGTTCGTTCAGCGTCTCTAGACCGACCGTGGCCTGGCCAACAGTCTCAGGTGACCCGGGAGAGAGGAGCTGGGCAGGAGACAAATAACCGGGGTGGCAGGACTCACCGGGGAAGGGCTGAGACTGAAGCAGGCTTTCAAACTGAGAAGGTGTTACCCGAGTATCTCGCTGAAGAGATAACGATGTGTGTTGCATCAGAAATGTAGAGTTGTATTTCTGGCCAGACACGCAGAGAGGGTGGGGAGAGTGGAGTTGGCTGTAAAAGGTATTCCTTCAGCAGGCATTTTTGGGGCACCTGTAATGGGCCTTTGGGGTACCAGATCTTGCTCTCAGGGAGCTTATGTCTTGTTCTGGCAATAACGACAATAATAATGACAGCTAACATGGATGAATGTTTCTCATATAGGAAGCTCTGTTTAAGTACTATTTAAGTTTTACCGTAATCCTAAGAGTATAGGTACTATTATTCCCATCTTACAACTGAGGACACCAAGGCTGAAACTGAATGTGACCTACCTAAAATGACTTAAATAGTAAATGAGTGAGAAGGCTTTTTTCATGTCTAGGGTTTAAGCTCTTAACCACGAAATCATACTGATGAGAATTTTATAGGCCATGAAGCTTTAGGATTAGAGGCTCCTCTTTACGGAGAATAAAACAAAGTTACACAGTCACCGTGGCCCCTTCTGGAATCTAGGACTGGGTACCTGAAGCTTATGCTCCATTAGCCTCATGATAAATCCACTTGCAATACAGATAAAAGCAAAACAGTGAAAGGCACTGAGTGTTAAAGTTTCATGAAGGAGATCGAGGTGGTGATTGGTCTCTGAAAATGACAGGTTTCGGTCTGGCGTGTCCTAGAGATAGCTTCCCACGCAGAATTTAGAACTGAACAACTACAACCAGTTGGTAGCTGTCATTATAGAATTATCACGCTTCTTATCTGTCCCAATATTAAAGAAGCAACCTTTTGAAAAAGAAAGAAAAAGAAAAGGAAGAAAGTGAACAAACTCCAGGTGTAATATGATTCAGGTTCTCTCCTGTGTATGAAAGAAAGGCAGGAAGAACCTGGGTGGGGGGTGGGGGGTTGTTCTTAATCTAGAGCTGCGCAGAGGTGGTTCCATGTTGACAAGCGAAATCATTCTAGAAGTTAAAGCCAGTTTCAGATAGGAAGGGTGCCCTCAAGGGTCAGCAGAGCACAAAATGTTGTTTTAATTGGCTTTTTTAGGGCAGGATTTTTTTTCCTGGTGTATGTGTGTGTGCTCAGTCATATCTGATTCTTTGCAACCCCAGAGACTGTAGTCCACCAGGTTCCTCTGTCTATGGAATTCTCCAGGCAAGAATACTAGAGTGGGTTGCCATTTCTTACGCCAGGTTTTTCCTGGTAGCCCCTTCCCCTTTCTGTAGAACTAAGGAGAAGATGCAAATATGCAGAAACAAAAAGTGACCTGCCTCTCCTCCCACATCTCCTTACCCCCGGTGAGGTGACTGATGGGTGTGGGCTGGGAAATTAGCTTTCAACTACACTACAAGGCAAGCCGTCCCAGAGGTCATTGCCCAGAAAGGCTCAAAGACAAAATTAGAGTGTTGAAATCACGTGGCTAATTGAATCAATTTAAAACACAGAAGAGATCAGAAGATAGATTAACACACAGACTAGGGTATAAGCAGATGGTATATTTTATGAAATATGCAGAGAACCTGTGCCTTTATCTCCTGTGTCAGTTTTCCTGTGCTGATGGTGGGATTTTAAGGATCAGAGTTGAGGTCGATCCTGGCAGTCAGAGGGTACCTGGGGCCAGAGTGAGCACAAATTTTCTCTACTGAGAGATAAGAAGTGAGGATGGTTGGCCACAGTTTCAGCTCACCAATTAGCCTGATGAGCAGCTGTGGGATTTTATCGGCATTTCTCAGGCAGAGAACAAATGGAGGCTGTGTAGCTGTCACCAGTGGGTGGTCATCTGAAGCCTGCTTGAATATTGAGTGCTAATAAGCCTCATGAATATTTACTGTACCAAGAATATTTGGTGCCTACTTGGACTTTCCGACATTTCCTCTCTACATTCAGCTGATATATGCACTACTTAGTCTTACAAACTACCTGTTTTTATTTAATTTCATTTATTCTCCTTATCATGTTTGTTTCTCTTATTTGGCAGAATTGACTTCTTAAATAACAAAGCAAACATATTACAATAGGTAATAGTTAGAACAAATAGCTAACACTTACATAGAACTTACCTGTGCCAGGTACTGTTCAAAGCCCTTTTTATGTATTTATTGATTTAAGCCTCACAAGAGTCACATACACATAGGTACTGTTATCACCCCATTTTACAAAAGAGGAAATTGGTGCATATAAATGTGGAGTGACTTTACCAAATTCACACCACTTGTCAGTGATAGAATCTGCATCTAGGTAGAATCGCACCTAGGTAGTCTGGCTCCAGGGCCCAAGCTCTTAATCAGTCTCTCTTCCTAGCATATGCAAACTCTTACAAATATGAATATTCACATATGGCAGGTTGAGGATTTTATTTTAAGCCAAATGATGTCATCCAGTTTTCTCTCTCAGCAACATGGGACACTGTTGACCATACCTCACCTTGAAACTCTCCCTTCCTCTGACTTCTGTGACCTACAGCCTTGGGTTTTGCAATTCCTCTCAGGCTACTCCCCTATTTAGGTTCCACTTCAGTTTTGTTCTTGGCCTTTCTTTCCTCATTTTTTTTCTGTGATTGCTCTCACCCCCTCCCTTGGCTTTAATCCCGGAATATTTAAGGATGCCCCCCAACCCCTATCTCCAGGGCAGCTCCTCTCCGGGGTGCCAGACCCATGTGACCAATTCCAGCAGGTTGTTTGTTTCACAAGCACCCATCTACCACCCCTTCCCCACTGGCTTTTACTTCTGGGTTCCCAAACCATCACGGGCTTCTCTGGTGACTTAGATGGTAAAGAATCTGCCTGCAGTGCAGGAGACCTTGGTTTGATCCCTGGGTTAGGAAGATCCCTTGGAGAAGGGAATGGCTACCCACTCCAGTATTCTTGCTTGGAGAATTCCATGGACAGAGGAACCTGGCAGGTTACAGTCTCTGAGGTGGCAAAGAGTCAGACACATCTGTGCGATTGACACTTTCACTTTCAAACCATCACCCCCACCCAGTTGTGTAAAGCTCTATACTTTCTTCTCCCTTCACCCTAACCCCCACACCCAGCATATTAATTTCCTATGCTGCTCTAATAAGCTACCATGAATGCAGTGAAGTAAAACAACACAAATTTACTATCTTATATGTCTGTAAGTTGGAAATCCAAAGTGGGTTTTTCCAGGCTAGAGTCAATGTGTCTGCAGGGCTGCATTCCACCTGTAGGCTTTGGGGGAGAACCCACATTTTGGACTTCTCCAGCTTTTAGGGGCTTCTTGGCTCATAGCCCCCTTTCTCCCATCTTCACAGTATATACATCACTCTGACCTCTGCTTCAGCAGTCATACTGCTTCTTCTGACTCTGACCCTCCTGTCTCCCTCTTAATAAGATCCCTTGTGATTACACTGGGTTCACCTTCCTGGTCTGGGGTCATCTCTTCCTCTCATGAACCCTGACTTAATCATGTCTCCAAAGTCCTTCTGGCAATGGAAGGTAACAGAGTCACAGGTTCCTGAGATTAGGACGTGGACATCTCTAGGAGGACATGATTTTGCCTATCACACCCAGGAAACACCAAGCCCTGTGGAGTCCACCTTTCAAAATATTCCTGGAATTTGACCTCTTCTCTGTATTCCTGTGCTATGCTCATCCACGAGGTCCTCTCTCCTCTGCCTTATGACAGTCACTTCTCTGGCCTCTCTGCCTCAGTGTGTTTTCTCACTCCAATCAATTTTCCCTATTTCAACCAAAGTAATCCTTAAGAACACGAGACAGCGTAGTTTCTTTGCAGTCCCTCAGGGTTGCCCAGCACCATGGGGTGCCATTCCCATTGTGTTGCGCCTCCTGGATGGGCTACCAGCAGACCTTAATCGTCTACTTAAAACCCATCCAAGTGGTTAGGACTTCATGTTTTCACTGCCAGGACCCAGGAACCCTGGTCAGGAGAACTAGAAATCCTGAGATCCCATAAGCTGTCTAGCTCAGCAAAAAAAATAAACAAACCATCCATCCAAGGCCTCCTTTACTGTAACAAAGAGATTCAAAAGTCCAGTAGTTAAATAGGATTATAATTTTTTTTTTCTCATGTAGCAATCCACAAGTAGGCAGTCCATGGCTGATAGTATGACCCCACCATCCACACAACACGGATTCCATGCTTGGTCCAGGTTGACCATTTCCAGCACATGGGCCAGGGAGAGGATAAGCTCTGGCACATAAAGGGAAGCCCTCAAACTCTCACACTTGCACACATCATCTCCATACATATCACCTTGGCTGAGACAGTTGCATGTCCATATCTGAGTGCAAAGGAGGGAAACACAGTTTTAGCTACGCAGCCAAAGACCCAGCTAAACTCCATTGCTACAAAAGAAAGGGAGAATGATTCTGGGAATCAAGGAGCAGTCTTCCACAGGAGAGAAAACAGAGCATCACACAAGGGAAAAGTGAAAGAAGGTAACTTAGATGGGAAGATAGGGAGGACCCTTTGAGGAAGTAAGAGTAAACTGGACCTGAGGCATAAGTTGGAGATGACCAGGTGAAAAGCTCTGGGAAGACTTTTCCCCTAAGAAGGAGCTGCCTTGAGGCAGCAAAGAGCTAAGCTTAGGTAACTGGAGCAGAGGGAGTGGTGGCCTAAGAGGACATGTCAAGAGATGAGGTTGGAGAAGTAGGCAAGAACCAGGTCAGCCACAACCTTGAGGTGATGGGCATCACATCAAGCATCTTGAATTTTAATTGACGTTCAGTGAGATCTGTTGAAGAATGCTTAGGAGATCTGACTTGTGCCTTTAAATCACAGCAGCTGCTACATGGAGAATGGTATGGAGAGGGCAGAAGTGGAAGTGAGACTCAGTTGGAAAGGAATTAGTGGTGAGGAGAGAGATTAGCAGTGTCTGGGAGCAGGGTGATGAACAGTGGGGACGAAGAGAAGTGGATGGATTCAACAGAGAGTTTTGGAAAGTGTCTCAGCACGCTTGATGATGTACTGGGTGTGGGAGGCAAGGGAAAGGAGGTGTAAGAATGACTCACAAGTTTCTGGCTCGAGCAACTGGGTGAATGGTGACAACCTTTAGAGAGAGGGAGAAGACCGTGGGAGGAGCAGGTTGGAGGAGAGAGAGGAAGAGTTCACATTTTGGCATAAGTTGGAGGTGCCTGTGAGACTTGCCAGTGGAGCTGTGAAGTAGTCAGTTAAGTCTGTGTTTATGAAACTCAGAAGACAGGGTTGGACCTGGCAGTTATCAAAACTGATGTGCTATTTACAATCACAGGAATGAAGGGGTCACCATGAGAGATGATATACTAACAGAACCCTGGGAAAGGCCAGCATTTACCAGTTGGTGTAAGAAGAGGAAGGGCTTCGTAGGTGGCTCAGTGGTTAAGAATCCACCTGCCAAGCAGGAAATGGAGGTTCGATCCCTGGGTCAGGAAGATCCCCTGGAGAAGGAAATCGCAACCCACTCTTGTATTCTTGCCTGGGAAATCCCATGGGCAGAGGAGCTTGGCAGGCTGCAGTCCATGGGGTCTCAAAGAGTCAGACACAACTTAGTGACTAAACAACAACAACAACATAGGAAGAGGAGCTAAGAAGGATTAGCTATAGAAGTAGGAGGAAACTCAGGACGGTCTTCTAATTGTGGTCATCTTACTATAAATGGTAATAAATCTATTGCAGTGGAGCAGAGTTAAACTCTTGTGGTAGAAGGAAATATAAAATCCAGTCCCTTCCATCAGAGGCTTGTGAATTTACTAGCAAAGGCCTGGCTATAAATAGATTGATTATAATAGAAGGTAGCATATGCTATGAGTGGTACACAGATTATCTTTTAAAAAATATCACTTTCATTATTTCTGGTCTATTGCATAAAGTTTCAATCTTTAACTACCTTCAATCAAATGCCAAGTCTTGACAACTTTATCTCCTTGGTATTTTACTAATATGTTTCATCTTCTCCATCTCTACACACAGTACTCCAAGCCCCTAATGCAACAATCTCCATAATGACTTTACTGTTTCCATCCTTGCACATCAATACAGTACGAACCAAAGCACCTAAAATGGATCTCAGTTATGTGATTTTTAAAATATACTTATTTTGGGGAGTTCCTCGATGGCCTCATGGTTAGGATTCCAGGCTTTCAGTGTCATGGCCTGGGTTCAATCCCTGGTCAGGGAACTGAGATCCTGCAAGCCATATGGCATGGCTGAAACAAACATATATACAATTACAAGCTATTAAAGTGGTAAATTTCATGTAATATTTTTTGCCATAATTTTAAAAAGTGAGTTTATGAAGCAACTAATATGATAATTGATTTCAGAATATATGTTGGCAAAGCTCATGGCAAAATTATCCTGTTTATACATTTTAGATTCTGCTGATATTATAAATTATACTCAAATTCCACCCTGAAAGAAAAAAAAACACAGAAGTCAACCTGAAAGAATATGTAATGGCAAAATATAGAACAATATGAGAAATAAAATACATAATAATATTGAATTTTAAGTGAAAAGAATAAAATAAATATCCATGAGTCAACACTAATATAAATAAATGACTGAATAAATAAGTGAGGAAGAAGGAAAACTTTTTTGTTCAAAAATTCCAATTCATAAATGTAGAAGTAATGAGGAAAATAGAAAATCTCCATTAGAACATCACAGTAATAACAGATCTAGCATGTAGAATAATGTTGAAAAAAAACAAAATTGAAGGATTTATAGTATTTAATTTCTACATTTAACTATAAACCTATGGTAATCAAGACATTGAGGTAGCGGTATAAAGATATAGAGACCAATGGAAAAGAATGGAGGGTCCAGAAGTAAATTCACAGGCATATACAACTCATTTTCAACAAAGCTGCAAAGGCAATTCGATAGAGAAAGAATAATCTTTTCAAGATAGGTGCTGGAACAATTGGCTCTCCGTATTTAAAAAGTGAACCTTGACTCATGTTGATGTATGACAGAAACCAACACAATAGTATAAAGCAATTAAAATGATTAATTAAAGTAAACTAATTCAATTTAAACATTGATAATTAAAAATAAAATAAATAATTTTAAGTGAACCTTGACTTACCTCTTATCATGCATAAAAATTAACTCAAAATTAATCATAGGCCTAAATATAATGGATAAAGCATAAAACTTCAAGAAGAAAATGGGAGAAAACCATAGTTACATTTAATTTGGCAAGTTTTCTTAAACAGAATACAAAAAATACAAACTGTAAAGAAAATAATCAATAAATTAGACTTCATCAAAATTAGGAACTTTGCTTTTCCAAACACAATGCTCTACAAATGGAAATGCAAGGTATAGAATGGGAAAAATTATTTTCAACCGTATATCCAACAAATGACTTGTATCTAGAATATTTAAGAATTCTCACAACTCAATAATAAGACAAATAACTCAACTTAAAATAGACAAAAGTTTTCAAAAGATACTTTACTAAGAAGGTATATCAATGGCAAATAAGCCCATGAAAAGATGGCCAATATCGTTAGTCATTATAGCAATGCTTTCAGTTGGGTGCAATTTTGCTCCTACACACCAGAGACATTTGGCAATATCTGGAGACATGTTTGATTGTCACAACTGAGGTGGAGAGTATTACTGGCATGTAATGAGTCAAGGCCAGGGATGCCCCCTAAAATTCCTACGATGCACAGTGCAACCCCAAACACAAAGAATTATTTGGTCCAAAATGTCAATAGTAATTGGGGTTTCCCAGGTGGCACTAGTGATAAAGAACTTGCCTGCCAATGCATGAGATATAAGAAATCGGGCTTGATCCCGGAGTAGGGAAGATGCCCTGGAGAAGGAAATGGGCCCCCACTCCAGTATTGTTGCCTGGAGAATCCTATGGACAGAGGAGATTGGCAGGCTGTGGTCCATCGAATCACAGAGTCAGACATGACTGAAACAACTTAGCAAGCACACATACGTGTCATTAGTAATAAGGTTGAAAAATCTTGCTTTAGAGAAGCGCAAATTAAAAACACCAGTGTACATGTTGTTGAATAGGTAAATAAGTAAGTAACATTAAAAATGAGCATACTAATTGTTGTAGAGTATGTAGAGAAACTGGAACCTCGTACAAAGCTGCTGGGAATATAAAATCATTATAATACTTTGGAAAATAATTTGGCAGTTTCTTAAAATGTCAATCATAAACTTACCCACAGTTATTCCACTCCTAGGTATTTCCCTAAGAGCAATGAAGGCATATGTTCACATAAAATCTTACACATGAATCTACACAGCAGCTTTATTTGTAATAGCCAAGACTTGGAAACAACCTAAATGTCCATCGTTTTGCGAATGCATAAGCAGATTGTGGTTTTTGCATGCAGTAGGATTACTACTCAGCAAATAAAAGAAACAGACTACAGATGCATGCATTGAAGAATATGTAAACACACATGGATGAATATAAAAAACAATTATCGGGTGAAAGAAGCTAAACAGTCACCTACAAAAAAAAAGTTTAATAATTCCTTTTATAGAACTCTTAAAAATGCTAACTGATCCACAGGAACAGAAAGCAGATAGCTGACTGCCTGGGATGGAGTTGGGCAGAGAAGGGAGGAGAGGGAGGGAATAATTATAAAGGGGTGTGAGGAAATTTTAGAGGATGATTAATATGTTCATTACCTTGACTGTGGTGACTGTTTCAAGATGATTTATAAATGCTTATCAAAGCACACACTTTAAATAGGTGCAGCTGCTTGTATTTCAGTTATAACTCAGCAAAGCTTAGGAGGCCTGGAGGTTGCAGCTCATGTTCTATGTCAGTGAGTAAAATCACCCCTTACCTCCTGGACCACATCTTATTTCATAAGCCAAACGCAACTCTGCAGCACTAGAATGAAAGGCAGTCAGTATCTCAGAGTATTCTTGACTGAAAACTCTGCCTAGTAGGAGTGACCTACACTGATAGGCATCCTATACTTGGGTCCAAAGGACCCAAGATATTATACAGCAAATAAGGAAATTTCCCTCCCTTGCTATATAAAATTATTGTTTATTTTAATAATAAACTGTTATTAATAAGGATAATCCTTATTATACTTAAGGAGCCAGAAAAGTATACCTAATTACACCCATCTTCCACATGCTTGCTGAAGCATTCTTCCAGAAGTTCTAGTCAATGCAATATGAAAATGAAAGAGAGGTCCTGAAAAAAAAAAAAAAAAAGAAAATGAAAGAGAGGTTATACACGTGGGAAAGGAAGAAACAAAATCATAATATTTATACTGTTTGATTGTATGCCTAGAAAATTTGGGAGAATCAAACTGAAGAATTATTAGAATTAATAATCGGTTTGTGTAATATGATAAGGTACAAAATTAATATACAGAATTCAGTATTTCCCAAATAGCACTTACAGACAAGAACATTTTCTCTATCTGATCACTTCTTCTGATCACTTCTAAATCTTCTGTATCCTTCTGAAAGTGTTTTATTTGGGTGAAGGAATCAACTAAAATGTACGTATGGTCATTACACCTTTCTGGAAAAGCTATCACTGTGTTCTCCAAAGTGGTACCATTTCCCCTTGATTCAGTGTAAAGCCTTGGTTTCTACCTCGTTCAGTATTCTGCCTGCCACAGCCATGGCAGGGTCTGTCTTACCATTTCGGTATCTGGGAATTTACTAATCAATTGATTTGCACAAAATGTAAATCTTGAATTTTTGTATACTGGTTATTTTTCTATATGATGATAGACTCATTTAATTCAGGAGAGCTGTGTAGTTAAAACAACATATTTGTATATAGATTTAGGTAAATAAACAATAATCAAAGCAAATACTTGTGAACTCACCAACTTGTACAAATAGAATTTACTACTTTTTCTACATGGCATTTTAAATATATCTCAAAGTAAAAGTATGAAACAATTAAAATATTTCTGATTATTTAAAACCAAATAGGTTTTATTATTAAAAATCCCAACTGTTCACTGTGGGACCCTGAGTTCTGAGGGAACTGAGTTCCCTCACTGTGTGAAACTTTCTAGATATGAGAGTCTTTTTTATAAAATTAATGAACTGAGAATTGATTATCTTTAAGGCCTTTTTAGCTAAAAATTTTTGTAATTGCATTCTGTACATCTCAAGTGTTTTCAACTTTGTCTTGCTTTTAAAATATTATGCAGTAAATGTTTCCCTTTAAAGCCGAAAGGAGCTCCATAGATCAGGAGTTAGAGCACTGGTCTTGTAAAGTCAGAAGCCTTGTACTTTTCCTTTCTGTTGCTACTGTTGAACATTTGTTTGTAATATTAATATTCTTCTTTGTAACCTATTTTTAAAATGTTATTATATGGTACATGGGGAATGTAAAAGGAACCATAATTCTATCTATCATCACTTAACTAGATTCAAAGTTGAGTGTGTTAAATTTAATATTGCCAAAATAAAATAGGAATGACATTTACATTCTTAATACCAGGTCATTATTTTATTATTGATAATATGTAAGTAACTTAGCAATCATTCAATTACTATTTATTAGGCACTGAAAGTTCTGGTAAAGTCCTTACTGAAATGAAGTAATACAGAGCACAGAAAGAACAAGCATGATATTAAAGTCCTGGCTGTCTCAACAGAGAAGATATACTTACAGCCTATTTCAAGAACATATGTCACAGTTGACCCTTGAACAGCATGAGTTTGGATTGTGTGAGGCCATTTACGTGGATTTTCTTCCAATAAATATCAGTTCAGTTCAGTTCAGTTCAGTCGCTCAGTCGTGTCCGACTCTTTGCAACCCCATGGACTGCATCACGCCAGGCTTCCCTGTCCATCACCAACTCCCAGAGCTTACTAAAACTCATGTCCATTGAGTCAGTGATGCCATCCAACCATCTCATCCTCTGTCATCCCCTTCTCCTCCTGCCTTCAATCTTTCCCAGCATCAGGGTCTTTTCCAATTAGTCAGTTCTTTGCATCAGGTGGACAAAGTATTGGAGTTTCAGCTTTAGCTTCAGTCCTTCCAATGACTATTCAGGACTGATCTCCTTTAGGATGGACTGGTTGGATCTCCTTGCAGTCCAAGGCACTCTCAAGAGTCTTCTCCAACACCACAGTTTAAAAGCAAATTCTTTGGTGCTCAGCTTTCTTTATAGTCCAACTTTCACATCCATACAAGACTACTGGAAAAACCATAGGTTTGACTAGATGGACTTTTGTTGACAAAGTAATGTCTCTGCTTTTTAATATGCTGTCTAGGTTGGTCATAGCTTTTCTTCCAAGGAGCAAGCGTCTTTTAATTTCATGGCTGCAATCACCATCTGCAGTGATTTTGGAGCCCAAGAAAATAAAGTCTCTCACTGTTTCCACTGTTTCCCCATCTATTTGCCATGAAATGATGGGACAAGATGCCATGATCTTAGTTTTCTGAATGTTGAGTTTTAAGGCAAGTTTTTCACTCCTCTTTCACATTCATCAAGAGGCTCTTTAGTTCTTTGCTTTCTGCCATAAGGGCAGTGTCATCTGCATATTTAAGGTTATTGATATTTCTCCCTGCAATCTTGATTCCAGCTTGAGCTTCATACAGCCTGACATTTTGCATGATGTACTCTGCATATAAGTTAAATAAGCATGGTGACAATATACAGCCTTGATGTACTCCTCTCCTGATTTGGAACCAGTCTATTGTTCCATGTCCAGTGCTAACTGTTGCTTCTTGACCTGCATACAGATTTCTCAGGAGAATACCAATACCAATAAATATAGTATCTGTGTTTTCATTTTATAGATCTTTAACTGTGAGGAAAAGTTTGTATTTGATTAAAGATCCCGATATGTGGAATCAAAAAAATTAGTATTTGAGCCCTAATTCTATTCAAAATGTTCCTGCCCTCTTGGTGAGTCATTTGTCAATTACTTTGTTTTTGAGGCAGAGATAACAGTACATGGATTTTCAACTGCACAAGCGGATAGCACCCTTAACCCTCTTCATTGTTCAAGGGTCAACTGTATTTGAGGAAAAATACTTGTCTATATTCAAGTGATCCTCCATAAAATATTCTTCCATAATAGCATGGGTAACACTCCTTTGTAGATAATTAGATATAGGAAACCAGATCCAGTGTTTTAACACTCATATCACATATTTGGGGGCATATTGATTCAATTGTTCATTCATTCAACCAATATTTACTAAGCACTTGTGCTTTTCTGATAGCTCAGTTGGTAAAGAATCCACCTGCAATGCAGGAGACCCCAGTTCAATTCCTGGGTTGGGAAGATCCGCTGGAGAAGGGATAGGCTACCCACTCCAGTATTCTTGGGCTTCCCTTGTGGCTCAGCTGGTGAAGAATCTGCCTGCAATGCAGGAGACCTGGGTTCGATCCCTGGGTTGGGAAGATCCCCTGGAGAAGGGAAAGACTACCCACTCCAGTATTCTGGCCTGGAGAATTCCATGGTCCATGGGGTCGCAAAGAGTTGGACATGACTGAGTGACTTTAATCTAACCAAAGCACTTACTTTGTGCCCCACACTGTTCTAGGTGCTAGGAACACAGCAGAATACTGAACAAAATCCCTACTCCCATCAAGCTTACATTCCAGAGGGAAAATATAAGTTGTAGCCCAAATGTTAGTTTTTTCTTAAAGAAATGTAGTATCAAGTTTTGTTTCACTGTTTTCCCTGAGTTATAAAAATTCTTGTTTATTGGAAACAACAAAAAAGATGATACAGAAAAGGATGATTCTTTTGTAATCCTACAGGTTGGCATAATTACCATGAATAGTTTGGTATATATACTGACAGAGGGTAAAAAATTATTTTTAATTTACAAACTGTATTGCTTTACTGTGAAATTTTTTTTCACTTACCAGCACAGTGTACCACGAGCATGTTTTCATATAGTGCCTTTAGATGTAACTCTTCCTTTTTCTTGCATGATATACCATCCTATCAGTTCAGTTCAGTCACTCAGTTGTGTCAGACTCTTTGCGACCCCGTGGACTGCAGCACGCCAGGCTTCCCTGCCCATCACCAACTCCTGGAATTTGCTCAAACTCATATCCCTTGAGTCGGTGATGCTATCTAACCATCTCATCCTCTGTCATCCCCTTCTCCTCCTGCCTTCAATCTTTCCCAGCATCAGGGTCTTTTCTAAGGAGTCAGTTCTTCACATCATATATAGACTGCAATTTATTTCAACCATTCTTCCATTTATGATCTTCGAGGTGATTTCCAGTTTTTCCATGATAACTAGTACTTTTAGTGCTTTGTTTAAGAAATCTTTGCCCAGCCCATGGTATTTTAAACTCACATTGTAGGGCTTAGAGACAGAGAGCCCCTGCTGGCAGCTGCCTTACTGGCTGGGAAGACAGAAATCAAAGTTAGGGACTTTAACATCCATTATCTAAGGGCTTAAGATCCCAGAGGAAAGAGGAATATACAGCAGTGAGACTGACGCTTTGACTGCAGTTTCCTTCCAGGGCTTTTCCAAATTCTAAATTGTACATACTCGGGGTAAAAGGCTGAGAAACTCTGCAAAGAGCTGCTAGGTGCAAAGAGTCTCAAAATCTAAGATGAAATTTTGACGGTTTCACCTGTTTTTCTTAATTTCCTGTGTGTGTGTGTATGTGTGGTGGGGAAGAGGGGTGGGAAGTGGGCTCTAAGAAAGGCTTGAATGCCAAGCTAAAGGCCAGGGACTAGTAGAATCACCAGAGGGTTTTAACGGAATGGAGGACCTGACTGAAAATCGGTTTTATGATGCAGGCATTGGAAGAGCCTCTGGTGAGTGTCCTTCCAATGAGGACACTGTAGCATAGACAGTTGTGTCCACCCACAGTCACAGATCACTCACAGCAGCTGAGCGAAGACCACTACCCCCAGTCTAGGTTTTCTTGAACTACTGCAGGTGCCTCAAAGCCACATTGGCAGTGTGTGTGCAAGGGGAGTCAGAGGCAAGGAGAGGTCTGGCCAAACATGGTGACTTGCAAGTTTGAAGGATGAAAGGATGTTGGAGCCCAGGGTACAGGGAGACAGCAGGGAGGAAGAGCTCAAGGATAAGAACAGGACCCCAGAGCTTCCCCTCGAGGAAGGACATGAAAGAGAAGAGCTAGAATCAGAAAACTGAAAGGCTGGAGGAGTCTATGAAGAAGGGGGTGGGCAGGATGGGAACGATGATTACTTTGGGAACTGTTGAGTTTCACCAACTGGCAAGACATGGAGGCAGAAATGGCCAGCAGGTAATTAGATATATGGGTCTGGAGTTTAAAAGAGAGATTGGGTTTTCTCCTCATTCTAATCCGTTCGTTCCTTTATTCTTTTCCATCTTTTACAAATTTGGGAATCAAGTATATGGGTGATATAAAGTTTTGTAAATATCGATGAGATCTTTAAGTGGATAAGTATATAAAGAAAAGAATTTCTAAGCATAGTATATTACGATTTTACTCCTACTCCCACCCCAAAAGCCACAATAGAAATAATCTGATTCATTATGAAAACTAGATGTCATGGTTAGAATCCCAGAAAAGTGTCATATAGATTCTACTTGAACCTGCTTAATGACTGTAAAATTAATGGTAGTTAGAACACAGTTCGTTTCATGGCTGGAAATTTCAAATTCTTTGAAAGCCTCGTATATTGAGTTCAAACTTGCTTCCCTATAATCTTTGCTCATTGGTTCTATAATATAAATATTTAAACTTTTATCTTCTTTCCACAGTAAAATTGTATAATTCAAGGACTACACTAATGCTTACAATTGGCCAACTAATCATCAGCATATAATTAGTTTTAAAGAAGAGCGATGGAATATTAAAACAACCTGATCTACTTTTCTCACCTATTAGATTTGAAAGATTGATGCTATCTTGTGTTGGCAAATGAATATTCTGATCCTTTGTTGATGATATTTCTATTGGTACACCTTTTCTGGAGGATACTTTGTCACTAGGCACCGAAATTTAAAATGTTCATTTTTATTTTATTTTGTTTTTTGCCATGCCGTGCTGCATGTGGAATCTAGTTCCCTGACCAGGAATCAAACCTGTGCCTTCTGCATTGAGAGCACACAGTCTTAACCACTGGACCACCAGGAAAGTCCCTAAAATGTCCATTTTTGATCTAGCGCTTCCATTTCTAGGAATTTATCTAAATGAAATAATTAGAGTGTTCAGATGTACATATTCATCAAGCATATTCGTTGGCTTCTTTTTTTCCGGTAAATGTTTTAATTGAAGTGTTAATATAGTATGTGTATGTGTGTGTGCTCAGTTTTATCTGAC
Organism: Giraffa tippelskirchi; assembly: GCF_054371585.1. Lineage (NCBI taxonomy): Eukaryota > Metazoa > Chordata > Mammalia > Artiodactyla > Giraffidae > Giraffa > Giraffa tippelskirchi. Next base: position 68,912,140 of record NC_137277.1, read on the forward strand.
TCTTTTGCAACCCCTTGGTCTGTAACCTGCCAGGCTCCTCTCTATAGGATTTTGCAGGCAAGAATACTAGAGTGGGTCACCATTTCCTCCTCCAGGAGATCTCCCCAACCCAGGAATCGAACTTGTGGCTCCTGCATGTACTGCATTGGCAGGAGGATTCTTTACCACTGCACCACCTGGGAAGCCCTGTAAATACAGTGAAATATACTAAACTTAAGTCTGTAGGGCAATGAATTTTTACAAAGTAAACACTCCTATGTGTCTGCCATCGAGGTGTAGACCGTTACTGGCATTTCCCCGTCACTGCCTTCCCAAAGGTAATTGTTACTCTCACTTTGAAGATCAAGTTCCCAGGGAAGCAGATAGTGAGATTACTGTACACTTGGGACCAGTACTTGTGGGAGGGAAGGTGGTAGAAGGCCAGGGGTCCAGAGGAAAAAGGGAAGAGTGGAAAAAAACATGATTGGGCAGAAGTAAAAGTGGGCTGAATTACAGTCTCAACAAAGTCTTCAGCTAACTCTATGAGGTACTCTGAACCTGGGACAGCTCTTCAGAGTTTTCCCAGATTGAGTGAGGGCCTTTATAGCCAGCTCCATAATTGGGGATATAATCAGAGGTCAAATAGCTCTCTTCAGCTGAGGCACTTCCTAAGAAGACTTCCTGAAGGGGGATCTTGATGGTATTCCATGAGTGCTGCTTGGTTTTGAAGATTATATAGAGTATCATACAGTATATACTTTTTGTGTATTGCCTCTTTCATTTCACATTACGTATGTGAAATATATGCTGTTTCATTCCATTTCTGTATACCATACTATATTTATTCATTCTATGATAGTTGAGCATTTGCTTAGTTTTCTGGTTTAGACTATTATGAATACTTGTTGATATGGACATTCTTATACATGTGTTTTGATGATTAATTGCATGCATTTCTGTTGGGTATGTACCAAGAGAAGGGTCATAGAATAAGCATATGTTCAGCTTTATTAAATATTGCCAAATATTTTTGTACAAATTATAATTCCACCAATGAGTATATGTAAGACACTTAGTTGTTTCAAATTCTCACTAATATTTGACACTGATTGTTAAGCTTTAATTATTGTGGTGGATGTAGTGGCTCTACGGTGTTTAAATGCATTTTCCTGATGATTAATGATGTTTATGCTTTTTGATATGCTTATCAGCCATTTAAATACTCTCTTTTGTAAAGGGTCTGGTGGCCATTTTTTAATTGGACTTTGTATCTTTTTCTTGCTGATTTATAGGAGTCTTTTGTATCTACAGGATATAGATCCTTTGCTAGGTATATGTTACAAATATCTCTCCTACTCTGTGGCTGATGTTTTCATTCTTTTATGTAGAGAAAGAAAACAACTCTAGGAAAGTTGACTAAAATGCCAACAGTAGTTTTGTCTAGATGTTAGTTTTTCCTTTTTCTACTTTTTCATATTTTGTAGTTCTTTAAGAAGCATGTAATGAGGAAATAATTTAAAACACAATGAATGAAATGAGTTTTTAAAGAAAAACAGCCTATTTAAAACATGATGTGTGTATGTGTATGCGTGTGTGTGTCAACACGTGCTTAATCATGTCTGATTCAGTCGTGTTTGACCCACCAGGCTCCTCTGTCCATGGAATTTTCCAGGCAAGAATACTGTAGTGGGTTGCCATTTCCTCCTCTGGGGGATCTTCTCGACCCATGGATCGAACCCACGTCTCTTGTGTCTCCTGCATTGGCAGGCAGATTCTTTATCACTGCACCACTTGGGAAGCCTTTAAAACATGATGATGTATTTTAAAGGCAACCCATCAGAAGTGGTTAGTACAAACACGAACTTTGCTACAATTTTCCTTCAATGTTACATAGATGCCTATGCAAATCTGCTAGAGACACCTGGTGGAGAGTGTTGTAAAGTTTACAGCAAATATTCCAATGTGCTCAAATTGCTTGGGAAATTATAGCAGGGAGGGCCAGCTTACTTACCAGGGGAGAAATGTTTGTAAAACATACTTTGGTTCTCTTATCATCTCAGCTTCCAAATAACTGAAAAGATCCTGCCTCTCCCAGGTTGGGGTAGACCTTGCTCACCAGTGGGCTGGGTTTGGACCTGACCAACCAATATGATAAAAATTCAGAGAGAACAAAAGACAGTGAGGTTAGGAGAAGACATGGGACCAGTTCACAGCTGCCTACACAGTTGGTAGCACCCTGGAAAGATGAAATAGTGGGGCTCCCTTTCAGAGAGCAGGAGAAAAGGTTGTCATTAAAGATACTAAAGTTAAAAGGTTTTCCTTTCTTCTCTTCTCTCTTTCAACCTGTCATGCTATTATTTGCTATTTAATGTCAATAAGAAAAATTTTAAATTTAAATTGTGAGCATGAATTTTACCATTTGTATTTATATGGCACAATGCCAGTTTTAAGTATAAGAGTATAACTCATATGTGCAATCACCAAAATTATACATTTCATTTTTCATAGCTTGTGCATGTGTGCTGAGTCACTTCAGTCATGTTGACTCTTTGGGACCCCATGGACTGTAGCCGGCCAGGTTCCTCTGTCCCTGGGATTCTCCAGACAAGAATACTGGAGTGGGTTGCCATGCCCTCCTCCATGGGATCTTCCCGATCCAGGGATTCAACCCAGGTCTCTTGCATTGCAGGTAGATTCTTTACTGTTTAAGCCCCCAGGGAAGCCCATGGATACATATATTATCCTCACTACAAGGGTGGAAAGAATGCAGAAAAGTAACTCAGCTGGTTTTTAGTTCTATTCTTGATATGTATACATCCTGATAGCTCTTTCTACCTTCAGTTTTCTGGGGAAGGAAGAACAAGAAGAAAAGGAATTATGGGTGGCCCTATCTTTTTAAAAAATATTTACTTATTTATTTGGCTGAATTGGGTCTTAATTGCAGCATGCAGGATTTAGTTCCCTGATCAGGGAGCAAACCTGGGCCCCTGCATTGGGAATGCACAGGCTTAGCCACTGGACCACCCAGAAGTCCCTAGTTGGCCCTAACTTTCCCTTTCTTTCCACGTCATCATTTTCAGCCTATGTGATTTGCTGTAATTATACAGGGAGAAAAAATGAGAAAGGGAATAATAGATTTCCTTGGTCTTTTTATGTTTCTGAGAATGCCAGTACCATCTTTTGGCATTCCAAGCAAATCCTAGTTCTAGGGGGCTGTTATCCCCACCTAATTAGTCATAATAAATGTAATTCATTTACCTTGTACTTGCTTTAAGTCTCATTGAACCCCTATACATCAAGGGTCTGTAGGAATTCTGTGCTCACACAGCACTGTGAACACTATGTGAATGGAATGGGGTTACAGGGAAAGGGGGCAAACACGTGTTGTACATCACACCTCTGTTCACACGCATGCTCCACTGTCCTAGAAACTTAATTTACAAGTTCAAAGACAAAATGTTTGAGAATTTCAAGATGGCACTTGCAGAACCAAGCATGGTGCCCTGCTGAGTGAGAAGCCTTCTGCACCTGCACAAGTCACAAGCCCCTGAAGCCAGCCTCAGGATGGGCTTTTTTCTTTGTAATGGAGAAAGGGAGAAAGCTCTTGATTCTATAAGATAATGGCCCCCTGAGGGTCAGGAGCGTTGAAAATACAGCCTAGAAAAGAAAAATCATATTTAAAATCACAGACATTTTGTTACAGAGTGGTCACAATGTTGGCTAGGCTGATTATCAAATAGAAATTATAAGCATATTAAAACATTTTAAGAAAGATGTCAGTGCTAAACACAGCTACTTCCCCTGGACAAGTTTCAAAGATCCATTTGTGTACATACCAGCTTTTAATTGAGTTCCCTGCCACTCTGAGCAGACAGTCACAGTCCCTTAGGCTTGTTTTATGGATATGTGTTACAATCTAAGTACCAAGCCAGGTACAATGAAAGGTGTTACCTATGGATGTGAAAGGGTATGACTTACTGTTTCTACTCTTTCTTTGCATTTAGCACTTACAGAAAAAAAAACAAAACAAAACTGAGGGACAAGAAGGAAACTGTCAGAAACTGTTGTCTGCTTTTTCCTGCTTTTCGGAATGTATGTTTGGCTTTTTCTGCCATGGAGTGGGCAGGGCTGCTTCTGTGCCATGTGCGCGGTGCATGCTCAGATGCTCAGTCGTGTCCAACTCTTTAACGACCCCATGGACTGTAGCCCGCCAGGCTCCTTTGTCCACGGGATTTCCCAGGCAAGAATACTGGAGTGAGTTGCTATTTCCTTCTCCAGGGGATCTTTCCGACCCAGGGATAGAACCCATATCTCTTACGTCTCCTGCATTGGCAGGTGGGTTCTTTACCACTGAACCACTGGGGAATCCTGAATAATTACTGTGTATGTGTTAGTCGCTCAGTTGTGTCTGACTCTGTGTGACCCCATGCACTGTAGCACTCTGTAAGCCCCTCTGTCCATGGAATTCTGCAGGCAAGAATACTGGAGTGGGTTGCCATTTCCTACACCAGGAGATCTTCCTGACCCTGGGATCAAGCCTATGTCTCCTGCATCTCCTGAATTAGCAGGTGGATTCTTTACCACTTGAGCCACCTGGTAAGCCCTTACTTCCGTGTGGTAGCTGTGTTTAAGGCTGGCTATAGTTACATGCTCTGGACCATGCAAGCAGAACAAGGAATTATGAGCAGCTGCTATGGACTGGGCTAAGCAGACTCCTTCAGCGGATGGCTAAGTAAGGAACGGAAAGCAGAGACTTGACACGGTTTGTCTGCCTGCTGAGCACTCAACAGAGGCAAAAGGTGTGAGTCTGAAATGAGGGGGCAGTAGGCCTCTAGGCAAATTGCCAGGATCAAGAGTCCCAGAGATTTCTCACAAGTCTCAAGACACCAATAACTGTTTTTATGTTTGTTCTATATTTTCATCTGTGCCTTATTGGCAGGAAGTTCCCTTTCTTTATCATCTTGATTGTTGCTGTTGTTTAGTTGCTAAGTTGTGTCCAACTCTTTGCAACCTCATGGACTATAGTCCACCAGGATCCTCTGCCCATGGAATTTCCCAGGCAAGAATACTGGAGTGGGTTTCCATTTCCTTCTCCAGGGGATCTTCCTGACCCAAGGATCAAACCCACGTCTCCTGCATTGGCGGGCACATTCTTTAACGCTGAGCCACCAGGGAAGCCTTACGATCTTGACAAATGTATTTATGCACTCTTCATTCTTTGGGGGATGAAGTGGATAATATGTCAAAAGTAGATGAGTGTAGCTAAGGGTTAAAAAAATCCGCTCTTAAATGTCATGAGACCTTAGTGAATAGAACAAGGGATGTATGATCAGAGGTCAGACAAAGACAGAAGCCTGGATAACTCATTTGGCCCAGGTGATGGAGATTGCTAGATGTCCTTTAATGCCCGTCTCCTAACTTCCAGGGTGATAAAAAGCCTGGTTTTCAGTTGAGTACATGGTTGCTCCAAATGGAGACTTTCTATGTGCAGTCATGTGACTAGGTTCTGGTCAGTGACGTGAAAAATTGCCCTTCCTGTCTTGCTGCCTAAAACGCAGATTCTATTGTCTTAGACCTGAGAAGAAGGGTCATGGTCTGGGGTTGGGGGGAGCAGTGAGATGGAAGGAGTGTGACTCCCTGAGGACTTCGGGGTGGAACCTCCTTTCAGCTCTGGACTGCTCGCCAAAGACTTTTGATCTTATTTAAGCCATTGTTATTTTGGCATTTTGCCACTCACAGTTAAACCTAATGCTACTGATGCAAAGTATTACTGCAAACTTATCCTGGCTGCACTTCTTCTAGACAGAAGGGGTATCTTATGGGACTTTACACTCAGACTCAAAAGTCTGCTTTTTCATACTCCCATCATTTTAACACAGCAGAAAGCCCTTTATACAATACTTATCCCTTGGCATGTCAAAATCTCATGCAGGGAGCCTATAACTAGGGGCTTAGAAGCCAGAGCAAAAAATTAGCAACACACAAAGTGCATTAAAAGGAAATAACCATTAGAACCCTACTCAACATGGCTACCAGGCCTTAGGAGCAGTTGAATTGAGACTGGAGTGATGATTAAGTGGAAGCATGTGGCTAGTGTGGAGAGTAACAGGTGTATTTGGAAGGTTGAGCCAAGAGGATCTCCTGAGTAATTGGATGTGGGCTGTAGGAGCAAGAGGGGAACCAACACTGACCTGGCTTCCCAGAGACTGCTCTTATTGATGTTCAGGGGGGTCTCTTTTTATCATCCTCTATTTAAGCAACCTGGCAGATTCATCTGTCTGCCAGCCTCCTGCAAAAAAACACTGGCTGATGCACAAGAGACTCGATCTTCATGACCAACAGGCTACTCTTTGGAGCACCCCTCCATCACAACTCCCACTCCTATCAATTGAGTTGTATGTTTGCTTAGACTGATTGACTTCATTCAAAAATCATATTTCAATGGTATCTTTAATAAAAGATTAAGTATAATGTAAAATGAATTTGAAAACAAAGAATTTAAGGCTTTGAAAGTATTGATAGAAATGAGTCTTAAAAATTTACTGAGTATGAGACAATTGTAAAGATAGAGGGGGAAAAAAATTAAAATCCAGAATGATTATGCTGTCAGACTACATGGAGAATATTTTTTAACTTCTTCCTCTAAAGAAATCAGCGCCTAAGAATTCCCTGGTGGAACAGTGATTAGGAATCGGTACTCCCACTGCCAGGTCATGTTCAGTCCCTGATGGGGGAACTAAGAAAGATTCGGCAAGTCACACTGTGCAGCCAAAAAGAAAGAAATCAGAGCTACAGATCACACTCCCATGGGTGTGGTTTATGCAAGACCAGCACACACATGCTTAAGGAAGGGCCTTAGCTTTCCCGCAAAGATTGACAATGGATGTGTGCAATAGATGTTTACAGAATATATTGGATTCTCTGTTCTATCCAGTTTCCCCCCAATAAACTGGCACATTGATAGATCACATAAATAAATAGATCACACTGAAGATGACTGTTTTCACTGCACTGTTATTGATAATTTACATATTCTAAAATTGTTTATGTGCACAACATGCTTTTTCTTGAACTATATTCTATTTTTCCATTCTGATGAATATCAAGCAGCACGACTAGTTTCTGGGGTTTGGTTTCTAATGTGTTTTGTGAAGAATGAACTCACTTTGACTTAAAAATCAACTTTTAAAATTAGAATATACAGCGTGAGGACCCACGATCAATCACAAAGCATGTACAGACTTTAAAAACTATGTAACTTTTTCACTAAATAAGTCATTGAATCTGCTGTGTGCAATGAGATACCTTTAAATAGCCTCCAATTAAAATAAATAAATTTAAAACATAATAAAAGTTTGACTTACTATGTTGCTAAGTTGCTTCAGTCGTGTCCAACTCTTCGCAACCCCATGGACTGCAGCCTACCAGGCTCCTCTGTCCATGGGATTTTCCAGGCAAGAGTACCGGAGTGGGGTGCCATCTCCTTCTCCGACTTACTATGAATCCTTTGTAATTGCAGAAAAACAGAGGATGCTGCAGAAACATCTTTTGGCCTCAAGAGGGCGTAGGGCAGAAAGGAGATAGCTGAGAATTTGGTCTCTCCAGAAGGTGGAACTATCTCCTCACCAGGGCTGCTGCTGCTGCTAAGTTGCTTCCGTCGTGTCTGACTCTGTGCGACCCCATAGACGGCAGCCCACCAGGCTCCGCCATCCCTGGGATTCTCCAGGCAAGAACACTGGAGTGGGTTGCCATTTCCTTCTCCAGTGCATGAAAGGGAAAAGTGAAAGTGAAGTCGCTCAGTCGTGTCTGACTCTCAGCGACCCCATGGACTGTAGCCTACCAGGCTCCTCCGTCCATGGGATTTTCCAGGCAAGAGTACTGGAGTGGGGTGCCATCGCCTTCTCCCACCAGGGCTGCTAAAGAGGTAGAAAAAAGAAGTCTCACCCACCTCAGAGGACATTCAACATGGGATTCAGTAGACCAACGACTGTATACATTTAACTCTACTTCTGGTTTTTGAAGTGTAATAAATACTATGCAAAAACTACAGAAATGTCTTTATCCTCTCCTGTCTTACCGACAGAAATAAGAGTATGTTAAGTGAGAGTAATAGAGAGAACTAGAGACATAATTAGTGGCAGAATCAGAGAATTAGAATGAGAATAAGAATATAAATTTGAGAGCAAGTTTCAGAATGTGGTATGAGTGTGGATGTGTGTGAGTGTGAGAGTACGTGAGTAGGATGGAGCCATCAGTGCTCTGGGCTTTAATTCTTATAAGAAACATAGTGGCACTGAAAGTACAGGAACACGGCTAAATTATGCTTCAAATTCACAGTTCTAAATGTTCTGCCAGAGGCTAAAGCTGGAGAGTTTTGTTCCAGACAGGAAACAAAACTAAGCACAATCCCCTTTGCTCTCCCTAATATTTCAGTGACATTAACTTATCACTTCTAAACTCATGTTCTGAAGAGTTTCATTAATTGAGCAGGAATTTTTCCTGTCTTCAGTATTTTATTGAAGCGTTTCAAGCAGCACTAATCACACAAAACCCACTATAAAGAATCTCACACATTTAACTGCTGCATGAATATCATTCATTTATTAACATTATGAACACATAATGGAAAAATGCTCCCCCAAAGAGGAAGGTGAATGTTGACTGTCAATAGGACAAAGCTGTCTTCAAGAGACAGAGATGTGGAAACGAGGTTCACAGTTGGGTTGTGGAGCCCATGAGGACAGAGCTCATCTACGTATGTGTATCCGCAGGGGCAAGGTGCTGGAGGAGGCGGCTCAAGAACGTCTCCAGCTGCTGCTTTGATCTGTACGCGATGAGTCCTCCCTTGTTGGCCCACTGATCCACTCCAGCAGTGCCTTCGTTTCCCACGTGATACACCAACTGTGGCAAGTCAAGCCCCGTGTCAGGATTTCTTTCCAGGCATTCCTTTAGGTCCACCATTCCCCCACCCATGGCCCTGAGGATGGTGTGGGCAGCACAAGAGTCCCACTTGAACGTGGTATCTTCTGAGAAGATGTAAATGTCAACAAGGCCGAGGACCACACAGAGGCTCTTGTAACCAGCGCCAGCTGCCCGGAAGATGCGCTCTCCACACACACGTGACAATGCGCCCTTGATGGTCTCCTTTTCACTGGTACTAATGACAGCTGAGAACGGGTGGGAGCCTTCGGAGCCGGGGTTTTGGGTCACTTGGCTCTGCATTCCACTGTTGTTTCTTGTAGAGACGGGAGGCAGAAGGGAATGGATATTGGTCCCCAAGTAAGAGAGGCCCCAGTAGCACTGTCCTTTCCACCTATGGAAGAGAACGTTCAGTTTGTGATGGCAGGTTATCACATTTGTTTTTCATTGCTCCTACGGCTTCCCAACTTGATGTGAAAAATACATAACATAGTGAGTCTCAAGACCCTTAAGCCTAGAGATAGTTATCAAATAGCTAATTCATTTCTAAAAGTTACTCCCTGTGCATGTTGCTGCCTGTGTTGTTGCCAGTTAGGAATGCTTTCAGGGTTTTTTTTGCATTATCACATCCATCGAGGACAGTGCTAAAATATTTGTGGGATTTCCGGCCTCTGGGAACACAGCAAAGTTTCACTGCCTCTTTTGGCATTTAAAGTTTAACGGGGTAAAGATGAACAGATAAACAAGATTTTCAATCTGCAAATCTTTCACAATCCTCAATTTTTTTCAATTGGTAACACCTTTTCATCCTCCAATTCACTGTCTCCACTTTAGCTTTAATATCAAGAAAGATGGACTCTTTTTTGGCGGTGGGTGGGGGGTGGGGGGCAACAACAAAAATACCATCTATCATTTCTCAATGTTTAACTTACTATATACACTGGATAGCTTCTTTCCAGAGAAGGAGACTGAGGCTTAGAAAATGTTAGGGTTTAAGAATGTAAATTAGTGGTAGAATCTGCTATCGAACCCAGGATTTGTGCCACCAACTACTTTGTCAACCATTTCTAGGTCATGATTATGTCAACATCCAGTCACACTTATTTTTAACTTCTTAACGACCCTTTAAAGATAACAAACACTTTCAGTTTGGAAGAAGGCAGGGAAGATGAAAAATATCAAACTGCAGAGGTGTAGTTTATGACTATTAAAGAACAATTCTTAGTTGCTTGAAGCAAGTCAAAATTTAATTAAAAAATATATAGTTTTACATGAGTGGAAAAATAGGTCATCTATTTCAGTAAAAAGCTGAAACCACAGGAGAAAAGCTGCTTCTACTTGAACCCTGCCATGCCCTGGAGTCAACCCCGTCATACTCTGATCCGTAGGCCATGGATCAGAGCAACCAAAGGCTTGGCCACCCTCTATGCTCTGCGAACAGTCCATGGGAGTGTGAGGAAGGAGGAGGCAGAAAAAAAAGGGATACTGACAGGTTTTTTTGTTTTTATAGGGAGAGGTTCTAATCCCGGCCATACCTACTTATCTTTTTGTTAGATATATTTTCACATTTTGTTGTGAAACCCAGGATTGAAAATTAAAGGACCATTAATTCAAACGTGGAGATTTTTGGTAGGAATGCCAAATGTATCGAGTCATGGGAATGTCACATGGAGAGAGAATCCTGACAAGAAACAAAGCTGAGGTTGTAAATTCTGAAAACCATAATATACCAAAAGTATTCAATTTTTACCTGAGGGTGTTTAGGTCTTGTGATACAAAAGGCTGGTTGATGACTCCCATGAGAGGCACCCCTGTCTGTATGTCATAGACACCAATTAAAATAGTGACACACTGAAGTCCGCTGGGGAAGATTCCTTGGTTGGGTTTAATGTCAGCAGAACCTTTTATATACTGATAAGTTGAATCTGAAAAATGAAGCAAATCTGTTAGGATTCAGGTAATGATTATTTAGAAGATAATGATGAAGACACCTAGAAAACCTGTCCTAGATCATTTCTAATTTGGTAACAGCTACGGTCTAAATGTTTGTGTCCCCCCAAATTCTAACCCTCAAAAGTTGATGGTGTTAGTAAGTGGGGCCTTTGGGAGGTACTTCAGTCCTCGGGGTGGAATCTCATGAATGGAATTATGCCTTACAAAAGAGGTTCCACAGATAGTCTCTTCCACTTTATGAGTACACTCTGTGTGTGTGTTAGTCGCTCAGTCGTGCCTGACTCTTTTGCAACCCCATGGACTGTAGCCTGCCAGGCTCATCTGTCCGTGGGATTCTCCAGGCAAGATTACTGGAGAGGGTTGCCATTCCCTTCTCCAGGGATCTTCCTGACCCAGGGATCAAACCTGGGTCTTCTGCATTGCAGGCAGATTCTCTACCGTCCGAGTACACAGTGAAAAGATGCCAATTATGAATCAGGAAGAAGACCCTCACCTAATCATGCTGGCACTTTGATACTGGACTTCTCAGCCTCTGAAACTGTGAGAAATACATTTATCTTGTTTAAAAGCTACCTAGTCCATGGTATCTTGTTATAGCAGCCCAAATGGACTAAGATAATAACCAATCACCTTTGGGTGCCACTTATATGGAATTATTGTTTGACCTTTTGTACTTCACTTTTAAGCTGCTTGTGTTTCATTTTCCCAACTATACATAAATTCTTGGAGAAAGGGGACATGTCTATAATTCCTATGGCAGCTAGCATGTCTTCCTTCCTTCTTGTGTTGTTAATTGCTCAGTCACGAACAACTCTTTGTGACCCCATAGGACTGGAGCCACCAGGGTCCTCTGTCCATGGAATACTAGAGTGGGGAGCCATTCCCTTCTCCAGGGCATAACACATTGCAAATGGTAAGAAGCACTCAAATATTCATCATCATGCCAAAATCATTTAACAGGTAATGGCTCAGGATAACTGGGGGATTCCTTTGAGCTCTTACTAATCAGAGATAGGTCCAACCAAGGTGGGTGGGAAAGTCTCCTTCCAGGAATTTGTCAGGGATGGAATTGCCTTTTTACTTGTTTGTTTTGTCCCTCAAATTAGGAGGAAAGAGACGATGGTGTCACAAGAGGAAGAAATTGATGGTGCTCCTGGATAAAAGAAGCTAAGGAGTGAGGTTTCTCCTTAAAAGATGTACCTGCCAGCAGCTGACTGCCAACATCTAGTGAATTAATACCCAGTCAAGATCCAGAGAGCTAGCTAACAGAATCAATTCAGGATAAAAACAAAACAAGGTTTCAGTTCCTCAAAAACCTTAACTGAGGCTGATTTACCTTTAGGCGATAAGATTCTAGAAAACATTCGTAGTCTGCGTAACAATCCATTGAGTGTTCTACTGCTATGATTAAAGGCATTTCTATCACATAACAACATGCTTGTAGGGGAGAGGGTGAAGGGAGTTTGCCTACTCAGCTTAATGATTGGTCCCAGTTGTGTTGGGTAGACTATGCCAGGAACCTGGGGGAAAAGTGGAACTTAGACCTCAGGCATTATATTAACGGCATCAATGAGACAGGCTTACCATTTTAAAACAATGAACTATAGATTATGGTTCTACCATAATCATGACCAAAAAAATAATGGTGAGGACTCACAAACTGACTGCTAGGAGTCATTCAGATGTGTTTTGCTTGACCTGTACAGTGGTTCTGCTTGTTTACTTACTTAACTGAATTAGGAGCCAGGAGTTAAATTGTGAGAGCTCATCTAAAAACCTACATTTGTGTCTTTATTATTTTTAAATCTGAAGATCTGCACTGTACTCCCAGATGGTAATAATCTGCTGGAGCTGAATGTTCTTAAGATGCATGTGTGCTCAATTAGTTATAGCTGCTATCATTTCATTCTTCTCTCATATTTAGCAGTCTGGCCCCTGAGGTCTTTCAAAAATGAGTTAATTCAGTTTTGTATATGTGCCTCTATGTGTGTGTGTATACACACATGTGTGTTTTAAATATATGTGTATATGTATAGAATACACACCTCAACTCTTCATTTATTTATTTATTTAGGCCCCAACGTGTAGCTTGTGGGAGCTCAGTTCCCCAACCAGGGATTGAACCCAGGTTACAGCAGTGAGAGTCGTTTATCATTTTAAAACTTCAAAAATTTAAAAACTTCTAGGAGAGTTCAACCATACCCTCAATTTTCAATTTTCCAACACCCCACCTCACAAAAAAAGGATTACTAAGAAAAGCAAATAGACAAAAGCAAACACTCTCCTCTGCTTACCTATAGGATCCACCCAGATTCCCAAGATGTCCTGTGGAATGTTGATCTCTACCGAGTCCAGAGCTGGGTCACTGAACAAAACGTCCTGGTGCACAACCTTGGCTAAGGCCTCAGATGCCAGTTTGTTGCCATTAAGGACTTTGCTGAGAAGAGCTACTGTTTCTTCCTCTGTTGCACACAGTCTCATGATAATCTTTTCCCCTAGAGTAAAGACAAACTGAAGACCATTACATCTCAAATTTCAGAGGAGAAAGAACAGGGGACTGGGAGAAGCACCTCAGATTAGGTGAGGACAACATATCCAGCCCGCTCCACTATTCATTTTTTCTTTTTCCTTAACACCAAAACATTTTGTGTTGGGGTATAGCCAATTAACAATGTTGTGATAGTGTCGGGTGAACAGTGAAGGCACTCAGCCATACATATACATGTATCCATTCTCCCTGAAACTCCCTTCCCATCCAGGCTGGCACAGAATATTGAGCAGAGTTCCATGTGCTATACAATAGGTTTCTGTTGGTTATCCATTTTAAATATAGCCCACTCCACTATTCTAAACTGGAGAATCCCGTGGACAGAGGACCCTGGTGGGCTACAGTCCATGGGGTCGCAAAGACTTAGACACAACTGAGCGGCTCTCACATACACACACACACACACACGATATCCAGACTAGTGTCTCCTAATCTGGCTGACTGCCAGAATCACCCAGTGGACTTCATAAAGTCAAAGCTGATTCAGTGGTCACTCAGCCACCTCACAGTGAGAAATGAATTCCAGGCACCAAAGGACCTTCTCTCCAAAAAAAGTTTCCACATGGGCACATGCACTGTTTTCTGTACCCAGTTTAAGGCAGCTCATGTTAAGAACCCTGAACCCTGAGTCTTTGATAAACAATCATCTATGTTTTTTACCTTGTGGCTTTTAATATCCTGGAGGTCATCCTGTTCATGTTTGAATATGTTGATTGAAAAGAAAAGTTTTTAATAAGTACACAGAAGGGCTTCTATCTCCCTTTATGATGCTGCTTTTAACTAAAAACTGTCTATACTCCGTAAATATAAGATGAAGTACATTCATCTTTAAATGTAGTAAAGCTGTAGGACTTTAAATCACATACATAGAATAGCTCTCCTCTGTGAAACCACTGGAAATCAGGATGTAAGCAAAGCTGCTTCTGCAACTGAAACCCCAAGTTACCAAGTCCATGTGTTTACCATCACTTTTAAGATACTTCTTAGACCCTTGCTTCATCTGGTTTCCAACCCCCCAAGCACAAATGAGAAAAGAGGCTCTCCTACAATTTTACCAACAAAAAGTGACAGCAATGCAGAATATAAATTTTTAAAAATTAAGAAAACATGGCATTTTGGGGCTCTTGAGGTATCTCGACAAATACTCCTAGCTAACCTAGCCATTCCAAGAACCAGCAGCATCGGCATCACCGGAGAGCCTATTAGAAATTCAGAACTTCAGTCCCTATCCCAGACCTACTGAGGTCTGACAAGATCCCCAGGTGATTCTGTGATTGTTCGAGTTTGGGAAGCACACTGTGAATCTATTACAATGATGATTCTGAAACAGCAAGAATCAGTCAATTAAGTTTAATTCAAATTAAATGAGATTGTTAAAGTTGGGGAATAATGTTAATCACCACCACTTGCTGAGCAGCTACTCTAGGCTCAGTAAAAGTCATGGGTTCACTCAAAGGAGCAAATCATATTATATTACTCCTCTGCTTAAAATTTGCCACTGAATTCTCATCATACTTAAGGAAACTCCTTCCTTTGAACTTCCATGATCTCATCTCACCTCATCCACCAGCCCCTCCTTCACCACGGGTCTCTGTCCTCCAATATACTAAACCCATCCTCTCAGTTCTCAGGAAAATGTATGCGGAATGCCATTTTTGCCACTATCATTCTAGATAAATATTACAATAATTGTTTATGATGTAGCCAAATATAGGTTTTTAAGTGTAGGATTTCTTATGGGTAAGTCACAGGTGATTTCTTTAACCTTAAGTTTAAGTGAGATTTCTCTTTCTTACTGAGTGTCATAGAACTAACTGTATCTTAATACACAGTCCATGAAATGACAAATTTTTTCCAGAGTTAATCCAGAAATTAGTTTTCTTTGTAAATATGCCTCTAGATGTTTAACTATTTGTCACATGATCTGTTTAAAGTTCACTATTTTAATCTTCTACCATTAAACAAACAAAACCCAGGCAAACTAAAAACCACTTGCTTCTCTAAAAAAGGGTCAGAGATTTTGTATTTTTCTCTCTACCGCAAGGGAACATGGGGGTCCCTCAAAGGAGAATTTGGCTCACAGGAAACTAATTAGAGTTAAAACTTGGTGTTAAAAGGAACCTTTTAGGTTGTCCAGCTCCTTTTACAGAGGTTCTGAGACCAGAGAGGCAATGAGGTCATTCAGGAACAGGACCTCCTCTGAATTCTCAGCCTAGGTCTGTGGACTACCCAAAGTGTTAGTCACACAGTCCTACCCGACTCTTTGTGACCCCATGGACGTAGCCCACCAGGCTCCTCTGTTCATGGGATTCTCCAGACAAGCATACTGGAGTGGGTTGACATTCCCTTCTCCAGGGGATCTTCCTGACCCAGGGATCGAACCTGGGTCTCCTGCATTGCAGGTGCATTCTTTACTGCTGAGCCACCGGGGAAGTCCTGGACTCTCCAGGAGGTCCACAAATGGGTTTACTTGGACCTGAGATTGTCTGCACATCTGTGTAGATCTGCATCCTTTGGGGGGCATCTATAACTTCCATCCGATTCTCAAAGGGCCATGCAACTTTCCCAACGGTTAAATCATTATTCAATGCTACAGAGTTATAGCTAGAAGACATGTGAACTTGCTAAATAATTCTAAGATGTCACATCTCTGTCTTACGTGGCAGGTTATCCTGAAGTGCTGAATGAAGTTTAACATTCAAATATGTTATTTACATGAAAGGCCTCCAAACATTAATTTCATGATGTAAGTTGAAAATAAAAATACCATATGATAATTAAGTTATAAAAATATATTAAGATTCTTGTACTTACCCAAATCATTAGTAAATTCATTGGATTCTTCTCCAAAAATTTTTTTCCCCAAGCCTGGAAACTGAATGATTCAGAATATGACAAGAATACAAAACAGCAACAAAAAAATCCCACATTCATATTCAATTTTGAATAGATTTCCACTTTATATTTCAAACTAAATAGCATAAGTAGGTCAGAAATTTGGAAGTTTACAATTTCAGAAGTCAATCCAAGTGTAATAAGTGAAGTCAGATTGGTCCAGCACTTTTCTAATATCAGTAGTTTTCTAATATCTTCCTGCCCCTTTGCCCCTTTAGAAAGTCTAAATCATAATAGAAGTCTGGTTTCCTTATGTTCTGTTGAGTCTGCAGAAATACTTCTAGAACTTCATCCTTCTAGTCAAGGGCCATGAGCTAGAATGTTTACAAAGGAGATGTTTTAACTGCTGCTCCTACAAAGTATCCAAGTAACTTGTACAAGTTAATGTTACTGACCAAGTTCCTAAGATGATTATAGAGACTGGATAGAAAGGAGCAGAGGATAACATTTAATTTTGTTTTCTGCACATGTTAAGGTATCATTAGCCATCAGGCTAGGAAGGCAATGTAGTAAAAAAGGGGAAATATTTTATTTGCCAACAACTTATGCATCAATATTTTGATGGAATGAAAAAACAAACAAAAAGAAACAAGCTAAATAGGAAACTTCTCTCATCTCTGTATGACCAGGAAGCTTTCAGACACATTTTGCTTCTGATTTTCTCTGTAGTAAAGATAATTTCTCTCAAAATATGTGCTGAATTATGGTATGAGTACAATTCTCAGGCAATGAAAGCAAGGAAATGCTTCAAATATTTGAGCTCAGTTGTTCACAGATGGCCAATAGATGTAATAGTGCCCCCAACTATTTGTTATTTTTAACTCTTCTGAAGAACAATGCAAGTCAACACATACTGGCACTGAACCTATTGATCAAGTCATCAAAGGCTGAAGCTCCAGTCTCCCAATTTTCCTCGAGTCCCTTTCTGAGGCTATAGTATGTAAGAGTTGTGATATTTTACACATACCAAAAGTGAATATCATTTATGTGTTCATAATCCTGGCAGATACTTCATGAATGAACAACTGCCTGAACTTGTTATAATGCTCTGAGGCAAATATTAGCCCACAAAACTTACATTTCTAATCCAGGTGCTGAACCATCCCTTCCACCCAGCTCTCTTGATCAGTAACAAAAATAAATTTCCTTCCACTGGATCCAGATTGTACGGCATGAAAAAGAACAGGCTGTAGAAATCTCAAGGGGTCATTTATTCTCTCTTCCTACCTGTGGTCAAGGACTCAGTTAAATGATTCTAAACAATCCCTAACATTTTGAGAATTTCATAGAAACAATTCCAATATTGTGTAGGGCTTTCTGACATAAAATTCTATCCTCCCAAATCTAAAAGAAAAGTAATTAGATTATTATATAAAAGGTAATATAGTATCACAAACAGCGTAGACTCTGGAGTTGGTCAGCCCATGTTCAAAAAACAGCTGTACCATTCATTTGCTGTGTAACCCTAGGCAAGTTATTTAACCTCTGTGTCTCCCTTTTCTCTTCCATTACATTGAAATAGTTCTTACCTCATAAAATTGTTATGAGTTAAACTAATATATTTAAAGCCCTTAGAGAAGTACTTGGCTCACAGTAAGCATTACAATTACAATCACTGTAAGTTACAAACGTTTTCCTACTAAAATAGAGACTTTAAGTCTCCAGAACCCTATGAGGCTATCACTGAGGTAACCATTAGATAAATGACCATGTCAAAAAGTGGGACTTACTATCATCAAGTTAAAAAAAAAGTTATAAAACAGTATGTTCTCATTTCTTTAGAGTTAAGTTAAACCTGCCGTGCACACTCAGAAGGAAAACATTCTAATATTTAGCAAAACAGTTGTGGTTTTCTCTAGTGATAGAATTAGGAGGATTATTTAACATTTTTAAGTTTTTCCTGTAACACCCATTTTAGTAATATTGCAGGCAAAATAAGGGGGGAAAACCTAGTTGTTTATTAGAATCCATGGTGCTGGGGGGCAGGTTGTGGGGAGGAGGAGGCGAGCTATTTTACAGGGCGGGGGTGGGGGGAGGAGCCACAGGGGCAAATAATTTGCAGTTACCTGGGCTGTGACATTCCTTACCTTGTTCTCCATATGCTCTTTGATAACTTCCTGTACCAGTACATCAGCCAGGGTCTTGAAATCAACTGCAAACTTCTTGTTCTTTTCTCCCTCTTTCTTTTCTTCTATCAGCAGCTGGAAGAGGGCTTCCTGCTGTCTGCACGCCCGGGCAATGTTGGCAGCTTTCTCAGAGACTCGGAGCAGCTCTTGGAGGATATCGGACATTTCTGAACCTGGCTGTTTGGTTGCAGCAGCTGGTGGAACAGGCACCCACCCGCTGAGCTGTCAGCTGGGAAAGTACAAGAATGTGAAACAGAAAGCAGTTCAGAGAGTGAGTCAACCCGTCAGCATGGCTGAGTGGCTAGTAGACATCACAGTCACAACCTCAGGTGGAAGCTTCATCTAAAATTTGAAACTTATCTTTCAAGATCAACATATTTATAGTCTCAGATCCATTAGGCAAAGAACTGACTTCTCGGTGAAAGAAAGTCTGTAAATGAGAATCTACACTATATTTACCAAACTCTAGACCAATAGGCAGGTGGATACACGAGCACAAGGTTAAAAGGAAAAGCCAAGTTCATGCAATGACCTTCGAATGAGCACATGAGCTTGGCAACATTATTAAAGTAGTGCGCTTTCTTTCACCCTTTGGGGGAAGAAGGAAGGAGTGAAAGTGGGTTTATCCTATCAGTCTGGGAGCAACTTTCTAAAGTACCAAGCACCACACCAGCAGACGTCTCAGTGTCCTGCAAGACTCTTGAGATCACACTGGAGCTAGCAGCCCAGGTGATGTACCAACACCCCCCTTTTTTTTTCTATTAAAAATGTCCCACTAGCTGTGCTGCTTACAGCAAATTTAAATAACAAAATGAAGTAAAACATGCAACTTGTTGGGATTTGAAAAGTTCTGGCTTCTAAGAGGCATGCTACAATGCCTTGACGTACCTATTGGGTAAACAGCAGAGAAACATTTCTCCATTTCCATAGTAGCTGCATTTTATTGAATGCTTTAATAATTCCTATCTCATTATTATGAGAATTATTGTGAGGATTATCAGCCTTATTTACAGTCAAGGAAACTGCAGCTTAGAGAAGTTAAGCAACTTGTTTAGGTTACATAAGACTAAACGGCAGGGCTCAGACTCCGTTGTACACAGAAGCTCACGCTCTTTATTATCCTAACAAATATTTTACTTCTTAAAAAAAAAAAATTCCTTAACGGACTGTGGGAGGCTGACAATTAGTGCAACAGTGAAGATGTCAATGCAATGGAGTTAACTGTGAACTGTCATAGCTGTGTTGTCTTAAGCAAGTCTGCTTTAAAAATCATTTGCTATTTTCTTAAGATAATGGGCCAACCATCATAAGAAAATATGTCCAACCTCAATAGTAATAAATGGAAAGTGAATAAAACAATGAGACATCCTACTTCACTATCAGATGGGCAAAACTGTTTCTAAAGTTAATATTCATTCTTGCAGGTGTGGTGAAACAGGTGTTGATATTCTGCTAATGAGCACATAAAAATGTGGATTTATAGAGGAAAATTTGAGAAAAATGGATCAAAATGCCTAGAGATGCTATTACCTTTAGCCACTAATTCCAGCTGGCCTTATTTTGAATTAAGAAAGTTATGTTTATGTAAGAAAGTTATATTTAATATTTTAAATGTTTCTGCACAAGAAGGATTAGTATTCTGACAGTAGAAAAAAGTTAAAAAATCTTAAATACTGGTGAAATGTAGATGAACTATTATATAGTTATTAAATAATATTTTTGAAGAAATTTAATAGGAATACGTTAAGATGCTATAATGTTAAGTATATATAGTATCACAGTATGTTCCTAATTTGTGTTTAATACACACATACACTCTTCATACATATGGAGAGAGAGTTTGAAAGACTAGATGATGTTCTAATGGTAGTTAAATGTTTAATGGTGGTTATCACTGGGTACTAGAATTGTGGAGGATTTTTCTCATTATGCTTTTCTGTAATTATCAAATATTCTACAGTAAATATATACTGTTTTTATAATAATAAATGATACGTTAAAATGCTTTGGAACAATTAAGCACAAAGGACAAGAATTCCTCAATTCCTAAAGATAACTATCCAAACAAAGTGGTGCTATGGCAACAACACAAATTCAGATAATAGAGACGATCGAGTTAAAAATTAAACAAAAACACCTGCCTACCTAAATGGCTTTTTCCCCCAAGGAGTAAATACATTAAAAAAAAATCACTTTGGTCAACAAACCTCAACATTAAGAAAGATAATGATATTAATATAGCTGAGGCATAAGAAATATAGCTGAGCATAAGAAATAACTTATGGCATCTATATGCTATTAATTATAAGTTTTATATAATATATACATGCATGGATACATATATATCAGTAGAATACATAAGTTCCAAGTATATAAATTCAATAATTTTGATTTCTTAGCATGCATTATATAATTATTATAAGGGAAAAGAATCAATGAAGTAATAGTATCTAAGGAATTTTTATCTTAAAAACAGCATGTAAACTCATGGCTGATTCATGTCAATGTATGGCAAAAACTATTACAATATTGTAAAGTAATTAGCCCCCAACTAAAATAAATAAATTTATTAAAAAAAAAATTTGACCATGCCCTACCAATATGCTAATACCCATCTGGGACATAATCCATTAAAATAATCCAAAGATGCCAAATGAAAAACAAAACAAAACAAAAAAACAGCATGAAGATTTTAAGGAGTCCAATTCAAAAACTTTCTAGATTAACAATCAGTGTGTGTGTGTGTGTTGTGTGCATGCGCGTGCTCAGTTATGTCTGACTCTTTAAGACCCCATGGACTGTAGCCCACCAGGCTCCTCTGTCCATGGAATTTCCCAGGCAAGAATACTGGAGTGGGTTGCCATCTCCTCCACTATGAGATCTTCCTCACCCAGGATTGAACCCACATTTCTTATGTCTCCTGCATTGGCAGGCAGATTCTTTACCCCTAGATTAATAATACCAGTAGGGAATTCCCTGGCGGTCCAGTGATTAGGACTCCATGCTTTCACTGCTGAGGGCCCAGGTTCAATCCCTGGTCAGGGAACAAAAATTCCACGAGCCACACAGTGCAGCCAAAAGAAATAAAAGCGTCCATCCCACGCATATTGTTAAAAAACACCAGTATTGTCTATTTTACTCCACTTTGTTAAAACTGATTAGCTTTTTTAAAAGAAACACCGTACCACCACACCAAAATAACCAAATCTCTCTCCCTATGATGTCCTCAGAACTCACTCAGGTGAGTTACACAGGTTACAAGCTGTGTTACAAGCACCACCACCATCCTTGTCTTCACACAGAAAACTCACCAACTTAGTCCTGATAAGTTTCTATGCAGCAGCTGAGAGATCTGGTATTTCTCCCCTTTGATCCTTATCTTTATTTCCTCAATAATGAGTATTCTCACATCACCTGAGCAGAGCAACTTAACCAGTGGGGGAAAAAAATTCAGCTCTAAACTTCAGTCCCATAATTAACAGGGGCACAGATTTTCAGAATTCATCATAACACAGTAAATCAGGTTTTTCAGTTCCAAAGTTATCCCAGCGCTCACCCTTAATCGTCCTTTCTTCTGAACCTGAAAACACTACAGTATCTTGTCAAGCTCCAGGCTGAGCACCCAGTTTCAGCTCAGGACTAGGCTTTCTGTAAGCCACCCCTAGAACTTCTTAACTCCAGGATCCTAGCCCCCTTAAAAAAAAAAAAAATCTCTCATAGCTATCATCATCTACATGCAAGACTTCCTAATTAATTTGCATAGCTAGCCAGCTCTTTCTGGCTGACTGGACTGTTTTGTCCAGATGAATGAGGCCCCGTCCTCTGTGCTTCTCTCCGTTAACTGCTTCCGGATCTCTCTCTGTCCTCAACTCAGTTCGTTCTCCAGGCCGCAGCACTCAGGGGCATACTGGACAAAATCTGCCCTCACTTTGAAGGACTCAACTTGAGAGAAATTGTCTTAGAAGAAACTGAGTTGTATATCCAATACAGAATTTCTTCGAGCTTATTAACAGCTCATATTAACACTTGTGGAAATTATCATTTAGATGATTTTAAAAAGGAAGTTTATATACTCATGACTGACCTAAGTTAGCTTTATTTAAACATTTCAAATACTTTAAGTGAAAATTATTATAGACTCATGGTAAGTAAGTTATTGCATTTACCATAATTTAACAGCCTTGAATATAGAAGAAATTCCTGGGGATTAGTGGTTAATGGGTGTTCTGAGAACCACACGTTAGAACACCTAAGGTGTCTACTACAAGACAGATTTCTGGGTTCCATCCCAAGTTAGTGAGTCAGAATCTCTGGAGACAGGGTCCAGGAATTTGCATGTTTGTCAGCTTCGTAGATGATGCTAAACACTGAGATGTAATAGCTACTGTTCTTAAGGCTATTCATTCTTCTTTAATACTACGCTGGTAATTTCAGCGGGGCTGAGGTATCTAGGTGGAACCATGTGCTATCAGTTATCCAGGCACAAAGCAAGACCCAAGTTAAAATAATAATAGCCAATATGTATTAGGTGCTTACTTTATGGCAGGTATCCTTCTAAGCACTTTACATGTGTTAACTCTAATTCTCACACAACCCTAAGAAGAAAATACTATTATCTCTATTTTAACTGATAAAGAAACTGAGGCACAAGAGGGTTAAGTAATTTGCCCAAAACCACACAGGTGGGAAGTGGCTAGGACAAGATTCAAGCCCAAGTAAACTGGTAGAAACCCACACTGTAAGCCAGTGCTCTAGCCAATAAAATCCTTTCATAAATTGTTAGCTGTTAACTAAGGGAAAAAATGAGCAATCATGGGATAAATAATCACTAGACTATTATTATAAGGTACATTATATAGCAAAAAGGAGAGAAACACACATACCTACCTGATAGCTGTCAGTAGTCTGTTAAAAAAGAAAACCATGATTTGATACTCAGTTCCCCTCTACTCTCAGGAAAATCTTTTCTCTAGCAGATCCTCAGTCTCAATGTAAACCATATTTTCTGGATAGTAAAAGCCCATGTTCTACTGAGGTCTGTCTTAGCTGGCTATCTTGGCATGAGGGGTGGGGTGGGGGTGTGAGCTTATGCCCAAATATCTAATTCCTCAAGCACTTGTTGGCTAGGGCTGCCATAAGTAAGTGCCACAGATTTGGTGGCTTAAACAACAAATTTATTTTCTCACAATTCTGGAGACTGGAAGTCCAAGACTGGCAGGGTTGGTTTCTTCCGAAGCCTCGCTCCTTGACTTGCAGGGGCCTCTCCTCTGTAGATGAGCAGCCCCAGGTGTCTCTCCCTCTTTTTATAAAGACTCCAGTCAGACTGAATTAGAGCCCACCCATGTGACCTCACTTAACCTTTACTGAGCTAAGCTAAAGACCCTATCTCCAAATACAGTCACGTTATGAGTACAGGGAAGATAGGGCTTCAACATACGAATTTAGAGAAATAAAATTCAGCCCAAAGAGACCTTGATAATCTCAGCAAATACCATCCCAATCTATTCCTTTGTCTTCTGTTTTCTGGCCAGAGAAGTGGGGCAGGGTTCTTTTTCCTGTTTATGTGGTCAATAACTTTAATTCTGTGAGTCTTTCTCACTAGAAGCCACTTGCTTTTACAGCCAAATCATTAATGGTCAATGAACACTGAAATACTCATAAGCCTTATTTTGTGACAACCCATTTCAAGTCACATTTGAGCAG
Source organism: Giraffa tippelskirchi (assembly GCF_054371585.1). Lineage (NCBI taxonomy): Eukaryota > Metazoa > Chordata > Mammalia > Artiodactyla > Giraffidae > Giraffa > Giraffa tippelskirchi. The sequence continues at coordinate 68,936,263 of NC_137277.1, forward strand.
AAGAGGTTTAAAGAAGTTATATTCTTCATTACCTCAGACCAAATGTGTATCTACATGTTTACATAACATCATGTCACAATGTCAGATAGAATGTCTCTTTAGCTTCTATGGGATTTTCACATCTATCAGAGAAACGCTGAATAAACTGAAGTAAGTCAATGAGAAAGGAAAAAACAAATCTTAAGATTCTTCACGGATGCCCAAATCTCTCTACAAAGACAAACCTCAGTTTTAATTTCTAACCAGATGTTTAAAAATCATATCTGAATAATATACACATATTTCAGATGGGATAAACAGTATAATGGGAAAGATACAGGCTTTGGAATCAGACAAACATGGGTTGTAAACCAGGGCTCTGCCATCAATTAGCTGTGTGGCATTAGGAAATTTACCTACCCTTTTTATTCATCTGTAATATGAAGACAATACTTATCTTGTGGGACATGCTCCCAGAGTCATAAGAAAACACACATGCTTAAGGAAGATCAAATGAGGTATTTCTGGAAAAGTACCAAACACAAAGCCTTACAAATAGTAGAGGGGATGTTCCTGACCTAGGGATCAAATACGTGTCTCTTAAGTCATCTGACCTGTCTCTTGAGAAACCTGTATGCAGGTCAGGAAGCAACAGTTAGAACTGGACATGGAACAACAGACTGGTTCCAAATAGGAAAAGGAGTACATCAAGGCTGTATATAGTCACCCTGCTTATTTAACTTACATGCCGAGTACCTCATGAGAAACGCTGGGCTGGAAGAAACACAAGCTGGAATCAAGATTGCCAGGAGAAATATCAATAACCTCAGATATGCGGATGACACCACCCTCATGGCAGAAAGTGAAGAAGAACTAAAGAGCCTCTTGATGAAAGTGAAAGAGAAGAGTGAAAAAGTTGGCTTAAAGCTCAACATTCAGAGAACTAAGATCATGGCATCTGGTCCCATCACTTCATGGGAAATAGATGGGGAAACAGTGGAAACAGTGTCAGACTTTATTTTTTTGGGCTCCAAAATCACTGCTGATGGTGATTGCAGCCATGAAATTAAAAGACGCTTACTCCTTGGAAGGAAGGTTATGGCCAACCTAGATAGCATATTTAAAAGCAGAGACATTACTTTGCCAACAAAGGTCCGTCTAGTCAAGGCTATGGTTTTTCCAGTAGTCATGTATGGATGTGAGAGTTGGACGGTGAAGAAAGCTGAGCACCAAAGAATTGATGTTTTTGAACTGTGGTGTTGGAGAAGACTTTTTGAGTCCCTTGGACTGCAAGGAGATACAACCAGTCCATCCTAAATGAGATCAGTCCTGGGTGTTCATTGGAAGGACTGATGTTGAAGCTGAAACTCCAATACTTTGGCTACCTCATGCGAAGAGTTGACTCATTAGGAAAAGACCCTAATGCTGGGAAGGATTGGGGGCAGGAGGAGAAGGGGACGACAGAGCATGAGATGGCTGGATGGCATCACCGACTCGATGGACATGGGTTTGGGTAAACTCCGGGAGTTGGTGATGGACAGGGAGCCGGGCTGCGATTCATGGGGTCGCAAAGAGTCGGACACGACTGAGCGACTGAACTGAACTGAACTGAACTGAAGTCTCCTGCACTGGCAGGCAGGTTCTTTACCAGTAGCGCCACCTGGGAGCCCATAACAAATGACAGCAACAACTACTAAATACAGTTTTACAGAACTCACAACCACAGTCCTTACTTGAAAAATAAGAGACTGGCAGCTTTGTATGGGTCACTGAAATCTTTTATGAAAATTTACTACTCTATTAAATCCAAAAGGCTGGAATCTACTTGTAATTAGTCAAATAACCCAGAAGAAAGTTCCTTTATGAAGGCCAGATCTGATTGCTTCGGTTTCTGGGTGTCTGGGTAGAAACTCTGGCTCCTGGATGCTGAAGACTACTCTGGCTTCATGGTAGACTATCTACAGATGGCTCAGGAGGGTCATTATTCTGTCAAAGGGTTATTTTGTCAGGAAATCTATAGCGCTTCTAAGGGCAACGGTGTCCGTTCTTGTGTGAGGACCCTGGTTGTACCAGAAGCTGGCCATGCCCTTGTGTTGTTTGTGATGATAGAAGTGTGACAAAATAGATAAGGGCATCAACAAAACAGAAATGCTCGCTAATGAATAGGCAAGTAGGTCAGAGCATTTCTGTTGACAGTCATTTTTTCCTGCAGATAATCCACCCCTTTTATAGGGCCCATATTCTTGCCCATTAGACAATTCCACCCCATTCCCACCATTCATAACTTGAATTCACTCTTTTACTCATCCGGAGGACTGGCAATTTGAAATGACTGTGTGGTGGCCCTGACTGATTGCTATTGCTGTTGGGGAAAACAGCTCAACTTCCATGAAATACCTGGGTGTTTTACTAGAAGTGTTTTTGGTGACCTCTCACGGGGTGCAGCTGTCCAGGACTCACCCTGGGTGGCATGCTGAGGCTGGCCAAAACTCTATTTAGCTCACATTGCTCTGCAGGAGGAACAGAGACCTTGTTCCTCATCCCCTTCCAGCTTAGGGCTGCTTCAGGGAGTAGTTTAAAGAATGGAAGCTGCCCTAGCAGAAAGGATGGTGTACAAAAGCAAGCCCACACAGAGGGGCTCAACTGGATCAACCGATGATGGTGAATGTGCAGTTTGCCAACAGTAGCCTCCCCTGACATCCCTAGGAGACGCTCATCTGCCCACCTCGTCACCTAGGCCAGAAGGAAGATTGTACCACAAGCACTAACAGGGATTTACAAACTGTACCTTTTAGCTCATTGGAAATTGAGCCGTCCTTCCAGTGAATAAGCTTTGTTCAGCTTTCAGATGCTTGGTCATTATACATTTCTCAAAATCCACTGAGTACAGCATGGGACAGCCTGTACTTCTTTTGTGTCACTTTACTTTGATCTCTGTGATACTACCGTCATCACTTCATAGGCTCTGATTAAGTTCAGCATTTCAGTGGCTGGTTTCCCACTCTCTGTCCGTTTACTCCCACGCTCTGGGCAGATCATTAATTTGCACATGCTGTTCCCTCTGGTTGACAAGCCCTTCCTCCTGCCTTTATGCCTGATATCTACTCACCTTCTCAGAATCTATTCAAGGACAAGAAACTTGAACAGATGCTTCATAGAAGGGGATATTCAACTGGCCAATAAATATATGAAAATATAACATTAATAATTAATTAATAATTATAATGTTAATAATTAATTAATAATCAGGAAAATGCAACTTAAAAATCACTACAGGGTATCACTGCATGTCTGACCAAATAGCTAAAAGTAAAGATTGAAAATTTCAAGGTTTGCTGAGGATGTGGAGCAATGAGCCTCTTCTAGTGTGAATGAAATTGGTACAACCATGTTGGAAAACTAGAATTTGTTGACTATAAGCATAACCTATGACCCAGCAAGTTCTCTTGTAGTCTTGTCCTCAACAGAAATTCCTGCACATGTATATTAAAAGACATATACAATATTTATGAGCAGCATAATTTCAAAATCACTGTAGATGGTGACTACAGCCATGAAATTAAAAGATGCTTGCTCCTTGGAATAAAAGTTATGACCAACCTAGACAGTATATTAAAAAGCAGAGATATTACTTTGCCAACAAAGGTCCGTCTAGTCAAAGCTATGGTTTTTCCAGTAGTCATGTATGGATGTGAGAGTTGGACTACAAACAAAGCTGAGCACTGAAGAATTGATGCTTTTGAACTGTGGTGTTGGAGGAGATTCTTGAGAGTGCCTTGGACTGCAAGGAGATCCAACCAGTCCATCCTAAAGGAGATCAGTCCTGGGTGTTCATTGGAAGGACTGATGCTGAAGCTGAAACTCCAATATTTTGGCCACCTGATGCGAAGAGCTGACTCATTGGAAAAGACCCTAATGCTGGGAAAGATTGAAGGCAGGAGGAGAAGGGGACGACAGAGGATGAGATGGTTGGATGGCATCACTGACTCAATGGACATGAGTTTGAGTAAACTCCAGGAGTTTACTCCGGGAAGCCTGGCGTGCTGCAGTCCATGGGGTTGCAAAGAGTCAGACATGACTGAGCAACTGAACTGAACACTTGAAATAACCCAAGTGACCATCAACAATAAAATGAAATAAATTGAGGCAGACTTACAGAAGAAAATACTATACAGCAGTGAGAATTACTGAATTACTGCTTTGGGCAATAACATGGATTCATCTCACAAAGGCATACTGCTGAGTGAAAGAAGTCAGACACCAAAAAAAATACACTGAGCAATTTAATTTAGTTGATGTTCAAGAGAAGGCAAAACCAACTTATGGTGTTAGAAGTTGCAATGGGGGTTACCCTTGGAGAAGGAAGAGGGATTACTTACTGATCAGGGATTACCCCTGATGGGGGTAAATGATGGGGCCTTTAGGCATTGGGAATGTTCTGGATTTGAGTGATGGTTATGTGGGCGGATTGACTTTGTGTACATGCATCAAGTTACACACTTAGGCCTTGCATACTTTTCTGCATGTATTTCTAATTGAATAAAAGTTTTTAAAAGGGTGTGTGTGTAGAGAGAGAGAGGCGAGTCCATGTGACAGTTGGCTCCTCCAGGAGCCATGCCTGACCCTCCATCTTTTGTACCAGGGCCACGGGAGAATGCAGGCAGGCCAAACCTATTTCCCAGCCCTCCAACACATTATACACTGGTTTGCTTCTCTGTGCTCTGTCTGGCAGGAGATTTAAATGTGTGTGGTTTCTTATGACCCTGAGCACATACCTCAGAGGTGTTCAATATATGTTGGCTGATGAATTTCCTCTTAGCCGTGTAAACACAAAATTCATCTTTGTCATATTGTTTATTACACTTGGTTTAATACCCAGATGCCATTCCACAGGTGCTATTAGCCACATGGATCCATATCAACTTATATCAAAGCCTACATATAATCGGGGCTTCCCTGGTAGCTCAGTCAGTAAAGAATCCGCCTGCAACACAGGAGACCAGGGTTTGATCCCTGGGTCAGGAAGATCCACTGGAGAAGGAAATGGCAACCCACTCCAGTATTCTTGCCTGGAGAATTCCACAGACAGAGAAGGTCCATGGGGTTGCAAGAGTCTGACACAACTTAGCGACTAAACCACCACCACCACTACATACATCCTACATTCATTTACAAAAACAAATCAAAGCTGTATCCGGATGATTAGCAACTGAACTACATTTCTGAGCACCAAAGAAGAATCTGGTATCATGCTCTGTCATCTGGCAGTGACCTATCTGGATTAGTTTCATTGATTAAATGGCCCAAAATGGTAAGTTTAATTTGGCTTCGTTAGAGAAGACATTAACTAGGGGATATGTAAATCTATCTATTTAACCTTCACATTTCTCCCTCCCTTATTCCCATCCTTCAAACAGTGTTGACATACAGGCCTGTTTCTAGGCTGATCAGTCTACCTCACCCTAGCCCTACTGAGGCTGCTCTTGGACCACATTAGCCCACAATTTTGCTAACTGATGGGGCTCAAAGCAATAGATCACAAAGATAGCCTCTATCCTCAAATGTTATTCTGGTAGCTTTTAAGTGGGAGCTTGTGCTAAAGTAGTGTTTTCCAAATGAGTAAGATCAAGAATTAATTGAAACATTCATTAAAAATATAGCGTTTTAGACTTCCCCTAGAGATACTGATCCAAGAGATCTGGGTTGAGGACAGGGAATGTCACTCAGCTATTTTTATTCGAAAATTTAAGGAAACACCAGGTTCAACCACCAGCGATGTCTCTCACTGGGTATTCAGGAGCAGAACAGGGAAAAGCTATTAGCTTAGCATACTGCAACTGCCTTGGTTGGCTAAGGGTCAGCTACATTGACTTTTTTGTAACAAAAATTAAGTGCTGGAAAAAAAGCAAGTTGATCTACATAATAAGTATTCCACATTAGCATAATATTGCCATTGAAATATAGATTTCAAAGTCTTCTCAGAATGCATTTGAAAAGTATGAAAAATATTATTCCATTTAGAAATACTTTTAAATTTGATAGTGACTCCTTTTTATCCTCTCCTCCAGAGTTAGAAACATTTTCACTAAATATAAGCTCTTTTCTATCTGCTACCTTCCAACTACACACTTAAACTTCTATATGCTAAAATATGTTTTTAGCATACCACCGAGGTATCAGAAATGAAACCTGAAATCATATAGAATATTAAAAAAAAACATGAAAGTAGATTCAGTGTAGCTATCTTAATTGCGGGAAAAAATAAAATATTTTAAAATTTAATGCCTAATTCAAGGCAAAAAGAAAAAACACAAGAAGTATGGCTTGTAGAAAGAATCTTTTCCAGCAGAATATTAGTTTGGTAGCTGTTAATCCTATTATTAATCTTGTTGTTTTTCAGTAGCTAAGTCTGACTCTTTGCAACCTCATGGACTAGCACACCAGGTTCCTGTCTTCCATTATCTCCCAGAGTTTGCTCAAATTCATTTCCATTGAGTTAGTGATGCTATCTCACCGTCTCATCTGCTATCAGTCCCTTCTCCTTTTGCTTTCAATCTTTCCCAGTATCAGGGTCTTTTCCAATGAGCTGGCTCTTCACATCAGGTGGCCAAAGTATTAGAGTTTCAGCTGCAGCATCAGTCCTTCCAAATGAATATTCAGGGTTGACTTCCTTTAGGATTGACTGGTTTGACATCCTTGCTGTCTAAGAGACTCTCAAGATTCTTCTCTAGCACCACAGTTCGAAAGCATCAATTCTTTGGCACCCAGCCTTGTTAATGGTACAACTCTCAAATCCATACACAACTACTGGAAAGACTGTAGCTTTGACTGTATGGACCTTTGTCGGCAAAGTGATGTCTTTGCTGCCTAGGTTTGTCATAGCTTTCCTTCAAGGAGTAAGGTCTTTTAATTTCATAGCTGTAGTCAACATCCACAGTGATTTTGGAGCACAGGAAAATCAAATCTGTTACTGTTTCCACTTTTCCCCCTCTACTTGCCATGAAGTGATGGGACTGTATGCCATGATCTTAGTTATTTGAATGTTGAGTTTTAAGTCAGCTTTTTCACTCTCCTCTTTCACCTTCATCAAGAGGCTCTTTAGTTCCTCTTCACTTTCTGCCATTAGAGTGGTATCATCTGCATATCTGAGGTTGCTTTCTCCATAAATATCATTAATCTTATTAATCCTCAAATCCATTTTTAATGTTTCCTTTTGAATGTAACATTTTTAGTCATTTTATCTTTTCTTCTGAACTTTGCAACACTTACTTGTGGCACCAACTCACTTAACACTTGCTTTTTATGGTCTATACGAGCCATGTTTAGGCCACAGGAGAGCTGGTTCTTAGGCTCTGCTTGGACTTTAACCAACCAGGTGTAAAACCTTAGCCACATGAGTAAGCTCTCAGGGACTTGTTTTCCTCATTTTTGTAAACATAAAAAAGGAAAAGAAAAAAAGGACAGAGAGATTGGAGGAGATGATTTCTATGGTCTGTTCCAGTGCCAAATTTTCTGACTTTTTAATTATCTACTTTCCAGATAAAAGAGGTTGGGGAATATTATTCAGCCTTAAAAAGGAATGAAATTTTCTGGCATATGCCTCAATACACATGAACCTTGGAAATATTATCCTAATTATAAGAAGCCAGGCTTAAAAAAGCAAGTATTATATGATTCCACTTATATGAGGGACACAGAATAGTTAAATTCATAGAGACAGAAAGTAGAATGGTGGTTACCAGGGCTGTGAGAAGCTGGCAATAGGAGTTATTGTTTAATGGATCCAGAGTTTCAGTTTGGGATGACAGGAAAGTTCTGGAGATGGATAGTTATGATGGTTGTATAACAGTGGAAATGTACTTAATGCAAGAGAAATGCACACTTGAAATTGGTTAAAATGGTAATTTTATGTTATACGTATTTAACTATAATTTTTAAAGAGTAAAACACAAAATTACAAGTTCAAAAAAACATACGTTTCAAAAGCTTTTGATGTTTATCACCAAGCTAATAAGAAAGGGCATAATAAATACTGTTGGTTGAATGAAAAAAAAAAAAGGTTGGGGAGAAGTCATGAAAATTAAGTTGAAAAAGAGCACTAGGCTCTTTGCCTTGTATTTGATTTTACACTGCAATCACACTGGTTTTATTGTTTTGGCCATGTTGTGTGGCATATAGGATCTTAATTCCCCAACTAGAGATTGAACTCATACCCCCTGCATTGGGAGCAAGAAGTCTTAACCACTGGACTGCCAGGGAAGTGCCCACACTAGTTTTTATACTTAAATTGTGTTTCTGGGTTACAGTGGTTCGGGTTAGTGAACCTTATGAAGAAGGCCTAAGCCCCTGACCCCAATTCTAATTGTTCTCTCTCTAATAGGTTTTAAGTTCCTTGAGAGCAGGACACACAATTTTTTCGTCTCCTCATGATACACAGTGGGAATTCTGTAATTTAACTGATATCATTCCATTTGTGATAAACATGTTTAAAAGGATTTTATTGCATTAAGATTAATCTGGAAGAGTTTATTCATTATGTAAATTTTAGGATTATAACTGTGAGGAAACATGATTCAAATGAGTTCTTAACACAACATTTTAGAAGATGGTTATTATTATTTATTTCTGCAGTGATAGATTATATGACCTATATATTCTCTGAATATTATAGCAAGAAAGCAAAGATCACAGATCACATTATGTGTCATTTTGGCAGCCTGGGTTTCTGGCAGCCTTTATCTTATCATTCTATTTCCATTTTGTAGAGGTGAATGTTTATTTCTAACAGATATTTAAGGAACACAAAGAAATAGTACCTTTTACTTGAAAGGGTCAAAGTACTAAAAAGATATAAAAGGTTCATTAAAGCCAATCCAATACATTAATATACTAAATGCACTTGCATTCTTGTTAATCCTGAAACCACAGGTAATTGTTTAAGCTGGTTAATATTTATCTTCTTGATCTCATTTTTCCATTTCTGTATTCATGGAAGCTTACAATCAGCCATAATTTAAAAACAGATCTTTCATGATTCCCAGATCAAACTGAGATTATATGGGATTATATGTCATTCTGGCAAACTCCAAGGAGTTAACTAGAGGGGTTTTCTAGAACTTGGAAGATAAGATCCTATTTTTGAAACTACTGATAATTAAAAATTTTTAAGTACGTTAGGATTACCTTAACTATATTAAATAACATTTTCCTTTAGTCATTTGAATTTAATCCTTTGCTATTTATTACAGCTCTCATGAGTATCAAGGGAAACTTACCATCATCACTCTGTAAAGAAAAGGACAAATTTAAGTATCTATTGCTAAAGTTAGCAAATACTTACATTAATTTAAACTTGGATAATTAAGTTAAAAGATTTTAAATACTGAGTTGATTAAAATTAAAACAAGAAAGCAAAGAACCCTTTTCCACCTTTCAAAGAAAAAGAAAAAGACAGAGAGAGTGCAAAGGAAAAGGAATACAGACAGAAAGAAACGAATACTTTCCATGTGGTAATTCATCTTAATGAATTCTTTTATAGATAATTAATATTTTACTTTGTCAATTCGTCTTTATATATAATTAACCACATTTTATGCACAAGTTTTGGTTTTTTTTCTCTTTTTTTAGATGGTGTTGGGTCATTTTAATAAAAGTTATAAATAAGTTACTAAAATTTGCATGCTGGTTTCTCTGATTAGGAACACAAAAGAAGTAACAAATAAGGCTGTTATATGAAAGAGAAATGATCGGGTACAATGTTTTGCTGTAGATTACTTTCACAGTAACCTGCACTAAATATCCATTAATAAAATGCTCTTATAACATTAAAGAACTTGAATTAAGATTGCCTACCACAAAAAAGAGACTGAATATGTAAAAATCTTTGCTAAATTCAATCACCCTGCAAGGCTTGACTAAAAACTATATAAAAGTTTCAGATTTCCTCAATGTGTGACATTATCACATTAGCAAAACCACAGCTTCCATTTATGAACATGTTATCTTCAGGAATGCTAATAGATTATATCAACAACATTTATTGCCCATCTGTGATTTCCAATTTTGCCTTTTTTTGTTTGTTTTGGTTTGCCCTTTTAAATTTTTATCATTTTGACCTATTTTAAGTATCTTTTTTCCCTTAGAAATTCTGATTCAGGAAATTCCAGGTAGCAAACTGGAAGTCTTTTAAAACCAATACTATCCCCACTTCCTCTCACATGCCCTCTAGTCCCTAGGTAATTTTAAAAATTAGACAAGTTTGGGAACTACTACTCACCAATCATGAGAGATGAGAAACAAAGTACCCTCAGCTCTTCCTTTATCTCTAAACTCCAAATCAAACAAAAACATCAATCTAGAGAGTTTTATTGCTTCATTACAAGATTCAAAATATTTTAACAAGGACATTTATTGAGGACACATATCTAGAAAAATTTCACATATATAGCATCCTCACACTTAATAAATGAAGACACATGGTTTTATTAATCACTTTATAGGACACCATTATCTCAGGCAATTTGTCTACAAAATGAAATGGATTAAGACATACTCTAATTGGTATCAGAGACAGAAATAAAAGCAGAAATAAATATATATGAATAGCTTTTGTTTCACAGGCCTTTTATTTCAAATTAGACATGATTTTTTTTTCAGAACTACCACAAGTATAGCTGTAATTTAAATCTATAATAAGACATGTCACATTAAATAGTATGAGTCCAAGCTGCAATTTCCAACCAAGTGGTGATTTAGTCCTAAATCTTGAAAAGAAATGGTAGCTGATTCTATGAAAAAATAAATTGTAACTTTATGCATTTTACATAATCTTCTTCATGACTATGACTAAGAACTAACTTCATGCTGCTGCTGCTAAGTCGCTTCAGTCGTGTCCGACTCTGTGTGACCCCATAGATGGCAGCCCACCAGGCTCTACCGTCCCTGGGATTCTCCAGGCAAGAACACTGGAATGGGTTGCCATTTCCTTCTCCAATGCATGAAAGTGAAAAGTGAAAGTGAAGTCGCTCAGTCGTGTCCGACTTTTCGCGACCCCATGGACTGCAGCACGCCAGGCTCCTCCGCCCATGGGATTTTCCAGGCAAGAAGAGTACTGGAGTGGTGTGCCATTGCTTTCTCCACTAACTTCAAGAGTAGTTTAAAAATCCTCAAGAGCTTAAAAGTAGATTCTAAGTATACAAACAAATATCTGCCTCGAAATAATGAACTCTTCTATTACCTTTCTCCCCCTAATATTCCCTATTTTAAAAGGGAAAAAAATTAGGTCACTTAGCTAAGTCATCAGTCAATAGTGGTTCGGTAGATTATTTTCATCATTAGACTATTATCAGGCTGAGTAGAGCTGATCCTTATCAACTTCTTTGGTTTTTAAAGCTAGGAGTCGCAGGAAAAAAGTAAAAAAAAAAAAAAAGGTTTTATTCAACATGTGGGATGCACTCAAGAGGTCTATCCACACAGCCTTAACCCACTGTTCTGTGGAAGTGAATGCATTCACACAGCGGGCAAACTTCTGCTTATTCAACGCTTTAAAAGTAGCTTTAAAACGGAAAATCCCCCAAATACTCTAATTGTTTCTATGGATTCTTCATGAATGTAATAAATAATCTAGGGATTTTTTTTTCACGCTCTTTATGTCTTAACAGTATTCTTAATTCGGCCAAACCCATGTTAACTATTTTCCCCTCTACTGTGGTCACACCAAATAACTATGCACATCTCACAAAACCGCCTTTCAAAATGCAGGGGATTAAAAGCAAGAAGGCAAAGACTTCTAAATATAGTCCCTTCATGTTTATTTTACTCTCATCGTAGGTCACTAGCGGCAGCTAACAGCGATGGACACTTGGAAGCATCTCTCAAAGCAAAACCAAGGGGCGCTTGACAGCTACGCCATCTACCTGTTGAACCCGGGCCACTGCGCTCGGCTAGTCAGATCAGCTTCTACGACTTACAAGTGCTAATGATCGAATTTTTTAAAAAGTTGTTTGCCAGTCTTTCTTCCTTCCCTCTATTTCTTTTGGGCAGTTTCTGTGGAACCGAGGGAGCCAGAAGACTCGCGAGCTCCTCCGCCCGGCTGGTAGCAGCAGCGAGCGGGCCGGGCCGGGCCGGGCCGGGCCGGGTGGCGGGCTCGCTGAGGCGGACAGAGGTCATCATAGGCCGGGCGGAGAGGCAAGGCGCCCTCCCAACCCAGATTTACTCACCTACCGTGCGGAGAGGCAATGGGTGCGTGCTGTTCGCCCAGCCCGGAGACCCAGATCCGAGCAGGAAGGGAGGTTGTGGCGCCGGGGCGAGGGGCGCGTAAAGAGGAAAACGTATTACCTAAGCCGGGATACGGAGCCCAGAAGGAGGCTGCAGCCTTTCCCTCCAGAAACGGAAGAGGCGGGGGAGGAGGAGGAGGAAAATGCGGCGGAGGAGGTGGCCGGGCGTGCGAGGCTACCGAGGGGCGCTGGGCGTGCGGCCGCCGGCGCGGCTCCAGGGCGAGGGGAGGGGAGCGCGGCGGCGGTCGTCTGAAAGCCAGGCGCAGCCGAGCGGCGCGCGGCCTCGCTCGGCCGAGGATCGCAGACCGCAGCATCCGCCAAGCCGCCGCCCCCTCGTGTCCCCCGGGACCGCGGCGTGGAAAGGCGCGGTGACGCCTCGAGGCTCCCGGGGCGAAGCGGGCATCCCACGCCTGCCTGCCCGAGTCTGCAACGTCACAAGTGGAGCGTGATGATTCAGAGGGCAGTGCCAGGAAGAGAAGGGCTCCAGGGTCACCTAATCCACTGTTACTGTTTTGTTCTTGCAATCGCCCACAAATTCGGTTTTAGTATCTTCCTCCTCCATTCTTCCGTCCTCTTTTTTTTTTTGAGGATTATGGGTTTGACAAACGGGTTGGCAGCTGTGAAGATGGACTTCCTGCGGGTGACAATGGGGTCCCATTGTTCTACTAGAAATGTCAAGCATGCGGGTTGTTCAGCAAACCCTCGCAGCCTCTCCTGGGCGCTTGACTTACAAGGTGTGGGCCTAAGGCCACCTTGACCGGAAGCACATAGTGGGTAGGAAACTCTTCTCTCAAACGCTTTAAACTGTGGGATTCAGCATACCTTAAGGATGGTTTTGAATGGTGGGTGGAGACAGGAATGAGTGGTGACGGGGAGAAGGGTAGACATTTTTAAAGGGCTACAGAGTTTTGAATATAAGGGATCTGGCCAGCGGCCCAGCAAGCAGGATGTGGTTAGTGAGCACCCTGGGCCTTCTAAAGCCCTTCACACATCCTATCACTTCATGGCACACCTAAGAAATGATCACATCGGCAGGACCCCAAATGGCAAACAGGAGGCTGCTCATGTAGGAGGGACTGGGCCCTTCCACCTTGGAGGGCAGAGGAGACCACTGTCAATATACTCATTTCCTGGCATGAAATTACAGTGCTCTGTTTTACTGTTCTAGCTACCAGATTTTCTGATCTCCATTTCCCCAAACCTCCTGAGTTGTCAAGACCTGGACCTCAGAACAGTGGGGAACCAGCAAGACAGGGGCTCAACTTGTCCTAGTCCAGGAAATGATGCTTCAAAGGTTAGTCTCCCAGACAGAACACGCTTTCTGCTCCCAGCCTGCTTCTGTGATGTCTGACTGAGACAACTTCTGCTCCATCCCACCCCTTCTCACCCCTACTCCATTAATGGGCTTTCACTCACTAGCAAGTCCAGCTGATTCATTCTTTCTTCTCTCTCCTGATTCATTTTTTAGATCCATCCCCTTAGGGCTCATTAGGTCCATTGCCTTTGTTATTGTTTATTTATCATTATCGTATCTAGTCGCATTTCTATCTATGATGGTAAAAAGTCAAGAAATAGTTTGAACATGATATTTGGAAGTAAAGAAGCAAATACCAGAATAATGAGATCAAAGAATTTGCCCTGAGGGAGCAGGAACTGGGGGCGTGAAGGGTGGAGCAGGATGTTTTTGTGACAAAGCTGTGTTCATCTGCGACTGAATCTATTCCACTTGCCACTTTGCTACCACAGAGCTCACCCTACATTGCACGTCTCAGTGGGTTGCTCGCTTAAAAGCCTTCACTGGCTCCCACTTCCCCAGTTGTATGGAGAGCAAGCTTCTAGGCAAAGCATCTCTCCCCCTCCAATCTGTCAACCCTGCCCCCCTCACACTTGACACTCCGTTTTACCACATCACATCTAGTTTCCTAAATGCATAAATTTGTTTCATTCCTTTGTGCCTTTATACATGTTATTTATTTTGCCTGGAGTATTCTCTGCTGCTATGATAATAGCTAATGGCACAAGCTAAGTGCTTTTGTCTTTTATAGCTATTCATTCCTATATCAACCCTATGGTAGGATTACTGTTAATCTCAATTTAATAAACAACAAAACTGTGACTTAGAGAGGTTAAGCAATTTACTGGACTATGTAGCATGCATATGTGGTAAGTCGCTTCAGTCATGTCCCAACTTTTTGGGACCCTATGGACTGTCTGTCCATGGGATTCTCCCGGCAAGAATACTGGAGTGGGTTGCCATGCCCTCTTCCAGGGGATCTTCTCCACCCAGGGACTGAACCCAAATCTCTTATGTCTCCTGCCTTGGCAAGCAAGTTCTTTACCACTAGCCCTACCTGGGAAGCCCAGAGTGGTGAGACCACATTTGAACTCAGGAGTATGACTTCAAGACTCACATTATCGTACCTGTTCATACTTTTAAAAAATTCTCAGATACTAAATTTGAGCAGGACTTAAAGTTTTTTAACAATCTTAAAAGTGAAAAGAAAAAAATCTTGAAAGTGCAAAGAGAAAATATAACTGAATTGCTTTTCATCTCAAAGTAAGTATGGAACAAAGGATAAAATTACAAAGGAAAGTGACAGATCTGACTATGGAATTTTTAACTTCTTTCATCAAAGAAACCCATATGGTAAAAGTAAAAATTACTCCAAAATATACAATATAGGGGCTTCCCTGGTGGTCCAGTGGTTGAGACTTCACCTTCCAGTGCAGGGGCTGTGGGTTTGATTCCTGGTTGAGGAGGTAAGATCCCACATACCTTGTGGCCAAAAAACCAAGACATAAAACAGAAGCAGCAAGCAGCACTTCCCGTAGTCCAGTGGTTAATACTCCACGCTTCCACTGCAGCAGGCATAGGTTCAATCCCTGGTCAGGGACATTTCACATGCCACGTGGTGTGGCCCAAAAAAACCCCAGGAGCAATACTGCAACAAATTCAATAAAAACTTAAAAAATGGTCTACATTAAAAAAATCTTTTAAAAATCTGTATATATGAAAGATGAAAGAGTAACATCCTCATTTAATAAGAAGATCTTAAAAATGAAATATAAATATCTTATTTTTAAAAATGGGCAAAATATAAATTAGTTAAATCATGAAAGTCAAATGCAAATGGCCAAAGTATTTTTAAGAGAAGTTAAAATGTAGAATTATAATGCACCTTCAAGAGAATAAGGGAATAGAGCTAATGATTTGGGCCACTGACCCTTGAGACAGGATGTGTGGCAAATGAATAAGCTCACTGCTGAGAAAAGCATAACTTACCTCAGTGTTTCTGGAGGGCAGTTTGGCAGAATGCAGTAGATGCCTCAAAAATGTTCACACCCTTGGACTCAAAAATTACATTTCTGGGAATTCATAATACAGGGATTGACAAATATTTTCTATAAAAATCCAGACAGTAAATACTTTAGGCTGTGCAGGCCACATACGTCTCTCCTGCTTTTCTTCTTTGTCTGTGTGCTTTTTTTTTAACTCTGCAAAAATATGAAAGCCATTAGTTTGAATGTTGTAGAAAAACTGGTTGTGGCCTGAAATTGGCCTGAGGTCAGTAATGCGTGCAAAGAGTTGACTGCAAGAAAGTTCATCATGGTGAATTTGGTAATAGTCAAAAAGAGAAAGCAACTAAATGTCTGAGGATAGAAATTCATTCCAACCAGGTGTGAAACAAGTTTTTTAAAAGTTTTTAAATGTTTAAAAAATTTTCAGAATGATATTTGTTGCATGATATAGTATTCATGGTTTGTTAAATGGAAAAATACAGTTTACCAAAGAATATTTATCCCAAATAAAACATAATTATGTGTATGGTGGTGGTGGTTTAGTTGCTAAATCGTGTCTCTTGCAACCCCATAGACTGTAGCCCACTAGGATCCTCTGTCCATGGGATTTTTCAGGCAAGAATATGGGAATGGGTTGCCATTTCCTTCTCCAAAGGATCTTCCTGACCCACAGATGGAACCTGGGTCTCCTGCACTGCAGGCAGATTCTTTTCTGACTGAGCTACCAGGGAAGCCTGATTATGTGTATATATGCATAGGGAAAGAACTGGAAAAATATAAGATGTTGATATTATAAGATGTTAATATAAGATGTTGATAGTGGTCTTGGGGTGGGGGTGAGATTGTAGATATCTGGGGCTTTTTGTTGTATGTATATGCTTCCAATAGTGAATATGTAATTGTTTTTGTAATAAGTAAAAATAAACTTTGCTTGGGCAGCGACAAGACCTTTAGTTGTCAGTTTGAGAAAATCTTCCCCAAATTCACTTTCCCTCTCTCTGTGTACTCCCTGAATACACAATGATCTTTTGAGTACCATTACTTATTTCACTGGAGAATGGTCAGTATGTTTATTTAGCTATGCATTCCGCTGTTATTGGACATCTGGGTTCCCAGTATCCCCTGTTGTTAAGTATGCTGGTTATTTCCTACTTGCTGTCTGCCAGATCCGGTTTCCTTCCCTCTCTGCCGGACTCTGTCCTCAAAAGGCAGAACTTTCAGAGACTATTTTCTTTGGGCTCTCTTGCCAGCTGGCTTCCTCTGAGGATTGGCCAGTGGGTGAACCAAGAGTAGATTGAAAGTGAAAGTTGCTCAGTCATGTCCAACTCTTTGCAACCCCTGCTGCTGCTACTGCTGCTAAGTCGCTTCAGTCGTGTCCGACTCTGTGCGACCCCATAGACGGCAGCCCACCAGGCTCCCCCGTCCCTGGGATTCTCCAGGCAAGAACACTGGAGTGGGTTGCCATTTCCTTCTCCAATGCATGAAAGTGAAAATGAAAGTGAAGTCGCTCAGTCGTGTCCGACTCCTAGCGACCCCGTAGACTGCAGCCTACTAGGCTCCTCCGTCCATGGGATTTTCCAGGCAAGAGTACTGGCGTGGGGTGCCATTGCCTTCTCCTTGCAACCCCATGGACTATATAGTCCATGGAATTCTCCAGGCCAGAATACTGAAGTGGGTATGCTTTCCCTTCTCCAGGGGATCTTCCCAACCCAGGGATCAAACCCAGGCCTCCCGCATTGCAGGTGGATTCTTTACCAGCCGAGTCACAAGGGAAGCCCAAGAATACTGGAATGGGTAGCCTATCCCTTCTTCAGCGGATCTTCCCAACCCACGAATCAAACCGGGGTCTCCTAAATTGCAGGCAGATTCTTTACCAACTGAGCTATCAGGGAAGCCCAACAGTAGATTGGAGACTAGCAAAAGGAAAAAGGAGGAAGGTTGGGGGATTTCTTCTCCCACCTTTTTTTTTTTTTAATGTTTTGGGCCTCTAAGTTTCCTGCAAGGTGGCCCCTACCACTGTGCTAATTTGATCTCTTCCCCTTATCCCCTGGGGATTTCCAGATGGCACAGTGGTAAAAGAATCTGCCTGCCAATGCAGGAGATGCAATAGACATGGGTTCAGTCCCTCGGTTGGGAAGATCCCCTAGAATAGGAAATCAACCTGCTCCAGTATTCTTGCCTGGAAAATTCCATGGACAGAAGAGCCTGGTGGGCTACAGTCCATGGGTTTGCAAAGAGTCAGGCACAACTGAGCACACACACACACTTATCCCTTATCACACACTTATCCCCACTTATCCTTTGGGCTTCCCTCATGGCTCAGTGGTAAAGAATCTGCCTGCCAATGCTAGAGACATAGGTTTGATCCCTGGGTCGAGAAGATCCCCTGGAGAAGAAAATGGCAACTCACTCCAGTATTCTTGCCTGGGAAATAGCACGTACAGAGGAGCCTGTCAGTTTACAGTCCATGGGGTCACAAAAGAATCAGACTTAGCAACTAAAAACAACCTAATCCCTTCAGTCCTAGCAGTGGTAACAGCTTCTTACTGTTGCAAGATTTGAGAACCTTCATGTTGAGTTGTTTCCCTTCACCCAACCCTAAACCTAACCCTGCTGCTGCTGCTGCTAAGTCGCTTCAGTCGCGTCCAGCTATGTTTGACCCCATAGACGGTAGCTCACCAGGCTCCCCCGTCCCTGGGATTCTCCAGGCAAGAATACTGGAGTGGGTTGCCATTTCCTTCTCCAGTGCATGAAAGTGAAAAGTGAAAGTGAAGTCACTCAGTTGTGTCCGACTCTTTGCGACCCCATAGACGGCAGCCCACCAGGCTCCTCCGTCCATGGGATTCTCTAGGCAAGAGTACTGGAGTGGGGTGCCAGTGCCTTCCCCGAAACCTAACCCTAAGTTTCTGTAAATAGTCAGCTCAATAAAATCTCTTCTGTTGAAGCATCTAAGTGGAAATTGGTTCCCATTAAGACAGACAGATGGATTAAAGAACATTGGTGAACACCGTGAAACACAAATCTTTTATTTTGTATGCATCGTATTTTACATCAGAGCTTTCAAGTATTGGCAAGGTAATTGGAGAATGATTTACAAGTTTCCTGAAGCAGGAATTTGAATTACTGTGAGGCCAGTGTTTGGGAATGTAACACTCTGACTATTGTTCTCCACTTCTTCAGATGTTTTTTGAGAAGAAACACTCCGTTGCATTTTATTGAAGACATCATACACTACGGTATGGTGGTGTTAACATTTGATATTTTCAGTGGAATCTGTAAGAAAATATTCTTAAATATCAAGAATACCATATAAGTAAGACAAAAGTCATATGTAGATTTGGGGGAAGCTTCTTTCTCATCTTTGAACCAGACCTTAGGACATCCCTGCAGAATCCCAGGGCTCCTTGGAACACAGTTTAAAAATGCAGATTTGGAGAGTCCAAGAGTCTGGAAGATACATCCTTCATAAATATCAAGTGTCCAGTATATTTCTCTAGATTAGATTCCTGTAATCACATGGTCAACCATATGATTTTGCAAATTGCCCTTCAAAACCCTCCTTACTGTGAATGATCTTGCTTTTCTCATTACTGGATCTATTATGAAATACAAAAAACCCCCCACATTTCCTAGTTTCTCATCATAGTTTTAATTGCATTTTTATTATTAGTGAATTTTTTTCCCTTGTCTATTTGCCATTTGTATTTCCTTTTATCCTCTTCCTTCCCACCTGCTTTTAGCTGCATTTTCATGTTTGACCATTTTAAATTTATTCAATACATATTTTTTCTTTAGTTATTGTTTATAAGGAAGATAATTGCTTTGCAATGTGCTGGTTTCTGTTGTACAACAATGTGAATGAATCATAAGTGAAAGTGTTAATTCCTCTTTTGCGACCCCATGGACTCTAGCTTGCCAGACATCTACGTCCATAGATTTCTCCAGGCAAGGGAGTGGGTTGCCATTCCCTTCTCCAGGGCATCTTCCTGACCCAGGGATCAAATCTGGGTCTCCTGCGTTGCAGGCAGATTCTTCACTGTCTGAGCTAGCAGGGAAGCCCACATATATGTATATCCCCTCATTTTTGAGACCCCCTCTCCCCTCCCATCCACTCCAACACAAGATGACCCTGTGTTATATAGCAGCTTCCACATATAATTCCTTGTATCTAGGTATTATGCTAATGAATATAAATGATAAACAATACAATTATGCCTCTGCCCTAATGGAGCTCACAAACTAGTAATATTGTAGTCTTACTCTTTATCCTGTTTAATTCAATTAACAATATAGTGCATATGGCAACTCTTTGTCACATTTGTTGTGAGTAATTTGTTATGATGGATTTTTATTATTACAAATTTATAATTTTTTTATGTAGTCAAATCTATGGGTCTTTGTGTTTATGCCTAGAAAATCCTTTTACAACCAAAGATCAGATCGATATTCACTTTTATTTGTCCTGCTATTTTTCACTATTTGATGTTTTAGATTTAAGTCTTTAATAATCTGGAAGGTTTTTAAGTTTTTATTGAATTTGTTTCAATATTGTTCCTGTTTTGTCTTGTTTTTTTGGCCAAGAGGCATGTGGCTCTTAGCTTCCTGACCAGGGATCAAACCTGCACGCCCTGCATTGGAAGGCAAAGTCTCAACCACTGGACTGCCAGGGAAGTCCCTAGAGGTTATTTTGGGAAGCTCTAAATTGACTTTCCCTGGCTCAAAAATCTAGCCAATTTTCCTGACATGATTATTGAACAGACATCCTTTTCCTACTAATCTTTAATGACAAATAGATCATGTATTAAATTCTTTTATGCACTAGGCTATATTTCTGGATCCTCTATTTGTTTTTGTTCATCTTCATCCACCTCTGGATTGCTGCACCAAAGTCATAGCTTTTTATTTATTGTATTTATTTATTTGGCTACATCACGTCTTAGTTGCAGCACTCAGACTAAGTAATTGCATTATGTGGGTTTAGTTGTTCCTTGTCATGTGGGATCTTAGTTCCCAGACCAGAAATTGAACCCATGACCCTTGCATTGCAAGGCAGATTCTTAACCATTGGATCACCAGGGAAGTCCCTGGCATAGCTTTTTAATAGCAAACTGGGTAACTCTTCATCAAAATTCACTTCTTCAAAATATTCAAAATATTTGTGTTTTCAGACAAAATTTATTAACTACTTTTCTGGTTATAAAAATAATGCATTATGAAGACAAGTTGTGGAAACTTTGAGAAAATATGGAAAATGTCAAGAATGAAACAAAACCCATCCCAAATTCTGTGACTGTTAACATTTTGGAGTATAACTTTCCGTCTTTTCTGTGTGTGTATATATATATTATTTCCACAAATACTACCAAACATACTGTTTTGTAAACTGCTCTTTAATCATCATTTATGAGCATTTATATCATTAAATATTCCTTTGAAATATGATTTTTAATGACATATTAGCCAAGGCCTCTAGCATAAGGGCCAATATAGTAGTGTCAGCAGGGAGTGCTCACAGCCTCCTAGACTCAGTCATATCCTTCACTCAGTCATATCAAGCTAGCATTGAGGTCACCAGTTGTTGTCACATGGATCAGTGTTACATGCCTGCCACTGTCACACTTCAGAGCTTGAAATCAGCTGTTGCAAACTTGAAATCGGTGTTGACTGTAATCTGCTGGATTGTAATGGGTTTTGGAGCATTTGTCACCTATATCTTATCTGGTTAGGCATCTGTAAAAATGACTCAACCATAGGATGTTAGGTAGCTAACAAATAGGCAAAAATGTAGGTTATTCACACAAGAACTAAACTTGAACTGATTTAGTTATGAGATTTCTAGCACCATATTGCACAATCTTATTTTTGTTTTCCTTTAAAAATCATTAACTGATAGGACTTCCCTGATAAGAATCCACTTGCCAAAGCAGAGGACAGGGGGTCAATCCTTGCTCTGTGAAGATTCCACTTGCAGTAGAGCAACGAAGCTGGTGTGCCACACCTATTGAGCCTGCACTCTGGAGCTCTTGAGCCACAACTCAGTAGCCAGCGTGCTGTAATGAAGACTCAATGTAAAAAAAAAAAAAATCATTAATTAATATAAATCATTTATAGTTGCCTTAGAAAAGACTGAACAACTCTCATGAAAATAAAGCATATCCATGGTTTATGGAAGAATTTAGGGGAAGAAGAACCCTTAACATTTTTGATAGCATATTTAAAACTCCTTGAATTTTTGTTAAATTACAGTGAAATTAACTAAACTATGTAAACTAGGGGGCTTTGAGTGTGGTATTGAGGGCTACACGTAGCTTAAATCCTGCAAAAGGTTAATTTCTAGAACAAATCATGCAGATATATTTATAGGCACTTCCCAGTATATGGGAATATAGGCTTATCTCTATCAGAGTCTCACCAGGCCTGAGTGTTTATCTTTACTCTCTCACACTCTACACACACAAACACCCCCACACATATATATATGCATTAAACTTCATAAAATGGGAATTATCTTTTTTTTCACTTACCTTTCCATAGAAGGGCTGCTTACTGAATTCGAATATGTGAAACATAATAAATGTCTAAGCCTTGAAGTATGGAGACATAGGATCTGAGCTCCCCTCTGTCTCCAGGGAATTAAAAGCTGGAAACTGAGAGCAAAATGTTCAGGGTAGGGACGCTGGATTGCCTTGCTTCATCTGAACACTTTTTAAATTAACTGCCCAGCCCAGTCCCTGCTGATTAGGTGTAGAATTCTCTGTTGTTCAAGTACAAAGGTTAACCTCTTGAGCAATATGTTAAACATTCCTCAATATTTTCTTGTTTACTTCAGCTATCCACGGAAAGTCCTAAAATCAACTTTTGTTGGAGACCCCTTGACACCCTTTAGCTTATATTTCAAATATTTATATACTCATTGCTTTTTCCTTTTTTGATTTTTGCTTTGAAATACATTTGCTCAGCATTTTTTTTAGAACTGTTAATTTTATAATCTATCTTTTGGATATTACATGGCAAGCGTGAGTATGATACTAATTTCATGGGAAAGGTGCATTAAAATTCTTTAAACTTCTTAGGCATTCAAAAATAGAACTTTAAGATGCTTGTTTAAGATGTCTAATATGCAGAATCCAATTCTTTCCCCAAACCACACCCTCCATGCCTCATGTTACCTAATTATTCTGGTGAAACCTTAAGCCAAGAGACTGGAAAGGCCAGTGAAAACAAGTATATCTTTCATATGCAAATTATACTGTGTTTCTCTTTTGTTAAGTGACTTCCTTCTATGATCCATAAAGTTCATCATTACTTAGGTAATATTAGGAAACAAGTATATTCGGCTACATGAGATTGTACTATTAATCCCAACACTTTACAACTTAAAAATAATTTTAGCTTTCATAATATCTTTACAGTTACTGAACGTTTGATCCTAAGCGCTTTTCATGAAAAGAAAAGTGTTTGTTCCCTACAGGATATGCTGACACTGAAATGTTTACTGAAATGTTTGCTTATTGTGATTAATTTCAAATTTCTACAAATGAAGTGTCATAAATGGAAAGAACACATTGGAAGATTAGAAAGAACATATACTTAGCTCCTGTTTTGGCTGTTATTATTCACACAGCTTTACTTTTTAATATTTGTTTGTTTCTTTCTTTGGCTGCACCTGGTCTTAGTTGAGATGCTCTGGATCTTGGGTCTTTGTAGCAACATGCGAACTTAGTTGTGGCATGTGGGATCTAGTTCCCTGATCAGGGATCAAACCCAGGCTCCCTGCATTGGGAACACAGAGTCTTAGTCACTGGACCACCAGGGAAGTCCCCACATAGTTATTTTCTTCACCCACATTTTTCCTCTTTTTTTTTTTTTTTTCACAAGTTAAATATATTACCTTAATATACAGTTAAATTTTATCTTGGAAACAGCAACAAATGTGGTTCAGTAGATGCTTCTGTGAGCACCAATGAGTTAATGAAAGTTGCAGACTATTGCTTGACACCAAGATGAGCAAAAGGACGCTAATTCCCAGTCACATCTATGTCTCCACTGTCATTTCTGGTCTCTTGCTCGTCTTCCCTTTTTTTTTTTTAAATTATTTATTTTTGGCTGTGCTGGGTCTTCATTGCTGTGCAGGCTTTTCTTTAGTTGTTCATGCCGAGGCTACTCTTTAATTGCACTGCACGTCTTCTCATTGCAGTGGCTTCTCTTGCTCTGGAGCACGGGCTCTGGGGCACATGGGTTTCAGTAGCTGTGGCTCCTGGGCTCCAAGGCGCAGGTTCGGTAGTTGTGGCACATGAGCTTAGTTGCTCTGTGGCATCTTCCCCCACATCAGGGATTGAACCAGTGGCTCCTGCATTGGCAGGTGAATTCTTTACCACTGAGCGACCAGGGAAGCCCCTGTCTTCGCTTTAAATAGTCTTATCTTCTGGGTGATTATGGAGGTTTTGTCCTCAACATACTCCAGGGTCTAGGAGGAGACGAGAGTATAGCTGCAGCTGTCTCTAATTTGTTGTTGTTGAAGTCATAACTTAAAACTTGGAATAAAAAAAAGAGAAATCTTTAATGTTACCATTTATCATAAATTTTTCATCAGCTGAATATTATTTCCTACCTCATCCACTCTGAATCCTTTTTTTAAAATTTCATTTATTTATTTAGGCTCTGCTGGGTCTTCATTGCAGTTCGAGGAAAGGACATTGGTTTAATAGTTGTGGCACACAGGTTTTGTTGCCCCGTGGCATGTGGAATCTTCCCAGACCAAGTATCGAACCTGTGTCCCCTACGTTGGCAGGCAGATTCTTAACCATTGATCACCAGTGAAGCCCCCACTCTGAATCTTAAAAACACACACCAAACAAATATTGTGATCTTGCCTTCCACTCTCTTTTTGTTTTAAGTGACTATTTGCTCCTAAATACAGGCAGAAATTTTACAAATTTTGATTGATCTTACCAGTAATAACATGGGATGCATTATCTTGTTTTCTTAATTTAAGATTTGGAGGCAAGGGTCTCAAAGGAGGGTTTCTGAGCATTGAGGCTGCACAAAATACTGATATCTGCAAGTTTCTCTCCTGTTACCTCTTTATCTTTGGGAAAGTGAATGTAGCATTAAGAATAATAGCAAACCTCACCAAGGAAACACCAGAACAATAAAAATGTGACGCTGAAAAGGAATCAAAGGCTTCTCATATAAGTGGAAAAGCATATGATTTTGACAGTCATTTGATTTTATTTCTCCTCCCCAAAGAAATAGCAAATATTAAGAAATCCAAAGTTCATAACAGCGAAGTATGTGCATACTTTAAGATAAATTTTAGTCTTCTTACATATTATTATTGCTATGTACGCGTGCGTGTGTAGTTGCTTCAATTGTGTCTGACTCTTTGCGACCCTATGGACTGCAGCCCCCCAGGCTTCCTGTCTGAGGAATTCTCTAGGCAAGAGTACTGGGATGGGTTGCCATGCCCTCCTACAGGGGATCTTCCTGACCCAGGGATGGAACTCCCATCTCCTGTGGCTCCTGCATTGCAGGCGAATTCTTTACTGCTGAGCCACCAGGAAGCCCATTGCTATGTACAGATGCATACAATTCTAGAGAATTGTAGGGAAACCTCGAAGAGTTTAAAGGCTATAATTATCACAAAAGGTTTTTCCTGATTACATAGTTTCCGGTTGACCTTGCTAACATCACAGTATTTGTAATCCTACTTACCAAACCTGGAAGGACAGGTCAGTTTACACATTTACTCATTTGGGGATGTTATAGTGGTAATATAAAATATTTATTGCTAAACTGAAATCCTCAAGACTGTATATAATATGCATATTTCAAAATAATGAAGCTAATTTGACATTACATGTTAGAAATATGCAAATAGACATTTGTACTATTATCATGTATCAAGGCTTATGTTTTTTGAAAATACAGTGCTTCATAATGTCAGTGTTATATCTTGGGTTGTATATATAAGAGTTATGCATGTATTTTTATTTTAATTATTAAGGGCACAATTGTGCATTCAATATATCAAAATCAAGCAATAAATGAAAGCTCTTTTGTAAGAAATCTGATTTGGAGACACTACCTCAAGAAAAAAACATGTCTTTCAATCTTTGATGTGATGTAATCACCACCTGGTGGCAACTTACTAGAAACTCAGTGTATGTCGTAAATTCATCTGAAAAGTATTTGGGGAATTGCCTACAAAGAAAACGTGGTAGGTTTTGTGTAATGATTTTTATGTCCTTAAAAATCACTTTTTGTTGTAAAACAATTATTTACTCTCAAGAGAAACAATAAACAATATAAATTGTAATAGAGAAGTAGAGAGTCACCCCTGTTTCTACTACCACCCAAGGATAACTGCTGCTAACATTTTGGGTATATATTCTTCTAGAGTGTTTCTGTGCATATATACACAGATTTTTTTTTTCTAACCAGAAACCATCTTTGTTTTTGAAATTTCCTATTTTATTCATGCTCCTAACTTTATCAGCTGCTGTTTGAATCAATACACTAAGCATGGATACTGGCTGATGATCTGAGAAATAATCCAACATTGCCTACCGAATCCACATAATCCTGGAACTCATGAACATCCCCAGGATCCAAATAGATGGTTAAATCTCATGATCTCTGGATCTAAGGTGACCAATTTATAGCTCAAAAAAGTTAAACCGGGGACTTCCCTGGTGGTCCAGTGGTTAAGAATCTGCCTTTCAATGCAGGGGAGGTGGGTTTGATCCCTGTTTGGGGAACTAAGATCCCACATCCACGAAGCAATTAAGCCCGTGCCACAACTACTGAGCCTGTGAACCACAATTAGAGAGTCCGTGGGCCACGGTGGAAGACCTCACATGATGTAATGAGGATTCCATGTGCTGCAACTGAGATCCATAGCAGCCAAATGAATAAAAAACAAAACAACCTGAATTCTTCTGAGTAGCCTTTTCTAATTCCTAGACTATGACAAGTGGCCCTACCCTGTGCTCCCATTGCTCCATGTAAACTCCAAGGCTGCAGGGCCCAGCACCTAACTCAGCATCTGGATCATTAGAGGTCCTCAGTGACTAGACAAAGCACCAAGAGAGAGGCAAATATACCACAAGTGTGTGTGAAATTCCATGTGACCACGGAGAGAAAAAGTTGAAAAGAAAGGGCACTCAGAAATGTGGCTCAAAGGTAAGTAATACTAAAACAATTTTTAGTCACTGGTTCAATTGTTAAATTTAAATTAAAAATAATTCATTTCCTCAGTTGCACTAGACACATTTCAAGTGCTCAGTATCACTTGTGTCTGGTGTTGAACAACATGTGTGTGTGTTAAGTCGCTTCAGTCATGTCCAACTCTGTGGGACCCCATGGACTGTAGCCTGCTAGGCTCCTCTGTCCATGGAATTCTCCAGGCAAGAATACTGGAGTGGATTGCCATGCCCTGCTCCAGGGGATCTTCCCAACTCAGGGATCGAACCCTCCTCTCTTATGTCTCCTGCATTGGCAGGCAGGTTCTTTACCACCAGCACCACCTGGGGAGCTTGAACAACATAGTAATAGATGACTGTGAGATTTTTTAGCAACTAAATAATAAGTCAGAAGGGTATCCTAGAAAGACTTGTTATCAGTAAAATCAGTACAGGATGTGATGATTGAGAGAGGAGAGAAAAGTTACATCTGGAATGAACGTACTAGAATATACATGAATGTGGGTACTAGAACCGTAGCAGTGAGGTGTTAAGAGGAGTGGGCAAATCTGAGATAGGTTGCAAAGAAATCACTGGTATGTCTTGATGACTGATTGGCAACGAGAGAAGAAAAAACTATTCAAGAGTGGTAGCCAGCCTCCAAACAACCCTCAATGACCCCTGCCTCCCAGTATTCACACCCTGGTGTAGTCCCCTCCCACACTGTACCAGGCATGGTCTGTGTGACCTATAGAATAAAGCAATAGTGATGGTACCTCATTCCCAAGATTAGGTTATAAGAGATATGGTGGCTTCTGTCTGGTGGCTCTCTTGTGGATCACTTCGTCTGGAAGAAGCTAGCTGCTACTTTGTGAGAAACCCTAAAGAGAGGACCTTGAGGCTAGAATTGAAAGCAGCCAACGAGCATGTGAGTGAGTCTGGAGGTGGGCTCTTCTGCCCCAGGAGAGCACTCAAATGACCACTGTCCCAGCTAACGAATTGACTGCAATCTCAGCAAAGATTCTGAGCCAGAACCACCCTCCTAAGCCTCTCTCTGATTCCTGAGCCTCAGAATCAGAGACATACTAAATGTTTGTTGTTTTAAGTTGCTAAACTTTGGGGTAACTTGTATCAGCAACTGATAATTATTGCATCAAGCACTAATAAAAAGATAACCTAATTTAAAAATGAGCAAGAGAGTTAAAACTGCTACTTTACAGAAAAAGATAAAAAGTATATGAAAAAGTGCTCAATATCATTAGCTACAAGGGAAATGTAACTGGAAACCACAATGAGATAATACTATACACACACCACTAGACTAAAATTAAAAAGACTGACAGCACAAAATATTGATAAGGATGTGGAGCAACCACAATTCTTTTTCTTTAGGTTGAGATATGTGAAAGTGAAAGTGAAGTCGCTCAGTCGTGTCCGACTCTTTGCGACCCCATGGGCTGTAGCCTACCACACTCCTCTGTCCCTGAGATTTTCCAGGCAAGAGTACTGGCTGCTACTGCTACTGCTAAGTCGCTTCAGTCGTGTCCGACTCTGTGTGACCCCATAGACGGCAGCCCACCAGGCTCCCCCGTCCCTGGGATTTTCCAGGCAAGAACACTGGAGTGGGTTGCCATTTCCTTCTCCGATGCATGAAAGTGAAAAGTGAAAGTGACGTCGCTCAGTCGTGTCTGACTCTTTGCGACCCCATGGACTGCAGCCTACCAGGCTCCTCCGACCATGGGATTTTCCAGGCAAGAGTACTGGAGTGGGGTGCCATTGCCTTCCTCAGAGGATCTTCCCAACCCAGGGATCGAACCTGGGTCTCTCGCACTGTAGGCAGACGTTTTACCATCTGAGCCACCAGGGAAGTCGGGTTGAGGTTGAGATATAATTCATGTATAATACAGATTTACCAATTTAAATTATGTAATTCAATGGTCTTTAGTATAGTGCAACCATCACAGTGGGCTTCCATGGTAACTCAGTGGTAAAAAATCCACCTGCCAATGCAGGAGATGCAGGAGACTCGGGTTTGATCCCTGGGTTGGGAAGAGCCCCTGGAGAAGGAAACGGCAACCCATGCCAGTATTCTTGCCTGGGAAATCCCATGGACAGAGGAGGCTGGCAGGTTACAGTCCATGGGTTCACAAAAGAGTCAGACATGACTTAGCAACTAAACAACAACAAAAATATCACAACATATTTTAGAGTATTTTTATTACACCAAAAAGAAACCCAAATGACTTAGCTGTCACCCTCCAGTTGTCCCACCACTCCTCCCAAGCCCTAGGCAGCCACTAGTCTACTTTCTATCTCTATATATTTACTTGTTCTAGACACTTGTATCAATGGAATCATAAAAAAATGTGATCTATTGTGACTGGCTTCTTCACTTTGCAGTGTTTTCAAGGTTCATTCATGTGTTAGCATGTATCAACAGTTCATTTCTTTTTATTGTCAAATAATATTTTATTGTGTGCATATTCACTTAAAAATCCACCAGTTAGGCCAACTTTTTGATGATTATGAATAATGCTTTCATAGAGATTTGTGTGGACTATGTTTTCATTTCTCTTGGGTGTATATCCAGAAGTGGAATTGCTAGGTCTCATGTTAACTCTGTGTTTAACCATTTAAGGGACTGTCAGACTTCTTTTCTGAAATGGCCATGGCATTTTACATTCCCACCAGTATTCAGGATTTCAGTTTCTCCACCAACAGCTGTTATTATCTGTCTTTTTGATGATAGCCATCCTAATAGGTGTGAAGTCACATCTCATCATGGTTTTGATTTGCATTTCCCTGATGGCCAATCATATTGAGCACCTTGTCATGTGATTATTGATCAATTGTACATCTTCTTTGATCTTCTCTGGTGGCTTAAACAGTAAAGAATCTACCTGCAATGCAAGAGACCTGGGTTCAACCCCTGGGTCAGGAAGATCCCCTGAAGAAGGAAATGGCAGTCCACTCCAGTATTCTTGCCTGGGAAATCCTGTGAACAGAGGAGCCTGGTGGGCTACAATCCATTGGGTGGCAAAGAATTGGACATGACTTAGTGACTAAGCAACAACAATATCTTCTTTGGAGAACTGTCTTTTCAATCTGCTGTCCATCTAAAGAATTGGGCTATTTGTCATTTTTTACTATTGAGTTGTTACAGTTCTTTACATATTGTAGATACGACCTCCTTACCATATATATCATTTGCAAATTTGTTTCCCATTCTGTGGATTGTCAGCAACTAGAATTCTTAGTCTAAAATAATACAAACACTGAAAAAAGTTTTAGGTTACATAATTTGCCTAAGGTCACTAAACTCTTAGTGTGCTAGAGGCAGGTCAGGACTGAATACATAATTTGTGGAGCTTATTGCAAAATGAAATGCAGATTCCTTTGTTCAAAAATTATTAAAAGAATAGCATTAAAGCAAAGGCACAGTCCTTCTAAGCATGGGGCCCTGTGAGCCACAGATAACACAAACATGAAGCTGGGGCATAGGGAAGATTTGAATTTTGGACTTACCATGGGAAAGCCCATGCTTTTCAAAGTAACCCATGCTGATGATTGTTCATTTTTTGTGCACACTAACTGACGGTGATGTCAGAGTTCAGTTCGGTTGCTCACTTGTGTCTGACTCTGCGACCCCATGGACTGCAGCACACCAGGCTTCCCTGTCCATCATCAACTCCCGGAGTTTACTCAAACTCATGTCCATTGAGTCAGTGATGCCATCCAACCATCTCATCCTCTGTCGTCCCCTTCTCCTTCTGCCTTCAATCTTTCCCAGCATCAGGGTCTTTTCAAATCAGTCAGTTCTTCACATCAAGTGGTCAAAGTATTGGAGTTTCAGCTTCAGTATCAGTCCTTCCAATGAATATTCAGGACTGATTTCCTTTAGGATGGACTGGCTAGAACTCCTTGCAGTCCAAGGGACTCTCAAGAGTCTCCTCCAACACCACAATTCAAAAGTATCAATTCTTCGGCGCTCAGCTTTCTTCACCGTCCAACTCTTACATCCATACATGACTACTGGAAAAACCATAGCCTTGACTAGATGGACCTTTGTTGGCAAAGTAATGTTTTTGCTTTTTAATATGCTGTCTAGGTTGGTCATAGCTCTTCTTCCAAGGAGCAAGCATCTTTCAATTTCTGCAGCCACCATCTGCAGTGATTTTGGAGCCCCCCAAAATAAAGTCTGTCACTGTTTCCATTGTTCCCGCATCTATTTGCCACGAAGTGATGGGACCAGATGCCATGATCTTAGTTTTCTGAATGTTGAGCTTTAAGCCAACTTTTTCACTCTCCTCGTTCACTTTCATCAAGAGGCTCTTTAGTTCTTCTTCACTTTCTGCCATAAGGGTGGTGTCATCTGCATATCTGAGGTTATTGATATTTCTCCCAGCAATCTTGATTTCAGCTTCTGCTTCATCCAGCCTGGCATTTCTCATGATGTATTCTGCATATAAGTTAAATAAGCAGGTTGACAATATACAGCCTTGACGTACTCCTTTCCCAAACTGGAACCAGTCTGTTGTTCCATGTCCAGTTCTAACTGTTGCTTCCTGACTGGCATACAGATTTCTCAGGAGGCAGGTCAGGTGGTCTGGTATTCCCATCTCTTGAAAAAATGTTCCACAGTTTATTGTGATCCACACAGTCAAAGACTTTAGCATAGCCAATAAAGCAGAAGTAGGTATTTTTCTGGAACTCTCTTGCTTTTTCGATGATCCAACGGATGTTGGCAATTTGATCTGTGGTTCCTCTGCCTTTTCTAAATCCAGCTTGAACATGTGGAAGTTCGTGGTTCAAGTACTGTTGAAGCCTGGCTTGGAGAATTTTGAGCATTATTTTGATAGCATGTGAGATGAGTGCAATTGTGCCATAGTTTGAGCATCTTTTGGCGTTGCCTTTCTTTGGGATTGCCTTTCTTAAGTCCCAGAGAAGGTGATGTCATAGGGTGATGTCAAATATCAATCTCCCCCAACTGATTAAAAACTGAATTGGAAGTCAGGAGTTCTTTCTTTTGCCCTGTTTGTCCTCTGTTCAATGGGTATTTGGTAATTATATTTGAGGTAAGGAGAGAGGTAATTTTGGACCAAAGCCTTGACAGTATATCCACAGATGTCAACTTGCTGAGACTAACTCCTTCAAATTCCCTCTCTCTGAAATTCTTGAGTTACTCCTTCTTGATAAATATATCAGTGCTTCAGTGGTGATGAAATGTTTGCTGGGGGACATCTGGGTGTATCAGGTCGCAGAGGGCCAATCTTGTGTATCTACGTAACAGTGGATACTAGTGGATGAGTTAAATTTTGGTTTCATTCAAGAGTAGGCTACTTTCTAAGTGCAATTATGCTTTCACTGATAACAGTAACTTAGTTCAGTTGAAGACATATCTATCATCTCTTAAGGAGATAATTCTTATCTGTCATTAAGAAAGAGTGGGGAATTTATAACTTTTCCAAAAAATTGGAAATGTTAGTATCTCAATCCTAATATGAAAGTTCTGCTAATGTTAGGCTAGCAAAAAATTACATAAATGTCCTCTTCTTATCACATTTCATCCATTTGATTCTCAGAATAGAAAGTAAGTTTATATTTTTTTAAAATTAAAAACAAATTTTTTTTGACCCCACCGCCAGGTATGCGGGATCTTAGTCCCCAAACCAGGGGTAAAATTTATGTCCTCTGAAGTGGCTGGCTGCGCAGTGTTAACCACTGGACCGCTAACGAAGTCCTAAGCTTACATTTTTAATTTTAAAAAAGTCCTTAAAGCTCCAGAAAAGTCTCTCCTAGCACTCTTGGAAACTAAGCTAGCTAGACCGCTTGGGCTTTTCCCAACGGAGCCCCTAGCGAGCAATTTCCTCCACGCTCCCTATCAGCCCGCCTCTGCTCTCTGACCACGGCTTCAGCCCCACCTCGACCTCCGTCTCCACCGGGGGCGGGGCCACTCCCCGCCCCACCCACCTCCTTTCTCTGTGAGCCCTGCCCCCCAGCGCGGCCCAGCGGAAACAGCCTGCTCTGGGCCTCTCTAGCCCCCTGGAGGACTTGTCCTCTGTTTCCGGAGGCTCCTGGCGGCAGTAGGCGGGTCTGACGTGAAGAGCCACGCCGAGTGGGCTGCTCTGGCAGGGCTGCCTTAGCTCCGGGGTTTTGGCGATGGGGCTGCAGGAGTTGTGCAGACTCATGTCGAGGTGAGGAAGCGAGCGGCTAAGGACAGCCTCGTCCGTTGCGCTTGCCCGGATGAAAAAGGTCGGGAGTGGGGACTGTCTGGCCTTGAAGTTTCGCGTCGGCTTTGGAGACGCAGCTCTCAGACCCGACTCGCCCGGATCACCCGCCCCCCCCCCAACCTCCTCCGAGGTTCGCCTTATTCCTTCTAGCACCGTCTTCTCAGCATCGCCTTCGTTTTCTGCCTCTCTGGCTCTTAGGCATCCTTGACCCCTGTTCCTTTCCTTCTTTAGAGTTGAGTAAGTTTGGAAGAGACGCAGAGTTTTAACTTGGAGGAATTTTGTGGCATCTTTTGTGCTGCTAACAAACACTCGTGCTTTGCTATGTGTCTCTGTGCTTGTGGTGTGACTATTGTTCAGCTCTGTCGCATGATTCCAGCGTTGGTATAGGTGTCTGAAACTTTGAGCCCTGTGTTACGCACACGCAGCTTGCCTTGGGGAAGTATGTGTGCAAACGTTTAATTTTTGGAAGTGCTGTCAATGCAGCTTGAGCTCAGCTGAGAAAATCTGGTAGCGATCACGAGGCAGGCGGTTAGACTGCAGCAGTCCTGAGACCATTTGCCTGACCCCCGTGCATTACCCGGTAGCAGCTGTGACCGCTTTAAGGGAGATCCAGCTGATTAGCTTGACAGGTGAAATTCCTGGGGTTTTTAACCTTGGTTTTTGCCTTGGGGAAAAGAGATGGGCGTGTTTTTTTTTTGATTTAAGGATAGTTACGGCTTTAGAGTGGGCTTCCTAGATGGCGCTAGTGGTCAGGAACCCACCTGCCTATCCAGGAGACGTAGGAGACCACGGGTTCGATCCCTGGATGGGGAAGAACTCCTGGAGAAGGAAATGGCAACCCACTCCAGCTTCCTTACCTGGAGAATCCCATGGACAGAGAAGCCTGACCGGCTATAGTCCATAGGGTCGCAAAGAGTTGGACACGGCTAAAGAGCCTTAGCATGCACAGCTTTAGAGCAATGTGTCTTGTTTTAACACGGTATCCATGGGCCTGGGGGAGGGGGGGCTTCCCATGAGCCACTAGTGGTGAAGAACTCGTCTGCCAGTGCAGGAGACAAAAGAGACGTGAGTTTGATCCCTGGGTCTGGGAGATCCCCTGGAGGAGGGCATGGCAACCCGCTCCAGTGTTCTTGCCTGGAGCATCCCATGGACAGAGGAGCCTGGTGGGCTTATGGGCCACAGGGTGGCAAAAAGTCGGACACGACTGAAAGGACAGCATGAATGCACGCTGCGGACCTGATGTTCAGTATTTGAAAAAAAAAATAGAGTTGCTTTCCTTCTCCCTGTGTGTTTTTTAAAAAAATTATTGACTTGTTTATTTTTATACCTTGAAATTAGTTGTCCCTGTGACTCTAACTAGCTCACAGAGAGACTTGGCAGATATAAAGAAAATCAGTATATGTAATCACTGCTGCTGCTTTTTTGAAGCTTTGAACAAATACCAAATTGTTTGAGAAACAAATTGGGAAGGCATATTTGTTAACAAAATTAAATGACTTGGGAAAGACTTTGTCATTCCCAGAGTTCAGGTTGGCTTATTCCTCCCCGAGTTGCAAGGTGCACTGATTAGGCAAGTCCCGGACCCATCTGGGGGCTTTGATGAGAGATGCGTTTTCCAGGGGTAGGCCTGGTGTCGGTATTACCCTAGCAAAGCAGAGAACGGAGGCCAGTATCATCCACTCTTTAACATGTAGTCTACAAATGTATTAAGTTATAGAGTGCCAAAGTTTTCTGAGAGGAAGTAGGGTCTCTGTTCTCTGGTTGACATTGTTGTCCAGTCCTTAAAGTCCGGCTACGTTTGGCTTTTCGGCCAGTGTCTTGCTTTCCTACTGTCATTCTTCACTACTTATCTTGCCCTGGTGCCAGTACAGCCCTTGCAATTTGTCATCGTTGCTGTTTCCCAATAAAGTACCTCACTTTGAAGATAACTCTCAAGTTCGTATGACTAACCCTAATTTATCCTGAGCTCTAGTACTATTCACAACCACCTGAATGTCTTCTTTGCACCTCAAATGTACATTTGGACATAACTGCAACCCTTGTTCCACCTTTACAGTTTTAACTTCTTAGTACTATCCATCCTTTTAGATTCCTAAGGTTATCTAAGTTCTCCCACGCTCTCAATCCTTATCTCTTCCTGCTGATTCGAATTTGACCACTCTTCTCATGACCTTATCACGCGTTCATTTTGTGGAAACTTTAGTTATCTCTTGTTCAGTCGCCAAGTCGTGTCTGACTTTTTGCGACCCCCTAGACTGCAGCTCACCATACTTCCCTGTCCTTCACCATCTTCCCGTATTTACTCAAACTCATGTCCATTGAGTCAGTGATGCCATCCAATCAGCTCATCCTCTGTCGTCCCCTTCTCCTCCTGCCCTCAATCTTTCCCAGTATCAGGGTCTTTTATGGTGAGTCAGCTCTTCGCATCAGGTTGCCAGAGGATTGGAGCTTCAGCATCAGTCTTCCAATGAATATTCAGGGTTGATTTACTTTAGGATTGACTGGTTTGATCTCCTTGCTGTCCAAGGGACTCTCAAGAGTCTTCTCCAGCACTACATATGAAAAGCATCAATTCTTCGGCACTCAGCCTTCTTTATGATCCAACTCTCGAATCCGTACGTGACTGCTGATTTCTCTCTCATCTGTTTGCAATTTGAATAGGTTCTGCACATGGCTGCCATATTAATCTTGCTAAAGTTTACTTCAGTGCCATCCATTTCTCTGCTCAGAAGCTTTTAGAGGTTGTCCTCTTATCTATGGAATTAAATAAAAGCTTCCCAGCCTGGGTTTCAAAGATTTGGCCCCAGTTTACTTCATGAATTCAATGGTACTTACTGTTCTGTTACCAGCTCCTGGGAGATAGTATTCTAGGCACTTCTATTATCCAGTGGCCGAACTAGACTACTTGTTCTTATTATTTCTTACTTCAGGTCCTTGAAGTCCAAAGAGATCAGATGAGAAACAGATATTTAAACAAAAGTAATAGTTATCAACTCTGGGGATAAGTGTCTTAAAGGAAAAGAGGACCAGGTTTAGAAGGAATGGGCGATCAGGGAGCCTCTTCAAAGAGACTGATTCCTTAAGTTGTTAGTAATACTCATTCCCTTCTGCATCTCCTCTGTGGTCTGCTGAACTGTATTCTTTTGGTTTGCTTCTTGGTCTACCTCTCTTTACTTCTATGTAGTTGTTTCTGAAGACTCAATACTTGATTCAGTTATGTTTTTTCTATGCTGAAAGTGAAAGTTTTAGTCGCTCAGTCGTGTCCGACTCCCAGAGTTAACTCAAACTCATGTCCATCCAGTCGGTGATACCATCCATCCATCTCATCCTCTGTTGTCCCGTTCTCCTCCTGCCTTCAATCTTTCCCAGCATCAGTGTCTTTTTCAGTGAGTTAGCTCTTTGAATCAGGTGGCCAAAGTATTGGAGCTTCAGCTTCAGCATCAGTCCTTCCATTGAAGGAAGGACCCCATGGACTGTAGCCCCTTTCTATGCTGAGTCACAAACTCAAATGCAGGTGCTCAGATAGAAGCATTGAGTGGTGCTGGCTGGTGGCAGCAGTGAGGATGAGCCGGGAACTAGTGAGCAATGGAGGGGGCTTACCTGGTGGCTCAGCAGTAAGGGATCTGCCTGCCAGTGCAGGAGACGTGAGTTCGATCCTGGGTTGGGAAGTTCCCTGGAGAAAGAAATGGCAATCCACTCCAGTATTCTTGCCTGGGAAATCTCAGAGACAGAGGAGCCTGGTGGGCTACAGTCCCTGGGGCCGCAAAGGGTCAGACATGACTTAGTGACTAAACAACAAGTGAGCAATAGAGAGCCCTCTGTCTCAAGGAGGCAGCTTTTCAGCTTTTTCAGGCAGCTTTTCAGCTTTATCCTGGGTATTGTTGCCATTGTGAAACCTAGGCCCAGGGTTTCCATAACTATCAATATTTCTGGAAAGGCTGGAAAACTGCATTTTTAAGTGAAATCTCTTGATTTTAAAAATCTTTGTCATTTAAAATCCTGGTTACCATACAACACATTTGTAGGCACAGGCAGTCATCAGGCCACAGGTTTCAGCTGCAACTTTGTAATTTATTCCCCATATGCATGTGACTTGTTGACATGTCTTTAGCTAACTTTTCTTTCAAACTCCGGTCTCTTCTCCACTCACTGTTGAATATTTTTACTTATACTGTTACAAACTCAAGAAATTAAAAATGGAATTCATATTTCATCCTACAAACCAACTAGTTTCCTTTCCAAGATTTTCAGTACCTATTTCTCCTGATTCTCCTGGCTTGAAATCTTGGGGTCATTTTTGGCATAATTCTTTTTCTTTTCCGTTGAGTTTTACTTGAAAATAACTCCGTAAATCATGCTTTTGTTTCCACAGTTGCTCTGCATCAGTTCCTGTCTGAATTACTTGGCCTTGGACTTGATCTTCTATTCTATTCACATTCTACTTTGCCTACTTCTGCTGTAATAATCTTCATTAAGCACTATTTTTATTGTATGGTCATCTTAAACAGGTTCACTGAAAGTTAATTTTGTAAGCCCATGTGTGCTTTCTTTTTGATAATCAAAAATCTAAATGATAAGTTTCTCATTCTTCTTAGTTGTTTTTAACCTTAGCATGTATCAGGATCACCCAGAGGGTTTGTTAAAACATAGGTTTCTGAGCCTTTCCGCACAGTGTCTGATGCAGTAGGTGCGGGATGGGGTCAAGTATTTGCATTTCTACCATGTTCCCAGGTAAACTGATGATGTAGGCCCAGGAACCACTTTTGGAACAACTGCTGGAGAAGGCAATGGCACCCCACTCCAGTACTCTTGCCTGGAAAATCCCATGGATGGAGGAGCCTGGTAGGCTGCAGTCCATGGGGCTGCAAAGAGTCGGACACAACTGAGCGACTTCACTTTCACTTTTCACTTTCATGCTTTGGAGAAGGAAATGGCAACCCACTCCAGTGTTCTTGCCTGGAGAATTCCAGGGATGGGGGAGCTTGGTGGGCTGCCATCTATGGGATCGCACAGAATCGGACACGACTGAAGCGACTTAGCAGTAGCAGCAGTTGCTAGCAGCAGAGTTGACCATCATGTGAAGGAAGTAAGCCTTACAAAGTGAATTAGTGAATTAGCAGCAGCTGGGATGTGCACGCCTCTTCCCTTCCACCAGATGGCACTCTTGGAGCCAATAGGAAGCAATATGAAGATCGTAAATTCAGAATTACTTGGAGACTGAACATGCAGATACATTTTTGAGTTATAAAAGTTAATACCAGATATTAAATAATAGTTGAGTATAAGTTGGAACATACAGAAGTAATATGATTATATAGAATCTGGCAGGGAACTTAGTTGTACTTAAGTTTGTTTTCTATTTTGCTTTATAGTAATTGGTCCAGAGATTTTTTTGACCTGTAAATGTGATACACAGTGATTTGAACTGACGTTTTATAGGTTTATATTCAGTTCAGTTCAGTCGCTCAGTCGTGTCCGACTCTTTGCGACCCCATGAATTACAGCATGCCAGGCCTCCCTGTCCATCACCAACTCCTGGAGTTTACCCAAACCCATGTCCATCGAGTCAGTGATGCCATCCAACCATCTCATCCTCTGTCGTCCCCTTTTCCTCCTGCCCCTAATCCTACCCAGCATCAGGGTCTTTTCCAATGAGTCAACTCTTCACATGAGGTGGCCAAAGTATTGGAGTTTCAGCTTCAACATCAGTCCTTCCAATGAACACCCAGGATTGATCTCCTTTAGGATGGATTGATTGGATCTCCTTGCAGTCCAAGGGACTGTCAAGAGTCTTCTCCAACACCACACTTCAAAAGCATCAATTCTTTGGCGCTCAGCTTTCTTCACCGTCCAACTCTCACATCTATACATGACCACTGGAAAAACCATAGCCTTGACTAGATGGACTTTTGTTGGCAAAGTAATGTCTCTGCTTTTAAATATGCTGTCTAGGTTGGCCATAACCTTCCTTCCAAGGAGTAAGCGTCTTTTAATTTCATGGCTGCAATCACCATCAGCAGTGATTTTGGAGCCCCCCAAAAATAAAGTCTCTCACTGTTTCCACTGTTTCCCCATCTATTTCCCATGAAGTGATTGGGCCAGATGCCATGACCTTAGTTTTCTGAACGTTGAGCTTTAAGCCAACTGATTCACTCTCCTCTTTCACTTTCATCAAGAGGCTCTTCAGTTCTTCTTCACTTTCTGCCATGAGGGTGGTGTCATCTGCATATCTGAGGTTATTGATATTTCTCCCGGCAATCTTGATTCCAGCTTGTGTTTCTTCCAGCTGAGCGTTTCTCATGATGTATTCTGCATAGAAGTTAAATAAGCAGGGTGACAATGTACAGCCTTGACGTACTCCTTTTCCTATTTGGAACAAGTCTGTTGTTCCATGTCCAGTTCTAACTGTTGCTTCCTGACCTGCATACAGGTTTCTCAAGAGACAGGTCAGATGGTCTGGTATTCCCATCTCTTTCAGAATTTTCCACAGTTTATTGTGATCCACACAGTCAAAGGCTTTGGCATAGTCAATAAAACAGAAATAGATGTTTTTCTAGAACTCTCTTGCTTTTTCGATGATCCAGCGGATGTTGGCAATTTGATCTCTGGTTCCTCTGCCTTTTCTAAAACCAGCTTGAACATCTGGAAGTTCACGGTTCACGTATTGCTGAAGCCTGGCTTGGAGAATTTTGAGCATTACTTTACTAGCATGTGAGATGAGTGCAATTGTGCGGTAGTTTGAGCATTCTTTGGCATTTCCTGTCTTTGGGATTCGAATGAAAACTGACCTTTTCCAGTCCTGTGGCCACTGCTGAGTTTTCCAAATTTGCTGGCATATCGAGTGCAGCACTTTCACAGCATCATCTTTCAGGATTTGAAATAGCTCAACTGGAATTCCATCACCTCCACTAGCTTTGTTCGTATTGATGCTTTCTAAGGCCCACTTGACTTCACATTCCAGGATGTCTGGCTCTAGGTGAGTGATCACACCATCATGATTATCTGGGTCGTGAAGATCTTTTTTGTACAGTTCTTCTGTGTATTCTTGCCACCTCTTCTTAATATCTTCTGCTTCTGTTAGGTCCATACCATTTCTGTCCTTTATCGAGCCTATCTTTGCATGAAATGTTCCTTTGGTATCTCTAATTTTCTTGAAGAGATCTCTAGTCTTTCCCAATCTGTTGTTTTCCTGTACTTCTTTGCATCGATCGCTGAGGAAAGCTTTCTTATCTCTCCTTGCTATTCTTTGGAACTCTGCATTCAGATGGGAATATCTTTCCTTTTCTCCTTTGCTTTTCGCTTCTCTTCTCTTCCCAGCTATCTGTAAGGCCTCCTCAGACAGCCATTTTGCTTTTTTGCATTTCTTTTCCATGGGGATTGTCTTGATTCCTGTCTCCTGTACAATGTCACGAACCTCTGTCCATAGTTCATCAGGCACTCTGTCTATCAGATCTAGTCCCTTAAATCTATTTGTCACTTCTACTGTATACTCATAAGGGATTTGATCTAGGTCATACCTGAATGGCCTAGTGGTTTTCCCTACTTTCTTCAATTTAAGTCTGAATTTGGCAATAAGCAG
This sequence comes from Giraffa tippelskirchi, assembly GCF_054371585.1. NCBI lineage: Eukaryota > Metazoa > Chordata > Mammalia > Artiodactyla > Giraffidae > Giraffa > Giraffa tippelskirchi. Next base: position 68,976,809 of record NC_137277.1, read on the forward strand.
TTCATGATCTGAGCCACAGTAACTTTCTTCAAATGAAATAAATTTTTTTTGAGCTTCATTGATTTATTCACCTTTCCCCCTTTAGTGTGGACTTGAATTTTCACTATTGGAATGGTGGAAGAAATTTGGGTTAGTTTCCTTTAAAAAAAATTTTTTTTTATTGAAATATAGTTGCTTTACAATGTTGTGTTAGTTTCTGCTGTACAGCAAAGTACATCATTTATACATATAAACATATTTACTCTTTTATAGAGTTCCTTCCCATTCAAGTCACCACAGATCATTGAGCTAACCCTGTGCTAAATAGGAGGTTCTCATTAGTTATCTCTTTTATATATAGTAGTGCGTATGTCAATCCCAGTGTCTCAATTCGTCCCCCATCCCCGCTGTAGCCATAATATTCTTGGCATCTGCGACTCTATTTCTGTTTTGCTAATAAGTTCATTTGTACCATTTTTCTAGATTCTACATATAAGCAATATTATATGATACTCATTTTCATCTTTCTGACTTTTTCCCCGTCTTTCTGACTTTTAAATAAAACAATTTTTTTGGCCACATCACACAGCACGTGGGATCTTAGCTTCCCAACCAGGTGTGGAACCCACGCCTCCTGCAGTGGAAGCCCAGAGCCTTAATCACTGGACCAACAGGGAAGTCCCAAATAAAATTCTCTCTCATCAATAAAACTGGGATTTGAAACCAGGCCTTGTACTTCTGTTTATTCTTTATGCTACAGGTAGTCCTTCAATTATTACATAAAACTTGCCAGTCTGGCAGCATTAGCCTTGAAGTGGCATTTGGGTACTGGCCATTAAAGAATTCTGGAGAAGGAAATGGCAACCCACTCCAGTATTCTTGCCTGGGAAGTCCCATGGACAGAGAGGCCTGGTGGGCTACAGCCCATGGGGTTGCAAAGAGTCAGACATGACTTAGTGACTAAACAACAACATTAAGGAATTCAGAGTTATTTCGGGGGGACTTCTCTGTGATCAAGTGGCTAAGACTCCTGGATTCCCAATGCAGGGGGCCTGGATTTGATTCCTAATGAGGAAACTAGCTCCCACATGCCTCAACCAAGAACTGGCACAGCCAAATAAATATTAATGAAATAAAAAGGAGTTCAGTGTTATTCTGGATCTAAAGAAATTAGCACTTAATTTTTTTGTTACTTAATTTTTCTTTTTGGAAGTTTTTGAATTAAGTTGAAAAAAATTTTAGAAATGGTGCTTTAGGGTAAGTATAGTTCAGATTTTAAAAGTCTATATGAAATTTATTTTAGAAATACTCCTAAAGCTAGAATCTGTCACTTCAGGTTAATTTTTATGAAGTATTGATTTTAATGACAACTTGTCTGAACTTTGGAATCATTTAGGAGGAGCGTCAAACAAAATATGGGCCCTATTTTGTTGTGTTAGGACACACAATGTCTGTATCCTTTCCAGAATGTCGTATGCTTGGAATCACAATATATAGCCTTTTCAGATTCACTGCTTTTGCTTAGCAGTGTATATTTAAGGTTCTTCTCTGTTTTTTGTTTTTTTATGGAGTTGCGTTGTTTCTTTTTATTGCTGAGTAGTATTTCACTGTGTATATTTACCACAGTTTGTTTATCCGTTCAGTTACTGAAGGACCTCTTTGTTACATCCACGTTTTGGCTAATATGAATAAAGCTATCATCAACATTCACGTGTAGGTGGACATAAGTTTTCAGCTCATTTGGGTAAACACCAAGGAGTGCAATAGCTGGGTCATATGATGAGAGTATGTTTAGTTTTTTAAGAAACTACCAAACTTTCCTTGAAAGTGGCTGTGTTGTTTTGTGTTCATACCACAATGAATGAGAATGAAACTTTTTTTTTTAAACTTTTTGTTCTAACTTTTTGTTTAAACTTTTGTTCAAAGAAGCTAAAGCAAGCATAAGGGAATGTAGTATTTATACATTGAAACATGACTACCCACATTACTGTGTTCATTGTATTCTACATCTGTTTCAGGTTTAATTCGTATAAAAGGACTAATATCATACTGCAGCATTTGGTAAGTTTGGACTTTGTTTTGCTGGCATTATTAGATTATGATGGGTAATTTAAAATGTCATTGTTAAGGAAGTAGAAAAATACTGGCAGATTTTGTTGGCCATGATACACTGTGGCTCCCAATTTTATAGTGTCAAATTTGACACATATAACTTGTAGGAGGTGGCATAAGGTTATAGATAAGAGGATGAATCTTCAGGTCAGAATGCTTAGGTTTAAATAATGGGTCTACTACTTAATCTTGGGCAGATTACTTGATCTCTCTCAGCCTCCTTTATTGATATTTTAAAAAGAGGGATATTAGTATTCACCTTAGAGTGCTTATGAATAATAAATAATTCATTTAAAAATCTAACAGTGCTTGGCATATAATAATCATTTAATACATGTTACCTACTATTGTACTAATAGTACCCTTCCAGAGCTTAGATGGTCTTAGTTTATCATGTTGTAAGGAAGAAATGATTTTTATTCATTTTTGTATATCTCCACTATTGACTGAATCTGTCCCCCCAAATTCATATGTTGAAATCTAATTGCCAGTGTGTTGATATTTGGAGATGGGGCTTTTAAGAGGTGATTAGGTCGGGAAGGCAGAGCTCTCATGAGTGAATCAGCACCTTTATAAGGGAAACACCAGAGAGCTCCCTCCCCTCTTCTGCCTTCTGTGGGAGGATGCAGTGAGAAGACAGCCACTGACTGTGAACTGGGAAGTGAGACCTCACCAGACTCTGAATCTGCAGGCAGCTTGATCTTGACTTCCCAGCCTCCGGAATTGTGAGAGTCAAATGCTGTATAAGCTACACAGTCTCTGGTACTTTTGTTATAGCAGCCTGAATGGGCTAAGACACCCTCTCATACAACCTGACAAGCACCTTGCACATAAAAATGACAAGTCCCTCTGATGTAGCACTTATGGTATGCCAGGTGCTATTCCAAGTACTGATACTTATTATTAATAGTTCAGTTGATTCTCATAGTCATATGGGATAGATAACTATAGACCTGTCATCTGTAGTTCTGAAACCTCAAAATCAGACATTTGTGGATGTTTGTGGTAAATGCATTTGGTGGCTATCTTGCTGTTCACACTGTCCGCAGTGTTTGCTGAACCCAGGGTATTCAAGGCACAAGCTAAGAGACTGGAAGGAGGCTCAAGGAGCCCTAGGAACTGCGGACTCATTTATTCTCTCCCAGCTGGCACGGCAGCCATAACACAGCCTCTCTTCTGGCTGATGCAGCAGCCGTAACATAACCAAAACACAGCTGTGACATAGCCATAGCATAGCCTCACATAACATAACCATGATGTCGCTCCAGTCTAGCCCTGATGCAGCAGCAGCAGCTGGGGCTTTCATGGTGAAGCTCATACAGGTGTACTGCACACACTAGCCTGCGACCAAGTGAGTACCTCATGATGTGCATGCACAGTACCATAAGCAGTCTCAGCTGTTACATACTGTGCAAAGTCATTGTCTACTAGGCTCCAAAATCACTGCAGATGGTGACTGCAGCCGTGAAATTAAAAGACTGTTACTCCTTGGAAGAAAAGCTATGACCAACCTAGACAGCGTATTAAAAAGCAAAGACATTACTTTGCTGACAAAGGTCCATCTAGTCAAAGATATGGTTTTTCCAGTAGTCGCATGTGGATATGGGAGTTGGACCATAAAGAAGGCTGAGTGCCAGAGAATTGATGCTTTTAAACTGTGGTGTTGGAGAAGACTCTTGAGAGTTCCTTGGACTGCAAGGAAATCAAACCAGTCAATCCTAAAGGAAATCAGTCCTGAATATTCATAGGAAGGACTGATGCTGAAGCTGCAATACTTTGGCCACCTGATGTGAAGAATTGTAGAAAAGACTCATTAGAAAAGACCCTGATTCTGGGAAAGATTGAAGGCAGGAAGAGAAGGAGATGACAGAGGATGAGGTGGTTGGATGGCATCACCTACTCAATGGACATGAGTTTGAGCAAGCTCTGGGAGTTGTTGATGGACAGGGAAGCCTGGCGTGCTGCAGTCCATGGGGTCGCAAAGAGTCAGACATGACTGAGTGACTGAACTTAACCTGGAAAGGAGGTCATGGTTCTGCATCTCTTCAGATGGGATTTGTCAAGCTAATGCAAGTTAGTGGGACCTATTAATGAGGTCTTCCTTATATTCATAGGCTGAATGAATGTTTATAATGTTATATTTAAAACTCGTATACAGCATTTAAAATGCAGAAGCTCATTTTTTTCCACATAAGTTTGACCTGGACATGTAAAAAACTTTTTCCTTCAGAAAGTAGTTCTTTTCAGTATGAAGGCATGCTGATTGGACTGCATGAATTGATACTGCACATGTCACTTCCATGACAGCAATCATGTTCGTATTCTGTATGTCCAGATGATATAGAATCAGTATCAACCGATTTATAGTCTATGCCTTTTGAAAAGACATACATTAAATGTTTGCTTTGTGTATGTAAAGAACTTGACAAAGCAGTTAGGAACATTATTATGAAAAAGACAATTCCTGACTAAGAAATGAATAATCTAATTAAAGAGGTAGAAATATATGCGAATAATGTAATGTAAAAAGGCCAGATGAATTAGAGGTGTGAACAAAGATGAGATAGAGTGATATTGACTTTGTATCCAGTGAAAGCTAAGTGGAGAGAAACCATTTATTTGATCTGAGCCTTGAAGCGTGGTTAGGGTTTCAAATGGTTAGAGATGGGAAGTGGTGAGAGTTCATATAGTAACACTAAGAGGTGATTCTATTCTCTATCTGAAGGTGATTTCTATTACAAATGCAGAAATTGAGGTTCTGAGAGAAACTTGTCTGAGGGTGTGTAGTTGTGAGTGGCAAAACTAATGTTTGAGTTTATCTGACTCCAAAATCTGTTTTCTTTCTGTTACACAATATATTTATTCTTGTGCAAAGAACTGTGAGATAGGAGAGTGGAGATTACACTCGGGGCTTTGTGTGTATCCTTGGTAAGGACCAAGGACCTTGTGGGTCTGGCGAATTTACCTGGAATCAGATGTGGAGAGACTTGAAGGCCAGGTCATGTAATCTGGATGTTTTTGAAATTAATGGCCCAAGTCATGGAACATTTCTGCATGGAAGTAACAAGATAGAACTGTGCTTTAGCAAAATTCTCTGAATGCAGTGTGACAAATAAACCATCTGGCAAAAATTCTGAAAGTCTGCCAACAAGGAAAGTTATAATACTGCTGTATGGCTAAGGTAATGAGAATAGAAAGTAATGGATAGGCAGAATCATTTTAGAAATAGTTTCTCTAGTATTTGGTAACTGCTTCCAGTTGTTGGCAGAGAGAGGAAGAGAGCAGTTAGGAATCAAAGATAACACAAACATTGTGTGCTTGCTTAACTGAAAAAATGGTGTTACCTTTACCTGATAGAGGAAACAGAGGAGGAGAGACAGGTGTGTCAGAGAGAGATTTCTTGATAAATGTGGTTTTTAACAAGTTGAGTTTGGGGTGCTGAGTAGGTACTTCTGTAATTGTAGCAGGCATTTGGAATAAAGGGCTGGGGCTGGGGAAAAGTAAAGATACAGATGTAGGTTTGAGTCAGCTGCTTAGAGGTAATAATTGAAGATGGGAAGTAGATGATATAACAAAAGGTATGAGAATAGAGCACAGCGGAGGACAGTTTGAAAGATTCTCTAAACTATTTCCATCTGGAGGAATTTACTGACCCAGTCTGAAGGCAGGAAGGATTGAGGGAAGCTTGAGTAATCCTTTAGCCATTGTTTTTTGATGCTTCTAGTTGTATGTGCTTTGGTGTCATATTTTGTTATGTTAACTTAAATTACATTCTTCAATATTGGCTGGAAATTGATTACATGTCAAAATAAATCATACTCTGCAAAAGGTAGGCTATCTCCCTGGGTATGTCTTTGAGTGCAACCTAGTTCACTGCCAGAGGATATTATATATAGTGAAAGGTATGTGCTTGAAATTTGAGATTTGCTTGTGTTATAGTAGGACTGCATCCATATAATGATGGATTATTCATTCAGCTTATTAAACATTTGTGGGAGACCTGCTGTGTGTCAGGCACTCAATCTTCCTCAAAGGAAAGGCTCGTTTCTCTCAATGTTTATGAAGTCTCTACAGTGTTTTCCAAAATGTAACCTGTAAAATACAAGTCCCAAGAGATAGCTTTTCCATGAAAATTTAAAAGTTCTTTAATCAAGTGAGAAATATCTGCTCATTGTATTTTAAAAGTTTACATTGTGTATTTGCATATTAAAGACTGAAAATCTTATAGCAGTTAAACTTTATATTGGTTTAAGTTTTTCTCAAACTTATTTGCCCATGGGTCATTTTCTCCTTCCACAAAGCAGCAATAATCATCTTTTTGCACACTTTGGGAAATGTTGTTACTGTGGATTTTGCTATAATAGTTCCACGTTCCAGCAGAGGATATTCTAAGTTATTTTTGTCTCAGGGATTTTATTTTGACAGGCTTTACGCACTCAGATCAGCATAGGGCTGTGTGTTGATGGTGTCCATACATTGTAAGAAGTTTCCTTCACATTTCTCCATTGAATGGATGTTCTCCTTATCCCTGCTGTTGTCCTCCCCACCCCCAGATATAGGCTGTATGTGAATTTCATTTCTGACTCTCATTCTCTGTAATCTTTCCTATTATGAGAAATTTCTTTTCATAGAAACCTTTTCTAGGTTTTAACTAAAAGTTAAAGATATTTTTGGAAAAGAGCTTTTTTCCTGCAGAATTAACATATGCATAAAAGACACTAATAGTGAGGACTTCATCCTTTCCCCTTCTTCCCTTTTGCTTGAATGTTTTTGATTAATGCACCAATAGTTCTTTCCAGGTTTTAAGAAGGCCATGAACTTTTCAGATAGGAAAAAGGATCCTTTATTAATTTTATCATTCTAGTGGCTTTTAACAGAAGATTTTGTAATATTCTTTGTTCGAAGTTTGACCCTCTGTAAATGTCCTGCAAAAATACTTCACCTAAGTGCTGGAAAGTCCATGTTTAAAGATATTCCTAGATCACTGTAATAGCAACAGTAAAAAATTAGACACAGTGCTGATCAGTAGAGGACTGACTAAATCAATATCTAGAATGAACAACTGTTAAAAATACGTGGGTAGCATGAGTGTGCAATTGGCAAAATGCATACTAGGAAATATTATAGGTTAAATGCTCTTCTCCCTCCCCTGCAACAAACTGTAGAGAAAACAAAGGGATGGAGGCTGAACCTGAGATTTTAAGACTCAAAAGATACATCCACTTTTAAAAAATGAACAGATGACGTTTATGGATGTATACTTTGTGTTTATCATAAAAACCAAGGCAGTTGTTACTTTTGAAGGGAAGGAGGAGTCTGTGATCGGGCTGGGGCAAGTGAAGCTGGCGAGGTGACAGGGTTTGGGATAGGTTTTAGTCTGGTAACTAGTAGTTAGCCTGTTAGCGTTCCATGGATGCTGGGAAAAGATATGAAACTCTTGAGTTAGAGAACATCATTATTAGTGACCCAGCGAGCAGCATTGAGCTTCAGGTTAGTACTGGCTCGCCTTGCTCCCCAAGCCCCACAGGGGTGGCAAAAGGCCCAAATGAATGAGTTCATATGCAGTGAGTTGCATTACAAGACAATGGTACTGAATTTGGGGGAGCCTGCCAGTTTGTAGTATGCTGTAAGCAAGCTACTCTCTGTCCCAGAGGGACACTTTACCTTTTCTTCAAAGTTTCTCACAGCAAATACAACTCTGAGAAATGACCCAGGGGCAGAGCAGTCAGACTCCTGGATACATGACATATATGGCAATAAAGTGCAGGGAAACCTCAGGACCCGCGGTGGATGGCTTCTCCCGACAGCCAGGCAGGTCACTGCAGATGTATTTAGTTAAAATGAGGTCATACTGGAGTAGGAATTACTGGAGTAATTCAGTATCACTTGTCCTTACGTTGTCCTCGTTGTCGTTCAGTCGCTAAGTCATGTCTGACTCTCTGTGACCCCGTGGACTGCAGCATGCCAGGCTCCTCTGTCCTCCACTTGTCCTTATATAAAGGGAAAGTTTGGAGATACACACAGGAGAATGCCATGTGAATATTGGAGTTATGCTGTGACAAGCCAAGGAATTATCAGAAGCTAGGAGAGAGGCTTAGAATAGGTCCTTCCCTAGTGACTTCAGAGGGGATTTGGTCCTGCTGACACCTTGATCTCAGCCTTCTAGCCTCCACACAGTAAATTTCTGTTTAAGCCTAGACTTAGTCTGTGGTACTTTGTTACAACAGCCCTAGCAAAGGAATACAGTTACTGTGTTACACTTGTCAAAATTAAGAACATTGCAATATTGGTATTAGTATTAATTTTAGACTTTGTTTGGATTTCACCAGTTCTCCCCTTAATTTTCTATTGCAGAATCCAGTCCAGCATATCCCATGGCTTTTCTTGGTCATGTCTTCTTAGTCTTCCGATTTGTGCAGTTTATTAGTCTTTCCTTATTTTTCATGACCATGGCAGTTAGGAGGAACACTGTCCAGGTAGCCTATAGAATAGTCTCTAATCTGGGCTTGCATCTGTTGTTTTTGTTTGTTTTGTAATAACTACCCTGCGGTTAAAAGGTTTTTGGAAAGAATATTACAAGGGAAAGCCCTCCTTCTCATCACATATCCGGGACTATCTGAGGGTTTTGACATATGCCTCAGGCAGTACATGAGATCCTCATGACAGCTGGTGATGCTGACCTTTATCATGTAGTGAAGGTGGTATTTGTCAGTGGCTCAGCTGGTAAAGCATCCACCTGCAATGTGGGAGACCTGGGTTCGATCCCTGGGTTGGAAAGATCCCCTGGAGAAGGGAAAGGCTACCCACTCCAGTATTCTGGCCTGGAGAATTCCATGGACTGTATAGTCCATGGGATCACAAAAAGTTGTACACGACTGAGCAACTTTCACTGCTCTCTGAAGTTACTGTTTTTTTTTCCTTTTTCTGCTCTGTGTTTTGGAAACATGTCCGTAAGTTCAGCCCACACTCAGAAGGTGAGGGGGACTATGCTTTACCTTCTGGAAGGGGCATTTCCATAAATTATTTAGAATTCTTCTATGGGTAAGATCATCTCATCTCTCCCATTGATTTTTTTAAAAAAAATATTTATTCCATTTTTATTTGGCTGCATGGAGTCTTAAGTTGTGATACACAGGATCTTTGATCTTTGTTGTGGCATGCCAGAGTTTTAATTGCAGCTTGTGAACTGTTATTTGCAGCATTTAGTATCTAGTTCCCTAACCAGGTTTGCAAGAAATGTTCCCTTGGTATCTCTAATTTTCTTGAAGAGATCTCTAGTCTTTCCCAGAAATGGTATGGACCTAACAGAAGCAGAAGATATTAAGAAGAAGTGGCAAGAATACACAGAAGAGCTAAACAAAAAAGATCTTCACGACCCAGATAATCATGATGGTGTGATCACTCACCTAGAGCCAGACATCCTGGAATGTGAAGTCAAATGGGCCTTAGGAAGCATCACTATGAACAAAGCTAGTGGAGGTGATGGAATTCCAGTTGAGCTATTTCAAATCCTAAAAGATGATGCTGTGAAAGTGCTGCACTCAATATGCCAGCAAATATGGAAAACTCAGCAGTGGCCACAGGACTGGAAAAGGTCAGTTTTCATTCGAATCCCAAAGAAAGGAAATGCCAAAGAATGCTCAAACTACCGCACAATTGCACTCATCTCACACGCTAGCAAAGTAATGCTCAAAATTCTCAAATGCTCAAAAAGCCTGTTCCCAGGCTTCAACAGTACATGAACGGAGAACTTCAGATGTTCAAGCTGGATTTAGAAAAGGCAGAGGAACCAGCAGTCAAATTGCCAACATCTGTTGGATCATCGAAAAAGCAAGAGAGTTCCAGAAAAACATCTCCTTTGCTTTCTTGTCTATGCTAAAACCTTTGACTGTGTGGATCACAACAAACTTCAGAAAATTCTTCAAGAGATGGGAATACCAGACCACCTGACCTGCCTCCTGAGAAATCTGTATGCAGGTCAAGAAGCAACAGTTAGAACTGGACATGGAACAATGGACTGGTTCCAAATCAGGAAAGGAGTACATCAGGGCTGTATATTGTCACCCTGCTTATTTAACTTCTATGCAGAGTACATCGTGCAAAATGCTGGGCTGGATGAAGCACAAGCTGGAATCAAGATTACTAGGAGAAATATCAATAATCTTGGACCTGCGGATGACACCACCCTTAAGACAGAAAGCAAAAAGGAACTAAAGAGCCTCTTCGTGAAAGTGAAAGAGGAGAGTGAAAAAGCTGGCTTAAAACTCAACATTCAAAAAATGAAGATCATGGCATCCTGTCCCATCACTTCCTGACAAATAGATGGGGAAACAATGGAAATAGAGATTCTATTTTGGGGGGGCTCCAAAATCACTGTACATGGTGACTGCAACCATGAAATTAAAAGACACTTGCTCCTTGGGAAAAAACTGTGACCAACCTAGATAGCATATTAAAAAGCAGAAACATTACTTTGCCAACAAAGGTCTGTCTAGTCAAGGCTATGGTTTTTCCAGTAGTCATGTATGGATGTGAGAGTTGGACTGTAAAGAAAGCTGAGTGCTGAAGAAGTGATGCTTTTGAACTGTGGTGTTGGAGAAGACTCTTGAGAGTCCCTTGGACTGCAAGGATATCAAACCAGTCAATCCAAAAGGAAATCAGTCCTGAATATTTATTGGAAGGACTGATGCTGAAGCTAAAGCTCCAATACTTTGGCAACCTGATGGGAAGAACTGACTCTTTAGAAAAGACTCTGATGCTGGGAAAGATTGAAGGCAGGAGAAGGGGACGACAGAGGATGAGATGATTGGATGGCATCACTGACTTGATGGGCATGAGTTTGAGCAAGCTCTGGGAGCTGGTGATGGACAGGGAAGCCTGGCATGCTGCAGGCATTGGGTTGCAAAGAGTCGGACATGACTGAGCAACTGAACTGAACTGATGTCCCCGACCAGGGGTCAAGCCTGGGCCCCCTGTCTTCTGAGCTTGGAACTTATCCACTAGACCATCAAAGAAGTACCTCCCTCATTGACTTATGTATTTATAGTAGTGTGGACTCATGGATATTTATTTTATACTTTGGGTTATAATCGAATAGCACATTGTTTATTCTGTTACTCAAATTGTTCCAACTTTGGCCATTAGGAATTCCTTTATTTTAGCTTCTTGTGTCCCTTCGATATGACCTTTCCCTTTTAATTTTCAATTTTTTTAAAAAAATACCTCCCACTTTCTGGTCCTGAAAGGTGTTCCCTGGCTCTGGATTCAGTCATTTCTCCAATGAGCACTGGTTGCCTTTATTGGAGAGCTGTGCTTAGAAATCAAGGTTTGAGTCTGGGAATGCTCCTTGCTACTGGGGTCTCATGGTTTTCTCTTGGGGAATAGAACTAGGGTAATGAATGTGTCTGGGTTACCCAGGTGGCGCTAGTGGTTAAAGAATCTGCCTAGCAGTGCAGGAGATGTAAGAGATGTGGGTTTGATCCCTGGGTTGGGAAGATCCCCTGGAGCAGGGCATGGCAACCCATTCCAGTATTCTTGCCTGGGAAATCCCAAGGACAGAGGAGCCTGGTAGGCCACAGACCATGGGCTTGCAAAGAGTTGGACACAACTGAAGTGACTTAGCATGCACACATGCACAATGAATTTATCTAGAGTAAAATACGTTTATAAAATTAAAAAAAAAAAAAAACGTATTCTGTATACTGTTTCCTATGCAGTGTATACATACATATCAATAATTGTTTCTGTGTTTATCCTCTGTGTATATTAAGAAAACATGTTCATACTGCTATCTCTGACTTTCATCCAGTACCACAGGGCAGGGTTCATTCTAGCCTTTCCTTCTTGCTTGTTTCTAACTCTCCTCCTGACCAGTGAGAGCCTGGCCCTCATCACCCTCCATTACTTGTTTAACCTCAGTGTACATGCAAAGTGATTTTATAATTCCCACTCTGCCCATCCAAAGCAAGTTTATAACTAGAGCACAGTGTTGACATACAGTTGTTTTTGTATATATATTTTTACAGCTTCCAATCGAATGACTTTTTTCTACTTTTACTTAGGTCAGCTTTCCTGCCACCATCCCCACAGACACTTCAGTGTGGTTATGTCATATGTGTGTAATTCAGTTACAAGCAAATCGCTTGTCACAGTCTGCATTCCATGTTGGAGTCCTCTGACATTCTGGCTGATTTTTAAAAACTATGTTCAGTTTATATACATTCAAGTTCATTCTTTGTACATTTCTGTGGGTTTTGACAGATGAATGAATGATGCATCCATCACCCAAAGTCCTACAGAATAGTCCCATCACCCTAAAACTTCTCCTGCCTCTGTTTTGTAGGCAGTCACTTCCACTCTCGATCAGTGACGTGTGGTATGCCCCTATAGTCTTGGCGTCTACAGAATGTCGTTTGAATGGAGTCGTATAGTATGTAGGCTTTTGAATCTGGATTCTTTCATTTGGCAAAATGCATTCAAGATTCATTTATGTTGTTGTGTGAATTGATAATGTGGTCCTTCTTACCACTGAATAGTACTCCATTGTTTGGACGTACCATAGTTTGTTTATCCGTTTCCCTGTTGAAGAGCTTCTTGGTTGCCTTCAGGTTTAGTGATTAAGAATAAAAATGCTAAGCCTGTTTGTGTACAGGTTTTTGTGTGAACATAAGTTTTTAATTCTCTTGGGTAAGTGTCCAGGGTATGATAGCTGGGTTTTATGGTAAGTCTGTGTGTAACTTTATAAGAGCTTGCCAGATTGTCTTTCAGAGTAGCAGTACCATTTTTCAGTTCCACCAGCAATGAAGGATGATGGCATCACATCCTCCTCCTCTTCCTGCTGTTCTGCATCCTTGTGTGCATGCGCTTCAGTTGTGTTTGACTCTTTGCAACCCCATGGACTGTAGCCCTCCAGGCTCCTCTGTCCATGAGATTTTCTAGCCAAGAATACTGGATTAGATTGCCATGCCCTCCTCCAGGAGATCTTCCCAACCCAGGGATCGAATCCACGTCTTATGTCTCCTGCATTGGCAGGTGGGTTCTTTGCCACTGGTGCCACCAGGGAAGCCTTGGCAACATGTTATTGTCTGTTTTTAGATTTTAACCATTTTAATATGTGCGTAGTGGTGTCTCATTGTGGTTTTAATTTGCATTTTCCGAACGAGAAATGTTGAGCACTTTGTGTGTGTGTGGGTTTTTTTTTTGCCATCCCTCTCTTTTCCTTGAAGATCTTAGGATTTTTTTTTTTTTTTTGCCCATTTTAATATTAGATTTTTTTAAATTTGTGTTTTTTATACAGTTGATCCTCGAACAAGGTGGCATTTAGGGGGACTGATTGTGCAGTCAAAACGTCCGAGTATAATTTTACAGTCAGCCCTCTACAGCTGAGATTCCTTCTCTGCACCTGTGGATTCTACCAGCTGGGGATCATGTGGTACTATAGTATTTATGACTGAAAAACACTTGAGTGTGAGAAGACCTGCACAGTTTAAATAGGTGGTGTTCAAGGGTCAGCTGTGTATTTTGGATGCAAATTCTTTATCAGATATATGATAGGCAAGTATCTTCTTCTGACTTGTCTTTATCTTTTGCAGAGAATTTTTAAATTTGATGAAATTCTTTTTATCAGTATTTTCTTTCGTGCATCATGCTTTAATGTTGTAGCCCATTAATCCTTAATATTTGGAAAGCACTGTGAGCCAGAGACCAAGGGTGTGGTCCTTATAAGTGTTCCTGTCCCTTCTCTGGGGATAGGCTGCCGTTTTCTCCGCTTTTCCTTTGACTCCTGTTCCTTTTCCCCAGCTCTGGTTGGTAAACACTAAGGTCAGGACGCTGTGGTTTTGAAATGCTTCTCCCTTTGGATTAAGTTTCTTATTTTGTAAACCTCCATCCTGTTTCCCCACTGTGGAAGGGCTCCCCTGGAACACTGTTTTGAAGTCCTTTCTCTCTTCCCTGCAGATTTAGCCTTTTGCTCTGTTTGGAAGATGAGGGGAAGGAATTTAGCTGTGTCTGCTGCTTCCCTCCCCCCTCAGCCACCACCACACTGGAGAGCTTTCTCTAGTCTTCCCTGGGAGAACCTGATTGGTTTCCAGGAGGAAGAGCCAGCAAGAGTAGGAGCTTCCCCATGACTGTGACACCCCCCCACCCCGGAACTTCATACTATCAATTTGCCCACACTTGACCTCTCAGTTCAGTTCAGTTCAGTTGCTCGGTTGTGTCCGACTCTTTGCGACCCCGTGGACTGCAGCACACCAGGCTTCCCTGTCCATCACCAACTCCCAGAGCTTGCTCAAACTCTTGTCCATTGAGTCGGTGACTTGACCTCTGCTCCTGCTGCTGCTAAGTCGCTTCAGTCGTGTTTGACTCTGCACAACCCCATAGACGGCAGCCCACCAGGCTCTCCCATCCCTGGGATTCTCCAAGCAAGAACACTGGAGTGGGTTGCCATTTCCTTCTCCAATGCATGAAAGTGAAAAGTGAAAGGGAAGTCGCTCAGTCATGTCCGACTCTTTGCGACCCCATGTACTGCAGCCTACCAGGCCCCTCCGTCCATGGGATTTTCCAGGCAAGAGTACTGGAGTGGGGTGCCACTGCCTTCTCCGGACTTGACCTCTAGCAAGTCATTAAACATTTAATCTTCCTTAGGGCTTCTGCCTGAGGTAAGCAAATATACTGGTTCTACACCTCCCTGAAGGCACCTCTCTCTCCAGACTTTATTATGGGACTATTTGCCCTATGACCTCTTGTGTCTGACTGAGTTCATCAAAAGCTGTTAATTTGCAGTCTCTTCACCCTTTTTTCTTGTTAGAAGGTCAGGAGGTGCATCTTTTCAGCCTCAACATCTCTGAGCTGAAACCAAGTAATAGTTTTAAAAGATTGTCTCTGATATTAGACGGTAATTTATGTTGTTGTTCAGTGAAACTTCTTTTTTTTTTTGACTGGCAATTCTGACTTGGTTTAAGTAAAAAAGAAATTTAGTGTGGAGAGAGATGAAAGTTTATTAATACTTGTATGTAGCAGGTTGTATAATATGAAAACTTTTATCTGTATTACTTTAAAATTTAGAATGATGTAGGTATCTGAAAGCTACAACTTCTTTAGTCTATCATCTGTTTTTTCGTATGAGTAAGGGTTTAATCAAGGAAGCAGAACCACTGAGTACTGAAGGGGAGCAAAACACGCCCCCCCAAGATGTGCCACTTGCCTCACTCAGTGTGGTGTGTGAGGCCCTGCTTGTTGTGGTTTAGTCGCTCAGCCGTGTCTGACTGTTTGTGACCCCATGGACTATAGCCCACCAGGCTCCTCTGTCCATGGGATTTCCCAGGCAAAAATACTGGAGTGGGTTGCCATTGCCTTCACCAGGGGATCTTCCCAACCCAAGGATCTAACCTGAGTCTCCCATTGGCAGATGGATTCTTTACCACTGAACTGCCTGGGAAGCCTGGGTGAGGCCCTAAGAACTTCTGTATAGGCATGTTCTTTCCTACTACTGAATATGATCCTGTAATCTCATTTTATTATCTGGCCTTAAAGCACTTTTTCTGCCTACTTTCCTGTCATTTTCTCAATCAGCCTTCATTCCACTCCTGTTAAACATCTTAATATTTCCAGATATTCATTGTTCATGTTTTAGCATGTGCTACTCTCCAGGATTTTCTCTCCTTTTTTTCTTAGGGTACATCAAGGTCCAGCTCAAATATCATTGTTTTTTCTTTTTTTCAAGTTGTTGGTAGCTACTATAGTCAGAATTACTTGCCCTCTTATTCATCTTTGATTTCCAAGTACCTAACATATTGCTTGGTATACAGTAATAAAGGTTTAAGAGTATTTCATAGGCTAAGAAATTCTAGGACTGGGTTCTAATCAATTCACTAAGTTTACTCAAAAATTAGAGATTTAAGAGGTATATATTGTTTGCTTTGGAGTTGTTTATCTACACTGTGTAAATAACTTCAGGACACTTTGTCAGATGTACCAAGTTGTCCATTTGATTAGCTGCTCTTAACATTGTGTGAAAGATTTGCATTTAATGTGTGTTTTGATGTTGACTTGTGACAAAAACTTAGTGAATTTTATCCTAAAGTTATTCTTTTGTTTACACAGAAAATGTCTAATCACACAGATGCAGCAGCAGAAGTCCTGTTGGAAAGAAAAGGTTGTGCAGGAGTGATAACACTAAACAGACCAAGGTTTCTGAATACACTGACTCTTAATATGATTCGGCAGATTTACCCACAGCTAAAGGTTTGTCATTTTCTTAAAGCAATCATATGGATCCTTTTAAAAGTGTGTCTTTATAGAACTTTCCTAGTGTTCTCTCCCACAGAATCACTTGAGTGTATGGGCGCAGTGCCCAAGCCTCATTACTTCTGGAGTCCTCAGTTCTTTCCTCAGTGGTTGTCCTGGAACATCCCTAGTAACAGGGAGTTCGTTGCTGCGTAAGACATTCTCTTCCATGTTTACATGGCTCCAAGTTCTGGTGGCTCAGACGGTAAAGAATCCACCTGCAATGCGGAAGACCTGGGTTCAATCCCTCGGTTAGGAAGATCCCCTGGAGGAGGGCATGGCCACCCACTCCAGTATTCTTGCCTGGAGAATCCCCATGGACAGAGGAGCCTGGCTGGTTACACTCCATGGGGTCGCAAAGAGTCAGATATGACTGAGCAACTAAGCACACACAAGTTTCTTCTTACATTCTGCCCCTCTTTTGACCAGTAATATTGGCTCTGCCTCTTGGGTCATGAGTATACACGTCTAGTCTGCTTCTACATGATGGCTTTTTTGGTTGGAAGATGACTGTTTTTGAAGTGCTTGTCATCCTTTTCTTGGAGAAGGCCTTAAGCTTTCCTATTCTAAGAAAACTGCATGGTGTAGTGGAAAAACATGACTTAGTCACACTACTTGGGTTTAAAATTTGGATTTCTATTTATTAACTGTATAGATTGGGAATGTTATTCTCTCTGTGTTCCATTTTCCTCAGCTGTGAATCAGGGATGGTAATTCATAGAATTGTAAAGATGAAGTGAAATAGAATACCAGATACACTTGGTCACTTAGGGGTTAAAGATGAGTTCTCCCCTGCTCACCAGTTCCTCAATTCTTCATTTGATGAGTCTCTTCCATTCTGCTTTATCTGTTTGGGCCACCTTATAATATGTACTTAAGTGTGATACAAAGGAATAAACCCGGTGTTCCAGGTTAAAGTGGAAGAAAAGTAGAAACTTCCATGTTAGAATACCCTATTTCTATTAATGTAATCTAGTATGCATTAACCTGTTGGACAGCCACATCTTCCCAGGTACATCTCTTCTTTATTCATGTATATTTTTATTATCTAGTGTAGAATTCATGGAGCCCTGGTTAATTCTTCTGACTGTGGTAAACTAATTTTTTATTTAGTCCATTGTTCTAGCCTTTCAGTTTCTATTGGCTCTTGATTCTTTCATCCTACTTATTTATTAGCTGTCATTACCAACCCCAAAACATTTCCAGATTTGACCAGGAGAAGTGTTTCCACTCTGTTATTTACAAATTTGTCAGTAGGACAGAGCCTTTATCACCACAGTAGAAAGGTTACTGCTCTATTTATCTGCAGTCTCTGGGGTGATTTGTTTATCAGATTTATAAGCTTATGTAACATAATATTATTAGGGCCATATTTTTTCCACCTTGGTATCAAAGTTATCATTATCAAATTTGGATCACAAAATGTACTCATTTAGCAACTTTGGAATGGCCTCTAATTTATGTCAGAAAAGAAAGTGAAGTTAGAATCTATTCTTCTGGATATGCTTTATAAAGCTTATGCTTTTCATCTATCCATATATGTCTGTATATACACATATATGTTTAGTGTGTATGGATATATATCATTCATGAGTTTTTTTTTTTAATTTATTTTTTTATTGAAGGATAATTGCTTTACAGAATTTTGTGGCTTTCTGTCAAACCTCAACATGAATCAGCCATAGGTCATGAGTTTGTGTTTATAATATGCTTATACCATCTTCTTTTACATTTGACTAGAATTGGGAACAAGATCCGGAAACTTTCCTGATCATCATAAAGGGAGCTGGTGAAAAGGCTTTCTGTGCTGGAGGTGATATCAGAGGTAAAAACATTTTTTCCTTTCACCCAAATACTTTATTTCCCCTGAATTATCGTGAACAAAATGTCTAGTTTATGGTATGTGAATTCACTTTTTATTTTCGAATAGCTGTTATTAAGCAACTCAGTTTATCACAGGCACGCATGCACGCATGCTCAGTCGCTCAGTTGTGTCTGACTCTTGGTGAACCCACGGACTGTAGCTCACAAGGGTCCTCTCTCCATGGGATTCTCCAGGTAAGAATACTGGATTGGATTGCCATGCCTTCCTCCAGGGGATCTTCCCACTCCAGGGACTGAACCCACATCTCCTGCATTGGAAGGCAGATTCTTTACCACTGAGCCACCTGGGAAGCCCTTTCTTTAGGCAGTTTACCAGAAATGCTTCCTGGTTGTAACTCAGCTTCCTCTCCCTAAACACACATAGGCTTGACAATCTGGCTATGTTGAGTACTTGCCATTCTCCAGATATAATTTACTTTACATATATCTGTGACTTTGTCTGTGCTTTCCCACTGTTCATGGTCCCAAAGCAAGAATGCACTTAATTCTAGTATTTATCCTGTTTATATTATCAATGTTTTATGTATTTAAATACACATGTTGAGATAGACAAAAAGGTTAATTTTCCTTATATTGCTAATTATTTAGGTCAATCTGTACACATTTAACAATTAAAGACAAAAGAGAGAAGAAATGTTACTACCACTGGTTGTCAGTATTTTATATATACTGAAAACTTCACATTTTGAGTTTTGTTTCTTATGGAGTTTGTAGGTTCCTGGGGTTTTTTGTGTGTATGTTTTATTTTTTGTATTTGACTTTTTGTATTGTGTTAAGATGATGTTAGGGTTATTCTGTTTACTAAATTTATAATTGTATGTAAACCATTACATTTGGAATAGAAAGAAACAAGCTTGATTCAGGACATAATTTCAAGTATCTATTAAAGTAACTGAAGCTTAAAATCTCTCTTTAAAATTTTCAGCTACTTAGACTGTTTTAAAAAAATTTATTTTTGGCTGTGCTGGGTCTGTCTGGTAGGCTTTCTCTAGGTGCGGTGAGCAGGGGCTACTCTCTAGTTGTGGTGCCTGGGCTTCTTCTTGCGGTGGCTTCTCTTGTTGCAGAGCATGAGCGCCAGGGCATGTGGGCTTCAGTAGTTGGTGCACATGGGCTCAGAAACTGTGGTTCTTGGGCTCTAGAGTGCAGTCTCAGTAGTTGTGGCGTACTGGCTTAGTTGTCTTGCCGCACATGGGATCTTCCCAGACCAGAGATCAAACTGATGTCCTTTGCATAGTGAAAGTGTTAGTTGCTCAGTCATGTCTGACTCTTTGTGACCCTATGGACTGTAGCCCATCAGCCTCTGTCCTTATAATTCTCCAGGCAAGAATACTGGAGTGGGTAGCCATTCCCTTCTCCAGGGGATCTTCCTGACTCAGGGATAGAATCCAGGTCTCTCCTACACTGTAGGCGGATTCTTTACTGTCTGAGCCATCAGAGAAGCCCTAAACTGACTTGTTAACTGAATTGTTTTTGACCTTATTGTTTTGCCTACAACGGAAATGTTTTTAAAACACTGTCTTTCAGCCTAGAATGAACTTTTGCTCTAGAGTTGGGCCTTTGATCCTGTCAGTTTACAAATGAGCAGAGCCTTGTGTGTTGATTTTAGCATCTTCTATTTTTGCATATGAGTTTTAACTTTATATTGCTGTTTGGAAATACATTTACAAATTCTAGAATTATTCTTATTTACATGTATTAAGTAACAGATTTCAATTCCAAGAAATTTAGTTTCTTTAAATGTCATAGTCCAAAACAGTAAGTGAGGACTCTAAAAAAAATTTTTAAATGATATTACTAAAATGTCATTTAATTTATATGGGACTATTAATAATTGATTAGAATAAGATTAGAAGGCAATCTCAGAATTTCTGAAGTAAAAGAAATTTATTTCACCAGCAATACAATTTGTACTCCTTTTCTTTTAGAGTTGGTAAGAAATGAAAAAAGATAATAGATAAGAGTTTTAGGGATTTTATCAGTGAAAGCCTCAGAATGAGGCCCAATATCAAACCTTTTTTAAAATTTTTATCTTTTTAATTTCACTTTTGATGATTAATTAATTAATTAATTTGGCTGCACTGCATGGCCTGTGGGTAGCTCCCTGACCGGGGATTGAACCTGGGCCACGGCAGTGATCCCTGATTCCTAGTCACTGGACCACCAGAGAGTTCCCAATCTTTTTTTTTTTTTAAAAAAAAAAACAGGAAAAGAAGTCAATATTTGGTTGGAACATTTTGAAGGAAGCTATATCAGTTCTGAAGTTTGTCTAAAAATCTAATAGTCACCAATTTTTATTTAGCTCTTTCCCATAAAAGAAGAAACATGTATATATATTTAGTTTATATTTTAGTAGGTAATTTTCATGGAGAAGGAAATGGCAACCCACTCCTGTATTCTTGCCTGGAGAATCCCAGGGACAGAGGAGCCTGGTGGGCTGCCGTCTATGGGGTCGCACAGAGTCGGACACGACTGAAGTGACTTAGCAGCAGCAGCAGCAGTGGATGTGAACTCTGGATAACAGAAAATTGCCACAGAAATGAAACCATTTGATTTTAATGTCCTTATTTATTAATATCCATGAAAATATAATAAGAATATTACTATCTCATTTACCTCTTGAGCCTCACCTTTTACCATTCTCCTTTAGTCTTTTAAAACTACTTCTTTTTCTTTACTTATTTCTTGATTTTATTCTTTCTTGCCTGTTTGCCTTTGTAGGTACTCCTTTGTCTACTCTGAGCCCCCAACGCCCCCACTGCCATCATTTTCTAGGAAACTCTTACACATTGTTCACATTTGGCTCAGATGTCTCTCTTCTGGAAAGCCTTCTTTTAATCATATCTCTTCTGCTTCCATTCCTATCACATCCCAACGTTAAAGTGGGCATGGCACAGGGAGTATATTTTAATTATCTGTTTTACTAGTCTGAACTCCAGGCACCTGTCTTATAATAGCACTGAAAATAGCGCATGGTACTTACTAGATGCTCAACAAATGTTCCATGAAATGAATATGGAGAAAGTATTTAACTAGTTAGAATATATAGAACTCTATGTGTGCATGCCCACATGTGTACATTTATTTCTTTGTGTGTATACATATAATGTACTTTTTTTTTTTGGCCATGCTGCACAGCTTGTGGGATCTTAGTTCCACCACCAGGGACTGTGCCCCCTGCAGTGGAAGTGTGAGTCCTAACCACTGGACTTCCAGGGAATTCCTATAATGTATTTGTGTTAAGATATGTTGCCAAAGAAAACATGTATCCAGCAAACGTTTATTCAGGTGCTATAGAAAATAGTCAAAATAATATGTATTTGGGACCAATATATAACTTACAATTTATAACACCTTGTAAGTTGTTCTAAATAAGAATTTTTGCCTTGAAGTTTTGATGTTGGACTATGGATCTGGGGCTGACTATAATATTTCTGTGGCTTGGGTGACTTCAGAACCTTAAGAAACCTTTCTAGACTTTCCCTTGGTACTTTCTATCACAGTATCTTAAATTTATCTAACTGTATTGACTGAAAAACACTTTTTCATATTTGTAATCCTTTTTTTTCCTTTTCTCATATTTTAGCACTCTCAGAAGCTAGAAATACAAACCAGAAAATGCTTCAAGATTTATTCCGAGAGGAATATATTCTGAACAACGCCATTGGTATGTGTGCTTTGCTGAGAGCTTTGAAAATGGAATGAAGACAAAAGCTGCATAGAACGAGTTATTAAAGTGTAGTCAACACTCTTTATTTAGTCTTTTATATACTTTTTGACAGAAATGAACTCAATTAGTCTGACTGCTCAGTTCAGTCGCTCAGTCGTGTCCGACTCTTTGCGACCGCGTAGACCGAATCACGCCAGGCTTCCCTGTCCATCACCAACTCCCGGAGCTTACTCAAACTCATGTCCATTGAGTCGGTGATGCCGTCCAACCGTCTTATCCTCTGTCGTCCCCTTCTCCTCCTGCTTTCAATCTTTCCCAGCATCAGGGTCTTTTCCCTGGAGCCAGTTCTTTGCATCAGGTGGTCAAAGTATTGGAGGCTCAGCTTCAGCATCAGTCCGTCCAATGAATATTCAGGGTTGATTTCCTTTCAGATTGACTGGTTTGATCTCCTTGCAGTCCAAGGGACTCTCAAGAGTCTTCTCCAACTCCACAGTTCAAAAGCATCACTTCTTCAGCACTCAGCTTTCTTTATGATCCAACTCTTATATCCGTACATGACTACTGGAAAATCCATAGCTTTGACTAGATGGGCCTTTCTTGGCAAAGTAATTGCAAACAAAACTAGTGGAGGTGATGGAATTCCAGATGAGCTATTTCAGATCCTAAAAGATGATGCTGTTAAAGTGCTGCACTCAATATGCCAGCAAATTTGGAAAACTCAGCAGTAGCCACATGACTGGAAAAGGTCAGTTTTCATTCCAATCTCAAAGACAGGCAATGCCAAAGAATGCTCAAACTACTGTACAAATGCACTCATCTCAGACGCTAGCAAAGTAATGCTAAAAATTCTCCAAGGTAGGCTTCAACGGTATGTGAACTGTGAACTTCCAGATGTTCAAGCTGGATTTAGAAAAGGCAGAGGAACCAGAGATCAAATTGCCAACATCCATTGGATCATAGAAAAAGCAAGAGAGTTCCAGAAAAAACATTGCTTCTGCTTTAATGATTACGCCAAAGCCTTTGACTGTGTAGATCACAACAAACTGGAAAATTCTTCAAGAGATGGGAATACCAGACCACCTTATCTTCCTCCTGAGAAATCTGTATGCAGGTCAAGAAGCAACAGTTAGAACCGGACATGTAACAACAGACTGGTTCCAAATTGGGAAAGGAGTACATCAAGGCTGTATATTGTCACCCTGCTTATTTAACTTCTATGCAGAGTACATCATGAGAAACTCTGGGCTGGAAGAAACACAAGCTGGAATCAAGATTGCTGGGAGAAATATCAATAACCTCAGATATGCAAATGACACCCTCCTTATGGCAGAAAGCAAAAAGGAACCAAAGAGCTTCTTGATGAAAGTGAAAGAGGAGAGTGAAAAAGCTGGCTTAAAACTCAACATCCAAAAAACTAAGATCATGGCATTAGTCCCATCATTTCATAGCAAATAGATGGGTAAACAATGGAAACAGTGAGAGATTTTATTTTGGGGGGTTCAAAAATCACTGCAGTTAGTGACTCTAGCCATGAAATGTCTTTTAATGCTTGCTCCTTGGAAGAAAAGCTATGACCAACCTGGACAGCATATTAAAAAGCAGAGACATTACTTTGCCGACAAAGTCTGACTGCTCATTCCAGAACAATTCACACTTCATTATTAAATGGGCTTCCCTGGTGGCTCAGATGGTGAAGAATCTGCCTGCAATGAAGGAGACCCAGGTTCTGTCCCTAGTTTGGGAAGATCCCCTGGAGAAGGGAATGGCTACCCACTCCAGTATTCTTGGCTGGAGAATTTCATGGACAGAGGAGCCTGGTGGACTACAGTCAGGTTTAACTACTGTTTGCCCTATAATCAATGTGGAATCATGCATTCTGATCATATGGTTGGGTTTCTTGGAAAACAAAAAAATAGGGTCCCAGTTTTCTCTATAAAATGAAGTATCATTTCCTAATTCCTGAGAAACTCTGGGATGAAATTTCTTTATAGTCATCATTCCAGATTTCATTGGAAGTGCAGTAGTAGTTACTTTTATCAAGCATGTGTTTCAAATGTTAAATTACAGTGGATAATATAGTGAATACTTGTATACCCATCCTCAGAATGAATAGACCTCTATATTTTATTTTTGTTTGATGTTTTGAAACTTATTTAAATTAAATAGAATACTATGAATTTTTAAAATTACTGTCCAGTCTACTTCGTTGCTTGCTTCAGTGCCATTTCTTTCTCCAGAAGCTGCCTGATCCCTCCTCAGAAGAAACCATTGTCATTAATTTTTAGCACATCTGATTAGGCTGTACTTTATATTTTTACTACATATTTATGAACAAAAGTAGTATTACTTCATGTTTTTGAAATTTTCATAAGTACTTTCTTACTGCATATGCCAAAAGTTATTTTTTTTTAATAGCATGGAATGTAACTGTTCTATATTACTCAGCTACCCAATATTACTTATCTATTTGACATTAATGGATATTTTAGATTATTTCAAATTTTTATTAATACAGATTGTTACATCCTTATATGTAAATCCTTGGTGCCATGTGCAAAAGTTTCTAGAAATAATAGAAACCAAATGGATGGATCATAATTTATACCTCTTCAATATGTTTCCATATTCCTCTCCAAAGTACAAGACTTTGTTTTCTGCATGTCATTGCTATCATTTGTTTGTTTTTAAACTTTGCATGCTTGATATCTTATTGTGGTTTTAATTTGTGCTTCATTGTAAGTGCATGAGGTAGAAGGTGTTTTATGTTAATCATTTAGATTTTCTTTTCAGTTTCATCCTTTGTTTTTCTTTCTTATGGATTGTCTTTTTCTTAATTGATTTTATAGGTCTTTATGTATTCTGAATTCTCTGCTTTGGTAGATTATGTATGTTATAAACATACTTCTCTCAGTCTGCTACTTTATCTTTTCATATATACAAGTTTTTGTTTGAGATGAAATGTATGCATTCTTTTCCTTTATGATTTGTGTTCTTTTGCACTAAAAAAAAAACAATAACATGGGAGTGTTTAAGATGTTCTTTTATGTCTTCTTTTAATAGTTTGTTTTTTTATACTCTTAAGTCCTTAATGTACTTGGAACTTTTTTGCATGTGACATAATCTAACTTTTATTTTCTTTTTAGAAAACTAGATGTGTAATGTCTTTGACTGAATAGGCCTTGTTATCCTCACTGGTTTTAATGATACTTCTATTATATATCAAGTTCTTCTTTGTGATCAGATCTGTTTCCGGACAACTTTATTCACTGGTCTATTTGTACTTATGATGAAACTATAGTGTCAAAATTATTATAGCTTTAAGATACGTCTCTATGTGGCAGGACAAGTTACCCTTGTTTTCTTTTAGGATTGTCTTGGCTACTCTTGGACTTGATTTTCCAAATGGATCTTAAAATTATTTCGATGTTTAGTAAATTTATGCAGACATCACCATAAACCAGTTTTAGCACATTTTCATCAGGTTGACTTTCATGTCCTTTCATGTTTTGTAATTTTCTCTATAAAGATCTTGTTGATAAAAATATTTTTTTAAGTGTTATTCTTAAATAGCTTATGTTTTGTTACTTGTTACATTTCCTAATTGACTATTCTAGCATATAGAAATATTTTTGATTTTAGTATTTTGTTTTTATAACCAGCAACCCTGCTGAAATTTGTTGTTAGTTCTAAAGATGTTTCTGTAGATTATCTTGGCTTTTCTATATAGGCAATTCTACCCTCTGCACATGACTTTTCCCCATTTCTTTCCAGTCCTTACATTTATGATTTTTCTTGTTATATTTGGTTAGAACCTCTGTTATAATGCTGAATGATTGTAGTGTTGTCTTATTTCTGATGTACGTGGGAAAGCTTTTAAAATTTCATTCTTTAGAATAATCTTTTTGTAGACACTTTTTTACCAAGTTAAAGACATTATTTCTATTCCAAAGTTGTTTGGGGTACTTTTTTGTGTTTGTTCAGTTGCAGTGGTCCAGTACTTGAGCATCCACTTTTTCTGACTTTTTCCTCTTCTCTCCTGGGCAGGAACTTACTGAGTCCCAGTATCAGCAGATAGAGCTTCCTAGCTATGTTTCACAAACCACATAGCTCTTATTACATAAGGCTTTATGTAGGTAGCTCATTGCATGTTCTGTGTAGCCTAGAATTTGTTCCTGACTCAGAACAGATACACACACCGCTCATAATCTTTGGCTGTAGCTTCCACACAGCTATTAACTTTGAGTTTCTTGTATGTTTCTGGCACTTGGGGATTTCCCTTGTTTGGCTTTGAATTTGGATATACATTGAAAAAAATTTTTTTTCTAGAATTTCAGTGTCTTTGAAGTAGCAGTGGGGAAAGGAGGCTGTTTCCCAATTTAACTAAGTGAGCCACTTTTAGTGGAGAGCTCTCATTTCTTTAATAATCTGTAAAATTATACAGATCAGATTCACTTAGAATGTTTCATTCATTCTAAAAATTCTTACCAGTGCTGTCCAACGGTACTTCCTGCAATGATGAAAATATTCTGCTTCTGTGCTGTGTAATATGGCCACTGCTAGTCACACGTGACTAACGAGCACTTGGAATGGGGCTACTTGTGATCAATAAGCCTAATTTTACCATTTTTTAATTGTAATTAATCTAACTACATTTGGCTGTTGGCTGGTCTCTAGTTTGAAAAGAGTTTGGTAAAATATTAATATACAAGAGAAAGCCTTCCAGACATAATTTCTGTACATTATAATGACCTATCTTAATCATTAAGGAATTTGACAAATTTTGGCCTTGAGTCCTGCATCAGTTAGCTTTTAATGCTTTATAACTAAAATATATGCGTCTGTAGCTGAAATGGTGTATTTGTATGTATCTCCACCCCAATATATAGAGACATTAGTTTCCATTGTTTCTAGGGAATTCTAGTTAAAAATTGAGGGCTGTGGACATGCTTGTGTATGTGAAGTTATAACTGTACTTTGGTGGCTCATTTGGCAGGTTGGGAATATTTACAGAATTGCTAGATGGATCAAAACTCAAGTTTTATATTGGTCTTTGGTAAGGAAGTTATAATGGCAACAAACTGTAGTAGAAGTACAGTGATGGATATGTTTATGTTGTGGGTAATTCCCTCTCTCAGAGGAAGGAAAAATGAAAAAGGGAAAGGAGCAGAGTAAAAGTTTGCAGAATTTTTGAGCTGGAAGGAACTTCTGAGGCAAGTCGCATATAATAGATAAGAAAACGGATCTATGTATCATATACGTGATATACACATGTATGATAGGCATATATACATATAGCTTATGTGTGTATATATGTATACAAATGTGTTCATATATGGAAATGCCAGTATATAAGTATAAATAGAGACATCACCTTGCCAACAAAGGCCCGTATAGTCATAGCTATGGTTTTTCCAGTAGTCATGTAGGGATATGAGAGCTGGACCATGAAGAGGGCTGAGAGCTGAAGAATTGATGCTTTCAAACTATTGTGCTGGAAGACTCTTGAGAGTCCCTTGGACAGGAGGAGATCAAACCAGTCCATCCTAAAGGAAGTCAACCCTGAATGTTCATTGGAAGGACTGATGTTGAAGCTGAAGCTCCAATACTTAGGCCACCTGATGTGAAGAGCTGACTCACTGATTCTGGGAAAGATTGAGAGAAGGAGAAGTGGGTGGCAGAGGATGAGATGGTTCAGTTCAGTCGCTCAGTCGTGTCTGACTCTTTGTGACCCCATGGACTGCAACTTGAGAGGCTTCCCAGTCCATCACCAACTCCCAGAGCTTGCTCAAACTCATGTCCATTGAATAGATGATGCCATCCAACCATCTCATCCTCTGTCGTCCCCTTCTTCTCCTGCCTTCCATCTTTCCCAACCTCAGGGTCTTTTCCAAAGAGTCAGTTCTTCACATCAGGTGGCCAAAGTATTGGAGCTTCAGCATCAGTCCTTCCAATGAATGTTCAGGACTGATTTCCTTTCAGATTGACTGGTTTGATATCCTTGCAGTCCAAGGGACTCTCAGTAGTCTTCTCTAACACCACAGTTCAAAAGCATCCATTCTTCAGTGCTCAGCTTTCTTTGGGGTCCAACTCTCACATCCATACACGACTACTGGAAAAACCATAGCTTTGACTAGGCAGACCTTTGTCAGCAAAGTAATGTCTCTGCTTTTTAATATGCTGTCTAGGTTGGTCATAGCTTTTCTTCTAAGAACCAAGCATCTTTTAATTTCATGGATGTAGTCACCATCTGCAGTGATTTTGGAGCCCCCCAAAATAAAGTCTCTCATTGTTTCCCATATTTCCCCATCTATTTGCCATGAAGTGATGGGACCGGATGCCGTGATCTTCGTTTTTTGGATGTTGAGTTTTAAGCCAGCTTTTTCACTCCTCTTTCGCTTTCATCAAAAGGCTCTTTAGTTCCTTTTTGCTTTCTGCCATAAAGGTGGTGTCATCTGCATATCTGAGGTTATTGATATTTCTCCTGGCATCTTGATTCCAGCTTGTGCTTTATCCAGCCCAGCATTTCGTATGATGTTCTCTGCATATAAGTTAAATAAGCAGGGTGACAATATACAGACTTAACATACTCCTTTACCAATTTGGAACCAGTCCGTTTTTCCATATCCAGTTCTAACTGTTGC
Source organism: Giraffa tippelskirchi (assembly GCF_054371585.1). Classification (NCBI taxonomy): domain Eukaryota; kingdom Metazoa; phylum Chordata; class Mammalia; order Artiodactyla; family Giraffidae; genus Giraffa; species Giraffa tippelskirchi. Next base: position 69,005,375 of record NC_137277.1, read on the forward strand.
TTCTTGACCTTCATACAGATTTCTCAGGAGGCAGATAAGGTGGTCTGGTATTCCCATCTCTTGAAGAATTTTCCATAGTTTGTTGTGGTCCACACAGTCAAAGACTCTAGCTTAGTCAGTGAGGTAGAAGTAGATGTTTTTCTGGAACTCTTGGCAACCCACTCCAGTGTTCTTGCCTGGAGAATCCCAGGGACGGGGGAGCCTGGTGGGCTGCCGTCTGTGGGGTCGCACAGAGTTGGACACGACTGAAGCGACTTAGCAGCAGCAGCTTGCTTTTTCAGTGATCCAGCAGATGTTGGCAATTTGATTTCTGGTTCCTCTGCCTTTTCTAAATCCAGCTTGAACATCTAGAAGTTCTTGGTTCATGTATTGTCGAAGCCTAGCTTGGAGAATTTTGAGCATTAATTTGCTAGCATGTGAGATGAGTGCAACTGAGTGCTAGTTTGAACATTCTTTGGCATTGCCTTTCTTTGAGATTGGAATGAAAACTGACCTTTTCCAGTCCTGTGGCCCCTGCTGAGTTTTCCAAGTTTGCTGGCATATTGAGTGCAGCACTTTAACAGCATTATCTTTTAGGACTTGAAATAACTCAGCTGGAATTCCATCACTTCCACTAGCTTTGTTCATAGTGATGCTTCCTAAGGCCCACTTGACCTCACATTCCAGGATGTCTGGCTCTAGATGAGTGATCATACCATCATGGTTATCTGGGTCATGAAAATCTTTTTAGTATAGTTCTTCTGTGTATTCTTGCCACCTCTTCTTAATATCTTCTGCTTCTGTTTGGTCCATACCGTTTCTGTCTTTTACTGTGCCCACCTTTGCGTGAAATGTTCCCTTGGTATCTGTAATTTTCTTGAAGAGATTTCTAGTCTTTCCCATTCTGTTGTTTTCCTCTATTTCTATGCATTGATCACTGAGGAAGGCTTTCTTATCTCTCCTTGCTGTTCTTTGAAACTCTGCATTCAGATGGATGTATCTTTCCTTTTCTCCTTAGCCTTTTGCTTGTCTTCTTTTCTTAGCTATTTGTAAGGCCTCCTCAGACAACCATTTTGCCTTTTTGCATTTCTTTTTCTTGGGGATGGTTTTGATCACAGCCTCCTGTACAATGTCATGAACCTCTCTCCATAGTTCTTCAGGCACTCTGTCTATCAGATCTTATTCCTTGAATCTATTTGTCACTTCCACTGTATAATCCTAAGGGATTTGATTTCAGTCATACCTCAAAGGCCTAGTGGTTTTCCCTACTTTCTTCAATTTAAATCTGAATTTTGCAATAAGGAGTTTATGATCTGAGCCACAGTCAGCTCCCAGTCTTGTTTTTGCTGACTGTTTCTCCATCTTGGCTGCAAAGAATATAATCAGTCTGATTTTGGTAATGATCATCTGGTGCTGTCCATATGTAGAGTTGTCTCTTGTGTATGGAAGAGGGTGTTTGCTATGACCAGTGCGTTCTCTTACAAAACTCTGTTAACCTTTGCCCTGCTTCATTTTGTACTACAAGGCCAAACCTGCCTGCTGCTCCAGGTATCTCTTGACTGCCTGCTTATGCATTCCAGTTCCCTATGATGAATAGGACATCTTTTTTTGGTGTTAGTTCTAGAAGGTCTTGTAGGTCTGCATAGGACTGTTCAGCTTCAGCTTCTTCAGCATTAGTGGTTGGGGCATAGACTTGGATTACTGCTATATCAAATGGGTTGGCTTGGAAACAAACAGAGATCATTCTGTCATTTTTGAGATTTCACCCAAGCACTAAATTTCGGTCTCTTTTGTTGACTATGAGGGCTACTCCATATCTTTTAAGGGATTCTTGCCGATAGTTCATCTTCCAGTGTCATATATTTTTGCCTTTCATACTGTTTTTGGGGTTCTCAAGGCAAGATGACTGAAGTGGTTTGCCATTCCCTTCTTCAGTGGACCACATTTTGTCACTGGAGAGATGGTTAGATAACATCATTAAATCAATGTACATGAGTTTGAGCAAATTCTGGGAGACAGTGAAGGACAGGGAAGCCTGGTGTGCTGCAGTTGATGGGGTTGCTAGAGTTGGACATGACTTAGCGACTGAACAACAATAAGTATTTAATACCAACATATATATTGAATATTGTTGAATTGCCAGTTAATGACAAAGCAGAGACCACAGTTTGGGTCTTCTCACTCTCAGTCCATGCTTTTTCCTGTATGCTGCACTTCTCTTTATATCCAGATGTTTCTTTAGATGCATAAAAAACAAATTATGTTCTTTAAAATACAGCTGTGTTAGATAAACATTCATGGCTTATAAGGGAAACATTGTTTTTCTCAATAGCTGAATTTTATCGGCTTTCATTTGTTTCAAATTGAGGTATTGAGTTATTTAATAACAATGAATAGCTGATTAGGATTGTATATGAATTGATGTTTTAAAAAACATGTTTGTATCATAAGCTGTATATTTAGTCTACTTGATATTGCACAGTTCATGTAACATGTGATTTTTGGAAAAAGCAAATGTATTTTAAACATTGTAACTAATTACAACTCCATTTCTTTTAGATTCTTGCCAGAAACCATACATTGCACTTATTCATGGAATTACAATGGGTGGGGTAAGTAGCCTGCTCACTCTCATTATTGTTATGTGAGTGGTATTAAAAAAAAGTTGATTATTGAACAGAAGTGAGATGATGAATGTAATACAATAGAACTTGTTGAAACAAAATCATATTTGGAGCCTTGCAGGTTTGGGTTGTAATATTTGCTTCACTCAGAAGATTATGTTATATGCTATTTCTGCTTCTTCAATTAGTAAGTTTTTTTAGCTGACAAATGGGCTTCCCTGATAGCTCATTTGGTAAAGAATCTACTTGCAATGCAGGAGACCCCTGTTTGATTCCTGGGTCAGGAAGATATGCTGGAAAAGGGATAGGCTACCCCCTCCACTATTCTTGAGCTTCCCTTGTGGCTCAGCTGGTAAAGAATCCACCTGCAACGTGGGAGACCTGGGTTCGATCCCTGGTTTGGGAAGATCCCTTGGAGAAGGGAAAGGCTACCCACTCCAGAATTCTGGCCTAGAGAATTCCATGGATTGTATAGTCCATGGGGTCGCAAAGAGTGGGACATGACTGAGTAACTTTCACTTCACTTTAGCTGACAAAAATGATTGAGTCTTTTTTCTTATGTAGAGCCATTTTTCTACTTACAAGTGAACTGATTGCTTTCAACAGTTTCATGAAAGAAACTAGAATGTTGAGGTTTTTTTAGACTCTGTATAGGATGTGGTTACCTAAATTATATCTACTGCACAAAATCTCGCCTTAGTGAAAGTGTTTGGATACTTTATAAAGTTCTCTGAAAGTACATTTCTGTCAATTGACAAACTTTTTAATAACACGGATGCAAAATAAATAAGTCTTAGATATCACTGGTCTTGAATAACTTTATAAGGAGTTGGAGAAAACGTGAAATAGTTACAGAAGAACTGTTCAAATGTATGACACTGACAAAGACACACTTTTAAAGTGAGAAGTCACAGTGGGTCTTTGTGGCAGGAAAAGATAGGATTTAAGAAGGTAGTAGGAAGCTGAAGGGTGAAATTTCAGTGTTTGAACTTGTTAAGTGTTTCAAAGATTTTGTCAGTGGGAAAAGTCTCCCTTCTTCTAGGAAAACCACATACTAGATGAGGTCTCTTGGGCACTTGTAATTGCTTAGATTTTTTTAAAAGTTTATTTTTTTGAAGTATAGTTGATTTATACTGTGTTAATTTCTGCTGTACAGCAGAGTGATTTATTTACACTTATATGTACATTCTTTTTCATATTCTTTTCCATTATGGTTTATCACAAGATATTGAGTATGGTTATTGTACTGTACAGTAGAACCTTTTTGTATATCCATTCTGTATGTAATAGTTTGCACCTGCTAATCACAAACTCCCTATCCATTGGAATTGCTTAGATTCTGCACATGATTTTGGAAAAGGGCTTCCATTAGTCCATGTGGTTAGGAACAGGATCAAGGGCAATCTACATCTCTGTTAGTGGCAGGTATTAAGCCTGAGTTGGTTGTGCCTTTTTTTGTCAATAAAGTATTACCATGGGAAAAATGAGAAGTCTCTGAAAGAATTCTGCAGAACAAGGGGAAGGAGCATAATTGGAAGCATGGAAGAAAGAGCCCCCTGTGAATGTGAAAGGAACTAGGAAAAAATGAAAACAAACAAAAACCATTGGGCATACTTAATAACATGTAAAATGATGTGGCTCCAGTAAAATAGGAAAGATAGTCTGTAAGGAGACAACAGGTTCAGACGAAAGGGCAGCAGTTTACACAGGGGAACAGGTCACATAAGGAGGGCTGACTGGAAACTAAAACACAATAGCAGAACCTGACATTCTACTTTGAAGGCCATAGATGAGGAGTCAAATTTAATATTACAGATATGAAGTTGTGTCTGTGGAGGACAAACTTGACAAGCACTCACCAAAAAAGGACAAGGATAAGAATGATGAGACCAAATGTTTTGAGGTAATGAATATGAAAGAAAGATACTGGGAAGCCAACAAAGAAATGATAACTAAAACTCTCACTGTTTGCAGATGACATGATCCTCTACATAGAAAACCCTAAAGACTCCACCAGAAAATTACTAGAGCTAATCAACGAATATAGTAAAGTTGCAGGATATAAAATTAACACACAGAAATCCCTTGCATTCCTATACACTAGCAACGATAAAACAGAAAGAGAAATTAAGGAAACAATTCCATTCACCATTGCAATGAAAAGAATAAAATACTTAGGAATATATCTACCTAAAGAAACAAAAGACCTATATATAGAAAACTATAAAACACTGGTGAAAGAAATCAACGAGGACACAAATAGATGGAGAAATATACCATGTTCATGGATCGGAAGAATCAATATAGTGAAAATGAGTGTACTACCCAAAGCAATCTATAGATTCAGTGCAATCCCTATCAAGCTACCAACTGTATTTTTCAGAGAACTAGAACAAATAATTTCACAATTTGTATGGAAATACAAAAAACCTCGAATAGCCAAAGCAATCTTGAGAAAGAAGAATGGAACTGGAGGAATCAACTTGCCTGACTTCAGGTTCTACTACAAAGCCACAGTCATCAAGACAATATGGTACTGGCACAAACACAGAAATATAGATCAATGGAACCAAATAGAAAGCCCAGAGATAAATCCACACACCTATGGACACCTTATCTTTGACAAAGGAGGCAAGAATATACAATGGAGAAAAGACAATCTCTAACGAGTGGTGCTGGGAAAACTGGTCAACCACTTGTAAAAGAATGAAACTAGAACACTTTCTAACACCATACACAGAAACAAACTCACAATGGAATAAAGATCTAAACGTAAGACCAGAAACTATAAAACTCCTAGTTGAAAACATAGGCAAAACACTCTCCGACATAAACCACAGCAGGATCCTCTATGACCCACCTCCCAGAATATTGGAAATAAAAGCAAAAATAAACAAATGGGACCTAATTAAACTTAAAAGCTTTTGCACAACAAAGGAAACTATAAGCAAGGTGAAAAGACAGCCTTCAGAATGGGAGAAAATAATAGCAAATGAAGCAACTGACAAAGAATTAATCTCAAAAATATACAAGCAACCCTTGCAGCTCAATTCCAGAAAAATAAACGTCCCAATCAAAAAATGGGCCAAGGAACTAAACAGACATTTCTCCAAAGAAGACATACAGATGGCTAACAAACACATGAAAAGATGCTCAACATCATTCATTATTAGAGAAATGCAAATCAAAACCACAATGAGGACCATTTCACGCCAGTCAGAATGACTGCTATCCAAAAATCTGCAAGCAGTAAATGCTGGAGAGGGTGTGGAGAAAAGGGAACCCTCTTACACTGTTGGTGGGAATGCAAACTAATACAGCCACTATGGAGAACCACAGTGGAGATTCCTTAAAAAACTGGAAACAGAACTGCCATATGACCCAGCAATCCCACTACTGGAAATACACACCAAGGAAACCAGAATTGAAAGAGACACATGTACCCCAATGTTCATTGCAGCACTGTTTATAATAGCCAGGACATGGAAGCAGCCTAGATGTCCATCATGAGACTAATGGATAAGGAAGCTATGGTACATATACACAATGGAATATTACTCAGCTATTAAAAAGAATGCATTTGAATCAGTTCTAATGAGGTGGATGAAACTGGAGCCTATAGAGTGAAGTAAGCCAGAAAGAAAAACACCAATACAGTATACTAACGCATATATATGGAATTTATAAAGATGGTAATGATAACCCTATATGCGAGACAGCAAAAAGAGACACAGGTATAGAACAGTCTTTTGGACTCTGTGGAGAGGGCGAGGGCGGGATGATTTGGGAGAATGGCATTGAAACATGTATATTATAATATGTGAAACGAATTGCCAGTGTAGGTTTAATGCATGAGTCAGGGTGCTTGGAGCTCGTGCACTGGGATGACCCAGAGGGATGGGATGAGGAGGGAGGTGGGAGGGAGGGTCAGGATGGGGAACACATGTACACCCATGTTGGATTCATGTCAATGTATGGCAAAACCAATACAATATTGTAAAGTAATTTGCCTCCAATTAAAGAAATTTATACTAAAAAAAAGAAAGGCCAAAAGAAAACAAATTCTAAGGTGGTAGAATAAAACCCAATTGCTTTATAAATGTAAATTTACTAAATTAAAAAAAAATGAATTATAAGAAAACTTGAACAGTCCAAAAGATGGCGCCATAGAGCTTGATTTTTATTTTTTTCTTTTTAGTATAGGGAAAAAAATTTTTTTTTCACTAAGGAAAATGACAGTTTTACAGTCTCTTGATGTTTACCATGAAGAGTAGAAGGGATGCACTATGTAGAGGGGATGACTAAATTCTGTTATGTTTCAGCTTTCAGAAATTCAAATGTTTATTTGATATTTTAATATGCAGTAAAATAAAATGTTTCTGAGTGGTTTTCCATTTGGTTAATCAAAACTATGTAAGATTATGTCTGTACAATGTTTCTGAAATATACCAAATTATTCAGAATAGCAATTTGAAAGAATAATTTATTCTGTTTCCAGGAAGAAAGAATTTTAAGTTCCTTTATCTTTTATTTTAAACATCTAAAGTCCTATTTGCTTAAGTTAATATATAACAGGAAGACAAACTTGCTTTAAAATTAAAATTTTAAGTATATATAGAAGAGAAAAAAAATCGTTTTTATTTTGTATATGTAGTACTACCCGCATTTCCTTCCGAACTGAATTGAATTTAAAGAACTTTTGATTCCTTCCTTTCTTTGCCCCTTCCTCTCTCCCTTCCTCCCTTTACCATAGAAACAAAATTAGTTCCCCCAACTCAAAATAATTTATACAATATGGTATTGTTTTTGTGTTTCTCAAAGTGTCCTGAAGATGCTGCCAGCAAAAGGGTTTTGTGATCAATATAAATGGAAAATTAAGGTTTCGAGGCATACTTTAGAAGAGGTATATTCTAATGAATAGAGGAGAAGTGGGAGCTGGATTGAAAACACAGAGCATGTACAATCTCCGAAAGACTTCTTGGGCCATAAACGAGACGCATGGAAAACTGACTAGTGCTCAGTTAAATGGGACCTGCTGAATCAGGTTAAGTTTAGCCACTGATTAATGTCACTGAGACATGTTCTTTGAAAAGATTAATGGTCTCACGGATTGAATTAGCTTGATGTACTGCAAAGGTCTGTAAGACATAAGACATCTTTGTTCTGTTTTAACGGATACTTTGTTTTGCTGCTGTTAGTGACAATTTGAATAGATGACATTTTAAGAAACCATTTGTTTTATAATGAAATCCTAGAATTTTTTTACAGCAGCATTTAGTTACTCAGTAGAATCTGAGCAATTATGAAAGAAGAGATGAAATGATTTTGTTAACCATGTTTTTTGTTTTTATTTATTTTTGGTTGCTCTAAGTCTTTGTAGGCTTTGTGTGGGCTTTCTCTAGTTGTGGTGAATGAGGGCTACTCTTTACTGTAGTGCACGGGCTTCTCATTGTGGTGGCTTTCCTTGTTGAGCACAGGTTCTAGGCACGCGGGCTTCAGTAGTTGTGGCACATGGGCGGTAGTTGTGGCTGCACAGCTCTTTCTAGAGTGCAGGCTCAGTAGTTGTGGCGCACAGGCTTAATTGCTCTGTGACATGTGAAATCTTTCCAGACCAGGGACTGAACCAGTGTCTCCTGAATTGGTAGGCAGATTCTTACCCACTGTGCGACCAGGGAAGTCTTTTTTTTGTTTTTAATTTTTTATTTATTTTAATTGGAGGCTAATTACTTTACAATATTGTGGTGGTTTTTGACATACATTGACATGAATCAGCCACAAGTGTACATGTGTCCCCCATCCCAAACCCCCCTCCCACCTTCCTCCCCATCCCATCCCTCTGGGTTGTCCCAGTGCACCGGTTTTGAGTGCTGTTTAATGCATTGAACTTGGAGTGGTGATCTATTTCACATATGATAATATACATGTTTCAATGCTGTTCTCTCAAATCATGCCACCCTCGGCCTCTCCCACAGAGTCCAAAAGTCTGTTCTTTATATCTGTGTTTCTTTTGCTGTCTCACGTATAGGGTCATTGTTATCATCTTTCTAAATTCCATATATATGCATTAATATACTGTATTGTTGTTTTTCTTTCTGACTTACTTCACTCTGTATAATAGGCTCCAGTTTCATCCACCTCATTAGAACTGATTCAAATGCATTCTTTTTAATAGCTGAGTAATATTCCATTGTGTATGTGTACCACAGCTTCCTTATCCATTCGTCTGCTGATGGACATCTAAGTTGCTTCCATATCCTGGAAGCATATTGTAAACAGTGCTGCGATGAACATTGGGGTGCACGTGTCTCTTTCAATTCTGGTTTCCTTGGTGTGTATGCCCAGCAATGGGATTGCTGGATCGTATGGCAGTTCTATTTCCAGTTTTTTAAGGACTCTCCACACTGTTCTCCATTGTGGCTGTATTAGTTTGCATTCCCACCAATAGTGTAGGAGGGTTCCCTTTTCTCCACACCCTCTCCAGCATTTATTGTTTGAGAACTTTTTGATAGCAGCCATTCTGACTGGCATGAGATGTTACCTCATTGTGGTTTTGATTTGCATTTCTCTGATAATGAGTGATGTTGAGCATCTTTTCATGTGTTTGTTAGCCATCTGTATGTCTTCTTTATTAACTATGTTAAGGAAGATTTTTAAAGAAGCTATTAACTTTGGTACACCTCTCCTCCCATGCCATTTAAATCTCTTGATTAAAAAACATTATTATAATACTCTTTAATGTGTGTACATTGTAGTATGATGAGAACAGTGAGACTTTCGTGGGCGATGCCATTTTTAAATGAGAAACCAGCCAAGAAGCTTTCAAAAGATCAGATATTATTAAATCATTAACACAGCCTGGAAAACATTCTAAATTTACATTTTAGCCATTTCAGTTGCTCATGCTTGAGACTTTCATTGTGAAGGCTGTAGTCCACCAACCAAAGAATGTTCTTTTTCATGCAATAAAGATAGAAAGGGCTATGTGTAGAAAATCAATAGTGTATTTGCTACTGCACACCATTCATTAGTGATGTTTTGTTTGAGGACTAATTGAGAGGCCTAGCCATATTGCAAAAAAAGAGTTTAGAATGATCAACCTTCCTCCAGTGACATAAAAATCATAATAATTCTTACAGCTAGAATGAGGTGTAATTGATAGGTAAATTACAACTAAAGTATATAACTTGATGGTATATAAATACATTGTGAAAGGAATATATTATGAAATGATCCTCTGATCTTATTCATCTTATAATTTTTGTCATTTTTGTTTGTGTCTTTTAAACAATGTCTGCATATTTTCCTCACCCCCGAGTCCTGGCAACCTCAATATTATCCAGTATTTGTCTTTCTCCTCTGGCTTATTTCATTTAGCATAATGTCCTCCAGGTTCATCTGTATTGTTGCAAATGGCAGGATTTCCTTTTTTAAGGTTGAATGATATTCCATATTTTATATATATGTAATTTATGCTATATGTATATTACATAATTACTATACATGTATAGTAATATATGTATATGTATATGTAATTACTATACTATATATAATGTGCTATATAAATGTGTGAATACACACACACACACACACCACATTTTCTTTATCCATTTATCTATGGACAGACACATAGGTTGTTTCACGTCTTGACTATTGTGAATAATGCTGCAGTGAACATGGGAATACAGATAACTCTTCAAGACAATGACTTGATTTTCTTTAGATATATACCCAGAAGTGGAATTTCTAGATAATATGGTAGTTCTGTTTTTAATTTCTTGAAGAACCTCCATACTATATTACATAGGGGCTGTACCATTTTTCATTCCCACCAACAGTGTACAAGGGTTCCCTTTTCTCCACATCCTTGCTAGCATTTATCATTTGTCTCTTTGATGACAGACATCCTAACATATGTGAGGTGATACCTCACTGTAGTATTGACTTGCATTTCCTTGATATGTATTAACAGATGTTGAATACCTTTTCATGTACCTGTTGGCTATTTTATATACCTTCTTTGGAGTAATGTTCAGGTCTTGTGCCCACTTTTCAATTGGATTGTTTTTTTGCTACTGAGTTGTGTGAATTTTTTGTATACAGATGCCCCTTTGTATCCACAGGGGATTGCTTCCAAGACAATGCCCCCTCCCCTCTGCCATGGATACTAAAATCTATGGATGCTCAATGATGCACAGGTGGTTCAGTGGTAGAATTCTCACTTGCCACATGGGAGGCATGGGTTTGAGTCCCAGCCCATGCAGCTTCAGTGTCCCCTTTGGGTTCTCTGATGGCTCAGATGGTAATGAATCTGCCTTCAGTGTAGGAGACCCAGTTTTGATTCCTGGGTTGGGAAGATCCCCTATAGAAGGGAATGGAAACCCACTTCAGTATTCTTGTCTGGAGAATTCCACGGAGAGAGGAGCCTGGTGGGCTACAGTCTGTGGGATCACAGGGAGTCACAACTGAGCAGCTAGTCCCTCACATAAATGGCAGAGTATTTGCATATAACCTATGCATATCTTCTCATAAACTTTAAATTATCTCTAGGTTACTTACACCTAATATGATGTAAATGCTGTGTAAATACAAATGCTGTGTAAATAGTTGCTGTTGCACAGCATAATTCAAATTTTGCTTTTTGGAACTTTTTGAAATTTTTTCTTCCAAATATTTTCAATTCAGTTGGTTGAATCTGCAGGTATGGAGAGTTTAGTGTATTCTGGATATTAACTCCTTATCAGTTATATGATATTTCTCCCATTTCAGATGGTAGATGATTTCAGGTCTCCATTCTAGTCTTTAATCCATTTTGAGCTGATTTTTGTGTATGGTGTGAGGGATTTAGTTTCATTTTTTCCCATGTGGATAGTTTCATTTTTTCCCATTCCAGTTTTCACAACACCATGTATTGAAGAGATTGTCCTTTCCCCATTGTAGATTCTTGACTTTTTTGTTGAAAATTGATCAACCATATTGTGTGACTTTATTAATATTTATAGGCTCCCTTAACTTTTTTGTTTGAGTGGGGTTCCATTGATATCTGCATCTGTTTTTATGCCAATACCATAGTGTTTGGATGACTGTAGCTTTGTAATATGATTTGAAGTCAGAAAGTGTCATCCTTCCAGCTTTTGTTTTTCTTTCTCAAGATTGCTTTGGCTGTTTGGGGTCTTTTGTGGTTTCATACAATTTTTAAGATTATTCTGTTTCTGTGAAAAATGCCAATGGGATTTTAAGAGATTATGTTGAATCTGTAGCTGCTTTGGGTATATGGACATCTAAACAATGTTAATTCTTTCAGTTCATGAGCACAGAATATCTTTCCATAATATGTGTCTTCTTCCGTTTCTTTCATCAGTGTCTTATAGTTGTGCATACGCAGCTCTTTCACCTCCTTGGTTAAATTTATTCTTAGGTTTTTTTTGTTGATGCAGTTGTAAATAGGATTGTTTTTTAGTTTCTTTTTCTGAAAGTTATTTGTGTACAGAAACGCAACTGACTTTTGTGTATTGATTTTGTATTCTGCAACTTTATTGAATTTATTTACTAGTTTGAACAGTTTTTTGGTGGCATCTTTAGGATTTCCTATATATAAGATCATGTCATCTTCAGAGATAGTTTTACTTCCTTTCTGCTTTAGATCCTTTTATTTCTTTTTCTTGACTAATTGCTTGGGCTAGACTTTCTATGGTGAATATAAGTGGTGAGAGTGGGCATCCTTATCTTATTCTTGATCATACTCTGTTGAGTATGATATTAGCTGTGGGCTTGTCATATATGGATTTTATTATGTTGAGGTCCATTTCATCCATTAACTTATTGAGGGTTTTTATCATAAAAGAATGTCGAATTTTGTCAAATGCTTTTTCTGCATCTATTGAGATGATCATGTGATTTTTATCCTTCATTTTGTTAATGTTGTACATCACGTTGATTGCATATGTTGAACCATTCTTGCATCTCAGGAATAAATCCTACTTGATCATGATATATGGTTCTTTTATTGTTGAATTTGATTTCCTGATATTTTGTTTTTCACATGTGTGTTCATCAGGAATATTGTCCTGTAATTTTCTTTTCTTATAGTGTTTTGTCTAATAAGAATGATAGACATTTTTATTGCTAAGCCTGTTTGTGTAGATCAACGTTACCTCATTTCAGACACGTGAATCTGAGACAAGTATGCATTGAACTCTGATTGTGCTTTATGGGTTTAGGGTGGAAGCACTCAGTTGCAAGTGTGATGAAACTAGACTTGAATGTGCAAGGATAAAGGATGATCAGTCAGAGGCTAAAGGAAGGTATTGCAGTGCAGTTGCCCTGGGAAATTAAAAGAACTGTATTGACAGGCAAAGTTGTCTTATGGAGAAAACAATAAGTATATTAAGAGGGGGAGAATAATCAGACAAAAAAGGATATGGGGAATTCCCTCGTGGTCCAGTGCTTAAGACTAGGTGCTTTCACTGCCAGGACCTGAGTTTGATCCCTGCTCAGGGAACTAAGATCCCATAAGCTGCATGGCATGGCCAAAAAAAGAGAAAAAGAGCCTCTTTAAAGAATGAAGATTGGTGACATGGCAGGATCTATGAAAGGAAGAATAGAGAGGAAATTTGCCTTGGATTTCTAAGTGTTTAGAATATGTGCAATTGTACATTCATTTTCATTTGCGATCACTAATGAAATTTCTTCAAAGAGATGGAGATCTTTTTTTTGGTAGAGAGGGGTAGGTTCCTACCCCTCCCCCATAGGATTCTCTCTACTTATATTTTGTTCTGCTTTTTTAGGAAAGAGTAAAGATTGCTTTTAGTTGCAGAATTTCTCATAACAGATTTTTAGGGCTATCTCATTTCTCAGCAAGCCTTTTTCATAGGTAAGCATGGGGTTCTGTTTTTCAAGAGATGATGGATTACCCTCTAACAAATGTTTCTCCATCGTTTAACCCCATGTCACCCATTGTCTGTCTTATTAAATAGGGCCTTTTAGTCTGTCCTTTCCTCTACTCTTTTCACCCTGGCTTTTAGCCCAGACATACCTAGTACAGAATTGGGGAGTGCTTCCACTTACTAACCAGGAACTTCCCTTTACGGCTTGCCCTCTGCTCAATCCCTATCCTCATTTTTAGGTATTGATTTCTGGGAAGTAGGACTTTTAACTTTCCAAGAGTGTGGATGTTCTTGGCAACTTTCGTAAACTTGCAGATTCTCAGATCTACAGAGAATTCTTTTCCTTTTTCCTTGGCCATTTCCTGTGGCCCTAATGGTCAGGATTTTGGTTCATTTTCTTTTTAACTGTGAAAGTGTTAATTACTCAGTCATGTCCAACTCTTTGCGACACCATGGACTGTAGCCTGCCAGGATCCTCTGTCCATGGGATTCTCCAGGCAAGAATATTGGAGTGAGTTGCCATTCCCTTTCTCCAGGGGATCTTCCTTACCCAGGGATCGAACCCTGTTCTCCCGCATTATGGGCAAATTCTTTACCATCTGAGCCACCAGGGAAGCATACTAGGTTCTTGGTCAACTGGCAGTCACCTTTCCTCTGTGCCATTCTTACCCTGCCTCTATTTTATCCCCACTGTGCTAGATTGGATGATTTGTGGTCTAGAGAGCTTTGTGCCTTATTGATGCTTCATATTATTTCACAGAGAAGAAAGGGGTAGGGGAGCTCCACATGCCCATAAAACAAGCTCATTCTCCTAAGGTATATGGACACAGGAGGTTTAAGACTAACTAGAGGTTCATTATGATTTTAGCCATAATATGAGATTGCTCTCAGCTGTTTCAACAACTAGAAAAAGTTACTGGATGTACTGGTTAGGCTCTGGGGATAAGATAGTGAGCAGGATAAATCTGTTTTCTTTCCTCATGGAGCTTACTGTCTTGTGAGGCGGGTATAAGGTGGTCTGGAAATACATGAGTACCAGCCTTAACTGTGTATGTATGTGCAAGCACTTTAGTAATGGGGATGGTGTAGGGAAAGGATACTGGAGGAAGTTTTATTTAAGCTGAGACTTAAAGAAAAATCAACCAGGAACAAACAAGTTGGTATAGTGGAGAAATGTGATATAGTTGATGCAGGTGTGTTAAGAGGTTGATGGAGTATAGAAGATAGTGTGTGAGAAGACAGTATTAATAGTATATGTGAAGCTGAGAAAATTCATGTTTGGGAAAAGTTAAGTGTGCCTAGATTTGAGATTGTGAAGGAGAAAGTGGTTCAGTTCTTTGGTTAGAGAGGAAAGCAAGAAGCCAGGTCAGTCCTCTTATATAAGATATATTAAGTTGTTTATCCTGATATCAAGAGAGAGAGCCATTTTTAAGTGCTTTTAGCCAGGGGAATGGCTTGAATGGTGAATTTTAGACAGAACTTTCTCATGAAAAGAACAGGTGTAGGGGGCATGGGTAGGATCGGATGTAAAGAGATTATTCAGGAAGTTATTGCAGGGATCCAGGTGAGTGATTGTGGTGATGTTGAGCTGAGGTAGCGATAATGAAGGGGGAGAAAATTAGGTTTAAGGGAGATACTTAGGAGGAGACTTGTGGGATTCAGTGATGTATTGGGTGTGAGAGATAATGGGAAGAAAGAGGCAAGGGTTAATCCCAGAATTTTAGACTGGGCAGTGGGATGAACAATGAACTATTTAAGATTTGGGAGGAAGTATGGCTAGGGAGTGGGTTGGAGAGAGAGTGAAGGGAGATGAATTTAATTTGGGCCTTGTTAGGTGTGAAATGCCTGTGAGTTTATCCATGTGGGAGTATGTTGTCTGAGCAACCGTGTTTCATCAGTGCTGCAGGTCTGGAGCTCAGGGTGCTGCCTAGGTAGGAAGTGTAACTTGAGGACTCAGGCACAGTGTGCTTTATGATGTATGCTCTGCAACATGAATTAAGTCATAAGTGATTGGTAATGGGAAAATGATGTTAGGATAATGCAAAAATTAGATTGGTTCGAGTGCAATTTTCTTTCTTTTTTTCCTAGGCAAGGAGAGATAGGATAGTGGCAGTAGATATATAACCATCTAGTGGAGCTTCCCTGGTGGTTTAGACGGTAAAGAACCTGTCTGCAATGCGGGAGACCCAGGCTCGATCCCTGGGTCAGGAAAGATCCCCTGGAGAAGGCATTGGCAACCCATTGCAATATTCTTGCCTGGAGAATTCCATGGACAGAGGAGTCTGCTGGGCTACAGTCCGTAGGGTCTCAAAGAGTCGGACACGACTTAGCAACCAACGCTTCACTTCAGACAGGAAAAGAGCACTTAAGTAGCTCAGTTGTTATACTGTGAATAGGAATTTTCTTGTCTGTATTTTAAGAAAATTAAAAAAAAAAAAAACCCACAGAAACAAATGCCTGTAGCTGGGGGGAACCTCCTCCATAAGGCGAACCCCCAACTCCTGGCACTGGGTGTTTAATGGCAGTCCCACTGGCTTATAGCTTCACTTCAGCCACTTTGTCTCAGTATCTGCCAGTCCTGCTCTGATTAAAGTATTGTCATTCTTTCTACTTTATTTTTGTGCATTTTAAATATTGCTGTGGCATTCTTTATCCATATTGAGCTAGCGGTCCTAATCAAGTCCCTGGGACCATTTATACTTTCTGTTAGCACTCAGATTACAAAGCTGCATAGGTTTTGAGCAGACTGCTGAAACTATTTTTCTTATAAGATCTGTCCAGTTTTGTAGAACCTGAGGAGTTTTTCAGTAACTCATGTTATAGCAGAGATGCTTGTATTGAAAATTTGTCAGTAGAAAAGTTTGTGTTAGGAAATGTGATGAAATAGAGTGAGAGCCAAAATAAGTCCAGAATGGAATACAAAAGTTTATTGGCCAGAGGCAGAACAAGGAGCCTATAAAAGACATTGAAAAAAGGGAGCCCAGAAGATTGGGGCAAACCGGAAGAATGGACTTGTCTTGGAAACCTTCATGTTGGTTTCTATACCCCCAGAAACCTTTGATAGTTTACTTTGTGGTAAAGAACCATATTCCAGGTTCATCTTGTAAATTTCATTCACCAGACTTAGAAATCAGCTGTTTTTCCAAGGATGGTTAGCAGTAATATTCTTCGTCATTGGTGTTTAGTCACCAAGTCGTGTCCAGCTCTTTTGCAACCCCATGGACTGCAGCCTGCCAGGCTCCTGTGTCCTGGGATTTCCCAGGCAAGAATATTGGAGTGGGTTGCCATTTCCTTCTCCAGGAAGATACCCTGCATTGCAGGCAGATTCTTTACCGCTGAGCCACCAGGGAGGCCCCAGTAATGGCCTGGGCACTAGTTAAGTTTGTAATTGTTTTCTAGGCTTTTTTGAAGAGAACTTAGAATGTGTTTTGTTTTTAAGAGAAAATAGATCCTAAATTGAATACTTCCTATTCAAATTTAGATTCTTATTCCTTTGATATTTGTATCTTTCTTCCCATATAGGTTGAATATCTTGTTTTTTAAAAAATAACATTTATATGGCTAAGTCTCTTTGCTGTGCACCTGAAACTATCACAACATTGTTAATCAGCTATACTCCCAATATAAAATAAAAAGTTAAAAAATAACATTAACATTGTGACAAATTTGCTTTGTCCTAACGTGTATAATAGTTTCAGAATAACAATATCAACATTATTATGAAGAATAGTCACTTGAGATAATTGCTATCTTTGCCCTATACCGATTTACTTTAGCAACTTAGCTTTTTCATATTTCCCCAGAGTATTTGATTCTCATGAAGCAATTCTTTATTTATGACTGTTATTTGGTAAACTCTGAACTCAAAAGGTCAGAGAGGTGAAAGTCGCTCAGTTGTGTCCAACTCTTTGTGACCCCATGGACTATACAGTCCGTGGAATTCTCCAGGCCAGAATACTGGAGTTACTTTTCCCTTCTTCTCCAGGGGATCTTCCCAACCCAGGGATCGAACGCAGGTCTCCTGCACTGTGGGTGGATTCTTTACCAGCGGAGTCACAAGGGAAGCCCAAGAATACTGGAGTGAGTAGCCTATCCCTTCTCTAGGGGATCTTCCCAACCCAGGAATTGAACCGGGGTCTCCTGCATTGCAGGCAGATTCTTTACTGACTGAGCTATCAGGGAAGCCCTGAATCAGGCATATCAGAGAGTAGCTTTCAGAATGCTAGTTAATATGGATATTAGTTAATGTTTTATGGAGTTAATAGAAATCTTTGGTAAATCTGAGGTCTATTAAGAGTTCCTCTATTATAATAATCCTTCTTGTTTGAATATATGATATGAGGCAGTGGTATCTTAGAACCTCTCTTTTTAAGCATCTATTAAGTATATAGGGGTTTCTCTAGTGACTCAGACGATGAAGAATCTCCCTGGAATGCATGAGACCTGAGTTTGACCCCTGCGTGGAAAAGATCCTCTGGAGGAGGAAATGGCAACCCACTCCAGTATTCTTGCCTGGAGAATCCCATGGACAGAGGAGCCTTGCAGGCTACAGTCCATGCGGCCACAAATACAGACATTTAAATATAATATGTGATAATGTTGTATTGGGAGAATGTGGTTATTGAGGTAAAAACCTTGAGTATGAATTTAGGAGGTGTATAAGAGTTATTTCTAATTTATGTTTTAAAGTATGTACCAAAATTCATATTTCTCCTCACTGGCTTTTTTTGTGTGTCATAATTGATGAATAATTTTAGTTTTAGGTGTACAACATAATAATTTGATTTATGTATATGTTGTAAAACAATGTGAATACTCATCACTACACATACTTGAAAAAAATGTTTTTTCTTATGATGAGGACTTTTAAGATTTATCCTCCTAGCAACGTTCACATCTCTCTTTTTCATTTAAAGCAGAACTGTACTTCCAAGGATGTTAGATTGTTGATTCATAAATAAGTTAAATATGACTACCTCAGTTATTCCTGTTTAATATGTTTTGTCTAAATATAGCATGAATTATGTGCATCCAAAGCAGAATAAAAAAATGTGTTTGGTGCTAATCTCTGTAGTCTATCAGTATACATTAATGTTGCATAATCAGTATGTTACTACTTCTAATATGCAGTGTTAGCCTGTTAATATTAATGTGAGAAGTGTAATAAAAGTCTTTGTTTTTACTGTGTAGGCTGCTAATTTAAAGCATGTAGTCCAGAAGATACATTATGAAATGATATTAACTTTCATACCATAGTGAGATAATGTGTGATGAAAAATCTATTTGAATTTCTAACAAAAATATCTAATTTCAAAACACCATTTATAATCATGAGTGATGGTAATAGAAGACTCCCTCACATACTCTCTGATACTGTGATGCAGTGTTCATTCTGGACAGGCGCTTACTCATTCTCTCTGATTATAATTTAAATTCATGACTCTTCATGTGAGCATTAGTCACCTCACCCCATTGTATGCCTTTCTGACTTGTTTTCTTTACTGTGGTTGTTGGTGCTGGTTACTCTGGAACATTTATTTTTATTTTCATTTTGGTTAAAAAGATTGTTTTATTGTGAAACAATTGTCAAACTTACAGAAAAGTTGCAAACATAGTACAGAGAACTCCAATATATCTTTCATCCACATTCCCTGTTATTTCCACATTTGTTTTATTTTCTCTCTTTTCCGATATGTGTCTAATTGCTGAACCATTTGAGAGAATGTTGAAGACATGATAATTCTCTATTTGTAAATTATTCAGTATGTATTGCCTTGGAATAAGGACACCAGAATCAGGAAACTTAACACTGAAATATCTGGAACATTTCTTTTTCAGGCACCGAACTAAATTGTTCTACATGTGGTTTGTTTGTTTGCTTGTGTTGGGGGATAAATCTTGTCTTTAGTAGAAACCATGGAACAGTTGACTCTATTAAATTAACTTTAAATATCTGTATAATTATCCGTTTTTAAAAATTAATGTTGCTTTTTTGTCTAGAATAGCAATATTGAAATACAGAAGTGATGCTTATTTCTAGTTACTGATAAACAGATTTGCATTTTGAAGGGTTTAATTTGGGGCTTCGTTGGTGGCTCAGTGGTAAAGAATTCACCTGCCCATGTGAGCGATGCAGGTTTGATCCTTAGATTGAGAAGATAGCATGGAGAAGGAAATGGCAACCCACTCCAGTATTCTTGCCTGGGAAATTACAGGACACAGGAGGCTGGCGGGCTATAGCCCATGGGGTTGCAAAAGAGCTGGACACAACTTAGCGATTAAACAACAACAAAATTGTGCTTTTCTAAGTACTTATAATGAGATCTTTAAAAGCCTTAAAGCTGTACCAGCCTTTCCTCTCTATTAAACAGTCTGGAAACTCATCTAGTTATGTCTCTTAATTCAAAAAAAAAGTTTTAGATTGCCTAAGTTTTGCCTTTAAGAATGGGAAGCTTAAAGTAGGTTATAAGTTTGCCTACATTCATATATTCAGTTATTCATGCTTATCCACATTAGTATTCTCTATATGAGATTATAAATATGGATCAGACTCATTTTACTTTATCTGCACAGTGTTCATACAGTACTGCAATTAAGATTATTTAATACTAATCCAACTGAAAAACAAAGAATGTCAGAATGCTTACAATATCATAAATATAAGACCCAGAAAGATTAAATGTAAAATAATAGAAAAAGATACCATACCAATGCACAATAAAGCTGATAGTTATTTTTATATCAAATAACGTAGGCGCGTGCATGCGTGCTAAGTCGCTTCAGTTGTGTCTGACTCTTTGCCATGCCATGACCTGTAGCCCGCCAGGCTCCCCAGTTCATGGGATTCTCCAGGCAAGAATACTGAAGTGGGTTGCCACGCCCTCCTCCAGGGGATCTTCCTGACCCAGGGATTGAACCCACGTCTCTTTTGTGTCCTGTATTGGCAAGTGGGTTCTTGACCACTAGTGCCACGTGGGAAGCCCCAGATAAGGTACGTTTTATGGCAAAAACTTGTACTTGGTATAGAAGGACATTTCACAGTTATAAAAATAGTTAGGTACAACAAATCTAAATTTGTATGTCCTGTGAATCTTTCTATTGTGTATTTTTTCTCTTAGGCTTTAGTCATGTGGTCTTATGTCGCATTATTTCTAATCAAGTGCTGGTTATTTCCGATTGAGTTATTTCTACTTCAGTATTATTTGAGCCCTAAGATATAATCCTCTGACCTTTGTTTCTAGTAGTATCTAGGCTAAAGGCACTAGCATCCCAGATCATCTCAATTTAGTCAGGAATGAGAGGCTTTGAAGCTGATCTTCACTTCATGTGAAGGGTTATTTGAATCCGGGCCACTGTAACTCATAACATGTAACATTTGGGGGCTCACTCAATTCAGCAAGCCCTAAATTTCAGTTCTTGTTCTCTGAGCAGGTAGGACTTAGTTCAGTTCATTGAAAATTGTTCAGCCTTTCTCCTTAAGATCAGTGAGATCAGATTCTGAAAGTAATCTTATGGATTATAATCAACTATGGAAAGATATTTTATAAATACTTGTCTAAAACTGTTTATAGCAATGAAGCAGAAGAGACTTAATGAGTAATCACTGCAGGTGGTGATTGTAGCCATGAAATTAAAAGACGCTTACTCCTTGGAAGGAAAGTTATGACCAACCTAGACAGCATATTAAAAAGCAGTGACATTACTTTGCCAACAAAGGTCCGTCTAGTCAAGGCTATGGTTTTTCCAGTGGTCATGTATGGATGTGAGAGTTGGACCATAAACAAAGCTGAGTGCTGAAGAATTGATGCTTTTGAACTGTGGTATTGGAGAAGACTCTTGAGAGTCCCTTGGACTGCAAGGAGATCCCACCAGTCCATCCTAAAGGAGATCAGTCCTGGGTGTTCATTGGAAGGACTGATGGTGAAGCTGAAACCCCAGTACTGATACGAAGAGCTGACTCGTTTGAAAAGACCCTGATGCTGGGAAAGATTAGGGGCAGGAGGAGAAGGGGACGACAGAGGATGAGATGGTTGGATGGCATCATCGACTCGATGGACATGAGTTTGGGTGGACTCCGGGAGTTGGTGATGGACAGGGAGGCCTGGTGTGCTGCGGTTCATGGGGTTGCAAAGAGTCAGACACAACTGAGTGACTGAACTGAACTGAACATATGACACTGAGAAACAGTGGGAACAAACCTCTGCCTCTTTGAGATAACTCTACTGGTGTGATATTTTCAAGCATTTAAAAATGTGTGGTCTCTCAAAAAACTATAGAGTCCTTAAAGGAGAAATAGACAAAACCACAACCCTAAGAGAAGTTTTGAACATACTAATTTCAATAACAGATGAAACAGATACAAACAGTATATAAACATATGTACACATTCATTTTACATGCATGCACATGATTTGAAAGTTGTTCAGTAAACTTGATCCAGTTTATAGGTATTCAATAACTTTCATGTTCATTTCATGTGTGCATGCAGCACTTACAAAAATTGACCATAGAATTAGTCTTAGCATATTTCAAAGGATTAATCTTACAGGCTGTTCTCTGGCCCCAGTAGAATTAAGCTAGTTTTCAAATGCAAATGAAAGTTATGTAAGACTCTCAGTTATGTAAGACTCTTTGCAACCCCTTGGACTATAGCTCACCAGGCTTCTCTGTCCATGGAATTCTCCAGGAAAGAACAGGCCCTAAGTGGACCTTAGGAAGCATTACTATGAACAAAGCTAGTGGAGGTGGTAGAATTCCAGCTGAGCTACTTCAAATTCTAAAAAATGATGCTGTGAAATGCTGCACTCAATATGCAAGCAAATTTGGAAAACTCAGCAGTGGCCACAGGACTGGAAAAGGTCGGTTTTCATTCCAATCCCAAAGAAAGGCAATGCCAAAAAATGCTCACACTACCACACAATTGCGCTCATCTCACACTAGCAAAGTAATGCTCAAAATTCTTCAAGCTAGGCTTCAATAGTAAGTGGACTGAGAACTTCCTGATGTTCAAGCTGGATTTAGAAAAGGCAGAGGAACCAGAGATCAAATTGCTGACATCTGTTGGATCATAGAAAAAGCAAGAGAATTCCAGAAAAACATCTCCTTTGCTTTATTGACTATGCAAAAGCCTTTGACTGTGTGGATCACAACAAACTGTGGAAAATTCTGAAAGAGATGGGAATACTGGAGCACCTTATCTGCCTCCTGATAAACCTGTATGCAGGTCAAGAAGCAATAGTTAGAACTGGACATGAAGCAACGAACTGGTTCAAAATTGGGAAAGGAGTGCGTCAAGGCTGTGTATTGTCGCCCTGCTTATTTAACTTACATGCAGAGTACATCATATGAAAAGCTGGGCTGGATGACTCACAAGCTGGAGTTAGGATTGTGGGGAGAGATGTCAATAACCTCAGGTATGGAGATGATACTGCCCTTATGACAGAAAGTGAAGAGGAACTAAAGAGCCTCTTGATGAAAGTGAAAGAGGAGTGTGAAAAAGCTGGCTTAAAATTCAACATTCAAAAAACTATGATCATGGCATCTGGTCCCATCACTTCATGGCAAATAGATGGGGAAACAGTGGAAATAGTGACAGAGTTTATTTTTGGGGGCTCCAAAATCACTGCAGATGGTGACTGCAGCCATGAAATTAAAAGACATTTGCTCCTTAGAAGAAAAGCTATGGCAAACCTAGATAGTGTATTGAAAAGCAGAGACGTCACTTTGTCGACAAAGGTCCGTATAGTCAAAGCTGTGTTTTTTCCAGTAGTTATGTATAGATGTGAGAGTTGGACCATAAAGAAAGTTGAGCACCAAAGAATTGATGCTTTTGAACTATGGTGTTGGAGAAAACTCTTGAAAGTCCCTTGGACAGCAAGGAGATCAAACCAGTCAATCCTGAAAGAAATCAACCCTAAATATTCATTGGGAGGACTGATGCTGAAGCTGAAGCTTCAACACTTGGGTCACCTGATGCAAAGAGCTGACTCATTCAAAAAGACCCTGATGCTGGGAAGGATTGAGGGCAGGAGGAAAAGTGGGTGACAGAAGATGAGATGGTTGGATGGCATCATCAACTTAATGAACATGAGTTTGAGCAAACTCTGGGAGATAGTGAAGGACAGGGAAGCCTGGCGTTCTGCAGTACATGGGGTTGCAAAGAGTTGGACACGACGGAGCGGCTGAATAACAGCAAAAACACTGTGATAAACAAAAGTGGAGAGTAGAATATGAGGCAAGGGTTCTTACAATAATACAAAAAATTATTAATGAAACTGGTGCATGCGTGTGTGCCAACTCGCTTCACTCGTGTCTAACTCTTTGTGACGCCATGAACTGTAGCCTGCCAGGCTCCTCTCTCCATGGAGTTCTCCAGGCCATAATACTGGAGTGGGTAGCTGTTCCCTTCTCCAGGTCATCTTCCCAACCCAGGGTTCAAAGCCAGGTCTCCCACAGTGCAGGCAGATACTTTACCATCTGAGCCACCAGGAAAGCCAAAGATAGAATACACTGGTTCAAAAGGATTAAGAATAAGTAGATGTTTTGAATATTGTGAAAAGAACATAACATAAGAAATGTATGTCACAATGTGAGCATTGACACAAACTTGGATTCTTTGTAATTACATGTATACCTCTTATTTTATTTGAATATGTCTGTTTATTCAGAGATGTCTCTTAAGTTTGTCCTTTTCAGTGATATTTATCAAATCAGAAATAGACTTTCAGCCAAATCTTTTTATTTTGTTAAATTTATGCTTACCAACCAATCTTAAGAGTTAAACAGTTACTGTGTGTCTGAGAAAAATGTTGCTAATTTTATTTGATGAAATAATGTGAATAAATGTGTGAATATTCTATTTTAAGGCCACTGAAATTTGCTAGAGTAGCTTGGTTATGCTTTTTTGATGATTGGTTCCACTGAGAACAGCCAGTGGTTCTGGGAATAGTCAGTACACTGCAATGCTCTGTCTGGTTTGAAATGAGAACGAATTGTGGGAGAGGACGTGAAGCATAACACAGGACACTGATGGAAAGTGGCTTAGCTAAAACACATCTGTTCAGGTATCAGGGATACCCATGTATCTTTTTGCTTAGTAAGTTCTGAAATTGTGTGGTTTAGGTTTTCCCTCTCCTCTGTCTCCTGAAATTCCTTTAAAGATATGCTTTATGAGGAGTTATATATAATACATATTATGTATATCTTTAATATAATATATAGGGATCATTTACTTGGCTTTTAATTTTTATAAATATGAGAGTTTGATTTTTTTTTTTACCCCCATATTATTTTAAAATGATTTTCTGCCTTTTTCCTAGGGAGTTGGTGTCTCAGTTCATGGGCAGTTCCGAGTGGCTACTGAAAAGTCTGTTTTTGCAATGCCTGAAACAGCAATAGGTAAATTAAAACAAAAAACACCAAAATTTTCATAATTACTTTTAGACTTATCATCTTTTGATGCATTTCAGATTATATTATTATTGAAGGAATTGATGGAATTTTGTGTGAGCTACAGCAATGAAAGAACTTTTAAAACAAAATTATACTAGGAAGATACCTGAAAGTTTATATTAGCTCATAGTTTTATCTGAAAACGCAAAAGCAAGCATATTTAACTGGAAACACTAGCACACTGTAGTCGATTTTATTTATTTATTCTTATTGAAGTATAATTGATTTACAATGCTTGCTAAGTTCTGCTGTACATATATTTAATTTTAGATAAAAAATTATTAGAGGAAATATTCTTGCATTCAGATCTATTCTTTGTTTTGAATTAACTTTATGTGGGGTGAAGTGTGGGTCAAAGGTATAGATCAAAGTTTAGGTCAAAGGTATAGATTAAAGTTTATTATTTGCGTAGGTAGATTAAATCATTCCCAGATCATTTTTTGGAAAAAGCTACTATTTCTCCACTGATTGCCTTTGTGCCTTTGTAAGTGCTGATCGTGGTGCCAATGCCCTGCTGTTTTGATTACTGTTGCTTTACAATAAGTCTTGATAATGATAATCCTCTAATTTTGTTCTTTGTTTTTTTCCCCCAAATTGTTTTAGCTGTACAGATCATTTGTATTTCTATATGAATTTTAGAGTGATTTTGTAAGTTTCAGCAAGAAAGCCTATTAGAATTTTTATTTGGCTTGTCTGCTAAGTCACTTCAGTTGTGTCCGACTCTGTGCGACCCCATAGATGGCAGCCCACCAGGCTCCTCTGTCCCTGGGATTCTCCAGGCAAGAATACTGGAGTGGGTTGCCATTTCCTTCTCCAATGCATGAAAGTGAAAAGTGAAAGTGAAGTTGCTCAGCCGTGTCCGACTCTTAGCGACCCCATGGACTGCATGGAGCCTACCAGGCTCCTCCATCCATGGGATTTTCCAGGCAAGAGTACTGTAGTGGGGTGCCACTGCCTTCTCCATTTGGCTTGTCTGGGATCTATCAATTTAGGGAGAATTGACATCTTAACAATATTGAGTCTTCAAACTTGTGAGCAAGGTGTTTCTTTGCATTTATTAAATCTTTAATTTCTCGAAGCCAAATTTTGTAGTTTTCAATTTCTTATACATCCTGTGTCACGTTTTTCCTTAAGAATTTAATATTGTTCAATGATATTATAAATGATGTTTAAAAAATCTAGTTCTAATCGTTCAGTTCAGTTCAGTCACTCAGTCGTGTCCGACTCTTTTCGACCCCATGAATCGCAGCATGCCAGTCCTCCCTGTCCATCACCAACTCCTGGAGTTTACCCAAACTCATGTCCACTGAGTTGGTGATGCCACCCAGCCCTCTCATCCTCTGTCGTCCCCTTCTCCTCCTGCCGCCAATCCTTCCCAGCATCAGGGTCTTTTCCAATGAGTCAACTCTTCGCATGAGGTGGCCAAAGTATTGGAGTTTCAGCTTCAACATCAGTCCTTCCAATGAACATCCAGGACTGATCTCCTTTAGGATGGACTGGTTGGATCTCCTTGCAGTCCAAGGGACTCTCAAGAGTCTTCTCCAACACCACAGTTCAAAAGCATCAATTCTTCGGCTCTCAGCTTTCTTCACAGTCCAACTCTCACATCCATACATGACCACTGGAAAAACCATAGCCTTGACTAGACGGATCTTTGTTGGCAAAGTAATGTCTCTGCTTTTTGATATGCTATCTAGGTTGGCCATAACCTTCCTTCCAAGGAGTAAGCATCTTTTAATTTCATGGCTGCAATCACCATCTGCAGTGATTTTGGAGCCTCCCAAAGTAAAGTCTGACACTGTTTCCACTGTTTCCCCATCCATTTCCCATGAAGTGATGGGACCAGATACCATGATCTTAGTTTTCTGAATGTTGAGCTTTAAGCCAACTTTTTCCCTCTCCTCTTTCACTTTCATCAAGAGGCTTTTTAGTTCCTCTTCACTTTCTGCCATAAGGGTGGTGTCATCCGCATATCTGAGGTTATTGATATTTCTCCCAGCAATCTTGATTCCAGCTTGTGCTTCTTCCAGCCCAGTGTTTCTCATGATGTACTCTGCATATAAGTTAAATAAGCAGGGTGACAATATGCAGCCTTGACGTACTCCTTTTCCTATTTGGAACCAGTCTGTTGTTCCATGTCCAGTTCTAACTGTTGCTTCCTGACCCGCATACAGGTTTCTCAAGAGACAGGTCAGATGGTCTGGTATTGCCATCTCTTTCAGAATTTTCCACAGTTTATTGTGATCCACACAGTCAAAGTCTTTGGCATAGTCAATAAAGCACAAATAGATATTCTTCTGGAACTCTCTTGCTTTTTTGATCATCCGTTGGATGTTGGCAACTTAATCTCTGGTTCCTCTGCCTTTTCTAAAACCAGCTTGAATATCTGGAAGTTCACGGTTCACGTATTGCTGAAGCCTGGCTTGGAGAATTTTGAGCATTACTTTACTAGCGTGTGAGATGAGTGCAATTGTGCGGTAGTTTGAGCATTCTTTGGCATTGCCTTTCTTTGGGATTGGAACGAAAACTGACCTTTTCCAGTCCTGTGGCCACAGCTGAGTTTTCCAAATTTGCTGGCACATTGAGTACAGCACTTTCACAGCATCATCTTTCAAGATTTGAAGTAGGTCAGCTGGAATTCCATCACCTCCACTAGCTTTGTTCGTAGTAATGCTTTCTAAGGCCCACATTGACTTCACATTCCAGGATGTCTGGCTCTAGGTGAGTGATCACACCATCTTGATTATTTGGGTCGTGAAGATCTTTTGTTAGTTATCAATGTATAGAAATTGACTTTTGTACTTTGTATCCTGCAAACTTGATAAATTCACTCATTAGTTCTGGTAGATTTTTGGTAGATTGAATTGGATTTTCTAAATATAGATAGTTATGTTCTTTACAAATAAATTTTGTTTTACTTTTTTCTTTCCCATCTGGATAGTTTTTATTTTTTCTTGTCTAATTCTGCTGGGTAGAACCTCCAATACAGTGTTGAAGAGATATGTTGAGAGTGGACCTTCAAACATTCAGTCTTCACCGATTAAGTATAATGTTAGGTATAGCTTTTTCATAGATGCCCTTTATCAGGATGAGTAACTTTCCTTCTGTTGCTTGATTTATGGGGGTTTTTATTAGGAACGGATTTTAGATTTTGTCTTTTTTTTCTGCACCTGTTCAGATGACTGTTGGTTTTTCATTTTTAGTTTTTAGTTTTTCTTTTTTAGTTTCTTGTTAATGGTGAGTTACTTGATTGTTTTTTCAACATTAAAACTAACTCTTTATTGCTTGGATAAATCTCACTCTGTATGTGTTCTAGTATGATGTGTTTTATATGTTGTTGGGTTTGGTTCACTGAAATTTTACTTGGAATTTTTGCATCTGTGTTCATGAGGGATATTGTCTGTAGTTTTCTGGTAACATGCTTGCTTCATTTTGATACAGGGTAATGTCTTCATTTCTTGAAAAGTTTGTGTAGAATTGGTTCTTTTTATTTTTTTCCCTCTCTGTTTGATAGAAATCACCAGTGAAGCCATCTAGGCTGGGAAGGTTTTTAGCTACAAATTCAAAATCTTTAATAGATGTAGACTTTTCAAGTTGTCTGTTTCTTCTTGCACAAGATTTGGTAATTTGAGTCTTTTAAAGAGTTTGTCCCTTTACTAGCATAAAGTTAATTTCATTATTGTCTTTTCAGTATCTGTAGAACCTATAGTAATATCTGGATCTCTCATTCTTTTTTTCTTTTTTTAATTTTTTTTTCATTAGTTTATTTTCTATTTTTTAACTTTACAATATTGTATTTGTTTTGCCATGCATTGACATGAATCCACCATGGGTGTACATGTTTTCCCCCTCCAGAACTGGCTCTCTCATTCTTTTTTTTTTTTTTTTTTTATAAGCCTCCATTTTTATTCTTTTTGGGATGCTGTAAATATAAGAGGCAGGCCTGACATCTTGTGATACAGATAATGTTGATTCAACCACACTGAAGTATACATCATGGCTCTAATACTACACCAGGCTCTATACAGATTTTATAATTTCATGTCATGAATGATGCTGAACTTCATGAGTTACCTTCCCAGCTCATTCTTGATATTAGTAATTTGTGTCTTCTGTTTTTTTCTGATCAATCTAATTACAGGTTTGTTAATTTTATTGATTGCAAATTTTTTTTTGGTTTTATTTATTCTCTATTTTATTGATTTCTGCCCTGATATTTATTACTTCCTTCTACTTTAAGTTTTACCTCTTTCTCTAGTCTGCTAAGGTTAAACCTGAGATCAGATATAGAATTCTGTTCTGACGTTTAAATGTGTTCTTCCCCTTATCTTGGTTCCTCTGTAACTGTCTTTTTTTTTTTTTTTTCTTTTTTACTCTCTCTGGCCGCTCTTAAAATTTTCTATTGATCATTTGATTATGATGTACTTTAGTGTAGCTTTCTTCGTGTTTCTTATGTTTCTGTGTGTATGTTTTTTAATGCTTGTGTTTATTTGTCTAGGTAGGTTTATAGTTTTTGTCAGATTTGGAAAGTTTGGCATTATTTCTTCAAATATTTTTGTGCCCCACTGTTGCCTTTTCAGGAACTCCATTTAAACTTTTTTTAGGCTCACTCATGCTTTGTTCATATTTTAAAATTTTCTTTTTTTCACCTTATTGATGTTCAGTTGCAAAGATATTGCTATTCCTGTATCTTGAAGTTCACTAATCCTTTCTTTTGCAAAGTTAAAATTGCCCTTAATCCCATTTAGGTAATTTTTTTTAGCTTATATATTCATCTTAGTTTTCATGTGTGGTACTATCATGTGGGTGATTTTTTTAAAGTATCTTTTTTGTTTTTGCTTAACTTTTTGAGCATATGGTATATGTTTATTATAACTGTATTGATCTCCTTGTTTGCTAATTCTCATGTGTATATCAGTTCTGAGTCCATTTTGATTGTTTTATCATGTCATTATTGGTAATATCTTCCTGGTTTTAGATACCTGGTATTTTTTGATTGGATTCTAGACATTGTAAGCTTTACTTTGTTGGGTGCTGTCTACCTTTATATAGATGATTCCTAACTTATGATGGTCTGACTTATGACTTTACAATGGTGCAAAGGCAATATACATGTAGTAGAAACTGTTCTTTGAATTTTGACCTTTTCCTTGGCTGGCCATATCTGGTACTGTACTCTTGTGATGCTGGTCAGTAGCAGGGAGCCATACCTCTTAGGCAGTCACCCAATCACTAAGATAAATATCTGGTCTTAGAATCATTTTTTTTTTCACTTTCAGTATAATATTCAATAAACTATATGAGATATTCAATATTTTATTATAAAATAAGCCTTGTGTTAGATGATTTTGCCCAACTGTAGGCTAATGTAAGTGTTCTGAGCACATTTAAGGTAGGCTAGACTAAGCTCTGATTTTTTGATAGATTAGGTGTATTAAATGCATTTTTGACTTATAGTATTTTCAATTTATGATGGATTTATCAGAATGTAACCCCACACACAACCCCAATGTAAGTTGAGGAAGATCTGTATTCTTGTAAATGTTCTTTATTTTGCTTCTGGGATGAGGTTAAATTACTTGGAAATAGTTTGTTCAAGTCTTTTAGGTTTTGTGTGTGTTTGGTTTTTTTTAGTGTAGGATTGGAGCAGTGCTCAGACTAGGGCTAATTATTTCCTACTGCTGAAGCAAGACCCTTTTTTGCATTCTACTCAGTGCCCCCATGAATCCTGAGCTTTCCTGGTCTGGTCGGTGGGAACAGGTGCTATTCTCAGCCCTGTGTAGGTTCCCAGTACCATTCTCTATAATCCTTCCCTGTGATACTTTCCTTAAGCTCACAGTTTCTTCATTGAACACATGTATTTATCAGTACCAAGCCAGGGACTTAAGGGAGACACTCTGCAGATCTCCAGTGTTTCCTCTCTGTGCAACTCTCTCCTTTCTGGTACTCTGTTCTGGGAATTCTTTCTGCCTCTGTCTCCCTGAATTTTTAGCTTAATTCCCCTCAAATCAAGGACTGTTTTGGGCCTGGACATTCTCTCCAGACATTATGCTGGAGCTTTTGTAGGGCTTATTGTTTATTCTCTTTGTCATGTCCAACTCTTTGAGACCCCACGGACTATATAGCCCGCCAGGTTCCTCTGTCCGTGGATTTCCCAGGCAAGAATACTGGAGTGGGTTACCATTTCCTTCTCTAGGGGATCTTCCAGACCCAGGGATCAAACCCGTGTCTCCTGCATTAACAGGTGAGTTCTTTACTACTGAGCCACCAAGGAAGCTTTTAAATACGTTTTACCTCATTTGCTTTCAGATATTCAGACATCACTTTCCTTTACTGCTTGGTGGTCCAGTATGTTAAAAACTTATTTCATATACTGAAGTTGTTTTTCTAAACTTATTTCAGGTAGAAGAGTAAATTTGGCCCCTCTTACTGAATCTTGCTCAAAGTGTAATTCTCCTCGATGGCTATTTTAGCTTCACTGCAGCTCAGTTCAGTCGCTTAATTGTCTCCGACTGTTTGCGACCCCACAGACTGCAGCACGCCAGCCCTCCCTGTCCATCACCAACTCCCAGAGTTTACTCAAACTCATGCCCATTGAGTCGGTGATGCCATCCAACCATCTCATCCTCTGTTATCCCCTTCTCCTCCCACCTTCAATCTTTCACAGCATCAGGGTCTTTTCAAATGAGTCAGTTCTTCGCATCAGGTGGCCAAAGTATTGGAGTTTCAGCTTCAGCATCAGTCCTTCCAATGAACATTCAGGACTTATTTCCTTTAGGATGGACTGGTTGGATGTCCTTGCAATCCAAGTTACTCTCAAGAGTCTTCTCCAACACCACCATATTCAAAAGCATCAATTTTTCGGGGCTCAACATTCTTTATAGTCCAACTCTCACATCCATACATGACTACTGGAAAAACCATAGCCTTTACTAGACAGACCTTTGTTGGCAAAGTAACGTCTCTGCTTTTTAATATGCTGTCTAGGTTGGTCATAACATATCTTCCAAGGAGCAAGCATCTTTTAATTTCATGGCTGCAGTTACCATCTGCAGTGATTTTGGAGCCCAAGAAAATAAAGTCTCTCACTGTTTCCCATCTATTTGCCACGAAGTGATGGGACTGGATGCCATGATCTTAGTTTTCTGAATGTTGAGTTTTAAGCCAACTTTTTCCCTCTCCTCTTTCACTTTCATCAAGAGGCTCTTTAGTTCCTCTTCACTTTCTGCCATAAGGGTGGTGTCATCTGCATATCCGATGTTATTGATATTTCTCCCAGCAATCTTGATTCCAGCTTGTGCTTCATCTAACCCAGCATTTCTCATGACGTGCTCTGCATATAAGTTAAATAAGCAGTGTCACAGTATATAGCCTCAACATACCCCTTTCCTGATTTGAAACTGGTCCATTTTTCCATGTCCAGTTCTAACTGTTGCTTCCTGACCTGCATACAGATTTCTCAGACAGGTCAGGTGGTCTGGTATTCCCGTCTCTTTCAGAATTTTCCAGTTTGTTGTGATCTGCAGTCAAAGGCTTTGGCATAGTCAATAAAGCAGATGTAGATGTTTTTCTGGAACTTTCTTGCTTTTTCAATGATCCAACGGATGTTGGCAATTTGATCTCTGGTTCCTCTGCCTTTTCTAAATCCAGCTTGAACATCTGGAATTTTACAGTTCATGTACTGTTGAAGCCTGGCTTGGAGAATTTTGAGCATTACTGTGCTAATGTGTGAGATGAGTACAATTGTGTGGCAATTTGAGCATTTTTTGGCATTGCCTTTCTTTGGGATTGGAATGAAAACTGACCTTTTCCAGTCTTTTGAACACTGCTGAGTTTTTCAAATTTGCTGGCAAATTGAATGCAGCACTTTCACTGCATCATCTTTTAGGATTTGAAATAGGTCATTTGGAATTCCATCACCTCCACTAGCTTTGTTTATAGTGATGCTTCATAAGGCCCACTTGACTTTGCATTTCAGGATATCTGGCTCTAGGTGAGTAATCCTGATTAACTGGGTCATAAAGATCTTTTTTGCATAGTTCTTCTGTGTATTCTTGCCACCTCTTCTATTCTGCTTCTGTTAGGTCCATATCATTTCTGTCCTTTATTGTGCCTGTCTTTGCATGAAATGTTCCCTTGGTATCTGTAATTTTCTTAAAGAGATCTCTAGTCTTTCCCATTGTATTGTTTTCCTCTATTTCTTTGCATTGATCACTGAGGAAGGCTTTCTTATCTCTCCTTGCTATTCTTTGAAATTCTGCCTTCAGATAGATATATCTTTCCTTTTCTTCTTTGCCTTTTGCGTCTTTTCTTTTCTCAGCATTTTGTAAGGCCTCCTCAGACAACCATTTTGACTTTTTGCATTTCTTTTTCTTGGGGATGATCTTGATCACTGCCTCCTTTACAAGGTCACAAACCTCCATCCATAGTTCTTCAGACACTCTATCAGATCTAATCCCTTGAATGTATTTGTTACTTCACCCTATAATCATAAGGGATTTGTTTTAGGTCATAACCGAATGGTTTATTTTAGCTTAGATGGTTAAAGAAGTTGTCCACGGAGATGTCTTTAAGCTGAGATTTGAATGACAGGAAGCAAGCAGCTATATTAATATCTTTTAGAACAGAATAATTTGTATTAAGAAAAGTTAGTCTGAAGCAAGAATGAAGCCTTACTTTATTTGTTCAAGGAACCAAATAGAGTCTACTGTCTGAACTGGGGGCAGAGTGATACACTGTACTCTTCCAGAGATACACAGGGAACTCATGTGAAGAGTTTGGATTTAAACCTAAATATTATGTGGAATTGTGGGAGAGTTAAAAGCAGAGAGTGACGTGGTCTGGTTTACATTCTGATACCATTCTGACTGCTTTAAGGAAAATGGATTGTAGGGGTGCAAGAGTAATGGCCGAGAGGCATGTTAGAAGGTTATTACATTAATCTAGAGCTCTGTTATCTAATACTGTAGCCACTAATCACATATGACTATTTACATAAATTCAGTTCCTCAGTTGCACCAACCACATTTCAAGTGTTTAATAGCCATATCTGTTTAGTGGCAGCATAGATTACAGAACATTTTTATCATCATTGAGCAGCACAAGTCTAGAGAGAGATAATTTTAGGCTTGGAGTGATAAGAAGCTGTAAAGTTGGAATAGAGAGGATATATTTGGAAAATGTTTTGGAGTTAACTTGTGATGTAGTGAATCAGGAATAACTCCAAGGTGTTTAGCTAGTGCTGCTAGATGGCGATAAGGCCACTAGAGAAGGAGCAGTGTGGTTGGAGGAATGTGACTCAAAGCTCGTGTTTGCCCTGTTATATCTGGGATGTTTACTATCTGTGTGGTTAAATGCAGATATGAGAGTTCATATCTAGGGGAAAAAAATCATAACTAGATAGATAGATTTGGATCTGTATTGGGCTGCCATAGCAAAATACCAAGACTGGATAGCTTAAACAACATTTATTTCTCCCACTTATTCCTCCCACTGGAGACAGGAAGTCCAACATCAAAGTATTGGCAGATTTGGTTTCACCCAAGGCCTCTCTCCTAGACTTGTAGAGAGCTGCTTTCTCTCTGTGTCCTCACATGGCCCTTTGTCTTGAAGTCTTTCCTCTTCTTATAAAGACACCAGTCCTATTAGATAAGGCCCCACCCTTAAAACCTCATTTAATCTTAGTTACTTCTTTAGAATCCCCTTCTCCAAATTGTCACATTGTGGGGCTAGGACTTCAGTTTAAGATTTTGAGACACAATTTGGGATACAATTCAGTCCATCATATTGATGTTATCTAAAGCTGTCAGAGCTAAGGAAACGTGTGTAGTGGGGAGCAGATAGTCTAAGATGAGGCTGAGGTACAGCAGCATGTGCAGGCCCAGCAAGGGAAGTGAAGCCAGCAGAGGCACTGGAAGGAAGCAGCCACTGAGGCAAGCAGTGAAGGGAGAGCCTGGGGCTCTGGAACAGACGAAAGTGCTTCAGGATAGAGGTGTTTTTGCTTGGGCAGAGTGCTTCTGAAGTTCAGGGGTAAGTAGGAATGAACATTGAGGAACAGAAAGATGACCAAAGTGCCTGGGCTATAGTGAGTGAGTGGTAAGAGATGTAATTGAGAAAGTAATAAGGGGTCTTGAAGACTGATAAAGGTGTTAGTTTTAATCTAAAAGAAATGGCAGTCGTGGAAGACTTTTAAGCAATAGAATGCAAGACTCATCAAAATTTGTGTTATTAAGATAATTTAAAAAATTCAATCAGACAAGACCATTAAAAAAAGATTTGTGTTATTGAAAAGATCACTGGCTGTTGTGTAGAGAACTGTCTAGAGGAGGAAGCAACAGATCATAGTTGTTTATGGAGGATTAAGGGGTTGATACAGGAGGAGTTTGAGTCTGGATAGTTGTACCTTTTATTGGGGTGGGTGATACTGGATGAGGGTGTTGGGGGGCGGGGTGGGCAGGGGATATGAATTCAACTTTAGACTTACGTTGTTTGAGATGTTAAGAGATATTTCTATTTATAGTAACATGCCACTGATTCTTTCAAGTCTGGAACTTTTTGGCAAGTGGACCTGGAAAGAATTTGAATGCTTGTATTTTTATCTCAGCTTAATTAATTGAAGCGATTTTGAAATAGATAGCTTTTAAACTTAGAGGGTCAAACTTGTTTAAGAAGCTCTTAAACACCAAAAAGTAGTATATTGACAAGTATTTGCATATCTGCTGTTTTTAGTTGTTGCCAGTAGAGAGAATAAGGGAATTTTTTAAATACTCATGATTAAGAAAAGAATATGTGCAAGTTCTGTTGATTAGGTATAAACTTGTTCATTTATTAGAACTAATGGTTGTCACATCACTTTAAGTATCTTGAATATTAGATATTTGACTGTTTAGAAATTGATTAAATGATAATAATAATTTATCACATAATAGCCACAGATTATATTTTTTTCTGTGCTAATCATTTGGACAGAAAATATTTGTTTTCAGTCTTTACCTACATTGGAGATTCTTAAAAAGT
The DNA here is from genome assembly GCF_054371585.1 of Giraffa tippelskirchi. Classification (NCBI taxonomy): domain Eukaryota; kingdom Metazoa; phylum Chordata; class Mammalia; order Artiodactyla; family Giraffidae; genus Giraffa; species Giraffa tippelskirchi. The sequence goes on from NC_137277.1 coordinate 69,041,328, forward strand.
AGTAGTAGAGGTAAGAAATTTAGGTAATATTTATCAAGTAGTTATGTATAAAACATTGTGTCATCAAATCCTTTATTGTCTTCCATTGAAATGAAACATGAAAAATTTGAAAGCTATCCCAATTAAGTTAGCAGAATTTATAGCAAGTCTTTTGTGATATTGGTTGTGTTGTATGTATTGCGTTATAGTACCATGGTATAGTAATAATATTTTTAATATAGATTCAGACTCCAGAGAAGAATGGCTCTTTGATATAAAGTAAGAGAGCTGCAGTTATCTCTTTCATTTGAATCATTATGTCTTTTTGTTTTTAATTACAGGGCTATTCCCTGATGTGGGTGGAGGTTATTTCTTGCCACGACTTCAGGGAAAACTTGGGTACTTCCTTGCATTAACAGGATTCAGGCTGAAAGGAAGAGATGTGTACACAGCAGGAATTGCTACACACTTTGTAGATTTTGAAAAGGTAATTACTGGATGGCTGCATTTTGTGTTGTTGGAATAACTCATATTGCATGAGGAGGTGGTGTGAGTGTTTGGGATAACAGGCTTTTGGTAGACATGGGTCTGAATTCTGCATCTACCCTTAAAGCTATGTGACCTTGGGGAAGGTGGTTAAGCTCTTTAATCTTGTTTCCTCATATGCAAAATGGAGATAATTATATCTAGATCCAGGGCTGTGTTGCCTGGCACCTCCAGTGAGTATCTTTTAATGAATAATTATAGTCTGTGTAAAAAGAAAAAGTAATATTTTAAGAAAGCCTAATATATAAAAATCTGAATTTATAAAAGAAGAATGCTGAAGAATTGATGCTTTTGAACTGTGGTACTGGAGAAGACTCTTGAGAGTCCCTTGGGTAGCAAGGAGATCAAACCAGTCAGTCCTAAAGGAAATCAACCCTGAATATTCATTGGAAGGACTGATGCTAAAGCTGAAGCTCCAGTACTTTGGCTACCTAATGTGAAGAGGCTGACTCATTGGAAAAGATCCTGATTGTAGGAAAGATTGAAAGCAGGAGGAAAAAGGGGGCAACAGAGGATGAGATGGTTGGATGGCATCACCAACTCAATGGACATGAGTTTGAGCAAACTCTGAGAGGTAGTGAAGAACAGGGAACTCTGGTGACCTGCAGTCCATGGGGTCGCAAAGAGCTGGACATGACTTAGCGACTGAAGAACAACAGTGGCTTTTATAAAGATGTTTTTGAAAGTTTCTGTTGTTTGTTACTTTTCCCAGTGCATTTAAAAATTTGTAAAATATGATCTTAAAAACTCTTCTTAAAGGGTATCTGTTGTAAGAAACCCATATTACTTATCTTTGTTTTAAAATCTTTTTTTAAGCAGCACGATCAGTTTTCTTAGCACAGGATAGCATAGTAGCAAAGGATGTGCAGATGGACAGTCTGGTTTTAAACCCTAGCTTGAATTTAGCCTCTTTAGCTCCAGTTTTCCCATCTCCAAAGTGAGGACGGCAGTTTTATCATACAGTTGAAACTCATTGTGTTAAATGTAACAGAAACCATAGTTCAAGTTGGTTTTGCCTCAGAATTCTTAGCAAGAGATTTGAGATTTATTCTTCAACTAGTTTAGCTCAGTCTGATTCGACTAGCTTGTATAATGCCTGAACCACATGGGTGGGTGGAATACACTGACTAATTTCTCCCAACTCCTGGAACTGTGGGGGTAAAGTCAGCTTCTCAGGAAACTCATGGATTTCTGATCTTGCGGGAGGATGTTAGGAGATAGTGGAGGGAATGTTATTAAAATGTATGAAAGTATACAAAATTGAGGGTTGTCCCTGTAATGCTGACAGGAGGGCCTTTCATCACATTTGCCTGAATTTTCAGATCTTTATGGGCATCCTCGGTCATTGAGTAGGTGGCTGTCTCATTCTTCCCCAAGCTGTAACAGGGATCAAACAAGGGCACTCCGTTATCTACTCTGGAGGGACACTCTTGATTATAGTGGAATTTGGTTAAGGCTGGTGGGGATCTTTATGGGCATCCTCGGTCATTGAGTAGGTGGCTGTCTCATTCTTCCCCAAGCTGTAACAGGGATCAAACAAGGGCACTCCGTTATCTACTCTGGAGGGACACTCTTGATTATAGTGGAATTTGGTTAAGGCTGGTGGGGAGAACTGATCCACAACCATTCCTTTTTTTGTCAGTCTGCCCAGTAATATCTGCAGTGCATAGGCTACCATTTACAGGGCCTGAAGCAGATAATAGAAATGAGTAATACACATTGAGAATGGAGCTAGAGGTAAAAAAGATAAAAAACCACCTGTATCATCTGACAGAGTAAAGTATGATAAGTCTACAAACAGAATACAAAGAAAGGATTCAATGGACTGAAAGGAGGAAGAGCTTACTTATAAAAAAGGACTGAAAGTTTTCTCATAGAGGTTGCAGTTCAACTTGAATCTTAACAGGTCAACTGGGCCTTAAGTCAGAAGAAGGTTTTCTGGATAGAGGAAGCTTTAATGAGCAAGCCCATAGTGGTAGGAAAGCATTAGCTTTGTTTTAGAAACAGTAAAAAGTCCATTGGCTGAGCTTAGGAATAGGTATGTGAGGGATATAGATGGAGAGCTGTTGGAAGATGGAGGGAACAAAAAGTACCCACCAAACTGGGATGGTATCTTGAGACCAAAAAATGAGGCAGGTGTCTCCATGTAATCATTGGATCAGTTTATTATAGGGTAACTTACTCTCAGGGTGGGATTGAGTGGACAGTGATCTGGCAGCATTCACAGCTGAGGGGCCACTGGGATGGTTTTATAGTTGACCTTTAGGTATGGGGGTGTGTGCTTGGAAACAGTACATGCATTCCTAAATCAAGATTTATGAATGGTTAATTCATTTCTGGGCTTCCCTGGTGGCTTAGATGATAAAGAATCTGCCTGCCATGCAGGAGAAACAGGTCCTATCCTTGGGTTGGAAAGATCCCTTGGAGAAGGAAATGGCTGCCCACTCTAGTATTCTTGCCTGGAGAATTCCATGGTGGGCTTCCCTGGTGGTGCTAGTGGTAAAGAACCTGCCTGCCAATGCAGGAGATGTAAGAGATGTGGGTTTAATGCCTGGCTTGGGAAGATCCCTTGGAGGAGGGCATGGCAACCCACTCCAGTATTCTTGCCTGGAGAATGCTATGGACAGAGGAACCTGGCAGGCTACAGTCCATGGGGTCACAAAGAGTCAGACATGACTGGAGCAGCTTAGCACACACACATGAATTCCACGGCATCTCTTGGGCACTGGGAATATGTTAGCGAGAGTCTTCATCATCATCTGGGGACTTAACAGAGCGTGGAGACCACCTGGCCTTAATGATTATTAAATGATGTCTACTAACTACAGAGCTCTTGATAGAGAAGGGATGTACTGCACAGTACAGTCCTGGTGGGGTCAGTGGAAGAACAGAAGAAACTAGATGGGTGCAAGATGGCATCAGTTAACAGCTGTTCAACAGTTAAGTGTGGCTATATTATAGAGCTGTGCATTGACTACAGTAACCATTAGTCACATGTGGCAGTTTTTAATTAAAATTGATTAAAGTAAAATTTATAGTCAGATCTTTGGTTGCAGTAGCACATTTCAAGTGCTCAATAGCCAGAGGGAAACAAAAATAAATGTCTCTATTTCTCCTCTTCAGTTTTTTTCATCTTTATCCATTCGTTGCAAGGCAGCATTTGCTTTGTGGGAATGTGTGTGCCTTCAACTTCAGTGAAAATTGCCTTCATTGACTCAGCTGAAAAGAGAGTGTCATAATTTTAAGACAAGGATTTTTATAAAGAATAAGATTTCTTTAAAAAAAAAAATTGTGTTTCTATGGCTTTGTAAATGTTTTCCTTTTTTTTTCCACCTGTAGTTGGGCATGTTAGAAGAAGATTTGTTAGCCCTGAAATCTCCTTCAAAAGAAAATATTGCAGATGTCTTAGAAACTTACCATGCAAAGGTAATCTTGTCAGTATTCTAACCTCAGATTTTAATTCATGGGAAAGGGGAAGTGACTGAAAAATTAGAAGTTGATGAATATTATAGTTGTGAATATAAATAAACACACTGGGATTTATTTACTTTAAAACCTGATGGGAGTGTCAGTGTTTCACGATTGTTAGGATGGCCATCTGAGAAGATGACTTCTTTACCTGCAACTACATGGCTTGTTTTCTTGTTGCTGGTGAATTTCAGGGGATAGCCTTGTGACTGGCCCTTGCAAGGGCTTTTTACAACACACTATGACTTTTCTATAATGTAGGTTCAATGTAGATGCTACTTGTGAAGCTGCTAAAGTGAAACTCTGGTATATGTCTGAATATAATAATGAAGTACACTGCAGTGTTTTCTTTTAATTGCTTATGTAGAAGTTTTCTTTTGAGAGCTGAGAATCTATAAACATGCTACATGACTTCTAGTTAAAAATGATATCAATAGATTGAATATATGCTCTCTCCTGAACCCCACTAAAATTATAATAAAGAAATAGAAAAGGCAGGAATCCACAAAGAGAAGTAGAACAGAAGAGGAGACAGTGGCAGGTATGAGAAGTCACTGTTTTGGAAGCTTGAAAGTAGAAGGATAGGGGCAGCTACTTATCCTTCAATGGGGGAAGCCAATAAGCAAACCAATTCTTGCTGTAGACTCTGTAGGTACCAGAGCCTCTGACAAGCCTCACTGGCTAAGGGCAGGGTAGATGAGGTGTTCTACTGAAAAGATGCAGAACATATTAAATGTGAAGAATGCTGGCCTCTTTTTCTGGTTGGCAGCCATAAGAAAAATGCTGTAGACTTGTAGCTTAAACAACAGAAGTTTCTCACAGTTTTGGAGGTTGGCAAGTCCACGATCAAGGTGCCAGCTGATTAGGTTCCTGGTGAGAGCCCTCTTCCTATTCTGCAGATGAATGCCTTCCTGCTGTCTCCTCACACAGCAGAGAGAGAAAGTGAGCTCTTTCAGGGCTCTGCCTATAAGGGCACTAATCCCATCCTGAGGGCTCCATCCTCTTGACTTAGTTACCTCCCATAGGCCTCACCCCCCACATACCATCACATTGGAGTTAGGGTTTCAACATGAATTTTGTGGGGACACAAACATTTAGTCCTTAGCACCATCCTACTCCCAAGCAATTCATTAGAAGGAAAAGAAAACGTGTAGCTATTGACATTCGAAGACCCCTCTAATGAAAGAAACATTTGGGTCTTTGTGTGATCATCTCATAATGTATAGATAATTGACAGTTCTATAACTGCAATTGACATTACAAAGCTTCTAAATTTTAGTACTTCACACAGAAAAACAAGGATTGTCAGGCATTAAAAACCAGAGATTGGCCAAAAAAGGTACTTGAAGGGAGTAGACAGTGCAAGGAGAAGGAAACTAAACAATTATAGATTTGGCTGTGTTTTTTTTTTAATCTTCAGATAAGAGGAAAATATTTTATCTGTGAAATAAGAACAGTTGTTACTAAGAGAAATAGTTAAAGAATAAAAAAGATATTTAAAATATGACAGTGAAAGGAAGAAGAAAAACCCACAATAGATTAGACTAAAATTGGTGGATAGGGAAAACTCTAAGAGAATAATAAGATGAAAAATGAAGAGAAAGGAAAATTATTCCAGGAGGTCCAATATCCTAACTGTCAGGAATTTGTAATAAAGGATAGGAAATATTTAGAGAAATAGTTCACCCTCACCCTAAAACTTAGCCAGAACTGAAAAACATGAGTAGAGATTCATGGGCCTTGAATACTTAGTGCTGTGAATATGAATGCAAGCATGTGAGGGTTTCCTCAGAGTTTGTCAAAGCACTTGACAGTCTCTTATGTTGTCAAGTTGGATAAATGTGGGATGGATTATAGTGTGTGGAGGTTGAAGGGCCTTACCAGAGAGTTCTGATGAGTGTGTAGCTGTTGGTCTATAAGTAAAGTCATCTTGGCCTTATTCAGTGTTTTTTTTCAGTTATTTGGATAAGAATGTTGATGGCATTTTGATCAGATTGATTTGAGACTAAGAAAATAAGTTAGGTAAACATGTGGGCAAAAAGAAAAACCACTTAAAGTTCAGAGTAATATGTTTAATAGTAAAAATATGAAGTTTGATCGATATATGGGGAAACATTCCATGTGTTTCCTTTATTCTCTCACTGCTACCATGTTCACAATGCGTCTGACGCCAGATATGTTTGTTTTCCACATATTAGGCAGTTCTCCACAACACCAGCTGGGTATCTTGTGACTCACTTCAGTGCTAACACTACCTACCTGAGATTACCGTCAGATCACACAACTCATGGGCCCGGTCCCACAAGCTGGACTGGCCCTTTAGACTCCAGTCACAAATCTCAGGTTGTCACCTGTACTTCTCACTGACTGGCAGTAAACTGGGGTTCTCACGATCCCCTCCTTGGCGTGGGTAATTTGCTAGAATGACTCATAGAACTCAGGGACACACATAACATTTATTGGTTTATTATAGAGGATACAATGAAGGATATGAATGCACAGCTCAATGAACAGAATCATTGGGTGAGGTCCAGAAGGGCCCCAAGCCCAGGAGCTCTGTCCCCATGAAGTTGAGGTGAATCACTCTCGCTGCATTTATCACCTTGGAAGCTTTCCAGACCCCATCCTTTGGAGTTTTTATGGAGGTTTCATTACGTAGGGACAGTTGATTACATCATTGCCCATTGGTGATCAAACTCGATTTCCAGCCCCTTTCCCTTCACTGGAGGTGGAGAAGGGGGAGGTGTGGGAGAGTGTGGACAGTGAAGGATGAGACTCAAAGTTCCCTTGGTTGGTTCCCCTGGCACCTGGTCCCCATCCTTAGGGGCTTTTCTCAGTAACACAAACAAAGGTATGATTGAAAAGGGCTTGTTGTGAATAACAGAAGACACCCATTTCACCTCTATTTCAGGAACTGAGGGCAAAAGATGCTCCACTTAGGGATTTCCGTGGGTTTTTGGGAACTGCGAGCCGGGAATAAATGGCCAAATATATGGGTGAAGACCAGATACATATTTTTTATTTTAAATCACAACATCACAATAGAGTTAATTGAATTTCAGCCCAGGGTACCAAATTCATAAGTACAGGATGGGATAAATGTAGCCTACAATGGCACCAGTTTAAAAAAGTCTTAACTGTTCAGTTGAAGCCAGTAGCATAATAAGACTGTCCCCAAACTAAGCCAGAGTTGTTGCAGGAAGGGGGACCCCTTCCAGGGCCTGAGAGTGGGCTCTTGTCTAACACTCAGAAATGAATTTCCGAGAAGACACACATGCTGACAAAGCAAGAGATTTTACTGGCCAGGGTGCCCAGTCAGAGAGCAACAGGGTAAAGGAACCTAGAACTGCTCTGCCTCGTGGCTCGCAGTCTTGGGTTTTATGGTACGGGACTAGTTTCTGGGTTGTCTTGGGTCAGTCATTCTGATTCAGAGTTCTTCCTGGTGGTGTACACATTGCTCAGCCAAGGTGGATGCCAATGGGAAGGATTCTGGGAGATGGTAGGACATGTGGCATTGCCTTTTGATCTTTTCTGAACTCTTCTGGTTGGTAGTAACTTATTAGTTCTGTGTTCCTTACTAGGACCTCCTGTCCTAAAACGTCTCACAGAAATGGTTACTATGGTGCCTAGCCAGCGTGGGTGGTTTCAGTCTGTGTGCTTCCCCTAACAGTTAGTCCTGTTATGTAAAGCACTGTTTCCAAAACAAGCAAGGGTATGCAGAGCCTTGTACTGTGCTATGATTCAGCCACACCTGCAGCTAAGGCACTGTACCACACTTGAAGAATGAACTTAATAAACTGGAACTTGTACATAAGGTGGCTCTGGATTGTAAGGAGGCTCAAAACTGCACTGTACAAGAAGAGATTTGAAACTCAGGGGGATTAACTAGAACTATAAACAGGAGAGGGTGGATATTTGGCTCAGAATTTTTTTTTAATCCTAATTATAGTTTTTCACTCACTCATGAGTAGAGTTTTTCCCCTGGAGGTCAGTGCTGTGGGGACATCAGAGATGTGGTAGGAATTTCTGTATCAGAAATTGGGGCAGGATGACTTCTCAGGTGCCTTGCAATCCTTAAATTCACGGAAAAACTTTGATGATAACATCATCATGTATAATGCCTACAAATAAAAATACAAGAACATTTTTTTTTGCTGTCGATACTTTTATCAAGTGCTAGTCTGGAATAATACATAGTCTGACTTTTGAACTTACAGTGGTAGTTATTTATGAGACTGGATGTAATTTTGACTGAAAGTTGTAATTTCCCCTCAAAATATATCATTAAATATGGTGAAAATTTTAAAGGTTTTACAAAGATTTGTATTACTTCAAATTAATTAAAGGTCTTCTTTTCAAACAGTCAAAGATTGATCAAGACAAGCCTTTTATACTTGAGGAACACATGGACAAAATAAACAGGTACTTAAAGAGAGATCTCAATTATATCTGTTCCTTTGGAAAGACTATATTAAATTGAATTTACTGACACTGTAATTGTGCTGTTTGACAGTGCACTGAATTCTGAGATCAGATAACATAGTGTTTTTATTTTCACTTACCTTTGAAAGTGGCTTTCTGTCCACTCTTTCAGGGGGAAATAAATTCATTATATTTAAGTAATCTATCATGCTGTTTCATTTTATCACAAAACATCTTTCTTTTTCTTTAATGGGGAAGAGAGGCTAGAAAATAACAATTAACTTATCTTTTATCTTCGTGAAGTCATCTTCTCTGAAGGTCTTATCAAGCTGGTCAGCAAAAAGTTTTGTGCAGTGTTTGAGAGACTGACAGACTGACTGAAACATAAGAGGAGAAAAAAACCCACTGGAATATAAGGCAACTATCTTTATACTTTAGAAGCATCAGTTTTTTTTTTTATAGTTCAGACATCATTTATGTATATATAATAGATTCAAGAAAGCAGAAGAGAAAATTTAGGCTTTATTCATATTAGTGAAGGTAGATTGCAAACACATACCTGGAGAGGCAGTATTTTATTTCATCATCCTGTAGTATAGGTTGGAAATTTTTTCATTTTTGAAATAAAGTTTAAGGAAAATCTATGTTTAGATGCATTGCTATCATGGAAAGAAATCGCTTGCATATTGTTGAAGTCATATGTTTCCTTTTTTTAATAGTTGGTTCTCAGCTAATACTGTGGAACAGATTGTTGACAATTTACAGCAAGACGGTTCATCTTTTGCCCTGGAGCAGCTGAAGGTAATAAATAGATTGTTTCTGCCTGGAGTGTGGTGAATTCTTGTGATAGAGAAGCCTCTGAGGGGTGTCAGAGCTCTGTGGTGGGGACATAGCCCACTGCACAGTGTTTTTTCTGAACTCAATTGAGCATCAGAAAGTAGTTCCACAAAACCTTTACCTAAACTCAAATGCCTTGTCTACCCACTGGATATTGACAGCAAAGCTAAGCTGTTTTTAGGTTCTCTGAATGGAACAGAGAAGGACTTCATAAGCATGCTTCATCTCCAGTAGTCCTTTTTGTCTTGAGGGAGAAATGTTCAGGGACATTTTTATTAGAAGGGTTGGATTGATGGACAACAATCACCTTATAATTTATTGCAATTGTGACATTAAAATGTAAGTTATGTTAAACTAGCAACATGTCAGGATATGGCCTTTTTAGCAGAAAGTTTAATAAGAAAGTGATCCCTTTTAAACTAGCAAGAGGCTCCATCTCCAGCCGTAGCTGAGTGCTAAGTGGTGTCCCCCAGTGTTAGCACACTTTGATCTTTCTTCAACATGACTCATCTTGTGACAGCAGAAGAAAAGCTGTTTTTGTGTAAATGAGTACACATTGGATACTGACATTTGTGGAACCATCATGTGACTGTTAAACTTGGTTGATTTTAGACTTCTAGACAAAGGAAAGAAAAAGTATGTTTCCTTATCCTGAGAAGGTGGCTTCTCATTATCTGATAGTATTTTTCAATTTATAGGTATAGCATTTCAGTTGTCAGATAACTTACTGACAAAAATTTAAGTTAAATCTTACTTGTAAAGATGAAAACACTTCCTCATTCTTGAGGGAATGTTAATTTGTCTCTTAGGATCTTATTTAGTATGGGGATTTTATGAACTTTCAAAGTGAGAGTGAAAGTGAAGTTGCTCAGTCTTGTGAGACTCTTTGTGACCCCATGGACTGTAGCCCAGCAGGCTCCTCCGTCCATGGGATTTTCCAGGCAAGAATACTGGAGTGGGTTGCCTTTCCCTTCTCCAGGGGATCTTCCCAACCCAGGGGTTGAACCCAGGTCTCCCGCATTACAGGTGGATTCTTTACCAGCTGAACCACAAGGGAAGCCCAAAACAGCCATATGTTTCCCTAATTCACAAGAGTAATGTTACCATTAACAACTCTGAGGAATGTTTGCACAAATGTAGGTAATCCTTTTATATTTCAAGGATTCTGACTTGGAAGTTGATTCTCTTGGTTTCAGAGCAACACAGAAACCAGCATTCCTGGCCTCACCTTCCCCCGCCCCCCAGCAACAGCATTAAGTATGCACTCAGCAGTTTCATTTCAAAAGAGTCATGGGGCAGCATATTATCTCATAGGCTATATAGTATCACTTTAAGGCAGTACAGAAAAGCAACTAACCATATTATTTTAAAATCACTGGCCTACCCCAAAACTGAGGATGGAACTCAGATCAGTTTTCCTCCCATTCCTCTGGCAGTATGTTTATTCTGCTTTCAGAGGAGGCTACTTGGCAAATCACCTATCACAGCTAGGATCAGCCCTGAGCACTCTCACTGGAAGGACTGATGTTCGTTTTTATTCAGTTGACCTGCTCTGGTGAATGAATGTGGCTCCACATATTAGTATCTGCTGGGCATAATGTGATATGGGGATCAAAAATTCCCACTGAGGCTTCCCTGACCGAGTTTAGATATAGGGCTCCTTTTAACTATGTCGACCGGAACACACACCAGAAAACAACCCCGAAGGGAGATAGTTGTTAGTGCTTCAGTGACAGGTTTGCAAATCATGTGTTTGAACAAATTTTAAAGAAGATTCTAACTCTGTGTCGGTAAACCTCAAGGATTGCTCCTAACCCTGTGGGGCTCTTCAAGGATTCCTGTCTTTCTTCTGCAAGCCTTAGTGATCTAGTCTGTGTTGATGTTGGAAGTTGCAAACATCTGCTCTGTCTTAGGGGTTCTTTTCTCTCCAGGATTGTCCATGAGGAAGGACAGAATTCTTTTCAACATACTTGCTTATCATTAAGTAACATAAGGTTTTTCTTTAATCCTTTCTTTAGATTTTTAACTACCAATCATTGTTGAGCTTCCCCGGTGGTTCAGCTGGTAAAGAATCCACTTGCAATGCGGGACACCTGGGTTCGCTCCCTAGGTTGGGAAGATCCCCCTGGAGAAGGGAAAGGCTACCCACTCCAGTATTCTGGCCTGGAGAATTCCATGGACTGTATAGTCCATGGGGTCGCAAAGAGTCGGACACAACTGAGCGACTTTCACTTTCACTATAGGATAACATATGGACTTAAAAAATGATAAATAGGGAAGTTGTAAATTCTTTACAACTGATGGAATTTTCATAGTACCTTATTTTATGGCTTCTAATGTGCTTTCTTAGATTTTCCTCTTAAGTTCCAGTATACCATTTTTCATTATTTAAATAATGCTTAAGGTTGGAATTCATCAAATCTCCTATCCTTCTTAGGGGTACGTTGTTCCTGGTGCCAAGCAAACTTACTTGGCTGTGTCAGGTCTTAGTTGTGACATGCGGGATCCTTATTGCATCATGTGAGATTTTTGTTGTGGACTCTGCTTGTGCTGCACGGGCTCAGTAGCTGCAGCACAAGGGCCTGGTTACTCCACAGTATATGAGATCCTAGTTCCCCCACCAGGGGTCGAACCGGTGACCCCTGCATTGCAAGGCAGATTCCCTGGACTGAGGAAAGTCCCTTCTGAACCACTTTTAAGTGTAGTTTAGCATTGTTAAGTATAGTCACATTGCTGTGCTACCAATCTCCAGAATAACTTCAGTTTGCAAAACTGAAACATTATACCCATTACACCATAACTCCTCATCTCCCTCTCCTCCCAGACCCTGGCAACAACTATTCTGCTTTCCTTTTCGGTGAATTTGACTACACTGGACACCTTGCATAAGTGGAATCATACAGCATTTTTTCCTATTGTGACTAGTTTATTTCACTTACCATGATGAAATAATTCACTTATTTCACTTACCATGATGAAATACCAAGGTTCATCCATGTTGTAGCTGGTACCAGAATTTCATTCCTTTTTAAGGCTTAATAATATTCTATTGTATGTTTATGCCACATTTTGTTTATCCATCCATCTGGAAGCATTTGGGTTGCTTCTGCCTTTTTAGCTCTTTGAATAATGCTGCTATGAACATGGGTGTACAAATATCTGCTTTTAATTCTTTGAGTACATACCCAGAAGTAGAATTGCTGCATCACGTGGTAATTCTATTTTTAATGTGTTGAGGGCCTCTGTACTCCTTCCCATAGCAGGTGCACCACAGACAACAACAGTACACAGAGGTTTCAATTTTTCTGCGTCCTTGCCAACACTTGTTGTCTTTTTTTTTTTTCCTCATAACCATCCTAATGACTGGGCGGTGATATATTATTGTGGGTTTTATTTGCGTTTCCCTAGTAGTTAGTGATATGGAACATCTTTTCCTATGCATATTGACCACTTGTATTTTCTTTGGAGAAATGTTTCAGTTCTTTGGTCGTTTTTAAATTAGCTGTTTGTTTTTTTGGTGCTCAGTCGTAGGTCGTGCTCTCCTGTTTCAATCTCTCTTTTCTGTTAATGAGACATGCAGGCTTGCCAAAGTGAAGACGGTTCTTGGGGGCCAATAAGAGAAGTATTTCTTTTCCAGGATTACAAGTGATGTCAGTAATCAAAGGAATCAGCCTAATTCTCAGCAAGAACACTAAGCCAAGGAAGGAATTTAAATGAGTCACCAGCCCTTAGGAGCACTGAGGAATGAAGTTCACGGCCAAGAGAGGCAGAGAAAGAAGAGCAGGGAGCAGTGAGTCAGATTAGTGTCCAGGAAGGTGGTCCTGAGCAGATGAGCAGGGAATCCAGTGTTGCTTTTGGCTTGTCCTTTAGGTGTTTTCTTGTTATCGATGTAGGACAGCCTGCTGTGTTAAAGGCTTAGAGAGAGGGCATGTACTTTCCTTTTCCAGTACTAGAAAATTTGTTAGATTCTTAGGTATTTCTTCTCTCTAATCACCAATGTGAGATTTATGTGTGTTTTTATTTTACAATGCTCATTTCATGAAGAATAAAATGAAACTGTTTTTACTTGAAGAAGTTAACATACACCAATATGACAAGCCTCTGTAAAGAACTCATGCGCTGAAAAATTGGAGGAAAAATAGGAAAACTGAGAACATTAACCAGGGCATAGATTTTAAGAAAGAGTAGTAGCAAAGTAATAAAAAAGAGAACCTTAAAAGGTTACTAATCTTTCTGTAAGCTTTGAGAATTACCTGTACACTGTAGTATTTAAGAATAAAGTGACCTGTATTCAGAAAATTTGTTACAGGAATTATTCTTCTGCTGTAAACAACTAGAGAACTGGACAAAATGTATGAAACAAGTATTTATAAACATTGGACAAAGCAGGCAGCTCATATGATTCCTGAGAGAAGGGAAACAAACAAGAGAGCCCTAAGACTGACTCAGCTTTCTTCTTGGAGGAATTTCCAGGATATTGATCTGTAAACGTTATGGGTAAAACTCCACAAAACCAGGGAAAGAGTCAGAGGAAAACAATAGTTTGAACAGTTAGCAAGGCTCACACAGGTCTGGGAAGTGTTCACATTGCCATTAGCCAGAAGGTTTACACTTGAGCAGAGGGGATAAATTAATACTAGAGTGAAACTTGCTCTGAACTCCCAGGATAATTCAGTGGGGAGAAGAAAGTCTTTTCAACAGATGGCTCTGAAACAAATGGATATCCATAGTCAAGAAAAAAAAAAGATTATTGGCTCTTACTTTGCCCTTGTAGGGAGGAAAAAATTCTCTATCCTCTTAGGTTCTCTGGCTGGTCTGAGAATCACACTGACATAAGACAGATCAATGGGAAAAGAATATACAGATTTTGTTAAATTTTTACATGTACATGGATGTCTGTACAAGAGAATGAAGACCTGAGGGATGACCAGAGCAGGAAGCTTTCATACCTTTTAGATAAAAAAGACAATAAATTTGTGAAGAATTGACAAGACAAAGAACTTTTGGTTAGGAGTAGTACCTGGTGAAGAAGTAAACAAGGCTTATTTGTACAGATTTATTGGCCCCAGTGGAGAAGGAAATGGCAACCCACTCCAGTATTCATGCCTGGAGAATCCCATGGACAGAAGTGCCTGACGGGCTACAGTCCATGGGGTCGCAAAGAGTCAGATATGACTAAAGCGACTTAGCACTCACGCACTGGCCCCAAATTCCCTGTTTCTGATGATCAGGATGTCTTCCTTCCTCCTGGCACGGGGAGGGTATCTTTCACATGGGGGTTGCATCTCCTGCTTTCGGGAAGAAAAGGAGGGTCAGAGTGCCCTTCTCATACCTATTGTTTCCCAAATGCCTTAACTCAAAATAATCAGTATGCCAAGGTGGCATATCTTGGGGTAACATGCTTTGAGCTCCTTCACACCAGATGCAGTTCAAAATGGATTACAAACCTAAATGTAAGTGCTAAAACTGTACCACTCTGAAGGAAAGCATAGGAGAAAATCTTAGTGACTTTGGGTTAGATAAGATTTTCTTTTCATGTGAAAAGCTGGAACTGCAAAAGAAAAAGAAGTTGATAAATCTTTATTACAGTCAAACACTTTTCCTCTTTGAAAGACACGATCAGGAAAATGAAGCAACACTTTGGGAGGAAATATTTGTAAGATATGTATCTGATAACAAGACTTAAATCCACCGTATATGAAGAACTCTTATGACTTAAGAATGTAAACACAACTAAAAATGGGAAATGTGGACATTTCACCAAAGAAGATATGCAAATGGCTAGGAAGCACATGAAAAGATGCTTGCCATCTTTATTATTATTATTGTTATTAAAAAAATATATCTATCTGTGCCAGGTCTTAGTTTCGGCTTGATGGATTTTTAGTTCCCTGACCAGGGATTGAACCCAGGCCCCCTGCATTGGGAGCATGGAACCTTAGCCACTGAACCATGAGGGTAGTCCCTCAAGATCTTTAATCTTTAGGAATATGCAGATTAAAGCCATGATGAGATGCTGCTGAGCATCTATTAGAATGACTAAGATTTAAAAGGTTGATAGTACCAACACTTGGTGTTGGTAAAGATGTGGAGCACCTATATCTCACATATTTCTGGGAGGAAAGCAGTTTGGCAGTTTCTTATGGAGTTAGATGTACACTTACTGGAAAAATCCAGCAATTCTGCTTCTAAGGATTTACCAAAGAAAAATGTAAACATATGTCTACACAGGTGCTTGTACTTACATGTTCATAGTAACTTTATAGTTGCCCCAAACTGGAAACAATCCAATCCCTGGCAGTGTTGAATGAGTAAACAGATTGTGATAAATTCATACAGTGGAATATTATACTCAACTATAAGAAGGGATGAGTTGGTACATTAAAAGCTTGGATGAATTTCAGAAGCATTATGCCAAGTGAAAGAAGGCAGACACAGAGGATTACTTAATGTATGATTGTATTTTTATGAAATTCTAGAAAAGCCAGAACTGTAGGCGCAGAAAACTGTTGCTCAGTGATAGAATTGAGGGAAGTCGAACTCTCTGGGGTGATGGAAATGTTCTATATCTTTATTGTGGAGGTAGCTGTACAACTGTATACATCAAAATTTGTAGACCTAAATTCACTTAAAATGAGTGAATTTTATCATATGTAAAGTATACTATAGTAAAGCTAATTATTTAAAAAATAAAATGATATGCCAAATTATGTTTTAAAGTTTGCGCTTATAGAAGTAGGCATTAAATTTGCTGCAGTTTTCCTTTTTCTTGGACATTTGAGGTTATTTATAGTTTTTTACTGTTAGAGATAATGCTGCTATGAACAATTTCGTCTATGTCTTCTGGTAACAAAGATACGCATTTCTGTATACACCTAGGAGTAGTTCTGCAAAATCACATGTGTTGTTAAAAGATACACTGAGGCATATTAAAATTTTTAAGAGTTTGTTTGAGCAAAAATTGATCCAAATGGGGCAAAGTCTTTTATAGAAAGGAGCTGGAAGCAAAGCTTATTTGACTGGCTGTAGCTTAAACAGTAGCTTTATTTGGGAAAGCCTAAATTGGCTGTTTATGATTAGTTGTCCTTAAGTTTCGATTTTTAAACTTGAGGCATTACAGGCTTAGATTTTGGTTTGCTTACAGGCTACTAAAACATTAAGAGCACTTCAGTTGAATGGCCTCTGTTTAATTTAACAGTATGTACATTTATGTTGGTTACTGTCAAGAAGTTTTCCAATATGGTTGTACCAATTTACATTGCATAGTAAGTTGCTCCACATTCTCACCAATACTTGAGATTACTTGTCGTTTTCATTTTAGTCACTTTGGTATATGTAAAATAGCATTGCATGGTGGTTTTAATTTGTGTTTCCCATGATGACTAATGAGGTTGAGTATCAATTCATACCTTTATTGACTGTGTGGTATCCTTTCTTGTGAAGTGTCTATTAAATCTTTTATTATTACTGTTAATATGTAGGAGTTATTTCTATGTATATGGATATTTCTATCCATATTAAGTCCTTTATCTAGTACATAAACTACATATATCTTCCTCCTACCTGTTACTTGCCTTTTTTCTCTCTTTATGGTGGCATTTATTTCTGTTCAAAATATGTGAAGAAGGTATCCTGAAGATTTGGGGCAGACCCATAAATGGGAGATTTCATTAAAGACTCTTTACATTAATCAACTATAATGTAGGGCAGGAGTTTGTTATTTTGAGGTTTTGATATCTGTTGTTTTAACTATGTTATTATTCTTATTAGCTTCTTAAAAAGTGATTGGATATACCATTTTAGATTTTTCTTAAAAAAATAAAAAATCCAACTGTATACAGTGTCTCTAATTAGTATTCCTTACTTTTTAATTTTCTGTCATTTCCCCTTGTAGAAAACATTACTTATACTCAAAATGGTTTCTATACTTTTTCAAATAATTTGTTTTGACCTGTTTAGCACTGATTTATTTCTCTTGTGCCTTGCAAGTATTTTAAAATATCTACTATTCAAATTGAATGATTACATAATTTCTCTTGTATGAACAAATGATTTATTCTTCTTCTCTGACCTCTGTAATTTGAGAACTACATTGAATACTTCTTAAGTGAATACTGCCTGTGACTTACTGAAACTTTTCTCCATGGCGTTTTTAACAGTTCAAAGAAAGTTTTTATTTGTTAAATTAATTAATTAATTTTTAAGCTTATTTTTTCTTTTATTTATTATTTTTGGCTGTGCTAGGTCTTCGTTGCCATAGGGGCTTTTTTCTCGTTGCGGCAAACAGAGACTACTCTTTGTTGTGGTGCATGGGCTTCTCATTGCGGTGCCTATCCTTGTTGCGGAGCGCGGGTTCTGGGTGTGCGGGCTGGGACTGCCCTTTGCCGTGGTGCGTGGGCTTCTCGTTGCGGTGCCTATTCTTGTTGCGGAACGTGGGCTCTGGGTGCACGGGCTTCAGTAGTTGCTGCGCGTGGGCTCAGGAGTTGTGGCTTCTGGTTTCTAGAGCACAGGCTCAGCATTTGTGGCACACAGACTTAGTTGCTCTGCAGCTCGTGGGATCTTCCCGGATCAGGGATCAACCCTGTGTCTCCTGCATTGGGAGGCAGATTCTTTGGCACTGAGCCACTAGGAAGGCCCCAAAGACAGTCTTTTAAAGTAGTGATTTTGGTTTTTTCATGAAAGGATTAGAAAGTTCATCTCATAGTATGCTAATAGATTGGGAATATTCTGTAGTCTTTCATCAGAAGAGAGCAGAATTATATGCATTTATATTTTTTCCTATACCTTTATGTATTCTTTTGAGTTAGATGAAGAAAAAGCCAATTTGTTGCCTTTAATTAGCTTCTTAAGCTCTCAGTTTCTCTTCATTGTCTTTACCCTCTATTTAATGTCAGTATCAGCTCCATTTTTTAATGCATTTTTAAAGAGTAAAATGATCTAAATTTACTTGAATTTCTGTTAGTGTTCCTTCTTTTGAGATTAAACCTGACAGAATTTAAACTTTAGAGAACGTTGTACATATTTTTTTTTAAACAAAGAAAAAATGATCTTCTTTGTGGTACTGGACTAAAAACTTTTGTTTGGTGCTTTGCCAGGATTAGGCTAAAGCATAATCTTACTTTTGTGAGATTTTCTTGTATGAAGGTATTGTTAAGGAGCAAATTTTAATGTGATTTCTATCAAAACTCAGCTAGTTTATTATTAAAAAGTAAAGGCAGTACTGAGCTAAAGCTAGTAAAAAAATTTTTTTTTCTTTAATAGGTAATTAATAAAATGTCTCCAACTTCGCTAAAGATCACACTAAGGCAACTCATTGAGGGGTCTTCAAAGACCTTGCCGGAAGTATTAACTATGGAATATCGGCTGAGTCAAGCTTGTATGGTAAGAATTTTTCTTTAAAGTATTTTCATTTTCTAGTTGTGAAAGTCATATATGTTCATTATAGAATGAATATAGAAAATTTATAAACAAGAAAATTGAAACTGTCTGTAAATCTACTCTGTGAAAATACAATGGGCCAGTTACCTTAGGTGTGTGGAAATACTAGATTGTGAAGCCTTTATGAAATAGCAGTTACATTTGCATGTAATTGTAAGAAGGACTCTGACCTCTTGAAATTCAAATAGAAATTATAACCATTTTCAGAAATTAGATGCCATTTTCAGGCATAGGCAAGAAACATAAATCCTCTGAATCTAAATGTATATAAAAGACACAAAGGGATGTTATTAGTCAGTTACATGTTTCAGTTAATAGACTAGCATTAAAATACCTTTATGGATACACTTAAAATAGGCAATAATCACATAGAATATTATTGATTTCATGAAATATTTCAGTCATAGTGATTTCTTCTTCCAGATAAATTCTTTTAAAGCAAAATTATCTCTTTTGTGTTATGTGTAGAGAACCTTTGCATTAATAAACTCATCACCTAAAGGAAATATTATGTTTAATATCTAGAAAGCAGATATACCTAATAGACTTCATGTCCTGGAATATTATTGTGAAGATACTCAAAATAGTTCATACAACCATAAATTAAGCTCTATTAGTCATATCTTGAGGTTACTCCAAAGGATGTAAATTGCAGTGAGGTCTTTTATTATGAGTCAGTACTGTGCTTGGTACTTTATATGCATTCTCTCCATTATATATTACACTGTCTCTAGAAAGCAGGTATTATTATTGTTTCCACTTTGCAGATGAGGAAACAGTGGCATAGAAAAGTAACCTGCCTAAGGTGATGCAGCTATTAAGTGGGCACAGACATGGCATGTGATACCAGGCAGTCAGAGTCTTGACCACTACCCAGTATACCTCACCCAGTCCCTGTTTTTCACTGCACATTTAGTGCACTGACTGACTGGATGGATTGATTCCTTCCTTCCTTCATTCTCCCAGCAAATACATTAGCCATATGCCAGGCACTGTGCTGTGTATTACATTGTTGTATGTCCTTGTTGGCATGTAATTTATAGCTTCCTGAGACTATAAAGAACAAATAAAATAAGTAAAATAATTACCAATTGTGGTAAGTGCTCTAAAGGAAACATACAAGGTTGGTGATAGAATGATGTGGGGAAAAGAAGGAATGGGGGGAATCTTTAGATAAGTAGGTCCAGGAAAACATCTTGAGATTTTAGCTCACCTGTGACCTGAAGGGTGAGACATGAGCATGAAAAGCCTTGTGGGTTTCAGCAGGGAGTAATTTGCTTTGATTTGTTTCAAGAAGGTAATTATTCCTGCTGAGTGATGATGGGGTTGGAGGGATTTCAGAGTGGGGGTGAAGATCAGATATGAGTTTACTGCAGTAATCCAGGTGCAAAATAGTAGTGGCTTAGACTCAAGAGGTGGCAGTGGTGAGGAATAAATGGATTTGAGATAGATGTAGAAGATAGATAGGGCTTGATGGATATGAAGGACAGAACACATTTAGGAGTTGGAGTTTACAGGTGTGGGTTAGAAATTTAAGTCTGAAATACAGCACCAGTTTAAAAACAAACAAAACTTTGGAGATTTACTTATTTACTTAACAAATAAGAGTGCTTATTACCATGTGCTCAGCATGAATACATAGGTGAACAAAACAGACATATCCCTCCTCTCATGGAACTTATTTTATAGTGGGGCAGATAAACTATAAATAGATAAACTTGTTAAATATGTAGTATATTATTATACATACTAAGGAGAAAAAGTAAATTGGGAAGAGGGGTGTGGAATAAGGAGGATAGAAGTTGAACTTGTAGATAGAATGAGCAGAGAAGACCTCACTGAGGACGGTCACTGAGTGGAAACCTGAAGGAAGTGTGGTAGTGAGTCACGCACGTATCTGGAGGGCACCTCAGTACAAAGCTCCGAGGTGAGTGAGAGGTGGCCTTCCTGCTTTAGGAAATGCAGGTAGGCCTCGTGGATAGAGTGGGGAGGGGTGGTCAGTGAGTGAGAGAGAAAGGAGATCAGAGCTGACAGGTAGGGAACGGCTGTGCAGAGCATTGGAGCCTTGGAGGTCTTTATAAGACTTTATAAGATTGCTGCAGGGGTGCCGTAATTCTCATGGCCTGCAACCAGAAAGGCAGGAACGTGGAGTAGGATTGCTGTCATGGCATTTTATGGGATCATGTCCATACAGCACTGAGGGCAGAAGAATGAGTTCCTGCGAAGCTGAAGTTAAATTCATAAAAGACTTAATCGATTCTCTTTCCTTTTCACTTCACTTTAACATGTGGCTGTAGGTAGGGTAGTAATCTTCCCTGAACGTTTCCTGTACAGTAGTCATCTGTTTTAGCTCTGGCAACTGCTTGCTTTTGTTCAGAGTAAAATGGGAAGGCACTGGATGTTCTTTGAGCAGTGGAGGGACAGAATCTTATATTTAACAGAATTGATTACTTAGGCACCGCTGTGTTGAGTTTAGAGTGGATAAGATCATATCCTGATTCTGGGAAAAACTGAAGGTCAAAGGAGAAGGGGGCAGCAGAGGATGAGATGGTTAGATAGCATCACTGACTCAATGGACATGAATCTGAGCAAACTCCAGGAGAGAGTGGAGGACAGAGGAGCCTGGTGTGCTGCAGTCCCTGAGGTCACAAAGAGTCGGACATGACTTAGTGACTGAATGACAACAACAAGATTGTGTAGAAGGAAAATGAGCAGTGGAAGAGGAGGAGGACAGAGGTGGGAGAATCAGGAGAGCATGGTGTCATGAAAGCAAGAGAGGAGTGCTCCAAGGAGGAGGAGTGCTGCGAAGCCTCCAGTAGACAAGAATAAAGGCATACTATGTGATGGCAACACTCAAGTTACAGGTGATTTTGGTAAGCCGTTTCAGGGGTGTGTTGAGGCAAAAGTTACAGTGTGGTAAGTTGGGGAGGGGAGGGGAAGTGAGGAAATGGGATGTGAAGGAGCAAAGACTGTGTTCACAACCTTTTCTTCTTGAAAGAGAAACAGGGTAGAAGCTGAGGCTGTGAAATCAAGTGAGATTCCTTTTTTATTTTGTAAGGTGGAAGTTACTAGAACATGTTTGTAAATGATTGGGAATGATCCAACAGGGGAAAAGGATTATGTTGATGCTACTAATAATAGTTAACATTTACTGAGCACTTACTGTCTGTCAGACATTGTGTTGGGATGTTGATTAAAAATAATCTTAGGATGGAGGTTTTGATATTATCATTTCATATAAGGAAACTGGGAAGTGGAGAAATTACTGGCCCAGGGTCACGTAGTTACCAGGAGATGAGCCCAGATATTTGAAGTGCATGCACTTAACCACTGAGTACATTGACCGTGCCGGGAAAAGAGCGAGAGAGACCTTCTCAGGCATAGTCCTTGAGAAGAGAGCAGATGAATGGGAAGGCAGGGGAGGACTGGCCTTTGGCAGGGGAGGGTCCCTTCTGCCTTAGTTGGGAATCGGAAGGCATGGTGCAAATGGCTGTAGTTGGACTGCAGGTGTTTTGATAGTGGGAAGAAGAGAATGTTCATGTCTTAGGGCTTGTCTTTCTCTCTTTTTTTAAAATAAAGTTTAAGTCATTAGCTGAGAATATAGTGTAGGAGGTTAGATCATTAGTTGAGAATCTAGTGTAGGGAGTAGAACTTGCCTAGGGGTAGAGGTTGAGAGGACAAAGACAGTGGAAGTCATATCCAGCAGTGGGAAAGAGCACATGGATTGTGAGGGAGTTTCTGTGCCTTTTGAGATTTGTGATCATGAATTTTACGAAGCCAGTCACAGCTGTATGATTCTTCTGCAGTGAGATTTAGCTGTGTGAACGCAGGCAGAGATAAATGGTAGGGTTTAGCTGGTGCTGAGATTTTGGCAGGATAGAATAAATGGGAGAAAAAGGCTGAGGGGAGATGAGGGCATTTTCAAGAAAAAAATGACTGCATTAAATAACTGGGGAAACCGGGCTGGATGAAGAACAAAGTGAAGCCAGAACAAATGGTGAGAAAGTCATAGGTCACTGGAGCTCAGTAAGATTGGGGATTTGAAGCAGTGGAGATACTTAGCAAATAAGAATAGGAGGAGGTGATCAGAGGTGGTCCAATCTCTGAATGTCATGGCTCAGGCTGTGGCCACGAGAGTGGGGACTAAAGCGGGTGGAAGAGCAGGGCTCATCAGGAAGAAGGATGCCCAGAAATTCCTCATTGAATTTTGATTTTCTTTCAGAAAGGCCATGACTTTCATGAAGGCGTTAGGGCAGGTAAGTGACACTTGTTTCCTTCCTGGCTATTATGGAAACGGGATTTTTGAGCATATTTGTTTAAAAAAGACAGTTGTTTTGTTAGTGAAAATCAAACTTTTGTAAAGACTGAAAAAATTTTTTAATATTACCAACTGGCATATCACGGAAGATCAATCTTTGAAACCAAAATTGTTTTAAAAATTCCAGTATCCTTGTCACTGCTCCCTAATTTATATATAAGAAGTAATCCTGCTCCTAGCAGTCACACCGACTACCTCTGCTGAGTGCAGTGTGGGTTTGTCAACTCACTCTGCAGCTGAAGCCTTTGAAAGGTGCCTTTGTTCTCTTGCAAAAAGCCCTGAAGTCCCTGCTCTTCTTTTGTACTGCCTTGGTGAAACCCCAGCCATGTTGAGCCCTGCCATCTACCACTTTGCCTGTACTAGCAGCAAAACATTGCCTGGAGAAAAAACTGCATGACATAATTAGCAGCATCTGCAAATGGTATTAATTCCTATTTTTGCTTGTCATCTTCAGTCGGAATATTAAGAAAAAGCAAGCAATTGATTTTTGTTCTAGCAAATTTGCAATCATTTTTTTATGTATGAGCTCATATCCCTATAAATAATCGCTGTCATTTATGTTGTATAAAATGAGTTCTTTCCCTCTGCATGTATTTTACATATCTACGTTTCTTGTGTTTTTATTCATCACTTTAATATAGTACAGACTCTGGATATACTTTATCCGAATAAAAGGTTATATTCTCTGAGCGGTAAGCTTCAGTAAACACTGGTCACTATGGTAGAATTCTCTTCATTTCTGGCATGATATAGTATAAGAAATAAAAAATTCTTTTTGAGAACACATGGAGCTGAATCAGAGGAGATGGTTATATGTTTTAGAGAAAACACACATTCATCCCACTGATTCTCTGCAAATTCTTGCTGCATGTGGATCAGAGCTTAGACCTCTGATTTGAGGAGGACCTGTGTGCTACTTGGGTTATGCTTCTAAAGTATTCAATGTATGTTAATAGAAGCCCTTCTTAACTTAAAAAAGAAAGGTATTATTTTTAGATATACCGTTAGATATTTTAAGGAAAAAGGACTGAAACCAAGTGACATCAAAGCTGTAATTCACAGGGCAGGGGCTTATCAAGCTACTTTTTAATGAAGAGTAAGTTTGCAGCCTCATCTTTGAGCATAACCTCTTTATTCAGAAAGCAGTATCTATTCTGAGTAAAACTGTTAAAATGTTCTTGCATAACCAAATGTTTGCTACAATTTGCTAATTATAAAGTGTGTTAGCAAATTAATTAAACTACCAAATTAGAGGAATGGTTGTCAGAAATGCTCTTAACATCTAGAATAAACTTCTTTCTTTAGAATTTACAGAAAAGAATTTTAAAAGGATTAACTCAGATTTGCTGGAGAGTTACCAACTGGAGTTTTGAGTGGGTACCTCATAAAACCTTCTGAAAAACCTAAGTTTCCTACATGGCAAGAATGTTTTATCTGTGCTGGATTAAACATGGTGTTAGTTTGAAATTAAGTAACATTGAAGATTTGATTAATATTCTCTTTCCTTTTGTCCTTCAGTAGACTGTTAAGAAGGTATATGGCACTGACTTGAGAGCTTAAAAGAGATTCTTGTAGAAAGAATGTTCCAGGATTGTTTTTATTTACTCTGTCCAGGGAATGTAAAACTTTCAAATTGGCTTGGATCATAGCATCATTGTTCAGTGTCGCCACTGATCAGATACTGGAGTCCTATAGTCAGGCGGCCAAACCTTGGAACCCTCCAGTATCCGCACTTATTTATGCATAAATCCCCCTTCCCTCTATCTCCTGAGACAACCCGCTGCCTTTGGTTCCCAGATTGCTTCTTTAATTATTTAGGCTTTTAGTGATAAACTCATTTTTTAATGTTGGTCGGTTGGCCTTGTATGCTTAAATATTTTCATTCCTCACAAGAATTATGCACATTCTAAGCATGGTTGAAATTCCCTTCCACAGCCATACTAAGTATAGCCTCATTTTCTTCCTTGTTTTTAATTTTTTTGAGATAACTGTAGATTTACATGTAGTTGTGAGAAATAATATGGAGAGGTTCTCCATACCCTCCACCCAGTTTCCCAAATGGTAACATTTGTATAACTTTAGTATGTGATCACAACCAGGAAACTGACATTTTCCTCCCTTTTAGAAGGAGGTTATGGATTGCTTCATACTTAAAATCCTGTGGGGATACTGTGTGGCTACACTAAGTGATGACTACACTTGAAATAAGAGTAGAGCTTTTCCTGATAACCTGAGGTGGTCTGGTGTTTTAATTCAGTGTGAGCTAGATGATTCAGCGAAACAGCAGTATGCATATTAATTATGCATAAAGTCCCTTTCCCTGTACCTTAAGTAATTTTCCTCTCAGTGCAGTGTAGAGGTTAGAAGACAGATCTGGGCCCTCCACCCTCCCCTGCCTTCCCTTCAAACCACACCAACTCTGGTTTTAGCTCTTTTACAGCAGAGATTTCATTAGTGATTTAATTGGAAAAAGTTCGAAGGCTTAAATCACTGGATTAGTTCAGTAGGCTGTATTCAAGTTAGAAGCATCAGGCGTAGCATGTTAGGTCATCATCCAAATTCTGTAGGGGCTTAATTTATGGCGAGTAGGGGAAGGAACATATACAAAAATTTCAATTTTGCAGAAAAAGATGTGCTGTAGAAAAATATGCCTAGTCCAAGGTAGTTTGTGTCAATTCAGTAATTAAAATCTGGTAATACCAGAAAAAAAAATATTAACATTTCTTATGTCTCTACTTGACAGTTTTAATAGATAAAGACCAGAGTCCAAAGTGGAAACCAGCTCACCTAAAAGAAGTTACTGAAGAAGATTTGAATGATTACTTCAAATCTCTGGGAAGTAATGATTTGAAATTTTGAAATGATTGGATTTTTAAAATATTATTTTGGAGCAGAGATTGCCAAACTATGGCACAAAGCCAACCTGCTACCTGTTTTTTTATATATCGCTCAGCTAAGAATGGCGTTTGTATTTTTAAATTTGGGAGAAAAGAAATCAAAGACCAATATGGCATGGCATGTGAAAATTACATGAAATTCAAATATCATTGTCTATAAATAAAACTTTATTGGAACATGGTTTTACTCATCTGTTTACATATCTATGGCTGCTTTGAGTAGTTGCAGTAGAGATTGTAAGGCCTGCAAAGCCTAAAATATTTACTTATCTGGTCCTTTTCACAAGAAGTTTGCCAACCTCTATTGCCATCCTCTAAAAGATGGAAAAATTTGAAGGTCTTTAGAGATTCTTGAGTTAGTATATCTAACTGAAGTGGGAATTTTATGTTTTGGCTCTGGATATTGGTTTTTAATGTTCAATTCAGCTCAATCATTCAGTTGTGTCTGACTCTTTGTGACCTCATGGACCGTAGCACACCAGGCCTCCCTGTCCATCACCAACTCCCGGAGTTTACCCAAATTCATGTCCATTGAGCTGGTGATGCCATCCAACCATCTCATCCTCTGTCGTCCCCTTCTCCTCCTGCCCTCAATCTTTCCTAGCATCGGAGGCTTTTCCAATGAGTCAGCTCTTCACATCAGGTGGCCAAAGTATTGGAGTTTCACCTTCAGCATCAGTCCTTCCAATGAATATTCAGGACTGATTTCCTTTACACGGACTGGTTGGATCTCCTTACAGTCCAAGGGACTCTCAAGAGTCTTCTCCAACACCACAGTTCAAAAGCATCAATTCTTCAGCGCTCAGCTTTCTTTATAGTCCAACTCTCACATCCATACATGACTACTGGAAAAACCATAGCCTTGACTAGATGGACCTTTGTTGGCAAAGTAATGTCTCTGCTTTTTAATATGCTGTCTAGGTTGGTCGTAACTTTCCTTCCAAGGAGTAAGTGTCTTTTAATGTTAACTAAACTTATATATAGGTTATAAAATGTTTTTTTGATACTTTGTTAACACTTCATAGAATTTCATAGTATAAAATCTATTTTAAAGAATTCCAAGTTACTGTAGCTGACTTGTTCCTTTTATAACATTAGAAATCTCAAGCAGAGAGAAAAAGGTTATTATGAGATTGTCTCTTCATTATTAACTCAGCCTTGGCCTTCCCTGAAGTTAATCAGAATCCCTTCCTATGGTGAAAGTAAAAGCATTATTTTTTGTTGCTTGCAATATTTGCTAATCTGGCAGAATGAGGCATTAGAAATTTCTTATCTCTTAAGATACACACTCTGCAATTTACATCAGACTTTGGTGTGATAACAGTAATTGTCCTTACAGTAGTTCAAATCAGGAGAAAAAACTTGAAAACCCTCTGGTTTTCTGGTTTCAAAAAAATACTTGAAACCCTTTTGTTCTATGAAATACCTTCAGTAATTGCTACTGTTGACAAAAAGTTTAAGGTACACAACTGTCAAAGCTAAGGTTTTTCCAGTGGTCATGTTTGGATGTGAGAGTTGGACCATAAAGAAGGCTGAGCACCGAAGAACTGATGCTTTCGAACTGTGGTGCTGGAAAAAACTCTTGAGAGTCCCTTGGACAGTAAGGAGATCAAACCAGTCAATCTAAAGGAAATCAACCCTGAATATTCGTTGGAAGGACTGATGCTGAAGCTAAAGCTCCAATACTTTGGTGACCTGTTGTGAAAAGCCGACTTATATGAAAAGACCCTGATGCTTGGAAAGACTGAGGACAGGAGGAGAAGGGAGTGATGGAGGGTGAGATGGTTGGATGGCATCACTGACTCAGTGGTCATGAGTTTGAGAAAACTCAAGGAGATGGTGAAGGACAGGGAGGCCTGGCATGCTGCAGTCCATGGGGTCACAAAGAATTGGACACGACTGAGTGAACAACACAATTGTGGATGTCCTAGACTTGGAACATTAGTGTCTGGGTAAGAATCATTTTTAAAGATGAGCTTATAATTTATTTTTTAGCTTGGTTCAGTTTTTCCTTCATTCCAAACCCCTCAGAAACTAAGAAAACTTTAGTTTTGAAAACTGAAAAGCAGGTAGAACTTTTTCAGATAAAGATTATATCCAGCACTCTTTTCATAGATGAGGAAATTGCAGTCCAGAAGGATTTGCTTTATATCTTCTGTTCTCAATATATTTAACATGAATCATCCCTCCCCTCCCCCCAAATTAGGAACATATTTGAAAAAAAGATGCCATAGCAGTGAATGAACATGTTTGCATTTATATTCTTTATTTTGTTTGTTTTGGCTGCCCTGCACTGCATGAGGACTCTTTCCTGACTAGGGATCAAACCCATGCCCTCTGCAGCTGAAGCATGGATTCGTAGCCACTGGACCACAAGGGAAGTCCTACATTTATATTTTTAAAGCTCCTAAATGTGGATGCAAATGATCTAAGAAAATATTTATATAAATGGATTTTTATTTTCTTTGTATTTGCTAGAAATGCAGAAAATGTTAAGTCCTTTATATTAAAAAAAATTTGAAATCACACAATGGGAAAAAGCAGTTGTTTGCATCAATTAAATAAGAACTCATAACTAGTTAATTGCAACTGGACTTTTATTGTACAGTTAGGAAAAGTGTTTTCACAAAAATGTTTGCAAAAAATATACCATTTCATAGGTAAGTCTTACAGTGAAGAGTATTTACTAACAAATGTCATTTCAAGATGTAGGGAGTATGTCTGAGCTCATGCCCACTGCTCCAGGGAAAACATGTCCAGTTTTGTCACAAAGATACAGGATGAGGGCATTATGATTAAGCAAGCCATTTATTTATTAGAACTTTGTTTTTAAATTACTGTTCCTTGATATTATAATTTGTCTCTTAACTTCTGATTTCTAAAACTATATAATTACAAAAGTATAGTTCCCCTATCTCATAAAATGCCAATGATACCGAGTGGGTTATATGCATGTCATGCTACTTGATTCATTCAGCATGTCTCTCTTTAATACTAATAAGGCAGTCTGGCACAAACGATTCCTTTGGGACTAAGATCACTTTTAGCCCCTTCAAAATTGTGCTGTAAGTGCTAATAACCATAGGTAGTTTGCAAAGAACTGATAAGGCAACAGAAAGTGGAGAGGTCTCAGATCAAAGGCCTGTGAGTGAAAGGTGGTAACTAGCCCTGAAGAGACACTGCACTGGGAAGGGAGCGGGGAAAGCACATCTGTGGGGTATGTGAGTTTTAAGTGAGGAACTGGCACCTCTTCTCTGCTCATCTGCTGCTTCCATGGCTGCCCCTGCAGGTACTCCGTCATCTGCTGGCACTCATCTCCCCCTCCACTGGATGTTCTTGAGGTAAAAGATTGAATGGTTTCGCGCGTGTCATGGGGTAACCAATGGAGTGTGGGGGGTCTTGCCCTCACACAGCAATACTGGAAGCTTGTTTTTAGAGCCTGATGGGAGTGTTGTTTCTTGGTCCCTCTTTTCCCCACTTTCCTTTCCCTTATAGTTTGGTCACTATTCTTATTTCTTCATGTTTGTGATCTAAGTTGGAACAAATGTTTTCAATTCCAGTAGCTAATAATTCTTTCAGTCTTACTTTATTAATGTATGTCTCCTTCCTTCTCAAACAGCCTTTCTACTTTGTTCATGAAAGACCTTCAAATGGAGGAAATCTGATATTTAAATATGAAGGCAGGTTAGAAGTTGAATTATCCTGTCAAAGATGTTCTCGTTTATCTTGCCATCACCCCAGACTAGTTCTTGGTAACAGTCATATGCAGTACATTTGATCCAGCTGTTTCCTGCCTGCCCCCAACATGGTTTAGCCACTAACTCACTGATTATACAAGGTTTAAGTCTCTGTGTCACAAGCTACTATAACTCTGTTAAAATGAGTGGGGAGTGAGGGGGTGGTGCTCAGTGACAAAGCCATAGTATCAGAGAGGGTGGCAACAGAGATTAGGCTTCTAGCTAGATTACCATCTTGCAGACATCCTTGTATTACTCCCCTAGGAAGTAAAGGCCCAGTGCAAAGGAGGAACCTGAGATTAAAATAGGTGTAATCAAAGCCCTCTAGTCTATATCCCTATGTGTGCTGAAAAATCTAGTGTAATGCACTTTCATATGGCTTTGTGTTCTCACCATAATATGTATTATCTTATATACTTAATTATATCTTTTAAACAGCAATAACCTTGTAGTGAAAGTATATGATGTGAGATATAAAATGAATGAAAAATGACAACATCTAGGTTTTTGTCTGAGTCATTAGTATAAACACTCATAAAACTGAATTTTTCTTCATGAGCTGGTAATATGTTTTGCACATTTTGGAAACTTTATTCTTAGCCTTGCGACTTCAGATCTTTGTATGAACGGGGTGGTGGTTTTTCTGTTTTGTAAAGTTGCTAGATTATAAGTACAACAGTAAAGTACAAACCCTGGGATTAGGTGAAGGTTAAATGACCAGTTGTCCAAATGCAACTGAAAGATGACACACCTCTCACTTCGAAGAATTTTCTTTGCCCATTTACCTTGGAAAATTGAGTCTGACTGTGGGCTTCAGAGTGTAATGCTAAAATTAGAGGTCGCAATTCTGCCTGCTCATAAGGTCATATACATTTATGTCATTAGAGGTCACAAGCTTTTTTCTGCCTTTCTTTACTTTCGATTATAAGGGTCTACTGTATCTTAGCAAAAGGATCTCATAATGTATCGGTTTTCTTGCAAGTTATGTCTTCTCAGTATCTTCTGCTTTCCTGAATTTTCCATCACTATCTTAAACTAATTTTTTTTCAGAAAACTTCCCAAAAAAGCCAAATTTATGAAAATAGTATAGTATATGGCTGCAAATGCCCCCATGGGCTTTTTTACCAGTAAAAATATATATATGAGTATTCCCTTTAGAGGAGTATTTGATCTTTTGTAATAACTATAAATCTCATGCATAACCCGAATAGTAATCTGAATGGTGCCTGACCATGTACCAGTCCCTTATATCTGTCAGACAGTAAAACTTAACACGCATGCAGCACTGACACTGGGTCCTTCTTCCTGCCTTGCCAGCTAGGGTTTCTGTTAACTTATAGTTTCTGGATTGCTGTTTATAAAAGCTATGCATGCTTGTTTTCTTGTATAGTAATATCACTGGGCTACCTAATTCAATGCAGTAAACATTGTCATGACTTCTATAAATTGTATCTTGTTAAGACGCTTATATGCAAAGTCTGAATCATCCAATAACAGCTGTGATTAGTTAGGGCCCCGACTAACTACCCAGGTGATAGTTAGGCTTTTCATCTGCAAAAGTAAATATTTAATTAAGGGCAGGGTTCATGGTAGACCTCTTCCACACAGGTTGCTTTCTTATGTTTGACCATTTGTGTTAAGGAGGGATCCAAACCTTGACCCAAAAGGTTTCATTAACCACTCTGGCTTGAGTGCCATTCCCTTACCCAGGCATTTCAAGAAAAATCCTTTCGTACCTTGTGGTTTTTGTATAAATTGACAGTTATTTTAAAGAAATGTCTTTAAAATAACCATTTGTAAACCCAAGGTGCTTTTAAAATTCTTATTTCTTTGGTGATGGCGTTACTGCCTCTGGAAGGAAGTGGTGTGACACACAGCTGATTGATTTCTGTGGCTCCAGAGGACTTACATTTAAACCTTTAATGACTGAAATCCAAGACCAAGCAGAGAGAAACTGCTGTTAATGTAGAACTGCTTAAAACACTTCATTTTAGGTATTAGGCTCTTGAAGCTATTGTAACATTTTTCTTTACACCCAGATGGAGTTATTTGTATTTATTCACATCAGTTTTTCCTATTGTTTCATGTATTTAAACTAGCACCAACTTTATCCACAGTTCAAGAAAATGTTGTCATCCTACACATAGAATCAAGGCCCTTCACTCTCAATATATGGGATGTCATAGTACTTGAGGTTGTTGCCTGCCCACTGCTGCAAGGCATCACTCAAGATTTCCTGGGACAGGTGCTGTGCAAATTCGAAGACCACAATTTGAGGCCCTGAGGGTTTCTTCACTTCCTCTTTGACATTAACTAGAGAAGGTATCCTGGGTAGAAATTTCTCTTCAGGCATAAAGTTTTCTTCACTCACATGCCTCTTCTCACTCTCAAGTGTGGTGGGAAATGGGAAAGTTTGCTTTGATTTCATGCAGCCCATGTTATGAAGAGCTCTGACTGAGTGAAGGAAAGCAGTAGCAAAGACTACTTCAATAGCATCTTTGGAAAACACCAACCATTGTCCACTTGATACTGACCAGTGTTTTTCCTCTCCAGGACACTTCAGAAATCAATATTCCCTTTCACCAATCTTCACATGTAGTGTTTTATCTGTCAAGAGAAGGTAAATTTCATTTTGAAGTTATTATAATGCAAACACTGCCCAATTAGGTAGAAAGTAGAAACAAATCTTTACCACTTTACTAAGGTATCAACAGCTTTATCTTATCAACAGAAAAGATAATCATTCAAAACTGGCAATTAAGAAATAGGAAAACATTTTTTTTAAGATCGTGAAAATTTTATAAAACTGAAAACAGTCAAGGTAACTGTTGTTACCTTAGATTTTTCTATGTACACCAGGGTTCAGCAAACTATATATAGCCTTTGGTTGTAGTTCACTGCAGGGAAAAAAACATTGGTGGCCACAGTACTGGGGAAAACTCATTAGTATGAGCTCCTCTGACCAGGTGAGATGCTGAGAAAGATTGAAGGCAGGAGGAGAAGGGGACAACAGAGGATGAGATGTTTGGATGGCATCACTGACTCAATGGCCATGAGTTTCGACAAACTCCAGAAGATGGTGAAGGACAGGGAAGCCTGGAATGCTGCAGTCCATGGGGTCGCAAAGAGATGGACACAACTGAGTGACTGAAGAACAACAATGAGCTCTCCTGGAGGTGATTGAGAGAGGCCATAGCGAGAAGTGAAGTCGTTCAGTCGTGTCCGACATTTTGTGACCCAATGAACTGTAGCCTGCCAGGCTCCTCTGTCCATGGGATTTTCCAGGCAAGAATACTGGAGTGGGTTGCCATTTCCTTCTCCAGGGGATCATCCCAACCCACGGTTCGAACCCGGGTCTCCTGCATTGCAGACAGACTCCTTACCAGCTGAGCCACAAGGGAAGTTCAGAGGTGGCCATTTTCTCCCCCAAACTTGGCCGCCCCAAGACCCTATAGGCTCCAGTACTGGAAACCCTCAAGGCAAACAACCAACAGGGTGGGAACACAGACCCACCCATCAGCAGACAGGCTGCCTAAAGTCTTCATGAGCCCATAACTGCCAGCTAAACACACCCCTTGATATAGCCCTGCCCACCAATGGACAGTAACTAGTCCTTCCCACCAGGAAGCCTGCACAAGCTCTTAGACTGGCCTCATGCACCAGGAGGCAGACAGCAGGAGCAACAGGAACTACAGCCCTGCAGCTTGTGAAATGGAAAGGACAATCACAGAAAGTCAGACACAGTGAAGATGGCAGAGGAATATGTCCCAGACAATGAACAAGATAAAAGCCCCAAACAACAACCAAGGGAAGTGAAGCTAGGTAGTCTACCGCCAAATAAGAATTCAGAGTAATGACAGTAAATATGATCCAAAGTCTCGGGAAAAGAATGGAGGCACAGTACAAGAAGATACATACATGTTTAATAAAGAGCTAGAAGATCTAAAGAGGTGAACAATGACAGTAACTGAAAGTACAGGAGAATAAATCATCAGAATAAATGAGGCAGAAAAACGGATAAGTGTGAGTTGGAAAACAGAATGGTGGGAATCAAAGACAGAAAATACTAAAACAAGGGAAAAGCAACAAATAATATACAAGGCAATTCCCATAAAGTTTTTCAGCAGAAACTCTGCAGGCCAGAAGGGAATGGCACAATAGATTTACAGTGATGAAAGGGAAGAACCTTCAACCAAGAATATTCTACCCAGAAAGCCTCTCCATTCAGATTTGACAGAGAAGTCAAAAGTTTTACAGACAAAAGCAAAAAGAATTCGACACTATCAAACCAGCTTTGTAACACATTAAAGGAACTTCTTTAAGCAGGAAAGAAAAAAAGGCCACAACTAGAAATAAGAAAACTATGAATGGAAAAGCTCACTGGTAAAGGCAAACATACAGTAAAGGTAGGAAATCATCGGACACAAATACAATATTACAAGCAGCAATTGTGAGGAGGGTACAAATGCAGGATACTGGAAATGTATTTGAAGTTAAAAGACCAGTAACTTAAGACAATCTTGTGTATATATGGAATGCTATGTCAAAACCTCATGATAAGGGCAAACCAAACATTGACAATAAATTCACTCACACAAAAAGGAATCCAAATACAGTACTAAAAGTCACAAGAGAAAAGAACAAGAGGAAGGGGAGAAAAAAACCTACAAAAAAAAAATCCACCAGAATTAACAAAATGGCCATAAGAACCATATATATTGATAATTACCTGAAATGTAAATGGATTAAACATTACAACTAAAAGAAATATATTGGCTGAATGGATTAAAAAAAAAAAACAGGACCTTTATATATGCTGTCTACAGGAAACTCACTTCAGATTTAGGGACACATACAGTCTGTAAGTGAGGGGATGGAAAAAGATATTCCATGCAAATAGAAATCAAAAGAAAGCCGGAGGAGAAATACTCATCAGATAAAATAGACTAGAAAGACTGTTACCAGAGACAAAGGACACTACATAATGATAAAGGGATCAATCCAAGGAGATATAACAAGTATAAACATATATGCACCCAAAACAGTATTTGCCTTATATATTCAGGTGCTCCTAACAGCTATAAAAGAAGAAATTGCCAGTAACAATAATAGTGGGAGATTTTAATAGCCCACTTTCATCAATGGACCAGACAGAAAATCAATAGGGAAACACAGGCCTTAAATGACATATCAGACTAGATGGAGATAATTGATATTTATAGAGCATTCTGTTCAAAAGCAGAATACACTCTTTTTAAGTGCACATGAAACAGTCTCCAGGATTGATCACATGCTGGGCCACAAAGCAAACCTTGTTTAAATTTAGGAAAATGGAAATCATATTAAGCAGCTTTTCTGACCACAACACTATGAGATTAGAAATCAACTACAAGAAAAAACTTGTAAAAAACACAAACATGTGGAGGCTAAACAGTATGCTACTAAAAAAAAATCAATAGATCACTGAAGAAATCAGAGAAAATATCTAGAGACAAATGAAAATGAAAGCCACAATGATCCAAAACCTATGGAATGCAGGAAAAGCAATTCTAAGAGGAAGTTTATAGCCATACAATTTTACATCAGGAAACAAACCTAACCTTACACCTAGAGCAACTAGAGAAAGAACAAACAAAACCCAGTTAGTAGAAATCATAAAAACCAGAGCAGAGGTAGATGAAAGAGACAAAACAATAGAAAAGATCAATGGGGAAAAAAAGCTGGCTTTCTGAAAATATAAAATTGATAAACCTTCAGCCAGATTCACCAAGAAAAAAAGGATCATCTTGAGATTCTGCCTGGGGCATCTTCCAGCATTAACACTAGAAGGTTGAGTCCAAGCTGAGTGGCAACTCTGCTGTGTTACACAGGCAGAGACTGAATTACTGAAGCAGATGAA
The DNA here is from genome assembly GCF_054371585.1 of Giraffa tippelskirchi. Taxonomy (NCBI): domain Eukaryota; kingdom Metazoa; phylum Chordata; class Mammalia; order Artiodactyla; family Giraffidae; genus Giraffa; species Giraffa tippelskirchi. The sequence continues at coordinate 69,076,869 of NC_137277.1, forward strand.
ATTACAAGAGAATTCAAGAGAAAAGGGAGTTGGGAGGGAGGCAGAAATTTACATGAGGTCTCACTAAAACCAAGCAGGACCCTGCAGGGCCTTCCTCGGGAGAGACCCGTGGGTCCTCTGCCTTTTCCAAGACCTTCTCTGAGTTCCAAAGAACAAATGCAGAAACAAAGGAAAACAGTCAAGTAAGACAAAATAATAATAGCCATGAAACAAAGTCAAGGATCTTTAGTTCCTCTGCAAGTGCTATAGATAATACCTTGAGACATATTCTTGCTTTACAGATACTAAAACCACCAGATGAAGGAAGTTAACTGTCTGCTGACCACCAGGCATGCAGACCCCAGACTGGTTGGAACCAGAAGGTTGATGATATTAACTCCAAAGTGCCACCTAGTTACCTCACCACTAACCAATCAGAAGGATGTCCATGAGGTGATCACACATCCCAAGACCTTTTCCCTCACCCTGCCTTTAAAAAAAAAAAAACTTGAAAAATATATACCTGTATATGTATAACTGAATCACTTTGCTATACACCTGAAACTAACATATTGTTAATTAACTTTACTCCAATGTAAAATAAAAAGTTAAAGACAAAATGTCGAATGATAACAAAAAATAAATTTGACACTTTTCTATTTAATGACTATGTTTTAAACAGTGTTTCTGTATGTTGGTCACTACAGCATCCTTAATTAATCTGAACACGGGTAATAAAGCTTCTTAAAAACAAAAACCCCTTCACCAAAAGCCATCAAGGAGTTCAGGGATTTTGACCATGATCTGTTTATTCTCCTTGCTTGGCCCCACACTAGGCATCTTGCAATAAACACTGCTTTCCTTCACCACAACCTGGTGTCAGTTGCTTAGCTTTGCTGTGCATCAGAAAAGCAGACCTAAAATCTGGTTTGGTTGAGGGCTGGGGTGTGTATATACAGAAAACATTTGCAAGACTTAGCAAATGAATACCTGCTCTGGGACTTAGAATTGAACAGTGATGCTATAAGTTCAATAGTGCTAGGGAATTCCTGAAGTTCCACACCAGCCAAACTGAAGAAACCTCACTGAACACTTGAGGCATTTAGCTGCTACTCTATGTGACACTTTAGGAGTGAACCCTAGAGCAGAGTTTAATAAAACTTTTCACTAAAGGGCTAGATAATATAGTAAGTCCCTTACATACTAACAGATTCCATTCTGAGAGCACATTTGTAAGTCCAGTTCCTAAGTCCAACAAAGTTAGCCTCAGTTCATTTCAGTTCAGTTCAGTCGCTCAGTCGTGTCTGACTCTTTGCGACCCCATGAATTGCAGCACGCCAGGCCTCCCTGCCCATCACCAACTCCTGGAGTTTACCCAGACCCATGTCATCGAGTTGGTGATGCCATCCAACCATCTCATCCTCTGTCGTCCCCTTCTCCTCCTGCCCCCAATCCTTCCCAGCGTTAGGGTCTTTTCCAATGAATCAGCTCTTTGCATGAGGTGGCCAAAGTATTGGAGTTTCAGCTTCAACATCAGTCCTTCCAATGAACACCCAGGACTGATCTCCTTTAGGATGGACTGGTTGGATCTCCTTGCAGTCTAAGGGACTCTCAAGAGTCTTCTCCAACACCACACTTCAAAAGCATCAATTCTTCAGCGCTCAGCTTTCTTTACGGTCCAACTCTCACATCCATACATGACCACTGGAAAAACCATAGCCTTGACTAGACGGACCTTTGTTGGCAAAGTAATGTCTCTGCTTTTAAATATGCTATCTATGTTGGTCATAGCCTTCCTTCCAAGGAGTAAGCGTCTTTTAATTTCATGGCTAGGTACCCAATTAACACAATCAGCTATATAGTACTGTACTATACTATACTGTACTATAGTACTGTAGTACTATACTATACTATAGTACTGTACTATAATAGGTTTATAATACTTTTCACACAAATAATACATAAAAAATAAAACATTTTTGAAAATGGCAGAGTAGAAGGACATGTACTCATTTCCTCTTGTGAGAACACTAAAATTGCAAATATCTGTTGAACAACCATTGATAGGAGGACGCTGAAACCCAACACAAAAAGATTCCCCATGTCCAAGGACAAGAAGCTGCAGCAAGTTGGTAGGAGGGATGCAATCACAATAAAATTAAATCTCATACCTGCTGGGTGGGTGACCCACAGACTGGAGAACAATAATACCAAAGAAGTTCTTGCACTATTGTGAAGGTTCTGAACCCCCAGTCAGGCTTCCCAGCATGGGCATCCAACAAAGGGACTGGGATTCCTCAGAGAATCTGGCCTTCAGGGCCAGCAGGATTTGATTATAGGCCTTCCAGAGGACTGAGGGAAACAGAGACTCTCCAGTCTTGGAGGGCACAAGCAAAATTTTGCATGCACCAAGACCCACAGGAGAGGAGCAGTGACTACACAGGAGACTGAACCAAGACTACCTGCTAGTGTTGGAGGGCCTCCTGTGGAGGCGTGGGTCAGCAGGGACTCACCACAGGGACGGGGCACTGGAAGGTCCTCCTTGGCACTGGAAGGTCCTTGGTGTAAACCCTCTTGGGGTTCACCATTAACCCTACCGTAGAGCCTGTAGACCCCAGGGCTGGGTCTCCTCAGGCCAAACAACTACCAGGGAGGAAGTGCAACCCCACCCATCAGCAGACAATTAGATTAAAGCTTTACTGAGCAAGGCTCTGCCCACCAGAGCAAGACCCAGTTTTTCCCATGCCAGTCCTTCCAATCAAGAAGCTTACACAAGTCTCTTAGCCTCATCCATCAGAGGACACACAGAAGAAGCAAGAAGCACAGTCTCACAGCTGCTGAAACAAAAACCATATTACAGAAAGTTAATCATGATGAAAAAGCAGAAAGTTATGTCCTAGAAGAAGGGACAAGATAAAATCCCCGAAAAACAACTAAATGAAGTGGAGATAGGCAACCTTCCAGAAAAAGAATTCAGAATAATGATAGTAAAGATAATCCAGGATCTCAGGAAAAGAATGGAGGCAAAGATTGAGAAGATGCAAGAAATGTTTACCAAAGACCTAGAAGAACTAAAGAACAAGCAAACAGATGAATAATACACTAGAAGGAATCAATAGCAGAATAACTGAGGCAGAAGAACAGATAAGTGACTGGGAGGACAGAATGGTGAGAATCACTGCCACAGGGCAGAATATAGAAAAAAGGATGAAAAGAAATGAAAACAGCCTAAGAGACTTCAGGGACAACATTAAATACATCAACATTGACATTATAATGGTCCCAAAAGGAGAAGAAAGAGAGAAAGGACCTGAGAAAATGTTTGAAGAGATAATGGCTAAAGACTTCCCTAACATGGGAAAGGAAATAGTCAACCAAGTCCAGGAGTCACAGAGAGTCCCAGGAAAGATAAGCCCAAGGAGGAACACACCAAGACACATAGTAATCAAACTGACAAAAATTAAAGACAGATGAGAAAATATTAAAAGCAACAAGGGAACTCCCATCAAGCTATCAGCTGATTTCTCAACAGAAATGATACAAGCCAGATGGGAATGGCATGGCATATTTAAAGTGATGAAAGGGAAGAACTTAGAATCAAGAATACTCTACCCAGCAACACTCCTTCAGATTTGATGGAGAAATCAAAAGCTTTCCAGACAAGCAAAAGTTAAGAGAATTCAGCACCACGAAACAAGGTTTACAATCAATGCTAAAGGAACTTATCTAGGCAAGAAACCAAAGAGAAGGAAAATACCTACGAAAATAAACCCAAAACAATTAAGAAAATGGTAGTAGGATCATACATATCGATAATTACCTTAAATATAAATGGATTAAATGCACCAACCAAAAGACTTAGACTGACTAGTGGATGAAAACATGTGCATGTCTGCGCTTCAACTTACCACGACACTCTGCTTGACCCTCCCCCCAATTGTATGTAATTGCTTTATATTGTTAATCATGTTCCCATTATGACTTATAATTATCTTCTATGTTTTGTCTGGCTATTGATTGTGAAAACTGATAAACATCTTTTACTATTGTGATTATGTAACTATTACTCACTTAATATCACTGTATCATGATTGGTCAACAGAAAAATAATAGAACTTTATATCACCAAGACTAGGATCTAATAGAAAAATCTGTAATCAGTTTTTAAAATCCAGATGCATATCATAATTATCTTGAAATTTTTTGAAAAATACAAATACTCAGGTATTGCTTTTTTTCTCCAGAGCTCCAGATATTATGTTTCTAAAGAGCAGTCTTATGTTTAAAAACAACTGGACTATATGATGATCTTTTATTTTTATCTAGTTTGTTTTACTTTTTCTATTTCATATTCAATTTCCCACTTCATTTAGTTTATGTTCTCCAATTTCTCCTTCTCTTTTTATTTGCTGTTCTTTCTCAAGCCTTCAACAAGTGTAGTAGAAAAGCTTCTGTATACATATATATATATACACAAATGTGTATAATATATAATTAGAAAACTTATGAATTTTTGCATAATTATGACATTTTGGTTGTTTGATTTAGTATGAATATAATTTTGATTTCTAATTAAAAATAGATATACAACAAGCAACAAAGGTTTACTGTAGAGCACAGGGAACTATATCAATATCTTGTAATGACTTAGGATGGAAAATAATTTCAAAATAATATATGTGTATTTGTATAACTGAATCACCTTGTTGTGCACCTGAAACATTCTGAGTCAACTATACTTCAACAAAATATATATATATATTTATATATATATATTTTTGAATGAAACATTTTTACTTGAAAAGTACAGTAGTACAGTAACAACAGCTGGTGCTTCTTAACCATACCAGCTACATCACTGCTGCTTTTATGCTTGCTTCTGGACATCCTAAACTTGAAGATACTGTACTAAAACTGTATACAGTACTGTGCAGTAAAATAGGCAAAAGCAGAACCACTTGTAGAGGATTACACATGGAGGCCAGACATGGGAACTAACTTAAGTGACAAGACATGTTTGTATCTTTGAAAGTTCACAACTTGAAATTTCACATATAGGGGACTTACTGTGTATAATTTAGTTTTGTGAGCCATATGGCCTATGTTACATTACTCAGGCCTGCTATTGTAGTGCAGAGGCAGCCATAGATAATTTGTAAACAGATGGGCAAGGAGTAAGTTCCAATAAAAGTTAATGTTTAAAAAACAGGCCGCCAGTCCAATGGGCCATATTGGACTAAGTTTGCACAAACAGTTCCATTTGAACAAAGGATAAAATTCAATACTAGTTAAAGGACGATGGCATAATCCAAATTCCTACAAATTATCCACAATGTCTACCACATAATAAAATATTACTAATAATGCAAAGAAGCAGGAAAATGTGCCTATTCAAGAAATAAAAGTTACTAGGAACATATGCACAGATGACCAAGCACTTGGTAATTAACAAAACTTAATCGAACTTTAAACAGCAATGTAAATAATTTCAAGGCTCACATAGTAAAGAACCTGCCTGCAATGCAGAAGACCTAGGTTCAATCCCTGAGGTGGGAAGATACCCTGGAGAAGGGAATGCAACTCACTCCAGTATCATTGCCTGGAGAATTCCATGGGCAGAGGAGCCTGGTGGGCTACAGGCCATGGGATCACAAATAGTCAGACACAACTGAGTGACTAACATACACACACAAGGACATAAAGGAAAAATGATCACTGAGTGAGCAAATAGAGTATCTCAGCAGAGAAATAGGAATTGTAACAAAACACACAAGAAGTAAATTCAAGAACAAATGAAAAACTCATATGGGCTATTGGGCATTGGAGAAGAAAGATTAGTAAGCTAGAATATAAATCCATAGATACAGCCAATCTGAAAGGGGGGAAGATTTTAAAAAACTAAACAGAGAAACCACTAAAAAGATAATGTAAATATGGCCTAAAAACAATGAGACATTAGATATATTTAACCTAGAAGAAGGCAGGAAAGGATGAACATAGGAGGAAAAAAATAATGGGACAATTAGAAAACAAACAGCAAAGTCGCTGACCATAGATATCAAAAATTACTTAATGAACTAAAAATTTCAATTAAAAGGCAGACTAGGTAAATAAGATCCACATGTAGTCAACTAATCTTCAGCAAAGGAGCAAAGATAATAGAGCAAAGACAGTCTTTTCAATATGTACTGAAACAGGTGGACATTCAATGTAAAAGCTTAGACAGACCTAACACCTTCCACAAAAGGTACCTCAAAGTGAGTCACAGGTCCAAATATAGAGCAAACTGTAAAACCTAAAATCCAGGAGTAAGATCTAGAGAAACCTAAATGACCTTGGGTTTGGCAATGACCTTTCAGATACAACATCAGAGGCATGATTCAAGAAAGAAAGAAGTGATAAATTGGACTTTGTCAAAAGTAAACATTTCTGTGTAAGACACTGCCCAGAAAACAAGAAGACAAGCTACAGACTAGGAGAAAGTATTTGTAAAAGCATATCTGATAAAGGATTGTTTATCCAAAATAACATCCTGGAATGTGAAGTCAAGTGGGCCTTAGAAAGCATCACTACGAACAAAGCTAGTGAAGGTGATGGAATTCCAGTTGAGCTATTTCAAATCCTGAAAGATGATGCTGTGAAAGTGCTACACTCAATATGCCAGAAAATCTGGAAAACTCAGCAGTGGCCACAGGACTGGAAAAGGTCAGTTTTCATCCCAATCCCAAAGAAAGGCAATGCCAAAGAATGCTCAAACTACCGCACAATTGCAATCATCTCACATGCTAGTAAAGTAATGCTCAAAATTCTCCAAGCCACGCTTCAGCAATACGTGAACCATGAAATTCCAGATGTTCAAGCTGGGTTTAGAAAAGGCAGAGGAACCAGAGATCAAATTGCCAACATCCAATGGATCATCGAAAAAGCAAGAGAGTTCCAGAAAAACATCTATTTCTGCTTTATTGACTATGCCAAAGCCTTTGACTGTGTGGATCACAATAAACTGTGGAAAATTCTGAAAGAGATGAGCATACCAGACCACCTGATCTGTCTCTTGAGAAACCTGTATGCAGGTCAGGAAGCAACGGTTAGAACTGGACATGGAACAACAGACTGGTTCCAAATAGGAAAAGGAGTACGTCAAGGCTGTATATTGTCACCCTGCTTATTTAACTTCTATGCAGAGTACATCATGCAAAATGCTGGGCTGGAAGAAGCACAAGCTGGAATCAAGATTGCTGGGAGAAATATCAATAACCTCAGATATGCAGATGATACCACCCTTATGGCAGAAAGTGAAGAACTAAAGAGCCTCTTGATGAAAGTGAGAGAGGAGAGTGAAAAAGTTGGCTTAAAACTCAACATTCAGAAAACTAAGATCATGGCATCTGGTCCCATCACTTCATGGGAAATGGATGGGGAAACAGTGTCAGACTTTATTTTTTTGGGCTCCAAAATCACTGCTGATGGTGATTGCAGCCATGAAATTAAAAGACGCTTACTCCTTGGAAGGAAAGTTATGACCAACCTAGATAGCATATTAAAAAGCAGAGACATTACTTTGCCAACAAAGGTCCATCTAGTCAAGGCTATGGTTTTTCCAGTGGTCATGTATGGATGTGAGAGTTGGACTATGAAGAAAGCTGAGTGCCAAAGAATTGATGCTTTTGAAGTGTGGTGTTGGAGAAGACTCTTGAGAGTCCCTTGGACTGCAAGGAGATCCAACCAGTCTATCCTAAAGGAGATCAGCCCTGGGTGTTCCTTGGAAGGACTGATGTTGAAGCTGAAACTCCAATACTGTGGCCACCTGATGCGAAGAGCTGACTCATTGGAAAAGACCCTGTTGCTGGGAAAGACTGAAGGTGGGAGGAGAAGGGAATGACAGAGGATGAGATGGCTGGATAGCATCACTGACTCGATGGACATGAGTTTGGGTAAACTCCGGGAGTTGGTGATGGACAGGGAGGCCTGGTGTGCTGTGATTCATGGGGTCACAGAGAGTCCGACACGACTGAGCGGCTGAACTGAACTGAACTGACTGATCCAAAATATACAAGAACTCTTTAAAACTTAATAAGAAAACAGGTTGATTAAAAAATGGACACTAGATCTGAACAAACATACCTCACCAGAGAAGACAAATGGCAAATAAGCATGTGAAGGAATATTTAACATCATATATCATTAGGGAGTTGCATTTTAAAACAACATTGTGATATCAGTACAATCTATATGAATGGCAAAAATCCAAAACACTGACAGCACAAAAGGCTATTGAAGATGTGGAGAAACAGAACTCTCATTCATTGCTAGGGGAAATGCAAAACTGCACAGCCTCTGCAGAAAACAGTTTGGCGGTTTCTTACAAAATTAAATATACTCTTTCCATATGATCCATCAGTTACACTCTTTGGAATTTACCCAAATGAGCTGAAAAATTATATCTACACAATAACTCATACATGGATGTTTATAGCAGTTTTATTTATAACTGCAAAAACTGGAAGCAACCAAGATGTCTTTCAGTAGGTGAATGGGTGAATAGTGGTATATCCAGACAATGGAATATTATTCAGTGTTAAAAAGAAATATGTTATCAAGTCATGAAAAGAAAATGAAAAACCTTAAATGCATATTACTAAGCTCTAAAGAAGATAATCTTTCCAACTATATGACAGTCTGAAAAAGTGAAAATTACAGAGACAGTAAAAAGCCCAGGGGTTGCCAGCAATTAGAGAAGAGGGAAGATTGACTAGGTGGAGCACAGAGAATTTTTAGGGTAGTGAAATACTCTGTATGCTACTATAATGATGGATAATGTGCCAGTTGTCAAACCCACAGAATGTACGGCACCAAGAATGAACCCTAACGTCCAGTAAAGACTTGGAGAGGTCATATGTCAATGTAGATTCATTGACTGTAACACTCATATTGGAATGTTGACAGTGGGTGAGGCTGTGTGTGTTGGAAGAGGTGAGGGGAGTGGGAAGAAGGTAACTGTATTTCCTGCTCAACTTTGCTGTGGACTTAAAACTGCTCTAAAAAAGGAAGTCTATTTAAAAAATCCAACTATATGCTAATTATAAGAGATATACCTTACATACAAATATATCGGTTGCAACAAGAAGGTGAGAAAGGATATACAATGCAAACAAGAAGTATAAAAAAGCTGCTGTGGCTATATGAATATCAGACAAATCAGACCTCAAAGAACCAGTAGTATTACAGAAATTAAGAGGGACATTTTATGTGTCAATGAGGAGAAGACATGATAATCATAAGTGTATAGGTAACTAATAACAAAGCTTCAAAACACATTAAGAAAAACTGATAATTAAAGGCAGAAACAGTATTCTTTCAGTAACTGATAAGAATACCCAAAGGAAAAATATAAGAAATTCAATTTTTTAACAACACTATAATTCCGCTGGACTTAACTAACATTTATAGAAGATTATACCCAACAACTGTAGGATACACTTTTATAAAATGAATATAGAACAATCACCAAGATAGACTACATGATAGTCTCTACAGATTTCAAAAGCTTGGAATCTTAGAGTATATTTTCCAACCATCACAGAATTAATAATAAAAATATCCAGAAAAGTCCCAGATACTTGGAAACTAAACAACAAATTTCTAAATAACCCATGGGGCAAAGAAGAAATCATAAGGAAATTAACATATTTTCAACCAAGTAACAGAAGCCACAACATATCAAAAATTTTAAATGCACCGTTGAAAGTTTAAAGGGAAACTGATAGACTTAAATCCTTGTAACAGAAAAGAAGAAAGCATTAAGTCAGTGATCTAAGCTTTCAGCTTAAAAAGCTAGAAAAAGAAAAGTAAATTAAACCCAGAGTAAACACAAGGAAGAAATAGTATAGATGAGAGCAGGGAAAAAAGCAAAGGAAAAAGGCAAATAGTGGAGAAACATCAATGGAACCAATAGTGGTTCTTTTAAAAAATCTCATAAAATAGCTAAGTCTGTATCTAGTCTGATCAAGAAAATGAGAGGACACACATAACCAAGAAGTGATGGGGAAAAGGACATTACTGTATATTCCTTACACATTAAAAGACTAAGAAGGGAATATTATAAGCAACTTTGTACACACCAAATTAGAAGAACTGGCGCAAGAGAAAACAGTCTGACATCCCTATATAAATGAAAGAAATTGTATTTATAACTTAAACCTTCCCAAGAAGAAATCTCTGGGCTCATATGGCAATTCTAAAGTTCTAAATTCTTTCAAATGTTTCAGAAAGAAATAATACTAATCTTACCCAAACTCCAGAAAATAGAGGGAGAGGATTCCATATTCATTCTGTAAGCAGTCAGGATCCCCCTGCTACCACAAGCAAAGACAGTTTGAGAAAAGAACACTCTGCAAGTCAATATCCCTCATGAATACAGACTCACATAACATTTTTTTTTAAAGGCAAATTGAATCCAGCATATATATAGTATGGTTGCTACATCATTACCCAAGTGGGATTTATACCAGAACACGATGTAAATTTTGATTGTAACATTCAAAAGTCAATGAACATAATTCACTGTGTTAATATAAAAAACAGCCAGATGATTTTCTCAATAGATGCAGAAAAAGCATTTGATAAAACAACCATTCATGATAAAAATTCTTGGCCAACTAGCAATGGGAGAGACCTCCTCAAACAAATATATAACAGTGAAAGATGGAGTAACTTTAGCCATGATGGGGACAAAGCAACAGTGTTTATTCTTACAATTTCCATTTATTTTGCAATTTTTACTTAATATTGTACTAGAAGGAAGAAATACAAAGCATAAAGTTTGTCAGAAAAAAACCTGCCTTTAATTGCAGATGACATGACTTGTATATGTATGTAAAAAATCCAAAGGATTATAAGTGAAAAAATTACTAAAATAAATGATTTTAGCAAAGTCTCATGATACAAAGTTAATATACAAAAATTAACTGTATTTCTGTATACTAATAATTGACAGATGAAATTAGTGCCATTTGCAATATATAAAAACTGAACAGCTAGGGATACATTTAACAAAATCTATGAAAAACTACATTGTATATTGTATATGCCATATGTAAATAATATAAATTGTAAACTAAATAGATAAAGTGTTCATGATCTCAAAGATAATATTGTTAAGATGTCAGTTCTCTCCCAATTTATATATATATATAAATTAACATATAAGCACTATTCCAGGAGGCTTTTTTGTAGACAATGACAAACTGATTCTAAAATTTCATTCAAAATCCCAGCAGGATTTGTTATAAACACACCAAGTCTAAGCTCACTATGGAAATGCTAAGAAATTAGAATAGCCAAAACAATTTTGAGAAAGATCAAATTTGGAATACTCACATTACCCACTTTTAAGAATGATTAAAAGGCTACAATAATCAAGACAGTGCTATATTGATAAAAGGCCAGACACACAAATTTTTGGAACAGAAGAGTCCAGAAATAGACCCACAGAAGTATGCTCAATTGAGTTTTGACAACTGTGCAAAAATAATTCAGTGCAAAAAGGCTAATTTTTTCAATGACTGGAACTAGAACAACTGGACAGTCATATCCACCCCCTTAAAGATCTATACCTTACCCTTTATATAGAAAATTAACTCAAAGGGAGTCATAAATCTAAATGTAAAATATAAGACTTTCACAAGACATTACAGAAAATATTCATGATCTTGGGCTTGACAAAGAACTTCTAGATATGACACCAAAAGCACGAACCATAAAAAAACTTATAAACTTGACTAAAAATTGAAAACTTTTGTTCTGAGTAGAACACAGTTAAGGAAATAAAAAGATGAGCCCCAGATGGAGAAAAAAATATTTACACATCATTTGCCCAACAAATGACTTCAATCTAGAATGGTCAAATACCAAAAGTCAATAGTAGGAAAACAATCCAATTTTTAAAGGATGTGTAACAGAATTTTCACCCAAGACATCATCTATGGATGGCAAGTAAATACATGAAATGAAAGTGAAGTCACTCAGTCATGTCCGACTCTTTGCGACCCCATGGACTGTAGCCTACCAGTACATGCTCAACAATACTGGCCATTTGAAGAATGAAAATTAAAACCATGGTATGATACATCTGTACATCTATTAAAATGGGTAAAATTAAAAATATGCAATACCAAGTGCTGGTAAGTATGCAAAGCAATTGAAACTTTCATAATTGCTAGTGGGAATGCAAAATGGCACAGCTACTCTGGGAAACAGCTTAGCATTTTCTTATAAAGTTGGAACATCCACTTATTGTATAACCCAACACACCTAGGTATTTAGAGAAATGAAATTTGTGTTCACATAAAAAGCTTTATGTAGATATTTATCACAGTTTTATCCATAACTGCCAAAAGTTGAAAGTAGCAAAGATACTGATACCAATATGGATGACTCTTAAAGGCATTATGCTGACTGAAAGATCCCAGTCTTAAAAGGTTTCATGTTGCATGATTTTATTTATTGCACAGTGCATGATTCTGGAAAAGGCAAAATTATAGGAACAGACAACAGATGTGGTCTTTAGGGGTCAGGGTAAGAGGAGAATGTGACTACAAAGAGGCAGCAAAAGGAAACGTTTTTGGGGTGTTAGAACTGTTAGGCTTACTTAACTTATATGCAGAGTACATCATGAGAAATGCTTGGCTGGATGAAGCACAAGTTGGAATCAAGATGCTGGAAGAAATATCAATAACCTCAGATATGCAGATGACACCACCCTTATGGCAGAAAGCAAAGATGAAAGTGAAAGAGGAGGGTGAAAAAGCTGGCTTAAAACTCAACATTCAAAAAATGAAGATCATGGCATCTGGTCCCGTCACTTCATGGCAGATAGATGAGGAAGCAATGGAAACAGTGACAGACTTTATTTTCTTGGGCTCCAAAATCACTTCAGATGGTGACTGCAGCCATGAAATTAAAACACTTGCTGTTTGGAAGAAAAGCTATGACAAATCTAGATAGTGTATTAAAGAGAAGAGACATTACTTTGCCAACAAAGGTCCATCTAGTCAAAGTTATGTTTTTTCCAGTAGTCATGTATGGATGTGAGAGTTGGACCATATAGAAAGCTGAGCATTTAAGAATTGATGCTTTTGAACTGTGGTGTTGGAGAAGACTCTCGAGAGTCCCTTGGACTGCAAGGAGATCCAGCCAGTCCATCCTAAAGGAGATCAGTCCTGGGTGTTCATTAGAAGGACTGATGTTGAAGCTGAAACTCCAATACTTTGGCCATCTGATGCAAAGAACTGACTCCTTTGAAAAGACCCTGATGCTGGGAAAGATTGAAAGTGGGAGAAGGGGACGACAGAGGATGAGATGGTTGGGTGGCATCACCAACTCGATGGACATGAGTTTGGGCAGGCTCCAGGAGTTGGTGATGGACAGGGAAGCCTGGCATGCTGCAGTGCACGGGGTCGCAAAGAGTCAGACATGACTGGGTGATAACCTGAACTGAGTACTGTTATGTATCCTGATTGTCATAGTGGTATATGAATTTATACATATCAAAACTCATAGAACTATTCACCAAAATAAGGTCAGCCTTGCTCTGTGTAAAGTAAAAATTAAAAACATGTTTTCAAAACAATACCACTATTATATACTCATTAGGACTGCTAAAATTAAAAAACCCAGCAATGCCTAGTGTTGGTGAGGATGTGGAATGCATTGTGGTCTGAATGGAAAACAGTACAACTGCTTTAAAGAACTGAACTCACCATTTTATTTTAGGTATTTATGACAAATGCAAACATGTCTGCATAAAAAGTTTAGTCCAATGTTCATGGCAGCTTTATTCATAATACTGAAAGCTGAAAACAAATGTCTATCAATAGTTGAATGGATGAGTAAACTGGGATATCCATAAAATGGAATACCACTTGTCAATACAATCCATGCGACAACATGGATGAATCACAGAAATATGTTGGGCCAGATACAAAGGATTGGTCATATTTATATGAACTTTAAGAATGAACAGTACTAATCCTATGAATGGAAATCATAAGAGCGGTTCTTCTGAGTGGGAGTTGGTATGGTAACGACTGCTTGGAAGGAGGCATGAAAGATATGTATTGGTTATGGAAATGTCTGTATCTTGATGGAAATGTCAAGTGCTTTGATTTGAAATAATGTCAATAAAAGAGAAATCCGTTTACAAATTGGATATGACGGTCCTTTGTCCTTAACAGTACTGTTCCTGAACTTGTAGCTAATGGGAGTGGAGAGGGGAGAGGGATAGACAGCCTTTCTAAAGAAATGGATTAATGATACTCCATTCCCTACAATACAGTCTTTAGTTTGAGTACATTATCTTGGTTATCTACAGGACCTCAAAATATCTAAGTGGTAAAATATTTATGCCACCAACTAGGTTTAGCAATAGTGCTTCTATCATGGATAGAATATTCTATAGTTATCACTTTAGTTCATTAATTTATATCATGTTTACCATCTGCTTCTTTCCAACTAACAGAACCAATAAGCAGACAGGCCTGGATATTTCCACTTGTAGAGGAAACTGACCCAGAGAGGTCACACTTCCCAGTGTGAGCTCCCATTCCTAATTGCAGGTTCTTCTGGGAATAACAGTTGCTCCCCTAATACTTTATGTTATAGTTTTTAAGTGTTTAACACTTACAGGTTTTGAACATCCTCCCCCTCTTGAATTTATAGAGCCTCCCTCCCCACCTCTAGTTTTGAAGTTAATTCTGACAAAGACCAATACAGCTCCTTCCGAGGCTCTCCTGTTACTCTCTGCTCACTGGCCCAGTGTCTGATCTGGTCTCCATCAGCAGGGATATTATAGTTCAGAGCTTCCCAGGCTCCCAGAGACCACTATCTAGGACCAGCTGTCAACTCTGGTCTTCAGGGCCTATCTTGGATAAAATGACACTGATACATTCATGTCATTGGGTAATCAACCGGTTCAGTAGCTGTCTAATGGAATTTCTTATCGTCACATGCTTAGAAAAGATGTACTTTCCCTGATAGAACAGGATTGGTAATCCCATATCTTTGTTAATCAGATTGTAATTCTGTGGTTTTCTGGAAGAGTGATCCTGGAAGGAAAATCAGAGCTGAAAACAAAAAGTTTATGCTACTTCTGTTGATGGTAACAGCTGTTCAAACACTTGACAGACATAGTAAAAGGCAAAAATAGAGAGCTTCCTGGTGGTCTTGTTGTTATTTAGTTGCTAAATCATGTCCGACTCTTTGTGACTGTGTGTACTGTAGCCCTCGGGGCTCCTCTATCCATGAGATTTCCCAAGCAAGAATACTGGAGTAGGCTGCCATTTCCTTCTCCAGGGGATCTTCCCAACCCAGGGATCAAGCCCATGTCTCCTGCATTGCAGGTAGATTCTTTACCACTGAGCCACCAGGGAAGCCCTCCTTGGTGGTCTAGTAGTGTTAAGATTTGGTGCTTTCACCACTGTGGCCCGGATTCAGTCCCTGTTTGGGGAACTGAGATCCCCCAAGCTGTGTGTCATGGCCAAAAATAAATAAAATTACAGACGTGAATAAAGAAATGTAAATAAAATTACCTTAAAGGCAATGAAATCCCAACCTGTATATCACCGAAGAATAAGCTTTATATAATTTCAGTCTCCCCTAATAAGACAGTTGATTCATAATGAAGAAATAGTTTCAACAGTGTTCGCTATTAATGCACGCCAATAGTTGAGCAGATATAATTGGCCTTCCAAGGATTGGCATTAGGATGAGCTCTCCTAAGTTAATTCTTAGACTGTATTATTCATTTGGCAGGTTAGAAAGTTACCACAGCTATCAGTTAAAGGTATGATGTATTTAATGCTGGACATTAGCGAAGAAAAGTTTTTTGGCTCTCTTGTTATTGTAACTGGCTGATACAGAAGTATAAAATGTTTTTTAAAATACACTTTTCAAAAATACTGAAAATCAATTTCTTTTATACTATAGTTTAACATCTTAAGATACATAAAGAGCTGTCAGTGAGAACATTCTTCAACCATCTAGCCAGTTTTTAGTGAGTTTCTGTGTGTTCAGGACCAATATCCATCAATATAAGTGCTTTCAAAATGTACTTAACAAAATAAAATCAAAGGGAGATAGAGTGAGAATGAAATGACAGCTCATTCAGGCTATAATTAGTGCAAATGCCCAGAAAGGATCCTTAGCATTATCTTTGTCCCAATATGTGAAGTGGCCATTTGTTCATGCCACTGCCAGCAAAAATAAAATACAAAGATGACTTTTCCCCTCACCATTCCTTCCCCAAATCCCAACACTTATACATATATACATACACATACATCAGAGTCATACATAAAGAAAAGAAAGCCCCTTTTACTTGGTTCCCTCCATGTTAATGTAATGTAATGTGAGTCGCTCAGTCATGTCCTACTGTTTGAAACCCTATGGACTGTAGTCCACCAGGCTCCTCTGTCCATGGGATTCTCTAGGCAAGAACACTGGAGTGGGTACCCATGCCCTTCTCCACCCATCCCCTAGTGGATCTTAGATCCTTCAAATAGAAGATGCAGTTTACAGCAGCTCATTCTGTATATTTCATCTTGAAGCTGTGGCCCTCCATCCTGGATTCAATGTCATCAGATTGAGCCTGGTGAGTAAGCTCCTTGGGAATACGTCAGGGAAGGTTCACCAAAAAGCTATAACTTGAATATGAAAGTGAAGTGAAAGTGAAGTCGCTCAGTCATGTCAACTCTTTGTGACCCCACGGACTGTAGCCTGCTAGGCTCCTCCATTCATGGAATTTTCCCAGCAAGAATAGTGGAATGGATTGCCATTTCCTTCTCCAGGGGATCTTCCTGACCCAAGGATTGAACCCAGGTCTCCCACATTGCAGGCAGACTCTTTACTGTCTGAGCCACCGAGGAATCCCCAACTTGAATATGAGTGGAGCCAATACATATAGCTCTATCAAAGAAAAAACATGAAACCTTCCAAAATTTGCTCTGGGAATGAACAGGCTGCTAAATCCTTGAGAGTCTTTCTTAAATACTAGATTAACAGAAATGGTTATTACTGTTATCCTACTTTATATCATATTCTAAGTCTTTAAATAGGTTTTAAGGTTTCATATCTCAAGCTATAGCTTTAAATGGGCCCTAGCCCTGAATTAATGCAAATATCTATATAATAAAAACCACATTGAAAGCTGAATGAATATACTGTCTTTCAAAGTTTAATGCAGTTAATTAAAATGCCAATTCTTTAAAAATATAAAGTTCATTAAAGAAATAAAGTTCCTAACAGCATGTTTGTCATTGTTCATTCTGTAATAATGAATACTAAGAGTATATTTTCCTTCTTGTAGAGGTCCATGAAAATCAGACAGTTAACAAAGGACTCTATATTGGTAATACTGACTATAAATTCTTAACAGGATCAAATGACACCAGCTAAACTGGCAAACAGAAAGGAACTCAAATTTAATACTCTTATGAAAAAGTAAAGGCTAGCAGATGGGATTTTGGCCTGTCTGAAGGTCACCTAAAGAGCACTCCTGTACAGTCTTGGAAACTGAGTAGCTGGTTTCGTCCTCAGACACACAGAACACACGCTGTGGGCAGCTGGTCTTGAGCAGGCTGTCACAGGGGCTCGTCATGAAGTCACACGTGGGGCCAAATCATCTCAATGGAGAGGCAGAGAAAACAACATTGAGAAGTGAAAGGATGATATCTGAGAGTCTAATAAACCTGAGTAGAGCCGTGTGGTGCCTTTTTCTGTAAACTGGGAATCTACCTCAGATGTTCATCATAAAAATGATGTGTGCTTCTACACTTACAGCATCTAGAACTGCCTTGGAACATGGAAGGTGTTCAGTAAGGTTTCTTTTCCTTCTCTCTCTTAGATTGTCTCCTAAATCTACTAAAATCAAATTATTAACTATTTTAACTGCTTTAGACAAATGGATAGGAAAGACAATATCAATGTCTCTTTTGCTGTCTCACATATAGGGTCATGTTTCAGAATTATAATTAGGAAAGAGAATTATAACCCAAGAATGTTGACAGTCATCTGGGATATTAAAGAGTTATCAGGTGACCGATCTATGCCAGATGTCAATGTTCCATCTCAATTACCAGGTTCTCCAGGTGGCGACAGGAAACAGGCTTTGTTCTGGGTGCAAGTCTGCTTCACCTGACCATGCCGATTTATGACTATAAGTATTGAATTTCAGTCTCCAGCCCTGTAATCTCAACCCCTGTAGAAAATGATAAGTAGCTCCTGATCAACTAGTTGAAGAATACCTGATCTAGATCACCACTAAGATGGTAAAACATTTAAACTTCATATTCTGTACTCATTTCTCAGTCATGTTATGTTCTAACTCAATGACACAACTGTACTAATGACACATGAATTAAGCTCTGTAAAATTCTTAAGCCAGTTCCTTAAGCAACTGTTGCTAAATGGAGGTGGGGAATGGTGGGTACTGGATAACAATGTCAGAATATTGTTGTTAGTTTGTTACAACTGGATTATTATTTAGACCTTGTAATTGAAATTAAGAATCTGAGCCCAAATCAGAACATGAAACTAATATAACACAAAACACAAAAATGAATGTTCAGTTCTCAATTCACTGCACTCTGAAAATCATGATCCACTCATTCTTATATACTAAGCCAATTACTGACTCCATAGACTCCTGTATCACATTTGTAAAATGCTTTCTGTTCTAAAAGGGCTTTCTTATTTTTTTCCCTTCTAATTCACACAGATCTTTTCTCTTTACAAAGTGACTGATTTTTTAAAAATTAATTTATTTATTTTAATTGGAGGCTAATTACTTTACAATATTTTTACCATACATTGACATGAATCAGCCATGGGTGTACATGTGTTCCCCATCCTGAACCCCCCTCCCATCTCCCTCCCCATCCCATCCCTCAGGGTCATCTCAGTGCACCAGCCCTGAGCATCCTGTCTCATGCATCAAACCTGGAGTGGTGATCTATTTCACATATGATAATATACATGTTTCAATGATATTCTCTCAAATCATTCCACCATTGCCTTCTTCCACAGAGTCCAAAAGTCTGTTCTTTACATCTGTGTCTCTTTTGCTTTCTTGCATATAGGGTCATAATTACCATCTTTCTAAATTCCGTATATATGCATTAATATACTGTATAGGTGTTTTTCTTCCTGACTTACTTCACTCTATATAATAGGCTCCAGTTTCATCCACCTCATTAGAATGCATTCAAATGCATTCTTTTTAATAGCTGAGTAATATTCCATTGTGTATATGTACCACAGCTTCCTTATCCATTCATCTGCTGATGGACATCTAGGTTGCTTCCATGTCCTGGCTATTGTATACAGTGCTGCAATGAACACTGGGGTACATGTGTCTCTTTCAATTCTGGTTTCTCGGTGTGTATGCCCAGCAGTGGGATTGCTGGGTCATATGGCAGTTCTATTTTCAGTTTTGAAAGGAATCTCCACTGTGTTCTCCGTAGTGGCTGTATTAGTTTGGATTCCCACCAACAGTGGAAGAGGGTTCCCTTTTCTCTGCATCCTCTCCAGCATTTATTGTTTGTAGACTTTTTGATAGCAGCCATTCTGATTGGCATGAGATGGTACCTCATTGTGGTTTTGATTTGCATTTCTCTGATAATGAGTGATGTTGAGCATCTTTTCATGTGTTTGTTAGTCATCTGTATGTCTTCTTTGGAGAACTGTCTGTTTAGTTCTTTGGCCCATTTTTTGATTGGGTCGTTTATTTTTCTGGTATGGAGCTGCAAGAGTTGCTTGCATATTTTTGAGATTAATTCTTTGTCAGTTGCTTCATTTGCTATTATTTTCTTCCATTCTGAAGGCTGTCTTTTCACTTTGCTTATAGCTTATTTCATTGTGCAAAAGCTTTTTAAGTTTAATTAGGTCCCATTTGTTTATTTTTGCTTTTATTTCCATTACTCTGGGAGGTGGGCCATAGAGGATTCTACTGTGATTTATGTCAGAGAGTGTTTTGCGTATGTTTTCCTCTAGTTTTATAGTTTCTGGTCTTACATTTAGATCTTTAATCCATTTTGAGTTTATTTTTGTGTATGGTGTTAGAAAGTGTTCTAGTTTCATTCTTTTACAGGTGGCTGACCAACTTTCCCAGCACCACTTGTTAAAGAGATTGTCTTTTCTCCATTGTATATTCTTGCCTCCTTTGTCAAAGATAAGATGTCCATAGGTGTGTGGATTTATCTCTGGGCTTTCTATTTTGTTCCATTGATCTATGTTTCTTTCCTTGTGCCAGTACCATACTGTCTTGATGACTGTAACTCTGTAGTATAGTCTGAAGTCAGGCAGGTTGATTCCTCCAGTTCCATTCTTCTTTCTCAAGATTGCTTTGGCTATTCAAGGTTTTTTATATTTCCACACAAATTGTGAAATTATTTGTTCTCGTTCTGTGAAAAATACAGTTGGTAGCTTGATAGGGATTGCATTGAATCTATAGACTGCTTTGGGGTGTGTACTCATTTTCACTATATTGATTCTTCCAATCCATGAACATGGTATTTTTCTCCATCTATTTGTGTCACCTTTGATTTCTTTCACCAGTGTTTTATAGTTTTCTATATATAGGTCTTTTGTGGCTTGTGGGATCTTAGTTCCCCAACCACAGACTGAACCTGCACCCTTGGCAGTGATAGCACAGAGTCCTAAACGCTGGACCACCAGGGAAATCCCCCAGATAGACCCATCCTTAAGTGTCCATCCCAAGTACACTTCCAGTGTAAAGGCCCTCTCACTACCTGATAGTACTCTATCCCTCTCTTGGGTTTCAATAACATAGTTATCTTTGTCACTGTACTTTTCTCATTCTGCTTGTTTATAAGTGTGCTAGACTCCTGAAGGCAGACAAACAGCCTTTTTAAATTCTCTGTGAAAGAAGATGGGTAATAAGTAGTTGTTCATCTCTGTATCTCACTCTTATATACCTAGCACAGTGAGGGGCGTCCATAACTGATGTAAATAATTTAAGTTTAGATATTTTAAATAAAAGTCCAACACTCTTAGCAACAGAGTATGTATAGTCCTGAGTTACAAATGATAACCAAGTGTCTGGAGCTTTTCAGAGTAAATTACCCATCTAGCTCTATTTCTGTTGAGCATATTTCATTTGCATTTTCTCTTTTCTTTTTTTCCTGCTATCTTATTAGTGAATTTATACAACAGTACGGGAATATTTTTCCTCATTTTACAAGACACATTGATGTATAACTCTGTAAGTAAGCAGCTTAACTGTCCTGCCTTGGGAAGCATGCGACCTTGATGATACTGTATGACAAAACAAATGCACTGCCTGTTCTAACATCCATATCTTTTGATTCTAATTTCAGGGATCTTGCTGTTATCACACTGCTGTCCTTTCACATTTCATGACTTGTGCCAATTCAAATAAATTGCCTAATTACCGAACAGTTTATTTTATAAACCTATTCTTCTAAAGAACTCTCCCACAAGTAAGCCTTCAGATAAGACTATAGCCCCAACTGACAACTTGATTTTGAGAGACTTTGAAGCAGAGGTACTCATCTAAGCTGTATCCAGATTCCTTATCCACAGGAACTGTGAAATAAATATATGTTTGTCATTTTAAGCAATTAAGTTATAGGGCAATTCATTATATGAAAATAACTTTAAAAATATTTAGTAACATGAGAAAATGTTCATATGTTCATTTTTTAAATTACTGGTCAAATGGTTATTTATCCATAGCAAAACAATGAAAAAACTCAGGCTGTAAATAACAAAAATATTGCTTAAAAACAGACTGTGCACTCACATATTTGTTATTTGAACTAATAACTTCCTACAATATTTCTATTTATTGAAAATATTTTCAAGGCTGTTATAAGCCTGCCTTGTAATTTCATATAATCTTACTTGTAATTAGCATTTAGCTAAAGAAATGACACCAAACATTGACGACATTACAGTCTGTCTCCTAAAATAAAGAAAAATTTGCGAAGATTAGAAGATTCTTCCAAGTCTCTAGAATTCATAGTTAATTTTTAAAGGCAGAAGACTATAATATACATGTATGATTCTAACTTTTAAAATATATATGATTTTAAAAGAATAGAAAACAGGGCTTCCCTGGTGGCTCAGTGGTAAAGAATCCATCTGCCAATGCAGGAGATGTGAGTTGGATTCCTGGTCCTGGAAGATCCCACATGCTGTGGGGCAGCTAAGCCCACGCGCCACAGCTACTGCTGAGCCTGTGCCCTGCGCCCATGTTCCACAACAGAGAAGCCACAGCACTGCAACTAGAGAGCAGTGCCCATTTGCCACAACTAAAGAAAAGCCCATGTAGCAACAAAGACCAGCACAGCCAATAAATAAATAACATTTTAAAGGAGGGACTCAATTCCATGAAGGATTTAAAAAAAAAATAGAAAACAACAAGTGTTTCTCTTTGGATGGTGGAATTATAGGTAATTTAAATTTCTTCTTTGCACTTTTTTCTGCTTCCCAATTTTTCAAATGCGTATATTATTTTTTATCATCAAATACATCTTTTTTTAAGAAAGTCAAACTGATAATTTGATGCAATACATTTTAGTTGCTTCAAACCAAGATTTAATGTGAATAAAAGACTCAATCATTTTGTGAAGAGAGAGAATAGTAGCATTGAACCCTTATCCAGATTTAGGGGATAACACTCAGTTAGCAAGTAAAAAGTCAATAATATAGTATATCTAAATTTCTTTTTTTAAAAAAAGATGAATAAGTAGCCTTGATGCTGAGAGTCATATGAGAGTTAAATTAATGCAGGGTTAGAAGCAGGAATGAGTTTGTGAGGGGATATGACAGATGTGCTCCATGGTACTGGTTCCAGAAGTTCAGGGTTTACTAATAAATTAGAACATTAAAGAGCTGAGCAACTCCTGTATCTCCCATAAACTCAATATTTATCACCTGTGATTTACCTGGAGAAGGAAATGGCAACCCACTCAAGTATTCTTGTCTAGAGAATCCTGTGGACAGAGGAGCCTGGTAGGCTGCTATCTATGGGGTTGCACAGAGTCGGACACAACTGAAGGGACTTAGCATGCATGCATTGTAGAAGGAAATGGCAACCCACTCCAGTATTCTTGCCTGGAGAGTCCCAGGGACAGAGGAGCCTGGTGGACTGCCGTCTATGGGGTCGCACAGAGTCGGACACGACTGAAGCGACTTAGCAGCAGCAGCAGCATGATTTACCCAAATATGCATGAATCTTACATTCTAGCCTATATCAACTTCGAGGATTTTTTCTATGTACAGTATAAAGTGTATTTTCTGTTAAAGCTTTATGTACAGGGAGAAGGGGAAAGTTGTTTCAGACTTTAGGACTTGGTAAAATTAATTTTTGTCGAGCCGTTTCTCACTTCTCTGAGTGCAGACAGGTCATTCATCCAAGATCCAGACAAAGTTCTTTTGAAAAATGACACCTTGATATTACAAAATATCAAACCTAAAAGGCTCCACTAAACAAAATGACCTTACCCTCAAAATCAATGCATAAAATCTTTTTCTCACAGAGTTTTCTTTGAACATTATGAGCTTAAGGAGAGAAATTTATCATGCACAGCAAACTTGTGTCATTCTGTACTCAGAAAAGTCAGAAAAACCAATAGATTCTAACTAGACAGCTATTCACATGACTTCTGTCTAAAAAAATTAATTAGCAGTGCAACCACAGGAATTTTTCTTTTCTTCTTTGAGACTCTGCTTCCTCGTCTTTATACTAGATGTAATAATGCCTGCCCCAAATTCATCGGGAATAGTGATAAGGAAAAACAGAAAGCACCATAGAAATGTAGCAGTTATTTTGCTATTATTATTACTAAACTGATAAGGAGGTAAAAAGAAGGTAGAAAACACTGTGAAAAGGAAGGAAAAGATGACTGTTGAGTAGATTATGTTGGGTAACTCACATTTCCTGGTTCTGAACAGTTCTTCCAATCTCCCCCACAAAAATCTACCCGTAAGAAACACATCAGATACCTCAATCTCAAAACTTCTCTTAAAGGTGGAAGCCATATACTCCAAAACAATTCTAAAATGTTGATCCTTGTGGAATTACATTTCACTGTGAATGCATATCCCATTCTAATGGGATGGATGGTGGGTCTGTCAGTCTCTTTCACAAACCTATGAATTCATGGAGGGTAGAAATTTTGCCTTAGTCAAGCCTGAACCTTAATATGTAGTGTCTAATCAAGGTTGGTCCAAAATACCTAAATCTTAATCATTTTAATTGATCAAATAATCTTAACTGACATTTTTTTCTGAGCCATTACATTTTATTTATCTCAATTGTCATTAAGGAATTTGAGAGGGATTAGGGTTTGTCACCCTGAAATATGCCACACTGCCCAAGCCTTGTTTTGAGCCAAAGGCAATTAGGCCTCTGCCCTCCAACTTTTTGTCCAAAAGCAGGGCAAAATCACCTTTGTAAAGGTGTCTCACTCTCCTATACCAAGAGGAGTGCCACTCTGGAGACAATTCTCTGCAGAACAAACAACCCTATTTGTCATATATTTCCTAGCCACCTTCACAGAACTCACTGTCATGCCCTTTTCTTTAGTCTAGCTTCTTTCCACACTTTAACATCCTTTGTTAAGATGATATGTAAGTCTGCAATTTTAACCATCCCCTTGAAACATGTTTTTTTGTGAACTCCCATGCGTACAGAGGCAGTTAATTCCTTTCTCCTGTTAACCATTCTGATTTGCAGGCCCAGCCAATGACCCTAAGAGAGTAGATGATCTTTTTTTTCTTCCCTAAATAGTCAAAATAAGTTAGTCCTTATGTTATGTAGTGAAGCCACTTCAAATATTTTAGAACAAGTAGGAGGCATAAATAATGAGTGTTAAGTGCTATGCACTGAATTAAATTCCAGGCAGCAGTACACATAATTTTGAATAACTAAAAGAACCATTATTCTTATGTAGAGACATGAGAAAACATGGTATCCAAATCCACTTGGACTCTAGGTCAAAAGACCAAGAATTCTGAAAGCTTTGCTATTTAAATTTTTATAATGTTCTCATGATACATATACCACACTACTAAGAAGTGATTATAGAGTGATTATACCCTAGTCTCTTTAGCTGATGGTACAGTATTTCAGGGTGGTGGAGGTAAGGTACGGCAGAGGTACATTTAAACATTTCTAAAAAGTTTTCTTTTTACCTATTGGATTTAATTTCTCACTAATCCAAGGATACTTCCTCCCCCATCACACGATTATCCTTACCACAAACACACAGACATCCTCATCTTCTCCTTCCGACTTTCTCTTAGGTTGAAAAACACCACCTGCCCTGTGTCTCCACCCTGTATCTCCAAAACCCTTTCCCTCGTCCCTGCGTAAACCAAATCTGTGCCATCTTTAAGGCCAGAGGAAACGCCATCTCCTTCGTGCAGACCTCGTGGAATTCCTCAAACCGTTACCCAGAATTCTTCTTGAACTCGTGTCCAGCCTACTAATTTATAAGTGCTGCCTCTTCAAATGAGATCAAACATTCCTCAAGGGCAGGAGCAATTTCTCCTTTTGTTATTTGGCAGAGAACAGTTCTCTACCTAGAGGCACTTAATGAATGCTAATTAGAGTTTGGCTATTTATCAAATATCCATGTGCTTCAAGGTGTGTTAGATATTGGGGATAAAACAGTGAAACTCCATGTGGTTCTACCTCTTTCAGGACACTTGCAGCAAGCAGAAGCCACACACTCACAGCAGTGTTAGGGCCGGTGTTTCCTTTGGCCAGTGTAATGTTCCAGCTGCTCTGAATCAGAATAGCTCTAAGCTGGGCATTCACTCTCCAGTTTGCAAGACTCTTGTCACTCTCTTGTGTCTGGAACCCATCCAGCTTCACTAGTTTACGTTACCTTCAAAGCCCCTTGTGAAACATCCTTTATTTCACAACTCTTAATTTATAAGGAATAAATTCTTCAAGTATAGGCTCTTCCTATATCATATATTGACTAGTAATTTATTACTCCCTAAACTTTCAACATGATAATATAGTATTTCTCCACCACCATTCTGTTCATATCAATCTTACTGTGGAAAATAGGCTTCAGTTTAAAAAAAAAAGAAATCCCCAATCCAAGGCAGATGGTATATTAATCAATTAGGGAGAGGAAACAGAACTGCTCAGCGATTGTGTTGCTTTCTTAAAAGCAAATGATCTTTAAGCTGCAAAATACAGAAGAAACCTCATTAAGAGAGAACCAAGGCACAAGCAAAAGAGGCCACTTTAAAAGAGTTCATGTCTTCAAAATCTGGTGAATCACATTCCAGAGAGAATTGGCAGATGTAAGCACAAAAATATTCTGACAACCTCAGAGAAACATGGAAGGAAGTCTCAAGAGACTAGAGATGGAAACACACTTTTTCTCCCCTAATTAAAAAAGAATTCAAAACTGAAGGAAAGAATTAGAATTCCTAGGCAAATCAGATAATTTAACACCAATCTCCAGCAAAATTCAAGATTTAATCAGAAAACAGGGGGAAAAATACTGAGGGTTTCAAAGAACTAGGACTTTACTGAGAATCAGTCATTTTTAAGCCAACATCATTTACTTTTGTGATAGATCAGAGAATATGCATGATCTTTAATTTTAGTAAAGCATTTGATTAAAATTATTCTCAAAATGTCTGTATGAAGAAGACTGATCTGTGGGCTGCTGCTGCTGCTGCTGCTAAGTCGTGTCAGTCGTGTCCGACTCTGTGCGACCCCAGAGACGGCAGCCCACCAGGCTCTGCCGTCCCTGGGATTCTCCAGGCAAGAATACTGGAGTGGGTTGCCATTTCCTCCTCCAGTGCATGAAAGTGAAAAGTGAAAGTGAAGTCGCTCAGTCATGTCTGACTCTTCCCGATCCCATGGGCTGCAGCCTACCAGGCTCCTCCGTCCATGGGGTTTCCCAGACAAGAGTACTGGAGTGGGGTGCCATTGCCTTCTCCGATCTGTGGGCTAGAAGAGTTTAATCTGAAGGACAGTGCTAAGTTCAGCTGAGTAATTAGTCTCAGCAATACCTACTGAGGGCCAAATACATCTTCCCAACTAGTACTGTAGTTGGCACTTTCAGTACATTACTTTGAATTCTAATAACTACCTAAAAGGCAGAAACTCCTAACCTCAATTTATTGATATGGAAAAGAAGTTTCTCATGGTCACAAAGCTAGTAGCCAGGCTCCAAAATCAGGATCCAAAAGTCCACATCTTTCTATGTGCCACAGGCTTCTATAGAATGCCACATGCCAAAAGGACCTGTCCCATGTATTATCAATGATATAAATGTCTAGTGAACAAAGTCACCACATGTGGAGGTAACACAAAGCCAGCAGGCAGAGTGAACATGATGAAAGCCACAATCAAGATTAACACATATCATTGGAAAAGACCCTGATGCTGGGAAAGATTGAGGGCAAGAGAAGGAGGTGACAGAAGATGAGATGGTTGGATGGCATCACCGACTCAATGGACACGAGTCTGAGCTAGCTCTGGGAGATGGTGAAGGCCAGAGAAGCCTGGCGGGCTGCAGTCCATGGGGTTCCAAAAAGTCAGACAGGGCTTAATAACTGAACAACAACAACAAGCTGGAAATTGGAGAGAGACTTAAAGTAATAGACGACAAGAGAAAAAATGTTCATATTCAAGAAATTAATTGCATAATTTAAAAATGAATAAAGCCTACCTAGACAGCAAAGTGTGTGTGGGGGGTGCGTGGGGGGTGGATGGTGGTGATGGTGAGTTTTTTAGTCAACTTTGTTGTATTTACTACAAAAGCCGATTAAAAATCAGATGATTTTGTTTGAAGATATTCCTATCTTCAAACAAAATCATCTGATTTTTAATCGGCTTTTGTAGTAAATACAAGGAACTCATTGCAGTCTGTACTGTTCAGACTAGACTGCATTGTTGAATTCAATTTGGGACTAAGGATCTTTAGCACAGAGAAAGGTCTTAGGTAAGGGGAAACAAAATGAATATTATTTAGGGATGATAACTAAACATTTACTAACTTCTAGGCAACTATGATAAGTACTTTATGAATATTATCTAATTTAATTCTCACAAAAACCCTATAGGTAGACAGAGTATATTATCATTCCTATTTTACAGATGAGGAAACCAAAGCTGTCAAGTAAAGGAAACAAAAGTTTAACTCTAAATCATTTTAGACTTTCCATTTCTTAACAATTTTTTGGTCACAAACTTTTTCTGATGGATGAAAGTCTTAGATCTTCTCTGCTGAAAAGTTCTACATATAATTTCACAAGCTAGAGGGCTACTGGCAAAAGCAGGATTAATGAGAAGCTGGTCCAAGGAAGCAGTTGTCAGCTCAGTATAAACAAGGCCTTGCTGACAATAACAGAAAGGAGGGACGCCTCACAATGCAGTGAGCTTCCTGTCACTGAAATGCTCCCCGCAAAGTGTGGCCAGTCTGTCAGGAGAGCAATAGACGGAATGTTAAAATGGACAGGAGGTTGGTCAATGATTTTAAAGTATCCTTTTGTTGTAAGACCGTGGGCCTAATAAGTAATTTTTGTTTGATGGCAAAACAAAGAAGTTAAAAACTGAAGTTACGGTTTTAACAGACTATTCTGCTGAATACCTAAACATTAGTTATTTCCCACTTACATATGGTATCTATATCAAGTACTTGAAAACTACCTCATCCAAAAATTAAAGGTATATTCAACTGTTGATCCTGATGTGATTTATACACTGTCATAATAAAAATAGACCCTGTATTGCTCTGGATTCTTAACTAAAATATTCTCTAAGATAAACACCATAAATCTCCGATCAGAAAACGATGGGGTCTTTGATGAGAATGTTCACTATTTCCATAAGAGATGGGGAGCGGGACACAAGAGATGGGCAGACAGGACACAGGAGAGAAACAAACTCTAATTGTTCTGCTTTGCTTCCCAGACCCCTTCGTTAACAGCCAAAGGATTTTACTGTCAGCTCTGCTTCATTTCCCGTTTGCAATATAATTATTCACCTCCAGATTCAGCCTCCCACAGCTCCAACGGGAGCTCACATTTTGCTCCTGACATGCCATTCAGAACACAAGCCTGACAGCTTGGCATACAAATTAAACGTTCATAGGCAAATCTTTTACCTGAAAATCTTCACTCTTAGGTAAGAAGGAGGGAAGAAGGTGAAACTGCAATTCATTAATGCAAAGCTTTGAATTTGGGGGCTGCGAAAAAGGGGGAT
Organism: Giraffa tippelskirchi; assembly: GCF_054371585.1. Lineage (NCBI taxonomy): Eukaryota > Metazoa > Chordata > Mammalia > Artiodactyla > Giraffidae > Giraffa > Giraffa tippelskirchi. The sequence continues at coordinate 69,106,129 of NC_137277.1, forward strand.
GGGGCGGGGGCTACGTTCTTAATTAGGAGCCGGAGACACGAGGTTCTAGCAGAAAGCTGGCCAAGAAAGGTCTGGTTTAATCAAAGCCTCCTGCAACTCAGATTTCTGTCACTCAAAATCAAAAAGGCAAAACGGAGGAGCAGAGGCCGACGGACAGGTCGCCCACCTCCCAGGAGTTCACTTACACGACAGGACCGCGGGCAGGCTCGCGCCTTTCGGGCGTCTGGCTGGCGGCGGGGAGGGAGAAGGCATCCGAGGCGGGTGGGCGTCAGGGCGGGCGGGAGCTGAGCCCGGCCCGGAGCGAAGTGCGATCCAGCTGTGCGGGCAGTGGCGCCGCCTTCTCGCCAGCGGCGGCTCAGTCAAGTGGCAGCATTTGGAGGACGGGGTGTCCTTCGGCCACGCTCCGGGCTCCTCCTCTCGCCGCCGCCGTGTGCTCCAGAAGGGTTTGCGCCCAGCACCCGGCTGGCCGGCCCCGCAGGTGGCGGCGCAGGGGCGCGCCCGGTTCCAGGGCACGCCCTCTGCGGGCGGCACTCCAGCGCCCGGCGGGCGGCCGGGGCAGCCGGGATCACGTCCTCAGGCGCTGGTCGCGGGCAAGGGCGGAGCTGGGCCGTGAGGCCAGCGGGTCCCACTAGCGGGTCCGGCCACCGCCCTCACGCCCACCCTCTATACACTATCCAGACTGCGACTGTCCCCGACCCCAGCAGGAATGAGACCCCCAAATTTCAGACAACATAAACGAGCAAGTCACTTCACGGTCCTGGCCCCTGATTTGAGCCACCAGGGTTGCTAACACTCTGGGCTCTGCCAGGTGAGAAGAGGGGTTGGTCCCTTGTGCGGCTGTGGGGGAGAACGGGAGCCCACGTGCACAAACTCAGCAGCCTCACCGAGGTCTTCCCAGCTAAGGGTTCTGGCGCTCCGGTCCAGGCTGAGCAGCCAAACCCACTTTGACCTCAGAACCTCACACCATGCAAGCCTAGGTCAGGGACTCTGCCCTTCCTAACTAGTGTGCACACTGAGAATGCAGGGCAAAAGTGCTTGATGTAATTAAACATTTAAAAGGACACATCCATTTGGTACTTCTCTATCCAGAAATACTCAACATTTTCCAAGCATGTTTCTCCGTAAAACACCACTAACAAAACATCCTTTACTAGGTTCTTCTTGGTGCTTAAGTCTCAAACATGTTGGCCATAATTCAGTGATGTTTCCGTGCACATTCCCTGTGATGCCTCTATCTTTCCAGCGTGATTCCTAGCAACAATAAAAGCTCCCAAAGAACTACAGAAGAACCATTATTTTAGTTGTGTTCTACAATGGATTAGTCATGGAAAACCCACGCTTGAAGAGACTTTGGTGATAACTTCACCTGACTTCCTTACATAACAGGTGAGGACAGAGGCCCAGAGTCCAGTGGCAAAACTAAATGTGAAAAAGAAAGGCTGGAACCTACACAGCTCACAGTCTGTAGATTAACGTGAGGGTTAGCTCTCTAGAGGTATAGTAAAGAATATGCCTAGACTGCAGAGTGGTGGAGAAGCATAAATTATACAAAATCTAAATAGTTCAGACTTTTTTAGACTTTAAATGAATCAAACATTCCTACTTATTACAATGCTTTAATTAACTAAAGTAACTTTTATACACAAAGACAGTAGCTCAGGAATACAATTTCCCTTCAGCATAATATTGATGGAATTGGAGTAGTCACATTCTGACAATTTTAGAATATGAAATACTTATATTAATTGATTTGTCTGATCAGTATTAATTTCTAATGTATACTAGTTGACTACACTAAGATAAAACAAGTATTTAGTTCTATATATTTCAGGCATATCATACTAAATAATTAGGATCAAATGCAAGGTTCCCCCGTTAGGCCTAATTCTTCACTGAAGGCGTCACTGTTTGCCCTCCCTCTTCACACTTGAAGCCTTTACCAACTTTGTGCTGCAGTGATCCGTAAGAGACCTCTGGGTTCCGCACTGGGAAATCAGTGCTAGTTCATGATGTGCTCAAGGGGCGCAGAGTACCTCCATAAGGCCAGCCACAGAGATACGATAGTCATGAAATCACTACAAAAGAGCTATAAGCAAACCAGCCAGTAAGTACATACCAGTGGACAGAGGACAGAATATACTGTAAAATGTAAATCACAAGAGGTCAGCGAAAAGTGAGTAAGCTTTGATTAGGGTCATGAGACAAGCATAGGATTTTAATTGTTGAAAGAAAATGTGTAGTTGATGCTATAGCCACAGGGGTGGCAGTGAGCCTGAAACACATATAAATGGGAAGAAAATGAATCCATGAGAAACAGCAAGGCTTGGGGCCCACTAGGGTGATTTGTTTAGAGACATAAAGCAGCCACTGAAAGTTCCTAAATTATAAAGTGATGTAATAAAAATTGTCCTCGACTAGAATAGATTTAGGATTAATTTGGCAACTCTAAGTAATTAGGTAGAGATTTGTAGCACAAGCCAATCATTCTGCAGAAATCCAAATGGAAAAATACCATGACCTGGCCTACTATAATGTCTAAGAATGAAAAAATACTCATAGAAGATGCTTTGTTATGTTCCCTTCATAAACTTTATCTGTGGTTATTCTTGCCAAGATCTGAACTACCAAGATCTGAAACACTTAAAGCTTACTGGAGTTTATTACTTAAGTATACATTGAGTTTTAAGTATTTCAAGTAATAAGAAATTTGATCAGGCAATAAAAAGTATCTACCACATACATATTTATAGAGTGGAGTTGAAGAAATCACTCAGTTTGCTCAGTAAAAATAAGACAGCTATTAGCTGAGTCTGAAATTACTGGAATTTGAGAAAGCCTTTTGTTTTGAGAACTTAACCTTTTTGTAATGAACACTGATTACATTTGGAGTCAGAAAAAACCCAGTAAGACAGTTTACATTTTGAAAAGAAAAGTTGAATAGTTTTAGACCACCTGTAAGAAACCATGATCATGTTAAGGGGTCCTTGTTTAGGAATTAGCTACTGGTTTTAATAAAGTTTTAGCTAGTGCAGTTTAGCTTCTTTATCAGGCCTTGCTTGACCTTCAGTAAAATATTTTGGACAGTATTTTCACTGTTTACCTTTAAATTTTTTTTTATTTCCATGTTGTAATAGAGAATTAGAATTATTTGTGCAAGAGGCAATTTAGGGATAACCTATGACCTAAACCAAAGGAGCTAGATGCTTTAAATCATTTCATTGGCTTCCCAGAGTTCCTCCTATGACCCCTCCTCCACCTAATGTACTACTTGCAATTGAGCTAAATTGATCATCTCAAATTAAAGGATTAGCTTCCAATTAAAAGCGGTTACTGGGGGCCCATCAATTATTTCCCAGGAGAACGCCTAGCTCAGTTCCAGAAAGAGTTCAATTTCTGGGACATTACTACTTATTCAGATCTAGGATTACTCAGTCTTTATGGACAAGGAAGTTCAACACACATAATCTACAGTCATCATCACAGATTCCTAACCTGATTCCAAGCCTGATCTAACAACTGAGATCGACTCTACAAGTCTAAAGAGAACAGAAAAGAGTGAATCTACCTAGGATAAAGTACAACAGAACATCTGTACAACAACTGCATTATCTCAGTTTTATGCATGGATCTCAGCTCCCATTTCCTCCAGTGCATAAGACCAAGACCACTGCTCCTATTCCTATGGACAGAGGAGCCTGGTGGGGTCTAGTCCATGGGGTTGCAAAAGAGATACAACTTAGCATCTAACCACAACAACAATAAGAGGAATAGTGAAGAGAAAGATTGGACCACAAAAAATATCCAGACTTAATCTTCAAATCTTAAAAAGATGAAAAATGTAACAGACTTATAAGAGGAAAATATGTATTATAGGTGAAATTAAGAGTTTCGGGAAAAGATATAGAGAATGGGCATAAGTGATATTTGAATAGATAATAGAGGATTTTCCAAAACTGATGAAAAACATCAAGTCACAGATTCAAGATCCTCCATGAATACCAAGCTAGATAAAGTCCAATAAAATCACATCTAAGCACCTATTAGTAAAACTGCTGAAAAACAAATAGAAGATCTCAGAACAGCAGAGGAAAAGAGATATTATAAATCATCCTCAAAAGATGTATTTACAACTGCCTTTGAATAGAATTGATGAAAGCTAAAAGACAATAGAAATGACATCAAACTATTTAGTAAAACCTGCCAATATTTGTATTTTTTCATAACCCTGCATAGGCAAATATTTCTTAAACAGAGCACAAAAAGGATATCCATAAACAAGACTGAGTAACAGTATCAAATTAAAAGAAAGACCTTCTTTTTATGAAATGATACTAAGCATGAACATGTGAAACATAACATAGGAAAAGATAATTGCAATAAAGGTATCTTAAACAGGACTCACATATAAAATAAAAGTAACTTCTGCAAGAAAAAGATAACCCAATTTTTAAAATGCTACAAATTTTAATGGGCAATTTACAAAAGAGGATATCTAAGTGGGCATTTTACAAAAGAGGATCAATCAGTTCAGTTCAGTTCATTTCAGTCACTCAGTCATGTCTGACTCTTTGCGACCCATGAGCTGCTGCACGCCAGGCCTCCCTGTCCAACACCAACTCCTGGAGCCCACACAAACTCATGTCCATTGAGTCGGTGATGCCATCCAACCATCTCATCCTCTGTCGTCCCCTTCTCCTCCTGCCCTCAATCTTTCCCAGCATCAGGGTCTTTTCAAATGAGTCAGCTCTTCACATCAGGTGTCCAAAGTATTGGAGTTTCAGCTTCAACATCAGTCCTTCCAATGAACATCCAGGACTGATTTCATTTAGGATGGACTTGTTGCAGTCCAAGATGGATCTCCTTGCAGTCCAAGGGACTCTCAAGAGTCTTCTCCAATGCTACAGTTCAAAAGCATTAATTCTTCGGCACTCAGCTTTCTTTATAGTCCAACTCTCACATCCATACATGACCACTGGAAAAACCATAGCCTTGACTAGAGGACTAATAAATATATGCAAATGTGCTCATCATTACTAGTCACTATGAAGTGCAAATTAAGATCAAAATAAGATACCATTAGACACCCATCAGACTTGGGAGAACACCAAATGTTGGTTAAGATAATAAACAACTGGAACTCTCATATGCTACAAATGGGAGGAAAATTGGTACAATCATTTTGAAAGATGTTTGGCGTTATTACCTAGAGCTAAATATTTTCCATTCAGTATCATGGTAATCCAAGTCTATGCCCCGACTAGTAACGCTGAAGAAGCTGAAGTTGAACAGTTCTATGAAGACCTACAAGACCTTTTAGAACTAACACCCAAAAAAGATGTCCTTTTCTTTATAGGGGACTGGAATGCAAAAGAAGGAACTCAGGAAACACCTGGCGTAACAGGCAAATTTGGCCTTGGAGTACAGAATGAAGCAGGGCAAAGGCTAATAGAGTTTTGCCAAGAGAACACACTGGTCATAGAAAACACCCTCTTCCAACAACACAAGAGAAGACTCTACACATGGACATCACCAGATGGTCAACACCAAAATCAGATTGATTATATTCTTTGCAGCCAAAGATGGAGAAGCTCTATACAGTCAGTAAAAACAAGACCGGGAGCTGACTGTGGCTCAGATCGTGAACTCCTTATTGCCAAATTCAGACTTAATTTGAAGAAAGTAGGGAAAACCACTAGACCATTTAGGTATGACCTAAATAAAATCCCTTATGATTATACAGTGGAAGTGACAAATAGATTTAAGGGACTAGATCTGATAGACAGAGTGCCTGATGAACTATGGACAGAAGTTCGTGACATTGTACAGGAGACAGGGATCAAGACCATGCCCATGGAAAAGAAATGCAAAAAAGCAAAATGGCTGTCTGAGGAGGCCTTACAGATAGCTGGGAAGAGAAGAGAAGCGAAAAGCAAAGGAGAAAAGGAAAGATATTCCCATCTGAATGCAGAGTTCCAAAGAATAGCAAGGAGAGATAAGAAAGCTTTCCTCAGCGATCAATGCAAAGAAACAGAGGAAAACAACAGATTGGGAAAGACTAGAGATCTCTTCAAGAAAATTAGAGATACCAAGGGAATATTTCATGCAAAGATGGGCTCGATAAAGGACAGAAATGGTATGGACCTAACAGAAGCAGAAGATATTAAGAAGAGGTGGCAAGAATACACAGAAGAACTGTACGAAAAAGATCTTCACGACCCAGATAATCACGATGGTGTGATCACTCACCTAGAGCTAGACATCCTGGAATGTGAAGTCAAGTGGGCCTTAGGAAGCATCACTATGAACAAAGCTAGTGGAGGTGATGGAATTCGAATTGAGCTATTTCAAATCCTCAAAGAAGATGCTGTGAAAGTGCTGCACTCAATATGCCAGCAAATCTGGAAAACTTAGCAGTGGCCACAGCACTGGAAAAGGTCAGCTTTCATTCCAATCCCCAAGAAAGGCAATGCCAAAGAATGCTCAAACTACTGCACAATTGCCCTCATCTCACACGCTAGTAAAGTAATGCTCAAAATTCTCCAAGCCAGGCTTCAGCAATACGTGAACCGTGAACTTCCAGATGTTCAAGCTTGATTTAGAAAAGGCAGAGGAACCATAGATCAAATTGCCAACATCCTCTGGATCATTGAAAAAGCAAGAGATTTCCAGAAAAACATCTATTTCTGCTTTATTGACTATGCCAAAGCCTTTGACTGTGTGGATCACAATTAACTGTGAAATTCTGAAAGAGATGGGAGTACCAGACCATCTGACCTGTCTCTTGAGAAACCTGTATGCAAGTCAGGAAGCAACAGTTAGAACTGGACATGGAACAACAGACTGGTTCCAAATAGGAAAAGGAGTACGTCAAGGCTGTACATTCTCACCCTGCTTATTTAACTTCTATGCAGAGTACATCATGAGAAACGCTGGGCTGGAAGAAACACAAGCTGGAATCAAGATTGCCGAGAGAAATATCAATAACCTCAGATATGCAGATGACACCACCCTTATGGCAGAAAGTGAAGAAGAACTAAAGAGCCTCTTGATGAAAGTGAAAGAGGAGAGTGAAAAAGTTGGCTTAAAGCTCAGTGTTCGGAAAACTAAGATCATGGCATCTGGTCCCATCACTTCATGGCAAATAGATGGGGAAACAGTGTCAGACTTTATTTTTGGGGGGCTCCAAGATCACTGCTGATGTTGATTGCAGCCATGAAATTAAAAGACGTTTACCCCTTGGAAGGAAGGTTATGACCAACCTATATAGCATATTTAAAAGCAGAGACATTACTTTGCCAACAAAGGTCCGTCTAGTCAAGGCTATGGTTTTTCCAGTAGTCATGTATGGATGTGAGAGTTGGACTATAAAGAAAGCTGAGTGCCGAAGAATTGATGCTTTTGAACTGTGGTGTTGGAGAAGACTCTTGAGAGTCCCTTGGACTGCAAGAAGATCTAACCAGTCCATCCTAAAGGAGATCAGTCCTGGGTGTTCACTGGAAGGACTGATGTTGAAGCTGAAACTCCAATACTTTGGCCACCTCATGCGAAGAATTGACTCATTGGAAAAGACCCTGATGCTGGGTAGGATTAGGCACAGGAGAAGAAGGGGAGGACAGAGGATGAGATGGTTGGATGGCATCACTGACTTGATGCACATGGGTTTGGGTGGACTCCGGGAGTTGGTGATGGACGGGGAGTCCTGGAGTGCTGCAATTCATGGAGTCGCAAAGAGTCGGACACGACTGAGAGACTGAGCTGAACTGAACTGAAATATTTTCCTATCATAAGATATGGAAATCACATTCATAATAAAAATTTATGTGTACCAAGAGACATGAATATTTACAGCATCATTATTTATGATAGCCCCAAAACTAGAAATGCTCATCACTATTAGAACCACATCTGATAATTAGTGTGCACTCAATGAATATAAGTTTTATTATCATTTTAGCCTATGAAAATCTTTCCATTATATTGTACATTCTAAAAAATCTGCCTAGCTGAGAACCAAAAACATCGCTCAGAAATATCTAATTAAATACTGTAATTGGAAGTACCTAAATAAAATAATTACTACTTCGAGAATTTTTAAAGTTTATAATAAATTTAATCATTGAGTTTTTTTCTTTCAAGTTCCAGAATTCCAACATTAGGCATAAATTAGATTCAATTTTATTTTTAAGAGGCATGCTCTTATAACACTGGAACAAAGATTCATCTCCCTGTTGAAATGCAGAACTAAGTTTTTAAAGTAAATATCTTGCAAAGAGAAAAATGTTGCTTCACTATAAATCATCAGTTAACATCAGATAACTTCAGGGTTTTTATTCAGGAAAAAATAACCTGAAGTTATCAGGTTCACTAAACTATTACTAGTCTCCTTCAGTAGTTGTGAGCCCAACTGAATGGTTCCTCCATAGATATTAGAGTCTTGTTTTTTCAAGACCTCTCATGCTACCTTTTCTGAATGATGGCTGAAAAAGATTTACAAGATGCTATCCTAATCCTAACAATCATTGGTTGAAAAAATATATACACACACATACTGGAACTTGGTATAATATGATTTGTTAAAATTCCTACATATTCTTTCTGAAAATGGGAAACCAAGGATCCACAGCTAGTGGCCAAAGAACTAGTCATAGTCTACATTGACTGATTTAGGAGCACTTTTCCCTATCCTCCCATTACATTTTATATATGTGTCCCTAATAAGATATACTTAGTTGTAATGAATGGTTTGCATTTATGTATTCTCACTCAAATGACAGAAATGATGTTTTAGTTAACAAGTTTGAGATGGACATGAACACACTGCTATATATAAAATAGATAACCAACAAGGACGTGCTGTATAGCACAGGTAACTCTGCTCAATATAACAACCAAACCGGGAAAAGAATTTGAAAAACAGAAACATTTATATGTATAACTGACTTAATTTGCTGTACATCTGAAATTAACACCATATTGTTAATTTACTGTACTCCAATAGAAAAGTTAAAAAAAAAAAAGATGTCTTTTCATTAGCATGCCCAATTCCTAGCTGAGTACTTAATACCTAATGGAAACTTAAGATGTGTCAAATAGATGAAAACTAAAGGAAGTTATAAATACACTAGAGAGAATTGTGAATTCCAAGTAAACATCTCAGGTTTGTAAATCACAGGGCAAGACAAAATTTTGTAGAACTTGATATCCCCTGGGTGACCTAACAGAAACCAAATGCTAAAGTCAAAAAACACAGTTGGATGCTGTCTATCTCAACATGATACAGTAATCTGTTTCAATATTGGGACAATCTTGCTCATATTTATCATAATGCACTCTTCTGCTCCCTTCTAATGGTATTTGCTTGTATAAGAACTTTTATTCTTTTATTTCTAGTGAAATAAAAAAATTTACTCTCAAATATCTAGATAAATAAGTAACTACTTAAAATGATAAATCTACCATCATTGTATTCCAGATACGAAATTTTCATTAAAATGTTTCTTTAGAAATTACTCCCATGTGCCCAACCTCTTAAGCAAGAAAAATCCAAAGGATTCCTCAGATATGTCTACCAGAGTTTAAGTTTGGATTGTGTTTATTACCAATAAACCTTAAACAAGACTCTTAAATAATTATTTCCCTGGTATTTTGTTAAGTGAGCATGGGGACATGATCATTCCAATTTTACTGATGGAGGAATCAAAAGGCATAAAGCCCTCCTGCCTTACCTCTGCAGTCCTAAATGGGAGAGAGATTACTATTCAACTTGTTTCTCTCAGGTGTTGCCTTTGTGGCTCTATTAGCAATTCTATTTTCTTTTCCAAGGCTTCTTTATGATTCTTAAAGTTTAAATTATAATTGTTTCTTCTGTATATATTCCACATTTATGGCTTCTTTTCCTTCGAAAGACTTTCACTCCATTTTTTCCCAACTACTTCATTGCCTAGGGTGGTCAAGGGGAATATTCTGCTTAAACAGAAAGCTATCATGGGACCAACATCAGTTCAGTTCAGTTCAGTTCAGTTGCTCAGTCATGTCTGACTCTTTGTGATCCCATGGACTACAGCAAGCCAGGTCTCCCGGTCCATCACCAACTCCCAGAGTTTACTCAAACTCATGTCCATTGAGTCAGTGATGCCATCCAACCATCCTATCCTCTGTCATCCCTTTCTTATCCTGCCTTCAATCTTTCACAGCATCAGGGTCTTTTCAAAGGAGTCAGTTCTTTGCAGCAGGTGGTCAAAGTATTGGAGTTTCAGCTTCAGCATCAGTCCTTCCAATGAATACCCAGGACTGATCTCCTTTAGGATGGACTGGTTGGATCTCCTTGCAGTCCAAGGGACTCTCAAAAAAGTTTTCTCCAACACCACAGTTTAAAAGTATCAATTCTTTGGCACTCAGCTTTCTTTATAGTCCAACTCTCATACATGGCTACTGGAAAAACCATAGCTTTGACTAGACAGACATTTGTTAGCAAAGTAATGTCTCTGCTTTTTAATATGCTGTCTAGGTTGATCATAGCTCTTCTTCCAAGGAGCAAGCGTCTTTTAATTTCATGGCTGCAGTCACCATCTGCAGTGATTTTGGAGCCCAGAAAAATAAAGTCAGCCACTGTTTCCCCATCTATATGCCATGAAGTGATGGGACCAGATGCCATGATCTTAGTTTTCTGAATGTTGAGCTTTAAGCCAACTTATTCACTCTCCTCTTTCACTTTCACCAAGAGGCTCTTTAGTTCTTCTTCACTTTTTGCCAAAAGGGTGGTGTCATCTGCATATCGGAGGTTATTGATATTTCTCCCAGCAATCTTGATTCCAGCTTGTGCTTCATCCAGCCCAGCGTTTCTCATGATGTACTCTGCATAGAAGTTAAATAAACAGAGTGACAATGTACAGCCTTGATGTACTTTTTCCCCGATTTGGAACCAGTCTGTTGTTCCATGTCCAGTTCTAACTATTGCTTCCTGACCTGCATACAGATTTCTCAAGAGGCAGGTCAGTTTGTTGTGATCCACACAGTCAAAGGCTTTGGCATAGTCAATAAAGCAGATGTAGATGTTTTTCTGGAACTCTCTTGCTTTTTTGATGATCCAGCATACATTGGCAATTTGATCTCTGGTTCCTCTGCCTTTTCTAAATCCAACTTGAACATGTAAATTTCATGGTTCATGTACTGTTGAAGCCTGACTTGGAGAATTTTGAGCATTGCTTTGCTAGGACCAATATATGCATAACCAAATTGCTAAAAAGCTATTGTACTAGAATAAAAATTAACTCATATTACTACTCAGATTTTCAAGGAACATAACTTCTCTATTTCCTACAACCTATCCTAATTAATCTCCACCCCACCAGGGAGCATCCTGAAAGTGAAGGTGGGACTTTGAGAAGTAGCCATGTGTGCTCAGTTGGCCATCTTGATCTGAGGAGTCTCTGGGTGTAAATCTCATGTCCTCGGTACCAGAAGGGAGCATCCTAGGCAGCAATGCATTTGAGGAAAGTTGATTACAGGGCTGTCAACTACCAACTAGGTTAATGACTTTAGTTTTGGAATCGTTGATCTGAAGTCATTTTTTTTTTTTTTTCTGGCAGAGATTAGAGAGTAGAAACAAGAGCCTTCTAAGGTCACTCCTGGTTCCTGATAACAAACTCAATATATCATCTGAATAGAGGTCTTTTCTTTTTGGAGGCTGAGAAAAAAAAATATAACCCATTTACCCAAAAGTAAGTCTGGAACACATTCCTATTTCCTATGCACTCCCAAATATTTTCATATGCAACAAGAGAATATTTCCACTGCTCAGCCCCTGTTTCTGCACAAGCATCTATAACAGGTGCTGCATTTTATCTCATAACTGATTCCCATTCCAGGAGTCAAAGGCTGATGAAAGATCAAAAAAAAGAAAACTAATAATCTGCTTCACAGTGAGTCTAACAGATCTCTCCACAAGACAACATAACAATAATAAAAGAATGGAGTGGTTATGCCTGGAGTCCACTGCTAGTTTCTTAGAATGTAGGGCTGGGAAGTCCATGGAAAACAAATCTACTATAATTTTAGATGGAACGCCTACTAAGGGAATAGTTTGCCACTTGGTTAAAGAAATGCCTTATAAAGGCTGGTATAAACTACATTCTGGGTTCAACCATATTAGACCATTCCTGTGGGGCTGATTAAAGGCAAACAAACGACTAGTTAATAAATATGTCACCATAGGAAGTGTCATTGATCATTTCTGGAGATAAGGTCTTCCTTCAAGCGCCAGCACCTTCACTGAAATTAGTGGAAACCTCTCTTCAAGAGCAGCTAAAATTCAGTTACTCCCTCACGGTGGCCCCCTTTGGATATTAGCCTGTTCCCTCAACAACTTCAGCAAGAAGGAGAAAAGCAAGGCATGAGTCCTATTTTAGAATTATCCTTTAGAATAATTTGCAGCATCAGAAAATGACCCTCACAATAAACTGAAGATGATTTGAGAAGTCAGAAAATAATTGACAATTGATTAAATTGTTTTGTTCTCTCATATTTGCTTACACTTTTCCAATTTTTTTGTAGTCAAACAGTATTATAGATACCATACAACTTTATGTATAAACCCAAGGAAGTTACTTCCTCCACACACACAATAATACTATACCATAAACTATAACAAATATGGCCTTAAAAATAACCAAAATATCACCATTATATTAATAGCTAACAAAAACTACAATTATTCCCTAATGGCACATGGAAACATCCATGTCCAATGTACCTGTCTGACCTAAATCTCTGGCTTTGATTTTTTATTAGGATCCAAATAAGTATCTTACAGAGTACTAACTGAAATATAATTTAATCCTTTTAAAATCTATAATAGCCACTCTCCTTTTCTTTTCTTTTCCTTGTGATGAAAAGACTGAATTATTTATCCTGTAGAATTACTCAGATTCTGTATATCTCTGTATGCATCCTGCCTGAACACACCATGTATATTTTTAAGAAGAAAGCTTAATTTAATTATAAATGTATTAATCAAGAGAACTGAATTAAATCTCCAGTTTTGTCCCTAGGTAACTGAGAAGCTTTAAAAATATTCACCTCTTAGAGACTGTTTCCTCTATAGGTTTTTCTAATGAATCATCAAAAAGCAACTAAAAGTTAAATTTTAACATTCTTCATAGGTCAGTATTTTATTAACTTTACTTCCACTTAAGAGTGTAAGTGATACAGAAATTAAACTAACTCTACTATTAGTTATTTTAAGACTAAGCAGAAAAAAAAAAATAAGCATGTGTGCTCTTTTACAGACCAGGGCCTGGTGGACCGGAGTCAATGAAAAGAAAGAGAGAACAAGAGAGAGAGAGAGCAGTATCTCTCAGGTTACATGGAAAACCAATAAAGCCCATACACAGGACTCGTACCGCTCATGAAGGCACAGGGCGTCCTCTCAAGGAGGTCTTGAAAGCCGGGGTGAGAGAGTGAGCTCGGCAGGCTTCCATGCTCCGAAGCACTAGCCAGAGACAAAAGAACACAGGGGACCCAGGTCTCTAGTGAAGCAAGGGTATTTTATTAGCAGAAATGCAGGCTTATATATCTTCAGTAAAATGATTACTCAGCCATTACAAAGAATGAAATTCCATCAGTTGCAACAAAATGGATAGTCTAATACATACAAGGTCGCTGACGCTGAAAAGAGTCACTGAAGGGAGTTACTGAAAGGAACCCAAGCAGGTACCCTTTCCCATGATCTCAGTCCTGAGCACTGCGTGCAGCTCTACTTGTTCCCAGAATAGGAACTGACAAGGAACAGAGAACCCTTGAGAAATGGCACACCAAGGAAGAAGACACAATATATATGATTCCTTAAAGCTGAACGTCCCCTGACAGCATGTTTTTCAAAGATAAAATCTTTCAATATTTTGATATATTTCCTTTCAATCTTTTATATATTTTATAGTAACTATCTAAAATTACATTTTATATACTGGTTCTTATAAAAGTATAGTGCCATAATATGACTTTTATTTCAAATAACATTAAATAGTATTGACTTTTCTGTAATTATTGACTATATTTATAGTATTTAAGAGAATGAAACCATATTTTCACTTAGGGAAACAATCTGGAATATATTTCTTTCTAATTTAAAGCAAGTGTGACTAGACTTTTATGTAACTGAAAATGAACATGTAGCATCGTTAAGAAATGTTACTGTTACATTAAGAAATAAAAGCTAGTTATCCGTGGGCTAATATACTTATCTGTCTTGGAATCTCTCAAGCATTAATCATCGCTCAAGCTGAAGTCTTTTGTGGTTATTATTTAATATCTATCTTTAATTTTCAAAGCCTACTCCTCTTAAAATATCCTAAATGAATAAAAAGAGCTAATTATATAAAACACTTTGCCTTAATGTCACTTTAACTAGATAGTGTAGGTCAAGCACAATAGTCATATCTGCATTAAAGGAGAAAGAAGTATATCCTAAAATTCCAATTTGTCTCCCATTCCATGAGTCAACACACAAGTTTAATCATATTTTGTAGATATCATGGGAGAAAACATGTTTCAAAGTGTATGCTTTCAGCCCAGGATATGGGAAGCTATTCAATTCTCACAAAAACTATAAATAAAAGGTTAAGAAACTAGTATTTAAGGGTTCATATTTTGAGGTGGGATATCCCCAAAGAGGAACATGGACTGATAAGTCTAGGACCATGGCTTAAAAAAGCCTTTTTCTAGAACTAGTCCCATCAAGGAAGGTAGGAAAACCTGGAGGAGAGTGTGGGGATAACAGACCAATGTCCAACGGCAGTTCATAAATGACCATATCATCAGCCCACTCCTAGGCTCTGAATATGTAGTTGTTTTCAAAGCAACTTAATTCAAAAAATAGAAGCCAAAAAGATCAAAGTAACTTGGGATTGAAAGTCACATCAAAACTAGGTCCATGAAAATATCAACCGGTTCTTGACTGCCCTTAAAAAGTTCCTAATGTTGAAAACGAACCTCCACTGTCACAGTAACTGCCTGGATCTAAAGAAATACCTGAACTCTAAGCCGAAACATTAACAGAAAGTGTTCAATAAAGTTTTATTTTAATTGACATTATAACATCATATTAGTTTCAGGTGGTGGCTCAGATGGTACAGAATCTGCCTGTAATGCAGAAGACCCAGGTTCAATCTCTGTGTTGCGAAGATCCCCTGGAGAAGGCAATGGCTACCCACTCCAGTATTCTTGCCTAGGAAATCCCAGGGACAGAGGAGCATGGTGGACTACAGTCCATGGGGTTGCAGAGAGTCAGACATGACTGAGTGAGCAACACTTTCACTTTTTACATACAAAATAATAATTCAATATTTATATATATATTGCAAAATGATTACTACAATAAGTCTAGTTAACATCTATGCAATAAAGTTTTATTTGCAATGAAATTCTAAACTCATACATTCCTTTTTTTTGGCATTAACAGAGTCCAGTTCACAATACTTTAATGTTTTCAGATAAAGACAGCAGTTTTGAGAAGTTAAAGAATAGACACAAATGGGGCCAACAATGGCTCTTAAGAATAAATTACTGCAACTTGAACTTTCTCACATTTCTTCATTGAATTCCTTGATACCTTCCCCTCCTCCTATATATGGCAAAAGTCTGGTTTTGTGAGTCACTGAAGTCAGCCTTTTTTCTTAAAGTGATCTCTCAGTCTGAGATATTGAGTGTTACTGGCAAGCTCTGTTACTTTACGTCAGGCTGTCTAGAAGAATGTGGTTACAAAGCAGTCCTCAGCCAAGGACCTTGAGGACAAGAGAACTTAGAAAACCAAGCTTCACAATACAAAGGGAGCTCAAAGAAAGGAGCTCACAGGCAAATATGACAACCGCAACACACCAACAGCTCTACTTCACAAACTGAGATAGGCCATGTCCTGAATTAGGTGAAAAAAACCCAAACATCTCCAGAGATTGAGTCTAGTCTAGCTCATAACCAAAGAGTAAATACTAGCTATTAACAATGGCATTTTTGTACTCAAAAACATACCACTGTTAATAGTGACTTGGATAGAAAGTGAGAACACAACAGCTCAGCATAATAATATGCATCACCTAGAACTCCCATGAACCTCCTTGGAGGACCTGCCCTTCAGCTCCACCACTGTCTCCAGGCCCATATAAACAAGTTCCCGAGACAAGCAGGTGGTTACAGCATCACCAATAGAATCTGTATCAAACTGGTGGAGGCTAATCATAACTCTCATGTAGAGGGAGCGAGGCAAGAACTCAAGCCCAGCTAAGACCACCTGTCTTCTCTAGCTCTTTTATGCCCTTCCTCTGTTTCCTCAGCCTGGTGAATCCCCCTGTTATCCTTCACCTCAGCCCCTTTCACTGCAGCCTTTGGAACCCTAATCCCGGTCCAGTCAACCTCCTACATCCTCATCTTGTCATAGCAGTCTCTTTGCCTCTAGGCCCTAAGGGGAACCTGGGCCTCCTCCGAGGATAGCTCTTCTCCTGCAGCCCGTCCTCCAAAATGGACAGAAGATTCTCTATGTGCACACGTCTCCAAACAGGAGCATTTCCCTGTTTCTTGAGGCTTTTGCTGTGGGATCATATTCTCTGCTATGCTTCATTGCCTTTCTATTTTATTTTTTTTTTAATGAGTTTATTTTTTGGCTATACCTCACAGCTTGTGGGATCTCAGTTCCCCAAGCAGGGATTGAACCCAGGCCAAAGCAGTGAAAGCCCAGAATTCTAACCATTAGGCCACCAGGGAACTTCCTTCCCCACCCTTTCAGATCCATCCCTTACACATGTTCCCTTATTCAGTGGGAACTTTGGGGCTTGGGTCCACGCTTCTCCACCCTAGTGTCCACATGATGCAGAGATGATGTTATCCATGGAGAACAGAATAAAAAAAAATTCTCTTCAGTGATAATGTAAGTCTGTGCTGCTCCTCAGGAATTCACAATTTAATCAATACTATTAAAAGTAATACGATTATAGCTTGTGTATGACAAAATTCATTTCAGATATGTAATTATTTCTATAGGAGTGTCAAAATAATTGTTACTGGTTCCTACTCAGTAAGTGAAACACACTTTAATTTGCTTCCAATTAATTAATGTAAGAAACAGTATGTCACCACATTAAAATGAAATTATTTTCTTGAGGGATCTGCATACATATTAAAATACATATTAAGTTTAACTTCTGCTGAAAACACCTTTGCTTTCATGACTTGATGTTTAGAGTCTTACATATAAAATCTTACATATCATCACCATACCTTTTCATTAGCATTAATTTTTTAAGTTCTAGAGATGTGGGGGAAATAATCTTGAGGTGGATTTACAGAATTATTATCATTATTATGTCCCCATTAACTTAGGTTTTCCCCCACAGTCGGTATCACTTTCTGTTCCCTCAATCATGCATGCTCATTAAATAATAATACAATTAAGTATTAAAAACCAAGGTAAAAATAAAAATGACAAACAATCCACTATTTAATACTCAGATAATCATTCTTTCATAAATAGCTATATGGGAATAGAGGCTTCAAAATTTTCTTTTACCATGAATAGTAAATTTCCTTATTCCTTAAGAAATAATGTTACCTCATATATAACACTCCAGACTTTTCTGGTATACAAACATATCCTAGACACATAGCATGCCATATATGGGGTTTGTGTGTATCTGTATACAAAGTGTAGGGGCCATTTATTTTTACAATAATGTTATATTTTGTGAGGCTCCAAAATCACTGCAGGTGGTGACTGCAGCCATGAAATTAAAAGATGCTTGCTCCTTTGAAGAAAAGCTATGACCAACCTAGACAGCATATTAAAAAGCAGAGACATTACTTTGCCAACAAAGGTGCATTGTAGTCAAAGCTATGGTTTTTCTAGTAGTCTGGTATGGATGTGAGAGTTGGACTATAAAGAAAGCTGAGCACCAAAGAATTGATGCTTTTGAACCGTGTTGTGGGAGAAGACTCTTGAGAGTCCCTTGGACTGCAAGGAGATCCAACCAGTCCATCCTAAAGGAAATCAGTCCTGAATGTTCATTGGAAGGACTGATGTTGAAGCTGAAACTCCAATACTTTGGCCACCTGATGTGAAGAACTGACTCATTGGAAAAGACCCCGATGCTGGCAAAGATTGAAGGCAGGAGGAGAAGGGGATGATAGAGGATGAGATGGTTGGATGGCATCACCGATTTGATGGACATGAGTTTGAGCAGGCTCTAGGAATTAGTGATGAACAAGGAAGCCTGGCATACTGCAGTCCATGGAGTTGCAAAGAGTCAGACACAACTGAATGACTGAACTGAACTGAAGATTTTCATACTGAACAATATTAGGAAAATTTCTCCAAGTCAACTGGTGTAAAGAGAAAATATTGTGTATTGAACAGTGTTCATTGAAGCCTTGAATAACTTTGTAAAAACTCTATTTTAGTTTCCTTACCTGTAATATTATTACTACCTACTTCATCAGGTTGTTGTGAGGATCACATGAGAGGCTACCAGGGGAAACGCTTCATAAGAACCCAATTTCTTTCTTTCAATGGCTGCACAATACCTGATATGGTTATGCCATAAATACTTAAATCATTTACCTCCTGAGTGTCATTCACTTTGTTTTCACTCTGACTAGTACAGTGTACACTAAACATAATCTCCTATGTACCTAATCTAGTGATTTTATTCCCCTGGAGTAGATTCCTAAGAGTGGTATAAGTAAATGTGTTATTAACTTCAATGGCTAATAACATATTTCTTTTCAAAATGACTGAAACAATGGCCATTTCCACATATATTAGAGTACCCTTCTCCCCAGCTTTCTTCACAACAGGTATTTTCACTCTCAGCTTTTGGTCATCTGATGGCTTTGAGAGGCTATGTCATTGTTTACTTCCCTAACTCCTAGCAAGGTTGAGCAGGAGTTCACATTTACTGGCCACTTGGATTTGTTTTCTCCAAATCTCATTTGCCCATTTTTCTTTGTGGTTATTTATGTTTTTCTTCATTGGTAAGCACTTTTGTATAGTTTCAGTTCAATTCAATCGCTCAGTTGTGTTCGACTCTTTGTGACCCCATGGACTGCAGCACACCAGGCTTCCCTGTCCATCACCAACTCCTAGAGCTTGCTCAAACTCATGTCCATCAAGTCATGAAGCCATACAATGATCTCATCCTCTGTCTTCCCCTTCTCCTACTGCCTTCAATCTTTGCCAGCATCAGGGTCTTTTCCAATGAGTCAGTTCTTCACATCAGGTGGCAAAAGTATTGGAGCTTCAGCTTCAACATCAGTCCTTCCAATGAATATTCAGGACTGATTTCCTTTAGGAAGGATTGATTTGATCTCCTTGCAGCCCAAAGGACTCTCAAGAGTCTTCTCCCACAACACGGTTCAACAGCATAAATTCTTCAGCACTCAGCTTTCTTTATAGTCCAACTCTCACATCCATACATGACTACTGGAAAAACCATAGCTTTGACTAGACGGGCCTTTGTTGGCAATGTAATGTCTCTGCTTTTTAATATGCTCTCTAGGTTGGTCATAGCTTTTCTTCCAAGGAGCAAATGTCTTTTAATTTCATGGCTGCAGTCACCATCTGCAGCAATTTTGGAGCCCAAGAAAATAGTCTGTCACTGTTTCCATCATTTCCCCATCTAGTTGTCATGAAGTGATGGGATCAGATGTCATGATCTTTGTTGTTTTGAATGTTGAGTTTTCAGCCAGCGTTTTCACTCTCCTCTTTCACTTTCATCAAGAGGCTCTTTAGTTCTTCTTCGCTTTCTGCCATAAGGGTGGTGTCATCTGCATATCTAAGGTTATTGACATCTGCATATCTAAGGTTATTGATATTTCTCCCTGCAATCTTGTATAGTTTAGATCTTCTCTATTACGTACTTCAAATAACTTCGCCTAAGTTATTATTCTCTTCTTTAAAGTTTATTGAAGCACAACTTTCATTTCTTTCTAATTTACATTTAATCTTTTGTAAATAGATCAAATTTTAAAATGAGTATCTTTTCCTTTACAGCTTCCTAGTTAATCTACAACCTAAGTGATACTTGTAGGTATATAAAAGCTATTATTTCTTCTTTCTTTTCTTTAGTCAATCTGGAAGTTATCTGATATACTTTTTTCCAGATGACTAGGTTGTTGAGTTAGCACCATTGTAAGAATAACTCATCTATTCCCTTGCTACTGAAATACCATTTTTGTTTTATGTCAAATATCTGCATGTACTAAGATCTATTTCTGACCTTTTAATCTGTTTTCTGACTGGTCTCTTTCTAAACTCAAATCAGAGCCAAAAAGGAGGTCATAATATGTTTCAATCATATGACACAAGTAATTCTTTCCTAGTCTTATTTACAAGATTTCAATAACCCTTAAGATCACTTTATCTACCCATCTTATTCCCATTTAAATCAGAATTGTATTACATTTGCTTAATTTTGGGAGAATTCATGTTTTTATGATATTAAATCTTTCTATCTAAAAACAGATACTTTTTAATGTCTTTGTATAAAGTTTTCCAGCTGACCCATTGTTATTTTTTTCTCTTCTATAACTTGCTGCTAGTACAGAAAAAAGTAATTTATTTTTATCTCTCTATCTTGAGTCAAATTTAACCTTAGTATTTCAATGAACATTCTAAACCTTCCTTACTGTTCAAGCTGTCCTTGTTCTCACCAGACACACTTGTTCCTACTTCCTTTTACTTCATTTAAAAAACTGAGGTTATCAGCTTTCCAGACTCCTCCATGCACAATCACCTATGTTCAAACCCATTCTTAACACCTTTCCTCTATTTCTGAAGGATGAAATTCGATTCCTCCTCTTCAAATCCAGGCTTTATTGACTCCAACCCTTTCAACCTCCCTGAGCACCTTGCTCCATTAGTTATGCCCCCTTCACTCTTGTGTCTTCCACCTCTGCTTCTTATTCCTTTTTTTCAGTCTTTGTGCTCTGTTAAATTCCCCTTTTTGTTGTGGAGAGTCTCCTTTAATTCCCTTAGCAAGATTGTACAGTCATGCAGACATTTCCAACTACCAGAAAGACATCATTCTGATGGTCAGTTCTTCTCTTATGCTGTCTTAACTTAGGCCAAAGCTATACTCTGTTGCTTAGAGTGAGAAGAAAGGGCAAGGAACAGGTGTCAGATAGTTGTTTGCAGGAGAAAATTTTATGAATCCCAATTTCTTGTATCTTCTCATGCTTAGAAAAGCACTAAAATCATTAACTAAGATATCTGTGCCTTGTGATTTGCAGTAATCTTCTACGAAGATGTGTGCTTAATTACACATACTCCCTTCACCAAAATCATATGCTGACTCTCCCCACCTTCCTACCTTTTTAGAGCAGTTCCTCAGAACTATTTGAGAGGCTGTCTCCCAGGCTCTAGTCCAATTAAACTCCAAATAAAACTGAACTCACAACTCTCACATTAGACTTTTTTTTACCCAGTCCATACATGGATTCTTAGGTAAGGTTCAAAAAACATCTCTCTCCTGCATAGTTTCTTCATGGGGAGATCGGCCTACAGGTGTATATTTCTCTCCACACCCCAGTTAATTCCTGCATAGGCAGTCCACCTCATTGCCTGGAGTAGATCCCATTCTTTGACAAAACAGTAAGAATATTTTGCAACTTCTCTCTAAGAATGCAGTTAACTTCCCCACCCTTTGAATTTGGACTCAGCCATTAAATTTGCTTTAGCCAGTGGAACATAAGAGAATGTGACTTTTGGAGTCAAATAAATAACCTAACTCTACACCTAAAGCAACTAGAAAAGGGAGAAATGAAGAACCCCAGGGTTAGTGGAAGGAAAGAAATCTGAAAAATTAGGGCAGAAATAAATGCAAAAGAAACAAGAGATCATAGCAAAAATCAACAAAGCCAAAAGCTGGTTCTTTGAGAAGATAAATAAAATTGACAAGCCATTAGCCAGACTCATCAAGAAACAAAGGGAGAAGAATCAAATCAACAAAATTAGAAATGAAAACGGAGAGATCACAACAGACAACACAGAAATACAAAGGATCATAAGAGACTATTATCAGCAACTATATGCAAATAAAATGGACAACTTGGAAGAAATGGATAAATTCTTAGAAAAGTATGACTTTCCAAAACTGAACCAGGAAGAAATAGAAAATCTCAACAGACCCATCACAAGCATGGAAATTGAAACTGTAATCAGAAGTCTTCCAACAAACAAAAGCCCAGGACCAGATGGCTTCACAGCTGAATTCTACCAAAAATTTAGAGAAGAGCTAGCACCTATCCTACTCAAACTCTTCCAGAAAATTTCAGAGGAAGGTAAACTTCCAAGCTCATTCTATGAGGTCACCATCACCCTAATACCAAAATCAGGCAAAGATGACACAAAAAAAGAAAACTACAGGCCAATATCACTGATGAACATAGATGCAAAAATCCTTAACAAAATCCTAGGAAACAGAATCCAACAACATATTAAAAAGATCATACATCATGACCAAGTGGGCTTTATCCCAGGGGTGCAAGGATTCTTCAATATCCGCAAATCAATCAATGTAATACACCACATTAACAAACTGAAAAATAAAAACCATATGATTATTTCAATAGATGCAGAGAAAGCCTTTGACAAAATTCAACATCCATTTATGATAAAAACCCTCCAAAAAGCAGGAATAGAAGGAACATACCTCAACATAATAAAAGCTATATATGACAATCCCACGGCAAACATTATCCTAAATGGTGAAAAACTGAAAGCATTTCCCCTAAAGTCAGGAACAAGACAAGGGTGACCACTCTTACTACTATTCAACATAGTTTTGGAAGTTTTAGCCACAGCAATCAGAGAATAAATAGAAATAAAAGGAATCCAGATTGGAAAAGAAGAAGTAAAACTCTCACTGTTTGCAGATGACATGATCCTCTACATAGAAAACCCTAAAGACTCCACCAGAATATTAAGAGCTAATCAATGAATATAGTAAAGTTGCAAGATATAAAATTAACACACAGAAATCCCTTGCATTCCTATACACTAGCAACGATAAAACAGAAAGAGAAATTAAGGAAACAATACCATTCACTATTGCAATGAAAAGAATAAAATATATCTACCTAAAGAAACAAAAGACCTATATATAGAAAACTATAAAACACTGATGAAAGAAATCAAAGGTGACACAAATAGATGGAGAAATATACCATCTTCATGGATTGGAAGAATCAATATAGTGAAAATGAGAATACTCCCCAAAGCAATTGATAGATTCAATGCAATCCCTATCAAACTACCAACAGTATTCTTCAGAGAACTAGAACAAATAATTTCACAATTTGTATGGAAATACAAAAAACCTCAAATAGCCAAAGCAATCTTGAGAAAGAAGAATGGAACTGGAGGAATCAACTTGCCTGACTTCAGGCTATATTACAAAGCTACAGTCATCAAGACAGTATGGTACTGGCACAAAGACAAAAATATAGATCAATGGAACAAAATAGAAAGCCCAGAGATAAATCCACTCACCTATGGACACCTTATCTTTGACAAAGTAGGCAAGAATATACAATGGAGAAAAGACAATCTCTTTAACAAATCGTGCTGGGAAAATTGGTCAGCCACCTGTAAAAGAATGAAACTACAACACTTTCTAACACCACACACAAAAATAAACTCAAAATGGATTAAAGATCTAAACGTAAGATCAGAAACTATAAAACTCCTAGAGGAAAACATAGGCAAAACACTCTCCGACATAAACCACAGCAGGATCCTCTATGACCCACCTCCCAGAGTAATGGAAATAAAAGCAAAAATAAACAAACGGGACCTAATCAAACTTAAAAGCTTTTGCACAATGAAGGAAACTGTAAGCAAAGTGAAAAGACAGCCTTCAGAATGGGAGAAAATAATAGCAAACAAAGTAATTGACAAAGAATTAATCTCAAAAATATACAAGCAACTCCTGCAGCTCAATTCCAGAAAAATAAATGACCCAGTCAAAAAATGGGCCAAAGAACTTAACAGACAGTTCTCCAAAGAAGACATACAGATGGCTAACAAACACATGAAAAGATGCTCAACATCACTCATTTTCAGAGAAATGCAAATCAAAACCACAATGAGGTACCATTTCACACCAGTCAGAATGGCTGCTATCCAAAAGCCCACAAGAAATAAATGTTGGAGAGGGTGTGGAGAAAAGGGAACCCTCTTATACTGTCAGGAATGCAAACTAGTACAGCCACTATGGAGAACAGTGTGGAGAGTCCTTAAAACACTGGAAATAGAACTGCCACATGACCCAGCAATCCCACTGCTGGGCATACACACCAAGGAAACCAGAAATGAAAGAGACAGGTGTATGCCAATGTTCATCACAGCACTGTTTATAATAGCCAGGATATGGAAGCAACCAAGATGTACATCAGCAGACGAATGGATAAGGAAGCTGTGGTACATATACACAATGGAATATTACTCAGCTATTAAAAAGAATGCATTTGAGTCAGTTCTGATGAGGTGGATGAAACTGGAGCCTATCATACAGAGTGAAGTAAGCCAGAAAGAAAAACACCAATACAGTATACTAATGCATATATATGGAATTTGGAAAGATGGTAACGATAACCCTATATGCAAGACAGCAAAAGAGATACAGATGTATAGAACAGTCTTTTGGACTCTGTGGGAGAAGGCAAGGGTAGGATGATTTGGGAGAATGGCACTGAATCATGTATATTATCATATGTGAAACAGATTACCAGTCCAGGTTCGATGCATGAGACAGGGTGCTCAGGGCTGGTACACTGGGATGACCCAGAGGGATGGGATGAGGAGGGAGGTGGATGAGAGATTCAGGATGGGGGACACATGTACACACATGGCTGATTCATGTCAATGTATGGCAAAATCCACTACAATATTGTAAAGTAATTAGCCTCCAACAGAAATAAATAAATTAAAAAAAAAAAAGAAGAGGTGGCAAGAATACACAGAAGAAATATACAAAAAGGATCTTAATCACCCAGATAACCATGATGATGTGATCACTCACCTAGAGCCAGACATCCTGGAGTTCAAAGTCAAGTAGGCCTTAGGAAGCATCACTACGAACAAAGCTAGTGGAGGTGATGGAATTCCAGCTGAGCTACTTCAAATCCTAAAAGATGATTCTGTGAAAGTGCTGCACTCGATATCCCAGCAAACCTGGAAAACTCAGCAGTGGCCACAGGACTGGAAAAGGTCAGTTTTCATTCCAATCCCAAAGAAGGGCAATTCCAAAGAATGTTCAAACTACCACACAATTGCACTCATCTCGCACACTAGCAAAGTAATGCTCAAGATTCTCCAAGCTAGGCTTCAACAGTACATGAACTGAGAACTTCCAGATACTCAAGCTGGATTTCGAAAAGGCAGAGGAACCAGAGATCAAATTGTCAACATCTGTTGGATCATCAAAAAAGCAAGAGAATTCCAGAAAAACATCTACTTCTTCTTCATTGACTACACTACAGCCTTTGACTGTGTGGGTCATAACAAACTGTGGAACATTCTTAAAGTGATGGAAATACCAGATCACCTTACCTGTCTCCTGAGAAACCTGTATAGAGGTCAAGAAGCAATAGCTAGAATCAGACATGGAACAACAGATTGGTTACAAATTGGGAAAGGAGTACGTTAAGGCTGTATACTGTCACCCTGCTTATTTAACTTATATACAGAGTACATCATGAGAAACGCTGGGCTGGATGAAGCACAAGCTGGAATCAAGATTGCCGGGAGAAATATCAATAACCTCATATATGCAGATGACACCACCCCATGGCAGAAAGCAAAGAGGAACTAAACAGCTTCTTGATGAAGATGAAAGAGGAGAGTGACAAAGCTGGCTTAAAGTTCAACATTCAAAAACTAAGGTCATGGCATCTGGTCCCATCACTTCATGGCAAATAGATAGGGAAATAGTGGAAACAGTGACAGACTTTATTTTCTGGGGCTCCAAAATTGCTGCAGATGGTGACTGCAGCCATGAAATTAAAAGATACTTGCCCCTTGGAAAAAAAGCTATGACAGACCTAGACAGTATATTAAAAAGCAGACACATTACTTTGCTGACAAAGGTCCATCTAGTTAAAGCTATTATTTTCCTGTAGTCATGTATGGATGTGAAAGTTGAGAAAACTTTCACGTAAAGAAAACTGAGCGCTGAAGAATTGATGATTTTGAACTGTGGTGTTGGAAAAGACTCTTGAGAGTCCCTTGAATAGCAAGGAGATCCAACCAGTCCATCCTAAAGGAAATCAGTCCTGAATATCCACTGAAAGACTAATGCTGAAGCTGAAGCTCCAATTCCTTGGCCACCTGATGCAAAGAGCTGATTTATTGGAAAAGACCCTCATGTTGGGAAAGATTGAGGGCAGGAGAAGAAGAAGGAGACAGAGGATGAGATGGTTGCATGGTATCATCAACTCAATGGACATGAGTCTGAGCAAACTCTGGGAGATAGTAATGAAGGACAGCAGCCTGGTGTGCTGCAGTCCATTGGGCAGCAGGGAGTCAGACATGACTGAGTGACCGAACAACAACAAATTAAATAAATTATAAATAAAATTGACTACATTTACATAACTTCTTTTCAATACAAAATTGTTATCTTCTGGAGAAGGAAATGGCAACCCACTCCAGTGTTCTTGCCTGGGAAATCCCATGGACAGAGAAGCCTGGTGGGCTGCAGTCCATGGGATTGCAAAAGAGTCGGATATGACTGAGCAACTGAACTGACTGAATCAAATTAAAATAACTAAAAATATAAAGTTTTTTTAAAACCTCATGCCAATTTTTAGAGCAAAGATATCTGGATAAACTTTAGCAAAGTAACGCAGTTTTAGAGAATTATATGAGGAAATTACCAATCTTTACTTTCAATGTGCCAATCTTTTATTAGGGTATTTTCCTTTTTAGTGGAAGCTGAAAACTCAAAAAACTTGACAAAATCAAATTTTAATGAAATCATTTATGTCAGGTACTGAGGATGCAATAAGAATACAATTTCTTGCTCTCAAGGAGTTCAGGCTTATAGGGAAGACCACAAAAAAAACACTGATTATGCAGTGTAAGAGCACCAAGAACTATATGCAATATGTAACATGATTAACTACCTTCTTTGCCAAGGCAGTCTTCCCAGAAGAGAGAGACGTTAGTGAAATGAAAGTGTTGGTACCTCAATCATGTTCCGGCTCTTTGTGAGCTACAGCCCGCACCAGGCTCCTCTGTCATGGTATTTCCCAGGCGAGAACACTGGAATGGGTAGCCATTCCCTTCTCCAGAGGATCTTCCCACCCCAGGAATCGAATCTGATTCTCCTTCTTTGCAGGCAGACTGACTACCATCTGAGCCACAAGCCAGCCTCTAAAGCATGACTAGGAGCTTGAAGAAGACCCTGGAAGAGGGAGTGTTGCAAGCGCAGGCAACAGCAAGTGCCAGCATCAGTGTGGCTTTATTATGCTTGTAGGATAAATCTCAAGTTCCTTAGCCTCAGAGCAATCCTTCACAAGCTGGCTCTGGCCTATCTTTCTTTCCTTATCTCCTACCATCCCGGAGGCCTGGCCACAGGTAAGTGTGGCAGGAATTAGAAAGTCAGAAATTGTGGTCAGGAGTTTACTGGCATATAAGATGTCTCCTGTAGGGTGGCCCCTGGAGTTGAGGATGTCAGGAGCTCTGAAATAGGAGAAGAAGATGAGCTTATCAACCGAAAGCTGCAGGAGTCTGGATTAGAGAGAAAAACTGACCCAGGGAGACTACACTCAATAAATATTACAGAGCAAACCCACGTGAATGTAACTTCAATTACTGAATAAGTACTGTTCTAAATGCTGCCCTCAGAGATATTTTTTACCTGTGTAAGTCATGTTACACCCTTACGTAAAATCATTGCTTCTCATTACATTTAAAATGAAATTAAAACTCCTTCATGTGGCCTTCACATTCGGGTCCCACAAACTGTGTGCCCTGCCTCCATCTCTAACCATGCTCTGTGACACTCACGCTCTCTCACAAAGGCCTTTAAGGTCCCCTGTCTACAAAGCTCTCGCCTTCCTTTGCTCCACTGCCTATATCCTACCTGTCTTGCTCCTCTCACTTTAAATGCACCTCCTCAGGCCTTGCCTCCTGACCACCTCTCCACCACCTAAGTTATATCTCTAAATAAACCTTTGTTACAACACCCTATATTTTCTCCCATATTAGATTTTGTAATTATTTGTGTATATTCAACTTTCTTGACTCATGAAACTACAAGGTTTGTTAGAGAAGAATTTGTTTTGTTGAGTACTTTGAGTACATTTAATCTCCATAGCCTTGCAAAAAAAAACTCCCCTTTTTCAGATGTGGAAATCAAGACTCAGAAATGTAGTGTGATCTATTCAACATCTCAAAATATGGGTTCAAATCCAAATCCCATGATCCTAAATGCTATATACATTGTCTCCCAAATGAAGAAGGGCTTCTCATGAAAGTAAGAAAAGTCTGAAGTGGCCTAGGTGGCTAAAGTGGATGACAACCTGCCCCCTGGCTCTGGTTTATGAGGTTAAAGTTATGCACAAAGAGCAGGCTCTGTTTGAGGGGCTGAAACATGAATACGGTCTGAAGTAAAGATGCAATGGAATATACTCTGAACAGGTTGAGCAAAGTGCATTTGCAAAGGAATAGGGCTTTCAGAGGACCCTGTGGAACTGAATTTGGAGACTGGACAGCAGTAAGAAAATGGGCAAGGAGAGAGGGTGAGACTTCCAAGCATCCACAGGGATCAAAGAACAGATGTATGTTTGACTGAATGCCGTGAATACTTAGGGAAGCATGTGAGAACTCTGGGAATAAGCAGCTTGGACATGGTTAGAGGGGCTGAACGACCAAGAGTATCAGGAAGTACTCAGCCAGTGTGAAGCTACAGTATTCACTACAATCCTTCTCCCTGGACAGACTTCTCCACTAAGATGGTCTGGATGTCCCTCATCAAGTTCTGGCATAACCCTTGGTTCCTCTGGAAACTCCTGCTTCACTGCTATTAGCTGAGCTGTATCCTGCTGCAATGGCCAGAAGCAAGAAAATAAATCCCAGTCAGTAGCAGGAGTAGAAATGTAGAAATACAAGGTGGAAATACAAGGTGGTCAGGGATGGGTTTTTCAGGAGGAGTTGAAAGTTCCTGAGGTATGTTTAACACCATAGCTTATGCTCTTGGAAGTGGGTATAAATCTGGGTTATCATCCTAGACCACTCAAGAATGTATCAAGCCTAAAAGGAACAGAGAGGAACATTTTTGAAAAATCACTAAAGCTCCTGACTTCAGACATATTATACTGTAGTTTAGAAGATCTATATATTTACGTTATATTCAGAGATGGGTTAAAAGTAATAATTGTACATTTATTGTATCAGTCACTAAAAAGCAAAATATTTAATATTAAGAGTGGCTAAGAAAAATTGTACCTTAAAACTGGAATTCAAATAACCCAAAACAGATCTCCCAGGAAGTGTGTATAAACAGGCAGATGGCTCCTGAAAGGTGGCAGCAGCGCCCGTCTCCCAGCCACCTTTTGCCTAGAGACAGTTGCTAGGCAGTACTAGATTTGGTCATAAATGCACTTTTTACCCAATGGTCAGTATTATGACAATACATATACCCCCTCCCAATCAATTTCTCTGCTCCTGTTTCATTAAAGGCAAGAGACTGATAAACATTATTGGTGATGGCTAATAGTCTCGTGGATACTGAATTGTGCTGGGCTGTTTCCTGGACAAAAACATTATTTTTGCCTCCTAGGAGGATGTAGAAAAGGCTGAAAGCTACCTACTTCATTTGTTCTTAATTTCTTCGAGTCTGAGTACAAATGCTGTCCAGGGAGCAGAATGACAGAATAATGGATCTGAGACTCATTTTTCTTTCAAGTTCTTTTGTTGATTCATAAATAAATACTGCAACTCATTTAGATTAATGGGAAAGACAGACAAGAATTTGAAATACGTAAAGAAAACAAAGATGTTATCATTACAGAATTTTAAGGTTTTACCTTTGTTTGTATTGATGCTAGTGAAGTGCTCAGTAATACAATAAAAGGAGAAAGCATTATTGGCTTTGTTTTTGTCAGGTTGGTTTATTCCTCTTCATCAGTTCTTGTCTCATTGCAACAATAATTTGGAGTGACAGACTAAAAGGTGCAGAGCAACAGACAAGTTAAAGCTCAGTTCAGCTCAAGCAGACAAATCTTTTATTAATCAGACACTCCCAAAGGAGTCTTCCTATCGATCATCCTTCGATAGGTCATCCTTCCTATCGATCCCTCTTGGCTTCCCCCTTTTATACGTCCAGTCTCCTCCTTTTGGTTATGCCTGGTGCAAAGTAGGGCTTGTACCCACAAGCAATCAATGAAAAGGAATGGAAATGGGCATACGCTTAAGGCCGATTGACAACTGTAAGTTATGTAACCGCAGGCTATGTTGTTTGTCTTCCCATAATTCAGTCTGTTATAACTCCCGCTTGCCAATGCAGGAGATATAAGAGACACTGGTTCAATCCCTGGGTCTGGAAGATTCCCCAGAGGAAGGCACTGCAATCCACTCTGATAGTCTTGCTTGGAGAATCCCATGGACAGAGGAGCCTAGAGGGCTATGGTTCATAAGGTTGCACAGAGTTGGACATGACTGATCTCCTGAAGGAAGGGAAGATAACCTGGAGGAATGGAATGGCTACCCACTCCAGTATTCTTGCCTGGAAATCATCTATTTAGACCCATAAAGTAAAATAAAGGAGCATGCGAATTCTTTTCATGTCATTTATATATGTCTATTATTTAAATAAAAACTACCTACTCCACCCACTTTTTCTTACCACTTTTATTCTCCCCAAATCTATGATTTTGTGCATCAAAATTTGTTTACTTTGTCTCTCTTTACCTAAAGTCCTAATTCGGTAACTTATTCGAATATGCATGTAAACAATTTCATATCCAGGAGCTTTTCCTATGGATCTAAAGTAACATTAGCCACCAAGTGAAGATTTTTGTTGTTGTTACAGAAGAAAATAAAATAGAACAATACATCTTATATTTATTTTAGATATATTTAGAATGCCACATAAAAGCTCTTGTAGATTTCTCTTATATATGAGAACTAGGGCACTATTCAAAGATAAGCATTTTTTTTAAAGGATACTATTAAGGTGATTTCAGATCACTGTAGTTTATACGTATTTAAGACAAGAAGCTTTTTTGTCAATAAAAACTTATATAATGATACTTTCCAGTATATAATGTATCTTCATTTTTAATACATTACTTCTGGAACCTCAATAATAAAAGACAATCGCTTTCAAAATGATTTTGAGGGTAAAAATATCTCATATCATATATTTTACATAGCTTTATATAAGTAAGAAAGACTTCCTCAGTGATCAGTGCAAAGAAATAGAGGAAAACAATAGAATGGGAAAGACTAGAGATCTCTTCAAGAAGATTAGAGATGCCAAGGGAACATTTCATGTGAAGATGGGCTCAATAAAGGACAGAAATGGTATGGACCTAACAGAAGCAGAAGATATTAAGAAGAGGTGGCAAGAATACACAGAAGAACTGTACAAAAAGATTTTTACAACCCAGATAATCACAATGGTGTGATCACTCACCTAGAGCCAGACATTCTGGAATGTGAAGTCAAGTGGGTCTTAGGAAGCATCACTACGAACAAAGCTAGTGGAGCTGATGGCATTCCAGTTAAACTACTTCAAATCCTAAAAGATGATGCTGTGAAAGTGCTGCACTCAATATGCCAGCAAATTTGGAAAACTCAGCAGTGGCCACAGGACTGGAAAAGGTCAGTTTTCATCCCAATCCCAAAGAAAGGCAATGCCAAAGAATGCTCAAACTACCGCACAATTGCACTCATCTCACATGCTAGTAAAGTAATGCTCAAAATTCTCCAAACCAGGCTTCAACAGTACATGAACCGTGAACTTCCAGATATTCAAGCTGGTTTTAGAAAAAGCAAAGGAACCAGATATCAAATTGCCAACATCTGCTGGATCATCAAAAAAGCAAGAGAGTTCCAGAAAAACATCTATCTGCATTATTGACTTTGACTGTGTGGATCACCACAAACTGTGGAAAATTCTGAAAGAGATGGGAATAACAGACCACCTGACCTGCCTCTTGAGAAATCTGTATGCAGGTCAGGAAGCAACAATTAGAACTGGACATGGAACAACAGACTGGTTCCAAATAGGAAAAGGAGTACGTCAAGGCTGTATATTGTCACTCTGCTTATTTACTTCTGTGCAGAGTACATCATCAGAAACACTGGGCTGGAAGAAGCACAAGTTGGAATCAAGATTTCTGGGAAAAATATAAATAACCTCAGATATGCAGATGACACCACCCTTATGGCAGAAAGCGAAGAACTAAAGAGCCTCTTGATGAAACTGAAAGAGGAGAGTGGAAAAGTTGGCTTAAAGCTCAACATTCAGAAAACTAAGATCACGGCATCTGGTCCCATCACTTCATGGCAAATAGATGGGGAAACAGTGGAAATAGTGACAGACGTTATTTTCGTGGGCTCCAAAATCACTGCAGATGGTGACTGCAGTCATGAAATTAAAAAACGCTTATTCCTTGGAAGGAAAGTTATGACCAACCTAGACAGCATATTAAAAAGCAGAGACATTACTTTGCCAACAAAGGTCCGTCTCGTCAAGGCTATGGTTTTTCCAGTGGTCATGTATGGATGTGACAGTTGGACTATAAAGAAAGCTGAGCACCGAAGAATTGATGCTTTTGAACTGTGGTGTTGGAGAAGACTCTTGAGAGTCCCTTGGACTGCAAGCAGATCCTACCAGTCCATCCTAAAGGAGATCAGTCCTGAGTGTTCATTGGAAGGACTGATGTTGAAGCTGAAACTCCAATACTTCGGTCACCTGATGTGAGGAACTGACTCATTTGGAAAGACCCTGATGCTGGGAAATATTGAAGGCGGGGGAAGAAGGGGACGACAGAGGATGAGATGGTTGGATGGCATCACTGACTCAATGGACATGAGTTTGGATAAACTCTGGGAGCTTTTGATGAACAGGGAGGCCTGGTGTGCTGCAGTCCATGGGGTCACAAAGAGTCGGACACGACTGAGTGACTGAACTGAACTGATATAAATAATCACTGAAAATCAATAGCTTTGAGAACTTTCATGCTGTTTTATTAACTTTCATGCTGTTTTTTCCTAACCTTATAGGCTCTCTGTCCATGGGATTCTCCAGACAAGGATACTGGAGTGGGTTGCCATGCCCTCCTCTGTCACCCTCTTCTCCTTTTGTCTGCCTTAAATCTTTCCCAGAATTAGGGTCTTTTCCAATGAGTCAGCTCTTCACATCAAGGGACCAAAGTATTGGAGCTTTAGCTTCAGCATCAGTCCTTCCAATTAGTATTCAGGGTTGATTTCCTTTCAGACTGATTTGATCTCCTTGCTGTCCAAGGGATTCTCAAGAGTCTTCTCCAGCACCACAATTCGAAAGCATCAGTTCTTAAGTGCTCTGCCTTCTTTGTGGTCCAGCTCTCACAATTGTACGTGATTACCGGAAAGATCACCTGGTAAATCCCATGGACGGAGGAGCCTGGTAGGCTACAGTCCATGGGGTCGCTAAGAGTTGGACACGACTGAGTGACTTCACTTTCACTTTTCCCTTTCATGCACTGGAGAAGGAAATGGCAACCCACTCCAGTATTCTTGCCTGGAGAATCCCAGGGATGGGGGAGCCTGGTGGGCTGCAGTCTATGGGGTCGCACAGAGTTGGACACGACTGAAGCGACTTAGCAGCAACTGGAAAGATCATAGCCTTGATTACACAGACTTTTGTCAGCAAAATGATGTCTTTGCCTTTTAACAGACATCCCCATCACCTGGACACAACACTTTCAAAACAAACATCTTTTCCTGAAAGCAGTTATGCTTCCAACATTCTCATTTTTGCTAAAAGTACCATCACATTGGTGGTCCTTCAGACTTAAAGTCTTGGAGCCATAATTGCCTCCTCCCCTACACATTCGCTGTGTCTAATGCCAAAATCTAGCTTCTTACTCCTTTTGCTCTCTTCTACTGAGCCATCTGATTAATGTTTTCCTATCACTTTATTCTACTTTCCAGCACAAATATGTATATATATTCTCTATTCCTTACAGTTTAAGCTAACATTTTTTTAAGTCTCGAATTAAGAGGATCCAATCTTAGCCTTTCAACTGTCCAACAAGCCTCTGCTCTAGTCACCCTGTGCCCTCCTCAAAGTTCCTGGCACCTAGCAGACATGATCCTTGATTTTCTCAGTCCCTCTCCAAACCTTCATTACTGCCTTTAAGTCTGTTTTACCTGGAAAACTCTTCAGGTTTTTGTCTCTAATCATTTCCTAATCTAGTTATCCCATAAAACTATTCTGAATTCCCATTCCTCCATAAAGCTTCCTCAATTCTTCACACTGACACTAATAGAACACCCTCAATTAGTAACTTAAGTTTTTTTTTAATTGAAGTACAATTGATTTACAATGTTGTGTTAATTTCTGCTGTGCAGCAGTGATTCAGTTATATTAATACCTATATGTATCTTCTTCCATTATGGAAGATATAATACATATATCTTATATATGTATTATATACATAGGATATTATATACATATAATACATATATCCTCTTCGATTATGGTTTATGACAGATATTAAATACAGTTCCCTGTGCTATACTGTAGAATCTTTTTGATTATCCATACTGTATACACCAGTTTGCATCTGCTAGTCCCAAACTCCCAATCCAACACTCCCTCTTCCCCCTCCATCTTGGCAACCACATGTCTGTTCTCTATGTCTGCGAGTCTGTTTCATAGTAAGTTCATTTGTGTCATATTTTAGATTCCACACGTACTCATTAGTAACTTTCAAGTCCGTTGGCACCTCCACATGTTCTAGAATGTTATTAGTCAAGAATCTTAACTCATAATGAGAGCTGATACTTACATAGTGCGTATTCTGTATCAAGCGCCAATCTACTTTATCTATACTAAACTCAATTATTCACATCAACTTTATGAAGTAGAAATTATTAAAATTCCTATTTTCAAGTGAGGAAATTGGGGCACAAAGAGGCTGTATAATCTGCCCACTTAGTAAGTGGCAGAATTTGGAATCAAATCCAGGCACAATGGTTCCATAGTCCACATGCCCTAAACCACTAACCCTTACTATAGATTCCTTTCAGTTCATATACAATATACAATACATATACAATATCTAGATCAACATCATCATCTGGTCAAAGATGATGAAACATCAAAGAGAAACAAAGCAGGAGAGATATTCAGTTACAAAAAGTTACATAAAGCAGTGTTTTTCAAAATTGAATATGCTGTGAATCACCCATGGATCTTTTAAAATGCAGAGTCTAACTTAGTTGATATAAGGTGCAGACTGAGCTTCTACATTTTTAACAAGTCCCCCCATGATGCTGGTCCATATATTTCACACCAAGTGACAAGAACAAAGAGAAATGTAAGCTGAGGCTGGAACTAAGTTTTGACTTATTCCATTCACTCTTATCCCAAACATTATGCTAATAGTTAAGGAGGAAGAAAAATGTGACTAAGAGAATTTACTGGGAAAAAATTTACTTTATTTTCAATCATCTGCTTGCTGATTATGAAAGGCAAGTACAGTTTATGATGCTTTTTTCCACGTACATTTTAATTTTGTAGTAGTATAAAAAGTACATTTAGGGACTTTGCTTGTGGTCCAGTGGTTAAGAATCCACCTTGCAATGGAAGGGACATGGGTCCAATCCCTGGTCAGGGAACTAAGACCACACACGCCATGGTGCAGCTAAGCCTGTGCACCACAATGAAAGATGGTGCCACAACTGAGACCCAACATAAACAAATAAATAAATCATTTCTTTACAAAGTACATTTACACAGTGCAAAGCTTTACCGGTTCTCTCAGATCTGCCTGAGCACAGAGCTTGTCCAAGATTTATCATCTATACATTTACTATTCATTTCTCTGTATCCTATTGATTTGTTGCTCTGGGTAGTGCCTTGGGGATACAGGATTGAAGGAGGAAAGAGTATGTGGTAGGAAAACAAGCTTTCCAAGGTACCAGAAAGCTGGAGTCTGGACACCACTTGTGAATATTTGGGCATTCAGTTTAGTTTTTCCTCTGAATGAGTTCATCACAGAGTTAGACTAGAAAACCAGAGTTCCAGATGTCAATTTTTTTTTTTTACAGTGGGATATATATTTCCTAAAGAAAAGTGAAAGTTAAAGTTGCTCAGTTGTGTCTGACTCTTTGTGACCCCATGGACTGTATAGTCCATGGAATTCTCTAGGCCAGAATACTGGAATGGGTAGCCCTTCCCTTCTCCAGGTGATCTTCCCAATCAAGGGATCAAACCCAGGTCTCCTGCATTGTAGGCAGATTCTTGACCAGCTGAGCCACAGTGGAAGCCCAAGAATACAGGAATGGGTAGCCTATCCCTTCTCCAGTGGATCTTCCTAATCCAGGAATCGAACTGCGGTCTCCTGCATTGTAGGTGAATTCTTTACCAACTGAGCTATCAGGGAAGCCCATATATTTCCTAAGGGCTTCCTAAATAGTGATATGTGTCCTTGGTATCCAAAGCACAAGACAAAATTAAGCTTTCCAGATCTGGAAGGACTTGCCTCATGCAGCTAGTGTTAGCAGTTGTAAATCTCTCTTTTCAGGGGCTCTGGTGGCCAAGGGAAGCTGCACTGAGGTATGCCAGGAAATGTGGCCAGCTGGTTTCCATTAAGTCTGTGTGACCTTAGCCAAATACACAAATATGTCAGAACTTGAGGAGAGTGTGTGTGTTCTCTTTCTAGCCATCTATTACTATTTAGGGGCTTCCCTGGTGGCTCTAATTTATTTAACTAATATGCAGAGCACGTTTTGAGAAACGCTGGGCTGGATGAGTTACAAGCTGGAATCAAGATAGGCAGGAGAAACATCAATAACCTTTGGTATGCAGATGATACACTCCAATGGCAGAAAGTGAAGAGGAACTAACAAGCCTCTTGCTGAGGGTGAAGGAGGAGAGTGAAAGAGCCAGCTTAAAACTAAATATTAAAAACTAAGAACATGGCATCTGGTCCCATCAATGGCAAACAGAAGGGGAAAAAGTAGAAACAGCAACAGATTTCCTCTTCTCGGAGTCTAAAATCACGGCAGATGGTGACTGCAGCCATGAAATCAGAGGATGATTGTTTCTTGGCAGGAAAGCTATGACAAACGTAGATAGTGTGTTAAAAAGGAAAGACATCATTTTGCAACAAAAGTCCGTATAAGCAAGGTTATGGTCTTTCCAGTAGTCATGTACAGCTGCGAGAGCTGGACAATCAATAAAGAAGGCAGAGCACTGAAAAATTGATGCTTTTGAACTGTGGTGTTGGAGAAGACCCTTGAGAATCCCCTGGACAGCAAGGAAATCAATCCTGAATACTCACTTGAAGGACTGATGCTGAAGCGATACTTTGGTCACTTGATGTGAACAGCCGACTCATTGGAAAAGATCCTGATGCTGGGAAAGATTGAAGGCAGAAGGAGAAGAGGGTGACAGAGGATGATGTGGCTGGATGGCATCGCTGATATAATGGACATGAACTTGGGCAAACTCTGGGAGATGGCAAAAGACAGGGAAGCCTGGCATGCTGCTGTCCTTGGGGTTGTGAAGAATTGGGCATGACTCGGCAACTGAACAACAACTATTGGCTCAGATGGTAAAGAATCTGCCTGCAATGCAGGTTTGATCCCTGAGTCGGGAAGATCCCCTGGAGGAAGGGAATAGCTACCCACTCCAGTATTCTTGCCTGGAAATCATCTATTTAAACCCACAGAGTAAAAAACAGGAGCATGCCAATTCTTTTCATGTCATTTATATGTCTATTCTTTAAATTAAAACTACTTACTCCACTCCTTTTTCTTACCACTTTTACCCTCCGCAAATTTATGATTTTGTGGGTCAAAATTTGTTTGCTTTGTCTTTCTTTAACTAAACTCCTAATTCTGTAACTTATTATAATATGCATGTAAACAATTCCATATCCAGGAGCTTTTCCTATGGATGTAAAGTAACATTAACCACCAAGTGAAGATTTTGTTGTTGTTAAAGAAGGAAATAAAATAGTACAATACTCCTTATATTTATTTTAGATATATTTAGAATGCCACATAAAATAGCTCTATGAGAGCTGAAAAATAAACCTTGTAGATTTCGCTTATATATGAGAACTAGGGCATTATTCATGGATAAGGATTTTTTTTAAAAGGATACCATTAAGGTGCTTTCAGATCACTGTAGTTTATACATATTTAACACAACATGGTTTTTTGTTAATAAAAATTTATATAATGATACTTTCCAGTATAAAATGTATCTTCATTTTTAATACATTACTTCTAGAACAATTAATAAACATGAATTATTAAAGACATTACTTTAAAAAAGATTTTGAGGGTAAAACTATCTCATGTAATACATTTTACATAGCTTTATGTAAGTATTCATTGAAAATCAATAGCTATAAGACCTGTTGTGCTATTTTATTAACTTGCCTCCTCCTTCCACGGTATAATTATTATTATTATTATTTTCAATAAATTTATTTATTTTAGTTGGGGGCTAATTACTTTACAGTATTGTAGTGGTTTTTGCCATACATCGACACAAATCAGCCATGGGTCTACAAGCGTTCCCCATCCTGAACCCCGTTCCCACCTCCCTCCCCATCCCATCCCTCTAGGCCATCCCATCGCCCCAGCCCTGAGCATCCGTCTCATGCACTGAACCTGAAATGGTGTTCTGTTTCACATATGATAATATACATGTTTCAATGCTATTCTCCCAGAACGTCCCACCCTCACCTTCTCCCTCAGAGTCCATAAGACTGTTCTATGCATCTGTGTCTCTTATTCTGTCTCGCATATAGGGTTATTGTTACCATCTTTCAAATTCCATATATATGCATTAGTATACTGTATTGGTGTTTTTCTAGTGTGTTGGGGAGGGGAGACTTATTTTTTTGCCCTCAACATTTCATTAACTAGTTTACAGAAAGGCATTTTGCCTATGAACTGTTTAAAATTGAGATACAATTGATCTGCGATATTATATTAGTGTCAGGTGTACAATGTAAGAGATTCAAAATTTTTATAGATTATACTCCATTTATAGCTATTATAAAATATTGGCTATATTCTCTGTGCTGTGCAATATATCCTTGTATCTTATTTAGTTTGTGCCTCTTGATCTCCTACCCCTATCTTGCTCTCCTCCCCTACTCTCTGCCCACTGGGAACCACTAGTTTGTCATCTATATCTTTGAGTCTGTTTCTTTTTGTTATATTCTCTAGTTGATTTTTTAGATTCTACATTAAGTGTAGCATACAGTATTTATCTTTCTCTGTCTGACTTATTTCATTAAGCATAACATCCTCCAGTTCCATTCATGTTGTTGCAAGTCCCATGAACTTTCATTAATAGCAGATTGCCTTTAGAGTGCCATGTCAGGCACTGTGATCTTTATGTAACAGACTTCTCAACATATATCCCAAAAAAGGAGTAGGAAAAGAGAAAGCTCTCTCAGATAACTCGCTATTTCAGCACTGATTCTTGCATCAAGTACAAAGGCTGATTTCTTGGTTCACCGTCCCCCCTACTATAAGTCAAGTCCTTGTCTTTTGTAGACAAAAGTTGTGTTAAAGAGCACAAGAGAATCTAACACCATTTCATTAAGGTGGCATTGGAGACAAAAAAAAATCCTTTGAATTATATAGAGGACATCATTTCACTGACAGATGGGCTTCGTGTACTCAACGTACTTCAGTTAAGTTTTGTAATTGTGAGCTATCTGCTTTTGGCAATGCTACAGAGTCATATATTCCAAACTTAGGAGAATATAAATTTGAAAGAATTAAGACATTGTCTAAAAATACACTTGAATTAAATGTGGAAGACTTGAGGTGAAGAAAGAATTTAAAAGCTAATGATATTATCTCTTGATAACCTTTACAAAAGCCCAAGACTGATTTATCACATGAGGAATAAGCAGACTTCACACCCAAATACCAAGCTTTTTCAGAAAAAGATTTTGGAGGGGCAAACAAAGAAAAAAGAATCACAGGTAAAGTTTTGCAGGTAAAATAAAGCTATACAAAAGGAAAGCTAAGGGACTTCCCTGGTGTTCTAGTGATTAAGACTCCAAGCTTCCACTACTGGTGAGCTGGGTTCTATCCCTGGTCAGGGAACTAAGATCCTGAAAGCCATGTGACACAGCAAAAACAGCAACAGCTAAAACCCCACGGCTGCAAAAAGCAAAACATTATAACGAGAATGATATCTAGTATCATGTTACATGAAAAATTTATTTGGATTACAGAATAGTGTAATCTCTTCAATCACAAAGATAAAAGCAACTAAAAGTCTGCTGTAAAGTAGAACTGATTAAACAAGCAAATAAGAGAAATTAGTTTGCTGGTCCTGTCAAGATCTTACTGCCTCTTTTTTAAAATTATTTTTTCCAGCTTTAAATTTTTTTAATTTAAACTTTTCTTTTGATTTATTCTTTTTTTTCCTTCTTTTTTTTTTTTACTGGAGTATATTTGATTTACAATGTTGTATTATTGCATCTTTAAAGAGACAAACTGAGAGATATAATCAGAAGCTTCAGACCCTGTAGAAAATGCTACATCAAATGAACAGCTTCAGGAATCTGATTAAAGTCATCCTTCCTCCATTTCTAGCCCACTTGAAGGTCAGTTTACACAAGAATGGCACCAGGACACTTGTCTGTGTGTGTGTGTTCCCACTCTGAATTCAAAGGCAGCATTCATCAATGGTCCAGCCACTTTTTTCAATAACAAACTCACCACTAGGTTGCAGTCTTAGCTCAACCCCTCCTTTGAGAACAAATTCCTATGCATAAAATAAATAAACTACAAGGATATATCGTACAACACAGGGAATACAATCAATATTTTATAATAACTATAAATGGAATATAAGCTTTAAATGTTGTGAATCACTATGTTGCACACCTGAAACATATAATGCTGCATGTCAGTTATAGCTCAAAAAATCCATTCAAAAGCAGTTAACCATTTAGTAGTTTAACACATATTACTTTTCTCTTGTGACAAAAGCTGACACAAGCCACATTCAGTTTATCAATCAGTTCACTGGCCCATCCAAATGCCGTGCAGACACACTGTTTTTCAAGAGCATAAAAACTCACATATTGCCTGTCAAAATGTTCCCACTCATCAGCAGGCAGCCTGCTTAAGAACTTCCTTCCATTACAAGCACATAATCATGTAGCCCCCCTATCATTCCTTGGGTATTTTAAGCCTCTAGTTTCAATGTAGAACAAATGGTTAAATAACAGGTACATACTTTTCCTCCTCTTTGTTTCATTGCTTATACTGGGTCCTGAGATCGCCATATAAGGCCATGGAGGTTGACTCCTTTGAAAAGTCTACCTGTCTGTAATCGTTGTCAGCACTTGCATTAGTAGTTTTCCAAAAAAACTTCAGGTCATATTCATTCTTTAATCCCTAAAGGCGTATTTTTAAAGGAACTTGACACTTCTCATTTTAAAAGAGAAAATCCAGAAATAAAACAGGGAAACAAACAATAATTTCTTATTTGTAATGCATTTGAATTCTCTTGAATATTTTCTAATGGAAGTGCCTGTAAATATATTCCACAAATGACTCAGTTCTGTGGGTGGTTTAGGGTGGAGGAGATAGCTATCACAAACTTTTCTGGAGAAAATACTGAGGAAAGCCTTTATGTGAACCTGTTTCTGCTTTCCTGGCTTTGGCTTAGAGATGGGAAGTGTGTTCAGTGGGCAAGAAAATACCAAAGGCAGGGCAGGGGGAACAGCTCTTGCCTCTCCCCATTTTCTGGAAGCAAGTTCTCTCTGCACGACCCCAGCCCCCGCCCCCGCCCCCGCTCCCGCCAAGCATGGGCAGACAGACAGAAGCTAAGAGGTTAGCTTTCTGGGCTGAGAAACTTATCAGACGGTGGCCATGGGCAGGGAAGATGACCATCCTCAGAAGCTGGCTTTCTCAGGCAGGACTGAATGGCAGTCACAAATTTCAGAGGGGAGCTTGCTCACTCAAAGTGTGCCCCTATATTGGGCAGCGTCAGCATCACCACTGGCTTAGAGCTTGTTAGAAATTTAAATTCTTAGACCCTACCCTGGTTTTGGTGGTTTAGTTGCTAAGTCGTGTCCAACTCTTGCGACCGCATGGACTGTAGCCTGACAGGTTCCTCTGTCCATGCGATTCTCTAGGCAAGAATACTAGAGTGGGTTGCCATTCCCTTCTCCAGGGTATCTTCCCAACCCAGGGATCAAACTCAGGTTTCCTGCATTGCAGGCAGATTCTTTACCATCTGAGCTACAAGGGAAGCCCTAGGCCCTACCCTAGATCTACTTAATTAGAATATCTGGGGTTGAAGCTTATAGCTTACTATGAAGGATGTTGGATTCCTGATCTCCGAAGAAAAAGATTTAGCTTCGGGACCAGGGACCAGGCTTGATCACGCAAGAGCTTTTGTGTAGCAGAGTTTTATTAAAGTGAAAAAAGGAAAGAGGAAGCTTCTGACATAGACATCAGAAGGGGGACAGAGAGTGCCCCCCTTGCTAGTCTAAGCAAGGGAGTCATATACTTTTTTAATTAGTTATTACAATAAATCAAAAGAATGTCTCAAGGTTGTAAAGATCTTACTAGACCTACTCCCATAATTAGCATTTTAAGATAACAGGATTAGCCAGAATGTTTTCAGGAAGGAGAAACTGTCCTCAAGCAGGATACATTGTTGTTATATAATCCTTAGTACAGAGTTTAAACTGAGTTGTTTGTTCTGTAATCATCAGTTCCGAGTTTAAAGAAAAAAACGTTTTATGTGACTAAGGCTAAGGAATGTAGAGAAAAAAAAAAGATGTTTGTTTTTCGCTCCTCCTTGAGAATTCCAGACCCCTATCTCCATTTTGAGAGCCCCAGACCCCTTTCTCCTCCTTGGGGACCCCGGACTTTTTATCAACCTGCCTAGGAATTGATTCTCTCAAAACCAAGGAATTTGCATCTTAATAAGCTCTACAGATGACTGATTCATGTTAAAGCACTGGTCTATAGCCATTGGAAGCCTAAAAGTGAGGCTGAGTCTGTCTGTGAGGCCCACAGGAGGCTTTGCCCAAGTTGAGAAGGATCAGCAGTCTCCTTCAGCCACCAGGCCACAGGGGCCACTACTCCTCATGGAGAGGAGGCAGCTAAGAAGGGTCCTGGGGTCCCAGGAGCCTCTCCTGCCCCTGTATCTTAAGATCATGTAAGCCACGTACCTCTCTCCCCAGGTATCTGGCCCTCCTGAAGGAGGAAAGAAGATAGATAAGAGACTCAGTATCTTATGCAAGAAAACCCAAGCACTACCCAGAAGAATTATTTAAAATATTGGATAAGACTTTTAACTGGATTGGACATCTTTTTTTTTTTTTATTGTTT
The DNA here is from genome assembly GCF_054371585.1 of Giraffa tippelskirchi. Classification (NCBI taxonomy): domain Eukaryota; kingdom Metazoa; phylum Chordata; class Mammalia; order Artiodactyla; family Giraffidae; genus Giraffa; species Giraffa tippelskirchi. The sequence continues at coordinate 69,149,729 of NC_137277.1, forward strand.
TTTAAGCAGAGAATGGTGAGCATGGGAAGAAGACCAGATCAGCTACAAAGTGAAGAAGCTACAAGCTATCTGTACATTTAAATTATGTTAACATGCATTGTAAATTTCCAAGAGTGAAAGGCTGTATAGCATTTCCACACTTTTTTCAACACAGATCCTTATTTTCCCCTCCAAAAATAATAAAAGCTAACCCTGATTGTGCACTTATTATTTGCCAGGGACTGTATTAAGTAAGAACACTTAAATAGAGAGAAGAGAATAACAGGAAAGTAGATTCCATGTCATTACCATTGTAGCAGTGAATATGCAACGAAGCGAAGACTTAAGACTTGGGGGTCCTCCATGGAAACAACTAAAAATGTCCATTATTCAGCAAAGGAATGAATAAAGAAGATGTGGCACATATATAATTGAATATTATTCAGCCATAAAAAGGAATGAAATTGTGCTGTTTGCAGAGACATGGATGGACTTAAGGACTGTCATACAGAATGAAGTAAGTCAGAAAAACAAATACCGTATATTAACGCATATATGCGGGATCTAGAAAAATGGTACAGATGAACTCATTTGCAAAGCAGAAAGAGACACATTGTAGAGAACAAACATATGAAAATCAAGGGGAGAAAGGGAGGTGGGATGAATTGGGAGATGGGACTGACATATATATATATATATTCTGTGTGTGTGTTAGTCACTCAGTTGTATCCAACTCTTTGTGATCCCATAGGCTGCAACCCACAGACTACTCTGTCCATGGAATTCTCGAGGCAACAATACCAGAGTGGGTTGTCATTCTGTTCTCCAGAGCATCTTCCTGACTCAGGGATCAAACCTGGGTCTCCTCCATTGCAGGCAGAGTCCTCACCATCTGAGTCCTCAGGGAAGCCCATATATATACTACTACGCATAAAATAGATAACTAGTCAGAACCTACTGCATAGCACAGGAACTTTACTCAGTGCTCTATGGTGACCTAAGTGGGAAGGAAATCTACAAAAGAGGGGATATATGTAAACATATAGTGGATTCACTTTTCCGTACAGCAGAAAATAACACAACATTGTAAAGCTACTATACTCAAATAAAAATTAACTTAAAAAAATTTAGGGGCCCACACTTGCATAGCCTCTTCCAAGGCCCTGTGTCTAATTTCATATTGTTTTCTTCAAAAAGGCTGCTGTATTTCAGCTCCACTATCCTTGGCCACCCAGCTGCCACCTACATTAAATGCAAGGTCAGTGATAGTGCTTACCTGGTAAAGAAAAACAATGGGGAAAAAGATGTGCCTTAGCCGGATATACCTTGGAGATTAGGAAACTGAGATACAGTGGGCTGAAGGAACTTATTTAGTTAAAAAGCATTGGTTTACCTCAAGAGCTGAGGTTTGAGCCTTGGCCACCTGACCACATGCTCCACACTCTTAATCACTATGCTATCCTGCCTCTCTCCAGCTTGAGGTGTTATTCCCATAGTAAACTAGTTTTGGAATTTGTTTATAGTAGACTAGGTCAGGCATCTTGGGGAAAAAGTTAATCCACCTACATACACTCATGCAAAGTTAAAGAACCACATGAGAGTTGAAGAATAATGCAAGCCCAGCTCTGCCAGATGAGGGAACTGAGTCCAGGCTGATAGTTTTCACCTTACACTAAACTTTGGGCAGGCCACAAGAGGGAGGAGGAAATTTATGAACCCAGAGTCAGGCTCAGCAATGGAAACAAGCCCTATTAGTGGTCCTTCAGAATCAAAAAGTAGCTGAAGTCACAATGGAGAGGGCAAATGGTGATGAGGCTGGAGGGAAGGGCCACAGGGCTACAAACGGGGTATGCATAGATGTGGAGTGTGCTTATGCTAAATTCTTTTCCTCTCATTCTCCTGTTCAGTTCAGTTCACTTGCTCAGTCGTGTTCAACTCTTTGTGATCCCATAGACTGCAGCATGCCAGGCCTCCCTGTCCATCACCAACTCCCGGAGTTTATTCAAACTCATATCCATTGAGTCAGTGATGCCATCCAACCATCTCATCCTCTGTCGTTCCCTTCTCCTCCCGTCTTCAATCTTTCCCAGCATCAGGGTCTTTTCCAATTAGTCAGACTCTGTTATCATTCTATGAGGCCACCATCACCCTAATACCAAAACCAGACAAAGATGCTACAAAAAAAGAAAACTACAGGCCAATATGACTGACGAACATAGATGCAAAAATCCTTAACAAAATTCTAGCAAACAGAATCCAACAACATATTAAAAAGATATTACATCATGACCAAATGGGCTTTATCTCAGGAATGCAAGGATTCTTTAATATCCACAAATCAATCAATGTAATACACCACATTAACAAATTGAAAGATAAAAACCATATGATTATCTCAATAGATGCAGAGAAAGCCTTTGACAAAATTCAACATCCATTTATGATAAAAACCCTCCAAAAAGCAGGAATAGAAGGAACATACCTCAACATAATAAAAGCTATATATGACAAACCCACAGCAAACATTATCCTCAGTGGTGAAAAATTGAAAGCATTTTCCCTAAAGTCAGGAACATTGACTTGCGGATGTTAAAGAAACCTTGCATTCCTGGGATAAAGCCCACTTGGTCATGATGTATGATCTTTTTAATATGATGTTGGATTCTGTTTGCTAGAATTTTATTAAGGATTTTTGCACCTATGTTCATCAGTGATATTGGCCTGTAGTTTTCTTTTTTTGTGGCATCTTTGTCTGGTTGTGGAATTAGGGTGATGGTGGCCTCATAGAATGAGTTTGGAAGTTTACCATCTTCTGCAATTTTCTGGAAGAGTTTGAGTAGGATAGGTGTTAGCTCTTTTCTAAATTTTTGGTAGAATTCAGCTGTGAAGCCGTCTGGTCCTGGGCTTTTGTTTGCTGGAAGATTTCTGATTACAGTTTCGATTTCCGTGCTTGTGATGGGTCTGTTAAGATCTCCTGTTTCTTCCTGGTTCAGTTTTGGAAAGTTATACTTTTCTAAGAATTTGTCCATTTTTTCCAAGTTGTCCATTTTAGTGGCATATAGCTGTTGGTAGTAGTCTCTTATGATCCTTTGTATTTCTGTGGAGTCTGTTGTGATCTCTCCATTTTCATTTCTAATTTTGTTGATCTGATTCTTCTCCCTTTGTTTCTTGATGAGTCTGGCTAATGGTTTGTCAATTTTGTTTATCTTCTCAAAAAACCAGCTTTTAGTTTTGTTGATTTTTGCTATGGTCTCTTTTGTTTCTTTCGGAGAAGGCAATGGCATCCCACTCCAGTACTCTTGCCTGGAAAATCCCATGGACGGAGGAGCCTGGTAGGCTACAGTCCATGGGGTCGCTAAGAGTTGGATACGACCGAACGACTTCACTTTCACTTTTCTCTTTCATGCACTGGAGAAGGAAATGGCAACCCACTCCAGTATTCTTGCCTGGAGAATCCCAGGGACGGTGGAGCCTGGTGGGCTGCCGTCCATGGGGTCACACAGAGTCGGACACGACTGAAGCGACTTAGCAGCAGCTTAGCAGCTTTTGATTCTTTAGCATTTATTTCTGCCCTAATTTTTAAGATTTCTTTCCTTCTACTAACCCTGGGGTTCTTCATTTCTTCCTTCTCTAGTTGCTTTAGGTGTAGAGTTAGGTTATTTATTTGATTTTTTTCTTGTTTCTTGAGGTACGCCTGTATTGCTATGAACCTTCCCCTTAGAATTACTTTTACAGTGTCCCATAGGTTTTGGGTTGTTGTGTTTTCATTTTTGTTCGTTTCTATGCATAATTTGATTTCTTTTTTGATTTCTTCTGTGATTTGTTGGTTATTCAGAAGCGTGTTGTTTAGCCTCCATATGTTGGAATTTTTAATAGTTTTTCTCCTGTAATTGAGGTCTAATCTTACTGCATTGTGGTCAGAGAAGATGGCTGGGATGATTTCAATTTTTTGGAATTTACCAAGTCTAGATTTATGGCCCAGGACGTGATCTATCCTGGAGAAAGTTCCGTGTGCACTTGAGAAAAAAGTGAAATTGGTTGTTTTGGGGTGGAAAGTCCTGTAAATATCGATTAAATCTAATTTGTCTATTGTATCATTTAAAGTTTGTGTTTCCTTGTTAATTTTCTGTTTAGTTGATCTATCCATATGCGTGAGTGGAGTATTAAAGTCTCCCACTATTATTGTGTTATTGTTAATTTCCCCTTTCATACTTGTTAGTATTTTCCTTATATATTGTGGTGCTCCTATGTTGGGTGTATATATATTTATAATTGTTATATCTTCTTCTTGGATTGATCCTTTGATCATTATGTAGTGTCCTTCTTTGTCTGTTTTCACAGCCTTTTTATTTTAAAGTCTATTTTATCTGAAATGAGTATTGCGACTCCTGCTTTCTTTTGGTCTCCGTTTGCATGAAATATGTTTTCCCACCCCTTCACTTTCAGTCTGTATGTGTCCCTAGTTTTGAGGTGGGTCTCTTGTAGACAGCATATATAGGGGTCTTGTTTTTGTATCCATTCAGCCAGTCTCTGTCTTTTGGTTGGGGCATTCAACCCATTTACATTTAAGGTAATTATTGATAAGTATGGTTCTGTTGCCATTTACTTTGTTGTTTTGAGTTCGTGTTTAAACATCCTTTCTGTGTTTCCTGTTTAGAGAAGATCCTTTAGCATTTGTTGGAGAGCTGGTTTGGTGGTGCTGAATTCCCTCAGCTCTTGCTTGTCTGTAAAGCTTTTGAATTCTCCTTCATATCTGAATAAGATCCTTGCTGGGTACAGTAATCTGGGTTGTAGATTATTCTCTTTCATACTTTAAGTATGTCCTGCCATTCCCTTCTAGCCTGAAGAGTTTCTATTGAAAGATCAGCTGTTATCCTTATGGGGATCCCCTTGGGTGTTATTTGTTGTTTTTCCCTTGCTGCTTTTAATATTTGTTCTTTGTGTTTGATCTTTGTTAATTTGATTAATATGTGTCTTGGGGTGTTTCGCCTTGGGTTTATCCTGTTTGGAACTCTCTGGGTTTCTTGGACTTCTGTGACTATTTCTTTCCTCAATTTAGGGAAATTCTCAACTATTATCTCCTCGAGTATTTTTTCATGGCCTTTCCTTTTATCTTCTTCTTCTGGGACTCCTATGATTCGAATGTTGGGGCGTTTCATATTGTCCCAGAGGTCCCTGAGGTTTTCCTCATTTCTTTTGATTCTTTTCTCTTTTTTCCTCTCTGCTTCGTTTATTTCCATCATTCTATCTTCTACCTCACTTATCCTATCTTCTGCTTCTGTTATTCTACTGTTGATTCCCTCCAGAGTGTCTTTTATCTCCTTTATTTCATTATTCATTATATATTGACTCCTTTTTATTCTTCTAGGTCCTTGATAAACATTTCTTGCATCTTCTCAATCCTTGTCTCCAGGCTATTTATCTGTAACTCCATTTTGTTTTCAAGATTTTGGATCATTTTTATTATCATTATTCTAAATTCTTTTTCAGATAGATTCCCTATCTCCTCTTTTGTTTGGTTTGGTGGGCATTCTCATTTTCCTTTACTTGCTGAGTATTTCTCTGCCTTTTCATCTTGTTTAGATTGCTGTGTTTGGGGTGGCCTTTCTGTATTCTGGTAGATTGAAGTTTCTCTTTATTGTGGAGGTTCTTCACTGTGGGTGGGGTTGGACGGGTGGCTTGTCAAGGTTTCCTGGTTGGGGGAGCTTGTGTCGGTGTTCTGGTGGGTGGAGCTGGATCTCTTCTCTCTAGAGTGCAATGGAGTGTCCAGTATTGAGTTTTGACATGTCTATGGATTTGGTATGCCTCTGGGCAGCCTGTATATTGATGCTCAGGGCTATGTTCCTGCATTGCTGGAGAATTTGCGTGGTATGTCTTGCTCTGGAACTTATTGGCTCTTGGGTGGAGCTTGGTTTCAGTGTATATGTGGAGACTTTTGGATGATCTCTTATTAATTAATGTTTCCTCTGGCTTTCAGTCTTATTCTTGCAGTAGCCTCAAGACTTCTCCATCCATACAGCATCAATAATAAAACTTTTAGGCTAATGGTGAAAAGATTCTCCACAGTGAGGGATACCCAGAGAGGTTCACTGAGTTACATGGAGAGGTGAAGGGGGGGGTTTGAGGTGACCAGGAGGAGAAGAGGGGGACTCAAACGTGGAGAGAGCAGTCTAGCCAGTAAGCACTTCTCTCTGTGCTCTCCACAGTCTGGAACCCTCAGAGAGGTTCTCAGAGATACATAGAGAGGGAGGAGGAAGCTAATAGAGGTGAGCATGAGTAGAAAGGGAGGAATCAAGAGGGGAGAGAGAGATCTGGGCAGTATTCTGTTCCCAAAGTGTTCTCCGGTGCCCAGAACACCCTCAGAGATTCACAGAATTGGGTTGAGAAGAGAAGGAGGAGGGTGGGAGATAGAGGTTCCTTGGGGGAGAAGAGAGAGCGTCAATAGGGGGAGAGAGTAATCAAGCCAGTAATCCCACTCCTGAATAAAAATGGGTAGTAAACATTGGGTTCTTAAATGTACAAAATTGATATCAAATATGTAAAACAAAGATTAAAAATCTAGGGTAGAGGTTAGATTCTTAGAAAAATACAATATAAAAAAAAGAAAAAAGAAAACAAAATCACAAAAGTATAAGATATATGTATGCAGTTTGCTTTAAAAATAGGGTTGTTTTTTTTTTTGCAAGGTAATAGTGGGTTATAAAAATGAAAATTAAAGGTGTAATAGAGGACTTAAAGAAAAAAGTTAAAAAAAAAATTTTTTAATTTAAAAAGAAAAAAAAATTGTAATAGTAAAAATATATCCAGGACTTTCTCTGGAGCTATTGTGAGCAGTGTGGGGTCTGTTCAGTTTCAGATAGCTCCTTGTTCCTGCTTATAATTTTCAAGACCTATAGGCCTCTTTCAATGCAGTCGGTGATAACTACAGGGATTTTAATCTGTTGGCCTGTCACTTCCAAAGGGGTGGAGGTGGTCTCTTTAGGTTCGCTTGTTCAGTCGTGCTGTGGGGAGGGAGGAACACTGCAAACCAATATCACTGGCGTGTGTGTGGAGAGCCCGCAGTGTCTCGGCCACACTGGGTTTGCCCCTGCTCACGGTGTGTGTGCTTTCCCAGTCTACCCTGCTCAGGCTTCTGGTTACTCGGCCGGGTAGTGGGCCCTGAGATGTGTGCACTTCCCAGGTCTAAGCCGCTCAGGTTCAGGTTCCCGGGTACTCCACAAAGGCGCAGACTCGGTTGGGCCCGTGGTTTGTGCTGTTCCCGGTCGGAGAAGCTCAGGCAGCCAGGAGTTTGGCGAGCGCACTCTCCCCTGTTGGGGCGGTGCGGTTTATCATCTCCCTGGTCCCCGCCTCAGTTTACGGGTGCGCCCGGCTCTGGTGTGCTTTGTGTTAGTTCTGGGGAGCTGGTCTCTGGCTGTGACCCTCCTGGCAGCTGTCGATCCTCTGGGATCTCAGGCAGTCTTTGCTTAGAAACTGGAATCCTGTTTGCAGTTTGGTAGGGGGTGCCCTCTCTGGGGCCGAGTTTGCCCCTTTCCGGCTCTGGCTGGTCCCGCCTGCCCACTGTGTCCGGTGGGGGATGGGGCTGTCCACAGCTGGCTAGCTCTCCTCTGGTATTGCTCAGTCCTTTGCTCTGTGAGTGGGCTGGCAGCGCCTTAGATTTGGGCTTTTCGCAGGATAGTTCTCTCTCTCTGGCTGTCCCACAGTTTAGGTTGCTATCTCATGTTAGCTCCTTCAGATTGCCCTCAGGGCATTAGGGCCTGGTCCTTACCCTAAGCAGTGCCGCCTGCTCCTCTCCATTCAGCCCCGACTTGCCGGTGGTGGATGCAAGCATCTGGGATTCTTTGCTGGGAGTTGCCTTTAGGCACGTAATCTGTGGGGTTTGTTTATTTTTTCTCCTGGTTATGTTGCCCTCCGAGATTCGAAATCTTCCCCCAAACCCGCCGGTGAGAGGGTTTCCTGGTGTTTGGAAACTTCTCCTCTTTCACGACTCCCTCCCCAAGACGGGTTCCCGTCCCTAACTCTTTTGTCTCTCTTTTTATCTTTTATATTTTCTCCTACCTCCTTTCGAAGATAATGCACTGTTTTTCTGGATGCCTGATGTCCTCTGCCAGCGTTCAGAAGTTGTTTTGTGAAGTTTGCTAAGCGTTAAGATGTTCTTTCGATAAATCTGTGGGGGAGAGAGTGGTCTCCCCGTCCTATTCCTCTGCCATCTTAGCCCTGCTGGAGTTATACTTTCAAAATTTGGAAAGAAAAAACATTCAAACCTAGAATCTTATTTCCAGCTAAACCGTAAATGCAAAGACAAAATAAATATTACAGAAAGTTTACCATATATCCTTTTTGAAATAACTATCACAGGCCTTACTCCAGGTAAAAGATCTAAGAGCCCAGGAGCAGGCAGTGAGAAATGTGTGAAGGACTAAAGCATTGAGTATTTTATTATTGTTTAACTCAGTAATTAGTACAAATAAACCCACTTGATCAATATGAATTTGGAATTTAAACACTAAATGATACAAATAGGAGTTTGTGGTTGTATAGGTCAAAGTGTGTTCAGTTCAGTTCAGTCTCTCAGTCGTGTCCAACTCTTTGCGACCCCATGAACTGCAGCACACCAGGCCTCCCTGTCCATCACCAAGTCCCGGAGTCCACCCAAACCCATGTCCATTGAGTCGATGATGTCATCCAACCATCTCATCCTCTGTTGTCCCCTTCACCTCCTGCCCTCACTCTTTCCCAGCATCAGGGTCTCTTCAAATGAGTCAGCTCTTCGCATGAGGTGGCCAAAGTATTGGAGTTTCAGTTTCAACATCAGTCCTCCCAATGAACACCCAGGACTGATCTCCTTTAGGATGGACTGGTTGGATCTCCTTGCAGTCCAAGGGACTCTCAAGAGTCTTCTCCAACACCACAGTTCAAAAGCAACAATTCTTTGGCACTCAGCTTTCTTTATAGTCCAACTCTCACATCCATACATGACCACTGGAAAAGCCATAGCCTTCACGAGATGGACCTTTGTTGACAAAGTAATGTCTCTGCTTTTTAATATGCTATCTAGGTTGGTCATAACTTTCCTTCCAAGGAGTAAGTGTCTTTTAATTTCATGGCTGCAGTCACCATCTGCAGTGATTTTGGAGCCCCCAAAAATAAAGTCTGTCACTGTTTCCCCATCTATTTGCCATGAAGTGATGGGACCGGATGCCATGATCTTAGTTTTCTGAAAGTTGAGCTTTAAGCCAACTTTTTCACTCTCCTCTTTCACTTTCATCAAGAGGCTCTTTAGTTCTTCTTCACTTTCTGCCATAAGAGTGCTGTCATCTGCATATCTGAGGTCATTGATATTTCTCCAGGCAATCTTGATTCCAGCTTGTGCTTCCTCCAGCCCAGCGTTTCTCATGATGTACTCTGCGTAGAAGTTAAATAAGCAGGGTGACAATATACAGCCTTGACGTACTCCTTTTCCTATTTGGAACCAGTCTGTTGTTCCATGTCCAGTTCTAACTGTTGCTTCCTGACCTGCATACAGATTTCTCAAGAGGCAGGTCAGGTGGTCTGGTATTCCCATCTCTTTAAGAATTTTCCACAGTTTATTGTGATCCACACAGTCAAAGGCTTTGGCATAGTCAATAAAACAGAGGTAGATGTTTTTCTGGAACTCTCTTGTGTGTTAATAACGAATTAAAAGGACTTCCCTGGTGGTCCAGTGGAATCTGCCTACCAGTGCAGGGCACAGGGACTTCCCAGTCCCTGGTCTGGGAAGATTTCACATGCCTCGAGGCAAGTGAGCCCATGCGCCACAACTACTGAGCCCTTGAGCTCTGGAGTCCTTGAGCCACAACTACTGAAGCCCACACACCTAGAGCCCATGTTCCACAGCAAGAGAAGCCAAGCAATGAAAAGCCCATGTACCACAGTGAGACAGTAACCCCCACTTGCCCCAACCAGACAAAGCCCGTGCATAGCAATGAAGACCCAATACAGCCAAAAATAGATAAATCAATAAAAATTAGTTTTAAAAAAGAACAAGTTAACATTACTGGTTTGCTTGTGGTAAAGACTGAGATATTGATAAACTTTAGGTAAATGCCCTTGATTCAGTACCTTAGGGGTAATTACCAGAAAAATACAGGGAGGGAACACAGCCCCACCCATCAAGAGAAAAAGGGATTAAAGATTTACTGAGCATGGCCTTGCCCACTAGAGCAAGACCCAGTTTTCCCCACAGCCAGTCCCTCCCATCAGGAACCTTCCATGAGCCTCTTATCCTCATCCATCAGAGGGGAGAAAGAATGAAAACTACAATCACAGAAAACTAACAAAACTGATCACTTGGATCACAGCTTTGTCTACTTCAATGAAACAATGAGCCATGCTGTGTTGGGCCACCCAAGACAGATAGGTCATGGTGGAGAGTTCTGACAAAACGTGGTCCACTAGAGAAGGGAATGACAAAACACTTCAGTATTCTTGAGAATCCCATGAACAGTATGAAAAGGCAAAAAGATATGATATTGAAGGATGAACTCCCCATGTCGGTAGGTGCCCAATATGCTACTGGAGGAGAGCAGAGAAAAAGCTCCAGAAGGAATGAAGAGACTGAGCCAAAGCGGAAACAATGACCAGCTGTGGCTGTGTCTAGTGGTGAAAGTAAAGTCCGATGATGTAAAGAACAATATTCCATAGCAACCTGGAATGTCAGATCCATGAATCAGGGTAAATTAGAAGTGGTCAAACAGGAGATGGCAAGAGTGAATATTGAGATTTTAGGAATCAGTGCACTAAAATGGATGGAATGGGCAAATTTAATGCATATAATCTTTATATCTACTACAGTGGGCAAGAATCCCTTAGAAGAAATGAAGTAGCCCACATAGTCAACAAAAAAGTTGGAAATGCAATCTCAAAAATGATAGAATAATCTCTGTTTGTTCCAAAGGCAAACCATTCAGTATAACAGTAATCCAAGTCTATGCTCACAGTACTAATGTCAAAGAAGCTGAAGTTGAACTGTTCTATGAAGACTTACAAGACCTTCTAGAACTAACACCAAAAAAAGATGTCCTTTTAACCATAGGGGACTGGAACATAAAAGTAGGAAATTGAGAGATACCAGGCGTAACAGGCAAGTTTGGCCTTGGAGTACACCGTGAAGCAGGGCAAAGGCTAACAGAGTTTTGCCAAGAGAACACACTGGTCATAGCAAACACCCTCTTCCAACAACACAAGAGAATATTCTACACATGGACATCTCCAGATGGTAGATACTGAAATCAGATTGATTATATTCCTTGCAGCCAAAGATGGAGAGACTCTATACAGTCAGCAAAAACAAGACCAGGAGCTCAGTGTGGCTCAGATCATGAACTCCTTATTGCCAAATTCAGACTTAAATGGAAGAAAGTAGGGAAAACCACTAGACCATTCAGGTATGACCTAAATCAAATCCCTTATGATTATACAGTGGAAGTAAGAAATAGATTCAAGGGATTAGATCTGGTAGACACAGTGCCTCAAGAACTATGGATGGAGGTTTGTTAACAGTGTACAGGAGGCAGTGATCAAAACTAACCCAAAGAAAAAGAAATGCAAAAAGGTAAAATGATTGTCTGAGGAGGCCTTACAAATAGCTGAGAAAAGAAGGGAAGCAAAAGGCAAAGGAGAAAAGGAAAGATACATCCATCCGAATGCAGAGTTCCAAGGAATAGCAAGGAGAGAAAAGAAAGCCTTCCTCCATGATCAATGCAAAGAAATAGAAGAAAAAAATGGAATGGGAAAGACTAGAGATCTCTTCAAGAGAATTAGAGATACCAAGGAAACATCTCATGCAAAGATGGGCACAAAAAAGGACAAAAACAGTATGGACCTAATAGAAGCAGAAGATATTAAGAAGAGGTGGCAAGAATACACAGAAGAACTGTACAAAAAAGATCTTAGTGACCCAAACAACCACGATGGTGTGTCACCTAGAGCCAGATATCCTGGAGTGCGAAGTCGAGTAGGCCTTAGGAAGCATCTCTACGAACAAAGCTAAGGGAGGTGATGGAATTTCAGTTGAGCTATTTCAAATCCTAAAAGATGATCCTGTGAAAGTGCTGCACTCAATATGCCAGCATATTTGGAAAACTCAGTAGAGGCCACAGGACTGGAAAATGTCAGTTTCATTCCAATCCCAAAGAAGGGAAATGCCAAAGAACATTCAAATTATTGCACAGTTGCACTCATTTCACATGCTAGCAAAATAATGCTGAAAATTCTTCAAGCTAGGCTTCAATAGTACAGGAACTGAGAACTTCCTAATGTTCAAGCTGGATTTAGAAAAGGCAGAGGATTCAGAGATCAAATTGTCAACATATGTTTGATCATGGGTAAAGAAAGAGAACTCTAGAAAAACATCTACTTCTGCTTCATTGACTATGTTAAAGCATTTGACTGTGTGGATCACAATAAACTGTGGAAAAATCTTAAAGAAATGGGAATACCAGACCACCTGACTTGCATCCTGAGAAACTTTTATGCAGATCAAGAAGCAACAGTTAGAACGGGACCTGAAACAAGAGACTGGTTCCAAATCGGGAAAGGAGTACATCAAGGCTGTATATTGTCACCTTGTTTATTTAATTAATATGAAGTGTTCAGTTCAGTTCAGTTCAGTCGCTCAGTCTTGTCTGACTCTTCGTGACCCCATGAATTGCAGCACGCCAGGCCTCTCTGTCCATCACCAACTCCTGGAGTCTACCCAAACCCATGTCCATTGAGTCGGTGATGCCATCCAACCATCTCATCCTCTGTCGTCCCCTTCTCCTCCCGCCCCCAATCCTACCCAGCATTAGGGTCTTTTCCAATGAGTTAACCCTTCGCATGAGGTGGCCAGAGTATTGGAGTTTCAGCTTCAACATCAGACCTTCCAATGAACACCCAGGATTGATCTCTTTTAGGATGGATTGATTGGATCTCCTTGCAGTCCATTGGAAATGCTGTGCTGGATGAAGCACAAGCTGGAATCAAGATTGCCAGGAGAAATATCAGTAACCTCAGATATGAAAATGACACCACCCTTATTGCAGAAAACAAAAAGGAACTAAAGAGCCTCTTGTTGAAGGTGAAAGTAGAGATTGAAAAATCTGGCTTAAAATTCAATATTCAAAAAATGAAGATCATGGCATCCAGTCCCATCACATCATGGCAAATAGACGGAGAAAAAATGGAAACAGGCTTTATTTTCTTGGGTTCCATAATCACTCCAGATGGTGACTTCAGCTCCTTGGAAGAAAAGCTATGACCAACCTAGAAAGCATATTAAAAAGCAGAGACATTACTTTGCCAACAAAGGTCCGTGTAGTCAAAGCTATGGTTTTTCTAGTAGTCATGTATGGATGTGAGCTTGGACTATAAAGAAAGCTGAGTGGCAAAGAATTGATGCTTTTGAACTGTGGAGTTTGGGAATACTCTTGAGAGTCCGTTGGACTACAAGAAGATCAAACCAGTCAATCCTAAAGGAAATGAGTCCTGAATGTTCATTGAAAGGACTGATGCTGAAGCTGAAGCTCCAATACTTTGGCCACCTGATGTGAAGAACTGACTCATTGGAAAAGACCCCAATACTGGGAAAGATTGAAGACAGGAGGAGAAGGGGACGACAGGAACAAGACGGTTGGATGGCATCACCAACTCAATGGACATGAGTTTGAGCAAGCCGGGAGATGCTGAAGGACAGGGAAACCTGGTGTGCTGCAGTCCTATGGGGTCACAGGGAGTCAGACACGACTGAGTGACTTGACACAATGTATATTCTGACACTAATGCAGTAAAATTAGAAGGGAAAATCATTCACAATATTCACAAGGTTGCCCTCCTCCTCTGTTTTTGGTTATAGCAACCTATATTACTGGATGAATCCTTCTGTTGAAAAAATCTAAATATACTGAATATACGATTTTTAAAGATTTCTTTAAATTAATGAAGAATTGACAAGACTGTAAGAAATTACTAGGCAAAGCCTAAAGGGCACAGAGGAAGGTAAAGAGGTAAGCTCATACAGGGTGCTCTTTTTTTTTTTTTTTTTTTATAAATTTATTTATTTTACTTGGGGGCTAATTACTTTACAATATTGTAATAGTTTTTGCCATACATTGACAAGAATCAGCCATGGGTTTACGTGTGTTCCCCTTCCCGAACCCCCCACCCACCTCACTCCCCCTCCCATCCCTCTGGATCATCCCACTGCCCCGGCCCCGAGCCCTTGTCACATGCATCGAACATGGAATGGTGCTCTGTTTCACATATGACAATACACATGTCTCAATGCCATTCTCCCAGAACGTCCCACCCTCACCTTCTCCCTCAGAGTCCATAAAATTGTTCCATGCATCTGTGTCTCTCATTCTGTCCCGCATATAGGGTTATCGTTACCATCTTTCAGATTCCATATATATGCATTAGTATACTGTATTGTTGTTTTTCTTTCTGGCTTACTTCACTCTGTATAATGGGCTCCAGTTTCATCCATCTCAGTAGAACCGGTTCAAATGTATTTTTTTTAATGGCTGAGTAATATTCCATTGTGTATATGTACCACAGCTTCCTTATCCATTCATCTGCTGATGGACATCTAGGTTGCTTCCATGTCCTGGCTATTGTAAACAGTGCTGCGATGAACATTGGGGTACACGCGTCTCTTTCAATTCTGGTTTCCTCGGTGTATATGCCCAGCAGTGGGATTGCTGGGTCATATGGCAGTTCTATTCCCAGTTTTTTAAGGAATCTCCACACTGTTCTCCATAGTGGCTGTACTAGTTTGCATTCCCACCAACAGTGTAAGAGGGTTCCCTTTTCTCCACACCCTCTCCAGCATTTATTGCTTGTAGACTTTTGGATAGCAGCCATTCTGACTGGTGTGAAATGATACCTCATTGTGGTTTTGATTTGCATTTCTCTAATAATGAGTGATGTTGAGCATCTTTTCATGTGTTTGTTAGCCATCTGTATGTCTTCTTTGGAGAAATGTCTGTTTAGTTCTTTGGCCCATTTTTTGATTGGGTCATTTATTTTTCGGGAATTCAGCTGCAGAAGTTGCTTGTATATTTTGGAGATTAATTGTTTGTCTGTTGCTTCATTTGCTATTATTTTCTCCCATTCTGAAGGCTGTCTTTTCACCTTGTTTATAGTTTCCTTTGTTGTGCAAAAGCTTTTAATTTTAATTAGGTCCCATTTGTTTATTTTTGCTTTTATTTCCAATATTCTGGGAGGTGGGTCATGGAGGATCCTGCTGTGATTTATGTCGGAGAGTGTTTTGCCTATGTTTTCCTCTAGGAGTTTTATTGTTTCTGGTCTTACGTTTAGATCTTTAATCCATTTTGAGTTTATTTTTGTGTACGGTGTTAGGAAGTGTTCTAGTTTCATTCTTTTACAAGTGGTTGACCAGTTTTCCCAGCACCACTTGTTAAAGAGGTTGTCTTTTCTCCATTGTATATTCTTGCCTCCTTTGTCGAAGATAAGGTGTCCATATGTGCGTGGGTTTATCTCTGGGCTTTCTATTTTGTTCCATTGATCTATATTTCTATCTTTGTGCCAGTACCATACTGTCTTGATGACTGTGGCTTTGTAGTAGAGTCTGAAGTCAGGCAGGTTGATTCCTCCAGTTCCATTCTTCTTCCTCAAGATTGCTTTGGCTATTCGAGGTTTCTTATATTTCCATACAAATTGTGAGATGATTTGTTCTAGTTCTGTGAAAAATACCATTGGTAGCTTGATAGGGATTGCATTGAATCTGTAGATTGCTTTGGGTAGAATACTCATTTTCACTATATTAATTCTTCCAATCCATGAACACGGTATATTTCTCCATCTGTTTGTGTCCTCTTTGATTTCTTTCATCAGTGTTTTATAGTTTTCTATATATAAGTCTTTTGTTTCTTTAGGTAGATATATTCCTAAGTATTTTATTCTTTTTGATGCAATGGTGAATGGTATTGTTTCCTTAATTTCTCTTTCTGTTTTCTCATTATTGGAGTATAGGAATGCAAGGGATTTCTGTGTGTTAATTTTATATCCTGCAACTTTACTATATTCATTGATCAACTCTAGTAATTTTCTAGTAGAGTCTTTAGGGTTTTCTATGTAGAGGATCATGTCATCTGCAAACAGTGAGAGTTTTACTTCTTCTTTTCCTATCTGTATTCCTTTTATTTCTTTTTCAGCTCTGATTGCTGTGGCCAAAACTTCCAAAACTATGTTGAATAGTAGTGGTGAAAGTGGGCATCCTTGCCTTGTTCCTGACTTTAGGGGAAATGCTTTCAATTTTTCACCATTGAGGATAATGTTTGCTGTGGGTTTGTCATATATAGCTTTTATTATGTTGAGATATGTTCCTTCTATTCCTGCTTTCTGGAGGGTTTTAATCATAAATGGATGCTGAATTTTGTCAAAGGCTTTTTCTGCATCTATTGAGATAACCATATGGTTTTTTTCTTTCAATTTGTTAATGTGGTGTATTACATTGATTGATTTGCGGATGTTAAAAAAACCTTGCATTCCTGGGATAAAGCCCACTTGGTCATGATGTATGATCTTTTTAATATGATGTTGGATTCTGTTTGCTAGAATTTTATTAAGGATTTTTGCATCTATGTTCATCAGTGATATTGGCCTGTAGTTTTCCTTTTTTGTGACATCTTTGTCTAGTTTTGGAATTAGGGTGATGGTGGCCTCATAGAATGAGTTTGGAAGTTTACCATCTTCTGCAATTTTCTGGAAGAGTTTGAGCAGGATAGGTGTTAGCTCTTCTCTAAATTTTTGGTAGAATTCCGCTGTGAAGCCGTCTGGTCCTGGGCTTTTGTTTGCTGGAAGATTTCTGATTACACTTTCGATTTCCGTGCTTGTGATGGGTCTGTTAAGATCTTCTATTTCTTCCTGGTTCAGTTTTGGAAAGTTATACTTTTCTAAGAATTTGTCCATTTCTTCCAAGTTGTCCATTTTATTGGCATATAGCTGTTGGTAGTAGTCTCTTATGATCCTTTGTATTTCTGTGGAATCTGTTGTGATCTCTCCATTTTCATTTCTAATTTTGTTGATCTGATTCTTCTCCCTTTGTTTCTTGATGAGTCTGGCTAATGGCTTATCAATTTTGTTTATCTTCTCGAAAAACCAGCTTTTAGTTTTGTTGATTTTTGCTATGGTCTCTTTTGTTTCTTTTGCATTTATTTCTGCCCTAATTTTTAAGATTTCTTTCCTTCTACTGACCCTGGGGTTTTTCATTTCTTCCTTCTCTAGTTGCTTTAGGTGTAGAGTTAGTTGATTTATTTGATTTTTTTCTTGTTTCTTGAGGTACGCCTGTATTGCTATGAACCTTCCCCTTAGTATTGCTTTTACAGTGTCCCATAGGTTTTGGGTTGTTGTGTTTTCATTTTCATTCGTTTCTATGCATAATTTTATTTCTTTTTTGATTTCTTCTGTGATTTGTTGGTTATTCAGAAGCGTGTTGTTTAGCCTCCATATGTTGGAACTTTTAATAGTTTTTTTCCTGTAATTGAGGTCTAATCTTACTGCATTGTGGTCAGAGAAGATGGCTGGGATGATTTCAATTTTTTTGAATTTACCAAGGCTAGATTTATGGCCCAGGATGTGATCTATCCTGGAGAAAGTTCCATGTGCACTTGAGAAAAAGGTAAAATTGATTGTTTTGGGGTGGAAACTCCTGTAAATATCAATTAAATCTAATTTGTCTATTGTATCATTTAAAGTTTGTGTTTCCTTGTTAATTTTCTGTTTAGTTGATCTATCCATATGCGTGAGTGGAGTATTAAAGTCTCCCACTATTATTGTGTTATTGTTAATTTCCCCTTTCATACTTGTTAGTATTTGCCTTATATATTGTGGTGCTCCTATGTTGGGTGCATATATATTTATGATTGTTACGTCTTCTTCTTGAATTGATCCTTTGATCTTTATGTAGTGTCCTTCTTTGTCCCTTTTCACATCCTTTATTTTAAAGTCTATTTTATCTGAAATGAGTATTGCGACTCCTGCTTTCTTTTGGTCTCCGTTTGCATGGAATATGTTTTTCCATCCTTTCACTTTCAGCCTGTGTGTGTCCCTAGTTTTGAGGTGGGTCTCTTGTAGACAGCATATATAGGGGTCTTGTTTTTGTATCCATTCAGCAACCCTTTGCCTTTTGGTTGGGGCATTCAACCCATTTACATTTAAGGTAATTATTGATAAGTATGATCCCGTTGCCATTTACTTTGTTGTTTTGAGTTCGTGTTGAAACATCCTTTCTGTGTTTCCTGTTTAGAGAAGATCCTTTAGCATTTGCTGGAGAGCTGGTTTGGTGGTGCTGAATTCCCTCAGCTCTTGCTTGTCTGTAAAGCTTTTGAATTCTCCTTCATATCTGAATGAGATCCTTGCTGGGTACAGTAATCTGGGTTGTAGATTATTCTCTTTCATTACTTTAAGTATGTCCTGCCATTCCCTTCTAGCCTGAAGGGTTTCTATTGAAAGATCAGCTGTTATCCTTATGGGGATCCCCTTGTGTGTTATTTGTTGTTTTTCCCTTGCTGCTTTTAATATTTGTTCTTTGTGTTTGATCTTTGTTAATTTGATTAATATGTGTCTTGGGGTGTTTCGCCTTGGGTTTATCCTGTTTGGAACTCTCTGGGTTTCTTGGACTTCTGTGACTATTTCTTTCCTCAATTTAGGGAAATTCTCAACTATTATCTCCTCGAGTATTTTTTCATGGCCTTTCCTTTTATCTTCTTCTTCTGGGACTCCTATGATTCGAATGTTGGGGCGTTTCATATTGTCCCAGAGGTCCCGGAGGTTTTCCTCATTTCTTTTGATTCTTTTTTCTTTTTTCCTCACTGCTTCGTTTATTTCCACCATTCTATCTTCTACCTCACTTATCCTATCTTCTGCCTCCGTTATTCTACTGTTGGTTCCCTCCAGAGTGTCTTTTATCTCCTTTATTTCATTATTCATTCTATATTGATTCCTTTTTATTTCTTCTAAGTCCTTGATAAACATTTCTTGCATCTTCTCAATCTTTGTCTCCAGGCTATTTATCTGTAACTCCATTTTGCTTTCAAGATTTTGGATCATTTTTATTATCCTTATTCTAAATTCTTTTTCGGATAGATTCCCTATCTCCTCCTCTTTTGTTTGGCTTTGTGGGCATTTCTCATTTTCCTTTACTTGCTGAGTATTTCTCTGCCTTTTCATCTTGTTTAGATTGCTGTGTTAGGCGTGGCCCTTCTGTATTCTGGTAGTATGAAGTTCCTCTTTGTTGTGGAGGTTCCTCACTGCGGTTGGGGTTGGACAGGTGGCTTGTCAAGGTTTCCTGGTTGGGGGAGCTTGTGTCGGTGTTCTGGTGGGTGGAGCTGGATTTCTGCTCTCTTGAGTGTAATGGAGTGACCAGTATTAATTTTTGAGATGTCTATGGATTTGGTGTGCCTCTGGGCAGCCTGTATATTGATGCTCAGGTCTATGTTCCTGCGTTGCTGGAGAATTTGCGTGGTATGTCTTGCTCTGGAACTTATTATCTCTTGGGTGGAGCTTGGTTTCAGTGAATTTATGGAGGCTATTGGATGGTCTCTTATTAATTAATGTTTCCCCTGGCTTTCAGTCTTATTCTTGCAGTAGCCTCAAGACTTCTCCTTCCATACAGCCTCAATAATAAAACTTTTAGGTTAATGGTGAAAAGATTCTCCACAGTGAGGGATACCCAGAAAGGTTCACTGAGTTACATGGAGAGATGAGGTGGGGGGGGTGGGTTGAAGTGACCAGGAGGGGAAGAGGGGAATTCAAATGTGGAGAGAGCAATCTAGCCAGTAAGCACTTCCCTCTGTGCTTTCCACAGTTTGGAACCCTCAGAGTGATTCACAGAGATACATAGAGAGGGGGGAGGAAGGTAACAGAGGTGAGCATGAGTAGAAAGGGAGGAATTAAGAGGGGAGAGAGAGATCTGGGCAGTATCCTGTTTCTGAAGTGTTCTCCGGTACCCAGAACACCCTCAGAGATTCACAGAATTGGGTTGAGAAGAGAAGGAGGAGGGTGGGAGATAGAGGTTCCCTGGGGGAGAAGAAAGAGCATCAATAGGGGGAGAGAGTGATCAGGCCAGTGATCACACTCCTGAGTAAAAATGGGTCCTAAAGATTGGGTTCTTAAATGTACAAAGTTGCTATCAAATATGTAAAACACAGATTAAAAATCTAGAGTAGAGGTTAGACTCTTATAAAACTTACAATCTAAAAAAAAAAAAAAAGGGAACAGTGTAAAAAGAAAAGAAAACAGTAAAACAGTAAAAAAAGAAACAGTAAAAAAATGTAGAACAGGAAAAAAACATTAAAAAAAAAAAAAGAACACAAAAGGTATAAGATATATGTATGTAGTTTGCTTCAAAAATAGGGTTTTTTTTTTTTTTTTGCAAGTTAATAGTGTGTTATGAAAATGAAAGTTAAAGGTGTAATAGAGGACTTGAAGAAAAAGGAAAGAAGAGAAAAAAAAATTTTTTTAATTAAAAAAAAAATTAAAAAAAAAATTAAAAAAAAAAAAAAATAATAGTAAAAAATATATATATCCCGGACTTTCTCTGGAGCTGTTGTGAGCAGTGTGGGATCTGCTCAATTTTAGATAGATCCTTATTCCTGCTTATACTTTTCAAGATCTGTAGGTCCTTTTTAGTGCAGTCGGTATTAGCTACAGGGATCTTAATCTGTTGGCCTGTCCCTTCCAAAGCACTTCCCTCTGTTTATTTGGCTTCTGTTTGGAGATCTCTTCAGTATCTAATTTCCGCCCTGCAACAAAGCGGTGGAGGTGATCTCTTTAGGTTCGCTTGTTCAATCGTGCTGTGGGGAGGAAGGAACACTGCAATTCTGGCGTGTGTGTGGTAAGCTCGCAGTGTCTCGGCCGCACTGGGTTCGCCCCCGCTCACGGCGTGTGTGCTTTCCCCGTCTACCCTGCTCAGGCTTCAGGTTACTCGGCCGGGGAGCGGGCCCTGAGCTGCGTGCACTTCCCAGGACTAAGCCGCTCAGGTTCAGGCTCCCGGTTACTCCACAAAGGCGCAGACTCGATTTTGCCCGCGGCTTGTGCCGTTCCCGGTCGGAGCTGCCCAGGCGGCCAGGAGTTTGGCGAGGGCGCTGTCCCCTGTTGGGGCGGTGCGGCTTATCACCTCCCTGGTCCCCGCCTCGGTTTACGGGCGCGCCCGGCTCCGGTGTGCTTTGTGTCGGTTCTGGGGAGCTGGTCTCTGGCTGCGACCCTCCCGGCTGCTGTCGACCCTCCGGGATCTCAGGCAGTCTTTGCTTAAAAACTGGGAGCCTGTTTGCAGTTTGGTAGGGGGTGCCCTCTCTGGAGCCGAGTTTGCCCCTTTCCGGCTCTAGCGGGCCCCGCCTGCCCGCTGTGTCCGGCGGGGGATGGCGCGGTCCGCAGCCGGCTAGCTCTCCTCTGGTATCGCTCAGTCCTTTGTTCTGTGAGCGGGCCGGCAGTGCCTTAGAGTTGGGCTTTTCGCGGGATAGTTCTCTCTCTCTCTCTCTCTCTCGCTGTCCCACAGTTTAGGTTACTATCTCACGTTAGCTCCCTCAGATTGCCCTCGGGGCACTCGGGCCCGGTCCTTACCCTAGGCAATGCCTCCCGCTCCTCTCCGTTCAGCCCCCACTTGCTGGTGGCGGATGATGCGAGCGTCTGGGGTTCTTTGCTGGGAGTTGCTTTAGGCACGTAATCTGTCGATTTTATTTATTTTTTCCTCCCAGTTACGTTGCCCTCCGAGATAAAAAATCCTCCCCCACACCCGCCGGTGAGAGGGTTTCCTGGTGCTTGGAAATTCCTCCTCTTTTACGACTCCCTCCCCGGGACGGGTCTCCGTCCCTAACTCTTTTGTCTCTCTTTTTATCTTTTATAATTTCTCCTACCTCTTTTGAAGATAATGCGCAGTTTTTGTGAAAGCCTGACGTCCTCAGCCAGCCTTCAGAAGTAGTTTTGTGAAGTTTGGTCAGCGTTCAGATGTTCTTTCGATAAATTTGTGGAGGAGAGAGTGGTCTCCCCGTCCTATTCCTCCGCCATCTTCTGCTCTCTCCCAGGGTGCTCTTTTGACCTGAAGGCTGATCGCAGTAAATTTGAACTTTCATTTTGATAACTTCATTTGAATGAGAAGATCAGAAAAAAAAGCTCAGTGTCAGACAAGGTGAGGAATCTAATGCTAGACATTTCTCATAATAAGCTGGGATCTCAAAGACTCTGAGACTGGGGTTAACTGGAAACAAATCAGCACATATATGTATAATAGTATACATTTCCATAATTGCAGCAGACCGAGGGACCTTAAGTCTTGAACTTGCCTCAGGGTGGCACATTATAGTGATACAATTAATGTTCCTAGGTATCCAATAGAAGCCAATTTAAATTTTCTCTGGAAAAAAAGTATTCTAGATCTCAGAATTTTCTGTAATATTTTTTAAGTACAATGGCTACAAGGCAGCCAAAGATAACCAATAAATAGAACACAACAAACAAGAACCGGAAAAAACAACAGACAAAAGAAATAGATCTATAAACCTTCAGATACCAGAATTATTAGTCACAGACTATAAAACAACTATGTTTAAATAAATAAGACAAATCTGGAGGGAAAAGTCTGCAAGGAAGGAGAACCTGAAAACCGATAGATCATATCCAAAAGAAACCAAAGCCTCTAGCACTGAAAACTACAATGAACCAAATTAAGAACTCAGTGGAAAGGTGAAAGAGTAGATTACAAACAGCTGAAGAGAGAATTGGTATAAGGAAGAAAATATACAGAATGCAGCCCTGGGAGATAAAAAGATAGAATATATAAAAGAGAGGGTAATATAGTTAAAGGACAGACTAGAAGGTCTAACAATCAGCTGGAGTCTCAGATGAAAGAAGAGAATGATCAATATTTTAAAAGATAGCAACCAAGCTGTGTATAGAATTTATGAAAGACACCTTTTTATATATTCAAGAAATCCAAACAACCAACAAGAAAACTTACAGCTGATTTTTCTTCTTGTTCTTGCTTTCAATTATTTATTTAATTATTTAATTAATTTTAATTTTAATTTTATTTATTTTTTAATATAAATTTATTTAATTGGAAGCGAATTACTTAACAATATTGTAGTGGTTTTGTCATACATTGACATGAATCAGCCATGGGTGTACATGTGTTCCCCATCCTGAACCCCCCTCCCACCTCCTTCCCCATCCCATCCCTCTGGGTCATCCCAGAGCACCAGCCCCAAGCACCCTGTCTCATGCATGGAACCTGGACTGGCAATCCATTTCACATATGATAATATACATGTTTCAATGCCATTCTCCCAAATCATCCCACCCTCGCCCTCCCTCACAGAGTCCAAAAGACTGTTCTATACCTCTGTGTCTCTTTTGCTGTCTCACATGTAGGGTTATTGTTACCATCTTCCTAAATTCCATATATATGTGTTAGTATACTGTATTGGTGTTTTTCTTTCTGGCTTACTTCAATCTGTATAATAGGCTCCAGTTTCATCCACCTCATTAGAACTGATTCAAATGTATTCTTTTTAATGGCTGAGTAATATTCCATTGTGTATATGTACCACAGCTTCCTTATCCATTCGTCTGCTGATGGACATCTAGGTTGCTTCCATGTCCTGGCTATTATAAACAGTGCTACGATGAACATTGGGGTACACGTGTCTTTTTCAATTCTTACAGCTGATTTTTACAGCAACAATGGAAAAAGGAAGTAGAATGGCATCTTTGTTGTGCTGAAAAATAATAGTCAAACTAGACTCGGCAACCATATTTTTTAAGAATAAAGGCAAAATAGTCATTTTGTGACAAAAACGAAAGCATTTATCAAAATACACTCATAGTAAGGAGAATTCAAAGCATCTATAAATGAATAAAATGATGACTATACAGGTAAACCTATATAAACAATGAGTGATATAAAACAGTAGCAATAATGTCTTGCAAAGTTTAAAAATTTTGTATTTTTCCTGTAATGGTGAACCTGGTGATTCCAGTCAATGCACCCTCTGAGAACAACTAGAAAAACTGGCATCAGAGAGCATGTGAAGAATCACAGTACCAAGGCCAGGAGAAGAAATACAGATAGGAAGCCTGCTATTAGGAATATCTATTAATTACTGAAGAATCAGCTAATTAGGCCAAAAGCTGAAATGAGCTTGTCATAGACTCACAGGATTAGCAGCATAAAGACTGAAGTTCAAGACCAATTAAGTGTTAAATGGGGCTAGTAACACCCCCAGCTTCAGGTGGCATCCCCAAATGCTACACTTGAGGAATAAGTGAACTAAAATATAAAAGCCAGCTTCAAATCACCAAACAACTAGGCTGAGTTAAAATAATCTGAGATCACTTGTATCCCTGGACACTTGCCTACAAGGGTAAATCTTCTTTGGAAGAAAAATAGCAACAGTCTGGCCTCAAAATTTTCTACAATTTTTCAGAGTCAATTCAAGCACTCAATCTAAAAAACTAGGCATACTAGAAAACATGCTGAAATAACAGACAATAGAAAAAGAGGCACAAAGATACAGATACTATCAGATATGGTACTGTTTTTAAAATAACACAATATTTTCAAGGAACTACAAACAAGATTTAGAATTTTGACAGAGAACTAAAAATGATACAAAATAGCTGAATAGAAATTCTAGAACTGAGAAGTACAATAGTAAAGCAATGGATTGCTTTGAAGGCAAATTACAGACAGCTTAAAAAAGGATTGATGAACTAGAATACAGACCACAAGAAAATGTCCAAACTGAAGGACAGAGAGAAGAATGAAAAGTAGAGAAAACAATGTAAAAGACAGAAATTGCAGTGGGACAGTCTGATATACATGTAATTGGTGTTCCAAAAAGGAGAAAGAAAATGGGACAGAAACATTTGAAAAGATGATGACTGATAATTTTTCAAAAACAGTAACAAGCTACAGATTCAAAAGAATGATAAGCAAAGGAGAATAAACATAGAGGAAAAATACTAAGGAATATAACTGTAAAACTGCTAAAACAAGTAGAAAGAGGAAAAAATCTTAAAAACAGATTACCTGCCCCACCCACTGCCACACACAGGGGGTTCTCTGGTGGCTCTGAAGGTGAAAGAAACTGTCTGAAATGCAGGCAACCCAGGTTCAATCTCTGGGTTGGGAAGATCCCCTAGAGAAAGGAATTGGAACCAACTCCATTCTTGCCTGGAGAATCCCATGGAGAGAGGAGCCTGGTGAGTTACAGTCCACGGGGTCGCAAAGAGTCAGACATAACTAAGTGGTTAACCTTTTCACTTTCACCACCACACACACACACAAAGCAATACAATTCATTGCTGAATTTAAAACATAAAAAAAAAGCCAGAGGACAATGAAATGATAGCTTTGAAGGGCTGGAAAAAAATTCCATAACCAATTTAAAATAAACATTAAACAAGGACATTTTCAGATAAAGCTGAGAGAACTGGTCACCATTCTAAATGTGGAAGAAAAATGATGTCATATGGAGGCTTGGGGGTGTAGGAGAAAATGGAGAGAATGAAGACTGAAGATCATGGCATCCAGTCCCATCACTTCATGGCAAATAGATTGGAAAAAGCGGAAAGAGTGACAGACTTTATTTCCTTGGGCTTCAAAATCACTGTGGACAGTGACTGCAGCCATGAAATTAAAAGACCCTTGCTCCTTTAAAGAAAAGCTATGATAAACCTAGACAGCATATTAGAAAGCAGAGACATCATTTTGGTGGAAAATGGTCCATATACTCAAGGTTAAGGTTTTTCCAGTAGTCATATACAGGTGTGATAGTTGGACCATAAAGAAGGCTGAGCACCAAAGAAATGATGCTTTCAAACTGTGGTGTGGAGAAGACTCTTAAGAGTCCCTTAGACAGCAAGGAGATCAAACCAGTCAGTCTTAAAAGAAATCAACCCTGAATACACATTGGAAGGACTGATGCTGAAGCTGAAGCTCCGATACTTTGGCCACCTGATGAGAAGAACTGACTCATTGGAAAAGATCCTGATGCTGGGAAAGATTGAGGGCAGGAGGAGAAGAGGGAGACAGAGTATGAGATGGTTGCATGGTATCATCAACTCAGTGGACATGAGTCTGGGTAAACTCTGGGAGATAGTAATGAAGGACACCAGCCTGGTGTGCTGCAGTCCATTGGGCAGCAGGGAGTCGGACATGACTGAGTGACTGAACAACAACAAATTAAATAAATTATAAATAAAATTGACTACATTTACATAACTTCTTTTCAATAGAAAAGTGTTATCTTCTGGAGAAGGAAATGGCAACCCACTCCAGTGTTCTTGCCTGGGAAATCCCATGGACAGAGAAGCCTGGTGGGCTGCAGTCCGTGGGATCGCAAGAGTCAGACAGGACTTAGTGACTAAACAACAACAAATTCATCATAGCACTATTCACAACAACCAAGACATGGGTACAATCTAAATGTACACTGACAGATGAATGGATTAAAAATGTGGTATATATATATATACATACATACATACAGTGGAATACTATTCATCTTCACTATTCCAATGTGTATTCAGGGTTTATATAACAACATGGATGAACCTTGAGGGCACCATGTAAAGTGAAATAAGCCAGTCACAGAAAGACAAATACTGCATGATTCCACTTATATGAGATACCTAAAATAGTCAAATTCACAGAATCAAAGACTGGAACACTGGTTGCCAGGGGTTTGGGGAAGGGGAAATGAGTTACTAATCATCAGGCATAAAGTTTCAGTTAAGCAAGATAAATAAGCTCTAGAGATCTGCTGAACAACACTACCTACAAACAACAATAATATATTATACATTTAAAATTTGTTGTGTGTAGATCTCGTTAGCTGTTTTTAACATAATAAAATAAATTAAAAAAACTGATGGTAAAAAAGGTCACCTAGCCTAAGTAAAATATTTTTAATGGATCACATCTTAATTATGTAAATAGATATTAATGTTGATAAAAATCTGTTGTTATTAAACATTTTCAACTAACTTTCATAAAAAAGTGCTGTCTTCATGTATTATATCCACACATGTATGTATATACATATACATACATGTTTACCTATATATGCATATACATGCATATGTATACACACATATATGCATGTAACTATGTTGAGTGTCTTTTAGTGAAACTCTTGCTCACTCTATTGAGTTGTCCCTCTCTCAGTAACTCTGTCAGTAATGGCAATCGGAGAAGGCAATGGCATCCCACTCCAGTACTCTTGCCTGGAAAATCCCATGGACGGAGGAGCCTGGTAGGCTACAGTCCATGGGGTCGCTAAGAGTCGGACACGACTGAGCGACTTCACTTTCACTTTTCCCTTTCATGCACTGGAGAAAGAAATGGCAACCCACTCCAGTATTCTTGCCTGGAGAATCCCACGGGCGGCGGAGCCGGGTGGGCTGCCGTCTATGGGGTTGCACAGAGTTGGACACGACTGAAGTGACTTAGCAGTAGCAGCAGTAATGGCAATAATTAAAAGAAACATCATGAGGAAAATTTCAAAATATTTAGAAATGAATGAAGGCTTATTAAGAGAAAAGAAAAGGAAGATGTAAATAACAATATATGGAACAAAAAAGTTAAAATAGTCAAAAGGATAACAGATTTTTTTAAATTATGAAAGAATACCATAAATGAATTAGTGAACTTGAAAAATTAATGAAATGAAAATACTGAAGATAAAATTTTAAAATTGGCCAAGTGAAAGAAAACTTGAATAGATCAATAAGTACTAAGAAAATTTAATCAATTATTTAAAAAAAATCTTTAAAAACTGGCTAAAGTCCATAATTTCCAATTACTGGAAAAGCTACTCAATTAATTTTATAACCCTAGTATTCTCTTCATACAAAATATAATAAGGATGGGAGAAGCAAAGGAAATTATGGGCAATTATATATATAACATTGATGCAAAAATACTAAACAAGGTATAAAATAATAGAACCCAGTGTGCTACAAATAATAATAACAAGGACAAGAAAAGCAACAAAACATCATGATCAAGTAGAGTTCATGCCAGGAAGGTAAAGTCTAAGGATGGAAGGTATATGACCAACTTAATCAGTTCAGTTGCTCAGTTGTGTCTGACTCTTTGTGACCGTGTGGACTGCAGCACGCCAGGCTTCCCTGTCCATCACCAACTCTCGGACTCTGCTCAAACTCATGTCCATTGAATTGGTGATGGCATCCAACCATCTCATCCTCTGTCATTTCCTTTTCTTCCTGTCTTCAATCTTGTCCAGCATCAGGATCTTTTCCAATGAGTCAGTTCTTCACATCAGGTGGCCAGATTACTGGAGTTTCAGCTTCAGCATCAGTTCTTCCAATGAACACACAGGATTGATCTCCTTTAGGATGGACTGGTTGGATCTCCTTGCAGTCCAAGGGACTCTCAAGAGTCTTCTCCAACACCACAGTTCAAAAGCATCAATTCTTTGGCATTCAGCTTTTCTTTATGGTCCAATCTCGCATCCATACATGACTACTGGAAAAACTATAGCTTTGACTAGATGGACCTTTGTCGGCAAAGTAATGTCTCTGCTTTTTAATATGCTGAATAGGTTGGTCATAGCTTTTCTTTCAAGGAATAGATGCAGAAAAATAATTTGAGTACATCCAAAATCTATATATGTTAAAAAGCTCTTAACAAAACTAGAAATGGGAAGGAAGACCCTTACTTTGATAAAATTATCAAAAAACCTTTAGCAGGAATCATATTAATGGAAAAACTTAAAAAGCGTTCCCTTTACGTTCAGGAACAAGATGAAGATTCTCCTTATCACTGGCACAGAACACTGCAAGTCCTGGCCAATAAAAGTTCAAAATTACATAACTAAAAAGAAATAAGAAATAGGGTAGAAAATGAGCATATCAAAATTTGTGGCGTTCCACTTTCCAACGAGTAGAAGGTAAGCTATCACAATAGTAACAAAAAAAACAAAAAACTAAGAAGATTCTACATAAATCAACAATGAATATATAAGGAAAGTCTAGAAACTTCTCTAAAAGTTAAACATAAGACTACAAAATTTTATTAAATATACAAGATCTGAATAATTGGAGGTATATATTAATACTACATTTATTACTAGAATCATGACTCAGGCAGAAGTGAGACGGAAAAATGTTATTCTAAACAGTGTATAGAAATGTGAAATCTGAAAACATATTGTTAGTGAAAAAATAAGCGAATTTGTACAATTTATGTAAAATTTATAAGCCAAAGACTAAACTATGTATTTTTAAGGATACGTACTACTCATTTCCACATACATACACATGAACATATATACATTCCTGGTGTGAACTCTATTTCTTGATCATGATGTTTTTTTACATATATCCATATATTCTCTTTGAAAGATGAACATTAAAGACCCACAGAGGCTTATTTCTCCCTGCACAAGTGCCTTCAGTGGTGACCTAGTCTGGGTCTGAAAAACTTCATCTCTCTAAATACCTAGCTTTGTTTACCTCGAGTTGAAAGAGATGTTGCTGGCACACTCACAAAGTTAGAATGATAGTAAAAATCCTCCAAATGCATTTTCAGTGTAATATCATACCTCTACTTGGGTTTGTTCATGCACTCCACGTGATGGCTAATGGATACTGGGCATGCTGGGGCTCAGTCTCCTATTTGAGATGATGTCCTACTCAGTAATTTGATGACCAGAAATGGGACTCAGCCATGAGAAGGAATCTGATTTCATTTCTGGGATTGAAGAAGCAAAGTAACAGAAACATTCCAACTCAGGCTGTGTTTTGTTTTCAAAGTGGGCATTTTGACGAGGTATCTGGGTCACCTGGCAGCTCTGAGGCATGGCTCAATTTGCAGTCTCCCTGCCCTGTCTACACACAGAACAGACCTTTCCCTGCACTCTGAGGTGTTCTCTCCTCTCCTGGAGGCCTAAATCATCTGCTCTTCCCACAGAATTAGAATCACTGCTTTCCAGTTCTTGACCACTTGTCTTTGGAAAGATTAGGAGTCATAAAGACATGGTTCTGATCTTGCAGCCTGTCTTTGAGCTTCTAAATGCTCTGAGAGTTAGATCCTGGGACACCGCGGAAGCCCCTTGCCTTGATGGGTGTGCTCCACGTTCTTAATCTCTTCAGGCAGCCTGATGTGCATGACAGAGGATAAGACTGGTTCTCAGCGACGGTAAACATAGCCGCGCCAAGTGCCAGCATCTAACAGCTGTAAGACATGGCCAGAAGTATTTCCTTCCCCAGTTTACCTTCCTGAATATCACAGATCACAACTTCTAGATCATTTTTAAGACCAAGTGAATCTATGGTAATAAATAGTGATGCTATTTACATTACAGAGTCATCCTATATAAGAGAAGGAAATAATCTGCTATTCTGCTGATTCTACTATATTTGTCTACCTTACGATGTCAACTTTCTTTATTGTCCTTTTGATTTCAGCTTACCTTTAAGCAGAGTCTGGGCTAAATTCAGGATTTAAAAGAAGTAAAGGACCTCTAAAGAAAAAAATACTCAATTCATTCCTTGATATCAAAGGGAAAATAGAGGACAGCAGGATGCGAGGACCACAGTTTTGTATGAGTCTGGAAAACAATGCACTTCATTCTCTGTGAGGATTTGAATATAATGATGCCATGGTGATGCTTGGGAGCTTTCTTAGTGATTTATTGTCTTACAGTGTGATATTCTGTCTCAATGTTGTCAGTTTAAAATATTTTTATCTTACTGAAAAATAGCTTAATATTTTTTTTGCCAAATATACCCTCACTATGTGATATGTGGTCCAGGCATTCTGATGTTGGGCCACTGTATTTTGTTGTGATTTTGTCTAGATCTAACCATACACCAGGCCAGTGGTTTTCAAAATGTGATTCCTGGGCCGACAGCATCAGGATCACATGAGAACCTGTGAAAATTCAAATTATCAGGCACTACACCAGACCAGCTGAATTGGAAACTCTGGAGTTTGTGTCCAGTAATCTCTTTTAAGAGAAACTTTAGGCAATCCTGATGCTTAAGTCTGAAAGCCACCACTATAGGCCAATTATACCCTCAATATGCAGCATCCATGGTAGCACCAGGGAGGGCTACAAGAATCACATTTTCTTAAGCCAAGCAATTGCATTTTTTTATCAAATGTCCTGGGGCTTAGAGGGCAAGTTCACAGCTTGAGGTTACAGTTTCTTTAGAAGAAAATGAGCAGTCCTACTTTGAGAACTCTAGAAAAGAAGCAAATCCTGGGATAGGTAATAGGCATTTAGGAGGATACCCTAGTTCTCAGGTTTGTGGGATTATTTCCCCCTCTCTAGCCTGGTGGTTATGTGGGCCTTGGGAAGAGGGGGTTCTGTTCCTCCTAGGACAGAGTGGCCAAGCGGAGACAAGTGCCTCCCCAGCAGATGGGACGTTGTGGGCTCACATCCCAGCAGAGGATTGACTGGAGTCCTGGAAAAGGCACTGTCCATCCATCAGAGGGATCTCGTGAGTCACTGTCAGCAGAAGGTGGTATGCAGGCCAGTTAAAGAGCCTGTGTGACAGTTTTGGGGACACTGTCAGATAAAGCCTGAGAAAATAGTGTAGAGGCTAAAGGCAGGATGGATGCCACAGGCAACGTCATGTTGGTAAAACAAATGAAGGTTTGAAGATACCTGGACACGCATTCATACCTGGACATGCATTCACATCTGCTGCATGGCTTCGATACCACAAACTCCTTCACTCCTTGTTTGCTGACCTCTGATTCTAACACTGCCTGCCGGCTTTTCTTATATCTCACAATATGCATACATTTTCCCCTTAGCCCTGGCTATAAATCAATGAGATTTGAAAGGCAGGAAATACGATTTCACAGTTAATTCAAAGGTGTTGTAAAAACATATCTTATTAATACAGACTATTCCTCCATATCTCCTACAATATTATAAACCAGCACCCGAGAAGTAATCAGAAAGTAAAGAAAACAGAAACCCCACATAGGAATGTTGAGAGAGCTAGCCAGCCTTTGCCTTTTGCCAGTAAGAATTTGAGTAAGTGAGGCAAATTTTAGTTAGAGTCCAGTCAACCTTTTAGGCCTCTTTGACTTTTGTTTGAGAGTCTGAAATTTATGTTTAAAATTTTTCAGAAGGAAATATTGTCTCCTCTATCTTGAAATGAGGCCTTTGTGAAATTTTATTGAGAATCCTAAGGAGTCAAGAAAAACAAACATGGATGAGCAACATAGCATTTCTTACTTGCTCCATCCTTACTTTCTATCCTCTCTAAATGTCATAAACTCCCATTTTCTTTCTGATCCCAACAGACTCTTCCTACACATGTCTTATAGGTTTCATATCTTGGCTGCCCAGAGAAACATTTTGCCTAAGATATTCCCTGATTTGTGCCCCCTGAATCCAGTCATTCCAATAACTTCAGCATTTGTTCAGGAGATGGCCACGTTCTACAGGGAGAATTTGCCATATAAGCACCAAAAATAATTTCTAGTTAAATCAGAGGGAATTTCCTATAAAGTTTCCAAACTTTATAGGAAAGTTGTTTTTTTTATAGTAACAAATTTAGTTTTCTTTATGTAACCAGAAGTGATTACATTGGTTAATAGATCTTTCTGTGTTGTCTTTATGTAAAATTTGGACAATTTGCATTTAGAAGCTCAAAGACAGGCTGCAAGATCAGAACCATGTCTTTATGACTCCTAATCTTTCCAAAGACAAGTGGTCAAGAACTGGAAAGCAGTGATTCTAATTCTGTGGGAAGAGCAGATGATTTAGGCCTCCAGGAGAGGAGAGAACCCCTTCTTTATTTCTACATGAAGCAGAAATTGTACCACCAGAAGAGTTTAGTGGCAAATATACTGGATTATCAGTAAAGTGGCCAAGTTACTTCTCCAGACGATCATTTCTTCATCCATAAAATGAAGGAAGTAGACTCTGATCTTTAGCAATATATAGTAGTAATTAAGGTCAACTCTAGAAAAAAAAATTTTATGCTGTAAAATTCAGTTTGATCTGTTCTGTTGCATCACCTCACATTGTCTAGTTGTCTCTATGCACAGAACACTAATAAGTGTTATTGGATGACTACCAGACCATGTTTCCAAAACTGTGTCCTGGCATTGCTTTCCTGAGACACCCATGCCTGACTCTGTATGACTCCACTCTTTCAGCAATGCACTTCTGGGACAAGCAGTACTCAGGCTGGTGAAGGATGAGGCTGGACAACGTCCTGAAATCAAATAGACTCATCTAAATAGCCTGCTCCTACTGGCAGACCAGCCCGGTTCCATATTTCTCAAACTGAGGTAAAAACCCACTTCATTTCCTTCTCCAGCTTGAAGTCCTGAGACCAAGATCATGTAGATGAATAAGACAAAATGAAATTTTAACAAAAACTTGTTTTAAATAATTGTCTCTTTCATGCCAGATGTTCAGATACTTTTAAATATCTTTTTTTATTTACTATATTAACAACCCAGTGAAGTAACTATTATTCTTCCCATTTTACAGATGAAGACAAGGTCTCAGAGAAGTTTGGTGACTTATCAAAGGTCACACATAAGGGAAGGCAGACTCAGCTAGAATCCAGGCCAATTTGAATGCTTTCCCTACTATATCACCCTGTCTCTTATGTTTTAGGTACTGACTAATAAACATGTGACAGCACAGATATTTGAGTAAAAAGTACTATATTCCACATAAATATGGCCCTTCTCTTCAGTATACCTAGATGTGGCCCACACAGTTGCCAAAGATTACTTAGCAGTCTCTAATTTCACCTCTTCTCTCTCCAGCTTATGTTTCTTGCTGGCAGAATAGTAGGATCTAGGAATAGAATCTCCTCAGTTGGGTGAATTTAAGCTGTTCCTCAGTGATGGTCACCAGTTAACATTACCACAACAAAAAACATACCTCTTGAGTTGCTAGACAATTGTTTAACCTAAATCCTAATGAGAGAATATGTTTTCATGAACTGTTAGCACCTCTTTTTGAGACAGAGACAAAGAATACACTTAAAAACATTTTTTGAATTGGTCTCATTTCTTGGCAATTTAGGATGAGGCTGATTGCTTTAAGATACTTCATTTGGACTATGATTAGGATTTACTCAGATAAGAATTAATCTGCATCCAAGAGATAAAGACCTTATGACTGTCAAATTCAGGGTCATCCATGAGTATAGAAAATAGGTGATAAGGAGAGAGGCTAGACAAATGTAAAATTACCAATGTTCAAGAGCTAGACAACAATTAGGAACAGAGACATCAGCAGAGATAGAACAGGATGAACAGATACTGGACAACCAGAATAAGGACTAGGATGAGAACTTCCAGATGATGGCACAGATGGCTGGAAATGTAGCATGGAGCTTTCCCTAGGGTAGGAACTATAGCAACTCAGCAAAACTGAAAGCATTTTGTAAGACTGAGAGTGTATTTGGAAATATATGAACTGGCAACCTCCAGTGACAGAATTTTCAAATATCCTTGATCTCAGTGTCATTTGGCGTCTCAGAACAGATAACACAGAGGAATATAAGGTCAGCTAGATGTAAGCATAAAAATACAATTAAATCCTAGTATGATGTACCTACAGCTTTAATTATTATGCTATCTCATATTACATAACTTATAAATAAGAAAAATATACTCTTAAATTTTTATGCTGTGTTAGTTTGAGGTGTACAGCAAAGTGATTCATATATATATATATACTCGCACACGTATATGTGTAGATATATTCTTTGCTAGATTTTTTCCATTACAGGCTATTATAACATTTTGAATATAGTTCCTAGTGCTTCAGTAGGTGTGTGCATGCTCAGCCACTCAGTCATATCTGACTCTTTGCGATCCCATGGACTGTAGCTCACCAGGATCCTCTGTCCATGGGATTGTCCCAGCAAGAACACTGGAGTGAGTTGCCATTTCCTCCTCCTGGGATCTTCCTGACTCAAGGAAGGTGGATTCTTTACCACTGAGCCACCTGGGAAGCCCATACAATAGGTTCAGTTCCGTTCAGTTCAGTTGCTCAGTCTTGTCCGACTCTGTGACCCTGTGGGCTGCAGCACACCAGGCTTCCCTGTCCGTCACCAACTTCCAGAGCCTGCCCAAACTCATGTCCATTGAGCTAGTGATGCCATCCAACCATCTCATCCTTTGTCATCCCCTTTTCTACCTGCCATCAATCTTTCCCAGCATCAGGGTCTTTTCCAATGAGTTCTTCGCATCAGGTGGTCAAAGTATGGGAGCTTCAGCTTCAGCATCAGTCCTTCCAATGAATATTAAGGACTGATTTCTTTTAGGATGGACTGGTTGGATTTCCTTGCAGTCCAAGGGACTCTCAAGAGTCTTCTCCAACACCACAGTCCACGAGCATCAATTCTTCAGTGCTCAGCTTTCTTTATGGTCCAACTCTCACATCCATACAAGACTACTGGAAAAACCATAGGTTTGACTAGACAGACCTTTGTTGGCAAAGTAATGTCTCTGCCTTTAAATATGTTCTCTAGGTTTGTCATAGCTCTTCTTCCAAGGAGCAAGTGTCTTTTAATTTCATGGCGGCAGTCACCATCTGCAGTGATTTTGGAGCCCAAGAAAATAGTCTGTCACTGTTTCCGCTGTTTCCCCATCTATTTGCCATGAAGTGATCAGACTGAATACCATGATCTTAGTTTTCTGAATGTTGAGTTTTAAGCCAGCTTTTTCACTCTCCTCTTTGACTTTCATCAAGAAGCTCTTAAGTTTCTCTTCACTTTCTGCCATAAGGGTGGTGTCATCTGCATATTTGAGGTTATTGATATTTCTCCCGGCAATCTTGATTCCAGCTTGTGCTTCCTCTAGTCCGGCATTTCACATGATGTACTCTGCATATAAGTTAAATAAGCAGGGTGACAATATATAGCCTTGATGTACTCCTTTTCCAATTTGGAACCAGGCTATTGTTCCATGTTCAGTTCTAACTGTTGCTTTTTGACCTGCAGATTTCTCAGGAGGCAGAGAGAGGAGGTACTTATTGTTATTTATTTTATACATAGTCGTGTGTATATGTTAATCCCAAACTCCTAATTATCCCCCCTTTTCCCCTTTGGTAACCATAAGTTTGTCTTCTATGTCTGTTTTATAAACAAGTTCATTTGTATAATTTTTTTTTAGATTCCACATGTAAGCAATATCATATGATATTTGTCTTTCTCTGTCTGACTTACTTCACTTAGTTTGAAAACCTCTAGGTCCGTTCATGTTGGGGCAAATGAAAAAACATAATATACTCTTGTCTCTTTTGCCATGGTTTAAAAAGTTTATAAATTAGGTGCTAATAAACTGTGGAAAATTCTGAAAGAGATGGGCATACCGGACCACCAGACCTGCCTCTTGAGAAATCTGTATGCAGGTCAGGAAGCAATAGTTAGAACTGGACATGGAACAACAGACTGGTTCCAAATAGGAAAAGGAGTACGTCAAGGCTGTATGTTGTCACCCTGCTTATTTAACTTATATGCAGAGTACATCATGAGAAATGCTGGGCTGGAAGAAGCACAAGCTGGAATCAAGATTGCTCGGAGAAATATCAATAACCTCAGATATGCAGAAGACACCACTCTTATGCAGAAAATGAAGAAGAACTAAAGAGCTTCCTGGTGAAAGTGAAAGAGGAGAGTGAAAAAGCTGGCTTAAAGCTCAACATTCAGAAAACTAAGATCATGGCATCTGGTCCCATCACTTCATGGCGAATAGATGGGGAAACAGTGGAAACAGTGAGAGACTTTGTTTTTTGGGGGGCTTCAAAATCACTGCAGATGGTGACTGCAGCCATGAAATTAAAAGATGCTTACTCCTTGGAAGAAAGGTTATGACCAATCTAGACAGCAACCTAAAAAGGAGAGAGATTACTTTGTCAGCAAAGGTCTGTCTGGTCAAGGCCATGGTTTTTCCAGTAGTCATTTGTGGATGTGAGAGCTGGACTATAAAGAAAGCTGAGCACCAAAGAATTGATGCTTTTGAGCTGTGGTGTTGGAGAAGAATCTTGAGAGTCCCTTGGACATCAAGGAGATCCAACCAGTCCATCCTAAAGGAGATCAGTCCTGGGTGTTCATTGGAAGGACTGATGTTGAAGCTGAAACTCCAATACTTTGGCCAACTCATGCGAAGAGCCGACTCATTGGAAAAGACCCTGATGCTGGGAAAGATTGAGGACAGGAGAAGGAGACGACAGAGGATGAGATGGTTGGATGGCATCACAGACTCGATGGACATGGGTTTGGGTAGACTCCGGGAGTTGGTGATGGACAGGGAGGTCTGGCGTGCTGCGGTTCATGGGGTTGAAAGAGTCGGACACGACTGAGTGATTGAACTGAACTGAATCTTGTCACACCACATGAATATTGAGACTAAGCTCCGTTGTTCCCACTTATGCTTCTTGCATTAGTTCTTTGTCATTCATTCTTGTCCTCATTCATTCATTGTTCAGGTACTTATTTCTGGCACTTTCTCTGTGCCAGGAAATCTGCTAGATGCTAGAGGAAGAGATGTGTAAGAGAAGGGCCCCACTGCCAAGGAGTTCTATTCAGCAGGATAACTAGATTCACAATCACATAACCCTAGAACAGTGTGACAATGCTAGGGCAGAGGTACACCTGCAGTTTGCCAGGATTTTAGAGACAGGAGTAGCAGGGAAACTTTACTAGGAAGCCTTGAGGGTCCACTCAGAATGGAGACAGTGAATATGCAGTGGAATCAACTCACTCTGCCGCTACAGCAAAATCACAAAAAATATCAGACCAGGTCAAAAAAAAAAAAAAGCAAAGAAACAAAGTGGATTTATGGTAGACCTAGAGATTTGTAAGGGTTGTTGGACAGGGGAAAAAAAAAAGGATCAAGAGATATGGGATATTAATACTTTTCATGGAAGAGCTCAGTCTAAAGTAGCTAGGCAAGAGAGTAAGCTAAAAGAGGTTAGGTGAGTTTGCAGTAAAAAAGAAAAGGAGGAGGATCAAAGAAACCAGAGGTCTCAATGAGATTTTAAGGGCCAGGAAAGAGGGAGACAGTGAATTAGGCATTTTGGTTCAATAAACCAATCAGCCCACAATCAGGGTATTCATATAAGTTTTATTGCTCAAACAGTGAGAGGAAGTGAAAGAAATTATTAATCGTTACTCCAGGCAGCAGATGTAAACTGGAATGTCCCTAGTATACTGTTACCCAATCAATAATCCACATATTAGATAGACACTGTGCTAGTTACTAGGGATAAGGTGGAAAACTAGGCAGAAATCGCACCTGTCATCATGGAGTTTATAGTCATCTAGGAATGATAAACATTGAACAAGACATTACTACAGTGATGAATGTTGCTAAAAAGGGAAGCAAAGGAACCATGAGAATTTATTACAGAGGAAACCAACATCTTCTCACAGGTCAGCAAAGATGAGTAGGAGGTTGAAGGTGGAGCAGTGAGGCATGAGTACACAGGCAGAGGCAAGAACATTTACTAAAGGTCTTCAGATGGAAAAGAACATTATATTTGATTTCTAAATTCTATTGGATTTATAAAAATCCTTATCATTTTTTCCTGTTGTTTTTTTTCCCTTATGTTTTATACTCCTTCCTTCATTGCTTTGAACATGTAAAACATATATTGCAAACATTTTATTCTAGTTATTCTTCTCTTTCAAGCTTTGGCTCCTCTTTCTTTCATCTGCTGACTCTTACAGATAGTGATTTGTTTTAAGGTATGATTTATCATTTGTGACTGTCATTAGAAGAGAGTTCCCTCTGGGGAAATAGTCTACAGGGTGCTGCTCTTCTCAACTTGAGCAAAACAATCAGATTTCTGCTCAGGTTGATTTCCCAGCTTCAGGTCCCTTCACACAAGGAAGGTGATTTTAGATTCTCCATCTGCATGTGGCACACATCTGGGGTTTTGATTTCTTGTAGGTGAGGTTTTCTCATTTATGATCCTGGGATATTATAAACCTTCTTGTTGTTTATATGGGCTGTTGGGAAGAGTTGCCTAAGTTTCATTTCAAAGTTGCCACAATCCTTTGTGACTCCCAGATTTATTGAAATAGCTCAGTTCCAGCTTTCCTCCGAGGGCCTGGAGCCTGGGCTCTCCTTCCAGGGCAGTTAGTTGTTGGAACCAGTTTCAGCATCTAAGGCCTATATCTGGTTCCAACAATTCTATGAGCTGTTTGGGCATAAGAGTCTGCTTAGCACTCTGATTTGACATTCCCTCTTCAATTCTGACATACGGAGGGGCTCTCTTGGTTTCAAGTGAGCCACATACTTAAAGTTTTAGCCATATTTTATTCTGTGTTTAGAGCAGAAAAGAATTATTTTATATCAGTTTATGTTATATGTGGTACATTTTATAAACTGTTTTTAAAAGGTATTCATTCATCAAAAACATATTCATGGAGCACCTATGATGTCCTAAGGATTACAGGACTCAAAGGTAGAAAGTGCGGGAAGAGGGACATGAGGTAAAGAATGAGATAGAGTTGTGGAAATATGTTAAAAATCTGGATTTTTCTTGAGAGCAAAAGAGCAGCTATTGAAAGATTTTAAAACAAGTCTGCATTTTTAAAATGCAGAGTAGAAAAAGGATTAGAGCCCAAAAAGAATAGATGGGGGAGAAGCGTTCAGTCATCCAGTAAGTGATGACAGTGGCTTGAACTGGAGAGTGAGGACAGATAAAAGTGAAGGTAAAAGGGAAGGTACTTAAGAGGTATTCAGGTAACTAATTTAGTAATACTTGCTTATGGACTTAATTGGGAAAGAGAGATGAGTCAAATGTCAATCCTAGGTGCTTGGTTTGAGTATCTGAGTGGTTGTTAATGGCATTTAATGACAGAGAGAGAGTACAAGGATAAGGAACAAACTTAATGGAAACTATCTCAGGTTCATTTTGGGGCATGTTGAATTTAAGGAACCAGATATCACGTGATATCATGATGATATCACCATCACATCATGTGATATCATGGTAATATCAAGTAAGCAGTAGGCTATTTGGACTGGAGACTCAGAGCATAAGTCTGAGCTGGAGACGAAAAGAAAATGGAATTTTGTGGAGTAGATGAGGTTTCCTGAAGAGAGAGGGTAGAGTGATCCTTCACATGGAACCACAGAAGACTCTGAATTCCCAAAGCAATGTTGAGAAAAAAGAACAAACTGGCAGTGTCATCCTTCCAGACTTCAGACAATACTACAGAGCTACTGTCATAAAAACAGCTTGGTACTGGCACAAAAACAGACATACAGGTCAATGGAACAGGAGAGAAAGCCCAGAAATAAACCCACGCACCTATGGTCAGTTATCTATGGCAAGGAGACAAGAATATACAGTGGAGAAAAGATAGTTTCTTCAGTAACTGGCACTAGGAAAATTGGACAGCTCCATGTAAAATGATGAGATTAGAACATTTCCTCACCTTTTTGGATTTTATTAAAAAAAATAAACTCAAAGTGGATTAATGATCTAAATGTAAGACCGTAAAACTCCTAGAAGAGAACGCAGGCAGAGCATTCATTGATGGAAATCACAGCAATATTTTTTGGATTGCTCTCCCAAGGCAAAATAAATAAAAGCAAAAATAAACAAATGGGACCTAATTAAACTTACAAGCATTTTCACTACAAAGGAAACCACTGACAAAAGGAAAAGACATGTTATGGAATGGAAGAAAATATTTGCACATGATATAACCAACAAAGGGCTAATATCAAAATGATATAAACAGTTCCTATAACTCAGTATCAAAAAATCCAAACAACCAATTAAAAAATGGGCAGAAAATCTGAATAAACATTTTTCCAAAGATGACTTACAGATGGCCAACAGGCACATAGAAAGAAGCTCAACATCACTAATAATTAAAGAAATGCAAATCAAAACCAAGTGAGATATCACTTCACACCTATCAGAATGGTTATCATCAAAAGGTGTCCAAATAACAAATGTTCGCAAAGATGTAGACAAAAGGGAACATTTTTTTTTATCTCACCATACAACATGTGGGATTCTCCCTGACCATAGGTCAAATTTGTGCCCCCTGCAATGCAATTACAGAGTCTTAACCACTGGACTGCCAAGGAAGTCTGAGAAAAGAGAACCTTTGTACACTGTTGGTAGGAATGCCAATTGGTACAGCCACTATGGAAAACAGAATGGAGAACTAACACAACCAAAAACAGAACTACCATTCAGTTCAGTTCAGTCACTCAGTCATGTCCGACTCTGCGACCCCATGGACTGCAGCACGCCAGGCCTCCCTGTCCAACACCAACTCCCAGAGTTTAATCAAACTCATGTCCATTGAGTCATCCAAAGATCTCATCCTCTGTCACCCCCTTCTCCTCCCACCTTCAATCTTTCCCAGAATCAGGGTCTTTTCCAATGAGTCAGTTCTTCACATCAGGTGGCCAAAGTATTGGTTTCAGCTTCAACATCAGTCCTTCCAATGAACACCCAGGACTGATTTCCTTTAGGAAGGACTGGTTGGATCTCCTTGCAGTCCAAGGGACTCTCAAGAGTCTTCTCCAAGACCACAGTTCAAAAGCATCAAATTTTCAGCACTCAGATTTCTTTATAGTCCAACTCTCACATCCACACATGACTACTGGAAAAACCATAGCTTTGACTAGACGGACCTTTGTTGGCAAAGTAATGTCTCTGTGTTTTAATATGCTGTCTAGTTTGGTCATAACTTTCCTTCCAAGGAGCAAGTGTCTTTGAATTTCATGGCTGTAGTCACCATCTGCAGTGATTTTGGAGCCCAAGAAAATAGTCTGTCACTATTTCCACTGTTTCCCTATCTATTGCCATGAAGTGATGGGACCAGATTCCACAATCTTAGTTTTCTGAATGTTGAGTTTTAAGCCAACTTTTCACTCTCTTTGACTTTCATCAAGAGGCTCTTAAGTTTCTCTTCACTTTCTGCCATAAGGTTGGTGTCATCTGCATATCTGAGGTTATTGATATTTCCCCCAGCTATCTTGATTCCAGCTTGACCTTCAATCAGTCCAGGATTTCTCATGATGTACTCTGCATATAAGTTAAATAAGCAGGGTGACAATATACAGCCTTGATGTACTCCTTTTTCAATTTGGAACCTGTCTATTCTTCCATGTCTGGTTCTAACTGTTGCTTCTTGACTTGCCTACAGATTTCTCAGGAGGCAGGTCAGGTGGTGTGGTATTCCCATCTCTTGAAGAACTTTCCACAGTTTGTTGTGATCCACACAGTCAAAGGCTTTGGCATAGTCAATAAAGCAGAAATAGATGTTTTTCTGGAACTCTCTTGCTTTTTCAATGATCTAGCAGATGTTGGCAATTTGATCTCTGGTTCCTCTGCCTTTTCTAAATCCAGCTTGAACATCTAGAATTTCACAGTTCACATACTGCTGAAGTCTGGCTTGGAGAATTTTGAGCATTACTTTACTAGCATGTGAGGTGGGTGCAATTGTGCGGTAGTTTTAGCATTCTTTGGCATTGCCTTTCTTTGGGATTGGGATGAAAACTGACCTATTCCAGTCCTGTGGCCATTGCTGAGTTTTCCAAATTTGCTGGCATATTGAGTGTAGCACTTTCACAGCATCATCTTTTAGGATTTGAAATAGCTCAACTGGAATTCCATCACCTCCACTAGCTTTGTTCGTAGTGATGCTTTCTAAGGCCCACTTGACTTCACATGCCAGGATGTCTGGCTCTTGGTGAGTGATCACACCATCGTGTTTGTCTGGATCATTAAAATCTTTTTTGTATATTCTTCTGTGTATTCTTGCCACTTCTTCTTAATGTCTTCTGCTTCTGTTAGTTCCATACTGTTTTTGTCCTTTATTGTGTCCATTTTTGCATGAAATGTTCCCTTGATATCTCGAATTTTCTTGAAGAGATCTCTATTCTTTCCCACTCTATTGTTTTCCTCTATTTCTTTGCATTGATCGCTGAGGAAGGCTTTCTTTTCTCTCCTTGCTAGTCTTTAGAACTCTGCATTCAAATGGGTATATCTTTCCTTTTCCCCGTTGTCTTTCGCTTCTCTTCTTTTCTCAGCTATTTGTAAGGCCTCCCTTAGACAGCCATTTTGTCTTGTTGCATTTCTTTTTCTTTGGGATGGTCTTGATCCCTGTCTCCTGTACAATGTCACGAACCTCCATCCATAGTTCTTCAGGCACTCTGTCTATTAGATCTAATCCCTTGAATCTATTTCTTACTTCCACTGTATAATCATAAGGGATTTGATTTAGGTCATACCTGAATGGTCTAGTGGTTTTCCCTACTTTCTTCCATTTAAGTTTGAATTTGGCAATAAGGAGTTCATGATCTGACAACACTCAGCTCTTGGTCTTGTTTTTGCTGACTGTATAGAGTTTCTCCATCTTTGGCTGCAAAGAATATAATCAATCTGATTTCAGTGTTGAACATCTGGTGATGTCCACGTGTGGAGTCTTCTCTTGTGTTGTTGGAAGAGGGTGTTTGCTATGACCAGTGCGTTCTCCTGGCAAAACTCTATTAGTCTTTGCCCTGCTTCATTTTGTACTCCAAGGCCAAATTTCAAGAACTATCATAAGATCCAGCAATTTCACTCCTTGATATATATCTAAAACAATGAACACACTAATTTAAAAGATACATGCACCCCAATTTTCATAGGAGCACTATTTACTGCAGATAAGATACGGGAGCAACCTAAATGTCCCTCAACAGACAAATGAATACAAAAAGATGTATATATATGTGTGTGTGTGTGTGTATAAAAAATGAAATGTTACTCACTCATGGAAAAGAATGAAATTCTGTAATTCGCAGTAACATCGAAGGACCTAGAAAACATTATTCTTAGTGAAATAAATCAGACAAAGACAAATACTGTGTGTTATCACTTATATGTGGAATCAAAAAACACAAATGAATGTAGAGCAAAACAGAAAGACTCATAGATACAGGAAACTAGTGCTTACTGGAGAGGAGAGGTAACAAAGAAAGGTGTATTAATTTAAGGGTGTGGAATTAAGAGATACAAACCACTATGTATAAAATACATAAGCAACCTGTTGCTATACATTGTATAGCACAGGGAATTATAGCCGTTATCTTGTAATAACTTTTAATGGCATATAATTTGTAAAAATACTGAATCACTATGTTGTATACTTGAAACTAATAAGTCAAATATACTTCAATAAAAGAAATAAACAAATAAGCAAGTTAAAAAAAAAAGAGTATAGACTGAAAAGAGAAGAGCATTTGTTATTCACCTTGAGGAATTCCATCACCTAATGGTTAGGTAGAGGTAAAGAAAAGCCAAGAAAAGAATAGCTGGAAGGGAATGTTATATCAAGGGTGACTTTTTTCTCCTTAAGATGGAATAGATTGAGGATATTTGATAATAGGAAGCACATCAAGAAGAAGGCTGAAGTCACTATACAGAGGAAAGACAACTGCCAACATAAAGTTCCTGAAAATCTGGAAGAGGATAGGGATTAAGGGCAGAGGTAGAAGGACTGTTCTTTGGCGGGGACACAGCACTGAAACAGGAGGGAAGGAAGGCAGGGTGGGGACAGATGTGGACAGCTTGGTGAAGCTGATGTTTGAAAAGCCATGGTAGTTCTCTGATAGCGTGTCACTTTCTGTGTAGAGCTGATGGT
Source organism: Giraffa tippelskirchi (assembly GCF_054371585.1). NCBI lineage: Eukaryota > Metazoa > Chordata > Mammalia > Artiodactyla > Giraffidae > Giraffa > Giraffa tippelskirchi. The sequence goes on from NC_137277.1 coordinate 69,194,372, forward strand.
GAGCTCACCTGTTCCATGTAATAGGGTAGGCAGAAGGACAGAGGCTTGAGGAAGTTTAGGACTAAACTGACTGTAAAGACACACTGGGATTTCCAGGGAATGTTGAAAGCTCAGAAATTTGCTTTTTTATATGATTTATTTCTATTAGTGTTCTTCAGCCTGGGTACAAGTATAGAGAAGATGAGCAGCTGGATTCATCCAGCTTGGGCTTTGTCAGCTCGGGGCTATGACAGGTGCCACAAAAAGACAATGAGGCAAGGTAAATTAGAATACTGACAGGAAACTGGTGAAAATGATGGCTTATAGAATATACACTGGATAAGGGAGGAAACTAAATACAGGAAGGAGATGATGAAATGAAGATAGTAGAATGGTGCTAGGGTCTGAATGTCTGTATCCCATCAAAACTCACATGTTGAAATTCCAACCTCCAAAGATGATGGTATTAGGAAATAGGGGTTTGGGGGTGAGGGGTGTGCTTAAGTCATAAGGATGGGACCCTCATGGATAGAATTAGTGCCCTCATATAATACAAGAAACTCTAGAGAGTTCCCTAGCTCCCTTTTTTCTAACTTGTGAGCACATAGTGAGGAAGTGCTGGCTATGAATCCAGGAAAAGGCCCTCCCCCAACTATACTGGCACCTTAATCTCAGACTTTTATCCTGTAGAACTGTAGGAAATAAATTTTTGTTTATAGGCTACTCAGTCTGTGGTATTTTGTTACAATAACCCTAACAGACCAAGATGAATGGTCAACGAACTGAAAGTTGTTAAGTGAAGTAGCGGTAGATCCAAGTGAGCAAGCCAAAAAGCTCAATGTCTATAAACTAAGAATGTGAAGTTTCTAGAAGTGGTTTCAAAGATGGAACTTTCCAGTGATGAGTTCTAGAGTTTGAATCTGGGAATGGTAGCTGTACTAGTCAGGAAAATGTAAGCTATTCTGCATTAAAAGATTGATTCCAATCTCAGATAAAATCTCAAACAAAACAAAGCTTTACTTTTCACTCAAGCTGTTTTATTTTGGCAAGCTGCCATTTCAACACATAGCTTTCAGGTTTCTATGGCAGGGGATGAAAAGACTGTACTGAGTTCCTACATGCTTTGTTCTGGAAGCAAAACATGTCACTTCGGCTCACAGTCCTTTGTCCAGAAGTTGTCATATGGCCCCATCTATTTGCAGTGGGGCAGGAATTTAAAAGAGCACATGGATATTTAGTGAGGAATAAATGTCTCTTCACAGCAACTGAGATGGATGAAGTAGATGATTAAAAATAAAGTGATTACAGAATGTCATCTTGGATGAACTGCTGGAGTGTGATAGAAAGAAAAACTGAATGAGGTGCTATGGCCTTCAGTGAAAGGGCGGGCAGATGCAAGTTGGTAAATGACAGCAATGAGAAGAGAGCTGGATGGTGAGTCTTAGAGAAGAGTTGAATTTTCTCCTGGGTGGAGAAGAAAGTGCCCAAGAGAGAATGATAAAGAAAATTATCACCTGGGCAACAGGAATCCAGCCATTCCATTAGACTGCCTGGGAACTTGGGCTATTGCTCAATAAAATCTTGTAGAGAGATTAGATCTGCCATCCAGCTGATCTTCAGAAACACAGAATGCTGTTGTGTGGTAGGAAATTATTTCTGAATATAAATTGATGTTTTCCCTTGTATTTCTTTCTCCCTATTGTGTTTGCCCCTATAAAGAGCTGGTTGTGCTCATTGCCTCAAGGTGAGAGTTGTGGCAAGGTGGAAAGCAAAGGGTCTGAAACATGCTCCTAAGTTCCAGTGTACCAACAGGCCAGTCTATGATGAGAATGGAAAGGTGTGATAGCCAGAACAATGGCTCCCCTAGAGATGTCCATGAACATCTGGAACCCGTGAATGTGGTAGGCTAGCTGGCAAAGGGGAAATAAGGTTGCAGATGAAGATACTAAACATCTGACATTAAATTAAGGAGACTTAAATGTAACACAAGGATCTCTGAATATGGAAGAGGGAGGCAAAAGAGTCAGTGTCAGGCTTATGTAGCACAAAAGAGCTGACTGTCCAGCAATGGCTTTGGAGATGGAAGGAGGCCATGATCAAAGGAATGTGGGCCAGTTTTAGATGGAAAAGGAAGAGAAGAGCATTCTCCCCTAAAGCCCCCAGAGGGCACAAAGCTCTGCCAACACCCTCATTTTAGCCCAGTGAGACCCACATCAGACTTCTGAACTCTAAGATAAATTTGTGCAGTAATATGTTACAGCTGCAGTAGGAAACTCGGAGAAGGCAATGGCACCCCACTCCAGTACTCTTGCCTGGAAAATTCCATGGATGGAGGAGCCTGGTGGGCTACAGTCCATGGGGTCGCTAAGAGTGGGACACGACTGAGCGACTTCACTTTCACTTTTCCCTTTTATGCACTGGAGGAGGAAATGGCAACCCACTCCAATATTCTTGCCTGGAGAATCCCAGGGAAGGAGGAGCCTGGTGGGCTGCCGTCTTTGGGGTCGCACCGAGTCGGACATGACTGAAGCGACTTAGCAGCAGCAGCAGCAGCAGCAGTAGGAAACTAATACGAAGGGCACAGACACAGTTTTGAGAGCTGGAAGTTTAAAGAGGGAATTACCTGGGAGGAGGAAAGGTCAAGCAGTATCCAAGCAGAAGCACAAACCCAACACGGAGATGAGTTAACAGGAGAGAGAAAAGCCCAGGACGCTGCTCCCCCACGGAGCACATAGGCAGGCGGCAGGCTCCCTGAAGTAGGGTTATGATCTGAGCTTCAAACCTGGCAACGTCGGGGGAGACAGCAAGACCCCCACGGAAAATGGCTATGTGTTGGAAGTCACCTTAATTAGCCTCAGGAAGAGTTTGTTTTATTTTGGCCACTAGTATTTTGTCCTCTTTTCCAGTGCTATAACCATAATATTGTTTTTGTTTAGTGTGGTGATTTTGTAATGTGGTAACCTGGCTAGCCTGAACTAGAGTTCTTGGTTTTCCTTTCCTGTAGGTTGGCGTGGGCCCCAAGAGAGATTTTTTTTGTGGAGAGGGGTGGGCAAGGGGCAGCACATTTAGTTCCCCACAAGGGATAGAACCCCTGCCCCCTGCAGTGGAAGCTGGAGTCTTAACCACTGGCCACCAGGGGAGTGCCCCCAAGAGAGGTTCTTGTGGGTGATGTGAAGGGCAGAAAGGACCTCAGCTGTGGGGTCACTGAACTGCCGGCTCTCCTCAAAAGCGCGAGCCCACTGATGCTGCAGAAACCGCCTCACCTTCCCCTGGAGCTTCCTTCTTCTTCAAATCCTGTGCCAGGTGTGGGTGTTTAGCTCTCAGAAGAAAGCCCTGCCTTTGTATTAGTTTCCTGCTGCAGGATAACCCACCCCACCATGAGAAGCTGCAATAAGAACTGACACAGGTGCGTCTTGTCAGCTCCATCTCAAACTGTGGTTCTGGCTGGTTCTTGCTTCCTCCTGCATTATATACATCCTTCTTTCCCATCTGCCTGCTGTGGACTTCAAACTCCCAGTTTAGATGTGAATATAAAACAGCCTTTCAGAGACTGCTTAACCAGCTCCCCCATTACACAAAATCAAATTACTGTAATAAATACCTTGAATATGATATGTGTGTGTTTATGTGTGTTAGTCACTCAGTTGTGTCTGACTCTTTGTGACCCCATGGACTGTAGCCTACCAGGCTCCACTGTCCATGGGATTCTCTGGCAAGAATCCTGGAGTGGGTTGCCATTTCCTTCTCCATGAATATAAGAGAATGCACAAGACAGAAGGCCAACAGGCACACAAAAATAGGCTTAACATTGCTAATTATTAGAGAAATGCAAATCAAAATTACAGTGAGGAATTACCTCACACCAGTTAGCATGATCAGTAATAAACACTGGGGAAGGTATGGAGAAAAGGGAACCGCCCTATACTGTTGGTGGGGATGTAAATTACGCAGCGACTATGGAAAGCACTATAGAGGTTCCTCAAAAACTAAAAATAGAGTTGCCATATGATCCAGCAATCCTACTCTTGGGCATATGCCCAGAAAAGATGAAAACTCTAAATTGAAAAGATACATTCACCCCAATGTCCATAGCAACACTATTTACAAAAAGCCAAGGCATGGAAACAACCAAGTGTCCATCAGCAGATGAATGCATAAAAAAGTGGTACATCTATACAATGGAATATTATTCAGCCATAAAATGAATGCATTATTGGCATTTGCAGCAACATGGATGAACCTAGAGATTACCATACTGAATGAAGTAAGTCAGACAAAGACAAATATTATATCACTTATATGTGGAATCTGAAAAATAATGCAAATTAATTTATTCACAAAAGAGAAACAGTCTCACAGACATAGAAAATAAACTTATGGTTATCAAAGGGGAAAGGAGTGGGGGATAAATCAGGAATATGGGATCAATAGATACACACTACTATATATAAAATAAAACAAGGATTTACTGTATAGCACAAGGAACTATGTTCAATATTTTATAATAACCTATAATGGAAAAGAACCAAAAAAAGAAAAAATATAACTGAATCACTTTGCTGTACATCTGAAACTAACACAATATTGTAAATCAACTATACTTTAAGATAATGTGTATGTATACAGGAGGCAGGAGGAGAAGGGGATGACAGAGGATGAGATGGTTGGATGGCATCACTGACTCGATGGACATGAGTTTGAGCAGGCTTCAGGAGTTGGTGATGGACAGCGAGGTCTGGCATGCTGCAGTCCATGGGGTCACAAAGAGCTGGACATGACTGAGCGACTGAACTGAACTGAACTGATATGTATACATATGTCCCGCTCCTCTGAACCCTTGGTCTCCATCATATTTGCTTTTGATATAACCAAAAATTCTTGTCAATTTCTGTGATTTGTAGGAGTTATATTTAGTGCCTCTCATGGATTATTATCCTGGTCTTTTACTCTTTTAAATCATCCCTCACTTTTTCTGAATACTATTTCTCTTGGATCAGTAGAACATGAATGACTCATTCAGATAAAGTAATCATTTGTTTCCTACTTAAAGCTATCTTTAAAACGCCTACCCTCACCTCTCCTCCAACACCCTCCAAAAAGCCTTGAAAGGATCATTCAAAATACACAACAGATATACTGCTAATAAGGAACCAGTGATCCATGAATAAATTATGAATAGTGACAGGAGGCAAGGTAATGTTTGTGATTCAGCTCAATAGACTTTGCTGGCAGGAAAACATCCTGTAATCAATCCTTTGATTGCTGGAAAACAAAGTTCAAAATAAAAAATGAAGTAATTCTGCACATACAGCCAGAAACATAAGAACAAACACTGCAAGCTTGTAATTCCCCTCCCTGGGCCTGCTTTGAAACAAAACTTAAGCAGCCTGGAAAGAGTGGGAAATCTGATAGTCAGATAATCCTGGGTTGAAACCATGGTTCTGGCACTCTGCAGCTCTGTGAGTTTAAGCCAATGATTTAACTTTCAGAAGCCCAATTTTCTTATCTACCAAATGGCAGGAATAGTACCAAACTCGTAGGATTGTGGAAAAGATTAGAAATAATATGTAAAACTTCTAGCACATATAAGGCTATTATTAAACACCCCAAATAGCAGTTGCATCCCCTTTGTTAATACCTTTAAAAATATATGTCTCTGAAAATGACGTCCTAGAAAATCCCTATAGGTGAGTGCATATATATTTACCAATTGCTTAGGCACATTCATCTTACTTTCCAGCTCTAACATCCACTGAGGTCAAACTAAAGTGGTGTAGGAGCTCGCCCTCTTCACGGCTGGGGGAAGACGGAAGTTCTTGGCAGGAGTGTGGAAGCTTGGAGAAAGCAAGGCCCTTGTCCTGATTCAGCGAGCTTCTACTTCAGTAGCTGCACTGAGTGCCTGCTCACAAGACCGGGGAGAACAGAAAGAGGGCAGGCCCTTCCTGGCCCAACCTGGAGCTGCGTGCGTGAGAAGACTACTTTCCTCTCCGACTGCCTCCAGCTGTGTCCCACCTTCTTCTATAAGTTCCTGTGGTCAGGTTACCAAGCCAGGGAATTCCTGAAGTGAAAATACACCAACAGCTGTGTTTGGAATCTATAAATAACATTTTAACAATTACGCACAGAGTCAAATTTAACACCAAGACTACGGGAAACTTATCCCCCAAAGACTGAAGGCAAATGAAGAGATCACATGATACTCAAATAGAGTGAAATTATGGATGAAGAAAGGAAGACACGAAAACAAAACATTATTGTGTTCCAGACAATAGTTTACAAAATTATGGGGCCAAGGGTGGTGGTGGTAGTTTAGTCACTAAGTTGTGTCCGACTCTTGTGATCCCATGGACTGTAGCCTGCCAGGCTCCTCTGTCCATGGGATTCTCCAGGCAAGAATACTGGAGTGGGTTGCCATTTCCTTCTCTAAAGGATCTTTCCCATCCAGGAATTGAACCTGGGTCTCCTGCATTGCAAGGGTCAAGGGTACATAACCTTAAATAAAACTCTTTATTTCCCCCTAACTATGCTATAAGGCATCCAAGAATATTTATTTTCTGATTCTTGCCACATGTATTATTATTACTTTAGGTTAGTAACGACTTTTTAAAAGCTGTAAACATTCATCTTTTGCCCTTATATACATGTTTGTGGTGGCTTCCCTGCTGGCTCCAGAAGGTAAAGAATTGGCCTGCAATGCAGGAGATGCAGGTTCAATCCCTGAGTCAGGAAGACCCCCTGGAGAAAGGAATGGCTACCTGCTCCAGTATTCTTGCCTGGAGAATTCCATGGACAGAGGAGCCTGGTAGGCTACAGTCCATGGGGTCTCAAAGAGTCTGACATGACTGAGCACCTTAGCACATGCCTATCTGTACTATTGATAACTTTTCTACTTATGGTTTGAGGTTTCTGTAGATATGGGATCCAGAAGAGCATGAACCTCATGAATAGAGAGACGTAGTCTTAAAAATCAAAATTGACAACACAGCCTTTCTTCCGTGTTTTCTTCTGCTTCTAGCAATAAGCCCAATACAAGTGAAATTCTATTCACATAGGTTAGAATTAGACAATAGAACCAAGGTGGTGGTTTGAGACATAAACAAGCAGAGAAAAGAAGGCTGCCCTGCAGAAGCCTGGCGAGGAGAGTGGATTCAGCTCACTTGAGAAGAACTGCTTCCAAGATGGCTCACTAATGTGCTTGGCACACTGGTGCTGGCTGCTATCAGGGGACTTCATTTCCTCTCTACAGCCCTCCTTGAGGGATGGCAGCTGGCTTCTCCCTCAGTAAGCAACCCAGGAGACCCAGGCAGAAGAAAACTTCCTATGACCTTGTCACAGAGATCACAGACTTTTTCTGTATGAGTCACCAGGCCACCCTGATTCACTGTGGGAGGCTTTCCTTACTTCAGTTCAGTTCATTTCAGTCGCTCAGTCATGTCTGACTCTTTGCGAACCCACGGACTGCAGCACGCCAGGTCTCCCTGTCTATCACCAACTCCTGGAGTTTACTCAAACTCATGTCCATTGAGTCCTTCCTTATTAACAAATAAAAAGAAACCCAGTGATCTGCTAGACTAGGACTTTAAAATAATACTACTGGAAATGGCAGCAGCCCCTGAGATGGGCAATGTCAATCTTTCTTCAAGGGGAGGCAGGTATGTATAAGAAGGGAAATGGAAGACAAGCTTAAAGGTGTCTACCATTCACTTATATTTACAAGAACTATTTTGGGCTAAGCAGTGTCGTGATGGGGTGCATATACATTGTGCCAAAGGACCGGAGACATAGAGCTTCACTGTGTGAGAAGTCAGCTCTCTTTGGTTCCTGGAGCGAAGGAGCCAATGTCAGGTTTTGCATAAGCACATGGAGTTTGGGGAAAGGTTCTAGGGCAGACAGAACCTCTTCAGAGTAGTCCTCAATTGAATCATAGCTCTAAAGAGTCCTATTAGGATTTAAGACTAGGGACTTAATCCCCAAACTTAGGACTCTAGGGAGTCCCACAACTTTTGGGGAGTAACACTGACATTGCAGGATGTCTGCCTTTCGGTGTCGCAGGCGCAGTGATCTCCGGCCATCCGTGTGGTATGTACGGTCACAATGTCTTCAGAACAAAAACATATGGTATAACTTGACAATGGACAGGGTTATTGGAAATTAGAGCTGTCTTTGAAATCCTTACCCAACTCTTGGATATATGAACTTGTCCTTTTATATGAAAAGCAAAGTAGCTATGGGAAAATATATGCAATTAACAGAAGTCTAGAATTCTCAAGGATGGATGAGTTCTAAGAGAAGTGAAGGCTTTTTTTTTTTAGGTATTCATAGATTAAGAAAAAAAGATTGAATTTTGTTTTTTAATATAATCTCATGTTTTTAAAGAAATACACACTAGTTTTAAATTTACCACAATTTTAAGAGGTAAAAAATATGACATGGCTAATTAAAATAAATTCTCCTGAAAAACCTCCAAGCCAATGAAAGTGAATGATCACCTGTGACTGGAAAAATAAATAAATAAAACAAAGGAAAAGAAACAGAACAGGAAAATACCTGCAGATGAATTCAGGTAACAGCTGGATGCAGATAGGTCTGTGTGGTCTCAAACAGAGCATTCAGACACAGGGTAGAGGTGAGGCACAGTCAGTTACAGGAGAGTCAGACTTAGGGCTCGATGGGACTATAGTGACCCCTGCTGGACCCTATCTTTTTATTTTTAAATTTGAGAACTCAGGTCAGGGCTTGTGTAAAAATAATTACAACTTCTACAGAGTAATTGAGTTTGAAAGTTGGATAAAGGTTTAGAGAGCATTTAGCATCCCCTCATTATTTCATAACTGATGAAATGAGTCTTTAGCCCACAGAGTTTAAAATGACTTGCTTTAGGTCATAGAACTGGGATTACCAGGGGAAAAAAAGACATTCGCCCAGTTTGTGGGCTTGTTTATACAGGTGGAGTTTTGTGTCACAACAAATAAAAGTATCTGTAACACACAAAATGAAGAGACCAAGCAACATATCAGGGATTAGACTTATTTTAAAATAAACTATTTAGTTGATTTGGTTAGTGAAGACTCAATTTTGCTGAAAAGACAAATTTCTAATCCACACTAACATGACATTTATTTTTTTTTCTTTCCTCTTTGGCCTTTATGAGCTTATACAATGTCATATCAAAATTAAGTGTATTTTTGGAATATTAATTTCTGTCCTTTAGTGAGTTACCTCTGGTGTTTTGACCATTTTAAAATATTTCTTTGGGCTTGAGTATGCTTTTTATGTCCTTCCCCGCTCTCCACCTGTAAAAATCTCCTGTCACTGTACCAGGGAGGCAAGACCCGGCCCCTGCTTATATTCATAGGTAGCTATGAAAATTCTGGCAAAGCCATTTTTCTTCTTCCACATTTTCAGTTCTGTGACATTTAAATGAATACAATGTTGGCTATATTTACTTCACAGTGTTTAGTGAGGTTCAAATAAGATGAAGTATTTGAAAGAGATTTGAAAAACAGAAAGAATTTTGCATAGGATAATTTCTGAGATATTATTTTTATCATTTTCTTTGTAATTTTTTTCCTCTCCAACTATTATTCAAGCAGGTAGCCAGATTCTTTTCTCTCTCTCTCTCTTTTTTTTTTTTTTTGCTGGTGGAATTTTTTGCACAGGGAGAACTTAAGCTATCTGAGGTTTAAAAATTTCCTCTTATCTTTTACAGAAAAGATTATGCTAGGAACCCTTGGAGAAGGAAGGAAGAGGAGAGACGTAGGCAATGAGAACAAGATGGAAGTGTGTCCCACTTAGACTAGAAAGGTTATAGAGGTTTATTGCTTTCACACCGCACAGCCTGAGGTTGCCCCTGAGGAAGGTGGCAAGACCTCCAGATAGAAGACTTCATGACAGAGATATTAAAATCTAACTGTCCGCTCTGCTTGCAGAGAGACAGACAGAAGTGGAGATCTACATCAGTTCATGGGCAAGTGCTATTTGACCAAGGAGTCAGGGGCTTGAAGGAAAGGATTTAGCAGACTGATTAAAAGGAGGTCTGAAGAAGACTTACACGGATGGGCCTCTCAGAGTGGGAAGACTGAGGATATTTGTGTCCTATACAGAAGTTTACTAAAAGGTACCCATTGAAAAAAGATCCTCAGTAATCAAGTCAGTGGTGTGACCCATCTTGTGAATGTCAGTTAACTATTTTCCCCAGTCACCCTGGTGCCTGACAGTGGGCCCAGCAAGAATGTGGGCCTAGGAATATAGGCTCCCTTTCATCCAGGCTGATCCAGCAGTTGCCCTGATAGTACCTATCTAATCAACATCAGAAATCACACTCAACTCCCAAAATGGCATCAATTCCAGGACTTGTCAGTTACCTAATGGCAGGTGGGTTACACTGAACCTCCATCATCACAGTCTGGATTTGGATTTGCCTTTTTGCCTATAATTTTTCTGCTAGCACCACTATTCACAGACTTAGCGACTGTTCTGTTTACTCTCCTGGAACCCCATAAAAATTCTGACTAAGGAACTCCATTAAAAGAATAAGAATTGAAGATGTGGTTTCAAGTCCAGAGGGAGAAGCTGCCTTGATAGAATGGTGGAATGATCTATTAATAACACATATATATTGCCTCTTGTGGGGCTGGGGAGTTGCCCCACAAGCTATACTGAATTCTCTGAGCCAGAAACCAATATATAATGCATTTCTCCCAGAGCCAGAATATTTATAATACAGAATTATAATGAGCAGTGGCCCCTTCATTATAATTGCTAATGACCTAATCATGTAACTCTCATCTCATCTCGATGTTACACTCGTAGCTTCCAAGGGAAGAATACTTCCTCTCAGAAACACCAGAAGGGTTTCACAGAATAGGAGCTGAGACCACCACATAGCCGCTTGAGTTCTTCATGCCACTGAACCAGCAAGCAAAGAAGGGCACTGACTGCTATACTGACTGGGGAACTTGATCATAATTAGCAAATAAGAACAGGGTTAGTACTACACCGTGGAGGGAAGGAGGACTGTGTCTGGAAGCCCAGGGGTTTTTTGGGCAACTCTTAGTACTCCCAGGTCCATGTAACACCTCTGGAGGATTAGAGCAACCTTAGCCAAGCAGGAAGCATGAATGGTTCAGCTTTTTCAGGGGTGGAAGTTTAGGCTACCCTAACTGACAAACAATCACAACTAGTGAAAGTATTATCTGAAGACAAAGAGAACAGTGGGAAGGTTGTAGAAGAAGGGACTTGCAAATACCAACAACGGCCCACAAACTGTGTAGAAATAAGGACTGTAATCATCATGTATATTTTCTTTCTTTCCTTTTCATTTTCTTCCCTGAGGTCTTCAGTATCCGAATCTAATTATGGAACAGGCCTGTGTCTGGAAGCAATGAGAAGCAGTGGGTTTGACTTTGAGGAGATTCCTTATCCTCTGACAAATCAACTATCTTGGGTGATAAACAGGTTATCATGGGACTTCCCTAGCGGTCCAGTGCTTAAGACTCAGCGCTTCCACCAGGTGCCTGGCAACCTGTCAATAAACGCTGTACCTTCCTTCACCACATACACATACACAAAAGACTCAGCAATTCCAATGCAAGTGTTGCAGGTTTAATCCCTGGTAGCAGAACTAAGATCCCACATGCCACAAGGTATGGCAAAAAACTAAATAAATAAAACAGGGTATCAGGCAGAGATACTAAGATTCTCAGACAGAGGAGGAAGGATTGCTTCTGGTAAGGTGGTGCAAGTGGTAAAGCATCCCCCTGTCGACGCAGGAGACGCAAGAGACACAAGAGACGCCAGTTTGATCCCTGGGTCTTGAAGATCCCCTGGAGGATTGCAACCCACTTCAGTATTTCTTGCCTGGAAAATTCCATGTAGCCTGGTGGGCTACAGTCCATGGGGTTGCAAGGAGTCAGACATGAATGGGCACACATGTACCTAAGACTCAGTGGGATCTGGGGATTCAAGGCAGCTGGATTTATTAGAACCTACCCAAGTATTTCCATTCTCAGGATCCCACTCTCCTAATTAATGCCTAGAAAGCCTGCATTGTAGTTCACAAAGCTGCAGAATCAAACTTTGGTTTGTTTTATGGGTACTTCAACTCCACTGGTTCAAGAAATAAGACATTTTTTTAGGTAGTCAAGGAAGCTTTCTGATTCTGACAGTGCCCTGAATTAAAAATGTAAATCTCTGACTTTGTCATTTAGGTAAGCTTTCTAGTGCAATCAGAACCACACCCCACAGCTCGCATAATTTCCACCTCAATAATTTTACTGTAACAGCCACAGTGTGTGCATGCTAACTTGCTTCTGTAGTGTCTGACTCTGTGTGAACCCATGGATCAGGGCCCGCGAGGCTCCTCTGTCCATGAGATTCTCCAGGCAAGAATGCTGGGGTGGGTTGCCATGCCCTCCTCCAGAGGATCTTCCTGACCCAAGGATCGAACCTCCATTTCTTATGTCTCCTGCATTGCAAGCGAGTTTTTTCACTACCAGTGTCTTGTTTTCCACTGACAGATCACTACTGATTTCAAATCTGACCTATGTACATGTTAATGTTCACTATATGCTCCTATTATGTGCTAGGCTGCTTGGGAAGAAAGGGATACAAATGAAGGAAAGAAATGGGCCCTGACCACAAATATGTTGTGATCTTATAATCGGTAGCTAAAAGAGTTCTCCTAAACTCTGGAAAGCAAACAGCATTCTTTGAGCTGCTCCATTCCCTTTTCACTAGATGACCAGTGGGGGCTATATTTGTTAAGCTGAGTAGGAGAGGAAAGAAGAAGTTTCTTGAGTCCCCCCATATTTTTCATTGAAACAATGTTATAAATGATGATTCTTTTTATACACATTCTTCAAAGACTATTGAACCCAAAAAGTTACTGAAATGCAATGCTATTTGTATATAAAACAGTCTATTTCTGGCAAAATTACAAATAAGCTTTAAGTGAATAACCAGGAAGCCTAGTTACTATCCAGACATTGTTTCTATTAAAAAATATACTTCACATCTACTATAAGACATTGAAAATATTCTTACCCTTTCCCTGTCACCTAAGCGTACAGACCAACTCTGGCATCTGAGGCCAAAAGGGGATCCTCTTGTCCTGGTCACCTCTCAGTGATTCCATGTGGTCTGACAATTAAGGAATCATCCCTGCTGGCTTGGGGAGCATGTGGCGGCGGGCGTAGGGGGCAGAGAGGGCCTTCTCAAGGCATTATGTGCAGACTGCACCCTCCCAACCAGGCCACCAGAAGCAGCATTCACTCCATATGTTCCAAGATAGAATCCTTTTCTCAAAGACACCTTTAACTTCTTTCAGAATCAGTACCTGACAAAATAACTTTGCCAAGGTCACTCAGCAAGATTATCAAACTAAGTTTTCAACCCACTCTAGTATTCTTGCCTGGAGAATTTCATGGACAGAGGACCCTGGCAGGCTACAGTCCATAGGGTCACAAAGAGTCAGACACAACTGAAGTGACTTAGCACTCTCTTCCTCCAAAGACCACATTTCCTCCTCTATGTACATTAGTACTTTCTAGAAAATACAGTCACTTTAAAAACAGTCCACATTTCCCACTGATTTATCCTGATAAATGAAAGCATGCCTTGCCTCAAAGCTTTCTATTCACTTTTGACAGCTATGGTCTCAAAGCCGACAGCACTTTAAAATCACCTGGGCTGTACTCCAGACCAACCAACTAAATTAGGCTCTATGCAGGCAGGGCTTTTATTTTTTTTCAAAGTTCCACATATGATTCCAGTATATTCCCAGGGCTGAGAACCACTGATGTTTGAGTATCAGACCTAGGCTTGAATTTGACAGCTATAATATGCTGGCTGTTTTAGCAAGGTACCTAGTGTCATATTAAAAAAATTCATGTTGGTTACAGACAATGTATTTGAGCATCTCACACTGTGTCTGGCAAGTAGTAGAAATACAATAAATGGTAGCATTAAAACTGGACAGTGCTATAATGAAAAGAAAGTGGGGTTGGAGTTAGACCTGATTTCAATCCCAGTGTTAGTATTTTTAGATTTTTTTTAAGTTAAATATTCTGTGGATTCGTTTCTTAGTTTGTATAACAGTTATAATAATTCCTATCTCATAGAATTGTGATAATTAAACAAATGTTTGTGAAAAACCTGGCATATTCCTCCTATTGTTCATAATCTATGTTAGTAAAACAGTCATTGAAAACAGTTATAGAATGTTCCTTATATTTAGAAATGTAATGTTTCAGATGTGGAAATGTACAGGTTTTTTTGTTTAGTATTAAAAAGAACAGTGTGGATTCTATTTATTCTATACTATTCCATACTCTGCTACAGAATAAAAGATTTGATGATTGGGTATGATAAATGGGCTTATTGGAGACAGTACAGGTGGAGCCCACTGGGTCAATGAGCTGGGATGAGAAATGCAGGCATTTGGATTCTTCCGTCCATGCTCTGAGAAGAGAGGTGGCCTGTACTGGACCCAAGTGCAGATCAAAGTGGCCCAGAACACAGCGGGGAGCCAGGCTAGACTGTCACGGCTGCCATCATGAAACTGAGTCCAGAATAGTCTTTAGCCACTTCAGTCTCAGCGCTGTCAGTGCTGCCGTAGGGGGTTGCAATCAAGATGGAATGTGTCAGCAGTGTAAAACAAACATCCCTGCTCCATCTTGAGAGCAAAGTCTATAAATAGGAGATCTGGACATGGCTCACACCAGACCCTTGTGTAATTATCTGCCTTCATAGGATGTGCCTGGCACAAAGGGCTAAGAAATCTGAAACAGTGCCTGACATATACAAGGTACTCAATAAGTGTTCCTTGAATTGAATTGACTTGTGTCCTCTGCCTGGGACACTTTTCTGATGGAACTGGATGTTAACATTTATTGGGTCCTACCAACTGCCTGGCCCTGTCCTAGGCACTTTATATAGAGATCATCTCATTCATCTGGCAAACCATTGCCCATCCTTCAAGATCTAGCTCAAATGTCACCTATTCTGTTAAACCTCTTGATGCCCTGAGGCAGAGCCCTCTGTGCTTTTGCACTGACAGCTCTTTGCTCAGTCTTCAGAAGGGCGCTTACCACCTTCTACTTTAACATATCTGTTTACAAGTCTGTCTCCCCCACTGGAATGTGAGGTCATCAGGGGCATCATGTCTTTATTACTATTTTTTGTTACTGGCACTTAGTACAGCGTCTGAGGCAATTAATTTTCAAAACTCATTTATAATTCTTCTGACTAAATAATGTCATGTTGAATATATTTATTTTAAAAATGACATCTTTCTACACATAAAGCCAGCTAACATCTTTATATAACTGAGGAAAGACAACTTTCATATAACTAAGGAAGAGTGAATCCTGCATCGCAGAGTCTGAACTGGTTAAGAGTGAGATCTGAGGCCTAGCTGCACACATCAGCTGTGAGAATGAATACCTCACAGGAAGTGCCTGATGTACTTCCACTGGCACCTACCTAGGGACCAAACTGGAGTTCTCAGGATATCTACAGTACTCGGTCACTGTCTCCTGACAGGACCTACGGGCTGCAACAAAGAGAAACATGAGAGGATTTATACAATAAACACGCTAACACATACATACCCTTATTTTTCACTAAAGCATCATCACCTGAAAACCTAAACTCCAGTTGTAAAATGGAGAAATAACTCTTGCTTTACAGATTGAGCGAGGATTAAATGAGATAACATATATCAAGTGTCTAATACAGTGACTAACTTATTGCTACCAAAAAAGAAGTGGTAGCTATTTTATTATCCTGCAACCAGAAAATATTCTATTAACCTTCCAGCTTTCTGATGCCTTTATTGCATTGAACAGCATGGAGCTGGGAACTTATCAAGAAAAATTCCTCAAGTCCCAGATGTTTGACATGAGCAAGTGGTTGAATGATGGTGCCATGTATTGAAAATGAGAGGTCTGGGTGAGGAGGAGAGGATGAGTAACTAGCCATGTTAAATTAGAAATTTGTATTAACTACCCAAAAGGGATTAACATAGTCTGTTGAATATGAGTCTGGAGAAAACATCAGCAAATATTTAATACTAAAGTCATAGGATTGGATGAAATATCTATGGAGAAAACATACATACATATTAAATGTAACTTTACTTTTTTTCATAGTTATAAAGTCTGTTCTAAAATTTGCTTTTTCTACTTAGCATGTGATAGTCATCTTTCTATGTCACTGTATACATCTAGATTTACCTGGACATACTAAAATCAATTTAGTTTAATTTATTTCTAATTATTGGACATATAGGGTATTTTCAACGTTTCAATATCATAAACTCCACAAATATTTTTAATAGTTTGTACATGTTGATCTGAGGGGAAAATTATAGAAAACAAATATGCAGGTCAAAGCTCCTGGCATACTTAAAAT
Source organism: Giraffa tippelskirchi (assembly GCF_054371585.1). Lineage (NCBI taxonomy): Eukaryota > Metazoa > Chordata > Mammalia > Artiodactyla > Giraffidae > Giraffa > Giraffa tippelskirchi. Next base: position 69,210,764 of record NC_137277.1, read on the forward strand.
TTTGAAAGAGAATGCCAAAACGCTCTACAAAGTGGATAAAAATTGAAATTTACACTCCTACTAAGAGGGAAAGTGGAGGCTATTTTCCAATGCTTATTCTACCACTCGAATGAGAAATGGTATTTCACTGATATTTTAATGATATTCTTACTTGTGAGTGATGTTGAACATCTTTTCAGATTTATTGGAAATCTGTATTTCTCCTTTGTTATGTTCCTACTGGGTTGTTAACTTTTTTCTCATTCTTGAGGGTAACTGAAGGTAAGAGAAATGTAGTCTTTGCCCTCTCATAAGTGTTTCATTTCTCCCTTTGCAGTGTTTGTCTTCCCGGGGACTTCGATTCCTGATCACATCTGTTATCTAGTACTGTACTTGCCTTCCTGCTGTAAACAATTAGAAAACAGGATAAAGTACAAAAAAGAAACTCTTTCAGAAACTGGATACAAACAGAATAAATATAAATGGGTGCTGAATTTTGTCAAAAGCTTTTTCGGTATCTATTGAGATGATCCTGTGGGTTTATTCTTTAATTTGTTGATGTGATGTATCACATTGATTGATTTGTGGATATCAAAAAATCCTTGCATCCTTGGGATGAACCCCACTTGACCATGGTGTATAATCTTTTCATGTATTGTTGCATTTGGATTGCTGTTAACAATATTTTGTTGAGGATTTTTGCATCTATGTTTATCAGTGATATTGGCCTGTAGTTCTCTTTTTTTGTATATCTTTCTATGGTTTTGGTATCAGGGTGATGTTGGCCTCATGGAAAGAGTAGACACAGACAGAATAAGACTGTGGTCTCTAAGAGAAGGAAAACGATTGATCCATAGAATTGCCCTGGACAAACATTTTGGATCACAATGCAGAGAAGTGAAAGCCAAGCAGAGTACAATAATCTTGCTAAGCTGGGGAAACAGAGATCAGAAATGGGGGAGGTCAAGAGCACTGGATATTATGGGGTGGAGTGCTGGAGAGGAGGGAGCTATTCAAAGGAAGACTCCAGAAATCTGCATGAGGTCCCCTTGAAACTGAAACAGGCTACAAATGAATAGAGTAAAACTTTATGGGCCAGGCAAAGAATAACCAGGGAACTGCAAGTTGAGTGCTTCTTCAAGGTCACAAAGGGCTCCAAGTTCTGGTTAGCCAGAGAGAAAGACTTGCTGAATATCCAGGGCATTAAATGACCTCAGAAAGTTTGTATGTTCCTAGTTAGATTAAACTAGGCCTGGAGTAAAGGCTACTGTATACCCACCCTAGCAAGCCTGAAAATCAGCCTCAAAAACATCAAGCTGACTTACTTGCAACTTATCTGCCTGTCTAAACCAACTTCAACACTCATTACAGAAAGACAATTTAGACCCTCTATAACACAGCATTTACAATTCCATACACCTAATAAAAAATAGCAAATATACAAATAAGCAAGAAAATGTGACTCAAAATAAAGAGAAAAAATAACAGTCAATATAACAGAGACAGAGAAAAGACACTGATGATGGAATTTCCAGACAAGGATTTTAAAAGTCATTATAAATATGCTCAAAGCTTTAAAAGAAAATAAATGAACACAATAAGGAAAGAAATGGAAGGTATAAAAAGGAACCAAATGGATTTTGGGGGATGAAATATAATATCTGATATTAAAATTTCATTTGAGGAGACTAACAGATTAGACATTGCAGAAAAAAAACTCAATGAACCAGAAAAATAGCAAAAAGTTGTCAAAACTGAAGCACACAGAGAAAAAGAGAAGGAAAAACAATATTAATAGTGCCTCTGTGACCTGTGGGACATCAAATTGTCTGATTAATACACATGCAATTTCAGTCCCAGAAAGGAGTAAGGAAGAAAAAACATTTGAATAATAATGGTTAAACTTTTTCAAAATTTATGAAAGCTGCAAACCCCCAAATTCAGAAAAGCAAATGAACCATAAGCACAGGGAGAATTAACAGAAAGAAAACCACATTAAGGCACATAGTAAAACTGCTGAGAACTAACAATAGTCTTAAAACTAGTCAAAGAAAAAGGCATACTAATACAAGAACAATGGTAAGTATTACCACTGATGTCTCTCAGAAGCAATGCAATGTAGAGGATGATGAAATGGCATCTTTAAAATATAGGAAAATAATGGGGACAGAGAATTTTATGTCCAGTGAAAATATTCTTCAGAAACAAAAGTGAAAAAATGCCTTTTTTTAGACAGACAAAACTTGAGAGACTGTTTCACCAACAATCCTCAAGTAAACTAAATGGTCAAGAATTGCTTTTAGGCTGAAGGAAAATGATTTCACATAGAAACTTTGAGTTCTACCAGTGGTTCTCAACTGTTGATAGTTCTGTCCCCTGGGGAAACTTCTGGCAGTGTGTGGAGACATTTTTGATTAGCATGACTTGGGGGGGGAGAGTAGTTACTGGCATCTAATAAATAGAGCCAGGGATGCTGCTAAACATCCCACAGTGTACAGGACAGCATCCTACAACAGAGTTATCCAGCCTGTAGCATCAATTGTGCAGAGTGTGAGAAATCCTGATCTATACAAGCGAATGAGGAGCACTGGAGTTAAAAAATATACGCATAGAGACTTAACTGTTTAAGGCAAAAATAATAACAATGTATTAGGAAATTTATAACACAGGGAGAGATAAAATGTGTGACAGCAACTGCACAATGGATGAGACAGAAGAAATGGAAGCACATTATTAGGAAGTTCTCAGATTATAAATAAAAGCAGTAAAATATTACTGGAAAGTAGACTGTGATAAGTTAGAGATGCATATTATAACTCTAGAGCAACCACTACATAAATGAAACAATCAGATGCAGTGAATAAAGCACTAAAAAAAAATACTCAATTTGAAAGAAGATGGAAAAAAAAGAAAAATGGAAAAAAATAACAGGTGGGACAAATGGAAAACAAATAGAACATGCTAGACTAAAACCAAGTCACACTGATAGCTGCAGTAAATGTAAGAGCTTCCCAGGTGGTGCAGCGGTAAAGAATCTTTCTGCAATGCAGGAGACACAGAAGACTCGGGTTCAATCTTTGGGTTGGAAGATCCCCTGGAGTAGGAAACGCAACCGACGCCAGTATTCTTGCCTGGAAAATTCCATAGAGAGTGGTGCCTGGTGGTCACAAAGAGTTGGACACGACTGAGCACGCATGCATTAAATGTAAATAATCTAAACATTCCCAATAGAAGGCTGAGGTTGCAAGATTAAAAAAGAAAGACCAAAGTATATCTGGTCTATAAGAAACTCACTTTATTTTATTTTTTAAATGTTTTTTTTTCTTATTATTTTTTTTTTTTGGCCACACTGTGTGGCTTATAGGATTTCAATTCCCTGCCCAGTAATTGAACTCAGGCCATAGCAGTGAAAGTACCAAATCCTAACCACTAGACAATCAGGGAACTCCCAAGAAGCCCACTTTAGAAATAAAGACCTAGACAGGATGGAAGTAAATGGATGGGAAAAGATATACCATGCAAACACTAATCCTAAGGAACCTGGGGTTAGGAATTCCCTGGCAGTCCAGTGGCTAAGAAACCTGATGTGTTATATTAATACCAGACAAACACGATTTAAAGGACAGGAAATATTATCAGATATACAGAGGAACATTTCATAACCACAAAAATAATCAATTTAATTCATCACAAAAACATAACAATTGTAGGCATCCAACTGTGTGTGTGTGTGTGTGTGTGTGTGTGTGTGTGTGTGTGTGCGCTTGGTTGCTCAGTTGTGTCTGACTCTTTGCTACCGCGTGGACTTGTAGCCCACCAGGTTGCACTGTCTATGGGATTTTAAAGGCAAGAATACCGGAGTGAGTTGTATTCCCTTCTCCAGGGTATCTTCCCAACCTAGGGATCGAATCTGAATCTCTTGGATAGGCAAGTGGATTCTTTACCACTAAGCCATCTGGGAAGCCCATGCATCCAATTACAGAGCTTCAAAATACATGAAACAAAAACTGACAAAACTTCAACATCCCTCTCCTAGTAACTGATAGACTAAATAGATAGAAAATATGTAAGGCTATATATAACTTAAACAACCCTACCCGACTAATTGACACCTTGAATCATACACAACAACAACAGAATACACTTTCTTTTCAAGTGCTCCTGAAACATTCACACAGATAGACCATCTGCTGGGCCATAAAACCAGCTGCAATGAATGTAAAAAGACTGCAATTATAGAGTATGTTATCTGATTAGAATAGAATTAAACTAGAAATCAGTAACAAATATATATATAGAAAATCTTCAAATATTTGGAAACTAAACAATATACTTGTAAATAATTAAAAGGTCAAAGAAATAATCATAAGAAGAATTAGAAAATATTTTGTATTGTGCACAGCTTTGTTTTCTTTACCATGCTGAAATTTAAATTTTTTATCTGGGCACATTTATCAAGCTACAATAGGAAAGATTGATAAATGGGCCAAGTTAATTTTAAATTTCATCATGGCAAAGAAAACCTCAAACTAATTCATGAATGTATACATCCTTAGTCTATATGATACCCAATCCAAAATTTACATCATGGTATTTAAAAACCACTCACATTTACTCTCATACTGTTTCATTTTTGAGATTTAAATTTCTGATGAATATGAAACTGTACCTGTCTTCATGGAGGTTATAGTCTAGTAGCCAGAGGTCTATCTGGCTGTATCTGTCCCAGAGCCAATACATAACCCAGCTATTTAACAGCCTAACTTCAAATGACACTTTTTATCTCTTATGTAGTTTTCTTGGGGCTTCCCAGGTGGCACAATAGTAAAGAATCGTGCAATGCAGGAGATGCAGGAGATATGGGTTCCATCCCTGGGTCGGGAAGATCCCCTGGAGTAGGAAATGGCAACCCATTCCAGTATTCTTGCCTGGAAAATTCCATGGAGAGCAGTGCCTGGTGGGCTACCGTCCATGAGGTCATAAAGAGTCAGACATGACTGAGCATGCATGCATTAAATGTAATGCTGCTGCTAAGTTGCGTCAGTCGTGTCCGACTCTGTGCGACCCCATAGACGGCAGCCCACCAGGCTCCCCCGTCCCTGGGATTCTCCAGGCAAGAGTACTGGAGTGGGTTGCCATTTCCTTCTCCATTAAATGTAATAATGTACATTATTTTTCTTACATGCTTGGGTCTATTTTTCATTCTTTTTTTTCTGTTTCACATCTCTTTTTATTTTTACATAAATACCATGTTACGTTAAATTACCGGTCCTTAAAAGTCTTTCATATCCATTAATGCTAGTCCCCTCTCATTCCTCTTCCTTACCAAAATTTACCTATCTGTTCAGAAATATTTGTTACATTTACACAACTGATTTATATTTTTAAATGGAACTGCTTTGTTTTTATAGACTAAAGAGAACTATACTTATATTATAAATCACTGAGTCTTCCTATTCAAGAACAGGATATGTCTTTCCATTTGAGTTTTAATATTTTCTTCATATGAAGCAGTGGCTTTTTACCCTGGCTGTACACTATAATCACTTTGAAAGTGAAAGTCGCTCAGTCATGTCCAACACTTTGCCAGAATACTGGAGTGGGTAGCCTTTCCCGTCTCCAGGGGATCTTCCCAACTCAGGGATCGAACCTAGGTCTCCTGTGTTGCAGACGGATTCTTTACCAGTTGAGCCACAAGGGAAGCCCAAGAATACTGGAGTGGGTAGCGTATCCCTTCTCCAGCGGATCTTCCCAACCCAGGAATCTAACCAGGGTCTCCTGCATTGCCGACGGATTCTTTACCAACTGAGCTATCAGGGAAGCCATAATCACTTTAGACAGTTAAAAAAATATAGATGTTTAGCCCCCAACACCAAAGGCTTAATTGGTTTTGGTGTAGAGCATTGCTGCTGCTACTGCTGCTGAGTCGCTTCAGTCGTGTCCGACTCTGTGCGACCTCATAGATGGCAGCCCACCAGGCTCCCCCGTCCCTGGGATTCTCCAGGCAAGAACACTTGAGTGGGTTGCCATTTCCTTCTCCAATGCATGAAAGTGAAAAGTGAAAGTGAAGTCACTCAGTCGTGTCCGATTCTTAGCGACCCCATGGACTGTAGCCCGCCAGGCTCCTCCATCCATGGGATTTTCCAGGCAAGAGTACTGGAGTGAGTTGCCATTGCCTTCTCCACAGGAGTTGTGTATTAAGAGCTTAACCCTAGTCAGGGTTAAGAACTAGCAAAGCTGGCCTGCATACTTAAGTTGAGTTCTCCTTAGGTGTTTTTACTTGTTTTGGCTTAGTTTCGGCTGTTATTTTGAATGGCGTCTGTTTTGTTCATTATATTTTCTAACTGATTACTTTCTGCATTAAGAAAATCCAGGATTTCAGAATGTATTAATTTTGTAACTTGCCACCTTATTGAATTTGCTTAATATACATATTTTCAGTCAATTATTTATATTTTATAAGCATTAAATTATACTACCTACAAAAATAATGACAACTCTGCCTTTTCTTGTCCTATACTTATGCCTTACTCCACTATCTTGTCTATTTGTGTTGGCTAAAAATTCCAGAAAAGTAACAAGTAATAGTTATGGTATCTTTGACATATTTCTGATTTTAATGAGACTATGTACAGTGTTTCACCATTAAGCATAATGCTGGTTTATCACTTCAAGAAAATATCCATCTTAAAGGTTTTTTCATAAGGAATGGTCCTAACTAAAGGACTCCTATTTAAATTCTATCAAGTGTTTCGCAGGAATAAATTAAGATAATTGTATCTTTTCTCCCTCTTTCTACCTAATAATATGTTGAAAAATATTAATAGATTTCAGATGTTGAACCATGTTTGTGCTGCTGGAATGACTTGGCTTCATTACAGTATATTGTTCTTTTCTGTGTACTGCATAATTCTGTTTGCTAATATTTAATTTAAAAATTGGGGTTAATTTTTTTTCTTGCTTTCACTGACAGGTGTTAGCAGTATTGTGGTAGCTTAAATTTTTTGGTAAGCTTTCTGTATTTATTTATTTTTATTCTTTACTTTCCCAAAATTCTAGAACAGTGGCTTTCAGAGTATTTTGATTGTGACCCAGGGTAAGAAATATAACTTTAGAAGGGGACTTGACATAAATACATGCATTGTAACAAGTTTCAAATAATAATACTTGTCCCATAAATTTGAATTTATATTATTCTATTTCAGCATAAAGAACTGCTCATCTCATAACACTATTTTGAAAAATACTGTATGTTATTTGATGATTTGGAAGAACCATCTATAAACTGGTGCTTTTTTCAGAAAGTAGCTCTCTGGTAATTATTCCATTTTCTTCTTTGCTTGTATTTTTTTTTCTAGACAATCTATATATTCTTAATGTCACATAGGTCTTAAAATTTATTTGCATAATAGTTTTGCAGTATACTCTAATTCTTTAACTCTCGCAGTCTGTAAATCACTTCTCTTTGTCCTTTCTGATTTAGAATATTAGTGCCTTCTTTGGAATTTCTAACATTGACTGACTTAGCCTAGTATATTCATTTTTTTTCTCCTTAAGGAAACAGGCTATAGATTTATATTATCAATTCTACTGCTTTGCTGTTTCTCATTTTACCTTTTTCTTTCTTTTCTGCTTTTTAAGGTTTAATTTGTAGTCTATTTTGTAGTTCATTTTCTATTTTTTTTTAACTTAAATAGTATGTTATTTTCTTGTGTTTGTGTTTGTGTTTGAAAGCATGACTATCTGCTGAACACAGAAGTTGTATTCTACAGCTTTGGGTGTATAATGTTTTAATTATTGTTTTGTATGCATTCTGGAGTATCAGTGTTCTTTCTTTCTTTCTTTTTTTACCAAGGTTGCTTTGAATAGTTTTCATATTTCCAAGTAGTGGAGATGTTCATTTTTATTTTGGTCATTCATTTTTTGTTGAATTGCATGGTTTTCAGAGAATGTGGTCTGGATTACTTCTAATTTTTGGAATTAACAGAGATCTGTGTGTGTGTACGTGTGTGTGTGTGCATGCACGCACATGCAGGCCAACATAGAGTCAATTTTGTAAATGTTTCATGAGCTTTTAAAAATAAGATTGATTTTCAGTTAACAGGATATCCGTTTCATCTATTATTTTATCAACCAAATCTATTTCATCAACCTCATTGACATCACTGTTCAAAATTACTAACTACTGATGTCTTGATCCAGGAAGTGAATTAAAGCAGGTTACTGCTATTTTGTTTCTGATTATGTTTCCTTGTAGTTCTGCAGTTTTTCTTTATGTACTTTTACTGTTATATTACTTATCCTTTTAAGATTTATGAAAGGTATATCCTTTCTGTAGATCCTTTACCATCATAAAATTTCTCCCTTCATCTTGTGTTGTATTTTCTGCCTTAAATGTCATCCTCACTAATATCACGACCGAAACTTTCGTTTTGCTAACATTTGCCTGGCAGATCTTTTCCCACTTTTTTCTCTCTAGTTTTCTAGTCATTTTGCCTTAGATCCTCCTCTGTGTGTATCATGTATACCCATCCATCACTTTACAAAAGTTAAATTTATTCATTTTCAATGTTAAAAAGATTTCTAGCACAAATTAGTATTAGTAACAGAAATACTGTTAGGTACTACTGGTATTTTTATTACATAGTGATAGTGACTTTAATATTTAATATTTATTAAGCACTTAACTTGACAACAGGCACTGTTCTTGGTACTTACATTATTATCTCATGTAGTCCTCACAACTTGACTAACATTTCCATTTTGCAGATGAGGAAATGAAGGTTTCCTAATTTCTCCAAAGTCTGAGAGCTCATAGGTACTAACTGGCAAATGTGTTTCTTTATTCACAGGTTTTGGAGAGGGGAGGTTTTGTAATCTTGTTTCTAGTCACCTATTGATACTCCACTCGGTATTGTAAGTATCCCAGGTACCTACCATTCCACCAAGAAGCTGTTGGTCTGCCCCATAGTCCATACTCCATTCCATAACCTTGCACTTGCTCAAGTACTGTTTTATGACTATGACCCACTTCTCTTTAGGTGTAGGGCAATGTTGTACTTAAGTATACTCAATGCCAACCACAACCAGTGAGTGTTAAATAAATTTGTTGAGATGAAATTCTAAGTAGGGTCTTTACCACATTTCATCAGGTATTTAAATTTCACCTGTTCTCTCATCAGATTTGTCCTCCGAGTCTGAGTGAAGATGAAAAATATTAGAGTTATTCATTTATTAAAGATTTATTAATTTTAAATTAAGGTAGAATGTTTGATTGTATTACAGTGGATTTAAATTCATTGTCTCAATAACGGACATGTTAAAATGTCCATTATTTAACACAGATTTTGAGTCTTAATAGTAATGCTTTATTTATGCGTTTTATCAATACATTTCTGTATGTTACAAAAAAGAGAGTAGCTACATAAAACTGAATTCAAAGTTTAACCTGAAGTCCCTATGACCTTAGAAAAATTAACAGTACAGGTGATGTAGTTCTTAGAGTTCCCAGCAGGGGCCAGAATGTTCATATTAATGAACATTCACGTTAAATGACAGTTTTTACTGTAATTCAAGATTGTATCTATTTTTCAACCAATAAGAAAGTCAAATAGAACTTTTTATAGTTAAAATTACTAGAAACTTCTGACTTACTCATTTAAAATTTTAAGACTGTAAATATATAATTCAAAATATCAAAAAAATGAGTTTGACAGAAGTAGTAATGTTCTGTAACAAAAGGCTAACCCCCAATATCTGAGCAAATGGGAAGCCTAAGTAGTTTTAGTCAGTAGACACTAAAACCCCTACACTAATTGCCAAACTCAGGTCACTGGGTCTTTTGGTTGCCAAGCCAGACCATGGACCGGGTCCAAGAATAAAGGGCACCACTGTGGCACTGACCCAGGAAATTGAGCACTGACCTTATTTGTTAATTTTAGAATATTAAAAAAAATTCTTAACTCAATATAAAAATATACTGGTGCTTCAAAAGTATTTCAATGCAAATTGCCTTTGCAAATCAAATGAACTTTTAAAATTTAATTCTAATTTAAGTCATGTAACCTCTCTCAAGGGCCTCAGTTTCTCTATCTGTTCATGAGTAGACCAGATATGATAATCTTAAAATTCTGATGTTCCTAAAATTCAGTTTTTCTCTTAGACAAAAGGCATCATGTTTTTCCTGTCTCTAGTTCTTGGCATGGTCTCTAGCACAAATCAGGTGCTCAGGAAATGTTAAATGAACAAATAAATTAATAAATAATTTTTAGAGAGCTCTCTAGGAATTTACAGAAGAATTTGGAGACAGAATGCCTCTGAAAGCCAATCTTCTGTGAATTATGAAAAACAATGCTTTAGGCAATTTCAAGGAAATGAGAAAACATTTTCTGAATACTCTTGAAAAAAACTGAATTCTTCTATGGCTATCACCACGTCCAAAACACTACCTGAGTAAAGAAGGAGCCATTTTTTTTCAAGGGTTTAAAACATTAAATTTAAAATTGAAATCTAAAAAATTTTTAAGAAATTTTTTTTTATCTGCAGAAACATACTCACAGAGTCTATGGTTACCAAAGATCCCCCCAAAACAAAACCCTAAAAATTGCAAGATTTTCTCTTGGGAAGTGTTTGTTTACTGGAAGGCTTATTAACTCAATAATAAGGGAGGTAAAGGTTTCAAAACTAAAGATCTGTTTTTGTCAGTTCAATCTATACTGTCATCTGCTCTGGAAACCCTGAGCTTGTTCTAAAGGAAACTAAACTATCATGAAGAAAATCAGGCATTAAAAATAATGAGAATGAACCTCTTACACTCAGTTGTTTCTTATTTGTAAATTAAAAAAAATTTAACTTCATTAAGTCTGGGGACCAATGTATAGCTGCAGGCAGGAATTTTATGCCTTCTTAATCCAGAGAGGTGGGCAATGGTGTGGGTTTAGACCAGAAGTAAGGATGTGGGTGCAGCAAATATAACAGCCCAACTAGAGACTGCTATAACTTATATCAGAGAATCTGAAACTCCCTACAGGCTCTCTCACTGTATGTGCATTCAACATAAACAAAAAGAAAACTCAAGTCCAATAAAAAGGGCTAAATTAATGAATCACAGACTTTTGCCAAACAGCAGTCAATGATGTGGGCAAAGGACTTAAGTAGCTATTCTTATTTGCTATTAGTAGAATAAAGAAATTTTTGAGCCTGGTTTTCAATGCTTGAGTAATAAGATTCCTTTCCAAGAAAAAACAATTTTTTTGAGAACTCATAGATAAAAGTCAAATCTATTACTTCAGATGTCACTTGAAGCCAACTTGATTATAGTAAAAAAACTCAGCTGCAAACATTTTTTTTAATAACACTATAGACACTGTATTTTTATACACTGTATAAAATTAAGACACTGAAGGTGTAAAGTGGTTACCTGGATGATCCAGAATATGCAATATGTATCAAAAACTAAGTTTTTTAAATGGTACAAATGAACTTACTTACAAAACGGAAATAGAGTCACAGATGTAGAAAACATACTTATGGTTACCTAGGGAGATGGGGGGAGGGTAAACTGGGAGATATGAATTGACACATAGACACTACTATATATACAATAGGTAACTAATAAGAACCTACCATATAGCACACAGAACTCTACCCAATACTCTGTAATGACATATATGGGAATAGAATCCAAAAAGAGTGGATATATGTATATGTATAAACTGATTCACATCCCTTGCCTTGCCTGAACACACACAGACACACACACACACACACACATCCCTTTTGAGATTTCTTTCCTCCTCTTTGGCTACTTTTGACTCAGTTTGACCTAGATAGGACCTGTGTTGGGTAAGGGCTTTGGCAGTCTTAAATAGTGTCAGAGCAAGCATGGTTACTCTCTAGCAAGGTCTTATTACTAGCTACAGAGTCTCTCTGTGCAGTCATAGATCATTGAGTGCAAAACTCCAGTGGAATGTTTGAGTCCTACACATGCTCTCACAGGACTGGGAGAGGAGGCAGGGACATAGGACCCACCAGTACTGGGACTCTCGACCAGGGCGAGCAAGAGGGAACCTGACAGAAATACTGCGAGCCATAGAGCAAACAAAAGCACAGCCAGAGACACTCAGAAGGTCTGTAAATATAAATATAACAATACATTATGAATATGAAAGTATAAATATACCTACCGAAAAATCAGAAAGTTGAACTGCTTTGTGTTCAAGGGGACAGTCATTCATTTATCGGTTCAGTTATCAGTAAATGCATTTGGGAACTGTAAAAATCTAACACACACATATAATTTTAACACCAAGTCTTTGAGTCTAGTCTCTTTTTTCAATGGAAAAGAAGAGGAAATCAAATTATAACTTAATTTTTATTCTTTGTATTACAAATGTATAATTCATAAACTGGAGTTTCCATTTCAGAAAGGAAGAAGAAAAATCACATTTTGCAGCTTTCCTGAATTAACACTACTTCTAAAGGACAGTGAAATGCAGAAGTTTTGTTAACTGGGATATTATTATGACACGTTGCCATAATATGAATGTTATCATCTCAAGACTGACCTGAAAACCAAAATAAAGAAAACCCTTAAGACCAGATTTCAGTCTACCCCCTTGAACTGACAAACATTGGCCAAATGTCCTCTAGAGAACCTATAAGTTAGTAGTTGGTAATTATAAAAACAATAAAGTGTATATTTCTGCTCTTGGCAATAATTATGTATCAGTTAAAAAGTATACATTGTCTAAAAATCATCAAATTTGATGTCTAATTAAAACAAAGTTAAAATATTAAGATGAGAGGACTTAAAGTTAGATGGGAAAAGATTCAATTGAAGCAGTATAAAATTCATTACTGTGGGGCAAAATGTGGTCTGGAGATCCCTGGAGTGAAGACCGTTTTAGACAATCTGTGGAGTAAGAACTGTTTTCATAACAAAGCTTAGATTTCCTTGCTACTCTCATTTTCTCTTACATGTATAGTCGAGTTTTCTAGAGGTTCCATGCTATGTAACATCATCATTACTCTGTCAGCAAATAGAATATATGTTTGCATATGTCTATATTCTAACATTTCTCATTTTTAACTTATAATACATTAAATATGATAGCTATGACCCACACAAACAAAAGCTTTTGAGGATCCTAAATAACTTTGCAGAGTAAAGGAATCTTGAGACCAAAAGGTTTGAGGATTACTGTTTTAGGGGATACACCTCAAGTGAAAGAGCACACCTCATCAAATTTCCATTCTATACTGAAGAATCTAGAAGATTGAACCTACAATTGAAAATTGTAGGTTTTATGAAGACAGTGACTGTTTCTGTTTTCTCCTCAGAATCTAGCATTATGCCAGGCACATAATTTGTTGTTGTTCAGGTGCTAGTCATCTCTGACTTTTTGCGACCCCATGAACTGCTGCATGCCAGGTTTCTCTGTCCTTCACTATCTCCTGGAGTTTGCTCCAACTCATGTCCATTGAGTCATTGATACCATCCAACCATCTCATCCTCTATAAGACACATAATAAGCGTTAGAATATTTCATAAGATAATAAGCGAATTAATACAGTTGACACTCAAACAGCACAGGGATTAGAAGTGCCAACTCTCGTCCAAGTTGAAAATCCACATATAATTTTACAGTCAGCCTTGGATACATGCATATCCAAGGTTCTGCATCTGAGGATTCAACCAATCTCAGATAGTGTAGTACTGCAGTACATATTTAGTGAAAAATATGCGTATACCCATGCAGGTCAAACCTGTGTTGTCCAAGGGTCCACAGTACACGCACACATGCATGCAAGCATTTCTAAATGAAAGCTTTGCCATCTGACTTATTCAAGGTCACATAAAATGTCAGCAAGAAACCCAGAACTATATTCCAGATCTCTATTCCTATACTGTTACTCTCTGAGTCAAGGGCACTTTTGTTTTTGTTCATTTTTGTTCTGTAATCTATTGAGAGCATGGATAATCAGATATTGCCACTGTAGGATGGCACCTTCTCAGGCTGTCATGTGAATTGAGCGCTATACAGTTTTTTTCTGGCTTTAAGCATAATCAGAACAGTGTTATACCAAAGGGCTATCATCACAAGGAAATGTCAAGAGTGATCAGATAAAATGCATCTTTCTCTCTTTCCCCACAACAGAGTTGAATTTTTCATGATTCATCCTTATTCTAATTCTTAGTCTCCTCCTTTCTTTGGCCACATCATTAAACTTCTGGCAAACTTTTACGTTAATAACACTTGGGAGTTTCCAGAACGCAAACAGTAAAACCATTAATGTTTTTTGGGAAATATGCTTTATACCTTTCAGGTTGTTTTGAAACGCACACCCCTCCCCGCGCCGCCTGGTGTGTGTAGGAGAGATGAGAGAAGTTTGCTTGCTCCCTTCCTTATGGTTACACAAATGAAGGCCCACCGAATACAACGAAGAACAGGGGGAAAGAAAATTACAGGTCTTGTGAAGAGAAGCACTGGACTCCTGTGAGAAGAGACTGCTGTCAAAGATGCTAAGGCGAAGACAAAGCCAGCAAGGTGGCTGACACGCCCTCCCAGTCAACTAGGAGGGATTCTCTACTCACTCATCCTACAACAGAGTCCTGCCCACAGTTAGGCCCCCAGCACCCAGACGCCATGAAGGTTCCTACTGCGGGTGGACCTTGGTGCTCCGAAGCCATGGGAAGCTTGCAGTCACCGACACTGGAGAAGGAAAATATGTTCTCGAAACTTCTTGAGTGCCTCTTCATTCATTCAGTACTGACCTCTGGAGATCCTGATTGGATATCACTGACTCTCATTATTCACAGCAGTTAGGTTCTGCCACATCACTGCCAGCATGAATAAGTGATTACCGAACCACTGCTCCCAGGGGAACTACAAGGTTAGATGCCCGTCAGCCTCTGGTCAACATTTTTGTTAACCAATCAATAAATAATCTTGTTTTGTGTGCATTTCTGTTTTAAAATATCTTATTTAATACATACTGCTGATTCTTCAACATTGGATTCACAGCCAAAAGCCCTATAACTGAAACCTGAATGAAGCTTACATAACACACATTGTTTTTCTATGAGGAAAAATTTTTCCTTCAGTCCTATCACAGCCTTCTTGTTTAAAAATTGAAAGAAACTTTAGTGGGACTTTTTTCATGTCTCTGAGGCCCATTTCCAAATTCTCAGGGAAAACTGTGATTGGCCCAGCCAGGTCAGGTGTTTGCTCTGGTCCAGTCAACTATGGCCATGGTGTAGCTCCAGGCAGAATACCTGTGATGGTAATTCAGCCTGGGGGAGAAGGAAAAAAGAAAAAAAAATAAATAAATAAAAAAATAAATAAATAAAAATTGTGGGCAAAATATACATAACATGAAACTGACTATTTAACCATTTTTAACTATACAGTTCAGTGGCATTAAGTACACTTACCTTGCAGTGCAACTATGATCGACATCCATCTCCAGAACTTTTTGATCTTCCCAAATTGAAAACTCTGAATCTATTGGACAGTAGCTTTCCCCCATCACAGCGCACCCTTCCTCTAGCCCCCAGCACCAACATTCTTCTTTCCATGACAGCCATCCTGTGCCTAGGAGCACAGCGCTTCAACACTATGCTTGGGCGGCACTGTAAGCAACAGGATCACCCCCTACCCCCACCAAATGCACACAGAAATATAAAAAACATGGTGGTATATCGATTGCAAAAAGGGCACTTACTAAGTATGAGGGCTGAAACAAGGCAGAGAATTGACTTGGTTGACCTCAAATGGGATCCTGTGTGTTGGAGGCCTCAAATTTTTCATTGTTCTGTGCATGTGCACAAATGCTTATAAAAGCGCTGTGAGTATTGATTATGGAGTTAAATCTCAGCAAGAGATAAATGTGCAAACATGGGAATCCATGAATAATGAGCACTGACCATATGGAAATGATAATCTTTGTTTCCTTTATTCCAGCAGTAAGGAGAAAGCGCTCACAGGGCTGTGTTACAACATTTTACTAGAGAGCTAGCCTATGTTAGTTGGTAACTGGCAACTACAAACTGAAGCAGTTCTAGTTCATATGGAGGATAAATTTAACCATAATCTCAAACCCCTCTGCATGAAACAAAGACCAAGTACTCAAGTACCAGTTACCAATCACTTACTATATGACAGGCACTGTGCTCAACAATTTACATGTATTATTGAATCACACACCCCCAGCAGTCTATGAGGAAACTGAAGGTTAGAGAAGTGTCTCATTCATCATTACACAGTGGCAAATTGAGATCTGAACTCAGTTCTATCCAGTTCCAGGACCTGAGATCCCAATTGCTATACAATTCTAATCAAGTTAAAAGGGAAAAAAGATTTGATTTGCTCAGAAGTGTATAGGGGCATATGTTACAATTATAACATTACAAAGATTTATATGTTGAAAAATAAATTTGCCAAACAAATAAAACTTTTTAAGCCTGATCTAATACTGTTCCACAACAAAGACTATCTGAAATCCTTCAGGGAATCTGGTTTGTGTCTGGTTTTCCTTAATCTTTAATGATGGGCAAATCTAATGCATTATGTAAGGCCATTTTTTCTCAAGAGATGTAGATACCTCTTAAGAATTTGATGAAAATGCATTAACTTTTCAGGCTACTGAGTTGCATTTTAGTGCACTGAGGCAGTAAATTAGTGTACAATGTGCGAAAGTAGTGACCTAAAAAATAAATATTTGATATGAACCACTGCACACTCTTGGGAAACAAAAAAGTAATGGATTAACTCTCTTAGGAGTCCTTAGCTTCTCCAAAAGTAGTAGGAAAAATAAATCTCCTGTAGCCTGGAAACAGCTTCTGTTTCTTGCTGGCTATATTTGTTTAGCTTTTTAATAGTTCATTTGATTAGACCTTGTGGCTCCCAAAGCTAAGGTTGAGAGTTTGATCCCTACAGAGGCCACTTAAATTTAGAGAACAAAAAGCTCCATTCTTTGCTCCCAGACCTTACCCCAAATCCCTACCAGGTGTCTGCCCTCTGGTCAAATGAGAAACTGGCAAAGGAAGTACTAGGAAGTAGCACAGTACTAGGAAGTAGAAACATATACCAGCACAGTACTTAAAAGTGGGAAAATGGGCACCTTTTACTGTGGTGTTCCTTTCCTTTTCTGTGTTCACCATGCTCGCGTATAATTTACAGAGAGGAGACAACTACATTTTTTCTTTTACCACTGGAAAGCTGAGGAAAACTTTGTTACCCATCATAAAATTCACTCTTCCTGTTCTAAGTCATTCTAAGTTATTCTAAGTTCAAATAGCTGACAATATCCTCTTTGTAATAAACAATGAAAAAACACATCCTCTGAGCAATATTAATCTGCAACTTTAGGATAGGAAGTAACCTAATAGTAGTCAATCAAAACTGAAATACAATTTTCATATGAATAAAAGATATTATTTAAAAGTAATTCCACGAGCAATTTAATATTAAAGTAGGATTTTCATTATGTGCTAATAATTTATTCAGGGAAACTAAGTTTCTCAAATTATAGCAGAAAATCTTTTGCTAGTATCACAATCTTTTCATTTAAGTCTTCCTTAATAAATCTGTATTTTCTAATTATACAAGACTAAAAATAATTTAATATAACAAATAAAGTTCTCTTTACTTCAAATGCTTGCTTACATAATATAAAATCATTTTATCTTCTGAGGGAAAAACATATCAACTTTTTAAGTATGAAGTGTAAATTAAGATTTATTCACTTAAATTATAATTTTAAAGTTTCACATATAAGATGAATAAGATCTAAGTGTATATGTTATTGTTAACATAGTTTTTAATTTTTCGAATGTCACATACAGCCTTTATTACTCATAGATTTATTCCTTTTAAGAAGTAGTCAAATGAATCAGCTCACCCTTGACTGTAACAAAATACTGTTTGGTGACTTGTGACAGACAGGGTTTTAACCTCTGACAGCGAGATTCATTGTGGAGCAAGAGCCAATCACAGATCCCGACGACACTTGTCTCATCAAAGTTGGAATATAAAAAGCCACTTGGAATACAGTATAAAAGATTCACTGGTGTGGCAAGTTGTCTCTCAGACTGGGCAGGCATTAACGTTTGGCTTGGCGTTACTGAAAAGCAAAAGAAAAGAAAAAGGAAGAAGTAAGAAGTAAGAACAAGGGAAAAGATTGTATTGATTTTAAAACCATGCAAAAACTGCAAATCTATGTTTATATTTACCTATTTATGCTGATTGTTGCTGGCCCAGTGGATCTGAATGAGAACAGCGAGCAGAAGGAAAATGTGGAAAAAGAGGGGCTGTGTAATGCATGTTTGTGGAGACAAAACACTAAATCCTCAAGACTAGAAGCCATAAAAATCCAAATCCTCAGTAAACTTCGCCTGGAAACAGCTCCTAACATCAGCAAAGATGCTATAAGACAACTTTTGCCCAAAGCTCCCCCACTCCGGGAACTGATTGATCAGTACGATATCCAGAGAGATGACAGCAGTGACGGCTCCTTGGAAGATGATGACTACCACGCTACGACGGAAACGGTCATTACCATGCCCACGGAGTGTGAGTAGTCCTATTAGTGCAGAGCAACGATTCTGCTGACTGTTGTTCTAGTGTTTATGAGAAACCGATCTATTTTCAGGCTCTTTTAACAAGCTGCTGGCTTGTATGTAAGTAGGAGGGAAAAGAGCTTTTTTCAAGATTTCATGAGAAATATACTAATGAGACTGAAAGCTGCTACATTATTTGTTTCCTTAGAGAGCTAAAAAGCTAAAAATAAAAAATTAAATGCTTGCATAGCATTCATGTTATATAGTTTAGTATGACAACTATAACATGTTTATGTTTTCACAGCTTAATGCTACCAAGGTAAAGGATTGGGAGACAGTATAAGCAATGTGAAAAATTTACATGAAATTTCCTAATTGCATTTGGTTGCCTGAAATATGCATTTATAATAATAGGGTTTTTTTTTCACTAATAAAAGAAAAAGGAAGAAATCTGTAGATGTTGAAGCCTATTTGGGCATTTGCTGAACACTTAGAATGACTTCTGTTATTCAAAACTATTTCTCATAGGGTTTTTATGTTCTTCACAGAGTATCTAATTTTGAAAGCTATTACAGTGGAAAGGATAAAAAAATAATTCTTAATGAACTTAATGTATTAGTTAGAGCAATAAGGAAGTAAACACAGCATAATGATAAATCATGAGCTAATTAGCAGAAAATGCTAAGAAATAAGCATTTTAATTGAGTAGGTTATGGCTTACAAAGTTCCACTTACACCCTGACCATGGTACTATTGTTGAGAGTACCTGGTCTGCACCTATCTAGGAGGCACATGCTTAATAACCTTCTAAAATATTGTTTTATTCCTTATAGGATGGAGAACTATTACCTGTATGTAGTATCTATGCTGTTTCTGAAAGATAATATGTTTCACACCATTTCTGTTGCAGTCAGTTCAAACCTATACTCAAGGAAAGGGAGGCAGGCACCTTAAGAGAGAAGGCATGACAAGAAAGATTTTTGTGCCACGTGTCTGCGATCTTGCTTTATACAGTGCTCTACCCACTTAAAACTGGGCTCAAAACAGTTTCAAGATACTGGATTTTCTTATTAAGTAACTAGGTTATAAGGCAACAAATGAATTTCCTTTAAGACTGTGCTATCAGATAATCCTGGAATAGATTTGCCTTATTTATAAACGATCTTGAGAGAACAAAAAGGCAAGAAATTGCTAAGTGCTTCTGCTTACAATGACAGCCTGGCCCTAAAGACAATGTTTTCTAAGTTTTGAAATAGCTTGAATACAACATCTGAATTTTGGTGCTAATTACCTGCTAGTTTTTTTTTTTTTCCCTTTAAAAGGCTATCCCAGCGCCCTAACATAACAGATGTACTATGTTTTCTACTAATTCCCGAGGCTCAGCTAGTTGCTCAGTGAGTCTTGTCCCCAGGTAATTCAGGCCTGGGGGAAGGGTTCCTTCCTCCAGACTGATTGGTACAGCTGCTCAGTAAGTGTAACTACTCAGATTCCCAAAGAATTCTAAGTGGATGTTCCTCCACAGTGTCTCTTGTTCTCTGTAATCATCATCATTTTAAAATTTCACCCACTTTTCATTCCTTAATAGAATTTTCCTTAGTCCTCAGTTCTCTGGAAAGGAAGTAGGCAGCTCATAAACAGCTGAAAAAACATACACCTAAAAGATTCTGAAAAGCTATAATAATTGTTATACTTGATATTTTGCTGTTATGAATGAAATTCTACATATTTTTCCATTTTAAAAGACTAAATATGCACACATTATTCCAATAAAAAATGCTCACAGATTGACATGGAGGTGTTTGTTCATTTTTCATAAAAATGATCTTAGTAACTTTTTTTTCTTATTCATTTATAGCTGATCTTCTAACGCAAGTGGAAGGAAAACCCAAATGTTGCTTCTTCCAATTTAGCTCTAAGATACAATACAATAAAGTAGTAAAGGCCCAACTGTGGATATATCTGAGACCTGTCAAGACTCCTACGACAGTGTTTGTGCAAATCCTGAGACTCATCAAACCCATGAAAGACGGTACAAGGTATACTGGAATCCGATCTCTGAAACTTGACATGAACCCAGGCACTGGTATTTGGCAGAGCATTGATGTGAAGACAGTGTTGCAAAACTGGCTCAAACAACCTGAATCCAACTTAGGCATTGAAATCAAAGCTTTAGATGAGAATGGTCATGATCTTGCTGTAACCTTCCCAGAACCAGGAGAAGATGGACTGGTAAGTGATTACTGAAAATAACATACTAAAAACCTTGTTATGTATTTATTCATAATGTGAATGAATAGTAGTGAAAAATAACTACCAGTTTCCTGTGCTTATAAGCCAGACAAAGGTACCTTACCCCAATGGTAGCCCTGTACACAATAAAAGTAGGTGTCCAGTTTCACATCCTATGAAACACTCTCTTGATACTTTTACTTTGCATGAGGATTTAAAAGAAAAAAAGTTATGCAATGGTCCTTAATTTTTTAGGGAATTCTTTTGAATTGAGACTGAAATATAAAATGCTTTCCATTGATGTGCTACATGATTATACAAATAAAACTTGAAGTCTTCACAGTGGATTCTAGTACACACGCAACAACACATTTTTTCCCCAGAAGAGTGACAAATTTGTTAAAATTTTTTTGCTTAATAAAGCAAAAAAATAAACTCTAAAAGTTATAATTAAAATAAAATGCTTTTACTTATAGAAATTAACTAGATATACATTTAGGTTTATACACTATTAAATATACTATATTTAAGATCTCTCATGGTAAATATGTTCCTTGTTTTATAGACTGTTGATGTACTGATGTATATGTGGATTACTTTGTGAATTACCCCTGATAAAATTAAAAATTTCAGGCTAGTTAACTTGTACTACCCAGCTATTTTCTGAACTGTCTTACTGTTCTTTAACAGGAGTTAACTTAGGTACTGTCAACTTATTTAATATAAAGTCAAACAGAAAATAATGCCTTATATATTATAAAAATTAATAAAAAACCATTTTAAAACCTAGTATAAGTTTAGAGCTACTCACTCTTCTGGCTTATCTATGCTTGTATTTACTTCTGTTTTCAAAAACTTATTTAATGTGATCATACTTTTTATTTCCATTTACTGATATAATTTACAACAAAAGATTATACTTGCAAGCTTTTTAGTTTTTAAATGGTCTTATTTGTAAAGAATATCATATCTAAATGATATCTAAATGTAAAGTAAATCATATTTAAATAAAAACATATTCTTTAAGAGATTATAAAATTTTCCAAGTGATCAATTTTTCTTTAAATATACTACATAAAATGTTATTGCCTCCCAAAATGATGTTATTTTGTATAATCTTAAATACCAATAATTACCAGGTCTATTTTGATTTTAATATAGGATAAAAAAGAATGTGTTCTTTTTCTAGGTATCATTTTAATAATCAAAGTTGGTGACGTGACAGAGGTTTTAATTATTATTAAACAGATGACTAATAAGATGTATTCCTCAGACTTTTCCGTAAAAAAGGAAAAATGTCTCAAATTCATGAAAAGATTGGTACAGGGGAAGGATTAGCAAATTGTTGTTTAAATATCTGAATGGAAACATTTTTCAGTGAAAGAATAAAGGGAATATCATTGTATCTTTTTCTGAATCTGTGCCTCTCTCTCTTGGAGTTGGTCCTTCCGACCCTATATACTTACCACTGTCTTCACCACTCTACCTTTGTTTTTCCCATTACATCTGTGCTGCACTGGGTGGCAACTATTTTGTTTTGGTGTTAATATCCAAGTTTCCCTGAATAAGACCAAGTGAATGGAGGATGAATGAGCATACCTATCCCTCCAGGAGTCATCAGACATATTTAGCCACCATATTTAATCAACAAGCAGGAAGACATAAGCTAGCCTTGTCCCTCTTCTTTCCTCCCTCCTCCTTTTTCTTCTCCTCCTCCTCTCCCTTTACTGTCATCCATCAGTATTTTCAGAGCATCTATTATGTGTCAGGCATTCAGATATTCAAACCGAGGAAAACAAGAATAGACAAGACAAAGATCTGACCACAGGGTAATCCCTATGGCTACTGTAGACTTTTGAGCCATAAAGGAAGAATCAAGCCTAGTGTAAATGAAAATTCCTTAATGCTGTGCCTTTTAAAAAGAAATGTGACATAAGCAAAATGATTAGTTTCTTTCTTTAATAATGAGTCCTTGAGGTAGGAGAGTGTTTGGGGATCTATTACTAACTCTTCTTTCCTTTCCATACAGAATCCTTTTTTAGAAGTCAAGGTAACAGACACACCAAAAAGATCTAGGAGAGATTTTGGACTTGATTGTGATGAGCACTCCACAGAATCTCGATGCTGTCGTTACCCTCTAACTGTGGATTTTGAAGCTTTTGGATGGGATTGGATTATTGCACCTAAAAGATATAAGGCCAATTACTGCTCTGGAGAATGTGAATTTGTATTTTTACAAAAGTATCCTCATACCCATCTTGTGCACCAAGCAAACCCCAGAGGTTCAGCGGGCCCCTGCTGTACTCCTACAAAGATGTCTCCAATTAATATGCTATATTTTAATGGCAAAGAACAAATAATATATGGGAAGATTCCAGCCATGGTAGTAGATCGCTGTGGATGCTCATGAGATTTATATTTGGTTCATAGCTTCCTAAAACGCAGAAGGTCTTCCCCTCAACAATTTTGAAACTGTGAAATTATGTACCACAGGCTATAAGCCTAGAGTATGCTACAGTCACTTAAGCACAAGCTACAGTATATGAACTAAAAGAGAGAATATATGCAATGGTTGGCATTTAACCATCAAAACAAATCGTATAATAAAAAGTTTTATGATTTCCAGAGTTTTTGAACTAGGAGATCAAATTCCATTTATGTTCAAATATATTACAACATATGCAGGTGAATGAAAGCAATTCTCCTTGTCTTCCGGTGAATTAAAGGAGTATGCTTTAAAATCTATTTCTTTACAGTTTCACTTAATATTTACAGAAAAATCTATATGTAGTATTGGTAAAATGCAGTATTGTTATATACCATTATTTGAAACATCCTTAAACACTTGAATTTATATTGTATGATAGCATACTTGGTAAGATGAGATTCCACAAAATAGGGATGGTACACTGTATGCCAGTTACCATTCCTATTCTGATTGATACCGTACATTAACAGTTTATGCCAATGGTGCTAATACAATAGGCTGAATGGCTGATGTTATCAGGTTTATCAAGTAAAAGCATCCAGTGAAGTAATAAGTTTCTCCTTTCTTCAGGTGCATTTTCACACTCCTCCCTGTGGGCAATGGATTTTCTATAAAGAAAGAAAAATCATTTTTCTAGAGGTCTACATTCAATTCTGTAGCATACTTGGAGAAGCTGCATTTAAAAGGCAGTCAGAAAGTATTCACTTTTGTCAAAATTTCAAAATTATAGTCTGCCTTTGCAATACTGCAGCTTTTAGGATGAAATAATGGAAATGACTGATTCTATCAATATTGTATAAAAAGACTTTGAAACAGTTGCATTTATATAATATGTATACAATATTGTTTTGTAAATAAATGTCTCCTTTTTTATTTACTTTGGTATATTTTTACAGTAAGGACATTTCAAATTAAGTATTAAGGCACAAAGACATGTCATGTAGGACATAAAAGCAAATGCTTATATTTTGGAGCAAATTAGTTGATTAAATAGTGGTCTTAAAACTCCATATGCTAATGGTTAGATGGTTATATTACAATCATTTTATATTTTTTTACATTATTAGCATTCACTTATGGATTCATGATGGCTGTATAATGTGAATGTGAAATTTCAATGGTTTACTGTCATTGTATTCAAATCTCAACGTTCCATTATTTTAATACTTATAAATATTAAGCATACCAAAATGATTTAACTCTATTATCTGAAATCAGAATAATAAGCTGATGATATCTTACAAATTGTTAATTTTATTTTATAATTTGATAATGAATATATTTCTGCATATATTTACTACTATTTTGTAAATTAGGATTTTGTTAATCAAATAAATTGTACTTATGATTAAGTGAAATTATTTCTTACATCTAATGTGTAGAAACAATGTAAGTTATATTAAAGTGTTTTCACCTTTTTTGAAAGGCAACAGTTTTATGTTATAATGATTAATTTTAGATTTCTGGTTTCCATTTTATTATAAAAGTTTAATGACTGAGCACAAAAGTTTGGTTTAGAAATTTTAGGTCTGCTACTCTAGTTTCTCATGAGTGAAATTCCTGTTAAATTGGTTCTGGTCAAGTTGCTTTAAACATACAAAAACAAGGACTAGTTACATCTGTTTCATTTCTCTTTATCTTGACCTGAAAACTATTTATATGTTTTCTTAGGTTCAATTTCCAAATGCATTGCAGTTGGCAAGGGTATATGGTCCTAGAGTTACAAGTTCTACTGAAGCCACAGGGACACAGGGAAACTGCACCTTTTTCCTAACACTTAATGAGACTGACACGTTTATCTGAGTTTGGGGGAATACATTTTCAAATTGAAATGAAAAATAATTATGAAGTGCCTAGAATCCTTAAGTGCAACACTATTTATACGTGTTTTTGAAATGAGCTCTCTTTTCCACTCCTGGACAGTTTAATAACTTAGCTCTAAAGAAGTGACTATGTCTAATTAGCAGTGACCAATTCTCTCTGGTGTTCTGGTTTAAAAAAATAATTTATAAGTATGATAAATACAATTTTAAACTATATTACAGCAGTTTGCACTCATACAAACAAAATGTACTACTTCTAATTGTGATAATATTTAACACTGACAAGGCTGGAGCTATACGTGAGTTGCTCCTGGGGGGGGTTGGGGGGGGCAGGAAGGAGCCAACCATGGTGATGGGCTAAGGCCGCTTTTCGGTTGCACATATCAGAACCTACTTTTTCCCGGGCCATGAATATGACTAAAACCCTTTCTAACTGCCAATTAATGATTGGATGATCTTTAAGAAACATAGAATGTTTTATAACCTGACTAAAACCCTTGCTAATTATAAAACATTCTATGTTTCTTAAAGATCATCCAATCATCAGTTGGCAAGTCTGTGGCAGATTTAACTAGACAGCTGAATAAAAAGCACTTCAAATTATGAACCCACGTTATTTTTTATGTCAAAAACAAAACCAATAAATCACCAGGGTTCTGATGTCTGAGTATCAGAATTAGGCAGGTATGAGAGGACAATATTTGATGAGCACCAGATCTGTGGTCAGAACCTCCCTCACATGGTCAGTGTAGGAGACATTACCATCCTCACTTCACAGAAGAGAGCTCTGAGGAAGTGAGACACCAGGAGGCACCGCAGTGGCTGGTCTGGGTTTGAACTCAGAGAAATTTGACATAATGATTTATTGCTCTAGTTACAGCAATTCTTCACCAAATCCTAATGAAAAAGTGAAGTTATATTTTTTAATGTTTATAATTTGTAACATATCCTTATCTATACTCAGCACCGGTTTCTGCAAGTGTTATATGGCTGTATTTTAATAAGAAGTATTATGAGAAACTAGAAGAAGAGCAGGTGACTAGCTAAGCCGAGAAACATAACATACAGAGATAGAAGTGGATCAGTGTCAGAGGATGTGAGAGCTGCAGCAGACCTTAGAGATCATCTAATTAAATATGACAGAACGGAGGTCTAAACAGAGGGTTGCCCAAAGTCATAAACTGAACTGGTTCACCAACTGAAACAAGAGTTCTGCAATGCTGGAGGAGAGTGGATTGTGGGTCAGAGAAGATGCAGGAGAGCTATAAACAAAAAAAAGCGTTGAGTCTTCGTTTGCTGGCTGAGGAATGTCCATACTGGGCACTAACTAAATATCCATAAGATAATAAATCTCTTATCAACTGGAGATTTTCTTGGACAAATAGACTCCAAAGGGAAATCTATGGCAGTATGTCATTAAAACCACTACTTTACTCTGCATAGTAATACAAATGAACAATATCTTTCAAAGTACTCTCACATTAATGATGTAATTTCATCTTCATAATGCTTAAAGTATTATTATTATGCCCATTTCATAGAGGGAACTGAGGTTAAAATAAATTAATCAAACTGCCCAAGGAAATGTAGCATTTATATTTGTCTATTAATTATATAAGAAACAGAAATCTAAGTCAAATGTTAAACTTGTTTGATCATTCATTCCAATAGTACTTATTAAAAATGTAGCATGATAAAAAATTTCTTTTAAGGAAATTTGCTGTATGACTCAGGGAACTCAAACCTGGGCTCTGTAACAACCTAGAGGGGTGGGAAAGGGTGGGAGGTGGGAGGGAGGTTCAAAAGGGAGGGGACATATGTATATCTATGGCTAATTGATGTTGATGTATGGCAGAAATGAAACCAATATTGTAAAGTAATTATCCTTCAATTAAAATAAATAAATTAAAAAAGCAAGCAAACAAAATTCCATTGAAATATCACATGATCACTTTAAAAAATAAGATGCATGAATACTACCCAGTAATATAACTAAGAAATTAAGCCTTAGGCTAAAATATGATATGCAAGTCATGACTTGCCTGGCACATGACATATAGTGTTGAAATTTCATTTGCATGGCCATTCAGTTCCAGTTTACACATTGCAAAACATATCATAGTAAACTATACTAATTCTGGTCATCTCTGAGTACAATGTCAAGCAATGCAAAGTGGTACTAAATTTAGTTCATTCATGCCCGATGGAATTTTGTAGTCTTTAAAAAGTTAATACATTTTCATTAGATAGCATTCATTTACAGCAAGATTATCTTTGCTACCATTTACAACACTAGACAGATTATTTACAAATACTTTACTAAATTACCTGTCAAAAGACCTCAATGAATGTCACATCTTGTCAACAACACAGAATGCTCTTGAATGTAAGACTATATATATGAAGCTGTCTAATTTATCTGACAGGCATAAAATATACATGTAATAATGATAGACAACTCTCTAATAATCCGTTACAATGGTTGAACAGTTCATTTCAGCTACTGTTTAACATTACACTAAATGTTCCTGATACAGAAATACATAGTTTTGTCAATGAAGCAAAAAAAAAACAACAAAAACATGCTTAGCCTTTTCACTGATTCCAATTTTGCATTACTTCAAGATAGAAAAGTTTTTTAAATAGTACAATGCTATTATTTAGGCTCTATAGTAAAGGTGATTACTTATTAAACACATATATTGACTTTCTTGAAAAAATGACTTTAATATTTTCTTTTATTAGTTCTGCATATGCACTATAGATAAAACATTATTCACTGAAATTAACTTATCTAAAACATATTCCCAGATTCTGATCTTAAGGAGATTTGTGGAGCATTCTTCCAAGAAGGGCCAACAGATAAATTTGATTCAATTAATCTTAAAGGTAAGCTTTAGGTAAGCCAAAAAAATAAAGGGATTAGCTTACTGATTCTCATCTTTAATTTGTTTTCCTAACCATTAAAGATCATTCTACTAAGAAAATTTTTTCCTATAATGTTATGTTCTTTTACTTCCCCTAACATCTTATGAAGGACCCTATTCAGAACAAAATCTGATTATGCGGTTTTGGCCATGGATCCTCCACAGGACTTTCCCATATCCGCTCCCACGGACACTAACTCTAAGAAGCCAAACGTCTCTTGGCTCTATTCCCATGGAACTCAGAATTTTGGCATTACCTCTTCACCAGCCAAAAACAAAACATGTCAATACAGGAGCATTCGCCTACATCATGACATCAGATCTTCAAAATGCTGAGATAGGATTCTGAAAGTGAAAATCGAGCATAAAACAGCAATTTACTGAGCACACTGAAGTGACTGTGGGAGCAAACCCAGACTGTTAGATGGAAACAATCACGCAGTCACTGAGGCAACTGCTTGGCTTGAGCTCCAAGAATATCTTCCTGAAAAGCTGCATATCTCTCAGCAACTCAAGAAATGGCCCGAGTTATATAGCTGCCTGCACCCTAAGTCAAGGATCTACTGAGGCCATCTTGGGCTCTGAACCAGGCCAGGTGCTCTGGGATAGAGCAAAACAGAACAAATGAGAATATTGGTTCCTACTTGTAGATGTTCGCTGGCAGCAAGTAAAATTGTCCCAAAGTCTGGAATCTATAAGGACCTATAACTTATGAATTAGTGAATTATAGTTCCTTATAGTTTCAGAGTCATACAAAATTCCAAGGAAGTTTCATAGGACTGATAGGAAGCTAGCTGGGCTCCCGTCTACCCACAGGTCAGGATGCATCTCTATGACTGAAATACCTTGCACCGACTGGGACTCTCCTGGCGGAAGACCCTACCCTGCAGTGCCAGCAGAACTCTCTCCTTTGCTGATAGGGGACGATAGACTGTGAATAATAGTGAGCCCCACCTTGCTTCTACCAGATGTTTGAGCAAGCAATCCTGGTATTGGCCAAACAGAGCAGTGTTATTTCAGGGCAGAATCTGTGCCAAAGGCTGGAATATGGCTTTATATCTGTTGATACAACATGTATTATGTTGTACACAATATATCTGGTAACCGGGTACATTACCTGGTTAGTATTCTTGGGCCTCATATATCCTGTTCAGACTGGCAAGAAATAAACTATCCATGGAATCTTGGACAGGAAGCATGAACACTTATTTACAAGGGAGAAGTACATTATATAGATATTAGTATTTCCACTTGTAAAATGAGGAAGTTGAGGTTTACAGATGTTTGTGACCAAGCGACTAAGACAGGTGCAAACATGATGAGAGAAATACAAATACAGAACTAATACAACACTGTAAATCAACTATTCTTAAATAAAAAAATAAAAAATTACAAAGGGACCTACTTAAAAAAAAAGGACCTACTCTCATTATGCAAATAAATAAATAAATGTAAAAAGAGACACACTAAATAGCACAGGGAACTATACTCAATATCTTGCAATAATCTATAAAGGAAAAGAATCTGAAAAGGAATATGTGTGCTCAGTCACGTCCGACTCCTTGCGACCCCATGGACTGTAGCCTGCTAGGCTCCTCTGTCCATTCTTCTCCAGGCAAGAATACTGAAGCAGGCTGCCATTTGCTTTTCCAAAAAATGAATATATATATATAAAACAGAATATATATATATAAAACAGAGCTCAGCCTATGAAGTAGGGCATCAAAAAAAGATCACTGTCTAAAACTTCTCTCTTTCCATCAAATTCATTTCCATCATAAGCTCATGAGATCTTTACAGGAGAGGATACAGGAATAGGTTCTGGCTATATATATATATATATATATATATATATATATATATA
The DNA here is from genome assembly GCF_054371585.1 of Giraffa tippelskirchi. NCBI lineage: Eukaryota > Metazoa > Chordata > Mammalia > Artiodactyla > Giraffidae > Giraffa > Giraffa tippelskirchi. The sequence goes on from NC_137277.1 coordinate 69,240,636, forward strand.
TATAAAAGAACACACACAGACATATATATAAATTGAATCACTGTGCCATATACCTGAAACTAACACAACATTGTAATTCAACTATGCTGCTAAGTCGCTTCAGTTGTGTCCGACTCTGTGCGACCCCATAGACAGCAGCCCACCAGGCTCTGCCGTCCGTGGGATTCTCCAGGCAAGAATACTGGAGTGGGGTGCCATTGCCTTCTCCAGTGCATGAAAGGGAAAAGTGAAAGTGAAGTCGCTCAGTCGTGTCCGACTCTTTGCGACCCCATGGACTGTATCCTACCAGGCTCCTCCGTCCATGGGATTTTCCAGGCAAGAGTACTGGAGTGGGGTGCCATTGTCTTCTCCAAATTCAACTACACTTCAGTTAAAAAGGTAAAACAGCCAAAACCTCCCAAATGTAGAAGTAAAGTTATTAGTTCCAATGTGAAACTATTAGTTTAGATGTAAAGCTATTAGTTCAGATGTGAAAAAATATAATTTTCTAGTTGTGAAACTGACATCAGCTTTTATCTCAAGCTTCCTGTGCTGTATCACCATTTCTGCTCTATAGAGGCACTTTGATATCAATGGGACCTGCTCTAATAATGCTTCTCACCTCCTCAGATCTCACCCACAAAATGATGAACAATATCCCACTACTCCCAAGCCTCCAAATTTAGAGGATGACTGTAACGTGTTTCTCTTCTCTACGTCTAGCTCAGCCTATGAAGTAGGGCATCAAAAAAGGTCACTGTCTAAAACTTCTCTCTTTCCATCAAATTCATTTCCATCATAAGCTCATGAGATCTATGTGAGAGGAGATAGGAATAGGTCCTAGCTATCCGAATCTATTTACTAATACTTTAAATTTCATACCTGAACCCTAGACCCTTAAACTTAAAATTTTTTGAAATATTTTTTTTCTTGATTCTGATCTGAAAAGTACCTTCTATAAAAATTTAACCTTTTATTAAATCACACTGTTCATTCTAATAAAAAAAATGTAAATTAAAATTACGTACTATCCTTTCACTTACAAATCCACTAAATTTTTATATTAAAATCTAGTGTTATTAGTAAGATGATCAGCAGTAAACACTCTAAACATTGCCCATAGAAAGGCCCTGACCAGTTGCCTTCCAATATTTAACAAAATCCTTAAAGTTTCTACAGAGTAATTTTAATTCTAAAATTTTATCCAGGGCTTCCCCAGTGGTTCAGTTGGTAAAATTTTATCCAAAGAAAACAAAGATAAAAATATTTACATGAAATCACAGTGCTATTTACTATTTTTAAAATTGGAAGTTAAGTCTCCAACAATAAGAAATGGTTACATTGATTATGATAGATAACAATAGCATGTATGCATGATAAGTCATTTCAGTCACGTCCAGCTCTTTGTGACCTCATGGACTGTAGTCCCTCAGGTTCCTCTGTTTATGGGATTCTCCCGGCAAGAATACTGGAGTGGATCTTCCTGACTCAGGAATTGAACCTGCATCTCTTATGTCTCCTGAATTGGCAGACAGGTTCTTTATCACTAGCAGCACCTGGAAAGCCCATAACAATAGCATATTAAAATTTAAAGACAACCTGAGAATACAGCAAATACCATGAGGATGAAAATGAGATGCAGAAAGAATCTAAGTCTTCACTGATATTATTGAGATACTGATCTTACTCTACCTAGAGCTGCCTTACATCTGGACTTATATAATTGATTTTTCTACAGTTAAAGCCATATTTGAATTGGGATTTCTGTTATCTACAGCTGATAGTATTCCAAATAAATAAATATGTATATATAGCATGTGTGTACATGCAAGGTACATATGATTATCTTTAATTTTAATAGATGTCGCCAATTTGTACTCTGTAGAGATTGAACCAAGTTATATTTCCATTAATAATGCATGACGTTACTATTTTCCCACACCCTCATCATTCTTATTTCTGGTATGAGAGGTAAAAAAAGGTCATGGTTTTAATTGCATTTTTTCTTATTTTGAGTTTGGTTAATAATCTTTTTATATTTAAGGATTATTTGTACTTGTTTTTCTATTAATTATTTGCTTTTATCCTTTGCTTATTTTTTCTATTAGGTTGTGAGTATTAAAACAAAACCTGCATACTTAAGAAATTAGCTACAACTGGGGAATTACCTGGTGGTCCAGTAGTTAAGGCCTTGGGATACAGTCAAAAAAAATTAGCTATAACTATTTAGTCCCAGATTGCCATTTGTTTTTTGACTTGTGGATTTATTCTCAGATTGCCATTTGCCTTTTGGCTTGTGGTTCCTTGTTTTTTTAAATATAGAATTTAAAATATTTTCATGATGCTACATATTTTAGTCTTTTTTTATGATTTCCATTTGTTTTCTTTTTGGTCATTCTATGCAACTAATAGGATGTTAGTTCCATGACCAGGGATTGAACTTGGGCCATGGCAATGAAAGTGCTGAGTCTTAACCACTGGATTGTCAGGGAATTCCCTGGTTTCCAACTCTTGGTCATACTTAGAGACTTCTACAGTATGTGTTTATATTTTTTAATGTTATAATTTCTTCTAACACATTTATGGCTTGTTAATTACTTTTGAAATCTTTAATCCAGCTCAATTCTATTTCATCATAGTAAATAGGTAGGAATCCAATTTATATTTCTTCAGATGACTATCCATTTTTCACCATTTATACTACTATCTTTCCCCTAGTGATTTGGAATGTGGAATGGTGCTTAGTGGACGCTTGTTCTGACCACATGGATCCTTAGATCCAATAAGTCATCTTTAGAGAATTCAGCAATAATACATGATCCTAGTATCAAATCAGTCAGCTTCTCGAAATTGAACTACAAAGTACAGATGAATATGAAAACAGTAGCATGACTGATGATAACATGGTTTCTGTCCAATCAGAAACGACCAGATATATTTATGCATATTCATATTACGGCATGCATGAATATGAATATGCATATTCATATTACTAATGACTTCCCTGGTGGCTCAGAGGTTAAAGTGTCTGCCTCCAATGCCAGAGACCCGGGTTCGATCCCTGGGTCGGGAAGATCCCCTGGAGAAGGAAATGGCAACCCACTCCAGTATTCTTGCCTGGAGAATCCCATGGACGGAGGAGCCTGGTAGGCTATACAGTTCATGGGGTCGCAAAGAGTCGGACACGACTGAACGACTTCACTTTCACTGTCACTATTCATATTACTTCATTTATTCTGTCAAAAATTTAAGTCTACTATTGTTATATTTTAATTCCTGCTTCTCCTTTGGTATGGCATACCTAGTCCATAACAACCAAGTCCATCCAGGACAATGTTCCTTACCTCTACTGAAGCCAAAAACCCTTTCCCCCACAACTCCGGAGGAAAAAAAGGACACTCCCCTCCTCCCTCAGTCACGAAAAATATTCTCAATCATTCAGACTCCTGAAGGAGCAATATTGTCCTTCCAGTGTCATCAGAAGAGGAGGGCAAGAAAATGATTCAGAATGTCTCTGGTACCTTTTCTCTAAAATAACATGTTAATTCTGTTCATATTTGTGTGATATCCTATCAGATTTTACCCATCCACTGAATCCTAGATACCATTGCAGGAACTGTAGAGGGAGGAGAGGAGAGGAATAAATCATGGTTATTTCTCAAGGAATGCACAGGCTAGTGAAAGCAGAAAAGCACATAGTCAACTTTAATAAAATGTGACAAACGGTTTACATGGTGCTGTGGGAGAGAAGAGGAAAGTCATCTCACCATACTGGGAGTTCACTGAAGACTTAAAAGGAGAAATTGATGTTAGATGCTTTTAATAATGAATAAAAGTTTGATGGATGAGTAAGGAGAAAAAGACAAATGAGGAGAAAAAAGAAGGAAGGACATTCCAAAACAAAGTCCCTTCCTACAACACATATACACATGAATGCAGGCATGAAAGAACATGATGACTGCCAGACCCTGTGAGTATTTCAGAATGGTTGGAGGTGGAGGGTCTTGGACAGTGAGTGACAAGCCATGATGCGCTAGGGGTAGACCAAAAAGAGTGACCCAGGACATGCTTTGTATGCCTTTCTATGGAGCTTGTACTTGATACTGTCAGTGATGAAAGCTAGTGAAACATTTTAAGTAGGGAGCAACATGGTTAGCAATAAGTTAAAAAAAAAAACACTTCTTTTTTTCTAACTTTTCAACAGGTTTCTATTTTTGCTTTACAATCTATTACAGTGTTCAAAACCTAAAGAAATACATTTTTTCTTCAAATTTGGATGTGCAAATAAATATCATTTGTCTGGACTCAGAACACTCTATGGCATGATTTTTTGACCCATATCTGCTCCAAAATTATAAAGCTTTGTCTGTCTATGCACGGACTCTGAGAACATGGAAAACAATAGCAAGAGAAAAGAAAAAACATGTTAAACAATGTACTCAAAATTTTATTGTGCCAAGTACCTCCCTTTTGATGTCCGATCAAGCCTCTCTATCTCTTCTCAGAATAGTGATTTAAATTATTTTTTGTTTAAATAAATGGTTTAAAATATAATACATAATTATAAAATATTTAAATGTGTCATATAATAAAATCTGATAGCACAGAAACTTACTAAAATGAGTAACATCTAGTAGTAGAACTAGATGTAGTAGAACATCCATCATAATTTACAAGTAGTGACATGACCAAAAGGAGCTGATATCCAAAATACATAAACAGATCATATATTTCTTTATCGAAAAAACAAACAACTTGATTTTTAAAAATGGGCAGAAGACCTGAATAGACATTTTGTGAAGATACACAGATAATGAACAGGTACATGAAAAGATGCTCAACATCACTAATCAAATGCAAATCAAAACCACAATGAGATACCACCTCACACCTGTCAGAATGACTGTCATCAAAAAGACCATGAGCAACAGATGCTGATGAGGATGTGGAGAAAAGGGAACCCTTCCACACTGTTGGTTGGGAGCACACATTGGTGCAGTCACTATGGAAAACAGTATGGAGGTTCCTTATGAACCTAAAAACAGATCTATTAAATGATACAGCAATTCCACTCCTGGGTATATATCTGGAGAAAATAAAAACACTAATTTGAGGATACATGCACCCCAAAATTCATAGCAGCATTATTCACAGTTGCTAAGATATGGAAGAAACCCAAGTGTCCACTGATTGATAAATGGATAAAGATGATGTAATATATATAGATACAATGGAATATTGCTCAACTATTTAAAAAATAAAATTTTGCTATTTGCAACAGCATGAATGGATCTGGAGGGCACTGTGCTTAGTGAAATAAGTTAGACAGAGAAAGACAAATACTGTATGTTATCACTTGTATGCAGAGGAACCAGAAATCAAATTGCCAACATTCACTGGATCATAGAGAAAGCAAGGGAATTTCAGAAAAAATATCTACTTCTGCTTCATTGACTATTAAAGGCTAAAGCCTTTGACTGTGTGGATCACAACAAAGTGTGGAAAATTCTTAAAGAGATGGGAATACCAGACCACCTCACATGTCTCCAGAAACCTATAAGCAGGTCAAGAAGCAACAGTTAGAACTGGACATGGAATGACTGGTTAAAAACTGGGAAAATAGTATGACAAGGCTGGATATTGTCACCCTGGTTATTTAACTTACATGCAAAGTACCTCATGTGAAAATGCAGGCCTGGATGAATCACAAGCTGGAATTAAGATTGCTGGCAGAAATATCAACAACCCCAGATATGCAGATGATACCACTCTAATGGCAGAAAGGGAAGAGGAACTAAATAGCACCATGATGAGGGTGAAAGAGGAGAGTGAAAAAGCTGGCTTAAAACTCAATATTCAAAAAACTAAGATCATGGCATCTGGTTCCATAACTTTGTGGTAAATAGATGGCAAAAAAGTGGAAATGGTGACAGATTTTATTTCCTTGGGCTCCAAAATCACTGTGGATGGTGACTGCAATCATGAAATGAAAAGATGATTACTCCTTGGAAGAAAAGCTATGACAAACCTAGTGCTGATGTGCTCAGTCGTGGCCAACTCTCTATGACCCCATGGACTGTGTGGCCTGCCACGTTCCTCTGTCCATGGAATTTTCCAGGCAGGAATACTGGAGTGGGTTGCCATTTCCTTCTCCAACGACAAACCTAGACAGTGTATTAAAAAGCAGAGACATCACTTTGCCAACAAAAGTCCATATAGTCAAAGCTATGGTTTTTCCTGTAGTTGTGTATAGATTTGAGAGTTGGACCATAAAGAAGGCTGAGCACCAAAGAACTGATGCTTTCAAAGTGTGGTGCTGGAGAAGAATCTTGAGAGAGTCTCAAGGACTGCAAGCAGATCAAGCCAGTCAATCCTAAAGAAAATCAAACCTGAATATTCATTGGATGGAGTGATGCTGAAGCTGATGCCAAGAGCTGACACTGTAAAAGACCCTGATGCTGGGAAAGATGGAAGACAAAAGGAGAAGGAGGAGGCAGAGAATGAGATGGTTGGATGGCATCACCAACTCAATGGACATGAATCTGAGCAAACTCTGGGAGATAGTGAAGGACAGAGGAGTGTGGCGTGCTACAGGGCATGGTGTCTGAAAGACTTGGACACAACTTAATGACTGAACAAAACAACAATGTGGAATCTAAAAAAATAAAACAAACAAATGAATGTAACAAAATAGAAATAGACTCACAGATATAGAGAACGAATTAGTGGTTAGTGGGGTGGACAGGAAAGACAGAAGTAGGGGATTAAGAGGTACACACTACTACGTATAAAAGAAATGTTACAAGGATATATTACACAGACAGGAAATATAGCCAATATTTTATAATAAATAGAGTATAATCTACAAAAATACTCAATCACTATACTGGGCACCTAAAACTAATATATTATTAATCAACTATAGTTCAACAAAAATAAATTAAAGAAACAAAAGTAGTCATGAGCGTATATGAGATAATTGCAACAGCTACAACTTAATATGAAACAGTTGTGATTTTAGTTGGTGACATGGTAACAGATATTATGAATAGTTTTGTGCCTTTAAGCCTATATTCAAAATGGAAAGAAATGCCAATTTTAATTTTGTGAGCAAAACATAATTTTTCTAATCCAATTCTCAGATCCTCTGAATTCTAGACAATAGTATTAATTAAAGGTGGAAATAGGGACAATGGATTCAATTAGAAATCTGTTTTACTAGTCTAGAGGAGAAGTGACAATGGTATGAGTAGTAATAGCTAATATACCAATAAAATTGAGCAATTACTATATTCCGGGTACTGTTCAAAGTGCTTTATATGGTATCTCATCTGCAGAGTTAGGGCCATTATTAACCTATATTTTTACAAGCAAAGAGACTGAAGCACAGAGAGTTAAGGAACTTTATTCAGTTCGCACAGCTGGTGAGTAGCAGAACTAGGTTTTGAATTGGGATAGTCTGACTCCAGAACTTCACTCTTATCCACTACTGGGACAGTAGAAACAGTGGTAAAAAACGTACTAAAAGCATGTGGGAAATAGGGTGAACAGGACATAGAGAAGCAGGAGAGAGGGGCATCTACAGAGAAGTGCAGGTCAAGGGGGTATACTGTAAAAATACTTGCCACCCACTGTTTTGTCCTTGGTAATTCCTCCCTCCCTGCCCTCATTTGGTCAATAAGGGTAAATCATGAGGGTGAGAATTATTGCCCCCAGAAAAGTAAAGAAAATGCTAACTAGGAAATTGAGATATGATATTATTTTTTCTGGACCTAGAGAGAGAAAGGCAGTGAAAAAGGAGAAATCACATCCAAATAATCTTTCTCCATTTTTGGAGTCCAAACATGGCTGAAAAAGGTAAGTAGAGTAGAAAAATTCAGACAAATCTGAGTGAATCCAAGAATATTGGCGCTGGTGCTCAGACTTCTATGTAGCATGGAAGGTCAGAAAGCTTTAAGAGAATTACTCTGCTTGATATGGTCCTGTATCTAATATGATGTTACAGGAGTTGAGCTGCCATGACTAAGAAGGTACCTAAGCGAAGAGCATCCACAATGGATCTGAACTCTCTAGACTGTTTCTGAGAAAGTATCTAGGAGCCACTCAGTCTCCAAAAGAGGACAGTTAGTTGAATGTGTTGCTGGATTGGCTGCTGGGTATAGATAAAGATGACAAAGATCTCTTAACTGAAGGCAACAGCATTGTCATCAGCAGCACTTGTCAGCACAATGCTCCCAAATCCAGGTGAAATCAGCAGTATATCAGTGGCCTTGCACACAGGATGCTCAGTCAACAGGGAGCCTTGCAGATGCATCGAGAGGAGATGATAAGACCCTGAGACCAGGCAATACAAACCATGTCAAGAAGAAGGCTGGGAGGGAGGACTAGAAAACTGTTCTGCAGAGATAGGAAGCTGGATGAGCCTTTCTGCTCAGATTCACTTAGAAAAGCAGAATAGGAGGAGGGGGAGAGCTTTCCTGCAGTGAGAAATATTGAAAAAGTGGCCCCTCCTAAAAAACCCTGAATTTTTTTGATATTTAATTCAGTTGTATTTTTTAAATTGTGGTAAAAGAAACCTGTACATAAAATTTACCATCTTAGCATTTTTAAATGTGAATTTTGCTAAGGTTAACTATATTCACATGTTATTACAAGAGATCTCCCTCCTCACCACTCCCTCCTGCAGCCTTTGGTCAACACTATTGTCTACTTCTATGAGTTTGAGTACTTTATATAAGCAGAATATAAGTGGAATCATACAGTACTTACCTTGAAAAAGCCTAAAAATTTCCCTGGAAAACTGGAGACGTTGATTGGCAAACTCAAGCATTTTCCATCATTAGAAGGAGGGGAGGTTTAAAAACAAGGAGAGAGCAGTTAAAAAAACTGGATCCCTTCAACCCGTGTGTGACCATTACAACTCCAGTCCACCAGATGTGGGCTCACATCATGGGCCCTAAGAGAGAAAACTGATTCCCCAGACTCTGGAGCTAGAGTCTCAGACTCAATAGCAGCATGAGTATCAGCTCTGAGTCATGCCTCTTGTGAAGCTAACATAGCTCCACTAGGGTTTTCTTAGTCCTTTTAAAAAACTGTTAACTCCCACAGTACTAGCTGTAGGTATTCCTTCTGTCCTGGCTTTGGAGTTCATTCTCCAGCATTTAAGACTTCAGTTTTCTCTGCCCACTACCCCAACCCTCCCCTGAAAAATCTCAATACTTTGAAAATTCAAAGTCCAAGCAAAGGTCCAAGTTCGGCATAGCATTTTTCCCTTCAAGTTTCTGGCTCTGGCCTCAGGCTGACTTGGAACTCTAGGATTTACAATCATTCTGTGTTGCAGGTGTAGGCTGTGTCTAAAATCTTGGGCATCCTAGACAGGTTCTGAATGACTACAGCACTTGGTGCAAATAAATATTATTGTGGGACCGTGTCCATCTTCCATTCTGGGCAGCTATGGCAAAGTATCAGATCAAGTCTTAGAAAGCCAAAAGAAATCAAGTCTTATTACTCTCCGGGTAGACTTCAAAAGGGATGTCGGATCCCCGGGGGTTGAGTTATTTCAGGTCTCACTGGAACTTTCTCCCAGTTCAAGGAATCATCAACAATATCATTATCAAGAAGCTATTTGGCCTTCTCTGAAAATAAAATGAGATCTCATAACTTTTTTGTTGACAGTTCATCTGCTGTGTTGTGCTATGGATTTCAAAGATAGATATAATATATAAATGCTTCTTTTATAAATTGCCCAAATTTATTTAATAGCATAGAGTAACTCCTGTGCATTGATACTGCAGATTAAATAATGCTTGCACCTTGTGGTTCTAGCAGTTTTAATTTTATCTGGTATGTTTAGAAGGTGCACTAGATATAGATCTAGCATAGGGCCTTATTGTTGGCAGTGCTCAATTAATGGTAGTTAAAAATGAAATGTTGACAATAATAATATATCTGAATATATTCTATACCATACTAAAGCAATAACTAATAAAGCACTTTTAATTTTCTAATAAAATTAAAAATAGGTCATAGTCTTAAATCCAAGGCCTTTCAAAACTCTGATGACAAAAAAGCATTTCTGTCAAGAATCTGGAATGCTTGACAACCAAATTATTTCACCAGGGCAAAGGATAATGCATTAATACTAGGATGCCACTATCTATACTTTATTTGTAAAATACCCAATGGAAATGATACTTAACATAAAAAGAACCTATTTTAACTCTACAAATAAGGCTTATTTCTTCAGTGGCAGCTTCATTTAACCAGAAAAATGAATCTTCTCATCTGCAGTCGTGTAAGATACAGGCTGATTTAAGCCCCGACTTTCCTAAATCCAAACATGTTACAAAGATCAAGTCAGCTGTACTCCACCATGGCCCATAGCCACACTGCGATTTGGGGAGCACATAGTTGGCCAGGCTGCACCATGCTCTGTCCAAGACAACTCTGGCCAGGATCTTGCCAGCAGTAAGCAGCAATAGCAAGCAGTCCTGATAGTTGCTTCAGTGAGTCTTACTGCTTGGAGTAATAAAAATAACCAAGCACTTTAGATCAAAGATTTATTAGTAACAGAAATTTAGAACTCAAAAAAAATTGTATAGTTTTCTTAACTTAAAATTTTGTACCAAAATACACTGAATTTTTCACTGCAGTGGCGTGCCCATTTTGGAAAACAGTTTGGCTATTTCTTATAAAAGTTAACATAGTCATCATATGACCTAGAAATTCCACACTTAGGTATTTACCCAAGAGAAATAAATACATATATCTATGGAAAAGCCCAAATGTGAATGTTCAAAATTGTTTTGCTCAGAATAGCCTAAAACAGGAAACAACCTCAAGGTCTATCACCTGCTGATAACCTAGTTACATCCATAAGATGGGGCTTCCCAAGGGCGCTAGTGGTAAAGAATCTGCCTCCCAATGCAGGAGATGTGCCAGAGGTGCGGGTTCAATCCCTGGGTTGGGAAGATCTCCCGGAGAAGGAAATGGCAACCCACTCCAGTATTCTTGCCAGGAAAAGTCCATAGACAAGAGGATCCTGGAGGGCTACAGTTCATGGGGTCACAAAGAGTCAGACATGACTGACCATGCATGCCACGCAATATGGGTGGTGAGGTGGTGAAGGAATGTGGGTGATGCTGTGCTGAAGGAATAATATATATATATAAACATATATAATATATATAACATATATCATATATAATAAAGGAAATAATACAACAATTACTGATACATGCAGCCACATGGAAGAATCTCAAAAGCCTTCTGTTAAATGGAAGAAGTCAGACACAAAAGGCTCCATACTGTTTTAATCCACTTACATGACGTTCTGTGCTGTGTTGTGCATAGTCACTCAGCCATGTCCAACTCTTTGCGACTCTGTGGACTGTAGCCCGTCAGACTCCTCTGTCCATCGGGATTCTCCAGGCAAGAATACTGGAGTGGGTTGCCATGCCCTCCTACAGGGTATATGACATTCTAGACAAAGGCAATACACTAGGAACAGAAAGAAATCAGTGGTTGCTAGATGGTGAGGGTGGGTAAAGAGACCAACTATAAAGTGGAGTGAAGGAAATTTTTTGGTAATGGAAACAGTCTCTATCTTAAAGGCATGCGAACTGTATATGAGTGTCCCAGGTCTTCAAACTTCACAACCTAAAGAGGTCTTGTCATACAAATCTGCCTTTTGGAAAATCTTAGACACTAGATTACTTTGGCCACCTGACACAAAGAACTGACTCACTGGAAAAGACCGTGGTGCTGGGAAAGATTGAAGGCAAAAGGAGAAGGGGGTGGCAGAGGATGAGATGGATAGATAACATTATCAACTCAACATGAATTTGGGCAAACTCCGGAAAACAGAGAAGGACAGATGAGCCTGGTATGCTGCAGTCCATGGGGTCGCAAACAGTCAGGTATGACTTAGTGACTGAACAACAATTACAATTTCTTATTTTAATTTTTATTTTTTATTGTAGTTGATTTACAGTGTTTCAGGCATACAGTAAAGTGATTCAGTTATACATATATATATTCTCTTTCAGATTCTTCTCTGTTATTGGTTATTACAAGATATTGAAAATAGTTCCCTGTGCTATAGAGTAGGTCCCGGCTTATCTATTTTGTATACAGTAGTATCTGTTAATCTCAAAATCCAAATTTATCCCTCCCCCTTTTCCCTTTTGGTAACCATAAGTTTGTTTTCTATGTCTGTGAGTCTATTTCGGTTTTGTAAATAAATTTATTTGTATCATTTTAAATAAGTACATTTGTATTATTTTTTTAGATTTCACATATAATGATATGTGATTTTTGTCTTTCTCTGACTTACTGTACTTTACTTAGTTTAATAAACTCTAGGTCTACTCATGTTGCTTCAAATGGCATTATATCATTTTTATGGCTGAGTAATACTCCATTGTATGTATATATATATCACACTTTCTTTATTCACTCCTCTATTGGACATTTAGGTTGTTTCCAAGTCTGGGATATTTTAAATACTGCTGCTATGAACACTGGGGTACATGTGTCTTTTTGAGTTCAAGTTTTCTCTGCATATATGCCCAGGAGTGGGACTGCTAGATCATATGGTAGCTCTACTTTTAGATTTTTTTCAAGAACCTCCACAATGTTATCCATAGTGGCTTTACCAATTTACATTCCCACCACCAGTGTAGGAGGTTTTCTTTTACTCCATACCCTCTCCAGCTTTTATTAACTGCAGACTTTTTGATGATGGCTATTCTGGCCGGTGTGAGATGATACCTCATTTTGATTTTAATTTGCATTTCTCTAATAATTAGTTATGTTGAACATCTTTTCATGTGCCTGTTGGCTATCTGTGTGTCTTCTTTGGAGAAGTAACTATTTAGGTCTTCTGCCCACTATTTGATTGGGTTGGTTGCTTGTTTTGATAATGAGCTATATGAGCTGTTTGTATATTTTGGAAAGTCACATCATTTGCAAATATTTTCTCCCATTCCATGGGCTGTTTTGTTAACCATTTCCTTTGCTGTGCAAAAGCTTTTAAGTTTAATTAGGTCCCATTTGTTTTTGCTTTTGTTTCCATTACTCAAGGAGATGAGTCCAAAAAAATATTGCTGTGATTTATAATGTTGAGTGGGCTGCCTATGCTTTCCTCTAGGAGTTTTATAGTATCCAGTCTTACATTTAGGTTTTCAATCCATGTTTAATGTGTTTCTGTATATGGTGTTAGAGAATGTTCTAATCTCATTCTTTTACATAAAGCTGTTCAGTTTTCCCAGCATCACTTATTAAAGAGACTGTCTTTTCTCCATTGTATATTCTTACTTCCTTTGTTCTCAATTAATTGTGCATGGGTTTATATCTGGGTTCTCTATCCTTTTTCATTGATCTACATGTCTGATTTTGTGTCAGTACCACACTGTTCTTGATTAGTATAGATTTTTAGCATATCTGAAGTCAGGGCCTGATTCCTCCAGCTCTGTTCTTCTTTCTTAACATTACTTTGGCTCTTCAGGGTCTTTTGTGTTTCCATACCAATTTAAAAAAATGTTTTGCTCCAGCTCTGTGGAAAATGTTATTGGTAATTTGATAGGGATTTTACTGAATCTTGGATTCCCTTGGGGTATATGTTCATTTTAACAATATTGATTTTTCCAATCCAAGAACACAGCATATCTTTCCATCTGTTTGTGCGGTCTTTAATTTCTCTGTCTGTATCTTATAGTTTTCAGAGTACAGGTCTTTTGCATCCCTCGGTAGGTTTAAACCTATCTAAACCTGTTTTGTTAGGATTCATCTAAGCATGAGACAAAACATTTATTTATTTATTAGCCAAGCCACATGGCTAGCAGGATCTTAGTTCCCAGACTATGAACTGAACTGAATTCCGGCCTTGGTAGTGAAAGCACTGAGTCCTAATCACTGGACCACCAGAGAATTCCCACAAAACATTTATTTAAATGTAACAAAAATGAAAAGAATAAAGCAAAATTATTCATGCGATCATTCTTCAATAAACAGCTCTCAAGTTTCTACATGTTATACACATAATAATATCTGCTACAAGGAGCTCACAAATACAAATTAAACCAGCTACAATACAATTGCTGAATATGTGGGAAAAAAATTACAGTTTCTGCTATGCAGAGTGGATATGGTTGGTGAGAGATGGTGAGAGGACTAGAAAAGAATCTATAGATTCTCTAAACCTAGAAAGTTGAGTTGGAAGTTTACTTGGCCAGGAGAGTTGTGTGGATGTGAGGGAAGGGAAGAAGGAAGAAAGAAAAAGAGCAGATTCTAGTGAGATATGCAGGCAGAAGCACAAAGCACATTTGGGGACTGCATGGAGTAATTACAGAGAAGCAGCAAAGCAAAACTGAATAACTCATTTATAATTAGCCCAATCTGTTACTGTCAGGTCCATGAACTGTGAAATTGGCTAATGCATATTGCTAATGAATTCATGAATTTATTTCACAAATAGCTAAAGTGGTTTTGTCCGATGGTCATAAGATATGTCAACAACTCTTGTCAGCTAGCCTATAAAGGTATGTTACTAACCTTGAGGCCAGACTCTGGATATGCTTTTATTGCTTTTATTGCCTCTATTGGAAAACCAATGTAAACTTCATACCATCATTGTTTTTTGTCTGTAAATACATGCACTTAAGATATGTTCTTTTTAGCTTATCCTGAGCATTCTGGAAGAAGTTGTAGGAGAGAATAATTTGCTAGTTATTAATAAATTTAAGAGACTACATAACCAATAATCAAGGATCACTACTGAGTCACTTCCTAAGCAGATAATCGTTAAGAGTAGAAATTTGCAATTAACAAAATTATCAGATTAGTGTTGAAATACTAATCAGCTTCTGTGTTCCACCTGACTAAAATCCTGTTGTTGGCGTGGTTGAGATTAAATTCATGTATATAGACTTGCATACCATCATGTTCCTTTACTGAGAAAAAAGAATTATTTTTACTACTTGATACCAGTGAGGATAGAGATTTTTCTTTCTCCTCTTCACCCATTACCAACTAGAGAAGACTGAGTGGGCTGCTTTTATTTCCAACTCTATAGTATATAAAGCAACAATCTTTGAATGACAAATATTAACTACACTGAAAGACAATTCTTTCAGTAATATTTAATTATTAGTGATGCAAGTTCTTAAACATTTAAGAGCATATTGATACCTCTAAATTAAATTCCAAGGAGGGAATAAATTAGAGGAATGAGTCTACTAATCCCTGTGGGTGATAAGAAGAAGGACCTTAATGCTTTATATTATTTGATGGTTCAAAAGATAGACAAAACATTTCACCAAGGAAAAAAACTTAGATGTAATAATAAAGGAGTCCACTGTGAAAAAACACATATGGTCAATTTTAGGAGTAAAGTAATCTAGTCAAAGGAGCAGACCCAAAGACTTTTCTACTACACAAGCACACTTGAGCCTATTTAAAAACGCACATTAGTAGGGGTGAAGAGAGTTCAGGCCAGTAAGTCCTTGGCACCTTAATCAAGTTTGCCAGCATAGTTATCAATTAATATTGCAGTGGTTTCAGTAGTGCATACACGTGTCAAATAGGAACTATACTGAGTCTGCCACTTCATTTTATACACGATCCTGAACACCTGTCAGGTCGTGATGATTTTCAGTCACTACTGACCCAGGATAAATTTTAACAGGTGACAGGCTTTGGATCAAATTACCAATTCCCTGAGGCATTCAGTCCTCCCAAACCTAAGTATTTTTGGCGTGATTTATATGTTCTTTAGCTTCCTTTATAATGTAATTTAGAGTTATGTCAGTTCTAGTACTATTCTTGAAATGTGAGAAAATACCCAGTGTTCAGTTTTTTAAAACTCCTTCTCAGAAAACTATAAGCCATAGAACATAAAGGAAAAATGGTTTTTCTTATTGTTTTAATGCTTTATTGTGCAAAACAAAAGCAGGCAATTCTTGGTAGTCTCATAAATTAGATGTGAAAATTTAATAGTCTGAATTTAAGCATCTGAAGACTGATGATTTATAAGGATAAGGTAAAAACTAATTATCATGGATTCAAGACCCTTCACAATCAGGATTTTGGCTGCTTCCCCAGACTTTACTTCTCTATAGTGACCTTCCCTAATGCACACCTTATACAACTGAATGAATATTTGAGTACATAATTTCCAGGAATTACTGATCATTTCTACACCTTCAAATGTTTGTTAATATTACTCCTTCTGCCTGAAAAACCCATCCCCGTTCTGCCTGGCAAAATCTCAAACTTCTTATCCCTCACTTCTTTTGTTTTTTAGCAGATGACGACAGCCTTCTACATCAGGAGAAAAAGGGCAATCAGTGTCCTCCTTTTGTACATGTTAGACAACTGAGTTATCCTTGATGACATTCTCCTTTACTGCTCCAAATCTAGTCCATCACTAAATCTTGTTAGTGTTTTTAGAATCCCAGAATCAATTTACCTCTTTTCATTTCCTCTGCATTCTAATTAGTGAAAGTCACCATCATATCTTGCCTAGACAACTACAGGTAAGATTAGCTGGCTTCTCTGCTTGTTCACTTCTCAGTCTCTGAATACCTTTTTAATGCTGATAGTGGAAATCCAGGTTCCCAATCTAGGCACTTTGTGATGAATCAAATGTTAAAGCTGAGCTATTAATAGTAAATCTAAATTTTAGCACTTCTACAGGAGGAGTTTGATGTAAAGCCTAAGCCTACATGAGGAGCTGAAAATAGTTATGGGGGACTGATTATTTTAAGTGGGTGTGAGTTTGAATAAGTTCTCAAGACAGAATTGGCTACCTGTCACTTTCACAAAAGTCCAGATGATACCTTCATGGAGGTGGTATCTGAATTCATGAGGATGCCATAGGAAACAACGTACTGAGAGATGAGAACTAGGACAAACTTGGGGAACTCCTATACTAAGGGGATAGGAAGAGAAACAAGAAAGTTGGCAGTAAGAGAAAGAGGGGAGCCAAGAAAGTATGTGTGTTTGTATTTATTTTTACTACAAAATTGGATTAATTCTGATAGATTCTAGAAGGCCAGGATAATGGAATTCTAGATTAAATATATATACTTAGGTAAATCTGGCATTTGTGCATATACTGGGAAGAGAAAGGGCTATAAAAATTAGGGGCAAGGGTACTATTAAAGAAGCAAATACAATAATGCTGGCTTGAGGTGATTCTGTACCAAATAAAATGGTGAACTGTATTTAAATATTACTGTATTTGGTATACACATATGTAATATAGAAGATCTTAGAACTCTCAGGCACATTAGCCTATGATCCTGTTTTTCTCAAGGACAAAAAGTCTCTTAATGAAATAGATAATTTTTTACAACTTTTTCTGATACCTATAAAAACCAAATAATACAAAAACTAAAAAATAGCAAGTAAAAATCATCTAGAATCCCCCCTACAGAGACATACTATTAACTTTTGGGTGAACATTCTTCTAGAAATGTATATTCTTCCTCTCCCAATAACACACACTCTTTTACATATATCGTAGGGGTCAGCAGCTAAGGTGATCATCTGTTTCTGTACATGAAGATTTACTGGAACACAGCCATAGTCACTTGGTAGACATGGGCATAGCCTACACATCATCCCTGGCTACTTCTGCACTATAAGAGGAGAGCTGAATAGTATGACAAAAACCGTATGACCTACAGAACTTATTTACCACCTGGCTTTTTACAGGAAAACTCTGACAATCTTGATATGCAGAATCATACCACATATATTGTATTATAACCTACTTTTTCACTCAACATACTGTTAGTATTTTTACAGATCAATAAATATACATTATCATTTTAATGGCTGCATGGAATTCCATTATATAAAGGAGCTATAATAAATTTCTGTTGATGGCTATTCAGAGTTCTAATTCTTCTATATTATAATCTATGCTGCCACAAAAACCTTCACAGACATCTTACCACATGTGACTATCTTAAGATAAATTCTTGGAGATAGAATTGTGGGGTCAAAAGCTCCCTATATTTTACATTTGATACATTTTTTTCCAACATGTTTTCCAGAATAAACCAAAATAACTTTCATTCTTATCAGGAGAGAACGAAAAGTGTACATTTTTTCTATTTCGTTGCCAATCTTGAGAATAAGCAAGTATTTTGAGTATTTGAAAAAAATATATATCAGCTGTTACCATTTGTCCTGTTTGATTCTTATAAGGTAAAATATCTTTTATGATTATTGGACATTTATGCCTCTTTCTTTGTGAATTATGGATTGCATTACTTTATATTTACATGAAAATGTACTTCATTTACCTTGCCAGTTTTTCTGTTGAAGCATTTCTTAAACTGATTTGTAAGTGTACCACGTGCTACATAACTCAACAAATATCTACTGAAGATTAAAGACATAAGAGCTATAGCTATATTCCATATAAAGAGGAAAGGAGGTAGGGTCCCTGCCTTCACAGTCTTAAAAAAGAAAGGAGTTATCATTTTGTTTGACATATAATGCAAAGCCATTCCTAAAATTCAGTGAATTGTTTCATAAACATCTCCTAGGAAGAGCAACATCCTGAACAAGTAAAATCAATTCACTTGAAAATTAATCTTAATCATGGGAAACTAGGCTTGTCTCTAAAGACTACACGTTAAGAATCCTACTGATTAAGTTCTTAAAATTCTGAGAATGTAATGCTAGTTTTTTTCATTTTTCTAATTCTTGTATTCCCCAAACAACACAGAAAAAAATATAAAGGAGAAAGTGAAACCACCAGAAATACTCTACACAAAGATGCTTTTATGTTTCTTTTTGCTTCTCACTACTTACTGTGCATGTCTGAAGCACATGGCAGGTCATGAGGGTAATCAATAAGCTGAGCAAAGAAAGGGAAATTAAGGGAGACCAGAAAATGAGGCAAATCTGAGCAGAGAGTAGCAGAATATAATAGAACAACCATCCTCTGCTCCTGAGGTTTCTTCTGGGGTTACAAAAAACAAGCAGTTAAGAACTGAATTTCATACACAAAATTACATATTGAAATTCGACAATACCTGGTCTAATCATTTGCTATAGGTTTGCAAAAAAACAAACAAACAAACAAAAACAAAAAAGCGTCCTCACATTTAAATTTATGGATTTTGAACAAATATTGTTACACGTGAAAGAATTTAAAGAATTCTGAACATTCTTTCACTACCTCTTATAAAACTGAAGAGTGAGCTACCATCTCCTTATAGTTCTTACAAAATGCACAAGGGAAATTGATAATCAAACACCACTGATGACAGATATTTATATTAAATTCACATAACTATTCCTAATTATAAATGTACATTCCAAGATTATCCACAAGTATGTACTCCTATTAATATATATTGTAGTTACATATGCACACTGAAAAGAGATATGCCCTTTCACCTTTTATGTACTACTCAGAAATATTAGAGTATCACCAGCTGCCATAAAGGTCACACTGAATTTTGGGTGCTAATTGTGGCAGACTTATGAACATTACTTTATTTAAAAATAAGAGTGTTGTTTAAATCTTCATTCTAATCTATTTCCTCCTGCTTAAATGGAAATGAAAACAAAATTTACCAAGAGGCTGTGTTTATATGTATTCCTCCCTCTATGAAAAAAGAGATTGGTATATACAGCACGTGAAACCTGATAGAGAAATTAGTTAGCTGAAACCTCAAGTCAAGTTTGATCTCTAGTACGTAGTACCACGTGATTCCCACTGACTCTATTAAGAGTACAGCATTGTGCACGCATGTCCCAGGCTTGGATTTGGAACATAATGTGGCATGCGAGGTGAGGGCAAGGGTTAGGGGGCAAGAAATATTACTCTTTTAACAAATGGTGTTGAGTATAAAGTTAATGCTAAGGTATATAATCTTTCCAAGGGCCAATTTAAATACTTATATTTCAGTGCATGCAGTAAAGTTGTTCCCAAATTCTAATCATGGAATTTTGGACCTGGGTTACACTTAAGTTCATAGTTGAAATACATATGTATAAAAGACTTAAGTAAATTAATATGTTTGGTTGAAAAATAAAATTTCTCTTATTTTTAGAAACTTAAGTAATTACCTTAACATGAAAAAATTCATTAAGTTATAGCTACCCTGTACGGACTGCCCCAAAATGCCATTTGCTTTCACATCTTGTTGCCCATGACTCTTGCTTTTTCCTTTCAATTTAATTTCTCCAATCTTCTCTCAGTTTCAAAAACCTCTTTGATATCTAAGATATAAACCATTTCCTCCAAGAAGCCATCCTCCTTCTGTCCTCCAAGCTTTATTTATTCTTTGCCCTGATTTCTTTCAGGACTTCACCTGTAATCTTTATTCACCAACTATTACATTATACCTCAAGGCATTGTTAGTTGTCTACACTTCAGCCTTTCTTGCTAGCTTGGCTTACAAGTAGTAGATTGTTAACTACTTGAAAGCAAGAAATGGTTTTATTACTTAAGCATTCTGTGAAGTGCCTAGCACACTAAATGATCAAAATGTTCCTTCAACTTAATTCAATAAACATTTACTAAGAACATGTTGTATAAAGACAGCATGCCAGTGTCCTAGAAACTTTTCATTGACACTCATCTCCTACACATTCACACGTCTGTATTATACCTTGAATCACTGGGACTAGTCGCTTGAAAATGTCATTTTCCAAAGTCCATCGCCAAGTGAATTCTGGTTAGATTCTGCCATTTGGAGGCACTCATATACAATCAGAAGGTAAGAATTACATAGTAGCCATTTTTTTGTTTCCAGCAGCTGCAAAGCCAGGTATAATAAGGCCATAAGAAATGTTGTTGTTCAGTTGCTCAGTCATGTCCAACACTTTGCAATCTCATGGACTGCACCGCACCAGGCTCCTCTGTCCTTCATTATCTCCCAGAGTTGGCTCAAACTCATGTCCGTTGAATCAGTGATGCAAATCAACTGTTTTATTGTCTGCCGTCCTTTCTCCTGCCTTCAATCTTCCCAGCATCGGGGTCTTTTCCAATGAATCAGCTCTTCGTATCAGGTGGTCAAAGTAGTGGAGCTTCAGCTTCAGCATCAGTCCTTCCAATGAATATTCAGGACTGATTTCCTTTAGGATTGACTGGTTTGATCTCCTTGCTGTCTCAAGAGTCTTCTCCAACACCACAATTCAAAAGCATTAATTTTTCAGTGCCCAGGCTTCTTTATGGTCGAACTCTTACATCCATACATGACCAGTGGAAAAACCATAGCTTTGACTGTATGGACTTTTGCCGGCCAAGTGGTGTCTTTGCTTTTTTATTCACGTCCAGGTTTGTTATAGCTTTCCTTCCAAGGAGCAAGCGTCTTTTCATTTCATGGCTGCAGTCACCTTCCACAGTGATTTTGGAGCCCAAGAAAATAAAGCCTTTCACGGTTTCTGTTTTTTCCCATCTATTTGCCTGAAGAGATGGGACCGGATGCCATGATCTTTGTTTTTTGAATGTTGAGTTTTAAGCCAGCTTTTTCACTATCCTCTTTCACCTTCATCAAGAGGTTCTTTAGTTCCCCTTCACTTTCTGCCATTAGTTCAATTCAGTTCAGTTGCTCAGTCGAGTCCAAATCTTTGCAACCCCTTGGATTGCAGCACGCCAGGTTTCCCTGTCCATCACCAACTCCTGGAGCTTACTCAAACTCATGTCCATTGAGTTGGTGATGCCATCCAACCATCTCATCCTCTGTTGTCCCCTTCTCCTCCCACCTTCAATCTTTCCTAGCATCAGGGTCTTTTCAAATGAGTCAATTCTTTGCATCAGGTGGCCAAAGTATTAGAGTTTCAGCTTCAGCATCAGTTCTTCCAATAAATATTCAGGACTTATTTCCTTTAGGATGGACTGGTTGGCTCTCCTTGCAGTCCAAGGGACTCTCAAGAGTCTTCTCCAATACCACAGTTCAAAAGCATCAATTTTTTGGCGCTCAGCTTTCTTTATAGTCCAATCTCACATCCATACATGACTACTGGAAAAACCATAGCCTTGACTAGATGGACCTTTGTTGTCAAAGTAACATCTCTGCTTTTTAATATGCTATCTAGGTTGGTCATAACTTTTCTTCCAAGGAGTAAGTGTCTTTTAATTTCATGGCTGCAGTCACCATATGCAGTGATTTTGGAGTCCCCCCAAATAAAGTCTGTCATGCTTCCCCATCTATTTCCCATGAAGTGATGGGACCAGATACTATGAACTTAGTTTTCTGAATGTTGTGTTTTAAGCCAACTTCTTCACTCTCCTCTTTCACTTTCTGCCATTAGGGTGCCTTTTTCACTTTATGCCATTAGGGTGGTATCATCGGCATATCTGAGGTTATTGATATTTCTCCCAGCCATATTCATTCCAGCTTGAGCTTTATCTAGCCCAGAATTTCACAGGATGTACTCTGTATATAAGTAAAATTAGCAAGGTGACAATATACAGCCTTGATTTATTCCTTTCACAATTTTGTGTGGGCTCTGTTTAATACAATCTTTCCTCTATGTCCCTCTTACCCTTTGAACCACTTCCCTATATTAAAAGCTTCTATGCTGAAATACCTAAGTTGTTTTCCTAACTGAACTCTAACTAATACAACTGGATACTGGATATGCAAAGATTTCTCAGCTATATAGGGTAGAAGAAAAACTTTTCCTGTAGAGCAACTTAGTATTTTAGGTTTTGTGTGCTACATATTGCCTCTGTCATATATTCTCTGTCTCTTTTTCTTAACAACTCTTTGAAAAGTTAAAACCAGTGAAAAAACAATGAATTGTTCTAAAAAGAAAAACATTTAAAGCCATTCTCAGTTCCAGGGTATACAAAATCAGGGAGTTTGGGACTATGGGAATTGGCCTGTTGAATGTAGCCCATGACCATAGTCTGCTGATTGCAATGCAATGTAAATAATATGAAAAGAATGATGCCTAATTCTGCCTAGTCATGTTGTGTTAACAAAAATGTGGAAGATGGGTACATTTTTAAAAAATTGGTAGATGTTCAACAGGCTAACAAGGCATTCCAGAAATAAAGATGCTCAAAGTCATGAAGACATGAGAGGTTAGAGACAGTCTTACTTAGGGTCAATATAAATGGTTCAGAACACATGATCTACACGATACAAGTGAATTTTAAATACATTATGCTAAGTGAAAGAAACCAGACTCAAAGGCTATATATATGACACTCCAGAAAAGGCAAAGCTGCAGGGAAAAAACACAGATCAGAGATTACCAGAGGTTGGGGGTTGAGGTAGGAGTTGGCTGCAAATGGACAGCATGAGGTAATTTTTTTTAATTTTAGTTCTTTTAAAACCAAAAACATTTTGTATTGGGGTATAGCCAATTAACAATGTTGTGATACCTTCAGGTAAACAATGTAGGGACTCAGCCATACATATACATGTATCTTTTCTCCCTCAAACTCTTCTCCCACCCAGGCTGGCACATAACACTGAGCAGAGTTTCATGTGCTATACAATGGGTTTTTGTTGGTTATCCATTTTAAATATAGCAGAGTGTACATGACCTTCCCAAAGTCCTTAACTATCCCTTCCTGCCCCACCCCAACCCTGGCAAACATGAGTTCGTTTTCTAAGTCCGTGAGTCTC
Source organism: Giraffa tippelskirchi (assembly GCF_054371585.1). Taxonomy (NCBI): domain Eukaryota; kingdom Metazoa; phylum Chordata; class Mammalia; order Artiodactyla; family Giraffidae; genus Giraffa; species Giraffa tippelskirchi. The sequence continues at coordinate 69,264,227 of NC_137277.1, forward strand.
TGTTTTGTAAGTTCATTTGCACAATTTCTTATTAGATTCCACATATAAGCGGTGTCATATGACATGTTTCCTTCTCTGTCTGACTTACTTCACTCAGTATGACACTCTCTAGGTCCATCCATGTTGCTGCAAATGGTCTTATTTCGTTCTTTTTAATGGCTGAATAATATTCATATATATATATATATATATATATATATATATATATATGGACATTTAGGCTGTTTCCATGCCTTTGCCATTGTAAACAGTGCTGCAAAGAACACTGGGGTGAATGTATCTTTTTGGACCATGTTTTTCTCTGGGGTATATACCCAGGATTGGGATTGCAGGATCATACGGTAGCTCTATTTTTAGCCTTTTAAGGTAAAGAGTCTGCCTGCGATGCAGGAGACCTGCGTTCGATCCCTGGATTGGGAAGATCCCCTGGAGAAGGAAATGGCAACCCACTCCAGTATTCTTGCCTGGAAAATCCTATGAACAGAGGAACGTGGCAGGCCACAGTCCATGGGGATGCAAAGAACCAGACACGACTGAGCTACTTCACTTTCTTTTACTTTCAAGGAACCGCCATACTGTTCTCAATAGTCATGAGGTAATTTTTGATGGTGATGAAACTCTTCTGTATCTAAGTTACTATTGGGGTTAAGTAAACTGTACATACATTTGTCAAAATATATAGAAATATACACAAAAAAGAGTTAATGTTATTTACTATATGTAAATGTTTCCAAATTATACTAAAATAATGTTTTTTGTGGACACCTGATGTGGGGTGATAGAAAATGGGAAGAGAAAGCGAGGATCTGAAGGTAACAAGGGGCCAGATTCTGAAGTACCTTGTGTGCCCTGCTAAAGACTTTGAATTTTATCCTGTACTAAACAGTGTGTGACTAAAAATTCAAATTTGGAAGCAGTCCAATTACTTTTAGAAAGAATCACTCTAGGGGCTTCCCTGGTTGTCCAGTGGTTAAGAATCCTCCTTGCAATGCCAGGGACACTGGTTTGATCCCAGGTCTGGGAAGATCCTACATGCCTTGGGTCAACTAGGCCTATGTGCCACAATTATCAAGCCTGAGCTCCACAACAAAGGATGCCACCACAATGAGTTGCATACTGCAACTTAGAAAGTAGACTCTGCTCACCACAACTAAAGAAAAACCACATGTAGCAATGAAGACCCAGTGCAGTCAAAGGAAAAAAAAAATCACTCTAGTATCAACATAGTGTATTCATAGAAAAAGAGATAAGACTTGAAGCAGTGAGATTAAATTTGAGGTTGACACCCTGAATGGACATTTGAGAGACAAAACTGAGAGATCTTAGTGACAAATTGGATGTGAGAGCTAAAATAGAAAGAGGTGTCTAAAAAGAATATATCTCCATTATGGACAACTGGATAGAGAGAATAATGCCCAAAGCAGAGATTTGTTGTTGTTTAGTCACTAAGTCGTGTCCAATTCTTTTGCGACCCCATGGACTATATAGCCCACCAAGCTCCTTTATCCATGGGATTTTCCAGGCAAGAATACAGGAAAGGGTTGCCATTTCCTTCTCTGCGGGATCTTCCCCACCCAGATATTGAACCCGCATGTCCTGCATTGCAGGCGAATTCTTTACCACTGAGCCAACTAGGAAGAAATACAGAAAAAGGGAAAAGTTTCCCATTAAGATAAAACATTCTGTGTCTGAGATGTTAAATAGGCAGTGAGTACAGAACAACCAAGAGAATATGACCAATAGAAGGTGAGATATATTAAGTCTAGTAAGATTGATCAAGAGTTATAAACTTGACAGGCACTAGTGTGCAGAGGGTAGCTGATACTCTGGGGATGAATAAAATAAAATCAAGCATAAAATTTTAAGAAACTTCAACATTACATAGAAAGGCAGAAGATGGAAGTTAGAAGGCATAAAAGAGGTTATGAAGAGAATCAGGAGAGTAACATAAATTGAGGAGAGAGATTTCAAGAGAGAAGAAATGGTGGTTAGGGTGAAGGTACTAGAAATCTGAATCACAAGTCCTCCCTTCATTAAAAAACATAATAAAATGAATAATAACAAAAGCAAGATAAACTGAAATTAAAACAACAAAAATAACCAAATCATAAAAATGTATACTAGCACTTAGACTAAGAAAGACATACAATCTCACACTATAAAAATGAAAAAAATTATTATCCAGATAAGGAGAAAGAAGATTCTAATAACTAATAGTTGGCAACAAATCCCACTGCCATGTTTGGTACAGGAGGAATAATATGAGTGGGTAAACTTTGAAAACTCTTACCAGTACTTCCTAGTTCGAAGAGAAGCAATTGAAAGGATTTGTTACACAACCATAGGAAATAGCATAATTCTCCTTCTGCAATAGATGCCACTCCTCACTATTACAGACAAATAACAGAAATAAGAGAAATTTGGGGATTTGTCATTTTGGTGGTGTAATTTCTGATATAAAGACAAGAAATACCAAGGAAACAGACCTTTGAAAAGAAACCTTCACCTGATAAGATGAATAGCTCAGTACTAATAACATCTTCACCAGAATCCTTAAGTTTTTGCTTATCTCCAGAAATGTGTATCCTTGTTAGAATCAAAAGTTTGACATTCACACTGAACAGGAGATTATGACATTCAAAGTATTTCTGTCTATGTAAAGCAAAATCTAGTAAGAAATTATTATTTAATTACCAAAAAAAAAAAAAAAACAACCAAGAGAGTAGAAAGCAAATAGTAGAGAATAAATCCAGCTATCATGATTGCCTATAGACACAGCTACTCACAATTCTCTGGCCACTCACACTAACTCTGAACAACACAAATGCAAAAGAACAATTTCTTTTCTTAAATGGGTGATAAACACATGGAAGTTCATTATGTTATTTCCCAAACTCCCTATTTCACATTATTTAAAAAATGTAATCAGATGGGACACAAGCCACAAATAACCTGTCGTCAAACTGAAGCTCTAAGGGAAAGATATGAACAAGACCTTTCACAGTGAGAAGGAACAGAGGGATGAAAAGAAATAGCACGACTGCTAGAAATAAAGGAAAACTCACGGAAGAAGGGAGAGGAGGAGAGAGATGAAAGATACCACACAGTAAACAGACAAAAGATACTCTCTGAAAGTAGACATCCTTCCAGGAAACAGAAGAAAAGTTCCAACAAATTTCCCATATTAAAGAGAGCATGAAATCTGTAAAGTCAGAAAAAAAAGTGAAAAGATCACACACAGTGGAGTTAGGTTAGAATGAAAAGTGATGAGCTAAGAAAAAGAACTGAAGATGAAAATAATACTATGAAATTAATAAGTAGAAATACTAAGATTAAAATAGATAATACTGTGAACTTAATTGTTAAAGACGAAGGGCTTTCAAAATTGCAAAAGAATGAAGAAAAAAGCAGAAAGAGCAAATCAGTTATAAAGAAAACAAACATACATATAACAGATACTCAATAAATATTTTAGTGAATGATGGAAAAATAGGTTGAGACTTTATTGTAGAGAACTTCAAACATGGGGTAATAAACCCATCCTTCATGTTATATGGAAATGAGGATACACTGAGTCTTTAGAATGTGTGTGGAAAGGGTGGAAGGGATAGATAGGGAGGACAGTTGAAACTATTCTTGATAAAAGATGTCTGTTAAGAACAGTCATTGGGCAGATGTATCAGAGAAGTCATGAGTTAGAGGTTGGATGACTAGTAAGCAGATGGTTAAATTTAATGAATTTGTGCGGTTTATATGAATAAGTGTTTTACTTTTATTTTGCATTACCTGGTAGTTCCTTATTTACCCAGACATGGAAAAATCTCTGCTAGTTTCACCTTTTCTATCATATACTGATAAATGAGTGGAACTGTGGAAAGTGGAAGTCTAACTAATTACTTGGTTCTTCAAATCTTACTTAGAAACTACAAAAGTTCCCCAATCAGTCTCAACCTTGTGTTCTATATTAGTAGCAAGTATAGACAGAAGAGATAACAATGTAAGAAAAGAGTGAGGAAGAGGTGATTATATTCAACCCAAACTAAGCTGTGCAATTCAAAAACAGATATACAAAAAGAAGGATTAATTTTTAAATAACTGCAAATGCTGATACCTGATTTGGAGACATAACTGTAATTCCTCTAGACATTAATCATTTTGAATTGATTATAAATGTATTTAGAGATTTTCCTCTATAATGAGGCAAAAGATACATAGGTAGAGTAAGTACATCAATAATCTAGGTTAGAGATACTGAAGAACTGGATTATTAGATGTATGTGGGGTTATAACCAGAAGTTGACAGTTAAATCTAGAATCAGTATGAGTGAATTTGAGTGCACACTGAAGGTTTCTCAAGCCTAAATTAAGACCTAAACAAATTACACATGTGCACTGGTCTTCAATGGCATAATTTTAAATATGCCTCAACATACTTTTTCTTAACAGTATAGATATACTTAGTATAGTTTAGAATTGCATAGGACTTGTGCCCAGTCTACAGTTACACAAGTTATGTATAAATATGGCTTTATTTGTGCCCCTGTACACGGAATTAGAAAGAACTGGGAAACTTACAAAACTAATACAAGCCAGTTTCATAAATCTTATCTTGGTTTCTCATTCAAAAAGACTTCTTTGAATCGGTTCTACTGAGATGGATGAAACTGGAGCCCATTATACAGAGTGAAGTAAGCCAGAAAGAAAAACAACAATACAGTATACTAATGCATATATATGGAATTTGAAAGATGGTAACGATAACCCTATATGCGAGACAGAATAAGAGACACACATGCATAGAACAATTTTATGGACTCTGAGGGAGAAGGTGAGGGTGGGACGTTCTGGGAGAATAGCATTGAAACATGTATATTATCATATGTGAAACAGAACACCATTCCATGTTCGATGCATGAGACAAGGGCTCAGGGCCGGGGCAATGGGATGACCCAGAGGGATGGGATGGGGAGGGAGGTGGGTGGGGGGTCCAGGAAGGGGAACATATGTAAACCCATGGCTGATTCATGTCAATGTATGGCAAAAACTATTACAATATTGTAAAGTAATTAGCCCCCAACTAAAATAAATAAATTTATATATAAAAAAAAAGACTTCTAAGATTCCAAATGCATATCAGTCAACTAACTGCTTGATGGAGGCTCATACCTTTAGGAAGCCCACATTTACCAGGATGTTGTCCCATGACAACATCTCCAGTCAAAACACCATGGTCCACAGGACAATTCTCTCCCATCTCTTGACTTCCATATACCTGTCATTTACACAGTATGACATCAAATACATTCATTACTGAATCTAGTACCTCCCTGGAGGATATCACAGATTTTATAAGGCAAAAACAGTATAGATTTATAGGTATGGGTGATATCTCTGCTAAATGATATCTCATCATCCAGACATCACTTTGCCGACAAAGATTCATATAATTAAAGCTATGGTTGTTCCAGTAGTCACATACGGATGTGAGAGTAGGATCATGAAGAAGGCTAAACACCAAAGAATTGATGCTTTCGAACTGTAATGCTAGAGAAGACTCCTGACAGTCCCTCGGATAGCAAGGAAATCAAAGTAGTCAGTCCTGAAAGAAAACAACCCTGAATAATCATTAGAAGGACTGATGCTGAAACTGAAGCTCCAATACTTTGACCACCTGATTCAAAGAGCCAACTCATTGGAATAGACCCTGACGCTGGGAAAGATTGCAGGCAGGAGGAGAAGGGGATGGCAGAGGACAAGATGGTTGGAAGGCATCATTGATTCAATGAACATGAGTTTGAGCAAACTCTGGGAGATAGTGAAGGACAGGGAAGCCTAGCGTGCTGCAGTCCATGGGGTCAAAAAGAGTCGGACACAACTGAGTGACTGTACAACAAAGCTTCAATAGTACGTGAACCGGGAACTTCCAGATGTTCAAGCTGGATTTAGAAAAGGCAAGAGGATCAAATTGCCAACATCTGTTGGATCATAGAAAAAGCAAGAGAATTCCAGAAAAACATCTGCTTCATTGACTACTCTAAAGCCCTTGACTGTGTGGATCACAACAAACTGTAGAAAATTCTTCAAGAGATGGGAATACCAGAACACCTTACCTTCCTTCTGAGAAATCTGTATGGAGGTAAAGAAGCAATAGCTAGAACCAGACATGGAACAATAGACTGGTTCACAATTGGGAAAGAAGTATGTCAACACTGTATGTTGTCACTCTGCTTATTTAACTTATATGCAGAGGACATCATGAGAAACGCTGGGCTGGATGAAGCTCAAGCTTAAATCAAGATTGTCGGGAGAAACATCAATAATCTCAGATATGCAGATGACACCACCCTAATGGCAAAAAGTGAATAAGAACTAAAGAGCCCCTTGATGAATGCGAAAGAGGAGAGTGAAAAAGCTGGCTTAAAACTCAACATTCGAAAAATTAAGATCATGGCATCCCATTACTTCATGGCAAATAGATGGGGAAACTATGGGAACAGTGACAGACTTTATTTTCTTGGGCTCCAAAACCACTGCAGATGGTGACCGCAGCCATGAAATTAAAAGACACTTGCTCCTTGGAAGAAAAGCTATGACAAAGCTAGATAGCATATTAAAAAGCAGAGACATTATTTGCTGACAAAGGTCTGTCTAGTCAAGGCTATGGTATTTTCAGTAGTCATGTACAGATGTGAGTGTTGGACCGTAAAGAAGGCTGAGTGCTGAAGAACTGATGCATTTGAACTGTGGAATTGGAGAAGACACCTGAGAGTCCCTTGGATGCAAGGAGATCCAACCAGTCAATCCTAAAGGAAATCAGTCCTGAATATTCACTGGAAGGACTGATGCTGAAGCTGAAGCTCCAATATTTTGGTCACCTGATGTGAAGAGGGGACTCACTGGAAAAGGTCCTATGCTGGGAAAGATTGAAGGCAGGAGGAGAAGAGATGACAGAGGATGAGACGGTTGGATGGCATCACTGACTCAATGGACGTGAGTTTGAGAAAACTTCAGGAGATGGTGAAGGACAGGGAAACCCAGTGTGCTTCAGTTCATGTGGGTTGCAAAGATTGGCACACAACTGAGTGACTGAACAACAACAACAACTCCAGGGAATCTTCCTGACCTAGGGAAGGTCAAACCTAGGGAAGGACCAAACCTGCATCTCTTGCATCTCCTGCAGGCAGATTCTTTACCACTGCACCACCTGGGGAAGCTGCATGGCATAGAAATAGACAAAATGGCTCAGTTATTAGACATATATCCCAAAGATTGAAAGCAGGGACTTGAGATATTTGTACATCCATGTTCATAGCTCAATGGTATAAGCAATCCTAATGTCCACTGATGGATGAATGGATAAACAAAATATAGTATACACACAACAGAATATTATTCAGCCTTAAAAAGAAAGGAAATTTTGACATCAACAACATGGATAAACCTTGAGGACATAAGCCTAAGTGAAATAAGCCAGTCACATTCATATGAGGTACCTAGAATGTGCTGTGCTTAGTCACTCAGTTGTATCCAACTCTTTGCAACCCCTGCCAGGCTCCTCTGTCCATGGGGATTCTCCAGGCAGGAATACTGGAGTGGGTTGCCATGTCCTCCTCCAGGGGATTTTCCCAACGCTTGGATTGAACCCAGGTCTCTCTCATTGCAGGTGGATTGTTTACCGTCTGAGCCACCAGGAAAGTCTGGTACCTAGAATAGTCAAATTCACAGAGACAGAAAATAGAATGGTAGTTGCCAGAAGGTGGGCGTGGGTGGGGACTGTTTAATGTGTATATAACTTCACTTGGGGAAGATGAAAAGGTTCTGGAGATGGATGGGTGGTGATGATTGCACAATAATATAAATGTATTTAATACGGCCAAAGTGTTTTTTTAAAAATGGCTTAAAAAAAAACACCCAACTTAGTTGAACAAAATAGATAATCCAGAAATCGGTCTGAGCGTATATGTGACCAATGCAGTATTTCAATTCACTGGGGAAAAGATACTATATGTAATATATGATACTAACTCAATTATACAATCATTTGACAGGAATAAACCCGGACCCTGATTTCATAGTATATACAAACTTAAATTCTAGATTGATTAAATACTTAAAACTAAAAGTAAAAATATTAAAGGTAAAAAGTTATACATAAAACGTTTGACTAAGTTAAAATGATGGTAACGATGACCTATATGTGAGACAGCAAAAGAGACACAGATGTAAAGAATAGACTTTTGGAGTCTGTGGGAGAAGGAGAGGGTGGGATGATTTGAGAGAATAGCATTGAAACATGTATACTACCATATGTGAAGTAGATCACCAGTCCAAGTTCAACGCATGAAACAGGGCACTCTAAGCCGATGCACTGGGACAACCCAGAGGGATGGGATGGGGAGGGAGGTGGAAGGGGGTTCAGGCTGGGGGACACATGTACACTCATTGCTGATTCATGTCAATGTATGACAAAAACCACTACAATATTGTAAAATAATTAGCCTCCAATCAAAATAAATAATTAAAAAAACAAACATGTATGGCATAAGAAATTATAAACAAACTTAAAAGATATGACATTTAGGCAAAAAATTTTTTTTCACTGCAGCTGACATAAGGGACTGATATCTGTGATATAGCAAGAACTCAAAAATTGTTAGAACAAGACAATGTAGAATCTGAACAGAAACATTGATATGAATAGAAAATTGAGGAACAAATCTACATGTCTAAGAGTTTCCAAATTCTATCTCGCACACACCCCTCACATCAAGAAAAGATGGGGTCTGTTCTTCCTTCCCTTGAATCTGCACTAGCTTTGGGACTTGCTTCATGAAGTCATGTCAAATGTCACTATCACAACGATGTGGGACAGAAGCGATGTTTTAGGTCTTCTGTTCTCAGGTACTGAAAAGACTAGTATCTTTTCTTTCAGCCCTCCTAAAATTCAGCTTTTATGCTATACAAATTCAAGCTTGCACTAATGAGAGATTTGAGGCCATTGGGGAAAGAAGACCTGGAGGATGAGGATGATGGTTATTCTTGTTTCAGCCAAGATTTATGTTGGATGTTCCAGCCTCAGCTACACTCCTAAGTAAATGCAGCCTCATAAATGACAAATACACTTGTCAGGAAAGGTAACTGAAAATAAACAGTATGATACCATTTACAAGCTTCATAGTGGGCAAAGATTTTTTGTTGCTTGCAGGTCAAGATATGCAGAAAATATGACCTGAAGAGAGTTGAGTGGAAGATGACAATTGGCCCACAAAGTTCGAAGAAGTTACTCTGACAACCTTGTATTCTTATGGATTGTTCTTAAATCACTCTGAAAACACTATCAGATTTGAAAACAATTTATGTCAGTTTTCAAATAAATGTCATGTCCATATTTATTTAGGGCCACAAGCAGAGGTGTGATTTAGAGCAATAATTTTCAAACTTTTGTTCTCATATTCCCCGTAAGAATTTTGAAAATCTACATCTATATGTCCCTCTACAAATTTTTAGCTGATGCTTAAAACTATTCAACAGAAGTTTAAATAGTTATAAAGGCTTTAGACATAAATATTGACATTAAGAAATAAAATTATAATTTCATTCTTTGAACATATTCAAAGGAATCTTAATTTGTATACTAATATAAAAAACTCTTAATTTAGTAAATCGGTAAAGATAACCCTGTATGCGAGACAGCAAAAGAGACACAGATGTATAGAACAATCTTTTGGACTCTATGGAAGAGGGCGAGGGCAGGATGATATGGGAGAATGGCATCGAAGCATGTAAATTATCGTATGTGAAACGAATCGCCAGCCCAGTTTCGATGCATGATACAGGGTGCTAGGGGCTGGTGCACCAGGAAGATCCAGAGGGATGGGATGGGAGGGAGGTGGGAGGGGGGTTCTGGAAGGGGAACACATGTACACCCATGGCAGATTCATGTCAATGTATGGCAAAACCAATACAATATTGTAAAGTTAAAAAATAGATAAATTAAAAATAAATTAAAAATAAATAGATAGATAAATAAAAAACTCTTAAAATAAATTTTTTTCACACAGTTATGTCCTCTGGCCACAAAGGAATTCAGCTTAAAATTAACAAAGAAAAACCTTTGAGATTCTGCAATATTTGGAAAGTAAAGACATTTCAAAATAATCCAGAAGTCAAAGTATAAATCACAAGGTATATTACTACTACTACTACTAAGTCGCTTCAGTCATGTCCGACTCTGTGCGATCCCATAGACGGCAGCCCACCAGGCTCCGCCATCCCTAGAATTCTCCAGGCAAGAATACTGGAGTGGGTTGCCATTTCCTTCTCCAGTGCATGAAAGGGAAAAGTGAAAGTGAAGTCGCTCAGTCGTGTCCGACTCTTAGCGACCCATGGACTGTAGCCTACCAGGCTCCTCTGTCCATGGGATTTTCCAGGCAAGAGTACTGGAGTGGGGTGCCATTGCCTTCTCCGACAAGGTATATTAGAAAATATCATAAACTGAATGAAAACAAAAACACAACATACCCAATTGATGCAGCAAAGACAGTGCTTACAGTTACAATGACCAGGAAAAGAGAAGACACAAGTTATCAGAATCAAGGATGAAAGAGGGCACATCAGTTCTAACCGTCCTACAGAAAAAGACTAAACAAGTGAGCATCATGAACAATTTTAGACCGATGAATTAGACAACTTATACGAAATGGATAAATACTTAGAATGATACAAATGACAAAGATTAAGAAGTAGAAAAACAGATATATGACAAGAAAAGAGACTAAGTTATTTATAAAGTTTCTCATAAAGAAAAGCTCAGGTCCAGATGGTTTCTCTGGTGAAATCTATCAAACAAAGAAGAAGTAATCAAATCCTATTTCTTCAAAAACTCTTTCAGTAAAGAGAAGGGAAGAAACAATTTTCCACTTATTCTACGAGATCAATATTATCCTGATTTCAAAGATAGACTAAGACATCACAAGAAAAGAGAAAAAAGGTAGAAACAAATATCCCTCATAAATAACACACAAACATCCTTAAAAACATTAGCAAATGGAATCTAACATATAAAAAGGATTATAACACTAGGGCCCACTAAGATTTATCTGAGGAAACAAGCTTGGTTTAACATTTGAAGATAAATTAGTACAATACACTATATTTATAGAATAAAAGACAAAAACCACATGATCATCTCAATTGATGCACCAAAAACATTTGACAAAGTCAAATATTAATGACAAAAACAAAAAACTTAACAACTAAGGAAGAAGGAAAGTATTCTCAATCTTACAAAGAATATATGCAAGAAATTCACAGCTGACATCACAAGTAACGGTGAAAAACTTATACTTTCACACTAGAATTAAAAAAAAAAAGGGCAAAAAAGGTCTACTTTTATCATTTATATCACCATTGTAACACAGGTCCTGAAAGCTAGTGCCATGAGAAACAAAAATAAGTAAAGGGCATCCAAATTGTAAAGAAAAAAGTAAAATTGTCTTCTTTTTCAAATTCTTTTGTTTATTATAGGCCCTCTGCATTTCTACATAAATTTTTAGGATCAGCTTGCTCATTTCTACCAAAAAAAATATCTGCTACGATTTTGATAAGAATCGAATTGAATTTGTAGATCAATTAGGACAGAAGGGGAGAAGGCAATGGCACCCCACTCCAGTACTCTTGCCTGGAAAATCCCATGGACGGAGGAGCCTGGTAGGCTACAGTCCATGGGGTCGCTAAGGGTCAGACATGACTGAGCGACTTCACTTTCACTTTTCCCTTTCATGCACTGGAAAAGGAAATGGCAACCCACTCCAGTATTCTTGCCTGGAGAATCCTAGGGACGGCAGAGCCTGGTGAGCTGCCGTCTAAGGGGTCGCACAGAGTCGGACACAACTGAAGCGACTTAGCAGCAGCATCAGTAGGACAGAAGGTCATCTTGACAATATTGAGTTTTCCAATCTATGAATATGAAATCTCTCTCTACTAATTCAGATCTTTAACTTCTCCCAGCATTGTTTTGAAGTTTTTAGTATACAAGCATTGACACTCTTTTCTGAAATTTATCTGAGCTACCCTGCTTGATTTATTTAGAAGTTATAGTAATTTTTTGAGAATTCCTTGAGATTTTTCTATACCCAGAATCAAGGAGACATTCCTAGATAAGTTTCAACATCTTTTAAAACAATACCCATATATATCATGGCTCTGTTTACAATGTTGTGCTGGTTTCTGCTGTACAACTACCTGAATCAGCTACAAGCATACATATATCACCTCCTTCTTGGACCTCCCTCCCACCCCACTCCCCATCCCATCCCTTCAGGTCATCACAGAGCACTGAGCTGAGCTCCCTGTGCTATACAGCTGCTTCTCACTAGGTATCTACTTTACACAAGGTAATTTATATACAGACAAAGGGCCTGATGAACTATGGACCAGAGGTTTGTGACATTGTACAGGAGACAGGAATCAAGACCATCCCCATGAAAAAGAAATGCAAAAAAGCAAAATGGCTGTCTGAGGAGGCCTTACAAATAGCTGGGAAAAGAAGAGAATCGAAAAGCAAAGGAGAAAAGGAAAGATATTCCCATTTGAATGCAGAGTTCCAAAGAATAGCAAGGAGAGATAAGAAAGCCTTCCTCAGCAATCAATGCAAAGAAATAGAGGAAAACAACAGAATGGGAAAGACTAGAGATCTCTTCAAGAAAATCAGAGATACCAAGGGAACATTTCATGCAAAGATGGGCTCAATAAAGGACAGAAATGGTATGGACCTAAAAGAAGCAGAAGATCTTAAGAAGAGGTGGCAAGAATACACAGAAGAACTATACAAAAAAGATCTTCATGACCCAGATAATCACGATGGTGTGATCACTCACCTAGAGCCAGACATCCTGGAATGTGAAGTCAAGTGGGGCTTAGAAAGCATCATTACAAACAAAGCTAGTGGAGGTGATGGAAGTCCAGTTGAGCTATTTCAAATCCTAAAAGATGATGCTGTGAAAGTGCTGCACTCAATATGCCAGAAAATTTGGAAAACTCAGCAGTGGCCACAGGACTGGAAAAGGTCAGTTTTCATCCCAATCCCAAAGAAAGGCAATGCCAAAGAATGCTTAAACTACCGCACAATTGCACTCATCTCACACGCTAGTAAAGTAATGCTCAAAATTCTCCAAGCCAGGCTTCAGCAATACGTGAACCGTGAACTTCCAGATGTTCAAGCTGGTTTTAGAAAAGGCAGAGGAACCAGAGATCAAATTGCCAACATACAATGGATCATCGAAAAAGCAAGAGAGCTCCAGAAAAATATCTATTTCTGCTTTATTGACTATGCCAAAGCCTTTGACTGTGTGGATCACAATAAATTGTGGAAAATTCTTCAAGAGATGGGAATACCAGACCACCTGACCTGTCTCTTGAGAAACCTGTACGCAATTTAGGAAGCAACAGTTAGAACTGGACATGGAACAACAGACTGGTTCCAAATAGGAAAAGGAGTACGTCAAGGCTCTATATTGTCACCCTGCTTATTTAACTTATATGCAGAGTACATCATGAGAAACACTGGGCAGGAGAAGCACAAACTGGAATCAAGATTGCCAGGAGAAATATCAATAACCTCAGATATGCAGATGACACCACCTTTATGGCAGAAAGTGAAGAGGAACTAAAAAGCCTCTTGATGAAAGTGAAAGAGGAGAGTGAAAAGTTGGCTTAAAGCTCAACATTCAGAAAACTAAGATCATGGCATCTGGTCCCATCACTTCATGGGAAATAGATGGAGAAACAGTGGAAACAGTGTCAAACTTTATTTTTCTGGGCTCTAAAATCACTGTAGATGGTGACTGCAGCCATGAAATTAAAAGATGGTTACTCCTTGGAAGGAAAGTTATGACCAACCTAGCATATTAAAAAGCAGAGACATTACTTTGTCAACAAAGGTCCGTCTAGTCAAGGCTATGGTTTTTCCAGTGGTCATGTATGGATGTGAGAGTTGGATGGTGAAGAAAGCTGAGCACTGAAGAATTGATGCTTTTGAACTGTGGTGTTGGAGAAGACTCTTGAGAGTACCTTGGACTGCAAGGAAATCCAACCAGTCCATCCTAAAGGACATCAATCCTGGGTGTTCATTGGAAGGACTGATGTTGAAGCTGAAACTCCAGTACTTTGGCCACCTCATGCAAAGAGTTGACTCACTGGAAAAGACCCTAATGCTGGGAAGGATTGGGGGCAGGAGGAGAAGGGCGACAGAGGATGAGATGGCAAGATGGCATCACTGACTCGATGGACATGAGTTTCGGTAAACTCTGGGAGTTGGTGTTGGACTGGGAGGCCTGGTGTGTCCATGGAGTCGCAAAGAGTCGGACATGACTGAGCAACTGAACTGAACTGAAGTGAATTTATATATGTCACTGCTACTTTCTCAATTCATCCCCACCTCTCCCTCCCCCTCTGGTGTCCACAAGTCTGTTCTCCACATCCACATCTCTATTTCTGCCCTGTAAATAAGTTCATCAGTACCACTTTTCTAAACTTCATATATACACGTTAATATATGATATTTTTCTCTTCTTGACTAACTCAACATTATTCTGATTATAGTAAGTCCTCTACACACAAATAAGTTCTGTTCTGAGGGCACATTCATAAATTCAGTTTCGTCTGTAAGTCCAACAAAGTTAGCCTAGGTACCAAAGTAACACAATCATCTATATAGCACTGTACTGTAACAGGTTTATAATTCTTTTCACACAAATGATACATACAAACACACAAAAATAAACATTTTTAGTCTTATAGTACAGTACCTTGAAAAGCACAGTAGTACAGTATAAGAGTTGGCATCGAGTGGACAGGGAAGAAGAATTACTGACTGGAGGAGGGAGAGGAGGTGGGAGATGGCAGAGCTGAAGGATTGTCAGCAATAGAAGACAGAGGGCAAGCTGCAGTTTAACTCACGCCTGTTGGTTCTGGTTCCTTGCTGGATTCAATCCTATCTACCTTCTTGAGAAAAGATCCAGTGATGTCTGTGTGGTAGCTCTTTTTTTTTCATCATGGATGACACAGTAGCCCTGGACTGCATTCTGAACAGCTGCTGCAACCTTCCTGCAGTGTTCTACATTTGGGTCCTGTGCCTCAAAAGCTAACAGTGCCTCTTCCAATGAAGAAAATTCCCCTGCCATCTCCTGCATCATGGGTCTCTCTGGTTCTTCAGTTACTTCTTCCTCTTGTCTCTCTTCATCCTTTATCTGGGCCTCCAATTCCATCAGGTTTCATTAGTAAGCTCCTCGTGTTGCATGGCAAGGAGTTCAGTGAAGTTGTTCTCTTGCAGATCTAGCCCCAGCTTCTCTCTGAAGGCCACTGAGTTGCCGAAGACCTCTTTGGACTCCTCATCCAAACACACATTTGCATCTTTGAAAGCTCGCAACTTGAACGTTTGTATGTAGGGGACTTACTGTATTGCCTCATATAGTTTTGCTATTCTTTTTACTCTTACCTTTCTATATTATGATGACTTTTAATTGATGAATTTATTAGTTCATTGCATTATTCCAATTATTTATACTTCTGGGCTTGTTACTATAACCTTATTTTGTGCTATTTGTCCTGCTTTTCTCCTTTGCTTCTATTACTTTCTTGTCTTTTGAGTGGGAAGGAGAATTAAGACTTTTAGACTAGAGGTTATGCATTATGTTCTTACTTGTGGTTACCCTTAAGATTTTGTAATATGTGCTTAACAAATTCTATCTTAAGACATTGTCTTAGCTTTCTGAATTAATAAGCTACTCAAAGATACAGATCCTTAACAAAAAGCATTTCTTCATTTGATCTTGACATGAGCAGTCCAGGTTAACAGCAGTCCAGGATATATGGATGTCTGTTCCATGATATCACTCCAGGCTCTGGCCTGCTTCCATGTCATTGCACCATCATCTGCTGGGATGCTGTTCTCGTCTGCATGGTCAACGCTGGACTGCTGCCACATCTATGTTACATAGGAAGGACAAATAGGGGAAAAATCCAGTGCAAGCCATTTTCTTTCAAGCCAGTGAGGCAGCAGTTACCCAGCGTTCCTGTCTAAAAGCAAGTAGTCAGTCACATGGCAATATCCATCCGTGAGTCAGACTCGGAAATGTAGTCTTTTGCTGCCAAGACCAAGTACCTAGAGAGAAAGGGAGAATAGACCTTTTGGAGATAACCAGAAGTCTGGTCATTTAAATACCTATGCCTACTTTTTTTCCACACATAGAAAAGGTCTGTTGCCTCTTTATGAAACACAATCCAAGATCCCACCTAATCCAAAGTCCAAACATCCAGGTGCTGCAAAATTCTCTCCATTCAGTTCATATGAGGTGCCTTTTAGTCCTATGAACAATATGCTAATAGAAATTATACAAATCTGAACCCTACTACACTGTGATGGAAGACCCTCTGGATAAAGGAAAAACTAGAACTACAGAGTAGTCACCTGCCCACAGAAGGGAGAAAAATCATGCTGAGCAGGAATTACAAAGAACCTCTTGGCCTAGTAGCAAAGAAGGTTTTATGGTTACAGACCGGTTCTAATCTATTAGAAAAATTCTCCTATTAACTATGGGCTCTGCCTTTGCCTTCTAGACATTCTTCATTGTTCCTAATTTTCTGTGGTCCTATGTGATTTTGGAGAGAATGTAGTAGGGTAGATTAGGAATGCAGGAGTGTACTGTTTTTATATTCTACTTCATTGCTAGAGCAGGTTTGGGAGCCTGAGGGTTGCATCAAGGATTGAAAAACCACAGTCTTTCACAAGATATTACTTATAGACTTGTTGGAAATGTAATTTGCAAAACACCTTATTCGGCTTTGGTTCTGTTTATTTCCTATTTGTTTATACGCCAGAAATCCCATCAAAATTTGGGTTTTGTTCTTTTTCTAGGCAAAGTTTCTAAACCAGCTCTTGCTTGTCTTCCTGCCCTCTCTCCCTCTTTCTCATTTCGGTGATGGCTACTTTGAGGCTATCTCAACAGTGGGTTTAGGTTGGAAGGCAACACCTGCAGTCTGATCTTTGTCAAAAGACTGTCTTTCTTTGATGAAGATTTAGGGAAAAGTTGCAAGTCACAGTTTTATCTCATGCTATTTCTTATAATACATTACTAAAAGCAATAAGGAATATGTGGTCACTACTCTTGTTGCTTTTAGCAAGGTATTATAAGAAAAAGATGAGCTAAGGCAAGAATATGCCAATTTGCAAGCAGAGAAGGAAGGGGATACAGAATCCAGAAATTTGAGCCTTACAAGCTGGAAAAGCCAACTGCTTCTGTACCCCACACAACGTAAGATCTACTGCCTCACTGCTAAGCCCTAAATTTTGCTAAGCCAAATGCCCCATATTTTAGGTTCCTATGATTGTTGCACTCCACCTGTAGGGACCAATTTAGTTAATGCTAAGGTTAAGCTGCTCTAAGAAATAAATTTAAAAATACGAAGAGTTAAGTAATATAAATCTCTATCTCATGTAATGGTCACAAGTTAGAGTCAGGTCTGCTCTTCTCAGTCATTCAGGGACCCAGATGATTCCATTCGGTTGTTCCACTGTCCCCTATGTCTGTATTTGTATGTGCAAAGCTAGGTCTCTATATTTTCCATGCCCAAACATCAGAAAGGAGGAAGAGAATTCAAGGATAAACAATTTCTTTTCAGAAAACAAGAAAGGGGCATACATGACTCCAACTCACATAAGATTGGTGAGAACTCAACATACAACCACCTCGCTGTATGGGGGTCAGGGAAGTATGGTCTCTAATTAAATGGCCATGTGCCAAAGAAGGAGAGGAGATAAGATTTTGAATCTGATCCCCTTTTAGGAGGGATACCACACCTACAAATCTCTGCTTCTCAAATACAGCTCTGAAAATATTTTAACTACAGCCAGCTCTCTTTCAGTTTATATGCTTTAGCTTAAGAGTTTTGTTTTTGTCATACTTGAAAACCTTCCCAAAGAGATAATACTGTTATTTTTTATATGTATATGTTTAGATTTACTTACAAGTTTATCAATTTATTTGCACTTTTTTTTTTTTGGCATTGTATCAGTTTTCCTATTATTGTAAAATGAATTACCAGAAGCTTAGCAGCTTAAAACAACATTCACTCATTAGCTCACAGTTCTGTAAGTCAGATGTCTGACAAGGCAAGGAGGGGTTCTTTGCTATGAGTATCACAAGGCTGATATCAGGTTGTCAGCTAGACTCAGCAAGACTCATAAGGAGGCTTTGGGGCTCATTATTGGAGCCCAAGGCTTTCAAGTTCACTTTTTTTTAATTGGAGGATAACTGCTTTACAATGTTCTGTTGGTTTCTGCCATACAACAATGTGAATCAGCTCTAAGTATACATATGTCCCCTCCTTCTTGAACCTCCCTCCCACCCCCACTCCACCCCACCCCTCTGGGCTGTCACAGAGCACTGGGTTGTCAAGATCACATTTTTGTTGGAAGAATTCAGTTTCTTGGTGTTGTACAACTGAGGTCCCCATTTTCTTGCTGGCCATCATACATAGGCAACTGTCAGCTCTTTTCCACATGGCCCCTATAGGCGGTTCACAGAATGGATGTGTGTTTTTGAGGTCATACAGATAGTGTCAATTTGACTTCCTCTTTTGCAATACACGAAAGATACGCCTGTGTGTGTATATATATCTGTGTGTGTGTGTGTGTGTGTGTGTTATACTAGACTCTCAACTGCTCTTTGAATCAGTCATAACAGCTTACTGAATCAAATAAATTCTTTGGTACTTGTCATTTTTATGCATATGACTTGTGTTTTTTAATCTTTTTGAAAGCTGTACTTTAAGAGTGGCATCCAGAAAAGAAGCCAGCTTGCTACAGATTGCCTTATAATAACAACTGCTGGTCATCAAGCCCCACAGATAAATAAGAGCCTGAAATCTGATTTTTGGTACCTCACTATTAAATATGAAAAATGAATTTACATTTAGCCTCCAGTATGAAAATATAGCCAAAAGAAGCAATCAAATCAAGAATAGACTGAGAGAATGTTAGGAGCGAAGAAAACTTAAAAGAAATGATATTTAAATTCTCAGAGAAACTTCCACTTCTGGACATGATGGAGTCAGCACATTCAACCCTGTCCCTTTTGCTGATTACAGTGAAAAACCTATGGACAAAATACACAAGGCAATTATCAGAAGATGGTAAAAAAGAGAGAAAAGAAGGTAGATTAGGTACCAAGGAATCTGAGAAATCGCCTGTGTGAGATGATTTTTTTTTTCCTGTTTGTTGCTTGTCTCCTATATGTGCAATGGGCACAGACCAAGACAAAACAAAACAAAAGCACCAAGGAAAACCCATTTTTTTCTAGTGTCAAAGGACTAGGAAAAGGATGGCTTTGTAGAATGCAACCCATCTAATTACATCCTCCCAACTCCAGACAGGCATCATGAAAGGAACAGTGCCTCTCTCCCTCTATACCAGGCACTGTGGGAATGGAGCTCCACTGACAATTTTGGTCTTGCACTAAGCATAAGAGCAAAGAGCAGCATCCCATCTCCTTCCAAACTAGACATGGGGCGGAGGGAGGATCAAAGAGAGAAGAAGTAGAGAAAGGGATTCCTGAATATGTCTACAAAGCCCTGGGCACAATGTCAAGTGGCCCTGGCATGAAACAGAAAAGAATCAACACTGTAAAAGTTGTAAAAAATGAACTATAATGCAGACTATTACCAGGTTTCAAACCGACCTCTGGATAGTAGAGAGACATGTCAGATTTGCACTACAATTGCTTTGGAAACTAAACTGTCATTCAAGCCACAGTCAACAAAAAATGGGTCAGGATGTGTGTTCTGAACCTAAAAGGGATGACTGTCTGCTAGAAGAGAGGAGTTAAATAGAAACTATATTCTCACAACATAATACTCAAAATATCCAAGATACAATTCAAAAGTACACATCACATCAAGAAGCAGTAAAATTTAAATTTGAATGAGAAAAGATAATCAATACATATCATGACTGAGATAATACGGCTGCTGGAATTATCAAACAATCACTTTTTTTTTCAGTTGCATTGTGCAGCTCGTGGAATCTTAATTCCCTGACTAGGGGATTGAACCTGGGCCCTTGGCAGTGAAAGTGCAAAGTTCTAATCACTGGACCAGCAGGAAATTCCCCCTCAAACAATGATTTTAAAGAGCTATCATACAAATGCTCCAAGAAGTAATTACAAACACTCTTGAGACAAGTGGGAAAACTGAAAATTTCAGAAAAGAAATGGAAGATAAAAAGAAGAACCAAAGGAAAATTTTAGAACTGAAAAATACAATAACCAAGCTGAAATAAATCACTAGATGAACTCAGTGAAAGAATGGAGATGACAGAAAAAGAGTCAGTAAACTAGAAGATAAGTCAATAGTAACTAACAAATATAAGCAAGTGAGAAAAGAGATTTTTTAAAAAGAACTGCACCTCAGGGACTAGTTAGGACAATAACAAAAGCTCTCATATCCATGTTACTGCAGTTTTACAAGAAGAAAAAGAATGCTGGGGTGAAAAACTTTTTGAAGAAGTAATGGTTGAAAACTTCCCAAATCTGATAAAAGACAGAAGATATAAACTTACAGGTTCAAGAAGCTTAGTGAACTCACTAAGTTCAGTTCAGTTCAGTCGCTCAGTCGTGTCCGACTCTCTGCGACCCCATGAATTGCAGCACGCCAGGCCTCTCTGTCCATCACCAACTCCCGGAGTTTACCCAAACCCATGTTCATCGAGTTGGTGATGCCATCCAACCATCTCATCCTCTGTCGTCCCCTTCTCCTCCCGCCCCCAATCCTACCCAGCATTAGGGTCTTTTCCAATGAGTCAACCCTTCGCATGAGGTGGCCAAAGTATTGGAGCTTCAGCTTCAACATCAGACCTTCCAATGAACACCCAGGATTGATCTCTTTTAGGATGGATTGATTGGATCTCCTTGCAGTCCAAGAAACTCTCAAGAGTCTTCTCCAACACCACAGTTCAAAAGCATCAATTCTGCGGCGCTCAGCTTTCTTCACCGTCCAACTCTCACATCCATACATGACCACTGGAAAAACCATAGTCTTGACTAGATGGACTTTTGTTGGCAAAGTAATGTCTCTGCTTTTAAACATGCTATCTAGGTTGGCCATAACCTTCCTTCCAAGGAGTAAGCGTCTTTGAATTTCATGGCTGCAGTCACCATCAGCAGTGATTCTGGAGCCCAAAAAAGTAAAGTCTGACACTGTTTCCACTGTTTCCCCATCTATTTCCCATGGAGTGATGGGACCAGATGCCATGATC
Source organism: Giraffa tippelskirchi (assembly GCF_054371585.1). Lineage (NCBI taxonomy): Eukaryota > Metazoa > Chordata > Mammalia > Artiodactyla > Giraffidae > Giraffa > Giraffa tippelskirchi. The sequence goes on from NC_137277.1 coordinate 69,285,537, forward strand.
TTAGTTTTCTGAACGTTGAGCTTTAAGCCAACTTTTTCACTCTCCTCCTTCACCTTCATCAAGAGGCTCTTTAGTTCTTCTTCACTTTCTGCCATAAGGGTGGTGTCATCTGCATATCTGAGGTTATTGATATTTCTCCCGGCAATCTTGATTCCAGCTTGTGTTTCTTCCAGCCCAGCGTTTCTCATGATGTACTCAGCATAGAAGTTAAATAAGCAGGGTGACAATATACAGCCTTGACGTACTCCTTTTCCTATTTGGAACCAGTCTGTTCTTCCATGTCCAGTTCTAACTGTTGCTTCCTGACCTGCATACAGGTTTCTCAAGAGACAGGTCAGATGATCTGGTATTCCCATCTCTTTCAGAGTTTTCCACAGTTTATTGTGATCCACACAGTCAAAGGCTTTGGCATAGTCAATAAAGCAGGAATAGATGTTTTTCTGGAACTCTCTTGCTTTTTCGATGATCCAGCGGATGTTGGCAATTTGATCTCTGGTTCCTCTGCCTTTTCTAAAACCAGCTTGAACATCTGGAAGTTCACGGTTCACATATTGCTGAAGCCTGGTTTGGAGAATTTTGAGCATTACTTTACTAGCATGTGAGATGAGTGCATGAACTCACTAAAGAAATCAGTAAATAGGATAAGCCCAAAGAAACTGATGCTCAGATATCATAACCAAATTTCTGAAAAAGTAAAAACAAAGAAAAACTCTTGAAAGCAGCCATTGATAAACAATACAGTACCTGAAGGGGATCAATAACAGTGGATTCCGCATAATAAATCAAGAGGCTAGAAGGAGGGGGCATGTAGGGGTAAGGCTTCATGGCATTGGTCTTGACAATGATTACCACAAGCACAGGCCAAAAAAAAGCAAAATAAAAAAATAAGACTACATGAAACTAAAAAGCTCTTGTAGAGCAAAGGAAAGAAATCAACAGAGTGAAAAGACAACCTATGGAATGAGAGAAAATATCTGCAAAGCATATAACTGAAAAGGGCAAATTTCGAAAATATATAAGGAACCTCTACAACTCAGCAGCAGGAAAAATTAATAACCATATTAAAAAGTGGACTTCCAAGGAGTCATATACAAATGACTAACAGGTATAGGAAAAGGTGTTCAAAGTCACTAATCATCAGAGAAATGGAAATCAAAAACACAATGAGATTACTTCATATCTGTGAGGATGGCCATTAAAAAAAAATACACAGAAAATAATACTGTAAGGATGTGAAGAAACTGGAATTCTTTTGAACAGTTGGTGGGAATATAACATGTGCAGCTGCTTTGGAGAATGGTGTGGAAGTGCCACAAAATAAAACAAAACATAAAACACAGAACTACCATATGACCCAGTAGCTTACTTCCAGGTATTATTAGAAAAACTGAAATCAGGGTATCAAGGAGATATCTGTACTCCCATATTTACTGCAGCATTGCTCACAATAGCCAAGAAGTAGAAACAAGCTAAATGTCCATAACAGATTAATGATAAAGACAACATGGTATATACATACAACAAATATTATTTAGTCACTAAAAAGAAAGAAACTCTGTAATATGTTACAACATGGATGAAATTTGAGGATATTATGTTAAATGGAGTAAGCCATTAACTAAAGCCATTAAGTAAGTCACAGAAAGACAAATACTAAACACTTCCACTTACATGAGTTATCTAAAATAGTCAAATTCATCAAAGTACAAAACAGAATGGGGTAGTTAGCAGAAACTGGAACGAAGGGGAAATGAGAAGCTGCTGTTCAACGTGTGTAAAGTTTCTGATATGTAAGATGCAAAACTTCTAGAGATTTCTGCACAACACTGTGTTAACTGTAAACAATACTGTATTCTTAAAAATTCAGAGGATAAATCGCACATTATATGTTTTTTTCACAACTGAAAACAAAAAGCGACAGTATATTTTTAAAGTGCTGAAAGGAAAAAAACTGTCATAAAGAATTGAACATGTCAGATGGTAACGATAACCCTATATGCGAGACAGAATAAGAGACACAGATGCATAGAACAATTTTATGGACTCTGAGGGAGAAGGTGAGGGTGGGACGTTCTGGGAGAATAGCATTGAAACATGTATATTATCGTATGTGAAACAGAACACCATTCCATGTTCGATGCATGAGACAAGGGCTCAGAGCCGGGGCAATGGGATGACCCAGAGGGATGGGATGGGGAGGGAGGTGGGTGGGGGGTCCAGGAAGGGGAACACATGTAAACCCATGGCTGATTCATGTCAATGTATGGCAAAAACTATTACAATATTGTAAAGTAATTAGCCCCCAACTAAAATAAATAAAATTTATAAAAAAAAAAACAAACAAACAAACAAAAAGAATTGAACATGTCAAGTAAAATGTGCAAAAGTGATTCAATAGGGAAAAGATAATATCAGAACAATTTGACAACTACCTGTGGGAGAAACAAAGCAGAGCAAGACAGAGAGATATTCATGAACTCAGCCTAAATCTCACACCTTATACAAAAAGTAATACAATATGGATCATGGACATAAATGTCAAACGTGTTAACAATAAAACTTTCAAAAGAAAAGGTAAGAGAAAATTTTACCTAATCATGACCTAACATTAAGCAAAGAGTTCTTAGACATGATACCAAAAGCACAATCCATAAAAAATAAGTTAATTAGATTTTGTCAAAATTAAAAACTGCTCAGTGAAAAATATTTGTCAGGGAATGATAACACAAGACAGAGACTGTTAGAAAATATATGCAAATCACATATAAACCATCAGAGAGGATAAAAAATAAGACAATAAGAGAATCTTTTCATCGTTAAAAAGAAGTTCCAGAAAAAGAAGAGAAATTAAATTGAGGGGAAAGTATCAAAGAAATAACTTTTAAAACTTCCAAACACTGAAGAACATAGGTCTTAAGGCTGAAAGTACACAATGAATGTCCATGAAAATTAAAGACAGGAGATCTAGAAGAAGGAACATCATAAAATTTTAGAAAACTGGGAACACAAAGACAGACTCAGAAGCTTCCTGAGAGAAACAAGTAATATAAAAAGGACCAATAATAAAAATGTCATCAGTTGTTGTTGAAGTTCAGTTGTCCAACTCTTTGCGACCCCAAGGACTGCAGCACCCCAGGCCTCCCTGTCCCTCATCATTTCCCGAAGTTTGCCCAAGTTCATGTCCATTGCATTGGTGATGCCATCCAGCCATCTCATCCTCTGATGCCCTCTTTTCCTTCTGCCTTCAATCATTTCCAGCATCAGGGACTTTTCCAATGAGTTGTCTGTTTGCATCAGATGACCAAAATACTGGAGCTTCAGTTTCAGCATCAGTCCATCCAATGAATATTCAGGGTTGATTTCCTTCAAAATTGACAGGTTTGATCTTCCTGCTGTCCAAGGAACTCTCAGGAGTCTTCTCCAGCACCACAGTTTGAAGGCAACAAATTCTTCGGCACTCTGCCTTCTTTATGGTTCAGGTCTCACAACCATAAGTGACCAACGGGAAGATCATAACCTTGACTATACAGACCTCTGTCAGCAGAGTAATGTCTCTGCTTTGTAATACACTGTTTAGGTTTGTCATAGCTTTCCTGCCAAAAAGCAACTGTCTTCTGACTTCATGGCTGCAGTCACCATCCACAGTGATAATATCAAACTTCTCATCAAAAACATAGGTTTCCCATTAACACTAGGATAATTTCAGAACAAAAGCCCATTACGTGACCTATAGGCTGTGTATATCTAGCTCCTGCCCACCTCTCAGGTCTCTTACGTTTTCTCCTTTCATTCTGCTTTAATTCAGCCATATTGGCTCTTTCCCCCTTCCTTAAGTGGAAGTCTTTTCTTCTCATATCAGCTAGTTTATTTCATCTACTCTTCACATCTCAGTTCAATTATCCTTGTTTCACTTTTCAGTACAATTATCACTTTTAGGGGAGGTTTTTAACTCAAATCTTTCCATTACATGACTATATAGTACTATGTGCTACCCCTTCATAATACTTATTTCAGACATGATTTTTTAATACAATTTTATTAATTCTCAAACATCATCTATTTGAAATACCAGCAGTAATTGATAGCTTATTACTCCCTCCTTGATACATTGTCTTTGTTAGGCTTCCAGGACCCTGCATGCCCCTTTTTTTCCTTAACTGAATACTACTCATTTCCCTCTGAGATTCTTTCACATTTCCAACAACTTCAAAATGCTACAATGTCCCAAGATTCCATCCAAAGCCTCTTTTATTTACCATCGACACCCATTTCAATTTAACTGCTTATTGTAACTTATATGCAGAGTACATCATGAAAAATGCTGGGCTGGATGAAGCACAAGCTGGAATCTAGATTGCTAGGAGAAATATCAACAATCTCAGATATGCAGATGACACCACCCTTATGGCAGAAAGTGAAGAAGAACTAAAGAGCCTCTTGCTGAAGGTGAAAGAGAAGAGTGAAAAAGTTGGCTTAACATTCAAAAAATGAAGATCATGGCATCCGGTCCCATCACTTCATGACAAATAGATGGAGAAAAAGTGGAAACAGTGACAAACTTTATGTTCTTGGGCTCCAAGATCAGTGTAGATGGTGACTGTAGTCAGGAAATTAAAAGATGCTTGCTCCTTGGAAGAAAAGCTATGACCAACCTAGACAGCATATTAATAAGCAGAGACATTACTTCATTGACAAAGGTCCATCTAGTCAAAGCTATGGTTTTTCCAGTAGTCACGTATGGATGTGAGAGTTGGACCATAAAGAAGGCTGAGCGCTGAATAATTGATGCTTCTGAACTATGGTGTTGGAGAAGGCTCTTGAGAGTCCCTTGGACTGCAAGGACATCAAACCAGTCCATCCTAAAGGATATCAACCCAGAATATTCATTGGAAGGACTGATGCTGAAGCTGAAGCTCCAGTACTTTGGCCACCTGATGTGAAGAGCGGACTAACTGGCAAAGACCCTGATGCTGGGAAAGACTGAGAGCAAAAGGAGAAGGGTGCAAGAGGAGAAGGGGGTGATTATATGCTAATCATTCTGGCATGATTGCATGGCATCACCGACTCAATGGACATAAGTTTGAGCAAACTCTAGGAGATGGTGAAGGACAGGGAAGCCTGGTGTGCTTCAGTCCATGGGTTCGCAAAGTGTCGGACATGACTGAGCGTCTGAACAACAACAACAACACAACAGCACATTTCAATAATGTCATCCTTTCTCATGGCTTTAAATACCATTGATAAGTGACAACAAAAGTTAAATTTATAGCTTGGATTTCTCTTTGGAGCTCCAGACTTGAGTGTCTTAATGCTTATCTACTTAGATGCCTAACAGGCATAACACATTTTTCTAGACAAACATCATTTTCAATAACAGCATTCAATATTTGAAATTATAACATCCTTCTGAGATAACTTTAATCATGAAATATCTCTGGATTTCTTCAGTTCAAAGTAGATATTTACATGACAGTTATCAAACTGAGTCCAAAGGAAAGCATTCAATTACATGTCAACACTATAAGCAGAAAAAGGGGAAAAAATCTCTTTGTAAGCTCCATTAGGTTAAGGATAGTGGTCTACATTATTTACTATTAAACATTCAGCAGCAAGCACAATGATAGAAGACTCTCAATAAATATTCAATAAACAAACTTGTACTAGAGAGATCCAGAAAAACATTTATTTCTGCTTTATTGACTATGCCAAAGCCTTTGTGTGGATCACAATAAACTGTGGAAAATTCTGAAAGAGATGGGAATACCCGACCACCTGACCTGCCTCTTGAGAAACCTGTATGCAGGTCAGGAAGCAACGGTTAGAACTGGACATGGAACAACAGACTGGTTCCAAATAGGAAAAGGAGTACGTCAAGGCTCTATATTGTCACCCTGCTTATTTAACTTCTATGCAGAGTACATCATGAGAAACACTGGGCTGGAAGAAACACAAGCTGGAATCAAGATTGCCGGGAGAAATATCAATAACCTCAGATATTCAGATGACATCACTTTTATGGCAGAAAGTGAAGAAGAACTAAAGAGCCTCTTCATGAAAGTGAAAGAGGGGAGTGAAAAAGTTGGCTTAAAGCTCAACGTTCAGAAAACTAAGATCATGGCATCTGGTCCCATCACTTCAAGGGAAATAGATGGGGAAACAGTGGAAACAGTGGCTGACTTTATTTTTTGGGCTCCAAAATCACTGCAGATGGTGATTGCAGCCATGAAATTAAAAGATGCTTACTCCTTGGAAGGAAAGTTATGACCAACCTAGACAGCATATTAAAGAGCAGAGACATTACTTTGTCAACAAAGGTCCGTCTAGTCAAGGCTACGGGTTTTCCAGTGGTCATGTATGGATGTGAGAGTTGGACCATAAAGAAGGCTGAGCACTGAAGAATTGATGCTTTTGAACTGTGGTGTTGGAGAAGACTCTTGAGAGTCCCTTGGACTGCAAGGAGATCCAACCAGTCCATCCTAAAGGAGGTCAGTCCTGGGTGTTCATTGGAAGGACTGATGTTGCAGCTGAAACCCCAATACTTTTGCCCCCTGATGTGAAGAGCTGACTCAGTTGAAAAGACCCTGATGCTGGAAAAGATTGAGGGCAGGAGGAGAGGGGAACTACGGAGGATGAGATGGTTGGATGGCATCATCAACTCAATGGACATGGGTTTGGGTGGACTCTGGGAGTTAGTGATGGACAGGGAGGCCTGGTGTGCTGTGGTTCATGGGGTTGCAAAGAGTCAGACACGACTAAGTGACTGAACTGAACTGAACTAGCTTCTCAGGCTATTTTTTGAGTAGTAAACACTAATGGCGAATTAAAGGCAATTCACGAAGGGAGAAAACTAAATGGCCAATAAATATATGAAAAGTTGATGAACCTCACTAAGAAAATGCAAGTTAGAGCTATATGGAGATATAATTCCATTTTTATTATTACAAAATTTTAAATATCTGACAATACTGAGGATGTGTAGAAACAAACTTTTATATGCTAATGAGTACAAATTGGTATAAATATTTTGGTGAGCAACTTGACAGTATCGTATGAAAATGTGCAGATTCTATGACCAGTATTTCCACTCATAAGCACAAAACTCAAAGAAACTCTGACATAAGAGATATGTAGAAAAATATTCACAGCACTATTGTTTGAAATAGCAACATCTGGATAACCTAAATGACCATCAACAAAGGAATAGATTAATAAATTGAAGCAGTATATCAACACAATGGAATATTACTCAGCAGTGAAAATGAATGAAACAGATGTTTCAACTCAAATATATTGATAAAACACAACATTGAGCAAAAAAGGCAAGTTGCAGAAAAGTATATAGTGATACCATTTATGTGCTAAAGTCACTTCAGTTGTGTCCGACTCTTTGCGACCCCATGAACTGGAGCCCACCAGGCTCCACTGTCCATGGGATCCTCCAGGCAGTACTGGAGTGGGTTGCCATTTCCTTCTCCACTGTTAAAAACAAGCAAAATGATACCATATTGCTAAGGATATGGATATATGAGGATTTAATAAAAGTATTCAGAGAGATATTGGGATGATAGATATAAAATTCAATATAGTGGCAACCTTTGGAGAAAAGTTTGTTTCTGTTAATAAAAGTAGCTCCTTTAAAAAAAGTGCTTTGTCTTTTCTTTTTGGCATTCTGCAGTTACACTGTGATAATGTCTATGTGTGTTATCAGTTCAGGGAAGCACTAGATGTGTAATGAGGAAAACTAAAAACAAAATAGTTCAGAATGACAGGGGCGATCTAGGCTGCCTATCCCGGTTTGATGTGTGGGCTCTCATCCACAGTGTTATTCAGGAACCCAGCTTCCTTCCACCTTGCTGCAGTGACATTCCAACAGTCAAAACCAAGTCTCAGGCATATTCTTGCTTTGGTTTACAGGAAAGGGAAAGAAAATGGAAGTAGCCTGTTTATTCCTTAAGGTCCCCAGCTGAAAACATTGTACACGCAAGAAATTAGGCGTTAAGTCACACTAGACCATACAGAAGATTGGAAAATGTAGAGTAGTTGAAAAGTCCTGTCTTTGGTACTTGACTACTAAGCAAGAGAGAGAAATTGCAAATTAATGAATTTGCAAGTTTGTAAAGTTGTCCTTTACCACTCTACTTACAGATTTCCTTTACTTACTTTGCTTGGGCTTATCTGAGCTAATTGAACTGTGGTATATTTCATAATTTCTGGGGAGTTTTTAGCTATCCTTCATTTTATGTGAAATTTTTGAGATAATTCACATGAAAATGTAAGAAATAACACAGCCAGATCCCCTATCTCTACCCAGTTTCCACTAATGGTAACATCTTACAAAACCATAATTCAGTATCAAAAACAAAATATAGACATATAACCACTAATCTACACAGATTTCCCCAGTTTATCACTTGTGTAGGTCTGTGTATACACCACCACAGTCAAGCTACACAACTGTTCCTTTATCGCAAGAATTGTTAGTGCTGCCCTTTTATGACTACTCTCATCTTCCTCCTCCTTCCCCCTCCCATCCCTAAATCCCGGCAACCACTAGTCTGTTCCCTATTTGCTAAAACGTTGTCATTTTAAAATGTTATATGCTTGTGCTCAGCTGCTTCAGTTGTGCCTGACCCTTTGCGACCCTATGGACTATAGTTTGCCAGGCTCCTCTGTTCATGGGATTCTCCAGGCAAGATATAGAGCGGGCTGGGATGCCCTCCTCCAGAGGACCTTCCCAATCCAGGGATCAAACCCACATCTCCTGTATTGCAGGTGGATTCTTTACCCCTGAGCCACCTGGGGAGCCCGAAATGTTATATAAATGCAATTATACAGTATTTAACCTTTGGGAACTATTTCTTTTGCCACACAGTATAATTTCCTGGATATTTACCCAAGTTGTTGCATGTATCAACAGTTTCTTTTTATTGCTGAGTAGTATTGTATGGTATGGATCTGTTAAGTTTGTTTTACCATTCACCCACTGAAGCATATCTGGGTTATTTCCAAAGCAATGTAAAATGTGGTTGCTACCACTGTATTATAATGATGCAACTTATACACTGTAAAAAAAATCCAGTATTTACAAGGAAGCATCTTACATGATACAGTGTTAAAATTTTTTAAATAGATTTTCATGTAAAGAATTCAGTTTAGTTTTAAAATTGCATATACGTGCTTACTGTAAAAGTTCAAACAGTATCAAACTACATAACAAAGTACAGTACATTATAAAAAGTAAATGTCCACCTTTATGCCTCAACACTAACATCTGTTTTCTCTTCCCAGAAGTGACTACTGTTAATAGTTTAAAGTATATGTGTGTCTTGGATCTGGTCAGACCTAAAAGTTTTTCAGTTGATTACTTTTCATTCGTGAAAAATCATATTACCTGCTTGTAGTAGTCTGTTTCTTCCCCAATATTAATCCTGCTTACATTCCTGCTTTTATAAAAATGTTGCAAGTGAAAAAAATAGGTAGTGTTTTTAATTTCCACATTTAATATTTGTAACATTTACATATTCATGTATTCTAATACGGTTTTCAGCAATTTTCATTGTTTACATTAGATTGATAACATTATCTATGAAAATATTAATGTTCAAACCATTTGTATGAGAATTCATTGTACATGTATCAACATAGTTTTAAATATGGCCTACTTGAGCATGATACTTTGTTACAAAGCATTTTAAAATGTAAGAACCTTGACAAGATGTAATGATACCATCCACTAGGAGGTAGGTGAAATCAGGATTTTGACCTATTGAATATATGCGGTGTGGAGGGCCAGGAGAAGGAGAGGGAGCTGGTGTATGTTTCCTAGCCAGGGAATAGCTGTTAACCTGATTAGCCATATTCCAGAACAAATACTGGGGTATGTGTGTGTGCAAAGATCATGGGTATGGCCCTCCCTCCCTTGTCTTCTTCTTTATAAGGCTGCAATTGGTATGAGGACCTGATTAGAAGGAGAAGGAATCTATATTTATTCCCTGGCTTGTTTATTCCCTCTGAATCCCATGAGGTAGAATTTGGGCATTTCAAAGCACTGGCCAGACAATAATGGTCAAAGACTGGGCAACACACCAGGATCATATTCTAAAATCTGACATAGGCTGAAGTGCAAACCTGGGCATTATTTGGAACAGAAAATAGAAAAGGCATACATTTTTTATCTAGTCAGGAGTTGGAGTTAACAACTTCTTATGGCTGTTATCAAAAAAGGCATCTCTGTAGGCCTGCTATACTTCTATTGAAAGTAATAATAAATATCAAAGGATCAGCCACAGAGGTGGGGTCAGATCTCACTATCCTGACCTTGATATCCTCTGGCTAGTCAGATGACAGGTCTCACTGAAGAAAATTCAAAAGCTGTCTGCATCAGCATATTTCTTTTTAAAAACAGTGAAAGTCTGTCAGAGGTTAAGGCTTAATTAGTGTCCCGGAATCTGACCAATTATGTTAATTTATACTCTTCTCCAGAAAAGAGCAAGGAAAGAATCTTCCCTTCCAAGGGGTAGAGTCCCTCTTTTGCTTTACCTTAAGACTGAAAACTAGTAATGACTGGGTTAACAGACTGGAAATAAAAGTGTGTGTGCTGGGAGGGAGGCAGGGGCGCAGGAGCTCTATCAGCTCTTTCTGCTTTTTGCTCACCCCACCTCTTTGCTCTTCCCAAGTTTGTTTATTTCCTTGGGGTGGAGGGGCTGTATATTCTACTCCAGTTTATCTGAGTACCCTAGCCTCAGGTTTGGAGTATCAGATACAAGATAATCTAATAATACACAGATACAAGATAATCTAATAACAGATGGATTTGGATTTTTCCACTTTGCAGTTGACTCTCATGTATATATTTTCCCTCAGGAATCTTATGAAAATGGGTAGTTTTAGTCAAGAAAGATTTAGGCATGTGGGTCTCTTGAGCTAAAATCTAACAGCAGGTATTCAATAAAGTGTAGTTATTATCAGGTACTGATCAAACATATGATATGTACCAAAGATAAAAATTAATGAGACTAACTTGAACTGGGTCCTGCAAGGCAAGTGAACTCTGACTGAATGCAAAAACATATTTTCTTTCATTTTTAAAAATTCTTTTGAATGCCTATAGGCAGAAGTGGCTCAGTAGTATCTTCCTGTGAAAAGAATGTGAAAAAAACCTACACAAATGTTACATTAAGATTCTTTTCATTTTATGAAGAGAACATTGAATTTAATAAGTAATGATACCACAAATATTTCTGGGGATGTATTTTTTCATTTCAAATGAATATAACATTAGCTACTCCTTCCAATAAAAAATTATAAATGGATTTTAAGTTAATGAATCATGAAATATTTTTGTTGAGTTACAAGTGAACCAAATGGTCCTATTTATTTTAACACCTGGAAGAAGTCAGGATATGCACAGCTGGCTGTGAGCTTGTCACACATTCCTAAGTTTACAATTACTACTAGTGTTCTCCAAAGTCCACTGACAAACAGTTGCAGGTGGCCAAGATGTTTGTGTGCAGGAACAGCTTTACTCAGCAAAATCTAATAATGTATCAATAACAGTATTTACTTTTGAAACTATCAGTTTCTAAGAATGGCAATTTCTATTTTCTTTAAATTATTTGAAACATGCTTGGGTCTGCTAAAAAGAAATTTGCAAAATCTCTCTAATTTCAAGCAAATTTCAGCAAATAAAAGAGCATTTAAGAATACTGTCAAAGAGAAAGTTGATCTGCTGAAGTCTAACTATTTAGAATATTCTTATGGTGGAAATAGCCACACCCTCAAAGTATAATGAAGGTTACCTATAAAATTCATTCTCTAGAGATCATTTTTAGGTGAAGTGCAGCTAGCACTCCAGAGGAGGGAAAAATTATTTTATAAAAAAGTCATTCTCAGATTGTTAGATGATATAGAAATTTAAGTTTCTACAGTAATTTTAATTGTTTTATATAATGCACTTTAATCAACCCTCTGACAATGTTTTCATAATGGCAATGCACATGTGGGCTTCATTCATTCAACATCATAAACAATAAACAAATGGTGTAGCTAAGTAGTTAAGAGTTAGATTCTGAATCCAGATGCCTTGTATATATCTTAGTTCTGCCAGTTGTTTATTAGTCATTAGACCTTGGGAAAGTCATTCAGCTTCTGGGCATCAATTTCTTCAACTGTAAAAATGAGAGTATTAACAAATCTATCTCATAGATTGTTGTGAAGAATGAATGAATCAATATATATAGGAAAGTCTAATAAAATGACTAAAATGTATAAAATAATATAAATGTCAGCTGCCTTTAATTATTGCTATTATTGTCATTGCCAATGAGATATCACCTTATACCTGTCAAAATGGCTCTCATCAGAAAGACTACAAAAAAATGTTGGTAAATATGTGGAGAAAAGGGAACCACATACTAGTGGGAATATAAATTGATTCAGCCACTATGGAAAACAGTATGCAGGTTCCTCAAAACCTAAAAATGTTACAGAAGTGCCATGCTGCTGCTGCTGCTGCTAAATCGCTTCAGTTGTGTCCCACTCTGTGCGACCCCACAGTCAGCAGTCCACCAGGCTTCGCTGTCCCTGGGATTCTCCAGGCAAGAATACTGGAGTGAGTTGCCATTTCCTTCTCCAGTGCATGAAAGGGAAAAGTGAAAGTGAAGTTGCTCAGTCGTGTCCGACTCTTAGTGACCCCATGGACTGTAGCCTACCAGGCTCCTCCGTCCATGGGATTTTCCAGGCAAGAGTACTGGAGCGGGGTGCCATTGCCTTCTCCACAGAAGTGCCATATGACCCAGCAATTCCAATACTGAGTATATGTCTGAAAAAAATGAAAACACTAATTCAAAAAGATACATGCATCTCAATGCTAATAGCAGCATTATTTACAATAGACAAGATATGAAAGCAATTTAAGTGTCCATCAACAGATGCATGAATAAAGAAGATGTGGTGTACACACACACACACACACACACACACACACACACACACACACACACAGTGGAATATTACCAAGCCATAAAAAAGAATAAATTTTTGCCATTTGCAATGATATGGATGGAGTTGGAGGGTATTGGGCTTCCCTGGTGGCTCAGATGGTAAAAAATATGCCCACAATGTGGGAGACCTGGGTTCGATCTCTGAACTGGGAAGATCCCCTGGAGGAGGGTATGGCAACCCACTCCAGTATTCTTGCCTGGAAAATCCCCATGGACGGAGGATCCTAGTGGGCTACAGTCCATGGGTCACACAGAGTCAGACACGACCGAGTGACTAAGCACAGCACGGAGGGTATTGTGCTTAGTGAAATAGGTCAGACAGAGAAAGACAAATACTGCATGTTATCATTTATATGTGGAATCTAAAAAACAAAACAAACTAGAGAATACAGCAAGAAACAAACTCACAGATACAGAGAACAGACGTGTGGTTCCCATGAGGAGAGGTAAAGTGGAGAGGGGCAATACAGGGGTAGGGGGTAAAGAGGTAGTACATAGCACTGTTTTACTATGTCTTAAAGAAATAAATACAATGATATATTGAACAGCATAGGGAATATAGCCACTGTTTTTATTACTATAAATAAGAGTATAATCCATAAAATTTTGGGGTGACTATTGTATACCTGATTCTAATAATGTAAACCAACTATATATGTCAATAAAATATATTGTTGCTGCTATCTGAGCACCATGTCCTCCTCCAGGGGATCTTCCTGACCCAGGGATCTAACCTGTGTCTCTTATGCCTCCTACACTGGCAGGTGGGTTCTTTACCACTAACACCACCTGGGAAGCCCGGGAATGCCATCACACTTAAAAATAGGCACCAAGGCATGAGGGCTTCCCTTGTAGCTCAGTTGGTGAAGAATCTGCCTGTAATGCAGGAGATCTGGGTTGGATTCCTGAGTTGGGAAGATCCCCTGGAGAGGAAATGCAACCCACTCCGGTAATCTTGCCTGGGAAATCCCATGAACAAAGGAGCCTGGCAGGCTACATACAGTGCATGGGGCTGCATAAGTTGGATGTGACTTAGCAACTAAACCACCACCATCACCACCAATGCATGAAGAAAAGATGCAATCCCCTGGACTGATATAGATAACAAAGTCAGCTGACCATCTATTACTTGTTTTTGTTGCTATTACCACACACTGGTCCTCTGTTTTGGCATTAATTCATTACTACAGCCTATAACTTTCAAGTCCTAAACTGATGGAATAAAAAAGTAACTTGCTTATAGTAAAGACTGATGAATATTACAGCTATGTAAGAATCAATTTTTTAAATAGCCAAAAATAAAGCTAAAATACCGTCTGACTATACATTCAATAAGTTATAGAAGATGTGACTCAAAAAAGGTGGGAAGGCAAAAGTTCTTAAAAAGATATATGCTTGTAATTATTCTACAGTTGCATATCCTGCTGCTGCTGCTGCTGCTGCTAAGTCACTTCAGTCGTGTCCGATTCTGTGCGACCCCATAGACGGCAGCCCACCAGGCTCCTTCGTCCCTGGGATTCTCCAGGCAAGAATATTGGAGTGGGTTGCCATTTCCTTCTCCAGTGCATGAAAATGAAAAGTGAAAGTGAAGATGTTTTTAGATACTTGAAAGGTTGTTCTTTCCACTCTGTATTGTTCTTCTTTTACCCATTTCTCGTGATTCATAAATACATATAAATATCACTCTAGGGAAAACAGCAGATAAAGCCTAAAATAAGAGAGCTAAATGCTTGGCTTAGAATTCCAAGACAGGATCTCTATGTATAGCTTTTATTTCTAAGATCTAGATTCACATTTAAAGAGAAAACTGGCTTTGTTTTAATTCCTAAAGGCCCTGATTTGTAAGATCAGAACCTATTAATGACCACCTTACGACAAGGTAGGAAATAGTGGCTAACCTAAGCCTTTTCTTGCTTTGAGAAAACGTTATACTAAAGACTGAGATAAGACAATTCTGTAACTTTAGACTTTTAGGTCTTGGAAGGATGATTGGAGAAAAATTTCAATGAAATGTAGTCTGGTTTACCTATACATCTATCTCCCTTCTCCTTAGATCTGGCTTTCAAAGTCCTTAAAGCACTTGCCAAAGGATTAAAGAGGAGAAATAAGTGAATCAAGGTTACTAAATGAGGAAGATTCAGAGGATGAAACTAAAGTTTCCTCTGATGAAATAGAGGAGAAAAAAGCTAACACTGAGGAAGCTTGGTGAAACAGTCATAAAAGAATGACAGAAGAGGCCTGAAATAATGCCCCCCAACTCACTCCAGGTTTCTCTTATCTCCATCAAAGTGTAGAAATGATCCAGAAAAGTTCCGCAGTGTTCTGGGCATGAAAGACAGTTGAGGTTGAAGTCAGTGTACTTGCCAGGTGTAATACAGCAGCAAAGAGCCAAATGACACTTACCTACAGCTCAGACAGTAAAGAGTCTGCCTGCAGTGTGGGAGACAACGGTTCGATCCCTGGGTCAGGAAGATTCCCTGGAGAAGGGAATGGCTACCCACTCCAGTATTCTTGCCTGGAGAATTCCATGGACAGAGGAGCCTGGTGGGTGACTGTCCATGAGGTTGCAAAGAGTCGGACATGACTGAAGCAACTAATACTTTTTGGACTTCCTAGTTGATGCTAGTGGTAAAGAATCCGCCTGCCAATGCAGGAGACATAAGAGACTCGGGTTCGATTCCTGGGTCAGAAAGATTCCCTGGAGAAGGGCATGGCAACCCACTCCAGTATTCTTGCCTGGAGAACCCCGTGGAGAGAGGAGCCTGGTGGGCTATAGTCCATAGGGTCGCAAAGAGTAGGACATGACTGAAGTGAGTTAGCACAACTTAGCAGGCAGGCAAAGAGCCAAAAGGCATAGATCAATAATGGAAGCCCCAAACTGAGAAGTACAGAAGGGGCTTAATTAGCAGGGAATAGCTGAGCTCTCCAATCACTATACTCTGCCCTTGATAACATGATGATGATGACTATAAAGTGAAGTTGCTCAGTCATGTCTGACTCTTTTGAGATCTCATGGACTGTGTAGCCTACCAGGCTCCTCTGTCCATGGAATTTTCCAGCAAGAGTACTGGAGTGGGTTGCCATTTACTTCTCTAGGGGATCTTCCCAACCCAGGGATTGAACCTGGGTCTCCTACATTGCAGGCAGATGCTTTACCCTCTGAGCTACCAGGGAAACTTGATGATGACTATAATAAAACAGATATTAGGAAGTAAATGCTGTTTACGTAATTTACAGGGATGAACTCAATCCTCACAATCCTACAAGACAGCTAGAATTATATTCTCCTATTTTAAAGATGAGAAAACGGACACACAGAGAAGTAAGGAGCTTTGCACAAGCCAATAAGCAACAGACTTGGGCACCGAATAAGAGAATAAATCAAGAATTATATTGGTCACAAATAATTTATAGTAGGTAATATAGACAGAAGAGGCTTATTATGCCCAGAGACCAGCTGGGAAAAGACACCTCAACCAGAGGCAGTGAGGGTCAGATTCCCCTTCCCCAATGCCAGGAGGATATGTAAACCCTTTGGGGACTTTAGATCATTAGTAGGAAGAAACATAGGGCAAACAGGAGGAGAGAGAACCCTGTATGCTTATATATATGTAAGACCCATTCATATTTCATATCTATCTCTTTGAACATTTATTTACTTACTGTGATGTCTCTAGAAAACACATAAGTAGGGCTGTCATCTAAGCTTTTAAAAGCAATACTGGGAAGTAAACTGTTTCATTTTGGTGGTCTTCCTTAATCTCTTTCAGATTCAGGGTTTCTACTCTAAGCCTGTTTCTTACTTTCAGCAAATGCTATATTGGAGACTAAGATAAGATGACTCTGCAAACTTTGATTTTTAGGCTTTGGAAGAGTACTTAGGGAAATACTTCCCAACAGTGAAATGTAGGTAATAGTCATTTGGTTTACCTACAGATATACTTTCCTGCTCTGGGCTTCCCCAATGGTTCAGTGGGTAAAGAATCCACCTGCAATGCAGGAGACGCAGGAGAGGCGGGTTTGATCCCTGAGTCAGGAAGATCCTCTGGAGGAGGAAATGGCAACCCACTCCAGTGTTCTCGTCTGAAAAATCCCATGGACAGAGAAGCCTAGTGCGCTACAGTCCATGGGGTTGCAAACAGTCAGACACAATTGAGCACATATATATATTTATGTGTGTGTATATGTATATGTATATAAATATGTAAGTATGTGTGTAAATACATTAAGAAAAAATAGAGTCCATAAGAGTACAAATATTCACAGTGAGTATTGCTGGGGAGTAGAACTATGGGTACTTTTAATTTTTTTCTTTGTATTACCTGAAGGTTTGTTTCTTTGTGGTATGGGGGTGATGTATGTTATTGCAGTAATAAGAAAAAAATTCATTTTAAAGAGTTTAATGAGTAAAAAGAATAAAAAATGAAACTGCAAAAGAAAATAGAGATATACAGAAATTCCTATGCCCTCTGAGCTGAGGCAGAGACAAGGTAATAGTTCTTCTGATATGAATCTCATTTTCAGAATGTATAACAATTAGGATATGATGAAAAAGGATTTTTAATAATTGTGAATTAATTTCTTCCTCTGTTAACTTTCAGGGTTCAATGTGTATATTAAGAATGCTATACATTTTAAATTCTCCCAACTTATCAACTTAATTGCTAATATTAACAAATTAATATTTGCATACTGTCTACAATGTCCTTACTGCTGTGGTAAGTTCCACAGAAGGTAAAGAAATGTACTTTTAATAAGTTAAACTTTCCACCAAGACAGTCTGTATGTGTGTTAGTTGCTCAGTCATGTCCAACTCCCTGCAACTTCATGGGCTATAGCCCATCAGGCTCCTCTGTCCATGGGGATTCTCCAGGCAAGAATACTGGAGTGGGTTGCCGTGTCCTTCTCCAGGGATCTTCCTGACCTAGGAAGGTTCAATCTTCTCCAGGGATTGAATTTGGGTCTCCTGCATTGCAAGTGGATTCTTTACCGTCTAAACCACCAAGAAAACCCATGGGAGTCAGTCTGGCATGACACAACAATAATGATAACTTGGTAAATTTGCTAGTCAAAAATCTCAGCAAAATAAACATTGCTTCAAATTTCCATGTAACATGGCATCTTCAGTAAAGATATTACTATTGGTCCACCATCAACAAAGTATGTACTTTTGAATAATGGTAATAAGTTTATTATTCACACAAATTTGAAACTCGGGTTAGAATCAGAAATCACTAATAGTCAGCTAACTTAATAACCCATATAGGATTAAATCCATATATAAATTAAATTGTCATCTAAGGATGATGATGAAAGTGAAAGTGAAAGTCTCTCAGTCGTGTCCGACTCTTTGCAACCCCAAGGACTATACAGTCCATGGAATTGATGGTTTGTAACTAATATTTTTTGAGTATTTAGTATGTTCCAGGTACAAAGCTAAGCATTTATTATCACCATTTAATTTCTTAGAAAATTTAGGCTCACAGGTTATACAAGTAGTCCAAGTTCACTGTCATATTTAATAGTGAGGATTCAAACCTACTACTGTCTGGCTACAAAGTACCACATCACATCTTCATTAAATATTTTATATATTTAGTCACTATGTAATGCTAAAGTAAATTGAAATGATTTGTGAACTAGTGAAGGTTTAAAATTTTATACTTATAAAAATATCTGAATACTTAAAATCCATGTTTGAAAACTTCAGAGACAGCAAAGTACAAAAATAAAAAATAGTCACCCATCAAGTCAAAGTATATGCAGATAGAGAAGATGGAACTTAAGGGATAAAATTAATCTTTTTTTCCTGTTACTAATTCATCATGTGGCCACGAAAAAAAAAAAAAAATTCAACTGTTAGGTCAACTTTAAGGAACAAAAGAAAATAAGTTCCCACAACCAGGTACTTTTGCTACACTTGCTAAATCCTTAACTAATCAACAATTTGATGAGACAGGTATTATTATTCCATTTAAAAACAAAAGAAACCAGATTCAGAAAGTTTGAATAACTTGTATTCAGTTGGTAAGTGACAAAGTTGAGATTCAACAAAAGAAAGAACAATTAGAAAATTAATGAGCCGTACTTTAAAATAACATTTATGTGTGTTGATCACTGACTACTACACTTATGTAACTAATATACAGAGCAAACTAGTTTTCTGATATAACCTGCAAGACCTAGGAATAAAAACATCTGCAAAAGTTTAAAAACATTTATTTTAAATTCTCTATTTGAAGACTAATGAAATAACTTCCTAACCATGGTACATGTATCCATTTTCCATGACTAAAAATCTAGTAATAAAAGGGAAAAATTCAGATTATTTCTGAATTTTGGAACTGAAAAGATTTTAATGACTAAAAAGGGGAACAAGATGTTTAAGACAAATGTGTAAAAATAGACATTTTCTGTTTTTGCACCACAATGCTCCAATAAAGCCTACAATCTCAGGTTGCGAAATCGAAATCTTCTCTTTTAAATACTTTTCAAAAACCAGGAATTTAGAAAAGCATCACTCTGAACTATCTTTGAAGGTCCATGGCATCCAACATCATCATATGAAATAAGAAATAGAAGCATCTTTTTAATGCTACATACTCTATTCTCATCTTTTAATGTTTCGTAATTTAGAGAATCACAGATTTTTAAGCATGGTAAGATCATCTAGTCCAACAACTTAATGTTGAGAAAGGAGAAAATTGGGATCCAGGGAAGTTTGAAGAATTTCTCCATGACTGTTTGTGAATTAGTGCCTTAGTGGAGACTGAACCCTAGGCTTCCTGATATTAAGTCTAAAACTTATTATTCAATATATTATACCACCATACTAGCTTCATTTCCATTTTGCAAAGTGTCAAGTAGTAACTACAGCATATTTAAATCCTGAGTCCCTAAGCGAAGGGTTCAGAAGTCCCCACCCTTCTATTGAGAAAGTTAGTTAGACATATTCTTAGAGTGGTTATCTACTTAATATTTACCCGAAATGTATACTGGTCAGGTATAAATTCAGAATAAATAGTCTCCTGATGAAAGGGGATGCAGATTACTAGTGGCCCTACCTATAATGTAAAGGCCTCTTTGGTAGTACTTAACAATAACAATATATTTGAATACAAATTTATAATTTACAATGTCATTTCACATATTATCTTAGCTGAAGACCCTCAAACAAGCTTCTTTTTAAAATTTACTTTACCGAGGTATAACTTAAATACAAAAAAACAAAGCACCCACTTAAAGTATATGTGTGCAGTGTGCTAAGCCACTTCAGTCTGTCTGACTCTTTGTGACACTACTGACTGTAGCCTCTCAGGCTCCTCTGTCCATGGGATTCTCCAGGAAAGAATACTAGGTGGCCAAATCCTTCTCCAGGGAACCCAGGAATCAAACCCACATCTCTTATGCCTCCTGCACTGGCAGGCAGGTTCTTTACCACCAGTGCTACCTGGGAGGCTGTTAGTTGCTCAGTCGTCTCCGACTCTGTGACTCCATGGACTGACTGTAGCTTGCCAGGATCCTCTCTCCATGGAATTCTCCAGGCAAGTATATTTTCTCCAGGGTATCTTTCTGATCCAGGGATCTAATCCAGGTCTCCTGCATTGCAGGCAGATTCTTTACCGTCTGAGCCACTGGGGAAGCCCTTAGAGCTTATGGTTTGAGTTTTATGGTTTGTTTTGGGCTTAAGAGAACAAAGATTTATTATCAATGTTTAGGAACTTGGGAGTGGCTTAGTTGGGTGCTTTGGTTCCAATGTTCTTACAGCTCAGTTCAGTCACTCAGTCGTGTCCGACTCTTTGTGACCCCATAGGCTGCAGCAGGCCAGGCTTCCCTGTCCATCACCAACTCCCGGAGTTTACTCAAACTCACGTCCATTGAGTTGGTGATGCCATCCAACCATCTCATCCTCTGTTGTCCCCTTCTCCTCCTGCATTCAATCTTTCTCAGCACCAGGGTCTTTTCCAATAAGCCAGGTCTTCACATCAGGTGGCCAAAGTACTGGTGTTTCAGCTTCAGCATCAATACTTCCAAGGAATATTCAGGGCTAATTTCCTTTAGGATGGACTGGTTGGATCTCCTTGCAGTCCAAGGGACTCTCAAGAGTCTTCTCCAAAAGCATCAATTCTTTGGTGCTCAGCTTTCTTTATACTCCAACTCTCACATCCATACATGACTACTGGAAAAACCAGAGCTTTGACTATATGGACCTTTGCCAATGAAGTAATGTCCCTGCTTTTAAATATGCTTTGTAGGTTGGTCATAACTTTTCTTCCAAGGAGCAAGTGTCTTTTAATTTCATGGCTGTAGTCACCATCTGCAGTGATTTTGGAGCCCCCCAAAATAAAGTATCTTACTGTTTCCATTGTTACCCCATATATTTGCCATAAAGTGATGGGACTAGATGCCACGATCGTAGTTTTCTGAGTGTTGAGTTTTAAGCCAACTTTTTCACTCTCCTCTTTCACTTTCATCAAGAGGCTCTTTAGTTCTTATTTGCTTTCTGCCATAAGGGTGGTGTCCTATGCATATCTTAGGTTATTGATATTTCTCCCGGAAATTTTGATTCCAGCTTCATCCAGCCCAGCGTTTCTCAAGAGGTACTCTGCATATTAGTTAAATAAGCAGGGTGACAATATACAGCCTTGACATACTCCTTTCCCAATTTGTAACAGTCTGTTGCTCCATGTACAGTTCTAACTGTTCCTTCTTGACTTGCATACAGATGTCTCAGGAGGCAGGTTAGGTGATCTGGTATTCCCATCTTTTGAAGAATTTTCCAGTTTGTTGTGATCCACACAGTCAAAGGCTTTGGCATAGTCAATAAAGCAGAAATAGATGTTTTTCTGGAACTCTCTTGCTTTTTCGATGATCCAACAGATGTTGGCAATCTGACCTCTGGTTCCTCTGCCTTTTCTAAAACCAGCTTGAACATCTGGAAGTTCATGGTTCACGTACTGTTGAAGCCTGGCTTGGAGAATTTAGAGCATTATTTTACTAGCATGTGAGATGAGTGCAATTGTGTGGTAGTTTGAGCATTCTTTGGCATTGCCTTTCTTTGGAATTGGAATGAAAACTGACCCTTTTCAGTCCTGTGGCAATTGCTTGGTTTTCCAAATTACAGGCATATTGAGTGCAGCACTTTCACAGCATCATCTTTTAAGATTTGAAATAGCTCAACTGGAATTCCATCACCTCCATTAGCTTGGTTCATAGTGATGCTTCCTAAGGCCCACTTGACTTCACATTCCAGGATGTCTAGCTCTAGGTGAGTGATCACAGCATCGTGGTTATCTGGGTCATGAAGATCTTTTTTGTATAGTTCTTCTGCGTATTGTTGCTACCTCTTCTATTCTGCTTCTGTTAGGTCCATACCATTTCTGTCCTTTATTGTGCCCATCTTTGCATGAAAAGTTCCCTTGGTATCTCTAATTTTCCTGAAGAGATCTCTAGTCTTTTCCATTCTATTGTTTTCCTCTATTTCTTTGCATTGATCATTGAGGAAGGCTTTCTTATCTCTCCTTGCTATTCTTTGGAACTCTGCATTCAAATGGGTATATCTTTCCTTTTCTCCTTTGCCTTTTGCTTCTCTTCTTTTCTCTGGTATTTGTAAGGTTTCCTCAGACAACCGTTTTGTCTTTCTGCATTTCTTCTTTTTGGGTATGGTCTTGATCCCTGCCTCCTGTACAATGTCATGAACTTCCATCCATAATTCTTTAGGGACTCTGTCTAACAGATCTAATCCCTTGAATCTATTTGTCATTTCCACTGTATAATCATAAGGGATTTGTTTTAGGTCATACCTGAACGGTCTACTGGTTTTTCCTACTTTCTTCAATTTCAGTCTGAAATGGCAATGACAAGTTCATGATTTGAGCCACAGTCAGCTCCTGGTCTTATTTTTGCTGACTGTATATAGCTTCTCCATTTTTGGCTGCAAAGAATATAATCAATCTGATTTCGGTATTGACCATCTGGTGACGTCCTTGTGTAGAGGCTCCTCTTATCTTGTTGGAAGAGGAGTTGTTTGCTATGACTGGTGTGTTCTCTTGGCAAACCTCTGTTAGCCATTAACCTGCTTCATTCTGTACTCCAAGGCCAAATTTGCCTGTTATTCCAGGTATCTCTTGACTTCCTACTTTTGCATTCCAGTCCCCTATAATGAAAAGGACATCTTTTTTTGGATTTTAGTTCTAGAAGGTCTTGTAGGTCTTCATAGAACCGTTCAGCTTCAGCTTCTTCAGCATTACTGGTTGGGGCATAGACTTGGATTACTGAGACAGTGAACGGTTTGCCTTGGAAATGAAGAGAGATCATTCTGTCGTTTTTGAGATTGCATCCAAGTCTGCACTTCAGACTCTTTTGTTGACTATGATGGCTACTCCATTTCTTCTAACAGATTCTTGCCCACAGTAGCAGATATAATGGTCACCTGAGTTAAATTCACCCATTCCAGTCCATTTCAGTTCACTGATTCCTAAAATGTCAATGTTCACTCTTGCCATCTCCTGTTTGATCACTTCCAATTTACCTTGATTCATAGATCCAACGTTCCAGATTACTATGTAATATTGTTCTTTACAGTATCGGACTTTGCTTCTATCACAAGTCACATCCACAACTGGGTGTTGTTTATGGTTTGGCTCAATCTCTTCATTCTTTCTGGAGTTATTTCTCCACTGATCTCCAGTAGCATATTGGGCACCTACTGACCTGGGGAGTTCAATTTTCAGTGTCCTATCTTTTTGCCTTTTCATACCATTCATGGGGTTCTCAAGGCAAGAATACTGAAGTGGTTTGTCATTACCTTCTCCAGGGGACCACGTTTTGTTAGAACTCTCCACCATGACTCATCTGTATTGGGTGGCCTTACACAGCATGGCTCATGGTTTCATCGAATTAGACAAGGTTGTGGTCCATGTGATCAATTGGATTATTTTTCTGTGACTGTGGTTTTCATTCTGTCTGCCCTCTGATGGATAAGGATAAGAGGCTTATGGAAGCTTCCTGATGGGAGAGACTGACTGAGTGGGAAACTGAATCTTTTTCTGGTGGGCAGGGCCTTGCTCAGTAAATTTTTAATCCAATTTGCTGTTGAAGGGTGGGGCTGTGTTCCCTCCCTGTTATTTGACCTCAGGCCAAACTATGGTGGAGGTAATGAAAATAATGGTGACCTCCTTCAAAACTGCCACACTCAGTGCCCCTGACCCTGTACCAGGCCACCACTGACCCACGCCTCCACCGCAGGCTCCTGGACACTCACAGGGAAGTCTGGGTCAGTCTCTTGTGGGGTCACTGCTCCTTTTTCCTGGGTCCTGGTGCCTACCTGGTTCTGTTTGTGCCCTCCAAGAGTCTGTTTCCCCAGTCCTGTGCAAGTTCTGGTGGCTCTATGATGGGGTTAATGGAGAGCTCCTCCAAGAGGCCTTACCATACCCAGGTCTGCTGCATCCAGAGCCCCTGCCCCTGCAGCAGGCCACTGTTGACCCGTACCTCCACAGGAGACACTCAAACACAGTTTTGGCTCAGTCTCTGTGGGGTTTCTGGGTCCTGGTGCACACAAGGTTCTGTTCGTGCCCTCCAAGAGTCTGTTTCCCCAGTCCTGTGTAAGTTTTGGCAGCTCTATGGTGGGGTTACAGAGAAGGCAATGGCACTCCACTCCAGTAATCTTGCCTGGAAAATCCCATGGATGGAGGAGCCTGGTAGGCTGTAGTCCATGGGGTCACTAAAAGTTGGACACGACTGAACGACTTCCCTTTCACTTTTCACTTTCATGCATTGGAGAAGGAAATGGCAACCCACTCCAGTGTTCTTGCCTGGAGAATCCCAGGGACGGGGAGCCTGGTGGGCTGCCGTCTATGGGGTCACACAGAGTCGGACACGACTGAAGCAACTTAGCAGCAGCAGCAGCAGCATGGTGGGGTTAATGGCGACCTCTTCCAGGAGGGCTTCTGCCATACTCAGGTCTGCTGCAACCAGAGCCCCTGCCCCCGCAGCAGGCCACTGCTGATCCGTACTGCCATAGGAGACGCTCAAACACTCAAAGGCAGGTCTGGCTCAGTCTCTGTGGAGTCTCCTGGTGTGCACAAGGTTTTGTTTGAGCCCTCTGAGCGTCTCTGGCAGGTATGGGGTTTGATTCTAAATGCGATTTCGCCCCAGCTATCATCTTGCTGAGGCTTCTCCTTTGCCTTTGGACATGGGGTATATTTTTTTGGTGGGATCCAACATTCTCCTGTCAATGGTTGGTCAGCAGTGAGTTGTAATTTTTGAGTTCTCACAGGAGAAGAGGAGCTCACGTCCTTCTACTCCACCATCTTAAATAACTCTTACAGTGTTCTTACAAGTTGTAATTAAATTGTCAGCCTGGGTCTAAAGTAATCTGAAGGCTAGAGTGGAGCAAGAGGGTTGGCTTCTAAGATGGCTCACTCGCTTGGCTCTCTGCAGAAGGCCTCAGTTACTTGCTGGCTGTTGGCTGTTAGGAACTGGCCTCAGTTCCTAACCATGTAGACCTCTTCACTGGGTTGCTCAAGTGTCCTCATAAAATGTAGGCTGGAATCCCCAAGTTTAATGAGTTTTGAAAAATATATACCAGTGCATAACCACTACCACACTGAAGACACAGAACATTCCTATCATCCAAACAATTCCCTCAGGTACCTCCTCCTCTCAGTTCTGGCTCTGGAGTGTGTGTGTGTGTTTCTTTTTTAAAAGCACAGTTTCACAAAACCTGCTGCAGTCACATATAGTTACAAAAACATTAGTGTGATTATCAGGTCACCATTCAAACTTATTTCTTGTTGTCAAGTCCATACTTGAACAACTCTGTATCAGAGGGATGACAGAACTTTAATATGCATGGAGTAAGAGGACAGATTAATCCTCTCAACAATCTTGCTCTAATGTAAGCTACTTAGAAATGGTATTGTTCTCCAGTTTTTCAGTTTTCTTCATCAGTTTGTTGACCTGGAATTCTTGTGCCTCTTAAAGATGCTATTCTAGATGGGCTTTCTCATGCTGTGAATATATCTGTTTTTTTGGAAAGCTCATTAGTGGGGAATTTTTCTTCCTTTTCATAATTTACACCCAGGGTTTATTTCTCTTTCCATAAAGGAAAAACTTGGCTTTCTGCTACCATTGATTAGGGTGCATTTTCTAGAACTTCGTATCAATGGAGTCAAATAGTATGTAAGTAACTTTTGTGTAGGGCCTCTTTCACTAAGCAGAATATTTTTGAGACCCACTCCTGTTGTGTCTATCAGTATATCATTCCTCTTCATTGCTGAATAATGTTCTATTATATAGTTATACCACAAAGTACTGAATAATTATTACATTTTAAATTTCATCAATAAAAATTTTGTGGTCATTTTCCTTTTGTTATATAAACACCTATAAATATCCTCACTTTGCTTCTTGCCCTACAAAGTATAAAATATTTACTACCTAGTCCTTAAAAGAAAAAGTTTGTTAACCTGGGACAGACTAGCAGATTAGTTACGAGCTGGGAGCTTGCTAGAGATGCAGACTCTCACACCCCACCATAGAAATATAGAATCTGAATCTGGATTTTAACAAGATCCTAGGTAACTCATAGGCCTATCAAAATTTGAGAAGCACTGGTGCTTTCCTTTTGTTTTACAATTCTAACAAGAAACAACACATATTGCATATGTAAAAGTGTGTGAACCCCTGCATGTGTGTGTTAATAAGCCTAAAAGTGGATTAATATCCATGACTTCCAGAAAATTATTACTGGTATTTAAAATAAACATAAAAAATATGGGGCTATACACAGGTTGAAAATTCTAATTCTCTTGCTTAAAATGTTTCTTAGATATGAAATATTCATGATTTTATAATCCTAAGAGTATAAGATGATTTTAAAAAATTCCCTGTGAAAGCATTTTCCAAAAGGGCAAATGAAGCACAAATAAAAACTGCTCTGACTTCTGTACAAGGATGTACCAGTGATTAGTAGAGATTAACAGATGATCATCTTCATGCATGTGATCAACAAGACCAAAAGGTCACCAGGGTTTTAGTTTACCATATGCTGCAAAATTCATGTGGCAAAACTACTTGGCATGTGCTTCCATTATACACACCTTTTAATCAACAAATTAGATGGAAAAAAATCATTTACTTGCATTCCTATCAGCATTTGCTCAGCAAGTATCTGGAACATGAAGATTTTTCTCTTCTTTATGTAAAATAGTATGATAAAGACATTTTCAAAACTGGAGAAAACTAGTTTATGTATATGCTTATTTTAAATTTACAGTAAGCAGTAACAAATAGTTTAGTTTATTACTAAACTCAGACATTCTATTTGTAATCATCTCAAATAACTAACAGGTGTAACCTGTTTGCGTTTCCTAGATAACATTTGAAATTAAATTATATTTACTATTTTAGATGAAGAGTTTTACACTTTCATTGATTTAATTATATCAGTTCTAAGTTATATTTGAGGCTCTTAAGATATTTCTTCAAAATAAATAAAACATTTAAATCTCTTTATTTAAATGTCTATTTCATCAATGCTAGCCAGAAAATAGCAATTTTTCCTTTTCAAACAATCTTTTCCAGAATTTCTTGATTCACTTTGTATCTTTTCGCACACATGCTAGTTCTAAATATATACCTGAACTCTAAATGACTTCTGTTCATATTAATAGTCCATAACAAGCTATTAAATCTTCCTTACAAGAAGCAACAATATGCCAAAACACTTGCTCTGTATTTCAGTACTTTAATGAAAAGAACTTATAAACACTGAAAAAAATAATTATAAAACAATCATTCCTCCATTAATAAATACTGTGTTCTCCTTTCACATAACAAAATTCAGCAACAGTCAGAAACTATCAAAAGAATTGTTCAAAGATCAAGATAAGGGGGGTTAATTCCATTTTATATGAAAATATACATGTATTATGTTTAGAACAAGATTAGTTGGTACCTTTGAGCCCTTCAGCTATTCACCTAAATTAGCCCCAGTTTGGCAAGTGAAAACTGTTTCCATGTCATTGTCAAAATCTTATCAGAAAAAAAGTTTCATGAGAGCACATGTTTTTATTTCCCTTTGGGGTTCTACTAATATTAATTATTCATTCTTCAGATAGACTCTAATTTGTGAAATAGCATAAAATTTATATTACATTATAACATCTAGTTTAAAAATAAGAAAATTTTAATAGTAGGAAAAATGTAATAAAAAGAAGGGTGTCATTTAAGACTGACATGCTTCTTTGGGAAATATAATAGGGAAATGAAAAAGATTATATGAAATCAAATAACCAACAGAAATGTAAAAAAGAATATGGCAAAATAAAATTATAGGCTTAAATGCAGGTGATTGGAGAATCTATAATTCATAAGCAACAAGCCCTGATTTTAAAAAGTCAAGGAAAGTTTTTCACTTTGAAAGATACCCTTTCAAATTTGTAAGGTAATAATAGAGACAAAAAGAAATCATTAATGATGCATGAGTCAGAACATTAGTTTAGAGTAAAAGCCAATTACAATTATGGAATCTGCATCTGTTCATTACAACTTTGTCAGTTTTCCAGAATATGAGGCTAGGCAGTTTTTACAAATGACGTAAATGGAAATGTGTTTAGAAACGGCTAAACCATGTGTGCAACATGCAAAAAATGTGATGTTACAGCTAAAAAGGAATTCACTCTTCTTCACATTACTATTTATATAGACTCTTCTTGGTTCTATTTCTATGGACTTTTTTCTTACTGTGTATAATTCTGCCTTTAAGAGACTGACTCAACATTCCTTGAATGTTTAAAATTTTTACTACTTTGTCTATTAGAACAGGAAATATTTACTACCAAGGTGTACAGAATGGCTTACAAAAAAATCTAGATGATTTTGAAAAATTGCATTAAAGTTGCCTGATGAGTGTGTGACAAATGTTCAGATGGGTAATCTTCTTAAGGTCATTTACAATTCACGGTCTCAGCTTTTTGGGAAATCAATGGCCTTCCTAGTATATGTCATATTTGTTTGAAAAGAGGCTGTCCAGATTAGCAAGAAAGAAAATTCACTGGAGTCATAACAAGTAGACTCAAAATGGCAAAATGATACAAAGTAATAAAGGAATCAGCCTAAAGAAAATTAAGCAGAATTTTAAATATCAGATTAGTATTTCCCAAAGTATATTCCTTGATATCACAGTCCCTTACAAACTGAGAAAAAAATGGGTTTTATCTTAAATAAACTTCAAAAATGCTGAGGGTTCTCCTTCCTCTAAGAGATTTGCAGTGTACATTAACATATAAAAGGCTCTGTGAGCAAAATGCAGGAAAGGAAACTGATCTGCCTTTTGCACATGAAATTCCCAACCCTTTTATGAAAATTTCAAAACACATATATTTCCACAGCAAGCAATTTGGTAATGCTTTAGTTGATAATTATATTTAAGCAGCAAAACGTTATATGTAAAAATGGCCCATCCAGGAAACACTATTAAGTTAATTAGGTTATGACCTAAAGGAATTTAAGATTAAAGAAACAGAAGGGAGCTGAGACCTTTCTCTACATATTACTCATTAACTCAACAAATATTTATTGAGCATTAATAGTGCCAAACATAAGCTAGACACTGTGTAAAGCTTTGACATTTTTAGGAAGTTGCGCCGAACCCCATCCTCACATTTCCCCACAAAAGACCTGGAATCTTTTTGAGAGATACTTCTGTCACATAAATAAACTGCCAATTTCAACTCTAATGCAGTGATAGCCTTGTTTCACAAGCCCTGACATTAGTAAAGTCACTTAATAAGCAAAAATTCCCAAATAATAATAACAAAAGCAAAAATAAGTGGAATTATATAAAAAATTATTTGCATAGCAAAGGAAACCATCAACTAAATGAAAAACAACCTAAGAAAGTATTTACAAATCATGTATCTGGTAAAAGACAAATGTCCACAAAATACAAAGAACTCATAAAACTCAATAGAGAAAAAATGGAATTAAAAAAATGAAAGCAACCTAAATGTCCACTGACAGATGAATAGATAAAGATGTGGTACACACACACACACACACACACACACACACACACACACACACACAAGAATACTACTCAGCCTAAGAATGAAAAAATGGCATTTGCAGCAACACGGATGGTAGAGATTATCATACTAAATGAATAAGTCAGACAAAGAGACAAATATCATGTGATATCACTTACACGTAGCATCTAAAAAATGATATAAATGAACTTAATTACTAAACAGAAATAGACACACAGACCTAGAAAACAAACTGATGGCTACTAAAGGGGAAAGTGGGATGAATGGAAGCATAAATTAGGAGTTTGGGATTAACAGATATACAAAACAGATAAACAAGGACTTACTGTACAGCACAGGAAACTACCTTCAACGTCTTGTAATAACCTGTAATAGGAAAGAATCCGAAAAAGAATATATACATATATATATCTGATGAACCATTTTCCTGTACACTTGAAACTAACACAACGTTGTAAATCAACCATACTGCAATGAAAAAATAAATAATTTAAAAATAAGAAAAAAAGGTTAAAAATGAGTGGAAGATCTGAACTGATATTTTCCCAAAGAAGACATACAAATAGCCAACAGGTATATGAAAAGGTGCTCTATATCATTAACTCATCAGGGAAATGCAAAACAAAAATGAGATATTACTGTATACTCATTAGGGTGGCTATTATAAAAAATACTAGAGGTAACTAGTGTTGATGAGGATGCGGAAAAAAGAGAACTCTTGTGCACTGTTGGTGGGAATGTAAATTGGTACAGCTGCTACAGAAAATATTATGGTGTTTCCTCAAAAAACTAAAAAATGAACTACCATGTGATCCAGCAATTCCACTCCCAGGTAGAAGAAAGAGTAGCTCGAAAAGATACATTCCCCTCAACCTGCCATGTTCATTGCAGCATTATTTACAATAGCCAAGATATGAAAACAACCTCAGTGCCCGTAGATGGGTGGATAATGAAAACTGGTATGTGAATGTGTGTGTGTATAAAAGAACGTTATTCAGCTATAAAAAAGAATGAAATCTCGCCATTTGTGACAACACAGGTGGAGCTTGAGGGCATTATACCAAGTGAAACAAGTCAGACAGAGAAAGACAAATACCACATGATCATTCTTAAACTCAGAGTCAGTCTATTTTCATATATAACCTCACAGATGCAGAGAAAAGTGATTGCCAAAAGGAGGGGATGTGAGAAATGAGTGAACTAGTTGTGGTTTTGGTTCTGGCCCAGGTGGTGCTAGCAGTAAAGAACGTGCCTGCCAGTGCAGGAGATGTAAGTGACAGGGGTTCGAACCCTGTGTCAGGAAGATCCCCTGGAGAAGGGCATGGCAACCCACTTCAGTATTCTTGTGTGGAGAATCCCACGGACAGAGGAGCCTGGAGGGCTACAGTCCATGGGGTCATAAAGAGTCAGACATGACTGAATGACTAACACTTTCACGCTTTAGTTCAAATAAACTGAATTAGGGGAAAAAACAAAAAAACCAAAATAAAACCCCTAGGGTCGGGGAATTTCTTTTAAGCAAGGGAAGCTGAAGTTGCATTACTTTTTCTCACATTCCATTGGTGAAATCTTTGTCATATAACAATGGCTTTGCTGCAAGGAAGACTGGAAATGTAGTCCAGGCTAGGCAGTCACATAAAAGCTATGGCTCCATTGTTATTGAAGAAGAGAACGAAGTTTCTTCTCATGGTGTATTTGCTCTTGCTCAGTTGCTCAGTCATATCTGATTCTTTGCGACCCCATGGACTGTAGCACTCCAGGCTTCCCTGTTCTTCACAATTTCCCAGGGTTTGCTCAAACTCATGTCCATCAAGTCACTGATGCCATCCAACCATCTTATCTTCTGTCACCCCCTTCTCCCGCCTTCAATCTTTCCCAGCATCAGGGTCTTTTCCAATGAGTCGACTCTTTGCATCAGGTAGCCAAAGTATTGGAGCTTCAGCTTCAGCATCAGTCCTTCCAAGGAATATTCAGGGTTGATTTCCTTTAGGATTGACTAATTTGATCTCCTTGCAGTCAAAGGGACTCTCAAGAGTCTTCTCCAGCATCACAGTTCAAAGACTTCAATTCTTTGGTGCTCAGCCTTCCTTATGGTCCAACTCTCACATCCATGCATGACTACTGGAAAAGCTACATGAACCTTTGTAAGCAAAGTAATGTCTCTGCTTTTTAATACACTGTCTAGGCTGGTCATAGCTTTTCTTCCAAGGAGCAAGTGTCTCTTCATTTCATGGCTGCAGTCACCATCCACAGTGATTTTGGAGCCCAAGAAAATAAAGTCTGTCACTGTTCCCATTGTTTCCCCATCTATCTGCTATGAAGTGATGGGACTGGATGCCATGATCTTCATTTTTTGAATGTTGAGTTTTAAGCCATCTTTTCACTGTCCTCTTTCACCTTCATCAAGAGGCTCTTTAGTTCCTCTTTGCTTTCTGCCATAAGGGTGGTGTCATCTGCATACCTGAGGTTATTGAAATATGGTCTATTTATCTATAAACAAAAAGTCAAGTAATCTGCTTCCTCCCTACCCACTATCCAATGTTGATGTGGAAACATAATAACCATAATGAGACTCTTATTGGAAAAAGGAAGAATTATAAACACTATCAGTCATTGAGCCATAGTGATTGCTAAACACAAGTAGCAAGTAATGCAAAGACTTCCAATGTGGACAGCAGATTAAATTCCTAGAGAAGGACAGAGCTCAGATTTTATCACTTACTGTGGTAATCATTTCATAATGTATATTAAGTCACTATGCTGTACACCTTAAAATTATACAGTATCATATATCAATTATATCTCAATAAATCTGAAAGAAAAAATTGATAAAAATAACTGAATGCTGATTATGTGAAAGATCTTTTCAAAACTGAAGAGGGAACAAATTAGTGAATGTCCAAGTTAAACAGTAATGAAGCAATGGTAGTGAAAACATCTTGTTCTCAGTAATGGGCATGAGATATGGGATAACCCAAAGATGAGATACAGGCAATCATATGATGAATAATTTTTGATTTTTAGGTGTATAGGGATGATTTAGATATTTTAAATAGCTTTAAGATATTCAGCAGATCCATATGACTTTTAAAACTAAATGTCACCAATACTGCAAAACAATCTCATTATCAGGTGACATATTCAGCCCAAAGGGCTCTCACTGGTCAATTCTTGGATAATTTGAAAAACAAATAACTAATTATAGTAATGGATTTTAACCACAGAATGAAAGAATCCATAAGTTGATATCAACAGAAGTAAATTAATAAAGGAAAGTTCTTTCTAGAATTCCAACTAATAAGTGTGGTATAAATGATAAAATTAGAAAAAAAAAAAACATTTTTCCTGAAATAAAAAGGAAGACTGAGGCATTATCCCAGAGTGGAGGAGACCAAGACATGACAACTAAATGCAAAAAGAGGTCCTTGAGCCAAAGTAAGAACAGTAGAATGTCGAACAAAATTTGAAACACTTTTTCTTCTGCTGCACAGCCTGCTTTTGAAACCACCAACACAATTTGAATGTCTAGAGCATTACTGTCTTATAGAACTTTATGCAATGATGAAAATGGTTTATACCTATGTTCTCCAATACAATAGCCACTCGACTGCTGACTGCTTGAAACATGACCAGACCAGTGTGACTGAGGAACTAAATTTCTAATTAATTTAATTTAAATTTAAATAGCCACACGTGGCTATGGCTATCATATCTCAAGTACAGGTTTATATCAGTGTGACTTACCTTATTTTTAGGAAATAAACTG
Organism: Giraffa tippelskirchi; assembly: GCF_054371585.1. NCBI lineage: Eukaryota > Metazoa > Chordata > Mammalia > Artiodactyla > Giraffidae > Giraffa > Giraffa tippelskirchi. The sequence goes on from NC_137277.1 coordinate 69,319,355, forward strand.
AAATTTTTAGAGGTTAAAGGACATTATATGTGCAGCTTCAAGACTTTAAAGAGTTTCAGAGAAAAGAGAGAATGCTAAAGCAAAATGCTAATATTTGGAGTAACTATGTGAAAGGCTTACAAAACTCTTCATTATTTTTGCAATTTTTGGTAAGACTAATGTTACTTCAAGTTAAAAGTGAGAAGGATAAAATAGCTGCATAAAATCAATGTTGTTCCCACTAGAACTTATTTGTAAATATTCATGTCTATACTTTTCACTTAGTTTTTTAAACAGAAGTGTTCAAATAATTCATTTTTTCATAAAGAACAACTCTTCTATCATTCCATAAACAAACTATTTACTCTTTGACCCAAACTGTATAATGTTATTTTAAACTTTTGTACTTAGCTGAGAAGAAAAGAGAGCAGAGCTCAGATTTCAGCCTGAGTATCGAATATGAAAAGCAACAAAGTTATTTAAAAGTTAAGGTCACTCAGGAGAACACAAATATCATTTTTGGCATCTCTGAGGATGCAGGATATATACAGTCATTCCTTCTGAGTGAAACAGAGGGCCCTGTGAAGAGTGAGATTTAGTGGGTTCATCCTAGGGAAGATAACAAAAAAAAAGTTACTACAAATCCCCCCATATGCACTCAATCATATGTCAATGAAAAATAACGGAAAAGTTGCTGAATGGAAAACCTGTAAGATAAGGAAGAAGGGTACCTATATTAATTTCAAATCATATTTCTCTTTTTCTACATACTCCTTCATACACCTTCATCTAGTATAGGTTTCCATCATCACCACAGAAACTGTTTTCAGGAAGATCATATGTGTACTTTTCACTCAATCCAAACAATAATTTTCAGTCCTTAACGTATGGGTAATGTATGATAATACATATTATGATTTCTTTCTTGAAACATTCTTTTCTCCTTGATTGAATAATGTATATTTTCCTGATTTTCCCACCTCTCTACACTCTGCTTCCAGTATCATTTGCATGCTCCCCTTTCTTTATTCATTTCTTAACTACTGTAATCTCTCAAGCTTCTGTCCTACACAGTCATCTCTTTTCATTATGCACATCCCTGGATGATTTCATCCCACATTTCTGGGCTCAAAAACCACATATTGCACAAAAGGGAGTGAATGCAAAGAACATCCTATCCTAAGTCAGTCCCAAGGTCCATACTCATAAATGGACTCATGGGCATATCTAGTTTAATGTCTTTCAGAACTTTTGACTCAATACATCAAATTTTAAACTTACTATCTCAGATCCCTATGGCTACAGCCTTCCTGTAAACTGCTGTTCCTCTATTCCCTCCCTTAAAAAATGGCACCACCTTCTGCTCAAGACAGAATCTAGGAGTGTTCTTCGATTTTTTCTTTTCCATTATCTTTATTTAAAGACTCAGCAGATTTTGTACATTCTAGCATGTAGGGTAGATTCTCATTATGTGAAGAGTTATGCACCACTAAAAGTATGAAGTAAGTGTTACTGATCTAAGATTGTTCTCCTTTTTTAATGGAGGCATTTACAGCTCCCAGTAGCTTCTTGTACTTGATAGAATGAAAGCCAGAGCAACAGGAAACATACTGCTTCAGATGGCCTTGGGTTAGCTGAGGCAGGGAATGGGCAAAGCAGAGAAGCCTGAAACACAAAGACCCGAGTTTTTAAGTATAAAACTTATTTCTATTTGAAATTCTTGGCTATGGTTACTTGCCCATGAGACAAACTGGAATCAGCTAAACTGGAAGCTGGAAATTTGAGAGAATTTTTTTTAAAGAACTCATATATATTATTTATAAAATCTTCTATTTAACCCCTAAAATAAATAATGGGCTCCCAAAAACACACCAGCAGAAAGTGGATCTCAAACAGAAAATCCCACAAGAAAAGCATATTTTTTAACATGCACTTTACATGTGGCTTTAAACAAGAACCTTCTAGACAGAAAAGCCAGGAACACAGAAGAAATGGAAAAGAGGATTCCTCCCAACAAACAACTAGGGAGGGAGGAGATATGTGCGATTATTTTATGAGTGGGAAGTGATTATGAATATCTGGGTGGTCTATTAGTTATTCACTCGGAGAAGGCAATGGCACCCCACTCCAGTACTCTTGCCTGGAAAATCCCATGGACAGAGGAGCATGATAGGCTACAGTCCATGGGGTCGCTAAGAGTCGGACACGACTGAGCGACTTCACTTTCACTTTTCCCTTTCATGCATTGGAGAAGGAAATGGCAACCCACTCCAGTATTCTTGCCTGGCGAATCCCAGGGACGGGGGAGCCTGGTGGGCTGCCATCTGTGGGGTCGCACAGAGTCGGACACGACGGAAGCGACTTATCAGCAGCAGTAGCTATTAGTTATTCACTGGGATATACTGAATGATCACAAACAGCTTAAAACAAAACACATTTACTGCCTGACAGTTTCTGTGGCTTAGGATTCCAGACATTTTTTTAGGAGGGTCTCTTGCATGGCTATGGTCAAAATGTTAGCTTAGGGCTAGGTTCTCATCTGAAGGCATCATTCTGTTCCTTGAGACTGCAGGGGCTGATCTTTTTATAATACCTCACCTACTCCAAATGAATATTACAGAAAAATACTGTGACCACTCTACCCAAACTTAAGTATGGAGTCTTGATTTCCATTCTGCCAGTCCATAAGAAGACACTGTTTAATCCTGCAGAAGTGGTGTCAAAGAACACCAGCAGGGAGCCAGGACTTTCATCCCCACTGGCTGATAATGAGGCTCTGCTCCTGGGATATTGGTCAAGGTCTTGTGGGGAGCTGGATTCCACACCTGCTCAGCAGTGACAAGAAACTCTCCCTATTCCACAAGCCCCCAGGAGTCAATGGAAGACAACTGGGAAACCTAGAACTTCTATCCCCACCTGGCAGTAATGAGGCAATATATTTCTTCTCCTGTTAGGCAGATATCAGAGGAAGCCAGTTGAAGCAGTAGTTTTAAATAATACTCAGTCTCACACTGGAGAAGGCAATGGCAACCCACTCCAGTACTCTTGCCTGGAAAATCCCATGGACGGAGGAGCCTGGTAGGCTGCAGTCCATGGGGTCGTTAGGAGTCGAACATGACTGAGCCACTTCCCTTTCACTTTTCACTTTCATGCATTGGAGAAGGAACTGGCAACCCACTCCAGTGTTCTCGCCTGGAGAATCCCAGGGACGGGGGAGCCTGGTGGGCTGCCGTCGATGGGGTCGCACAGAGTCGGACACAACTGAAGCGACTTAGCAGCAGCAGCAGCAGCAGTCTCACACTATAATTCTGAACAAAGAAATGTTCAAGTTTTTTTTTTTTTTTTTAAATGTATCATGGACATGCTGTTGATGTTTCCTTTGGACACTAGATTATCCATTTTTTTAATATATATATATATTTTAATAAATTTATGTATTTTAGTTGGGGGCTAATTACTTTACAATATTGTAATAGTTTTAACCGAAAGTTACTCATCGTACAACAAACCAGGAAGAACTCAGACTGAATGAAAAAGATAATGATGCCAACGCCCAGATAAGAGATATGTTAGAATTATCTGACAAAGCTTTTAAAGCAGATTTTTAAATGTCTCAAGGATTAAGAACACACACTAAACAAATGAAAATGGGAAAATTTCAGCAATCTTTGCGACCCCATGGATTGTAGCCCACTAGGCTCCTCTGTCCACAGAATTCTCCAGGCAAGAACACTGAAGTGGGTTGCCATTTCCTCCTCCAGGGGATCTTCCCAACCCAGGAATTGAACCCTGGTCTCCCACATTGCAGGCAGATTCTTTACCATTGGAGCCACCAGGGGATATCGTGTAAAAAGAGTTGCAGGAAACTCTTTAAAAGGAAAGAAAATGATAAAAGAAGAAATCTTGGCATATCAGGAAGAAAAACTGCAGTGAGCAAAAGATATGGTTAAAGACAATACATTTTACTCTGAGTTTTCTAAATTGTACTTGATGGCTGAAGTAAAAATTATGACACTGTATATGGTATCTCTAAACGTAAGTAAGCAAATACTTAAGACAATTATAATATATTATAAATGGAGAAAGTAAAAGAACATCAAGGGAAGTAAGACTGCTACAATTCACTTGAACTGGTAATATGACATTACCAACAGACAACAATAACGATGTGTATGTTATGTGTGTATACATATAGAGCAATGCTTAAAAAGCTTAAACAAAGAGATACTCAAAAACACTAAAATCAAAATGGAATTCTAAAAATATTCAAGTGATCCAGAGGAAATCAGAAAAAAACAGAGAAATGAAAAACAGATTTAAGTCTAATGTGTCCATAATTATACTCAATGTAAATGGTCTCATTATTATCAATTAAAAGAGATGGGCAGAGAGGATAAAAAAAACATGACCCAAGTATATGCTGTCTACAAGAAATTAAACTGCAAAGATAATAATATACTCAGGTTGAAAATGGAAGGATAGAAAAAGATATATCTTGTAAACATAAATCAACAGAAAGCAGGAGTGGCTATATTAATATCAGATAAAATAGTTTTCAGAAAATTACGAAGAGTGATACTGTATGTTATAAAAAGATCAGTCCATTAGTACAACATAGCAATCTGAAATGTGTATGCAGTGAACAACAGAGCTGCAACGTGTGAGGTAAAAACTGATAAAACTGAGAAAAGAAATAGACAATCCAAATGATAGTGGGAGACTTCATCATCTCCCTCTCAACAAGGATAGAACAAGATCAGGACAGATATAAAATCTGAACAATACAATCAACTAACAGCATCTAATAAACATTTATGGAATTCTCCACCCGTATCAGTAGAATACACATTCTTTTCAAAGGTCCACAGAACATATGCCAAGGTAGACCACATTCTGGCCTGTAAAACAAACCTCAACAAATTTTAAAGAACTAAAATATTATAGCGTGTGTCCTCTGTCCATCAGAGAATCTAACTAGAAATCAATATCAGAAAAATCTTCAAACAATGCAAGCTACAAAACACACTTCTAAATAAGATTAAAGACAAAATCTCAAAACAAATTTTAAAAAGTATACTGAACTAAGTGAAAATAAAAATGAAGCATATCAAAATATGCATGACACAGTGAAAGGAGTGCTGAGAGGGGAATTTCTATCATTAAATGTCATGTGAAAAGAAGAAAAGTCTCTTACAAACAGTCATGTTCTTACCTCAAGATCCTAGAAAAAGATCAAAATAAATCCAAATTAAGTGGAAGAATGGATATAATAAAGAGCAGAAATCAATGATATTCAAAGCAGAAAAGATAGAGAAAAATTAAAGAAATGAGTTAGTTCTTCAAAAAGAGTAATAAAATTGACTAACTGCTCACAAAACTGACAAAGAAAAAGTAGAGAAGATATTAATTATCAATATCAGGAATGAAACAGTATCATCATTATAGACTATGTATATATCAAAAGGGTTAAAAGGGAATATTACAAAGAGCCCTGTACACATAAGTTTGACAACTTAAAGAATGCATTATCTCAAAAACTACAATCTATCAAAACTCACCAAATAAAAAACATTATTTCCCTAGTCCAACATATCCATAATTACATTGGGTTGAATAAGTCAACGATTGTTAAGGAAATTAAATTCATCTTCATCGTCTTAAAAAACTCCCACTACAAGAAATCTCCACATCAGAATCCTACCAAATGTTTAAAGAAGAATTGATACAAATTCTGCACAATGTCTTTCAGAAAACAGATGAGTATAGAACACTGTAATTCATTTTATGAAGTTAGTAATACCCTGATTCAGAAACAAAAAACAGTATAAAAAAACTATAGACAATATTTCTTGTAAATATAGATACAAAAATCCTTAAAAAAAATACTAGCAACTAAAATTCAGCACCATATAAAATTATTTTTTCACTATGACCAAGTAGGGTTTATTCCAAGGACACAGCCTGGTTCAATATTTGAAAAATCAATGTAGGACTTCATATTAACAAGGTAAAGAAAAATCAAATGATAATATGAATCATGCATAAATTTTGTACTTGAAAAAATTCAACACCCACTTCATCATTTAAAATAAACTCATAAAAATGAGATTAGAGAAAACTTCAATGTGATAGAGTTATCTACAAAAACCTACAGTTAATTTTACAGTTAATGACAAAACAATATGTTTTCTCCCTAAGATAGGAAATAAGGAAAGGATATCCTCTCTAAATCACTCCTATTTAAAATAGTGCTAGAAGGTAATAGCCAGGGCAAAAAGGTAGGAAAAAGGAATGCACACAGATTGAAAAGCAAGTAAATTGACACTATTTGCAGATGACATGATAATCTATCTAGAAAATCCCAGGGAATCCACAAAAAATTTCTAGAATTATAAATGAGTTCAGCAAGGCTACATATGCAAGAGAAATATACAAACTTATTGTTTTTCTACATACTGGCAATGATCATGTAGACACCAAAATGCAAAAATACCATACCCTTTAAAATCATTCAAGAAAAATGAACTACGTAGTTATAAATCTAGTTAAGACAGAATGTGTGTGCGTGTGGTCAGTCACACCTGATTCTTTGCAACAATACTTAGATGCTAAAACTATAAAATGCTGATAAAAGAAATAAAAAATTCTAAATAAATAAACATATTGTGTTCATTAACTGGAAGACTCAATATAGTAAAGATTTCAATACTTGCCACACTAATTTATATTGGGTTGGCCAAAATTTGAACATTTTGGCCAACCCAACACAAGTTGAATTCAATTCCTATCAAAATCACAGTGAGAATTTTTGTAGATATAGACATGATTTCTGAAATTTATGTGAAGTTAAAGGAGTCAGAAAATTAAAACAATTTTGAAAAAAATAAAGAGAGGAATAAAATCTCCAATTTTAAGACATTTTATAGCTACAGTAATCAAAGTTCTATAATACTGGTGGAGGGCTTCCCTGGTGCCTCAGAGGGCAAAGAATCTGCCTGCAATGCAGGAGACCCTGTTTGATCCCTGGGTTGGGAAGATCCCCTGGAAAAGGGAACGTCAACCCACTCCAGTATTCTTGCCTGGAGAATTTCATGGACAGAGGAGCCTGGTGGACTACAGTTCATGGGGTCGCAAAGAGTCAGAGAACACTGAGCGACTAACACACACACGTGATACTGGTGAAGGGATACACATATAAATCAATGGAACACAAAAAGAACTAAGAAGCACAGCTACACAAATGTGCTCAACTCAGTTTACTAAGGTGCAAAAGCAAATCAATGGAGCAAAGACAGTTTCAACAAATGCTGCTGGACTAATTTAGAATCCATTAACTCCTTGTGCCCACAAAAACAAAAAAACAAAAACCTGGACCTAAGTTGCACATCTTATACAAATATTACTTCAAAATTAGATATGGACTTAAGTATAAAATGTAAAAGTATAAAACCTTAGTACTGTGACAGAAATCAGATTTATGTTGCTTTGGAAACAAACCAGATGTTCTTTAATGGGTGAATGGTTACACAAACAGTGGTACATCCACATTATCAAATATTGTGTGTGTATGTTCAGTCATGTCCGACTCTGTGACCCCGTGGACTGCAGCCCACCAGGCTGCTCTGCCCATGGGATTCTCTAGGTAAGAATACTGGAGTGGGTTGCCGTTTCCTTCTCTAGGGGATCTTCCTGAGCTAGGGATAGGATCCAGGTCTTCTGCATTGGAAGGCGGATTCTTTATCACTGTGCCACCTGGGAAGTACAGGTGAAATCCAGGTGAAGTCCAGGAAGTTCCAGACTCCTGGGAAGTCTAACTATGAAATACTAGTTAGAAACAAAAAAGAACCAACTAATGATACCTGCAACAACCTGAATGAGACTCCACAGAATTATGATGAGTGAAAAAAAGTCATTCCCTAAAAGTTACACACAGTATGGTCCCATTTATAATTCTTGCAATGACAGTATTATAGAAATACAGAAGAGGCTAGTTGTTTTCAGGCTTAAAGATGTGGAAAGGAAGCAGATGCGGCTGTGTAAGCTTAATATGAGAAATCCTTGTGATGATAGAAATGTTCTGTATCTGGTTTATCATCAATGTCCTAGATGGGATACTGTCTATACAGTTTTGCAATGTTACCAATGAAGGCAACTGGGTGAAGGGTACATGGGAGCTCTCTGTACTATTTTATAAAATTGTACGTAAATCTGTAATTTTCTCAAAAAAAAAAGTAACTTCAAAAATGTAAAGAAAAAAACCAAATTGCCAAATAATTCTGCAAGATCTCTGTATTATATAAAATGATAATTTTATTGTTTATCTCTTGCATTCTCCATGTTAGGTAATTTGTTTTGATGGAGACACCAATAGAAATAATCTGAATAAAATATTAATGTTGAATAACTATGAGATAGCTCCTTCCATTTCCCAAAATTGCAAAGTCTTTCTTCATTTAAGACTCTAGCAACATGAAAAATTATGTCTCATGTTATTGTATGAAAAAAGATGTGTCTATTCTTTTTGATATTTCAGACAGCTTGCCTATAAGAACGTTCTGCCTCTTAAGAACCACCTTATAATGAACTTCTACAATATTAAATTTTTTTCCAGCAATGCCTCATGACATTGTTGATCCTAGTTAATCTTATAAGCATTCTCATCAGTGTCAAGAGAAACTACAAGTAGCCATCTGTTAGAGACAGAAATCTTAAAAGCTCTCTATAAAAATAATTAGCTGGACACTTTTAGATTTCCAGTTTTTTTTTCAAAGAAAAAAATCCGATGCATACAAACATCATTTGCTAGCTGTTATCTTGACCAATTTATTTCCTATCTCTGAGTCTTAGTTTCTTCATATATACAATGGGATACTTTCTATGAAAAATGACAAAATAAATGGAGTGTGCTAAGTAGTAATAATATCTGACAGAACAGTCTTTAATAAGTTTCAACAATAACTGATAGTTCTAGGGTAAGGCATAACTAAAATAATGTAAGTAGAAATTACATCATACTGCTCTTTAAAATCTTTTGAACCAAAAACAGGTTCTTTTGGAGAAGGAAAATAGATTGTTAGTATTGTATCCACAAAGTGGCACAGTTAAAGTAAAACCATAAAAGGATATTTGAAACCCTGTCTAGTGAAAACTATGTGATGATATCTGTGTTGCAAGACACTCCTGATGATGTTGAAGATCACTGACATAGTCAGCATGTGGTGAGGTACCAAGATTTTGAGCTCTCCATCTTCCCATAAATGTTTTGTGTTTTCCTTTTAGGCAAGGGGACTAAATGATACAATTATCACTTGGGGATGTACATAGGGCTTAAAAAAAATCCCCTCATCTGTATAATGTTACTATTAGATGCTAAAGGCAAGAAAAATACAAAATTGTTAAGAACAAGAAGCTTGAGAGTGAAAATGTAAACATCTATATTCGCTCAGTTGTGTCCACCTCCTTGCAACCCTGTGGACGGTAGCCTGGCAGGCTCCTCTGTCCATGGGATTTCCCAGGCAAGAATACTAGAGTGGGTTGCCATTTCAGTCTCCAGGGGAAATTCCTAACCCAGAGATCGAACCTGGGTTTCCTGAATTGCAGGCAGATTCTTTACTGTCTGAGCCACCAGGGAAGCAAAAATGCCTGGGTTTAAATCCAATCCCTACTACTTCTCAGCTGGAAGACTTCGGTCAATTTGTTCATGTGCCTAAGATTGAATTTCCTCAACTACTAAAAGGGGCAAGAATAATATTACAATAAAGTTCTTTGCACAACATTTTTCAGACATTAAAAGCACAATAAATGTTAGCTATTAGTAACAGTACAAAATTGTCATATTTAATAATCATTCTCATATTCATAATTTAGTTTTTAAAATACTTAAAATTTTTTATCCTACCTAGAATATTAGTCAGTTACCAAAAAATAAGGAGTTTTATAAACATATGAATTTGTCTCCATAATAAACAAATAACTTTAGAAATCAAACAGTAATAAACAAACTACATTATGAAACACTTTAAAATTAGAAACTAGATCACTAAATATTAAAACATTTGGGCATGGGAAGAAGAAATTAAGAAATTCTATAATTGTAAGTAACAGCTGCACAGTCAATACTTAATCACTATATTGTGAGACAGTTCAGTAGTGGAAGACAGGATTAACATATTGCTTTAAAACATTCCATTACTTTCTGCATCTGTTTACTGATAATAAAAGACACAGCTGTTCTAAACGAAACACACTAACAGGTGTAAAGTGCCAATTTGGCATTTTACATAAAAGTTACTCATTATTTCCTTTTGGAATACGCTAAAATTATACTCTAAGCATAGCTACCAATAACTTAAAGAATTTTTATACCAACTTGGATTATTCTAGTCATTGAGGAAAAGATTCTTTCTCCATGAATTCAAGATTATTTTTAAACAGTACACATCCTGAACTAATTATAATTACCCCAGATGTTTTCCATAAAAGTGGTCACACATCTGAATTGGGTTTCGTTAGCAACTGTTCTATATCAAATTTACTGCAAACAGCATCAAAATTATGAAGAAAGGCTGTATCGGATTCACTATGTTTAAGCTACAAATGATAATGAAGCTTGAGCTTATAATTTATTTTGACAAGTACTCTAGCTAATCTGTAGCCATATGTATTTAATCCAAGCCCACTATGAGGAAATTCAGTATTGTTTATAATAAATTCTCCATAATCACATAAAACCTGTGAAAAGTAACCAAAATTTGTGAATACTATAAAGGTAGCTATAGTTTTGCAATTTTGTTTTTAAATACCACAACCAACTTAAAATGTCCTAAGTAAAAGAGGCGACCCCATGCTAGTAACTTAAATATCTTTGATAACTAATTTTTAAATTTTATGTTATAACAGTGAAATTTTAATTATAAAATCAATGTCAATGATTAACATACTGGTGATTATAAAGAAAGAACACTGTGAAATATTTTAATTTGGCTATTATATTTAATATACAAAACTAAAAGAGGAAAAGTTAAGGAAGAATGTCAAAGGAGTCCAAAGCATTCCAGTTGCTTTCTTTTCTTTCCTAAAATAAAGACATTTGTCAAATTAGCTTTAGAAAAAGAAGTTCACTAACATGTACATTTAAAAAGTCCTTGAGAATATGTCTATATTTTGAGATATACATCTGAGGAAAAACCTACAAAATATATACATTATATTTAAGATTTTACAAATCGTTAAGCTCTTCCTCCAATAGTTCCTTTTCTTTGTTGGCTTGCTGCTGCTGCTGCTGCTAAGTCGCTTCAGTCGTGTCCGACTCTGTGCGACCCCACAGACAGCAGCCCACCAGGCTCCACTGTTCGTGGGATTCTCCAGGCAAGAATACTGGAGTGGGTTGCCACTGCCTTCTCCAATGCATGAAAGGGAAAAGTGAAAGTGAAGTCGCTCAGTCGTGTCCAACTCTTAGCGACCCCATAGACTGTAGCCTACTAGGCTCCTCCGTCCATGGGCTTTTCCAGGCAAGAGTACTGGAGTGGGGTGCCATTGCCTTCTCCTCTTTGTTGGCTTAGGCTTATATAATTTTACATTCAAATAAAACACTCTACAGCTTTGCAGTAAAGTAACCTCAGCCAGGTCATTTGGTCATAACAGTTTTTCTGGTCCTTCTGGAAAAAAATTATGATCAATGAAAATAGTATTAATTTGCTATTTAACTTCTGAAAAAAAAATGGGAAGCAATTTTTTACAACAAAAGAATGAAGAAAAATATTAGTTTTATTATGGAATCTAATAAAGCTACACTCTGCCTATGATGTGGTAAAATGATGACATGTTACCTTAGAAAGACACCATGAGATGTTCTGATTTGTAAAATAAATCAAAGTATATAGTCAATAATCCAAATCATGATACAGAAATTCATGTGTTATTTATATAGACTTTATAAGGCCCTTAGTCTTCATAAGGAGAAGACAACCCACAGAATGAGAGAAAATATTTGCAAATGAAGCAGTGGAAACAGCTCATGCAGCTCTGTATCAAAAAAACAAACAGCCTGATCAAAAAATGAGCCAAAGGTCTAAACAGACATTTCTCCAAAGAAGACATACATTTTTAGATGACTACAAAGCACATGAAAAGACGCTCAACATCACTAATTATTAGAGAAATGCAAGCGAAGGACTACAATGAAGGACTCCCCTGTTGGTACAGTGGATATGAATCTGCCTGCCAATGCAGGGGTCACAGGGTTTGATCGTTGGTCTGGGAAGATTTCATGAGCCATGGAGCAACTAAGCTGATGTACCACAACTACTGACCCCGTGCTCTACAGCCCATGAACCACAACTACTGAGCCTACAATCTCCAGAGCCTTCACACTGCAACTACTGAGCCTGAACTCCGCAACAAGAGAAGCCATTGCAATGAGAAGCCTGTGCACCGCAATGAAGAGATGCCTCTGTTTGCCACAGCTAGAGAAAGCCTGCACGCAGCAACAACGTCTCAGTGCAACCAAAACTAACATAAAAATAAAATAAAATAAAAATAATTAAAAAAAAACTACAACGAGGTATTTCCTTCACACTGGTCAGAATGGCCGACATCTAAAGATCTACAAACAATAAATGCTGGAGAAGGCTGGAGAAAAGGGAACCCTCTTATATCGTTGGTGGGAACGTAAATTGGTACAGCTACTACGGAGAACAGTATGCAGGTTCCTTAAAAAACTAAAAGTAGAGCTACTACATGATCCAGCGATTCCAATCCTGGGCATATACCTGGAGAATATCACAATTCAAAAAGATAAATGCACCCCAATGTTCACTGCAACACTATTTACAATAGCCAGGACATGGAGGCAACCTAGATGCATATCAATAGAGGAATGAATAAAGATGTGGTACATATATACAACAGAATATTACTCAGTCACGGAAATGAATAAAATAATGCCATTTGGAGCAACATGAATGGACTGAGATTATCATACAGAGTAAGTCAGACAAATACCATATGATATCACTTAAATGTGGAATCTTAAAAAAATGGTACAAATGAACTTATTCACAAAACAGAGTTACAGATGTAAAAAAAGGACCTTATGCTTATGGTGGAGGTGGAAAGAGGGGGAGGGATAAATTGGGAGATTGGGATTGACATATACATACTATTATATATAAAATAGATAAATAATAAGGGCCTACTGTATAGCACAGGGAACACTACTCAATATTCTGTAATGACATATATGGGATGTGAAAAAGTGAAAGTGAAAGTCGTTCAGTTGTGTCCAACTCTTTGGGGGGACCCCATGGCCTTCTCCAGGCCAGAATACTGGAGTGGGTAGCTGTTTCCTTCTCCAGGGCATCTTCCCAACCCAGGGACTGAACCCAGGTATCCCACCTTGCAGGCAGTTCTTTACCAGCTGAGCCACAAGGGAAGCCCAAAAATACTGGAGTGGGTAGCCTATCCCTTCTCCAGTGGATTTTCCAGACTCAGGAATTGAACCAGGGTCTCCTGCATTGCAGGCAGACTCTTTACCAACTGAGCTATCGGGAAAGCCCGACCTGTATGGGAAAAGAATCTAAAAAGGAGTGGCTATATGTATATATATAACTCATTCACTTGCTGTGTAGCAGAAACTAACACAACATTATAAATCAACTATACTCCAACGTGTGTCTGGTGCGTGCTAAATTGCTTCAGTCATGTCCATTCTTGTGACCCCATGGACTGTAGCCTGCCAGGCTCCTCTGTCCATGGGATTCTCCAGGCAAGAACACTGGAGTGGGTTGCCATGCCCTCCTCTAGGGGATCTTCTCAACCCAGGGATTGAACCTGTATCTCTTAACATCTCCTGCATTGGCAGGCAGGTTCTTTATTACTAGCGCCATCTGGAAAATCCACAGTTCAATAAAATTTTTTTAAAAATAAAAAGAATAAACAGAACATGAGTGAGCTGTGGGATAACTTCAAGTGAAAATACATGTAACTGGATTCTTTGAAAGGGGGAGAAATGGACAAAAATAATTTGAAGAAATAACGACTAAAATTTTTCCAAATTCAGTAAAAACTTTAAATCAATAGATACAAGTTCAATAAACCCCAAGTGCAAACAATATGAACAAAACAAAACAAAAAACAAACCAAAAACTCAATGCTCTAAAGCAATTAATTCAATTCAAGGAAAAATAAGACAAAAGGGCAACCAAGAAGGACAAAATGACTTCTCAGTTGATTAAAGATAGCAGGAATGACAGTTTAATGCCTTTAATGAAGCAGCCTTTAAAGAAATTAGAGAATGGTTATTTCTAATGACTAAAATAAAATAAATTTTAAAAAACCACATTGTATAAATAGTCAAATTTCTAGATTAAACTAAATTTAAGTAGATAAATAAACTAATTAAAAAAAACTAAATTTAGTCAAATTTCTACATATTTCTATTCGACTCTTTCTTGTATGTATGAGTATGGTCAGAATCATGAGATATTTGCATACAGTTTTACTTAAGTAACCACTGCAATTCATCTAAGAAACAAGAAACCATTATAGCTGTGGCTTGATGTTAACTGATCAATAAATCCTCTCTCTTTTTCATAATTCAATAATCTTATTGCAGGTATCTTCTACTTCAATCTCAAAAACAGATATATTTCCTCCAAACTAGTAACAATATATAATTATAACCATATGTACAAATGGGTTTTAATAAAATGATGTGTTAAGACTATGTAAAACTTCAAAAATTGCAAACTATTGACTGTTATTTCCTACAAGCACAATGTGGTTATTCAGTTATGGATTAATTTAAAAATCTAAGTGGTGTGTTTTTCTTCCACCTTACTTAATATTTCCTCAAGAGTTCTTCTTCCCATACATTTTCTAGTTTCATGATTCAAATAAAAGGTTTCATCAATATGTAAATCCATACACAGTATTACATAGGGAATTTTATTTAGAAAAGGTATATTAGAAGCTTAACTTAAATTCATGGAATGAATTTTACCTCTCCTTTACTTGAGATGCTAATAGTGCTTAAAAAGGAAATAGATATGGAGGTATGCTTACATCAGATAACATCAAATTGCTAGTGAAAAGAACTACAAAATAGTGCTTATAAATCTTTTAAAAAGTTACATATGTTATGTATCACCCTGTCTTACATCCAAAAATAAAAGTTGTGTCCTTGTTTTCACTGAGAACTTAAATGAATAAGTTTTATTGCCACAATTAATTTCTGATTCCAGTTTTAAATAGTGATTAACAGTAAAGAAAACCTGGTCATGCTTCAATTTTTACAATAAAGCAAGATAATCATAAATATGATAATGTATTACTAATGCATATTAACCCAAAGAAATTTCTATTTTATGTAGCAAATAAGTGCATTTTAAAGAATTCAAATTTTATTGCCAGAATAGATCTAAATATCAGCTATTGAAAATCAAAAGGAATTTTCAAAGTGTTCAACAACCTGGTTTTATCAGGTTTTAGAAAAACAAGGAAAAATTTAAACTCAGATGTCATATATTACAGACTGGAAGATCATCAATGCATTATCTTGGGTGTAAAGAGGAACATAGAGAAAGATGAGAGTGGAAATCAGGAGATTGAAAGAAAACAAATACAGTCCTGGGGATATGCTTTTTTTATTTTTATCATCTCTGCAAACATTCTAAATTCTTATGACAGTATAGTTGATTAAAAGTATAATTTGGCATGAAGTTGTTGGTTTAAATTCAGATTGGCTTGCCCAGGTCCATTTTCAGGAGAATACTCAAGTAAGTAAGTTTATTACTGTGAATCAAGACTTTTGTCATACTATAAAGCCAAAATGTTAAGAATTGTAAGAAATACACTGCATCCAATGCTGATTAAGGCTACAAATGTTATCATTAACCTTGTTAAATTAGTTACTAAAAAACATTCTCTTATTTTCAGAGATTTCCTATATAAAAAGTAGATGTTATTAATTAACATGGCTTATATGCAAAGAGTGCTTTTAATGTTTGTTCTAAAGTAACTGAAATATATTTCATTTGCATGTTAATTTATTTGACAAAGTATCATAATTCAAATAAACAACTGCCCTATCCATTTCAAATGATAAATTCTTGAATCAATAAAATTTGGACCATAAGGCTAAATTCAGAATATGCCCAATTTCAGAATATATACACAGGAAGCTAATCCAAAAACAGAGCTAAAGCAAAACATATATTCTAGATATTTGGCCTGTGTTACAGAAACCATTTTTATAAATGAAAAATACCTTAACAAATTCTAAATGTAAAATTATTATAATTACCACTACTGAAATCAATATTTACTCATAAAGAGTTTGAGATACATGGAAAACATAGTTAATTAACCATTAATAAAATACCAGTTCAAGTTTTTGTGTATAAATACTACAGCTTACCATGTTAGTGTTGACTTCTTTGTCGAAAAATAAAAGATAATTCAGAAATCAAATGATGTTAAAACACTATCAGGACATGGGTTCATCTTTTAAAAGGCTTGGGAGAAAAAAAAAATCAATATTGACACACGTAATCTAAGCCATTCCTTATGATACCTATCATTATTGAGCATGAACTATATGTGAAATACTATCTATAACTCTGCATGTGGATTATTTGTGATCTTTAAATCATCCCTGCAAACTGGAATTTTCCAAATTTTATAAATAAGGTGACCATATGATTTACTGACAAAATTGCTACATTTCTGAGAATAAAGGCAGTGAGCATTATAACAATCATGCTAGGAGGACAGGTTATAAATCATGATTGTTGTAGGAAAGGTATGGTACACAGTCACTATACAAATCAAGAAACTGCCTCAGAAAGATGTATTTTAAAATTTAGTTTGAAACACAATATAAGAGAGGATTCTAAGTTTTTTGTACAAATTGATAAGATAATGCATGAATATGGTTCTGAATAATTCTACAGTAATAATTATTACACTTCTCCAATGATTTATAGTACTTGCTTTTTACATTCACACAGGTTAAATATGAGTCACATATTTAATTACATTGATACCTGCTTAATCTCATGTTACTACCACACTGTTTCATTTACTGAAACTACATAAGTATTACCTGGCCCCTCCACTTCTTCTATACCTGTTATTGTTGCTTATTTGTTTTTCCAGATTAAAGTTTAAATCTAGATAATCAAACTCTAAGGAAAAAAACAAGATTGAGAAAATAAATTGTCAGAAGCAAAAACAGAAGCTGACAAAATGTTGGTTAATGTAACAGGTAACACGACATTAAGCTGTGGGTTAAAATGCGGAAATAAATGTTCAGTAACTGCAGTAGGAAACTGCTTTGGATGTTCTGTGCATTAAATTAAATTTGTCTTAATCAGGGAGAAAAAAGATGATTATTACCCTTGCTAAAAAAATGTATATTCAAGAATTTATTTTAAACATTTAAAAATAACCATTAAAAACAAAAAAGTACCACCAAACAAAAATCAGGAATATAAACTACTACTTCCAAACCAGGAGAGATTGAAAAGGGAAATTAATTTTATTATTTCCAACAGAAAGCATTAATAGGAGGAAAGAGAGACACAGACACATTAGTCTGATAAACAAAAAAGCACAAAATAAGGTAACAGCAGTATGTCCAAGTAGATCAGTAACCACAATACATGTAAACTATTTAAATTAATCCACTAGCAAACAATATCATATTGTCAAGGAGATGAATAAAGCTGTATAGCCAATACTGCTAAAGGGCTAGAGGCAGAAAGAAGCCATACTGCCACCTGGTTTCAATCTTCTACATAAAAAAGGATGATGATCTAGTATAAAGTAGTATGGACTTCCTTTTAAATATTCTCTCCGCAATCCCCTCACCAAAATACTATCACCCATATTGAACAATAAGATCTCCTAGCCTTTGGGTTTCTAAAATGCTAGTAAGCCGGCTTACCCTCCAGGAATGAGATTGAAATATTCTTCCCTTAGGAATATGACCAGCCCAAAGAAAAGGCCTAAAGATAATCCTTACATTCTGGTTTCTCCAAAGCAGCAGACAGACATAACTTTTTCATGAAGCCTTCAATAAACAAGCCTACTCAGCGAGCTATTAAATGCCACTTACTCTTAATATAAGAAGGCAGCCAAGATCACACATCTGAGAAAACTCACTAACATAAAAGACTGATGGGAAAAACTGAAAGAACAACTTGTAGGAAACAAAGGGGTATGAAATCTTCAAGAGAACTAACATTGCCCATGGAGAAAAAGACAGGATCAGTGGTAAAATCCCTGAAAATGTGGGTGTATTTAACAAAATATTGAGTGATTTACCCTTTGACCTAGAGGTCTTATATCCAGAATCTATCCTGAAAATACATTTCCACTAGTTAAAAAATATGCACAAGGTTATTCATTGTGTAATTAGTTATAATAAAGACCAGAACAACACAAATGACCATATCAGAGTACTAGTTGAACAGACTGTAAAATATACATATGACACAGCCATAAAAGATGTGAGGAAGCTCTCTATGTCTTTATTCAGAGCAATCTTCCAGATAAATTGCTATATGAAAAAGAGCAATGTGTAGAACAATGAATTAGGAAAATTATAACTAAGAAAGTAGGGAGAAGCTATATATATATGCAGGTATGTATGTAAGTATGTCTTCTTTTTAAGCTTTCTCTTTATTATTTTTTTATCAGTTCAGTTGCTCAGTCATGTCCGACTTTGCAGTCCCATGGACTGCAGCACGCCGGGCTTCCCTGTCCATCACCAACTCCCGGAGTTTACTCAAACTCACGTCCATTGAGTTGGAGATGCCATCCAACCATCTCATCCTCTGTTGTCTCCTTCTCCTCCCGCCTTCAATCTTTCCCAGCATCAGGGTCTTTTCAAATGAGTCAGTTCTTCGCATCAGGTGGCCAAAGTATTGGAGTTTCAGCTTCAGCATCAGTCCTTCTAATGGATATTCAGGACTGATTTCCTTTAGGATTGAGACTGGTTGGATCTCCTTGCAGTCATAGGGACTCTCAAGAAGTCTTCTCCAACACCACAGTTCAAAAGCATCAATTCTTCCGCGCTCAGCTTTCTTTATACTCCAGCTCTCACGTCCATACATGACTACTGGAAAAATCACAGCTTTGACTAGACAGACCTTTGTCAATGAAGTAATGTCTCTGCTTTTTAATATACTGTCTAGATTGGTCATAGTTTTTCTTCCAAGGAGCAAGTGTCTTTTAATTTCATGGCTGCAGTAACCATCTGCAGTGATTTTTGGAGTCCCCAAAAATAAAAGCTGTCACTGTTTCCCCATCTATTTGCCATGAACTGATAGGACCGGATGCCATGACCTTAGTTTTATGAATGTTGACCTTTAAGCCAACTTTTTGACTCTCTCTTTCACTTTCATCAAGAGGCTCTTTAGTTCTTTTGGCCATAAGGGTGGTGTCATCTGTGTATCTGAGGTTATTGATATTTCTCCCAGCAACCTTGATTCCAGCTTGTGCTTCATCCAGCCCAGCATTTTGCATGATGGACTCTGAATATAGGTTAAATAAGCAGGGTGACAACATACAGCCTTGGTGTACTCCTTTCCCGATTTGGAACAGTCTGTTGTTCCATGTTCAATTCTAACTGTTGCTTCTTGACCTGAATACAGATTTCTCAGGAGGCAGGTCAGGTGGTCTGGTATTCGCATCTCTTGAAGAATGTTCCACAGTTTGTTGTGATCCACACTGTCAAAGGCTTTGACGTAGTCAACAAAACAGATATTTTTCTGGAACTCTCTTGCTTTTTCTATGATCCAGTGGATGTTGGCAATTTGATCTCTGGTTCCTCTGCCTTTTCTAAATCCATCTTGAACATCTGGAAATTCACGGTTCATGTACTGTTGAAGCCTGGCTTAGAGAATTTTGAGCATTACTTTACTAGTGTGTGAGATGAGTGCAATTACGTGGTAGTTTGAATATTCTTTAGCATCGTCTTTCTTTGGGACTGGAATGAAAACTGACCCTTTTCAGTCCTGTGGCCACTGCTGAGTTTTCCAAATTTGCTGGCATATTGAGTGCAGCACTTTCACAGCATCATTTTTTAGTATTTGAAACAGCTCAACTAGAATTCCATCACCCCTACTAGCTTCATTCATACTGATGCTTCTTAAGGCCCACTTGACTTCTCATTCCAGGATGTCTGGCTCTAGGTGAGTGATCACACCATTGTAGTTACCTGGGTCATGAAGATCTTTTTTGTATAGTTCTTCTGTGTACTCTTGCCACCTCTTCCTAATATCTTCTGCTTCTGTTAGGTCCATACCATTTCTGTCCTTTATTGAGCCTATCTTTGCATGAAAAGTTCCCTTGGTATCTCTAATTTTCTTGAAGCGATCTCTAGTCTTTCCCATTCTATTGTTTTCCTCTATTTCTTTGTATTGATCATTGAGGAAGGCTTTCTTATCTCTCCTTGCTATTCTTTGGAACTCTGCATTCAAATGCCTATATCTTTCCTTTTCTCCTTTGCCTTTCACTTCTCTTCTCAGCTATTTGTAAGGCCTCCTCAGACAATCATTTTGCCTTTTTTCATTTCTCTTTCTTGGGGATGGTCTTGATCCCTGTCTTCTGTACAATGTCACCAACCTCCGTCCATAGTTCTTCAGGCACTTTATCAGATCTAGCTCCTTGAATTTATTTGTTACTTCCACTGTATAATCATAAGGGATTTGATTTAAGTCATTCCTGAATGGTCTAGTGGTTTTCTCTACTTTCTTCAATTTCAGTCTGAAATGGCAATAAGAAATTCATGATCTTAGCCACAGTCAGCTCCTGGTCTTGTTTTTGCTGACTGTAGAGAGCTTCTCCATCTTCAGCTGCAAAGTATATAATCAATCTGATTTCAGTATTACCATCTGGTGATACTGCATAGGAACCTGGAATGTTAGGTCCATGAATCAAGGTAATTTGGAAGTGGTGAAATAGGAGATGGCAAGAGGGAACATCAATGTTTTAGGAATCAGTGAACTAAAATGGACTGGAATGGGTGAATTTAATTCAGATGATCATTATTTTTTATACAGATAGTTTGTTTATTTATTTATGGCTGTGCCAGGTCTTTGTTGCTTCTCAGGCTTTTCTCTAGCTGTGGGGAGTGGAGGCTACTCTCTAGTTGTGGTGTGCAGCTTTCTCACTGCCTTGGCTTCGCTTGTTGTGGAACATGGGCTCTAGGATTCACGGGCTTCAGCAGCTGTGGCAATGTTGGCCCAGGAGTTGCAGCTTTTGGGCTGTAGAGCAGAGGCTCAAATAGTTGTGGTGCAGGGGCTTAGCTGCTCCACAGCATGTGGGATTTTCCTGGATCAGGAATTGAACCCGCATCTCCTGCACTGGCAGGCGAATTCTGTACCACTGAGCCACCAGGGACTCCTGAAAGTATGTCTTTGTATATTTTTGCAAAAGGAAGTAATGAGAAAACAAAAACTAATGGAAATGGTTGTTTGTAAGAAATAGGAACAGAATGGGATGGTGGAGGGGAGAGATACTTTTTCATTTAGGTGTTTACTTTGAACATTATACAAATGCTTTACATAGCTTAAAATGAAACTAAATACAAGTAAACTCTGAGACTGAAAACTAAAGCAAAAACAAACGAAATTCCCAAACTGTGTAACAAACCAATAGTAAAACCAGATGAAAACCTTATTAAATATTCTCAGAATGCTGATTTTCAGACATATTTCAAAACAAGCAAAACATGCAGAGTCAATGCTTAAATTTTATCCAGTACTTTTATAGTTAGTAATAACTAATGGCTTCAGATAGTACTACTGGAAGCCAAGACCAAAAACAAGTAAAGCCTTTAAAGTTTTGTGAGAAATTTTATTTTATACTAGAGTTCTCTATCCTATGTAAGTGATTTCAATACTCCAAGTCTCAAAAAATTCAATTCTCAGGCACTATTTTTCAAAAAAACTGCTAGAGGAGGCATGCTCCTAAAATAAGGTAGTAAAACAAACCAACCTAGATAGTGTATTAAAAAGCAGAGACATCACTTTGCCAACTAAGGTCTGTATAGGCAAAGCTATAGTTTTGCAAGCAGTCATGTACAGATATGAGAGCTGGCCCATAAAGAAGGCTGAGTGCTGAAGAAATGATGCTTTTAAACTGCGATGATGGAGAAGACTCTTGAGAGTCCCTTGGACTGCAAGGAGATCAAACCAGTAAATCCTAAAGGAAATCAACGCTGAACGTTCATTGGAAGGACTGATCCTGAAGCTGAAGCTCCAATACTTTGGCCACCTGATGCGAAGTGCTGACTCATTTGGAAAAGACCCTGGTGCTGGGAAAGACTGAGGGCAAGAGGAGAAGGGGACGACAGAGGATGAGATGGCTGGATGGCATCACTGACTCAATGGACATGAGTGTGATCAAACTCTGGGAGGTAGTGAAGGAAAGGAAAGCCTCGCGTGCTGCAGTTCAAGTGGTTGCAAAGAGTTGGACATGACTGAGCGACTGAACAAAAACAGCAAAATAAGAAAGAGCAAGACATGGGATCCAGGAAATGGAAATCAATTCAAGAGAGATGTAAAAGGAATCCCCAGATGATGGTAGACCTCTGGATATAAGCTGTGTATGAGCCGCTGATGATATTCAAAATTAGAGCAGGCTCAAGTCTCTAGTTAGGTTAAAATGAAAGTGTTAATCTCTCAGTCACGTCCGACTCTTTGTGACCCCATAGACTATAATGCGCCAGGCTCCTCTTTCCATGGATTTTCCCAGGCAAGGATACTGAAGTGGGTTGCCATTTTCTTCTCCAGGGGATCTTCCTGACCCAGAGATCAAACCCTAGTCTCCTGCATTGCAGGCAGATTCTTTAACTAGGGAAGCCTCTAGTTAGATGACTTTAAGAAAATAGAAACAATAAGCTGCAAGACGTGTGTAAATATACTGAAAGGCAATTTAGATAACTGGGCAGATTTGGGGGATGAATGAATAACAGATGTAAAAATCTTGAATAAAAATGTATAGAAATAGTATTTTTATTTACTCTTAGAATGAAAAAAAGAGTTCTTCAAAAAACTGCTGCTTATTAAAGCTGTTAAGCTATACAAGTAATAGTTTTGTCCCTAACATAGCAAAAAAAAAAGAGTTATGAAGTATAGAAAAGCATTTGGGAGAAAATTAAAACCACCTAAAATTCTACTACTCAGAGAAAACATTCATTCATTCAATAAATAATTACTGAATGCCCCTTATAAACCCTGCTCTGTTTCAGAGCCTGTGATTCAGCAATGACTAAAATCTTGTTTTCATGAAGATTAGATTCTAGTGAGTAGTTGAGAAATGATTAAACCAGTGACTAGGTCACTGGTCAAAAGAAAAAAGTAGGATAAGTAGCACAAAGTGATGGGAAGAGAGCAATGCTATTTTTTATAGAGTGACTAGGGAATTCTTTTTTGATAAAATGACACTCAACCAGGAACATCAAGGAAGTCAGTCAACAGACAGTGCTGACATTTTGAGTGTTTTTGAATGAAAAGTAACTAGAAAGACCCTGAGAAAAGAGCATGTTTGACACTTTGAAAGAGCACCCAAGGGCCCAGTGTGGCTACAGAAATGAAACAGGGAACCCAATGCTGGATATTAAAATCGAGAGAAATGGAATGGAAGTTGCAGCTGGGAGGCATAAATAAGACTTTGCAGGCCACGGTAAGGACTTGATATTTCACACTGACAAAGGCATTAGAAGTTTTGTGCAGAGAAATGATTTTAAATGGTTTCTGTAGGTAAAGCAGCTTTGGCTGTTATGTGGAGAACTGATACTAAGGAAGGAAGAGTGAAATTAAAAGGTCAGTTAGGAAGCTCTTTAAATAGTCTGGGTGAGAGATAATAGCACCTTATTTAAGACTTTAGTGTAATTCCCTCTAGTATTTGCCTATGCATTTTAGTGTATGTAAAATTAACATGATTGGGATTAACAAATATGTATAGTTAAGTGTTATGCTTATATGAAAATATTTTCAAAATTTTAAATTCTCATACAAAGTAGTAATTATGTATCTGACAAATATTTTCTTGGTTCTTTGTTTGCAAATTTAAGTGTTATGACAAGAAATTTTAAATTAAAAAACTGGAGAAACTATATCCTCAATATTAAAAAATAAATGAATGTTTAAAAAAATGATACTATGTCTATCTATATGCTAGAATGAAAAGTGAAAGAAAGTGAAAGTCACTCAGTTGTGTCTGACTCTTTGCAACCCCATGGACTATGCAGTCCTTGGACTTCTCCAGGCCAGAATACCAGAGCAGGTAGCCTTTCCCTTCATCCAGAGGATCTTCCTAGCCAGGGATCGAACCCAGGTCTCCCGCATTGCAAGTGGATTCTTTACCAGCTGAGCCACGAGGGAAGCCCAAGAATACTGGAGTGGGTAGTCTATCCCTTCTCCAGCAGACCTTCCCATCCCAGGAATTAAACCAGGGTTTCCAGCATTGCAGGCAGATTCTTTACCAACTGAGCTATAAGGGAAGCCCATATGCTAGAATAGTATGCAGCTATTAAAAATAACACTCAAACTTATAAAACATGGAATAAAGTTTGTATAGTGGAAAGTTCAAAAAGCAGAATAAGACTATATATACCAAATGTTCTCAACTAAAAAAAAAAAATATATATATATATCAAATATACTGGAAGAAATATATAAAATATTTTTCTATGTGGTAAGATTATGGATATTTGATTTTCTTTTGTATCTGTATTCAAATTTTCTTCAGTGAACTGGAATTAATTTTGTAATTTAAAAAATACTTTCATATTTTGAAAAACTAAGTAAAAGGGAGCAGAACAAAACACTTTCACACATTATTTTGAGCTAAAGGCAATCAAATCTCAGCAGGTTCAAGAAAAACTCTTTTCCTCCCCCTCAACTGCCCAAATTTACACTGGAAAGGGGGTTGATACCAGGAAGGGAGCAATTACCAGAGGCACTTTTTACCAAAGACACTTATCTGCATAAGAGCACAACTTTTGTTTTCTCTGCTTCCTATAATGGGGCATTCCTTGCCTTTGCATCCCCAGGCCTCTACCCCTTTCCCTCTCTCAGGATGTTTGGCTGCATTTTTATTTTTTATAATTTTATTTATTTTTGGCTGCACTGGGTCTTTGATGCTTTGTGCAGGCTTTCTCTAGTTGCTGCGAGCAGGGACTCCTCTTCGATGTGGTGTGCAGGCTTTTCATTGCAGATCATTGGCTCTAGGTACATGGGCTTCAGTAGTTGCAGCTCATGGGCTCTAGAGTGGAAGCTCAGTAGTAGTGGTGCAGGGGCTCTGATGCTCTGAAGCATGTGGAATCTTCCTGGACCAGGGATGGAACCCGCGTCTCCTGCATTGGCAGGTGGACTCTTAACCACTGTGCCACCAGGGAAGTCCTGGCTGCATTTTTATATTTGGCTTAGTCTTTATATCTTTATGATGATCCTGTACATATGTAATTTTGTTTTTCTCTTATTAACCTGTCTCTTGTCAATCTGACTAGAAGGGCAGCCAAAGAAACTAGAAAGGCAGAAAGAAGGAAAAAGGCAGAACCTAGAAAGGCCCTTCATAAGGAATACAGAGAATTGCAATATATAGGTTCAAATGCCTGATATGGCACTACTCAACTATTTCTTGGACTAGTTTTTCTCTTAAACATCAATTTCCTCACTTTTAAAGTGAAGATAATAGTATCAAACTCAAAGAATGACTCTGACAATTATGAATTTAGTCAACTCAGTATAGTTCTTAACATATTAAATGCTTGATAAATATATTTCAAAAATATGAAAATGTGATGGTTTGAGAATTCATATTTCAAGTAAAATGCAAAATCTCACTGTTAGTGAACGACTGACTGAAAATGCCCATCCTGGCAAGGCAGGATAATAAATGCTTGCATGAATTATCTCACAATAGGAGGTCCCGATAAGGAACACAGAACCGACAAGCTACCTGCTGCCAACTGAAATAACTCTGGAGGGGCCAAAAGGAGGAAGGACAGTATGTCTTGCCAGCCTCCCAGAAACCCTCATGCTGGAAACCATCTTGACTGAAAGATGTGTGCACCACCAGGAAGAGCTTTCAATCAGACCAAATATGGGCACAAGCAAGATGATTGGCCAGAGACAACCTGGAAAGCTAACCCAATTACCATGAAACCTGATACTGCAAGCCATCTGGCAGAGGAGTTCTCCTGGGTTCCTATACCCCGCAGCTCTCAGCCCAGGCACCCCTTTCCGATAGTCTTTTGCTTTCTCAGTATAGGTGTCTCCTTGGCCAAGTCAACAATTCACTTCCGAGTGTTAGACCAGAGCCTGCTCTCAGGCCCTGGAAGGGGTCCCCTTCTGATAACATCACACGAAGACCTGATTTAAAATGAGTGGGAAATGTTATCTACTCTTTTACTCTGCTCACTGTTGTCTGCAATCCAGCTCAAACTGGAGAAAAATGACTCTAAAATTAATGCAAAAGGTAAACCAAATTGTTAACTTCCTTCCTTGGGACATCTGCCTGCCTAAAGTCCTCCCTTAATGCTGGAAATAAATTTTCAATCTTTGCTGCAAAAATCTGTATTCCTAAAGCTGAATGTAAATGTTAAAGAGGAATCCTCAAGTCCTCTTTTGTTTAAGCAGACGCTACATGAAAGTGATTAAAGCAGTTTCCCAGTTTTGCTGCTGAGGGCTTAGAAATTCATGTTGTTCTGACTTAATTTAACAGAAAATCGTCAAGGGACTACAGATTGAGGATGGGCTTCCCTGGTGGCTCAGACAGTAAGAATTCACCTGTCAATGCAAGACACTCAAGAGATGTGGCTTTGATCCTTGGGTCGGAAAGATCCCTTGGAGAAGGGAATGACTACCCACTCCAGTATTCTTGCCTGGAGAATTCATCGACAGAGGAGCCTGGTGGGCTACAGTGTATGGGTTTGTTAAGAGTTGGACACAACTGAGCGACTAAGCACAACACAACAATAGACTGGGAACAGGAAGCACTTTTAACAGAATAAATATCTAAATTTATTTTAGCCAAAGATTCCCTTTGGCCAAAGAGTCAACATAATCCTGTCGACTACAGATTTTGAAGACAAAGGATAAAAATGCCCTTTCACGACAGGAATCTAAAACTACCTTATTTGCCACAGATTTTTTTCCCAAAAGGATGAGGTTAGATTTTGATGTGTGTGGCAGGCAGGGGAATTGTGACTCTCAGTCACATCCAAGCTACCTACTTCTAGTTATGTCCTTTATTCAGCCAGCCCTGGATGGAGGTAAACTTCCTTATTTTCACATTTTTAAAAGAATAAACAATTTCAAATTACTTCTCTAAGCAGCTTCATAGGAATGGAAACATGGTATACTGTGTATTAGGGCTTCCCAGGTGGCACTAGTGGTAAAGAACACTCCTACCAATGCAGGAGACTCAAGAGACTGGGGTTTGATCCCAGGGTCGGAAAGAGCCTCTGCAGCAGGAAATGGCAACCCACCCCAGTATTTGTGCCTGGAAAATTCCACGGACAGAGGAGCCTGGTGGGCTACAGTCTGTGTGGTCGCGAAGAGTTGGACGTGACTAAACACATGGAGCATACTGTGTATTGGCAACTAAAGCACTGATTTCCTAGGAAACACAACTGCAGTTGTCTCTACTTTCAAGACTAAAAATCTAGATTTTGAGAACAAATAAATTATGAAATAGTTACAGTACACAATGTATCTTATTCTTATCAAAGACTATATCAAGTTTTCTTTTAGATGGAAACTTCAGTCCTGAATTTAATGTTTATTTGTAAGTCCTACTTATTGGTGATAGAGTTTTAGAATCAGAGGGGCCTATTTAACCCCATCCTTCTCTTTTGGATAAAAAAAGTGACAGAGATACATAAATATACATTATTTTAGTAGCAATAAATTAAAGTAATTATATAGTGTTTTGATATATATGCTCTTGTTCCATCGAATAATTCTGTCAGATTATAACAGTATTCTTTTCCCCATTTTTCAAGTGAGAAAGCTGGAAAGGAATCAAAGGTGATAAATAACTTTCCTACAGTCACTGAACTAGTAAGTACCAGAGTCATTGTTTGAACATAGGCTTTTTCACTCTAGATCCAGTGTTCTCTGTAGTACAGAAAATCATCTTTCTTTGCCATATTTTCTGTTAAGGTAGGTTTTCTTATGGTACATGTGAGGATTATGGACTGAAATTCACTATAGTCAATTACGGCACACAGATTTCCAAAACCATTTCTTCTTTTCAAATATCTTATCCAAAAGGTGACTTTAAAGAACAGGTTCTGTCTTTAACATGGCCAAAACGACTCACCAGGAAACTGTGTTTACATTTCCCACTAAAGAATCCAGTTAGGTAATCTTTTCCCATGCTGTGTTAACAACTTTAATACATTTAGAGATGACTAAAAGAAACAAATAATTTGTCTGAATAACAGAGCATAAATGGGACCATAATTTTGTAAGCAACTATGTAGAATAGGCTTCCCCGGTGGCTCTGATGGTAAAGAATCTGCCTGTAATGCGGGAGACCTAGGGGTTGGACCCGTGGGTCAGGAAGATCCCCTGGAGATGGGAATGGCAACCCACTCTAGTATTCTTGCCTGGAGAATTCCATGGACAGAGGAGCTTGGCAGGCTACAGTCCATGGGGTCACCAAGAGTCGCACACAACTAAGCAACTAACACGCACACGTGCACACACACACACACACACAGAATGCTAGCATGGTTAGAAGAAGAGTGAACCAACAGTACGTAGATCTACAGGGACAAACCTTGGTTTAGTCACTTAACACATTGTGTTTCATCTGAAAAACAGAGTAATGATCTATAGCATTTCTGCAAGGATTACATAAAAATGTATGTGATACTAATCTGTAAGCCCTCAAGTACTATGCATAAATATAAAGAGACAGAGTTACTGATTTGCTCATTGTATTTCCTAATGCAGATACTAATCACAATTCAATCAACATGAATAGTTAAAACATATTTTAAGCTATAGAAGTGTTATTGAAAGTTGTACATAAAACAAAGAAAGCAAGTTTTTAATAATCTAAATAATCACCATCACTTAATACTTGTAAGTTAAAATTTTTACATTGAGAATAACTATAAAATGCTGATTTACTTTCTATAAGTCATATACATAATCAGTCTTGCTTCCTTATCATCTGAAGCATCTTTACAAAGTACCATCCCCCTTTTGAATGCTCTAACAATGTCATTTAACTTAATGTTTACATATAAAAGACATTCAAATTATTACTGATTCTAACAGTGATGATAATGTTGGTTGTCAATATTTAAAGAACTAAAATACAATGAATAAGATATATTTAATATAAACTATAGTGAAAAAAATTAATCTTCTTTAAATGATTAAAAAATCTCTTCAAGATCTTGCCTTGCTTTAGGAATCATCCTTATAAATGTAAATTATTGTGCAGTAGTTTAGCAATAATTCAGCTCTCTAAGCACAGTAGTAATGAATTTATTTTAACATGTGTTTTTTTTAGCATAAGTTAAATACGTGCAATCCCAATATTCTCCAAATTATTCATACTATTTTGGATTAATTTTATCAACCCATAATCTACCATAATTAAAATCAAACCTAATCTTCCTATTACTAGTCTTCTCTACTGTAACCAGAGTTTAAAAACTCAAAAGTTTTTGACTCATGAAAAAAATAAAAAGAAAGCAAAAGAGGGACATTGAAGTATGAACTTTTCATAGCTGACCCAAAAAAGGTAATTCTGAGACCTATTACTGATAGTGTTTATGTCCTACACATGTTTACTTTAACAGCATATTTATAAGCATTCATGTGATATTTTAATAATTATAGTACATACCAGTTGACGTATTGAATCCAAAGCTTTAAAGAAAAAATAAAGAAAAGCTCTGTAAGAAATCTCTAATTATGCAACTAGTGTAGAATATATTTTGCATTTAAAAAAAAAGACTTTAAAATTAGAAAACAGGAATTACCAAGAATTTCCTGATGATTTTCTGAATTCTACATTTGTAATTGCACCAAACTTAATTCTCATATTAAACCTCTGAAAATATATGAATTAAATATTTTATGAGTTTAAGACTGCAGCACTGGAAATAAAAAATAACTAAAGAAGACAACATGCCTAGTAATTTTTCTAGGAAAAATAAGATACCTAGTAATTTTTCTCAGGAAATAAAAAAAATTAAGAACATTATTTAGAGCATCTGATGTTTATATATCTTATAGAGAATAAACAGTTAATAAAGATAGATGAAATTTTGACAGATAAAGATGAAAACAATCTCCTAAGTTTCAAAGAATCAAAGTTAAAGTTGGAAATTTTGCCCTACCAGATATAAAAATTTATTACATAGCAATAATTACAAAAGTATTGTTCTGATAACAAAATAGACTCAACAATGTTACTAACAAAAATAAATAATAACTCATTTATTTGGCGTATACTATGGGTTAATCACTGTGTTAAATGAAATAGGTTTTAAACATATTTGTATTTTATTTATGACACATATTTAGTTCTCTTAATAAATTTATAAGTACTATCTCCGTTTTACAGAAGAGGAAAGAAAAGTGCACAGGTAAGGTAACAGTTAAGGGTACAGAGCTAAAATACTTGCATGTACTTAATAACAGCATATAATAACTTAGTATATGATAAACACAGCATTTCAGGTGAATGTTTATTTACATGATTTATTTATTAAATTAGCTGGCTAACATTTTAGGAAAAAAGGTAGAGACTCATGTCACTTTATACAAAATTAATTTCCATATGAATTAAGATGTTTATTAAATTTTAAAAGTACCATAATTATATTTATATAATTTTTTAAAAATAAATTTATTTATTTTAGTTGGGGGCTAATTACTTTACAATATTGTAGTGGTTTTTGCCATACATTGACATGAATCAGCCTTGGGTTTACATGTGTTCCCCATCCTGAACCCCCCTCCCACCTCCCTCTCCATCCCATCCCTCTGGGTCATCCCATTGCCCCAGCCCTGAGCATTTGTCTCACGCATCGAACCTGGAATGGTGTTCTGTTTCACATATGATAATACACATGTTTCAATGCTATTCTCTCAGAACATCCCACCCTCACCTTCTACCTCAGAGTCCATAAGACTGTTCTATACATCTGTGTATCTTATTCTGTCTCGCATATAGGGTTATCGTTACCATCTTTCAAATTCCATATATATGCATTAGTATACTATATTGGTGTTTTTCTTTCTGGCTTACTTCACTCTGTATAATGGGCTCCAGTTTCATCCATCTCAATAGAACTGATTCAAATGTATTCTTTTTAATGGCTGAGTAATATTCCATTGTGTATATGTACCACAGCTTCCTTATCCATTCGTCTGCTGATGGACGTCTAGGTTGCTTCCATGTCTTGGCTATTGTAAACAGTGCTGCGATGAACACTGGGGTACAGACAATCTCTTTAACAAGTGGTGCTGGGAAAACTGGTCAACCACTTGTAAAAGAATGAAACTAGAACACTTTCTAACACCGTACACAAAAATAAACTCAAAATGGATTAAATATCTAAACGTAAGACCAGAAACTATAAAACTCCTAGAGGAAAACATAGGCAAAACACTCTCCGACATAAATCACAGCAGGATCCTCCGTGACCCACCTCCCAGAATATTGGAAATAAAAGCAAAAATAAACAAATGGGACCTAATTAAAATTAAAAGCTTTTGCACAACAAAGGGAACTATAAGCAAGGTGAAAAGACAGCCTTCAGAATGGGAGAAAATAATAGCAAACGAAGCAACAGACAAACAATTAATCTCAAAAATATATAAACAACTCCTGCAGCTCAATTCCAGAAAAATAAACGACCCAATCAAAAAATGGGCCAAAGAACTAAACAGACATTTCTCCAAAGAAGACATACAGATGGCTAACAAACACATGAAAAGATGCTCAACATCACTCATTATTAGAGAAATGCAAATATTTATATAATTTTGAATTAAGAATACTGAGAAAAAAACCTAAGAGAAACTCATAATATATTTGGTTACATAAAATCAAAAAACATCTACATAGAAAAATTTTCCATCACCAAATCAAATATTAATTTAATTAACTAAATTTAATTAATTTAATTTAAAGTATGCTGCACTCAATATGCCAGCAAATTTGGAAAACTCAGAAGTGGCCACCGGACTGGAAAGGGTCAGTTTTCATTCCAATCCCAAAGAAAGGCAATGCCAAAGAATGTTTAAACCACCGCACAGTTGCACTCATCTCACACGCCAGTAAAGTAATGCTCAAAGTCCTTCAATCTAGGCTTCAACCGTACGTGAACCGTGAATTTCCAGATGTTCAAGCTGGATTTAGAAAAGGCAGAGGAACAAGAGATCATATTACCAACATCTGTTGGATCATAGAAAAAGCAAGAGTTCCAGAAAAGCATCTACTTCTGCTTTATTGACTATGCCAAAGCCTTTGACTGTGTGGATCACAACAAACTGTGGAACATTCTTTAAGAGATGCGAATACCAGATCACTTGACCTGCCTCCTGAGGAATCTGTATGCAGAAGCAACAGTTAGAACTGGACATGGAACAACAGACTGTTCCAAATTGGGAAAGGAGTACGTCAAGGCTGTATATTGTCACCCTGCTTATTTAATCTATATGCAGAGTACATCATGCAAAATGCTGGGCTGGAGGAAGCACAAGCTTGAATCAAGATTGCTGGGAGAAATATCAACAACCTCAGATATGCAGATGACACCACCCTTATGTCTGAAAGCGAAGAACTAAAGAGCCTCTTGATGGAAGTGAAAGAGGAGAGTGAAAAAGTTGGCCTAAAACGCAACATTCAGAAAAATAAGGTCATGGCATCCGGTCCCATCAGTTCATGGCAAAGAGATGGGGAAACAATGGAAACAGTGAGAGACGTTATTTTCTTGGGTTCCAAAATCACTACAGATGGTGACTGCAGCCACGAAATTAAAAGACGCTTGCTCCTTAGAAGAAAAGCTATGACCAACCTAGACAGCATATTAAAAAGCAGAGACATTACTTTGCCAACAAAGGTCTGTCTAGCCAAAGCTATGGTTTTTCCAGTAGTCATGTATGGCTGTGAGAGTTGGACTATAAAGAAAGCTGAGCACCAAAGAACTGATGCTTTTGAAATACAGTGTTGGAGAAGACTCTTGAGAGTCCCTTGAACTGCAAGGAGATCCAACCAGTCAATCTTAAAGGAAATTAGCCCTGAATATTCCTTGGAAGGACTGATGCTGAAGCTCCAATACTTTGGCCACCTGATGCGAAGAACTGACTCACTTGAAAAGACCTTGATGGTGGGAAAGATCGAAGGCAGGAGGAGAAGGGGACAACAGAGGATGAGATGGTTGGATGGCATCACCGACTCGATGGACATGAGTTTGAGTAAACTGTGGGAGTTGGTGATGGACAAGGAGGCCTGGAGTGCTGCAGTCCACGGGGTCACAAAGAGTCGGACACGACTGAGTGACTGAACTCAATTAAATATTAATACACATAATAAACCAGTAATATTGACTTTAATATAGAGAACAAAGTCTATTCTCTCCAATACAGATGTTTTTACAAATAATAAAAATACTGGCACTCTAAATAGAAAAAAATGATAAAGAAGAGGGCACTATCAGAGAAAAAACAGAATGATCAATTAACACAAGAAAATATTTTTATATTTAGTAGTAATCAGTGAAATGCACATTAAAATAATAGGAAGTCTCTTAGTTGCCTAATGAGCAAAGATAGCTGGTATTAGGAGAAATACAGTAAAATCTCCACTCAAAATTATTGCTGACGTGAGACTTAACTGACAACGTGTTTCAGGGGAATAAATATGTGATGCATAAAGTATCTTTTTTAAAAAAGTCATTCTTAGATTAAAAAATCTCACACGTTATAAATTTACCCTAACCTAATAAATAGGCATACATTTTTGTAAAAATATGTCTGTGGGCATATATAATGGGGATAAACAATTGGAAGCAAACTAAACTGCAACAATTCAATACTGTTTCAGCAAGTTCTATCAAATCAATATGTATTAGAATATACTATGCTATGACTAAAATGGTGATTCAAATCTTTATATACTGACATGAAAATGTGTTCAAGATTATTGATAAGAAAAGCAAGATACAGACAAGCATCCTTAATACTATCCTAATTTCATGAATACTGTGCATAGGCACAGAAAAAATTCCAAAAGATTACAAATTGAGTCTGGGTGGGAATTTAGATAGCT
Source organism: Giraffa tippelskirchi (assembly GCF_054371585.1). Classification (NCBI taxonomy): domain Eukaryota; kingdom Metazoa; phylum Chordata; class Mammalia; order Artiodactyla; family Giraffidae; genus Giraffa; species Giraffa tippelskirchi. The sequence continues at coordinate 69,353,657 of NC_137277.1, forward strand.
TTTTCTTTTTTAAAAAAAAATTTCCTACCTCTTCTGAAATCAACAATAACAGTGACAAAGTCTATAAAATAATCTCAAAGAGTAAGTAGGAGCCAAAAAGAGAAGGAAATATGTTTTTAAGATAACAAGGAATAAAGAAGAAGAGAGAAGGAAGGTAATAACTAAAGGGATAATATATGAAAAGAGAGACAGTAGACTCCCAGATAATAGGGATGAAAAAGCGCAATAGCCAAAAGGAAAAAACACATAATTTGGATCATAAATAAGATTTAAAAACTATTATAGAAACAAGTTTGAATCCATGGTCAAATATCTTTGAAAGGACTATGGATCAAAAAAAGAGTGGAGGATGAAAAACTCATTTATTGTCCCATTTCTGATAATACAGTCACCAATTACTTCAGTGAAAAGAATAACGTGATGACTTAGTGATGAGCTACTATTTTATAACTCTGCACCAACAACTGGACTCCTCTTTCAAAAGCATTTAGCACAGAGGCTTCCCTGTGGCTCAGTGGTAAAGAATCAGCCTGTCAATGCAGGGTACATAGGTTCAATCCCTGGTCTGTGAGAATCCAGCATACTGCAGAGCTCCTAAGCCAGAGCATCACAGCTATTGAGCCTGTTCTTCAGAGCCTGAGAACTGCAAATACTGAGCCCACATGTTGCAACTGCTGAAGTCTGTGCACCCAGAGCCTGTGCTTTGGCCACCACAGTGAGAGGCCCGTGCATAGCAGCTGGATAGTGGCTCCCGCTCTCTGAAACTAGAGAAAGGCCTGTGCAGGGGTGAGGATCCAGCATAGCCAAAAATAAAAATCAATAAATAAAATTATCTTTAAAAATTAGAACAGATTTCTAAAACTATAACAATTAAAAACTACATATTAACTCTGAGACAGACAAACAGACTAATGAAACAGAACAGGAAATCCAGAAATCAATGGAGAAAGGACGTACCTCTGTAACAATAAACATCATTAGGGTAAATGAAAAATGATAATTCATATGATAATGAGAACTATTTGAATATACACAAAGTAACCTCTAGATGAATTCAACCCTTAAGTGTGACAATGTTGAACTTTATCTGAGGCTTGTGTTCCCTAAGAGAAGTGATAGCTGAGAAATCCTTTTACCTTTTTTGTGTTTCCAGAACTGACTGACTACAAAAGGCCACCCTGCCCTCATATATTCTTGATATGACCCATATCTACCCTTCCTCAATGATTATAACTTCCTTTTCTTCCCTTCTTTATAAAACCCCAAGTCTCCTTCATTTACTCTGAGATGGTCCTTACTGATGAACATTGTCCCTATTGTAAAAGTTTGAATATAATCATCTTAATTGCCTGTTGCCTCTGACAAATATGAAAAGCTAAGTAGTAAAACTTCTAAAAGAAAACATGAGAGAAAATCTTGGTAATACTGGGGCAGGTAAGAATTTCCCAAGTAGCAAAACATGGATAAGCCTCAAAAATACTATTCAGTGAAAAAAGTTGCAGGAAAATATTTGTGTTCACATGTGTATAATTAGGGATACAAACCTGTGTGACAAAAATACAAAAATATGGACAGGAAGAATGCAGAGGATAGCTCTTAACTTTTTGTGAGAGAGAGAGGTGAACATGGTAGGAGAGGAGAAGTTTAGCTGGAAACATATCCTCCTTTATAAAAAGATTTACAGCTAAGTTTCAAATAATTTGGGAATTTTGTTAAAATGAAGATTCTGATTCATTAGGACTGAGGTGATAGGGGAGGTACTGAGATTCTGCAGTTCTAATAAGCTACCAGGTAGAAAATACTGAAGAAAATATAGCTAACTTTATTAAACCTTTGTAGTGAACACAAAGAATCTACTATTTTTTACATGTTAGAAATAGTTCATTAGCAAATATAAAGTTCAGGAGAACTAGCAACCACCATAAGGTGCCACCAAGCAGTAGTAAATAATCCCTCTTTTAACTTTACATATGTTATAAGGCTGTTCTAATTCTGTGAAACATAAAGTAATATGCAGAAATATATAAACACATGAAAATAAGGAAAGTACTTGAGATCCTAAGAAAAAAGGCAGGGTAGTAACTTAAATTCTTATAACACAATTTTATAGTGAATTATTAATAAATACTTTTTTGTCATTTACACCCAAAAAGTTGACAAATGTCATAGTTAATTTAATCCTAACTTCTTCATCTGTCATTGATGAGATACTCCTGAGGGAGACTTTCTGAGGTGTTCTTACACTGTACTAAAAAAAGAGGACCATAATAGCATTAATTCAGATTAACATTTAGAATAACTTCAGATTACTATCTACAGTAACATAAGTAAATGGTCTCACACATACAAAAAAGAGTAAACTCTGCTTCATGAATGGATATTTTCTGTATCTGAAGAAGTAGGTTTAATAAATTTACATTAATTATACAGTCATTAAGCAGAGAATATAGTAAGGTCTATGAAGGCCAGGGCTTTGGTATGCTTTGTTCTCTACTATTGTGTCAGAATCTAGAATGCTCCTGATATATAAAAGCCCTCAACAAATACCTGTCAAATGAGTAAGTAAAATTTCATTTCATGACTTCAGTATACCACGATGTTGTAAAACATACAAAGATAAAATCAAAAGGTGGCCTTAACTGTTAGGGTTTTAAAATCTAGCAGAGAGAACACAGACACGTAGACTTAATTAATATATTATACACTATAAAATTATATATTTTATAGTATTGGTTATTTAGAAACCTATTTATATGTTTTTATATAGTAGAAAAAAGCATGGTAATGGGGAAAAGAAGGAAAGATATGTATTCAGAGAGAGGATTTATATATGAAAAATACATAATATGAAAAATAAATGAGGTAGTATGGATGGATGGTAAAATATACGCAAGTTGCTATGAAAACACATTAAGGAGTGAGTGCTCAGGGAGATCGAAATTAATTCTCAAGAATAAATATTAATTCTGAGTCTGGAGAATCCTCATGGACAGATGAGCCAAGCAGGCTATAGTCCATGGTGTCACAAAGAGTGGGACACAACTGAGCAACTAAGCATAGCACAGCACTGGGTCTTGAAAGATAAGGATAAGTAAAAGTTTGATAGGTGGCCTTGGACTGACGTGGGGGTAGATCAGGCATTAGGTGGCAAGAAACTGGAGACATACTCTGAAGAGAGGAATAGATAGAGAAGCTTGGAAAACTTCAAGCAATTTAGCATTTCAATGTTCACAGTATCGTAGAAAAAAGGATTGGAAATGAGGCTGACAAGACAGAAGAGAGGGAAGACTAAGACGTGTTTGGTTTATTAATCACGCTAAGAAATTTGACTTATAACTGATTATAATCAAGAGAGTGATTTGATTAGATTTCTATTTGAGAAAGATTCTTCAGTAGCAACATGAAATATGGACAAGAAGTTCATGTGCTAATAACTTCAGATTACTACTTTAGATTCCTAGCTAGGAGAAAAAGAGACTAGAGGTTATTTAAAATGGTTGAGGCCAACAGTGATTAGAGCCTGAACTAGGGCAGTGGCCCTGGGAGGCTGAGAAGACATAGAGATGCAGGAGATTTTATGAAATAGAACTGACAAGATCATCAGGGAGGTGTTAAGTCCTATATCCATGACTTGGGAGACTGGATTGATTGTGTAATAGATATTATATGCATACAGACACATGTGTGAACTAAAAGCATACACAAAAGACTGAAAGGTGTGAGGTAAGCATGTGGGCACACAGGAAAGATAAAATATGTAATATATAAAATGAAATAAACACTGGGAAAGAGTGGAGAAATAGCTCCAGAAAGAATGAAGAGGCTAAGACAAAGTGGAAATGACTCTGAGTTGTAGATGCGATTGGTGCTGAAAGTAAAGTCCAATGCTGTAAATACTGCATAGGAACCTGGAACATTAGGTCCATGAATCAAGGAAACTGGATATGGTCAAACAGGAGAGAGCAAGAGTGAACACTGACATTTAGCGATCAGTGGACTAAAATGAATGGGAATGGGCAAAATTCAATTCAGATGACCATTACACATACTTTTGTGGGCAAGAATCCCTTAGAAGAAATGGAGTAGCCATCACAGTCAACAAAAGAATCCAAAACACAGTTTAATTGTTCAGTTGTTCAGTCAGGTCCAACTCTGCAACATGGACTTTGCAAAGTCCATGTTTTTTTGCATGCCAGGCTTCCCTGTCCTCCACTATCTCCTGGAGTTTGCTCAAACTCATGTCCATTGAGTCAATGATGCCATGCAACCATCTTATCTTCTGTAGCCCCCTTCTCCTCTTGCCCTCAATCTTTCCCAGCACCAGGGTCTTTTCCAGTGAGTCAGCCCTTTGCATCAAGTGACCAAAGTATTGGAGTTTCAGCATGAGTCTTTCCAATGAATATTCAGGGTTGATTTCCAAAACCCAGTACTTAGTAGCAATCTCAAAACGACAAAATGATCTCAGTTCATTTCCAGGGCAAACCATTCAACATCACAGCTATCCAAGTCTATGCCCCAACCACTAATGCCAAAGAAGTTGAATGGGTCTAAGAAGACTGACAAGACCATTTCAAATTAACACCAAAAAAAGATGTCCTTTTCATCATAGGGGAAGATAATTCAAAAGTAGAAAGTCAAGAGATATCTGGAGTAACAGGCAAATTTAGCCATGGAGTACGAGATAAAGCAGGGCAAAGGCTAAGAGTTCTGCCAAGAGAACACACTAGTAATGGCAAACTCACTCTTCCAACAACATAATAGACAATTGGACACCAATACATGGACATCAACAGATGGTCAATACTGAAATCAGACTGATTATATTCTTTGTAGCCAAAGATGGAGAAGCTCCATACAGTCAGCATAAACAAGACCGGGAGCTGACCGTGGCTCAGATCATGAACTTCTTATTGCCAAATTCAGACTTAAATTGAAGAAAGTAGGCAAAACCACTCAACCATTCAGGTATGACCTAAATAAAATCCCTTATGATTATACAGTGGAAGTAAGAAATAGATTCAAGGGATTAGATCTGATAGACAGAGTGCCTAATGACCTACGGACAGAGGTTCGTGACACTGTACAGGAGACAGGGATAAGGACCATCCCCAAGAAAAAGAAATGCAAAAAAAAATGGTTGTCGGAAGAGGTCTTACAAATAGGTGAGAGAAGAAGAGAAACAAAAGACAAAGGAGAAAGGGATAGATACACCCGTCTGAATGCAGAGTTCCAAAGAACAGCAAGGAGAGCTAAGAAGGCCTTCTTAAGTGAACAATGCAAAGAAATAGAGGAAAAAATAGAACGGGAAAGACTAGATATCTCTTCAAGAAAATTAGAGATACCAAGGGAACTTTTCATGCAAAGATGGGCACAATAAAGGACAGAAATGGCAAGGACCTAACAGAAGCAGAGATTGAGAAGTGGTGGCAAAAATACACAGAAGAACTATACAAAGAGATCTTAATGATCCAAATAACCATGATGGTATGGCTACTCACCCAGACTCAGACATTCTGGAGTGTGAAGTCAAATGAGCCTTAGGAAGCATTACTACAAACAAAGCTAGTGGAGGTGATGGAATTCCAGCTGAGCTATTTCAAATCCTAAAAGATGATGCTGTGAAAGTGCTGCACTCAATATGCCAGCAAATTAGGAAAACTCAGCAACTCAAATGCACTCATTTCACATGCTAGGAAGGTAATGCTCAAAATCTTTCAAGCTAGGCTTTAACAGCACATGAACCGAGAATTTCTAGATGCACATATTGGATTTAGAAAAGGCAGAGGAAATAGAGATCAAATTGCTGACATCCACGGATCACAGAGAAAGAAAGGGAAAGAAAACATCCACTCTGCTTCACTGACTATGCTAAAGCCTTTTGACTGGGTGGATCACAACAAATGGTGGAAAATTCTGAAAGAGATGGGGATACCTGACCGCCTTACCTGACTCCTAAGAAACCCATATGTAGTTCAAGAAGCAACAGTTAGAACCACACATGGAACAATGGAGTAGTTCAAAACTGGGAAAGGAGTATGTCAAGGCTATTTACTGTCACCTTGTTTAGTTAACTTCTATGCAGAGTATATCATGTGAAATACTGGGCTGGATTTCAGCACAAGCTGGAATCAAGATTGCTGGGAGAAATATCAACAACCTCAAATATGCAGATGGTACCACTCTAATGGCAGAAAGAGAAGAGGAACCAAAGAGTCTCTTGATGGGGTGAAAGAGGACAGTGAAAAAGCTGGCTTAAAACTCAACATTCAAAAAACTAAGATCATGGCATCCAGTCCCATCACTTCATGGCAAATTATGGGGAAAAAGTGGAAACAGTGACAGACTTTATTTTCTTGGGCTCCAAAATCATTGTGGATGGTGACTGCAGCCATGAAATTAAAAGACACTTGTTCCTTGGAAAAAAAGCTATGACAAACCTAGACAGCATATTAAAAAGCAGAGACATCACTTTCCTGACAAAGGCCTGTATAGTCAAAGCTATGTTTTTTCCAGTAGTAATGTACAATGTGAGAGCTAGACCATAAAGCAGACTAAGTGCTAAAGAACTGATGCTTTCAAACTGTGATGCTGGAGAAGACTCTTGAAAGTCCCTTGGACAGCAAGGAGATCAAATCAGTCAATCCTAAAGGAAATCAGTCTTGAATAGTCATTGGAAGGGCTGATGTTGAAGATGAATCTGCAGTACTATGGCCACCTGATGTGAAGAACTGATTCACTGGAAAAGACCCTGATGCTGGGAAAGATTGAGAGTAGGGAGGAGAAAGGGGCAACAGAAGATGAGAGGGTTGGATGGCATCATCAACTCAAGGCACACGAGTGTGAGCAAACTCCAGGAGACAGTGAAGGACAGGGAAGCCTGGCGTGCTGCAGTTCATAGGGTTGCAAAGAGTCAGACACAACCAAGCAACTGACCAACAAATATATTGGGTTGGCCAAAGAGTTCATTTGGGTTTTTCTGTAGCAGCTCACGGAAAAATCCAAATGAACTTTTGGCCAACCCCATACAATATGGGGCATGAGAAGGCAATGGCAACCCACTCCAGTACTCTTGCCTGGAAAATCCCATGGACAGAGGAGCTTGGTAGGCTGCAGTCCATAGGATCACACAGAGTCAGACATGACTGAAGCGACTTAGCAGCAGCATACAAAGTGTGAGAGAAAAGATGGATGTAGATCCTAGGTGATGCTCGTGGTGAAGGACCTGCCTGCCAATGCAGGAGACCTAAGAGATGCAGGTTTGAGCCTGGGGTCAGGAAGATCCCTAGAGGAAATGACAACCCACTCCAGTATTCTTGCCTGGAGAGTCCCCGTGGACAGCAGAGCCTGGAGGGCTACAGTCTATGGGGTTACACAATGTCAGACACGACTGAAGAAACTGAGCTTGTACACAAGAATACAATGTGTGAGAGATAAGATGGACATAGATGGGAAATCATGTTTGTGGAAATGCCTTCTTTAAAAGCAGTCCTCATTTTAACTTCAAGTTACCTATACATTATACTTTTTATACAGTTCATGGGATTCTCACGGCAAGAATACTGGAATGGTTTGCCATTCCCTCCTCCAGTGGACCACGTTTTGTCAGAAGTCTCCAGTATGACCTGTCTGTCTTGGGTGGCCCTGCATGGCACGGGTCATAGCTTCATTGATTTTCTAAAGGAAATCAACCCTGAATACTCACTGGAAGGATTGATGCTGAAGCAGAAGTTCAATATTTGGCCACCTGATGCAAATAGGAGAGTGAAAAAGTTGGCTTAAAGCTCAACATTCAGAAAACTAAGACCATGGTATCCGATCCCATCACTTCATGGCAGATAGATGGGGAAACAGTGGAAACAGTGGCTGACTTTATTTTTCTGGGCTCCAAAATCACTGCAGATGGTGATTGCCGCCATGAAATTAAAAGATGCTTACTCCTTGGAAGGAAAGTTATGAACAACCTAGACAGCATGTTAAAAAGCAGAGACATTATTTTGTCAACAAAGGTCTGTCTAATCAAGGCTATGGTTTTTCCAGTGGTCATGTATGGATGTGAGAGTTGGACTATGAAGAAAGCTGAACATTGAAGAATTGATGCTTTTGAACTGTGGTGTTGGAGAAGACACTTGAGAGTCCCCTGGACTGCAAGAAGATCCAACCAGTCCATCCTAAAGGAGATCAGTCCTGGGTGTTCATTGGAAGGACTGATGTTGAAGCTGAAACTCCAATAGTTTGGCCACCTGATGCGAAGAGCTGACTCATCAGAAAAGACCCTGATGCTGGGAAAGACTGAGGGCAGGAGGAGAAGGGGACGACAGAGGATGAGACGGTTGGATGGCATCACCAATTCAATGGGCATGGGTTTGGGTGGACTCTGGGAGTTGGTGATGGACAGGGAGGCCTGGCGTGCTGCAATTCATGGGGTCGCAAAGAGTCGGATACGACTGAGCTACTGAACTGAACTGAATACCAAGTATAGAATAAACATACATAGTAGGATATAGGAGTTGTATCATTGCTTTAGGGGGAAAAGAGATTTTGGCCCCCTGAAGGATGTCCAGACAGTGGGAATAATTATTAGTACAGGGTCTTATAAAGTATGAGTGAGGAGGAAACAAGGAAGAGCTTTTGTGGTGAGCCAACAGAGTTTCCCCCAGCTCTAGGGATTCTTCCTTTCTTCCTTTTGCTCTGACTGTGGTTCTCCACTCAATACTTTCATTTCATTTTTCTGTGTTCTTTCACTTTCTCTTTCTTTTACTATTTAATCTGAACATTTTCTTCTATATTAATGGTTTTGATCTCATTTATTTGTTCTTTTAACTGTAATCCACTACAAATCCTTTTTGGAAATAAATGGTGTTCAAGTCACCTTTTCTTTCCTCTTTTAGAAACTCTTTAGATGTGGGGGATCATCTCTCAAGTGCATGTCTTTAAAAACAGGGAACTAAATTTGGGGTTGAACCCTTTACTCCTCAGGGAGAAGCTCTGGGTTTGAGTTCTCTTCAGTTGTAGGTTGTCTCATTGGGGTTAAGGTTGAGGCAAGACTGTGCCCCAACCTATCCAACCCCTTTTAATAAGATTTCCCTTTTATCTGCCTGATGCAGAGTTGTCATTCAGCCACTGGTTTTTTAAAAAGGATAGGGTTTTTTTTTTTTTAAGTTTTTAAAGAGGAAATTGTCCCATATGTAGTTGTAGCTTCAGTGAGCCTGTGGGAGGAGGTGAGTTCAGTATCTTCCTATATTACTAGCATCTAGAACTGGCCAGTTAAGTGAACCAAAGAGACCTATACAAAGACACAAAATTGAAACATCAAAAATCAAAGACAGGGAGAAAATATTAAAAGAAGCAAGAGAAAAACAACTTTCTAGGTACAAGGGGACCCTCATAAGACTATTAGCAGATTTTTTAGCATGAACATTGTGGTTCAGAGGAATAGCATAATATTGATATATTCAAAGCACTGAAAGAAAAAAATTCCAACCAAGAAAACTATACGTGGTAAAGTTACTATTCAGAATTTAAGGAGAGAGAGAGTTTTCCAGAGAACCAAAGCTAAATGAATTCATCACCACTCAGTTCAGTTGCTCAGTCATGTCTGACTCTTTGAGACCCCATGGACTGCAGCACACCAGGCTTCCCTGTCCATCACCAACTCCCGGAGCTTGCTCAAACTCATGTCCATCAAGTTGGTGATGCCACCCAACCATCTCATCCTCTGTCGTCCCCTTTTCCTCTCATCTTCAATCTTTCCCAGCATCAGGGTCTTTTCAAATAAGTCAGCTCTTCCCATCAGGTGGCCAAAGTACTGGAGTTTCAGCTTCAGCATCAGTTCTTCCAATGAATATTCAGGGCTGATTTCCTTTAGGATGGACTAGTTGGATCTCCTTGCTGTCCAAGAGACTCTCAAGAGTATTCTCCAACACATTTCAAAAGCATCAATTCTTTGGTGTTCAGCCTTCTTTATGGTCCAACTCTCACATCAACACATGACTACTGAAAAACCATAGCTTTGACTATACAGACCTTTGTCGGTAATGTCTCTGTTTTTTAATATGCTGTCTAGGTGTGTCATAGCTTTTCTTTCAAGGAGCAAGTGTCTTTGAATTTCATGGCCGCAGTCACCATCTGCAGTGATTTTGGAGCCCAAGAAAATAAAGTCCATTACTGCTTCCATTGTTTCCCCATCTAATTGCCATGAAGTGATGGGACTGGATGCCATTATCTTCATTTTTTGAAGGTTGTGTTTCAAGCCAGCTGAGTTATTTCAAATGGATGGAATTCCAGCTGAGTCATCACCACTAAACTAGCCTGATAAGAAATGTTAAAAGGGACTTTTTAAGTAGAAATGAAACGTGCTAATTAGTAACAAGAATATATATTAAAGAACAAATCTCACTGAAAAATAAATACACAGGAAGGAGAGTAAATTAAGTACTTATAAAGCTTATGAGCTTTAAAAGACACTAGTAGTAAAATCATGATTACAATAATTAGTTAAGGGATATACAAGATAGAAAGATATAAAATGTGACTTTTAAAACATAAAACATGGAGGTGGAGGAACAGTAAAAATGTGGAGCTTTAGAATGGGAACACATTTCAGTGGCTATCAACTTAAAACCAACTGTTAAAGATATAAGTTCGTGTATGTAAGCCTTATGGTAACCATAAAGCAAAGGGAAAGGGAAAGGGAAGTCGCTCAGTCGTGTCCGACTCTTTGCGACCCCGTGGACTGTAGCCTACCAGGCTCCTCCGTCCATGGGATTCTCCAGGCAAGAATACTGGAGTGGTTTGCCATTTCCTCCTCCAGGGGATCTTCCCGACCCAGGGATCGAACCCAGGTCTCCCACATTGGAGGCAGATGCTTTAACCATAAAGCAAAAACCTATAGTAAATGCACACACACACACAGGAGAGAAAGGAATATAAGCATATCACTAGAAAAAGTCATCAAACTACAAAGGAGAAGTAAGAGAAGAAGAAGGTAACAGAGGGAAACTACAACAGTTAGAAAACAATAAAATAATGGCAATAAGCACAGATCTATCAATAATTACTCGGATTGTAAATGGACTAAATTCTCCAATTAAAAGACACAAAGAGGATGAGTGAATAAAAAAACAAGACCCACTTACTTATATGCTGTCTACAAGAGGCACACTTCAGATGTAAGCACACATGCAGACTAAAAAGGAATGGAAGGAAAAAAGATATTCCATGCAAATGGAAACCAAAAGAAAGCTGGAGTAATGACACTTAAATCAGTTAAAACAGACTTTAAAACAAAGACTGTAATAAAAGACAAAGAAGAGCATTACATAATGATAAAGGAAGAGATCCAACAAGAGGATATAAAATGTGCAAATAATTACGCATTCAACGTAGTGGCACCTAATCATATAAATAAAGCATATATTAAAAGATGTAACAGGAGAAACTGACAGTCATACAACAACAGTAGGGAACTTAAAAACAGCCCACTTACACCAATAGATAAATCATCCAGATGCAGATTAAAAAGAAAACATTGACATTAAACAACATGTTAGATGAAGTATTAATAAATATTTACAAAGTATTTCATCTAAAAGCAACGAATACACATTCTTCTCAAGAGCACAAGGCAGATCGTATGTTAGGTCAGAAAACAGGTCTTAACAAATTTAAGAGGACTGAAATCGTACCAAGCAAGTTTTCTAATCACAATAGTATGAAACGAAAAATTAATGGCACAAAGAAAACTGGAAAATTCACAAACATGTGGAGATTAAACAAGATTCTACCGAGTAACCAGTAACCAATGGGTCAGTGAAAAAAATCAAAAGAGAAATTAAAAAACATCTTGATGCAAATAGAAATGGAAACGTAACATATTGAACTTTATGGGATGCAACAAAAGCAGTCCTAAGAGGGAAGTGCACAGTGATAAATGCCTACCTCAAGAAACTGGAAAAGTCTCAAATAAACAACCTAACTTTATGTCTCAAATAACTAGAAAAAGAACAAATTAAGTTAAAAATTAGTAAAAGGAAGAAAATAACAAAGAATAGCAAAGAAATTAATGAAATAGACACTAAAAATACAATAGAAAAAAATCAATGAAACTGAGAGCTAATTTTTGAAAAATTAAAAAAACTGGCAAAATTTTCTCTAGACTTATCAAGAAAAAAAGAGCCTCAATAAAATCAGAAATGGAAGAGATGTTATTATTGATACCAGAGAAATACAAAGAATTATAAGAGACTACTATGAATAATTACAAGGCAAGAAATCGGACAACCTAGAAGAAATGGATACATTCCCAGAAAGATACACCCTCCCAAGACTGAATCAAAAAGAAATAAAATACCTGAACAGACTGATTACCAGTAATGAAACTCAGTTATCAAAAATTCCAACGAATAAAAAAGTCCAGGATCAGACAGCTTTGCAAATAAATTCTGTCAAACATTTAAAGAAAACTTAATTTGGAACACTTCCAAATTCATTCTACAAGGCCAACATTACCTTCATACCAAAACCAGAAAGAGACCTTACAAAAATAGCAAATTATAGGCCAAATTCAACAATGTAGTAAAATGATCATATACCATGATAAAGTGGAATTTATTCAAGGAATGCAAGGATGGTTCAAAATCCACAAGTCCATCAACATTATACACCATATCAACAAGACAAAGGATAAAAATCAAACGATCATCTCAACTGATGCAGAAAAAGCTCTTGGCAATATTTAACATCCTTTATGATAAAAAGTTGGCTTAAGGCTCAACATTCAGAAAATTAAGATCGTGGCATCTGGTCCCATCATTTCATGGCAAGTAGATGGGGAAACAGCAGAAACAGTGGCTGACTTTATTTTTTGGGGCTCTAAAATCACTGCAGATGGTGACTGCAGCCATGAAATTAAAAGACACTTACTCTTTGGAAGGAAAGTTATGACCAACCTCAACAGCATATTAATAGTCAACAAAGGTCGGTCAAGTCAAGGCCATGGTTTTTCCAGTAGTCATGTGTGGATGTGAGAGCTGGACTATAAAGAATCCTGAGCGCCGAAGAATTGGTGCTTTTGAACTGTGGTGTTGGAGAAGACTCTTGAGAGTCCCTTGGACTGCAAGGAGATCCAACCAGTCCATCCTAAAGGAGATGAGTCCTGGGTGTTCATTGGAAGGACTGATGTTGAAGCTGAAACTCCAATACTTTGGCCACATAATGCGAAGAGCTGACTCATTTGAAAAGATGCTGATGCTGGGAAAGATTGAGGGCAGGAGGAGAAGAGGACGACAGAAGATGAGATGGTTGGATGGCATCACCAACTCAACGGACATGAGTTTGGGTAAAATGCGGGAGTTGGTCATGGACAGGGAGGCCTGGCGTGTGCAGTTCATGGGGTTGCAAAGAGTCGCACATGACTGAGCAACTGAACTGAACTGATTGATGATAAAAAAAAAAAAAAACCCTCAAAATGTGGGAATAGGGAGAACATATCTCAACATAACAGGTTTCCCTGGTTGCTCAGATGGTAAAGAATCCACCTGCAACGCCGGAAACCTGGGTTTGACCCCTGGACTGGGAAAAAATCCCGTGGAGAAGGGAACGGCTAACCACTCCAGTTTTCTTGCCAAGAGAATTCCATGGACAGGGGTCCTGGCAAGCTACAGTTCATGGGGTCAAAAAGAGTCGGACATGACTGAGTGACTAATACTTTCTTTCACTTTCACCTCAACATAACAAAAGCCAAAAGCCATACATGACAAACCCCAGCTAACAAGCTAATAGATAGAAGCTGAAGGCTTTTCTCTAAGATGAAGAACAAAACAAGGATGCTCACTTTTATTCAATACAGTATTGGAAGTCCTAGGCATAGTAGTCAGAGAAGATAAATAAAAGGAATTCAACCTGGAAAGGAAAAAGTAACACTGTCACTGTTTGCAGATGACATGATACTATATATAAAAAACCTTAAAGACTATCAAAAAACCATTAGAACTAATACATGAATTAAACAAAGGTGCAGTATGCAAAAATCTGTTTTGTTTCCTTACACTTACAATAAACTATCAGAAAGAGAAATTAAGAAAACCATCCCATTTGTAATCACATCAGAAATACCAAGAATAAATTTAACCAAGGAGGCAAAAGACCTGTATTTTTTTTCTTTATAAAATTCTTTTTTTTAATTTATTTTAATTGGAGGATAATTACTTTACAATATTGTAGCGGTTTTTGCCATACATTGACATGAATCAGCCATGGGTTTACATGTGTTCCACAACCTGAACCCCCTTCCCACCTCCCTCCCCATCCCATCCCTCAGGATCATCCCAGTTCACCAGCCCTGAGCACCCTGTCTCATGCATCGAGCCTGGACTGGTGATCTGTTTCACATATGATAATATACATGTTTCAGTGCTCTTCTCTCAGATCATCCCTCTGTCGCCTTCTCCCACAGAGTCCAAAAGATTGTTCTATATATCTGTGTCTCTTTTGCTGTCTCGCATATAGGATTATCATTACCATCTTTCTAAATTCCATATATATGCGTTAGTATATTGTATTGGTGTTTTTCTTTCTGGCTTACTTCACTCTGTATAATAGGCTCCAGTTTCATCCACCTCATTAGAACTGATTCAAATGCATTCGTTTTAATGGCTGAGTAATACTCCATTGTGTATATGTACCACAGCTTCCTTATTCATTCATCTCCTGATGGACATCTAGGCTGCTTCCATGTCCTGGCTATTATAAACAGTGCTGCGATGAACATTGGGGTACACATGTCTCTTCAATTCTGGTTTCCTCAGTGTGTATGCCCAGCAGTGGGATTGCTGGGTCATATGGCAGTTCTATTTCCAGTTTTTTGAGGAATCTCCACACTGTTCTCCATAGTGGCTGTACTAGTTTGCATTCCCACCAACAGTGTAAGAGGGTTCCCTTTTCTCCACACCCTTTCCAGCATTTATTGTTTGTAGATTTTTGGATAGCAGCCATTCTGACCGGCATGAGATGGTACCTCATTGTGGTTTTGATTTGCATTTCTCTGATAATGAGTGATGTTGAGCATCTTTTCATGTGTTTGTTAGCCATCTGTATGCCTTCTTTGGAGAAATGTCTGTTTAGTTTTTTGGCCCATTTTTTGATTGGGTCGTTTATTTTTCTGGAATTGAGCTGCAGGAGTTGCATGTATATTTTTGAGATTAATTCTTTGTCCATTGCTTCATTTGTTATGATTTTCTTCCATTCTGAAGGCTATCTTTTCACCTTGCTTATAGTTTCCTTTGTTGTGCAAAAGCTTTTAAGTTTAATTAGGTGCCATTTGTTTTATTTTTGCTTTTATTTCCATTACTCTGGGAGGTGGGTCATAGAGGATCCTGCTGTGATTTATGTCGGAGAGTGTTTTGCCTACGTTTTCCTCTAGAATTTTTATAGTTTCTGGTCTTATGTTTAGATCTTTAATGCATTTTGAGTTTATTTTTGTGTATGGTGTTAGAAAGTGTTCTAGTTTCATTGTTTTACAAGCAGTTGTCCAGTTGTCCCATCACCACTTGTTAAAGAGATTACCTTTTCTCCATTGTATATTCTTGCCTCCTTTGTCAAAGATAAGGTACCCATAGGTGCGTGGATTTATCTCTGGGCTTTCTATTTTGTTCCATTGATCTATATTTCTGTCTTTGTGCCAGTACCATACTGTCTTGATGACTGTAGCTTTGTAGTATAGCCTGAAGTCAGGCAGGTTGATTCCTCTAGTTCCATTCTTCTTTCTCCAGATTGCTTTGGCTATTCGAGGTTTTTTGTATTTCCATACAAATTGTGAAATTATTTGTTCTAGTTCTGTGAAAAATACCATTGGTAGCTTGATAGGGATTGCACTGAATCTATAGATTGCTTTAGGTAGTATACTCATTTTCACTATATTGATTCTTCCAATCCATGAACATGGTATATTTCTCCATCTATTTGTGTCCTTTTTGATTTCTTTCAGTGTTATATAGTTTTATATATATAGGTTTTTTGTTTTCTTAGTTAGATATATTCCTAAGTATTTTATTTTCGTTGAGATGGTGAATGGAATTGTTTTCTTAATTTCTCTTTCTGTTTTATCATTGTTAGTATATAGGAATGCAAGGGATTTCTGTGTGTTAATTTTATATCCTTCAACTTTACTATATTCATTGATTAGCTCTAGTAATTTTCTGGTGGAGTCTTTAGGGTTTTCTATGTAGAGGATCATGTCTTCTGCAAACAGTGAGAGTTTTACTTCTTATTTTACAATCTGGATTTCTTTTTCTGCTCTGATTGCTGTGGCCAAAACTTCCAAAACTATGTTGAATAGTAGTGGTGAGAGTGGGCAACCTTCAGAAAGAAAAAAAAAAACAGCTGAAGGCATTATGCTACCTGATTTCAAACTATATTACAAACACTAGTGATTAAAACTGTATGGTGCTGGTGTGAAAACAGATACATAGATCAATGAAACAGAATAGTCCTGGAAATAAACCTAATTCATGATGAAGAAGCCAAAAATATACAGTGGGGAAAGAACAATCTGTTGAATAAATGGTATTGGAAAAATTGGACAGTCCAATGTAAGCATGATAGTGGATAACTAACTTAAACCATACACAAAAATTAACTCGAAATGGATTAAAAATTTGAACATAAGTTCTGAAACCGGGCTGAGTGTGGCATGGCATACAAACACAGCTGTTGCACAAAACCCCCAGGGTGCAAAGGGCAGGGCCAGGGTGTTGATAGAGGGGAGGCATACAAACTTGGGCAATGCACACAAACCTCGTGGCACAGCCCAGAGAACATATAACCCTCAGAGGGTAGGTGGTAAGCCAAAACACGTGCATATAAACCCAGTGGCCATGCAGAGGGAGGTGCGGGGAGCTGGAACAAGTCCACACTAGTCCCACAATGCAGAAGCCAGCCCGGGGAGCCGAAACAAGTCCACACAAGCCCTGGGAGGCCGAGTGCGCACCCAGGAAGCTGATACAATTGCACACAAGCCCCTGGAGAGCCAAAACAAGTGCACACAAGCCCTGTGACACAGAGGGCGGGCCTCAGGAACTGAGACAAGTGCACACAAGCCCTGTGACTCAAAGGGCAAGCTCAGGGGGCTAAAGGAAGCCCACACAAGTCTCTGTGACACAGAAGGCACAAGAAAAGATCCACACAAGCCCCTACCTAGCAAGTTCCACCAGAAGTGGAGGGTGGGACAGGGGAACAGAAGCACCGGCAATAATCCCAGGGACAAGTAGGGGGCTGGCAGCACTGCAGATATGCTGAGAGGGTCACTTTGAAGTGGCTGCAGAAACAGACGCGCCTAACACTGCCAAAGCCAGAAAACTGCCCAAAGGCATACCGAACCTAAAGACACTCCAAAACCTACTACTGGACACTACACTGTCCTTTGGAGAGATGAGAACCAGCTCCATCAACCAAAACACAGGCACAAGTTCCCCAACCAGGAAAACATCATAGGACATAATGCAACCCCATCCACAGGGGTAGATTACACAACCAAGAACTATGACCTTGAGAGTCTTTTAAATTTTTTTTTCAATTTTTTTCTCTTATAAATCACACTGTTTATTCACACAACATATCTCCACCTTCACATTAGCCTTTAGCAGTGCTGTGGAGTTTTCCTCTTTGTATTTCTTGTTATAAAAATAAAAAAGTTCATTTTAAGATTCTTTCTTTTTATAAATCACCCTGTTTATTCCCCAACATATTTCCACCTTCACATTAGCCTTTTGCAGTACTGTGGACTTTCGCTCTTTGTTTTCCTTGTTAAAAAAAAAAATCACTTAAATCTTTTTTCCTTTTTTCTTATAAATCACACGGTTTATTCCCTCTGCATATTTCTACCCCCACATTAGCCTTTTGGTGCTGAGGAGTTTTGCTCTTTGTGTTTCTTGTCAAAAAAAAAAAAAGAAAATAATTCATTGTAAGATTTTTTCTTTTTTCTTGATGAGTTCTTGATATATTCAACTGCTTTTCCTATAGTTCTTTACTGGCTGTAGCTATTCCTGAATATACATAAATTTCCTCCACATATGTCTATTAATCTTTCAGTTCAGTTCAGTTCAGTCTCTCAGTCATGTCCAACTCTTTTTGACCCCACGGACTGCAGCACGCCAGGCTTCCCTGTCCATCACCAACTCCCGGAGCTTACTCAAACTCATGTCCATTGAATTGGTGATGCCAATTGGTGCCATCTCATCCTCTGTCGTCCCCTTCTCCTCCTGCCTTCAATCTTTCCCAGCATCAGGGTCTTTTGCAATGAGTCAGTTCTCCTCATTAGGTGGCCAAAGTATCAGAGATTCAGCTTCAGCATTAGTTCTTCCAATGAATATTCAGGACTCATTTCCTTTAGGATGGACTGGCTGGATCTCCTCGCAGTCCAAGAGACTCTCAAGAGTCTTCTCCAACACCACAGTTCAAAAGCATCAATTCTTTGGCGCTCAGCCTTCTTTATACTCCCAACTCTCACGTCCATACACGACTACTGGAAAAACCATATCTTTGACTAGACAGATCTTCGTTCATCTTTACTTTTCTATTTTTCCTTTTCTCTCTCTCTTTTTTGATCCTCTTTTCCACCTGCTCCTTTTCTGTTTTTCCTCTCTTCTCCTTTTTTCCCCTCTTTTTTTTATTCTCCCTTTTTTCTTTCACTCTTTCTTCTTTCACCACGTAAGTTAAATTGTTGAGCTCTCTATGCTATATTCCCCAGTTGAGCCTCTGCTCACGGTCAGATTTCAGATTGAGCATTAGCTAACTCTGCTTTTAATTGGTTTATATCACTTCTGGTTTCCCTTGCTCACCAAGTCCATCTCCTGTAGTCTTTTCTTTAGAACACTTTGGTTATAACTGCATGTGTGGAGGAAGCGTGTGTGTATATGTCCCAGTATTTCTGTAATTACCTGCTTGATCTACAACACAGGCACAAGTCACCCCTAATAAGAAATCAACACAAACCACCCAACCAACCTTTCCCTCCAAGGGCAAAAACCAAAAAGAAGAAGTAAAACAACCGTAAAGCCTGGGAAAAGGAGACCTCAAGTAGAACAAGTTAGGAAAAAAAAAATGAAAAGGCAGAGAAATACAACACAAATGAAAGACCAAGGTAGAAACTCACAAGACCAAATAAATGAAGAGGAAATAAGTAATCTCCCTGAAAGAGAATTCAGAATAATGATAGTAAAGATGCTCCAAAGACTTGAAAATAGAATGGAGAAAATGCAAGAAGCATCTGACAGTGTTAATACAATCACCAAGAACATATAAGAAATAAAGAATAAGCAAACAGAGATGATTAAAACAATTATTGAAATTAAAAATACTCTAAAAGGACTAATAGCAGAATAACTGAGGAGAGGAACGGATAAGTGAGCTGGAGGATAGAATGGTGGAAAAAACTGCTGAAGGGCAGAATAAGGGGAAAGGAATGAAAAGAATTGAGGATAGCCTCAGAGATCTCTGGGACAATATTAAATGCATCAGCATTCGAGTTATAGGGGTCCCAGTGAAAGAAGAAAAAAAAGGCACTGAGAAAATTTTTGAAGAAGAAATTATAATTGAAAAATTTCCAACATGGGAAAGAAAATAGTCAATCAAATCCAAGAAGTGCAGAGTCCCTTAGAGGTTAAACCCAAGGAGAAACACACTGAGACTCATATTAATCAAGCTAACAGAGATTAAGCACAAAAAAGAATATTAAAAGTAGCAAGGGAAAAGCAACAAGTAACATACAAGGGAAAACCCATATGATTAACAGCAGATCTTTCAGCAGAAACTGCAGACTAGAAGTGAATGGCAGTACATATTTAAAGTACTGAAAGAGAAAAACCTACAACCAATATTACTATATCCAGCAAAGATCTCATTCAAAATTGATGGAGAAATCAAAAGCTTTACAGAAAAGCAGAAGTTAAGAGAATTCAGCACCACCAAACCAGCTTTGCAACAAATATTAAAGGGACTTACATAGACAGTAAACACAGGAGAAAGGAAAGACCTACAAAAGCAAACCCAAAACAATCAAGAAAATGCCAACAGGAACATATGTATCAATAATTACCTTAAATGTAAACAAATTAAATGCACCAACCAAAAGATACAGACTGACTGAATGGATACAAAAACAAGACCCATATATATGTTGCCTACAGGAGACCTACTTCAGACCTAGAGACACATACAACTGAAAGTAAAAGGATGGAAAAAGATACTCCCTGCAAATCAAAACCAAAAGAAGGCTGAAGTGGCAATCCTTATTTCAAAATAAGGATTTAAAATAGACTTTAAAATAAAGAATATTACAAGAGACAAAGAAGGACACTACATAATGATCAAGGCATCAATCCAAGAAGAAGACATAACAATTGTAAATGTCTTTGCACCCAACATAGGAGCACCTCAATACATAAGGCAAACACTAACAGGCATACGAGGAGAAATCGATAGCAACACAATAATAGTAGGGGACTTTTAATACCCCACTTACACCAGTAGACAGATCATCAAAACAAAGAATCAATAAGGAAACACAAACCTTAAATGAAACATTAGACCAAATGGACCTAATTGATATCTTCAGGACTTTCCATCCAAATGCAGAAGCGCATGGAACATTCTCCAGGATAGACCACATCTTGGGCCACAAATCAAGCATCAGTAAATTTAAGAAAACTGAAATTGTATCAAGTATCTTCTTTGATCACAACACTTTGAGAATATATATCAACTACAGGGATAAAACAGCAAAAAACACAAACTCATGGAGATTAAGTGATACATTACTAAATAACAAAGAGATTACTGAAGAAATACTAAAGGAAATAAAAAGATTCATAGAAACAAATGACAATGACAACATGATGACCCAAAACCTATGGGATTTAGCAAAAGCAATTCAAAGAGGGAGGTTTATAGCAGTACAATCATACTTCAAGAAACAAGAAAAGCATCAAATAGACAGCCTAACTCTATATCTAAAGCAGCTGGAAAAAGAACAAAAAACCCCAAAGTCAGCAGAAGGAAGGAGATTATAAAGATCAGAGCAGAAATAACTGAAAAAGAAGTGAAGGAAACAATAACAAAAATTAATAAAAGTAAAAACTGGTTCTTTGAGAAGATAAATAAAATTGACAAACCACTAGCCAGACTCATCAAGAAAAAAAGGGAGAAAAATCAAATCAACAAAATTAGAAATGAAAATTACTAGAGCTAATCAGTGAATTTAGCAAGTTTCAGGATATAAAATCAATACACTGAAATCACTTGCATTTCTATATACTAACAATGAAAAATCAGAAAGAGAAATTAAGGAATCAATCTTATTCACCACTGCAACAAAAAGAATAAATATCTAGAAATAAACTTACCTAGGGAGACAAAAGAACTGTACACAGAAAATTATGACACTAATGAAAGAAATCAAAGATGACATAAACAGTTGGAGAGATATTCCATGTTCCTGGGTAGGGAGAATCAGTATTGTGAAAATGACTATACTGCCAAATGCAATCTACAGATTCAATGTGATCCCTATCAAATTACCAATGGCATTTTTCACAGAACTAGAACAAAAAATTTCACAATTCATACGGAAACACAAAAGACTCTGAATAGCCAAAGCAATCTTGAGAAAGAAGAATGGAGCTGGAGGAATCAACCTTCCTGACTTCAGACTATACTACAAAGCTACAGTCATCAAGACAATATGGTACTGGCACAAAAACAGAAATATAGACAAAAGGAACAAGATAGAGAACCCAGAGACAAGCCCACGCACCTATGGGTACCTTATTTTTGACAAAGGAGGCAAGAATACACAATGGGGCAAAGACAGTCTCTTCAATAAGTGGTGCAGGGAAAAGTGGACAGCTACATGCAAAAGAATGAAATTAGATCACTACCTAACGCCACACACAAAGATAAACTCAAAATGGATTCAAGACCTAAATGTAAGACCAGAAATTATTAAACTCTTAGAGGAGAACATAGGCAGAACACTTGATGACATAAATCAAAGCAAGATTTTCTATGATTCACCTCCTAGAGTAATAGAAAAAAAAACAAAAATAAACAAGTGAGACCTAATTAAACTTCAAAGCTTTTGCAACAGCAAAGGAAACTACAAACAAGGTGAAAAGACAACTCTCAGAATGGGAGAAAATAATAGCAAAGGAAACAACTAATAAATAATTAATTTCCAAAATATACAAGCAGCTCACACAACTCAATACCAGAAAAGCAAACAACCCAATCAAAAAGTGGGGAAAGTACCTGAAGAGATATTTCTCCAAAGAAGACATACAGATAGCTAACAAGCACGTGAAAATATGTTTAGCATTACTCATTATTAAAGAAATGCAAATCAAAACTACAATGAGATACCACCTCACACCAGTCAGAATGGCCATCATCAAAAAGTCTACAAACAATAAATGCTGGAAAGGGTGTGGAGAGAAGGGAACATTCTTTCACTGCTGGTGGGAATGTAAACTGATAAAGCCACTATGGAAGATGATATGGAGACTCCTTAAAAAGCTAGGAATAAAGTTACCATATGACCCAGCAATCCCACTCCTAGACATATACCCTGAGGAAATCAAAACTGAGAAAGATACATGTACCCCAATGTTACTGCTGCACTATTTACGACAGCTAGAACAGGGAAGCAACCTAGATGTCCATCGACAGATGAATGGATAAAGAAGCTCTGGTACATATATACAGTGGAATACTACTCAGCCATAAAAAGGAGTGCATTTGAATCTGTTCTAATGAGGTGGACAAAACTAGAGCCTATTATACAGAGTGAATTAAGTCAGAAAGAGAAATGTAAATATCATATACTGACATATATATATGGAATCTGAAGAGATGGCACTGATGAATTTATTTTCAGGCAGCAGTGGAGAAACAGACATAGAGAACAGACCTATGGACACGGTGGGAGGAGAGGAGGGGGAAGGGGAGATGTATGGAGAGAGTAACATAGAAATTTACAATACCACATGTAAAAGAGATAGCCAATGGGAATTTGCTGTCTGACTCAGGAAACCCAAACAGGGGCTCTGTGACAAGCTGAAGGGTGGGTGGGGAGGGAGGACATGGGTGTACCTATGGTTGATTCTTGTTGATGTATGACAGAAAACCACAAAATCCTATAAAACAATTATCCTTCAATTAAAAAATTTAAAAAAAGATCTGAAACCATACAATTCCTAGAAGAAAACATAGGCAATAAGCTCCTTGACATAGGCCTTAGCAATAATTTTTTGAATCTGATACCAAATATAAAAGCAACAACAGCAAATATAAACAGGTGGGACTACATCAAACTAAAAAGCTTCTGCACAGCAAAGAAAACTAACAACAAAATTTAAAAGGCATCCTACTGAATGAGAGAAAATTACTGCAAATCATATACCTGATAAGAAGGTAATAGCCAAAATATATGAAAACTCGTACAACTCAATAGCTAACACAAATGGAAAACATTGATTTTAAAAATGGGCAAAAGATCTGAATGGATGTTTTCCAAGGAAGACAGGGAGATGGCCACCAGTACGTGACGGCCATCACGAAAAGATGTCTATGCTATTAATCGTTGTGCCTGTGTGCTAAGTCGCTTCAGCCATGTCCAACTCTTTGCAATCCCATGGACTATATAGCCTGCCAGACTCCTCTGTCCATGAGATTCTCCAGGCAAGAATACAGGAGTGGGTTGCCATGTCCTCCTCTCAGGGATCTTCCTAAGCCACGGATTGAACTCGTGTCTCTTAAGTCTCCTGCATTAGCAGGAGGGTTCTTTACCACGAGCACCACCTGGGAAGCCCCGTTAATCATTATGTAAATGCAAATCAAAATGAGAAGTTACCTCACTCCTGTTAAAATGTCTGTTACCAAAAATTCAAGAAATAGCCAGTGGTGGTGAGAATGTGGAGAAAAAGGAACCCTTGTGCACTGTTGATGAGAATGTTAACTGATGTAACTGCTATAGAAAACTGTATGAAGCCCTCTCAAAAAATTAAAATTATAATTACAATATGATTCAGCAATTCTACATCTGGGTATTTACAGGAAGAAAATTAAAAAACAGTAATTTGAAAAGATATATGTATCCCAATTTTATGCTTACTGCAGCATTTACAATAGCCCAGATACAGAAACAATCTAGGTACCCACTGATGGATGAATGGATAAAGATGTGGTATATATAAATACTCAACCATATAGAAGAATGAAATCTTACTATTCAAGACAACATGGACAGATGTGGAAAACATTATGTTAAATGAAACAAATCAGACAGCGAAGGCCAAATAATGTATGATGTTTCTTATATGTAGAATCTTATATGTAGAAAACAAGCCTAGGGATAAATAGAGTCAATGGTGGTTGTTAGATGCAAGGAGCTGGGTCTGAAGATATGTGTGAACTTTTTTTAAGCTTAAATAAATCTAAAAAGATTTGTAATATAACCAGTGATTGTGAAAATATTTCATTTAACATAGGAAACAAGAAAAAAAATGCAAACACTTCCCCATTCTCACATCCCAGCTCAACTGCAATTTTCTTCATGAAGCTGATTACCCTTGCTGTTGTGATTTTTCTGTATTCTGAACCTCCTCTGTATTTTCACTCTTTTCACTTGGCATTAATTCTAACAGTTATTTGTGGACTATTTTCTTTTACTATACTACAATGTTCCTGGATGTGAGAATTGGACTATAAAGAAAGCTGAGGCTAAAGAATTGATGCTTTTGAGCTGTGGTGTTGGAGAAGACTCTTGAGAGTCTCTTGGACTACAAGGAGATCCAACCAGTCCATCCTAAGGGAGATCAGTCCTGAATATTCATTGGAAGGAATGATGTTGAGGCTGAAACTCGAATACTTTGGCCACCTGATGTGAAGAACTGGCTCATTGGAAAAGACCCTGATGCTGGGAAAGATTGAAGGCAGGCGGAGAAGGGGACAACAGAGGATAAGATGGTTGGATGGCATCCCTGACTCAACGGACATGAGTTTGAGTAAACCCCAGGAGTTGGCGATGGACAGGGAGGCCTGGCATGCTGCATTCCATGGGGTTGCAAACAGCTGGACATGACTGAGCAACTGAACCGAACTGAATCTTCCTAAGATGGAGATTATGTTTTATTTAACTTTGAATCCCTTTGTGTACTGAACACCCCAGGGATATTTCTGATAGCTGTTTGAAAAAAACTGACTGAGTAAATAAGATTTTCAGTTCAGTCGCTCAGTCGTGTCCAACTCTTTGCGACCCCATGAACTGCAGCATGCCAGGCCTCCCTGTCCATCACCAACTCTCAGAGTTCACCCAAACCCATGTCCATTGAGTCGGTGATGCCATCCAACTATCTCATCCTCTGTCGTCCCCTTCTCCTCCTGTTTTTAAATGTCTATAAAATCATTCTTTATGAAACAATAAAGCCCCTTTAATAAACTAATGTAAAGAGCAATATCTAGACAAATCATGGCATGAATCAAAAATAAAAGTTAATATTCAATAAAGAATATTAATCTATTTCTCACTCATAATTTGATCCCATGGATAGGTGACAGCATTTACTGGTGAGAATGGAAAATTCTAGTGATTATGTGGAAGAGCTGAAAATCAGATTTTCAAATTAATATTACCCCCAATCTCGAAGGCATGATTATAAAATATGACTCAAATATGTTATTTAATACTAGAACATTTTAATGAAAATAAGATCTAGATATTACATGAGTAAGTTTATAATAAAAAAAACTAGACTACAGTATCATTTACATGAAAATTTCAGATGCATTTGCAACCTCTCATTTTCTGTAAGATCAACATGACATTTCAGTTATAAAACTCCTCAAGCTGGCATAAGGTAAATGCTCTGTTTATCTATCTCTGCATGCATTATGTGTGGATGTTTAGTTGTGTCCAACTCTTTTGAAACCCCATGGACTGTAGCCTACCAGGGTTCTCTGTCCATGGAATTCTCCAAGTAAGAATAGTGGAGTAGGTTGCCATTTCCTCCTCCAGGGGATCTTCCCAACCCTGGGATTAAACCTGCGTCTCTTGTGTCTCATCTCCTGCATTGGCAGGTGGATTCTTGACCACTTGCACCACCTCAAAACTTAGTGGTTTAACAGTTTATCTTTCGTGGCTTGCGGAGCTGATGAGCTCAGCTGGGCAGTCCTCCCTTGGGTACCTCAAATAATCAGATGGAAGCTGATATCATAATCAACAAAAGGAGTCTCCACTCAACATCTGGCACCTGAGCTAGGATGACTGAACAACTGGGAATCAATTAGTCAAGGATCTCATTTTCAACATGGCCTCTTCATCTGGCAAGTTTGTACTTTTTCACATAATGGCAGACTCAAGGTAGGCTGACTTTTTATGAGGTGACTGACTTTCCCAGAAGTTTCAAGAGAGCCACGAGGAAAGCGGCAAGGCATCTGACTTCACTTTGGGAGGCATATAGCCTCACTGCTGTTATAATCTAATTAATGGTAAAAGGAATAAAAAACTAGCCCAGATTCAAGGGAATGGAAGAGTAGATTCCACCTCTTAATGGGGAGATGATTGTGTGTATAAGAAGGGAAAGCTGATGGTGGTTATTTTGGAGTCAGCTACCTCAGTAGTGCTTCCTTGGTGGCTCAGACAGTAAAGAATCTACCTGCAATACAGGAGACTCGGGTTCAATCCATAGGTCAGGAAGATCCCCTAGAGAAGTGAATGGCAACCCACTCCAGTATTCTTCCTTAGAAAATTCCATGGACTGGGGAGCCTGGTTACAGTCCATGGGTTCACAAAGAGTTGGACACAACTGAGTGACTAACACCCACCCACCTCAGCAATATTTTGAGAATACAGTTGACCCTTGGACAACACAAGTTTTAATTATGCAGATACACTTATTCGTGACATTTTTTCACAAGCATACAGCCAGATGTTAATATTAGCAGGTTCCACATCTGTGAAAACAGAGGACCCACTATGGGACTTGAGCATTCATGGATTCTGGTATTCCCCTCAGATCCCAACCTCCACGGATACCAAAGGTCAACTTGTATATATATCCTACTTCTTTATAAGGAATGATGTCACAAAAGAAAACCTAAATTTGACTTCCTAACAAAAGTAGAGAGCCATAAACACATTGATAATTCTGACTGACTTTCAGCGTATTCAGATTAACAATTTATGTGCACTCTATTTCAAGAATCTAGCAT
Organism: Giraffa tippelskirchi; assembly: GCF_054371585.1. Lineage (NCBI taxonomy): Eukaryota > Metazoa > Chordata > Mammalia > Artiodactyla > Giraffidae > Giraffa > Giraffa tippelskirchi. The sequence continues at coordinate 69,380,915 of NC_137277.1, forward strand.
TTGGCCAAAAATTATGTGCACTCTTGTTAACTCAAATATAGTTCCTGAACCAGCAGCACCTAGGAACTTGTCAGAATGCAGAATATTAGACCCTATTCCAGACCTATTAAATCAGACATGTATTTTAACAAGATGCCTAGGATATTCATATGCATGTTAAAATTTGAGAAGTGCTGACTTAGGTCATACTCATATATAGCCATCACTTGGTATCCATGAAGGATTGGTTCCAGGATTCCCCACAGATCCCAAAATCTAAGAAGATGCTCAAGTCCTTCATATAAAATGGCATGGTATTTGCATATAACCTATACAGACCTTTCTGTATATTTTAACTCATCTCTAGATTACTTACAAAATATACTACCATGTAAATACTTTGTACATAGTTGTAAATATAATGTAAATTCTATGTAAATAGTTGCTCAGTAATGTCTGACTCTTTGCGACCCCACAGACTAAAGCCCACCAGGTTCCTCTGTCCATGGAATTCCCCAGGCAAGAATACTGGAGTAGGTAGCCATTCCCTTCTCCAGGGGATCTTCCCAATCCAGGAACTGAATGTATGTCCCCTACATCTCCTGCACTGCAGGCAGATTTTTTACCATCTGAACCACCAGGGAAGCTGGTGTATGGTAAATTGTTGGTATATGGTAAATTCAAGTTTTGCTCTTGAATATTTTTGATGCATGGTCAGTTGAATGTGCAGATGTACAATCCACAGGTATCGACAACTGACCTACTGGAATACACAGAGTAGCCTCAAACTTGTCAATTGAAGAAACCTAGAAAAAATGAAGTATTCTTCTTCAAGTCTGGGGGCAGAGAAGGATGGTATATTTCATTTGAGTTTTAAATGGGAAAAGTAGTTAAAACTTGATTGCTCCTATACAACCTTTGAAAAGTATGGAGGTTTGTGCTTTAATCTTGTTTTTATCTGGGACATCAAGGATAATCACTATGTATGGAGGGAAAAGTTTGATTTATGAGTTTTTTTATATGACTAGGGAAGCTAAGAACAAAAGACCAAAAATAGTGCAAAAAAATTTGAAACAGGTAGTAAATATGTTATATACATTTAGTTATTAAGCTGTAAACACACATGGGAAAATTTTTCACTATTATTATTAGCAAAATATTTAAAATATGTTTTTAGGCAGGTTAACATCATTGCCTTGTCACAGATAAAAAAAATGCCCTTTTAAAGGATATACAATTAACTTTTGAAAACATACCATTTCCTTCCAAAAATACGTTCAGTCCATTCAAGTCCATTCCTTGCCTGTTTCTTCTTAATTCATTATTTATTTCTATGATCTAAACTGCAAAACAATTAAAATGCCTATGAGAAACTTCATAAAAATCCAGTAAGTTCAACATTCAAATAAGTTCAAGATAATTTGAAATTTACCAGTCATTACTTTATCTGATAAGTATCTGAATGCACATATTATCTAGAAAATTATATTTAAGTCCTTTATAGATAAAACTATCTTAAGAATACCTAACAATTTAGGTTGTTTCCAAATGGCATCAGATACAAGCCTAGATTAAAATTTAAGCACCAGATTTACCAGTTTTTAAAAAAGATACTCAACACTTTGAATAGTTCAGTTCAGTTGCTCAGTCATATCCACCTCTGTGACCTGAGGGACCACAGCAAGCCAGGCCTCCCTGTCCATCACCAACTCCAAGAGTCTACACAAACTCATGTCCATTGAGTCGGCCATGCCATCCAACCATCTCATCCTCTGTCATCCCCTTTTTCTTCCTGCCTTCCTTCAATCTTTTTCAGAATGAGGATCTTCTCCAATGAGTTGGTTCTTCACATCAGGTGGCCAAAGTATTGGAGTTTCAGCTTCAACATCAGTCCTTCCAATGAACACCCAGGACTGATCTTCCTTAGGATGGACTGGTTAGATCTCCTTGCAGTCCAAGGGACTCTCAAGAGTCTTCTCCAACACCACAGTTCAAAAGCACCAATTCTTCGGCGCTCAGGATTCTTTATAGTCCAGCTCTCACATCCACACATGACTACTAGAAAAACCATGGCCTTGACTAGACGGACCTTTGTTGACAAAGTAATATGACAAAGTTTTAATATGCTGTCGCGGTTGGTCATAACTTTCCTTCCAAGGAGTAAGTGTCTTTTAATTTCATGGCTGCAGTCACCATCTGCAGTGATTTTGGAGCCCAGAAAAATAAAGTCAGCCACTGTTTCCCCATCTATTTGCCATGAAGTGATGGGACCGGATGCCATGATCTTAGTTTTCTGAATGTTGAGCTTTAAGCCACCTTTTTCACTCTCCACTTTCACCTTCATCAAGAGGCTCTTTAGTTCTTCTTCACTTTCTGCCATAGGGTGGTGTCACCTGCATATCTGAAGTTATTGATATTTCTCCCCGCAATCTTGATTCCAGCTTGTGCTTCTTCCAAACCAGCATTTCTCATGATGTACTCTGCATATAAATTAAATAAGCAGGGTGACAATATACAGCCTTGACGTACTCCTTTTCCTAATTGGAACCAGTCTGTTGTTCCATGCTCAATTCTAACTTGCTTCCTGACCTGCATACAGATTTCTCAAGAGACAGGTCAAGTGGTCTGGTATTCCCATCTCCTGAAGAATTTTCCACAGTTTGTTGTGATCCACACAGTCAAAGGCTTTGGCATAGTCAATAAAGCAGAAACAGATGTTTTTCTGGAACTCTCTTGCTTTCTCGATGATCCAGAGAATGTTGGCAATTTGATCTCTGGTTCCTCTGCCTTTTCTAAATCCAGCTTGAACATCTGGGAGTTCACGGTTCATGTACTGTTGAAGCCTGGCTTGGAGAATTTTGAGCATTACTTTACTAGCCTGTGAGATGAGTGCAATTGTGCGGTAGTTTGAGCATTCTTTGGCATTGCCTTTCTTTGGGATTGGAATGAAAACTGACCCTTTCCAGTCCTGTGGCCACCGTTGAGTTTTCCAAATTTGCTGACATATTGAGTGCAGCACGTTCACAGCATCATCCTTTAGGATTTGAAACAGCTCAACTGAAATTCCATCACCTCCACTAGCTTTGTTTGTAGTGATGCGTCCTAAGGCCCACTTGACTTTGCATTCCGGGACGTCTGGCTCTAGGTGAGTGATCACACCATCATGATTATCTGAGTCATGAAGATCTTTTTGTATAGTTCTTCTGTGTATTCTTGCCACCTCTTCCTAACATCTTCTGCTTCTGTTAGGTCCATACCATTTCTGTCCTTTATTGAGCCCATCTTTGCATGAAAAGTTCCCTTGGTATCTCTAATTTTCTTGAAGAGATCTCTAGTCTTTTCCATGCTATTGTCTTCCTCTATTTCTTTGCACTGATCACTCAAGAAGGCTTTCATACCTCTCCTTGCTATTCTTTGGAACTCTGCATTCAAATGGGTATGTCTTTCCTTTTTTACTTTTCTTCACAGTTATTTGTAAGGCCTCCTCAGACAGCCATTTTGCTTTTTTGCATTTCTTTTTCTTGGCGATGGTCTTTATCTCTGTCTCCTGTACAATGTCATGCACCTCTGTCCATAGTTCATCAGGCACTTTGTCTATCAGATCTAGTCCCTTGAATCTATTTCTCACTCCCACTGTGTAATCATAAGGGATTTGATCTAGGTCATACCTGAATGGTCTAGTGGTTTTGCCTACTTTCTTCAATTTAAGTCTGAATTTGGCAATAAGGAGTTCATGATCTGAGCCACAGTCAGCTCCCAGGCTTGTTTTTGCTGACTGTATAGAGTTTCACCATTTTTGGCTGCAAAGAATATAACCAATCTGATTTCAGTATTGACCACCTGGGGATGTCCATGTGTACAGTCTTCTCTTGTTGGAAGAGGGTGTTTGCTATGACCAGTGCATTCTCTTGGCAAAACTCTATTAGCCTTTGCCCTGCTTCATTCTGTATTCCAAGGACAAATCTGCCTGTTACTCCTGGTGTTTCTTGACTTGCTACTTTTGCATTCCAGTCCCCTATAATGAAAAGGACATCTTTTTTTGGGTGTTCGTTCCTGAAGGTCTTGTAGGTTTTCATAGAACCATTCAACTTCAGCTTCTTCAGCATTACTGTTCTGGACACAGACTTAGATTACTGTGATATTGAATGGTTTGCCTTGGAAATGAACAGAGATCACTTTGAATAAGGAATACAAAAAGATTAGCTCAAATCATACTGACTTATTGTGTAGACAAGAAAGACAAGTGACTCTCCATTCTTCCAGTAATCTATTATCACCAGAAAATAGCCAAATGTGAGAGACCTCTCTCTATTATGGCCTCATCCCAGAGAATATAAACTGAAGATCCTCACAAGGCAATGAAGGCCTCAATAACTGTCAAGCAAACTTTCTCTATTTGTTACTGCAGAGCCTATATCTCATTTGTCTCGATCAACTGCACTGTCTGAATTCTCAAGCAGCCTGCTTTCTCTACCTGCTTTTAACTGGGTAAAGTATTCTCTGAATCTTAATGTGTGCTTCCCTGCTTAAAAACTTTATTAGCTTCCCACATCCTTGGGATAAAATCTACCAAATCCTTAGAGGCCTAGGAGATCCTTTAGGATGAAGGTACAGCCTATCATTCTTATCCAATCTCCATTTCTCAAGAACCAGAAATGTAGGATTTCTTGCTAAGCAATGCATTGGCACATAGTATTCCTCCTGCTTGAAATACATTTCTTATTCTCCTCTTGGATAATTCCTTAACTGCCTGCTAGTTTCTTCCACAGTTTTCTCCAAGGGAGTAGGTGCCCCTCTGTTTCCATCTATATGCTGTGTGTGTTCTCAGTCATGTCTGACTCCTTGTGACCCCCTGTGACCTACAGGACCCTTGGGACTGTAGCCCACCAGACTCCTCTGTCCATGAGATTCTCCAGGCAAGAATATTGGAGTGGGATGTCATTTCCTACTCCAGAGAATCTTCCTGACCCAGGGATCGAACACCCATCTCTTAAGTCTCCTGCACTGGCAGGTGGATTCTTTACCACTGAACCACCTGGGTAGTACACGCTGCTGCTGCTGCTAAGTCGCTTCAGTCGTGTCCGACTCTGTGTGACCCCACAGACGGCAGCCCACCAGGCTCCCCCGTCCCTGGGAATCTCCAGGCAAGAACACTGGAGTGGGTTGCCATTTCCTTCTCCAATGCATCAAAGTGAAAAGTGAAAGTGAAGCCGCTCAGTTGTGTCTGACTCTTAGCGACCCCATGGACTGCAGCCTACCAGGCTCCTCCGTCCATGGGATTTTCCAGGCAAGAGTACATGCTACATAACCCCATAACAATTATATTACACTGCAATAATATTTCTCAAGCGGAAGGCAAGGAATGTCTTTTTTCTGTATTCTGTGTTCAGGACTGAGTGTGACACTCAGTAATGTCACTGAATAAACAAAGAGACAAATATATAACAAAAGGAGAGATGGGGGAGTTAAAGTGATTCTGAGTCCAGTTTCAGTATGGTGGAAGAAATCTACTCCTCACTCCCCTACTGATTAGTTTAAAAGATTTTATGGAAAAAATGGACCTCTTCAGAAGCAGTTAAATATGGTCAATAGTAATACTTGCCATATTAACTGAAAACTAACTGAAAATCCCATGTCCTGCTAATAAATATTCATGACAAATAGGGGAAAAATTACAGTGTGTTAGAAATAACTGTGTACTTCAGGGTCAAGTTCAGCGATGTCATTACAGAGATGAAAAAGTATGGGCTTAAAGAAATGGACCTGAGATTGTTAGGGGAACTTTGATATAGGATATGGCTGTGGCTCTCCTAATGTGGCTCAAAGTTGATAACCACTGAAACAGAACTTTTAAAACTAGAAAAAGGAATTTTACATTAATTTACAGTGGCTTAAGGAGGAGTAAAAAGTGTGATTAAAAATATAAGCAAGCAGAGAAAACAATTTCAAGGCAGGAGTGGAGAGAGCTCAGTACTGTGTTGTTAGTATTACAAGAAACAATGAAGATTTTGATGGTTAAAAATGTTAAACGTGATATCAACCAAAAGATGGAGAATAAATTAACAGGTTACTCTTAATTATTCATGTCCATGAAGAGAAGTAACTGGTATCTTGAGTCACCTTTTATTCGGTTTTGTAGTAAAATGTATGATTTCTCCTCTCAGTACTTAAACTCTTTTTTTGTTTATGGTAATATCAACATTTGAAGTAAAACTAGTAAAGTACTAGAACAGTTGTGGCCACTCAGGCAACTCAGAGTTAATTATTCTGGGTTCTATTTTCTCACCTGTAAAATTGGTTGGATTATCACCATCTCAAAGATTCTTTTTAGCAACTGTGAATCCATAAACACTGGTTTACCAAAATTAATCTAGAATTTATTTCAAGAATATGTCTAATTCATCTAAATACCTTAATATCATTACTGGTATTTTTAATCTGCTCAGCAACTTCGGTTTTTATACTAGTGAGTCAAACTCCGTCGCCAACTTCAATAAACAGATCATATTTACATTCTTAGTTAAGAAATACAGGCTGCAGTGGAATAGATGGCAATTCCTGCAGTGAAGCCATAAAATCTGGCTAAGATCACTGAATTCAGGTCTAACATTTTCTAGTAGGCTTAAAATTTGAAACCGTATAGACATTGCTGGATCACATATGGCTACTCACAAGGAGAAAGATCTATCCAAAGCGGCCTTCAGGCTTCATCTCCTCGTGACTTCCATGTCACCCCAGTGCTAAAGCCCAGACTGGGATTCCAAGCAAGACCCTTGGGCCTCAAGAGCCTCTTGGGAGACTTACACCTTAGGAGTCCTCCCCCTTCCCTGCCAAGCTGTAACCTACTGAGAGAAACCGGCAGTTGGGGGTGAGGCTTTCCTTTCGCTCCTGATCTCCTCGCCTCTCCCTTAATCTCCAGTTTCCCAAACTGCAGTTGTTACCTCCCTCCTGGGAGCCAAGGCTTCGGCGTGGCTACCGCCTACTCCGGTCATTTTGTCCCAATGTTGGCAGCTGCGCGGGGTGCGGCTTCCAGGGCCTGTGGGGGGTGGGGCGGGGGCTTCCACGCCCTCCTCAGAGCTGGGAGTCGGGGCCTCAGCAGAACACCCCTCCCACAACCATCCTGCCCACTGGATTTCACAAACTGCCTCTCAGTTAATCTAGCACTCTTAGAGTGGCGACAGAGGCTGTTTTGTAATTACTTCTTTCCCCAAATACTTTGTTGTTTAGTCACTATGTCGTGTTCCACTCTTTGCGACCCCATGGACTGTAGCTCATCAGGCTCTTCTGTCCATGAACTCCAGGCAAGAATAATGGAGTAGGTAGGTAGCCGTTCCCTTCTCCAGGGGATCATCCCAACCCAGGGATTGAACCCAGGTGCCCTGCATTCTAGGTGGATTGTATACCATCTGAGCCACCACGGGAGCCCCTCTCAAATACTTATCTTGACCTTAATGAGTAGGACCTGTTTCTCATGTCAAGCAGTATGAAAATGGTAAAGAACATGAGCTCTGGGATTGGAGTCTCAATTGCACCTACAATCCTAAATGTGATGAGATTAATGAGATCATATAAAGTAAGCACATAATGTATGTAGCAAATTGGTGGTAAACAATTGTCCTAACTACTAACTTAATCCGATATAAAGGACTGAAAAGAAAATGCTAAATGAAATTTATTCTTTTAAGAAGTTGCAGGTGAAGAATCCCCCTGCCAATGCAGGAGGTACAAGAGATGCAAATTCAATCCCTAGGTAGGGAAGATGCCCTGGAGTAGGAAATGGCAACCCACTCCAGAATTCCCGCCTGAAAAATTCCATGGACAGAGGAGCCTAGTGGGCTACAGTCCATGGGGTCACCAAGAGTCAGACACAACAGCAATTGAGCACATACGGCCTTTTACTACAGTCTGTAAGCTGGAAAATGACTCCAAAATTTAGCTTAGGTCTGGTATAAATGTATGATGCAAATTTTGTCATTCTCTATATCTCTATGAACTTCTCTTTCCTCAATTACCCAGTAAACTAAAAAGGATTACTCCCAAAAAGGTCTCCAAGAGAGGGCCCCTAAATTTTTAAAGGGAATAATGGGAAAGACTCCAGGATTTGAGTTGTTGGAAACAAGACAGTGCTAGAAAAAAGTCACGGGTACAGGTAGAATTTCAGGTATCACAATTTGTACCTCCTAACACAAACATCTTAATTTTAAAATTAATGAAATTTGAAAATTTCTGTAATTTTCCTTGAAAATTACAGTGGTATGTATGGAGACACTGTATGCAGTATAACATTTTGCATAACAAATACAATCACTGATAATCATAAATATAACCCCATGAACAGTATGAAAAGACAAAAAGATAGGAGACTGAGAGATGAACTCCCCAGGTCGGCACTGGAATGTTAGCTCTATGAATCAAGGCAAATTGAAAGTGGTCAAACAGGAGATGGCACGACTGAACGTTGACATTTTAGGCAACAGTGAACTAAAATGGACTGGAATGGGTTAATTTAACTCAGATGACCATCTACTACTGTGGGCAAGAATCCCTTAGAAGAAATGGAGTAGCCATCATAGGCAACAAGAGTCCGAAATGCAGTACTTGGGTGCAACCTCAAAAACGATAGAATGATCTCTGTTCATTTACAGAGCAAACCATTCAGCATCACGATAATTCAAGTCTATGCCCCGACCAGTAATGCTGAGAAGCTGAAGTTGAGTGGTTCCTTGAAGACCTACAAGGCCTTCTAGAACAAACACCCAAAACAGATGTCCTTTTCATTATAGGGGAAAGAAAGTGAAAGTGAAGTCGCTCAGTCGTGTCTGACTCTTCGCGACCCCGTGGACTGTAGCCCACCAGGCTCCTCCGTCCGTGGGATTCTTTCCTTCTCCAGGGGATCTTCCCGACCCAGGGATCAAAGCCAGGTCTCCCACATTGCGGGCAGACGCTTTAACCTCTGAGCCACCAGGGGATTGGAATGCAAAAGTAGAAAGTCAAGAAACACCAGGAGTAACAGGCAAATTTGGCCTTGGAATACAGAATGAAGCAGGGTAAAGACTAATAAGAGTTTTGCCAACAGAACACACTGGTCATAGCAAACACCCTTTTCCAACAACACAAGAGAAGACTACACATGGACACCACCCGATGGTCAATACTGAAATCAGATTGATTATATTCTTTGCAGCCAAAAATGGTGAAACTCTATACAGTCAGCAAAAACAAGCCTGGGAGCTGACTGTGGCTCAGATCATGAACTCCTTATTGCCAAATTCAGACTTAAATTGAAGAAAGTAGGCAAAACCACTAGACCATTCGGGTATGACCTAAATCAAATCCCTTAGATTATACAGTGGAAGTAAGAAATAGATTCAAGGGACTAGATCTGATAGACAGAGTGCCTGATGAACTATGGATGGAGGTTCATGACACTGTACAGGAGACAGGGATAAAGACCATCGCCAAGAAAAAGAAATACAAAAAAGCAAAATGGCTGTCTAAGGAGGCCTTACAAATAACTGAAGAGAAGTAAAAAGGAAAGATATGCCCCTTTGAATGCAGTTTCAAATAATAGCAAGGAGAGAAAAGAAAGCCTTCCTCAGTGATCAGTGCAAAGAAATAGAGGAAAACAACAGAATGGGAAATACTAGAGATCTCAAGAAAATTAGAGATACCAAGGGAACTTTTCATGCAAAGATGGGCTCAATAAAGGACAGAAATGGTATGGACCTAACAGAAGCAGAAGATATTAAGAAGAGGTGGCAAGAATACAAAGAAGAACTATACAAAAAGATCTTCATGACCCAGATAATCATGATGGTGTGATCACTCACCTAGAGCCAGACGTCCCGGAATGCAAAGTCAAGTGGGCCTTAGGACGCATCACTACGAACAAAGCTAGTGGAGGTGATGGAATTTCAGTTGAGCTGTTTCAAATCCTAAAGGATGATGCTGTGAACGTGCTGCACTCAATATGTCAGCAAATTTGGAAAACTCAACGGTGGCCACAGGACTGGAAAGGGTCAGTTTTCATTCCAATCCCAAAGAAAGGCAATGCCAAAGAATGCTCAAACTACCGCACAATTGCACTCATCTCACAGGCTAGTAAAGTAATGCTCAAAATTCTCCAAGCCAGGCTTCAACAGTATGGAACCAAGAACTCCCAGATGTTCAAGCTGGATTTAGAAAAGGCAGAGGAACCAGAGATCAAATTGCCAACATTCTCTGGATCATCAAAAAAGCGAGAGTTCCAGAAAAGCATCTGTTTCTGCTTTATTGACTATGCCAAAGCCTTTGACTGTGTGGATCACAACAAACTGTGGAAAATTCTTCAAGAGATGGGACTAACAGACCACCCAACCTGTCTCTTGAGAAATCTGTATGCAGGTCAGGAAGCAAGTTAGAATTGGGCATGGAACAACAGACTGGTTCCAGTTAGGAAAAGGAGTACGTCAAGGCTGTATATTGTCACCCTGCTTATTTAATTTATATGCAGAGTACATCATGAGAAATGCTGGGCTGGATGAAGCACAAGCTGGAATCAAGATTGCGGGGAGAAATATCAATAACTTCAGATATGCAGATAACACCTCCCTTATGGCAGAAAGCAAAGAAGAACTAAAGAGCCTCTTGATGAAGGTGAAAGAGGAGAGTGAAAAAGTTGGCTTAAAGCTCAACATTCAGAAAACTAAGATCATGGCATCTGGTCCCATCACTTCATGGCAAATAGATGGGGAAACAGTGGCTGACTTTATTTTTCTGGGCTCCAAAATCACTGCAGATGGTGACTGCAGCCATGAAATTAAGACACTTACTCCTTGGAAGGAAAGTTATGACCAACCTAGACAGCGTATTAAAAAGCAGAGACATTACTTTGTCAACAAAGGTCCGTTTAGTCAAGGCTATCGTCTTTCCAGTAGACATGTATGGATGTGAAAGTTGGACTATAAAGAAAGCGTAACACCGAAGAATTGATGCTTTTGAACTGTGGTGTTGGAGAAGACTCTTGAGAGTCCCTTGGACTGCAAGGAGACCCAACTAGTCCATCCTAAAGGAGATCAGTCCTGGGTGTTCATTGGAAGGACTGATGTTGAAGCTGGAACTCCAATACTTTGGCTACCTGATGCAAAGAGCTGACTCACTGGAAAAGACCCTGATGCTGGGAAGACTGAAGGCAGGAGAAGGGGAGACGACAGAGGATGAGATGGTTGGATGGCTTTACCGACTCAATGGAGATGAAGTTGAGTAAATTCCGGGAGTTTGTGATGGACAGGGAGGCCTGGCGTGCTGCAGTCCATGGGGTCGTGGAGTCGGACACGACTGAGCGACTAAACTGTGGGATCTGGTTTTCAAAGAACACATGCACTATGAATACTCAAATCTAAATTTTGTATAAATCTGTATCTTCCCGTGTTCTGACAAATTTTGATCCCACAGCCCAACAATTTCCATATAAGAAACAACTTCTCAACTGTTATCCCCAAATAGAGGTAAATAACAGGATTTTTGAAGTTATGTTTTATTTTCTCTAATTGTAGTTCCTTACTTTTTTCCCACCCTGTTACTTTTCCCGTTTTCCTTTACACAAGATTGATAACTTCTTCCAGATATGCCAGGTGAATGTTTTTATTTTTCCCTGTATAGCATGGGACCCAGTGTATTAGTTCAGGCTGCCATAGTAAAATACTATAGACTGGGCTTAAAAAAGCACAACAGGCATTTTCTCATCATTCTAGAAGCTAGAAGTCCAAGGTCAATGTGCTGACATGATTGGTTTCTGGTAAGAGCTCTCCTCTTGGAATAGAGAGGGCCACTTTTTCTCTCTGTCCAGCAGCTGGAATAGGAATTGGGATTGTTGGTGGAAGGGTAACAGAGAATGAGCAAACTCTGTGGTATCTCTTCTAATAAGGGCACTGATCCTACCAGCAGTGCCCCAGGCCCACCCTCACTAAATCCAACTGCCTCTTTAAAAGGTTCATCTCCAAATTCCATCTCTCTGGGGATCAGGGCTTCAGTGAAAAATTTGGCAGATACAATTTAGTCCATGTTGTTGTTGTTGAGTCATCCAGTCATGAGTCTTTGGACTGTGGCACACCAGGCCTCCCTGTCCCTCACCATCTCCTGAAGTTTGCCCAAGTTCATGTCCTCTGCATCGGTGACAGCATCCAGGCATCTCATCCTCTGATGCCCTCTTCTCCTTCTGCTCTCAATCTTTCCCAGCATCAGGGACTTTTCCAATGAGTCAGCCCTTTGAATCAGATGAGAAAAGCATGGGAATCATCTGATGAGAACAGTTGACTCACTGGACTGAGTAAATCAACCACCCAAGAACAGTTAAGTATTTTTCAATTTAGAGTTTATAACCAATAGTTATTATAAAGGTTGGTTCTTGAGAGTAAAATGAATTAATAGTCTATATTAGTTTATTAATTTTTTTATAGTTTTGAAAAAATTTTCAATATACAAACAGGCCAGTGATTCCTTATTTACAAAACCATTTAACACATGATAGTACACATGTAGTTTAAACCTGATTCATTATTTTATGACCATATTGACTTCAATAGTAACAAATTTTCTTAAACATGATTATGTAGCTTCTGGAAGATGGGTTAAATGATGAAAAAATGGGCGACCATGAACACACCCTTTAATTTCATTTCTAAACTGGTGCTTCATTCTGTAGATAATATCTTGGATGTCCTCTTTTGATAAGTACATGGGTAATTGTCTAGACAGACGTACTGCTTCTCCCTGTGGAGAGAAAGCCATACATTTTACTGTGATATACCTGAAGCAGAAAACTGGTTTTTACTGGCAAATAGGAAGACAGAAAATTGATTATAGTCTTTAATTACTCACTCACTCAACAAATACTTACTAAACAACAATTAAGTGCTAGTCACTGTTGTAGGTTCTACAAATGCAGCAGAGAACAAGAAAAGCAACATCCTTGCTCTTCTGAAACTGACATGCTAGTGCAGAGAAGCAGAAAGATAAAAAGATAATCTACACAACCTAGAGGGGTGGAATGGGGTGGGAAATGGGAGGGAGGCTCATGAGGGAGAGAGTATATATATACCTATGACTCATTCATGTTGATGTAGGGCAGAAACCAACACAACATTATAAAGCAATTATCTTCCAATTAAAAATAAATAAATTTTTTAAAAAAGACAAAATTTCAGCAACTAACTGCACAAAATTAAACTGAGTAATGTGATAAAGAGAGTATGGTTAGGGAAAGTTTCCTCCAGGTAACATTTAAGTAGCTTTTCCTCTTGTAAACAGATAACAAACCTTATAGGATTTCAAAATCATTTACTATTTTATTAAGAAAGAGTTAAGTATCTTAAAATCTAGCCAATCTACATAGGCTAATAATACATACCTCTAAATAACTTATCACTTTTCGAGGTCTACATTCATAAACTTCTTTTGCATTTTTGTTTAATATAGCATTAAGGATTTCTTTTAAATCCATCACTCCATAGAATGGAAGGCAATTAGCCATTCCTTCTATTTCCAAGTAGTTTTCAGCAATGGAAACTCCTAAAAGAAAAGAAAAAAAAAAAAAAACACCACATATAGTTAAATTTTGTTTAAACTGTATTCCAGAAAATGTCTAAGAAAAACAAAATCACTGTTAAAATATTTGGTGAACATTCATTAGAATCTAATATTGTCGGAAAAAGTTTTGTTCCCTAGTTGAAGAACAAATAATAATTTCCCATAGGATTTCACATTCACATTAAGTCATAAGTGCTCAAAGAAACCACATGTACTTTATATCATTTAATCTCAGATATTATTGTTTTGTTCCCTACATTTGTTTAGAACATTTCTTACTTTGGAGAGAAAATGGAGTCCCATGATATTTATTAAAATAAAACTGGTTTAAATGTTTTAACAACTGTTGCTATTCAAAGTCTATCCTACTGGTTTAATATCTAAAAGCCTGAATTATTTTGAAGATTAGTTTATCTTACAAGTTATTATAAAAATATAGTAAGTTTTTTTCCCCAGCTTTATTTAGATATGTTTGACACATAACACTGTGTAAGTTTAAGGTGCACAAAGTGTTGATAAACATACATATAAGCTACAAAATGATTACCACTATAGTAACTTATTAATATATTAGCAGTTTGAGGAAATGAAGTACTAACATTCAGTTTTCAGCATAATGTTTTATCTGAACTTCTTTAAATAATTTAGTGATTAAAAATTAGCAACGTCAGTGGATATATAATGGGGTAAAATATCATTAACAACATGCATTCTCAAGCATCAAATTAAGCTTTAGAACACATTTTATGATTTTTAGAACATAGCAAAGATTTGGGTTTTTTGGCTCTATCTGTGTAACAGTACTCTTAATATTGCAGACCACAAAATGTTACCTGTAGGTAATGAAAAAGAGATAGTCCGATGTTGGATAAGCTATCAAAGAGAAAATTTTAAAAGAGGAGTGATGTAGCTTTAAGAGTTTCAGGTCCTGAGATGTCAATGAACCCATTCCTAACCTGCCATTTACAGACTAGTTCCTTGACCTGAATGGCAGATGCACTGGTGTTATAATAAACAGAGCACGCATCCTAATGTTCCTCCCAGGAAACAACTGGAGAACAGTATAAGAAGATACATAATCAAGCGTTCAGGGATAAAATAGAGAGTTCAGTAAAGGGAGACAAAATGAGAGTCTGAGCAACCAACTGAACTTAAATAGGACTTGAAATAGGGATTAGATAGGCAAAGAGGAAGTAGCAGAATATTCCAGTAAACATCTTTTTATATATATACAGATAGTAAAATTTATCAGTCAAGAGACTTTTCATTATTGCTAGTTCTATATTATTTACAGTATGATTAGACTGAAACATCTAATACTACATGAATGCAGGAAAATTTTGTGGATATGGGTAAAAACTGCTGTGTGTGCTTAGCTGCTCAGTTGTGTGTGACTTTTTGTGACCCCATGGACTGTAGCCCACCAGGCTGTTCTGTCCATGGGGATTCTCCAGGCACGACTACTGGAGTGGGTTGCCATGCCCTCCTCCAGGGGATCTTCCCAACCCAGGGACTGAACACAGGTCTCCTGCATTGCATGTGGATTCTTTACCATCTTGAGTCACCAGAGGAGCCCAGGTAAAAAGTATATGGGAACAAATGAGGAAATTGAACAATATGTTAATCTCTGTGTTTGCAGAATATAGACAAGGAAAACTTAAGAGACATTTAGAATCATGTTCAAGAAGTTTTCATAAAATTCTGTGAAGTGCTTCCCAATTTTCTGAAAATACTTTAATAAGTGGTCTGACAAGCTTGTAGTTCCCAAAATGGGTAATTCTTACTGATACAGAACAAAAGTTATTCTCATTAACAATCAAATTTCTTTAAGGTCACATTTAGAATCTTTTCCCTTAAAGCCATATGTATTCTTCCTTTTTCAAGTGCTTTTATCCAAAGATGTTTTCTGGCAACTGGCAAACTGCTGATCAAAAGTTAGTCCAATACAGTAAAACTCACTAAAAGACTGAAAAATAGTCTTTTAAAAAAATGACAAAAAATAATGAAGGAAAAAATAGCTAAAAAAAATGAAGGAAGGAAACATGAATATTTTTACCTTGATCTGTTACAGAGAAGAGAAACACTGCTGACGATAATCTGAGTAAATTCCACTCAAATCAAGCCAGCTTGCAGATGAGCTTACTCATTTTTATATCTTTGGTGCCATGCAAAGTACCCCGCATTTATAGGACTTAAAAACACTATCTACAAGTTGAGAGCTGAATGAATCCCTTAAACAGAAACTTATTGGGTAACTCAAAAACAAACATGCTCCTGAAACAGACAGGCTAATTATCCTAACTTAAACAAAAATTGTTGTGATAACATCTTTCATGAAAAAAAAAAAAACGTACTTGCCACTAATATCACAAAGTTATTTAGGAAAATACAATAGGAAAAAATATTTTGCTACACATATATACAAACTCCTTGATTCATACTTCAAATAAATTTTTAATGACAACTGGCAAAAAAAGTATTTTTAAGAATTTAAGTGAAATAAACACATTCCTCTTTGATAAAAAAAAAAAAAAATGTCAGAAGCCCTGAGGAAAAAAGATTTCCAGGAGGACCTAAAAAATGAGTATAAGTCAGTTCAAATCAGAAAGGAGGTGCTGGAGAATGGGAACAGAAGAGAAAATTTAAACACATACCATTGGCACGTACTATGCTAACTGATCTTCCTGATGTAAATATATCAATTTTAATAGGAAATCAACATAAATTAAGAGCTAGGTTTTAAAGGCAGATTGCTTGGGTTCATATCCTGGTTCTATCATTAATTCTGTATACTTAAGCAAACTAAATTTCTCTTGCCTTGCTTTTTCTAACTGTAAAAAATGTGCACAGTAACTGAACCACAGGCCTTTAGAAAGATCAAATGAATTAATACATGTAATACTTACAGACTAGTGCCATGTACATAATAATTATTAGCTGCTATTGATGCGGAAACATTGAGGACAACTGATTTTCCCTACAACATGTATTTAAATGGAAGATTTGGGACTTGAACTAACTCTTTACTCCAAATCTAAATATCCAGGATTGAGGTGGAGGCAATAAGTTCTGAGTAGGTTTTCTTAAAACTGCTAGTCAATAAAATTAAAGTATGGAACACCAAAGCATTTTCTGTATATATCCTATTTCATGGTCTTATATATCATTTTTACTTATTTTCTCTTTATGTCTCAGTAAATCATTCCTTTAAAATTTTTCTACATTGTTTTGTTTTTCTACACTTTGCGCATGGGAAGTTTAGGGGCGACTGGGCCAGGGGACAGTGGAATCACTCGTCCTGGAATCTTTGTGCCTCTTGATACCAAAGAGAAGGCAAAGTAACAGGGCAAGACTGGCCTGCATTTGCAGATGGGTTCCTTACCACTACCGCCACCTGGGACGCAGGGGTAGATAGGGCAGAGGCAGTTAAGTATGGAAACTATGAAAGAACAGAGAAGGGGCCAGCCAGGAAAACTGAAGTCTCCTAGCCAGCTGAATTTTCCTTTCTCTCCTCACCTGGTGAATTTCCATAGTAAACAAACAGTATTATAATAGGCTTTACAGCAAAGCGTGGACCATAAAGAAAGCTGAGTGCCAAAGAATTGATGCTTTTGAAATGTGGTGTTGGAGAAGACTCTTTATAGTCTCTTGGGCTACAAGGGGATCAAATCAGTAAATCCTAAAGGAAATCAACATTGAATATTTACTGGAAGGACTGATGCTGAAGCTGAAGCTCCAATACTTTGGCCACCTGATGTGAAGAACTGACTCACTGAAAGACTCTGATGCTGGGAAAGATTGAAGGCAGGAGGAGAAGGATGACAGAGGATGAGATGGTTGGATGGCATCACTGACTCGATGGACATGAGCTTGAGTAAACTCCGGGAGTTGGTGATGGACAGGGAAGCCTGGTGTGCTGCAGTCCATGGGGTTGCAAAGAGTCAGATACAACTCAGCGACTGAATTGAACTGAACTGATAGCAAAGCCATAGAAGCAAATCATTCACTCTCCAAACAGTAAGACTGTTGATGTTAGACACCTCATGGGGAAAACAAGTAAATTATTTTAGAAAAGAAAAAGAGATGTCTAATTTTGTTAGCTGACTCCAGTATTCTACATGTTTATTTCTGCTTCATCAGCTAAGGAGTATTTAGTAATTTAGTTAGACACAGCAGGCAATATGCATGTTGTGACAAAGGATGGCAAAAATTATAGTTGCTAGTTAGTTATGGAAATGCTAAACACAAAGCAGTAGACTGAAAGAGATGCCAAACTTGCCTGTTTCAGGCAGGAGTGACCTTTTGGAAATACACTGTTTTTATACAGCTGACATCATACTTTTGGTGAGACAAAAACATACCATCATATCTGTAAATTATGAAACCCAAAAGTAACTTTTGGAACAAGATTTATTTTTCCAACTCGGGAAATATTAAACCACAGTATCATACCTGGTATCAATTTTATCTTGAAACCATTTGCTGTAAGACGAGGATCGGACAGGTAAATTGATCCACTGTATCTTTGGTCATCTGCTGTCATTTTATGTAAAATCTCTAAATAATGGGATCCATTAAAAAGACTGAAAAAGAAATTATGGCCCTTTAACTTCTTAAATATTTAAAGTGAAATAAGAGAATTTATGGAAAAAAGTTAATCTGAAGGCCCTTTAAAAAGTGTTATTATCAGTAACCAAAATACAACGGTGTAAGGAGCCCTGTGAGAAACTTTACTGCTTTTACATTTGTTTAATACTTCATAGACCTACCACATACAGTGTACAGAAAGGAATAGACACAAAAGCCAGTTTCTATCTTCTAAAACTTTACAAACTAAATGTGAAATGTAAAAAGTGCTCTTTAGATATGACACAAATGAAAACTTTATTTACAAATAATGCCACTTTATACCTTAATTTACACAGACACAACATACTGTCAAGTTATTGATGCAGTCCATCTTGCATAATATCCTGTTGTTAGTCAAGGCTTCTTCAATAAGAAGAAGATAAGCATGTAACCTTTTCTCCCAGGAACTTAAAAATTTAATAATTCAGGACTTGGGAGAGATTCCTCCTGTATACTATAGGCATGATATGTTTGCCAAAGGTGGCCTATGACATGGTTCTGAGTGGTAAAAGCACTAAACAAAATTTTGAGGTGGTGAAAGATTATCTAGGGCAGAAATTAACCCTTCATGTTGGTTTTAGGCCTGCTCAGGGTGCTTCATAACATTATTCACAATAATGTGTCTGTTGACACCCACCATATGGTAGGTGTGTAAGGCACTGTTTACATTCTATCTGGTACAGGATGATAAGCTGCTACTTGTTCATTAAAATCCCAAACTCCTCAAAAAAGTAAATGAATAGATAATGTCTTCGCTTATCACCTCTGAAAGGTTGAGGAGAGCATATACCACAGAGAGGAGAACTTTGGCTATACAGTAGAGGTGCTCTGTCTGGTGCAATCCAATATTCAGAAGATCAATCTGAGAGCCAGCAGTGGTGGCAGTGGTGGTGATGATGATATAGTATAGAAAGTAGTGGTGCAGGATCCACAGTTACTGTCAAGATTGGAATCTTACATACACCACTTATATACTGACTATGAACCTTGGTAAGTTACTTGACGTTTCTGTACTTGTTTCCTTATTAAAATGTGGTTACCTCTCATTAGGTTATTGTGAAGGTAAGACCATGAAAGCAAAAAGCTTAGTGAAGTTTTTATCATACAGTAAGAGCGTGATAAATATTAGCCATTTTTGTTATTATTATTGAGCTCTTATTTTGTATTTTATAGATCTCTAAATTATTCTGTTGAGAGATAAACTATACAACCTGCATTAGAAATCTGATGCAAAAACAGTCTAACACATAATTATCCTATTTATGACTCAGTTTTTAAAAACTTATTATGATGGGGATGTCACATTTCAG
This sequence comes from Giraffa tippelskirchi, assembly GCF_054371585.1. Lineage (NCBI taxonomy): Eukaryota > Metazoa > Chordata > Mammalia > Artiodactyla > Giraffidae > Giraffa > Giraffa tippelskirchi. The sequence continues at coordinate 69,400,399 of NC_137277.1, forward strand.
AAGAAAGGGGAAAACAATTTTGAGTGAAGCTTTGCTGCTATTCAAATATGAAAGATTATTCTCAGGCTGTATGGACCCAAATAATAATTTTAATGTAATTTTTAATCTATGTAATATATTTTAATAATTTTAATGTATTATAACAGAATATCATAAAGAAAAATATTTTTAAAAAACCTGTAATTCGTACAAGCACAAAAAGATTTTTGATATAAATGAAAATTTACAAACATCATTTAGAAAAGCAATTGAATATAAAATTACAAATACACCCTAGCTCTTTTTAAGGGAAGAGATAGAAAAGTAGTGTCAAATTTTTTAACTGTTTTAATTAAACCTAAGGGTGAATTAATTCTTTTAAATTCTTCCTTTCACAATTTCCTAAGCCAGTTTAAAGAGAATAATGTGAAAGACACTGGACTTTAGTTACTGTGATTACTACTGCAGTATTCTCTTTTAAATTTTAGGTTACCTCCTTTATCATAACTTCTTCTACCTATGTAAGGCTAAAAACAGAAATATTAAGTACAAAAAAGTGAAATGTTAGTATTTTAGTTAATAGCTTTTTGTTTTAAGAGAAAACAATTTGTTCATGTAGGATATGAACAGGAAATACCCCATTTTATAATCTATAATAATATTAGTGCAGGCAATAACCATCAGTGGATAAAACCATTATGGAAAAGTTAACTGAGAACTTGAAGGTGGAATGTCAGGTTGTCAGTAGCTCATTTCAGTTCAGTCGCTCAGTCGTTTCCGACTCTGCGACCCCATGGCCTGCAGCAGCCAGGCCTCCCTGAACCCGGTGATGAGTGCCTTTTGATGTGATGAAATATGAAGCACATAGCATCACCTATTAAGCAGTCTTACCAGAAAGTATAATCTAAATCTATTCATCCTTCTGAACTAATATCCATTTAAAAATGGGAGAGGGAAAAACAAGTTAAACATCAACACAAGGAAACAAGACAGACAAATAGAGACAATGGGATATTCTAACAAATAAGTGACTAAGTATCCACAATAAGTTAATGGTATGATATCAGAAAAGATTTAAAATACATAACAAAATGTAATGGCTGGACCTAGGTTAGATGTAAATTAAACTTAATAATCTAAAAAATACAAAAATACATTTTGAGAAAATGAGAAACAATTCCAATGAATTAGTATTGTGTAAGGTATGAAAAAAGGCATTGTAGTTATGTAAGAAAACGGCCACTTTGTAAACTCTTTTAGGTAGGAATCATTCTAAATCCTTTGGCAAAAGGAAAAACATACATGCACATATATAAATATCAAGGACAGACAAAGGAAATGTGGGAAAATCTTGATAACTATTGATAAAGGCAATCATTGTATAATTCTATGTTGGTATGTTTGAAATGTTAAAACAAAGACTACACAATGAAGAAGTGCCATGGCAATCCAATGTCAGAATTACCCTGGGGAAGTTACTAATGTACAGGTGGTGGGGGACTGAGCTTACTATTTATTAAGTGCAGAAGTAAACTATCTAGAACATTCTAAAATTATTTAAAAGCAATTAATTCTACTAAATATTAGAAATCAAATTATACAATTTCTTTAAATAAATACCACTTTTCCATACTAGGAAATTCAACTTTTCACTTTCAATTAGTAAATGTTTTTAAGAGTAAAAAAAATATATTACTTCACCATACCTCTCTGTTAATATAATTGGTTTTTCCAGTGGCTCTGCAGGAAGTTTGTGATTCTCAAGAAGTCTTTTAAATAGCAGAGCTTCTTCCACTCTATATGGATTTAACAACATTATCTCTGTTTTGGATGCAATTAGCCATGCATCAGGAAACTTGAGATTATGTATCAAGCAAAATTCGTCCTTTTCTTCTAAGTCAAATTTCTTCTGTGTATCAAAATTCTTTTTTAAATTTTCCATAGAGAAGGAGATCTGAACTATTTTAATGTTTTGGTTTTTTTTTTCAATTTGAGACTGAAAGAACTCATCAAGTTTTGGCTGATTAGATAGCGAAGTTTTCAACTTGTGCTTCTGTGCCAAATTCCAAACGCTGGTGGGTTTCATCCTTTTTTTGCTATCTTTTAATGATACTTGTGACTCCTGTTCGATTGCTCTCTTGATTTGCTTATTGTATCTTTCCAAGTCTTTAGTAGCTTTCTCTTCATATCTATGAATAGATATAAAAATGATCTAATAAAGTCATAATGAGAAATATATTAACCATCTGAAGTAAATGTTATAAAAAATAAAGAGGTGGCATCCCAGGCACAGTAATGCAAAGGGGCTCTAACCCATCCATATATAACCATGATAAGCTATGAACAAAATAAAGAAATCAACTATTTAATATAGGCACTGAAGAGTACTGAAGAGCAAGAGAATTTGGAATGGATTCAACCCTTGAAGCGATCCACATTTATACCACTTTTAACCAGATGCAGTCCCCAGCATTATGGGAGAATAGCAAGACCTCAGTCAGAAAGCTGAACTCATAATAGACTGAGTCATCAGAGCATCGAACCCCCTGCTTCGAAAACAACTGGAAACGGAGGGAGAAAATCTCAGAAAATCCTGTGTGTGAGAATCTAGAGGACAGTAAGCACTAGATTCTAAATGAACTAAACAGAGATTTCAATAGCTGCTTGCTGCAAAAGAAAGAAGAGTTTGGAGCTTAAGTTTCACATAATTAGATGACTCGGAAAACAGTTTGTGCTTTCAATTAAAATTGGAGAAGGGCTACTTCTTTGGGAAAAAATACATAACTATATTCTAGAACTAAGGAAGTTGCCCTAAGACTAACAGTAAAAATTTAAAGTCTTTGCCTAAAGGAAGTATAAAACAAAGCCTCCCCAAGCTCCAGGTGACCTGTCAGTAACTTAACTGTGTGGTAGAACAAAACCCAATACTTTTCAGAAGATAACAGAACCCAAAGTTTCTGCAACGTATCATCAAAAATGTCCATTATACAAGCAAAAGATAATATTCAAGCAATGAAACAGGACAATGTGAGTTATGGGAAAGAGAAAAAATGAACAGTAGAAGCCATCTTCAAGATGACATAGATGTTTGAATTTCAAACAGAAATTTTTAATAGGTTTTTGACAGATGAGTCATGATAGGGAGTTTTGACAAAACATGGTTCACTGGAGAAGGGAATGGCAAACCACTTCAGTATTCTTGCCTCGAGAACCCCATGAACAGTATGAAGAGGCAAAAAGATGTAACAATGGATGATGAGCCCTCCAATATGCAACTGCAGAAGAGGGGAGAAATAGTTCCAGAAAGAATAAAGAGGCTGGACCAAAGCGGAAACGATGCTCCACTGTAGATGTGTCTGTTGCTGAAAGTAAACTCTGACGCTGTAAAGACTGCATAGGTATTTGGAATGTTAGGTCAATGAATCAGGGTAAATTGCACGTGGTCAACCAGGGACTCCCTGGTAGCTCAGCTGGTAAAGAATCCACCTGCAATGTGGGAGACCTGGGTTTGATCCCTGGGTTGGGAAGATCCCCTGGATAAGGGAAAGGCTAGCCACTCCAGTATTCTGGCCTGGAGAATTTCACTGACTGTATAGTCCACGGGGTCACAAAGAGTCAGACATGACTGAGCGACTTTCACAAACAGGAGACGGCAAGAGTAAACATTGATATTTTAGGAATCAGTGAATAAAAATGGACAGGAATAGGTGAATTTAATTCAGATGACCATTATATCTACTACTGTGGCCAAGAATCCCTGAGAAGAAATGGAGTAGCCCTCATAGTCAACAAAAGAGCTTGAAATGCAGTAGTAGTTGAGTGCAATGTTCAAAATGACAGAATGATCTTAGTTCATTTCCAAAGCACACAATTCAGCATCACAGTACTCCAAGTCTATGCCCCAACCACTAAAGCCGAAGAAGCTGAAGTTCAACAGTTCTATGAAGACCTATAAGATCCTCTAGAACACCAAAAAAAAAAAATGTCCTTTTCATAATAGGGAACTAGAATGCAAAAGTAGGAAGTCAAGAGATACCTGGAGTTAACAGGCAAGTTTGGCCTTGGAGTACAAAACGAAGCAGGGCAAAGGCTAAAAGAGGTTTGCCAAGAGAACACACTGGTCATAGCAAACACCTTCTTCCAACAACACAAGAGAAGACTCTACACATGGACATCACCAGATGGTCAATACTGAAAAAAGACTGATTATGTTCTTTGTAACAAGGACAGAGAAGTTCTATACAATCAGGAAAATCAAGACTAGAAGCTGATTGTGGCTCAGGTCATGACTTCCTTATTGTAAAATTCAGACTTAAATTGAAGAAAGTAAGGAAAACCACTAGACCATTCAGGGATGACCTAAATCAAATCCCTTATGATTATACAGTGGAAGTGACAAATAGATTCAAGGGATTAGATCTGATAGAATGCCTGAAGAACTGTGGATGGAGGTTCATAACATTGTAGAGTGACTAAAACCATTCCAAAGAAAAAGAACTGCAAAAAAGGAAAGCGGTTCTTTGAGGAGCCCTTACAAACAGCTGAGAAAAGAAGTGAAAGGCAAAGAGAAAGGAAAAGATATACCCAGCTGAATGCAGAGTTCCAGAGAATAGCAAGGAGAGATACAAAAAAAAAAGATTTCTTAAATGAACAATGCAAAGAAATAGAAGAAAACAATAGAATGGGAAACACCACAGATCTCTTCAAGAAACTTAGAGATACCAAGGGAATATTTCATGCAAAGATGGGTACAATAAAGGACAAAAATGGTATGGACCTAACCGAAGCAGAAGATATTAAGAAGAGGTGGCAAGAATACACAGAACTATACAAAAAGATCTTCATGACTGAAATAACCATGATGATGTGATCACTCATCTAGAGTGTGAAATCAAGTGGGCGTTAAGAAGCATCACCATGAACAAAGCAAGTGGAGGTGATGGAATTTCAGCTGAGCTATTTCAAATCCTAAAAGATGATGCTGTGAAAATGCTGCTCAATGTACCAGCAAATTTGGAAAACTTAGCAATGGCCACAAGACTGGAAAGGGCAGTTTTCATTCCAATCTCAAAGAAAAAGGCAATGCCAAAGAATGTTCAAACTACTGTACAATTGTGCTGATTTCACACGCTAGCAAAGTAATGCTCAAAATCCTTCAAGCTAGGCTTCAACAGTACGTGAACCAAGAACTTCCAGATGTACAAGCTGGATTTAGAAAAGGCAGAGGAACCATAGATCAAATTGCCGACATCCATTGGATTACAGAGAAAGCAAGGGAATTCCAGAAAAACATCTACTTCTGCTTCATTGATTATGCTGAAGTCTTTGACTGTGTGGATCACAAAAAACTGTGGAAAATTCTTGAAAAGATGGGAATACCTGATCGCCTTACCTGCCTCCTAAGAAACCTATATGCAGGTCAAGAAGCAACCTTTAGAACTGGATATGGAATAACGGAATGGTTCCAAATTGGGAAAGGAGTACGTCAAGGCTGTATACTGTCACCCTTTTTATTTAAGTTCTATGCAGAGTACATCATGTGAAATGCTGGGCTGAATGAATCACAAGCTGGAATCAAGACTGCCAGAAGAAATATCAACAACCTCAGATATACAGATGACACCACCCATATGGCAGAAAGTGAAGAGGAACTATCGAGCCTCTTGATGAGGGTGAGAGGAGAGTGAAAAAAGCTTAAAAACTCAATGTTCAAAAAACGAAGATCACAGCATCCTGTCTCATCACTTCATGGCAAACAGATGGTAAAAAAGTGGAAACAGTGGCAGATTTTATTCTCTTGGGCTCTGAAATCACTGCAGACAGTGACTGCAGCTATGAAATTCAAAGACACTTGCCCCTTGGAAGAAAATCTATGACAAACCTACTCAGTGTATTAAAAAGAAGTGACATCACATTGCTGACAAAGGTCTACACAGTCAAAGCTATGGCTTGACTCAGGTAGGTTATGATAAATTAAGGATGTATAATATATTTCCCAAAGTAAAAAATCTGGCAAAGCCAATAAAGGAATTTAAAATTAAATATGAAATCATATTCATGTAACCCTAAAGAGGCTGTCTCTCCCCCAAAACAAGGAGGAACAGAGAAACAAAACGAGAAGAAACAGGAAAACTGGTAGACCAAAACTGTTATCAATTATTACATTACACAGACTATTGTATTTGAAAGTCAGAGACCATCAGACAGAATTTGAAAAGCAAAATTCAGAGATGCAAAGGTGTGGCCAACAAAGTAGAGTAGGAAGATCCTGAGCTTATCTCCTCCCATACATGTGTGCTAAGTCACTTTAGTCATGTCTGACTGTTTGCCACCCTATGGACTGTAGCTCACCAGGCTCCTCTGACCATGGGATTCTCCAGGGAAGATATACTGGAGTGGGTTGCCATGCCTTCCTCCAGAAGATCGCCTGCCACAGGCACAACAAATTACAAGTACAGTCCATGGGGTTGCAAAGAGTCAGACACGACTGAGTGACTAACACACACACACAGAATAATTATCAATTAGAATGAACTAAAGACCAGCAGAGATTTTCTACAACTAAAGACAGAAAGAAGTAACCACAATGGTAAGGGTAGGAGGAACAGTCATGGTATAATCAAGACCCATAACCCTGGAATATGTGTGTGCTCAGTCACTAAGTCACGTCTGACTCTTTGCCACCCCATGGACCATGGTCTTCTGTCTATGGGATTTTCCAGGCATGAATATTGGAGTGGACTGCTATTCCCTTCTCAAAGGGATCTTCCCCGACCAGAGATCGAACCTGCATCTCCTGCATTGGTAGGTGGATTCCTTACCTCTGAGCCACCAGAGAAGCTCTGACCCCTGGAGCAGGAGACTCACAAACAGGAGGATAATGTTCACCACATAAGAAACACAGGCTCCAGGCCCCACAGAGGGTTCCCTAGCTCAGGGGCCTGCACCAGGAAGAGAGGCCCAGAATCTATGGCTCTGAAGGTTAGAGGGGCTTACTTTCAAGAGAGCCAGAGGGCTGAAGGAAATAGAGATTCCACTCTAAAATGGAAAGTACAAAATCTCACATACTCCAAGATCCAGAGCAGAAGTAGCAACGTGAAAGGAGCTGGGTCGGACAGATAGTTTGAAAGTAAAGGAACGGAAAAGATACACCATGCAAATTGTAAGCATAAAAAAGAGCAGCTATAGTAATATAACAGAAATCAATTTCAAAACGAGAAATAATACCACAGATAAAGAAGGACATGCTATAATCACAAAAGGGTTCATTAGGAAGGTAAACTAAATCACAAATATGCATGGATCTAAGAAAAGAGTTTCAAATTATGAGAAGCAAAAACTTACAGATCTAAAGGTAGAGACGCATCCAGAATCACAGTTGGGGTCTTTAGTGCCCCTCCCTTAGGAAATGACAGAGTTAGACCAAAATACAAAAATCAGTAAAGTCTTAAGAACATTTTAGTGACAGTACCAACTATCTTAATTGTCACTTTAGCACACTACATCTAACTATAGAATTCAGATTCTTTTTAGATGTTCATTCTTCAGGATATGCTGCTGGGCTTGATTCTCAATAAATTTCAAAAGATTTAAATCTAATAGCATTTTACCTGTCCATGATAAAATTAATTAGAAATTAGTGGGCTTCCCAGGTGGCAGAGTGGTAACAAATCTGCCTGCCAATGCAGGAGACAAAAAAGACGCAGGTTCGATTCCTGGGTCAGGAAGATCCCCTGAGGTAGGAAATGGCAACTCACTCCAGTATTCTTGTCTGGAAAATCCCACGGATGGAGGAGCCTGGAGGTCTACACTCCAAGAGGTCACAAAGAGTAAGACATGACTAAGCACTCAGCACACACAGCACAGCAATACGATATTTAGAAAAACTCCAAATATTTGGTAAACAACACAGCTTAATTCATAATATCCAGAATCTGGAAAGAACACAATTTTCATCAGCTGGAGACTGAGAAAACAAATTGTGGTATACTTAAACAACTGAGTACTATTCATCGATTAAAAAGAATAAAGTATATGGATACATTCAACAAATCTAAATGAAAACCTCAAAAACATTTTGTTGGGGGAACCTGGACACAAAGGAGTACGTATCATTATGATTTTATACATAAGAAGTTCAAGTACTGGCAAAACCAAACTAATGTGATGGAAATCAAAATAGTGGCTGCAAGTGGTGACTGGCTTGTAGGTGACATTCAAGAACCTTCTGGGCTGAAGGAGATGTTCTGTATTTTGTTTGTGGTGGTGGTTTCATCCGTGTGCACACGTGAAAACGCACTGAACTATTTACATACAGTTCAGATCTATGTACTTTACAGCATCTAAATTTTACCCAGTTTTAAAAACCACTTAAGGTACAGGTTTTAAAAACCACTTAAGGTACAGGAAACTAAAAAGGAAAAAAAAAAAAAGGAAATAATTAAATAAAACAATAAGGAGTCAATTTCAGATCTGAAGAATTCCTTAAATATGTGGTGTAACATCAACATAGAAGAACCACGCTCTGAGCACAACAAAACTTACATACATTTAGTAATTATATTGTTGTTTAGTCACTAAGTCATGGCCTACTCTTGCAACCCCACGGACTAGCCCGCCAGGCTCCTCTGAACATAGGATTTCCCAGGCAAGAATAGTGGAGTGGGTTGCCATTTCCTTCTCCTGGGGCACTTCCCAACCCAGGAATCAAAGTCACTTCTCCTGCATTGTGCAGGAGGATTCTTTACCACTGAGCCACTATGGAAGCCCTAGTAATTATATACTAATAAAATTAAGGTCAGTCTAATAGTAACGCTCAAAATAAAAATTCTATGATTAAATTTATAATTTAGCTTTATAGCTAAATGTTAATTTTTTTAGTTACTATTTGTCATTTTAGAGTCAGCAATAAAAAATAAATAAGTTCAAATAAACTGAATACAAAGGTCCAAGATAACGGACCTTTTAAAACTATACTGGGTTGAAAAGTTAAAAGGTCTTTTCTATTTTGATTAATAATAACAGGGATAAAATGAACTTCTAGGGCCAAAAACAGTCTTGTATAGTGGTTATAGTATCCCTTTTCTACTGGTCTCAGTCTCAGAGTTTCCAATTCCCCATACTTAGGTTGAGTTTGGGCAGTAGTGTTTTTAGAGAGCTCCATGGGTGATTCTAACACAAATCTAGAACTAAAAACTGCTTTTTGTATTCAGCAAATTGTACTGGCTAAGAGCACAGACCTCAGAGACAGACTGCCAATTCCCCATACTTAGGTTGAGTTTGGGCAGTAGTGTTTTTAGAGAGCTCCACGGGTGATTCTAACACAAATCTAGAACTAAAAACTGCTTTTTGTATTCAGCAAATTGTACTGGCTAAGAGCACAGACCTCAGAGACAGACTGCCTGCCCTGTCTTTGCCATAAATTTAGCAGCTCTACACAATGAATTAACTTTCCTGTTTTTCAGTAGGCTTATCTGTAATATCTAGATAATATACATCTTGAATACTTCAGAGCTTTGATGTGAGGAATAAAGTGAGTTAAAATGTTTTAGGTACTTAGAATAGTTCCTGGAACCTAGTAAATGATAATAAATATATGGTATTATTTTCTATCAAAAAACACCTATCTTATAATGAATGGGGCACACAGTTGATTAAAGATTGGTAATTATTTAAGCAACCTTGCTAAAAAGATTTTTAAATGCATTTTTAAATGCAGACTAGAGAATGTAATTCTGATCTTTAGAAACTCTTAAGAAACTGGTTGAGTTCTATTGTAGGTAATATACATACATTTTAAAGGAGAAATTTGAATAGGTATGTATTATAAAATAAAAATAATACTATTGGGAGAATGGTATTAAATGTACGAAGTGAGACTAAAACACAAGAGACATGCACATTGTGTAGTCTGTACTCAGTACATGTTTACTGAATAAAGAAATATTAGCTGGATAAGAATGTAAAAAAAAGGCTTTATTTCACTGTAAACTAGGTAAACGAAAAATGCTTCTTATAGTTGCTGACTAGGCAGGCCATGTTCATAATTATTAATGTTATTTTCTTCCATTTCCACTTAGAATCTGAAATTCTAAGTTACAACGCACAAAGCTTTCAATACAGTTTACCTTCAATTACTACTATAAATAAGTATTTTTAGCTCCTGGACATTTTTCCTACAGTGGAGTGAGTTCAAGATGAAGGTTATCATTTGTAATTAATTATAATGTGCAAATTTTCATACGTGATACTAATCTTTTGATTTATTCAAGAAGTCAATTTAATTAGCTCCTTGGGAAATATAAAAAGTTATGTCCAAAGGAATATTGAGTAAATATTAAGTAAAAACAGCTGTTATCTTTGACTTTATGTCATTAAGGGATTTAGTAATTTACATGAAAAACACTAATTCTGATTTATCACTAATCAACTCAAGTGTCTCTGTCTCAAGATTACATGTAATTACAAAGTTTATTTACCATTTTCAATATTATCCCAATTACAATATTATTCTTAGTTATTCTAAGTAGAAATATATTCATGGCTACTACAAACAAAAGTTCAAGTCAACTGACTGAGATACTAGTAAGAGGACAAAGTGGTTTCTAATCCACTAGAGGAAAAGAGATGAAAGCAAGATGGGGTGGGGTGGGGGAGAGGAACTGAGAAAGGAAAAAATTTAAAATGTAGGAACCTTCTACTGTAGTCTATCCTAAGCTGTTGGTAGAAAACCCTGATCCTAGGTTTTATTCAAAACTCTTTAAACCTTCCATGATCTGACCTGACTGGATCCTACGATCTTTGTTTTTGGTAACCATTCCCTTCTCCAGAGGATCAGGATTGAACCCAGGTCTCCTGCATTGCAGATGGATTCTTTACTGGCTGAGCCACCAGGGAAGCCCTTCTTTACCACACTCTTCCATAATACATTCCTGTCATAAAGGGTATCTTTCCATTCCTCAATAACACTGTCTTCCTTCTAGCTTCTGGGCATTCTTATTGCTGTTCCTTCTACACAAAAAATTCTCTACACCATCTTGATCAATTTCTATTCAGGAAGCATCTCCTGTCCTGTAGATATGATTAAGCCTAACTGCTAAGTGTCTTCATAACTCGTTTAAGATTGCACTTTTATTAGTGAAAGTACATTTTATTTATCATTTATCACTGTATCTGAAATGATCAGCTAGAGTACACGGGCCTTGTACACAGAATGTTCTCAGTATTTCCTGAAAGTGAAAGTGAAGTCGCTGAGCTGTGTCCGACTCTGCGACCCATGGACTGTAGCCTACCAGGCTCCTCCATCCATGGGATTTTCCAGGCAAGAGACCTGCAGTGGGCTGCCATTTCCTTCTCCAGGGGATCTTCCCAATCCAGGGATTGAACCAGGGTCTCTTGCACTGTAGACAGACTCTTTACCGTCTGAGCCACCAGGGAGGCCTAAGTATTTCCTAATTGAAAGAAATAAGGAAAGAAAAGACAAGAGAGGAAAGGAAGGGAAGGAAGAAAGAAAAAAGGGAGGAAAGAGGATGGGGAATAAAACTGGAAACAAGAGAAAAAAGAAAAGAAAAGGATGAATAGACGGAAGGACTGATGATCTGTAGGAGACTGCTCTCATGTTCCTTAGCACTCCTTGTAGAACTTAAGACCATGGAAAAGACTTCTACGATAAAAACTAGAAGAGAAACGGTAGTTAATGCAATTCTTGAGTGTTAAACATTGTTGCTCTACCTTTTCACTAATCATGATTTTCAACCTGGTCTGCCATGACTGTCAGACTCTGGTTCTGGAAGATTCTAATAGAGCTTTCTGTGACATGTAGTTAAGCTCACTGATCCCAAGAAACCTAAATTTTCTCCACAGGTTTCTATTTCTGACCTCCAAATTAAATTTAATCTTAAATAAGCAAATGAAAAATAATGTCAATCACAAAAAAGAAATTTCCTTTTCACAGATTAAAAACTCTGATTAACATCATGAACATTATTTACTACGTGCTAGTTATTTATCTTATAACACATAGTATATCTAATTTAATCCTCACAACAACCCAAAAGATACTGTGCACACATTTTTACATAAAGCTAGAAAAGAGAGGAACTGAGGTTTGAACCCAGGTGTAGCTTCAGAGGTCTTCAACAATGCTCTTTTGTTTACCTTATAGCAATAAGATAGAGAAAACTTTGAATTCCAGAATACTGCCTGATCATTAATCATAACCCTTGTATCTTAACACTTTGGGGCCTGCAAGGAGAAACAATGCTAAAACTGGGGTAATACCTGCTGTTTTGAGGCTGAAAGGGAATAGCTACCTTGAGCTGCTGCACTATACCTACTTCCATGAGAACTGGGAACACCTATGCTTTTTTTTCTCCTATTCTTAGACAACTCTCAATTCATCACTTCCTGATCAATGCAATTCAATTTTCATGGGCTTGCTGTATTAAAACTTAAATGCTCTCATCTTTAAATTGAATGTGTCATTTAGGTAAAACTAAAAATAATAATAATAATGTGTGACCTTCATTTGCATCTTGACTTAACTTTTAAAATTTGACACTTATGAAATAATTAGAAATTTGAACACTGAAGATTAAGAAATTCATGTTTTAGAAAGTGATGACAATTGTATTACAGCTCTACTTAAAATAAGAGTACCTTAACCAGCAAGGACCTACTGTATAGCCCATGAAACTCTACTCAATGTTATGTGGCAGCCTGGATGGGAGGGGAGTCTGGGAGAGAAGAGATACATGTGTATATATGGCTGAACTGCTTTGCTGTTCACCTGAAACTATCAAAGCATTGTTCACTAACTGGCTATATCTTCATACAAAATAAAAGCTTAAATAAATTAATTAAAAGAATATGTTTATCTTTTATAGATACATATTAAAAAATATATATATATATCATATATATATATGTTAAAAGAAAAAACACAACCACCATCCCCACCCAAAAAAAAGAAAAAGGTAGAAGTTAACTTATAGAGGTTTTGCCTATTGGTGTTAATAGTGATCTTTATTACTTTAATATTGATGGTGTTTTTATAAGACTGAATAAGCTAATAAAAAAAGAAAAAGAATTCATCAAGTATCCATGTAGTTTATCACCAAATATAAACTCTGGATGACCAGTTACATTTAAAAGTTTTTCCAGATGTCTGACATAGTATTGAGATGCCTTAGGTAATAATATATGATTGGAACTATAATTGCACTCTTTCATTTTCTGGTGAGCTAAATCACTCAAAACATAATATCCTGTGATTATAGCAAGTGCCTTCAGTCAGCTAGAAACAACCATCATATTTTTTTTGGATTTATTCAGATCATTTGATCTAAAAATGGCAAATAATATGTAGTTTTTAAATAAGAGATCAAACCACCTATTTACCCACCCCTCCAAACCCACCATAGTTTGTAGGTTGCCAATAAATAAAAGATTTTAGAAGAAAGTCTTTTGAGTTATACTGAATAGGAAGAGTATTAAGATCACTAAATTAAATCTGCAACAATGTTATACTTTTTGTATTGTTACATGTTTTAAAGAGCAATTTAAAAAGGGAATATTCAAGATCTTAAAAAAGAAATCCTGTTCTAATAGTTCTAATAGAAAAGTTTTAAAAAGTCCTGTATAGAAGATTAGTATAAAAAAGAAATAGAAGAAAATGGTAGTCTTAAGAATGTAAAACTTTAAATTACAAACTTAAACCAGAAAGTAGGTTTTTTGTACCAAAATAAAAAACAAACAAAAAAAAGTAAAAATCTCTAAATTAACCCCCCAAAAAGTGATGCCAAAAAGGTACTCTAGGACAAGCCAAAAGGTATTTTCCATTCTGCTTTTCCATAAATCAGAAGAAAAAGAAGCTTTTTCAATCCAGTGAGTCATATAGAATGGAAATATCTGAGCACTCAGGTCACATGAACGCTCTGGAAACTTACTTCAGTTTTTCCTCTTCACTCAATGTCTTCCACAGTTCTTCAATTTGTACTGTTGCATCTTCCAAACTGGTCTTGGAATTTTCTGTGAGAAACTGAGCACGATGATCTTGAACAAAAAGGGCGCTTGCTGACATGGGTTTCTTGATTACTCGATTGCTAATTAAATCATATGCTATAAGCTGTCCAGATTTGTTATCTACCACATTTGATTTTTTGTTACAGGAACTTTCACAGAGATTCTTTTGCTCAGGACTTGTATTATTATTATTACTACTTACATTACTCACTAAACTTTTTTGAGGCACTAAAATTTTCACAGGTTCAATGTTTTCTCCTCTAGAATTAAGTATATTTCCCTTGCTCCAGTCATCTACACAAATTTCCAAAGACTTCTCAGGAACTGCTGCTGCTTCGTTTTCCCCACTCTCATCTCTATGGCCTTCATCGCCATTTTCTGATTGGGCTTGCTCAACAGAATCCACAGAACGAGTTTCACTATATTCCTCTTGGGTGTTCTCACATGATGAATTACTCTTTGGGATTTCTTTAAATGTATTTCCATCATTGTTATCAATGCTAGAGTTTTCACTATTAAACTGATCATCATAATGGTCACCAATATGCACCTGATGATTTAAACAATAATTAGTGTTTTCCCCAGATTTATCATTATGCACATCATTTTGGAAAGGATTGGCTGAAGTATCAACATTTGGATAATTATTTCCAGATGTTTCCAGCTTAGTAAGAAGCACATCTGTTTCTGTTGTTTTACTAACAACCATGTCAGCTGAGGAAACATCTGTTTTATTACTTTCATAAGAATTTGTACTAGGTAGTGATCCATATAGAGTCGTCATCAGATTTTCAAGAGCGATTAAAACAGATTCCTAAAAATACAAATTAACAAGTATTAGGGGAAATTATGAAAATAATATTAAAAAATCTATACAGAAATCTTTTTCATATGAAAATGGCTAGGACTGCATAAGTTTATAAATAATATAATACAAAAAATTATCTGAAAAAGGTTACCTTATTCTGTAACAATACTTGACTTTTATCAGGTGTTAAATTCACATCTACGTCAGCTGTTGGAACATCAATTTTCAGAAAGAAAATGGGATACAAACGAGTAGATTCCTTTAGACATTTCAGATTGTAATAATGTCGGATTAGCTAGAAATACATGTAATGAAGACAAAAAATGACAGAAAGATAATAAAGTATTATTATTCTTTAAAGTATTCACAAACAAAGATAGCATTATTCAAGTAATATTATCCTCAAAATACCACCAGAAGAAGCATATTCAACTGAGAAACTGAGTGGATGTAACTGCTTATTAGGAAAAGTAGTATCTAAATACTAATGCTCATTTAGAGGCTTTGAATTTACTTAACATGAAGTGCAAGCATGCATCCAATGCAACTGACTTCATGGAAAAGATCATAGTGTCATGGATGTTTTCAAAGTCCTGGGTTCAAAATTCAAATTCTGTTACTTCCTGGCTATGTGGTCTAAGATAGTCCACATTAGTTTCTTCACTATGAAAGTGAAAGTTGCTCAGTCATGTCCGACTGTTTGCAACCCCTAGGACTATACAGTCCATGCAATTCTCCAGGCCAGAATACTGGAATGGGTGGCCTTTCCCTTCTCCAGGGGATCTTTCCAACCCAGGGATCGAACCCAGGTCTCCCACACTGCAGGTGGATTCTTTACCAGCTGAGCCACAAGAGTAGCCCTTCTTCACTATAAATAAGGATAATAATTCACCACAGAATTGTTGTTAAGAGTCATATGTAAGGTGAAAAGTGAAAGTGAAGTGTTAGTTGTTCAGTTGTGTTTGACTCTTTGCAGCCCGCCAGGCTGCTCTGTCCATGGAATTCTCCAGGCAAGAATATTGGAATGGGTAACCATTCCCTACTACAGGGGATCTTCCTAACCCAGGGATTGAACCCAGGTCTCCTACATTGCAGGCAGATTCTTAATCATCTGAGCCACTAGGGAAGCCCCATATTATATCTATTTTTCCTTTTCCTTATTTTAGAACAAATTCTTACAAGTAGTCCTTATAAGAAGCTGACAAATTACTTTTTTCTTAAAAAGATTACCTTCAATATATCTTTTTGGTGTACTGGTCGATTGTTTATGAAGATGAAACTCCTTTCTGGGGTTGAAAGACTTGTGCAAGAGTGGTCTGCAACATGCTTTGGAAGAAATCCACTTAGAAAAATCTATAATTGTAATAAATAATTATAGACTTGATATGCAATGTCACCAGTAAACATGATTCCATGGATCTGGTTATATACATTTAAAGGTATAAAAAAAAATTAACAAATGGATTTTCATTTTAAGGTCTAAAGAGCTATATACTTGATAACCATGTCATGAGCATTAAACTTAAATAACTGAAGCATGTTAAATTGGTGTTCTCAGCCTCTAACTCTCCATTCTTGCAATTTTAAGGGAAAATTGGCATTCATTAAAGTTTCATGAATACATATCTTATTGTCATAGGACATACAGTATTAAATACTGCTGCTCTCTGCCCAACCCTATCTCCTACTATTTTCAAAAAAATTTCTTCCCTAATATTGTAATTTTCCTCTGGCTGTTTATCCTTTTCTTTTCAGCCACCATTTTCTGTAAAGAAGTAGCTGTTTCTATCTTTATTTTGAGTATGCCATGAAGTCAATCTCACTAGGTTTTCACTACTGAGGGAAAAAAAGATCTCTTACTCTTTGACACATTGTAATGTTGTACTTTCTCTTCATTTTTGTTTAGAGAACTATTTCACAAATGTATGAAAAGGAGGGGTTAAATAAAGAAGGATCCTAGAAAAAAAACAGTGAAAAGGGAGAGAGATTTAGTGAACAGAAAGCAAGGAAAATGCTCCTACTCTTAGAGATAATACAAAGAACTGTTAGGAATACAGGACAGAGCCAGATTGACATGGTTTAAGCTCTGGCTGCACTACTAATATGATCTTGGTCAAATTATTCAAAATACAGGCCTATAATCATCTCTTATCTGGAACAACTGGAATCAGATGTTTTATTAACCTGTTAAGAAACAGTAATAATGAGAAATTTTCTACTTAGGCTTAATAAAGCAAGATTATCAGGGGGTTTGCTATTTTTAGTTAAGCAGAAACCATGAGGCTCCTTACCAACACAGGCTGTAGGCTGCCACCTATGTCTGTGGCTATCCCTGCCCTCAGAAGTAAGTGTTTAAGGAGATGGATGCATTACCAACTTCAGAACACTAAGTGCGTTACTGTCACAGTGCCAAACTGTGCCAATTAAAAAAAAGTTAATACATAGAGCTAGATAATCCATTATAAAATGAAACTACTTAATTAACTATAAAACTTCACAACCCTTATAAATGATTGCATAATTTACCAAGTAATATGAGACCCTTCTTAAAGCACCTGCTGAGCATCAGGGAGAGCTGTTCGGCCTCTGAAAGACTTACTGGGCTTGTTGATAGAAAAAAAAACAACAACAACAAAAACCAGAATAGGTAAGAATAAAGATTAAAATGAAGAAAACATCAGTAATACGGCTAGTGTTGTTCTAGCACACCATCTTGGTTGGCCACTGAATAAACAGTATTACTTCCAAATACTGAACTTTAAAAATGGCTTAAGATAGATAACCTTAAGAACTAACACACGGTAAGTTATATGGAAAACTAAAATCAAATGGCAAAGTCTTATAAAATGTTACAAAAGTGAAAATCAGGCTAGTTTGTGGGGAAAAAAATCTCTGTAAGACAACAAATCAGTGCAACAAAATAAAAAAATTAGATAGGCCCGATAAGATTCTATACCCAAGTATCACTCAAGTAAAAAGCAAAACAAAAATCAAAAGCAAAATATAAACAAATAATACTCCTGATTGTTCTTCAACAATGAACCCTTCTCTCCCTCCCTTCATCTCCAGCCTTCTATCATCTAGCTTCTACCTCAATGAGCAATTCCAATCGAAAACTAAGTGTCTACTTGACTCTCTGCAGACCCTGACACCAATGGGAACTCTCTCCTTTGGGAAGCATGACACTGTTTCAGCCATCTCTTTTGGATTTTCTACTTCCTCTCTGAAACTTCCTCTTTAGTGAGATTTTTCTCTCCCTTTGCTTACAGCCTATAAGGGTGAGAGTCTCCCTCAGTCTCATCATGAGACCCCCTTTTCTCGCTCTCTAGTCCGTCTCAGTAATTTCATTTCCATCTATACAACATACACCAGGGATGGGAAGATATAGATGTACAGCCTTTATTTCTTTCATCTCCAAATGCTCACACAAATTTTATTAATCTTACCACATTCAAAACTTGCTAAAATATTTCATCTCACTTCCATGCTGCTGTCCAATAGCTCGTCTTGTACTCCTTTACCAAAGTAAAGACCTCTGTCCCCTACTCAGTCTGTCAAACTAACAAGTTTCCAAGCAATGCTGATGCTGCTGGTCTTCAGACTAGACTATGACAGGTAGACTCTCTAAAGCACAACACAGATAGCACATCTGAATCTCCTGTCACAAGCTTCCTGGGTTACCAGCATGGGCAACAAAGTTCTAGGAAACCACAGAGAACCCAGCAAAACTTAGACAATACCCTTACTATCCCAAGTCAGCCAAGTGGTCCAGTCCAAAGTGGAACTCTTGTCTAAACTATTAAACAACTATTAAGGGCGCTCTGAAAACAGAACCCAAGTCAAATCATGGCTACTTTCCTTAGGCAGAGAGAATTCTTAATACATTAACAGCACAAGCTCCATCTAAGACACTAATAAAATGATAATTATTAAGAACTCAATATTGTAAAAGAGAATAGGAGGGGAACTAGTAGCCAAGAGATTGCAACAAATTATAGAAAAGAAAAGAACAACAGAAGTCATAACAATGTATACTCCATATAAGTTTTCAACTTTTAAAATGAATCTTCAAGTAAAAGACTGTTACGTAAGAAACATTATGAAGCTAGATAACATGAAAGTGGAGCTAGCATGACTGAGAGAGAGAAGAACAAGTAAGACTGGGAGTGTTAATAACCTCATCCATTATTACAGGAACTCAAGAAGACTGTCTAGAGCTGACAGATCAAGAAAATAAAGTTGGAATACATATTCAAGGTGGGAAAGGGAAAA
The DNA here is from genome assembly GCF_054371585.1 of Giraffa tippelskirchi. Taxonomy (NCBI): domain Eukaryota; kingdom Metazoa; phylum Chordata; class Mammalia; order Artiodactyla; family Giraffidae; genus Giraffa; species Giraffa tippelskirchi. The sequence goes on from NC_137277.1 coordinate 69,419,480, forward strand.
CAAAGGTAAGAGGGCTCAACTCCTTTTCTTTCATTGAGGAAAGCAAAGAGATGAAGATTGTAAACTGAAAATCACTTAAACAATTAATGTAACCATGATACTTAAAATTAAAAACAATAAACAGAAGAGATAAAAACAGGAAGTAGGGCAGGGAAAAGAGATTTAATATGAGCTTATACATCCTTTGTCATTAAAATTTTTATAGAGACACTTCTTGCTACCTCAACCCAACAAAAAGGAAATAATTAAACAGTTTCAGTGGTAAATTAGAATTATTAAAGAACATCTTTGTTGTATACCTGAGATTCTTCACAGTGGTACTGAAAGGATTCCATATTGCCCATAATAGCAGTCCCCAGAACAGACATGAGAGCCATTTTATGATCTGATACTCTAGTTTTCTGCCAAATAATTGCCTAGGGACAAAATGACACGAACAACTTTTAGCACAACTTGGATTTAGTAAACTCAAGTACTTACACTATTTCTGTATTTAGCATTCATCCCTAGTTGATATTTTCTGCATCATTTATAAGGTATCTATAGGCTATAAAGTTTGAGAGAAGTCTGGTTCTGAGTTTCAGTAGCTGTATATCCTGCAGTGTAGAATCTATTTTAATTTACCTTAACCTCAATTTTGTTTTCTCTACGAGATGACTAAGAATACTTATCTCCCAGAGTGTTGGAAGACGAAAATATATGATGTAGGTAAACACACAGGCCAGAGCCTGGCATGAAACAATTTCATTAAATATTAATTTTCTCCCCCCTTCTAATCCTAAACTTCAGAATATATATTGCAGAGTGTATTTAATTTGCTACTTCAAGTAAACATGACTGTTTTATTGAGGACGGATATCAATGCTATAAAATTTCTGTAAACGGTTAACCTGGTATAAAAATTTAGGGTAATGCATGCTTTTTAAAATTACCATTTATATACAGAGAACTTTAAAAAAGCTAACTAAACCTCACGGACAGAAAGGCTGAATAATGGACTTGTAGTTTTTTCACTACAAGCATGTAGTAGGACAGCTTAAGAGAATCATGGCCCAGAGAGACAGCACCAAGTGTAGCTGTGAAGGGCATGTCATACCATACTGAAATTTTTTCAGTTAATGAGGTTCAGTTATAGTCAAATCTCTTGAGAAACCATCAATATATAGACACATTCATTCAACAAATATTCACTCAGAAGTCTTAAATCCTAAAGAAAATGTGTAAAGGGCTTAGGAGAAAACATCAACATTCAAGAGTCAGGCAGAGGAAGAGGAGGAGACTGAAAACCATTGACCACAGAGGCAATTAGAGTCCCAGGACAGTATGTTGCACTGACCAAGGAAGTTTTTTTTTAGGAAATAGGGCTTCCCTGGTAGCTCAGTGATAAAGAATCTGCCTGTCAATGCAGGAAACACAGGTTGATTCCTAATTCACAAAGATCCCACATCCCGCAGAGCAACAAAGCCATGCACTACGACTATCGAGCCTATGTGCCACAATGAATGAAGCCTGGTGCCTGGAGCCCATACTCCGCAACAAGAGAAGCCACCACAATGAGAAGCCCGTGCGCCAAACGAGAAGCAGCCACTGCTCATCGCAAGGAGAGAGACACGGCCACAGGATTTAGCAATCAGCAGTGAAAGCAGTTCTAGAGAAGTCGAGTAAATGAAGACAAATTTTAGTTACTGGATAGTGACTACAGGGAAAACATATGAAAGGGACAGCTCTTTTAGGAAGTTTGGCTGTAAAGTGGATAGTAATAACTGGAGGCAGGTGGATCAAGGAAAGCTCTTGACAACACACTTGAATAAAAAGCAGTGAGGGAAAATGGGTTACACAAGCAGGTTTGTAGAATCAAACGGAAGGAATTGAGAACATTCTCCTTTGTTCTTTCTTTCTCTCTCTTTTGTTTTCTTGTAATGTAGAAAGGTTATTTGTTATTTGTCACAAAAGGTTATTTGTAAAATGACACTGATTTAAATATCTGATTGTGGAGAAAATTTAAAAGAGAGAACTCTGACTAGCTAGATCAAAGGATCCTAGCCAAATGAATTCCTTAACATAACCAGGAACTTAGGTAGGCAGGAAAAAAATACTAACAATATTATACATAATAAAAGGAAAGGGGAAGCAAATGAATTTATGTTGTTCTTTAACTGGCATGTCAGGGGATAGTAGTGAAGGACAAGATGACAACAGTCCCTGACTCTGCTTCTTGATTTGTACATCTGTAAGCCACTTGGAAAAGGTCAGTTTTCGTTCCAATCCCAAAGAAAGACAATGCCAAAGAATGCTCAAACTACCGCACAATTGCACTCATCTCACACATTAGTAAAGTAATGCTCAAAATTCTCCAAGCCAGGCTTCAGCAATACGTGAACCATGAACTTCCAGATGTTCAAGCTGGTTTTAGAAAAGGCAGAGGAACCAGAGATCAAATTGCCAATATCCGCTGGATCATCGAAAAAGCAAGACAGTTCCAGAAAAACATCTATTTCTGCTTTATTGACTATGCCAAAGCCTTTGACTGTGTGGATCACAATAAACTGTGGAAAATTCTGAAAGAGATGGGAATACCAGACCATCTGACCTGTCTCTTGAGAAACCTGTATGCAGGTCAGGAAGCAACAGTTAGAACTGGACATGGAACAACAGACTGGTTCCAAATAGGAAAAGGAGTACGTCAAGGCTGTATATTGTCACCCTGCTTATTTAACTTATATGCAGAGTACATCATGAGAAACGCTGAGCTGGAAGAAACACAAGCTGGAATCAAGATTGCCAGGAGAAATATCAATAACCTCAGATATGCAGATGACACCACTCTATGGCAGAAAGTGAAGAAGAATTAAAGAGCCTCTTGATGAAAGTGAAAGAGGAGAGTGAAAAAGTTGGCTTAAAGCTCAACTTTCAGAAAACTAAGATCATGGCATCTGGTCCCATCACTTCATGGGAAATAGATGGGGAAACAGTGGAAACAGTGTCAGACTTTATTTTTTTGGGCTCTAAAATCACTGATGGTGATTGCAGCCATGAAATTAAAAGACGCTTACTCCTTGGAAGGAAGGTTATGGCCAACCTAGATAGCGTGTTTAAAACCAGAGACATTACTTTGCCAACAAAAGTCCATCTAGTCAAGGCTATGGTTTTTCCAGTGGTCATGTATGGATGTGAGAGTTGGACAGTGAAGAAAGCTGTGAGCTGCAGAATTGATGCTTTTGAACTGCGGTGTTGGAGAAGACTCTTGAGAGTCCCTTGGACTGCAAGGAGATCCAACCAGTCCATCCTAAAGGAGATCAGTCCTGGGTGTTCATTGGAAGGACTGATGTTGAAGCTGAAACTCCAATACTTTGGCCACCTGATGTGAAGAGCTGACTCATTGGAAAAGACCCTGATGCTGGGAAAGACTGAGGGCAGGAGAAGAAGGGGACGACAGAGGATGAGATGGCTGGATGGCATCATCGACTCGATGGACATGGTTTGGGTGGACTCGGAGTTCGTGATGGACAGGGTGGCCTGGCGTGCTGCAATTCATGGGGTCCCAAAGAGTTGGACACGACTGAGTGACTGAACTGAACTGAAGCCACTTTTGTTTTTAGAATCTCAAAGACCAATCTCCTTGGGAAAACAGTGTAACAACTGCTCAAGAAGACAAATTACCCAATAATTAGTGCAATTTATCTATTCCCAGGGTTTTATTAATACTAAGCAAGTAGGAGTTACAATTTATGAAAAATTTACTTAGTAGGCACTAACTACCATCATAGAAACAGTTAATTTTCACAATCATTTCAGGCAAGTATTAGTATTTCATTTTGTAGATTAGGAAACTGAGGCTCAAAGAGATTTATTTACCCAAAGAATCATGATTTACACGTAACTTTTCTGGCTCCAAACTTTTACTTTTCCAGTATCTCTTTCCTCACCAGTCAAAGATAGTAATAAGTTAGAGCCAACTCCAGACCCTAATTGGGAATTCTCAAATGGTATCTTTGACAAATGCATTTTCATGTATAATATGTGATATGTTATGAAATCTCCAGTTTCTTGAGAGTACTAATACATTCTCAAAATTATTTTAAAAATTCATTTAAAGTTAAATAAATAATCTACTGTTAGAAGAAGGACAAGGAGTAAAAGCAGGGTCTCCATATCAAAGAAATCACACCAGAATAACAGAAGTCCAAAAAGATTGGGAGCTACTCTCACAGCATCCTTGAGTCAGAATATTTTTGAGAGTATAGTCTGTCAGTACCAACCCTAATCTTATTATTGATAAGGTTATTGATAATCCTTATACCTAAGGATTTCTAAATGTCCAATAATTTTTATTTATTAATATTCATATAAATACAGATGTGCAGTAATTTGTCCCAAAGTGCAAAGTAAAATGACAGAACTAAAATTTAGGTATTTTTCTGTTGTACATGCCAATTTTTCATTATCTATTGTTTTGAAAGTGATCTGAATTAGAAAAAAAGACTTTAATTAGAAAATTTTTAAAAAGTACATGAAATCAAATAGAAAAATAAGTTGTAAAAAATTAAAAAATTAACATATAGCTTCAACGTGTATATTTTTCAACAAAAAATTATGTCTCGGTAACTACATTAACACTTCAAGAATCTAGACTCTTTAAAATTGGAACTGCTCCAGGAAACATAGGATGTCATATAAGTATTTTTAATCTTTAATTTCATCATATAATATATAAATGCTCTGGTTAAATTAAAATTTTTGGAGAAACGTCTAAATTTATTCAGCAAATATTTATTAAACCTTATGCTGTACTAGATTCCTGGGAATCCTAAAAGCTGGGAATACAAAGATAGGAGGACAAAGTCCCAGCTTTCAAGGAGCTAAAAATACAAAAGGAGAATGAGGTATTAAAATAATTATAATGCATTATGAAAACTGCAAATACAAAATATAGTGGGAATATTGTAGATGAAACCTAAGTCTACTTCACAGAGCAATTCTGTGTGTGGTGCGACCTGAAAGGAGTTCGACACCCACAAATTATAGGAAGGGCATTTGTGATCAGTAGAAGAGCACATGCAAAGGCATGAAAGCATAGAGATATGCCTTGCTGGAGATGAAGCTAGACAGATATTAGATAGACAAGAACAAGATCATGAATGATCCAGCACATCAGGCAAAGAAGTTTACAGTTTCTTTTATCCACAGTGCAGAATCAATGACAAACCTAATTGGGAAAAATACCATGATCAGATATGGATGTTAGAAAGAGATCTTTGGACCTTGAGGACTTTCTGCTAAGTGAGATAAATGAGACAAACAAATATTGTGTGATATTACTCATATGCAGCAGTAAGAATCAGACCTGGAACAACAGACTAGCTGCAAACTGGCAAAGGAGTACGTCAAGGCTGTATATTGTCACCCTGCTTATTTAACTTATATACTTGTATTTAACTTATATACATCATGCGAAATGCCAAGCTGAATGTAGCACAAGCTGGAATCAAGATTGCAGGAGAAATATTAATAACCTCAGATATGCAGATGACACCACCCTTATGGCAGAAAATGAAGAAGAACTAAAGAGCCTCTTGATGAAAGTGAAAGAGAAGAGTGAAAAAGTTGGCTTAAAACTCAACATTCAAAAAATTAAGATCATGGCATCCAGTCCCAACACTTCATGGCAAATAGATGGGAAACAATGGAAACACTGAGAGACTTTACTTTCTTAGGCTACAGAATTACTGCAGATGGTAACTGAAGCCATGAAATTAAAAGATGCTTGCTCCTTGAAAGAAAAGCTATGACCAACCTAGATACCATATTAAAAAGCAGAGACATTACTTTGCTGACAAAGGTCTGTCTAGTCAAAGCTATGGTTTTTCTAGTAGTCATGTATCGATGTGAGAGCTGGACTATAAAGAAAGCTGAATGCCAAAGAATTGATGCTTTTGAACTGTGGTATTGGAAAAGACTCTTGAGAGTCCCTTGGACTGCAAGGAGATCCAACCAATCAATCCTAAAGGAAATCAGTCCTGAATATTCATTGGAAGGACTGATGCTGAAGCTGAAACTTCACCTGATGTGAAGAATTGACTCACTGGAAAAGACCCTGATGCTGGGAAAGATTGAAGGCGTGAGCAGAAGGGGACGACAGAGGATGAGATAGCTGGATGGCATCACTGACTCGATGGACATAAGTTTGAGCAAGCTCTGGGAGTTGGTGATGGACAGGGGAGCCTGGCGTGCTGCAGTCCATGGGGTCGCAAAGAGTCAGACACGACTGAGCAACTGAACTGAACTGATCACTCCTATGTAGAATCTAATAACAAACTCATAGAAACAAAGTAAAATTGGTAGTTACCAGGGCATAGGGGTTAGGGGGATAGGACAGATATTATTTAAGAGTACAGACTTGCAATGAGTAGTAAATAAGTCCTAGTGATCTAATGTACAATATAGTGAATACAGACAACAATATTGTATTATAACCCTCAAACTTGCTGAGAGACTAACAAACCTAATTACTCCAACCACTAAAAAGAAAAATTAACGTGATAGAGATGCAATTACTGCTACAATGGCAATCATGTTATATAATATAAATGTATCAAGTCAACATGTTATACACCTTAAATGACACAGTTTTATGTCAAATATATTTCAATTAAAAAAAAAGGAAGATCTTTGGCAAGAGTGATTTAGTGAAATCTTCAACTAAAGCAATATGGACTAAAAAATGTGACTGTAATATTCCAACTCAGAGACTCTCAAATTTTACTCAGCACATACACAATGGATGCGGTTCAGAGTCACAAACCATTCTCACAGGCACTGAAGACGGTGTGTTACTTCTGGCACACTGATACAACAGCGCTGCTTTCTCTTCCACTCACGAAAATTTAGTGCGATGGAAGTCAGAAAAAGGGATATTTACAAGATTACTTCTCTAATTTTTTAAAAGATAAAACATGTGCAAACTTTAGTATTCTACTAACATTAACACCATGGCTAAGAAATACTGGACCAGGTAACAGAACTAAGCACACTGCTAAGAGTAAAAGAGAACAGAGAGAGACTAAAGGACGTGAAATAGACTTGATGTGATTTGGTGACTCACCACACAGGAAGAGGAAGAATCGGGAATGTGACTGAATCTGTAGTACCAAAAACAGTGTCAAGTACTTAGAAGGGTCCAGTAAACAATTTGCTGAAGGAGTGAGCAAATGAATACATTTTTCTAAAGTAATCCTAATGGCATTGAAAATTAGCTCTTTGTTTTTAAATATAAAGACTGCTGGTTGTCATACCACTATATGGATCTCTATTACTTCAGGAAAGCCAAAGCAGCCTTTGCTTTTCTTTCTTTTCTTTAAAATAACAGTTTCATTACAATAGAATTGATACACGATACAATTTAAGTATACAATTCAATAGTTTTTAGTATATTTACAGAGTTGTACAACTAAATCACCACAATCTAATTTTTTAGAACAATTTTACCATTGCAAAAGGAAACCCTGTACCCATTAGCAGTCATTCCACATGTCTCTGCATTTCGCTTGAGACCATCATTAATCTGTCTTTATAAACTCGCCTATTTTGGGTATTTAATATAAATGGAATCATACAATACACAGTTGTTTATGAATGAATGGCTTCTTCATTTAGCGTAACTTTTTCAAGGTTTATCATTGTATCAGCAATTCATTCTTTTTTTAAAATCCAGTTTTATTTAGCTACACAATGCTGAAGACCTTACAGATTGTCTCAGGAGTATTTTATAGTAATGATACAATTTAATTTGCACAAAAGGGTAAAATATAAAATCTATGAATTTAATTTTGAGTTTATAGTCAGGGAAGATGCTAGCATAATTAATATTATATGATCTAAAGAAATAATAAAGCTGAAATAATAAAGCTAACAAATTCTGTAACTCAGTGTGACTCAATCAAGTTAATTAGCATTATTTAGCTTATACAGTCACTATTTTTGGTTTTGTCTCCTTTTACTTTCATCCCACCACCACCTCCCCCTTTGGTAATCACCTATTGGTTCTCCGTAAGTCTTTTGGCTTGTTATGAGTGGTCTTGTTTTTTAGGTTCTGCATTTAAGTGAAATCATAGTTTCTCTTTCACAGTTTTATTTCTCTTAGCATAAAACCCTCTATATCCATCTATACAGTTGCAAATGGTAAGATTTCCTTCTTTTCTCATGGCTGAGTAGTATTCCAATGTGTATATATACTACATCTTCTTTATCCATTTATCTGTCAATGGACATTTAGGGCCCTTCCATACCTTGACTACTGTAAATAGTGCTGCAATGAACAAAGGGGTGTATATATTTTGTCAAGTTAGTGTTTTTATTTTCTTTGGAAAAATACTCAGAAGTGAAATAGGTGATATGATAGTTGTATTTTTAATTTTGTGAGAAAGTTCCATGCTGTGTTCCTTAGTGGCTGTACCAATTCACATTCCTAACGGCAATGCATGAAGTTTCCCTTTTCTCCACACGCTCACCAGCACTTGTGATTTGTTGCTTTTTGATAAGTCTTTCTGACGATGTGAGGTGATATCTCATTGTGGTTTTGGTTTGCATTTCCCTGATGAATGGTGAATTTCAGCATCTTTCCAGGTATCTGTTGGTCATTTATATGTCTTCTTTGGAAAAACATCTACTCAGGCCCTCTGACATTTTTAATTCAGGTTATTTGTTTCTGATGTTGAGTTCTTTGTATATTTTGGATATTAAGTACCTTATCAGATATACTGTTGACAAATACCTTTTTCCATTTGGTAAGAAGTCTTTTCATTTTGTTGATAGTTTCCCTCGCTGTGCAAAGCTTTTTAGTATAGTCCCATTACTTTATTTTTGCTTTTGTTTTCTTGCCTGAGGAGAGACATCCAAAAAAATATTGCTCAGACCAATGAGTGTGCTGCCTATGTTTTTTTCTAGGAGTTTTATGGTTTCACATTTTACATGTAAGTCTTATTCATTTTGAGTTTATTTTTGTAAATTGTGTGAACAAGTAGTCCAGCTGATTCTTTTGCAAGTAGCTGTCCAGTTTTCCCAGCACCATATATTAAAGAGACTATCTTTTCCCTGTATATTCTTATCTCCTTTGCTGTAGATCAATTAGCCATATACTTGTGGGTTCATTTCTGGACTCTCTATTCTCTTCCATTGATCTTTGTGTCTAGTTTCATGCCAACATCATACTGTTTTGATTACTGAAGCTTTGTAGTATAGTGTAAAATCAAGGAGCATGATAACTCCAGCTTTGTTCTTCTTAAGACTGTTTTGGTTATTTTGTCTTCTGTGTTTCCATACACATTTTAGAATTATTTCTTCTAGTTCTGTGAAAAATGCCATAGGTATTTTGATAGGGATTGCACTGATTCATAAACTGCTTTGGGAAGCCTGGTCATTTAAAAATATTGATTCTTCCAATCCATGAGCATGTTTTATCTTTCCATTTGTTTGTATAGTCAGTCTTCAATTTCTTTCATCAGTATCTTATAGTTTTCTGAGTACAGGTTTTTATTACCTCCTTGGTTAGATTTATTTTTGGGCATTTTGTTCTTTTTGATACGATTATAAATGGGGTAGTTTTCTTAATTTCCCTTTCTGATAGTTCACTGTGAATGTATAGATATGCAACAGGTTTATAAAAGTGAATTTTGCAACCTACAATTTCATTGAATTTATTTATTAGTTTTAGTAGTTTTCTGGGGGCATCTTTAGGATTTTCTATATATAGTATTATATCATACACAAAGAGTGATAGTTTTACTTCTTTCCAATTTGGATTCTTTTTCTTATCTAACTGCTGTGGCTAAGACTTTCAAACCTACGTTGAATAAAAGTGGTGAGAGTGGGCAATCTTGTCCTGTTCCTGATCTTAGAGGAAAATCTGTCAGATTCTCACCTTTGAATATGATACTAGCTGTGAGATTGTTACATATGGCCTTTATCAAGGTGAGGTGCATTGTCTCTGTACCTACTTTGTTGAGAGTTTTTTTTTATATCATACTTGAATGTTGAATTTTGTGAATAGCTTTTTTTGCACCTGTTGAGATGACAATATAATTTTATTCTTCAATTTGTTAATGTGGTATATCACAGTGATTGAAGCATGGATACTGAATCATTCTTGCACTTCTGAGATAAATTACATCTGATCATGGTGTATGATCCATTTAACACATTGCTAAATTTGGCTTCCTAATATTTCATTGAGGATTTTTGCATCTATGTTCATCAGTGATCCTGACCTGTAAATTTTTTATTTTTCTATTGCTTTTGTCTGGTTTCGGTATCAGGGTGAGGCTGGTCTTGTAGAATGAGTTTGCAAACATTCCTTTTTCCATTATTGGGGATAGTTTGAAAAGGATAAGTGTTAATTCTCCTTTAAATGTTTGTTACAATTCACCTGTGAAGCTGGCCAGTCCTGGACATCTGTCAGGACTTCATTCCTTTTTAATGGCCAAATAATATTCCCCTATATGGACATACATTTGAAATATTATTGCCTCTTACTATGGACATGTGGGTAACTCCCACTTTTTGACTATTATGAAAGATGCTGCTATAAATATTCAGGTACATGTTTTTGTGTGACATATATTTTTCTTGTGTATATACCTAGGAGTGAAATAGCTAGGTAAAGTGGCAACTCTGTTTGTTTTTTGAGAAACTGCCAGACTATAATCTTTTCATTCGTTCCACACATCTTTGTGTTTGTGTGTGTCAGTGTAAAAAAAACAAACAGGTGCTGGCTTTTGCTATTATGGCTATTATTTTAAGCCAGCCAGAATCTGCTGATTTAAGGAACAGAGCTTAAAACAAGAGAAAGCAGGTTAAGATTCTGAATAATCTGCAACTGCATAGAAATGAAATGTCATCTTCTTCACACTTGCTATATCACAAGTTATTTTTAACAGAGTAGTTGAGCAATAAAAACTTATTCACAGAAAACTTCTCTCTTTAAAGCTATGCTAGCTCTGTGATTCATACATATGTACAGAATGTATTTAAAATGAGTAGATATGAAAATATTTCAAGAAAACTAATGTTTTCAAATTCCTGCACTTAATACAGCTATAAAACCTGTGATATTTCTAACAGAAACATATTATGTATTTTAGTTTGTATTAGTGATGCCTCAGATATAAATCTTAGCTGCTGATTAATGCAAAGATGCTAATACACTGCCTGACCTACTAAGAAGTTAGTATACAGAATTGTAAAATGATTACATGAGGAAATGGATTTTAAACAAGCTATGAAACATGAGACCCACTGAATGTGGGGAAAAAATTTAAGTAAATATTGCTAGTAGTTCCAGAGCATTATTTCACACTGGGCAATTACTGTATCAGATCAAGCGGGCTGATTGAGAAACATTTCCTAAGTATTTATAGTTAGGCTAACAATAAAGAATTCTGCCAATAAATTAAACTTTCACTATTATGTAGGCAATTAAGATTCATTTTAAAAATGGGTCCTATTATTAAAGAACTAAACAATAAAAGGTAGTAATTAAAAGCTAAGGATATAGAAAAGAACAGAAATTTTAAATGCTACATTTTTTTTTTACAGCAAATAGTTTTTAGTTTGCTTTCCCCACCATTTCATGAATCCTGTATTATTTTCTAAAACACAGGTCTGTTCATTTCCTGAAGTTTTTTTATATATTCTGCCATTAGGCTGATAGCTTAACATGTGCTAAAAATACACACACATACCCCCATATGTTTTCTATCTAGGTCACACAAAGTTGGAGCATCTGGATGTGCCAAGTAAGAATCTGACTCTAGTCAGTATGATGACAGAGCAAAAACACTTCAATAAAAAATATATTATTACATGCATACTATGTAATTGATTGAAGTTACCCAAATATATCTTACCACTGTTTCTACTTCATTGACATACACTATCTGAAGCTAGATGAGAATATTCAGTATTTAATTAGTAAAGCTCAACTGTGAAAGTAATTTGTGATAATGGGGAAAAGCAAGTTACACAAAGATAATGCACAATTAGCCAGAAACTGCAATGCTAATAAGACTGCCTGAGCAAAGGTGACTCCTAGAATATGAAATTAAAGTATATATATTAGTGAAGCGTGCAACCAAACTTTTTATGCAAATTATTTGCAGAGATGTACTAAGAAGTTCACGTTTCAATCTCTTAAAAGTCTGAAGTATTAACTACTTCCATGGAAGTGGTCTTACTAGTTAATTGGATCTGCATATATTGCTGCCTACTCTTGGGCATGTATTTGCACTGAATGGTTCAAAAAAGAACAGGGGCAAACACACAATATAAGAAAAGATTCTTTTCATATTGGCAATATAACAACATTAGCTATTGAAGCTTATGCTGAAACTTTATTGCTGAATGTTTTGAGTTTGGTGTAAAATTAACATTATTCCATCATAATACCAATACTATTGTTAAAAGAATATCACATTCTATTAACATAATAAGCGCTAATATAACTTGATTCTAAGTAGCCGATGGAGGAGCCTGGTAGGCTGCAGCCCATGGGATCGCTAAGGGCGACTTCACTTTCACTTTTCACTTTCATGCACTGGAGGAGGAAATGGCAACCCACTCTAGTATTCTTGCCTGGAGAATCCCAGGGACGGTGGAGTCTGGTGGGCTGCCGTCTATGGGGTCACACAGAGTCGGACACGACTGACACGACTTAGCAGCCCAGAGTCAAAACTGGTAAAATTTATTTAGAACAATTTTAAAGCCTCTTATGCAGGAATTCCCTGGCAGTCCAGTGGTTAGGACTTGGTGCCTTCAATGAGGGGCCCCAAGTTCAACCCTGGTCAGAGAACTAGGATCCTACAAACCCACGGCACAAACAAAAAGAAAAAAATAAAGACCACTCCCTACACCTTTAAGAAAAAGAAATAAAATCTCTAATGCCTACTTTACTCTGCTTATTGTTTATTTTATATTCATGTTTTGGAATACAGTATGAATAATATTTTTTCATTCTACCTATTTCATACTTTCTGATTCATGTAAAAAAAAGTCAAAAATTTAAGAAAAAACTTGAAAACGTAAGTTAATTTTTGCATAACTTTCAAAGGGAGATTGCAGATACTCTTTGTGGTCTTAAAAACCACAAATTTCTTAAAGCAAGAAATATTATTATTTCCAATTGCTAATCAAATCTTATCTACATCAGAAATGTTTTTCTTGCCCATACCCTCTTATACATACTCTGTGCAACGGCCTGGACTACTGAACCAGCTTCTTCTGTTACACAACTACAAAACATAATTTGTTCCATTCTCCAAATGCCAAAAGAATTATCATTTTCTGTTAGTCTCCTACTAAATGTCCTTAAAGTTTTTTAAAAAAACTTTTTATGTGGACCATTTTTAAAGTCTTTGTTGAATTTGTTACAATATTGTTTCTATTTATGTTTCGGTTTCTCAACCCTGAGGCATGTGGGATCCCAGCTCCCTGACCAGGGACTGAATACACACCCCCTGCACTGGCAGGTGAGGTGGTAACCACTGGGCCTCTGGGGAAGTCCCTACATGTCCTTATTTTGTTTCCACTCACCACCTGGCAAGAAGTTCATATTCTCCTGTCAAGTCCACAAGATTCTTTAGAATTCAGACTCAACCTTTCCAGCCTCATCTCTTAGTTTCTTCTACCAGCTTTCTCTGATCTCTCATGACTCCTTGACCTTGCACATGCTCTGAATGCTTTTGCCCACTGAGTCTTTCCCAAGAACCAGCTCTAAAACCTATTCTGAAAATCCTTTTTGAACCCAACCAGAGTTTAATAACTGCTTTCAGATTACTTGTATTCTTAATACTGTTTGCAAAAATCTTTCAGATCAGTCTTTCTGAACAGCTCTTTTTAATATGTATTTATTTATTTGGCTGTTGGGTCTTAGTTATGCATGTGAGATCTAGTTCCCCAACCAGGGATAAAACCCAGGCCCCCCTACGGAGTCCTAGCCACTGGACCACCAAGGTAAGTCCCATCTGATCAGCTCTTTAATCTTGGATCTCTGAGGCAAACATTTCATTCTCCCGTATTTAACCATACAGAAAAGGTTATTTGCAAGTCAAGCTGGTACTGCTTTATATGATATTTGATTTCAGCTTTTCCTCTTTATTTGCACTGAATAGAACACCTTCTTATTACATTTTGTTTTTCAAGAGACTTTTTCTCTCCAAACCGAATCTTTCTTCTCCCTAATGTGTTCTAAAGGAAGTGACCCAAACCATCTCTTCTGCAGTGCTACTCCATCCTCTACATGCTTCTCTAGTTTTTCTTTTTTCAGATCAAGACCAATAACAGAGAGAAAATTCAGACAGAAAATCAGTAAGGAAGCAAAGGATTTGAACAACAATACAGATCAAATGGACCAAACAGATATATGGAGAACATTCAACCCAACAGCAGCAGAATACACATTCTTCCCAAGCTCAAGAGGACTTTTCTCCAGCATAGATCATATATTAGGTCACAAAACAAGTCTTAAAAATTTTTTAAAGTTGAAACAAACCAAGTACGTTTTCTGATCACAATGCAATGAAACTAAAAATCAACAGAAAAAGGAACACATTCACAATATGTGGAAATTAAACAACATACTCTTGAACAACCACTGGGTCAAAGAAAAAATAAAAAAGGAAGCTATAAAATACCTTGAGACAAGAGAAAATAAAAATACAACATACCAAAAGTTAAGGGGGCAGCAAAAGCAGTACTAAGAGGGAAGTTCGCAGAAAAACACTCTAAAAAAGAACGATGTCATATAAACATCCTAACTATATACCTCAAAGAACTAGAAAGACGAAAACAAACTAAGCCTAAAGATAGAAGAAAGAAAAAAAATACATTAGTGAGGAAAATAAACAAGATATAAAATAGTAATAAAAGAAATAGTAATAAAAGTAATAAAAAGAAATCAACAAAACTAACAGTCGGTTTTTCTAAATGAGACACAATTAACAGACCCTTATTAGCTAGTCTAAGAAAAATACATTCAAATAAATAATATTGAAAGTGAAGAGATACAACAACTAATGTCACAGAAATAAAACTAATCATGAGACAATATTAACAATTATATGACAACAAACTGGATAATCTACAAGAAAGACTCAATTCCTAGAAACATTCAACATATCAAGATTATGTTATGAAAAAAGAAAAAGCCTGAAGAAACTTACAACTGTGTGAAGCTTGAATTAGTAATCAAATACCTTCCAAGAAAGAAAATTCTAGGATAAGATTGCATCACTGGTGAATTCTACTAAACATTTAAAGAAGTAACATAAATTCTTCTCAAACTCTTCCTAAAAACTGAATAGCAAGGAAGAGGAAGGAAGGAAGAAAACTTCCAAATTCATTTTATGAGGCCAGCATTATCTTGATATCAAAGACAGACAAGAGTACTATCAGAAAACAATTGGTCAACATCCCCGATAAATACAGATGCAAATATCCTCAACAAAATACTAGAAATCAAACCAACAGCATATTAAAAAGATCATACACCATGGTTAAACGAGATTTATCTCTAGGATGCCAGGATGGTTCAACATAACCATTTCAATTAATGTAATACACCACACTAACAAGGTTATGACCAACCTAGATAGCATATTTAAAAGCGCAGAGACATTACTCTGCCAACAAAGGTCCGTCTAGTCAAGGCTATGGTTTTTCCAGTAGTCATGTATGGATGTGAGAGTTGGATGGTGAAGAAAGCTGAGCGCCACAGAATTGATGCTTTTGAACTGTGGTGTTGGAGAAGACTCTTGAGAGTTCCTTGGACTGCAAGGAGATCCAATCAGTCCATCCTAAAGGAGAACAGTCCTGGGTGTTCATTGGAAGGACTGATGTTGAAGCTGAAACTCCAATACTTTGGCCACCTCATGCGAAGAGTTGACTCACTGGAAAAGACCCTAATGCTGGGAAGGATTGGGGGCAGGAGAAGAAGGGGAAGACAGAGGATGAGATGGCTGGATGGCATCACCGACTCGATGGACGTGGGTTTGGGTAGACTCCGGGAGTTGGTGATGAACAGGGAGGCCTGGCATGCTGCGATTCATGGGGTCGCAGAGTTGGACATGACTGAGCTACTGAACTGAACAAAATAAAGGATAAAAATCACATGATCATCTCAACAGATGCAGAAAAAAACCTTAGACAAAACTGAAAGAACCTTCACAATTAAAAACATTCAAACTAGGAATAGAAGAAAGTGATGTTGCTCAGTCGTGTACAACTCTCTGTGATCCCACTGACTGTAGCCTACCAGGCTCCTCCACCCATGGCATTTTCCAGATAAAGAGTACTAGAGTGGGTTGCCATTTCCTTCTCCAGGGGATCTTCCTGACCCAAGGATCGAACCCAGGTCTCCTGCACTACAAGCAGATGCTTTATCTGCTGATCCACCAGGGAAGCCCACAGAAGGAAAGAAATTCAAAATAATAAAAGCCATCTAGGTAAAGCCCACAATACTCAGCAGTGAAAAACTGAAAGCTTTTCCTTTGAGCTCAGTAACAAGGCAAGGACACCCATATTGCTATTTCTATTTATCAGAGTTCTAAAAGTCTTAGCCAAAGCAATTAGGCAAGAAAAAGATAAATCAATAAAAGGGATCCAAATGAGAAAAGAATAAGTGAAATCGTCCCTGTTTACAGGTGACAAGGTCCTATTTTTAGAAGACCCTAAAGACTCTATAAAAACTCTGTTAGAACTAATAAATTCAATAAAGTTACAGGATAAAAAATTAATACAAAAATTGGTTGTTTCTATCCACTAACAATGAATTATCTGCAAAGGAAATTAGAAAAACAATCTTATTAACAATAGCACAAGGAGAAAAAAATACTTAGAAATAAATTTAATGAGGTGAAAGACCTGTATGATGATAAAAAATACCAAATACTAATGAAAGAAACTAAAGATGATGCAAATGGAAAGGCATTCTGTGCTCATGTATTTGAAGACTTAACATTGTTAAAATTTCTATACTACTCAAAGTGCTACAATAATCAAATCAGTATGGCAGCATACAGACAGACATAAATACCAACAGAAAAAACAGAGAGCCAAGTAAAACATCCATGCATATAAGGTCAACTGATGTCTGATAAGGGGCAAAAATACAGTGAGGAAAGGAGAGCTTCTTCAATAAAAAGTGTTGAGAAAACTGGATATCCTCATGCGAAAGTTGGACCCTTGTATCACACCACACATAAAAATCAACTCAAAACAGATTAAAGACATAAATAAACACCTGAAACTGTAAAACTAGAAAAGAACACACAAGAAATGCTTTATGACACTGGTCCTGACAATGATTTCCTGGATATTACACCAAAAGCACTAGCAACAAAAAGCAAAGTCAAGTGGGACTACATAAAATAGAGAAGTTCCTACACAACAAAGGAAGCAATCAACAAAGTGAAAAGGCAACCCATGAAATAGGAGAAAATATTTACAAACTATACACCTGATGATTAATTTCCAAAATATACAAGGTACTCCTACAACTAAAAAACAAAAAAATCTAATAATCCAACAAAAAAACAGGCTAAGGATTTAAATAGACATTTCTCCAAAGAAGAAATACAAATGGTCAACAGGTATATGAAAAATGCTCAATATCACTGATCATCAATGAAATGCAAATCAAAAGCACAAAGAGGTATTACCTCACACCTGCCAGGATAGCTATTACCAAAAAAAAAAAAAAAGGAAAAGACAACAAGTATTGGTAAGAATATTGGTGGAGAAACTGGAACCCTTGTATACTGTTTGTGGAGATGCAAAATGGTGCAGCTGATATGGAAAACAGTATGGAGATACTCCTAAAAATTAAAAACAGAAATATCATATTACCTAGATATCCAATATCTGGGTATTTTCCAAAAGATTTGAAGGCAAACTCTCAAAGAGATATTAGCATTCCATTCCCATGTTCACTGCAGCACTATTTACAATGGCCAAGATGTGGAAACACCCTAAGTGTTCACTGATGAATGAATGGATAAAGAAAATGTATTATATACATACAATGAAATATTATTCAGCCTCAAAAAAGAAGGAAATTCTACAACATGTGACAACATGGATGAATCATGAGGATCATTATGCCAAGTGAAATAAACTAGTCACAGAAAGACAAATACTGCATGATTCCATATATATGAGGCATCTAAAATGGACAAATTCATAGCATCAAAGAGTCAAATGGTGGTTAACAAAGACTAGGGGTAGGAAAAAATTGGAAGTTACTAACAAATAGGCATAAAGTTTCAGTTAGGGTTTGTAAGTTCCAAAGACCTGCTATACATCATGCCTCTACTCAACAATAAAAAATTTGTTAAGTGTGTAGATCTCATGTTAAGTGTTCTTAATACGATAATACTGAAAAAAAAGAAGAAAGAAGACCAAACCCACAGATTCTGAGCTGCCAACACTTTTACAATCAGCTGGTTCCCTGGTGCTTAGTTGATGGCATTTCTTTTCCCATACATCTTGTTCAGGCAAATATCCCAACAATTACCTTATTGTTCTTTATTTTTCTAATTCTGTCCTTTTATTTAAAAAACAAGCAACAAGTTTTAAAACTAACAAATAATATCCAGTCTGGAATTGATTAGCTTTTCTTTAGACTAGTCAACAAAAACTTTGTTGATGAAGTGACGAATAACTTCACTTCCAAAGTTTTGCTTGATTCTATTAGGTTCTTTCTGGAAAGAAATCAAAATTATGCCAGAGTAATCCATGAGTGCACTGTCACTCAGTAGTGTCCACTCCTTGCAACCACATGGACTGTAGCCCACCAGGCTCCTCTGTCTATGGAATTCTACAGCTAAGAATACTGGAGTGGGTAGCCATTCCCTTCTCCAGGGTATCTTCCTAACCCAGGGATCACACCCAGGTCTTTTGCATTGCAGGCAGATTCTTTACCTTCCTAGCCACCTGGGAATTCATGAAGGTGCTATATATTGGAGAAGAAAGACAGATGCACCCATTCAGGAATAAAACAGAGATATAATATTACCATTTTCCTAGGCATGTAAGTTAAATAAATCAGGTATCCTCAAATCTTTTTTGTTCTTCATTATCTAAGTGAAGTCTCATGGATTCTTCCTTACAATAGTGATCACCCTCTTTGTCTTCCATGCCCAATCTGTTTATCCTGATTCAGCCACATAGTGCCTGGATTTTTGTTACAGCTTCCTAAGGTCTCTACTTACAGCTTCCTATAATTCCTCCCAGCACATTACCACCAAACTAACAGTCACAGGTAACACCTTGATCAAGTCACTTCCCTACTCCCAATTTTCTATTAAAAAAAAAAAAAAAGCCTAGCATTAAAGACTCTTTATAATCTAGACTCAAATTGTCTTTCAGGATTTATCTTCCTGTATTCCTTTATATAAAATACCTACTCACATAACTTGACTTATTCACTGCCTCTAAATACTTTCCTACCTACATCTTTTATATTCATACTATTCCTATACCTAGAATGATCTTGATCCATTTATCCATATTAGCAAAGTATACTGTAATAAAATCAGCTCATGACTCACCCATTTGCGGAGTCCTAGGTGAGACCACTTTGACAGGTTGTTCCTACTCCACTGAATCAATTAACACCCACCTGCCAAGTGGCTAAAGTCAGCCCTCCCTCTTCTGTGACTTTCAAGCAGGCCTCCAGAAAGGGAAAGGTTAGAGTATAAAAGTTGATGCTTGGTGTTTTGCACCTCTCTGTTCCAGTTGTTATTTTTAATTCTATTGATACCATCTACCTCTGTATCTTCGGTGCTTTAATATCTGTGTTAACAATCCAGTATGGGCTGGTGGCACCAATGGGATGGAATGCTCCTGTCCTGCATGCTCTCAACCCTTGATCACACTCATTAATTTAACATATATTTTTTTGAGTACCTACATGAAGTACCACTGTCAGCACTAGGGACACATCAGTGAAAAAAGTTAAAAATCTCTCCCCTCATGGAAATTATATCTACAGAAGGAAAGAAAGACAATAAATTAAGGTAAGTACAATATACAGCATATTAGATAGAAGTTTTAAGAGGAAAAATAAAGCAGGAAAACGTGTGTGGGGTGGGGGAAACAGTTATAATTTTAGGGTGACTAAAGAAAACTTCACTGAGGAAGTTTTAAGTAAAGAATTAAAAGATGAGGATTGAGCCAGATATACAGAAGAATGTTTGAGGCAAATGAATGACAAATAAAAAGGCCCTGAGTTGGAAATATGACTGGCAGGTTCAAGGAAAAAACAAGGAGGTCAGTTAGATGAAGCCAAGAAAATAAATAAATGAGATCAGACATAATAGTGGGTCAGATCACCTATAATGGGTCAGCAAACTATAGCCTAAGGACTGAATCCAACCTACCACTTGCTTTTTAAAGTAAAGTTTTAATACCTTTACTTTCATGCTACAACAGCAGAGCTGAACAGTTGTGAGGGAAACTGTATGAGTTAGAAAACTCCAAATATTTATACTGTGGCTCTTTATAAAAAAGGTTTACTAAACTTCCAGGTGGCTCAGTGGTAAAGAATCTGCCCACAATGAAGGACACACAGGTTCAATCCCTGGATCAGGAAAACCCCTGGAGAAGGAAATGGCAACCCATTCCAGTATGATTGCCTCGGAAACCCCATGGAAAGAGGAATCTGGCATGCTACAGTCCACAGGGTTTCTTTTACAGAATCACTCTAGCTGTTAGGCTCAGAATAAAGAGAGCAAGGTAGGAAGTGGGGAGAACCAATTAGAATATTACAAAAATCCAGGTGAGAGATCATGGTGGCTTGGATCACAGTGGTAGTCACACACATGGTGAAAAGTGTTAGATTTTAGATATATTTTGAATATAGACCAACAGAATTTACTCTTTTATCAGATTAAAGTGTGAGAGAATCAGTAGTTAAGGATAACCCTAAGGGTTTTGGTTTGCCAACAGAAAAAACAGAGTTCTCATATACTGATGGAGAAGGATATGTAAAGAGCAATTCTGAGAGACAAGGTAGGGAGCTTTACTGTTTGACATGTTAAATGTGAGGAGCTTATTACTAAACAAAAAGAAATTTGGGGAGGTAGTTAGATCTATGAGTTTGGAGTTCAGGAAAGTTACAGAATGGAGATAAAAACTGAGGAGTCATCAGTGTATAAATGACATCCAAAAACATGAGATGCACATCAAGAAAATGAATACATATATATGTGTGTGTAAATATATATATATATATGTGAGAATAAATTATATACATAAAGATAAATTCCACAACTGAGCCACAGGACACTAAATGTTTACAAGTTAGGATATGAAGCAGAACTAGAAGACTAACAACAAATGGTAGAAAGATGAGGGAAAAAACCAAAGATGTGTGTTGACCTAGAAGCCAAGTGAAAAAGTGTTTCAAGGATGAGGAGATAAACTGTGGTAAACATTAAGTAAGATAAAATCTGAGAAATGACCACCGGATTCAGAAATCTAAGTCCATGGTGACCTTGGTAAAAGTAGTTTTGGTGGAGTGGTAGAAAGAGAAAGTCTGACTGGAGTGGGTTCAAGAGAGAATGGGAAGAAAGTTAATTGGAGACAGTGAATACAGACACCTATTTTAAGAAACTTTGCCCAAGTGAAGGAATTGGCCTTGCCTAAAAACATGAGGCACACATCTAAAATAACAGAAGAGAAGGTTGAATGTTATGGGCACAACTGCAGACAGGTGGGTAGTTTATACAAGTTCTCTCAATTTTCTCAGTAAAATAGGATGTAAGATCAAGTAAGAGTGAAGACAGGGAAGAAACATCTGACTGTCTGAGAAGAGAGATGAAATAGCCCTTTGGGATTTTGCAACTCAACATATGGATCATGGACCAGCAGCAACTGGACCACCTGGAGACTGGTTGGAAATATTGAATGTCAGGTCCTCCCTGAGCTACTAAATCAGAATCTGTTCTGTTAAGAAGATGCCCAGGTGATTTGCTTATACATTAAAGTTGGTTTAAAGCACTGTGGATATAGGAGACCAGGAGAGAAAACGGAATACAGAAACACAGTATGACTACCAGGCAGTACTAAGATTAGTGATCATGAATTTAAAGTGGTACTAGTCATTTTGATTTGCATTTCTCTAATAATTGGCAATGTTAAGCATTTTCTCATGTGCCTTTTGGTCATCTCTGCATGTCTTCTTTGGAGAAATGTCTTAGATCTTTTGCCCATTTTTTGATTGGGTAGTTTGTTTTTTTTGTTTGTTTGATAATGAGTGTATGAATTCTCTGTACATTGAGGAGATTAATCCCTTATAGTCACATCATTTGTAAATATTTTCTCCCATTCTGTAAGTTGTCTTTTTGTTTTGTTTATGGTTTCCTTTGTTGTGCAAAAGCTTTGTTAGGTCCCATTTGTGTGTGTATATATATATACACACTAAGACATAAAATTGGAATATTACTCAGCCATGAAAAGGAATGAAATAAGGCATTTGCAGAAACATGGATGGACTTAGAGATTATCATACCAAGTGAAGTTAAGTGAGTCAGAGAAAGACAAATATTATGTGATATTGCTTGTATGTTACATCTAAAAAAAAATACAAATGAACTTATATACAAAACAGAAACAGATCCCACAGAAAATAGAAAACAAACTTATGATTACCGAACTGCCAATCTATCCCTCCCCGACACCTCACTCCCACTTGGCAACCACAAATTTGTTTTCTCTATCTGTGAGTCTGTTTCTGTTTCATAGAGAAGTTCATCTGCGTCATACTGTATATGCCACATATAAGCTGCATCATATAGTATTTGTCTTTCTCTTTCTGGCTTACTTCACTTAGTATGATAACTCTATGGCATTATTTCATTCTTTTTTAGGATCCATACTCAGTATTTTGTAATACTAAGTGAGAATTAAAAGGAAAACAGATGTAAGTAAAATGCAGCCCTCCCTTCCACAAAAGGCTGTTGGGGCAGGGAGAGAGAATGCAAATCATTTTCAATAAAGCAAAAATCACATAACAGGAACAGAGAAAATGCTATGGAAATAGTTACAGAATAAGTCTTGCTGAGGGACAAGGGAAGACTTTAAAGATTTCTTAAAAATAGTGTCAGCAAACATCAAAATTAGAAATCAATTAAACTAAAATTTGACTTATATATGTCTCTCATCTTTTCTATATAGTATTTCTCAGAAGTCAGGTGAAAAGTAAAAGAATTTAATATAACAAAGAAGAAAACATGAGAACCATTAAAAATTTTATCCTTAATTTGCAAGTAAAAATAAACCAAAAGACAAACAAACAACCAATCATAATTGATAATTAGCCCCAAGTTAACCTTAAAACATATCTGAAGGAACATTCACTTTCACTAATTAAAAAAGAAATAAAAACAATTTCACCCAAACTTTCAAGGTTGGGAACTGGAAGGATATATTCTTCAGAAGAAAGGAGCATTCAACCCATAATCCTGAACTGAAATTTCTCTTTGATGATACTGCCTTCACAACACTGGAGGGGATGGGAGAGGGAGGTAGCCTTTAACACTGGTCCAGTTATGGGCAAAAGACTTTTCCTTATTTCTCACAGCACAGGTGAAACAAAACTGGGACATTCAAAAAATATGAGTAAAAGGCTAAAAGATGCAAAGTAGAATAAAATGAACAAAGGGAATACCACAAATGTATGGGATACAGATTATAAACTACCATTTATTTATCTTCAGTTTATTACCCAATAAATGTGTCCCTTCTTTCTCATTCTTAGTCATCATTCTTCCAGACTTCAAAAATAAATAAACTGATCTCAATAAGCCTTAACAGTCATGTCATATAATGGTGAGATAGGTAAAAAGCCATTAATTAATTTTTCTCTTGTAACAGGTAAGACCTTATATCCATAATATCCAATTCAGCTTTTGAAATACCAGTGGGCCTCTAATTATCAAGACAGAATTCAATTCAAAATAATTTTCAAAAACACAAATGATACTTTAGGTAAAGGAAAATATTCCCCCAAATCAACAAGTATGAAGTATTAAAGTATCCATTATTTGAAATCACATATTTATCATTACGTTCGAACTAGTGCTCTATAAAATTACTCATGAACATATGAAACAGCTAATATTAAGTGGGTTTCAGATCTTATCAAATTGAGAAAAACTCCTAACTCTGTGAAATAACTATTTTATAATTGAAAAAATACATGTAGCAGGACCTCGCAGGGATTCAGTTACAAAACTAAGGCTGAAGACTGTAGTGCTTATCTAAGGAACGGCTCTAGAATTTCTCCAAATAAAATCTACTTTAAATAAAGTCACTGAATCCACTTGTAAATTATTTCCCTTTGGCTGTCTCATTATTCAATATGCTTTCAAGGAACATGGTGATGAAAGAAGAAAAATACCTCTTTCTAACATAACCATACTGGCAAGAACATCAACATTATCAGTATTCAAAGAATGTCTTGGCAGGTTATAAACCTACATAAAAAGAAGGAACACTAATCCAAGATGTCAAAATAGCAATAGTACTTCTCATATTATGTGCAATATGATTGTTTGTAATGCAGAAAAAATTTTCAAATAAAGAAGAGAAACCAATATTGCCATGTTTAAATTTTAAGCTAAGGCAAAAAAGAATTTCTCAGAAAAGCACATAAAGTATGACAAACATATGCATGTTTATAAGAGTAGAGCAGAACTCAATGTTCAAAGAGATTTATGATAATGTGTTGATGCTATTTTTGGAACTTAATGTATTTTAACATTTGAGGCACCAACAGTATATTAAGAAATAAAACAGTGAAAAAATAATTTATACTAAAAGAAAAAAGCTTAGAAATATAACTGAGTCCATGATTTCCTTGTGTAATAGTAGGTAATACTTAATTTTACTACAAGCCTTTATTTGGGCTATATTAGTAGGCACAATTTATTTTAAAGTCATAAGAAACTTTTAAATACAGCACTATCTTCAGATCTCATAATCTAGCTCTATTTAAATACTCAACATTAAAAACTGATGCCAGGACAGTGACATTTTATTTACAGTACTTGCACCTTCAGAAATGTCAAATTCCCCAAGAGGAAGGCATAGCCAGTTAACTCAGCATGTGCATTAAAAAAAGATGCTTGATGAAACTTTTGATTAAACAAAGACTAAACATACTGTGTCCACAATTATAAAACTATTTCATGTGCTATTTTCCACTTGAAGGTTTTTACCTTCCTTTAAGCTTTTCATGTGGCTCTTCCTGTCCACAAACTGATTTATAATTTTACATAAAACTTTTGATAGCCTTACATTACTTTAATGGTGTAATACTCTCCAAGATTTGCACTGCATCTGAAATTATTGAAGGCCACTGATGAGACCTGTGTTTGCTCAATATAAGCTCAGATATGGTGTACTTGAAAAATTATAAAATACAGTGTATTGAAAAATACTACTTTCCATTTTCAAAAGAAAATGCGTACATTGATGATCTTACACAGGTTGCGAAAATAACATAATAAACTTATCCAAAGTTTAGAAGATATATATTTGACTTTAAATACTCATCTCCATCACATTAGACAATAATCTTATTTTATTCTTCTGCTTTCTCTTCCTCAAAACTTTTCTCATTGGTTGCAGTCACTATTCTTCTATAAAAATGTAGCTCCTGTCTTCATGTTTTACCTTCCTCCATCTGTTTTCCTCTCCTTATCATTGTTTCTTTTGCCTTTGATATTTTCTTAACTTGGGTACATTCAACAAATGTTCTTTTAATAACAAAATGTTCTTTGGATCAAGAGGTCATAGGGTTATTTATATTAGCAGGATGAGCCTCCATCCATCAACATCCTGAGGAATTCTAGCATGATAGAGCTGGAAGAGATTTCAAGGTATCATTTGGTTGAGCTCTATGCCAGCAGTAACAGGTGGCTGACTATTCTTAATGTTTTTCTTTCTTTTTTATTTTTTTAAGATGACTAAAAATTCTGATCATAAATATTCCACTGTAACTTGGTTTAATATGAGAATCTTCTTGGACTTCCCTGGTGGTCCAGTGGTTAAGAGGCTGCCTGCCAAAGCAGGGGACATGGGTTCCATCCCTGGTCTGGAAAGATTCCACATGCTGCGGGGCAACTAAGCACAGACGGCATAACCACTAGGCTCATGCACTCTAGATCCCACATGCTGCCACCAGAGAAGCCACAGCAGTGAGAAGCCCACGTGCTGCAACTAGAGGAAGCCTGCTCACAGCAACGAAGACCCGGAGTGGCCAAAAGTAACTAAATTAAAAAACATATGGAATCTTCTTAATAACAAGCAGAAAGACATGGAATGGAAGGAAAACTGGATGAAAAGGGGTTCGGATCTCAGTAGAATTACTTATTGTAAAATAGAAACTGGGGCTTCCCTCATCTGCCTGCCAATGCAGGAGACACAGGTTCGATACCTGATCCAGGAAGATTTCACATGCCACAGGTCAACTAAGCCCAGGTGCCGGAACTATTGAGCCTGTGCTCCAGAGCTTGGGAGCCAACACTACTGAGCTCGCAGGCCACAACTCCTGAAGCCCACATGCCCTAGGGCCCATGCTCTGCCACAAAATAAGCCACTGAAATGAGAAGCCCATGCACCGTAATTAAAGAGTAGCCCTTGCTCCCTGTAACTGGAGAAAAGCCCATGCAACAACAAAGAACCACCACAGCCATAAATAAATAGATAAAATAAGCAAACCGCTAGGTGATGTTTAAGAAGGAAATTTATTAACAAAACATAAACAATTCCTTAGATCATTCTGAGCTTCAAGTTCCCTATACAAATAGAGCTAAGGCTGTCTAAGCTACAAGGTTATTATAAGTGCTCTGAAACCTAGAAAAGAACTACACAATGTAATATAGTATTAAAATAGGAAGACAAAACAGTAGAGTGTGAAGAATCTTTACTCAGTAGGCAGGTAAAGTTTCAAAACCCATCTCAACAATTTACCAGCTGTGCAATACTGAGCAAACCTCTCTAAGTTCAGTTTAGAGGACCACTGCAAGTTGATATAATGTCTACTTCACTTGGCTGTTGCTGTGGATTACAGGAGTTTCATGCACCTAGCATAGGTACTGGCCTTGTGTACACCCTCAGTAAATGTTACCTCTCTACTCCCCACCAGGTTTACAAACTTCTGCAGTGTGGTTCTACTCTCCTTACAGTAAATATTTTGAGGTGCACGTGTGGAATTTTATGAAACAGAACATTCAGAAGATATGTAAACCTTCCTTTCCCCTAAGATTTATCAAGCAACAAGAGGAATTCCTTATCAGCCCTGCTTTGAATGAGTACAGTTTCCTTTAAAAAGCAAACAAAAAACTCTTCCAAAGAAGAAACCATTTAAAATAAAAGGTAGAAAATATCACTAAACAGTGAACTTCTTTTTTTTTGTTTTATTTTAAACAGTGAACTTCTTAAAGGAAAAGAGCAAGTCTCAGTCATCTTCGTATTTAGGAAGCACTCAAACATTTCTTGGATGAAAAAGTCTCTTGGTGGAATAACTTATCTTAGAAACTAAGAAATAAAAGGTTCAATCAGATTTCATATAGATGTGAGGTAGCAAAGATGCTCTTTATACAATAAAGAAAAAAACTAAACAAATGTGAACAAATTTTGAAAGACTCTTACACATCTGATTTAGATAAAGTGCATTGTCCCATTATTATGTCATATATCAAAAAATTCTATAGAAAGTACAATAATGCTTACCTTGTTGTGTATAAAAACAATCCTTACATCAGGTTTAAGTATACCATAGCTTATAAGGAGATCTTGGATCTTTTTTATTTCATCTTTACATTTTTTAGCAGTTGAGTAAAACTGCTTTCTTACAGGTAGATTCTTAAATAATCGTAAAGCAGTTACAGTTGTACCTGTTGGCAGATAAGAAGAAAGCATATTTAGATGTGGAAGGTACGTCACAGATCTTCAAATCCACATACAATCAGTAATTAACTCCTTTTATTACTGAAGGCCATTTCTCTTCAAACTCTGGGAACCCAAAGAAGGCTCAACTGTGTGAGCTATTCTGACCTCTTGCTAGGCTCTCCTATTTGTAATAGGTCTGACCCATTAAGTATGATCTCTTTTATGTGGGCTTCTCACGTGGTGCTAGTGGTAAAGAACCTGCCTGACAATGCAGCAGACCTAAGATCTGTGGGTTTGATCCCTGGGTCAGGAAGATTCCCGGGAGAAGGGCATGGCTTACCCACTCCAATATTCTTGCCTGGAGAATTCCATGGACAGAGGAGCCTGGCGGGCTACAATCCACAGGGTTTCAAAGAGTCAGAAATGACTGAAGCAACTTAGCACGTGTGATCTAAACAGGAATAATCTTATTTCTACCACTACAGAAGAACATGGGCTTACTTCTGATAGAGTGTAGTATCTTAAGAAATCTGCTGATATTCTAACTACCTGGGAATGATGCTTATTCTGCACTTTAAAACATACAGGTGATATAAGGCTACACAGCATATGTATAACCTTAATTATTCAATTAAAAATTCTTATCTGATGTGCAACACCATTAATTATCAGAGAAATGTATATCGTAATTACAATGAGGTATCACCTCTCACTGGTTAGAATGGCCATCATTAAAAAGTCTACAAATAATAAATTCTGGAGAGGGTGTAGAGAAAAGAGAATCCGCTTACACTGTTGGTGGGAATGTGAACTGTTACAGCCACTATGGAAAACAGTATGGAGGTTTCTTAACAAAAGCTACCATATGATCTAGTTACTCTGCTTCTGGGCATATACCTGGAGAAAACTCTAATTAAAAAAGATACATGTAAGAAACAAAAGACTTATATATAGAAAACTATAAAACACTGATGAAAGAAATCAAAGAGGACACAAGCAGATGGAGAAATATACCATGTTCATGGATTGGAAGAATTAATATAGTGAAAATGAGTATTCTACCCAAAGCAATCTACAGATTCAATGCAATCCCTATCAAGCTACCAATGGTATTTTTCACAGAACTAGAACAAATCATCTCACAATTTGTATGGAAATATAAGAAACCTCGAATAGCCAAAGCAATCTTGAGGAAGAAGAATGGAACTGGAGGAATCAACCTGCCTGACTTCAGGCTCTACTACAAAGCCACAGTCATCAAGACAGTATGGTATTGGCACAAAGATAGAAATATAGATCAATGGAACAAAATAGAAAGCCCAGAGATAAACCCACGCACATATGGACACCTTATCTTCGACAAAGGAGGCAAGAATATACAATGGAGAAAAGACAATCTCTTTAACAAGTGGTGCTGGGAAAACTGGTCAACCACTTGTAAAAGAATGAAACTAGAACACTTCCTAACACCGTACACAAAAATAAACTCAAAATGGATTAAAGATCTAAACGTAAGACCAGAAACAATAAAACTCCTAGAGGAAAACATAGGCAAAACACTCTCCGACATAAATCACAGCAGGATCCTCCATGACCCACCTCCCAGAATATTGGAAATAAAAGCAAAAATAAACACATGGGACCTAATTAAAATTAAAAGCTTTTGCACAACAAAGGAAACTATAAACAAGGTGAAAAGACAGCCTTCAGAATGGGAGAAAATAATAGCAAATGAAGCAACAGACAAACAATTAATCTCAAAAATATACAAGCAACTTCTGCAGCTGAATTCCCGAAAAATAAACGACCCAATCAAAAAATGGGCCAAAGAACTAAACAGACATTTCTCCAAAGAAGACATACAGATGGCTAACAAACACATGAAAAGATGCTCAACATCACTCATTATTAGAGAAATGCAAATCAAAACCTCAATGAGGTATCATTTCACACCAGTCAGAATGGCTGCTATCCAAAAGTCTACAAGCAATAAATGCTGGAGAGGGTGTGGAGAAAAGGGAACCCTCTTACACTGTTGGTGGGAATGCAAAGTAGTACAGCCACTATGGAGAACAGTGTGGAGATTCCTTAAAAAACTGGGAATAGAACTGCCATATGACCCAGCAATCCCACTGCTGGGCATATACACCGAGGAAACCAGAATTGAAAGAGACGCGTGTACCCCAATGTTCATCGCAGCACTGTTTACAATAACCAGGACATGGAAGCAACCTAGATGTCCATCAGCAGACGAATGGATAAGGAAGCTGTGGTACATATACACAATGGAATATTACTCAGCCATTAAAAAAAATACATTTGAATCGGTTCTACTGAGATGGATGAAACTGGAGCCCATTATACAGAGTGAAGTAAGCCAGAAAGAAAAACAACAATACAGTATACTAATGCATATATATGGAATTTGAAAGATGGTAACGATAACCCTATATGCGAGAGAGAATAAGAGACACAGACGCATGGAACAATTTTATGGACTCTGAGGGAGAAGGTGAGGGTGGGACGTTCTGGGAGAATGGCATTGAGACATGTGTATTGTCATATGTGAAACAGAGCACCATCCCATGTTCGATGCATGTGACAAGGGCTCAGGGCCGGGGCAATGGGATGATCCAAAAGGATGGGATGGGGAGGGAGGTGGGTGGGGGGTCTGGGAAGGGGAACACATGTAAACCCATGGCTGATTCATGTCAATGTATGGCAAAAACTATTACAATATTGTAAAGTAATTAGCCCCCAACTAAAATAAATAAATTTATAAAAAAAAAAAAAAAAAAAAGATACATGTACTCCAATGTTCAAAGCAGCACTATTTACAAAAGTCAAGACATGGAAGCTACCTAAATGTCCAATGACACATGAACAGATAGAAAGTGGGGTGATAAGGGAAGTCCGAGATGGAGGGGATATGTATATATATAGCTGACTCACTTTGTCATACAGCAGAAATTAACAAAACACTGTAAAGCAATTATACACCAATACAATTAAAAAACAAATAAAAAGATGTAGTACACACACACACACACACACACACACACAATGGACTGAGCCAGAAAAAATAAAATAATGCCACTTGCAATATGGACAGACCTAGAGATTATCATACTAAGTGAAATAAGTCAGAGAAAGACAAGGTATGATATTACTCATATGTGGAATTTAAAATATGACACAAATGAACTTATTAACAAAACAGAAATAGACTCACGGACACAGAAAAGCAATTTATGGTTATCAAAAGGAAAATAGCAAGACGGAGCGAAAATTAGGCATTTGGGATGAGCAGACACAAACTACTATATATAATACAGGTAAACAGCAAGGTCCTACTGTACAACACAAGGAACTATATATTCAGTATCTTATTTATAATAACCTATAATGGAAAAGATATGAAAAAGAATATATATGTGTATAACTGAAGCACTTTGCTATACACCAGAAACTAATACAATATAAATCAACTATACTTCAAATAAAAAAACTCTTATCTGAAATAATATCTAATTGCCTGGTTTAATTTATCTCATCTTCTGAAATATGCAAAACTAGGATAACTAAATGAAAGCTTTTTTTTTTTTAATTGTGAACTTATTTAACCAAAAACGTGAGGGGTGGGGTCAAGATGACAGAGTAGGAAGATACAGAGCTCACTTCACCCTACTAACACATCAAAAATACATCTACATGTGGAGCAATTCTCACTGAAAACAAACTGGAGACTGGCATTAAGACTCTTACATAACCAAAGGTGTAAGAGAGATGCACATGAAATTGAACAGCACAGGAAGGGAAGCAAGTCTGTGCAAATGCCCTGCCCTTCTGAGAGAGGGCACAGAAGAGGAAAGAGTACACAGGCCCAGAGGTCCTTCCTGGGGAATAATCAGTTTGAACCATTTACTGGGCTCCCTATCCCTGGTGTCCAGCACTGGGAAGGTCCCTTTAGGTGGTCTGAAAACCAGTGGGACTGACAGGGCTCTAAGAAACCTAGACTCACTCATGAAGAGTGAGCATATGCTTGCTTACTCCTGAAATAGGACAGAACAAGCAGGTCTCTGGCCTGTTTCCCACTACCACCCCAGCACACACCTTGGACAAGCTGAGCGGCCACTCTGGCTTGGGCTCATCCTGTGGCACAGCTCCACACTATAACAAGGGCTGAGTTAGCCAACGGAAGTGCCCAGTTGCAGGCGGCCAGGGTGGCTTGGATCTGGGGCAGCACCCAAACAGGTCAGGGGCAATTGTTGCTGGCGCTTGCAAAGGAGGTGGACTGGGAACAGTCCGGAACTCTGACTGGTAACAGGGCATCCATGTTGCATGCCCAGTCCACACACAGTACCTGCCCTGGCCCCTCCTGCTCTGCAGCAGAGCTTCCCATTAGGGCAAGGGCTGCCCTGGCTGTGGAGAATGTAGTTGTAGAGGGTGGAGACAGCTCAGGCCCGATGCAGCATCTGAACCAGGAAAGGCGACCACTGTGATGCTCCTGGAGAGAGATGATCAACAGCAGTCTGGTACTCTAAGATGGTGCCAGAACCACCAGGGCATGCACCCCAATCCATGACAAGTGCCCACACGTGCCCCTCTTGCTTCAGCCCCCCTTGAGGGCAAGTGTGCCCATGCTGGGAGGGGGAGGGCACATACTTAGAGAAAACAGAGCCAGCTCAGACCTGATCCTCAGGCCTTGTATTCCTGCAACATGGAACCTGATCTCATCCCCAATCAGGTGGTACTGGTCACTGGGCAGAAGAGAAGCCCCAGCTCACGCCTGACTCTGGTTCTAGCCCATCTATCTCTATCTCTAGACCCAAATAAGGTGAAAGCTTCCAGCACTTCGTGGAGGAAGATGTAATCGTGTTCATATAAAATCCAGCTCTCCTACCAGAGGCACCTGGTACTGACTAGGGATGCCCCAAAACAGACACCCCTTACAAGACTGCAATAGGTAACTGTTTCATCAAGTTTCACAGAGACAGAGAAAATTAAGCTGAATAATAAGACAGAAGAATTTGCTTTAAATGAAAGAACAAGACAAAACCCATGAAAAAAAACAACTAATGACACTGGTAAATAATTTACTAAATAAAGAATTCAAAGCATTACTAATTAGAATGCTAATCAGACTTTGGAAAAGAATAGATGAATACAGTGAGAACTTTAACAAGGAACTAAAAAAAAAAGTCAGAACTGAATAACAGAAATGAAAAATGCAGTAGAAAGAAATAACAGTAGACTTGGTGATACAGAAGAACACTTTTAAAGTGGTATGGAAGACAAAATAATAGAAATCACCCAGTCAGAACAACAAAAAGAAAAGCAAATTTTAAAAAATGGGAAGAGTTTAAGGGACCTCTAGGACAACATCAAACATATTATTTGCTTATAGGGTCCAAGAAGGAGGAGAGAGAAAGGGGTCAAAAACATATTTGAAGAAGTTATGGCTGAAATTTTTCCAAACCTGAAGAAGAGATATCCAAGGACATGAAGCATGGAGGGTTCCAAACAAAATGAACCCAAACAGAGGTACATCAAGACATATCATAATTAAAATGAGAAAGGTTAAAGATAAAGGGAGAATTCTAAAGGCAGCAAGTGAACCCTCATAAAGCTCACTGGATTTTTCTGCAGAAACTTTGCAAGCAATCAGGGATTGGCATGATATATTAAAGTGCTGAAAGGAAAAAACCTACAACCTAGATATATTACTCAGCAAGATTATCATTTAAAATTGAAGAAGAGATAAAGAACTTCTCAGACAAGCAAAAGCTAAAAGAGTTCATCATAAACTCTTAAAAACAACCCTGAAAGATATATTAAAAGATAGTTTCTAAGAAAAAGGAAAGGTTACAACAAGAAAAATAAAAATCTATAGGAAACGTAAAATCCTACTATATAAATATAGGGGATTCCCTGGCAGTCTAGTGGTTAAGATTTGGCACTTTCACCACTGAAGGCCCGGATTCAATCCCTGGCTGGGGAATTAAGATCCCACAAGCTATATGGTGCAGTCAAAAAAAAAAAAAAAAAGAAAAGAAACCCCAAAACCAAAACAAAAAAATCCAGAAAAACAAATACATAGTAAAGGCTATAGATCAACCACTTACATGATGTGCACTTATCTTCTGCAAGAACACCAAAATTGCAATTACCTGCTGAACAATCATCAACAGGATAATGTTGGAACCCACCAAAAAAAGACACCCCACAACCAAGGGCAAAGGAGAAGCAACAAGACGGTAAGAGGGATGCAACTGCATTTAAAATCAAACCTCATAGATGCCAGAGACTCTTGGAGGGCACGAACAAAACCTTGTGTGCACCAGGACCCAGGGAAAGGAGCAGCAATCCCCACAAGAGACTGAGACAGACATACTTGTGAGTGTATGAGGGTCTCCTGCACAGGCGTGAGTCAACAGTGGTGTGCCGCAGGCACAGGGGGTCTGGCAGCAGCAGTCCTGGGAGATGACACGTGTGGGGTAAGTCCTTCTGGAGGAGGTCGCCATCAGCCCCACCACAGAACTGCCAGGTGGACAATCACAACAGTGAAAGTGAAAGTGAAGTCACTCAGTCATGTCCGACTCTTTGCGACCCTGTGGAAGGTAGCCCACTAGGCTCCTCCATCCATGGGAATTTCCAGGCAAGAATACTGGAGTGGATTGCCATTTCCTTCTCCAGGGGCTCTTTCCTAACCAGGGATCAAACTCGATGTCCGGCATTGTAGACAGACACTACCATCTGAGCCACAGGTAAGCCCGATCCACAAACTGGAGAACAATTATCTCTGGTGGAGGCATAGGTCAACAGTGACCTGCCGCAGGATCAGGGACACTGAAAACAGCAGTCATGGGAGGCACAGCGTGCTGGCAAAAGTCCTTTAGGGGAAGGTCACCATTACCCCTACCATAGTTTGGCCTCAGGCCAAACTACAGGGAGGGAACACAACCCCACCCATCAGCAGAAAATTGGATTTAAGATTTACTGAACACAGCTCTACCCACCAGAGCAAGACCCAGTCTTCCCCATGGCCAGTGCCTCTCATCAGGAAGCTTACACAAGACTCTTATCCTCATCCATAAGAGGGTAGACAGCATGAAAACCACAATCACAGAAAACTAATCAAATTGATCACATGGATCACAACTTTGTGTAGCTTAAAGAAACTATGAGCCATGTTGTGTTGGGCCACCCAAGACGGACAAGTTATGTTGGAGCATTCCCAAAAAATATGGTCCACTGGAGAAGGGAATGGCAAACTGCCTCAAAATTCTTGCCTTGAGAACCCCATAAACAATATGAAAAGGCAAAAAGACAAGACACTGCAAGATAACTCCGCAGGTCAGCAGGTGCCCAATATGTTATTGGAGAAGAATGGAGAAATAACTACAGAAAGAACGAAGAGACTGAGCCAAAGTAAAAACACCACCCAGTTGTGGATGTGACTGGTGATGGAAGCAAAGTCCGATGCTGTAAAGAACAATACTGCATAGGAAGCTCGTCCATGAATCAAGGTAAATTGGAAGTGGTCAAACAGGAGCTGGCCAGACATTGACACTTGAGGAATCACTGAACTAAAATGGACCGGAATGGGGGAATTTAATTTAGAGGCCCATTAAATCTACTTCTGTGGGCAAAATCTTTTAGAAGAAATGGGAGTAGCCCTTACAGTCAACAAGAGTCAGAAATGCAGTACTTGGATGCAATCTCAAAAGTGAAAGAATGATCTCTGTTCATTTCCAAGGCAAACCATTCAATATCACAGTATCCAAGTCTATGCCCTAAACACTAATGCTGAAGAAGCTGAGGTTGAACGGTTCTATGAAGACCTACAAGACCTTCTATAACTAACACCAAACAAAGATGTCACAAAAAAAGATGCCGTTTTCATGATAAGGGACTGGAATGCAAAAAGAGGAATTGAAGAGAAACCTAGGGTAACAGGCAAGTTTGGCCTTGGAGTACAGAATGAAGCAGGGCAAAGGCTAACAGAGTTCTGACAAAAGAATGCTCTGGTCCCAGCAAACACCCTCTTCCAACAACATAAGAGATGACTCTACACATGGACAACCATGAGATGGTCAATATCAAAATTGGGTTGATTATATTCTTTGCAGCCAAAGATGGAGAAGCTCTATACAGTCAGCAAAAACAACACTGGGAGCTGACTGTAGCTCAGATCAAGAACTCTTTATTGCAAAATTCAGACTTAAATTGAAGAAAGTAGGCAAAACCATTAGGCCATTCAGGTATGACTTAAATTAAATCCCTTATGATTATACAGTAGAAGTGACAAATAGATTCAAGGGATTAGAACTGACAGAGAGAGTCCCTGAAGAACTATACACAGAGGTTTGTAATATTGTACTGGAGGCAGATATCAAAACCATACCAAAGAAAGAGAGATGTAAAAGGGCAAAATCATACTCTTAGGAGGCCTTACAAAGAGCTGAGAAAAGAAGAGAAGCAAAAGGCAGGAGAGGAAAGGAAAGATATACCCATCTGAATGCAGAGTTCCAAAATGAGAGACAAAAACAGCCTTAAGTGAACAATGCAAAGAAAGAAAGGCAAGGAACAGAATGGGAAGAGATCTCAAGAAAATTAGAGATACCTAGCGAACAATCCATGCAAAGATGGGCACAAAAAAGGACAGAAACAGTACGAACCTAACAGAAGCAGAAGATGTTAAGAAGAGGTGGCAAAAATATACTGTGCAAAAAAAGCTCTTAAAGACCCAGATAAGCATGATGGTATGATCACTCAGCTAGAATCAGACATCCTGGAGTGCGAAGTCAAGTGGGCCTTAGGAAGCATTCTAAGTCTAAGTCGCTTCAGTCGTGTCTGACTCTGTGTGACCCCATAGATGGCAGTCCACCAGGCTCCCCCATCCCTGGGATTCTCCAGGCAAGAATACTGGAGTGGGTTGCCATTTCCTTCTCCAGTGCATGAAAGGGAAAAGTGAAAGTGAAGTTGCTCAGTCGAGTCCGACTCTTAGCGACCCCATGGACCGTACCCTACCAGGCTCCTCCGTCCATGGGATTTTCCAGGCAAGAGTACTGGAGTGGGGTGCCATTGCCTTCTCCCTAGGAAGCATTACTAGGAACAAAGATAGTAGAGGTGATGGAATTACAGCTGAGCTATTTCAAATCCTAAAAGATGATGCTGTGAAAGTGCTACAATCAATATGCCAGCAAATTTGAAAAGCTCAGTAACACAACTGTACTCATCTCACATGCTAGCAAGGTAACGCTCAAAATCCTCCAAGCTAGGCTTCAACAGTACATAAACCGAGAACTTCCAGATGTTCAAGCTGGATTTAGGAAAGGCAGAGGTACTAGAGATCAAATTGCCAACATCCCTTGGATCATAATCCAGAAAAACATCTACCTCTGCTTCATCGAGTACGCTAAACCCTTTGACTGTGTGGATCACAACAAACCGTGGAAAATTCTTCAAGAGATGGGAATACCAGACCACTTTATCTGCTTCCTGAGAAATCTGTATGTAAGTCAAGAAGCAAGAGTTAGAACCAAACATGGAAAAACGAACCAATTCAAAATTGAGAAAGGAGTATGTCAAAGCTGTATACTGTCAACCTGCTTATTTAACTTATATGCAGAATACATCATGTGAAATGCTGGGCTGGAAGAATTACAAGCTGGAATCAACATTGCCAGAAGAAATATCAATAAATTCAGATATGCAGATTATCCTTCCCTTGTGACTCAGCTTGTAAAGAATCCACCTGCAATGCGGGAGACCTGGGTTCAATCGCTGGGTTGGGAAGATCCCCTGGATGCAGATGATACCACCCTAATGGCACATAGCGAAGAGGAACTAAAGAACCTCTTGATGATGGTGAAAAAGGAGAGTGAAAAAGCTGGCTTAAGACTCAACATTCAAAAAGCAAAAATCATGGCATCCGGTCCCATCACCTCATGGCAAACAAATAGGGAACAAATAGAGTGACAGACTTTTATTTTCCTGGGCTCCTAAATCACTGTGACTGGTAATGGCAGCCATGAAATTAAAAGACGCTTGTTCCTTGGAAAGGAAAGCCATGATAAACCTAGGCAGCATATTAAAAAGCAAAGATATCACTTTGCTGACAAAGGGCCATTTAGTCAAAGCTATGGTTTCCCAGTAGTCATGTACAGATGTGAGAGTTGGACCAAAAGAACACTGAGATCTGAAGAAGTGATGCTTTCAAACTGTGGTGCTGGAGAAGACTCTTGAGAGTCCCTTGGACAGCAAGGAAAACAAATTAGTCAATCCTAAAGGAAGGCAATCCTGAATATTAATTAGAAGGGACTGATCCTGAAACTCAGGCTCCAATACTTCGGCCTACTGATGCAAAGAGCCGACTCACTGGAAAAGACCCTGGTGCTGAAGAAGACAAAACATTTTAAAATCAACTATAACTACATACAGGATACGGGATAAAAATGAAGATGGGAAATATGACATAAAAAACAGAAAATGTGGGAGAAAGGAGTAAAAAAATGTAGATCGTTTATAATGTGTTTGAACTTAAATGATTACCTGTTTAAAACTAGTAGATATAGCTACAGGTCAACATATATACGGAGAAGGCAATGGCAC
The DNA here is from genome assembly GCF_054371585.1 of Giraffa tippelskirchi. NCBI lineage: Eukaryota > Metazoa > Chordata > Mammalia > Artiodactyla > Giraffidae > Giraffa > Giraffa tippelskirchi. The sequence continues at coordinate 69,458,042 of NC_137277.1, forward strand.
CCCACTCCAGTACTCTTGCCTGGAAAATCCCACGGACGGAGGAGCCTGGTAGGCTGCAGTCCATGGGGTCATGAAGAGTCAGACACGACTGAGCAATTTCACTTTCACTTTTCACTTTCATGCATTGGAGAAGGAAATGGCAACCCACTCCTGTATTCTCGCCTGGAGAATCCCAGGGACGGGGGAGCCTGGTGGGCTGCCGTCTATGGGGTTGCACAGAGTCGGACATGACTGAAGCAACTTAGCAGCAGCAGCAGCAGCAACATACATAAACCTCATGGTGGTTACCAAATTGAAAACTTCAATAGGAGCTTCCTGGTGGCCTAGTTGTTAGGATTCCAGTCTTCCACTGCCACAGCCCAGGTTCAGTCCCTGGATGGGCTACAGATCCCACAAGTTATTAGGTGCAGTGAAAAAAAAGAAAAAATATATAGGGTGGCTGACTGAATTAAAAAACAGGATCTAACAACATGCTGCTTAAAAGAGACTCACGTCAGAGCTAAAGACCCACATAAGCTGAAAGTGAGGGTATGGAGAAAGATATTTCAAGCATATAACGACAAGAAAGCTGGGGGAATAATACTCATATCAAAAAACATTTTAACACAAAATCTGTAACAAAAGACAAATAATAAAGGAATCAATATAAAAACAGGGTTTAACACTCATTAACATATAAGCTGGTTTTAGAAAAGGCAGAGGAACCAGAGATCACATTGCCAATATCTGCTGGATCATCGAAAAAGCAAGAGAGTTCCAGAAAAACATCTATATCTGCTTTATTGACTATGCCAAAGCCTTTGACTGTGTGGATCACAATAAACTGGAAAATTCTGAAAGAGATGGGAATACCAGACCATCTGACCTGTCTCTTGAGAAACCTGTATGCAGGTCAGGAAGCAACAGTTAGAACTGGACATGGAACAACAGACTAGTTCCAAATAGGAAAAGGAGGACGTCAAGGCTCTATATTGTCACCCTGCTTATTTAACTTATATGCAGAGTACATCATGAGAAACGCTGGGCTGGAAGAAACACAAGCTGGAATCAAGATTGCCGGGAGAAATATCAATAACCTCAGTTATGCAGATGACACCACCCTTATGGCAAAAAGTGAAGAACTAAAGAGCCTCTTGATGAAAGTGAAAGAGGAGAATGAAAAAGTTGGCTTAAAGCTCAACATTCAGAAAACTAAGATCATGGCATCTGGTCCCATCACTTCATGGGAAATAGATGGGGAAACAGTGGAAACAGTGTCAAACTTTATTTTTGGGGGCTCCAAAATCACTGCTGATGGTGACTGCAGCCATGAAATTAAAAGACTCCTTGGAAGGAAGGTTACGAGCCAACCTAGAGAGCATATTTAAAAGCAGAGACATTACTTTGCCAAAAAAAATCCGTCTAGTCAAGGCTATGGTTTTTCCAATGGTCACGTATGGATGTGAGAGTTGGATGGTGAAGAAAGCTGAGCGCCGCAGAATTGATGCTTTTGAACTGTGGTGTTGGAGAAGACTCTTGAGAGTCCCTTGGACTGCAAGGAGATCCAATCAATCCATCCTAAAGGAGATCAATCCTGAGTGTTCATTGGAAGGACTGATGTTGAAGCTGAAACTCCAATACTTTGGCCACCTCATGAGAAGAGTTGACTCATTGGAAAAGACCCTAATGCTGGGTAGGATTGGGGGCAGGAGGAGAAGGGGACGACAGAGGATGAGATGGTTGGATGGCATCACTGACTCGATAGACATGGGTTTGGGTAGACTCCGGGGGTAGGTGATGGACAGAGAGGCCTGGCGTAATGCAATTCATGGGGTTGCAAAGAGTCGGACACGACTGAGTGACTGAACTGAACTGAACATGTATGCCCCTAATATAGGAATAACTAAATATATAAAGTAAACATTAACATATATAACTGGAGGGGGAAATGGCAACCCACTCCAATATTCCTGCCTAAAAATCCCATTAACAGAAGAGCCTGGCAGGCTACAGTCCATGTGGTTACAAAGAGTCAGACATGAGTGATCAACTAAGCACAAACACAACACCGGTAAACGGAGAGACTGACAATGATATAATCATAGGGACTTTAAGAACCCACTTACACCAATCATCTAGAAAATAAATCAATCAGGAAATAGTACTGGGTTGGCCAAAAAGTTCCTTCTTTTTCTTTTTTAAGTAAAAAAAAAAAAAAGACACATTTTTCCTTTTCACCAAGAAATGAACAATGTATTCACTGTTTTGTTCCACTACCTTCTGCCATTTTTCAGGCAACTTCATAATTTCATCTTCCCTAAACTTCTTATCTTTTGAACAAAGAACTGTTCCAAGTGCTTTTTATAGTCTTCCAGTGAACTGAAATTTTTTCCATTAAGAGAATTTGTAAAGACCAAAACAAATGGAAATCTGAAGGTGCAATGTCTGCTAAATATGGCAGATGAATCAGAACTCCCCAGTCAAGCTGTAACAGTTTTGCCTGGTGATCAAATAAACATGGTCTTGTGTTATTCTGGTGGAAGACTATGCATTCTCTGTTGACTGATTCTGGACAGTTTTTGTTAAGTGCTGCTTTTAGTTGGTCTAAATAGGAGCAATACACGTGGGCATCACTTGGTTTTCCAGGAGGAGGTTGTAATAGATGACTCCCTTTCAATCCCACCATATACACAACATATTCTTTGGCTGAAGACTGGCCTTTGGTGTGGTTGGTGGTGGTTCATTTCACTTGCTCCACGGTCTCCTCTGTTCCACATTACTGTACAACATCCACTTTTCATCATCTGTCATAAATCATTCTAAAAACGGAACATTTTTCACATGTGGAAACATGGTCAAGAAGGTTTTTTTTTCCTTTGGAATGCAAACATCAAAATGACAAGCTGGTGCAAATGATATTCAATGTTGATTTGGATATTCTTTGTATGATGGTTATCTCCTGCATTGAATAACATTGATTGTTCTCAGTTAATGTCTCAATTTGATTGCTGCCAACCTCAACTGGCCTACCCAACTGTGGAACATTGTTCAGTGAGAAATCTCCAGCACAACACTTCATAAACCACTTTTGACATGTTTAATCTGTCACAACACCTTTCCCATACACTGCACAAATCCTTTTTTGCATTTCAGTTATGTTTTATCTTTTTTGAAACAATAAAGCATAATATGCTGAAAATGTTGCTTTTTTTCTCCCATCTTGAATATTAAAATGGCTATACAAAAATTCACCAATATTGATAAGCTTTTTAAAAACTGCATGCTGATATGACTCAAAGATTTAAGAGAAAGAAATAAAAAATTTAAGAGAACAGAAGTTATAGCAAACATTTTTCCTGACCACAACAGTATGAAACTAGAAATCCATTATAGAAAGAAAATGGGAAAAACGCAAACCATATGAAGACTAAACCACGTTACTAAAAAACCAACAGATCAATGAAGAAACTAAAAAAGAAATCAGAAAATACCTTGAAACAAATGAAAATAAAAAAACAATTATCCAAAATCTACCCAATACAGCAAAAGCAGTTTACAAACAGAAGTTTACACTAATACAGGCCTATCTCAAGAACTAAAAAAATCTCAAATAAACAATCCAAACTACTATCTAAAGGAATTACAAAAAAGAACAAGCAAAACCCAAATCATCATAAGGAATGCAGTAATAACACTCAGAGAGGAAATAAAGAATCCAAGAAAACAGTGAAACAGAAAATTGTTTTCTTAAAAACATAGACAAAATTGATAAGCCTTCAGCCAGGTTCATCAATAAAAGGAGATTTCAAATAAATAAAATTAGAAAATGAAAGAAGAGAAACAACAATAGAGATAAAACACACACACACACACAAGAAAATAGAGATATCAAAAAAAAAAGCCACACATAAGAAAATATTGTGAACAGTCATATACCAACAAATCAGACATTCTGCAAGGATAAATTTCTAGAAACACAGAATCTTCCAAAACTGAACCAGGAAAAAACAGACAATCTAAACAGACTGATCACTAGTAATGAAAATGAATTTATAATAAAAAACTCCCAAGCAAAAACTTCCAGGACCAAAGAGCCTCACAGGCAAATTCTACCAAACATATAAAGAAGAAATAATACCTATCCTCTCAAACTATCCCAAAAAACTGAAGAGGAGGTAACACTCCCAAATTCATTCTACAAGGCCTCCATTAACCAGATACTAAAAAAATAAAATTATAAGGTAACATCTCTGATGAATATAGATATAAAAATCCTCAACAAAACATTAGCAAACCAAATTCAACAGTATATGAAAAAGAATAACATACCATGATGAAGTGGGATTTATTCCAACGATGCAAGGATGGTTCAACACCTGTAAATCAATCTATGTGATATACCACATTAACAATTTTGGATAAAAATCACATGACAACAGACACAGAAAAAGCATTTTGACACAAATGAACAACCATTCATGATAAAAACTCTCATCAAAGCTAGTATAGAGGGAATTTATACTAAAATAATAAAGACCACTGATGACAAATCCACAGCTAATATCATGCTCAAAGGAATAACACAAGTATTTCAAATCTTGCCATTTCTATTTAACACAGTATTGGAAGTACTAACCACAGCAATCAAACAACAGTAAGATGACCTGATATTATACATAGAAAACCCTAACGTCTCCACCAAAAAAACTACCAGGACTAATAGATGAATACATTAAACTTGAAGGATATAAGATTAATATACAGAAATCTGTTGGTAATAATGAAACAACTAATAATAATAACTAATAATTAACTATCAGAAAAAGAAAATAAGAAAACAATCCTATTTAAAATTGCATCAAAAATACCGAAGAGTGGCTTCTGGTTCAAGATGGTGGAGTAGAAGAACATGCGCTCATCTCCTCCTGTGAGAGCACCAAAATTGCAACTAGCTATTGAACAACCATCAACAGGAGGATGCTGGAACCCACCAAAAAAAGATAGCCTAAGTCCAAAGACAAAGAAGAAGCCGCAGCGAGACGGTAGGAGGGGCGCAATCACAATAAAATCAAATTCCTTACCGGCTGGGTGGGTGACCCACAGACTGTAAAACAATAATAGTGAAGAAGTTCTCACACTGTTGTGAACATTCTGGACCCCACATCAGATTTCCCAGCCTGGGGATCTGGCAAAGGGACTGAGAATTCCCAGGGAATTTGACCTTGAGAGCCAGAGGATTTGATTATAGGACTTCCAGAGGACTTGGGGAAACAGAGACTCTAGTCTTGGAGGGCACAAACAAAATTCTGCATGCACCAATACCCAGGAGACAGGAGCACCGACCCCACAGGAGACTTAACCAAAACAATCTGATGGCGTTGGAGGCCTCCTGTGGAGGCGTGGGTCGGCAGGGGCTCACCACAGGGACAGGGGCACTAGAAAGTCCCCCTTGGTATAAACCCTTTTGGAGTTTGCCATTAACCCTACCATAGAGCCTGCAGACCCCAGGGCTGGGTCGACTAGGCCAAACAAGTACCAGGGAAGGAGTGCAACTCTGCCCATCTGCAGATAATTGGATTAAAGCTCTACTGAGCAAGGCCCTGCCCACCAGAGCAAGACCCAATTTTTCCCACCACCAGTTCCTCCCATCAAGAAGCTTACACAAGCCTCTTAGCCTTAGCCATCAGAGGGCAGACAGAAGCAGCAAGAAGCAGCACAGTGTCACAAAGGCTAACACGAAAATTGTTATTACAGAAAGTTAATCACGATGAAAAAGCAGGAAGTTACGTCCCAGATAAGGGACAAGATAAAACCCCAGAAAAACAACTAGATGAAGTGGAGATAGGCAACCATCCAGAAAAAGAATTCAGAATAATGACAGTGAAGTTGACCCAAGAGCTCAGGAAAAGAATGGAGGCAAAGATTGAGAAGTTGCAATAAATGTTACCAAACGCCTAGAAGAACTAAGAACGGAGATGAATAATACACTAGAAAGAATCAACAGCAGAATAACGGAGGCAGAAGAATGCATAAAAGACCTGGGGTACAGAATGGTGGAAATCACCACCACAGAACAGAATATAGAAAAAAGAATGAAAAGAAATGAAGACAGCCTAAGAGACCTCTGGGACAACATAAAATGCACCAACATTCACATTATATGGGTCCCAGAAGGAGAAGAGAAAGGACCTGAGAAAACATTTGAAGAGATAATAGCTGAAAACTTAGTCATCCAAGTCCAGGAAACACAGAGAGTCCCAGGCAGGATAAACCCAAGTAGGAACACACTGAGACACACAGCAATCAAACGGACAGAAATTAAAGACAGAGATAAAACATTAAAAGTGACAAGGGAAAATGACAAACAACATACAAGGGGACTCCCATCAAGCTATCGGTTGATTTCTCAACAGAAACTCTACAGGCCAGAAGGGAATTGCATGATATATTTAAAGTGATGAAAGGGAAGAACCTATAACTAAGAATACTCTACCCAGCAAGACTCTCCTTCAGATTTGATGGAAAAATCAAAAGCTTTCCAGACAAGCAAAAGTTAAGAGAATTCAGCACCACCAAACCAGCTTTACAACAAACGCTAAAGGAACTGCTCTAGGCAGGAAGCACAAGAGAAAGAAAGACCCTACAGAAAATAAATCTAAAACAATTAAGAAAATGGTAACAGGACCATACATATCAATCATTATCTTAAATGTAAATGGACTAAACACAGCAACCAAAAGACACAGACTGGCTGGGTAGATGAAAACATGTGCATGTATGGATTTCCACTTAGCACATCACTCTGCTTAACCCCTCCAAATTTTAAGTAATTATTTTATATTGTTAAGTTTATCATGTTCCCATTATGCCATGCAATTGTAATTATCTTTTATTTTTTCTCTGGATATTGATTGTGAAAGCTGATAAACATCTTTTACTACTGTGATTGTGTAACTGTTATCCACTTAATACCATTGTATCATGACTGGTCAACAGAAAAATAACAGAACTCTATATCACCAAAACTAGAATCTAATAGAAAAACCTGCGATTACTATTTAAAATCGAGATGTATATCAGAATTATCTTGCAAGTTTTTGAAAAATACAAATGGTCAGGTATTGCTATTTTCTCCAGAGTTCCAGATACATTTCTTATGAGCAGTCATGCTTAAAAACAACTGGATTCTATGATGGTCTTTTACTTTTATCTAGTTTTTTTCACTTTTTCTATTTCATATTCAGTGCTCCCATTTCATTTAGTTTATGTTCTCCAGTTTCTCCAATTGGAAAAATTTCTCCAATTTCTCTCTTTTTTTAATATTCTTTCTCAAGCATTTATCAAGTGTAGTAGAAAAGCTTTTGTATAAATACAAATATGCATAATATGTATTTTTGAAAACTTATAAAATTTTGCTTTACTAAAAAATATGACATTTTGATTCCACTTGTTTGACTTAGTATGAATAGAATGCTAGATTTCTAATTAATAAGTAGATATGCAACAAGTAACAAAGGTTTACTGTATACCATAGGAACTATAGTCAATATCTTATAATAACCTATGGTAGAAAATAATTTCAAAAATAATGTTGCTTTTTTGTATAATCAAATCACCTTGCTGGGCACCTGAAACATTGTTAAGTCAACTCTACTTCAATAAAACATATATATTTAAAGGTTAAAAAAAAATACCTAGGAATAAGGAATAGAACTACCATATGACCCAGCAATCCCACTACTGGCCATATAGCCTTAGAAAACCATAATTGAAAAAGATACATGTACCCCAATGTACACTGTGGCACTATTTACAACAGCCAGGACATGGAAGCAACCTATAAATCTGTTGATGAATGGATAAATAAGCTGTGGTGCATATATACAATGGAATATTATTCAGCCATAAAAAGGAACGAATTTGAGTCGGTTCTAGTGAGGCAGATGAACCTACAGCAGGTTATACAGAGTGAAGTAAGTCAGAAAGAGAAAAACAAATCTTGTATATTAACACACATATATGGAACCTATAAAAATGGTACTGATGAACCTATTTGCAGGGCAGGAATAGAGACTCAGACATAGAAACAGACTTCTGGACACAATGGAGGAAGGAAAATGTTGGATAGATTGAGAGAGTAGCCTTGAAATATATACATTACCATATGTAAAACAGATAGCTAATGGGAAGTTGCTATATAACAGGGAGCTCAACCTGGTGCTCTGTGACAACCTAGACAGATAAGATAGGGTAGCAGGTAGGAGGGAAGTTCAAGAGGGAAGGGACATATGTATACCTATGGCTGACTCATGTTGGGTGCATGACAGAAACCAACATGACACTGTAAAGCAACTATCCTACAATAAAAAATGAATAAATTTTTAAAAATACTTAGGAATAAACTTAACCAAGGAGGTGAAAGATCTATATTCTGAAAACTATTAATATAAAACAGTGAAAGAAATTAAAGGTACAAAGAAATGGAAAGATATATTGCATCCATGGCTTGAAAAACAGTATTGTTAAAATGTACATCCTACCCAAACCAATCTACACACTTAATGCCATTTCTGTCAAAATACCCCATGACATTTTTCACAGAACTACTACAAATAATCCTAGAATTTATATGAAACCATGAAAGCTCCTAAAGGATCAAAGCAATCTTGAGAAAAAAGAACAAAGCTGGAGGTAGCATACTCTCTGACTTCAGACTATACTACAAATCTTCAGTAACAGTATGTATGGTAAGGACACAAAAAAGTATGTATAATTGTTGTTGTTTAGTCACTAAGTCATGTCTGAGTCTTTTCAACCCTGTAAGACTGGAGCCCACCAGGCTCCTCTGTCCATGGGATATCCCAGTGGAGTGGGTTGCCATTTCCGTCTCCAGGGGATCTTCCCGACCCAGGGACTGAACCCACATCTCCTGCATTGGCAGGCGGATTCTTTACCACTGAGACATCAGGGAAGCACATTGTATGTACAGTACTGGCACAAAAAAACAGGCACACAGATCAGTTAAACAGAATAGAGCCCAGAAATAAATTCAGATAGTTATGGCCAATTAATGACAAAGAAGGCAAGAATATACAATAGAGAAAGGACAGTCTCTAGAGTAAGTGGTACTGAGAAAACTGAACAGCTACATGTAAAAGAATGAAATTAGAGCACTTTCTCATACCATTTACAAAAATACCCTCAAAATGGATTAAAGATCTAAATATAAGACTGGAAACCGTAAAACATCTAGAAATTATGGACATAACACTCTAAGATAAACCATAGCAATATTTTTTTTGGAGTATCTCCTAAGGCAAAGGAAATAAAAGCAAAAATAAACAAATGAGACCTAAATAAACTTAAAATATTTTGCATGGCAAAGGAAATCATTAATAGAACAAAATGGGAGAAAAACAGGAGAAAATATTTGAAATAATAAGACCAATAAGGGGTTAACATTAAAATACAGAAATAGCTCATACAACTGAATATCAAAAACAACTCAACTGGTTAAAAAGTGAGCCAAAGACCCGAACAGACATTTTTCCAAAGAAAATATACAGATGGCTATTGAGGCACGTGAAAAGATGCTCAACCGTGCTTAATCATTCAGTTCAGTTCAGTCACTCAGTCGTGTTCGACTCTTTGCAACCCCATGAATTGCAGCACGCCAGGCCTCCCTGTCCATCACCAACTCCCGGAGTTTACACAAACCCATGTCCATCGAGTCTGTGATGCCATCCAACCATCTCATCCTCTGTCGTCCCCTTCTCCTCCTGCCCCCAATCCTTCCCAGCATTAGGGTCTTTTCCAATGAGTAAACTCGTTGTATGAGGTAGCCAAAGTATTGGAGTTTCACCTTCAACATCAGTCCTTCCAATGAACACCCAGGATTGATCTCCTTTAGGATGGACTGGTTGGATCTCCTTGCAGTCCAAGGGACTCTCTAGAGTATTCTCCAGCACCACAGTTCAAAAGCATCAATTCTTCGGCGCTCAGCTTTCTTCACCGTCCAACTCTCACATCCATACATGACCACTGGAAAAACCATAGCCTTGACTAGATGGACCTTTGTTGGCAAAGTAATGTCTCTGCTTTTAAATATGCTGTCTAGGTTGGTCATAACCTGCCTTCCGAGGAGTAAGAGTCTTTTAATTTCATGGCTGCAATCACCATCTGCAGTGATTTTGGAGCCCAAAAAATTAAAGTCTGACACTGTTTCCACTGTTTCCCCATCTATTTCCCATGAAGTGATGGGACCAGACGCCATGATCTTAGTTTTCTGAAAGTTGAGCTTTAAGCCAACTTTTTCACTCTCCTCTTTGACTTTCATCAAGAGGCTCTTTAGCTCTTCTTCACTTTCTGCCATAAGGGTGGTGTCATCTGCATATCTGAGGTTATTGATATTTCTCCTGGCAATCTTGATTCCAGCTTGTGTTTCTTCCAGCCCAGCGTTTCTCATGATGTACTATGCCTAGAAGTTAAATAAGCAGGGTGACAATACACAGCCTTGACGTACTCCTTTTCCTATTTGGAACCAGTCTGTTGTCCCATGTCCAGTTCTAACTGCTGCTTCCTGACCTGCATACAGGTTTCTTAATCATTAGAGAAATGCAAATCAAAACATGAGTTATCAACTTAAGAATGGCTATCATATGACTGCAAATAACAAATCAGCAAGGATGTGAAGAGAAGTGAAACCTAACACACAGTTGGCAGAAATGTCAACTGATGCACCCAACTGACTATAGAAATATACTATGACAATATACTATGGAAAACAGTATAGAAATTCCTCAAAAAACGAAAACTAGAACTACATTATGATCCTGCAATTTCACTCCTAAGTATATATCTGAAGGAAAAAGATAACACTAAGTCTAAAACATACATGCACCCCAATAATCACAGCAGCATTATTTACAATTGCCAAAATATGGAAGCAACCTAAGCATCCAACCACAGATGTATGTATAAAAAAGATGTGAAGTGAAGTGAAAGTTGCTTAATCGTGTCCGACTCTTTGCGACCCCATGGACTATACAGTCCATGGAATTCTCTAGGCTAGAATACTGAAGTGGGTAGCCATTTCCCTTCTCTAGGGGATCTTCCCAACCCAGGCATTGAACCCAGGCCTCCCACACTGCAGGAAGATTCTTTACCAGCTGAGCCACAAGGGAAGCCCATAAAAAAGATGTAGTGTATATATACAACAGAATACTACTCAGCCACAAAAAATAATGAAATTCTGCCATTTGCAACATGTGTGGACCTAGAGGGTACTATGTTTAGTGAAATAAATCAGAGAAAGACAAATATTGTATGATTTCACTTATATGTTGAATCTAAAACACAACAAATGAATGAAAACAATAAAAAAAGATTCACAGATGTAGAGAACAAAATATTGGTTACTAACTGCGCAAGGGGCAAGATAGGAGTAGAGGAATAAGAGTTACAAGCTGCTTTGTATAAGAGAAATAAACTATAAGAAAATATTGTACAGCACTGGGAATGTAACCAGTATTTTTTATAATAACTTTAAATGAAGTATAATCTATAAAATTATTTAATCACCACACTGTACATCTGAAACTAATATTATAAATCAACAATATTTCAATAAAAACAGGAAAAACTCGAATAAAGGTATAAAAATTATACTGCTTAAATATGAGGTTAATAATTAGCTTTTGTTGGGAAAAAACCCAATGAAATTAGTGCTAGATGCTTTTTCAAGGCCATATACCTTAAGTTATTATTTTTTCAAACACTAAGCAACTTCTACAATGACCAGTCAAGACTTAATAAATCAATCTCCTCATGTCATTCTAATGAATGAACAGTAGGGCTGAGATACAAAGCAGTGAAAAGCCAAAGAATCAATTTAGTATACGGTTTCTCAAACTTGGCACTACTGACGTTTATTGTGGGGGCTGTCCAGTGCATTTCAAGATCCCTGGCCTCTACCTACTAGATGCAGCCAGCAGCCAACCCTGTTGTGACTATCGAAAATGCCTCCAGACACTGTCATATGTTCCTGTGGGGGGCAAGGTGGGGACCATCGTTGGTTGAGAATCAGTGATGCAGTATACAGCAACTAGCATTTAAAACAAACAAACAAAAAACTAAAATACAAATAGACTAAATGATAACAAACTACACCACACATAAGTATATTTTTTGTTTTGATTGGATTTGTATAAACTAGGTTGCTATGTAAAATGTATTTCTTACTGTGAATCAGAATCAAAACACCTGAAAGTTGCTGCAAAGGTGTAGCAACTGACCTCCTGTGACCTACTCTGACCTACTGTTCATAACAAATGGCAATCATGAAGGAAATATAAGTTAGAAAGCCTAGCTTAAAATCAGGAATTCTAGGAAAAGAAAAAGAAACAAATGCAGATGTATTTAAATAAATAATAGAAGAAAATTTTCTTGAGTTAAAGGTTTGAGCGCATATTTCAAGAGCCTATAACCATTACAAATAGGAATTAAAAAAAACTAAAAGACACCACATTCCACTGGAGGTCCTAAATTTTAAGGAGAATGAAAAATTTTACAAAAACTTCAGAAAGAACAAGTTCTTTATTAGGAAAGACTAACATTAAATTTGCTATCTATAATACTAGAAGACAGACAATCTCAAACTACTGAGGGGTAATTAAGAAATTTATACCCAGTCAAGATAAATATGATATGCATATGGGCAAAACATAGACTGTTCTGTACCTGCAGAGATTTGAAAGTACATTACCCAAGTATATTTGATGAAAACAGTGGAAGATAAACACTAACCAAATGACAATTACATCAAAACCAAAGAATTCATGACAATTACATCAAAACCAAAGAAAATAAACTTAACAAGCAAAAAATCTTCAGACCTAAATATAAACAGAAGATGGCAATGTGGCTGGCGTTTGAAATATAACTGTTAAATAAACACTAATAAACATTCTTAAAATGTAAGCAATACAACGTAGGGGAAATCATAACTTAGCTTGGAATTTAATGTTTTAAAAGAAAAAATTCTACGTGATACTGGGTAAAAACTGGAGAAAAGGGTTAGGAATGAAAAAGATAAAAGCTTACATGATCCTATTTAACTTTCACTATGGCTCTCGCCTTTCCTCCAAATGTCCTTTCTTCCATTACTCCAGCACATCAGACTTCTTTCCACCTCACCGCTTTTGGACATGTGTTCTTTCCTCTACCCTTTGCACTGCTAACTCCTTTATCAAGCTTCAGATCTCAATCTAAGTAACACCCCTTAGAGAATCCATTCCTAAATGCCCTATCAAAGGTTGCTGCTCCCAAAGTTAAATCATGTTTTATCTCTTCCTAGAGATTATCAATATTTGAAAAAACATGTGTCTGCCTCTTCTTTTAGAATACAAGTAAAAAAAAAAAAAAGAATACAAGAAGCATGAGAACAAGTTAGGGGTAGGGTCTGCCACGTTTGTCATTTTTTCTCTAGCAATTCAAACACTGACTAATAACCTGTAGGCATTTTATTTAAAATTTTTGAATGAACAACAAAAGAATCCATGAATGAATGAATGCACTGAAGAAAGGAAATAAACAAGGTAGTAAGAATAAACTTTGTATTTGTTTAAATTGTTTCTGCAGTTAAAGAATTACACGTGGTATTTTTATAGTTTTTGAAAGGGAATTTACTAAAAGAAAAAAAAACAAATAAAACAAGGTTAGGGGAAAAGATCTTTGTGGAATAGGACCAAAGGAAAAGCTGTATTTCTACTTGGCTCACATTTGATGTTTTTCTGCTTCTTTTCTCTTGATCAGGTGCATCATTAGCATATCACAGTCAGTCTCCCTTATCAGTGGGTTCCACATCTGTAGATTCAACCAACTATTGAGCCGAAATAGTTGGAAAAAAAATTCCATAAAGTTCCAAAAAGCGAAACTTGAATTTGCTGCAACCAATGGCAACTATTTACATAGCTTTTACATTGTATTAGGTATTATAAATAATTTAGAGATGATTTAAAATGTATGGGAGGATGCGTGTAGGTTATATGCCAACTACTACACCATTTTACATAAGGGACTTGAGCATCTGAGAATGTTGGTATCTGTAGGGTGCCCTGTAACCAATCCTCTGTGAATACTGAGGGATGACTGTATAACTTAAAGTGGAGTTTTGTTTTTTGGCTTCCCTCCAGGGTATTTTCTTGGCCTAAATGCAAGTTACTTTCACACAGAGAACAGAAGTCCTAGGAACACCACAGTATTCCTCACTAGTAACACTGTGGTGCTGCTATTCTCTGCCTTAGGGAAGTAAAAATACCACTGCTAAATTCTGAGGTAAAGTTGAGAGAGATCAAGGAGTACACGCACCCAGCAATCAGAACAGGTATGCACTCTGTCTCCATTGCTAAAGAGAGGTCACACTCACACCAAAATTCACCTCACACCGTATTCTGAGACCTCTTATGCCTTCTCATCTCACTCTGTGCTCTCCCTAGATATTTCCTCCACTCCCACAGCTTTAAACGCCACTCATATGCCAATAATTCTTTTCAGCAAAACTGTAAGAAATACACTTTTATGAACCTCTAAAAAATAAAAACACAATATGCTAATTAAATTATGCTACAATGCCCAAATAACCATCCCAGGCAACACAGAACTAGTCACATCAGCCTTTCACTGTTTTGAAATTTCTTTTAAAGAGCCTCATGGATAAGGCAATTTCCTCAGGTGTCTTGAATTTCGATGTTTGGCCTATGATGACAATCCCTTTCTATTTAACACAGCTTTTTTCACTTGTGGCTATTTTCCCTTTTTAGGTCTCATAAAACACTTGTTTTGGAGGAAAATGTAAAATTGTTGTTTATCCCTGCAATCAATACACAAATTACAAACAATGCACACAACTGCTTATCCAAAAGGGATTTCAGTTCAGTCGTTCGGTTGTGTCTGACTCTTTGCAACCCCATGAACTGCAGCACACCAGGCCTCCCTGTCCATCACCAACTCCCAGAGTCCATCCAAACCCATGTCCATCGAGTCGATGATGCCATACAGCCATCTCATCCTCTGTCGTCCCCTTCTCCTCCTGCCTTCAATCTCTCCCAGCATCAGGGTCTTTTCCAATGAGTCAGCTCTTCGCATCAGGTGGCCAAAGTATTGGAGTTTCAGCTTCAACATCAGTCCTTCCAATGAACACCCAGGACTGATCTCCTTTAGGATGGACTGGTTGGATCTTTTTGCAGTCCAAGGGACTCTCAAGAGTCTTCTCCAACACCGCAGTTCAAAAGCATCAATTCTTCGGCGCTCAGCTTTCTTTATAGTCCAACTCTCACATCCACACATGACTACTGGAAAAACCATAGCCTTGACCAGACGGACCTTTGTTGACAAAGTAATTGGGGAGGCCATTAATTATAAGCTACAACCTGTTTTCTGAGATGTCAAAATGTGCTTATTATAATTAAGATATACATATCTGAGACCTACAGTACTCAACGTATATATAGGTATTTATTCAAAATTATTACCAGGATACAAAATTACTACAAAGATACTTCAAATCACCACGCCCAGATCTCTCTCCTGGAGTCTGATACTACATCTATCCTCCCTTTCTCATACAACATTGACATCAGTTTCCAAAAACAGGTACTCTACACTGAACTGACTCTTTCCTCTCTCTTACTACCAATATTGCCTAAGTCACCTAGGCCTAGCTATTCTATTCTCAAAAGATCTCTCAAATTTATGTCCTTTCCTTCTCCTCAAACCTTAGTTCAAGATAACATCTCTTACAGTAAGACATAAATTATGGTAGGAGTTATAATGTCTTGCTGGTTTATTGTGTAAACAGCATGATATCCATTCTCTACCTAAAAAGTTTCAGTGGCCCATCACTGGTTGCAAGAAGGGGTACAAACTCCTTACCATAACATCACAGGCCCTTCATAACCTAATATCCAAGCTACCATTTTCTAACTTAATCTCCTGCATCCACTATCTCCAAACATTCTCACAGAACTCTGCTATATCATTCTTATTATACGTTTATCTATATTATTGGCTTTTCAGCTTTACTTTTTGTATTATTTTTAATGATACTTTTTCTTTAGTTCTAGAATTAGGTTCTTCCTTAGAATTCCATTTCTCTGGTGAAAGTTTCCACCTTCTTATCAATTTTGACTATCTTTTTCTCTAAATCCTCTAACAGGAAAGTTCTTGAATCCTAATTCAAAGTTCTTATTTCCTAAAGTTCTTGTTTCTGTTTATATCAACTACTTTTTCTCTTGACTATGAATCCCATTTTCCTTTTTTATGTCTCTCAATATTTTTATTTTTATGAGACATGATGCATAAAGAAACAATAGATACTGAAATAGATATTTCCCCCAGTGAAGGTAATTCATTTTCTCTGTCAAACAGCTGGAGTGAAGAGTAGATCTCTTCAATACAAAAGGAGTTCATCCGGGTTGGAGCTGAGTAGCCCTTTAGCTCCAGTTCACCTCTCGTTTCTAATGTCTTGAAGATGGAATGAGGTCTCTTCCTATGGCAAGGCTTTGGGATTTAATAACTGTTAAGACTTGAAGATCCTTCTCTCTCTAGCTCAGTCCTAACTTTCTTCATCACTGCTTACTCAGCAAGAGTCCTGATAAGATTTGGCTTCTCAGGTGCACTAGTATTTGAGGATCAATCCTATCCTCCAATCTGTCATGTCAGCTCGTACGTAACTAATAAAGTTCAGCTGGTTTCTCTTAGGGCCATAAACGATCCCACGTAGTAGGCTTGCTCCACTGCCTGCCTATGCCTCCAGGCTCAGTTAATGCTCTCAGGGACACAAGCATCACCAATCTCTTTGTGCCTGGGTGAGTCTAGGAAGGCACAAAGGTGTGTCTTGAACTTGGTTCATTTAACTTCTTTGTGACATAGTTTTCCAATGAATTTTAAAAAATACAACTTTTTAAATCATGTGTTTCCCCCTGTCATTACACAGAGAGCAGTGGTCTCCTGAAATCTTCTAAATCCATTCTTCTCTTATTGAAAGGTTATACTCCCTCCTCTTCTTACTGACCATCTTCAAACTGAAATATTATGTTTTTTGAAAAATTTGCTTACCATCCCCTAGATAGCTGTCATTACCTCTTTACTCATCTGTATTCTCCACTAGTCTGTGAATTCCTTTCATTTACCTGTGTTCTCCACTAGCCTGTACAAATATAATGACGTATACTGCAGCTGTGGACAGATAGTGGTAAGGAAGGTAGGCAGAAACCAGTAGAGCAAATATGTGTTTATGAAAGGAAAAAGATGTTATGTTGGCTTTTAAATATATGTTATGCATTGAAGACCACACTGTACCTAACCCGTACATTAACTGATAATTTATTGCTTCACCAGCTAAAAACATTTTCTCTGAACAAATTGAGAATTACCAAAAAGCCAAGAATTATATACATATGTTTGAATAAAACTTAATGATGGAAAACTTTGCTGATTCCAAATGAAATGTATATCCTTAAAAAAATACCAAGCAATATTGGCCAATACGGAGGAGGCCTTAGTATACTATCATATTTTACAAGAGAACTGCTCAGCTCTCTAACTTTAGCACATTCTATAAACACCAGAATTAAACTGCAGTCCTGTAATATGCTCCCTGTTATATTTTTACATGACCCTATGTTATGCCATAAGGCAGCTATTTATATTCCCAATGTAAAGAGGTATGGTTGCTTGACTATATCAAAGTTTTCTTAAGTTATTCAATGAATAAAGTTCTATTCTTAAGAAAAAAAATTTTTTCAATACATACACAATCACACATACCAAGTATTTACAAAGAACATGATGCTCTACTCTAATAACGGGGTAGGGAAAACATATACCCTGATCAGAGTACTTTAAATATACTACTTTTGATATCTGAGAAATTCCTAAGGCAGAATTACTAGGAGGTGTTAAAACAATTTGTCTTGGAGGGTAAATCAATTTAGAAAGCTTAAAGCTGATTATCTAGGGTAAAGGAAATAGAATCGATGACAAAAAAAGTATCAAAACAAGTCATTTAGTCAGAGTTCTTGGTAAAATAATTTAAAAGCTAGAAACTTATTTTTACATTTCTTGTTAATTTTTAAAATGTTTTAAAGCAGAAGTGAACAGAAGGTAAGGGTAATTTAAAATGATATTCCAAAAAAATAAAAAATAAATAAAATTATACATTAAACACACACATTATTTTAAATGATTAAATTAATCCATAAAATAAATACCTATATCTGGAAAAATCAGAACTGGGACCTCTAGTAAACAATTCTTAAACATTTTAAAATATGTTTTAAGGGGGTACTGAATTTTAAAATGCCTAAGAAAGATGTTGCTGTTAGCTGTCTCTCCATCTCCAGTTAGGTTATCTACAGGTATCACCATCCTATCAGATGATATGAGGAGTAACTGCTAAGCAAAGACATTCACACCACAGCAGAAATTAATCTACAAGAACCATAAATGCACAGGTATTAATTAGGATGGTTGTACTGTAGTTTTATCTTACATAGAAAATATTTAAATGGAAGCTGAATGACAGCTGGTGGTGAAATGTGAGTCTGTGATTTAATCACTCAGCAACTATCAGCACTAAGGCAATGTAAGTGTTAAGAGGCATTTGAAAGTGCTTGTGGATTTCTATAATACACCTACCTGGAGCAATAAGAAACTAGGAGTTTGACTTTTTGTTGTTTATCTAGGCAATTGGTGGGGGGAAGTGAGTTATGAAAGACAGTAACTACTTTCACAACTACTGACCTTCTAAGTAAGTAGTTTCTTAAGATAAGAGGAATATGCTAAGAAAATAAGGTTCATTTACTGACTGTAGAAATTTCTTAATATGCCTACACAGTCTCACTAAAAGCAGAGAAGGCTTAGGTCAGCAAGAAAAAAAATGAATCAGCAAATGGGCAAAGATCAGAAGGATTCCCTGTTTAAGGACTGTTATTCGATAGTTCCCATGGAAATGAATACAGAAAAGCATGAGAAGTATGAGTGATGCAGAGGCACTGGCCATCCAGATTAGACTGGCTACTACTAAGATAAAAATAAATACATTTCAGTTTTATAAGGTGACTAGATTACTTCAAAGTACTCCACAGGATAGCCACTCAAATATCTCCTAATGGTTTCTTAATTTGAACTCCTAAGAGGGGTAAGAGCATTTCTGGATAGGGATCATATTAAAAAATGCCTTCTCTTTGTCTTTATTTTCAGTACATAAAAAAGAAAAGAATCACAATCTATTACTTTTAATTAAAGCATGCACAATATAATACATCAAATTAAATTGCTATTAGACTTGAGCTCATTTTTATTTACCGAATAAATGAGGGGAAACTGTTTTCTTAAGGGTTCCTATTAACTCTTTCCTTTATGTAGATGAAAAAATATTAATTTTTAATGAGCAAAAGTATAAATGAAGATTTATAAAATAAGAGAAAGAATGAAAAAATCTGGTATCAGTATTATGATACAAGAAAATAAATTTCAATGAAGAAAGAAATCATTTGAAAAAAATAAATCCAATAATTTTACATTAAAATTGGAGGGAAGAAACCACAGAAAAAAATATAGTGCTTTGATAAATTACAACGAGGGACCAAAACATTAAAAATGAATTTACACCACAAATTGGAAGGACAACTAACAACAAAATACTCAACAACACAAGTCCTTTTTCAGATCTCATAATTCTTTTGCGCATGACTCTAAACAGGCCGTATCTTTAATCTTCTCTCAACTTTATACATCCCATTACCAGAACTTAATAGCAAAAGATTAAAGTAGATATGTGAAACTCACATCTGAAGAGATATTTTTCTCTAGGAGTAAATAGGTAGTTGTTCAGTCTCTAAGTCATGTCTTACTCTTTTGCAAACCCCTGGACTGTAACCTGCCAGGCTCCTCTGTCCATGGGATTTCCTAGGCAAGAATACTGGAGTGGGTTGCCATTTCCTCTTCTAGGGGATCTTCCCGAACCAGGGATCGAACCACGTCTTCTGCATTGGCGGGTGGATTCTTTACTGGTGAACCACCAGAGAAGCCCAAAATAAGTAGGAGAGGAACTTAAAAAGATGTCAATTAAAATGTACTAACACTGTGTAAGTGTATAAAATACTAAACAACTAAATTACAAATAGTAAGTATAATGTATTTATTTGCTTCAAATAATATATGAAACATTAGCAATGAGTTGATAATTACTAAAACTGAGAGACGAGTACTTATTCTATTTATATGTACATTTGAAGTTTTCCATAAATAATATATTTTAAATTATTTATTTAATAATTTCTTGATTAGTATGGTTAATTTCCATACATTACTAAATCAATAATGTTTACTGCCACGCATTACTAAATCAATAATGTTTTAGTCATTTCAAAAAAAATATTATCCTTCATATAAAGAAGACACTAATGACCAAGTAAAACAACTGCTCTTACAATTTTTATAGAATAACTAATTCATGTTGTTGCTCAAAGTCTTTCACACAATTCCTCTTGAGAACTTTATGTATTTAAAAAAATCAGCAGCTAGAGTAAGGCTAAATGTTCAATTGGAACTTAACCAGACTTTATGAGAATCAAACCCAAAGCAATACCTTTGAATTTAAAGAGAAAACAATTAAAAAAAAAAAAAAAAAAAAAAACCAAGAAAGAAAGGCAAAGAATGCTACAAAGCTTCTGTCTTACCTTGACCAAGATGTGAAGGTTTTTGAGAAATTATGTGACCGCCACCATCTAAAACATACTGGGTGCTAAAGCTATCAGCAGCTGTCTTTGTTGTAATTGAAACCTAGAATAAGGAAAACGCAAATAAAATTATGATTCTATATACTGCAGTGGGCTCATTATAAAGTGAGGTTTAAAATAATAAATGTATATTCTCTCAATTGAAAAAAGTTTGACTTAATAAGTTCTTACAACCACTTCTCTTTGAAATATTCCTTAGTGATACACTAATAAACAACAGGCTAGCTTACATTTTTCATGTTGCAAATTACTGATTTTTATTTCAAATATATTACCTTAAAACACACACACACACATCAGTATACTTGAATGGCTATTTGTACTGTATGTATTAAATGACTTAACGTCTGTAAAATCAAATACTTCAATTGCATTAGGGAAGCTTGCTTTTCAACAGACAATTCCCACAAAGTTGCTGGCAAAGTGAAAAATTCTTTTGTAAAGTGATCATTCACTCCTTCCTTTATATTGAGTGTAAAATTGCACTTCTGTATTTCAAGTTAATGGTTCAAAAGAATAAAAATCAATAAATCAAACATACATGTTGATATATCAGCAATATTTCTTAAACCCAAGCTTTAAACTCAGTTTAAATGGAAATGTTTTATTTAAAAAACTAGAATTAAAACATATAAAAAAGGATTCCATTCAGCATGAAAATATTTCCTAAGATGTTACAGTCATAGAAATATAAATTTAAGAATGTCTGAACTCTTCTGAGCCATCCTCATCCTCAGCTTTCTACTTACCAACTTTGTGAGATTACTAGAAGAACACATGCTATAACAATGGTAAAACATTCCATTATCAGAAAATACCATAGTTGGTGAGTGGGAATGCTGGCAAAAAAGCAGGGTGGATTCAAAAAAGCTGTCTCACATTTCAAGTGAGCAATGATGACCCAGAATTGGGCGCAATCTTTCTCAGTCATCCTTGGACTAAGCAGAGCTGACTATCTTAAAATACATCTATATAATTTAGAAACAAGCCACAAAGATTCAGCACCACTACTGGAATTCATCTAGGTCCAGATGGGTCTACATTTGATGATTCTGTCACCAAGTCCTAACCATGCTCTAATTTATGGTAGGCCAGATGGCTCTGTGGAACATGTAGGTACCACAAAGGCAATACCAGTCACCACACACACACACAAATATATATATATATATATATATATATATATGGTTTCTCTAGCTCACAGTACTAGCAGAGTCTGTTAGATTTTCTCCAAGGGTGATGTCCATAAAATCATTATTAGAGGCTCATTGCTGCAGGCTATTTCTGTCATAAATGTCCCCACCCCCCCACCAAAAGTTGTACCTGAGGACTTCCCTGGGGGTCGAGTGGTTAGGAATCCACCTGCCAATGCAGGGATACGGGGTTTGACCCCTGGTCCAGGAAGATTCCACATGCTGTGGGGCAACTAAGACCGTGAACCACAACTACTGAGCCTGAGCTCTCAAGCCCGTGAGCTGCAACTACTGAAGCCTGTGCACCCCCAAGCTGGTGCTCTGCAACAACGGAAGCCACCACGATGAGAAAACTGAGCACTGCAACGGGGAGGAGCACCCACTTGTCCCAACTAGAGAAAGCCCGTTCACAGCAAGGAAGACCCAGTGCAGTCAAAAATTAAAAACAAATAAATAAAATAAATAATAATCATCTTGCTACCAAAAAAAAGTTGTATCTGAAACAAAGTTGTGAGCCTCTGTATACTCTTAAGTGATTCTTCTATTTCCAATAATACACTTCATGGTTCAAAAGTTCTATTTTAAAAGTTTTCCTGATAACCAATCTCAATCTTCCCAGCTACATCCCAACCCTACTGTCTCCAATAGTGATTCCCTCTAGTAAAGTTTGTTAAAAACAAAGAGGACAGAAATTGCTAGAGATTTTCTTTCCTATTTCTAATTTAATCATTTTATGATTGTCCCTCTAAAAATAATTCTACATTTAAACAAACACTGCTCCAAAATTCCAAGGTCAATTGAATTCTATTTCTATTCTCCAAAGAGCTAGCCACCTGACGTAAGCTGGTGTCACTGAGTAAAGGCAGCCCTGGAACTCTGAGTTCTAGTACTAACTCTGCCAGTGGCTTGCTAGATGGTCCTGAATAAATGATTACACTATCATCTTAAGAGAAGGGTGATGATAAGATGAAGATGATGCTAATACTTTATAAGGTTACATGGGTTTTGCTTTAACTACTTCAAAGCATTTTACAGATTTAGCCTTAAACCATTAGGAACAGTAAACACACTCCAGCCTAGATGAATAAACTGAAGTGCTAAAAAGCAAAATAGACTCTTAGTGGTCATAACGCAACATTTATGTTAAAGAAGTTAAAAAAAAAAAGAACATAATATCGTCTTCCAGTGTTAAAATTTTAAAAACTAAATTGTTTATGGTACTCTGAAAATTTATTTAGATAGGAAATCCTTTGTAATTCACTGCAAAACACAGTGAAGGGTAACACGCACAAGCGAAGGTTCACAAATTCATACAACACAGTGTGTCTCAGAGGAAGGAATTGTATTTCAAGAGTTCATTTCATCATATGACCCTGTGTCCTGGACAGGAAACCTTTTTTTGGACCAGGCACAGGTTCAGAATGTGTTAGCTGCTGTTAGCTGTGCAGCAGCTAACCCATTTGAATTGGTACCACCATCAGATGCATCTCTAATATTACAGATTATTACTGGTGCTTTTGACTAGAGACATTGAGGAACTGTGGCAGTGAATGACTCAAGTGGTGTTCTCAAGAGAAGAAATAAATTTATTTTAAAGAATTTTAAAATGAGAAGTTTATTTTAAAAGAAGTTTTAGAAGTCCTTAGAGGTTATATTAATTATCAATTGTTAAAAACTGACTCTCTGGTCTAGTTAATGAGTTTCAAGAAATTATAATACTATTACAAAGTTAAAATTGCATAAAAGCATTTAAGCTTTAGATAAGTACTATTTTTCTCAATGTTTCAGAAAGTAAGTAAATTAAAAGCTTAGGATATATCTTTGAATTCATGAAAAAAAAAATCCTCTCCTGACAAAATTTCATGTAAGATAATTAAAGTTCTATGGAGGTTTTTTGGTTTTGTTCTGTTTCTGCTGACTTTTGGACAAATACTTTGGCACAAAAACATAAATCTGAAAAATAAGGTAAATGGTCCTCATAATTCAGTTGAAATATGCACTGCACATGGATCACTGACATGTCTTTTTCTTTCTCAGTGTGAGTATGCCTGCCTGTCTGCCTATAGCTGTACGTCATGACTTCAAAGCCTTCCCCCAGGTACTTCACTGTGGGACACTAGCAACAGGGAGATCCTGGCCCTGGCTTTTCTCCTTTCAACAGTTTTATTATCAGTGAGAAAGTTGCATTTAGGAAACATGATATACCAACTGCTTCAAAAATTCCGTGCCTATTCTAATTAAAGCCTTACCACAATGGCTCTCAGGGACACAGGAGGTTTCCTGCACTGTGTAACAGGGAGCAGGAAACATCAGAATGAAGCTAGAGGCTTCCCTCTACTATTCTACAGCTCTGTGGGACCACAAATAAGGGCATCCCAACTTCCATCTTCAAAACAGAATGACTTAGCTTCTTATTCTGCCCCATTTAAGCCATGGAGGTTTAATGTAACATAAAACAAAAACAAACTTATATATCCCTTATCATCTCATCACAAAATGTACAATGAATTTGACAGACCAACCTAACACTCAGCACATTATAACCACTTTAAAAATTTTGGATGAATGAATCAATAAACATGAGCGTTAGGCAAGAGGATGGTCGTCAACTCTTCTAATTCTTCCAAGGGAAAAACAAGAGAAAAAAAATAAATTTAAGCTATAGAATAAAGACCACTGGTGAGAATTAGACGGAATTTACCTAGGCATGGCTGTTAAATTTTAGAAAGGATTTCCCAAAACGTTGAGGGGTTTGCATAAACTTTGAAAGTGAAGGTGAAATACTGATTACAAACAAGAGAATGAGCAAGCCTGATAATTCCATCACCTGTGTGATACCGATGCATACTACTTCTCACATTCAAGTCCAGAGTAAAAGAAATTTCATCTGTATGGCACATGACCATATTCAAGATACTTTAATATGTATTATTTCATTTGATCCACAAATCACTATCTCCACTTTATAGATTAAAAAAAAAAAGACTCAGAAAAGTTTTATGCTTTTGGCCAATTCTCATTCACATTCTTGGAAATGATAATTAGGTTTCTGAGTCCCTGTTCAAAGTTTGTTCTAATTTGAAGAAAACAAAACAAATTAAAAATATCCTACATTCCCCCCAAAACTGAGATGTGACTTAGCTTCCATTTAAAATCTAGTTCAAAACACTTTTGAGTTTCTTATACATTTCTTTGGAGAAAAAAATAGTTTTAACATAATATATATAAAATGTCAGCCTAGAAGGATTTTATTGTGTGTTTCATTATGTAGTAGAAAGAATATATACAAACAGTCTTCTTAAAAATTTTTATGGACATGTCAAAATAGGACTTTCACTACCTCTAGCTCATTCTAGTCAGTATGTTTGGTAATAAGTACCAGGAATGTAACACAAGACTGACGAATATCCCAAAATTACTGTTTCACAACAATAAATTTCAAGAGATGTTATGCTTAATGATATAATTTTTTAAAAACCGTATGAATCACTTTGTTTCAGTCACTGATACATTCATCAGATTACGGAAACAGGTAATTCCAGTTTTAAATACCATTCTGTTATAAAAATTTATTTTTCACTCTTTTGGACTGATTGTAAGTCATTTTATAACTGACAAATTAGGAAAACTGCTCATTCTTTTAAAATGCATAAATTAAAAAAACAGAATTAGATGTATTTTAAATTTCAACAGACAATTTTGCTGAAAGTCTACTTAATTTTTCTTTTTATAACTAAAATTATGATTAACTTTAAAATAATCTTACACAAGATAGTTTCAACAGTTGGAGTTTTGAGTGATGGCTGTGTGACAAAACTATATCCCAATTGTCTATTATCAATTTACCTAGTCAGAGATGATTTACAT
The DNA here is from genome assembly GCF_054371585.1 of Giraffa tippelskirchi. Taxonomy (NCBI): domain Eukaryota; kingdom Metazoa; phylum Chordata; class Mammalia; order Artiodactyla; family Giraffidae; genus Giraffa; species Giraffa tippelskirchi. The sequence goes on from NC_137277.1 coordinate 69,483,882, forward strand.
CTGTATGACTTTAAATTTATCTACATCAGCTAGTTTGGCCAATAAAATAACCAAATCACAAATTTTTATTGTGTAATAGCAATCTCTATCCAAAAATCTCCGAAATAAATTGGAGTCTTTAAAATAAACATGTAACTTCTATACTTGCAACTTCAATTCTTTCTGAATGGTGAAGAATATTGTTTAAAAAGTAATATTTTTCCCCAAAAAAGCACTCATTAATTTGTCTTCCTGAATAATAAGTTTTAATTTTAAAATATAATTGACCTTAAGAATTATATATTAATTTCTGTGTTTCTGAAATACTATTCAGAAGCCTCCGATATACATTTCAACTTGACTACTCCCTATGATAAAATCTCTATTGAGCACTATGGACCTGAGTATATTCATTATTTTAATATGAGGCATTTTTAAACTTATTAATACCTTTCTAATCATGCTAGTAAGAAGGCAACATGAGCTACTGTGGAAAACCCAGTACTGAGAGGTGTGAAATTATAAATGAATTTTTGGCTTTGCCATGGATACATTATGTGTCTCTAAAAGAGATCACAATTTTCATATTCTACTTACTTCACTGTGCACAGTTCCTCTGTAATAAACCACTCACATACAGTAGACAAAGAAACTTTAGCTGACTTATTATTAGACTGTTTTGAAGTTGGGTTAAGAAAACCTGGCATTATTAAAAAGAATGTATTTGAATCAGTTCTAATGAGGTGGATGAAACTGAAGCCTATTATAGAGAGTGAAGTCAGTCAGAAAGAAAAACACCAATATAGTATACTAACGCATAATGTGGAATTTAGAAAGATGGTTAATGATGACCCTGTATGTGAGACAGCAGAAGAGACACAGATGTAAAGAACAGTCTTTTGGACTCTGTGGGAGAAGGCGAGGGTGGGATGATTTGAGAGGGTAGGGTTGAAACATGGTGAAGCAGATCGCCAGGCCAGGTTCAATGCATGAGACAGGGCACTTGGTGCTGGTGAACTGGGATGATCCTGAGGGATGGGATGGGGAGGGAGGTGGGGGGAGGGTTCGGGATGGGGAACACATGTACACCCATGGCTGATTCATGTCAATGTATGGCAAAAACCACTACAATATTGTAAAGTAATTAGCCTCCAATTAAAATAAATAAATTAAAAAAAAGCAACCTGGCATTCGCTTCAGAAAACCTCATTTTCTTATCAATAATATGGGGAGACTAAACCATAAAAGACTAAGATGGAGACTAGCACTGGGGAGTGCTCCAGAGATGATCATTTGTGGGGCAAGACAGGAACAAGTGGGGCTGTGCCACAGTCACAGCATGCCTTGGCAGGCCCCGGGGGGGGGCACTCTGGAGCAGAAACAGCATGGCAGAGTTGTTTCTGAATCAGAATAGGGCCTTTACAAGGTTGCCCTGTATAAGGTGGGTAAGGGTCCACTACTAATACCGGAATCCTTTGTATCAGAAACAATCTAAATCATCAAAACATCTGTGACGAAAGAGTCCATTTAGATCAAGTTCAAGTACAGGTATGCCTAATCTCTGTGATACAGATCAGAAGAGCCACTACCTTTTGAGGCATACTAGCTGGAAGCGGGAATGAGAGAGGCCTTCAGGGGTGCTGATAATGGTCTAAATCTTGATCTGAAGTATACATACATAAAAATTTACACACACGCACACATATCTACGTGTGATTTTCCCAAAGACATACAAGGAAAGAGAGTCCATAAAATACTGGAATATTTTCTAAGATAAACTTTGGACTCTGAAATATGTAAATTGAACATAATTTTTTAAAGCTTACAGTTTTCTATCATTGTGATAATTTGACAATTTTTTACTCCTTTTGTAATTTTGATGAACAAAATTATTTTAAGTATTTATACTCAAGACATTCAAATACCTCAAAAATGAATCAAGAGATCAAACGATAAATTTGGATATTAAGTGGGCTTAAGTAATCAAATGAAAAAACAATGCAGAGTACCAATGGATAAAGACTTGCCAGACTGCCATCTAAAATCATAACTACAGTGAAGATTTGGATAAATTATGACTTATGTACAATGTATTTTAAAAGACTAAGTATAGTACTGCCACCTAGCAGACAAAGTTGATAATGACCAACTTCAGTTCTCAAAGGCTAATATACACATCTTACAGAAAATACAAAAAGGCTGAACAATATATTATTTAACACTACCTGTCAAAATAAAGCTTAACAACTATATGCCAAATTCAGACAATAGTTAAAAAAACAAATACTTTACCTCAAACAAATAACACAATTTTAAAAACAGCCCTGAGAACTCAAACAACAGTATTAAGTACTGGGAGCTTCAAAGCCTCTCTGGTACAAATCACATCCCAATTTAAAAAAAACAAAACAAAACAGACTCCTACAAGATTCCAGGACTATAGGTTCCAATATACAGTCTATGGGGATAAAATTGGGCAATGGCCAGTAAATTTTGGAGACTCAGTGAACTCTAAATAAAGCAAGTGCTGAGAAAGATAGAGAAAGCACAAGGTGTGCAAGAGTTTGGATAGAGATTTTTACACAGTATACGCTTAAGGAATGCTCAAACTACCGCACAATTGCACTCATCTCACACGCTAGTAAAGTAATGCTCAAAATTCTCCAAGCCAGGCTTCGGCAATACGTGAACCATGAACTTCCAGATGTTCAAGTTGGTTTTAGAAAAGGCAGAGGAACCAGAGATCACATTGCCAACATCTGATGGATCATCAAAAAAGCAAGAGAGTTCCAGAAAAACATTTATTTCTGCTTTATTGACTATGCCAAAGCCTTTGACTGTGTGGATCACAATAAACTGTGGAAAATTCTGAAGGAGATGGGAATACTGGATCACCTGACCTGCCTCTTGATAAACCTGTATGCAGGTCAGGAAGCAACAGTTAGATCTGGACATGGAACAACAGACGGGTTCCAAATAGGAAAAGGAGTACATCAAGGCTGTATATTGTCACCCTGCTTATTTAACTTCTATGCAGAGTACATTATGAGAAACGCTGGGCTGGAAGAAACACAAGCTGGAATCAAGATTGCCGGGAGAAATAGCAATAACCTCAGATATGCGGATGACACCACCCTTATGGCAGAAAGTGAAGAAGAACTAAAGAGCCTCTTGATGAAAGTGAAAGAGGAGAGTGAAAAAGTTGGCTTAAAGCTCAACATTCAGAAAACTAAGATCATGGCATCTGGTCCCATCACTTCATGGGAAATAGAGGGGGAAACAGTGGAAACAGTGGCTGACTATTTTTTTGGGCTCCAAAATCACTGCTGATGTTGACTGCAGCCATGAAATTAAAAGACACTTACTTCTTGGAAGGAAAGTTATGACCAACCTAGATAGCATAGTGAAAAGCAGGGACATTACTTTGCCAACAAAGGTCCATCTAGTCAAGGCTATGGGTTTTCCAGTGGTCATGTATGGATGTGAGAGTTGGACTGTGAAGAAAGCTGAGAGCCAAAGAATGGATGCTTTTGAACTGTGGTGTTGGAGAAGACTCTTGAGAGTCCCTTGGACTGCAAGGAGATCCAACCAGTCCATCCTAAAGGAGATCAGTCCTGGGTGTTCATTGGAAGGACTGATGTTGAAGGTGAAACTCCAATACTTTGGCCACCTCATGTGAAGAGTTGACTCAATGGAAAAGACCCTGATGCTGGGAAGGATTGGGGGCAGGAGGAGAAGGGTACGACAGAGGATGAGATGGCTGGATGGCATCACCGACTCGATGGACATGAGTTTGGGTAAACTCCGGGAGTTGGTGATGGACAGGGAGGCCTGGCGTGCTGTGATTCATGGGGTCGCAAAGAGTCGGATACGACTGAGCAACTAAACTGACTGACTGATACACTTAAGGAATGTCAAGGTCTTTTCTCCTTTAGTGACGTCTGAACATCTGGATTCTAACAAGCAAGGTCCTCTGAGCTAGAACAGCATAACTTCACCCTTTAAACTCTCCCTCCTCCACAACCCACAATTTTTCTTTCTTAAGCATCATCAGCTTACAGAGCCCTGAAGTCAAAGAAAGAGTAAGTGAATACCTAGATGGGACCTTTCCACAAAAAATGGAGAAAACCTACTTTATGCAGACACTCTAAGGGAAGGGCTGACGGAAGACTGAGAAGCCTGGAGAAGGGATCACTGTTGGGGAGAGTAGATTACTAAATAGATAATGAAACAGCAACAATATCTCATATCTTTGCCACTTTTCTGAGACAATAAGTCCGATCATTTTACTGCACCTGAGCATTCTCACCTTAACAGCAGTAAGCACAAATGAAAGGATACATAGCCACCAGGCAAACATAGGTAGCTAAAGAGACCCTCACAGTTACCATGTCACTCATTCGCACACAATCACATTGTAAAACAGACCCTAACACACAAGAGAACACTACAGCACGAAACAACTAGTGATCAAACATAACTGATATACATGGAAATGAAGAGATCAAGGTTCTAGATGGGCTTTGCCAAAAACCAGTTGTGTGATCTAGGGAAGAGGCAGTGACATAGAATTGATACTATGCAACGCAGTGGGTCAGACATCAACTGAATGAAGGCTTTATAGACACTGAAAACATCTAGCAGTCAGGAGAGGAAAATTCTAACTAGGGTTTAGCCCAAGTCATTGCATATCTCTAGTGAGTGACTGAGTGTTTGCTCAGTCATGTCTGACTCCTTGTGACCCCATGGACTGTAGCTCACCAGGCTCATCTGTCCATGGGACTCTCCAGGCAAGAATACTGGAGTGAGTTGCCACTTCCTTCTCTACATATCTCTAGAGCACAGTCTAATTATCTGTGTTGACCAGTGTAGTATTTCCAGAGTGTGTTCCACAGCAGAACAGAATTAAGTGATAGGTATCTCAATAAAAGGGTTTCATAGCCAAGTGTGCAGGAAATGTCCCTACTGTAAACCAACCTCAGAGATTCATAATGCACTTTAGTACAGTAAAGGCTCTGAGAAATGCTATAGTTACCTGTTTAATTTTAATACTTTTCCAAGCCATTAGATGAATAAACCATTTTTTCCCTCTTATATATATATATTACCACTAAAAAACACTCTTTGCCATTCCTCAAAAAATTAATTACAGTAGTCCTCCTTATCCACAGGAGACACGTTTCAAAATCCCCAGTGGATGCCTGAAACTGCAGATGGTATCAAACCCTATATATACTATGTTTTTTTCTATATACACATATATAAGATAAAGTTTAATTTATAAATCAGGCACAGTAAGAGAATATCTGAATTGCTGGCATCACTACTCTTGTACTCTGGGGGCCATTATTAAGTAAAATAAGGGCTCCTTTGAAAACAAGCACTGTGATACCTTGACAGATCTAGTAACTCACCCAGTTAGAAAGTGACTAAAAGGCTGGCAGTGTATGCAACGTGGATACATAAGACAGACAGATAATTCACATCCTAGGCAGGACAGAGCACAACTACACAATATTTCATCATGCTACACAGAATGGCACACAACTTATGAATTATTTCTGGAATTTTTCCACTTAATATTTTCTGACAGTGGTTGACTGCAGTAACTGAAACCACAGAAAGAAAAACCATGGATAAGGGGGGATTACTGAACCATTTGACCCTGTGATTCCACTTCTGGGTGTATACCCAAAAAAGTGAAAGCAAGGACTCAGACACTTGTACACCAATCTTCACAAGAGTCAAACAGTGGAAATAACCCAAATGTCTCTTGACAGATAAATGAATAAATAAAATATGGTTTATACATACAATGGAGTATCATTCACCCTTAAGAAGAATGAAATTCTAATACACGTTATAACATGTATGAACCTTAAAGACATTATGCTAAGTGAAATAAACCAGACACACAAGATAAATGTTGTATGATTCCAAGTATAAGACACACCTAAACAGTCAAACTCATAGAGACAGACAGTAGAATATTGGTGACCAGTGGACGGAGGAAAGGAGAATAGGGGTTTATTGTTTAATGGGTACAGCTTCAGTTGGAGATGATGAAAAAGTCCTGGATATGGACAGTGGTGATGCCTACACAACAGAGCCAATGCATTTAATGTCACAGAATTGTAAACTTAAAAACGACTAAACTGGTAAATTTGATGTCTATTTTACACAATAAAATGGTAAATGTTACATGTATTTTACACAGTTAAAAAAAAACTGCCAAATTCTAGGTGAGTTTTCTCTTAATTCTAATACCATGTTATTATGAAACTGTTAAAATGATCAATACAAATTACCTTACCTCGGCTATACAACAAATTGACCCCAAGGCTTCTCCACGAAAACCATACGTTGTCAAATTTTCAAGATCTTCATGACTACTTATTTTTGAGGTGTAGTACTTCACTGCCATTACAGGTGCATCAATAGCCTTGATACCCTCACCATTGTCTCGCACTTCAATTTTATCAAATCCATAGTTTTCCTATGAAAAGTTAAACAATACTTTTAGTATATAAAGACATTAAACTATTATCACATTTAGAGACAGAAGGTAACACAAATGAAACAGTTTTGTCATTTATCTATCTCTTATGTAAACTTAGGACTTCCCTGGTAGCTCAGCTGGTAAAGAATCTGCCTGCAATGCAGGAGACAGTGGTTCGATTCCTGGGTCGGGAAGATCCCCCAGAGAAGGGATAGACTACTCGCTCCATTATTCTTGTGCTTTCCTGGTGACTCATATGGTAAAGAATCCAACTGCAATGCGGGAGACCTGGGGTCGATCCCTGGGTTGGGACGATCCCCTGGAGGAGGGCATGGCAACCCACTCCAGTATTCTTGCCTGGAGAATTGCCATGGTCAGAGGAGCCTGGCGGGCTACAGCCCATGGAATTGCAAAGAGTTGGACACGACTGAGCAACTAAGCACAGCACAGCATGTAGACTTAACATTAAGGAAGTTAAGAGTTTAAATTCTTAACTCTACCAATTCCTAGTTATGGTACAATGGGCAAGTTTCTTGTTTTCCTTGGACTCAGATTCAGTGTAAAATAATATCAGTATGATCTTCAAGGTTCCCTTGAATTGTTTCCATATAATAGGCATTTACATTTAAATTTGTGTTTAAACTTCCCCAGAAATGTTCTTCAAAGTTATACAGACCTTTGTATACATGTTGCAGTTGTTCAGTCACTAAGTCGTATCCAACTCTTTGCAATCCCATGGACTGCAGCACACCAGGCTCCTCTGTCCTGTATCTCCTGGAGTTTGCTCAAATTCACATCCACTGAATTGGTGATGCTATCTAACCATCTCATCCTCTGCCGTCCCCTTCTCCTCCTGCCCTCCATCTTTCCCAGCATCAGGACCTTTTCCAATGACACGGTTCTTCCCATCAGGTAATCAAAGTACTAGAGCTCAGCATCAGTCCTTCTGATGAATATTCAGGGATGATTTCCTTCAGGACTGACTGGTTTGATTTCCTTGCAGTCCCAGGGACTCTCAAGAGTCTTCTCCAACACCACACTTCAAAAATCATCAATGATTCGGCACTCAGTCTTCTTTATGGTCCAACTCTCACATCCGTATATGACCACTGGAAAAACCGAAGCCTTGACTATATGGACATTTGTTGGCAAAGTGATGTCTCTGCTTTTTAATATGCTGTCTAGGTGTGTCACAGCATTTCTTCCAAGAAGCAAGTGTCTTTTAATTTCATGGCTGCAGTCACCATCTGCAGTGACTTTGGAGCCCAAGAAAAGAAAATCTGTCACTGCTTCTACTTTTTCCCCCTTCTATTTGCCATGAAGTGATGGGACCGGATGCCAAGATCTTCGTTTTTTGAATGCTGAGTTTCAAGCCAGCTTTTTCACTCTCTTCTTTCACCTTCATCAAAAGGCCCTTCTGTTTCTCTTCACTTTCTGCACTAGAGTGGTATCATCTACATATCTGAGGTTGTTGGTATTTCTCCCGGCAATCTTGATTTCCGCTTGTGAGTCATCCAGCTCAGCATTTTGCATGAAGTACTCTGCCTATAATCCATCTGTCCTGGGTGGTCCTGCATGGCATGGCTCATAGCTTCACTGAGTTACGCAAGCCCCTTCGCCATGACAAGGCTGAAGGGTGCTTTGTGTATATATAATCTCCCAAATAAAGCAGAATACCATCACCATCAAAAACAACACCCGGTTCTACCCACCAAGAGCCCAGCAATTATCAATACTCAATCTGATTTTTTAATACTTTCTCTCTTGAACTACTTATCGTAGTCATAAATAAATAAAAATCTGTTACACTATAACTTTCTGAATTTCTTTCTGCAAATAGTCACCTAACAGACTGCTGAGAAAATACACCTAATTAGCAATTTCAGTGAGTTTTTAATTTGAAAATGGAGGAGGAAAAACAAATCATAGCTTAATATGGGTAATTTAATACTAAAAATACGCATACATTGCAAATACAAAGCATAAATTCCTATGGTCATCACACTTTCTATGAGTACACATTTTAAATTTGGTAGCAAACTTCTATCATAAGCTTTACTTCACAGAGTTTTATGTGTATGGCCATAAATACAAGTTATATAGGGAAAAAAATCTTTCTACAATTATAATGACTGTTATTTAAAAATAATACAGTACCTTTTTAATAGCCTAAAATTATATGATACTGTGTCATTCCTTTTTAGATAAATTAGAAATACAAGGTGCTGGGGAGAGTCACCTAAGATTTAGTTTCTTATCTCTCTTAATCTAAAATTATGATCCTGGAGATAGCTTGTCTACTTTGTTTTATAGAAAAATAATTAACTATAGAAATGCCAGTCTTTCAATACAAGTAAAAACTCAAGGCACCTGAGTAAAATAATACAAACATACGTTTAAATGTCTGAAATAATGTCAATACATTTAATTTAATAATCATGAAAACATTCCTACCCAGGACAGTTATTACTATATGAAGCTGTAATAAAACAGATCTTATTATATAGAGCAACACAGTTGTTTTAAAATTCTACAAACCAGAAACTGATAAATGTCAAGAGACTTAAATATATAACCAGATAAAAATGTGTACTTTAATTTACTTTTTAAAGAGGACTTCTGTTGGCTCTGTAAAACTATTTTTAAAAACTATATTTTTCTTCCAAGACCTTTCAGAATAAGATTTATGTTTGCCTGCTTAAGATTCTTACGTTAAATTTGTCAGTTATAATTATCTAACCCTATTTAAGTATTATCAACTGTATTGTAATCAGACTGAGCCATATAAAATGTTTAAGAAAAAGGAAATGTCTTTCATTTTAATTTTTTTCATATTTATAAAGCTTTTACTGTATCATTTAAAATCAAAGTACAAGTTTGACATAGGATAGAACAGTGGTTCTCACCATCAACCAGAAACTTCTTAGAAACACAAATTTGGGGCCCTACCTAGAATATGAAATTCTGGGGCCCAATAACTGTTTTAACAAACTCACTAAAATTACTGATGCACCCAAGTGTTGTGAGAATCACTAGCATTGACAAAAAATCTTAAAAGGTTTTAGAGTCATAAAGATCTGGACTATAACCTCAGCTCCACTACTTACTACCATACTTACATGACTTTGGGAAAGGTCTTAGAACCTTAATTATTTGAAACATGGGTAGCAGTAGCTAATTTATAGTTTTTCTAAGGATAAAAAAGGATAACATATATATAATATATGCACATGTATACAAAAAGGGAAGGTCTCTGTCCTACAAAGATATTCATATCAGTATTCTTGCTAATGCCATAATACCAGAAATAATGTGAATATCTGATGATCAGGAGATTACAAAAAATGCATTCTTACATTCACTCAAACAAATTTATTTACCATTTATGTACCAGATACTGAACAGGTATAGAGAACACAAAAAAATATAGATCTTACCTGCATGAGCTAATAATTTATAATAGAGGTGGTAGAGGTTCAGACTCATTGCAATAAATCATAGTAAGTGTCATAAATCATATTAACTCAAATTATTTAATATGTAGCACTTAAATTTAAAAATGTGAAAACTATGAAGCAACAAAGGACACAGTTCTGAAAGAAGATTACGTAGAAAAAACAAAATACAAATGAGAATATATAAAACAAATAAGCACATATAACCAAGAGTAAGTAATAGCAGAAAATATGGGCAAATTAAGTTCATTTTTTATGTGCGAGTCCTCAAGAATAAGCTTTCCTTTATGACTTCCTTTAGTGTTACTGTATATTGATTTAAACTAAGATGCATTTTTAAGGATTTACTCTTAAATAAGACAAAGGAGTCAATGTTCTAAAAATAATTTACAGGTATATAAAGAAAAGAAAGGTAATAGTTGTAAGGAGAAAACATCTGTCCAACTCTTTTTTTGCTTTCAAGGTAGTTGGCAGAATCTCAAGAACACTCACCAGTTTAACATCTATGCTTGTGGCACCAGCATCCAAGGAGTTTTCAATGAGCTCTTTTACAACACTGATCACTGAAGTGATTATTTGAGAGCTTGAAAGTAGGCGAACTGTTGCTGCGGGCAACTGTTTCATTCTAGCTTTCAGCACAGTAGCTAGAAAATAAACCATAAGATGTAAAAATAAAAATTGTTAAACATTCCTAACAGAATTGATAGCAGTTTGGTTACGAGTCTCATTGTATGTCAGGCTCTACTGTTAAGCACATACAATATTAAATCGCTTATTTCTTATGAATAGCCTTTAAAATAAATGCCCTTATCATCTGCATACTGTAAGACTAAGACACAGAGAAATTATTTGGCAAGTCACACTATGTTGCTAATTGAAGGATGGTAAGAACAATCGTGCAATAAGTGTAATATATGACCTGCCTGGCTAGGAATGACCAGATAGTGCTGTCAACCGATAAGCAGATAATGTCAGTCATGTGCCTTAATGGCAGTGGCTCTTGAACATCATTAGTCATCGATACATTTCAATGAATTACAATTATCTCTTTTAATTACTGAGCTCTTTTAGAGTTAGTAAATCTAGACTCCAGAATTACCCTTAATTTAAACTAGTCACATCTCCAACATATCACATCAGATTACCATCCTGTACACTACTGAGCCTAAAATATCTTTCTATTCATGTGGCTCCCCAAAGCCAAAATAAAATAAAGCTCAAATCCATGTACTGGCATTCAAGGTTCTTTACATGCCGATCCAACTTGTACATCCAAATCTCTCTACCAGTAATTGTTTTAAGCCATGAAACCTTGAAACTTGAAACCATGAAATCTTGAAACTTTTGCAAACAAAAAAAACCTCATATGGAAGTCATATATACAAAATCTGCAGGGAGTGGAGTTTGCATCTACTTTAATGCCTAACTTCGGAAAAGATTTCAATAAATTAAAAAATACTAGCTTGACAACATACAAGTTCCTCTAGAGTTATGATTTTATCTGACAATAAAATGGGGGAGGGGAGAGCCCTAAGTACGTCCTTAATTTACCATGACTTGTTACATGCGCACATGATGGTATGATCCTATGGAATCTAGGTCCAAATAAAACAACGATACCAAAGACAAACAAAATAAAAAGGTTTCTGTTTAGGATTCTTTCTCAGGCAACTAAGATGTAAACAAGCAGAGTGACATAAAGTTTAATAATAAGTAATTGAGCAAGAAATGGAGTATAGCCACTAAGATTACACAGAATTTTGAGGGATGCATTTCTGGGAAGTAGTCAATATACTGACTTCTGAATGGTGTTAACTGTTCACAACTCATAACGACAGTTTGCTTTGCACAAGGCAAAGGTGATTAGCACAATGGAGAAATATGCCAGACCAGAGTCTAAAAAAACAGGTTTGGGTGTTCGTCTTTAGTCACATAAACTGAAGCTTACTTAAATCCCTCTGTAAAATCAACTTATCACTTGTATGCTGTTGTTCAGTCGCTAAGACGCATCAACTCTTTGCGACTTCATGGACTGCAGTGCCCCAGGCTTCCTTGTCCTTCCTATCTTCCAGAGTTTGCTGAAACTCATATCCATTGAGTCAGTAATGCCACCCAACCACCTCATTCTCTGCCACCCTCTTTGTCTCCTGCCCTCAATCTTTACCAGCATCAGCATCTTTTCAATGAGTAGGCTCTTCGCATCAGGTGCCCAAAGTATTGGAGCTTCAGCATCAGTCCTTCCAATGAATATTAGAAAGGTTGATTTCCTTTAGGATTGACTGGTTTGATCTCCTTGTAGTCCAAGGGACTCTCAAGAGTCTTCTCCAACACCACAACTCGAAAGTATCAATTCTTCAGCGCTCAGCTTTCTTTATGGTCCAAATCTCACATCTGTACATGACTTCCAGAAAAACTATAGCTTTGACTACATAGACTTTTGTTGGCAAAGTGATGTATCTGATTTTTAATATGCTGTCTACGTTTGTCATTGTTTTCCTTCTAAGAAGCAAGCATCTTTTAATTTCATGGCTGCAGTCACCATCTGCAGTATTTTGGAGCCCAAGATAAGAAAATCTGTCACTGTTTCCATATTTTCCCCTTCTATTTGCCATGAAGTGATGGGACCAGATGCCATGGTCTTAGTTTTTTGAATGTTTAGTTTTAAGCCAGCTTTTTCATTCCCCTATTTCACCCTCATCAAGAGGCTCTTTAGTGCCTCTTCATTTTCTGCCATTGGAGTGCCATTACTTAAATCCCTCTGTAAAATCAACTTATTACTTGTATAAATGAGGATAATCCCTCACTAGTTCGTTGTGAGAATCAAATAAGAAAATACATACAAAATGTTATGTAAATGATAAAGCCATATAAAATATACAGTATTCTCACTACCATGATCACTACGTACAGAAACACTGAAAATCCTTTTCTAACAATTAACTTCTAATTACACTATATATGTAATTTGGGGGTACCCCAGTCTTAGGAGAGTAGCTGTCAACAACCACCTTTCAGTGTTTCTTTGTGCCTCTCGCTGGCTGGGAGGCCTTCCCAGTCAGTCAGGAAAACAGTATAGTCAGCTGCTTCATTGCCATAACAGTCACACAAATTAATGCCATCACAACAAAAGGCACCCTCTGTCTTGTCCCCAGGCTTCAGACTGGCCTCAGGTCTAAAGGTACAGAACTGCATGGTACTATTAGCAACTAGCACACACAGTCGTCACCAGCCACTTGTGACGGCTCACACGTGAAACAGGGCTACTCCAACTGCGATGTGATAATGCACTCTGCATGTCAAACTTGGTATAAAATACATAAATAAATTTAATTAATTTTTTACATTGATTAAAATTAAATGATACTCTGAATATATTGGATTATATAAAATATTAAAATTAATTTCCCTTAATTTTTTCCCCTTTTAATGTGACTACCATAAAATTTAAAAGTGTGTGCATACATATATCCAACCCCATGGGCTGTAGCCCGCCAGGCTCCTCTGACCATGGTGATTCTCCAGGCAAGAATACTGGAGTGGGTTGCCATGCCATGCCCTCCCCTCCAGGTGATCTTCCCAACCCAGGAACCGAACCCGGGTCTCCCACACTGCAGGTGGATTCCTTACCATCTGAGCCACACCAGGGAAGCCCATGAATACGGCAGTGGGTGGCCTATCCCTTCTCCAGGGGATCTTCCTGACTCAGGAATCGAACCGGGGTCTCCTGCATTGCAGGCCAATTCTTTACCAGTTGAGCTACTGGGAAGCTCATACATGGCTTGTATTATTGTTCTATTGCACAGTGCTCACGAGAGTAGTGGTTACAAGAGCAAGCTCTGAAATCACACTGCTTTGGTTCTAGCTTAGCCTTTACACTAATAATTATATAAATGTTGAGAACATTAAACTCTAAAATTTAATCACCTAATCTACAAACTAGAGATAATGATATCATATGGCTGTGGTGAGAAGTCAGTTCAATTCAGTTTAGTCGCTCAGTCACATCCAACTCTTTGCAACCCCATGGTGTGCAGCACGCCAGGCCTCCCTGTCTATCACCAACTCCCAGAGTTTACTCAGACTCATGTCTGTTGATTCGGTGAGGCCATCCAACCATCTCATCCTCTGTCATCCCTTTCTCCTCCCATGAAGTAAAAAAAATAATGTATACAACTTACAGGGCTTCCCTAGTGGCTCAGTTAGTAAAAAAAAATCTGCCTGCAATGCAGGAGACCCCAGTTCGATCCTTGGGTCCGGAAGATCCCCTAGAGAAGGAAATGGCAACCCATTCCAGTACTGTTGCCTGAAGAATTCCATGGACAAAAGTGTTAGCAGGCTACAGTCCATGGGATCGCAAAAGTAGGACACAACTGTGCGACTTTCACTTTCATACAACTTACTATAGTGCTTGGCATATAAATGCTAAAAGATCCCAGGATCTTTGAACTAAACTGAATTCCTCCAAGCTAGTAAATGAATCCCCCACCACCACCACCCCCCACCTACACACACACAGCAGACTTCTAACTACCACCAACAGGAGCTAACCCATAGCTTGAAATCAGATTAGGCTTGGGTTTAAGAAGTCTGCTTCCTCAGTTTGAGAGTCTCAAGGATGTAAGACAAACACTTATTAATCAAATTTTGAGGTATTAACTTAGCCTCACCTTAACTTTCCCTTTCTGCACAATCTTTTTATTCATCTCATCATCTTTGTCTCATTCTCTATAACTTTTCTTCCAAAATCTATTTCCTGCTCCCAAGTCCCTAATTTCACCCCAACCTTCCTTCTCTTCTATCTACTGAGATCAAGGCAGACCACAGCATGATCTATTTTCACACACTTTACCTTCTCACCACACTGTGTTCTTTGGTTTCTTAAAATGTTTACATATTCTTCCTCCCTCAGTCTCAGACTAATGTCTCTTTCTTCTAAGCTAACAATTTCACCTGGTTTCTTCAGTCTCACCCCGCCTCTAGTCATACTGGCCTTGAAAGCAAAAACAAACCAAAAATTCTTCCCTCAACCCTATTACCTCTATGATTATCTTCTTTATGAAGCCAAACTTAAATAAGTAACCTATATTCACTGTCACCAATTCTCTATCACCGGCTCACTTCTAAAACCCTTGCAAAACAGCGGATACAACCACTGTTAGGTTTCTGTTCTCAAGCTCACCAATGAGCTCTTACGTCACCAAACCCTTTTCTCAGAACTCATGTTCCTTGACATCCCTGAAGCATGTGACATTGATGATACTGTTTAATTCTCAAAATTATATCATCCACCTACACCTCTTGGATCTCTTCATATTTTCTTCACTCTCCTCCCAGAAAATGCGCATTCCATAATCCCTCCACATTCTTCTTATATACCTTAAAACCCAAAGCTTCAGCTATAGAATCACATCTAAATCTAAATCTACATCCCAACAGTGATCTCTCTCAAGTTAAGACAAGCATTTCAACGTCACTGATACCTCAAAATACATATTTATAAAAGAGAACTTCTCTTCTTATTCCCCCTTCACACCTCCCACTTAACTTTGTTATTTATCTTATTAGCACATTGTTCTTACTGACAGCAGTGAAAAATGTCAATCTTGCTTTGCCAGCAATCCCACCCTATTTGCACCTCCACACTCTCCTAATGCAAAACTATTTTATCATTCTAGACCCATTTCAGTATCATTTATAACCTGGTCCTTTATGATCACTGAGCCAGGAATGACCCTTTGCTCACCCTACATTCTGAAAGAACTTGGCTCACTTAACACACCTGTGTCCTGACCTAAACAATGTCTGAATGCAGGGAATTATATATTTCTGGATGCAACACAAGAGTAATCAGAGTATGTCACAAATTAATAAAAGGGGTCACAAAAAATAATTTATCAGCACTTGCCTCATGCAAAGGTAAACATTAGGAAGAGTGACCTCCCTTCCTTTATGTATTCTAATTGGCCTCCATATCATCCCCTACACATCACTTGTACCTCCTAACCAGGCTTTTTTTCTAGAATCCAGGGCCTAATTTCCAACTACTTTCTAAACATCACCATTTAGATGACAGGGAGGCACCCTAAACTTAACATGACCCAAGGGGATCTCAGATCTTTCTCTTAACTTTCTTCCTGAATTTATTTGATAATAAAAATAGCTTACATAAGTCACTTTATATATTACTACATATAAAATTAATCCTCACAAGCTTATGTATACTGTCATTCCTCTATCACAAACAAGATTGAAAAGCTTGATAACTTGTTCCAAGATCACACAGCTATTAAGTGACCGAGGCACACCTGCGTATCTTGGCATGCTTGACTCCAAAGGCTATGTTCATCCATCTCACAAAGCAAAATTAGAAACCTTGAGTCATCCTTGAAATTCTCCTCACTCTCGACATCCTGCCACCCAGGCCTACCTATCCTACTATTCAATTATCTCTCAAACTAGTTCTTTCCTCTCTAAACCTATGGTACTACCTCTGTTCAGCCCCTTAACAATTTTCCCCTGAACTACTGCAATAACCAGATAATTGATATTTTCCTGGGCTCTCAACCATCTACACTGTTCTTTATATAATTTAAATTTAATCATGTTGCTATCCTACTTAAAATTTTATAAAGATTTCCAACTATTAGGTTAAATCCAAACTCCTTAACAATTGGACCTCTATCTCTCTAATCTCATCCCACTCTTCTCCAAATAACACACTAGACCAGTCATACCATATGATTTGTCTCTCTTAATGTAGCAGCCCTGATTACTTCCTCAGAACATAAGGTTCCCTTTCTCTACTAATGACTTCTAACCATACTTCTAGATTTAGTTCAAGTACAACCTCCTCCAGGAAGCCTTTTTTATCAGCTCCAATCCTTGCCCCAACAAATTAGACCCTCCTTCCTCTGTACTCCCAGAGCACTTTTCCTTTATTTCTAACCCCAAACTCATCACAGATTATTCTAAATATTGTATTTCTGTCCCTTCCTGACTGAGAGCTCTTTGAGAACAGAGACTGTATATTAATCTCATATCCCTAGCATAACTTTTGGAATAAGCACTTTAATGAATGTGTACCAAATGGCATCTTTTGAAAAGGGATATCAGGCTTACAAACCACAGCACAGAATGTCTAAGAATGTCAGGAATCAGTCTTCCATATTTGCTGAGGGGTAAATCAAACATTCCCAAAAGAGGACTGATAATCAGGAAAATCAATTAAGGATAACAATGTATCTAAAATAGAAGCCGAGATCAGAGAAATCATAGATAAACTTTAGGGAGAATACAATGAAATCATTTTTAAAAAAAAACTGGTTTCATAGGCCAATAGAAATGCTATATATACATATACATATACATATACATAGGGTTTCCCAGGTAGCTCAGTGGTTAAGAATCAGCCGGCCAAAGCAGGAGACACAGGAGATGCGGGTTCAATTCCTGGCTAGGGAAGATGTTCTGGAAAAGGAAATGGCAACCTACTCCAGTATTGCCTGGAAAACGCCACGGACAGAGGAGCCTAGCAGGTTACAGTCCATGGGGTCACAAAGGGTTGGACATGACTTGACAACTGAGCAACCACGCATATATATAGTCAACATTCTCTTACACCAATTTTGAAATGCCCACTGAAAGTTATTCCAGCATTACAAATAAACTCTCTGTGTATTGCCAAGGTAATGAAATTCAACTTCAAAGATAATTACAAATAATCTTATTTTTTTCCTCCCTTAGCTTAAGATCAATTCTCAAGGGAATTCCCAGGCGGTCCAGTGGTTAAGATTTCACTTCGCTACCAAGGCCCAGGTTCAATCCCTTGTTGGGAACCAAGATCTCCACAAGCCTCCCTGCAACACACGGGGAGCTTGATAAACAAATAAATAAATAAATAAATTCTTGGAACCCACATTTCCTCAGGAAACAAGTACCCGTCTTCAGCGTGTAGAGAGACCCAGAATGACATAAATAAAAACCATGGCAACCGAAAAGTTTGCTTGCCCCACTTGCATGATGCTACAACATACAATATTATAAAGCCTACCCTCAACACTCAAGACAGGCTGAACTATGGCTGTCAGGAGGCAAAATTCTGCCTGGCAAACTTTAAGACCTGCACTCACAAGGATCTGAGGAATGGGCTGGGACTTCGTTTAGGCAAGCAAGTTCAGACACTGCGGAGGCCCACACCTGGTGGGAGGCCGCTACCCACGTGTGCGCGCCCGCTGGCTCCGCCGCGTCTGCTTCCCGCTCCAAGAGTCAAGAGGGGGAGGGGCGCCCCTGACGGCCCCCGGTACTCGCGCCCAGAGCAGGACGAGGTCACAGGAAGACGCTCTCGAGCCCACGACAATATAACAATGAATGCCCGTTGGCCACACGACACTACCTGCTTGCTCGCGCGAAGTGGGCAATTACAATCCACTAGCGGACCGGCCAGCGTCCCGATGGGCGCCCAGGCCCGGCCTCGCTGATTCCCGACTCACCCAAAGCGCGCGCGGGGCGGGGCAGACACGGCGCGCACCGCCCCCAGTCCCGCCCAGTCCGGCGAACGCGGGATTGGCGCCGCCCTCAGCCAATCACCTGGCAGCGCTTTCCGCAAGGAAAGCTTCCGCAAGCCGCGCCGCGCGGCGCTGAGGCTGACCACTCGCATCCGGCCGGAGGAGACGCCGCCTTCGCCTCCGCTGCGCTGGTACTGCTTCTGTCCGGCCGCCGAGAGTGGGGCGGCGGGTGAGTGGCCACGAACGGCCGCAGGAGCTGTGCTGCTGCCTGTGCCGTGGGGAGCTGCTGGAAGGCCCTCGGCTTGAGGGGAAAGGTGGACTTTGGTTCCATCTGCGGCGCCCTGTCTGGCGATGCGGGCCAAGTGGCCCCCACGACTTGCTCCCCAAACGCTCATCGTCGCGTCCCGGCCCTGACGGGATGTGCAGCTCCGAGAAGAAAGGGGTGGGGAGTCGGGGCAGTTTGTCGATAGCACAGCGGCTTTTGCTGAGCTTCCACTACCCGGGAGCTCCGGCCGCTGGGGAAGGCTGCCCTTGGCTGTGTAGCGGGCTGCCGCTGGGTTCCCTGCATCCGCGAGGGCAGCGCCGAGAGGGTTCTTTGCTCTGTGAAGTCATTGTTTGCCAGTCCTGAAGTGGCGCGGCAGACTCCCTGGAAAGGTTTTCTGTCCTGGGGTCTTTGCCTTCCGCCTCAGATGTAGATTTTAAGGTCTTTCGAGCATTAAGAAAAAAAAAAATCCTGTCGAAAATGGGAAAAGCACCTTGTGTGGTGGCATGTTCTAAGTACAATTTATAGCGTATAAAAAATATATATTATGTACGGTGGATATTTAGACTGGAAGACATACGTTTAAATTTGAGACTGACTTTCTGTTTTTAGTGTAACCAACTTTCATCGCCGTAAGCCTACAGATTTTTGGAGGGAGAGGGCCATTGTACTCTGGAAATAACTTGTTGGATGGAGTTAGCAGAAATTCCTCTCTCAGTGCTAACTCTGTAATGGAAAGGGTTTGTATATTTTTAACTCAGAGCTATTCCCAATACAGTGTAGCACTGCCCCCCCCCCCAAGAAAGAAAGAAAGGGAAGGGGGAGGAAGGAAGGAGAAAAAAACAGTATTTTAGGGACGGTGACCAGAGTTACAATGTGCAGAAGAAAGACTCCTTGTTTTAACCTAGTTGTATCACAAGATTGAGAGAGAAACCTTATCCTTTGACCATGTAAAATTTCCACCTCTTTATGTTCCTCTCATTTTCAGTGTTCCTAAAGGAGTGATTTGAACTCTGACCACTCTATGGATACATTGTTAGGTGTAAGAGTCTGGCTACTCAGAACAGACTGGTTTAGGTTAACTTTGTTGTGTTTTTTTTTTATATATTAGTTTATTCTGTTGGTAAACTTACTTCCTGAGTTTTCACTTTGCTCTCATGATATAAGAAAATGTAGGTTTTCTCTTTCAGTTTGAGTTTTCCTGCCCATTGTTTCATTTAGTAAAACCAACATGCTTGAAGATAAGCTTTAGGAAAGGAATTATTATTTTCAACAAGAAGCATAAAAATAAGACTTGTCTGTCTCACCTTAGAGTCGGATGTGAAGAACTATTGACCTCCTGGGCATGTGGAAGTAGCATATTTTGGAGGGTCTGTTCTATTTCAGAATGATGAGGGGGAAAAAAAAAGTAATCCCAGTAACACACTTATTTTGTCGTGTCAGAATTAGGAATATTTGGGTTTCCAGTTACATCAGTGTTGATTTCATTTCATTGCTTTTCTACAGCGCAAACATGAATGTTGGCGTTGCCCACAGCGAGGTGAATCCAAATACCCGTGTAATGAACAGCCGTGGTATGTGGCTGACATATGCATTGGGAGTTGGCTTGCTTCACATTGTTTTACTCAGTATTCCCTTCTTCAGTGTTCCTGTTGCTTGGACCTTAACAAATGTTATACATAATCTGGTAAGAATTTCACCTTATACTAAACACTTAAAACCTTAAGGTTTAATGATTTTTCAGAGACTGGGCGAGGAAAAAATGGGGAGTTATTGTTCAATGGGTAATGTTTTGTAAGATGAAAAGTTCTGGAGATGGATGGTTGTAATGGTTGCATAACATTGTGAATGTACTTACTACTGTAGAACTGTACACTTAAAAATGGGTAAGATGGTCTATGTTTATGTTATGTGTATTTATACAACTTTTTAAGAAGCTTAAAGTTTTATATTAAAAGAAAAACACATGACTCAGTTTTTAAACAATTTGAGTTATATAAAATTTACCCATTTAATGTGTATGCTTCAGTGATTTTTTTGTATCTATGACAGTTTTGAAGAATTCTTATCTGGAATAAGATTATATTTTTCTATCACTTTATATTTAAACATTAGATCCTTTTTATAAGTAAGACCTTTTTTTTTCCCCTCCTGTTGGTTTTATAGAATTTGGGGGAAAAAAAGTCATTTTAGCAAAAATTACAAGATGCTTTAACTCAGACTACTATAACATTGATTAACCAGAATGCATCAGAAGTAATTATGTTTTTTGGTTAACTAGAATCTTATGAACATCTTCGGTTTAAATCTTTGTTAAGTCTTTCTAAATTGTATAAATATACTTTTCTGTTTCAATATAGAAATTTTGAGTTTAATCTGTCTTAAATGATTCAAAAACTTATGGTGCCTGAGCTTCTTCCTGTTAACTATTGCTCTTTTGTATTATATGACAGCTCTACAAAGTACCAGCGGTTAGACTGAATACTGACAATATTAGGCAGCTCTGGAATGCCTATTTAAAAAAAAAAACCTGATGGTGACTTTTCTTGTCTTTAACAAACTATTAAAGTAGAATGAAAGGGGAGAAATCTAGTTATTTGAGACTTTTAATTGAATCCAGATTAACTCTGTATTTGTTTAAAGATACACCCAAAATGAGAAACTTAGAACTTTAAAACAGAAAAGTGTAGGAGAAATAGTTTTTAATTAGTATGATTTATTTTAAATCTTCTGGAAAGTATATGAAGTTGGCTGTGCATGCTCATTCATGTCCAGTTCTTGTGACTTGGTGGTCTGTAGCCTACCAGGCTCCTCTGTCCATGGGATTTTCCAGGCAAGAACACTGAAGTGGGTTGCCATTTCCTCCTCAAGGGGATCGTCCTGATCCAGGGATCGAACCTGCATCTCCTGCATTGGCAGGCGGATTCTTTACCACTGAGCCACCGGGGAAGCCTTGAAGTTGACTGGAGAAGGACAAAGATGTTGTGGTAGAAATAAATGAATGTCCAATTAGTTTATTTTATATGATAGACTTTGAAAGGAACGTTTAACACTATTTTTAAATAGTGATCTGTGAAATATTTGACACTAGTCATATCCCTTTTATTGGAATTCTTTTCCTTTGGCTTCCATGAGACTGCTTTTTCCTGGATATATTTTGGATCTTTCCTTTACTACTTCCTCTTGCAGTCTTCTCTTTTCCTCTCAAGTATTGCTGTTACCACGGTTTTCTTCATCCCTTTTTATGATACACTTCCTGCTGCTGCTGCTGCAAAATCACTTCAGTCGTGTCCGACTCTGTGCGACCCCATAGATGGCAGCCCACCAGGCTCCCCCATCCCTGGGATTCTCCAGGCAAGAATACTGGAGTGGGTTGCCATTTCTATCTCCAATGCGTGAAAGTGAAGTCTCTCAGTCGTTTCTGACTCTTAGCGACCCCATGGTCTGCAGCCTACCAGGCTCCTCTGTCCATGGGAGTTTCCAGGCAAGAGTACTGGAGTGGGGTGCCATTGCCTTCTCCGGATATACTTCCTAGGTTACTTCATCTATCTGTATTTTCAGTTTCTACCTGTTAAATGATGATGACCATGTTAATACTGCCAGATCACCTTGCACCTTAAAACCAAACAAGTACAAATTACACTCACTCCTGATATATTCCTTGCCACCCACCACAATCTGTTCCTGGACTTTGTTCCTAATCTAAAGGCACCACTATCTGTATAGCAAGCCAAGCCACATAGCTGAATGTCAAAGGTAAAGTAATTAATATAATGTATCATCCAAACCAAGACTGTTTTGAGGGTAAAAGAGAGCTCTAGTAATGACAACCTTAAAAGAATAAGTATAAATCAGGACTACCCATGTGAACTAGTACATATGGTCACACTAGTCTTAGGGTAACTTTTTTTTCTTTATATTCCACGGCCATTTAGTCAAAGCCCTGTCCTGTTTTACTGTCTTCAGCTTGATCCTTACTGACATTGCTATAATTCAAGCCCTTTTTCCCACTCAGGTAGATTACTCCTACTTGGTCTCCTTGATGCTCCTCTACTCTACTTTCCTTCATTCAAGTTTGGCAGAGTGATATTTTTAAAATTCATGTTTGTTCAAGTCACACACTCTTAAGTCTTTCAATGATTCTGTTGCATTCATAGTAAAATGCCAAGTTCTTTGTGTGACATACAAAACTAGTTGAAAATAGTACAGAGGCAAGAAAGAGACCCAATCTTAACACATCTCCAAACACAACTATGATCTCACAATAATGAAAATCATCTCTCATCTTTCAGCTTTGACTTAGGCTCTTCTTCCACTATTTTAATACCCCTCCCTCCTTCCTGCTCTGCCTGGCTGATTCCTGCTTGTCCAGGCAAACTTCTCAAGTATCACCTTTTCTAGGAAGCTACAAAATTCCCATGCTGCATTCTTTTTTCATGTGTTTATCATACTTTTATAATTAGCAATTTATCTCTTTTCTGTTTTTTAACTTCTATATCTCTAAAGACCTATTTAAATGTTGCTGAATAAATTATGTCTGTTCTTACATAATTTTCCCTTCTCCAATGGCACATGTATTCAATGAACTTTAGAAGTCATCTGCCCACTTCATGTTTTCAAGTTGGTTGACTGAGTATATGGCCATGGACAAAGTACGAATAATGGAGAACATATAGGGAAGTAAACTTCCGACTTCTTAGTCCTCCATACTAAAAACCTGACTAACCAGCCATAAACGTAGCAATTACATGATGCCAAATGTAAATTTCTTTTGATGTTAACCTACATTAAACCAATTAAAAGTGTGAAATATGTACTGCACGCTTTTTAATATAGAAAAATAGACCGAATTGTTATCCATGGTTAGAAAAAACATGGCCTCTGTCTTTATAAACTATATACTAGAAACCTACAGCAGTTGTCTTTACTCAGAGCTACAGTTCACTCTTAGAAGTTTTAATACTTCACAAAGTTCTTATCCTGGCTTTTAAAATGAAAGAAAACTCTCTTCGAGTCAGTAAATATTTGTTAAGGGCTAATCATGAGCTACATACTTATTTCCCTAATTCTTTTAATGTGAGTATAAATCATCACTAAAATGTTATAGAAAAATTTAATAAAAATAATGGAGTAGAAGATAAATGGTTAGATAAGATTTTTTTCATTAAAAAGAACACAAAAAATAAACTGTTTGAATATTATCTTCTAGACCCTGGTGAATGCATGTGGTTTGAAGGACATAATGAGAATTATTTTTTCTCTTCAATAACTTCTAATACATACATGGTCTAAAGCAGAGATTCTTAACTTTTGGGGGGTCACATTCTCCTGAGAATTTGGAAGGATAGAATTTCTGTTCCATACTCTCTTTTAAAACCAATGTGAAAATGATTTCCTTGTGCTTACAGAATGAACATTCCTTGGTTTAATGTCATCTTGGCTTAATATCTAACAGTTGCTTTGCATGAGTCCCTGTTTCTGAGGTATTCAGGCTAATGGGAAAACAAACATTATATAAATAATTACAATGTATTGTGCTATAATAAAACTATTTTTAATAAAATTCTATATATGCACATAGGGAAGAGGTTAATTAATGCTAATGTGAAGGGCTTCACTAAGGAATTATCATTCATCTGAACCTTCAAGAATAAGGTAGTTGACAAGGTACCATCAAGGCTTTTGCTTTGCATTTCCTGTATTTCATTATACTTTTGACAGAAATTACTGTCCTACATTGTAGTTGTTTATGCATCTCTTTTTTTTTCCTTACCATCTCAGAAGGTTGAACTTTCTCAAGGGGTGGAATGTGTCTTGTTCAATTCATATATGTATACAGGTCCTGTGTTCTATACATATTAGCCACTTATTAAACATTTGTAGATTTACATCCAGTTGAACATAAATCCATGCTCTGCTGCTTATGTGTTATTGCAGGTAAACAACTTTTAAACTGCCTAATGGAATAACTAGGAAGTAGGTAGACTAAGCTTTAAAGAAGGGCTGTCTTAACCTATTAATAATAATGTAAAATTTCAAATCACTAAGTTTTCTATTTTTTCCATATATTTATTAAAAGTTGAAGTTAAAAAAAAATGATATCACATCATGACTTTATTGGGTAAAACTGTTCCACAATAATATTTATGCTTTATTCTGTTACCAGTGCCTTAGATGGTAATCCTGTTACCTATAAATCTATCTCCAGGAAACCAAATCTAGTATACATTGTTGTTTTACCTAATTAACCACAAAATTAGATACTTAAAAGTATCACTGGCCAGAATGGCTTTTAGTAATTTTTTTTACTTTGATTTTTAAAAACTACTCTCTAAAAACACACTATTGAGTTACAGTGGTGATTTTAAAAGCAGATTGTGTTGAACATTATACATAGTACATCAAACCATCTTTGTTCAAACCATCTTGAAAAAGAACTATTGAGACAAAGACTAATGTTAAATATTTTCAAAACAAGTTTCCCCGATACAGTTTGTTTATTATTATATTTGCCAATTTATATATTTTTATCATTATATAAGTATCATCAGACTTACTAATATAACACTCTAAACTTGCCTACACACTGGTGAAAAGGTAATCCTACTTCCTAATAGGAAATGTATTAGAAAATCTAAATGTAATGGTGCAAAGCTACCCTAATGGTACGTCTCATTTATTTTCAGTTTAATAAGAGATGAAAACAGGTTACTTTTGGTTGACTTTATAGTGGTTTTTACCAAATAACATTTCCATATAAGCCCACCGAAGTTTAGTTTTACTATGAAGAAACTGGCCACAGTCTTTCACAATAATATGAAATCTTAAAACTTGAGCTGTTAAGTTTATCGTGCAGTCTGACACAGTCTGGAACTATCTTAATGCTTAATGACAAATACTCATTTTGTATTTGATATTAACTATATACCCCCTTGCTTGTCTTTCAGGGGATGTATGTATTTTTGCATGCAGTAAAAGGAACACCTTTTGAAACTCCCGACCAGGGTAAAGCAAGGCTCCTAACTCATTGGGAACAACTGGACTATGGAGTACAGTTTACGTCTTCACGGAAGTTTTTCACAATTTCTCCAATAATTCTGTAAGTGGTAGAAATTTTCAGGTATGAGGAAGTCTGGATGAGATGAAGCCGTTCTTTTATTAGATTAAATTTGAAATAGAAACAGATTATTTTGTTGAAAACATCTATCAATAAATTGTTACTTCATAGAGAATATAAAATATAGGCAAAACTTTTAACAAACTGATGAAACCAGTTTTCACTTCAGTCAAACATATACGGAGACAACATTACATGTTCCTCACTATGCCAAGACATTCTAGAATATACAAGTCAAATATATTGTAGTTCATTTTCTTAAGCTTCTTGCAAGAAAACTAAACACATAGTCTTGTTCTATTGTCCACTATCAGATTAATCTCCCTCAACAAAGATTTGGATGATTTCAGATGAATTTCATTGACCACCTGCTGCATTTGAATGCTCAAACTCCTTGGGAGAGACAGTATGGTTTGGAGAAAACAGAAGTTAGGCTTTCATTGTAGGATAGACCTGGGTTGAATCATGTAGCTGTCACTCAGCCTGCTTGGTTTGCTCATAAATAAAATTCTAACCAACGGTACCTAACTCAATCTGATGATGTAAAAAATAAATGAGATGATATCTATCTGTAAAGCATCTAACCTTATATCTGGTATCTGATCTCCTCCTAATATCTGATATTCAGGATCCTCCACAAAATGGTTCCTACTTTATTTTTCCTTTATGTGAATATTTTATCTTAGCCCAACTCCCACCTAGCCACACTCTTCTAAGCAGCATTTCTTAAATATGTTATGTATAATCCTATTTCTCTGCCTTAGTTCAAGTCATTTTTTCCACCTGAAATGCTTTCTCCTTCCTTAATTTATCTGTCTTGTTTTTCTTTCAAGATTTAAGTTGTGACCATCTCAGTGAGGTCTTTTCCTTAGCAACCAACCTTCAGTGAAATGCTCTGCTTTGAACTTCCATAGTAGTAGTTATAGATCCCTTATTTATGCCACTTTATATTATTTCTACTATTTTTTTTATTTCTGCAAAGAATTTATAAATGCATAGAGTGCTTTGAATTCTACACTCAGCTGCTTGCATACAATAGATATTTCACATATATCCCAATCACTCACCCAATCACAAAGAATGTATATAATTACATATCCATTATAGAATCAGTGTGGTCTACAGTAACTGGAAAGACTTCTTAGAGGCGTTGTTGTTGGTCAGTTGCCAAGTCACATCCAACTCTTCACAACCCCATGACTGCAGCACACCAGGCTTCCCTGTCCCTCACCATCTCCCGGAGTTTCCTCAAACTCATGTCTGTTGAGTTGAGGCATTAGAATCCCTTAAAATGGAACTTAAGGTAGGTTAGGTGTTACATTGATTTTTAAGATAGGGAAGGCATTTTCAAAGGAAAAGAATGAAGTAATCATAAAGTGGTAGATTTCTTTTTCCTTATGTAGATTTCGTTCCACATAAGAGGAAATTTTTTAAGTTTTTAATTATTTTAACCTGACATAATATCAAAAGAAAAATATGTATGATCTAACAATGATTACTGCAATAACAAGAATAATGGCTATTCAGAGAGCCCTAAATTTGTATTTTAGCTCTACTACCCTCTAGCTATCTGACTTTCAGCCATATTCTTGAAAGTCTCAGTATCCTCATCTATAACATGTTGAAGATTGCATTATAGTACGGTTGACCCTTGAATAATGTGGGGCTTATGTGTGCCTAGCTTCTGTATAGTTAAAAATCTTGAGTATAACTAGTCAGCCTTCTGTATCAAGTACAGTACAATGCTTTATTCTTTACAGTCTTTACATCCTATTTATATTAGGATACTCTTTTGGTGGCTTCTTGATGTATCTTCATTCTGATGTACCCTTGGGTCAAACTTCGGCATTCTTAATTGATGATTTATGGTTTTAAAGGTGGCTTAGGCTTCTTAAAACAAATTCTCAGATATTGGATATCCTGAATATATACACACAGATGTTCAGTTATAGAAAATCAGCTGGAATCTTACAATAATGTCTTTCAAGTTGCCAATTATGCTGGTTATATACCTGTTCAACTACAGTATGGAAAAAAGAACGTCAAAAGAGCAATCAAGTATTTGTTTGCTTTCGAAGATGCTATTACAAATCGTACTAATGCACTAACATCCTGTTTTTCACAACTTTACAGCAGTGGCTTTTAATCTTCTGGTGGGTCACAATAAACCATTTGAGAATATGATGTATGCTTTGAATCTGGATCTTCTCTTTAGATATATATACATTAATACAAAACTATACCTAAAGTTTCAAGAAGCATACGAACCCTAGTTTGAAAGCCTTCTGCTTTAAAGGATGCTAAGTAGTAATTGTCTTCCATTAAATACATTTTACACAATTGCAAAAATGCAAAATGTGCATATATGCCTCTATTCAACCAGTGTTTCAGTCTCAATTAAAATTAATTTAGGCACCCAAACTAAAATGTTTGCTCTTGTTCTAGTGCTCAAAAAAATTGGTTCTACTTTTAGGTATTTATGTTTCAATGACCTTTTTCCCACCTTTAAATATTTAAAGATTTCTAAGCAATTTCACTTTCAGATATTTTTTTATATATATATATTCTTAACTTTTGTTTCTACAGATATTTTCTGGCAAGTTTCTATACGAAGTATGATACAACTCACTTCATCCTAAACACAGCTTCTCTCCTGAGTGTGCTAATTCCCAAAATGCCACAGCTACATGGTGTTCGGATCTTTGGAATTAATAAGTATTGAAATGTTTTGAAATGGAACAAAAAGTTTTATAGCTACTGAGTTTTCTGTAAGGAAGGAGTGGTTAGTAAACTGCATAATGTGAAATGAGAGGTATCTACATTGGAAGGCCAGTTGCTAGTTCTTCATAGGCTGTTTTGAAGTGAAGATTCTTACAGGAAGATGCCTCTGTTTAATGCATCTGGTATCTTTCTGAAGAGAGGCTTTATGGGCAGGCTGGGCAGGCCCAGCTTATAAGTTAGATGGCTGTAAAGTAAGGGTGTAGTAGATAAATCCAAGGAAATAGAGATTTATAAGAAAGTAAGTCTGGCTTAGCTTATAATGAAAGGGCATTATGTTCGGAGAAGAAAATTTTCAATCATTCAGTCATGGTCAGTTTAAGCCGACTTACATGTAAACCAGAATCATCTCTTTACAAGTTTATTATAAATTGTTTTTACTACCATACATATTCCTCTTGTGTTATATGAGAGGATATATATATCTTTTGTTTTATACAAACCAGTTCCTACCCTATGAACTTTTTTGGTTTTGCAGGCTCAACATTGTTTGATAAATGAGTTTATTTTTACATTTATTACTGAGTTCATGAAAGTCCACTTTCATGACTGATTGATGATAGAAGATAGTCAGGCATCTTAGAAGCAGCCTCTGAGCTGGCCTTCTAATTTTGGAACAGAGTGGGTTTTGCTGCCTTTCCAGATACAAGGCTGCTAAGCCAATTAAGAAAATAATTTATTTTTCATAATTAAAGTATATGGTAACTTAAAGTCTCTGCTTATTTGGTGGAGCAATTTAATTGTTGCCGTCTGCCATTCTTAAGTAAAGAAAATTAAAATGTGCAACTACCTAGCCAACCTGTGATCTGGCAGAAACTGCTTCTCTAGTAATAGTATCAAAGTAAATAATGGAGTCTTCTTGTAGCAGGTCTGCAGTAAAAGATAACATCATCTATTCTTAGTCCTCCTGCTCTCAATCCCCATCACTTACCCATTTGTATTTTACCTTTCAATATGTGAGTCTTAGTATAGATAACTCAAAATAGTTATTTGGAAATAACTATTTCCAAAGCAGCAACCATATTGAATTTTTGTCACATAGAGACGCTTTCTATAGTTGCTAACATTAATTCCAAGAAATAACTACATACTACTTTGAGAAGTAAACATGTCAAAAAAAAAGTTCCGATATGGAATGAAACTGAAAAACCTAGTAACATTTGTAAGCAAGATTGAGTGAAAAGAAGTATAAAACCAACTTAAAAGTCAGTTTGTTTCAAACTGACTCTTAGGGGTAATGATCATTGTTTTGTATTTTAAAAGTGTTGAGTTAAGAAATCAATTGTATGATAATGCCTTTGTATGTTTGTATTTTTAAATAACCAGTAATCTATGCTTTAATAAAATTTTTCTTTGGTGTAAGGTTATTACAAAAGCTTTCTAAATTCAGTTATTAAGTTATGCTTAAATTTTTTGAGTTTTAAGCAACTGAATTTGTAAAATTGAAAGTGAAAGTGTTAGTGGCTCAGTGGTCTCTGACTTTTTGCAACCCTGTGGACTATAGCCCGTCAGGTTCCTCTGTCCATGGAATTCTCCAGGCAAGAATACTAGAGTGGGTAGCCATTGCCTTCTCCAGGGGATCTTCCTAACCCAGGGATCGAACCTGGGTGTCCCACATGGCAGGCAGATTTTTTACCATCTGAGCCACCAGAGAAGCCCTTGTAAAATTAAGGCAGCTAAAAAGTATTCTTTCATTTTTCTTCATTTTAAAGTTTATCTCAACAGGCTTAAATTTTTTTCCACAGACTTCAGAGACAGAAATCTGCCTCTAATACAGGCCTTCTGCTATTTCCTCTACTTTCTCCCTTCAGTGTGTTAAAAGATATTTATTCAATAGATATTTGAAGGCCCACTCCATTGTAGGAATTATTTTAGGTATTGTGGATACAGTTTGTAGCAAGACAAACCAGGTCCTTTCCCCTATGTGCTTACATTCAAGTTGGAGAACAGATGAGTAAACAAATACATATTATTTTACATAGTGATAAATGCCATGGGGGGAAAAATAAACCAGTAAAAGGCAGGGGAGCCTGCCTCAGAAAAGTCTTCCATAAAGATCCTAACTAATGTGACACTTACACAGAGACTTTCCTGATGTAAAGGAGCAAGCAATACAAAGATCTGGGGAAAGAGGCTTTCCAGTACTGGTGATGGCAGGTACTAAGGCTCTGGAGCAGGAAGGAGGTGGTATGTTTGAAGGACAGTCACTGTGCCTGGAAAGGAGTAATAAGCAACAAGGATAAGAATAGTAGCAAATGAGTTCAGAGAAGTAGGTAAGGGTCGACCAAGGTAAAGAGCAAATTTTATTCTAAGCCTGACAAAGCCATGAGAGAGTTTTGCACAGGAGAGTAAAGGGATCTGGGGTTTTTGTGGTGGTTTGCATGTGTGTGTGTGTTAAGGTCACTGGCTAAATATTGGAAATAAACTTTAAGGGAATGGGAAGCAGGAAGAACAGTTGGGAAGCTACTACAGGCAAGAGGTAGCTCAGACTAGGGAATTAGCTGATGCAGTGGTGAGAAGTGGTAAAATATGGGATACACTTAGCAAGTACAATTCACAAAACACTGATACATTGAAAGTAAGTAGGGGGAAGGGAACTAAAATAACTCATAGTTTTCAGCCTTAACAGCTAGGTGAGTGGTTGAATGGTAGATATGAAAACTGTTCCTAATTTCACAAATTTGTACAGTTTAGTGTAAAATACAACTTTTTTAAACAAAATCTATAATGACTATTATTTGGAATAAAATCAATTGCTATGCTATCTATAATTGCTCCTAATTTCAAGTCAGGACACATAATACCAATTTCTAAATAGGTCTGAGTTCAGAAATGCTACTAATTTTAGCATGCATTGGTGACTCGTTACTGCATCAGTTATTACTTTGGAGTTCCAATGGTGGTTTTTTATTTCCTCATTCCTTCTACATGTATTTACTGGAATTCTTTGGCAAGGAAGATTTTTCCCTTCTCTCCCATTTATTTATCCAGTCATTTATATTATGAGCTCATGGATGTTTTATTCTTTGTTTATAATCCATTATAACACTATTAATTTGTTGCTCAAATTGTCCTCCAGCTTTGACCAATGGGAGTTCCCAGAACTTCCAAAGTTAACCCCTGTATTCTTTTCACTTGCCCCATCTTTCATTTTTGTTTTTAAGCATAGAATGATATTTGTTAGGTTTATGTCACTATTGTGTGTTCAACCAGAAAGATCTTCAGGGGAGTAGCTCTCTGCTTAACTAATATCTGTGTGAATTGGCCTTACAAAACTATATGATGCCAAGAGTTGGAAAAGACCTTAGAGGCTATGTAAACAACCCCACCCTTTACCTTCAATTTTCATTGACCACCACGCCTCTGTTCAGTCCTGTGTTAGCACTAATAACGGAGGACTTACAAAAATACAAGGCTGCATTTTTGTAATGGAATTTATAACCTGTTTTACATTTAGCCAAAATTTAATGCTTATTCTACATAACTTTTCAGCTATTTAACTTTTAAACTATTATCAACAGCACCGAATAAGTACTACCAGAGCTCTCATCACTTTCCATTATGATACGGTTTCAAATTTCTCCTACTGTCCTGATAATTCTGCTCTAAGTTGCAGTTTATTATATATCACACTAAGGTAACTACAGATGTGATGTCACTCCAACAGTACCACTTCCCTTGTTCTGGATACTTTTTACTTTTAATGAAGCATATTATTTTAGCTGTTTTGAGAGCCACATATCACTGATTCACTTTATGGTCACTAAAATCTCCAGTCCCAACATGCAATGCTGTTCAGTGATGGTTTTCCCTTCATGTACTTAATGGATTTATTATCTATATTCCTGTAGATCCCCATGTTGTTGGATTTTAACCTGTTGATTCATCTTGTCTAGCTGATGTTGAATCTTCTCATGCAATATATTTCTCTTATGTCTCCTATATTAATCTGTGCGTGCGCACGCTCAGTTGTGTCCTACTCTTTGCAGCCCCGTGGACTGTAGCCTGACAGGCTCCTCTGCCCATGGCATTTCCCAAGCAAGAATACTGGAATGGGTTGCCATTTCCTCCTCCAGGGAATCTTCCTGACCCAGGGATTAAACCTGCGTCTCCTGCATTGGCAGGCAGGTCTGTACCACTGAACCACTAGGGAAGCCCCATATTAATATATATCACTAGTAAATATGACTCCAAAATACCCTCATGCAAAAGACAAATGCAGCAACCCAGTATAGACCAATGCAGTTTAATATTCTTTCTAACAGGACAGAAAAGTGTAATTCCCAAAACAGTTACATGGATATTACATATTGATGTTGGAAGTGTAAACAAGTTCGTACTGGGAAGATAGGTCTAGGTTAAAAAACACCAAAAAGTAATTTTTGAATAGCACTGGGCCGATAAGTAAGGTAGGTAAGAGAATAGCAAAGATAAACACCTTCATTTTGCTTGATGTCAAAAAGTAGTGAGATGTCTCAAATTTTTATTTTACTCTTTAATTTTAGTTCCAGTTAAAAATGATTCAGCAGATAGTTTGTTATGGGGAGTTTAAAAGTTTTTGTTTAGGGCTTCCCTGATGACTCATTGGTATGTAGAAGACACAGGTTCGATCCTTGATCTGGTAAGATCCTGCATGCAACAGAGCAACTAAACTTTTGCTCCACAACAAGAGAAGCCATCACAAGAAGTCTGTGCACAACTAGAAAAAAGCCTGTGCAGCAACGGAGACCAGCACAGCCAAAAATAAATAATTTTTTAAAGTTTTTGTTTAGCTACAAGTGAATGAATACATAAGAATTATAAACATCAAACTTAGAATACTAAATATTTGGGTATACAGTACACAGCTCAATTGAAGGGTGACACTTTAGCTCTTAAATTGGGTGTTCGGTTCACAGAAGTTGATTATATTATTTTTGACACTTTTCATAATTTAAATATTTCATAATTTAAATAATAATATATGTGGATTTTATGTTCAGAATAGTATATTCTATGTTTTGACTCATTCAAGCCTTTAATAAAACAACTAATGCTTATGAAAGTGACTAAACTTGTAGTTCCAAAGATCTGTGTAATCTCAAGTTAGCACGTAAGCTAGTTTTATTACTGTGACCTTTAACTAAATAATTACATGAGTAAAAATAATTCTCAAATTCAAGAATTGAAAGAAACAACATCATTAATGCTTAGAATGAACTCTTTAAAATATGAAAGGAATTTTACAATATATAAATCTTCTGAATTTCCAATTATGTTGTTGTTTAGTCCCTTAGTCTTGTCCAACTCTTTTTGACCGCATGAACTGCAGCACTCCAGGCTTCCCTGTCCTTCACTTATCTCCAGAGTTTGGTCAAACTCATGTCCATTGAGTTGGTGATGACATCCAACCATCTTATCCTCTGCCACTCCCTTCTCTTGCCCTCAGTCTTTCCCAACATTGTGGTCTTTTCCAGTGAGTTGGTACTTCACATCAGGTAGTTACTGATTTTTTGACACTTTTTTATTACAGATTTTGCAAAATGTTATTTTGACCATATTATAAAGAAGATAAGCATGCATCATTTTATTCATTTTACAGTTTTCTAAATGAGAACAGAAGAGCCAGATGATTCATTGGCTATTGCCCAGGAAAATACCAGTATACCAGCTACTACATGAAAACCTGATACAGTGATCCTACTTTGAAACGTGTCCCTCCTTTGAGTTACCAAACCCATGCTTCTACCATGGCACTTATGGTCCCAGGGAGTTCAGGGGAGCAACAGAGATTCACCCTCTCCATCTACTGCCAAAAAACAGACTCCACACACTTGAAAAATAAGATCATCTGAGTATGTTAGTTTCTCAAAAAGTTAAACAGAATTACCATATGATCCAGCAATTCCACTTCAGGGTATATACTCCAAAGAAGTGAAAGCAGAGATGTGAAAAGATACTTGTACAACTCATGTTTATAGGAGCACTATTCACAGTAGTCACAACATGTAGGTACCTGAAGTGTCTGTCCATTGAACAGATGACTGCGTAAACAAGATATGGTTTATATACACAATGGAATATTATTGAGCTTTAAAAGAAAATTCTGACATATGCTACAACACTGGATGAACTTTGACATTAATGCTAAGTAAAATAAGCCAGTTACAAAAGGACAAGTACTGTGTGACTTATATGGGGTACCTAGTGTAGTCAGTCATAAAGAGAAAGAATGGTGGTTGCCAGGGGATGGGAAGAAAGAGAAATGAGGAATTCGTGTTTAATGGATAGTTTCAGCGGGGGAAGATGGAAGAGTTTTGGAGATGGATGGTAGCAATGGTTGCACAATGCGAATGTATTTACTGCCACTGAACTGTACACCTAAAAATGGTTAAAATGGTGATTTTTCTAACATTTTAACATGATCTTTTAAAAAAACAGTAAATTTGTGATACAAGCATCATGGTTCAGCAAATGAAATAAAATATGTTCCAAAGATGAGACCTGCCTGATGGATGGTATTACCGTTAATTAAAGAAGGTAAAGTGAAAGTGTTAGTTGCTCAGTTGTGTCTGACTCTTTGCTACAGACCTCATAAACTGTAGCCTGCCAGGCTCCTCTGTCCATGGGTTTCTCCAGGCAAGAATACTGGAGTGGGTAGCCATGCCCTTCTCCAGGGAATCTTCTGAACCCAGAGATGGAACCTGTGTCTCTTATGCCTCTGGTCTGAGCCACCAGGGAAGCTGTGATGAAAGAATGTTCCACATCAAAAAAGATATTTGTTAGCAAGGAAACTTAAAAAAAGAGAAAGGCAAATGACTTTTTTTTTTTTTTAGCACAATCCAACCTATGAAGGCAATGCCAAAGAATGCTCAAACTACCACACAATTGCACTCATCTCACACGCTAGGAAAGTAATGCTCAAAATTCTCCAAGCCAGGCTTCAGCAATACATGAACTGTGAACTTCCAGATGTTCAAGCTAGTTTTAGAAAAGGCAGAGGAACCAGAGATCAAATTGCCCACATCCAATGGATCATCGAAAAAGCAAGTGAGTACCAGAAAAACATCTATTTCTGCTGTATTGACTATGCCAGAGCCTTTGACTGTGTGGATCACAATAAACTGTGGAAAATTCTGAAAGAGTTGGGAATACCAGACCACCTTGACCTGCCTCTTGAGAAATCTGTGTGCAGGTCAGGAAGCAACAGAACTGAACATGGAACAACAGACTGGTTCCAATTAGGAAAAGGAGTACATCAAGGCTGTATATTGTCACCCTGCTTATTTAACTTATATGCAGAGTACATTATGAGAAACGCTGGGCTGGAAGAAGCACAAGCTGGAATCAAGATTGCCGGGAGAAGTATCAATAACCTCAGATATGCAGATGACACCACCCTTATGGCAGAAAGTGACGAAGAACTAAAGAGCCTCTTGATGAAAGTGAAAGTGGAGAGTGAAAAAGTTGGCTTAAAGCTTAACATTGAGAAAACTAAGATCATGGCATCTGGTCCCATCACTTCATGGCAGATAGATGGGGAAACAGTGGCTGACTTTATTTTTCTGGGCTCCAAAATCACTGCAGATGGTGACTGCAGCCATGAAATTAAAAGACGCTTACTCCTTGGAAGGAAAGTTATGACCAACCTAGATAGCATATTAAAAAGCAGAGACATTACTTTGCCAACAAAGGTCTGTCTAGTCAAGGCTATGGTTTTTCCAGTGGTCATGTATGGATGTGAGAGTTGGACTTTGAAGAAAGCTGAGCACCAAAGAATTGATGGTTTTGAACTGTGGTGTTGGAGAAGACTCTTGCGAGTCCCTTGGACTGCAAGGAGATCCAACCAGTCCATCCTAAAGGAGATCAGTCCTGGGTGTTCATTGGAAGGACTGATGTTGAAGCTGAAACTCCAATACTTTGGCCACCTGATGCGAAGAGCTGACTCATTGGAAAAGACCCTGATGCTGGGAAAGACTGAGGGCAGGAGAAGAAGGGGACGACAGAGGATGAGATGGCTGGATGGCATCATCGACTCGATGGACATGGGTTTGGGTGGACTCGGAGTTCGTGATGGACAGAGAGGCCTGGCGTGCTGCAATTCATGGGGTCACAAAGAGTCAGATACGACTGAGCGACTGAACTGAACCTATGAAGAACATAAGACAGATGTGTGACTCAAGTGGAAAGGGGTGCATCAAGCCTGAAATATTAGCCATTAAAAGCACCAAACTCATTTCTATTGCTTCCATTCCATCATGCTGAACAATCTGGTTATAATTTGGATCTGGCTTTCATTATAATATGATCAACACAGAAAAAGTGAGGATCAGCAGGCTCAACTATCCTAGACCCTTCATCATTTCTCTTAATACATTAGTACTATGGTTTTTACATAGCAGTTTATTAGCAAATTGTGTGACTCGGCACTCCAGAGTGCAATCACTTCTAGACCTGATAAACTGATTTCAACCCTAAAAAAGAATCAGATGTTGAAACCCAATAAGCACACTATGGTCCTGCTAAACTGTGGATAAATCTGTGGCAAGCTGTCCCCTTCCCCAAGTGACTCTCCTCTCTTAATGCACATTTTCCATACTGCTGAATTGTAATTGCCTATTATCAGACTCATGGGGCTTCCCTGGTAGCTCAGTGATAAAGAATCTGCCTGCCAATGCAGGAGATGCCGGTTCAATCCCTGGGTCGGAAGATGTGCTAGAGTACGAAATGGCAACCCACTCCAGTATTCTCACCTGGAAAATTCCACGGACAGAGGAGCCTCGCAGGCTACAGTATGGACTGTAGCCATACAGTCCCATGGGGGTCTCAGAGTCGGACACAACTGAGCATGCACACACATTATTAGACTCCAATCCTTGACAACAGAAAATGGATATTTTATCTTTTATCCCTAACAACTAGTAAACTGCCTAGAAAAAGGAAAGAACCCAATAAATATGTGATATGTGAAAATCCAATTTAGTATGACATAATCAGGGAGTATTAAAAGATTCTTCTATACAAAGTTTTCCTCTAAAGTTTACAAGTGGAAAGCTAAGCAATAGCAGAGAACGTGAACATACTTATAATTCCAAACTCTCAATTCATGTTGCAGTTTCAGTGGTTAGGCCATGTTTTCTTGAGAATGCCCATGAGTGTGGCATTCAAACCATATGATGTGATCTGCATGAAAGCCCAGACAAGCCCCAGGGAGCATATGTCTCTTTCCCCCAGTAATGTCTCCAGTATAATAAAGAACATAGAAGAATTATACCTTCACTTGGCAAATATGTAGGACTGGTGTAAGTGCCATTCTTTCTACTACCCATATTCTTCCTGTTGTTGTTGTTCAGTCTCTAAGTCATGTCCATCTCTGCGACCCCGTGGACTGTAGCCTACTAGGCTCCTCTCTCCACGGTATTTTCCAGACAAGAGTGGGTAGCCATTTTCTTCTCCAGGGCATCTTCCCAACCCAGGGATCGAACCTGCATCTCTTGCATCGAGATGAGGAGCCACTGAGCCACCAGGGAAGCCCCAAATTCCTTCCTAATGTCCTTAAGTTCTGCTCTTTCACCTAATGCAGCATTCAGACTCAACAGCAGCCAAGATACTCAGATAAGGAGTGCCCAAATAAGGTATCTATTGATACAACCAAACACAGCAGGGATAACTCTTTGACAACACAGGAGAGCACTGGGATAATGTAATTCAAGTTGCAAGAAAAACAATATGCCACTAGACCATAACTGTGACTTTCCCTACCTCATACCAAGACCTTCACACCAAGAAAGGCGCAAACATATGTGCCAGCCCTGTCCAGCCTTGTATTTATAAAGACCTTGCGGTAAAATCTTAACGCTCCGTAGGGAAGAAGAAAGAATAGATTCGGACAAAGCTATTCAAATGGTAATAAGTTCACTTACGAATAAAAACAAAAAAAGACTGAAGGAAGTTAAAGAATGGGAGTACATACTATGCTGAAGATTGCCTCCAGAGTAAGCAAAGACCATAGTTTTCTCACAGTGGCGTCCAAATTCCAGCCTAAGGCAATTTTTTTTTTCTTTTACTGTAGCGTACGTAGTGTTTAGAACTAAATGCTACGTAGTCGAATCTGTGCTCTCTCTCCGCTGTATCAGTCAGTAGCCGTGTGACCTTGTAGACGTCTTCTTACCTACAAGTCTGGGAGAACTGCTTGAGCGCGCGCAGAGCATCTAGGGAAAAGACAGCCTTTGCAATTGTGTTTACTCTGAGTGACGCCCTCAGGGAAACAGCTGCTGACCCTGGCGACGGAACGCTGGCACCGTGTTGATGACATCACTTCCGGGGTGGCAAGCTCAGGATTTCCTGCGCCTGGGAAAGGGCGTTCAATTGGCTTTTCGCGGAAGGGAGATGAGTACTAGCTACTATCGTTGACGAGTAAGGTGGGTGAGCTAGCTCAGCCCTCTTCTTTCTGTTGCTTTCGTGCGGCCACAATAGCGGTTCCAGTTAGAATCCCTCGCCTTTTTAGAGCAGAGACCAGCGCTGGCCAAGCCCCAAGACAGACCAGGTTCACTTGGGATCCGGCTTAGCTCCAACGAGAAGGGCTTAGCACAAGCTTCCTTGGCTGGATTTAGTGACTATAAATCTAATTTATCATGGCGCGTCTGTTGGGACTGCAGCCTCTGCAGCCGTCCTCTGTGAATAGGTCGCTCATCTCCAATCCCTGGACGTCCCCCTGCTCCTGTGGAACAATAAAAGTTCCAATATTCGCTCTTCCCCCCCGACCCCCATTTTGTCCACTAGTGTGACAGAGAAAGAGTCTACTAAATTTCCAGAAGGTTCTAAAACAAAGTGATTTGGGAGACATGAGACTAGATACTTGGCAGTGTGAAAAAAAGAAAGTGCTTTAATGATGGACAGCTGTTATTGGAGAGAAGAGGATTTGGGGAGATCTCTATTGGTGGCTCAGTGGTAAAGAATCCCTGAGTGGGAAAGATCCTCTGGAGGGGAAAATGGCAACCCACTCCAGTATTTTTATCTGAAAAATTCCATGGACAGAGGAACCTGGCAGTCTACAGCCCATAGGGTCACAAAGAGACACAACTGAGCATACACATTAGTATGATAAACCTGTGGCAAAAGTGGAGATTTAATTCGAAAAATTGTAATTAATAGATAAAATAAGTATTAGGTTATGGTCGTTTTAGTTGAGGTGTTCTTTTAAGATGAGCTTTATGGGAACGCTTGTGTCTAAACTTACAGGCCTGAATCTTACTGTGTATTTAATGTGAACTCTTGTTTTCCAACCACATGATTAAATTTTTCTTTTGAAAGATGTTTCCGGGAAATGGAATGCATTAATTTTCATTAGTTTTGCTTTGCCTTTATTGTTCTGACTTTTTAAAACAACAATTTTTCTTAATTTTGGCTATAAAAAAATAAATAGCACTTTTCAAGGGACTATGTAACTATTGTACTGTAACATTAGCTCTTTAGGAATAATCGTTTGCTAAGAACAGCATACAAGTATTAGTAATACAGAAATTTTATATGTAATTTTATGTCTATATAATGTTCCCCTTAAAGAGTACTATATATATTCATTCATAGTTATTTATATTAACAGTTTCTTACAGCCTTTAAATATTATGCTAACTTTCAACAAATCTTTCCTAAATTTTTATAAAACTATATATTGAAAAATAAACCAAGTTTTCAGGAATTTTGCTTTACTGAATGGGCTAGTGGTAAATGTCAGTTCCAGATAATAATTTGTTTCTTTCTCTTCTAGGAATTACCCATACAGTAAATATGCTAATATTGAATAAGACAGCAGGAGTCTTTTTTAAACCATCAAGAAGGAAAATTTATGAATTTTTAGGAAGTTTTCATTTTCATCCTGGAAAACTATTTCTTCATAAACTAGTATTGGGAATTGAAACCAGTTGTGATGATACAGCAGCTGCTGTAGTGGATGAAACTGGAAATGTTTTGGGAGAGGCAATACATTCCCAAACTGAAGTTCATTTAAAGTGAGTAGGCATTATCTTGGTAGTTTCCACTTTTTTTTGAAAAATAAAATGAAATAAAATCTCAATTTATTACATATAAAAGGTAAATTTTAGGATCTAATTTCTTCTTTTGTGCAAAAGTCTTAATTGATGTAATTGGTCCTGGCTTTTAAGGACCTTCACAGTAACTTCCCGACCTTACCTAATCCTGTTGCCAAAAAGAAACAAACTTCGGTGTTTAACCATGAATTCCCTTCAGCAATGCCATTTCCTTTTGTCCAGCTGTATGTTTCATGGTCTCAACTGAAGTCCTAGGAAAGTACGACCTGACCTACAGCCTGTGTTAATCACTGAAAAAGAAAATCCTATTCACAAATATAAACATATATATATGTCATGTCAATACTTAATAATATACTGTTGTGTTAAAACACAGAATGGTGCCAGGTTTATAACCTCAGCTGTTTCCAGAGGGCCACCAGGCAGATTACATAAATAAGTGGGCTGAGAATAATGTAGAAAACAACTGTAGGAGGTCACTAGTCCACTCCAGCCAGTTGTTGCCATACAGGAATGTAGGCCTTATGTTATTTGATCATAAGAATTTTCAAGAGAATGGAAATCTGGAATGTTATGGTAATATCTCCCAAATTTTAAAAATTAGTAGGTAACTCCAATATACTAAAATATTGTACAGTACAACTATGCCTTCAAGCCATTAATTTCCAACATCTGAGTAGTGAAAAAGGTTGGTGTTCTGAGATCATAAACTTGTATTTGAATCGTGAATTAGCAGTTGGTATTCGCTCTGACTTTGGGAAGTTCCTTATCCTCTTTGAATCTGTTTTATTTTTTTTAATTCATCTTTTAAAATTTATTTTTAATTGGAGGATAATTGCTTTACAATGTTGTATTCTTTTCTGCCATAGAACAACATGAATCAACCATGAGTATACATATGTCCCCTCTCCCTTGACTCTCCCTCCCACCCCTCCTCCATCCCACCCTTCTAGGTTGTCACAGAGCTCCAGGTTGAGCTCCCTGTGTTATATACAGCAACTTCCTACTAGCTATCTGTTTTACACATGGTGATGTATATGTTTCAGTGTTAATCTCTCAATTCGTCTCACTCTCTCCTTCCTCTGCTGTGTCCTCAAGTCTGTTCTCTATGCCTGTGTCTTTATTCCTGCCCTGTAAATAGGTTCATGAGTACCATTTTTCTAGATTCCATATGTATGTGTTTATATAAATATTTGTTTTTCTCTTTCTGACTGTTTAATAGGCTTTAGGTTCATCCACCTCACTAGATCTTAACTCAAATTCATTCCTTTTATGTATGAGTAATATTCCATTGTATATGTATGTGTGTGTGCATGTATACCACAACTTCTTTATCCCTTCATCTGTCTATGAACATCTAGGTTGCTTCTGATTCTGTTTTCACATCTATAAAATAGGAAAGATAATACCTGCCTTATGGGATTGTGGGTTGCATGATAATTATAACAACAGAATATTATAAGTAGAAATAGTATACGTGAAGAGGCAGAGTAGGCCTCTAATGGTTACGTACTGAGAGGGGCTGCCGTGGGCCTTAATAAGGTGCAGTGAAATATTAGCAAGTCCTTGCCTTCAAGAAGCTTAACCTAATCTTTGAGACATGATATATAGACCTACAAGGAAAGTTAGGAGTGCAAGGCAACATAAAGTAAGTATCACAGAAGTAGTACAGACAATAACTTATTACCACACCTCAGTTTCACAGTCCTTTCACTATTTTGGTGTTATGGGACATCTGAACATAGGAATGTTAACTGCACAGAAAAGCCTACCCTGACCACTTTATCTGAATTAGGTACTCCCACCCAGTTTATTCTATATCATCATATCCTGCTTATTTTCTTAGTAGTTCTTTTCATAATTTTTATGTTTACTTATTTACAGTGTTTCCCCCAAATAGAGTCAGCTCCAAGGTGATGGTAGTTCTTTTCATAATTTTTATGTTTACTTATTTACAGTGTTTCCCCCAAATAGAGTCAGCTCCAAGGTGATGGAGGCTGCGTCTGTATTAATCACTACACTATACCTAGTGGCCGGCACAACACTTGACATGTTGTATGGGTCAGTGGCCTTGAGCGCTAGATAGGCCTTCAATGAATGGAGATGGAAAGACTATTGTAGACTGAGATAGTGTCATTGGCAAAGGCAAAGAGGTGAGAAAGCGCTGGACAAAAAAAACTTTCAGTTTAGCTAGGGTGTAAGTCACGTGAGAAGAATATACAAGCTGTTTCATACCAGCTCATCTCAGCATTTATTGAACACCTACAATGGCAAGGCAGCATCTGAGGCACTATGGGTACAAATATATGATTTTTTCCTCTGAGCAACTCACCATGTAAAATGGTTTAGATTCTGATTTAGCCACTGACTAGCTTGGAGACCTTGTACCATTTTCTGTGACTCAATGTCCCTATCTGTGAAATAGGGATAATAATGGCTACTAGCTCATAATATTGTTGTGCAGATTAAATGTGAATTCTTTTAAAGTATATAATGTAGTTCTTGTCAAATAGGAAGGGCTGAAAAAACCCCATCTATTACTGGTAACAGTAGTACTTCTCTTTCTATTATAAATTAGTGAAGAAGACAAAGAGGTAAACAGGTTGTTGTAAAACAGCATGTAAAGTGAAGTAATAGAGGTCTGCTTATGAGAGGAGTTCCTTTCTCCCAAGCCAGAGACCTGGAGGACAATCTTGACTTCTCCCTCACCACTCTGTACCCAAGTCAGTCATCCTGTCGTGGTAAATCTACCTTCCAAATATGGCAACTCCTCTCCCTTTCCACTGACTTAATTCAAACCCTTATTGTCTCTTGTCTGAACTCCTGGCTCCAGCCTTGAGGCTAAATGGTTTCCATGCCTCTTTATTAGCTTTGTTCCTTAAGCATCCATTTTCCATACTGTCTAAAAATTATTTGATTATTAATTGACTTTTAGCAATCATTGTTAATTCTTTGAGAATAAAGCCATTATGTTTTTCATCTCTTTCATCTCTGATGCTTAACATAATCCTTAGAATATATAGAAGAGGCACACAAAGAAGGGAAGTGTAGGCAAGTGGGGGAAGGAAGAAATAAGTAGAAGGGAGAGGATTTGAATTTAAAGTCTCCCAAATTCCAGTCATCACTGCTTTTTTTCTGGCAACACAGTATAGTACAACTCCAAGGATCAGAGAAGGTATCTGGAGAAGTATAGCTAGAAGGCTTTGAATAGAGTGACTTAATGAGAACTGTTTGAAATTGGTGGTGACAAACAGCCTGATCTCATCAATACTCATAAACTTAATTAAATGTGGAAAGTGAAGGAAAGGAAGGAGATAAAGATGAGCCTCGAAACCTAAGCAGTTTGGAGGTTATTGATGCCATTAACAGAATTGAGGAATATAGAAGAAAAAGTAGCTTTAAAGAATTAAGGAAAATTGTATTACAATATGAGCGTGTTGAAATAAGGTAATTCCTCTTAAATAGCGCCCTCATTGACTGACACATACATATTTTAACTATTAAATAAATAATTGCCCTTTGTATAGAACCTGCAGACCTTACAACATCAAATCATCAAATATTTGAAGTTTTTTTTTTGAGAGTAGAGGTGTATCTTGCAGACTCTCTATATTTTTGCTCTGCCCTCTGATTAGTCATATGCTGGCCTTTTTTTGCTAACAACCTTTGCCTTCTAATTCTTTACTCTTTCATTTGGAGTGATCATCCACTGCTTGTCCTACATGGACCAAAAATCAAAATTGCATTCTTGGATTAAGATTGGATTCCCAGACTTTATTTCAGGATTGCAAGCTGTCTACTGTCCTACCTCAAGTGCAGTGTGTTTAAAAATAAACCCGTCTTCTTCACAAAACTGTCTTCATGCTTCTGTTAGGATTTCTTTTCTCCCAGTCATTCCAGCTCAGGAT
Organism: Giraffa tippelskirchi; assembly: GCF_054371585.1. Lineage (NCBI taxonomy): Eukaryota > Metazoa > Chordata > Mammalia > Artiodactyla > Giraffidae > Giraffa > Giraffa tippelskirchi. The sequence continues at coordinate 69,528,413 of NC_137277.1, forward strand.
TTACCTTTGATGGCTTGGTTCCCCCTTCCCCTGTTATCCAATTAAAATTATTACAGTTTTCGGTTCTTGGTTCCTTTCCATTCTCATGATCATTCAGTTTAAGATGTAATAACCTTACACAAATGCTTTTGCAATAACCTCTTTAAAAATCTCCCTGCCTGCATATAGATTCCTTTCCCCAAAATCCTGATTTCCTTTCCTAAAACCCAATTTTATCCTTTCCTTTCCTTATTCAAGACTTCTTCCTTAGAATGCTTCTCAGAATTATTTTGGTGATTTCATTTATCAAGAAATAAATCCGTGGGAGTTTGTTGTGTACAATTTTGCAAAGTCAGCAACAGTACATTACATCCTTAATCATTGCATGTTGAGTTCTTATAATGTACTACATATCATAAGGCACACATAAGTAGAAAATACTTGACTGACTGATGTTTTTAGCTATATAATGATTAATTTGAAAATATGCCTTCAGCCATAATACATACTTTTTCTTCCTCTATTTTTATAATCTTAAACTTACAAAAGTTGGGTTTTTTTCATGTCTTTCAGAACAGGTGGGATTATTCCTCCAGTAGCTCAACAGCTTCATAGAGAAAATATTCAACGCATAGTGCAAGAAGCTCTCTCTACCAGTGAAGTCTCTCCATGTGAACTCTCAGCAATTGCGACTACCATAAAGCCAGGGCTTGCTTTAAGCTTGGGCGTAGGTTTATCATTTAGTTTACAACTGGTAGACCAGTTTAAAAAGCCCTTCATTCCTATTCATCATATGGAGGCTCATGCACTTACTATTAGGTTAACAAATAAGGTAGAATTTCCTTTTTTAGTTCTTTTGATTTCTGGAGGTCATTGTCTTTTGGCATTAGTTAGAGGAGTTTCAGATTTTCTACTTCTTGGAAAGTCTTTGGACATAGCACCAGGCGACATGCTTGACAAGGTAATTATTTAAGAATTAATATCTCCATTCTTTTTTGAACTATCACTATTCATCTAAATATTTCTGGATAATATCATATTAAACTGAGAAATATTTGAGCAAAACAAAAAGAGTAGTGCATAATTTTATGAAAGATTCCTTCTTACCCATTCTGAATAAGATGATATGAGGTTTACATCAGTATATAAAGGCTCTAATAGTTTGTATATATTACATTTATGTTTTTAGTCAAATAACATGTGAAAGAAAGTGCTTTGTGAAGTGTAATGTACCTTTTAAAATTGAAACAAGAGGATATATAAGATGACATAAGGACATTAAAGATGCACAACATTTTATTATTAAATGTTATAATTGTTGATACCACTGACAAGCAGATTTATTTTCCTTTGTTTTAGCATTCTAAAAATGACTTCTTATTAAAAAAACCTGCTTCTAGGGAGAAGGTGAGGGTGGGACGTTCTGGGAGAATAGCATTGAAACATGTATATTATCGTATGTGAAACAGAACACCATTCCATGTTCGATGCATGAGACAAGGGCTCAGGGCCGGGGCAATGGGATGACCCAGAGGGATGGGATGGGGAGGGAGGTGGGTGGGGGGTCCAGGAAGGGGAACACATGTAAACCCATGGCTGATTCATGTCAATGTATGGCAAAAACTATTACAATATTGTAAAGTAATTAGCCCCCAACTAAAATAAATAAATTTATAAAATAAAAAAATAAATAAATAAAAAAAATAAAAAAACCTGCTTCTATCAAGCTGAAATTCAAAAGAAATAGGGCAGGTTCTTATTCTGAAGTTTATAATTGAGCAGTCATTCTTATTTTCAAACCTATTTTCCATCCCCAATAGAAGAGCAAAAGTAGATAGGAAGGCAGTGATCAGCCACTATTGATCACTTGTCAGAAGGAGTAAGATGTCTGTCTTGACCGACCACCAGATACAGTCCTTAGTTCTAAAAGTATAGCATGTCTTATTCATCCAGGATAAAAATCATTTTCTTTGTACCTTGGTTTCAAAATGTACAGTTTCATGATGTTACAAAATTTTTTGTTTGTTTTTGGTAGGTAGCAAGAAGACTTTCTTTAATAAAACATCCAGAGTGCTCCACCATGAGTGGCGGGAAGGCTATAGAACATTTGGCCAAACAGGGAAATAGATTGCATTTTGATTTCCAACCTCCCATGCAACGTGCTAAAAATTGTGATTTTTCTTTTTCTGGACTTCAACATGTTATTGATAAGATGATAATGCAAAAGGAAAAAGAGGAAGGTATATTTGTAATTAGTAAAGTTGGACAGATAAGTAACACTGGATGGTACCTAAAAATACCTGCTCATTCCCGCAGGTATTGAGCAGGGGCAGATCCTCTCTTCAGCTGCAGACATTGCTGCTGCAGTCCAGCACACTGTAGCCTGCCACATTGCCAAAAGAACACATCGTGCTATTCTGTTCTGCAAGCAGAGAGGCTTGTTACATCAAAGTAACATAGTACTGGTAAGTCTTGTCATTATAGTAGTAATCCTTTACAGAATGTTCCTTTCCTTTCCAGAGCTTAATTGACCATAAGCATAGGATGAAAAGATCTTTATGCCATATGTTGTCCCTGACAGTAAGAGATTATGTAGAATAAAAACTAACAGCCATTTCTTATACAGGTGTGGCACTTTTATAGGACATCTGTACAGCCTGTGTGGCAAAACATTCAAGGCTGCATCTTACTGAATTTAAAAGAGGGTTTACAGTATGAAACAAAATGCAGTATAACTGCTATCATTGTTTTTAGAAAAATGGACTGTTTCCTTCAAATTTATGTTCCTTTGATAAAATCTCTTTAAATGTACTTAAAAGGCTTAATAAATTTCCTGTGTAACTGTATCTTAAACTTCATCCTTTTGAAAATTGTAAAGTGGGAAAATATTTAAACAGTAGGTTCACAAAATGGAATATTACACAAATATCAAAGGTAATAGTTTAAGAATTATGCAGTAAAATGAAAAAAATGCTTATAAGCAAAAACTACAGGGTCCAAAATACTGTATAATGATTGTACTATGAGGAAAGGGTTAGAAGAAAATATACAAAAATGATATTGATTATATGGTAATATTGAAGTTGTTGATTTTTTTTTTTCTTTTCCAAATGTTTAGATATACCACTTAATCATTTACCCACCTACCAAAATGTGATATTGTCTTATTGTATAATGCCGGTATGTTCCCCCGGTTTAGCTCACAGCTTACCTCATATTCATATGTGATATTTGTTCACTTTGGTCTTCTGAACTTTTTCAGGTTGTATCTGGAGGCGTCGCAAGTAACTTATATATCCGAAAAGCTCTGGAAATTGTGACAAATGCAACACAATGCACTTTACTGTGTCCTCCTCCCAGACTATGCACTGACAATGGCATTATGATTGCATGGTAAGCCACAGCATATTTCTGGTTCACTCGTAATTATGTAAACACTAATTGCTATTTCATCATGCTAAATTTTCTTCCTTTAAGTCTTCAGCTAGTTATTTTATTTTTAATGTTTCTTATTTAGGAATGGTGTTGAAAGACTACGTGCTGGCTTGGGCATTTTACACAACACAGAAGGCATCCGCTATGAACCAAAGTATGTGGTACCATTCATAATCTCTATGCAAGTTGTACCATAAAAGTCAAAGCCTGGATTTTGCTTTTATATTTAAGGTTTTCATTGACATTCTGGTGGTACTTGAAGAAAGATTACATTAATTTTTTTTCTTCTAACCTAGGTGGTAGATAACTTACAGGAAATATTTTTGTTATAGCAATAAATTATACAAATGTTGACAAATTATAGGTTAGAAACAGGGAGTAGGTAAGGATGATGAATTCTCTCGTTTGGGGCCAGAATGGAAACCATGTCCGTGACCTGGACTTCTGCAGTGTCAGGACCATCTCAGCACCAATTGCCATGCTGAAAATAACGAAAATGTGCAAAAAGTATCCAGGTGTGAGACTAGGTTGTGAGTATACATCTCCGCAGGAAGCTGAGAAAGTGCCAAAAGATAGTTTATTTTCTGCAATCCTTATTTCCCCTCCTAAATTGAAGTTCCTAGGAGTAGCACAGTTTTTCAATTTGTTATCAAGTTCTGGTCTAAGTTAATTCTGGAATAGTAAAAATAGTAAAGCATGATTATATTTCATAATCTAACATAATTCTATTTTCAGTATTGTTTCATCTGCTGTCTTAAAACTTTTCAGCATTTTAGTACGTAACTATCAGCCACGTGAACCATAGACTATTAAAGCTTATCATAAATGAACAGATTTTAATTAGTAGTGACAAAAAGAATCTCTTTAGTTGATGGCCTAGCCTCAGATGGAATCCACCATCTGATCCAACACAGCCTTCTTGGGGCAGTGTTGAGGCTGGAGATGATGGCTTTTAGGTTGGGGTCCAGCTGAAGCCTAGCACAGGGCAATATCCTAAACATGTAAAAAAAGCAGAAATCTGAGGCCAAAATTATTTACTGAAGAAGAACAGAGAAAGAGGGTAGGATCTAAGGCCTCCCTGCCACTAGTGACAAAGGAGCATAGAAAGGAACGAACCTGCTTTTGAAACCTCAGAGGAGCTGGTGGAAACCTGGTGAATTTCTGAAGTAGGAATGCATAGTTTAGCTGTATGGTAAACTTTTTAGCCTTTTAGCTTTGTAGAGCATAAAGCATTTTTTGTAATTTTTTTGTTTCAACTTTTAACTTATTTACAGTATTTGAGAGCAATAGAACTCTTTCAAAAACATCTCAACCCCAAACTCACTAAATCATGTACATTAAATATGTATAGTTTTTAACATGTCAATTATACCTCAAAGAGATTTATTTTATTTGTTTGTTCATTTTTTTGGGGGGGGGGGATAATGAAAGAAGTTTTAAAAAATTGCCTAATTTAGATTTCTAGCCTTCCTTTACCTGTTTTGCTAGTTTGAGGTCCTACTCTATTTATATGTATTCAAGAACCACCATCACATATGATAGTTATACACCAGATACATATACTTTTTGTCAGAATTCTAAACAAATAGTTTCCAGAACTAGTGACAGATCAGTAAGCAAATATTTGAAATAATGTGATTTGTCTGGTTTTGATGCAGATGTCCTCTTGGAGTAGATATATCAAAAGAAGTTGGAGAAGCTGCTATAAAAGTGCCACGATTAAAAATGAAGATTTGATTTTTGCTTTAAAAAAACATCCCTAAAGGTTTTTATTTGTATATAAAATATATAATATTAATTGTTCATCAAGACTTTCTTTGTTATTACTTTTCTTATGTTTGATGTTTAACCTGCTCTTCTGAGAGACAATAATAATATAGTCTTACAAGAGAGTATGGGGTTTTTCTATTTAATTATCAAAAACCAAAATAAAACATCTTGTGAGGAAAATAATATACTGATATTGGCAGGTGAAAAGAAAAATCTTGGAAAAAGTGTAGCAATTCTGCTAAATCATCACCCCATGTTAACACAAACGTAGATCTTTTCCCACCTCTCTCATATCAGAATAGTATAAGTTCCTATGGAAACATTACACTGACTTTTCTAGTGAGACAGCAATTTTAGAAAGGTAGCCAGGTCAAAGTCATGTCAACTCAGAATTCTAGGACAGAACAAAAGGAGACTTTCTCTAATAGAATGTAAGTTAGTAATTATAAAAATATATATTATTAGGTCTCTTCTCTGAAGCAAATGGGATTTCTATACATTTCTTAAGATCCATCTGAGATTTTAAAAAATATGACATGTAAGTAATCCCTCAAGGGTGTATTCTACTTTTTAGTTGGCCACATATATTAACATTCATTATTTTAGAAAGTATATTTAATTAGTGAAAGTATATGAGATGAAAAAGGATTTTTTTTTGGTTTTTTGATAATGTCCTTTGAATCTGAACTTTTACTGCAGATATTGTAACAGTTCATGACTTTTCTTCTGCCCAGATTTAAGGAACTGAATGTACTGTCCTTTGAATGTAAGGTTGATGCTACTGTTTAATGTCCTTTGAGAGGTTTTGCTAGTAAAGATTTATGTTACAACATCCATAACTGAATCAAGTTGTTAAAAGTCCATAGGGTCGCAAAGAGTCAGACACAACTGAAGTGACATAGCATGCATGCACAGGTAAGAGGCAGGTGATTTGATGAATTGAGACCTTTCTCATTTTTCATATAATTTTTAAAAATATAAAGAAAATGCAAGGTAATAAAAATAATCTTTATTTTGGCCCTGTACTTAAAGAGAAATACTGTAAAGTTTTAAGCATGGTAGGATGGTCTGTCTAGGCCAGGATACTCAGGAAATGCCTATGTTATTGAATGCAATAGTGATCCTCAACTTTGAAGCCACCTGAATCCAGTGACAAAGTTCAAAATTTGCTTCTAAAGGCTTTTTTTTTTTATGTCTACAGAGGCTTAATGTTTTGTTTATGTGAATTCTTAACAATGCTGAATAAATGATACTGGTTTTTATCATTTGAATTATTTATCCCTTTCTAGTATTAAAATTCTCCTCAGATTTTCCCCTGGAATTCCTGTATTTTAGTCTCTCCACCAGGAAGTTGTGACTCTGGACTGTTAAGATAATTTAGAATTGAATTTGGAGATTAAAGGAGTCTCTTATTGTACAGTGGTTAAAAGCACAGGCTTGGACTTTCAACCTAAGTACCTGTAGCTGCTATCACAATCACCATCATCATCATCATTGTTATGTGAAGGCATGTTGGAGAAAATAACTGCTAATTAACATACATGTTCCAATGCAGATCAGAGAGACTATAGAGACAATTGAGCAAAGTGGACAAAGAAAAAGGAGTACTCTTTAAAGGACTCACTGAGACCCAGTTAGCTTTTATGTCAAATCTGTTTGCTGCTCTAAAATATGAGAAGCAGACATACATCAAAGCTTGCACCTACTGGAAATAGTACTCTTTGGGCAAAGACATCACGTGATTCTAAGCCACAGAGAATATCATCTATTCCAGCTGCAAACCAAGGATGCTCTGTAGGGTATGCAGTCTGGTCAACAGTGGTGGCCACACTTTTTAGCCATACTTTTATGCTTGATAGGAAGTGATTTCAGATTTTTTTCAATAAAATGTTTTTAAATGTATACATTTCAGAATTTTATAAGGCTCATGCATCTGTAGTATCTATCGTGAAATATCTTATGGTAGCACAGTGAGGGTTAACATGTAGGCTACTTTGAATCAGACCTTTTTAGAGCAGCATACCAATTAAAAAAATGTTTCTAACATTTGATATATATATATGTATATATACACTAATTGTGTCACTTGTGTCAGCTGCTGTATCTTAATGGTTTTAGGTGCAGGCATTCTATTATAGAAAATGCTACTTAATTTTTGAAGCCATATATCAGACCTGATGTTAAATTCCAGTAGACATGCTCAGGAAGTTTTGTTAAACATCAATATCAAGAATTTGCATTCAAAAAGATTATTCAGTTATGTATATTTTAGCCCAGTTGAAAATGAAAAATTTTACAAGATTGCTCAGGAATCCGTTCACACTAAAATGCTTTTATTAGCCTTCTGCAGGCTCCGGATTAGCTTTCTGTACATGTTTCCCAAGTTGGTTCAAAAGCACTATTCTTGGTCTTGATACAGTTATGATATCTGATGAAATTGCAGATGAAAAGGAAAAAACATTATGAGAAACAGTAGTCTTTTTTGTTGTTTTGAAGAGTCCCATGAAGTTAGTTACAGGAGGTATAAAAGTCAAAGAATCTCTTGGTTGAATTTTGGGTTTTAATTTTCTTCGGTGCTCTTTCCCTAAAAAGGAGAGAGCCATAATTAAGTGTCTCTGAAGCCTAAGAGCCCTAGGAATAGTCTCATTGCTTTTAGTTCTATATATTTCTGTTTCTTCACATCGCTGAAACATACTAAGAGAACACATCAGTAGCTTCCAGACTTTTAGATGCTGGAATGCAAAAATCTGTGGGATCAATATATGGTTGCAAACTTTTTATCATGCCAAGTTGTCACTAATAAAAGAACAAATCCCAGCTACTTTAAACATCATTTTGTAAAAGAAGGGATATTTTCATGTCAAAAGAAGGTGTAAAAGCCATTATCTTAAATTGGAGGACTTTACTTGAACGAAATTAACTTTATTAGATACCTAGTTGTCCTTTTTCCTTTTTGTCTTATGTTATCACAAACCTGGTCTGGACTTTGCAGACCATTACTGGTATACATATTATTCAGAAACCAATATTAAAATGAAGGAATAATGGAACTAGCTTTATTCTTCTAGGTAAATTACTCTTACACTAAAGAAGCTATACAAAAACCAGACCATACAGAAACCATTCTACTACTGATGATATTCAAAAATATAGCTTCCCACACATACCCACCTTCCCTCAGATACTCCCTGATAAATGAAGTTCTTCCCTGTCCTTTTCTTTTCCTATTCTCTGTCTTTCCATTTGTGACTCCAACAAAGTGATCCTGATTTCAGAAAGTTCTGTCTTTGCTGTTGCAGTAAGGTAACACACCGAGTGGACTGATCTGGGGTCCTACACTAAGCACACATGGTCAATCACTAAGCATATACATAAAATCAGTGAGTCATTTATTTTCTCTGTTACTTGTCTAGTAGGAATTGGATACTAACATAATCAGAGCTGGATTCTGATCTCACAGGCCTCGGCCACTCAGCCATCAACTATAAACTTACCTATCAGCTCTATAAAACTGAACATAGTATCAATGGAAAGAATGTCATCTCTGCTGTAAGAACTTATAGACAAGTTGTACATGAAACAGTAATAGCAAGATCATAATTAAAGTCATACTTACATGTTTCAATAATGACATTTCTATGCATGGCTCATGAGAAAAGCAAAGTAAGAAAGGGATTTCTGTCAAATGACATAACTGGAGAAGCCTTAAAAGGAATGATTAACACAGCACGGGCTTGTAAATGGGAAGATATTTTAGGTATGTAAAACCAGAAAAGCAGAAGTTTACCGGGAAACATTTTTTGGTAGCCTCTACATTTTGAATTCTTAGAAATAAAACAATCATAAAAGGTCAGAATAGAAAGTATCTCAGAGATAAAAGAAAATTCAATTACCTTTCTTAAAGACAGGAATTATGGATGGTCCTCCATTTTTCTCCAGACTGAAAGGAAAACACTTTTATCACAAAAACTAGAAATATATAAAAACTTAATATACCCAGGTACCATATTCAGTGCCTAGTGGTCTAATTTATACATGTTATCTGTACTAACTATGCGTGTTACCTGTAAGTATTTTATAGTCCATCAGTCATTTATTCACTTACCACCCAAAACATGTGGAAGATTCAGTATGCTTGAAGTGAACAGGAAAAGTTTCATGGAAGAAGAGACACTTCAGCTAGGTTTTGAAGAAAATCAGTCTTTAAATAGATGAGTTGGGGGAGGGTATTCCAGATATGGGGAACAGAATATGAAAAATTACAATACTATAAAACAGCATGGCATGTTCACAGTGCACTAAGTAGTCTAGTGTGATCAGAATTAAAGTTATCTGGAGACTTGATGGGAGATAAGATTGGAGAATAAAGATCAGGTCATTTTGTGTACCATGAATAAGAGAAAATTTAAACTTGATTTTCAAAGTAATGTGATACTAATGAAGTATTTCAAGCTAAAGAATAACAAGGTATACCTAAGTTGATATGATGTGGCTTTAATAGAAGAATTTTAATCATTATCCTGTACATGTAACATATAAATATGGTGTTACAAAATTTCCCTGGCAATGTAATTTTAAATATTAAAACTGCTTATGATGGATGTGTTCCTGGTTAATTTGATGAGGAACATTTGCTTTTGTCAACTTTAATAAGACAGGCCCCAGTCTGTTCACTATGCCAATTTCATGGCTATAGGGTAACATGAAACTGGCTAGTACTTTAGGCTCAGATTATTTTCACATAGGGTCAGTTAACAGTAAAATTTTATTTCTCTACATACTTCAAAATTTACACATCCAAAGACTCTTCTAATCTGCCATTTTTGAGGCTGAAAGAGGGTGTGGGAATAGAGAAGTGGTATATGCTCCAAAACAATGCTGCCATGACCCCAACCAAAATTAATCTACTTTATGTTTCCAGTAGTGGTATCAAGGAATATTTTGTGGAAATTAATAATATTTTAGCACATTTCCTGTAGTTTCATTTAAATAAAATTCCTTTGCAGCATTGTTATGAAAATTAAAGGGAATAGTCAATCTATATAAATACTGTAAGAGTGCATAGGATTATTAGTTATGGGAGTAATTGTTATTTGTTTACCAGTTTTACTCACTTGGTAGTCATTCCTGTAAGGTTACTGACCACTTGTTATTGTTTATAATCCTGAAAATTGAGAGTTCACAACTCCAGGGGATGCCATTCACCTCACAGTGATTGTAGATGGCAGTCAAGTTTACTAGGGAAGGAGTATCTTATTCTAATTCCCAAAAAGTTGCCATATGGGCTAGCTGTGGGAGTGACTGTGTAAAATAATACTTCCATTATTTAAAGTAAATTAATTTTTTGAATAAGTAAATATTATTTTAAACATTTTTTAAATTAAAATTTTTAAACCCAGAAAATTAAAGCAATTATAATTTAGTTTTCCCTGGATTATATAAAATTAGATAATCAGTTTTGGGTATTCAGTTTTTCAAAGAATTCAAATTAAAGTGACTGAAGATATACTCATTTTTCTCTATACTTAAAATTGATTTATAGAACCATGATACACTACTGGATTCTATTGTCTTCTATTATCATAGAGTTAATAATATATCTTGAGTAGTTCTGTTTCCAATGTGTAAATAGCACTATTTGCAGAGACTTTTAATTCAGCTGTAAGTACAGAAGAAGAGAAAATATGCCCATTGTAAGGAGATTCTCCTCTCCTTTCTTTTTATAGAAACTTAAGTTCATGGTAGAACTGCAACACTGAAGCAAAATCCTCTGAATTAAATGCCTGGCAAACTTTGCCATAACTTTAGCCACTGGGTCTGATTTAGCCCTATTTATACCCTGTGTTGGAGAAGGCAATGGCACCCCACTCCAGTACTCTTGCCTGGAAACTCCCATGGACGGAGGAGCCTGGTAGGCTGCAGTCCATGGGGTCGCGAAGAGTCGGACACAACTGAGCGACTTCACTTTCACTTTTCACTTTCATGCATTGGAGAAGGAAATGGCAACCCACTCCAGTGTTCTTGCCTGGAGAATCCCAGGGACGGCAGAGCCTGGTGGGCTGCCGTCTATGGGGTCGCACAGAGTCGGACATGACTGAAGCGACTTAGCAGCAGCAGCAGCATACCCTGTGAATTTGGCATAGCTTTGAATCAGATGTAAAAGCCCCATTTGATGCCAAGGTCATAGTGGCATTCCTGGTTGTCTCAGAGCTCTCAAATGTACCCCAAATCTACCAAAAAATGACTTCCTGAATCATCCCGCCAGGCTCCTCTGTCCATGGAATTCTCCAGGCAAGAATACTGGAGTCGGTAGCTATTCCCTTTTCCAGGGGATCTTCTTGACCCAGGGATTGAACCCTGGTCTCCTGCATTGCAGGCAGATTCTTCACTCCTTTGAGCCACCAGGGAAGCCCAGTTTGAACTTGGAGGCAACTAATCTTCCAAAAACTTCTGAAAAGGGGGATGAATAACCCTGACAAGACAGGATCCCCAAGATCAGTTGTATTCTTGTCTGCACTCTAAATTCAGTTGGTAAGGTGGAATTAAAAAGAGGCTTTGGCAATGGACATTTAGAATGAAGTCTTTCGTTTGTTACACAGTGCATAGATTCATATCAAGGATAGTTCCCTTTGTTTGATCTTCCTTAAACTTCCTTAAAAATTCATCTCAGTAATTTCACTACTGCCACTTCAAATATAGGAATAATACCTTAGGGAAGGAAGTCCCACTTTTTGTTGCATTTCAAATTCCTTTAAAAATGCTGGGTTTATACTTGCATCTCTGCTGATATTATTTGTTATACGAAGGAACTGATTAGGCTTATTCCTGCATTCCTTTAATAAGAGTCGGAAAGCATTTGCATTGTAAGTTAAGTAACCAAGAGCACTGGAGCAAGCCATGCGAACCTAAGTGAAGAAGAAACAATTTCCCCTTTAACACTGAGCTTTGTTCTTAAAATATCTAACCCAGTGTGTTCATTAAATATTTCGTAGGAAGTCTCTGTAGAGATCACACAGCAAATATGTATGTCAGCTGATGGCAATTTACAGACAGAAGCATAGCCATATTTTGGGGGAGGGCTGTGAGTTGCCATTGATTTCGAGTAGTTGTTCTCAGTCCTGGCTGCATTTTGGAATCACCGGTAGTTTAAAAAAAAAAAAAAGCCCACCAACTAATTACAGTCTCTCTTAGTAGAATCTGGTGTCCTGTATTTTTTTAAGTGCAACAGTGATTCTAACGGGCAGCCCAAGTAAGAACTTCTGAGTTTGAACTAAGATAGTAGGTCTCGGTTTTGCTGTGAATTGGAATCACCTGGATAGCTATGAAATTCTTGTCTGTATTCCACCCCCTAGAAACGGATTTAATTATTTTGGAGTGCAGCGAACTGAACATTGGGACTTTTCAGAACTGCACAGATGATTATAATATAGGGAACTAGGTAAGAAACCATAGCATAAAAGTAAGTTAAAAATAAGCCACCCAAGGAAGCAACTCAGTTATCCACGGGCAAAACCAAAGAAACAAGCACAGATTCAGGCCATGGGACTCCAGAAAGAGTCATCCTTTCTTTGAAGAAGATACTCTCTGCATCTCACTCTGAAGTAATTAGGTTGTTCATATAATAAAGTGCATCCCTGGGAAGTTCTTAGGAAAACCTCTTCATGGTGGCATAAGAAATGTTGAAAAAAATGAACGTAAACCAAGCCCATGCAGGGTACCAGAAGGCTGACATATTGGTCTTTACACTGACGTACAACTTCTGTCTATGCCCCCAAATCTTCCATGGCTTGCACAGTGATTCTGGAGCAGCAGCCTCAGCTTCTGGGAACATGTTAGGAATGCAAAATATAATGCTAATTCTACACCAGATATATTAGATCAGAAACTTTGGGAATGGAAGCCAGCAGTCGATGGTGTAACAAGTCCTCCAGGTGATATAGCCTTAAAGTTGGAGAAATACTGCCTTAGCCTTTCCAGGAAAAGCAAAAGAAACAGAAGCAACACACTATCATAGCCAACTGGGCTTCACACACCCTCACTCTTAACTGTTGGGCACGTAAGGAAAATCTTCCAATGGATTCCACTTTCACTCATTACAAATAATCACAGAAATGACTGAGTGACTTTAATTATAAAATATAAAATATTTTATAAATAAGTATTTTTGTATCATCCATGTACTTATTCATAGACTGAACCTTAAAGCCTGAAGTTAAAACCAATGTGCGTATTTTGTGGGAACCAGAATTGTGAATGGCAAAGGTAGGACTAGAAAAATCATAAAATTTTGAGTTAGTAATATGAACTGTTTATTATATAACACTCAACCTGTGGAGAAATTTGCCCACAGAAGTGAGAGAGAGGCAAATTATTTTTAGGATATTCTGTTTTAGAATTACTTTTTCTTACCTCTTCCTGTCCTGAGTACAAATGATAGCAGAGCTGTTGGATTGTCCCTAATGTGGTAAATGCTTCTGGAATACCAGCTCTAGAATGAGCCAAGGTAGCTATTAAGTTCCCTATAAATTAAACAAGAAAAAATGCATGTCATTTAATTGATATAAACCAATATACTGTGCCTTCATTCATTTGCATATATTAAAATATTAAAAAGATTTTGAGTCACATCTCTATTAATGAAGAACTGCTGAGGAAAAATATGTGTGTGTTAAATATAAACTTTCCCCCAAATTATGGTTTGGTTTTCTGTCACAAACAGTAAAAGTTAAATAGGTTCATTTAAGTGTGAAGAATTTTGAAAAATCAGAGGTTTTCTTCCTCTTGGCTTCAGAATATATTTTATTTTGAGGTTTTATGTTTTTTAATGATTATGAACATAATGTTTGAACTATGTAAGAAAATTTAATATCCTTTTTGCAATTCAAATGGTTTTGAGTTAAGAGCTTAATTATATTTTTAAAATCAAGCAATATATTGCTTATTGACATTTAAGATCATTGAAGTTCTTCCCATAAAAGCAGTGTTTTGAGATTGAAGTAATAAAGTGATCTAGTAATTAAATAAATGTGCAGCTACCAACTTAAAATTGTTTCATTAGAATTTGTGTTTTATTTTTAGAGATATCATGTGATATTCTTTCACAATATTGTTGCTGTGTTGGAATAAGTGTAACACAATAAATCTATTTTTACATTTGTGGGTGGATACTTTATTGAGGTATTCACTGAGTTTTTGTTCTCCTTGTGTTTTTTCCAGCCTCCATTAAAAGCCAGAAAGACTTCTGTATTTATGGCCTCAGAATGAGGAGAGCCGGGTGGTATGGTCTAGATAACGACCTTAGTAATGATAACCTTACTTTCAGGCTTATATTTTCTAAAGCCTGAGTTTATAGAAGAGGAGGAAGGAGAAAAGGTGTCTTTAAATATAGGGAGTAAGAAATGGGTAAGGGCAGAAAATCTAAGACTAAAACAGATAGCAGGACTTTTCGTGAAGAATGGCTAAGTGGTACACATGGGAAAACTGAACTGCTGGCAACAGAAATATCAGTATATGTAAAATTTCTGTGCTTTTGGAGCCTCTTCTGGAAACCATACCAACTTGGACTTGGGCATATCATTTATTTTACTTTATACCTGAAATCTAAGTATCTGGCTTTGCTTGAGAAATCCCAGGCATGCATATGACTCTGAAGGTGCATATGACTCCAGTGGTGGAGTGCAGAGGAAGCCAAATAATTTTTGAGATTCAGCATCTACCAGGCTGGGAAAATTAATATTTGAAAGCTAAAATGATATGGCATTTCTTGCACAGAGGAGTTTATGAGGTAAAATTTAAACCCACTACAATTGTTTTTCAGAGTCATAGAATTACTATGACTAAGAATGTTATTTAGATAAAAATATATTTAATAACTTATTTTAAACATGTATTTTTTTTCTAGCTAATTTTTGTTTGTTTGAATTTACCTTAAGAAGGCAATGGCACCCCACTCCAGTACTCTTGCCTGGACAATCCCATGGACGGAGGAGCCTGGTGGGCTGCAGTCCATGGGGTCGCGAAGAGTCGGACATGACTGAGTGACTTCACTTTCACTTTTCACTTTCATGCACTGGAGAAGGAAATGGCAACCCACTCCAGTGTTCTTGCCTGGAGAATCCCAGGGATGGGGGTGGGCTGCCGTCTATGGGGTCGCAAACTGAAGCGACTTAGCAGCAGCAGCAGCATTCAAATGTAACTTTATGGCAGCAAGTGAAAATTTTTTTTGGTGTATTCAATAATCCCTTTCAGTTAAAAAACAAATACTTTATTTTTTGGTAGTTGTCTCTCCTTATGGCTGTCATTTTGATACTGTTTTATGTTGTATTAAGCGTGATAGATCAAGCAAATTAACATATTTATCATCTGGAGAGTTAGATCTGGATAGATATAGTCAAACAATTAGCACTAACTATGTCAAGAGTGCTACTGGACCATTTTGCTTTGCTATATTGCATAGCAACATAGAGAACTCAAACATTAGCCAAATATGCACATTTAGTTAAAAGGAAACAGAGGTTATCAAGTATAAGTCTGCCAGTATTACTATAAATTAGTGTATAAATTTTGTGGGTAGTTCATAGTTGAATTCTCATTTTACATTCTGAAAAAATTAGAGGTTTAAAAAAGTAATTAGGAAATCAGAAGGGCTCTAATTGGGGTGCAGATAGACTTTCATTGTTCCATGTAGACTTAACTCTGGAGTTCCATGTAGACTTAACTCTGGAGTTCCACATAGACTTACATGAATTCATTCTTAAAACCATGTGACAGAGTATCAGGCTTATTTTATTACTCCTCAGATTACAAAAAAAGAAAACCTTTTTGAAAATAGTTTTATGTGGATATGATTGACTTCTAGTTATTTCTTACCTGTCAAGACAATAGTAGTGGAATCAGCCGAATATAGACTATCAACTAAAATGGTAACACCTCTCGCAGTCAAAGTAATGTGGTCCACATCTATAATGACTTTAGCTAATACAATAATCTAAAAATAAAAAAAGCATAGAATCATTGAACATTTTCTACTCAGCTTCTGTAATTAACCTTTTATTTCTGAGGGGATGCTTCTCAGGAAAGTAAGAGGGTCAATTTGGTATGATCCAATAAAAGAAAAGCAAGCTGTGTGGTGAGGACCCAGAATGTGTTTCCCTATCTGATTACTGAGTAACCATTGTAGGCCATATTATTCTTCCATATTCTTTCTACAATGTTTGCAGCTTTTGCATCTGTAAAGTATGGGTTCACAGAAAATACTTCTCCTAAAGTTCGCAAGATAGACAAAGAAGAGAGAATAAGATCAAGAAGAAGCCAGAAACATATGTTGTCTATATGGTTGAAGAATCAGGTGATCAGCTAAAGATCCGCAGTTAGAAAACTTGTTTCTCTACCTACTGCCTTGTAAAATAGGGGTGATGAAAATAATACTACATGCCTGTCAACCTGATAGGGTTGTTTTAAGCATCAGATGAGGCAAAATTGCCTATTAATTTGTAAAAAACAAAAAAGCCCACACCGTGTTGTATAGTCGCTAAGTCACGTCCAATTCTTTTGTGACTCCATGGACTGAAGCCCACCAGGCTCCTCTGTACATGGGATTTTCCAGGCAAGAACACTGGAGTGGGTCGCCATTTCCTCTCCAGGGGATCTTCCTGACCCAGGGATCAAACTTGCATCTCCTGCATTAGCAGGTGGATTCTTTACCATTGAGCCACCAGGGAAGCACCGAACCTTGTAAAATTCTACATAAATGAAGGACTCATAAATAATGGAATTCTTATGAGGTGGAAGGGGGTGGTGTAAAAAATACTGTGAATTTTACAAGATCAGTTAATATTTTCCAGATCCAATGTTTTTTGTAACTTTCCAGTTTTCACTAAAAAAATATATTGATTTGAAATTTTAACCCTCAAATTTATACCTGAAATGCTGCCATTGCCTTCTCAGTTTCAATTGTTGATTTAAGGAAAGGTTCAAAAATTGATATGCTCATTGTTCCATTTTCCAATATTAAGTATTGTTGAAAGCAATTATTGAAGGCAAAAAGGGTTAATGCATAGCCTGCTCTTAAACAAATATCCTGGAAACAGGAGAGATGCATTATCTTTAACTTACTTCATTTATCATGTTACTCAAGGCAATAGGTTTTGAATACTTGCATATTATGATACATTTCATTCTTATCTCTGGGAGTAAAATAAGACATTATTGGGGAAAACGGGTAGTAGAGTTGCTCCAGAATGTTATTGAACAGATAAAACAGAGAGTTAGGTCATGGTATCAGGGAGAAGAGAAGAGAAAAAATTTTTAATTTTTAAATGGAATGTTAGATTACGATTGTGTAAATGAATACCTAAATGTAATAGGAATCTCCATAATTTTATTAACCTTCAACTTTTTTATCATATTTTTATTTCAGCATTTTAAAATAGAATTGATAAAAATTAAAATTTCTCTTGTATAGCGTGATATATATTGAATTTTATGCATTCTGAGATGATACCGCTCATTTCTTAAAATAAATTTACTTGTAAAATTCTGCTGTATTCTAAGGGAGAATAAAAAATGATTCCTTTTTAAAAATCACATTTTAACATTCTGGGACTGGGCACAGAGCAAAAGTCAATTTTCCCTTTGGCAGTCCATTTGCCAAAGATTTACAAGTATGGTTGATCTTCTAGAAAGACCCAAAAGATAGAATCTTATCCCTAAATCTTATTTTTAGTATTGTATTTGAACATTGTGGTACAGAGAGAGAGAACCATTCATTTCAGTGTGAGAGAATGTTAATCTTAGTGAATTTTCTTCTGTCACTGTTAATCATATTAAAATGCTATAGGTACATATGAAATATTTGCAGATAAAAGTATATGATGCCTGAGATTTGCTTCAAAAGTAATATATGAATAGTGAGGGAATATGTAAATGAAATAACTGCTGAAGGCCGGTCATGGGAATATGTGAGTATGCTACTTTGTCATTCTATTTCTGTTTGAATTTTTCCATAATAAAAAGTATGTACTCACCAAGTACTCTGGTACAAAGTAGCTCCAATACTTTGGCCACCTGACAAGAAGAGCCAACTCATTGGAAAAGACCCTGATGCTGGGAAAGATTGAGGGCAGGAGGAGAAGTGTGCGACAGAGGATGAGATGGTTGGATGGCATCATCAACTCAATGGACATGAATTTGAGCAAACTCATGGAGATAGTGAAGGACAGGGAAGTCTGGCATGCTGCAATCCATGGGGTTGCAAAGAGTCAAACATGATTTAGCAACTGAACAACAACTTACAAAGTAGTCACCTGATCACAGGCAAGAAGAAACGTCTTAGGAATAAAGGGAAAAGGTCCAAAGAGTGGAGCAAATGGTAACAATCTGGGAGGAATTGTAGAATGATTGAAAGTAGAATGGCCAGTAGAAGGAAAGGGAGAACATGGGTGTCCCTGAGGAGCAGGTTAATGAGAGTAACATGTAGATGGAACAGAGTAGAGGGAGGAAATGTGGTCTAGAAAGTCAGTCAGATGAATCCCTACCCTGTTATTGCCCATATTACAGCAGCACATCTCCATCTTTTTGTGTACTACAGTAGAGTAAAATTCTGTTTAAAAAAAATAGTAATACAATGACTTCATTTCTCCCCTTTACCACTCTCCTTTTTTCCTCAAAATCTCCCTGAGCTGAGACATAATTGGCAATGTTCTTTCCTTATTGCTCAATGCACCATAGAATAACAATAGTCTGGGAGTTTCTCTGTTTCTCTAGGGTTAGTGTGGCCCATGGACCAGCGATAGTTCACAAAATAGTTGACAAAAGGATTATAGAAACGGAGAATACTTAAAAGAAACAGCTCTTGCTTACAGTTAAATACCAATTAATAATAAAGGAAAAAATCTTAAATCACCATTAGGCATATCACAGTAATTATTATTGCATCAATGGATCCTAAAACCAGTGAGCAAAAGCACAATGCGTAACACAGTATTTCCATAGTCTCAGAGACACTCACCTCCAAATACTTGTTAATTACAAAGGGAAGAACAGTAACTAAAGGGAGAAATATGGAGACACCACTTTAATCAGGCACCCCAAGTTAACACGGCCAGTTATAAGACATCAACATCGTGTACTCCCTGCAATGGTGCACTGGGAAAGTGAGTGAAGTCTATGTATGGTGTTCTCAACCAAAATGCATGACCTCAGTTTAACCATGAGAAACAGCAGATAAATTGAGGGACATTCTAGAAAACAACTGGCCTGAACTCATCAAAAATATCACAGTCATGAAAGGCAAAGGACTTGAGTGTCACAGATTAAAGGACGCTAAAGAGACATGATAACTAAATGCAATGTGGGATCCTGGATTGGATTTTGGAATAGGAAAAGTACATTGGTGAGAAACTGGCAAAAGTTAAATGAAGTCTGCAGATTAGCTAGTCGTATTGTATCAATGTTAATTTCCTGATTGACATCCAAGAAAGCTGTGTACTTTCAGAACACTCCGTACTATTTTTGCAGATTTATGGAAAGTCTAAAATTATTTCAAAATTTATAGTTTGGTTGCTTTAAAATTATCTCCTCATGACAGATTGCTGGGAAAAAAGCTATTCCTTCATCACAAATAGTTTGAGAACCACCACTCTAGAATACTGGGTAAGAAGTAGATGACTGAAGGTTGAAAGGTCATAAAATTAAGTTGAAATTTGATGCATTCAGGACAGAAGAGATTTGTTGTTTGGCTTGTCACCAAGCATTAAAATTGCTACATTTCAAAGATGAAATATGACAACTATGAAAAATATGAAACAATATTATTATATCATTACAAACTAACAAACTAACAACCTACCAAAGATATTTTACATTTTTTAAATAATACATTTGAATATTGCATGAAAAAGATGATGAAATTTTCTAACATTTCATAAAGTTATTACCTTATCTTCTGAGTGAAGAAGATAAAGGACATCAGCATAATCAAATCCTTCATTTTCTTGTAATTCCTTCTGTAAGAGATCATTCCTTAGGACAATGCATGCCAAGGAAAATGCCACTTCAACCTACATATGTAATTTTCAGAAATATATTTTTCACTCATGGCTTATCAAATGACACATTTCATCATTCAAATATCTATATAGGATATACCAATTCAAAGATACCATAGAATACCATTAATTCCATTTCTCTGACTAGTATTTAGAGAGTGGGAATTACAGCTTCTGGAAAAATTCCCCTCATAATTTTTAACAGCTGAGAAAATAATCTTTCTGTGTACCACACAACCACAAAGCTCCATTTGAGGGCACAGGGGGAGGTAATCAGGGCCTGCAGTACGTGTGAAGAAATTTATCATAAGTGCATAGTTGTATTCCTTCTACATCTAAAAAAAACTTTTCTAAAAAAAATTTCCTAGCATGGTGCTTGTTAGCTACTGATCATTGGGATGTAATGCTCTAATGGAATGCTTTCAACTGAAGCAAAGCATTTGGGAATAATTCTGAGGAAGTTTTCTTCTGGTTCTGGAGTCGTTTAAGGCACATTCTAAAGCCCTTAAAGGAGACTGTTAATGAATCTTGGTATTACTGGGCTCGGTAGACAAATTTTTAAGTACTACACCGTGGATTTCTATAAAAAGCATTGTGAATTTGAAAAGCATGATTATTATTGCAAAAATATTTACTATAGAATCTTACTTGAGGAAAAGTATTAAAATGTCAAATATTTATGTTCTATTTTAATAAGTTTAAGAACTCATTGAAAATATATGCTGAAATATAGACAGATGCAACTGAGCAAACTGTTTTGCCATGAAAATGTACATTTTAAAATAAAAAATGTATTTTATATGTCATTTTCCTTAGTCTTGAGAAATTTATTTGTACTTTGAAAGTCAGTGCAGTTTTTACATATAATTCAAGCCAAAAAGTGCTAGCATGTGCTTCTTTGTTTCCCAAATCAACTTCTGTAATGACATAATCTCTTTCACGGCAAGAAAAGCCAGATAACTTATAACATCTTTTCTGATAACAAAATAACAAACACCTTCCTTAAAAGAAATCATGCTATATTTACTTATATATTTTCTTCATAGGTTATTTTTATTTTCTGATTTCCAACAGAGCCCTTACCAAATTTTAAAGAGAAAATAAATTTTTTGTCATTATAGTTTGTGTGGCCAAGTATAGATGTCCTGAATTTCTAAAACCTTGGTAAAGGATTTTAATAGATGTAAATGTTATTTTACTAAAGGCATTTAACTAGAAGTAAATGGAAGAATGAATGACTCTTCAGCAACTCATAGTAATTCCTAGCAGTGTCCACCCTTGAGAAAAGTATTTCTGCCAGCCAACACAGGTTGCTTGGTGGAAAGTAGGGCTGTTTTGATGGTGTAAACACTGACAGGATTCATTTATATTTGAGAAATTTTACTACATAAATCACACATCCTCATTATCCCCACCCAGGTTTAGCAACCAGTATCTGAGGAAGAAGGGAAGAAATTCTATGAATAATCAAATATCTGAGGAATAAAACTTCTTCGATAAGTAAGGACAGAAGACTAAGACTTTCTTGTTAAATCTGAAGAAACCATATTTTAATAAAATTTAGTAAATATCTTTGCTACTCTCTTTGCAGCAATTTTTTTCACTTTAATAAGGGGTTTTAATTTCCTTCATATTTTTGTTTTTGGCATTCTAGTCTTAAAATCTAGATAAGAAAATTAACCCAATTCCCCAGAATTCAGGTGTTTTTTTTTTTTTTTGTCTTTTGAAGTATCAAAGAATCCACAAAACCTCTTTCTGTGGCAACTTTTCTGTTTTAAAACTTCTGGGATTTTGTGATTTTGTGTTTGGCAGAAAAAACACAATTCTGTAAAGCAATTATCCTTCAATGAAAAAATAAATTTAAAAAAATTAGGATTTTGTTTACAATGTTAGATATTTTTATTATACTTCTGAGCTTGCCTAAAGATAAAAATTATTCTTTAAAAAGTCATTTATGTTAATTTTTACTATATCACACAAAAGTCTTGTATATACCTTAATATTAGGAGAAGGGTGACTTCTCAGTAGTTGAATAAGTACTGGAAAGGCATTTTCATCTACAACAAATTGTTGACTAATGGGATTGCTTGTATGAGCGACACCTGTAAGAATCCACATCTCAATGAGATAACGTTTTTTCCATCTTGGAAATGGTGAAGTCAAACATAGCTCAATATGTTTGGTTCTCAATGTGTCCTAGCATAATATGGTTGGTAAATTACAAAAGGAAATGCTTTATTGACACTATTTTACCTTAATTAACTTTTTAAAAGGCAAAGTGATTAATCCTGGAAAATTTACTGTTAGAACAGTTTTCTAATAGTCACAAAACTAAGAAATTAGAAGTGCTGGACTATCAGGGAATAATAATGTAATAGCTATCATTTATTTAAAAAATAATTATGTGCAAGGTACTTCAGCTTATAGCTGCTACTGTTTTCCATTAAAAGTTTGTTTTTATAAAAATAACTTGAGTAATCACCTGGTTAAAACTGGATTCCTTAAATACTCATACTAAAAAGATAATCTTACTTCTTCTAAGCATACTACTTTAAATCGCAGCTCTAATCTCAATTAAGAGACTCAAATCATCTTTCTAGTGGACATGAACAAACAATTTAAAATTTTTTCTTTTACCAATAAATGCCACACTACAAGTACAGTGGGTTTACATAATTAAATATAAGTACAAGATCGGGCCCCTTTAGGAACAATGAAGAGAAAGCATCTACTTATTATTACCAGGTGAAGTTTGAAGCAACTAAGGGAATAGGAGCAGCAAAGAATACTTTTGTTTCATTGTTCCCTACTCCCCTTTTCCATTGGCCACCAGGAGATGTACACAAACAATAATTACATGAATATTCTTCATTCAACAGTCAAGTATTGAATGCCTGGTGCACCAGGCACTGAGGTAGGGAGTGTTGCATGCATGTTGTATGAAATACCTAAGATAAAATTGGCAAAATATGTGCAAGAATTGTACATTGGAAACTATAAAACATTGCCGGGAGATATCAAAGGCCTAATTAATGAAGAAATATGTGTGACTATGGAAGGTTAATTCCTTTGCAAAGAAAGGAATAACAAGACCTAGTGGCCACTACATAAACAAAGAATGACTATGGAAAGAGAGTGGAATAGAAAAAGCTGCATTAGAAACACTTCTGTATCTTCAAAAACATATAGTTCCTAAGATTCAAAATAAGAAATATTTTTCTCTTAAACTTAAAAAAAAAAGAGATTGCTTTAAGTCAAAATAGCCAAGGCTCATGGTCCTCATTTCTCATTCTAACCAGAATTCAAAGCAAGATTGATATACTATGCTTAATTACATCAGTTTTACCCATTAAGGTCTTTGAGAAATAAAAATATTATAATAACAGATTAGATATGGTTAAGGGCTGCAACAGTAGGGATAGGGAGGAAGAATAGTACCTTACTAATATTTTTAGAACTGAGAATAAATCTACAAACCAATACAGATGGATCCCACTGCTTTGATGACGCTCAGCAGTGTGCCATCGGCTATTTTACTAATCCTTAGTAAGCGGACCAGTGGTGCGATCCCATTCCCTTCACATATTTGATTTTGGTGGATCCTGCTGTCCTTACTTAGAGCTATGACGGCTTCACCTCCTGACAAAGAAAAGCAAGAAACATGTCTAACAAAGTCTTGTTCTGTATTGTGTAGATTTATGCATAGAACATAACTTACCAACATACTGCATTTTAGCTGATGGTGATAAAAGCATATTTATGATAAAGTTGTATCCAATCTGTTCTGCCATATACTTTTGTTGCTTTAGTGTTTGTCCTGCCAAGGCCCAAAGTGCTACAGCTCCTTGTTCCTTAACATCTATTTGAAACGCCTATTTAAAAAAATATTCTATTCAGTCAATGAAGATTTACTGAATACCACAGGAATGTGTGTTTAATAAAACGTTTATTCTAGGATTGGTTTTAGTTTTCTTTTCACTTAGCTAAATTCAATATTGAATACTTTAAGAAAAATGAAAAGTAATAAAATTCCTACCTTGAGAAGTTTTAAAAGATATTTACTTAATGATTTTTCTAGAAATGCTCTCTGGATAGCAGGGTTGTAACATGCCAGTGCTTCCACAGCCATTGCACCCTTCACTTGGACACTAAGCTGCTTTTCTTTAAACAGAGCCACCAGAGGAGGAATGGCTCCTTCCAGAGCCATAGCATTCTGAACTTCCTTATTGTCACGAGCAACCTCAGCAATTGTAACAGAAGATACCGCTGTCAACACATCTTCAAATGAATTCAAGAACCAGTTAAATAAATCTTTTAAAAAGTAGGAATATAAGCATGCAGCGTATCACTAGTTTTCCATATTTAAAAGTCAAGTTTACAGAGTCTAGAAAATTTAGAAAATAAAGGAAAATAGAAAAAAAGAAATAAAACTCTTCAGACTTTCACCACCCAAGCACAAACATCCCATGTAATATCATCCACTATTTTTGTAAATATATATTATATCAATATAGATAACGTTGCGCTTAGTCGCTCAGTCGTGTCTGACTCTTTTGTGACTTTATGGACTGCAGCCCGCCAGGCTCCTCTGTCCATGGGGGTTCTCCAGGCAAGAATACTGGAGTGGGTTGCCATGCCCTCCTCCAGGGGATCTTCTCAACCCAGGAATCGAACCCATGTCTCCTGCATTGCAGGTGGATTCTTTACCGTCTGAGCCACCAGGGAAACCATAGATAACTTTAGATAGTGTTATACTTAACATAGTTGTACTATAAACACAGTATCCTGCATTTTAATTTGCCAGTAAAAAAAAATTTCTCCCATTCTTTATGAACATCAGTGTCTCCTAAATATTCCATTAATGCATGTCTCACATTTCCTTAAACATTTACATTTTAAAAAACAATGGGTTGTTTCTAACTTTTCACTGTTTTGAACAATGCTTAGGAAAAATCTTGGCACATTTCCTTCCTGTTTGTACATTTTTCCCCTTGGCATAGAGTCCTAGGAATTATTGGAATAACTGAATACATTCACGGTAGATTCATTTTCTTTTTTCTCCTTTTTAAATTGAAGTATAGTTGACATACAATATTACATTAGTTTCAGATGTACAACATGGTTATTTAATATTTCAATTTATTAGGAAACTATCACCACAAAAAGTAACTGTCTATTCCCATACAAAGTAATTTCAATATTATTGACCATATTCCTTATGCTGTATATTACATCATCATGACTTATTTTATAACTGGAAATTTGTACCTCTTAATCCCTTTCACTTACTTCATACAACACCCAAACCCCTTTTCCTGTGGCAACCACAGTTTTTTTCTCTGTATCTACCTTTTGTTTTGTTTGTTTATTTGTTTTCAATTTTAGATTCCACATATAAGTGAATACAGTATTTCTTTGTCTGACTTATGTCACTTAGCATAATACCCTCTAGTTCCATCCATATTGTTGCAAATGGCATGATTTCATTCTTTCTGTGGCTGTGAATATTCCATTTTGTATATATACTATATTTTCTTTATTCATTCATCTATCAATAGGCACTCAGGTTACTTCAATATTATTGTAACTAATGCTGCATGGAACATGAAAGTGAAAGTGGCTCAGTCCTGTCTGACTCTTTGCAACCCCATGGACTCTACAGTCCATGGAATTCTCCAGGCTAGAATACTGGAGTGGGTAGCCTTTCCCTTCTCCAGGGGATCTTCTCAACCCAGGGATCGAACCCAGGTCTCCTGCATTGCAGGTGGATTCTTTATCATCTGAGCCACATGGAACATAAGGGTGCTTTTATCTCTATAAATTAACATTTAAGTTTTCCTTGTGTAAATACCTAAAAGTGGATTTGCTGGATCATTTGTTAGTTCTATTCCATATTGGCTGTACCAATTTACATTCCCTCCAACAATGCACCAGATTATTTTTTCCTCCACACCCTTGCCAACGCTTGTTATTTGCTATCTTTCTGATGATAGCCCTTTGGACAGATGTGAAGTGATACCTCATTGTGGTTTTGATTCACATTTCCCTGATGATTAGTTATGTTGAACATCTTTTCATGTGTCTGTAGGAAACTGAAACTGTCTTAAAGGGTGCATGCAAAATCTCACATGCTCAGAGGCCCAGTGCGGAGAGGCAGCAGTTTGAAAGGCGCCTGGGTCAGACCTACTTGCTCATCTTGGAGAGCCTGCAGGGGAAGCAGGAGGCAGCTGGCACTCCACAGGGGAATGAGACTCTGAGGCAGCTGGTTTTGTGACCTCCCTCCACTGTGCTGATGCTGCAGGCACATTTTGGAATCCTCTTCTAGCCCCACCAGCTTGCCTGTACCAGTCCATGACAGGCCTCCCAACTAGCTACCCATCAGAGCCTGCCCTGCCCACCAGCTGCCCATAGCAACCACACAAGGCAGGGCCTCTCAGCCAACGAGACCAGAGGCCAGCCTTGCCTACCAGTGTGCCCAGAGTAGCTGGCCCTGCTTCAACAGGAGGGGACATACAGCCCATGTAAGGGTACTCTTTGAGCATCTAGGTCTGACGGCCAGAGGGTAGCATGCTGCTGGACTCCATAGGACATCGCCTATGTAAGGCCACTTCTCCAACCTACCCAATACACAGAAACAGACTCAGAGAATTAGGCAAAATGAGGAGACAGGTGAATACATTCCAAATGACTTTTTGGATTTGTAACAAAGGAAAAGAACTTTCAAATGATTTCACTACATGAAAGAGGTTCTTAGATGATAATTGCTTAATTTGAAGTACTAAAGTAAACGAAAACCTTCTGCAGTAATCCCCTTATCCATAACCTTGTCTTACATTATAGCCAACATAGTTATTCTGTATTCATTCTTAGAGAACTAGAATAGAAAGAAAGATAATAAACTGAGCAGGAAGGAAAACATACAAGCTTTTCCCCAATTTTTTATTCCTCCCGCTTTCTCCCAATTTTTTATGCCCCCATATGTGGGGGGAAACCACAGACCTGAAGTTTACACTGTTATGTGTATGTTCATTGGGATGAGAAAATTCTTACAGAATCTAAGAGACCATTTGCAGTAGCTGCAGAAACTGCTTCATAGCTTCTGGTGTTCTTGGTATTTATATGCACTTCAGAGTCTGACAATTAGCCTAATTACCTCCTTACCTTGAATTCTGATATCCGATATCTCACAACAAATCTAAAGTCCTTATGTAACCTGAAAAATAGCTTCCAATGATCAATATGTGTCTTATGCACCCAAGGAGACATCTACTGGCATCTCTGGGCATATTAACATATTACATTATTTTTATTACTTGTGCCAATGTTTCCATCTTTTAAAATGTCTAGTTCAACATTTTTAAAATTAATGGCTTTGAGAATAAATTCCTTTTATAAATCCAGTGGTTTAAATTTAAGTGTTTCAGAAATTAGGTTATATTACACATGTCTAGATCCATCCTAAATTAATCCAGGACATTTATTCATTAATGACAAGTCCAGACCTTTATTTGCTTCACTTAATAATCTGGTCACTTTATAGAAATAGAGACTTACCTGAATCAGAACTCAGAAATGAAATAAGGTATGGGATGCCTTTATGGTCTCTCACTGCTCTTTGGTTATTTTTGTTTCCCATACATAAGACCCGCATACAGTTCATCACGTTTACTAGCACGCTTTCTATGTCTAAGTTTAAGAGATTTATCAGAGCTGGGATTCCATTCTAAAAATAAAATAGTATTTAATTATAATCAAATTTATTTAAGAGGTCTGCCATCTTTATTTAGAAACACAAGTCTATAATCTTTCTTGATACAAACATCTGCTCATTTAGGACAGAACAATTGCCCATAAACAAACGTGTTTACTGATATGGTACATTAAATGACAGTTATCACAACTTTGAGCATATCTTATGCTTTAATTTTAAGGTAAGTATTCTATAAATATATTTTCTCTCATTTTTTGGCCATGCCGTGCAGCATGTAGGATCTTTGTTCCCCAACCAGGGATCAAACCTGCATTGTAAGTGCAGAGTCCTAACCACTGAACAGCCAGGGAGGTTCCTATAAATATATTTTCAAATAGCCTCCTTTATACCAAAATAATTTGAGGCTGCAAGTTCACTGTAACATTTAAGTATTTAAAAGTGA
The DNA here is from genome assembly GCF_054371585.1 of Giraffa tippelskirchi. Lineage (NCBI taxonomy): Eukaryota > Metazoa > Chordata > Mammalia > Artiodactyla > Giraffidae > Giraffa > Giraffa tippelskirchi. Next base: position 69,556,797 of record NC_137277.1, read on the forward strand.
AACAACTGAGTAATAATTGAATACAATGCCCATTTGGAAATATATGTCATTGTATACATTGCACTGGTAATTGGCAGTTATAGTTATGTAACACAAAATGTTATTTTTAAATGTAAGTATAGTTTACTAGTTTTAAGTGGAGTAAAGATGGCATTTCTCCCTACTAGCAGTAATAATGCAAGAATATTAAACAAGACAAGAAACAGAAGTGTAACATTATTTTCAATAAAGCTAGGAGACATCTGTAATGTTGAATGATAATAAATGTTTCTGAGTAGTCAACAGAGATGAGAGAGATCTCCCATGGCCACTGGCTACAAGAAATACTGGCAGAACACAGTTTCTAAAGTAAATGGCTCTACTTTAAGGGACAGGAAAACACACACACACACACACACACACACACACACACACACACACACTTCTCTGTCTGGAACAATAGGAATGCGTGTGGAGGATGGCAGCAGGATCTTCCCTGGACCAGTTAGTCATAAAGTGTTGAAAATTAAGGAAGGCAAGGATGAATAAAGAATTATACTGATAAGATTTTTAGAAGAAGTAGAGTTATTGGTGAGATAAAAAGAAAGAGACAGATTCTGCACTGTGGAGGAAATAGAAACGACATAATGGGTACTTTATTGCTGTCAGCTAAGGGAAGGCAAGGCGAAAGATCCCGTGCATACAACCCTGCAGCCTATGTCATATTCTTGTAGCCTAGAACATGGACCTGGGCTCTTTCCCACATGCATTTCCTGCAAATAGCTAGATTAGAAAGAACTTATCTCATTCAAAGTGAGTACTGATCAAAAAGGACCTAGAACAGGATCTGTTCAAACATATTATAAGAGAAAAAATAGGAAGAACTTATGACAGATAAAGAATGCTCATCAGAAAAAATATATCACAAAGTAGATGAAAAACTTTAACTGAAAATGATATTGATATTATCAGTGAAAAAATTATATTAGGCAATCACCTTTATAAAATAAAGGTGCACAGAAGAGACAGCAGTGCTCAGGGAAGATTTTTTGAGACAAGGGGCAGTGAAATGAGTTGGAAAAGCCCAGGAAAGATGTGAAGAGTTATAAAAGACAAACAGTAGTCCACACAAAAATAAATAAGGCCAAAAACATAGCAAGAGACAAGCAGGGCAGAATTGGGTGGGGGGAAATGAAATAAAATCAAACAGAGGGACTTCAGGACAGGGTTGGCACACAACCCTTCACTGTGCCTGTTCTGGGCACTGAGCTCTTGTTCTTGCTCTTGTTCACTTCTGGTACTCATGGTATTGTGGCTGGTTTGCTCTTTGCATCCTCACCAAGATTGGAATTCTCCCCTGGGAGTTTATGAGGGCCGCTGCAGAATGAAATGGGCATCTTTCTAGCTTCCGTATGAGAGAATCACTCAGTCAAAATGATGTTCTATGAAAAGAGCTTACGTGTTTGGCAACAACATCCTTGTTTTCAAGTTGAGCAATATCATATAGAATGACAGCACATCGAGAGTGTAGTTCAGGTTCCTCAGAAACCAGTAGGTTAATCAAAGCTGGAATGGCTCCCGCCTCTACCAAAGCATGCACTATACTTGGGTGGGTTGAGATATTACTCAATAACCCAACTGTTTTGCACTGTAATTTTATTTTGGAGCCTTTTAATAGATTGATTAATGCAGGAATGGTGCCTACAACGAAAAGATCAAGAAAGAGCACAGTTTGTAACTATTTGTAGTCAATTTATCATGATAGACTTAATATTTACGGGCATTGCCATATAAACAATTAGGAAATAATTTGATGAAATATTTATAAAATTATCATTTGAAACCACACAAATGCCCTTTTCTGTCTTGTCTATAGTATGGGCAGTTCTCATTGTCTATACATTTGATTTTCACACACCACGCAATCATACATTTCATATTGGCAACACTAAGCCACCTTTGAAACACTGAACTTTGGCTTAAGATAATTGAAAAATAAATTATTTGAGCTACCATATGGTAGAGTTCACTTTTGGTTATTACATCAACTTTGCAGTGGTATAGGCAATTATTTGAGCACTTTATTATATTTTATCCATATTTTATATAAGTAGCTGTGAAAAATGCAAACAATTGGTTCAAAGATAGAAATCACTGGGCACGGTGAACATAGAAAATACAGCTTCAGTTGGATGCTTGTTCCTTAGGTTCAATGTGAAGGAAAAGCACTAACCAGCACACACGACACAGGGGAAATGCAATGGGTATAATTAGGGATGTATGTACGTATTTAGCTACCTTAGATGAAAGCTGCATCATGACTTGTTTGCCTGTGGTTCACTTTTCTGAACAAAAACTTTTTGTACTTGTTTTTAGGAACATGCTAAGGGACTGTCTATAACTTTTTCATTCATTCATTTATTCAATCAATCAGTATTTCTGAAGCATCTCATTTGGGCCCAATATTCACATTAGAGTAATGGCTACCATAATGGATAGTGTAGATAGAATATTTCCATCATTTCAGAAAGTTATAATGGGTACTATTGTTCTCAAAACAATCCTATGAGGTAGTAACTATTTTATTAATGAGGAAGTTAGGCATACAGAAAAGTAAGCAATCAGTCTAAGTTCTAAATGCAGAGCTAGTTACAGACCCAGGCCTGATACTGTAACTGCTATTTTTATAAATAAAATGTACAAATAGAGAAAAGGGATAATTTTTAAGTGAAAATAAACATAAGGGTAGTATGGTGAATTAATTTCATATAATTTTTGAGCTTGCAAAGTTTTACAGAAATGAGCTTTATATAGTTTTTGATCCTGTGCCACTTTCACTTGAAATATAAAATACAAGGTTTACAGGTAAAGGGAATTATCTTAGAAAAAAGAAAAATAGAAACTTAAGATCAACTAAAAAGTTTTCTTCACAATTAAAAATACGTTTTAAAGTTAGTGAACATATCTCTACATAAAATAGCATAAGCAAAAGATAGTTAATAGATTTTACATCACCTGCATCCAAAATACATTTCCAGTATTCATCCTTTGCTAAGCAGATTACTTCTAAAGACATGACAGCCATCATCCTTCGTTTATAGCTTTCGCACTGCAACATTTCTGATGAGTATTCAACAGAAAGATACACATTGTAATTTCACAAGAGGTAAGAGAACGATTGATTCTGTTTCTGCGTAGGCCAAGTGAAGCCATGAGTTGAGATCACCATCACCACCAACTGCATTCTTTAATTCCCTTTGTGCTTGTGAGGTGCTTAGACAGACTGAACACCCATGATCTTCAAAGTTTATAATCTATACAATTAGTATAAAATATCCTAAAATTCTTTATCTTTGGCCTGAATGACTTAGATTGGCTAGTCACATGGTTCAAAAATCATCTGGAAAATAATATAGCTCTTAGGCTATATTGTTGAAATCAGTTGTTGAATAAAATTTGAGTATAGGTTTTCAAGCATAGCAAAGTAAGCTACATTACTGTCAATAAAAATCTGTTGTTTTTGTTCAGTTGCTAAGTTGTGTCTTACTCTTTGCGACTGTAGCACACCAGGCTCCTCTGTCCACAATCTCCCTGAGTTTGCTCAAATTCATGTCCATTGAATCAGTGATGCTATCTAACCATCTCATCCTCTGCCACCCCCTTCTCCATTTGCCTTCAATCTTTTCCAGCATTAAATCATATATGAAGCTTTATACATTGCCTGAGTATGAAGAAGATACTTTTAAAAATCTCGAAGGAACTTATACTCCAGACGGGAAATAATACAAATATACATGATTCTAAACAATTTATCTGGTGCAAACAAAGACTCATAGAAATATCTTCATTCATCTCTCTTTCCCCAGCCCCCATAATAACAAATCTAGTCCCAGCTCCTACCTAGGTAGTTGACTCCATGGTATTCTCTTTTAAAATTCAGGTTCCACTCCAAGAGCTAATCCTGGAAAGTTCTAATAAATGCTAATTCTTCTTTTACTGACAGTGAAAATGGCCAGTGTGGTGAGAGAGAGCAATTATAGAGCACGAAGCAATGAAGCAGTGGCCAGATGTTCATAGTTATTGTTGTGTTCACATCATTATCAGGACTTCCCAACAATGGCTGTAGAAGGAATGGTTGTCAAGAAATTTTTTGTACCATTAGGCTATTACTTTTAGGGGCCAGAACGTCTTCAGTTCATTCGCTCAGTCATGTCTGACTTTTTGCAACCCCATGGAATGCAAAAAACCAGGCTTCCCTATCCATCACCAACTCCCAGAGCTTGCTCAAACTCCTGTCCATCGAGTCAGTGATGCCATCCAACCATCTCATCCTCTGTCGTCCCCTTCTCCTCCTGCCTTCAATCTTTCCCAGCATCAGGGTCTTTTTTCAATGAGTCAGTTCTTCACATCAGGTGGCCAAAGTACTGGAGCTTCAGCTTCAGCATGGGTCCTTCCAATGAATATTCAGGACTGATTTCCTTTAGGATCGACTGGTTTGATCTCCTTGCAGTCTAAGGGACTCTCAAGAGTCTTCTCCAACACCACACTTCAAAAGCATCAATTCTTCAGCGCTCAGCTTTCTTCACAGTCCAACTCTCACACCCATACATGACCACTGGAAAAACCATAGCCTTGACTAGACGGATCTTTGTTGGCAAAGTAATGTCTCTGCTTTTTAATATGCTGTCTAGGTTGGTCATAACTTTCCTTCCCAGGAGCAAGCGTCTTTTAATTTCATGGCTGCAGTCACCATCTGCAGTGATTTTGGAACCCAAGAAAATAGTCTGTCACTGTTTCCATTGTTTCCATCTATTTGCCACTATGGGACAAGATGTCATGATCTTCATTTTTTTGAATGTTGCATTTTAAGCCAGCTTTTTCACTCTCTTCTTTCACGTTCATCAAGAGGCTCTCTAGTTCCTCTTCACTTTCTGCCATAACGGTGGTGTCATCTGATTTCTGAGGTTATTGATATTCCTCCTGCAAATCTTGATTCCAGCTTGTGCTTCATCCAGCCCAGCATTTCACATGATGCACTCTGCATATAAGTTAAATAAGCAGGGTGACAATATACAGCCTTGACGTACTCCTTTTCCTATTTGGAACCAGTTCGTTGTTTCCTGTCTGGTTCTAAGTGTTGCTTCTTGACCTGCATACAGATTTCTCAGGAGGCAGGTAAGGTGGTCTGGGATTCCCATCTCTTTATGAATTTTCCACAGTTTGTTGTGATCCACACAGTCAAAGGCTTTAGCATAGTCAGTGAAGCAGAAGCAGATATTTTTCTGAAATGTTCTTGCTTTTCTATGATCCAACTTACCACTGCATTTCAAATGCGTTAGCCTTTATCAAAAGTAACAAGATACTCTTCTTAGTTTCTCCTATATATATATACACATACTATCTATAGATATGGGTATGTTTATACCATTTATATATAGATATACATAATATCTATATACATATCTATGGATAGTATATATATATATATATGCATGTCTATATATCTGATATAGATATACAGATATATATTTGAAAGTAACTGAAAGTCATTTAGTCATGTCTGACTCTTTGCAACCCCATAGACTCTACTGCCCATGGAATTCTCCAGGTCAGAATACTGGAGTGGGTAGCTGTTCCCTTCTCCAGGGGATCTTCCCAACCCAGGGATTGAACCCAGGTCTCCCACATTGCAGGCAGATTCTTTACCAGCTGAGCTACCGGGGAAGCCCAGATATAGATATAGATTTAGATAGATATTTATTATATATACATATCTATAGATATATACATCTATCTATATAGATAGATAGATGTGTATCATATATACAATGTCACAGTAAATATTATCCTCAATGGTGAAAAATTGAAAGCATTTCCTCTAAAGTCAGGAACAAGACAAGGGTGCCCACTCTCACCACAACTATTCAACATAGTTTTAGAAGTCTTAGCCTCAGTAATCAGAGAAGAAAAAGATATACAGTGATATATATGCACACAAATAAACATTGAAAACCCTATCTAGTATCTCTTGGGCTGATATAGTATATATACACATTTATTTCTCTATCTATATCTATAGATAGTATATATATAAACATATATCTATGTATCACCTAGAGGTGATAATTTCCTTATTTTATTTCATCGTAGTTTTCTCTGTACCTGTCGGTCATTCCTCCCACATTTTCCTGCTGGTCTGGGTACACTCTTTCCATTCTGGGACTTCCCTTTGCTATCATCTTTGAAATTCGCTTTGCTTTTCTCTTGGTTCAGATTCCCAGTTTCCAGTTAGTCAGGGAGAATTCCCTCTTTAGATCTGTAGGTCTTCCCTGGTTAGCCTCTGCAGAAAGCTCTCCAGCCAGCCTAATGGGGATTTGTGGTGCGAATCTGAGATGCTCTTAGCTTTCCCACAGTTGGCTTGGAATGGGTTTCTCTGGACTGCTAAGTCCTAGGATTTGCCTGTCTGCTTTCAACATTTTATTGCTTCTTCTGGTTTTCTCTTCAGTGCTTGTTTGCTGCTATTTAATCTCCATGTAATTTTAGTTGGGACTTAGGAGGGAGTAAAATTAGATGTGTACATTCAGTTGGCCAATAATTCTTACCTTTATAATATTTCTGGCTAGGTAAAATAAAAATTGAGTGGGGGGAACCTCAAATAGAAATTTTTCATACGACATCAAAATATGAGGAAAGATGTTGCTGAAACTGTTTCTAAAATTAGGAGGTGAGGAATGAATCTTGTATTTTCCACTCAAACTTTAATTTCCTATTTCTTTTTTTTTTGATGGAGCAGAGGACGGTTGCTTTTGGAGAAAGTTGGAAAAGTAAAAATAAATATAATTGTACAAATTATCACCTGGGTTATTATTCTTTTATTTTAATTCAGAAGTAAACCTAATTTTTCACATACAAAAATATTTCAGTATTTTTGTATTTTTGGTTTTAACTCAAAATATGATGCTTGCTTTATTTGTTCTATTTCAGAGTGAGTATCAATAATTAAATTGAATAATGATAAGAACATTTATTTATAAAGAGAGTATGTGCTCCATACTCACCTACCAGTGTTTTCCACACTGGGAGTTCAGGAATATTTAACTCTATTATATGCTTGAGCACCTCTGTGTGAAAGGTCAGCACTGATAAATGAATGATGTTATTTCCTTTAGTATCTGTTTTTCTCCAGTTAGCACCAAGGGAAAGCAGGTATTGAATAGCGTCCAGGGCTCCTGATGTGGCAGCAAGAAGCAGTGGGGTACACTGATTCCTAAAGACAGAGGAAAGCCTCGTAATGACTGGGCACACATATAGCGTCAGAGTTACTTTTTGTAAAGCTATCCAAACTGCTGTTGGAGGAACTCTGATTGCTACATCGCCTTCTCTTCCTTACACGGTATTCGTCTGTATATACCACAGGTAAATAGATTTGCCTCCCTGGCCTTAGCTGTCCTTAGTGTTTGGCCCACCCTCCCTCCCAACTGAATTATCATGCCTTATAATCTGTTCAGAAGTTGATATAATCTGTACAGAGTTCTTAGAATATGCCATCTCACTGATTCCTCACAACAAGCCCATGCTGCTACTGCTGCTGCTAAGTCGCTTCAGTCGTGTCCGACTCTGTGCAACCCCATAGACGACAGCCCACCAGGCTCCCCCATCCCTGGGATTCTCCAGGCAATAACCCTGGAGTGGGTTGCCATTTCCTTCTCCAGTGCATGAAAGTGAAAAGTGAAAGTGAAGTTGCTCAGTCGAGTCCGACTCTTAGCGACCCCATGGACCGTACCCTACCAGGCTCCTCCATCCATGGGATTTTCCAGGCAAGAGTACTGGAGTGGGGTGCCATTGCCTTCTCCAACAATCCCATGAATGAAGTTGAAAAAGCAAGGCCAGTATTATCAGCCCATTTTACAAATGCTGAAACTGAGGTTCAGATAGTGTGTCAACCCATCTCTTTATAACTCATGTCCACTTTTCAAATGCCAGCTTCCTCAGTGTGGCAGAAACTAACAGTTTTTGTCAAAAACTCAGGATCTGCTTTTTAGACAGTGACAGTCTTTTGGTTGGGCACAAGACAGGCCAGCCCAAGGCCACATTTCCTCGCTTTCTGTGTGGAGAGGTATGGCCACACAACTGAGTTCGGCCTGTGTGGTGTGAGTAGAGGTTACCTGGCGATTCCTTAAAGAGAAATGGAGGGTGCCATTACTTTTCCCCTCTCTCTCAAGGCTAGAGTGCCGGCATAATACGGAAAGCAGAAGCGCTCATTTTGTACCAGAATAGGGAAACCACACATGAAGAAGCAACAGCAGGACCTCTGGGTTTCTCATATTGCCAACCCATTACACCAGCATTCGACCGTCAGCCTAGACTTCATGAAAAAGAACTACATTTATCCTTTTTTAAAATACAGATTCTTGGGGCTATCTTTGTTAAGGCAACCTCAACTATAACTTTACTAACAGATCTATTGACTAACAATGCGACCTTAAGCAAACTGGATTACTTTATTGTCTGTAAAAGAATGAGAGTACTAACAATCAGCTTATTAGCACAGCCTTCATACATAGTCTCTTTTCCTTTTTTCACCATGTTACATGGCCTCAAATATTAATTTTCTAATCCTTACACCTATGCCTTCTTCTCTTCATGAAACCCCTTTCTTTTGCTGCCTGTCCTTGAATTCACCAATATCCAGCTGGCCCAGGCCTCTCCTCTATCCTCTTTTTCCTGGGCCCAGGGAAAACTTGTCCTTTATGAGTAAACATCTCTTCATTTTTCTCCCTTCTCTATTTGAACAAGAATGTTCTCTTCCTGTTCCTTTCTTTCTCCTACTCAGTGGTAGGAATAAAGATTACTTCTATAATACTTCTAACACCATCACTCTGATTTCCCTCACTTGAAAAATAGGTTATCAGATTTTATTACCCTTTCCAGGTCCACACTGCCACTGCCCTCCTGCCAGTGGGTCCCTTCCACCATCCTAGCTCATGTATTGGCTGCCTCACCAACATGCCTCCTTTCTTTTATCAGTGACTTCAACACCCATGCTAACAACGGTCTGTGTCCTGATCTCTCAGGTCCCCATCATACCCTCTTAATTTGTCTCCATATCACACATGGTCACACTTCTCATGAGCTCCACATAGATCTCAACCTTGGTAATTGTCCTCTCTACAAATCCTCTGCTTCTTCCTTATGTTCACAGATATCTTCTTACTTCAACTTCTGATTTTCAGTTGTTTGACTTTTTTAGTGCTTCCAGTCTTTTACCCCACTTGTGCTCAAAGACACACTGTCAAAATATGACAGAACTAAGAACTGAACTCGATCTCCACTTCTCTTGGCTCTTTTCAGAGTCTATTTGCCAGAGAATCTATTAGCCAGAGATCCTGGTTTCCAGAAAGCTTTCTCCACACACATCTCTGCCCCAACCTAGGGAGGATTTATTTCTACGATGAATAATAATGGACAAGTTATTTGAAGATTCAGAGATATCTGAAACTCTGCCTAAATCAAAACAATAACCTGGTAGCTAGATTACTGGCCAAGAAAGTACCTTCAGGAGAAGTTTACCTTTACCCTAAAGGTTGCGAGTTAGCTAAATTGTAAAACGGAACATTGTTTGGGGTGTTTCCCTATTGCAAAGTTGTTTTCCTTCTTTGTATTGTCTTTCTGTCTTGGATACCACTAGATATTTCTCCTGTTGTCCATGGTCTATCCACCTTGGTCTGGAGCGGCCTCCTGGTTGTATAAGGCTCAATTTAGAACAACTTCCTCCTTCCCTTGTTTCGTGTTTCTTCTAAGACACTAAATAGTTAACTTGATAAACTAATCTGTAGAACCACCCTTTGGGAAAAGGTTAGGAAAAACTTCCTAGGACTTACTCTTTATTCTTCCAGAAAACTTGTATAGGTTAACAGAAGTTCGATCTTTATAAATTCTAAGTATAAGTGGTAGAAAAATATAGTGACCAGAAAAGGCAGCAGAGTAAGCCCGACATAGCCTTTCAAATCAGTCATAACAACCATTCGTTTTAGTGTCAGTGTTTGGGGCAAGACATGAAAGCAGAAATTTGTATTTTTATAAATGATTAGTAACTTACTCAGCTGTTGCCTCAGCTTCTAGTAAACTAGGATCCTTCCTGCAGAGAACGATTATGATGCAGATATTGTCATAGAAAGCAGCAAAGTGAATTGGCATCCAGCCTCTTTTTTCAGAAAGTGTATAATCAGCTTTGAAACAGAGTAGACAGATGCTTGTTTCTAAGGAGCAAGCCTGTGCTGCCAGGTGCAGAGGTGTTGGACCTAGAATGGATAGACAATGACTTCAGTGCTCAAAGATCTAACATTTCTAAAAAACATGCCTTCTTATTAATCATGTCCAACCACAGAGCTTAGTTCTGTGTGATATAAAAGCTCTAAGAAGATCACTAAAAGGATTAATTTAGGCAACTCAATATTTCTTTAACTCGGGTACCGGACCATTAAAAATAAATACTTCTTTATAAGTTATGAAGAATAAATATAACACTCAAAATATTAAATATTTGAAAAATTAAGTAAATATATAAAATACTCCTATCAGTGTTATAAATTATTTCTTGTTTAAATTATTTTCCATTTTATTCAAATGCTTTGTAGTATGATAAAGTTCTTTAAAATTAAAAAATATATATATGCTCATAAAAGGTCTCTATGTCACTAAATCCCGGTCGGTATTTTTCAGTTCTTATCTTCTCAACAGTAAGTTGAACACTTCAATTTTAAAATGGTTTCTTCCCCTGGCTTTTGAGATATGAGACCCTCTGATTTTTCTCCAATCTCTCTGGCTACTTATTGTGCAATCTCCTTTGGGACCTTTTCATTGTCCTGATGTCGAAATGAGCCTTAAGACTTTTATCTCCTCAATGGCTTCATTTACAACCTATAAGTTGATGACTCCTAGGATTGTGCCTCTAGATCTGATGTATTCTCCATGCTCCAGATCTGTTATCTCACTAGGCATCTCCACACCCTACTTCAAACTTATCGTATTCAAAATTGGACTCCTATCTTTTCCTCCAAACTTGATCCTCTTTCATTGCTCCCTAATTCAGTGAAGGATATTATCATCCAGCCAGTTCTATAAACCAGAAACCTGAAAGAGTCCTCTCATTTCAACTTCATAACCAGCCCTCATTACCAAGTCTTGGGGATTCCCAAGAGGCTCAGTGGTAAAGAGTCTGACTGCCAATGCAGGAGACACAGATTCAGTCCCTGGTTTGGGAAGATCTGCTAAAATAAATGGCAACCCGCTCCAGTATTCTTGCAGGGATAATCCCATGGACAGAGGAGCTTGGTGGGCTACAGTCCAGGGTGTTGTAAAGAGTTGGACACGACTGAGTGACTGAGCATGTACGCACATCACCAAGTCTCAGTATCTCTAGAACCTCAACTGATATCCCCACTTTGCTCTTGCCCTTCCCATTTCACTTTTCCAAATGTAAATCTGATCTTTTTACCTCTTGTTTAAAACTCTTTAGTGGCTTCCTGAGGCCACTTGATCATGAGTACAAAAAAAGGACGCACTAGCTCCAACTTAACCTGAACCATCTCCCCTCCGAGAAGAAAAAGAAAGGAAGAAAGAGGGGAAGAAAGAGAGAGGGGTAAGATAGATGGAAAGAAACACAGCATACACACCTTGCTCTCTTCACTCTTGTAGCTCCTCAAATATACAGTGACTGACCACACATTCTAGGCTCCCAGGAAAGCACTGGTCTATGTCTGTTGCCCAGAATCATAATTAATAGTGCCCGTTCATTTTCAAACTCCTTGATTTGGATGATGAATAATCTGATCACTCTGGGCTATTTCTGCTGTCTGAAAGCTTCCTTCTCCCAAACAATACTTCTATGATTAGGGTCTACCTAAATCTTATTTATTCCTCAGCCAAAATGGTATTTCCTCAGTGAAGCACCGTTTTCTCCCAACACAGACAATTTCAGTGGCTTCTTGCCTGTCCTAGTAGTCTAAGTTCTATATCATAGCCTTAAATAATACAAAACATCTGAGCCAAATCTAATTATTCAAAATTATTGCTTAGTCTTCTAGTTTCTAGTCTAGAATGTAAGGAGCTTAAACTTCCCCAATCCATCCTAACAGCAAAGAAAAACTTGAACAAGCTGAAAAATGAACAGCTCTTCTCAGATCCATTAGAGAAGAGAGGTCACAGGGCAGAAATGCTGCTCCTAAAACTAGACAGGCAGGCAGGAAGATTATAGAGAACCACAACTTACTGGAGCAGAAACCTCCACAGGATCTTCTCCTTCTCCTGTCTATCCTCTTCCAAAAAATATTTTAGCACAACCTAGGGGCAGGAATAATATTCTTACATCCCCCTCTTACTCCTTTAAAGTATGTTTAATAGGAATCAGGATCTTGGCTCTCACCCAGGCCCTCTGAATCAGTCTTCATTTAACAAGATACATGGGATTCCTACACACTTGAAAGTTTTACCCCATAGTAGTGGGAAAAAGTGCCCTCTCCCCTCGACATAAGCAATGTCTGATGGTATTCTTGGTTGTCACAGCTGGAGTGCGGGTCACTACTGGCGTTTAGTGAGTAGAGGCCAGGGATGCCATTAAACATGTCACAGTGCACAGGGCAGCCCTCACATCAGAGAATGATCAAGCCCACCATGTCAGTAGTGCTGAGACTGAGAAACACTGTCCCAGTCATGCTCGAATCAGGGACATTCTGGAGGGATTTATATAGTCTGAAGAAATTCTTTTCAGGTAAAGAAAGAACTCTGGTCTACTCTCTCTCTCTCCTGAACTTCTATAGTACATTACTCTATACTAATAATGTCAGTGATTTTGAAATACTTCCCTGCCTTCATCCATCATGTGTTCACTCAATAACAATTCCTGACCACCTACTATGCTGGGCTTTCTTCTAGGATACCATGGCAAAGTAAACCAAATTCTTGCCCTTTATAGACCTTATATTCAATTAAGGGAATCAGAGTAAACAAATAAATATTATACAAGGTAGCCATAAGTAATACTTAGAAAAGAAAAAGAAAAAAATAGAGCAAGAATACGAGAGGTATACCATTGCTGAAAGTGTTTGTTGCTCAGCCATGTCCTATTCTTTGTGGCCCCATGGACTGTAACCCACCAGGCTCCTCTGCCCATGGGATTCTCCAGGCAAGAATATTGGAGTCAGTAGCCATTTCTTTCTCCAGGGGATCTTCCCGACCCAGGGATCAAACCCAGGTCTCCTGCATTGCAGGCAGATTCCTAACCATCTGAGCCACCAGGGAAGCCTTCAGTTCAGTTCAGCTTAGTCGCTCAGTCATGTCCGACTCTTTGTGACCCCATGAATCGCAGCATGCCAGGCCTCCCTGCCCATCACCAACTCCCAGAGTTTACCCAAACTCATGTCCATCGAGTTGATGACGCCATCCAGCCATCTCATTCTCTGTCGTCCCCTTCTCCTCCTGCCCCCAATCCTTCTCAGCATTAGGGTCTTTTCCAATGAGTCAACTCTTCACATGAGGTGGTCAAAGTATTGGAGTTTCAGCTTCAACATCAGTCCTTCCAATGAACACCCAGGACTCATCTCCTTTAGGATGGACTGGTTGGATCTCCTTGCAGTCCAAGGGACTCTCAAGAGTCTTCTCCAATACCATAGTTCAAAAGCATCAATTCTTCAGTGCTCAGCTTTCTTCACCGTCCAACTCTCACATCCATACATGACTACTGGAAAAACCATAGCCTTGACTAGACGGATCTTTGTTGGCAAAGTAATGTCTCTGCTTTTTAATATGCTATCTAAGTTGGTCATAACTTTCCTTCCAAGGAGTAAGTGTCTTTTAATTTCATGGCTGCAATCACCATCAGCAGTGATTTTGGAGCCCCCAAAAATAAATTCTGACACTGTTCCCACTGTTTCCCCATCTATTTTCCATGAAGTGATGGGACCAGATGCCATGATCTTAGTTTTCTGAATGTTGAGCTTTAAGCCAACTTTTTCACTCTCCTCTCTCACTTTCATCAAGAGGCTTTCTAGTTCTTCTTCACTTTCTGCCATAAGGGTGGTATCATCTGCATATCTGAGGTTATTGATATTTTTCCCAGAAATCTTGATTCCAGCTTGCGCTTCTTCCAGCCCAGCGTTTCTCATAATGTACTCTGCATATAAGTTAAATAAGCAGGGTGATGATATGCAGCCTTGATGCACTCCTTTTCCTATTTGGAACCAGTCTGTTGTTCCATGTCCAGTTCTAACTGTTGCTTCCTGACCTGCATACAGATTTCTCAAGAGGCAGGTCAAGTGGTCTAGTATTCCCATCTCTTTCAGAATTTTCCACAGTTTATTGTGATCCACACAGTCAAACGCTTTGGCATAGTCAACAAAGCAGAAATAGATGTTTTTCTGGAACTCTCTTGCTTTTTCGATGATCCATTGGATGTTGGCAATTTGATCTCTGCCTTTTCTAAAACCAGCTTGAACATCTGGAAGTTCATGGTTCACGTATTACTGAAGCCTGGTTTGGAGAATTTTGAGCATTACTTTACTAGTGTGTGAGATGAGTGCAGTTGTGCGGTAGTTTGAACATTCTTTGGCATTGCCTTTCTTTGGGATTGGAATGCAAACTGACCTTTTCCAGTCCTGTGGCCATTACTGAGTTTTACAAATTTGCTGGCATATTGAGTGCAGCACTTTCACAGCATCCTTACTCGGCTGTAAATTCCTACAGTGTAGATGGGCCAGTAGATAAGCTTTCTTTTTCCCCTGCAGGCCACTCACCTCCCTCTACCACCTTTCTTGCTCTCTTCAGATTTTGCAGGCCTCTGCAGATTTTGCAACCCCTGCTCTTTGTCTTCTTGTCTGTAACTGCCAATGGGGAGCCCTGGCAGGAGACTGGAGGAGGAAGAGGTGAGGTCAGGATAACCTCTCTGGTTATCTCTGGTTAGCTATTCTTCCATCAATGGGAAGAGGCTGGTTTGAATAACTATTGCCCTTTCACTAGGCTTCCCTGGTGGCTCAGATGAGAAAACATCTGCCTGCAATGCAGGAGACTGAGGTTTGATTTCTGGGTCGGGAAGATCCCTGGAGAAGGAAATGGCAACCCACTCAAGTATTCTGGCCTGAAGAATCCAATGGACAGAGGAGCCCAGTGAGCTACAGTCCATAGGGTTGCAAAGAGTCAGACACAACTGAATGACTATCACTGTTCCCCTTACAAAATTCAGGTCTTTGCAAATGATTTCTTTAAAAATAAACCCTCTTTGAATTATCTTATATAGAGTATGAAGGTATAGTCTTCTCTGTATCCTTTAAAATGTTTTCTGATTTCTGCATATACAATACTTGGGTTAAAGTCTCTCACCCCAGCAAGAATGATGCATTCTCAGACTGCACAGAATGTTACTGTCACTAGGTGGCAGCATATCTAAATAATATTAACTGCTCATTTTGGGGGGGCATAAAACCCATTTTAGGCCCAGATTTTATAGAAATAAGTTTTGGTTAAAAAAGGAACTACTGCCAAAACTGAAAAAATATGAATAAATAATCACAGGTAGATGAACTGTACACTTCAAATAGTATAGAAAGATCATTTTGTGTTATCCTCATATGACAGCATTTTGAAGATTATATACTATAAGTTTTAATATATGCAGTGAACTTTTAAAAATGTGAAATATTTTACTTAAGTCTTACCATTTCTTTCTTTTTTCATGTCTACTTTTGATGACTCTGTTTTAAAAAGGAATACATATAGAAATATGATTATTAATACGTAATAGTTTCCCAAATTAGTCAAAATTGATTCATATGAAGGTGAACAAAATGACTATGTTGAGATGCAGGTGAAAGGATTACACCAAACAGGACTGAGTGTAATTTTTGGCAAAGCCATCTGGGCATGGGTATGCACCTGATGTGGCATCAGACAGACCCAGGAGTGCTGCCTTCCACACGGCTGGCCAAAATTCACAGGGGACAGCTTTGTGTTGGTGAAGTCATGATACATAGACATTGCCAGTAGTTATATATTTTCCATACCTCAAACTCTACTCAGTTCTCAGCAAATGGAAATCTATGTAGTCACAATATGAAACAGAAACTTTAATTATGAAAGCTTTTTTTTAACATCAAAAACTCTTAAAACACATCTTTAAATAACAGGCCATCTACTACACTTTGACTGAATTTTGCTCTATTTTAACTAAGTTCATTGTCTACTGAATATTTTAATTAAGTAATAGAAGCATTTTAGTGCCAAAACATTTTAATTATACTGACAGAGTATGAAATTGTTCAACAGTCAATAGGATTAAAGCAGCACATTTTGTTCTGGTGTGAAAATTAAACACAGCTTCTTAAGACAACATGTTAAAATATAAAATCACCATTTCTTATTGCCAATATTGTTGCATCAGCCATTCCCAAGACCTTATTTCCCCTCTTCAGTTATGGAGGGCTTCTACTTTCATTTTCTATTCTATTATTTTTATACTGGTTAAATTTATTCCAATGAACATATAAATATGTATGTAATTCTAATAATCAGGAAATTTTGCTTTTTAAAGGTTAAACCAGGTTAGCCTTAAAGGGGTCATTAATCCTAAAACTATGATAACAGAGGAATTTTTTGTTATCACATATGTTTATGTCGTATGAAGAAACTATTACCTGGTTAAGAACCTGGGATAAGAACAGGGTGTTCTGTTGGGATCTCTAATTATCTCCCTTTTCTCAGAATTTCCACAGTACCTCACTGTATATTAATTATGTCAGTGATTATCAAATACTACCCTGGATTCACCATCATGCCATTCATTCAACAAGCATCTACCAATGCCAGGTTTTCTTCTGGGCCCTAGAGTACATTGGCAAACAAGGTGAACCAAATTCTTGCCCTTCATGGAGCTTATATTCAATGAAGGAAACAACAGGTGATACTTAGAAAACAAAAAGGAGCCCCTCTGGATAAAACAGAAACAAGTCTGCTCTAGTCTCCAATACTAAGTTTTAACCTGTGTTAAAATCAACATGCATTTGTAGTGCTGAAGTAAAAGAAAAACATTTTAAGAGAGAAAAACTTTATGGCACCTTGGCTAAGTATAATAAAGCGTCTCTGATTGACGTTGAAGTTGGCATTGCACAGCTGACATATGATTGGAACTCTGTTGTGTAGAGCAGCATGATGGAAAATAGCATAACCTGCCTCGTCTGAAACATTGATTGTCGAGCTCGAGGTTTTACGGCTGAATGTATGGAAAACAGCATATAATCCTCTTTCAACAGCAGACTTCATACCAAATGGGATACTCTAAAATTATGAGGAAGGTCAGAATTAGTGTTTTCAAAATGCACCTAAAATTTAGTGAAAGGACAAAAAGGACAATGAACTATATTAATGTAATCACATGATTGGTGTTCAATTACAGTAGAATTTTCACAAGATCCATGTGTAGAGTGTCTCACTGGGCAATGAAGTTACTCTGAGAACTTTTAAACTATTTTGGGGAAATTTTTTCCTTCTTTTTTTTAAAGGAGAAGTTGTACATCTTTCTTCTCAGGAGACAAGTCAAGGAAGGTAGATAAATACCCTTCTGAAATATTTAAAAAGCAAATGGACATGAAATTCTTTCTCTAACTTAAGAGCAGTCTAACTTAGAAGTCCAGAGACTTGAAATATATAGCTACAAGGGTAGTCTTCTTTGCTTTATGTCTTAAAGTGGAGAGGTGAAAATGTCCCATTTTCAGATGTTCTGACTACTCAATATTTTTAAATTAAACTAAGTTTATCAATACTTAACATTTATGGACATTAAAACAAATAAATGGTAAATAAATGCCAATGTGTCCTTTGAAATTGGTGAGCTCACCACTTAATTTATCAGTTTCAAAAGTTGTAAGTCAAGGCATGTTGAAGCAGATACAGAGATGTGATTTAGGATGCCAGGGTTGTTCCTTAGATTTAGTCCCCACAACTGAAGCCTGACTCTGCAATTTACTAGCAGTGTGATTTGGGAAAGACCCTCAACTCACTGCATGTCAAATTTCTCATTTGTAAAATAGGATTGATAACAATAGTACTAGTGTCTAGAAAGAGTTTGCTGAAAGAATTTATGGCAGTGCCTAGCATACAAAATAAGCACTCCATAAATATTAGCCATTATTAAGATTAATCACAATTTGATTCATGAACAGTTTGTTTTGTAACTTGGCCATAAATGTATAACTCAGAATTTTTGGCTACTAAAATGTAGAATCTTAATTGCATATTAAAGACTTCATTTAACCTATTATTTATCCCTGTGATAAAACTTTGAGATACCTACTTATTTATAATTTCTTATACTAAATTATGTGGTAATCACTGAAATACCTTGCATTTCATAGCTTTCTTGAAACCAAATTTTTTCTTAAATTGTTCGTGTAATTGAGCATCTGTCAGTGGAAGTCTTTTCAGCCTCAAATTGTTCACTATTTCATTTATGGCTCCCCACCACTGTGTCTTATACAGCTGCTGATAGAAAATTTCAAGTTCAAAACTGATCACATAGTAGCTGTTACAAAAAAATAAAGAAAAAATTTTAAGCTTTTCTGACTTGGAATGCTGGCAAAACTTTTTTTATAACAGTTACAATTTTCTATGACAAAAACACGTCCATCCCCATTTAACCATTGTGTTCATTATAAGAACGAGTTACCATGTCTAAGGACTATTACACAGAATGTATCAAAGTGTTGTTATTGTCGTGTAGATGCTAAGTCATGTCAACCTTTTTGTGACCCCATGGACTGTAGCCACGAGGCCACGGAGGACTGTAGGCTCCTCTGTCCACGGGCTTTCCCAGGCAAGAATACTGGGGTAGGTTGCTGTTTCCTTCTCCAGGGGATCTTCCCCATCCATGGAGCGAACCCTAATCTCCTGCATTGGCAGGTAGGTTCTTTACCACTGAACCACCAGGGAAACTGTATCAAAGTGTATGAAGTCATAAATCTAACATTTAATACTTTCTAGAGTTTGTAGTCATTCATGGGGGTTATTATTGTTCCAGGATCTCCATCCTAAAGTTTGAAGTTAGCCTTTGCATTTTGACAGTTTCCTGTTTTCTGCTTTCAACAAGTTGTGATACTGTGAATAGTTACTAAAAGTTCCTCACCTCTTTCCATTAAATTTCATGACTGGTATTGAGTAATATTCTTTGTATCCTGAGTCTTCTGCAAATGTATTAACAGCACAATCCCGTATTTTTTCTAAATTATTCTAAAATATAAATTATGTTACTAAAAAACAAATATAAACAATTGTAAGACTTATTTTGATGAAATTTTATACATGAACAAATTTTTAATAAAATATCCCAAGAGACCCTGATAATGACTGAATGTATACAATTCCTAATTTGGATATGAGGTAAATTTTTTTTTACAAGAAAATATAATGTGGAGAAGGTAGAAAAGCAATGACAATTGAAATGTAGTATGTTTTCCAGATGAAGAACTATTGTTCTCAAACTCTGGAGGAACTCTGTTTTAATGCTAATCCTTGAGAAAAATGGAATATGTAGTTAATGTTCAGGGATTTCTTCTGTACTAGGTTAACTGTTCCAGGGCAAATATGGCCTATAAATTCTGCAAGGATGATAGCTGTGCCTCTGACATCTAACACAGGGCCTTACATAGACTTGCACTTAATTCATGTATGTTAGGTAATGTATGAAGAAACTAGCGAGCTGTGGAGATCATCATTTGGAGAGCCGCCTAGTGCCTGCAGCAGCAGAAACTCTTCCTGGTTGGAGAATAGGATGAAAGCGTTGTGAAATGACAAACAGTTTCAGGAACAACAATAATTTAAACCTTAAAATCTTCCAAAGCATTCTCAATTGAAGGGGTGCTGATATCAAATTCAATTCCTCCATGAACATGAAAATACTGATCCTCTTTGTAGTGAAAATTTGGGCATTTAAAATCTCTTCCATAAATAAATGGAGGCAATTCTCGCTCTGTCTTGACCTTGTCATCTCAAAAAAATGAAAACAAAATTTTGTTTAAAAGTTCAATAATAGAATATAAGCAGTCATATTTTGGAGGTCTCAATTCATTTTTACATAAAGTGAAAAGAATCCATGTGAAATGGAAATCTTCACAATTGTAGTCGATAAAATTATTTATGCTAAATGTATATTTTAAATGTTGAAATATATTTATATCATATGTTTTGGGCATTTTTGATAGTTTCCTTGTACACACATTTCAAAAGAATACTCAAAACACTAATTTACTTATTGATTACTATATGTGAGCTCAAGACTAATATTATATCCCCAATTATTAAAAGAGATTTGAAACTCTGTACCATGGAGACTCTCTAGTTAAATAAACAAAAGTTACCTGAACTAGTTAAGGAAGAGAGACACTATAAAGAAAAGGTGGGTATCTGTCACATGACAAAAATAATCAGTTCATTCTTCTAGAAAGCTACACATATAACATTTATTTTTAAAAATAATTTTCTAAAATTCTGGCAAGGATTAGGTTTATTCAGTATTTTGACTTGTTAGCAGAATATAGTTTCATCAATATAAGGTGTATATTTTAAGAAATGCAAAAAGTCCAGAAAATTACAAAGAAAAATGTAATACCCAAATCTCACCACATGGAAATTAATTATTAATATTTAGTCACATGTGTTTCCAATAATTTAAGTAGTAAGTCATTACAGGTACAGCTAACATCCTCTAAAGAGCACATTAGTTCCATACATAAGACACTCCCCCCACCCGCATCCCTGGACAAGATTGTCATGCGTTCATTTTTAATTAGTTCACAGGTATGGATTATAAGCTTCACTATCATAATTCTCATGACACAAATTTCATTAAATGATTTGCAAAATTTCTACTGAAAATCTACCATCTGAATAGAAAACCTGCTATAAATAAGCCTTTATGTTTAAGCACCAACGAAAATACACAATTTGTGTGCTAATCTGAGTGGGAGGAATGGTTTGCTCTGTATTCCTGTCAAATTCCACATAAACATGACCCTATTTCAGCTCCGTCTTCTTTTACGTTGGTCTACTCTTATGTTATAGGACCAATATATTACTAAAGTTTTTAATATGTTTTCATTTTTTTTTCAGAAATGTAAGACCATTCATGATCTTTTACTGCTCCATATTAATCTGAGTCAATTTCTAATTTTCCTGAAAAACACAATAGGGATGTTGAGTAGAAATGTGCTGAATTTATCCTTTGCATGAGCTATGATATAGCGTCATCCTATCATGGACATAACATATCTCAGAAATCATTTTGTCTTTCAATCGTTCTCATAATTGATAAAGATATGTACCTTGTACTATGTGACTATACCAGGGATTTTTAATTACTTTGGAGATATCACATTTTGTTTTTTACTTATTTATATTTTAATTGAAGGAATTGCAGATTGCTTTTCTGTAATTGCTTTACAGAATTTTGTTGTTTTCTGTCAAACCTTAACATGTTTTTTATTTTTAACATGCTATAGCTTGGTTATATGCTTGGACCCACATACTATAAACAAAATTGAATTTAAACATAAATTCAATATATATCTACATTTTAAATATAATTTTGGCAATACTCTTACCTGAAAAAGGCTGAAGCAGACCACTTAAATATGGAACTTTCATCTTCTTTTTTAAGCTCAGTAGAAATGGAGTCAGAAAACATATTAATTTTAGGTATCCTATCCCTTTCCTGATTTCTTTTTTCTTCTCAAAGTGTTTTTGAATAATCTTTTTTTGAAGATATAATCTTTGCTGTAATCTCTGGTAGGTACAAATATCAAGATTATCCTGATTACATTTTATAGCATTAGTAAGCCAATAGGCTGTTTCAAATATAAAAACATTTTCACACTGTTGAACTTGTGTGGTGCTGAATGTCATCTTTAGTAGGATATTTTCTGCATATTTCATAAATACAGCTTTTTCTTCAGGGCTATTGGGATTATATGTTGGATCTTCATTCATGTCTTCATCATAGATTCCATCAAAGTCTGGATCCTTTGTAATATCAATCAAACCTTCACAGTAAAAAAGAAAGATTTAAGATTGTGAAATTTTCATACTTGGCTTCTGGATAAATAGATTGAATAGAGTTTCATCTCAAAATTCTACCAAAATGACAGCAAAGGAATAATGAGATACTGTTAAAACTATCAAAGAAGAAAAGCAGATAGATATATGGTAACTAAGCAGAGTAAAGAAAGAGAGAAGCTTGTGGAATTAAAAAGAATTGATTTTCATTCTCTTTGAAGGAATAATACAACACCATGGAAACATAATAACATGTCTCATTTTTAATTCAAGAAAATATGGAAGAAAATGAGAAATGTGATCTTCCTTTAAGCAAAGAATCAGCTTCTTACTTGGGCATAAAGTATATCTGCTTATTCAGTTCCTATAATACACATTTCTTCTCCTTGCTGATAACAGAAGCTAAATATATACAATAAATAACTTTCCTACTAATAATAATGAAACAAGAATTAAAATTTAGTTTTACTCTATACTATAAATTGGACAAGGAAATGGCAACCCACTCCAGTACTCTTACCTGGAAAATTCCATGGGCTGAGGAGTCTGGTAGGCTACAGTCCATGCGGTCGCAAAAAGCTGGACATGACTGAGCGATTTCACTCACTTCACTCATACTATAAATGACAAATTTCTTACATTTTCTTTGCATTTATAATGAAATTGTCATTTCTTGTTGTCATGTTGTCTTTTTTAAGACAATTTGTCTTAAAGTTGTCTTCTTTAAGACAACTTTAATCTAGGCTTGAGAAAATGGCTTAGAATCATAAAATATGACTTGGTAGAAAATATGGCTCTTGTTTGTAACATATGTGCCTTACAATGTAAATAATACATCAGCATGCCTCCCCCCTTTCTTTTTCCTTTTTTTCTTCCTCAAATCTACATATTTAAAAAGCAAGAATAGGCTTGGATTTTTAAGATGACCACTATGATTCATATCCCTTTTGCAAAAGAGTAAGATAAATTATTGAGATGAAAAAGAAACTGAAGTGTTTCTGACAGTTAAAATAGATCTAAATACAAGCTAGATCATTGCTGATTCCTCTAAAACTTTGTGGCTTGGGTGGATGGGAGCCAAAATGCAGCAAGTCAATTCTCAGCCCAGAGAGGCTGAGGTGTTGGAAGTAGAGGGAATGAAGAGCTCCACAGCCCCTTCTGCTTCTCGGGTGCCAGACTCACTGCCCCCTCAAAGCAGGAGACAGAAGGAAACAGACCAGTCAAAAAGATAATGGCATCTGGGGAGAGACCCCCAAGTGATTTACTAAAGGAAATCAGTCCTGAATATTCGTTGGAAGGACTGATGCTGAAGCTGAAACTGCAATACTTTGGTCACCTGATGTGAAGAACTGACTCCTTTGAAAAGACCCTGATGCTGGGAAAGATTGAAGGTGGGAGAAGAAGGGGAAGACAGAGGATGAGACGGTTGGATGGCATCAGCGATTCAATGGACATGAGTTTGAGTAGGCTCTGGGAGTTGGTGATGGACAGGGAGGCCTGGTGTACTGCAGTCCATGGGGTCGCCAAGAGTCAGACGTGACTGAGTGACTGAACTAAAATGAATAAATATCTTTACTTGAATGTCCTAGAGCCACTCCCAAACAAAATCCACTTTTCCTCTCTCCCAAATTTGCTTTTCTTTCATTCCTTATCATAGTTAAAAGCACTATTTATCCATCACTTCCTCAAACTAAAAGGGCTTCCCTGTTGGCTCAGCTGGTAAAGAGTCTGCCTGCAATGCGGGAGACCTAGGGTTGATCCCTGGGTTGGGAAGATCCCCTGGAGAAGAGAAAGGCTACCCACTCCAGTATTATGGCTTAGAGAATTCCATGGACTGCATAGTCCATGGGGTCGTAAAGAGTCGGACATGACTGAGCGACTGAACTGAACTGAACTGAAGCACTGTAGGGGGCTTCCTGGTGGCTCAGTGGCTTGGTGGTTAAGAATCCGCCTGCCAATGCAGGAGACTCAGGTTCGATCCCCATGTCAGGAAGATCCCCTGGAGAAGGCAATGGCAACCCACTTAAGTGTTCTTGCTTGGAAAACTCCATGGAAGAGGAGCCTGGCGGGTCCATGGGGTTGAAGAGTTGGACACAACTTAGTGACTAAATAACAACAAAGCACTGTAGGTGTAATGAGAATTTAAAGACAAAAAAAGACATATTTCTGTGCTCTCAAGTTCTCAAGCACAGAAAATCTATTAAGGAAGACAGAGATGAAGCCAACAATTTCCATAAAAAGTGGTACAATGTGCACAGAGGAGGTGGTATCTGAAGCAAGCATCAAAAAATGAGTAGCAATAACCTGGGAAGGAATGCAGAAGAATGGGGTGAGGGAAAGAGCATTCCAGACAAAGGTCAAGGAATAAAAAAATAACCATATCACTCTACCAGCTTTTGGTATTAAATAAGGTCATCAGATCAAGGGACTTGCCCTAATTAGTATACTTCCTCAGCAAACTGGAGAATAGGACCAGATTTTTGGTGTGTTGTATTCTCCACTACTGTTGCTACTGTTTTTCTAAGGGTGGTGTTTCCTGGTGGTTTTGTGCTGTGCAAAGCTATTAGAGACCTGAAGTTGAACTTGTCCTCATTGATTCACAAAAGTCTTCCTCCCTGCCAATATTGTTGGCTTCCTGCAGAGTTCCTTGGAAATCCATTGTAGCACAGTTTTCAAGGCAATCACATGGTCAGTTGCAAGGTTTGAACCCAGACTCACAGTCAAGAGAGGAGGTGCTGTTTCTTCAACCATGAAAGATGAAATAGCAAGTTTTCCCAGCATCTTGCTGCTATACAGCAGCAACTACAAGGACTAAACTGGGAGCATAGGGCTAAAGCCAAATTGCCATGAGTCACACTCTATATCAGACACCTTGTGTTCCCTGGCAATCTATATTTCACTCTGGCTCTTACTGCATGGACCAGCTCCACACAGATATAACCTGACCACACTTTGCCTCAGATGCATCATGTGGCCCTTACTTTTGCCCTGGGGTTTCTCTTCACTGCTGTGTTGGACTCCGGATGGAATCCAGTCAGCCACTCTGACGGATGAACAAATCTGCACACAGAGTTAACTCCCATGTCATCTTTGACCAATGCAGGAGAGGAGCCAGGGAATACATGCTCCCCTCCTCCATCCCTCAGGCTGACAATCCTGAAGTATGTTCTGTGTGACTCCCCAGAGTCCCAGCCAAACCATAACTAATTATCTAATTGGTGAAAGCTCACCAGCATATCCTTGGGTTGATGATTCCTCCTTTCCTATGCATTTCCTGTCCCTCACTCCTGTCCCTTGGAGTCATTTTCCATAAACTACTCTGACTTAAGTCCTCATTTCAGACCCTAATTTGGGGGGCAACCTAGGCTAATACACTTTGCACTTGTATGCTGGTATCTGACCCTGTATATCCTTAAGCATGCAGCATAAAAGCCCCGTCTCCTAAGAGTCCAGGTGCCTTTCCCACAATCTGATGCTTGGCCCTGCAGGATTTCACAGGGATGCTCCTGATGTGGTGGGTGATGGGAACCTGTACCAATCCCTGCTGTCTCGCTGAGTCTCCCGCCTGCAAACTGCGCCAGCACTCTGGTGTATGTGCTGCTCGCTCCTTTACTATTGTTTGCACTATACCATTGTTACAGTGCCTGAGGCAGGCTGGTGCTGCCAGTCCTTCAACAGACTCCTGGACAGCGGTAGAGGGAGAAGAAAATCTCTATCCATGTATGATGCACTTCTTTGACTGCTCGGCAGCCAATATCACAAAGTGCTTTGGTGTAACACAGTATTTCTCCCAGGACACATGGTGGTAGAGTGACTGGATTTGCATGATTTCTAGCTTCATTCATTTTCAGTGAAAAGGGATTACAGGCAGAGAGAGCAGTCAGAAAGCAGTTGCAGTATGTAAGGCTAGAGAAAAGGGTAGGGTGTAGTAGCTGAGATGAACCAAAGTGGATGATTTTGAGATAGTTTAAAGGTAGGATCATAATAGTCAAGGCACGAGTTCTCATCCAGGAAAGAAGAATTACGTAGAAATGTCCAGGACTGATATTTAGCTATATATCAATATGGCTACACTGTTAAAATACTGAAACCTTTGATATTGTTTGGTAAACTGAATTGCTCTAGCCCTGAGCTCTTTGAATGCCTCCCTCCCCCGGGACAGTCTAGAAAGCTTCATGATCCAGCAAAGTATACATATGACAAGCGGGAGGCCTCTGAGATCTTGTTCTGGCATTATTACTGAGGCTCGTTCTAACTGGCCAGTGCTTATGCTGCACTGAAGATCAATCCTGAATATCACCCCTGAAAATGTAGACAATGGAAGACAGACAACTTCAGTCTCTGGGTGCTTCCCACCTCCACCTACAACTTGAATAGAATGTTTCTATGTGGCTCTGATCCCCTCAACCAGGAGCACCACTGTGAGGGAATCCCCATAGAAGGTGGCCTCAGATATGATGGGCAGCTGGATTCAATAGACCAGAAGCTGGGTTGCGAAGTTGCTTGATATAATTGATTTTATCATCAACTAGGCGGGAGTCCTCTGTCCTTAGATATAAAACAGGGCATGTGCTCCCTCCTGCCCTGATCATGTCTCTTCTTAACTACTGATGCTCTCACAGGATGATCCAAAGGCTCTTGTGATTTTTACATATGAATGACTGAATCCTCCATGTGCACCTCTAACCCTGAGCATGCTCCAGAATTTGACTGCTATAATGGAAGTTTCTACCTAGATATCTACCTAGTTTCTACTTAGAATCTAAAAAGGGGTCATTGTTTCTTTACCAGTCAATCTGTCATCTCTGGCCTGCGCTTTGCTTGACACATGCCAAATTGGAATGATGGTTCTTTAGTCCCACCTCTTCTCCAATGAGGGCCTCAAAATAATTTTTGTGAAAACAGAAGAAAAGCAAACCCAATTTTTGTAAGGATTGTCAAAGTTCTGACATTGTTAAAAGCTGCCATCCACCCCTGCTGATCCTTAATAACCTCCATGGAGCTCAGATCTTCACAAAGCTCCTGTCACCATCTCGATCAAGAAGAGCAAACCAGGAAACTTAGTTTTCCAGACACATCTTGGTCAATGCAAGCAGGCAGAAACATCATCTTACTTGTGCCATATTCCTTACAGTCTTACAGCGACTGGTTAATAGACTACTAGACAATTTCCAGGATAGAAGAGTCATTGACTACTAAAACTATATCCTAGTTTAGTTACATTTTATTTATGTGACCTGAACTAGCCTTGAAGGTCCTAAACTACCAAAATGATAGAACTTCTGGGTGAATGCTAACAAAAGTTTTAAGATTTTGACCATGTCATATTATCTCCAACAATGTATCTATAGGATGTCAAAATATCAGTACCCTTTAAGAGAGAACTACCAGTCAAGGGAATGCAGAAATTAATGGAGTTTATTAGCTTTTACTGGCAGTCTTTTGCATTATTTCACCCTAATCATCCAAAGATCTGAACAAGAAGAGATTTTTAGGTTCCAGTTATAATTTTTTAGTAGCCAGTGGTCCTTCAGTCCTAGGAGTAGAGGATATAAACACCTATCCAGTGGCATTTGTGCTGATTCCACCAACATCACAGACTAATTCTCTCCCAGAGGAGGAGAATTTCTGCCTAAACTCACTACTCTTGGACTCTTCTCTCAACAGAAGTTGATGACCTTGCATGGAAATGAGAGCTATTACCAGACATAGAGGTACCAAGAGACGGTACTGCTTGCTGGTACACAAAAAGCTACAGAAGCTGAAACACACCTGGATACCCAATCCATAGCAGGTGAGTCAGGCTGCCTTATTGTCATCAAGCAAATCTTATTCACATGTATTTGAACTCCACAGCAGTCTAGCCACAGATGTAGTAAAAAGCAAACGAACACTTCTGTAGTTCGGGTTCTAACCCAGATTCAAAAGGTGGCATTGAAAAAAAAGATTAACTATTGAAAAGATAGATTCTTTGGAATTTAAAAAAATCTCTTTTAAGAAATGTGGCTAAAATAAAACCAAATCACATATAAATTACTTTTAATTTTTAAAAGAGGATTGTAATAAAAATAAAACATGTTAAATTCTCTTACCTGCTGAACTAAACTCTGCAAATATATCTCTGTTTGTTTGAGGCTTCCCATCTGGATCAATGTCCATAATGGTACGCCACAATTCAGAAAATCTAGCTCGTTTTTCTTTGGGCATATATATTCCATGCCATAGTGCTTTCAACATGTAGTCAATATTGATCAGAATTTGCCCAATTCTGGTATCAAAATAAGCTGGAGGTAATTGACAAGAAGAACTCTGATCGTAATTAGCTTCTAAACTGATAGAAGGAATTTGATTTAAGCAATAAATTCCAACAGCCAATTCTCTTATGATCTGATGGACTTCTCTATAGTCTAAGAGGGCAGTAGGGTCCACAGGAGTCAGTAGGATTGCAGTGGAGAAGCCTACGTTATTCATTTGACTCATAATTCCACACGGCATGTCTAGTTGAGAGCGAACATCTTCTTTGGCAGACAACCAGCTAACTAGTGCAGTAGTTAACAACTCTTGTACTTCACTCCGATCATATTTTTCAAAAAAAGCAGAAGCATTTCTCTGTACAGCTAAATTTTCCAGGTAAGTTTCATCATCTTGATTTTGATCAAATCTAGGTGCTCCTTTTTTGGGCAATCTTAACATTTCTAATTAATTCTAGTGTGTCCTTTTTGAAGTTTCTGCAATGAAATGAATAAAAAGGAAAAGACAAGCAATAAAACTTACCATGGTAATGAAGCTGAATTTCTCAAGAAATAAATCTATACCTTTCATCTTTATGGTTAATTGTTGCATGGTCAACCATTACATAATTGACATACATTATATTAGTTTCAGCTGTACAACATAGTAATTTAATACTTGTATATATTTTGAAATGATCACCACAAAAAATCAAGTTAACATCTGTTACCACACATACAGAATTTTTTTTCTTATGAGAACTTTTAAGGTTTACTCTTAGCAATATTCAGATATGCAATGTGTTATTATTAACTATAAACATTTATTTATTTTTGGCTGCTCTGGGTCTTTGTTGCTGCAAGGGCTTTTTCTAGTTGTGACGAGTGGGGGCTACTCTTCATTGCAATATACGTTGCAGAGCACAGGCTCTAGGTGCACGGGCTTCAGACGTTGCAGCTTACTGGCCCTAGAGCGTGGGCTCAGCAGTTGTGGCACAGGGACTCAGTTGCATGTGGAATCTTCCTGGACAAGGCACTGAACCTGTGTCTCCTACATTGGCAGGTGGATTCTTATCTAATGTGCCACCAGGGAAGTCCTGATATTATTAACTATAGTTGCCATGCTATACATTACTTCCCCGTGACTTATTTATTTTATAACTGAAGTTTGTACCTTTTGACTCCCTTCACCCATTTTACCCACCTCACCCTCTGCCTCTGGCAACCATCAAACTGTTCTCTGTATCTATGCTTAGGTTTGTCTTTTGTTTGTTTTGAGGTTTTACATTAAGCAAGATCACATAGTATTTGTCTTTCTCTGTCAGACTTATTTCACTTAGTATAATGCCTTGAAGGGCCATCTGTGTTGCCACAGATGGCAAGATTTCATTCTTTTTTATGGCTAAACAATATTTCATTGTGTATGTGTAAATAAATGCTCCACTTTCTTTATCCATTAATCTGTCAATAGAGAGGTTGTTTTTATGTCTTGGCTGTTGTAAATAATGCTATAATAAATATGGAGGTCTATAATCTTTTGGAGTTAGTGTTTTCATTTTCACTGAATAAATACACATAAGTGGAATTACTGGTAGTTCTATGGGCTTCCCTGATGGCTCAGACAGTAAAGAATTTGCCTGCAGTGTGGGAGACCTGGCTTTGATCCCTGGGTCGGGAAGATCCCCTGGAGGAGAGAATGGCAACCCACTCCAGTATTCTTGTCTGGAGAATTTCACGGACAGAGGAGCCTAGTGGTCGACAGTCCATGAGGTCACAAAGAGTCGGACACGACTGAGCAACTAACACTTTCATGGTAGTTTTAATATATTTTTCAGGCTTAAACTAATTGCAGCATAAGAAAGTTGAAATCTGAATTAAAATTGTAAAACTTTTAACATTAATCATAATATGCTTTTCAAAAGAGGTAAAAAGATACGAGGAAGTATATCAAAAAAAGATGTTTATATATAAGAAGATACTGCTGCATACCTATTCTTTTGTTGTTGTTGTAGAGGCGTTTTCACAAGGTCAGTTTTTTCAGGGTTTTTGTTTTGTTTTTTTAAAGCAAGAAAACAAACACTTGCTTTATAAAAAAAAAAAAGCAAAGACAAGAAATCCTTCCTTAACGTTGTATCTCTGTTCAATAGAAATGGGATTCTATGCAGTGCCGCTCTATTTCTGGAATAATAACCTAACTACTATTTACTGAGCATCTATTTACCCAGCTCTTTATACACAAAATTTTTCATTTAACTGGCCTCTCTGTACAGTGATTCTCAAAATCTAGGCTGTTTTGAAATCACCTGGGGCTTGTTTCAGCAGACTGCTGGATCCTACTCTAGAGATTCTGAGTGGGGTAGGAGTGGGGCCTTTAAAGGACTTCCATTTCTGAAAAAGTTAGATGCTGCTGGTTCTGGCAGGATACTTGGAGAACCCAGTTCCACGACAGGTGTTGGGAGCCCAACTCTACAGAGGCAGAAACCAGGCTAGGAAGAACAGAGGATGGGCCTGAGGTTTCACAGCTTCAGAATCAGAACAAACTGATTCCTCAAGTCCATCCTGAAGTCCAAGCCCTCTGCCCACACAGACACGGGAAAAGGGAAAGGACGAGGAAAAGAAAGCAACCTGCTCTGAGATGACTGTTTGTCCAGGAAAAGGAAACTTCATCTACACCGGTTCCCAGAGTATTCCCGGGGTCAGGGACAGTAGTCTTCTCCAAGGGTCTCTAGCCTGGACCCGAATTCACCGTCTGGAAGCCCGAGTGACCGAGGGCGAGGGGAGAACTGGGAGGGACGCTCCTGAGCAGAGGCCTGGGAGGCCCGCTTCCCCCGCGGGGTGCTGGGAGCCCTGGGCCTCGCCTGCGGTCCTGCCACCCCGCGCGGGCAGAAGCCGTTGGTCCTCGGGGCCTGGGGCCGCCGGCCGGGGCGCCGCCGCGAGAGGGCGCTTTTGTACACCCGTGGGTGGGGCCTCTCCAGAGGCCGCGGGCGCCCATCCCGGCCAAGATTCATCCGAGGCAGATTCCCCTCTTAACACCACCCCCCGCCCCACTCCTTCAGAACTCAATCTGGACTTGGGCTTGCGAAGTCAAGTGGGTCTTAGGAAGCATCACTTCGAACAAAGCTAGCGGAAGTGATGGAATTCCAGTTGAGCTATTTCAAATCCTAAAAGATGATGCTGTGAAAGTGCTGCACTCAATATGCCAGCAGATTTGGAAAACTCAGCAGTGGCCACAGGACTGGAAAAGGTCAGTTTTCATTCCAATCTCAAAGAAAGGCAATGCCGAAGAATGTTCAAACTACAGCACGATTGCACTCATCTCACACGCTAGCAAAGTAATGCTCAAAATTCTCCAAGCGAGGCTTCACCACTATGTGAACATGAGCTTCCAAATGTTCAAGCTGGATTTAGACAAGGCAGAGGAACTAGAGATTAAATTGCCAACATCCGTTGGATCATAGAAAAAGCAAGAGAATTCCAGAAAAAACATCTGCTTTATTGACTACGCCAAAGACTTTGTGTGGATCACAACAAACTGTGGACAATTCTTAAAGAGTTGGGAATACCAGACCACCTGACCTGCCTCCTGAGAAATCTGTATGCAGGTCAAGAAGCAACAGTTAGAACCAGACATGAAACAACAGACTGGTTCCAAATAGGGAAAGAAGTACATCAAGGCTGTATATTGTCACCCTGTTTAACTTCTATCCTGACCTAGAAATCTAACCTGGGTCTCCTGCATTGCAGGCAGATTCTTCTCCAGCTGAGCTACCATCTCTATCATTTCTTACTTTGACAGTTTGTCTCTGAGGAAGCACAGAAGCAGAGGTGGCGTTGGCAAGGCGCCAGGCTCTGAGGTAGCCCTGAATTGGAATCCCTCCTCTAACATCATTCTTTCCTTCAATAAACACTTACAGAACTCTTGTTATGAGCTAGGCACTGGAGACCCTGGAAAAGGCAGACGTAAAGCCCCAAGGTTCAGTTCAGTTCAGTTCAGTCACTCAGTTGTGTCCGACTCTTTGTGACCCCATGAGTTGCAGCACGACAGGCCTCTCTATCCATCACCAACTCCCAGAGTCTACCCAAACCCATGTCCATCAAGTCAGTGATGCCATCCAACCATCCCATCCTCTGTCGTCCCCTTCTCCTCCTGCCCCCAATCCTACCCAGCATTAGGGTCTTTTCCAATGAGTCAACTCTTCACATGAGGTGGCCAAAGTATTGGAGTTTCAGCTTCAACATCAGTCCTTCCAATGAACACTCAGGATTGATCTCCTTTAGGATGGATTGATTGGATCTCCTTGCAGTCCAAGGGACTCTCAAGAGTCTTCTCCAACACCACAGTTCAAAAGCATCAATTCTTTGGTGCTCAGCTTTCTTCACCGTCCAACTCTCACATCCATACATGACCACTGGAAAAACCATAGCCTTGACTAGACGGACCTTTGTTGGCAAAGTAATGTCTCTGCTTTTAAATATGCTATCTAGGTTGGCCATAACCTTCCTTCCAAGGAGTAAGCATCTTTTAATTTCATGGCTGCAATCACCATCAGCAGTGATTTTAGAGCCCCCCAAAATAAAGTCTGACACTGTTCCCACTGTTTCCCCATCTATTTCTCATGAAGTGATGGGACCAGATGCCATACCGCTGTATTTAAACAATGCCATAAGTGTATGATATAGTAACAGCATGTGAAGGAAAGCTAACTAAGACCAGGGCTGGGAAAGGCTGCCCTGAGGAAGTGATCTTTTAAGCTGAGCCTGATAAAGATCTATTCAAGCAGAGAGTTGGAGAAGTAGCTTTCCGAGGATAGGGAACAACAGGTGACGAACAACTGAGAAGAAAGTTGAATTTCTGAGCAATGGAACAAAACTCTGTATGGAGAACAAGACAGATGTGGACACAAAAATACGATGAGGAGGTAGATGAGGGCTAGACCACACAGGCTGTTTAAAGATTTTGAACTTTATCCCAAGAGTTTGGGCTCGATTTGTGGCAGTAGAGGGTAGGTACAGGCTTGAGTAGGGGAGGGGAGACGGAGGGCTGTGGATGTGTTTGAGAAGTAAGGACAGCCGATCGGTGACAGGCCGAGTAGTGGTCGAGTTTAAAGAGAAGCTGGTTATGTAGTGACACCTAAGTTTGTCAGACATGCAGGATCAGGGCAAGATTTAAGAGTTCAGTTTTACCTGTGAGAGAACCAAGCAGAGATGTCAGATGTGCCTCAGATACAAAGGTCTGAGTTAAAAGCACAGCTTGGGTTAGATGCATACATTCGGGCTGGCTTAGGGTAAATGAAGCCAGGGAAATGGCTGGGATCACCATGAAAGAGAATAGAAAATTGAGAACCCAGGATGGAGACCTGAGAAATTCAATTATTTAAAGGTCATGTGGAGAGGGTGGAGGCAGGAAAGAATACAAACAGTCAGGAGAGCAGAAGGCCAAGTCTGGTCATAGAAGCCAAGAGAAGAGACTGGCCAACTTCACTGGATGCTGTTCTAGGTCAAGGGAGATGAGAACCCAAACTTTTCACTGAATTTAGCAACAGACAGGGTTTTGGCTGGAGAAGGAAATGGTAACCCACTAGTGTTCTTGCCTGGGGAGTCCCGTGGATGAAGGAGCCTGTTGAGCTACTGTCTGTGGGGTCGCAGAGAGTCGGACACAACTGAAGCGGCATAGCATGCATGCATTGGAGAAGGAAATGGCAACCCACTCCAGTATTCTTGCCTGGAGAATCCCAGGGACAGAAGAGGCTGGTGGGCTGCCGTCTATGGGGTCGCACAGAGTCGGACACAACAACTGAAGCGACTTAGCAGCAGCAGCACGGTTTGGGTTAACTGTTTGAAGGTAGAATTTCTCTTAGTCCAACCATGTCATTATTTTAGCTGCTGTGGTGGTAGTATTAGTAAATTTGTTATTGCTTTCCCAGGGCAAGGGATGTCAAATCACTGTCTTCTTTAGGAGTTGCATGTTTGCACTTATGAAGTATGAGTAATGTAAATTTCTCTACCTAAAATGTTTTGTTCAGGTACCCAGATGGTTTGTTTTACGTGGGATCTTGGGAAAGACTTTTGCTTTGTTTGAAAGATTAACATAGAATTTCATTCCAGTTTATAGGATTAAGTATCAAAAAAGTTCTAAAAAATCAGGCCCTCTGGGGACAGAAAAACCAAAAAAAAACCAAACGACATGCAGAGTATCCTGCCAGAACAAGTGAACTAGAGATCCCCTTTAGAGAGTGATTAAATTAATAATACATAAAATTCAGACTAGTGCCGGGCATGCCTGTAGTTCTGAACTATATTGTTGTTATAAAAATCATTACATTCAACTCTAGGCTGCAGGGCAAACCTCAAGTTTATCTACTCCCATTAGGAGCATCAATTTAGTGCTCAGGACCACTAAGTCATCCAGTTGAAAGCTATTCAGGTAATATCTAAATCTGGTTTGAACACTGCATTTGACAGGAAATAAATTCAGGGCATGTGAGTCTTTTGACACATGCTTGTGCTAAGTTGCTTCAGTTGTGTCCAACTCTGTGTGACCCTATGGACTGTAGCCCACCCGGCTCCTCTGTGCATGGGATTCTCCAGGCAAGAATACTGGAGTGGGTTGCCATGCCTTCCTCCAGGGGATCTTCCTGAGAGGGATCGAACTCCCGTCTCCTGCACTGGCAGGCAGGTTCTTTACCACTAGAGCCAGCTGGAAAGCCCTGATACACACCTGCTAGTATCCTAAACTTTCTTTCCCACTATAATTAAGAGAATCACAGTATGTCCAGACCTAGAAAGGGTGTCAGCCCTAAACGGGGATGGATGCCAAATGTGACCTTGATACGTATCATGGTCATGAATGAATACTGTGGGTGGATGTCTGGTTGGAGTAAATAGGTGAAAAAGTTGAAAGGGTGAAGGTGAATGGGAGGCAAGATATGGAATATGTAGGACCAGGGATATGCATTTTAAATTGGTATATACTAGAACATTTTAAATACATTTCTAATAGCGAGAAGGGAGAAAAGCACGGGTGCACACACAAGTTAGGACTTTTTGGTGTTGGAAAATCAAGTAGTTCTTGGCTTGATTTTGATTTCTCTGTGAAAAACCCAGGTCATGAGCTGACAATGGGAAAACAGAGGGACGTTAGAGATTTGTGGGTCAGGAGAATATTCAAAATAGTCTTCAGAAGTTCTCACAGCAGGGCAATGAGCTGTCTAAAGACATGTATCACCTATCAATCAGGAGTGTGAACCTCAAAAACCTTAGTTCTCTTGTCTGTTAAATAACAATGATAACAAATTGAGTTACTAGTATTTCTGGATGTAGCTACCATGAAGAGTCCATAAAAGCTGCCTTTTTTCAGTGTTGCTGGTGAGACATAACCATGTAAGAGTTCAAAACAATATTAATACCACAGTTTAAAATATCCAGGTTGTTCTTTTCAGTGTGATCTTTTTCTCTGGAGTATCAATTTAATTAAATTGGTTGCACTACTCTACAAAGTTATACAAAAATTCATGTAATGAACTTTAAAACCACATTATGCAACAGTAAAGCAGCAGAGTATTTTATTTTTTTTAAAGAACTACCATTCAGTAAATGTTGTTACACTATGAAACATCTAGTTTTCAACAGAAAGGTTTTCTAAGGAGATGATTTGGAGCCTTCCACATTTATCAGATGCCTTTTCATTATCCTTTTCCATTTTTGCAATTCTGGATCCAAACTGCATGGCCCGCTTTGGCAGAAGAGCAGAGGCTGTAAGACCAAGTTCCACTGCTGCAAGACGCAAAATTAGTTTTTCACCAATTCCACGGGGTAAAGTCAAGTCTGCCTTTTCCCAGACTGGTAGGGAATTTAGAAAGGAGACAACATTTTCATCCAGGAAAGGAAATCTGAAATAAAAAGTATAACCACTATAAAAAAAAGTTATCTCTTGTGATTATTTTGTTTCTATTTTATTCAATGTTAAAATTTAAGGTATAAATTAATTATTGAGGGCACAATTTTTCTAAATTAAAAATATTCTAGTTCCTTATACAACTTTGCAGCTAAAATTTAATCACAATAATTTAAAAATTATTTCACTACACTTGTCTAATTTTAATACAGATACTAAAATGTAAAAATTTTTCCCTCAATAAATAAACAAATTAAGCCTATGATGTCAAGAAATAATTTCAAATTGTTTCATAAGGCATCTTCAGGAATGCCGTGAAAACAACCATGGTCTTTGAGTTAATCGTTCACACCATGTCTGCTCTTTACGTATCTAAAGAAACTGAACTTAAGGAGTGCAACTCTCTGCTCTTTAGGCTCCCCTAATTTCCTAGCAAATTCTGTTCTTTGTTTAAAATACTCTAATCCCTCCCCCACCCCTAATTACACTAGTGTTTGACATTTTACTTAGGCTTAAGCAGAGAGATCGGAAAGGGTAAAGGCATTCTTTAAACAGACTATTTTATAAAAATGAATTGTGAAAGCAAACTTAAATGAGAAACTAATTAATAGAGTATGGTTAATATGTGTGCCAAAATGCATAATAAACTGGTTTAGATCTAGCCAATATAGTGGTATTTGTTCAATTACAATTCTGCATTAGCTGTTTTAAACATTCTTCATATCCATTTTTACCCATGGGTATCATATGGGGGGGGGTCCTTTAGAATTAACTGCTTTACTGAATAAAATAAATTTCCTTTTCTCTAACCTAGCTGAAATGGGCTGAATTTTTTTCTCTCTCATATACAGATACACTTCAAAAGGAAAACATTTTATACACTTTGTATTGTGGTGTTATTTATGATAAAATTTTGAAAATTATGTTAATTTTACATGTCAGAACTGGCAACACAGGCATAACAAAGTAGAGACAAGAAACAATGAAGTCTCAGAGCTGGTATATTATGATGTTCCAACTCCCACAAAGTTCATTTGGACTCCTTGCATGCTTGTACCCCTGCAATAAAACTACCACTTAATAAATTAACCTACTTGAACAAACTTCTGCTTTTTATAATTAAATGACATATCTTTTTCCTTAATGCTTCAAAAGCATTTGTTTACTATTATCAGAAATATGCTGTAGGTAAACACAAACCCCTAAGATTAAAAAAGAATATACACATGTAAGTGCCTTGATCTCTGAAACTATTGAGATAATTTGGAATGTATGACTAACTTGTGTTCAAAACACCTATGATAGAGGGGACTCAGGTACTGGAACCACCATTTAAATCAGTATGGATCTATACAGGCATACCTTGTTTTATTGTGCTTCACTGAGACTGTTTTTTTTCTTAAAAACTAAACGTTTGTGGCAACCCTGTGACGAGCAGAGTCTATCAGTGGTGCCATTTTTCCAACAGCATTTGCTCACTTCATGTTTCTGTGTGACATTTTTGGAAATGCTTCAATATTTCCAATTTTTCTTGTTATATCTGTTGGACTTCCCTTGGGGCTCAGTGGTAAAGAATCTGCCTGCCAGTACAGGAGACCTGGGTTCAATCTCTGGGTCGGGAAGATCCCTGGAGAAATGGTGGCAACCCACTCCATTATTGTTGCCTGAGAAATCCCATTGACAGAGGAGCCTGGCGAGCAACTATGGGGTTGCAAAAAGAGTTGGACATCACTTAGCAACTAAACAACAACAAAAACAACAATTATATTTGTTATGGTGATATGTGATCAATAATCTTTGATGTTATCACTGAGATTGCTTTTTGTTTTGTATTTTTAAATTAAGGTACATATATAAAAATTTAGACAAATGTATGTTTATTTATGTCTAAATACATAAATACATATTTTAAATACTAAATACATAAATACATATTTATGTCTAAATACAGCATACATAAAAGTATGCTGCTGCATACTTAGTAGACTACAGCATATTATAAAGATAGTTTTTGTATGCACTGGAAAACCAAAAAATTCATTTGACTTGCTTTGTTGCAATGGTCTGGAACTGAGCATGCAGGATTTCCAAGTATGCCTGTACATACAAGAAATGTGTACAAAGTCAGGCTCTGTAACAATGGAGGAGGAAGCTTGGGAAGAAAGCAAACATTTGAAATGAAACAGAGCCCTTGGAATACCTCCCCTCAGTATTTCACTACCTCAAGTTTTACATTCTTTCACTGTAGCCTTTAATCACGTCATTGTATCACCTTTGAAAATTACTGTAAAGCCATTTCTTGGAGAATGAGTTCTGGAAACACTGTTCCTCTGGTTCCTCTCCAGTACTGCTCCTGACTAACTGTAATACAAAGCCAAGATACTGCGGCTACTGTTACTCATTTGAACAAGTATCCAAAGAAAAAGGAACCTAAAAGTCTCCTTTTTAGGTTCAGTCTGCTGCTTTTACAAAATTATCGAACAACCCTCCAATAGACAACAAGAATTACCTTGCTTCTTTTCCATGATCACTGATAACTCTATCATCACGACCAAGATTTCTAGAAGAAATTCGACCCAGTTCCATTTCAATTTCCTTATTGAGTCCTTCCAGCCCATGTGTCAGGAAGCGGACCCGATGACGAGAATAACCTGCAAGCTGCTCATCTGCACCAATTCCAGTAAGAACTACCTACAAAAGTTGAAAGAAATCTATATAAGAATACTACCTACTATGCAGTAAGGAAAATAAAAGCTTAAAAAAATAATCCCAAAGATAACATTTTCAGAAAAAGTCCACAAGGCAAAGTCATAAGATAGTAAAATATTTTTTACGATTTTTACAAAGTCATATACTTTTGTGTTGTAGTTTAAATGCAATTAAATTCTTGCAACTTAAGTGTTAAAAGCTTTAAGGGTCAAAATTAGGTCTCAGAAATCCTGAGCAGCTGTGTCATACCTTTGCACTGCTCTGATACGGTGTTGCTCCATCCTGGGTCACCAACCAACCAATTCCTCTAGAAGCAAACCAGACTGCACAGCCAATGCTATCATCCAGGACTGTATCCAAGGGCTGGATTAAGTGTGATATTCGAGTTCTTCTTAGTCTTTGCAATTCTTCTAGAGAAACATTAATTTCAACAAAATTCCAAATCCGCAAAGGGTTGGCAGCTTGCAGTTCCTTCAGTCCTGCTCTTCCTGTGACTCGATCTGGTACATTGAACTGTTCACCAGGACTGGCAGCAGCAGCAGCAACACTTTTGGAGAATTCTTCAGAGGGTATTTCACAATGATTTTTCTGTTTTCTCCCTTTTTTGTTAAAATTAACTGGTATGGTCTTTTCTTTAGTCATGAAAGCCACATTAAGAAGATCAATTGGTTCATCTAAAGGAATATGACGGTCAGCAAGGGCTGCGATGACCATGGAATCAATCCCTCCAGAAAACAGAATTGCAACATTTGCTTTCCTATTACTAGTTTTCAAAACTTCACTTGGTGTCAGGTTTTCACCCCTAGGTAAACACAAGACACGTCTCTTGACTGCAATACTCAGGACATCAATGAACTGCTGAACTACTTCCTTCATGTGTCCATCAGTAAGAAAGACCTGAAGGGTCTCTCTTGTCAGTGGACTCCTGGAAATGCTACTGCAATGAGTCTCAAATGCAGTTTGTGGCAACGCCATATTTAAAGGGACAACAGGTTCTTTAAGATACAGTTTGGCTTCATTTGCTGCCACCAAGACAAATGCTGGCAAGTCTGCTGAAATCTCAGTCAGGCTATTAACACATTCTCTGGTATCAACCCCCCCAGAATTGT
Source organism: Giraffa tippelskirchi (assembly GCF_054371585.1). NCBI lineage: Eukaryota > Metazoa > Chordata > Mammalia > Artiodactyla > Giraffidae > Giraffa > Giraffa tippelskirchi. The sequence continues at coordinate 69,596,807 of NC_137277.1, forward strand.
ATTTCCAAGGATACAACTTTAAAACAACAGACTGGGAAATGGAAACAGACTTGAGATCGATTCTGAAAATTCCAGATGCTGGAACTTCCTGCCACTGATCAGCCACTCCAGATGCTTGGGTGCCAACTGAAGAGAGGCAGAAACTCTTGCCCAAGTTACTAAAATGCCAAAGCAAGCTACGACGACCAAAAAAGTCCCTACCAAACCATAAAGAATCGCTAGATGCTTGATAATATATAAAAGACCAAGGACCTTGGACTTTTGAGAAGAGTGACAAAATATCAGATTCATTCTCACAAGAGGAAAGATAATGAAACATGATTTGAGTATCATTCTCTTCAGCTTCAACCTTGATCCCACTAAAGACTTCTCCGTTCCACAGGAATACATTGCCTCTTTCATCTCCCACAGGCTGGGCAGTCAATACACCTCTTAAGTGAAGGACATGGCCAGAGAATAAACACTGGTAGTTAACACTGGACCTTAACAACTGTTTACTACTGTTGGGCCCCCGTCGTTTAAGATTACACAGTAAATCCTCTTTCAAATCTTCCCTAAAATGCTCAACAGAAAAGCTTACTGCACAACAAATGCCACACATTGCCATGTAAAATCAAGTTGGCTATTTCTTGATTTTGGTCTTCTCTGAGTTTTCTATTTCTTGATATTCTTTCCTTAGCTCATCCAATATATCTGTGGGAGAGGGGAGAAGACATAGTAAAGAACAAAAATTCCTGAAGCTTTACCTAGTGATTCAAAAGGCAAAACAAGCTGTTTTCCAAGACTGAACCACATATGTACTGTGCTAGTTTAAATAATAATTTACAACAGACTTCTGATGAAGAATGTTTATTATTTAGGGATCTAGTTTCTGTTGTTAAATGCTTATTTTGACCCAGGCATTGGGCTATGCACAGTTTATATACATATCATTTTATTTAAATTCCGTTAAGACTTTGCAGGCTCAAAGTGATTCACTCAAAATCAGAAAGGCAGAAATTTGTAGAACAATATTTCATACCTATATCTGTCTAAAATTCTAAAGCTTACATTAATTAATGTGGCTTTCTAACACATCTTGCAGTTCTTAAATTTGATTTTATTGTTACTGTTAACTCACCATTGGAAGGCTAACCTGAAGAAAACCAAACCATTCCACTAATTTTATTAACTGGTATACCACCATCCAATCTTTAGATATATATATTTATACATTCAGCTGTAAACAGTGTAATTTAGGCACCATCATGAATTTCCACAGAAAGCCCACAAAAGAATTTTTGTTTCTGTATAATGTACCAAAAAAACTTACTTTTGCTTTCAGAAAGCATTTCTGTTCGGTCTGCAAGAAAGAATATGTTGCTGTTCTGTTGCTGCCTATATACTTTCTGCAAAACATAATTTAGGCTAATATCATGATTTGATCTAAAAGGTAGATGCCAAAACTCTGAACCTATTACTGCTTACTATTGAACTTTAGTAACATGTTCAGAACAATACCTTGGCAAATAAAGATAAACAAAGAACTCACCCATTATCCAACTATCTAGAAACTGCTACCATTAACACTGAGGTAAAACTTTTTTTCTCTGAGTATACTTAATACCATTTTTCTTTAGTAATATTATAGTTTATTTGGTCATTTAGATGTTGCCAACTTTTCACTATTATAAATCAAACTTGTGAAGAATATCTTTGTAATTAAATTTCTATGCACTCCATGATACTTTCCTAATATATCAATTCCTATAAATAGGAATCAAACTGGATTTGCTGGATCAAAATATTATACAGCTTTAAGACTGATACATTTTGCCAATTTGCCTTATACAAAGTTTGTTATCAACTGTACCTTAACTGCTATTACTCCACATATGAGAAATGTCTAGCCTGTCTGTTATCCAGTAATCTTTAAAAGCTTTAAAGGGCTCAAATCATTTCTTAACTTTAAAATACAATGTTTGGCAGTATAATGACACACTAAGCAGAAGCTTGCTTATTTATGAATACATTAGTGAAAGTGGAGTTAAATAACCATGTTAAAGATTTGGAAGCTTTGAGTAAAAACCTGAGGAGGTGGGGAGAGGAAGTAGTAGCATTTATCTTTTTTAAAAAATACACAAACAAAAAATAAGTATCCACATTCACCTGTATAGCTTCTTCTCAATAGATTCAAAGTTTATTTATGTCAAGAGAATACACCAAATTCAAGTACAAAATAAATACCATTATTGACTACAGCTCCAGGATAACAGGAGAAGGCAATGGCAACCCACTCCAGTACTCTTGCCTGGAAAATCCCATGGACGCAAGAGCCTGGTAGGCTGCAGTCCATGGGGTCGCAAAGAGTCGGTCAGACATGACTGAGCGACTTCACTTTCACTTTTCATGCATTGGAGAAGGAAATGGCAACCCACTCCAGTTCTTGCCTGGAGAATCCTAGGGATGGGGGAGCCTGGTGGGCTGCCGTCTATGGGGTCGCACAGAGTCGGACACGACTGAAGCGACTTAGCAGCAGCAGCAGCCAGGATAACATAGTACAATTAGTATCATTTGATTCACAGGTAATGTCAATTGCATATGTTGGGGAAAGATTATTAGCAACTATGATTAATACATAGATTTATACAGTTGATATCAAACCCTCCCACATAGTATTCAGAGTAACTCTAATAACTCACCCTGTTCTTCTTTAGGTTAGAAAGTTCATCCACGACAACTTTTTGTTCTTTAATCTATTGAAATAAAGAAAACTTATTAAATCAGAGATTATCAAAGTATGCTCAGTAAGAACCCTTTCAAGAGATAGCATAAGGGGCTCTAAGCATTGATTGTCCAAATGGGCAATTTGGGAATATATATACTCTTTACAACAGCAATCTGTGTGGACATGCAGGTGGCGGAAAGTTGAGGGAAAAAACAGTGATTAGACATACAAAGTGTTAGATGGCCCTTTATATCCAGACAGGGGGTTGGCAACCAACACTCATATTCAGGCAAGAACTATAGATACTAAATAAAGTTTCTATCTTTTATTTAAAATAGAGAATATGTCAAAAAAATTCACCAAGACCTGAAAGTAATACCAATTTTTCAATGATTTAAATTGTATCTTAAATTAAAAAAAAAAACAAAAAAACAAATGGAATGAGGAGTGGTTGACCCTTCCCTCCCAATACCCATGCTTTTCATGATTTACATACTAAATGGTATAGCCAGACAGACTAAGCAAGCAGTAGTTAAGTATCCTACATGGGGGGTAAGTAAGTATTAGTCGTTCAGTCATGTCTGACTCTTTTCGACTGCACGGACTGTAGCCTGCCAGTCTCCTCCGTCCATGGGATTCTCCAAGCAAGAATACTAGAGTGGGTTGCCATTCCATTCTTCAGGGGATCTTCCCCACCCAGGGATTGAACCCAAGTCTTTGGCATTGCAGGCAGACTGTTTATGGTCTGAGCCACCAGGGGTAGTATGACCCATCACTTTTCCATCTTTGCTTTATTCCTCTTTGTATCTCAAAAGATGGCACAGGGCTGGCTCTCTTGAACTAGGTCTCACCTTTTTTAAGTAGAAGAGGGCTCAACTAAATGGAAACTAAACTTCTTTTAAACTCTTTTCAGTGATGATAGTGATACTGCAAACATGACTGATTATATAGTGTCACTAGAGCCTCTAACAGCGCTATTTTGTAACCTCTGAAGCCTGGGGGATCTGTCATACATCCGTATAAGTGGCATGCTATGGTAGTAATCAGAGCAGGTTGTGTGCAGTTTGAAAATTCATTCCCCACAGATGTGTACCCTTCTGCTTTCCAGCTGCCAGTCACTGTAGTGACTGATTACAGAGATTGGGTTGAATATCAAGACTGAATTTGTACAACTTCCTTTTAAGGCTTATGTTTGAAGAGCACTTTCCCATTCATTTCAGGAATGGCAGGTTTACTTTAGTACTTCAGACAAGGAAACTGTAACAGAGGAATCAGAGATGTGCCTAAGATGCCAGTGTCAGTTTGGAACAGAACCAAAGTATTATCTCAGACATCTATAGCCATCCTCATTTCAAATGTTAAAAGTTTTTTTTCTTTTTTCCATTTATGGCGTTATATTGGCTCCCTTTTGTGGAGGGAGGAGCAGAAGAGCAACAATGAAATAACATTTTTAGGAGCACAGCTCTAGCTAAATGAAGGATAGACAGGAAGAAAGTAACAATGGATAAGGAGAGACCAGTTAGGAAACTTCTGCAGGATTCCCTATGGTAGATGCAAGGGGCGGGTTTAAGATGGTTAAAAGTGTACACAGTGTTAATGGGACACCTTACAAAGGGGCCTCAAAAATGAAACTGATAGAACTTCATGATGGATGCAAAGATGGGCTCCCAGGTTACTGGCATGGACAACTGCATGGATGGTGCTGACATTTTCTGAGACTACAGGCAGCAGATCTAGGGTGGGAAATAATTTCTAAAAGTTTTAACTCCGAGTACATAGGAAAAAGGCCAACCATGAATCTAATCATTATGCTGAGAGAGGCATAAGCTGTGATTTCATCTACATGATGTGCTGGGAAGGATAAAACTGTCCTGATGTAGAGCAGATTAGGGATGGCCAGAGCTTCTGGGCAGGGGAGAGCATGGTTATAAAGGGAGTCTTTTAGGGTCACGGAACTTGTCTATATTCCAACTGTGGTGGTGGTCACACAAATTTATACACATGTTAAATATACAGAAAACGAAAAAAGAGCCAAATTTTACTGTATGATACTTTTTAAAATTTGTTAAAAATTGATGATTAAAAAATATATAGCCAACTAAACTTCCGCCTTACTACCATCTGGGTCTAATCTCGGGGCAAGTTTCAAGGTGTCCCTTTAACTGTACCTGTAGCAGCAGGGCAAAGTCAGGACGAGACCACGGGCCACCGTGAATCGTCCCCGGCGGTGAGCAGCCTGAGGGCCATGTTACCTCGTCCCGTACTCACCTTGCTGCTGAGCTCTTCCTTGTGCAGGGTCGAGCTCTCAGCAGGGACGAGCCCAGCGCCGTCCTCGGGTCGCTCACCCCGGCTGGGCATCTCCACGGAGAGCCAAACACGCAGGGCACGAGTCCAGGAGGTACTCCAGCAGCGCCGCGCCCACAGCCCCTGCGCGTCTGCGCTGCCAGCGCCCCAGGCCCTCCCTTTCAACTTCCGGTGAGTCCGATCAATGGCGTCTGCGTGCTCGCTGGGACGCCTGCGCAGTCCGATATGGGCCAGGAGTACTTGCGCGCGTGCGCACAAGTGATTAAGGAGCACGTGAGCAAAGCCCGGTTGTGAAAAATGAAAGGTTCCTGAACGGACCCTAGCGGATGGGATGTTGAAACGCTCTTTACCCTGTGGCATCTAGTAGACTGTAAATTGTATGCGCCCCCTAGTGGTGAATATAAAGAATAGAAGCTCAGTAGAAATACCACTTAGTATTTATTATCTAGGCAAAAATATGGAAGCCAGACACAGATTTAAGAGATACACTGTTGGTAATGACCCGGTACAGATTTGGTAAAGTTAATGTTAGTTTGTTGTTAGGGTTAAAAGATAAATACAGGATTCCCTGTTAAATATGAATTTCAGATAAATGAATGAAATTTTAGTATATATGTCCTGTGCAATATTTGCAATATCTCACTCCTATGAGAAAAATCATCCCAAACTTGGAAATAGGCAAGAGATTACCAAGGTGTTCTTTCGTAGCTTTTCTAGGTTTGACTTTTTATTGACTGGGCTCACTTGTATTCTGTTAGGGGTGGAGGGGTGTAACTGGTAGATTTTTGGTAGATATGAAAATAATTTCTACGTGATAGACCAGATAACCCCACAAACTGTGATTTAGTGTTCTGCAAGATATTAATCAGTTTTGCATCTAACTCTGCAATCCTATCCTAATTTTTAAAATTAATATATGTCTCAGTCAGTTCAGTCACTCAATCGTGTCCAACTCTTTGCAACCCCGTGGACTGCAGCACACCAGGCTTCCCTGTCCATCACCAACTCCCAGAGCTTGTTCAAACTCATGTCCATCGAGTCAGTGATGCCATCCAACTATCTCACCCTCTGTTGTCCCCTTCTCCTCCTGCCTTCAATCCTTCCCAGCATCAGGGTCTTTTCCAATGAGTCAGTTCTTCGCATCAGGTGGCCAACGTGTTGGAGTTTCAGCATCAGCATGAGTCCTTCCAATGAATATTCAGGACTGATTTCCTTTAGGATGGACTGGTTGGATCTCCTTGCAGTCCAACGGACTCTCAAGAGTCTTTTCCAACACCACAGTTCAAAAGCATCAATATATGTCTACTTTCTCATAAAATCTTTGAATTGGTTTTAGAATCTTACTTGTTCTCTCATTAATTAATGAGTTGGATAAAACTTTGACAGATGTTCATTTTATATTTGTACAGGAAAAATGATTTTCTGTTTTTGAAAAGTATACTTTAACATAGGATATCTAAAGTTTTCATGAAGATGCCCAAGTGAACCCGTGTGATGGAGTCAAACTTTATGGCTAAGGAAGTGTACCTCATGAGTTGTTTAAACTCAAGAATATCTTTTATTGGCTCTTAGAGTACATTCAAGGCGATTATAGAATTAAGATTACTGTCTGTTTTGTCTTTTTACTGATTTTTTAAAATTTTGGTTTTGTTTCTAATTTATGCTTAGCTAAGTTATTCCGCATTAGTAACAATGATTGGGAATTTGGTTTGATGATAGGGCTTCACCGGTGGCTCAGTGGTGAAGAACCTGCCTGCAATTCAGGAGACCGGAGTTTGATCCCTGGATCAGGAAGATCCCCTGGAGGAGGGCATGGAAACCCACTCCAGTTTTCTTGCCTGGAAAATCCCATGGACAGAGGAGTCTGATGGGCTACAGTTCATAGGGTCACAAAGAGTCGGACATGGCTCAAGTGACTGTTCACACATGCACACATTTGATGATAATTTTTGGTTGATGGAGATCTGGTCTCTATTAGAAGTGAGAAAACAAAGAATCCAGGTTTTTAGTCTTTTCATTTGTTTTTTGTGAGCTCAAATTAATTAAGAATTTTGTGCACCAACTGGGATGGACAGCTTTTTGATATCTGGTGAATTTTGTGTGTTTCTCTGTTTAGTTTCACCCTGGGGTTCAGTTTGTAAAACTGAATCTGTAAGTTCTCTATATGTCTGTGTCTATAATTTATAACAGCCTTTATATTTTGCTGAATAAATGTAAAATGTTTTCCTATTCTGTAGGGTATTGAAAAATTCCATTCTAAAGCCTCTTAAATTAAAGGAAATTTGATCTAATTGGTCTATAGACAAACATATGCACTCCCATAATCCCGCAAATTAAAAAGAAACAGAATTTCTAAAGCTTTAGGTGTGCTAAGCTTTAAAAAACATTACTAGCTTAGAAACATTTGAAGAATCCAAGTTTATATAATTAAGGTGAGTCTTTGGAGAAATCAGCCTGGATTAATAATTCTGGTTTAAGAAAAAAAGGCATTTGTGTCTTTTCTCTGATTTAGCAATGTTAAGTAAAATAAATACAAACACATTTTTAAAAAGGCATTAGATTTGTTTTCTCAGGAAGAGATCAGCTAATCTGAACTTCTTAAACTACTTATATTGATTTACTCATCAAATAAGCTAATAGTATTGCTAGAAAATATTTAAGTTTATGAAAAATGTTAATTTGTGTTCACTAAAGTTATTAAGACAAAATTTTACATCCACAGAAATTATGTTTTGTACTATGTAAGTGTAAATATAATGCAAAAAATCCTTAAAACCCTGAGATAATATTAAATTAATTACTGATTAATCATTTGGTAACTAGATTTTTAAAAAATTGAATTCTAAAACATTGATTAATAAAAGCATAATTTTGAGTTCATATACTTTTGCTTTTATATGTGATAGAATGGCTATCCTTTTGAGTTGTGTTAATGTGTGTATTTATTTTTGCCACTTTCAGGAGGTGTGAAAGGAATGTGTGTGACTGTAAGCAGTTGTGTTATGTGAACTTACGAGTTTTATTCATCTGCTGAAATGCTTGCATGTAACAGTTCTCAATAATCTACCTCCAGCTTCCTCTATGAAACAGAAGTTATTAAATTGGTTGAAAGTTATAATTAATATGGGGCTAAGACCATGTTAAGGGAGGTAATAAGACAGCATGCAAAGTAATGCAATGAGTCTTGTTTTGCAAGGAGAAAGAGAATCCTAAAGTGTCAACTTATTCAAAATATGAAAGAGCACAATGAAAGACAAAACTTGAGGAAGTATAGCAGGTTGGAGAAGTTTTGGTGAAAGTGGATCTTATTTGTCTTGGTTTGTAATACAAGACTCTGAAAAGAAATTTTGAAATATGCTAAAATTTTGGCAAAGTACATTCAGTTTTCAAGTCTTATTCACCTATAATAATTTTTTTAAAACATTACTGCCAAATTGTATATTAATTAAAAACTAAAATTTGACATTCTCTTAACCCACCACCTGACTCCATTTCCCAAAACCTTTAGGGTTCACTACAATTTATCTGGGGCTTCTCCTGACATACAAAGGATGTCATCTTAATTAGTGTTTGAGGGTGATGGAGCTTTAGAGAATGAGCTTCCCAGGGTATTAGTCTTCTCTGTAACCACCTCCTATGGTAGAAGCTGGCCGAGTGGGAGCTCTGATTCACATTTGAATTGACCCTGACCTTACAGTTGTTTCTAGCGGCTTTCCTGTGGCTCAGACAGTAAAGAATCCGCCTGCAATGTGGGAGAGCCAGGTTCCATCTCTGGGTCGGGAAGATCCCCTGGAGGAGGGCATGGCAATCCACTCCAGTATTCTTGCCTGGAGAATCCCATGGACAGAGGAGCCTGGTGGGCTACAGTCCATGGGGTTGCAAAGAGTGGGACACGACTGAGCGGCTAACACGTTTCATCTGGAGTGAGTAGCCAGAAGCACTGCTGACTGATCTATGGTTTTTCATCCCTCTTTGGGGGAGGGCTGGTGTTGAGAGAGTTGTTGCCTATGGATCTTCTTTGGTTCTGATGTTTCTGTTTATTTTCTGAGGCTGCCCCAAGATAATGTAATACTAAACTATACAGTGGGAATCGTATTGGTATGGTGACAAACTATTTTCAAAGTTCTTTCACATTTTATCTTGTTTTCTTCATGTTTATTTAATTGCCGTTATTTTTCCCTTCAGTTGCTGTAGCTCCTGTGTTGCTTGAAGTAATACTTTAGGGTTACTTGGTATCATTTGTCTTGCCTGACTGGTTCAGGGCTGTCTGTCTGGAGCCTAGGATACAAACAGCTGTTCTTCCTTCTTTCATGTGTCTTTCACTTAAGTCCATTGCTGCTGTATATGCTGCTTCATAGGATAATTCATATTTATTAATGCTATTTATACTCTTCCTCTGATGCTACATTCTTAATATGTTTCATTTGCTTTAATAACACATAGTTCAATATTGACCATTTTGTAAAAGTGGTGTGTATTATTAGATTGGCTTTCAAGGTTTTGAATAAATAATATCCCAAACACTGTTTTTCCTCAGTTTAATCAAACACAGATTTGTTTCTAGCCATGCAAGTTTCCATTGTTCTGTCTCTCCCAAATGAGGTGTGGAGTAATGCTGTAGTTCCCAAATATCAGTTAGTAAATGAGTGACCTTCTTACTATATAAAACCACCTGAAAGTCTTGTTCAGTTACATATAGATTTGTCAATCCTTTCCCTAGATCTACTAAATTAACTCTTTGTGGATGGGACATGATTGTCTCTTGCAGAGCAAAGTGCTTACCATATATCCTATAACCAGAGTGTCTGGGTTTGAATTTTGGCCTCTACATATATTAGATGTGAAACTTTGGGTAAATCATTAAAACTCCCAAGTCCCAGTTTCCTGATCTGTAAAATGGGAGTAATAATGGTGCCTACCTCAGATGGTTGTTGTGGGGATTAAATGAGCTAATAGTTGTAGAGTATTTTTTTTAAACAGTTTCAGGCATATACTAAGCAGTATCTAAGCATGTGTTAAGTAGATAAATCAGAAGTTACCCTTGATGATTTTAACACAAATGGATTTATGAATCAATAGAATGGAAAGAACGAGGCTCTGAAATGCTTGACCTGTTTCTCATTGAAGATATACCCTTTAAAGGGAAGATATACTTCCAGTGGTTCTCAGCAGGGCTACTACTGCCCCAGCCCCTTCTTTTCAAAATATGTAGAGGAACTTTGGCTGTCACAATATTTTGATTGGTTCTGTTAATGCTGATGGGGGCAGAAATAACTGGGAGTTGGTCTAAAGGAGAGAGACTGACCCACAGATGCCTAGAAGCCTGGACTAGCAGGTCAAAGGGCAGTCTCTGGGCGCAGATGAGGGGTCCTGGAGTCCAGTAGGGTGGGAATACGGATGGACTCTAAGACAAGCCACACGGAGGTGAAATCAAGGTAGAAGTGATGCAATCTGAGCTCGTGACTTGCATCAGGAATCATGTCAGAAGATGATGTCCTGAGATACTGAACTAGTGTCTGTAGGCAGCCTCTAGAAAAGGGGCCTTCCCTTGTGGCTCCGTGGTGAAGTATCTGATGGCCAATGCAGCAATTGCAGGGTCAATCCCTGGGGTTGGGAAGATCCCCTGGAGAAGGAAATGGCGACGCATTCCAGTATTCTCACCTAGGAAATCCCATGGACTGAGGAGCCTGGTGGGCTACAGGCCACGGGATCACAGGAGTCAGACATGTTTTAGCAACTATAACCACCACCACCGCTAGCCCTTTATAATACAGGCATTGGCAAGACTCAGGGACTTAGTCCTAATAAAGAAGTGAGTGTATCAGGTTGCTGTCGATCCCTCAAGGGAAATAGCTGAGCCTCCACGCACTGGGCCGGGGATGAGTAAACTTTACTACCTGACATAAGGTTGGTTTTGAAGTTTCACTTCAGCCATGGAATGTGGAGATCAGGTGCTCCTGACTCCTACAGACAACATCTCTTTGCGGCTTTTTTACAGGATAGGGACTGGGATGAGGTAAATGAGGACCTTGGGTGTATAATTTAAAGAAGCTGTCATTCTCAGGGCCCTGCAAGTGAGTATTTCTTTATATTTTTCACCCTGCATACCTCAAACACCACATCATAGTCTCAAAGTTGCTCTTAAACCAACTGGATTTGAAGGCTTCATTGTTGGTGGGTCTGTCTTACAGAGTAGTGCTCAGTGTGGCTTGGGAGTGGCACCAGTGATAAATACTTCATATGCGGCCAGTGCCTGGTGGATCTTTACGTGCTTAACAGCTATGTCCATGGTTGATCAAAATTAACTGCTTCCAGAGCTTCTGCATGCAGGTGCCACGGTCCACCTACTTTCCCAAAGACCATGACTCATTGGGAAAGACCCTGATCCCAGAAAAGATTGTGGGTAGGAGGAGAAGGAGGCGACAGAGAATGAGATGGTTGAATGGCATCACCGACTCAATGGACATGAGTTTGAGCAAACTCAGGGAGATAGTGAAGGACAAGGAAGCCTGGTAAAGGTCAGTTCAGGGGGTCGCAAAGAGTTGGACACGACTTAGCGACTGAACAACAAAGGACCTTTTTAAAAAGTTTTGGTCTACGTTATTGAAGAGGCAAAATTAAGCATAGCCATCTCTGTGCATTAGATTGCAGTGAATGACTTGAGTCAGTTAAATAAAATAGTTATGAATGTTTGATGTCTAAAGAGCTGCAAATAGTGATTAGGCCTTTACTGTTGCCAAATTTGCATTTTGATGCTTTTACAACTTGTTGAAACGAGTCCGCCTGAGTGAATCAACAAAAACAACTAAAGTTAAAATGTCTCAGTGATAAATATTTATATATTTAGATAATGTTTTTCTTTATAAAATGTCCTCATTATAATGGAGGATTTTTCATGGCTGGGTATTTTTACTCCAGTTCTGATTGTTAGCACTCATACAGTTTTACAAAGCTGTTAACCAAAATCTGTTTATGGCAACAACATGACTTTGTGTATCTTATTATCATGTTTTGTGAAGCACTAGCCAGGAAAATGCTACTTGTACTATCACAGTGTAAACAAGCAAGTTTGTTCAGTTTCCCTGCATATATTTGTCTGGTGTTAGAAGCATTGCAGTGCAGTGGTTATTGGCTTGCCATAGTGAGATAAAACAGGATATGAGTATGTGTCTGTACCTCTTGATTTTATGGTGGATGTTGAGTGTCCAAGGAAGGCTGACATTAAATTCTGGATGACTAAAACCAGACCTACTGCTGGTCTAATGTTATCAATATAAGTTTGTGTGACTGAGGCTTCTTGAAAAAAGGGGCATGGATGGCTTTTGTAGAAGAGAGAATGTATGTATAGGGCAGGGGAAGAGGGAGGAAATGAGAGAGGAGGAGGGATGTTGGGCAGTTAGAGCTCTTGGGAGACTATTTTGTTCAGAAAACAAAAACTTGGAAATTGTGACTTCCCAGCAGCCCAGTTGTTAAGACTTCAGCGTTCCACTGCAGGGGTCATGAGTTTGATCTCTGTGTAATCAGTGATGTTGAGCATCTTTCCATGTGTTAGTTGGCCATATGTATCTCTTTTTTTGAAAAATGTTTTCTCAGGTCCTCTGCCTACTGTTTTTTTTTTTTTTTTGAGTTGTATGAGTTTATATATATGTATATATATAGGATATAATCCCTTATTATATATATCATTTGCAAGCATTTTTTTCCCGTTCATTAAGCAGGTTTTTATTTTGTTGAGTTTTCTTCACTGTGCAAAAACCTCTTTAGTCGGATGCAGTCCTATTTATTTTTGCTTTTGTTCCCCTTGCCTGAGGAGACAGATCCAAAAAAACAATACTGCCAAGATTGATGTAAAAGAACATAGTGCCTACGTTTTCTTCTCCGAGTTTTATGGTTTCATGTCCTGCATTGAAGTCTTTAATTCATTTTGAGTTTGTCGTTGTGTGTTGTGTGAGAAAGTAATCCAGTTTGATTCTTTTGCGTGTAGCTGTCCGCTTGTCCCAAACACTGTTTATTGAAGTTCCCCTCTAATCCTGAGGATTAGAGATGATGTTTGGAAATGTTTGGGGCTTCCCAGATGGCTCAGTGATAAAGAATCTGCCTTCCAGTGCAGGAGTCATGGGTTCGATCCCCAAGTTGGAAAGACCCCCTAGGGGAGGAAATGGCAACCCACTCCAGTATTCTTACCTGGGAAATCTCATGGACAGAGGAGCCTGGTGGGCTACAGTCCATGCGGTTGCAAAGAGTTGGACATAACTGACTGACTTGGTGTGGAAATAATATTATAATCCCCTAGCCTAATTTTTCTTTAGGAGAATTAACTGTAGTTCAACTAGGAAGCAATCATATAGACTTTGGCTTATCCAGTACAAGTTGTCCCTTCTCTGAAATATTTGTAGGAGTTTCTGGGTAACAGAGCTTATTGCTGGACTCTTGGGGGCGACAAACATAAATCTTCACTCAGGCTGCATTTTACTACACTCAGATCTTTCTTCTGAATTTCATTCTGCCTAAGCTTCCTGACATTGTTTAGTCTGTTGGTATGAGAAATTAGCTTGATTGCTTTCTAAATGTTGAACCAATCTTATATTCCTGGGATAAACTCCAGTTGGTTATGATGAATTACGTTTTAACATTTTTTTGTAACCAATTTGCTAATATTTTCTTGAAGAGTTTTACATCTAGGTTCATGAGAGCTGTGGGTCTGCAGCTTTATTTTGTTGCAATGCTTTTTTTTTTCTTCTAATTTTGGCATCAGGGTAATGCCGAATTCAGAAATCAGTTGGGAAATGCTCCTTCCTAATTGCATTTTGGAATAGTTTATATAAATATTATTATTTCTTCTCTTAATGTTACGTAAAATTTCCCAGCAAAGTAATCTGTGTCTAGAATTTTCTTTGTTGGATAGTGTTTTAAAAACAATTATTTTGATTTCTTTATTAGAGATAAGACAAGTTATATGTTTCTTTTTGAGCTTTGTCTGCGCCTTGCAAAGAGTTTGTCCCTTCCTCAGGCCTGCACCTTAAAGAAGTCTTGCTCAGATCTTACTTGTGAGCACCAATGGTTGTGAAATTCCCTCGTATCTATGGCCACCCAGATGTTGTATCCTCATGCTTTTCAGCAACTCATTGAAAACATTAGCTGAGTTTTTCCTCTTGGCTTGTCTGGCATCTGGGGGTGTCTGACCCAGGTAAGAAGTGCTTGTGTCCTGACTCTCACTGAGGGCTCCTGACTTTCCTTTGTTTCAGCCTAGTTTGTTGCCCTGTGAGCTCAGTTCTCCGATGTGTTCAAGGAAAGTTGTGGTTTTGCAGATCATTCATTTTTTGTTATTGCAAATGGAAGAGTGATTTTCTTTTAGGCTTTCCATAACCTAAAGAGAAGCTTGAAGTCTAATACTAGCTTTTTTTGAATTGAACTTAAATTTCACTTATAAACAAATGTTTCTGTACATATTCATATTTTCTTCCCTTCTTTTAGATAAACTGTAGCATACTGTACATACTTTCCTGCACTTTGACGTTCTTATCTAATATTATATCCTGGAGATGATTTCACAATAGTGTAAAGCAATGCATGCTTGTTTCCATCCACAGCTGCCCAGTAAGAACCCTATCATGTGTTGTCCCTTAGGTGATTCAGTCATCCTTCTATTTCAGGACTTTGTGGTCATTTCCACTCCTTTGCTTTTACAAGTAGTACTGCATACCTTATCACTTATTATTCTTGTTTCTGCACCTTACTTCTGACCTTTAATCCCTTTTTATATGTTTAATACAGTGTTTCCTTCCTGAATTTAATATAGCTATGTTTTGAGGAGCTCTGCACCCAGAATCCCACTCATTCCTTCTTCATGAGTCTGAGGCCCCCTCCAGACATTCCCATACTTTTTCAGTTCAGAGTACCTGAAATGTCCCCACAACTTTTTCATAGTCCCCAAAGCTGAGAACAAGCCAAAAAACAAATGGGCAAAAAAATTCCAAGTAATTCTTTTTACTAAGTCCAAAAACTTAAGAAACATTTGCATTTGAACAACTTAGTAGCCACTTGAAAAAATAATACACATAAAATTGAAATGGAAAATAGCATTTACATTTTATTCTTAAGTAACCACAGTCATTAATGGGGTGTATATGACTGCTGGGCACTGCATAACTTCTTAAACCTTGGAATAAGATTGAACATCACCACCCTCGTTTCTGTTCCTCAGTGATTTTCATGAGGTGTTTTTTTTTCTCTTCTCAGAAACCACTAGGTATCTTTGCAAAGGTATGACATCATTGTCAAAATAAATGTAGTACAATCTAATGTTGAAACTGAGGCTTCCTTGAGCAACCAATTCAAACCATGTCCAATGGATGTCAGTGCCATTGTTTCCCTCAAAGTTTGGAATATCCCATGGTGTCCTTCGAGTTCACCGACACCCCACAGCATCACAGGGCACAGTTTGAGACTCCCAGGCCTTACCACCTTGCTGCTGTCAGCACCACAGACAGTTTAAAAATCTGTTACCTATAAATACCTTTGCATCCAGGTTAGCTTTCTTCCAGTTTAACAACCAGATTCTACTTTCTGAACATATCATTATGGTCACACTTCATTTCTCATTTCTTATTACTATTCTTCTACTATATTATTCCTCAAAGACCCAACTCTGAGTCTGTCCTGTTAGACTAGAAAATCACCTGCCATTTTCTTACTTTCTTATCTACATAATCACTTTCTCATTCCACTGGAAAATAATAAAATCTGTATCTCTATTGACAATTCTTTAAATTCTTAAATTCAATATTTAAAATACTAAATTAAAAAATCTTATTAACACCTTGTTCCTCATGACCAGCATGACATCATTGAATGCAGAGTTGGAAAGAAGTATGCAGTTGTACCCTATAGATGTAAAAAGCTAAAGGGTATAGATAATAGTAATATATAGTAAAAAAAAAAAGTTAGGATATGATGAGCTTTCACTATCTGTTGCCTTTGTTTAAAATAGAATTTATTTAAATGTAGATTTATGCAAATTAATTTAAAATAATTGTCATGTTTAATAACCAGCCTAAAAAAGTCCAAAAAATTTGCCCATCAGCCAGTTTAAGCTGGTTTCAATCACCACTCTTTCTATAGATAAATTTTCATTTAAAAAATTAAACGGTCACTACAAAGATATACTATACAGTACAGGGCATATAGCCAATGTTCTATAATAACTATAAATGATGTATAATCTTTAAAAATTGTGAATCGCTATGTTGTTCACCTGCAATTTATATAATATTATAAATCAACTATATCAGAATTAAAAAATATTAAAAAGGCATGGGGATTTTTTGGCTCATGTTCATTTCATTAGGTTGTTATTACCTCTTAAATTTTACTTGGTGTTTATTATTGCTCTTGCTCTGATTTGTTTCAGTTTTTGCCCACTGGAGTTTGAAATTGGCCATAGTTGGAATATGTGCACCACTTAAATTGGCAAATAAGACAAGTGGAGGCTTTTCTACTCCACCTCCTTCTGTCTTCCATCCGCACAGAGGGCAATTGTTAAATATTATTGACACACCACTGTTCTGATTAAGATATAATGAAATGAAGCAATGAAGAATAAGCTATGTGTAGAGAGATTATGCGTAGCAGAATCATTTTAATTGCAAAATGCCTAAAATACTTTAAATTGTAGGTCAGGACTAGTTGATTTAAGATTTTATTTCTGTGAATCACTAGCAGTCATTATAATACACACAAAATATCTAGACACATGGAATAGTGTAGAGATGCTACTATGATTATGTGAAAATTGCATATCTAAAAGGACAAAAATTGGAAAACGTCACAGAAAAACTTAAAGTTGTTCAGGTGAGAGCACATTACATTCAGAAATTATCTTAGTTTTGATGATTACTCATTTAGTATTATATATTTAATCCCACATATCCCTTCTTTTTTTTTGCTATGATATATTGTGCTTTTAATTTCAGAGAGAGCACTTCATGAAATATTACAGACAATGCCAAGGAAATAAAAGGCAACATTAAAGAGAAATATGCTACAATGGTTGTAGATTTATGTGTTAGCATCTTCATACACTATATTTATTCTGGTGGGAAAATTAGTCATGAATTATACAAATTTTGATTTATGTGAGATCTTGAGTAATTTATCCCTTACATAAAATGCATCCTCCTATAGTACTGGGTTTACTTGGCACTTTGCTCATGATTTACGTGGTGTGTACATTTAAGATGGGAGTTGAAAATTCTTGGTCCTAGTGGAAATGAATCGTCTTTATTTTTACAACTTATAAATGAGATTTTTAAGTCAATTGCTTGAAATTCAAAAATTCATTTCTCAAAGAAACAACTTTACACAGGAGCTCACATTTGTTGATTACCTACTACATATGTGTTGGTGCTTTATATATTATTTCTTTTTTATTGGTATCAATTCTTTTTTTAATTATCAAAGATTATAATTGTACAATATTGAGAAGTATAGAACAAAGTACAACTTTGGGAGGACAGTTGCTCTACAATATTTTGTTGGCCTCTGCCACACATCAACATAAATCAGCCACAGGCACATACCCCTGCTTTAACTTTAAGTGAAATCTTTTGTGTTTATATATTGCTACAATGCTATTTTGAAGAGCTGAATTGTGGGAGTAAGAAAACTTTAGTGATCTTGGCAGAAACAGAATATAATAATCTTGGAAACTAAAGTACTATTCTTAGTTTATTTGTAAGATGATTTCCGGTTTATAAGTATTTTAACATAAGACATTTCATATAGTTTCCAGCAATCCTGGGAAGTGGGTATTATTTTGCTTGTTTTATAGATAAGGAATTTATAGCTCAAAAAATTCAGTGATTCATTTAAGGGGATGCTTCAAGGGAATAAGAAATCCGAATCTTTTATTTTCCCCCAGAGGAATTATTTATTTTTATTTGTAAATGTCCATATCAGGGAATGCAGTTAAGTACTGTAATGATGAATTCTTCTCTAGTAGCTCAGCTGGTAAAGAATTCGCCTGCAATGCAGGAGACCCTGGTTCAATTCCTGGGTCCAGAAGATCCCCAGAAGAAGTGATAGTCTACCCACTCAGGTATTCTTGGGCTTTCCTGGTGGCTCAGACAGCCAATAATCCACCTGCAATGCAGGAGACCTGGGTCTGATCCCGGGGTTGGGAAGATCTCCTGGAGGAGGGCATGGCAACCCATTCCAGTATTCTTGCCTTGAGAATCCTCATGGACGGAGGAGCCTTGTGGGCTGAAGAGTTGGACACGACTGAGTGACAAAGCATAATGATGAATACTTATTGGCAAGATTAAAGTCATAATGTAAATATAAGATTTTCGGAGAAGGGAGCATGTACACCTTGGTAGAGGAGCATGTTATTATAGCTTTATATTAGCAGATGGGAAAGCAGCAACTTTAGAAAGAGCAGCATGCATGGCAATGTGGTACAGAAAATGAAGGGTGCTTGTGGTACCAAAAAGACCTCAATTTGCATTTTACTTTTGACTTTCTTGCTGTGTGAATTTAGGCAAGTTCTTAACCTCTTTAACCTAGGTTTTCTCCTCTGGAAAATGGGCAGAATAACTCCTACTTAATAGTATTTCTGTAAGCATGAAAAATATCCCAAAGAATCTAGCACTGAATAAGTCTGTGTGCTCAGTCACTCAGTTCAGTTCGGTCACAGTTGTGTCTGACTCTTTGTGACCACACGGACTGCAGCACGCCAGGCTTCCCTGTCCATCACTAACTCCCAGAGCTTGCTCAAACTCATGTCCATCGAGTCGGTGATGCCATCTGACTATCTCATCCTCTGTCATCCCCTTCTCCTCCTGTCTTCAATCTTTCCTAACATCAGGGTCTTTTCCAGTGAGTTAGTTCTTCGCATCAGGTAGCCAAAGTATTGGAGTTTCAGCTTCAGCATCAGTCCTTCCAATGACTATCAGGACTGATTTCCTTCAGGATGACTGGTTTGATCTCCTCAGTCTCTCTCAGGGACTCTCAAAAGTCTTCTCCAACACGGCATTTCAAAAGCGTCAATTCTTCGGCGCTCAGCTTTCTTTATGGTCCAACTCTCACATCGATACATGACTACTGGAAAAACCATAGCTTTGACTAGATGGACCCTTGTTGGCAAAGTAATGCCTCTGCTTTTTAATATGCTGTCTAGGTTGGTCATAGCTTTTCTTCCAAGGAGCAAGCATCTTTTAATTTCATGGCTGCAGTCACCATCTGCAGTGATTTTGGAGCCCAAAATTATCACTGAGCCACCTGGGAAACCCAAAGGCACTGAATAGTTCCTCAGTTATTGTAAAAATATTATTAGAATTATGATTCTATTAATTTTTGTGTAAAATTTTAAGAGGTAGTGATACATTTAATTAATACTTAAACATTTAACATTTTAATGAGCATATTATAAGTATGTATAATGTCATATGTATGTAGTCAAGGAGTATGTCAAGTCTGTGTATTATCACCCTGCTTATTTAACTTATATGCAGAGTGAATCATGAGAAATGCTGGGCTGGATGAAGCACAAACTGGAATCAAGATTGCCAGGAGACATATCAATAACCTCAGATGTGCATATGACACCACCCTTATGGAAAAAGCAAAGAGGAACTAAAGAGCCTCTTGATGAAAGTGAAAGAGGAGTGTGAAAAAGTTGGTTTAAAACTCCACATTCAAAAAATGAAGATCATGGCATCCAGTCCCATCACTTCATGGCAAACAGATGGGGAAACAATAGAAACAGTGACACATTTTATTTTCTTGGGCTCCAAAATCATTGCAGATGGTAACTGCAGCCTTGAAATTAAAAGACACTTGCTCCTTGGAAGAAAAGCTATGACCAACCTAGACAGCTTATTACAAAGCAGAGATATTACTTTGTCAACAAAGGTCCACCTAGTCAAAGCTATGGTTTTTTGAGTAGTTATGTATCGATGTGAGAGTTGGACCATAAAGAAAGCTGAGCACTGAAGAGTTGATGCTTTTGAAATGCCATGTTGGAGAAGACTCTTGAGAGTCCCTGAGAGAGACTGAGGAGATCCAACCAGTCATTCTGAAGGAAATCAGTCCTGAATATTCATTGGAAGGACTGATGCTGAAGCTGAAACTCCAATACTTTGGCCGCCTGATGCAAAGAACTGACTCACTGGAAAAGACCCTGATGCTGGTAAAGATTGAAGACAGGAGAAGGGGATGACAGAGGATGAGATACAGTTGGATGGCATCACTGACTTGATGGACATGAGTTTGAGCAAGTTCTGGGAGTTGGTGATGGACAGGGAGGCCTGGCATGCTGCAGTCCATGGAGTCACAAAGAGTCAGACATGACTGAACGACTGAACTGAGCTGAACTCATATAGATGAATGTATATGCATACACAGTCATATAATATATGAATCGACTAGTTGTAGATAGTGTCCACAAATTATTTTATTATATTCATCCTTTTAAAAAATGAAACTGTTTCCATATAGACTTTTCATATACCAACAAAGTCTGTATACATATATAATTCATATAATTTTTGTTTTTCTTACATACCTGGCACCAGATTGACATATCACAGTTTCCTTAATCATTTGAGAATGTTTTGTTTGTATGAACAATACTGCTTTATTATTTATCGGATTATTGACTAATGTACACTCACATATGTACCTAGTGTAGCAATATATCCTATGAGATATTTTATGAGAACCTGACACCTTTAGTTCACATTTGGTTTACGTGAAATGGTCAAAGGTGGCCAATTTTACAAACATATTTGAGAACTTCATGCTTTATCCATTTTATCAAAGTTTACTCTAAATATTTTGGTATTCAAAACTTCCTCTCTTGAATCACCTGTTGTGATATAAATGAGCCCTGCTGATTTTCTCTGTAGTCAAAGGCTTTTCCAGTGATCTATGATGCATCACTTTGCAGCTTTGCACCATTAGTAGTACCACTTTGCAATTCATTTTCATTTTGTATATTTACATTGAGTGCTTCCATCACCCCCAATAGCCAGAGGGTAACCCTTCATTAATGAGGATATATTCTAGTGTTCATGAGGGTAAGGAGGAAAAGAGATGTTAGAGTGGAGACAAATTTTATAGTGGTCAGGTCATTATTGAATGATTGTGGAATCTAGATTTTTCCTTCCCTATGCAACACAATTTTTCTGGAAGGTCAGATAATAAATCACAAATAACAAATATGCCTTATAAAAAACAAACCAAAAGCAAGTAGGAACAGAGATTTAATAAAGATAAAATTTGAAATTGTGAAACAGGTTTTAAATTAATAAAAAATATATAAAAAAACTGAGTTCTCAGAAAACATTAATAAGCTTCATTGAGAAAAAGAAAAAAATTGAAGATATAAATTTAGAAATTAGAAAGGAAATATGAGTAGAGACATGAAAGAAATCAAAAGAAAGCTTTTTAAGAGAATATAATCTGTAATTCAGTGGCAAAATATTTGAAACTCTAGAGAAAACTATTTCTGATAAAATATAAATGAACAAAATTGACCCCAAAAAAGGGATAAAATAGAAAAAGACTAGTAAACATAGAAATGTTTTGATGTTCTTGATGTTCTCCTTTTTCTATTTGTTTAAAAGATTAATGAAGAAATACTATTTAAAAAGGCACCAAGCCTGAGTAATTTTTTTCCTCTCAAACCTAGAAAAAATAGACAATTTCTGTATTTTAACTAGTCTGATTCATACAATATTATGCGGAAAGTCCTAATTTATGAAGCTATCCTGGTTAAATACCAAAACCTGGTTAAGTTCCCCAAACTTATGAATATACATGCAAATATTTAATTAAAATCTTAGCAAATCAAGTCCATGATTGAACTGGAAGAAGACCATAGCAAAGTGGAATTCATTCCAAGGTTAAAATGGTGGGTTTCCCGATTAATCACCTAAATGACAAATAGATGAAGCCAAGATGTTAATAGAAAAATGGAAATAACAACAATGTCCAGAGGTTTAAAGCTAGTAAAGTGATTTCTTCATTATAATCATAACCAACAATTACTCTTGACAAAGTGTCATTTCAGTTCAGTCGCTCAGTTGTGTCCGACTCTTTGAGACCCCATGGATCGCAGCACGCCAGGCCTCCCTATCCATCACCAACTCCCGGAGTTTACCCAAACCCATGTCCATCAAGTTGGTGATGGCATCCAACCATCTCATCCTCTGTCGTCCCCTTCTCCTCCTGCTCCCAATCCTTCCCAGCATTAGGGTCTTTTCCAATGAGTCAACTCTTCGCATGAGGTGGCCAAAGTATTGGAGTTTCAGCTTCAACATCAGTTCTTCCAATGAACACCCAGGATTGATCTCCTTTAGGAGGGACTGGAATGGGACTCCCATTCCTTGCAGTACAAGGGACTCTCAAGAGTCTTCTCCAACACCACAGTTCAAAAGCATCAATTCTTCGGCGCTCAGCTTTCTTCACCGTCCAACTCTCGCATCCATACATGACCACTGGAAAAACCATAGCCTTGACTAGACGGACCTTTGTTGGCAAAGTAATGTCTCTGCTTTTAAATATGCTGTCTAGGTTGGTCATAACCTTCCTTCCAAGGAGTAAGAGTCTTTTAATTTCATGGCTGCAATCACCATCTGCAGTGATTTTGGAGCCCAAAAAATTAAAGTCTGCCACTGTTTCCACTGTTTCCCCATCTATTTGCCATGAAGTGATGGGACTAGATGCCATGATCTTAGTTTTTTGAATGTTGAACTTTAAGCCAACTTTTTCACTCTCCTCTTTCACTTTCATCAAGAGGCTCTTTAGTTCTTCTGCACTTTCTGCCATAAGGGTGGTGTCATCTGCATATCTGAGGTTATTGATATTTCTCCCGGCAATCTTGATTCCAGCTTGTGCTTCTTCCAAACCAGCGTTTCTCATGATGTATTCTGCATACAAGTTAAATAGGCAGGGTGACAATATACACCCTTGATGTTCTCCTTTCTCTATTTGGAACCAGTCTGTTGTTCCATATTCAGTTCTAACTGTTGCTTCCTGACCTGCATACAGGTTTCTCAGGAGACAGGTCAGATGGTCTGGTATTCCCATCTCTTTCAGAATTTTCCAAAGTTTATTGTGATCCACACAGTCAAAGGCTTTGGCATAGTCAATAAAGCAGAAATAGATGCTTTTCTGGAACTCTCTTGCTTTTTCAATGATCCAGCGGATGTTGGCAATTTGATCTCTGGTTCCTCTGCCTTTTCTAAATCCAGCTTGAACATCTGGAAATTCACAGTTCACATATTGTTGAAGCCTGGCTTGGAGAATTTTGACCATTACTTTACTAACATGTGAGATGAGTGCAATTGTGTGGTAGTTTGAGCATTCTTTAGCATTGCCTTTCTTTGGGATTGGAATGAAAACTGACCTTTTCCAGTCCTGTGGCCACTGCTGAGTTTTCCAGATTTGCTGGCATATCGAGTGCAGCACTTTCACAGCATCACCTTTGAGGATTTGAAATAGCTCAACTGAAATTCCATCACCTCCACTAGCTTTGTTTGTAGTGATGCTTTCTAAGGCCCACTTGACTTCACATTCCAGGATGTCTGGCTCTAGGTGAGTGATCACACCGTCGTGATTATCTGGGTCGTGAAGATCTTTTTTGTACAGTTCTTCTGTGTATTCTTGCCACCTCTTCTTAATATCTTCTGCTTCTGTTAGGTCCATACCATTTCTGTCCTTTATTGAGCCCATCTTTGCATGAAATGTTCCCTAGTATCTCTAATTTTCTTGAAGAGATGTCTAGTATTTCCCATTCTGTCGTTTTCCTTTATTTCTTTGCATTGATCACTGAGGAAGGCTTTCTTATCTCTCCTTGCTATTCTTTGGAACTCTGCATTCAGATGGGAATATCTTTCCTTTTCTCCTTTGCTTTTCGCTTCTCTTCTATTCCCAGCGATTTGTAAGGCCTCCTCAGACAGCCATTTTGCTTTTTTGCATTTCTTTTCCATGGGGATGGTCTTGATCCCTGTCTCCTGTACAATGTTACGAACCTCTGTCCATAGTTCATCAGGCACTCTGTCTATCAGATCTAGTCCCTTAAATCTATTTGTCACTTCCACTGTATAATCATAAGGGATTTGATTTAGGTCATACCTGAATGGTCTAGTGGTTTTCCCTACTTTCTTCAATTTCAGTCTGAATTTGGCAATAAGGAATTCATGTTCTGAGCCACAGTCTGCTCCCGGTCTTGTTTTTGCTGACTGTATAGAGCTTCTCTATCTTTGGCTGCAAAGAATACAATCAATCTGATTTTGATGTTGACCATCTGGTGATGTCCATGTGTAGAGTCTTCTCTTGTGTTGTTGGAAGAGGGTGTTTGCTATGACCAGTGCTTTCTCTTGGCAAAACTCTGTTAGCCTTTGCCCTGCTTCATTCTGTACTCCAAGGCCAAATTTACCTGTTACGCCAGGTTTTTCCTGACTTCATACTCTTACATTCCAGTCCCCTATAATGAAAAGGACATCTTTTTTAGGTGTTAGTTCTAAAAGGTCTTGTAGGTCTTCATAGAACCGTTCAAGTTCAGCTTCAGCAAGGATATTTGTACGAGTCCCTCATAGTGAAAAGCTAAAATTTACTCTTTTGTAACAGGTAAGCATTTATAAGTCACATAATCATATAATAAAATCAATATATATTGAAATCTGGCCATTTAAGAAAATAATATAATAGTGCATTTCAGATAGTACATTTCAGTTTTAAGCTAACTAAATTATAACCAAATTAATAAAACTATTTATTTTGGGAAAAAATTTTGCTAATGGCTATAATGTATATTCTTTCAGTCAAAATAAGTTTTATTGACATATTTTTGCATTTTAGAGAATTTTTAATATTTCTTTACACTGATCAAGTATTCAGTTTAGAATTTGAAAAGCAAGAAAACGTGCCCACACAGATATAGTCATATTTAAGTTCTGAATGTGAAAAAAAACATAATGAAAGTAACTTTGTTTTTCATGTAGAACTGAAGGGAAATTCCTCAGACATTAAAGTGATAAAACTTAAGCCCTCCAATTATTATTGCCCAGCACAATGCCTGACACCTATGAGGCATTCAAAGATTTGTTGGATTCAACAGAAATCAGTTTTTTAGCCACTGAAGACCATTTCAGTTTTTTTCATTGAACTTCCTATGATAAAAAGTCAATGAGCAAACTGGGTCTCGGTATCATCTCTACTAATAAGCTATGTGACCTTGGACAGTTCATTAAATATTTGGCCTTATTGAGCTATGACCACTAAATTTTCAGCTCTCTAGGACATGTGATCCAGTTTTTTATATGTGAATGAATTTAAAAGTTTAAAAATTTATCAACTATTATTCTGTAACCGTCCTGTTCAACATGAGTCACAAATGTGAGTCACGTATTTAATATAAAAATTTCTAGTGGCCACATTAAAATAAGTAAATAAGGTAAAATTAATTTAAATAATATACTTTATTTAACTCAGTATACCCAAAACTTTATTATTTCACTGTGTAATCAATACAAACATTATTAATAAGGTACAATTTCATACTGTCTTCAGAATTCTTTGTATATTTTAAAAGCCTTCTCAATTAAGACTTGGCACATTTTGAGGGGTCACTTGCCACATACCAAGTAAGTGTATTGGTTAATGCAGTTCCTAGGTCTGCTGACTTAATAAAAATTATAAAAACTAATCAAAAGAATGTCTGCCATTATTGTCTGAAGTATAACATGATATGGCCAAATAAACTTTAAGATGATTCTTAAGCACAACAGTGGAACATCAAGGAAATTTAACTTGATTTATAGATGAATGAATTGCATAAAGTGGTCTAATATGAGAAATGATTTCTTCCATTTCTGATATTAATGCTGTGGTTCTATCAAGCACCTTGCACTGAGGAGCCACTTAGCATTGTTGTAAGAAACACCTGGAGTAACAGGCAAATATGGCCTTGGAGTACAGAATGAAGCAGGGCAAATGCTAATAGAGTTTTGCCAAGAGAAAGCACTGGTCATAACAAACACTCTCTTCCAACAACACAAGAGAAGACTCTACACATGGACATCACCAGATGGTCAACACCAAAATCAGATTGATTGTATTCTTTGCAGCCAAAGATGGAGAAGCTCTATACAGTCAGCAAAAACAAGACTGGGAGCAGACTGTGGCTCAGATCATGAATTCCTTATTGCCAAATTCAGACTGAAATTGAAGAAAGTAGGGAAAACCACTAGACCATTCAGGTATGACCTAAATCAAATCCCTTATGATTATACAGTGGAAGTGACAAATAGATTTAAGCGCTGGGAGCCAGCCCACGAGATCCCACCCATGACAGAGTCATGGGAAAGAGGAATGATTGAGCACGGCTTCTCAGGCCTCAGGGATTCTCGGAAGGCTGCCTCAGCGCTCACCTTGAAGATATCTGTCTTTCTGATGTTTACTATAAAAAACCTCTTCTTATTTTCTATGACTTAAGCAAAAGGCCTTTCCCGATTTCCTTCTAAAATAGATCATTCTGAAACCTCATATCAACAAGGCCCCTGAACGGTAGCACCCTAAATAAAATTATCTGGGATGTAGAATATGCTGATCTAAATTCCTTTTGCTAACATATTGGTTTGTTTAATAAGTGTACCTGTGCCTTTGGAGCTAATGTGCATGACTGTTCCTTAATAATAAAACAGCATTGAGAGCCTCCACACGAAAAGCCCTTATGGGCACAAAACCCTTCTCAGGAAAAAAGGCTTGTTGGGAAATATAGGAAATGTTGCTTTGTGAAACTGTTGCTTAGTCTATATTTACTCGCTATGTTTTTACTCTTAACGTATTTAGCCTATATAATAAAAGCATAATAGTTGAAGACTTATATAAATAGAAGTTTAGCTGTAATACAAATAGTGAGACAATTGTTGATTTAACTGAAGATTCTTACTTAGAGCTGACCTTCAGCTTGCTGTTCTATGACTTTATGGGACCACATTCTTTTCTGTTAAGCTCAAGGGGTAGAGTAAATTACCGAAAACAGGTTTTACCTTGAAACTTTCTATTGACGAATTCTTTCCTGCTGTGCCTGATACAAAAGTGTTCTGACTGATCAACCCTTATCAATAGGAGAGTCACAAGATGTTAGCAGGCCCCCAGGCCAGAAGATGATGTAAACAAAATGAACTAAGATATGCAAATGATGTCAGTAAAGGTCAACACTGTTGACCCATTAAGCTGATTTGATATGACTCTATGCATTTGTTTCTATGTACCACGAAAAATATAAAAGCTGTCTTAAAAATAATAAAGTTGGGAGACACTTGGAAACACCGAGACTCGCTGTGTCTTCTCATTCACATCGCCGACGCCGTCCATCCTGAGGGAACCCCTGGACCTGCTGGAGCTGGACTCCGGCATTTAAGGGACTAGATCTGATAGACAGAGTGCCTGATGAACTATGGACAGAGGTTCGTAACATTGTACAGGAGACAGGGATCAAGACCATCCCCATGGAAAAGAAATGCAAAAAAGCAAAATGGCTGTCTGAGGAGGCCTTACAAATCGCTGGGAAAAGAAGAGAAGCGAAAAGCAAAGGAGAAAAGGAAAGATATTCCCATCTGAATGCAGAGTTCCAAAGAATAGCAAGGAGAGATAAGAAAGCCTTCCTCAGTGATCAATGCAAAGAAATAGAGGAAAACAACAGAATGGGAAACACTAGAAATCTCTTGAAGAAAATTAGAGATACCAGGGAATATTTCATGCAAAGATGGGCTCAATAAAGGACAGAAATGGTATGGATCTAACAGAAGCAGAAGATATTAAGAAGAGGTGGCAAGAATACACAGAAGAACTGTACAAAAAAGATCTTCACGACCCAGATAATCACGACGGTGTGATCACTCACCTAGAGCCAGACATCCTGGAATGTGAAGTCAAGTGGGCCTTGGGAAGCATCACTACAAACAAAGCTAGTGGAGGTGATGGAATTTCAGTTGAGCTATTTCAAATCCTCAAAGATGATGCTGTGAAAGTGCTGCACTCGATATGCCAGCAAATCTGGAAAACTCAGCAGTGGCCACAGGACTGGAAAAGGTCAGTTTTCATTCCAATCCCAAAGAAAGGCAATGCTAAAGAATGCTCAAACTACCACACAATTGCACTCATCTCACATGTTAGTAAAGTAATGGTCAAAATTCTCCAAGCCAGGTTTCAGCAATATGTGAACTGTGAATTTCCAGATGTTCAAGCTGGATTTAGAAAAGGCAGAGGAACCAGAGATCAAATTGCCAACATCCGCTGGATCATTGAAAAAGCAAGAGAGTTCCAGAAAAGCATCTATTTCTGCTTTATTGACTATGCCAAAGCCTTTGACTGTGTGGATCACAATAAACTTTGGAAAATTCTGAAAGAGATGAGAATACCAGACCACCTGACTTACCTCTTGAGAAACCTATATGCAGGTCAGGAAGCAACAGTTAGAACTGGACATGGAACAACAGACTGGTTCCAAATAGGAAAAGAAGTACGTCAAGGGTGTATATTGTCACCCTGCCTATTTAACTTGTATGCAGAATACATCATGAGAAACGCTGGTTTGGAAGAAGCACAAGCTGGAATCAAGATTGCCGGGAGAAATATCAATAACCTCAGATATGCAGATGACACCACCCTTATGGCAGAAAGTGCAGAAGAACTAAAGAGCCTCTTGATGAAAGTGAAAGAGGAGAGTGAAAAAGTTGGCTTAAAGCTCAACATTCAAAAAACTAAGATCATGGCATCTGGTCCCATCACTTCATGGGACATAGATGGGGAAACAGTGGAAACAGTGTCAGACTTTATTTTTGGGGGCTTCAAAATCACTGCAGATGGTGATTGCAGCCATGAAATTAAAAGACACTTACTCCTGGGAAGGAAAGTTATGACCAACCTAGACAGCCTATTAAAAAGCAGAGACATTACTTTATCCACAAAGGTCCGTCTAGTCAAGGCTGTGGTTTTTCCAGTGGTCATGTATGGATGTGAAAGTTGGACTGAAAGCTGAGCACCGAAGAATTGGTGATTTTGAACTGTAGTGTTGAAGAAGACTCTTGAGAATCCCTTGGGCTGCAGGGAGATCCAACCAGTCCACCCTAAAGGAGATCAGTCCTGGGTGTTCATTGGAAGAACTGATGTTGAAGCTGAAACTCCAATATTTTGACCACCGGATGTGAAGAGCTGACTCATTTGAAATAACCCTGATGTTGGCAAATACTGAAGGCAGGAGGAGAAGGGGAAGACAGAGAATGACATGTTGGATGGTATCACTGACTGACTTCCCTGGTGGCTCAGAGGTTAAAATGTCTGCCTCCAATGCCGGAGACCCGGGTTTGATCCCTGGGTCAGGAAGATCCCTTGGAGAAGGAAATGGCAACCCACTCCAGTACTCTTGCCTGGAGAATCCCATGGACGGAGGAGCCTGGTAGGCTACAATCCATGGGGTCACAAAGAGTCGGACACGACTGAGCGACTTCACTCACTCACTCATCACTGACTCAGTGGACATGAGTTTGGGTAAACTCTGGGTGTTGGTGATGGACAGGGAGGCCTGGCGTGCTGCAGTTCATGGGGTCACAAAGAGTCAGACACGACTGAGTGACTGAGCTGAGTTGAACCTGGCATTTAGCTTATATATGTATGCTTTGTCTCATTCCATAGAAGTTTTTAGGCAGGAAATTATTGTGGAAAGAAGGAGAAAAAAAAAGAGAAAGAGAAAAGAAAGGAGAGGAAGAGATTAAAGGAAAAAAAGAGAGGGAGGGAAGAAATGGAGGAAGAAAGAGAAAGGGTAATTGAACCTTCTCCAACTCCATTAGGTTTATTGTAATTATTTCTGGTATCAAGTGAACTTTCAAACAGAAGGCTTAGCTGTTGGGTGCAGTGCTCTTTTAAGCTACAAAGTACATTTTTCATGTCCCACGAACCCCTTAGACTATGGACTTATTTATATGTGGCACAGGCTTAACAGACCTTGGGCTTTGTGATCATAACCCTGTAAACTGTAGAGCTGACATTGCCATGAGAATGACCAAAACCTCAAAATCTGCAATTTGCTCCCTGGTTTTTCATGTTTAATGATATTTAAAAGCATGTTATATTATTGTAAAGATATTTCAACTTGTCCATTTTGTTTTTAAGATTAAATGATATCTTTTAATGGTTTAAGCTGTTGAAATCCACCTTATTAGGACAAAGTATAGGCTAGTGTACTTTTAGGTGAATTTCTAGTTTGGGATTGAAATGGGAGATAAACCTCCAGAGGGTAGAGGAGAGAAGGGGTTATACCTGCTATGACCATAACAGGGATTTTCAGTGTAGTGTTTCGGTATAATTTTCATGGCAGTTGAACTAAAATTCAGGCTTTCTTAATACGTGGTTCTATTTGTTGGACTATGAATTACTTAA
The DNA here is from genome assembly GCF_054371585.1 of Giraffa tippelskirchi. NCBI lineage: Eukaryota > Metazoa > Chordata > Mammalia > Artiodactyla > Giraffidae > Giraffa > Giraffa tippelskirchi. The sequence continues at coordinate 69,627,264 of NC_137277.1, forward strand.
GCACCAAGAATCTACTGCCCTAGCACCTGCTGTAGTCCCCAGCATGCAGCAGCTGATTTCAACCATCTCTAGTGACTTCAGGTCTCATCTATGTGCTGACAACTTTTGTAATTTTTTGTTGTAACTTTAGTCCAGGTCTTTTATTTTGGTTTCAGACCCACTTTGATCAAGACCTCTCCTTGGTTGGGAATTCTCTGATTGTGTGGTGACTAAGACTTGGTGCTTTCACTGCTGGGGCCCAGGTTCAATCCCTTATTGGGCAACTAAGATCCCACAGCTGAGTAGCACAGCCAAAAAAAAAAAGACCCCCACTTGGTTGGCCCACAGGTATTTCACACTCAGCGTGTCATGATCTAAGTCCATGTTTTCCACTGAAGCTGCTCCTCCTCCAGGGTCCCTTAACTCAGTGAATGTATATGATCATCCACCCAGTTCTTAGTGAAATCTTGACTCATTAGGTCCCCCTGTGTCGAACAGCCCATCAGCCACTGAGCCTCTCTGAGTCTCTTCAGATGGATGTCTTGAATCTACTCTCCTTCATCTCTGCTCACACCACTGCAGTCCGTCTTACACTCCAGTAGCCTGTTTTCTCTGTTCCCACAGGCATCTCTGTGCTCCAGGCATTGTGGGGACTTTCAAATATGTACATCAGATCACTTTAGTTCCCTAGTTAAAGTATTCAGTGCTCTTAGAATAAATAAATTCTAAGCTTTCATAATTGGGCATCTTCAGTTCAGTTCAGTTCAGTCGCTCAGTCGTATTCGACTCTTTTCGACCCCATGAACCGCAGCACGTCAGGCCTCCCTGTCCATCACCAACTCCCAGAGTTCACCCAAACCCATGTCCATTGAGTTGGTGATGCCATCCAGCCATCTCATCCTCTGTCGTCCCCTTCTCCTCCTGTCCTCAATCCTTCCCAGCATCAGGGTCTTTTCCAATGAGTCAGCTCTTCACATCAGGTGGCCAAAGTATTGGAGTTTCAGCTTCAGCATCTGTCCTTCCAACGAATATTCAGGACTGATTTCCTTTAGGATGGACTGGTTGGATCTCCTTGCAGTCCAAGGGAGTCTCAAGAGTCTTCTCCAACACCACAGTTCAAAAGAATCAATTCTTCGGCGCTCAGCTTTCTTTATAGTCCAACTCACAACCATACATGACCACTGGAAAAACCATAGCCTTGACTAGATGGACCTTTGTTGCCAAAGTAATGTCTCTGCTTTTCAATATGCTGTCTAGGTTGGCATCTTAGAATAAAATTTATTCTAAACTCTATGCTATTTAGGATAAATTATAAACTCCGCTATTTGGATATTTTAGAATAAATTCTAAACTCTCCTCTATGGTCTTCCCCTTGTACCACATTTTCTTCACATACTAGTTCAAGCCTCTTTTGTCTTCTTTCTGTTTCTAGTACATGGAAGCTCTTTCTACCCTAAGTTTCTTCCAACCTGCTATTCACTCAGCAAGCACTCTTAATTCCAATTCATTTATCAGGCTTCACCTTAACTCACACTTCCTCCTGTAAGCCTTTTTGCACAGAGTGGGTTAAGTCCTCTTTATGCATTCTTGTAGCTCTCTGTATTCCACTGTGATCCTAATCGCATCTGTAACATTTACACAATGTTTATTTTTCCATGTGGGCTTGGACTCTTTCTCATACACTGCTGTATCTCCAGTAACTAGCACAGGGGCTGACAGATGGCAGCCACTCAGCAATCAATATTACTTTGAATACTGAAGGAACAGAGAGATATATCCTTATCTTGATTTAATTAGCAGCTGATTTTTGCTCTTTATGCCTGACAAGTTTTAAAGGCTTTATTATACTCCCGAATATTTTTGCATGGTAGTGATAACTCATAAGAATGTTAAAATCATTCAGCCTCTTTCATACATGAACATCAGGTACCTAACAAAGATGTTATTGAAAAAATTGAATAAAAAACCCAGTATGTATTTTTTTTCATACGGCATGAAATAAATGATGTCTAGAGTCAACACGAGAATAGAACATGGCAGAGCTATTAAATCATGGAGTTATTTTGGAGTTGTAGAGTGTCTTAAAAATCACCCAGTTCACTTTATTTTAATCTCAATTGTACCACATAATCACTTGGATCAATTAAATTAAAATCTCTGGGGATAGTATATTCTAAAAACTCTTAAAGTGATTCTAATGTTCATCCATGAAAGAGAACTACTGTTCTGGCCTAACTTTCCTTTTTTCTATAAATGAGAAATTGAATCTCAGAGTTCTTAAGTGACTTTTTCAAGGTCACACTGTTAGTTTCTGTATTAGTGGTCCATTTAGTAGAATATATCTCCTTATATTAATAGCTGGAAAAAAATGGAAACTCATAAGGAAGAATACTGCTAAGCCCCTGAAATTAATAATTTCTTTCTCCAGGATACCTAATTGTTGATTGTCAACTAGACCTGAATATCTCATCAGATCAGCTGGTAAAATACCACCCAGTTGCTTAAGATCAGTGTCTCCTCAATTCATCTGATCATGAGAATCACCTGGGATGCTTGTTAAGCATTCAGATTCCCAGGTCCATATCCTGGATATTCTGATGTAATAGGTCTGGAACAGAGCCCAGGAGTCAAAATATTTAATAAGCACTCAACTGGTCTTATCCTCTGTTATGTTTTGGAATCATCCGCCTAGATAATGTCATAATTTCCATTTCCCAAGACTCCAGAAAATAGGCCATAAAAATTAACTTCAGCATGGTGATTGGGGTTTATTCGCAAGGAAGAAAGTCAGTGTCAAAGACTATGCTGCAGAAGTCAGTCAATGTGTGCTGACAGGAAAAGGAGCCCAAGAGTATTGAAAGCAAAGAGCCAGCAGAGGGCTCAGGCTGGAAATGAGTTGGCAGAAAGCAGGTGTGCTGGTAATGGTGTCTCCAGGTGGCAGTGAACCATATGAGGTGACCTCATATAGGGTGGGGAGAAGGCAATGGCACCCCACTCCAGGACTCTTGCCTGGAAAATCCCATGGACGGAGGAGCCTGGTAGGCTGCAGTCCATGGGGTTGCTAAGAGTCGGACATGGCTGAGTGACTTCACTTTCATTTTTCCCTTTCATGCACTGGAGAAGGAAATGGCAACCCACTCCGGTGTTCTTGCCTGGAGGATCCCAGGGATGGCGGAGCCTGGTGGGCTGCCGTCTATGGGGTCGCACAGAGTCGGACACGACTGCAGTGACTTAGCAGCAGCAGCAGCATATAGAGTGGAGCCCCAGATGTCAAGGTAAGGTCAGGGGCACACACTTCTGTGAAGCACTGCCTCTATTTCTATAGCAGCAGAAGGCTTTCCGCAGAAGTCAACGTGTAAGGACTCACTGAAGATCTTCTCTGAGAACAGCCTGTAAATGTGAAATATGGTACCAGAATGCCACAGAATTCTAGTCCATCTGGGCAAACATGAGACTTTAGCAGATATCAGCGAGTTAAATTAAGGTGCTAGGTGGTATGGGAGAGACTATTAGGGCTGTGAACACCTTGAAATAGAAAGGTCTTGATGAGGCAACAGTGGTCAGAGAGCACTTCATGAAGGGGCTTCAGCCTGAACTGGGTCTAAAAGAGTGGTCAGAATTTTGATGGAGAGGCACAGAGAAGAGAGAGTAAGGAAACCGCAGGATTCCAGGCACAGAGAAACAGGGTTCCCCTCAGCCAGTTAGTAGGATAGCAAGGATTTGGGCAGGAGGAGGAGAGACAGCAGGACAAGGGGCAGAGAGAGAGAGACTGTTTCAAGGGATTTGAATGTCACTTAGTGAAATTTAAACTTGATGCTTTAGGAAATGAGGATTCATTAGTGCTTTGAAGAATCTACCTGCAGTGCAGGAGATCCTGGTTCAATTCCTGGGGTCAGGAAGATCCACTGAAGAAGGGCTTAGCTACCCACTCCAGTATTCTTGGGCTTCCCTGGTAGCTCAGAGAGTAAAGAATCCACCAGCAATGTGGAGACCTGGATTCGATTCCTGGGGTGGACAGATCCCCTGGAGGAGGGCATGGCAACCCACTTCAGTATCCTTGTCTGCAGAATCCCCACGGACAGAGGAACCTGGCAGGCTACAGTCCATGGGGTCTCAAAGAGCTGGACACGACTGAGCGACTAAGCACAGCACGTAGTAGAACAGTAACTTGGTGAGTTAATTACTGCAGAAGATTGATCAGGCAGCAGGATACTAAATGAACTGCAGTGGTACAGTGAGGGCCACTGAAGCATTTTGGCTGTTGTGTTTATTGAGGTCCAAGAATAAGATGGAGGTCATAGAAACAAAAAGGAGTGGAAAAGTATGCATATTACTCGGAGAGGGACTTAGCAGGGAAACAGAGAGAGAGGAATTAAAAATGAGGCCTTATAATGTTTTAATTCAGTTTTTAAGAGGTCTTTATTGAATCTGTTACAGTATTGCTTCTGTTTTACGCTTTGGTTTTTTGGCCATAAGGCATGTGAGATCTTACTCCCCTACCAGGTATCGAACCTGCGTCCCCTGCAATGGAAGGCAGAGGCCCAACCCCTGGACCACCAGGGAAGTCCTAATTCACATTCTTGAGTAGTGCCATTCTTGGTCATTTACCTACTCCATGTGGGATTTACCAAAACTCTGTAGCTCTGAATAGAAATACTGTGGCTCAAGAGTTATGGGCATGAGGTGAGGATTCCTGAGATCATCTAACAACTCTGTAAAGGTGAGATCTGCCTCTCCTCTTACTCTCTGAAGGTCCTGTGGTGACCTCTACTTACAGGAAGTACTTTCGTGGGTGAGAAAGCCAAGGGAGGGCATGAAGACAAATATCACTACAGGTGGGAGACATAATGCACAGTCAAGACTGTGGAGTCAGCTGAACCTGGGCAGGTTGGGCCACCCAGGCAAGTTGGTAACAGATGTCATTTTCTTACCTACAAAATAGAGAAGATTCCATTGGCACAGTGCCTTGTCAGAGTATTTTGAGAAATAAGTAAAATATCTGTAGAGAGCTCAGTTTAGTTCAGTGGCTCTCAACCAGGACTGATTTTGCTCTCCAGTTGTGGTTGCCCTGACCAGGGAGACGCTGCTGGCATCTGGTGGGTAGAGACCAGGTATGGGCTAAATGTTCTGCAAGGCACAGGACAACCCCCCACAGCAAAGAATTATCTGTCTCAAAATGTCAATCATGCAAAATTTCAGAAACCCTCCTGGAATGCCTGACACAGAGCAGGCTCTCATAAATAGCTACAATTTTTAAAGTCTTTAAAATGTACAAGACTACAGTATACTATGTATATAACATTATTTTCTACTTTAATCCTTTTAAAAGTCCTGAAGGTAGTTACTCTTATTAGGCCCACTTTACAGGTAAAGAAACTGGGAGTCTGAGAAATTGAGTAACTCTCCCAAGGACAGACAGCTGACGTGCAGATTCAGTCTGACTCTAGGGAGCTGGTGTATAACCACCATGCTGTCAATTCAATAATGATAGATATTCTTGCACTATTGTGTAAAGCAAATATGAAGTTCTAAACCCATCCATAAATTCAACAAATCTAGTACCTCTGAGTCAGGTATGTTCTAGGTACACAAGACAGACAAGTATGAATTGCAGTGAACAAGTCTGTGCTTAGACTAATTGGTGAGTTAAGCCTCTTGTCTCTCTCCCTTTTCTGAATACAGACAAGCCAAACCAAAGGCCTGTGATCATGACTTGTTGCAGCTGTTATTCCAACGAAAGATTTCCAAGCAGTGGCCACAGTGGTGATGGTGGTGCTTGGGGAAACATGGTGTTAGCCTGGATTCTCTCCAGGACTCTCAAGCAAGTGCTGTTGCTAAATAAGAGTTAAGAACTGGCCACCGCTGCTGACTTCTAATCTAGTTTACAATTTCAGTGTCATGTGGAATTGAGAGTACTGGGAACTGTTACGCCCCAAGCTAGGGAGTATTCTGGAATGACTAGGCCAGTTTCACTAAACAAGGAAGCAAAGTCTTTGGTCTTTCAGCCCTTGTACTTAGCATTCATTAACAATGAAGCTAGAAGACGTCACTATTTTCAGGGCCTCCAAAGTTTTCGTTATCTTTTAGGAAATCTCCAACTTGATTTTAATATTCATAATAATACCTAGAATTAGCTATTCACCTCCATTCATTATTTTTTTATTTGTAAAGGGTTTTCACGTAAATAATTAACAGATTAATCTTAAAATACTTAGTACTCATGGGTACTATGGCTGTTAGTTTTAACACACTCATGGGTGTTCTAGTAGGTACTTTGGAAGAACGTAGAAGAATAACAAAGTTCTTAAAAAACCTTAAACTCAGGTGAGGAGACAAAATGTAAACATATGGAGTGATACTAAGATAATTGCAAAACAGTTCACTACCATATACAGAGTAAAATAAAGGCAACTAGTCCCTTACATGCTAAAGTGATACAGAAAGAGAAAATGAGCTGAGTTCATAGGATACAGATATGTGAAGAGTGGTCTTATGATATGGATGTAGGGCACAACAAGTCCTGGGTAGTAACAGTTGGAGGATGGGCAGGGTACCACAGTGGTTAGGGCCCAGCCTATGGAGCCACATGCACCGTGACCAAATCCTGACTCAGTGCTACCAGATGTGTGACCTTGGCAAGTGACTTCCACTGTCTACATTTCAGTTTTCTCTTTTGTACAGTGAAGATAATCATAGCCACTTCATTGAGCTGTCACAAGGATTAATTAAATTACAGTATCCTTAAGTGCTTGAAATCCTGGCAGGCTGACTCCAAAACTTGGGCTGTAAACCTCTAAGCTACAGCAGCCTAGAATTTTCATCAGTGTTGTTGTGGTGGTTGTTATTACAATAGCATGTGAAGCAATGGGTCAAGGACACAATAAATATGAGAGACCATCCAAGGTTGCTGCAGAAATTTAGGAATATATAAGGACCTGCATTAAGACAGTGATTTAAAAATAGATTTAAAGGGACTCCCCTGTGGTCCAGTGGTTAAGACTACTCCACACTCCCAACGCAGGGATCACAGGTTCGATCCCTGGTCGGGGAACTATGATCCCACGTGCTGTGTGATGTGGCCAAAAAATAATAAATATTTTTCAAAAAAAAAAAATAGATTTTAAAAAAAGGAATAAATGGAGAAAAGGTCCAAATTCAAAAAACAAGGTGTGATACAAATCAGGGGGTTGTTGGATGATGAGGCTGAAGTATAGACAGTGAAATGTAAGATAACAGGATTGAATCCAGGTGGTCAAAAGTTGGGTGATGCTGTTGAAAATAATGAAGTTTCCATTTTATTATGGGACAATGACAAGTTCAGGTTTTGAAATGTTGTGTTTTGTTTGTCAAAGGGAAATCTAAGTGAAGATCACCTGTAGACAATCAAATACATGGTCAGTAAGAAGCTGGAGATAGAAGTCAAGATTTTCTTTTGCACCAAATGCTGTTGTGTCACTGGAATAAAATAGGGAGGGTTGATGTATTGCCACCCTCACAAGATTCTTGACATATTTCTGGGGTTTGGATGGCTAGTTAACCTTAGGTGCCATCATTTAGAGTACTTTCAGATTGTCTTGTTCTGCTTTGATGTATTTCCTTATCTTTAAACTACTCTAGTCTCCTGTGCATTGCTAAAATGTTACAAAGGTTGGTAATCTTGTTGCTAAGTAGTCAAGTGGTTCTTTCCAAGTCATTATCCATTTTATCAGCAATAATACTTTGATTAATGTTTATTAATAATTCATCCAAATGTTTCTGAGATTGAGTATGGTGATTATTATCATCTAATTGTTTTAGCAGAGTTCAAATTGCTACTGATCAAATGTGGAACATGAAAACCAAGCCCTTTCTTCTTCCTTGAGACCAACGTTTCTCTTAGTTCAGAGTACAATGTTTTACAATTATTTTTAGAAGTTATACATTCCTAGCAGTTGACTAGGAGAGAAGTCATATCTACATAAGAGCCCATCATAACTTTCAATGTCATTATAGTGACTCAGAAAAAAATTATAATTTCTTGAGGTGGAAGGGTTATATCAGAGTTTTTCAACCTCTGACTATTGATCTTTGGGGTTGGATACTTCTTTGTAATGGGGAGCTGTCCTGCACTTTATAGGGTGTTTAACCCCATCGTTGGCCTCCACACACTAGGTGCTAGAAGCAGGTCCACTCCCAAATTGTGACCACCCCCCCAAATAACTCCAGACATTGCTAAACGTCTCCAGTCAAAACCGCTTGCTTAAGTTCTTCCATTTAGTTGCTTATGTTGCAAATTTTGAATATAATTTAAGTCTTGGTGCTATATGAAATAGCTCATGCTTTGTACATGTTCTGACATCAATGATTTCAAAGATCCTTTCTTCTGAGGTGAGTGATGTGCCTGGTTTAGATTGCATGATTTTGAAATGTGAGGCACAGCTCTGTATGCAGGGTGGTGTATATATATAGGAACAAGTACACTGGGGACTTATTTTCTTATCTTCTTTCTGTCAGTATCTTGCTGAATGTTCTTAAGCAAGTATTTAAAATCTGTTCAACATTCACTCAACCAAGATTGTATTAAGTAGCTATTATGTACCTGACATTGTTGCTATCCACTGAGGGAACAAAGAGGAATAAACTTGTCTCTAACCTCAAAGGCTTCTCAGTCAAGTGGGGAAGCAGATAGGGAAACACTTATATCATAATGTGATAAATATTGTAGCAGGGGAATGAAAAAGACAAAATGAGGCTCAGAGGAAAGAGTATCTAGTTCTATCTGAGAAAATCAGGAAAAGCTTTTCAGAGGAACAGAAGTCGTAGCTCCCTGACCAGGGATCGAACCCATGCTCCCTGCAGCGAACGTGTAAAGTCGTAACCACTGGACCAGGGAATTCCTTTCAGGCAGATTTTTCAGATGAGTAGGAACTTACCAGGCATAAGAGGAGAACAGAACTTCAGGCAAAAGAAACAGACTTAGCAGAAGCTTAGAGACATGGTTTTCAAGATATGACAAGCCTCTCTGCATAATTGGAGTTGGGGGAGTATGAGGTACTGGTGGGAGAGGATAGGAATGTGGGCAAGGGCGAGCTGCTGAAGGTCTTGAATGCCTGGTAAAGATCTCTGACCATTTTTCCTGTTGGCCATGAGAAGCCCAACAAGGATTTGTAGGCCAGAATAGGATATAGGCCAGAATATCCTGTTCTATGAATCAGTGATAACCTAGCCAATACTGAAATTTTATAATTGTTTTATAATTGTGTTTACTGTCAACTTTGGGGCATGTGATCTATTCAATTAAAAAGAAATTAATGCGTGGCTATAATGAATAAGTCCTTGAGCTACATGTTGGGGAAACAGAGCCAAAACAGACCTCCAGGAGACTATGATTTATTAGAGAAGAAAGCCTAGTATAGTATACAAGTCTGTACATAATGATGAGTTCTCAGACAAGGAGGAATGCTTAACTCTGTCTGAGAGAGTCTGGTAGTCAGGGCTTGGATGGCACTTACCAGATGGACTAAGGCTTGGTGACAGCACCTTGAAGGTGTGCTTGTGTTAGAAATGGAATGTTTACTCTTACCCTTTGTGTTTTTGTTTTCATGAAAAAGTATCACTTCAATTCATCACTTTGATTTAAGCTTAGACTATGTGAGTGAGTGAGTGAGTGAAGTCGCTCAGTGGTGTCTGACTCTTTGCGACCCCATGGATTATAGCCCACCAGGCTCCTCCATCCATGGTATTTTCCAGGCAAGAATACTGGAGTGGGTTGCCATTACCTCCTCCAGGGGATCTTCCCAACCCAGGGATTGAACCCAGGTCTCCCGCATTATAGGCAGACGCTTTACCGTCTGAGCCACCAGGGAAGTCCTTAGACTCTGTAGATAAACTTAAAGGCTCATTCAGATCTTTACTCATAGGCAAGTTTTTCATTGAGGATTTCCCCGACCACCTGCTTATTTATTTCATTTTCCCCCATATTACCTTTACCACCATGTAACAGTCTGTGCTGCATATTTTATTAATTTTGTTTATTTTCTTCCCCTTCTAGAATGTAAGCTTCATTTGGCAGGGATTTATGTCTATTTTGTTCACTGATGTGTTCCCCACTGCCTACTAGAGAGCCTGGCATATATCAGATTTCAATAAATAATTTTGAATAAATGAGTATAATTTTTATAATTAATTATGTTGACTCATCTAGAATTCAGTTGTCTACCATATCATTATTTTTTTCTGTCTGGTTTCATATCTAAATTCAAAATTCATGAATAATGTTATAATGGCTGAAATGATACAATTTTTAAATTGAAGTTCTAAAACCATTTTAGAAACTTCAAGACTAATAAATTGCTTTGCAATATGTATGTTCGGAATCTATACATTCTCTGTCCTAACAATGAGATTTGACTTTCAGTAGGTCAAAATGCTTTGAATCACTTTGTTTGAGAACTTATCTAGAGTTAATGGACATTTATCTCAACTCATGGAATCCCTAAGTATGATTTTTTTCCCTCCCTCTCTTTCTCTCCTCCTCTTTATTTCTTTGTTATATTATAATAGAATTGTATCTAAGTTAGTGATTCAAGCAGCAGAGATTTATTCTAACTGTAAAGAGGAATGAATGAAAGTCAGGTGATGTCAGTATCTGTTGTTTCAAATTGAGAGAATATATTTGACTGGTGTAGTGGGGGAAGATGTTGGTTCTGTTTCAGTCAACTGTGGTCAGGGAGAAAGGATCACATGAGATTCATCTTTCCTGTGGGGCAGTGCAGGAAGGAGGCGTATACCCATGGGATAACTGCGCAGGGAGATAGTGACAGTCACAGATACCCCTGAAGTGCCTCTAGTAGTAACTCCACAGGGGGACAGAGAAGAAACAACTTTTTTTCCTTCCTAAGAGCATTAAAAACATTAAAAAAAAAATCATTAACAGGTAAAATTTTGCTTTTTATTCTGAAGCTGAAGTTCTGTTCATCCGATCTTTTTGCTGTTTCCTAGTATTTATATTTAGTTAATATAGTGCAGTCCTAATCCTTGGATTAGGAAAACTGTCAGAATTTTTTCTTTTCTTTTTCTTTTTGGCTTCCTTTTCCTTTCTCCTGCTGAGGAAAAGGAAAGATAACATTTGTTTTCCACTAGATAGCTAAGAAAAAGTCTAGATTCAAATCAAGAAGCTGTTTTTTTTTCTCTCTCTTAAAGATCAACAAACTTGTTAAACGTTTTACATCATGAGAACCAGAATTAGACAGCTCCCTGTTGTTTCAGATTAAGAATGTGCTTTGAAACAAGGTTTTATTCAGTTTATTTTCACTGTCTTTTTTCTATTTCCATCTTTTCCTCCCTGCCCCCACCCCTTGATGTGTTTTACCAGTTTGTGTTCCATACTAATGATTCAATTCCTTTTCAAGTTTTTTTTTTAAAAAGCCCAAAATAAACAATAGGAGTAACATGTAAAATCCTCTGGAATGAAAATTGAGCCTGCTGCAGCTAAGAGGGAGATAGATTCAAATGACCACATGTTTGTTTTCCTCGTTCTCAGATTTCTGTTAAAGACATAGGCTGAGTTACTGCCAAATCAGAAGGCATTTCTTGGCCCAGCGTGGAAGACAACTTTCCATCCAGCATGCCTTCTAAATTCCTTTGCAGAATGAAAATACAAGGCACATGCAGTACTTATGGAGCCATCCACACATTATTCCTTCCTGCCCCAAATAAACGTCAGCTTCTACTTTACGCTCGGCTAGGTGCTCCGAATATAATAGTGAACAAGATATCTGTCTTTGTGAGGTAGTTAGAGAGGGAGACAGGTAAGCAGACACTTGTCTTCTGAAGTGATAAATGCTATGATATGGAAAGTGCGCTTTGCTGTGGGAGCTGTGGGGATCCTCAAGCCCAGCGTGACTGCACACACCCTTCCATCAAGTCCTGTGGCACCTTGGCCAGAGCTCTGGAAGCACATGAAAATCAGCTCAGCCATATCCATAATCTAGAGGATTCCTCCTTTTTAGAAAGAAGTAATGCTTTCTAGTTCACCCAGTCCTCTCCTGGACCACTTCACTTATTTGTGTTGATCTGTCTGGTGTTTAAAACCTTCTAACATCTTAACCATGTCAAAACGATAGTGTTTGGTTGGCTCTGACGCAGCCTCCTCAGTCACTCAGTTGTCTCTGACTCTTTGCGAACCTATGGACTGTAGCCCTCCAGGCTCCTCTGTCCATGGGATTTTGATCAGTTACATCCCAATACAAAATTAAAAGTTTTAAAAAGTAAATAAACAGGAAAAAAAGGTAATGTTTGGCAGACTTGATACATAAAAATGTAAAATTTCTATATGGTAAAGGACCTCTGAAACAAAGTTAAACTACAAATAACACTGGGAAAATATTTGAACATATAAGAGACAAAGGTTAAATTTCTAATCATTTTGCCTATCAACAGGAAAAAAAAACAAGAATGAAAAAAGGAAGGAAAGAAAGAAAGAAATCCTATAGAAGAATAAGCTGAAGGTGATGAACAGGAAATTCATTAAAAAATATAAATGGCCAATAAACTTATGGGAACTATAAATTAAAACACCAACATACTATTTTTTGCCCATTAAACTTATGGCAAATTATAACATTAAAACACCTTCCCCCATATGTATAGACCAGGGCCACTTCATCCCAAGCTGCCAGCCCATTCGTGCATTGTGACTGGCTTGTGTTAGGTGTGGGATATAGAGTTTGGGATCCTGAACTCCAGGGAGCCCTGATCCCATTGTAGTCTATGTCAATATCATCTGGAGCGCATCTCTATAGAAAGTGACCTATGACACTTGGGACTGAGCAACACTATGAGACCTAGGTGTGAGTACGATGTATTTGTAAACTTTATTTCAAAAGAGAAATGACTCATCATGTCTCCCACCAATATTCAGCTGATGAATTTTGCCTTCCTGCTTTCTCATCTGGGATGGAATCCTGGAAAGGAGAAGCAGTGCTAGAAGCAGAGAGAGAATTAGGAGATCCTTCCATACTAGCTTCCTGTGTTTTTCAGTCCTGTCCGATTGCTTCATCTCCTGTGAATCAACTAGAGATAAGAAAAAATCTGGGGCCCAAGGATAACTTTGAATGTGTCCCCAGACCAGTCACTCAGCCCTTGGTTAGATGTTTTTAGTCTGTGAATCCATGGCAAAGATTCCCAGATTGTCAGTCATGTCTGAGTTTCTCTAGTACTACATTTTTCACTTACTGGGTAACAGCCTTTCTGAACTTCAAGTTATGAGCATCAAACAAAATGAGGGATGTGCAGTATTATTTGCTATATTATTAAGAGTTGGAATTGATCATGCCACTCTGTAGGCGTTACTTCCTCTCTGAGACTGTCTCTCTCTATAAACGATAAAGGTTGCTATTCTAGGCCCATGATTTGGAAGTTGGATGGGGTGGTGAGATGGGATGGAGACAGGATGATGCACTTTGCTCCACCTCCTCACCCCAGACCTTCCATTTGGTGTCAGTATAGAGGGTGTCTTAACAGGCCCCTTTCACTTTACCTTTCATTGGCCCCACCTTGTTTCCTTCTTTGTGGATCCATCCCTTTGATATCTTCTTTGACTGCAGACACTCTCCCTGGAATTCTGTGGCTTTGATCAGTGACATGGATATTCAGAGATGAGGACCTGCTTGGTACCTTTGACTACTTTGGCTTCATAGCATTGAACGGCGGCCCAACACAACCTTTCAGCCACTGAAACTGGGGAGCAAGGAATAGGACTTACCTGTCCAGCGTGAACTGTAGATGTCTCTGGAAATCTACCGGGAATCCACCAAAAGCTTGAAAATCACAAGGCAGAGCCTGAAACCTGATGACCAAACTGGGTGCACACCCTGCACATTGTCATCAACCATAACTGAAGGAACACGTCAAGGTCACCTCCTCCAGAGAGGAGAGAAGGCCATGCCACGCACGACCATATTCGTATATGCATTTTGGGCTCAAAGATGAAGTGAAAGTGAAAGCTGCTTAGTCGTGTCCGACTCTTTGCAAACCCATGGACTGTAGCCTGCCAGCCTCTTCTGTCCATGGAATTCTCCAGGCCAGAATACTCAAGTGGGTAGCCATTCCCTTCTCCAGGGTATCTCCCCAACCCAGGGACTGAACCCAGGTCCCCCCCATTGCAGGCAAATTCTTTACTGTCTGAGCCACCAGGGAAGCCCTCAAAGATGAAAACCATGTACATTTCCTCCAGGAGGACATCAGCATGCTGACAGTGTCTGTTAGCCTCAGATTATCTTTCTGGTCTTCTTTCTCCCTCCTTATTTATTAAATTCCAAACAATCTGTTCACTCTCTGCCTCCTCTTCCCCCAGGCAGAGAGGCTGCCCAATGAACACTTCTACAGAGTAATGCCCTCACCTCGCAGTGAGTGAGTATTAGTAGCTCAGTCATGTCTGACTCTTTGTGACCCATAGACTGTAACCCTCAAGGCTCCTCTGTCCATGGAATTCTCCAGGCATGAATACTGGAGTGGGTTACCATTTCCTTCTCCAGGGGATATTTCTGGGCCAAGGATCAAACCTGGGTCTACCACATTGCGGGCAGATCCTTTACCATCTGAGCCCCAAGGGAAGCCCTTGCAATGTGTCATCAAATCAAGCATCTTGAAGAGCTTCCCCTGGGAGGGGTTTTCTTTCCCTGGGGTGATCATTTCAGAGGGAGACCTATTTGTCATGTTTAATGCGTGGTCCCCAGACAGATGAACACTATAGACATGACAGAATCTTAGGTGAATTTACCTTAATCTTAGGCTGAGTGCTCCTAGGATCTAGCATAGCAATACTGCCTGCCACTTAAACCCCTACCCTGTGTGTACACAGCTCTGGGATCAGTGATACTGGAGACCTGCTCTAAAATGCAAAAGCCACAGTTTTCAGTAAAAAATATCCTGTCCCTGAACCACTTCAGAGCTGGCTGTCTTGTTGTAGAGTGGGGCAGTGGAGAGGAGGTGGGAAGAGCTGGGCTAGGACAGGAGTCAATTTTATGGATCAAGGTTGGAATCCAGTCCACACTCCAGTGGTAGAAAGTCAGCAGAGTCCTGCATGAAACTATATACAGATTGCTTGTCCAGAATGTTGGTCCCTCTCTTTGGCCTCCTCCTGACAGAGATAGGAAAGAAGATGTGGATATGGCTTTACCACACTCATTCCCCCCTACCCCCAAGTACAGAGAATCCTGCAGTCAGGTAGCCGAGGTTAGCATGCACATACTCACACACCTGTACCTCTCACCCTGACCTCTTTTCATCTTCTCTGCAGTGAGGGAGAAAGGGAAAGTCTGTCACCTGTGAACAGGGCCTATGAGAACTAGTTTCTTTTCATCTGTTCCAGATGGGTGAGCAAGACCCAGTATCCTTCCTGTTACCTGCTGTCTGTCTGCATACCTCCCAATTGGCAGGGAGAGCTAAGCCAAGGTCAACCTCCTTTCCAGCCCCTGATCACCTCTGAGAGGCCAGAGCATGACAGGAAGAGCTGAAGCAGACTCCTTTCTTCCCCAGAGCCCAAACTTTGGAGAGTCCCTAAACAAAACCCAACCACAGCACCAACAGAAGAGAGTATGTTAGGAGAGTAAGTAAGTTTAGAAAGAATAAATATCCTTGGTTATGAGAGACAGAGATCGGGGACCTTCCTCTTTAGGGCACGTGGTAGCTTGTGGAATAATTAATTTTCTCTAATTGCACTGAAATATTTTTTTGAGAGAAATTCTCCTGCTCAGAGAAGGGAAAGCTTTCTTGCTGACTCAGTAAAATGCATCCCTGAGGACAAAAGACTGAGGTGGTGAGGAGAGTGGCCCGAGGAACCCAGCCTGCTTCACGCGCCCTTAGGGCCTCACTGGGGATACAGAGGCTCATGGAATGCGGGTGACCCAGGCACCATGGTTGATCCATGATTCTGACAGTTTTGTTCTAGATGGCAAAGAAAGTACCTTCATGGGCATTGGTGTGTACACTGACAAGATTTTGATGGAATAGATAAAATTCTATAGCAGTGTTAAATTTATTATAGTTTAAGTAAACTGTGTGTATAAAAGAGAGTATCTTTTTCTTTTAACCAGATGGAAACTGTAGTGTTTCTAGAAAAAAAGACTGTAATATATGCAGCCTACCCTAAAAATCTATTTCTCTCTCCATCAGTCTGGACAGAGAAAGACAAAGAGAGTATGAGTGAGCAAGGGAGTCCTATGGTTAAAAGAGAGCAAATTGGGGTCATGGATGCATATTCATGCAACTTTTCTTTCAGTTTTATAATTTTCCCAAGTTAAAACAATGGGCAGTTGGCTCTGTCTCCCTCTCATCAAGAGGCATACATCATCTTTCAATTATTACTAAAGTTATTTAGTTTTCATTATGAAAAATTCAAACGTACACATCAGAGGAAAAATGTAATCATCTCCTACCTTAAAACTGTCATTTTACCATTTGTGACAATACCACCTTAAACAAGTAGAGGAACAATCCAGTTGAATTTTCTGCCCCCCACCTCTAGGAGGCTGAGCTCCCTCAGGCCCACCTTGCTGATCTGCTAGAAGTCTCCTAGTCCTTCACCAGTTCAGGTTCCTGCGGGGAGGGCTTCACTCTGCAAACTTTGGGAGACTTTGAATTTGTGGGATTGGAGGAGGAGCAGTGTAGGTATGAATCCAGTACTGAGGGACTGGTTGAAAGTCTGTGTGTAAAGTTGAAAGTCCAGTTTCCGACTCATACCCTGAACAGCCCAATCACCTTGCCTTCTCCTTACTAGTCTTTCCTCATGTCCACTTTACCACTGGTAGCAGGGTCGTTAGCCTGATTATATTAGAGAATTCCAGAACCAATTCCAGAAAACCCAGCACTGATTCAGAGAATCCATCCTTAAATTCTGTTCCCCTGGAACCATTTCTGGTACGAAGTTCTGCGTCATTCAGGGTTTGGCCAGAGAAGCATAACTAGCAGGGAATATATTTGTGTATGGACATGGATATGCATTTATATGGACTTTTACAAGAAACTGACTGACACCACTGCAGGGGCTGACTAAGCATACCCCAAACCAGTTGGGCAGAAATGGAAGGTCGTGAGCAGGCTGGAGTTTCATGGGCATGAGCAGAAGCTTGCTGTCTGCAGGCAACTGGGAACAGAAGATTATGAGTATGGCTTGAGCTGAAGCTTATAACTTGTAATCAGAGAAATCCTCAACTTTGTCACTTGACTAAGTAGCTCTATGTGGGTAAGTATTATAGAACTCAAATGTCAGGAAAATGGCCACCATCAACCTGGTATTATCTATCAATTTATATCTGTGATCTCCTAGGAGATTTTACTTTCTACCCAAAATGGATATCTCCCATTTAGAATGATGCTTTCAACTTAAAGGAATGAAAGTAGGTAGGAAATAACATGCCTTGAGGAGCCTTGATTCTTTCCCTGGAATGAATAGACGCCCTCATGGCTTATCCAGTGCTAGTCTTAGGCAACAATGTTTTTTTATAGTAATAAATACTCTATTGAACACTTACTGTATGCCGTCTAACTGGCTTCTCACATTTGTGCAAGTCTTGCAAGCAGAGGCACTGCCTGCCTTTGTTCCTGACTGTCTTCAGGGTATTTGTACATAGACTTTCCGTGTGACCCAGCAATCCTACCCCTAGGTCTTAACCTAAGACAAATAGAAACAAGTAAACACGCTTACGGCAGAAAGTGAAGGAGAACTAAAGAGCCTCTTGATGAAAGTGAAAGAGGAGAGTGAAAAAGCTGGCTTAAAACTCAACATTCAGAAAGCGAAGATCATGGCATCCGGTCCCATCACTTCATGGCAAATAGATGGGGAAACAATGGAAACAGTGACAGACTTTATTTTCTTGGGCTCCAAAATCACTGCAGATAGTAACTGTAGCCATGAAATTAAAAGATGCTTGCTCCTTGGAAGAAAGCTATGACCAACCTAGCTAGACAGCATATTAAAAAGCAGAGACATTACTTTGCCGACAAAGGTCCATCTAGTCAAAGCTATGGTTTTCCCAGTAGTCATTATGGATGTGAGAGTTGGACTATAAAGAAAGCTGAGCGCCGAAGAATTGATGCTTTTGAGCTGTGGTGTTGGAGAAAACTCTTGAGAGTATCTTGGGATGCAAGGAGATCCAATCAGTCAATCCTAAAGGAAATCAGTCCTGAATATTCATTGAAAGGACTGATGCTGAAGTTGAAGCTCCAATACTTTGGCCACCTGATGCAAAGAACTGACTCATTGGAAAAGACCCTGATGCTGGGAAAGACTGAAGGTGGGAGGAGAAGCAGATGACAGAGGATGAGGTGGTTGGATGGCATCACTGACTCAGTGGACATGAGTTTGAGTAAGCTCCGGGAGTTGGTGATGGACAGGGAAGCCTGGCATGCTGCAGTCCGTGGGATCACAAAGAGTTGGACATGACTGAGTGACTGAACTGAACTGAATTCATACAAAAACCTGAGCAGCAATCAGGTTTATTGCCCATTGTAAAATAATTCAGTTCACTATATTTGAGGTTCCTCTTCTGTAACATAACCCATTGCATTTGTAAGTGACATCTGGCCTTCTTCCCTTCAGAATTAGAGCTGAGGGAACTTTTGCAAATGCTAACATTCTAGCCCTACTATTCCTGTGAGCAAGAAACTGTTCATTGCTCTGACTCAGGAGTCTCATGGCTTCTGCCACCCTCCATGACTAACTTGTTGGCTTGAAAGGAGGGTGAAATCTCAGATTCTTTGAAGTTCTAGATAAAGTGTTATATGTGTCTGATGAATAATTATAAAAACCCCATGAGGGAAGAATTCTTTGGGGATGTGGAAACAGATTTAGGGAGGTGAAATTTGCAAAGGTCACCATTTATAAGTGGTGGAGAAGGTGGTAATTGAGAGTTTTGTCTCTGGAGTTGGATTGTCTGGGTTGAGGTCCTGACCTCACCATTGAATAGCTTGTGTAAGAGGGGGATCTGGTTAGGAATCCTCATATTGTCTCAGTTGTCATGCTCTGTAATTTTTAAAAATTTATTTTTTTTAGTTGGAAGATAATTGCTTTACAATATTGTGTTGGTTTCTGCCATACATCAATATGAATCACCATAGGTATACATTATGTCCCCTCCCTCTTGAACCTCCCTCCCACCTCCCACCCCATCTCACCCCTCTAGGTTGTCACAGAGCACCCGATTTGCATGCTCTGTAATCTTAAGCATAAAGGCTAGTGAGGAAATATGACTCAATAATTTAATATAAACCAAGTGATTACTTGAATACAGATTGTCAGGACCTCTGCATCATTTGTGGGTCTCCTTATATAGAAACTAAAAGACAGGAACTAACTGAGTTTTTATGTCTCCTCTAGCTCTGAAGTTACGTGTTTTAATTTACACTGTATTCCTCTCTTATTTATGTTTAGAATTCAGAGGTGGACCAGGAAATCCTATGACCTTTGATCTGAAGGTGCTACAATGGATCCTCCCTATATACCCCCTGACCCTCCAGTTGGAGGGAAGTGGTAATAAAACAGGATCAATTTGGTCTTGGAAGTGCAATATGCAAGAAAATACAACTGTTTCTGAGGACCTAATGCCAGTGATTCTGTTAGATTCCTGTTGATACTTGTACCTCCAAGGAAGTCTTTCTTTTCTAACTATACTGGCCCATATCAAGTGAGAAGGTTCAGTTTCCTAAAGTCAACAAAACAAAGTTTACATAAGGCATAGCTAAATCATCAGTTTGAGTTAGAAAAATTCCTTTTATTAGGTATGAAGATTTACTCATCTAAATGTATGTTATCTCAAGTGCCCAGAATAGCATGTAGTATGTAGTAGGAGCTCAATAAATTTTTGTTAATTAAGTAAATGAATGAATATTGATATAGAGGAATATATTTGCTTTCCTAAGTGAGAAAATGTAAGCTATAGGACTGTTTGATCTTCTTATAGCTACATATTTTATATGTATTCTATCTACCTACCGTCTATCTTTTTATAATAACACAGTGAAAGTGAAAGTGTTAGTTGCTCAGTCTGGTCTGACTGTGAGTCAATAGACTGTAGCCCATGAGGCTCCTCTGTCCATAGAACTCGCCAGGCAAGAATACCGGGGTAAGTTGCCGTTCCCTTCTCCAGTGGATCTTCCCAACCCGGGGATTAAACCCATGTGTCCTGCATTGCAGGCAGATTCTTTACCGTCTGAGCCACTAGGGAAGCCCTGACAATCACAGTAAAAAGACCAAAAAATCTTGCCACAAATAGGCTCTATGACATATTATGGTCTTGTACTATTGAAGTAGCTCATGTAAGCTACTTACTATACAAGGGGCAATATCTGATTATGGGAAAGCAAATTCAAAGCAGTTATCTTTTGTAGTTAGATGAGTTCTTGATCAAAGTATCTTAGCTTATGTATTTTATAAAATACCTATACTTTTGTGTGCCTTAAAGATGCCACTTTCTTTTCTGCCTTGGATGTTTCAACTCGTTATTTGCAGTGCATGGAATCCTGCCTTATTGACTTAGCACAAGATTGGCTTCTTCAGCTTTCAGTTTGAAGGTCATCTCCTTATAGAGGCATCAGTTGTTTTGCACCCAACATCCATCCATCCTTCTTTTGGTAAAAGAGTGACCCAATTTTCCTCTGGAGTTCCACCCTGATCCCACTTTTAAGCTTGAGATTTAGGTGGGATGGACCCCATGGCCAGCTCTAGGTGAGGTCCCAATTGGTGTAAGTTAATAAGCATATTCTTTTACCTGGGCCACCGTGATAGCTTTCAGTTCAGTTCAGTTCAGGCGCTCAGTTGTGTCCGACTCTTTGCGACCCCATGAATCGCAGCACTCCAGGCCTCCCTGTCCATCACCAACTCCCAGAGTTTACCCGAACTCATGTCCATCAAGTCGGTGATGCCATTCAGCCATCTCATCATCTTTTAGGGATGGGCTTGTAACCCAGTCAGAGCCAAGGAGATGTGAGAAGACGTTTATTAGGGTTTCTGAGAAAGAAAATTTAATTCCTATTCATTGGGAGTTTTTGAAAGAGACTTCCCTTTTCCTCTAAGTTCTTAAACAGTAGTTATGCTCTGGAATGGAAGCATATCTGTGTGTTCCTGTAGGAGGGGAGAGTTGGGGTAAGGAGTGGAGAGCAGTGACTGTGGAGGGCCTCTGGGTGATTTCGTCAATGGGGAAAGCACAGATGGGAGGTGGGCTGAAAATCTTCTGGAAGGACTTTGAGCTGCTAGACCAAACCCTGCAGGAAATGAGGCCTATTCCCAGACAAGGCAATAAATTCTTTTTAAGCCAAGTTTTTTTTTTTTTTCTGTAGTTGTTATTTAGAACACAAAGAGTTCTGATCAATATAGCTGTGCAGGGAGGATTTTCCTGATGAACCTATCTAAAGTGATTCTCTTTCCCCATTACTACTTATCAGGAACTCTTTTTACTTCCTTCATGTTACTTTCCACAATCAAAATTAAATTTTTTGATTTGTTGGTTTACTTGTTTATTATCTGTCTCAGCTATGAGGCTGTAAAGTCTTCAGGGCTGGGCACTTGTGTATCTAGTTCACTAATTATCACCAGGACCTGAAACTACGTCTGAGAAGATGGAAATAGCGTTTATTGGATGATTGGATTAGGAACTTTTCTGTAGATCCAAAAGTGCATTCCCCCCTCAATTTGACCCTCTATGCCCCTCTTTAAAAGCAAGAAAAGAGATACTTTATAAATACACTGTCTGAGCTCATCAGTATGAATTCTGACAGCGTTTTCCAAACAAAATGGAATCATTTTCCTGGAAGCCAGGTTTTAACATGAAATGTTATTGTTTTACCCAACCACAGTTAGACTTCCAGAAGTTTTATAGTTTAGTCTCAGACAAAGAATTTTTTTCACCATCTGCTTTTAATTTTGAAATGGCTCTCCAGAAGACACACATTGAAAGGGTGTTAAAGCAGAACTTAGGTAGCTTTAGAGCATAATGTTTTCCCCCAGAACTATGACCCAAAACGTTGGAAATTAATTCTTTACTACTTTTAGGAAAAAAAGCAACAACAGAAAAAAAAGACAAAAAGCTTCTTAATTTTGTGATAGTTGCAGATAATGACCAGGAATAAATGAGATATAAACATAGTAAAAAATAGTTTAGATGCTCTGAAACATGCTGAAGAAACATCTTGGAGAAGATTACTGTGTAGACGTCTAATCCTATTAGTAATTTTTAAATTTATTATTATTTTTGAAAATTTTCAAATTTTTATTATTTTTAAATTAATTTATTTATTGAAGTATAGTTAATTTACAATATTGTGTTAGTTTCTGACATAGCAAATATATATAAGACAGATAATATCTGAGTCATTGCTTTACATGTAACATAGCAATTAATAGCAAAGGATTCTATTTTCTGTGTTTTCTTTTACATATTCTAAAACATAAACTATTTTAAGAAAAAATAATAAAATAGAGAGCAAAATCCTACTGTATATTCATGTTGTTTTCCATTATAGGTTATTACAGATATTGAATATACAATAGGATCTTACTGTTTATCCATTTTATTACTTTTTTATTAAAAAATTTTGATTGACGTATAGTTAATTTACAATGTTCTGCTAGTTTCAAGCATACAGCCAAGTGATTCAGTTATGTGCATATATGTGTGTGTTAGTCACTTAGTCATGTCCAACTCTTTGTGGCCCCATGAACTGAAGCCCATCAAGCCCCTCTGTCCATGGGATTTTCCAGACGAGAACACTGAAGTTGATTGCATTTCCTTCTCCAGGGGATCTTCCTGACCCAGGGATCGAACCTGGATCTCCTGCGTTGCAGGCAGATTCTTTACCATCTGAGCTATAGGGAAATCCACATGTGTATATATAGACAGATAATATTTGAGTCATTGATTTACCTGTCATGTAGCGATTAATAGCAAAGGATTTCATTTTCTGTCTTTTCTTTTACATATTCTAAAATATAAACTAGTCTTAAATGGGAAAAGATAAATTTTTAAACATGCACTTTGTCAATATTCTCAGAGTGATTTTTCAATTCTGGGGAGACTAACAATAATTTGGAGAAGGAAATGGCAACCCACTCCAGTATTCTTGCCTGGAAAAGGCCCATGGACAGAGGAGCCTGGTGGGCTACAGTCCATGGGGTCGCAGAGTCAGGGACAACTGAGCACTTGTTAGCAACTCAATAATTTTACTAATTTTTTCTAATGAAAATATCTATCTCTAGATATTTAACAATATTCGTTAATTTACTTAAAAATAATTATTAAACATCGACAGGATACTAAGCATCATGTTAGACTTATATTTGCACAAGATGACAGGATTCCAGCTCTTAAGGTACCTATAAGCTAGCTGACAAAATATGGTAAATGTTCTTAGCACATACTTTATATTTTAAATGTGTTGATTACAGGAAATTTAAAAGATGAATTGCTCGAATCTGCCACAGTGTACAGTTGCAACGATCTGACCCTGAAATGTGTTATAAGACTATCTGGGAAATTTAGTTGATATAGAACCCTGGGACTGTAATAAGGTAAAGGATCCTAGAGGTCATCTAATCCATTTGTGTCAAATAGCAGAAGAAAACAATTCTAGAAAGTAAAAGTTCATTCCATTTTTATGTCCTGAGAAATATGACTTCCTAAGCATTAAGACGTTTCTGTTCTAGGATAATAAACTTAAAATGGTAGTTTTAAAGCAGATATTATTGGAATTCTGCTGCTCTGTCCTTCAATTATAGGACTTAAAAGACAAAAGACTGATTTTTAGGAATTTCAAAATCTAAAAGAGCTAAGAAAGAAAAATGCTTTCTACATCCAGAAAGGAACAGAAGCCTAAATAATTAATTAGTTGACAGTAAAATTTGAGTAGCATCAGACACATAGCAAGGGTATTCAATCAACCAAAACATTTTAATAATGCAATTATTCTAGTATGTAATCCATACAAGCCTTTCAGTGGTTTTCTTTATTATACAGTTCCCACCCATGACTTGTCACTGTTGTAAGTGTTCATTATGGTTTTTTCTTCAAGAACACCTGACGTGTTCTTGACTCCTTCTATAACTCGTGAAAGGCCCCCGCTCTTGCCCCCGACACTGGGCCAAGACCTTTTCTACCTGTGTTAACCTCGAAATCAGAGCACTTTTATTGCCACTGAATCCTTGTTTTCCCTGCTGACATCCTCTTGTTTTAAAAAAAATATCCAGGGGAGTGAACATTTCTCCTCCCCCAGCCCTAGTTCACATCAAGGATTCCCTAGTTATTTTTGAGGCATGCATCTGTATTTGAAGCTCACTCTTCTATTGATTAAAGGCTCAGACTTTGGGAATCTACATGTTTATTTATAGATTTGTTTCCAGTAAAGATGCAAATGATTTTTGTCCAGTATAAAGGGCAGTCCTATGATTATGGTGATTAAGGTATCATTTTTCTGTGAGACATTCACCAGTTTAATATTTAAACTAGAAATCATATCCTAACATTCTTCCTCAAAATGCTCTGTGCACCAGTTTTACCAGTTTCCTAGTTCTCTCATTAATTAAAGAGTTGAATAAAATCTTTGAGATGTATTAATTTTTTATTTGTAAGAGTCAAGTTTTAACTTTTTGAAAACTTTATATCCCTTTGGAAGCTTCTATTGCTATTTCCAATGAGGCACAGAATCCAGGCCCTGCCTATCCTTTTTGGCTGGTATTATTACCTTGCTACATCAATATGGAATTGATATGGCCGGTACCCAGGACCTTCAGGTGGGCTATGTGCTCCTAACCCTGTTTTCCTCAATGCTTACATAGGTTTGAAAGGGAAGGGCTTAAATTTTAAGGTCAGGCTTAAGAATCTTCACGGAGCTTTGACTAAAGAATATTATTAATGTTTCTGGCACATTGTAAGTTAAACTGGCTTCGTTTGGGGGCTAGCCAGAGGACTTTATCACACATATCTTGTTATCTGTTGCAAAATGTTAGCAGATTCCAACTAAAGTGAAAAAAAGTGTTAATCGCTCAGTCGTGTCTGACTCTTTGCCACCCCCTGGACCTTAGCCTGCCAGGCTCCTCTGTCCATGGAATTCTCCAGGCAAGAATACTGGAGTGGATAGCCGTTCCTTTCTCCAGGGCATCTTCCCAACCCAGGAGTCGAACCCAGGTCTCCTGCATGGCCGGCGGATTCTTTACCATCTAAGCCACCAGGGAAGTAAAATGTAAGCAGATTCCAACTAATCATTGTAGAAAAGACTATTTTGAATATAACCAGATGGTAAAATGATGGATATCAGTCCTCTTTGCATCTCTCCATCTGGTAAACAGTACTCTGATTTTGCTTACTTTCTGTTGGAGTCTTAGTGGGAGTTTTAATTAGAATGTCTTATTGTTTCCTAGGCAGGGAATGGCATATGACCCCAACTGGGCCAATAGATGCTCTGGAACTTGACTCTTAAAGGAGCAACACACCATCTGAAATAATGATTGTGGCTCATTTATCCCAAGGTCAGGGCCCTGAAGAGGCTGCCAGCTGGTTTCTGGCACTTAAACCTCCATAAATGCCTGGGTCCTCTCCTTTCTCAGACCTGGTTCTTCAACTTGCCTTCTATTATGTGAGCTATCTGTTCCAAGTTTCCAAAAAACTTCCTTTTGTTAGCCAGGGTAGATTTATAGTGCTTGTACCTGGAGAGCACTAAGTGATAGATTTGTTGATTATATGTCTCATTAAAATTGAAACAACAAACATTCTAATGTTTTCTTATTACCTGTTAAAACTAAGCATAGTAATTGTAATAGCTAATAAATAACATTGACTAAGTGCTTGTCTTTGTTCTAAATAGCCTGTTTAATCCTCACAGTGGCCCTATGACATGAAGAAACTGAAGGTCAGAGGGGTAAAGTAACTGGCTCTAGTTTACATACTATTAAGTTATGGGGCTGGGATTTGAACTTGGGCAGTCTGGCACCTAGTTCCTTGCTCTTCATCAGATTTCTCCTTGGGACAAAAACACCCTGTAACTGATTGAAATGGCCACCTTGCAGGTAACTTCCTGCTGTTGAGTGACTTTTATTCTCAGGATAATTTTTCCTTTTCAAATCTAACACAATCCAACAGATGACTTGAAGTTATGTGTTTATTAAAGCATTGGCATGAAGGAGAGCATTCTGTGCTTTCCGAATGCTGAGTGGCTCTGCAGTAGATTGAAGGAAGGAGTTTCAGTTCTCCAAGGTGACTCTGGGTTTCTGGAAGGAGTTTCTCCAGGTTTTCTACCCTAGTATTGTGTGAAGGATCAACATAGCAGCTCTCGACTCCTTCCTTTGGTGTGCTGGGAGAATCTGAATCAATGTTTTGTATAGATAGGACTGTAGACTACAAATTAGGAATTAATCTTCTGCTCTCTGCTCTCTCACCAAATCTGGATTCTCTGCTTTCTTTATATCTCTCTTCTACCCTTTTTAGGTCTGCTCAGTCGAAGACCCATCCAACTGAACAAGAGCTGACTGAGGAGGTGACTGCAGAAGACCCATGCTGTGTCATCGTTCCTCTACTTACCACCTGCTTATTATTGCCTCATTAATTCACCTGTCTGAGCACCAGAATCACTGGGGAAATCTTTATAATCATGTGGGTTCCCGGGCCTATTCCAGGCCTCTTAGAAGTGGGATCCAGGAATCTGAGTCTTATGTTTAGGGTCCCTTGCAAAGGAAAGAATTCTGAGACTCCTTCTTTTGACCCTTACCGTGGTCTTTAATTTCTCTGAATATTGATTTCCCAGTCTGTAGAATGGGGAAACAAGACCTGCTCTGTTTGCCTTACTGGTTATTATGAGGCTGCTGACTATGAAAACATTTTGGTGAAAGCTTTACTATCCTTGTTTTAAAGAAAAGGCAGTTTGTAAAAGATGTTTTTACACTGCCAGGGAAATGGAAGCTTGCAAAGTACCAGTGTCATAAGCACACACAGTTCTCTCAAATGCAGATGGTATAAGACATGTTCATGTAGACTCATCGCCATTGCTGGGCCTGGATCCACCTAAGAACAGGAGTCATTCTGAAGAGGAGTATAGGGAACCCTCTGCCCACACCGCTGCCATAGTCCCAAACCTGGACAAGGAGGCCAAAAGTTCTTTTAACAAAGAACAGCCTTTTATTCCATAAGTAAGACTCTTCTTATCTTCAAAACACACTCCATGAGATTAACTTTACTCAAACTGTCCCAGTGATGAAATACTGGCTGAAATCTTCCATGACCCCTACTTGAGAGTAGCTCCGGAGAGGGCTGAGCAGTGTGCAGGAAGCTGGTGCAAACCACCCAGCTGTTGGGCAAGGGGGAAGGGCTGCAGTTAAGAGGGTGGAGAGCACAGGCATACAAAAATACGCACATTTCCAAATCTTTTCTAGGGCCAGCTCCTGGTTTGATACCTTATTTTATTAATATTTCTAAGTGGGCAGCAGCTTCATCTTTCTCACTACAGATTTGCCTGCATTTGGTGAATGTTTAAACTATCCTTGAGATTTTGCTTGAGATGATAAACGTTCATAAGTTTCTCATTTTATAATTGGCTCATATATTGCATCATGTTTTATTATTGGGGGAAAGGGAAGGGGAAGTTAGAAATCTAATTTGTAATTCAACCTAGCAGTTTTGAAGTTAACATTTTTCAGCTGGTTGATTTAACTGGGTCTTATTCAAATTATAATTATCTGACTCCCCAATCATACATAACATTTTTGTTAAGTTGTTCTTTCAAGATAGCTCTGATTCCGTGGGAGGAAAAGACTATATAGAAAAATTTGCCATCAAGGCTACCATTTCCCTTTCAGAAATCATGTATGTTCTACTTAAGGTCATGGGTATTTTGGGATTTGAGATAGCAAACAATCTTGACATTTTTGGTCAACACTTGCAAAATAACAAAGAAGCACATGAGAAAAGAATTGCAGGAAGTGGAGCTGGCTGGTGGAGAGTGGAGAGGAGATCCGGCCTTGTATGCTTCAGCCTTCCACGGGCTTGGGACTCTCACTATCTGACACCTCCAGTGACGTGTGCCAGATATCAGCTGCAGTCCCAAAGACTGCAGACTCACACTGATCAAAAACAAACACTCCCCGAACAGAAAACAACTCAGACACTGGCTGGACTTCAGTATTTAGGGAAAAAAACTTTTTGTTGGTTTCATCTTTCTTAACTAACTTAATAATCAGTATGTGGGTATTGGACAACACATTTATGGTTTGGGACTCTGTTTCAAAGAAA
Organism: Giraffa tippelskirchi; assembly: GCF_054371585.1. Taxonomy (NCBI): domain Eukaryota; kingdom Metazoa; phylum Chordata; class Mammalia; order Artiodactyla; family Giraffidae; genus Giraffa; species Giraffa tippelskirchi. The sequence goes on from NC_137277.1 coordinate 69,655,490, forward strand.
GGAAGAAGAGACGGAAGAGACAAGGGAAGGAGAGAGGGGAGGAAAGAAACCTATTAGCTATGCATTTTTTTTTTTTTTTTGTAAATTGCTCTGCCAGTGTTACAGCAAGAGATGAAATGTCATACAGGACTGATTTAATGTTTATTTTTTTCCCTAGACAGAGGTCCAAGAATCATGTATAATCCAAACTCTTTTTGTAGTTTTAATCACTTAGTGAGATTTCCCATATTCACGTGGGAATCGATGCAACTTGAAAGCACCATGGCCTTGGCAGGCCTGTGTGAACCCTGACACCAATCCTTCTCTTCCACAAACTTGCCTCGAGTTTCTCTGCCAAAGTGGGCACATGAGAACAGCTGGCTCAGCTCTTAATGGTGAGAGGAAAAAAAAATAGTTTAGACTTCATTTTCTGCTGACACCATGTTTTGAATTGGTATGTCTTGACATTTTAGATGGAAAAGATCTCCCAAGTCAGAAAGTTGTTTGGTAATGCAGGGAAAGCAACTGAAAAAATACTCTTGGGGAACGTGAGCCACAGTTCCCATTCTGCTGTGAAAACCTCATGTCTTTACAGTATCATGACCAGCTCTTTCCTTTTGGAAAAATGCAATTTAGACTTTCTCTTATCTCCTTTTTTTTTCTTTTAAAAGTTATCACATGCATTTTTAGAATGTTTATCCTATAGTTTAAGTATGTGTATTTTAGCATGTGTATCCTACAGTTTTTAGCATGTGTATCCTACAGTTTTAGCATGTGTATTTTAGCATTTTTAGCATGTGTATCCTACGATCCATGGTGAACTTGTCCTCCCAGAGCTCTGGTTCTCACTGTCTTCATAAGGCAGCAGTACTACTCACAGGTCAGTCTGGAGGACTGGGGAAGGGGTCACTGAGTTCTACCACATCACTTTCAGCCACCTCTCCCAGCTACAGCTAAATAGCCAATCAATATATAAATATAGCTGATTTACTTTTCTGTACAGCAGAAACTAACACAACATTGGGTGGTGGTTTAGTGGCTCAGTCGTGTCCGACTCTTGTGACCCCATGGACTGTAGCCTACCAGGCTCCTCTGTCCTTGGGATTCTCCGGGCAAGAACACTGGAGTGGGTTGCCATTTCCTTCTCCAACACAACACTGTAAAGCAACTATACACTCCAATAAAAATGTTAAAAAACCAAAAGCAAAACTGTGCTTGCTATGTAGTTTCAAGACAAGTGCCTCAATTCCCCTCTATGGTGTCTCCTAAGGCCACATAGACAGATTTCAGAGCTCCGCTGCCCTGCAGTATTTGGTTGTCTAGGTGAAATGGAGATTTTAGGATTGCGCAGTAATAGCTACCCCACATGACTAGTGAGGATTCAATGAGATAAGTAGGTAAAGCATCCAGCCTAATTAGCCCCCAACTGGCAATAGGTACATGTTAAAAATGTTATTAATAGTTCTCTAAGTTAGTTCACCTAGTTTCTCTATAATTCAAATGTCTACTAATAGATCCGATTATTCAATCCACTTGAATTAGTTATCTAACAAGGGAGCAAATGAAATCTCAAATGGAAAAGGGGCCAGATTCCCAATTAGAAATAATTCTCTCTGTGTTCTCTTTAATGGGATTTTTTTTTTTTAAGTTATTACTGAGTATCTACAAGAGCAATTTGACGATGAAGTCTGAATCCCTAAGAGGAAGGCGCTGACCTGGTACTTGCTTCACACCGTGTGGTTTCTACCTGTCCACGGAGACCTCTTGCCTTCAGCTATGATGTCCATCTCCAGCAGTGCTGAAAAGGATCATCTTGGAGTCCTGGAAGATGGCCAAGTCACATCTTTGCTGTGGTGGTTGGCACGGTTTCTGGGACAAAGGAAATTCTTGCTTGAAGGGACCCATTTGTTGTTCTTAGACTTAAGTTTGCAACATGTGAGCTGAACCCTGGAATTTGTATATGTAATTGCTTTTGCAGAGGTAGGAGATATAGAGAGCCAGTCGTAACTGGCTTGTTCAAATTGAGCCCAGAGCCAGGAAACTTGTGACGGGAGGGGCAGAAAGGCCAGATCAACTTGGCAGCAAGAGTCTCAGGCTGTTCAGACCAGTTGGACATGCTCATGGGAGCAGATTGCACCCTGGGGGAAACCAGGTCCAAAAATAATGGTCTTACCCAGCATGAGGGTGTCATGACTTTGGTTTTCTGAGGCTGACTCATTTCAACAAAGCTTTGCAAAGACGGCAAATATATATTGTACAAGTTTGTATGCAAATTACAAATCAAGAATATGGATTTTTATGTCAGGTGGCAGACTGTAAGCTTAAAAATTAGTTCTAATGATGGAACATTCTACTTATTATGGTATAGAGCACCATCCAATTCTTTCATGGATGCCTGAAATGATGAGAATGTAGTAAAAGAGAGAGTAATGTTTGTCAAGAATCTGTGGACATCTAGAGGTCTAAAGACATTATTTTCAGGTCCTTGTATTTTGTGGTATGTGTGTGTTTTTAGTTCCATGGTGATATTTAAAATTATTATTTACCCTTACATGAGTAAAATATTTTTTCCACAGTTGTAATGTATAACCAAAAAGACCTTTAAAAACATATCTTGAATCAATATGTTTTAAACCAGGGACTTGGCATATTCTTGATGATTCTTATAAACATTTTTCACTAAAGTTTCCCTGGTGGCTCAGTGGTAAAGAACCTTCCTGCAACGCTGGAGCCATAGGTTTGATCCCTGGGTCAGGAAGATCCCCTGGAGTAGGAATGGCAGCCCACTTCAGGTTCTCTCTTGCCTGGAGAATCCCACGGACAGAGGAGCCTGGCAGGCTACAGTCTGTGAAGTCACAAAAGAGTCAGACACAACTTAGTGACTAAACAACAACAACAGTTCTTTACTCAAGCATGAGAAACACTCTAATCTTGGGCAGATGAGTTAACATGAGCCCTAATGTCTTGATCTACAAAATAGGATTTATAAGGCTTCCTTCAGAAGATTGCTATGAATTAAATGAGGACAAAGTTTATAACACACTTGAAACTTAGTAGTGATAGCTGCTCAGTCATGTCTGACTCTTTGCAAGCCCATGGGCTGTAGCTTGCAGGTTCCTTTGTCCATGGAATTCTCCAGGGGAGAATACTGGAGTGGATTGCCATTTGCTTAGCAAGTGCTCAGTAAATGTCAGTTCTCTTCTCTTTCTGAGCTCCTTTCCTTCATTCTCTGAGGTTACAAAGAAGTGCTAAACATGTAAAGACTGCAGTTACAAATAGTTATCTTCTTTTCCTCAAGTAAAGAAAGGAGGTTGGTTTTAGCAAATTTAGCATTTGTCAGGCTTTTAGAAAATTACACTTAATCATGATGAAACTCTGGAGTCATTGAGAAGGAGTCTGAGTAGAACACTGAGGATGACCCAAGGGTAACTGAGAGCCTTATATTTTCCAGCCTTCTGCGATTCTCCTTCCTCTTAATATACAAATCAAAATTATTTAAACTCCCATTTACTTGCTCAAATGAAACTCGTTTCCCTTCTGGGTGTTTTTGAGAATTCCTTGGCATATGTTGACCAGATGATTAGTGACATGGAGCCTTTGTTCTTATGGCATCAGTTGAAGAGCCATCATCTTTTCTCCCACTAGCTGCCTCCCGGACCCACATCAGAGACTAGAAACACAGGCCTGCCCCAGTGAGAGGACCAGGCAGCACCTCTGATCTGGGTGCCCTGGCGCTGCTCCTGTTGAACAGCTCTTGTCAGTCAAGTACTATTTGTGGATGTAGGAACTAAAGTGTTATGTGGACTGTCAACAGTCAAAATAGGAGGTGGATTAATCTGTGTTGTATGAAGCTGTTTTAGTTACATGTGTACTTTCTGTACTATTTCGCTAAGAATATTTCCCTGCACATTCTCTCTGTTCTCTAGACACATCAAGGGAATATTTGCCCTTGTTCATACATTCATTCTTTCTTCTTCTACCCTTGTATTCCTCTCTTCTCTCTCTTTTTTTCTCTTCCTACCTCCTTTCCTTCCTTCTGTGCTGGGGGGTATATACATACACATTTTTATGCTACTACTTATTTTTGATCTCTTTACTGTGGCCAGACACTTAATGATTTTATATATATGTCATTTAATTTCATATAGAAATAATATAAATTATATAAAATTTTATATAAGTAGCTGACTCATTGGAAAAGACACTGATGTTGGGAAAGATTGAAGGCAGGAGAAGGGGGCGACAGAGAATGACATGGTTGGATGACATTACTGACTCGTGAATATGAGTTTGAGCAAACTCTGGGAAATAATGAAGGACAGGGGAGCCTGGCACGCTGCAGTCCATGGGGTCGCAAGTGTCGGACATGACTTAGTGACTGAACAACAATATATCATAAACACAATAACATGCAAATATAACATACATTTATATATGATTTAAATATAAAATTTATATTTGTATAAATTATACATGCATTTAATCCTCAAACCCATGTTTTACTCATATTTGTAGATAAACTAAGGCACAGAGATGTCTGCTGTCAAGGAACTTATATAGATGTTGGACTACATGTCCCCGGTCTCTCCAACTTGTGACTAAAGTAAGATCACAATTCTCTCTTCATATACAGGCTTTCATGACAAAAACTTTCAACCTATGTGACTGGCCCAAGTGCAATATTCATCTGGTTTCTTTCTGCAAATACCACCAGGAGAGTCCAAAAGCACCAACACATATGCCACAGACTAAGAATTTAGATTCTCCCACCTCAGCCTTTTGGCATTGCAGTGTGTGGCTTCCTCACCACTAGTGACCTTTGGGAAGGTTAACTGCTCCAGCAGCCTCAGCAGTCCTTCAGACCCTGTGTACCCCTTCACTGTGGTCTTGAAAAGAAACACCACTGTTCCTTCTCTCAGCTCTTCTCTTAGAAACACAGTCAAGCTGCCAGGTCACTGGTCTAAGCATGAACCCGGAAGCATGAACCCAGAGTTGGTTAAATGACTCGATCTCAGACTTGCTTCACAGCACAGGGACCTGTTCACTCTCGCCCCTTGGCACCTCTATGAATTGGAATCCAGGCTCCAGAGAAAGATGGTGGAAATTTCTGCCTACTGCCTCACAGCTAAGTGAGTAAAAGACTTTTAGAAGTGGTTCTTTTTGGACAAAAACAAATTCTAGGTCTTCAATCTAGAAGGCAGAAATTGATCGGGAGTTTTACAACAGCACATTCTAGAGCTTTCGAGATAATCTTAACATCCAGACAATTTGGGGCACAGATGACAGTGGATTCCTACAGCCTTAAATAACCACATCATCACAGTGGAGCCCCCACCTCCAGCTTCAGCATTTTTGCCATGGAAACAGTGCTTGATGCCCTTAGGAGAGGGTTGAGGCATTTTAATTTGATGGGGATATTAAATCATAACCTTTTAGAGTGTTTTAGAATCATTCCATGTGATGAATGAGCTGTGATTTGTAAATGATCCTCTGGAAGAGAACATCCATCTCACACTTTCAGCTACCGATCTGTGAACACATAGGCAGAAGGAACAGGAAGATGGAGGCTATTATCTGCTCACCTGGTAGTGATTAAAGCACACACACACTTCACACGACTTCTCACTGCCAACACAGGCTTTTATGACCTGGTCAGTGCATGTTTATGCCCTTTCCCCACATCTACTCCCTTCTCTTTCTTTCTCTGTTGTCTGAGTTACATGCGTGCTTAGTCGCTCAGTCGTGTCCGACTCTTTGCGACCCCAAGGACTGTAGCCCACCAGGCCCCTCTGTCCATGGGAATTCTCCAGGCAAGAATCCTGGAGTGGGTTGCCATGCCCTCCTCCAGAGAACCTTCCCAACCCAGGGATTGAACCCAGGTCTCTGGCATTGCAGGTGGATTCTTTACCATCTGAACCACCAGGGAAGCCCATGAATACTAGAGTGGGTAGCATATCCCTTCTCCAGGAGATCTTCCTGACCCAGGAATCGAACCAGGGTCTCCTGCATTGCAGGCAGATTCTTTACCAGCTGAGCTTCCAGGGAAGCAGGAAAGCGTTATATTTGTAATTTTTCTGGCGTTTTTCTCTCAGGCCTCATATACTTTGTCGTAGTTTCTCATTAGCACATGAATGGCAGACTGAAGCAGCCTGCGGGGGAATGTCTTCCATATCTTCACCATCAACCGCACCAGGGTGGTCTGTACACACTTCGAAGCCTTACAAATGAGGGCAGAGGAAGATGGTCATTGGAATGAATCAGAAACTCCAATGACACAGTCGTGAAATACTTGGAGACTGTGAAATAAAATTGTTGCCTTTTTATTATTTTAGAATTGTTTTCAAGGGCTTTTTAAAAAGCAAGTTTATTCTTCTTTTTCCTGAGAAGCATTATTTTTGCATTGTCTGCCAGATTTTGTCAGTCTCTCTATGTCAGTTTCTCCTGTTTGTTTTTATAGTGTCTATTATTTATAGACACAGTGCTATCTTCAAGTAGAAGGCTGAATTGATAGTTTTATCTTTGAGAAAACTATTGTAGGTTGTTTTTATAACTGGTCTAACCTTAGGCAAATTAAGCATAAGCAAATTGAAGATTAACTTCTTTAGGGAGCATTTCTTTAATTCACTTGGTTACTAGGCAACCTATAAAAATAAAAAAATGATGAATTTCCTCTTAAGTAATTTTAATTGACTTTTTTCTATTAATTAGAATATCATGCAATGTTTTAGTATGAACTATGAATGAGCTTAAATAGTACAATTTTAGGAAAGCACAGACAAAATTAGCATGGCAAGTGGAACCACTTTGAAGTTCTATGAATTAATGTATAGGCTACATATTATTGTTGTTATTTTTAGTCACTCAGTTGTATCTGACTCTTTTGTGACCCCACGGACTGTAGCCCACCAGGCTCCTATGTTCATGGGACTTTTCAGGGAAGAATACTGAAGTGGGTTGCCGTTCCCTTCTCCAGGGGATCTTCCTGATTCAGGGATCGAACACCTGTCTCCTCCATTAGCAGAAGGATTCTTTACCACTGAGCCTCCAGGGAAGCCCTCACATAATATTACTAGAAAAATAAGATTCCCAGAGCTTTCTAGAAAGCCATGCCTATGTCACCCAACTAGTTTGTTGGCCTTCAAACTGGTAAATCTTTTTTTCTGTCTTAATATGTTATTTCTGTGGACTAGATAAAAGAAACTTTTCCTCCACGCTACCAGAATTCCAAACTGAGTAGCTGGAGTGTAAGGACCTTTTAGAATACAATGTGGATAGCTGAAACAGCTACTAGCCTTTGGCTCAGGTGTTTATATTATTTTATTCTATTTTATCTAGGGGAGGGTCATGTGGCATGTAGGATCTCAGTTCCCTGACCAGGAATCAAACCCATACCATCTGCCGTGGAAACACAGAGTCTTAACCACTGGACCAGCAGGGGAATCCGGCTCAGGTGTTATTGTTGAGATGGTGACATATGACTAGGCTGAAAGACAAGTGTCAGCACTATAATAGGACTGTTATGGAAAGACAATGTGAATGATTTCTGAGGAACAGGGTGAACCATCTTTGGTCGCTGTTAACTGTTACTGTTGGTGATCATTTCTCTTCCTTTCTACAGATGCTGTGATTAGTGGTCGATAACTCAGCAGCTATCCTTTTATAGGCTTTCATGGACTGATAGAACTTATATGTTTCAAAAAATTTTTATTTTGGAGGACCTTGGAAGGTCTAGCTGAAGCCTTTGACTGTGTGGATCACAATAAACTGTGGAAAATTCTGAAAGCGATGGGAATACCAGACCACCTGACCTGCCTCTTGAGAAACCTGTATGCAGGTCAGGAAGCAACAGTTAGAACTGGACATGGAACAACAGACTGGTTCCAAATAGGAAAAGGAGTACGTCAAGGCTATATGTTGTCACCCTGCTTATTTAACTTATATGCAGAGTACATCATGAGAAATGCTGAGCTGAAGAAAGCGCAAGCTGGAATCAAGATTGCCAGGAGAAGTATCAATAACCTCAAATATGCAGATGACACCACCGTTATGGCAGAAAGTGAAGAAGAACTCAAGAACCTCTTGATGAAAGTGAAAGAGAAGAGTGAAAAAGTTGGCTTAAAGCTCAACATTCAGAAAACTAAGATCTTGGCATCTGTTCCCATCACTTCATGGCAAATAAATGAAGAAACAGTGGAAACAGTGTCAGATTTTATTTTTTGGGGCTTCAAAATCACTGCAGATGGTGATTGCAGCCATGAAATTAAAAGACGCTTACTCCTTGGAAGGAAGGTTATGGCCAACCTAGATAGCATATTTAAAAGCAGAGACATTACTTTGCCAACAAAAGTCCGTCTAGTCAAGGCTATGGTTTTACCAGTGCTCATGTATGGATGTGAGAGTTGGACTGTAAAGAAAGCTGAGCGCAGAAGAATTGATGCTTTTGAACTGTGGTGTTGGAGAAGACTCTTGAGAGTCCCTTGGACTGCAAGGAGATCCAACCAGTCCATCCTAAATGAGATCAGTCCTGGGTGTTCACTGGAAGGACTGATGTTGAAGCTGAAACTCCAATACTTTGTCCACCTCATGCGAAGAGCTGACTCATTTGAAAAGACCCTGGTGCTGGGAAGGATTGGGGGCGGGAAGAGAAGGGGACGACAGAGGATGAGGTGGTTGGATGGCATCACCGACTTGATGGACATGGGTTTGGGTGGACTCCGGGAGTTGGTGATGGACAGGGAGGCCTGGCATGCTGCGGTTCATGGGGTCGCAAAGAGTCGAATACGATTGAGCGACTGAACTGAACTGAACTGATAGATGAGGAAAATGAGGCTCAGGGCAGATACACGACATTCTAAATTGGATTTTTTTTTTTTTTGCTGCAGAATGAGGTCTGGATTTCAGGTCTCCTGGCTCCTGGATCAATCTTCTTTTTCCTGTATCACTGTACCTCCTTTGCATAGCAGTTTCAGTTACTCACTACAGGTAGAAGTGACCAATTTTAGGAATTTCTCCTACAAGAGGAAAAACTGTTTCTTCCTAATGCCTGGAAGAAGGGTCGTCTGTACATCTTTTTTTGGCTGTATTGAGTCCCCGTTGTGGCATGTAACTTTAGTTGCAGCATGTGGGGTCTAGTTCCATGACCAAGGATTGAACCTGAACCCCCTGCATTGGATGGAGTCTTAGACACTGGGCCACCAGGGAAGACCCCTCCTAAACATCTTGCTCTAAAGCTTGTGCATCCTTGTTCAGTCCATCACTCAAGGTATCTATTTCCCAAGCACTCACTAGATATTTAGACTTGGTGCAGGGGCTCTCTTATGGAAACAATTGCTATTGAGTTGATAAAATAATACTGTTGTTGTTCAGTCACTCATTTGTGTCTGACTCTTTGTGACGCCATGGACTGCAACACTCCAGGCCTCCCTGTCCTTCACCATCTCCTGGAGTTTGCTCAAACTCATGTCCATTGAGTTGGTGATGCCATTCAACCATCTCATCCTCTGTCGTCACCTTCTCCTCCTGCCTTCAGTCTTTCTCACTATCAGGGCCTTTTCCAATGAGTTAGCTCTTTGCATCGGGTGGCTAGAGTATTGGAGCTTCAGCTTCAGCATCAGTCCTTCCAATGAATAATCAGCACTGATTTCCGTTAGGATTAACTGGTTTGATCTCCTTGCAGTCCAAGGACTCACAACAGTGTTTTTCAACACCATAGTTTGAAAGCATCAGTTCTTCAGTGCTCGGCCTTCTTTAAGGTCCAACTGTCACATCCATACATGATTACTGAAAAAACCATAGCTTTGACTATATGGACCTTTGTTGGCAAAATGATGTCTCTGCTTTTTAATATGCTCTTCCCTGGTAGCTCAGATGGTAAAGTGTCTGCCTGCAGTGCAGGAAACCTGGGTTTGATCCCTGGGTTAGGAAGATCCCCTGGAGAAGGAAATGGCAACCCATGCCAGTACTCTTGCTTGGAAAATTCCATGGATGGAGGAGCCTGGTAGGCTACAGTCCATGGGATCGCAAAGAGTTGGACACAATTGGGTAACTTCACTGGTTCACTGGTAGATTTGTCATGGCTTTTCTTCCAAGAAGCAAGCATCTTTTAATTTTATGGCTGAAGTCACTGTCTGCAGTGATTTTGGAGCCCAAGAAAATAGTCTGTCACTGTTTCCATTGTTTCCCCATCTATTTGCCAAGAAGTGATGGGACCAGATGCCATGATCTTCGTTTTTTTGAATGTTGAGTTTTAAGCCAGCTTTCACTCTTCTCTTTCACCTTCATCAAGAGGCTTTTTAGTTCCTCTTCACTTTCTGCCTTAAGGATGGTATCATAATGCAATGGTCTCCAAAAACTTGGATAGGAATAGATGGCAATTATTGATAAACCTGTCATTAGTTCATGGAAAACTGCAAAAATTAGGGACAATATAGTAAATTTTCAGATAGCCAATTTTATTCAATTAATTTTTGAAATTTGAGTTGGGATTTTTTCATTGTTTTCTTCATTCAGTGTTCATGACACTGGGGACTGCTGGAAATACAATGACTTGTCCTCATGGACATTGTATCCTAAGTGAAGGACACAAATTTTGAACAATTAAAACACATAGTTCACATAGCAGTAAGTTCTATGCAGAAAATAAAGTGGAGTGTCAGGACAGAGAATGCCCGGAGGAGGAAGCTAACTCAGGTAGAGTGATTAGGGTGGTTAGAAAGGTCTGTGAGGAAGCAGAATTTGAGTGAAGAGTGGATGAAGAGAAGGAACCACCAAGTAAAGACTTAAGGGAAGAACATTTCTGTCAGAAGAAAGCATGTGCAAAGTTCTGAGGTGGGAATGGACTTGGTGGTAGCAGACACGGAATGAGAAAAAGTGGAGAACAGAAATGAATGAGGTCACAGAAGTAGTCAGGGGCCAGGTCATGCAAGTAAGGGATTTGGATTTTTTTCCACATATAACAGGAAGTCCATTGGAAAGTTTTAACCTAATAGAGTAACAGAGAGGGAGACAATTAAGAGATTATAGCAGTAGTGTTAATGAGAGAAAATGATGGCATAGATTAGGGAGGCTGAGTTGGAAACAGAGGTGATGAAAAGTGGCAGATGGGGTATGTCTTAGATGTTAAACTGACAGAATCTACCGAAAGACTGAGTGGGAAAAATACAAAAAAATAAAAAAACATAAAAGTGTGGCAGACAGACTTTAAGGTGGTCTCCCCGACCACTGCATCTTGGTGTTCATGTGCTTGTTTAATCCCCTCTCCCACTTTTCTGCTTTTTTTTCTGTAATTTTTAAAATTATCAAATATTAAGATCATACAATATTGAGAAGTATAGAACACAGTACAATTGTTGGAGGACAATTGCTCTATAATATTGTGTTGGCCTCTGCCACACATCAACATGAATCAGCCATAAGAGTGTGGCTGGGACCTGTGATTAACTTTTAACCAGTAAAATATGGCAAAGGTGATGGGATGTGACTTCTGTGACTACATTATATAACAATCCATCTGGCTAGAAGGCTTTCTCTCTTTCTCCTTTGCCAGCTTTGAGAAAGCAAGCTGCTATGCTATCCAAGGGCCTATGGAGAAAGCCCTGTGGCAAGGAACTATGGTTGGCTTCTAGGAACTGACAGTGGCCTCCAGCTAACATCAAGCTAGAAGCCAGGGCCTTCAGTCCTACAACCACAGGAACTGAAGGTTGCCAAAACCTCATGAGCTTGGAAGCAGGTCACTAGCTGAGCTTCCTAATGAGAACTAAGCTTCTAGAGGAGAACCAAGATTGCACACCTAGATTGCAGTCCCTGCAGAGCCTTGCTGAGCTCTGACCCCTGACCTGTTGAAAATATGAGATACTAAATGTGTTGTTTTAAGCTGCTAAATTTGTGGTCATTTGTTACACAGCAATAAAAATGTAATACACATAGGATATTTGATTCAACTTTTCTAGTCTTAGCATCATGAAGTGTTTTAGCAATAAAAAACCCATGATTCTGGGACAGAGCCCACCTGATTTACAGACTGGCAAAACAGAGCCACAGAGTAAGCAACACGTCTGAGGCCACAGGACTCTCTAGGAATTAGAAGCCCACCTCCTGCTTCCCCAGCCACTGCTCTTCCTGCTGCACTGTCCTGCCTTCTAGTAAACGTCATTTTTGTTTGTTTCTGTTAGTCTGTGCAATTACATTTTTATTTATTGAGGCTTGTCAGAAGAAAAGACATCTTTCTGTACGTCATCCAGGAGATCTGCCCATGTGTGATTTATCTGAATTCTTACCTTGGGGCCTGTGGGGTCTCCATCGTGGGAATGAAGTGGCATCAGATTAGGAAGAACCCTTTAGACTCCTCCACACACAGCTCATTTTTAAATGTCCTGCTCAGCCAAGGCAACACTCCTCTCTCTGCATAAATTCTTGGGAGCCTCCAGAAACTCTTGCCCTGTTTATGTGGCTTCTCCTGGGAAACCGAACCACAGGAGGGGTCACTGAAGGGCCACTGAGTGGAGGTGGAAAGCCAGTAAATAGAAAATAGTTTTGAAATAGAAGGAAAGAAGGAAGAAAGGAAGGCAAGCAAGGAAGGAAGGACGGAAGGAAGGAAACTACATGACAGCAGTGCAACCTAAAATGCCAGTGAGCCTTGGTGCTCATGATTAAACATATATGATTAAATACAATGAACGTCTCTTACTAGCTGCTGTCAAACCTCATAGATGCCTCTTACAGTATTTTCTATGTCCATTGCCAGGGACAAGACACAGGAACTGGAATTTTGGTTAATGCTGCTCTGGAAGTTGCTCTTTCTTTATGTAGTTCATGAAATATTGGGAGGACTGAGCGAACAGCCTCATCATGTCAGGCGACATCAATACTTTCATGCAATTCTCCTAATTGTCACATATTTTCATGTCATTTGTCTCTTGATCTGTTCCTTCCTTATTTAATACAAAGATACTATTTTCATTCTTCTATTAATAACACTAGGATAAGGAAAAGGAATTCCTCTCTTTTGTGTATGAGCCAAGGCATCGGGGTTGACTGAGTGAAACAAGTACCAGGGATAGAGTGAAAGATGACAAATCAACATCCATGTGCAGTGGACAATCAAATATTTTTCTGTAGATTGCAGTAATTTTAGATGACTCAGGATAAAATGAGACTTGTAAATAATTATAGTTTAAGTTACCAACCTGTAGGTTGGACTGTTACTCAGCTGTTTGATATAAGCAAATATTAGCAGACACATTTTATGGGGAAATGTTTCACCTGACTTAAGAACATAGGAATATTTACTGCAATTCTGAAAATAATGTGAGATTACAAAGCTTCCCCATTCCTTTTACTGAGAAGATGCCCACTCCCTGCCAACCCTATTCCTCTACCACCCTGCAAAAATAGTTTCTTCATTTGCCGGGATCCTGAAATTGAAGAAGTAAATGTTTTATTCTTTGCTTATTGGTTGTTTATCTAAAATTTATATAATTCAGGAATGATAACAGATGAATCTTTGTCAGCTATTTATACATGAAAGTGAGTCTATCCCATCATTTCCTGGAGGAAGTATAGGTGAGGGGTGAGGAGGCTGGTTTGAGAGTGAGGAAGATTATAAGGGAGGAGGAATGAGCAGGGCATATGTGGGAGATTCACTTGGGGAAAGTCAGGCAAAGGGAAGGGGGGTCTGAAAACCAAAGCAACCTACTTGACACTCTGCCCGGGCAAATAGCAGCCTACCACGATCTCAGTCTGACTTCTTTCCTGACCCTTGTAAGAAACGGTAGATGTCTGAACAAGCTCAAGAACCTAAATAACAATTGATGTGGCACTCGAGAGCCACACCTTGTTACACATTGTCTAGTAACATAAATATTATTCTGTATAGTTCCATGTATTCAAAGCTTTTAAAGCACACTGTATTGTCAGGTTACTTAAACAGCTCCTGTGGTGTTATTACTTTTCTGTCTGATAAAGATATATTAATGATATGCAAATTTTGCTGTACAGGCAATGAATTATACAGGCAATGAATATTTGTAGTTATATTTTCTGAATTTCCATCTATAAATAGATAAACTTTCTGAAACTATGAAGGGACAATAAAGCCAATATATGCACAGGTACATATGTACATACATACATATCTATATATGTTCCAGGGTTAAGGGTTTACAATAAATATTAATTAAAATGACAAATACATAGCTATTTTTGGTTTAATTTCTTTTAGATTCCCATTAGTTGGCATAGTAAAATAGGGCATCTTTCCAGTAAGTTCCCTTTTAGTTGTTGTTGTTCTGTTGCTCAGTTGTGTCCAACTCTTTGTGACCACATGGATTGCAGCACACCAGGCTTCCTTGACCTTCACCATCTTCCAGAGCTTATTCAAACTCATGTCCATTGAGTCAGTGATGCCATCCAACCATCTCATCCTCTGTCGTCTGCTTCTCCTCCTGCCTTCAATCTTTCCCAGAATCATGGTCTTTTCCAGGAGCTTCAGCTTCAGCATCAGTCCTTCCAATGAATATTCAGGACTGATTTCCTTTAGGATGGACTGGTTGGATCTCCTTGTAGTCCAAGGGACTCTCAAGAGTCTTCTCCAACACCACAGTTCAAAAGCATCAATTCTTCAGCTCTCAGACTTCTTTATGGTCCAACTCTCACATCCATAATGACTACTGGAAAAACCATAGCTTTGACTATATGGATCTTTTCTGGCAAAGTAATGTCTTGCTTTTTGATACGCTGTCTAGGTTTGTCATAGTTTTAATCCCTTTTAGTACTTAAGTATAACAATAGTTTATTTATTAAAAATAATTTCACATATTTTATAGCTCTACTCTACAAAAATAATTTATGTCGGCATGTTTAATCTGTCATCTTGGTTTTGGACTATTCAGAATTTAAAAAATAATAGCTATCTTACAAGCCATTATGAGTTTCCCTGGTGGCTCAGTGGTAAAGAATCTGCCAGCCATGCAAGAGCAAGAGGAGATGCAGGTTTGATCCCTGGGTTGGGACAATCCCTTGGAGAAGGACATGGCAACCCACTCCAATGTTCTTGCCTGGAGAATCCCATGGACAGAAGAGCCTGGTGGGCTACAGTCCATGGGGTCACAAAGAGTCAGACAAGACTGAAGTGACCTAGCATGCAGCACATACAGAAGCCATTCATTATGCATCAGTTCATTTTTCTTATGTAATTCATCTTAATATTCAACTCACACTAAAGTAACTTATTAAGACTATTTAATTTGCTTGAGAAGACTGAGACACAGTAGACTTTTTGGTCTTGATGTCTTGACACAAAGCATCCGTAGTTATTACTACTGCACAATGAATCATATTTCCAGAAACGTGCTGTGCTGTGCTTAGTCATTCAGTCATGTCCCACTCTTTGCCACCCAATGGACTTTGGCCCACCAGGCTCCTCTGTCCATGGGGATTCTCCAGGCAAGAATACTGGAGTGGGTTGCCTTGCCCTCCTCCAGGGGATCTTCTTAACCCAAGGATCGAACCCAAGTCTCCTGCACTGCAGGCAGATTCTTTACCATCTAAGCCACCAGGGAGTGTATAAATTGGGATACTTCCAAAATTATGTATTTGGAGAGGATTTCAGAGAATAAAAATCAATTTTCCTCTCTAGCAGCAGTTATCTAGTGTTCTTGCACTCAGAACAGATAACTAAATTAGTCATCCTTAACCTTGAATCAAATTTGGAGAACTCTCATTTTTAATTTGGAGAACTCTCATCTGGCTTTCATTTCTGTCTTTTAATGAATTTGTGCATCTTTGCTGAGAAAAGATATTTGAATCTAATAAGCAATTTGTCAAAATGCATTCCCCTGCACTGGCATAGGATTTTTGTAGCTATTTATTTATTTTTTTTAATCAGCAGTTTTGTCCTGTGTTTGTTAGGATCAGAGATTTGACCTCAAGCCTGCACAGTCTTATAATTATGATGCCCATATCTATGCAGAGGCAAGGAGCTTGTTATTGTATTTATTTTTATAATATATATGTAACAATCAGGTTTGTGAAGCATGCAATGATTCATTGCCTACTGATAGTTTCTTTTTGTAATAAATAATAATTTATCATGGTTAAATGGAATTAGGATGTTTTTGTTTCCCTAGTTGGTAAAAACACAGTAAAGAAAGAAAAACAAGATAAATGTAAAATAAACTTAATAAACACAAGTTATGCAAACAGCACTTAAAATATAATATCATGTGGAGTTTAAAACTGCAAAATACTTCATTATTTATACTTTTGCAGAAATTTTTTTTCCCAACAGTACAAAGTAAATCAGTTATTTTTGTGATATCGTCAGTATTACTGAGACTGTGTTAGTATTTGATAAGCATTAGATATATAAATCAGTCCTTAGCCTTAAGTAAAGCTAAGCAAAGTGAGCTTGTGAACAGATGGCTTAATAAAAGAACAAATAATTTTTACATTTTTCTCACGGCTTTTGCCCATAACACAATTTTTCCCTGAAATTCACCCTTGTTTCTTATCCCAGTCAGTTGCGCTTTAAACAAATGCCAAGTCTTTTTCACCTGTAGAAGGAAATGGCAATCCACTCCAGTATTCTTGCCTAGGAAATAGAGGAGGCTGGCGGGCCACAGTTCATGGGGTCACAAAAGAGTCAGACATGACTTAGCAACTACACAACAGCAACAGTCTTTTCCAAATGTTTCCTATGTATTTCTGCTTCATGTCATTTCCTTCGTTGAACCTCTGTTGGGTATCTGTGTATTTAAAAACACCTTTATTAATTCTTTATCCATTACAAAAGCTTTCAATGTTGAGCAACAGAGATTCTGGTAGTAGCTTAAAAATATGGGATTTTATTTTTCGCACGTGACACAAAATCTGGGAGGGTGTGGCTGAGGGAAATATGTCAGCATCTTAGTGATGTCAGCACCAGCATCACTGATTATCTTGTTTGTTCCCATTTGATTCCAATATGGCTGCTCCAGCTCCAGCCATCACTTCAGCTCTCAGTGCAGGAAGCAAGGAAAGGGGCAGCTGCTATCCATATATGGCTTTCCTTATAGTAAGAAAAGGAAGAATTTCCTAAACACACTCTACAGACTCCTTATATTTCATTGGCCAGAACTGTGTTAAATGGCTACATCTACTTGTAAGACTTTGGGAAAGTGAGTTTTTAGCTTTTCTTGCCTTTGGTGTAAAGGACAAGTGGGTTGGGAATGAAGAATAACTGACGTGAATGGTAATCTGTGTTTAGTCACTCTTATTATCTCTGTATTGCTGCTCTATCTCCAAGCTATAGATATCACCCCACTGTTACTTACTGATATAAATTATTTTTGTATAAGAACTATGTACTTTTCTAAAACACTTTAAAATTTATTAATTTATTTGGAATCAGTTATCAAAATTTAGGAAAAAATCACATTATGTTGATGGAAGATATTTAATCACCATTGATTGAATATCTATAAAACAAACAAAAAATAGTTCTGGCGATGTACTAAGGAGTCACAAGAAAGACATAGCTTCCTATGAAAAGTGAAAGTGAAGTCTCTCAGTCGTGTCTGACTCTTTGTGACACCATGGACTGTAGCCTACCAGGCTCCTCCATCCATGGGATTTTCCAGGCAAGAGTACTAGAGTGGGTTGCCATTTCCTTCTCTAGGGGATCTTCCCAATCCAGGGTTTGAATCCAGGTCTCCTGCATTGCAGGCAGATGCTTTACAGTCTGAGCCATCATTCACATAAATATTTATACATGTGGTATCGATAGATGATTTTGATGAAGTACAGAATAGTTTTGCTTTTGATATTGCTAAATTTCATACTTTATTTTTCCCTCCTTTGCAAAGCCAAGAAAGAAGTAATTGTTAGAGGGGATATAGCATCCATCTCTTTTTTTCCTAAATTAATGTATGTGCAGCAAAATAAAACTTTAAATCAGCAAAGTGCATTTTAATCAATGAACAATGAGCAACATAACAACACATGTATTTTATTTGTAAATAAAAATTTACAAACAGTCTGTATTTTGGAATAATTTTCACTTTGGGGGGAATTTATTTATTTTGATGTATGAGGCAAAGAGAAGGAAAAGAAAGAGAGATTGACTTTTGTTATTGTCAATCATACATTTTTAATCCTTTTTACAACTATTTTGACATAAAGATCTCTATTTAGTCATTTTCAAATTTCCAACAAAAGTTCCTTTCAACTTTTCCTTTTCCAACAAATGTTCTCATGTTATATGCTTTAAATATTAAAGGTGCTTTGCTTTCAAAATGATCATTGTTTTATGTTAAATACAAGCCTGGGAAGACAATACTAATATATTTACACATAAAGAGACTTGTTTGACATAACCATATCTTGAATCAATTATTGGTTCCTGCTTTTTAAAAATTTCTCTTGGCATCTTCCCTCTTTCAGCAATGAAGACAACTAAGTTTGTACCATTTGTGAAACTGAACCTCAGTGTGCTATTGTAACACATGACCCTTAGTGGGATGCCTGTAAATGGCTGAAGTCCCAGTAGCCAAGACTGGCCTGGATTTGAACAGCAGAAGTACACGGGGACCTTGAATATGTCCTGTTGATAGCCCCCACTGCACAACACCCCCACAACCTGGCTTCTCAGGTGCTAGAAGAACTAACTGAGACCAGCGATTCCCAAGGACTCAAGTTTCCTTTATTGAATGTGGATGTCCCCTGGTGTTTCTGGGCCACTGAAGTACTAGAACTGACCTATGTCCCCAGGGATAGCAGTGATCCAGAGATTGAGAGTCTGGAAAATGGCAAATGATTTCTCCAGATTTATTTGAATCTGCCCACAATGAACAGAGTTAGAGTCTTTTTGCCATTGAACTTAATAGTGAGTGTAAGGGCCTCTACATTATTCCTTTTTATCTAGTACCCCTTCTGATGTAAATACTTTATTAATCCTGAAAAAAGTAAGAGACCAGAGAAAGGCTTTAAAATTATTACAGTGAAAGAATACACAGAAGAACTGTACAAAAAATATCTTCACTACCCAGATAATCATGATGGTGTGATCACTCACCTAGAGCCAGACATCCTGGACTGTGAAGTCAAGTGGGCCTTAGAAAGCATCACTATGAACAAAGCTAGTGGAGGTGATGGAATTCCAGTTGAGCAGTTTCAAATCCTGAAAGATGATGCTGTGAAAGTGCTGCACTCAATATGCCAGCAAATCTGGAAAACTCAGCAGTGGCCACAGGACTGGAAAAGGTCAGTTTTCATTCCAATCCCAAAGAAAGGCAATGCCAAAAAATGCTCAAACTACTGCACAATTGCACTCATCTCACATGCTAGTAAAGTAATGCTCAAAATTCTCCAAGCCAGGGTTCAGCAATATGTGAACCGTGAACTTCCAGATGTTCAAGCTGGTTTTAGAAAAGGCAGAGGAACCAGAGATCAAATTGCCAACATCCGCTGGATCATCGAAAAAGCAAGAGAGTTCCAGAAAAACATCTATTTCTGCTTTATTGACTATGCCAAAGCCTTTGACTGTGTGGATCACAAGAAACTGTGGAAAATTCTGAAAGAGATGGGAATACCAGACCATCTGACCTGTCTCTTGAGAAATCTGTATGCAGGTCAGGAAGCAACAGTTAGAACTGGACATGGAACAACAGACTGGTTCCAAATAGGAAAAGGAGTACGTCAAGGCTGCATATTGTCACCCTGCTTATTTAACTTATATGCAGAGTACATCATGAGAAATGCTGGGCTGGAAGAAACACAAGCTGGCATCAAGATTGCTGGGAGAAATATCAATAACCTCAGTTATGCAGATGACACCACCCTTATGGCAGAAAGTGAAGACCTAAAGAGCCTCTTGATGAAAGTGAAAGAGGAGAATGAAAAAGTTGGCTTAAAGCTCAACATTCAGAAAACTAAGATCATGGCATCTGGTCCCATCACTTCATGGGAAATAGATGGGGAAACAGTGGAAACAGTGTCAGACTTTATTTTTCGGGGCTCCAAAATCACTGCTGATGGGACGACAGAGGATGAGATGGTTGGATGGCATCACTGACTCGATGGACATGGGTTTGGGTAAACTCCGGGAGTTGGTGATGGACAGGGAGGCCTGGCGTGCTGCAATTCATGGGGTCCCAAAGAGTCCGACACGACTGAGCGACTGAACTGAACTGAACTGAAGCTACGTAAAACTGGATAAGAACAATAATTACAAATGAGAGCCACAGATATATTTTTAGTCCTTAGAATGTGTCAAGGTTTTAGAAAAATATTAGATTAGGAGTAGTTTGCCATGATTGGAAGTGCTTTCAAGATGAAAGGCAGTTTGGTAAATACAAAGAATGGGTTTTTTAGTTAATAATAAAAGTAATTTAGTACTTTTATATGGAGACTTCAATGCACATTAGATACATCATTAACATTAAACATTCCAACAGGCAGCATTTTTCCTAGATGACAGAATGGACAGGAACTGACTTATGAAAGTTCACAGAACAAGTTACCAACATAACTTGAATTTCAGTTTGTGACTTACTCCCAATCCAGTTAGCTACCTATGATCGTACACCCATAAGGTGTATGTTTATTAATCAACATTGATCCAGTAGTGACTATGTATCAAGCACTATAGTAGGTGCAGTGTTTCCAAAAATGAGTAATATCTAGTTCTGCCTACAAGAAGCTCATAGCCATTCTGTGTTCACCTAATCACCCTGCGGCTGCCCACATGGTTATCATGGAAGGGGCAGTAGCCTCTTCAGTTTTACTCTGCCTTCAGCCTGGGAATTTGTCATGAAATACACCTAAGAAATATGTTTAGAGCTAGACTTGCTTAGGCTATTTGTGTATCATACACTAAAAATACAATTGTGCGTGGATATTTGGGTGGGACCATGACCTTTTTTTTATGTGAATATGTAGAGATGCCCTTTCATAAGTTTTCAAATATTAAATTATTGACAAATCAAATATACTATCATCTTTCTTTTAAAGTTTCTTTTCTTATTTTCCCTGAAATATTTTTCTCTGCTCTTGAGCCAGTTGGTTCTAAGCCAGCTGGTTCTTGCCACCAAAACACTCCCCATGGTTGACTTCCTCTCATAAATTTATTTAATGTTTATTTCTGACTTTGAAGATCAAAGGTTCTTAGAAAACGTCTTTTCCCTTTTCTGTGTAATAGGTAATCCAGTGATTGCTTGTTAACGTCTTTGTCTTCCAGACACAGATTCCTAAATGTTAGAGTGGAAGAGACCCTAGAAATGGAAACATCTCAACTTTCATGTCCCTCAGACCTAATTTATTCCCAGGGATGCATTATGTCTCTTCAGTTTCCATCTGTAGTGAGCATAAGCTTCTCAAAAGAGTAAGAGAGACAGGTACAAGCTACAAGCCCAAGGCAGTAATTCTTACTGCTCATCAACTTTTTATATTATGTTGATATTGTACTATATTCATAGCCCAATTTAAATGGTTTTTTTGAAAAATATTTGGAATTGATTGGTAGTTGCTAAAGGAAGTGATGAAGGGAGCCAAAATATATAAACTTCTAATTATAAAATAAATGTCATAATACACAGCACATTGGCAATAGTTAATAATACTCTATTGCTTATTTAAAAGTTCTGAAGGGATTGGATCCTAGAAGTTCTCACCTCAAGGAAAAATTCTGTAATTATATACGGTGATGGATGTCAAACAGATTTATTTTGGTGATCACTTCACTATATGTATGAATATGAAGTTATTATACTGTACCTTTGAAACTAGTATAACGTATGCAATTATATCTCAAACTCCATTAAATCCACAGAAAAATAGTGTCCAAATAAAGATATTTGGGGTGGTCTTTACCACTATGTTCCCTATTAGCAGGGATAATAAAGAGAGATGATTATATGGTTACACATGTCTCTGGAATGTGTTTTGAACTTTATTTTATTGTATGTCATGCTGAAAATCTACAAAAATTCAGATAAAATAATGAAGCTTTGCCATGAAGCTGAGACTCCTAAAATACAGAAATTGCCCGCTTTTCATGACATTGGCTTTTGCTTATTTCCTCACTTTCTACCAACCCACTCCAGTATTCTTGCCTAGAGAATTCAGTGGGCAGAGAAGCCTGGTAGGCTACAGTCCATGGGGTCACAAAGAGTTGGAGTGACTGAGCACCTATCACTCACTCACTACCTTATGTTTGGGATGGCCAGCATCTTCACTTGGTCTAAAGAAACACCAGCCTCAGCCTAAGCAGAGATCCTCCACTCCCATCCAGATGACCTTCTGTTGGTCCCTCTTCCATGTTTGTTAGGAAGGTTAATTAAAATTTTTACTCTAAATGGTGGTAATTAAAATCTTTTCCCCTTAATTTTTGGTAAGCTATAAGAAAACTATTGAGGAAGCAGTTAAACAGAAAAGTAGTATCATGAACCTGTGCAAGGAAAAAAATGTGTACTGCTGTTGATAATAGGAGCAGTTAATATTTATTCATTTTCTTTAATCATAAATTTTTACTATATTTGAGGATTTTTCATGTGTGATAGAAAATTTTGCAATTATATTTCTTTTTCTCAGTATTGGGTTTCTCCCACTGAAATTATCTAGCCAGTCAACAAACTTTTCTCTGTACTGTGCCTATCTGGACATGGCTCCCTTGTTTCAGTGAGAAGGCAAATACACTGGACAGTTTCATTTGCTTTCATGAAGCAAATGAAATTCTTCCTCTTTTCTTCTCTTCAAAGGTCAGAAAGGAGAGCAATCCCCTTAGTTTATTTCTTAGACTCTCAGCATCATTCATTTTGAAGATAAGGGTCAGAATCAGGGATCTCTGCTGTGATAAATGGTGCTGCTCAGGTGAAGGACCTCTTGTGACTTCATGTTGTTTGTTTATAAGGAATTCTCGTGGGTATAAGAGACTAGAGTTGTATATCCTTTCGAGCTTGCTGAAAATAGCCCTGCAGCCTACCTTAAATTCTCTAAGCATTTTCTTTATTTAGGCAATATCCAGGTATTGTTCCCTTTAAGAGGGAAAGACAAACACTTTTATACAGTGTCAGATCCCTTCCTGTAATACAAAGAATAGTAAATAATGATGCTGAGTATTTGACAGTTTAAAAAATGATGATTAATCATGCATTCATTCTAAAAGTATTTACTGAGTGTCTTCTATGTGCTCAGACTGCCTCAGTTCGAAGAGTCCAGGTATTTCTATGATTGTTATTTTCATAGACTACTGATTATAATCCATAGTGTAGTCTTGTCTGCTTAGGATCCAGAACAGGCAGGAGATTAGGATTTTTCAGGTGCTCAAAGTTTTATCTGTTAGTCTCATAAGTCAGTTGGATGCAGAATGGTACAGTCTAAAGCCTTATACACAATGTGTGCACAGGAGGTGTTAGTTCTCAGTCTGGATCCACTCCTCCATACTTTACTGCTCTGGTTGTTGTTTAGTCACTCAGTCATGTCTGACTCTTTGCAACCCCATGGACTACAGCACGCCAGGCTTCCCTGTCCTTCACCATCTCCTGGAGCTTGCTCAAACTCATGTCCATTGAGTCAGTGAAGCCATCCAACCATCTTATCCTCTGTTGTCCCCTTCTCCTCCTGCCTTCGACCTTTCCCAGGATCAGGGTCTTTTCTAATGATTTGGCTCTTTGCCTCAGGTGGCCAAAGTACTGGAGCTTCAGCTTCAGCTGCTTCAGGTATAAGGGATCAATATCCCAAACCCTGAGTTGTCATAGAGGATGTAAGCCTGATGGGGTAGAGATCTTCTCTATTATACTCACTTCTGTATTTCACTACCTGGATTAATGTCTGCCACCAAGTAGGTAGCTGCCTAAATGAGTGTCCCAAAGAAAGACAATGCCAAAGAATGTTCAAATTACTGCACAGTTGCACTCATCTCACACACTAGCAAAGTAATGCTCAAAAATCTCCAAGCGAGGCTTTAACAGTACGTGAACCAAGAACTTCCAGATGTTCAAGCTGGATTTAGAAAAGGCAGAGAAACCAGAGATCAAATTGCCAACATCCATTGGATCATCAAAAAAGCAAGAGAGTTTCAGAAAAACATCTGCTTTATTGACTATGCCAAAGCCTTTGACTGTGTGGATCACAACAAACTGTGGAAAATTCTTCAAGAGATGGGAATACCATACCACCTTACCTGCCCCCTGAGAAATCTGTATGCAGGTTAAGAAGCAACAGTCAGAATCGGACATGGAACAACAGACTGGTTCCAAGTTGGGAAAGGAATACGTCAAGACTGTATGTTGTCACCCTGTTTATTTAACTTCTATGCAGAGTACATCATGCAAAATGCCAGGTTGGGTGAAGTACAAGCTGGAATTAAGATTGCTGGTAGAAATATCAATAATCTCAGATACGCGGGTGACACCACCCTTATGGCAGAAAGTGAAGGGGAACTAAAGAGCCTCCTAATGAAAGTGAAAGAGGAGAGTGAAAAAGCTGGCTTAAAATTCAACATTCAAAAAACTAAGATCATGGCATCCAGTCCCTTCACTTCATGGCAAATAGATGGGGAAAAAATGGAAACAGTGATAGACTTTATTTTCTTGGGCTCCAAAATCATTGCAGATGGTGACTGTGTCCATGAAATTAAAAGACGTTTGCTCCATGGAAAAAAGCTATGACAAATCTAGATAGCATATTAAAAAGCAGAGACATTACTTTGCCGACAAAGGTCCTTCTAGTCAAAGCTATGGTTTTTCTAGTAGTCATGTATAGATGTGAGAGTTGGACCATAAAGAAAGCTGAGCACTGAAGAACTGATGCTTTTAAACTGTGGTGTTGGAGAAGACTCTTGAGAGTCCCTTGGACTGTGAGGAGATCAAGCCAGTCAATTTTGAAGGAAATCAGCCCTGAATATTCACTGGAAGGACTGGTGCTGAGGCTGAAGCTCCAATACTTTGGCCACCTGATGCAAAGAACTGGTTAATTAGAAAAGATTCTGATGCTGGGAAAGATTGAAGGCAGGAGGAGAAGGGGACGACAGAGGATGAGATGGTTGGATGGTATCATCAACTCTATGGACATGAGTTTGAGCAAGCTCTGGGAGTTGGTGATGGACAGGGAAGCCTGGCATGCTGCAGTCCAGGGCATCACAAAGAGTCGGACACGACTGAGTGACTGAACTGAACTGAGTGAGTGTCCACAACCACAAGGATGACCTTCCCCAGTGCTGTTCAGGACTTGTAGAAGCAACTCTCCACTCCCTGTCCCCCAACCTCAGGGTAAGCACCAGGTCCTCTTATCTCTTCTCCCAGATTCTTTGGATGCCTCAAGATTTATGAGGTAAAAACTATAGCAAGATTAGAAAGCCATGCTTCATGTTTTTCCTCAGTTTACTTCTTGTTTCATTGCTCTCTATTTTGATTAGTTTATGTTAACTTTAACATTGATAATGTAACAGAATACTCGAGGCCCCATTTCATAGACTTAGCTCCTAAAAAATCTTCTTCTGACCAGAGTAACAAAGTTTAAATATCTTGTTGGTCAAATATAAAAGTTAAGCAATTGTTCCGTGCTTACACTTTGGTGATGTTTATTTTCAGTTAATCTATTAAAGATCTTCAGAATTATAAAAAAGAAGCAGGCATACCTCAAATTTAACTTTTAGTCATATATTTTGAGGAATTACAGTGGTTCCAAGGGAGGCACGGAAACTCTTACTACGCTGTGTGGTGAGTTTTTATTACTTGCAATTCAAATATGTAGTACTTGCAGAAGAAATGTGTCTTTATACAGCTGACATCTTTGGTATACAGCACTGCTTCTAACCCAACAATGTAACAGTGTGAGCACAAAATTGCATGCAATATGTGCACCCTGAATAGTTATGCTATTTCCAACTGTCTGTACTCAGTGGATGCTAGGTACACGGTAGCTCGGATAATCACTCGTCCATAGCTGACCTGATAAGATGTAAATTCTGTTTGCGATTCTTTATTGCCATCTTAATCCTCAAGAGAAAACTGCATGATGTACAGAGTTACTGACATTGTGCAAGTTCTACCTGTGTGGTACTATGATTGGAGAGATTGTTTTAAGCCAAGTATTGGGAGGTAGAATATATTAGGGGTTCATTACTGATCAAGGATTTAGTTTCTTAGTCCTCAGGTCTAGAAACTCAGTAAAATGCTGCTCAAGAGATCTAAACTTCAGTTCCCTTGTCTGTAGGGTGGGCATAATCATCATGCTTACTTCATGGTTTACTATGAGAATTAAACAAATTAGAATATGTATTTAGGGAAGTGTCAGGCACATAGCAAGGACTCCATGTTAGCTATTATTATTGTTTACTATGAGAATTAAACAAATTAGAATATGTATTTAGGGAAGTGTCAGGCACATAGCAAGGACTCCATGTTAGCTATTATTGTTTATTATTATAAGTAGATTATATTTGCTGAACCCGTGATGCTGGTTTCTACCATTGCTTTAATTTGCAGAGAGGCATATCCTTTCTAGGGAAAAGAATCGTCCCCTAGTACACCCTCTGGCCAGCACTATGTGATCTGTGATATTAAATTAGTAAATACTAGACTACTTGGTGAGAACTAAGTGAAAGAAAAATGAATTGAATGGCTTTAAAGGATTTTTTGAGTAAGTGTGGCAAAGCCAAATGATTCTCATATCTACTATTATGATCTTTCTAGGGCTATTTGTCAGGTAGTTCTCTTTTCTTTGGATGGTACTGACAATCAATTTCTCTTTCCCTTCCTTCCATCTTTTCTTCTCTCTCTCTCTCTCCTGAGTAGGGACAGCTCCTTTCCAAGGAGACTTTAATCTCTCTAGAGAGACTTTCGACCCCTAGGACAGCCTCAGATATTTCTAATTAATTGTGACTATTTATTGTATTAGTTTGCTAAGGCTGCTCTAGCAAAGTACCACAAACTGGGTGGTCAGAACAGCAGAAGTGTATTTGTCTCATGGTTCTGGAGGTTAGCAGTCTGAAATCACAATGTCCACAGGGTTGATCCCTTCTGAAGGCTGAGAGAGAGAATCTGCCCCTGTCCCAGCTTTTGGTGGTTTGCTAGCAATCTGTGGTGGTCCTGGCTTGTAGAGCTCTGCCTTCACCTTCATGTGGCATTCTCTTTATTGTGTGTCTGTGTCCAAATTTACCTTTTTATAAAAGGATCCCAGTTATATTAGATTAAGGGCCTACTCTACTACAGTATGACCTCATCTTGACTACATCTGCAACGACACTATTCCAAACAAGGTCACATTTTGAGGTACTGGGGCTAGGATTTTAACATAGGAATGGGGGTAGATACACAATTCAACCCAGAGCAATTATGATCCCCAGATTCCATTTTTCAGTGCTCACGTGCATGGGAACCTGTCTGTTGGGTTTCTACCCTACCTGAAAAATATATAAACAAAAATTCACCAGCCAAAAATACACAGATGAATCTATTGACCAGCTAAACAACACATTGTCAGTCATTGATTTTAAAGCTCAGTTGACAAGTTGATTGATACAGGCTTCATCTCATAAGCACAGATTCAGAAATGACATTCTCTTACATTCTTACAAGGATCTAACACCCAGTAAGTTGTAGTGTAAAAGGTAAGTTCTAAAAAAAAGTGAGTAAGCAGATAAAACAGAAAAGAACCAAATTTGAAAATTTTCAGATTTTATATAATCTACTGACTAGGAAACTCTAAGGGTGCCACCCATCCTGTATTCCGTGGAATTGTTCCAATCTTACCAGGAAAATCTTACATTCTATAAACAACTTTCATATCTGAATAAATGCTTAATATGGACTAGAGTGGCAAAAAAAGTTAATGGGTGATGAAAATTTATTATATTACCAACTCTTTTTTCCTGGCACATAGTATAAAAAGTGTGGAAAGTCTACCAATGAATAACTGAAGATATTTTTAGTAGTTAACTTTTACAGCATATAACATTTAAAAACAAATGACCTTTAATTGTAACTATTGGCTATTTTTTAAAAGGTAGAGGTGAGTGTTTTGGTTTAATAGCCAGGTTTACCCTGATATATGTCTGTTTTTAATAAATTTTAAATACAGATACACTTGGGGCTTCCCTGGTGGCTCAAGAATCTGCATGTAATGGAGACCTGGGTTTGATCCCTGGGTTGGGAAGATCCCCTGGAGAAGGAAATGGCTACCCACTCCAGTACTCTTGCCTGAAGAATCCCAGGGACAGAGGAGCCTGGAGGGCTATGGGTTGAAAGAGTTTGACATGACTGAAGTGACTAAGGATGGACATTTGGGAGCACAGTTATAATAAACAAGTAACAAATTGAGTTTTTATCATTTTAGCCAATTTATAATCCTTAAACCTTGTTAAAAATTACTGGAAATAGGTGCTTTTTTTTTCTGAGGAGACATCTTACTCTGAGTCATCTTTACTATGACACAGGAAATTTTATCACCTAAAACTGACTCAGTGACATCATCACTGACTCAGTGGACATGAGTTTGAGCAAACTCCAGGAGATGGTAAAGGACATGGAAGACTGGTGTGCTGCAGTCCATGGTGTCTCAAAGAATCAGACATGACTGAGCACTGAACAACAACAATCACCTAAAACAGTATATCTGAAAACTAAGCAACATTTTTCTCACTAGTAATAACAATCTGGAGAACCTCACAAAACAGTAAAACCCTATTAGATCATAGATACTGCATAGACTACTAATTTCTAAAACCTTCTACTTTCTGGTTTAATTTGAGAATGATATTTTGAGACCGAGCTTGTCTTTTCATAAACAGTTTTAATTCAGTTCAGTTCAGTTCAGTTCAGTTGCTCAATCCTGTCTGACTCTTTGCAACCCTATGAACTGCAGCATGCCAGGCCTCCCTGTCCATCACCAACTTCCTGAGTTTATACAAACTCATGTCCACTGAGTCAGTGATGCCATCCAACCATATCATCCTCTGTCATCCCCTTCTCCTCCTGCCTTCAATCTTTTCCAGCATCGGGATCTTTTCAAATAACTCAGCTCTTTGCATCAGGTGGCCAAAATATTGGAGTTTCAGCTTCAATATCAGTCCTTCCAACGAACACTCAGGACTGATCTCGTTTAGGATGGACTGGTTGGATCTTCTTGCAGTCCAAGGGACTCTCAAGAATCTTCTCCAACACCACAGTTCAAAACCATCAATTCTTCAGCACTCAGCTTTCTTTACGGTCCAACTCTCACATCCACACCTGACTACTGGAAAAACCATAGCTTTGACTAGATGGACCTTTGTTGGCAAAGTAATGTCTCTGCTTTTCAATATGTTGTCTAGGTTGGTCATAACTTTTCTTCCAAGGAGTAAGTGTCTTTTAATTTGATGGCTTCAGTCACAATCTGCAGTGATTTTGGAGCCCCAAAAATAAAATCTGTCACTGTTTCCACTGTTTCCCCATCTATTTCCCATGAAGTGATGGGACCAGATGCCATGATCTTAGTTTTCTGAATGTTGAGCTTTAAGTCAACTTTTCCACTCTCCTCTTTCACTTTCATCAAGAGGCTCTTTAGGTCTTCTTCACCTTCTGCCATAAGGATGGTGTCATCTGCATATCTGAGGTTATTGATATTTCTCCCAGCAATCTTGATTCCAGCTTGTGCTTCATCCAGCCCAGTGTTTCTCATGATGTACTCTGCATACAAGTTAAATAAGCAGGGTGACAATATTCAGACTTGATGTACTCCTTTTCCTATTTGGAACCAGTCTGTTGTTCCATGTCCAGTTCTAACTGTTATTTCCTGACCTGCATACAGATTTCTCAAGAGGCAGGTCAGGTGGTCTGGTATTCCCATCTCTTTTGGAATTTTCCACAGTTTATTGTGATCCACAGAGTCAAAGGCTTTGGCATAGTCAATAAAGCAGAAATAGATGTTTTTCTGGAACTCTCTTGCTTTTTTGATGATCCAACAGATGTTGGCAATTTGATCTCTGGTTTCTCTGCCTTTTCTAAAACCAGCTTGAACATTTGAAAGTTCACAGTTCACAGATTTCTGAAGCCTGGCTTGGAGAATTTTGAGCACTACTTTACTAGTATGTGAGATGCAATTGTACGGTAGTTTGAGCATTTTTTGGCATTGCCTTTCTTTGGGATTGGAATGAAAACTGAAATTTTCCAGTCCTGTGGCCACTGCTGAGTTTTCCAAATTTGCTGACATATTGAGTGCAGCACCTTAACAGCATCATCTTTTAGGATTTGAAGTACAGTTTAACTAAGTTAAATTTCAAAAGGTTGGATTCCACTTTTTTGATGGCTTGCATGATGCTGTATACTTGATATAATATCTAAGGCATCTATGATGCTAGAAAGGTGTTTGAATTTTTCACTTTATGATTCATGATTCTACTCTTGTGGTCACTGAGTAGTAGGGCAAACACAAATAAATATTCTTATGCTCACAATAAAAGACAAGTTTTCAGAATCAGTCCAGATCTTAATTTATTTCTATTTGTTGGAATAGATCTTATTTCCTTTATGAAGACAAAAAGCCATTCAGATACACATCTTCAGAAATGGTAGCAACATCACAGACACTGACAAAAAATCTGAAGGATTATTAGTTGTTTTCCTTGAATTACAGACAGTATTTTATTTAAATTATTTAATTAAAATTAACAAATTAATTAACATTGCCTTAGTTTTGCACTCACTTCTAGCAGTGGTAACTAAAAGTGCTAATTTTATGTCTAGCTATAGCCGAGGAAAATGAACAGAACACTGAGTTTTAACAAGTCCTCCAGAGTAGGTTTGAGGATGGCAAAGCCGTTCTCCTATTTCTTCTTCCTTGCTCACAGATGTTAGCTTGAGATCCAATGATGTCAGGGAAAGTCGGCCTAGTTTCTGGGCCCAGTAGTGAGAATGAAACCCAATTCTGACCAATGAAGTATAAGGGGCAATTCCCTAGAGGTCTCCTATGAAATATTTTCCTCTCTGATAAGAGACAAGGAAGCTCTCTGCTCTGTACCACTAGCTACATCTGTTCTTGCACATGGTCGTGGGAAGACATGATGCTTGGGACTCCTGCAACAATCTTGCCAGCCAGAAAAGTTCAAGGACTCTCAGAGGCTCTAAACTTGACTTCATAGGGCTCCTGGGCCAACACAGCTGGAACAACCTTTCTCCAAACTGTAAGGCGAAGAAAATCTCATTTATTTAAGCCACTATTGGATAAGCATTCTGACTTGTAGTTGAAAGCATTATTAACATGTATAACTAGGTATAATATATAGTATATTACCAAAGCAAACACATGGGTAGATTCTTTTTTTTAAACTTTTAATGTTGTATTGGGTTATAGCCGACTGACAATGTTGTGGTAGTTTCAGGTAACTAGTGAAGGGACTCATCCATACATATATATGTATCCATTCTCCCCCAAACTCCCCTCCCATCATCCAGGCTGCCACATAACATTGAGCAGAGTACACATAGGTCCATTCTTAACGGCATCTATTTGCCCATTCCTTGATTCAGTCAACAAACATTCTTTAAGCAGCTGCCATGTGATAATCATTTTGCTAGACACTGGAAACACAATGTTAAGCAAGACAAACATGTTTTCCTGCAATCTGAGTGAAAGGGGGTGAGTGAGTCAACTCAGTGGCTAACGAATAACCCCCACTTTGCATCCCTGCTTTTAGGCCAGGTTGTTCATACCCATTTTACACCCCACTTCCTGTTTGGAAAATTATCTAGGAAGTTTGGCCAGTCAATACTACCCAACTCCTTAATAAGATCAGAAGGAAGATTGGTCGATAATTTTTCAGTGAGTTCTAACCCCTAACGTGGGACTTGAATTTGTAAATGTGAAGATTTAAAGGGGGAATGATTGAAGACAATGAAATTATAGAAGGCAGAACAAGTGAGCATGAACTTTAACAACTTTTGAGGACTCTAATCAGGGTTCTTTTCTGACAGTTTGAAAATGAGCTTTCAAGGTAAATAAAATAATGAATGTAAGCAAATGGACTATTTTTTCCAGATAGGGAGTGATAGTAAATTTATGTTACAAAATCGAAACCCAGATTGAGGAAATGTGGAGATTAGTGAAAAGATAACTCTTAGCAGGTTTCTAAGGCGTCTGTCTCTAAGTTCTGATGAAGAAATTGACATTTGAGGTTCACCATGTACCAATGACATTTCATTTATGCCTTACATTGACTATGCAAAGAGACACCACTGTCTCCATTTTATTCAAAAAGGAAGCTGAAGCCCAGAGAGTTTGTAATCTCATCACATAGTTAATAAGAGGTAGATTGATTGAACTCAGATTTGACTAGTGAAGAACAGCATGTCCCACCCTATGTCTTACTATTAATACTTCCTTAAAGACAAAGAAGCAAGCCACTGTCATCTTCTTACAAATTATCCTTTTGTTCCAAAGTTGGAGACTAAAGCTTGGATCCAGGACTCTTACATTTAGAGTCCTGTTCTTGGGAATAGTTTAAACAACAGTGTCTAACTTCTTAACAGCAGAGCCAGCAAATAAAATTTAAGTTCAGAAAATCTGGACTAAGTATCAGAAGGATCTTCTTTTCTCTTTTAATTTCAAAATGAATGGATTTCAGTAGAGATGTTTCCTTTCCCTTGAGGAAGTGATAGTTACACAGGGATAATTTGAACAAAATTTATACCCAGAGTTGACCTGGACATATATCAGCCAATTCAGTTCAGTCGCTCAGTCGCATCCAACTCTTTGCAACCCCATGAATCACAGCACGCCGGGCCTCCCTGTCCATCACTAACTCCCTAAGTCCACCCAAACCCATGTCCATCGAGTCGATGATGCCATCCAGCCAACTCATCCTCTGTTGTCCCCTTTTCCTCCTGCCCTCAATCTTTCCTAGCATCAGCGTCTTTTCCAATGAGTCGACTCTTCACATCAGGTGGCCAAAGTGTTGGAGTTTCAGCTTCAATATCAGTTGTTCCAATAAACACCCAGGACTGATCTCCTTTAGGATGAACCAGTTGGATCTCCTTGCAGTCCAAGGGACTCTCAAGAGTCTTCTCCAACACCACAGTTCAAAAGCATCAATTCCTCGGTGTTGAGCTTTCTTTATAGTCCAACTCTCACATTCATACATGACCATTGGAAAAACCATGGCCTCGACTAGACAGACCTTTGTTGGCAAAGTAATGTCTCTGCTTTTTAATATGCTGTCTAGGTTGGTCATAACTTTCCCTCTAAGGAGTAAGCGTCTTTTAATTTCCTTCCTGCAATCACCATCTGCAGTGATTTTGGAGCCCCCAAAAATAAAGTCAGCCACTGTTTCCACTGTTTCCCCGTCTATCTGCCATGAAGTGATGGGCCTGGATGCCATGATCTTAGTTTTCTGAATGCTGAGCTTTAAGCCAACTTTTTCACTCTCCTCTTTCACTTTCATCAAGAGGCTCTTTAGGTCTTCTCCAATTTCTGCCATAAGGATGGTGTCATCTGCATATCTGAGGTTATTGACATTTCTCCCGGCAATCTTGATTCCAGCTTGTGCTTCGTCCAGCCCAGCGTTTCTCATGATGTACTCTGCATATAAGTTAAATAAGCAAGGTGACAACATACAGCCTTGACATACTCCTTTTCCTATTTGGAACCAGTCTGTTGTTCCATGTCTACTTCTAACTGTTGCTTCCTGACCTGCATACAGATTTCTCAAGAGGCAGATCAGGTGGTCTGGTATTCCCATCTCTTTTGGAATTTTCCACGGTTTATTGTGATCCATACAGTCAAAGGCTTTGGCATAGTCAATAAAGCAGAAATAGATGTTTTTCTGGAACTCTCTTGCTTTTTAGATGACCCAGTGCATGTTGACAATTTGATGTCTGGTTCCTCTGCCTTTTCTAAATCCAGCTTGAACATCTGGAAGTTCACGGTTCACGTATTGCGGAAGCCTGGCTTGGAGAATTTTAAGCATTACTTTACTAGCATGTGAGATGAGTGCTATTGTGCGGTAGTTTGAGCATTCTTTGGCATTGCCTTTCTTTGGACATATATAGACAAAGGGAAATTTATCAGAGAGATATTTTGACCAGTAATCCTTATAAACACCCCACAAATGGTTGCCCACTCTTTTGTTGATCGAGCCATTAGTTTATATATTTGGCTAGACTTTTAGGTTTAGTAATGTAAGCCAAACTGTCTTTTTACAAACATGAAAGTATTTTGAACTGGAAGTATCAAAACAACTATTTTGATCTTTTTCTACAAGGAGATAGCTACTTAATTTGACCAAAAGGCATGGTTAGGGCACTTCTGGGCCTTTTGTCCCTTGGGGCCTTTATATACTGTTATGGTTTGCAAAGCAGTTTGGAACAAATGTCATTGATGAGCCAAGCAGCCTTTGAAATAGAAAGCAGAATAAACCAGGAGAGTTGTCATATACTTTTACTTTAAAAAAGTGTCAACAGTTGAAAGAGAAAATATGCCAGATTTCCCTTGGCACCATATAGCACAATCAAATAGAGATAAATACTAATTTAATATAATTCATGAGATTTTAGTGAGGGATTATTTCTTAAATATTTATCTACCAACTCAGTATAAGCTCACCATAGGTAAGTGAATGCAGGCTGAAGAGCTGATCATCTACTAGCTGTAATGAGACTTTTTTTTTTCAGTAGACTGAAGAGATTTCTATGACATAAATATGAACCTTCCCTCAACCATTTTATCCTTAGTACTCAACTTTAGCTTGGACGGTCCACCCTATGAACAGCTGACACACAGTTAATCATCATTATAGGTCAGTCCACTTTACCTTAAAGGCAATCAATTGCTCACATGAAGAAAAACAAAGTAGGCATGTCAACTGATTGGTACTAAGAAGAAACAAGCAAACTCATTTAATGATACCCTATATCCTCATAAACTGATAATTGTAGCCCAGGTGTTTTTCATTTGTAGTTTTAAATTAGTCAAAACATTAATGTTTTCTAGTGTGACTTCTTAAGGATGCATCTTATTGCTAGGAACACAAAGTAGATTACAAAATGCAGATACATCGTGACCACAAGAAATGAGATGCTGAGCTTGCCGCAGCACAGTAATTGGCCATTAATGTCTATCAGAGGGAAAGGGTGGAGATGGAAAAGGGGAGACTCACAGGCAGTGTTGATGGAGGGTCAGGTGAACCTAAGAAAACAACTCTTGAAGAAGCTGAAGCTGGCCTAGGCTGGACTTCCAAAATCAAAGGAAACTTAAAAGTTCAAGAACACATTCTTTGAGAGTGATAGCCTTGAAAATATTTTTGTCCATCAGTTCTAGCAGCATATTTTTTTATATTTTTGGCAACTATGTATGTATGGAAAACCAGTCTTCACATGTAAATACAATGGTTTTCAGGAAGCAAAAATCTATTGTTAATTTCAGATGGCTGATGGACTAAACAATTAAAAAAAAATTAAAGTACAGAAGCACCAAAAGAGTTACCACACTGAGGTCTCTCACTTGCTGATATTACTTTCTATCTTATAAATATTTGGACCCAGTAGATAAGTAAAGTAGTCTAAAAATAAACAAGGATCATATGTTACTTTAATGACTAGCTCAAAATTCCCCAGAGATATAATAATGAAATCAATTTGACTGCAATATCAAAACTAGAAAGCTATCATCCATCTACCTCTTGAATAAAATAATACCATATATGTGGCAGAAAAATTTATTGAGAGTTAACTTCAAACACATTATTGCAACTCAGTTTTTTTTTAACTTAATTAATATAATTAGTATTTTATAGATCATTGTCCTTGAAGATAATTTACATTTGGTCCTGTTCAAAGGTTGAAGTGGCATAAATTGATACAAGAAAGCCTTTCTGTGGTTGAAGGAACTAGACCACAAAAAGTTTAATCTTTTTTTCCTGGATATATAGGTAATACATGCTCATTATAAAGGCATGTAAGTAATACATGCTCATTATGTGGAAAATAAAAATCACTGAGGCTAACTACTGTTATTGAATCACAGACAATGTTGATGAATTTGACCTCAGAGATCAACTAAAGCCTTCATTTACAAATAAGAAAACAGACCTTGGATAGAGGTAAAGTAAGTTGCCCAAGGACACAAAGCTGCCAATTAGCAAAGATGGAACTTTGCCTCCTGATTTCTAATCTGAAGCTTGTTTCCAATGTAACATACTGCCCACTCTCTTTCTCCCTGTTCTTTTGTTCACTTTTATCTTCAGCCCCTTAAATTCTCTTTAACCCAGTCCCCTTTCCGAGCCCATAATATCCTACATTATGAGCGCCCATCACTCAAAACCTTTCCTGCTTCTAGAGGGACATGTACCGTGTGTGTGTGTGTGTGTGTGTGTGTGTGTGTATGAGCATAGGCAGTGGACTGCTGGGATCAACTTGATGTATGATGGCCATGATCAAAACGTTGTACAATTATTAGAGGATTAAATAAGAAAACATCAAAGAACATTCTAGACTAAAGAGACCTATGCAGATATTTTGTAATAAGGAGCTGATGATCTGAGCCACAGTCAGCTCCATGTCTTGTCTTTGGTAACTGTATAGAGCTTCTCACCTTTGGCTGCAAAGAATATAATCAATCTGATTTCGGTATTGACCATCTGGTGATGTCCATATGTAGAGTCATCTCTTGTGTTGTTGGAATAGGGTGTTTGCCATAACCAGTGCATTCTCTTGACAAACTCTGTTAAACTTTGTTTCATTTTGTACTCCAAGGTCAAACTTGCCTGTTGCTCCAGGTATCTCTTGACTTCCTACTTTTTCATTCCAATCCCCTATGATGAACAGAACATCTTTTTTGGTGTTAGTTTCAGAAGGTCTTGTAGGTATTCACAGAACCCATCAACTTCAGCTTCTTTGGCATCAGTGACTAGGGCATGGACTTGGATTACTGTGAGGCTGAATGGTTTGCCTTGGAAATGAATAAAGATCATTCTGCCATTTTTGAGATTGCACGCAAGTACTGCCTTTTGGACTCTTTCGTTGACTATCCTTATTGCAAAATTTAGGTTTAAATTGAAAAAAGTAAGGAAAATCACTAGCCTATTCAGTCATGACCTAAATAAAATCTCTTATTATCATACAGTAGAGGTAATTAATAGATTTAAGGGATTAAACCTGGTAGACAGAGTCTCGGAAGAACTATGGACAGAGGTTTATAACATTGTACAGGAGGTGGTGACCAAAACCATCCCCAAGAAAAAGAAATGCAAGAAGGCAAAGTGGTTGTCTGAGGAGGACTTATAAATAGCTGAGAAAATAAGAGAAGTGAAACGTAAATGAGAAAGGGAACAATATACCTGGTACAGAGTTCCAGAGTATAGCAAGGAGAGATAAGAAAGCCTTCTTCAGTGAACAATGCAAAGAAATCGAGGAAAACAATAGAATGGGAAAGACTAGAAATCTCTTCAAGAAAACTGGAGATATCAAGGGAACATTTCATGCAAAGATGGGCACAATAAAGGACTGAAATGGCAAGGACCTAACAGAAGCAGAAGAAATTGAGAAGTGGTGGCAAGAATACACAGAAGAACTATACGAAGAGGTCTTAATGATCCAAATAACCATGACGGTATGGCTACTCACCTAGACCCAGACATCCTGGAATGTGAAGTCAAGTGAGCCTTAGGAAGCATTACTACAAACAAAGCTAGTGGAAGTGATGGAATTCCAGCTGAACTATTTCAAATCCTAAATGATGATGCTGTGAAAGTGCTACACTCAATATGCCAACAAATTTGGAAAACTCACCAGTGGCCACAGGACTGGAAAAGGTCAGTTTTCATTCCAGTCTCAAAGAAAGGCAATGCCAAAGAATGTTCAAACTACCATACAATTGTGCTCATTTCACATGCTAGCAAGGTAATGCTCAAAATCCTTCAAGCGAGGCTTCAATAGTACATAAACCAAGAACTTCCAGATGTTCAAGCTGGATTTAGAAAAGGCAGAGGAACCAGAGATCAAATTGCTAGCATCCACTGGTTCATAGAAAAAGCAACGGAATTCCAAGAAAAAATCTACTTCTGCTTCATTGACTTTGCTAAAGCCTTTGAGTGTGTGAGTGAAAGTCACTCAGTTGTATGCAACTCTTTGGGACCCCATGGACTAGGCCATGGAATTCTCCAGGTCAGAATACTGGAGTGGGTAGCTGTTCCCTCTCCAGGGGATCTTCCCAACCCAGGGATCAAACTCAGGTCTGCCGCATTGCATGATGATTCTGCATTGCAGGTGGATTTGACTACGTGGATCACAACAAATTGTGGAAAATTCTTAAGGAGATGGGAATACCAGACCACCTTACCCGTCTCTTGAGAAATCTGTATGCAGGACAAGAAGCAGTAATTAGAACTAAGCATGGAACAATGGACTGGTTCCAAATTGGGAAAGGAGGTCTTCAAGGCTGTATATTGTCACCCTGCTTATCTCACTTATATGCAGAGTACATCATGAGAAATGCCAGGCTGGATGACTTACAAGCTGGAATCAAGATTGCTGGGAGAAATATCAGCAACCTCAGATATGCAGATGATGGCACTTTAATGGCAGAAAGTGAAGAGGAACTAAAGAGCCTCTGGATGAGGGTGAAAGACGAGTGTGAAAAAGCTGGCTTAAAATTCAATATTCAACAAATGAAAATTATGGCATCCAATTTCATGGCAAATGGATGGGTAAAAAGTGGAAACAGCGACAGATTTTTATTTTCTAGGGCACCAAAGTCATTGTAGATGGTGACTGCAGCCATGAAATTAAAAGCTGCTCCCTCCTTGGAAGAAAAGCTATGACAGACCTAGACAGTGTATTAAAAAGCAGAGACATCACTTTGCTGACAAAGATCTGTATAGTCAAAGTTATGGTTTTTCCAGTAGTCATTATGGATGTGAGAGCTGGACCATAAAGAAGACTTAGCACCAAAGAATTGATGCTTTTGAATTGTGGTGCTAGAGAAGACTCTTCAGATTCTCTTGGACAGCAAAGGGATCCAAGCGGTTAGTACTGAAAGAAATTAACCCTGAGTATTCATTGGAAGAACTGATGCTGAAGCTGAAGCTCCAGTACTTTGGCCACCTGATGTGAAGACCTGGCTTATTAGAAAAGACCCTGATGCTGGGAAAGATTGAGGGCAGGAGGAGAAGAGGGTGACAGAGGAAGAGATTGTTGGATGGCATCACTCACTCAATGGAGATGAGTTTGGCAAACTCCAGGAGATAGTGAAGGACAGGGAAGCCTTGCATGCTGCAGTCCATGGCTTGCAAAGAATGGCACACAAGTTAGCAACTTAGCAATAACCCCATGAAAGCGATAGTATTACTCCTGATACACTCTTCCCATCTAGTTTTACATTGGCCTCCACTGTCAATGCTTAGTTCCAGTTCCCTATCGGTGTCCCAGTCCCCATCATCTCTAAGGGAGCCAACAGGCAAAAGCCCTATTTATGCTTATTGGCATCACCTGTGTTGTCCCAAGCTTATTAGGTGGTGACAGGCAGAATAACAAAGCAGGAAGAGCAAGGGCTTTGCAACTAGACAAGTCTAGGCTTGAATCCTTTCTAACTGAGGGACCTTAGATGAGTTATTTAACCTCTCTGAGTCTCCAATTTCTTTATGTGTATAATGGGGATAATAATAGTATACTTCATAGGGGTGTTGTGAAGATGAGACAAGATAATATTTGATAAACCCCTTGTTTAATATCTACCACGGTGCTCCACATGTGATACCTTTTGTTATATATGTAGCTCAATGCAGATAACATTGCAGTAAAACATTTCCGGCAGACACCTTTGGGAAGACCTTCTTATTGTATTTTTAATTATCTTTAAATGATTAAAAAATCACTCTAGTTAATATTATCTAATTGCATTAAACCAGAGGTTTGTGTCTAGGGCACATGATAAGGGTTTTATTTATCGTATTAGGGTCTATATGTGTGCACATTCAAGGACCCAAGATGAGGGATACCATTAATCAAGATTTCATGGCTGTGAGACACCATTATCTTTTACTATGCTGTGCTCATAATTGACATGTTGTCACAACTGGACATCTTATGAAACTGTTAAGGAACAAATCAACACTACAGAAGTGGTATTTACTGAAATAAAAAACAAACAGAAGAGCAGGCACAATGATCACATCAGTAAGAGATTGGGGTGGAGAAGGAGCTGGAAAACAGAGACTCCTTCACTGGACATGTGGACTATTTTCCAAAGGGACACAGTTAGGAACACTGAAACTTTTGTTAAGAGTCCAGAATGCAAACTTCATGCGTAAGTGTACGGCCAGCTTAGTGGGAATCAGCTTCAGGATGATGCTCAGAAATAGGGATGCAGTGTGGAGTGTCTGAGGCAGATGACTGAGAATGTGAGCCTATATGACATGGGAACTCTACTCACATGAGTTAGGCCCAATGTGCTGTCTCCTGGGAAGGCCTTGCAAGCAAATGGTGCAATTGAAAAGGGTTACCAAGAAGATCATTTAAAATGACTGAATACCAGAGAAATCCATCCCTATTTTTTTTAACCAGAGGATGGCAAGGCCGGGTGATGCCAAGCAAGGTTTGGAGAATATGGAGGGAATACTGTGGTGGTGCTAAGGGTTTGTCTTCTGTTTCTAAAGACAGCATATAAGAAAATGGGCACTAATGGTAACATGCGAGAAATAGATTTGACAGCAAATGAAACTACCTGTGGCAAAAGTTGAGAGATTGAAACATTCATTAAATGAAATATGTATGTATTTTCTGGCTGCACACAGAGAAACTACACAGTAAATTCAGTGCCATGTTTTTTTGGGTTTCCAGTGAGTGTGATGGACAAAATGTCTCTTTTTCCCCTTCAAATTCTCTTTCATTTTAAGATTTTCTAAGACCACTTTTGGTTTACTTTTATCCCAATGAACATATTACTGAAAAATGGCAAACTTTGCATAAATGAATACATTTCTTAAAAAAAAATTGGGTAAATCTGACATAACACAAAATGCATGCATTTCAGTAAGTTTTAGTACATGCAAATGTTGTGCAACCATTACCAGTGTCTAATTCCAGAACATTTTCATCACTGCAGAAGGAAACCTCACACCCATTAAGCAGTTACTACCCATACTCCTCTCCCTAGAACACCTTCTATCTGTACTGATTTGTCTTAGGAATGTATTTCTTTGGGAATCTTATGAATTCTGCATTTAATTTTACAACTAGAGGTAGTAGTGTGTGGGTATAAGAGAGAGAGAGCGAGAGAGAGAGAGAGATGAAAGGTTAGCATTTATGAGAAACTTTGCAAGGTAAAATCTTGTGAAATAGTACAACAAAATGGAAATGTGGGAGGATACTTATTTTTTAATTAGCTGTTCATAACTTAAATTAGGTATCTGAAGGTAAATTCCTCCAGGGTCCAGTCAATTACAGGTTCAAGAAATGGCCAACAGTTCTTGAGATATGCCTGCAACATTGAGAAAGGTGGTTGAATGGCAGTGTGGCTTTATCACTCCTACGTTACGCTAAACAGTTTCACACCCGACAGAAGCTCTGTCCTGGATCCAAGCTCTTCCTGTAATTGCTGATGATAACCCTATTACTTTTCTTTAGAGCAGTGTTGCAGTGACCATTGCTTATTCCGCATTTATTTGTCCTGGTGAGCACATCAGATACAGCAGAGGAAACTTAGGATGCCTGACGGGTAAGCTAAACACAACTTAAAATAATAAAACTTCTTTTGTAGCCATAACTACTTATCAATTTTAAATTAAAATACACATTTTATTCTGGCTGGAATTTTTTAAAAGTTAGGTAACCTATTTAATTTAAAAACTTGGAGAATGAACTAGAAAATGTTTTATAGGGCATTTTTTGGTAAACTGATTTAAAACTTGCATGACTGCCTTCATTATGATTATATGGATAGGAAACTTGTGTTGTCTGAATTCTGGAAAAGATACACACAACTTGAAAGAAATCTTGATTTTCAACCAGTCAAGTAATTCCTCACAAGGAGGAATAGCCTGTCGGGTCTTGTGACTTCAGTGGTGCTTTGTATCTAGACTGTCAAGGCCAGGAGATTATCGTCATTTTGCATTTTGTGTGTATTTTGAGGAGTTTTATTCCATTTTCATTCTCAATTCCTTTCCATTTCATAAGCCCCAACTAATTATCTTAACCATTTCCACTAAAGGACTGGTTGTGGTTGTGGTGGTATGGATCTTGCTTGTTTTCTTTCCAAATTTCTTATCCACATGCTTCACGGTAGTCTCCCGCCTCTTCTTTTTGCCCTCATTCTCTCATTTTTGACTTCTGAGGACTCCTTGATGACAATGGAAAACAGAGTCTCCACACCACATTGTGAAATGTACATGACTTAGCTACTATTCCAACAAACACGTCTCAGACAGTGTGGGCCGGAAGTAATTTTTTTTTTAACCAATCGAATCTTCTTTAAGCTACCTGGAAGTTGGGGGCAGCACAACGCTTCTCTTGTGGCAAGTACAAATTAATGTAAAGCACTTGGAGGTCCTCACTGCTGAGAGACTCTGTGGTGAATCTTTGGTGCCTTGCTTGAGGACCTATCAGCAAAATTCATCTCCTGGAAGAGATTGCCACAATGAGGAGGTGTCTGATTCCTCGGTTCCCTGCTTCGGCATGTGCCCCATATGAGGGTGCCTTGGTTTACTTCCAACTTTAGAAGACAAACCAAAACCTCTCTAGGAGTGAAGAGAAAGGACTTGAAAGTGTTGTGAAAGAAATGGGGGAAAAGAGGGCTTGAAAAGGATAAAGGCAGTTAACAGCAGTAGCTAAACTGTAAATCGCCTATCTCTGACCTCCAGACCACATCCCAACGGAGTCCAGCTGCACCCCGCCCCGTCGACCTCTGGGCTCCTGACTGAGAGTCTAGATACAGGGCACATGTTCACTTGTATCTCCTTTCTCTACTGGGTGTCAGCCTGGCCTTTGCAGGGACTGGAATCTGGCTGGAGTTTCAATGTGTAGGGTCCAGTCCCCAGGTTTCGGCGAGACTGAGAAGGGTAAGTTTAACCTGGGGGTTTTAGGGGCTCCAGGGATTTTGGCAGAGAGATGGTGGGATGGGGTGGAAAAGTCAAGGGAGGGTCAAGTCTGGTGTTCACTTTAGAGTTTTTCACTAGCCCTCCAGGAGGCCACCGAATGGCTTTATCTGGACAGGGACACAACTGGGATAACCGGTATTCCTGGTAACTGCCTGTCCCATCCTGGGCCACTTGGAGGAGAGGTGAGGAATGGACGTGTGGGTGCGGGCAGGGCCCAGAGGGCGCAAGGTTGTTGGTGAAGGAAGTGCTTGGGTGCTTCCTCCTGGTTGCCTCTCCAGCAAGGATACGGAGCCCCTAGCTCTGGGCTGGGGCTGGGCCCCTACGTCGTTCTGGGACTGCACCTTTCCAAAAGCTCCGTTTACTCCTCTGAAGAGGGCTGGACTCTGATCCTGGCGCCCCTTCCTGCCCTTTGATTCTGGTTCTTTAAGGGAAGCCCCGCTATGAGGC
The DNA here is from genome assembly GCF_054371585.1 of Giraffa tippelskirchi. Lineage (NCBI taxonomy): Eukaryota > Metazoa > Chordata > Mammalia > Artiodactyla > Giraffidae > Giraffa > Giraffa tippelskirchi. The sequence goes on from NC_137277.1 coordinate 69,698,949, forward strand.
CCTGGGAAGGCAAGACATTATGTGCTCGCAGACGGGCCGGAACGGGAAGGCCAGGAAAACGGCCTCTGTGACACGGATTCTATTTATTTATCTATATTAAAAATGATTTTCATTTAAAAGACAAACAAACAAAAAAGGTTGTTTCCCCACACCTCCAAGCCCAGACTGGCGCTTTGCACGACGACCGTCGACGGTCGGCGGCAGCCCGCTCCCCGACCGACCAGGCCGCCGGTGCGAAGCGCGGCTGTGGAGCCGCGGCCCGGGCCTTAGCTCTCGCCTCCCCCCACACCGCCCAGCCGGCTGGCTGCCCGGGCTCCCCGACCTCCTCTTGCGGCCTCCCGGAGGGCGGGGAACCCGGCGAGCACAGCTCATCCGGCGAAGGGCCCCTCAGGCCCGCGGGTCGTTTGCGGCCGCGGGGAGGCGGCGACTCCGAGGAAGGGCGTGGCAGGCTGCGGGGCGCCGGGCCTCGCGCCGAGGCGGCGGCCGGAGCTCCGCCCCCGTCCCCGTATAAGTGGTGGCCCGGGCCCGCGGCGGCTGCGGCGGCGGCGGCGCAGGGCTCCTAACTCGGCTCGGACGGCCTGTCGAGCCTCCCACCCGCTTCCATAAGGCTTTGCCTTTCCAACTTCAGCTACAGTGTTAGCTAAGTTTGGAAAGAAGACTAAAAGAAGACCCCCGGCCGTTTTCCTTTTTGTTTTTATCATAGTCGTCGTCGGAGGCTTTTTGCACAGAGCTGTTGTGTTTTCGGCGGTGCTTTCTTCAGTTTCTTGCACTCCTGTTGACAAACACCTCAGCAGGAGCAGCAGGAACAGCAGAAGAACAAGCTGGGGGCGTCTGGTGTCATGACCAGGACAAGAGAGCAGAGCCGTCAGGGAGGATGCTGTGGTGAGTTGAACCCACGCATGGGGTAGAAACAGGTTGGTTCGTTGGAGACGGGCAGCTCCACGCAGGTTTTGGAGGACTGTGGCTCAGCTGTTAACCAGCGTGCTTAGCAGCTCTTTTGACTCATATTTTGGTGAAGGTTAAGGAAGAAAGGAATTTTAAGGTTTGGGAAAGGAATTTGCACACAAACGAGGGTGGAATCGACTGGACAGTTTGGATTGCCTTGTTAATAATAGAATGGAGTTTAAGACTGTTGAAATACGAGCTTTCTTCACTGTATGTGAAGTTTTGCAGGTATTGACCAATAATAGGTCATGCTGAATTTTTATGTACCCATCAGTTTCTAGGTAACTTGATGAAATCTACATGGTTTGCCCCACAAAGCAATTTTTAATAATTGTATTTAATAAGAGCAAATGAATGAGCATTCCAACCTCAGCTCACTCAAGTGACTAAATATGCTTTTTATCTCCCCACTGTGTATCTTTGCAGGATCCTTAGCAAACTACCTGACCTCTGCAAAATTCCTTCTCTACCTTGGTCACTCTCTGTCTACTTGGGTAAGTGATGATCTACAGTAATTCTTACAACATACTTGCACAATTTCTTGTTTCCTTTCATTTGGGCCAGTTGTATTAAGCCATCTTCCAGTTTTGTCATGCATCTAAAGAAGTCAGTTGAACACACATGCTCTAAGTTATTTTCACCAAAGATGTTTTCCCATAGATGTTAGTGAATGCTACTTAATTGTTAGGTTATCATACTTTATGTAGACCAACAGCTATCCAAAGACAGGATTAAAAAGGGCAGGATTATCTTCATTACTTGTACTGTATTTTGCCTTACAAGGCTTAATAAATGGTAATATCTGCTACTAAGAATGGATGAATATCTCATTGATATTACTTTCTGTTTTTACATATTTTAAGGTACTTCTCTATTTTCTTTTGTTAAGATAAGTTCCAGCATACTACACTATGAAAACACAGTAGAATAATGGCATGACTAACAGGCCAAAAATAGCAGTTCTAAGATTAATGTAAATATAATGGATCCCAAGAACAAATATCTGAGTGATGAAAATTCTGGTCTTTTCAAATGTTATCTGTAACTAGATATGTGTGAGACATCTCAGTCTATCCTAAAAGCCATCATCCAATGAAAATCAGCAGCTGATTGATAAGTCACCCTCTGACTTCTTACGTGATCTTGGAAGAGTCCCAGTGCTTCTGTGGGCCTGGGTTCCTTCACCAACATCCCCCGACCCCAAAGAATAATCCCCAAAGGATGATAGATGTGTTTTTGATTAATGATGATTAAAATCTTTTAAATTAAACAATTAGTCTTACTGTTTAAAGCAATAAATCTGAGTATATTCTATTCATGTGTCATGTGTGATAGTTACAGAACCATAAGTTTCTGTTTTACAGAACTGCAAGTAAGGAGAAGGAATTTTGAGAGTAAATTTTGTGAATGTTATTTTCTTTTTAAATTGGAAACTTCTATTGGATCATCCTTAAGACATGAATGCAAACTATAGTATGAGGAAATCTGTACCCATGCCCTTGGGAAATTATTAAGCTAGGTTATCAGCTCTTTAAGAAAGAGCAGTTCAAAGACGGCTTTTTAGAAAGGCCAGCTTCTATCTCCCCAGAGGCTTAGACAGGGATGACTCTGCAAATACATGTAAACAAAGTAGACTTGGCCTGAGTTTCATTTCCGGTAACTGATGATTCTAAGTAGAAATCGAGTGAAACTGCCCTTAATTAATTTAAATCCAATTAAATTATTCTTCTGATTTAATTCCGTAGTATTGAGTATTTTTTTTAAAAAGTGGTAAGTGATGGACGTAAGTGTCTGAAATTCTTATCTTGTGATCTGGACCTATCTTTTAGGGGAAGAAGATGCCTAACTTCCAAATACTTATTAAGTTTTATGTTTATGTGATCTTTCGTTAGTAGGTTGGCAGGTCAGATTTGCCAAAAGAGTGGAACTGTGATTGTTCGAGGTGGATTCGTTTTTTGTCATACAAAACACAAGAAAAACGACAGATGCTTACTCCAGTCTTAAAGATAATTGAGCAAAAGGAGTTCTTGTGGGAAACTTGGATTAAAACAAAACACAGCAATTGCAGCCATGTGAGGTTTAGTGGATTTTCACTTCTTGTTGCAGAAGAGTGCAAAAAATGAATTCTGTCTAACGCTAGATAATTCTGCCTTTTGAATGTTGTCTCCTGTTTGACGCTTTACCTGATTTTATTGCAACAAAATATATGTGCTTATTTATTGTATGTGCATATGTATACAAATCTATCTATCCACTGCCCATGGTTTCCTGTACACTGAATGTATAGGTGTTAGGGTAGAAGGTTATGTTGGGTTAGATTTGTGTGAGGTTGAATGCTTTTTGTTTCTGACTTCATTTCTTTCTGCCAGTGGATCAATATATTTTACTCTATGCCATCAGAATACAAAATATGGTAAGAAGTGAATCCTGTTTTCAAGGAACTTATGATATAATTTGGTATGGGTTTTAAACAATGTATCTAACTACAAAAAGATAGCTAACAGTGTAAGGCAGTGAAAAAGGGTAGCCAGTGTTGCTATCTTATGCATCATACTATGGACTGTCTCCATTTATGTGCCAGATGTCTGCATGGCGCCAGCTGTTACTTCCTTGGGTTTCTACTGATAGGTCTGCTTCATGCAAAATGCCACTTTCCTGCTCCACCCTACTTTATTTTTCCAAGTAGCATTTATACCACTTGGCCTACTCTGGGTTTGCTTTAGGTCTCTGTTCACTGGGAGACAAGCAGCATGAACATCTAGATCTTGATTTTTGTGTACTGCTGAATTTCTAGTGCCTGCAGTATGGTTGGGTACATAGTAGCCTCTCAAAAAGTATTCAGTACAATAATGATATTCATTTGGCCTTTGGCTCCGTGCACTGGAAGTAGATGAACATGTAAACAAATCCTAAAAGTATGATGAGAGCTTGTGAGAGGGCAGGAAATGGAGGTTAGGAAAGAATGGGTGGGTGGGCCTGAGATTGCCCTTGGTCAATATTTACAGAGACTGACCTGATTCTTGGGCTTTGTGAATGTTCAGCCTGTTACTTCTTCTTTTTTTTTTTAAATAAATTTATTTATTTTAGTTGGGGGCTAATTACTTTACAATATTGTAATAGTTGAAGCCTGTTACTTCTTAAAGCCTAAGCCTTTGGAAATTGGAGCAAGTGGAACAGTTTTATTCTTCTCCATCAAGAAGGTGGCAAGAGAGAAAACTTTTGTGGCACTTGTTTCAAAGTCCTGCTTTAAAAAAACCTAAACAAATTCTTTTGGAAAAAAAATATAGGAGTAAAACAACAAACAAAGAAAGAAGCACCTACTGTATAGCACAATAGCACAGGGAACTATATTCACTATCCTGTGATAAACCATAGTGGAAAAGAATGTGAACAAGAATGTATAACTGAATCACTTTGCTGTACACCAGAAACTAACACACATAGTAAGTCAACTGTTCTTCAATAGAATAAGTGTAAGAAAGGAAAGAAAGAAGCAATAGGAATAATATTTCTTATTCTTTATCATAGGAAAGAGAAAATTCTCTCATGGAGGCAGGCTATCATTTGAGCATTTATGTGTTTTTGTCTTTTTAGAGGATGAAGATTAGGATAAAGCACCTCCACTCTCCTCATCCCATTTTATTCTAATCAAATCTAAATTTACTTCTCATGTTAAAGATTAAGAAAATAGGTTAATTTGTTACTGTTACTGACATTTTTATCTTAATGTATAAATTGTCTTTTTATTGTTTTCAAACAAGCTGTATCATATATTTTTAGTCATTTAGTACAATGGTATTTGAAACGTTATTCCTACTTAAGTGGAAGAAATTTTCTATTATCAAAGCAAACTTTAAAAAGCTGTATGAGGAATATGAATTATGGTACTAATTAAACCTCAAACTTCTTGAACATTCATGTAACAAATCTAATGTACCAGAACATTATAGTTGATAAATTAGTCTTACTGTATATTCATTTACTGCCAGGATCCGCTGCGTATCCACTTCTTTGTTGATTCCACAGTTATTTGTTGTGTTTCTAGTCTAGGCTTTTGCCCTGTGCTGAGGCCTGTGCTGGAGCTCACATTCCAAACCAGCAAGTGAGAATCAGACTTTCAAACATGGTGCTTCCACTGGTTTCCAGACGTTTACTTGTCCTTATTCACCCCATCCCTCAAGGCCCTACTCTTATGTTAACTTTGAACTGTGGTTCTAAATAATATTCATAATCCTCTACACCAAAGTTTCTGTACATTGGCACTATTGACGTCTTGGCCTGATTAATCTTTGTTGTAGGGACTGTAGATGCCAGTAGTAAACCCACCCTCACAGTTGTGACAACCCAAAATAGATCCAGACATTGCTAAGTGATCCCTGGAGGATCACCCCCATTTGAGAAATACTGGTCTACATGAAGTTTATTGTAAATATTTGCTACAATATGCACATACATTTAACTTTGGATGTATCAGATTGTTGTCTTGGCTTTATTAAATGTTTAAAATCATATGACATAGCAGGATAATACATTGCTCCTTATACACTAAATTTGTCAAGAGGATGTTAAGACGTTGGAAAGAACTAGGAGTGTAGTACTACTTCCAATCTGTAACTATGCAGGCTAGCCTGGGAATTTAGTTTCCTGTAGTGATTTCTCATAGGGATAGGTTATGATAGAACATCATTGTCCTGGTTTAGGTTAACCTTACAAGTCAGGAATGGGGCCTAAAAGCTCATAATAAAGTCCATTTTAGACTTCTTACACATTAATTTGCTCAACTCATTTAAAAGTTTCTGTTACTCGTTTTGCAGCAGTGAATTCCAGAATTTCCTATATACTCTGGAGAGAAGAAATAGGTTGTTTTTTTTTTCCCCTTTTAAAACTCATCTATGTCAAAATGTTAAAATTATTTATGTATTTATTTCTGACATCTTCATATGGTGCCAGAATTTGAGCATATTAACATCATCTTTTTGATTGTCCTGATGTTTTATTGTCTTTGAAATTTATTTGTGAAGTAGAACATAGATTTTAGAATGTTATAGGTAAAAGAAACTTGAAAGGTAATGTAGTGCATTCTTACCATTTTACAAATCGGGAAACTAGCTTTTACTTGACATTCAAGGCATACTGATGTTTGTAAACTACGATACTGTAGTTTCATTCTGGTTCAGTAGCAAACTCCTTTATGCCTCTCAATCCCAGGCCTGGCTAGAAGCCTGACAAAAAAAGGGAACAGGTTTTATCTCAAAAAAACCTTCTTGAACTTTTCTGGAATGATAAGTATGTTTGTTTCATTAATATGCTTTTTCTCTCAGGTTTACTTAGTAATTGGGCAGGAATATTTTCCACTGTGCCAGGATGAACAGTTTTAACACCTGACCACATTCAATCCATAGAGGAATTGTTGACTTTGAAAATCTCCTGATGTAGCTGAAAAGTGCTCTTTTGTTAGGGAAGCAGTTTTTTGAGTGTAATTGACTAGAAGCTCCCACCCCCCGAATCTGTGCAAACCTTCTCTCTTCCCCTCTTGTCCCAGGGGGACAGAATGTGGCACTTTGCCGTGTCCGTGTTCCTGGTGGAGCTCTACGGGAACAGCCTTCTCTTGACCGCAGTCTACGGGCTGGTGGTTGCAGGCTCTGTGCTGGTCCTGGGAGCCATCATTGGTGACTGGGTGGATAAGAATGCCAGACTTAAAGGTGAGTGGTGTCATGAGAGCCTTTGTGTTCATGGGACCGGGGCCTGAGCTAGAGAGAAACCTCTGTGACTAACCCACTGTGCCTCTGCAGCCCCTACCTGAGTGGTAGGGTGCTCAATGGCAGCACCCTGCTTGGGGGGTCCTGAGACTCCTGCAGAAAGATGGAACATCAGGATATTGAGTTTATAGATTTGGGGAGGTATCTTTTTTGGCTGTTCATAAATTACAAATGTTGATCACTAACATCATAGCACTTTTCTGTGAACCATGTTAAACATTAAAAGTTTACTTAACTGGCATCTTTTTAACCAGGACTTGCATTGGAGTTCATTTAATATGATGTTCCTGGGACAGCTTTAACATCTATTCTCTGGGGTCCTGTGTTTCATATAGGTGGGTGTGTAGGGGAAGTGAAAACAATGGATTTAAAAAAAGAGTATCTGATCACAGAGAGCTGAATTATTAATTTTTTAAGAAAAAAAAAGAAATGATAGTATACTGACATTAATCTAGAGCATTAATACTAAAATCATTAAGTATTATATAAGAAAAAGAGAACAGTTCAATTATTCAGCATATAAGGGCAATTTGGATAATAATTCAGGGCAGAATTTCCCAGAATTATTCAGTTGATAATGCTAAGACCTGGCCATGTCTGTCTTAGTCATTGGGGAAAGATTGAGGTATCTGTTTCTTTCAATGCAGGATGACTGCCCCTGGTTAGAGAGCAACTGGATTATCAAATTCTAGGACTTGATGCTATTAGTAAAATGGCCAAGATGGATGTTATTTTATTTTGAGAATCAATAGACCAAAGAACATATAGAAAAAGGTTTTGTATCCTAGAAAAAAATTCCCAGTTATTTATATCATTATACATAGGGGCATGGGAATGTTATATATAGAGACCTTTAATCTTACGATTGTTGAACACTGAAATTGTAAGTTAGGAAAGAATGTTGAGTTGGGTGAAGAGTTTGGTGGGATAGCAGTCTTGCACTTATCCGATGTAATCAACTCATGTGTCTGCCTCCATGAAAACCTTTGATGTCTCTAGGCTGAGTTAACTAGAGACACTGTTTTTTTCTGTACTCCCATTAAAGCTTTGTTAATACCTCTGCTGTTTCACTTATGCTCCTATAATTATCTGTTCACGTGTCTACCCTTCTGAAAGCCAAAAATCTCATTCAGTTGATATTTAAGCCTTGTACAATAAAAGAATGACTTATACGTTGGGATTTTATGTCAAACTAATTTCAGAAAGCAGTTTGTTTTGTGTTGAGGCTTTTATATAATCTTCCAAGCCAGGATGAGCTTTACTGTCCTTAAAGGCAAGAGCTATAATTATACTTTTCATATACAGCCCTCTGTGTTTTTCAGAGTCCTTTCCTGAGTATTTTATTTAAGCATCATAATGACCCCATAAAGTAAGGAAGGCAGATAGATGTATATTATATCCTCACTTTATAGACACAGACACAAGAGTTTAAGTATGCTGCCCTAGATCATCTGCTGTAGTGAGCAGCAAAGGAAAGACTACAAGGTGTCCTTTCCTGGTATCCTGACCTGTGTTTATGTCAGCTCTTTGTCTACATGGATGCCTCACTCTCAGAAAGTTGGCATTTTCTCTGAGGAAAGGTGTAGTTTAGAATTTTATAGCAAAACAAATAGCTTTAGTATTCTAAAAGGAACACACGGCTGCCTTATTCTTGGCAATTTTTTATATGTCTTTCCTACTCATCCGCACGATCTTATCAAATTCAGCCCGCCATCTAGGAGGTTATGAATTCCATGACCTCTTCCTTAGCCTCTTCCATGTTCTTATTTTTGCCTAAGCTACAAAGGGCTGAGAGGTGGATCTTGTTTATCTAATATAGTTCTGTTTATGACAGTATACTTTCAAGAAAATAAATGAAAATGCCGTCATTATGAATGGCTTTAACAGGGAAAATGAGAAGTACTTCTTTATTCTTTCTGCAAGTTTTACTGGTCTGGTGTGATATGCTGGGTCCTGCTAGAAATAGTTCAGGTAGGAATGTTTTTATTTCTTATAATTTGCATATGCATGAATACAGTAAAACAGTGATGCATGGATGGAAACAGCTCTGTTGAGATGCTCTGGTATGTGAACACTTTGTTTCTCCCTCTGTATAGTGGCCCAGACTTCACTGGTGATCCAGAATGTTTCGGTCATCCTTTGTGGAGTCATCCTGATGATGGTTTTCCTACATAAGAATGAGCTTCTGACTATGTACCATGGATGGGTTCTTGTAAGTTCTCAACAAGATTCTTGATGGCAGAAAATTGATGTGTCTGTTAGTGACAAAAGAGGAAAACTCTCTGCGGCTAGGGAATGTCTTTTTGCAAATAGAGCTTGTTAATTTTAATCTCATAGTTTCACTGAGTTAGAGAAGGCTGTGATCCATGTTACTTTAGTATCGCCTACCATTTTTGTTTTTTTTGTTTGGTTTTTTGCCCACAACAGGTATTCATTATGTGTTGTTTGAATTTAAATTTTGTTCTATTGGTTTCCTTTTCCTTTTGTGTTTTAATGGCAGTTCAAAGAGTTTATTACATAATCCAGTTGCTAGCTTTCAGGTCATTAGTATTAACCTATAATTTGTTCACACCATATAAGAAATGTTATCCATATATATAAATCAGTCATGATTGTGATCCTCCAATAATAATTGGTATTTGTATTTGAGGACATGGAGTAGATAACTTCTCACACTTTAATTTCGTGATAGCTTGACGGAAAAGAGGACAGAGATGGGTATAGTGGAAAACAATAAATTTGGTGTCACTAGTAAATCTTCTTAGGTATATTTGAATTGATATTGTAGAGTTCCAAAGCTAGATGGACAAGAAACCTTCTACTCTATTCCCTTCATTTTGTTGATGAAAAAGTGAGGCAAGGTGATATTAGCTGATTGCCTGTTGTCATGCAACTGGAAAATGTCAGAACTCAGATTTAAATGCAAGACTTTTCACTTCCCCTTCAATGTTTCTTCCAAAGGACATATTTGTGGGAGGAATTAAAAACTACCCCGAGGTTAACACTCTGTGATAACTAGGTCATATAAATGTGCATATGACTATTTTGTATCATGTATACCACAGATGGGGCTTCCCAGGTAGCTCAGTGGTAAAGAATCCACTTGCCAAAGCAGGAAATGCAGGCGATGTGGTTTGATCCCTGGGTTGGAAAGATCCCCTGAAGTAGGAAATGGCAATCCATGCCAGTCTTCTTGCTGAGAGAATTCCATGGACAGAGGAGCCTGGTGGACTACAGTCCATGGGTCACAAAGAGGTAGACATGACTGAGCACTCACCATGTTTTTGTACCACAGAAGATACAGATTAGAAAGACATTATGTCCTTTAACTCAACCACTGCTATCTTATTGTTTCATGTCAACAAGTAAGATGATTTTTTTATAATTTATGAAATTAAAATAATTTTATTATGCTACCAAAGACCAGTAGGTACAGTGTGGTAAAACTGACAGTTTAATGTTTTTCCTGTAATTCCTTAGACTTCATGCTATATCTTGATCATCACAATTGCAAATATTGCAAACTTGGCCAGTACTGCTACTACAATCACAATCCAAAGGGATTGGATTGTTGTTGTTGCAGGAGAAGACAGAGGCGTATTAGCAGGTAATTTGCTTTTCTCTTTCTACCAAATGGTTTATATTAGGATTCACTTTAAATCAGTGGTAATAACTGAGACTTAAGCCTTTTTTTCTGAGTAATTTTAAGGAATAATAAATTGAAAGCATAGTCTTTTTCTTACATTATCAATCTCAGCACAAAGATTTATCTCACTGTTAAGAAGCTAATTTATAGGCTAGTGACCTTCTCTTTTATTCTATGAAAACCTGGCAAATAGAAGAATATTTTTTAATTAGTTTATTTATCTATTTTTTACCTTTACAATATTGTATTTGTTTTGCCATACATTGACATGAATCCACCATGGGTGTACATGTTTTCCTCTTCCAGAACCCCCCTCCCACCTCCCTCCCCATCCCATCCCTCTGGGTTATCCCGGTGCACCAGCCCTGAGCACCCTGTATCATGCATTGAACCTGGACTGGCGATTCGTTTCACATATGATAATTTACATGCTTCAATGCCATTCTCCCATATCATCCCTCCCTCGCCCTCTCCCATAGAGTCCATAATACTGTTCTATTTATCTGTGTCTCTTTTGATGTCTCACATACAGGGTTATCTTTACCGATTGACTAAATACCATATATATGTGTTAGTATACTGTATTGGTGTTTTTCTTTCTGGCTTACTTCACTCTGTATAATAGGCTCCAGTTTCATTCACCTCATTAGAACTAATTTGAATGTATTCTTTTTAATGGCTGAGTAATATTCCATTGTGTATATGTACCACAGCTTCCTTATCCATTCGTCTGCTGATGGGCATCTAGGCTGCTTCCATGTCCTGGCTATTATATACAGAATATTTCTTTTGAGCTCTTTCTTTCTAGTACTTAAAACAGTGAATATCTGACATGAATTTTATCATCATACTATGGTTATTGTTACTAGTACTTATTGGTCATATTGTGGATATTATTTTTATCCAAACAAATAGAAACAAATATGTGGCTCAGCTGGTAAAGAACCCTCCTACCAGTGCAAGAGATGCAAGAGATGCAGGTTTGATTCCTGGTCAGGAATATCCCCTGCAGAAGGAAATGGCAATCTGCTCCAGTATTCTTGCCTGGGAAACTATGTGGACAGAGGAGCCTGGCACACTACAGCCCATGGGGTGGCAAAGAGTCGAATATGACTGAATATGCAGCATGCACACACACACAATTCTAGGATAGACTCTAGAAGTTAATTCCTTCAAGTTTAAAGTTATAATTGATAACTTTTATTACATTATGTATGATGCACTGTAACTGCTGTTATGAACACTAAAGAAGTAGAGGAGAGAATGTAGGTCTTACAAAGCTTGCATTTTAGTTGTCCTTTGGAAATGTACAAGAGGGCAAACAAAGGCTGAAGAATGCTTACAAAGCAATATATCCATTACATCAGTAATACTTGGGCTTAGAGTAACCTGCGTTTCTCAGTATTCGCTACTCACCCCCTACTCCATACAGCACCCAGACACAGATGGATTGACATCGCACAGAGTAAAGGAGGAATGTACACTTATTTACTGATCAGATCAGCTGAGTCAGCTCTGCTAGTCACTGAGATTAAGGATCACAAACTCATTGCCGACCATCCTGACTGACAAGACCATTCCCAGTCACGTTAGTGGCTTATCCCAGGACACAGAGGCAAGATTAAGTACTGGGATTAGCAAGCAACTTTGTTTGACTAGACATGTGGTTAAAAAAAAAAAAAGATAGGAAGTTGAGGGAAAGGGAACAAAATCTGAAAGGTCTACATGAAGAAAAAGGAGGATTTGCTTAAGTCATCACTTTGTGATAGCAGTAATAATTCTGCTTCAGATAGAGTGATTTTAGAGGTCAGTGAGTATGGGAGATGAATTTAGCACAGGAAAGCCTGTATTGCAGAAAATTCTCTCTGGAGCTAAAGTAGTGGTTCTCATTGATTTTTCTTCCTGTGATCATTTACTAATAGGAAATAATTCCATATCTCTTTTTGTCACATAGAATTAAAAGATAAGATTTTGTCCTTTTTTTCTGGTGTTTTTCCCTGTTATCTTCTTTCTCTTTTAGTGTGTTATTTTAAATATGTAACATATGTCCATGGAGAAGGCAATGGCACCCCACTCCAGTACTCTTGCCTGGAAAATCCCATGGACGGAGGAGCCTGGTAGGCTACAGTCCATGGGGTTGCTAAGAGTCGGACGACTGAGTGACTTCACTTTCACTTTTCCCTTTCACGCACTGGAGAAGGAAACGGCAACCCACTCCAATATTCTTGCCTGGAGAATCCCAGGGACGGCGGAGCCTGGTGGGCTGCCGTCTATGGGGTCGCACAGAGTCGGACATGACTGAAGCGACTTAGCAGCAGCAGCAGCAGCAACATATGTCCATGTTCTGAAATTCAAAGGGTACAAAAGGATATATTTTAAAAATAGATCACATATATCTGTTGAAATATGGGAAATTTGGAAGAAAAGTTAGCTTTTAAGATGATTTTCTTTCTCTTATCTGGATTTCTTAACTCATGCTGACTCTGTGAAGTCTGTAGAGTCTATAATTGGAAAAAAAAAGCCCTGAGTAAAGAGAAAGTTACTCAGAATCTTTAATTTGTGCTAAATATCTAAATAAATAAATAACAAAGATCCAATGTAACTTTCTGGGACCTTTCTGACTATAAAGTGATATTCCAGGAAAGCAACAAAAATATGACTGGCCATTTCTCAGCTGTCTTTCTTTCTTTGAGGAATTATTGCATAATGGAAGAATCCAGGCTAACCAGTCTTTTCTAACCTTCTGGAGTTTCTCGAGTTTAAGAAAGGAAGTAAGCTGCCTGTTGAACTCTTGTCCACTGTGAATTAGTTTAGGAAGTGGTGCTGTTTCAAATTCAGCCACAAGTACAGGATAGAGCCTAAAGAAGGAAAACCTCCCTGTTGTGTTTCCTCACGTTTTGACCTCCATATTTGTTTAAAAACTAATTGAAAACGGTCCTTCCAAAGAGGAACAGCTAATTCTTCCATCGAGGGGGTCAGCGAGGCTTTCACCATGGATTTTTGGTACTTTTCCTGCTGTAAGGCAGAGGCACAGAGCAGATCAAAAAGAGGAGGGTCAAGGAAAAGCAGAAGAGAAAGGGGAAAGTACACTAGGAGGGGACTCCAGCTGCCAGCTGTGGTACCTCTGGTTTGTGTCTCTACTCACAGATACACACCTACTCCAGTCAGGAGTAATTTACGTTCATGCAGGCTGATCTTTGAGGTTGCTGGCAAAGACTGTTAGAGACCAAGCAGGAGACTGGGCAGAACCAGCTGAACTCATGTGCATCACGCAGGTGTGAGTGTGTGTGTATGTGTGTAAGATGTATGTGATGGGGTAAGGGTGTGCCCATTAAGAGGGAGGGTTGTCAGCTGGAAGCTAGTTGTTCCCAATCCCTCATCCCAATGTTTGTTTTCAGAGTAGTTTATAAAATTGGAAGTTGTATCACTGAGGGTAAAGAACAAGAGAGAGATTCCCTGGAAGGTTGAAAAGTTTTATAATATCAGTGGCATCAGGTCAAAATATAGTTGTTACCATCCAGTTTAGACAGCTCCAGAAAAGGTACTCTTTTTCCACATAAATACTGTTAATCAATCTGTCAACTGATTTGTCGAAGTACTTGATTTAGTGTCTTATTAAAGCCTTCTCTTGAGCCATGACCCTTAGCCTGTCAAATCTGTTTGAAACTCACTTCCTTTCCCTGACTTTTTATTCCATCTGTTGTTTTGTTTCCTTCTTCATTTCCTTTGTTAATCACTTCTCATTAATAGCGTCTGAGATTTTTCTTGTCCATCATTCTAGAGAAACATCTGGCGGTTGGCTTGATCAAGTAAGGTAGATATATTTCTTGTTTGAACTCCATTGACTGAAAATTGATTTCATATTTGAGGTAGACAAACCTGCTAGGTGCTATTTGCTCAGCAAATGTGTTCTTTATTATTCTATGAGATATATACCCTTTATAACAGCAAGTAGGTACTGATGTCCTGCTCTGTCACAGCTGCAGCTGAAAACAGTTAATTGGAATTAAATGAGCACACATTTTGGTGTTTGCATAAGAATCAATACAAGCCTGTGAAAAAGAGTATGTTTGCACATTGAGAGGACAAATTATTCTCTAGCCTGTTACCAGTAAAATGGTTAGGTCTTTTTCAAAAATTATTTAATTAATTCTACTTCAGAAAAATGAAATCTCTTTTCTGATACTACATTACATCTAAACATTATTAGCTTCCTCAGTTAGAAATTTCTAAATTTTGATAATAAAGGAAAGAAATTGGTGGCATTAGGAAGCTTTATGAGCACTTGAAAAGCGAGGTAGTGAAAAAGTAACAAATCATTTAAATTAAATTTCATTGTTGTTCTGAGGCCTTCAGATCCAAGTGTATGTTTTCATTAGTATTTGATTTTTGAATTCAAGTTATTGAGTTATTAGGAGCAACCCTACGTTTCCATGTTAGGAAATTATTAGCAAGGGCAGATGGAAGTTAATGAGGCCTCTGCAAAATTGGTTATGTATAAGATCAATGAAAACTGCCTTTGCTTCTCAAGTGAAAGGTGAAATATGTCAAAGTTCTCCTGTTATCATGCAGGTGTTCTGCATGCATAGGACTAATTGGAAGGCAGTTGAGGACCAGGAAGGGTGAGGGAAAGTTTTCTGTTACTGGGCTTATTAGTCACATTATGCTTTTCCAAGGGACCCCACGTGATCGATAAGAACTTTCTCAATTTTCAGTCTACTCTGTGAGATAGAAAATGAGAAAGTAGGTTATTTTCTTGACTTCCTCTGCTTTATGCATCTTGTCCTCCACTCTGACTCAGCTGTATGTCCGCATGGTCATACCCAAAGACCTTGTTATCACTGCTAAACCCTCCCCTTCCCTAATCTCAATCTTTGGCATCCAAGACTTGAACTATACCTCCTGCCTTATCAGCTCACTCCTCCTGGTTCCTCAGCCACAGCAGTGCTCCAGCCTGGTTGGCACCTACAAGTCATCAATTCCACTACCTTTTCACTGCTCATGACCCCCTCTTGTCTCCTCTCCTTACCCAGTTTAAATTCCAAACTCAGTTGTTCCAACCATATGAATGCCTTCTAGTATACACCCTCAGCTCACTTGGCCTCCTTTCCTCTTGTTACTTTCCTTTCATAAGATCCTGTTTAAATCCAACTCTCCATGGTAGCACATGGCTGGTGCAAAAAAACCAAAAAACGCACAATTTTGCTCACTGCTCTCACTTAAAGCTCATGACCACTGGGTTCAAGGTGGCCTTTTCATGCTGCTGTATGATCATACAGTTTTCTCTGGTCCCTTCCTCCTCCCACTTTCCTAAAGGACTCTGTCTCATTTTTTCCTCATCCATTCAGTACCGCCTCTCCCATCCTCACTTTCACTGATGACCTTGCCTTGTAGTCTACTGAGAAAATGGAAAAATAAGAAGAGAACTTTCATGTGCTCGCATCCTCACATACTCTTCCCACTTGTACCTACAGCCATTTTCGTGACCTACACTCTTGAATTGCTGTGGTCCTATCTAAGAATAGCTCTGCCGCTTGTGCATTAGACTCAGATTCTGTCCTTTCTCATCTACTGTATCATTCACATTAGCATAGAAACGTGCTGTAACTTTGCTCATCTTAAAAACGCCCTTCTTTACCCCCTCTATCACTCCCATCTCTTTATTCTCCTTTTGAACAAAACTTAACAAAAAGAAATATCTGTGCTCACTCTTTCCAATTCCTTTGCTTGGTTGGGGCCTTGCTTTGCATAATGCCGGGGCTAGGGGCGCGGGGGGGGGGGGCAGCATTCACATTGTGAAGGTGGGCGGTGCCACTCACTTAGAATAAAATAGAAATGGTGTCCCCTGGAGTTAGCACCAGCCTCTTTAACCAGCTTCAATCAGGCATTTGCCCTTATTGCCTACCAGAACTATTTTTTTAAGGTCCTCAGTACCTTCCATGTGACCTGTCTAGAGCTGCTTCTCCGTGCTCATCTTTCTTGACCTAACAGCATTGCTTGCCAATCGATCACTTCCTCCTCTTTGAAACATTGCTCTCTCTGGGCTTAGGACACAACATTCTCTTGGTTTTTCTCTTTTGCTGGTTCCTCTTCATCTTTCTGACCTCTGAACAGTGGCATGCCTAGGACTCAGTCTGCAGACCTTAGCAGTCTGTACTCATTCTCTTGGTGTCATCCAGTGTCTTTGGTTTAAAAATCGAGTAGCTGGTGACTCGCAGATCTGGTACCTACTTCTTCCCTGGACTGCAGACCTATATGTTTAATTGTCTGCTTGACAGAGTCTCTTGATGTCAGTTCAGTCTCTCAGTCGTGTCTGACTCTTTGCGACCCCATGAACCGCAGCACACCAGGCCTCCCTGTCCATCACCAACTCCCTGAGTCCACCCAAACCCATGTCCATCGAATCAGTGATGCCATCCAGCCATCTCATCCTCTGTCGTCCCCTTCTCTTCCTGCCCTCAATCTTTCCCAGCATCAGTAGACTTAGAGAAATCAACATCTCTAGAACCAAATGCTTATTCTTTTGTCCAAACCTGATTCATCTGACGTCTTCCCTTTCTTGGTAAGTGGAAACTCTATCCTTCCAATTGTTGCTCAGTATAAAAACTTTAGAGTCATCTGTAATTCCTCTCTTTCTCTTGCATACCATATCTAATCTGTTTTCAAGTCTTCTGATTCTCCTTTAAATTATATCCAGTATCTGTTTCTCTATTTCCATGTTACTGTCTTGCTCCCCACCACATCATCTCCCAACTGTCCCCGTGGCTCCACTGTTGTCTACACCGCCCACCCCACCCATGCACACACACTTCCTGTACACTGTTTCCTCATCACAGCAGCCAAAATGAACCTTTAAAAATATAAGTCATGTGGTACCACCTCTCTGTTCACTAGCTTCCAAAGGTTTCCTGAGTCATTCGGCATAAAAACTGATTTCCAAGTAGTAAGCCAAGATCCTGCATGATTGGGCCAATCCCTCCCTCTCTGACCTCGTCTCTTCTTATCCTCTCCCTTCCTCATTCTGCTGCAGTCTCACTGTCCTCCCTGCTGTTCTCTGGGCATGCTCCTCCTGTTCCAGGATTTTTGCACTTGCCTTGACCTGGGATTGTCTTTTCCCTAATACCCACGGGACTCACTCTTTTGCCTCCTACTGCTTCATGCCTTTGCTATCATGTTCTCTTTTTTTCCGTGAGTTCTTCCCTGATCTTGCCATGTATAGAACTGAAGTTTCCCCCTTCCCCTGAGCACTCTCTATGCCCTTTTTCTGTGTTATTTTTCACTCTAGTCTTTAATGAACATCTGACTTGCTATGTATTTATATGCTTGTTGATTGTTTTTGTTTTCCCATGCGAGTATAAACTTCATGAAGACGGGAAGGGCATTCATTTTTTGTCATAGCCTAATTCATGATAAGCATTTAATACATGCTTGTTGAAATAAATAAATGTAGAGTTACTGTTGAATTCATTTTTAAAAAGCTGATGTTAGACTAATTTATATAATCCTAAGAGAAGCATGATTTTTGAGGCAAGTTTAATGTGACTTGCTCCAAACAGCGATTGATTTTCTAACAAAATAGTTTGCTTGCAGAGTGCTTTTAGAAATTTACATCTTAGGAATCAATACTCTTGGTTTATGAGTTGTATTATGTAAGTGGGCAGTCTCTCTTTGATAGATTTGCACACTTATCTGCCTTTTTCACTTATCTCTGTAGATATGAATGCTACAATACGAAGGATTGACCAGTTAACCAACATCTTGGCCCCTGTGGCTGTCGGCCAGATTATGACATTTGGCTCTGCAGTCATTGGCTGTGGTTTCATTTCGGCATGGAATTTGGTATCCATGTGTGTGGAATACTTTCTGCTCTGGAAGGTTTACCAGAAAACCCCTGCTCTAGCTGTGAAGGCTCCTCCTAAAGAGGAAACTGAGTTGAAACGGCTGAATTTATACAAAGGTAAACTCAACACAATGTTCAATCCCTTTACTTTGATTTGCAGATCTTATATGTTGGTTGAGACCAAAATAATTTTGAATTTATGTCAGGTTTAGTTATTAATGATAGCCTGCATGAGGTTAACTCTTATCAACATGGTAACAAGTTAAAACCCAGTCTTCTGAGGATCTGTGGAACAAATCTGGGTTGAACCTCAAGGGGTTGGAATGGGACCTCTGGCCCTTTTTCTTAATGTGAATAGCAGGCACAGAGGGGCAATTAATTGAGGACTGGACAAAGTTGAGCATAGTAATGGGAAGAACACTGGGGGAAAGAGAAGAGAATTCCTAGAAGTCTGTAAAGAAGGGAGTTACATGCCATTTGTAAGACAGTGGAAGAGAGTGAGGATATGAGGTGGGCATTTTTCAAGAAGAGAAGAGGAGGTTGGGCTTCTGAGCAAATGGAATCTTAAATGGGCCCCAGAAATAAGGTCGTATATTTTCTCAGACAATTATTGTATTTTATCTGGTAAGTTTTCCTGCTGTTTACTTTGGTGGGATTATAATTTCTGAGAGAGAAGGGGGATGGGGAGGGGAGAAGTATCAATAGTATTTTGTTTATAACGTAAATACTTGGAGTTTATTCCTTGGCTGAAATCCTTAGATGAGTAAAAGAAAATACATATTATATTGTAGTAGCCCAGGGTGTCCATGGGTGATGCCCTCCATGGGTGAGGGAAAGGGGAGAGGAAAATTACTGGGTAACGTAGTTAGCTTTTTCCTCCATGTCCCCTCCCTCAAATAATAATGTCTTTTATTAACAGAATCTGAGCCAAAACCCCTGGAGGGAACTCATCTAATGGGTGAGAAAGACCCTGACATCCATGAACTTGAACATGAGCAGGAGCCAAGCTGTGCCTCCCAGATGGCTGAGCCCTTCCGCACCTTCCGAGATGGATGGGTCTCCTATTACAACCAGTCTGTGTTTCTGGCGGGCATGGGCCTTGCTTTCCTCTATATGACTGTCCTGGGCTTTGACTGCATCACTACAGGGTACGCCTACACTCAGGGGCTGAGTGGGTCCATCCTCAGTATTTTGATGGGAGCATCAGCCATAACTGGAATAATGGGAACTGTGGCTTTTACATGGTTGCGTCGGAGATGTGGCCTGGTTCGGACTGGTCTGATCTCAGGACTCGCCCAGCTTTCCTGTTTGATCTTGTGTGTGATCTCCGTGTTCATGCCTGGAAGCCCCTTGGACTTGTCTGTTTCACCTTTTGAAGATATCCGTACTAGGTTCATTCAAACAGAACCACTTTCAATTACACCTACAAAAATATCTGAAATCATCTCTACAACTGATACGCACATGTCAAACGGGTCTGTTCCTGCTAGTGTTGTCCCAGAGATGAGTTCTAAATCCGTGCCTATAATCTCTGTCAGCCTGCTATTTGCAGGCGTCATTGCTGCTAGAATCGGTAAGAAGTCTCCTTTTGTATATTAATGAACTAAAGTGTCTTTTTGCATTGGAGTTTCAGATAATTCAGCAGAAATTGGGCTAAAATATTCCCTGAATGTTAATTTAAGCAAAATCCACTCTTTATACTTATGTATAATCCAGTCATTTATTATGAAAATTTAACTTGATAGTTTAAAATAAGCTGTATTTTGTAGAGTGTGTATGTATATATACTTTCTTAAAACATGGTTAGGGCTTGAAAATTTTTACTAAGTGGATATCTTTCTCCTTTAATTTAGTTAATTTTAAAAAAGATATTATCAATAATAATTATACTTTTAGTAATTTAGAGCCTTTTTATTATTATAACTCTACCAAAAGGACTGTAATTTAGCAAATAGTTCAATGCAATAAAGTTAAAAAAAGTGGGGTTTAAATTTAAAAAAATAAGACACAATAGTTAGAGAAAAATCCTTTAGAGGTCTTCTCTAGCTGATGTTTCTTTGTTGTATACTTTGCCAAACAAATGATTTTTATAGCTCTGAAAGGAAGCATAATGTAAAAACCTCTTACAAAGGAAAATTTAAGTAATCATTAATAGAGTACTGATGAATTATCTCTGTCTGAATTCGTTCTTGAAACCATATTTATCTTGTGATACAAAGCAGTTCATTAATTTATTAAGGATATTAATATTAAAGCAAGACAGCTTTATTGTAGGGGCTTTAGAACCGAAGCAGTAAATGTATTAATGGCTTAAAGTTTCCTTACACTTTAAACCTAACAATGTATTGGGTCCATTCATTTTAAACTTTAAAAATACTAGTAATTATAATAGGATTTATTATGTCTCTGATTTCACAGTTTTGCTTTCAGAGTATGAATAATCACAGAAAAGAATTATTTCTTATGGCTGTAAAAACAATTTCTTAAAACCAGTAATAGCACAGTATTTATTAATGAAAAATAATTCTCTAAAATTCAGCTATGATAAATATACATATGGTGACTTTAAGGTAATAGTGTTAAGTATGTATATTGTATATGTCAACAGATATTTAATATATAGTTCTGAAATGTATGGCTGTAAGTTAAAATTAAGTTTCTAAGAAATATCTTTTATTTTAGGTCTTTGGTCCTTTGATTTAACTGTGACACAGTTGCTGCAAGAAAATGTTATTGAATCTGAAAGAGGCATTATAAATGGTGTACAGAACTCCATGAACTATCTTCTTGATCTTCTGCATTTCATCATGGTCATCCTGGCTCCGAATCCTGAAGCTTTTGGCTTGCTTGTGTTGATTTCAGTCTCCTTTGTGGCAATGGGCCACATCATGTATTTCCGGTTTGCCCAGAAAACTCTGGGCTCCCAGCTTTTTGCCTGTGGTCATGATGATAAAGAAGTTACAGATGCAGATCAAGCTAATACTTCTGACGTGTAAGACAGTTCAGCTCTTGCCGCCCCTGTTACTAGATTATGTAGAGCACATGTGCGTATTTTGTTCTTCAGAATTCCAATAAATTGCTGGGTGTCTCTCTCTGGTTTTACCATAGCTATGTCTTGAGGGCCGAAAGCTAGTTAGGAAGCGAGCCAGGAGAAATGAACTGGTTAATTTCCCTTATATTTAAGGATAGAAAAAAAAAATAAAGAGAAACTCAGTTTAAATACAGAGACTAGAATAGTAACACTGATTTTCCCTATTTCTCATGAGTGTAAAATTTTCCATAGAAGAGTGATTAGTCATGTGAATTAAATTATTTTTTGGCAGATATTTATTATCTGTACTAGAATTCAGATATGTCAGTTTGCCCTAACACTCTTGTTCAAGTCTAGTTAATTTACTTTTTAAAAAATCTTATTCTCAGTTATATTATAAAAAAAAATTCACTTCCAAGTTTGAAGATTAAAGTTTGATAACCAGTATTATCCCTGTTGTTCCTATTGCTGTTAAGGGATTGACATATATGTGGAGAAATGAAATACTTACTAGAATTCTTTAATAGGGTTTATGGTTTAACTTTAGAGAGCACCTTTGTATTTTTCTTATCAGCTAGGGCAAAATATTGTATTAAGCATATGTAGCACTTCATAAAATGGCTATTGTGTAAGCTACAGGTAAAAGCAAAGCTATAGGGTAGATTTATAATACAGTGAAGGCATGAGGACTTCAAACGTGCCAGCGGTTTGGCCATAGGAACTAGAAGTTAAAAGTCACAAGAAGGTCAAGATCCGGACTTAATCATGCCACTGTCCTTCATGATCTCTGTCTTGGAACATGAGGGAGCTGGCAAGTTAAATGTAGAAAGCAGGCCCAAACTTGGAAAGGTTTTGTTTTTATAAATCATTTGATTTACTTTTAACATGCTTGGTAGAACATTTTTACTTTTACTGTTTTGTACCCAGGAGTTATTTTTACCTAGTCGTAGAGCAAAACTGTTCATAAATGTATCCCTTTCAAACCTCTTTGAGAAAAATGAAGGGAAAAAAATCCTTTTTTATACATATTTTTTCAAAACTGTTTTGCAAGTCATTTTGCAGCATGCCAATACCAGCGGCATACTTTGCCTTAACCATTCATGCACTTTCATGGAGACTGCAATACATTGCGCTGAGCACTTTCTTTTTTCTTGAGGTTTAATCTTTTTCTTCTTTCTACAGTATGATGTAATGATTTACTATGTTGTAAAATCTTTGTAAAATATTTCTATATAAAAACGTTTTAAAAAATCTTGATTTCTTTTTCCTGAGTTGTGTTCCCTTGTTGTTTAATATTGCTTTTGTTAACAGAACATCTGTTTTAGATAGTATTTTTCTCTGTAAAGATCTATAATTTCGTAATAATTCACAATTTTAAGTGTTATCTCCCTGCTCATATGTCTCCTTTAT
Organism: Giraffa tippelskirchi; assembly: GCF_054371585.1. Classification (NCBI taxonomy): domain Eukaryota; kingdom Metazoa; phylum Chordata; class Mammalia; order Artiodactyla; family Giraffidae; genus Giraffa; species Giraffa tippelskirchi. The sequence continues at coordinate 69,721,580 of NC_137277.1, forward strand.
GGTGGCTTGGATAACAGTATAGGAAACATGAGCCCCAGAATTCATTCTTTGACCTTGAAGAAGTTGCTTTAAGCTCTCTTGAGTTCTATTTTCTCTTTTGTAAATTGGAAGTGTTATTATAAAACCAGCCGTACCTACATCACAGTTTTCCTGATTGAGTCAAGTAAGGTACTTCTTGTAGAAGTACTTTGTGGACTATAGGAAGAGGTACTATTAATAGTATTACTATAAGTCGGATCTAACTAATAACAGAGAGTTAGATTCCTGTTGAGAGGCCAGAGAGAGTAGAGCCACATGCTGTATTCAGCAAATGTTTGCTAAACAACCAATCTGTGTCCCAGACTGATTGGTCATTTGACTCAAAACATGGTTGATCAGAGACTCCTTTTCTTTTCCCCCCAAATTGGGAGCTTGAGGACTTCTGGCATCACCCCTAATTACTGATCAGCTGCTGACTTCTGAGTAGACAGTAGACGCCTCTGTTAGGTCTGGCTGCTGTCTTGAACAGGTCATCCACTTCTTCCCACAGGGGTCAAGCTAGGGTTAGAGGTCTGCCCTGTTTGTAGCTGTAATTGAAGGCCTGTGACCTTGTAAAATGAGTAAAACCATCTTAGCAAAGGAAGGTCTCATCTCTTAATGTGAGCATTTTGCCAGACTGTGGGCCTGGTGAGAGAGGCCCAGAGAGTGAGAGAGGCTCTGTGTGGGAGGAAGGAAAGAGGAGTTAGTTAACAGAAATGTTTATAGGTGCTGCCCTTATCTTTGCAGAGTGTTGCTCAGAGCAGGAGGAGAAGGGAAATGGAGGAAAATCACTGCTGGACAAGTCGGCCTTTGCTGGGAACTGCCCCAGGCATACTAGGGCTGGGTGGATGATGTGTGTCAATCTAGGTATGTTTCTAAATAGGGAGACAAACTCAGATTCCTACAGGGTCAATAGGTAATACAAATGAGTGAAGTGAAAACAGTCTTACATTTAACATATAATTGCATTTCACAAAAGTATCACTTATTTGTTCCCACTTAAATGATTACCATCTTTTTTTTTCTTCTTAATTCTGGCTCCGTCAGTAAAGAATCTGCTGGCAATGCAGGAGACCCAGGTTTGATCCCTGGGTCAGGAAGATCCCCCAAAGAATGAAATGGCAATTCATTCCAGTATTCTTGCCTGTGAAGTCCCACGGACAGAGGAGCCTGATGGGCTACAGTCCATGGGGTGACAAGAGTTGAACACAATGTAGTGACTAAACCACATACCACCACAATTCCCATGCAGGCTTCCTGTGGTTATTAAAATTGATTCTTTCCACATAGACATCTTTTGCATAGGAAAAACTATTCATTTCCTAAAGAAGTACGCCTATTCTCACTTTTTTCTTGGAGCATCTGGCTTCCTTGATATTCTTTTCATTTCCTGCCCCCGACCCACTTAAAGAAAGAAAGAAAAAGGTATAAGTAAGAAAGAACTTTCCTGTTCACCATAAGGAAAAACAATACAAGAGGGGAGCTAAACCCCTGAGTGTGCTTTTGGGGAAGTCACAGGGTATGCGAGCTGGAGAGCGCATACCTGGGATAAAGGAACAGCTAAGCAACATGGAATGGGAGCCTCTCTAGTCATATCTTTAATCTTTCAAGGGACGCTGGGATTCTGAAATTTTGTGTGACGTCTCCAAATCCTTCAATTCTGGCAATTAATTTGAAAATACTAAAACCATTTTTCTAGCCAAACCAAATACATCTGTAGGCTACTGATGAGCCACCCATGGGGTGCCATTTTTTAAGCTTTTCTCTAAGAGGACAGTTTGTTTGCAAGAGAATGGTATTCGAAAAAAATAAAAGGAGGTATGTATACAACACTGGTAGAGTACAAAGAACAAGAATGAACTTGGCAAACATTAATGGTGAAAAACACTAAGAGATTAGGCATCCTTTGTTAGAGATCATTTAAGATCAAATAATCTATGCATTTGTTACCTGCCATATTGATGCCAATGAGAATTCTGCCCCCTGTCCCTTATTCCATGTGTTGTTTATACAGTTGTGTTAAACGATAATGACGATTTAATTTTTTAAAATTTGTCTTAGGTATAAACATAATATGCTCCTATTTAAAAAAAAAAACAACACAGACTTTATTCAATTCCTCTCTTCCTACCCTCGGAGAAGGCAATGGCACCCCACTCCAGTACTCTTGCCTGGAAAATCCCATGGACGGAGGAGCCTGGTAGGCTGCAGTCCATGGGATTGCTAAGAGTCAGACATGACTGAGCGACTTCACTTTCACTTTTCACTTTCATCAATGGAGAAGGAAATGGCAACCCACTCCAGTGTTCTTGCCTGGAGAGTCCCAGGGACGGCGGAGCCTGATGGGCTGCCGTCTGTGAGGTTGCACAGAGTCAGACACGACTGAAGCGACTTAGCTGCAGCTTCCTACCTACTGTGAACAGTTTAGTGTATACTTCCAGAGAATTTTCTAATGAAAGTTTCAGAAATAACTTGTTATATAATTTGGTTTGTTCACCAAGATTGTATCATTATCTGTCTGTTGCTTGATCAGTCAATGTATATCCCCCCCTCCCCGCCCCCGCCAAATTCAGAGGGCTCTATTAAAGTCATGTTTGCATTAAGGGTATTGATATAGTAATTAAATTAAAAAGTGACATAGGTATACAAATTGCCAAGTCTAATTTTATTGTCTTTGAGAAGTAGATTTAGTCTGATATTACTTTCAAAAGACCGCTGAGTTTTACCGTTTTCTCCTCAAATGACACTTACTTGAAACTCTTATTACTTCAGTTAAGCCTTGCTTTTCCACGTATAATGTCTCCTTTTTTTCCTCTTGATCCACCATTCAGAGTAATCTTTGCTATCAGAACATTTTTGTTTTACAAGATAGCAATTCAAGAATAGAGTTGAAATGTTAGAATAACCTTGTGACAACACATATACTTTTATTACAAACAAGTCTGAACTGGTTACATTTAGTCACACTTTGAAAGCTAAATAAATTTTATGCCTTATATGGGTACTTGTTTACATTTTACAAGTCCAAAAGAGAGCAAGTATTTTATCTAAAGAATGGACAAATGAGAGGTGCAAAGTTCAAGTACTTTTTTCCAGTTCTATGTGAGTTATTACATATCTTCCTGTTTGTACATTTTCCTTATTGCATTTCACTAGGATAAAAGTGCATTGCAAACTTATTGAAATAGTTACTTTCAAAATTGTCTTAGAAAGTGGTTGTCCTTAACTTACGTATGCAGTTGTAGTGATGATAATGCAAAAATAATTAAACAGATTGAAGATGCAAGAAAATAAATATGTTTTATAGTAACTAGAATACTTCAGGAGAAATATATGTTTTGAAGAACTAATTTTCAAAGACCTAATGATAAATGATCCCTAATGAACAGGACATGGTCACATAGTAAATCATACACAAAGGAATAATTGAGCTTAATGTATATATATTCTAAAAAGAAAGGTTGTCCCATGATAGATTTATTTTTATTTAGTACTGTGTATTGACCAAATATATATATATCTTTTCTATTAATTCTAAGTTGTTTAAGTAAAAGACACTATGATGGAAAGGAAATAATATTTAACACCTGTATTTGTCAGCATTTTATTCATTTAATCCTCACTGTAACTCAGTGAAGAAGGTATTATTATCTGTGTTTTGTAGATGAGGAAACTGAGTCTTAGCGTGTCATGCACTTACATAGTTAGTAAGTATAGAATAGAATCTAAAATCATTTCTATCTGTCTCCAAAGGCTGTCTCCTTTCTTTCGTGACACAACTCCACCACGTTTTTTCTTTTCTCTAATGGGAAAGGTCAGAAATCCTAAGGGGATCTATTTATTTATGGCAAACATTTTAACTTACATAGTGAAGTGAGTGTAACTATGTTAACTGACTCACTGAACATGAGAATTTCTTTTTTCCAGACAGCTCAAGTTTTCCCAGTATTCATAATGGTCACCTGTTTTAAATGTCTTCATTGGTCCTTGTGCAGTGCTTACAATACTTTGGGACTTTCTTAATACCTGTACGAGGTGGAATACAGAAATAATTAGGAGTGGTAGAGAGACCTGGGTTCAGATTTTGACCTTGCTATTAGTAATTACTAGCTTCTGTGCTCTGGGAATGTTTTCAAACTTCCCTGAACTTCTGCTCTTCATTCACATAATGGGAATATTTAATACCTAACATATAGGGGATTAGAACTCTTAGTAAAGTACCAAATATATAGCCCCAAAGTGTTTCTTAAATTCATATGAGGAATAATTAAGGATATTTTCTGTTTCAACATATTTATTGTTACATGAATTATTCTTATGCAAAGTGTCATGTTGAAAGAGCTGTTTAGTTAAATATACCTGTTAATTTTTTTCTTCAAATGTGACATATTTTCTTTGATAGTAGGAGTCTACGAAGAGATTTGTTTAAAATAAAGAAACTAAATCGTTTACTTCCTGTTCTTTGGAAAACAGCTGAAATTTCTACTGTGGTCATTATAAAGAACCTCTACGGAAAAAAAAGGAGGAAAATTTTCATCACTTTTTTACTTTTACTAAAGTATAGTTGATTTACAATATAGTACTAGTTTCAGGTGTGCAATACAGTGATTCAAGATTTTTATAGATTAGACTCTACTTGAAGTTGTTATTAAGGTATTGGCTATATTCTCTGTTGTATATTATGTCCTTATATATTATTTATTTTATTTATAATGCTTTGTACCTCTTTAATCCTCTACTCTCATCTTGCCTCTCCCCTCATTTCTGTTCCCACTGGTAACCACTAGTTTGTTTTCTATACCTGTGAGTCTGTTTCTGTTTTGTTATATTCGTGTATTTATTTTATTTTTTAGATTCTGCATAAAAGTGAAAACATACAGTATTTGCCCTTCTCTGTCTGATTTATTTCACTAAGCATAATACCCTCCAGGTCCATCCATGTTGTGACAAATGGCAAAATTCATTCTTTTTATGACTAATATTTCATGGTATATACCACATCTTTGTCCATTCATCTATTGATGGAACTTAAGTTGCTTCCTTATTGTGGTTGGCTATTGTCAATAATGCTGCCGTGAATATCGGGGTAACTTTTCAAATTAGTGTTTTCTTTTTCTTTGAATATATACCCAGGGGCATAAACAGCTCATACAATTCTATATCAGAAAAACAAACAACCTGATTAAAAAATGGGCAGAAGACCTAAATAGTCATTTTTCCAAAAAAGACATAAAGATGGTTGAACAAGCACATGAAAAGATGCACAACATTGCGAATTATCAGGGAAATGCAAATCACAGCTACAATAAGATATCCCCTCACACTTGTCAGGAAGGTTATTGTCAAAAAGACAACAAATAACAAATGTTGGTAAGGATGTGGAGAAAAAGGAACCCTTGTACCTTGTTGGTAGGAATGTAGATTGGTGCAGCCACTAAGGACAACAGTATGGAGGTTCTGCATAAAACAAAAAATAGATCTACCATGTAATCCAGCAATTCCATTCCTGAGTATATACCTAACATCATTTCCTAGACTTCTAGGTAGTTATCTGCAAAAGAAAAGGTTAGAGGAAAAGATGGAGAGAAGAAGGAATGAAGGGTATTGGGGAGAGTGGGGAGGGAATTCGCAGCCCAAGTTGTTAGTAAACAGGGTGGTACGTCTACTTATCCATTCTACTCCTCAAATGTGGAGAAATAACTCCAGGAAGAATGAAGAGATGGAGCCAAAGCAAAAACAACACCCAGTTGTGGGTGTGACTGGTGATGGAAGCAAGATCTATTGCTGTAAAGAGCAATATTGCATAGGAAGCTGGAATGTTAGGTGCATGAATCAAGGCAAATTGGAAGTGGTCAAACAGGAGATGCCAAGAGTGAACGTCAACATTCTAGGAATCAGCGAACTAAAATGGATGGGAATGGGTGAATTTAACTCAGATGACCATTATATCTACTACTGTGGGCAGGAATCCCTTAGAAGAAATGGAGTAGCCATCATAGTCAACAAAAGAATCCGAAATTCAGTACTTGGATGCAACCTCAAAAACGACGGAACGATCTCTGTTCGTTTCCAAGGCAAGCCATTCAATATCATGGTAATCCAAGTCCATGCCCCGGCCAGTAATGCTGAAGAAGCTGAAGTTGAACGGCTCTATGAAGACCTACAAGACCTTCTACAACTAACACCCAAAAAAGTTGTCCTTTTCACTATAGGGGACTGGAATGTAAAAGGAGGAAGTCAAGAAACTCCTGGCAAATTTGGCCTTGGAGTACAGAATGAAACAGGGTAAGGGCTAATAGAGTTTTGCCAAGAGAATGCACTGGTCATAACAAACACCCTCTTTCAACAACACAAGAGAAGACTCTATACATGGACATCACAAGATGGTCAATTCTGAAATCAGATTGATTATATTCTTTGCAGCCAAAGATGGAGAAGCTCTATACAGTCAGCAAAAACAAGACCGGGAGCTGACTGTGGCTCAGATCACGAACTCCTTATTGCCAAATTCAGACTTAAATGGAAGAAAGTAGGGAAAACCAGTAAACCATTCAGGTATGACCTAAATCAAATCACTTATGATTATACAGTAGAAGTGAGAAATAGATTTAAGGGACTAGATCTGATAGAGTGCCTGATGAACTATGGACAGAGATTTCTGACATTGTAAAGGAGACAGGGATCAAGACAATCCTCAAGAAAAAGAAATGCAAAAAAGCAAAATGGCTGTCTGAGGAGGTCTTACAAATAGCTGTGAAAAGAAGAGAAGCAAAAAGCGAAAGAGAAAAGGAAAGATACACCCATTTGAATGCAGAGTTCCAAAGAATAGCAAGGAGAGATAAGAAAGCCTTCCTCAGCGATCAATGCAAAGAAACAGAGGAAAACAATAGAATGGGAAAGACTAGAGATCTCTTCAAGAAAATTAGAGATACCAAGGGAACATTTCATGCAAAGATGGGCTCAATAAAGGACAGAAATGGTATGGACCTAACCGAAGCAAAAGATATTAAGAAAACGTGGCAAGAATACACAGAAGAACTATACAAAAAGATCTTCATGACCCAGACAATGACGATGGCGTGATCACTCACCTGGAGCCAGACATCCTGGAATGGGAAGTCAAATGGGCCTTAGGAAACATCACTACGAACAAAGCTAGTGGAGGTGATGGAATTCCAGTTGAGCTATTTCAAATCCTAAAAGATGATGCTGTGAAAGTGCTGCACTCAATATGCCAGCAAATTTGGAAAACTCAGCAGTGGCCACAGAACTGGAAATGGTCAGTTTTCATTCTAATCCCCCCAAAAAGCAATGCTAAAGAATGTTCAAACTACCACACAGTTGCACTCATCTCACACGTTAGTAAAGTAATGCTCAAAATTCTCCAAGCCAGGCTTCAACAACATGTGAACCATGAACTTCCAGATGTTCAAGCTGGTTTTAGAAAAGGCAGAGGAACCAGAGATCAAATTATCAACATCTGTTGGATCATCAAAAAGCAAGAGAGTTCCAGAAAAACATCTATTTCTGCCCTATTGACTATGCCAAAGCCTTTGACTATGTGGATCACCACAAACTGTGGAAAATTCTGCAAGAGATGGAAATACCAGACCACCTTACCTGCCTCTTGAGAAATCTGTTTGCAGGTCAGGAAGCAACAGTTAGAACTGAACATGGAACAACAGACTGGTTCCAAATAGGAAAAGGAGTATGTCAAGGCTGTATATTGTTACCCTGCTTATTTAACTTGTATGCAGAATACATCATGAAAAACACTGGGCTGGATGAAGCACAAGCTGGAATCAGAATTGTCGGGAGAAATATAAATAACCTCAGGTATGCAGATGACACCCCCCTTTTGGCAGAAAGTGAAGAAGAACTAAAGAGCCTCCTGGTGAAAGTGAAAGAGGAGAGTGAAAAAGTTGACTTAAAGTTCAACATTCGAAAACTAAGATCATGGCATCCAGTTCCATCACTTCATGGCAAACAGATGGGGAAATAGTGAAAATAGTGGCAGACTTTATTTTCTTGGGTTTCAAAATCACTGCAGATGGTAACTGCAACCATGAAACTAAAAGATGCTTACTCCTTGGAAAGAAGTCATTACCAACCTAGACAGCCTATTAAAAAGCAGAAACATTACTTTGCCAACAAAGGTCCATCTAGTCAAGGCTATGGTTTTTCCAGTAGTCATGTATGGATGTGAGAGTTGGACCATAAAGAAAGCTGAATGCCGAAGAATTGATGCTTTTCAACTGTGGTGTTGGAGAAGACTTGAGAGTCCCTTGGGCTGCAAGGAGATCCAACCAGTCCATCCTAAAGGAAATCAGTCTGAATATTCATTGGAAGGACTGATGTTGAAGCTGAAACTCCAATACTTTGGCCACTTGATGTGAAGTACTGACTCAGTGGAAAAGACCCTGATGCTGGGAAGGATTGAAGGCAGGAGGAGAAGAGGAATGGAAGAGGATGAGATGGTTGGATGGCATCATCGACTAATGGACATGAGTTTAAGTAAACTCTGGATGTTGGTGATGGACAGGGAGGCCTGGTGTGCTGCAGTCCTTGGGGTCGCAAAGAGTCGGACACGGCTGAGTGACTGAACTGAGCTGAACTGAACTGAACTCCTCAAACGCCAGTGATATGAAAGGAAAAGAGTACCAAAAACATGTCAGCTCCTTCTTTTAAAAGCAGGCTAGCCTGGAACCATTAGTGGATCAAAAATAGATTTCTGATTATGTCAAGTGTCATATAAGCCATTTTGGCATATATTGGCATATAAGTCGCAAAAGATGCAAGCCATCTTTCCCGGAAAGGCTTGGGTTCCCAGTGAGGGGAATGGGCAGATGGATTGTATTTAATATATAAAATTGCAGCTCCTTCCCATCTATGCAGACCTTGTATGTGGAGCTTGTTTGCAGTGCTAATTAGCCTTGGAAAGATCTCTTAGTGAGCATGTGGGCAGTAGAAAAGAGCCTCCTGCTCTTATATTGAAAGTGAAACCCTGATTGCCTTTGTGTTCTCGCTTATGTACCTTAAAAGAGCCTACCCATCAGCATGACTTGCCCACTTACCCTGAAATCTTCCCAGTCAGTAGCACATTTTGAGAAAAAAACCACCTACTCAACAGTAGCGGAAATCCACCCAAACTCCTTGAGTTCATTAATCTAGCCTTTCCTTTGTAAGTATGAACAGATGATAGCAGGGGGAAAGCAACAGCACCAAATAACAGAACTAAGATGAATAAAGAAGGTGATGGATCAAAAAAGAATCAAAGAAAGTGATAATTCAGGTAGGAAAATGACTTTTTTTCAACTCTAGTTAATATCCTCAGAAAGATTTTTTAAAAGGATGGCATCTATTAAGAAAGTATCAGGTTGTGTGCAGAAAGAGAACAGGAGAAAATAATTGGAAATTAAAAATGTTGCCCCCCTAAGTTCAATGAAAAGATGAATTTAAAAGTAGAGGAGTGAGAGAAAAATATAGAATGAGAAAAAAATAGGTGACCTTAAACATTAATCCAGGGTTGCCAAACATCTTGCTACTAAGAAATCAAGTAGTTCAGTTCAGTTCAGCCACTCAGTCGTGTCTGACTCTGCGCTGACAGCTCAGTTAGTAAAGAAATCAAGTAAGAGGAGCAGAAAAATGGAGATGAATGGGAGGGGAAGGAAAAGAAACTGGATTGCTTTGATAATATGAGGAAGGGTGCATATGTTTCTTGTCTAATAGGGGAAAAAAAGCAACTAGAAAACTCGGGAAAAAAGCAACTAGAAAACTCAGAATAAAACCTAAAACTTGTATAAGAAAGTCATTTCCATATATAAAACAAAGTAAACTGTGCATGATTCCAGCTGAATTAATTTTACTTTAATTCTCTGATCATTTTCTTTGAATGGCAAAGTTTTCCTTACATAGGATTACATTTCTTTCTCCTGAAGTTCAAACGGCATAGTTGAATCTGCAATGAATAATAATGACATGATAATAGTGTTGTACTGGCTGTTTGTTTTTCATTTTTAGAATTAACCTCTAAACAAAGCTCAGAGTCTTCCATACAAGTTATAAACAAGGTCAGGGTGGCTGTAGATATAATTATTCTAAATAGTGATAATTTAAAAGTTCTGGTGTAGTTGACAAAGCTGGGAGCTGGGGGTAGAGAAAGGTAAAGGTAATGTAGGGGTCTTATTCCCCCATTACACTGAAAAAGAATTAAGATACTGTCTAAAATGATGAAACAATAATGTAAGCATTTTATTTGAAATTGTATGCCTTGTATTATTTGCAATTATATGAAATTATGAAATAATTCTTATTATATGAATTACGTAACCAATAAAAAGAGCTAAGAAACCAACAAAACCTGGGAGAAGGGGTAGGGGAGAAGCAAGGAGTAACGTGAGGTGAATCACTCCTCTGTCATAGTGGATCATTAAGAGATATTGTCTTAGGTCGCTAAATCAAGAAATAGAGATAAATTAGTAGTTTGAGAATTAGATGTAGCTGGCTTACTCTCAGCCTCTCTAGCACGTCCTGGTAGCTATCTGTCTTTTATCTACACATTTATTAATAAGCTCAGTTCTCAAATACAACTCCCAATGAGCCCATTGATCGAATTTCTTAGAGGATAATTTGTTGATTTGAACTTACACGTTTAGGAAGGCATGAACAGACATTTTCAAAAGTTTATTGTTGTGATATGTTAATGGCCATTGATGACCGAATATGTAACAGACTATCTTCCTTTTTTATGTAAATTTGTTTATTTTTGGCTGTGCTGGGCTGTCGTTGCTGTGTGGGCTTTTCCTCCAGTTGCAGAGAGCAGGGGCTATTCTCTAGTCGCAGTGTGCAGGCTTCTCGTCGCGCTGGCTTCTCTTGCAGAGCGTGGCATTTGGGGCACATGGGCTTCAGTGGACGTGGTTCCCAGGCTCTTAGGCTCTATAGTTGTTGCACAGGGCCCAGTTGCTCCGAGGCATGTGGGATCTTCTCCAGACTAGGATTGAACCCATGTCCCCCGCATTGGCAAGCAGATTCTTTACCACTGAGCCACCAGGGAAGCCCCAGACTGCCTTCTTTTAAAAGTGAAAAGTATATTTGTGTAAAGTGGAAGGAAAAGACTGTGTGACCTTAGATCCATATCTAAGTTAATTGCAGTATTTATGCTATAAATATACGCCATGCATGTGAGCTCAGTCATGTCTGACTCTTTGTGACCCCATGGACTATGGCCCACTAGGCTCCTCTGTCCATGGAATTTTCCTACTCCAGGAAATATATGCCATCATGTGCTGTAAATTATAATCATATATAATTGTGCTGACTATAGCTTGTATGTTCCTCGTGTCTGATACTTCTTTTTCATGCTTATTTCTAAACATCCTTTCTTTAACTTTCTCTTTCTTTTCCCTGGAAGTATTTCATTCATATTCACCAATGTTTTACATTTCTTAAAACTTTGGGTGACTTCACTGGCCGTCCAATGGTAAAGACTTTGCCTTCTAATGCAGGGATTGCGGGTTCAATCCCTGGTTGAGGAAGTATCCATCCCACATACTTTGAGGCCAAAACACCAAAACATAAAATAGAACCAATATTGTAAGAAATTCAACAAAGACTTTAAAACTGGTCCATGTCAAAAATAAATAAATAAAACTTTTGGACCATTGATTTTAAATAAATAAATATTTAGCAATGCATATGTCTTAATAAGCTTTTCTGTACTATGTTAAGATTAAAATGATAACACGTGCTTAATGTGTTGAAATTCCAAACTTAATTTCCAAAAAATTAAGTAAACAAACACTAAGGAAGGCATGACTCCCCCATCAGTGTCAATATTTATAAAATAGGAGTCATAGTTTTCACGTGATCATTAACAGCTGATGCTTTCATTGGCTGGAAGAGCATGTGAAAATCACACCCAGCTTAAACTCAGGGAAATAAACCCAATGGTGAGGTAACCACATGAACACCTACGAATAATGTGAAATGATTATCTCTAGTTGGTGTGTTTGGGGCTAAATCTTTCTACTTACTACCATTCTGTCTGATGGTTTTTAAAGCAACAGTAGAACCATCAACACCAAAACTAACACTGTCCTCTAGAATATGTTCAGAAATACACTAACACTTTGAATATGGACTTTTAGTCTCTGTGTTAGTAACTAATTTCAGTTCAGTTCAGTTCAGTCGCTCAGTCCTGTCCGACTCTTTGCGACCCCATGAATTGCAGCACGCCAGTCCTCCCTGTCCATCACCAACTCCCGGAGTCTACCCAAACCCACGTCCATCGAGTCAGTGATGCCATCCAACCATCTCATCCTCTGTTGTCCCCTTCTCCTCCCGCCCCCAATCCTACCCAGCATTAGGGTCTTTTCCAATGAGTCAACCCTTCACATGAGGTGGCCAAAGTATTGGAGTTTCAGCTTCAACATCAGACCTTCCAGTGAACACCCGGGATTGATCTCCTTTAGCATGGATTGATTGGATCTCCTTGCAGTCCAGGGGACTCTCAAGAGTCTTCTCCAACACCACAGTTCAAAAGCATCAATTTTTTGGTGCTCAGCTTTCTTCACCATCCAACTCTCACATCCATACATGACCACTGGAAAAACCATAGCCATGACTAGACAGACTTTTGTTGGCAAAGTAATGTCTCTGCTTTTAAATATGCTATCTAGGTTGGCCATAACCTTCCTTCCAAGGAGTAAGCGTCTTTTAATTTCATGGCTGCAGTCACCATCAGCAGTGATTCTGGAGCCCAAAAAAATAAAGTCTGACACTGTTTCCACTGTTTCCCCATCTATTTCCCATGAAGTGATGGGACCAGACGCCATGATCTTAGTTTTCTGAACGTTGAGCTTTAAGCCAACTTTTTCACTCTCCTCTTTCACCTTCATCAAGAGGCTCTTTAGTTCTTCTTCACTTTCTGCCATAAGGGTGGTGTCATCCGCATATCGGAGGTTATTGATATTTCTCCCAGCAATCTTGATTCCAGCTTGTCTTTCTTCCAGCCCAGAGTTTCTCATGATGTACTCTGAATATAAGTTAAATAAGCAGGGTGACAATATACAGCCTTGACAGACTCCTTTTCCTATTTGGAACCAGTCTGTTGTTCCATGTTCATTTAGAGGACTCTTTTGCAGTATCTGATATGTTATTTACTCCCTATTTCATGTATTTAAAATGTCATATTACTGCCTAATAATAATTATAATATAGTAGTAATTAGAGACCATTTGTTGCTGTTTGGTCATTGAGTCATGTTCGACTCTTTTGCGACCCACTAAACTGTAGCCCACCAGACTGCCATGTCTATGAGATTTCCCAGGCAACAATACTGGAGTGGGTTGCCATCTCCTCCAGGGAATCTTTCCAGCCCAGGGACCAAACCTGGGTCTCCTATGTTGGCAGGCAGGTTCTTTGCCACTGAGCAACCTGGGAAGCCTGGTTAGGGACCATGTCTACCTACAATTTCTATCTGTTACTATAGTTCAAAAGCACTAACTCCAGAATGTATTTGCCGTCTGGCTAGAGGAAAACCTCACATGATGAAGTCAACAAGCTGATAAGAAGAGCTTATTGTGAAACATTTTTGAGTGTTGCTCAGTGCCAAAATATTTTTTTCAATGTCAAAATAGAGACAGAGTTCACTGGAAAATTTGGAGCTGAAAGAAAGCATGCCTAAAGCAAGACCCTGAAGCAAACACTGCTAGCTATCCCTCACCCCCACAGTCGCTGGCGGTAGATGTCTGCTGCTGGGCAAATTATCCTCGTTGCCAGTTTGCAGATGCAGAAAGTGAGACATGTTTCCAGTAGCCAATCAGTGTCAGGCACTGTCACAGCTGAAACAGCAGTACTCAGAGGCTTCTGAAGGATGTTGGTTAACTCATTGGGTCCCTGTGTCTTGTTTGAAGAGAGACAGATCCATCGGAAAAGGTGTTATTTTGCATTTCTGCACAATGTATGTATCTCACTAAAACCAATGGGAAAAACAGTATCTTGATGTCAGAAAACACACTGCTGTCCTGAACAATAGATTACTTTACTAGATGTTTGTTTGAGCTCGCAAATGGTTGAGCAACTGGGTGCCCGCTCTTTCCAACCTCTGAGCTTAATGCAGCAAAAATAGCATAAATAGGATATCAGGGATATTCAAGAGCTGACGATTTAGCTCACTAAATTGTAGCTATTATTGGATACCATATTCACATGTTATGTGGGATTATTTCTAGACTATTCTGTTACATTCACTGAAATCTAGAAATTCGTGAGACAGCACCAATTCTAGCTTTATCTTATGTGTAGACAAGTTCTCTTATTCTTTTTCAGAATTTTCCTGATTCTGTGTTTTTTTTCTAGATGAACTTTGGAGTCATTTTATCAATTCCTAACAAGCTTATTGAGATTTTGGTTGTTATTATAGAGAATAGATCTAATTAAGAAAAATTGAGTTCTTTACAGTTTTGAATTTTTCTTTCCATTAAATAGGTATATTACTCTATTTATTCAAGTGTTTTTTGTGTTATTTAATAAGGACTTATAGTTTTATTCGTACAGGTCATTTTCATTTCTTGATACTGAATATTCTGAGCTAAGTCTTGAAGGATGAACAGGAATAGCTAGACAGAAGGAGAAAACTTGTCTAGCAGTGTCTCTTTAGGTGCCAGAAGTCATAGTTATGCTTGGAACATTTCTAGTTCTAGAAATAATGTTCTTCAGTCAATCCACATAATACACAAGTAGTAAACTGAACTGGAAAAAATGTGTTCTTTCCTGCAAAGAAGTGGAGTGGGGCAGGTGGCCAATATAAGAAATGTTTGTGCAGCTGTAGCCTGAGCTCATCCAAGAAACTTTTGGGGACTGGCAACAACATACATGTGCAGATTCTTCTGAACCTATTCACTCTTCAAAAAAATCCAAAAATCACTCTGTGTGTATGAGCCAAGAAGTTTGAATATGGATTGATGTGTGTTTGTGGGTGTTTTGAGCAGAACAGGAACTAGGCAATTTTGTGAAGTGGTTCCAGTTTTCCTACATTTGCCATTTGAGCTCATGTTCAGCCCATCTTACCACAACTTCAGAAGCATGGCCTTGGAATACCAGTGCTAGGGTTTAATTTCCTGCCCAGGTATTTACATTCTGTGCCCTGTTCAAGCTAACACTAAGCAGAGCCCTCTCCCTCAAATACCAAGTCATGAATAGCTGGTCTTAGTTAATCTGTGCTTAGCCAAGTGGTGAAATAAACTGCAATGTGCTCCTCTCCTACAGAATGTATCTCAAGGTGCTTTTTATCTAGAGTATTCCTTCAGAGCTCAGAATTTTAGAGATTTATGGTCCCCCATCCTGTGACACTTTATTTCTACTCTCTATACCCCAAAGGGGTATATGATTGTATCCCCTCTTCTCTAAGCCGTCAACAATATCATGTATATTTGGGTAAGGGGATCCATTTTATTCTTAGGGCATGAGTCGAACCTATATGCCAACCTACAACCTAACTGTTGAAAAAAATAATAATCAGGCCATTGCTTTCTTCTGTTCTACCAGCCTGATTGATCTTATATCTCATATGAGACAACCAGGAGCACTGATGTTAATATTATCCAACATTGCCTTCATGTTAATTAAATTTTTACACTTCTCCAACTCTAAAAATCCTGGTGATTCCATTAATAAAATGGTTCCTTCTACTATTCCACCATAGCTTTACAGGGGCTTAGGAAAAATTCTGAAAAAGGTAGTTAGAGTACAAAAATTAAAAAAGGAAAAGACATGCTAAATTATTAGACAAAAAACAAACAAAAAATGTTCTAAAATCAAATTGTAGTAATAGTTGCACAAATCTATGAGTATACTAAAAACCACTGAATTGAGCATTTTAAGTGGGTGAAACGTATGTGAATTATATCTCAATAAAGCTATTTTTAAAAAAGTCAAAGAAATGCAGATACCTTACAGCCTAAAACAAAAACAAACAAACAAAAAAACCAACCATAATTATCAGTTTAATTTGACAGTGTAACTAATTGCTATGAGTAATAATATTTAAGGCAGCTTGAGTGGCTTCTTCAAAGAAGGCAGTTTATATAAAGTCTCAATATTCATAGTAAGCTTATGAGGAAGGAAAGGTTATTATTATCCTTATTTCACACTTGGGAATTTGATTCTTAAAGAGGTTAAATGTCTTGGTTAAAGTGATACATTTAGTAGGGAATGGAGTTGGGGTTGGAGCCTAGTCATCTGACTTCAGGGCACAACCCCTGAAACACCGAGCTAATCCAAGCACTCAGGACTGATGTGGTTTTGACTGCCCTTTGCTGTAAACTTCAATTATCCCAGATATTAGTATCAGTCTCTGAAAGACCTAGACAACTTCTTTCATCTAAGTGGTTCTAGTTGTGGCTTGTAATTTTATGCAATAAGATCTATAGAACAGTTGTTTACACACAATAGCTTCTCAATAATCTTTACTTAATATACATTTCTGAAAAAAAGTGTCAGATTTTGCAACTCGAATTACAGTTTAAAATAATTCAAGGCTAGAGTAGCTTACAGCAGAAAGGGATCTCTATGCCTCTTATACAAATAAATTAAAATGGTGAATATTTTCCATGTTTGTAAACTCATATTTTAGACTCACATTTCTTTCAAGCAAGGTATTTGAAAAATGTGATGGTGTTACATTTCTTTCCATTTTTAGAAATTCCAGTAACATTATCACTGACTATCTCACCAGCTCAGGGGAAAGGAGGAGAAAGCAGAACCTTCAATTCCTCTATAAGTAAACTCAGCTTTCAAGATAAATAAAAAATAGACTTAGATGATTTAATGTGAACTTGTAAGAAAACACAAACAGGAACATCTTTCATCACTATTGAAAGTTAAGTTTATGAAATTAGGAGACAAAACCAAGCGTTGGTCTCTTGCCCGAAATCTTGTACTAAAGAGTAACAGACCCAGGCACATGTAAGGATTTTGTCATGGAGACATTCTTAAGATTAAGATTTGGGATTACTTCTTCTGCGTCACTTTCAACAGGGCTCATGGGTACATGAAGTTTCCTTCTGCTGGCCTTCATCCCTCTCCTCCAAGTCCTCGGTCATTAGCAGCCCATGGAACCTTCACAAGAGAGTTATTACGATGTTTCGAAAATAAGGTTCTTTAACCTAATAATCACTGTTGTTATTGTTGTTCAGTCGCTCAGTTGTGTCTGACTATCTGTGACCCCATGGACTGCGCATGCTAAGCTTCCCTGTTCTTTACTATCTCCTAGAGTTTGCACAAATAATCAATGTAAATAACAAAATAGATAGATCAAATGATAATTGCAACCTTCTGCTCATCTATTGGTTGGGAAGTTTATAACAGAATTTCTTGGTGTGTCAGGTTGACTTCTCAGTATCCTTTATAGTTTAAATTAATAGTCTTTAGTTCAGTCAGTTCAGTTCAGTCGCTCAGTCGTGTCCGACTCTTTGCGACCCCATGAATTGCAGCACGCCAGGCCTCCTTGTCCATCACCAACTCCCAGAGTTTACCCAAACCCATGTGCATCGAGTCAGTGATGCCATCTAACCATCTCATCCTCTGTCGTCCCCTTCTTCTTCTGCCCTCAAACTTTCCCAGCATCAGGGTCTTTTCTAATGAGTCAGCTCTTCACATGAGGTGGACAAAGTATTGGAGTTTCAGCTTCAACATCAGTCCTTCCAATGAACACCCAGGACTGATTTCCTTTAGGATGGACTGGTTGGATCTCTTTGCAGTCCAAGGGACTCTCAAGAGTCTTCTCCAACACCACAGTTCAAAAGCATCAATTCTTCGGCGCTCAGCTTTCTTCACCGTCCAACTCTCACATCCATACATGACCACTGGAAAAACCATAGCCTTGACTAGACGGACCTTTGTTGATAAAGTAATGTCTCTGCTTTTTAATATGCTATCTAGGTTGGCCATAACTTTCCTCCCAAGGAGTAAGCATCTTCTAATTTCATGGCTGCGATCACCATCTGCAGTGATTCTGGAGCCCCCCCCAAAAAACAAACCTGATTCCCCATCCATTTTCCATGAAGTGATCAGACTGGATGCCATGATCTTAGTTTTCTGAATGTTGAGCTTTAAGCCAACTTTTTCACTCTCCTCTTTCACTTTCATCAAGAGACTTTTTAGTTCCTCTTCTCTTTCTGCCATAAGGGTGGTGTCATCTGCATATCTGAGGTTATTGATATTTCTCCCGACAATCTTGATTCCAGCTTGTGCTTCTTCCAGCCCAGCATTTCTCATGATGTACTCTGCATATAAGTTAAATAAGCAGAGTGACAATATACAGCCTTGACGTACTCCGTTTCCTATTTGGAACCCGTCTGTTGTTCCATGTCCAGTTCTAATTGTTGTTTCCTGACCTACATACAGGTTTCTCAAGAGACAGGTCAGGTGGTCTGATATTCCCATCTCTTTCAGAATTTTCTACAGTTTATTGTGATCCACACAGTCAAAGGCTTTGGCATAGCCAGTAAAGCAGAAATAGATGTTTATCTGGAACTCTCTTGCTTTTTCAATGATCCAGTGGATGTTGGCAATTTGATCTCTGGTTCCTCTGCCTTTGCTAAAACCAGCTTGAACATCTGGAATTTCACAGTTCATGTATTGCTGAAGCCTGGCTTGGAGAATTTTGAGCATTACTTTGCTTTAGTCTTTAGTTAGTAGTCTAATTAAAGTACAGAGCAAGCCATTGGAAGAGTATATGGGGTAAAAAGAGATGGATTATATAGAATATTCAGTTTTTATAATTGCAATCTAGTAGACAGGATAACACAAACATGCCCATGACTTTAAGGCAAGGCCTATGGGGGGGAAAAGTCAATTAAGATGTTTGTTGAGTGTATTCCATGAGCCAATCCCTCTGTCAGGGTGGTGTTAAGTGGAACAATAGAGGTTCCAAATAAAGGCTAAGCCACAGAGATCCTGTTGGATGATCAGAAAATGACTTCATAGAGAATATGGAATAAATAAGTCTTTAGCCTTAAAGAATGCACTGTTTGGAAAAATCCCATTTTTGTCAAATCTATTTTTGAAAAAAAAAGCAAGGAGTCTAGTTTGGTCAAAGATGGGAGTACCTGTACAACACTGGCCAGAAATAAAGGAAATCAGAAGAGTATATCCATTGTATAGAGGTCACAGATGCCAGTTTACAACTTTGGCCTCAGTTTAATATTTATAGAGAATGAGGGAATCAATTACGTTTTTCAGCTGAACTTTTGGAAGCAGGAGAAGCAGGGTATAGTTTAGCAAAGAGCAGAGAGCACCTGAGACAACAGGAGACAATTTAAAATCCTCAGATTAAAAAAAAAATGGGACAAGTACAAGCCAGAGGAACACCATTACAAGTCAGAGGTAGAGGCAAAAGGTTTTCTAGAAAGATGGATATATGAGAAGAGGAACAGACATATATGATGATCACAAGTTTTCAAGGCTGGTTGAGCAGAAGAATAATAAATTAACAGAAACAGTGTGATGCAGAGGAGAAGATGACTTAGGGTGAAGGATGGCATGATATTTTCAGTTGTAGTTTTATTGAGTTTCAGGTACAAACAACTGGACATGTGAGTCTATAGTGAGGTAGAGAAGTCAAGGCTAGAAATACCAGTTTAGGAATCAGGCACCTAAAATTGATCACTGGAACCAAGAATAAAGGCAGTCACGAGATAGAGCAGGGAAAGAGGACAGAACTGGAGTATAATGTGGAGAAAATTCTACACTTTCTCAAAAGAGGACCGTGACACACTGCAGATGGCAAAGAGTGAGAAGAAGGCAAGAAGAGACTCAAAATGGAAGGACTTCCCTGGAGATCCAATGGTGGAGACTCTGCACTTCCAACACAGGGGCTGCAGGTTCGATCCTAGTCAGGGACCTAAGATCTCACATGCTACACAGCATGGCAAAAACATACAGACAAAAAGCCCAAAACCCACTGGAGAGCTAGGCATGGAAGCCAGGGTTTATGGAAGAAAGTCAACAATGGCAAAGACTACCACAGTGATGAGGTGACAGTCTCTCAGACTTTCATAGCAAAAGTCCACCCCCAGGCCAACTTACCTCCATTTTTAAGGAACAAGATTAACTCTCTTACCTAAAATGCTCTCATTCTTTTATTTTAGCTCTTAAAATGTAATAATGTTAATTTATCCATTTCCAGTCCCTGGAAATGAGTCCCTGATAAAATCTAATTACAAAGTTCAAATATTGAATAAAATTTTCTGTAACTTTTACCCTGATAAAGGCCTATCATTCATAAATCCTCCAAATGCCAAGAACAGAGAGTATGGCGTATAAGAGAAAAGTGAGAGAGTAGCCTTAGTTTGCAACTTCTCTCCTTTCCTGTTAGTATAATTTTCTAAAGGTTGGTTCAATTGAACCAATGGATTTGGTCCTGTTATAGGCTGAACTCTCAAAATTTATGTTAAAATCCTAAGCCCCAGTAGCTCAGAATGTGACTTTATTTGGAAGTAGGGTTGTTGTAGTTGTAATAAGTTAAGGTGAGATCATAATGGAGTAGGGTGGGAGCCTAATGCAATATGGCTGGAGTCCTTATGAAAGGGGTGCATGCGTGCTCAGTTGCACAGTTGTGTCCGACTCTTTGCGACCCCATGGACTGTAGTCAACCAGGTTCCTCCATCCATGGAATTTTCCAGGCCAGAATACTGGAGTGGGTTGCCATTTCCTCCTCCAGGGGATCTTCCTGATCCAGGATCGAACCCAAGTCTCCTGCGTCTCCTGTATTGCCAGGTTGGTTCCTTACACTGAGTCACCTAGGAAGCCCATAAAAGGGGAGATCTGGACAAAAATACACACAGGAAGAATATCACACAATGGTAAAGGCAGAGATTGGGGTGATACAGCCAAATGCAAGGAATGACAGAAATTGCCAGCAGACCTCCAGAAGTTAGGAAAGAAGCTAGAGATAGATTCTCTTTCACAGCCCTCAAAAAGAACCAACCTTTCCAACACATCGATCTCAGACTTACAGGGTATAGAACTGTGAGGCAATAAATTTTTGTTGCTTAAGCCACCTCATTTGTGGTACTTTGTTATAGCCATCCTGGCAAATTAACATAGGCCCATAGGCAAATAGGTCAACAAAGTGTTTCTCCAGGGGATATACACTGAAATCTCACATACTGCAGAGAACAGAGTGACTTAGTTCACACTGGAAAAAACTGTGTTTACCTAAGCAATTTAAAACTGCTTCATTTCACAAATCTACTTCATATTCCAAATCTGCCTTATTTCCCAGAGGCAACAGTTCTTTGACTAGAGTTTGCATTGAGAGTGAACAGCTAGTTTTGGAGAATAAATTTCTTCCACTAGTCCCACTGTTTGGGGCTGCAGATTCTTCTCAACCAGCCTAATAATAGAACTGGCCTGTTTACAATGATTGGCCTTTGCATAGTTGAACCATCAGAGGTGTTATAAAATGTTATAAAAATAAAGTCAGATGAAGTTGCCTGTTAACAAGTGAAGGCTCTGAATAGATGTTTTTAACCAAGAAAGTGATTATGATTTCTGGAAATGTACTGTTCATGCTGACTTTTGATATTCGGTGTTATTGGAAAAAAAAACACCAATGCTGTTTTATAAAGTAGCCTTTTAAAAAGTAACTTTAGACATTTACAGCTCATCATGGTTGTACCTGGCTTGGCAAAAGATTCCCCCTATACAGTGGAAACATTTTTTAGGAGTCAAATTGTTGAGTGGGTGGCTTCCAAGGCAGAGATACTTTGGGTACCCTTTTATGTACATTTAGAATCATGACTTTCTATTTACAAGACCTTTATGAGTTGTTTGTGGCCAGAGCTTTCTTCCCAGGAAAAACAAGCTAGATTCTGGCTGACGTCCATTGAATTTAAAATATGATTTTATAAAAATGATATAAATACATCACTGGCCAAAAATTCTAAAATCTAATTTAGGCTCCTCTTCTCTCAAACTAAACAAAGCCAGGACTTTCAATGATTATAATCTGTAGAATCTGTATGTGTGTATGCAATTACTGTAAATCACCCATGAAATAAAACTGTCAAAATAAATCTGTCTGAACTCAAGAGGATATGGGGCCTCAGTGGTGACACCATGATGATTCTGCTCCTCTTTCCAGCTTGCCTGCAGATTCGTTTATCTCCTTTCCCTCATTTGTTCCAAGTCTCTGTCCAGTGTGTTTCAGAGGTGAAGATAAAATCAGTAGCCTTCCACTGGCAGTTGTTTAAAAGTGGGATGGCATTTTTTTAAACAAGGAATGACTGTCCATTTAGGCAATTGTTCAAGTCAGTAAAAAGGTAGAGGAAGAATTGTGTGGCCACGGTGATGATTGAGCACTGGGTGAAGCAACCAGTCATCCATCACAGTGCCAAGCTGAGGAGGATAATCCACACCTGACTGTTCCGCACTTGGGAACATAGGGAAGGGAGGGATGATGAAGAACTGTATACCCCTCTCTTTCTAGAAGAGACAGCTGCTCTTCAGCTGATTTCTGCCACGGAAAGTAGGTTGAGTGTGGACAGTACTTTCCAAGATAAGCAAAAAAGGTAATTTTTTTAAATTAATTTATTTTTTATTGAAGGATAATTGCTTTACAAAATTTTGCTGTTTTCTGTCAAACTTCAACATGAATCAGCCATAAATATACATATATCCCCTCTCTTTTGAACTTCCCTCCCATCTCCCTCCCCATCCCACCCCTCCAGGTTGATACAGAGGCCCCCCCTTTTTTTTTAATTAATTAATTAATTTTAATTGGAGGCTAATTACTTGACAATATTGTAGTGGTTTTTGCCATACATTGACATGAATCAGCCATGGGTGTACATGTGTTCCCCATCCTGAACCCCCCTTCCACCTCCCTCCCCATCCCATCCCTCAGGGTCATCCTGTTTGAGTTTCCTGAGCCATACAGCAAATTCTCCTTGGCTATCTATTTTACATATGGTAATGTAAGTTTCCATGTTACTCTTTCCATACATCTCACCCTCTCCTCCTCTCTCCCCATACCCATAAGTCTATTCTCTATGTCTGTTTCTCTACTGTTGCCCTGTAAATAAATCCTTCAGTACCATTTTTCTAGATTCCATATATATGCATTAGAATATGTATTTATCTTTCTTTAAGAAAGGTAGTTTTTTCAGAAGTCAAAACTTTTGATTTTTAAATGTCGAAAACTGTTTTAGGTTTCTATTGCTGCCAAAACAAATTACCACAAATAGTGCTTCCTTGATGGCTCAGTGATAAAGAATCCACCTGCCAATGCAGGAGATGCGGATCCCATCCCTGGGTCAGGAATATCTGCTGGTAAGGAAATGGCAATGCACTCCAGTATTCTTGTCTGGGTAATCCCATGGACAAAGGAGCCTGGTGGGCTACAGTCCATGGGATCATAGAAGAGTTGGACATGACTGAGCTACTAAACAACAACAAATGGGGTAACAATATGAATTTATGATCTTCCAGGCCTGGAGATTAGAAGTGTGCAGTTTGTTTCAGTGGTTTGATATCAGGGTGTTGGCAGAGCTGTGCTCCCTCCAGAAGTTCTAGAGGAAAATCCATTTCCTCACCTTTTCTAGTGTTGAGAGGTTGCCTGCTTTCCTTGGCTTGTGGCCTCTCCTTCCACCTTCAAAGCCAGCAGCATAGCATCTTTTAATATTCTTCTGACTCTGATCCTCTGCTCCCTTCATCACAACTCCTTTTGTGATTCTGGTTCTTCTGCCTCCCTCTTCCCCTGGTATAGACCATTGTCTATGTTGTATTGTGCCAATCTGTGTAATCCAGCATAACCTCCTCTTCTCAAGATCCTTAACTTAATCACATCTATAAAGGCTCTTTTGCCTTGGAAGGTAATAAATTCACAGGTTCTGGAGATTAGGACATGGACATCTTAAGTTCATTCAGCTCAGTTCAGTCACTCAGTCGTGTCTGACTCTTTGAGATCCCATGGACTGCAGCATGCCAGTTTTCCCTGTGCATTACCAACTCCTGGAGGGTACTCAAACTCATGTCCATTGAGTCAGTGATGCCATCCAACCATACCATCCTCTGTCGTCCCCTTCTCCTCCTGCCTTCAATCTTTCCCAGCATCAGGGTCTTTTCCAATGAGTCAGTTCTTCTCATCAGGTGGCCACAGTATTGGAGTTTCAGCTTCAACATCAGTCCTTCCAATGAATATTCAGGGCTGATTTCCTTTAGAATTGACTGGTTGGATCTTCTTGCAGTCCAAGGGACTCTCAAGAGTCTTCTCCAACAACACAGTTGAAAAGCATCAATTCTTCTGCACTCAGCTTTCTTTATGGTCCAACTCTCACATCCATACATGACTACTGGAAAAACCATAGCTTTGACTAGACAGACCTTTGTTGGCAGAGTAGTCTCTGCTTTTTAATATGCTGTCTAGGTTGGTCATAACTTTCCTTCCAAGGAGCAAGCATCTTTGAATTTCATGGCTGAAGTCACCATCTGCAGTGATTTTGGAGCCCAAGAAAATAAAGTCTGTCACTGTTTCCATTGTTTCCCCTTCTATTTGCCATGAAATGATGGGACCAGATGTCATGTTCTTAGTTTTCTGAATATTGAGTTTTAAGCCAACTTTTTCACTCTCCTCTTTCACTTTCATCAAGAGGCTCTTTAGTTCTTCACTTTCTGCCATAAGGGTGGTGTCATCTGCATATCTAAGGTTATTGATATTTGTGCCCGCAATCTGATTCCAGCTTGTGCTTCATCCAGTCCAACATTTCTCGTGATGTACTCTGCCTACAAGTTAAATAAGCAGGGTGACAATATACAGCCTTGACATACTCCTTTCCTGATTTGGAACCAGTCTGTTGTTCCATGTCCAGTCCTAACTGTTGCTTCTTGACCTGCATACAGATTTCTCAGGAAGCAGGTCAGGTGGTCTGGTATCTTAATGGGGGTTTTAATTCTGTCCACTCCAGAAATTGATTGACTTTTTAATGTAAAGGCTTAAATAAAACAGATCTGTGCTCACTATTTTGTGATTTCTGGTTAAACTCTGGCTATACCATCTCTGAGAATGAATGTCGGTCCTTTAGATATGTGTATGTGCATGCCAAGTCCCTTAAGCTGTTCCCTGGTTATCTGAAGGAAGGGAAGTGTCTGCAGCTCCCATTAACAGGAAATTCTCAGAGAGAACCTGGACATGACGTCTCCACATCCATGCTGGGTTGCTTTGCATGATGGAGAATCCCACATGGCACACTGGACTGTCCAGCTGGAGCACCTGAAAATGAAAGTGAAAGGCGCTCAGTTGTGTCCGACTCTTTGCGACCCCACGGACTAGTCCATGGGATTCTCCAGGCCAGAATACTGGAGTTGGTAGCCTGTCCCTTCTCCAGGGGAATCTTCCCAACCCAGGGATCAAACCCAGGTCTCTCACATTTTCAGGCAGATTCTTTACAAGTTGAACCAGCAGGGAAACCCAAGAATACTGGAGTGGGTAGCGTATCCCTTCTCCAGTGGATCTTCCTGACCGAGGAATTGAACTGGGGTCTCCTGCACTGCAGGTGGATTGTTTACCAGTTGAGCTACCAGGGAAGCACAGAACACGTCAGGGATTTATTTTAGGTGGAGTGACTTGGGGGAAATGAACAATGAGGAAAGGGCAACCACTGTGGTTAAGAGTGGGGTTTGCCAACGGTGGTTTGCACCAGGTTATGTGAGGTGCAAAGAGATTATACCAGATAGGTGCAGATAAGGCAACAGGATGAGAATTTGGGGAGGGTCCATCTAGAAACTTCTATCAGGGCTTAACCTTGTTGGTTGTTTTGCCCTTGGACAAATTCTCTTAACTAAATGATTCCTTTCTTGGCCCAGTGCTTTTAGTGATCTCAACAGTTTGGATAAGGCTGACTGATACATCACACAGCTTTGTGGGCTGGGGCTGTAGCAAACACGTGGGTTGAGAAGAAAAGAAATTGGCCTGCCTTGTCTGCTGTTCCCACGGAAAGGAGTGGCACCCTCCTTCAAAGGGGACTCGGACAGCAAGTTCTAGAGAGCTCCCAGCTGCAAAATGAGTCATGCTGGGTGCCAGAATTTAAGAGAGTGGGGAGGAGCTATTCCTGGGTGTATATAGTTGAGGAAAAATATAGGAAATAGAGCCTGTTCCTGAACATACCAGAGGAAGGTGTCTCAGTGCAGAGAAGCAGGCAGGCAGAGGAGGTGAAGGGGTGAAGCTGACACAAATCACAGTCATTATAAGGTTCTACACGCCTGCTGGCATCACTCTCCACTCATTGGACCACTGTCTGTGCCTTTAGCTAACAGTTTGAAAGCTTTACATACTGATTTTCTGACAATATTTCAGTGGAATTAAGGGGACATCAAAGTGAATACTAGTCCACATCACTATATCCCATTCCAAATATCATCAGGGAAAAAAATCAACAGAAAAAATTTTGTTCACATCTCACAGGTCTAAGTGGTTCTACGTGACCGCTTTCAGGTCGCGTTTCCTCTTAGTGACTGAACTTCAGAGTTGCCCCGATTTTTTCCTAGGGGGGAGCTGATACAACCCAGCACAATGAATGCGACATTAGCTGCCCTCAGAGCAGCAATCTGAGACATCGGTTTGTGGAAAAGCTGAAAAGCTTTCTTGGGGACTTGTGTGCATCTGAATAAAAACAGAATTGGCACAGCGACTGAGTATTTTTTCTCATGATTTATGATCTATCAAGGTCAATGCTGAAGGAGGGCAGGTAGGCTGAATTGGAACTATGACTGGTTAGAGTTTTCTTATCTGCTGGAAGAGACTAATTTCTAGCTCATTCCTGCAAGTGTTAGACTTTTTACTGAGAATATGTGTATACACACTGCTAACACAAGGTGAAGAAAGACACTGTCTCGTTCATTCTTGTAACCCTAGCACCTCAGTAGGGACACTCGGTTTTTCCTCAATAAAGGGATAATATGGATAATATGAAGTTGACTTTGGTCATGTAGCATCTGAGTCACCTCAGGCAAATTACTCAACTTGTTAAACAAGAGAATGATGTCTATCTCACAAGAACCTCATAAGAACTAAGTGAAGTAATGGATGTGAAGGTACACTGTAATTCTGAAGTGAAGGGATGCTGTAATTCTGAAGTGTCTCATAAATGTATTGGTTGTTATTGGTGCAAATTGAATTAGATTTTTTTTTCTGTGTACTTTAGGAGAAAACACTAATAATCTCACCAATTATCTGGTCTAGGTACTTTCTAGATGATTATACAATAATATTTATTTAAGGGCATCTCAGCTAACTAAGTTGTCTGGGGTCCACATACTATTAAGCTTTAAGAAATTGTTTTTGAAAACTTTTCTTGGAGAAAAAAATCCCCAAAATCAGAACAAGCTAAAACATTCAGATTAAGTAGAGTAGGCCACACAAAGCAGGAAACGCTCATAAATTTTATCTGTTGGAGTCTCAGTCAAAGGATGGGCACTTAGGGCTCCATGATACACTGGCAATTTCATGGAAGAATTGATCTCATTAATCTCATTAAAGACATTTTCAGAAAACTTCTTACTGAACAGAGATAACTGGCTTGAAGAAAACATGTTGAGATATTTTGGAGGGAGAAGCATATCTAGTCATTGACAAAATATTTCCCATGCACAGACACTGATTTAGGGATTGCTAACAACAATTGGAATACTTTGTTTTACCTTATTATGAACTAGAACATTGGAATTGTAGAAAACTCCAATGACTGTTTATGGAGCTGGCGAACCATGGGCTGCCTGAGTCATGGACTCTCTCTGAGTATGGCAGAACTTAAGACCACTGTTTCTGAACTCAATTTTTACTTCTTTGTCAATTTTTCACAATAAGTTCATATTCTCTTTAGGTCACACATCTTTACCTGTTATTACATTGGTCATTTGACTGATTCAACTGAACAACTTGTGTTTGCTCATCCTATTCTGTTGGTCCTCAGGAGGGAGTTAGCTTTGTATCTTCCTGCAAATAAAGAAAAGATAAGCCTCTTTGTTAACAGGTTGATCTTCACAGGACCCCTAAACTGCCTGAACCCAGTTTGCTGCTGGGAGAGGTGAAGCCTACCTTCTTTATGGGGCCTCCAGACTTATGGGGACAAAAGTTATTGCTATGGATCTGTCCCTAGCATTAGAGGAAACTTAGGGTGAACTAAGAAAGAGCATGAATTTTAGAGTCTAGAAAAATGGTCTCAAGTTCCAGTTTGGCATTTTTTCCTGGGTAAATATTGTGGCATTAACATTTTTCTTGATTGTAATAGACCCTTGAAATACTCAAGGGATAATCTTGAGACATAGCAGGTTTAAATGCAAGAAGACTACTGGAGCACTTCTGGAAAGCTACACAGATAAGGAAGAGATGTGAGAAAAGCAAACTCAAAAGGAGATAGAAATGCTTGCCCATAACTCTGTCTCTCCCTCACTGGTTCATCATTTGCTCCATGACCTCAGCCTCCAAGGGGGCATCAGCTTCACATGAGTGCTTTAGAGAAATGCCAAATCCTAAATTTTTGGCGTTATTAGAAATAGCTAAAATTTCTAATGTTAAATCTTCAAATGATAAGAGTCTGCTGTAATGAGTTTGCTGTAATACCTACTTCTTGTTTCATGTTTCTTGTAAACATGAAAAAATGTAATATAGGCAGATGAGTTAAAACATGGCATGATCAATAAATATAGACTCCTTTCTTCCAAAATAACGTTTGTTAGATGAATGAATTTGGTAAGAGATCTACTTCTCTTCAAGTAGAAGTACTAAATGTAGGTGACTCTTGGACCTTTTTTTCTAGAATTCTCCAGGCTCATCTCCCTTTGGAAAATATTGTCTGAGTCAATTACTTGGCTCTAGAGAAGGCAATGGCACCCAACTCCAGTACTCTTGCCTGGGAAACCCCATGGATGGAGGAGCCTGGTAGACTACAGCCCATGGGGTCGCAAAGAGTCGGACACGACTGAGCGACTTCACTTTCACTTTTCACTTTCATGTACTGGAGGAGGAAACGGCAACCCACTCCAGTGTTCTTGCCTGGAGAATCCCAGGGACGGCGGAGCCTGGTGGGCTGCCGTCTATGGGGTCGCACAGAGTCGGACACGACTGACGTGACTTAGCAGCAGCAACAGCATGGCCACATAAGGAGGAAGTTATGTCATGGTGGCTCATTCACTCCTCCTCCCTTCTCCCTCTTCTTTATTCCTCTCTGAGGTAGGATTTGTCCTCATCCACAAAAAGATCTTCATGACCCAGATAACCACGATTTGTGTGATCACTCACCTAGAGCCAGACTTCCTGGAATGTAAAGTCAAGTGGGCCTTAGGAAGCTTCACTACAAACAAAGCTAGTGGAGGTGATGGAATTTCAGTTGAGCTATTTCAAATCCTGAAAGATGATGCTGTGAAAGTGCTGCACTCAATATGCTAGCAAATTTGGAAAACTCAGCAGTGGCCACAGGACTGTAAAAGGTCAGTTTTCATTCTAATTCCAAAGAAAGGCAATGCCAAAGAATGCTCAAATTACCACACAATTGCACTCATCTCACATGCTAGTAAAGTAATGCTCAAAATTCTCCAAGCCAGGCTTCAGCAATTCGTGAACTGTGAGCTTCCAGATGTTCAAGCTGGATTTAGAAAAGGCAGAGGAACCAGAGAAAAAATTGCCAACATTCACTGGATCATTGAAAAAGCAAGAGAGTTCCAGAAAAACATCTATTTCTGATTTATTGACTATGCCAAAGCCTTTGACTGTGTGGATCACAATAAACTTTAGAAAATTCTGAAAGAGATGGGAATACCAGACCATCTGACCTGCCTCCTGAGAAATCTGTATGCAGGTCAGGGAGCAACAGTTAGAACTGGACATGGAACAACAGAATGGTTCCAAAAAGGAAAAGGAGTACGTCAAGGCTGTATATTGTCACCCTGCTTATTTAACTTATATGCAGAGTACATTATGAGAAACGCTGGGCTGGAGGAAGCAGAAGCTGGAATCAAGATTTCCGGGAGAAATATCAATAATCTCAGATATGCAGATGACACCACCCATATGGCAGAAAGTGAAGAAGAACTAAAGAGCCTCTTGATGAAAGTGAAAGAGGAGAGTGAAAAAGTTGGCTTAAAGCTCAACATTCAGAAAACTAAGACATAGCATCTGGTCCCATCACTTCATGGCAAATAGATGGGGGAACAGTGGAAACAGTAGCTGACTTTATTTTTTTGGGCTCCAAAATCACTGCAGATGATGACTTCAGCCATGAAATTAAAAGACGCTTGCTCCTTGGAAGGAAAGATAGCATATTAAAAAGCAGAGACATTATTTTGTCATCAAAGGTCCGTCTAGTCAAGGCTATGGTTTTTCCAGTAGTTATGTATGGATGTGAGAGTTGGCCTGTAAAGAAAGCTGAATGCCAAAGAATTAATGCTTTCGAACTGTGGTGTTGGAGAAGACTCTTGAGAGTCCCTTGGACTGCAAGATCCAACTAGTCCATCCTAAAGGAAATCAGTCCTGGGTGTTCATCGGAAGGACTGATGTTGAAGTTGAAACTCCAATATTTTGGCCACCTGATGCAAAGAGCTGACTCATTAGAAAAGACCCTGATGCTGGGAAAGATTGAGGGCAGGAGGAGAAGGGGACGACAGCGGATGAGATGGTTAGATGGCATCACTGACTCAATGGACATGAGTTTGGGTAACCTCTGGGAGTTGGTGATGGACAGGGAGGCCTGGTGTGCTGTGGTTCATGGGGTCACAAAGAGTCGGACATGACTGAGCGACTGAACTGAACTGAACAGTATGTTTGGGAGGGAAGGGAGGTATTTTTTAAAATTTATTTCTTATTTTTAAATGAATTTGCTAAAAAATGGTTTTAATGAGTCTTAAAATATGCATTACAGGATTAGCATAAATCTCAGAATTCAATTTTAAATAAGAAAGAAAAGTTAAGAGAGTCAACAACTGTATATTGACCATGTTATGCTCCATGTGAGAAGTCACTCTTAGAGCAGGAAAGACAAAGAGAAGTTGTCTATGACAAATAATGTGTATCCCATGATTTCCTTCACATACACATGACTTAAATAAAACATTAAGAAATCATTTCTAACATTTCTGGTTTAAGATGGCAAATGACATATACACTTTCATTTAACATCTACTGAAATAACAGAGGAGAAACACAAAAAAACGTGTTCCTAACATTAAAGAAAATCTCACTGGGGATGAACAAATTCAACAAACAAATGATTTTATCAAATTTCTGGGAGATTGGGAATGAACAAGAATGTCTTGGTAAGTGAAACAGGCTTGAAATGTCCTGGTTTCATAGACGGATAAGGAGCTATAAGGAGATAAGAACTGATCTGCTCTGCAGAATCCCAGAGTCTCTGGCCTCAGGATGAACAGCAAGCAAGTGAGAACTCGGGTTGAAATCAAGGGATTCACATGAGGTCTGTGATGAAATTGTGGCCACCAGTCTCCTTCTCCAAACCAATACATAGGCAGATGGTGTACAGATGAAAGTCGCTCAGTCATATCCAACTCTTTGAGACCCCATGGACTATACAGTCCGTGGAATTCTCCAGATAAGAATACTGGAGTGGGTAGCCTTTCCTTTCTCCAGGGGATCTTCCCAACCCAGGGGTCGAACCCAGGTCTCTTGCATTGCAGGTTGATTCTTTACCACTGAGCTACAAGGGAAGCCCAACTAAATAAACTGAACAACATTTGGGGAAAGAAGAGTAGCCTTGAATCACTTATGGACAAAATGTGGAAGCCTTCGCTGTGCTTGCAGGACAATATATAAATAATAATAATTGTAAAATGTAAAAAAGTAAGCAAGCTGATGGGAGGAAGGACATGTATAAGGAAAGGTACAGATGCTAATATATTAATACCAATTGTGTAGTCATTTATTAATCCACTTGACAAAAATTTACTGAGAACTGTTGGGTATAGATTCTGTTCTAGGCACTTGGGAACAGAAGGAAAAACATCAGAGAACTCCTTACCTTCAGGGAGCTTCCTGTACATTATGCCATTAGGATATGAGGCTGACACAGATAATCTCAAAAACCACTGAAATAAAAAAATAGAGATTTATATATATTATTAAAGATGTAAAGATAACTAACATCCTAATAACATATATTGAATAGAGATGAGTAAGTGACCTGAATGTTAAGCTCTCATATACAGGATTCAGGCTTTCCAGGTAGCACTAGCGGTAAAGGGCCTGTCTGCCAAGGCAGGAAATGTCAGATACTCGGGTTTGATCCCTGGATCAGGAAGATGCCCTGGAGGAGGGCATGGCAACCCACTCCAGTATTCTTGCCTGGAGAATCTTATGGACAGAAGAGCCTGGCAGGCTACAGTCCACAGGGTCACAGAGTCAGATAGGACTGAAGTGACTTAGTATGCACACATGCATACAGGATTCACTCGATACTATGTCTAAAGTAGATGAATCAGAACAGAGATAAAATCATAATATCTACAATTAGAGAGGGACCCACCAAAACTAAAAACAGAAATAACTGAAAAAGTATGCCCCTGGGGTGTGCACTGAAGGTGAGAGAAGAAGGATGAGAATATTATTTTTGCTTTCATCATGAGTCCTATTTGCTTTGTTACCACATGCATGTATTATATTGATTAATATATAAGTTAAATGATTTCTAAGAACAGTTATTTATATAATCAAAGAATGAAATTCATTTTTCATCTACCAAGTATCATAGGATTAAGCACAAAATCATTAGAAATGAATTTTCCTTTCTGCATCATTTAGCAAGTATTTAAAAATAGATACTGTTTCTTTGTCTTCGCCTGGCTCTAAAGAATGGCAGGGCTCTTAAAACATGTTTGCAAAGATAAGTGCTAAAAATGAAAGATAGCAAGAAGTTTGCTGAGTGCATTATTAGAACAGCTTGGGTTCTAAGTCCATTTGAACAAAATAAAGCTTTTATTTCCCTATTGTTTGCCTTTGCTTAGCTAACACTGTTTAGGAAAACAGAACTAACATTTATTAAATGCTTATTTTGTAGAGAATACTTTGCATATGATAAGTCACTTCATGCACTCAAAACCCTTGTGACATTGGCATTAATGTTCACATTTGGTAGATGACGAAATTGAAGATTAGACACACGGCAAAGCTAGCTAATGGCGACCCAGTGTAAGCAGGGAGCTAGATCACCAACCTGGTCTGACTCCAAAATCTGTGCTCTTTCGTTTTTGTTTTTTGTTTGTTTGTTTGTTTTATATTGGAGTCTAACTGATTAACAATATTGTAAGCAGTTCAGTTCAGTCGCTCGTGCTCTTTCGTTTTTGTTTTTTGTTTGTTTGTTTGTTTTATATTGGAGTCTAACTGATTAACAATATTGTAAGCAGTTCAGTTCAGTCGCTCAGTCGTGTCCGATTCTTTACGACCCCATGGACTGTAGCATGCCAGGCTCCCCTGTCCGTCACCAACTCCCAGAGCTTGCTCAAACTCATGTCCATTGAGTTGAGATGCCATTCAACCATCTTATCATCTGTCATTCCCTTCTCCTCCTGCTGTCAATCTTTCCTGGCATCAGGGTATTTTCCAATGAGCCAGTTCATTACATCAGGTGGCCAGAGTATTGAAGTTTCAACTTCACCATCAGTCCTTCCAAAGAATATTCAGGACTGATTTCCTTTAGGATTGACTGGTTGGATTTCCTTGCAGTCCAAGGGACTCTCAAGAGTCTTCTCCAACACCACAGTTGAAAAGCATCAATTCTACGGCACCAGCTTTCTTTATAGTCCAACTCTCACATCCATACATGACTACTGGAAAAAACATAGCTTTGACTAGATGGACCTTTGTTGGCAAAGTAATGTTTCTGCTTTTTAATATGCTGTCTAGGTTGGTCACAGCTTTTCTTCCAAGGAGCAAGCATCTTTGAATTTCATGGCTGCAGCTACCATCTGCAGTGATTTTGGAGACCAAGAAAATAAAGTCTGTCACTGTTTCCACTGTTTCCCCATCTATTTGCCATGAAATGATGGGACCAGATGCCATGATTTTTGTTTTTTGAATATTGATAAACTAGTGTTTTCACTCTTCTCTTTCACTTTCATCAAGAGGCTCTTTAGTTCCTCTTCACTTTCTGCCATAAGGGTGGTATTCACTGCATATCTGAGGTTATTGATATTTCTCCTGGCAATCTTGATTCCTTCTTGTGCTTCATCCAGCCAGGCATGTCTCATGACATACTCTGCATATAATTTAAACAAGCAGGGTGACAATATATACTCTTGACGTACTCCTTTCCCAATTTGGAACCAGTTTGTTGTTCCACATCCAGTTCTAACTGTTGCTTCTTGACTTGCATATAGATTTCTCAGGAGGCAGGTCAGGTGGTCTGGTATTCCCATCTTTTGAAGAATATTCCGTAGTTTGTTGTGATCCACACAGTCAAAGGCTTTGGCATAGTCAATAAAGCAGAAATAGTTCCAGTTTTTCTGGAACTCTATTGCTTTTTCAATGATCCAGCAGATGTTGGCAGTTTGATCTCCAGTTCCTCTGCCTTTTCTAAAACCAGCTTTAACATCTGGAAGTTCATGGTTAATGTATTTTTGAAGCCTGGCTTGGAGAATTTTGAGCATTACTTTGCTAGCATGTAAGATGAATGCAATTGTGGAGTAGTTTGAACATTCTTTGGCATTGCCCTTCTTTGGGATTGGAATGAAAACTCACCTTTTACAGTCCTGTGGCCACTGCTGAGTTTTCCAAATTTCCTGTCACATTGAGTCAGCACTTTCACAGCATCATCTTTTAGGATTCGAAATAGCTCAACTGGAATTCCATCACCTCCACTAGCTTTGTTTGTAGTGATGCTTCGTAAGGCCCACTTGACTTCACATTCCAGGATGTCTGGCTCTAGGTGAATGATCACACCATCGTGGTTATCTGGGTCATGAAGATATTTTCTGTATAGTTCTTCTGTGTGTTCTTGCCACCTCTTCTTAATATCTTCTGCTTCTGTTAGGTCCATACCATTTCTGTCCTTTATCGAGCCCATCTTTACATGAAATGTTCCCTTGGTATCTCTAATTTTCTTGCAGAGATCTCTAGTCTTTCCCATTCTATTGTTTTCCTCTATTTCTTTGCATTGATCGCTGAGGAAGGCTTTCTTATCTCTCCTTGCTATTCTTTGGAAGTCTGCTAGTCAAAATGGGTATATCTTTCCTTTTCTCATTTGCCTTTTGCTTCTATTCTTTTCTCAGCTATTTTTAAGTCCTCCTCAGACAACCATTTTGCCTTTTTGCATTTCTTTTTCTTGGGGATAGTCTTGATCACTGCCTTCTGTACATTGTCATAAGCCTCCATCCATAGTTCTTCAGGCACTCTGTCTATCAGATCTAATCCCTTGAGTCTATTTGTCACTTCTACTGTATAATCGTAAGGGATTTGATTTAGGTCAGACCTGAATGGTCTGGTGGTTTTCCCTACTTTCTTCAATGTGGTGACAGTTTCAGGTGAACAGCAAAGAAACTCAGCCATATACATGCATGTATCCATTATCCCCAAACTCACCTTCCTCTTTGGTTTCCCACTCCATACTTTCTTAGAAAAAGATCAGATTTTAGTAAAATTGCATTATTAGTTATATTTCCATTAAAAGTCAATATTTTCTATAATGTGAATTTCTATAAATACCTTATTTTTCTAGGTATCTAAGACATTTAGCTAGTAGTAAATATTTTAGCATTAAATTGATAATAAAGGTACAAGACTATACTTTCCAATGTTTGAACAAAAAGAATCCTTGTAAAGTTTTATTTTCACTCTCCACCAATAATGTCCTTTCATTCCCTATGATGTATTTAAAAATATTTCTCAATGGTAGTTTATTCCTGGATAACTCTTTTCACCCATTTTATGACCAACTTTGCACAAATATCATTTCTTATGTTGCTACTATCTGCTGGAATAAGGTAAGCAGCCTTATAGCTGCTGAGGCTATGACTTGAGCCCACTAAGTTATCAAAAAAAGATATACCCTGGTAGCACATTAAGGGCATATAGATTCAGGGGAAATGGTAGTAATAAAACTAACATAAAAACAAACAAGCTCTTGTTTTGTGAACTTATTAGATGCCAGATATTTTCCATGCATCATCTCATTTAATCCTCTTTGTAGATCTGTGGGGCAGATAATATGATCAGTACTTTATAAATGGAAACTATAACCCAGAGTTTCAGCAACTTGCTCAAACTTGTAGCAAACCAAGGAACTGGGATTTGAACACTAGGTTTAAGAGTATGCTTCTATAGATTCAATGCAATCCCTATCAAGCTACCAATGGTATTTTTCACAGAACTAGAACAAATCATCTCACAATTTGTATGGAAATATAAGAAACCTCGAATAGCCAAAGCAATCTTGAGGAAGAAGAATGGAACTGGAGGAATCAACCTGCCTGACTTCAGGCTCTACTACAAAGCCACAGTCATCAAGACAGTATGGTACTGGCACAAAGATAGAAATATAGATCAATGGAACAAAATAGAAAGCCCAGAGATAAACCCACGCACCTATGGACACCTTATCTTCGACAAAGGAGGCAAGAATATTCAATGGAGAAAAGACAATCTCTTTAACAAGTGGTGCTGGGAAAACTGGTCAACCACTTGTAAAAGAATGAAACTAGAACATTTCCTAACACCGTACACAAAAATAAACTCAAAATGGATTAAAGATCTAAATGTAAGACCAGAAACAATAAAACTCCTAGAGGAAAACATAGGCAAAACACTCTCCGACATAAATCACAGCAGGATCCTCCATGACCCACCTCCTAGAATATTGGAAATAAAAGCAAAAATAAACAAATGGGACCTAATTAAAATTAAAAGCTTTTGCACAACAAAGGAAACTATAAACAAGGTGAAAAGACAGCCTTCAGAATGGGAGAAAATAATAGCAAATGAAGCAACAGACAAACAATTAATATCAAAAATATACAAGCAACTTCTGCAGCTGAATTCCCGAAAAATAAACGACCCAATCAAAAAATGGGCCAAAGAACTAAACAGACATTTCTCCAAAGAAGACATACAGATGGCTAACAAACACATGAAAAGATGCTCAACATCACTCATTATTAGAGAAATGCAAATCAAAACCACAATGAGGTATCTTTTCACACCAGTCAGAATGGCTGCTATCCAAAAGTCTACAAGCAATAAATGCTGGAGAGGGTGTGGAGAAAAGGGAACCCTCTTACACTGTTGGTGGGAATGCAAACTAGTACAGCCACTATGGAGAACAGTGTGGAGATTCCTTAAAAAACTGGGAATAGAACTGCCATATGACCCAGCAATCCCACTGCTGGGCATATACACCGAGGAAACCAGAATTGAAAGAGACGCGTGTACCCCAATGTTCATCGCAGCACTGTTTACAATAGCCAGGACATGGAAGCACCTAGATGTCCATCAGCAGACGAATGGATAAGGAAGCTGT
The DNA here is from genome assembly GCF_054371585.1 of Giraffa tippelskirchi. Taxonomy (NCBI): domain Eukaryota; kingdom Metazoa; phylum Chordata; class Mammalia; order Artiodactyla; family Giraffidae; genus Giraffa; species Giraffa tippelskirchi. Next base: position 69,759,112 of record NC_137277.1, read on the forward strand.
GGTACATATACACAATGGAATATTACTCAGCCATTAAAAAAAATACATTTGAATCGGTTCTACTGAGATGGATGAAACTGGAGCCCATTATACAGAGTGAAGTAAGCCAGAAAGAAAAACAACAATACAGTATACTAATGCATATATATGGAATTTGAAAGATGGTAATGATAACCCTATATGCGAGACAGAATAAGAGACACAGATGCATGGAACAATTTTATGGACTCTGAGGGAGAAGGTGAGGGTGGGACGTTCTGGGAGAATAGCATTGAAACATGTATATTATCATATGTGAAACAGAACACCATTCCATGTTCGATGCATGAGACAAGGGCTCAGGGCCGGGGCAATGGGATGATCCAGAAGGATGGGATGGGGAGGGCGGTGGGTGGGGGGTCCAGGAGGGGGAACACATGTAAACCCATGGCTGATTCATGTCAATGTATGGCAAAAACTATTGCAATGTTGTGAAGTGATTGGCCCCCAACTAAAATAAATAAATTTATAAAAATAAATAAATAAATAAATAAAAATAAAAATATGCCAGAAAAAAAAAAAAAAAGAGTATGCTTCTAATGTGTCCGTAGTTGCCTGATGCAAAAATAGTTTTACAAGTTCTCACGCTATCCTTGGGAGACAGCAGGGACTGTTGAATAGTTGGATGAACCTTGAACTGTTGCTATGACTGGCCTGATGTGTATTTGCCTCTATTAGTGCCTCTTTGGAGAGAGGTTCCAAGTGGAGTACCAAGAGAAACGTTTAAATCTTGTTTGGTTCCATATTTTTATTAATGGATTAGAGATGTTCATGCCATGCTGCTGCTACTACTGATTATTATTATTAGTGCCGAATATGCAAAGTTGGCAAGAGAAGGGGGAAATTGAGAATGAGAACCTTAAAAAAATTGTAACATGTGACAGCAATAATCTGACTCCAACAAAATGAAATCAAATAAGAATAAAATCATAACTGTGCTTTTGTCAGAAAAGTTATCTTTATGAGTACAAATGTAGAAAGATGTGGCTTAGTAGGAACTCATGCAAAAAAAAAAATCAGCTGTCTTATCAGTTTCAAGGCTTCATCACCATCTTTAAAATTATAGTTTCCAAAGACTCTTCTCCAGCCCAGATCTCTACATAGCTACAGTCCTGTATATTCAATAACTCAACCAATTTCTCTTGGAGCTGGATATCTGAAAGCCTCCTCATTCTTAGCTTGTCCAAGACTGAACTCAAAGCATCCTTTTCAAGCTAGGTCCTCTTCCAATACGCTCAATCAGCAAATATTACTACTCTGTGCGGTTAGTCAATCTGGTATCATCACTGATACCTCTTTCTCCCTCCTCCCCATCTTTAACTCCTCTCCAGACTTCATTCATTTTAACTCCTAAAATCTAAGAATCTGTCACGCAATCATCTCCACCACTATCTTATTAGTCCATAGGGCCATCATTTCTCACTATTAGTATATTCTATCTGGTCTCAGTGTTTATACTCTGGCTCCCTTCACCCCACTTAACACACCAGCCATAGTAATTTTTTATAACGCAAATATGCTTGGGTCATGTGCACATCTACCCCCAGATTAAGTGCTTCTAATACAAATAAAAAACATGTCTGTATATGTCTCCTGAGGCTTGTCTCAACAATCTCCTCCTTGTTCTCTGTATCCCAGTCATATGGGCTTTCCTTCAGTTCCTTGAACACACTGTGAAGCTTCCGTATAGCACAGAAAACTCTACTCAGTGCTCTATGGTGACCTAAATGGGAAAAAAATCTTAAAAAAGAGAGGATATATGTATACATATAGCTGATTCGCTTTGCTGTATAGCAGAAGCTAACACAGCATTGTAAAGCAAATATTCTTCAATAAAAATTAATTTAAAAAATCAGTTCCTTCCTAAGGATCTTCATTTGGTGATGGAGGAGATACTAACAAATAAAACATAAAGGATGTTCATTGCTGTTAAGCATTATGGAGAAAAATACATCAGAGAGTGTAGACAGTACCTATATGTGCACGAGTACAGGTTATTTTAAATAGTCAGGAAGGAAGTGATTAGGTAACATTTGAACTAGAGAGTGAAACTTGCATGTACCTAAAGGCAGACTGCTCGAGGTAGAGAGAAGAGTAAGGGCAAAAGCCTGGAGATAGAAGCATGTTTGCCATGTTTAAAGAAGAGCATGAAGGTCAGGGTGTTTGGAGCAGAATAAATGGAAATGCAAATAATAGGAGATGAAGACAGAGAGGGGTTAGGTGAAGCAGGACCTGAAAGGTCAATGTGAGAACTTTGGCTTTCAGTCTGAGTGAGTGGACAATAATTACGCAATTTGAACAAAGGACGTGATCTGACATACGTCTCCAAAAGATTGCAGTGGCTACTGTGTGGGCAGTAAACACTGTGTGGATAAGAGTCAGGGAGTAGAGCAGAGATAGCAGTTAGAAACTTGTCTGTGCTAATCCAGATAAGATATGATGGTGGTTTGATCGAGGTAATAATAGTAGAAGTGAAGGGAGTGGTCAGAGTCTGGATATTTTTGAAGGAGAGATGACAGAATACGTTGACAGATTGAATATGAGCTTATAGGAGAAAGAAAAAACTATCAAAGATTACATTAAGGTTAATGGCATAACTAGAAGAATAGAGTCACCATTTACTGAGATAGATAAGTCCATGAGAGAAGCAGATCTGAGTGGAAAGATCTATCTGGACATGTCAGCTGTAAGGTGCCTAGTACATATCCAAATGGAGTTAGTAGGTGGTTGGATGTATGACTCTACAGTTTGGGGAAGAAGTCTGAGTGGGGTGACCAGCCTTCCTGGTTTGCCTGAGATTGAAGAGGTTCCTGGGACCTGAGACTTCTGGTGCTAAAACCAAGGAAGTCCTGGGAAAACTGGGATAAATTGGTTATCCTAGGTCTGGACTATAGATATGAATGTGTGAGCATTCAGCATATAAAAGCCACTTGAGAGATTAGATTAGATTGTCCAGAGAGCAAATGAACTAAAGAAGAAATGTCCAAGGTGACCTGAGCATTTAGAGTGAGGAAGTTGAGAAGGGACCAACAGAAGACAGTAAGAAGGAGAGTCCAGTGAAGTAGAAGGAAAGCCAGGGAAGAATAATGTTCTGGAAGTCAAGTGATAAAAATGTTTCAAGTAAAAAGTAGTGACCAAATGTGCCAAAGATAAGTAAAATGAGATAAGGACCATGACTGATCATTGGATTGAGAATTTTGGCAGTTACTGGAGATCTTGTAAAGGACTATTACCATGGGACCATGGGGGCAAAACTTTGATTGGACTGGGTGCAGAGTAAAGAGTGGGATGGGATGAAGATGTTGGAAGAAATTTAAAGGTGAAAAAAAAAAAAAGAGGCAGGTGAGCCAGAGGCTCTTTGGAAGAAGGTAACGGGTTGTATAGTCTGATGACAGGAGATTTCAAAGATGGAGCCTGGAAGTTGGAGGGGGTGGGGCATCAGGAGTGAGAGAGAAAAAGGCTTAGAAGAGAATCGAGGAGGACACATTTCCTACCTCCATACCCAGAGAGATAGAAGAGTCCCCACCAGAGAGGACTATAGGGAAAGCAGATTCCTCAAGGGAGTGGGAGATTTGGGGTAGAACACAAAGGCAATAGGAACATTCATGGAAATTTTGAGAATACTGGAGATTTTTTAAGTGTATATATTTATGTATTTCAAGCTGGATTTAGAAAAGGCAGAGGAATCAGAGATCAAATTGCCAGCATCCACTGGATCATCAAAAAAGCAAGCGAGTTCCAGAAAAACATCTACTTCTGCTTTATTGACTATGCCAAAGCCTTTGACTGTGTGGATCACCACAAACTGTGGAAAATTCTTCAAGAGATGGGAATATCAGACCACCTGACCTGCCTCCTGAGAAATCTGTATGCAGGTCAGGAAGCAACAGTCAGGACTGGACATAGAACAACAGACTGGTTCCAAATTGGGAAAGGAGTATGTCAGGGCTGTATATTGTCACCCTGCTTATTTAACTTATATGCAGAGTACGTCATGTGAAATGCTGGGCTGGAGGAAGCACAAGCTGGAATCAAGATTGCCGAGAGAAATATCAATAACCTCAGATATGCAGATGACACCACCTTATGGCAGAAAGTGAAAAGGAGCTAAAAAGCCTCTTGACAAAAGTGAGAGAGGAGAGTCAAAAAGTTGGCTTAAAGCTCAACATTCAGAAAACAAAGATCGTGGCATCTGGTCCCATCACTTCATGGCAGATAGATGGGGAAATAATGGAAACAGTGACAGACTTTATTTTTGGGAGCTCCAAAATCATTGCAGATGGTAACTGCAGCCATGAAATTCAAAGATGCTTGCTCCTTGGAAGAAAAGTTATGACCAACCTAGACAGCATATTAAAAAGCAGAGACAATACTTTGCCAACAAAGGTCTGTCTAGTCAAGGCTATGGTTTTTCCAGTAGTCATGTATGGATGTGAGAGTTGGACTATAAAGAAAGCTGAGCACTAAAGAACTGATGCTTTTGAACTGTGGTGTTGGAGAAGACTCTTGAGAATCCCTTGGACTGCAAGGAGATCCAACCAGTCCATCCTAAAGGAGATCAGTCCTGAATATTCATTGGAAGGACTCATGCTGAAGCTGAAACTCCAATACTTTGGCCACCTGATGTGAAGAACTGACTCATTTGAAAAGACCCTGATGCTGGGAAAGACTGAGGACAGGAGGAGAAGGAGACGACAGAGGATGAGATGGTTGGATGGCATCACCGACTCAATGGACATGAGTTTGAGTAAACTCTGGGAGTTGGTGATGGACAGGGAGGCCTGGCATGCTGCAGTCTGTGGTGTCACAAAGAGTCAGACACGATTGAGTGACTGAGCTGGACTGAATTTATTTATTCGGGGTGTTAATAATATTGGACTGTGTATTCATGAGGGGACAGTAGAAGAGTTTGAGGAGTAGGAGACGGGGTGGGGGCTAGAACCAGAGCCTTTTGGGGTTAGGGTTTGGGTTTGTGGGATCTCCTGAAACCAGGACCTTTTGTGCTGACTACAGTAAACAGGGATAAAGTGTAAATAGTGGTAGAAAGACTGTTAGCCTCTCTTGGGAGGAAGCTGTGGAGCGTCCTCTTTTTTCCTGCCACTGAAGGACAAAGCACAGGGAAGGCTGTCCGATGGGGGGTAATGGGGGTCCTGGGCCACCATGAGGTGAGTAATGAATGGGACTTTCATGAGTGTGATTATTGGCTCAGTGCCTGTCACCCCATTAGATGCTAAACTGCATGAAGTCAGGGGGCTGTTTTTGTTTTTAGTCTTTTATACCCTCTGGTTCCTTTTATATAGAGTTCTTGGTATATAATAGAAGTTCTTGATATATAATAAAAGAATTGAAGCTTTTAATTGACAGAAAAGTCATTATAAGCAGTGTGATGAGGCTGCTAATAAAACGAGATGATGTTCAGGGTGATCATTTCTCTCCTGGAGAGAGAGATCATTTATTGGACTACATGACATATTCCATTCATTTCTTGCTGCAACACTATAAGAAGGGTGTAGTAAGCTGCTTTCAAAAGTTGGAGCAGTATCTTAGGCCATTTTTTGCTGCCAGGAAAAGAGAAAACAGTATGATCTCAAACTACCTCCAAGTACTGAGGGATTTATTGTAAATATATTTGTAGAAATAAGGTAATACAAACTTCATGAAACATAGGAATGGCACTCTAAGTGGTCCTCATGGAGGCGAAACACACTTGGGAACTGGGTTATTTTGTGGCTTCCTCAGTGTGAAAGACTGAGTCAATTCTCCTTCGTAACAGTGACTCAGCTTCTTTTTGACTGCTTGTACTACTCATGTCAACACCAATCAACTGTTACCTCTAACCCTGTCTTTTTTTTCTACTTCATACAAGCCCAGAGTTTCTGCTTATTCACTGTTTCTACTTCATTACTCAGAGATGACACCACCCTTAAGACAGAAAGCGAAGCACTAAAGAGCCTCTTGGTGAAAGTGAAAGAGCACAGTGAGAAAGCTGGCTTAAAACTCAACGTTCAGAAAACTAAGATCATGGCATCCCTCGCATCACTTCATGGCAAATAGATGGGGAAACAATGGGAATGGTCACAGACTTTATTTTAGGGGGCTCCAAAATCACTGCAGTTGGTGACTGCAGCCATGAAATTAAAAGACACTTACTTCTTGGAAGAGAAGTTATGACCAACCTAGACAGCATATTAAAAAGCAGAAACATTACTTTGCCAACAAAAATTCATCTAGTCAAGGCTATGGTTTTTCCAGTAGTCATGTATGGATGTGAGAGTTGGACTATAGAGAAAGCTGAGCATCGAAGAATTGATGCTTTTGAACTGTGATGTTGGAGAAGGCTCTTGAGAGTCCCTTGGACTGCACAGAGATCCAACCAGTGCATCCTAAAGGAGATTAGTCCTGAATATTCACTGGAAGGACTGATGTTGAAGCTGAAACCCCAATACTTTGGCCACCTGATGTGAAGAACCGACTCGTTGGAAAAGACCCTGATGCTGGGAAAGATTGAAGGTGGGAGGAGAAGGGGACAACAGAGGATGAGATGGTTGGATGGCATCACTGACTCAATGGACATGAGTTTGAGTAGGCTCCAGCAGTTTGTCATGGACAGGGAAGCCTGGGGTGCTGCAGTCCATGGGGTCACAAAGAGGTGGACATGACTGAGCGACTGAACTGAACTGACCCTGAACGTCTTAGGCTGGGCTTCCTTATCTTTCCCCATCATATCTGTCGATATATTCAGTAACCACTTTGTACCTTTCTCTCAATATTTCAAGTTCCCGGAAGTTATTTTCGGTGTCTGTGACTTTAAGAAGATGCTTCTCAGTTGTTCTCTGTCTTCCCAGAGCTGTTACAGGCCACAGTTTCTGATTTGATAGCAGCTGACTCATCATTCCCCTCTCTAAAATCCTTGAAAAAAGCAGTTAGACATGGGAGCATCTTTTTTCATATCAGTCTCTCCTGGCCTTTCAGACTTCAGTTAAATCTGTCAAGGTGTCCATGAAGATCTCAATATTTTAGAAAAATTTTCTCATTCTCTAGGATAATTAAATTGTTTTTCCTTAAACTGTTTTCTTTCCAATTTTACTGAGGTATCATTGACATACAGCACTGTATATTTAAGGTGTACAGCATAATGATTTGGCTTATATATATCATGAAATGATTAACATTATAGGATAGTGAGTACTCATCATCTCAAATAGATACAAAAGAAAAGAAAAATTTTTTTAAATATTTTTTCCTTGTGATAAGAACTCAGGATTTATACTCTTAACCCTCATATATAACATACAACATCTTCCTCAATTTTGTTTCCAGTCTTATTCTGTTCCTGTTTTGATAATAAGATGTAAACATGTTTTTCTTTGATTTCCTAAACAAGTCTGACTTCTAGAGGCAGAGAATGCCATACATGATTTTTTTCATTGCCTTCTTAGCTTTAGGATTTATCTCGATTTTGTTCTATTATTTCTCTACTTCAGCTGAAGATCTATATGTATATCTAAAGGACTTATTGGACAGCACCAATTTAATGCCCTATGGAAAGTTCACAGTAGCTTATTTCGCTTAGTATAATGTCCTCAAGATTCATTAATATTACCACATATTTTAGAATTTCCTTCTTTTTAAAGGCTAGATAAAATTCTGTTGTATATTTATACCACATTTTCTTATCCATTCCTCTGTGGCTGGGCATTTAGGTTGTTTCCACACCTTGGCTATTATGACTAGAGCTGCAGTGAACATGGGAGTGCTAATGTGTCTTTGAGATTCTGACTTCAAATACTGCATGATTTCGCTTACAGAAGAGACCTAAAATAGTAAAATTCACAAACTGAAAGAGTGAATTAGTGATTTACAGGGACTAGAGAGGAGACAGGAAATTACTGTTCAACAAGTATAAAGTTTCAGTTGAGCAAGATGATTTAAGGTCTAGAACAACGTTGTACAAATAAGTCAACAATATTGCATTTCACATTAAAAAATAGATACAAGCTGAATCGTATTCTAAGTATTCTTAACACAATAAAAATAAAAATATAAATATAAATACAAACAAATCTTCCCCTTAATATCCTTCCATGTTTCCACTTCAGCTAAATTTGCCACCACCTACCCAGGAGCTAAAGGTCCAGTCTGGTGTTCATGCTCCATTACTTCTCCCTGGCCCTCACTCTACATATTTTATTAGTTAGCTGATCTTAAATACTTCACAAATATGCCTCTTCTCCTCCATTCCCATTGCCAGTCCTCCAGTTCAGGTTCCCATTACCACTCACATGAGCCAATATAGTGACTTCTCACTAGAAATCCTATATTGACTCTTCACCCCATCCAGTCCTCTCCCCACCTCCACCCGAGTGAAGATGATCTTTCTAGAGTTTAAATCTATTTATTCAGTCCCTGGATTAATACCTTTCAATGGGTATCTATGACTTTCTGGATAAAGTTAAAAAGCTGCTCTCATGGCATATGAAACCCTTCATGAATTAGTCTCTGCTGCCTTCTCTAGTCTCATTTCCCCAATCCTGTTCCATTCCACTGTACCGTCATTCCATTAAGAACAAACTATTAGCAGATACACAAATTTGACAGGTTCTTTCGTATCTCCCTATGTTTGTAGTGTTGTTACAACTGCCATTTTCCCCTTTTCTCTGGCGAAGTCCTGTTCTTCTACCTTGACAACTCAGGAATGTTTCCTTTGTCTGTCTTGGATGTTGATGAGTCCCTTTTAATTCCATGCTTACCTCTTTCATTATACTTGTTACACTGTAGTACAGTGACTAGTTTTCATGTCTGTTTCTGTATGAAACTGAGAGTGCCTGAGGAAAAGATCTGTGTCTTATTATCCTTGTGTCTCCTGTGTCTAGCAGAGCACCTGACCCACTCGAAGTCCTCAGTGAATAGTTGAAAAGTAAATGAGACTCCTCTGTGTTTCCTAATTTCTTCTTATCAGAATTTCTTAAACAGTAAAAGGGAGAAGGGGTTAATAGACAAATTCATTTAGATTGGGAAAGGTGAAGAGAGCTGACATGGTAGGGTATGACTTTAGCAAAGAAAATACTTGTGAGGCTCAAGATAATGAGCGTGGGAAGAGCTTAGTCTGCCTTTGTTTTCTTCTGGCTGTTTCAACAGGAAGCGTGCATGTTACCAAATGCCCTGAACGGAGAAGTTAGCAAATTTCAGGGAAGGAAACTTCTATGGCAATGAAACATGGATCAAAATCCTCATGTACACCCTGCCTGAGGCTCGTTGTCAGGACCCCTGCAGTCTTCATCAGGAGCTGGAGTGCACTCAGTCATGTGAAGATGATAGAACTAATGCCATGGCTACTTTAAGCAAATATTAAGCTTTCTTCCTTAAAGGTCATGCAGTTAAAGAAAAGTGCTTACTCTTTCTGTCTTACTATTTACATTGGAATGATGCAAAATAATTTTCAGGCAACAGCTGTTAATAATTACAGAGGAAGCATTTTATGGCTGCCTAGCTAGACCATTTTTATGTTTGAGACGATGATGTGTCGGTTGACAGCTTCTTTCTCTACTTCACCAGTTTTAATTTTCTTACCTTTGCTTACATTTATTTCTATCACAGACACCACACCTGTCCTACTAACCCATCACATGACTGTTTCTTGTTAAGTAAAAGCTCCACCAAGTCAATTCAGACTCTGACCTTTGGTCTCTGAGCTGTTGACTAGTCTGTCATCGGTTGTCCAGGACATAGCAAGTCAGTCTGAAATCCGGAAAATAAAGCACAGCCTATCAAATAGTATATTTTCCACTTTCAGGTTCTCTTAGGGTCTTGAGAATAAATTGGGTGGGGACATGTCGTCAAATGGACTCATCTTGTATGTGTGCTGGTGTGCCCTGTATTATTTTCAGAAGGAATAAAGAAAATATTTAGGCGCCACATTTGGTGAGGCAACATATTAAGCATGTCCATATACATTAACTTATTCAAGCTTCATAAGAAATCAGTAGGGCATTATTTTCATATTTTATAGATACAGAAAAAAGTTAAGTCACATAACAAGTAAATGGCAGAATAGGGATATGAACCTGGACTTGTTTCTGTCAAAACCCATGCCTCTTGCAATATATGTAGCAAGCTGTGAGTTTATGGTTATTTACACCAGGAAGAAAGATATCTGGAGATGTGGCTACCATATCCTCAGCCCTTGTGCCTATCTTATTTCTCAACCTTTAGTTTATTGTTCATCATCAGAAAATGCCATCTCCCCTGACACTTTGGCATTTGACAACCCATCTTCTGCCCCTTTTCATCTTCCGGTTACTTCAGAATTTAACTCCAAGAAGAAAGGAATGTTTAATAGTGTCATGCATGGGTGCATGCTCAGTCGCTCAGTCATGTCCAACTCTTTGCAACCCCATGGATGGTAGCCTGCCAGGCTCCTCTCTCCATGGAATTTTGCAGGCAAGAATGATGGAGTGGGTTGCCATGTCTTCCTCCAGGGGATTATCCCGACCCAGGGATCGAACCTGAATCTCTTGCGTCTCTTGTATTGGCAGGCAGATTCTTTACCCCTGAGCCACTTGAGAACCCCTCAATAGTGTCATAGTATCAGATAATAGAACTTAGATTTGCTGTAGGTTCTCCTCCTTCTTAAAGGCATGAATTTGGATGAGTTACCAATCTCCTCAGGACTCAGTTCCCTTCTATGTATAATAAGTAGATTGGATGAGTCTAAGTTTGCTACCTGCTTAGTTAATGTTTACCCCTAATTGTGAGTTCATGAAATTTTCACGTTTAGGAGAAATATCAATAACCTCAGATATGCAGATGAAACCACCCTTTTGGCAGAAAGTGAAGAAGAACTAAAGAGCCTCTTGATGAAAGTGAAAGAGGGGAGTGAAGAAGTTGGCTTAAAGCTCAATATTCAGAAAACTAAGATCATGTCATCTTGTCCCATCACTTCATGGGAAATAGATGGGGAAACAGTGTCAGACTTTATTTTTTGGGGCTCCAAAATCACTGCTGATGGTGATTGCAGCCATGAAATTAAAAGACGCTTACTCCTTGGAAAGAAAGTTATGACCAACCTAGATAGCATATTTAAAAGCAGAGACATTACTTTGTTAACAGAAGTCCATCTAGTCAGGCTATGGTTTTTCCAGTGGTCATGTATGGATGTGAGAGTTGGACGGCGAAGAAAGCTGAGCGCCAAAGAACTGATGCTTTTGAACTGTGGTGTTGGAGAAGACTCTTGAGAGTCCCTTGGACTGCAAGGAGATCCAACCAGTCCATCCTAAAGGAGATCAGTCCTGGGTGTTCATTGGAAGGACTGATGTTGAAGCTGAAACTCCAATTCTTTGGCCACCTCATGTGAAGAGTTGACTTGTTAGAAAAGACCCTAATGCTGGGAAGGATTGGGCGCAGGAGGAGAAGGGGACTACAGAGGATAAGACGGCTGGATGGCCCTGGCAGACTACAGTCCATGGAGTTGCAAAGAGTCAGACATGACTGAACGACTAACGCTCAGTGTATGTATGCCAGCCTAACCTCCCAGTTTGTCCCACCCTTCCCTTCCCCTCCGTGTCCACACGTCTGTTTTCTACATCTGCATCTCTCAAGTCAAATCTTAACAGAGCACACAAAGTCTTCATGAGCTTGGCCTGTCTACCTCTCTAGACCTAACTCTCACACTCTGCCTTATATTCTCTTAGCTGATGTGTTTGTAGATGCTCTAGGCAAATCATGGACAGGGTGTACACAGAATTTAAATTGTGTCCCACCTCTCTGGGCCCTTGCTGATGTTCATATATTTCCTCTGTGGTGTGTCTTTACTTCCTCTCACCACTGGGCTAATTCCTATTTGTTCCTCCGCAGTTTAGTTCATGTGTCTTCTCCCAGAAATTTTTCAAAAATTCTGGTTAGGGTAAATGCCCTCCTTCCTTGCTCTCACAGCACAGCATGCAAACTTTCATCTTCAAATTTACTGCATTTAAAAAAATTGTATGAGTTATTCTGTCTCCTGCATAAGCTTTTGGCAAGAATGCACATTGTCCTGTTCATCTTTGTGCTCAATAAATATTATTTGAACTCAACTGAATGGAGTGATGCCAATCACCGGGCTTTGCCCTTGCATTTCTGAGTTCTTTTCGGAATATGATTATATTTACACTCTCACATTGTGGATGGGGAAGTGAAGCCTATGTAACTGAGAATAGAACCTCAAAATTCTGCTCATGATCAGGCTTCTAAGAAGAGTAATTATGTGCACATTTTCCTAATGCCTTCATTTCCCTTTCACAGCTCAGTTCTCTCCAATCTACCATAACCCTAGCTGCCCTGGCTAAGATCTCAATGGTGACCCCATTGCAAAATTCTCCCCTTACTTGACTTCCTGTGTGATCACTTTCTCTATCCGAAATTCTCTTTTTCTTGGCTTCTGTAACACACAACTTAGTGTAACACACACACAGTCTACTGTTTTTTCTACCCAATCATGACAACCCTTTTCATTCACCTTTGGTAGAGCTTTCTCCTCTGCTTAGCAACTGGAGCTTTTCAAAATCAGTCTTGGACCCTGTTTCTTTCTTACCGCACATTCTTTTCCCCTGAGCTCTCATTCACTTCCACAGCTTATAAATAATACTATGTATTCACCATGACTCGGAGATTGCTTTCTCCAACACAGATCTCCCTTCTGAGCTACAAAACTCTACATACATTTACTTGCTATCTCCTCTTGGTTACCTCTCCTGCATTTTATCCCTTAAACCTATTGTTCATTTAATATTTTCAGTCTTCCCATCCCCCATGCTTCAAGTTGCTCATGACAGAAACGCTGATATTGCCTTTGACTATTATCTCCTTGATAAGCATCTGGTACCTTCCAGATGAATCTTGAATCTGGTTGCATTTCCATGTACCCACAGCTACTCCTCTGTCTCAACTGTCATCATCTTTTGCCTAAACTACAGCAGTAGCCTCCCCAACTGGACCTTTACTCTCACTCACATCTGCCATAATCATATTTTTCTTATCTCTTCTAATTCTTTTTACTTACAGACACCTAGAGTAGTATTTTAAAAATAAAATTTTAATCATAGCCTATTTCTAAACTTTACAGTATTTACCATTTATTTTAGGATAAAATAGAAAATACTTGAGATAGTTCATAAGGCACTGTATAATCTGGCCCTCACCTTTCCATTCTCAAAAAAGCTCCATTTTGGCTATAATCACAATCATAACTATATCGTTACTCATGTATTCATGTGTTCATTTTTATCTTTTAATTATTTCCTTCCACCCTAGAAGGTAAATTCTATGAGATCAGTGTCCATGTCTGTGCTGTTGTTTAGCAAATCACAGAAACCTAGAACAATTATTGGTGTGCAGAAGACAGACAAAAATATTTACTGAATAAATGAAGAAATAAAATAATTAATGAAACTTTATTGTGCATTGAGAATAGGTCATCCTCTAGGGGCCCCTTCTGGGAAATTCTCTCAGTTCAAGAATCCTTAAGAATTCTTATTTTTAAGAATTAAATCCAGCCATATCATATCCCAAGATACTCACTTTTCTACCATTTGTTTATTAATATGTAAAATTCAACTATGTGCCAAATACATAGGTAAGAGAGTAGAAGGACAGCAAGGTACAGTGAGAAGAAGAGAAAGGTTATATGAAACTGGTTGTTTTAATGCTCAGAACAAATATTTACTAATTTGAATATCAGTGTTCTGGGATATTTCTCTGACATTTGAAAGATGATTGCTGTGGCCACTGCTTGAAGAAGGTGGGTCTGCCCAACTTTTTATGTGTGTGTTCTATGATGTTTGGGTTATGATGCTTTTTTCAGTCTGCATATGCTGTTAGGGGCATTGATGCTGCTGCTGAATGTTAGTCCATTTTTTCTGTGATGACTCAATGAAGCTAATCCAATCCTTTTGGGAAACTGTTGTCATGTTTCTCTTTTTTGTCGGCTTTTTTTTTTTTTAATGATGTAAGCTTTGGTCTAATATTGTAAGGAATCTGATCGGTATTTTTGTTAGGCCAGTTGTTTCTTCATGCCTGAGGCAGTGTGGCCTTGTGGAATTTGGCTTAAAAATGGAGTGTTTGTGTTTCCTTACTTGCTCAGTCGTGTCCGACTCTTTGCGACCCATTGGAATGTAGCACACCAGGCTCGTCTCTACGTGGAATTTTTCAGGCACGAATACTGGAGTGATTGCCATTTCCTCCTCCAGGAGATCTTCCCAACCTAGGGACTGAACCCGAGTCTCCTGTGTCTCCTGCATTGTAGTCAGATTCTTTTACCTGCTGAGCCATCAGGGAATCCCTCTACAAAAAGACAGCCAATATAAGTAGTGGACTAAATTCCATATTGGTCATTATTCATCCAATCATCACTAATCTTTCTTCATTATGGGTAATCCTAAGCAGGAGATTGCATGATTAGCTCGTATCACTGTGATTCAGCATTTTCAGTGAGTGTATACTGTTGAACTACTGAAAGAAAGAGAATGCTCAGGGTGGTGATAAGAGATAGGATAAAATCAAGGCATACATATCTAACTAAAAATCTTTATGTCAATAATGTTAGGACTGTCAGGAATTCTCAGGACTTGGTTATTGTTTGTACATGGCTCTTTCTTCTCCCCAAAGAGATATCTCAGTACATGGGTCCACAAATTAGTAGGTATGAAAATTATGGGTGTGAAAAAATACTGGGGCTACGTGTTTACCTATAAGTTCATTTATTTTTATTGCTAAATCTTTTGCACCCAGGAAATAGCACAGTTTTCTCCTGTATATATGAAAATTTATGATTTTTGCACAGCACTAGTGTTTTATTGTACTGAGAACATCAAGTGAGAAGTTGACTCCCTTGAGCTTCCACAAATATTGTGGGTTTTTTGTAGGTTGAACAAAACGTGTAGCATTAAAGTATTGCAAATTCCTAGGCTGAAATCTAAGGCAGGTCAAATCCCTTCCTCTTTGTTTTGTTTTTTTTTTCCTGACTCTGTGTATTTCTATTTAAACACAATGCTGATCCTGCCCAGGATGCTCGTTTAAATGCTTCTCGATATTAACATCTTTACTTAAGTCTTATTTAACCCATTTGAAGGGTTTCTGGGAGGAGTATTAGGATACCATAGCAGTATAACATATTTTAAATCTTTTTCAGAATCACTATTTAGTATTACTTAAGAAAGCAAACAAACAAACATGATAACGAAAATATTCACTGAGTCAGATGGTCTACATTTAATTACAATTAATCTTCTAAGTAAACTTCAGAGTGCTACTGTTCTTTGAGCTCAAGCCTGCATTGTTGAAATCTTTGTAAAATAAAAATTTCCCTTTTCGTATATTGGGTGGGTAATTTTGAGTAGACCTTTATTTCGCAGCTAAGCTCCTGTAGTCATCCTGAAACACCTAACCCGTGTTCTATGTCATGGGCATGTGTGTAACTGGATCCCTTGGGGATGCACAGCCCCGCGCTACTCTTTCTGCCTCCCCCAGGCTGACTTGAGAACTCCAGGTGTGCAAAACCACGTTTCATGGAAAGAAAACCTATGTTTTTATTTTATTTGTTTACATTTCCCACTGTCTATTTTGACAACGTCCACAGTGGGTGTGGGTGGGGGCGAAGCACAGCTCCCAGGGTTGGCCCAGGAGCAACTGCCACAAATCCTTTTCTCTCCTGCCCTTCTGTGGCACTTGTGCCAAAACAGCTCAAGATAAAAGGCATTTTCAGTATCTAGTGTATTTTTCCCTTGTGGTTAAGGAATGAAAATTTAGAAAGGAGAAACCACTGAAGGAGACCATAACTGCTGAAAGGGCTCATAGTGGGCAAAGGCAGCAGGGAAGGTTCTGAGGAGCAGCCGTTTTGGGCGATGGAAACAAAAGGGCGAAGCTGGGAGGACACTGTGGGCAGAGTTCTAAGTAGGAACAGTTCTCTCAGGCTGAGAAACCTCCAAAGTTGAGGAAAAGGAGGAGAACCGGTCCAGGTAAGAGAAAGGGATTAACTGGAAAGCTTGACCTGATACTCTGAGTCTTCCTGTGGAAGACACTTCCTGTGAGGAGATGGTCATCAGAAATGAGGAACATGGCTGAGGAGACAGCAAGGAATAGCTGCAGCTCAAAGGCTGAGTGTGGAGAACGAAGGGTAGAAGACAAAGAGGATGCTAAGGGCCCTGCAGTGGGTAGCAGGACACCATGACTTAGTAATAAAAGCTCGTAAGCAGGAGAGGCACCATAGTTCATATTTAAGAAAAAGAATATAAACTGTCCAATACAGAGTATGTACAAAAATAAGTAGAATGAAGAAAAAAGTCACAGCAAATGATAACTCACTTTTGCTATGTGACAAAAACACACAACCATGAGATCCTACTGTCAGGGCTTCTCTTAAGGCTTGGAAAAAACCCTTGCAAAAGAAGTGATTAAAGTTAAAACTTCACTAGATTTATGGAAAATCCACCTCTGGTCATAAAGAGTATAAATGCCACTAGAGCAAAGATCTGGCCAGCCCACTCTCAGACAGCATCTCAAAGAAACTTTCATCAAAGCAGATGTTGGATACCTTTATAATACTGCCTCAAACTGTTTAGAATATACTCAGAACAACTCTAAATTCTGATTTTTTGCAAGACTCAAATAAGAACATGTATATGAAAGCACTTTAAAAACTTCTAAATTACTTCCCAAATGCTAAACGCTTTTTTTCTGAACAATCTCAATTATTTACCAAATTTGTCTAAGACTTCAGAGAACCTATTTATTTTTACCTTGTATAAACTCCTTATAAGTTTATTTTATAATTACTATGCAGGATTTCATTTTTCCTAGAACATTGTTCTTTCAGCTTCTATGTTCCATATTTGAGAAAATAATACTGTTTTAGTCACTGTTAAAAAATGATTCTCCATCAGCTTTCATTTTTCTAGACTGAGGTTCTGATCTTTGCTTTCACCTTCTATTGGTAACTCCTTAATTCTCTTGAAAATGTACAGTTCTCATCTTTGTAGTTTTCCAAGATTGATTCTTGTGTTTCTTAAGTACTTGGCCAGAACTGAAGCCAGTGTAGAATGGAAAAAAGTGTTATAGTTTTAGAAATTGTGTGTGTGTGTGTTTCCAATTTCCTTGTTATTTATGCCTAGGATTTGCTTAGACATTGGTGAAATTAGGCAGATTTTTTTCTCAGTTGGATATATCTTTTTGACTGCCATTTAGTTAGGATCATAGGAGAAATTTGATCAGAATAATCCAAGATACAGAGGACATTTGGAAGAGTAGGCAAGGGCATTCAAAGTACTAGGGAAAATTGATGCACAAGGCAAACAGAAGTTGATAGAAAGAAGTGGGACTACAATCTGAAAGAAGCACTTGAGAGCCCATAGCTGGGAAATTCAGGTCACAGAACACTGGGAGCACTGGTTAATTGACAAGATAAGAAGTTATGGTCCTAGAGAAAAAGCAGAAAGTTATGACACCAGGTTGATATAGTGGAGGTGGAGCTGTACCTTGTAATTAGGTCCAAAGAATTTTCATTTGATGAGTTGCTGGTGTGGGACTGATGTCAGGATGATCAACTAGAAGGATCATGTGAAGTAGAGATTAGAGGAGTAGTTCCCACCCCTGTTTGCATATCACAATAATCTGCAGAGTTTTAAAACACATCAATGCCTTCATCCCACGGGCCAATTGAATCAGAATCTGGGGGTGGACCTAGGCACCGGCAGGCTTTGAAAAATTATCAGTTGATTCTTACATACATTCAGAATTGAAAGCTGGAATGGAGCAGTGGTTCTAAACTGAAGAAGTTTTTATGTTTTCTAAGTTTTTATAAGTTTTCTAAGTTTTTATAATTCTACTGGTTAAGGTAATCTCACGCCTTTTGGAACATTTTGGGGTGAGATCTAGGCATTACGAGTTTTGTTTTTTTTTTTAATTCCCTAAGTGTTTCCAAAGTTTAGGAACCTTTGGAATAGAGGCACTGTGATCCACCATGCATCACCACTAGAGTGAAAGGATATTTTGTGACAGCCCTTGCATGTTAAAATCGTACTTTCAGCCTTAATGTTTTAAGACACAGAAAGGAATACAGTACTGCTGTTTGTCTCGGTTCTGATGCTTTAGCGCATCCATCTAATTTAACAAAATTAGAATAAAATGATTTTTGAAAACTGGAGGAGAAGTAACTTTTATGCATAAGAAATAAGAGGCCCAGAGAAGACAGAAGAATTGCTTGTTATCACTTGTGTAGTTAAAGTCAGAGTGGGATCCTCTGACTCAATTCTTTCCCAATCTTCCTCCACAATGCTGGCTATATTAAAGCTCTTAGTTTTGAAATGACAAACACTAGAAGTGATATGATTTAATTTCTAAAATCTACAAAGTACTTGGACAGAGTCAATGTCAACTTGTCCTCAAAATGCTAGAACACTACGAGGTATCCTTGAAGCATGAAAAAATTCATTTAAAAACAAGTAAATTAAACCATTAAAAAAAAAAAAACCCTAATACACAACATGGCATTTGTAAACTTGCTGTTTGGCATTTGTAAACTTGCTGGTGTGAGAATTCTTCACACCAAAGAGATAACCCCTAGGCAGCTACTCTGTTTTATTTAGGAAAACTGTAGTTGAAGGGATTTTAGACCTGGGAAAATACTTGGGTTTCCTGAGGTCACATTCTAAGATGTAAAAGGAAGTTTTGCAATTGGTATCTAGACCCTCAATCATGCGGTTCTCATGTGTTTTCATATCCTCTGAGTTGGTTAGTCTAAGTCCTGAACTAACCCAACACTGAAGAAATGAAACAAAAGCAGATTTCTTGAGGAATAAAGTTAATGGGATATAATTATATTCTGTTTGTTGAAATGTGCACACTTCCCTGTGTATTCACAGACTCAAGTCCCAGTATATGATCTGTGCAGAAGAATGTAGTGGGCACTTCCCACCTCACAGGGTGATTATCCTGTCATTGGGGTTCTGTCTCCAGCTATTTCCTGTCTAAAGTCTTTGCCAGGGCTGTGGTGATCAAGACTAGAGCTGACTTGAAGAAGGAATAGTGAATAGATTAGCTCACAGAACCAGGGCTCAGGAAGGTCTCCATGGGCTAAATGAATGGCCAAAATCTAAGCCGATGTAATTCAGTGGCGAGAGAAGAACACAAATCCTTTCTTGAACATGGTTCACAGTACGGAGGGTAAGAGTGCTTTCTCACTTATAGCATTTGAAGGGTTGTTTTGGAGAGGGTTTCTAACCTTGAGGTTCACAGACCATTATATGCCTTCAGAGGGCTGCTTGTCAGCCTTTTTGTGTATGGCTATAGTCTACCTTTTTTTTTCTGGGGATAGGGTCTATATAGTTCATTAAATTCTCAAAATAAAAACAAATAAACAGACTTAATACTTGTAATTGGAAAAAACAAAAAGAAGTCACAGGCAGATTTTTTTTTCAATATGGGAAAAGACATTTCTCAATTAAAGCTGTCCAAGATGGAATGTGCTAACATAGGAGGTTTCAAATTTCCAGACCGCTTGGCCAGAGTATCATAGAGGAGATTTAAGCAACAGATGAGTAGTCAAAATGTGTTTTTTACATTTCTACAAAGCAAACAATGTTGTACACGCAAAGGATGCTTGATTGCAACAAATGTGAATGCTGGTGGAATTAGGGAGTCTCGGGGTCAAGGCCCTCAACCACAGAGGCTGTGCAGGAATTGTAAGGGGGTGCCTCTTCTCAGCAGATCCTGGATCACAGATTGTTAGACCAAAAGTCATCCTTGTGGTTTTGATTTGCCTTTGGGTCTAGAGGGAGGACTTACTCTATGATGAGTTCCTTCATGATATATGACAGACAAATTACCCACAAATTTTTGTAGGGAAATAGGTTGAGAAAGAGGTAGAAGTGGGTAGAGAAATAAAACCACTTTTGTACAGTAGTTAAGAGGAGGGACTGTAAATGTCCCTCCTGCCTGCATATTTGCCAGCCAATGTGTGATGCTGGAGCAGTCAGGTAGCTTCTCTGTGCTTTGGTTTTTCACATGTGGAATGAAAATGCCAGTAGTACCTACGTTATAGGTTATAGAATCGAATAAACACAAAAAGTCACGTGAAGAATGAAAAACCCTGATAATAAAAAATTGGCTATACGATTGTTGTCATTTCTAGCCACTGGTGGAAGATGCTCGAATTCTATTACAAACTCATTTATCCACTGTGTGATGTAAGGAAAATTCCTTGCCTCTCTGATTTTATGTTTGCCAACCATAAAATGGTGACCACCCTTACATCAGCCAAATTAAATACTGCCCTTAAGAACTAAGAGATTCAAAGGATTCTGACAGATCTTTGTTTTGGGTTTTTTTTAATTTGTTTATTTTGCTGCACTGGGTCTTAGTTGAGGCACTCGAGATCTTCCCACTTCGTCGTGGCATGTGTGAACTTTAGTTGTAGTATGTAGGATCTAGTTCCCTGACCAGGAATTGAACCTAGGCCCCCTGCCTTGGGAGCACAGAGTCTTAGCCACTGGACCACCAGGGAAGTCCCTCTGAAAGATCTTTCTTAGGAAGCAGAGTTCAACAATAATTTAAAAGTTTAGGTTTGTATTAGTGTTTTAATTCTTAATTTTGAGGCAATGCTCTAGATTAGATTTTTAAATCGTCAGCAAGGTATAATGATCTGCCTCATCACCAAGCTTTGTTAGAGCCTCACCTATGTTTTGAATCTGCTGTCTGTAGAACTCCACCCAGAACTTTTAATATGAAACACCTGAGAGATTTTTTGTGTATATTTTTTGAGATTACTCTATCTTTTGAGGTTACTGCTTCAAGTAACCTAAGGGCTTCACAGTAATTTCTGATTTGGCCCCCAGCCAGCGCTAGGATTCCCAGAGCTAGAGAAGAACTCTGCCTCCCAAGCACTCAGATCCTTGGACGCCTCCTCTCCTGGGATGACAGACTCCTCTCCTGGGATGTTTTCACAACAGGGAGCAATCCAGCCAATTGGCTAGGGAGGTTGGTCATGCTTTGCAGTCTATTTATAAAGTTTTATTTTTGTCTTAAAATGAGGCCTTGCGTATATGTATTTAATGTGTAAGAATGCATAATCTTTAACTAATAACTGATGGAGCCTCATATGAAGGGTAATGGGTTTTTGCTTTTAAATCTAGCTTCAAAAGCTGCAATCTAGCTTCAAATGATGCATTTGAGCAAACATGCATCAGGACAGGCCATTACTTTGGCCTCTACTACTTGAGGTTTGAGGTAATTGGCTAGACCAATGTGTGTATTTGCTAAGTCGGTCATCTTCTTTATAATGTAAACCACCCAAACATTTAAGAGGCATAAAAGAACTGCTTTTAAGTACTTTTCATTATAGATAACCACTAACATGCTCATTATAATTTTTTTCTCAGCAGCTTATTTATTAGCCTAGCAAGAAATCCATTTACCAATGTTAAATTAGCAGTTGAAGAAATGTAATGAGAGAAAGGAAGTAATCAAGGCTATCATGTTTTTTAGCTTGAACAGTTTCTCAAAGAGTTGAAAATACTGAGAGTGACATCAATAGTCAACTTGAAGCAAGGCAAATAATCTCGAGAGCTTATCTTGGCTCTTGATGTTAAAAGATGTTATCAGTACTAGTCAGTTGTTATCAGAGAAGTCAGTGATGAGTTTGAAGTGACTGAAGAATTACCCTCCATGACTTCTCTGTGTGGAAGAAATACAGGTTAAAATGTTTTCAAGGATGTGCTCATTATAATTCACTCTTAATTATTTATCATATCTTTTCTTGAGAAGAATCAGAGACTTAAAGTGTTGACAAGGCCAATCTTCAAATCTGAGTTCTTGGCATTCTTTGAAAAGAATGATTTTTATTAGGTACTTATCTTCAGCCCAGGCTTCAGTTTTCCACCCAGTCTTCCATCTGCCATGTCCTGCTTGGCTGCTCTTTTAATTTATTACTCATGTTAAATATTTAAGAGCTAGTCTATGCTGATTTGCAGATGTCAGATTTTCTTCAGGCTGTTTATCTCCTTCTGAAGTGTCTGGGAAATCAGCTTTCTAGCTGTTCTGTTGAGTTAAAAGTGAAACGATCAGGAAGGAGACAGTCTCTCACATGACTTTTCTTCATGACTTGAAAACATTTTTGGGACAACCAGCCACAGTCATTCCAGTCTGGAGCCATACAAGAAAGCACGCAGAGTCTTGGACCCCACCCACTTCTCTCTCACCCCACAAGCTCACTGAGCCTTGGCTTCCTCTAGCATATATAGAACATTCCTTCTGAGAAGGGCTCCGTAGCTGAAAATTTTGCTCTTTGAACATTCCCTTTCTTAAAGTGAAAGACCTGTTTAGAGACCATTTCTACAACATCTTACATTCAAGAGCAAAGGAACAAAGAATCACAAGTATTTGTCAGTGTTGAAGCAATTTGAATTTAGGACTGAAGTCCTATCTTCTGATCTATTAAGTCAGGGAGAATGAGCCCCTCCCCTTTTCCTGTGCCCTTGAAAGTCTAGCCATGTAGGTCCTCTAACACATCACCATACAGGTCCTCTAACACATCACCACAGCTCTCAGGGGCTTGTATCCCCAGGCCTTTGCCTGCCCTGGCTGGCCTCCCTCACACATAGGAGGGATTTTCAAGACCTTTTCTTTTAGGACCCAGCTCGGCATCACCTCCCCTATAAAACAGCCCTGTACACTGATCTCACCAAGTTGTGGCTGCCGCTCCCCTCATCTCTGCGTACTGTGTACTCTTTTCATAAAGTCACCTTGCTTCACGCAGGTTCTTGACCCTGACTGGACCTTTCAACCAGATGTCCGTTCCTCCATCCCAGAGTGCCTTTCTGGATTATCACACCCAGCATAGTGCCTTGATAGCTATATACATTTGCAGCACAAAGAAGTCTGTAGCACTGAGAGAATTCTAAACGTTGGACCATTTTATCAGAGATAAACAGAATTAATGCAGATTCCAGAAATTATAAATATGGAGAGGTCAGTGCTAGCCAATTACTCTGAAATAGATGGAAGACAAAGTTACAGATTGTTTTAAATAAGATCAACCTATAGTAAAAATCTTAATTATGTATATCATTAAACAACACATAACCAGTCAAAATTAATGCAAAATGTAAATAGTAAAGTTTTTTTTAAAGCAGATGTTGTTTCTTACTTTTAAGTAGAGAAAATATCTCATACTAGGCTTTAAAAATGCTGCCTGATGGTGAGTCTTCATTTTAACTCAGCTATGTGGCAGGAACTGTCAAGGCTTTTGAGAACTGTTCATTTTGAAATACTACCTCTGATCTGACATTAAAGAAGCATTTTAGACTGACACTGGTGAAATAAATGTTTTTGTTTTCAGGAATTTCATAGGAATAAGAACAATGTATACTTTAAAAGGTAGAAGTAAGATAAACATAAGGTTATATTAATACACTAAGTAATTATGATCAAGGCTGATTAGAATTATTATACTACTTAAACCAATAAAACATTTAAATAGGAATGCAATTTTATTACATTTGACTCTTGTACAACTTGGAGTTGGAAGCGCCAAGTGCCCCCAGGTTTTCAACTCTGCACAGTTGAAAACCCAAGTATAACTTACAGTTGGCCCTTTATATAAGTGGTTCCTCCATATCAATGGTTGGATATCTGCAGATACTACCAATCATGAATTATGCAGTATTTACTGTTGTATTACTGTAGTATTTACTGTTGAAAACTATCCACATATAAATGAACACTTGCAATTCAAATTCTTGTTGTTCAAGGGTCAACTGTACTTTCAAATAGAGACAGGACCTGGATCTAGGTTAACATGCATTCTAGTAGAGGTTGTTTTTAAGGAATATAGAAGAATGGTCAGCAAATCCATAGTCAGACAATGTGGCACTGATTCATCTCACCATAGAAATGTTTCCATTGGCATATATTCATTCCAAACTTCAACACAATTTGTCCATTCAAGTAAACATAAGTTTTGAAATTGTGTTTACTCTTCTTGCTTCTTGAAAGATGTGCAAAACGAAAGTTTACAACTAGGTCACTTCTAAACACACCAAATTTTCAGTAAAAGAAAAAACTGAATTAATGAGAAATCGACCATTTTAAAAGTTGAATGTGTATGGTGGGGGAGAGGTACTCAAAAACATAATTTACTGTTTCATTTACAAATGCAAGTCAATTTTAAATGATTTTTAATCCATATATATAGAGAGATGGACATGTTATGATGGACATGTTAAAATTCTTATGGAATTTTAATTCCAAAAGAAAGTATTCAAAATTGCAAGTTCTGATTAGTAACTCAGCAAATCACAAAGTCTTTCCACGTTGTCAGCATTTCTGTCACAGGATTCTTTGTTTTGCAGTTCTCGGGAGCGATCTCTGAGACTTGTGACAGCCTTAAGAACCTGGCACATTGACCTGAGGCAATGTGAAATAAGAATGAAATATTCTGCAATCATGTGATGCTTGGATTAAAATATAACACGTGTGCATTTTTCAGTTCTGAATTCAGTAGATGGCACAACGTGCGTCGAGTTTGAGAAAAATAGGTGAGGGGGAAGGAAAGGAAAGCAAAGTATTCTCCAGGAGAAGGGAAAGTAACTGGAGGGTGGAGACAGTAAAGATACAAAGAAGCTTTTATTTTGTCTCACAATTTGGTTTTGAAACCCTTGCCCTATCTTGAGTGTAGTTTATTTTAGAGAGTACAACCTCTCCCCGCCTCAAATCTGGCTAATCTCGTTTCCCAATTTCAGTTTCAATTTACTAGAAAGAGGGGTTGATTTTCAGAGCCATGGTGGGTAGGAAACTTGCAGACCTGAGTCCTGTAGGGAAAATTAAGGAATTTACGGTGAGTCCACCCTCCCTCTGAGCGCTTAGCTCTTCCCAGATATTCTTTCTTTTCTTTCTTTTTAAAAAAGTTTCTTGTTTCTTGAGGTACGCCTGTATTGCTATGAACCTTCCCCTTAGTATTGCTTTTACAGTGTCCCATAGGTTTTGGGTTGTTGTGTTTTCATTTTCATTCGTTTCTATGCATAATTTGATTTCTTTTTTGATTTCTTCTGTGATTTGTTGGTTATTCAGAAGCGTGTTGTTTAGCCTCCATATGTTGGAACTTTTAATAGTTTTTTTCCTGTAATTGAGGTCTAATCTTACTGCATTGTGGTCAGAGAAGATGGCTGGGATGATTTCAATTTTTTTGAAATTCACCCACCTCCATCACATTCCACAGGAGCCATACTCAGACCAGTGGATGCATGAGAGCCTCCTCCTGGGGCTGCAGTTCCTCAAACTTTATATGCTGAGCACAGTGGTGAGCGCCTTCATGGTCAACTTCTTTCATCTAAATATATTGGAATTCCTAGAACATACCAAAATAGGTGGGACTTTCTCTATTTACAGAATGCTTGGATTATCTCTTATTACAGTGAAATAAAAGTACTATATAGACTAAAAAAAAAAAAAAAAAGTTTCATTTCTTTTTCTTCATTGGGATGGTCCCAATTATTTTCAAACTTTCTGTAACTCTTTATGCTACTCATCTTCTCTTTCTATGTATATGACTTTATTTCTTAAGTCACAGATACAATAAAGCCCATTTATTTCCCTTTCCTATCCTTCCAGCATGAATAACTTCACCAACCACTCCCTCTGCTCTGTCTCCCTGAAGGAATCCGTTCTCTCCCTTTTATGACTTTGTTTAGTCGGTTATTGTCGGCTCTTTTAGAGCCATAAAGGACTTAAAAGAATCGCCCCTGGTTTCTGCCTCTGCCTCAAACTACAGTCATCCCTTGGTATCTGTGGAGGATTGGTTCCAAGATCCTCCTAAGATGCACAAATCCACAGACGCTCAAGTCCCTTATCTAACATATAACCTAACACACATACTCCTGTATGCTTTAAATCATCTCTTGAATACTTATAATGCCTAATACAATGTAAATGCTGTGTAAATAGTTGCTGTGTGCAGCAAATTCAGTTTTGCTTTCTGTAACTTTCTGGAATCCTTTCCCAATATTTTCTATCCAAGTTTGATAGAATCCACAAATGAGGAATTCATAAATATGGAGGGCCAGCTGTTCTGCTTTATCTTCTTCCTTTGGACACCAAAATGTGTATAAGATTTGTCTATATTTTCTCTCTTTGACTTCCTGATCTCTCTTTGCAATTTGACTTCTATCACCACAACCCTTCAGAAAATATGCTGGTTAGGATTGCCAATACCTTTATTACTGACAAGTCCAGAACCTGTTTTCAGGCCTTACCTTCCTTGATTGCTACAGTGTTACCTTTTCTTGGTTCTCTTCTTACCTGTTCTATGGCTCCTTCTCAATTTCTCTCATTCCTTCTGTTTCTTCACCCAGGATTAATTTGGAATTGCTTATTCACATTCATGTTCTCTCCCTGAGATAGTCGTTTCATGCATTCCCACCCTATCAACAATTACCACTGTGCCATCAACTGCCAATATCAACACTATTTCTCCTACATTACCTCTTCTTTTGAGCTCCATTTAGGCATTAGTGACAGTAGCATTGACCTCTATATGACTATAGACAATTTATACAAGTTCCTGAACTTCTAGTTTTTTTCCAGCTGTAAAATGTTGCTATAAGATTAAATAATATAACATTTATTATCATGTTCTAGGGATAAAAAAGGTCAATGAATATTATTTTTTATTATTTATGCTTTGTGGAACAAGTTGAAGGTGAGAAACAATTTATGTGTTATCTAGTTATGTAGCTACCTTTTTAAGCTTCTTGAGATAAGCATCTGTGTCTTATAATAATGTGCACAACCATGCATCTCTGCTTGGCACAGATGTGTTGTGGAGGAAGTTGGAATAGAAGATGTCAAAGAGGGGAAACACCATATATGCTTACGGATGAACTAATATTGTGGAATAAATACAGAGTATGACTGCCTGTGACAAACATGATGATTAGCAAGAATGAGGAAGCAGAACTAGTCTCAAACTAAGCAATTCAAAATGCTGAGTATTGTTCTATTTCAGTTCAGTTGCTCAGTCATATCTGACTCTTTGCAACCCTATGGACTACAGCATGCCAGGCTTCCCTGCCCATCACCAGCTCCCAGAGCTTATTGATCCATTTAAATACCAGCATATTCCAAATAAGAAGACATTGCCTTGCATCTTGTGCTGGTGAATTAGTGTTTTCTTTATATTTATGCATTCAGAAGTATTAATAGATAGCAAATTGTGTATTGTTCATCATATAAATAGTACAGACTGAACCATGTTGAAGATATGCTTTTCCAGTGATTTGTTACACTGAACCTCAAGCATTATAAAAATTAATTTATTCATTGATTTAACAAATCTCTTTTGCATATTGCTCTGTGCCAGGCTTTCCCGGTGGCTCAGATGGTGAAGCATCTGCCTGCAATGCAGGAGGCCCATGTTCGATCCCTGGGCTGGGAAGATCCCCTGGAGAAGGAAATGGCAGCCCACTCCAATATTCTTGCCTGGAAAATCCCATGGTCGGAGAAGCCTGATAGGTTACAGTCCATGGGGTCACAAAGAGTCAGACACAATTAAGCAACTTCACTATGCCAGGCACAGATGTATGATGGTATAGAATATTATAATACACAGATGCTTGCCTCAAGAAGCTTAAAAAGATAGCTACATAATGAGATAGAACATGTGATAGACATGTGCAACAGGTAAGAATGGAGATCATTTCACTCAAAACAATAAGCAGAACAACCCATGACTGGAGCTTGCCTTCCTTGGCCAAATGGCAGTAACAACTCAGGAAGGCTGATGAGTTACCTATCCCAGACATCTCTCTCTCTGGGTTAGTATCTCAAGAGAGCCTATGGTTTCTGTGGAAACAATATAGAGACTCCTCAAAAAATTAAGAACAGTACTACCATATGGTCTGACTATTCCACTTCTGGATATTTGTCCAAAGAATGTAAAAATGGTAATTTGAAAAAATACATACACCTCTATGTTCATCCAAGCATTCTTTATAATAACTTTATAATTCTTTACAATAAACCCAGGTGCCCACCAATGGATGATAGAATAAAGAATTGTTGCTGTTTAGTCACTAAGTCTAGAGAAGGCAATGGCACCCCACTCCAGTACTCTTGCCTGGACAATCCCATGGACGGAGGAGCCTGGCGGGCTGCAGTCCATGGGTTCGCTAAGAATTGGACACGACTGAGCGACTTCACTTTCACTTTTCACTTGCTTGCATTGGAGAAGGAAATGGCAACCCACTCCAGTGTTCTTGCCTGGAGAATTCCAGGGACAGGGGAGCCTGGTGGGCTGCCGTCTCTGGGGTCGCACAGAGTCGGACACGACTGAAGCGACTTAGCAGCAGCAGCAGTCACTAAGTCGTGTCCAACACTTTTGAGACCCCAGGGACTGTAGCCTGCCAGGCTCTTCTGTCTATGGGATTCCCCAGGCAAGAATACCAGAGTGGGTTTCCATTTCCTTTGTCAGGGGATCTTCCCCACCCAGGGATGCAACCTGCATCTCCTGCATCGACAGGTAGATTCTTTACCACTGAGCCACCAGGAAAGCCCCAGGATAAAGAATAGTGGGATATGTATACAATGGAATAACACTGGCCATAAAAAGAGAGAAATCTTGCCATTTTCAACAACATGGATGAAGTTGAAAGTTTCATGATAAATGAAACAAGTCAGAGAAAGACAAATATCATATGATTTAACTTATATGTGGAATATGACAACCAAACAACAAAATAAATGAATAAACCAAACCAGATAAACAGGTAGATGATGAGAACAGAGTAATGGTTACTGGAGAAGAAGGGGCAGGGAAGAGGGCAAAAGGAGTAAAAGGGCTCAACTGTTTGGTGTTGGATAGAAGCTAGTTTTTTGCATGGTGAACACACTGCTTACAGAAGTAAAAATATGATGTTATACACGTGAAACTTACATAATGGCACAAGCCAATGTTATCTCAATTTAAAACAATCTGTGGCTCAACTCAAGACTAGAATCGGCCATATTTTCTTCCTCCTTACCAGCAACACTTCTCTTTTCCGTATCTTGTTCCCACAGGACTGACCTCTCTACCAAACCGTTCCCACCCCACACCTAATTGCACTATACTGAGTCTTGATGTAGGCATGTCCCAGGATCTCAGAAGCCTGGAGAGTTTTCAGACCTGTTTTGATCTCAGGTCTCAAGTCAGTCTTTGAATAGTTGAAGACATTGAATAGGATTAAAGTATTGCTTGGGCAGTTGTCATAATTAATGATAAAACTATTTGAAAGATAATCTGGATTTTAGATATTAGAGGCTGAAATGGTTATTATTTCTTTCATTCTTAAAAGGTTTAAGAATAAAATGGTATCTTCAAATGTTTGATTAAATGAATTAAATGTTAATTATGTGTAATAAACTCAAGAAAAAAAAATGGAGAAAAATTAGTATTTTACTCTTCAACAGGTATTGAACCTTCTGAAATAGTTGAAACCTGTTCTTATATAGAAAAGTGAAAGTGAAGTCACTCAGTCGTGTCTGACTCTTTGCTACCCCATGGACTGTAGCCCACCAGGCTTCTACATCCATGGGATTTTCCAGGCCAGAATACTGGCCTGGGTTGCCATTTCCTTCTCCAGGGGAGGTTCCTGACCCAGGGATCGAACCCAGGTCGCCCACATTGTAGGCAGATGCTTTACCCTCTGAGCCACCTGCTGCCGCTGCTGCTAAGTTGCTTCAGTCGTGTCTGACTCTGTGCGACCCCATAGATGGCAGCTCACCAGGCTCCACCGTCCCTGGGATTCTCCAGGCAAGAACACTGGAGTGGGTTGTCATTTCCTTCTCCAATGCATGAAAGTGAAAAGTGAAAGTGAAGTTGCTCAGTCGTGTCCGACTCTTCGCGACCCCATGGACTGCAGCCTACCAGGCTCCTCCATCCATGGGATTTTCCAGGCAAGCCACCAGGGAAGCCCTAATGCTTCCACAACCAGCAGGAGGCAGAAATGCTTTCCAAGAGTTCTCTGAACCCGGAGGCGTAGATTTTCATGCTACAGGAATAAACAAACTTATTTCTCATTGGCAAAAATGTGTTGAATGTAATGGTTTCTATTTTGATTAACAAAGATGTGTTTAAGCCTAGTTACAATGATTTAAAATTCATGCTCTGAAACTGCAACTACTTTTGTACCAACCTAATAAGATTCTGCTTGGGGGTAAGGAGGTAACCATAGGGAAGACAATTACCTGCATGAATTAATATCAGTTTTAAAGAGGTGCTCAAGGAAGTCAAAGCTAGGTTCATGCCCAGGCATTTCTTATATAGAAATCTGATTTAAAAAAGAGTCAGCACTCCTTGTATTCTGGTCAGGACTCACTGTTGAACTGAACCTTGTCTTATGAGGGAAGAGCAAAGGTTTACTTCCTTCTCAAAGGAACTGATTACAGTGTTTCTATTTTAGTAAGATACATAAACACGTTTCAGTGAGAGCAAAAAAAGCAAAGCATAGCATGGTTGGTGATTTAACAAAAATGAAGATGGCTGTGGTCAGGGGAAAAACAATTCAGATCTTTTTATTAGTACCACTTCCACTGACTCTCATAGGTACTGCTTTTAAAGTTGTCTGAAGAAGGAAAATTAGGTTGTTTTTGAAAATTCACTCAATTTGAAGCTTATGGTAGAATCACAGCAAAAGGGACTGATAGGGAGTACTGAGATAATAATTCAGTATTTGGTCAGACATTACCTGCCAGATAACATTCTCTGCCAAATTTGAAGTTTCTGTACTTTGGACTACACACAGTCATAGTCAATATTTTCATATATAAGAATAAAGAATGAGATGGCTTTTCAAGTACCTTTCGTTGAAGCCTGAATGCTTAGTCTGTGAACATGATGTTTTATTTGCTGTCTGAGCTTTTTTTCCCCCCCCTTATTTTAGGAAATTAATCTACCGGTAAAACCAAGGCAGCC
The DNA here is from genome assembly GCF_054371585.1 of Giraffa tippelskirchi. Taxonomy (NCBI): domain Eukaryota; kingdom Metazoa; phylum Chordata; class Mammalia; order Artiodactyla; family Giraffidae; genus Giraffa; species Giraffa tippelskirchi. The sequence continues at coordinate 69,790,121 of NC_137277.1, forward strand.
CCATTTTACTTCTCACTGTCAAAATAGGTCAACCTCAGCTGTGAGACTGTGAGATGTAGGGACATGGGGTGAGGCAACACCAGCAGCGCAGGCTTGCCATCTTCACAAGAGTGTGAATATAACAAATATAACAATCTAAGTGCACTTCATTTGAAGAGATTTATTAGAAAATTACAGTTCGATGGTTCATTCATTCAACAAATATGAATTGACCATTTACTATGTTGACACGGCCTCTGACCTCACAAAGTTTGTAGTCTAATGGTAGAGGCCCTCAAGTAAACAGACATAACCAGGGAACACTTTGAAAAAGCTAAACAAATGTAATTTTAATTCCCATTATATCATGACACTGTATAGCTCCCCACCATGCATGTACACAGATAGACCATATGATCCAAACTTGGGCTAAGGAGGTATTGTTATCAAGATGAATAAAAGCTGGGGGCTAAATAGTGTCAGACAAAAGCACAAATAAGTGCGAATCCCAGTAAGAGCGTTCAAGGAACCGAAACAAGTTCAGTATGACTGAAGTGAGAAAGGAAGCGGTAAAAGATGAGGATGGAGAAGTTGGCAAAAGCTAGATTATGTAAGGCCAGATAAGCACTGTTACCATGCATCTGGTGTATTTGAGAAATTGAAAGGACTGGAACCATCTAAGTGCTACAGTTAAAATTAGTTAATAGTTAAAATTATAGTATAATTTAAAATTATCAGTATAAGCAGTGACCACTTTCAACATTAGAATTCAATAAATTGATCCAGCTTGGGGAACTATGAAATAGCTAAGGATGTTCTTGTGATCTGCTTTGGATTAGTGTCTTGGGTGAGCAAAAAAAATGAAATGGAATTTAGGTGTTTGGTCAAGTTGTCGTCATACTAAATCGGATATAGAGAAGTGATGGACTCCACACAGCAGCCCCTGGGTGGACATTCCCGAATATTCGAGGGCTTATTTGCAACAAGAGTAGGCTTAGTCTCTGGTTCCAAAAAGAGCAGGAGAAAGTCTGTGAAGCAGCTCTGAATATTCTCCTCTCTCCCTTACTAGGGGGACCTTCTCTAGAGTCATTGGAATGAGCATTCATTTAAGAGGCTCTGAGTGTAACCCTTGAAAGAGCTGTAGGCCCCATAATGGGTTGAAGGCAGAGTAAGACAGGCCTATGCAGCACTATACAAGGTAGTTATTATTTAACCCACGTGGATCAGAGGCATCCAGAGAGCTAGTCTGTAGTATGTACCTAAGGAAGAGTGCTATGGGTCAAAATCAGACAAAAAAAAAAAAAAGTCGGGATCCAAAAGTCAAGAAGGAATCTAAGAGTCCAGGAACAAGATAAAGAGGAATTTAAAGTACAGTGTGAAGGGGGCTTGTTCGGTCACTAAGCCGTGTCTGACTCTTTGTGAACCCACGGGCTGCTGCACAACAAGCTTCCCTGTCCTTCACCAACACCCAGAGTTTGCTCAAACTCATTAGATGGTTGGATGGCATCACCAACTCAATGGACATGAGTCTGAGCAAATTCCGGGAGATGGTGAAGGACAGGGAAGCCTGATGTGCTACAGCCCATGGGGTCACAAAGAGTTGGACATGACTTAGTGACTGAACAACAACAATGACATGTCCACTGCGTCGGTGATGCCATCCAACCTTCTCATCCTCTGTTGCCCTCTTCTCCTCTTGCCCTCACTCTTTCCCAGCATCAGGGTTTTTTCTAATGAGTCGGCTCTTCACATCAGTGGCCAGAGTATTGGAGCTGGGGTCTAGGTGTGGACTTTTTGCAATGAGCAGAGTAACGATGCTTGGCTTCTCCTTTATTGGGCATTGATTGTATCTGCATAAATAAGTCAGTCTCAGTTAAGACATAGGGTCATGGTAGACATGTACAAAAGTGAGAACACTGCTAACTCTGCTAATAGGATGGTCGTCACTGATTGGAACTACCTCCTGCAAGAGCAATCATCCAGGAAATTAGTAGTAAACCAGAGAAGTGTCTGTGATCACACATCTGGAACTGCTGACACTGGGAACTAATAGAGAAACCAAGGAAAGCTATGGCTGAGAGCCCCAAATGAAATGGCCCCTGGAAGGACCAGGCTGGGAGGCCACATGGCTTGGCGGTCTCTCTCCAGCTTTCTCTGAAATTCCAGTAGAAGTCACTTTTGATAGAAACAAAAGGGGCAGAGATGGAAGTAAATTGGGAAAGAGAGACCGCCAACTTGGACCAGCTGGCCCACAATGATAATGCATCCTGGACTTCTGGCAGAGGGTAAGAGAAAAGATGGTTACCTAGAACCTTTGCTTACAGCCAAGCAGAAAATACATTTACATAAAAGTCATTCCTTCTATTTGGCACCAAAAACAATTTGAAGGAATTTCTGGCAGAGTGGGCTTTTTTTCTTTTTAATGCCTACCGTATGAGTTATACTTAGCGGTTTGAATTTAGATCCAAGCAACCTGCTGCTGCTAAGTCGCTTCAGTCGTGTCCGACTCTGTGCGACCCCGTAGACGGCAGCCCACCAAGCTCCCGCCATCCCTGGGATTCTCCAGGCAAGAATACTGGAGTGGGGTGCCATTTCCTTCTCCAGTGCATGAAAGGGAAAAGTGAAAGTGAAGTCGCTCAGTCGTGTCTGACTCTCAGCGACCCCATGGACTGTAGCCTACCAGGCTCCTCCGTCCATGGAATTTTCCAGGCAAGAGTACTGGAGTGGGGTGCCATTGCCTTCTCCGTCCAAGCAACCAGTTTTTCTTAAATCAAGAGAACTTATGTGTTTGTTAAAATAGGGAACTAAATATCCCTGAGTCTTAAGTTTTAAAATGAATGGAAACACAAATATATTAAGTAATCTTGCATGTGTCCCTTTGCTAGTTTTATTTCCTTAGAGTACATTGTTTATCTTTTTGGAAAAAGAATAGAAATAAATAATGCTTAAGTAGTATTATGGTGATGTTATTAAATTGCTAGAATTAAATGCACTTGAGTTGGCTGAGATCTTTGATAAAATTTTAATAAGTACAACCTTTAAGACAAATTATATTGAAAGTAAACAGATATGAGGAAGAGAAAAATATCTCTAGTTAGGTAAAAGTAGTAAATGAGAACAAAGCTTAGATCTGAGTTTCTAGGTAGGACAGAAATAAATTACGTTCGATTCTATATTTCTCGTGACCTAATATAATTATACCTTTGTATTCAAAGGGACATTTCATTTTCTCCAGTATTCTGAGAAAAATTTGTCACAGAAATTATTACATAGGAGACATTTAATAATATGGTAGACAGTGCATTCAATTCATAGTCTGAGGTGATGCAGAAACAGTCTTCAGATGGTTATTTCTTATCATAAACCTTTCTAAAATAGGAAGGAAAATGGTAAGCTGTACTGTGAAAGTATGTCTGTGTTGCGCTCAGTAGATCAGTTGTATCCGACTCTCTGTGACCCTGTGGTCTGTAGCCCACCAGGCTCCTCTCTGTCCACGGAATTTTCCAAGCAAGAGTACCGTAGTGGGTTACCACTCCCTGGTTCAGGGGATCCTCCCAACCCAGGGATGGAACCCACGTCTCTTGTGTCTCCTGCATTGGCAGGCGGATTCTTTACTACTACTGCCATCTGGGGAGCCCCATATCTGTGTTAGAGTAAGTTAGAAATGCATTTTTTAAAATGTGATCTGATTGCTGCAGTGATAAGCTGTTGAGAAGCTAGAGCAATGAGTTACCCCCTCGGGATTCAGATGAGCTTGTGAGACAAAGAGCAGAGAAGAGGGTCCAAACCAAATCTATTCCAAAATCGCAAGATTCTGAGTTATAAATGGATAGGAGTTCTTCATATAGTCACCGCATGGCTAAGAAGCAAGGTCAAAATTTTTTAGGCAAATTACAGAGCTTTTGCAAACTCCCACCCACATGGAGGTTCCTACTTACATTTTCACAGAAGTGGATTATGAAAAAAAAAAAAAGGTTTGGGAAAAATTAATAGTAGTGGTTTTTGCACAGTAAATTGGCTCCTGATGTTATTTGAAAAGAATATAAAGTACTCATTGACTATCTGAATAAAACCTACTTGAACTATCATTTTCCAGCCATCCTATTGACACAGCTGTCTTAACCTTCATGTGGTAAAGCGTGTGCTCACCAATATTCACTGCTCATCATCATTTTGCTTAGAGGAGTACCTCACAAAGAAAAGAAACTCATGGTGGTAAAAAAAAAAAAACAAAAAACTGGTAAAGACACTTTTGGACTTCCCTGCTGTCTCAGAAGTAAAGAATCCGCTTGCCAATGCAGAAGACACAGGAGATGAGGGTTCAGTCCCTGGATCAGGAAGATCCCCTGGAGAAGGAAATGGCAACCCACTCCAGTATTCTTGCTTGAGAAATCTCATGGACAGAAGAGCCTGGTGGGCTGCAGTCCACAGGGTCCCAAAGAGTCAGACACAACTTAGCGACTAAACAACAACAAAGACTTTTTTATTTGAAATTAATTGAGACATTAATAGCTATAGATTCACATGCAGTTGTAAGAGGTAACATAGAGAGATCTTGTTTATACATTGCCCAGTTTCCCTTTGTGGTAACATTTTGCACACTCTAGTATATCATCACAACCAGGATCAGGATAAAATCCACTGATTTTATTGAGATGTCCCCAGTTTTACTTGTACTCACTTGTGTGTGTGTATGTGTGTTTAGTTGTATACAATTTTATCACATGTAGGTTTTCCTCTATCTGTCACTAGTCATGATATTGGTCAAGTACCTTTCCCATTACCCTTTAATAACCATATCCCCTCTTCTCCCCTCTATACCTCTCACCCTATACCTCACCCCAGGCAACCACTAATCCATTCTGCATTTCCAAAATTTTGTCATTTAAAACATATTATGTAAATGGAATCACATATGATGTAACCTTTAGGATTGATGTTTTTCACTCAGCATGATTCTCTGAAGGTCCCTCTAAGTTGTTGCAAATATTAGTGAAAGTGAAAGTGTTAGTCACTCAGTTGTGTCTAACTCTTTGTGACCCCCTGGACTGTAGCTGGCCAGACTCCTCTGTCCATAAATTCTCCAGGCAAGAATACTGGAGTGGGTTGTCATTTCTTTCTCCAGGGGATCTTCCCAACCCAGGGATCGAACCTGGGTCTTCCTCATTGCAGGCACACAGACTCTTTACTGTTTGAGCCACCACAGGGAAGCCCCTTGCAAATATCAATAGTTCGTTTATTTTTATTGTTTAGTAGTGTCCCATGGTAGCACATGGTACCACAGTTTGTGTTGAAAGACATCTAGGCTGTTTTAACTTTTTGGCTATTACAAATAAAGCTGCAATGAAAATTCATGTACAGCATTTGGTGTGGGCATATGTTTTAATTTCTCTTAGGATAAATGCCCAAGAATGTATTTGCTGGGTTGAATAGTATTGTTTATTTAGTTATATAAGAAACTGCCAGCTGTTTTCCAGGGTAGCTATACCTTTTCACTCCCTACCAGCAATGTATGTGTGATCTACTTTCTGCACATCCTCACTAGCATTTGATTGTTACTAATTTTATTTTAGCTGTTCTGATAGGTATAGTGATATAGTGATATTTCAGGGTCATTTTAACCTGCATTTATCTGATAGCTAATGATGTTCAATATCCTTTAATGTAGCCTCAGTGAAACATCTGTTCACATCTTCTGTCCTGCTTTGTATTTTAAAGTGTACAGCTTTCAAACTTCAGTTTTTTTAAATTGGAAAATACATTGATGCCATATATGAGTTATTTGTCGTTTTTCCATTTCAAACAGATGGCAACATATGTCCTACAGACATAATCCTTTTATTTGTACTCAAGAGTTACCCGAGTACACAGCAAAAGAGAGATAGCTTCCAGAACATTCTCAAAAATTTTTTAAAAATGTTATCAATTATTGGTGATTCTTAGGGATTCTAACTGGGTTTCCCTGGTGGCTTAGATGGTAAAGAATATGCCTACAATGCAAGAGACCAAGGTTTGATCCCTGGGTCAGGAAGATCCACTGGAGAAAGAAATGGTTACCCATTCCAGTATTCTTGCCTGAAGCATTCAATGTTCAGAGGAGTCTGGAGGGCTACAGTCCATGGGGTCACCAACAGTCAGACACATACACAGTGATTCTAATTATTTCAGTTAAATGGTTACTAAATTAGATCAGTAATGGAAAATAAATTTACTTTTTGACAAAAATACATTTCGGTTGTAGAATATACTACACTGCCCATTGACATATATATAGGTTTAGCTAGAAGAAAGCTTCCAAAAAGAGGCAGCAGGATCTAGAAGACGTTGAACCTATGTTTGGGGGCCAGGCTCAGCAGGCTTGCAAGACGAGTGCCAATTGCCAACCTGTGGTATGTGGTTTACTATCAGTGAGTGGCAGAGGAGAAGTGCCAGTGGCAAGAGGCACTGGAGTCTCATATTGAGCAACCTCAGCACAGCCCAGCATAACCCCAGTGGCTGGGTGCTCAGTGGACGTCTCTCTACTGTGAGAGGAGGAGGGGTGAGGAATGATGACTGGGGTAGAGAAGGTAGTGATAACTCCCCGAGCCCTGGGGCCATACCTGTCTAGGGCCTAACATAGAGGAGACGTTTCCAAGCCAATGAAGACAGAGATGGATTACATGGACCCACAAGAGGTGTTAGGAAGGAACAGGACATGGCTTTAAACAATTGTCTGGGAAAAGAAGTCTTTGAATGAGAGGAAAGCCCACACTTACATTGAGAAATACTGCATCTTTCTTTCTTCCTTCTTGCAGTACCACATCATTGAAAGTTTCTTTTAGAAATCATAAATGCTGGTGTAGGACTTGTTGAAAGTGGGTAGTGAGGAAATGAATAACCGATTTATTTATTTGTTTTGGAGACTCTATTTATTAGACTATCCATCCTCCTCTTCAAATACTCTCTAAGGACCAATAGCATCCCAAATTTAAGGGAGAAAGAAATTCTAGACCAATAGAGTGAGTGACCAGCTGATGATTTGGGGGATGGACAAAATGTCCCCCTATATTTCCCTATCTCCCCCCTCAGCTACCACAGTCTTTTACTTGTAATTTTTGTAACCAAATGTCTTAAACAACTTAGTCCCATTTCTTTATTTCCTCTCACTCTTTGACTGACATTTGTTCCCATCTCGCCTCCAATATAGTTCTTGCTGACTTAATGCCCTCCATGTCACTAAACCAATGAGCATTTTTTCAGTCTTCACCTTACTAGATGACTCAGCAGCAACTTTCCCCCCTTCTGACTCTTAATGTCCCCCTTATCTTTCTACCTCTTGTTTTTAGACTTCTCCTCCTCTATTGAGGCTTTAAAAGTTGGAGCCCCTCAAGGCTTATTCCTCAACCTTTTCTCTTAATCTACATCCGTAGATATGGGATGGTACCCAGACCTCTTTCGAAAATAGCAAATTCTCTCCATTGAATCAAACTTGCCATGTTAATCAAACTTACTGTTTTTTCACTTTTGCCCCTTAGCCCACCAGTTCACTCCACAGTGTTATTTCAAGAAGGTAAGATTGTCACGTTTCTGCTCTCAGATAAAGACTGGCTCCTGCTGATTTCTTTGACTGCCTCCACTTCTAGGCTCCTTCAACACAGCCTCCTTTCAGCGGTTTCTGTCTCAAAGTCTTTGCTAAAACATTTCTCTCTGCTATGATCCTCTCCATCCTGCCCCTAACTTCATCTCATTGTTGCTGTCATGTATTAACCCAAATGTACTTCCTCAGGAAAGCTTTCTGACAAAACCAAAATAAATTAAGTCCGCATTTCATATGCTTCAGAGCCACCTGAGCTCTTAAAGGCTTTTCATTATTTTAATGTATTTAGATAATTAGTTGATTGAGTTGTGTCTCTCTCACTGGACTCTAAGTTCCAAAAGAACAGATGCCTTGGCTCTTAGCCCTCTCTGTATCTCCAGAGCCTAGTACAGAGTATGAATGGAGAAACCAACTCATCCTGGTCATTCAGGAACCTGAAAATTTTCCCCATGGCTCCCAGGTCCACAGACTGAGGCTTCCTTCCACAGCCAAGGGCATGAGGATCCTGGAGTTAATACACTGGCCTGGTAAGTCAGCATGAATTGTGACTATCTCATGCTTAATTGTGCCAAGTTCAGCTTCTATTGCTCTTCTTTTCTGATTATTTAAATAATTCCTGAAGGCCCTGCTCAGCTAGGAAATTGTCTCAGATTTTATTTTTCAAATGTTTTCAAATGACATTTGTAGAGCATTTTATAATGTGTAAAGTATATATATTTCCATTATGGCATTTGAATGCCCAGCCATCCTAAGGGGTAACATATTATTTATTCTTAATGTCAGATGTCAAAAAATGAGGTATTAAGGGACTAGCCCAAGGGACTGAGCAGGGAATTCATCCCAGATTTTGCAATGCTAAGTTCGGTCTTTTCCCAGTACTGGTAATTGCTCGTGGCTTCTTTTCATTTGGTCAAGTCTGAATTTGAACTTTTGTGGTTAACAAAACCACAAGAATGATGCAGCTTTCATCACAGTTACATATATAGCATATACAAAATATATCACAGCAGACACACACACACACACACACACACACACACATACATATTCCTAATTTAGGAGAATAATTCCAGCTGTATCAGTCTTTCTTATACTTGAAGAGAGATATTTGATTTACAAATACTTTAGATGTTCATTTCAGAATTCAAGGTTTGTTAGTCTTAAATAGCCTATTAGCTACTACTGAAAAATAAAAAATATGAAGAAAAAAAAAAGAATTGCAGTGCAGAAAATTAAGCTCTTTGATTTTGGTTTACTTAGATTTTTATCAAGAGTGATTTCCCCTTAAAGCTAGCTTTATGGTGACAGTTATAATCTAAATCTTGGCTATATGAATATTTCTTTGAAAGTCACCTGTAAACTTAGGTCATGGTTCTAAAACCAATATGTTAATATGATTAACACATTCTCTGTGGGGTTTCAGGAAGAAAAAAAAGATGTTAAAAGGAGCATGCTCAATATACTTGCAAAGTGCAGACGCTTGTCCAGACACCATCCATTGTCTTAATAAGATTCACCCATAATTTGAAAATAGTTTCCTTCCTTTTTCTGGCAAAGCACACATGGAAAGCTGGCAGGAGGTGGTGGGCCTGAGGGCTCCAGCAGTACCAGTCCACACCAAATCTCTCTGAAAGCAGAGGGTATTCATCAAAAAAAAAACAGAACTAAAGAACAAACAAAAATCCTCCCAGCTCATTGGAAAAGAATATGACACTATTTTAAATACAATCACATTAACATAAAACCATTTGATTTTAGAAAAGTTAAACTGGGGAAAAGTCCATCTTAGGATAGAGGAAGCCTGGTAGCTAATTCTGTGTGGCCAATTCTTTTCTAGTTTACATACATTATACCAAATCTCTGATGAAGGCATATCAAAGAGATTTTGCTTACCAGATATCTCAGATGAGGGAGCATCAGGCCCTGTAAGCTTCAACACTGCTTGCCAAACATTCTGTGCTACTGTGCAACTCAACATATTTTAAAAGATGGAGTTTTAAATGATGTGTACTTACTGACAACAAGATATTTCTTCCTTAAAAAATCCTTGAACATTTTGGAATCTCATTTAGATTCTTTCTGAATGAATAGAGAAGAATCAAGCAAAATCCTTCGTATTTTGGGTATGGTTTTTTTCAGACTTTGAAAGATTGACTTCCATACTCTAACATAAACAGTAACACATTTCTGAAATGCATGATGTGATTTCAGATAGATGGCTTAAAAATAGATTCACAAAATAAAGATTAATTCATTTACACTGAAATGGCATTTATAGACTCCTTAGCATTTATAATCATAGGAAAATGTACTATAACAAAATACATGGATTCGATTTGGTAAGCTGAAAAAGAATGATTTCCTGTTTATATCCTGATGACAGTGGAATGCATTACTGAGAGGTGACCTGTTAATTCCACATTGAGGATGACTCTCCATATATTGGTGAAGCGCAGAGTGCAAACAGTATGACTGGCATTGCCTCAAATAAAAGTTTTAAGTGCTTTTAAACTACTAATATTCTGCTGAAAGTTCTTCTCTAATCTAAGCATAGGATTAAGTTTTGTATTAATTAATTAAGTTTTGTATTAAGAAAAGTCAGTAGTCTAAAATTTAAAATGTTTTTGTGAATAGCAGCAGTTGGGAAAAAACTATAAAAAAGTAAGTGTGATGGTTTTAATTCAGAATCGTATTAGCAAAGCCATTTGTCTCTGTTTTCTGTAAATTCCTTCCAGTCTAAAATCATCTTGTCCTATAGTCAATGGTTTAGAGAAATCATGCTTTTAAATGAGATCCTAAAAATATAGTCTGTTGTCTGCATGGGAGAGTCTAAGAGACTCTCTTATAATAAAAGAGAATTTTCATTATAATGAGTCATTATTTTTAAAAGCCCCTATATATTATTTGTGGTATCTGTATACCAAATGCTGAAAATAACTAGTTAAATTTCTTTGTTACTGATAAATTACCAAAAAGTTGAACATGTTTAAACAAACGTTTTATTGTTTTTGTAATTTTCCTCCTAGTCGAAAAATGGTCAAACATTAAACAAATATCTTCAACTGGGTCAAATATAGTTGAACTTTGTTTTTGTTCTTGTTGTTATCATTTTAACATCTCTACAGTTGGTAGAGCTTGTCATGATTGGATCCATTGGAGATGCCCAGAAACGGATTCTTACTGAATGAGATCACATGGTTGGATTGGAAAGTTTGTGTTCCATCTCCAGAGATGACAATGTGTGGCTTTATATGTGATACCACATAGCAAGAATATAATTGATTCTGTTTGATGGTAACCTGAAGTCTTCCCTGGCAAAATATATTCAGAAGTATGAAGGAATATTTTAAAGGTATATAATTCTTTTTGTTTCAGAATAAGCCTGTGGGATTTAAGCCTGAAGCTTCTATGAGGAGGTAAGCTGCCTTCAAAGATCTTAGCCCTTTTTGTATCTTTTAAGTTTTTCCAGCGGAGAACTCATACTTGGTACTGTTACAAATTCATATTTGTTAGTTTGATACAATGTGTCCTGAATTCAACTAAGGAAACTGTCCTTTAATGTTAATACTCTTTTCCTTTTTAGGGCATTCACTATCCATTGTAACATCTCAGTCTCAACAAGGTTGATTTATTTTCTAGGGAAATTTTCTCTTAGATGGCCACAGTTGATGATGGATTAATTCACTCACATGATCTGTGCTGGACTTCCCTCATAGCTCAGGTGGTAAAGAATCTGCCTACAATGGGGGGGACCCGGGTTTGATCCCTGGATTGGAAAGATCCCTTGGAGAAGGGAGTGGCAATTCATTCCAGTATTCTTGCTTGGAGAATTCCACAGACAGAGGAGCCTGATGGGTTACATTCCATGGGATCACAAAGAGTTGGGCATGACTGAACGACTAACACACATGATCTGTGCTAATGGATATTCTGGCAGGTAAGTAATTAGAAAGGTCTTTGAATTCTCTCAAATACCAGGTGCAGACCTTGCCTCTTGGGTTGAGAAACTTTTTAGTGAGTCAGAGGAACAGGTTAATTGTACTTAATCTTATGTAAACCAACTACCAGGAAATATTTGCTACTCATTCCATAATCATTCTCCCTGTTTCCCCATCAGCCTCCATATTCCACCCATACAGCAAAGCTCATTGAAGAGAGAAAACTCTATGACAGTGTTTACCTTCCAGTCAGCATGAGAATATTTGTCTTCGTGCAGCGAATGTGTCCACTTATAGTCAAACAAACTAATATTCTGAAAAAAAAGAGTTGTGTTAATGAACCACTGTTCACACAATAAATTCTGTCTTTTCCTTACAGATAGGATGTGATTGACTTATTGACATTGGACCAGACACTAGAATTTGTTTTCATTAGTGATAGTGGATTTTCACAGAGCCATCCACCTTGCATGCCTCATTGCTGGTGACCTTATAGGCAACTTGAGACACACTTGGCAGAGCGTTAGGAATGTAAGTGTGACCTGGAGTCTTTAGTCTTGTGCAGGTGCGTCCTTGCTTTTGAGATGATGTAAACAGATAACACAGCAGTGGCATCATTGTTGCTTTTAGGAAAACCTCATATAACCATGACCAATGAACAAGAACAAACCACATCTAACCAAATTGTAGGAATGGATGCTGCCTCTCACTGAAGGCACCCAGATAACTCTTCTATCTTCTCCATTTGTAATTTCTCCCTACATTCTTTTACTTCCATTTTTGAGACATGGTAATGTTTAGAGAAGTCTTCTAAGTTTGTTTTTTGCTGTTGCCCTAGTGCTCCCTACATATCTGCTGCTAACTTGAAATAAAAGCAAATGTTTTGTAGAATGACTTACCTTGGCTCACTTATTTAACTACTAGATGAAATACTGTCTGAACTGTTTCCACTTGAATTTTGCCAAGTTTTCATTAGCTTGATTACACACCATTTTTCAGAATAGTTGTTTATTGAAAACAAGAGTATCCCTGAGGACCAGAGGTACTTCAAATACAATGAGTGAACACTGAGATTGATGCCCAGCAATTCTTTCTAACTCTGCAGCTAGTGGTCATGCTTCCTATTGAAGTTAAGAGAAATTTTTATTGCTAGTATCCTACATCAGGAACACAACAAAATCTTCCAGTACATGCCCCGTCAGTGCTTACTCAACGGAATGGAGGTATAATTGAAAAGGGGGGTATCAGCATCATGGTTCAGGTAAATTATAGATTGAATAGTTTTTTGGCTTGGAGGCCCAACCACCATTTTCTAAACTGACACAAGAACATACTTTCCCATAGAAACCAACAGCCTAACATACAACCAAATGCTTTTAACAGGAAACTGAATGCACTGCACAGAGGCAAGGGAAGGTCAAATTAAACTTAATACATGAATAGACAGAATTTACACTGTGTATAGGGAAAATTTTACTTCAGAGATTGGGAGTGAGGAAATGCTTTTTATAGGTTAGCGGAGTTGATCAGGATATAGTAATTCCAGACACACTCTGTGGACAGAATGATAAAGAATGCCTTTTGAAGAGGTGACTGAGCTGTAATTCAGAAAAGCTGGACAACAAAAACAGGAAGGATCACTTTCCAAAGCTCCCATGTCCAAAGATCCAGGTTCACACTTGAAAAAAAATGCATTTTACTGCCCTTGAACAATTAGGCAAAATGCCATGGCAAAACAGATACGATTCCCTGTTAAGAGCCATGGCGTTTCCATGGTTGCTTCCAGTTCTATCATCTGTGTTTTTCTTGAAAAGATATTTTTACTTACATAGCTAAGTATTTTAATAATTTCCTCTTCTTTTTTTTTTTTATTAGGAAAGGTACTTCAGGAAGTGGTGCTGTAACAGACACACTATTCACCCATGGTCCTCTAATGGTACAAAAACTATTCTAGGCAGTTTTATCCCCAAATCCTGCCTACAGGAACAAGCATGGAAGAACCATAGCACCCTCTAGCTTGCATGCTTTCATAGCCTGAGGCTGGGCTTTCTCCTACTGTAGGAAATCACTGGGCTTTGATAGTGGGAGATAGTCTTCACACAATATGTTATCATTGGTTTATGTAACTTATAGACTTCAAAAGTGTTGCTCTCTCTTCAAGTTACAAGAAACAATTTCTCATTTTAGGAAAATGAATTGCACCACCCCAAGACCTTTATTCCACTTATCTGATGTCCCTTGGCAGTTTTAATTTTGAAAACCTGATATTTTGTCCCCACTAAGGGGCTTCCCTAGTGGCTCAGATGGTAAAGCGTCTGCCTGCAATGCTGGAGACCAGGGTTCGATCCCTGGGTTGGGAAGATCCCCTGGAGAAGGAAACAGCAACCCATTCCATACTCTTGCCTGGAAAATTCCATGGATGGAGGAGCCTGATGGGCTACAGTCTATGAGGTCACAAATAGTAGGACACGACTGAGTGATTTCACTTTCTTTGTCCCCACTGAGGAGAGAAGTTGACAGCAAAACTTCCTGATTTATGTGAAAACATCACTGAGCACATTACGGTTATATATTTGGAAAAGTAAATGGACATGCATATCATATTAGGTGGAACCATATTGCATTTCTGAAAACTTTAAACTCTGTTTGATCTACAAAAATGGTTTTTTTTGTTTGGTTCAGCCTGATATCTAAAAGGATAGAAAAATTAAGGAGAAAACTAGGAACTGGGAGACATGAGAGGCAGACTTACTTTTCTCCACACATTCTTTGAAATCCAAGGATATTTTTATCATACTCAAAAAATTAATATAGAAATTTTAAAAAGAGAAATAAATGTGGTCATAAGTCTCAGATCAGTTCAGTTCAGTCACTCAGTTGTGTTCAACTCTTTGAGACCCCATGGACTGCAGAACGCTGGGCTTCCCTGTCCATCACCATCTCCCAGAGCTTACTCATACTCATGTCCATCAAGTCAGTGATGCCATCCAGCCATCTCATCCTCTGTCATCCCTTTCTCCTTCTGCCTTCAGTCTTTCCCAACATCAGGGTCTTTTGCAATGAGTCAACTCTTCACATGAGGTGGCCAAAGTATTGGAGTTTCAGCTTCAACATCAGTCCTTCCAATGAACACCCAGGACTGATCTCATTTAGGATGGACAGGTTGGATCTCCTTGCAGTCCAAGGGGCTCTCAAGAGTCTTCTCCAATACCACAGTCCAAAAGCATCAATTCTTCAGCACTCAGCTTTCTTTGTAGTCCAACTCTCACATCCATACATAACTATTGGAAAAACCACAGCCTTAACTAGATGGACCTTTGTTGGCAAAGTAATGTCTCTGCTTTTAAATATGCAGTCTAGGTTGACTATATCTTTGTCTAGACTGACTTATTTTCTCCTCTTCCCCCACACTGCCCATGCTCTTCTCTCCTATGCCAGAGGCTGAATTTTTTTTTAATTATTATATGTTATAGGTATATAATATAGTGATTCAAAAATTTTATAGTTACTATAAAATATTTGTTATATTCCTCTTTCTGTACAATATATCCTTGTAGCTTATTTTGTACGTAATAGTTTGTACCTCTTAAAATCCTTACTTCTGTATTGCTCCTGGGCTTCCCTGGAAGCTGAGACAGTAAAGAATCTGCCTGCAATGTGGGAGACCTGGGTTCGATCCCTGGGTCAGGAAGATTCCCTGGAGAAGGAAATGCCACTACAGTATTCTTGCCTGGAGAATTCCATGGGCAGAGGAGCCTGGTGGGCTACAGTCCATGGACACAACTGAGTGACTAAGTATGCATGCACATATTGCCCCCTCCCTCCCCTCTCCTTACTGGTAGCCACTCATTTGTTTCCTATGAGTCTGTTTTTTTTTTTTTTAATTACATTCACTAGTTGTATTTTTTAGATTCCATGTATAAGTAATATTGTACAGTATTTGTTTACTAAGCTAGCTGATAATCTATTATTTTCAAACATTTGGCAAATGACTTTTAGCAATACATCCTAAGGAAATTTACCATCTGATTACAAATATCTATATATACACAGGAGTTTTTATCATCTTAGGATGGTGGAAAATTTAAACAGCATAGATAAGAGACTGTATAAGTAGAGTACAATGCATTCTTCTATTAGAATACTATGTTGGCACTGGTGGTGTTGTTTGCTTTTAGTATGTTTTGTAATTTTTTTTCTTCTGATAACCAGACATGATGTACTGGGTAAAAGGAAATGCTGTATTGGGCCTTTAGTAATATGGTTGTGAGGTATATGGTGCAGGGGGAAGGATTCTATAGCCCTGTGATTAGGTCTCAGTCTTTCAGTGAAGGTGTACCTCTGGACTGTGACCATCACAAGTGTTTCTCAGTTAGGTGGGAGAAGATGGCTAGCGTGGGCTGGGGCTGGCTGTTTCCCCTTTCCCATGAGGAAGGCTGGAGCTGACTGGAGTAGTTTCCTTCCCCAGCCAGGTGAGTTAGGTTCTAATAACACTCCAACATGTTGGGATCTGGTTAACTCTGTTTAACCTGAGGCCGGCCTTGTTGCAAACGCGCTGACATATTTCAAAATAGGTCCCTTTTCCTCCCTCCTGCTGGAAACATGAGAGGGTTTTACTCCAACATTTACTATGCGAACTGCTTGAGCTCCCGGCAGCAAATCTCATGATACTGTGGGGGCTCCCTATGACTGGGTCCTCTGAAGTTTTTAATTCTCAGAGTTGCCCACACTGAACCTCCAGCAGTGCATTGACTACAGGCCCAGCTTTCCTTCCCTGCAACTGTTTCCCGAGGTGGGTTCTGGTCTGGTGAGTCATGACTCTGTATTTGCTGTCTCTCCAATCTTGGGGGCAGACGTTTACAGTGTGTCCTTCCCCTTTTTCTGGATCCAAGATCATTGTGGATTTTTCAGTATGTACAGCTTTTTACTTGTTGTTAGGTTGAAAGGGCTATGGCCAAACTCTTTATTTAAATGCAAAGCAACAAATGGCTTGAAATTTGTTTCTCCTTAAAGACACTCAGGTTCTTTCTAATGAACATTAAAGGTTATTACAGCCATTTGCAACAACATGGATGGGCCTTGAGGGTATTTCACTAAGTGAAATAAATCAGAGAAATTCTGTACTTATGCGAAATCTTTAAAAAAGATTTTTATTGCTGATGACACATAGCACTGGACCGTTATTAGTCTGAGCCTATTTTTGAGCTCTGAGCTCCATTTTCTCACTTCACATTTTTCCTTAACCCAGTCTAATCAGGTCTCTCTCCCATCACACCACAGAAATTGTGATTATCCCAGAAACAGTGACCACTACCATGCTGAATTAATAGTTCTCAGTCCTCATCTTACTTGATGTCTCAAAGCTTGACCACTTGAAACACTTTCTTCTCTCCAACGCCAGGATACTACACATCCCTCTTGCCAATTCCACCCTCATTTAACTGGCTGCTCCTTTGAGATCTCCTTTGCATATGTTTTAAATGTTGCAGATCACATTCTTGGGAATCACTTTATCTCTCTTAGGGAATCTCCTTTATTACTAAGGATTTAAATATTGTTTATATTTCAGTCACCTCCATAAATAGATTTTCCAGTGTTGGAAAATCCTTGCATTTCTAGATCCACCATTGATTATGATGAAGTGTTTCTTCTTGTACATTGATGAGTGTTGTAGGGTAAGGGAGTTGGAGAAGGTGAGGTTCAGAAAAAGAAGGAGACTGGCGCTTTACAGGAACAGATCACCTTTAATGAGGCGAGAAGGGGCAGCAGTCAGATTAGTGAGCTGCTGCGCTAACCCAAGAAAAGAGTAAGTATATACAGGCATATATGTGGAAATCTACTGTCTTAAAGGGGTCTGTTCTTCTCCAACATTGTTCAGGTTAGTTATCTCTTAAAAGGCTGGGGTAAGGAATTCTGGAGATCGGCCAGAGGCTGGGAATGGCTGGGAGCTGGGCGTAATCAACCTTAATGTCCATTTTTTTTTCTTCGGGTGAGAGAGTTCTTTATTTTGCATAGAGTGGTGGGGAGGACCCGGAGGGGAGTTTTAACTCCAAGCTATTTTGAGCCCTGTAACTTTCCTTCTAGTGTAGTTTCTCAATATTTTATTTAGGAATTTTGCAACTGCATTTATCAATAAGTTTACCTTAAAATTTTTTCCCCATTGGAATTAAACTCAATTTTTCAAAATAAGCCCTATTTCATTTCATTATTGTTTTTAATCATTGTATGTATTTATTTATTTTTGGTGGCGCTGGGTCTTCACTGCTGTGTGCAGGCATTCTCTAGTTGTGGTGCGCGTGCTTCTCATTGTGGTGGCTTCTCTTGTTGGCGAGCACGGGCTCCTGAGCACAGTCTCAATAGTTGTGGTGCAAGGGCTTAATTGCTCCTTGGCATGTGGGATCTTCCGGGACCAGGGACCGAACCCATGACTCCTGCACTGTCAGATGGATTCTTTACTACTGAGCCACCAGCTGCTAAGTCGCTTCAGTCGTGTCCGACTCTGTGCGACCCCATAGATGGCAGCCCAACAGGCTCCGCCGTCCCTGGGATTCTCCAGGCAAGAACACTGGAGTGGGTTGCCATTTCCTTCTCCAGTGCATGAAAGGGAAAAGTGAAAGTGAAGTCGCTCAGTCGTGTCTGACTCTTAGCGACCCCATGGACTGCAGCCCACCAGGCTCCTCCATCCATGGGATTTTCCAGGCAAGAGTACTGGAGTGGGGTGCCATTGCCTTCTCCAGAGAGGTCCCCAAATAAGCCCTATTAAAAAAATTATTCCATATTGAAACCATTCGTTTTAATATAACTTTTCTTTCTAGAAACAATAATAAAAGAAACAAAGTATTTTATAAAGTGTGGTCCTGAACAAGTCACTATAAATAAATAAATGTACATTTAACTTCCACTTCCTCCAAGCAGAGGCTGCTTTCTGTTTCTCTGCCTTGGAAACAATGTGGAAAACAATCCATAAGCAATTTTACGGTAGGGCTGCCAAAACCAAGCTCAAGCCAGTTGGATGTGGACACCTCTTAAAAGAATTTGGGGGAATCTGACCAAAGAATCCAAGTTCTATTTTTAGAAAAGAAACAAAGGCCAAGTGGTTTCTGCCAAGTAGCAATGCCTCCTGAATCAGCCCCACCCTATGCTCATCTCTGCTAAGCTCCCAAATAAATCCTGATGTTTTCACTCCAGAGGAAGTGTTTTCTTTTTAGAGGTTCAGTGTCCAGGGAGGTCTTTTTGTGACTGAGTGAACACAGGCTCCACGTGGGTGTTTAAGTGTCGGAGTCAAAGTATTTTCCTAATACCAGCTAGAGAGAATCCAGCTGTCAGTGGCTCATTTCTGGTTTGTCCCACTTCCCCCACCATGCATTTGCCGACCTAGGACCACAGACTTTGCTATATCATTATAAGAACATGTGATGTCCATACTAACTTATGATTCACATTCTGTGCCTGGAAACAGCCCCTGTATTTAGCAATAATTCCTACACAGGATCCACTGTTGCAATGTATTAAATGCATGGTCACAAAACATTAATGATCTGTAGAAGATCTTTTAACCATAGTTATCATGTGTCACCAGAGAAGGCAATGGCACCCCACTCCAGTAGTCTTGCCTGGAAAATCCCATGGACAGAGGAGTCTGGTAGGCTGCAGTCCATGGGGTCACGAAGAGTCAGACACGACTGAGCGACTTCACTTTCACTTTTCACTTTCATGCATTGGAGAAGGAAATGGCAACCCACTCCAATGTTCTTGCCTGGAAAATCCCAGGGACAGGGGAGCCTGGTGGGCTGCCATCTATGGGGTCGTACAGAGTCGGACACGACTGAAGCGACTTAGCAGCAGCAGCAGCATGTGTCGCATTCACAACCAGAATCCCCAAGGAATTTTTTTTTAATTGAACAAAACAGCAATAATGTAAAAGATACATACACACACGTCTTACAGAACTATGCATGGGGAAACTCCATTCGTTAAATGCCACTGAAGGTATATTTTGCTAAGTTGTTCCTCCAGGTGTTTTGTTTGGAAAATCTATCCCAGTAGGGCTGTTTATTGGGTGAACAGAAATGAGATCCTTGTTGCAACCAGAAAGTTTAAGTTCATAAAAAGGACCTGTAGAAACACTTAAGTGTTCTCAGGATGTAGTAAAGTTGGAGTGAAATGTGAAACCAAACCAGCTGCAAAAAGTTCATACCAGCCATCTCTTTGATGGCTGGCCTGATACCCAGATGTGCAAAAAGCTTCAGGACACTTAATTTGTTGGCCTCCTCTCATCTTGTGGCATAATCTCACGATGTGTGAATTTCACAAAAGATTCATACCATTCTGCTAGTTAGCTGTAGAGGATTTGCTCATACCCTTCCCAAATATGATCTTTTTAGTCTTTTAAGAGATGCTCACACATTATTCCAACTTGTTGGAGGATGAAGCAGGACTGGTTGGTGTTCATCCAGGAGGAACCTGGAGAACCTAGATGCTGGGCATGCCGAGGAAGGAGATGACTTCCCAAAACACAAGCTTTAAGAACAACTTCTGAATGACTCCACTTCTGAGAACAACTTCTGAATGACTCCACTTCTGATAATGACTGTAGTCTTGCTTGATGCTCTGAAAAATTTGCTCTGGTTGAAAGGCACCCTGGATATGGCGCGGGGCCAGGCTGCTGCAGGGTGGGCAGTGGGGTCGGGTCCTCAGCGCGGAGTTGGGGGCCCTGGACCGGAGGTGCTGAGGCAAGAGGCAGGCGATGGCGGGCAGCCCCGCGGCTTCGGGGAGGCAGCGCTCAGCAGAGCCGCCTGGGTGTTGCCAGGTGGCCAGGGACCAGGAGCCGGCATGACCGGCTGCCGCCCCACTTCTGACTCTTCGGTGGGACTGGCAGGCAAGAGGGCTCCAGAGGTGCCTCTAGCACCCCCATACAAGGTGATTTTAATAATTATTGCTAAAATGTAGTGTGATTAATTAGCAGTTGTAAAATATTATGTGACCATCAAGCAGATAAAATAGTGGAATCAATGAAATCCAGTCTCTGAGATTTAAGGAAAAAGAAACTACAACTGTCATTTTATATTTTAATATCTTCCCTCTTAGTTTATAATTTTGAAACACTTAAAAAATACCAGACCCACGACCCCAAGGGTTTTAAGTGTGCTCAGTTGTGTCCGACTCTTTGTGACCCCATGGACTGTAGCCTGCCAGGCTCCTTTGTCCATGGGATTCCCCAGGCAAGAATACTGGAGTGGTGTGCCACTTCCTACTCTAGGGGAATCTTTCCAACCCAGGGATGGAACCTGCGCCTCTTGCATCTCCTGCAATGGCAGGTGGATTCTTTACCAGTAGCGCCACCTGGCGCTTTTGAAGAGTTGATGCTTTTGAACTGTGCTGTTGGAGAAGACTCTCGGACTGCAAGGAGATCCAACCAGTCCATCCTAAAGAAGATCAGTCCTGAGTGTTCATTGGAAGGACTGATGCTGAAGCTGAAACTCCAATACTTTGGCCATCTGATGCAAACGCTGACTCATTTGAAAAGACCCTGATGCTGGGAAAGATTGAGGGCAGGAGGAGAAGGGGACGACAGAGGATGAGATGGTTGGATGGCATCATCGACTCAATGGACATGGGTTTGGGTGGGCTCCGGGAGTTGGTGATGGACAGGGAGGCCTGGCGTGCTGCGGTTCATGGAGTGGCAAAGAGTCGGACACGACTGAGCGACTGAACTGAACTGAACTGAACACCACCTGGAAAGCCTTATGTTAAGTGTGAGGATCCTTTTTAACATAAAGTAGTTAACAGGACTTTATGCAATAAGTTTATAACTAGTATCTTTTAATGAGACAATGCATCAGAAAAAGCTGTATTGATTTATTACTTTACTTGAAGAAACCTGTATTCTAGTGGTCATGGACTGTGCATGGCAGGTGTGGTGAAAAGGTGAGTTCTGGAGTCAAGTGGCTTGGTTTCTAATCCTGCTCCATCCGTTTCTCAGTTCAGTTCAGTCGCTCAGTCGTGTACCAACTCTCTAAGACCCTATGGACTGCAGCACACCAGGCTTCCCTATCCATCACCAACTCCAGGAACTTGCTCAAACTCATGTCCATTGAGTCAGTGATGCCATCCATCCTCTGTCATCCCCTTCTCCTCCTGCCTTCAGTCTTTCCCGGCACCAGGGTCTTTTCCATGAGTCAATTCTTCACATCAGGTGAGTTTCAGCTTCAGCATCAGTCCTTCCAATGAATATTCAGGACTGATTTCCTTTAGGACTGACTGGCTGGATCTCCTTGCAGTCCAAGGGACTCTCAAGAGGCTTCTCCAACACCACAGTTCAAAAGCATCAATTCTTCGGCGCTCAGCTTTCTTCACCGTCCAACTCTCACATACATACATGATGTGAGAACACTCCCTCTCACAAAGGTAACAGTTTATTCATACTTAAATTGTGGAGTAATAGTACTTATCTCAAAGAGTAGGCATGATGGTTTATTGTAATATAACATGATAAGCCTTTAGAAGTATAGCTGGCATAAAGTATATTGATTTAAAAAATAAAACACATTTGTCTTGGACTCATTTTTCTTTAGTTGACATGTAAAGTCCAGTGGCCTGGGAAACTTAAGAGACTGAGATCTGAAGTCCTGGAGGTCAGGGACTGTGTTATTGGCCTACATCCTCAGTCAACACCTGGTAAGTAATAGATGCCTGAGTGAATGAAATCAGAGGGATCTGGGCTTCAGTGGTAGTTTTGCCATGTGTGTGCAGCTGCCTAAGTCCCTTGACCACTTAACTGTAAAGTGAAAAAGCTTCATAAATTTGTCATGAAGATAAAGTGAGTTAATGCATTCGAAGTACTTAGTGTCATACCTGGCACCTCCTGCATCAGAGACACTAGCTATTCACAGGCACTCAGACTGTGAAACTGAGAGTTTGAGTTGTTAAACAGCCTGTGTCAGCCTATTCAACTATCTATCAATGTTATAGCTGGAAACCCCTGCCCAGGAAAGCAGTTTGTAACTTTACTGTTTCCTTACTTTCCCCTCTTCCTTCTGCTAACCCAATCAGAAAAATAAGTTTCTAAGGCTTCTTTTGACTACTCTGGTGGCAAGACACTGTTGGATGCCTGCCCAAGAGCCATTCCTTTCTCTCTCATTCCCCAGGTTGGTAGAATTAGGGGACAGGTTGAATTTTTGTTTCCAACCCTTCATTCTCTCTAATAGAATTGTACATCCATTAACACACCTTTTGGCACATGATTTTATAGCACTTTCCACTGGGATAGGCAGAGCATATATTCTTGCCTAGTTTGTATTGGCCTTGGCCAGGTGATTTGTCTGGCAAATGTAATGTTACTGGACATGACATGAGCAGATCCTCTAAATGTGTTTGTATGATTTTTACCTGGCTTCTTGTGTACCTATCATTTTCCATGAGAAGAATATACTATGTGGCCAGTAGTGCCAGAATAAGAAGATATATGGAGTGGACGTGAAAACATACACAGCCTACATTCAAGTCCAGTTGATCCCAGTCAAACCCAGCAGAGTCACAAATGACCTGTGTGTGTTAGTCTCTCTGTCGTGTCTGACTCTTTGTGACTTCACGGATTATAGCCCACCAGGCTCCTCTGTCCATAGGATTTCCTAGGCAAGAATACTGGAGTGGGTTGCCATTTCCCACTCCACACAAATGACCTGCTTGCTCATAACTAAGAAACAAATGCTTGTTCTTGTAAGCCACTAAGAATTTGGGGTTGCTTGTTATCGAGCATTATCACAGCAATAGCCAACTAATACAGGCAGCAGTCTGCCCAGCTCCAGAGGATGAATCATAATTGATCTAAGCTAATTCTGTTATTCTTTTCAATACAGTTTATTTCCAGATTCTCTTGGAGGTAGGAGTGTCCAAATGACCCAGACTGGCCAAAGAAATTTGCAAAGATGTTTACTGGGGACTTCTGGAAAAGCTTTTTCTTCCTTCATAAAAGGTATGGTAGGGACTGAAAGTGGTCATTCCCTCTTCTTTGCTTGAAAATTCAGTGGGCATCTTGAGACCATAAATTGAAAGACACAAAGATGTAAAGCTAACAGCTAAGGATCAAGGATGTGCACGCATGTTCAGTTGTGTCCAACTCTTTGCGACCTCATGAACTGTAAACTGCCAAGCTCCTCTGTCCATGAGATTCTCCAGGCAAGAATACTGGAGTGGGTTACCATTTCCTACTCCAGGGGATCTTTCTGACCAAGGGATCAAACTCACATCCCTGGTGTCTCCTGCATTGGCAGGCGATTTCTTTATGACTGCACCATCTGGGAAGCCACACAGCTAAGGATGATAGAGCAAATAAAATCTAGGCTCTTGACGACACGGCTTAGTGGTTGACCAACATCAATGACCGCCAATCTCTACATTCTTTATTTAGTTAGATTTTCTGCTTCCCATGGCACTCCTGACCTAGTATACTTAAAATAATATCAGCTTAGTCATCCTAGACACTGTTTCTCTGAGGTGAGTGATGAAAGAGAAAAGGGAGCTTTATGATTACAAGTCTCCTCATATAGATTCTAGAAACGTTCTTATTTACTAGGTTATTAGAACCTTGCCTTTGTCAAAATGTTTCTAATAACAATGAAGTAGTTAGCTTATGGGTAGCTGTAACTGAAAATGTTAGGGACTGATGTGGGTATAGAAAAGTACATCCTGGACAATGTTGGCGACATCTATATCAAATGGCAGTTTCTGAAAAGGAAGCCATGTCCACAGTGTAACCATACAGTAGGAGCGTCTCTTGCAGGGTTGCTAGGAGTGAGCTGTCAAAGGTGTTCAGGAAATGTATGATGTGTGTGATTCCACCATCTTCAGTTTGCACTGAATGTATCCTCAGTGTGAATTTGGAGTTTGTGTGAATTGCTACTAGATGAAGGGGGAAGACTGCCAATGGGGTATTACCTACAAGACTTTTTCTTGGTTGAGATGCATGAAGAGTTAAATACATGAACCAGGGAACTTGATGCCTACACAGATGATTCTTAGAAAAATTCTCTATGATGTTGAAGTCTGTTCATTTTGTAAGAGTAGTAAGGCAAATTGTCCTTGTTCATACAGGCAGTTTGAACTCTTTACAAAGCCAGTCTCAAAGGAAGACATAAAACAGAATGCCTTAGTCAGGAAAAAAAAAAAAAATTCTTGGTGCTATCCTCCTGCAGAATCTCTCAGTGTTGGAATGAGCATCTTTGAGGAGGGGTGCAGCCTCCAAGCCAGCTAGCAGCATGAAATCAGCCTGTCCAATTAGCACTTCCCTTTTGAGCTGGCTGTCAGATCTAACCAGCAGGCATGTCCACAGGGAGGGGAAAAAGACATATAATGAACTGAAGAACACAGTAAAAATCCTTGATGACATTTTTCCTTCTTTGGTAAAAAATGTCTTTCTCTGATTTATGTAAGAACTTCAAGTACAGAGACATACCTGGCATTCTACACTCTTTACTACTGAATGTGGGGGTAATTGCTTTCAGTACTTGCAATATTAAGAGCAATTGGAATGTCTTCAGAGAGTACTGGAAACAAGGGCAACTAGCCATCATAAATTGGACACCAAATTTTGGAAACCTGAGTCCTTCAGCAGAGTGTTTGGTGACCAGGAAGTAGATCTACTAAATTGTAGGACTGTTTGAGGTGCTATAACAAAATACCATAGACTGGATAGCTTAAAAAAAAACAAACATTTATTTCTCACAGTTCTGGAAGGTGGGAAGTTCAAGGTCAAGGCGCCAGTAGATTTGGTATCTGGTGAGGTCCACCTCCTGGTTCATAGGTGGCTGTCTCCATGTGTCCTCATGTGATGGAAGGGGGCAGTGGAGCTCTCTGGGGTCTCTTTCATAAGGACACTAATCCCATTCATGAGGGCTCTGCCTTCAAACCTAAGGCCCCACCTCCAAATACCATCACACTTGGGGATTAGGTTTCAACATACAAATTTTTGGAGGACACAAACATTCAGTCTGTACCAAAGAGCAATGAAATTGTTACAGAAGCCACAGTAGGATACTTCTGGAATGGATTTGAGGGTTTTCCAAATCTGTTGGAAAATGAAAAAGAATTAATGATGTTGATACTTAAGGAATGGCTATCAGGGAAGTTCAGAGATACCATGTCATCCAGGTTTGATGATCAAACCAAAACCAGCATCCCATTACTTGAGTATACAGGGTGAGATGACAATTGAAATTTTGTCTCTAGGCTGCCTAGCTACTTTATCTGGTCAGACTGAGGTCCCATAATGGGGTCCATAATGCTAATGGATTAACTACTCCAGAAGATTAAAAATGTGGAGCAATGTCTTTACTGAGACATCAGATACGGCTAATGTTCTGGTCTATGTGGGAATTCTCAAAGGATGGTGTGACCAGGAAGTCCTTAAAGTTGTGCAAGATGGAAATTCTCAAGAACTCATAATAAAGCAATTTATTGGAAGAGAAGCCAGGAGCCTTCTGGCAAATATATGCTAATGAAGACACGAAGAAGATATGAAGATTCTTTAAAAAGGCATCAAAAGAGAATGTTCAAGAAAACCCTGCAACCATGATCCTATCAGTGATTAGAGCTAGTATTTAGATTGATCACTAAGAAAATATCTTCATAAAGAATATGGAATTCAAGGCTGGGCTATTATACAGTTTATACAGTTTCTCAGTTTCTAGAGATGTGGCATTTATCCCAGCTGGAATTCCATGTAAGGTTCATAACTTACATAGTCACATCAAAGTGTTTGAAGACTTTGTTTCTCCAGAGCATGTTAATGCTTCTGGCTAACTCAGGAATTCTGGTATCTGTCACAAACTTATACAAATCATGAAGATAAATTAAGGTGAAGAATGTTATTTACCGCAGAGTGAAAGATGCACTTGCTGTACTGAAGACCAGAAAATCCAGTTTGGACAAACCCTAAGGGTCCCAGAGATGCCTTAACTCCTGCACAATGAAGATAAACCCTTCAGGCAGGATCTCCTGGACCTGGAAAGTCATGTTACTTCATCCTTTTTAAAACCTACCTAACTTTTGAGGAATACATAGACCCACCCTCTCTAACATATTTCTAGTGTTTACAGACACTAAACGTATATATGTAATTTCTATTTAAAGAGCATGCATTCTTAAACTGTGACTTAGTACAAAGCTTTTACTAAGCTGTAAAAACAAAACTTATCAGCCCAGGAGCACTATATTTGGATTGTGTTTTGCTTTGTGTCTGTCTGATTACTCCTTCCTCCGTCCTTTAGAATTCAGAAGAGCAGTGGAAAAAATGAACAGTGAAGATGCAGTTCTCATTGTATCGCATAGGATTGGCATTATATAGCATTACATAACAGAAATGAAATAATTCTTGGAGTTAATCATCATTGTTTAATAAAGTTTTTTATTTAAATTAAGCTTCGATAATTTTAAGTGCTAAGCATTTGCATTAAAGTATTCATATAATTTTAAAAATTATACAGGATACCTTTGCTTAAAAAAAAGTGATGCAGCATTAGATCATGTAAGGCATAAGCTAAGGGAGTTACAAGGAGAAGTAGATGAATCCATTATCATAATTGGAGATTTCAGTGTCCCTCTATCAGAATGGACAGATCCAGAAGGCAAAAAAGCAGTAAGGACATAGTTGACCTCAATCAGTTGAACCATAGTTGAACCATAGTTGAACCATCAATCAACTGGATATAATAACATCTACAGACCACTTCATCCAACAATAGTAAAATATACAAGGACTTCCCTGATGGTCCAGCAGTAAGACTGTGCTCCCAATGCAGGGATCCTGGGCCTGGTCAAGGAACTAGATCCCACATGCCACAACTAAAGATCCTGCATGTGGCAATTAAGACCCAGCACAGCCAAAACAAATAAACAAACAACAACAAAAAACCCCCACAAAAAACAAAACTAAAAAAAACCCCGTAAAATATGCATTCTTCTCAATCTCACAGGGAACATTCACCAAGACCACATCCTGGAATACACCTTAACAAATTTAAGAGAATAGAAATAATGAAACGTCTGCTCTTTGACTATGGTGGAATCTACTAGAAATCAAGAAAAAAAAAGGTAATTGAAAATTTCCAAAATATGCTGTGATTAAGCAACACTTCTAAATAACACATTAGTCAAAGAAGATATCTCACAAGAATTTAAAAAATACTTTCAACTGAATAAAAATTAAAATGCAACTTATTAAAATATGTGAGATACAGTGAAAGCAGTGCTTAGAGGAAAATTTATAGCATTGAATGCACTTATTAGAAAAGAAGAAATTTCTATAATCAATAACCTAAGTTTCTACCTGAGAACACCAGAAAAAGAAGAGTGAATTAAATTAGTAAGCAGAAGAAAAGAAATAATAAAAATTAGAGCAGGCATCAATGAAATTAAAAGCAGTTACTATGGAAAACTGTGGAGATTTCTCAAAATACTAAAAATACAACTACCACATGATCCAGCAATTCCACTTCTGGATATTTATCTGAAGAAAACAAAAACACTAATTTGGAAAGACATATGCATGTCTCTGTTCATTGCAGCATTATTTACAATAGCCAAGATATGGAAGCAACCTAAGTACCAGTTAATAGCATATATATATATATATACACACACACATACATATATATACATATATATATATATATATATATATATATAATATTACTCAGCCATTAAAAAGAATGAAATCTTACCATTTGCAACAAAATGGATGGACCCCAAGGGGTATTATACTAAGTGAAATATGTCATATAGATAAGGACAAATACTGTATGATTTTACTTACACGTGGAATCTAAAAACAAACATGGCAAAACAGAAGGAATCCTATATACAGAGAACAAATAGGTGGTTGCTAGAGGGAGAAGGAGTGGGGAAATGAGA
Organism: Giraffa tippelskirchi; assembly: GCF_054371585.1. NCBI lineage: Eukaryota > Metazoa > Chordata > Mammalia > Artiodactyla > Giraffidae > Giraffa > Giraffa tippelskirchi. The sequence continues at coordinate 69,818,522 of NC_137277.1, forward strand.
GAAATAGGTGAGGGAGATTAAGAGGCACAAACTTCCAGTTACCAGGTAAATGAGTCTTAGGTATGAAATGTACACTGGGGGGAATATAGTCAATAATAATGTCATACCTTTGTGTGACAGATGGTAACTAGACTTATCGTGGTGATCATTTTGAAATGTATAAAAATACTGAATTACCATGTGTATACCAGGAACTAACATAGTTAGTATTCAAAACAAATCAACTATACCCCAATTGTATTAAAATTTCAAAAATTATGAACAAACTCATCAAAAGAAGATAGATTTGTGATTACAGGGGAAGGGGGAGAGGGAATTAGATGAAGATAGTTAAAAGGTACAAACTCCTAGTTGTAAGATAAATAGGGACAAAGGATATAATGTATAACATAATAAATAAAATTAGTACTGCTCTATGTTATATATGAAAATTGTTATGAGTAAATTCTAAGAGTTCCATCACAAGGAAAAAACCTTTACAATTTCTTTAGTTTTTTCTATTTGTATGAGATGATGGATATTTACTAAACCTATTGTGATAATCATTTCATGAGGTATACAAGTGGAATTATTATGCAGTACACCTTAAATTTATACAGTGTGGCATGTCAATTATAGCTCCAAAAGATCCAAAACCAGAGCAAAAATAAACGAAATTAAAAACAGGAGATCAATAGAGAAAATCAGTAAAACCAAAAGCTGTTTCTTGGAAAATATGAATAAAATTGATAAGTGTCTAGTCAGGCTAAGAAAAAGAGCACAGAAATTACTAACATCAGAAATGAAAGAAGAGACATCACTATACATCCCATGATCATTAAAGGGATAATCAAGGAATACTATACAACTCTATACCCTTAAATTTGATAACCAGATGAAGTGGACCAATTTTTTGATAGACATATTCTGCTAAAACTCACACAAGAAATACAAAATCTGAATGGACCTATATCTATTAAAGAAAGTGAATCAATCATTAATAACCTTCCAAAATGGAAAGCACCAAGCTCAAACGAGTCAGCTGGTGAATTCTACCAAACATTTAAGGAAGAAATTATACTAGTTGTTTATAATTTCTTTCAAAGGAGAGAAATAGTGGGAATGTGAGGAAATACTTTCTAACTCATTCTATAAGGTCAGCATTACCCCAATACCAAATCAGACAAGACATTATAGGAAAAGAAATCTATGGACTGATGTCTGTCATGAACATGGATGTACAAATCCTAAAAGAAAAAAAAAATGAGCAAATCAAATTCAATAACATACAGTTGTGCCATAATATCCACCAGGGATTTGTTCCAGGACCCACTGCAGATACCAAAATCTATGGATCTTCAAGTCCCTTGTATAAAATTCTGTAGCATCTGCAGATAACCTATATGTATCTTTCTGTATATATATATTTTTCTATCAGATAAAATAGACATTTAAAAAAAATAAATTTATGTATATTTTAAGTCATCTCTAGATTACTTTAATACCTAACACAATGTAAATGCCATGTAAATAGTTGTAAATACAGTGCAAATGTGAAGTAAAGAGTTGCTGATGCCCGGAAAATTAAAGTTTTGCTTTTTCGAACTTTCTGTACTTTTTTCTAATATTTTTGATGTCAGTGTTGTTTGAATCTGTAGATATGAAACCCATGGATATGGAAGACCAACTATATAAATGTACTATATACCGCCACCAAGTGGAATTTGTCCAACATATGCAAGACAGGTTCAACATTTAAATACTGACTAATATTACTCTGTCACTAAAAGAGAACAACCTAATGATCTTATCAATAGATGGAAAAGCTTTTGACAAAATCCAATACTCATTCACGATAAAAACATTCACCAAACTATGGGCAGGGGGACCTTCCCCAACTTGATAAAGAATATCTACAAAAACAACCAATCAAACAAATAAACAAAAAATACAGCTAACAGCATACTTAATGCTGAGAAAACTGATGCTTTCTCACTAAGATTAGATATAAGGTAAGGCTTATATCTGACCACTCCTTTTCAGCATCATAAAGTAGTGTTATTCAAATTATAAAAGAATTCCTAAAACTCAACAGTAAGAAAATAGTTTGATTGAAAAATGAGTGAAAGACCTTAATAGACACCTCACAAAGGAGAAATACAGATGGTGAATATGCATGTGAAAAGATGCTTCACACCATAAGTCATCAGTTTAGTTCAGTCGCTCAGTTGTGTCCGACTCTTTGCGACCCCCTGAATTGCAGCACGCTAGGCCTCTCTGTCCATCACCAACTCCCGGAGTCTACCCAAACCCATGTCCATCAAGTCGGTGATGCCATCCAACCATCTCATCCTCGGTCGTCCCCTTCTCCTCCCACCCCCAATCCTACCCAGCATTAGGCTCTTTTCCAATGAGTCAACCCTTCGCATGAGGTGTCCAAAGTATTGCAGTTTCAGCTTCAACATCAGACCTTCCAATGAACACCCAGGATTGACCTCTTTTAGGATGGATTGATTGGATCTCCTTGCAGTCCAAGGGACTCTCAAGAGTCTTCTCCAACACCACAGTTCAAAAGCATCAATTCTTCGGCACTCAGCTTTCTTCACCGTCCAACTCTCACAACCATACATGACCACTGGAAAAACCATAGCCTTGACTAGACGGACTTTTGTTGGCAAAGTAATGTCTCTGCTTTTAAATATGCTATCTAGGTTGGCCATAACCTTCCTTCCAAGGAGTAAGCGTCTTTTAATTTCATGGCTGCAGTCACCATCAGCAGTGATTCTGGAGCCCAAAATAATAAAGTCTGACACTGTTTCCACTGTTTCCCCATCTATTTCCCATGAAGTGATGGGACCAGATGCCATGATCTTAGTTTTCTGAACGTTGAGCTTTAAGCTAACTTTTTCACTCTCCTCTTTCACCTTCATCAAGAGGCTCTTTAGTTCTTCTTCGCTCTCTGCCATAAGGGTGGTGTCATCCGCATATCTGAGGTTATTGATATTTCTCCTGGCAATCTTGATTCCAGATTGTGTTTCTTCCAGCCCAGCATTTCTTATGATGTACTCTGCATAGAAGTTAAATAAGCAGGGTGACAATATACAGCCTTGACATACTCCTTTTCCTATTTGGAACCAGTCTGTTGTTCCATGTCCAGTTCGAACTGTTGCTTCCTGACCTGCATACAGGTTTCTCAAGAGACAGGTCTGGTATTCCCATCTCTTTCAGAATTTTCCACAGTTTATTGTGATCCACACAGTCAAAGGCTTTGGCATAGTCAATAAAGCAGAAATAGATGTTTTTCTGGAACTCTCTTGCTTTTTCGATGATCCAGCAGATATTGGCAATTTGATCTCTGGTTCCTCTGCCTTTTCTAAAACTAGCTTGAACATCTGGAAGTTCATGGTTCACGTATTGCTGAAGCCTGGCTTGGAGAATTTTGAGCATTACTTTACTAGCATGTGAGATGAGTGCAATTGTGCGGTAGTTTGAGCATTCTTTGGCATTGCCTTTCTTTGGGATTGGAACGAAAACTGACCTTTTCCAGTCCTGTGGCCACTGCTGAGTTTTCCAAATTTGCTGGCATATCGAGTGCAGCACTTTCACAGCATCACCTTTGAGGATTTGAAATAGCTCAACTGGAATTCCATCACCTCCACTAGCTTTGTTTGTAGTGATGCTTTCTAATGCCCACTTGACTTCACATTCCAGGATGTCTGGCTCTAGGTGAGTGATCACACCATCGTGATTATCTGGGTCGTGAAGATCTTTTTTGTACAGTTCTTCTGTGTATTCTTGCTACCTCTTCTTAATATCTTCTGCTTCTGTTAGGTCCATACCATTTCTGTCCTTTATCGAGCCTATCTTTGCATGAAATGTTCCTTAGGTATCTCTAATTTTCTTGAAGAGATCTCTAGTCTTTCCCATCTGTTGTTTTCCTCTATTTCTTTGCACTGATCACTGAGGAAGGCTTTCTTATCTCTCCTTGCTATTCTCTGGAACTCCGCATTCAGATGGGAATATCTTTCCCTTTCTCCTTTGCTTTTCGCTTCTCTTCTCTTCCAAGCTATCTGTAAGGCCTCCTCAGACAGCCATTTTGCTTTTTTGCATTTCTTTTCCATGGGGATTGTCTTGATCCCTGTCTCCTGTACAATGTCATGAACCTCTGTCCATAGTTCATCAGGCACTCTATCAGGTCTAGTCCCTTAAATCTATTTGTCACTTCCACTGTATACTCATAAGGGATTTGATCAGGGAAATGCAAATTAAAACAACAACAGTGTGATACCTCTGCACTCCTATTATAATAGCCAAAGTCCAGAATACTGGCAACTTGAAGTGTTGCCTAGGATGTGGAACTTACTGGTGGAAATGCAAAACTACTTTGGAAGTCAGTTTGGTAGTTTCTTATAAAACAAAACATTCTTTTACAATATAATCCAGCAAACACACTCCTTGGTATTTACCCACAAGAATTGAAAACTCACACAAAAACCTGCACATAGATGTTTACAGTAGCCTTACTCATAATTGCCAGATCTGGAAGCAACCAAGATGCCTTCAGAAGGTGCATGGTAAATAACCTGTGTTGTAGCAAGACAATAGCATACTATTCAATGCTATAAAGGATTGAGCTACGAAGCTATTAAAATACATGGAGGAAACTTAAATGCATGTTACTAAGTGGAAGAAAATAATCAGAAAAGGCTGTATAATGTGATTCCAACTATGACACAAAACTATGTAGACAGTAAAAAGATAGATGGTTGCCAGGAATTGTTGGGAGAGGAATTAAAAATAAAGTGATGTCATCTTAGATTATCATGTACTCTACTATCCCACTTAACTGCTGCCACTTTCCAGTATTTGACTTATGCCGTATGGTAACAAGTAGGACTTCAATGAATTCTTCCACAGTTTCTTAAACTGGTCTAGTTTAAGAATTTTTAACATTTTCATGTCATCAGAACTTGGATGAGATATACTGTAACTATTGCATTAATTAACATTATATTTTAAACATTATTGATTACTTACATAGAATTACATAGAATTCACTTTGTGAAAAGGATTCAGGTTTTGTAATCAAAGATCTGAATCAGAATTTGAATTCCGTTTTTTATTCATCACGTTGGGCAAGAACCTTCACTTCTTCTGGGCTATATTAATCACTCTTCTGACTGATTTTTATGGAGATGAATGAGCTGTTCTACGGGCATTGCATTTTGTGAACTGCAGAGCGGTCTGGATAGATAAGTTTCTATTAATAGTACAGGTCTTCAGGACCTCTGTGTGCAGTGACAGTGAGGCAGCAATTTTCATGTGGTTGATCTGAGGTAAAATATCTGATTAGAATCTTTTCTTGCTTTTTGACAGTAAGCTTGCCTGTATGTGATATTGATGGATCTGCTCTGAAACTGTGTAAGCAGTAGTTTTCAGTCCCATTGGCCTGTAATAACTTGACCGCATGCATCATTGCAAATTAGGAACTGTATCTTACCTTTTCACAAAGTATAAATTCAAAAGTTTATTGAATAAAATTAATTTTTTGAACATCAGAAATTTCTAGGCACTCCTTGGATTAGAACATGGTGGGGGTTTACAGGGAGATCAAGTTTCCCTGGATTTCATGGTGCCCTGCAAAAAAGTCCAAGCCTCCCAGCACTCTTCACAGACCATGAGAATTAGATCTGCATACACTTGTCTGGGTGATTGATTTGATCTGAAGTGATAATACAACTTCTCTTATGTCCCTGAGAGAGCTGAATTGTTACAACACAGTCTAGGTCCCTAGGTTGAGCCCCAGGGTGCCGGGATGAGCCGTGGCAGTGCTATCTCTTCTGGTTTGCAGTCCAGACCTTGGAGACGTCTCTAGTCCAGACCTTGGAGATGTCTCTAGCTCATAAATGGGGTTATCTGGCTCCTGGAGTTATTTTAGTCACATAAGGAGCAAGGGCTCAGACATATTTCTAAGGAGACTATTTCAGGAAGGGAGGGGGACAGGTACTTCCCTTCCTTTTTATAAGCAAAAGAGAAAAACAACTGTTCATCATCACTCCCTTACAGAGTGTCCAGCTACTTGTGTGAGACAGTTGATCTGGCTTTTACTGCAATACCCAAGGGGGGGGGTGTATTTCTTATATGAACACTGATCCAGAATACCTCATGTTCATATTCACGATAAAACTGATAAAGATAAATATTGTAAACCTCAATGGTTTTGCCATAGTTATAAACTGATCTGCTGAATTTCTAACCAAGCTCACTGATGGTAAAGATACCCCCTGGACTGTAGATGTCTCTTAATTCCTCCTTTTAAAACATGCTTCCTAGGTGGCGCTAGTGATAAACAACCCGCCTGCCAGTGTAGGAGATATAAGAGATGTGGGTTTGATCCCTGGGATGGGAAGATCCCCTGAAGGAGGGCATGGCAACCCACTCCAGTATTCTTGCCTGGAGAATTCTATGGACAGAGGAGCCTGGAGGGCTACCGTCCATGGGGTTGCAAAGAGTTGGACAAGACTGAAGTGACTTAGCACACACAAACACACACACACACACGCATGGCTAGTAACTTTATTTAGGGAGAAACTTAAGAGTATGGGGCAGGGCGTAAGTAGAAGCTTACAGTGAGTGAGAAGTTTAAGGGTGGAGGGACTAAAGCCCAGCCAGGACTTGGGGGAAGGGGTAGAAGACCCTACTCTCTAAACGCACACTGTGACAGATTGAAGGGGGCACAGAAACCAGAGGTCAGAGGTCTCGGAGGTGAAGGCTCTTTGGTAACTTATCTGCTGAAGTTCTAGGAGTCATCCCCCTGGATGGGAGTGGGGTGTTCCAGAGGTTGAGAGGAAGGTGGGTGTGTGTCCCTTCAGGTACAGGGAGGCTCCTCCCCCAGTAGCAGCTGGTCCTCTCAGAGAGGCTGCTTTGTCAGGACAGAAAGCTGCCTTTCGTGGTAGGTCCTCAGCTTCAGCTCTACCGCCAAGCAGAGGATGTGAGCAGGAGCTCCAACTTCCAGGAGGTGGAGGGAGGATGAAGATGTAGAAACCTCAGAGTATCATTTCTGGCTCCAACATCCAAAGATGGGAACACCAGCAGCAGAGCCCAGAGTGGGAGTCAGAGTCAACCTCAAAGCCGACAAGCATCACTATCTCTTTGATGACTCCAGTTTAATAAGAGAGGAAGTCTCCATTGTTCAGAGAGTCTTCAGTCTTCTATTCTCCTCAGAGATAATTCTTAGTGGGATGTTCAGAGGCTCCTGAAGAGGTACCAGAAGGGGCAGAGCAAGGCACCCTGTAAGGGCTGGAGCTCTGGAGCCCTCAGAGCTACACTGAGAGCACGTCAGCCTCCCACCTTCATTCAGAAAGGGCCAGAGGCTGAGACGGCCCAGCCCACATGCTTGTCACTGTTGCGGATGATGTGGGCTGTCCAGCAGATGGGGATTAGGGTCGGGACTGGGATGAAAAAGATAATCCCAGAGGCGAGGACCAGGAGGACCGTGGACTGCTTGTCTTCTATGAAGGTGTTATACCTGGCCCCGGTATACCTGGCAGACAAGCAGGCTCAGCAGAGCTACAAGGAAGATGGTGATGCAAAGGGATGCGGGCAGCCTTGCACTGCCTCTGACTCCTGCTCTGTACACAGAGGACATCAATAGCCCCTCCTGTACCAGATGGTGGAGAAGGAAATGGCACCCTACTCCAGTGTTCTTGCCTGGAGAGTCCCAGGGACGGAGGAGTCTGGTGGGCTGCCGTCTATGGGGTTGCACAGAGTCAGACACGACTGAAGCGACTTAGCAGCAGCAGCAGCAGTACCAGCTGGGTTGGCAAAGATTCTGTTGCTGAGGCAGGTGGGTATCTTCCACAGGGGCAGCATCCAAGCATTTACCCAGCTGAGCAACATCAGGACAATTGATGCCCTGAGTTTGCCAGTTCACTGAGGCTATGGTGAGGTTGGGAAGAGGTACAAAGGAGACCAAAGAGCCTCCAGTGGGTGGGGATGCGGGCAGAAGTGGGGATTGCTAGACCACTGCACAACCATGGAGGAGGAACAGAGGCCCCAGCTCTGACCCAGCTTCACAAGAGGGAATACACGTCATACGGGAGGTGCTAAATTTGCAGGAGGCCCCAGGGCTGTAGTGAGGAAACCCACCTGCTGGCTTTGGGGACCATAGTAGTTCTTAAGAGAGCAGGTTCTGGAGCCAAATGGAGCTTAATATCCACTCTGCCACTTACTAGTACTATGGACTTGGGCAAGTCACCTCACTTTCCTGGATCGTAGTATCCTACTAAGATCCTTAGTGTCCTACTCTGAAAATGAGAGATAACAAGACTGCATTTTAACATGTAACTAACATGCTAAGGCATGGACTAAAGGGCACGTGGTGAGCCCTAAAAAAATGTTAGGTATTCCCATCATTATAGCTCTGAAGTCCCCAAGACAGAGAGGTGGAATTCTCGATGTGATTCGATGCTTTATGTTTGACCCTCCCTCTGCCACCCTGCCCCCTGCCCCCTCCCAACTCCATCAACATGCATGTGCACGTGTCTGGACGAGAGCACTGGAGGGCAGGACCAGGAGTGTGTCTCTGTGGCTTGTACGGAGGTGTATTTGTTGAATTGTGACTCCTTTTAATTGTATAGAGAATTCTGCACACCATTTGTCTGTTAGTATATTCAACAATGAATTATTGCTATCAACACATGGGTGCTTAGGCCCTAAGTTGTGTCTGACTCTTTGTGACTGCATGGATTGCAGCCCTCCAGGCTCCTCTGTCCATGAGGATTCTCCAGGCAAGAATACTGGAGTGGGTGGCCACGCCCACCTCTAGGGGATCTTCCCAACCCAGGGATCAAACCCAGGTCTCCCACATTGCAGGCAGATTCTTTACTGACTGAGCCACCAGGGAAGCCCAAGAATACTGGAGTGGGTAGCTTATCCTTTCTCCAGCGGATTGTCCTAACCCAGGAATCGAACTGGGGTCTGCTGCATTGCAGGCAGATTCTTTACCAGTTGAGCTACTAGGGAAGCCCATCAAGGTATTACCATCTTAATTGCAGAAGATTTTATGTAGCATTCTTGTGATCAGGGACTCTCAGGGCTAGCAGGTATCTCAGTGATGACAGCCTTCTCCCACTTCACTGATGAGCAAACAGATGCTTATGCAAGTTTAATATTTTGTCACTGCAAATTGTTTATTAAAACAAAGCAATGAACAGTGAAAAAATCCTATTAAATTTTTAGGGTACAGGGACAGATGGAGACAGCAGAGCCAGTTGTGACTGAGTTGAGGGTTGAGCTTTGCTTTCTTTGCCCTCCAAGAGCTGCTCACAGGGGAGAGTCTATAGCATCCTGAATGGGAAATACAGGTCTACAGTGACGGGCATATAGATTACTCCTGCTGGAGATCTTCCAAATGATGCAGAGATATCCAGGGTGGCTGAAGTTCCCATTAAACGTTGGAAGTGTTAAAAGACTGAGGTAAAATGTAAAAGAGCGATTTATTGTCCTTGGTTCGAGATATTCCCAATTATTGGACATACCAATAAAGACGCACTTTCTGGGTAGTTTGGCTTCAATAGCCAATCATATTCCTATGACCCTTTATTTAAGTGACATGAACATACCACCATATTTTGTGGTGTTCATTATTTCTTTTAAGTTGGCTTATATAGTCAATAGGATATTTTCTATTTAGGTTATGAACTGGGGGGATGAGAAGAGTTTTACACAGGTCAGATACACCAAAGGGATAGAGTGGAATGGATTTAGGCATATTCAGTTAGCAGGAGTTCCAAAGGTCTTCCAGGTTATGGGACTAAAGATAAAGCAGAAATGTAGAACAGATTATGTCACGTAAGCAGAACCACTTGAGTGGGAGTGCTTAGTACCCCTGCAGGAAAAATGGGAAAGATCAAGATCTCAGAAATCAACTTGGGAGGATGACATCTGGTCCTAATGCAATAGAATAGGAGAGCAAGATAAATGCCAAGGAGGCCAAAGGAGCAGAGAGTAAGGTGAATAAGCAAAGGGTGGTGTTATCAGAGCTGAAGCAAGATAGAATTGCTTAAGAGGAAATGGTGGAAAGCCATGGGTTGTAAAACTCCAGGAGGACAGAATGAACTCATTAATTAAGAGACTTATCAAGTGAAGAATCTCAGTGGTTCTGGAAACAAACTAAAGATAGCTGAACAGAGCTGCAAAGATTTGGTCCTGCAATAATAGAAACAGCAGAAGTAGAACATTTATACAATTTTTAACTTTTTTTTGTATTTTCATTTTGAAAGCTTTCAACCTATGAAAAATTTGCAAGAAAAATACATCAAGTATCCATATACTCTTTACTAGATTTATTATACAATGGTTAACATTTTACTAGATTTGCCTCTATCTATCACATACACACCTTTTTTTTTCTTTCCTGAACCACTTACATTATCCGTGAATTTTAAATTGTCTATGTCACACTTCATGCCTGAATATTTCATCATCTGTTTCTCAAGAACAAGGGCATGGCTATGTGACAGCAACTCACTTACCACTTTCAGGAACTGTAACGTGGATATAATTCCATGTCTAAAATTTGTATATATTCCAATTTCCCCAGGTGTTCCCAAAATGTCCTTTGAATCTTCTTCTCCAGTTCAGGATCTGACCAAGGGGAAGACGTTGCATTTAGTTATGTCTGCTTTGAAAGTGAAAGTGTTAGTCGCTCAGCCGTGTCCAACTCTTTGTTACCCTATGATAGCCCGCCAGGCTTTTCTGTCCATGGAATTCTCCAGGCGAGAATAATGGAGTGGGTAGCCATTCCCTTCTCCAGGGGATCTTCCCGACCCAGGGATCAAACCCAGGCCTCCCGCAGTGCAGGCAGACTCCTTATCGTTTGACTATATCTGCTTTAGTCTCCTTTAATCTGCAGTAGTTCCCTATCTTTTCTTTCAAGACTGCTATTTTGGGGTCCTGAGTTAAGTTGTTCTGCAGAATCTCTGCCTGTTTTCTCATAATTGGATTTAGGTTAAACTGTTTTTGTAGGAGTACCACATAGGTGGCATGGTATACAGCAAGCTTTGCAGTAAGTCATGATGCACCACAAAGTCCTATAAGCCTGCTGTGATTCTGCTTGCATCTTGAATGTTTTGAAGAGAACAAATGGGATGATTCTTCAGTGAACCAGGGATGTGCTGACAGCTGTGCTACAACTCTGTGACATAAACTGGGTTCATCTTAAAATCCTACCTTACTCTGTATTCCATATAGTATTTCAGGAATCAGAGGGCTGGTTTCTGTTGCTGATTACCAGATCTGTTTATTCTAGAGCTTATACTTTGCACTTTTGTTTTCTTACAGGAATGGATTTGAAAAACAGATACATTTGGCAATGTACATGTCAAGCCTTAACCTCAAGTTAGATGTACTCTTGATGTAATTTATCCTCCAAGTGAAATTGAAATCCTTTTGTTGTTCAAGGGGATACATTTTAAGTAGTGTGGCTAAATATACCAACTGGTTTGCTCAGCTTTTATTAAAAAATTTGTATTTTTATGAAGAACTTATCATTCAGTTCAGTTCAGTCCAGTTCAGTCGCTCAGTCATGTCCGACTCTTTGTGACCCCATGGACTGCAGCATGCCAGGCCTCCCTGTCCATCACCAACTCTTGGAGTTTACCCAAACTCATGTCCATTAAGTCAGTGATGCCATCCAACCATCTCATCCTCTGTCATCCCCTTTTCCTCCTGCCTTCAATCTTTCCCAGCATCAGGGTCTTTTCTAATGAGTCAGTGCTTCACATCAGGTGGCCAAAGTATTGGAGTTTCAGCTTCAACATCAGCCCTTCCAATGAATATTCAGGACTGATTTCCTTTAGGATGGACTGGTTGGATCTCCTTGCAGTACAAGAGACTCTAAGAATCTCCTCCAGCACCACAGTTCAAATGCATCAATTCTTCGGCACTCAGCTTTCTTTATAATCCACCTCTCACATCCATACATGACTACTGGAAAAACCATAGCCTTGACTAGACGGACCTTTGTTGGCAAAGTAATGCCTCTGCTTTTTAATATGCTGTCTAGGTTGGTCATACATTTTCTTCCAAGGAGCAACTGTCTTTTAACTTCATGGCTGCAGTCACCATCTGCAGTGATTTTGGAGCTCAGAAAAATAAAGTCAGCCACTGTTTCCACTGTTTCCCCATCTATTTCCATGAGGTGATGGGACCAGATGCCATGATCTTGGTTTTCTTTTTTTCTTATTTATTTTTTAATTAGATTTATTTATTTTAGTTGGGGGCTAATTACTTTACAATATTGTAGTGGTTTTTGCCATACATTGTTGGTTTTCTGAATGTTGTGCCTTAAGCCAACTTTTTCACTCTCCTCTTTTACTTTCATCAAGAGGCTCTTTAGCTCTTCTTCACTTTCTGCATAAGGGTGGTGTCATCTGCATATCTGAGGTTATTGATATTTCTCCCAGCAATCTTGATTCCAGCTTGTGCTTCCTCCAGCCCAGCGTTTCTCATGATGTACTCTGCATACAAGTTAAATAAGCAGGGTGACAATATACAGCCTTGACGTACTCCTTTTCCTATTTGGAACCAGTCTGTTGTTCCATGTCCAGTTCGAACTGTTGCTTCCTGACCTGCATACAGGTTTCTCAAGAGGCAGGTCAGGTGGTCTGGTATTCCCATCTCTTTCAGAATTTTCCAGTTTATTGTGATCCACACAGTCAAAGGCTTTGACATAGTCAATAAAGCAGAAATAGATGTTTTTCTGGAACTCTCTTGCTTTTTTAATGATCCAGCAGATATTGGCAATTTGATCTCTGGTTCCTCTGCCTTTTCTAAAACCAGCTTGAACATCTGGAAGTTCATGGTTCACGTATTGCGGCATGTTAATAACCACATGACATTGTCAGATGACTGAAGCCTCAGAGAGGAGACTAGGAGAGTCCCAAACCTTAATCACACTCACTGTCCTTTGCTTGTTGACAGTAGTTTTCAACCACACATATTAATACACGACCTTCCTGTTTGCCTGAGAAAGGGGATTGTTTTCAGAATTGGTCACTAGAAAGATCGGGTTACCAGAGAGTTCAGATTAATTGAGATCTTAAAACCTACAACAATTTTTGTAGAATGAGGGACAGTCTTAAAACAAAAATATCATCTTTATTTATTGTTCTAATTTTATGTTATCTAATACATTAAGATACTCATTTACTCATTGAGTTCTCAAACTTCCATTTGGAACTTACTTTGCTAGATGCAAGATGACAAATTGGCTATGATACCTGTTGGGACATATGAATATTTGCATGTCCTTAGATGCAAGTCTAAAGATTTAAAACAGCTTATAGAAAACATGATTTAACAACAACAAAAATAAGAAAAAAAGGAAGCAAATGCAACTAGGATGAAAGAAAATGCCAACATTGACATTTGTAACATGACACAGTGTAAGCTGTGTGATTATGTTTTAAAAGTTGACATCAAGTGTAAGCACATTCTTACGCCAAGTGGAAAGAGGACAGTGAAAATTATAGATGAGTTGGAGCTGATGATTGCTGGGCAAGGTCTCAAGCAGACCAGAAAAAGCAAGATAAAAGCCATGAGGGTGAGAGTAAGAAACTCAAAGATGTGCTCCTACACAGGATGAAATAGCATCCTTGTTAAAGGTCAATGTGGAACAGAAATCAAGCTGACCTCCTCCCATCCCGGTGCTCGGGGCTCAGACATCCTGGGAGGTTCTGTATTCTAACACTGGAACATTCCATGTTCTTCTGCTAACTCCACCGCCTGAGTAAAATTCATGGACTGGGCTACTTGTGTTGCAAAATATATAGCTCCTCAGTGGTTTCTGGGAGCACTTGGAGCCTGGGAAATAGATTTGATTAAATAGGGCACCTCTGGCTCTTTGTTTTCACCTTGACTTTGAATATAAGTAAAAACCGTAAGTGTAAGCCCATCTTCTCTTACCTTCCTTGTGGCTTCATTCAACAAATGTGAGCGCCTCTTCGTGTCACACCGTCTGCTGCTCCTTCATGCCATTTATCTTTTTTTTTTTTGGCGTTTGTTTACAGTTTCTGGGAAAATTGCTGGGAGCTCTGATTCTAATCTCGTGTCTGGGTGAAGTCTGCAGGTTTAGGCCAAGGGCATCTTGAAACTAAGCAGGTGCAGTTCTCTCTTATTCAGAAACGGAATCTGTTTAAGCTACTGTTTCCTCTTTTCCCCACCACCAGTGGAAGCTGAAATGAAGCAGCTAAGCCCCACATACTTGTGTGAGCAGGGCCAAGAGAATTCTGGGCATTTTGGAAAATTACTACTTGAGAGACAAGAATGGGCCCCGGAGGACCATCTAGGGAAACACAGTTCTCTTATTTTAGAGATAAAAAAAAAAAAATTAAGGCCTCAAATAAACTTAATACAAGCAGAAACCTAGTAAGAGGCCAAGCTGGCATGGGGGTCTTCTGACTCCTAGGGCAGTGGTCTTTCTGACATGAAACACGGCTCACCAAATAAAGCTGGGCTAAGGGGCTCAAATTTTACAACTGCAGACAGGCATTTTTGAGGGAACAAGAAGTTTAAATTTATCTTCCTATGTTAGCTAGAATATAAGATCAATATTTGCATTTAAAGTGCTTATTTTCAGAGCACTTACATTCATACTTCCGTTAGAGTAGGCAACCACTGAGTACAAGGATTATCAAAACTCAGCCCAACAATGGGAGGAACTGGTGTGCTTTCCTGTCTGGTTGTTTCATTTTGTGAACTAAGTGCTCTGATCTCCAAAGAAGTTTCCAAGCCAGAGGTATGTCATGCTTACATGTTTACATAACAGGTACCACAAATCAGTATTTGTAAGACCAGATCCTTGGTGTTTTGGGGTGTGAGCTGAGAGTGGGGGCTATAATACACCAGTCTGACATCTTAGTTCTTTCTGTGGTCAGAGTATTGCAGCTAGAAGAGGTCATTTTGCCTAATTATGTAATTTAGATGAATGAACTGTAACTCAGAGGTTAAGCGGTTTTGCTCATGGTTTTAGAAAAGCAGAAGCAATTTAAACAATTTAATCACTGACTGGAGCTGCATCCCTCTGGTGGCTTGTGTTTTATTCACACTCCCCCTTCCATGGTATACTATCAAATCCCAGTTCCATTTCTATTTCTCTTTAATCTCAGTGATAAATAATCTTCCTGGAATCACATAGCCTTCCTGGGGCTTATCTTTTACCATTTCATTTAGGCCTGCGTGGTGATACAGAATCTTGACTTTGGTGCTGTAGGATAATCTTGCCATTTTCATGGCTATCAAGCAGCACACAAGCTGACAGAGAAAGCAGTTTCCTGTAGTTCAGATAAAGAAGCCTCACAGAAAAATCAGTGCCATGTACAAGACCTAAATTAAACATAACCATTTGGTTAAAAGTAATTAATAGACCATAAATCTAGTGTTGGTAAACTCAAAAAAAATGAAATCATTCCAAGCATCTTTTCTGACCACAATGCAGTAAGATTAGATGTCAATTACAGGAGAAAAACTATTAAAAATTCCAACATATGGAGGCTGAACAACACACTGCTGAATAACCAACAAATCACAGAAGAAATCAAAATATGCATAGAAGTGAATGAAAATGAAAACACAACCACCCAAAACCTATGGGACACTGTAAAAGCAGTGCTCATAGCAATACAGGCTCACCTCAAGAAACAAGAAAAAAGTCAAATAAATAACCTAACTCTACACCTAAAGCAACTAGAAAAGGAAGAAATGAAGAACCCCAGGGTTAGTGGAAGGAAAGAAATCTTAAAAATTAGGGCAGAAATAAATGCAAAAAAACCAAAAGAGACCATAGCAAAAATCAACAAAGCCAAAAGCTGGTTCTTTGAGAAGATAAATAAAATTGACAAGCTATTAGCCAGACTCATCAAGAAACAAAGGGAGAAGAATCAAATCAACAAAATTAGAAATGAAATCGAGGAGATCACAACAGACAACACAGAAATACAAAGGATTATAAGAGACTATTATCAGCAACTATATGCAAATAAAATGGACAACTTGGAAGAAATGGACAAATTCTTAGAAAAGTACGACTTCTCAAAACTGAACCAGGAAGAAATAGAAAATCTCAACAGACCCATCACAAGCACGGAAATTGAAACTGTAATCAGAAATCTTCCAGCAAACAAAAACTCAGGACCAGATGGCTTCACAGCTGAATTCTACCAAAAATTTAGAGAAGAGCTAACACCTATCCTACTCAAACTCTTCCAGAAAATTGCAGAGGAAGGTAAACTTCCAAACTCATTCTATGAGGCCACCATCATCCTAATACCAAAACCTGACAAAGATGCCACAAAAAAAGAAAACTGCAGGCCAATATCACTGATGAACATAGGTGCAAAAATCCGTAACAAAATCCTAGCAAACAGAATCCAACAACATATTAAAAAGATCATACATCATGACCAAGTGGGCTTTATCCCAGGGATGCAAGGATTCTTCAATATCTGCAAATCAATCAATGTAATACACCACAAAAACAAATTGAAAAATAAAAACCATATGATTATTTCAATAGATGCAGAGAAAGCCTTTGACAAAATTCAACATTCATTTATGATAAAAACCCTCCAAAAAGCAGTAATAGAAGGAACATACCTCAACATAATAAAAGCTATATATGACAAACCCACAGCAAACATTATCCTCAATGATGAAAAATTGAAAGCATTTCCCCAAAAGTCAGGAACAAGACAAGGGTGCCCACGCTCACCACTACTATTCAACATAGTTTTGGAAGTTTTGGCCACAGCAATCAGAGCAGAAAAAGAAATAAAAGGAATCCAGATTGGAAAAGAAGTAAAACTCTCACTGTTTGCAGATGAGATGATCCTCTACATAGAAAACCCTTAAGACTCCACCAGAAAATTGCTAGAGCTAATCAATGAATATTGTAAAGTTGCAGGATATAAAATTAACACACAGAAATCCCTTGCATTCCTATACACTAACAATGAGAAAACAGAAAGAGAAATTAAGGAAACAATTCCATTCACCATTGCAATGAAAAGAATAAAATACTTAGGAATATATCTACCTAAAGAAACAAAAGACCTATATATAGAAAACTATAAAACACTGGTGAAAGAAATCAAAGAGGACACAAATAGATGGAGAAATATACCGTGTTCATGGATTGGAAGAATCAATACAGTGAAAATGAGTATACTACCCAAAGCAATCTATAGATTCAATGCAATCCCTATCAAGCTACCAACAGCATTTTTCAGAGAACTAGAACAAATAATTTCACAATTTGTATGGAAATACAAAAAACCTTGAATAGCCAAAGCAATCTTGAGAAAGAAGAATGGAACTGGAGGAATCAACCTGCCTGACTTCAGGCTCTACTACAAAGCCACAGTCATCAAGACAGTATGGTACTGGCACAAGGACAGAAATATAGATCAATGGAACAAAATAGAAAGCCCAGAGATAAATCCACGCACCTATGGACACCTTATCTTTGACAAATGAGGCAAAAATATATAATGGAGAAAAGACAATCTCTTTAACAAGTGGTGCTGGGAAAACTGGTCAACCACTTGTAAAAGAATGAAACTACAACACTTTCTAAAACCATACACAAAAATAAACTCAAAATGGAATAAAGATCTAAACATAAGACCAGAAACTATAAAACTCCTAGAGGAAAACATAGGCAAAACACTCTTCAACATAAACCACAGCAGGATCCTCTATGACCCACCTCCCAGAATATTGGAAATAAAAGCAAAAATAAACAAATGGGACCTAATTAAAATTAAAAGCTTTTGCACAACAAAGGAAACTATAAGCAAGGTGAAAAGACAGCCTTCAGAATGGGAGAAAATAATAGCAAATGAAGCAATGGACAAACAATTAATCTCAAAAATATACAAGCAACTCCTGCAGCTCAACTCCAGAAAAATAAACGACCCAATCAAAAAGTGGGCCAAAGAACTAAACAGACACTTCTCCAAAGAAGACATACAGATGGCTAACAAACACATGAAAAGATGCTCAACATCACTCATTATCAGAGAAATGCAAATCAAAACCACAATGAGGTACCATTTCACACCAGTCAGAATGGCTGCTATCCAAAAGTCTACAAGCAATAAATGCTGGAGAGGGTGTGGAGAAAAGGGAACCCTCTTACACTGTTGGTGGGAATGCAAACTAGTACAGCCACTATGGAGAACAGTGTGGAGATTCCTCAAAATACTGGAAACAGAACTGCCACGTGACCCAGCAATCCCACTGCTGGGCATACACACCGAGGAAACCAGAACTGAAAGGGACACGTGTACCCCAATGTTCATTGCAGGACTGTTTATAATAGCCAGGACATGGAAGCAGCCTAGATGCCCACCAGCAGACGAATGGATAAGAAAGCTGTGGTACATATACACAATGGAATATTACTCAGACATTAAAAAGAATACATTCGAATCAGTTCTAATGAGGTGGATGAAACTGGAGCCTATTATACAGAATGAAGTAAGCCAGAACGAAAAACACCAATACAGTATACTAACACATATATATGGTATTTAGTTAATCGGTAAAGATAACCCTGTATGCGAGATGTTAAAAGAGACACAGACAAATAAAACAGTATTATGGACTCTATGGGAGAGGGAGAGGGCAGGAGGATATGGGAGAATGGCATTGAAGCATGTAAATTATCATATGTGAAACGAATCGCCAGTCCAGGTTTGATGCATGATACAGGGTGCTCGGGGCTGGTGCACTGGGATGACCCAGAGGGAAGGGATGGGGAGGGAGGTGGGAGGGGGGTTCTGGAAGAGGAAAA
This sequence comes from Giraffa tippelskirchi, assembly GCF_054371585.1. Taxonomy (NCBI): domain Eukaryota; kingdom Metazoa; phylum Chordata; class Mammalia; order Artiodactyla; family Giraffidae; genus Giraffa; species Giraffa tippelskirchi. Next base: position 69,837,357 of record NC_137277.1, read on the forward strand.
CATGTACACCCATGGTGGATTCATGTCAATGTATGGCAAAACAAATACAATATATTAAAGTTAAAAAACAGATAAATAAACTAATTTAAAAAAATAAAGTAATTAATATGTTTCTTTTAAAGGCTCCATTATAGTCATACTACAAGACCTGAAATTATTTAAGATACATTATACATATTACATTCTATAATTTCTATACTGAGTGCTAGTCTGTGAAAAGGGAAGAAAAAGAAGAATTGCTTCAACATAAGAACAGTGAGCTTTATCTAATTAATATGCAGCTATTTAATTAGCCTAGGTTTTTCACTAAAATTTAGCATATAATCAAGTGCATAAGGGGGCTTCCTTGGTGGCTCAGACAGTAAAGAATCTGCCTACAATTCAGGAGACCCAGCTTTGATCCATGGGTCAGGAAGATCCCCTGGAGAAGGGAATGGCAACTCACTCCAGCATTCTTGCCTGAAGAATTCCATGGACAGAGGAGCATGGTTAAGTACAGTCCATGGGGTCACAAGGAGTTGGATACCACCAAGTGATCAATACATGACCTCCCCCATGACTCAATTGTATAATCCCATACAATATCCAACTATACTTTTCCTATATTTAGAACATAATAGTACTAGCCAGACACATAAAGAGGGAGGGCGAACTTCATCTTACAGACGGGGGGAGCTGAAGCTTAGACAGATTAAAGGACTACAGCCTGGTCTCAGAGCCAGAGAGCTCTTGCCTGCAGCTGGGACTGGCCTTAAACCTGAGCTATTTATCTAAAAAAATTTTTATCACAACTCCTTCCCCATTATAGATACCTTTGTAATGCTAGTTAGTTGCTTAAAGTGTCTGGGAGACAATGTGCTGTTCTATACAGAGCATAGGATTTGGTATTTGACGGATGAGGGGCTCCTCTCTTAGCCCTACTTCCTGAGAACCCAGTGCCCTACCTACATACCAGTTACTTGCTCTCTCTGGAGCCAGCTTTCCTCATTTGTTAAATTGGAGTAAATATCTGACATGGAGTTGGTGGAGCCCAAATGTGATGTGTGTGGAATACGCAGACATGGTAGGTGGTTAACATGTGGTCCAGCCACAGTGAGGCTGAAACTGTCTACTTTCTGAAGCACAGGATGCACTAATGACAGCCTCAACTAATGGATCCGTGCTTTGACAGATTAACTAGATACATGAGGGAGGCTGGCAGGTGAATAATCCTTATGGGTTTGCTTACTATAATGGGAAAGAAACTGAGGGATGGCACTGCAGATTTGCTGGACAGAAATCCAGATTTTAAGGAAGAGTGGCTATTACCCTTTTATCTGTATTGTCTTTGGGAAATTTTTAATTTATTTCCGGTATTGGAGAACAACAATGTTGTTATTAGAATAACAAGGTTGTCATGTTTAGTGTGAGAGATCAACTCCTTGGAAAACTCCACACTTATAAAGCAATTATTCAGATTATTTAATAATCATTTTAAAAAGCTTTAAATTTAAATAATTTGATTTGAAAGTATGAAACCTTTCAAACACAACTGTAAAAAATAAGCATTTCTTAAACCTGGAGGTGCCATGTCAGTGTTTGAATATGGTAAAATAATTAACTGGTAACTAGGTCAGCTCTACTCCCCAGGCTGAGAATACTGGTCACCTGGCTGGCCTTGTCCCAGCTAGTTAGGGCAGAGGTTCCACACCAGGAGAGACCAAGACAAGAGGTTACTGTCTCTGCTGTTTGTAAAGCAGAGGTGTCATTCTGACCTCCTGAGAGGGGTGGCTGAGAGATTTTGCCCAGGGACAAGAGACAGGTCTTAAGGATGGAGTTCTGACATTATTTTAAACAGAGTGAAGTTCAAGCCTAAGGTATTCTTGAAAATAATGGAGATTTTGGTGGTAAGCAATTAAGAGGCTAGGAGCTCTAGCAGAGCAGCAAGATGATCCACAAACTAGCTAGTTTACCAAAAAGAACCAGAAGAGACAGCTAAGAAGTCCTCCCAGGAATCTCAAACACTGGCCTGAGACTAGCTAACCTCGCAAAGGGACCTAAATTTAATGGATCAGAGTGTGGAACAATTTATGTCCTACAATGCAAATAATGTTAAGTAATGGAAAATGGTGCAGCTGGCTTGTAAAATAGTTTTGATTCTTTAGAAAGTTAGTTACCAATTGACTCAGTAATTTTGCTCCTAGGTATATAACTAGGTGAAATGAAAATAAAAAGAAATGAAAGTACTGATATATGCTACAGGATGAATGCTAAGTGAAAGTACTAACAAAGCCCACATATTACACAAATATTTTTATGAAATATCTAGAGTAGGCAAATTTACAGACAGAAACTGCTGCCTATAGTGCCATAGTGGCTGCCTATGGCATGGGGTGGCATAGGCTTGGAGTAATGGGGAGTGACTGGTAATGAGTTGAGTTTGGTGGTGATGAAAATGTTCTAAAATTGACTGTGGTGATGGTACATGACTTTGAATATACTAAAAATGGCTGAACTATACACTTTAAATGAGCAAACTGTACAGTTTGTGAGTTACTTATATGTCAATCTAGCTGTTTAAATGAAATGCATAGGCCTTACTTGGATACTGATACAGACATAAAAAGCTACTTGTAGAGAACAAGATGGCAGAGGAGTAGATGGACGTGGAGTACATCTCTCTCTACGGATATATCAGGAATACATCTTCAGACACAGAAATGCATGCAGAATACCAGCTGAGAGCGGACAGGAGTACCTGACCAGCAGAAAAGAATATACAGAACCACGCAAAACTCGGTAGGACGAAGGAACTAGGGGGAAAAACAGGAGTGTTAGTAGGACTGGATCTGCCCTTGGTGGGTGGGGCAATTGAAGCTGGCGCCGGATCCCCACATCAGGGCAACTGTCTGCGTCAGAGGAGAAACATTTAAGGCTGAGAGTGAAACAGCTGGTCTGTGGCAGCCTAAATGGAATGAGAATCAGACAGTACTTGCTGCAGCCATACCAACCCCGGACAGTGACGCTGGTTCCCTGGAAACCGCAGCAGCTGGGAACTGGAGTTTAGGGGTTGTGGAGCAATCCCAGGGCGAGGGCTACTGTTGACTGTGGAGAGACGGATGGAGGGGTTGTGAGGGAGGAGATTGTGGTGGGAAATGCCTGTGAGGAAAGCCAAGTATTTGTTGATGCAAGGTGATACTGCTGAGTCACACGTAGGGGGTGGACACATCACCACAGCCTCTCTCTTCCCACATGCCAGCATTTGCAGCTGAACAAGACATCCCTGGTGGCTCAGATGGTAAAGCGTCTGTCTACAATGCGGGAGACCCAGGTTCGATCCCTGGGTGGGGAAGATCTCCTGGAGAAGGAAATGGCAACCCCATGGACGGAGGAACCTGGCAGGTTACAGTCCATGGGGTCATAAAGAGTCGGACTCAACTGAGCGACTTCACTTTCACTTTAATGGAGAGGCTGGCCCACCAAACGCCTGAGGCACTGAACTACAGAGTAGGACCCCACCCAGGGTGCCACTTTAAGTGCCTGACACGCTGATCTACAGAGAGGACCCCAGCCAGGGAGGGCCCCTCTATGTGCCTGACACACTGAACAACAGAGAAGGACCCCAGGCAAGGGAGCCCTCTAAGTGCCTGAACGGGTGGAGCTATGGAGAAAGACTGGCCAAAGAGGCCTTCTGATTGCTGGCTACAAGAGGCTTGAAAAAAGACTCTGATGGGCCATAACCCTGCAGCGGAGACAGTCCATGTGCCTGCACACTTGGTGCTGCCAGGGTCCCCACAAGCCAAGCAGCTGTACCACCTTCACACTCAACTCTCACTGGGGCAGAGCTGCCACAGGGAAAAATAGTCTTGCGTCTATGCACACAGGGTCACTTCGGTCATGTCTGACTCTTTGTGACCCTGTAGACTGTGGCCTGCCAGGCCTCTCTGTCAGGGTGGGGGGTTCTCCAGGCAATACTGGAGCGTATTGGCCAACACTCGTTGTTATACCCTTCTAGAGCACTACACTTCCTGCTGCCCTAGCCGCCAACTCCCCTGAGTACCTGGTGCTGCCAGAACCCCTGCGACCCAAGGAGCTGTACCACCTCCACACCTGGCCCTCACAGGGGCAGACCCAAGTCCTCCAGGGCAGCCTCAGGAGCAAACCCCAGTGGACGACCCACATGCAGAGGTGGAAATAAAACCACAATTGAAAACCAGGGGCAGTGTAGCTAAGGAAGAAGACTTAAAACCATCCCACCAGTTGTACAAGCTACAGACTGAATCCACATGATCAACCAGGCAGACTCTGTGTCTATGGAATATATAAAAGGTCATTGAGAGTGCTCACAAAAGAAATCACACTAGTTCTGATAGCCATGGACATTGGAGGCAAGAACACATAGGAGTAGGACCAGATTAGAATCTGAGCTGCCCCCACAGCAGGTCCAGAGATCAGCAGTGTTGAGGGCATCCTAGGGAGGTGAGGTGGACTGTGACTCCCACCAAGGGAAAGGACCCTGACAGCAGTGACTCAAGAAAAACATTTACTATTCTTATGTTTTGACTTGTTCTGTAGATTCTTTTGGATTTTTTTTCTTTTCCCTCTCGCTCTGTTGTAGTTGTTGATTTTATTGGCACTATGAAATCTAATTAAGCTTTTGAACTTTTTTTTTTCTTTTTCTCAGTCACATTTTTTTATTGTATGCTGGGCTTTTGCAGTTCTGTGGAGTTTTCCTTTTTTTTTTTCTTTTAATTTTTTAAACCTATTTTTTCTACATTTATTCTGTTAGCTTTTCTTACTGTTCTTTTCCCCTTGAGGTTAACCACCTTTAATGTATATAAATCTTTATGTACCTCTTTAACTTTGCATATATATTCTTTTCTTTCCTCTCAACATACTTGATAGTTTTATTTTCATTGCTTTATTCCCCACTTGGCACCTTGCTTTAGTTTTGTTTTCCAGTTTGTGCTTTCGTTATTTTGTTCTTGTAGATATAATTTTTAGTTTCCTTTGTTCACCGGGTCAATCTATTATACTTTTTGTTGGACTCTTTTGTTTATGGGTGTGTAGAGGAGTATATTCAGTCTCTTTCTATTGTTGTTATAAACCTCTGCCTCTTCGTTGGACTTTTGCAGTTCTGTGGAGTTTTCCTTTTTTCTCGTTTTCTCCCGCTTTTTTATAACTTTAACTTTTAATTTTTTTAAACCTATTATATTTTGTCTACAATTATTCGTTTGCTTTTCTTACTGTTCTTTCCCCCTTGCAGTTTAACTTTAATGTATATAAATCTTCTTCATCTACCTCTATTTAACTTTGCATACCTATTCTTTCTTTCCTTTTCTCTCAACATTATTTGTTAGTTTTGTTTTCATTGCTTTATTCCCCACTTGGCACCTTGCTTTAGTTTTGTTTTTCAGTTTGTGCTTTAGTTACTTCTGGTCTTAACTGGTAAATGTAATTTTTGATTTCCTTTGTTTGCTGGGTCAATCTACTGTACTTTTTGTTGGACTGTTTTGACTTTGCTCATGGGTGTATATGAATATGCCATTATTTTAATTATTGTTTGCCTGATTTTGTAATTGCCATTTGTCTGGGGTTCATCTTTGGTTTCTCATTTTTGGATATTTGTTTTAATCTCACTTAATGCCATAACAAACCACTTGTGGAATCTTCATTCCTGACCAGAGATCAAGCCCTGAGCCCTTGGAGTGGGAGCACTGACCCCAAGACCCTAGACTACCAGAGAACTAATCCTAGACAGTATCAAATAGTGAGAACTCACACAAAGGAAACCACGTGAATACAGGACCTGGCATCATCTAACCACCAGAAGCACCTATATGAGTAGGACACCTCATCTAAACAAGAAACAAAACAAAAATAAAAACCCAATCATCAACAGTTGGATTACCACCTCATTCAGTCTTGCCCATCAGAGGAAAAACAAAAACTCAGCACAAATCTCACCCTATATGAAGCTTACACAAAGCACTGCACCAACTTTAGGAAGGCAGAAACCAAAAGGAAGAAAGAATTCAACTTTGAAGCCTGGGAAAAGGAGACCTCAAAAACAATGTTAAAAAAATAATGAAAAGCCAGAGAAATACAACACAAATGAAGGAACAAAGTAGAAACACGGAAGTCCAAATAAATGAAGAAGAAATAGGCAAACTACCTGAAAAAGAATTCAGAATAATGATAGTAAAGATGATCAAAAACCTTGAAAACAACATGGAGAAAATGCAACAATCAATTAACAAAGACCTAGGAGAATTAAAGAACAAACACACAAACACACTTACTGAAATTAAAAATACTCTAGAAGGGATCAACAGCAGAATATCTGAAGCAGAAGAAAGAATCAGTGAGCTGGAGGATAAGAATGGTGAAAATAACTTCTGAAGAACAGAATAAATTAAAAAGAATGAAAAGGACTGAGGATAGCTTCAGAGACCTTTGGGGCAATATCAAATGCACCAACATTCGAATTATAGGGGTCCCAGAAGAAAAAGAGAAACAGAAAGGGTATGAGAAAATTCTTGATGATTATAGTTGAAAATTTCCCCAACATAGAAAAGGAAATAGTCAATCAAGTCCAAGAGGCACAGAGAATCCCATACAGGATAAACTCAAGAGGAAACATGCCAAGACACATACTAATCAAACTAACAAAGACTAAACACAAAGAAAGAATACTAAAAGCAGCAATGGAGAAGCAACAAGTAACATACAAGGGAAACCCCATATGCTTAATAGCTGTTCTTTCAGTAGAAACTCTGCAGACCAGAAGGGAATGGCAGGATATATTTAAAGTACTCAAAGGGAAAAATCTACAACCAAGATTACCCTACCTGGCAAGGATCTCATTCAAAATTGATGGAGAAATAAAGAGCTTTCAGGCAAGCAAAAGTAAAGAGAATTCAGTACTGCCAAATAAGCTTTACAACAAATGTTAAAGGGACTTATATAGTCAAGAAATACAAGAGAAGGAAAAATATCTACAAAATGAATGCTGAACAATTAAGAAATGGAAATAGGAACATGTATATCAATATTACTTGAAATGTAAGTGGATTAAATGCTGCAACCAAAAGTCACAAACTGGCTGAATGGATACAAAAACAAAACTCATATATACGCTGTCTACAAGAAACCCACTTCAGACCTAAAGACACATGCAGACTGAAAGTGAGAAGATGGAAAAATATATTCCATGCAAATGGAAAGCAAAAGTAAGCTGGAGTAGCAATCCTCAGTTCAGTTCAGTTGCTCACTCGTGTCTGACTCTTTGTGACCCCATGGACTGCAGCACACCAGGCCTCCCTGTCCATCGCCAACTCCGAGAGTTTACTCAAACTCATGTCCAATGAGTCGGTGACGCCATCCAACCATCTCATCCTCTGTCGCCCCTTCTGCTCCTGCTTTCAATCTTTCCCAGCATCAGGGTCTTTTCAAATGAGTCAGTTCTTTCCATCAGGTGGCCAAGTATTGGAGTTTCAGCTTCAGCATCAGTCCTTCCAATGAATATTGAGGAATGATTTCCTTTAGGATAGACTAGTTGGATCTCCTTGCAGTCCAAGGGACTCTCAAGAGTCTTCTCCAACACCAAGTTCAACAGCATCAATTCTTTAGCACTCAGCTTTCTTTATAGCCCAACTCTCACATCCATACATGACCACTGGAAAAGCCATAGCTTTACTAGACAGATCTTTATTGGCAAAGTAACATCTCTGCTTTTTAATATGCTGTCTAGGTTGGTCGTAACTTTTCTTCCAAGCAGTGAGCATCTTTTTATTTCATGGCTGCAGTCACCATCTGCAGTGATTTTGGAGCCCCCCAAAATAGTCTGTCTCTGTTTCCACTGTTTCCACATCTATTTGTCATGAAATGATGGGACCAGATGCCATGATCTTAGTTTTCTGAATGTTGTGCTTTAAGCCAACTTTTTCACTCTCCTCTTTCACTTTCATCAAGAGGCTCTTTAGTTTTTCACTTTCTGCATAAGGGTGGTGTCATCTGCATATCTGAGGTAATTGATATTTCTCCCGGCAATCTTGACTCCAGCTTGTGCTTCATCCAGCCCAGCATTTCGCATGATGTACTCTGCATATAAGTTAAATAAGCAGGGTAACAATATACAGCCTTGACATACTCCTTTCCCTATTTGGAACCAGTCTGTTGTTCCATGTCCAGTTCTAACTGTTGCTTCTGGACCTGCATACAGGTTTCTCAAGAGGCAAGTCAGGTGGTCTGGTATTCCCATCTCTTTCAGAATTTTCCAGAGTTTGTTGTGGTCCACATAATCAAAGGCTTTAGCATAGTCAATAAAGCAGAAATAGATGTTTTTCTGGAACTCTCTTGGTTTTTCGATGATCCAGCAGATGTTGGGACTTTGATCTCTGGTTCCTCCTTTTCTAAAACGAGCTTGAACATCTGGAAGTTCACGGTTCACGTATTGCTGAAGCCTGGCTTGGAGAATTTTGAGCATTACTTTACTAGCATGTGAGTGCGATTGTGCGGTAGTTTGAGCATTCTTTGGCATTGCCTTTCTTTGGGACTGGGATGAAAAATGACCTTTCCCAGTCCTGTGGCCAGTGTTGAGTTTTGCAAATTTGCTGGCATACTGAGTGCAGCACTTTCACAGCATCATCTTTTAGGAATGGAAATAGCTCTGCTGGAATTCCATTGCCTCCACTAGCTTTGTTCATAGTGATGTTTCCTAAGGCCCACTTGACTTCGTATTCCAGAATGTCTGGCTCTAGGCTGACGATCACACTATGATTATCTGGGTTGTGAAGATCTTATTTGTATAGCTCTTCTGTGTATTCTTGCCACCTCTTCTTAATATCTTCTGCTTCTGTTAGGTCTGTACCATTTTTGTCCTTTATTGTGCCCATCTTTGCATGAAATGTTCCCTTGGTATCTCTAATGTTCTTGAAGAAATCTCTTAGTCCTTCCCATTCTATTTTTTCCTCTTATTTCTTTGCACTGATCACTGAGGAAAGCTTTCTTATCTCTCCTTGCTATTCTTTGGAAGTCTGCATTCAGATGGGTCTATCTTTCCTTTTTTCCTTTGCCTTTCGCTTCTCTTCTATTCACAGCTAGTGGTAAGGCCTCCTCAGACAACCATTTTGCCTTTTTGCATTTCTTTTTCTTGGGGATGGTCTGGATCTCTGCCTCCTGTACAATGTCATGAACCTCTGTCCATAGTTCATTAGGTATTCTGTCTATCAGATCTAGTCCCTTAAATCTATTTGTCACTTCCACTGTATAATCGTAAGGGATTTGATTTAGGTCATACCTGAATGGTCTGGTGGTTTTCCCTACTTTCTTCAATATAAGTCTGGATTTGGCAATAACACAATGGTCTCTGTTTGGTTCCGAGGCAAACCATTCAATATCACAGAAATCCAAGTCTATGGCTCGACCAGTAATGCTGAAGACGTTGAAGTTGAATGGTTCTATGAAGACCTACAAGTGCTTCTAGAATTAACACCCCCAAATGATGTCCTTTTCATTATAGGGGGCTGGAATGGAAAAGTGGACAGTCAAGAAATACCTGGAGTAACATCAAATTTGGCCTTGGAATGCAGAATGAAGCAGGGCAAAGGCTAATAGAGTTTTGCCAAGAGAACACACTGGTCATAGCAAACAGCCTCTTCCAACAACACAAGAGAAGACTCTACATATAGACATCACCAGATGGTCAATACCGAAATCAGACTGATTATATTCTTTGCAGCCAAAGATGGAGAAGCTCTATACAGTCAGCAAAAACAAGATTGGGAGCTGACTATGGCTCAGATCATGAACTCCTTATTGCTAAATTCAGCAATCCTCATATCAGACAAACTAGACCTTAAAATAAAGATTATAAGAGATAATGAAGCATACTACAAAATGATCACGGGATCATTCCAAGAGGAAGATATAACAATTGTAAATATCTATGGACCCAACATACTAGCACCTCAATACATAAGACAAACACTAACAGATATAAAAGGAGAAATTGACAGTAACACAATAATAGTAAGAGACTTTAACACTCCACTCACACCTATGGACAGTTCATCAAAACAGAAAATTAATAAAAAACCAACATGTCTTAAATGATACATTAGATGAGATTGATCTCATTGATATCTTTAGGACATTCCATCCAAATGCAGAATAAACCTTCTTCTCAAGTGCACATGGAACATTTTCCATGATAGACCACATCTTAGGTCACAAATCAAACCTCAGTAAACTTAAGAAGTGTCAAGCATCTTCTCTGACCACAATGCTATGAGACTAGGTATCAATTACAAGAAAAAAAACTGTAAGAAACACAAACACATGGAGATTAAACAATATGTTTCTAAATAACCAACAGGTTACTGAAGAAATCAAAAGGGAAATAAAAAAAAATCTCGAAAAAATGATAATGAAAACACGACAACTCAAAACCTATGGGATGTAGCAAAAGCAGGTCTAAGAGGGAAGTTTATAGCAATATAATCCCACCTAAGAAACAAGGAAAAACATCAAAGAGACAACCTAACTTCATACCTAAAACAACTGGAAAAAGAAGAACCAAAAAAACCCCAAAATTAGTAGAAGGAAAGAAATAAAGATCCGAGCAGAAGTATCTGAAAAAGAAATAAAAGAAACAATAGTAAAGATAAATAAAACTAAAAGCTAGTTATTTGAGAAGATAAACAGAACTGACAAACCTTTAGCCAGACTCATGAAGAAAAAAGAGAAGAATCAAATCAACAAAATTAGAAATGAAAAAGGAGAGGTTACAACAGACAATGCAGAAATACAAAGGATTATAAGAGACTATTATGAACAAGTATATGGCAATAAAATAGATAACCTGGAAGAAATGGAGAGATTCTTAGAAAAGTTCAATCTTCCAAGACTGAACCAAGAAGAAATAGAAATCATGAACAACCCAACTACAAGCACTGAAATTGAAGCTGTGATCAAAAATCTCCCAAAAAACAAAAGCCCAGGACCAGATGGCTTCATAGGAGAATTCTATCAAACATTTAGAGAAGAGCTAATGCCTATCCTTCTAAAACACTTTCAAAAAATTTTAGAGGAAGGAACACTTCCAGATTCATTCTATGAGGCCACCATCACCCTGACACCAAAACCAGACAAAGACAACATACAAAAAGAAAACTACAGGCCAATATCACTGATGAACATAGATGCAAAAATCTTCAACAAAATTTTAGCAAACAGAATTCAGCAACACATCAAAAAACTCATACCCCATGATCAAGTTGGGTTTAGTCCAGGAATGCAAGGATTCTTCAATATACAGAAATCAGTCAGTGTGATAAACCATATTAACAAACTGAAAGATAAAAACCGTATGATCATCTCTATAGATGCAGAAACCCTTTGACAAAATTCAGCACCCATTTATGATTTAAACTCTTCAAAACATGGGCATAGAAGGAACCTACCTCATCATAGTATCTAGGAATAAACTTAAGGAGACAACAGAAGTGTACACAGAAAAGTATAAGACATTGATGAAAGAAATCAAAGACGACATAAACAGATGGAGAGATATTCCATGTTCCTGGGTAGGAAGAATCAATATTGTGAAAATGACTATACTATCAAATGCCATCTACAGAGTCAATGCAATCCTTATCAAATTACTAATGGCATTTTTCACAGAACTAGAACAAAAAATTTCACAATTCATATGGAAACAAAAAAGACTCTGAATAGCCAAAGCAGCCTTGAGAAAGAAGAATGGAGCTGGAGCAATCAACCTTCCTGACTTCAGATTATACTACAAAGCTACAGTCATAAAGACAGTAGGGTACTGGCACAGAAACAGAAATGTAGACCAATGGAACAAGATAGAAATCCCAGAAATAAACCCATGCACCTGTGGGTACTTTATTTTTGACAAAGGAGGCAAGTATATACAATGGGGCAAAGACAGCCTCTTCAATAAATGGTGCTAGGAAAACTGGACAGCTACATGTAAAAGACTGGAGAAGGGCACTGCAACCTACTCCAGTATTTTTGCCTGGAGAATCCCATGGACAGAGGAGCCTGGTGGGCTACAGTCCATGGGGTTGCAGAGTCAGACATGACTGAAGCGACTTAGCATGCACACACTTACTTGTAAAAGAATGAAATTAGAACACTTCCTAACACCATACACAAAGATAAACTCAAAATGGATTAAAGACCTAAACGTAAGACCAGAAACTCTAAAATTCTTAGAGGAAAACAGGCAGAACACTCAATGACATAAATCAAAGCAAGATCCTCTATGACCCACCTCCCAGAGTAATGGAAATAAAAACAAAATAAACAAGTGGGACCTGATTAAACTTAAAAGTTTTTGCACAGCAAAGGAAACCATAAGCAAGGTGAAAAGACAACCCTCAGAATGGGAGAAAATAATAGCAAACAAAACAACTGACAAAGGATTAATTTTAAAAATATACAAGCAGCTCATACAATTCAATGCCAGTAAAACAAACAACCCAATCAAAAAGTGGGAAAAAGATCTAAACAGACATTTCTCTAAAGAAGACATAAAGATGGCTAACAAACACATGAAAGATGCTCAACACCGCTCATTATTAGAGGAATGCAAAACTACAATGAGATATCACCTCCCACTGGTCAGAATGGCCATCATGAAAAAGTCTACAGACAATAAATGCTGGAGAGGGTGTGGAGAAAAGGGAATGCCCTTACACTGTTGGTGGGAATGTAAATTGATGCAGCTACTATAGAAGACGGTATGGAGATTCCTTAAAAAAACAGGAATAAAAGTGCCAAATGACCCAGCAATCCTACTCCTAGGCATATACCCTGAGGAAACCAAAACTGAAAAAGACACATGTATCACGTTGTTCACTGCAGCACTACTTACAATAGGTAAAACATGGAAGCAACCTAGATGTCCATTGACAGACGAATGGATAAAGAAGTCGTGGTACATATACACAGTGGAATATTACTCAGCCATAAAAAGGAACACATTTGCGTCAGTTCTGATGAGGTAGATGAACCTAGAACCTATCATACAGAGTGAAGTGAGTCAGAAAGAGAAAGATACAGTATTGTAATGCATATTTACGGAATCTAGAAAAATGGCACTGATGAATTTATTTTCAGGGCAGCAGCGGAGAGACATAGAGAATAGACTTACGGACATGGGGAGAGGGGAGGAGAGGGTGAGATATATGGAAAGATAACATGGAAACTTACATTGCCATACATAAAATAGATAGCCAACGGGAATCTGCTGTACGGCTCAGGAAACTTAAACAGGGGCTCTGTATCAATCTAAAGGGGTGAATGGGAGGGAGATGGGAGGGAGGTTCACAAGGGAGGGGATATATGTGTATACCTATGGCTGATTGATGTTGAGGTTTGACAGAAAACAACAAAATTCTATAAAGCAATTATCCTTCAATAAAAAAAAATCAAAAAGGAAAAAAACAATGTAATAAGTTAAAGCACAATAAAAAGACTTACAATGCTATTTTTTTTAAATAAACATTTGCCTGAATCTTGAAAGCCACATTCAGTTGGAACAGAGATCAGAAGAGAAAATAGAGCAGAGGCTCTAAGGGAGTGAATGGCTAAGAGCAAAATGTTCAAGCATACTCCATTTCCTATGTTCTTTTCTAGTAGCTCCTTGGCCAGAGACCTCAGTTCTGCCATCTTCTGACTACAAGTGATGTATTCAATGAAGCTAATGAATTAAGTGAAAGAAATAATTAAGAAAATACAAAGGCAATTTTAAGATCACAAGCTATACCCTCAAGAAGTTGAACTGAACCTCGAGATAGAACTTTCAACAAAATTACAATAGGATAAGTGCAGGAATCAAATCTGTAATCTTCATTTTTCCACACCCCTATCTGAAAAGAACAGAGCAAGGGACACTGTGTGACAAGAGAAAAAAAGATCCATAATTGTTCTGCTTTGTACCAATTTATTCAACAGTGTTTAACATCCATGAAAACCAACAAAACGACCAAATAACTGGAGTGGCCATAAAGAGACATGAAGGGACATTAAATGTACTATTTTCACCACCATAGTAGATAGTCAGTAGAAGACACTCTCTAAGTCTATAAATCGTATAGATGTTTAAGTGTATTATAGAAATATATAAGGTTACTCTCACTGAGTATTAATATAAAAGTGTAAACTCCCAAAATAGTAGAAATAGAATCTAAAACATAAAACATATTAAAAAAAAAAGCCACTTATAGCAAATCTGTGAACATTCCCTGAGATGTGCACTTATGATGTGTTCACTTGTTTTTGCATTAACATTTTAATATAGATTTTACAGAAGAGTATCATTGAATTGGAAAACTCCAAAGTGATTGTTATGTGCCTAAGCAGACACAGTAACATGAACAGAGTAACACTATCTCTTCTTATTGGCTCTAAGGCTGTCATGAACACCGTATTTACAAGTATAGTAGACACCTTCTCTGAAAGGTATGGGGTCAGATGATGTGCACTTAGTTTTTCAGATTTTAGGCAGCTTGTATTATATAACATCCTCAGTGAAGTCTGTGAAATACCACCATAATCACATCATTTCCCTAAATTTCTCTATGAGAAATATACAAGACAGATGAATCAAAACTGTAGAGAACCTCAGTTCAAGTCATACTTGGCCACCAAATGAATTCTGAAATTAAAACACTATCTACAAAACCTTAAAAAACTTCTTATATCTCCAAATTGCAGATAAGGGGGCTTACGCTGTGTAAGTTCAACTTCCAGCTCTCCTTTAAGGCTGACAGGTGACATGAGATGATGTATATGGCAACTGTAAAACATGATGTAAACACAACTTCATATTACCAGTTATTTAAAAGTAAAGCCTGTTTATATTTAACATCTCAAGTACAGAAATAACATTTAAATAGATTTGTGGAGTATCAACATACAACAAAAACGAATCAAAACACAACAGAGTGCAAAACCCTCCCTCATTCCGCAAGGCTTAAAGAGCAGCTATCCAGCTGTAGTCTACTTTCCTAAATTTTTTCAGTTCCTTTTCTTCTGATTTTGACAACTGATGTATAATGTCTTCTTCCAAATCTGTGTTATTTGTATCCTGGATCTTTTCAGTGAAATTATTTTCTTCATCTGAATCATCACTTTCTTTTTCTTCTTCCATATCGACATCATTAGGATTTTCTTCAGCACTTCAACAATAACAGAATAAAATGCAATAACTATTGAAAAAAATTTCTAAATAATAACTTTGTAATTTAAGATACTTATGAAAAAAATCATATGAACAATATTAATGAAAATTCTTGTTACTGAATACACTTTTTTTTTTACACTTTTATTTTATTTGACTTAGTAATTCTATACCCTGTAAATACAGGTTAAAGCTGAAAAAGAAACACAGGGAAAGAATTTCCTGATCAATGATATCACAAACCATCCTGTTTCTCAAAACAGAGTATCTGAACACATCTAATGAACTGCCTTACCTCTTAGTCTCCTTAGACAGCAGCAATGAGTTTACAAACATGGAGCAGAGGAAAGAAGCAGATGGCAGTACATGGGCTGGAGTGCGAAGAAGCTAGAGTAAAACCGAAAAACAGGGTTTCATTTGAAAAGAGGAAATGCCAAGGCTTTTATAGACACCAGGTTCTGTTGATGAAAAACCAAAGAACTCCTACTTTTACGCAAACAACCCCTTCTCCGACCCCATGAGAAATCCTAAATTTTATGCCATTTAGTTTGAGAATTAAAGTTGCACAATATACAAATGATTATCTAAACATTATTTGTTACAGATTGATTATACAAAAATTCCAACTTTAGTTAAAGTGCTTTGCTGCATGTAACCCATGTCCATAGGTACTGTCCATTTCAGTATTATGATAGACTTCTGTGATCAACAATGACTTACTTCACTAAGTGCAGGGACGTTTTCTGTTAAGGGCAGCTGTACCAGCTCCTTCTCCAAAGTTTCATTCAACTTGTCATTCTGTTGCTGCTGCCTGTGCTTTCCCAATAAGAAATAAAATGGGGTTGTTGGAAGACTTTCTTCTGCTAATAGCTGTAAGGGTTTAAGAACAGGGAAATAGTTTCAATAAAAAAGGAGGAACTGCCTCTGATCCAAGTATTACAGTAATAAAATAACACGGATGAAAGGAATTGTAGGTATTATCTTGTATGATTCTTTCACTTCACAAGTAAAGCAACTGAGACTAGTCCATTTACTCTGAGAAAAGCCAACAGTGGACACTTAGATGACAGAACAAAATGGACATCTACCCCTACTTCTTCCCCCAGTCCTACAAAGGGGTTTTCAAAAGGGCATAAATCTACAGCAATAAAGAAACTGGGTGATGTGGAAAGTGGAAAGCAGGCTGAAGGGTGGTAACTAACCTAGTAGACCCAAGAGAACAGGATTCTAAGCTGGTGGTGGAAAAAGCTAAGCACCACCCCAATTTATGCTGTGGTGGTGCTGGTTTAGTCACTAAGTTGTGTCCAACTCTTGTGACCCCTTGACTGTAGCCTGCCAGGCTCCTCTGTCCATGGGATTCTCCAGGTAAGAATACTGGAGTGGGTTGCCATTTCCTTCTCCAAATTTATGCTGTAGAATCTCACAATGCTCAAGAATTGGTACTAATAGTACCTCTGAAAAAAGCTAAAACAAACAAACAAACAAAACAACCAAGAAAACCAGTTAGCCCAGTTAAAGTCTATTTTGAGAGCTCTCAGATTTCCAGATCTCCTCCTCAGCCTCAGCAGAAGGCTGCCAGTTATGTTCCTTGAAGAGTAAAGCAAAGTGTGTCTTTGGACTGGACAGCTTGGTGTGTGGAGCGGTGAGGGTGGCTGCACAGCTGAAGGCAGTTGTGGTCCACAGAGGGTGCTTCTCACAATGCTGGCAGTCAGGTGACATCTTTCAGGCAAGAACTTGGAAGAAGTTTATCTGGGTAATAATGACCAGTCTAAGAGAAAAAGTTCTAAAAATAATGACTTCAGAGATTTTCTACTAATAGCTCAGTCAGCTAGTGGAGACCAGAGGTCAAGTTCCATCCAGGCGAACTTTCAACTGGTGATCTTGCTCACTTTTAATTAAAAGCAGACAGCCAAGAATCATCAGACTCTGATGAAAATCTCCAAAACAGATTGAAAATAAAAAACCTAATGGAAATAAACCATACAAGAGAGACAACAAACAAACCCCAAATATGTGTGTGTGTGTATATATATATACACATTAAGATCAGATGAAAAACAAGAAGAAATCTCTCATACTATAAAAAACGGGAGAAAAAGAATCACTTTCTAAAATACTATATATTTTGCTTAATGTTTATTATCTATACCTTCCTATTAGACTGTAACACTACAAATTTAGAGACTTGACCCTTCCATTCACTGATACCCCAAATGTCTAGAGCATACAGTAATGATCAACAAAAAAATGCTGAAGAATTCAATGAATTTTCAGAGAAAATGAAGTCAGGTTACAGACAAAGTTTAACAGTATCTTCAAAGTTCTAAGACAAAATGATTTTCAACCTAGAATTCTACATAACCAACCAATCAAATGGGAGAGAATAAAAACAAGTCCAAATCTGCAATGTCTTAAATTTACTTCCCATGCACCAACAGGGAGATATTTACCAAAGCAAAGGAGGAACCAAAGCAAGAGATAAACCACAGGATCTATTACAGTAGAGGTGACTGAATCCCCAGAATGGCAGCAAATGCAGATCCTAATATGACTACTATGCAGCAGGTTTTAGGTTTATAATAGGGAAATCAGTTCCGAATAAAGCAGGTCAGAGGCTCTTGAAAATATTTCTTCAAGACTCAGAATACCTAATATGAAAATCATGAGAGGACTTACACAACTAGGATAGAGTCTGGTGGTGAATTAGGTGCCCGCAATGCAGGAGACCTGGGTGTGATCCCTGGGTCGGGAAGATCCCTGGAGAAGGGAATGGCTGCCCACTCCAGTATTCTGGCCTGGAAAATTCCATGGACGGAGGAGCCTGGTGGGCTACAGTCCATGGGGTCGCAAAGAGTTGGACATGACTGAGCGACTAACACTCTCACTTTCACTGGATGAGAATAGGCAACTGAGCAAATGAAAAGATAAGCAATCATAAACTCCAGATAAAAGAAGCTGGTCACAAAAGGAAAAACCACCTGTTTGTTACCGCATGGCTTAGTTATGAATTGTGTTAACATTTTTAAGGAGGAACAGTGATCTAAGATAAATTTAAGATTTATCTATACTGGAAAGATTAGGGACAGAATGTATGTGGGTGTATGTTGTGTATCTGGGGGGAGGGGTGTGAAAGAAATTTCAACTTTAATAGATCACAATTAGAAAATACCAAATCTAATGCCTAGTTCTGAAAAATCCAGAATTAGCAATATAAACATGTTTCTTAGAGACAGGGAGGTAAATAAAAACTTCAACTAAAAAGTTGAGAGTATCTTTGAGGGTAATGGCACTTGGTGGTGAAGTTCAAGTTTTCTCACAAAAGTCTCATAAAATTATCTGATTCTTTGGATCACAAGCACATATTACTGATATTACAAATTAAAACTACATTTTCAAAACCCCTATGACATCAAATGAAGCAAGTAGTTTCTAAGTATATAATTTAAAACTCCACTTCAGGGCAGGTAAAACATTTTGTCATAGCTGAGTTCTGAAAGATCACCTGATCTTTGCAGGGAGGCAACGTGCATGATCTGAGCTACAAGTGAGCAGAACGTACCTGTTTGCTTGTGGGTGTGAGTTTCTCTTCTGGAGACTGTGTACTGAATGTCAACAAACTCTGAAAAGAGAGGTCAGTTAGTGATGCAAAATATAAACTAGATATTAAAGTTAGACAATGATGTCAACTTTTCATGCTGATATATATATGCTCACAGAAAATGTATTTAGTAACTGCTGTGACAGTTCTAAGACAGTTCTGAAAGATCATATATTAAAAAAAAAAATCAATTGATGGATCTAATTTAAGCCACTGATTTCTTTATAGTAAATCAAATACAAAATTTAAAAACAGCCCATTCTAAAAAATACAATTCAAAATACTCTATCTTTTAGATCATATCTTTTTTACTGTCACGGAATGAATGAATACAAGAAGGAGCCTTAAAGGTGGGGGCTAATATACTCCCACCAGTAATATGACTGTACTGAGCATATTAGATGATTTGGCAGTGGGTTGAGGTAGGTAGTGAGAGAAGGGGTAATAATAAAACTATTTCACATACTAAATGACCGCCTTTTCTGAGGTGGATGGTTACCTGTGATTTTGTTAGGAAGTAAAACTGGGATCTGTTCAGCCACTGGTAAGCTTCTGAGGTGAATGATTCAGGGACATCTCGGGGAACAAACACTCCCCACAAGACTTCCTCTCTGCAGATATTCTTTTGAATATACAGTGGCCTTGGCTCGCTAGGTTTAAATACAAACACTAGAGGAAAAAAAACCAGACAATAACATTTTGCCTGCAAAGGTTAGCTCTAGCCTCAGATTGGAGGACCACATTCACCCTGGGACTTACCCCATTGAGTAAATGGCCCAGGTCATGATTATTTTAGGCTTTGATTCAACAAGTATCTATGTGAATGCCTACTATATGTCAAGCAGGTTAGAACGAGGGCTTTGAAGATGAAAAAGAGAAAGAAAAATTCTTATTTCTGAGAGCAGGGCCAACTGCAGAAAACAGACAAAACACTACAGAAGTACTTTGTCTTAAGCTCTAGAACAGAGATCTGTGGAGCTTTAAGATCACAAAGAAGGAATGATTAAAGCTCCTTGGGGGGTTGGGGGTGGTTTGAAAATCCTTCAGAGAAGTGAAATCTCTCTTGGATTTTGAAGACCAAGTAAGAGATGACATGCTGAAAAATGAGGGATGTCCTCAAGTTGGAACTCAAGGAAGAGCAGTGGTCAGGCAAGTGGCTTCTGATCTGAAGTTAAGTTTAACTCAAATTACATTAAAGATGTTAAAAAGAAAATTTAGGTGACAGATTTCTTCTATCAAAGAATGTGTGTACTTACAGTCTGAACCCACAGAAGACTGAGCGATTGCAGCAATATTCTCTGAATTGGGATCAGGTTCCATAACTCTCACATTTAATTTCGTACTCCATTCCACTGGGGGAAAAAGGGATTCACTTCTAAGAAGAGATTTACCAAAAGCTTTCTTAAAGTAGGTACTCAATATTTATTGGGACAATCAATTTTATTATTCTTAGGGAGAGGGATTTTATGCTTCCAGATAATATACAGTCAACATACTGAAATTATCTGTGGAAATCTGCACTAAGACGAGGGGCAGGAAGGAAAAAAACAGAGTATTTCTTCCACATACAATGAAATGGTTATTATTTCAGTGCAACTATGGTCTGATGCTTTTCCACTACTGCTAAATGTGGGCAAAATGTTAACCAGCATCATTGTAGAGAATATAAAAAAGTTATAAACATTCATTACTACTAAGCAACCACTATGCCTTCCAAACATACTTGAATAAGTAAAATGCCACAGAGTCCATGTTTGGTAGGAGGACTGTTAATAGGCTCCATTCAAATTTAATGCTGACAGGGCACTGCAGGTTAATGTGCATTAAGAATTAGAGAAACTTTCCACAAATTGTTATGAGGGTGGAGAATATGGGGGGCAGCAGAGTCATCCACACTGAAGACACTGGGGAAAAAAGCGAGGACAATGGAAGTTGATGTTGAAAACTAGGCAATTTATAAACACAGCTGACCTTGAATAACACGGATTTGAACTGAGCGGGTACACATATACATAGACTTTTAAAACAGCAAATGTTACAGCACTGTTCAGTCCAAGGCTGGTTGACTCCACAGAGGGCTGTCTCTAAGTTATACGTGAATTTTTGATTGTGCAGAGGGTCAATGACCCTAACTCCGCATCACTCAAGAGTCAACTATAATCAAAGTCTATTATTACAGGCATAGCACTCCAAATTTTCCTATGTGCTCTGATATCACTTTATAGCAAAAAATATCTTACATGCACAACTGAGCAGATTCCAACAGCAGAGAATGCCATTTTCAGTGACACCAAGAAGATACTTGGAACAAGTCAATCTCCCAAAGCAAAGGTGCCTAGATTAATACAAAGAAGTTAACAATTTAGTTCTACCACATGGTTACAAAGGACTGCAGACTTCCCACCCTAAATTAAAACAAGGAAGGTAACAAGTTAGTTCTACCATACTCAGTTACAAAGGACTGCTGACTTCTTGCTTTATACTAAAACAAGGAAGGTAACAAGTTAGTTCTACCACACTCAGTTGCAGAAGACTGCAGACTTTCCGCCCTAGATTAAAACAAGGAAGATAACAAGTTAGTTCTACCACACTCAGTTACAAAGGACTGCAGATTTCCTGCACAGTACTAGTTTTGTGCAATGCAGACTTTTAGATACACACATATATTTTTGTTCATAATTATCCTGCAGAAAAAGGGGGTAAGGAGCACAAAAGGAAAGGTTTATACAGCTATTTTTTTTCTTTAGGAAAACAGATTTGACGACCAATTCTTTTCTAATATGCTGTACAGTATAGTAATTGGCACATATAGAGAATATGTATGTGAAACATACCAAGTTACTTAAAACCTTTTATGCTTTTTTTTTTGCCTCAAGAGGCAGATTTGCAATATGAATTGTGAAGTTTTATAAAGTAAATTCAGAATTAGATATGTTAAAATCAGAAACAATTGCCATTCTGTCCTCAAATGCTCAAGTGACCTGAAATAAAATGGAAGATATTATTTTTAATTCCCTTGCCATTATTAAAAATAATGAAGTTTGACCATAACGTTGCTTTTATGAAGATGCAGAGAAAGTAAACACTGTCTGCATCTACTGAGGCTTATGCATGGCATCTATTA
This sequence comes from Giraffa tippelskirchi, assembly GCF_054371585.1. Classification (NCBI taxonomy): domain Eukaryota; kingdom Metazoa; phylum Chordata; class Mammalia; order Artiodactyla; family Giraffidae; genus Giraffa; species Giraffa tippelskirchi. The sequence continues at coordinate 69,859,275 of NC_137277.1, forward strand.
CTATGTAGTACAACCAAGAAAACTAATGCACATGGCTCATAAACACAGCATTTCGTAGCTTCCCAGTATTTTGATGAGCTGCTGGCACCACTGACACACAGCATGCCTTTGGAGAAAGCATAAATTATTATTAAAGTTTATGTAGAAAGACTTGTTTGAATTTAAAAAAATCCAGTAGTTTATACTCTCCCATTTATTTACCTACCTTATTTTCCCAGCTCGTTGACAAAATGTACATTTAAGTTCCCAAGTCTCTGAATCCCATATTGTAACTATTTCTTCAAAACTAACTGCTAGCAACGAGCCATCTTCAGAGAAACAACAGTTAGTTGCTTGGTATTTATGATAACTACCCACAAAGTCACAGGTCCAGCCAACAGCCTTTTCTGTGGAAATACAGAGCACAGACATAGTATAATGCTAGATAACATTTTAGGGAATTTATTAGACACACAGATTAAAAAACAGAGAAGCAACAAAAAACTTTCCTCCCCCAAATTTAGTTACAAATCATTGACTGATATGAAATTTGTATCCTTTCCAAGAGACCTTGGCCTTCCTCTAGTGGAACAGTAAAGGGAGTAACTGCAAAAGGGAGTAACTTTTTTTTTTTTAAACTCTTCCGTCACAGAACGGAGTAATTACCACACAATTAATCAAGAATGTCATAAAATAAGTAAAGATTTTGGAAAGAAGGAATGTAAAAATTTTATTTCTCAAATCATTTGAAATTAGGCAATGGTGTACAGAATTATAGTTGAAAAAATCCTCCCAGAATGGATATAATTTTCATGAGAGTTAAACATATCAATTCTTAAACTTGTATGCTATATATGCATATACTATATTTAAGCAACTTACTGTATATATCAGAATCATCTGTTAATGTCCACACTTTGAAGTGACCATCTTTACTTGCTGTAACCAACGTGGAGTTTTCAGATTTTTCTGCATTACAGAAACAGAGAGCTGTGATGCGGTCCTCATGTGGCATGTTAACCTTTGTATTAAGAACAAACCTAGTAGGAAGGAAACCAATTTATTTTTATACCAGGACAATATGATATACTATCATTGAGTATTAAGAACTCCTTACAAGTTGCACATTTTCCAATAGAATCTTTAAGAATAGGCAACTTATATATTACCACCCAGAATGACCAACAATTGAGTGCTCTGTCACTAACAGCCAAAAGACGCAAAGAGTTCCAGCACACTACCTCTGGCCTCGTGTAACTTACATTAACATAGATGATTACGTAGTGTCAACTTACTGGTACAGAATGAGTATAAAATAGGGGTCTGTCAAAACATGATACTTGAAAGGTACTACACTGAAGTACAGGAAAACTGTAGAACACATATACCTCACTATTTTGAAGAAAAGCAAAAAAGCAAATGGCTATAAAGCTCCTCCTTGTGGCAAGAAGGTACAGAAACAACCCTATCCATTTCAAACTGCCCTGGTCAGTATTTAATAAGTCACCCAAACTACCTCCCAGAGTTTGTTTCTGCCTCGACAGAACACTGGTGTGAATGAAAGGAACTCATGATAGCACTGTTTTCTAGAGTATCAGGGCAGTGGTCCTGTCTGGCTGACAGATTTTTAAAAAGTCCAGGTTATGCGAGTGGTATGGAGGGACTGTTCCCTCACCTGTAAAATGCAACAGCAGGCTTATCTTGTGAAGATTCATAAGATAACTGGCACAGAGCACTAAGCCTCGTTCTTGACAAGCAAGGACTTGATAAAACAGCTATTACAGCCATACTATGAGAAGCTTATCTAGTCGAACTACACCACACCACACTTCCACCACCTACAACTGTCATTTTCCCAAAGAAGGTAGAATAACATCAATAAAAGAGCCAAGGAATAAAGACAGCTGCATTCTAATCCTGGATTTGCCTGGAATTAGGTGTGTCCTCGGGGGGTGTCACTTCTCCATGTTTCCTCATTTATGCAATGAAGTGACTCATAACTTGGAGGACACCAATGCTTTCTCAGAGCAGAAAGCTTAAAGGCTTTATTAGAGGAGTAACACTTCCTTCATTTCTCTTAATATAAATGCATCAAAAAGACCAATAACTGAAACCACAAGCTAAAAAGTCAAATAATTTTCTGCTCTGAAATCAAACAGCTATATAGGTAATATTACCCTTGTGTTTTCTTATTATACATCCATAGTTTCATTTGCAACTCAAGCTCAGTTTCCTTCTCTTGACGTTGTTCCACCGTTGCAAGCCAATTTCCGTAGCAGCCAAATGCAGCCTTTGTTAGCTCAATTTGGATCAGACCAGAATCATTGATATATTCTTGCTGTATAATATCTAACTGATGGGTTAAAAAAAATCCAAAATTTTTATTAATGTAAATACGTAAATGTTAAAGCATTCAAGGAATATTAATTGACCACATCATAGACACCTTCTGGAATCGACAGTAATAGGCTTTTAGACAAAAATGAACTAACCATTACTTATGATCAAAATTGCCATTAAAAAATGAAGCATATAACAAATTCAGCAGTGATAATTTTTCAATGATCTTGAATTTTAGTAATGATTATGCTCCATTTATAAATTTTAGAACAGAACCTTAGATTACAGTAATGTTTTTCTTTTTGTTTCAAATAGTTTTATATAAAATCTCAAGACTAGATTTCACATCACTAGAAACAAAGAGAGCAAAAATAAAACCTACAATTTTTAATGAGTGAAAAAAGAACAATATGTAAACAGACGAACATTTCTAATTGTTTCCTTTATTCTATTTCCTCATCTACATCTACTTACTAAAAATATATTAAGTGTCTACTATTTCCAGGCATTGTACTAGAAATGTACAAAGATCAATAAGCTTTCTTTCTTTGAGAGGTTAAAAGGTGTTGGAGGGAAAGAGATAAAATGTTAGAGAGGCTGTAATAGAAATCTATAAAGGGTACTGTGGGGCACAAAAGAACAAGTGGAAAGTCGGGACTGCATTTATCAGCATTACAGAAAGTGTTGCTCTTTAATCTACCCTGAAAATTTTACCTTCAGTATGCACATATGACACTGTTTTGCACAAAACACAGACATGTCTGTGCTCTCAATCCACATATTCTCATATCTCACCCTTGTGACTCAAAGGTAGAGATGTGTGTAACAGTTAACTAGTGTTGTCTGAAACAATACAGTAAGAGCCTACACAATAGTGCTGACTGGCTTTTACAGGCAGACTTCATCTGCACCCATGGCCTCATTAGGATCATGCTGTAAACAACTGATAATACAATGTTTAAATAACACAGGCACAGAGTCTTAAGAAGTCACAAAAAGTTACCTGACCTCAGTGGGTGCTGTAAAAACTTTCACTAGTTTTAAGATTAGCTATTGCATCAAAATCTTACATTGTATAACTGTTTATCACTTTGGAGAGAATAAAACTGCAGGTGGCCAGGTTTCCCATTCAAAACCAAAGCTTTAGTTCTTGGGTCAACCATCAAACCGGTAAAGATACTTCTGTCTGCAAAAGAAGTGATGAACAGTAGCTGAAATCAGAAAGATATTCACTTTAAAAAATGTACACCATTCCACAGCCAAAGGTCTACAGTACCTTTCACCAGGCCTTGGATTACTGCAGACGCCTCAAGGTTTCGCTGAATGATTGTTATCTCTATGGGTAAAAACAAACAGTTCAACATAAACGAGTCAAATTTCAAGGCAAAAAAAAGGTGAATTTATATTCTTCTGATATATATCAGAATATAAAGACAATTGAGTATGTTCTTGGGGTGTGACTGGAGAGTTAGGACTCTAGTTAGGACTAAACTAGGGGTGGGATGAGGGCTTTTCATCCCACCTTTCATTCCCTGTTGGAACCTCTAAGTTTTCTGCTGTGACTATGACTACATTGAAAATGTTAATTCAGAAACTTATTTGCCCTAAAAAAGATGGTTACAGTTTACTTTGAAATGAATCACTGCACTAATGGATTGTTCAGCCATGCTCTCTGCTGAAGGGAAACAAAGCAGTGGGCTGTGGAATTCACATCTCAGCTGAGTTATAACAGGATAACTAAATGCTTTGGAGGAATCACAAGACTGCCTCCATTTCTGTCAAAATCCCACACTGAGATAACAGCTCTCACACTGAGATAATGGTTATACCAAAGGAAAACCTCACAGCATTCTTACGAAAATGCCATTATATTGTAAAAACACAAACGCCCATTTCAAAACCCTTCTTTTATTCCCCCAATCATCCCACAAGAAAAAGATCTTTAAATGTAAGTGGCACAACAATAACCAAATACACTTAGCCCTACACTCTCATAAACACAACTTTGGAAACGTAGGATTCTGGTGGCATCTAAGGGCAAGAAAAGGGTGGAGAAAAGATGAGAAATGGAAGAGAAAAAAATGCTGGTTAAATCCTATGCTACTGTTAGTTTGCTATTTTCCATTCCCTACAGACGCTAGCTAATTTATGACATTACACAAAATCATATTTCCTCACGACAACAAATTCAGACTTACTGTTATCGGAATGTGAGGTACAGAACAAATCCCCAGCTGGTGACACTGAGATATGTTCAATGGTAGCTCCTAAGCGGGGGAGGAACTCCTTATTCTTCTCTGCTGCCTCACGCCACTCTACGAGGACAGACTCACGGCCACCGCTCAGCAGACTGCTGCCTTCTCATCCACCCAAAGAAATGAAAAAGAGAAAAAATAGGAAGATACAATCAATGTTGTGATTTTTCCTATGTTAGAGAAATAAACTATTTAAAAAAACAGGCAAACAAGTGTCTTTATATCTTTTAATAAACTCACAAGACAAAAGATTTAAAGATCACTGATTCAGGGATTTTTTTTCTTGCCGCTAATATGTGACTACTTTGTTGCTGACCAATTCTGCCAATAACTAGAAAAACTGGGTAACACAAACATCCTCCAGGCCCAAATGGCTTCACTAGTGAACTTTCCCAAACATTTAAAGAAATAAACCAGTTTTACTCTTTTCCAGGTAACAAGAAAGAACACTTCCCAATTTGTTTTGAAGACCAGCATACTTCAGCACCAAAACTAGTACACTATTAAGAAAAGTACAAGCCAATTCCTTAACAGGCAAAAACTACCAAATGAAAACAGCAAGTTGAATCCAATGATACACTGAAAAGACAGGACATCACTGCAGGGTAAAGTTTATTGCAGCAATGTGAGGTTATTTTAACATTTGAAAAATAAACCAATGTAATGAACTCTACTTAAATAAAAGAAAAATAAATCATCAGTATTTTATTATAGACGCAGAGAACGTAAATGATATTATTCTCGACCCATAATAAAAACTCAGTAACCAAGTAGTTAGTGAGACGTTTAAAATTTCAACAAAACAACTTTCTACAAACTTGTTGTAGAAAATCTACAACAAGTAATTCAGTGGTGAAACACTGAAAACCTTTCCCCTGGTATGGTTGGGAACACCATACCACTTTTATTCAACATTAACCTGAGGTCCTAGAGCACTGAAATAAGAAAGCCTTAAGGATCAGAATGAAGTAACAAATTAGATGCTAACAAGGCGGATGAACCTAGAATCTGTTATAGTTAAGTAAGTCAGAAGGAGAAAAACAAATATAGTGTATTAACACGTATATATGGAATCTAGAAAAAGTGATATTGATGAACTTACTTGCAGAGAAGGAAAGGAGATGCAGATGTAGATACAGAATGGACTTGTGGATACAGCGGGGGAAGGAGAGAGTGAGATGAATGGAGAAAGTAGCATCAACATATGTGCACTATCGGATGTAAGATGGATAACTGGTGAGAAGCTGCTGTGTAGCCCAGGGAGCCCAGTGTGGTGCTGTGATGACCTGGAGGGATGGGATGGGGGCAGGGAAGGGAGGCTAGGGAAGGAAGGGATGTATCTGTAATTACACCTGATTTGCATTGTTGTATGGCAGAAACCAACACAACATTGTAAAAATTAAAAAAGAAAAGAAATTAACATGTGATACAGTATTATTAACTGAAGTACAGATTTTGTTCACATCTCACAAAATTTTACACCAGTGTCCATTATTTGTTCTTGTACCTTATTCAAGACTCTACATTGTCTTTAATTGCACTGAGCGGTGTCAGCTGCATGCAAAAAATTCTGGTGAATTCTTTTCACTTTTATTCTATTACAAATATTTTGTAATTTTCCTTGTTATGGCATCTTAGATATACTCCTCATTCAAAAGTGGACATTTAATTTCCCAATATATGGGGCTTTTTAAAGTAGCTTTGCTATTCATTTCTCATTTGAAAGATTCTCTGCAGTCACCCTCTGTGTTTTTTAGTCCTCTAACTTGATGAGGCTTTCAATGGCTAAGTCAAAGATCTCTCTTGGTAAAGGTCACACTGCACTTGAAGAAAACATGTGGGTTATTTTCAAATACCTTTTGATATTGATTAACATAATTCCACAGTAAAAAGAGAACAGACTGTATAATATCAATACTTTATGACTACAAAATTTCTGCACCTGGTCTTATGTCTCTGGATATATCTCCTAGTTTATAGTCTATGGGAACTTGAATAAAATTTGTATCCTACTGCTGTGTGAAAATTGTATTAATTTTAATTACATCAAATTGGTTCATAGTGCTTTTCAGGTCTACTATATTCTTGTACTCCTCTGTACATTCATTCTAATAATTTCTGAGAGTTTGATAATGAAACTCTAACTAAAAATCTTAATTTATTGACTTAAAACAGACAATTGTAATATATATGGTGACATTACATGTAACTTTGTTTCGTATTTTCCAGGTCTCCTGTCAATGTGTTATCTTATTTTCATAATTTAAAAAAAACCACAAAAATTAGATGCTCACAGACAGCACGACTGGGTTCAAAGTGGAGCCAAAACAGTTTATACAGTTAATATTTGCCCTAACTCATAAACGGTTCTAAAAACTGTTTGCACAGACAACTAATTTCTTTCTTCAATTAACTCATACATATTCAGGGTCAATTCTAACATTTCACTGACAACCATGTACTATATTACTTCTTGTTTACAAACATTCATGTGATTTAAAAAAATGACATCAAGAATTCAACTCTCTATTAGCCAAGATGATCTGCAGTACCTCCTGCATGAAAGCCCTGGTTCACAGTACAGGCACCTGGTATTCGTTTTTTGAGTGCCAACTAATCTAACTATGCCTTCTTCCCTAAACCCCTCCTGAAAAGGCCGATCCTGAATGTTCCAGGGCTTAAGGATAAGTAAGGCCATCAAGAAAGCTATCGGCAAGATGGGTAAGGACAACAAAAGAGAAAAGTCACAATGACAATATTTATCAGTTGATCTTGGTCCTGATTTGAGCAGGGGCCACAGCAAAGAAAAACAAACTGAGTAGGAAGGGCAAAAGAAACCACTTTGGGTCAGGAAAGAATAAAGACACTGCCTGGAACATCACAGATGCATATATACAAAATGCCACAAACACCCTCATTTGTATTCTGGGGGCTGGAGCGGGGGTGCAGTTAAAGACAAGACAGCCTATGTTTTTCATCCACAGGGTTAACACCCTCTTCATTTTCCTTTTGTGTCACAGCTGTACTCCTGCTGTACTACTTTAAGTGTATGAGGTGAGGTCCCACGCTTCCATATACCACTCCCCAAACCCCAAAATGAAAAGCACAAGTGGGCTGAGGATACCTTCTACCTCCCAAGGCTCCAGTGAGTTAAACCCAAGAAACTCTGTAGGAATCCAGAGCACATGGTACTAAGACTTGTCCTGGCCATCTCTAGGAAGACTTGCAGGAAGAAAATCCACTTTCTCCAGGTACATCAACTTCTGGAGCATCGAGCACCCCCTCCCCTGCATTGTTCGGAACCAGCCAAAATATAACGACATAATTTTCAGTACATAGGTGTTCAGTTCAATTCAGTCGCTCAGTCGTGTTCGACTCTTTGCAACCCCATGAACTGCAGTACGCCAGCAGGGATGCTAAAGTAACCAAAGACAAAATGTACCCCAAATTTCTGTTGAAGGTCATCCTATTTCCAAGGGGGTATTTTTACTCATTATAGCCACTCTCACGCAGCTTAAATGGAACGAAGGACTGAATTAACTTCAAACAGTGAATGTGGTGATCTTATAGGTGAAAAAAGAAACTTTTGAACTAGATCTAGGTCCAAATTGAGCTTACTAGCCATGTGACCTTTTAAGCAAGTTAGTTCTCAACTATAAAGCTCATTTATGTCATCTGTAAAATGAGAATAAAGGTGCCTATTATTTTTGGAGTCAACGATTAAATGAGATAATGGATGTGAAGCATCAGCAGTCACTTTCTCTTGATAAACTATAGTTATGGACAACAAGCACTTGACAATGTGCACATACATTAAAACAAAAAAGTAATATAATTTAAATAGGTTTATATTAACAAGGGCCTTTATGACAGGTGTACACTTTGATACTGTGAAGGGCTTTGAAACCTTAAGCAAATGGTATTGTGCAATAAGCATTGTGCTAACTGTGCCTAAAACATGGGTAATATATGAGTGCTTAAAATTCATTTGGCCCAGGCAATTCTAAATCTTTCAAACTATAAATACAGTGAATTAAAATACTTGGTTCACACATTTCAAAAGTTCATTTTAATTATTAAATCTGCACTTACCTGTCACTGAAAAAGCCAAATCCATAACCAAATCATGATGCCAATGTAAACATGTATATGTATATTTCTTTTCATCATCAAAATTCCTCCTGTTGGAGAAAACCAAAATTCTTATATGTTTATCAAGCTCACTAGTTTAAATGTGCAAAAAGAACACTTTCTATCTCTAAACCAGACACTTCTGCAAACAACAGGCCATCATAGTATCCGACTAGTTCCATATTCACTGTTGTTACTCTTTCCATTTTACTTAAAGGCTGACAAAAAGCTCTCTTATAGATATAATGCACTTTTTCACTCCTAGCGCCCAGGGTGGAAATCTTAAAATAGTCAGTCTGTGCAACGAAGAGTACAGTAATGTAAGAAAGGGAGGACGCCAGCAAAACCTCAAATCTACTATGAGCTGCTGCTTTTCGGTTCTGTCCTTCTCCCTGCACCCCGGTATACCCCTACTGTGCAGAACTAATCCAGAAGAAATAAGTGACCGTCAAGCTCTCCAAGAGTAAACTGACCAGAGACGGATTTTGCCATCCTTGTGCCCAGTTGCTATGCAATCCTCCTTTGGGTGACAGGCTACACATGTAAAGTTGTTCCTAGCGTGTTTCTTATTTCTTGATGATGATAAGGTAAACCTAGAAGAAAAAAATTTTACCTTGATTATTAAACACTTGGTGGGTGTGATACGGTTAGGTAAAAAGGAGGTCCATTCTTATCAAGCCAAACTGGTGAGCTCTCAGAGTGCACTGAACATAAATGTATGATTTTTAAGAAAAACTGTGACCAGGAATCATGAATTGTGTTTTATAAACATTTATTATTACACAATATAAACTTCATGTGAATAACATTCTACCATAATAACGTATCTATGGAGGCCACTGAGAGTGAAGTAAAGAATGACAGTCCTTTTTGTGGTTTTCTACCTGGCCAAAGTTTGTTAAAATTTCTTGTTTAAGCTAAGTTTTTAGTATTACGTATGGATATGCCTAAGACATTATATCTGAGACAACTGGATAATTTGTTCAAAGATGTCAGATCATTATCATACTGCAAAGGAAAACAAATGTTAATCTTAGGCAGGGTTAAAGAGGACAGCGTCATTTGAAGAGTGACTTCTCATGCTTAGCACTGTGTTGCTGTGTGCTGCGCTCAGTCCTGTCTGACTCTTAGCAATCCCACAGACTGTAGCCCACCAGGCTCCTCTGTCCATGGGATTTTCCAGACAAGAATACTGGAGTGGGTTGCCATTTCCTTCTCCAGGGAAACTTCCCAATCCAAGGATCAAACTCACGTCTCTAGTATCTCTTGCACTGGCCGACAGATTCTTTACCAATGTGCCACCTGGGAAGTCCCATGCTTAGCACTAGCCTCTTTAAATATATTATCTCATTCATCCTTACAACTCTATTCAGTTCAGTTGCTCAGTTGTGTCTGACTCTGCGACCCCATGGACTGCAGCACGCCAGGATGCTCTGTCCATCACAAATACCAGGAGCTTACTCGACTCATGTCCATTGAGTTGGTGATGACATCCAACCATCTCATCCTTTGTCGCCCCCTTCTCCTCCCGCATTCAATCAATTCCAGCATCAGTCTTTTCCAATGAGTCAGTTCTTCGTATCAGGTGGACTTCAGCTTCAGCATCGGTCCTTCCAATGAATATTCAGGACTGACCTCCTTTAGGATAGATGGGTTTGATCTCCTTGCAGTCCAAGGGTCTCTCGAGAGTATTCTCCAACACCACAGTTCAAAAGCATCAATTCTTCAGCACTCAGCTTTCTTTATAGTCCAACTCTCACATCCATACAAGACTACCAGAAAAACCATAGCTTTGACTAGATGGACCTTTGTCAGCAAAGTAATGTCTCTGCTTTTTAATATGTGGTCTAGATTGGTCACAGCTTTTATTCCAAGGAGCAAGTGTTTTTGAATTTGATGGCTGCAGTCACCATCTGCAGTGATTTTGGAGTCCCCAAAAATAAAGTCTGTCACTATTTCCACTGTTTCCCCATCTATTTGCCATGAAATGATGGGACAGGATGCCATGATCTTAGTTTTCTGAATGTTGAGCTTTAAGCTAACTTCTTCACTTTCCTCTTTCACTTTCATCAAGAGGCTCTTTAGTTCTTCTTCACTTTCTGCCATAAGGTGGTGTCATCTGCATATCTGAGGTTATTGATATTTCTTCCAGCAATCTTGATTCCAGCTTGTGCTACATCCAGCCTGGCATTTCACATGATGTACTCTGCATGTAAGTTAAATAAGCAGGGTGACAATAACCTTGTCGTACTCCTTTCCCGATTTGGAACCAGTCTGTTGTTCTATTGCTTTTGAACTGTGGTGTTGGAGAAGACTCTTGAGAGTCCCTTGGACTGCAAGGAGATCCAACCAGTCCACCCTAAAGGAGATCAGTCCTGGGTGTTCATCAGAAGGACTGATGTTGAAGCTGAAACTCCAATACTTGGGCCACCTCATGAGAAGAGTTGACTCATTGGAAAAGACTCTGATGCTGGGAAGGATTGGGGGCAGGAGGAGAAGGGGACGACAGAGGATGAGATGGCTGGATGGCATCACCGACTCGAAGGACATGAGTTTGGGTAAACTCCAGGAGTTGGTGATGGACAGGGAGGCCTGGCGTGCTACAATTCATGGGGTTGCAAAGAGTCGGACATGACTGAGCGACTGAACTGAACTGACTGTTGTTCTATGTCCAGTTCTAACTGTTGCTTCCTGATCTGAATACACATTTCTCAGGAGGCAAATAAGGTGGTCTGGTATTCCCATCTTTTGAAGAATTTTCCACAGTTTGTTGTGATCCACACAGTCAAAGGCTTTAGCATAGTCAATAAAGCAAAAACAGATGTTTTTCTGAAACTCGCGTGCTTTTTCGATGATCCAACGGATGTTGGCAATCTGATCTCGGGTTCCTCTGTCTTTTCTAAATCCAGCTTGAACATCTGGATGTTCATGGTTCACATTCTGTTGAAGCCTGGCCTGGAGAATTTTGAGCATTACTTTGCCAGCGTGTGAGATGAGCGCAACTGTGCGGTACTCTGAACATTCTCTGGCATTGCTTTTCTTTGGGATTGGAATCAAAACTGACCTTTTCCAGTCCTGTGGCCACTGTTGAGTTTTCCAAATTTGCTGGCATATTGAGTGTAGCACTTTCACAGCATCATCTTTTAGGATTTGAAATAGCTCAATTGGAATTCCATCACCTCCACGAGCTTTGTTCGTAGTGATGCCCACTTGACTACGCATTCCAGGATGTCTGGCTCTTGGTGAGTGATCACACCATCGTGATTATCTGGGTCATGAACATCCTTTTTGTGTAGTTCTTCTGTGTATTCTTGCCACCTCTTCTTAATATCTTCTGCTTCTGTTAGGTCCATACCATTTCTGTCCTTTATTGTGCCCATCTTTGCATGAAATGTTCCCTTGGTATCTCTAATTTTCTTGAAGAGATCTCTAGTCTCTCCCATTCTATTGTTTGCCTCTATTTCTTCGCAATGATCACTGAGGAAGGCTTTCTAATCTCTCCTTGCTATTCCTTGGAACTCTGCATTCAAATGGGTGTATCTTTCCTTTTTTCCTTTGCCTCTAGCTTCTCTTCTTTTCTCAGCTATTTGTAAGGCCTCCTCAGACAACCATTTTGCCATTTTGCATTTCTTTTTCTTGGGGATGGTCTTGATCACTGCCTCCTGTACACTGTCACGAACCTCCATTCATAGTTCTTCAGGCACTCTATCAGATCTAAACCCTCGAATCTGTTTGTCACTTCCACTGTATAACTGTAAGGTATTTGATTTAGGTTATACCTGAAGAGTCTAATGGTTTTCCCTACTTTCTTCAACTTAAGTCTGAATTTTGCAATAAGGAGTTCATGATCCCCATTTAATGGTATCATCCCCATTTAAAATGTATGTTAATCTGAAGTGCAAGGAGGTTCAATGAACTAATTTGAATCATGTTAAGCCCAGATATCCGAAAGCTTATATTCATTCCTACAGCCATAAAATGAATGAGGATCATCTAGAAAAGACTTTGGAAACCACATCCCAATTCTGACGGCAGAATCTATGTGTGGATGGGGTTTTAGGGAGACAAGCTACCTAGGATTTTGTGCCTAATAATTTTAACTCACTGTGGATTAAAAATTCTACCTTTATATCTTGTGGTTTCGTAATTTTAACATGGTATAGAAATATTTTTGGGTCACAGGATGAATAAAATTAAGATGAACTCTTGAGTAAATAAAATAAAGCTATCAAAAAGGAATTCTTACCTTGTTGTTGTTTTCTTTTTGAAAAAATAAACAGACAAGTAGAAGTCCCGTACTGCAGCAACATACTCCCCCTGGTATTGCAAAGAGAAGATAACATTCATAAAAACAGTTAATACCCTTTAAAAACAAACATTCTCATCACAACAGTTAACACAGCAACAAAACTGTGTTGCTGATTAAGACTATATTAATGTGAAACGCTATATTACAGTTTAACAATAGAAAGGAAAGGACGTGCAGTTGCTTAGTCAACTCTTTGTGACCCCATGGACTGTACCCCACCAGGCTCCTCTGTCCATGGGGATTCTCCAGGCAAGAATACTGGAGTGGGTTTCCATGCCCTCCTCCAGGGGATCTTTCCAACCCAGGTCTCACACAGTGCAGGCAGATTCTTTACCATCTCAGCCACCAGGGAAGCCCAAGAATATTGGAGTGGGTAGCCTATTCCTTCTCCAGGGGAACTTCCCAAACCAGGAATTGAGCCGGAGTCTCCTGCGTTGCAGGCGGATTCTTTACCAGCATGATTATTGTATGGAAAGGATACTCCTACTTTTACAATAATCAGAAAATTAAAGATGAATGTAGGTCCTATATCCTATAACTAGACTCTCAAACTTTAAGTATAATGATTAAAACTTTTTCTACTATGGCATAATTTATACACAGTAAAGTGCAATGTCTGACATGTATATAACCATGTAACTACCACCACAATCAAGATTTAGGCCATTTTCTTCGCCTCAGGAGGGCTCCTTTTTTCTTTATTCCAGTCAATCCCCAATGCCCCTACCCCTGCCAGCTATCACCATAGCTTACCTCTCAGCCTGTTCTATAACAGAATGGTAAATATTAGGTTGATGCAAAAGTAATTGTGGTTTTGCATTGTTGAACTTTGCCATTTGATATTGGAATACATTCTTAAATAAATGTGGCTATGTTATACATCATTTTAATGCATATTTCTCACTTTTTGTTTTTTGCTAATGACTTACTGCTTGCTGTTTATACTTATTTTTAGACTATAGAAATGGTATTAAACGAAAAGCAAATTTACGTGATTCTCTTATTTGAGTTCAAAATGGGTCATAAAGCAGCAGAGACAACTCACAATATCAACAACGCATCTGGCCCACGAACGACTACTGAATGTACAGTGCAGTGGTTGTTAAAGAAGTTTTGCAAAGATGAGAGCCTTGAAGTTGAGGAGGGTAGTAGCTGGCCATTGGAAGCTGACGATGACCAACTGAGAGCCATCATCAAAGCTGATCCTCTTATAACTACATAAGAAGTTGCCAAAGAACTCAATGTCAACCATTCTATGGTCGTTCGGTGTTTGAAGCAAATTGGAAAGGTGAAAAAGGTCAATGAGTAGGTGTCTCATGAGCTGACCAAAAAGGAAAAAAAAAATATAGATATATATATATACTTTTTATTCTATGTAACAACGAACCATTTCTTGATCTGTGACATACGAGGAAAAGTGGATTGTATACGACAACCAGCAATGACCAGCTCTGTGGGTGGACAGAGAAGAAGATCTAAAGCACTTCCCAAAGTCAAAATTGTATCAGAAAAAGGTCATGGCCACTGTTTGGTGGTCTGCTTCCTGTCTGATCCACTACAACTTTCTGAATCCCAGTAAAACCATTACATCTGAGGAGTATGCTCAGCAAGTTGATGAGATGCAGTAAAAACTGCAATAACTGCAGTTGGCATTGGTCAACAGAAAGGGCCCAATTCTCCCCCAAGACAATGCTTGACTGCACATCACACAAACAACACTTTAAAAAATGAATGATTTAGGCTATCAAGTTTTGCCTCATCCACTATATTCACCTGACCTCTTGCCAACTGACTACCACTTCTTCTGGCATCTCAACAATGTTTTGCAGGGAAAATGCTCCACAACTAGCAGGAGGCAGAAAATGCTTTCCATGAGTTTGATGAATCTTGAAGCATGGATTTTTATGATACAGGAATAAGCAAACTTATTTCTCGTTGGCAAAAATGTGTTGATTGCAGTGGTCCCTATTTTGATTAATAAAGATGTATTTCAGCCTAATTATAATGATTTAAAATTCATGGTCTGAAATCGCAATTACTTTTGCACCAATCTAATACATCCCAATGGTAGCTCAATATCACCTTTCTGAGATTCACCCATGCTCTTATATGTATCACTAGTTCCTTTTCATTGTGAAGCAGCACCCAGTGAATGCATATGTATTACAAATCATTTATTCTCTTACTGATGCACACTTTCTCGTACATGTCATTTTGTGGCCATGCTTTCATGTTGCTACCTATAAGCAGGACTGCTGGGTCACAGTAAAGGCACATGTTTAACTTCAGCCCATATTTAGCCACCACTCAGTACTGTCACTATCTGTTCTAGTGGACGTGAAGTAGTATCTCATTGTGCTTTTAATTTGTATTTAACTGATGACTATGATGCTGAAGAGTAATGACGTTTATAACGTTAAAAGTGTTTTCTCTAAGAAATTAACCCTTTTCAGAACAAAGCCAAAATAATGTTACAAAACTTAAGACTAAAGAAACAAGCCATCACAATGATATCTAGGGGCTTTCTATGGTACTTGATTTGATAGCTAAATAAATTATGGTATGAACATCATACAGTTACTGTTTCAGATAAAAATTTAAGTATACCCATGCTGCAATGCTAAGTGAAGAAAAAAAGAGATAAAGCCCTCAGATAATTATTCAGTTTGGGAAGTTATTTTATACATATTTAAGAAAAAGTCTAGAAAAAGATTCCTCAAATATTATCGCTTGTGAGATTTCATTTCTTTACTTTCCTGTAAAGGCATATTATTTATAGACACGGAGGTCATATTTTCAAAAGACACATATCTATAAGCAAAGGATTTAAGTGGCTTTTACGTGGTATAGGCTAAGAAGTACAGAAAAAAATGTCACACCATTGATTTTTCTAAACAATTACAGAGTTTATAAGAACAGTAAGACACAATATACAAAATGAGAATGGCCCTAAAAAAATCTATACCACAAACATATGCTAAAGCCACAAGACAGTTAGTTACTAACAAAGGCACTGTAACTCAAGGCAATATTAAATGACTATAACATAAAATATTCAGAGGAAAGACTGCAGGAAAGAGATTTTATGTGCACAAAAGAAAACCAACAAAGCAAATTTTACCTCATTTCCAAAGGCAATGCACTTGGGTGACTGGTTGACGTAATCCAAAACAAAGGAGAGCTCCTTAGCTTCTATTTCTTGACTTGATGATTTTGGTAGTTTCACTGAAGCCAGCTGAAAGACATCTAGCCAAAGGCAGCTATATTAACAGAAAGCCTCTCCAGAGAAAGCATGTGCGTTTGTTCATATAAAACCGTTTATTAGAACTCCAGAGCTCACTTGATGCCAAGATCATAATTCTAGGCTATCTGAACAAGCTGTACTCTTCACTTGAATATACAAGTTTTAACAAAATTCTAATCTCACAACTGATTTATGTATACACACAAACATCATATATGTAGAAATAGGAAACAATTTCTTTCACTGGTGCATTTTGCTTTCCAAAGTGCTGAGACGAGCTTTAACATGGAGACAGAATATGATATAGTGGTGAAATGAGCAGCCACAAGCAACAAATCATCTGCGAGTTTTCAGAAATGCTATGGACTTGCCACACATACACACAATAAATCTTTTCTATAAATTGGCATGCTTTTCTCTTTGCATTCTGTTAAAATAGCTTCTCCTTAAGAGGCAACAGTTATATTTCACTACACTATTTCTTCCTTATCCTCTACCAGGGAAGGCCCCCGACTTTATAACGAATACAGAATTCTGTAACACATTGATCTACTATTTTCTTGTTTTCCAGTCGTTCTTACAGCCTTTTCAGTCATCTCAAACTTTATACGCCTAAATCCTAAACATGTATTTTCTTTTCTAAAGTTAAGTCTTCCCCAACACTGCCCACTTCAACTGAGGAATCATGGGGTGAGTATGGGGAGTGGCTACCAAACTAAGTGATGAGCAAAGCCACCTAGGAAGATACAAAAAATGCTCATTCCTAGACCAAATCTCAGACCCAGTGTATCGGAGTTTAGAAACATGAATTTTTTAATAAGTATACAGATTAAGAATTAACACAGACATTAGGAATTCACATATTTATCTACAGGGAGACCCTAAATACTGAAAAGTGCTATTTTAAACAGTCACCTGATAAGGCAACAATCATTTTAAGAAATATATTACCATTTCCAGAACATTTTTTGAAATGTCCCTTAGAGATGGGTTTATAGGCCACATAAGAAAAGTCATAGCTTTTTATTCTTTCATGTCACATTTTTGATAGATAAAAATATTACTCCTTAACATGGTTGGTACCAAATGACTTCTAGCTAAAAAGGATTTCGCTTTCACAGTTGTGACTATTCTCAAGTTACTTAAAAGTCCATGATATTAATAATCTGCAAACTGTTTCAACAAAAGAAACAACAACCCCCCTCCTAAATCCCCAAAATCTAACTATTAACATCCCCCTGAAAACAAACCAAAAATCCCCCCAAAACTTCCAAACCACCCCACCATGGAAAGGATTACTTAGTTAATGAGTTGTGAGCCAATCTAGCTGACCACCCAGTAATAAATTTAAAGCTGCTCTGTACTTTGAATTCTGAATACAGCTCAATTTTAAGGAGGACAAACACAGGTTGCACTAGGATTCTTGAAGTCTGAGATTAGAAAAATGTTTTGGATATATTCTTTATATCAATGTTGGGGTATTAAACTTACTGCTAAAGGATAATTACTTGAAACCACTGAAGATATTCTAGATTTCCTAAAATGCTCGGAAACATGGCAATTTCAGTGAATAATGTTCCAATGGTAACTAAAATATAAAAATAATTTAGCCACTCTCTTAGTTGCTAATAATTTGTTTTCTATACCATTTCTTCCAGATTCAAGGTCAACAAATGGGTGTGTCTGAGGATGAGTAAAATGATAGTGATGCTTAAAAATGACATTTAGTGCAGTAGCAAGACACACCTAGCTCAAAATAGCTTTAAAAATTAGAGTTAGGTTGTCCATTATCACAACCTATTTTAAATAATCATTCCCTCATCAATACTTCAGAAAGTAATACAAACCCTCCCCCAAATGACTGCAATAATGATGAAACCAATTTAAACACCAGCTCCAAAAACTGTTGACGACTTCAGACTAAAATGAAAATGTTAAATTTGAGACACTGTAAAAGAAAAAAAAAAAAGCCACTCAAAGCTATAAAATCAAAATAAATTTACTATACCTGGTTTTTCTTTATTTATCGTAACAAAGACAGAATCCTCAGCACAGGAAAGAGTAAAGAGGGCATGAACTTCACATCCAACTCTGAAGGTCTGAAAGATAAAGAGCACCATATTATTTATTCTGTCCACCTCCTGCAAAAGTTTCATAACAGGAGGGATTTTTTTAATCCATTTTGCTCACTGCTATATTGCCAACATCAGAAGAGAACTTGGCCTAGGGAGACACTCAGTATGTATTTACTGAATAACCTTTTAAGTGACTATCTCTAGATCTACCTGGTTCTTTTCAATGGGGGCATAGTATTCTATTGAATGAATATCCAATTTAAACTCAAGATTAAATTTAATTTTTTTCTACCATGAACAATGTTTAATGTTTTAAGAACCATATGTACCTGCTGTTATTTCAATAAGAGACTCCTAAAGGTGAGATTGCTGGAGCAAAGGGACTCGTTTTCAGTTTCACATACTGACTATATACAAAAATGTCTATTTCTCTATATTTTATCACTATATATTTTCAATTTGTAATTTGTCTAAACTGACAGGGAAAAATGCTGTAATATTCCCTAATTTACATTTAACTATCAACAAGGTTAAGAACCTTTTCACATTTATTGGCTATTTCTTTTTAGTGTGTTACATCAGTTCAGTTCAGTCGCTCAGTCGTGTCTGACTCTTTGCGATCCCATGAACCGTAGCACGCCAGGCCTCCCTGTCCATCACCAACTCCTGGAGTTCACCCAAACCCATGTCCATCGAGTCAGTGATGCCATCCAGCCATCTCATCCTCTGTCATCCCCTTCTCCTCCTGCCCTCAATCTTTCCCAGCATCAGGGTCTTTTCAAATGAGTCAGTTCTTCGCATGAGGTGGCCAAAGTACTGGAGTTTCAGCTTCAACACCAGTCCTTCCAATGAACACCCAGGACAGATCTCCTTTAGGATGGACTGGTTGGATCTCCTTGCAGTCCAAGGGACTCTCAAGAGTCTTCTCGAACAACACAGTTCAAAAGCATCAATTCTGTGCACAGCTTTCTTTATAGTCCAACTCTCACATCCACACACGACCACTGGAAAAACCATAGCCTTGACTAGACGGACCTTTGTCGGCAAAGTAATGTCTCTGCTTTTTAATATGCTGTCTAGGTTGGTCATAATTTTCCTTCCAAGGAGTAAGCATCTTTTAATTTCATGGCTACAATCACCATCTGCAGTGATTTTGGAGTCCAGAAAAATAAAATCAGCCACCGTTTCCCCATCTATTTGCCATGAAGCGATGGGACCAGATGACATGATCTTAGTTTTCTGAATGTTGACACAGTCCTGCTCTATACCAACTTTTTTTTCTCGTGGGGTCACTAGTTTTTCCTTATTGCTTTTTGGTAATTTTGTGTATCACTGATAGTATCTCTTGTAAATATGTTCTTTCACTGCTCATTTTTTGGTTAAAAAAGTTTAAAATTTTATATAGTCAAATTTATCTTTTAAGATGAGTGAATTTCATGACATTGTAGGAAGGCTATCTAAAAGATGAGACCTTAGGGAAGTAACAAAATACATCTGTCTTATGTTGCTGTTCCTCTTCACATAATGAAAATGGAAACTCAATCCACGTACCTTTATCAAAATGCCATCTGTATAGTCCCACAGTTTAATCGTGCCATCAAAGGAACAAGAATACAGCTAAAAGGGTAAAAATAGTACAAAACTGATTAAGAAAAAGAACTACAATAAGATTATCAAGTAACTTAAACGCTGATACGGAAGGCATTGCCTATTCATTAATCCATTATTAGCTTTAAAGACGTGAAGTCATTTATACTGTTTTTGCAAAATAAAAAATCTTATCACAGCTCTCTGTGGAAATGAGACCTATCAAATTTTAATTAAAAGAAGGAAAAAAGTCAACCCTCTACCTTCAAGAGGGAGATGATAAGGTACTGAGTAATAAAAAACCCTTGAGAGCTTATGACTATTATCGCAGAGCCCAGTTCTTTAACAGCAGAACTACTTTTATCTTGCACGGGTATCAAAGGAATGTAGGGTGTAACAGTCAATTTCTACACTTATCTCATTGCAGACCTGTAACCAACAGTCTGTGGACCAAACTTTGGTAACACAAGAATGCCTTAGTAACATGTTTTTATTTCTGTTTCAGTGGACTGAGTTTTACTAAGGTTACACTGAACTTCTGTGTGTGCTATTATTGTGAAAACAATTTACAAGAAAGATGGTGGAGAAGGACATGGAACTCATCTCATAAACAATGTAGTTCTAGGCTGTGACCCTACTTTAATAATTAAAAATTAGTGAAAAATATCCTAAATCAGAAAATCAAAATAGATTATTTCCTTGATTGTCATCTAGAAAGCTTCTCAGCCAAATCAATTTAAATTATTCTGGCAACAGTAACGCCAATATTAAAATACTCAATTGTGAATTGTTTAACACCTGTAGATGGTTGTTGGGATTGAGCTGGATTCCAGTCACCAGATTTCTGTGCCCTTGCAATATATGCACACATTCTTCTGTAGCTGTGCTATAAACTTTAATAAAGTCTCCAGAGACACAGAAGATATACCTGGAAATAAGAGAGAAAAACAAGATTCACATTCTCCACACAGTATAATCTATTGTCCATGAAAAATTAAAACATGCAATGGAGATTTCATTCAAAATAAAAGTCCAAGAACTGTATACTCAAATTGTGCTGCTCACACCTATCTAAGACCATTTAGTTCATTAACTCTCAAAAGTAGATCAACGATGCCAAAATCACATCTTTGACGTATGCCAGGGGCAGAGGCTATATGGAATCATCCTGCAAAAACGGCTGACCTAACCAAGTTGCCTGCTCACTAACGGATGCAGAGACTGTCATGCGCTATCAGTTACTATTCTGTGGTGGTGTGGCTAACAGCAGTCTTTCCTTGTCCTCCAATACTTCATCACTCATTGCAGACACCAGTTTACAAGTACGAAGTCAAAGATTCTCTCTACTCAGTGAGGTCTCTCATATAGCAAAGTATAAAGACTTTATGGCAGTTCTTTTTCTTACTGCCAAAATCCTGATTTTGCCTTTGTTTTTCTAGATTTGTGACTTTCTTCCATATAGCAGAGGCTACTAAATTATTAATTGTGCTTAATCTGGGGTAATATTTGACTTTTTTTCATAGTAGGTATAACCATAAGACAAAGCTTAGAACTGCAAATATTCTAGTATCTATCAAATAGAAGATGTCTGTTCTGTGCCTATTAGATCTAACACTGTACACGTCTAACATGGTGCTTCCTCATATACTATAGAAGGTAAAAACCACAGAATCCTTAGACTGGACCTCTCTCTACCCTGTGATCCCAAATCATCTGATCTGAGTATTTCTGAATTGTGTTGAAATTCCTCATTTATCTAAATATCCATCTCCCTTACGTAGCCATAAACTCCTGTAGGGCAGAGGCCTTACTTATATTTGATTTCCAATGTCCAATCCAGTCTGTCAAACAGAACTTGCCCAATCTTCAAAGGTTTTATAAACTATTTAGATAAAAATGAACCAGTGAAAGAATTATTACCAAGTAATCAAAGGGTAAATCTTCTATGCTGACTAGGGCTACTACTACCCTATTTTATCATTTCTAAGACACTTGAGTTTTCACACATACATCTCTGAAATCAAGATGGCTCTTACAAGTGCTGTGACCAGGGGACACAGTTGTGTTCAACTGTTTAATAACATCAACGAAGAACAAGCAATGAAGCAACCGAGGTCTATGGCTGCCCCTTCTGGCTGGTTCCTCCTCTCCATTCCCTTGAGCACCCAGGTTCTCACCATCTTCAGCCCAGACCACCCTTTTAAGGGCTCCCTTCAGTGTCCAGGTGTGGCCCTTCAATTCACTTTTCTTAGTCATACCAGACTAATTTTTACAAACTTGACCATATTACTTTCTTAAATAAAGACTAAAAGTTTTTTCACTGCTTTCAGAATATGATCCAAATTCCTAAGTTTGACTCCAATCTGACTAGAACTTTTTCACTTGAACAGTAGGCCAAGCGGTTCAAAATTCCAACAAACTGCCCAATCGCCCCCCACCCCCATCAGCATCAACAGGTCCTTTAGGCAGTATTTCCTTGAGATGATGGTGGGTGAGAGGGTACTGAAAACACACTTTAGCTGATTTTGATACTCTTCGCTAGAGGAAAGTCATTTCCTCTCTCCTTGCTCCTCAGCAGAGAATAAAGGGTTTAACTGTCAATATTTGAATACAATCCCCTACAGGAAACAGTCCATGCTTTTGCACATTTTGCTATCCATGGAGAATGAGAACATTTTCTATGTCTTTACCATTCAGCTCAGGTGTCTTTCTACTGGAAACCTTCCCTCATTTTGTTCCAATCAGTGCCTGTCTTAACCTGCTTCTACAGGGTGTGGGGCTCAGCTCTACTCCAGCATTTTCCACACAGTGTTATGAGACCTTCTCTACCAGACTATGAGCTCCTTGAGGGGAGAAATTGTGTTTACTTATTACAAAAATTAATGGAAGTAGTGTAGTAGAAAAGAATGCATTTTAAAGAAGTCAAACCCAGATGGGTTCGAATGTCAGCTTTTATCCATGTATAGGCTGCATGATGTTGGAGAACTTACTTAATCTCTCTAAACCTCACTGTTCTCTACTCACGGGGTTATTATAAGGATTACTATAAGGGCACAGTGAAACAATGTGTGCAAGTACAAGCTTTGCACAGACAGCTAACACTCAATAAATACTTCTGTAAAACGAGGATAACAATACCTAAACCATGCAGATAGGAACGCACATAAAGCACCACCACAGTGCCTGTCACAGAGGACTCAAGTCATCTTTGTTGATAAAGTGTTGAAGAAATTAATGATGTTTTCCAGCAGGAAACAGGATTTGTATGAGGTTCTGAAGAATGTATGATTTAAGGGTGGGAAAAGAAAAATGATGCTACTAAAATTCCACGATTCTGTTGTTTCATTTACTATTTCAGCTTTTTTGATAAACTCTTTGAAGCAGAATACAACATTTCCTTATTCCTCTTTGTACAAGTTAGCCAACTCCTTGTAGTAGCTTTTAGATAATATTCAAGTCCTCAGTGATTTCATTATAACCCTGTTAATTTGCTAGAAAACTGGCTTTAATTACTAGCTTATATATATATACATGAAAAAAAGTATCACTAAATCTTGACCAAGTTTCTATCTTGAATTTCTATCTCAACACCTGCTACATCCACATTTATTTTCAAAGTACTTTAAACTCAAGAGGCCCAGTGTGAACCCAACATCTCTTCCTTGTTAATCCTATTTGCTAAAGCACTCCAAAACTCTGTCTTTTCTCTTCACCTTCAATAGTATCTTAATTTTGGCCTAAGTCGTCTCTTGCTTGGATGCCTGCATCAGCCTTCGAAGGCCTGTTCTATAACCTGCTAGACTCTTCTCCCACCACTTCCCTTCACCCTACGCTGCAAATATACTGACCTCACAGCCATGACAACCCTCCGCCTATTCCAATTTAAGCTGTTTGCTTTGCTTCATCTCCCCGCCTTCCAATATATCACAGAAGGAGCAAACTCCTACTTGTTTTGCAAGATCCTACTGCCAAAGGGAAACTTTCTCACTGTGTAACTCCCTCTTCTATGTCAGCACTGTACCTTGAGTATGCTTTCCTACCCTCTCTCATCTCTCCACCATGTATTATACAGCCTTATACAGTTTTCAGATTCATATTCTGAAACACAATCTTCTGTTACCCTCCCCCCACCTGAGTGTACCTTATCTGCTGCTAAGTCGCTTCAGTTGTGTCTGACTCTGTGCGACCCTGTAGACGGCAGCCGACCCTGTAGACGGCAGCCCACCAGGCTCCCCCGTCCCTGGGATTCTCCAGGCAAGAACACTGGAGTGGGTTGCCATTTCCTTCTCCAATGCATGAAAGTGAAAAGTGAAAGTGAAGTCGCTCAGTTGTGTCCGACTCTTAGCGACCCCATGGACTTGCAGCCTACCAGGCTCCTCCGTCCATGGGATTTTCCAGGCGAGAGTACTGGAGTGGGTTGCCACTGCCTTCTCCAATACCTTATCTAGAGAACTAAAAAAATACACTCTCTTTGGACCAAACAACCAAGAACTGATTCTATGTTTCCTTTCTAAATTCACATCCCCCAGCTCTCTCCATACACCATTTCTACTAGCTAACTGTACCACAGTTCTCATGCTTATACTGTGCCCCCATCCCGAATGCCTTCCATCTATATGTTCTAGTCAAACTACCATCCATTTGCTATAGTTCAGTCGGTCAAGTCATATCCAGCTCTTTGCGACCCCATGGACTGCAGCAAGGCAGGCTTCCCTGTTGTTCACCATCTCCCAGAGTTTGTTCCATCCCTGTCTAGCCTCAACATCACTTCCTCATCAACCTTCTCCAGGCTTTCGGTCTGAAACACTGTTTCTTACGGGCTTCCAAAGTGACACTATGTTACTGGTTATCTTCTTTTCCTCATTAGGTTTGAAATTCTTGAAGGTAGGATCAATCCTGGAATTATCTTAGTTTTCAAAATCTCAGTTTGTTACAAACACTTAGCTGGTAAACACTTAAAAATTAACTGCATGACTGCTGCTGCTAAGTCGCTTCAGTCTGTTGGACCCTGTGCGACCCCACAGATGGCAGCCCACCAGGCTCCACCGTCCCTGGGATTTTCCAGGCAAGAACACTGCATGACTAAGGAAGTAAAAAACATTAGATCCCAATATAATGACCAAGTTGTACAAATAGTACACTGGAGGAAGAAACTGGATATAAGTCCAAAGTGGCAGAACTTTGGCAATCTCTTGAAGCCTCAGTTTCCTCCTGATTCACAAGTTGAGTATCAACAAAGCCCTTTTTATTGTAAAGACCAAAAGATCTTTTTTTTTTTTTGCCTCTAAGGAAATTTATAGAAATTTAAGTCATGCATGCATTCAATAACCATTGCCATACACCCATAAGATATGGTGGCAATACAAACTTCCATAAGATACTCTCTCTGCTTTTCCAAGACAGAAAGGGTGTTTGGTAAGTGTCTATTCCTGGGTGACTTGGAAACCTTCTTTTTATATTGTGTCATTTCTAGATGATGTTCACAATATAGCAATGATGGTAAGAGCTGACACATATTGAGCCATTCAACGACAAGCATTGTTTGACATACTCTATATATACTTTGGCCACCTGATGTGAAGAGCCATTGGAAAAGACCCTAATGCTGGGCAAGATTGAGGGCAGGAGGAGAGGCGGGGTGACAGTGGATGAGATGGCTGGATGGCATCATCAACTCAAACGACATGAGTTTGAGCAAATTCCAGGAGACAGTGAAAGACAGGAAAGCCTTGGTGTGCTGCAGTCCATGGGGCCGCAAAGAGTCGGACACGAGTGATGGACTGAACAATATGTATTAAGGCATTTAATCCTCTTAACAACCGTATGAAATGAACTACTAAATAGTATTCCCGTTTATAGATGAGGCAACTGAGGCAAAGAGTAAGAACCTCGCGAAGGGCACACAATAGATGAACTGGGCTTAGTTACGCTTCCAGCTGGACTGACCTCCTGAGCAAGGGCATCAGGGCTTATGCATGTATTTATCTCACACAGAATCTAATATCAGTTTTTACGCAGAGCTCCAAAAAGGCTGCCAAAACTCATTTTTTAGGTGATAGGGAAGTGCAAAGAAATCGGAACCTGCAATCGTTCAGTAACCTAAGTCACGATTCGGTCCGAAAGAAGTCACGATTCGGTCCGAAAGGCTGTTTACTCGTGGTTTTCCGAGAGCGGCGTACACATCTGTGCCTGAACCATTTTCCAGCCTCTCCAATGCCGAGCCGATTCTAGACACAAGGGTCAGCCCGGGGGCCCCCTCAACCTATCCGCAGGTCCGGGAAGGCGGGAAGCGAGCGCGCCCCATCCCGCGGTGCCTCTGGATTAAGGGGTTTCTGATTCCTCTTCCAGCACACGGACACCTGCTCCCTCTCGCGCGCGCCCCTTCCCCGAGCCGGAAGCGCCGGCTGGCCTGTCCAGATGTGCCCGGCAGTTCTCGCCCCCCACCACCCAGGGACTCACGCCCCTCAGCCGGGCCGGCAATTACCCACGGCCTCATACTTAGAATCCGCAGAGAACACCGCTCTCCTGAAGTTCAACTCGCTGCCGCCACAACGAACCACGCGGACTCCGGATTCCTCCACCATCTTCGCGCACGCGCAAGGACTCTCTATCGCTAGTCCCGCCCAGAGCTTCCTCAACGGAAGCCGGTTGGTGGGGAGTTTGTCCCGGCCCAGAGGCCGCCACGCGGGGGCGTTCTAGGACTCAGTCTCTATGGTAGGTGTCTGTGGTAAGACCCAGCGCCTGAGCGGCCATCTTTGGCTTGGGCAATGTCAAATTAGGACACGTGTAAAAGGTACCAGAGAAACAGAGACATATACACGATGTATTTATAGTAGATTCCTCTAAACTCTTGTTTATTATAGATACATTTCTCTCCTGCCTTGTTAGCCCGACTCTATAGTTTCTTCCGCCAGAAGGGAAAGGAGGCCCAAAGTGTCAAGTGACCTGCAGTCTCTCCCCAAACCCCTCCAATCTTCGCCTTTCTCTTACCTCTGATTTGGGCGCTGCAAGATGACGCCAGCGTTTCGAGCCAACGACTTGCTCGGTCGCGCAAATTGAGTTCTTGGGTGGAAAGGTAGCGTTCTATATTTTGCACAGCTGTTAGGACCTCTCGTTAGTCGTCCTGTAGTCGTGTTCCTCTGAGCATACGTTCCTGCAGAACCCTCATAGCTCCAAGAGCCTGGCTTTTTCGTTTGGACACCTGGCTCCTACTCCATCTCTCCCACGTTCATTGGATCTTCTCGGCTCTACCCTGGCTACGGGCTTTAGCCTGTCCCCTGGTTGCTGCTGTTTCGCGCGCGTTTCTGTGGTTTTAGCTTCCCCAGTAGTCAACCGAATCCCTGAACTCTGAGAATGTTTATGCCTCCATCCCCATTCCCTTTTGTAAGCTTATATGTTACATATTCGTGGTCCCTATATATTAGGGGGTGCTTCTCTTCATTCATTCATTGTTTCATTCATTCAATAAACATTTACGAATCTCCTCTGTAACTCTCTTAAGTGTAAAGAGCCACGGACACCTTAACTATAACAGGAACAGGAACAGTAACTGCCTTGATTGTGTAGAAAATTACCACATCCTTCCAGTCTTTCTGGAGGCAAATAATTACTGAGAGCCTTCAAACGTGAGACACAATTCAAGACAGATGTAATCCCTGCCCTGTTACATTATATGGGAGAAAGACAAAAAGGTTTAACAAACGAAAAGATCACAGATTGTATACTGAAGAAAATAACATAGGAATATAAGAGAGAGAATAGTTTTCTCTGAGGAGGTTTAGACTTGACCTGATGAATATGTGTTAAGGTTGTGTAGTTTAAAAGGTAATATTTTAACAATTCAATGGTAATACAAATTTGGTATAAAATCAGTGCAGAAATAGAATGGTTCCTGTTGATCCTCTCTTCACATGGACATCACCAGATGGTCAACACCGAAATCAGATTGATTATATTCTTTGCAGCCAAAGATGGAGAAGCTTTAAACAGTTGGCAAAATCAAGACCGGGAGCTGACTTTGGCTCAGATCATGAACTCCTTATTGACAAATTCAGACTTAAATTGAAGAAAGTAGGGAAAACCACTAGACCATTCAGGTATGACCTAAATCAAATCCTTTATAATTATACAGGGCCATGCTCAGTAAATCTTTAATCCATTTTTCTGTTGATGGCTGGAGCTGTGTTCCCTTCCCGCTACGTACCTGGGGCAAACTATGGTGGAGATAATGAAGATAATGGCGACCTCCTTCAAAAAATCCCTTGCATGCGCTGCTACACTCAGTGCCCCCAACCCTGCAGCAGGCCACCACCGACCTACGCCTCCACTGGACACTCACAGGCAAGTCTGGGTCAGTCTCTTGTGGGGTCACTGCTCCTTTCTCCTGGGTCCTGGTGCACAAGGTTCTGTTTGTGCCCTCCAAGAGTTTGCTTCCCAGTCCTGTGTAAGGTCTGGCAGCTCTATAGTGGGGTTAATGGTGACTTCCTCCAAGAAGGCTTATGCCATACCCAAGTCTGCTGCACCCAGAGCCCCTCTTCCTGTAGCAGACCACTGCTGACCCGTACCTCCACAGGAGACGCTCAAACACAATTCTGTGTCCGTCTCTCTGGGGTCCCTGGGTCCTGGTGCACACGAGGTTTGTTTGAGCCCGCCGCTTGCTCTGGCACTGTGCAGCCGGCAATGAAGGACTGACATGAATTGTCCTAACTTTTTTTAATCTATCTTGTTTTTCTTGCTTTTATGAACCTCACTGTGGGTATGGTCCTCCTAGCATTCCAGATGATTCTAGATCTGTACCTTTTCTTATGTTGCTTCTATCCAAAATACCTTCTTATTTTCATTCTAAAAACAGAAATCCTTTTCAAGAGTTTTAAACCTTCTCAGTTCTCTTCTATGAATATTCTCATTTATCTTCATACTTTCTAATCTGAGCAGGTAAACTTTTATTTATGGCTTATTGCAATTTAATTGTATAGTAGCTTGAGTTGTCTCAAGTTAATACTTGACTTGTCTGTGTTTTGGTGTTAACAGATGTATGATCTTAGAGGTCAAGACAGTATATTTTCCTTTTGGATATCATAATGCAGTATTTCCTGCATTGTGGGTTCCTAATTACCATTTATTGGTTGATGATTTATTAGTATGTAAATTATCTTGGAACCAACCTTATATTCCTAAGGTATTTAATATTATTTGCATAACAGAGATCTGAGCTGATGGTGACTTCAGAACTAGGTATGAAAATTGATTTTTAAAAAATGACTTCAAAAATACAAATATACCACATGGTGGCACCAAAGACACATCATTATTTTTGCAGACTTTGTATTTTACTTCTGTCTACCAGAAATTACAATTACCCTATTAGCACATATAAAAATATTTTTAATATCTAGCTGATATTTAAGCTCAATAGAGTGTTATGGGATGAGCATTTCTTAGTATAGAAACATTCAAAAAGATCTTTGTATCTTGTATTTATTTACAAAAGATGTCTTTAAGTTCTAGAACTCTTCTATACTGTTTTGAAATCAGATTTCTCTTCCTTCACCATCTTATCCCTCTTTACCCTAAAATTTTATGAGCATTAGAGGCTGTTCTTTGACATTTGGGTTTTGGGGTGGGGGTCATTGGTGGCTCACAGGATATTATATTCTGTAGAATGTGGACCTA
This sequence comes from Giraffa tippelskirchi, assembly GCF_054371585.1. NCBI lineage: Eukaryota > Metazoa > Chordata > Mammalia > Artiodactyla > Giraffidae > Giraffa > Giraffa tippelskirchi. The sequence continues at coordinate 69,888,867 of NC_137277.1, forward strand.
TACAAATTCCAGCTGTTGATGGTACATGCAGTTCTTTTGCAGACAGGCTTCTTAGGCATGTTGCCTAAGTTTAATTTCCATGTGTAAAGTCATACTTAAAGTATGTAAACTGAAACAGATGTTAGTACTCTGAGAATGCATTTGGTACACGGAAGAACAGTTCCCTAGCCTCTCATTCCACCCCCCCACTTTATTTTGAAATCCCTTTTGAACAGAAAAGGGCATCTGGAGAGCCATCTAGTGTCTTTGACCCCATTAGTGAGTAGCAGTTTATTGCTGGGAAACTGTGGCACCAAATAAATGTTGGATTTTGCTTTAAACTCCTTCCATGAAAACCATATGATTTCCTCTCCTTCTCTGTAAGTTTTGCTTATTCTTTACTTAGAAAGATATTCACTAATAATACAAGTTTTCTTAAACCCAAACTGAATCTTACTGCATTATCATTTAGTAATAACTCAGAACTTTTATTTTCCTAAAGGTTGGCAGTATTAAAGGCAGATTTTTGTGTAACACCTATGTACCTTTTCATTGCTGTGGTATTTAAGTATTTAAAAGTACTCTAATATCTGGTTTATGTTGATGATTGCTTATAGAGTTCTAGCCACACAGAATCTGTGCTTCTAATTGTTTTCCCCCAAAGGGTAGTTATTAGTTATTAAATGCTTTTTTTTTTGTTTGTAATTTATTTCTTCTTCCCCCACTCCCATTTCTCTTTTCAAAGATAATTGTTAAGGGCCTACCTCAGGTTTGTGTGTGTGTGTGTTAGTCACTTAGTCATGTCGGACTCTTTGCAACCCCGTGGACTGTAACCCACCAGGCTCCTCTGTCTATGGGATTCTCTAGGCAAGATTACTGGAATGGATGAAGAGAGAGATGGGAGGGAGGTTCAAAGGGAGGGGATATATGTATACCTATGGCTGATTTATGTTGAGCTTTGACAGAAAACAACAAAATTCTGTAAAGCAATTATTCGTCAATAAAAAAACAAACTAAAAAAAAAAAAATGCTGGAGTGGTTTGCTATTTCCTTCTCCGTGGGACCTTTCCAACCCAGGGATAGAACCTGGGTCTCCTGCATTGCAGGTGGATTATTTACAACTGAGGTACCAGGGAAGCACCCTGGGAGGCTTAAACAGGATTAAGACAGATCCTTTTCTTAAGGAACATTCAATATAACAGGAAAGAAGCACAGATTAGTGGTGCTGGGAAAAGTGGTCATCTATGTGTAAAAGAATTAAACTAGGATACTTTCTAATACCGTACACAAAAATAAACTGAAAATGGATTAAAAACCTAAACATAAGACCAGAAACTATAAAACTCTTAGAGGAAAACACAGGCAGAACACTCTCCGACATAAATCACAGCAGGATGCTCTATGACCCACCTCCCAGAGTAGTGGAAATAAAAGCAAAAATAAACAAATGGGACCTAATTAAACTTGAAAGCTTTTGCACAACAAAGGAAACTATAAGGTGAGAAGACAGCTCTCAGAATGGGAGAAAATAATAGCAACAAAACAACTAACAATTAATCTCCAAAATATACAAGTGGCTTATGCAGCTCAATACCAGAAAAATGAACACACCAATCAAAATGTGGGCAAAAGAACTAAACAGACATTTCTCCAAAGAAGACATACAGATCGCTAATAAACACATGAAAAGATGCTCAGGATCACTCATTATTAGAGAAATGCAAATCAAAATCACAACGAGATGTCATTTCACACCAGTCAGAATGGCCATTCATCAAAAAGTCTACAAACAATAAATGCTGCAGATGGTGTGGAGGGAAGGGAACCCTCTTATACTGTTGGTGGGAATGCAAACTTGTACAGCCACTATGGAGAACAGTGTGGAGATTCCTTAGAAAACTGGGAATAGAACTGCCATACGACCCAGCAATCCCACTGCTGGGCATACACCCCAAGGAAACCAAAACTGAGACACATGTACCCCAACGTTCATTGCAGTACTATTTACAGTAGCTAGGACGTGGAAGCAACCTAGATGTCCATTGACAGATGAATGGATAAGGAAGTCATGGTACATATACACAATGGAATATTACTCAGCTATAAAAAAAAGTGCATTTGAGTCAGTTCTAATGAGGTGGATGAAACTGGAGCCTATAATACCAAGTGAAATCAGTCAGAAAGAAAGACAAATACTGTATATTAACATATATGTGGAATTTAGAAAGATGGTTCCAGCGATTCTACATGCAGGACATCAAAGGAGACACAGATGTAAGGAACAGACTTTTGGACTCCGTGGGAGAAGGCGAGGGTGGGATGATTTGGAGAATAGCATTGAAACATGTATATTACCATATGTGAACTAGATGAGTGTAAGTTTGATGCATGAAGCAGGGCACCCAAAGCCAGTGCTCTGGGACAACCCAGAGGGATATGGTTTGAAGGGAGATGGGGATGGGTCAGGATTGGGGGGGCACATGCATACCTGTGGCCAATGCATGTTGATGTATGGCGAAAACCATTACAATATTGTAAAGTAATTATCCTCTCATTAAAATAAATTAATTAATTAAAAAATTTTCTGACCACATAGAAGAGCCAAAAACATATAGGGGAAACAAAGACGACTTTATAGAGGAGATGTTATTGGAGGTAAGTGTTGAATGATAGAAGGGAATTTCTCTAGGCAGTGAAGGGTAAAGCAGATTTTTGAGGCAGCAGAATGGAATGAGCACTAGTGTGATGGGTTTGTGGACATAAGAACTCATTTGGTTTTCTTTCAGATACATGGAAGGATAGGTGGTGAGAAAGAATAGAAAGGAAAGGAGATTCCCTGGGGTTCAGTGGTTAGGACTCTGTCCTTCCACTCACTGGCAGATGCCTGGGTTTAATCCCTAGTCGGGGTACTCTATAAGCCCCATGGTATGGCCAAACAAAACAGCACCAAAATCCAAAAAAAAAGCCCCAAAGTGCCTGCACTACTTGGTGCTACCCCCTTCCCCTCACAAAAAAAGAGAATTGAAAGGAAGAGTGAGACTAGATTTATCTATACTTAAAGGTTTGGAAATATAAATGCAAAATTTTTAAAAATAAAAATTAAAGATTATAATTGTAAAATTTTGATATGTGTTTTGATTTATGAAAAGTTTTGATTCATGTTATTTTAAGGTGATAATAATATATGACTTTTTTGCATAGTAAATATTTAATAGGTTTCATAACAGCTGATGTTCTTAAAGTTAGTGAGTTACCTTCTATGTGAACCAGTAAAATACATCATTGACTAAAAATTTATGCAATTCCATGTATATTCATATATTTTTGCTTTGTTAAGTAAAATAAAAAAGCATCATTAAATTTGTCATTGTATTTAATCAAGTCCATAGATACTTAGCTTCTAGATTAAAGAGTGAAGCTTTAGTGAAAAGTGTGTATAATGTATTTGTATAATTATAATGCAGAAAAGTGTTAGTCGCTCACTTTTGTCTGACCCTTTGTGACCCCATGGACTGTAGCCTGCCAAACTCCTCTGTCCATGAAATTCTCCAGGCAAGAAAACTGGCGTGGTTGCCATACCCTTCTCCAGAGGATTTTCCCAACCCAGGGATCAAACCCCAGTATCCTGCATTGCAAGCGGATTCTTTACCATCTGAGCCACCAGGGAAGTCTATTCTTATGAAACATATGTATAATTATATTTTTGTGTTGGTAATTGATAATTTAGCCTTTATTAATGGCCAACTTAGATGGCTAAATGATAGCTGTCATGTATATTAAATGTAACAGAAATAATTCTCTGGATAGTGTTTTCCTCACAAAAACAAATTCAAAATGAATGTGGAGAAACTTATATTCAAAAAATAAATGCTATGCTATTTTTGTTGAGCTAGCTTTTAGAATCATTGAGAGGTGTTTCAGGAGCTCTGTGTTTCTTTGATACATAATGCTATTTTACTATTTCTATAAAAATAAGTTAAATTTTCCTAATTCTGGTTTTAGTATTTGTTTTATTCTCAAATATACTTCTTTTGGTCTTGCCATTATAGTCTATAGTTGCATGGAAATAAATGATGTTATTTATTGGGATGTCTGTGGATATTGGAATCTGCCTTGAAAGTATTTTATGTACACTATTTTTCTACTGGAACAGCATAAAACATACTTTTAATTTAAGAGGGAATCATTCATATTGCTCTCTTACATTTAATGCCTGATATTGAACTTACTCTTTTTTAAGCCTGAATTATAGTTCTAAAACAAATAGATTCTTAGTACTTTATTTTCCATTTTGAAGTTTCCCTCAAACTGTGGTTAGGGAGTGGACAGAAAACTATTATGACATTCTTTATGTTTTCTAGTCTGTTTGAGAGACCATAAACGGTAAAACTTCAGTAGTTTCATTTATGGAAGTCAGTTGAAAAAATAATTGCCTAATAATTTAGTCACAAATTCAGTCTTATAAAGGGGTGTTATAGAGATGGTATTTTTATTTTAATATTAAAACAATTCTATTTTCTGAGTGAAGTTAATAGTTTTTAAGGAATTAAGTTGTAGTTTTAATCTGAATTTTTCCAGTTACTTAGGGTTTCCCACTTCACCTCCCAATTAGTAGAATGTAAATCTCATTTCTAGATCTTCTAGAGAAAGAATTAAGGAGGAACTAAAGATAATTTCCTTGTTTCATTAACCCCTTGCACAATATTGTAAGATTAACAGTGCTAACTGAGCAATTAAACTTGCATTTCTGATTGACTGGCATTGAGGGAGTATTAAAAAAATCAATAAAATGTAACGTTATTTCTATAATTCTGTGAGCAGAATCTATCTTGTGTCATTTTGTGTGTAATTTTCTGTTGAAACAAAGAAATACTGGTGACTTTCAGAAAGAAGTTTTACTAAACAAGAATAAATGCCATGAAGTGAAAATTTTATAAACACAGCATCAGGTAAGAGTGGATTCATGCTGCTTTTCAAGTGAAAGACTGTAGTCATAAAAAATTAAGCTTCTGAAGTACTCAGACCATGGATATCCTCAGTTATTTCATTTTCCTTTGATTGTTTCCAACCTGGGCTTCTACAATCAAAGTCAAGAGGACCAGTTGAATAAACAATCCAGTTTATTACATCAAAACATCTGAATGAATTACAAATATTCCTGGATAACTCAGGATAATATGATCAAATGATTATGTCTGGATTTACATGGAGTACCTTTCATCCCTATATTCCACTGTGGTTCAGATCTACATGAGATCAAACGAATAGCAGAGATGGTGATTGTTTCTTGTATGGCTTCTATCTAGTGTTTAGAAAGATGATTCAAAGTAAGACCAGTGATAAAAAGATAAATTAGTGTATATCTGAATAATTTTTATTGTATTCCAATGCCTATTGATATAAAAATTCCTATTTACTTTTTGAGATGTAATTGACATGTAACATTGTGTACATTTAGAATGCACAGTATGATTGGATACATTTATATTATATTCCAATTTAAAGAATGACTATTAAGAGTTACTGTGGTCACTGAATTTTGTACTCTGGGTTTCTTTCCTTCTTAGGCTTTATATCCTTTATATCAGACCAGTATTAAGAATAGATAGCCACAGAATTTTTTAAGAACAGCTTCATTAATGTATAATAGACAAATAAAGTATATATATTTAAGGTATACAACTTGATGTTTTGATAGTCACACATGTGTTTTTGAGTCAAATTTGAATAAAATGTGCCAAGTCTATTTACATAATAATGCTATGTACTTTGTTTTGACATCACACCATTGAGAGGCAAAAAGCAAAACTGTGCACATGTCCACACACTCTAGTTTGTAATACAATAGGCAGCACATGAATGTCTGTGAGACTGAGTTAATTTTCCTTGAGTTTCAGCTTTAGCTGTTGCCTCTTATTTCAAATAAGTATTAGTATTACTTTTACTCAGATTTGTATTCACTCACCTTTATCCTTCACTCAGAAAGAACGTTGGCTTCCTCGCTTGAAATCAATCCCTTGTGCTAAATAATTGACTAGAAAATAAGCACATTTTTTACAATCCCAGACATTAGAGTGGATTTCATCTTGATCAGCAAATTGAGCACACGGTGGCCAGGTAAGCAGAACCAGTCTTGAACAGTCTTAACATACTCTACTTTCTCCATCCAAAATACTGTGTCCATCCTTAGTGAAAGATCTTTAATCTGCCATAACAGGATTTGGAGTTTATGTTGCTGTTACTAGAAAGGCAACTCTTAATATTTTTTTTCCTCCAGAAAATGAAAAACAGAACTCATTTCCTGACTATATGTCTAAAGCAAAGAAAATGGAGCCGGTCTTTGTTCAGTGCAATAGTGCTAGTAAAGAAGTGTTGCCTTGCTGCAGTATTCCTGCAAGATAATTTATTTGTTGCTTTAGAAAGAAATTCTGTTTCCTTTAGAATTATGTCTCTGGGTAGGTGATTCATAAGCAGAGGACCTGGAAGTGGATTCAGTCTCTTGAGCCTATTTGCATTCTTAATTGTACACAGCTGCTGAGTTAATGGAAGATTTTAGACTTTTCAAAAGCAGAAAAAATTCTTACCTTCTTCAGTTAAAATGTTAGATCATGGTCCATTAAACCAATACCAAGCAACATAATACCTTAGAAAACTAAGTTTTGGAGAAGGTGACTATCCCTTTCAATATATGGTGAACCTCTTTTTAGGTATTTGAATTGGCTTTTAGTACATAATGATACAGAACAGCTGTAGCTATTTTGATATAAAATATAAATAAATATAAATATTCCACTTCACCTCCTTATTCTTACACTTTTCAGGCTCAAGGCAAAGGATTTAAAAACTTTTCAGTTTCTTCTCATCATACATTTCCTACAATTATTTGCCTTTTTAACTAAATAAACCTTTATAAAGAACCTTTTACAGAGATGGAGTTTGAAAGCTGCATGATCAGTTGTGTCCAACTTTTCGACCCCATGCACTGTAGCCCATCAGGCTCATTTGAAAACTTATTTGAAGCAAAATAACCTAAAAATAATTGAAAAATATAATCATTTTCTTGACAATTTAGTGTAATCTTAAAGCATCTTCCTATAGTATAGCTATTAATAAATTTTCAAATGCATTTTCTTATGGGGAAGAACTTGGCCAGCACAGACAATACAAGTTAAGACATGTTCAATAGACATTTGGGTTGAAGCAGGCAAACCAATTATAATTCTTTTCTCTTTGGGTTTGCAGGAAGTTATCCAGTTTCTTTAACTCCAATAAATTATAGCTCCATCTTTCATGCTTTTGTGATGATTTGTCTATGGGCTCTTTGTCTGAATAATATTGAGATGTTACATCATCATTGATGAATTTCCCACACCTTAGAAACTGTGTTAACAAATTAATAGTTTTTTCTTGGCAACTTGTATTCAAATAACATCATGCACAAGTGATTTTTAATATATAAGCAATTCAGTATAAATCCAGTATAAACCAGTTTTTTCCTAGTCACATGGCTAGAGGTCAGAGTTGGATCAATCGTGTTTGATTATGGAACTTTTTCTGTACTGAAATTTTCTTCCAGTGTCTCAAGGAGTATATTTTCTTGTGATGCTTAAGGAGGGGAATGAACTTGATTTTAGACTAAGGAAAAATGCAAGGATAGTATTGTAATTTGTGGCAGGAAATAGGCACTAAAACTAATTTTTAAGATTTTAGCAATATGTGCTTTTTTGATGGCCTTGGATATTTCTAAACATAGTCACCTATTAGTAGTATCTGAGATAAAATTATTTCAACAGTGCAGTCTACCATGTCTTCATTTTATTTGTGAAATATATTGTTACCAAAAAGTACAGTATTTTAGGAGAATTCTGTCTTTTTAGAAGTATAGCTTAAAAATTACAATGAGATTGAAATTAAAATTGGCAATTTCCAACACATTATTTTTCATGGATTTTATTTGTTACATTGAACTTTATTCTTTAATTAGTAAATCATTTTTTAAAAGATATAATGTTAACACTTAGAAATATGAAAATTAATTACTTTTTGTGAATATACTTTGATCTTAGCTGAAATAAGTTATCTGCATATTTTCCCTTAATCATTGTATGATATGGTTGCAAATGCTCTAGAAAGAACTAAGCTACACATATTCATTGCTTTGAAAATAAATTAAGAATTTAAAATGATGCAACAAATTAATTTATTAGTCCAAAAAATAGTTCCTAAAGGGCCATATGTTGACTAAGTTTTGGTAGTAGTTTTAGAAGTTATCAAAAAAACCTTGGGACAGCAGAGATTTTTGACTCAAATGCACTATAGTTCTACATTAGGTTCATGCTTATGGATACTCAGATGGTTTTATATGCACTATGAGCATGAAATCATGTGCAAGTGTTTGTCTGTTTTAATTTAGCACAGTAGTATGTTACATGTCTCTGCTTTATAATTAAACAGCTTCTTTTGGGTTTCTATTTCCTGCCTATTGCCTCCCCACTGGCCAATATATAGGAGGTTCTATAGAGTGCAAAAATCTTAAGTTCTGTGACACCAAACTTTGTTAAAGGGTAATTTAATAGCAAACTAATATCCTATGTCATTTTTTTGGTGTGTGTTTCTTTTTATTCATTTCTATTCAATTAATTTGAATATTTTCTAGTTAGTAATAAATATATTGATAAAAATGGCTAATACTTATAGAGAAACTTCTTGTATGTCAGTAGATTTATTTTGCTGGATTATCTGATTTATTTCTCACAGTTAACCTATAAAATAGATACAGTTATTATCATTTTATGGGCAAGAAAACTGAGACACACAGATATTAAATAATTCATCCAAAAGTGTATACTTAGCAAATGGCAGAACCAGTATTTGTATCCAGACGGTCTGTCTCCAGAGACTTTGCTTAGGCTCTGTAATTAGGAACAAATTAAAAGGAAGTAAATATTTGATAATGAAATTAGTGTGAATCACCTGTGTTCTTAGGCACAAAACATAAACAAGAAAAGCAAGTAATTTGGCTTAAAATAAAATAGTTTGTGAAAAGAAGAACACCCAAGTTCTGCATTTCTTTTTAGAATTTCTTTTGGATAAAAAAGGCAGTACATACATGTAAATGAAAAACCATTTCATTTTGTTAAACAAAAATTGCAAATAACTATAATCCATCTAAAAACACTATTAGTACAAATACTGTATCTCTGTAGAGCTTCTCAAGTGGCTCAGTGCTATAGAATCTGCCTGCCAATATGGGAGACACGGGTTTGATCTCTGGGTTGGGAAGAAACTCTGGAGAGAAAATGGCAACCCTCTCTGGTATTCTTGCCTGGAAAATCCCATGGACAGAGGAGCCTGGTGGGCTACAGTCCATGGGGTTGCCAAGAGTCAGACACAACTGAGCACACATGTACATATCTCTTTAGATAGTCTATGTGTATATACTTTATATATTATTAACATTTTACAAATACAGAACCTTGCCATATATGTTTTATAATATGCAGTATTTTCTCAAACATTTCATTATGTCAGAACAGCTCAGACTGATATGTAAACTTGGATAACTTAGGATAATGTGGTTAACTGATTATGTTAATCTTTAACTGGAGTGCCTTTCATTACTGCATACCACTGTGGTTCTATTCTACATGAGGTCAAGATGGTGATTGTATCTTATATGGAAGATAATTAGATGAATTTTTATATCTACTATACCTCTATTAACTAATTAGATTGTTGCAATTTTATTATAGCAAAAAGTGTGATTAATTACTAAAATGATATATATCTGAAAACATCTGAAAAATGCAAAACATTTTAATATAATTAAATTGTTATAAAACTTTATGCAGATATGCAGATGACACCACCGTTATGGCAGAAAGCAAAGAGGAGCTCAAGAGCCTTTTGATGAAAGTGAAAGAGGAGAGTGAAAAAGTTGGCTTAAAATTGAGTACTCAAAAAACTAAGATCATGGCATCTGGTCCCATCACTTCATGGAAAATAGATGGAGAAACACTGGAAACAGTGACAGACTTTATTGTTTTAGGCTCCAAAATCACTGCAGTTAGATGGTTGCTGCAGCCATGAAATTAAAAGACACTTGCTCCATGGAGGACAAGCTGTGACCAGCCTAGAAGCATATTAATAAGGAGAGAAATTACTTTGCTGGCAAAGGTCCATCTAGTCAAAGCTGTGGTTTTTCCAGTAGTCATGTATGAATGTGAGAAGTGGACCATAAAAAGACTGAGTGCCAAAAACTGATGCTTTAGAACTGTGGTGTTGGAGAAGGCTCTTGAGAGTCCTTTGGAATACAAGGAGATGAAGCCAGTCCATCCTAAAGGAAATCAGTCCTGAATATTCATTGGAAGGACTGATGCTGCAGCTGCAGCTCCATTACTTTGGCCACCTGATGCAAGGAGCTGACTCATTGGAAAAGACCCTGATGCTGGGTTTCACCAAACCATTCAATATCGCGGTAATCCAAGTTCATGCCCCAACCAGTAACGCTGAAGAAGCTGAAGTTGAAAGGTTCTATGAAGACCTACAAGACCTTTTAGAAGTAACACCCAAAAGAGATGTCCTTTTCATTATAGTGGACAGGAATGCAAAAGTAGGAAGTCAGGAAACACTTGGCCTAACAGACAAATTTGGCCTTGGAGTACACAATGAAGCAGGGCAAAGGCTAATAGAGTTTTGCCAAGAGAACACACTGGTCATAACAAACACCCTCTTCCAACAACAACAAGAGAAGACTCTACACATGGACATCACCAGATGGTCAACACCGAAATCAGACTGATTATATTCTTTGCAGCCAAAGATGGAGAAGCTCTATACAGTCAGAAAAAACAAGACCGAGAGCAGACTGTGGCTCAGATCATGAACTCCTTATTGCCAAATTCAGACTTAAATTGAAGAAAGTAGGGAAAACCACTAGACGATTCAGGTATGACCTAAATCAAATCCCTTATGATTATACAATGGAAGTGACAAATAGATTTAAGGGACTAGATCTGAGAGACAGTGTGCCTGATGAACTAAGGATGGAGGTTTGTGACATTGTACAGGAGACAGGGATCAAGAACATCCTCATGGAAAAGAAATGCAAAAAAGCAAAATGGCTGTCTGAGGAGGCATTACAAATAGCTGTGAAAAGAAGAGAAGCAAAAGGCAAAGGAGAAAAGGAAAGATATTCCCATCTGAATGCAGAGTTCCAAAGAATAGCAAAGAGATAAGAAAGCCTTCCTCGGCGATCAATGCAAAGAAATAGAGGAAAACAACAGAATGGGAAAGACTAGAGATCTCTTCAAGAAAATTAGAGATACCAAGGGAACATTTCATGCAAAGATGGGCTTGATAAAGGACAGAAATGGTATGGACCTAACAGAAGCAGAAGATATTAAGAAGAGGTGGCAAGAATACACAGAAGAACTGTACAAAAAAGATCTTCACGACCCAGATAATCACGATGGTGTGATCACTCAGCTAGAGCCAGACATCCTGGAATGTGAAGTCAAGTGGGCCTTAGAAAGCATCACTACGAACAAAGCTAGTGGAGGTGATGGAATTTCAATTGAACTATTTCAAAACCTCAAAGATGATGCTGTGAAAGTGCTGCACTCAATATGCCAGTGAATCTGGAAACCTCAGCAGTGGCCACAGGACTGGAAAAGGTCAGTTTTCATTCCAATACTAAAGAAAGGCAATGCAAAAGAATGCTCAAACTACCACAAAATTGCACTCATCTCACACGCTAGTAAAGTAATGCTCAAAATTCTCCAAGCCAGACTTCAGCAATATGTGAACCGTGAACATCCAGATGTTCAATCTGGTTTTAGGAAAGGCAGAGGAACCAGAGATCAAACTGCCAATATCTGCTGGATCATCGAAAAAGCAAGAGATTTCCAGAAAAACATCTCTTTCTGTTTCATGGACTATGCCAAAGCCTTTGACTGTGTGGATCACAATAAACTGTGGAAAATTCTGAAAGAGATGGGAATACCAGACCATCTGACCTGTCTCTTGAGAAACCTGTATGCAGGTCAGGAAGCAACAGTTAGAACTGGACATGGCACAACAGACTGGTTCCAAATAGGAAAAGGAGTACATCAAGGCTGCATATTTGTCAACCTGCTTATCTAACTTACATGCAGAGTACATCATAAGAAACGCTGGGCTGGAAGAAACACAAGCTGGAATCAAGACTGCCTGGAGAAATATCAATAACCTCAGATATGCAGATGACACCACCCTTATGGCAGAAAGTGAAGAAGAACTAATGAGCCTCTTGATGAAAGTGAAAGAGGAGAGTGAAAAAGTTGGCTTAAAGCTCAATGTTCAGAAAACTAAGATCATGGCATCTGGTCCCATCACTCCATGGGAAATAGATGGGGAAACAGTGTCAGACTTTATTTTTTGGGGCTCCAAAATCACTGCAGATGGTGATTGCTGCCATGAAATTAAAAGACGCTTACTCCTTGGAAGGAAGGTTAGACCAACCTAGATAGCATATTTAAAAGCAGAGACATTACTTTGCCAACAAACGTCTGTCTAGTCAAGGCTATGGTTTTTCCAGTGGTCATGTATGGATGTGAGAGTTGGACGGTGAAGAAAGCTGAGCGCCGCAGAATTGATGCTTTTAAACTGTGGTGTTGGAGAAGACTCTTGAGAGTCCCTTGGACTGCAAGAAGATCGAACCAGCCCATCCTAAAGGAGATCAGTCCTGGGTGTTCATTGGAAGGACTGATGCTGAAGCTGAAACTCCAATATTTTGGCCATCTCGTGCAAAGAGTTGACTCATTGGTAAAGACCCTAATGCTGGGAAGGATTGGGGGCTTAAGGAGAAGGGGACAACAGAGGATGAGATGGTTGGATTGCATCACTGACTCGATGGACATGAGTTTGGGTAAACTCCGGGAGTTGGTGATGGACAGGGAGGCCTGGCATGCTGTGATTCATGGGGTCTCAAAAAGTCGGACACGACTGAGCACCTGAACTGAATTGAACTGATGCTGGGAAAGATTGAAGGCAGGCAGAGAAAGGGACGACAGAGGTTGAGATTGTTGGATGGCGTCACCAAGTCAATGGACATGAATTTGAGTAAGTTCTGAGAGATGGTGAAGGACAGGAAGCCTGGTGTGCTGCAGTCCATGGAGTCACAAAGAGCTGGACATGACTGAGTGACTGAACAACAACAGAAAGTATTATAAAAGTTTTATAACAATCACATACACAATTTGGGGATATTTATTTTATTCCAAAGAGTTCTTTCACCCAAATTATTGTATCTACTAGCTTGCTTTCCATCTTGCTTTAGAAATTATGTGCTAATTATGGACCTTGTATCTATGAGACATAGTTGTGGAGAAAGAGGGGGGAAAAAAGCCCATTTCTTTCTACTATACTAGTGCTTTCCAGATTTACTGCATGTACCCTAGTGGGGTACTCAACCAAAGAAAGAAAATTTTAGAAAGGTGCAAACTGAGAATGAGAGCGGTTTAAATAATCTGAGATTACACACTAGCTTTTTCATCTAGTATACTTACTATTGGGCTTTCCTCGTGGCTCAGTGGTAAAGAATCCTCCTGCCACTGAAGAAGACACAGGCTCAATCCCTGGGTCAGGAAATCCCCTGGAGAAGGAAATGGCAACACACTCCAATTTTCTTGCCTGCGAAATCCCATGGACAGAGCAGCCTGGCAGCCTATACTTGATGGGTTGCAAATGAGTCAGACAGAATTTAGTGACTAAACAACAGCAACAACATTTATCATTAAGAACGTATCTATAAATTTCTTAAATTTTAAAAAGTTTAGTAAAGCTTCCCTGATGGCTCAGATGGTGAAGAATCTGCCTGCAATGCCGGAGACCCGGGTTCTATCCCTGGGTTGAGGAAGATCCCCTGAAGAAGGGAATAGCAACCCACTCCAGTATTCTTGCCTGAAGGATTCCATGGACAGAAGAGCCTGGCAAGCTACAGCGCATAGGGTAGAAAAGAGTCAGACATGCCTGAGCTACTAACACACACAAAGCTGATACCAGGAAGAAACTGGGACCAAATGGTAATAAAGTATCCTATAGCAGGACAAAATATCATAAAGAGATATTTGAGTATATTTCTCACTCAGATATCCTAATTCCTATCTAGTAGGTGTTTTGTATATATTCTTTGTTACTAGTATATTCTAAATACCAACAAAACAGCAACAAAAACATGTAGCTGCCACTTTTCATGCAAAGTTGTGAAATTAACCAATAGCCTCTTAAGATGGGCATTCTATACTACCTTCGTTCAACTTTTACTTAGAGATGTGTACTATCAGCTATTATTTCCCTAAAACTGTTGATTAAAGCAAATAATTTAGTAGTGACAAGGAATTCCAAGTTGCACATGGCATCTCTAAGATTAAAAACCAAAGGAGAACTTTTGGAGCTTATTGATGCTTTTATTGTGTGTGTGATGAAGAACAAGTATTCACCTAGAAGTGGTTTTGGAAAATAGAGAAGAAGAGACTAAAGTCTGGTCTACAAATTGTAATATAAAATTGGAACCATTAATTGATGAAAATTCTTTCATTGCTTTCCAGCTTATATCTACATTATGCTTTTCTCTATAAATTCATTTCATTTTAATTCATTATGTAAAAATTATCATTGTTCATAGAGTCATGAAAAGTGTGGAAAAATCTTAAGTGATGTTAAAAAGTTCAGAAAAGTATGACATAGAACTTGTCAGCATCTTAGGCACTTTTGCATAGTTTCTCATCTTTTATTTAAATTAAATTATTTTTGTAGTGTTAATGTGGAAGTAGTTTTATTGACTTTGAAATTCTTTTTAGATGATCATGCTTATAGTGACTCAAATTTCCCTGGTGTCTTTTAATTTAAAGAGCTTTGTGGAACCGTCAATAACAAGCTTTGTACTCAAAGAGAATAACAAATTCTGGAGCTGCTATAAACCATCTCATGAAAAGACGAACCTAAAATGAGCGACTAAAATAAAGTGTGTAAATCAAGACTAGTTACTGTTCAGTGTAGTTTAGAGTAAGTTCAGCGTCATGTACAAAATGTGACTATCTGGGATGGGAACCATTTTTAATTAGGTAGAATTAGCTTTCTGTGAGCTTCATCTCATTTTATTGAACACCTTTCCCCCTACCACCTTGACTCTCAATCTTTGTGCCTTTATAAGCCTGTAAAAGAGGAAAATGTTTTATGAGTCTCTGACTTTGTCATGTGATTAGTTTGCTGAGTTTGGTTTGTTATAACAGAATACCTTTGACTAGGTGGCTTAAACAGCAAACCTGTATATCTCACAGTTTCGGAGGCTGAAATTTGAGATCAGTGTGCCAGCATGGTTGGGTTCTTGGGTGAAGGTCCTCTTCCTGGTTTGCGGACAACCACCTTCTCATTGTATTTTCATATGGCAGAGACCAGAGAGGGGAACCAAGTGATCTTGTCTCTCTTTATGGGGGCACCAATCCCATCATGTGGGTTTCACACTCATGATCTAATTACCTCCTAATGGCTCCATCTCCAAATAATATCATATTGGGGATTAGGAGTTTCAACATAAATTAATAAAGTTTGGGGCGGGAGCATGATCATCTCATCCATTTCACAACCCTTCCAAGCTTATTTGTATTTTAAAGGAGAGCATTTGTATGAAGAACCTTAAAGGAATTCTTTTTTAGAAGCTTCTTGATATTCCTTAGTCTTATCACATAAATATTTCTCTAGAGAATCATCTTCTACAGCTACTTTAAAGTCAACATCATCCAGGAACAACTTAACTTTTCTGCAAGAGGGATAAACCTTTGGAAAAAAAAGTACAGTAATGATTAGTAGCAATTATAAGGATTGATTGCTTATCAATCTTAGCTTTGTTAAGGATTGCTTATTGGTTGCTTGTGATTGGGAGGTGTGCCCAAGAGGAGGCCTAACATAGTTTCTGATTAATATAGTTCAGCAGAGGGAACTTGCCTACTCAGCATGGGGAAATGTAAAAAATATGGCTGAGAAGGAGTGAAAATTAAGTGGTCAGAATGTCTTTTCATGCATGAACAGCAGGCAGGCAGTGTGGAGCTAGTGTGTCGTGAAGGCCTTGCATGGTTTGAAGAGTCAAATAATATTTCTTGCCACTGTAACTGAGAAATGTTGAGGGAATTTTTGCATAAAGTTCATTTCTTTTGGGATTCTAGGAATGGCAGACCAAAGAGAAGCTATAAGAATGGAGGCGTAAGAACTAGTTATTAAAAGAAACACTTATCACTTTATGACTAATGTTTTTTTTGTAGATTAGGAGTTTGTTTGCATCACTGTTGTCCAGGGGAATCCAACTTCAAATCTCCTTGCTATAAACAACATTCCTTAAGCCATGAACCCATCCCATCAACCATCAGACATTATACAGATACTGCTTTGACAATGACTCACATTCCCATCTGGGTAGAAATGAAAGTCTTGTAAAATTTAAGCAGATAGTTAGACTAGAAAGATAGGTCTCTGTAGTTCTAGCCAGTGTTTAAGCTGATAAAAATAGTTTAAAAATGAATTAATGGGACTGTGTAAAATCTTTAAAATATGAAAATTTTCATTTACTATAAAAGAGGATGTTGTCTAATCCTATTTTGTTATTAGTTTTATTTCAATTTACAATTAATGTTATGAATAAACATCAATGTTGCCAGACCCAAGACTGGAAAATCATAGTACCTTTACACACAAGGGGTGAAGTCCCAGCTAGAACCAACTTCTTTTTGTATTTTTATGTAAAAAAATTTGGAAGATTTAAAAAATGTGTCCCAAATGTGGGAGACTGTGAATTCCAGGGGCACACATATGGTGCTAAATTGGCATTGCTAACTGGGAGCAAATTGGACTTATTTTAGTCTATTCTTACAATTAAATTTTTCATTTGTGGTAGAGTTCTGTGTAGCAAACAGGAGTAATAGTATACAGTACCCCACTTCCTTTTTTTTTTTTTTAATAGATGTGGCATGTCTTAAATTAATTCCCCTTGCTTGATGACAGTACTCTCAAGGTAGGTGCTTAAGCTGTTCAGGTGAGCAAGTAATTTATGACCAGACCAAATACAACGAGAGGATGCTAAACGAAGCTTCTGAGCAGGGCTAGAAAATAGTTGCTGCTTCAAATGCTTCCCAGCAGATTGGGCCACATGAAAAGTGAGATTTATTGTTACTGATGACTCCTACTAACACTGCAGTGAGTTCTCACTCTGTCTTACCCCTTCCTTCCCTCCACTCTGCTGCACAGCTTGGTCCAAGCTGTTTACAGTCTGGAGGAGATGGGAGGGAGGGGGACTACTCTCCTGGTGGTGAACTAGGATGGTTTGCTTCTTTTTTTTTTTTTTTAATTAATTTATTTATTTTAGTTGGGGGCTAATTACTTTACAATATTGTAATAATAGTTTTTGTAATAGTTTGCTTCTTTAGATCAGGACATGTGGAAGCACATTGGTCCTGCAAAGATGAAGGACCAAAGAAGACACAGTCTTTACCACTAGAGGTAGCAAACCCTGATTTCATTTTTTAAGAGTTAAAGAAGAGGGAGAGATAAACATTTGATATGAATGTTGAAGTTTGAGACAACCAAGAGCACAGGAGAACAATACCTGGACTGTTGAGGATATGGTCAAAGTCAGTATGACATTTTTGAGGAATTATTTCCTGAATTTTTACACAGATTTCTAGTTCTGTTGGAATTCAAAGATCTATCAACAGAGTTATAAACAAACTCTGTCTTGGTACTGCATTGGTTTTTCACATTTGCAAATTTTTCTTTCCAGGTTTATGTGGAATTTTGAGTGGTTGAATCAAGCTCAGTGCCTAACTTTTAAGACATCTTACAACCTGATACATAAAAGTAAAAGTGGTTCTGTACTTTCCAATATTAAATTTTCTCAAATTATTTTATTTTTAAAATGGGAATACAGGAATATTATAATAGAAAAAGTTTCTAGAAAAAGTTCCTGACATGACAAGGAAATTTTTAATAAAGATTAAACTAATATCTCAGCTGAGCATTAATAACTTACATAGACTAGTTACCTAATGGGGACACCATTTCAACATGATGTCAAACAGTAACATTGAGATGTACAATTAATGTGAGGAAAACATATCTGCTTAAATGGAAAAATTAGTGACCTATTAGCAGTAGCATCAACAACAAGTTATATCACCCCAATCACCCTAGTTCTGCTTTTTGTGACCCCAAACAATCAGCCTTTGTCTAAGGAGCTACCAAACTTGTTACTTTTATGAAATGAGAGGAAACAGTTTCTCATTTTAAGTTTGTCATCATCAGTGGGATGATAGCCACAAGTCAGGGATGTTCTCCATAACTCTCACAGTCATGCAGCCTAGGAACTTTTTCAGCTCTAAACTGAATGTCCTGCAGAGCATGTCTGTCAGATATTGTATATAGAACACAGGAAGTGTCCTACCATCCTACCTCCATTTCAGATCTAAACCTCAATCTATCTTAAAAGATCCAACCAAATTTGAGTCTTAGAGCATTTGTTACTTTCAAAGTAGTTTTTAAAAAAATCTTTGAAAATAGCAACCACCAATTTTCCTAATGAGTTACCTTATAAGCCAACTTTAATAAACTCACATTTAAACTAAACAGACTGGACCAAAAGGAAAACTTTATTACTTTAAGAAATTAGCTTCTATTAATACAGTGAGTATCTTACCCCCAGGTGATGGTTTCAGAGCATGGCAATAGTTCAGTTTTAATGAATTCCAAAAATCAATTACCAGTGCTTTATTAATTTGTTATAAATGGCTCAATTTGCTAATTAAATCCAGGAAATGGCTTCCAAGTACTTAACACCTAATCTTTTGGTTTTTTTATTTTCTTGTATTCATTTAGAATGTAAAGAAAAGACTGCAGTTGGAAACTGGTTATTTACATCATTAAACAATCTTGGATATAGGTGAGCATAGTCCATACCAGATGCTCTTGTGACCTTTGAGAGCAAGGCAGGCAACAGTAAGTATTTGGATAGCTTATTATCCCAACATTTTATTCCTGATTTTTCTGTCTGTAGCCCTTACCTCATAACCTTATTTCCCCCCTTCCTCTATTCTCACCCCATGGTCCTGCTTTGCTAGGCAGCAGCAGCTGGATTTGACTTTATTCACATTAATTCTAACTTGTCTTCTGTTCTCTTCTTTTGGGGTCTTTTCTCCATTAAGACACGTGGACAGTCAAGTTTACCTTTACTCTTTGATCCGGCAGAAATTTTGCTCAAATTTGGTAGTTTCAATCATCTTGGCGTTTTAATTAAAAATAAATATTTTATTTACTAGATCTGTTTTTGTCCTTCTGCAAACCATTTTGGTGACTCTTGAGTCATACCGCATAGTTACATTCTGCTCTGACTATACATATTTTAGCTTGAAGGACCAAGCCATCTGGGTATGTGCTATTGTGGTCTGTGCTGGTGAGTTCCTAGGCCTGGGGTTGCTAAGGTGGTGAACCTATAGTTAAGCACAGAGTGATCCTCTGGGGACACATTTTACAACATTATACTTTATTTAGGCAATGTTTTGGGCTGAAATTTATAGATTTGGGGCATGCCCGGAGAGCCAGGAGGTCTATAAGAGTTCACATCTGTCCCATGGCTCTGTCAACATGTTCATTAGAATAGATAGACCAGTTTGCCTCCACTGATGAAGGTGTTTTCACAATTCAAAATATTTCACAGTATTTCCAGGTTTCATGAAATTTAATGAGAGACAAAATGTGTTGATGAAATCTAGCTTCTTAATGCAATAATATCTTCTCTTCAGTTTTCAGATATATTTAGAATTACTAAAAACTCATTAATGTTGGCAGGTCATTAGAAGTTAAAATTTCCCATTGCCGTGATCTTCAGTTTAGATTAGAATAGCAGTTGTTTTCATTAATGATCCAGTTAATGATCACAGTATCTATGTGTTTAAGGTATGAGGATAGGAGCTCTAGCTGATTGTATTTTCTTCTCCTGAAGAATAAGCACTAATGTCACAGACGCTTTACAAATTTTGAGCAGATTGTACTTGGTTGTAAGGCCAAATTGTGTTTTTCCAACCTAAAATAATAGAGTTTTATAAATATTGGACTGACAGTAAAGATTTGGGAATTCTAAAGACACCAGATCAGATAAATTCTCTAAGGGAGAAGGTAAGAAATCTTGGAAAAAATTCCTAGAATCTTTGCCAATTTGTCCATAATGATTTCATTGAAAAGTTTATTTTTATAGTATGATGAATAAAATGTTTCCATATTTGAGCTTCCATATTTCTCTCAGCATGTTACTTCCCAAAAGTAATTTACTAAAAACTCTTTTAAAATAACATAAAACTATCATAGATTTAAGGGACTAGATCTGACAAACAGAGTGCCTGATGAACTATGGACAGAGGTTCGTGACATTGTACAGGAGACAGGGATCAAGACAGTCCCCAAGAAAATGAATTGTAAAAAAAGCAAAGTGGCTATCTGAGGAGGCCTTACAAATAGCTGTGAAAAGAAGAGAAGCCAAAAGCAAAGGAGAAAAGGAAAGATATACCCATTTGAATGCAGACTTCCAAAAAGTAGCAAGGAGAGATAAGAAAGCCTTCCCCAGTGATCAGTGCAAAGAAATAGAGGAAAACAATAGAATGGGAAAGACTAGAGATCTCTTCAAGAAAATTAGAGATATCAAGGGCACATTTCATGCAAAGATGGACTCAATAAAGGACAGAAATGGTATGGACCTAACAGAAGCAGAAGATATTAAAAGAGGTGGCAAGAATACACAGAAGAACTGTACAAAAAAGGTCATCATAACCCAGATAGTCATGATGGTGTGAACATTCACCTAGAGCCAGACATCCCGGAATGTGAAGTCAAGTGGGCCTTAGGAAGCATCACTACGAAAAGAAAAAGGAAGCATCTCTACGAACAAAGCTAGTGGAGGTGATGAAATTCCAGTTGAGCTATTTCAGTCCTAAAAGATGATGCTGTGAAAGTGCTACACTCAATATGCCAGCAAATTTGGAACATGCAGCAGTGGCCACAGGACTGGAAAAGGTCAGTTTTCATTCCAATCCCTAAGAAAGGTAATGCTAAAGAATGCTCAAACTACCGCACAACTGCACTCATCTCACACGCTAGTAAAGTAATGCTCAAAATTCTCCAAGCCAGGCTTCAGCAGTATGTGAACCATGAACTTCCAGATGTTCAAGCTGGTTTTAGAAAAGGCAGAGGAACCAGAGATCAAATTGCCAACATCTGTTGGATCATTGAAAAAGCACGAGAGTACCAGAAATACATCTATTTCTGCTTTATTGATGACGCTAAAGCTTTGTGTGGATCACGGTAAACTGTGGAAAAATCTGAAAGAGATGGGAATACCAGACCACCTGACCTGCCTCTTGAGAAATCTGTATGCAGGTCAGGAAGCAACAATTCAAATTGGACATGGAACAACAGACTGGTTCCAAATAGGAAAAGGAGTACATCAAGGCTGTATATTGTCACCTTGCTTATTTAACTGATATGCAGAGTACATCATGAGAAACGCTGGGCTGGAGGAAGCACAAGCTGGAACCAAGATTTCCGGGAGAACTATCAATAACCTCCGATATGCAGATGACACCACCCTTATGGCAGAAAGTGAAGAAGAACTAAAGAGCCTCTTGATGAAAGTGAAAGAGGAGAGTGAAAAAGTTGGCTTAAAGCTCAACATTCAGAAAACAAAGATCATGGCATCCAGTCCCATCACTTCATGGCAAATAGATGGGGAAACAGTGGAAACAGTGGCTGACTTTTTTGGGGGGGGCTCCAAAATCACTGCAGATGGTGACTGCAGCCATGAAATTAAAAGACACTTGCTCCTTGGAAAGAAAGTTATGACCAACCTAGACAGCATATTAAAAAGCAGAGACATTACTTTGCCAACAAAGGTCCATCTAGTCAAGGCTATGGTTTTTCCAGTGGTCATGTATGGATGTGAGAGTTGGACTATAAAGAAAGCTGAGTGCGAAGAATTGATGCTTTTGAACTGTGGTGTTGGAGAAGCCTCTTGAGAGTCCCTTGGACTGCAAGGAGATCCAACCAGTCCATCAGGAAAGGAAATCAGTCCTGAATATTCATTGGAAGGACTGATGCTGAAACTGAAACTCCAATATTTTGGCCACCTGATGTGAAGAGCTGACTCATTTGAAAAGACCCTGATGCTGGGAATGATTGAAGGCAGGAGGAGAAGGAGACGACAGAGGATGAGATGGTTGGATGGTATCACCGGTTCAATGGACGTGAGTTTGAGTAAGCTCCAGGAGTTGGTGATGGACAGGGAGATCTGGTGTGCTGTAGTCCATGGGGTCGCAAAGAGTTGGACAGGACTGAGCAACTGAACTGAACTGAACTGATCATAGAATCATAGAATATTAGAGCCAGAAGATATCTAATTTACAATATTTGATTACAACTATTCCATATAGCTTAAGATAAGATATTAGGAATTTTCAGTAGTTCTTCCATTAATATTTCCTGGGATCAGATTGCCCAAGGCACTGGGGGATAATCTTATACTCTGTTTATTAGTACCAGTGCCTAGAACATAAAATGTCCTTTAAAATGTCTGTAGAATGGATGAATGAGAGAATGAATGGAAGGTAGGATGTATATACCAGATAGACTGAAGTGCTAGTCTCTGTTTAGCATTACTCTTACTTAATGATATGAAAATGAAGGGAGCATAATTACCTTTCAGTTTGTGAATGTACTAGGTTCCTAGTTCTTAATTTAGTTTTCTTCCTCCTTTAACCTTCTATACCTATAATCTATTGTTTACAGAATGGTGACTTTTATCTTTTTATTATTATTATTTTTATTTGGAATATAGTTGCTTTACAATGTTCTAGTAGTTTCTGCTGTACAGAAAAGTAAATCTGTCATATACATATATCCCCTCTTCCTTGGATTTCCTTCCCATTTAGGTCACCACACAGCATTGAGTAGAGTTTCCATGCTATACAGTCAGTTCTCATTAGTTAGCTATTTTATATAAAATAGTATTAGTTATCTTTTTTATACATAGTAGTGTATAGATGCCAGTCTCAGTCTCCCAATCAATCCCCAAACCCCCTTCCCCCCTGGTATTCATACATTTATTCTGTAGAAAACAGTGACTTTTAAAAAATGTAAATGATATAATGTCACACTTCTGTTTTGAATTCTTCTAATTTTCATTGTAGTTAGTACAAAATTCAGCCATTTATCATGACCTACAAATACATATTAGTCTGATCCTTACTCAAACATATCCAATCTCTTCTTCCATGGCTCTTTTCCGCTTGCTCTGCACACTGGTCACATTGTCCCTTTTTCTGTTTGTAGCTGGTTTCCACCTCAGGACTGTTACCCTTTCCTGGAAGGCAGACTTTGCATACCTGGCTTCTCTCCAGTATATAGTTTTCACCAAAAGTCATCATGGTAAAGAGGTCTGTCTTGACCACTCACCCATTCCCTGAACCTCCTCTAGCACTTCCTGCCAGGTCACTCTATTTTCATAGAGCAGTGATTACTTTATGATATTATCTCCTGGGACAACCATCTTTACTGCTGTGTCCTCACTGTCTAGAACAGGAGCTGGCTCAGGCTGAATGCTGCTTTTTTTTAAGTTGTTTAAATGCTGTTGTTTTTTTTTTTAAGTTGACATATAATCAACATGTATGGATATGAGAGTTGGACTATAAAGAAAGCTGAGTGCTAAGAATTGATGCTTTTGAACTGTGGTATTGGAGAAGACTCTTGAGAGTCCCTTGGACAGCAAGGAGATCCAACCAGTCCATCCTAAAGGAAATCAGTCCTGAATATTTATTGGAAGGACTGATGCTGAAGATGAAACTCCAATACTTTGGCTACCTTATGTGAAGAACTGACTCCTTGGAAAAGACCCTGATGCTGGGAAAGATTGAAGGCAGGAAGAGAAGGGGATGACAGAGGATGAGATGGTTGGATGGTATCACCGACTCAATGGACATGAATTTGAGTAAGCTCTGGGAGTTAGTGATGGACAGGGAGGCCTGGTGTGCTGCAGTCCATGGGGTCTCAAAGAGTCAGACATGACTGAGCAACTGAACTGAACTGAATAATCAACGTATAACATTATATTAGTTTCAGATGAATGTCCCACATGCTGCAATGAAGACCCTATGTGCTACAACTAAGACTTGATGCAGCCAAATAAATAAATAAACAAATATTTTAAGAATGAAGTATTTTTTATTGCATTAAAAAACGTCTCTACCAGGAAGATCATTGAAGATTGATTTTGCTCCTTGTCTGAGCTCTCAGTGCTCTCTGGGTATATGTGTAGTTACCAGGTTACTGTACATCCTACCACTTATTCACCATCTTGTTCATCAATTGTAATCTCCTATTTGGGATGATCTCTAGCATCTCATGTCAGTAGATTTCAGATTCTGGTCATACCAGATTTCAGTAAGTTATTTTGAAAAAAGATAGGCTTAAATTTATTAGACACATGTTATGCCACATACAGGGCTTCCCCAGTGGCTCAGCAGTGCAGGAGATGCACGAGATGTGGGTTCGATCCCTGGGTTGGGAAGATCACCTGAAGGAGGACATGGCAACTCATTCCAGTATTCTTGCCTGGAGAATCCCATGGACAGAAGTGCCTGGAGGGTTACAGTCCATAAGGTCGCAAAGAGTTGGACAGGACTGAAGTGATGATGACACGAGCACGATGCCACAACATACAGTGCAAGCAGATGTTACTTTTGGGTCATATTTATTTAAGGGTTAAGAACACAGACTCAGAAAGCCCCACATAGCCTTGGGAAATGATCAATGTGACAGAGAATGCTGATTGCTTACCTCTCCAATCCCTTTTCCCTTTCTACTTTTCTATAAACATCTTGGTTTTATTTTGGATAATCATGGGCCCAATGGAAAGGTCTCATTTCCTTGCCTCCATTGCAGCTAGGTATAGACAACAATGTGCAAATAGATGATGTTGAGTGGGACTTTGGGAAAAATGTTTAATGGATTAATTCAGCTCTTATTGTACCATGGTAGCTTGAAAAATTTGGAGAAGGAAATGGCAACCCACTCCAGTATTCTTGCCTGGAGAATCCCAGGGACGGGGGAGCCCGGTGGGCTGCCGTCTATGGGGTCGCACAGAGTTGGACACGACTGAAGCGACTTAGCAGCAGCAGCAGCTTGAAAAATTTGGCCACAATATTTTGTAGTTTCTCTCACTACTGGGTGGGGTCTGTTTCCCTATCCTTTGAATATGGCTGGTCTGGTGACTTTCATTGTTTCTTTTTTGAATGGTATCTTTTTTTTTTCATTTTTTAAATTGCAGTGTAGTTGATGTACAATATTACATAAATTACAGGTGTACATCATAGTGATCACAATTTGAAAGGTTGTATTCAAGACTCAGACATGACTTAGCACCTGAACATACACACACAACACATTCCATTTATAAAGTGGATGCGCAGTTGCATCTAGCCTGCCAGGCTCTGTCCATTGAATTCTCCAGGCAAGAATACTGGAGTGGTTTGCCATTCCCTTCTGCAGGGGATCTTCCTGACCCAGGGGTGGAACCCAGGTCACCCACACTGCAGGCAGATTCTTTACTGTCTAAGCCACCAGGGAAGTCCATTCCATTTATAGTTATAAATACTGATAAAATACATCCTTGTAGCTTACTTACTTGTTCATAATAGTTTGTATCTCCTAATCCCCTACCCCTATCGTACATATTTCCCCTCTTCTCTCCCCACTGATAACTACTAGTTTATTCTTTATATCTGTGAGCCTGTTTCTTTTTTGTTATATTCATTAGTTAATTTTTTTTAGATTCCACATAAGTAACTTCATATAGTATTTGTCTTTCTCTGCCTGACTTATTTCACTCAGACTTATACATTCCAAGTCCATCCATTTTGTTGCAAAGTGCAAAATTTCATTCTTTTATGGCTGAGTAGTATGCCATTATGATACCTTCTTTATCATTCATCTGTTGATGGACTCTCAAGTTGCTTCTGTATCTTGGCAATTGTAAATAATGCTGCTGTGAACATTGGGCTGCATGTATCTTTTCAAATTAGTGTTTTCTTTCCCTTTTTTTTTGGCTATATACACAGGTGTGGAATTGCTGGGTCATGTGATAGTTCTATTTTTAGCTTTCTGAGAAACTGCCATACTGTTCTCCATAGTGACTGCACCAATTTACATTCCCACCAACAGTGTATGAGGATTCCCTCTTCTTCACATCCTTACCAACATTGTTATTTGTGTTCTTTTAGATGATAGACATTCTCGTAGGTATGAGGTGATATCTCATTGTGGTTTTAATTTTCATTTCTCTAATGATTAACACTTTACCCATAGCAGGCAGACACTTGATAAATTTTCAAGATAATAGCTTTGAAAGTCAGGAATCCCTAACCCTTCAAGTCCATTTATTATTTTAAAATTAGCCTGGAGTCCTTAGGTGTGTGTATTTCTTGTCATAGTGTTTAGAGACGGTTCCCCTAATCTCCTCTAAACATTAACAGAAATACTCAAGTCAGAAAGAAGAGAGGAATGAAGTTAGGAAAATAGAAGAAGAACTAACCCCCTTTTTGGCCTCGAGCTTTGGCAGACAGAAGGGATAACAAGAGGGAGAATATGGAGCCAGATAAATATGTGGCCTGATTTTCTCTCGCATGGCTTTAGCCTGGGTTGAGAGAGTCTGGGCAACTAGTATATCAATGGCATGAGACTTTTCCTTGCTCTCCTGACCGGGACTGAAGGAGGAGGCTGAGCAGAGAGATCCTGATCAACATGGAGAAGGGAGTAGGTTGGACACTAACATGAGAGACAGTGAGGTGAGGTGATTGACCCCACAGCAGGTGTTGAGAAAAGGCCATCAGGCCAGGGGACTATATGGAGGCAGTATGGAAAACCACAAGTGTGAAGCGAGTAAAAATCATGGGAAAGCTGAATTGGAAAGAGGAAGAAGCTTGTTTCTTCTGGGAACAAAATCCAAGCCAAAGGAATAGATCATGAACTTGCTGGCTGTAATTTGTAGCAACAGAGGCCAGGGAAGCAAACCATCACCCAAAGGACAAGAGACCTCATTTCAGACACCAGCAGTGCCAGTGCAAGGACTGGCATGAGGCTGGTGGCCACTTCATCCCAACACCAGGAGACTATAATACCTAAAATGATGTGACTTCAGTGGGGGTTGAGTAAGATAAGAGGCTCTTGTGAGACAGAATTTTTATCCATATGAAAGATTGAGCATTACTTGAAGGGAATGTTAAATGACCCGATTGGATCAGGAATCTCTCAGAAACCCACTAGGTATTGCGTGCAGAAAAAGGAAGCAGGACAGATTGCTTTTAGACAAAATAAGGAGCTTAAGTTTTTGCTGCACATCTGAGTTTTAATGTCTGTTACATTTTATAAAGCTGTTTTCCTTGCTTGACTTCAAAAGGGAAATATTGACGGAGAAACTCTCTGGGGTTCCTTCTAGCTTTAAATACTAAGGTTTCAGCACATTTGCATTATTTGTCAAACTCTCCCAGCAGCTTCTTTAGAGGTTTTCTTCTCACCAATAATCTTTCTTTCCATACTCTTGTCTCCTGGGTTGGAACAAGAACACACTTTCCTAAAGGCCTCTTTATTTATATGACTTCCCTGCTCTGAAGCACAGTGTCTTGGAACAGATTAAAACTCCTTTTAGGGATCTTAACATTGCCTATTGTCTGTTTTGTTTGAGGCCCTTTGCAGGATCAAATGTATTTACCATATGTTGAAAGCAGTTGATTCTCCTGGTCTTGGCTTTCTTTTCTAAAAGGCAGCTCTGTCCTCCTTAAAGTTTTTCAGGTCTTTGCTCAGAAATTTTCTTTTTCACACTGATACAGCAGCTTTTTATTAGGCCCTCATTATAGTTTCAATTTCCTAGAAACAATTCCTCAGTGATGCTGGACACACATTTTTATTTGCTGCAAAAAATACTATAGTGGGTGATGTACATAGTTCATTTTTCTATAATTTTTCTTTAAATCCCTTCACATGTGTAATTGCAAAGGGACTTAATTTTCATAATTTATTTTCCCTTTAAATGTTTTCTATACAGTTCTGCCCTTGGGGAAAAAACTCAAGCAGGCCCTCTAACATTTCTTGAGACTGTTCTCTGGTTATTTGAAGTCAAATAATCAGAGTTGTAGTTTAGTTGTTAAAATGCCCAATCTCTTGTACTAGTTAGGTTCAAAAGGGAGAAGATATATATATATATGTATATATATATATATACATATATATATATCTATGGCGGATTCATGTTGAAGTTTGACAGAAAACAACAAAATTTTGTAAAGCAATTATCCTTCAATTAACAAATGAATAAATTAAAAAAACAACATTAAAAAAAGAAAAATTCAGTCTTACTTTGTATTTGTGTCTCTTCACCTCTTCAAGTACTAGTAATACTCAGACAGGTATTTGAGGAGAAGATGGGGGTTATGGTCTGCTCCTTGCTTTTTCCTTGTTTTACTCCTTCTTTCTTTCTCACCAACCACATTTTCTGACCCCTCCAGCATGAGAGTTTTGGAAGGGAGAAGATGCAAGGAGATGCAAGAATGTTGACAGGGCATTTAGCATATATTCCTGCTTTCAAAGGATATCATATTATATTCTTGTTCTCAAATAAAAATAATGTTTAAATGATTTTAAATTTAAAAAAAATGAGGCTTTCTAGAGTAGTTTATGTTATTGCATACAACTAAATATAAGTAATACACATAGTGGGTTTTGCTATTTTTCTTTAATTTCTCTTCCTGAAGAAACTGGAAATAGCTTTAATAATTGTATATGAAGAGCTATAATTTCCAGTATGGTGGCTACCAACCACGTGTAACTATTGAAATAGAAATTAATTAAAATTAAAAATTAAGGTTTTCAGGTATACTAATAACAGTTAAGTGCCAATAGTCAAAAGTAGCTTATGGCTATTATGTCAGATAGTCCAGGTAGAGGACATTTACATCATCACAGACAATTCTGTTGGACGATGTAATCATATATTCCATATGTCCCACAAAGGGCTTATTCACTCACTTTGAGCTTGTATGCTTCAGCAACTTGATTACTAAATTCTTGTTTTTTTTTTGTTTTGCATTTTCTCAATAGTTTGCCTATAAGGCTTTAAAAAAACTTAATATATTTCTTGCCTTTTATTAAATCCACCATATTGAGAAATAATTTACATATAATAAATACACTCATTTAAAACATATACTTTTGGAGGCTGCTGGGCCCTGAACAAGTTGAAGGCAGTGGTCTGACCTGGCCTCCACCATGCTGTTGGTGAGACCTCAGGAGGCTCAGATATGCGTTCACATGCCAGGAGATGAGGCAATGGGGGTGAGGGCTTTGGAGTTTATTGGCCATGGATTGTATGTTAGGGAATTTTTAATAGAAATAGGGTTTTCATATGAGTGAAAGGGAAAGGCCTCACTGTATAACTGCATGTATGCCTACCTTGTCATGGTGTGAAAGCCAGTCAATGGCAGAAATAAGGTTTAGATCACTTAAGGTTTAGATCTTGATTACTGTGTCATGGTGAAGAACTTCACAGAGATCAAATAAGTATCACCATCTTTACAGGTGAAAGAATGACGCTTGAAGCATAGACTGTTGCCTGCTGATTACTTACTTTCTGGGAGCACAAAGATGACCTAATGATGTCCTTGGTGAGGAATTTGACAGTTTGAATCTTCAGGAGTAACTTAGAGTATTTAAAATTTCCAAGATTGCAAAAAGAATACTGCTTTTGGGAAGTTCATAAATGTACATATAAAACAGTGTGGATATAAATAAAATAATGTACAAAAAATAAATAAAATGTATACTTTCAAGTATTTTGGTCACTGTAATTAAAAGATAAAACATTTTCTTCACACAAGAAAGTTTCTTTAAGTCTGTTTAAAATTAACCACCATCTCCAGTTCTGGGCCCAAGCAGTAACTATTCTACTGTCTGTGGCTATACGTTAGTTTAGTCTGTTCTAAATTTCACACAAATGGGCTGATGAAATTTATGCTCTTTTGTGTCTGGCTTCCTTTCCTCAGTCTAATGTTTAGGTTCTTCCATGCTACTTGATTAATTTTTAAGTTTCTGAGTAATATTACATTTTCTGAATATATCAGTTTGTCTTTTCATTCGTTCATTCATTATTTTCCCCATACATTCTTTTGGAAATTTTTAGGTTTAGCTTTTATGTTCAGGACTATGTGCATTGTAAATTACTTTTGTGTACAGCCTTATATAAGGAAAGAGGTTCATTTTTTTTCATATATGTATTCAATTACTTCAGCACTATTAGTAGAAAAAGCTTTATTTTCTTTTTTGTTGCCTTTCTTTATTGAGATCTGTGTCAAAAATCAATATACCATGAATGTGGCTCTATATTCTATTTTAGTGGCCACGAATTTATCCTTCTACCAGTACTTCACTGTTTTGATTACTGTAAGTCTTTAAATCAGATTAAGTTCCCAAACTTTGTTTTTCAATTTTTATGGGTATTCTGTGTAATTTCAATTTTCATGTGAATTTTAGAATCAGCTTATCAAGTTCTACAAAAGTGGGCCACTGGGATTTTAATCTGTAAACATTTAAATAAACCCTTTCCTGGCTTCCCTGGTAGCTCAGTGGTGAAGAATTCACCTGCCAATGCAGAAGACACAGGTTCGATCCCTGATCCAAGAAGATCCCACCTGCTTTGGAGTAACTCAGCTCGTGCGCCACAACTATTGAACTTGTGCTCTAGAGCCCAGGAGCTGCAACTACTGAGCTCACGTGCTGCAACTACTGAAACTGGAGCATCCTAGAGCTTGTGCTCCGCATCAAGAGAAGCCAGCAAAATGAAAAGACCACACACTGCGACTAGACAGTAGCCCCAGGAGCAACGAAGACCCAGTGCAGCAAAATAAAACAAACAAATAAAAAGTTCCTTTATTTCTGTATCAGTTACAATCCAACCTTGCTGTAAAATTACTGGTGTTATGCTGAAAATATCATCTATCTAGTCAGTAGATGAAATTTTTAAAATGGACTTCTTTATAGGATAACTTTTTAAAACTTTTTTCTCATTGTAAACTGTGCTACTTAACATTTGCTAATTAACATCTTTAAGCATAAAAGTCTTAACCTGTTGGTGATTTCTTTTTGTGAGCTAGAGGCCTAGAAGTGACATTGTTGAATCAAAGTTTATGTAAATTTTTAATTTTACTGTATACAAAAATTCTAAATAACATATTAGCAAACAGAATACTACAGTACATCCAGAGTAACATATCACGACTGAGAAGGACTCATTCCATGAATGCAAGCCTATTTTAATACCAGAAATTATTGTATTTACCAATTAAAAGAGAAAGCAATAATTATATAGTAGATACTGGAAAACCTTGAATGAAAGAGGATATTCATAAAACATCTAAGTATAATAAGAATAGCAGGATATGCTTAAATCAGTAAAGGCTTATTAGAAATAAATAGCAAGTGTGAAGCATCACTACAAACAAAGCTAGTGGAGGTGATGGAATTCCAGCTGAGCTATTTCAAATCCTAAAAGATGATGCTGTTAAAGTGCTGCACTCACTATGCCAGCAAATTTAGTAAACTTAGAGTGGGCACAAGACTGGACAAGGTCAGTTTTCATTCCAATACCAAAGAAAGGCAATGCCAAAGAATGTTCAAACTGTCGTACAATTGCACTCATCTCAAATGCTACCAAAGTAATGCTCAAAATTCTCCAAGTGAGGCTTCAATGGTACATGAACCAAGAACTTCCAGATATTTAAGCTGAATTTAGAAAAGGCAGAGGAACCAGAGATCAAATTGCCAACATCCACTGGATCATAGAAAAAGCAAAAGAATACCAGAAAAACATCTACTTCTGCCTTATTGACTACGCCAAAGCTTTTGACTGTGTGGATCACAACAAACTGGAAAATTCTGAAAGAGATGGGAATACCAGACCACCTGTCTTGCCTCCTGAAAAGTCTGTATTCAGGTCAAAAAGCAACAGTTAGAACTGGACATGGAACAACAGACTGGTTCCAGATTGGGAAAGGAGTATGTCAAGGCTGTATACTGTCACCCTGCTCATTTAACCTAAATGCAGAGTACATCATGTGAAATACTGGGCTGGATGATTGCCGGGAAAAATATCAATAACCTGAGATATGCAGATGACACCACCCTTATGGTAGAAAGTGAAGAAGAACTAAAGAGCCTCTTGATGAAAGTGAAAGAGGAGAGTGAAAAATCTGGCTTAAAACTCAACATTCAAAAAACTATGATCATGGCATCCAGTCCCATCACTTCATGGCAAACAGATGGGAAAACAATGGAAACAGTGACAGACTTTATTTTTTGGGCTCCAAAATCACTGCAGATGGTGACTGCAGCCATGAAATTAAAAGACACTTGCTCCTTGGAAGAAAAGTTATCACCAACCTAGACAGCATATTAAAAAGCAGAGACATTACATTGCCAACAAAAGTCCATCTAGTCAAAGCTATGGTTTTTCCAGTAGTCATGTATGGATGTTAGAGTTGGACTATAAAGAAAGCTGAGCACTGAGGAATTGATGCTTTTGATCTGTGGTGTTGGAGAAGACTCTTGAGAGTCCCTTGGACTGCAAGGAGATCCAACCAGTCCATCCTAAAGGAGATCAGTCCTGGGTGTTCATTGGAAGGTCTGATGTTGAAGCTGAAACTCCAATACTTTGGCCATCTGATGCCAAGAACTGACTCATTAGAAAAGACCCTGATGCTGGCAAAGATTGAAGGCTGGAGGAGAAGGGGACAACAGAGGATGAGATGGTTGGATGGCATCACTGACTCAGTGGGCATGGATTTGAGCAAGCTCCTGTAGTTGGTGATAGGGAAGCCTGATGTACTGCTGTCTGTGGTGTCACAGAGAGTTGGACACGACTGAGCAACTGAATTGAATTGAACTGAGTAAGTGTGAAGTGAAAGTGCTAGCCGCTTGGTCATGTCTGACTCTTTGCCACCCCATGGACTGTAGCCCGCCAGACTCCTCTGTCCGTGGGAATCTCCAGGCAAGAATAGTGGAGTGGGTTGCCTGCCCTTCTCTAGGGTATCTTCCCAACTCAGGGATTGAACCCAGGTCTCCTGCATTGCAGGTGGATTTTTTACCATCTGAGCCATGAAGCAAGCCAAAAAAGTCTTCAGGGACCACTCCACTGTCAGGTCAGCATGCCGAGCATCCCATCTGACCTGACATTAGCAGATTCTACCTAATAGGTTCCAGTATGAGAATAATGAGTTTGATTTTTTATTTTTGTTTTGTTTCTTACAACTCTATCGTAAACTATACTAGAATATAGAGGGACTTCTACATCTTTCAAGATGTGTTTAATTGTCTGTTTATTATAACTTTTGGGGCACATATACTAGTGAATAGTAATTTATGCAGTGTCCCTTGTCATTAGCAATTTATAAATATGAAGTGTTTTTCAGGTGACTTATAGTTGGATGCGATAGTGACCGTTGTGGCCACATGTTGATGTCCCGGAGAACATATCGATCCAAACTGGTGCTGCCATTTGTGACAGAAAATGTTCATTTCCTCGGCCCCAGTGACAAAAATTTTTTACTTGGGGGGGGGGACACAGGACAGCTATTAACATAGTGAAGAAACTTCACAGGCCTAAAGAAACAATTAAAAGGAAGGAGATAGATTTCTATCATGACACAGAATCCCACTCCTGAGAAAACACAAATAAGCCTGAAGTTTTGAATCATTAGTAGGATTCAAGGCTAGTGTTTTCAGTTGCAGTCTCATTGTTCGTATTCTCCCAGCATCCTTAATCCTGGGGAAACCAGGGCACTATATGGCCTATTGTTTCAAGACGTTTCTTTCCAGCATCATCCCACCAGGCAGGTGAGTGTAATTACAGGATTTGTGATAGCAGATCCCCAGCTCCCAAGTCAAGTATTTCCCTCCTCTCTGTTGCTGTCTCCATCTTACTTGACTCAATAAATCTTTCTGACATCGCTGAACACTTCAAAAGAAACCAGAGGAAGAAAGCTTGCTTACTTCCCTACTAGGTTCAAAGCTATTTTTTCAGTTTGAAAAATAGTAGCATACTGTTACACAGTGTTGGGGTGACAGGACCTACCATGAGATCCATAGGAAAGAGAATGTGAGAAAGTGGATAAATACACAAAACTACAGAAGATTTTGATTCTCAAACCCAGAGACTGTTCTGAAAATAAAGGTTGTTGAGAACTGATAAAACTTACAGATCTCCTAATGTGAAAAACCAGAGAATTCCTAAGTTGTAATCCCCGCTTATGTTCTTTTTATAAATAATCTATAAATTTTCCTGTAAATATAAAAAAAGGGTGGAGAAATCATTAAAGCCTGTACTTAATACAAAACCACTGAAAGGGGGGACTCGCCCATTTGGAGTCCTATCTTAACTGATTTTTGAATTTTTAAAATAAATAGCAAATGTTATTCTAAATGATGAAACATAGATATTTCTGTCACAACTAGGAAAAGAGCAGAAATGACCAGTATTTTATTAGTGTTAAACATTATTTCGAAGTTCTCTAAAATGCAATAGGAAAAGAAAGATATAACAACTGAATTATTGGAAGCAAAAACATAAACATTTTTTTCTCTTTTTTTGTCTATGATATCTTAATATCCTTAGAAATTTCTGATGACTGAATTATGCCCCCTCTAAATTTATATGTTGAAGTCCCACCCCCCAATGTGACCTCTTTGGAGATAGAAACTTTAAAGAGGTAAATAAGGTGAAAATAAGGTCATAAGAGTGAGACCCTAATCCAATATGATGGGCATCTTTATAAGAAGAGTATTTTAGGACACAGACTGCACAGATGACTATGCTAAGACACAGCAAGAAAGCTTGGCTGTCTTCTCCAAGCCAAGGAGAGAGGTCTTAGGAAAAACCAACCCTCTGACACCTTGGTCTTGGACTCTAGGCTCCGAAACTGTGAGAAAATTAATTTCTGGAGTTTAAGCCACAGAGTCTGTCATATTTTGTTATGGCAGTTTTAGAAAACTAATACAGAAAACCATGACATACTCATCCTATTAATAATAAAAATCTACAGATTAAAATAAGTGAATTTGGTTAGATGGCTGGATAGAAGATAATTATACATGAATCAAAATTTTTCTTAATGTTATATACAGCCACCTGTAAGTGGAAATTAGAAAAAATTCATAAATGTAATTAACTATATGATGAAGACACGATTTTAGTATCTTGATCTTTTACTACTTGGGTAAACATTGGTTATCATTTCACTTATTTATGACTGTTAAAAAGAAATTCTTTGACTTCAACACAAAGACACTCAGTTTTATACCGCCTTCTATTTATTGCTGGCTGAAATCATTAAGCATGTAAATAATTGTCTCCTTAATTATTGAAAGGATAAGTTTAAATTACTCAGAATGTTAATTGTTAAATGGTTATTTATTCAGATTATGTATAATCAATGTGAAAAAAATATTGAACACAATCAGAAAATTATTGCATAATATCATTTTCACCTCACTGCTGCTGCTGCTAATTCTCTTCAGTCATCTCTGACTCTGTGCGACCCCATAGATGGCAGCCCACCAGGCTACCCTGTCCTTGGGATTCTCCAGGCAAGAACACTGGGGTGGGTTGCCATTTCCTTCTCCAATGCATGAAAGTGAAAAGTGAAAGTGAAATCGCTCAGTCGTGTCCGACTCTTAGCAACCCCATGGACTGCAGCCTACCAGGCTCCTCTGTCCATGGGATTTTCCAGGCAAGAGTACTGGAGTGGGTTGCCATTGCCTTCTCCATTTCACTTCACTAAATTTCATCAAATAGTTTCTGAAAATCAATCTGGAGAGGGGGCTAAGATGGCGGAGGAATAGGACGGGGAGACCACTCTCTCCTCCACAAATTTATCGAAAGAACATCTGAACGCTGACCAAACTTCACAAAACTACTTCTGAAGGCTGGCTGAGGACGTCAGGCTTCCACAAAAACTGCGCATTATCTTCAAAAGAGGTAGGAGAAATTATAAAAGATAAAAAGAGAGACAAAAGAGTTAGGGACGGAGACCCGTCCCGGGGAGGGAGTCGTAAAAGAGGAGGAATTTCCAAGCACCAGGAAACCCTCTCACCGGCGGGTGTGGGGGAGGATTTTTTATCTCGGAGGGCAACGTAACTGGGAGGAAAAAATAAATAAAATCCACAGATTACGTGCCTAAAGCAACTCCCAGCAAAGAACCCCAGACGCTCGCATCATCCGCCACCAGCAAGTGGGGGCTGAACGGAGAGGAGCGGGCGGCATTGCCTAGGGTAAGGACCGGGCCCGAGTGCCCCGAGGGCAATCTGAGGGAGCTAACGTGAGATAGTAACCTAAACTGTGGGACAGCGAGAGAGAGAGAGAACTATCCCGCGAAAAGCCCAACTCTAAGGCACTGCCGGCCCGCTCACAGAACAAAGGACTGAGCGATACCAGAGGAGAGCTAGCCGGCTGCGGACCGCGCCATCCCCCGCCGGACACAGCGGGCAGGCGGGGCCCGCCAGAGCCGGAAAGGGGCAAACTCCGCTCCAGAGAGGGCACCCCCTACCAAACTGCAAACAGGCTCCCAATTTCTAAGCAAAGACTGCCTGAGATCCCGGAGGGTCGACAGCCGCCGGGAGGGTCGCAGCCAGAGACCAGCTCCCCAGAACCGACACAAAGCACACCGGAGCCGGGCGCGCCCGTAAACCGAGGCGGGGACCAGGGAGGTGATAAGCCGCACCGCCCCAACAGGGGAGAGCGCCCTCGCCAAACTCCTGGCAGCTCCGACCGGGAACGGCACAAGCCGCGGGCGAAACCGAGTCTGCGCCTTTGTGGAGTAACCGGGAGCCTGAAGCTGAGCGGCTTAGACCTGGGAAGTGCACGCAGCTCAGGGCCCGCTCCCCGGCCGAGTAACCTGAAGCCTGAGCAGGGTAGACGGGGAAAGCACACACGCCGTGAGCGGGGGCGAACCCAGTGCGGCCGAGACACTGCGAGCTTACCACACACACGCCAGAATTGCAGTGTTCCTTCCTCCCCACAGCACGATTGAACAAGCGAACCTAAAGAGATCACCTCCACCGCTTTGTTGCAGGGCGGAAATTAGATACTGAAGAGATCTCCAAACAGAAGCCAAATAAACAGAGGGAAGCGCTTTGGAAGGGACAGGCCAACAGATTAAGATCCCTGTAGTTAATACCGACTGCATTGAAAAGGACCTATAGATCTTGAAAAGTATAAGCAGGAATAAGGATCTATCTAAAACTGAGCAGATCCCACACTGCTCACAACAGCTCCAGAGAAAGTCCGGGATATATATATTTTTTACTTTTTTTTTTTTTTTAATTAAAAAAAAAAATTTTTTTTTTCTCTTCTTTCCTTTTTCTTCAAGTCCTCTATTACACCTTTAACTTTCATTTTCATAACCCACTATTAACTTGCAAAAAAAAAAAACCCTATTTTTGAAGCAAACTACATACATATATCTTATACCTTTTGTGTTTTCTTTTTTTTAATGCTTTTTTTCCTGTTCTACATTTTTTTACTGTTTCCTTTTTTTACTGTTTTACTGTTTTTTTTTTCTTTTTACACTGTTTCCTTTTTTTCTTTTTTTTTTTTTAGATTGTAAGTTTTATAAGAGTCTAACCTCTACTCTAGATTTTTAATCTTTGTTTTACATATTTGATATCAACTTTGTACATTTAAGAACCCAATCTTTAGGACCCATTTTTACTCAGGAGTGTGATCACTGGCCTGATTACTCTCTCCCCCTATTGATGCTCTTTCTTCTCCCCCAGGGAACCTCTATCTCCCACCCTCCTCCTTCTCTTCTCAACCCAATTCTGTGAATCTCTGAGGGTGATCTGGGTGCCGGAGAACACTTGAGGAACAGGATACTGCCCAGATCTCTCTCTCCCCTCTTGATTCCTCCCTTTCTACTCATGCTCACCTCTATTACCTTCCTCCCCCCTCTCTATGTATCTCTGTGAACCACTCTGAGGGTTCCAAACTGTGGAAAGCACAGAGGGAAGTGCTTACTGGCTATATTGCTCTCTCCACATTTGAATTCCCCTCTTCCCCTCCTGGTTACCTCAACCCACCCCCCCCACCTCATCTCTCCATATAACTCAGTGAACCTTTCTGGGTATCCCTCACTGTGGAGAATCTTTTCACCATTAACCTAAAAGTTTTATTATTGAGGCTGTATGGAAGGAGAAGTCTTCAGGCTACTGCAAGAATAAGACTGAAAGCCAGGGGAAACATTAATTAATAAGAGACCATCCAATAGCCTCCATAAATTCACTGAAACCAAGCTCCACCCAAGAGACAATAAGTTCCAGAGCAAGACATACCACGCAAATTCTCTAGCAACGCAGGAACATAGACCTGAGCATCAATATACAGGCTGCCCAGAGGCACACCAAATCCATAGACATCTCAAAAATTAATACTGGTCACTCCATTGCACTCTAGAGAGCAGAAATTCAGCTCCACCCACCAGAACACCGACACAAGCTCCCCCAACCAGGAAGCCTTGACAAGCCAACTGTCCAACCCCAACCGCAGTGAGGAACCTCCACAACAAAGAGGAACTTCATACTACCAGAATACAGAAGGGCCACGCCTAACACAGCAATCTAAACAAGATGAAAAGGCAGAGAAATACTCAGCAAGTAAAGGAAAATGAGAAATGCCCACAAAGCCAAACAAAAGAGGAGGAGATAGGGAATCTATCTGAAAAAGAATTTAGAATAAGGATAATAAAAATGATCCAAAATCTTGAAAGCAAAATGGAGTTACAAATAAATAGCCTGGAGACAAAGATTGAGAAGATGCAAGAAATGTTTATCAAGGACTTAGAAGAAATAAAAAGGAATCAATATAGAAT
Source organism: Giraffa tippelskirchi (assembly GCF_054371585.1). NCBI lineage: Eukaryota > Metazoa > Chordata > Mammalia > Artiodactyla > Giraffidae > Giraffa > Giraffa tippelskirchi. The sequence goes on from NC_137277.1 coordinate 69,927,872, forward strand.
GAATAATGAAATAAAGGAGATAAAAGACACTCTGGAGGGAACCAACAGTAGAATAACGGAGGCAGAAGATAGGATAAGTGAGGTAGAAGATAGAATGATGGAAATAAACGAAGCAGAGAGGAAAAAAGAAAAAAGAATCAAAAGAAATGAGGAAAACCTCCGGGACCTCTGGGACAATATGAAACGCCCCAACATTCAAATCATAGGAGTCCCAGAAGAAGAAGATAAAAGGAAAGGCCATGAAAAAATACTCGAGGAGATAATAGTTGAGAATTTCCCTAAATTGAGGAAAGAAATAGTCACAGAAGTCCAAGAAACCCAGAGAGTTCCAAACAGGATAAACCCAAGGCGAAACACCCCAAGACACATATTAATCAAATTAACAAAGATCAAACACAAAGAACAAATATTAAAAGCAGCAAGGGAAAAACAACAAATAACACACAAGGGGATCCCCATAAGGATAACAGCTGATCTTTCAATAGAAACCCTTCAGGCTAGAAGGGAATGGCAGGACATACTTAAAGTAATGAAAGAGAATAATCTACAACCCAGATTACTGTACCCAGCAAGGATCTCATTCAGATATGAAGGAGAATTCAAAAGCTTTACAGACAAGCAAGAGCTGAGGGAATTCAGCACCACCAAACCAGCTCTCCAGCAAATGCTAAAGGATCTTCTCTAAACAGGAAACACAGAAAGGATGTTTCAACACGAACTCAAAACAACAAAGTAAATGGCAACGGGATCATACTTATCAATAATTACCTTAAATGTAAATGGGTTGAATGCCTCAACCAAAAGACAAAGGGTTGCTGAATGGATACAAAAACAAGACCCCTATATATGCTGTCTACAAGAGACCCACCTCAAAACTAGAGACACACACAGGCTGAAAGTGAAAGGATGGAAAAACATATTCCATGCAAACGGAGACCAAAAGAAAGCAGGAGTCGCAATACTCATTTCAGATAAAATAGACTTTAAAATAAAGGATGTGAAAAGGGACAAAGAAGGACACTACATAAAGATCAAAGGATCAATTCAAGAAGAAGACGTAACAATCATAAATATATATGCACCCAACATAGGAGCACCACAATATATAAGGCAAATACTAACAAGTATGAAAGGGGAAATTAACAATAACACAATAATAGTGGGAGACTTTAATACTCCACTCACTCATATGGATAGATCAACTAAACAGAAAATTAACAAGGAAACACAAACTTTAAATGATACAATAGACAAATTAGATTTAATTGATATTTACAGGAGTTTCCACCCCAAAACAATCAATTATACCTTTTTCTCAAGTGCACATGGAACTTTCTCCAGGATAGATCACATCCTGGGCCATAAATCTAGCCTTGGTAAATTCAAAAAAATTGAAATCATCCCAGCCATCTTCTCTGACCACAATGCAGTAAGATTAGACCTCAATTACAGGAAAAAAACTATTAAAAGTTCCAACATATGGAGGCTAAACAACACGCTTCTGAATAACCAACAAATCACAGAAGAAATCAAAAAAGAAATAAAATTATGCATAGAAACGAATGAAAATGAAAACACAACAACCCAAAACCTATGGGACACTGTAAAAGCAATACTAAGGGGAAGGTTCATAGCAATACAGGCGTACCTCAAGAAACAAGAAAAAAATCAAATAAATCAACTAACTCTACACCTAAAGCAACTAGAGAAGGAAGAAATGAAAAACCCCAGGGTCAGTAGAAGGAAAGAAATCTTAAAAATTAGGGCAGAAATAAATGCAAAAGAAACAAAAGAGACCATAGCAAAAATCAACAAAACTAAAAGCTGGTTTTTCGAGAAGATAAACAAAATTGATAAGCCATTAGCCAGACTCATCAAGAAACAAAGGGAGAAGAATCAGATCAACAAAATTAGAAATGAAAATGGAGAGATCACGACAGACTCCACAGAAATACAAAGGATCATAAGAGACTACTACCAACAGCTATATGCCAATAAAGTGGACAACTTGGAAGAAATGGACAAATTCTTAGAAAAGTATAACTTTCCAAAATTGAACCATGAAGAAATAGAAGATCTTAACAGACCCATCACAAGCACGGAAATCGAAACTGTAATCAGAAATCTTCCAGCAAACAAAAGCCCAGGACCAGACGGCTTCACAGCGGAATTCTACCAAAAATTTAGAGAAGAGCTAACACCTATCCTACTCAAACTCTTCCAGAAAATTGCAGAAGATGGTAAACTTCCAAACTCATTCTATGAGGCCACCATCACCCTAATTCCAAAACCAGACAAAGATGTCACAAAAAAGGAAAACTACAGGCCAATATCACTGATGAACATAGATGCAAAAATCCTTAATAAAATTCTAGCAAACAGAATCCAACATCATATTAAAAAGATCATACATCATGACCAAGTGGGCTTTATCCCAGGAATGCAAGGTTTTTTTAACATCCGCAAATCAATCAATGTAATACACCACATTAACAAATTGAAAGAAAAAAACCATATGGTTATCTCAATAGATGCAGAAAAAGCCTTTGACAAAATTCAGCATCCATTTCTGATTAAAACCCTCCAGAAAGCAGGAATAGAAGGAACATATCTCAACATAATAAAAGCTATATATGACAAACCCACAGCAAACATTATCCTCAATGGTGAAAAATTGAAAGCATTTCCCCTAAAGTCAGGAACAAGGCAAGGATGCCCACTTTCACCACTACTATTCAACATAGTTTTGGAAGTTTTGGCCACAGCAATAAGAGCTGAAAAAGAAATAAAAAGAATACAGATAGGAAAAGAAGAAGTAAAACTCTCACTGTTTGCAGATGACATGATCCTCTACATAGAAAACCCTAAAGACTCTACTAGAAAATTACTAGAGTTGATCAATGAATATAGTAAAGTTGCAGGATATAAAATTAACACACAGAAATCCCTTGCATTCCTATACTCCAATAATGAGAAAACAGAAAGAGAAATCAAGGAAACAATACCATTCACCATTGCAACAAAAAGAATAAAATATTTAGGAATATATCTACCTAAAGAAACAAAAGACTTATATATAGAAAACTATAAAACACTGATGAAAGAAATCAAAGAGGACACAAACAGATGGAGAAATATACCGTGTTCATGGATTGGAAGAATTAATATAGTGAAAATGAGTATACTACCCAAAGCAATCTATAGATTCAATGCAATCCCTATCAAGCTACCAATGGTATTTTTCACAGAACTGGACCAAATCATCTCACAATTTGTATGGAAATATAAGAAACCTCGAATAGCCAAAGCAATCTTGAGGAAGAAGAATGGAACTGGAGGAATCAACCTGCCTGACTTCAGGCTCTACTACAAAGCCACAGTCATCAAGACAGTATGGTACTGGCACAAAGATAGAAATATAGATCAATGGAACAAAATAGAAAGCCCAGAGATAAACCCACGCACATATGGACACCTTATCTTCGACAGAGGAGGCAAGAATATACAATGGAGAAAAGACAATCTCTTTAACAAGTGGTGCTGGGAAAACTGGTCAACCACTTGTAAAAGAATGAAACTAGAACACTTCCTAACACCGTACACAAAAATAAACTCAAAATGGATTAAAGATCTAAACGTAAGACCAGAAACAATAAAACTCCTAGAGGAAAACATAGGCAAAACACTCTCCGACATAAATCACAGCAGGATCCTCCATGACCCACCTCCCAGAATATTGGAAATAAAAGCAAAAATAAACAAATGGGACCTAATTAAAATTAAAAGCTTTTGCACAACAAAGGAAACTATAAGCAAGGTGAAAAGACAGCCTTCAGAATGGGAGAAAATAATAGCAAACGAAGCAACAGACAAACAATTAATCTCAAAAATATACAAGCAACTTCTGCAGCTGAATTCCCGAAAAATAAACGACCCAATCAAAAAATGGGCCAAAGAACTAAACAGACATTTCTCCAAAGAAGACATACAGATGGCTAACAAACACATGAAAAGATGCTCAACATCACTCATTATTAGAGAAATGCAAATCAAAACCACAATGAGGTATCATTTCACACCAGTCAGAATGGCTGCTATCCAAAAGTCTACAAGCAATAAATGCTGGAGAGGGTGTGGAGAAAAGGGAACCCTCTTACACTGTTGGTGGGAATGCAAACTAGTACAGCCACTATGGAGAACAGTGTGGAGATTCCTTAAAAAACTGGGAATAGAACTGCCATATGACCCAGCAATCCCACTGCTGGGCATATACACCGAGGAAACCAGAATTGAAAGAGACGCGTATACCCCAATGTTCATCGCAGCACTGTTCACAATAGCCAGGACATGGAAGCAACCTAGATGTCCATCAGCAGACGAATGGATAAGGAAGCTGTGGTACATATACACAATGGAATATTACTCAGCCATTAAAAAAAATACATTTGAATCGGTTCTACTGAGATGGATGAAACTGGAGCCCATTATACAGAGTGAAGTAAGCCAGAAAGAAAAACAACAATACAGTATACTAATGCATATATATGGAATTTGAAAGATGGTAATGATAACCCTATATGCGAGACAGAATAAGAGACACAGATGCATGGAACAATTTTATGGACTCTGAGGGAGAAGGTGAGGGTGGGACGATCTGGGAGAATAGCATTGAAACATGTATATTATCATATGTGAAACAGAACACCATTCCATGTTCGATGCATGTGGCAAGGGCTCAGGGCCGGGGCAATGGGATGATCCAGAAGGATGGGATGGGGAGGGAGGTGGGTGGGGGGTCCAGGAAGGGGAACACATGTAAACCCATGTCTGATTCATGTCAATGTATGGCAAAAACTATTACAATATTGTAAAGTAATTAGCCCCCAACTAAAATAAATAAATTTATAAAAAAAAAAAAAAAAAAAAAAACCTAAAAAAAAAAAAAAGAAAAAAAAAAAAAGAAAATCAATCTGAAAGTAAATAATTTTTATTATAGTCTAATTATCCAGTAACACATATAATAAAAGCATAATTTTCAAATCAGTTTTACTAAAAATGAAAATCATAGTACTTTTCTAGTTTTAATCTCAACTTTAAAATTTATTTAAAGACTCTTTGGGAAAGATACGTCATTTTACAAATTTATTCAAGTGGTGGAAAGAATGCAATTTTATTTCAAATTTTGTCATTCAATCTTCTCTTCTGAAATTACTTTTCTATATATAGAAGATTGCTTTTCTATATATAGAAGAATGTGTGAGATATCTCAACTATTATTTTAAGATTACTGTTCTATTTTCTTTTATAATGGTTTTGTGATTTTAAGTAAAATGTTATAGAATTATTATTATTCACAGAATTGATAATACTATTTATAAACATTTAAGCAATCCAAAAATATGCAAGAGGTAACTCCTTTTATTTTCTGCCTGGAAGGATGGATTAATTTAGAAATGAATTCCCATATTTAATATGGGAAAGTCATCAGATGTCATAGATATACATATACATAAAATTATAGCAAGATCTATGGGAGAAGGCAATGGCAGCCCACTCCAGTACTCTTGCCTGGAGAATCCCATGGACAGAGGAGCCTGGTAGGCTGCAGTCCATGGGGTCGCTAGGAGTTGGACACGACTGAGTGACTTCCCTTTCACTTTTCTTTTTTCTTGCATTGCAGAAGGAAATGGCAACCCACTCCAGTGTTCTTGCCTGGAGAATCCCAGGGACGGGGGAGCCTGGTGGGCTGCCGTCTATGGGGTCGCACAGAGTCCGACACAACTGAAGCGACTTAGCAGCAGCAGCAGCAAGATCTATATTAATCATTTACTTGTGCTTTTATTATTTTAAAAATTAACTCTAGCTTTTAAAATGGAGTATCAGCTCAGTTCATTTCAGTCACTCAGTCGTGTCCGAATCTTTGGAGCCCCATGGACTGCAGCACGCCAGTCCTCCCTGTCCATCCCGAACTCCTGGGGTTTATTCAAACTCATGTCCATTGAGGCAGTGATGCCATCCAACCATCTCATCCTCTGTCATCCCCTTCTCCTCCTGCCTTCAATCTTTCCTAGCATCATGGTCTTTTCCAGTCAGTTCTTTGCATCAGGTGGCCAAAGTATTGGAATTTCAGCTTCAGCATCAGTCCTTCGAGTGAATATTCAGGACTGATTTCCTTTAGGATGAATTGGTTGGATCTCCTTGCAGTCTAAGGAACTCTCAAGAGTCTTCTCCAACACCACAATTCAAAAGCATCAATTCTTTAGCGCTCAGCTTTCTTTATAGTCCAACTCTCACATCCACACATGACTACTGGAAAAACCATAGCTTTGACTAGGTGGACCTTTGTTGGCAATGTAATGTCTGCTTTTTAATATGGAATATACCATTATAATTTTCATTTAAAAAGTAAGGTCAAAATGGGGGAAAATTTCTCTTATTTTTTACATGATTTTTTTCTGGTGTGCTGATTATTTAATATTGTTTCAGTTCTGATTTCCTTAAAACTTTTTTTTTTGGCATTCTAACAACAATTTTTTTTTTTAATTGAAGTATAGTTGATTGACAATCTTGGATGAATTTCTGGTTACAGCAAAATGATTCAGATATATATATGCAAATATATACATGTGTATATATATATTCTTTTTCATATCCTTTGCCATTGTGGTTTATTACAGGATATTGAATATAGTTCCCTGTGCTATACAGTAGGGCTTTGTTGTTTATCTATTTTATATCTAGTAGTTTATATCTGCTAATCCCAAACTCCTAATTTATGCCTTCTCTACCCCTTTCCCCTTTGGTAACCATAACTTTCTAACCATAGCTTTCTTGATTCTCTGAACCAGGAAGCATATGAAAGAACTAGTAAACATATGCCTAGATTTTAATCCACTATATGATCAAGGTACTTTGCAAAACTCTGTTGCCAGGATTACTCTCACCCCACTGGTTATAACACTGAATGATTTGCTTTAAATCTTTATACTTTTTAATGTTATTTTTACTGTTTATTTTTAAAATTTTGTAGCTTAAAATAGTTTAGTATTTTTATTTTTTAGCTAATGTAAAGGTAAGGAGGAAAAGTTTTGTGTGACAATTTTTAACTTAAGCACAGTCTACATTCCAAATAAGGGAGACTCAATGCTCTTTTTCATCCTAGTAGGTTCTGGAACAGCTCATTTACCTCCCCTAGATCCCATATCTTATTCCATTTATCACTGACATTCCTAGAATATTTCATGTGAGCAATTTGGAAAACCCACAGGCCAAATTCCTTGCAATAATGATAATCACTACTTTTAAATACTGAGACTATTTCTTTCACCATTTGTTATGGTTCCTTTTAAGAAGAGTCCCATATTCTAAAATCCAAGAAGGACTAGTGCGTATTGAAGAAATCAGATTAAATAAATAACTACATAACTACTGAGGGAGTAGATGAGAGATTCCATTAAGGGAAGACTCCTAGCATAATGCCAGAGATGTAATTTTAACCAAAAACTTGATCTTATTTACCTTTCTGGGGAGAGTTAGAATGTAGGGTTTCCCAAATCCTTCTAGTCTTAGTGTGCAAAGCAGAGTAAGGAGGACTGTCAATATGGTATGCTTTGTAGCATACCATACATAAGCTTAGAATTAACAACCTCAGATTGAATATTGATTTTGTCACTTACTATGAAAACTTGAATAAGCTATCTAACATCTCAGAACCTTGGTTTCTTCATGTTTATAATATGATACTGCCTAATTTGTTTTATTAATTAAATGAAATAATGTCTGTAAAGTATCAAGGACATAAAAAGCATTCAGTATCAGCTACCATTTCTTCAGCTGCAGTAAATCTCAAATATCTCTTTGAAGACATACTTGTTTTGCCTTAGGTACTTCTGTACCCTGCCCCTCTGTTCAGTTTGGTTCAGTTCAGTTGCTCAGTTGTGTCTGCAGTTGGACTGTAGCATGCCAGGCTTCCCTGTCCATCCCCAACTCCCGGAACTTACTCAAACTCATGTCCATCGAGTCGATGATGTCATCCAACCATCTCATCCTCTGTTGTCCCCTTTAGCCTTTAATAATAAAAGTCAACTTTACAATCAATTCAGTTACCAGAGGCTAAAGATCCCCTTTCATCCAGCCATAAAAAATACCTGCAGAAACAAAAGGGATATTGCCTCAGCAGAGAAATATACTGTTATTATAAGGCAAGTTATTATCATCAGAGGAAGGAATCTTGCCCTGAGGGTTTTCAGAGTCATTCAGATTAAATAGTTTAGGAATTTCAGTGAAGCTGCAGCCTTGAATCATTTACTTCTCATCTTTAATCAAAAGTAATGTCCAACATATATAGAGAGAAATTATTTAAAGGCTGTCTAATCCATCTTTACACTTGTCCTTGGGATCTATGTGTGGGTTTCAAGGAGTCAATGGGCTCCTTGAAATCGTAGACAAAGGCAGGTGGGTGTGCATGTGCCTTTCTGTGCTGAGACTAGTAGAGCATTCAGCAGACTCAAAAAGTATTCAAAGCTCAAATGGAATTAAGAACCACTTTCCCAGATACTCTGACAAATATCTTTGGAGAAATTGAGTCACAGGAAGATTATATTTTGTATCATAATAGCTTAGCCTGTTGTACAATCATCTTCACTGAGTTGTATTTTAATAACATACCTGTAAAATATAATAAAATAAATAACAGTGATATATGTTTTCTAGGAAATATTATATACATAATTTTTGAGGGTAAAGCTCACATTCTTTTTAAATTAAATTAAATTTTTTAACATCAAAATCATTTTGTATTGGGGTATAGCATATTAACAATACTGTGATAGTTTCAAGTGAACAGTGAAGGGACTCAGCCATACATATACATATATCAGTTCTCCCCCAACCCCCACACCCCTCCTGGCTGGCACATAACATTGAGCATAGTTCCATGTGCTATACAATAGGTTTTTGCTGGTTATCCATTTTAAATATAGAAATCAATATTTCATATTGCATATACAGTTCAGTTCAGTCTCTCAGTCATGCATGACTGTTTGCGACCCCATGAATTGCAGCATGCCAGGCCTCCCTGTCCATCACCAATTGCTGGAGTCTACCCAAACCCATGTGCATCGAGTCAGTGATGCCATCCAACCATCTCATCATCTGTCGTCCCCTTCTCCTCCTGCCCTCAATCTTTCCCAGCATCAGGGTCTTTTCCAATGAGTCAGCTCTTTGCATCAGGTGGCCAAAGTATTGGAGTTTCAGCTTCAACATCAGTCCTTCCAATGAACACCCAGGATTGATCTCCTTTTGGATAGACTGGTTGGATCTCCTTGCAGTCCAAAGAACTCTCAAGAGTCTTCTCCAATACCACAATTCAAAAGCATTAATTCTTCGGTGCTCAGCTTTCTTTATAGTCCAACTCTCACATTCATACACGACTACTGGAAAAACCATAGCCTTGACTAGATGGACCTTTGTTGGCAAAGTAATGTCTCTGCTTTTTAATATGCTGTCTAGGTTGGTCATAACTTTCCTTCCAAGGAGTAAGCGTCTTTTAATTTCATGGCTGCAATCACCATCTGCACTGATTTTGGAGCCCCCCAAAATAAAGTCAGCCACTGTTTCCACTGTTTCCCCATCTATTTGCCATGAAGTGATGGGACTGGATGCCATGATCTGAGTTTTCTGAATGTTGAGCTTTAAGCCAACTTTTTCACTCTCCTCTTTCACTTTCATCAAGAGGCTCTTTAGTTCTTCTTCACTTTCTGCCATAAGGGTGGTGTCATCTGCATATCTGAGGTTATTGATATTTCTCCCAGCAATCTTGATTCCAGCTTGAGCTTCCTCCAGCCCAGCATTTCTCATGATGTACTCTGCATATAAATTAAATAAGCAGAGTGACAATATACAGCCTTGACATACTCCTTTTCCTATTTGGAACCAGCCTGTTGTTCCATGTCCAATTCTAACTGTTGCTTCCTGACTTGCGTACAGGTTTCTCAAGATACAGGTCAGATGGTCTGGTATTCCTATCTCTTTCAGAATTTTCCATAGTTTATTGTGATCCACACAGTCAAAGGCTTTGGCATAGTCAATCAAGCAGAAATAGATGTTTTTCTGGAACTCTCTTGCTTTTGCGATGATTCAGCGGATGTTGGCAATTTGATCTCTGGTTCCTCTGCCTTTTCTAAAACCAGCTTGAACATCTGGAAATTCATGGTTCACGTATTGCTGAAGCCTGGGTTGGAGAATTTTGAGCATATGAAATTTCATAAATGTATATATTGCATATATTAAATTTCAGATGAGAACTTTGAGAGTTCAGAGCCAGAAAAACCGTTGCTTACTCTTAGTATCTATCATGTTAATTTCTTTTCCTTTTGGAATAATGAAAATAGATTACTCGTTTTACCTTTCCTTTGTACCTTACCTTTTAGGCAGCCCAAAATTAGAATTTAATTGAAATGACAGCATCTACATTGTTCTTATGAATATCATATTTATCTAGTCCATGGCAGCTCTTTTCTATTTCTATTTTTATTTTTTGTGTTTTGTTATAAACTGTTTCAAATATTTTATGTAAGCGGTAGAATATAAATATGCATTAAAAATGAAATTACTTCTGAAACTGGCCATGTAGAGGTCAAGGAAGGGAAGATTTCCCTTATCACAATGACCAGGAAAAATATATTCTTCAGGGAAGAGAGAGAAAAATGGCAAAAATGATAATATTTTAAAATATAATATAAATCATTTCTCTCCAGATTTAACTCAGATAACTCTCAAAAGGTATTTGATTAGCTGGTGGGTGCCCCTTATACCCTTAAACAGTGAGTCAGTTGTGATTTATAAACATATTTCAAGCCTCAGAATAATCTAGCTCATTTACTCAATAAAAATTATTGAATAAATGATTCACAAAGGGAAAAAAATCATGTAACTATTGTGTTTATTCTGTAATGATGTATGAGTCTTTGAAATAAAAAAAAAAATTTCTCCCTATGGTATTTGCCACTTCTAGAGATGAGGAGAGGGTGGACACATTATGACAGAGAAATACAGAAGCTGCAGGATTGTCACTTTTGAGTGAGCCTTGTAAAAAAAACACAATAAGAATTGGGTAATGGAGCAGCAAGACTAGTGTGAATCTAAAAAAGGCTCTTGATTATAACCTGAATTCATTTTAGACAGTGTATGATTTGTTCAAATGTGCATTTATTCATTCAGAATATATTTTTTGGAGTCTCTACTTTGTATAGGTACTATTCAAGAAATGGGACACAAACATGAAGCTATCAGTGTTTCCTGCCTTTGAGGATCATATATGTAGTTTATGGCAGATTAGTAATAGTGTCATGAAGCAGTGAGTGCAATATAACTGTGTACAAAATGCTCTAAGAACACAGGAAAATAATTGAAAACTGAAGTTCAGACAAGGGTTTAGAGGAGCTAATTTTGGCCTGGGTCTTGACAAGTAGGTAGGAACTGTAAAGGAAAGGAGTAAGGGCATTGAAGGACCTTTAGTTACTAGGGATGACTTTCAAATATCTGGAGATGTAAGAAAAATATCAAGTAAACAATCTACCCCTATACCTAAAGGGACTATGAAAGAACAAACAAACCTGAAAGTTAGTAGAAAGAAGGAAGTACTAAACTTGAGAGTAGAAATTAATGTACTAGAGACTAAAGAATAATAGAAGAGATCAATGTAACTAAAGGCTGATTCTTTGAAAAGATAAAATTGATAAGCCTTTAGCCAGACTCTGTAAGCAAGTAGAGAAAGTTCCCCCCAAATTAATCCAGAAATGAAAAAGAAGTTATAATGGGTGCCACAGAACTACAAAGGATCATAAGAGAGTGCTATGAACAAGTATATGCCAAAAAATTGGATACCTTAGAAGAAATGGATAAATTCCTAGAGATGTACGATCTCCCAAAATTGAATCAAGAAAAAGTAGAAAATATGAACAGACTGATTACCAGTAGTGAAATTGTGTAAGTAATAAAAAACCTCCAAACAAGCATGATTCCAGGACTAGATGGTTTCATAGGTGGGTCATACAAAACCTTTAAATAAAAGTTAATACCTAATTCTTCTTAAACTATTCCAAAAAATTGAAGGAGAAGGAATGCTTCTGATCTCATTATATAAGGCCAGCATCACCATGATACGAAAACTAGACAAGGACACCACACAAAAAATTACAGACCAATATCCCTGATGAACACAGATACAAAAATCTTCAACAAAATATTAGGAAATTCAATAATATTATATGTTAAAAGGCTCATACACCATAATCCAATGGGATTTATTCCAGGGATGCAAAATGGTTCAAGATCTACAAATCAATCAATGTGATACACCCCATTAACAACTTGAAGATAAAAATCATCATTATCTCAATAGAAGAATAAGAAGCTTTTGACAAAATTTATCATTCATTTATGACAAAAACTCTTAACATAGTTGGTATAGAGAGAATATACCTCAATTTAATCAGGCCATATATGACAAATCTTTAGCTGACATCATACTCAATGATGAAAAGCTGAAAGCCTTTCCTCTAAGATCAGGAATAAGAAAAGGATGCTCACTCTAACCACTTTTAATCAACATATTATTTGAAGTCCTAACCATAGCAATCAGAAAAGAAGAAAAAAATTAAGAGGAATCTAAATTGGAAAGGAAGAAGTAAAACTATCATTGTTTGCTGATGACATGACACTATATGTAGAATATTGTAATAATACTAACAACAAACTACTAAAATACACCAATGAATTTTGTAAAGTTGTTGTTGTTCAGTCATTAGGTCATGTCTGACTCTTTGTGACCCCACAGACTGCAGCATGTCAGACTCCTCTGTCCTCCACTGTCTCCCGGAGTTTGCTTAAATTCATGTCTGTTGAGTTGGTGATCCTATCTAACCATCTCATCCTCTGCTGTCTCCTTCTCCTCCTGCCTTCAGTCTTTCCCAGCATCAGGTTCTTTTCCAGTGAGTCGACTCTTCACATCAGGTGGCCAAAGTACTGGGGCTTCAGGTTCAGCATCAATTCTTCCAATGAATATTCAGGGTTGATTTCCTTTAGAATTGACTGGTTTGATCTCCTTGCAGTCCAAGGGGCTCTCAAGAGTCTTCTCCAACACCACAATTGAAAGCATCAATTCTTTGGCACTCAGCCTTCTTTATGGTCCAGCTCTCACATCTGTTCATGACTACTGGAAAAATCATAGCTTTGACTATTCAGACTTCTGTAAGCAAGATGACATCTCTGTTTTTTAATATGCTCTTTAGGTTTGTCATAACTTTCCTTCTAAGGAGCAAGCGTCTTTTAATTTCATGGCTGCAGTCACCGTTTGAAGTGATTTTGGAGCCCAAGAAAATAAAATCTGTCATTGCTTGCAACTTTTCCCCTTCTCTTTGCCATGAAGTAATGGGACTGAGTGCCAAAATCTTAGTTTTTTGAATGTTGAGTTTCAATCCAGCTTTTTCACTCTCCTCTTTCACCCTTATCAAGAGGCTCTTTAGTTCCCCTTCACTTTCTGCCATTAGAGTGGTTTCACCTGCATTTCTGAGGTTGTTGGTATTTCTCCCAGCAATGTTGATTCCAGCTTGTGATTCATCCAGCCCAGCAATTCATATAATGTTCTCTGCATATAAGCTAAATAAGCAAGTTGAAAATATCCAGCCTTATAATAGTCCTTTCCCAATTTTGAACCCATCTGTTGTTCCACGTCTGGTTCTAACTGTTGCTTCTTGACCTACATACAGGTTTCTCAGGAGGCAGGGTAAAGTTTCAGGGTACAAAATTAATATACAGAAATATATTGCAAATCTATACACTAACAACAAACTAACAGAAACAGAAATTAAGGGAACAATTCCATTTATAATTGCATCAAAAAGAATAAGATGCTATTCTTATTTATGAATAAAGCAGGAATAAATTTAACCTATGAAGTAAAAGATTCAGAAAACTATCAGACACTGATGAAAGAAACTGAAGAGTATTAAAAACACATGGAAAAACAATTTGTATTGTACTCATAAATGGGGAGAATTAATACTGTTAAAAGGACCCTACTGCCCAAGACAGTCATCGATTCAATGTAAATCCTATCAAAATAAAATGGCATTTTTCACAGAACTAGAACAAATAATTTCAAAATCTGTATGGAAATACCTGTTGTTGTTGTTGTTTAGTTAGTAAGTCTTGTCTGATTCTTTGTGACCCCATGGAGTGTATGAAGAACACAAATAGCTAAAGCAATCTTGAGAAAAAAGAACAAAGCTAGAGGTATTACACTTCCTGATTTCAAACCATACATTAAACTATGGTAATGAAAGCAGTATGGCACTGAAACCAAAACTGACCAATAAATCAGTGGAACAGAATAGAGAGTCGAGAAATAAGGCCACGCTAGTATGGTTAATTAATCTAAAAGAAAGGAGGCAAGAATATATAGTAGGGAAAAGAAAGCCTTTTTAATAAATGGTGCTGGGAAAACTGCACAGCTACACGTAAAAGAATCTATCTGAAGTACTTTCTATACCACATACAAAGATTAAACTCAAACTGGATTAAAGAATTAAATGCAAGACGTGAAACCATAAAGCTCTTAGAAGAAAACCAAACAAGATAATATAGGTAGCCAACAGACATATGAAAACATCCTTTATATCATTGATCATCAGGGAAATGCAAGTCAAAACCACAATTAGATCTCACCTCTTTGTGAATTGCTATCATCAGAAAGTCAACAAATACGTTTTGGCAAGAATACAGAGAAAAGGGAACATTCATGCACTGTTAGTGAGACTGAAAACTGGTGCAACCTCTGTGTGAAACAGTTATGGTGTTTCCTCTAGAAAGTTAAAGTAGAACTGCCATATGATCCAGCAATTTCACTTCTAGGTATTCATCTAAAGAAAATAAAAACTCTGAGACAAAAAGTTGTATGTACCCATGGGCTTCCCTTGTGGCTTAGCTGGTAAAGAATCTGCCTTCAATGTGGGAGACCTGGGTTTGATCCCTGGGTTGGGAAGATTCCCTGGAGAAGGGAACGGCTACCTACTCCAGTATTCTGGCCTAGAAAATTCCATGGACTGTAAGAATGTTCAAACTACTGCACAATTGTACTCATTTCACATGCTAGTAAAGTAATGCTCAAAATTCTTCAAGCCAGGCTTCAACAATACATGAACCGAGAACTTGCAGATGTTCAAGCTGGTTTTAGAAAAGGCAGAGGAAATGGAAATCAAATTGCCAACATCTGCTGGATCATGGAAAAAGCAATAGAGTTCCACAACTATTTCTGCTTTATTGACTATGCCAAAGCCTTTGACTGTGTGGATCACCACAAACTGTGGAAAATTCTGAAAGAGATGGGAGTACTAGACCACCTGACCTGCCTCTTAAGAAATCTGTATGCAGGTCAGGAAGCAACAAGTAGAACTGGACATGGAACAACAGACTGTTTCCAAATCGGGAAAGGAGTACGTCAAGGCTGTATATTGTCACCCTGCTTATTTAACTTATATGCAGAGTACGTCATGAGAAATGCTGGGCTGGAGGAAGCACAAGCTGGAATCAAGATTGCCGGGAGAAATATCAATAACCTCAGATATGCAGAGGACACCACCCTTATGGCAGAAAGTGAAGAAGAACTAAAGAGCCTCTTGAAAGTGAAAGAGGAGAGTGAAAAAGTTGGCTTAAAGCTCAACATTCAGAAAACAAAGATCATGGCATCCAGTCCCATCACTTCATGGGAAATAGATGGGGAAACAGTGGAAACAGTGACAGACTTTATTTTTTTGGACTCCAAAATCAGTGCAGATGGTGATTGCAGCCATGAAATTAAAAGACGCTGACTCCTTGGCAGGAAAGTTATGACCAACCTAGACAGGATATTAAAAAGCAGAGACATTTCTTTGCCAACAAATGTCCATCTAGTCAAGGCTACGGTTTTTCCACTAGTCATGTATGAATGGGAGAGTTGGACTATAAAGAAAGCTGAGAACCAAAGAATTGATGCTTTTGACCTGTGGTATTGGAGAAGACTCTTGAGAGTCCCTTGAACTGCAAGGAGATCCAATCAGTCCATCCTAAAGGAAATCAGTCCTGAATATTCTTTGGAAGGACTGATGTTGAAGCTGAAACTCCAATACTTTGGCCACCTGATGTGAAGAGCTGATTCATTTGAAAAGACTCTGATGCTGGGAAAGATTGAAGGTGGGAGGAGAAGGGGATGACAGAGGATGAGATGGATGGATGGCATCACTGACACAATGGACATGAGTTTGAATAAACTCTGGGAGTTGGTGATGGACAGGGAGGCCTGGCATGTTGCAGTTCATGGGGTCGCAAAGAGTTGGACATGAATGAGCAACTGAACTGAAGTGAACTGCTCCTTGGAAGAAAAGCTATGACCAACCTAGACAGAATATTAAAAAGCAGAGACATTACTTTGCTGATAAATGTCCATCTAGTCAAAGCTATGATTTTTCCAGTAGTCGTGTATGGATGTGAGAGTTGGATTGTAAAGAAAGCTGAGTGCTGAAGAATGGACGCTTTTGAACTGTGGTGTTTAAGAAGACTCTTGAGAGTCCCTTGGACTGCAAGGAGATCCAACCAGTCCATCCTAAAGGAAATCAGTCCTGAATATTCATTGGAAGGATTGATTCCGAAGCTGAAACTCCAATACTTTGGCCACCTGATGGGAAGAACTGACCCATTTGAAAAGACCTTGATGCTAGGAATGATTGAAGGCAGGAGGAGAGGCTGACGACAGAGGATGAGATGGATGGTTGGCATCACCAACTCAATGGATGTGAGTTTGAGCAAGTCTGGGAGATGGTGAAGGATGGGGAAGCCTGGCATGCTATAGTCCATGGGGTCACAAAGAGTTGGACACAACTGAGTGACTGAGCAATAATAACATAAGCATAAAAAATTCAAGTATTCACTAAAGATATAATCAAAGAATAAAAGAAAGCATAATATTTTATTGATGCCATAAAGGTAGCCTTTGCTTACCCACATTGTGGAAAAGTCTCAGTGTATGCCAGAAAACTAGAAAAGAGCAAAGAGATCTTACTCTCCTTTTGGAGGATGAGAAAAATTAGAGCCAATTTGAAGTTTGAGTTTAGTTGAAAGCTTCTTCAGGAAGGCTTGGAAATTTTTTTCCATTTTTCTGCTAATCTTGGACCTTTATTAACATGCTAGTAGAAAGGGTCATGAAGTTTAAAACTAGTTTTTCCTTTTTATTTACTGTCTTCTGAATTCCAGATGTCTATGTAATTAGTGTCAAATATGACAGTTTTGTTAAGTTGTGATCTTTATTCACCATTTTGAACTTACCTTGAGGCAAGAACTTGGACCAGTTAAGTATGAGATCCCTTCCAGACCTCCTATAATAAGAAATAGTACTGTACTGGGCAAAATGTAATTTGGCAAAGTAGTATTTCCTATATAAGAATTTAAACATTGATAAATAATGTATAACATATGCTACAAACAAAACATAGACATCGTATTAGTTGACAGAAGAATCCATTGCCTCCATTTTGTGTTAAACAAGCATGAAATCAATAGATTATTTATAATATATGCACAGTATTGATCAATAAATTAAAATGGGACCTTCAAGCTATCCAGCAAAATATAGTTAGGAAGTAATGCCGTTTGGTAAAGGAGATTTGTATAGAAATAAAAAAATAATTTATTCAGTAACTCTTTTATTTTCATTTTCAGCTTCCCTAGTGTCTCAGTGGTAAAGAATCTTCTTGTAATGCAGGAGCCACAGGAGATGTGGATTCAATCCCTGGGTGGAGAAGATCCCCTGGAGGAGGGTATTGCAACCCATTCCAGTATTCTTGCCTGGAGAATCCCATGGACAGAGGAGCCTGGTCGGCTATAGTCCATAGGCTTGCAGAGCTGGACATGACTTAAGTAACTCAGCACAGCACAGCACAAAGTCGGTCTTTACATTTTACACATCAATTTACTTTTGTAGGGCCATTTTGGAATACAGACCTTTTGAATGCCTATTTCCCATTTTTATTAGTTTTAGGTATGAATTTTCTCCATTTCATGTACTTCATATACGTGAATACACATGTATACTATATTTATATTTGGATACACTTATATTTTGGCATATAATATTTTGCTTACATTTTGTTCTGTGCGTATTGGACAATTCAATCTACTAGGCAGTCAAATTTCCTATTAACTTTATTTTTTTTATTTTAATTAGTTTATTTATCTATTTTTTTAACTTTACAATATTGTATTATTTGTTTTGCCATACATTGACATGAATCAACCATGGGTGCGAGACATCAAAAGAGACACAGATAAATAGAACAGTATTATGGACTCCTATTGGGAGAAGGCGGTGGCACACCACTCCAGTACTCTTGCCTGGAAAATCCCATGGACGGAGGAGCCTGGTAGGCTGCAGTCCATGGGGTCGCTAGGAGTCGGAGACGACTGAGTGACTTCATTTTCACTTTTCCCTTTCACGCACTGGAGAAGGAAATGGCAACCCACTCCAGTGTTCTTGCCTGGAGAATCCCAGGGACAGGGGAGCCTGGTGGGCTGCCGTCTATGGGATCGCAGAGTCGGACACAACTGAAACGACTTAGCAGCAACAGCAGCAGCATGGACTCCTATTAACTTTAAGGTGCTTTCATTTTCATTTGTTTAGAAACTATTTTTAAAGAGATCTATAATGTGAAAGCATAGTGTGAAAGAACGGTTTATAAACTATTATGCCCTGAAGATTTATGCGTTTATATTAACCTATTCATTCATGTCTTCCTTAGTTCACATCTCCCTTGACCTGAATGCACACTTTTGATGGAGAATATATCATATAATACTAAGGAAAAAGTGGATCTTTGATAATTATTTTGAAACAATGCATCTTTTAACAGTTATGTTTTCTATAAATATAGCTCTTGAGTTATTCCATAACTCTATTCCATAGAGTTATTCTCTAGCAGTCATTTATTTAAACATGATAGGTAAAATTTATTAAAGATTATTTTGAGGTCAAAGATCAATTTCTTCCTAAGAGTGATTGTAAAACTAAAAAACAGTAAAACTGCACTTCAACAACCATAGGAATCTGAATCTTTCCCCCTCAATAAAGATATGTAAACTTTGAGATTTCCCTAGGTAAGAAAAAATATATGAAAATGATAATTTAATAATTCAATATTTAATGAATTTTGTGCCTAACCCATACCTTATCACTCATGCACTAAGCAATTGTCATTTCACTTTTCATATTATGCTTTCTTTACAGTATTCTTTTCTAATTTATAATTGTCTTTTGACCTGATACTTCTTTTATGGCTTTTTTCTTAGACAGGGTTTGTGCAGGTGACTTTCTATTTCTTCATGGGACATTTTCTTGAAAAAAAAATAAGAAATCAATTTCAAGGATAAGTTCTTTTCACTTATGTGTTTTCACAGCAAAAATCAATGACATATTGTCCCATTGCTTAAAAAAAGTTCAAAATAGGATCTGTAAGCCATACCATGACCATAGTCATGTGGGAGATTAAAGGCATTTCCTGAGTTGGAGATACTTGTGTATGCACTGTACAGGAGTTACAGAACTGATTTAGTTTTCATATTCTTTACCTCACTTCTCTCCTTTTCTCTTTTTTTCTGTATCAGCTATGTTCTTTCTTGTTCTCTTAGAATTTAAGCTTCTCATATCAAATTTTGTTTCACACGAAGCTGAAATTCTTACGTCCCTATCATATTTCTTCCCAGACCTTTCTCATTGCTGTCATTCACCAGGGATATTATTTTGAGTAGGATTATTCATATCTATTTGGAAAGTCTAGCACAAAGAAAGGTCTCAAGGGATTTTTACCAAGTAGGAATGTATATTTGAATTAGAATTAAATTTAAATTGATAAATATAAACTAAAGAGTATATACTTATTTTGAAAAGTAGAAATGAGAGAAGTTCCTGTCTGTTGTGGGTCCTTAGTCCTCAATAATCGTATTGAAATTCTCTTTAGATATCTCTTTTAGTTGATGAATATTTCAAACAGCAGAGAACATAGCTTTCTTTGTTAGTCTTGAGCTTTATCCAGTTTGTGGTATATAAAATGATCAATAAATGTTTGTTGAACTGAACTGAGAAGAACATTTTCTGGTTCGTAAATAGTAACTGTAACCAATAATGTAATGTTTGGGACTAAAAAAGCTATTATTTAAAAAGTCATATTCTCCCTGTTGAGATACTAATGTCTACTTAACTGGAATAGAAAAAAATGACATCCTTTGGAGGAAAAAGTGAAGTAATACAGAAATTAATTTTGCCACAAAATGATTCAGAACAATATAGGGCCTTCTGAAGTTGTGCCAAATGTAGTATGTGAAAAACTTTTAAAACATGTCAACTTTCCCAAAATATGAAGTCATTGCATTTGGTATTAACTGACTGGCTTGCAAAATTCACCCTCTGGAACAGTCCTAACATCAAATGTGAGAGGTGTAATTTCATGAAAAACATTAAAAAATAAAGCATATTTGTATACATACTATAAAAATCTACAAACTAAGGATGAAGTAGTGGCTAAACAAGTCAACAAATCTTATCTTTTGAAATGTAATTTTAAAATATACAAGCTTATGCAAAATGTTTCATCAGAATAAAAAAGGGAAAAATTCCACTTTATAATGAGTGTATTTTTTGGAAAAATCTGTATGTGCTTATTTGATGATTTTGTGAGTAATTCATGGTCTTTGTAAACCCTCAGACTTTTCAGAAGGACTTAAAAGTGAAAATTCTCCTGCTAATTTACTTGCATAAATATTGTCATTTATAGTTTCTTATATATAATAATAGAACTTTTTCATATGTACTAGCAAATAGTAAAAGATAGACTTTTATTCATACTCCATGGAATTTGAGGAACTCCAGGAGATAGTGGAGGACAGAGGAACCTGACACGCTATAGTCAATGGGGTCACAAAGAGTCGGACACTGCATAGCAACTGAACAACAAGAAAAAGACTTTTTTTTAATGGCTGAGTAATATTCCATTGTGTATATGTACCACAGCTTCAAAAAAATACATTTGAATCGGTTCTACTGAGATGGATGAAACTGGAGCCCATTATACAGAGTGAAGTAAGCCAGAAAGAAAAACAACAATACAGTATACTAATGCATATATATGGAATTTGAAAGATGGTAACGATAACCCTATATGCGAGACAGAATAAGAGACACAGATGCATGGAACAATTTTATGGACTCTGAGGGAGAAGGTGAGGGTGGGACGTTCTGGGAGAATAGCATTGAAACATGTATATTATCATATGTGAAACAGAACACCATTCCATGTTTGATGCATGTGACAAGGGCTCAGGGCCGGGGCAATGGGATGATCCAGAAGGATGGGATGGGGAGGGAGGTGGGTGGGGGGTCCAGGAAGGGGAACACATGTAAACCCATGTCTGATTCATGTCAATGTATGGCAAAAACTATTACAATATTGTAAAGTAATTAGCCCCCAACTAAAATAAATAAATTTATAAAAAAAAAAAAGAAAAAGAAAAAGACTTTTATTCATTTTCAATGTTTTATATATAAAATATGCAAATTTGAATAATATTAAATAGTTTAAAAAACTGGACATACATAATGAAGCAGAACCATGAAATAATTCATTTTAAAATATCAATTCTTTAACAACATTGATATATAGAAGTTTGTTGCATTTCTATATACTAACAATGAAATATCAGAAGGAGAAGTTAAGGCAACAATCCCATTTACAATCATATCAAAAAGAATACAATACCTAGGAGTAAGCCTACCTAAGGAGGAAAAAGACCTGTACTCCAGAAACTATATGACATTTATAAAAAAAATTAAAAATGTTGCAAACAGATAGAAAAATATACCATATTCTTTGATAGGAAG
This sequence comes from Giraffa tippelskirchi, assembly GCF_054371585.1. Lineage (NCBI taxonomy): Eukaryota > Metazoa > Chordata > Mammalia > Artiodactyla > Giraffidae > Giraffa > Giraffa tippelskirchi. Next base: position 69,949,830 of record NC_137277.1, read on the forward strand.
AATCAGTATTGCCAAAATGACTATACTACCTAAGGCAAGGAGAAGCGAAAAGCAAAGGAGAAAAGCAAAGATATTCCCATTTGAATGCAGAGTTCCCAAGAATAGCAAGGAGAGATAAGAAAGCCTTCCTTGGTGATCAATGCAAAGAAATAGAGGAAAACAACAGAACGGGAAAGACTAGAGATCTCTTCAAGAAAATTAGAGATACTAGGGAACATTTCATGCAAAGATGGGCTCGATAAAGGACAAAAATGGTATGGACCTAACAGAAGCAGAAGATATTAAGAAGAGGTGGCAAGAATACACAGAAGAACTGTACAAAAAAGATCTTCATGACCCAGATAATCACGATGGTGTGATCACTCAGCTAGAGCCAGACATCCTGGAATGTGAAGTCAAGTGGGCCTTAGAAAGCATCACTAAGAACAAAGCTAGTGGAGGTGATGGAATTTCAATTGAACTATTTCAAAACCTCAAAGATGATGCTGTGAAAGTGCTGCACTCAATATGCCAGCAAATCTGGAAAACTCAGCAGTGGCCACAGGACTGGAAAAGGTCAGTTTTCATTCCAATACTAAAGAAAGGCAATGCAAAAGAATGCTCAAACTACCACAAAATTGCACTCATCTCACATGCTAGTAAAGTAATGCTCAAAATTTTCCAAGCCAGGCTTCAGCAATATGTGAACTGTGAACATCCAGATGTTCAAGCTGGTTTTAGGAAAGGCAGAGGAACCAGAGATCAAATTGCCAACATCCAATGGATCATCGAAAAAGCAAGAGAGTTCCAGAAAAACATCTCTTTCTGCTTTATTGACTATGCCAAAGCCTTTGACTGTGTGGATCACAATAAACAGTGGAAAATTCTGAAAGAGATGTGAATACCAGACCATCTGACCTGTCTCTTGAGAAACCTGTATGCAGGTCAGGAAGCAACAGTTAGAACTGGACATGGAACAACAGACTGGTTCCAAATAGGAAAAGGAGTATGTCAAGGCTGTATATTGTCACCCTGCTTATTTAACTTATATGCAGGGTACATCATGAGAAAATCTGGGCTGGAAGAAACACAAGCTGGAATCAAGATTGCTGGGAGAAATATCAATAACCTCAGATATGCAGATGACACCACCCTTATGGCAGAAAGTGAAGAAGAACTAAAGAGCCTCTAGAAGAAAGTGAAAGAGGAGAGTGAAAAAGTTGGCTTAAACCTCAACATTCAGAAAACTAAGATCATGGCATCTGGTCCCATCACTTCACGGCAAATAGATGGGGAAACAGTGGAAATTGTGTCCGACTTTATTTTTTTGGGCTCCAAAATCACTGCTGATGGTGATTGCAGCCATGAAATTAAAAGATACTTACTCCTTGGAAGGAAGGTTATGACCAACCTAGATAGCATATTTAAAAGCAGAGACATTACTTTGCCAGCAAGGTCCGTCTAGTCAAGGCTATGGTTTTTCCAGTGGTCATGTATGGATGTGAGAGTTGGATGGTGAAGAAAGCTGAGCATTGAAGAATTGATGCTTTTGAACTGTGGTGTTGGAGAAGACTCTTGAGAGTCCCTTGGACTGCAAGGAGATCCAACCAATCCATCCTAAAGGAGATCAGTCCTGGGTGTTCATTGGAAGGACTGATGTTGAAGCTGAAACTCCAATACTTTGGCCACCTCATGCGAAGAGTTGACTCATTGGAAAAGACCCTAATGCTGGGAAGGATTGGGGGCAGGAGGAGAAGGGGACGACAGAGGATGAGATGGTTGGATGGCATCGTCGACTCCATGGACATGGGTTTGGGTAAACTCCAGGAGTTGGTGATGCACAGGGAGGCCTGGCATGCTGCGATTCATGGGGTCGCAAAGAGTCAGACACGACTGAGTGACTGAAGTGAACTGAACCTAAGGCAACCTACAGATTCAGTGCAATCACTATCATATTACCAATGGGATTTTTCACAGAACTGGAACAAAGGGTTTTAAAATTTGTTTGGAGACTAAAGGACCCTCAATAGCCAAAGCAATCTTGAGAAAGAAGAACAAAACTGTAGGAATCAGGCCTTCTGACTTCAGACTATACTACAAAGCTATAGTGATCAAAATATGTGGTAGTGGCACAAAAAGCAGACATATAGATCAATGGGACAGAATAGAGAGCCCAGAAATAAACCCATGCACCTGTGGTCAATCAGTCTATGATAAATGAAGCAAGAATTTACAATGGAGAAAAGACAGTCACTTCAGTAAGTGGTGCTGGGAAAACTGGACAGCTACATTAAAAAAGATGAAATTAGAACATTTTCTAACACCATACATAAAAGTAAAATGAATTGAACATCTAAATGTTAGACTAGATACTATACAACTCTTAGAGGAAAACATTGAGAGAACACTCCTTGACACAAATTGCAGCTGTATCTTTTTGGATCTGCTTCCAAGAATGATAGAAATAAAAACAAGAACAAACAAATGGGACTCAATTAAACTTAAAAGCTTTTGCACAGAAAAGGAAGCCATAAACATAAGAAGCCAGCCTTCGAAATGGGAGAAAATATTTGCAAATGATGTGACCAACAGGGATTAATTTCCAAATTATACAAACAACTCATATGGCTCAATACCAGAAAACAAACAACCCTATCAAAAAATGGACAGAAGATTTAAAGAGACATTTCTCCCAAGAAGACATACAGATGGCCAACAGAAACATGAAAAAGTGCTCACCATTGCTAATTGTTAGAGAAATGCAAATCAAAGCTACAATGAGGTATCACCTCACTCTGTCAGAATGGACATTATCAAAAAAGTCTATGAATAATAAATGCTGGAGAGGGTGTGAAGAAAAAGGAACCCTCCTAAACAGTTGGTGGTAATGTAAATTGATTAGTCACTATGGAGAACTGTATGGAGGTTTCTAAAAAAACTGAAAATAGAGTTACCATATGATTCTGCATTCCATTCTTCGGCATATATCTGGAAAACCATAATTTGAAAAGATACTTGCACCCCAATGTTCGTTGCAGCACTAATTAATAGCCAAGACGTGGAAGCAACCTAAATTATGTCCATCGATAGATGAATGGATAAAGAACATGTGATGTGTGTGTGTGTACACATGGGACCCCATGGTATTGAGCCTATGTATAGACTCATCTCTTCTACCACCACCACTTCACTCTTGGGCCCATTGAAGAAGCACTTGTGTGCCAAAGTGCAGAGGCTGGCAGACAGCCACTGGATAAGTAATCCTGTGTACCTGTTATTTAGGATGTCTTTTGCAGATGATGCTCTATAAAGGGCATTTAGTGTGTTTCTCCGAGAGTTGGTGATGGACAGAGATGCCTGGCGTGCAGCAATTCATGGGGTCGCAAAGAGTCAGACACGACTGAGCGACTGAACTGAACTGAGTGTGTTTCAGGGATGCTCAACTTTTGTACCCACTGCTACAGGCTCATCTAAACACTTCTTTCTAAGACTTTTTTTCTTATCTCTGATCTTCCAGTCTTGCTCTTTCCTGGCCTCTGACCAACCAGTCAAATCACCTTTTCATTGTCCATGTGTCCATGTATGTCCTTATCTTTGGCCAGTTGTTGTTTTCAGATGAACTGGATGACCAGATACACTGACCCAAGTTTTGCTCATTGAGAGAATTTCTCATCATTATTGTCTTTCAGGGCCACCCTTGAGTGGGGCTCCACCCTTGAGTTGGTACAGCCACAGTCTATTTTTAATCTTGCCTCAACATATCTAGTAGACATCTGTGAACCAGTTCCGTTTATTTTCCTTTGTTAGCTGGCTGTAAGAAACTGTTCCATGAGCCCATGTAAGAAAAGGATGAGTTATTGGTACATAATAAACCTAATCATGAAGCTTACTGTGTCTTCTAAAATTTCTTGGTTCTGTCCTAGGTATACCTGTATGAAGCTTATCTTGAAAGACATATCGTTGCTAGGCCAGTTGGGGGCTTCCCTGGTGGCTCAGATGTTAAAGAATCTGCCTGCAATGTGGGAGACCTGGGTTTGATCCCTGGGTTGGGAAGATCTGCTGGAGAAAGGCATGGCAACCCACTCCAGTATTTTTGTCTGGAGAATCCCCACGGACAGAGGAGCCTGGCAGGCTACAGTCCACGGGGTCGCAAAGAGTTGGACATGACTGAGCGACTAAGCACACACACACAGGCCAGCTGAACCTTATGACATCTTTAGGTCTAATAGAATCTAGTTCATTATGGGAAGCTGTGGTCAATGGTCACTTGCTATCCTGTGGCCTTACACTTAGTTTTCATCATGACTCAATAGCATGCTAGAAACCGATTTCTAAATAGAATACAGTTCTCTTCTGTAGATGGCATAACTTTGATCCAGAACCCTAGAGTTCTTTGCAGCAACTCTCCCATTGGGTGTTCCCAGAGACTTTACATAATGTTGATTATGTAGATTAACATAAATTCCTTTAGAATTATGGGTCTGATGGGCTGTGTGGCCCAAGTGGCAGGACTATTTGTATGTCAGCCTCGACTTACTGTAAAGCTCTCTTTTGAGTCACATGATAAGTGAGTTGAAACACTATTCATAAAGCCCTCCAGGTGCTATGCTTCTAAGCAGTAGGAAGTGCAAGTCACACTAACCAGTTCTTTATCTTGAAAAAGATATTTTAGCATACTGCTGGACTTCTAAGCAATTGACTGGTAAATTGGTACTTTGTAGGACTTAATGCCCATTTTTAGGAGCTCATGTATTTTATTTGCCATTTTCTTTGCCATCAGACTACTTGCCATTTTCTGCTTATCAGTTCTGTTTGCCATGTTGTTATCAATATATGAGACCAATGGGAAAGTCATTAAAGGACCTATGGAATGTCCAGGTAATCAAGATACATTAAGACTATATAGTGACAGAAGAGAGGCGCTTCAACATAGCCCTGGGCAATGCCATAAATGTATCATGTTATTTATCTCTGGTAAGTGAGAACTGCATTTTAGCCTCTTTCCTGAACAGTTATTTACCAGATCAGTAGCTCCATATCACATACTAGATGGAATCCCATATCCCTTGCTGATTCTGGGGCCAGATTCCATAGCAGCATGTCCTGCCATCAGCCTCAGCCTGCAGAGGCCAGCCACTACTAAGCTTCTCATTAATGGTGGCATTTCTGTTTCCACTGCATTCCTTATCACCACAGTTAATGAAATCTTCTCTGGTTCCTTCCATCCAGGAAAAGTCAGCTGGTGGGTTCTCACATCTTATGTAATAGACTCATTTTGCCATGTTCATTTCGCTGGGTCATTTTCTTCAGCAGCCTATCAGTTCTGGCATCTCAGATTTAATAGAAAGCCATCATTATTTTTTTTTTCAAGCTTCCTGGATTCATCCCAGCAGCATATCAGAACATGCCAGGGCATTAAATCCTGAGTCACAGAGCATGCCGCCATATCAACAAATTCTTCCTGGAATTTCCTTGGTGGTCCAGTGGTTCAGAATGTGCTTCCATAGTGTGTGCGGGTTCAATCTCTATCTGGGAAACTAAGATCCTGCATGCCTCACAGGCTCAGCCAAAAACAAACAAATCCAGCTTTAAGTTCAGATCCCCTCCTGGTTCAGGACTTTCAAGGCATGCTGTCCTGCTTCTTACCAGCATGCCTTATAGCATCTTTGGTGGAAAAATCCCCTTTCCCCTTAGTAGTGACAACAATTCCCAAGTCAGGTATGGTAACACAGCCCTTGACGTTGATCTAGTGGCACATCAGAGGTGTTCAGTTTTCTAGCGAGGCATCTGCCTCAGTTGAGGTTTCTACATGGTCTTTTGGCTACCATTTAGAAATCAGTGTTAAATGAAATGAATTTATTTCCATCTGTTTCAGAATATTCTCTTGAAGACCTATTTCCTCAAAGATTATACATGGTATAAGAAATTAATTTTTGTTTTACTTTCTTAATGACTTAAAATTGATACTTAAAGACGTGATCTAAACATTATTCGTGAGATTGAAAACAAGTTCAAAAATGTTTGAAGTGAAAATGCACTTAAACCAGGCTTATATATTAATAACATTCAATTATTGACCTGTGAGTTTGGATTCCTAATTTCAAAATATGGAGTATTTTCTTACCATAATTAGTAGTTTCTGCTGAATGTTTTCTTACCAAGTAGAACCTGGGCTTATTCAGAATAGGGAAGCTAATATGTTGAATAACTTATTGTTCACATTTGGCACTTAACTACATAGATGTAAAGTTAATAATATGCTTGCCAGGAAAGTTATAAATCAAAATGAAAAAAATTCTGACAGTGAGGATACAGCTGGAATATTTTGCACTAAGACAAACAGTTAATCATCATCCAGCTGTGCTCTGGGTTAGTAACTCATCAAATGTAAGAAGGAGACAAATGACCAATATTTTCCATCATCATGGTTCTAGTGTACTGGGTTGACAGAATGCTTTTGGTAAAATTAGGAGACAAATTGTGAGTAAAGGGAAAAATGGTCTATTTATTTAAGACATAAATTGAATACTTTTTTTCTACTGGTTTGAAACTTTTTTTCTCTGGTTTTTTCTCTACTGGTTTCTACACTCTTCTTTAATAATAGCCTGGTGACCTTATAAACTCATTACATAATTACCTAAAGATTCCATGGATAAAATTCTTGCTTTTCAAGCTTTGTGAATGGTGGCAGTTGATAGATTTTTGAAAGAATTGAGCATAAATTATTTTGTAGTGTTAAAAATCATGGACTTCTCATTCTATGTATCCTAGACTGTGTAAAAGTGAAAACAGACAAATGCCTTAAAAGTATAGTCCAGTATATTCTTATTCTGTCATGATATTTATATAATACTATGTGATGACTTATATTTTCATTTTTTCATTCAAATGTTACATTTATTGGTATAAACATGTGCTTAGTTGCTCAGTCGTGTCTGACTCTTGCAACCCTATAGACTGTAGCCTGTCAGTCTCCTCTGTCCATGGGGATTCTCCAGGCAAGAATACTGGAGTGGGTTGCAATGCCCTACTCCAGGGGATCTTCCCAACCCAGGGATCGAACCCAAGTCTCCCACATTGCAGGTGTATTCTTTACTGTCTGAACCACCAGGGAAGCCATTTGTACTTTTCTGAGGGTGTTTTTCTAATTCATGAGATTATATTATTATTTAAATTTTATGAATATTTTAATAGATTTCTTAAAATGGACTTAGGATCTTTTAGAAATTGTGTTTTCAACTTCAGAGTCTAGCTCAAACTTTTATTTCATTATGAATTAATCAATGAGTTAATCACTTAATCATAAATACAATACTGGGTGTGATATTTCTTAGGTAATAACTTTGAATGTGCAAAATAGCTCTCTTTATTTTTTTATAACTCAACCTAAGCTTCATTTTCAACTTCTGCTCTATCTAGGGGCAGAAAGTTTAACCTAGTCATTTTGCAGTAAAATTGGTGGACTTACTTTCTCTTTGCTTGGCCTCTTTCAAAAAGTGAAAAAGTTTTTTTCACCCATTTAGTTGAAGGCTCTCCATACTTCTTGAACCCCTTAAGTCATCCAAGTATACATGAAGTCACTTCTATAACCTTATGCCAGTGAATATTTGGAGCCTGTTAGTGTGCTTCTTCTCAAGGCAGCAGATGGGAAACGAGGAATTAGCTTTCAGTGCTTAAATTTACTAGAGATTATATTTCCACCTTCTTGGAATGGGAGAAAGTGAGGGCAGAGTCCCTTTTAAGAGACTCATATGCATCTCACACTATTATTCTTTTTAGAAGTTTCTTCTCAGATTGGAGAGCTAATTTCTTTCTTCATCATCCTTCAGTTGTTTAAAGCATGCATTTTGTGCTGTATATTATAGACTTGCTGACTTTTTGCTGTCTCTGTGTGGGCTATAAAACTTTATTTTGAAAGTCCAGAGCTGAGAATTAGTTCCATCATTTATCATTATTTTTTTTTCTGCATTTCTTCTGGAACAACTCTACTTTGAGAGTTATAGAATTCCTTTGCCACCTCCTAATTTGAGGAAGGAGATCAGTTAGAAAGAAATGTTGTTTGTGTGCATGTTGGAAGAAGGAGGCATAGGCAGAGGTTGGGAGGAGCCACACTGGTAAGTAATTAAAATGATCTTTCCACCACACAAATATTGATTTAGAATTTTTTGCATGTCAGACTCTGCTTTGGGTATAATGAAGGAAGTGAGAATATATGCTCCCTGTTGACAAGGAGCATGTAATTAGTTGAGTGTGCAAAACCCAAAAAATGTGGAATAATTAAAGTGCAGTGCAAAAATACATAATATATAATTAAATTTTAAATTAGGCAATTCATGCCCTATGGGTGAAATTACTGTGCATAAGAGAGACTGGGTTGTGGTAGTGAATTTAGAGTTGGTCCTAAATGTTGGTCGAAATATATGTGAGAGGAGAAAACAGTTAGGGCATTTAAGATGAGACAAATGATGTGAGTTAAAGCGCAGAAGCAGGAACAAGTACTGTAAGCATGTAGGAGCAATGATAAGATTGGTCTTTTCAGAAAAGAGATTGAATGCTCCAAATCAGGTGAAAATAAGTTAGGTTGAAATATTAATAACTTAACATGCAAATATTTGAAGTTGGCAGGAGAATTTATGCTTTCTGTCACAGAGAGCAGAAGATTATACAGAGGCATGATAATTGGTTTTGTAGAGGAAAGAAATGGTGGAAGCTGGGATGAACTGGAGACTCAAGGAGAATATTGACATAATCCAAGTGTGAGGTAAGTGCCCAAAAAAGGGTGATATGAAGTAGGAATGCAATGAGAATGAAAAAGGGAAAGAGAAGATAAATGATGGAAAGATCTGGGAGAAACAGAACGGGATAATATACTGATATAGTAACCTAGTTTTAAACTTTGCATTGTGTTTTTCCCTTTTTCTTTTCCTAGTCAAGTAAGTATTTGGTTCTGGAATCATTGTCTAAGGGAAGGGATATGGCTGGTTGGAACCACAAAACTTGTCTTTTGTTTTCGAAATCTAAACCTCATAATGGAGGAAGGCTTTGTGAAACTGGTACAACAAAGGGAATGTGAATAAAAGGAAAGTGTCTTGGCTGGATTTCTGAAGGGTGAATTGCTTTGAGACTAGAAGAAAATAGATTAGGATAGGAAGAGAAAGCCTGAGAGATTCATGGCATCCTACAGATCTGACTGTTCAATTCTGCTTTCTGGCAATGTCCTTGAGAGGACAGGATTTGGTAAGATGCTATCAAGGAGACAACAACGAAGCTTTTAGCAGATAGAGAGTGGGATGCTTTGTGGACACATTCCTGTGCTCTAAGAGTGGGGTGGAAGGTGCATTGGAAAGGCCACAATTCCATAGCCTGATGGACTTCTCTGTTGTGACCTTTATATGAGAAGTGGCGTTAGGGCTGCATTAGTTTCCCATCTCCCCCAATTGTTAACCTTACAAAATCCTTTACTCTTCTTTAAACCTCAACAAAATGCTGCAGAATTGGGGGAACCTTCAAAAAGACTCAACGGGAAGCTTCAGCCTGACATTCAGACTCATAATAACAATTCACTGGAGTAATGGGAAATACGTTTGCATTAATTGCATATCTGAATTTGTGGCCTCCATTTATCCTTGCTCTGATCCACTTTATTCCTTGTGAATACAAATCATGACTTTGTTAGAAAAGGATTAATCCAATAAACGTTAAAATCCTTTTTGGAAAATATTTCCTGTATTTTCTTTTTTAAAAAATATTTATTCTTTTGACAAATAATTATGATAAGCTCCTAGTGGGAGTCAGTCTCTAGCAATATGGAAACAAATAACACACAGGTACTAGCCTCAAAAGGCTATGTAAACAATGATTTACAAGGAAACAAGGGAAATGTAAACAATGATTCTAACATAGGCTGTTTCAGATCCACTGTGTAATAATAATCCACTGTGGAATAGATTAGAAAAAATATATAATAATTAATAAATATAATTCCTGTATCCTGTTATACATACCATATGTATAATTATGAATTAAACCTGGTGGTTGTATGAGAAGGGAGTAGTTTATTCACAAAAATATAGTATTACATAAGAATTTATTGGCTAATAATCTGGTTAGAACACTGTTCTTGGCTGGAGGAAGGACAGAAAGAGGGGTTATATACTAAGATAATTGTAAAAATCGTCCTAACTTTGAGGAATTTGGCATTTCATTTTGAAGGCAATGCAGGCACATACATAAAACATGAGAGCAAGAGAGACTGGGGAAGATCAAGTTCAGTGTTTAAACAGCAGCTGTTGGGAGTTTTCTGTGGGCAGCCAGAAAATGTGGTTGGGAGGCACTGAGAATGAAAAGGGAAAGGGAAGACAAGAGGCAAATGGCAAAAGGTAGGCAAATGTTGGAGATACAGTTTTATGAATCATCTGCAAATAAGATGCCATCAAGGGAGTATCTGAACTACTGAGGTCTAGTCACTAAGCTCTGGGAAATGCCCACAACCAAAGCTTTGAAGGGAGATTTCAGGGTAGAGGGGGATGAGGAGCCACCTGAGAGCAGAGAGGAATGACCAAGGACCACGTCAAGAATCAGGGTGAGAGGACCTAACCAACTTATAAGCTTTTGCAGAGCAAAGGAAATCACGACAAGACAAAAAGACACCCTACAGGATGGCAGAATGGGAGAAAATATCTGCAAACAATGTGATCAACAGAGCTTAATTTCCAGTATATACAAACAGCTCATACAACTCAACAACAAAAAACAAACAACCCAATAGAAAAATGGGCAGAAGACCTAAATAGACATTTCTCCAAAGAAGACATACAGATGGCCAACAGGTATATGAAAAAAGGCTCACCACTGCTAATTATTAGAGAAATGAAAATCAGGACTACAACGAGGTATCAATTCACTCCAGTCAGAATGGCCATGATTACAAAGTCTACAAATAACAAATGCTGGAGAGGGTGTGGAGAAAAAGGAACCCTCCTGTACTATTGGTAGGAATGTAAGTTGGTGCAGCTAGTGTGTAAAGCAGTATGGAGGTTCCTCAGAAAACTAAAAATAGAATTACCATATGATCCAGTAATCTACTCCTGGGCATATATCTACTCCTGGGCATATATCCAGACAAAGCTGTAATTCAGAAAGATATAGCACTGCTACGTTCACACCAGTGCTAGTCAAGACATGGAAACAATGTTTCCATGTCTACTAAAAGATGAATGGATGTTTTCTATTAACATATGTCTATTAACAGGTGAATGGATAAAAAAACATGTAGTACATATATACAATGGAATACTACTCAGCCATGAAAAAGAACAAAGTAATGCCATTTGTGACAACATTGATGTAACTAGAGACTATCATACTAATTGAAGTAAGTTAGAAAAGGAAAGACAAATACAGTATGATATCACTTATGTGGAATCTAAAATATGACACAAAGGAACCTATATATGAAACAGAATCAGACTCACAGGCATAGAGAACAGCCTTGTGGTTGCTAAGAGGGAGAGGTTTGGGGGGGATGGAGTGGGAGGTTTGGGTCAGCAGATGTAAGCTATTATATAGAGAGTATGTAAACAACAATATCCTACTGTATGACACAGGGAATTATATTCAATGGTGGTGGTGGGTTTAATTGTTAAGTCATGTCCGACTCTTGCCATTCCATGTACTGTAGCCCACCAGGGTCCTCTGTCCATGAGATTTTTCAGGCAAGAGTACTGGAGTGGGTTGCCATTTCCTTCTCCAGAAGATCTTCCTGACCCAGGGATCTAGCTGTGTCTTCTGCATTGCAGGTGGTCTCCTGCGTTGAAGGTGGATTCTTTATCACTGAGCTACCAGGGAAGCCTGAACTATATTCAATATCCTATGATAAACCATAATGGAAAATAATATATTTTAAAAAAGGATGTATATCTCTTTGCTGTACAGCAGAAATTAAACAAGTTTGTAAATCAACTACACTTCAATTTAGAAAAAGGAAAAAAGAAAGAAAAAAAAAAAAAGAGAGTCAGAGTGAGGCAGTTCATGGAAGAGGAGAGTCTCCGATCATGAGTCCAATGCACTATGGAGCACTTGTAAAGAATGAGAACCGAGTCAGGCCAACCTGTGACACAAGTTGGAAATTTTGCTGAGAATATGAGATAGACCCTCCCATGGTTTTAGAAGCCTCACAATTTTCTTTTCCTTCTTCCTTCCCTTCTTTTACCATGTTCCTTTTCCATTAGTTTTGTTTCCTCAAGACCTCATTTTATCTTGATTTTACTTTATTGTCACCAAACTTAATTTTTTTGAATAAACAGTGCTTACACATGGCAAAAACTAAAATCCAAAAGCTACAAAAAGTTACACAGTATGTATTGTATTTTTACACATACATATTGGCCTAGTTCTTTCCCTGACAATTATCATGGGGATTTCCCTTCTTATCATATGTGGAGAACTGCCAAGGTCTTTTTGGGCTGCATATTATTTCTTGTGTGGATATAGCATAAAATATTCTACTAGTCTTCTGCTGCTAGATGCTTCAGTTGTTTCCAAGTTCAATGTCTGACAGACCATGCTGCAATGAATATCTTTATATTTGATTCCTAGTGAACGTGTGTGAAAATCTTTGGATAACTTTCTAGAAATGCAGTTGCTGATTTGAAAGCTTGATCATTTTTATTAACATTAAGGACTTAATTTGAAGTAGCATTTATTTTAGGTAATGTAGCAACAGGGAACATGTAGTTGCCTCCAGAATTCAGTGTTTTTCAATTTGTTAGCTGGGTGGAAATCCCTAGAGTGAATGAGACTCCTGCAGCTCAAAAGACGTTTGAGAGAAACTGAGGCAGTGAGTCGCAAGGTGGGAATCTCATCAATGTGGCAGTGGCAGGAGTCCCAGAACTCTTATTCTGATATTAACCCCAGGATTTTAATTTTGTAAGTTTCCCAAGACATTACAGAAAGTCCTTTGTTTAAAATATTTCAAAGTCAGGAAAAGAAAACCAAGTTGTAGTTCAGAAGGTAGAGAAATTAGAAACATCTGGTAAGTTCGGTTGCAGACACCGCTTGTGCTGACATGGAGATGTAATACCCAGGCGGTTGACTACTCCAGTCTAATTTGGGTGAATAATATTTTCTCAGCAGTCTCCTGGCCACAGAGTATCGAAAAGCAATGGGAACATGCTGTAAAGTGCCTTGATGCCCAGAACAATTACACTCTGGAAACATTCTCTTGGCTGGCTGAATGTGACCCATGACCACAGCGTAGTTCATTCCACAAACAGAATTAGTCACAGAGTGTATGTGGAACAACATTCTTTGCAGGATTTCTTGTGTTGACTTTCTTCGTGCATGACAAGATGTTGGGCCCTAATACCTTGGAATGATGTTACCTTAAAATAGTAGGATGAAAAATACACAACACTTTGCTTTACTTAAGTATACAAGTACCATTTTCTCCATATGGTTGTTGACTGTGTTCTTTTCAGAGCTATCTTATGAGTGAGGCAAGTCTAAGGGTCTATGCCTTTGGTTTTAATATTTTTTTACTGTCTTAATATCATTAAAAACTTGCAAATTATGGGTATCTTAAGAAATATATTGATCTTTAGTTCAGCCTTGTACTTACGTGTCTTTCTGATCCTTCTCTGACCCCATGAGAGAAAATTAGTAATTTCACTTTCATGTGTTACATATGTACCTCAAACATTACCCAGTTGATTTACATGTCATTTTGTATTTTAATTTATTTATGTAGCTGTTTCCAATTAGACCTCTACTCCTCAGGACTATTTTATTTTGTATTCCAGAGTGCCTAGGTTCATAGTAAGTAAAGAATAAATATTTATAACATGAATGAATCAGCCTTGACATGAAACTCAACTTGACTATTACTAATAATTTTTCTCATATGGGTGCAATACTGCATTTGGTTTCCTTAAAATTTATTTTACTAATCGATATTTATGGGTTATTTTATAAAGGCAAGTATAAGTTTCTGAATATGTACTCTGAGAGCATCACTTTGTAGTTCTATAGTCAGGGTAGACCAATTTTGTGACGTCATTTTCAAAGTTTCTGCTATATGATGGGGTCAGTTTGTTCTAACTGCAAGTTAGAGTGTCTTGTTTTCTACTGTACCTGGAGATTGTAACCCAAAGAATGTCCAAAATGGTGTATCAAATTAAGGAAGCTTCAAAAATGTTTCTTACCAGGACTCTCATTTTTGAATTATTTGTAAACCATCATCATCAAAAAGTGTGTATCAAGCACTGACATCCTGAGTACTATACCTGAGTACATCCCTGAGTCCTATACCAGTTAAGCTGCAATGCCTATGCAGACCCAATCGATGTAATACACAATGTCCTATTTTTACAGGAATCTTTTCAATTCTGTTATTTTGTTTGTCTATAATTCTATTTGGTTTAAAACTGAATATGACTTTTAGTTATTGTCCATTCCTTTGTCACTTTTAATTTTTACCATGCAATCCTGAAAAAACATTTTCTTGGACACTTTCTCCCTGCCTTGCCCTTTCATGTTTACATGAACTAGCCAAGTTTCATGTCCAAACCATCCTTTCTTTCTGTGAAAATATAGATGTATTAAGGTATCACCAGATAAGACATAATGGTATTATAGCTTTTATGTTGCAAGAGGGCTAGGGGAGGTGACCTGAAATATGAGAAGTGAAGATTTTATTCACAACAGAGAATGTTGGGTTATTTTGTTAGTAACTGAGTCCAGCTATGTTGTGTGGTTTTGAGAAAATTATTTCCTGTTTCTGAGTTTCCATGTCCTTAAAATATGGTGAGGATTAGAAATAATATCTGTTGAGCATCTTGTAGAGCTGAAATAGACTAGGCACTAAAAATGGCAGCTAATAGCAGATCTACATCTGCAAGAAAATGAGAAATAATTTTGTCTGAGCTTGGTATATATGTGACATGCACGTTGCCCTTTCACATTTGTATTGCTTACTGCAGACCCTGCTAGTTGGTCAGCAGATTTCCATTGAGTCTGCTTTAGGATTACTTAAAAGCAGCCATTGCCAGTTAACCAAAGAAGGAAAATGACTTGAAGTCCACTTTCCATCTCTCATGTAGCCCAGGCCTTTAGTATTTGGAAGAGAAAACTGGGGCTCAGATAGGCTAAGTGATTTCCTCACAGTGATACATTTAGTGAGTGGTCAGAACCTACATTAGAAGTCAGAACTCTTGATCTGGTTCTCCCTCACCGCAAGGCCTTTTCATTCATCTTCTATAATAACCAGAGTTGGGATTCGGTATCAGTTGCCATCTTTTTCCTTGAGCAAATAAATTGACCCATGATTTTCATATTTATCAGTTTACACAAATGAGCCCCACTGACCACTTTACACTGGAGATTATATGTAACTTTTAAAAGCCATGCTGTTTGAGTCAAACCTTCTGTTCTATTGGCTTTCAGAAAAGAAAAAGCCTGAAGGTCAGCAGATGTTGAAGGAAGTACAATTAATGTAAACAATTAGATAACTAAGAAGAGGTTTCCAAAGCAAGAGTAACTCCAAACATTTTCCACATACTCTCCTTTGATCATGCAACCTTTTTTTGTTTTTTCCTGGTATGGCTATTATGCTGTAAATTTTGTGTTGGAGTCCACTGAAGCCGGCAACAGTTAATCCTTCTTTTTACTGAGGACATGCTCATGCTTGCTGACAGCTACAAAATTAATTTGGATTTCCTTAGGTAAAGGAAAAAATAGGATGAGAAAAGACAATATGAAGTCTCTTTTTCTCATCACTTATACCTCCACCCCCACTGTTTTTTGTTTGTTTTAGTTACTTTTCCAAATATTCCCTCATTTTTCCCATGTTCTGTGTTCACTTAAGCAAAGCTTCTAATAGCACAGATGACAAACAGGAGTTCCAGAAGTGCTGACTCATCACAGCAGAAGTCTAGTGGTTTGGCAGGAGACTTAACTTTAAAATGTTGAGACTGGCCATTTTCAAAGTAAGTCCACAGCAGATGTCACTGTTGGTCTATTTTAACTTTGGGGTGCTTGACAAATAGTGTTTGCACATGAGCACATGTGCCCAGTAATCCTAAATTTTAGTTAGCATGGTCTTGTGGGACACTTCATGATTGTTTTTAGCACCAATATAAGGGCCAATTTCTTACCCTTGGAACCTAATATAATTACACGGAAATTTTTTTTGAGATATAGTTGATTACATTAAACTTTTAATGTTATGATTATGATACTTATACCAGTGCCACTTTCCTTTTTTAATAGAGATCTTTTCCACAATGTCCAAAATTTGTTTCTTCCCTCTTTCTGCATGTCATTCCTTAAGCATGGGATAGCTTTTACTCTTCTGCTCAAACATGCTCGTCTGTTCATGTATAAATCTCCATAGTCTTATATTCTCTAAGATACTTTCTTGAACATTAATATTCATGCTGTTAACTACAGTGCAATTGACATTCACTTTTCTGAGTAAAGAAGTTGTGTCAGTTATTTACCTACTGTCTCTGTGTCCTCCTTTTTGACTCTATTCTGTGATGCTAGGGCTATGACTCTGCAAACTTCATTCCTCCGATTTCTTTGCTGGATTCTTGAAGGGTGGGACTTTGAAGGTATTGGAGGTGAGTAGCAGGAATGCTTGTCTGTTCATGTATAAATCTCCATAGTCTTATATTCTCTAAGATACTTTCTTGAACATTAATATTCATGCTGTTAACTACAGTGCAACTGACATTCAGTTTTCTGAGTAAAGAAGTTGTGTCAGTTATTTACCTAATGTCTCTGTGTCCTCCTTTTTGACTCTATTCTATGATGCTAGGGCTATGACTCTGCAAACTTCATTCCTCAGATTTCTTTGCTGGATTCTTAAAGGGTGGGACTTTGAAGGTATTGGAGGTGAGTAGCAGGAATGGAGGTAAGACTTTCTGGTTTTGAACTTGAACCATTCTTCTTGGCCTCAGTTCCAAGTTGGCACTTTTCCTGAGCCTCAGCTGGTGGCCACAGCTGTGGAAGTGACTCCAGCCTCCAGTTCCTTGTGGCTCAGGGGACGACAGAGGATGAGATGGTTGGATGGCATCACCAAATTGATGGACATGGGTTTGGGTAAACTCTGGGAGTTAGTGATGGACAGGGAGGCCTGGCGTGCTGCAGTTCATGGGGTGGCAAAGAATCGGACACGACTGAGGGACTGAACTGAATTGATTAAATATATATGTACACATATATATGTCATATATATCCTTTGCCTCCCTGGTGGCTCAGACGATAAAGAATCTGCCTGCAGTGCAGGAGACCTGGCTTCAATCCCTGGGCTGGGAAAATCCCCTGGAGAAGGGAATGGCTACCCACTCCAGTATTCTTGCCTGGAGAATTCCATGGACAGAGGGGCCTGGCAGGCTATAGTCCATGGGGCTGCAAAGAGTCACATGTATATCACACATATCATATATATAACATATATATCACATGTATCATCACAAACATATCACATATTAAAGGATATATATCACATATATTTTCACTATGCAGTATGAAACATGCCATGTAAAATGTATAACACCTCCACAATCAAAAGCAAAAGTGGGTGTTAACATTGATAGTAATATCTCCTTGCAAAAATATTTGATCGTTGCCAGTGGGATTATAATTTGGTTATATCCTAGATCACACTACACTTTACAAAAAGCACACCAAGACCAGGAGAGATGAAGAGACTTACTCAAGGTCATGCATGTGAGTGGTTGGAAACCTGGAACAGAACTCAATCTAATTTTCTTGCTTTTTCCTCAAGCTGGCTTAGTTGCTCATGACTTTACATGTATTCAGTGCAAGGGTTTGTTCTCTTTGGGCCAGAAATGAGCATAAATAAAGTAATTAATCTAGAGTTTCTTTAAATTAATAATTATATTAACACATTATACTGAGAACTTTCATTTGGAAGGGACAGTGTTGGAGAACTTGTTGCCTTTTGGTGAAAGTCAATTACTTCTTTATACTGCACATTTATTCATTTGTTTTTATTCAGTCAATTAGCTTATGATATATGTATTAACTTTTAATATATAATAATGTGAGGTAATGACATATGTCAATGCATTAGTATCACTTTTGACTGTCTTAGATCTATTTCCTGAGAGAGAGAAAAGAATCATGGACTGTTGAAGACATCCAGATTACCTAATTCAGTGTTCGCAAACCATTGTATGTACATTAGAGCCATTTGGGAACTTGAAAATGCCTATGACAACACCCACTCAGATCAGTGGCATTGGAATCTCTGGGCATTGACACCAATACCCACTGCAGACTAATCATATTGTAATCTCTGTGGGTGAGGCATCCAGTATTGAGGACCATTTGAACAGAAGTTGGCAAATATTTTCTGTAAAGGACTGGATTGTAAATATTTTTGGCTTTGGTAGTATCTATAATATATTTGGCCTTATGAACTCAGTCACAGCTACTCAACTGTGCCATTTTAGCACAAAAACAGCCACAGATAAACAAATGAACATGCCTGTGTTCAAATACAACTTTATTTATGGACACAAATTTGAAATCATAGCTTCCTGACCCCTGATCTCAAATAAGTTCACATTTTTAAAAAAAGAATTCAGCTTTATTGAGGTATAAGTGACGTTTAAAATGGCAAGGTATTTAAACTGTACATTGTGGTGATTTGGCGTACATTTACATTGTGAAAGGATTCCCCCATCTATGTAGTTAATTAGCACAACTGTCACCTCACATGTTTACCTTTTTATGAGAACATTTAAGTTCTACTCTCTCAGAAAATGTTAATTATACAATACCATGTAATCAACCCTAGTCACCATGTTACATGTTAGATCCTCAGACCTTATTCATTTTTCAGCTGAAAGTTTGTACTGTTTGAGCAGTCTCTCTCTATATCCTCCACCCCCTAGCTCCTGGTGACTGTTTTTGAATTCTCTGTTTCTATGAGTTTGGCTTTTTATGTTTCAAGATTCCACCTATAAGTATACCATGCAGTATTTGTCTTTCTCTGTCTTGCTTATACCACTTAGCATAGTGCCCTTAAGTTACCTATAGTTACATAGTTGCAAGTGGCAAGATTCCCTTCTTTCATGGCTGAATAATATTCCACTCTATGTGTGTGTATCTATCTATCTGTTTCATATCTTCTTTATTCACTCCTCTATAGATGCATACTCAAGTTGTTTCATCTTGGCTGTTGTGGATATTGCTGCAGTGAACATGGGAGTGCAGATATACCTTTGATATCTGTTCATTTCCTTTGGAAATCTCTACTTTTTGACTTACTCTTCCAATTTTTAAATGTTAGAAACTAACTGCAAAAATATTAAAATACTGTGTAAGTCAAACTGAACATGGGTTTGGTCTGGACCCAGTTTACCATATCTGTACAGAGTCTGATCCACAAAAGAATCAAGGGAGAGATGTGTGTGGAACCTGGGAAAGGAACTACATTTTCAAAGAGACCATGTGTGAGGGAAATGCCATCTGTAAAGGAGGGATGGAGGGCTGAGCTTGGGAGTAGAGTAGTGATGAGTCACTTAAGGAGTCGAGGGAGATCAGGCCTCCCTCTATTAACGTACCTATTATATGAAGGAATGACTTTTATTTGGATAATGCTAAAATGTTTTATAATATTATGCCTTTTCTCATGTCCATATCTTTATAGTTATTGTCAGGAAACAAACCAACAAGAACCATATATAGATGATGAAAATTATTAAGGACCAGGTGGCTTATTGTTTGGGACATGGGGAGGAAAATACAAGAATGTGGGAGCTGGTTGGAAGTAGAGAATAGGCCTTGGAGGTGAAGAGACTGATCTGTAAATGGAGTGAAGTAGACTTAGATGAGTATGGGGAGAAAATACCTCATGAGTGATATTCAATACTTAGAACAGAAAGGGAGAACTGGGGCTAGACAAAAGTGGAGAACAGCCAGGAATCAAGTTCTGGTGAGCTGGGAGGTGACTTGGCAGTTTTGGTCAAAGTAGAAGCCAAGGTGAGATACTGAACTGGGTGGCCAAGATCAGAGCCAGAACTATTGAATACAGAGCCAGGGATCTGGAGGCAGTTTGGAAGGATCTGCAGGGGAGACTATGCCAGGAATATACCCTCTGGTATGGGAGTTTTCAAATGGGAGAACTGTTGAGTTCATAATACATATTATGTAACAGAGTAATTCTTCATTGGATATCCTTTAAGTTAATGTTGAATTAGGAGTTAAACAAATTTAAAATCTGGAATTTTGTTTAAAAAAATGAAAACATCCAAACATACCATCTTTCCAACAAATGTTTTTTAAACAGATCTTTCAGCCAAGTTGCCTAAGAACAACAGTTGACTAGAACTGCACGTCTTCAAACACTGTCTACTGCAGAATGGAAAACAGGAACCTCTGGGAATATCTATGAGTCATAAAATGTTATAAGGAACTTTCCAAAGACCTTTTTTTTTTTTTTTTTTGCTAAAATGGAGAGTTCTAATCTCAAATTGGCAGGCTTTCTTGGCGACAATGTACATTGTTTACTTTGATTTGATTGCTTCTTAGCTGTCCTGCATGACCTTAGTTCATCAAGTTTTTGATATATTGTAGCAGAAGAGTTGCATAATATGACAAGATTGTAACTCCTTCTTTTTTTCTACTCTCTTAAAAAGATAAAAATCAGGATCCATATCTATGCTTCCTCTGTGAATATGTTTAATTCAGTTGTCTTTGAAGAAAGTAGTTCACATTACTCCCATAATTTTGAAAGCTTATAGTACTGGTAATTGGAGACATATGCTTTCATTTCATTATAAAAAGGATGTCAAAAGCACTTCATAATGTTGCCAGAAAGGAGTATGTCTGTGCGTGTGTGCATGTGTGTACTGAGGTTATTAATCTAGTTTAAATATTGCTGTTTGAATTTGGCAAAATGCAAGCACAAATACGTATCATATAAACATAATTATCAAAGTTAAGAATGAACCTAAAAATAGGCCAGGGAAAAAGAGTACCTAATCCTTAGTCCATAAATTCAAAATTCTTCTGAATCTAAATTCAAAATCCTGAATCTAAATTCTTTGATATTTTATGGAGTCTGAATAATTTGTAAAATTGATATATTGCTTAGAGATGTTTTCTGTTTTTAATTCTTAAAATAGAATTATTTATCTAACGTGAACATTTTAAGTTTACAGTTCAAAAGGTTTTCAACTTTGTGTAGTCACCACCCAAATCAATATAAAACATTTCCATCACCCATGAAGCTTCCTTGTGCCCCTTTCTAGGCTTTTTTCCTACCCTCCTCCATATACCAGAAAGAACATATTAGTTTTGCATGTTCCTGGACTGCATGTAAATTAAATCTTATAGTATATACTCTTTTGGGTTTGGTTTCTTTGACCCAATGTGTTTTTAAGATTTATCTATGTTGTTCCATGTATCAATATCCTTTTTTGATTAGAGTTATCCTTATATTCTATAAGTCCTTTGTTAGATAAATATTTTCTGAACATTTTCTTCTAGTTTCTGTATTGTCTCTTTCCTTATTGGTTTCTTTTATTGACTGAGAAATTATTCACATAGCATAAAATTTAGAATAAATCCCATATCTGTTATCATTCACTCCCCATTTCCTCCTTCTCCTCCAGGCCCTGGCAACTGCTAATATATTTTTTGTCTCTGTGGATTTGCCTGTTCTGGACAGAGGATATATATGAAATCATACAATCTGTGCCTCTTGTGTGTGGCTTCTATTTATCAGTAGATGGATAGTGTGTTGTTTCTACTTTTTTTGGCTGTTAAGAATAATACTGCCATGAGTATCCATGTATAAGTTTTTATGTAAAGATACATTTTCAGTTCTCCTGAGTATATTCCTACTATAGACTGATTTGTGTTCCCCCAACATTCATATGTTGAAATCCTAATCTCTAATATGATGGAATTTAGAAATGGGGCTTCTGGGAGGTGATTGGTTCATGAGGGTGGAGCCTTTCTTATGAGGGATTAATGACCTTAAAAAGAGACAAGAGCATTTGCTTCCTACCTCTCCTTCAGGTCATGAGAGGATACAGAACAAAAGTGGCTGTCTCCAAGCTAGAAAGCAGGTTCTCATCAGACACTGGATCTGCTGGTGCCTTGATCCTGGACTTCCCAGCTTGCAGAAGTATAAAAAATAATGTTTAATGTTTAAGCCAACCAATCTATGGTATTTTTGTTATATTAGCCTGAACTAAGATAAGTGCTTAGAATTGAATTACGAGCAATTCCATATGGTAACTGTCTGTTGAACTTTTTGAGGAAGTAACAAACTGTTTATCACCCTAAAGGTACTATTTTACCTTTTCACTAACAATGTATGAGGGTTCTAATTTCTCCATACCCTTGCAAACCATTGCTATTGACTGTTTTTTAAAATTATAGTTACTACTGTGGTTTTGATTTGCATTTTTCTAATGAATAATAAGCATCTTTTCATGTGCTTATTAACCACTTCTGTATCCTCTTTGGAGGAATATCCATCCAGATATTTTGCTTATTTAAAAGTTTTTTTTTTTAATTGTTGTGCTATGAGAATTTTCTTTATATATTCTGGATACCGGACCCTTGTTAGATACATGGTTTGCAAATATTTTCTCCCATTCTTTGGATTGTAGTTTTACTTTCTTTATAGTGCCCTTTGAGGCACAAAAGTTTTAGTTTTGATAAAGCCTTTGTTGTTCAGTCACTAGCTCATATCTGACTCTTTGTGACCCCATGGACTCAACATGCCAGACTTGCCTGTCTTTCACTCTCTCCCAGAGCTTCCTCAAACTCATGTCCATCCAGCCATCTCATCCTCTGTTGCCCACTTCTCCTCTTGCCCTCAATCTTTGCCAGCATCAGAGCCTTTTCCAAGGAGTCGGCTTTTGCCTCAGGTGGTCAAAGGATTAGAGCTTCAGCTTCAGCATCAGTCCTTCCGAGGAATAGTCAGAACTGATTTCCTTTAGGTGACTGGTTTGATCTCCCTACAGTCCAAAGAACTCTCAAGAGTCTTCTCCAACACCACAGTTTGAAAGCATCAACTCTTTGGTGCCCAGCTTTCTTTATGGTACAACTCTCACATCCATACATGACTACTGGAAAAACCATAGCTTTGACTATATGGACATTTCTTGGCAAAGAGATGTCTCTGCTTTTTAATATGCTGCCTAGGTTGGTCATAGCTTTTCTTCCAAGGAGCAAGCATCTTTTAATTTCATGGCTGCAGTAACTGTCTGCAGTGATTTTTGAGCCCAAGAAATTAAAATCTGCCACTGTTGCCCTTTTCTTTCCCATCTATTTGCCATGAAGTGATGGAATTGGATGCTATTATCTTCATTTTTTGAATGTTGAGTTTTAAGCCAACTTTTTCACTCTCCTTTTTCACCTTCATCAAGAGACTCTTTAGTTGCTCTTCACTTTATGCCAAAAGAGTAGCATCGTCTGCATATGTGAGGTAGTTGATATTTCTGCCACAATCTTGACTCTAATGTATGCTTCATCCAGCCTGGCGTTTCCCATGATGTACTCTGCATGTAAGTTAAATAAGGGTGACAATATACAGCCTTGATGTACTCCTTTCCCAGTTTTGAACCAGTCCATTGTTCCATGTCCGGTTCTAGCTGTTGCTTCTTGACCAACATATAGGCTTCTCAGGAGGCAGGGAAGGTGGTCTGGTATTCCCATCTCTTTCAGAACTTTTCAGTTTTTTTTTGATCCACACAATCAAAGGCTTTAGTGTAGTCAATGAAGCAGAAGTAGATGTTTTTCTGGAATTTCGTTGCTTTTTCTATGATCCAGCATATATTGGCAATTTGACCTCTGGTTCCTCTGCTTTTGTCAACCCAACTTGTACATCTGGAAGTTCTTGGTTCATGTACTGTTGAAGCCTAGCTTGAAGGATTTGAGCATTACCTTGCTAGCATGTGAAGTAAGCATAACTGTGTGGTAGTTTGAACATTCTTTGGCTTTGTCCTTATTGGGGATTGGAATGAAAACTGGCCTTTTCCAGTCTGTGGCCACAGCTGAGTTTTCCAAATTTGCTGACATATTGAGTACAGCACTTTAACAGCATCATCTTTTAGGATTTGAAATAGCTCAGCTGGAATTCTATCACCTCCACTACCTTTGTTCATAGTGATGCTTCCTAAGGCCCATTTGACTTCATACTCCAGGATGTATGGCTCTAGGTGAGAGACTATACCAGTGTGGTTATCCGGGTCATTAAGACCTTTTCTGTACAGTTCTTCTGTGTATTCTTGTCACCTTTTCTTAATCTCTTCTGTTTCTGTTAGGTAGGTCCTTGCCATTTTCTGTTCTTTATTGTGCCCATCTTTGCAAGAAATGTTCTCTTGGTTTCTCTAATTTTCTTGAAGAGATTTCTAGTCTTTCTCATTCTATTGATTTCCTCTATTTCTTTGCATTGTTCACTTAAGAAGGCTTTCTTATCTCTCTTTGCTATTCTTCGGAAGTCTGAATTCAGTTGGGTATATATTTTTCTTTCTCCTTGCCTTTTGCTTCTCTTCTTTTCTTAGCTATGTGTAAGGCCTCCTTAGACAATCAGTTTGCATTCCTGCATTTCTTTATCTTTGGAATGGTTTTGATCACACTCTCCTGTACAATGTTATGAATCTCTGTCCATAGTTCCTCAGGCACTCTGTCTATCAGATCCAATCCCTTGAATCTATTTGATAAAGCTTATTTTTCTTTTGGTTGCTTGTATTTTAGATGTTATGCCTAATTAACCGTTGCCTAATCCAAAGTCATAAAGGTTTACATCTAGGTTTTATTCTAGAGTTTCATAGTTTTATCTCTTAAATCTAGGTCACTGATCCATTTTGAATCATTTTTTATACATGGTATGAGGCACAGTTGCAGTCTGATTCTTTTGCATGTAGTTATCCAGTTGTCCCAGTACCATTTCTTTTTTCTTTTTTAATAAATTTATTTATTTTAGTTGGGGGCTAATTACTTTACAATATTGTAGTGGTTTTTGCCATACATTGACGTGAATCAGCCATGGGTTTACATGCATTCCCCATCCTGAACCCCTCTCCCACCTCCCTCCCCATCCCATCCCTCTGGGTCATCCCATTGCCCCAGCCCTGAGCATTTGTCTCATGCATTGAACCTGGAATGCTGTTCTGTTTCACATATGATAATATACATGTTTCAGTGCTATTCTCCCAGAATGTCCCACCCTCACCTTCTCCCTCAGAGTCCATAAGACTGTTCTATGTATCTGTGTCTCTTATTCTGTCTCGCATATAGGGTTATCGTTACTGCCTTTCAAATTCCATATATATGCATTAGTATACTGTATTGGTGTTTTTCTTTCTGGCTTACTTCACTCTGTATAATGGGCTCCAGTTTCATCCATCTCAATAGAACCGATTCAAATGTATTCTTTTTAATGGCTGAGTAATAGTCCATTGTGTATATGTACCACAGCTTCCTTATACATTCGTCTGCTGATGGACATCTAGGTTGCTTCCATGTCCTGGCTATTGTAAACAGTGCTGCGATGAACATTGGGGTACACGCGTCTCTTTCAATTCTGGTTTCCTCGGTGTGTATGCCCAGCAGTGGGATTGCTGGGTCATATGGCAGTTCTATTCCCAGTTTTTTAAGGAATCTCCACACTGTTCTCCATAGTGGCTGTACTAGTTTGCATTCCCACCAACAGTGTAAGAGAGTTGCCTTTTCTCCACACCCTCTCCAGCTAAAATTTATTGCTTGTAGACTTTTGGATAGCAGCCATTCTGACTGGTGTGAAATGGTACCTCATTGTGGTTTTGATTTGCATTTCTCTAATAATGAGTGATGTTGAGCATCTTTTCATGTGTTTGTTAGCCATCTGTATGTCTTCTTTGGAGAAATGTCTGTTTAGTTCTTTGGCCCATTTTTTGATTGGGTCGTTTATTTTTCTGGAATTCAGCTGCCGGAGTTGCTTGTATATTTTTGAGATTAATTGTTTGTCTGTTACTTCGTTTGCTATTATTTTCTCCCATTCTGAAGGCTGTCTTTTCACCTTGCTTATAGTTTCCTTTGTTGTGCAGAAGCTTTTAATTTTAATTGGGTCCCATTTGTTTATTTTTGCTTTTATTTCCAATATTCTGGGAGGTGGGTCATGGAGGATCCTGCTGTGATTTATGTCAGAGAGTGTTTTGCCTATGTTTTCCTCTAGGAGTTTTATAGTTTCTGGTCTTACATTTAGATCTTTAATCCATTTTGAGTTTGTTTTTGTGTATGGTGTTAGAAAGTGTTGTAGTTTCATTCTTTTACAAGTGGTTGACCAGTTTTCGCAGCACCGCTTGTTAAAGAGATTGTCTTTTCTCCATTGTATATTCTTGCCTCCTTTGTTGAAGATAAGGTGTCCATAGGTGTGTGGGTTTATCTGTGAGCTTTCTATTTTGTTCCATTGATCTATATTTCTATCTTTGTGCCAGTACCATACTGTCTTGATGACTGTGGCTTTGTAGTAGAGCCTGAGGTCAGGCAGGTTGATTCCTCCGGTTCCATTCTTCTTTCTCAAGATTGCTTTGGTTATTTGAGGTTTCTTATATTTCCATACAAATTGTGAAATGATTTATTCTAGTTTTGTGAAAAATACCGTTGGTAGCTTGATAGGGATTGCATTGAATCTATAGATTGCTTTGGGTAGTATACTCATTTTCACTATATTAATTCTTCCAATCCATGAACACGGTATATTTCTCCATCTGTTTGTGTCCTCTTTGATTTCTTTCATCAGTGTTTTATAGTTTTCTATATATAAGTCTTTTGTTTCTTTAGGTAGATATACTCCTAAGTATTTTATTCTTTTTGTTGCAATGGTGAATGGTATTGTTTCCTTAATTTCTCTTTCTGTTTTCTCATTCTTGGTGTATAGGAATGCAAGGGATTTCTGTGTGTTAATTTTATATCCTGCAACTTTACTATATTCATTGATTAGCTCTAGTAATTTTCTGGTAGAGTCTTTAGGGTTTTCTATGTAGAGGATCATGTCATCTGCAAACAGTGAGAGTTTTACTTCTTCTTTTCCTATCTGTATTCCTTTTATTTCTTTTTCTGCTCTGATTGCTGTGGCCAAAACTTCCAAAACTATGTTGAATAGTAGTGGTGAAAGTGGGCATCCTTGCCTTGTTCCTGACTTTAGAGGAAATGCTTTCAATTTTTCACCATTGAGGATAATGTTCGCTGTGGGTTTGTCATATATAGCTTTTATTATGTTGAGGTATGTTCCTTCTATTCCTGCTTTCTGGAGGGTTTTTATCATAAATGGATGTTGAATTTTGTCAAAGGCTTTTTCTGCATCTATTGAGATAATCATATGGTTTTTATCTTTCAATTTGTTAATGTGGTGTATTACATTGATTGATTTGCAGATGTTAAAGAAACCTTGCATTCCTGGGATAAAGCCCACTTGGTCAGGATGTATGATCTTTTTAATATGATGTTGGATTCTGTTTGCTAGAATTTTATTAAGGATTTTTG
Source organism: Giraffa tippelskirchi (assembly GCF_054371585.1). Classification (NCBI taxonomy): domain Eukaryota; kingdom Metazoa; phylum Chordata; class Mammalia; order Artiodactyla; family Giraffidae; genus Giraffa; species Giraffa tippelskirchi. Next base: position 69,977,325 of record NC_137277.1, read on the forward strand.
CATCTATGTTCATCAGTGATATTGGCCTGTAGTTTTCTTTTTTTGTGGCATCTTTGTCTGGTTTTGAAATTAGGGTGATGGTGGCCTCATAGAATGAGTTTGGAAGTTTACCATCTTCTGCAATTTTCTGGAAGAGTTTGAGTAGGATAGGTGTTAGCTCTTCTCTAAATTTTTGGTAGAATTCAGCTGTGAAGTCGTCTGGTCCTGGGCTTTTGTTTGCTGGAAGATTTCTGATTACAGTTTCAATTTCCGTGCTTGTGATGGGTCTGTTAAGATCTTCTATTTCTTCCTGGTTCAGTTTTGGAAAGTTATACTTTTCTAAGAATTTGTCCATTTCTTCCAAATTGTCCATTTTATTGGCATATAGCTGTTGGTAGTAGTCTCTTATGATCCTTTGCCAGTACCATTTATTAAATAGATTATTTCTTTCCTCATTGAATTGTCTTGGTCCCCTTGTTGAAAATCAATTGCTCATAAATATGAGCAATTGCAATAAATTGAGCAATAAATTGCAATAAATATGAGCAATATGAGTTTATTTCTGGACTCTGAATTTTATTACAGTGATATGTATGTCCATCTGTATGCCAGTGCCATACAGTTTTGATTACTTTGAAAGTGAAAGTTGCTCAGTTGTGTCCGACTCTTTGTGACCCCATGTACTATACAGTCCATGGAATTCTCCAGGCCGGAATACTGGAGTGGGGTAGCCTTTCTCTTCTTCAGGGGATCTTCCCAACCCAGGGATCGAACCCAGATCTCTCGCATTGCAGGCGGATTCTTTACCAGCTGAGCCACAAGGGAAGATCAAGTATACCAGAGTGGGTAGCCTATCCCTTCTCCAGTGGATCTTCCTGACCCAGGAATTGAACCAGGGTCTCCTGCATTGCAGGCAGATTCTTTATCAACTGAGCTATGAGGGAAGACCCTTTGATTACTTTAGCTTTGTGTTAATGGTTTCTTTTACTAGACATTTTTAATTTGATGAATCTTTAACTTTTGATGATTATGATGAAACTAAGATAAAATTTTAATTTTTCCTTTTCTTTTATGGTTTATATGTTTTGGGTAAGTAATATTTGTCTCCCTATGGTCATTAATATATTCTCTTACTTTTTCTTCTACAAATTTTGTGCTCTATATTTTGTAGCTAGATCAGTGGTCAGTAATGAGTTAATTTTTACATATAGTGTGAAGTAAATGTAGAGGCTTATTTATTTTTCCATATGTATATCACATTGTTGTAGTACAGTTTATTGAATAGACTGTAATTTCCTCCATTACATTATCTTGAGACCTTTTTTGTAAACCCGTTGACCATATATGTGTGTTCTATTTCTGAACTCCATTCTGTTCCACTGATAGATATGTCTGTCTTCATGTGAATACTACATGATATTTGTAGCCTTGAAATCAGATAATGCAAGATCTTAATTTTGTTTTCTTCTCTTTGACATTGCTTAGTTTCTTCTAGGTCCTTTGTCTTTGCATACACATTTTAAAAATTCCTTGTCATTTTCTACAAAATCATCTTCTGAATAATTAACTGAAATTTCACTAAATCTATTCATCAATTTGAGGATAAAGAGAATCTATTAATACAAATTTCTCTCCCTGTTTTATGAACATAGTACATCTTCACATTTATTTAGATCTTTAATTAATTTTAGGAATAGTTTTTATTTTTGAGTGTAAAGATCTTGTGTTTTTTTTTAGATTTAGTGTCAGGTATGTGATAGTTTTGATGCTATTGTGAATGGTATTGTTTTAAAATAATACTTTCTAGTTATTTGCTTATAGTATTTAAATATTATTAATTTTTGTGTACCAATCTTATATTCTGAGACCTTGCTAATTCATCTGTTAGTCCTAGTAAATATTTGGAGGATCTTTAGGGTTTTATTCATAGACCACAATGTTATCTGTAAATGTTGGTTGGTTTTACTTTCTTTCTATTCTGGCTATTTTGTCTTTTTGCACTAGTTAAAGACTTCCAGTTTTGTACTGTAAAGAAGTGGTGAGGCTAGATATCTTTACTTAAATCCCAGTTGTAGGGTGACACCTTTCAGTGTTTCACTGTTATGAAAAATGTTAATTCTTTTAGAACTCTCTTTTATCAAATTTGGTGAATTCCTATCTATTCCTAATTCACTGAGAATTTTAAATTTCAAATTAGTGTTAAAATTTTTTGATTATTTTGAATCTATTGAGATGAGTGCTATTCTTTTTGGATTTATCCAAATTAGGTAGGGTTCTCCAAAAATAGAATGTATAGATATAGATATAGATAGATATACAGACAGGTAGGTAGATAGATATAGAGAGATTACAAAGAATCGACTCATGATTATGGAGGCTGAGAATCTTACAGTATGCCATCTGCAATTTGGATATCCAAGAAAACTAGTGGTATAATTCTAGTCCTAGTTCAAAGGACTGAGAATCAGGAGAGGCTATGATGTAAATTGCAGTCTGAGGGCAGGAGAAGATGAATGTTCCAACTCAAGCAGTCAGGCAGAGAAAGAATGAATTCTGCCTTCCTTTTTCTGTTCTATTCAGGCCCTCAAGGAATCGGATAGTGCCCATTCACACTGGAGAAGGCAATCTGCTTTACTGAGTCTTGTGATTGAAATGCTAATATCATCAAGAAACACCCTCACAGACGTGCCCACAAATAATATTTAGCTAAATACCTGTGCACCCCATGACCCAGTCAAGTTGACACACAAAATTAACCATCACAATGTCTTTCACATATTTTAGAAAATTCTTAACCATTATTATTTAAAATAAATATTTCCTATTTTTTTCTCCCCTCTTCTTCTGGGACTTCAAGTGAGTGAGTGAAAGTCTCTCAGTCATGTCTGACTCTTTGTGATGCCATGTGGAGTGGATAGCTGTTCCCACCTCCAGAGGATCTTCCCAGCCCAAGGGTCGAACCCAGGTCTCCTGCATTGAAGGCGAATTCTTTACCAGCTGAGCCACCAGGAAAGTCCAAGAACACTGGAGTGGGTAGCCTATCCCTTCTCCAGTGGATCTTCCTGACCCAGGAATCCAACCGGGGTCTCCTGTATTGCAGGCAGATTCTTTATCAGCTGAGCTACCAGGGAAGCCCTCTGGGACCTTCAAACTACACATATGGTATGATGTGTGCTGTTAGTCCACATTTTGCTTGCTCTCTTTAGGTTTTAAAAATTCTTTTTTCTCTTTTTGCTCAGTTGGTTCATTTTTCCTGTACTTAAGTTCACTGACCCTTTCTCTGTTACATAAATCCTGCTGTTATGGTCATCACATGACTTCTTCATTTCTGATTTTGTATTTTTCAATTCTGCAATTTTCATTTAGTTCTTTTATACTTTCCACATTTTGGTGCAAATTACCTACATCTTCTCATAAATTGGCCCTAAATCCCTTAATATATTTTTATATTATTTAAAAATTCTTGTATGGTTCTTACCTCTGTGTCTTCTGAAAGCTGATTTCTATTGACCATTTTTCTTTAATTCTGGTTCACATATTCCTGTTTTATACATGACTCAAAGTATGTATGCCAGTATTGATGAACTCTTAGTTTCTACTTGTGTGAGTTCTTTATTTCTCTTTTAATTATAAATGATAATCTTGCTGAGTAGAGTATCCTAGGTTTCAGATTTTTCTTTCTTAGCACCCTAAGTATATCATGCCACTCCATTTTGTAGTTTCTGCAAAAAAAATCAGCTGATAGCCTTATGGGGTTTCCCTTGTCTATGACTCTGTTTTCCTTTTGATGATTTTAGAATTCTCTCTTTAACTTTTGCCTTATTAGTCAGGATATTTCTTAGTGTGGGTCTGTTTGGGTTCATCTGTTTTGGGATCCTCTGAGCTTCCTGTATCTTGATCTCTGTTTCTTTCTTTGGGTTTGGGACATTTTCAGCCATAATTTCATTAAGTATATTTTTGGCCCCTTTCTCTTTCTCTTCTCCTTCTGAGACTCCTAAAATGTGAATTTTGGTATGCTTGATGGCATCCCAAAGGTCCCTTTTAGTTTTTAAAATTTGTTTTTAATTTTGCTGTTTTGATTATGTGATATCCATTATTCTATTTTCCAGATCACCTATATGTCCTTCTGTGTCACCTAGTCTGCTATTCATTCCTGCTAGTGTGTGTTTCATTGTTATTTTTCTTCAGTTCTGATGATCCTTTTAAAATATTTTCTAGCTCATTTTTAAGCTTTTCACTGTGTTTTTAGGTTTTATTTAGCTCTCTCCTGAAGCAAAGATTCAGCAAAATAAGTATGTATGGAGAATGTTTTATTTTGTGGTTCTTTACAGATTTGAGAATTTTTTATTTTAACTTGATGAATTAATTAAATATCTGGTGAAATTTCTGTTTTCTGAGTTACTCAGACAGTATAGCCAAACCTAGGAGCTGTTTAACTATGGTATTAGCATTTCTTTTTTCATAGACTTTAATAAGATGATAGTGCATAAAATTTTGGCAATGATCTTGTATAGATATATAAATCAAATATAATTCACTTCACTTTAAGAAATAGTGAAGATGATTAACCATTTTTTTCCTTGAAAATGTAAACAAATATATAGAAGCTGAATAACTTCAAATATAAAATTATACGAATTCTTACTTCTTAAATATTGAATGATTTTGATTCTAGGAGATAATACATTATTTTACTAGGTTTAAACTGGTTCAGTGAGCTTGGGAGGGCATCAGAAAGGTATATTTTGAGCATGTTATTGTTCCATGTAATTTGCAGTATTGCATTTATATTTTCCTTTATTCCATAAGCATTTAATGTTCCAGACACTGAAATAGATGTGCTCACAGATCATCTTTTTAAATCCTTTCAAAAAGTTATTTGAGGTGGTATACACATGCCTGTTTTGCTGGAGAGGAAACAGAGTCAGCAGTTATGACTTCTTCAAAGTCATATTTCTAGTCTTTAGAACAGCATTAGACTGAAAACCCCATGTCTGACACCATAATCCATGCCTATTTCAATAACGAATGCCACTTTGCATGTTCTGGAACAATCTAGGCATTCTACCACTAACCCTGTTAGCACTTAGTTCTCAAATGCACCTAGACTACAGGCTGTACTCTATGGCTCTTGAAGACATGTCTACATTTCTTTCCTGAGGAGGGTTATCATTTTATTTTTTGGGATTCTTCTCCTCCCCAGACTGGCTGAGGAGTAGCATGTAGTTGCACTCTTCTTCCCTTCTTGCTGTCTCAAGCACGGAGTTATTTTTATTTCTCCAAGTTAGCTGACAAATGTGGAATCTTTTTCTTTATTACTTTTGCCTCTAAGTATGTAGAGAAAATATAGAAAATCTGGGAACATTCAAGGTTTCCTAAATTCAAGAAGTCTCTGTGTAACCTCAGGTTTGTGTAGTTCTGACTTTCTTCTGAGAATGTAGATAGTAGATTAAAAAAAAATATAGCCACAAAAGAAAAGAGAGAAGCACAGGAAGATATTTCCACACAACTTTGCATGCAGGGATAAAAGACACAATGTAAAGAAGTATAACATATAAGATACAAAGGGGTATGTATTTTAAGTCAGAAGACAGTGTTATTATTAAATCATCAGAATCTTGACCTTGCTTGGCTCTAGTATCTATATATACTGAAAGGGGTTGCGTCACTTGGAGATTTATGCACACTATGGGAAGATTTGATGCACAAGGTTAATGCTATAGTTTACCATGAGAACTGTTGTCAACATATCCTTATTTACAATGAACTGTAAAGGCCATAGGGGACATCCTTGTCTGAGTCTCTGGTTCCATCTTGCTTCTGGAATTAGACCTTAAAAATTATGGGTGTTGCTTTTTTTCTTTTTCTCAGGTTTCATGTGGTCTCATCTACATTAAGAAAGACCTTTACTTAGGGCCACTTTTTATTAAGTTTGTGCTTAAGCAGGCACTTTAACATAATATCGAAACACCATGACTTACTTTGGAATTGAAACAAGCTGATTATACCAGAAGGCATTTGCTGTCTTTCAAAACACAAGTTATTTGTCAGTGGCAATGATGCCCTCCCTGTAACATGTAGGTATTGTCAAACAACACTTATCAAAGACCCATCATATTTAATGGCTTAAAAGACTATATGGTGAAATTGGTGGAATATACTCTTAAAATATTGAAATATGTGTGTTCCCCAAGTTATCGGCAGGATGTTGACACCAAGTTTTTGTAGGTCTTCCATGGAGGTTACATAGAATTGAGCCATGTAGCAACGTGGGTTCATGGGTTTAGGGTGCAGAGATTTCTTAAATTGGATGATCTCTCTAGTGGACAAAAATGCAGAATGATTTTAAATGATTACTTCCAAGTACTCTAGACCTCAGTGAATTAAGGTGGTTTCTGAATTATTCTCTTTTGGAAGCCAATAGAATTGCAGTCTGAAAATGAATATTAAAAAATAATTATTTAGGGATTTTAGCTTAAAGCTTTAGTTTAAACTTTACCTTAGTTTAAAAATATATCTTCCTGGATAGTAAGGTGCAAAATTCTAATATTAATTGTGTGTCATAACCATGGGCTCAATACTCTGACTACTTTTGGAAAAAATTTAAGAAAATAGTGGCTGGAAGCTCTAGAGTAGAATTAAAAACATGAAAATTTGCTTCTGCCCAGGATATTTAGTGGGATTCAATGTTTATCGTTTAGGGTCAGAGCTTAAAAACTCTGAGGTGTTAAGTATCCCAATTTAAATAGAACTGCCCCAAAGATGGAATTATTAGCACTTCTCTCAGAGTTAATAATAAGTGACAGAACCAATCCTTCTGCATCAGCCACCCCCCATCCACCGTCCTTTTTATAGAAAATGACTAGACTGGGGAGACAGGAATCACTGTGAATGGAGCTATTGTGTTAGAAGCTTCACTCTCCCTTCCCTTGGGGAGGAATAGAGATGCTTTCCCTTTTAAGGCCAAATTGGGAATAGGAGGGGCTCCATGAGAATTTCTCATAAAGAATGGGGGCTCTTACCAGGAGAGACTGATTGGCATTGTGTTTCTTGATGGAACGTTTGCTTAGCCAGCAAACTTGCTGGTCCACCTCTTGGCCTATTTCAGCAGAAGAGAACACAACGAGAGATTGTTGGCAGAGTGGAGAGAGCCTGTATTTTCACCATCTGGTGTGGTAAAGATGAGCTCAGGCATATACCAAGGAATGTAAGCTGGCTTAGGCCTGCCTGCCTACTGATGTGGGCTGAATGTTTGTGCCCCTCCAAGAGTCATATATTGGTGATGGTATTTGAGTTTGGGGATGAAATTAGGTTTAGACAAAGTCATGAGGGTAGAGGTCCCATAATGGGATTCATATCCTTCTGTAAAAAGAGAAAGAGACACAAAGTCTCTCTTTCTCTGTCTGTCTCTACCTCTGTGTACATGCATTAAAAAAAAGGTCATGTGAGGACATAAACAGAAAAAAGGACCTCACCTAGAACCCAACAATGCTTCTACCCTGATCTCCTACTTCCAACCTCCAGTACTGTGAGAAGTAAATGTTTGTTAAGCCACACAGTCTGTAGTATTGGTTTCAGTGGTCTGAGCTGATTAAAAGGCTTTTTGCTGGACAGGGAGGCCCCAACAGGAAGAGGCAGTTAATGTATTCCCAGGGGAAGGAGTTGGAAGTGGAGAATGAGGTTGACCTGGAGCTTAATCTCCCTTGATACAGAACTGTGTTATGAGGGGACCCCTTAAGGCTTTCCCAAGAACTTTCACAGCCTCTCAAGACAGTCAGCATTTGGATGGCTGCCTCACGTAGGGTGTCAATATCCAGCCAGAGAAGCAGAGAAAACCAATAGCAAGAAGTTTTTAACAGCCACAGTTGTACAAAGAGGCACTTGTTCCTCTGTGTTTCTGTGCTCCCTGCCCCTAACAACTGAAGGAGGTAGGTCTTGAAGAAAAAGAGTGGCCCAGGGACAAGAAGAACATAGATATACAAACTTCCTTTCCGCCCCCACCTCACCCCTACCCCTAGCAGTCTGTCTGCCCTCATGCTTGAAGCTGATGAGATTTAGGTTGAGTTTGAAGTTTTATATTAGACTGAGTTTTAATAATAAAAAATGACTGGAAGTTTATGGAATCTACCAAATATGATGCTGAGGGATGACAAAAGATTGGACAAAGCATAATCGAAAGCAGTGACTGAAAAAATAAGTGATTTCACATTTCTGTTTCAGCTGTTTGATATTGCGCTGGTATTCATTTTGATAAAATGTCTTTCACTGGTTTGGCAAACAGAGTGGAGAAATAATGGGACAAATGTGCAATGAGGGGCCACCTCTTTTTTACTTCAGCTTCTGGAAAAAGTAACTTTTGAGATTTTGAGTATTAAGATACAATCAGCAACATGAATGGCATTTTTGTGCTTATGGTTTTATATGGGATTAGGCTTCTAAGTAAGAACATTCAAAAGAAAAACTCACACAATATAAAAAGCATCTTGATTTTTCTCTACCAAATAACGAATAAGTTGTCAGCTATGTGAGCACGAAGGCAAATCACCGTGGATCAGTTTTTGAAATGGACATATCTGGGAGATGCCAGTTTGCATTAATGATTCTAAAGGAGTACAAACAGATGGTAAAGCATGCAGCCTCCGCAAGAAATCGGAGCTGCTCAGAAAGCCCCCGGCAGACCTGTGTTTTTAAGCACTGACATTTTACATTATCATTTAAGGAGTCCCCATTTTATGCTAAAATTTAGATGTTTCTCATGTGCTTCTAAGACACTTTTGATCCCATAGGGTCACCTTACACTATTAAAACACATTGAATTCTGCGCCTTTTGGTATTACTATCATCTTAAAAGAAATAAAAGGAAATACAAATCTTATCCACACCTATGAATGCAAAAAATGAAGCTTGAAAAACTTTCAGGTGAAAAAAACAACCTTTTCCCCCCTATACTCCCCAAGTGAAGTGAAGTAAAGTGGTTCAGTCCTGTCCGACTCTTTGCGACCCCATGGACTGTAGCCCACCAGGTTCCTCCGTCCATGGGATTTTCCAGGCAAGAGTACGGGAATGGGTTGCCGTTTCTTTCTCCAGGGGATCTTCCCTACCCAGGGATCGAACCAGGGTCTCCCGCATCGTAGGCAGACGCTTTACCCTCTGAGCAACAAGGGAAATCCCCCTATTCCCCACATACACCCCCAAATATAGATCAGGAGCAGAATCTACAGATGGACTCCTCACTGTCTGTCTGCCATTGTAACACAGTCCTGTGGTCAGAGAAACCTCTAGAATGGGGACAAAGAAGATTGTCGAGGTAAGGAAGAGTGAACAGGAGAGGTATTGAGCCTGGCCTACACTCCCCATCAGGCGTCAGAGGTGTGAGAACAAAACAGCCCTGTCCCATACGCGTCTGTCTGGTCAATAATGGTTGCAACCTCACAGAAATGGAAGGGAGGCACCAGGGGAAGAACAGACACTGCACTCATCCCTAAATTTCCCACAGTCCTCAGCAGGGTACCAGAGAATAGTCAGATCTCTACTGTGCTCATCAGAAGTGTGGAATGGGTAGAGCAATTCAGAAAATTCAAGTAATGGGAGGAAGTAGAGGGGCCTGTGAGAAGCTGCTGCCTAAGGCCATGCAAGACCCTTAGAACTGTGGTGATGGAGGTCAAAGATATTTAGGATCAATTATGGGAGGAATTTAATATGCATTCCTGGAGATTATCATCAGCCCCAGGAAAAGAGGAATGGAGACAAAGAAACTATGGTTGCTTTTTAAACTGAAGTCTTTGAAAATCACTCAGTCAGACTGAGTTTACTACATTTGGCAACATGGGGCCTGAGAGTCAAAAAAAAAAAAGGGCGTAAAATAAGCTATATTTTTGCACAAATGCAGTTTGGCAGATATCATAACTTTTTGTAGGATCTGAAATATATACCTGCTGCACACCTCTTTTACAAATTCAGTGCCCTGGAGACATTTCTTCACTATATTTTCCCCACAAATATTACTCCTGCTTCCTCCTGCACAATATCTCTTGTCTGTGATGGTTTTATCTTTGCTGTGAAGTTAATTATCCAAATGCCAATTATCTCTTACTTGTGTTCTCATAACATCTTTCCTAGTGTTCCTGCCTTGTTTTGTTCTTATTTCGGTAAGTTTTATGACCTTGTAACTCTTTTTTTTTTTTCTTACGGTACCATGTACTGTCATAATTCATTCTTTGATTAGACCTTTCTAACTTTCCATGTCATACAAACCTATTTAGTGTGATCTGAAGACCAAGAATATATTATACCCTAGTATAATTTATTTATGATTAACTTTCATTCTTCTAATCACTGAATCAATTATTTCTTTTGGGAGTACTATTTGACATAAGTGTTTAAGTCAAAATCACTTAAGCCTTGATATTTGCTTGGAATTATATCTGTGTCCTTATGTTTATATTTTGAGACTGGCAGAACATGAAGGATTAAACTAATGCAGATCATTAAAAAAAAACAGCTAGATAAAATATTTAAAATAATTTAAAATGCAATAAAATTTTCATTAAAAGGAAAGATAATCTATAAGTGCCAGGAACTGGGAACAATAAAAGGCAGCATTTTCAATGGAAGCTGAGTCAATCAAAGCTCACATAGGCTTTAGTTTTTACACAGGCTCTATGGATGTAATTTTACACACACAAAAGGATGAGAGCCGTGTCATTTGATCCACAAGAGGTAGGGAGCTTGTACTGAGTACCCATCTTAAAAACACAGTACTCTAAAGTAGTGCTCTCCTGGCAAAAATGGGACTAGAAACATCCTGCACACAAGCCTTGGGAAGCAGCCTGGAAGTCTGCTCTTTGTTTGGAGCTCTAAGTGGAAAAAAATACTAGTGAGAAGCTGAAAGCCCAGGTTTGTGCCAAATGGGGTCACAATTGATATTTCCTGAATGGTATAGGAAATATAAGCTGAGAAATTAGAATAAAATTTGGTCAAAGACCATTAAAATCTACTGTATTCTGTCAGAAAAAAGAGTGCAAAATTGATCTGTCAGGATAATTTAACAACTCAGGGAATGTAGAACTCTAATGAAAAACACAGACCCATTGAAGATGAATTTGCTTTGTAATCAAAATTTCAAACTCATTAGCAAATGAGCCATTAGAAGGGAGAGTAAGAAGGAATAGCAAACAGGAGGAGTAACACTCCCAAGAATAAAGAATAATAAACAATCTGAAAGAGATTATAAAATAAGTTTACTTAAATTGTTTAAAAAAGATAGAGATGGAGCAGTAACCACAATGAAGCAAGAAAATATGAAATAAAGTATAAGAAGAGAAGCATAATACATAAGGAGACATAGTTCAAGAGAGAAATTGTGGTTAATTAGGGGGAATCATCTCCATGAAATTATCTCAGAAAGATAAAGATATGAAGAATCATAAAAAGTAGCTGAAAGATATACAGGTTATAACATGGAGGTTAAATGTATAAGTAATAGGAATCACAGTGCTAAAAATAGAGAGAATGGAAAAATAGCAATAGAACAATAATTTATTGGTTGAGGATTTAGCAGATGTAAAGAAGACAAGTTACCAAATCAAAATAGCATAGAATAAAATAAAATTCTCACCTAGAAATATCAGAGTGAAATTACAGAGTACAAAAGGCAAAGAAATCTTAAAAGCAACCAGAGAGAAGGACTATGTATAAGGTGTGAGAGAACAAACTATCCTTCTAGTGTGAGGAAAAAACTTTAAAGACATTTTCAGATAAGTGAGGACTGAGAGTAGACTGCTCACCATTCCCCGAGAAAAGAATTATTAGAAGACAATTAAACTTAGGAAGACAAAAGGGAATGTGAGAAGCAAATGGAAACAAGTTGGTGAAGATGTGGCTTAACCTAAAGAATGAATTGCCTAGTAGTCTCTGGTGGCTCAGCTGGTAAAGAATACGCCTGCAATGCTGGAGACGTGGGTTCAATCGCTGGGTTGGGAAGATCCCCTGGAGGAGGGCATGGCAACCCACACTCCAGTATTCTTGCCTGGAGAATCCCCATGGACAGAGGGGCCTCGTGGGCTATGGTCCACGGGATTGCAAAGAGGCGGACATGACTGAGCGACCAAGCACACACATGGAAAAATGCTAGATTTTGAAGAGTTTGAAAATAAGGTAGAATTAAAATACCATATGAAATAACAGAACATGTGTAAGAAGAGTTCAGAGTTAATTGCTTTTATGGTTCTTGTATATAATGGTGGTGGATAAAGATATTTTATTTTATAGTCATTTATGGCTAGCTATTTTATTTTGTCCACAACACGCAGCTTATGAGGTCTTAGTTCCTTGACCAGGGATTATAAAGGGCCCATGGCAGTGAAAGTGCTGAGTCCTAACCACTGGACTGCCAGGGAGCTCGTTGATATTTTTTTTCTTAAGTTAAATTTGTATGCTAAGGTTTCTCAGTGTAACTACTAAAAGAATAGAAATAGATGTGTAACAAAAAGTAGTAGAGGTGAAAAAAAATTACCTGATTAATCTGAATAAGCCAAGGATCAATATAAGACAGGATGAAAACAAAGAAAAAAAAAAATCAGAGAAACTTAAAAATACAAAATACAGTAGAAATTAAAATAGTTTATAAAAAGTCAAAAATTTTAGAGGGAAAAGTGATCCAATTAAAGAAAAACTCTATTAATGTATTGAGTACATCACACCTGGAGTCAGAGCATACAAAACTGTCTTCACTGTAAACTACAAAGAAAGTTCCTACCAATCAACATAATATTCTTTGAATGTAGTGTAGTAAAATTAGTACTCAGTAGCAGAAAGCTATTGCAGATATGAAGTCTGGTTTCTGGTAACTACAGGAGCTTGTGTTGCACTAAATTTCTTACCAATAATAATTACAAACTTTGAACAAAAGTACTAGAAGTCAATCAAAAGCAGGCAAAACTGGAAGGAAATCTTCTCTTGAAAGATAGAAATGATAGATTGATGTGTATATGGCTTTTCCATTGAGGGCATTCTCAAGACTTGTGGGTACAGTGTATAGAATTTGATCAGAAAGTCAATCTTATTGGCCTGAAGAGGCAGAAGATAGGGGCTGCCAGAGTTGCTGGAGAATGAATAGCAAATATAAGAATTGAGAAAGCCTCAGAGGAAAATCCTCATAACTGGTGTATATCCTTCTTGTAAATAACTCTTCTCAAATCTTTGGCTGTCCTTAAACTGTGCATATATTAGGATCTTATTAAGTAGCTCAAAGAGAAAACAATAGCTTGAGAACTGAAAAGGATGGATAGTTCAACAGCTGCCTCCTAGAGGAAGACAAAGTTTGGATTTTCAATCCTATTAATTACAGAGTCTTGGTAAATATTTCAGGATTTTTTACTGAAACCCAAGAAGTATTATGCTTTATGAATAAAGATTACATTCTAAGACTAAGAGACTCACCTTTGGACTAAGGGCAAAACTATTCCACCAGTCATTGAGCTACCTGCTTAGAACAAAGTTCACTATTCTTCACAGGAACATAATAGAATAAAATCACTCTGCAATTTATTATAACTAGACAAATGAAGAAGTAGCAAAAGTGACCTATGATTAAGAGAATAATCAGTCACTGGAATTTGCATATCAACAGAGAACACAGATGTTGGAACTTGCAGAAGGACTTTAAAATGATCAGCAGGATAACTATGTAAAGGAATCAGTTTTAAAAGATGGGTATCATAGATGATGAGATTGGGAATTTCAGGAGAATTTGGAAACTATCAAAAATAATCAAACAGAAATCCTCGAAAAAGAAGTATAGTTTTGAACTTGAGAGATCCTTCAGATGACATTAATAGCAGATTGGAAGCAATAGAAATGATCTTGAGTGAACTTCAGAACTGAAGCTTAGAGAGAAAGAGCTGAGCCTCAGTGACTTATGGGATAATGTCAACCAGGCTTACATACATGTAATCAGAGCCCCAGAAAGAGAGTAGAATGAGAATGAGGCAGAGAAATGTTTTTATTTTTCTATTTTTATCAGCTCTGACTTATATTTTCTGGGAGATGGATTGGTATTGCTGCGACTTATGTCAGAATGTTTTAAGTTTTCTTCTATGAATTTTATAGTATCTAGTCTTACATTTAGGTCTTTAATCCTTCTGAGTTTATTTTTGTGTATGGTGTTAAAGAATGTTCTAGTTTCATTTCTTCGTATGTACTTGTCCAGTTTTACCAACACCACTTATTGAAGAGACTGTCTTATCTTCATTGTATAGTCTTGCCTTCTTTGTCATAGATTTATTGACCACAGGTGCATGGGTTTATTTCAGGGTTTTCTATCTTGTTCCATTGATCTATATTTATGTTTTTTGTGCCAGTACCATACTGTTTTGATGATTGTATGGAGATAAAAACAAAAATAAACAAGTAGGATCTAATTAAATTCAAAAGTTTTTGCTTAGGAATAGAAACCACAAACAAAATGAAAAAACAACCCACAGAGTAGGAGAAAAGATTTGCAAATAATGGGACCAACGAGGCATTTGTCTCCAAAATTTACAAACAACTTACATGGCTCAGTATCAACAAACAACCCAATCCCAAAATGGGCAAAAGACCTAAATAGACATTTTCCAAAGAAGAGATATAGATGGCCAAGAGGCACATAAAAAGATGTTCAACATCACTAATTATTAGAGAAATGCAAATCAAAGCTACAATGAGATATCATCTCACACCAGTCAGAATGGCTGTCATCAGAAGATTCACAAACGATAAATGTTGGAGAGCATGTGGAAGAAAGGGAACCCTCTACACTGTTGTTGAGGAGTAACTTGATGTAGTCACTATGAAGAACAGAATGGAGGTTCCTTCCAAAAGTAAAAATAGAGCTACTGTGGATCCATTTCCAGGATTCCATTCCCAGACATAAATCTGCAGAGAAACATGTTTTGAAAGAATTCATGCACTACAGTGTTCATAGCAGGAATATTTACAATAGCCAAGACATGGAAGCTACCTAAATGTCCATCAACAGAAGAATTGATTAAGAAGATGTAGTATCTATGGAATGGAATATTACTCAGATATTAAAAAAAAGAAATAATGCCATTTGTAGCAATGTGGAAGGACCTGGAGATTATCATACTAAGTGAAGTATGTCATGCAGAGAAGACAAATATCATATGATATCAGTTATATGCAGAATCTAAGAAAAATGATGCAAATGAACCTAGTTACAAAACAGAAACAGACTTACAGACTTAGAGAATGAATTTATGGTTACCAGGTTGGGCAGAAGGGTTGACTGGGAGTTTAGGATTGACATGTACACACTGCTATGTTTAAAATAGATAACCAATAAGGACCTACTGGAAAAAAAAAAAAGGTTTCTAGTACCAGTAAATCCAGAAGACTCAGAAAATCCCAATAAGGATAAATACAAATAAAATTATATGTATGGACATCGCAGTAAAACTGCTGAAAATAAAATGGTGATGAAAATATTCTGCATTTGATTAAGATGGGGTTGTCAAAACTCATGAAACTGTACACTTTAAACTTGTTTTACTTACGCATATTTCAATTAGAATGGAAAGAGTAACATGGAAATTTACAACAACATATGTAAAATAGATAGCCAATGGGAATTTGCTATATGACTCAGGAAACTCAAACAGGGGCTCTGTGACAATCTAGAAGGGTGGGGTGTGGAGGGAGATGGGAGGGGAGGTTTGGGAGGGAGGGGACGTGGGTGTACCTACGGCTGATTCTTGTTGATGTATGACAGAAAACCACAAAATTCTTTCAATTAAAAAACAATAAAGTGACAAAAAAAAAAAGAATACACGTGTCAACTACTTTTATTAGAATTCTACCTAGTAAAATGTCTTATAGGTTTATTTCCATGATATGGCTTAAAGAGGAGAAAATTTTATGGTGGTATGACTAGATTTTCTTACTAGCATCATATTATTGTAAAGCTGAAAACAAATGTTTAAGCCAAGTCTTTTCATTGGATTGCTGAGGAAATTAAAACTCAGAGATTAAATGACTTGTTCAAAGTCATTTACCTATTTAGTCACAGACTAGAACTCAGTCACTCAGAGCAGTCAAAATAAAATTTATCTGGAAACCAGAAAACATAAGACTAATGCTGTCATGTGTTTAGGAGTTTTCTTTAGGCATTTTAAGGCTCTTGTATAAAAATATAATAATAAAAATAAGCATTATATTGTACATTTTTGTGTTATGAATTTATCTGAGAAAGAATTAAAATTGAAATGAAGATTAAATTCATTATTTTTTGATTTGCTTCTAGTAACTTATTTTCTTTTATTGATCAATATATTTTCAAGTAACTTTCTGCCAACATATCATCATTTAAAATAATTATATTGGACTTCCCTGGTGGTCCAGTGGTTAAGACCCATGCTTCCAATGCAAGGGTCATGAGTTTGATCCCTTGTCAGGGAACTATGATCCCACGTGCCACGCAGCCAAAAAATTAAGTAAAAATAAAATAATTAATATATATATCATCAATAGCATATCAAGAGATTTTATTAGCTTACATAAAATTAATTTTGACTATAAGAACTGTGCAAATTATAATTATTAAATATTCAAATGATTTTATTTTTGAGAAAGAAATATTATGTGTTTTATACATTTTCTTGTTATTCTTTCTAGTAACCTGTTTATTGTTGCCAAAATAATTTTTACAGTAAATTTTTAAAATAGTTAGTTTTGAGCAAAAAACTCAGTTTTGCTCCTTTAGGGATTTCCTAAAATATGTTCCTCTGAATATTAAATATTGTTCTCTCAGGATGTGCCACACCAAAAGTGCATGGTCAAATAAACTTGAGAAACTATTTATCCCTTTGGAGATTCTGAGTTCAAATCACTATATTAAAAGTCTGAGAGGTCGTGAAGAGGAGAAAACTTAGTTTGACTGAATCACTTCAGCTATAGGGCTCTATAGAGCACATTATATTCAAAACGTTTGGGTTCAAATACTGGTTTCACCCTTTCTATCAGTATGACCTTGGGTAAGTTAAATTTGTTGAGCTTCAGTTTCTTTACTTTCTCTGAAAAATAAGGCCATTTATTTTAACTGCCCCATGAGTTTGTTGAAAGGATTAGTCTACTCATGCATAGAATTTTACCTCAGTGAATGTCATATGGGAAACATTATTTTTTTAGCTATTTTTATTCCTGAAATTATTTGACTGCATTTTTAGTATTTCTCATGACTTTGAAAAAATATGGTGCAATGTCCCACGGTAGATGAACTGCTGTATTTTCTGGCATAACTGTTCTTACACTTCATGTTTTCCTCTTTATTAGTGTCCCACTGTAAAAGTTGCCAAGAATTGAACTAAAAAATATTAAAAATTCAGATATGGGGAACAAAACCCTAAATATTTAGCATAGATATGTCTCAAGGGTAATTTTAATTTTTAGCTAAAGAGTAATATATGAAATATATGTGATACTTTTTTCCTAGCAACATAGGAATATTGGTTGGAATTAGTATGTTACTTTAAGGAGTAAAGTTTCACTCAAAGTGTAAATTAGAACACGGAGAATGTGGTAGACATGTCTCCATTCACTTAAGGGTATCTGTGTAGAAATGAAAATGTAATTACAATGTATTTTTAGCTTTCCTCTTGAAAGACATTTGATTTTCCAGTACATATTGAAAGTATATTTGACTGTTGCTTTGAAATTGTCTAATGAGATTTTATGAGTTAGTTTGCTTTAAAAAAAAATTGTGTTAAAAGATATTGAATATATTGAGTATTTTATTACACTGCCAAGTGTGATGTATTCCAAGAATCACAGGTTATTAGGAATATAATAAAATCTCTGATCACTAAAAAGTAGTATCAGCTTTTTCCTCTAATAGAGTTGACTAAGTTAAATATGAAATAACTCTTTTCTGCCTCATTTAATATAGATGTATATATATTTTCATAGAACCAGCTGATATGAAGTTATATAAATACAGTTTTCAAAATTTGAGGAAGAAAAATATTAAATAACCTCCAACTTATTGTATATTCCCCTAATAGCAGACCTGAGTACAAAGTTTTGAGTGCGATTAGTGATTTGAAAGCTGTTTCCAGGAAACACTGATAGAGGAGTTCAAAAGGAGGAAGGAAGGAAGAAAGGCAGGTAGCAGGTAGTAGGGTATATTATTATGCAAGTTACCACTTGCTCTATTCTGTTGTGTAAAGATGGGCACAATAAAAAGGACAGAAATGGTATGGACCTAACAGAAGCAGAAGATATTAAAAAGAGGTGGCAAGAATACACAGAAGAACTGTACAAAAAAGATCTTCACGACCCAGATAACCACAATGGGGTGATTACCAACCTAGAGCGAGACATCCTGGAATGTGAAGTCAAGTGGGCCTTAGGAAGCATCACTACAAACAAAGCTAGTGGAGGTGATAGAATTCCAGTTGAGCTATTTCAAATCCTCAAAGATGATGCTGTGAAAGTGCCGCATTCAATATGCCAGCGACTTTGGAAAACTCAGCAGTGGCCACAGGACTGAAAAATGTCAGTTTTCATTCCAGTCCCAAAGAAAGGCAATGCCGAAGAATATTCAAACTACCGCACAATTGCACTCATCTCTGGCTAGCAAAGTAATGCTCAAAGTTCTCTAAGCCAGGCTTCAACAGTACGTGAACTGTGAACTTCCAGATGTTCAAGCTGGATTTAGAAAAGGCAGAGGAACCAGAGATCAAATTGCCAACATCCGCTGGATCATCGAAAAAGCAAGAGAGTTCCAGGAAAACATCTACTTCTTCTTTATTGACTATGCCAAAGCCTTTGACTGTGTGAATCACAACTGTGGAAAACTCTTCAAGAGATGGGAATACCAGACCACTTTAGCTGCCTCCTGAGAAATCTGTATGCAGTTCAAGAAGCAATAGTTAGAACTGGACATGGAACAACAGACTGGTTCCAAATTGAGAAAGGAGTATGTCAGGGCTGTATATTGTCACCCTGCTTGTTTAACTTATACCCAGAGGCCATCATGCAAAATGCTGGGCTGGCTGAGCACAAGCTGGAATCAAGATGGCTGGGAGAAATATCAACAACCTCAGATATGCAGATGACACCACCCTTATGGCAGAAAGCAAAGAAGAACTAAAGAGCCTCTTGGTGAAAGTGAAATAGGAGAGTGAAAAAGTTGGCTTAAAACTCAACATTCAGAAAACTAAGATCATGGCATCCGGTCCCATCGCTTCATGGCAAATAGATAGGGAAACAATGGAAACAGTGACAGACTTTATTTTTGGGCACTCCAAAATCACTGCAGATGGTGATTGCAGCCATGAAATTCAAAGACGCTTGCTCCTTGGAAGAAAAGCTATGACCAACCTAGATAGCATATTAAAAAGCAGAGACATTACTTTGCCAACAAAGGTCCATCTAGTGAAAGCTATGGTTTTTCCAGTAGTCATGTATGGATGTGAGAGTTGGACTATAAAGAAAGCCGAGCGCCGCAGAATTGATGCTTTTGAACTGTGGTGTTGGAGAAGAGATTGAGAGTCCTTTGGACTGCAAGGGGATCCAACCAGTCCATTCTAAAGATCAGTCCTGAATATTCATTGGAAGGACTGATGTTGAAGCTGAAACTCCAATACTTTGGCCACCTGATGTGAAGATCTGACTCATTGGAAAAGACCCTGATGCTGGAAAAGATTGAGGGCAGGAGGAGAAGGGGACGACAGAGGATGAGGTGGTTGTATGGCATCACTGACTTGATGAATATGAGTTTGAGCAAGCTCCAGGAGTTGGTGGTGGACAGGGAGGCCTGACATGCTGCAGTCCACAGGGTCACAAAGAGTTGCACATGACTGAGCGACTGAACTGAACTGAACTGAACTGAATTGTTGGCTCATTTGAAAAGATAGACTAGAATACCTCAGGCTGAATTCCCAGCTGGAGAAGGATACTTATGCATCAACTCCCACCCGTCAGTCATTCTCCTCTGCGAGAATTGCTCCCAGAGGTCATTTACTCCCAAGCATTTCTGGTCTGACTCTTGTGCAGTGCAGATAGGCACTGACCAGGCAAAGCCCTCAGACCTTCTTTAGCATGCAACAGAATGGTCAATGTCAGTAGGTAAGAGGTTAAGACACTGACAGTATCTTCCAGTTTCAGTATAGTTCCTAAATAATTTTTTACTTAAAATAAATATTAATCATGGATCAGTTTACCTAAGTAGATCTTTTTCTCACCCTAAAATAAATGACCAACTAATGTTAGTAATTTTAAAATATGATCTTACATACAATGGAATATATAGCTGACCACATTAAACTGGATTACCAAGTTCCCATGAACCAGAGAGCTTAGTGGAGTTTCTTGGGTTGAGTATACTACTGTTTTTCCTTCTAAAGAAATGCAAAAATTCTATTTCATAGGTCATGAAGCTATTTATTAAACCGATTTATTTCTGGGCTGTTAGTTATGATTATGTAATAAAAAGCATACATGAATTCCTTGAAAGTGAGCTCTTCATTTTTATAATATAGAGAAACTCTAAAAATGTCTAAATAGAGTTGTACAGAAGATATATAAAAGTTAATTATTAAAAATTAATATTTTTTAGTATAATCCAAGATTTGGAATAAAACATTACAGAATATAGCAAGCTGTCTTTTTAAATTAAGAAGCTTAATTGCCCATAGGAAAAACACTAGAAAAATTTTCAGTAATACAGAATAAGAAAACATTTTAACAAGATGTAAAAATTCAAGGCATGATGAAGAGAAATGATCTTGTTTATTACAGTGAGTCATAATTTCCAACTGAGTTCCTTTGAATGTGGCTTACGAGTACATTATATGGTCTGTGTAAGGTTCTTCTGGAATGAGAATCACACCTACTCTGAGAGAATTTATCCATTAAATTTAAATGAAAATATAGTCAAATGTCATAATAAAGTTATGGGAAAAGAGGTGCCACAAATGAAATAATCAATTTCAAATATAAAGGACTAAAACTGAGAAAATGAAAATGTCTCAAAAATTTATGAATTTTGTCTTTTTGTTCTTAAGCAGTTGCAGGAATTAATGAATGTTTGAAATACCATGTGTGGCAAAATGCGGAAACCTCGTCTTCTGTTTCCTGCCAGATGTGGTTAAGAATTACAGAGCTAAACCTCTGATCCAGAAACAGCAGCAAAGGAAACCTTTCAGTCTTCTGTCATGAGTGAATATAAAGATAACTACTAGGACATGAAACCAAAATGCTTATTGTGACTTACAGAGTTAATCCATGGAATTTAGATAAGAGTCAGTATGATTTTTGTTAAGTGGGAATTCTTAAATGCCTTAATTAGACGTTGCAAAAATTTAATTGAATGTTTCTTTGACATGTGTTATGACTTATCAATATAAAAGAACAGCATATAACATTTTAAAACCTTTTGTTTACTAAAGGTTTCATATCTTCGTATCTTCAAAAATAAGGCCTAGTACTTTAGAATCTGCAACAAAACCATTATCTCTGCATTTGTACACATCTAGTGGAAACCCTAATTTAACCAAAGGG
Source organism: Giraffa tippelskirchi (assembly GCF_054371585.1). Lineage (NCBI taxonomy): Eukaryota > Metazoa > Chordata > Mammalia > Artiodactyla > Giraffidae > Giraffa > Giraffa tippelskirchi. Next base: position 69,998,865 of record NC_137277.1, read on the forward strand.
CTCTTTTGTACATGCAAATATATTTTTCCTGGTTTTGTGGTTTAATACCATTCATGTATTTGTTATGTCTAACACTCCTCCTTCAAAAAGGAATTTGAAGTGGTATCTCTATTTGTCTTTATATATATACCATCTATATAATAATGTGTGTATATGTATGGTTTCAATTACTATATATATGATGGAATCTCAAATTTATCCAGTCCAAATTTTTCCTCTGGGTACTAGACACTGGACTCCCAAGTTTTCAAACAGGATGTTGGGAAATCCTCAGAGATAAACTGGTACGGTTCAACCCACCCAAATCTAAAGACTATGCATCTGTATTATTATATCAATATTGTGTAGTTATTTTCAAATAAAAAGCTGATGCACATTCTTACTATAATGCAAAGAGGCCAATAGGAATTATCTTTTAAGCTATCTACAGTTCTTCAATTACAGAATCCATTTCTTAGCAATTTTTATTTCTCTAGTATTATAAATGTGATTAAACATTAATGTTAGGGCTAGTAAAAGAATATGAATTATAGAAGTATTTGAGCTCCTTATTTTGATGGTGTATTTTTTTTCTGGGTTAATAATGACAAAACATACTTCTTTATTGTATTTTGCAAATGTGCATCATTGTAAATAAAGCTGATGCATGAAATAAGAATTTATACATAATATATTTTAATATTTAAATATTTTCTTCACAAAAAGATTGTTAATTTTTCAAATAACATAATAATTTAACTGCATATGAAAGTTTTCTAATATGTTAAGAATGGTTTAGATTTGATAAATGTAAGGTAGGCAGTATAGAAAATTCTTAAAAATGAGAAAATAAAAATCATCTGTATTCCATCCAGGAACTCTGTTAAAAATTTTTGTTTATATTTTTCCAATTGTCCTCATTGAGATCACACACACACACATTTTGTATACTGTTTTTTTCTCTCAACTTTTAGAATTTTCTCAGACTTCTACATATTCTTTATATATGTATTTAGCATTTGCAAATTATTGCATAGTATAGAAATAATCTTATTTGATAGTTTCTTAGTTTTGAAACATTTTTATTGTTTTTAGTTTTTATTTGATAATGATGCAGTGAATGTGTTTGTGTATAAATCTTGTGTTTTAAAATGATATCTTCCTAATAGATTCTTAAAATTGCAATTATTGTGTCAAAGAACTTAATTATTTGAGGTTATTTATGGATATTGTTAATCATTTTTCTGCAGGAAATGTAATCAATATATAATCCTGCTATATATGCATGACAGTACATCCTTATTGTTTACCACTTATTATGGACTGTATGTTGGTCCTTTCTCCTATCTCCAACTCAGGTATTGACATCTGATTCCCAAGTGTCCTGGTATTGGAGGTGAAGCCTTAGGGAGGAAATTAGATCATGAGGATGGAGCCATCATGAATGGGTTTAGTGTCCTTGGAAGAGACCAGAGAGGTAGCTCACTCTATTTCCACTCTGTGAGGATATAATATGTTATGTGCAGTCCAGAAGAGAGTTCTCACCAGAACTTGACCATGCTGGCATCCTGATATCAGATTTCCAGCATCCAGAACTATAAGAAAGAAAATACTGTTGTTTATAAGCTACCCAGTCTATGGCACTCATTTAGAGCAAAACACAGCTGGGATTTCCAGGTGGTTCAGTGGTAAAGAGTTTGCCTGCCAATTCAGGAGATGTGGGTTTGATATCTGGGTTGGGAAGATCCCTTGGAGAAGGAAATGGTAAGCTTATTCCAGTTTTCTTGCCTGCAGAATCCCATGGACAGAGGAGCCTGGTGAGCTACAGCCCATGGAGTTACAAAAGAATCAGATACATCTTAGTGACTAAACAACAACAAAGACATTATTATATATTTTAACTTTTGTTCTTTTTATGGCTTAAAAGTTATATTTCATTGCTTTAATATTTATTTGCCTACTAGTGAAGTAAACAACTTTTCATAATGTTAATTAAGCATATTTCTTCTTTTATGAAGTATAAGATTGTCATTTACCAATTTTTTTAATATTTTAAATTGTTTTCATTAATTGATGTCTCAGAATTATTTATTTCTACTTAATTCTTATCAAATTTAAAGCAAATATTTTTCTTGAAATGTTTGCCTTTTGATTTTGTTATAAAATTCGATTTAGGTAAAAGGGTATATTTTAATTTAGTTCTTTTAAGTAGTCACATTTAACAATCTTCTGATTTTAATTTTTCTGTTTAAATGTTAAGAAAACCTTCCCAATTTGGGAGATCATATTTACTCATATTAATAAATATTTACTTTTAACAGCTTAATGTCTTAGACTTAAATTCTTTATCCATTAATTATTCTGATATACAGTCTGAATATAAGATCTAAAATTTAATGTTTCTAAGTCATTATTCAATTATACTATTATTTATTGAATGGTTGTTCTGCCTGATTTTGTATTTATACTATATTTTTAATTATCATAGCTTTATATAGTTTTGTATATGGTATACCAAGTTGCCATCCCTGAAATTACTTTTTTATCCCTTAAAGTTAACTCACTTTTTTTTTCTCATGTGTTTTTCTAAAGATTTTAATGATTAAAATTCCTAAATGACTGTTCAGAAACCACCTTGGAATTTTGATTAGATTCCATTTACCCACAAATTAATTTTAGGTGGGTCAATATTTGTTGTGTTTCTTCTTAAACTGTGTTTCTTCCCTATTCCACTCCCACCAGAGCTTTCTCTTCATTTGGGAGCCATACAATTTCAGAGAAGCTATTCCAGCTAAAGCCAGTCAGTACATTCCTTCTTTCTTGTGACAGAGGTGAGGGTTAGAGACTTAAATCAATCCAACTACAGGGGATCTCAGTGTTCACTGGGGATGCTAGGTAAAGAGGCTTTAGGCAGATAATTGAGATAGAAAGAATTCAGGTATTTTGTGTCATTGTTGGACTCTTGGATCAGACTTCATTTGAAGTATCCGTATTTTTCAGTTATGATATCCAACAAATTCTTTTCAGGTTTTAAATGTAGCTTGAATTAGGTTTATTGTTACTGTCAGGGAGGAAGAAATTTTCCTCTACCTAAAGGTTTTTCTGGCTGGTCTAAGAATGAAATGTTATGAGACAGATTAACAAGAGAAAGTCAAACTAAGGTTTAATCCCCTGTATACATGGGAGAGACCCAGGAAAACTGAGTAACTCTCCAAAATGACTGAAGCCCTCACCTTAAATACCATCTTGAACAGACAAAGGAGGATGCTGGAGTAGGAGTTTGGGACCTCAAAGGGGAGGAAGGCAATTCACATGAAGAGGGAAAAGCAAATGTTTGGTACACAAATGTTTGCTGAGTCGTGCAGAGAAGATGAGACACAGAATAAATTCTGATTTCCAGGCCCTGCCAAGTTCCCCCAACTAAACCTAGCCCATACCATATTCTTTGTAAATATTTCTAGCAAAAGCTTAGAAATAGGCCCTCTTTGTAAATTCTTTTAGGCAGTTAGGGAAAGAGTCACAGTTTCTTCCTGAGTCTTTTTGGCAAGTTTGCTCCCTTATATTATTTTCAAATAAAACCATTTATACTATTATTATATCATTATAATATCTGTTTTCGTATCTGTAAACATGGTGTGATAATTTCCATAAGACTTTTTTTTGTATGTCAGCAAAGTAGTGTCTTCCTATAGATAATATTTCTTGATTATTTCTGTGTGCTCTAGTACATTTTAAATTGCAATCTAAAAGCTTGGTTTTGCGTAAAGCATTGGAGAAATGCATAGTAGACTAAAGTGAAGAAATAAATAGTAGTAATAAATAATATTGATGCTCATAAATTTTTATGGAGTAATTATTATGTTCCAGATGCAATTCTTTCTGTATGTTGTCATGTATTATCTCATGAGGTAGCTATAAATGTGATCCCAGTTTTATGGATGAGATAAAGGAGGCAGAGATATTGAGAAACTATCCCAAACAGTCAGTAGTGCATCTGGGATTTGAAATCAGGCGGTCTGGGTCCAGGGTCTGTGCTTATAACCAATACCTTATACTGATCTTTAATTGTAACTATATCCAGGATAAATAAAAGTGTAGCAAAAATGGCTGTGAATTATTAATATCAAAAATATTTGTTAGTTTTTAGAATTATATGAAATAAGTAGGCCAGTTGGCGGTTTCTAAGTGCTAGATTTCCTGTCAGCTCACTAAGGTTCTTAAGTGTGATTTACCTTGGGTTCTGGTTGGACTCAAGACAAAAGAAATGATGATGATACACATGATTCCTTTTATTTTACCACCAAGCAGTCACATTTTGGACTGTCTGATACTGCATGTAGAGCTTTTTAATAACTACGCAATCATACTTAGGAAATCACGTAAACGTTTATCTTCAGGTACTTAAAATTTTACGTAGAAGATCAGCACAAGTAGATAGTTAAACAACCTACCACCTCTACATTGTTCAAAGGAGAGAGACAAGGAGTAGACTTGTTCACAATAACTTTAGGTATATATGCACAGTCATATAGACTTGTTATAGCCTGCTGGAATCAAGATCTAGGAAATCAGAGATGCAACTCAAAACTTTTTCAGCTAAAATCGTGTTCAGAAAACATCATTCTGTAAACAGCAGGGGGCATACTTTCTTTTCTGATCTCTTTTTCAACAGATCTATCGACATCTGTTGAACTTTCCGGTGCTGTTGCTCTTTGCTTCTTGCACATATATAACTCACAGTTTGGGGAATTCATGAATAGTTTGCGCTCATCTGGATGAAATAAATCATAATTTTGTATCTCTGAAATGTTTGAGAAATTATTAGACATTTAAAATTCAGACATGTGAAACCCAAGTTAGAGGATTTCTGGTTTAACTTGGAAAGCATGAGTAAACTAGATATCTAAATAAAGCAAAGTGATGGAAAGCAGTTGGCGTTTTACATTTTTTTTAGAGATTGGTAGAATATGACATTTTGAGATGTATTAAGAAGAGTAATCATAGTGATTTCCCTTTCCAACAGGTTTTGCATGTGTATGGCTTTGAATCTTATAATAGTTGAAAAGTTTATTTGTAAGAACCCATTGTGATGCCACTTATTTTAGTATCTAATCATAAATCTCTTTGTTCCATGTGTGAAAGTTTTGTCTTATCATCATGATGAGTAGCTCTTGAGGACAGGGACAGGGCATCTTTTAGAGGACTAGGGACCTGGTTGGAGCCCATTCATTAATTCCTATTAAGCTGAATGAAAGAATTGTCTGAAAGTGGGGTTTCCCACACATATCATTACATCTCCCTTGCACTCTCCTTATCCTTCCCCAAGTTATCTGTCCTGTGTTCAGCATGCATGTGCCACATCTATGCCAAATCTCAGTGGTCAGTAACAAAACTGGAAAGACAAGTGACATTATTTATTCAGCTGTCCTTTAGCTTTTTGTGGAAAATTTTTTGAAACCCTAACTACCATTTATTATGTGCTAAGTACTTTGCAGATGTTATTTGCTTAAATTTACAATAACTCTGCAGTCATATACTCTACCCTTGAGCTATACTCTTTCACAATAACTCTATGAATTAGGTACTATTATTTTCTCATTTTATAGAGGAAGTGGAAACTTTAAACTGATAAATTATAGAATAAGCACTGTATTCCTAGTGACTGCTGGCCATAGCCGCTCAGGTGTGCAATTAACACTGTGTAATATTAGGAAGATTGTCTCCAAAGTACCAATCATCTTTTCCCTAGGAGGCAGGTAATGGATATTAAGATATTAACTCTAAATTAATATCCAAAGGTAAATATTTATTTTTCAGTTCATTCTTCATTTTGCTCCTGTAGTTGAAAAATAAAAGATGATAATTTCTTTCTAAAAATGTGAATCTAAGATTAATTAATGTCTTAGGATATTTTTCTCCTTGGAAAGATATTCAAAGATTTAAAAATCTTAGGTAAAACTGATTCTGTTGTATTTATGAAACCAGAAGTAAACTAAAAATGATTTTAGAAGGTACATTTGTTAATTTAGAGCATTTTTTTCAAGGATTTGGTTCACTTTTGAAATAGTGCCATAAAGCCTCTTAAAATTGTTTAAGACTGGAAATCTCATCCGTGTTGTGGAGTGTCTTCAAGTTGTGCCAGTATCTCACCACTCTCAAGATACGCCTTTTCTGTCTGAAGTGCAGCGTGACCACCTCCTGTTTTCCCCTCCAGTGCCTCCCGTGGAATTTCTTGAAAAATAAAGCAACGTTTCAACCCACACTTTAATGACTGGACTGGAATCCCTATCCCTTTAGATATCTCAGTAGTGACTCATAGAATTGTCTAGCCCTCGCTTTCCTAACATTTTCCATTCACTGTAAGTTATTTCTTCATCTTCTTTGGCTGCTCAAAAGTGCTTTTCATGTCTGCCAGCTGAAGAACTAGAAATAAATGAGACCTATAGTTTCAAATTTGAATGTGCTATTTGAGCTTTTCTAACACAGCCCTTGTAATCTGGTGTTTGGCAGAAGTATCATCTGAAAATGGACAGTTAGGATGTAATTAAGAGCTGCTTGACTATAATTTACTAAATGCAATGCCAAACTGTACAATCTGACCTGCCTGTGACGTTTAATGCTCTCTTCCATCTTCAGTCATTTGTTTCATCACGTGTGAGCTTCTGTGGAGTCACCCTTAGGCCATTGAAAGAAGCCAGGCACTGGATTTCAAATTGTCCAATTAAATAAATGGCTGCTTGGTGAAGTAAAGTAGTATCAGAAGCATACCAAAAGGGATGTTAGGATACAGATACAAAATGGGTTCCTTTGGAAAACTTGAGGAATAGGCAACATTCTAATTAACTGATAGGTTCAACCAGAAATGTTCATGCCTTAGCCAGTCACTCATCTGCTTCATGGAAAGATTCTCTCAGTTCAGTTCAGTCACTCAGTCGTGTCTGACGCTTTGTGACCCCATGGATTGCAGCACCCCAGGCTTCTCTGTCCATCACCAACTCCCAGAGCTTGCTCCAAATCATGTCCATTGAGTCAGTGATTCCATCCAATCATCTCATCCTCTGTAGTCTAGTTATAGTTTAAAAAGATAAAAATAAGGAGAAGTATTATCAGTAGTGAGAGAAATTAATCTCTAAAGGACAATATATTTTATCAAAGAAATTTCCCCAAGATACACAGCTTTAAAAATCATTTCACTTTCACTTCAAAGGGCCACTTGGCCAATTACTCTGAAATTATGTCTTTGACACCGTGCCTGGTTGGACTTGATGTTGCTGGTGGAAAGACGTCAAGTTAGATGACCTAGCATCATTCTAGTCTTGCCTTGGTAGTTGTAATACATGACCTTCTGGAAATCAGTTATTTTATGTCAATTTTAGTTTTTCTTTGTATAAAATGAATATGATAGTTTTTGTTTTACATATCCTATAGGATTTTTGTGAGCACCAGATGAAATGATACTAATGAGAAACGGCATTACAAATGTAGGTTAGAAGTTGAGGGACCTTTTCAAATTGTCTTAACTTTGTCTAGAGGTGCAAGACCTGAAATTACAAGCAGGTTTTGATGTTGATGAGTCCAGGACTTTATATGTAGAGGTGTGGTTTTTCAGGCCTTTGGAGAAGTTTTGACATATGATTTGGCATTCGGGGACACTATCAATCTTGTCATGGTGGCTTATCTCAGAAAACAGAGGCTTACATTCCAGGAGAGCAGCCAGAAGAGAGGTTCACCCTGTCTTGCTCCATCTTTAATTTTTCTCCCTCGAAAGATATAGCATCAAGAGAATGCTTTCCCAGTCTTTCTCATACACTCATTTATACATTCATGAATGCTTACACAATAGTACACTGGAGGCTGACTTGGAGGTGTCCATATGTATATCATACAGGAAGGGTTTCATAAAATAAACAGGTAAGCGAAATCAACCAGAACAACTCCATCTTAAACAATAAAACACATCAGCAAAATGTTTGTTATCCAAGCACGCCTTATATGTTGGTTAGTCCTTGGGTTTTCAAGGACTCTCTCTATATAGCTGTGGCATTTCAAGGACTGTCTGTATATAGTTGAGGAACACTCAACTATTAAAAATGGAATCAAAAGACTTTGGTATTCCAATGCAAGCTATTACATTTAGAATGCATAAACAACATGGTCCTACCGTGTAGCACAGAGAACTATACCCAGTCTTCTGGGATAAACCATAATGGAAAAGAATATTAAAAAAAGAATGTATATGTGTAAAATGGAGTCACTTTGCTGTGCAACAGAGATTAGCACAACCTTGTGAATCAACTATATTTCAATAGAAAAAGACTTTTGTCTTCTAAATAAACATGGCACTACTAGTAAAGAATTTGGCTGCCAGTGCAGGAGACATAAGATTCCTGGGTCGGGAAGATTCCCTGGAGGAGGGCATGGCACCCACTCCAGTATTCTTGCCTGGAGAATCCCATGGACAGAGGAGCCTGGCAGGTTATAGTCCATAGGGTTGCAAAAAGTTGGACATGACTGTAGCGACTTGGCATACATGCATTCAATTCTACTTTGAAGAATACTCCTTGGAAGAGAAGTTATGACCAAACTAGACAGCATGTTAAAAAGCAGAGACATTACTTTGCCAACAAAGGTTAGTCTAGACAAAGCTATGGCTTTTCCAGTAGTCATGTATGGATGTGAGAGAAAGCTGAATGCCAAAGAATTGATGCTTTTGAATTGTGGTGTTGGAGAAGACTCTTGAGAGTCACTTGGACTGCAAGGAGATCCAACCAGTCCATCCTAAAGGAAGTCAGTCCTGAATATTCATTGGAAGAACTGATGCTGAAGCTGAAACTCCAATACTTTGGTCACCTGATGTGAAGAACTGACTCATTAGAAAAGACCTTGATGCTGGGCAAGATTGAAGGTGGGAGGAGAAGGGGACGACAGAGGATGAGATGGTTGGATGGCATCACCGACTCAAAGGACATGAGTTTGAGTAAACTCCAGGAGTTGGTGATGGACAGGGAGGCCTGGCGTGCTGCAGTCCACAGGGTCGCAAAGAGTTGGACACGACTAAGCGACTGAACTGAACTGAACTGATGAACATCAAATGAGGTTTGATAAGAGAAAACCTGTGGAATAGCAAAATTCAGTAAGCTCCTCCTTCTTTTACAGAGCTTGAGAAATTCTGTTATTTTTACATTACAGCTAATACTTCATTATCTCTTATATTTGAATGAGGCATTCTTAGCATTTTTAGCTCTATTTACAGAACTATGCCTGTATAAAAGTCTGTTTCCAGATGGCATATTAATCTGAACTATAGGCTGCAAGAACCTTGTTATTAATCTTGAGAACTGAAGTATGTTAGTCAGGACAGGCTAGGTTATACTTATCAAATCTCAGTGGACTTGAATCCAAAGAGTTTACTTCTTATTGTGTGTTCATTGTGGGTCAACATTAGAGCTTGTTCATTGATGTCACTCAGGGGTCTAGAGTGACAGACAGATGCCTGAACATGAATGGTCCCCTTGCCAGAAGGAAGGACTTATGCAAGATCTCATATTTGCTTGTAAGTGACATGTATCACTTTTGATAACAATCTTTTGACCAGGATGTCACATGCTCTACCCAACCAAAAGAGAACCAGAAAGTGTAATTTGCTGTGTGCCTAGAATGGAAGTAGGTAGAACCAGAAATATTTGGTAAATAACTCTAATGACTACCCACAGTGAGAACAACGTTTAAAGAAATTAAAAACAATATTTTTTGAGAACTATGTGTCAAGTCCTGTGCTAAATTATTTCCATGCCTTCTTTCATGTTGATTACACAATGAGCCTATGGGATGAGTTGTTTTATATCTGTTTTTAAAACTGGGAAAATATACGAGCCAGTTTAAGTTGCTTGTCCAAGACAACAGAGTCAGTGAGTGGTCAAGTCAGATCTTCCTGACCCCAGACAGCAACTGTTATCATGCTTCACTCTTCAAAAATATCCACGGCTGTCTGTGATCGCATTTACCGTGATAGGTATCATGATGGAGATCTGTACATTTCCTGTGTTATCCATGGTAGTGTTTCACCTTTTCATTTCTAAAAAGAGGAGCCTGGGGAAGAAAGGCCAACCCATTGGCTGAAGATGTGTATTCCGAGGCAACTGGAAGGGTTTCATCTATTCTTAAAATTCTGGTTCAAACTAGTTAGGCTAAGCAGCATTATTCTCTGTAATGTAATTTTAGTACATTTTTCCAGGTTAATGGTGAATGTGGATCAGATTGGAGAACAACTTTGGATTCAAGTGGTAGTTTTTGAAATTGCTAGGGTGATTTTTAAGCTCATATTTTAAAAAATAAACTTCTAACTTTAGGTTAATTCTATTTATTTATAGAAAAGTTGTGAAGGCAGTACAGAGTTTCCATATGCCTCACATCTAATTTCCTGTATTGTTAATATCTTACTTTATTATAGCATATTTGTCACAATTAACTAATCAATATTGATAGATTATTATTAAATAAAGTTGCTTTCCAGGTAGCACTAGTGGTAAAGAACCCAGCTGCCAATGAAGGAGGCATAAGAGACACAGTTTCCATCCCTGGGTTGGGATGATCCCCTCGAGGAGATAATGACAACCCATTCCAGTATACTTGCCTGGAGAATCCTGTGGACAGAGGAGCCTGGCAGGCTACAGTTGGTAGCGTTGCAAAGAGACGGACACGACTGAAGCAATTTGGCACAAATGCATACTTTATCCAGGTTTCCTTAGTTTTTTTTTAATTTATTTATATTTTTATTGAAGGATAAATGCTTTACAGAATTTTATTGTTTTCTGTCAAACCTCAACATGAACTGGACATGGAACATGCTGTGCTGGATGAAGCACAAGCTGGAATCAAGATTGCTGGGAGAAATATCAATAACCTCAGATACACAGATGACATCACACTTATGGCACAAAATGAAGAACTACGAGCTTCTTGATGCAAGGAGAGTGAAAAAGCTGGCTTAAAACTCAACATTTAGAAAACTAAGATCATTGTATCTGGTCCCATTCAGTTCAGTTCAGTTCAGTCGCTCAGTCATGTCCGACTCTTTGCGACCCCATGAATCGCAGCACACCAGGCCTCCCTGTCCATCACCAACTCCCGGAGTTTACCCAAAACCATGTCCATCAAGTCGGTGATGCCATCCAGCCATCTCATCCTCTGTCAACCCCTTCTCCTCCTGACCCCAATCCTTCCCAGCATTAGGGTCTTTTCCAATGAGTCAACTCTTTGCATGAGGTGGCCAAAGTATTGGAGTTTCAGCTTCAACATCAGTCCTTCCAATGAACACCCAGGACTGATCTCCTTTAGGATGGACTGGTTGGATCTTCTTGCAGTCCAAGGGACTCTCAAGAGTCTTTTCCAACACCACAGTTCAGAAGCATCAATTCTTTGGCACTCATCTTTCTTCACCGTCCAACTCTCACATCCATACATGACCACTGGAAAAACCATAGCCTTGACTAGATGGACTTTTGTTGGCAGAGTAATGTCTCTGCTTTTAAATATGCTGTCTAGGTTGGTCATAACCTTCCTTCCAAGGAGTAAACGTCTTTTAATTTCATGGCTGCAATCACCATCTGCACTGATTTTGGAGCCCAAAAAAATAAAGTCTGACACTGTTTCCACTGTTTTCCCATCTATTTCCCATGAAGTGATGGGACCAGATGCCATGATCTTAGTTTTCTGAATGTTGAGCTTTAAGTCAACTTTTTCACTCTCCTCTTTCACCTTCATCAAGAGGCTCTTTAGTTCTTCTTCACTTTCTGCCATAAGGGTGGTGTCCTCTGCATATCTGAGGTTATTGATATTTCTCCCAGCAATCTTGATTCCAGCTCGCGTTTCTTTCAGCCCAGCGTTTCTCATGATGTACTCTGCATATAAGTTAAATAAGCAGGGTGACAATATACAGCCTTGACGTACTCCTTTTCCTATTTGGAACCAGTCTGTTGTTCCATGTCCAGTTCTAACTGTTGCTTCCTGACCTGCATACAGGTTTCTCAAGAGACAGGTCAGATGGTCTGATATTCCATCTCTTTCAGAATTTTCCACAGTTTATTGTGATCCACACAGTCAAAGGCTTTGGCATAGTCAATAAAGCAGAAAGAGATGTTTTTCTGGAACTCTCTTGCTTTTTCAATGATCCAGTGGATGTTGGCAGTTTGATCTCTGGTTCCTCTGCCTTTTCTAAAACCAGCTTGAACATCTGGACGTTCATGGTTCACGTATTGTTGAAGCCTGGCTTGGAGAATTTTGAGCATTACTTTAGTAGCATGTGAGATGAGTGCAATTGTGTGGTAGTTTGAGCATTCTTTGGCAATGTCTTTCTTTGGGATTGGAATGAAAACTGACCTTTTCCATTCATGGCAGATAGATGGGGAAACAATGGAAACAGTGAGAGACTTTTTTGGGGGGGCTCCAAAATCACTGCAGATGGTGACTGCAGCCATGTAATTGAAAGACACTTGCTTATTGAAATAAAAGCTATGACCAACCTAGACAGCATATTAAAAAGCAGAGACGTTACTTTGCCAACAAAGGTCTGTCTAGCCAAAGCTATGATTTTTCCAGTAGTCATGTATGGATTTGAGAGTTGGATTATAGAAAGCTGAGCACCGAATAATAGATGCTTTTGAACTGTAGTGTTGAAGAATACTCTTGAGAGTCCCTTGGACTGCAAGGAGATCCAACCAGTCCATCCTAAAGGAAATCAGTCCTGAATATTCACCGGAAGGACTGATGCTGAAGCTGAAACTCCAATCCTTTGGCCACGTTATGCGAAGAGCTGACTCATCGGGAAAGACCCTGATGCTGAAAAAGATTGAAGACAGGAGGAGAAGGCAACAACAGAGGATGAGACGGTTGGATGGCATCACCAAATTGATGGACATGAATTTGAGCAAGCTCTGGGAGTTGGTGATGGACAGAGAAGCCTGGTGTGCTGCAGTCCATGAGCTGAAAAGAGTCAAATATGACTGAGCGACTGAACTGACTGGTCAGATATTTTGTAGAATACTTCAATTGGTATTTGTATAACATTTGTGTTATGATTAATCTGGAGTTATGGGTACTTTGGAAAAATACCACAGAGATTAAGTTCAGCCCATATTCTGCTCTTTCAGAAATTTCATACTCCTTTTATTTTTCTTTTCTTTAAATTTTCTCTGTTTTGCTTCCCTTTATCTTTCTTTCCTTTTCTGGCCCCCTTTCAATTTTCTTCTCTCTCTTTTCCCTATTTTTTCTCCCTCTCACCTTTCTCTTTCCTTCCTCTTCATTTCCAAACAAGTCAACAACATTTACTAGCAGTAATGTATTTCCCTTGTACATGAAGTTTCCATAGTTCTTTATTCATCGCATTTAACTAAAAATCATTAACTATGTGTTTTTGTCAACACAGGAGGCAAATTTATAGATTCGTTGAGTTGAATAGGCAGTCCTTGAGTGCTGTTTCTCAGATTTTGTATTTGAGGATTAAGGAACTAAGGTGCCTAATTTGTACAATAAATATCATAGACTTTGTGGTTGTTTCTCCTGATATTGATTTTAATAGAAAATATGATGCACATCATTTAAAGAATCCATAATTAGGATTTTGCATTTATTCTTGATTTTAGAACTTTGGAGTATTCAGAGATCATCAGGTACAAAAACTCTACTGAGTCAAGCAATTTATTTTGATCCCACCCACATGTAGTAATCTTTTTTTGTTTTTAATATCTTGCTCTGAGGGCAAAGTCACTGACCTAGAAAAGATGAATCCAAGCATTCATATAGTCAGAGTGGAAGCTAGCATGTCAAGAATGGAAGGTACCATGTATATAAATCCTGTGCTAAAAATTAATCTATTTTATTTCCATATCCTATGGACAAAAACAAGCTCATCATTTTACATCCTGTTACACAAACTTTCTTAGAGTTAATACATGCTTTCCATTAGCCTCTCTGTTTAATAATTTTCTTTACTCTGATCATAGTTTTATTATTTCCATATTATAAGTGCAAAAGCTGATAGCAAGTGACTCCATCAGAAAGAAACAGGAAGCAGGGTATAAGAGTGAAATTAACTATTCCAATTCCCAACATTTATATTTGTTTTACAATATCATGCTTCTTTTGAAATGTTTTCTATCATTTTATCTTATCAATGTTAATATGATTCATAGTGTGAGGCCCCACTTCCTGCCTCTGGTATATAAAGGATTTGTAGGTGAGAGGACACCTGGCCTACTACTGGGTCTATTTGCTGATTGGCTGGTATCTCTCTGGGTCATTGCTTACTGAATGACAGTACTTTGTATCATTAATCCTCAATGCTTCAGACTAGCTTTGTTGGAAGTAGCATCAGGTCTTTCCACAAAACTAACTTCCACACTCCCTTGCAGCTAACAATGAGAGAGAATTTAAAGTCTGGCCAATGAGAGAGAAATTAAAGTTTAATGGGTATTTTGTATAGTGGTTTAACTGGGTGTTTGGGGGAAGTTTAGCTTTCTGGGGATGGGGCTGGATGTGGCATAGCCCTCTCTTGACCCTGAAGTTATGGAATATGCTGATAATGCTGTGTTGTTGCTGCACCAGCACAAGGCTGCTAACTTCTAAATTTAAAATTAGAGAAAAAAGCTTAAACGTTTTTTTGATGACCCTGTAAGTGGATTTCTGATATACATATCTGAATGTAATTCTCAACACATATATTTCTTGGTTACTGTGTTAGTGGCAGGGGCTGCCCATGCTCTGGAGCTTTCAGAGGTGCAGCAGGAGATGTGTGCATGAGATGAGCATATTTAAAGGGCCAAGGATGGGGTGGAAACCTCCCCTTATGACCTTTAACATTTTGTGCCTTGACTTCATATGACTAGGGACTCTCTAGTCTTTGTAGTTTAGACCTTGATCCACTTTGATCCTTTGGCAACTTGTGAAATTTAACACCCAGATTTCTTCTAAAGATTCTGGTAAATTATCTCTCATTTCTGCCTTCCACTCAGTCATCCCTGTCCCATTTCCTGACCTAATGAGAGAAGGCTTTCCATTTTCATATGTCAAACATGCAAACAGCCTTTGTAGTTAGTTGCTGATCCTCTGCTTAGACTGTTCTCTCTGCATATATCCATATACCTCACTGGCTTACTTCCTTCAGGTCTCTGCTCAAATTTTGTTCAGAGAGGCCTTCCCTGTCTACTCCTTTACCTTCTTTATTCTTTTTAATAGTCCTTATATACGTTCTAGTTTCCCTATTGTTTGATCATTTCAGAGGAATATAATTCCCCCCAAATCACAGTCTTTGCTTTGTACATTGCTACATCTTCCTACCCCTTCATGGATCACAGCCTTGTCATGATGAAGGACTTACGTAACTCAGTGAAGCTATGAGCCATACCATGTAGGGCCACCCAAGATGGATGGGTCATAGTGAAGAGTTCTGACAAAATGTGGTCCACTGGAGCAGGGAATAGCAAACTAATTCAATATTCTTGCCACCAGAATCCCATGAACATTATGAAAAGACAAAAGTATATGACACCAGAACATGGGCCCCCCAGGTCAGAAGGTGTCCAATATGCTACTGGGGAAGAACAGAGGGTAATTACTAATATCAATAGCTTCAGAAAGAATGAAGTGGGTGGGCCAAAGCAGAAATCATGCTCGGTTGTGGTGTGTTTGGTGGTGAAAGTAAAGTCCAATATTGTAAAGAACAATATTGCATAGCAACCTGTAATGTTAGGTCCATGTATCAAGGTAAATTGGGCATGATGCAGTCTCAAAAATGACAGAATGATCTCACTTTGTTTCCAAGGCAAACCATTCACCATCATAGTAATCCAAGTCTGTGCCCCAAACACTGATGCTGAGGAAGCTGAAGACTGGAATGCAAAAGTAGAGAGTCAAGAGATACCTGGAGCAATATGCAAGTTTGGCTTTGGAGTACAAAATGAAGCAGGGTAAAGGCTAACAGAGTTTTGCCAAGAGAAAACACTGGTCATAGCAAACACCCTCTTCCAACAACACAAGAGAAGACACTACACATGGACATCACCAGATGGTTAACACCTAAATCAGATTGATTATATTCTTTGCAGCCAAAGATGGAGAAGCTCTATACAGTCAGCAAAAACAAGACCAGGAGCTGACTGTGGCTCAGATCATGAACTTCTTTTTGGAAAATTCAAGCTTAAATTGAAGAAAGTAGGGAAAACCACTAGGCCATTCAGGTATGAACTAAATCAAATCCCTTATGATTATACAGTAGACATGATGAGTAGATTCAAGGGATTAGATCTGGTAGACAGAGTGCCTGAAGAACTGTGGACAGAGGTTCGTAGCATTGTATAGGAAACTGTGACCAAAACCATCCCAAAGGAAAAGAAATGCAAGAAGGCAAAGTGGTTGTCTGAGGAGGCTTAATGAATAGCTGAGGAAAGAAGTGAAGAGAAAAGCAAGGGAGAAAGGGAAAGATATACCCAGCTGAATGCAGAGTTCCAGAGAATTGCAAGGAGAGATGAGGCCTTCTTAAATGAACAATGTGAAGAAATAGAGGAACACAATAGAATGGGAAAGACTAGAGATCTTTTCAAGAAAATTAGAGATATCAAGGGAACATTTCATATAAGGATGGGCACGAAAAAGGACAGAAAGGGTAAGGACCTAACAGAAGAAGATATTAAGGATATAACAGAAGAAGAGATTAAAAACAGGTGGCAAGAATACACAGAAAAACTATACAAAAAATATCTCAATTACTTGGATAACTACAATGGTGTTGTCACTCACCTAGGGCTGGACATCCTGGAATATGAAGTCAATTGGGCCTTAGGAAGCATTACTATGAACAAAGCTAGTGGAGGTAATGGAATTCCAGCTGAGCTATTTCAAATCCTAAAGATGATGCTGTTCAAGTGCTGTACTCAATATGTCAGCAGATGTGGAACACTCAGCAGTGTCCAGATGCATGGAAAAGGTCAGTTTTCATTCCAATCTCAAAGAAGGACAATGCCAAAGAATGTTAAAGCTATTGTACAATTTCACTATTTTATATGCTAGCAAGTTCAGTTCAGTTCAGTCGCTCAGTCGTGCCCGACTCTTTGCGACCCCATGAGCTGCCAGGGGGTCCCTGTCCAACACCAACTCCTGGAGCCCACCCAAACTCATGTCCATTGAGTCAGTGATGCCATACAACCATCTCATCCTCTGTTGTCCCCTTCTCCTCCTGCCCTCAATCTTTCCCAGCATCAGGATCTTTTCAAATGAGTCAGCTCTTTGCATCAGGTGTCCAAAGTATTGGAGTTTCAGCTTCAACATCAGACCCTCTAATGAACACCCAGGTCTGATCTCCTTTAGGATGGACTGATTGGATCTCCTTGCAGTCCAAGGGACTCTCAAGAGTCTTCTCCAACACCACAGTTCAAAAGCATCAGTTTCTCAGTGCTCAGCTTTCTTTATAGTCCAACTCTCACATCCATACATGACTACTGGGAAAACCATAGCCTTGACTAGATGGACCTTTGTTGGCAAAGTAATGTCTCTGCTTTTTAATATGCTGTCTAGGTTAGTCACAACTTTCCTTCCAAGGATTAAGCGTCTTTTAATTTCATGGCTGCAATCACCATATGCAGTGATTTTGGAGCCTCCCAAAATAAGTCAGCATTATCCACTGTTTCCCCACCTACTTCCCATGAAGTGATGGGACCAGATGCCATGATCTTAGTTTTCTGAATGTTGAGCTTTAAGCCAACTTTTTCACTCTCCTCTTTCACTTTCATCAAGAGGCTCTTTAGTTCTTCTTCACTTTCTGCCATAAGGGTGGTGTCATCTGCATATCTGAGGTTACTGATATTTCTCCCAGCAACCTTGATTCCAGCTTGTGCTTCCTCCAGCCCAGAGTTTCTCATGATGTACTCTGCATACAAGTTAAATAAGCAGGGTGACAATATACAGCCTTGATGTACTCCTTTTCCTATTTGGAACCAGTCTGTTGTTCCATGTCCAGTTCTAATTGTTGCTTCCTGACCTACATACAGGTTTCTCAAGAGACAGGTCAGGTGGTCTGGTATTCCCATCTCTTTCAGAATTTTCCAGTTTATTGTCATCCACACAGAAAATCCTTCAAGCTAGGATTCTAAAATATGTAAACTAAGAACTTGCAGATTGCAAGCTGGGTTCAGAAAAAGTAGATGATCCAGAAATCAAATAGCCAACATTTGCTGAATCATGGAGAAAGCAAAGGAATTCTAGAAAAACATCTACTTCTGCTTCATTGACTATGCTAAAGCCTTTGACTGTGTGGATCATAACACACTGTAGAATATTCTTAAAGAGATGGGACTACTAGACCACCTTACCTGTCTCCTGAGAAACCTCAGTCAAGAAGCAGCAGTTAGAACTGAACATGGAAAAATGGAGTCGTTCAGAATTGGGAAAGGAGTATACAAGGGTGTATATTGTCACCCTGCTTATTTAACTTCTATGCAGAGGTGTTTTTTTTATTTTTTATTTTTTAAGTCACTAAGTCGTGCTGAGTCTTTGGAGATCCCATGAACTGTAGCACACCAGGCTCCTCTGTCCATGGGATTTCCTAGCAAGAATACTGGAGGGGGTTGCCATTTCCTTCTCTAGGAGATCTTTCCAACCCAAGGATCGATTCTGCCTCTCTAGCATTGACAAGTGGATTCTTCACCACTGAGCCACCAGGCAGGCCACGGTGCAGAGTACATCACATAAAATGCTGGGCTGGTTAAATCACAGGCTGGAATCAAGATTCCCGGGAGAAATATCAACAACCTCAGATATGCAGGAGATATCACCCTAATGGCAGAAAGTGAAGAACTACTAAAGAGCCTCTTGAAGAGGGTGAAATAGCTAAAGAGGGTGACATAGAGGAGTGTGAAAAAGCTGACTTGAAACTCAACATTTTAAAACTAAGATCACGGCTTTTGGTTCCATCACCTCATGGCAAATAGAAGGCGAAAAAGTGGAAACAGTGACAGATTTTATTTTCTTGGGCTCTAAAATCAGGGCAGATGGTGACTGCAGCCATGAAATTAAAAGATGCTTGCTCCTTGGAAGGAAAGCTATGGCAAACCTAGACAGCATATTAAAAAGCGGAGACATCACTTTGCTGATAAAGGCCCATATAGTCAAAACTATGGTTTTTCCAGTAGTTATGTACAGATGTGAGAGTTGGACCATAAAGAAGACTGAGCACTGAAGTACTGATGCTTTTGAATTGTGTGGTGCTGGAGAAGAGAGAGTCTCCTGGACTGTGAGGAGATCAAACCAGTCAATCCTCAAGGAAATCATCCCTGAATATTCATTGGAAATACTGATGCTGAAACTGAAGCTCTAATACTTTGGCCACCTGATGCAAGGAGATGACTCCCTGTAAAATGACCCTGATACTGGGAGAGATTGAAGGCAAAATGAGAAGTGGGTGGCAGAGGATGAGATGGTTGGGTAGCATCACCAACTGACCGGACATGAATCTGACCAAACCCCGGGAGAAAATGAAGGACAGGGGAGCTGGGCATGCTAAGGTCATGGGTCACAAATAGTGAGACATGACTTTGCGATTGAACAGCATCAACAATAAAAAAGAACTCATTAGATACAGTACACACTCAGTAAATATTTGTTGAATGAGTAAGTTTTTTTGCATATAGCTGAACTTACTGTTCTTAGAGATGATATTACTGCCAGCCAATCTAATTATGGGCTTCCCAGCTGGCATTAGTGGTAAAGAAACTGACTGCTAATGCAGGAGACGTGAGATGCAAGTTGGATCCTTGGGTCAGGCAGATCTCTGGCAGAAGGGCATATCAACCCATTCCAGTATTCTTGCCTGAAGAATGCCCTAGACAGACAAGCCTGGCTGGCTATGGTTCATAGGGTTGCGAAGAGTCGAACATGACTAAAGTGGCTTAGCATGCATACAATCTAATTATAGGGTATAGTTAACCAAAGATTAATATGGGACAGAGATTCTTTGCCTCACCAAGCAAACATAAAGATGCATTTATAACAACTGCCTTTTTATCCTTCTTTTGTCATTATTTGGAGAGTCTGACTTTTTGAGACACTTTCTTTTAAATATTCAGTAAACTCTGTCTTCTACTCATAAGAGTAAGTCCATTCATTGTGATTTTACACTAAGCAGGCCACTCTAATATAGTTCTTTCCTAATTATTCATAACCATGTGGCATTTTTGAGTCATTGGTTTGATCCATAAAGTTCTAAATTCCTTGTACTCTTACTGCTTATGAAGAACTCTTTTATCTTTCAATCCAGTTTCTGTTTAGAAATCTTATCCAGCTTCAGCATATATTATACGACAGTGGGCATGTCATTTAATTTAGTTGCATTTGGGTTTTGATTTATAAAGTGGAAAACATAATAATAAAAGGAGAGGGTGAGATGTATGGAAAGAGTAACATGGAAACTTACCACACCATGTGTAAAATAGATGGCCAATGGAAATTTGTTGTATGACTCAGGGAACTCGAACAGCAAATGTAGCAGAAACTATTTCTTAAAATTGTAAAAGTTGTAAAATTTTTTATTTACTCAGCAAAATTTTAACTTAAATACAATGATTCGTGCATCATATACATGTGCATATATTTAAAACATTTATTTTCCTGGTAATATGCAAAGTTAGGTACATCTCCCATTGTGTCACACTTCTGGAACTAACCTTAAGGAAGTCATTTGCACAATAGTTCCTGTTTAAATATGTTTTAAACAACCTCTGGATTGTTAGGTTATAATATCTGAGAGGCAGCTTGAAATCAAACCATAGAATTGGTTGAGAAAACATTTAAGGTAAATTATGTCCAACAATTAACTTAGATATAAATTTAACTATTAACATTTATCTTAAAATGAGTTTCCTTCCTAGGGATTTATATTTATCTAAGCATGTTTGTCTGCAGTCAAGGTCCTAATTCACTTTCTGGTCATCTCTTAATCTCCTGAATAATTTACACTGGTCAAAAATTTCAAATCAAAACTTATAATTTGACTGTAGGATCTCTCAGAGGCTTCCACTTTGTTTCAAGTAAGCAATCTACTTTTATTCAAATATAATTTTAGACCCAGGTTTTGTTTGCTGCACTACATTTTTGATGCTAATGCACTGGCTATGGAGTATTTAAATTCCCTTGTGTTGCCAGGGCAGCTCCGATTAGTACAACTTCATCCATTCATCTCCAGAATGGACCATACCCTGTCTATTATGACTATATGGTCAGTGTTGACCACACCACAGTGCATCTCTATGATTTTCTGGTCTTATCTGAACATTTCTCAGGTGTCTGCAGGTAGCATTCTGGAAGTGGAGACTATTTATTTTCCTGGAGGAAGTTTCCTATTTTTAGCTGTAAAATTAAGGTTTCTAGAGATGTTCATTGACCTCCTGGAACCCACCCAGTTTGGAAATGGAAACAGAGTCCCATTTTTCTGAAAAAAGAATGAAAGTTCCTAACAGCCAAACTCATATTCAAATACTGCCAGTTGGGCCTGGCAGGTTGCTATTGTTTTGTCTGTTGTACTTGGTTAAAGAATAAATCGGTGGAAACACTGAGAAGGGGGCTAATCTTTTAGAATATTGTAAATGAGACTGTGATAAAGAAGATACTGGGTTTATGACTAACTATGCAATGGCAATACGGAGCAATCTATGTTAGTTTTATTTTAAAATATATGTTTCCATAGATTTTTATGGATACCTTGTCACTAGTAAGGCTTCTCTTGTTTTTGAAGCCTAGTATCTTCCCAAACTGTGGCCTGCAAAGGACCTCCCCTTTGTGATTCTTAAGTCTAGGGAAGATGGCTAACATAGGCCTTTGTGATGTCATGATGTTTTGCTATTAAGGGGTATAGAGAAGGGTAAGAATTTATAGTGCTTGATTTAAACTCACAGGTAATACTTAACCCAGCCCTTGTGTTTTCAGTCTGTTATTTAGCTAAATAAGCCAGATTTACTGTTGCTTACTTGATTTGCCTTAATTCTGGAATACACTTCAGTGAATCATGGGTCACATTAACATTTTGATAGACTCATTCACATATGTAAATAGCCCTTATATAATGAAAAATTCTATGGTTAGAAGGCTTATTGGTTTATTGGGTAAATGATACTAATAATATTAATAACTAGTACCTTTATTCACTTAATGTAAGTAAGTCATTAAATTATGTGGTTTATTTTTTTTACCCAATTTAACTACTACATATAATTTTTAGTATCATTATCTCATACATGAAAAAACAGAGTTAGGAAAGTAAAATAGTGGCCCCAAAGTTTCATAGCTGGTACACAGGAGAGATTTGAATGCAGATCTATTCTATTTCAAAGATCAAATTAAGCTATAATAACTAAGCTGTAATAAATAAAGCATTCATGAAATATAGCTTCAAAATTTGCCTTTCTACATTAGAAAATTAAGAAAATTAAAATGCTGAGTCAAGAATTTAATTTTTAGATTTTAGATTAATTTTTAGACTTATGACAATTGAAAGGAAGTTCAAAGTAACAGATGTGATGGAAATGAGATGAGAACTGAAAAATATAGAGAACTACAAGAGTATAAAATAAGCCAATACATTTAGCATAGAAGAAAAGAAATCTTACTTTTTAATATATTAAATTTAAATTATGATTCTTCTGTTTAAGTGTATTTTTGAAGTAATTTTCTAAACTGATACGGCCTTAAGTGAGTCAAATCCATATAATATGAATCATAACTGAGCAATTCCTAAAGGGAATTTGTGTGGCAATAAGACAATAATTGTATGCAATATGGTACTCTGGTACATATTTAGCAGTCTCTGGAAATCTGATGTCATTGGTAAAACCAGAAAAAAAAAATCCCCAGATTGTTCTATGTCTTTAACCTCAAGGGAGACAATTTACCATAAATGAGCAATGGGGAGTATTGCATCTCATCAGACATAAGACATCTCATCAGACATGTAACCCAGAGAATATATGACATTAAATAGCATGTCGTGGTCATGACACACAGTGAATAAAGGTCATAATGCTCAACCAACTCCAGCTCTGCCCTCAGAGTAAGACTACCTAATTTGGAGAAAAGAAATATAAACGTTGGTTTTGGGCTGAGACAAAAATTTGAAATCATAAGCAGTCAGTGTAGTGCGTGTGACAGATTCTCACCATTTCCTATTGGCTCTCTGTGTAATTGATAGAAAGGAATATGTGCCAACATTTTTCTTTTGGAATGGAAATATGATTAGTAGTTTGAACCATATGAAATGCTGATATTCAGCCATATTTTTCCTAAAAAGTGGCAGTTTCATAAGGTACAAATACCAAATCGACTGATCTAAATTGTTGGCTTCTAACAAATGAGGAAAAAGAATATTTTTATTTAGAAATAAAAAAGCTTTCTGTATTTTTACATATCTACAGTTAATGAATTAGATGGTAGTGTTTGAGGGAAAGGCTTAAAATATAAAACAAATTAAATTAATGGTAATCTGTAAGATTTGATTCCAAATTATAAACAGTATTATTAATTTGGAGAGATTGGAATTTTATAAGGATTCTTTTATTTGAAAAATAATATATTTAAAGGGATGTTCCATATTTCAGCTATTGTATATCCATTAATTTAATAATAATAATAATATTTTGAAAAATATATTTAAATCACAAATTAGAAAAATGTGCTACAGATATTTAGAGAAAATGCTTTTTCTTTAAGGAGACTAATTTAATGCTAATAAAAATGTTTGTTAATGAAATTACTATATGATCCAGCAATTCAAATTCTGGGACTATATCCAAAAGAAATCCAACTTGAAAAGATACCTAGAGCCTCATGTTCAAAACAACATTATTTACAATAGCCGAGGCATGGAAACAACCTAAGTGTCCACTGACAGATGAATAGATAAAAAAGTTTTAATACACACACATGCACACACACACACACACATGAATGTTATTTAGCTATAAAAAAGGAGGAAATCTTATCATTTGTGACAATATGGGTGGACCTTGAAGGCATTATGCTAAATGAAGTAAATCAGACAAGTAAAGACAAATACTGCAATCTCACTTAAATGTGAAATCTAATGGAAACACACACACATACAAACCACTAAATCAATAATAAAAAAAAAGGGATCAGTTTGTGTTTACCAGAGTTGGAAAGTGAGAGGAAGGAAAATAGGATGATGGTGGTCAAAACGTATAAACTTTCAGTTATAAGATAAATAAGTACTAGGGATGCAATGTACAACTTGATGACTATAATTTACACTGCTGTATGATACATAGGAAAGTTACAAGAGTAGATCTTAGGAATTCTCATTACAAGGAGAAATTTTTTCATTATATCTATATGAAGTGAAAGTGAAAGTGAAATCGCTCGGTAGTGTCCGACTCTCTGTGACCCCATGGACTGTAGCCTGCCAGGCTCCTCCGTCCATGGGATTTTCCAGGCAAGAATACTGGAGTGGGTTGCCATTTCCTTCTCCAGGAGATCTTCCTGACCCAGGGATTGAACCCGGGTCTCCTGCGTTGTAGGCAGACGCTTTACTGTCTGAGCCACCAGGGAAGTCATGAGATGATGTATATTAACTAAACCTACTGTGATTATTAAACAGTATATATAAATGAAACCATCATGTTGTACTGTTTAAACTTGAAAAAATGCTTTGCTGACTTTATAACTGAGATTTGGGAACCAAATGTCACACAATTTAATTAGTAATTTCTTGGCAAGATTATAAATAAATACATAATTGGAAAGATTACTTTCTTGTTAATTATCTTAGAACTTCAGTAAAATTCACTGTTGTGTGGTCAATGTTTGATTTACTATAGCCAAAATAATTAAAATCATTGAAGTGTTTCCTCAATCAAGAGCCATTGTGCAAGTAATTAATTCACTTTGCAGAATAATAACAGGAATACCATAAGTAGAAAAATAACATGGGTTGCTGCTGCTGCTGCTAAGTCGCTTCAGTCGTGTCCAACTGTAGTGATAAAAATAATTATACACAAGCTTAAATAGTGTATATTCAACCACTTCCCACAGGTTTTGCTTTGAAGAGTAACAATGTATTTGGTTTTGATTTTTATTACTGGAATGATTGACCATGGACACTAGAAATATTTAGTACTATGAATTGTAAAGCACAAAACATAAGTACTTTTAAGATTAAAATAGTTACCACAATTCAGTATTTATTATTTTTAGCTTCTGACATAACTCCCTCTCATGAAATTTCCCACAGAGATGGATGGAGGGAGTTAATGTTCATCAAGTACCTTCTCAAGAAAACTCTCTGCTCTTGTAGTAGAAAAAACAGGTCCCTATGATTCTCCAGTGACTTCTGTAATTTACTGAGCGCTTTGTTGGGAGAAGATCTATGTTTTCAGTGCAGAACCTGAGGCTGGATCAAATTTTTCATGTAGCAGAGAGTAGGCAGTGAAGTTTGTGAAGATGATGCAAGATGGAGACCAGCACCTGCAAGGCGAACTCAAGGTTAAAGCGAGTACAGACCTTGTGGTCAAAATCTGGGGAATGATCACAGAGAACTATGAGTGAAATTTGCGTTCAACCTCCTGAGACTTTGTAAATATTCAGTAAAAATGCTCAAATCATGATATTCTTGCTGTTAATATAAATGGATTTCCTGTTGATGTTTATGAAGGATTGTGTGTCAGCATTATGCCAGGTTAGCCTGAGCAGATGCCAGGGTATTGTACATCTGGGTTATATCTAATTATCTTATTAAAGTCTCAGAACAATCCTAGGAGGTACATAGTATTAGTGTAAATTGCATATTCATAATTGAGTAAACTAAGGCCCAGAGAAATTAAATAGTAACCTGTGGAAGGACATAGGCCATCAAGTGGCAATAATACAATTTCGAATCAGACCTCGCATTCAAACTTTCTATACTTTCTCTCATCATAAATGCCTTCTTCCGTCAAAGCAATTTAATTTTATCTGAGATTCATGTACAAAAGCACAACATATATCCACATTGCTATTGTAAGAGACTAGAAAACAGCCAGTGTTTTGATCCCTCTAACTTGAAATCTATCTTCTGTTAGAATACTGTAAAGAAAAGCTATTTGTACCTTCTAGTTTGTGGATGATAGAGGAGAACCACCCAGTCATTTACATTGACATTCTTGGCAAGGAGAAAGTTATAATCATTTCACAAAATTAGTGGTCATAATGTACATGGAGTAAAGGTTTTTTTAGTTTCTGAAATATCCATGCTACTTGCTCATGTCCATAAACTGGTAGAGAATTACACTCAGCTCTCTTAAGATCCTCCATGAATTTCATTGTCTGGGTTTGAGACCCACATTTCTAAAATCTAGAAAACTTGGAGTAGAGTCATGGGAAAGCCAGTACATGATTAAATAGTTAGAAATTGAGATTTTTTTAAAGGAAAGTTTGAGACTATCCAGTCTGGAGAAGAAAAATCTAAGGTGTGATTTATTAGGTCTGTTCAAGTATGGAATTAATTTTTTCCATACAAGGGAAAGTAATCATCTGTTTTCTAACCACATTATAGAATTATTGGAAGGGCTTAAGATTTAGACTAGCCCAGAAGAATTTCCTGATTGTGAAAATAGTGAGGTATTGAATTTGGTAGCCATCCAAATGTTTGGAATCTCTCATTTCATTCCATTAAGACAAGGCTAGACTCTGGTTTCAGTGGATTACAGAGTTTTGGGGACACAAGTGATCATCTTATTTAATATCCTTCCTTTACAAAGGCTATGAGAGTTTAAGCAACTGCTAAGTAGTTGATCATGCTCAAATTTGATTTATGTAAAATTATCTTCTTTACCAAAAGCTATGAAATTTTTCTGTCTATTCTGATGTTTAGCTCTATGTAAAAGGGATATTGTTCTAATGAAGATTTAAATGTATGCAAAATAGCCATTAATAGTGACATTTTTTTTCTCTAAATTTTGTTTAAAATTAATGATTCATCTTATGGTCAAATGATAAAATGCTTATGAGTTCTTCAAAGTTTATTCCCAGAAAAAGCATATTATTTTCTAGATGTTCACTGATAGTTGAGAAACTTCTTTTATTTTGAATAATTTATTATTTGTAAATGCACACCTGTTAAACAAGGATTTTCTTTGAACCTCAGTTGCATTAATTCTCATTGCTTCTTACTTCTTGGAAGGAGAATGTTTGTCTGAAATTTGTTTCTAAAAGAAGTGTATGCTGAATAGAATTTGCTCAGATGACTCATATAAAAATAGCATGAGGTCTGGAAACAATTTAAACTTCTGCCACATATTCAGTAAGCCAGAGAAATGGTGCTGTAACTACTAACAATTTAGGCAACAAAATGAAGTTTTACTTAAAAGAAGAGAGTGTTATACCTTAGAAATGAAATGATACCTTTGTTGCTTATGGAAACAACGACAATTTTCCTAGAATTTTTAGTTTGGTGATTGTAAGACTGACTAAAGGAACAGGCCATAGTGATGAAGAGCTTCTTTTTAAAATTATAAAAAAAGGCTCTATGACCCAAAAGGTATGGGAAAAAAATAAACCAGAATTCTAATTACTGAATGAAAAAATAGTGGATAATATGACATTTTAATTCCAGTTTTTGAGTAGGGAGATATATGAAGCCTAATTATGTATAGCTATATCTTTGTACTAAATAGTAAATAGCAGACAATATAGAAAGAAACACGAAGTGAAGTGAAGTGAAAGTCATTCAGTTGTATCCTACTCTTTGTGACCCCATGGACCATACAGTCCATGGAATTCTCTAGGCCAGAATACAGGAGTGGGTAGCCTTTCCCTTCTCCAGGGAATCTTCCCAACCCAGGAATCAAACCGGGGTCTCCTGCATTGCAGGTGGATTCTTTACCAACTGATCTATCAGGGAAGCAGAAAGTTACATAATCCATAAAAATGTAAAAAAGGAACAAATGAGTGGATAAACCCTGAACTAGGGATCAACTAAAATGTATAATATAATGGCCAGACTTGTGGGGATGAGTTTGGCTGTCCTATTTGGTTTGCTAGAGTCATTTTCAGTTGGCCAAATAACTTTTAATAAACTACTTATTCTTGACCCTAAAAGCATTTCTGTAAAAATAAATACAAAGTAAGACACATCATCTGTATCTACCAGTAATCTGTTAAATGGAATCAGCCTTCTCTGTGAATCATGTGGAGCAAATAGAAGCCCAGACTTGGATATCAACCCCTATTCTTCTCTGCATTTGGTATCCTGGCTTCTCAATTCCCTGGCATCTTTATTTTATTGTTATTTTAATGGAACGCACATGGAATTAATTTCCTTTTATTACTATTTATATTGTTCCTATTTTCTTCCTGTCCTCTTAGGCAATCCATTAAATGTATTTAATATGTATCTTTTCATCTGTATGTGTTTTTGAAAAGATGAATATGTTTGTACATGGACTTTTAATAAATGAATATATACATGTATTTTTTTGCCAAACATCATATTGTTGAAGTTCATCCACATACTTTGAAATAAGTGTATCTTTTCTGTTTTTTGAACGATTGCCTAATAATACAGAGTGTGCATCTACCCCCATTTTATCTATAGACTTTTTTAGTGATGGACATGTAGGTTGTCTCCAGCTTCCCAGCACTATGTATTACACTATAATAGACATTTTCAGATATGTTATTATATAACTTCCCAAGAATTTTAGGGTGTATATACATATATGCATACGTATATATGTATATTTACATACATATACACATACATACATATATGTATATATACATGCTGCTGCTGCTGCTGCGTCGCTTCAGTCGTGTCCGACTCTGTGTGACCACATAGAAGGAAGCCCACCAGGCTCCGCTGTCCCTGGGATTCTCCAGGCAAGAACACTGGAGTGGGTTGCCATTTCCTTCTCCAATGCATGAAAGTGAAAAGTGAAAGTGAAGTCGCTCAGTCGTGTCTGACTCTTCGCGACCCCATGGACTGCAGCCTACCAGGCTCTTCTGTCCATGGGATTTTCCAGGCAAGAGTACTGGAGTGGGGTGCCATTGCCTTCTCCGTATATATATATATATACATACATATATATATATATATATATATATATACACCTAGGAGTAGAATGGCTGGGCCATAGATTATCTATGTACTTCATTTGACTAGAAAGCTGTTTTAAAATAATATTTTGAAGAATCTTTTTTTATAATGTTTTTATTGAGGTATAAGTTATATACCATAAATCTACACTTGATATGTGTAATTCAGTGTTTTATAGTATATTCATAGAGTACGTGCACCACCACTATTTTAGAACAGTTTCATCACCCCAAAAGGAAATCCTGTATCCATCTCCTTCTCCCCACTGGCAACTATGACCCTACTTTCTGTCTCTATGTGTTTACTTATTCTGAACATTTCACTATATGGAATCATACAACATATGGCTTTTGTGTTTCGTTTCTTTCACTTAGCATTAAGAATTCAAGGTTCATCCATGTGGTAACATACATAAGCACTTCATTTCTTTTTTTGGCTGAATAATATTTTATTGTATGATTAACCATGTGAATGTTTACCATTCATCAATTGATGGGCATGAGTTGTTTTCCCGTTTTGACTATTATTAATAGTGAAAGGCAATGCCTAAGAATGCTCAAACTACCGCACAATTGCATTCATCTCACACACTAGTAAAGTAATGCTTAAAATTCTCCAAGCCAGGCTTTAGCAATACGTGAACCGTGAACTTCCAGATGTTCAAGTTGGTTTTAGAAAAGGCAGAGGAACCAGAGATCAAATTGCCAACATCCAATGGATCATCGAAAAAGCAAGAGAGTACCAGAGAAACATCTATTTCTGCTTCATTGACTATGCCAAATCCTTTGAATGTGTGGATCACAATAAACTGTGGAAAATTCTGAAAGAGATGGGAATACCAGACCACCTGACCTGCCTCTTGAGAAATCTGTATGCAGGTCAGGAAGCAACAGTTAGAACTTGACATGGAACAACAGACTGGTTCCAAATAGGAAAAGGAGTACATCAAGGCTGTATATTGTCACCCTGCTTATTTAACTTATATGCAGAGTACATCATGAGAAACGCTGGGCTGGAGGAAGCACAAGCTAGGAACCAAGATTGCCAGGAGAACTATCAATAACCTCAGATATGCAGATGACACCACCCTTATGGCAGAAAGTGAAGAACTAAAGAGCCTCTTGATGAAAGTGAAAGAGGAGAGTGAAAAAGTTGGCTTAAAGCTCAACATTCAGAAAACTAAGATCATGGCATCCGGTCCCATCACTTCATGGCAGATAGATGGGGAAACAGTGGAAACAGTGGCTGACTTTATTTTGGGGGGCTCCAAAATCACTGCAGATGGTGACTGCAGCCATGAAATTAAAAGGCACTTACTCCTTGGAAGGAAAGTTATGACCAACCTAGATAGCATATTAAAAAGCAGAGACATTACTTTGCCAACAAAGGTCCATCTAGTCAAGGCTATGGTTTTTCCAGAAGTCACGTATGGATGTGAAAGTTGGAGTATAAAGAAAGCTGAGCGCCGAAGTATTGATGCTGTTGAACTGTGGTGTTGGAGAAGACTCTTGAGAGTCCCTTGGACTGTGCAGAGATCCAACCAGTCCATTGTAAAGGATTTCAGTCCTGGGTGTTCATTGGAAGGACTGATGTTGAAGCTAAAACTCCAATACTTTGGCCACCTGATGCGAAGAGCTGACTCATTGGAAAAGACCCTGATGCTGGGAAAGATTGAGGGCAGGAGGAGAAGGGGAGGACAGAGGATGAGATGGTTAGATGGCATCACCGACTCGATGGACATGGGTTTGGGTGGACTTAGGGAGTTAGTGATGGACGGGGAGGCCTGGCATGCTGCGGTTCATGGGGACGTAAAGAGTCGGATATGACTGAGTGACTGAACTAAACTGAACTGAACTGGATAGTGGAGGTGTGAATATCGGTGTACAAATTTTTACATGGACATATGTTTTTAATTCTCCTGGGTATATACCTCAGTTCAATTCAGTCGCTCAGTTGTGTCTGACTCTTTGCAACCCCATGAATCACAGCACACCAGGTGTCCCTGTCCATCACCAACTCCCGGAGTTTACCCAAACCCGTGTCCATTGAGTCTGTTATGCCATCCAGCCATCTCATCCTCTGTCGTCCCCTTCTCCTCCTGCCCCTATTCCTTCCCAGCATCAAGGTCAACTCTTCGCATGAGGTGGCAAAAGTATTGTATGGAAGTTTTAGCTTCAACATCAGTCTTTCCAATGAACACCCAGGACCGATCTCCTTTAGTATGGACTGGTTGGATCTCCTTGCAGTCCAAAGGACTCTCAAGAGTCTTCTTCAACACCACAGTTCAAAAGCATCAATTCTTTGGCACTCAGCTTTCTTCACAGTCCAACTCTCACATCCATACATGACCACTGGAAAAACCATAGCCTTGATTAGACGTATCTTTGTTGGCAAATTAATGTCTCTGCTTTTTAATATACCATCTAGGTTGGTCATAACTTTCCTTTCAAGGAGTAAGCACCTAGGAGTGAGTATATGAATAAAAATGTTCCAGAGAAGCAAAACTTTAATAACCTCAATTCAGACATAACTCAAACGGCCATTAATGATAAAAAAAAAAAGGATAAATACATATATCTTGGTGAACACGTTATAGAGAATACAAACCCTTTGTCAGTTACATACTTTTCAAATATGTTCTCCTAGTGTGGCTTGTATTTTAAATGTTTTTGGTAACTTTCATTATGATTAATTTTATGATTTATATTTTTGTGCTTGATTTAAAAAAAATGAAGTCAGAAATATGTTCTATATTTTTTCTAGAATTAAAAAATATTTTTTTCTTTATATTCTCACTCATAGGAAATAAGTTATCTTTTCCTCACTGCTTTACAATGCTCTCCATTGTATATATAAAATTTTTCTATATACATACATTTGTTCTTGGGTTTTCTGTTCTATTCCATTCCATCATTGGTGTTCCATGAATTAATACCACAATATCTTATTAATTCATACAGAAAATACTCAATACTCCCATGAGAGTTTTTCTTGTGAAGATTTTATTTTTATTTCATATATATATATATATATATATCCATTCTAATATATGTGTGGTTTTATCTCATTTACTCATTTATCAGACATGTGTTTTACAAATATTTTCTCCCAGTCTGTGGATTGTATTTTCATTCTCTTGACAGTGTATTTCACAGAGCAAAAACCTTTAACTTAATGAAATCCAGTTTTCAATTATTCCTTCATGGATCATATTGCCAAACCCAAGGTCATCTAGATTTTTGAATTTAACCTTGTGATCCATATTGCGTTAATTATTGTGAAGGATGTCTCAATTTTTTTTTGCATGTCAAAGACCAGTTGTTCTAGCACCATTTGTTGAGAAGTCTACCTTTTCTTCATTGTATTGCCTTTGTTCCATAGTCAAAGATCAGTTGTGTTGGCTAGAACTAGTCTTTTTCCTCTCCATATAAACATTAAAAACAGTTTTTTGATAGCCACAACATAACTTGCTGGGATTTTGATTGGGATTTAGTCAAACCTTTAGATCAAGTTGGGAAGAATTTATATCATAACAATATTGAGTCTTCCTATCCATGACCATGGAATATATATCCATTTATTTAGTTCTTTCATTTGATTATCAGAGTTCTCAGTTTTTCTCTTATAAATATTATACATATTTTGTTACATTTATGCCTAAGGATTTTAATTTTGAAGTTGCTAACCTAAATTGTATTGTGTTTTTAATTTTATCCACTTGATCATGGCTGGCCCATGAGGAAGCAATTGAGTTTTATACATTAACTTTGTATCTGGAAAACTTGATATCATCACTTACTAATTCCAGGAATTTTTTGTTGATTATTTTTGAGTTTTCTACAAAGATGGTCATGTCATCTGTGAACAAAGACGTTTCATTTCTTCCTTTCCAGTCTGTATAAGTTTCATTTCTTTTTCTTGTCTTACTTGCATTAACCAAAACTTCCAGTATAATGTTGAAACCAGAATTGAAAGAGACACATGTACCCCAATGTTCATCACAGCACTGTTTACAATAGCCAGGAAATGGAAGCAACCTAGATGTCCATCAGCAGATGAATGGATAAGAAGCTATGGTACATATACACAATGGAATATTACTCAGCTATTAAAAAGAATGCATTTGGATCAGTTCTAATGAGGTGGATGAAACTGGAGCCTATTATACAGAGTGAAGTAAGTCAGAAAGAAAACACCAATACAGTATATTAACATATATATATGAAATTGGGAAAGATGGTAATGATGACCCTATATGCGAGACAGCAAAAGAGACACAAATGTAAAGAACAGTCTTTTGGACTCTGTGGGAGAAGGCAAGGGTGGGATGATTTGAGAGAATAGCATTGAAACTTGTGTATTACAATATGTGAAAAAGATCGCCAGTCCAGGTTCAATGCATGAGGCAAGGTGCTCAGGGCTGGTGCGCTGTGATGACCCAGAAGGATGGGATGGGGAGGGAGGTGGAAGGGGGTTCAGGATGGGGACACATGTGCACCCATGGCTGATTCATGTCAATATGGCAAACCACCATAATACTGTGAAGTAATTAGCCTCCAATTAAAATAAATAAATAAATTAAAAAAAAGAAAAGTGGTGAGAGACTACTTACTTGCCTTGTTCCTGATCTTAGTGGAAAAGCTTAAAGCTTCTCACCACTAAGTATGATACTGTCAACTTTTCATAGATGTTCTTCAATAAGTTGAGAAAGATTTCTCTCCATTTCATGAATGGATGTGAGATTTTGTGGAGTGCTTTTTCTGTATCTATTGGTTTGATCACATTTTTCTTCTTCAGCCTGTTGATATGTCAGGTTACATTAGTTGAGTAAGCCCTGCTTACCTGAGGTAAATTCCACTTAATCATGGTGTATAATTTTCTTATACATTGTAGGATTCAATTTAATAATATTTTGTTGAGGATTTTTTGACATCTGTATTCATGAAAGATATTGGTCTTAGTTTTCTTATAATGTCTTTATCTGGTTTTGGTATGAAGGTAATGCAAGCTTCATAATATTGTAGAAAATTGGTATAATTCCTTCTTTAAATGTTTGGTAGAATCCAAGAGCGAACCCATCTGGACCTGGTACATTCTGTTATGAAAAATAATTAATTATGGATTCAATTTATTATTGATAGCAATAGATATCAGCTTATTTGGGTTACCTATTTCTTCCTGTGTGAATTTTAGCAAATTGTATCTTTCAAGGAATTTTTCCATTTCATCTAGGTTATAAATTTGTGTGCATAATATTGTTTATGGTATTCCTTGATTATTCTTTTAATATTCATGAGATCTATAGTGATAGCCCCTCTTCATTTCTGATATTAACAATTTATGTCTTAGATTTTCTCTTAGTTAGCCTAGATGCTTATTGATTTTATGAATCTTTTCAAAGGACCAGCTTTTGGTTTCAGTGATTTTCTCTATTAATTTCTTGTTTTCAGTTTTACTGATTTATGCTATATATTTTTTCTTCTGCATAATTAGGATTTAATTTTCTCTTCTTATTCTAGCTACTGAAGTGAAAGCTTAAACAATTAACTCTAGGTCTTCTTTTCTAATATGTGCATTTAATGCTGCATCCCACATAACTTGACAAAATGTGTTTTAATTTTCATTTAGTTCAACATATATTTAAATTTCTCTTAAAATTTCTTCTTTAGCCCACATATTATTTAGAGGTTTATTGCTTATTTTACAAGTATTTTGATATTTCCATATGTCTTTCTGTTATTGATTTTTAATCTAATAATTTAATTCCACTGTGTGAAAGCAGACATTATATGATTTCTATTTTTAAAAAATTTATTAAGGTGTGTTTTATAGTTCTGAATGTAGTCTATCTTAGCAAACTCTCATATGAACTTGAGAAGAATATGTCTTATGTTGTCGTTGGATGAAGTAATCTATAGGTGTTCATTATATGTGAGTGATTGATGGGTGTTGTTGTATTTAACTATATCCTTACTTATTTTTTCTCCCCTGGATTTGTCCATTCTGAAAGAGAGTATTGAAGTCTCCAGCTCTAACAGTGGGTTCATCTATTTCTCCTCACATTTCTACCAGTTTTTGCCTCCTGCATTTTGATGCTCTAAGTTTACTCTCGAATGTTAAGGACTGTTATGTCTTCTTGGAAAACTGACCCTTTTATCATTATATCATGTCTCTCTTTATCCCTGATAGCTTCCCTGACTGTGAAGTCTGCTGTTTCTAAAATTAATGCAGCTATTCCTGCTTTCTTTTGATTAGTGGTAGCATGGTACATCTTTCTTCATCTGTTTACTTTTGATTTATATCTGTCTTCATATTTAAAATGGATTCCCTGTAGAAAACATAGAGTTGGGTCTTGATTTTTGATCCACTTTGACAATATCTGCTTTAACTTATCCGTTCATACCATGACATTCTAAGTGACTATTGATAAGGTTGGATGAGTATTTATCATTATTATTATTATTATTTTTTACCATTTTCTATTTGTTGCCCTTGTTCTTCATTTCTTTCTTTTCCCACTCTTTTTGCCCTTTGAGGTTTTAATTGAGCATTTTATATTATACACTTTTCTCCTCTCTTAGCATATCAGTTTTACTTAAAAAAAACTTTAAAAAATCATTGCCCTAGAATATGCAATATACATTTACAGCTAATCCAAGTTGATTTTCAAATAACATATACTGCTTCATGGGTAGCACAAGTACCTTATAATAACAACATAATCCTAATTCCTTATCCCATCCCTTGTATCAGTGCTGTCATTCATTCTGCTTTTAGTGGTATACATTGTTTCATTTGGATTCACTTTACTGTACTTCACAGATACTTTGTTTTTTACAAACTGAGATTTGTGGCAATACTGCATCAAACAAGTTCATTGGTGCCATTTTTCAAACAACATCTGCTCACTTTGTGTCTCTGTGTCACATTTTGTTAATTCTTACAATATTCCTAGCTTTTTCATTATTATAATGTTTGTTATGGTGACCTGCAATCAATGATCTTTGATGTCACTACTTGCAAAAAGATGATAATTTCCTGAAGGCTAAGATAATAGCATTTTTTTAGCAATAAAGTATTTTTAGTTAAGGTATATACATTGTCTTTTAAGACATAATGCTATTGCACACTTAATAGACTACAGAGGAATATAAATATAACTTTTATATGCACTGAGAAACCAAAAAATTGTGTAGTTTGCCTTATTGCGAGATTTGCTTTCTTGTGGTGGTCTATAACTGCGCAGTATCTCCAAGGTATTCCTGTACAAAAGTACACATGACTGCTATTAATTTTGACAAGCCGTTACCTATGACATCAATTTAGAATAAGCAAAATCAAAGTTTTTCTTTTGCCTTCACTTACTCCTTCTCTGATGCTCTTCCTGTCTTTATGTGGACCAAAGTTTCTAAACTAGATACCTTTCTTTTTTTTTTTTTTTATTTATAAATTTATTTATTTTAGTTGGGGGCCAATCACTTCACAACATTGCAATAGTTTTTGCCATACATTGACATGAATTAGCCATGGGTTTACATGTGTTCCCCCTCCTGGACCCCCCACCCACCTCCCTCCCCATCCCATCCTTCTGGATCATCCCATTGCCCCGGCCCTTCCTTCTCACTAAAGCACTTCTTTTCACATTTCTTGCAAATCAGGTCCACTAGCAACCAGTTCTCTCAATTTTTGTTTGTCTGAAAAAGTATTTTTTTCTTTACATTTTGAAAGAGCCAAGGTATCTAGATGTCTTCATTTAGCCCTATGGTTCTTAAGGTTCAGGTGGAGGTGGTGTGCTGCATACATTTCCTAGCATGTAGCGAAAAACTGTCTTATGTCTTGCCTGATCTGAAGGACTTGCCACTCATTCATTTGTAATGAAAAATTCATTTGTAATTATCTGAGCCTAGAAACCACCTTCATCATATATGCAAACACAATATTATCTGTACAGTTTTATTATATAATGTATTTTTCTGGAATGCAGCTGTTAAGTATATGACTATAAATTATTTAGCCTTTATATCTAGGTATTGAGCATAAATAGTATTGTAATAATCAGATGAATGTTGTCTTAATTGTATTATATACATATCGGTTGTTTATGAGAAGGTATAAAAAGAAAAGTAGTGAAAGCATAAGTCACTCAGTCATGTCTGACTCTTTGTGACCCCCATGGGCTGTAGACCACCAGGCTCCTCTGTCCATGTTATTCTCCAAGCAAGAGTACTGGAGTGGGTAGCCATTCCCTTCTCCAGAGGATCTTTCTGACCCAGGGATCAAACCTGGGTCTCCCACATTGCAGGCAGATTCTTCACCATCTGAGCCAACCGAGAAGCCTATAGGATTTTATTTCTTATGTCATCTAGCCTAGTAATGGCTGTACACTTATTAATATGTATTAAAATGCATATTATTTTATTTTAAATTCCTTTTTAATTTCTTGTTGCATTGCAATCAGGATATTATATTGATTTGTTAAAGTTAGGTATGTTTATAAGTTATATATTCTAAGAACTTCATGATACAACAAAAGTGTTAAAAATATTTGTTATTAAAGAAGACTCTGAGTCAGTGTTTAGAATCACTGGTCTAAATAGAGAATCAGTTGGTGAACCATAAATGGTAATTCTTTTTGTAAACAGTTTTAAAGTCTCACCCAACTGCACAAATATAGCCATCTAACAGTGGCAATAATCTTATGTTTTTATGCATAAGGATTTTTTAAAAATTGATTTTTGTCTTGATAAGATGAGAAAGGTTTGTTTGTGTGTTTGTGTGTGTGAGAGAGAGAGTTTATAATGGAAGGATTTAGGAAACTAAAGGCTTTCAGAGAACTAAACTGAAAGAAGCAGAGTTTAGACAGGTGGTATCGTTTTTTCCTCTGTGGCTTCCATCTGGTGCTGCTAACATTTTCCTTTTCAGCTGGAAGGCTAAGCAGGGGACAGCTCTAAAGGAATGGAATAATTTCAAATTATTTGTATAGATTATTTTAAGAGTTATTATTTGGAAATTTTGAGTTAGAATTCTTATTTTGAAACTGTTTTCTTTGAATTTGTAGTTCATTAGAAATTGAGATTAAACCATTTAAAAACTCAGGTGGTAATATTGGTAAAACGGTTACAGAAAATAATTATGTTTTTGTAAAGAATATTCTTAACTCTGATATGGATTCTCAGAGTTATGCCTTGGAGTTATGGTTGAAAATTCTCAAACTGCATTCATACCTTTGTGTATTTGGAATTGCTTACCTCTGCCTCCAATTCTGCCTTTTAGATTATCTGTTTAGTCTGTTGCTATAGCAGTCACTAAAGTGCTTCCTAATATTTGGCTTAAAGTCAATCTTCTGCTGTAGGTGATAGAAATGGCAGTTTTGCCTCAGCAGTTGGTCAAAATAAAGAACGGTGAGCATGGATGGGAGGATCGTGACATTCTACCCTAAATTCTGTGTGAGTGTTTTGAAAAAACAGGAACTCTAAACGTGATCATGAAGCCAAATATATAAAGTAGTTACTGACTCTTAGAATTGAGACCAAGAACTAGCTAGCAGACATATGATTCATATGCATTATATGATGGAGGAGATAGACTTTTATGATTCATATTTTCTCCTGACCAACTGCCAACTCGCTTTGCTGACTGACTGACCAAATGTCAAATACCTTTTGGAGGTTTTTCTGCTGTTTTTGAGTCAATCTGTAAATCTCATTATTTTTCTAACGGTCTTTTCAGAACTATTTTTTTTTTTTTTTGGTATTTACTTTTCCATTACTTTCTGCACAGTTTTCCAGAGTGTACTTTACTTAAGATATTATTTGCAACATATGTATGTAGATATGAGTCATTTTACTTAAAAATATAATTTCAAATGAGAACCAGACTGCTACATCTTGATGTTTTCACTATTAATTCTTGTTAATATGAATTAGTAGGAGTACTGATGATGGTGAGTGTGTTCTGTCATAATGTTGATTAAGAATTATATTAAGCATATTTTTATTCTCAATTTCGCATAGAAAAGTTTGGGTGAAGTGTCAGATTAAGGGAATTCAATGGATTTGAAGGCTATTTATAAAAATTATTATAATGAAATAAATGTCAAATATAGACATGATGATCTTTAAAGAATTTGAATATGTCTGTATCTATCTGACATGATCTCTTGTTTCTGACAATCTTACACTCAAATCCCTGAAAACACACTAATGTCCGTTCTGTTTTCAAATGTTACATGGAAAGAGGATACCAATGTCAACCAATAAGTAATTCTCATGCTTTGCAAAGTTCACTGGGTGCAAGATTTTCCCTTTATATAACCTGAATTCCTACTACTATAATGTAATTTCCCTTTTACAGATTCCAAATGGACCACATCTGGTCACCATCTTTCTTGCTTTCTTTTACCTTTTGCCAATGCCATTTGCAGAGCCCTCTCTTCTGACTTACACTATTCAAGTCTGACCCTTAAAGTCCCACTTTATTTTTGTCTTTGGTGTTTGGGCCTGGTGCACAGGCAGCAGATGCTTTGATTGACTCAGTCTGATACGGTATATCTTACATTTTGACCTTTTCTAGACTCAGCTCCTGAGAACTGGGCCCCCTGATTTTCATACCACAAGTCATTCCTGCTCCATTTTCTAGACCAAACAGGACATACAGAAGATGGTGATAAACAGCTTCAACTTCCCATGGAGGCTGACTCAATTATCCTCCCAGTTTAGAGACTGGGGACTCCCCACTAGTCAGTAGGATATTCAAATACTCTTAGCTGCTAACTAGATTTGGCATTTGCTGGCCACCCTCCTAGCAGGCTTCCCTGGTGGCTCAGATGGTAAAGCATCTACCTGCAATACAGGAGACCTGGGTTCGATCCCTGGGTCAAGAAGATCCCCTGGGGATGGAAATGACAACCCGCTCCAGTACTCTTGCCTGGTAAATTCCATGGACGGAGGAGCCTGGCAGGTTATAGTCCATGGGGTCCCAAAGAGTGGGATATGACTGAGTGACTTCACTTTCACTTTTCAGCCTCCTAGATCACCCTGCAGGGTCATATCTCTCTTTGTTTAAGGGTTTGAACTGAAGTCTATGACTAACTTTCTAGGAAGTCGTGAATCCCCTGAAATTGCCCATAAGACACTGATATGTAAGTTTGTTTTTTTTTTCTCACTCTAGCTCTCAGCACTTTCTCATGGAGGAATGTAATACAAGTTTATAAACAGCTTATATTCTAAAGATGTAAAGTAAAGGATTTAAGAGTGCAATATCATGATATCTACAGCCAGTAGAAAATAAAATTAAAGAAATAAACATTTCCCCTTGCTTCCATATATCCTTGTGCCCAGCACTGGCTATCTGATGACCCACCTTGCTCTTTTCTCTCTGCTTATTGCATGGATTCCTAGTACTAATGGGGACCTCAGCCTAGTTGCCAAGCCCTGAGGCCCTTGTATATTCTCCTCAGAAGACAACTGCTGGTCTGTCAGCTTCCTACACTTAACTGACTTCTTTCTACTCACAAGGACCCTACTATCTTCACTGGGAAATGCTATTAACAGTGGAGCAATCCTGACTTTGCTTCACAGGACTTCTAAACTCTCTGTGCTCAGTTACTACAGCTAAATATCTCCCACTATCTCTGTCTAGTTAATGGGTAAATCTTATGTGGGGCTCCAATTTTTTATGTCACCACACCAGCTTGTGAAACTATTAGCCAAGTACAAAGATGTGAAATATAAAATTCTGGGTATCTCCTTAGGCTACTCTCCTCATCTCAAATTTGTTATTATAATCAGAGAAGAAAAACAGAAAGACAATAGCTGAGTATATGGATAATCATATGTCCTAAGCTTAAAAAAAAGAGATACAGTTTAAAACTTGGCCTAAATTTTGGACAAAACAATTGGAAGTGGGGCTGCCTTGGAAAATTGGAGATGTATGGTTACCATAGTGAAGTAGAATAATCACACTGTGTAAGGTTAACATAACGTTGGAAAATTAGCCTTGAATGGCTATTACTATAAGAAGCTATAAGTGGAAAATCTTAGAATGGCCTACAACATTGTTAGATTTTTTTTTTTACATTTTAAGAAAGAAATTAATACACGTTTATTGCTTGTGTAATTACCTTCTAGCACACTTTTTTCTTTAAATAACAACTATTCTGCCACCAAAGGCATTTGGGGGCTAAAATGGACCAAGAATTCATTACAGATTACTTGCCTGAGGTGGGTACAAGGAGACTGGAAATCACAGTTTGTTCCTTCCCCACACAGACAAGGGAAACTTCTCTGTGCTGCTCTGTTTGGGATCGTGGAAGTCCAGCTGGATAAGGATGGATAAGATTGGAATTATCAAAGCATAGACTAGAATATTGGACCAGGAAGGGATCTTGGATGGTCAAATTTTTCAAATGAGGACACAAGTCAAGGATTGGCAGGTGATTTGCCTTGGCTCAGTTGAAATTCAGAGTTGAGGCTGGTGCCCATTCTCCTAGCTTCTGGATGTATCTTTTTCCGGTGCCTCTATATTACTCCCTCGCCACCTGGGTATCTTCTTGGCTCGACAGCTCCCTGTCCTTCCTCTTTCAGGTGAAAGGAATAAAATCCAGTGTGAGTGAAAAAAAATCCTAACGTTGTTTCCCTGTTTACACACAAAAACTCAATCAAATGTCACCTTCCTTACAATCATTCATTTGGAGGGTAGGATTTGATTAAGAAACTGCATATTGCTTTTTCAACAATCCTGGGACAAGAATTACTATGTTAAGCAAAAATAGGACACTTTTTTTTTTATTGAATTAATTATCGTCTGTTCCCAATAAAATGATTGGGTATAATTAACTAAGATCTCTGTTCAGAGAAGGATGTTAATTTAAAGTTATAGAGAAAAAGAAGCAATGTAAATTAATTATTTTGAATACACAATTATACATCATAGGTTAATTATTACCCCAATATTTTGGTGGTGCTAGTGGTAAAGAATATACCTGCCAGTGCAGGAGATGTACGAGGCGTGGGTTCGATCCCTGAGTCAGGAAGATTTCCTGGAGGAGAGCACAGCAACCCACTCCAGTATTCTTGTCTGGAGAATCCCATGGACAGAGGAGCCTGGCGGTTTAAGTTCACAGGGCTGCAAAGAGTCAGACACAGCTGGAGTGACTTAGCATACATGCAGAAGAAAATATGAGGTAGGTAATCACTCTGCCAAAGTTTTTAGTATTATTTATTTAATTGTCTGGAGTTATACTCTTGCATTGACAGAAATTAACTTCACAACAGAATGAACAGGAATTTACCCAACAAGACTTAGACATACTTAGATATACCCAATAAACTTAGATATACTTGTGCGTGTGTGCATGTTAAGTCTCTTGAGTCGTGTACCTGAATCTTTGTGACCCTATGGATTATAGCCAACAGGCTCCTCTGTCTATGGGATTTTTCAGGCAAGAATACTGGAGTGGGCTGACGTTTCCTCCTCCAAGAGATCTTCCTGACCCAGGGACTGAACCTGCATCTCATGTGTCTCCTGCATTGGCAGGTGGGTTCTTTACCAGCTGAGCCATTGGAGAAGCCCCAAATTATGAATGTATATAGCCTTTAATTCTGAGTCCTTATTCTCAAGATAAATTCATTCTTATGTGAGTGAAGTGTACGCATCACTAAATGCAATATTATTTTAGAATGGTAATTAATATTGTATAGAGTTTTAGTATTATAACAGAAAAGTTTGCAAGTAAGAACTTAGCTACTACAATAGTAGCTAAGTTAAATAATGAGGGTGCATTCAAAAAGGAAATACTATGCAGGTGTACAAAATATTAAGAATACGCTTCGTTTACTTGAAAAGATCCCCCCAAATTTTTCCTAAATGATAAATTCCTGAATTAGCCAGTCTTACCTGTCCAGTTGGAGTCAACCATGGAGTGCTTGGAGAATAAAGAAGTTCAGGGGATCATAAGTTCTTTGAAGTCAAGTGTTCTCACAAGAGGACAGGAAGAGGAATGGGCAGGGCTCCACATATCTGGTTTCTCCTTTGAAATTCATGAATCTGTTAAGTCACTTTTTTCCTCAGGGTGAGAAGAGATGCTATGAGTAATGCTGCTAGTGGCCCTCATTTTACCAGGAAGGAAACAACAGAGGAGGGAAAAAGTGTATTTTCAGACATATTAATATTCCCACTTCATTTTCATTTTTGTGCCCCCAATCTATTTAACATATTGTCAAAGAGCAGTGGTCTCAAATACACGCTCATTTATTCCATCTATTTTCACAAGGGCCTTCAGAAGCTTCTTGTTGCCTTCAAAAATGAAATTAAAAATTCTCAAATTTGCCTTCAAGACTTTCTAGATAGGAAGACATGGACCGAATTTAATCCTGACTGAATCTTTAGTATGAGTGCTCTGCTTGAGTTATAACATGTATGCAATAGCTACATCTGAGTATATATATGTAAACAAATAACAAATGAATGCTGAAGGTTGTAATGATTCCTCTTCATCTTTAAAGCCCCAGCTCCCACTCCAACACTCTGTATACCCTGGTCATTCCACACTATTTGTTCCTCATCTTCCTTGTACTTTTAAGATGGGATGTTTC
Source organism: Giraffa tippelskirchi (assembly GCF_054371585.1). Taxonomy (NCBI): domain Eukaryota; kingdom Metazoa; phylum Chordata; class Mammalia; order Artiodactyla; family Giraffidae; genus Giraffa; species Giraffa tippelskirchi. Next base: position 70,042,560 of record NC_137277.1, read on the forward strand.
AGAGAGTAGAATATTCATCCATATCTTTTATGTCACAATTTTTCTCCTGTTTGAAGATACTTGAGTGCTACTTGACACATTACCTGATTCCCTTCAACAAGATGAATGGTTCTCCTACTTCCCGCTCTACTCTTACAACAGGTTTGCAATGGACATTAGTTCTTACATCATTCCACTTTATGTTATAGTTAGATATTTTCATATCTATTTTACCTGTTAGACTATTAAGTCCCTAAGGGAGCTTATTTTATTGTAAATGGTAGCTTAATCACTAAGTTGTGTCCAACTCTTGCGACATCACAGACTGCAGCCTGCCAGGCTTCTCTGTCCATGGATTTCTCCAGGCAAGAATACTGAAGTGGGTTTCCATTTCCTTCTCCAGAGGATCTTCCCCACCCAGAGATCTGACGTAGTTCTCCTGCATTGCAGGCAGATTCTTTACCAACTGAGCCACTAGGGAAGCCCATATTGTATATGGTGGCTAGCATTGGCACCAATCAAGATAAGAATTAATAAATGTCTATCAAATTGAATCAAGTCAAAAATTTTATAAGACAAAGTATTTATTTGTATGGCACAAATAATTATTATATTATGGGTAATATAAATTTAGTTTGTTTTGTGAAAATATTGGCAGTTTTAAAACATTTATCTGAATAATAGTGGGTTTCAGAACAGAATTCCAGCATCAAAGAAATTTTGGATTCATGTTGGGAAAAGAAGGTGGGCATTTAGATGGAGGAAAGTAAAAGTACAGGTGGCATTAAGATTTCCCTATAAATTTTTATTGCACACTGGAAAGAATGTTAAATGATTATACAAGTTTGACCTTTTTAATAATTAATTGGGGAGTGCAAACTTTTAACTTGTATGAAATGTATATTTGAACTAGACTTCTATGTTTGGATTTTAACTGTTTGACTTAATCACATTCTGTTAATCAACATTTGGAATTTATTTTTGATTCTTAGACTCTGTCAACTAAAGTATTTGAATCAGAGACACATGTTTCTAATACATGGGAAAGATCCTTGCTAGCCTGTGTTCTGATTGGTGGAAGTGAGAGTTATACATTGCTTTTGTACATCCTTTAGGACTGTCCTTTGGGAAGGTATATAGGATGGAGTATGCAAATACTTTCTTTTTGCATTTGAAGGATAAGCATAACAATTGTTTGCAGGGATCTGTAGGTCAGGAAGATCCCCTGGAGGAAGGCATGGCAACTCACTCCAATATTCTTACCTGGAGAATCCCATGGACAGAGGAGCCTGGTAGGCCACAGTCCATAGGATCACACAGTCAGACACAACTGAAGCAACTTAGCATGCACACACACAGCAGAATGAAGTCTATAAGATACAGTGTGATTATGGTATCTTTGGAATGAAAGAAGTGTGTACTGATGCTTTCAAATGCTAGGAGTTTTGCTGCTAGGTTGAGTACGAATCTGTGAGATGGTTTACTTCCCCAATTGGCCCCTGGTTCACATTTTTCCTGGCATCCCTCAGCAGCATTTGCTTCAAGTGCAGTAGAATACTGTCTCTTGGTGGCTGGTGAGAAGCAGAGGCAGCCTGATGGTGTTATAATGTCAGAGGGAATGTTCTGTGACACAGGGCCTGGGGTGGCAGCAGGCAGTGTGGGAGTGCTGCCATGGCCCCAGGCGGGTGCACAGCACGAGGGGGCAGGAGAAGTGGCCTGGGTATACTGTCTGCTCTGGGCCCGCCTGGGCAGGTTTCCTCCTTTCTCATATCCCCAGACTTGGAAATGTGGATGGCACATGTGTTTGGCTGGCTGCCCTCCCAAGATGTTTTAAAGCCCTGCCCAAGATCTTTTAGTGGAACAGTGGTGCTGGTTTAGATCATTGGCCATCACAGCCTTGAGCTTCTAAACTAAGTATTAGCCACCCAATATTTACACCCCTTATAACTGCTGTCTGTGAAACATTCAGATACTTGCCCATGCAATGAAATATAATGTGACCCAAGCTGGACAAACAACCATATTTTCTGTTAAATTATAGCACAGTATATGTGTAAAAGTTAAAATTATCTTAATTGAGAAGGTTTGAGTTTTACTTTTTGGAAAGATTTTGTGAGAATCATAAAATACCCAAGGGCAATCAACAGAAGATCAAATCTTGTGAACTCAAGATTACTTAATGAACACTTTCCAGTACTTCCCCAGAAACAGGTTTGAAGATGATGAAACAGTACATGTAAGTATTGACTACAAAGACAGTCAGTTGATGGCAATGAGGAGTTTAGCTGGTAGCTTTCCTTGGAATTATTTGTCATATAATTGAGTGAATGAGAAAAATCATCAAATTGTTATACATTGAATTTATTTTTCTGAGACACCAATCTGCTCATCTGTAGAGCCCCAGAAAATTTGGAGTCAAGAAACGACTCATGGAGCAATGAGGGGAGATTAGTTACATACATCAAGTCCTCAAATGCAAGACTGTGTATAGGGTCAAGAATGACATAAAGTCCCGTGAAAGTTCAGGGGCTGGAAAAATCATGTTTGGAGAGGTTTACAGAGAACTTTGAACAAATTTAATTCCAGCCTAAATTAACCTAAATGCTGGGAATTCAAGGATCATTAAACCACAGACTTTGGTATTAAGTTGAATTTTGGTAGATGGAAACCAGAGTGAAAGAGATGGCATGAAGTATGATCCAATAGAGATAAAAGTGAAAGAGGTAAAAAGTGAACGCTCAATCGTGTCCGACTCTTTGCGACCCTGTGGACTATAGAGTCCGTGGAATTCTCCAGGCTAGAATACTGGAGTGGGCAGCCAGTTCCCTTCTCCAGGGGATCTTCCCAGCCCAAGGATAAAACCCAGGTCTCCCACATTGGAGGCAGATTCTTTAACAGCTGAGCCACCAGGGAAGCACAAGAATACTGGAGTGGGTAGCCTATCCCTTCTCCAGTGGATCTTCCTGACCAGGAATCGAACTAGGGTCTCCTGCATTGCAGGGGCATTCTTTACCAGCTGAGCTACCAGGGAAGAAAAATGTATTATGTATGAAATACAAGGAAATTTTACAAATTTGAGGACAGAAAGCTGAGAGAGGGATCTAAAGTCTTATGATGCATTGCTACATTCTAGGGATATAATTTATAGAGCCCTTAATAAGCAGGTTATGCTGAATAAGTAGGTGTTGGTGCCAAGAACTTGATATTAATTATTGACTTTAATTCTCACAGCATCTGTGAAGATAGGCACTTTGGTTATCTCCACCTTACAGTTGAGGAAAATGAATCTCAGGGAGGTATGTTATCTTGATATGTCATATATTTAGGAAGTGTGGAAGGCAAGGCTTGGACATGGGCAGTCTGACTCCAGAGTCACATAACATTAAAACATTCTGCCAACTTATCCTTGACCTTATTGATAATAACTCTGAAATGTTTCTTAAGAATTAGATCCTTCACTTCATCAGCTCCACTGTATTATTTGGTTCTCTTCATTATTGTAATATTCTCTTAACTGCCTTCTATGCCACTAGACATCTCCTCTTCAAATTTTCTCTACCACTGCCTCCAGAATTACCTTTGGAAAACACAGATCTGATCATGTCATTCCTTTGTTAAAGCAGTGTTCAACTGCCTTTAAGAACAAACTCAACCTTCTTAGTGTGGCATATAATATCCTTTATAATCTGGCTCTAGTCCAGTTTTCTTTCGCAACCCCATCATCTACAACCCCACCCTCTGCATAAGGCTCTCAGATGTCCCAGCTCTACTCAAATATGATTCAATACCAGAACTCTAAGAGAGCTCTAGAGTCCCTTTAAAATCTTATTTTTTTGCCTCCTGGGAGTTCATGTTGGAGGAAAGCTGAAATAGTAAGAAATAGATTGAAGAAATAGATTAGGAGTTTAAAAAACTTAAAAAGACACTGAAAGACAAGCTAAGGGGGCTGGAACTTACTAAGCAGACAATGAAGAACTGCTGAAGACTTTCAAAAAGGAAATAACTTATTTCCTTATCTTTATAAGAATTAATTTGTTGGAGTAGACAAAATCAGATGTAGAGAGACTCTCTCTGCTTAGTTTGATAATGAATCCCAGGTGCCAAGAACCCTGCCTGGAACAAAGAAGTTGCTCTCTAAATATTTGCTGAATCAATGAATTCCAGAGGATAAGTGCTTACACAATCTTGTCATTATTCCCCCATTTTGATCTTTGTTTCTTTGCTCTCTCCCTCACATATATGTGGCTTCTCCTTTTCATCCAATCTGATCTCATTCCCTATTTATTAATATAAAATAATTTTCTAACTTAATTATTACTTATAATTCTTATTCAGCAAATATTTCCTAATTATTTACTGTGCTCCAAGATGAGTTTGTGGGATTTTCTCATCTTTGGTCACATGTAATCCTCCCAAGAACATAATGCAGTGGTATCCTCGTCCATGTCCATATTTTGCAAATGACTGATGCCCAGAATTCACACTATTCATCAGGGTAGATTTTTGGCTCCAAGTCTTTGATCTCTTTATATCAAAACAGTTGAACAATTTATATTGTGATTTCTTTTTGGTCTCTAGCTAAATCATAGTGATTAATTTGGCCCTGCTTTAGCCACCTTTCCTTAGTTAAAATAAAACTTGCATGAAGTAAAAGAGTGAAGTTGGGATAAAAGTTCTAGAGGCATTGAGAGTAGATTTATTTTATCAAAGGAAGTAGAGATGTGAATACGTTATAGTCTCAAGTAAAGGAAGAAATCCTGTGCTGCTCTGTAAGGAGAGTTATGAGTCATGGTCTTTTAAAGGGTGTGATAGGGGATAGAATTAAGTGCTGTAGTGGAACCTTTAGTTAGTCTTGGAGAGAAAGAGGGATATTTATTCTCTCAATGAAGGATAAAAAGTTGAGAAAATAGGAGTGATCTAAGATCAGTTGTCAAGTGGAGGAGGAAAGAAGGTTGAAGGAAATTATATCAGTAAGTTTAGCCACTCTATTGAAGATTCTAGACAAAGTGACTCTAAATTGTTTGGACAAAAAAAATTGGAGGTAGTTGAATAAAATATCAGTCTCTAGAATTGCAGGATAGCCTGATTCATTTTAGGTTTACTACTTGGTTTAGAGCATGGGTTATTAGGTCAAGCTGTTTGTATTTTAATCACGGCTCCTCCTTTTACCAACTACGTGATCTTAGCATGTTAGTTAATCTCTCTGTGCTTTAGTCCTCATTGTAAAATGGGGTAATATTGGAACTTCCCTGGTGGTTCAATGGTTAAGACTCCATGATCTCAGGGGGCTCAGGTTTGATCCTTGGTCAGGGAAGTAAAGGGCTTCCCTGTGGCTCAGCTGGTAAAGAATCCACCTGCAATGTGGGAGACCTGGGTTTGATCCCTGGGTTGGGAATATCCCCTGGAGAAGGGAACAGACTATCCACTCCAGTAATCTGGCCTGGAGAATTCCATGGACTGTATAGTCCATGGGGATGCTGAGCTGGACACGACTGAGTGACTTTGACTTTAACTTCAGGGAAGTAAGATCCTGCATGCCACACAGCGTGGACAAAAACAAACTGAAAAATAGGGTAATCCTGTACCAATTTCATAGATTTTCTGTGTGAACTATATGAGTTATTATGTCCCAAACTCTAGGAAATGAACTCTGTACACAGTGAAAGCTCTCTCTCTATATGTGGGAGCTACTTCTGCTATGTGGTCCTGTTCCCTAGCACCTTGAGAATCTTGAATATTTTTCATCCCTTTCCTATAGTATATATTTTCATTGGAAGATGTGTTCTGGCTGCAGACCAGAAGTGAAACACACTGTTCTTTCCTCTCTTTATACAACCATACTCATGTACATGATGACAGACAGGTAGCTACACTGGCCTGAATCCAGCTGATAGCTAGTGACTGAGTGATGTCTCTGGTTTTTGAATTGTTTTATTTTTAATTAAATAATTAAGCAGGAGTATTCAATCAGGGATCACAGATAAAAGGGCTACTTCTAAACCTAAATTTGGAATGCTGGAATAAAATGACAAAAACAATTTATTTGTACTTCAAGTTTGTTAAAATTGTCTAATGAGTTTTAGATTGCTTTTGACTAAAAAACTTTGGATCTTAAATTACCATGAGAAACTATAACAGTAAACTGGTTGTTCATAAATTAGGCAGTTTTTGGAATTTGGCCACATCATACATAACCTTAAACTTCAAGGACAACTAGAAAAGAACTTAAGTTTTTCATGAATGACAGATTCATTAATTAAACTTTACAATTGCCACCTTATTTTGATATCATATGTAGACAATCTCTGAGTTTTGGTTATTTTGGTAAATGATTGCAGTTAGTAATAAAGCAATATCAATTCCAGCAGCCATCATAGAGAATTTTAGCCAAAGGAAAAATAATCTGAAATAATATATGCTTATCCTATATAAAGAAAGAAAGCTAGGAGCCCAAGAATTGATGCTTTTGAACTGTGGTGTTGGTGAAGACTCTTGAGAGTCCCTTGGACTGCAAGGAGATCCAACCACTCCATCCTAAAGGAGATCAGTCCTGGGTGTTCATTGGAAGGACTGATGTTGAAGCTGAAGCTCCAATACTTGGGCCACCTCATGCAAAGAGTTGACTCATTGGAAAAGACCCTGATGCTGGGAAGGATTGGGGGCAGGAGGAGAAGGGGACGACAGAGGATGATATGATTGGATGGCATCACTGACTCGATGGACATGGGTTTGGGTAGACTCCGGGAGTTGGTGACGGACAGGGAGGCCCGGCGTGCTGCGATTCATGGGGTCGCAAAGAGTCGGACACGACTGAGTGACTGGACTGAACTGATCTTATACATTGCTAACTTCATTCCCTGAAAGTTTGTTTTAATAAAATTGTTCTTGGTATGCCAAAGAAAACTACAGAGTTGGGTATCCCTGGAACAAATGGTTAAAAAAAATCATTAAAAAATTTTGAGTTAAGCCAACTAATACTTTATTGCCCCACATTTCTTAAAATATTATGACAACCTTCTTTTCAGTGGAATCATCTTTTAATCTATCTACCAGAATAGACTTAAAGATAGATTAAGATATTTTAAAGCTATGAAATGATGTAGAAACATAGCTTGATGACCAAGAGTGAAATGAACATTTTATACGAAATGACCAGATGTGCCCAGAAACTTGAGTTGTTACTTAACCACAGGAATCTTTCAGAGATTAATGTAGAGCAATATTGGATCAGTCTGCTTTCTTGAGCAAGGATTAGTTTAAAAGCTATAGTAGAACTTAAAAGGTAGGAAGGAAGGGTAAAATAATCAGGGATAATTTTTTAAAAAAATCACAAGTTATAGTAAGCAGAAGGAACTTGAAAGTTTTAAAATATATTGCATGTATGAGTATGAGGATATACTCATACATATATATATATTTGTATATATATATATATATATATATATATGGAGTTTTATAGAGACTCAAAATCATGAAATATTATATTCACTAAAAGCTGTTTTCAATATTAATAAATGTTTATATAATACACATCAATAATTCTCGTTTGTCTCTCTTCAAATTATTTTTCTTTCAAGAAAAGTACATGCAAAATAAACTTGCCATTTATACAGAATTGTTCTTCCACTAATGCTCCAGCACTTGATGCCAAATATTTTTGAAACAGTTTAAAATATGTTTCACCATTCAACATCTGTTTCTTCTCCAATTTTTTAAAACATGGAAATAGCTGTAGATAAGGGAAACTTCTCTGAAATGTCAGACTTTGTTGTACCAACATAAATTATGGCACAAACAGCTATTTCTTGATAATGAAAACTACTAATTTTTGACTTTGATAAGAACAAAACTTAAAATGCTATTAGGATAGAAGCTGTGACATTTTGTAAACTGAATACGTACATTCTCTCTCTGATATTTTGGACCTAATAGTAAGAATTAGGAAACAACTAACATTTTTAAAGTGCAGCTTAAACTATTTTGGAAGTAAACTATTTCCAAGTGAATTATAACTATTAATTTTACTCCTAGAAAAATTATGATATGTATTTATTTTAAAGGCTTTGAGTATTCATCAAATATATTTTCAGAACCTATCATTGTTCAATGCACCAGGTTACTTACATTTTAAAAACTTAAAATTTTCACACTAGAATTCTTTAACTGTATGTCCTGTAATCCTCCGTGTGACAATAAATATGTTGCAGAAAAAGCATCCTATAGGCAAATAAATTTGATTATTTCAGGTTTCTCTACTGTGGAATTTTCTGACTCTAATATATATTGTAAATCTCAAAGAGGGGCTATAGGTGCTTGTTCCATTATGCTATTTAATCACAGAGCTTCTTTTGGGGAGAGAGGATGGGGCACATAGCTCCTATTAACCCATGCATATATTAACATGCATATGTGCCCACTGGTTTGTAGACACTAACTAAGACTTAGGTAAAGAGCCACCAGCTGCCAAATATTTTTTCTCTTTTATTTGGCTCTCTGGGATTTCTCAAAGAAGGTTCGTTTCTTACCTTTTTAATTCATTCCATAGTCCTGTACTTCTGCTTTTGTACCTGCCATCTCTCCGGACTGCTGTCTGTCACTCTGCTCTTCATGCTGATGCTTCTTTCACCATCTTTGATTCTGTCAGCAGTTCTTGGCCCATTTGCATGGGAGCCACAATCTGCCTAGGTCTCTTCTTAAAATTTTTATTTCTTTTTAATTGGGGGACTCTCTTGATAGTGTACAAAACCTGCTTCTCTATTACCTTTGCTTGGGCCATGTCACCATTCTACATGTCTTGAGTTGAGGGTGATCTTTTTATCCAACCAGCAGAGAAACATTTCCTCTATATCAGACATACTTTCTTGTTTTGTTTGGAAGTAGAGTGATGACTCCTCAGAAGAACTGACTTGATGAATTGCTTCTTTCTTTGGTTAGGTTTACATCATAGTTTCTCTTTCTCAAGGACCACAGAAAGCCCTCTCTAGTCCAGAAGGGTGTATGGAATGCATTCAAACATTGCTTAAGGCTTTATCTTCAACTATCAGTCTCTCTTACTAAGGAGGTATTTTGCTAGATCTGGTCCCTTGTACCAAAATTATTTCCCATTTGTGCTGATTTTCTCTAAGAGTAGCCTTGTTCTCTATTGGCCTGTTACTTGGTTTTTGTTACTTTTTACCACATCCTCACACTGCAGTCTATCACATGTCTGTACCTGAATAAGCCCACATGTGGACAGGTTCAATTTCCTTCTAAGTGGTTCCTTAGCCTCATGTAGCACTTAGCTATATGCTTTGGCTATAGCATTCCTATGCTGACTCTCCCTGAGTGGTGACATTTTCCTGATCCATTCAGAGGCTCACTGTGTTCCTATTATCAGCCCTTTCATCAATCCATCAAAACAAGGCAAGCTCTCATATTAGTCACATATTTCTTGGCTGATCTGTTCTGGTATCTCCATTTGGTGCTCTGACTCCATGAGTATAAGATTGGAGGACTTGGATTGGCCAGTATGCTCCATCTACTTCGCCTGGAAGCTGTTGGAAGTTGAGACATTGGTATCCCATTTTCCTAGAATCTCCAGGATGATCTAATAAGGTTCCTCTCTGCAACCCCCTTCCTGTATCTGTTGTCTCTTCCTCTCATCAAGTTCAACTTGTTCCACTGAGTTATCAAATTTTCCACTTTGTGTTTTATCTTTGATAGCATATTTTAAAGTTAATATTATATTGCAATTTAACATTTTCCAGCATTACATTATGATGTTTCTCACACACACAAAAATATGTATCTTTGAATAGAAGGCAGCAAAGTTTGAGTTGGACCATATAAAGCAGGTGAAATCTGAACAGCTGAGTTTTTAATTAAGAGTGAACACAGTGAAGTAGGATCCTTGTAGGGCATGTTTGTTTGTGAGGAATATTAAATGCAGTGCAAAGAAGAAGTTTTGATTTTGGCTAAAGCTGTGTTTGAACCCTGGATCTATGGATTACTAGCTATTTAGTTGTGGGCAAGACAGTGTACCTCAATGAACCTGTTCAGGAGCTCTGTTGTATTTCAGAGAGTAAAGAGGATATGTGGTGAAGAAAGTTGATGATTATATTTGATGTGGAAGAAAACAGGGCATCACTGAACACTGTAGAAAACTGAAAAAGAAAATGCAAATTCTATGGAACATTAATATCAGTAACATACAATGGGAGTTAATGGATTTTCTTGTCTAAGTGGCAAGCTATTTGATTTTAATGGTAAAACAATATATGATTTGAAGTCCCATTTGAGGAAGCAAATACCCATGGATAGAAGAGGCAAAATGTTATGACTATGCTTCTGTTCACGCTGTGTATTTCTGAGTATAGTTTTATGGCTTGAATTTTTTCTCCACAGATTATTGACTAACTAATTGATTCATTAATTTCCCATTATACATTACTTATATTAATGTGTTATATTGTGTATTGGCTGCACTTGAGAGTTAACATGTAACTCTGAGAACCTGGAAATACATTAAGATACCCTCTGAGAGTCATGGTATGAGAACAGCCCATAAAATTTTAAAAAAGAGATCTATAAAACTGTCTTAAAGACACTGGATGACTACTGGGTCAATAAGATGAGTAAAACCTAGAGAACCTGATTAAAGAGGCACTGACTGGAAAGAGCAGCTCAGAAAGAAGGCATGCCATAAAACACTGACAGTATGCATCCCTGCATTGAACAGGCAAGAGTTCATCTTAAATTAGTTAACACTAAGTATTTTTGCCTGGAAAATCCCATGGACAGAGGAGCCTGGTGGGCTATAGTCTATGGGGTCACAAGAGTTGGACATGACCTAGCCACTAAACCATCACCACCATCCTTTTGGAAGTGTGAGCATTCCAGTTTTGTTCTTTGTCAAGATTGTTTTAGCTATTGGGATCCTTTGTGGCTCCTCAGGGCTCCCCTGATAGCTCAGTTGGTAAAGAATCTGCCTGAAATGCAAGAGGTCCTGGTTGGATTCCTGGGTCAGGAAGGTCTGCTGGAGAAGGGAAAAGCTACCCACTCCAGTATTCTGGCCTGGAGAATTCCATGGACTGTATAGTCCATGGGGTTGCAAAAAGTTGGACATGACTATGCCTTCTCATGAATTTTAGGGTTATTTTTTCTATTTCTGCAATAAAAGATCATTGAGCTTTTAAAAGAGATTTCATTGAATCTATAGATCACTTTGAGTAATACAGACCTTTAAGCAGTATTAAGCCTTCCAATCTATGAACATAGATGTGTTTCCATTTATTTGTATCCTCTTGATTTATTCTTGCAAAGTTTTAATTATTTTCATTGTACAAGCTTTTTGCTTCCTTGGTTTATTTCTAAGTATTTTATTCTTTTGAATGCTGTGGTAAATGGGCTTATTTTCTTGATTTCCTTTTCAGATTATTTGTTGGTAATGTAGAGAAATGCAGATGATTTTTGTATGTTGATTTTCTGTCTTGCTTCTTTGTTGAATTGATTTATTAGTTCTAACAGTTTTTTAAATGGAATCTTTAATGTCTTATCATTTGTATTTAGAGGCAGTTTTAATCTTTCTTTCCAATTTGGATGTCTTTTGTTTCTTTTTCTTTCCTAATTGTTCTGGCTAAGCCTTCCAATGTTATATTGACTACAACTGGGTAAGAGTAGACATGCTTGTTTTTTCCTGATCATAGAGAAAAATCTTTCAGTATTCCACCACTGAGTATGGTGTTAGTGTGGGCTTGTTGTATTTGGTCTTTTTTATGTAGGAGTACTCTCCTTCTATTCCTCGTTATGAAGTGTTTTTATATTAAAATGGCATTGAGTTTTGTCAGATGCTTTTTATGCATCTTACCCTTTGTTCTGTTTATATGGTATATCATATGAATTGATTTTTATATGTTGAACCATCTTTGCATCCCTGACATAAATTCTACTTAATGATGGTGAATGATTCTTTTCATGTGCTATTAAATTTAATATGCTAATATTTTGTGGAGAAGTTGTGCATCTATATTCATCAGGAATACTGGCTTATAGTTTTCTTCTATTATAGTGTCATCAGTAGTATGTTGGGTCCTGTCAGAGCTCTGAGTTGGGTTGTACAGAAACCAGTGTCTTGGGAAGCTCTCAGAAAGCTGGAAAATGGGTCACAAGCTCCACTCTTTTCTTTCTCCACTGAGAGAGAGGCCGCTAAGCTGTATGAGCCTCTGTGTGCTGTACTGTGTGTTCCCTGGAGCATCAGTGCAGCGTCCAGCTATTTTGTTCTCAGTGGTCCCACTAGAGTAACTAGGGCTCCAGTAACACTCCAAGACAGGTGAGAGAGCAGCCAACCCCTTGGGAAGCCTCTCTGAGAAGTCAGAATGGTAGATGTATGGTCCAGTCTTCTCTTTTCCTTCCTAAGAAAGAGCCAGGAGGAGAGAGTTTCCTCCCAACTGTGTGATGCTGTGCTGGGGGAGGCAATGTGTATACGCCAGTGCTACTCTCTCAATTCGTCCCACCCTCTCCTTGTTACTTACATATGCCTCTCTGGTTTGACTTCTTGGAAATGTTATCACCAACAAATCACGCTCTATGCTTTTTATCTGTAATAACAGAAACAACTAAGAGATATAAATCATAATGACAGTATCTACGTAGAATTTTACTACATCATTAATTATCTTTAGTGTTTATTCAGTGATATTTAATTTTCACATAACACTGCAGATATCTTACTATTATTTTTCTGATTTTACAGAGGAGGAAACTGATGCACAGTCATGTCTGATTCTTTGTGACCCCATGGACTGTAACCCGCCAGACTCCTCTGTCCATGGGATTCTCCAGGCAAGAATACTGGAGTGGGTTGCATTTCCTTCTCCAGGGGATCTTCGCAAACCAGGATCAAACCCGGGTCTCCTACATTGCAGGCAGATTCTTTACTGTCTGAGGCACTAGAGAGCCCTAAATTACCCAAATTTATGCAGTTTATTAGCAGAAGAGCTGGGAACTGAACCCAGGCACTTTAACTACAGAACCTATGCCCTAGAGTCAGAGGCAATGCATGGTAACTATCATACTTATGTAGCTTAACTCAGTAGTTGCTCTAGAAATAAAACAGAATAGAAAAAAAAAAAAACCAACACAATAACATAAATATCCCCAAAACTCAGTGCCCAACTTGGAACATATACAATTTCTTGTTTGTTTTGTTGTGGCTTGTTTCAGTTGTGTTTTAAAACAGTTAATTTTTTTATTTTTCATAATTGAAAAGTATCCTTTCTGTTTAAAACATTTTAAAACACTGATTATATTCTCTTTGTTATAAATAGGAAAAAAAAAAGCCCCACATCAGGTTTATTCTTCAGCAAAATGGTGTGAAGGGAACACAACTAATGTTTTGCCAAATTTGGATATAGATTTCCTTGAGAGTCTGACTGTTATGATTAAGATTGATAAGAGATATTTAGGTTAAAATGATATTAGAGACTATATTCAAGATGAGAGAAGTTTTCATAATTTTGCAGCTGGTCCTTTTGAGATGGTTTGTCATGAATTTTTTTTTTCTGGTTTTAGTCTCTTTATGGACCAGCTCCTGCTGTATCCAAAGTCCTGAGAGCCCTCCATCTTGTTCCTCACTGGTGTTATACCCAGCAGCAGCCCAGTAAGCGTCTGGATCCTAGAGTCGCTGTCATCACTGTCCATACACAACTACCTCTTCCTGATTTTCTTTGAAGACTGCTGAGGGTCAAACTTGAACTTTGTGTGTACAATATACAGAGTTTTCGTTTAGTTTGATTTACTCTCCTCCAAGATGGTTTTAATACTTGTATCTCCATCATATCTCTGTATTATACCAACACTGATGATTAACATTTATTAAAGCCCCTGCCAATTTTATAATTGCAAAATGCTATAATTGTTTTGATATGCATTGAAAATGATTCATTTTTCATTTACTTGTATTCTTTTATGACATGCCTAATTATGTCCTTTGTCTATTTTTCTATTAAGACATGTTTATCAATTTGTGAGTATTCTTAGCAAATCAACTATATTAACTCTTTGCCTTTCAAATAAGTTGCAGATATTTCCCCTAATCTCTTGGTTTTGGTTTTTAGGTGTATAGATATTTTTTATTTTTCAAGTTGAAAAAATTATGGTATTACACCTGTTGCGAAGAAACCCTGATGCTGGGAAAGGCTGAGGGAGGGCAGGAGGAGAAAGGGGCAACAGAGGATGTGATGATTGGATGGCATCACTGACTAGTGGATGTGAGTTTGAGCAAACTCTGGAAGATAGTGAAGGACAGGGAAGCCTGGCGTGCTGCAGTCCATGGGGTTGCAAAGAGTCAGACGTGACTTAGCAACTGAACAATAACAACAATGCTTACAGTAACTCATGCTTACTTAAAAATTGATTCTTCTTTTATTTGTCTCCTTTGTTTGTACTTTATTTCATCTAAATCAAAAGCACAACTGATTTCTGGGGAGACTGCATGGTATGAACTAGGCAGCTCACAATTTTAAAAAAATCATTAGTTAGGGAAGACAATGCCATTTATTTTTCTTAGTTGCATTTGACTTTTGACATGTATTTTCTTATTAAGGGAGAAACTGGTTTGAGGGTTAGGTGGTGGGGCATGATTTTCAGTGTTTTCCAGCCGTTTGGTTTAGGTGGTTTTTTAAAAAAATTATTTCTTTATTTTACTTTTGACTGTGCTGGGTCTTCATTGCTGTGTGTGGGCTTTCTCAGGTTGTGGTGAGCAGGGGCTACTCACTAGTTGTGGCACATGGGCTTCTCACGGTGGTGGCTTCTCTTTTTGCAGAGCACAGGCTCCAGGGCTTACAGGATTCAGTAGTTATGTCACGCAGGCTCTAGAGTGTGCATGCTCAGGAGCTGTGGTGCCGGGGCTTAGTTGCTCTGAGGCATGAGGGATCTTCAGGGGCCAGGGATCAAACTCTCGTCTCCTCATTGGCAGGCGGATTCTTAACCACTGGACCATCAGGGAAATCCTTGGTTTAGATTTCATCCTCGGTTTAGACTTCCCCCTTAAGAAGCCTGGCATTCACTTTCTGAGATATTTCTTCCATCTATCCCTTTTCTAGCTTTCCTGATAGAATCTTTCCCTGTCCTTTACTCTCATCTCCTCTAGTCCATTTTCATGTTGTTTTCCTCAGAGGTTGCACAACCTGGCAGAATTTTTTAAAATGAACTTTTTATTGAAGTATAGAATAGTGTTATATCTTTTATGCACGATACACATAAGCTTTCTTAGAGTGAACAGACCTATGTATTCAGGAGCCAGATAAGTAAACAAAACCGTCTAACAACCCAGAGAGCCTCTGTGTAACAACATCCTATTCATGTCTTTTCTCCTCCCCACTCAAGTTCACCTTTATTTTGATTTAGAACCCTATAGATTACTTTTTCCTGAGTTTGAACTTTATATTAATAGAAATATAGTTATGTACTAACAATATAATATTGACTTCTTTCATTCAACATTATGTTTGTAAGATTTTCACTCAACTGTGAATAATTATAGATGATTGATTCTCATTGCTATATGATTATAACCATAAATTTGTTTATCCATTCTTTAGTTGATTCACATTTGGGTGATTACCAGCCTCTGGCTATAGGAATACATTTTGCTATGATTGTTCTCGTACATGTCTTTTGTTGAGCATACACATACATTCATTACAACCTGACTGCCTAGCTTGGTCTAGTATTCACAGAAACCCAGCGATTGAAGTGAATAATCTGAATTTGGAAAAACAGGAAGAGAGTATAGATTAGGCAAGTGTAGGCCAGACTGGCTTCATGCACAAAATATTATCTGAACAAACAGTTTTGTTGAAGTCAGTCTTACATGTGAAAGAGTCTGGATGAGGAAAAATTTGGATGAGAAAGACCCCTTTTTAAATGTGGCTGTGTTTAGCAGTTCTTTTGGTGAAGGTTTCTTGTGTGCTAAGTTATTTGGAGAAATCTGTTTTCTAGTGAACACAGTAAGATATTGTAGTATAGAACTAACTTACATAGGAGCGCATTTTTAGCTGGGCTGACTTAAGGAAAACTCAGATATTTGTTCTTTTTGATTGAAATGTAGAATTTATTTATTGTAGTCCTTGAATGTTATCCATGAACTATTCTGACATACATCCTGGGAATACTTGAGCTGGGTGAGTGAGAATTTCTCAGCACAGGAGACTAAAGCAACCTCATGTAGAGTAGCTCTCAGGACTGATGCTGACTTACTCTGGGTAAGATCTAGTTTTCATATGCTCAGTGATGTTCTGCAGTCAGCCTGCAGCAGAACTGTACTGTTGGAATCTGGGAGGCTTTCTACTGGGCATCAGTGATTTCCTTTCCTAAACTACAAACACGACTGCCCCTTCTGAGGAGGAAAGCAGACAGGTTTGCCTTGGCCAAAGTCCAGTGGCCCAGAGTCAAGCCCTTAAGTGCTTTTTCAAGTGCCCAGTCTAGGTTCTCTGGGGATCAGTCTGCTTGGTAGACTAAGAAGGAAATTACCCAGTCATTTTTGTTCTGGCATTTACAAGTACACAGATGTTTCTTTTGATTTTGTAGGAGAACAAACTTGAATTGGCACTTTTCCTGGTTAGAAGGATACAACTGGTAGGAGATATGAACTATTTTTCATTGACCTAGAAGTATTAAAAGATGTATTATGAAAAGTCATACTTGGTAACATTTTTATCTCGTTAACATTCCTTATCTTTGCTCTATAATAGTGTTCCTAAAACTATTTCAATCTCTCACAAAAGCTTGAAATTCACAGCTATTTGTTCCAATGTTTCTTAATATGTAACCACACCTCCTGTTCTGTTATTTTTGAATCTCTGTGAAAAGGACCTAAGAATTTCCATTTTTATCAGTCTTCTCAGATGATTCTGACATACACTAATGTTTGTAGACATTTGGCTGAAACCTTAAAGCACAGTCAGTTGAGTTTATTCTACTAGTTAGAATCCATTTGAAACTAAAAGGAAGTTTAAATGACAACAAAATGACGGTAATTTACATGGATCAATTTAAATGGCTAAGCATTAATTACCCTTAATTCTAGTAATACTCTAGGAATATATTTCAAAGCCTTAAGACCATAACTTAGAATGTACTGAGTGTGATGTTAGTTTCTCATGAAAATGTTTATATTTCAGAAACTAAATGTCTTTCGATCTGCATCTTGAATAAACCCACATTATAAAAAATTCTATTCTGTAGACAATGAAGTTATAGTGGGCTTCCAATATCATTAATTTGCCAAATTCTAGCCCAACTTTTATATTGTTGCCATATATTATTTTTCACTGTTGCTGCCACAGAGGAGCAGATGGGGAGAGAAGAAAATGAGAAAAGTGAATGAATTTTTCTTAAGAATAAGATTTATTAGAATGGGAAACACCTATTTAAAAGAGTTAAGAGATACTCCTATGTAACTTTCCTGTGCCTTTTTTCCTTTAGCTAATTGTAAGCTGGACTGCAAGGAGATCCAACCAGTCCATCCTAAAGGAGATCAGCCCTGGGTGTTCATTGGAAGGACTGATGTTGAAGCTGAAACTCCAATACTTTGGCTACCTGATGCGAAGAGCTGACTCATTGGAAAAGTTGACTCATTGGAAAAGACCCTGATGCTGGGAAGGATTGGGGGCAGGAGGAGAAGGGGACGACAGAGGATGAGATGGCTGGATGGCATCACCGCCTCGATGGACGTGAGTTTGGGTTAACTCTGGGAGTTGGTGATGGACAGGGAGGCTGGCGTGCTGCAGCTCATGGGGTCGCAAAGAGTCAGACACAACTGAGCAACTGAACTGAATTGTAAGCTTATATAATTATATTTCTTGAATAAATATCTTTTGATAAAGAGGTTGTAACGTTTGGATGTAAGCTTCATACCATATATGCACTTTCAGTGTTAATGTTAGCCTGACTATTATCCTTTTCCCTTTAGCATTTATTTCCTCACTCCCACTGCTACCCCACCTCTGAGGATTCAAGTCCCTATGCCTCAGTGAAAGATAAGATATTAATCACATCCTGATCAGAAAAATAGAAACAAGTTTTATTACTAGCACAAGATACTATTTTTTAGAAGGAAATGGCAACCCACTCCAGTATTCTTTCCTGGAGAAATCCATGTGCAGAGGAGACTGGTGTGGTACAGTCCATGGGGTCGCAAAGAGTCAGACATGACTGAGAGACTAACCCTTCACTTCATCACTATTCTTTAGGTTTTACTTTATTTAAAAAAAAGAATCAGAGTAACTTTTCCTCAGATATTTTGCTTTGCTCAGATATTTAAGATACCTTTTAGATTGCAACAAAAACATGCAAGCTGAACTTCAAAGGGGTATGTGCTGCAACTGTTTTTCATAATTTGGGGCGTTTAAGGGTATGAGTAGTATCCTATAATCTCCATTTTGATTTCTGTCAAGTTATAGTATAATAGCACTTGGCCTTTGCTGATTATACAAGTGTGAATTTATGAACTTTATATTTTTAGTCACAATTCTATAAATTTCTATGGACTTAATCATGCACGCGTTCATTCAACGACTTATGTTAGAGCACCTCTTGTGGGTTAGCTAATCTTTTTTGTACTGGAGATACAACAATGACCAAAACTGACAGAAAGCACTGACCTCACAGAGCTTCTGTTATAGTAAAGGGAGGAGACAGGTAACGGAAAAAACAAATGTGAATAGTAAGTTAGACAGAAATAAGTGCTATGGAAAACTGTGAGCAGGGTAAGAAGAATGAGGAGGGCTTGGTGATGATCCTCATTATTATTATTGTGCTTCCTACATACCACCGGACATCAGAAATAACTTTGGTATGCCAAAATATTGTTTGCATTGTGTCTTTCATTTTACATACAATAGCTGTCAATGGTTTATTTCCTAATTTATAACCAGTATTACTGGTTTGTTTCTAGAATCCCCTAAATGCAAGATTTTCCCAAAGTATGCCTTATCTGAATTAGTCTATTTGCAATGTGAGCAAAATTTGATTTGAAAAAGACAGAGCCTGAAAATTGTTTGTTTGTATTGATTACTGTATTTGTATTGTATTGGAATGATTGGCATATTAAAACCCTTGTAGAAAATTAGTCCTTATCATTTTTCTTGAATGCACTGAATCAATGTTAAAGTTGTAAACTTAAAATATAGTTAAAAATTGAAAGAGTAATTTTCAAATAAATTTGAGTTTTCCCAGTAAAGAACTTTCTAAGAAATTGTGACTTTGGAAAATGACTTAGACTCTGGGAATCTTTACATATACAAAGAGGAAGGAAAAAATTGGGCAACTATATTTATCTTTAAAGTCTTGTGATAAGATCTCAACACAACATGGAGTAAGTGATGCTGGTGATGGACACGGAGGTGTTGCCCTGGTCCCCCTTCTTGTTGCCCAGCTGTCAACTCCTTCAGGTTGGGTCTCAGCTGTAGAGCATCTCCTCACTGAAGTCATATCCTTCTTGTGGTAGCCCATGACTAGCGACTCCAGCATTTGTGATCTTAACATATTATGTCATGTTATATGTTGTTATTTATTTAGAATCCCAGTATCTGCTCTTTAATGTGACTACTATTTAATCTATTAATTTATCCTAGTGATGTGTATAGCGTTTGTGTGCATGCTAAGTCACTTCAGTCGTGTCTGACTCTTTGTGACCTTATGGACTGTAGCCCACCAGGGTTCTCTGTCTATGGGATTCTCCTGGCATACATACTGGAGTGGGTTACGGTGCGCTCCTCCAGGGGACCTTTCTGACCTAGGGATCGAAACTGCATCTCTCTAAGTTTCCAGCATTGGCAGGCAAGCTCTTTACCACTAGCGCCGCCTGGGAAGTCTTGTTTACTGTAGCGCTAATCACATTATAGCTTTTTGTTGTGTTGTTTATAATCTAGATCTTGAGATCCCAAGGCTGCAGGTATTTAGTTTTCTCATCTTTGAATTCTCATCCCCTAACTCTTAGAGAAAAGAACACTGAATGAATGAATGAGTTAGTTAATTGTTGAATTAACCTAATAGCAGTTAGTAGAGAATAGTGGCTTGACCCAAAAGGGTCACAGTGTCTATAGAAAATTTTTAAAATGAGCTACTAAAACTTGGTCTGCTTTATATTATTAGTCTCCACCGACACAATGTCATCGACAAAATAATTCTCTCTACCTAGATGAATCAGTCTCACAGTGCCATCTCCCCCTCCAAGCAATTGATCCCAAATTGGCTTACTGGAATTTTCAGTGAATACCTACTGGCAGCTGTTTGGGGATTGTCTCCTTTGTCAAATCCATAAGATGCCTCTTGTCCTTCCTTGACTTCTCCTGCACAGCTTCCCTTCTCTTGCAGGTTTGAGGCTACTGGTGGTTTGTTTCTGCACTTTTGTATATTGCCTTCTAGTTTTATTGAACATATTGTCCATGGGTTTTTGATTTTACTCTCTGGCTCTTCTGTCCATTTTCATACAAGTTTTCTGGAAGATCCAAAACCTCTCCTATCCCTACTTCAGTCATCTTCCCAGAATCCCCCTCTGTATTTTCATTTTTCATCTTTGTCAATATGAAATGTGAGAATGGCATCTCATTGCTTTTAAATTTTCTACTTGATATTTACTAAACTTGATAATGATTTTACAATATTATGTATGTATTGATTATCAGCCTTTTGAAAATTTTTTTTCTTTTGTATATGGCTTTTTCCTTAATATGTAAGAACTCTTCTTAAGATATACATTTTAATTCTTGAGTATCACATAATGATAATAATGATAATAATTTTTAATAGAGTGGTATTTATCATCTAAATTTATTTTGACATAATATAGTTTTAAGTGAATAAGTTTCTCAATTTTTTCTATGTTGTTTTTGGCTATATTTAGTGACCCACTGACACAACATTGTAAATTAACTACATTTCAATTAAAGAAAAATAAAACTAGAGAGACTCACCCACTAGTTGGTAAAGAGCTTGATAAGTTTTACTGACGAACAATATTTAATTAATACCACTTCAGGATGAAAAAAAATGAAATCTTGGAAAGCAGCACATTTTCTTAATAGGGAATGGCCCCAAACAGTGTTATTCCTATTCATAGATGATCTCTACATGTTCTTATCTATTAAACAAGCAATAACTAAGATTTTTGCAGTGCCTCATTATTTAAAGACTTCTTTCATGTATATAATTTGTGTCACAATAATTCACATTCTTAGAAAAAGAATTGGCTAAAATCAGCAGCAGTGGATTTGTTTTCCAAGTGAATTCTGCCTAATTATAAATCTCTCTTGTTGTTAAGGGATCTGAAGGTCAATATTAGTAACTACAGTACAGAAAAAAAAAAAGAATCATGGACAAACCAGTTAGAGACATTTGCCAGGAAATGGATTGTTTGCAGATTACTTGGCATAAAGCCCTAAAGAAGCAAATCTGCCCCCCATCTCTTTAGTCTACTTTTCTTGCCCTGTTCTGTTCCAAAGAAGGAAACGTTTAGACACATTTGAACCATCAAAACGAGCGGTTTCTACTAATCTGAACGAAATCAGTTATAAAGACTAATTTAAATATTAGTCTTTATAACTGATATTTAAATATTACCCATTTTTTCTACAGCTGACAAGATTTAAAGTGTTATAGAAGATTACCCTTTTATAAGGTTTTCTCTGCTTGCTATTAAGTTAAAAGTTTAAAAAAGCTGTAAAGCACTTTTATCCGATTTGGGGACTTACTTCTTAAAGAAGAGGTTTTTCTCTTTTTTTTAATGTCTCTCTAAGTCAAAGTTATTAGTTCCTATGATGCTGCAGTTCTAGTGAGTCAGAAACACACCGTATTTGGACTTTCAATTTTCCCTTCTCAATGGCTTCCTCTGTCTTTTTTTTTTCAAGCTCAACAAATGTAAAATATTTTAATCAAGTGAAAACAGACGAAATGTGACTCATTCTACTCGGCTAGGGATTGGCCTGCTGATGTCATCTCATTCTCTGCTGCCAAGTCATTCTAAGGCAAAAAACCCATCTAGAGGATCCTGCATTTCAGTGTAGGAACTAAAGCATTTTGTTTTAAACTCTTTATCTACCCTTTCCCTCTCTTTTTGGTTCCTTAAAAAAAAGTCTTGAATAATTTCATACTTAGCTTGTGTGTCATACCACGTACATTTCCTTTCATCCCCCATGTCTCCATTCCACTGCTTAATACATATTTCTTCTAAAAACTGTTGGCTATGCTTCATGTAGGAAAAAGAGCTATAAGATTTATATTTGGCGGCTTGAAAACTCGGCTCTCTCTCTTTCCATTGCCTCCATTTCAGGATTGGCATTACTATCAATATCTGCTTTTCTTTTCTTTTTTTCATTAAAAATTATTTTTAATTGGAGGTTAATTTCTTTACAATGTTGTGTTGGTTTCTGACATACAACAACGTGAATCAGCCATAAGTATACATATGTCCCCTCCCTCTTGATCTTTCCTCCCACCTCCCACCCATTCCATCCCTCTAGGTTGTCACAGAGTACTAGTTGTGTTATACAGCAACTTCCTATTAGTTATCTGTTTTACATGTGGTAGTGTATATGTTTCAATTCTACTCTCTCAGTTTGTCCCACCCTCTCCTCCCCATACTGCGTCCACAAGTCTGTTCTTTATGTCTGCATCTCTTTCCTGCCCTGCAAACAGATTCATCAGTATCATTTTTCTAGATTCCATATATATGCATTAATACAAGATATTTGTTTTTCTCTTTCTGACTTACTTCACTCTGTGTAACAAGCTCTAGGTTCATCCACATCATTACAACGACTCAAATTCATTATTTTAATGGCTGAGTGATAGTCCCTTGCCTATACACCACAACTTCTTTTATCCATTCATCTGTCAGTGGACGTTTAGGTTACTTCCATGTTCTGGCTATTGTAAATAGTGCTGAGAAATGCAAATCGAAACTACAATGAAGTATCACTTCACACTAGTCAGAACAGCCATCGTCAAAAAATCTACAAACAATTAATGCTGGAGGTGGTGTGGAGAAAAAGGAAGCTTCTTGCACTGTTGGTAGGAATATAAATTGATACAGCCACTGTGCAAGACAGCATGGAGATTCCTTAAAAACCTAGGAATAAAACTACCATATGACCCAGCAGTCCACTATGGGCATATTCCCTGAGAAAACAATAATTGAAAAAGATGTATGTACCTCAATATCTGCTTTTATAACTTCATCTAACATCTGTATTCTAAGAGCTCTGAAATCTTTACTCTTATGAATCATTTAAAGGACCTGACTCAAATTCAACTTTCAACTGACATCACTCTTCAGATATCCCACAAACATCTTCAATTCAAAATATCAAAATGGAATTAGTTATTCCTACTGAGCACCCAAACCTGGTTTTTAAAATAATTTTTCATTGTTAATATTAATAGCTTCATCATTCACCCAATCTCCAAAACTAAGTCTCTGATGTATTTTTAAACTCCTCCCTCTCCAAGATCCTTCCTGGTGAATAAGTGTTCAAATACTATTGCTTCCTTTTCAAAAATAACTCAAGAATTCAATCCCTTTTTAATTGTTCAAAGGAAGGACTTTGGAATCAGGTTTAAATCCTGTCTCCACCCACTACTATCTGTGTTACTTAGCCTGTTTGTTAAAACCTCTCTGGGTCTGAGTTTTCTTGTCTGTGAAAAGGAAATAAGTATAATACCTATATCATAGAGATTATGAATTTAGAAGAGTACTTGGTATATTGTAAGTGCTCTGTCAAATTAGTTATTATTATTTTCATCATTATAATCTTCACAGCTTTACTGACTTACTTTATCTCTTGTTTAGAATATTGAAATGACCTTGTAAATAGCCTCCTAACTCCAGTTCTTAATCACTCAATTTCCTTATCTAAGGAAAATATGAGGGCTCAGTCAGAACAACTGAAGTTATACTAGATACTTTAACAGGATTGAAAAGGTGTTGAATAATAGTTATTAGAGAAATGAAAAAACAAAGAAGTAATCAGAGGAATAACTGCAGAAGCTGCTACCACTCCTAAGGCTGAATGAAGAGAGGCATTAGGGTGGGGTTTTCAGAAACTGGATGATTAAGGGAAAGGTCCTGAGAAGAGGACTCAGACTTGGAGGAAGGAGCACTATCTGGAAGGTACTGGTACCCACCAAGGGGCCTCATGAGGAGAGTTTGGGAAAGTCAAAAGAAGCCTGAGTACCATGGCAGGGTGACTGTGACAAAGCCACAAAGCGACCAGAGAGGAGAGAGTCCCTTGTCCCTTTCTCCAGTCTTCTAGTTTCCCTCTCCATTCCCCTATTGAAGAATCTAAAAGAACCAGATAGCAAAAGAGAGTTATTTGCAGAGTTCCAAGCACTAGCATCCCAGGAGAGAGTATAGAAGGATGGACTGGAGACGAGAGTCAAGAGCTTAATAACTAGTACGGTATGCTTTTGAAAATATAATCTCTCCTTCGCATTTTGAAAACAATCAGTGGCTCCTTG
This sequence comes from Giraffa tippelskirchi, assembly GCF_054371585.1. NCBI lineage: Eukaryota > Metazoa > Chordata > Mammalia > Artiodactyla > Giraffidae > Giraffa > Giraffa tippelskirchi. The sequence continues at coordinate 70,067,034 of NC_137277.1, forward strand.
CTACCTCAGAGATAGAGTTTTAGACTCCTTGCTCTCTGGTCAAAATCTCCTTCTTCCACTCTTGCCACTATCCTCCCTTTCCTTTCTTATTTCTCTCCTCACCCTACCTCCTGACTTTCAGCTGCTTCTTCACCATGCCCTTTGCTGTGCAGTCCTTGATTCATCTCTTCTGAAACATTTAATTACTTCCATTGCGTTACTCTGTTGCCTCTTCTGACTTTCTTTCACATTTTGACAAGATCGTGTTCATTCTTTTAGAGTCAACTCTTCCATTAAACTGAGTTCTAGACAAAATTAATGATGTATTCCTCTGTACTTCCATAGATTATTGGTACATTCATTCAAATCAGGTGTGTATTGACTCTATATTATGTAATAGCCATTGTGCAAAGCATAGTGTATACAATGATGAACCAAATGCCCTTGGTCTTTGCTACATGAAGTTTTCTGAGGAAATTATTTTTGAACTTGAATTGGAAGAAACTGGGATTGATACATCCAAGAGAATTGATACGACTATTGTATAACTGAGCATGTAGGGTCAGAGTAAGGGCTAACTGGAAAAGTACACTGACACTCTAGCATACACATTCTAGTCACAGTCCTAGGAAGAGAGGAGAGGAAAGAGAAGAGATAGTTTCTAAATTTTTAATAACTTAAACAATTAAAGGCTGAGTCAAGGGGAATTGAGAGGATTAAAAGCAGAAACAATGAAAAAAAACATTTTCAAAAAGATGAACTAGCAACAGTGTTGACTGCTGCTGAGGTTTAATAAAATGAGCATGCAGACTTTTGCACTGGTTTTAAATGACCTCATAGTAATCATAAGGAGATCTTTTTCAGTGAAGCAGTGGCACTAACACATAGAATAAGAACGAGGGAATGAAAATGGAGACAGCTAAATAACTTAAGAGGAATTTGACTTGAAGAACAAGACCCAGGGTACTTATTTTCTTGTGTTAGAATTCTTTTCCAGTTTTTCTAACCAGCTACAGCATGTACTTTCTGCAGATACCTTATGTAACCTTACCACTTAGACCAGCAACTGGCATCTACTAGATGCTTGTTAAGGAGCTGTCATGACTGATGAAGGTTATTAAGGGGGATTAATTAAAACTGTAAAATAACAGAGTGTCTTAGTCTGTTTGGGCTGTTATTACAAACTACCACAGACCAGGGAGCTTATAAACAACAGAAATTTATTTCTTACAGTTTTGGAGACTGGAAACCTGAGATCAGTATGCTTGTCTGGTCATGGTCTGGTGAAGGCCCCTGCTGGATCACAGACTTCTCCCTGTATCCTCACAAGATAGAAGGTGACTAGGGATCACTCTGGGGCTTCTTATAAGGGGCTATTTTCATTCATGAGGGTTCCCTCATGACTTAAGCATCTCTCCCAAACTCCACCCACAAATATCATCATGTCTAGGGTTAGGAATTCAGCATATGAATTTGGGGTGGTTAGGTTCATTCAGGGACTTCCCAGGTGGCTCAGAGGGTAAAGAATCCACCTGCAATGCAGGAGAAATAAGAGACACGTGTTCGATCCCTGAGTCGGGAAGATCCCCGGGAAGAGGGCATGGCAGCCCACTCCAGTATTGTTGCCTGGAGAATCCCATGGACAGAGGAGGCTGGCTGACTACAGTCTATGGAGTTACAAAGAGTTGGACACGACTGAAGCAACTGAGCAAACACGCACGTATGCACATTCAGGTCATAGCACAGAGAAAGCTTTGTATGGCTTAGGTTTACTAGAATAGAAGCTAAAATATTTGTAACTTTTTTTCCTAAGTTATTTTTGGCCTAATTTTGAAGCTATGTTTCAATGATTCAAAAAAACTTTGTATGTTAAAAGTTAAAAATAGTAGAGGAATCAATGAGAAAATAAAGCCAATTTTTGAAAATAGCACAATGCCGTAAACTTCACATCTCTAATCCATATTCCTGTTGTTTAAGTTTGAAAAGTCATAGGTGTACTTTAGTTTTAGTCTCACTTAACAAGTACAAGAAGAGTTTGATCTGCAGTGGTATTACTAGTTTCTTTCAACGTGTATTCTCCACTGTTATAGAAGTAATAAGCATCTTAATTTTTGTCTTTAATTTGTGTGAAGTCCAAGGTTGTTACAAAATAACTTTTGATACTTTTAAAAGTATACATTTGAATTATGTATAAAAAATAACTGCAATACTGCAAGTCAAGCTCAGTCACGTCCGACTCTTTGTGACCCCATGGACTATAGCTCGCCAGGCTCCTCTGTCCATGGAATTCTCCAGGCAAGAATACTGAAATGGGTATTCCCTTATCCAGGGGATCTTCCCAACCCAGGGATCAAGCCTGGGTCTCCTTCATTGCAGGCAGATTCTTTACCCTCTGAGCCACCAGGGGAGTCCCTCCAAGTTTAATATCTCCTAGATGTTCTTGTTAAATAGCTACTCACAATTGCAATTCAAAACAAAGTATCAGAGACTATTCAGCCCAATTCCACACAAAATCGTCAAATAAGTGATAATGTTATGAAAACCTTTCAATGTCACCTTTCATAGCCTTGTCATCTCCTGTGGTTCTTCTTCTCTTCTCTCTTTCTCAGTCTTAAATAACTTTCACAAAATTGCTGTCAGTGTGACTTTGTTGGGCAAATACTTTTTAAGTAAGTCATAAATGACAAATAAACATTAGTGGTTTTTCTTTCCTTTCCAATGGTTACTCAGGCTTGGTTCTACCTTTCATGTTTTTAACAGAGAGCCACCCCTTAGCTCAAAGGACTTTTATTCATCACAGGGTATATTTTAGAGAAGAAACGTCTTATTTCCTCACAAATCACAACATACAGGCAGCTACTATTTCTGCCTCTGCATGCAGCTGGCCTGGAGGGCATTACATCTAAGATAAAACCACATCTGCCTTTGGTCCAACCAAACTGGGTGTTGTGCCTTTAGGATCTAAGAGTGCTGTGACAGAGAAGGATGGTGGAATTTGGTCTGGGCCTCTGTACTTGTACTTCTTTGTTGAACTGACTCCCCCGAAGTTCCTTTCAGCATTTGTTTTAAGACTGGATACTCTAACTCTTGCCATCTGCTTGTCTGGTTATAATCCCATCCCTGACTTTGACATATTTCTACCACTTACCTTTCTTGTGGAGTCCATCATGAACTCACTTGAACAAGCTCTTTCTCTCTTTCTTTATTAATTTCCCATTCTTGGTGTCATCTTGGGGCTCAATATCTCTACACACCTTGTGTTATCCCTCCCTATGCCCTAATGTGTTCCTCTACGCCCAGGCTATGATGTGACATGTACATGGAATAATCGTTAAAAAGTTTATTGTAAACTTAAGAGATGCTAACAGCAGTTTGGAAAAGGAAGGGAGTAATTACTCTTTACTTTAAATAATCCATTTTAGGAAATTGGAATTTTGGTGGGATAATATGATGTTGGTGCCATATTATTACTTCAAAATCCACCAATTTTTCTAATAAATGTGATACCATGGTTCTAGCATATTATACAAATTTGTAAATCACCAAAAATGCTTATGACTTTTGCTAGCTAATGAATTATAGGTCCCTTTTTAAACCTGGATATTTTACTTCTAGGAAGTGTAAGAAATTAAAACATGAGTGTGGAAAACTAACAATTATTGAAATCAACTGTTGGCCAGATATCTTATATGCAGTTATTTTACTAATTTTCATAATTGTTTCACAATACAGGAAACATTATCTACATATTTTATGCATGATAAGGGTATCTGTATGACACACAGTTGGGTGGCAAATACAGCATGAACACAGAAATCTAAGTCAAGGCCAAATGTAAACTGTCCTGTAACATTAAAATTCAGTTCAGTTTTTTTACTAGGATTTAAATGTTGCCCTCCTTGGAAGGAAAGTTACGACCAACCTAGACAGCATATTAAAACACAGAGACATTACTTTGTCAACAAAATCCATCTAGTCAAGGCTATGGTTTTTCCAGTAGTCATGTATGGATGTGAGAGTTGGACTATAAAGAAAGCTGAGCACCAAAGAATTGACGCTTTTGAACTGTGGTGTTCGAGAAGACTCTTGAGAGTCCCTTGGACTGCAAGGAGATCCAACCAGTCCTTCCTAAAGGAGATCAGTCCTGGGTGTTCACTGGAAGGACTGATGTTGAAGCTGAAACTCCAATATTTTGGCTACCTGATGCGAAGAGCTGACTCATTTGAAGAGACCCTGATGTTGGGAAGGATTGGGGGCAGGAGGAGAGGGGGTCGACAGAGGATGAGATGGTTGGATGGCATCACCGACTTAATGGACATGGGTTTGGGTGGACTCCGAGAGATGGTGATGGACAGGGAGGCCTGGTGTGCTGCAGTTCATGGGGTGGCAAAGAGTCGGACACGACTGGACAACTGAACTGAGCTGAACTGAAATGTGGCCCTCTGTCTCACTTAGAGATGTAGCTTCCCACTGTAATGAAGATGTGGCATTTGTAGTTAGATTTCCTGGGTTCTATCCCTTCTCTTCTGCTCATCAGCACTGGGCTCTGAGTGTGCCACTTAACGTCCTCAAGACTCAACTTTGTTATCTTTAAGTTAGGGATGGGAATAGTGAAGATGATAATATTTCTTTTCTTCCAAAATGGCCTGTGCCAATCAGATAATACACGTAAAGCAGTTGATGACTGGTATAGAGTAAACATAAAATAATTGTTGTTTCCTTAATTTGGACATTTTGGCTTTAAAAAAATAGCTTTATTTTCATTTGGATAACAAACTAGGAAAAAAAGCAAAGCTGTATGTTTCGGGGTAGTTCAGTTCAGTCACTCCGTCATGTCCAACTCTTTGCAAAACCATGCACTGCGGCACGCCAGGCTTCACTCTCTATCACAGACTCTCGGAGCTTGCCCAAACTCATGTCCATTGAGTCAGTGATGCCATCCTACCATTTCACCCTCTGTCATCCCCTTCTCCTCCTGCTTCAATCTTTCCCAAAATAAGGGTCTTTTCCAATGAGTCAGTTCTTCACATCAGGTGGCCAAAGCATTGGAGCTTCAGCTTCAGCATCAGTCCTTGCAATGAATATTCAAGACTGATCTCCTTTAGGATGGACTGCTGGACCTCCTTGCAGTCCAAGGGACTCTCAAGAGTCTTCTACAACATCAAAGTTCAAAGCATCAATTTTTCAGCACTCAGTCGCTTTATGCTCCAATTCTCACATCCATTCATGACTACTGGAAAAAAACATAGCTTTGGCTAGCTGGACTTTTGTCAGTAAGTAATGTCTCTGCTTTTTAATATGCTGTCTAGGTTGGTTATAGCTTTACTTCCAAGGAGCAAACGTCTTTGAATTTCATGGCTGCAGTCACCATCTGCAGTGATTTTGGAGCCCAAGAAAATAAAGTCTCTCACTGTTTCCATTGTTTCCCCATACATCTGCCATGAAGTGATGGGGCCAGATGCCATGATCTTAGTTTTTTGAATTTTGAATTTTAAACTAGCTTTTTCACTCTCCTCTTTCACTTTCATCAAGAGGCTCTTAAGTTTCTCTTCACTTTCTGCCATAAGGGTGGTGTTATCTGCATATATGAGGTTACTGATATTTCTCCCAGAAATCTTGATTCCAGTTTATGCTTCATCCAGCCCAGCATTTCTCATGATGCACTCTGCATATAAGGTAAATAAGCATGGTGACAATATACAGCCTTGATGTACTCCTTTCCTATTTGGAACCAGTCTGTTGTTCCATGTCCAGCTCTAACTGCTGCCTCCTGACCTGCATACAGGTTTCTCAAGATGCAGGTCAGGTGGTCTGGTATTCCCATCTCTTTCAGAATTTTCCACAGTTTATGGTGATCCACACTGTCAAAGGCTTGGCATAGTCAATAAAGCAGAAATAAATGTTTTTCTGGAACTCTCTTGCTTTTTGGATGATCCAATGTATGTTGGCAGTTTGATCTCTGGTTCCTCTGCCTTTTCAATAACCAGCTTGAACATCTGGAAGTTCACGGTTCACATACTCTTGAAGACTGGCTTGGAGGATTTTGAGCATTACTTTACTAGCGTGTGAGATGAGTGCATTGTGAGGTAGTTTGAACATTCTTTGGCATTGCCTTTCTTTGAGATTGGAATGAAAACTGACCTTTTCCAGTCCTGTGGCCACTGGTGAGTTACTAAATTTGCTGGCATATTGAGTACATCACTTTCACAGCATCATCTTTCAGGACTTGAAATAGCTCAACTGGAATTCCATCACCTCCACTAGCTTTGTTCAGAGTGATGCTTCCTAAGGCCCACTTCACTTCACATTCCAGGATGTCTGGCTCTAGCTGAGTGATCATACCATCATGATGATCTGGGTTATGAAGATCTTTTTGTATAGTTCTTCTGTGTATTCCTGCCATCTCTTCTTAATATCTTCTGCTGCTGTTAGGTCCATACCATTTCTGTCCTTTATTGAGCCCATTTTTGCATGAAATATTCCCTTGGTATCTCTAATTTTCTTTAAGAGATCTCTAGTCTTTCCCATTCTATTGTTTTCCTCTATTTCTTTGCACTGATCACTGGGGAAGGCTTTCTTATCTCTCCTTGCTCTTCTTTGGAACTCTGCATCCAAATAGATATATCTTTCATTTTCTCCTTTGCTTTTGGCTTCTCTTCTTTTCCCAGCTATCTGTAAGGCCTCCTCAGACAGCCATTTTGCTTTTTTGCTTTTCTTTTTCTTGGGGATGGTCTTGATACCTGTCTCCTGTACAATGTTACGAACCCCTATCCATAGTTCATCGGGCACTCTATCTGTCAGATCTAGTCCCTTAAATCTATTTTTCAGTTCCACTGTATTATTGTAAGTGATTTGATTTAGGTCATACCTGAATGGTCTAGTGGCTTTCCCTACTTTCTTCAATTTAAGTCTGAATTTTGCAATAAGGAGTTCATGATCTGAGCTACAGTCAGCACCCAGTCTTGTTTTTGCTGACTGTGTAGAGCTTATCCTGCAAAGAAGAGAATCAATCTGACTTCAGTATTGACCATCTGGTGATGTCCATGTGTAGAATCTTCTATTGTGTTGTTGAAAGAGGGTGTTTGCTATGACCAGTGCATTGTCTTGGCAAAACTCTGTTAGCCTTTGACCTGCTTCATTCTGTACTCCAAGGCCAAATTTTCCTCTTACTCCAGGTGTTTCTTGACTTCTTACTTTTTCATTTCAGTCCCCTATAATGAAAAGGACATCTTTTTGGGGTGTTAGTTCTAGAAGGTCTTGTAGGTCTTCACAGAACCGTTCAACTTCAGCTTCTTCAGCATTACTGGCCAGGGCATAGACTTTGATTACCATGATATTGAATGGTTTGCCTTGGAAATGAAAAGAGATCATTATGTCATTTTTGAGATTGCATCCAAGTATTCATTTCAGACTCTTTTGTTGACTGTGAAAGTGAAAGTGAAGTCGCTCAGTCGTGTCCGACTCTTTGCCACCCCAGGGACTGTAGCCCACCAGGCTCCTCCATCCATGGAATTTTCTAGGCAAGAGTACTGGAGTGGGTTGCCATTTCCTTCTCCAGGGGATCTTCCTGACCTTGGGATCTAACCCAGGTCTCCCACACTGTAGGCAGACACTACCGTCTGAGCCACCAGGGAATCTGTGATGGTTACTCCATTTCTTCTAAGGGATTCCTGCTCACAGTAGTAGATATAATGGTCATCTGAGTTAAATTCACCCATTTCAGTCCATTTTAGTTCACTGATCCCTAAAATGTCATTTACTCTTGCCATCTCCTGTTTGACCATTTCCAATTTGCCTTGATTCATGGACCTGACATTCGAGGTTCCTATGCAATATTGCTCTTTACAGCCTCGGACCTTTCTTCCATTACCAGTCACATCCACAATAGGGTGTTTTTTTTGCTTTGGCTCCGTCTCTTCATTCTTTCTGGGGTTATTTCTCCGCTGATCTCCAGTAGAATATTGGTCACTTACTGACCTGGAGAGTTCATCTTTCAGTGTCCTATCTTCTTCGATTTTCATAGTATTCATGGGGTTATCAAGGCAGAAATACTGAAATGGTTTGCCATTCCCTTTTCCAACGGACCACATTTTGTCTGAACTCTCTACCATGACCCATCCATGTTGGGTGGCCTTGCCCAGCCTGGCTCATAGTTTCATTGATTTAGACAAGGCTGTGGTCCATGTGATTAGATTGGTTAGTTTTCTGTGATTGTGGTTTTCTGTCTGTCTGCCCTCTGATGGAGAAGGATAAGAGACTTATGGAAGCCTCCTGATGGGAGAGACTGACTGAGGGGGAAACTGGGCCTTGTTCTGATGGGCAGGGCTATGCTCTGTAAATCTTTAATCCAGTTTTCTGTTGATGGGTGGAGTTTGCTCCCTCCCCGCTATTTACCTGGGGCAAACTATGGTGGAGGTAATGAAGATAATGGCGACCTCCTTCAAAAGATCCCATGCATGCACTGCTATACTCAGAGCCCGCAACCCTGCAGCAGGCCCCCGCCAACCCACGCCTCTGCTGGAGACTCCTGGACACTCACAGGCAAGTCTGGGTCAGTCTCTTGTGGGGTCACTGCTCCTTTCTCCTGGGTCCTGGTGCACAAGGTTCTGTTTGTGCCCTCCAAGAGTCTATTTCCCCGTCCTGTGTAAGTTCTGGTAGCTCTATGGTGGGGTTAATGGTGACCTCCTCCAAGAAGGCTTATGCCATAACCAAGTCTACTGCACCCAGAGCCCCTGTCCCTGTGGCAGTCCACTGCTGACGTGTACCTCCACAGGAGATGCTCAAACACAGTTCTCTCTCTTTCTCTGTGGGGTCCCTGGGTCCTGGTGCACACAGGGTTTGTTTGAGCCCTTTGAGTGTCTCTGGAGGGAATGGGGTTTCATTCTAAATGTAAATTTGCCCCTCCTACCATCTTGAGGGGCTTCTTCTTTACCCTTAGGTGTGAGGAATCTCTTCACAGCCGCTCAAGTGCTTACCATCCTACTGAGATTTCTCTGACCTTGGACGTGAGGTATCTCCTCATGGCTGCTTGCTTCATGCAAAGATGGGCACAATAAAGGACAGAAAGGGTATGGACCTAACAGAAGCAAAGATATTAAGAAGAAGTGCCAAGAACACAAGGAAGAACTATACAAAAAAGATCTTCATGACCCAGATAACCACGATCGTGTGATCACTCACCTAGAGCCAGACATCCTGGAATGTGAAGTCAAGTGGGCCTTGGGAAGCATCACTATGAACAAAGCTAGTGGACGTGATACAATTCCAGCTGAGCTATTTCAAATCCTAAAAGATGATGCTGTGAAAGTGCTGCACTCAATATGCCAGCAAATTTAGTAAACTCAGCAGTGGCCACAAGACTGAAAATGGTCAGTTTTCATTCCAATCCCAAAGAAAGGCAATGCCAAAGAATGCTCAAACTACCTCACAATTGTACTCATCTCTCACACTAGCAAAGTAGTGCTCAAAATCCCCCAAGCCAGCCTTCAACAGTACGCGAACTGTGAACTTCCAGGTGTTCAAGCTGGATTTAGAAAAGACAGAGGAACCAGGGATCAAATTGCTAACATCCACTGGATCATAGAAAAAGGAGAGAGTTCCAGAAAAAAAAAATCTACTTTTGCTTTATTGACTATGCCAAAGCCTTTGACTGTGTGGATCACCATAAACTGCAGAAAATTCTGAAAGAGATGGACATACCAGACAACCTGACCTGCCTCCTGAGAAATCTGTATGCAGGTAAGGAAGCAACAGTTAGGACTGAACATGGAACAACAGACTGGTTCCAAATCGGAAAAGGAGTATGTCAAGGCTGTATATTTTCACCCTGCTTATTTAACTTATATGCAGGGCACATCATGAGCAATGCTGGGCTGGATGAAGCACAAGCTGGAATTAAGATTGCTGGGAGAAATATCAATAACCTCAGATATGCAGATGACACCACCCTTATGGCAGAAAGTGAGGAAGAACTAAGAGCCTCTTGATGAAAGTGAAAGAGAAGAGACAAAAATTTGGCTTGAAACTACACATTCAGAAAAGTTAAATCATGGCATCCCATCCCATCAGTTGAGTTCAGTTCAGTCGCTCAGTTGTGTCCGACTCTTTGCGACCCCATGAATTGCAGCACGCCAGGCCTCTCTGTCCATCACCAACTCCGGGAGTCTACCCAAACCCATGTCCATCGAGTCGGAGATGCCATCCAACCATCTCATCCTCTGTCGTGCCCTTCTCCTCCTGCCCACAATCCTACCCAGCATTAGGGTCTTTTCCAATGAGTCAACTCTTCGCATGCGGTGGCCAAAGTATTGGAGTTTCAGCTTCAACATCAGTCCTTCCAATGAACACCCAGGATTGATCTCCTTTAGGATGGATTGATTCGATCTCCTTGCAGTCCAAGGGACTCTCAAGAGTCTTCTCCAACACCACAGTTCAAAAGCATCAATTCTGCGGCGCTCAGCTTTCTTCACCGTCCAACTCTCACATCCATACATGACCACTGGAAAAACTATAGCCTTGACTAGATGGACCTTTGTTGGCAAAGTAATGTCTCTGCTTTTTAATATGCTATCTAGGTTGGCCATAACCTTCCTTCCAAGGAGTAAGCGTCTTTTAATTTCATGGCTGCAATCACCATCAGCAGTGATTTTGGAGCCCCCAAAAATAAAGTCTGACACTGTTTCCACTGTTTCCCCATCTATTTCCCATGAAGTGATGGGACCAGATGCCATGATCTTATTTTTCTGAACGTTGTGCTTTAAGCTAACTTTTTCACTCTCCTCTTTTACTTTCATCAAGAGGCTCTATAGTTCTTCTTCACTTTCTGCCATAAGGCTGGCGTCATCCGCATATCTGAGGTTATTGATATTTCTCCCAGCAATCTTGATTCCAGCTTGTGTTTCTTCCAGCCCAGCATTTCTCATGATGTACTCTGCATATAAGTTAAATAAGCAGGGTGACAATATACAGCCTCGACGTACTCCTTTTCCTATTTGGAACCAGTCTGTTGTTCCATGTCCAGTTCTAACTGTTGCTTCCTGACCTGCATACAGGTTTCTCAAGAGACAGGTCAGATGGTCTGGTATTCCCATCTCTTTCAGAATTTTCCACAGTTTACTGTGATCCACACAGGCAAAGGCTTTGGCATAGTCAATAAAGCAGAAAGAGATGTTTTTCTGGAACTCACTTGCTTTTTTGATGATCCAGCGGATGTTGGCAATTTGATCTCTGGTTCCTCTGCCTTTTCTAAAACCAGCTTGAACATCTGGAAGTTCATGGTTCACATATTGCTGAAGCCTGGCTTGGAGACTTTTGAGCATTACTTTACTAGCATGTGAGATGAGTGCAATTGTGCGGTAGTTTGAGCATTCTTTGGCATTGCCTTTCTTTGGGATTGGAACGAAAACTGACCTTTTCCAGTCCTGTGGCCACTGCTGAGTTTTCCAAATTTGCTGGCATATTGAGTGCAGCACTTCCACAGCATCACCTTTGAGGATTTGAAATAGCTCAACTGGAATTCCATCACCTCCACTAGCTTTGTTTGTAGTGATGCTTTCTAAGGCCCACTTGACTTCACATTTCAGGATGTCTGGCTCTAGGTGAGTGATCACACCATCATGATTATCTGGGTTGTGAAGATCTTTTTTGTACAGTTCTTCTGTGTATTCTTGCCACCTCTTCTTAATATCTTCTGCTTCTGTTAGGTCCATACCATTTCTGTCCTTTATTGAGCCCGTCTTTGCATGAAATATTCCTTTGGTATCTCTAATTTTCTTCAAGAGATCTCTAGTCTTTCCCAGTCTGTTGTTTTCCTCTATTTCTTTGCACTGATCGCTGAGGAAGGCTTTGTTATCTCTCCTTGCTATTCTTTGGAACTCTGCATTCAGATGGGAATATCTTTCCTTTTCTCCTTTGCTTTTTGCTTCTCTTCTCTTCCCAGCTATCTGTAAAGCCTCCTCAGACAGCCATTTTGCTTTTTTGCATTTCTTTTCCATGGGGATGGTCTTGATCCCTGTCTCCTGTACAATGTCACGAACCTCTGTCCATAGTTCATCAGGCACTCTGTCTATCAGATCTAGTCCCTTAAATCTATTTGTCACTTCTACTGTATACTCATAAGGGTTTTGATCTAGGTCATACCTGAATGGACTAGTGGTTTTCCCTACTTTCTTCAACTTAAGTCTGAATTTGGCAATAAGCAGTTCATGATCTGAGCTACAGTCTGCCCCCGGTCTTGTTTTTGCTGACTCTATAGAGCTTATCCCTCTTTGGCTGCAAAGAATATAATCAATCTGATTTCGGCATTGACCATCTGGTGATGTCCACGTGTAGAGTCTTCTCCTGTGTTGTTGGAATAGGATGCTTGCTATGACCAGTGCGTTCTCTTGGCAAAACTCTATTAGCCTTTGTCTTGCTTCATTCTGTCCTCCAAGGCCAAATTTGCCTGTTATGCCAGGTGTTTCTTGACTTCCTACTTTTGCATTCCAGTCCCCTATAGTGAAAAGGACATCTTTTTTGGGTGTTAGTTTTATAAGGTCTTGTAGGTCTTGATAGAATCGTTCAACTTTAGCTTCTTCGACGTTACTGGTCGGGGCATAGACTTGGATTACTGTAATATTGAATGGTTTGCCTTGGAAACGAACAGAGATCGTTCTGTCGTTTTTGAGATTGCATCCAAGTACTGCCTTTCGGACTTTTTTGTTGACCATGATGGCTACTCCATTTCTTCTAAGGAATTCTTGCCCACAGTAGTAGATATAATGGTCATCTGAGTTAAATTCACCCATTCCAGTCCATCTTAGTTCGCTGATTCCTAGAATGTCGACGTTCACTCCCGTCCCATCACTTCATGGCAAATAGATGGGAATCAATGGAAATAATGAGAGACTTTATTTTTGAGGGCTCAAAAAATCACTGCAGATGGTGACTGCAGCCATGAAATTCAAAGACGCTTGTTCCTTCGAAGAAAAGTTACGGCCAACCTACACAGCATATTAAAAAGCAGAGACATTACTTTGCCAACAAAGGTCCATCTAGTCAAAGCTATGCTTTTTCCAGTAGTCATGTATGGATGTGAACGTTGGACTATAAAGAAAACTGAGTGTGGAATAATTGGTGCTTTTGAACTGTGGTGTTGGAGAATACTCTTGAGAGTCCCTTGGACTGCAAGGAGGTCCAACCAGTCCATCCTAAAGGAAATCAGTCTTGAAAATTCATTGGAAAGACTGATGCTGAAAGACTAAAACTCCAATACTTCGGCCACCTGATGAGAAGAACTGACTCATTGGAAAAGACCCTGATGCTGGGAAAGATTGAAGGCAGGAGGAGAAGGGGATGACAAAGGATGAGATGGTTGGATGGCATCACCGACTCAATGGACATGAGTTTGAGCAAGCTCTGGGATTTTGTGATGGAGAGGGAAGCTTGGCGTGGTGCAGTCCCTGGGGTCGCAAAGAGTCAGACAGCACTGAGAGACTGAACTGAACTGAAATGACTGAAGGTGCTTCTTTTTCATTCTTGTTTTTGAAAATGTTAAAGTGAGCCTGACTTCTGCACAAGAATAGCATAATTTACTAAGTTGGAGAATTAAAATGTGGTATGTGAAAATGCCTCAGTTTTTAGACAGGGATAGTCCTGGGTCAAGTTCTCCAATATTGTTCTCAATGATTTTTCAGTATTGCTTTTCAGAATGTCAATGTAAGTTATTTCAGTTTTGTTGAAATTTTCGTACTTATTTTTTATATATTCCGGTAAGATTCTCTTAGACTAACAGGTCACCAGTTCCTCTGGAGTTGGAACAAAGACTGTAGTCATGTAAATAAGATGTGACCCTCAGTATTGAAGATTGAAGTACTATGTTACAACTGACATGCTGACAAAAATGCTTATTACAGGTCACTTATTATATAAAAATTTAAAAATTACTTAGAATGGCACTCTGTTCTCTAAACTTGCTGATACACCACAACTTTGGATATTGTTTTATACTGATTCAGCAGTTTTAGAAACACTAAAATACTCAGCATACAGCTGTGTTCCTATTTGCACAGACTTCACATCTGCCAAAGCAAATACTGGTCTGCTCCCTGTAATTCTACCACGCCACCAGAGTTTCTCCTGTATTTATGGGATGGGTGTGTTGATTGTAAGTTAGAGCTCTGGTGTTTGGTTCTTGACTACATTGTACTTAAGTTCATTCTAAGTTTTTTGGTTGGAACTTGAAAGCAATGCCACTTTTAGATTTGGGAGGATGCAAAGAAATAAGGTAGGACTATTATATTATGGTCATGCTATATCTTCATTATATATCCTTGACTTGTACATACGTTTGAAGAACTCATACATTCTTTTGTTTCCAAAATATACCTTTAAATACTCCATTTCAGATTTATAATCTGTATCAATGGGAAGTTATTGAACTTGAATTTTATTCTTAGCATTTCTATGCTATTAGAGGAAAAATTATTTAGCAGAGAAGAAGGTTGGAATCTATCAGTAATAATATTGTTCTAGTAATAGAGCTGTTAGGCAAAACTCTTTTGTAGAAAAAATAATTTCATTTAAATATTGGTAAGTTTAAATGTACATAAGTAATGAAATATGAATGATTGAAATTGATCTTGAGAAAAGATTAATGAGCTTTGTGTCTCTGATTCAAGTTTCCCTTCCCTTCATCCACATTTCTACTTTCTGGTCGAATTTTCCACCAAAGGCAATAATTTTAATGATAACTCAAATTCATCATGCCCACCGTGAATGCATCACAAATTTACCTTACATGCTTATATATATACTACTCTCATTTTTTTTCTTTTGCTCAGTAGCTTTCACTTTTATACCACATTAATTTTAAATCTGTAGAAGTTAATTTCTACAGCCTCTGAACATGAAACCTCTGCCTTCTTGGCCTGTTCACTTCTTGCAACTTGAATAAACAGAAGTTATTCCATCCTCCACTCTTTCCCTGCGCTTATTCTCCTCATCTCTGTCTTCTATTCATTCCAAATCCAGGTTTTCCTCAAGATCCTCTCTGACAATCGATGGCTTTAAACTGTTAATTCAATTGATTTACATTTACTATGTCTTAATTTTTAAGACATGAATTTTAAGAATGAATTTTAAAAATTCATTTTAAGAATGAATTTTTTTCATTCTTTTGCTTTACCTTGTTTTTCTGTTTTTTTTTCCTTTTTTTTCAGAAAGAGGATTAGTGGATTTTGTGTTTGTGTGCATTCTACTACCCTTCACCCAACTAGATTGTATTTTATACATTTAATTTTTATTTTAAAATTATTTTTCTACTTTTTTACACATATATTAAGATGAAGAGTCTGAAGAGATTAATATGTTTAATCTCTTACCAATTATAACAGCAGCTTAAACCGTTTTACTCCCAAGCCCTATGTGTATGAGTGTATGTTGTTGTTTAGTCGCTCAGTCGTGCCTGACTCTTTTGCGACCCCATGGACTGTAGCCCACCAAGCTCCTCTGTCCATGGGATTTCCGAGGCAAGAATACTGGAGCTGGTTGCCATTTCCTTCTCCAGTGGATCTTGCCAACCCAGGGATGAAACCCATGTCTCATGCATTGGACTATATATACATATATGTATATATATATGGACTATATGTACATATATACATTTATGATGCTTATATTTTTTACATAATACATAAATAATAACATATATAAAGTATACATATAATGTTATCTATTACGAAGAATATTTATATGTATTATCTGCATTGTATAATACATAGAATATGTATATTTATCATATACTATGTAATACATTGCATACAATATAACATATGTATAATAATTAATATGAAGTAATAATATATATAATTTCAGTTATTTATTAATCTGTTGGAATTTTTAGAAATTGGCTTATATGGTCAATGATTATTTAGATTTACCCATATGGATACCATTTTTCTTTGCTTGCATCTCAAATACTTTTTCTCAGATAATGTTTGTTTTCTTCTTATAGTGTATCTCTATTACACAGGTTTCTGCCTTCTATTTTTGCTGTTGAGAAATTAGCTGTTGCTTATTTGCTGTTTCCTTCACAATAATTTGTCTTTCTCTTTCTCTTGCTGCTCTTAGAATACTATGTCTTTGGTGTGCTGTAGTTTCAATACAATGCACATATTTGTGAGTTTCTTTTCATTTATCCTATGTAGGTATTTAAAATTTTTATCTTTGAGGATCAGAGTAATTTTGAAAAAATTATTAGTCATTATCATTTTGAATATTGCTTCTTTTCCATTCTCTTGATTTTATCCTTCTGGGATTTTAATTAGATGTATACTAGAACTTATAATCTTAAGTTATATATTTCTTAATGTCCCTTTTATATTTTTATTTTATTTTTTATATTGGATTCTAGATATTTTCTTAAATTCTGTTTTCTAATTTATTAGTTTTCTCTTTAGCTGTGTCTAATAGCTTGGCTTTTGGATTAATTGGGCATTTTGTATGATTTCATTTTACCTCCATTATGCAATTTTTATGAATATATACTTCAATATATTGTTAGTGGTTGCTCCAGAGTTTATAATATACATTTAAAAATCAAGGTCAACCTTCACATGTAATATTAAACTTTACAACAGTACATTTCCAGTTTTTCTTTGTCATCTTTTATGCTATTGTATCTTAGAGTTTACTTTTCCATATGCTATAATTGTTACTATAGTTGCTTTAGACATTCAGTTATATTTTAAGTAAAAAATAATAACATATATCTCTTATATTTACCATAATTTTAACTATTTCCAGAATTCTTCATTTCTTAGTGTAGACCCAAGTTTCTGTCATATTCCTTTTGCCTAAAGAATTTTGTTTAACATTTCTTATATGCAAGGCTTCAAGTAACAAATTATCTCAGTTATTGTTTGTCTAAACTATACTTCTTTTATGTTTTAAAAGATATTTTTTCCGGATAAATAATTTTTGGTTGACATTGTTTTTCCTTTCACTACTTTAAAAGCAATATTCCATTGTACTCATCTCACCTGCTAGCAAAGTGATGCTCAAAATTCTCCAAGCCAGGCTTCAATAGTATGTGAACTGTGAACTTCCAGATGTTCAAGCTGGATTTAG
The DNA here is from genome assembly GCF_054371585.1 of Giraffa tippelskirchi. Taxonomy (NCBI): domain Eukaryota; kingdom Metazoa; phylum Chordata; class Mammalia; order Artiodactyla; family Giraffidae; genus Giraffa; species Giraffa tippelskirchi. Next base: position 70,084,119 of record NC_137277.1, read on the forward strand.
AAAAGGCAGAGGAACCTGAGATAAATTGCCAACATCTATTGGATCATTGAAAAAGTAAGAGAGCTCCAGAAAAATATCTACTTCTGTTTTAGTGACTATGTCAAAGCCTTTGACTGTGTGAATCACCACAAATTGTAGAATTCTGAAAGAGATGGGAATACCAGACCACCTTACTTGCCTACTGAGAAATCTGTGTGAGGTGAAGAAGCGACAGTTAGAACTGGACATGGAACAACAGACTGGTTCCAAATCGGGAAAGAGTACATCAAGGCTGTATATTGTCACCCTGCTTATTTAACTTATATGCAGAGTACATCATGAGAAACGCTGGACTGGATGAAGCACAAGCTGGAATCAGGATTGCCGGGAGAAATATCAATAACCTCATATATGCAGATGACACCACACCTATGGCAGAAAGTGAAGAAGAACTAAAGAGCCCCTTGATGAAAGTGAAAGAGAAGAGTGAAAAAGTTGGCTTAAAACTCAACATTCAGAAAACTAAGATCATGGCATCTGGTCCCATCACTTCATGGCAAATAGATGGGGAAACAATGGAAACAGTGAGAGACTATTTTGGAGGGCTCCTAAATCACTTCAGATGGTGATTGCAGCCATGAAATTAAAAGACACTTACTCCTTGGAAGAAAAGTTATGACCAACCTAGACAGCTTATTAAAAAGCAGAGACATTACTTTGCCAACAAACGTCCATCTAGTCAAAGCTATGGTTTTTCCAATAGTCATGAATGGATGTGAGATTATAAAGAAAGCTGAGCATTGTAGAAGTGATGCTTTTGAACTGTGGTGTTGGAGAATACTCTTGAGAGTCCCTTGGACTGCAGTGGGATCCAACCAGTCCATCCTAAAGGAAATCAGTCTTGAATATTTATTGGAAGGACTGATGTTGAAGCTGAAACTCCAATACTTTGGCCACCTGATGCGAAGACCTGACTCATTGGAAAAGACCCTGATACTGGGAAAGATTGAAAGCAGGAGGAGAAGGGGACGACAGAGGATGAGATGATTGGATGGCATCACCTACTCAGTGCACATGAGTTTGGGTAAACTCCTGGAGTTGGTGATGGACAGGGAAGCCTGGTGTGCTGCAGTCCATTGGGTGGCAAAGAATCAGGTACAACTGAGCAACTGAAATGAACTGAACTGAATGAACTTTTTTTCTACCTCAATATTCAGATCTTTTTTTATTTATCATGGAAACTCAATAAGTCCACTATGATATGACCTTGTGTTGATTGTTCAGTAACAACTTTTGGTATGATATATATATTCTTGTTCAAGATATGTATATATATGATATATATATTATATGTTCAAGATGTTCTTTTATTAAAAATGCTTTTTCTCTCATATGTTTTGTATACATTTTCTGTCTTCTTTTTTAAAATCTGAAGCACCAGTTACATATATACTGAATCTCTGATTTCCTTAGTTTACAGTACCTATCATTGTCTTTACGTACTTTATTAACTGTATTATCTTCCACTTATTTTTGTGTTAGTGCCTTTAACCAGTTCACTATCTTTTCTGTTTTCAGTAATATATATTCCATTGCTTTTGCTTTCAGTATGGCTCTTGTTTATATTTATCTTCCATTCCCTTTTTGAGCACTTATAAACTCAGTTTTCATCTTCTATAGACATGTAAAATTTGAACTCATAATTTGCTATTAGTGTAATTTGTTAATAGAAATATCATGCACTAATTTTACTGAGAGGCTGAAGAATTCTTTGTTTGAACTATGGCTCTGTTTTTTCATGTGCCTTCCTATTGTTCCTCTTCTACCTTTTGCTTGCTTTCCTTTTCTCTTTTTATTTTTCCTTTTGTCTTTTTAGTTTCTGTGCTGGCAGTAACAGGGCTAGGAATTTGCTGAAAGATCAAGTGGAGAAAGAAAAGTAGCAACAAAGAAACAAGCTGGAAGGGCCTGTGACTTTTTTTTTGGATTTCTTTCCTTGAGCACTCCTTCAAGGTCCATCTACTTATTTTTCAGCATCCATGAGATCGGTATGGCTGACAGTGATGTTTGCAGTGAGGTTCTCCTTCCTGTTCACCCATCCTTTCCCTGCAGACTTTCTGAGCTTTGATCTGGTAAATGCTATAGATCATTTGATTAAGTGCTATGCTACCACCTTGTGTAAATGTTATATATAAATACAATAATTGAAAAAGGTAGAAATTTTATGGCTAAATAATTATCTGGTGCTGATATTGTCTTGTAGCTGAGGGAATGGACTGTTGTCTTGCAGCTGAAGGCGCTAGACTTTGAAACTCAGTTCTAACCACTGTGTTTGCCTGATTATACTTAACCATTCTACTAGTTGGTTTTCTTAACTTTGAACTTCATGCATGATGTTTGTATTAAATGATATTAATTCCCAAACAGCACTGAGTAGAGTGCTTGGCACAAAATATTCAATAAATTTTATCATTATTATTACTGTTAGTAATTTGTATTTATTATATCATTTTGATTTCAACTACTAATTTTGTCTCACTTATAAATTTGTGAAATCCTTACCTACAAGTGGCTAAAGTAAAAACTTCCCCTAATCTCATCTGGATCACTTTTTCTTAGTTTTCATTTTTCTTTTTCTTACCAATAGTCTGCTGTATCTAACACTTGGAAGAATTCTATTTTTGATAGATTGTGTATACCAGGATCCTGGCAAGAAACAGATGAGATCCTCTGGGACACAATAGAGGATGATGAATGAAACCATTTACAACAGTGTGAGAAGGAAAGTATGTTCAACAACAAATGGTAAAGCACCCAAGACCTGTGTTTATCATCCTTGGGCCTGGATAAATAAAAGAGGAGAACAGTTTTTGGAACCTGGGGTAATGTTGCTTTAGGAAAAAGCTACCCCGCAGGAATGTAGCCATTCTCTAACCACAGCCTGGCAGGCGGGGGCCAGGAGAATAAATACTCTGACCTCATTCTCTTCCTGCTTTCCAATCCCCTACTGTGCTTCCCAATGTCCAGACCATAACAGGCCAGGCCAGAGAATGAGGTTGTTGATGGAACTGTAAATGTCAGCCTCTTGGGACAAAGAGATGTATAGAGAAAGATGGAGAATGAATCTGATGGGGCAAAAGGAGAAAACCAAGTACATCTGTTGCTTTCTTTGGGAATTTATTATATCAGAATAAATATTCTAACTGTAGAAAAGTCTGTAGAACCATATCTGTACATAGTTTAGACTTTAAATTGAATAGTCTTTTTCATCTGAGTTTTTAGAGTTCTGGCTATAATTTTTAAATTAGCCACTCTACAGCTTTGTGTTTTGAAATAAAAGCAAACAAACATAACATTGCAGGTTGTTCTATATTTTAAAGAGAAGAGAAAAAACTTGACTAAATGCTGCCTTAATAAATACTACTCTGTAGATGGTTATGGCGTTATCTCATGTTTCATCTCCCTTGCTAACATTTACCAGCTATTTTTACATTTAAGTTTTTAATGATCACCAATATGTGAATTATAAAATTTTTATGAAGTAAGAGTAGAATTAACAAAATACTCATTTTACTTTTTCATCATGGGCCTGCTCAACAATTTGTATTTATAAGAACCCAACTTAAAAATGTTACAAAAAGAACTGGTCTTGATTCTGTTGAATCACAGTCTATTGAAAAGATAGAACATAATGTGAAAACATAATTTTGGAAAAGAAAGAATATTAATGTGGCTGAATGAGAGAATACATTGATGAAGTAGTTGATGAATAAATTAGAAATTAGAATAGAATTACTCTGAAAATAAAAATCAATAACTCTCTCTTACTTTCCAACTTAGAATCTAAAAAACCGACTATTGCTGAAATAAAAAATTAGTTTATATCTCAAGATGATAGATTGGTGGCTTAATGTTGACTATCATTTCTTCTGCTTATTTATTAATATCACTTTTGTCTATCCCTCAAGAGGATGACTTACATATGTTCTACAACAGTAGATAAAGTGTTGATTTTCAGACCTTTAATTTGTTTTCCATCTACTATTACAAAAGCAACTCCTGGATGATTAATTAACTTGTTAGACATATTATTAAAAGAAGTATCTGATAAATGGCTCTAGTCAGCATGTGTTTCCCACTTGTCAACAAATCAACAAATAAAACTTCATAGCTCCATCCATATTTCTAGTAAATATTCTACCCAGCCTATCCTTTCTCCCTAGATTTTTCCAAAAAAGTGGTACCTTCCACCATGTTTCCCTTTTGCTATCCACATTTCATCCACTTAAAGATGAGCTTCAGACTGTTTCATTTTCATAAGATCTTTTGCTCATAATCAAATAATCACAGAGTGGTGGTGAAAGAGGGGCTTCACACATGGCACTAGAGATAAAGAACCCACCTGCCAATACAAGAAACATAAGAGACATGGGTTCGATTCCCGGATCGAGGAGATCCCCTGGAGAAGGGCATGGCAACCCACTCCAGTAGTTTTGCTTGGAAAATTCCATGGACAAAGGAGTCTGGCAGGCTACAGTCCATGCGTTTGCAAAGAGTCAGACATGACTGAAGCGACTTAGCACGCACCATGCATGGTGGTAAAAGATCTCTTTGCTCCAACAGCACTGCTAAAGATGAGCAGTTGCCAGACTAGATTCTGTGCTTGTAAGTGTATTCCTCATCTTTATGTCTATATATCTTTATTGCATAAGGACAATATTTATATAATCAATCTCCATGTAGAAAATTGATGTTAAAGAAGAATATACACTTCTTCCAGGTAGGAGTGATATACTCCTAGATTTAAATATGTATTTTATTAAAGGTTAAATTTGCAGAATGAAAAATAACAAGGGCTTATGAGAAACTTCTGCTACATAAAAGAACAGTAATATGAAGCCTCTGGCCATACTGGTTTTCTCTGTTTCTTAACTATATCAAGCAGATCCTATTTTAATGCATTTGTATGAGTTTTTGCTAGCGTTTTCCACCTCTGAAAATTTTCATGGCTAGCTACTTTTTGTCATTTGGCTCTCAGTTTAAACATCGCTAGTGAACTAAATAAACCTAAATAAACATTCTTTTTAAACCAATTCAACAGCTTTAACATATCTTTTCTTAACCACAATAAAGCATATACTTGTCTCCAGTGGCTTTGTCTATCACACAGAAACACAGAATCTTTCCAGGAACTCTTTCCACCTTTCTTTATTTATAATATTGTAAGTTGGGGAACGGCTTAATATCTGACAACAGGGGAATGACTAAACGAATTGTAGATTAGATGTATGATAGAATATTACATAGTCACTAAAAGGGCTGTTCATAGACACTAGGAAACTAGTAGTACATCAAGAGATTGCATGTAACATGCATTCTCAAATGAAAAATTTTGAAACAAATAGTGTGTTAAAAATTATTATATCAGGGTTTATTAAATGAAATAATTTTCTTTGTACTTTCTATATTTTCCATTTTCTAGGGATGGGGAAGTGTATGCTATGTTTACTCTTGTAAACATGAAAATTACATACTATCTTAAAAATAAAGAAGAGAATTGGACATGCTTGGATCATGGTGTAGAGCAGTGTTTTCTGAACTTTTAGTTTGGTTTCAGGAGCTTTTTTCACTTGTATAATTATCAAGGACTCCAAATAGCATTTAGTAGTTTATACCTATTGATATTAACAATTTTAGAAGTTAAATCTCAGAAATTTTTAAAAAGTTATTAATTCATTGAAAACAATATACCTATTTTATGTTAACATCAAAGATGTATTACTATAAAATAACCATTTTTAACAAAACAAGAATTTAATTAGATGAGTGGCATTATTTAAAATTTTTTCAAATCTCATAAATGTCTGGCTTAATAGAATACAGCAGATTCTCATATTTGTACCTAATTTCCATCTGTTGTCATATTTTGTTATGGTTAAAGTATATTGAAAAACATGGACTCATACAGATATGTGATTGGAAAAAGGAAAACTTCACAAACTTACTCTCACACCCCAACTCCCTAAATGTAGAAAGTCTTGGGAGCACTCGAGTATGCAGTCCTTCCTCTGAGGTGGAAGAAGAATTGGAAGTCAGATCTGGGTTTTAATCCTAAATAAGTGATTTATTTCTTAGTTATGTAATTCTGACATTTCATTTAACGCCACTGAACTAAATGTTATCTGTGAAATGAGATTTGTATTCCACTGTGTGGTTGAGAAAAGTCATTGTTGTTGTGAAATTCCTTTGCATTGTCAAAACAAAGACTTGAGATACAACATATGTCATTTTCCTATTTTCTCTGTTTAATCGGATAGTAGCAGTAGTTATGTTTGTAGCTTTCATAGTCGTAAGTGGTAAAGGAATAAAATTTTAATTCTGTATTACTTCTATGCAAAAGCAAAAATCTTTTCTTTTTTTTCAGAAGGCTGTTGGACTGTCCCCCTCATTATTCTGTCCCATCCTGTCTCTCCAAACTCTTGCTCTCCTCTTAGCTCATTCTATGAGATCAGTACTCAGTTGGAAGTTCTTTCTGAGTTTAGGCAGTCTAAAGGGAACCCTGCCAAACCAAGGAACATCGCATCATTCACTTGTCTTGTCCTTTTACCCATTGAAAATATGCATTTATGGCTAAAAATAGCTTTAGGATTTACTGTCTGTTCCTAAGCAAAGAAAGGGATAGGATTTTTCTTAAATGGTCTATTTAAATTTAATTATTTTAAGTGTATTAATAATGAGAATGATAGCTCATATTTTATTAATTTTTAGAATTTAGAATGCTCATTCATGAATAGCCTCTGTGATAATACTTGGAAATATGAAGGGACTTCCACTATTTCATTTTGTAGATAAGAAACTGGGCTCTGATAATGTAGAGCGGGTCTTTCTCAGGTCAAGAGGTTGATCAGAGATTGTCCCAGGACCAGGCTTGTGTTTCCCAAGGCCCAGTACTGCTGGTGATAGTAGTGTATCAATTCTTTGAGAGATATCACACTTCAGTTCTTAATGACACAAGATGAATTTTTGTAGTTTTCTTTTTTTTTTTTGTAACCTAAAATTACTTTGATTGTACTAGCTATTCAGTTCTCCTCTCTTCAGGATTTGGAATTTAAAATGGTATTTATCTTTCCAAATATTTTAAAGGGATAGTAACACTTACAGACAGATAAGATAGGGACCTTCAGATGTGTATTTTCTACTTCTCCTTGGTGTGTTGACTCAAGCTGCTGAAAAATCACTTTGGAGTGAGCTTAGATGCGATGAGGTTGCTATGTGAAAATTCAAGTTTATGTATGGTTACTGATTCATGCACATTTTTTCTTGAACTATGTCTTCTTTTGGAAGCTAAGATATGGGTGTGGTTCTACAAGAAACAAAACCTTGCAAAGTATTAGAAATGTTTTTTATTTTTGCTACAAGACTAAAGATGTGGGGATATTATCAATGTCTTTCTGTGCTTCTAGAATGACAGAGAGTTCTGCAGAATCCAGTACAGTAGTTTATTAGTTTAGTGAAATCATTTTAAAAATCATTGTACCCTGAAATATAATAATTACCATAGATATTATCTTGAAATACTAACTAGACTTTTAAAGGTAAAAGTATTGTTAAGGTTGGGATTTATTGCAGTTGGCTTTTAAATATTTTTTGGCTCATGTTCCTATTTCTTTTACTGCAAATACCTTATACTTTTAAAATATTAAGTTTTCAGTGAAGGAGAAATATTGTATGGCATCTCTTATATATGAAATCTAAAGAGTAATGATACAAATGGACTTATTTACAAAACAGAAACAGACTCATAGTCTTAGACAATGAACTTACAAATGCCAAGGGTAGGATGAGTGGAAGAGGTAGTTTGGGAGTTTGGGATCGACATGTACACACTGCTATATTTAGAATGGATAATCATCAAAGACTTACTGTATAGCAGAAGGAAATCTGCTGAATGTTATGTGGCAGGTAGTTTGGGGGAGAATGGATACATGCATATATATGGCTGAGTCCGTTTGCTGTCCACCTGAAACTATCACAGTATTGTTAATCGACTATACACCAATATAAAATAAAGGTTTAAAAAATAAAATATTAAGTTTTACCAATAAGAATTTAAGTATAAGTTCATGTGTTTTATTTTAATACTTCATACTTTTAAAAACACCGCGTTTTTATTCCCTCCTCTGTAGTGTTAAGTGGCTTCTGATTTAAATCTGCTAGATTACTATCAGTTTCTCTAAGTCACGTGAGTGTTCTCTGTATCTTCCTTAACCTCCCTTCAGTCAATCTTTGTTGAAGCATTATTCATTCTTTGATGCTCTGCTAAAATTCCATCATCTCCATGGACTCTTTTCCAGATTCCTTGCGATTTTAAGTCCTTTTACCCTCCTCTGTTCTTTCATTGCTCTGTGTACTTTTGCAATATAGAACTCATGCTGATATTATGTGGATATATATATCAATAGATATCAGTGCTTATGTCTATTACCACCAAACCAGGTAAGCCCACGGAGGGCCAAGACTAGGTGCCATACATATTTGCATCTTCAAAGTAATTTCCTGACAAATGTACCTTATATTGAATTGCATATATTTTCTGAAGCCAGAACCTCCTCTTAAGTAAGTAGAATGGACACATTAGGATGGGCAAGGTATACTTGAAATGAAATGCTTCAGCAGTACAGTGACTTATTAATTCCCCCTGTTACTGATGATTTCCATGTCACAGATAACTGAAGTAATTTTTAGAGATTTTGACAGATTCATAAAAATTGAGCAGAATCCAGAATAAATTTAGTCAAGTAAGTGCATTGTGGCTTTTGGAGACAACTGATGGGCCTTTAGAGATTCACTACAAGATGTGAATTAATAAATGATCTTTTCTTACAAATAAATGTGTATAAAATTAATGTTAACTAGTTTAACAGGAAGGGAAATGCCCAAATGTTCTAGGCGTCCCTTGGTTGTTTTAGCTATATATTTATGGAGAAGGGATTTCAAATGTCCCAGGAACAATTTTCTGGATTCCTCTCATTCCAAAATCATGGAAGTGGAGATGATACTGAATGAGAAGACAAGGCACATTTATAAAATTTCACTCATTCAATAGTATCTTATGATTGCAATTATTCCAGAGAAAACAAAAGTAAGCCTTTGTAAAATAGAAAATGAGATCCATGTGTTCCTTCTAATCTCATGAGATGATATCACTCACATACTTAAAAAATTAAAATAAAACATTATTCGACTGGTGAGTGAAACTTACATTAGTATTTTCTACATATTAGGAATAAAGACCCATTTTTTGGCAGTAAATGATCACAGGAGGCTATGATTTTCTTATCCTTGGGTGTTCAGGACTCAGATTTACGTGGCTGTAATAACTCAAGAACATATTAAAAATCAAGCTTGTAAATTGTTCTCTTGCCAACTCTTTGTATATGTGTGTAGATATCTACATATTTTAATTAAATGGTAATTAAGGTAATATGTGATAAATATGTAGAATGGTCCTGATTGCTAAGGCGTATTATCAGTGAGCCACTGGGTCCTTGTTTTGAAGACTGAAAAACTTGGATACAGAGTGACTAATTTTAATAATTAATTAAGATTTTAATACTGCGGTCGGAGCCTATCTTAATTTATACTTGTATATTTATTCCAAAGTGAACTCATTAATTACTTGGAGATATTCAAACAAAAATTAAAATTATAAATGTGTCATATGTTTTTAATCAATATATTTCAGCTTTTTCATGATTATTAAAGTACTTGCATATGACAAATAGTTGTGATAGTAGAGACTGTGAGCAGAAGTTTGAACATTTCCCATTTGATATATGCACATTGGGAAGAGGGAGTTAAGGATGAATTTTTTATTGCTCATAGATTGTCTAAAAAAGTGCTTTAAAAATTGGCATCAAATACTTCTGACATATTGACAACTGATGTAATTTTTGGTGTAGTTATTTTTCATATTTAAATTCTGGACGCAAATGTAAAACATCAAGCAAAATTATAGCATAAATCACACTTGAAATGGCACGCTATATAAAATGCTATACTTTCTCATGTAGCCAATTTTACAAAAATTTCTTTTATGACCTCTCAAAGCAGAGAATTCCATAGCTCTGTAAAACAAAAATGAAGTTATAAAAGGTGAAGGAGTAGTTTTCCCCAAGCAAGGAAAATGTAGAATATTAAACAAAATACTGATGGAGGTACGAATGTGATAAAATGTATCACTTTGATTTCTTTGCCTTCTGCTGCCCTCTCCATACCTAGGACCAATTTCCCAGACTTCTGATCGACACATAATTGTCAGCTGAACAGTATAAGAACTCAAAAGTCTATGGGCTGAAAGAGTCCTTTTTTTGTTGAGAAATAACTTGGGACTCTCAGGCCTTTAATTTTTTCAAAACAGTATATGGAGCATGGCAAGCTCATTTGGTATAAGTGGACTTTGGTGTCACTGAGTTTCTGGACAATTTCTCCTTTGTAGCTTGTATGTACTCCTGCCATCTAACAAGTTTCCCTTAGGGGAGCCCTGACTCATGGATTCTCATTTTAGCTGCAGAGAATTGTCTATTCCAATTCAAACAATCATCCACATTTTAGGATTTATTAGGCTTAATAAATAACGGGTTAATGGTTAAGAATGAAGGTAAAATTTTAAAAATGTGAACATAGTTCTTTAAAAATAAGGAATGAACTACTGATACAAGTAGCAACATGAATGAATCAGGACCAGATACAAAAGTGTGCCTGTGTCTGATTCCACTTACATAATGTTCTGGAAAAGCAAAGCTATGGGAATGGAAGTCAGATCAGTGGTGCCAGGAGTAGGGTTGGGAGGAGAAGGTTGAATTCACATGTGGAGGTACTTTTGGGGGTGAAGAAAATGTCCTCTAGGAGGTGATGGTAGGTATACAACTGTATAACTTTGTCATACTTAAAGATCTGGACATCTAAAATGGTGAATTTTACTCTGTCTAAAATATACCTTAATAAACATAACATAGTTACTATTTTTTTTTTTTTTTGGTGGTGAGAACAATTAAGACCTACTCTCTTACCCAGCCTGCAGATTTTTTTGATGCTATCTTCATACTTAGTAAAAAGAAATTATATTATAGTTCAATTATCATGAAGTACAGGGCCTAGAAAGAAATGGGAATACCAGATCACCTAACCTGCCTCTTGAGAAACCTGTATGCAGGTTAGGAAGCAACAGTTAGAACTGGACATGGAACAACAGACTGGTTCCAAATAGGAAAAGGAATACGTCAAGGCTGTATATTGTCACCCTGCTTATTTAACTTATAGGCAGAGTACATCATGAGAAATGCTGGGTTGGAAGAAGCACAAGCTGGAATTAAGATTGCCGGGAGAAATATCAATAACCGCAGATATGCAGATGACACTACTCTTATGGTAGAAAGTGAAGAAGAACTGAAAAGCCTCTTGATGAAAGTGAAAGAGGAGAGTGAAAAAGTTGGCTTAAAGCTCAACGTTCAGAAAACTAAGATCATGGCATCTGGTCCCATCAGTTCATGGGAAATAGATGGGGAAACAGTGGAATCAGTGTCAGACTTTATTTTTCTGGGCTCCAAAATCACTGCAGATGGTGATTGCAGCCATGAAATTAAAAGACGCTTACTCCTTGGAAGGAAAGTTATGACCAACCTAGATAGCATATTAAAAAGCAGAGACATTACTTTGCCAACAAAGGTCCATCTAGTCAAGGCTATAGTTTTTCCAGTAGTCATGTATGGATGTGAGAATTGGACTGTGAAGAAAGCTGAGCACCGAAGAATTGATGCTTTTGAACTGTGGTGTTGGAGAAGACTCTTGAGAGTCCCTTGGACTGCAAGGAGATCCAACCAGTCCATCGTAAAGGAGATCAGTCCTGGCTGTTCATTGGAAGGACTGATGTTGAAGCTGAAACTCCAATACTTTGGCCACTTCATGCGAAGAGTTGACTCATTGGAAAAGACCGTGATGCTGGGAAGGATTCGGGGCAGGAGGAGGAGGGGGCAACAGAGGATGAGATGGCTGGATGGCATCACTGACTCTATGGACATGAGCTTGGGTAAACTCTGGGAGTTGGTGATGTACAGGGAGGCCTGGCGTGCTGCGATTCACGGGGTCGCAGAGTCGGACACCACTGAGTGACTGAACTGAACTGACTGAACTGACAGGGCCTAGACTGCTAGGATTTAGAAACCATTTTATAACTATTGTTTCCATTGTCTAAAAAGTCACTTAATCTCACCGAATCCCAGTGTAAAATGGGAATGATTATCCTGCTTATATTATTTCACTGGATTATTGTTAGTCTCAAAGAGTATGTACTCGAGAGTATGTAAACAGCTAGGTGCTATATGGGCTAACATTATTTGTTAGATCATTTTATGGTTTTCATTTACAGGACTCTCCATAACTTCTAAATGTGACCATTGATTATCTTAAGAGATAAGACAATATTTTAAAATTTAAAATTGCAAACTTCTCAAAATATGACTTATTCTAAAATATAAAGTTCCAGGTTAAAATGAAAGTTCATACTTTAAGAACTTAAAAAAGAGAATATTCCTTATTATGCCTACATGTAAAAAATTACATTTTTAATGCAAATATTCAGATAGAACTAACCTATATTTATAGTTTGAATATAGATAACACTTATAATTAAACAATTGATTCATATATTTGCTTACTTGAAAAGCTATTATGCTAAAGACATTTTGAAAGATTTTTTAAGTGTTGTCATTTGTTTTAAAAAAATCAGTGATGGAGCTTAAGCTAAAGAAATAAGTATCATATAATTTTTTGCACCATATCTCCTTAAGAGAAAAGACTGAAATGAGAGTTCCAACCAAGCCTTTTCTTGACTAGTATGTCATTTCTTGACTAGTTTAATATGACTTGACACAAGTTATTTAGCTTCTCTGAGCCTCAATATCTTTCCTTCATGTGTAAAACAGAGAAAATAATAAGACTAATTCCACAGTATTGATATGATGATTAAGTTGATGAGTCCATACAAAGTACTTACATAGTACTTGACACATGATAAATACTTAATATGGGCTTCCTGGTGGCTCAGACAGTAAAGAATGTGACTCTGAGGTAGGAGACCGGGGGTTCGACCCCTGGGTTGTGAAGATCCCCTGGAGGATGAAATGGCAACCCACTCTAGTTTTCCTGTTCGGGAAATCCCAAGGACAGAAGAGCCCAGTGGGCTACAGTCTAGGGGGTCGCAAAGAGTTAGGTTTCCCTGGTGGCTCAGTCAGCAAGAATCCACCAGCAAAGCAGGAGATGGCCTGCAATGTAGGAGACACGGGTTTGATCCCTGGGTCAGGAAGATCCCCTGGAGAAGGAAATGGCAACCCACTCCAATATTCTTGTTTGGGAAATCCCATGGACAAAGGAGCCTGGTGGGCTACAGCCCATGGGGTTGCAAAAGAGTCGGACATGACTGAGCGACTAAACAACAACAAATATAAATAACCAGACAATGTCCATAATCTTAAGGAGCTTTCAGTCTGACAGGGAAGTCAGACATGTAAATATTGTGTGAGGTTAAGGAGGCCCATGGGCTTCCCTGGTGGCTCAGATGGTAAAGAATCCACCTGCAATGAGGGAGACCTGGGTACTGAACCCAGGGTTGGGAAGATCCCCTGGCGGAGAGCATGGCAACCCTCTCCAGTATTCTTGCCTGCCTGGAGAATCCCCATGGACAGAGGAGCCTGGGGCAGTCCATGGGGTTGCAAAGAGTTGGACATGACTGAGCAACTGAGCACAGCACAGCACAGGAAGGCTCATACAGAACACATTAGTCAGCTCTATGAAGGAAAAGGCTGGTTTGTCGAGGGACCAAAACTTGAGCTTTGCTGGCTCTATTATCCACTTAGTTGGCAGAAGTTTCTTCTTCAAATTTATACTTCAACTTCTCATAACTCATCAGGGATTTTATTTCCAAAATATATTCTGAATTTTTCTGCTTCTTTCTATTTCCATCATCTCTCATTTGGACTAAAAGTGCTTCCTAACCTGTGTCCTCACTTCCATTCTTGCTTTGCTATAATACATTTCTCACAAGCCATTCAGATTCTTTAAAAAAATCAGTAAATTAGAGGACATCATTCCTTCGTTTAAAACCCTTCATTGGATTCTCATTGCATATAGAAAAAATTCTAAACTCTTACACGTGACCTACTTTACTGACAGACCTTATCTCCAACCTTACTAGTCATAATAGTTTTCTTTTATTCTTTCACACTCAAAGCTTGTTCCTATCTTTAGAAAGAGGAATAATAGCTTCCCAAAGATGTCCATGTCCTACTGTCTAGAACCTGTGAATATGTTACTTTACATGGCAAAAATGATTTTGTGATATATGATTAACGATATTGAGATGGGGAAATTGTTCTGGATTGTTCAGGTAGAACCAATGCAGTCATACATATTATTACAAGCAGAGAACCTTTCCTGGCAATGGTCAGAGAAAGAGATGTAACCACAAAAGTAGTGTCAGAGAGGTTCTATGTTGCTGGCTTTGAAGATGAGAAGAGGCCATGAGAATGCAGGTGATCTCCGGAAGCCTGAAAAGGTAAAGAAACGGATTCATCCCTAGATCTCTGAAAAGGGGCACAGACTTGTTGACACCTTGATTTTAGCTTAATGAGACCCAGGCTTCTGACCTATAGAACAGTAAGATGATACACTTGTGTTCTTTTAAGACACTAGATTTGTGCTAATTTTTATGGCAGCCATAGAAAATTAATACATCATTCCAGGCCACTCACACTTGCTGTCTTCTCTGCTTGGAATGCCATTTTCCTCATAGTTCTCCAGGGATAGATCCTTTTGCAATTTTAAGTCTCAGATTCATTGTTACCTCCTAAAGGAGTTTACTTTTATGGCTTTATCTGCAGCATCCTTTCCACTACTGACTCCTGAGCAACTCTAAACAACACACTGTTTATTTCCTTCATGGCATATCACTGTCTGGAATCACCTTGTTTGCTCACTTACTTTTTGCTGTTTTAAGCTTTGTAGCATCAGAGACTCTGTCTGTGTTGTTCATAGCTCTACTGCAGACATTGTTTGTGTTGTTCACACTGTATCCTTTGGCAAATAATATACAATCAACAAATATTTGTTGAATGAGAAAATAAATTAAACCTGGGAGGTGGTTATTTCAGGCATAAGTCAGAGCCTGAATAAATTTGGAGGTGTGAAACTGCTTATGTTGCTGGGAAAATCTGTGTTTCCAATGGCTAAAGCCAAAAGAGGAAAGCAGAGGGAGATGGAGACCAAGAGCTAGGCATTTTCTTTCTCCTCTTTTATTATTATTTCTGTTATTATTATTTTAAATATCATGTTGCTACTTCATGTAATTATTTAGGAATTAACAAGTATAAAATAGAGACTCATAGATATGGAGAATTAACTAGTGTTTTCCTGTGGGGAGAGGGAGGAAGGGGCTATATAGGAGTAGGGACTAAAGAGATACAAACTATGTATAAAATAAGCTGCAAGGATATATTGTACAGCACGGGGAATATAGCCAATATTTTATAATAACTTTAAATGGAGTATTATATATAAAAATATTGAATTCCTCTGTTGTACACCTGAAACTAATATAATATTGTCAATAAACTGCATTTAAAAAAAATTCAAATGCATAACAAAACTAACAAGACTCAGTGAACAATTGTATGTGGGCTGAGGGAGAAGGAAGCATGTCCTCTGCATCTTATCTTGGGACTAGAATAATTGTGGTAGTATTAACTGGTATAAAGAACAATGGGAAATCATGATTTGTCTCATTCTGGACTCTGAGCTATATGGACTTGTCCAGAGGGAGATGTTCAGTGTAAGTACTTAGGGTCTGAAACTTGACTGGAAGTTATTAGAATGTAAATGGACACAAAGTCAAGGGATCTAATAATTAACAGATAAAGACAATGAGCAAGGAGAGAAAAAAGCTGAAAATACAGCACTAGAAAGCACAGTAACTTCCTGAGAGGGATTGACAAAGGAAATTGGACCCCAAAAGCAGAGGAGTAGGCGTAGTATCTAGGGCCAGGAAGCCATGGGGAGGAAAAGTTTCAGAAAGAAGGAGGGAGTAGTCTGAATATCAGACACTACATGAGGAAAGAGGAAAAACCTTCGGATTGATCAACAAAGGGGTATTGATATCTTTTGCAGAGTTGGTAATGATATCCTGATGCACAGGTGAGGTATAACCAGGAGAGGACAGAGAGGAAAAAATTAGATGGTAGAAGATGTGGAGTTAAAGGAAACTTTGGGTTTTTTGTTTCTCTTTTGAAGAAATTGAGGAAGCCACATAGTAATGTCTTGAAGGACATGTAAAGAGAAGGGATAAAGAGAGCAGAGGGAGGGATTAAGCCTGCAGGGTGCTGAGACACCTTCTGAGATTGGAAGTGTTGGTGGCAAGTATATCAAGTGGCGGGGCTTCCCTGGTAGCTCAGCTGGTAAAGAATCTGCTTGCAATACAGGAGACCCCAGTTTGATTCCTGGGTTGGGAAGATCCCCTGGAGAAAGGATAGGCTACCCACTCCAATATTCTTGGGCTTCCCTGGTAACTTAGATGGTAAAGAATCTGCCTGCAATGCGGGAGACCTGGGTTTGATCCCTGGCTTGGGAAGATCCCCTGGAGGAGGGCATGGAAACCCATGCCAGTATTCTTGCCTGGAGAATCCCTATGGACAGAGGAACTTGGTGGGCTACAGTCCATGGGGTCGTGAAGAGTCAGACATGACTGAGCAACTAAGCACAGCACAGCAGAGATCAGGTGGCTCAGTGATAAAGAACACGCCTGCCAGGCAGGTGACGCAGATCTGATCCAGGATCCAGGAAGATCCCCTGGTGTAGGGAATGGCAACCCACTAGAGTATTCTTGTCTTGGAAATCCCATGGATAGAGGAGTCTTGCAGGCTACAGTCCATGGGGTTGCAAAAGATTTGGACTTGGACTTAGTGACTAAATAGCAGCAGCAGATCTAAAATCTAGGAAGTGGTGAGAACACTCGTTTTTAGAGTAATAGAATCCTGAATCTACCACTTATTAGCTTAGCAAACTTGAAACTTCTTTGAAGCGTAATCCCCTTATACATGACTTGAGAAAAATAATAAATATCTTTCAGTGTTTCTGTGAAAAGTTGGGCTAGTAAAAATTCACCCACTAGGCACATATTATTATAATATGCACAATTCATTGGAATTGTGACAGATATCTGAGCTTTCTACTCAACCACTGAAGCCTAGAATCAGTTCTTTGGGGACCGAGAAATGGTCAAGTCTTCCTGAATTCAGCCACATCTATTAAACAGACATACCTGGTCAACACCTGTATATGTTTCACTTTTTTCCAAATTTTAATGTAGTACCTAAAGCCAACCATAGAAGAAAAGCCCAGGTCACAAACTCACAAAGATAAGAGAGAATGCTAATTTATCTCAGTTCTCCTGAAAACATTTGCTTGGTCCCTATCATAACATGTGCTTTTGGTATGATGGGAAAAGGAGACTGAAGCTGGAGGAAACTAAGAGAGATTGCTTTGGATTTTTAATCACTTTTATAAAAACTGTTCAGTTCAGTTCAGTCGCTCAGTCGTGTCTGACTCTTTGCGACCTCATGAATCGCAGCACGTGCTTACATTTAAATGGGAAATAGCCGTATTGTTATGCTGATGATATCTGTTTTACTAACAGATACTGAGATGCAAGCACCAAGTGTTCATGGACACTGATTCTGCTACAAGTCCTGTTATCATCTCTGTGCCCTCAGCACCTAAAATACTTTATGAGAATTGCAGATTCTCTGTAAATGTCCTTAGTCTCTGTGGCTCAGTAAAGATTCTACAAAAGATGCCTGAAAATTGGGCCAGCCCTTTGGTATTGTGGTATTGGTGTCTCAAGATGGTTTCACAGTAGAATAGAAGTGGCAAGCACGTGGAGTAGTTAATTTTTTTTCCTCTGCATTTTCCACTTATTTTTTTTGAATATTCGGCAAGGTGTTTTTCAAGTCCTGGCCTCTCTCAGATATTCTAGTTAGAATTAGCAGAAGGGTGACTTTTTGATCCTTACTCAATGCATTCATTTAAGTGGAAGCAGGGCACTGTGTTAAGTGTGGTGGTGCCAGAAGTAATTGAAATGGGACAGGTCGAAGTGAAAAGTTAGACTGTGGGGTATAGCTGCATTCCATATATTCCTCTGGAATACTTCTCCAGAGATTATAGCTCCAAAGTGAAAATGCAAAGTTTCTTGGATTTCTTCTATGAAAAAAAGTAAGGATAATGCATTAATTGCCTAATCTTACTCTATAATCTCTCCTTTCTCTGAATTTCTGCTGGGTCTAATGTATGCCTAATGTATACGCTCTGGCTTATGCTTCTTGCTTTACGTAAATCTTTTTTCTTAGTGTCTATATGTGTTCCTTGGAGACAGTGGGCATGCCTTTCACTTATTTTTTGTCATCCTCTCCCTCCAGTGCTTAGCACAATGCAGGCTTCCTGGTCATTGCTGAGTAATTTTAAACCACTGACTCACCTGTGTTGTGTAGAACAGCCATTCTCATTCTGGGTGGACTCAAGGTAGCAAATATACTAGTTTATGTGGAACTCTCTGAGGTCATTAAGATCTTGGCAAACATGAGTGTGGCACAAAAATTCAGGAACAATGCTCTTGAATGACATGTACAACTGGAACTACCAAATTCCCTGCAAAGCTAGTTTAGGGGTAATAACACCACTGTAACTACTTTTAGGTAGTTCTTTGCAGCTTGAAACTTGGTTAATAATGTATTACTCATTTTAACGTCACTAAACTCTGTCCTCTGATCAGAGCAAAGCTCTGTTCTCAAAAGAGAAAATTGGAGTGCACAGAGATAAAGGGCTTAGTGTTTACAAAATGGGTGAGTGGCAGAGCTGATGTCTGAAGCAAGGCGTTCTGCATCCAAATACAGTGTCCTTCCCATCCCTCCACACTGACAAAGTGGATTGCTTTTCTGCACAATAAAACTCTCTGGGACAAGAAGGAGATGCAGATGTATTTCCCTAAATAAGAGAGATGGAGAGATAAAGAGATGATCTTAATCCCAAGTATGATGCATTTGTCTAAAATAATTTCTTCACCTGGACATTTAACAGTCCTGCTCCAGAATCTGGGAAAAGAGACAGAATGTAGCAAGGGGACAGGAATAAATCCTCCTTAGTAAAAAGGAAAGGGTTAAAATTTGACCCTTTGAAAGTTTAAGGTGGACAGTTTAAGGTTTAATTATCTAGATACCAAAAACTAGGCTGAAAGGCTGTTATTTCCTTCCTGATGTCTTTTCAGCTTATAGGGAAAAAGTGAAGGGGGGTGTGTTTGGGGGAAGGGTTAGGGAGGGAAGAATAAGACTCCTTCCTTCTAACAGGCTTTCTTTAAAAAAAAAAAGAAAGAAAAAGAAAAGGAAAGAGAAGCAAACGTTTGCTTCTGTGATAAAGCCACATTTATGTTTAAAACATAAATGAAATAGGGACAGTTCAAGGCACAGGGGCTTGTGTTCTGATTCGGTTGTTTACCATCAATCAGACCGTTGCTTGGCAGACACTGGATGGTTATGAGCCTGAACAAGCTGAAAAGGGGCAGGAAAAGAAGTGGAGGCAGCATTCTTCCTATTTAAAGCTGCATCGCTTGAAAAAAGTTTTCGCAGACTGTGCTGGAGCTGGTGCTGAAAAAGGGGGTTTGCAGAGGCTGCCCTGGGGCTGGTGCTGAAAGAAGAGCCCGCAGCTGACTTCATGGTGCTACAATAACCTTAGAATATACTTTTAACTCCCAGGAGGACCCACATGTCTAATATTTAGACATGATGGCAAACTGGGTGGAAGCAAGACCTCTGCTCATTCTTACTGTTTTATTAGGGCAATTCGCCTCAATAAAAGCCCAGGAAGAAGAGGAGGATGGTGAGTTTGCCGTTTGCTTTCCTTGTCGCGTTTGTTGCACGGTTTGGGAAATGGGTGGAATATTAAGCCTCAGGAAGAGCATGAAGAGGAGGTTCTGGTTTGAAGTTGAGAAGGGGGCTGACAAATTTGCACCTGGGAAACGGCTCGGAAGACAATCGGGGACATTTGTAAATCCGGAGCCTCTACATCTGCCGTTCGAAGAGTACACTACTGAATTCTTTGGGGGAAAGCCTAGGATAAGTCCTTTTGCCTGAATGTGGAGAGTGGGAAGTTTAAAAGAAAAGGAGAGTGCTTAAAACGGAGGGCTAGAGACACTCTTAGTTAGAGGAGGTCTGTTCTGTGGGTTAGAGTTCTCAGAGCAAGGAAAAGTTGCGGCAGAAGCAGAGTAGGGTGGAGCCTTTTTTGTACTGAACTTCAGCTGCTTCATAAAATTCTTTGTTTAGAAAAACCTCTGTAGCCACTCTGATAACTGATTTTTCTTTGTCTTTGGCTCCTTATTCTTGTCTCTTTATAGATTTTTGCATCTTTCCTAGTTTCATTTGTGATCTTACAATCACTTTTGCTTTCTGTGAGACAAGTCTCTTTTCTTTCTCCATGGCAGAGGTTGATAGAAGCCAGATTTCTTATTTTCCCACCCTACTGACTTGACTATCAGGACAGTGGTGGTTCCTTGTTGGAGGCGGAAGGCAGGAAACCGGCATGTCTTATATAATATTTTTATCACGGAGTATTTGCATGGGCATTATTCATTAGACTCAAGTTTCCTTTCTTCCCTTTTTTAAAAATGTAAGATAAATCTTGCCTGGTTACCAATTTTTTTCCTATGAAATTTGCATATGTTAGGGTTGCTTTCTATGGTATGGTTAAGCAAAAATGTGTGGCTGCTAGCAAATATAAGAAAATATTTAAATTGGTTTCACATTGTTAAATCCTTACCCTCCAGGCCTGAAGTTTCAAATACAGACATGTACTCTTTCATAATAGGCCATTAAAGATTTTCATAACAATTTAACATCAAACTCAAGCTTTTAAAACTTAGCACACTTATTAAACTTTTCTGTTACTGTCCTTCATATATATTTTATGGCTGTATACACACATATGTATATACATATGTGTATATATATATATTTAAAACCTGTTTCTGTGTATTTTTGCTCTATAAGTATTCATAAAATTAATCTAGAGACCCCGAGGTCTAAAAAACATTTAGAGTGAAAGTAAGAATCTGGGATGAAAACCCAGGAATCTGTCCAGAGTCCCATAGAGGGGGCACTTTCTGAAATCTTGAAACTTTTATGTTACTTTTTATGTTTTAAAAAAATGAGACAATTCATAGAGGATTAAACCTCTTGAGTTTCCTTGTAATGTTGTGAAAAGCATGTGTAGTTTGGAAGGGCTGGAGAGATAATAGAATAAGAAATAGAAGTCAGGAAAGGGGAGGGAAAAATGCACAAAATTACTATAGCAATAGAAATATCTGAATATAAAAGAAGTCGACTCCCCTCCCCCACCAGAAAAACCAACAACTTTCATTCAAAAATTTACACAACTTTCCTTGTTACTTTATTTTAAGATAAGTAATTTTCATTTATAAGGTATGAAAATAATTGAACATGTGAAAAATGAATGTTTCCTAAAGTAGATGGAGTAGGCCACATGTTAAAAGACCTTCTCAAGTAGCTGTAATTACATTGTAGGTGTTTCTGAAAAATGAGCAGAGTTCAATTTACCTTAATACTAATTTATATAAATGTTAGAATTGTGATGCTTGGTGCAAAAAAGCCCCTGATTCCATACCAACTCTCCTCTCCCCAACATATCCAGATAGCATAGAACATGGAATTCCAAACATTTTACAGAAAAAGGGTAAATTGCTTGCATACATATTGTAAAAGAATGAATTGCTCAGTTATGTTACTCAAGCTAAGAGAATATGTGTGATAAAAATTCACTAGCAAAAGTAAATAGTTAAGGTCTTAATTAAAGGTGATATAAAAAAGAATTCCATAATCCAGGATATTCAGAACTACATAACTTGAACTTACCATGCATATTTTGATTTAAGTTATATTGTGTGAATACTTGGCAATACTTTATTTTTCCTGTTCAGGCTTGTCACAAACTTAATAGAAGAATCAGAATTTTGAAACTCCATGTGATTTTAAGTTTGGAGAAGAGTAAGTTAAGGTAAATGTTTTAAACTAAAGAAGTTTCTAAAGCACACATGCAAACAATATGTTTTTCAAATTTTAGCTCTAAGTCATATAATGTGGTACTGACTTTGTGTACGAATACGTCCTCTTTGAAATGTAGAGACTTATTATCATATGTAAGTACATACTTAAAAGCTTTTATTTTTTTTATTTTCAGGACTTCAAGGTATATTTTTCTTCTGTTTGACTGTGATTATTTTTACCGGAAATTTAAATTTTATATTTTACATAAATTACATATATAATGTCTTATAGGAATACTTATGAATGATGAGATAAAAGAAAACAAAGTTTTAGGCCTCTTAGACCAAAATCATTGCTTCTCACTAAATTTTAAGAACCGAGTTGATTTTTTAAATTCATAAAAGTGAGAAAGTTTGAGAGTTGGACTAAGTTTAGTTGGGACTATTAAGTAAAATTAAGTAAAAAAATGAGTTAAGATAACAAAAATCAGCTTTTCATGAGTTTGTGTGTGTGTGGAAATGTGTTGGTTGTGGAGAGGGGGCACTGCTTGAAGAGATTTTCCCATTTGTTTTTTGTAGGAGAAAATACTAGTGCATTTATACTAATTTTTATATTCCTGAGTAAAGGTCTAATACCTAGGTCTAATACCTAATAAAGGTCTAATATCTAATACTTAAATACAGTCTTGTTATTAGAAGTGGACATACTTAATCTTGGAAAATAATCTTTGATATGAATCATTGTTTTCAACAAAATCACTGCAGATGGTGATTGCAGCCATGAAATTAAAAGACGCTTACTCCTTGGAAGGAAAGTTATGACCAACCTAGATAGCGTATTAAAAAGCAGAGACATTACTTTGCCAATAAAGGTCTGTCTAGTCAAGGCTATGGTTTTTCCAGTAGTCATGTATGGAAGTGAGAATTGGACTGTGAAGAAAGCTGAGCACCGAAGAATTGGTGCTTTTGAGCTGTGGTGTTGGAGAAGACTCTTGAGAGTCTCTTGGACTGCAAGGAGATCCAACCAGTCCATCGTAAAGGAGATCAGTCCTGGCTGTTCATTGGAAGGACTGATGTTGAGGCTGAAACTCCAATACTTTGGCCACTTGAGGCAAAGAGCTGACTCATTTGAAAAGACCCTGATGCTGGGAAATATTGAGGGCAGGAGGAGAAGGGGACGACAGAGGATGAGATGGCTGGATGGCATCACCGACTCGATGGACATGGGTTTGAGTAAACTCTGGGAGTTGGTGATGGACAGGGAGGCCTGGTGTGCTGTGATTCATGGGGTCGCAAAGAGTCAGACACGACTGAGTGACTGAACTGAATTGATTTCAACAACAGAGAAACAGTGGAGAGAAGGAAAGCTACAGAAGCATACTGTTTTATTTCCAGAGACTATAAACGTCAGTGCTTCTCAGAGGTCAGGCAGGTGACATCAACAAGTGAAGCAAGAGAGTGTATATCAACAGGCGATGGAAGGCCTGTGGAGGACTGAAGATGCATGCCCACTTGACTAAATTTGTATCTAATGTTTTCAGAAAGTATTACCTAAGCCAAATACAAGTATATTTTGAATGTCAAGTTTGGCTCACGGATCATAACTTTGTAGCCCTGTTATTTGTAACCCTATACTAGTATCATGGGCCCAAGCCAACTTCTGATTACTAAGAGATGAGGGGCTCACAGAGGATGAGATGGTTGGATGGCATCACTGGCTTGATGGACATGGGTTTGGGTAAACTCCGGGAGCTGGTGACGGACAGGGAGGCCTGGCGTGCTGCAGTCCATGGGGTCACAAAGAATAGGACACCACTGAGCGACTGAACTGAACTGATGGGCTCACAGTTCTTTCTGTAGCATGTGTGCTTAGGCACTCAGTCGTGTCTGACTCTTTGCAACCCCATGGACTGTAGCCCGCCGGGCTCCTCTGCCCATGGGGATTCTCTAGGCTAGAATACTGGAGTGGGTTGCCATGCCCTCCTCAAGTGGATCTTCCCAACCCAGGGATCTAACTCAAGTCTCCTGCATTGCAGGCGGATTCTTTACTGTCTGAGCCAACAGGGAAGCCCTTTCTATAGCATGGCCTCCTGTATTTTTATTATATTATGTCTGGCATTTATCTCATCATTCAAATATAAATATTAAGAAACAATGCTTAATACTCAGCAGTACTTGGATGGGATCATTTTAAAGGCAGTAGAGAATGCAAATATATAGTTGAAGACACTTGTTCACTCATAAATTGTTTTAAACTTTTTACTGTTGAAATAGATACTTTGGATCATACTCATGTAGGATATGCACACTTTTCTTTTACAGTGAATATTTTAAGCTAGGTCCACCTGCATATAGGAGAATATAGTAGTTTAAACAACAAAAAAGTGTTTTGTGTCTTCTTTTATAAGCTTCTAGTTTAGTAGTGAAAGGCTGGTTTACCAGCTCTACAGAATCATCAGGGATTCAGTTTTTTTTCTAGCTCTCTTATATTCCTAGGGTACAGTCCTTGATGTTCTAAATTCCTAGACAGTTACTGGAATCCCAGCCATTATATTTACTTTCCTGGCTTCTAGATAGAGAATAGGAGATAAAGGCTGTGATTCTTTTTTAATGCAGATTGTTAAGTCATATCATTTCTACTTACTTGTAAGTCATGTGGTCACACAAAGCTACAAGGGCTGCTGGGAAATGTAGTCTTAGCTGGGTAACACTGACAATGTACTCTGTTGAATAGAGTTATGGAGGCTATAAAAGGGTGAATAGCTATTAGGAGGCAACTGTAATCCTGGCCAAATATGGGCATAATTGTCAACCACTTTCATGGAACAGATCTGGTTTCAATGGACAGCATATAGTCGAGTAACCAGATTTACCCTGGTTATCGTTCATTCCTGAGTAGAATACAAAGCCAAAAACACCGGATGGCACTTAAACATTAGGTTTTTATTCTTTACAATTCTTTCTGTAGTCTCTTCAAATAAATTTTACTTTTATAAAAATTAGAATGAGGCTTTATTTTGGAGAGTATTTCTCTATATGTGATTGGTAGATTGATAGGTACAGTAAATTTTTTACATTGACAAATGGAGTGTAGACTTTGATCATGACTCTTTAGGTTAGTTGGTAAGCAATCCACACAGATCAATGCTGAGCTGGTTGCATAAAAAAATCACCTGAAGAGTTTGTTGCCAGTGTAGATTCTAGGTTCCTCTTGCCCCCAAATATCTTGATTTGGTGGTTGTGGATGGGATTTGGGAAGCTTTCTAGGTGATGGATTCATGCTGGTGAACCACTGTGTTAAGTCTCTGCCTAGACTCTTGATCTTGATGTGGCACCAGTTGGCTTCCTCTTCTAAGGCTACACACTGTGACTTTGCTAATAATTTGCTATTCTAGTCATTCCTTTCACTTACAAGCCTGCTTATTTAAAATTTATAGATAAGATATTGTGAATTCACAATCATTTCTGGCAAAAATACTCAAGACCCAAATCCTCCTTATGGCAAGTTAGATGAATCATTCTACTATACAAAAGACACACTATTAAAATGTATTTCCAGGTGACTATATAGTCTTCTTTTTCTTTCTTTTACTTCCTGCTCTTCACACTTTTATCATATCCCCACAGGCCAAAGACTCATTCTAGAAGTGCACATAATGCCATATGTTAAGTAAAAACGTCAAAAGGAAGTTTTGTTTTGAGAGGAGGAGACTTAGAGATTAAAGTTATGTTAATCTATTTTTTTTTCTTTTTTAAAGCAAATAGTTTGTTCCTACTTGAAGGAGAATTCATGTATCATTTCTTAGTCTTATATGGCAATTTATAAAATATTTAAAATTGGATCAGTCACTTTTTGACTGATGTTTTGTGTTCTGAGATTACAACACTGAAAAGTTCAGATTTACATGTGAGAGATATAGTAATAGTAGGAAAAAAAGACTGAAGTTATTAATTATTAATTTACCTGTTATGTACATTTTGGCAAGTTGAACAAGTTTATATAAGACAGTGGAATTGCTAGGAATATACTGACAATTCAGTTTTCCTCTAAATTTCTTTTCATGTAAATTTCATGTGGCTTTTTCTAAATTTTATTTAATGCTGAAGAGCTATTACACACAAAGGGTATCTATTCTTGGCATTTTTGTGAAATGTAGTCTATCCAGTGAACAATTTTTCTTTGAAGTTGTGACTGCATTGGTGGCTTTAGTGTTTTTACTTTATTTTATTGGTATGTTTAAATCTAAACTCTTCAACAAAAATCAGGATGGTTCCATCTTATACTGAGTATTTGTCCTAAGGAACAGTGTATCAGGGACATTATGATAGCACAAGATTTTCCTTACCCACTTGTTGTCTTCTACAGAGAAGTAACATTAACACTGTTAAAAAGTTAGCATCAATAAATCAATGAACGCTGTCTCTATAGCTTTCTGGTATAATTTTCAAAGTCAAAAATGTTTGTGTGCTTTAAAAATTTTTTTTTTAGTTTACATCTGGGAAGGAGGAAAGACAGTCTCACAATTGGTTTTCTTTCCTTTTTCTTTCTGGGTGTCTGCTCAATCAGAATTATAAGTTCAGTTTCAAGATGACACTATTGCTTGCAACATAAGCATCATAGCCTTGTTGTAGCCTATATACTTTAGTAAGTAAAGTAAGCCACGGTCTAACCATCATTGGAAGGACACCTGGATTCTGATCCGTCTTTGCTATTTAGGAGTTCGGCAACCTTTAGACTCATTTTTTTGAGGGCAGGAGGAGAAGAGAGTGACAGACAATGAGGTGGTTTGGTGGCATCACCAAATCAATGGACATGAGTTTGAGCAAACTTCAGGGAAGCCTGCCATGCTACAGTCCATGGGGGTCACAAAGTATCAGACACAACTTAGTGACTAAACAACAACAAACCTTACCAAACCTTTGGGTCCTTATCTGAATTTGAAGAAATTATACACACCCCTGTCAATCTGATGGAACTCTTAAGAGGGTCATTTGGGAAGTTTACCTGAAGGCAATTTTAGAGCATTTACATGAGACTCACAGAGTGATATTTTGGTCTGATCTCAGTCATCACAGCTATAAATCTTGGTGGCATAAATTTTACTTTTACCAAATCTTTGAATTTGCTTTGAAGAACCTTCTGGATTTGTCCTCCTTCTGTATTTTGTTTGTTCTCCATCTCCTGGGGCAAGTTGCTCCATTAATCATGCTCTCTTTTCCATAACTTCAACAACTTCCTTTCTATGAGCTCTTTCCCCTTAGCCTGTAAACGAGCTCAGCTCTCTCCCAGGGCCTGTGTCTGGCTTTCACCCTTTCTTTATTCTTAGCCTAGCTGCTTTAAAGGAGCGGAACAGTTTCCGGTCTGACTCCATGCCCTCACTCATCCTATGCACTCTCACTTTTGCTCCCTCTGTTCCTTTTAAGCTTGTCTAGTAATGTGTGACTTTCCAGAGGACTCCTTTCACCTACTGTTAACAACCCCAGCTTTCTTGAAAGGCTGTGCTCTGAAGGTTCTCCCTTTACCTTCCTGACCTTTCCTTCTCAGCTTCATGGGCTCCTTCTCTCTCTCTCTCTCTCTCTCTTTTTTTTTTATCCTGTAGCACTTTGTTTTCTCATAGGACTTAGTCCACTGGTTCTGTCTATTCTCTTCCTAGATTATCTAGGAATCTTACTCTCAGGGTTTTGCTTAACAGCTAATTGCTGATCATTTTCAAATCTCTCTCTTCAACCCTGACCTTCCACATGAACTTCAGAATACCCGGTTTCCCACTGGCTGGTCCATAACCACTTCAAGTTCAGTGTACCCAAAACTCAACACTATCTTTGCTTCCAGACGGGATCATCTTTCTCATGTATTCTTTATGTCAGTTAATGGCAACATCATCCTACTTGGTTATTCAAGCAAAATTCTAATCAGTTACTAAATTCTGCCATTGTACCTGCTAAATATTTCTCAAATATACTTCCTCTCCATTTCTACTACAAATACCCCAGTTTAAGCTCTCATGGATTACTGCTTTTTACTGCAATAGCATGTAAGTTTGTCTCTTTGCCTCCCATGTGGCTACTTCCCACCTGTACCTATTGGGACCACCTCTGTTACTATTGTGTTATAAAACTAAAATCTGATCACTTCATTACCTTCCTTAAAATCTTCCATTGACTCCCATAACTTGAGGAAGGAATGATGTTCAAGCTCCTAAGCAAAGCATACAAGACCTTTCATGATCTGTCTCATGTCTAGAATTTTAGTCCGCTGGCTATCATTCTTCGCCTCAAAACAAGGAACTGCCTGTAATTCTCACCTCCCATGACATACACGCACACACACTTTTCTTTAGTCTACTTCCAAGGTTCCACTCCATGTCATAGATTTATTTTATGTATTAGGTATATGATTGCTATTCCTTGCACATAGGCCAATTGAATATTATTTTTTTTAAATCTAAAAAAATCTCTCCCACTATTTACTCATTCAAATATGAGTGAACCAATTTCAGATTCAGATTTTTCAAGTTATATTTGCATATTCTTGAGTAATTTTCTTGAGTGCTCTATGTTTTAGTTTTCTCATCTATAAAATTAGAATAGTAATATTTACCTTAAATAATTATTTTGAAGACTATCATGTATTAAACCACCTACATAGTAGTATGGTTCCTGACAAAGAGCAGGAGCTCATCAAATGATTATTGATACTATTATCTAACATAATTATCCAGTTAATATTATTATTCAACTATTTAATAATATAACAATAATAATAAATGCTTATTGGGTAATTATAAGAACCAAAATGTTAGATGTTATGGAAAAAATATAGAAAGAACTTTTCTCTCAAAGAGATTAAAATTATTGTAAAACTTAAAATGCAAATTTTATTTACTACGGTCACTTAGGCAATGCATCAGTATTTTATCTAATATCTAAATAAGCTATATTTTAAGCTTATTTATACATTTTGCCCTTCAAATAGAAGAGCTTTACTGTAGTGTCTTCTTGTGTAGGTTTACTATGGGAAAAAAAAAGAAGCAAAAACCTCTTTCCATTAAATACTTTCTAAGGGCCATGTGATTTGAAGCATTACTCCTGCTCTCCTGACACCCCCCACACATTTCATTCTCTGTGATTGTCTCCAAGATGTGAGCAAGCCAAGCACAATCCATTCCATGCTGCAGTGCTGGTCTGTCTACCAGCTCTGTCTGTTTCAGAGTTTATTTTCTGAAAATATGATAGTCATAAAAGTCTGTATTAAAAACTGGAAGCTTATTTTCCACCCTGCATTGCTCTGGGTTGCATCTGGAATGAGAGGAATTGCTTCACTGCATGGGGATTTACAAGGCAGCTCCCAGGACTATTTGGATACAGTAGTGGGAGTGACCATCTTTTCCCAGATTTTGCAGCAAGTCTCCTCATTTTCCAAAGGCTGCTGGTTTCTTCACTCCCTTCACTCCCAGGAGATTTTTGTGAAATTGACTCCAGAAAGCAGACACTGATGTAAAATGTAGGCACATTCTTCATGCTCATACTTTCCTTATTTTGCTGTCATTTTCTTTCTTCTCAGTTTTTCAAACTTGAACAAAATGATGGGTTTCACTTGGAAGAAGGTATGTGCATGGGATTTCACCAGATAGTAGCTATGAATTCCTTTAATTAAATTTTTTTGTATTCAATAGAGCTGTTCTGTGGCCATCAGCTTCAGAGTTTTTCATTATGGAATTTAAAAATATGGACACTTCCCATCGAAAATACAACTTATTTATAGAGATTTAATATTTTCATTAAAAAGTTTAACTGCTTAA
The DNA here is from genome assembly GCF_054371585.1 of Giraffa tippelskirchi. Lineage (NCBI taxonomy): Eukaryota > Metazoa > Chordata > Mammalia > Artiodactyla > Giraffidae > Giraffa > Giraffa tippelskirchi. The sequence goes on from NC_137277.1 coordinate 70,114,050, forward strand.
ATAGCAGTTATATAGTTATTATTTGCTCCTGAGGTAGAAGAACCTATCAGATTCATTTATGCTGGTTTGAAATTATTTTTGAATTTTTTCTTTCTCATTCTTTCCAGAACTTTCTATTGAAGAAATGATTAAGTTACAATTTAATTCAGAACATTATGCTTCTCATTTAGTGCTCAACTTTTATCTAGAGTTTCTGATAGGATGGACTGGTGGGTGAACAGTGAAGTTAACTGTTTACCATGGGAAGATGAACTGCAAAGAAAAAGTTTCTAGTTTTCTGGTCTTTAGCTACAAACACAAACCCTCTGAAGTTTTATAAAGAAAGCTTATATTTTCTTTTGAAAGGCAGAAGGGCACTGGCCATTCTAAGGCAAATGAGTGATTCTGATATAGGAATCTTCTTTCACATGAGTTTGTGCTGAAACAAAGAAAAAAACACTTGGGGTCAATGAAGGAGGAGCAATTGAACATTCCATTGACAGCTTGTGTTTAAGCTTTCAGGTGCTACAAGTGTTCTGTCTTTCTGAGTATTCACCAAAAAAATGACTTCTTTTTTCATTCCTTCACTGCTTCCTTTTAAATGTGGATTTCTACAGGTTAGATTAGGCATGTGTTTGTTTGTGTTTTTATTTTCTCCCTTAGACGCAGTAAAACTGAACTGAATTTTATTGAGAAACAACTAATAAGTTCCTGAACCAATGGAATTCTTATTAGCCTGGGAAGATTTCAGGATACTTATGGTCAATTTCATTAAAAAAAAAAAAAGTGGGCTCCTTTATGAATCAAGATTAAAACAATGAGTTCTAAAGAAATTAATCAGTGGATGCATTCAAAGTTCCATTGGCAGTGTTTGTGTTTGGGTATGTGGAGGATGATGAAATAAAATTAAATTAAGTGTTTTATGATAATTAGTACTTTCATGATATTTTGGTACATTCAGGATATAAATATTTCATAAAATTGTTAAAGCTATACTCACCTGATCTACCTTGTACCCCCTCCACATCTATTCTGTGGATGCAATGTTGCTAAAGTCCTAGGAGGACAGGCAGTTCCAGTTCTAAGAAAACAGTTTCGAAGTGGATGACTTTTCAATTTTTTTTAAGGGAAATATGCTTTAAACTTTCAGTTTGAAGGAAAGGCATTCAGGAATCTACCTGAGAATCAAGATCTCACACTGAAGGTTTATTTGGATGTCTTCTTCTCAAATATGGGCTTCCCAGGTGGCCCTGGCGGGAAAGAACCCTCCTTCCAACGCAGGAGACTTAAGAGATATGGATTTGATCCCTGGATGAAGAAGATCCCCTGGGTTGGGAAGACCCCCTAGAGAAGGGCATGGCAACCCACTCCAGTATGCTTGCCTGGAAAATCCCATGGACAGAGGAGCCTGATGGACTACAGTCCATGAGGTCTCAAAGAGTCGTACACACTGAGCAACTGAGCATTCACCCAATCTGAGTGTATTATTATATGGTAATTTGCCTTTTATGATTTTTCCCCAATATTCTCTGGCCATCAAAATCAGCTGACATCATGGCTCTGGGTGAAAGTCCCAGTACTGGGTGGACTCTATGGCTCACACTATAGGCGGATGAAACACAGCTGTCACGGACATTCTGTGTTTGTCCATGGATGGTTCCACAGTCAAGACATTAGAATCGCTTCAAATCCATTCTAATAGGAACTGAAAGTTGACTTCGTATAATCAAAATTGTCCACAGGATTCCCACTGTTTCTGAAGAGGATATTTGAGTTTCTTCAGAATAGAACTGTATGATTGTGCATCATATAGAAGATATAAGTACATGGGAAGATGAGTTTTCTGTGGGTACCCAAGGATACCAATTAACAGTTGGCACAGATAGCCTCATTGAAGGCTATTGTGTCTTGTGGGATTTATTCGGAAAGTTTGAAAGAGGCTGGGAAAGTTTGTAATATCTCTTAATTTTTTTTCTTTGATTTCTCTAATTTTTTTAATCCTATATGCCTAAGACATGTTCATTTTGGAAAGAACACATAAATAAACACAACCACAGTCCTGTATCTCTATTTTTTTGAGCTAACAACATAGATACTTGTAACTAGGCCAAATAGGCCATAGGAATAGTGGGAAGAGGGTAGTGTCTCACAGTTAGATTTTTTTAATTCTGGGAAATTTCTTCAGCTCCTAATTACTACCATCTTTCTACACTTAGGACCTTTAACAGTGAACAGTTACTACTTTTAAAAGTTCTCCTTTTCTGTTTAGTTTCAAAAAGCAATGAACAGAGCCTGGGTCTTTGGAGTCTCACATTTGAATCCTGCGTTTTTTGCAACCTTGTGACCTTGAGCGAGGTACGGACCTTTGAGATTCAGTATTCTCATCTGCATATTGAAAAATCGAATTGCAATTTATAGGCACTGAAGAAGAGTGGATATTATTCTTTTAGGATGAATCCTCTGATTGGGCCATTAGAGTTTTCCCCATAACTGAAATAATTTTTATCAGACCATTCCTAGTTACTAAAATGGTAAGAGAAAGGATGGAGGAGCAGAAGTCCTGCAGCAGAACAGGGCCGGGGATGGGGGTAGGGAGGAGTAAAATGGTGATAAGAAATTTTGTTTATTTCGTGCTTTTCCCTTGGGCCAGGCCTGTGCGCAGCTCTTGATTATTTACAAAGGAAAAGCAAACCAGCACAACTCCTGAAAGTTTTACTTTGGTATAAGGATGCATTCACAAACTGAGGGAATTCTGCTCTTTTTTTCTATTATAACGATTTTGGTAATTGTTTGAACATTTGGTTCATGTAGAGTTGTTCCAGAAAAGTGAAAGTATGCTCAATACATACAGCATTTATTTCTTTTCTTGAGATTTTACTGGTTCAAGACAGACTTATCTGGACCCTGGCAATGCTTTTAGGAGGGAGGGTGTGCGCCTCCACCTGGCTGGTCAAGGTAGAAGGAGCTGTGTGAGCTCATCCCACTTCTAATTCAACATGGCAACAGGGTCCACGGAGCACTCGGCCCTGCATCAGACAACTCTAGTAAAGTCCCGATTCTTTCCTCATAAATTGCTTATAAATATAATATGTTAGAACCTTAATTTTCTCATTTATAAAACTGGGATAATACTTTTTATTTTGCTATCTCACAGGTTCAGAATGAAGAATTCATAATAATGTCTGCAGAAATTCCGTGTCAGATTTAAAAGCCTCAGTAAGGGTCTATATGATTTATTGTAATGAAATTTTAGATGAAGATAAAATAAGTGTTTTATTTTAGGTAAATGAGAATATTTATAATCCAAAGGAACAGAAAATTCTTCATGGAAATGAAAGAAAGCAAAGTTAGTGGGTTTCTTTAAAACCCTGAATTGCAGAGAGTAAAATACCTTGCTTAGATAACCATCCAGAAAACTCTCAAAGCCCCAAAATAGGAATTAAATAGGAAAAAATGAGAATAGAGACCTTGCCTTGAGGATAAACAGAACAGATGGAAAAGCAAAACGTGATTTTTCTAATATAACTGGACTGCAGTCTCTCTACAAGCAAAAATGTAGCTTCCTGGCAGAAGGCTGAATCCACTGTTATTATTACTTTTTCCCTATTCATCTCTCATCAGGAAGTCTGTCTCAAAATCAAAGTTAAGTTCTAAGGGCCTGTTTGCAGCATGGTATCCCTTTTCCCTGGGTCAGAAGGTGACTGTGAGACAGAAGTTTAAACTGATGATAAATATCCACAGCAATCTGAGCCAAGTGTTTAGACAAAGGTTCCATCATCCCTCAAGCTTGTCTACTTTCTGGTATATTTTAAGACTCTCTACTTGTTCAGAGAGAAACATGCAGTTAAAGAGATGAGGGCCTCAACTAAATAGACTGTTTCTTTCTTTCATGAATGAATTGTTGAAATAATTTTAAAGAAAAGTTTCTAAATTAAAACTAGTTTCTAAATTAAAACTAGCATTCTAGTTGTAGCTCTGTCATGAACTAAACTGGTGATCTTGTGGAAGTGATTTAAAATCTCTGGGCCTCAGTTGCCTCCTCTGTAAGACCTGTGGTATATTATCCAGGGCTACTTCCTGCTCTAAAGGTCTAGGACTATAGAAGGTTTACATAAACTTACTCACACAGGTCAGATTTGTGCTATACCACCAAGAAGAATTTCATGTATGAGTTTTGGTAGATTGAGGCATTATGCATGATTTCTGTAGGTAATATCTTTCTGTACTTTTAAATTAGGATTTGAAGTTTTGATCCAGGTTTCTGGTTATTTACCTGTGTGTAAGGCTGAGCGCTGAAGAATTGATGCTTTAGAGCTGTGGTGTTGGAGAAGACTCTTGAGAGTCCCTTGACTGCAAGGAGATCAAACCGGTCAATCCTAAAGGAAATCAATCTTGACTATTCATTGGAAGGACTGACGCTGAAGCTGAAACTCCAATACTTTGGCCAGCTGATGTGAAGAGCCGACTCACTAGAAAAGACCCTGATGCTGGGAAATATTGAAGTCAGGAGAATGGGACAGATGGTTGGATGACATCACTGACTCAATGGACATAAGTTTGAGCAAGCTCCGGGAGATGGTGGAGGACAGGGGTGCCTGGCATGTTACAGTCCCTGGGGTTGCAGAGTCAGACATGATTGAGTGACTGAACAACAACAACAATGTGCTAAGTCGCTTCAGTCATATTTGACTCTTTGCGACCCTATGGACTGCGGGCTGCCAGGCTCTTCTGTCTATGGGATTCTCCAGGCAAGAATACTGGAGTGGGTTGCCATTCCACCCTCCAGGGAATCTTCCCAATCCAGGGACTGAACCTGAGTCTTACGTCTCCTGAATTGGCAGGAGACTACCTTAATATGATTTATTTAAGAAACGCAACTTCCAAAATGATCTGTTTTCCAGTGAATGGCTTTTCAGGTGTCCTAGATGGCTCAGATAGTAAAGAATCTGTCTGCAATGCAGGAGACCTGTGTTCGATCCCTAGGTTGAGAAGATCCCCTGGAGGAGGGAATAGCTACCCACTCCAATATTCTTGCCTGGAGAACCCCATGGACAGAGGAACCTGGCAATCCATAGGGTCACAAAGAGTCAGACCTGACTGAAGTGACTTAGCACACACACACACACAAATGGCTTTACAGAGTTTCTAGACTTTGTTGTAAAGGTAATTGTGAAAAAAAATTCCAAATAATCTGGCAATAAGTTTTGTATATTTCAGATTAATTTTGAATTTTTCAATTAGAAAATATGTAAATGCATTCAGTGCTGTGTTATACTATTTCAATCATCAGACTTGATGCTCTATAAATATTTTTTGGTGGGGATAGTGGTCAAAGTTTAGTGGCATCCTAGGATCTTGCCCTTATGGCTGATGAATTTGTCTTTGCAGTGAGGACATTGCTTACTTTTCCTGGCAATCTGCTGAACCTACTAAACTGCTATTTTATCTAGCCTTTTAAAAAAAGTTGGAAGGAAGGAAAGATAGAAGGAAGGAGAATTTTGGGAGATATGTACACATTTAGTTTGAATATTTAGAAGGTTTAATTTAATCCATTGATATTTTTTAAGCACATGGGGTTGCAAAGAGTCACGACTGAGTGACTGAACAGCAACACCATGCTAAGTTGCTTCAGTCATGTTTGACTCTTTTCGACCACCTGGACCGTAGCCTGCCAGGCTCTTCTGTCCATGGGGTTTTCCAGGCAAGAATACTGGAGAACTTTTTGGAGCATGCTACTTGCCCCCCATTTTCTTCAGGGAAAATTAGGAACTCCATTTTTGTGTTTTATTTCCCAGTTTTCCTCCTTCACTGATAGTGATTTAGTTCTCTAAACATTTAGGTACCCAAGATCTGCTAGAATTTCACTCCCAGGCATTCTGGGAAGAAAATAGCCTTAAAAATGTCTTGACAAGAAGTACGTTTGTTTAATTAAGGTACATGAAAAATTTAAATTAAAAATCTGATAAGATTTTAAAGAGGCCCTCACAAATGCTCACAATCCATGTTAAAATCAGAAATACCCGTGGGAGAAAGCTGTCAGGTTTTATATTAATGTACTCTTTGATAATGAGATATACTTGGTCATCTTAAAGCAGATAACAATAATTTACTTCTTTGGGGAATATAAATCTCATTCTATTCTCAAAAACCATTATGTAAATGTTTTAGTGACAGAATTTGCCTCAGATGATTTTGAAAAATTTGACTTATTTTAAAGAGATAGTTCTCTGATCTCAAGCAATGATGATTTTGACTTGCTTTTCTCTACAGAGCAGTATATTCCCACCATGCAACCTACTTTCATCCCTTCATTATTTATTATAATGATTAATGAGTACTCATTGTTAACCAGGCACTTTACTGAATGATACAGAAACAAGTATTTAACCTCCCCGCTGCCCCACCCACTCCTCCCACCGCTTCTTGCTCAGGGAGTTAATTGTCTAATGAGTACGAATAAAAATCAAGAAGGATTGACTACTAAATATGAACAACATCACTCTGTCTGTGATGGAGGCCAACAGGATGCAAGACGGTGTCTAGGAGGCATCCCTACCACACAGTGCCTAAGAGGTGGAAGGTGGGATGCGAGGTCAGGGAAGGTCTCAGCGGAGGGAACGCCTGAGCAGTCTTGCCCTGCATTCACCCCATTATTTCCTCTGTCTGTAAGTCATCCTGTTCTAACACATCCACATCCTTCAAATCATAGTCAAGTCTGATGTGTATCCTCTTTGAAACCTTTAGATTATGCTCTTTTCTCTAAACTATAGCACTTCTCCTTTCTTTGACATAGTTAGCAGTTAATAAAAACCTTTCCCACATAACCCATTGTCTTAATTTCACTTAATAAATGTCATTGGGGAAGAAAATGGTAACCTACTCCAGGCTTCTTACCTGGGGAAATCCCATGGACAGAAGGATCTGGGTGGGCTACAGTCCATGGAGTTGCAAAAGAGTCGGACACAACTCAGTGAATAAACAACAATAGTAAATGTCATTGGTTCCTTACTTATATCATATGTCCCTTGAGTGTAAAGACCATTTCTCAAACCCAGAAAGTCAGATACAGATTCGGTGCTATGCATATATCAGGTACTCAATAAATGCTTGTGATTAACAGTTTGAACAAATTAAATTTCTCTGACGATTCAAATCAAATGCCTTCTCTCCATTGATCGTCAGATTGTTGTCTAATTATATTACTCAATCTTGCTTGTTTTTACATTCATAACAGCAAATTTTAAACAATGGAACCAGCTTTTACATATAGGTTAGCTGTATTTAGTGTACTTTTGTGTGAAGCTGCATAAAAATACCTACCTCAAAGCACACTAATTGACTATTAAATACAAACGTAAGTTAATTTTATAACTTACCTATTTTATTTATCATGATTTTACTCAAGTTATAGGGATGCAAAGATATACTACCTGTATTTAAGGGACATCCATAATGAGAGCGATAGACATATGAACAAATAATTGTAAAACAATATAATAATAAATATGATGAAAAAGAATTGCATGGGAGTATCCAACTCACCTATTAGAGCAAAGGTTGGTTTCCTGGAGGAGATAAATCCAAATATGAATGATGAATGCACAGTAACCAAAATGAGATAAGAGGAGCAAGTAAATAGTATGTAGATGGGAAAAAGATACTTGAAATACTCAGAAGTAAATTTAGTATTGTTTCACAGGAGACTACAACTACTTTGATGGCTTGGAGAATGGACTGTAGCATGATCTCATTTATTATTAATTGTTGTTTAGTCACTAAGTCATGTCTGACTCTTTGTGACCCCATGGACTGCAATGCTGGGTTCCTCTGTCCATGGGATCCTCTAGGCGAGAATACTGGAGTGGGTTGCCATTTCGTCCTCCAGGGGCTCTTCTCAACCCAAGTATCAAACCTACGTCTCCTGCATTGGCAGGAGGATTCTTGGATACTACTGAGCCAATAGGGAAGCCCCATTTATTATTAGAGACTTGACTTTTGGGGATAATTTATTACTTATTTTAAAATTCAATACAACAACAACAGAGACAGACGGTATAGACTTATTTTTTTCTTTCCCTATTTATTAAGCAACTTAGTTGTTAGGGGAAGAAGAGATAAAGGACCATAGGTAGAGTCAAATGAGGATTTTTGTTTTATTTTGTTTTCAGATGACAACTCATAAACTGAAAGAAAGAGTCTCTTGGAGGGAGAGATGTCAGATGTCAAAGATACAGAAAGAAAAGGGGTATAGACTGACCAGGATTTAGAAAGATGCAACACTGGGTGCAAGGGGAGAGGAGTTAGAGTCTAAGAGAGATTGGCTATTGTATGTGACTTTAGATACAGGGAGGTAAAGATGCAGGTGTAGCTTCAGGAGAAAGAGATATGTTTGGGGTACAAGAGGTAAGGGTGTGATTGTTCATGTTTGAGCACATCAACTCTTTTTATTGTCTCAGTCATTTTAATGTCTCAATCATTTTTAATGTCGCAATCATTTTAATGCAGCTATTTTAATTTAAATTAAAATTGAATCAACTTAATTCAAACAGAGTACATATACTAGAATGTTGTTTGAGACCAATGTTTCACCTATTGCTCTGCTTGTGCTAGCATCATGTAAAGATTAAGTTATCAGTAAATCATTTGTTTTTATTGTGAATGTCAGTTAGATATCAAACAGTTGCTCAAAATGCTTGCATCATGACACGTGATGTCCCTTTTTCTGACTAGGCAATGTGTTGTGCTTTTGGATAGTCAGCTTCAAATTTCCATCAGTTACTAACTCTCCCCACCCCCACTTCAGCCCCACTAAAGGCCAACTGTTACTAAATTACAACAACAAAAAGAGATTCACTTTCTCAGAGGCAAGGCTAGAGTAGTCCAGCCTTTATAGGCCAGTAAGCTATATCCAGTTGATGTTTATTTTTAGATTTTTCTGCTTTTATTAGTCATAATATCACACTATACCTAAAAAAAAAATATTGTACAATTCACAAAGTACATCCACTCATTTGATGTCCATGTAAAACTAAGCACCTTAGATTACAGATGAGGAAATTGATATGCATAGGCATAAATGATGCAGCAGATACTGGAGAGAGAACCTAGGTTTTCTGGCTCCCAGTCCAAGACTCTTTCAGCTGTATCTCATAGAGAGAAGAAAAGGAAAGAGAAAGACAGTTTTAGTTACCAAGAAGAGCACTTCACACTACTATATGGAAATCATTTCTATTCAGTGCCACATTCTTAAAGACTTCAGTAGGACCAAACCTGTGACAGGCGATGATTAGGGAAAGTATAAATCTATCTTGTAGAAGCTTAAATATTTTTTTAAACCTGGAATTTAGAGATTTTCATGAAGACTGTAGTGAGGAGGAAAGAGCCAAACAACTTTTGATTTATCCAACTAAAATTTTTACTTGAGATGTAATAGGAAACCTTGTCATCTGAAATCTGCATAGCTGTGAAAGCAAATGCAATCACAGGCTGTGTTACAGTGCAAGAAGCAAAAGTGACTTTTGGAAAGAAAAACTAATGCTGATTTAGTGTTTAGTGAGATCCCTCTAACTATTAGGCTTTCTGTCCTGGCTTTATGCACCTCACTGACTATAAAATTAAGGAAACCATCATTGGCCATATATTTATTGAGTATTTCATTGATCCTTAACTACTAAGTGCCATATTAAAGATAGAAAGTAGAAAGAAAAATAATAAATCACCTTTATATTGAAGAATCCCATTATGAGAGACCCAATCAGTTATGTATTTTTGTAAAAAGACGTGAGGGATGTGTAGGTAACAACGTGTGTAGATCATCTTAAGCTGGTTTATAAATTAGTCAAAAACTATAAATATCAGACATCTAAACCAAACACTTTCAATGGGAGTATCTGCAATGAAAATATTTATTTGCTAAGAAAATATTTTTTATTCCTACTGTAGTGACATTTTTGGTCAAAAGATTTGTAAGAGTTTCCACTGATATAGTTACAAATGAGTTAAAAGTTTAATCACCTGCACAAATGTTTTACCAATTTGTGTACATGCTGCCATTGATAATCACTCAAGCTGCCAATAAGAAATATTTATTTGACTTCTGTGTACCAAGTCAAGTGCTATGGTGCACTTAACCCATATATTTATTAATAAATTAGAAAGTAGAATCCTTGATTCCAAACCATGAGGAGTTTCTAATTTAGTTGGAAAGTAAACACTTGAAATAATTAGGCTAAGAAATAGAATATGTAACATGAAGTAAAGTACATTAAACCTTTCAGAATAAGCCTAGAGTCAGTTCAGGAGAGGGGAAAAACAGCTGGAGTTGTCAGGAAATGAATGAAGGTTTCAGAGGGGAAGCAGACTGGAGGATGTAGTGTTGTGAGAGCTATCAGAAGTGTTCTAAACAGAAATCAATGTCATTTGTATCACCGAGAGCCAAGGGAAGGGTGATGGAGACAAAGTTCTGGGTCTGGCAGTGTAGAGTTTCCTGTTCACCTTTGAGAGTGGTTGTCCAAGCAGTTAAGAACCAAAGCAAAATTTCCACAGGTCAGACTTCTTGTATATTCTAAATATACTGATTTCTGAACTAATTTCATGTAGTGGCCATTTAGGTCGTATATTTAACTAGACTGTACTCAGCTAGTTTTAGTTCTGTACTGTTTTCTAATTCGAATGGCTTATTGGCTGTCATTAATGAAATGACAGATATGATCTGTTGGTGTTTCCATTATGTTAATATTTTTAGTGCCAGGAAATGTTTGTAGTTCAGGTTAGGTATTACAAAAAGTAGAGAATGGTGATCTTGGATTAGGTAGATAGCTGGATAAAATTCTCTTTGGCTTGATGATATTTAATCTACATGTGAGAAGAATACTTGCTGTTAGCATGAAAGTAGCATAAATTTCCATAAATTACTCAATAAAGTCATCCCTATGGAGTCAGTCATTGCACATATCTTCTGCTATCATTGCACTGATACTCAGAGACTAATCTATTAAATATTGGTATGATTACCTAAAAATCTTGACTTTCTTATTACAATTCTACATACACTTATTAGACACTGCTGTGGTCCAGATACTGTGTGAAGCTGTAGGGATACTGCAGTGGATAAGACATATAGTCTCTCTAGAAAGAGAGGAAAAACCAAGTACATAGAATGGGAATGTTTAAAAATTTAATCGTCACAAATAAAGTACTATTTTCTATTTAGATCAAGAAAAAGTCATATATGTATATCTGCATGTGTGAGTGAGTGCTCAGTCATGTCCGACTGGATCCCATAGACTGGCCCTCCCCGCTCCCCTGTCTGTGGAATTTTCCAGGCAAGAATACTGGAGTGGACTGCCATTTCCTCCTCCAGGGGATCTTGGCAGGCGAATCCTTTACCACTGCACCACCTGGGAAACCCTATCAGATAAAAACTGTTTATTACTTCAGTGATTTCATTGAGGCGAAAAATATTGTTTCTTTAAACCAGGACATACCAGAGGGAGTAGGGCATTTTGACCAAACTCTGGGCAAAGTTTTATTTCAAGCAAGAATACCACAAAACATTTAGTTCCACTGAAGAATTAGCCCACGTTTTATTTTTGTCATCCAAAGCACTTTATATTCCAGACTTCCTGTAACTGGTATGTGTGAAATACACTTTGAAGCAGACAATAGTGTAGGCTGGAATTCCATGTTGTTTACTCCATCCAGTCAGTTCAGCAAAGCGGTGTGACTAGGGCTTCCTTTAGCATAAGGAAATAACGAAATCCTCTGTTTGTGATTGTTGTTCAAGATAATTGATGAAATTGAATTCCTGTTCTTTGTGTACTTTTTACTGAAATGTTCTTAGAATGCCCTGTTAACTGAATGAATATTTTAAATTCTTCTGTAACACTGTGCTGTTTTCCATTTTGGTTTTAGGTCAGGCTTCCAGATGTGTTATCATTTATATATGCTTTAACAAACATGGAAGAAACAAATTTTTTTTAAAAAAAGCAAATTTACACAACTTTCACTTTTAATGTGATTGAGTAGTTTTAGCACTAGTTGTATTCAGATCTTCATACTATCTCACAAAACTCATGTAGAACATTGTACTATGCATTGTAATGCAATCTATCTATCTAGATCTCTAATCTTCATTGAATTGTATAGAGCATTTAGCTACTTGCTAGATTAAAGCCTGAGTGCTGAGGGTTCTCTGCTGGAAGATGGGTGAAAAATGTAGAAGGCAGTCAAAGCTATTACGTAGTCATATTAACAGTTTCTTAGGCTGAATTTTTCATTTTGTTACCAGATGTTATTCTTCATCTACCATGGCAACTAATCCTCCATCATATTTCCACTATTTTATTGCAAATTATTAGAGTAGCTTAATAGACCATATGCTTATTATATTCCCTAGTGTGAATTAACACTGGATTTTGCACTAGCTTTTTGGAAAATTTCAGAAGATAACATAACACTGAAAATTTAATTGTTCTTAGATAACAGAATCAAACATTTAGCACATAATTGTAGTTGTGGCACACCAATATACATTTTGAGGTATGCAAAAGTAACATTAATTTTATTCTATTAATGCATCTATGTGTGATATTTTTTTGCTTATGTAATGCCTGTGACTCATTGGGGAATCTCTCCAACAAAGCAGGATAGCCAGACTCTTTTTAAATTAATATATGAGATCAAGACCATTAATATGTATCAGAAAACTGAGTATATTTGAAAATTTCAGGTCTTGACAAATCCTTATTAAAGGACAATATGTTGTAAAAAAGAAATAATGTACTGATTTGTTTTCAAATAATGTAAATTATGATTTATGGTATGCTTTATTCTTGTATTTTTTAATTCTATAATCTTCAGTATACATAGTAAAAAAGTGTTCCCTAGGGACTTCCTTGGTAACGTAGTGGTTAAGATTCTGCAGAGGGCACGGGCTGAATCCCTAGTCGGGGAACTAAGATCCCACATGCCATATCCTCCCCCCTCAAAAAAAAAATTGTTCCTTAAAAGGGAAATTAGAATTGACTCATTTATTGAGTTCAATGTGACAGACACAATTCTGAGACTCTGGGAATGCAGCAATGAGCAGAGCTCTGACCATGTGGAACTGGCATTCTGCTCCAGTGTGTGGCTGGCAAATAATGGCCCTCCAAAGAAGCCCATACTCTAATCCCTGTGACCTGTGGATATATTACTTCACATAGTAAAGAGGAATTAAGTTTATCCATGGCATTATGGATCCATGGTATTACTAGTTGACTTTAAGAGAGGGAGATTAACTGGGTGGGCCCAATGTAATCACAAGAATATTTATAAGAGGAGAAAAAGAGAAATGCAGTCAGAAAAAAATATGATGACTAAAGCAGGGAGGGGTCAGAGTCAGAGAAAGACATATGAAGATGCTACATTGCTAGTTACAAAAATTGGGGAAGGGGCTATATGTCACAGAATGCAGGCCTCCAGAAGCTGGAAAAGGCAATAGAATGGATTATCTTCTAGTGAGTGCCTTCAGAGTGAGTGTAGCCCTGCTGGCACCTTGAGTTTAGCCCAGTGAGCGCTATTTCAGTCTTCTGATCTCCAGCGCTGCAAGATAATAATGCATTTATGTTGTAAAGACAGTAAATGTGTACCAGTTTGTTACAGTAGCAATGAAAAGCAAATTCAGCAATATAAAAGCAGAGGAGGGAATTGGAAGAAAGAAACAGAGAGATGGCAGCATTGGGTGTACTGGCCTGCTGCTGCTGGCTTTGAATTTGGAATGGCTCCATGAGCCAAGGAATACAGGCAGTCTCTGGAAGCTGGAAAAGGCCATGGAATTAATTCTCTACTAGAGGCACCAGAAGGAATGCCAATACCTCTATTTTAGTCAGTGAGACCCATTTGGGATTTTTTTTTATCTCCAGAACTATAAAATAATGTTGGTGGTATTTTTAAGACTCTTTAGTCAGTGATAATTTGTTACAGTAGCAATTAAAAATTAATACAATGGGATAAGACAATACATGAGTAAAATATTTCTCTTAAAAAAGATAATTTCAATTACTAAGTGGCATAAAGGAAGAGTAGGATCCTGAAGCTGTGCTGGCTAGTATATATTCACTATCCACTTTTAACAGTTTAATTTTAATTTAATTAAAATCGAAGTGCTACTACTGTAGCTAGTGACTACCATGTTGGACAGTGTAGGCAATAGAACATTTTCATCAAAACAGAATGGTCTCTTGGGCAGTGCTCTTCAGGAGAGCTGGAGTGTAGTGCTGCTTTCCATAAGGTGGGTTTAGTTTGTGTGAAGATCTGAATGAGAAAAAGGAATCAGGCATGTGAAAGGCCAAGGAAAGGCATTTCTGGCAGAAGATGTGGAATTCAGAATAATACATGTTATAAAATAAGTAAAACAGACAAATGAGATGCAGAGCACTTAAAATCCTCTCAACGTCCTTTAGAGACATGGTTTCCATTTTGAGTACCTGTAAAGAAACATTCATCCACTCAGTAAGCATTTACTGACAGCCTAATTTTGCATCAAAGTCTAGGTCAGATAACATACATACAAAAGTGATATGACAGAGTTGTTAGACTCATGGAACTCACAGTTTGGTAGAATTCTCCTTTTAAAAATTAAGGTTCATTGGAATTCAGTCCTGATTATTCATTGGAAGGACTGATATTGAAGTTGAAGCTCCAATACTTTGCTCACCTGATGCAAAGAACTGACTCATTGGAAAAGACCCTGATGCTGGGAAAGATTGAAGGTGGGAGGAGAAGAGGATGACAGAGGATGAGATGGTTGGATGACATCACCTACTCTATAGACATGAGTTTGAGCAAGCTCTGGGAGTTGATGATGGACAGGGAAGCCTGACATGCTGCAGTCCATAGTGTCGCAAAGGGTCAGACATGGCTGAGCGACTGAACTGAACTGGACTTGATGGCCTCAGAAAGCCGTTGATTCTAGAGGCAGAGAGTTAAACTAATAGTTTTGCTTTGTTCTAGGGAGGGTGAGAGAAGAGGAGGGTTGTCAGAATTCTGCTCTGCTGGGAACTGCCTACCTGTCCATTATCAAAGACATTTTCTTGGTCATTTTCTGGAACTGATACATCCCTGCCAAAAGCACAAATCACATCAGTGGAAGGTGCAGAAGTAAGAGTCATGAATTATGGCTCCCCTAGCCGATTAGGCTCATCTTCAGCAAAACTTAAGTCCTTCTACTAGTAAATCTTGAACTAGAACTTTATCTTCATAGTGTATTTTTGTTGTTGTTGCTGCTAAGTATTCATTTCATTGTTGTTTTGCAGTTTATATTAGTAATATTGACTTTCAACTGTCGTGACTTATAGGATGAACGATAGAGTTTCCGATATGGCTTTCTCCTTTAAGGAATCCAGGGAGTTGTGTATGTGTATGTGTGTGTGTTGTTGCATGCTTTTTTGTTTGTTTCATCATTTGTTTTAATTTTTCCTTTTAAAAGTATTTTACTTTAGGATGCTGTAGTATTGACTTATAAAATATGTCATTATTCAGTTGATAGAAAGTGCCAGAGTTTGCAGTCAGTGGGTTGCAATTTCCATAGCTAGGGAACACTGAAAAGTTGTTACTCAGAGGTAATGTGGAATCTCAAGGGGTCTATATGGGAACTACCTTTTAAGGCAAATGCATTTTACCAGGGAAAGTGATGGGGGATGATTTCCAGATGTTGAAATGCTTGTTTTGGCATTTGCTCCAAAAAAGTTAAAGCATGTCTTGCCAGAACAACCAGAAGGGGTGTGAAGCACTAATGTAAGCAGGATCAAGCCCAGAGAAAGCAAGGTGAGAAGAACTCAGAGAGTGTAGATACAGGGATGATAGCTAAGCCAAGAGATCAAAATTCGGTGCTCCCATTAATTGCATGCAGTGAAAGTATGTCTGCCTCTGTCCCGGGATGCACACCCAAGCTTATCACAGCTGTGCACCCCACTTACCCCTTCCTGTGCCTTCATTACCTTTCTTATAACTGTTTTTGACAATATTAATGAAGAAACTCTTTCTGGATAACATGTTTGTCAGATATTATGGGGTTAATAAAACCTGTGTGGCTGGAGGGAAACAGATTTGTCTTCAAATTCTGGGTTCCTTGTTTACCACCAGGTTGGTTTTGACTGAGCTGTTCAACCCCTAAACTGTCCAGTCTCTTCCTCTGTACAATGGAGGTTGTAATATCATTGCCAAAGTCCTCTTGCGAGAATCAAATGAAATAATGTATGTGAAGTGCATGTATGAATGGATCTTTTCTCCTTTTGGTCCCCTTCAGCCAACCTCCAGGATTAGCATTATGCTTTTGTCCAGTTGGGAAAAAGACATTTTCAGAAGACATCTGAGAGTTAAATATATGTAATGTTGGTTGACTTACCAACTGGATATTTTTAGCCAGGTTGATTTTTTGTGAGCTCTTGTAATAGAATCACAAGGGCAACCATATATTCTCTCTATGTATCAGGTATTCTCTTGGAAATGTTTCATAAAGGGTGAGGAAAACATGTAAATAAAAATCCGTCCTTGATAAATTTCCGTTTACACACCGAATAGCCATAATGCTTCTTTTACTCCAGCATTCTTTTAACCTATGTGGTGATTTTAAATAGGAGACTGGTAATTGCCCTCCCGAATTAGTCAACCAGTTCCAAGCAGTTCCAGACAGATAAATTCCCCATCTGCCTTCACATCTTGGTGAGATCTTGGACTTCCCTTTCTAAGTCATTTTTTCATTTTCCCCTTCCTCTACAATCCTTCTGCCCCAGATCTTTTCTGAAATAGAGATTTTTTTCCCCAATCTCTGTGCTAAGCCTGGTCCTGGGCCAGAAAAAGCCAGGTTCTTCTAACAGGTCAACCTCTGCAGGAGTCGGAACCTAAAAACATAATTTATACTCCAACTATTTCCCCAAGGGGCACAGTAAAGAGAGCCAGGATAACAGGAAGAGATCCCCATGGGGAACTAGTCATTCCACACCTGGACCTTTGGCTGTGTACCTCTGTGACTTTGCTGTGGAAGCTTTGAAGTATGAATTTTGAGCTACACCTTGTCCTGCCACTTCAATTTACACATTAGTTGCCCACACACCTTGCCATCCTGGTTTCTCTGAAGAAACAGCACAAGGATACAATTCATAACTTTTTTGTATCATGATTCGTGTAGTCCGAAGGTCATGGTGAAATTCTCTAGGCCAGAATACTGGAGTGGGTAGCTGTTCTCTTCTCCAGGGGATCTTCCCAATCTAGGGATCGAATCCAGGTCTCCCGCATTGTAGGTGGATTCTTTACCAACTGAGCCACAAGGGAAGCCCAAGAATACTGGCGTGGGTAGCCTATCCCTTCTCCAGTGGATCTTCCCCACCCAGGAACCGAACCGGGGTCTCCTGCATTGCGGACGGGTTCTTTATCAACTGAGGTATCAGGGAAGCCCTTACCTGTGATTATACTTGGAGTTAAAAATGTTCAGTACAAATCTTAGCTCTTCCATTGACTAGCTGCATGATCTTCTAGTTTAGATCATATACATAAGCCTCAAGTGCAGAAGATAAGACTTGCTCTGACTGCCTTGCACCAGGTTCAGACTGAAGGAGGTCATGTGTGCTGAAGTTATTGAAGCAGAGTGGACGACTCCTTCTCAGTTCTCTGAGATTTTGAATAATTCTCTTTATACTGTAATTTATTTGGCTTTGTCTGGTGCTCGTATTTAATCTTGTCTGACTCTTTGCGACCCCAGTTACTGTAGCCCGCCAGGCTCCCTTGTCCATGGGATTCTCCAGCAAGAATACTGGAGTGGGTAGCCATGCCCTCCTCCAGGGGATCTCCCAACCAGGGATTGAACCCAGGTCTCCTGGACTGCAGGTGGATTCTTTACCATCTGAGCCACCAGAGAAGCCCATGAATACTGGAGTGCGTGGCCTATCACTTCTCCAGGGATCTTCCCGAAGTCTTGCATTGCAGGCAGGTTCTTTACCAGCTGAGCTACCGGGGAAGCCCCTTGACTCTGTCAGCTTAGTGACTAAAGGATGGAGCTCATTTTTATTTCTGTGCGTTTGTCACAGCCACAGTATCTAGTACTTGGCTGATCCAGGTGAGGTATATAGAACATTCTTGAGTGGGGCCTCAGAAGTCAAGCTGCAACAAATCTACATCCCAGGATGCCTTGTTCTGTATGATTTTGAGCAGGAATCCAACCTCAGGAAGCCTCATTTATCTCATTTATAAAATAGGATGAAAGTCATCACTTATCTAATTGATTTATCAAACAAGAGAATATACTTACACTGCTTAACACATGTGTAGTATGGATTAAACTCACAAAATCTCTTATATTTAATTTTGACTGTGGGTAACCAGTGATTTTTAAAAATAAATGTTTCTAATGAGATTTTCTTTACCTAAATATGTTTTCTTCTACATTAGATTGATGATTATGCTTTTAGCAGTTTGAAAACAATGTTATGCCTTGAATTATAAGGTGTTATCTTTCTAAGCTTCTAAGTAAGCAAAGGAACAGAACAGTTCTCTTTCAAATACAAATGCTAGGATCATAGACCCAACAATTCAACTTTCCGATGAATTCCATTTTTATGTGATCTTTTAAAGAAGCAACGTGCTTTTTAAAATAGAAATAGCTTTTATATAATTTCTTAATGGCTTATGTAAAGTGTGTTTAATTTAAACACACCTTTAAAACTCATTGTCAAAGGAGAATAAGCTAACTGAAAAGAAATCTTATACAAGCAGTAGCTAAATGTCAGATGTTTGCTTGATTTTTAGATTATCTAGACCATCATTTCTCTTTAAGCATTCCCATGCATCCATGTCTTCAGTCATGGGTACCATAGAAAAAAGAATCAAACAAAGCCCATTTATTTTCACTATTGCTTTCCTTGAGAGGACCTTTTATCTTGATTATGAGTGTCTTCACTCTGAAAATGCTTCATTTGTCATCATGCCTTTATTGAATATAAACCATAAAACCATCTTGGGATTCCTTGACTGTAAGACTATTTGCCAAAGAGATCATTTTAGTTTAAAGAAAGTATATTTTTGGAAGTATGTTCAGGGAAGAATATGGTAATTCTCTTGTAATACAAAGGGTAAAGTGATTGAGTATGTATCAGAGAAGATAATAAGGTGGTGGCCTTGTTAGTGCATCTTAAAATATTTTAAGGGATTATCTGTGTGGGAATGAATTAGGTTTATTTCTTGCAACTCCAACAGGCCATGGTAGCTCCATATGGTAGAAAGTATAGGTAGGTTGATTTGGCTGCTGCATAATCCATGACATGTTCATTGTATTACATCAAAGACTGCTCTGGTGTGTATTTATACATAGGAACACTCTGAAATCCTCTCTAGGATTCCCTGTGGAAGGTCTTTTTAGTGATTTGACCTAATCAAAAATAGAATAGGTTACAATTTAGGTGGTGAATTCTCCATCTCTTAAAGTAACCAAGCAAACCAATATCAGGGAACATTTATTGCATATACAAAACTCTTTATCTTTCAAGGATCTTTTTAAACAAGAAATAAAACCCCAGCCTGGTTTAGATTTATGTTCTTAAAAAATAGAGAATAATGATAGCCTAAAAAGATAATAACATTTCAGACTAACATTTCAAACTTTGAGAACTTTTAAAGGACTTTAAAGTTTACATCTTCAAAACTATTTATGTCTCAGAGAATTCTAGTTGACTAAATTTCAGATAGAAATCTCTTCTGTGAACCGTGTCTCAAGGATTTTTATATTGATGTAACAGAAAATTTGTGTTTGTGCCTTTATATGTGACAATAGCATGAACTCTACTCACTTCCTGTGCTGTAGCTTGTCATCTGAGAGTATTTTGTACATAATTTATTGCCTGTTAAACCATCTGCAAAGTGCAATTGTAATTTAGGAAACAATCACAACCGTTTAGTGGCTGAACAATTGGTTGCTTTCATTTGACCTTGTTATGTACTGTGAGCCTGTTAGTTTGACTCCTGAAGGCACACACATTTTTCAGGAATGTTTGCCAGTAATGAGTGAGGGCTACTTTTCCATATTGACCTCATACATAATTACATAAATTAAAGCAAACCATAACAACTGAGGGTACACATAAAATACACTGCACAGAGGGATTTTAAAGCCCTTGCACTAAGCTTGAAATTATATAACCATATGGTACATATATCATTTTTGCAAAGTGTATGTTTAAGTTTCTAAGACTTCACAAAGAACACTAAATAAAAGGTTCTATTTTAATAACTGTTATCATAAAGTTTTTCTCTAGAAAAATTTGGCTATGGAAGAGGAATGTCAGTTTGTACAATAGAAGCCCACATTTTTATTCTGGAGGTTAATGACTTGATGATAGAAGTTCCTAATGCTAGCCTTCCAAGCTGTCTGGAAGCCAGCAACTACTAAAAAGGAAAAGGGGAACACGGAATTTAGATCCTAACCCACCGGAAAGATCAGTCATTTTTAATGCACTTTATTTTCTGTATTAGCAGAATATGTTGATATTAAGCCAAGTCCAATTTAATTTTACAACTAACCTTTATCATTTGTGGGGTGTTTTTGTTAATAATGTGGGAGATTATTGTTTTTTTTTAATGTAAAGTATCACATTAGTTTTTATTCTATTAGACCTCTACAAATAAAATTGCATTTCATCTAACTATTAAAAGAATCATAGACTCTCAGAATTAAATGAAATTTAGACCCAATATTAAAAATACTTGTTGTTGTTCAGTTTCTCAGTTGTGTCCGACTCTTTGTGACCTCATGGACTGCAGCACACCAGGCCTCCCTGTCCATCACCATCTTCCTGAGTTTGCTCAAACTCATGTCCGTTGAGTTGGTGATGCCATCCAACCATCTCATCCTCTGTTGTCCCCTTCTCCTCCTGCCTTCAATCTTCCCCAACATCAGGGTCTTTTCCAGTGAGTCAGCTCTTCACATTAAGTGGCCAAAGTATTGGAGCTTCCGCTTCAGCATCAGTCCTTCCAATGAATATTCAGGGTTGATTTCCTTTAGGATCAACTAGTTTGATCTTGCAGTCCAAGGCACTCTCAAGGGTCTTCTCCAACACCACAGTTCTAAAGAATCAATTCTTTGGCACTCAACCTTCTTTATGGTCCAACTCTCACACCCATACATGACTACTGGAAAAACCATAGTTTGACTATATGGACCTTTGTTGGCAAAGTCATGTCTCTGCTTTTTAATATTCTGTCTAGGTGCTCACAGCTTTTCTTCTAAGGAGCAAGCATTTTTAAATTTCATAGCTGCAGTCACTGTCCTCAGTGATTTTGAAGCCCAAGTCAATAAAGTCTGTCACTGTTTCTACTCTTTCCCCATCTATTTGCCATGAAGTGATGAGATCGGATGCCATGATCTTTGTTTTGTGAGTGTTGAGTTTTAAGCCAGCTTTTTCACTCTCCTCTTTCACTTTTATCAAGAGGCTCTTTAGTTCTTCTTCACTTTCTGCCATTAGGGTGGTATCATCTGCATTTCTGAGGTTATTGATATTTCTCCCTGCAATCTTGATTCCATTTTTTGCTTTATCCAGCCCAGCATTTCACATTATGTGCTCTTGACATAAGTTAAATGAGCAAAATATTTACAACTAATTTATTTTAGATTGTGGAAAGCCAAAAATTTAAGTTATCAATCAAAATATTAATGTTCTAAGGTTATTAATCAGCAAATGTTAATGTATTTATTTCACTCTCTAAACTAATCTTGTTTGAATTTTGTAGAAATTTAGATCTAGTTGACTTCATCACTAGTTTCTGAAACAACATGTAAGATATAATGGTGAGAAAATCTTAGCCTTAAAATTCACATATCAAGTTTTCTTTCTGATAAGGAGAAGTGAGAAGACTTTGATAGAGAAATAAATTTTCCAATTTTTCAAACTTTTATTGGAGAACAATCAGTATTTCTTATATAGATCATGTTTTAGGAATTCTATCTTTGGTTAAGGCCACGGTCTATATGAATTATCAATCTATATGTGGGATCAAGTTTGTGCAGTAATTCTTTGTGGCAAAATGAAGATTCAGCTTAATCTATAATTCATGGAGTTGAAGGACTTTTAAAAATTCTTTGAAAGAATATTTTTCTAATCTGCCTAATTTCTAATCTTTGTATTTTTTCTAGCATTCCTAAGTTTAGCTAAATCTTTTTGCACTACTTCATAATTTTCTAATACCATATAGGAGCCAAATATGGATCTTATGTTTATTACCAACTTTATAATGTTCTTTTCTTTTCATCCTATGTTTACATCTTTCAAGCCTCAATTTATATCCTTATGACTAAATAGAGGTCACTAGCCTATCACACTCTTCTTGGCTTCATCTCAGCCCTGAAGCCTCATCTCTTCTGTATGAATGAATTTATCCAGATGCTAGCCTCCCTTGGGTCTGTGCTTAGCCTTTACTAGATTCTTTCTACCTCTATATATCTTTCCCTAGATGTAGCAACCTAAGCTGCATTATGTGTTCCAGGTTCAGATACATTATGACTTTTAGTGTCAGATACTACTTTGTTTATATACTTTCCTCTCATCACAAATATGTTGCCTTTTTAAACTAGTGTCTTGCTGGAATATCTTCCAAGATAACTGTGCAAAAGCTCAGATTATTTTTCTGAGTCTTTCCCATCAGAGCATAGTTTTCTAAGGATTCCCCTTTCCCCCAATGAATGCACATTTGTTTTTCTGTAAATGTAACCATATTTTCCACAAATAAGTTCATTAGTCCTTTTATCTGTCTACTTAGAGCATCACAGAACATTTCCTTGATAATCATAATTTGGTTTTTTAATCTTCAGAGGGCTTAGGATTGTTTACTAGCAGTTCTAAGGATTTGTGATAAAATGCTCAAATTTTTTTTCTACCAGCTCATTTGGTATAGGTCCAGAAAGCATGAGAGAGATGAGGCTTCTTTTTCTTTTCATCCTCCTCCTCCTATAATGCCCTCCTCTTCCTCCCATCTCGTCCACCCCGCCACTCTCTCATTTCCCTACCCAAGAGATTTTGCTGGGGTGCTGGAATATTGGGAAAGACTTGTAGACAGATTTGAAGGTAAAAATCACTCTCATGATTCGAGAGAATTCTCGGGGTACTACTTTGTCTAAAGAAATCAGAGCACTCTACTCCTAAAATGTTCCAGTATTTGAACTTCTCTATCTTAAGAAGTACTTATTTGTCCCTCCTACTTATTGTTTCTTGACTCTAAGCGAGCTCCTTATGCAAGTCAAAACATCTTCGCAATTCTCTTGGTGACTCAATATTCAAGTAGCTTTGGTATGAATCTTGTCAGAGTCCTTTTGAAAATATAAATAAATTACAACCACCAGGTCTCTCCTGTCCAAATTGCTTACTTAGCCTGACAACTCTAATAGATTAGTCAAGCATCATTTGCCCTTCCAGGACAAAGATTCCTCTGTGAGTTCTGCTGTAATAAGTACATAGTTATACCCCATTTAATAACAGGCTCCATAAGATTGCCTGGGTGGAAATCAGTCTTAGATTTCCAAGGTCTTCACTGGACTTTGTGTTTATGAATGGGGTCATTTTTGACTTTTTACCTTTTCTGGCTTGGTGTAATTCACTAGTGATAAGTCACATGTCTTTCTTAGCTCACTGTTCAACATTCACACTTAAATTCTTTCATAATTTTTATGTAGATGCTATATAATCACAGATATTTATCTGTGCCCAATTTCCTAATGAATAAAGCACTTAATATTATTTTTTAGCAACTTGAATCTAGTAACTCTGATGTGCCTACCTCAATATACAGTTTAAATGTTGAAATCATAAAGTGAATACATCAAAACAAAAGAATAACTATTAGAGAATTCCTCCAATATACTGTTTTATATTTAGCATTCTTGTGAATGCTGTGGTTGGATTTCTTCTTTTCTTTGAAAAATTTTAATAGTCCTTTTCATTACTGGCTATGATGTTCCTTGTAACATAGTTTCCAGATATTTTTCTAATCTGCCTAACTTTTATTTGTATCTGATCTCTCACATTTTGGAATTTCCCCTTTTATCTCTTGATTTGGAAATATTTACATTTTATGCTTATTGCTTTACTCTCTATGAAGTCAGCTTGTACTGTAGCAATCTGCTGTTAAAGCATTTTTTTCTTTTCTTTTTTTTTTTGCATTTGGCTTGTTTTTATGATTCAGGACAAAAAATTCATCTTTGGCTTCTAATGCTGTATTTTAAAATAGTCTCCAGACTTCCTGTGGTTTATTTTATTTTAAGCTATTCCTTTTTACCTTTTTTTAAAAATAATGGCCACATTTTCCTAGGCTTTCTTTCCTAAAATTAAATTATTTAGTATGGCATTCCTTCTTTTGCCCAAATGTTGAGCCTTATTGCTGTAAATAATGAGTAGACAGACTCAGGCACTCATGGTACAGCCTGCATCAATTCCTGCTCAAATCTGTCTAGACATTCTGAAATTTCAGTTTTACCAAGCAGATGTTTGTAATCTCTTGTATTCTTGGTTATCTGCCTGTGGAAGAATGACAGTATAAATTCACATGATCATTAATTTATCAAGTATTTTCACTTTCTTAATTGTTGTGTTCTGATTATTTTGCTTAAAATAGTTCCCTATAGCATTTAGAATAAAAGGTTCATATTCTTTAACAAACAAGGCCTTTGATAACTTGGTCTCTAATTACATATCATCATTTACTTCCCACACAAACTCTTCCTTTGCTCTTCCAGTAAAATTCTTCGTAAGTGATATCATTTCACAACACTGTACCTTCTCCCAGATCTTCTTGGAATACTTGTTTCTATCTTCATGTATTCAAATGTAATCAAGATGTCCACTGTAATCAAAATTTTACCTGTAGGCCACTTTTCAGTACATTGCAGGCAGATTCTTTACTGTCTGAACCACCAGGGAAGCTAAATTATGTATGTGTATGCGTGTGTGCTTTGTTGCTCAGTCATGTCTGACTCTTTGTGACCCTATGGACTGCAGCTGGCCAGGCTCCTCTGTTCATGGGAATTATCTGGGCAAGACACTGGAGTGAGTTGCCATGCCCTCCTCCAGAGGAACTTCCTGACCCGGGAATCGAAACAGGGTCTCCTGCATTGCAAGTGGATTCTTTACCAGCTAAGCTACCAGGGAAGCTCTAAATTACATACGTGTGTGTTAGTCAGTTAGCCATGTCCGACTCTTTGAGACCCAATGGACTGCAGCCCACTAGGCTCCTCTGTCCATGGAATCAGTTCAGTTCAGTTCAGTCGCTCAGTCGTGTCCGACTCTTTGCGACCCCATGAATTGAAGCACGCCAGGCCTCCCTGTCCATCACAACTCCCGGAGTTTACCCAAACCCATGTCCATAGAGTCGGTAATGCCATCCAACCATCTCATCCTCTGTCGTCCCCTTCTCCTCCTGCCCCCAATCCTTCCCAGCATTAGGGTCTTTTCCAATGAGTCAACCCTTCGCATGAGGTGGCCAAAGTATTGGAGTTTCAGCTTCAACATCAGTCCTTCCAATGAACACCCAGGACTGATCTCTTTTAGGATGGATTGGTTGGATCTCCTTGCAGTCCAAGGGACTCTCAAGAGTCTTCTCCAACACCACAGTTCAAAAGCATCAATTCTGCGGCGCTCAGCTTTATTCATCGTCCAACTCTCACATCCATACATGACCACTAGAAAAACCATAGCCTTTACTAGACGGACCTTTGTTGGCAAAGTAATGTCTCTGCTTTTAAATATGCTATCTAGGTTGGTCATAACCTTCCTTCCAAGGAGTAAGTGTCTTTTAATTTCATGGCTGCAATCACCATCAGCAGTTATTTTGGAGACCAAAAAAATAAAGTCTGACACTGTTTCCACTGTTTCCCCATCTATTTGCCATGAAGTGATGGGACCAGATGCCATGATCTTAATTTTCTGAACGTTGAGCTTTAAGCCAACTTTTTCACTCTCCTCTTCCACTTTCATCAAGAGGCTCTTTAGTTCTTCTTCACTTTCTGCCATAAAGGTGGTGTCATCTGCATAGCTGAGGTTATTGATATTTCTCCCGGCAATCTTGATTCCAGCTTGTGTTTCCTCCACCCAGTGTTTCTCATGATGTACTCTGCATATAAGTTAAATAAGCAGGGTGGTCCATGGAATAATCCAGGTGAAAATACTGGAGTGGGTTGCCATTCCCTTCTCCAGGGGATCTTCCCAACCCAGGGATTGAACCCAGGTCTTCCACATTGCAGGCAGATTCCTTACCATCTAGCCACCAGGGAGTCCCTTAAATTACATATAACTTTACCTAAATCTATGATCCTTTGCCTTCTATGTAATTCTACTGTCTTGCCCTGTGTAAGTCCAGATGTGAGAGTCAGCATGTCACTTGGAAACACAATAAAGACCATTCATACAAAGTCTCTGAGAATTTAATCATTTAATTGAAAATTTGGGATTCTGTAAAAGTGTCACGTTATTAAGGACTAAGATCACAGTTACTTTCTTTCTTCATCCTTCATCACTCTTCTCTGTCTCTGACTCCATCTCTCTATTTCTATCTCTATTTATCTTTTTCTCCCATACCTTCCTTCTCAAAAAAAAAAAAAAATGTTTCCTTATTTCATACATTTTTGTAGTTTAACCTCACCTTCCATACAGACTTTCTTTATACTCTAAAAGGTGAAAGGTGAAGTCACTCAGTTGTGTCCGACTCTTTGCGACCCCATGGACTGTGGCCTACCAGGCTCCTCCATCCATGGGATTTTCCAGGCTAGAATACTGAAGTGGGTAGCCATTTCCTTCTCCATTACACTTTAAACAATTTAGCAAATGTATTCTTTCTTCTGCAATCTTGTGCTTGCCCAAGAGAAATCTTACTGAATAAAATCTTCTTCAGCTTATTACCTAACAGTAATTTTTAAAGTGCCCACAGCGATCTAGGGAATGTAGTAGACAACACTTCTATACTGGTGAAAGTGCAGATAAAATTTTTACCTTCTTAGAGTTTCTAATTTAGTATGTCATCCAAACAGCCATGCATAGTTACAGATTGCTTGATCTGGATCCCTAGTTGGATTTGATGTCATTCCTATGGCTACCATAGCATCCAATACATACTTCTATTCCTACAGCAAACATGAATTATTATAATTGGTTATTTGTCGGTTAATCTCTACTAGTCTGTAAACTCAAAGGAAGGATGATGTCTTATTTCACTTTGCAATTCTCAGAGTTGGGTGTTGCATATATATATATATATATATATATATTTAATGCTGTACTTAATAGGTATTTAACAAATATTTGGGTTTGTAGGAACTAATCATTTATATTTTCAGTTTAGTTTCATTATTTTAGTGAACCATAGTATATTTTCATTACCATAATTTTACTATTAAATAAGAAATCCAGTGAACACTGCTTTAAATCTATGTAGAAATATTAAACAAGGAACAGATGCTCAGGGAATACGTTATTCTTAATTTCTAATGTAAGTGAATTTTCACATTATTTTACTCATTTAAATAAGGTTTATATTGGATTCATAGTCCCCAAGTAGTATTTTTAGTGCTTTCTAGATGAAGGAATCCTTCTATCCTCTCATATTCTATTTTTTTCAAAGTTTGGGATTTAGGAAGTCTTTATGAGAATAAAGAAACATCATGGCTTCCATTGTTCCGTAATGTAAGAATTTAGAAGGAATTCTGCCGGGCTCTGAAGGCAATGCTGGTTGCAGACTATAGCTCAGCTTTCCATGAGTTTCCAAACTCGAAGAGCTAATTCAATAAGAATCACTGTAATAGGAAGAAAATTGCGTGCTACAGTGTTCCAGGAGATGATGAAATCTCTTATCTTATTAATTTGGCAGTGCTGAGTTCCTCTTATGTGGAATGTAATTTCCTTTCTAAAAGAAAATGAGGCATCTGTTCCTACTCAGAACCAAATGGAGAACTCTTCATTCACCTCAGCAATTCGGGACTCTTCAGTGCTCACACTGTACTTCCTGCTCAGGATGTTTTATTCATATAAACTACTTAGTGCAGCTAGTGTTTCACATTATTTGTTGGAAGAGTAAGCATTTGTCATTTCTCAAGTTCGTTATGACTTTAAGAAAAACTTTGATGAAAATGTATATATTTAAAAAATTCAACAAGATGGCTCATGGACTTCATTCAGTCAAAATTTTTTTGAAATCAAGTATATCTATTTTTTTTTTTGATTTCCAATCTTATCAGCATTTTGTGGTTACCACAAAGACATTGCAGTATTCTGAGTCTTGATGAAGCTAAAGATATACTTATAAAATCACAGTCCAATTTTCTAATCCAGCATTTACAATAAACAAGCACTGATTATTTATTTTTCCTCCCTCTCCTTTTAGAAAACTCTTGCTCAGAAGTAAAACTTTTGCTCCCCTAACTAGATAAAACTAAACAAATTCCCAACGATGTACTCACTTATAGAAACTGAGATTCCTATTCTTCATGTGTGTCAAATAGCATATTTCTTTCTTTCTTTTTCTATTTTTCTGATTTCTTGAATTGTTGAGAAAACTTTCAAGTACTTTTGAGTTCCCTGTTTTTAGAGGCTCAAGAGTCTTGCATCACAACATGTTTCTTGCAGGGGAAGAATGGCTTTGAGAGTCCGCACCCCTTTCCATAACCATCTGGTTCACAGATGATAAATATAAGCACTAGATTTTTTTTCCCCCTAATGATCTGGGAAACAGATTGGACCTAAAATTCTACCCTGATAATCCCTAATATAATAATCTTCATTACTGTGTCAAATTCTCCAGGAATTCAGTTCTCCATCTACCTGTTTTTTAAGGATGAAACACACACTACCTATGACATTCCATTTGTAGGACATTTACCATGGTGCTGTAATGTCTTCCTTCTTTTCCATAGCCTAGCCACATCTTACTCCTTTTTCAAAGGCTGGTTTAAGGTTTTTTTTTTTCTTGTGAAGTCTTTCCTAGTTAAACCAACATTCATACATCTCTCTTTCATTGCCCAGAGCACTTGTTTTTGGACCAAATCATGGTGTATGTTGGTTTAAATGTTTCACAAGTATTTGGTTCTTCAATCAGAGTGTAAATTGTTTGATAGTAAGATTCTTTTTGTTTTATTTTGTAAAGTGTAAGAGACAGTATAAGAGACACAATGGATATTCAAGACCTCGTTGTTGAATAAATGCTAATTAATGCCATTGAAGCAGCCTCATTCTAATAACAGATTGTGGGAGAGACTATATTAGGAAGGGCTTAAGTTAGGAAAAAAATTGTAATGTATAATATTAACCTCAATTACAGGGCCGGGACTAGCATTTACACAGCTTTTGTGTGAATTAGACAAGGTGTTAACTCTGGGTGACCTTAGGTGAGGTCAGTGCGCTCTTCATCCAGTGGGTGCAACCTTCTAGCTAAGGCTCATAACAAGACAAAGGGAGCTTGGAATTAATTTCAGCTCCCATTGGGCCCCTCAGTTGGAGCTTTGTGAAGTGTTCAAAATGCAAATGATACATAGCAGCCCTCCAGATAGTGGCACAGATGATGCATGGAAGTAGAGGAAGTTTGGTAGTTTAGGAAGTGCCTACACTGTGTGATTTACTCTGTGTGGCATGAAGCTAGAGCCTATGAACCCAGGACATTTTATGAGTTACATGCTGGAAGAGAGTTGTGAGTAGCTGTGGCTGTTGTGAAAAAGATTTATTTAAGAAGCTAGGTTTTAAAATAGCTTTAGAGAGATTTTAAATTTAAGATTTTAAATTTAAATTCAATATTTAAGAGATTGAAAAGGCCAGAGATAGGTAGGAAAGTAAGGAAGCAGTAGGTGAGGTTTGTAGGGGTGAGCAACAGAGTGAAGAAAATGACACAGTGCTGAAGGTGTGGATGCATTTGTTACTGGGGCAGAGTGCAACCAAGGGCTATCGCTCAGCTTCGAGAAAGGTGACATGGTTGAGTGCCGTTTAAGAAGACAGTTTTAGAAGCTGCATTCAAGATAGGTTGCAGGGTAACAAAAGTATAAAAAATTTTGCAAGATGTCTATGGTATTGAAAGCAGAAAGAAAAGGGTGAAAGGATGTTGCTGAACCACGAAAGACTCTGGAATTCTTGGCCTCCAGAGGAGAAGAATTCAATCTGGGGCCAGAGATGAGGCTTGATCACTCAGAGCTTTTGTGCAATAGAATTTTATTAAAGTATAAAAGGGATAGAGAAAGCTTCTGACATAGACATCAGAAGGGGGCAGAAAGAGGACCTCCTTGTTAGTGTCAGCAATGGAGTTATATACTTTTTAATTACTTATTGCAGTGAATCAAAAGAATGTCTGGAGGTTGTAAAGACCTTACTAGACCCACTCCCATAATTTACATTTTAAGATAACAGGATTAGCTGAAGGTTTTTTTTCTAGAAACTGTCCTCAAGCAGGATACATTATTGTTATATAATCTTAAGGAATGTAAAGGGAAAAAAAGTTCCTCCTTTCTTCTTCCTTGAGAATTCCAGATCCCTCTCTCCTTAGGGACCTCTGGACTTTCTTATCAACCTGCCTAGGAATTGACTCTCTCAAGGGGAGTGATTAAGATAAAGTATAAAGAAAAATTTCTGGTTGACTCTATGTGGGTATAAAATCTGAGGATGTGTGCTCTGAAAGTTGAGGAGATAGAATGGATAGTAATGAGCTAAACTATTATTCCATTTGGATATTCATGAATGTAAAAATAATTACTATTGTTTCAAGAGTACTGATTATTGAGTTACTAATATGTGCACTCAATTATTAAGCACTCTTAAAGCAAAACACTATTGAATTGGCATTCAAAAATATGATCTCCTCAGTATAGGCTTACAGTATTCATTTTTAATAAAGGATCATTTGTTTTCCTTAATTGAAAATCTGCTTATAATTTTAATGGCATAAACTAGCTTCAAAAATTACTCACACTCTAAAATTCTGTGATCTAGTGGGAATGTTTCCCAAAGAATAGAGTATTGGTCTATAATGATACACAGGATAATTTCAGGTAGCACACATTTTATATTTTGCAGTTATGTGTTTATATGTATGTTAGAAAAAAAAGCTGTATAGCTTATCAAATCTGAGGTTTGTTTAAAACTAAGTTTAAAAATTTAAAGCTTCAAAAATGGAAGAGTCAAATTAAAGTAAATTTTAATGGAAAATACACAGAAATAATGGTATGTAACATAAACAAGTACAGAAAATTTTTGATTATGGTGAACTAGTTGACTGTCAAAGGGGAAATACTAATCTATAGTTTACTTATTTCATAAATTGTAAGAATTTATCTCAAGAATAAGAATAAAAGGGAATCAGGGGTAATTATAAATGTTTAGCCTGGAGGAGGGCATGGCAACCCGCTCCAGTATTCTTGCCTGGAGAATCCCCATGGACAGAGGAGCCTGGTGGGCTATGGTCCAGAGTTGCAAAGAATTGGATAGACTGTGTGACTAAGCACAGCATAGCACATAAATGTTTAGACATATTTAGTTGAAAAGAAAACTTGTAGTAGAAAGAATTTTACTATTTTAAAGAAATTTTTGGTTTAAAGTTATTTTCATTGTAAAGCAGTCATCCTCCAATTAAAAAAAATAAAGTTATTTTCAATCACCAAAACATTTAAAATAGTTTTAATTTAAATCTTTTAGAAAGTTTGTATATATTCCAATTGTAGACTGTCATCTCTAGGCAATGTTTTTAATATTTAAATAGATTAGGGGAAAATTTAGCTGTCACTTATAACAAATTTATATAATCTGTTAGCATAAACCATAAGAGATTCCAGAAAAATTTGATGGTATCCATAAAAATCTCAATTTTTTCCTTACTATCACAAAGCTTAATTTTTGGTCTTTAGTCTTTGACATAAACTTCATTATGAAATTAAAGAAGTGAAATCTATTGCACAACTGGATTTCTTTACATTTAGAAGAGATAGCTTCACTACTAAGCTCTATAATCTCTTTGATCCAAGTAACTGACCACTTGACTTTGTCTACAGATCAGCATTTACCTTAAGAATCCAGAGGAAATTTAGCAGTGAATTTGTTCACTCTTTTCCTGCAGCACTGGTAAATTTCAAGAATCCAGGGGAAAGTTGAGAAATGAGAGTATGTATACTATAAAGGTTGCTTTAACTGTGTGACCCAAGTGACTATGTAAACTTATTTTATTTACTGCGTGAGAGGAGATCTTTAACCAGAGCCATAAATAAATCATCCTAGACAGCTGGACATTCTACTATATATCAATGACATAGTTGTTGGCTAAAGTAATAGAAAAAACACACCTTCTGCAGTCACATAAATAAGCCTTTGAAAACTGACTCTTTGGTGCTTTGGGGAAATCATTTTCCCTGTGAGTCCCAGTCCCTTTATCTGTAAAATGGGGAAATAGGAAAATAATTTCTGTCTCAAATAGTTGTGAGCATTTATCAAATACCATCTGAAAAATGCATTGAAAAAAGTAAACAATTAATAAGTAATTCTTATGATTATTGATGACCTTGATCATCTAAATTAAGCAATATCTTCATTGTTCTGTCGCACACTCTAGTTCCACACTAAACCATCTGGAATCCTTAGCTTGTGTTACTCATCTCCCATGTCTGCCTGCCATCTTGTTTTAATTCTTAGACTGTTTCACTTTCAGCATATCTCTATGGTAAGGAATACATCTGGCTGTATTATAGTTTTTTTTTCGATAAAACAATGATGATTTATTATTAAAAATATTTTTAAATTTCAAATGGGAAAAGTATGATTTTTAGTACATTTTGGAACAGGATATTTGAACCTTTATTCGTTAATAAGTAATAACTTTTTAGTGATTAGTAGAGTACAGTACCTTCCTTCACACAACTTATCTCACTCGATTTGAGGTAAGCATTATTAAACCTGTTTTTTTAATTGGAAGAATTAAGACTTAGAAAAATAAATAACTTATTGAAGTTGTCCCTGTTAGTATTTTCTAGAGCTGGATCTTTAGATGTCAGAAATGATTTTTCCTAGTATACATTAAAACTCCACAATGGGAAATAATACTTAATAAAAACCTGGGGAAAGGGTAAAGATAATATCTAAAAAAAAAAGGAGTATGAATATTTAAAGCTCTGACAATATAGCATTATGCATTTTAAGCAAAGATAAACTTCCGCATTCTTTCCCTTCCTTTTTGTATACATGTACGGTGGCTCAGATGGTAAAGAATCCTCCTGTAGTGCAGGAGACTTGAATTTGATCCCTGGGTCTGGAAGATCCCATGGAGAAGGGAATGGCTACCCACTCTACTATTCTTGCCTGGGAAATCCCATGGACAGAGCAACCTGGTGGGCTACAGTCCATGGAGTCACAGAGTCACACATGACTGAGCAATTAAGCACATGCACATACATAGAATTTCTATATCCTTATCATTAGCTGTGTTGAATTTCAGTGGTATCTCTGTGTTTACCTATCTGTTCTACAAACAATTTTGTTTGTTCTAAAAACAATCTATACTTCATAATAATGTGCCAAATGTGTCTCCAGGCTTACATTGTATTGATGTTCAGAATAGTCCTCTAATCTGTTCCACAGAAGAAATAAAAGAAGGTGAAGGCAACTTGGCCCTCAAGAAAGAGCTCTAGAATGGGACTTGGAAGACTGTGTTCCTCCTTGACGGCTTGGGCATGATTTTTGTGTTTTAATGATCTGGAATATTTTTGTGTTGCTCTTTGTTCTATATGGTTCTCTAAGCCAACGATCCCTACCTGAATTTCACAGGCTGAATGGGCCGGCGTATATGTTTTGTTTGGACCACATGGTTTTTTGTTTTTTTTTTTTAACTCTTTGAATTATGAAGCTACCATTCAAAAATTGAGAGATGTCACATACAAGTGTTGATTTCCAGAGTCGCTTTAACATTTATCATGTCTGAGAAACTGTGGCCCCATATTGCTCATGTATCAATCACCTGGCATCAAACGGTGGTTGAAACCTTGGTGAGGATTGCACACTTGGACACTGAGGAGCCAGTTCAGATTTCACGCCACATGCACTGCTTTTTCCCATAGTCTTGAACCCGTGACTAGCACATTGGGAAAACAAAAGGTTGTCTACGACATATGTTTTTTAAGTAAAATGAGAGAAAGCACATTTCTCAATGCAAGTGAGAAATATCCCTGTTTGCTTGATCTGCAAAGTGTCACTGCATCAAAATAATACCACTTAAAATTCTAATGCAAGATAAGCCCTGTCCACTAAATTTGTATGTTTGCCCTAATCCTTCGTTCTCCAATGAGGATCAGAACAAAATGTCTTCCTTCCTGCCACTTCTATAAAATGACTTCATAAAGTATTATGATCCAAAACAGAGTTTGAATTTTTGTGTGGCCTTAAGGAATACACTATTATAATATGGCCAGGTTTTAAATCTTTAGAAGACATCTGAAATGTCATATTTTTTCGTGACAATTTTTGTAAATCTTGAGCATGTTATTTTGTGTAAATGGCTAATGAAAATAATGTACTCAGGATCCATAAACTACA
This sequence comes from Giraffa tippelskirchi, assembly GCF_054371585.1. NCBI lineage: Eukaryota > Metazoa > Chordata > Mammalia > Artiodactyla > Giraffidae > Giraffa > Giraffa tippelskirchi. The sequence goes on from NC_137277.1 coordinate 70,148,582, forward strand.
TTTGCTGCTATATTTAAAGCACTATATTTGTATTTTTTGATTGCAAAGATCAGTCTAGTTAGTTTTATTCAGAAAGGAAATGAATAAAGACAACATTCATTAATTGTAGAATATAGATTTCTGGTATGCTAAATATAGAGAATATGGATTTAGCATCATATTTGACATTTATCTTCTGTTTTTAAAATGATGAACATTATGAGAAACTTGAAAGTTTGAGCAATTAACAGTTAAAATGAAAATAAAGCCCAGATTATAAATACCTGGAAGTGAATTAAGCTTATAGTTTACTATGTTTCACTGATTGAACTAAATTAGATATATTTTGCAAGACAATGGACTTATGGCAGGAACAACAACAACAAAAAGATTATAATTACCTGAATAAAGGTGGCGAGGGTTTAAATCAAGTTTTAAGTATAAAAATAAGTATATTTTTTAGCTGCAAGTTGCGTCCAAATCTTTTGCAATCCCATGCACTACGGCCTGTCAGGTTCCTCTGTCCATGGGCTTTTCCAGGCAAGAATGTTAGAGCAGGTTGCCATTCCCTTCTCCAGGAAATCTTCCTAATCCAGTGATTGAACCTGCATCTCCTACATTGGCAAATGGATTCTTTACCCATGAGCCACAAGGAATGCCCACAAAAATAAGTATAGTATAAAACAAAATTTAAAAGTATATAAAATAAATCAGGTTTAGCAATTTGACCACCTCCCTTCCCCAAAGTCACTGCGTAACTGTCAGCATCATAAATTTTACCATGTTTATGCATGATTGTCTGTATATATAAATTAAAAAATACAAGATTTTTATCTTGTTTATACATGTATAATATTAGGTGTATATATTTGTATTTATGAAAAATTACAGTTGCCTAAAGAGTCTAAATAGCCATTTATATAAAATAAAATATCTGTAAACACAATACAAACAGCTGTGAAAAAAGAGAAGTGAAAAGAAAAGGAGAAAAGGAAAGATATACACATCTGAATGCAGAGTTCCAAAGAATAGCAAGGTGAGATAAGAAAGCCTTCCTCAGCGATTGATGCAAAGAAATAGAGGAAAACAATAGAATGGGAAAGACTAGAGATCTCTTCAAGAAAATTAGAGATACCAAGGGAACATTTCATGCACAGATGGGCACAATAAAGGACAGAAATGGTACGGACCTAACAGAAGCAGAAGATATTAAGAAGAGGTGGCAAGAATACACAGAAGAACTGTACAAAAAAGATCTTCATGACCCAGATAATCACGATGGTGTGATCACTCATCTAGAGCCAGACATCCTAGAATGTGAAGTCAAGTGGGCCTTAGGAAGCATCACTACGAACAAAGCTAATGGAGGTGATGGAATTCCAGTTGAGCTATTTCAAATCCTCAAAGATGATGCTGTGAGAGTGCTGCACTCGATATGCCAGCAAATCTGGAAAACTCAGCAGTGGCCACAGGACTGGAAAAGGTCAGTTTTCATTCCAATCCCAAAGAAAGGCAATGCCAAAAATGCTCAAACTACTGCACAATTGCACTCATCTCACAGTCTAGTAAAGTAATGCTTAAAATTCTCCAAGCCAGGCTTTAGCAATACGTGAACTGTGAACTTCTAGATGTTCAAGCTGGTTTTAGAAAAGGCAGAGGACCAGAGATCAAATTGCCAACATCCGCTGGATCATAGAAAAAGCAAGAGAGTTCTAGAAAAACAACTATTTCTGCTTTATTGACTATGCCAAAGCCTTTGACTGTATGGATCACAATAAACTGGAAAATTCTGAAAGAGATGGGAATACCAGACCACCTGATCTGCCTCTTGAGAACCCTGTATGCAGGTCAGGAAGCAACAGTTAGAACTGGACATGGAACAACAGACTGGTTCCAAATAGAAAAAGGAGTATGTCAAGGCTGTATATTGTCACCCTGCTTATTTAACTTATATGCAGAGTACATCATGAGAAACGCTGGGCTGGATGAAGCACAGGCTGGAATCAAGATTGCTGGGAGAAGTATCAATAACCTCAGCTATGCAGATGACACCACCTTTATGGCAGAAAGGGAAGAAGAACTAATGAGCCTCTTATGAAAGTAAAAAAGGAGAGTGAAAAAGTTGGCTTAAAGCTCAACATTCAGAAAACTAAGATCATGGCATCTGGTCCCATCACTTCATGGCAAATAGATGGGGAAACAGTGGAAAGAGTTGCTGACTTTATTTTTTGGGCTCCAAAATCACTGCAGATGGTGATTGCAGTCATGAAATTAAAAGATGCTTACTCCTTAGAAGGAAAGTTATGACCAACGTAGACAGCATATTAAAAAGCAGAGACATTAGTTTGTCAACAAAGGTCCATCTAGTCAAAGCTTTGATTTTTCCAGTAGTCATGTATGGATATGAGAGTTGGACTGTAAAGAAAGCTGAGTGCTGAATAATTGATGCTTTTGAACTGTGGTGTTGAAGAAGACTCTTGTGAATCCCTTGGACTGCAAGGAGATCCAACCAGTCCATCCTAAAGGAGATCAGCCCTGAGTGTTCATTGGAAGGACTGATGTTGAAGCTGAAACTCCAATACTTTGGCCATCTTATGTGAAGACTCATTTGAAAAGACCCTGATGCTGGGAAAGATTGAGGGCAGGAGGAAAAGGGGACGACAGAGGATGAGATGGTTGCGTGCCATCACCTACTCAATGGACATGAGTTTGAGTAAACTCTGGGAGTTGGTGATGCACAGGGAGACCTGGCATGCTGCAGTTCATGGGGTTGCAAAGAGTTGGACATGACTGAGCGACCGAACTGAACTGAACTGAAACAGAATACACAGTATGAAACCCTGTTTTTTTATATATATTTGTGTATGTGTGTATAAGTATATATACACATACAAGGATATATATGACATGGGGATTTTACTAGATATTTTTACATGAAATTGACAGTGTTAGTCACTCAGTTGTGTCTGACTCTTCGTGACCCTGTAGACTGTAGCCTGCCAGGCTCCTCTGTCCATGAAATTCTCCAGCAAGAATACCTGAGTGGCTAGCCATTTTTTCCCAGGGGATCTTCTCAACCCAGGGATCAAACCCACGTCTCTCACATTACAGGCAGCTTCTTTACTATCTGAGCCACTAGAGAAGCCCTATTTTTACATGAAAGTGAAGAGTGAAAATGAAGTCACTCAGTCGTGTCCGACTCTTTGCGACCCCATGGACTGTAGCCTACCAGGCTCCTCCGTCCATGGGATTTTCCAGGCAAGAATACTGGAGCAGGTTGCCATTTCCTTCTCCATGAGATCTTCCCAACCTAGGGATTGAACCCGGGTCTCCCACATTGTAGGCAGACTCTTTACTGTCTGAGCTACCAGGGAAGTCTATTTTTACATACATAATAGTAATATTTCTATTAGAAGATGCTGCTGAATTCAATGGAAACTTCTGGTTTGAAGAACAATGTGTTGGTTTTTCATATACAAATGAATTTCCTGTGGACTTATACCACATAAGTTAACATTTAGAGAAATAAATCTGATGAATATAGATTGAGTTAACCATCAAGATTCTGGCCTTTCAGTACTGAGAAACCAGAGCTTGAGTCATGACCCTATCTTAGCAGGTCTCATGCTACCAATCATTCTGTACTAACATCTATCTGACTACATCCTGTCCAGAAAATGAATGTGGCTGATAAAAATTGTATGATTAAATAAAACTTGTTTCTATGCTGATTTTTCATTCCTCATAAAAAAGCTTAAACCTATAACTATGCTGTCTGATTTCAAATCCAGGATCTATCACTTCTGAGGTGTGGGAATCTTGGTAATGGGGCAAGTTGTTTAATTACTATGAGCTACTGTCAGTTACCTACTGGGGATGAAAGTATGTTTAGGATAAAATGAGATCAAGAGTATAAAACAGTTTAGATAGTACTTAGCACATATCGAGTATTCAATAAATATAAGCTCCTATCTCTATTTCTAGTGCTACATTACTGTGACTATCATTTTAAATAAAGTCCTTTGAACCTGAATTGTTTTTTTATTTTAATAACTCTTAGAAAATAAAAAAAAAGATCAGCGTCAAAATGCTGAGCCACTAATTCTTTGTCATTAATCCATAAATTTCCTAAGTGTGTGTAAGTATGGCCATAGTGTTTGCCATTGTTGGAAGCTGCAACAATTGAAATATTTTAGCCTGCAGATAATTATGAACAATAAACTTTCAAGTGGAATACTACTTTGGGTTTTCCAGTTCACTGTTTGTAACCAATATTTATGACATGGAAGAGTAGAATTTGTTAGAAATCCTTATAGTACTTCATTTGCAAGCTTAGGTAGTGTTTCTCTTACCAGGTTCCCTGCAGCTTCATGGAGAATTGAAAATACTTGGGTTGCTGTTCAGAACACTGTATGTGGCAATGTTTTGTCCAAAAATATCTTCTTTATAAATTACATATTGCATATTATTAGCCAAGTTTGAGAAGAAAAGAGTTTCTAAAGGGGTTGAGATAATACTCTAGAAATGTATGACTATTATAGGTTCTGTTTTTATTGTTTGGGTGGTTTGAATTAGAAATTATTTTTAAATTAAGCTAGTACTTTACTATTTGACTTCAGCCATAAATGTAAGTGGAAATGGAAAATAGAAATAGGAGAACAAAAACAAAAATTATATTATTATATACAAAGATTTATTATATACATTATATGTATATTCCAGCTAACCCTAGATTGTAGAGCTGAAGGTATGTTCTAAGGGCAAAGTGACTTTCCAAAAATTTGAAACTAATGCTTCTTATAACTTCTCAGATTGTACTAATTTCATGTGGTTAATAAGGCATGTAGGATTTAGTGTTTTTACTAATAATGGAATAATTGGGACTAGGGAAATTTCATTTTATAAATCTTAAAACTGATTATCCACACGACTTCCTTCTTTATAGATAGGCTTAAGACATATAAATGGAGGTTTGCATTGCTGTTTATTATATAATTTGCTTCACTTTTCTGAAATTTGCCCTTTATTTCTTGGTATTTGGCAGCTCCCAAATTCTAAAAGGATGTTTTTATGTAGTTTTTTTTTTTTAACTCTGTGTTTTCTCAATTTAAATTTGCTTTCTGCAAAACTGTTGAAAATGATGCACTTTAGCACATTCTAGCAAGTTTCTGAGAGATTATTATGTTTATTTGTGAATTACTTTGATAGAATAATTTTCAATCTCAAGATATAATGACTATCAACTCTGTAAAGACTACTGGCTGGTGAGAGAATAAGGTCTAAGTGAGTGACTTTTGGGACAGAATGGAGGGCTAGAAGTAGTAATAACTCTCAGATCAGTATGTAGAGAGTGTTAGATCTAGGAATCTTTCTTGATACCAAAGAACATTGATGAGCATATCATTTTCAGTTTTTGCTTCTGTTTTTGTTAGTCAAAGAAGAGCTTTCAGGAATGGTGAACCGAGTCTACATGGCTGTGTCCTCACTAGACTGTAAGGTCTAAAGGGTAGGGGAGTGATTTCCTGTGCATCTCCTCAGTCTCTTATTCAGAAACAGACAGCTAAAAGAAGAATTAGTCAATCCACTCTTGGAGGCAGGACAAACTGCTCCTAAAAATCATGTCTTGTATGAAACATAACTTCTGAACTCCTCTGGCTGTCACCAACCTTTGGCTTCCCATGGCCTCTAGTTTCTTTCTCTTGTTCTCTCCTCTGTCCTTAGGCTGAACCCTCCTCAGTTCATTCTAGGACCAGAATAATGACCTGGTTTGCTGCCTGGAATCTTTCTCTCCTCTGTGATTCTCCCTGTTTACAGTCTCAGGAGATTCAATCTTCTTCCTTTCATTTTTCTGCTCAATTAAGGAAAGGACTTCAGTGCTGTTATGTCATCATCAATCAAGTTAAATACCACACTGTTAGTTGGTGTTCAGGATTTCTATGATTGGAAGTAGCTGGCACTTTCTGGCATTTCTTCTACTTATTCCCTATATAAGAATACTCAGTATCAGGCAAACCAAATTCTACAATGCTCCCTAAGCATATCCCATCTTTAACTCCTGATCTCTGAGTAATTGCTTGCGTATCTCCCCATTTGTTGCTTCTGAAACTCCTAATAGGCATTTATAGGCAGTAATTACCTAATTGTTTTACTGAGTTTTAACAATAAATTAGATAGGTGGTTATTATATATATATTTTTTGCTATATGTTATGATTTGGCTAGTTGAATTTTGTTCTTTGTTTTTTAATTCTATTATGCTTAAAAAATTCATAACTTGGGCTTAAATAAAAGTACAGTCATATTATTAGAAAGTCAGGATAGTTTTTACTTTAAATTTGAAGCCAGGGCTAAAACAATTATTTATACAACTTCTTTGAATGTGCAAAATTCATTTTATCTGATTAACAATTTTTTTAAAATTTAAAAAGATACATCTAATCAAGATTATAACTCTTCCTAAAACACAGTTTTTTTTTTTTTCTCGGATTTTTGGAAGTTGTCTGTACCAAAATGATACTGTTATTCTGGAATGTTGATGTGGTAGGAAACTTCTACTTATGTCTCTAAAAAGTAGGCCATGATCACATATCATAAAAATAGATGTAAAACGTGGCTATTCTGGCTTCTTGAGGTCAAAGAAGCTTGCCATGAACATGTTTAATCACATGTCTGTATGTCTCAATGACTTAACCTTTCAAATAAGAGGCATTTTATACAAGACAAGCAAAATATGAACCTCAGTGTGTGAATTATAGATATCTTATAATAAAAATTTAATATCCTCTGAGCTAACCCAAATTTAACATTCATATTTTATTTTATCAGTTATAGTACATAGGATTATTTTGTTCAAAATGTAAATATTATGTTTAAAATTTAAATAGTATTATGAGAAATATGATTAACATACACAGTTTCCCCCTTTTCCTTCTAATTTGTTTTGCCAAGTACAAAAGGTGAATTTAGCTAAAAATTTTACATATATATGAAGAAATTCTCTTGGAGAGACTGTAAAACTAATTGAATCATAGTTTTCATTCTTTTCAACAATTTGCTTTTTAAATTCAAGTTTCACATAAGAGTTGCTAAATTTTCACCTTTTAAGGATGAAGAGAGTATCACTAGTGTATTCTTCTGAAGCCCAATTGCATCAAGAAGTATCATATTTTTTCATCCTCCAGGGTACAGACAGGTTGTGCATCTTATTAGTGAGCTCCAAGCCTAGTTTTTTTTATTGTTTCTGCTCAACAAAAGTCTACCAACTTGTGACACACACATCACATGCCTTTCTCTATGAACTAAGCAGAGTGTTTAAGGCTGCTTTCAGTATCCAGCAGCAGTCCAAACCCAACCTCTGACTCTTAAATCTTTTGTCCAGTGAAGTGTCTTAAGAATATCTATTTTGATGTTTTAAGGCAATCTAATTCATTAAACTTTTTTCAGCTGAGAACTCTTTTAGCAAAAGTTAAATTTCCTCACTAAATGATTGTCATATTTTCATGAAATTTTTGAAATTGTATGAACAACTTAAGGGCAAAACAGAATTCTTAAAATGCTTTGAATTCTATATGCTGTTAAATAACATTTGCAAAATGTGCCATTATATGAACTTTCAATACACTTAACCATCAAAGTCATTTCCTATAACCCAAGAATCAACTTGAAATCACTGTTCATTATTACAGTTTTTGAAGATGACATTTCTCCTAAAAAGAATGGTCATTTGAAAATACTATGTTATTTCCTTTAGATCTCTGCTCACATTCTACTTTATCTGTGACATCATCCCTGATTATTCAAAAATTTTCCTGCTTTCCTCTACCCATTCAATTCTTTTCTCTTCTATCATTCTTTGCCTCTTCCTTGCTACAGTTTTCTTTGCTCATCACTATTAGACAGATTGTGTGATAATGTAGTTAATTTGCTTATCTTCTCTTTCCTTTCATTAGTTTGTAAGGTCTTTGAGGAAGAGATCTTTTTATATTCTGTCCATACTTACTTTCCTAATACTGGTATGGTGCCAATAGAGAGCAGTACTCAACATATATAGTATTGAATGAATGACAAAGAAATCTATTGAGCTTTTTGGGACTTTAAATCCAGACTCACAGTTCACAGTTACTGTGCTAAAGGTAAGATTGTAGACTGGTTTATCTTCTGAATATTTCTTCATCTAGAAAATGGACACATCCCTTTCGAAGAAATGAAAGATATGCAGGAAATCTTTTCGGGGCCAAAGTGGCTATTTAAATATGGTAGCAATCCTCTGGTTTGATTTCTTCCTTTCCTTTTAGTTTACCACGTAACTATAATGAACACCAGGTCTCAGGTTGCCTGGTAGATGTCAATGATTCAGCTGTGAGCAGAACAGAGATACCTTGCCTCTGGGGAGAGTTTAGTCTGGGAGGCATTAAAGCAAAAATTAGGGTTGAATATGATGAGCTTTTTATAGAAGTATCTTTTTGAAATGAATCACATATTAGGTGCTCAATAAATGGTAAATGAGTGAGTAAATGAATTTTTAAAAATTCTCAATCAAAATTTACTCTTTTCACTTTTAGTGAAAAGCAAACTTTTTTTTTTAATAGAATCTTCTCTCATGATATCTCTGTGATTAACAAGATTTGTATTGTCCAAAAGTATACACATGAATTCTACCTACAAATACTGTCATCTTTCCATGAATTACTAAAGGAAGGGGAATTATCATGCAAAGTCAGGTTAGAAGTAAAATTACTCAGACATGTGTTGTCCATCACTGTATTACCAGGGTCCAGGGAAATGCCTGACACAGAGAATATAGAAAGTGCATTTTTGTCAAACTGAACTGAAGAAATATAAGGAAGGAAAAGTATTTTAATTCTGTGGCCAAAAAGATCTCTAGATATCACAATTCAGATGTCTTACTTTAGTTAACTGTTCATTTCTTTCATATTTCTTTGCTTCAGTGGCAGTTATGGTTATAAAATTCATAACTACTTTAGACAAGACCATTAAAAGAGCAATATTTAAAACAGCTAAAGCTTTCATACCACACGGAGGCATGAACTTTATATCGCTATAAACCTCTTAGCATACTATATTCCATAATATAGCTGTATAATATGTCTGTTTAATAAATGGCTAAATTATAATCCAACCTCTTTTCCTATGTCCTTGCATAAATTAAGTTTGAATAAATGCACACGATACAGTTAAGTCATTCTTTGATTCCTAACTTGAAAATAATTTCCTAGGCTATAAACTTTGTCTGTTTTGAGATTAAGTAGGTGATTTCCTTGGAGAAGGAAATGGCAACCCACTCCAGTATTCTTGCCTAGAGAATCCTGTGGACAGAGGAGCCTGGTGGGCTGCCGTCTATGGGGTCACAAAGAGTCGGACACGACTGAAGTGACTTAGCAGCAGCAGCAGCAGCAGGTGATTTCCTAGTAGTTTTTGAATGTAAAAGAGAGAAGAGGGTTTTAAAAGACAGCAACAAAAATGATATTCATCATAGACCCTACTGTTTCGTTTACACTGCTTTTCTCTATGTTCTCTTGCGTACTTGAGGAATGTTTCCGAATCATCTCTCAAAAGGAAGTAAAAAGTCATTCTTCAATCATTTAACATATTTCATATCCAAAATATGGATTTTCAGATTTCTTTAACAATTCTTTATGGGCTGTACCCTTTTTGGTAAAACATAAGGGACTTTCCATGCCAATTTATAAAGGCACGGAAAATAGGCGAAGGTACAGCTGACAGCCTTCCAGCTTTACTAACACTAGCATCTGTTTTCTATAAGTTAGTTGTTATTTTTTCTTGTTAAATTCTCCCTGTGAAATGTTTTCCTTGAGATCTTTTTTTGGTATGAATTCTACCCAGTGATACAACTCACTAGTGGACCATAAAGATCCAACTGGATTCTCAAGGAACTTTGCAAGTTCTTACATTCGCAGCAGAGTCTCATTGTACTGATCAAAATTGGAAACTCTTCTAGTGAGATTTATTACTGAAATACCAGAGTCATAATTATTAAAGCAACTTAAACTTCAAGGTATTTACACCTTAAAAGGATGATTATTGAGTGAGATTTCAGCTTTGTGGTCATCCTTCATAGTAAATCCTCTATGGAGGGGAAAGCTATCTAGCTTTTATCTGTGTTGTTATAATGAAGGGGCAGAAAATATATTCTTTAATAACTTGCCCATAAGGAAAGAAAGGTCCTAAATGGGCAGAATTACATTAAGCAACAATAGTTTTTCTATTGTTTCTTCCACTTAAAGAACATGGTACATCATTGAAAGTGCTTACTGTGATGACACTGCTGTGCTGTGCTTAGTCGCTCGGTCATGTCCGACTCTTTGTGACCTCTTGGGCTGTAGCCCTCCAGGCTTCTCTGTCCATGGGGATTCTCCAGGCAATAATACTGGAGTGGGTTGCCATGCCCTCCTCCAGGGGATCTACCCAACCCTGGGATCGAACCCAGGTCTCCTGCATTGCAGGTGGATTATTTACTGTCTGAACCACCAGGGAAGCTCATTGTGATGACAGCAGTATCCCAAATCTGGCACCAAAATATAGAGAAGCATTTACAAAAATAGAGATTTCCAGTTGCAAAACAAAATTGGAATCATAAGAGGTAGATCCTAGGAACAGGTATTTCAAAAGAGTTCTTTTGAATAGATTCTACTGTATCAACTTAAAGCAAAGGCTGAGATTAAATTTGAGGCATATACAGCATTTAAAATCACAAAAATATCTAGTTTTTATAGAAATGATTTTGGGTGAAATCTTTGACTGAAGAAAGAAATGAAAAATCATAAACTGTGGAAATAAAAATAACCTGAAAGTTTAAATGGCTCTGAAAGATGACACTGGGGTTTGCCTCCCAACCCGGTAGGCTCAATACCACTTACTTTTTAAAAACATAAGTGACGAGTTATGGGTCGTATTGGCTGAAATCATAAAATGTACTGTGACAATTGTAAAAGCCTCTTGTCAAAATGCCATGTAATTAACTGTGATTACATTAAATGCTGGTATATTGCTGTGGGCAGGTAGCTCAAGTATTGCGGCATTAACTGTGTTGTGTTAAGTCGCGTCCAACTCTTTGCAACCTCATGGACTGTAGCCTACCAGACTCCTCTTTCCATGGAATTTTCCATGCAAGAGCACTGGAGTGGGTCACCATTTCATCCTTCAGGGGATCTTCCTGACCCAGGGATCAAACCCACATCTCCTGCATTGGCAGCCAGATTTTTTCACCAGTGAACCACCTGGGATGCCCTTAGCATTCTGTATTTATTTCTATCAAGGTACTTATCATTACATACTTTAATTGCTTGATCATCTGCCTCTCTTCCTCATTAGGCTGTAGCTATTTGGAATTAGGATGGTATATTTTGTTTTGTTCAGCTCTAGTAACTCGTAGAGAAATGGCATATCAGTTCAGTTGCTCAGTCGTGTCCGACTCTTCGCAACCCCATGAATTGCAGCACGCCAGGCTTCCCTGTCCATCACCAACTCCCGGAGTTTACCCAAACCCATGTCCATCGAGTCGGTGATGCCATCCAACCATCTCATTCTCTGTCGTCCCCTTCTCTTCCCGCCCTCAATCCTACCCAGCATTAGGGTCTTTTCCAATGAGTCAACTCTTTGCACGAGGTGGCCAAAGTGTTGGAGTTTCAACTTCAACATCAGTCTTTCCAATGAACACCCAGGACTGATGTCCTTTAGGATGGACTGGTTGGATTTCCTTGCAGTCCAAGGGACTCTCAAGAGTCTTCTCCAACACCACAGTTCAAAAGCATCAACGCTTCGGTGCTCAGCTTTCTTCACCATTCAACTCTCACATCCATACATGACCACTGGAAAAACCATAGCCTTGAATAGATAGACCTTTGTTGGCAAAGTAATGTCTCTGCTTTTAAATACGCTATCTAGGTTGGTCATAACCTTCCTTCCAAGGAGTAAGCGTCTTTTAATTTCATGGCTACAATCACCATCAGCAGTGATTTTGGAGCCCCCCAAAATAAAGTTTGACACTGTTTCCACTGTTTCCCCATCTATTTGCCATGAAGTGATGGGACCAGATGCCATGATCTTAGTTTTCTGAACGTTGAGCTTTAAGCCAACTTTTTCACTCTCCTCTTTCAATTTCATCAAGAGGCTCTTTAGTTCTTCTTCACTTTCTGCCATAAGGGTGGTGTCATCTGCATATCTGAGGTTATTGATATTTCTCCCAGCAATCTTGATTCCACCTTGGGTTTCTTCCAGCCCGTTGTTTCTCATGATGTACTCTGAATATAAGTTAAATAAGCAGGGTGACAATATACAGCCTTGACATACTCCTTTTCCTATTTGGAACCAGTCTGTTGATCCATGTCCAGTTCTAACTGTTGCTTCCTGACCTGCATACAGGGTTCTCAAGGGGCAGGTCAGATGGTCTGGTATTTCCATCTCTTTCAGAATTTTCTACAGTTTATTGTGATCCACACAGTCAAAGGCTTTGGCATAGTCAATAGAGCAGAAATAGTTGTTTTTCTGGAACTCTCTTGCTTTTTCGATGATCCAGCGGATGTTGGCAATTTGATCTCTGGTTCCTCTGCCTTTTCTAAAACCAGCTTGAACATCTGGAAGTTCACAGTTCACGTATTGCTGAAGCCTGGCTTGGAGAATTTTGAGCATTACTTTACTAGTGTGTGAGATGAGTGCAATTGTGCAGTAGTTTGAGCCTTCTTTGGCATTGCCTTTCTTTGGGATTGGAATGAAAACTGACCTTTTCCAGTCCTGTGGCTACTGCTGAGTTTTCCAGATTTGCTGGCATATTGAGTGAAGCACTCTCACAGCATCATCTTTGAGGATTTGCAATAGCTCAACTGGAATTCCATCACCTCCACTAGCTTTGTTCATAGTGGTGCTTCCTAAGGCCCACTTGACTTCACATTCCAGGATGTCTGGCTCTAGGTGAGTGATCACACCATCGTGATTATCTGGGTCATGAAGATCTTTTTTGTACAGTTCTTCTGTGTATTCTTGTCATCTCTTCTTAATATCTTCTGCTTCTGTTAGGTCCATACCATTTCTGTCCTTTATCGAGCCCATCTGTGCATGAAATGTTCCATTGGTATCTCTAATTTTCTTGAAGAGATGTCTAGTCTTTCCCAATCTGTTGTTTTCCTCTATTTCTTTGCATTGATCACTGAGGAAGGCTTTCTTTCTTTTTTTTTTTTTTTCCAATAAATTTATTTATTTTATTTGGGGGCTAATTACTTTAAAATATTGTAATGGTTTTTGCATACATTGACATGAATCAGCCATGGGTTTACATGTATTCCCCATCCTGAACTCCCCTCCCATGTCCCTCCCCATCCCATCCCTCTGGGTCATCCCATTGCCCCAGCCCTGAGCATTTGTCTCATGCATCGAACCTGGAATGGTGTTCTGTTTCACATATGATAATATACATGTTTCAATGCTATTCTCTTAGAACGCCCCACCCTCACCTTCTCCCTCAGAGTCCATAAGACTGTTCTATGCATCTGTGTCTCTTATTCTGTCTTGTATATAGGGTTATTGTTACCATCTTTCAAATTCCATATATATGCATTAGTATACTGTATTGGTGTTTTTCTTTCTGGCTTACTTCACTCTGTATTATGGGCTCCAGTTTCATCCATCTCAATAGAACTGAATCAAATGTATTCTTTTTAATGGCTGAGTAATATTCCATTGTGTATATGTACCACAGCTTCCTTATCCATTCGTCTGCTGATGGACATCTAGGTTGCTTCCATGTCCTGGCTGTTGTAAACAGTGCTGCGATGAACATTGCGGTACATGCGTCTCTTCCAATTCTGGTTTCCTCGGTGTGTATGCCCAGCAGTGGGATTGCTGGGTCATATGGCAGTTCTATTCCCAGTTTTTTAAAGAATCTCCACACTGTTCTCCATAGTGGCTGTACTAGTTTGCATTCCCACCAACAGTGTAAGAGGGTTCCCTTTTCTCCACACCCTCTCCAGCATTTATTGCTTGTAGACTTTTGGATAGCAGCCATTCTGACTGGTGTGAAATGGTATCTCATTGTGGTTTTGATTTGCATTTCTCTAATAATGAGTGATGTTGAGCATCTTTTCATGTGTTTGTTAGCCCTCTGTATGTGTTCTTTGGAGAAATGTCTGTTTAGTTCTTTGGCCCATTTTTTGATTGGGTCATTTATTTTTCTGGAATTCAGCTGCAGGAGTTGCTTGTATATTTTTGAGATTAATTGTTTGTCTGTTGCTTCGTTTGCTATTATTTTCTCCCATTCTGAAGGTTGTCTTTTCACCTTGCTTATAGTTTCCTTTGTTGTGTGGAAGCTTTTAATTTTAATTAGGTCCTGTTTGTTTATTTTTGCTTTTATTTCCAATATTCTGGGAGGTGGGTCATGGAGGATCCTGCTGTGATTTATGTCGGGGAGAGTGTTTTGCCTATGTTTGAGAAAGGCTTTCTTATCTCTCCTTGCTATTCTTTGGAACTCTGCATTCAGATGGGAATATCTTTCCTTTTCTCCTTTGCTTTTCACTTCTCTTCTTTTCCCAGCTGTTTGTAAGCCCTCCTCAGACAGCCATTTTGCTTTTTTGCATTTCTTTTCCATGGGGATGGTCTTGATCCCTGTCTCCTGTACAATGTCACGAACCCCTGTCCATAGTTCATCAGGCACTCTGTCTATCAGATCTAGTTCCTTAAATCTATTTGTCACTTCCACTGTATAATCATAAGGGATTTGACTTAGGTCATACCTGAATGGTCTCGTGGTTTTCCCTACTTTCTTCAATTTAAGTCTGAATTTGGCAATAAGGAGTTCATGATCTGAGGCACAGTCTGCTCCCGGTCTTGTTTTTGCTGTCTGTATAGAGCTTCTATTTGTTGACAGGATAAAGACCATATTGCCTCTCCTCCTGAACTTAGCATTCCTTGGAATGTTTCTATGGATATTTCTTTGGAGACTCTAATTAGTTGTTTCATTCTGCCCAAGACCCCTCTGTAGCACATTTAGTTGTATACGTTTCATTTAATTAAATATGATCATTTTTGTCATTGCTGTTGTTGGTTTGGAATGCATCTTTATTACAATGTTACTTCATAGGGGAAATAAGATTTGATTTACATTATTTTATTTACATATTTCACTAAGACACATAAGTTATTCCTCCTGAGTTTTAGGACTTTTTGATGTGTTAGTATAACTGCCAAAGAGCTTATTTCCTCTTTCCTTTTAAGAAATTCTGCAGAATGTTCCACTTGATGTGCTCTAGGTGTTATATCACTTTTCTTGAAATTCATCCTTGTTTAGCAAGATGGAAATAAATACAATTTTATAAATGATGTAAGGAAGAGAAGTAGTTTTTTGATTATTAAATAATTCCTAAGTATTAACAATATTTAAAGATAGAAAATAATAACTTGGTGTTAATAGTCATGACTGAGGGAAATTTTCCATAGTCTCTTTCTATCACAATAAATACCACCATGTAAAGAATCCACATATATTGCCTATTAGATAATATACATTTTGCTACCTTATTGTCACATTGGCTTTTTCCTTTACTAATATTTTAAATTGTTTCAGTCTTAAGATTGACAAACTGAATGACTGTTGAGCTAAATTAACCCCCAGTAATTTTAAGTATAATCTAGCTCCCATTTAAGAATTAGTTTTTAAATTTCTGACATCTGTAGAACACTCTATATAATGGAGTTTGTAATCTGTCATAAATGGGCTGGCATAAAATAGAAGAAAGTCATGGCTGAGAGAGATATATCTGTGCATATTTCATTTTCCTTTAAGTTCTGGATAAACTCTTCACTTAATCAAGGGACAGTTTAAGGACTCAAAACTTGGGAGTCTATGAAATGAAAAGACTTGAATTTTATGAGATGAAGTACAATAATGTTGAATACATAAATTACGCTATTCAGGACATACAGTTTGGAATGACTATGGAGAATGATTTTGTCTTTGCCTTAGAATTCCTAACTCTAAGAGAAGTCATTTGTAAATGTTTACAGGCATGACATAATGCCTCTCAATCTATTCTGTTTGGCAGTTCAGATGCTAAGAATGACCCGATTCTCCTGTGGTTGAATCTCTAACTCCAGGGAGATTTCTATTGGTGGAGATAGACTGTAAGGGTTTTTGTTTGTTTGTTCGTTTGTTTTTATATATAGCCCACAATTTAATCTAATTGTCTTATTTGATAATGTGATCCAGTCATGAAAAGTTTCACTGAGCTCATGATAAAACCCATCAGTCTTTATATTTGATATTTAGCCAAAAATTTCCATTAAATAGATCTTATTCACTGCTGCTGCTGCTGCTAAATTGCTTCAGTCGTGTCCGACTCTGTGTGACCCCATAGACGGCAGCCCACCAGGCTCCACCGTCCTGTTCCATTAATATCATAAGAATATCCAGATTAAACCCAATTATTTCCTGTTAGATTAAGATGCAAATGGATCAGGATTACATTTTTATTAGATCACATTCCCTCTTTTCTTTAACATAAAGCAAAATGTCCAATCACATCTATTTCATTATTTTCTTTTATTTCTAATCATGATTTCCAGTCAAATAGATTGTGACTGAACTGATAGTTATTAAACAGGAAAAACTTGAAGTTGTAGATTGGTTCTTTGAGGAAATTTCTATTTTCAAAGCTCTTAAGAGAAGATTAAATGTTAAAAAAAAAGAAAACAGTTAACTTTTCTAAAGACTAGTTCAGACTTCAGGAAAATGAAAGGAAATGAACTGAATAAGATGTAATTTAAGAAGCAGGTGTTTGGTGGTTTGCTTTTAAATTGTATTTTTTAATGTTGAATTTCCCCCAATGATTTTTTCAGCATCCCTTTTTAGTTTAAATGAAGTAGATAGAATAAAGTATATTGTTTGCTATGAGTAAAATCACATTTATGCAATGTGAGCTGAATTTTCTGGGGGAAATTTTCATTTCCTGTGCTCTATAAACCAATCTGAAAAAAGACTGAGTAATAGTTGGTATGCAGTCATTAACTACCCATGCTCATCAAAATGTCTGAGAGCTTATTTGTGTCACGGAGCTAGTTTTCCCCATCAATATCCTGTGAAGCCTCAGGAAAGCTAGGGGAAATTTCACAGGATATTAGGTTGGTAACATTTCGTAGCTGCACAGGCATAGCATCAGGAAATGAAATACTGACCGTTTAGAGTTGGGAGCTGAACAGAAAGAAAAAATGGAGTTCATATTCTTAGTATGTTTCATTTGCTTCCCTTTGATAACAAATTCATTAAAAAAAAAACACACAAAACTACCTCTCCCTTTCCTTATCTCTAAGAGTGTTTTACTCTTTTAAATTTTTCTTTCAAGTCAGTCCAGACTCCTCTTGCTCATTATCCTTCATATGGATTGTCAGGTTATTATTCTCAATATTCAAAAGATACAGTTAGAGTGTGAAGTTTAAGTCCTATACATACAAAATTGTCTTTCTTTTATATACTCTCTAAGGTAGCAGTCTAATTTAGAATGTTGTAGTTAGGAGGATGTAGTTGCTCAAATACTGGCTCTGCTACTCACCAATTTTGTAATCCTGATTGACTCCAAGCCTCTACCAGGGTGGTTTAAGGATTAAATATAAAATATACATAGGAATTTAGCATAGCTCTTACAACAGAATAAATGGTAGCTACTAATATTTATACTTCATTGTTATTCCTTAATAGTCATCCCAATATGACTTATACAGGGTTTATAATTTTTTCCAATCAAATTTATGTATCTATCCAAAAACTTTCATTTCATTCAATGTCAAGGCCATCCTCCTTTTCTGAAGTTATCTGTATTAGTTTTCCAGGACTGCTTTATAACAAAGTATAACACGCTGAGTGGCTTGAAACAACAGAAATGTATTGTCTCACCGTTCTGGAGGCTTTAGTCCAAAATCAAGCTGTCGGCAGGGGCACGATCTCTCAGAACCCTGAAGATTAACCTTGTTTGTGTCTTCCTGGGATCTGGTGGTTGCCTTACAATGTTGGATTTTCCCTGGTTTGCAGCTCACGTGTGTCTGTGTTTCTCTGTGTGCTCTCTCTTCTCTCTTTATGAGGACACCAGGCATGTTGGATTAAGAACTAACTCTATTCTAGTCTAGCCTCAACTTAATTAATTACATCTTGTAAGGACTTATTTCCAAGAAAGGTCAACATACCTTTCAGGTGGACACATTCAATCCACAACTGTACCCAACAGATGTTAATTCCTCCATTCTTTCCTGAAGTTATTATTAACCTTGAAAGTTATTTTCTAGTTTTCTAATACCTTATCCCATCCATAGTTAATCAAACTCTACATATTTTCAATCTTGTGTCCTGTGGATCTACCCCTCTTATTCCCAGAATGACTATTTCTCCTAACTACAGTATAATATTTTGAACTACTGGCCTTTAGTCTCATTTGCTTTCATCTTCAATTCTGTTGTTAGATTAATATTCCTGAAAGCTACTTATACATTCTTCTGTTTATTCACTTACTCATTTATTCAATAAGCATTTACTGGATATGTTGTTGGGCTTCCCTGGTAGCTCAGTTGGTAAAGAATCCTCCTGCAATGCAGGAGACTCCAGTTCAATTCCTGGGTTGGGAAGATCCATTGGAGAAGGGACAGGTTACCCGCTCTAGTATTCTTGGGCTTCCCTCGTAGCTCAGTTGGTAAAGAATCTGCCTGCAATGTGGGAGACCTGGGTTCAGTCCCTGGGATGAGAAGATCCCCTGGAGGAGGGCATGGCAACTCACTCCAATGTCTTTGCCTGGAAAATCCCCATGGACAGAGGAACCTGGGAGGCTACAGTCCATAGAGTCACAAAGAGTCGGACATGTTGTATGTGTCAGACACTGTTCTACATTCACAATGCAGAGAGAAATTAAATGTGTTCTCCCTCATGAAATGCATAGCCTCGTAGTGTTTACTTGTAAACAAACAATAGACAGATTGTTGCAGGTATTTTTCTAGGTGTATAGATAAGATAAAATCAGAGCACAGAGAAGCATGTGGGAAAGAGTTAAGTCAAGAAAACCTTCGTAGAGGAAAAAGCGTTGCTCACACCAAGAAATCACATCCCCTCTTTTTTTCTGTATATGGAACCATTCCTTACTAATATGACGTTTGCCCTCCTCTCCGTGCCTCTTTTAGGTGGTTCCTTCTCCCATTCCAGGCAATCTTCCTTACCTCCACTATCTCAAAGAGTTTGCATTTTTCAAGGCCTACTTTAGACCCCACTCTTATTCACCCTCCTCAGATAATTTCAGCTCATCTTGATTTCATCTTTTTAGATTTCTTACCCATAACTTCTCAAACCTAGAATATACAATGAGCTTTCTTGACTAATTGTGGCCATTGGAGAAATAACTGGATAGAAGATAATTTATGTTTAGATAGCCCTTAGTAAATATTTGTTAAAAGCATGATTTTATAAACTTCCTTATTTACTCAGCTAAAAGTTCTTCTGGAGTAGAATATGTGTCTTTTACTTTTGTAACTTTCTGGGATATGGTCAAACATAGACTCTTGATATATACTTATCTAATGTATGAAAATGGATTTGAATGGATTTGCTGGGTATAAAATATAAAAAGTGAATTTCTAGTACATATATTTAATATCTTTTTTTTTCACTGTTTTCCAAATCATAAACTGGCATCCATGGATGAAGCTCATTGTCTTTCAAGCTAAATGTTATACAACAATTTTTGACTTCTTGAAGTGTTAAGGGAGCATAATCCAGAATTCTGTATCTAATTTTGAGGAATGGCATTTTAATTCAGTTGTGCTGAATTTCCAATGGCTGTAGAACTGGACCTGGAAAAATATATTTATATTTCATCACAGTGTTGCCAGACTTAGTCATTGGTGGCAACTGATTCCTCCTGTATTGCTGTGCGCTGCTGTCCTGGCATCTGCAGTGTTGGTCAGCTCCATCCACTGATGAGCCGCATTCCCTGCTCCCCTCTTAGGCGCCCACCTAAAAGCATCAGGAGGCTTAGAAACAAGAGTGCTGTTGTTTGACTCTCAGACAGGAGAATAGATGCCAAAGAAATGAAAACAGGAAGAAATGAGTGAGAGGAAGTGCCCGTGCTCCTTCAGACCCATCCCAGCCAGTTGGCAGAAAGAAGGAGTTACACGCCAGTAAGTGAGCCAGGAGTGACAATATTATACAGCTTGGAACTGAATTTTTGGAAGAAACCATTTTGGATATTAGTTTTGGCCCTTTAAGAATACCTTAAAAGTATTAAATTAAAGGTAATAAGGACATTATAGAAAGTCAACGCTTTTGACTTCTCAGACCTCTAGCCTAGATGAAGTGCCCCTCTTAAATATCCACACAACAACCTGGCTTTGCATCTAGCTTTATACTTAAAGAACTATGTCCTGCTAGTCCATTGCTGGAGTGGTTCCCTAAGAAATCTGTGAGCTTCTTGAGGATGGGGAGGAATTTGTTACCTTATCTCTGTATTCCCAGTGTTTGGCAAAACAACAGACAGATAATAAATATTTGTTAAATAAATAAACTCTATTATCGAAATGCATATATTATTCTAGTCTGATGTTTGTTTCAAGAGTGCATTTATTTTATAATTTAAAGCTATCTTAATGCCAAAGCTATTGGAAGACTAAAACATCCAAGGAAACCTGAAAAATGCACAGAGGAGCAGATGTACTGTAGGGGCTCACTGGATGGTGTAAATTGTGGCTTTCCACTCTCTCACTGATACACATTTAGTCTGTCCTAGAATTTGAAATACATGCTTTTATCAAATAGAACTTTGAAGGACAGCTAATACATGATCAATCTACTCGCAAATTAATGCCTTTTGGAATTCTGCATTCCTTTCACTCCTAGCTTACTTGAAGTCTGCTTTTATAAATTTAACTTTTTCTCCCAAATGATTGAAGATTGTTTTTGTTTTGGATTCTAGGAATCCCTCAGGTTGTTGTTCTTGAGAATTCTAGTTAATTGAAATAAATAGCATTAGGCAGAGGTCTCTCCAACACACAGAGGAAGATTTCCAGGATAAGAAACAATAATTCAAAAGGGTCTGGGGCTCATATAGGTTAATGAGAAAGTAGAAATAAGTTTATAAAAATTTCAATGTGTATGCAAATTTTCCAAAATGAATTCTTGAAATATACATTTGAGCAAACTTACTTTTTCTCCTGCAAGAAAGTTTCATTACCTTTTTCAGCTTCTATATATTGTGATTGTTTTTGACAAGGAAGCTGGACTCCAAATGTCTCCCCTATGACTTAAACAGTGTTGTGGTATTAGACAAGTATTCAGTAAAACTTTATAGATAAATATATATTGACTAAATGGGTTAAATAATGCCCTCATTCATTTTGGATTAACTTATTTGGATTAACTTTCAGCAGCAATTTGATTTTTATGGTAAATTTATTTATCATTGATGTTGTTCAGTCGCTAAGTCTTGTCTGACTCTATGCAACCCTATGGACTGTGGCATGCCAAGCTTCTCTGTCCTTCACTATCTCATGGAGTCTGCTCAAACTCATGTCCACTGAATCTGTGATCCAACCATCTCATTCTCTGTTGCCTCCTCTTTCTGCCATCAATCTTTCCCAGCATCAGGATCTTTTCCAATGAAATCTTTCTCTTCACATCAGGTGGCCAAAGTATTGGAGCTTCAGCTTCAGCATCAGTCCTTCCAGTGAATATTCAGGAGTGATTTCCTTTAGGATCAGTCGATTTGATCTCCTTGCTGTCCAAGGGACTCTCAAGAGCCTTCTTCAGCATCACAATTTGAAAGTATCAATTCTTCAGTGCTCAGGCTTTTTATGATCCAGCTCTCACATCCATACATGACTATGGGAAAAACCATAGCCTTGACTAGATGGACATTTGTTGGCAAAGTAATGTCTCTGCTTTTTAATACGCTGTCTAAGTTCGGTATAGCTTTCCTTTCAAGGAGCAAGTGTCTTTTAATTCATGTGGCTGCAGTCACCTTCTGCAGTGATTTTGGAGCCCATGAAAATGAAGTCTGTCATTGTTTCCATTGTTTCCCCATCCATTTGCCATGAAGTGATAGGACCAGATGCCATGATCTTAGTTTTCTGAATGTTGAGTTTTAAACCAGTTTTTTCAGTCTTCTCTTTCACCCTGATCAAGTGGCTCTTTAGTTCCTCTTTGCTTTCTGCCGTTAGAGTGGCATCATCTGTATATCTGAGGTTGTTTATATTTCTCCTGGAAATCTTGATTCTAGCTTATAGTTCATCCAGCCTAGCATTTCACATGAGGTACTCTGCATAGAAGTTAAAAAAGCAAGGTGATGATATATATACAGCCTTGTTGTACTCCTTTCGCAGTTTTGAACCAGTCAGTTGTTACATGTTCTAACTGTTGCTTCTTGACCCATGTACAGGTTTCTCAGGAGACAGATATGGTGCTATAGTATTCCCATCTCTTTAAGAGTTTTCCATAGTTTGTTGTGATCCACACAGTCAAAGCCTTTGGTATCATCAATGAAGCAGAAGCAGATGTTTTTATGGAATTTCCTTGCTTTTTCTGTGATCCAACGAATGTTGGCAAATTGATCTTGTTTCCTCTGCCTTTTATAAACCTAGCTTGTACATCTGGAAGTTCTCAGTTCATATACTGCTGAAACCTAGCTTGAAGGATTTTGAGCATAAACTTACTAGCATGCAAAATTCTAAATGTTCAAACTAACAGACAATTGCACTCATTCTTTCTTCCTTTATTTGTCATATCCTAGTATATTTCATCCCACCTGAAAGTGAAGGATCATATTTTGTCTTTTCCTATACATTAATGAGTAGAGTAACTGAGGCACATTTTCCTTTAACAAACAGCCTAATTAATCTTTTTGTTCAATCTAAGTCTTAACCCTCCACATTAGCAAATGTTTTACATTCTTGTCCTCTGATCTCAACATCTGCTAACCCATTGCATTAGCCCAAAAATAGCTATTTAGGATTGAACAAATAATAAAAATTATTTTGAAAACTCTAAATCTTTCAACAGATGTTTTAAGAAAATAATATGTGTTCCTTTCCTCTATATACTTTTTATAGTCATCAAGTTTTAAGAAATTAAAATATGAAATAAAGAGAAATATAAAAAATTGTAATAAGAAACTTAAAGGAATAGTATTGAATAATTGTTAATAATTATTAATAGTTTAAACCTTTTGAAGTTGTAATAAAGCTTGTCCCTGTTCACATTTTCTCTACATAAGGGTATTTTAATTTCGTCTTCACTCATTTACTTATTTGGAGAAGGAAATGGCAACCCACTCCAGTATTCTTGTCTGGAGAACTCCATGGACAGAGGAGCCTGGTGGGCTACAGTCCATGGGGTCACAAAGAGTTGGACATGACTGAGAGACTAACATTTAGTTGTTTAGTATAATGACTTCTCAGAAGCACATGGCTTTACAGGTCAAATTCCTAGATTCCATTAAAAAAATTTTTTTTTCTTATCCAAACATAGGATAATGAAATATCACTAGTTTAGTTCTGTATTTTGCTAAAGAAATTTGAAATTGATCTTCCTTCTCTATGTAGTAAAAGTTTGTCAGAGAAGAAATGGTTATCTTGCTTATTGGTCTCCTCAGCCTCCTTCACTCTCCCTCTGCTTCTCCCTTTTTCTCCTCCTCCTCTTCCTCCTGCTCCTTCTATTTTGCTTTTGTTGCCTATTGTTCTCCCTACAAGCACAGAAATTTTACAATCAATAACTTTGTTGTACATCTAGAAAGTTATTAAGAAAACTTCCCAGGAAAGGTCACAACTTCTCTTTCTGTTCCTGAATATTCCTGGAACATTTGTCCTCTGTTGAGACTGATCTTGAGGCTTGACCCTTAAATAAGGTGACTTCTATACAGTCATGAATGTGCATTATAGTAGGTAAGTTGAACATGAAATTAAAGAGATGGATTTATATTCTGAAATGATGGTAAGGGAATACCAGATTCCATTTCATTCCTGTTCTTCAGAGAAATTACCTTCTAATTTTTAATAGCTACGAAGTAGACATAAATTAAGTCTTGGTGATAGTGATAGTCACTCAGTCATGTACAACTCTTTGCGACCCCATGGGCTGTAGCCTGCCAGACTCCTCTGTCCATGGAATTCTCCAGGCAAGAATACTAGAGTGGGTTGCATTCCTTTCCTCGATCCTTGGATATTGAACCCAGATCTTCTTCATTGCAGGCAGATTCTTTAACATCTGACCCAAGGGTAGATCAGGACAAAAGTGGGCATTATAGATATTAGTTCAGGTCTCTAGATATACTCAAGTGGATAAACATAGAAGTTATGTCTTCAGAATGAAAGCACTAGAGATGAGCTCCAGAAGTGAGCTCCAGAGGTAATAGTGCACAAAGAGATAGCTCCTTCAGGTTCACTTTAGACACTTCAAAATACTTCAGAATCATTGGTAGTAAAATGAATGTGGTCAAAGAACCATTGAGAACTGTGGAATGTTTAGTT
Organism: Giraffa tippelskirchi; assembly: GCF_054371585.1. Lineage (NCBI taxonomy): Eukaryota > Metazoa > Chordata > Mammalia > Artiodactyla > Giraffidae > Giraffa > Giraffa tippelskirchi. The sequence continues at coordinate 70,173,073 of NC_137277.1, forward strand.
CACTGTAAGAGCTCTGTTCGTTTCCAAGACAAACCATTCAATATCAGAGTAATCCAAGTCTATGCCCTGACCAGTAACGCCAAAGAAGCTGAAGTTGAATGGTTCTATGAAGACCTACAAGACATTCTAGAACTAACACCCAAAAAAGATGTCCTTTTCATTATAGGGGACTGGAATGCAAAGGTAGGAAGTCAAGAAACACTTGGCATAACAGACAAATTTGGCCTTGGAGTACAGAATGAAGCAGGGCAAAGGCTAATAGAATTTTGCCAAGAAAACGCACTGGTAATAGCAAACACCCTCTTCCAACAACACAAGAGAGACTCTACATGTGGACATCACCAGATGGTCAACACCAAAATCAGATTGATTATATTCTTTGCAGCCAAAGATGGAGAAGCTCTATACAATCAGCAAAAACAAGACTGGGAGCAGACTGTGCCTCAGATCATGAACTCCTTATTGCCAAATTCAGACTTAAATTGAAGAAAGTAGGGAAAACCACGAGACCATTCAGGTATGACCTAAGTCAAATCCCTTATGATTATACAGTGGAAGTGACAAATAGATTTAAGGGACTAGATCTGATAGACAGAGTGCCTGATGAACTATGGATGGAGGTTCGTGACATTGTACAGGAGACAGGGATCAAGACAATCCCCATGGAAAAGAAATGCAAAAAAGCAAAGTGACTGTCTGAGGAGGCCTTACAGATAGCTGTGAAGAGAAGCGAAAAGCAAACGAAAAAAGGAAAGATATTCCCATCTGAATGCAGAGTTCCAAAGAATAGCAAGGAGAGATAAGAAAGCCTTCCTCAGCGATCAATGCAAAGAAATAGAGGAAATCAACAGATTGGGAAAGACTAGAGATCTCTTCAAGAAAATTCCACTTACCACATCACTCTACTTGACCTCCCTAAATTGTATGTAATTATTTTATATTGTTAAGTTAATCATGTTTCCATTATGGTTTACAATTATAATAAAAAAAAAAAAAAAAAGAAAATTAGAGACACCAAAGGAACATTTCATGCAAAGATAGGCTCGATAAAGGACAGAAATGGTATGGACGTAACAGAAGCAGAAGATATTAAGAAGAGGTGGCAAGAATACACAGAAGAACTGTACAAAAAAGATCATCATGACCCAGATAATCACGATGGTGTGATCACTCACCTAGAGCCAGACATCCTGGAATGTGAAGTCAAGTGGGCCTTAGAAAGCATCACTATGAACAAAGCTAGTGGAGGTGATGGAATTTCAGATGAGCTATTTCAAATCCTCAAAGATGATGCTGTGAGAGTGCTTCACTCAATATGCCAGCAAATTTGGAAAACTCAGCAGTGGCCACAGGACTGGAAAAGGTTAGTTTTCATTCCAATCCCAAAGAAAGGCAATGCCAAAGAAGGCTCAAACTACTGCACAATTGCACTCATCTCACATACTAGTAAAGTAATGCTCAAAATTCTCCAAGTCAGGCTTCAGCAATACGTGAACCATAAACTTCCAGATGTTCACGCTCATTTTAGAAAAGGCAGAGGAACCAGAGATCAAATTGCCAACATCCGCTGGATCATCAAAACAGCAAGAGAGTTCCAGAAAAACATCTATTTCTGCTTTATTGACTATGCCAAAGCCTTTGACTGTGTGGATCTCAATAAACTGTGGACAATTCTGAAAGAGATGGGAATACCAGACCATCTAACCTGTCTCTTGAGAAACCTGTATGCAGGTCAGGAAGCAACAGTTAGAACTGGACATGGAACAACAGACTGGTTCCAAATAGGAAAAGGAGTATGTCAAGGCTGTATATTGTCACCTTGCTTATTTAACTTATATGCAGAGTACATCATGAGAGACACTGGGCTGGAAGAAACACAAGCTGGAATCAAGATTGCCGGGAGAAATATCAATAACCTCAGATATGCAGATGACACCACCCTCATGGCAGAAAGTGAAGAAGAACTAAAGAGCCTCTTGATGAAATTGAAAGAGGAGAGTGAAAAAGTTGGCTTAAAGCTCAATGCTTATAAAACTAAGATCATGGCATTTGGTCCCATCACTTCATGGATAATAGATGGGGAAACAGTGGAAACAGTGTCAGACTTTATTTTTTGGGGCTCCAAAATCAGTGCAGATGGTGATTGCAGCTATGAAATTAAAGATGCTTACTCCTTGGAAGGAAGGTTATGGTCAACCTAGATAGCATATTTAAAAGCCGAGACACTACTTTGCCAACAAAGGTCCATCTAGTCAAGGCTATGGTTTTTCCAGTGGTCATGTATGGATGTGAGAGTTGGACGGTGAAGAAAGCTGAGCACCGCAGAATTGATGCTTTTGAACTGTGGTGTTGGAGAAGACTCTTGAGAGTCCCTTGGACTGCAAGGAGATCCAATCAATCCATCCTAAAGGAGATAAATCCTGGGTATTCATTGGAAGGTCTGATGTTGAAGCTGAAACTCCAATACTTTGGCCACCTCATGCGAAGAGTTGACGCATTGGAAAAGACCCTAATGCTGGGTAGGATTGGGGGCAGGAGGAGAAGGGGGCGACAGAGGATGAGATGGTTGGATGGCATCACTGACTCGATGGACATGGGTTTGGGTGGACTCTGGGAGTTGGTGATGGACAGTGAGGCCTGGCGTGCTGCAATTCATGGGTTCGCAAAGAGTCGGACATGACTGAGTGACTGAACTTAACTGAACTGAACTGAACTGAAGAGCAAGTTCAATTTAGTTAGAGTGAGGGACGTGAATAAAGAATAAGCCAATAAAGAGTGAATAATAAGAAATAAACTGACTACAGTGATGTCTAGATTTTCTCTAGAAGCCTTAATATTCTTCTGCATGAGAAAAGATAAGAGAAGAAGGTAAAATTCACCTGCAAAGAAATCATAAGATACAGAATTGACTTGATTCTAAAAGTCTTATTATATATAATATTTATTTTTACACTGATTTGAATATACCATACTAGATATTCTCTTATAACAATAACTCTTTTTAGTCATACAATAACTCTATAACTACAAGACAACTCTACCACCTAAAGTGGCTAATACAAATAACTAATATTTGACTCAATTACAAAATTAATTCAACAGATATTTGATAAGCATATACTGTGATCCTGACTACTATTCTAAAACACCAGGATATATCAGGGTATATCAATGGACAAGTCAGAATAAATGATATCTGTCCTTACAGAGCTATAAATCTATCACAAGGAGGCAAAAAATAGGAAAAAATACAATAATTTAGTAGGTTCAAAAGTGCTAAATACCACATTAAAGAAAAAATAAAGCAGAGATTGTTAGATGGAGAGAGACATGGGTTTGTGTGTGATAGTTTTCAATATTTTGTAAGGTGGTCAGGGTAGCTTCATGGAGAAAGTGACATTTGAGCTAAAAGTAAAGGAAATGAAGGAAATCTGAAATGTGGGTACTATACACTGCTCAAAATTTACTACTTACTTATCTCCAGATACTCCATGACCAGAGTATCTGTAGATAAATTTATCTCCATGACTACATAAAACTCATGATAGTACCCATTTGAAGAGAGAAATGGCTAGGCAGATTTTTGATTCTCTTCTTTATTTTAAGCAATGTCATTGCTGGGGATAGATTAAGTACACAGACTTCATCCAACACAATTCAAAACCTTTCATGCATTTAGGCAGGCAGACACATTTTGCATGGCACAGATTGTACTAAATTATTCACCTAGGATTAATACAATATTTGAGAATAGGACTAGCATTTGCTAGAGATATTACTACTAACATTTCTAGTGTATTCAATATAAGGTAGGCTCAGTTCTCTTTGTGATGTTTCTACAGCTATTCATTATTGAGCCTTGTGTTTGGAGGAAAAAAATCTATGTCAAATGGATTAACAGACTGAAAGTTGGTTTTCCAGACAAAACCATAGATGAGCATTGCATGTGCATTATGTGCAGTTTTAGTTTCACATTTTGGCCGCAGTCATTTAGATTTCCCAATGATACATGGAAAGTTAAGTAGTACCCAGTATAAAAGTTTCCTTTGTATTTTTTCCATTTTAAGTATAGGAAAAACAGCAGCTTTACTAGTTAACTGAAAAGCCCTTGGACATGAGACAGAAAACTTTCATGATTGTATTGAAGAAACTACTTTTGTACAGTTTATCTAATCTCATTTTATCTGTACTTAAACGTTTCACTGAAATACTATGTATTAGTTGTCTTCTTTTTACTTTCTCAAATTTCAAGGTAAGTTTTCACAATTAATTGTTATTATGTTGCTTTAGAATATTAAGTATGTTATCTTACTTTGAAGATATGTTGAAGAGAAGTTATGTTGAAGAGAAATTCAACTCAGCTTAAATAATCATTGAGAGGTGACTTTATGCAATTGTAAAAAAAAAATAGAGGACACAAGAAAGTAATAATTTGTGTAATCATCCTAAAAAGAGATTTAAATTCAGATGGTTTATTGGAAAGTAAAAATCTATAAGTGGATTGAAGAAACAAAAGATGCAAAACTTCCCAGGTCTGTTTACTTACTCACCTCTCCACCCACTCAGACCTTGAGGCTGAGGAGGAAAAGTATTGTCAAAGTATGTGACACGTCCCCCTCAGCTATCTCTGGTGACCTCATATGAATCTAATTTTTTAAATGTGATGGATCAGACAGGGAAAGAGAGATGATCAGTGCAGAACTGTTGGCATTGAGTCAGAAGGGTCTAAAGGAAGCACTCAATATTCTAACCTCTTTGTCTCTCCCTTGTGATGATAAACAGTGCCTGAGAGCAGAAGGAAGGGAGGGATTTCCTTGGAAGATTCTCCAGAACTGAGGCCAGCTGCTGGGGCTCTGCTGTGCATCGGTAAAGGCAGCATCTATGGTTTGGTCCATAGGGACCAGACGGGCTGCCCTGCTGCATCCTCTTTGTCCCATAAAGCATTCTCTGCCCAGTTCAGGAGGGCACCAGCTGACTCTGCCATGATTCTAACCCTGCAAAAACTTTTGCAACTAGAGAAACTTTAAATAATGTTAGCCCAGACTTTCATAACCTCAATAGGGACCTAGACCAAGTGGGCCAGGAAGGCTGTGTGTTAGTCACTCAGTCATGTCTGACTGCCATCCCATGGACTGTAGCCCACCAGGTTCCTCTGTCCATGGAATGCTCCAGGCAAGAATATTGGAGTGGGTTGCCATTTCCTTCTCCAGGGGATCCTCCCCACCCAGGGACTGATCCCAGGCCACCTGCTTTTCAGGTGGATTCTTTACTGTCTGAGCCATCAGGGAAGCCCGGGAAGGTTGAAGGACTGCTATTAACTTAAATTTTTTTTTTCTCAAAATATGAGCTGCTATGACTGACATAGACGTCTTCCTTTCTGGTCACACAAAAGTCTAGATGTCAGGGGTACCCTTAGCAAGAACCACCAAGTGATCCATTTCCCTTTCACTCAAAATAGAAGTCCATAGTATACATCCTGATTATGTAACATTGGGTATGAAGATTACCAAGATGAATACATGTCTGGCTCCCAAGGAGCTCACAGTCTAGTGAAATACAATGATCTGAACAAACACTTCTCTGAATAAAAGATTTAAAATTTCTGTGATAGCTGAGCATATTATTTCTTCAAGAAAATTCTTTAGTTAATGTCTACAGAATGTCCAGCATAGGCTTAGGAAGGTTTATTTTGTATATTTTTCAAAATTTTTAGGTGAAGCCCAATAATATAATATTAAAAATATAATCACATCTCTCTTGAACAGTCAAAGGTTACAATAAGGCCATTTCTATTCACATTTTTTATGCAAGTATAATTATAAAGAAATGTAGCCATAGGGTGTGGCCCATAGTTGTCAAACAGCAATTCTGATGGCTGAGTTTTTAATTGTTTATTATAATAAGATGGTGGATTTGATCTGCCATCTAGTGATTAAGAACCGAATTCTTACAACCGAATTCCAAAGCACCTAAACTTTGTGAGAAGACAAATCTATGAGGATGTTTGAGAAACACAGAACAACTGAGTTACTCTCAAACAAAACATGGTCAGATAAAATATATCTCTTCTCTCTTAAGAGATCAGTGCCAAGATATTTGTGATAATGACTTTGCAATGGATTGGTTCAGTTTGTTGGAACATTTGGTAAGAGTGAAAGAAACATGTAGCTTGGAAGATAAAATTTCTAGAAGTTACAACACCATGAGAGATTACAAAATAATGACAATACAATCAGGTATCTATCAGTCCTCCTCAATTATAGAAAAGTTAAAGAAATATAAATGGAGAAAAAACACAAGTATCAAAGTACTTTGGTTTTGGAGGTCTTTTTCAGATTTTATAAGAAATGATTTTTAAACTTCTGGGCCTTCAATAAAGGCTAATGTCAGCTTGCAATAGTGATATGATTTCTATAGAGGAATCGGGAGGATGGTATTGAATCTCTCAGAATGTCATATAAAATTCTTAGCTATTTTTAATAATATTGTCATTCATAAAATAATTATGTCATGACTACTTCACTGCAAACTGGCTGCAATTTTGCTTCCTATTTTACTTTTCTTTTCATTTAAATAAACATCTATGTAGAAAACAGAAAAGGCAACCTAATCATAAGGTACACAACTACTATGTACAAACTTGAGAGTTGCAAGTCACCCTGTATTTGCTACCCAGTGTTTCTTTGTACATGTCTTTCATTCAGACACGAACAATGAGAGTTCACTGAGTTTTTGTGCCGTCTGTGATGTGCATGAATTCTGTACGGGGGAAGAGAAGGCAGGGTTTAGCAGCGAATGTGGTTTTTCATCTCCTTGCCATTTAAAAGCATTCCAACTAACTTTCCACGTCATCCTAAATTTAATTGTAAATCCTCAGGGGGAAACGGACCAGTGATGACTCAGAGTATAAAATTGATTTTTAGCATTGTCATTTAAAGTGAGTAAGATAGTGGCCCACTTCTTTGTCCATTGGATTGAGGTCAAAACTGTTTTAAGCTTTCAGGAAGAAACTGACCTATGAGTTAACACAAGTCTGAGAGAGTGTGTTTTTTTATCCCAACCCTGAAGGAGACACAGAGAGCAGGATAACCCACTCCTGAAGAGTCTCTCACACATTTTAATGATATTTAATCGACAACATCATTGTATGTCTTCTTGTTGTTTGTTTTCCATATTCTCTATTCCCCCATTTATAATTGTTTCATCAGTGGAATTGAGATCCACTTCACAATGATAATACTATATTTTTGAGAGCAGAATGCTTTTAATATTTTGCGTATTCAGTACTAGGCACATGCCCACTTAACCCTCTGTAAATACATGTGAACACTTTTGTCTCCCAGGGTGTGGTAAGGGAGAAGCAAGCGAATTGAACTTGTGGTGTATCTCATTTTCAGCCAATGGCATTTAGTCCTTGTGATTAGATATTTCTGTCTTAATCATAAAACTTAATGAACAAAAGTATTTTTTTGTACTTAATGGAATAGTTCAATGGACTATGGGTGTGAATCCATTTCTATGTAAATTGTGTTTTATGGGAACATTCACCTTGGAACTACATTCTTTCAAAATGACTTTTCATTTAAAAGTAGCACTGCTTTTTTGAGGTACCATTTTCTTATGTTTTCAAAATAGTTTTGCAGAAAAGCATGTTAAAGCTAGATATTTATTTTCTCCTTCCTTGAACATGCCTATAGTAACACTGGATAGACAGAACAAATATTATTTTATTGATGAGCTACATATTATGTGATAAACATCTTTTGGTGAAGATTAGACAGATTAGAAATTTTGTGCTTTTCTTATGAATAGCACAAAAGCCAGGATGTGGTGCCATGCTTTGAAAACAATTTTCCATTTACCAAATATCTGTGATGAGAAGCTAAATATGTGAGGCAAAGTATTCCATAGAGCAGTGAGAAGAAGTTTATCCAAGAAAAACTTTCTGAAGTTATGAAGATGGATATTTAGACTAATGTCTCTTTAAACTGAAATCATTTCCATCTGTAGTTCTGTATTAGCATTTCACTATATTTATTGTGAAAGATATATAAATGTTACTAAATGTAACTATATTACATAAACTTATTGTAAATGCATTTTAAAATTTTTAGTTTTACTTTTGTAAAGTAGTGGTACAATTGTTAGTGAACTGTAATTTAGATTCACTCATTCATTCATCTCCATCCATTGAACAAGTACTTGTTGAATGTTGAGTCTATGCAAGGTATGATGTCAAGCTTTAGAAATACCACGATGAACAAGTTACACTAGTTCTCACTTTCATATTGCCTGGTGGTGGAAATAAGAAAATAAACAAGTAAGAATAAATAAATACTATTTGTGATAAACCTTATGAAAGCAGTGATTTTTGCCTAGTGGTTCCATTTTAGTAAATATTTAATTACCTTGCTTATAATACAAAATGAATGAATCAATGGACGAATGGATGAATAGTTCTTTAAAGCATTCTGTAAAGCAAATCAATCAGATCAAGAAAGTCTACTTTTAGAAATTAGTCAGAGAAGAATTGTGGGGGACAGGTGGCAATTAAGCAAACTGTGATAGTGAGCTACTGGAGTTGGAGTTGAGGGAAGGAAATGCAGTGCCAGGCAAAGGGATCAAGTTGTATTGATTCCTTTCGGAGGAAGGGACTGGGAGGACTTTGGGGCTTTAAAAAGGAGCTTTGAATTTAAATAGTTGGAAATGAAAGGAATTAAGCCAGGATTTATGATCCACATTGTGTTTTAAAATACTATAGTTTTATTTCTTGAGAATCACAATGTTAAAGATGTATGTGTTTATTTTATAGTATATGTATAATAGAATTGCTATGTGTATAAAAGTGCATATATATTTCCAAATCTGCATTAAATTTTTATCTAAATATAGAAAAGTATTTGGCAGATATTATGTAATAGCTTACCATGTTATCTTGGTCCTGACTTTGTTAATTTTTATATAAAGATAATTAATGCATTGGCTGTATGAGCTTTGCATTTCCACTACAGTTTAGGAAACTACTTTCAGATGTTTAGCGGAAATCCACTCCATGAATGGATCACCATTAGCTTTTTTTATCTTAATGTTTAAAATGAATTTAAATTTTTCTTCATGATACATGAATACTTACTGTCTTCTGTTGTGGGATTTACTAATGGAAAGTTTCAAGTCAGTTTAAAGTCACATAGGGTTCACCAAACACTGAAATTATGTATTCTCTTTAGAACTATTCTTTGTCCCCTCTTTTCAAATGGTTTACTTTTATCCCTCAAACATGATCTTACGTTGTTTGATTATTTGTATCTTCAAAAATGATTTTGGGAAGCACTCTGATTTAGTATACTTTGGACCACTTTCCCTGCCCCCATCATGCTACAATATAAGTTTCATAATAATTTAATTGTGAATTACATGTTTGTCTTTAAATACTAATGGAATAAGCTCATTTGTGTTTGGCTCCTTAGGAGGTTACCATTTAGCCCAGAGATTTTAGAACCCACAAGATGATTTACCTTCCTAAAGACTTCCCAGATTCTGAAATTTCAGGTCACTAACCTCCTTTTTTTTTCTTATTCTAGAAGGATATGGTGAAGAAATAGCCTGCACCCAGAATGGTCAGATGTACTTAAACAGGGACATTTGGAAACCTGCCCCTTGCCAGATCTGTGTCTGTGACAATGGCGCCATTCTTTGTGACAAGATACAGTGCCAGGATGTGCTTGAATGTGCTGACCCTGTAACTCCCCATGGGGAATGCTGTCCTGTCTGTCCACATACAACTGGAGGTAGCAATACCAATTTTGGTAAGAATGCATAAGACCAACTCAGAATTTGTTCAGTGATTTATCTTTATGGTTACAGTGGTTTTTTGCTCTCAGAATTCAGCAACCCAAGAGAATAATTAAGCTGCTATTCAGTAGTCTTTGGCATAATAATTTCACTCACCCACTTTAATCTATCAGTAATGAAAAGAAAGTTATTTCTTCTTAAAAAACAAGGAATTTTGGGGGCTGCATTTAAGTGACTATGTCTAATTTGAGAATTCCTTGTACTACTTAAGATGTTCTTTTGTTACCCTATCCATGCTGGGTGCCTCCAAGATATTTGTTGGTTTTCTATGAAGTCCATTAATGTCTAAAAGGAGATCTAAAAACACAATTCTCTTCCCTGTGCCGACTTTGCCCTTGGTAATGGAGTAATAATTTCTAATGTAATTTAGTGCCACAGCACCCTCTATTACATAAGCTCATAAATGCAGAATGTTTTTAATGTTGGCTAAGAAAAACAAGAGAATGGAATGGGTTTCCTGGAGAAAATAATATAAATTATTGGTTCTTGAAGCTTCTTTTTTGGAGAAAATTGTCTGTGTTTAGCAAAGACTGTGTATTCGAGTATACATGTTAGAAAAACTTACATATAAGAGAAACAAGTTCATGTTTATGTGTTTTAGTGAACCAGATAAGATTAATATTAAACTTTTAGGTTATTTGTTTTAGTAGTCATGAATGGAGGCTTGCATGCACCCTGCTCAAGACAGTGTCAAGGCTTTATTTTTTCCCCTAAATTTCACTGCAAATAACAACAAATATAATGAAGTGCTCAAAAGTATTTTCATGGAAACATTACACAGTAATTTACCAATTAGCCTCTTGGATATCATTCAACAGTAACAGTTGGCCTGGAATAAATACCCAAACTTAATTTTAGCCATAGTAATAAGAAGATCCCACTTCAGTATTCTTGCCTGGAGAATCACACGGACAGAGGAGCCTGGTGGGCTACAACAAGTGGGCTACACACTACATAGGGTCACAAAGAGTCGGACACAACTGAAGCAACTTAGCATGTACACAGTAAAGAAAATATAATGGGAAGAATTAAAAACAAGGCACTAAAGGGCTACCTGAAGTGGATATGATCTGCACAGAATCCCTGGGAGTAAAGCTAAATTAAACTTGTGGGGATAAGTGCATGTTGAGACAATGGTAGCAAAAAAAAAAAAAAAAAACAGAGCAAAATACACAACCTCCTGCAAATAAAAAAAAAAAAAAAAAACGAGCAAAATACATGACTTCCTGAAAATAGGTGATTTAGGAAAGCCCAATTTATTCCATGATGAATAATTTTAAAAAGTACTGACAACATTGTTGATACAAAGATACTGTAAGGCAAAGGTGAGACTGTTTAACTAAATATATTAGATAAAGAACACACCAATAAATATATCATCACAGAACAGATAAAAATTCTGACCAATCTTTATTTCCATTATCACAGAACAATTTAACATTATTAAATGTACCTGACCAAACAATTAGACAAGAACAAGAAATTAGAAGTTTAGATATTAGAAAAGAGGAGGTTAAATGATCAATTTATAGAAAATATAATTGTGTACTTACAAAACCTTAGGGAAGGGAGTACAAAAATGCTACAAAACAACTTAGTAAGATAGTGCAATATAAAATTAACAAATTAACAGATATGCTATATATAATTACTTCATAGAATGTATGTGTGTTAGTCACTCAGAAATGTCTGAGTGTTTGTGAGGCCCTGGACTGTAGCTCTCCAGGTTCATCTGTCCATGGAATTCTCTAGGCAAGAATACTTGAGTGTGTTGGCATTCCTTCTCCAGGGGATCTTTCCAACCCAGGGATTTGAACCCTGGTCCCCAGCATTGTAGGCAGATTCTTTACCATCTGAATCACCTATATATATATAAATATTTTTATTCCTATTATTCATTCTATGAAGTACTTAGAATGAATAATAGGAATAAAAATATCTCATTTATAATAGCAATATATAGGAAAAAGTGGTTAAGGATAAACAAAATAAAATATTTAAGATATATCTGAAAACTTTAGAACACTACTAACTCAAATAATGACTTTAATAAATGTAATGTTCCATTATGTTCTTGGTTAGGAAGACTAAAAGAAAATCAATAATAGTGACCTCTGGTGAGAAGTGAAATGTGGGAAATAGAAAAAAGGGGGTAAGGAAATTTTTCACTGTACAATCTATCTTTATTAATATATTTTAGGTTTGTTTTTTTAATCATGTGAATGAATAACCTACTCAAAAAAGTATAAAAAGCAAAAATAGAGACTACTGATTGAAGATAATTAGTTATAATTTTATTTTATTTATTTTATTTTTTATTGTTTGACTTTATTATTATTATTTTTAATATAAATTTATTTATTTTAATTGGAGGCTGATTACTTTACAATATTGTAGTGGTTTAATAGCTAATTTTATAATTTACTGAAATTTTTCTATATAAAGGTTGTGAAGAATATTCAAATGTCAGAATTTTCCAAAGGGGTATGTTATTTTGCCTCTTATGAAAATATTGGTGCAAAATAATTTGGATTTCTATCTATTTGTGACAGGGAAAGCTTTTTAAATTAAATTATGACTATAAAAATTATTGAAATAAATATCAAGGAGATTCTTAATAACTATGTATGCATAAAATAATATATTTATTCTTTTCTTTTTTATAGGAAGAGGAAGAAAGGTAAGTTTTACTTTGCATAGTTTCATTTTTGTCAATTTAAAAAATTCTAATGATATCTACATAATTCTGTGCTTTGAAGAGTCTGAAAGCCCTTTGTAAAGTACGATAGGAATATAACTACATGAGCATAGTTTAGCTACTTTGATTATAGATTATAGATACTTCTCTTTTCTTCACTTTTTAAATTTTTATTTATAGATGGTTCTTTCAGAAGGTTGTGAGTCCCTAAGGGATTGAGACTATGTCATGTTAATCATATACCTTACATATATATATATTAGAATAAGTGTCTAATTGCAATGCAGTAGACGCTGCAATAAGTGTTTAATTGAATGAAGTAAGGAATGAAGAAAAGAAGGAAGAAAGGGTGGGAGGGTATTTGTTCTGCTTCAGTGGAATTGTGGTCCCTCTCCCATCAATTGGGAAGTAAAGATTTGATTGGGGCTTCCCTAACAGCTCAGTTGGTAAAGAAACAGCCTTCAGTGCAAGAGACCAGGTTTGATTCCTGGGTCAGGAAGATCTGCTGGAGAAGGGATAGGCTATCCACTCTAGTTTTCTTGGGCTTCCTTTGTGGCTCATCTGGTAAAGAACCCACCTGCAATGTGAGAGACCTGGGTTCGATCCCTGGGTTGGGAAGATCCCCTGGAGAAGGAAAAGACCACCCACTCTAGTATTCTGGCCTAGAGAATTCATTGAACTGTATAGTCCATGGGGTCACAAAGAGTCAGATATGACTGATCGACTTTCACACACAAGGATTCAATTAAAAGAATTAATTGAATGATTTGACACACATCACCTCCCTTTCTCTCCTCTTGTTATTGAAGGACCCTGAAATCTAATCCCAGAGAGAAGCATTACACTCAACAGGACGATAACGGGGTGCAGCCAAGACCCTGGCATACCTACTCAGTTTAGCCACTTATCATTTGGACATGTGTGTTAGTCGCTCAGTCTTGTCCAACTCTTTGCGACCCCATGGACTGTAGCAGGCCAGACTCCTCTGTCCATGGAATTCTCCAGGCAAGAATACTGGAGTGGGTGTCATTCCCTTCTCCAGGGCATCTTCCTCACCCAGAAATCAAATCCAGGTCTCTTGCATTGCAGGCAGACTATCGTCTGAGTCACCAGTGATTGGACATGGGTGATCCCATTCAGTGAGAGAGCTCCATCCCCTTGGAAGTGTTCTTTGTTTTCTGGTTAAGTTGAAAACTATGACATTTGCTTGGTCTTATCCAGATGGGATGGACACAGGAATTAAGAATGAAAATGAGGAGTCATCTCAATTTTTATGGCAGATATTAGACAGCAAATTTAAATTCTTTGCCTTTGCATGCGATGGAAATTTAGTAAATTAATAATAGTACAATGCAATGCAACACCTTCTTGGTAAGTAAAAGTGATGTCATCAAGGGGAGGTCCTGGTCACTTTTTACATTTTTGGCTCAGAGGGCAATACCGTAAATTCATCTTATTTGTCATAAATATCAGTGAAGCTATTTATATTTCAATATATGTCAGAGGAGAAGGACTGCAAATGCCAGCTCACATTTAATTTACATTTGAAAGCTAAAAAATTATGAAACTTAAATGTTTGAATATAGCCTGCAAACAGATGGATGAATTAGTAGGTAAATAGATAATCTGTGAAATAAAAAAGGAATTGACTATGAGAACTGCCTTGATGTAATCAATTTAATTTGGTTAGTAATCATCCAGTTTACTAAGAGATAACTCTCAGGTCGTGTCATCTAGTTTATTGCCTCTTTCCAAAGGTGGTGTGGGACAGCTTGGAGAAGGACGTATTCAAAGCAGCTGTTAATTTAGCACATTCTAGTTATGTGCTTATTTTCATGTCTCTGCCATTTATTATCAAGTCATCAGAAATATGAGAGCAGAGCAATATTGTATAAACACACTTTGTGCTAGATTTATATAATATTGATTTTTATTTATAATTTATTCATTCACTCATGTTAACCACCAAATGATTACTGAACCTTTGTTAAAATCCTGTAGGAGGCAAATAATGCAGTTGATGTGATGGTAGGAAAAATACTGTGACTGCCTCCATGGTAAAGGCTCCTATGAAAGTGATGAGGCATATCCACCTAGCATTAAGTGATGAGTAATAGATGAGAAGTAAAATTAAACTATAATTCTCATCTGAGCATGAAAACTTGAATTTTATGTTTCCCAGGGGTATGAGAATCAAATCTAGTAAAGCTATCATTCCACATAAATTGATTTATTCAAAGCTCATATTAACAAAAGTGACAAATATTTCCATTTTTGACTTATTTCCAAAATAAGAAATATATAGAATCATTAGATAAATTTATTATCAAAATTTGACTATAGAACATTTAATCCCATATCAAGTATTGTGGAACAGTAGAAGGCTCATTTTTCTATGGAGAAGGAAGTGGCAACCCACTCCAGTGTTCTTGCCTGGAGAATCCCAGGGACGGGGGAGCCTGGTGGGCTGCCGTCTATGGGGTCGCACAGAGTCGGACACGACTGAAGCGACTTAGCAGCAGCAGCAGCAGCAGCATTTTTCTAATTTTGGCTGAAATAATTTCTCCTCCCTTTTTACTTGTATTTCTAGACTTGTTCCAAAAAGGAATTATTCTCATGTATGTGTGTTCTTAGTTGCTCAGTCGTGTCCAACTCTTTGCGACCCCATGGACTGTGGCCTGCCAGGCTCCTCTGTCCATGGGGATTCTCCAGCCAAGAATCCTGGAGTGGGCTGCCATGCCCTCCTCCAGGGGATCTTCCCAACCCAGGGATTGAACCCAGGTCTCCCTCATTGCAGGCGGATTCTTTACCAGATGAGCCACTGGAGTCCTTTATTTATTAGACACAGATTTACATACCCTCTCTGAACAAGTAAAATTCTCTTGATATTTCAATGAAAGTTTTTTTAAACTCTTAAACGGTTAATTTGTATTACTTTCATGTTAAAAATGGAAAGATCTAGTTTAGAAGTTAGCGGAGGGAGAAATGCAGAGATAAGCTTCGCTGCTTTGCTGCTTATATGTGTTGGTCCCTCTTCCTCTAGTCTTTTTGTGGGTGTTTTTCAGTCTCTTGTGTTTTGCCTTGAAGGATCTTTCTGCCTCTGTAGAGCCATTTCCAATACTTCTGAATTCTCAATTTATTCCTAACTTCCTGAGTATTAGCTACCTCAGCATTAGAATCAGCAAGTATGATCAGGGTATTGTTCTGTCATTGAGTCCACGATTAAGACTATCAAGATTGTAAAATAATTTTTTAAATGAAGACAAAATCTAAAAGTAATATATTGAAGCATTGTTTAGGTAACCCAAACTCAGGTACATGATGAAAAACTAAGATCGTCAGAATGTTAACAGTGATTATCTCTTGCGTATTGACTATGATACATACTTTACCTCTCTATTTTCTAGTATCATAATTCCTTACTCTGAACTCCTATTATTTTTATAAACAAATGTAATGACAGTGTATATGAAAGGAGAAGTTAAATAAAATAGAATTCATTACCCTTATTTTTCCTATAGTTTGGATATAATTCCTAATGCATTCATTCTCTGTAATTACCTGGGAAAAAGCATTTTTGTAGTGTATTAATGACAATTGCTATATTAATTAATTTTATTGAGAACTTCTGTGTGCCCAACTGAGAATATAAAGCAGATAATCATTACCTTGGGGAGACCAATATCTATTAGAAGACAAATACTGAAATAAATGATACAAGTGAATATGTGCTACGATAGAGGTATGTGTGTATTAGTCGCTCAGTCATGTCCGACTCTTAGTGATCCCGTGAACTGTAGCCCACCAGGCTCCTCTGTCTATGGAATTCTGCAGGCACGAATATTGGAGTGGGTTGCCATTCCCTATTCCAGGAGATCTTCCCGACTCAGGGACTGAACCTGGGTCTCCCACACTGCATGCAGATTCTTTACCATCTGAGCCACTGGGGGAGTTCATAGTAGAGGTATATAAAGATATAATTCAACCAATGTTATTTAAACAACATACTTGACATCATGCTATAAGAATACAATTTTTGATAATCTAAAGTTCTAAGAATCAAAAGAAATTCTATCTATATCTGTGGTGTTAAGATATAGATGCAAAGATGTTGTTAAGATAAAGATAAGAGCAAATTATGCTTTATTTACTTTGAGTTATGATAGTTTCTTGTGTTATTTTTCATTTTCCTGTTCAAATAATAATTTTTCTAGGTTTTCCTCAGATATTGAGAATTACCTAATATCATTATGTCTTTTATGTTCTTTCCTTTTTTTCTCTAAAAGATGGTCATATAGCTCTTGTTATTTCTCATAGTCTTCCATGAGTTTTTTTAAAAAAAGATGGCAGGTGTTTTAGGATTGGCATCTGATAAGTTACTAAAAACTAAATGGCATGTAATATGAGTGTGAGAGTTCAAATATGTACATATTTCTGGATTTTCCTTTGTGTTTTCATTCTTTGGGTAGTTTTTCCTATGGTGCTTTGATTTGACATTTTTGTTGTCACAAGCATTTTTTTGTTTTTAATTATATTTCTTATTATTTAAAACAATCCTGATTTGTCCTTTTTGCTTGCGCTGTGTCTTCATTGCTGTACACGGGCTTTTCTCTGGTTGTGGCGAGCGGGGCTCCTCTCAGTTGTGGAGTACGGGCTTCTCTTGCTGCAGAGCATGGGCTCTAGGTGCTCAGTCTGCAGGGGTGGCCAGCACCTGGGCTCAGTAGTTGCCGCTCGCGGGCTCTAGAGCAAGGGCTCAGTATTGTGTGCACGAGCTTAGTTGCTCCATGGCATGTGGATCCTTCTGGACCAGGGATCAAACCTGTGTCCCCTGCATTGACAGGTGGACTCCTATCCACTGTACCACCTGGTAAGTCCCATCACAGACATTTCTAATCCTCTCTTTGGGTCTGATTGCCATAAAAACTGAATGGAAACTTTACACATTTCACACAGTGGATCAATTTTATTTTCATGTTTTTGAGAGAAGTAGTGTTTTTTTCATGAATAAGGTCTGACTAAATATTCTAAAATTGATTGTTAACCATTTTCTCATTTTATTTTTTACCTTTCTTACATACAAATTTCCATTGTTTACATGGAATATTTTGATATAAAATGTTAATGCTCAACAAGCCATTATATTTTGCTAATTGATTTTTTTTTCTTTTGCTTCATAGGGACAAAAGGGAGAACCAGGATTAGTACCTGTTGTAAGTATACATGTATATAAGTTTTCATGTACCTTTGATAAACTTAGTTATAGCATCGTTGTATATTATTGCTTATATACATACTTTCAAAAATAGGGAATTTAATTATTTTATAACAAAACTTTTAGTATAAAACAAGCAAAATAAAATAGATCAATTCTTAATTTAATATGATATTTCATGTTTATTTTTCCTGACTTTTATTTATTTACTGTCCCATGACTAAAGGTGTAAATCAAGATTTTACAAATTAAATATATTGTATGTGAATATAAAATGATAATTAAGATGTATATTTTTATAGTATATTTAGCTATATCATCTAAATGGAGAGGCATGATTTAATGTGCCACACTTCTGGAAATATGCTATATCATTATCATGATGTAAAGCCCATAGTGTATAGAGTTCTTAAGAGTTACTTAGACTTGGAGATGATCATAAAGTATATCATTATATAGGATGAAAGTTCTTCACTATTCTCCTTGCTTTTAAAGAAGTCATCATTTTGTTAAGACAAAAGTAGAACATGTTCAATTTATTTGACAATATTTACATTTTTGCTTTGCTTTTAAATTGACTTGTTTTTAACAAAGATTGCCTAAAAAGTGAAACTGTTCATATTGTTTGTGTTCATTTAAAAGCACAGTGCCTAAGGTAGTGTATTAAGCATTTCCTAAATATTTATTTGTTTGTCTTCACAACAACTCTGAGAAGGAGTTAATTTCATAGTCATCATCACCATTTTACAGAAGAGGAAGCTTAAATACAGAGAAGATAATTAATTAGTTCAAGGTCATACAATTGGTAAGGGTTGAAGTTAGGATTTGAACGCAGGTTTCCTGGATCCAGCATTGGCTTTTAATCACTATACCAGTACTGCCTCCTTGTATTAGAATTTAAATTAGTGTTTTAGCCTTATAAGAAAGTCAGGGAGGAAATGGGCACCAACTGTTAACATCCATTTGTTCTAAAATAATAACTGGGCCTTTTGTTGTTCTTCTTATCCATTTGACCATTGAGTTTTCTAAAACTCTTTTGAAACTTTATGTCTGCATATTGTCTCGTTTATTGTTTAGGTGACAGGCATACGTGGACGTCCAGGACCTGCAGTAAGTAGTTTCCTCCAGTATTCATGGTATTCTTTAAGTTCTTTGAGATACTGAATCTTAATGGATATTATGTCCACGAAAAGACAATAGATTATAAAACAATGATGTGCTTGGTTTCTCGAAGCATTTTGTTTTGAAACAACTTAAAGTTTAAACATTTCTTTGCAGCAGTGAATGAAATTGATGAACCCTACTTAGGTTAACTGTACTCATTGAAATTAGGGCATATTAGTCTTGTTGACAATGATTAAGGATAGACTACTTTTATCTGTTTCATGAAATAAACTGTTAATTCCATCTGTTATTAAAATTAAATAGAATTCAATAGAATTTGATATTATTGATATATTTCTGATATATTCTGTTGTAATATTTACTATTACATTGTATAACAGTATATTAATATGTATTATATTGATATAAGAGTAAATATTACAGTAAAATTTGAGCAGATATACATCAAAATGGCATATTTCTGGTTTAGCATAAAAGACTACTGATTTCATGTTTGGATTAGTGGTAGCATTCACAGGTAGCCAGATGCATAACACACACACACACACACACACACACACACACACACAATCCTGTAAATTTTAAAGCACATTAGATCAATGTAAGTGAAATATTGATACACTTTGACAGACCTGCTGTAGTCATTCTGAAGCATTTGCTTTTAAACAACATTGTGTTTTGGATTGAGTAAATGCACAGCCAAATTTTTATAACTCAGTTGAAACTCTTTTGAAGAGAAATAAAATTCTCCTGGCAACTGCCATTTTCTGGGGAAAAAAGTTAATTTAAGATATAAGCACAAAATGCCAGTTTTGAAATATAATAATCATTTGTTATTTTAATGGAAAAATAACTGCAATTGCAGTTACCATTTGGAAAATTCTTGGTGGGTTTTAAATTTACAATGGAGATGAGGCAAAGTTAAAAAATGATACTGGATACTTGAAGGCACACAAGATAATAGCAGAATAAGCTTTTTGTGCCATTGCTTTCATCAGCAGCTTGAACAGTGATGAATAGTTTGGGATATTGTGTACCAACATGAATTCATACCTTTCCTCAGAAAAATTGAAAATTTGGAGTTTGGACAATAATGTAGTTCTCAAAATTTGAATTGCAAGTTTTTGTGTCTAAGACAAGAGAGCAAAAAATAAAAAATGATCCTTGCAAATTTACAATTATTGTTTGAACTAATTGATACAACTCATTGGGTACCACATTGTTATACTTAACTTCTTCACAAGTCTTTAAGCTTCAGTGTGAAAAGAAACAGCCTTTCTGTATACACAGAACTTTTATACATACATGGCTTTATTTTCTGTAGTCTTCAGCTGAAATTTTAAAATAGATGATACTTCTGTCTTCCAGTTTTCTTTCATCAGTAACCTTTAAAGCAAAATTATCTGAAGTATATATGTTTTACAGACATAACCATCATTTTCTGTTTTAGGGACCACCAGGATCACAAGGACCGAGAGGAGAGAGAGGCCCAAAAGGAAAACCTGTAAGTTGACAGTGGAGCTCCCTTTTTGTGAACTTTAACAAGTAAGCCCATCTACACCAAGTTCCGTGGATGCAGCAAAGAGCCAGTGGCACTTTTTCTTTCTCACGTAAACATGACATAGAATTCAGATCATGAAGTGATTGTGCATTGATTCTGATTCAGAGGAAAGCATCACACGCTAATAATTACCTATGATCTTCTCAGATAACACAGATGATATCCACGTGTCCTTTAGGAGGTCAGATTAAAGTAGAATCTAAGGAAACATAATGAATACCTCATATTGTTTTCAGAAGTTGTAACTCATGAGTAAACAATGACAACAATGCATCCTTGAGAGAAAACACCCATGTTATGTGATCTGTGGTTGCTCCAGGAATAACCAAATTGGATAAAGGAAAAAGAAATTATTAGAGGACAAATTTTTCTTTCAAGTGGTTCTGTAATGAATTTATTTTCCAAGTAATGCTGCCTTTTTCACTGGGCAGCTGCTGCAGAGCTATCAAACGAGTAATTTTAAACATCAACAAATTCATTACCGTAGGAAATACCTTTAAATTTAAATAATCAACCCTATGTTCTTGAGATAAGCTATGAGATGATTATACAATACATGCTAAATGTTTTCTCTTATTAAGAAGTCCTACTATAGCAATCATTTTTCTTTTTTATATCTCACCCTCAAATTTGTCTTTTATACATCAATACCAAATACTTAGATGAATTTGTGTATCAAAAATAGATTCAGATGAATCTATCATTATCCTATGTTTCAATCTGAAAAATTTATGCTGTTTAATTTTCTGTCTAATGATATCTACTAAGATTTAACTTTCTATGGGTTTTTAACCTTCCAAATATGTACTTATCCATATCTAAATGGGAAAAATAGATGAGCAAGGAAGCAACAAACCATCTTAAATATATAAGTAAGGAAAAAAACATATTCTAGATCATATTACTAGGAACCCTCGCCACTGGTTTCATCTTTGATACTGTTTTTTGCTTCTACTCATTTCACCAAGAAGGGGGTGATGCCAGTACTTTTTCCAAACTGCAGCTGAAGTTATGGAAAGTATTTGCAGGCATGTAGATAAATGACAGTGGTCCCAAGGAAGAAGATCATAGCCATGTAGGTGGGCAGTAAAGCTGGTTTCCGATTACCTCTTGGCCCATTCTTTGTTGGTGTTCTGCCATGCTGCCTCACCAGCATTGGTAGCTGAAACCCTGTTGGTAGATATTCGGATGTCTGTCCAGAAGTCTGAGATGACAGAGACAGGTGGAACATGACTTCAGTGGAGTGGAGGGTGGGTGGTCATGCAGAAAACATTGTGCCTCAATGTACTTGTGCCCAGAATAATTGATAAAACTGAGTCCTAAGTGTAGGTGGAAGCTGCTGTGAAGCTCATGGTTGGAAATACAGAATTTCTTGTTAGAATTCAATGAGTCTACTCCCCACTCCTCTTAGTCTTCTCTTTCCTTTCTCTTCTCTTCTCCACTTAGTATGTGATAAGCTCCATTTCCTATCTTGGTTTAGTCTGAGACAATCAATGGGAAGTGTGTGTATGTGTGTATGTGTGTGTGTATATGTGTTAAAAAGAGTGAGAAGTAATTATTTATTTGGAATTGAGCAAGACAGTTCTGGTAGATACCCAAGTAGGAAATCTGTTCCTCTCTTAATCCTAGCAAGCAGTGGTGTGATGGCAAGTGTTTAATAACTGATTTATTTTTAAAAAAATATGCCTATAGCTTTTGCTGATTTCTCTGGTGTAAATACTCCCACCACAACTTTTTCCAAGATACTGGCATGATGTCATAAATACCTATAGGTAGAATGTTTTACCTCAGGTCCTAGGACTGGCTGGTCCTAAGATCCTTACGTGGACAAAAGCTGTGGATGACACGATATAGGCTGGTAGTGCAATCATGTATGCCACTTTCCTCCCCTTTGTTACCATCAAACATTACAGAAAGCTCATAAAATAGAGCAGTTTCTCATCCTTAACACCACTGATGTTTGGGGACAGATAATTCCTTATGTTTTGTAGGATAATTTGGCAGCATTCTTGGTGTCGACCCACTAGATGCCAGTAGGAACACCCCCCCCCATACAATTGTAACAAATAAAAACATCTCTTGGTGTTGCCAAATGTTCCCTGGCAGTGGGGAGGGGAGCAAATTGCTCAAGATTGGGAACTACTGATACAGAGATACTCTCACGAAGCCCTCATTACTAGCCAGTGATCACCATGATTCTCTCTCACACATATCCTTAGTTTTAAGTGTACTGTCCTGGTAACTTCATAGTGACAAACTAGCAACCTGTCAGGAAATGGACGACAATCAACGGTGTGCTGAGTTCTAATGGCACCTGTCACTTAACCTCTATAGGTCTCTTTCCTCATCTATAAAATGGAGAATATACCAGTTATTACTAACTCTCACACTTCATAATGTGGGTGTGTGTGATATTACTATCAATGAATAAAGTTCTTTCTGATTTGGGGGCATTATTAGTCCTATTTGTGAACGTTTAAACGTTGCCACCTAGTGACAATCTACAAGTACTTTTTATTGTGGATTGCCTCCTGAGATAGTGAAGTATCCTGGGGGAGGGGAAAGAATGATTATAGAGAGAATGCTTACCTTGATACAAAACTTTTGTGATTCATTACACCTGGAAATATGAAAATATATATATTTAATGTGTTCTGAAGTTATAGTTTTTATTTTAAATATTTATCAGTAAAATATCATGTATTATAGGCTTTTTTTCTTATTTTCACTTACAGTCTTGCTTATTATGTTCACTTGGTTTTGGATGATTGTCACAGGTTTTTATTAATTTTAACCTCAATTTGTATAAAAGTAAATCATGTAGGCTATTTAGAGGAGATACCATGGAGGCACAGAATGCATCATGAAGTCACTGAAAAATTGGGCTGTCTTCAGAGCAGACTTTGAAACAGGATTTTTAATCACAGAAGGCTGGGGAAAGGACCCAATTTTTGAGGATTAATATTACACAAACCTGTCTCTACTCCCAGTGACACTAAATGTAGTTTTTGGTTTTGCTTTTGAAATCTCTTTGAGAGGAGAGAGAATGTTTTAGCTCATTTTTTTGTATTAACAATACCTGATCATTACTTAGTAATTTCACATTTTAAAAACATATTAAGTTTTCCACACATAATGGTCTGAGTAGGTCAGACTATGTTTTATGTGCTGCCATTGACAGCATACATTTCCAGATCATGGTGTCACATTTGTATGATCTAGAAGTCTTAGGCAGCAATGAAAAATTAGCCTCCATTATGCAACACAATGAAAAAAGAGTAGAGTGAGTAGTTGGTTTCTGAGAAATCAGTTTTCAAAATGTGAGTTTTTTTCAGGCTGTTATCTACTCCTGTTTGAATAGATAAATTTGCTTTATTATTCCACTACTCCAAGAAGTAAATATGTCAAACTGGAGTGTTTGAATATATAAGAATATATTAATTAAATTTTTGAATAGCTCTTATGCCACCCTCTCCCAAACCATCAACTGTAAGCCACCTCTCCTCCTCACTCTGCTTGTCCTGTGTTTACTCCCTCCACTGTATCAGCTCATGTTCGCTTATTGTGTGCTGATAGATAGTCTCAGGTGTAAGCATGGTAAACTTCCTTTACTGTGTAACTCATCATATATATATATATATATATATATTTTATCCCTGCTTCTAATTAGTAAGATCATATTGAGTTTTGAGTTCTTTGATCCTTCCTTTCCTTTCTTTGGTCCTATTATGAATTTCCAGGGTTAAAAATCTAGAAAATACTTAATAAGACATGTGGGAATGATGAGGTTAGGAGATGGAGCATTTCCAGAACTGGGGACGTGGCTGTTCCCCAAGCTGCCTTCAGAATGTGGGTTAGGAGGAGGGTGGAATTTGGCAGCTATAACTCATTGCTCACTTCCTTGAGAACTAGACTTGGCTGAGTCCCCGTGCCTTTCCCTCTGCTTCTCATGGATCTGGTCTACCTTTGGGAGTAGTAGGGAAAATAAAGTATATCAGACTTCAAGTACTAGAGTAAAGAAACTGAAATGTGAAAATGTAGTAATCATATACTGAGTGTCTACTATGAGCCAGGAACTATGTAAAACATTAAAAAATTAGATGAGGAAAACCACAAACACTTTCAAAGATCCATAATGTTCTTTTTTTAAGTGGGGGAAAGTTAAGCAGGAACATACACAGTTAATTTAGGACAAGTGAATTTAGAAATCGTTGACTAAATAACCTTGAACAGCAAAACTCAAACAAGTAAGGAAACTTATTCTAGAATATTGACAAACTGAATGCACTCTTATAATTATTTCAAAAAAGCTGATTACTGGGAATTTAACACATCAAGAGTAGAATTCTTACCCAGAATGTGTCCTCTCCTGATGGCAGAGGCTGTGACCAGTGCTGAAATCTGCAGTTTTGGTGTAGCTGATGAAATTACTGTGGGTGGCTGGGTTGCTCTTTTTTAAAAAATAATGAACCCTTCATCTCCATCAAGAAGTTTGTAGTTTTTGTTTTCTCCTAAGTACATATTTGGCAGTGGGTTCTAATTTCTTCTGGCTTATTTTTCCAGGGGCCTCGTGGTCCTCAGGGAATTGATGGAGAACCAGGTGTTCCTGGTCAACCAGGTGCCCCAGGACCTCCTGGGCATCCATCTCACCCAGGACCTGATGGCATGAGCAGGGTGAGTGGTGTGCGTTGCTTAATATCATCTTTAGATAATATATTAAGTTTTTAGTATATTATTAGGATCTTAACTTGTGTTAGTTCACATATTGGTCCTTAGCTGTAAGAGCAGCTAAGCGAACACAATGCTGCTGTGAATAACAATAAAACTAGGAAATACACAGGGAATTGTTGGAAAATTCAAAGTATCACTTTTTAAAGATGCTGCTTCAAATGGTTTATATTTCTTAATGTCAGTTCTGGGCGCTGGGATTTTGTTCTTTCTGTTGGTTCTAAAGGACCACTAATATTATTCCCACTGTGAATTGGAAAGAGAAATACATCTTTCTCCTTTTTTGTTCTCTAGGCTCAGAATGCTGAAAAAATCTGTGTCATGTCCTCCCACCAAGGAAGGATGACACATCCGGGATGATGCTTGCGAAAGGGTCACTGAGTTGACATTAAAAATGCATTCTGGTTATGTCTTGGAATGTTAATTTCCTACCAGAAGTAAAATAAAACAAAATGTCTTTCTATGCCTGCCTCTTTGAATTCTTAGTGGCAGACTTTTGAGTAGATTTATGAGCAAATTGCATAGTACAACAAGGGAATGTATGGAACCCTAAAATGTGATTTTTGTTTTACAACATTTTTTACATTTGCTTTTCAACTCATTGTAGAAGGAATTGCCAATTTATTTTTTAAAAAAACACACCTTCTTTTCCCATTAAAATCTGGAAATTGATAGAACTCCTGGAATGAAGATGGACAGTTTTAGTCCATTGGGTTACCAGAGATTTTTAGATGTGAAGGAGAGAAGGTAAAACTGTTACCGATTTTGGAATATTCCAGGATTCATTAAAAAGATCATAAAATTTTAATCAACTTATATAAATATAGTTAAAATTTACTGGCCACTAACAAAAAAAGAAGAATACCATCTAAGTAAAGCAGTCTGGTATAATGGAAAAATCTTTAGTTTTAAAGGCACTTTTAGGTTTTGTTCAGATGTTTGGCATGCTCTAACAATGGGAAGAAAGCAAATAAAGAGACTTAAACCTGAAATCTATTAGACTGGCTAAATGCTTATCAGAATGATCCATGCTTTTATCAAGTATCAGGCATTTGGCCCATTGCAGTAGCTATTTTGAAGCAACATAGTAATAAAATACTGTGAGGAAGATTGTTCACTCAAAAACACATACAATGAAAACAGCTTGAATCTTTTTCCTTGCTTTAAAGTCAAAAGTTTACAAGGATTCTCAAAAGAGTCATTCTTTAAGAAGCCCAGAGAATGTACACTTCTCAGTTTAAAAAGTATGTTGATATATATATCTTTTACTGTGGAAATAATGTCAACACATTGCTTTAACAGCCGTTTTCAGCTCAGATGGCTGGGTTAGATGAAAAGTCTGGACTTGGGAGTCAAGTAGGACTGATGCCTGGATCTGTGGTAAGTGTAGATTTTACTGATAATCAGAGTACTTTGGAAAAACCATTATGCAGAGGTTTGAGTTAGCTAGTTAAGAAGTAATATGTGTCTTCTTAAAATATATCCATCCATCCATTCATTCAATTTACTTATCAAACTCTGCTGTGTAATATTTGAAAGCCCGGTGGTGTTCCATTTGTAACTGTGCAAAGTATTTGTCTTCATTAATAATGGACTGTCTGTATTTTTCATCTAACTTAATAATCACCATCTCAATAAAAACTGTACTTTCTAAAACTAAAAAAAGAGCAAAGCGAAGTCTGTTTTATGGTATTGTTAGAAAGTTATTTGGCAAAATTTATTATTTCCTTATATTATTTCCTTACTTATCTGAATACTCCCTGGTTGCTTTATGCCAATAACTCTAAAATTTACTCACTGGGCCATTAGCATTCTCTTTTGCATTTCTTCAACAGCCAGAAAGATTCCCATTTTCTCTACTTTAACCTGGGTATTTGGAGCGATGTAATTTCATTAAATGAATTAACTCTTTGCAAAGCGACTCTTCCATACTTTTTTGCTCATAATTCAAAGACATTCCAGATTAATGACATTTCAGACAATGTAAAGTCAGACTGCCTAGATAAACACCCCTTCTACCTATCCTTTGGGCTTCCCAGGCAGTGCTAGTGGTAAAGAACCTGCCTGCTAATTCAGGAGACATAAGAGACCTCGGGTCGATTCCTGGGTGGGGAAGATCCCCTGGAGGAGAGCATGGCAACCCACTCCAGTACTCTTGCCTGGAGAACCCCATGAAGAGAGGAGCCTGGTGGGCTACAGTCCATGGGACTGCAAATAGTCAGACAAAATGGAATGTTTGAGCACACACACCCATCCTTAAGGCCAGTGAGTAATTTAAACATTGCTGGTATATATTTTAAGTCACTTAAACATTTATTATACACATTCTAAGTCAGTATCAGTATGGTCTCATTCAATGATTAACTGGGTATATTTTTATGAAATACATATTTTTAACCATTTGAAGTTCAAGTTACAGATGTGTTTATTTTTTTAAATGAAGCTCTTATTTTCTTGCTAGCTAAAAGTCTGATCAATCCAAAACAAAATTTTAAGTTTTCACCATAAGAACAAACTAGATTTTGATTTAATTGCTTTAAATCAAACTAGATTTTGATTAAAAAAATCACATAGACGTTTACTAACAACTTTTAAAATAGCATTTTCCTTCTCTTACCTTTGTTATGTCACATTGTAAGCATTTCATAATAAATGGGGGAAGTCTGTGTGGATACTTTAGATGTATGTCATGAAAGAAAGAAATAACCTACAAAACTCAGTGCCCCAGATCATTTAAAACTTACATTTAAAATAATCCAGTTGCTATTGTTGATAGTTTCATAAGCCTTTAATTCAATGTGCTCATTTAAATTATGAGTTATTTGCTGTGAAGCTGAAGAATTAAATAGACGATTTCATAACAACTTTATGCTTGCCAAGATTTCTCTTTGTTGGTTATTCTGCTTCAATTAAACCACCCCTTAAGTATGCAAGAGTTCTCATCCCAAGACATTGGGTGTGCACAGGCATTTTTATTTCTTTTCATGACTCTGAATGTGTGTATAAGATTATCCCAAACATTATCCAAGCTTTAATCTTTTTGAATTTAGCTGTATTTCAGGTGAATTCACAAGGACAATGTCATCACCTTTTCACTGTCAGAGATTCATTTTTCCAGATTCTAAAGTGAATTCAACATTTTTGAAAGCTGTGAACTAATTTTCATGAACACTATGCAACTTTTCTTCTCATTTGTTTTTAAGGGTCCTGTTGGCCCAAGGGGTCCTCAAGGTTTACAAGGGCAGCAGGTAAGTCTTTTTATAATTAAATCACATACTGTAAAAAAAAAAAAAAAAAAAAAAAGTAAGTTCTCTGGGACATGACTGCTTTTGACTAGGCTTTAAATTGCATATTGTAATGCTCAGAGCACCAGATGGTTGGATAGCATCACCAACTCAATGGACATGAGTTTGAGCAAGCTCTGGGAGACTATGAAGGACAGGGAAGCCTGGCATGCTGCGGTCCATGGGGTTGCAAAGAGTTGGACATGATTGAGTGACTGAACAATAACAATAATGCTCACTGAATGGGCTGAATTCAATTAATTTTCACTCACTTAGAAATATATTCAATATGTTTTTCAAAGATTTTTCATGATGCTTAAGTTTTATCATCTGGTTTCTTTATGTGACTGACCTCCAATACAAAGAATTTTTATGTGACTGTGTTTGTAAAATAACAGATCATTATCTCATGTCATGGTGAAAATCCTTATAATTAATTATGTGCCAACTCTGGAGCTATGAAATGAGATCATGGAAGAATATCACCACGTAGTATTATTAGAAATGACAATGACGAGGATCACTCCATGAAATCTTTACAAAGCATATAATTCTGTACTTTCTTTCTATAACCTTTCAAATACCAATAAAATACTGATGTAGAGCTATTTTAATTTTTGTAGTGATTTGACAGGTTGTAGGAAATGTTTTTTTCTAAAGAGAGAGAGAAAAGAATTCCTAGCTCAAACATGCCATATTTTCATTATCATGTGCGTGGAGTTTTACTCCAAGCTATTTTACAGTACTGCCACTGTGAATGGAAAATGTAGTTGATAAAGAAGGAGGAAGAGAAGAGGGAGATGACCACCACTATTGACACTCACTCTGTGCCAGCACTATTCTAGGCTCTCAACATGCATTAGTTACCTAAAGAGTTATAGCAGCTTGATGAAGCAGGCACCATATTATTCTCATATCACAGATTAGGAAATGCGATATGGAGAGATGAAGTATTAATAACTCATCCAGAGTCATAGCTGGAGAATGGTAGAGTCAACATTTTGAGCAATTTCAGTATACTGCAGACAGTATAGGATTTAGTATTGTGTTTTCCTTGATTTGTTCATATAATTTGTGTATTATATATAAATTTTATACAATTTTTTTTTTGATTTTAGGGTGGTGTTGGCCCAGCAGGACCTCCTGGTGAACCTGGTGACCCTGGCCCAATGGTAAATGTCAAGTAAGCATGTAGACCCAGTTAACTATGGGTCCACCATTATAATGATGTCATGAGTTATTTATGTTACCACCTCTTTCCTAATGTAGCAATATATTCTAGTCCAGTTCAGGAGTCCTGTGTTATGGACTGTGCTTAAGCTACATATTTCTTGTGGCAGAGTATTTAAATTCAGAGGCTTTGAATGTGGTCAGCAGAATGTGCTAAGATATGTGCATCTGTGAAATTAAATTTTTTTCCTTTGAGCATATAATCTGAGAGATACAACATAAACTTCAGAATATTAATGAAGTTGTTTTCTCTGATATTTTTCATTTGTCTCAACAGTATTTTGGATTGTATCATTGATGGATATGGATAAATAAAGGTAAATATCCTCACTTTCCTTTTGTTTCATTTTGTTATTAGGGTCCAATTGGTACACGAGGACCAGAGGGCCCTCCTGGAAAACCTGGTGAAGATGTAAGCTGCTTTTCTTCATTTTGCTTTGAAATTTTTCAAATTTAAAAATTTGCAAAATTTTGGCTAGGAAAGAGCTGCAACATTAACATGAATATTATTCATTGGTTCCTATCTCAGTCCCCTACTTTTTACTATCATTAAATTTAATAAAAGCAGGAGAGGTCAGAATGGAATTTTATAAAATCTGAAAGTGCTCTTAATTGTGATGGTATTATATTGTTAGGTACTGTATCTTTGCCTGCATTCTTCAGGTTTTCCATTATGATTTCTCCATGGGATACTAGAATTGCTGTCACAACAGCAACAACATTTGGTGGGCAAAGCTTTTGAAGTGATCTTAAGGAAAAACACATTTCTTCCATCCCAAAAGATCATTATGAGGCCCTCATTAAATGGATTTTTTAAAATGTGTTCACAGAATAGTGTCAGTATTGCTCTCCAATGCTCAAAAAGTTGTTTCTTTAATTGAATTTTTAAAGTTAAGCCTAAATTTTAAATTTTAACATTAAGCACACGTGATCAGTATTCTTAAGAACAGTGTATAACAACAGATTTGCTTTCCTGAATTCCTCTGTTAGTTGCACCAAAGTTGAGGACAAAATGATTAGGTAGGCCATTATGTCCATGTGACATTAAACCAAGAAAATATTTTCTTTTTGTGTGTCATGAGATTTATTTAAGTGGATTACAATGAATTTGGCCATAAAGAAAGTATCTCTGGTAGTTCTTAAATTTTTTTTCATCACAAGAAATAAATGGTAAATTTATTTTGAGAAGCACTGTTTCAGGGCTGCATGTTGATGTAGAATTTCATGGCATGTGTGTATGTGTGTGTGCATGCATGCAAATTTTGATGTTCATAAAATGGAGAGCTATGTCAGACCAGTATAATTTATATTTATTTCTTTCTCTGATAAATGAATGGAATCTCCACAGACTATAATGGACTGCCCTCAGGAATAGGGCTGTGTTCTCACACTGCATAGACCATTGGGTGTGAACTTTCTAAGGAAGACTTTTCATCTGCAATTGATTTGTCATTAGTCTCAGAAGAGAAAATTTTATATCCTTCTTTGTTTTCCTCCACTTTACTTTTTTTCCCAAAAAGGGTGAGCCTGGTAGAAATGGAAAACCTGGCGAAGTGGGATTTGCAGGATCTCCGGTAAGTTTATACTGATCAATACAACAATATAAAGACAAAATTCAAAAAATAAAGAACATTTAAAATTAATTCACCATTCATTGCCTGCACATGCAATAGACACTGTCACCAAGATGTGTTCCCTTCTGTCATTGTGAAACAGGACATTTTGCCAGATTGAGAGCTAACTTGAGTTCTCACCTTTGCATTGGCACCATATGAATGACCCTCCCAGAGCTAGAGAATTATAACCTAACATGGATTCTCCCAAAATGAGTACCAAATTTTCAGATAAGTCACCAGCTTGACTTACTTACCTTTCATAATATCTCAATCCCAATTTATCTTTTAAAGATATTTTTGGTTTTTTAAAAGATTTTGTATTCATATGTCAAAAATGACAGCTTTAAAGAGTTTGTTGATTTGGTTTTTATATGCTAGAACAATAAATTGTGGACAGGATGCCTCTTTGGCTGTTCCCCAAACCCTAGTGTTGACTGAAATTCTTTATTGATCTTCTGGCCCTTAAAAGCTTATAACCAGATATATTAATCACCAGCTCTCCTAATACAGTTGTTTTCTTTTCACTTGGCTCAATACAGGGAGAGTAACTAGCTCTACCAGAATTCAAGACCTGGGTCACTTGGCCGCTCTGAACCCACCTGTCTTTCTTCACTCATGTTGCTTTGATAAGTGCTCCCCTGGGATGTGCTACAGAGACAGTGGGGAAAGTTAGAAAATGATAAGCAAGCATAAAGCAAACATTCCTGCTCTTAGACTTTCTCTTGGTCCAGAATCCCCTAAACTGATTCAACCTCCTACTTATTATATCTCCCATAATATCCTAATATTTCTACCACCATATACATACAACAATACTGAATTATTGTCCATTTACTTTATGAAAATTGATGAGGTTCAATGCTAGGGATTTTTTAGACAAATGCTGATGATCTTTTATGGGAATTTAAGCACAGGACTGTAAGGATCATTTAGTTTCGAATGCAAAACCAGGCCTGCAGCTCCCTCCTCTCTTTTTCCTTTCTTCCCTCATCAGGCTGCAAAGTCGGTGCAGACAAAGACAGGTGGTTTAGTCATTAGCACAGATGTCGGTGTGAGCCAGTCCAGGCTTGAACCTCCTGCCCTGCTGCACGCTTGCACCTACTCACAGCGTGGGCCCTCTACGGGGAGGAAAGGCACCCCGCCAGCATGTCACAGATGCGCTCTGCAAGTGCAGTACAACGATGTGTGATTGGGGTGTGATGACAGTCTTGGGTCAGCAGAATGAGAAAAATTTTATGAGCGCTAGTACATCTGGTTTATTTTTTTGCTATATTAAAGATATGTAGTCACATGAGAATTCCCTTGCAGACCACAAAACCCCAAAAGTTTACTAATTGTTTGAAATAGCATAGCTCAGGAATTCCTCTATAGGCTTAGACAGATGTATGCTGAGGTTCTGCTCAGGATGGTGGGGAGACGAATCTCAGTAAAGGGCAGGATTCCAGTGGAAAAACTTAAAGGGCATTTTTGAAGTGAAAGAATTCCTAAGTAGGGCTGTGTAAACAGAAGATTTAGTGGAACTTTATTTGTTCAGAATGCAGGGTTTGATGTGCCCTTACTGTGATAACCCCCTACAAAACACTACAGAAACATTTTTCCTGAAAGAGGTCATGGAAGAATTATTGCTTTGCTTTTATCATACCAAGTTTGTTTATTGAGTTATTTGTTCATTCATTTAGTTAACACTAAGTAAAGGGTATGGTAATATAGAACAGAATGATTTTGCCGTCTCTGTAAGATTGTGCTAAGACAAGAGAAGTTCCTTGAAAGATTTAGGAAAATCTCTATGAGTGTCAAGAAGATGAAGATGATGAATGTGAAGCCATTTCTTTATTCAGTTGTTTATTCTTGAATGCCTACTAATAAGAAGGCTAAGTGTTAGGGATATGTGGATTGGTAATGATAGTAATTGATAGCATCAGTCTGTGCTATCAAAGTGCTTACTCTACTCGTGGCAGTAGACAGGCTTCACCACAAAACCTATTTAATGTAGGCAACTGGAATAAGTGAGTAATTAAGTCACTGGATCCTTAACTATTTAAAGAGGGTATGAGAAAAAAGTTTCAAGCATCATTTCAAAGAAGTTGTGCCATTTTGGATTTGATTTAGTGTCTGATTTCTGTTTTTTTGTTTTTTTTTTAGTTTATACAGTTAGGCATAGAATTAACAGAAATTAAGAAGCTGAGTCAAGGAACCAACCCATTCTCTTTGTATTACTTGACTTTCTTTTCTGTTGGATATTTCATTTTCTCAGTTTTTTAAACAATCACAAATCCATAAGCTTCTCTTGAATATTTTATTAAAAAAATTCTGATAACATTTTAATATAATCTTTCTAATCATATTCTACTGATAATATTTAGAAGTTAAGAAAAAAATAGATTATATTTATTTGCTACAAATGCAGTTATTATTCTACCACAAATAAAACACAATATAAAAGAGAGAAAGCACAATTTTCCTTAAGTTTCCTGATTATTTTTCCTATACCTTGATCTACTTGATTTAGACACAGAGAATGTAGATTCAGGCTTATTTTCTTATTGTTTATTCTTTACTAATTATAACACAGCAATATCATTTGAAAATTTAAAAATGTCATCAAATCAACACCTGGAATTAATCCATATCTCTGTTTAAGACTTGTTTCCATTTGCCTTGCTAATTTTTTAATAACCTAGATGTATTTTGACATATAAAAATATATTTCTCCTTTTTCTTCTTAGGTTTGTTGGTAAAAACAAATATGTACCAAATATCTTTTTTGGGAAAAAAAACTGCCTTATGTAGTTAATGACTCTGAAATGCCTTATCTCTTTTTTCCCCCACAGGGAGCTCGAGGATTTCCTGGGGCTCCTGGTCTTCCAGGCCTGAAGGGTCACCGAGTAAGTTCAATCCTCTGTAATCCTTTTAGATACCCTGGCTTATGGAGTAGGGTCTGGGGAGTATTACCTTCAAAATCTTCGCAATTTCATTTGTCAATTGCCCTTAACTGGCTGTGGTTACAAGTAGACGTCAGTTACCAAAATCACAATGCTTTTTTACATTTCCTTTGAATTTCATTTGATTCTATAAACAAATGTATTTTGAGTTCTTATCATGTGCTGAATACTATGCTATAAATGAGAAAGTAGAGATAAATGAGAAATGTCCATGACTCTCAGCTTCAGTCTAATGTGATTTATTTAAGAAAATAGGCAACTACTACATGCTATGCTATGCTAAGTCGCCTCAGTCGTGTCCAACTCTGTGCGACCCCATAGATGGCAGCTCACCAGGCTCCGGCATCCCTAAGATTCTCCAGGCAAGAATACTGGAGTAGGTTGCCATTTCTTTCTCCAGTGCATGAAAGGGAAAAGTGAAAGTGAAGTCGTTCAGTTGTGTCCGACTCTTAGCGACCCCATGGACTGTAGCCTACCAGGCTCCTCCATCCATGGGATTTTCCAGGCAAGAGTACTGGAGTGGGGTGCCATTGCCTTCTCCGAACTACTACACAGTGGAATATTTACATAATACCATAAAGAGTACTGGCTCACAGGGGCCTAGTCAACTCAGATCCAACTCAGACATGGAAGGCTGTACAATGCTTCTCTCTTTAACTCAAGATAATGAATATGCAACTATTAGTTACATACATACATACATAGAAATTACACATCTATCTGAAAGCATAGTTGATATTCACTCAGTGTACATTTGCTGGCCTCTGTTTTGAGTAGTTGAGCTTATGATTAGAATGCTTGTGATGTACTAGTTATTAAATATTTTTAAAATCATTCTTGGATATGAATCGTATTTTATAACTAAATTCTATAACCATTTGTTTCTCCGAAGGCCACCATACATTTTCTGTTTCTATTAATTAAATTTCTATGAAGTCACAAAAATTTGAAAGATGAGCCCATTGCAAATTCAAAATGTTATTTAAAGAGGGAAACCCTACTTTAATTTTCATTGAATAGACTTTCAAAAAAAGAGATGAGAATTTGGGAACATTTTGAGTAATGACTTTAAATTTGCGATCTGTTTTCATAAGGTACTTCCTATGAACTTGTTTTTGGTTCTTCTTTTACATGCCTGAGGCTCAAAAAAGCTGTTAAATACAAATTTATATTTTTCTTCTCAGGGACACAAAGGTCTTGAAGGCCCTAAAGGTGAAGTTGGAGCAACCGGTTCCAAGGTAACTTAATAATACCTCAATACAACCTCACTACAGAATTTCTGTTCTGCTTCAAGTCTAAATTTTTTTTCAAGTCCACCTTAAATAGTTCTAGAGGAAAGAGTAGTATAAAGAATGAATACTTAAGTATATAAATATAATTTTTCATGGATGAGTGGTAGTAGATTTAAGAGGATACATGATATGACCTTCCTTTGCCACTAGAAACCCCTACCATGTCATTTGGTTTCTACCAATGTAAGATGAGTGTTATCTTTATATAAAGATGCACTATGAATCCACTCTCTAAAACACATTCACTCTTTATTTTTCTTTAAAAATATCAGAGAGGTTTACATGGTTCATTGGTCCCATTATTTAGTACCCTTTTAATTTTAGGGCCTTTTCACCATTGTTTCTTCCCCAAATTTATTTATGCTTCTGGAGGGAAAGAGAACATCCAAGAAGTGCAGATGACTTTTTAATGGAAAGTACAATGAGATACATGTGTGAAAAAGCATTTGTCTTTAAATATGCCATTTCTAAGCTTCCTACAAGAGATCTTAAAGGAATAGTATAGTCAATTTTAGTTTTATAAAATTTTACTTTTATTATCAGACACAGACTAAGCATTTGTATTAAAATTCGATTAATGTGGCTAAGTGTAATGAAAATGAAAGTGAAAAAAAGATAGTCCCATAAATCTTCCTTAAATTCCCAATTTGGTTTTAGACTTATTTCTGTAAAAACTAAATTTCCATTGTATTTTGAGAATAGGTGATATAGCATAGTTTTGAGGTCCTTTATTGAAAGTGTGCCTTTCAAATGCTCACTTTGAAAATAAACCTTTAAAATAACACACTTGGAAGAGAATATTGTGAATATCAATTGTAGACTTCCTATATTGTAATGTGATCTCACTTTTGCTTTAGGGTGAAGCTGGCCCTACTGGCCCAATGGGTGCCATGGGTCCGCTGGTACGTATCAATTTAATTCGTTGTTATTTCTTTGCTTTTTAGATTATGCTAAGAGAATATTTAAATGAAAAAAAGACATAGAGAGCATATCTTAGCTGGTGAAATAATTCTTTATTATCAGCTGAAAGACAAGCATCCTATAAGAACTGCCCCTTCAAATAGAAAAGGCTTCCTGCATTACATTGTTTTTCTTAATTGTTGAATGCACTTTTCTTTTTCTGTATCCAGTGACCAAATCAGGATTATTACAGATTTAGGCCATTAATGCTAGATTAAGTGAAATCTATTTAGGCCAGTTATAATGAGTAGTGATTATGTTAATAATTGATTTGAGAAGTGAAATCAAAGTACTCTCAGATTCAAGTAAGATGTTTCAAGAGATGTTTTCTCTCTCTCATCTATAGGGTCCAAGAGGAATGCCAGGAGAGAGAGGAAGGCTTGGACCACAGGGTGCTCCTGTAAGTATGTGTATTTCAGCTCTTTCAAATACTTTGTTGAATATGCCTTTTAAAGGAGAATAAACTACTATGCTTACTTTGTAATTTTTATATTTTTCATTTTGAAACAAATTTAAGTTTACAGGAAAGTTGCAAAGATAGAGAGTTCCCAGATACACTTTACCCACCTTCTGTTAATGTTAACATCGTACATAACCAAAGTATATTCATTGCCTACTTTTTTAATAAAGAAATTAAGAAAATGTCATTGCTTATTATTTACCAAGTGTTCTAAACATCTTTATCTCTTGTTCCTCACAATCCTAAAAGGTAATACTATGAATAAACCCTTTAAAAGATTAGAGTCTCCTGATCATTTTCCCCTGATTGATTTTAATTGTACCTGCTAAATTGCTTCAGCCACCTCATACTCTTCGTGACCCTGTGGACCATAGTCCGTCAGGCTCCTCTGTCCACAGGATTCTCCAGGCATGAATATTGGAGTCGGTTGCCATGCCCTTCTCCAGAGGATCTTCCCGACCCAGGGATCAAACTCGCATCTCTAATGTCTCCTGCATTGCCTGGCAGGTTCTTTACCACTAGTACCACCTAGGAAGCCCTTTAATTGTACAGATTGAGAAATACTCTTGTTCTCTGCCCATCTGCCTTAAACCTGGGGCAGGGGCAGTTACTGTATTCATTCTCTTCATGGCTCTCTGGAAGTCAGGCTGTACTTGCTAATATTTCAAACTTGCAGTTCATTACATTACACCCACTTTTCTTTTGACAAGTAAGGACTGCCATCTGACCTTTCTTATTTTAATATCTTATCATCTCCTTTAGAATTAAGAGTCCCAGGTTTATCCCATCCCCTACTGTGATCCCACAGAAGACAGCCACCTTAGAGTTTCTCAGTGGTACTGAAGTCAGGGACTTGGTTCAGAACAAGTGAGACCCTCTCACTAGACCATTCCTTATCACTTATAGGCAGAGTGTCCCCTGGAAATGTAGAGAATATTGTAGAATATAGTCAGTTCTTATTTTATCCAGCCATATATATTTTATCCAATCTACTGTGTTCACTTCTCTGTGCCTTATTCTACTGTCTGCCCAGGCAGCTCTGGCATTTCTACCTCAGTGTGGGCCATTGCTCTTTCCAAGTTTCCAAAAGCTATTTTCCCTGTTAATACTATTTCCCAGAGCCTTTATCCGGGTGTTACATATATATTATGGTAGAGTGCTTCCAAATCACTAAAATTCTCCAGTTTTATACCCTGTCCCTCTCTATCCTGTACCTTTAGGACATAGTCCCATGTGTTCTTTCTTGAATCCTACCTCTGCATGAGGTATAGAACTTACAGCGCCTTTGGTAAATAATCTATTTTTTCTTTTATCAGAAACAGCATTCCTTCAACCAAGCTATTTTGTGACTTGATGCTAGTTCTTGGTCTAGTGGCCAGGGGAGGAGCAGGTGGTGGTGATAGCATATATTGTCTGGTAAAGTAGAGGGCTCTGTATCATCTTTAAGCAAGAGGGAAGTATAAACTGTTAATGGGACAGGATCACTTCTGTAGGCCCAGAGGCTTCAGGGTCCCTGAGATTTCAAAGTTCTTACTATATCCCGGTGCCAGATTTCAGTGCCCATCTTTCCAATCAAGGGCCTTGACTGTGTCATAGCAGAATTTCCATGTGTTAGAATTCAACCTTTTCAAGAGTACTTAAACCTTTAGCATTAAGTCCTGAGCTGATCTTCAACTTTTTCTTCCCTCTAGCTGTAGAAGATGATAATATTTTTAAATGCTGCTAAGGAGGTTTATATTGATGATTAATTACCATCAGCCTTACAACATCTTTCTCCAGTGGATTCACTCAACAAGACCCATAGAATTCCATTAACTTTATAACTGTTACATTCTTTAAACCTTCTCAAATGCCTGAGCTATTGCACCCATAGCCCATTCCCTTGTGTTCGTGCTAAGTTGCTTCAGTTGAACTGAAGCAGGTCAACTCTGTGTGACCGGGTGGACTATAGCCCACCAGGCCCCTCTGTCCATGGGATTCTCCAGGCAAGAATATTAGAATGGGTTGCCATGACCTCCTCTAGGGGATCTTCCCAACCTAGGGATCAAACCTGTATCTCTTACATCTCCCATGTTGACAGGAAGGTTCTTTACCACTAGTGCTACCTGGGAAGCCCCCATTCACTTACATGTGTACCCTATCTCAGTTCACCGTTGGAAGCAATATTTACCACCGCATCACTACAGCATGCCAAGAGAATTCCATACCCCATCTATCACCAGCTGGCAAGTGTGGAAGTTGGATTAAAAATTCCATTTTAGCATCTGCTTTCTTGACTATCTCTGGCACCAATGGTATATGAGTCAGTTTTCCAAGGTACTGGCATCAAAGCAAAGACTTGTGTGCAAGGAATTTATTGAAGAGTGCACTCAGAAACTATACCTATGAAGAAATTAATGAAATAAGCAGGACTTGTTACAAGGAGAAATTAAAAGCTGTGTTACATTTGCAACAGAGGCCTCAGTCTCCATGAATCTTCCATTCCATGAGAACTATGGAGCTGAAATGGCTCTTCAGACTGTTTTGAATGGGGCTAATCTTTTGTTTCACTGCACTGACCATGGAAGGGCACAAGCATAATCTTGGAATAGCTACCATCTTGCAGCAGTTTGTGGGGAGGCTCTCAAGTGTGAGCCATCAGCTTACAACACTTCCAGTGGTGATAGGATGCTTACTTCTGTGCTGAAGGGGGATCTGGGTGACACATACAGCATTCACTATCACTTAATTTCCTTTGTGGGTGAGTCCATGCATATGC
Organism: Giraffa tippelskirchi; assembly: GCF_054371585.1. Taxonomy (NCBI): domain Eukaryota; kingdom Metazoa; phylum Chordata; class Mammalia; order Artiodactyla; family Giraffidae; genus Giraffa; species Giraffa tippelskirchi. The sequence continues at coordinate 70,212,791 of NC_137277.1, forward strand.
ATGTGAGCTTTAGTTTTTTGTTTTACTCCAAACACATTATTATTATTATTCTAGCTATTAAGAATAGCCCAGTGTTCAAAGTTTCTCTGTCTTTGAGCTCATTTGATAGAAGGTGACGTGTTCAAGTAAAAGCAAAATCATTTTACACAGTTTTATATTTCCAATTTTGATTTTTATTTCTTATCCTTGGATAGATGTATTTTATTGCTCCCTTACCCATATTGTATGAATGTGTATTTTTATTGCTCTTAACCTAGTTAAGGTTGTTGTCAGTTAACCTTAATAGATATTCTCCAATTTTTTAACATGGACATTTTTGTGAAGTAAATGACTTGTCAGCAAGTGCTGTAGAAATGTACTCTTATCTTCTCTCTTCTTCTACTTAGGGACAACGAGGTGCACATGGTATGCCTGGAAAACCTGGGCCAATGGTGAGTGTATTGCTTTCATATTCATTCATTCATTTATTCACTCATTCTTCCATTTGTACATTCATTAACATTTATGAAGCACCTACTGTGTCCCAGGTGCTTGGAGTAAAAAGACAATAAATACACTGAGCTTGTTTTTGAACATTTCCCTATCAAAGAAGAGAGATATATCAATTATTATTGTAGCATAATGCTACTGCTAACTGCTGTAATAGGGAAAGCAGCATGAAGTATGGGGACCTACCTGTACTGACACCAGTAGTGAGAAAAAGATTTCAAGGAAGACTAAAAGAGGAACAACTGTTAAGCTTAGTCTTGAAAGATGAGCATATGAAGAGAATAAGAGTATAGTATGGTCCACAGGATGGATTGATGTAAAACACAGTAAACTTAGGGAAATACTATGAGGGTAAATTGGATTTGAAATTACTTGTCCTTAAGATCTCTTCTCCCTTGTTACTCACAAAAATGAAACAAACTATAGGAAGAAAAAAGTGTGACTTAAAAGGGCTTTTATTAATGCAAAGCTTGATGGCGTTAAAATGCAGTCTTCAAAGAAGAATCAGGATAACCTAGAATGAAATTCATCTACACTAATTTCCTTTAAATTCAGCTTTTAAATCAATGGTTTAGACTCTATTCATGCCTTTCCAAACATAGTATAGTGACACATATTCATTTTTTATTAGCCTGAAAAAAATCACTCTAAGATATCCAGCTGATTCTTAAATATCATTTTTATAAAGTGAGATTCTAGGTTTTAGTACAATGTGTAACTTTCTAAAAGCTATCTTTATTACTTGGTTAATACAAAGAAAGTAATTTCTCAAGAAGCAATTGTTTCAGGCAGTCTGTGCTTGTGGCTGACTTACTCTCATATGCTATAACTAGGAGATACTGGTATGTTTAATACCACTGGACATCTCTTCTACCAACGTCTCATATCAATATTGCAAGGTTCTTATAATAAAATTACAACATTATCCTTGTGATTTTAAAATACCAAGTGGATTATCCCTATATATAAAGTACAGAATGTTCAAAGGATAAAAGATTACATGTTGATAAAATGTTGATTAAAATACATGTCTCATCACTTTGCTGGTTTCTTTAATAGGGTCCTCTTGGGATACCTGGCTCTGCTGGTTTTCCAGGAAATCCTGGAATGAAGGTAAGATGTTAATATATGTAGCTCTTGATGACATGAATCACTTAAGTACATGAATCCCCAAATAAAGAATGTCATTTAATTCACTGAGGAGTATGGAAGTTGTTGTTAGCTAAGTAAAGCACCTAGAGTCCTCTCAATGTCCATTATGGTAGGGAAAAAATAGAAAATGAAAAAAGTGATATTATTATATAAGTAATTTAAAAAGAATTACCTATAATCATACAACTGTAATATCAAAGAATCTGGTTGCACTAGGACTCTAATGCCAGACAATTTAACAGCTGCAAGGAAAAAGTTTAATTGGAATTATAACTCTGTTCTTCAGTACTGTGTCTGGCAGTAATAAATAGCATAAAGCTCTAAACAATAGGAGGTTAAAATAAATTTGAGGTTGTCAAAAGGCTGTTCTCTCACGCAATATTGTCCTTCACATCTGCCTCCCCCCTCCCCTTATACCCCCAACTTACACAATCATTAAAGGAATGGGCAGGGAGGCTATTTGGCTCTCTCCGTGAGAATGGATTAAAATATTCTGCTGGGATGATTTACATTTGTAGTGAGTCACAGTTTGTTCTTTCTCACAAGTACTTTGGATGATAAATTCAAGGATTGCAGTAAGAGGTTATTAAGATTCAGTCCAGTTCAGTCACTCAGTCGTGCCCGACTCTTTGCGACCCCATGAATCACAGCACCCCAGGCCTCCCTGTCCATCACCAACTCCTGGAGTTTACCCAAACTCAGATCAGTCCTGGGTGTTCATTGGAAGGACTGATGTTGAAGCTGAAACTCCAATACTTTGGCCACCTCATGCGAAGAGTTGACTCATTGGAAAAGACCCTGATGCTGGGAGGGATTAGGGGCAGGAGGAGAAGGGGACGACAGAGGATGAGATGGCTGGATGGCATCACCAACTCGATGGGCATGAGTTATTAAGATTATATAAGCTAAATTCGTGAATAAACTCAGAACACTACTTTCAAATTTTGAAAAACACAATGCTGGCTCAGCGGTAAAACCTCCTGCAGTGCAGGAGCCGCAGGAGACGTGGGTTCGATTCCTGGGTCAGGAAGATCCTGTGGAGAAGGAAATGGCAATCCACTCCAGTATTCTTGCCTGAAGAATCCCATGGACAGAGGAGCCTGGTGGGCTACAGTCCATGGGGTCACCAAGAGTCGGACATGACTGGACTTAGTACACACATACAGCATAGTGCCTGAGGTGGACAATGCCTCCGTATAGGCTCATGCTTCTTGTTAGTGGGGTCACTCAGATTGAATCTGAACTTCGAAACAAACAAGCAAACAGTCCATAGTTGACATTTCAAATGCTCTTTGAAATGTGGGAGTCATCAGGTCAAACTATTTTCCTGGCTCTCTCTAACGTTGACTTTAAATTCTTTGCCGCAGGGATGTGGCTGTTCTATTTTAAAATGGTGCCTTCTGACAGTTCAATAAGCAGTCCCTCCTCTGACTGAGAGCTCACTGTGGGCTTACCCGAGGAGGACCCTCTCTGTTCCCCTCTGTATTCAGTCTGCTCCCTGAAGTCCCAAGTCTGCTGCTGCTGACTCTTGACCTTGGAGGACCCAACCTCCCTGTGTACCTCAATCAAAATATGCAAAATCCCTTCCCTCTCTCTCTCTCACTGTGAGACTCTCCACCCCCAAAACTGAGCTCTGGACTGAGCTCTGGCTAGAGAATTCAAGAAAGAATACCCATGAAGCCCAGGACCCTGACTTGGCAGGAAGTGGTTTCTGCACCTACTGTGGCTTCTGATCAAGACTTCACTAGCCATTTTAGTGTATATAATGGTTCACTCTGGATACTTCCCTCTCCTCCTGGGTTTTTCTAGTACTGTCTGTTGGCTACTGAGAACTGCTTAATAAGTTAAACACCTTGAAAAACTGTTTCTCTCAGAAATTGTTTTCCACACCCTACCCCCAGAACAAAGACCCCCACCCCCAGTCTGTTTTCGGTCCAATTCTGCTATAACTATAATGTCCTTCCAGGGTTTCTGGCTCTCTGCATGAAGAAAAACTTTCACATCTAGTTCTTTGTATTTCAGTGAAGGATACTAGGATTCAATAGGGGTTCTGTATGTTTTATTGATATCAATGAGCCTCCCTAATCTTAGAATTTTTAGTGCTAAAATTCCAGGTCCAGGTTCCTCTAGGATTTGACCTACATTAGGTATTTAGTGGAGAAGGCAATGGCAACCCACTCCAGTACTCTTGCCTGGAAAATCCCATGGACGGAGGAGCCTGGTAGGCTGCAGTCCATGGGGTCGCTAAGAGTCGGACACGGCTGAGCGACTTCCCTTTCACTTTTCACTTTCATGCATTGGTGAAGGAAATGGTAACCCACTCCAGTGTTCTTGCCTGGAGAATCCCAGGGACGGCGGAGCCTGGTGGGCTACCGTCTATGGGGTCGCACAGGGTCGGACACGATTGAAGCGACTTAGCAGCAGCAGTAGCAGCAGCAGGTATAAGTATCTTGGATAAAATGCAGAAACCCAGGTAAATTAGAATTTCAAATAAAGAAAGAATAAATTTTTAGTATAAATGTTTTCCAGACATTGCGTGGGACAGAGTTACACTGAGATCCATTTTTTCAAATCTGAATTAAAACTTAACCAGGCATCCTATATTTTTACTATCTGGACTCCTATCTGGGGTTGAAAAGTGGGGTGTTTCAAGGCTATCAGGTGACCTTGACCAGGTGCTCTGCTCTAACATGCTGTAGGCATCATAGCATCCAGAGGGGTGGGAAAATATGCCAACCCTTGAAGAAAACTTTGGCATACACCCTTTATAAACTGCTTTGTGCTCCTGACCTCTTTAAATGATTAGGTGTAAAATGTAAAATAAGCAGTCAGCTTTGAACCACATCACATTTAGGTTTTTCTAAAATTAACATTTCCCTCTTATACCCCTTTAGGGAGAAGCAGGTCCCACTGGGGCACGAGGCCCTGAAGGTCCTCAGGGGCAAAGAGGTGAAACTGGGCCACCTGGTCCTGTTGGCTCTCAAGGTCTTCCTGTAAGTTCCTTGTCACTCCAAGTTGGACATGCTTTATAACATCAGAACAAAGGCAATCTATTTTAATATATTCTTTTTCAATTCTGATTGAGTGTTCAGAACTCATGAGAAAGAAAACATTTCCCTTGTCAACTCTGCAAATTTTGTCCATTTTATGGAAAAGAGAATTAGTCACAAAAGTGACTTTTATGATATAATGGTTGATTTCTTTATCCCTTTTTTTTTTTTTTTTTTTTTGGTTAAACTTTTCTGCTTCCTTTTGGAAGGTGGGTGGACATCTGAATACTACCCAACATATGGCTTAATATCCTGTGAACTTTCCCTGTATCCTTTAGGGTGCAGTAGGAACTGATGGTACACCTGGTGCCAAAGGCCCAACGGTGAGTAACTAACTGCATTTAAGCCACGGGAAGTTCACAGGGACACAGTGAACTTTGGACAGTGACCATAGACTTGTGCTGAGATCTCTGCTTATTACTCTTGCATTCCAATAGGGCTCTCCGGGTACTTCTGGTCCTCCTGGCTTAGCAGGACCCCCTGGATCTCCAGGACCTCAGGGTAGCACTGGACCTCCCGGAATTCGAGGCCAACCGGTAATGTCTTTCAAAGAATTATCACCCTGTATAATACATCTAATATCACCAGAGAAATATCAATATCAATAATAGGTTATGAAATACAGTGAACATAGATAATGTAACTTATCTGAATGAGGCAAATGAAGATAGAAATTTTTTTAAAGTGGAAGCCAAATGTTACTGTACAATTTATGTGTTTAAATTCAAAGTGGAAAATTACTGCTTTTTGTTCAGTTTTAGTGTTCTTTTATTTAAAATAGTAAGGTCATAACTTCATGATTCACCTCATAGAATTTTATAAATAGTTGAATGATAAATATTATGAGAATATTTTGCAAGCCAATATGGGGAAATATGGAAGTTTCATGGGGATTTAAAACAACAGCGTGGCTAACATGTGTTCAACAGCTATATCTTGAGATTTATTCTTGAAGAGTGACTCCAATATATTGTTTATATGGAATGAATATCTTTATTTGGTAGAAATTTGTATATTTTATATTTGTGTATTCATCTATTGGTAAAGTAGTATGGTTAGTTCTTAAGAAATAAACACTGAGAAGTTGTGATTATGTATCTTTTAGCTTGATATAAAAAAATTAAAATTTTTGCTAGTACTACTTAAAACAAATATTTTGGATCCTGTTATAAGTAATTTGGCTACACTGATAAGTCCTTTTCAAATACTGATGACAAATTTATAAAAACATAAATGTTGCTGATATTTTACATTTTATTTTATCATGTTCTCAATTTAGCAATCTGGTTCCCACAAATTAAAGTACAGTTGGTATATAAAGACCAAAATTCTATACGTGCCACCAAACCCTAGAATACTCTAAACATAAAATACCCTATTTGAAGTTGTCAAATCTTAATAAATACTACATAGATATAAAATTACTTTGGTTTTGAGTGAACAAAATCTATTTCCTAAAATAGACCCTAAATAGATATATCTATTGAAGTTGTCATTGTTAGTTCTAATTTTTATTATCAAACTGGAATAATAATTGAATTATTCTAATCATGATACTATGCGTGATTAAAAATAAGATTTTAAGGGTAAATCTCTTGAAGATCACTGTAATATATACAAATTGCTACCTAACTATTCTGGATTTTATAAAATTTCACTCACATTCTATAAGATTTGTGTACATTAAAAAAAATTACTGTATTATTGATTCAGTACAGACTCTGCTGCAGAAATTGCCAAAGCCCATTCACTGTAACAATTAAAGAAGGTTGGGTTGGATAAATATCCTGATTCTTATAGTTTTCTATGTTCCTACTTTAGGGTGATCCAGGAGTCCCAGGTTTCAAAGGAGAAGCTGGACCAAAAGGGGAACCGGTAAGGTTTTATTTATTTTAAATGATAAGAGGAACATGAATGTGATCCCGAAGTGTAAGCCCAGAATACTCAAGTATTTAAAAGGATGATAAAGAGAATTATAGTTTTAGTGGAAATAGTTCACTTAATATAGTTTAAAATTTGTGACTAATTGAATTCTTTTGACTGTATCTCGATTGCTGAATGGCTCTTTCTATTATCTGTCCTTCTGTTTTCAATAGGGGCCACATGGTATCCAGGGTCCAATTGGCCCACCTGGTGAAGAAGGCAAACGAGGTCCCCGAGGTGATCCAGGAACAGTTGGTCCTCCGGGCCCAATGGGAGAAAGGGTAAAATTTGAATAACAAAATAAATTCTTATAGTTGTGGGGAGATTACTCGAGGAACTTTTGGGAAATTGAGGAAAACTAGAGCAGTTAAGAGAAATGCTAGCAGGTATATTACACAGTTCAGTATGGCTATCTGTGAATTAAGGGAGCCAACTGTCTAATCATTGTTTTGTCATTCATTCAATAATATTGATCGAACAACTGCTCCATGCAAATTTTGATACACGGTGCTTGGGACACATCAGTGAACAAGAGTGCTATGGTCCCAGCCTCCATGGAGGGCTGTAAACAATAGTTTAGTGGGGAGGTAAGCAATAAATAAGTCAACATATAAATAAAAATATAATCACAGATTTTTTTAAATTAATTAATTGATTTTAATTGGAGGCTAATTACTTTACACTATTGTGGTGATTTTTGTCATAGATTGACATGAATCAGCCACTGGTGTACCTGTGTCCCCAATCCTGAACCCCCTCCCACCTCCCTCCCCATCCCATCCCTCTGGGTTGTCCCAGTGCCCCAGCTTTGAGTGCCCTGTTTCGTGCATCGAACTTGGACTGGTGATCTGTTTCACATATGGTAATATACATGTTTCAATGCTATTCTCTCAAATCATCCCACACTCACCTTCTCCCACAGAGCCCAAAAGTCTGTTCTTTATATCTGTACCCATTTTGCTGTCCCACATATAGGGTCATTGTTACCATCTTTCTAAATTCCATATATATGTGTTAATATACTATATTGGTGTTTTTCTTTCTGACTTACTTCACTCTGTATAATAGGCTCCAGTTTCATCCTCCCTATTAGAAATGATTCAAATGTGTTCTTTTTAATAGCTGAGTAATATTCCATTCTGTATATGTACCACAACTTTGTTATCCATTCGTCTACCAATGGATATCTAGGTTGCTTCCGTGTCCTGGCTATTATAAACAGTGCTGCGATGAACATTGGGGTACACGTGTCTCTTTCAATTCTGATTTCCTTAGTGTAATCACACATTTTACATTTAGAGAATAACAGAGTGATGTGGTAGAGAGTAACCGTATGACAGACATGTGTCATTAGATTAGGTACTTAGGAAATGAGATTCTTTGAGAAGTTGGCATCTAGATGAGATCTATAAGATAAGGATGAGCCAGCAAGAAACTTGAAAGAAAGAACATTTTCAGCAGAGCAAGCAACAAATGCAAATCCAGGAAGCCTGAAAAGTTTGAGTGACTTTAACGATCAGAAAAAGTTGCTGTGGCTGGACTATAATGAAACCCATCTGCAAGGGAGATTAACAATATCACCTTACTTTTGTATAGAACTTCAGAGAATGTAAACAGTTTCACATCCAAGACAATACTAATGCCTGCAATCACTGACATTGTGATTGTCAAACATGGTACCATTTCTTTGTCTCTTTTATCTATATCTAGGTATCAGTTTTTCTAGGTTTGATTTTACAGTGAAGCATTAGAATACTTCTTGATTTGAATAAATTTGGCTCAGTATTTTTATATATGTATATTTCAAAATTTAAAGTTTCTTTCTGTTTAGTCAGGTTACTTTTTCTTATACATATCTATTGCTGTGTTGGCTTGATCATAGCTCCTAAAATCCTATAATATTAAGAATAAAAATTACCCATTCATTGTATGTTACATAAACACCCACAATTGACAATCACACTTTGATCACTTGCAGGGTGCTCCTGGCAATCGTGGCTTTCCAGGCTCTGATGGTTTACCTGGACCAAAGGTAAGTTTATCCTTTCAAGGCTGACACTCATGTGGGTGCTGATGCAAAAATGCCATAGTCCGGAATGGTGATCTAGCTTTGGCTCACGTGGGTTCCAGATCTAGAAAACAGTTGGACACAGATATTAGACCTAATGCCAGATCCCTCTTGTGCAATTTCTTCATTACAGAGGTCTCAGGGAGAAGGATGATAGTTGGAGGTATACTGGAGTTTGCTTTTCAAACTTTCCAGGGAAGTTCTTGAGAAGAACAGATCATAAATCTTTCCTTTAGTTGGTATAGTTTGTTGCCTTTCTTTAGAAATTTAGACGCTTTTAAAATTCTGGGGTTTCTAAATCTAAGTTATTAGAGTGAGGCTTTAAACACAACTCTCATTAAATAATGATGAAAAGCCTATACTACAAGGATTCCAAATGAGAATAAAATGTGAAGTGACATGGTTTACAAAGAGGTCTTTGTACCCACCTTGACCAATTCTTTTACACTTGTGGTTTGATTTATGAAACAAGGGTTTTGCATATAGTTGCTTTTGTTTGCCTGCATTCCTTTTTTCCTGACGTGTTCTACTTTGCTTTGGAACAGGGCGCTCAAGGAGAAAGGGGTCCTGTTGGCTCTTCAGGACCTAAAGGAGGTCAGGGGGATCCAGGGCGTCCAGGTGAACCTGGGCTTCCAGGTGCTCGGGTAAGAACACAGCAATTTTTTGCTACATCAACCCAAGGGATATGTTCCTGAGAATCCATTTTTAAAGGTTTTTAAAAGGTTTTATTTTTTAGTAACTTGATTTCACAACTTGGAACATTTTTTTGTTTTTATGGATTTGACTTTATTCCTTATGAATTGTTTGTTATTTTTATCATGTATAGAAAAAACTAGTAACTTCTAATCTCCTGTTTTCAAAGGGGTATGTATTAATAACTTTACCACTTGATTCAAAAAAATCCAATTTATCAATTTTTATAATTTTCTTTTATTTGCTGATAAACAACAATTTGGCTTTTACCAGAGAGTGTTCCTGGTAAATTTCATTTTAACAAAATGTCATTTGAAAATTCATTCAAACTATGTAAATACCCATATTCAGTTGTCAACAATGCCCCTTAAAGGGAAAAAATTATACAAAAGTTGCTTGGAAAGATATGTTTGGCTCAATATAAGTTCTTTATCTTGAACCCTGCATTAGAGGTAGGAGTAAAAGTCTCCTACAACCCTTTCTCTCTCCTTCTATGTGAGAAACAGTCCTTGGGTTCCTCTTTGCTTTGATAATCTTCTCTAGATACCTGATAAAGGTGGAATGCCCACTGAATGGCCAATTACTTTTAGTGAAAAGGACCCCTGATTATAGATTTTAAACTTGGAGGACTCTGAAGGATATTAAGAACTTGGTAGGAGGCATAGCTATTGTATTTCTTGAGTTTGCAGAGACTTGTACCTGGGGCTTCACCTTGCTAGGAGTGGTATACTAAGTCCAAGGTGCTGTTAAAAAAAATTGATTACCTCAAGGGCTTCCCTGGTGGCCCAGAGGGTAAAGCATCTGCCTGCAATGCAGGAGACCCGGGTTCAGTCCCTGGGTCAGGAAGATCCCCTGGAGAAGGGAATGGCAACCCACAGCAGTACTCTTGCCTGGAGAATCCCATGGACAGAGGAGCCTGGTGGGCTACAGTTCATGGGGTTACAAAGGGTTGGACATGACTGAGCGACTTCACTTTCACTTTGAGATTTCAAACCAGGGTGGCTCCTTGCACTTCCCATGTAGATGGATTTCCTCACATGGGGCCTCCCATTATAGGAGGCTTAGAGACTGGCCCTGAAGGCTGTGCTGTGAGGACTTTCCCAATGGAGGGTTCCACCTGTGGTACCTTGTTGGCATGTTGTGTTGTCTGTCCTGTATCCTCTGAAGCCAGTTTGGGTGAAGTCCATGACGGAGCTCTGAGTTTGTCTAGAGGAGCCTAAAGCTACAGAGAGTGGGCACTGCAAAACAGGACTGGATCTCTTAAATGCAGTGCTATTGTTACTCTTTAGAATCTTTACTTCAGTGGCAGGTCAGCAGCAAACTGACAGTTGCTTTTAATTTTTAGGGTCTGACAGGAAATCCTGGTGTCCAAGGTCCTGAAGGAAAACTTGGACCTTTGGTAAGTGATTTAAACAAAAATCCACCACCATTAATATTTCTCAATAGACATGCAGCTTAAATGGTAAGATACTTAGTTAAGGCTAATGTATGTTGAGCAAACTTTGGGAGATAGGGAAGGATGGGGAAGTCTGGTGCACTGCAGTCTATGGGGTTGCAAAGAGTCAGACACAACCTATCAACTGAACAATAACAATGTTTTTGATTATGTGGACGGTGATCATGTCTAAAATACACCCTCCCCTCCTGGAAGCAAATCTTAAAGCTCTGAGTATTTTCAAATTGACCAAAAATTGATCGCACATTGAAATAAATGTTTGAGATTGTAATTGCTTCTCTGACATAAATGAAAAAGTTGAAATGATGTATTTATCAATATTGATAGAATTTGTGTATTAGTAACAATCTCATTTCTTGATATCCTTCCAATCTTGTACATTTAAGAGATAAGTAGGTATAAAGTTTGACAACTCACGTATTCTATGTCCTTCCTTTATATTGTACATGTGAAACAGAAGTCCTGAGTTTTCATTACCACACATAAGAGTAAATGAAAGAAGAGAAACATTTCCCCTATTAATATGAGTGTAAAGAGATATAAAGATGAAACTTGTATATAGAACAAGAATTAAGTCTCTGTTCTAAATATTATAATATCTCAGCAGGTTTTTTTTAAATACTCAACTCTTCTGATTCACTAACATAAAAATGTAGCATAATTTAAAGCTTATATAACTTTTATAGCATGCAAAAACAAGTGACAGTTTGGGTGATGTGACATTTAGGGAGAACTGATGTGAAACTTGCATTGCTCCTGTCAATCTTGTAGGGTGCTCCAGGAGAAGATGGCCGGCCGGGTCCTCCAGGCTCCATAGGAATCAGAGGGCAGCCTGGGAGTATGGGTCTTCCAGGCCCCAAAGGTAGCAGTGTAAGTACCGTGTATAATGTTGCCATCTCATCATACTCCTCACTTGCTATAACAGCTGTCAATCAGCAAACTGATTGAAACTTAAGTTAGTTTGTATTGATTCTCTAGGGTGATCCTGGAAAACCTGGAGAAGCAGGAAATGCTGGTGTTCCCGGGCAGAGGGTAACTACCTATTTTCTGCTAAAGAAAAAAAATAGAATTATCCAAATTCTCTTGGCCTCACCTCATATATTATCTCTCTGTGATGCTAGGGAGCTCCTGGAAAAGATGGTGAAGTTGGTCCTTCTGGTCCTGTGGGGCCCCCGGTAAGTTTTATTGAGAATGTATTCACTTTACATTTTTCAATTATGGTTGTCTTATCTGTAAGGCTTGGCTTTACATATGGATAAGTTTCAGGGGGAAGCAGATAAGAAAGTGCAAGATGAAAGAATATTAGTTATATCTTTTGATAACTAAAATAAAAAGGCATCTCCTGTCTTGTTATTTTAAGCTTCTATGAATGCTAATGGCAAAAGCTACCTCATCATCTCTATGTTGTCACAGTTAAAAAATATAGCAACTAGGAAAATAGTGTCTGACAAATATTTTATACTGTATTTTATTTAAAATATGTAAATATTCAATTATGCTTGTTTTTCTAATATTATACCTTATAGAAATTTATTTAAGCTGGAAGATAATTATGAATAATAATAATAAATTATGTTATGTATAATTTTGAATTATTATGATAGAACTTATAATTATATTATATAATATAAACATATAAATTTATTATTTCCTACTTATTATTCTTCAAAGGAATAATATCTCTTGATATTATTGATAAGGCAATAATATTATTGATATCTCTTGATAAGTCACCATCAAGGACTTCAAACAATACCATTAGGAGATTTTTAGGACTAATTTATTATCTGGCTAAAGTGAAAAACTTGTGACTGGAAGAAATGCAAAGAAATATGAATACTTTGGTAGTTCATGCAGATAGGAAGCGAGTAGATCTGGCTCCTGGTGTTTATGGTTTTCTTTTCTTTATGACTCAGGGTCTAGCAGGGGAGAGAGGAGAACAGGGTCCTCCAGGCCCTACCGGCTTTCAGGTACGCACTGACTCCATCTTCCATTTCTTCTTCCCCTAATAAAATGCTCTTTTATGAAAAGGATATGGTTGAATGATGTGAAATTTTATAATTTTCAAAGAAGCAATTCCTCTTTTAGTAAATAGGATAGACATTTGGATGAAATCAAACATTTTTGTTCAAAGAACAGGAATAGACTTCCCCTAAAAAACTGACCAAAACCCAAACCTTTTAACAAATTAAAAATTGTAAAATGCTTTTGATATCTCAGTAGGGTTTATTTAACTATATTAAGGCTTATCTAATTTATTGGTGTCTAAAATTTTTCTTTTAAACTTTTTATGTTGTATTGAGGTATAGCAGATTAACAATGTTGCATCAGATTTAGGTGAAAGGGCTCAGCCATAAAATTTTTTGTTGAACAAATTTTCACAATTTATCTAAATATGTTGGTAGAATATTTAATAGAATTGGGTGATCATAATTTGGGGAAAGATTTTCAGGCTAACTTTCCATATTTATTCTATCAGCCTAAAATGTTGTTCTGAGAGCCATTAAATACTTCACAAATATAAAGAATCTATTGCTACATTATCATTTTTGCTAAGTGGTGTGCAAATGTAAATCTACACCCACAAAAAGATTAGCTGCTGTGTTATATTAGAGGTTATAGGTTTCTAGTTTTGTTTTGTTCAACTTCTGTTTGAACAGTATCATTTGCTTGAAAATAATAAGGGAGCTCCATACATTGTAAAGGGTGAAGTGTTAACACTGGTGGCCTATTAACTTCCATGGCGACACAGGTTTATATTTTTATTTTTACTTTAGGGGCTTCCTGGTCCTCCAGGGCCTCCTGGGGAAGGTGGAAAGCCAGGTGATCAGGTAAGTTTTTGAATAATAAGAATAGTAATACTAAAAATTTCTGACTTATATATAATATCACTTACTATGTATCAGGCTTTGTTCTGCTTTGCTTTAAATTACTTATCTGTTTTAATCCTCAAAATAACTCTTATGCACTAGGTATTATTATAATGCCCATTTTCAGTTCAGTTCAGTTCACTCATACAGTTGTGTCCGGCTCTTTGCAACCCCATGAACCCAGGACGCCAGGCCTCCCTGTCCATCACCAACTCCTGGAGTTTACCCAAACTCATGTCCATTGAGTCGGTGATGCCATCCAACCATCTCATCCTCTGTCATCCCCTTCTCCTCCTGTCCTCAATCTTTCCCAACATCAGGGTCTTTTCCAATGAGTCAGTTCTTCGCATCATGTGGCCAAAGTATTGGAGTTTCAGCTTCAACATCGGTCCTTCCAATGAACACCCAGGACTGATCTCCTTTAGTATGGACTGGTTGGATCTCCTTGCAGTCCAAGGGACTCTCAAGAGTCTTCTCCAACACCACAGTTAAAAAGCATCAATTCTTCTGTGCTCAGATTTCTTTATAGTCAATCTCTCACATCCACACATGACTACTGGGAAAACCATAGCCTTGATTGACGGACCCTTGTTGACAAAGTAATGTCTCTGCTTTTTAATATGCTATCTAGGTTGGTCATAACTTTCCTTCCAAAGAATAAGCGTCTTTTAATTTCATGGCTGCAGTCACCATCAGCAGTGATTTTGGAGCCCAAAAAAATAAAGTCAGCCACTGTTTGTACTGTTTCCCCATCTATTTGGCATGAAGTGCAGGGGCCAGATGCCATGATCTTAGTTTTCTGAATGTTGAGCTTTAAGCCAACTTTTTCACTCTCCTCTTTCACTTTCATCAAGAGGCCCTTTAGGTTCTCTTCACTTTCTGCCATAAGGGTGGTGTCATCTGCGTATCTGAGGTTATTGATATTTCCCCCGGGTATCTTGATTCCAGCTTGTGCTTCTTTCAGCCCAGTGTTTCTCATAATGTACTCTGCATATAAGTTAAATAAGCAGGGTGACAATATACAGCCTTGACATACTCCTTTTCCTATTGGAACCAGTCTGTTGTTCTATGTCCAGTTTTAACTGTTGCTTCCTGACCTGCATACAGGTTTCTCAAGGGGCAGGTCAGGTGGTCTGGTATTCCCATCTCTTTCAGAATTTTCCACAGTTTATTGTGATCCACAAAGTCAAAGGCTTTGGCATAGTCAATAAAGCAGAAATAGAGGTTTTTCTGGAACTCTCTTGCTGTTTTGATGATCCAGCAGATATTGGCAATTTGATCTCTGGTTCCTCTGCCTTTTCTAAAACTAGCTTGAACATCTGGAAGTTCGTGGTTCACGTATTGCTGAAGCTGGGCTTGGAGAATTTTGAGCATTACTTTACTAGCATGTGAGATGAGTGCAACTGTGCGGTAGTTGGAACATTCTTTGGCATTGCCTTTCTTTGGGATTGGAATGAAAACTGACCTTTCCCAGTCCTGTGGCCACTGCTGAGTTTTCCAGGTTTGCTGGCATATTGAGTGCAGCACTTCCATAGCATCATCTTTCAGGATTTGAAGTAGTTCAACTGGAATTCCATCACCTCCACTAGCTTTGTTCATGGTGATGCTTCCTAAGGCCCACTTGACTTCACATTCCAGGATGTCTGGCTCTAGGTGAGTGATCACACCATCGTGATTATCTGTGTCATGAAGATCTTTTTTGTACAGTTCTTCTGTGTATTCTTGCCACCTCTTCTTAATATCTTCTTCTTCTGTAGGGTCCAGACCATTTCTGTCCTTTATTGAGCCCATCTTTGCGTGAAATGTTCCCTTGGTAGCTCTAATTTTCTTGAAAAGATCTCTAGTCTTTCCCATTCTATTGTTTTCCTCCATTTCTTTGCATTGATCTCTGAGGAAGCCTTTCTTATCTCTCTTTGCTATTCTTTGGAACTCTGCATTCAAATGGGTATATCATTCCTTCTCTCCTTTGTTTTTCACTTCCTGTCTTTTCACAGCTATTTGTAAGGCCTCCTCAGACAGCAATTTTGCTTTTTTGCATTTCTTTTTCTTGGGAATGGTCTTATTTCCTGTCTCCTGTACAATATCACGAACCTCCATCCATAGTTCATCAGGCACTCTATCTGTCAGATCTAGTTCCTTAAATCTATTTCTCACTTCCACTCTATAATCATAAGGGATTTGATTTAGGTCATACCTGAATGGTCTAGTGGTTTTCTCCACTTTCTTCAATTTAAGTCTGAATTTGGCAATAAGCAGTTCATGATCTGAGCCACAGTCTGCTCCCAGTCTTGTTTTTGCTGACTGTATAGAGCTTCTCAATCTTTGGCTGCAAAGAATATAATTAATCTGATTTCAGTGTTGACCATCTGGTGATGTCCATGTGTCGAGTCTTCTCTTGTGTTGTTGGAAGAGGATGTTTGCTATGACCAGTGTGTTCTCTTGGCAAAACTCTGTTAGCCTTTGCCCTGCTTCATTCTGTACTCCAAGGCCAAATTTGCCTGTTATGCCAGGTGTTTCTTGACTTCCTACTTTTGCATTCCAGTCCCCTATAATGGAAAGGACATCTTTTTTGGACGTTAGATCTAAAAGGTCTTGTAGGTCTTCATAGAACTGTTCAACTTCAGCTTCTTTGGCGTTACTGGTCGGGGCATAGACTTGGATTACTGTGATATTGAATGGTTTGCCTTGGAAATGAACAGAGATCATTCTGTCGTTTTTGAGATTGCATCCAAGTATGCATTTCAGACTGTTTTGTTGACTATGATGGCTACTCCATTTCTTCTAAGGGATTCCTGCCCACAGTAGTAGATATAATGGTCATCTGAGTTAAATTCACCCATTCCAGTCCATCTTAGTTCGCTGATTCCTAGAATGTCTACGTTCACTCTTACCATCTCCTGTTTGACCACTTCTATTTTGCCTTGATTCATGGACCTAACATTCCAGGTACCTATGCAATATTACTCTTTACAGCATCAGACCTTGCTTCTATCACCAATCACATCCACAACTGGGTGTTGTTTTTACTTTGGCTCTATCCCTTCATTCTTTCTGCAGTTATTTCTCCACTGATCTCTAGTAGCATATTGGGCACCTCCCGACCTGGGGAGTTCATCTTTCAGTGTCCTATCTTTTTGCCTTTTCATACTGTTCATGGGATTCTCAAGGCAATAATATTAAAATGGTTTGCCATTCCCTTCTCCAGTGGACCACATTCTGTCAGACGTCTCCACCATGACCCATACATCTTGGGTGGCCCCACATGGCATGGCTTAGTTTCATTGAGTTAGACAAGGTTGTGGTCCATGTGATCAGATTGGCTAGTTGTCTGTGATTGTGGTTTCAGTGTGTCTGCCCCCTGATCCCCTCTCTCAATGCCTATTGTCTTACGTGGGTTTCTCTTACCTTGGATGCAGGGTCTCTCTTCATGGCTGTTCCAGCAAAACACAGCCACTGCTCCTTACTTTGGACCTGGGGTAGTTCCTCTCAGGCACCCCTCCTGTCCTTGGACATGGGGTAGCTCATTTTACAGATGAGGAAAATGAGGAACATAGATATTAAGTAATTTTTCCAAAATCACACAGCCAATATGATGTCAAGTGCTTATAGGATTGTGTTATTAATCAATAAATATTCCTATTGGAACTGTAGGGTTTCACTGGAGACTTCATAAACAGTTATGAACAGAAAATTACCATTTTATTTATATCGTTTTACCAACATATAGGTTTGTGTAATTTATTTTCCTTGGAGTGATTTATTCATTCATTTAACTTTTAAACAAATATTTGCTGAGCACTTTGTGCTAAGCTCTACTAAACTTTGGCCTTAACCAATTGAATAAGAAGAGTTGGACCTTGCCCTTATTTTTATTTTAACAGACGACAGAGAGTATAGAAAGACAGTTATGACAATAGTGTTTTTTAAGTGCAGTGGTAAGGGAGGCACTGTGTATGTATAAATCTAGAGGATGCACCTAACTCAGACATTGGAGGTTTAGAAAAAGTTTCCCCAACAAAGTAGTATCTTTTATGTAATCTGAAGGATGAATGATGGTAAGTTGGGAGGAGGGAAGGTAAGAAAATATTCTAGGAAATGGAAACAGCAAGTGCAAAGGCTTGCTGATCAAATTTAGGGGCTGAAAATATTTGGTAAGTCAGAAATATGGTATACAACTTGAGGAGGGTGAAGATGAGGTTAGAGGATGACAGGGAATGTTTTGAGTCTAATTTGTTCTTATACTAGAGTAATGGGAAGCTAAGGAAGGCTTTTAATTAGAGAGAAATACTATGAGATTTGGGCTTTAGGAAGATCATGCCACAATGAAGACAGTACATTTAAAGGGTTAAAACTGGAGGCCTACTTGATACAGTTATTATTTGTATTAAATACAGATAACATTTGTATCATTATAATACAAAATTGTACTTGTAATTTTAAGTGACAAGTTTTCCTTTACTTGAGAGCTTTTAATTAAGACTTTTAATATAGTCATGACTGCATTAGTTTGAACTTACAAATTCTAGTAGAGTGTGTTGTCTATAATCTATATTCAAGAAATACTTAGTGAATTGAATTAAGTTGGTTCTATTTAAAAGATCAGTACTTCATTAGTTTTAATTTCACTTTCCTCTGCTAAAAGTTTTTCACATTCCATTAGGAAATTAAAGTTCTTTTGCCTTAATTGTCACTAAGTAATGTACTATCTTTGTGAGATAATATTTTGCCTATGCTCATTGCCAAAAAACAATCATTCAGGTATTTCCATATAATGTATATGATATCCTCTCATTTATAAAAGTGTACCCGTTTTTCTTTATTCAATATTATGGACTTAGTCAGACGTCCAATAACGTATTAGAAGAAATTAGGTATATGATCTGGAAAACTTTCTAATAAATATCTAAAATTTAGTTGAAAGTTTTTCATTTTAAAAAATGTGTTTTATAGGGGGTTCCTGGAGATCCTGGAGCAGTTGGCCCATTAGGACCTAGAGTAAGTATTTTCTTCTTCTTTTTTTTTTGATTAACTGTGTTTCCATTGGCTTCAGTTTATAAAACCATCTTTCATCTTAAACTTGGCTGTATTTTAATCATTGCAGTTCTTTTACTTGATGAAAATCAGTCTAATGAGAAATAGTCTGTGCTGTGAAGCCAGCATATGCTTACTTCAAGTTCATTTCTTATCACTATTAGAAAATTTAGTCTTAATGGTTGCTCATTTCTAAATTTTTTCCCAGAAGTCACTTTTCAGATTTCTGGAAATATGTTTAAATCCATTTTCAGATCAAGCACTGAGACTGTTTGACATTTCTGTGTTGTGTAGGGAGAACGAGGAAATCCAGGGGAAAGAGGAGAACCAGGAATAACTGGACTTCCTGGTGAGAAAGGAATGGCTGGAGGACATGGTCCTGATGGTCCAAAAGTAAGTATGGTAGTGAGCTCAGTATTTTTTATTAATTTATTTTTTTAATTGTTAAAATATTTTATTGCAAAATATTTGCTTTATAATATTGTGCTGATTTCTAATTTACTGGTCAATAAACACATGATGGTACTCAAATTTATTTCTCTTGTTTTTCCAAAGTAATTTCTTTAACAAATATTTAGAGAACACATACTTGACTTTTTTTTGACGTTAAAGAGTCAGGTATAAAGGAGTCTCTTCCTTGATGGGATTTATGATCTAGTACACAAGGTAGTGATATTTCCTCATATACAAAACCATTTCTAAAATTTATTTATATATTTTCCTAAGGACTTTTATTTATAAGCAAAGGCAAAAATGGAAAATTGCATAATTTATTAGGAGATATTTCTAATCATATGCTCCACTTCCCTCGTCTCAGTTTCTGTAGTTGTGCTCACTAAATATATAAAAGTGTGTCATTTTTGAAATCTGAAAGGACAATGCATTATAAGGCAAAAATCATCACCATTTCCTTTTGGGTGCCATTCTAAAGTTGATAGAAGACGATGTGGCCATTTTCAGTTCAAACTACTAGAGCAGAAATTTTTGTGATCAGACGTTAGATACCTTATCACCTTCAAGGGCCAGAGATTGTGTAAGATCTGCTTCAATTTCATTAGTGAATAAACCTGAAAACCAGCTTCATTTCATGGGTTCTTTAGAGAGAGAATGAATGTACTCTCTAAATGTAATGTCTTCTTTTTCTTAGTAGAATCCTTATGATGTTGCCAATAAAAGAAAATAAAAAGGCAACTCTATCATTTTTGTTTGAATCAATACCCAATTTTCCCAAAGAGAAAATATGAAAACAAAGCAACAATCAAAACAGAACAGTATTATTTAAAGAAAAAATAATGACCTCAGAGACAGTTTTCCCAAATGAAAAATATAAGCATTAGGTTGAACCATATGTAATTGCCAAGATTCTACTATTTTTGGTCTACCAAAACAGGGAATCCATGTGGCTAAACTGTAATATATAGATGAGCTTACTTATTGTTGGTTCATTTTAGGGCAGTCCAGGACCACCTGGAACCCCTGGAGATACAGGCCCACCAGGTCTTCAAGGTATGCCAGGAGAAAGAGGAATTGCAGGAACTTCCGGCCCCAAGGGTGACAGAGTAAGTTTATTTATTTATTTATTTTATTCATCCATTTAGATTTTCTACTGATAATGATTTTCTGGGCAGACTTTTACTTCTGCCATCCTAAGTTGCAAGTCATTCATTCTTTCAATATACGTGTACTTAGAAAATGCACAGTTCCAACATTGTTCCAGGCCCAAGGGGATACAGTTGTGGACATTAGAGATGAGCCCCTGCTCTCAGGAAGCTTCCATGCCAGTGTAGGAAAAAGACAATTAAGTGAATAAATGGTGTTTTGTGTGTTTTCGCAGGGTGGCATAGGAGAAAAAGGTGCTGAGGGTACAGCTGGAAATGATGGAGCAAGAGTAAGTGAAATCATTCCTTTCAGTGGCAGGGCTAAGAATCAACATCATCATTACTGTATGAGTTTGCCTGAACTTTTCTAGAGTAAGCCTCATGTTTCCATGGTGGTCAGGATTTGGGAGAATGATGAAATCTGAGATTTGACATTGATTGCCTGTGGATATTCATTTGCTTACCTTGAATTAGAACAAGCCAAAAAAATAAAGTCATTATTGAGAGAATGAAATAAGATACATTTTTACTGGGCATATAAAATTGATGCTTTAAGCAGTAGGGCCCTCTTTTTCCTTCTCTATCATATTTATTCCATATGCAATGTTTCTGTTTATTAAAATGCTAATCTAATGAGTCATCTTTTAGACTTCCTTCCAGTGTAGGCAAGTAGAGTTTCACAGAGTAACCAAAAGTGTAGTAAATGTTTTATGCTAGATGTCAGGGGTGAGAAAATTGCTGCATGATAAATCATCATTAATGAAACTGAACAAGTAAAATGTAAAGAAGGATTGTTTAATGCCCTTCCAGAAACTGATGTTTAATAAGCTTTATGTCCTCAAAACTAGAATGTGTTTGCAATTCTAAGGATAATCAAACAATCAGAATGAAAATATATTTTCAGATATGAATAATTCTCTCAGGTAAGAGCAGATAGTTAGTCACTCAGACAGTCAACATTTTCTGGAAATAGTTCCTGACGTTTGCTAAATAGTTTCTGATTCAGTATGACTTAGTTTGCTGTTAGTTGTCATGCTGTACCCTGACAAAAGCAGTTGTGTTATTAAAAAAAGAGATGACACTGAGCCGCTGTTAATATTTTGATTCTGCCCATTGACTCACTATTAATACACTGATTATATTATAGGAAAGTTTTAGCCTTATTAGAATGATTCCTTTTTTCTTTTTCTGGAAAGCTAGTTAAAGGTGAAACAATTTAGCCAACTATGAAATCAAAGTTTCTTTGCCTTTTAATTAAATCTAATATTCAATTCAATATTGCAAAAGTGGTCTAAGTGAATCTGGTTTATTGTTTGTGCTTCATATCACAGTTGGTTTGGAGTGCACAGTAAATAATGAAGAGCTGTTTGAAGGAATGATGTGCTGTCAGTTTATTTTAGGGAGAAATATCCATCTATTGCTCCTTTGAACTATTGACTACTTTGAAACTGCAGTGCAATAGGATCAAGACTTGAGCAATGGCTGCTTAATTTTTAGTGAGGGAAATATGTTGTTATAGGCAAGAAGCAGAGAACTTATCTCATATAAAGGGGAAAAAATTTTAGTGTAGTCACCTTTATATTCATTCAAATCTTTTAAGGAAGTGTATTAGGTGAATGGCAGAATATTGTTTCATTATAGATGTAGAGAATTTAAGATCACAGTTTTCTCATATTCTTGTCTTAAAATACAATATAAAATTAAAAAGTCATTTTATTCCCTAAGTTTCTTCTGTAATGCATATGTAAATTAAATGGCAAAGAAATATCTGAGTTTCTTGTGAAAAAACAATACACAAATATCAGAGAGAAAACCTGTTTTAGGAAGGGCTCCAATGCAGTGCAGCAGTTTAAAAACCGTGCTTGTGTGTCAAGAAATCCCCATGTGTCGCTTTGCTATACTCTGAGCCAAAGAACACCATCACCTTCAGTGGGGTGGTTCCATTCATTTTCATCACAGAGGAGTGTGGAAAACTGAGGGCTTTAGCACAATTTCACTTTTCTAAAAAATAAAGGACTGATATTTCACTTGTATAGTTTAAGAATAAAGTATTCTATACAAAATTAGAAAAGCTTCTTCAATCTATTGTCAAATTTCAAATAGATATTAGTAAAATTAAACAAGCTAAGAAACACAGAAACATTGTTGAAGGATAGCACTGATTTCATACTAATGTTTGAAGACAGTGTTATGTATATAGATGCGTGGAGTTGGATGAAACAGATTGAAACATTTTGTGGAGAAAATCCACTGAGAATTGTTTTAGACTAGATGGAAAAATATTGAGAATATACAAACTGTATCATTTATTACAGGTAATATTTTACAAAAGCAGTCATCTGTAACAAAATAGTGCCTTCTTTTTGTTTGTTTAAAGGTGGAGATTTCTGTGCATTGTTTTCCTCAATAAGCCTCTGTTATGTTCATTGACAGGGTCTTCCGGGTCCCTTGGGCCCTCCAGGTCCTTCAGGCCCTACTGGAGAAAAGGTAATGTCAAAAGTTGTTATCTTGTGGACTCAAAATTCTGAGATCTGAATGCTGGCTCTTTTTCATAATGTTTTCTCTTTCATAAAATATGATAGCTGGGCTAGATCATCTCCAAGTTCTCCTTCCATCCACCCAACACATAGGGCCCCATGTCCTACAGTTGTGCTGTGTTTTGCTGTTGCTTTGGACAATAACCATCTACAATCTGCTTTTCAGGGAGAACCTGGCCCTCGAGGTTTAGTTGGCCCGCCTGGCTCCCGTGGCAATCCCGTAAGTGGCAGTATTTTGATGTTCTTTAGTATGAGATTGAGCAGTAAAACAAGCCATCATTTTGTCTTGATATTTATATGAAACCATGCCTGTTGGGTTAGGTTACTTTTAACTTCTTGGTTTTCACCTTTTACTTTTCTTATTACACTTAAAAAAAAAAATCAGTGTATTATTTCTATACAGTCTATTAAGTCTATGTAAGCAGCTCATTTACTAAATAATCAGAAGCTTCTTTGAGACTTTGGGCCTTGGAAATTTTTTTCTATGACCCTCGTCTCTATATCACCCTTAGGAGTCTTCCTCAAACAACATGTCTGATTTCTCTATATGTACATTTCAAGACACTACAGATTTATAAAATTGTGTTTTAAAATACTGTTCCTGTTTAGAATAATGTGTGAAAGCTACAGTAATGTTTGTCTTCTAGGGTTCACGTGGTGAAAATGGCCCGACTGGAGCTGTTGGTTTTGCTGGACCCCAGGTATGATTTTTAAATGTCCTGAATTTACAAGTGATCGTTCTTCTTGCTACAGCAATGAATTTAATTAATTATCACTGTCATTTGTTTTGAAGGTATATTAAAGATTCTGGAAAACATAGTTTTCTAGGCAATAGTCTCATTTTCAACACTTTTTTTTTTCACGGACTGGCACAAAATGGATGCATCTGCATTACTTTGAATTATATATTTACTTTTTATAATAAACAATGTGGTGGCATAACTTACTTTTTCAGACTGTCTTCAAAGATCTCATTGGGGTGTTTTTTTTCTTCTAAGCTTTTATACTGATTACAAATCACCATTTTATAATATATGAATAAATGATAATTATTATGAAAAATTTGTCTTTAAGTGTGGCAACCATTTCCTTACTTATTCTTTGGTGTAGGGTCCTGATGGGCAGCCTGGAGTGAAAGGTGAACCTGGAGAGCCTGGGCAGAAGGGAGATGCTGGCTCTCCTGGACCACAAGGGCTAGCAGGATCCCCAGGGCCTCATGTAAGTTTAAAGTAAAACAAGATACAACTTGAGTCCAGTGCCCACTGTTTAGACCTTGTGTTTAGACCATCTTTCCTTACTGCAGCACCCTTCTGTTTGTTTCTTTTTATTTAGGGTCCTAATGGTGTTCCCGGACTGAAAGGTGGTCGAGGAACTCAGGGTCCACCTGTAAGTTGGTTTGAAGCTCTGGAAATTATGCACAACTAGTTGCAGATATCTAGTACTTTATAGCCATCTTAAAGTTCCTTTGAAGCTGTAACAACCAATTTTTAGTTGTATATATTGCAGCGGAAAAAGTGCTTAACTTGGATGACAATCTGCATTAAAATTAGTTTTATGACTTTGGAGACCCAGTTGCCTCATATATAACCTAAATAATAGATTACTTATGGAAGACAGAATGAATAATGTGAACCCACTTTATGTAATTCTGGTATAAGAAGTTCCAATGTGATCCTAGTGCTCGTCTTCAATATACTTGTGTATGTTCAAGATAAATGGAAAGTGGAAAGAGAAAAATAGCATCCTTCCTACCAATTAATCCAGATCCATTCACAAAAGCAGAATACAAGAAAAAAATTTATTGCTCACAACAGGAAAGGGATTTAAAATCCTAGGTATCCCTGTAAAATAAGTAAGCCCTAGAAAGTATATATAACTAATTTTTATTTTAAAATTGCTTATATGATATTTTATTTCTAGGGTGCTACAGGATTTCCTGGTTCTGCCGGCAGAGTTGGACCTCCAGGTCCTGCTGTAAGTCAGTTCAATAATTGAAATCATTCAAAATGGAATAATTACACAAAACACATAAAAATACACACAAACACACACATGTACATATTATAATGATACACACATATATTTGAGTTATTATTTGCTCTTTTATTTAATCACATTTGTTATCCCATGTTGACAGTTCTTGTCCCAGTAATTCATACTGGTATGTTGTCAAGTGAATCATCTTTAATCATTGACTGTTTCTTGGAGAGCCAATTTGCAAATCCTTTTAAGCTTCAATATTTGACTATTACTTCATTTGGGTACTGAACACTCACAGTATTTTGTGGTAATAATCATTCCTTTCAGTTAGGAAGAATCTCTGAGTTATTTTTTCATTACAAGATCAAGTCAGATAAAAGAAAATACATATTCATTATTGGTGAAGAGCCTTATGGAGTTTGAAAATTCAAGTTAATTTCAAACACTTTTTTTTTTTTTACAGTTTCAAACCACCTTTAGTTTTTAGTTGAAGTTTAATTGATTTATAATATTGTCAGCACACTTTTCATAATGAATCAGAGGTAATTGTCTGCAGATAATGAAATGAACCTACAGCTGTGTATTTTATTTTTTGTTTAAATCCACTGAGTGATTAACAGGAAAAATGGACCTGTGAAGCATGGGGTTCTGCTTCTGAAGCAGAGATCCCTGTATTAGGTATTCTAACATGGCTTCCATTTTGCCCTCTGGGTCTCTTTCCATGTTATACTAGGGAGCTCCAGGACCTGCGGGGCCCTTAGGAGAGCCCGGGAAGGAAGGACCTCCAGGTCTTCGTGGGGACCCCGGGTCTCACGGACGAGTAGGAGATCGAGGACCAGCTGGCCCTCCTGGTGGCCCAGGAGACAAAGGGGACCCAGGAGAAGATGGGCAACCTGTAAGTTGGCATCTTGGTTCTAGACTACCTCTAACTAGCAACTCATAATAACTACTGCCACAAAGAAACTGTTTATACATTATCCTGAGCACTTTTATAATCCTGTGAGTACATTGTGCCCTATAGGTTTTTAATTTACAGTTCTCTACTCTAGGAAAAAGTATATGTACAGGTATAAAAATATAACAGTAACGGATATGGTATTCAAAAACTAAACAAGAAAACAATTGTTTGTTAAATATCTGTACTGAATTAAGAAGAAATTTTAAAGCAATTTACTGAATATATAAATGCTTCAACATTAATATGTTTAGATAGAGCCCAACTTCTTTTCTTTGTTTTAAAATTTTTCTTGTCAGTTTAAAAGGAGGAAAACTGCCTGAATATTTGCCTCTTTTATTTTGTCAATATTCACATTATCTTCAAGTTCTTTTCAACTAATTCTCAGCTTTAATAATGGTTTAATTGGTTTAATTCCAACCAGTTCTCACTTTTAAATAATGTTAGAGGCTCAGTGTGGGTTACTCATTTTGACTACTCATATATAGTATGATTTTGTAGAACAGAATCTTAATACTTAATATTACTTACTTAATATATTACTATGAGTAATAATAATACTCATACTTAATAACCTATAAATCTGTCATCTATTATAAAGTGTTTGCATACAGTTTTCCCTGGAGAATTTCTTAATATGTTTGTATTCAAAATTAGGGTCCAGATGGTCCCCCTGGTCCAGCTGGAACTACTGGGCAAAGAGGAATCGTCGGCATGCCGGGGCAGCGTGGAGAGAGAGGGATGCCTGGCCTTCCAGGCCCAGCAGTAAGTAGCTGCACTGGTCAATACTTCATCTGATTATATGCAACATCATTTGTGAAGGGAGAATTTATCTTTTTTTTTCTTAATAAATTTAAAATCTTTTTAAGGCACAAAGTATCTTAAAAATCTTTTGACTTTAAACGTCAAATTCTTAAGTACCTTTGAAAAATATATATATTTAACCCTGGGACTAGAGACTTAGACAAATAAGGATATGGATTTTTGGTGACTCTAAATCTTTCTTCAAAGATTAAAAATAGCCATGGAGCTAGAGAAGGGGGATAATCTCCTGGTGAGTAGGTAGCCTCTTTTTAAATAAACATGCCTAATGGAAAAATCCATATTTCAAAGTTCAGAGACTAAGTTTTCATAAACCATCAAAGGGAAGAAGTAGTTGAGCTAAAGTAATACTGGAGGTGAAAGTGGGGTGAACTATAAAGGATTCTGAAAGCCATCTCCTATTCCCTGGAGGGTGCTAAGAATTTTATATTCCCTGGGGTATGGATAAAAGTTTAACTCACTGTTAGCTTTGAAGAGATTAAATTTTACTGCTGAAAGTTTACATGCTTGAGGGAAAAAAAATGATGTTTTTATATGGAATGTGGAGATAGATTTACTGCTGGGGTCTTGGAACTGGGGACATGTGGGTGGACATGTGAAACCAACAGATTGGGAGTCTAGAGCAGTCTTATTGTTATCAGGAGTGAGCCAAGGAACCTGGAACATTTGGTCTCCCAGTAGTGAGATCAAACTGTCAGGATACAGAAATAAAATGTGGAAACTAAGTGGAAGAGTAAGGATGAGCATATCTTAGTGACACAGATTCAAGACAGGCATCCAGATCTGAAAATAGTACTTCGGATTAAAACCCAAAATGCACCTGAATTGGTGCAAAGGATAGTCTCATTGATATATCAGGATGGGTGTGATAAGAAGCAGGAATACCTCTGGGAAGGCCCTGCAGTGATATTGGTGTTGTGTGATAACTGACAGTTATTACTCTAGAGGGAGACTCTGGGTGCCATTTAAACATAGCCTTTATGTGAACTGTTCCCTTAAGCTTCTTCAGAAGTGGTTGACATATTTATACTTTATTTCAGGGCACACCAGGAAAAGTAGGACCAACTGGTGCCCCAGGAGATAAAGGTCCACCTGGACCTGTTGGGCCCCCAGGCTCGAATGGCCCTGTGGGGGAACCAGGACCGGAAGTGAGTACTACAGTGAAAATCATCCTCCCCTCCTTATCTGGGTGTTATGGGGACATTTTAGAAATTAATTTAGAAACTAGAAATTGTACATTTGACCTGAAGGAAGTTTTCTAGTGCTGTTTTTTGATGTGTTTTTCTTCCCTAGAGAGTTGACTAAATGATGACATAAGGAAAAGGTAATAAGCTTGGTGTCTCGCACTGGCCTTCATCTTGTCAGGAGCCAAGTATTTTAGTTGGTTTAGGTTGTTGCCAAATTGTTTTGAAGGTGAAAGGTTACAACTGTTTATCTTTTCTCTTGTTATTATTTCATTCTGTAATGGCATATTTGTCAAAATTGCCAAGTTTTATGGTGATAGGATTAATATAATTGTTAAAACTTGTGAAGGGGACCAAGTAAGTAGAGATCATTTTACTTAAATATCCCTATATATAACATTTTGGATATCAAGTTCCCTTAGGCTCTTTTGAGAGGAAATCAGCTTTTGGAAGGTGATTTGAAAAGTTACAGGTTGAAATTTCCTCTGTTCAGTGCTTTAATGAGTAAATTGCCAAACATTTAGTGTCACATTTTCTTGAAAGAAACAATTAATGCCTTTCAGAACAATTTTTGTTCAAATGGTAAAAATATAGTTTTGTAGAAAAAAAATCAAAATAAAATAGGAAAGGAAGACTATATATTTTAAAATGTAATTTAATGTCTAAACACAGATATTTTATTTTAAAACTTTAAGGATATTATTTGGGTAAGTAAAAGTGAGGGAAACCATTCACTGGTAATATAAAGAAAACAAAATACAAGGAATATAATTGTTGTCTATTTATTTTGAATAATTTGATTTTTTAAAATAAAAATAAAAAAGATGAATTTAGACTAAGGAGGCACAGTAAAAGAAATGTCTGGGGGCTTCTCTGGTGATGGAGCTCCTCTGTCTGGTTGCAGCTCCTCTGGGTCCACCATTGAAGAGTTTGATTAAGCCAATGAGTATAGATTTAGTATGTTTCACAACAAACATTGATGAGCCCAAATTTGTAGCAATTCCAGGACAGTTTTAAAGTTGAACTGCTACGGTAAATAACTGGGCATCCTTAATTCTTGACTAAGGAATATGTACACAGGGAAATGAAATAGCATTGCACTTTATAAGCACTGTACTGTAAATGGAAAATAATGTCTTAAATAAAACTATTTAAAATTGGCACCAAAATTGTAAGAATGTGTTAATAATTTTACAAGCAAATCAGAATAATAGAAAGATGGCAGAAACTTTCTTCTACTGAAGTTTCCATAAATGCTAATTTGTAATGTGGAATAGAGATGGAAAATATGCTGTAAATTTTCTGGCATTTGAAATGTGATTTTTTTTATTACTCAGTTAATTCGTTTTTCAAATATGATTCTTTATAGGGTCCAGCTGGTAATGATGGTACTCCAGGACGGGATGGTGCTGTTGGAGAACGTGTAAGGGCAATTTCACTGATCAAAAAATCTGAAATAATGTGCATTTGAAATCTCTGAAATACTAAAGAGTAAAAAAGTATTTTTTCTTCTCATCTTGATTCTTTAAGTAATTAACTATGTAATCTTGAACAAATTTTCTGAACCTCAGTTTTTAAATACTTTAAATGTGATTAATATTTATACCTTTGAGCACTTATGTTTTAAATATCATGTTCAAAGTATCTCATAGGCACTCAAAGAGAGGGAAAGAAAGAGTTTTGAGGAATCCTGGGACAAGGGCCCCCCTCCGTCTTCTGTAAAGCCAAGGAATGCAAATTCTCTTGGGATCTAAGTTTTTCCCAGGGTTGGTATATATTGTCCAGTGTAGTAGTCTTCGGAGGTTTTGCTGATGTACCCCCAATATAATTTTGAAAATCTCTGAACCCCTGTCCATATTTTAAGTTGCCATCACATTTGATTTTAATCATAAGTTTTGATAGTTATGTTGGGTCAGTTCTTTTCCCTCACTTTTTGTCTCCTTTTAGCAAAGAATTGAAACCACAGACCAAGACAACTCAAGCAGGCAAACAGTACACTCTCAGAGCGGATCAATCCTGTAGGAATGGTCCTGCTGCATTTTAGGGTTTCCTTTTTGTGTCCTTTGTTCTTTGCCCTAAGGAGACCCTGGAGCCTGACTGGTTCTGTCCCATGCAAAATAGGGCTTGTACACAAGACCAGTCAGGGAAGGAAATGCAAATATGGTATATATTCAAAGCCAATCAGGGAAGGGGGCATGCTTGAGCATGTTTTCTTGCTGGAGGTCTTCACTCCAGCCTGAAGTGGTTTCCCTTTTTCATGGGCTTTGTCTTTTCTTTGTTTGTCCTCTGGATGGTTTTGCTAGTCGCCACTGTCTCTGATTGCTATCATGGACTCCTTTTTCTTGTTCTAACTGTCTAACAGTTACAAAGGAAGTAGTTCTGGTAAATTCTAAATGTATATGTGCTTTCATCATATATATTTTTTAAAGTCTTGGAGTTGCCAATTCAGCTTATTCAATGTATTTTATTACATGTTCATTCTCTAACCTAATTGCCAAAGTTTATCCTGGTTGCCAAACTAATCAATCAAATAAGAATTAACTTCTGTTAGAAAAAAAGATCTGGCTCTGTTCTTCAAGTCAAATAATTATATTAATACACATTCATGTAACTATAATCTCACCTCTGACTTCTTAAAGAGACAAGTAAGATTTGGAGCCAAGTAAGACTTGGCAAAATAAAGATCAGCTTTTCTTTCCAAATACTTCTTTGTTTTCTTCTCAAGTGAACTGTGCATTCTGGAAAAGTCCCTTAGTTTGATGCCCAGTGGGGTTTATTCCTTGGAGCATTGTGCCATATTAAGGTTGCAGATGGTATGATATATGCTTTTATTTCATAAAATGGGAGAAGGATGATTATTAAAGAGGAAGTAGGAAAAGATGGTTCAAATCAGTTTTCTGAAAGAACTCATATGAAGTTGTAAACCTGGAAAGTGGTTTCCTTAGAATTTCCCCTGTTTTCACACTCCGGAAAATTTTTGTTTACGCTGTACTAAAAGTATAGATACCCCAGTGGGTCTAAGTCCCATGCTGAATTCTGGAGGTGACCACTTCCATATCCAGCAATCTTAACTATGGGAATAATAGGATGAGAGTGAGGGGACAGATGATATTGGGGGAAAATATCTTACCCTTTTCAGTTTGATTTATTAACATGTAAATATAAGTAGAACAT
Organism: Giraffa tippelskirchi; assembly: GCF_054371585.1. Lineage (NCBI taxonomy): Eukaryota > Metazoa > Chordata > Mammalia > Artiodactyla > Giraffidae > Giraffa > Giraffa tippelskirchi. Next base: position 70,243,773 of record NC_137277.1, read on the forward strand.
TTAAGTAATATATAAATAAATTAATAAATAGAATGTTTTAAAAGGTATGTTTTTTCCTTTCATGAATAACATAAGCATATAGAATTTTGTTGTTTTATAATAAATATTAAAAAGGTAATATCATGGTTTCCTTGTCAGGGTGATCGTGGAGACCCTGGGCCTGCAGGGCTGCCAGGCTCTCAGGGTGCCCCTGGAACTCCTGGTCCTGTTGGTGCTCCGGGAGATGCAGGACAAAGAGGAGATCCGGTAAGGAGAGTCAGTTTCACATTGACAGTTTTAAACATCAACATACGGTATTATGAGTATGCATATATGCATGCATGCAATGACATGTGTGCTTGAAATTATTTTTTCTAGTCTTAAAAATTTGATTTCTAATAGGTCTTCAAAAATCTTGATGCTTTGGCTTTCATTATCTAAAAATGTTGTGATTTATAGGAAATGTAGTAAGTATGGATCATGTTAAACTTAAGCAAGTAATGTCTTATGTAATAAACTAAGGTGATCTTCATTCAGAGAAGTCTATTAATAAAATTGACTATAGAGATGTGGTTGGGGTTATAGTGAGCACATTCTTATACCTAGGGAAATTAGCCTGGTTTTATTTAGTTAGCCATAAGAATATACACTTAGATACACTTACACATATAGAAGTATTCAACTACAGACATATATTCTTGAATCGTAAATCTCTATAATATTTTCATATTTTTTTCTTGTATTAATTTTGTGAAAATCTCTTCTAGGGTTCTCGAGGTCCTATAGGACCACCCGGTCGAGCTGGGAAACGTGGTTTACTTGTAAGTTCTTGGCTTTTTTTTTTTTTTTAATATGACTTCTTACATAAAATATACTCCCAGAGAAAAAGCACAATTTTTAAGATTCATAAATGAAAATTACCAAATTCTTCAAGCCTTAGACAAAATATTAATTTAAAATAGCACCCAGGAGTTTATATTTGTTTTTATAGTGTTAGTATAACTCTTCTGAATTTTACTATGAATTATTTCAATAATCAATTAAAACTTTTAGTCACAATTTTCACCCACAATGGCAAGGGTAACAGTGCCATTCTCTGAGATTTTCCAAAAATTATGTAGGCAAATGGGTTTGAAAGCTCTTTGTAAACTTGAAAAGTACTATTCAAGTATATATTCTTTTTAGCTAGATCGTTACATAATGATATAATCTTAATATGTGAAAGAGAATCCAAACTTTCCAAACTTTGGAAAATACCTCAGGCTAGATCAAACTTAAAATACTTCATTTTAGTCCAAATATAGGTTAAACATTTAAAAAATTGAATCTTTAGGAAACATTATTATATATCTTATGCTTTTAGTGATCACTTTCATTCCTTGAGAAAAATAGATAAAAATGCCTAGATAAAAATAGATTAAAATTCCTAGATAAAAATTGATAAAAATTCCTAGTAATACTATTTAGAGAAGTAAATATATTAGTTCATATAAAATACAATGCTCAGAATTGTAGCAAATACAACTGCACAAAGTAAAATTGTAAATTGTAGTTTCAACAGGCAATGCTCATGCTATACCTTATTTCCAGGGACCCCAAGGACCCCGTGGTGACAAAGGTGATCATGGAGACAGAGGTGATCGAGGTCAGAAGGGTCACAGAGGCTTTACCGGTCTTCAGGGTCTTCCTGGACCTCCTGTAAGTTATTCTTTTAAGTATTATTTGCTCTCTATGTGAAAATGCAAAGGTATCTTGATATGAACATTTATTTGTCTATAAAATGGGTGGACATTTTGCATCTTATTTTCATTTTAAAGAATATCTTGATGAATAAGTCATTACCTAAATACCCAATATAATTGTTCATATGTTTGCTATAATTTTGTAGGAAAGAAATAAACCAAAAGGTTATATGCACTATTACTCCTACAGTTGTCTTTAGTATTGGTTAGCTCATGTAGACGTAGAGATTGATGAATGAAGTATATGCTGCTAAAGTCAATGACAGGACATTTTTAAAAGCTAGAGTGGTTAAATATAGGATATAAATATTTTGGCTTTTTTTTTTTTTTTTCCTACTTAGGGTCCAAATGGTGAACAAGGCAGTGCTGGAATCCCTGGACCATTTGGCCCAAGAGTAAGTAACAAAATTTAACAATAAGTTGCAGGTATAAATATTAATGCACCTGGAGACATTTTGTTAGTGCTTGAGTATCATTTTCATGGTATTGAAGCTGGAGTTGGCTTAGGTTCTCTGAAGCTGGCAGCAACCATAAGAGACAAACTATTCAGCATTTACATTTAAGTAGACATAGCCTGAAATATATTACTTCATGCTGCTGTTGCTGCTGCTGCTGCTAAGTCACTTCAGTCGTGTCCGACTCTGTGCGACCCCATAGATGGCAGCCCACCAGGCTCCACCGTCCCTGGGATTCTCCAGGCAAGAATACTGGAGTGGGTTGCCATTTCCTTCTCCAATGCATGAAAGTGAAGTTGCTCAGTCGTGTCCGACTTTTAGCAACCCCACTGACTGCAGCCTACCAGGCTCCTCCATCCATGGGATTTTCCAGGCAAGAGTACTGGAGTGCGGTGCCATTGCCTTCTCCGATATTACTTCATAGGTCCATTTAAAATCTCTTACCTAGGGTAGATATACTCATCTGTTTGTTGATTTTCTTACTCTGTATTTATTGAAATTTCCATTTAGTTGTACTCTTCGAGATGATATTATAGGATTTACCATGAAGTGGAAACAGATTTTGAAGTTGGATGTACTGTTTTCATTTAAGCAATTGCAATATTTCCTCAGAAGTAGTTGGCATAAGGCTAATTAGGAAGCAAATCATAAAATGAAACAAATATTCGAAGGTTATAGAAATTCTATGTTTAGCATTAATGCTCTCTAATAGGTCATAAATGCCACAAGACAATTATTTAGGAAAATCATTAGAAAGAATTTCTGCTATATCTAAATACAGTATAAACAAGTCACACATAAAATTGAGAACAGTATCAAAATTACTGAGATGTGATAAAATTCTGGAGTACAAGGACACAAATTTAATTTATGTCAAATACTGCAACTTCTGTGATTTTCTTACTCCTACTTAATTGAATTTTTAATTAAGTTTACAATATGTGACTTGTGATGAAACAGCTCCTGCCAATAAAAGTAGATGAAAGAAAATGAAAGGGCAAGTTGCTCAGTGGTGTCCAACTCTTTGTGACCCCATGGACTATACAGTCCATGGAATTCTCCAGGCCAGAATACTGGAGTGGGTCATCTTTCCCTTCTCCAGGGGATCTTCCCAACCCAGGGATTGAACCCAGGTCTCCCACACATTTCATGCGGATTCTTTACCAGCTGAGCCACAAGGCAAGCCCTAAAAAGCAGATGACTAGTCCATTAAAAGTAGATGACTAGCCCATTAATGTTTTAACTGACACTGGTCTTTTCCCATGCATGGATGGTGAAGAATTCATGTGTGATGAAGCAGTAAATATTAGAAAGTGCTAGAGGTCCATTTATTAGTCATTAGGAAAACAAATATGAGAAATCAATGTGACAACTCCAAAAAGAAATAGGTCTTTGATCAGAGAAAGACCTTGTAGATGTTTTCCTCCTAGGATCTAAAATACAGTCTTTGTTTCTTACAGGGCCCCCCAGGTCCAGTTGGTCCTTCAGGCAAAGAAGGAAGCCCCGGGCCACTTGGGCCCATTGGGCCTCCTGGTGTGCGGGGCAGCGTTGGAGAAGCAGGCCCTGAGGTAAAGTCACAGAGATTTGTATGGGAGTGATGCTATGAATTCCCATAGCTTGGATTCTGTCTAAGGAAGATCTGTGCAGCATGAAGGACAAAAGACTTCAGGAACTCTGAAAACAAGCCTGAAAATCACATATAGCTTGTCTGTATAACAACTAATTCAAACATTTTAACACAGATTATTCAGAATACATAAAATTAGAGTCTAAGATACCTAGGCCTTGACTTCAATGAGAGCAATGGAGTGATATCAATGAGAGCAAATAATAAGTTATGATTGAATTATCATTAGAATTATGAAAACTTAGCTTTGCTTTAAGTGGCAATAGACTAAATGGGAGATTTGATGAATGTATTCATTTCATGAAAATGTTGGAAAATGAAGCCTATGAAATTAAAGTGTTATTTACTGAAAATGAAATTCAGAAAGGATTCACATTAAAACTTTCAATAGAATATTTGAGGATTATGTAAAGCTTTAAATTGCTTTAGTTAGACTTTAGTTAGGCTTCTCAGAAACCAAACTTTGGGAAACAGTCTGCTCTATCTGCCATGCATGCATGTGTGTATGCACATGTGTGATGTGAGGTTTCGCATCCCTCCCTGGCGTTTCTTCCTCTTTTATTTTATTTTCCTTTTCTTATACTGTCTCTGTCCTAATGATAATACCATTCAACTAAATATTTATTATTACATAGAAAGAATAGCCTTATATTTCCTACTGTCAAGAGGAATATTTTCTGTTTATTTTTCTAATTTTACATGGAAAACAGCTCCAGAATTGGAATACCTCTTACTTATGTGGCTCTTGATTGACTTTGTTTTGCATTTTAGTGGTCCTTGATAGCAAAAAAAATGATCTGTTTCCCTGAGTTTAGCATAAAGGAATGTATGGAATCATGAGAGGACCTTAAAGAAAAAAAATGGATTTAATGGTTGCTTGATAGTGAGGAAATGTTTGCACTAGAACTTGATACAACTTGTCTAGACCCATTTAATGTGTGGCAGAGCCAGTAACAGAACTCCAGCCTTCTGCCTGTCAGGTCTGTGCTCCCCAAGAGAGATGTGGACCACACATCTTTTCAGGTTGTGGAGAATTCTCTCAAGTTGCTGAGTTCTTCCTTGGGAAAATGCAGAAGGAAATTAATAGAGACGATCTGTTTTTCTAGTCTCTGATATTTTGTGTGCTCATCTCCCTTTTGCTCCAGTAGTTCTTATTTGGCAAAATAATAATAATTATTAAAAGAGCTCTTTAGGCAAGGATAACTTCCTCCAGTTTTGTTTAGCAGAGATAATTTTGATCTCCCCACTAATTAATGCACATAAAAAGATTTCTTGTTGTTTCCCCTTATTTAGATATGGGGGAAATTCTCTTATGGGTGTTTCTTCATGTATTCCCTTGGTGTTGATGGGCACTCTTATGGAAGTAACACCCACAAATGCTTCTGCATCTCCTCGTTCAACCTTTGTTCATACATGCTGTTTAAAACATTTTAGTTGTGCCTTGCCAAAATAGTTTGAAAATGAGTGTACAAATCTATATATACCTAACATAAAATGTATTGCATCTTCATGCGTAAACATCAAAGCAAATATTCTGTGTTTTAATCTTTAAATAAAGATGCCAACCTCAGATGCCAACTTGCAGATATCTTGTCTGAGAAACAGTTATGCATCATTTATGATCCTTGGAATGTTATAAGTTAGCAGACCAGAACCATCTAGTTAAAAAAGGGCTCAAGCCACAGATCTCTCAGAGCCATCAAACTGAGGTTTGGCACTGTAACCCCCTTTGCACCAAGTCCCATGAGTGCCTTTGTGCCCAATGGAAAAGCAAAAACTAAAAACTATTAAATACATTTCTGTTTTTTTAAAAATTAGGGTCCTCCTGGTGAGCCTGGTCCCCCTGGCCCTCCGGGACCCCCTGGCCACCTTACAGCTGCTCTTGGGGATATCATGGGGCACTATGATGAGAGCATGCCAGACCCACTTCCAGAGTTTACCGAAGATCAGGCAGCTCCTGATGACAAAAACAAAACCGACCCAGGGGTACATGCTACCCTGAAGTCACTCAGTAGTCAGATTGAAACCATGCGCAGCCCTGATGGCTCCAGAAAGCACCCTGCCCGGACTTGTGATGACTTAAAGCTTTGCCATTCTGCAAAGCAGAGCGGTGAGTAGACAGTCGGCCATTTGAGCAAAGGTCATTGTTTGTGATGTGTAATTCTCCAGTGCATTCCAAAATATTTTATTTACTCTCTATTTAGTGATAGACACAAGAGATAAAATGGTGGCCAATCACAGAGTTTGAGGTTTGCTGATGGGAACTGTCATTGATATAAAAAAATATGGGGTGAGATAAGTACTATAATAGAGGACATATCCTATTAATGATCCAATGTCATGGTGGTATTTCCATTTCCATCCAGAAGTCTTAAAATATGGATAATTTTGTGGTGCTGTAAATGTCAAAAATACTTGCTTGAGCAAGGTTAAATATATTTAGTTTCCTCAATAATTCTCAGTGATTTAATATGCTAACATATAGTTGGATACTCAAGAGTAGAATAAAGTTCTACTTTTAGTTTTTAAAGAAACCTTCATACTGTGGAATTTAGAGAAATAGTACAGATGAACGTAGTTCCAAGGCAGGAATAGAGATGCAGACATAGAGAATGGATGTGTGGACATAGTTGGGGAAGAGGAGGGTGGGATGAATTGGGAGACTAAATACACTACTGGGCTGCCCTGTTGGCTCAGTGGTAAAGAATTTGTCTGCAATGCAGGAGACACAAGTTCAATCCCTGGGTTGGGGAGATCCCCTGGAAAAGAAAATAGCAACCTACTCCAGTATTCTTGCCTGAGAAATTCTATGGACAGAGGAGCCTGACAGTAAATAGTCCAGTTCAGTTCAGTTCAGTCGCTCAGTTGTGTACAACTTTTTGTGACCCTGTGGACTGCAACACTCCAGGCCTCTCTGTCCATCACCAACTCCTGGAGTTTACCCAAACTCATGTCCATTGAGTTGGTGATGCCATGCAACCATCTCATCCTCTGTCATTCCCTTCTCCTCCTGCCCTCAATCTTTCCCAGCATCAGGGTCTTTTCCAATGAGTCAGTTCTTCTCATCAGGTGGCCAAAGTATTTGAGTTTCAGCTTCAGCATCAGTCCTTGCTATGAATATTCAGGACTGATTTCCTTTAGGATGGACTGGCTGGATCTCCTTGCAGTCCAAGGGACTCTCAAGAGTCTTCTCCAACACCACAGTTTAAAAGCATCAATTCTTTGGTGCTCAGCTACAGTCCATGGTTACGGTCCATGGGGCCACGAAAGAGTTGGACACAATTTAGCGACTAAAAAAAAAGCAACTACACTACTGTGTGTAAAATAGATAGCTCTAGTGGGAACTTACTATAAAGCACAGGGAGCTCAGCTTCGTGCTCTGTGATGACCCAGGTGGGTGGCATGGAGGGGAGGTGGGAATGAGGTCCAAGAAAAAGGGGATTTATTTATGCATATAGCTGATTCACTTTGTTGCACAGCAGAAACTAACACACCATTGTAAAGCACTTATACTCCAACAACAGAGAGAGTAGAATAGAGTGTGCATTACTTCCCAGATTTATTTGAATATGGAATTCTTTTCATGTAGTTTAATGTTCTACAAATTATACTTCAATAATCTCTGCTGCAGAATTGTGTTATGGTTATTTTATAAAATATTTTAAAATTAAACAGCCTTTTCCCCTAGTTGCAAACACTATGCCTAAAGTTTGCAAAATTCTATCATTTTGATTAATCTAATAAGACCTGGAAAAGAAAGATCCATAAGAGGGCCATTGGAATGAGTTATGAAATGCTAGTTATGAAATGCTTAAGAGTTTCAAATAACTTTGAAATGATACTGACAGGGATAGCTAAAATTGTTATCTTTGCAGAACAGGCCATTTGATTACCAAGTTTATACTTTACATCCCACCACCAATGCCCCTTCATTCATTTAAAATGCAGTTTTTAATACATATTTTATATATACATACAAACATGTATTTTATACATATATACATATATTTCTATTTACTAACATATATTACATATGCTATTATATAAATTATATATATATTTACATATGCTTATATAACTATACATGTAATATAATCTATATACATATATTTTACATATATACAGAATATACATATACACACAGATATGTACATAAAGATATATGCACAAAAATGTACTTGTCTGCATATTTATTAAACTATATCTTTAGCACCAAGCACTAACTTGGTGTAGCCTACTTCAAGGATCTCTTCTACATGATAAGATCAGTTTTTTGAACTATTTTCTATTGGAGCATAGATGATTAAGAGTGTTGGGTTAGTTCCTGGTGACAACAAAGTGATTCAGTTATACATATACATGCGTCTATTATTTTTCAAATTATTTTCCCATTTAGGATAGGATGCTACATAATATTGAACAGAGATCAATATTAGGGCCATTGAGGGACTTCCCTGGCAGTCCAATGGTTAAGACTCCATGCTACTGTTGCAGGGTACATGTATTCAATTCCTGGTGGGGGAACTTAAAGATTCCACATGCCACATGATGTGGCCTAAATAAATAAATAGAGCCAGTGAGATTATTCATAGCATTCTGATTGCAGTTTGACTCACTTAATAGTTTTGAGAATACATTATTTTTTTAATAGTCAATTATTATTTGTTTTAAAATATTGACTTTGTAAATTTAGTGAGAACCCATCCATTTTGGCAAAGCCACTTACTCACTGTGGATTATCTTTTTGGTATAATTTCTAATCTACAAAATGGGTGTGATGATATTTCCTTCACATTTGTGTTTTGAGCCTTAGGTACATTTGGCCAGGCACCTTAGAATAGAAAGGAGAAAGGACCTGAACTCATAACAGTTACTTTTTTCTTAGCTGAAGGTATTTCCTTAACTGGGATTCTTTTTAAAAGAGTGAGTTAGTCCTTAATCAGTGAGTTAGTCCTTTGTTAATTGTTTTAGAGACTCATAATCATGTTTGAGATTCTTTTTATTTAGCAAACATTTTTATTTTGGAAAACAGGTGAGTACTGGATTGACCCTAACCAGGGATCTGCTGAAGATGCAATCAAAGTTTACTGCAACATGGAAACAGGAGAAACATGCATTTCAGCAAATCCATCCAGTGTACCACGTAAAACCTGGTGGGCCAGCAAATCTCCTGATAATAAGCCTGTTTGGTATGGTCTTGATATGAATCGAGGATCTCAGGTAATTTAATATGCTTACTTAAAGTTGTATTCATTGCTTGTCTTTATTTATTGTATTTTAGCATTTATTTAGGACTTCTGTAATTATTTTTTTGACCATGTTTATTTTACTATGTTTATTAATAATTGGAAGTGATAGATTCTCATTAGTTACATTTGCAATATCATTGCATAAACATTGCTATGAATTAAATTAATATAGTTTTGAATGATAATTTTTCAATTGATGGAATGTAAAAAAGTAATTATTTTTCATATTAGCTCCTTTAATGCCTGTGACACTGCTTGTGGAGTAGAGTTGAAGGGATTTTGCCATAGCTGGAAGACAGGGATTATATTTAGCAACAGGAAACCTAGATGACTCATACGTGGATCTGTTACTACCTCTGGGACCTTAGAAAGTCACTTAACCATTTTTTGTTTTCAGTTCTGCCACTTTAAAGTGAGAGTGATAATATTTATCTCATAGCTTCTGTGTGTATATAAAGCATGTGTATATAAAGTATATAGTATCTAGTATTTGGTAAGTTATGGATAAATATTAGATACATATTATGATAGTTTTGATAATTGAATCCCTTTGTAAACTTCGTAGTTGTTTAAACTTAAGGCACTTTTATAATTATAATATTACCTAATATTTTTTCTTGAGTCTAATCCCCTCTGTTTCTTTCATGGTCCAGTATTTAGATTCTTAGCTAGCCTTGCCACTTCCTATTGCAATATGAGTATTCTATTCCACATCTCTTTGTGGCAGCTTAACTTTGCATTTTTCTTCTCAACTTTGCTCTGGACCTTTCCTCAGAACTCATGTTCATAATAAACATGGTATGATGACATTATGGGTATATGCAGGATCTACCATTATTTAAAGAACAGGAAAAAATTTTTAATTTACCTACTTAATTGGAATATAATTTAGTTTAACATATTATGTAAAAAGTTCAAATAGAAGCTTTGAAAATAGAGCTCAAAGTAGAAGATAAGTAGGAAATATCCTATAGCAAATTATTTTTGATTATTCGTTTTTTGTTAGCTAATGGAAAACTTGTAATTCATATTTCCTACAATTATGTAACAGTTGGGTTAAAAAAGATTTTATACCAATGAAAGTGAAAGTGAAAGTGAAGTCGCTCAGTCATGTCCAACTCTTTGCGACCCCATGGACACCAGGCTCCTCCATCCATGGGATTTTCTAGGCAAGAGTACTGGAGTAGATTGCCATTTCCTTCTCCAGGGAATCTTCCCGCCCCAGACATCGAACCCAGGTCTCCCACATTGTAGACAGTTGCTTTATCATCTGAGCCACCAGGGAAGTCCTTTATACCAATAGTTAAGTTCAAATTTTTATCACAATTGACAATAAAAGCAGTCAGCTATTTTTGATACATGATTGAATATCCAAACCTATGCTTAAGTATATAACTTCTAAAAAGTAATAGTCAATATTTTTCTAAAGAAATAGAGAAGCAAATTTTAAAATACTTAAACTTTCTCTTGTGAGTTATAATTATGTTTGGTTTCACTACCATTTGTTTGGGATATTAAGGATGAAGTTTCTTACTTGTGAATATTCATAGAAATTTTAAGGTATTTTTACATGTATATGTAGAATATCTTGTTATGTGAAACAATAGAAGCAATACCCTTCAAAATTAATTTGTCTGAAATCAACATACATACACACACAGCACTATAAAACCCATCAGTATTACATATATTGGGGCTCAGGGCAGGCTGCTCTAAAATTTGCTTCAGTAACACATTGATCATTTTCAGTTAAAGTCATTTAAGTAATGGTTGCTGCAAGAGGAATGCTTTGATCCTGCTCTCTGTCTCCCTGAAAGTAGGAAATAAATCTCCCATGTGAAATCTTCCTGTGTTGAGGGTAGAAAGACAACCTTATCTCCACAGATAGGGAATTTAGAACCAAGAAGCCTGTATAAACAAACATCCTTACTTCCTTATTAATTTACTACCCAAGCCCAAACTTTAAATTCCTTACCAATTACGAACCCAAATCTACGCTTCTTTGTTCTGTCAATTCCTCTTAAATTTATTGTTTCTTTGGCCCCTACTTAGGTCCCATTTCTGTGAGACCTCTGACCTCTGTGTCCCAAATTAAAGTTGTTTCTTTTTCTGCAGCTAATCTGTCTTGTGTCAATTTTATTAGTCCAATCACAAGAACTCAGGAGGGGTAGACATGTATAACAAAGATTCTTTTTGTTTTTCTAGTTTGTTTATGGAGACCACCAGTCACCTAATGCAGCCATTACTCAGATGACCTTCTTGCGCCTTTTATCGAAAGAAGCCTCCCAGAACATCACTTACATCTGTAAAAACAGTGTAGGATACATGGATGATCAAGCTAAGAACTTGAAGAAAGCTGTGGTTCTCAAAGGGTCAAATGACTTAGAAATCAAAGCAGAGGGAAACGTTAGATTCAGATACATAGTTCTTCATGATTCTTGCTCTGTAAGTACTTTTACTCCATATTGATCTGGTTGAAGAAAAAAAAAATTACTTTGTTAAAAATACTGTCATGGCACTAGAGGTGGGGGCAAATTTACCCTGTGTATAAACATGACAGTAATTAGTTGTTCCTTGGGATAAACCTGAATGTGTGTTGGTATGTGAAACACACTAGAAGCTTTAAGAAAAAACATAAAGGACTGGATCCTTGCAGCTCTTTTGCAAACTCACTTTAGCTCTCTTGCAAATTACTTAGTTTACTTAATCTCAATTCTATGCTTAAAATTCCTGGATTCTAAAATATATAATCCATCTGAGATACCTTAGGTTTTTCACTGATTGGTATGCCTTTCCTCTTGCATATCTATATATAAAAAAAGAAAATATTTAATGAATTTTGGTTTCAATCATGAAAACCAAAAACGCTTTCATAATTTATATTGTTAGTGACCATTTGGGAAGCTTCAAAAGAATAAAGGGCTTTTTCCCAATTTAAAGAATGAGAGAAATGCCTGCCAGCTGTGACAGTATCTCATTTTATGTTGGCAGTGCTCTTACTTTTAAGTAGTGCTGTAAAAATCGTTGCTTTTACATTATAAAAATTAGTTTGGAAGTTGCTGTCTAACATTTTTGTACTAATTTGGGTATGCTATTAACCCACTGCACCATTTAATTCCAGAAACGAAATGGAAACGTGGGCAAGACCATCTTTGAATATAGAACACAGAATGTGGCACGCTTGCCCATCATAGATCTTGCCCCTGTGGATGTTGGCAGTACAGACCAAGAATTTGGCATTGAAATTGGGCCAGTTTGTTTTGTGTAAAGCAAGCCGAGATACATCGACAATGAGCACCACCCCTACCATCAGTGACCACCACCATTCACAAGACTTTGACTGTTTGAAGCTGATCCTGAGACTCTTGAAGTAATGGCTGATTCTGCATCAGCATTGTATATATGGTCTTAAGTGCCTGGCCTCCTTATCCTTCAGAATATTTATTTTACTTACAATCCTCAAGTTTTAATTGATTTAAAATATTTTTCAATACAACAGTTTAGGTTTAAGATGACCAATGACAATGACCACCTTTAAAAAAAAAGTAAACTGATTGAATAAATAAATCTCCGTTTTCTTTCATTTCAATGTAATGACAAAGTTGTTTAGTATTTATGAGAAAACCTTTCTTCCTGGCAGATAGCTTAAAGAGTGGGGTATATAAAATCACAACACGTTTATTTCACGTGGCTGCAATTGGAAAAATACAAAGTAAGGCCCTTTTGTGACCTCTCATTTACAGATAATCAATTAAAAATGAAATCAAAATGTTTATCCTTGTGATTGAAACTGAATGCTTGTCTTGATATTGTGTAACTAACATACAGACTTTTTAAAAGAGAACCATGAAAAAAATAGCAGTTTCTCATTGTCTTAAATGGAATGTTAAAGTAGTATATATTCAATGGGATTTCTGACCAAAAAAAAAAATGATCTTAAATTTTTGTAAAATGTGGTAAATCTAGACTTCGTTCACATTCAAATTTAAAGCTACCTTTCCCTATATTGACTCAATCTATCAATATAGATAGAAATTAAATGAGTATACCATTGAATATATTTGCGCTTTCTTGTTTAAGAAGACATAGAATACAAAATAATTCCCATAAAACTTTAGAAACAAATATTCAGGACCCTTAGTTGAGAGTCTTCCACATATATATATAATCTCATCTTGCTAAAGCCTATAATGAAGAAAAAGATTTAGAAACTCAGAGTTGTGGAGCTGACTCTAATCAAACGTGACGGTTGGAATTAGAACATTTGGTTTTTGAACTCTCTTAGGAAAAATGACCCAACAATTTTTTAGCATGAGCTACCTCATCTCTAGAAGCTGGGATGGACTTACACTTTTGTTTATATTTTAGGTACTAAAAGGTGCTATGCTTCTGTGATTATTCCAAGACTGGAGATAGGCAGGGCTAAAATGTACTATTATTATCCTTTAATGATGGTGCTAAAATTCCTTCTATAAATTTCTTTAAAAATAAAGATGGTTTCATCAATACCATTTGTGAAAACATAACTGTTAGATTTCCTGTTTCTGAAAGAAGGAGCATTGTTCCAGTGCCTGCTCACTGTTCATCTGTCATACTGTATCATACTGTTCTGTAATACTTGCATGGTTCTTAGACTAGAACATGTAGGTCCTCTTATGTCTCAAGGATTTTTTTCCTTTAATTCTCTGTCGACTCCATTTTTTATTTTTTCTTTAAAAATAAACAACTGGGACCATCCCAAAGGACAAGCCATGCACACAACTTTAGTCATGTATCTCTGCAAAGCATTGAATTAAATGCACGCTTTTGTCATGTCAATGGTTTTTGTTTTGTGGAATTCCTTTGAACATATTAGATCCATTTCATTTTCAGTAGTGAAAAGTTAGGTGCTGTGGTATTCTTTGTTTGCTGTTTGTTTAAATGATAAAACAACAAATGCCTTTCATCATGTAGATGCTGGCTTATAATGAAAATCAGTTCGCAACATCACTCACAAAGGCGCCATAACACTAATTTCACTATCTATGCCCTTAAAAATCTCAGGGTAGTTACTATTGACAACAAAAGAGCAGTTGACTTTTCATAGTTGAATAAACTGTGATAATATAACATATGTCTCAGTGTGTCACATATGAATTTAGCCTAAATGTTTTCAGAATTTTATCTTCAACATTTATTTCACAGTATTGTTTCTCCCCAACTTGGTTATTATTTGAGCTCCACATCTTGAATATGAATATTTGAATATGTATATACCTAAATATTTGTGAGTTTTGTTTGTATTAAAATTTCCTCCAAGTTCAACCTATTCAAGTTTGTACAAGTTCAGTTAGAAAAGCCAGAAACATGTAATGATTCTCTTAAGTCAAAGTGCTAATAAATAATTGCCAGCTATAGAAATATCACTTATTTGGAGCTCAGGAATGTTATAAATAAAAGCTGTCCCAGACCATTCCAGAAGCCCTCAAATTTCTTGCCTGAGTTCCAGATCTATAGTTTCCATTAGATGAGTGTACTGTTTTCCTTCATGTCCAACTCTACATCACCAAAGTGAAATAACTTGCCTCCGAGGATGTGACATTAATTTATTATTACTTTATTAAAAAATACAAATGAAAATTCTCCAGTTAACTGAAATGAAGAAAAAGGAGAAAAACAGCAAAGAAAATACAAACAAGGCCAAAAAAGTCCCAAAGTCATATAACACAAAATTTGACAAATTATAGTCAGGTTCAATGTAACTTGGGCTTCCCTAGTAGCTCAGTTGGTAAAGAATCCTCCTGCAATGCAGGAGATTCCAGCTCAATTCCTGGTTCAGGAAGATCCACTGAAGAAGGGATACACTACCCACTCCAGTATTCTTGGGCTTCCCTGTGGCTCAGCTGGTAAAGAATCTGCCTGCAATGCTGGAGACCTGGGTATGATCCCTGGGTTGGAAAGATCCCCTGGAGAGGGGAAAGACTATCCACTCTAATATTTGGGCCTGGAGAATTCCATGGACAGTCCATGGGGTCGCAAAGAGACACAACTGAGTGACTTTCACTCACTCACTCAATGTAACTTATTCTAAATTTAAAAGAGACTGAAATGAATTATAGAGAACACCTTTTTTCAGGTGAATGTTGTCATACAGCAGAAAGCAAGGGCAAAAAAAGTCTGGGAAGAAACAAAATTGATGATTGGAAGCACCTCACTTAGAGTTTCTATCCCACCATGAAAAAAGAACATATTCAGATAACTCCTTTCTTTGAAATTATGAAATTTCAGGAGAGACTAAATTCAGTCCAGTTCAGTCAGTTGTGTCGGACTCTTTGTGACCCCATGGACTGCAGCACGCCAGGCTTCCCTGTCCAACACCAACTCCCAGAGCTTGCTCAAACTCATGTCCATCAAGTCGGTGATACCATCCATTAGTCTTAGGAGAGACTAAGAATAATCTGTTAAAAACTGATTTGGCTGTTGAGATCCAACAGTGGCAAACTAATGCAATAATTCTGCAAAGACAGCCAAAACCTTGGAGTGCGGAGCAAATCAGACTGGCTGGCTTACGCGAGAGCAGCTTTTCCTCCCAGTCTGTTTTATCAATGCATCATTTTACTCCATGTTTCAGTGTCAGCATTCCCCAGGGATCTGCCCTTTTCTCTTTACTCTCACACTCAATACTCATCACTGGCCCCTATTCATATCATATCTATCAAATGCTAGTAGCTCCAATGTATATATACAACCTAAATCTTTCCTGAGAGTTCAAGAAATGCCTGTGTAAATGTCTAACTCACCATCTCCATTTGGATTTCAGAAGTACTTGTAGCAAGTGCATGCATGAGTGCTCAGTTGCTCAGTCATGTCCAATTCTGCAACCTTATGGGCTGCAGCTCTCCAAGCTCCTCTGTGGAATTTTCCAGGCAAGAATACTGGAATGGGTTGCCATTTCCTATTCCAGGGGATCTTCCTGACCCAGGGATTGAACCCTCATCTCCTGCATTGACAGAGGGACTTTACCACTGTGCTACCTGAGAAACTTATGATGAGTTTATGTAGCTCATTATGTTTAAAAATTACGATAGTTATATCTCAAAGCTGATTTATGTTCTGTATTTGCTATCTCAGGCAAGAGTCTCATCATTCTTCGCCTTAGACAGGCCAGAAACCTGGTGGTCATTCCTGTCATCCCTCTCTCCCTTACCATGCCGGAATCCTCATTGCTAAGTATTTTCAGTTTTGCTTCCTAAATGTTCCTTATTGCCCATACCCTTCGCTCCATCTCCACTGTCACTGTCCAAGTGCACATTATCATTACTT
Organism: Giraffa tippelskirchi; assembly: GCF_054371585.1. Taxonomy (NCBI): domain Eukaryota; kingdom Metazoa; phylum Chordata; class Mammalia; order Artiodactyla; family Giraffidae; genus Giraffa; species Giraffa tippelskirchi. Next base: position 70,260,127 of record NC_137277.1, read on the forward strand.
CTCCACTGGGTTCCTTCAAGAGCCTCCTAAAAGGTTTTCAGTCATCCGTTCTTGCCTTCTGATCCATTTTTCCCAGGAGAGCCAGAGTGATCAATCTGCAATGTAAATCTGAATACATCACCTTGCCCTCACCCACCAACCAACACAACACAGACACAGGCACACACACACACACACACACCCTTTAAAAGCTTCAGTGGTATCTTGTAGGATTAAGATAAAATTACTAAAACTCTATGAGGGCTCTGACATGACCTGACTTCTTACCTTTTTCTCAGGCTTCATTTTGTTAGTCTCTGCTCGACACACAATGTCTCTCTGTCCATTTCCTAAACCACATTCCCCATCCTGTTAAAGGCCATTTGCATTTCTTTTGCCTGATTTACCAGTACTCATCTTTTAGAGCTCTGTTCAGTGTTGCGTCCTCATTAAATCCTCCTAGACTCCTCACCCTTCATTGCTGCTGCTGCTAAGTCGCTTCAGTTGTGCCCGACTCTGTGCGACCCCATAGACAGCAGCCCACCAGACTCCCCCGCCCCTGGGATTCTCCAGGCAAGAACACTGGAGTGGGTTGCCATTTCCTTCTCCAATGCATGAAAGTGAAAAGTGAAAGTGAAGTCGCCCAGTCGTGTCGAACTCTTAGCAACCCCATGGACTGCAGCCTACCAGGCTCCTCTGTCCATGGAATTTTCCAGGCAAGAGTACTGGAGTGGGGTGTCATTGCCTTCTCCAGACACCCTTCATTACCTCCTAGGTTAGATAACATCTCCCATTAAGAATTTTCTTAGCACCTTGTATTCTTTTCCTTATAGCACAAATTATGGTGCTTTCATAATTGCATGTTTATTTGATTAGTGTTAGCCTTCTCTGTTAATTAAAGGGCAGGGGGCTGTTTACAAGGATCCAACATATTACTTAGTATTTGTGTTTGTTCAAAATACATTCATTGGATGAATGATGAGAAAATAAATACTGTATAACTGGAAATGTATATTAAGAAATATTAACACTTGATTTATGTACTAGTGTGAAGCACGTCTCATTATTACTATTGTATTATAATTACTGTTTCTATTTGTATTACTGAATAGAAAACATGTCAGAAGAAATGATTCTATCCACAAAAGCAATAACAACATAGAACGCTAAAGACCTAACATAATAAGACATTTTTAGCACCTGATTGGAAAAAACAAACAAAACTATGTCTTGATCAAGATATGTAAAAGAAGGTAAAATGGGAATAATTGCTCCTTTTTCTCACATAAGGAAACTTGGTATTTGAAAAATGCAGTTCTTTTTCCTAAATCAAAGCATAAATTAAGTACAGTCTTACTCAAAATCCCTGTAAGATCCTAAAAGCATGAAACATGACAAAACCATTTTGAAGCTGATTGGAATAAAAAATATGCAAGAAAAGTGATAAGGAATCCTCCCCCCAACAGAAATGGTGAGTAAGACAAGTCATTGTTCCTATTAGATATGAAAAATAGTAAAAAGTTACTGACCATGATGAAAGAAAAAAGTATTTAGACATGAATCTATAGTACAATTTACTATATAATTAATTTGTTGTTCAGTCACTAAGTTGTATCTAACTCTATGTAACCACATGGACTGAGGCACACCAGGCTCCTCGGTCCTTCACTATTAATTCAATAAATGGTGTTACAGTTACCTGATAGACATATAACATTTTAAAGAATGGTTTCCTCTCTTAGTCCTTAAACCAAGACATATCCCAAATGGATCGAATATTTCCGTTTTTAGAAAATCTCTAAATGTAGTATTTGCATTGGAAATTTTAAAATATTGAACAATAAGATTCCAAAATTTAAAATCTACATTTTAAATCTTACTATAAAACTCTCAATAAGTGTGCTTAAGAGCTTGTTCAAATGGGGAAATTTTTTGTAATAACTATGACAGAAAAGACTTCATGTACTTTACTTGCAAAAACACCCCTTAAAAATCAGTACAAAAACCAAAATGATATGTAGCTAATTCAGAAAGCCATAATATGAATGCCAATAAACATGTGGAAGATATGTAATGTCATTAGAAATAAAAAATTCAATCAAAAGATTAAGATATTAAATTCTATCAGAATTTAACAAATACTAAATTATCTGATTGTGTTAGGTGTAAAAGAAGATGCAGGAAAACACTCACATACATTTTTGTCTGTTTTTCTCACTGGACATGGAAAGTATAGTTAAAGTCATTTTATCAAAGTGGTTTGCTTAGAGTTCCTGTAAACATGAGTAGATATTGCCACCAGAAGTGATTTGGGAGCAGGAGAAAGAACAGGGTATACTGGGATATCTTCCAGGACCATGAATTTTAATACATGATGAGTAGATTAAAATATCATTTGTAAATGTTGCAGACACAAATATAAAATAGAACAGAACTTAAAATTCACATAACACAACCAGTTTCACAATGGTGGCCAATTAATTTATGTGTGTTCTCAGTCACTCAGTCTTGTTTCACTCTTTGTGACCCTCTGGGCTGTAGCTGGCCAGGCTCCTGTGTCCATTGGATTTCCCAGGCAAGAATACTGGGGTGGGTTCCCATTTCCTTCTCCAGGAGATTTTCCTGACCCAGAGACTGAACCTATGTGTCTCTTGCATTGCAGGCAAATTCTTACCACTGAACCACCGGGGAAGCCCAATTAATTCACACTACTGCCAAAGAATCTGCTGTGAGTGCATGTTCTGCTTGTGTAGTTAATGTAAGAACACTGGTACATATTTTTTGTTTGGAATGTAGTATCCAGTTGATGCTACAGGAAGACATTCTATGCTTTGGTGTTACTGTTTTATATACCATTTTATAATTTTGTGTGTAAAATAGACCAATATATCAACTGAATTGAATAAATACGTAGTGATAGGTCATCTAAATAAAGTATGGATAGTGGAACCACAGAACTAAGCCATCTAAAGTAGGCTGGGATTTGGAGAGGAGGTGGAACAAGCAAGACCATCTGGAAAATATTTTCCTTCAGTGAGTTGTGAAGGATAAAGACAGTGTCTTGAGCAGTGAAGGTACACCAGATGTAAAGAACATAAATTAGGGCATGGAGTTTTTAAGAGATGTAGCTTGTTCAGGCAACCCCATGTAGGCTGACATGGGAATTGTTTGGAAATAAAGCAGGAAGAGGAACCATGAAAGTATGTCAAGCTAAAGAGATTAAAAATTATTCTGAAGAAGTCTTTTTTTCTTAGGTAACTATTTTTGGTTCCCAGCTGGGTGTGTATTAACACTCTCCAGAGGGGCCTTGGGAATGTGTGTTCATGGTTGTAACAATTGGGAAATATTCTAGGCATTTTGTGGATTGGCTAATGATGTTGAATATCTTGCATGCAGACCAATCCCTTTGAACAAAATCTAAACCACCCAAAATATCAATAGAATCTTTATTGCAAAATACTGAAGTTTTAAGCAAAGAAGACACACATTGTGATTTGTGTATTGGAGAGATCACCTTGGCAGCATTACTCAGGGAAAATTTTTAACCTGAGTGGGACTGACAACAGAGAGGTTAGTTAGAAAAAATTGGAGAAAATGAAACAGGGAATGAGAAGTCAATGTTACTGAGGATGGAGAAAGAGATGAACCTGAAGATATCTAAGAAATGGAATCAACAAAGTCTGGTTCAAGAGTGAGAGGGGGAGGCAGTAAGAGATTTATATGAGCCATCACATCAAAGAGTTGTTAAAGCTTTGAGTGGAATGGGATCACTCAAGAAGGATGTCAGAGGAGAGCAGTGAGCCAGAGCAGATACCGGGAAATGCTGCTGTTTAAGGGGAAAAGAGAGAAAGAAAAGTTATTTGCCTATTACTAGGAATATTATTTCTTGGTTATAGTGTCCTGAAACTTGGTTGTTAAAGGTATAACCATGAACTCTGGAAAAGCTTGCCAGAAGCCTTCCTTGGTGCTTGTCAATAATGCAGTTCCTCATTTTTACACTTTCATGACTAAATAGAAAGAAATATGAAGAAAAAGGAAAGTTCCGGTTGAAAATCAATCTAAACAAAGACACCAGTGAGACCATTATAATAAGGAACCCTGAAGATGAAACTGTACTAATTAAGCATAATCCTATATAATTCATTCTTTTAATTCTCTGCTGGATTTTATTTTGATGCCATTAACAAACACCTCAAACGATACTTAATTCATATAGATGCCTTACCATGGGTCTCTCTTACAAGTTAAAAAAATCAAAACCATAAAGAGTGCATTTATTTTTTCAAGGAAATGATTCACCACAATTTAAGGAGTGTGTAACAAAAGCCCATGTATATAAGCAATTATGGTTAAATGCCATCAATACTATAAGAAATTGGTCTGCACATATGTGAAGTAAAATAAATGTGGCTCCAGATGGTAAACAAAGGAAGGTAGAACTGAAATGTGAACAATTTTCCCAAGAGTTGAAACTGTTATGAGATAGATCTTATAATGAGAGGCAGCTGGAGATACAGAATGACCACAATTGTTAGTCACTTTAATGAGAAAAAAATGCAACAGAAATTGAAGACATCTGTAGTCCAAATGCAAGCCCTGAAGATTCAGATAGGAAGCTGCAGTCCAAGCCCCTCCCAGAGACATCTGACAAGTTGCTTTGCACAATGCTGTGCCCTGTGGGTTCTTACAGCCTTCACTCCTTCAGTTCCGTGCTCTTGCTGATGCCACTGAGGAAAGTTTCCAGGTAGTTTAAGTTCAAGACAAGATGTGAAAATCAGACCCGAATCATTTTTATCAATAGCACAAATGATAAGTCCCCTTCTGTTTAGTTTTCTCTGTCTCCTCATAACCCATGAATTAATCACTGAATTAATCACAACCTTAGTCCTCAAAATTAAACCCTCCTTTTCTTAAACCATTGAGAACCACCGGATACCAAATCCGACTCTTGGTGGTGCTTTCTCACCATCACCCCTCCCATCACAGACTCACTGTACTGTCCTTTTCCCCTTTCCTTTGGAAGTTTTGCTCCCTAATGATTTCATTCTGGAGCCAGATGATTTCATCGACCATCTGTATAAAGATACTTTCCAAATCTACTTAGCTGCCCCTGACCTAGTATACTCCAATCAGCCACACATTTTATCATGTTCAACCACCCTGCCAAATGAATCACTGTCATGGTGAACTGCCACGTTAAGGGCGGTGAGTTAAGACTGGAGCTGTGTAACTTTCCACTGAGCTCGTCTGTGTTAAGTAGAAACATCTCTCCATGACTTCTGATGTCCTTCTTTTGCAGTCCCCATTTTTCCCTCTTAACCCAATTTTCCCCACAAGTATGTCTACACTCTGTGAGTCTTTCCTCAGTCTAGTCTTTGAAAATAAATGTGCTCTTTCCCGTGCCAAGGTTCCTTAGTCTCATCCTCTTCTTCCCCAAAATGTCCATTCATCCTTCTTCTTCCCATAATAGGTTTTGTAGGTATCTCCTCTTTGGCTGTAAATCTGATTCTGTTTTACTTCACTTCCCTTGACCTTGTGCATTCCTCAACTAAAAGTCTTCCAATATTTAAAATGTTTATATGGGTTTACATTGAGATGCAGATTAAGGGGAGAAAAAAAGAGAGAGAGAGACAAAGCCTATTGCTTTGCTAAACTCTCTGGTCCAGGCTTGACTTCCAGCCTATTTCTTACACCACCACATGAAACCCATGCTTCATCTGAAATCGGGCTAATATAAGTTGCCAAATATTTCACATAGCCTTTCCCAAGGGCCTCCAAGTAGACATGGTGGTTCCTTTCTTGTGTCCTTAAGTGCCTTAGATCTCTCTAACACAAGTTATTACTTTGAGTCTTGTGATAGGTTATTTTCTAAATTTCATGGAATCTCATTCTCCTTGAACCTTCTTGAGTACTTGGTTCTGAGGTTTATTAATTGCTCAACAATGTTGTGGATGGAAATAAATAGATTTAGGTAGCCTGGATTCTTCACTATCCTGTGGGCATGGAATAATCATTCCTACTTTGATTTTTCCTCTCTTTTTTTCTTGTTTCCTAGTCTAAAGTGGCTTTCCTTTTCTCTCCAGTTTACCAAAATCTTACCCCTTCTTTATTGCACAACTTAAGTTTTATCTTCTTAACCAAGACTGTTACAACAATATAATCATCACTGGCCAATTCCTTTCCTCATCTATTAACTATATTTCGGATGGTTGGCCCAGCATAATATAGTCCTTAATTGTTCACCATGTTGAAGGCTTTTGTACCATTTCATATGGGTTCAACCTATCTTTTCTAGACAACACATTCCTAAGGAGGAATCACATGTCATATTTCCCTATAGTGTTTGTCAAAGTGCTGAGAATGGAGTAGGAGCTCATAGTAGGTAATGTGTTGCTCCATTCATATTCTCTCTTTAAAGTTAAAGCATCAGCTCCGGGAAATATTGTTACTGAGGACTCACAGGCATGCTCCTCATTGAAAGTTTCTTTCAGTCAATAAGACTGCGTTATAGAAGGTCCTCCCACTCCCAACACCTTCCAGATTCTGGCCAGAGTCAATTACCGCCTGAGTCGAGGATACACAGATAACCTCCCTCTTACTGTGAATTATAATCACTCTGAAAGGTCATCTTGGTTCCAGAGCTTCTTATAGGATTGTCTCAGTGTCAATTATATGTTGGTCAGCCTCTCATTCTATTAAAATGTGACTTTCTCTGTCTTCTGAGGTGATTCCTCATTAAATATGCATCTAAATCATCATCTTAGAGTGTTCCCAGGGAACCCAGTCTAAAACAGAGCTTAAATCTTTTTGTTATTTCTCCCACCTATTTAATTATGAAATATCTCCTTTTCAAAATTGAAACAAGCATATTATTGCTTTCCCATTGTCAGTAAAAATGGTGAAATATAATAATCTCCACTTACAAATTTTATGGAGCACATAGGGTAGCCTTTTTTTCTGTTAATACATATCAGGTTAAAAGATGCCAAGTCATGTAGTGTATTTTACTGAAAACATTCAGGAGTTTAAAGGAAAATACTTTTTGAACAAGATTTAAAGAGGTGAGAAGGAAAAGGAGGAGGAAAAATATAATCAGGTGAGAATTTATGTAAAAAGTATTGGCTATGGATGATTGCTTTTTTTAAATCTTTATGGCTTTGACTCTACAACTGGTTCTTCAAAAATCTGTGAAAACCTCAGTGGTGGTAAATTGGGAAACAAAGATTTAGGAAGAGCTTTCACGTATGTTCCATAATATAAAATATTTTCACTGATGTTGTATCAAGCTCAGTGAGTTATGACTCAATGGAGAGTTATGTTTGAAACAATAAAGTTTTTCACAGTTTATGACTCACTTTTAAAAATAAGTACATTCCTCTAAGATAGAACTCAGACAAGTAAAATTTTAATATAAACTAGATAAAAGTACACTTTGATGTTATTTCTAACTTTGGAGCCATTACTTTAATTTTTCTCTATATTTTTCCAAATTTTAACCCAAATAAAATTTTTTTCATGGATAAAATGGTACTGTGTCAAATGAAATAAGCAGTATACAAAACTGCATATGTAGTTTGTCACAATCATGTCAGCATATACGAAGAAGATTTTAAGGAACTATCCACTGATGTGAGATGAGGATGATTAATTTTTCTTCTTACTTTTCTCCAATTTTCAGAAATGCTGTTAACGACTGCAAGAATTTCATCATCAAGGATGAAATTTTACAAGTGAAATAATTTTTGCTTAAATGCTAGCTTGACGGTAAAGAGAATTGTATTCAATTCTTCATCAACAAAGAGATAATAAAGTGATACTATAACCATGAATTAGAAGGTTTGATAATATAATTATTTGACATCTATAGGACATAGGAAAACTGATATAACCTCACCTGATCTCTCTTTTTAAAATCCATACTTAGTGGCTTAATACATCAACCTTAAGTTTCCTTATCCTCTTGAAGTGCTATAATTCTAAAATTTAAGCAACAAACGTTTTTATTCACTTGACACCTAGATCATTACACTTTCCTGCTTTCCCTTCATTCCTACTCCATCTCCTTAGCTGCTTCATCCTCACTTCTCCAACCAGTAAATCTTCCTATATTCCAGAGTTCAGTTTTAGGTTCTCCTTTCTTTCCACACTCAATTACTTTATGATTGCACCCACTTCCATAGATACAAAAACCATGCATATGCTGAAATTCCTAAATTTATTTCTCTAACTTGGACCTTTCCTCTAACATTTAGATTTATGTATAATTTCTAATTCATTAAGTTTACTTAGGTGATTGACAGGCATTATGATTTAACATGCCCTGTCTTGTTTATTCTTTTGTGGTGGTTTAGTTGCTAAGTTGTGTCCAACTCTTGCGACCCTATGGATTGTAGCCTGCCAGGCTCCTCTGTCCATGGGATTCTCCAGGCAAGAATACTGGAATGGGTTGCCATTTCCTTCTCGAGGGGATCTTCCTGACCCAGGAATCTGACCTGGGTCTCCTGCCTTGCAGGAAGATTCTTTACACTGAGCTATGAGGGAAGCCCTGTAAAATCTTTTATCTTCTCAAATCTTTTACCTTGATAATCTCATCCATCTTCTTGTTGTTCAGGTATTCAATTGTAGCTATTAGCAATTCTCCAAATTACTCAGGCCAAAACTTTTGAATTCATGATTGGCATCTTTCATTCTCTTAAACCACACTTCCAATGTGTTAGCACTTCCTGTTGCCTCTGTATTCAAAATAGATCCATAACTCAACTACTTTTCATCATTTCCACTATTACCATCCTGGTGGAGGTTACCATGATCCATGGCCCAGATTATTGCACTAGACTCCTAACTATTCTCATAGATCTGCTCCAACATGCTGTTATCTCAAGAGAGCAGATGCAACAACATTCTAAACCTATAAGCCAAATTGTGTCATTCACTTGCTCAATGGCTCCTCATCTCACTGAGAGCAAAGGCAAAAATCCTCACAGCAGCCAAATGAAAGTAGCGTGGTCACATAATATTATCAAATCAGAATACTTATGAGAGTTCCCAAATCCTCAATGCTATGAAACATAAAAAGAATCCGCATACACTGGAGCTTTCCCAGGCAAACCTGGACCTTTGGTCATCCTTCCTATATTATGCCATACAATCTGTCTCTCTCACTATTTCTTATGTATTTGGCTTAGTTGTGGCATGCGGGATCTTTCCTAGTGGCATGCAGGCTCTCTAATTGTGGCCTACAGGCTCAGTTGCCCTGTGACGTGTGAGATCTTAAATTGTAGACCAAGGATCGAACCTGCATCTCCTGCATTGCAAGGCAGATTCTTAATCACTGGACCACCAGGGAAGTCACTCCCTCACTACTTCTGTCATCTTTTCTTGTACTAGTCTCCCATGTGCTAACTATGCCTCAAACATGCTGCCTTTGCTCTTCTTTGAACCCACCAAGAACATCCCTCTCTCAAGGCCTTTGCAACTGCTATTCACTCTGCTTGGAATGGGGACTTCCCAGGTGGGGCTAGTGGTAAAGAACCCGCCTGCCAAAAGCAGGAGACAGATGAAGGTTCGATCCCTGGGTTGGGAAGTTCCCCTGGAGGAAGCATGGCAACCCACTCCAGTATTCTTGCCTGGAGAATCCCATGGGCAGAGGAGCCTGGCAACCTATGGTCCATAGGGTCACAAAGAGTTGGACATGACTGAAGTGACTTACCACATACTGCTTGGAGTGATCTTCAAGATCTTCAAGTATATTGCTTGTCTCATGAAAAATATTTGAAAACTTACTGGGGATCTTAATTAGACCATAAACTACATGGTCTTTAGTTCCATGAAATGCAGATATAGATTTGTGAATTATCTTCAATGGAAGTGATAACTAAAGATGTGGAAATAAATGAGACTGTCAGGGAGAGATACTAGAGTGACTAATCCACTCTAGTGACTGGATAGAGGAAGAGATAGAGGAGGGATAGTCAAATAATGGTAGGAAACTCACTTACAGTAAGATGTTTTCTCAATGAATGGCACACAGTAGATGACAAAGTGGCTTACTAAATAAATGCATACTCATATGAAGTAAGCATGAATTAGCATCATCCTGGATGTACGTAATCAAAATCCCAACTCAAGCTGAGAGTGACATTCTGAATACCTAGGAATTGGTGATAATTTATAATTACTCTTCAGTAACTTCTTTCAAGAATTGCATTTTCTTTTCCCTAGTGTGTCTATAACATGGTAGCTTAGATTTCTTTTGTAGAAACAGTTTAATAAGCATTTTATAATAAATATTTTAATAAACATGTTTATTTACATGGTTAGAGAGTTTTAGTTCTAAGTTATATTGTTTGAGTTAAAATCTTAGCCCTCTCTCTTACTAACAAGGTGAACTTGGGCAATTACCAAAATCTCATGCCTTATTTTCCCTTTTTTGGGTAACATGAAGATAATAACCCCCACAGGACATTGAAGTGAGTGATATTAATGTTTAAAGTGACTAGAATGGTGGATGGGCCATGGTAATTGCCCAGTGGCTATATCATTTCTGCACAGGACAGCCTCCAAAGCACTGAACTTCTTCACTGAAGGTGCCGGTCTATGAACTCATAGTCTGGGAATTGGGTGAAAGTACTATGGCCTGTGTGGTTGCTCAGCTAAGCTCTCTTTTCACCTGCACTGATTTTTTGGTCATTTTTTGAATTTTTTTGTTTACAAAAAACTAAGTAAAACTGCCCCAGGCAGCCCATCTAATAGGGTCTGTCAGATAGGCTATAATTATAAATTAGCCAACACCAAAGACATTTCAGAATTAGACTTTTTTTAAAAACTGTGCCACCCTGCTGTCTCTTACAGTTCTTCTCACTTTGTTTCTGGTAATCTAGAGATGCTTTCGGTATGTAATCCTGTCATCTCCATTGAAACTTAAGCTCCAAGAAGCTTGTGTCAGCTGGGTTTTTTCTGCTTCCATCTCCAGACTAAAGACACTCTTACAAGAAGGTTTTCAAACGTGCTGTCATACACTTGCCTTTCATTTCTCAAGACCTTGGTGGTCTACCCTGAGAACATAAATTTGAAGGTGAATGGTATATTACAGATGATAAAACATTCCAAAATTCTATCTTAAATATTTGAGCTACAGTCTCCTTTTGCCAATTTGATATGTCAAATTCATTTACTTTGGGCTGTCACTGAGGCCTGGTTCAGTCAACCAGCCATGTTTATAATCATAATCTTCCTAGAACTCTCTGTTACCCTGACATATTGATAAATTTTGTCTGATCTGAATTGCACAATTCTCCTTTGTCTAGTAACCTCACCACACACTTCCACACATATGGCCCAAATTTTAGACAATATTAATTAGCTAAATTCTTCCATTCTTTTATGCATAAGCCTCCTCCTGAGGTTGGCCTTTTGATTGTTACCCCCTGAAGCATTCTGGAATCTGACTTTAGTTATAAATCTGGAGACAATAAGCAGTGGTGGAAGTAACATTTGGGAAGAACTGGTCTTTTCTCATAGGCATCTTGTGTTTCAAGAGAAGCAGAATTATTACCAGACAAGAAATAAAGGGTCTTATTTTAGAAGGCTAGAGAGATTTAATGTGAAACAGGAATGTTTGAAGAGCATTAACCCCATGCAAATTCCTGGGGTCCTCTTATTTCCCAATTACACAACAAACAGCTAATCAGAAAATCCATTTAGATTTATGGTGAAGTTTTGTGATCTTCAGAATTACGATTTATATTTGCTTTTCAGTTTTCTCAGACTTCTACAAAGGGATGAGTTTTAAAATACATTTTAATTAATGTTTTGATTGTAGTACAGAGAAAGTCTATAGCTTTGCTTTCTGCACCTTGAGTCAAGAAGTTAGGGATTTGAACTTATCATTCTTTTTCTGTGCATCACTAGAAAAACAGCCATACCCCTATGCGCCCTGCGCTTTCTCATGAAATTTAAATATATTGTTGTATAGCAGAGGCCATTCATCTTCTTAAACCTTGGCTTCAAAGCGCAAATCACTCCAGGTAATCAGAGATGATAAATCCTATTCCCATGGATCACTGACTTCTCATCCCAGGATACAACCTGGCTTTTCTTACATTGATCCCTAACCAGTACAAATGTTTGTTACCTGAACTTTCCATTTTCCTGCTCCCTGCCATCACTTCTGTTACCAATTGTTAGTCCAGTCAGAACTGTTAGTTGCAAAACCCTAAAACAACTTTGACTGATTTAAGTAGAAATGTAATTTATAGATTTTATTTGAAGTTTGGGAAAATTCAGAGAAGGCTATAGAACCCAGGTTCATAAAATGAACAAATATGAAGAGAATGTTGACATTCAGAGCAATCTTCAAAATCACACCCCAGAAGCAGTCTGGTAAAACCTGGGCATTGGATGCCATTTCTGTCACTACTGGCCAAGTTCTTTCAGGAAACTGGGTGTTGCTGCCCTGACTACAGCTATGACCACCATCATTCTTCTTACTTGTGTGTATTACTTTTCAAGTAGATAGAATAGCTCCTAAGTGTATCCACATCATAAGCCCTGGATTCTGGAAATATGCCGTGTTACATGGCAAGACATGAAAGAATTAAAGTTGCATATAAAATCAAGTTTGCTAATCAATTAACTCTTCAAAAAACAAAGAAAAACTAACTCTTCAAAAAACGAAGATTATGACATCTGGTCCCATCATTTCATGGCAAATAGATGAAGAAACAATGGAAACAGTGACAGACTTTATTTTGGGAGGCTTCAAAATCACTGCAAATGGTGACTGCAGCCATGAAATTAAAAGACGCTTGCTCCTTGAAAGAAAAGCTATGACCAACCTATATATTAAAAAGCAGAGACATTACTTGGCAGACAAATGTCCGTCTAGTCAAAGCTATGATTTTTCCAGTAGTCATGTATGGATTTGAGAGTTGGACTATAAACAAAGCTGAGCACTGAAGAACTGATGCTTTTGAACTGGTGTTGGAGAAGACTCTTGAGAGTCCCTTGGACTGCAAGGAGATCAAACCAATCAATCCTAAAGGAAATCATTCCTGAATATTCATTGGAAGGACTGACTGATGCTGAAGCTGAAACTCCACCTAATGAGAACTGACTCATTGGAAAAGACCCTGATGCTGGGAAAGATTGAGAGGGGGAGGGGAAGTGAACGACAGAGGATAAAATGGCTGGATGGCATCACCGACTTGATGGACATGAGTCTGAGCAAGCTCTGGGAGTTGGTGATGGACAGGGAAGCCTGGCGTGCTGCAGTCCATGGGGTTGCAAAGAGTCGGTCACAACTGAGTGACTGAACTGAACTGAACTGAGCTGAGCTTGGAGGATAGGTGGACAAAGAGTCTTGACATATGATTGATGGGATTTTTATTTTTGAAAGTATTATTATTAACCATAGAGTGAATACATTTCAAACTATAAAGTCAGGTATGTAAGATGATACTACTATTATTTATAGTAGCTAAAAAATTAATAACTTGTTGGTGGAGAAAATTAATAACTTGCATTGCCCTGACCCAAGAAGGCAATGAGGTGGTGTTTAGAAGTGGTAGAAAAAGCCTAACCTTGCAATTATTCTCAATATTAAAGTCTGTTTTGCTAAACCCAGCTTACTTTCTTCTAAATTACCAGAAATATCCTCCTTTATTACTCCCACTTTAGGGACTTGCTAATTTACCATGTTACTATTTCCAGGGATTGTGTCAAATAGAAGCCCTCGGTTTTCAACATGTCCCAAGGAGGTCTACTAAATATGATCTAAAAATCTGCAAGATTCCCCATTGAGCATTATCTCTCCTTTCATCATGAGTTATATTATCTCATATTCCTGAAGGAACATTATTGCATTATTAAGCGAGAGGGCTAAGACTCAATATGCTTTTTCCAGGAAAAATCACTGGAGCTCCTGAGTGCAAACATACGTCTATGAAAAGTTGACAAAAACCAGGAATGTTTTATTATGATCTTTTATTATGGGTGTCTGTCAGAAAAAAAGATCAACAACCACATACAAGCTTACAAAGTTTAATTTCAACACATTCTCTGTGTTACTGTGACAAAAGCAGCCCCTTTATTAGTTTTTTGTTGTTGTTGACTTTCACAGGATGCAGGGAAAGTGTCTCCTGCAGTGATACACCAAGAAACATTTTTGACAGGAGACAAGTACAGATGGTGCATCTATGTTTTGAATGCAAGGCAACAATTCTGACCTAGAGTTTTAAAAGTGAAAGTACATTAGCACCAGAACACGTGTCTTTAAAGACTTGCCAAATATTGGTAAACTTGACCAGCAATGACCAGAAAAAAGAAAAGCACCTTTAAAAGCAGATGATATTCAACATTAATTATGGCTTCAAAACTATTTCTTTAAATTCTTGCACTACATTCTACTCTTTTTTAAACCAATATTTTAGGAACTTAATCAGTGAAGTTTATAAGTATTGGCATTTTATACAAATTTTTTCATCTTCTGGGACTTAGAGAATTCATTTATGTTTCTGACCAGGTTGAGGTAGTTGAAACAGGAAGTTCTTTTCTAATTTCTTGTTTGACTGTTTCAGAAGAAAGGTAATCTTTTAATGGTAAGCACCGTCATTGCTCTGAAAATGGGCTAGGATTAAAAGAATGTAACGCAGTGTAATTGGAAGAGTGTTGAAGTTTATTTATTATAGCACCATTGAGACATTTTGAAACTGGAATTGGTAAAAAAATAGAACAATAAGCATTTGAACTGTATTTGGTGTAATAGCAAAAAAAAAAAAAATCCTTTTTTGGTCAAATTACACTTTTTTCCCAAAAATTTTGGAAATAAATAACTGGAACTTGGTCACTTGTACTGGCTGACAAGATTAGAACAAAAGGAACACATATGGAGTGTGAAGCTTTTTTCTGGGATTTTGGATAGAGTTTGGTTTATAAAAAGCAAACGGGGCCAATGTCCGCACCAAATTCTTGATCAGGACCACCGATATCATAGGGTGCAATATCTATAATAGGTAGTCTGACGGCCTTGCGTGTTTGATATTGGAAGACTGTTGTGCCCCATTCCCCAGTGTGTTTCTGTAAAAAAAAGAACAAATAAAAAAATGTAAGTGACAATGACATTACAATTACTTAGTTTTTCTGATGAAGTTTTAAACATATTTTGCTTAAAGGGAGTTACCAACTTGCGATGTTATCTTCTATACATATGAGACTTGCTCCAGTTCAAAGTGATAATCCTCCCAGCAGATAAACCATATCATTAACCAAAAGCCTTACAGTACTTCAGGGTAAACCCAACAGGGAGATTGCCACAGGCTAGCCTTCTCAGAAACCTCAGTTCTTATCATTGCTACCAGATAGAGAGCTAGTTTACCAAGAAGTAGATAGATCTCTTACATTGGAACTGGTGAGATATTATTAATATCAGGAGTGAATTCTCCTTCTGTTCATAAATGATAATAACAAAGGGTTGATTAAAAATTAAAAACAGATTTTAGATTGCGATCCTATGATGGCAGTTATGTAGAATGGATAGTAACCATCTAAATTATCTGATAAAGTTTATATCATGGGTTTAAATTTCAATTGCTGTCACAGCAACTAGTTTTCACCTGGAGGTTGAGAAGATGAACTCATTGTTTGTGACTTTAACCTTCCCTGGAATGAATCAGTATTCAATGTAACTCACACTGAATGCCATCTTTTGTTCACACTCATTATTTTTATTCCTTCTTTTAAAAATAGCATGATTAAATGAACAAGCTGAGCTCATCATAAGGCATGCTTATAAAAATGCTTATACTTACAGTGCAACCATCCTCCAGAACTGTGTATGTGAATTTGCTATTTCCTTCAGCCTTGAATTCACCTTCATTTGACCCCATCAGCCTCAAGGCTTTCTTTACATTCCCACTGGCATGATCCATGTATGCAATACTATTCTTGCAGTGATATGTGATGTTCTGAGAGGCCCGGCTGGAGAGAAGTCGGAGGAATGCCAGCTGGACATCGAGGACATCTTCAGGAAGTTCAGGATTGCCATAGCTAAACTGTGGTAGGGAACAAATAAAGCTGATCAAACATTTTAGCTGCAATTAGACCTAATGGATTTATACAGAGAGTATGGTCACTATAATGTAAATTGTTTATGTATTTTATCTATGACTGTTTATTGCATGTATAACATACAATGTCAGAGTAAAGAAGATCTTAAATTTGAAAGAAAGGTGATTGTGTATTAAGAATCATTGAATCTAATTTAGCTTTGAGAAACAAGTTATAATAGCTCCCTGAGTATATACAATCTTTTGCACTTTTCTATTTATTAACTATCTTTGCTTTGTGATGAACAAACGGGAGGAACAAAAAATTAGGAAAGCAAAGATAAATCTTAAAATGGCATATCTTTTCTTACCTGAAAACCACCTTCCATGGATTCTCCAAACCAAACATGTTTCTTCTCAGCACCAGAATCTGTCCACCAGTTCTTCCGTGGGATAGTCAAAGGACTGGCATTTATGCACGTTTCACCAGTTTCCATGTTACAATAGACTTTAATAGCATCCAATTTGCAACCTTGGTTCGGATCAACCCAATATTCACCTGAATAGTCACAAAAAGAACAATGGAATTCGTTATAAAGCCCACTAATGGGATTTGGGCCAAAATGATTTTGTAAGGCATTCATACTATAGTCCATGGCACCCCACTCCAGTACTCTTGCCTGGAGAATCCCATGGACGGAGGAGCCTGGTAGGTTACAGTCCATGGGGTCGCTAAGAGTCAGACATGACTGAGCGACTTCACTTTCACTTTTCCCTTTCATGCACTGGAGAAGGAAATGGCAACCCACTCCAGTATTCTTGCCTGGAGAATCCCAGGGATGGTGCAGCCTGTTGGGCTGCCGTCTATGGGGTCGCACAGAGTCGGACACGACTGAAGCGACTTAGCAGCAGCAGCAGCATAGTCCATCCAGTCTCAAGGAGTCGGACACAACTGGAGTGACTGAGTGAGGCATTCACAATGCTGACTGCCAATGTATTTGTTTTTTACATATTTCTACTTTTAGTGTAACATAATAGTGGAACTTCTAGATAGTTTCTTAATTTGAAAAATTTAGTAATTAGATCATTATAAAAACTGTTTCAATGAATATAGGTTACAATGATTAAATTGCAAATTATGCCTGCATCAAATTACAAATATTTGATCCTGAGAACATAGTGATATATGTTGTTTATAACTCAAATAACTTTGTGATGATATGAAGAAATGTGCCCAAACATGATTTGTTTTAAAATCTCTACAAAATTGTCTTTAAATTTTCCTATAATGGAATATTTTGAATTTATGTTACAGTTTAACTACACCTACAAAATTCATGTTTTCTTACAACATCAAGGAGTTTCAATTCAACTAACACTATTTAAGGATTATTCCTACTATATAAGATCTTCTACTCACAATAAAATTTCCTTTTCCCTAATCTTGAATACAGGCAGTTTTCTGTTATCCTGTTGCTATGAGTGTGAAAGTTTCCCCAACATACCACTCTGGAGTTCAGGATGGCAGAATTTCAGGTCTCTGCAGTTCCTAGCAGGGTTTTTACGGGAACCGTCAGGACTAATGAGGCTTTCTATTTGTCCATTGACTGATTTGAGTGAGGTCATAATCTCATCGGTGTTGATTTTGAAATCCATCATCGGTTCATCTCCATAATATGGGGCAAAACCACCAGCTTTCTCGCCTCCAATGCCAGCAATGGCAGCGGCCCCAGCACCACAACATGGGCCAGGGGCACCAGGAGGTCCAGGGGGACCTGGTTGTCCTGGGTGGCCTGGGGAGCCCTAGAAGGAGTAAGAACACACATTGCTGACGTGTAAGAACTAACGTCACTGATATGCAAGAACATACGTCAGTAACGTGAACTTGTTTGGTATCCACTGAAAAAATACATTGCTAGCCCAAGAAAATGTCTTACAAAGAATTAATACATTGCATCAGCATAATTATTTCAATACAAGTTTACTTGGGTTGTTTTTTGATAGAATATTAACCAATTTATAACTATAATCAAGTATTATGAAGTTTATTGTGTTCTACTGTATAGGAAGAAGTGGTGTTAGATCACAAAATTTTACTCTTTCGTGTTTTCTTCTAAGATGTAAGCAATTCTAATGCTGACATGTCAGAGGAGTTATGATCAGGAAACCTAGATTCTGATCCCAGATTTATCATTAACCTTGTGGTTTGGGGTTAACCACTTAACTTTGTGTTTAATTGTGTAACTTGTGGGGATAATAGTTTTTCTTCTGTTTACCCCAAAGGTGTGGCATAGGAATGTATTAGAAATGATGGTGTAAGTAGCAAAACAGGAATAATCACTGAAGCTGTTTGAGCAGTGGAATGTATCAGTACTTTAAACCTGTCATTATGATGATCATAGTATATGAGATCAGCACTGGCAGAGTTCTTTTTATTGACTGAGCGCTGTTTTTATTCTGATATAACTGTTATCTGATGAGACTGTAAGGAAGGTTTTCTTTTTTTCTCCATGTTGTTAGCAGTGTGATGGAGAAAGTTTTCATGCGGTGGAGAATGTCCTAAAGTCATTGTTCAGTTCTTAAATTAAGTTTGGTAATTGTATTGTGTTTAACTCGCTATTTCAATTTTAAAATATTGCGAAGTATTGCTGAAAATGTGCAGATTATAGCAAATTAAATACACATGTTTATAAGTAATGTCTTACCTCAGATCCTCTTTCACCTCTGTTACCTCGAGGCCCTGGTGGTCCAATGGGACCAGGGTGTCCACTTGTTCCATCCTTGCCAGGGGGGCCACTGGGTCCAACAGGTCCCTAAGAGATGATCATGATATCACAATGCTAGAATACTTCCCTGCAGTGCAAAAATTTTAAAGCATGGAACTTCTAATATCTTTCTCTTATACATACTCTGGGGCCTGCAGGTCCTGGACTACCAACTGCACCTTGGTGACCAGCGGGACCCTGAAAGGAAAGGAAGGTGAATTTGAGTGATGCCTTTTAAAAAGCTCAGGAAACTGTATTTTCAAGATCAGATCAAGAAACTTGAGGATCAATATAAAACATGAGTTCTTTTTCTTTATTCTCCCCATTGTCTCATGCCTACTGCTATTTCAAATAAGCCCTTAAACTGATTTCTAATCTCTTGTAGCATAGGCTTTCAAAGATGAACATTTTTCTATTATTGATCTCTAGGGTTTACCTATCTCAACACTGAAAATGCATTGAGAGGACTTTCTAACAAAGTGGATGCACTTACTGGAGATCCGGGGGCCCCTGGGTTACCAGGGAATCCGCGATGTCCTTTGATGCCGTTAGCACCACGTTCACCGGTTTCACCTTTGTCACCACGTGGGCCTTGGGGACCCTTCACAATCACATTTCAAATTAGGATCATACACACACACATTGGAAAAACAAATTAGAACTTATAACAATTAAGTCCACTTTATAATATTCTACAAGCTAGAAGTCCCATTGACAGACACGGCATACATGCAAACTATACAAACTGTTGTGGTTGTTTAGATTTTGGACTGAAAACTGTATAGAGCCCCAATAATTGCCATGTATACCCATGGCCCCAAGGGCATTTTAGATACTAAATTGCTTTTTGTTTCATCAAAGGAAAGTTTAAATTTGGTTCCATAGTTATGTATTTATTCATCCCTTTTTCCTGAACATGCTAGAAAATAGACTGTTTCCTACACCATAGAATTAGTTAAAAGAGACAACAAGCAAACAAAAAAAAACTTACAGGAGCACCTCTTGATCCGGCAGGGCCTGGGGCCCCAGAAGGACCAGCAGGGCCCTAAAATAAAAGTAAACAAATGGACAAACACAGGGGGAGGTGTTTACTTTTTGATATAGATTTGTTTTATTTAAATGCTAATCTTTTCATTGTGAGAGAATAATGGTGTGCTTACTGATATTACTGAAAGTTAGTATTACTTTTTCCTTACAAATCCTTGACCTGTTTATAGCTTTACCTCGGGGTCTAAACAGGAAAACTGAGAACATCCTGTTAGTTCAACTATATGTTGACCAAGCAGACATACACTTGGTGTGATTAATACCATTTTGAATTTAAAAAATGAATTCTTCATTGACTACTGCCAGAAACTTCTCGCATATCTTTGTCACCATAGTTGTCTAAGGAATGACTAGCATACAAAACTGTAAAACAAATGACAGTAGATCTTTCGGTTGGTGGATATGCCATACTATCTTCTATCTACTGAGTTATTTATTGCAGAAAATGGATAAGTAAGGAAAGAATGGTGTTCATTAGAACTCACAGTTTCTCCTCTGTCACCGGTCTTTCCAGCTGGACCGATAGGACCAGGAGGGCCTGGGTGACCAGGAGCTCCAGGGGCACCAGGAGAGCCATTTTCACCACGGTCACCCTGTGGACAAGTTCACAGTTCCAAAATTCATTTGATCAGCAGTTATTGCTTTAATTACATCTATTAAAAGGTACAATTAAAACCTACAAAAAAAATTTATTATACTTGTGTTTGTTATACCTTGGTACCTGGAGCTCCATCTCGGCCTGGCAGACCATCTGATCCAGGGTTTCCCTGATTAAAGAAAAAAAATAAGAAAAGAAATCAAATTTTTTGCAACTATTTAAATACCATGGAAGCCGTGCATTCTTAATAGGTAAATTATCATTCCTAAAGAGAATAAAAATTGGTTCTTGGGAGTCAAAAATCTTAGCTGTGACAATGGATGTGGCCCTGAAAGGGTTGACAATGCCTACATAGAGATGCAGTATACCGTGGTACTACAGTTTCAAGGGTGAGAGAGCAAGAAGCGACTAGGAAACTAAAAAGGGCTCTTAGGAGAGAGGTAATAAATAAAACTCGACACAGTAATTTAAGCGGATAATGAAAATCTACAATTTAAGAAAGGACTAATCACAGATAATATACAGAATATTTTTACCCAGAAAGACTGCTGTAAACTGGGACTCTCCCCATTCCCAACTCTTTTGTTTATTTAGCTAAAGATCATATCCTTCTCCATTGATGATCATTCACTGCGTAAATATTAATGAACATGAACATTTAAGGCTGTGATGTAATAAATTGTAATAGAAAGAATATCTATTATAGAGAAAGAAGGTGAACTTTGACATGTGGCAATATTTACACTTTTAGACCCAAGTAAGGCCAATTTGACCCTTGCTTAAATAAGTTATTGAAGGCAAGAGGAGAAGGCAATGACAGAGAATGAGATGATTGGATGGCATTACTGACTCAATGGACATGAATTTGAGAAAACTCCAGGAGATGGTGAAGGACAGGGAAGCCTGGTGTGCTGCAGCCCAGAGGGTCTAAAGCGTCAGACATGCCTTAGTGACTGAACAACAACAACAACGTCACTCATTGGATATTTTCTGAGAACCAGTACTTACATCTCTTCCAGGTTCACCAGCTGCACCAGCCAGACCAGGAAGACCCTGGGGGCCAGGAGGACCACGTTCTCCATTTTGACCACTAGGCCCTGGTTTACCATTTTCACCCTGTGTACAAAGAAATAAAAGAAATTCATATTTCTTTCTAGTAAATCAATTAATATGATACTTTTAGATGTCTTTATTTCCCCAGGGATGAACTTTGTATTATTCAATTCTTATTGAATGTGTTCCTAAAACTATCCCTGCCATGGGAAAAATGCTTTGGGGAACAAACTCCTTGTATTTTCTAACTTGTCCAGTGGACCTGGATACCTGAGTAATTACATTGATTATCATATTAGAATACATCCTAATATGAGGTGCATAAATAGACATGGCTATTGTAAGAAAAAAATAATGATTGATCTTCATGAAACCACAGGTTTATGGTGACCGTTAGAATTAGGTTATATCGAATGTTTGGCTCTATTTAAAGAATATACATTTATTGGATATGTTCATATAAATTGAAGAAACTTAAATGTTATATTTTATTTTCACTATACTATAAATGAGTTTCAGTTTAAAAGGGTGCTCAAAGTGTCAAAATGTAAGCCCTAATAAAATACAATTTTATTACCCTATTTGCTAAATGGATATTTAAGATGCTAAGCACTAGGCTGTTATAGAAGTATCAGTGAAAGAAAGTCAGGAGAATAAAATGAATTGAGTTGATGGATAATTGGTATCAGTTAAAGGAAGCATAGGTCTACAAGCTGATATGATTTTCCTCTTCAAGACTGACAGTCAGCAAATGGAACAATGCTGACAAGTTTCCTAACAGAGGTATTTGAGATGGCAAGATATTTCCTGTGATATGAATCTATTTGAGTTGGTGTTCACAGTTGGTCTATGATGTGCAGTGTTTTTGGATTCCAGAGCCTTTTAATAATATTCACGCTTCCTGAAACTGAAAATATCAAGAATTTACATCTAATTACAGGAAAACGTGTTCATTACATACTTGCTCTGGTTATGTGATGTCTGAAGACTACCAGACTTCATAAGGGAAACAAAGGTCCAGTGAAAGATAGCTACACTCACCTTGATGCCCTGTGGGCCGGGGCTGCCCCTAGCACCTGGCATGCCTGGTGGGCCTGCAAGACCTCGTGCTCCAGTAACTCCTGCAATTCCGAGTGGGCCTGGAGCTCCCTGTTGTGACGGATAATGAAATCTCAGTTACTCTTTATGTGACTATGTTTTCTTCTATTGATTTGTGAGTGAAAATAAAACTGCTGTTAATCAATAGAGCAAAGAAAACACTCACCGGAGGGCCCTGGGCGCCAGGTGCTCCCTTCTCACCTGGTTGACCAGCATCACCCTTTGGTCCAGAGATCCCGGGGCTGCCAGGAGTGCCACTACTACCAGGCGGACCTGGGGGACCATCTTTGCCTGGAGCACCGCTGGTGCCTGGGGGGCCTGGGTTACCCTGCAAAGAAATGTTTGATATTTGAATATTTTAAAATGAAAAAGTACGTTTTTTCTTCCCTCTTTCACCTGGATTCAAATAATTTTATATGGGATTTAATAAAAAGAGAAGTTGCAGTGGATAGGTTTCGCACCCTATGCATATATGAGTACTCTTTATGGAATATATGGCTTAAAATTATTTTAAAAAGTACTTACATTAGCGCCAGGAGGACCAGGAGGACCACGACCACCAGGGAAGCCAGCAGCACCCTGCGAAATGATAAATATACTTTTTTTTTTTTTTTAATTTTTTTTTATTTTTTTATTTTTTTTATTTTTTTAATAAATTTATTTATTTTAGTTGGGGGCTAATTACTTTACAATATTGTAATAGTTTTTGCCATACATTGACATGAATCAGCCATGGGTTTACATGTGTTCCCCTTCCCGGACCCCCCACCCACCTCCCTCCCCATCCCATCCTTCTGGATCATCCCATTGCCCCGGCCCTGAGCCCTTGTCACATGCATCGAACATGGAATGGTGCTCTGTTTCACATATGACAATACTTTTGAATGTCAAAAATCAAGGAGAACAAATAATTAACTACCAAAAACAAATATGAAATGTAAGAAATGTGGTAGGAACTGCATTTTATTCTGAGATTTATGGTTTGTTTTTTCCTCCTGGAATTTACATATAACTCACACATGAATAAGTGATCATAATTTTATACTCTCTTTGGGGCTTTCAAAGCAGTTTTTATACAGATTGACATTAATTAATGCTTTTCAATAATAGTTAAGAAGATCATTACTTACAGGACCACCAGGACTGCCACGTTCACCTTTGACACCTTGGGGGCCCGGGGGACCCTGTATGGAATGGAGATGGAAATGGTTGATAGGAATAGCATCAAAATCACAATTTGGGATTAGCTTTAAGCCTTTGAAAAAATCAGTGACTCTACTTATCATGATAATCATCTCACAACACATACAATCATTGTGTTGTACATTTTAAACTTACACAATGCAATGTTATATGTCAATTATATCTCAATAAACCTGGGGGAAAACACTACAACAGCAATGAGAACCTACATCAAAACACAAAAGCAGTAACTCTCTGAGGACATGAAAATAACTTGATGGAGGTAACTAGATTGTTGGAGCCAAGTTTCAAACTCAGAACTGTATTCCTACGAAAACTGTATTCTCGTCACCATGCCATGGCTAGCTCTCTTGGTGTGAAACATTAAATTATCGACAAACCTAAGTGCTTTCTTTTAGAAGGCGTAGAGAGGGAGAGGTACTCACAGCAGGCCCGGAGCCTCCGGGGGGTCCTGCGGCTCCAGGAGGGCCTCCTTCTCCTTTCTCACCAGGAGCGCCTCTCTCTCCTTTAGCACCAGGCTCACCGTTCTGCCCCTGCATTCAGAACCAAAAGCAGCCTGTGAGCTGACCCCCTTCACGAGGCACTGGGCTTATCCTCATTTTTTTTCTTCAGAAAACAGAATTCTTCATGCAGAGAGATATTTTTAATCTATTTTTAATTTTAAATTAATTTTTAGCGGAGTATAGTTGCTTTATAATGTCATGTTAGCTTCTGCTGTACAGCAAAGTGAATCAGCCACTGTATACATGGATCTCTTCTCGTTTGGATTTTCTTCCCATTTAGGTCACCAAAGAACATTGAGTAGATTTCCCTGTGCTATATAGTAGATTCTTATTGGTTATCTATTTTATACATAGTTGTGGATATATTTAGATGTTGAAATAAAATTGGAACAGTCTCTGAAGACATGGAAGAAACAAAGTCAATGAAAATGTTTCCATGATAAAGATTTCCCTGGTGGTCCTGTGGTTAAGACTCCATGCTTCCACTGCAGGTGGCATGAGTTTGATCCTTGGTTGGGGAACTAAGGTCCCGCACCCCATGTGAAGCCACCAGAAACTAAAAAGAGTTTCCATGACAAAAGAAAATTGTCAAGAAAGTGGTACCATTTACGTTATTTTTCGTAAGGAAGAACCTCTCTCTAAGGATTGTGCATTTCAAAGCAAGCACCAATAAATGCGTTTGAGAAAGATGGGGCTTAGAAGAAATGTTATTTAGTACCATTTAAAAATGGAAGAACTTCAATAAAAACTTTCAGAGCGCTTTAAGTCTAGGAGATCGTGTTAGTCTCATTAATCTGGCGTAAAGGCAGGCCAAGTGTTTTTGTATCCATCTTTTAAACAGTAAGAATAAAGTTTAAAAAAAAATAGGAGGTGGATAAATGAACCCTCATAGGGAATGAGTGGCTGAGATAGACTAGAATTCAGACTTGACTTATTCTCCTACTGTTTTTCAGTGAGATAGTGATTCTGGGCTACGTGACATGCATGTTTTAATGATCATACTTACAGGAGCACCAGGGAAGCCAGCAGGTCCTGGCGGCCCATGTTCGCCTCGCTCACCCTTAAGTGAAAAATATCCTCATTAGTCACAGTGAAACATCTTCCTATTGGGAGCACCTGTCATCCTCTACATCATCTTATCTTTTCCTTTAAGCTAAGGAAAGATAATGTTAGAGTGCAAAGCTAGCAGAGCTTAACTTCTAAAGACCTCTCCATTTTCCAATAAAATTCAAAGTAGCACCAGAACCACTGATTCCTCTGCCTATGACTGCGATATTATTTGTAAGAAAAATAATTTGAGAATTTTGAAGTATTTAAAAAACCTAATTGTATAACTTCTAGAAATGCAAGGATTTTTAAAAATAAAAATAAGTTTAAAGTGTTGGGAAATTATTCAATTAGTTTATTAAAAACATTTACTAAATATCTCTCCTGAGTCTGCAAACCCTGAAGGCAGAGAATTTTAGATCTAGAAGTAGCCTCAGGCAAAGATTCTATGGCTTTAAGAAATACTCTTTTACAAATGCATATTATTACTTATGCAACTTTTATATTTTTCCCAGAATTACTTAGGAAAGATTGCAAGATTTGAAATGGTCTCATAGTCTCTTGTGAATCTTAGCTTTAAGAACTTTGACCTTGCCTTGCAGGTCATATGATGTTAACAGGCAGTATCCCACCATTGAGACTAGGGCCATGGACAGAATTGCTTAAGAGGGAAGCACAGGTAGCTGCTGCCAGTGTGGGGCTAAAATGATGTTAAAATGTCTGTAACACTTACAGGGCCACCACGAGGACCAGCTATACCCGGAAGTCCAGGAGCACCACTTTCACCCTTTAAAAAGAAAAAAAAAATTGTCCTTCATCCAAACAACAACAAAAGACATTTTCTGTTTCTAAACAGTGTTAAGTGTTACCTTATCCCCAGGCTGACCAGCTGGGCCAGGAGGACCAATGGGACCAGTGGGACCCTAAAGAAATAGAAATACACTTTAATATTAAAGATGAACAGCATCATTTTCCTTATTAATCAGAAAGCATATATATGGATATATTGTTCATCTAATAAACTAGATAATGTGGTTTCCTTGATGGCTTGAATTAGATACTCTTTACTCAATGTGTAAATACCACACAGTTTACTAAATATAAGAGTCTATGGATTATATAATTCAGTGGCAATTTATTGATACAGTTTTCTTTCTATTGCAGAAGATAAATAAGACGTGATGTAAGATCTTACAGTCATATCTTTTAAAATTAAAGTGTACTGCTTTATTTAACTGTGTAACAATTCAAAATATTTAATTTAACCACTCAAAGTGTTGTACATATCAAAGTTTTCACACCAAAATTTTCAAATATTAAGGTTTACTTATATTACATAAATAAAATATTAGATTTTAAAACATTGAATGATGGCTTACCCATCTAGTCTGTTAAAAGTGAAGTATTTATGAATTTGTTTAAGGCAACTTCAGTAAAGATAATGTCTATCTAATGGCTAAATTATCATGTTTATTTGCTACAGTCATATCTAGGTGTTCTCTAATGTGAACAAAATTGATTGTAATGTGTTTTTTTAACTTTTATTATGGATTCATGGAAGGTTGCAAAGAAATATACAGGAGAATTATGTGCGTCTTTCTCCCAGCCTCTCTCAGGATTGCATCTTACACAACTATGGTATAGTATCAAAACCAAGAAACTTACATTTGTACAATCCATAGAGTTTTTCAGATTGCACCAGTTACACATGCACTTATTTTTGTGTGTATATGTGTATGTAATTTTTAATGCAATTTTATTTTGTATAACCTTGTGTGACCATCACAATCAAGATATTCAAATATCCAATTACCATAAATACCCCCTTATGTCATCTCTTTATAGTTATATCCATCTCCCTCTCCCCTATTCTTAACTTCTGGCAACCATAAAGCTGTTCCATATCTCAAATGTTTCATGAATGGAATCATGCAGTATGGATCCTTTCGAGATTGACTTTTATCACTCAGCATGATGTCCTTGGTGTCTGTATACGTTGTTGCATGTATCAATGGTTCATTCCTTTTTATTGCTAAGTAGTATATACCATGGAATTTCAATGCTTTTTTTAAATGAAAAATTCCTTCATGAGCAGTATTGATTATCTTGGATTTTAGTGAATTACTGTGACTTCAGCTTGTAATATTTATCATACTTTTGAGATTTTTCCATTCTCAGGTCATTGCTGAACTGTTAGAGATAGAAATCAGGAATTTTAACAATCATGTTATTTAGTTCTTTTTAATGCCCTGAAGGTGGCAAAGTATGATCTAACTTATCATGAGGAGTTTTTGGAAAAAATAAGTTGAGGTGAAGGGCTGTTCCATACTACATAAAGATAAATTTTGCTTCTCCCCAATTTGAGTACTCACCCTTGGACCATCCTTCCCTGGAGCACCATCAGCCCCTGAACTGCCAGGATCACCCTGTCAAATAAAAAACAACAGCAACAGATGAGAGGCATCTCCAATGAAAACATGACAAAACGAGGAGCAGCCCTCAAGATTCACTGCAATGTATCGTAGGTGTTCCGATTAAAACGTTTCTCTAGAAATGGATTACTTTCCAGTAATGTTGCCTTCCTTTAACCAAAAAAGTCTGCCGTATTACGTAATTAACAGAAAATAGGTTGGTACCTTGTCACCCTTTGAACCAGGGCCTCCAGGACCCCCTCTTTCTCCAGGCATTCCTTGCAGACCAGGTGTACCAGCAGAACCAGGTGGCCCAGGGGGGCCAGCGGCCCCCTGAAATTAAAGGAGAAATCGTAACTCCCAAGAAAGAAGTGGAATGCACTTTGTCAAATCTCAGTGAATAAAACTGGGTGGGGGAGTTACCTTTCCTCCTTCGGGACCAGGGGGGCCAGCTCCACCTCTAGGTCCAGGGGGCCCTCCTGCTCCAGGAGGTCCGCGTTCCCCAGGAGCTCCAGAATCACCCTGTAGGGGAAACAGAAAATCCCTGTTAGGAAACTCAGGCTTAAAACCAAACAAAAACACCCTAGATTGTATTATTTTGATACAGACCACAATGCTTTTAACTTTTGAATAATCTGGAAATTTCAATAGTTATAAACTGCGTTTGATCAGTTGAGTGAGAAGTGGAAACTTAAAATGAGTTAATCTAAGCAAAGGAATTTTTATACCTGGCCTGATGAGCTAGCTTTGACACTATTATTATTATTTTATCATGAGGGGAAAATTTCAAAGTTTTTCTATCAAAACAGTTTTCCTGTAGAGAACCAATGCACTAGGAAGGTTTTCTTTTGAAATTTCAGGCCCATAGGTGACTCTACTTTGTTTATTCATGTCAGAAAATTTAATTTTCCAGATGATGCAAATTTAATGTATTGGAAATGTCTTGGATTACCCTAAATGTATCCATCAAACATTTTCAATATTGTGCTTCTAAAAAAGAAATGTTTTGGCTTGATATCTAAAAATGCTGAAGAAATAAGAAAGTAAGTTGAAATATTTACCTTGCCTCCTGGAATTCCAGGTGCACCAGCCTCCCCCTTTGGACCCTAGGACAGTGAGGACATTGCATGATTAGGCTTCTATCAGAATGTATGTTATATAAATAAATAAGCAAAATACACACTTGACTTGTTCAATTTATCCAGTCATGAGCTATATTCTCTTCCTTTGGGTCCTTTTATGATAAAATTCAAACTTTTCATGGAATAGTTATGATTGAATAATTTTTCTTTGTTATGTTAATGAACTAACAAATAACATTTGTTATTTCAAAACTAATGTTAAAACTCATATACCGTGGCATGAAAATATGAAAGCTAATCATTTATAAATGATTATTGTTTATCCTTTTGGCTTCTGAGTTTTGAAAACATGACATGCAACTTACAGGTTCACCAGGTTTTCCATTTTCTCCTGGGGGACCACTTGTTCCAGGCAAGCCCTATAGAGAATCATATTTGTATTGTAAATCACTTCAAACGTTGATTATAGGAAAGCTTCTCTTAAGTAAGTATGTTTCTGTAAAGTATTCAAAAAATGGTTCTAGCAGTCTTTTTAGGTGTAGAAAATTTGAAGCCCTCAAAATCCTGTGACAGAGAGGTGAAACCTATGTTCATCTCCCTCTATTCTTTCTGTTGTTATATATAAAAATGAATTATGATTAGATGAATTTAGCTATATACATTTAAATTACAATAAAAATAAATATAAGCATATTGAATTATGTGAACTTCAAAGTAGAAGTCAGATGCACACATTTTAAGCTTAAGGTGAATTATCTTTCAGTGTCACCAAAAAAATTGAAGTGTTGATTAACTTAACAAATATAGCTATCAAAGGAAACTACCGATAAAAATAGGGGCCCAATGACATTTAATTAACAAATTCTTACTTGTAATCCTTGTGGACCAGGGGGTCCTGTGTCTCCTTTGTCACCAGAAGGCCCCTATGTAAAAAAATACGAGATGCTTCACTATAGAATATCCTTTCATATTAGTCTACATATTTTTCATCTCATCAGGCCAATTGCTTAATTTAAAAATTAATAGTATGAAGGAAGGCAGAGTCTGGCTTGTGGAAGTGGTGTAAGGAAGACATGTACAGCACAAACTTTACTCAATGTCAGTATTTAGCTAGCTGATTAAATAAACAATCTTCATAATTGCTTTGGTGAACTATAACAATACAGTGTTAGAGACTGTATAATTCCCAAAGTCTTCCCTCAGGCCCACTCCCATCCACTTCCATTTCCAATTCATGTGAGGAAACTTACGGTAGGTCCTGGAGGACCCTGAGGTCCAGTCTCACCATTCTTTCCAGCAGGACCCTAAAAAAAAGCAGTTACAGAAGCAGAGATAAAGAAAACAGAAGTCGTAGGGTTGGAGAGAAATGCCTCTAATACAACAGGTGTCCTCAACCTCCAGGATCTAATGCCTGATGACCTCAAGTGGAGCTTATGTAATAATAATAGAAATGAAGTGCACAATAAATTCAATGTATTTGAATTATCCCCAAACCATCCCCTCTCCCTAGGTCTTTGGAAAAAATTGTCTTCCATGAAACTGGTCCCTGGGGCCAAAAAGGTTGGGGAGCACTGTCAGAGGACTGGAAATGAGTGGATAAAAGCTACATACCTGAGGGCCAGGACCTCCAGGGCCACCTCGTTCTCCATTTTTTCCAGGGGCACCCTAAAGAAGTAGCCAGTATTTACTAAATCTCAAAAGGAAATTATTCTTTATACTGTTCCCTCATGTTTTTGATCTGCCCCTTACTCACACATGTATATATCCCCAACTGAAAACTCCTTTCTAGACTAGGCTTCCATAAATGTTCTGCTCTTTGCCTGGAACTCCAAAAAATACTTTAGCTCCCTTCTCATACGGTAGAGGGAAGCCTCTTTCTCATAGACTCTTCTGTGCTTTGAAGTGGAAATCAGTTTGGGGCCATCTGCACCCCCATATGGAAAATAAAAGGACTTCCATCAACTATTTATTGAAGAAATGAAGGAAGGAACTCACATCATTTCCTTTAGGACCAGGGAAGCCCATGACGCCAGGCTGACCTCGCGGGCCAGGCGAACCTGGAGGACCGGGTCGACCAGTTTCTCCTTGGCTTCCCTAATAAGAAAAAATTATATTAATAGAAATTTCAAAAGATCTGATAAAATATGCAATGTACATACTAAAGCTATACAATATAATGAAGGCTAGTCCAAATTGTGCGTTTAATCATTCTCTGGACTTGTAAAATGAGATGTTGAAAATGTACTTACAGGAGGCCCTGGTTTCCCATCACTGCCTGGTCCTCCAGGGCTACCAGGAATACCCTAAAATGAAGAAGTCAGTCAGTCAACTGATTTAGAAATGATAATTTAAAAAAAAACTAAAAAATCTATCTATCTATAAAATTTTGAGATTTCCGCTGACATACGTAGCCTCATATTTACACACATTTTCCTGTCTTTAAATATCTTACTGAAGCATTCTATTTTATGTTCTTCAATCTACACCAGCTTAAATTTTCGTAAAATACTTTTGTTTCATTTGAGCCTGGGAAACATAGTGTCTGACTTAAGTTATTTTTGAACGCTCTTCACTTGCTTTTCCTCTTACTAAATGACAGTGTTGATCAAACAAGTATTTCTCTTTACCCTCAATCCTGGACCTCCAGGGAGGCCATCTCGGCCAGGTTCTCCAGAAACTCCTCTGGGCCCTGCGGGGCCTGGCCCACCACGCTCCCCAGGAGGACCCTATGTAGTGAAATAAACCAACATGTATGTAAAAGAGCCTTCGTTGACCTAGACATTGATAGTACTGGGGTTGTAGCTAGAGAACTTCTTTTGGCCTCTTCAAGAGAGATGGGACATTGCTGACATGCTCAGTGTAAAGCACATTATCTATTAGCTTGGGTTGTCATATTGGAAATATTATAAGGTAACTTTGATGAACATCACATGCTGAAGGAATTGATATTTAGTGGGCTTAGCAATATATTTTGGTGCATATAAAATCAAATATCTTTGATGTTATGAAATCCAATTTATATTGCACTTCAGAGTTTTCAAAGAACTTTTAGGTACTTTATTCTTGCAATGATATTGAGATAAATAATTCCTAGTTGAAAGATAAGTTAAAGAGTTCTCACAGAGGTTGAGTAATGTTAGTTACAAAGCTAGGAGAATGGCTGAACAGGAGCTGGAATCATTGTTATACATTGGGAATTATTATTATTTTTAATTCCAATATATTTCTTTCAGATATTTAGGTTTTAATTAATGGGAAACTGTTTAGAAGAATATATCTACATACAGCACAAGCATTTCTGAAAATTGAAACTAATGTTCTATACCTTTTCTCCTGGAAGGCCATTTGCTCCAGCAGGTCCTCGGAATCCAGGCACACCCTGGAAATAGTGAAAGGCAAATATTTAAGTACAAAACGTGAAAAGTTTTTCATAGTTCTCATAGTATGAGATGCTTCAAAATAATCTTTGGGATTGAGTACTACTCAGGTTAAGAACAAACACAGTTGCCTCACCTTAAAGGTGAAGTTCTATGATTGTTTTCCTTTTCCATGCCCATGGGAGACATACCCTTTCTCCTGCAGCTCCAGGAAGTCCATTTGCACCAGGTTCTCCAGGAGAACCATCTTTGCCATCTTCACCCTTAGGTCCTGGGATACCTGGAGAACCAGCTTCTCCCTGTGAAATGACAGAAATAATGACTGAACTTCAAGCACTTTTTTTTTTTATCTGCTTAGTTCTTAACTATGTTCCATATTTCTAAGAAAAAACTGAATCTGTTGAGGCAATACTTACGCGTTCCCCACGTGGTCCTGGCTCTCCTTTGGCTCCATTCTTACCGGGTTCACCCTAAATGGAACATAATTGTGGTTTAATAAACAGGGAGAATAGACTAACAAAATCATCACCAGTCACATCTGATTCAATTACAGAAACAATGAAATCAGTATAAATTCAATGGAACAAGAACAAAGAGCCTGCTATTTTTATTGTGAGAAATAAGCCACACCTTTCAGACAATGAAGGAAAACAAACAAATGACTTACTGCAGCACCTCGTTGCCCAGGAGCGCCATTGGTACCAGGTGGCCCTGGAGGACCACGGGCTCCTAACAGCCCAGGAGCTCCAGGAATGCCAGCAGGACCCTAGAAACAATCCAAGGACATTAACATGAGCCAGACTTGAACTTTCTTTTCTAAATAACCAACTTAAATGTATTATCATGCAAAATACAAAGGAAGCCAATAATGTGTGTGTGACTAAGATGAGGGTGAGTTGTGGGGACATCTTACCATTTCACCTTTGCCACCAGGACTACCACTACTCCCAGGAGGCCCCTAGAGGGAGAAAAGAGCATATTCATAATAATGCCAACAGTGCCCCTACATTTGAAGCTGCTTATATAAACTGTAAAATAAATTTACTGATGGGTGTTGTGCTTTATTGCTGTAGGAAATGAAGACCCACTCCAGTATTCTTGTTGGGAGAATCCCATGGACACAGGCACCTGGTGGGCTACAGTCCATGGGGTCACAAAGAGTTGGACATGACTGAAGCAACGTAGCATGCACACATGTTGTGCTTTATAGAGATTAGGTGATTCCTCCAATAATAGGACAACACATAAAAAGTAGCAAAAAATGATCATTATCTGAATAAATTAAAGATAATATGCACTTGGACTAAATTATTAAATAAGTACATAAAGAGAAGAGTTTATTTTGGTCTTGTTTTCTTCTCTGAATTTTTCTGATTGGTGATTAGTTTGGGGCATAGTCTTCAAAGTATCAGAAAGCTATTCATCCTCTACTTCATTCGGTATCATATAACCATAACATTCATAAATTCCAGAAAAGCACAGACCTCAAAAATTAATTTCAGTACAATCAAATCAATATTTATCTTAGTAGAGGCATTGCAGAGCACTAACCAACATTTTTTTAAAAAAAATAACTTTAATTGATAGCAACATTAAATATATGCTTTCATGAAATAAAGTGTAGCAACACGCTTCCTCTCAGTAGTTTTTGGTACTTACAGGGAGACCTGGAGCACCAGTATGTCCCTGAGGTCCAGGTTCTCCTCTTTGTCCTGGGGGGCCACTTGAACCAGGAGATCCTGCAGGTCCAACTTCACCCTAAGAGATAAAACCCTTAGTAGTCAGTCTCCCTTTCCACTTCTAATCTCTTAGCTAGTTTATTATTCAGTCCTGCTTAAATCCATCTCCCAAAGGCTGGAGTAGTATGAAAATTAATGTGAAGTGTCATTAATCATAAAGGCAGAGAAAATTCATAACTATGTATGTAATTGTGTTATCTCTGTTCACAGAAAGAGATTGGGAGAAAAGAAAAGACATCGGAAGAGATCAGAATACTGAAAGCCAGGGATAACATCCCCTTTGGAGTCAAGGGCAGGGCTTCAAACATCCATATAAATCAAATAAATCCACTTGACTATTAAAAAATCATTTTCAAGAAGCAATCCAATGATTTTATGAAGTCTTCAAGATATATTTTACATTCTTCTATGGAAATATATGCTTACCTTAGCACCAGGGGAACCAGGGAATCCTGCAGTTCCAGGGGGACCAGGGGGACCCTAAAAAAATGAAAAAAACATTTCAAGATCTCTTAAGTAAAGGAAAACTCATACCACTGGTAAATAATGAGTGGATACATACACAATACAGAGGAAAACTGTACAGATAAAAACAGTATTATCATCAGAGATGACCATTATGTGGAGAAACAATATGGCAGAATAAAATGAAAATTTGGATCCCCCATTCCCCACCATTTATGCCATGAATTCTGTGACTTTGTATAGGTTGCTTAGCCTTGAAATATCATTTGTGAAATAGAGATAGCATTATTATCTATCTTTGCAAGACTCTTTTAATTGTCCCTTATCCAATATTAGCCCTTAACTAACATTGTTAAGCACCATACAGATGTTAGCAACTGGCCAAGTATAATAAGGAGTATCAGAATTTTGCTTATGGACTTAGAGTTTTCAGATTAATTGTTTCTAGATTTTGTTTATGGGATTAGTGTCAGTTTGAATCAGATATTTATGAACAATATTGAGTTTTAGGTTTACAACCCATATTATTCCAATATTCCACAATCCCATAATTTTTCATTACATTAAGCACATCAGGGTTCGACAAAAAGTTACTCACTGGTTGTCCATCAGTTCCTCGAGCTCCATCATTACCTCGAGCCCCCTAAAAAGAGAATTTGGTCTCAAACATCTTCCTCTTTCTGAAAGGCTGCTCATAAGTGAAGTGATATTTTAACTAAAAGTCTGACGCAACTGAGTTGGCTTTTCCTCTAGTGTATTAAAATCTGCTTAATGGTATATTTTAAAGGCAAATTGTTAAAAATTCTGATATGTACTGCAATGATATGATGCAGAAAGATTGGATTCTGTGTTTTAAGAACTGAATGCAAGTTAATATATAAATATGCCAAGTTAACACATTAAAAAATCCTCAACAGATAATAACTATAAAATGCTTATTTGTTTGCTTATAACTATTGCTAATTATCGAGGTGACTTTAAATGCAACTTTATAAAAAACTTTTTACAGATTGTCATAGCCTGAAAACTGACTGAGATGCTTATCCATGACTCATATTGCAATTGTGTAATGTTAGTAGGAATACTCACTGCGGCTCCAGGAAGTCCTGGCCGTCCTCTCTCACCAGGAGCCCCTCTTGGACCCTAGAGAATAAAATTAGAAGTGTGATCTTAGACATGTGTAAGAACGGCTGGGGAAGCAGTGAGGCAAGTTCTGCATTAGATGGAAGTTAATAGTAAAGTTGAAAATTGTATGATAAGAAACTTAATTACCATGGGTCCAGGAGCTCCATTTTCACCTGGAAGGCCATTTTCCCCCTAGAAACATGTAAAATATGTCACCATTTTGTATAACAGGAAAAAAAATTATCATTTTTTCAACACAGTATATTATAAAAAACATATGGAACCGAAGAAAAAGATTACATTAAGCAATATCAAATTTTGTAGCAATCTTATATACTGTAAATCTCAATTTTTGCATTTTAAAAACTTGAAGACTGAACAGAAGAAGTCAATGTGTTACTTAGGGATACTTAGTCATTTCTAATCTAGACAGTTTAAGTTATCAGCTTTCGTGGAAGCTTTAATAGAACATTTCAGTTATATTTCACTATTATTTAGCTCCTAAAATGCAAAACTCAGGTTTTAGAAAAATCCAAACCCTAAAATATAAACCTTAAATATAGCTATAACATTTAAATAAATTTATTTATTAAAATGTGAGTTTTTTGTGATTTACCTTTAATCCAGGAGCACCAGTTTCGCCTTTTTCTCCATTTCGTCCATCAAAGCCCTATGAGATATATAAAAGTAGTAAAAATATTAAGATCTGTTAACAATTCAGAATAGTCAAAAACTTTACATTAAATTTTTATAGCTAGCTTTAGCACATAGAACTCTTTTCAACACTGACATAAATGATTTAAAACTCTGTTAAGTGCACTGAAGACCTGGGACATTGATTTTACAGTAAAAAAAATGTGATCTAATGAGAAAGTACAATTTAGTCCAGTTAGGAAGTTGCCTTAACTGTAAAGTAGCAAATATCTGTGTCATAACTTTTATTTCTATGAGGTTGATAGATTTTCCATCTAGTTGTTTGACTCTACCTAATGTTTTGCATAGAATAAAGTCATTTGATTTGATCTGTAAATCATATTGACTAAGTCAAGAATAGGTATCAATAATTTATTTTCATCTTTTCTGACAGTGACGATGAGAAACTTATTCTTTTACAAATATTTTCCGTGTACTTAAATTCAGCTTTATTGCTTTATGTAAAATAAGTAGTTGATTTGGTCAACAAAGTTGATAGATTTAGAAAATGAAAAAAAAAACCAAACAACTAGTTGGAATCAGTCATTTTCAGCACACACTCAATTGCCCAATAAAGTTGGCTAGGTAAATAAACATAGCCAAATGGAACAACTTAAGAGTTAATTTAGAAACTGTACTTACTCTATGTCCTTTCATACCAGGGAATCCAGGCATACCAGCTGGGCCTTTCATACCCTAAAAAAAAGAAATGAAAAAGATATTAATGAATTTTCAAATAGACTCACAATCCAGTAGTAAAATGCTTTCTATTTTAAAGTATAATTTAATCATACAATTTCAACTTAAGATCACTGTGATTACTCCGACTAATTCATTATATTCTGAAGACTTACAGGAGGGCCAGGCAATCCTCGCTCTCCCGGTCGTCCGGGTCTTCCTGACTCCCCCTAGACAGAGAAAAACAGAATATATGGGAGCTTGTGTGAGAGAAAACTCGTTGTAGCCAATTAGTGAACTGATTACTTTGTATTTCTCTCACTGAGGATTCATGAAAACGGTCAGGCTAAACATATGGTTGTGAGAAAAGCTTCCTCAGCAAAAGGAATGAGGAGTGTTTCTCCCACCTTGACATAAACTTATTAAAAATTCAGGCATCACTACAAACAAATATTATGACCAACTCTCAATCCAGTGGGAAGAATTTGCCATTGGAAATTAAACGGAAAAAGAGAATAGAATAATATTAATGGTGTTTTTTAAGTTTTCGAGTTCATAAAGCACTGGTACCAATTTCTTTATTACAAGAGACAAAGAGAAGAAACATTTCTAGTTAAGTGATGTATTCAGTGGATGAGGGGTTTTGTTAGTTTTGAATTTTAAAAATGGTATATATATATATACCGATACAAATAGAGCATAGATATTCAGAGATTAACATGAGCTTAAATGTTATTAAGATATCAACAAATTTTGGAGTAAGGTTTTTCTTTGAGATTCTAGAACATGGGATACATTATTTAGAATATTCCAGCTTGAATTGTACTGTATCCCCATGCGTTTCTTAAAAACTTACATCTTTTCCAGCAGGGCCAGATGGACCTATAGCACCAGGAGGTCCAGGAGGACCCTGAAAAAAGGAAATAAAAAACAAATATATCTGTAGATTTTTCTGTTACAATCAATTTATTATTATAATTAGGTGAATTCCTAGAAAAAAAAATCCTCTTAGAAAATACTCTCAATGTGTCTCACTATGAAAATGACACCTTGAGTTAATAGGTTACCTATATTAAATCCAATTATTACTGTTTATTAAATTTATTTTTAATGAAAATTAAAAGTACCATGTATCAGTATTTTATATATATATATATATATATAAAACACATTATATGTATATATATAACCCAAATACACTTCTACATATTTTGAGATATTGAACTTTTAAATATATAGATATTTTGAAATATTAATTTAAATTAACTTCATCTTATTTATACAGCATGTTTTCTTGGTGGACTTTTATGGTATGCTTATTTCAACAAAATTAAGTTTAAAAATTATATTTCAAAAGAGTAGACATGCAGGTGAACTGAGTTGCTATAGGAAAATTAATCTATGTTTAACAGAAAGAGGATTTGTATTCGTACTAGGAAGTGGACTGTTGTGGTGGCTAATTAGCCAAGAAATTCCTAGATTAAAATAGTGTCTCTAAGATATCGAAATGACTGAGTCCAAAAGATCTTTGGAACCAGTTCAACAATCATAAAAGTACAGTTTATTATTTTAAGTAAATTTGATAAATATTTTGTAGAGTTCTAAGTTATGTTTTAGAATATAAAGGTGGTTTCTATCTAAAACTGTCAATTTATTAATTATAGATATAAAAGTTACTTACTGCAGGACCAGCTTGCCCAGGTTCACCGGGGGGACCTTGGTATCCTGGAGAACCCTAGTGGATAGAATGATATGTAAATATTTTTAAACTAACTTAATTTCATATGATTCATTTACATCTTGAAGATAGTGTGAAATCAGAATTTGTGAATGTAGTCAGTGAATTTTATTCCAGTTTGTAAAGATGGAAACCAAAATTTTTCAGATCAGAATAGTCCATTTATTCCATTTTACACACTTAATCCTATTGAAACTACATTGTTTCAGGCTTGAAGCCATATGACATGCAAATTAAAAATATTTAATTTTACCAAGGTTTTAAGTGCTAATAGTTGTTGGTGGAAAGGAACTAAGCATGAAATTCCATTTTTGAAGGAATGATAGTTTCTTGGTTGCTACTTCTGTACTTAACTGGGATTATATCTGCTGAATGGCAAAATTACAGCAAGATCTGTATTAACTTGATTCATATAATATTCATTAAAAAGAAATCACCACTAATGGCTATACTTACAGGGGCACCAGGATGACCAGATGTGCCAGGGGGTCCAGGTGGGCCAGGGGGACCCTGTAACACAAATTTGAAGGATAAATACAAAACAAATGCTTCTGAAATACACTTTATCCAGGCATCAGAGATGCCTCTGTTTGGAATGATACTGACATCTTTAAAAATGAGAACATACCTCATTATGCAGTAACTATTCATAGATATAATTAATTTTTTTAATGTTAAATGAAAATCTCATCACAAAAACTTCACTTTAAATGAAATTCTCTCAGAGTCAATAAAAATTATAGGCAAATGTTATAAAACGTTGACCTGAGTTCTCCAAAATGGGCATTCCAAATCTGGAAAAATCCACATAAAATGCTATGAAAATCTTGGTAACATTAAGATGATGCTAGAGCTGGTGAAGAGGAACACTTTTGCCTGGTAGCCCAACTCAATGTGGAAAAATATTAATCTGCATACTATAAACACAAGTTTCTAAAAATAATGATGTAGATCAACCCAACATCATTGAATTATGTTGATATGAAGATTTAGATGTGTATGTAAGACTCACTGTACCTGGGGCAACAATAAAATTATAATTATAAATGATTTGTCATTGTTCAGAAATACAGATTAAATGAAAAATCTTCAGTTTTGTAGCATACTATTTATAAATACTGATAATAAATTTAGAAAATGAGTTCTTAAATTTTATCTTGTAATTAAAAAAATAAGTATTGGATTTTTTTAGCTTTTTTTGTTTGCTTGTTTTTTAGTAAAAACAGTATGTCTGACTGAAAAATAGGATTCATAATGTGAATGCAGCAGAGAAACATGAGACACTGACATTTACATAGTTAATGCAATTATTCTGGTTTTAAAAGATACAAAAAATAAAAATAAAATAAAACCGAGGCTCTAAAACTTTAAAATTCTCTTTTTACTTTTTACCTAATAAGCATCTGTATGTAATTTATCATTTAGATCTAATAGCTGAAGTTTTATACTTTCTGGTTTTACAAGTTTTAGAAATATGGGGTCCAGTGATCTGGGCAGCAATCCTCCATGATCCCTAGCAATCCAGCTCCACGTCTCATTTACACAGAAACATTTACCTGTTTCTGGCAGTAAAATGATTACCTTCCCTGGTACTGTTCCTTCTAAGAGCTGTTCTTCAAAAAGGGTCATTTACATGGGACACCATGCATCAAGCACGCATGCCCAGGTTTCAATGCATTTTTGCTATTTTCTTCTATCAAAACTCTAGGTCATTTACATTGAAGAAAACCCTTTGGGTACAACGTGAATTGCTATCACTTACAGTAGATGAACTTAAAAACTTCATAAATTCTGGAAACATTTGTATTTGATTTCAGGATTTGAGGTGAGATGAATTGTGATAATGGATTGTTATCCTATGGATTGTCATCTAGATAGCAGCATTTAAATAATGAACAGACATTAAAAGAAGATTCTGAACAACTCAAGGGAAAAAAGAAGAAAAGTGGAAGCGAAAAATAGCAAAATTTGGTTAAAATTGGGAAATAGAGTGTAAGACCTAAGCATGAAGGCAGGTGTGCCCCCTGGTTGTGTAAAGAAGGAAGGAGTGGCAAAACAGATGTGAAATGAGTCAGTGAAGAAAAAAATGAATTCAGATAGAAGGATCATGGTAAACCTACTATTTTCTTTCCCAGCCTTAACAAAAGTAAGCTATTTTGTACAATTCTGCTATAATACCGTGTTACTACAAGAACAACCATTCAAGGTTTAACAGAATGAAAGGCTAAATAATTCTCAGAAATGCTGACAAACACTTGTACATACAGCTGGCCCAGGATAGCCTGCGATTCCTCCTCCTGCTACTCCAGCCTTAACATCATATGCCTCGTACTGGGGAGAATAGTTCTGTAGCAAAGAGACAAGATAGATAAGATCATGTTGCTATATAGATCATAGTTCTTTTCAAAAGCATTTAATAGAAATGCATGCAACATCTATTCATTGATAGAAAGTTTTCTGCATGCCAGAGAGCGTATGTATGATTTAATTATCTTGCTAATTCTCTCTGTAACTTTAGATATTAGATGTCCTACAGAAATACTTGCCTATGCAATGCAAAATTTTTTCAACTAACTGTAAGCAATTTGTTTCTAAATAATTTGTTTTTACA
Source organism: Giraffa tippelskirchi (assembly GCF_054371585.1). Taxonomy (NCBI): domain Eukaryota; kingdom Metazoa; phylum Chordata; class Mammalia; order Artiodactyla; family Giraffidae; genus Giraffa; species Giraffa tippelskirchi. The sequence goes on from NC_137277.1 coordinate 70,301,382, forward strand.
TGCTTTTACCAAGCATATCATTTCTAAGTGATATCCACAGCTTTGGAAACATAGGATCATAGATTAAGGCTGAAAGAGCCTTGAGATCAAATAACCTGACTCTCATTTTGAACAGAAAAAAATGAAGATATCAAATTACTTGTCCAAAAGTTAATGATACAAGTAAAATTTTTATCTCCAGTTTTTGGTTAATGCCTAACAGATTCACCAAAAAATAGACATCGCCATAGAAAACAAGCCCAAGAATAATGGAAATGTTTATATTTTTATTGGATTGTTTTGGAGATTATTTTACTTTTAATTGTTGGCCTAGCAATGGATTCTGTTTGTTAGTATGATAAGAATAAGTTAGACTCTATCCTTTGCCTCCTGTTGAATTGATTTTTTTTAAATCTTTTTTTTTCCAACCCACAGTGATTTATGTGTTTTCTAATTCTTCCTAATTCCACGCAGCAGAAACACTGTCTTATTTATTTATTTGTTTACATGCAGAGTTACATGTAGAGTTTACATGCAGAGTTAGTGGGTTGCCATGCTTTTCCAGAGGAGCAGGATGTGCTCTGAAGCCTGAGCAAGAGTAGTTGCACAGTCTTGTATAATCCTTTTGACCTGAAGTCATTAAGGAGTGTTCATAACTCCTCAACTGCTTTTTGTACAGACTTTCAGAGGCTTTACCCTGAGGATTATAAGGGGAACAAGGCACAGTTGCAGCGCTTCCTAAATTCTCAGGGTTAATTCTTTGGGTAGTTAACTGCTCATTTCTCAAGCATAGTGCATATATTATATGCCTGCTGAGAAGTTGGGAAATTTTGTGAAGATATAGTAGCAATGCCATTAGAATTATGGAGAAAGTGAATTTATTTATAAAACAGAACAGTGCCTAGCACAAACATAAGCACTAAATAAAAAAATAATTTGTTAAATACATAAAATCAGAGAATAGATATAGGAACGCCACAGAAATGAGATGTAATACAGACTAAAGAAGAGAAAATGAACCAGATAGTTTTAAATGGGTGATCTTTTAGTCCCAGAATTTATTACCTGGCCACCAGTAGGACATGATTCACAGATTCCAGGAGGGCCGGGAGAACCTGGGGAACCTGGTTGTCCTGGAAGACCAGGATCACCATTTCTCCCAGGAATACCAGGAGGACCCTAAAAAAAATAGAGATAAAAATAAAGAAAACACTGAAAAGTCTTAGTGATTTAGAATCATTATCAAATTGTAGCTTCTGTGCTTTATAAGAGATCAATGTATGTGATATGTTTTCTTGGGAATCTATACATTTTTAAGCAAATGATGCAAATCATTTCAGTGTAATTTATTCCTTTGTATGTTGACCTCTATTTTATTTTTCAAACTCATAATAGAAATGAACACATTAGACAAAGTTTGGGAGATCAAATGCTTACATGCACAGTTATGGATTCTCAGTTTGAACTATCATGTGTTATTATTTAAATATGTGGTACTAAACGAAATGTATAAATGATAAAAGTTCAAATATGGAAAGGTTATTAGAAGAAAAAAAAAACTCATCAAGAAACTAATTTCCTTTCACTGTTTACTTACTGGATCTCCCTTGGGGCCTTGAGGTCCTTGACCATTAGGAGGGCGAGTGGGCTAATAAATGGAAAAGACATAGATTAAACACAGAAAAAATTTTCCATGAAATATATCCTGATTTCTTACCCTAAATCATATCCAACCCCTGGTTTTAAATAGGAAGGTTTACCTTCTACTCGTAAATGCTCATATGACTGTTTGCCAGATATTACCTTCATTTCCTTTCTGGCTCCTATGACATAGGAACTACTCATATGTTTAAATAAGAATCATGAATATATACAGATTTTCTTTAAACTCACAGCTGTTGGAGGCTGTGGGCACACTGCACAACATTCTCCAAATGGGATTTCAGGGTTGGGACAGTCTAATTCTTGGTCGTCACATATTATGTCATCACAGAGAACAGATCCTGAGTCGCAGACACATATTTGGCACGGTTCTGGTTTCCATACATCTCTATCCGCATAGGCCTGACCAAGATGGGAGCATCCTCCGTCGACAGCTAGAAAATGAGAGAGAAGCTGTGATATTTCACATTAAAAAAAATCCAAAAATTAAACTACCAAGAATATTATGTTCTCCCTACATAACTTGCTAAGTAGTATTAGTTAATTATGTAGTAATAATTAAAATACCAAATCTGTTTATTAACATCAAACTAGCACACCAAGATAAAACTGCCTTAGGGCCAGTAGACATTTTAATTTTGCTTGTAGTAAGAATTTAACACCAGTGGAAATCCCATGCTCACTTATTTATTAATTGTGCAATTGAAAAGAGGTTTTTCTAATTGCTATTCTTTGCTTTAGCTATAGATGGAAGCATTAAACTATAAAGATGGTTCTGTCACTAATTCTGAAGACTTTCTGGATTTTATTAACCAAGTTGAGAAATTCAGGGGAAAACTGAGCTACTCTTAGCAACATAAAACTCTTCCAGATTCCTGGGAAAACCTTAAGAAGTCTCATTGTATGTATTGACTATCACTGCTAGCTCTGTTGGGCATTAGTAGGTCAACATGATATGCTACAATATATTGTATATCCCATATGGATGTAAAGTGGTTTCCAAATCACTAAAATTTCTTTAAACAAATATTGGCAAGAAATATTGTAAAATAATAGAGAAAAATATGAATCATGACCATGTGTATTTGTGGCTTAAAATGGTCAAAAATTCACTTTGACCAAAATTTTAGACTTGTTTCTTAATTATATGTAGGGTACTGAAATTTCAGTGGCTATTAACAATGAATCGGCTTAAGGGTTGCCAAACTAAAACCTCGTCTCAATTTTTAAAGCAGCGGCTCTGAATTGTGGTTGAATACAACTTTAGTTCTTGAGGTTACTATGATAACATGGCAGTAACTGAGTAAATAAGTCAGAAGTTACTAAACATCTGCAAAAATTTTTGCAAACGAATCATATACTTGTTCAGTATTTGTGCTTTTGTGAAACAGTGAAATTTTATTTTCTCAGAGCCATAATCTTTAAAACGCCTGCGGAAAGAGGCCTGCTTGGGAGAAGGCAAGTAGTTTGGGTACACTTTTTGGTGCCTTATGGCCAAAAGCCTTTGGGAGCGTCCTAGATTTTTCCTTCTGGATACTACATACAGACATGAAGCAAACCTTTCCAAGTTCCCATTTTTGTACCCTCTCCATACCTGAATTAATGTTAAATATAAGGTTGGCCAAAACATTAGTTTGGGTTTTTCCCATGAGATGTTACAGAAAAACCTGAATGAACTCTTTGACCAACCCAATATTTTGGGTTTAGAGCTTTAACTGACTCAGTAAAAATTTAGAAAAAAAGTAGAATTTTAGAAACTATGGACTATACAGGATACCTCCATTCCTCATTTCCATCTATGTGTGTACATACAACTTTAATGATCTTGTGCTACTCCTTTGATGGATTCAAGAGGTTTAAAAGTCCATTCTTACATGTTATAATTACCCTATGTGGTTTATAGCTAATAAAAGAAAGCATGATTTTTTTCATTGCAATTTTAAGTAGGCAAGAAAGAATCTGTTTATTTTAAAAAGTTATTTCAGTTTCTCCCCCATGTTTGAAACAGATGAGAACATTGGAAGGAAATATTGTCTCTGCTTTAAAGGAGCATTCCTTTATATTTTGTGAGCATAAAAGCTGAATGCCAGAATGCTTACCTAATGTGAATGAAGTAGGCCTATCGAAATGGTGTTTTGAAAGACATGCTTAAGAGAAGTGCAATCTCTTTTCATATTATTTTATGAACAGTAAAGATCCAGACATAAAACTTTTTCTCCAAGGAGAACTGACATACTTAGGAACTAAGTTCACGAGTTTTCAGAAAAGGTCTGACAGTTTCGATGAGATGAAAGATTGTTTAATAAAATTGCATGAAATACACTCTTCAATGTTTACAGTGGCTCCCTTTTCTTAAATGAGTTATTTAAAAACTTTCTTTAAATTAGCATTATGTGAAGTATTTCAACAGATTGGTTTTAGTTCAAGATTTTTCTCATTAATAATATGGCTCTCATGCTTCTCAGCTTCTTTGAAAATATCATTAGTGTACAGAATATTGGCTACAGGTAGCCATATTGTATTGTGTGTTTGAAATTTGCTGAAAGAATAGATTTTAAGCGTTTTCACCACACATACACACAAAGGAAAGTATGTGAGATGCTGGATGTATTAATTGACTTGATTGTGGTAATCATTTCGCAATGTGTATATATATCAACTCATCATGTTGTAACATTGAAAGTGAAAGTTGTTCAGTCGTGTCTGACTCTTGTGACCCCATGGACTAGACAGTCCATGAAATTCTCCAGGCCAGAATACCGGAGTGGGTAAACTTTCCCTTCTTCAGGGAATCTTCACAACCCAGGGATCGAACCCAGGTCTCCTGCATTGCAGGCAGATTCTTTACCAGCTGAGCCACAAGTTGGGCTCAGAAGCCCAAGGGAAGCCCAAGAATACTGGAGCCGGTAGCCTACTCTTCTTCAGAGGATCTTCCTGACCCAGGAATTGAACAGGGGTCTCCTGCATTGCAACTGAGCTATCGGGGAAGTACACCTTAAATATATACAATTTTATTTGTCATTTACACTTCAATAAAGCTAGGAAAGAAAAAAAGACACCACCAGTTTATACTAACAATTTTTTTTTTTAGCTCTTTGCCTTTGGGTCAAAAATATCTTTCTGTATTTAACATAGGGCCTGTGTTATAAAAATTAGCTGCTGGATACTGATGATGTATTAAAGACAAATGAAGATGCCAGAGCTAAGGTCAAGCATCTCATATTTTCAATATCTTCTCTCCCTATGTTTGTCATCTGCCTTAAAATTAGCATAAACATTTTCCCTTATGTATTCATACTGCTATGTTTGTGTCTCATTGAAGGTATCATCAAACCTAGAAATACAGTATTTTCCATTCCCTCTGCAAACCATTAAACAAATAAGCATAATATTGATATTTAAATTTGTAAATGAATGTGTTAGAATTGGGGTTAAGCCCAATGCTACATAAATTATTTAGTTTTTTGTTTTCAAATTTTATTTGAAGTCATACATGTGTGTTGTACTTTTTATAACATAAAGGTCTCGATATAAAGATTGAGTTAATTTGGTGTACTTTTTAAAAAAATATGATTTGTTCTAAATAAAAGAAGAAAGTTGGAATGGTTGAAAAGTAAGAATTAATGCACTTCTGTTTATTGCCATAATTTATCTCTCATCCATTTGAAAGAAATTTGGCTCTCTTGAAGTCAGTTCCTATAGAAACTTGTAGCCAAATGTCAGACTTTTCTTTACTGTTCTATCTCAGTCACCCTTGTTGAAAGAACAGAGAATTTTATGCAGTTCCCTTTAACTTTTTGTTTTGTGTATGGCCAAATATGGTTGGCAGTATGTTCTCTTAAAAGCTAAACTTCTTACACAGATGTCTCACGGTCCTCAGTTTTAGGGCCATAGCATATAGTTGTATATGAGAAAATCGTGCCAGAGTTAAGCAAAAAAAAATGTTTTGTTTTTAAAAGGAATAAAATGCTCTAGTTAGCCACTTGCAGTGTTTAGAAATAAAATAGAAAATGAAATTCAGAAACAGTCATCTCATGTTGTTCCTTTCTTTTCTAGATATCTAAATTCAGAGAAGCTTTGATGAAAAGAAATGTTATATACTTTTGCAAATATGTTAAAGAAAAGGCAAATAATCTAACTTTTACTACAGGACAAATAGTAGATTTCCCAGTTCCCTCCTTTACTGTTCTTGCTTAAACTAAGTCTCCCTGTTCCAATGCGTAACTGATTCTAAACCCCATCTCTCACGTCACTTCCTGTTTCTGTTCCTTAGTACAAAAAGCAGTCCTGAAATCAATTCTTTGTGGTCACACAACAATGTCTGGAACTAAATCATCTAAGTTATAAAGCAAAATGAAACTAGTGTATGACATAATCCATTCTTTGCCTCTTTAATTTTCTAGCTCTTTGTTTTGGAACTTTAGAGAAAAATAAAATCAAGTAACATAATCTTATATTTTCAGATGTTCTTAAAAGTTTTCATTTTGTTGTTTTGGTTTCCATTCTTCGTGTTAATTTATGCTGATTTGATAAAATTTTACTCTTGTGACTAAACTATAATACACTGTAAGTTATAAGTCTTAATTCTAGTTTTGGAGTAAAAATTATATGCCCTGAAGCATCCAATCAAATTGTTAATTTAGCTTGAGTGGTAAGTTTATTTTTTTTTTTCCTGTTCCCTTCTTACTGAATCTGGCTCAGAGAAAAGCTGTTCTTTAATCTGAAAATCTAAAAATAACAGATGTGATATGCAAATTATCATAACATTTTCCTGTTACTGTAGAAAGCTGAATATTTCCTAAGTGTGAACAAAAGGAGTTCATACAGTTTTCAACTGAAATATATTTGGCTTTTAAATGATACTAATGTTTGGAAAACATATATTTTTATTAAATATGTTTTGGTTGCTTATTATTAATCAGAATATGTTAAAATATGTTAGATGAGTTAAAAAGGACTGAAGGAAATATCTGTTGACCTATGTAGATGTACAATTTCAATTTTAAAATGGTTTTTGCATGGACAAGGTAGAGTCTTCTTATTTTTATCCCCTACAAAAAAACCAAAAACCAAGAAATTTTATGAATCATTTCTAGATGTTTTCTTGTTTTATTCTTTATAGATATATGATTTTTATGTCTCCAATTAGAAATTTCCTTTAAGATTTTGTCCTGTGAAAAATAAAAATAATTAAAGAGTTAGAATTAAAAGTATCATATATCTAACAATCAGCCATTGCATTATAATATAATCTGATTAGTGACAAATTATAAGAATACTGAAGGAAACATATTCTACTTGTATAATTACAGTTGGCAAACATCTTTAAATTTTATGTCTGATAACCAAAATGCTATTCTTACTTTCCTTATCACTGAATTACGAAGTACTTTAATTTCACCTTCCTTACAGTAATTTTATTTTCCAGTGTTAGTAAAACTCATACTAGGTAGAATTTGTGTCTGTCTTTCCTGTGTTGCAGGCACTGTTCTAAATGTGCTGCATATCTATCCTACTTGATCTTCCCACAGGCCTGGAGAGGTGGGTGCCATCATAATACTCATTTTACAGATAGGGAAGCTGAGGTACACAGACAGGAAGAGATTTTCCCAAGATTATATGGTAAGAGGTAAAACTAAGATTTGAACCTAGGAAAGGTATCTCTAAATTTGATATTCTTAACTACTACATTCTATTCCCTTTCTGTAGTTTCAAGGGCAGGATAGGCTCTGTCCCATTATAATTTCTAAGTCCAGCAAACTTGAAATCAGAATGTAAAAAAGCAAGGTTTTTTTTTTTTCTATTTTTTTAAAGGAATAACATTTTCCTACAGAAAATCTTTTCAATCTGGCCTCAAAACAAGAAGATAACATCTGGAATTGAATTCTGTTGTTTATTTTCTTCTGAACTTAAGAAAAAGAGTTTAATCTCCAAGACCACCCTAATGACATCCAGACCACCAACAGGATTAACTGGCACTGAGAACTCAGCATATGTTTTACTAGATACAGAAAACCAGGATCCTATCTGCAGCAATAACAATGAACAGATAAGGCGTATGTATTCATGCAGACAAATATATATATTTAGGATGTCTAAGATTGAGTGGCAGAACATATAGTAACTAAATGAGTCATATTAATGAACTTCTAACTTCATTAAGAGATTCCCTTTTGAATGTGGACATATATGAACATATCAGACAGCTCCAGAGAGTTTCTCTGATTTTACTTAACTTGAGAAACAGTCCCTGTTTGCTCTCCTCCACACCAAATATTATAGAAAACAAAGTTTTGGAAAAATAAATGCCATTTTGCTGAAGCAATAATTTCTTAATCTGACTTTTCAAAGCAAATATAACTTTTAATAGGTTCTGGATCCTTTATCTTCAAATTTTACATCTTTGGGGAACACTAAGTTTTGCACTCTTCTTTGAACTTTTCATTTTGTTCACTAAGATTACATTTTGACGGCAGTTCTTGACCTCAGTCATGGAAAATAAAAGGGTTGTATTAGTTAATCTGAAAGGAATCCATCTCTTCTGTGTTTTCATTAGGCGCAGACAGAAATTCTAGTGGTTAATGTAACTTCCCAAACTGCAGTTAACAAATGATTTGTGTAAGACTTGCTATCTCGTTTTTTCCGTTGTCATTGTGACATGAAACAGGCCAAGTTTCCCGTTTGAAAACTCAAGATATTTGTTATACCACACTACCCCTCTCCTTTCTATTTTTTTTTCTTTTCAACGTGGAAAACAACAGCACTGCACTTTTTTCTAAGGAAAACTTTTACAAGAAACAGCCCTCTGAGACGTTTCCAGAAAGTTATTGTAGACCTGGAAACTTTACAAATGTTCTTCATGTCCAGCAAAGGCAATAACATCTTTCATCTTTAAAGCTTTAACTCTTAAGCAATCCACTTTAATCACTTCAAGGTGGTGATATCATTTGATGTTACAAAATGAAAGAACTGAGCTACATAATCTTTGGAACTCTGCGCCAGTCATCCACAGTGGAAACCATGGGGTTTCAGTAGATGGCGCTCTTCTCCCTGAGTGATTACTCAAAAGTCTTGCATGCAACTCTGGAACAGGGAATTTCGTGAGGGCTTTTAATTTCAACTCTACTCCTGGAAAACTCACATCCAACAGTTCTTGATTTTTTATAATGAGCCTGTAGATAAGACATCAACCCAAGAATCTGAATTAGTAAAAAGCACATAACCACAGTCTTTCTTTCTTTACCAGAATTGTTTCCGTGGCTTTGCTCTTTTCTCTTATAATAGAGATGTTTAATTTCAGAATTTAAGCAGAATCTGTTTACTTATAGGCATTTAGGTCATCTGATGATGAATACTCCAGAGATGGGAAGAAAATGCAAGGTATCATGAATGAAAAACACAAAATTTTGTATCAGTACTTTATTTACTTGAAGTTTATATTTTTACAGAACTGAAGATAATTTCTGGTTAAATTATAGAGGAGGCTCCTATTTGAAAAGTAGATTTAACAATTCAAAGTGTTAAACAAAAAAATTATCTTTTTTTTTTACCTTAGAAGTGCATTAACTCATATGTTTTCTAGGACAATATACAATTTTTTAGTATCTCTTATGAACAACAGTTAAAAAACAAGCAAATTCAGATATCCTGGATTTAGTGTTTGTTTTGTATCCTCTAATTATCTAAGATTTAACAGAATTTTTGTTCTAGTCTTAACCCCTAGTTACTTCCTAGTTGTGTAATCTTAGCTAAAGCACTGAAACTATGTTACGTGACTGACACTGATTTATGTGACCAACAATGTATTCTTCCCTTTTAAAAGTACAATTGTTTCTAGTGATTTTATGCTATATTTTTTCAATAGTTTGGCATGTTTCATTTTAAGGGCAACACAAACCAGAAAACTTGAATGAGCTTGATCAGTTATAAATCCCCTCTTAAAGCATAATGGAAATAAGCATAACAGAAAATAGACTCTCATAACCTGTGGTGAAGAACTGATTATCTGAGTCTATTTACAGTGGACTTTAATTCTAAAACAATTGAATGCCCACAATTCATTACCACACTGGGATTATCAGAGTAACAAAATATAAGCTGAAACATTAGAACACTTTTAATTAAAATAAAATTTTATCTCCCTGCCCTAATAAAACAATATAGGTAATAATTTTTAATATTTTTATTTACCAACTAATAAGCTATAACTAAAATACTTATGTCAAATATTCTAAAAATATCAGAAACTTTACAAATATTCACAAAAATAGTTATATGTTATATGTGTAAAGTTATATACAGAATTTTGAAAATTGCCATAACATTCAAGTCGATTTCCTAAGTTTTTGAATATTATTACCATGTGTTTGTGTGTGAGTATGTGTGCTTGACAATATTTTATCAGTAACATACCTATTTTCTTAGCAAAGTAGTATTTAATATTTAAAATTCACAAGTAATATTTTAAAATATCATTATAAAGTTGTGGAATCCAGCTGTGTAAAATTGATGTTGGCATTAGTATGCAAATTGCAACTGTCAGCCACTAGGTGGCGAGTCTTTGTATCAATACTTAAAACTTGGCATGTTTATAAACTACAGGAAATATAAAACAGATCACATTTCTCCATTGGTTCAAGAAAACATGTGAATTAAATAGAACTTTCACAGATTTGTAAAAAGACCAAAATTTTGTGAGGACCTGTTTTATGTTCCAGAAAATTTGTGTGAGTAGACTAGAAGTTAGTGTTCATTAGGGCTGTTCTGTTTCTATCTGGTATTCTCAAGACATTTATAAGAAACCCATACCCCAGAACTACATACGACTATTCTCAATGTGTTGAACATTCAGCCACCTCCTATAACCTTCCTATAGCTAATCTATCAGAAAGATTTTTTTAAAAAACCTGCAAGAAAAATAAGATATACTATTTTAAAACAATTTTTTTTCATGACAAACAAAAACAGTAAGCTGAACAAAATCTTTTTCAACTTCTTTTAAGCCTAAAAGCATCCGAGTGTATCACCAAAATTTCATGGCTATTTATTATGCTTTGAAACTAAAGGGAAAATGAAAAGAACTTATATGATATAAAGATACTGTAGGTATTAAACACTTTTTCCCCTCTGAAGTGGGAATGAGAAGAAAAATAGCCATAATGATTGTAAAAGACTATAACCACCAAGCAACCGCAAATATTTTGTCACTCTTTTGAACTAAATGCAAAAGTTTTGTAGTCTTTCCAGTAGATGAGAACTTTGTGATTTTTTTCCCCAGGAAATTAGGAGAATTTAAGAATATTTAAAAAGGTAAAAGATTTGATTGAGGTGGGGGTGTGGTAGAAGTCATTTGATATTTTAGCCAAGGACTGGGAGTTGTGACATCTTCTGGGAGGATAGGATGGGGAGGGAAAGAGAGGAGGAGGGAGCAAAGAGGGCTGAGAATTCCAGGGAAGGAAAGGCCGAGGAGACAGGAGGAAGAGAGAAAAAAGATGGAGGCACATGGAGGACACTTGGGGTGAGGGAGAGAGTGATAGAGAAAGAGGAGAGGGAGGAGGAGATGTGGGCTTGCCTGGGGAGGGGGTGGGGTGACAAGTGAAGGAAAGACAAGGGGGAGGAGGTAGCAAGAGGCCTAAAGGGGTGGAGAGAAAAGAAGGTGGAGAAAGGAAGGGAGAAGAGGAAAAAGGAGAAGAAATAAAGGGAACAAAGAATATGACTGTTTCTTTTCCTTTGTGACCATGGGCTGACTATAACTGAAGCGAGTTCATTGGGTGTGTCCCCCTACTTACATACACAACCTGTGAGGACATTAAAGACATGATATTAAAAATGAAAAGCTGTTTTCAGACACATGTTCACTAAAGCTATAGGCTTAAATGTAAACCTTTTTATTATGTGTGTGTGGAAATGTAGATATAAAGACTTCTTCTAGCATCTTCAAATTTAGCACTTCAAGATTTATTTCTATGAAAATTTTAATTCTAATGTGTCAGATATTTTCATGACTCTGAGAAACATATAAATTAAAAGACATCTTTTCACACAGTGAAATAATGAACCAAACATGGTTTCGAGGAAATTAGAACATGAAAATCACTGCTTGCACTTATTAGAAAATAGAGCAAATCAACTTTTTGAAGTCAAACAACACTAGTATCTTTACCTTGTTTGCATAAAAGTCAAACATTCCTATTAAAAATATTTTCATAAATCTTCTTTATTAACATAAAAGCAGTTAAAATGTAGAACATGCAAAAACACTAGACCCTTAACAATAAAGTATTAGCAAATACATGTTAATCAACTGTGTAAGTGCTTGAAACCGAAAAAAATAGAAATGGTGAAACTTCTTTGCAGTTTGAACCTGTTTAAAGAACGCTGAAGATACTGCTGCTATTTTATAGAAATATATTCAGTGATTCAAATAATATATAGTATTTCCCTTCAGACTATACTTAAGGCATGCTATTTTTTAATTATCTTATCTTACTGAGTAAACAATGCTTAATACTCTATCCTGACAAAGAACCCAGCATACAAAGGAGAGCATAAAAGTATTACAAGAGACCAATAACTTCCAGATTGCTTAGGGAAGCATTCCAAGATGTTAACAATCCAGGATGGGAACTTTTTAAAGCCGTTTAAAGAGTTTCCAGTGCCGTTAACATGAAAACAAGTTAAGACAAGAACATCTTTATCTTCAACCGGAGAACTTTTAAATACAGAAATGACAATATTCTCTTTAAGCAAATATAAAAGGCACCATCCTGGTCAGTCCTACATTTCACAGCTGGGAGCTGACAGACAAAATTAGCATTTATGAGACAGATTTTCCCTTTCTACCTATTTGTAAGGAGAGGTAAAGACAAAAAGCCCACAAAGTTTCTTGAAAGCAATACCTACTCACCTTCCTGTTGTGCCAAAATAACAGTGGGATGAAGCAGAGCGAAAAGTAACCAGGTCCCCTTTTGCACAAAGCTCATCATGTCTAAATATCAGACATGAGACTCTTTGTGCAAAAAGGAGAAAAGAAAAGCAGGTCAGAGTAGCACCATCAGTTGTTCCCTGCCCTTCAGCACCGGGCCCGTCATAAAACTCAGCCACTGAGATTCCTGTGCTTTGGCCTTAAATAGGAAAAAGTTTGGCTTCCCTCACTTTCCAGCCCCTTTCTGAAATATGAGAGCGGCACCCATCCCCTCAGCAGTAAAAGAAATGATTAATATGCCTTTTTCCCTTATGGAAGACACAACCCACAAAGAAAAATGGCACATCTGGAGTTTGTGTGCATCTGAGTATGTATATATTTGTTACATATTTTAGTCATGTGTATATTTGCATAACTTAAAATATATATCAAAATGCTCTGCCTTGAGTTTTAATAAAAGAATTACATGTGTGTATTTTAAAATAACCCTTTATTAACAGCTGCATAATTTTGAGAAATTGCCTGATGCCCATTTTTTGAGCATGACTAATTTGCAACCTTGATCTTCCTAGAAGATTTTTATATTGGGATTTTGCCAGAATCCCCCCTAACTCAATTTAAATAGGGAACTGCAAAAGATTAACTGAAAGAAAAACCTCTGTTTTTCCCTTTCATTCATCCACCCACTCTGAGTCCTGGAAATTCAGTTTCAGGTAAATGTCAACAGACATGTATCTAAGGTATGTTTGAATGGCACCTGAAAAGTTAGATGCTTATCTAGAGCTGTTTCTATTTCTCACAAATTTCTTTAGCCAGCCAAAGAGGGATTCCTTGTGAGATTTCAAATTTTATGCTGCTTGTAAAAGCTGAAATGGATTTTTCTAGAGGAAAATTTAGCCTTTCATGTCTTGACTGTGTAAGAAACAGAAAGAGAAAGAGCTTATCATGTGAAATATCAAAATAGTACCAGAAGTTCTCATTTTATCTGGATAGGTATAAATACTAGTATAAATATTTCCAAATTTAGATTTCCATGTGTCTAATTTCCAGACCACATTAACATAGCTTTTCACTGTATTTATTTCTGTATGTGGGGAGTAATTTCTGGGTTGTATTTGAAAGAAGGGCAAATACCATTTATAGGTCTTTGATAAATCTTTGCAAGAAAAATGTGCTTATCCACAGTACCAAGTTATTTCTAGCTATCAAGATATTTCTTTATACCCTAATCATCAGCCCATAGTTCCTTCATTTTTCTCTATATTTTGGATGAGCTACTGAGTTTTAATCATGATCACCTGCATTTATTTTATTTTTGCCATGTATGTCAACTTAACCATGCCATCTCCATGCATGTATGTGCACATAAAATTCTGCCCACCTCACAGCAATTCATGGAAGTAACTCCTCTAAAGCCCAGTTCAAAACTTTCCTCCATTAAACTTGTTTTCATTTTCTTCTTTCTCTTTCTGCCAGTTCATATTACTCAATTTTTACTCAATTCACATGTTATCTGTAGAATCCCAGGTTACATCCATGCTATAAGTGAGGAGAGCTGTACACAGGCCTCCCTATAGGCCCAGTTACAAACAGCACACAGATGTTCCAATATAGATGACATGATCTGGTGACAGGAAAAGAAAACCAGTTGGACCAATCTCTTGTACATCTTCTGATTTTAAACCAGAGATTCACTACTTAAGGGGGAAAAAAAAAGGTAATGATTGAACAGTCATGAAAACAAGCTCTGCTCTTGGATCATAGAGGACATGTTAGGGGAAAAGACTGTTATATCTATCTTTCTATCTCTCAATCATCTTTATTTTATACTTAAAAAAAAAAATCCCCTTTTGTTCAAACCAATTCAGAAACATGGTTAATTTTTTCCTGGTGTCTTTGACACTTGTGTGAAAAAATTCATGTATCTGTACACATTATCTTATTATTTCAAATGATAAATAAAAGTTGAAATGCATTAAATTTCATTATAATTATAATTGTTTTCTCATATGGAAAGTTAGATATGTTAGTTTTAAAATAATGCTTTTTATGCCTTATTTCAGGCATTACATATACGATTTCTACTGTAATTTTTGTCTTAAAATTCTCAATTTGATATCTATTCAAATAAAATTTTTATACCCATAAGAAAAATCCATGATCAATGTGCTCATTAGAAAAGTTAGTTGATACTTTGCACAGACACACACACACAAATTGTGTTTTAAGATATCCATGAGAGATCCAGAGATAAATCTCATAATCCAAATTTTCTGATTTAGCATTCTTTACTACCTCGAGTATATTGAGGTCCTGCACCTGGATCCTTTGTAGTCTATGTCCCAGATCCTATTTTTCTTCTTCAAGCCAAAATGTTTTATAATATGGTATCTAGATGGATGTGGATCTCAGTTGGTGTCATGACTGGTTGAAATACACACACTGGTGAATTCTACTGTGCAATTCAAGAGCTGATGTCCTCATAGTAACCTAGACACACATTTCTTTCTATATATCCTTGATTTCTCTGATATTAGCCAGCTCAAACAGACATGTCATTTTGTGCTCTGGCTTGCATCTAAAGTTTAACACAAATCTAAACACCCACACCAACTAAAGCACTGATTAATCTGGTTCTCCTTTAACAACAAAGAGTGACTAGAAAGATGAGGCAAAGCCAGGGTGTGGCAGATTATCAAGCAAAAATTCAAATCTTTTCCAGTTCAGTGGAAAACGGAGCTTGGGAGAGATGCATAAGCACAGCTGTGATAAACTCAGTAGACCAGTGAATGTCAGCAGTGCTCTCTATAATAGCAATAAGAAAATCAATTACCTCCATCATGAAAACCACATGAAAATCTCTCTGTCTCTCTCACTTGTATTGCTTCATATGTGATTTTCTTTAAGCAAAAGAGATGCATTCTTAATGGACATTTTTTATATGCTTTCAAATCACTATAAAACACTTAAAATGTGTCTGTGGGAAGATTTACCTAAAAATATACTGAATCCACAGCAGAATTGCAGCCTAAAATATGATAACTTACAATACAATTGTAAAATACAAGATAAATTTTCTTTGCTACTCCTAGAGAAGTGGGTCAGTGGTAAAATCATGTTTGGAGAGATGTGTTCCTTTAAAAATAATTTAACCAAATACTAATATGCATATAGAAGAGCCAAAACATGATTGAAAATGTCATGCTGTAGTGAAGGACTTGGGCATATCTACCCATAGATTTATCTAAGATTGAGGCTATGAGATTGGTAATGGGACGTAACAGGCAAATTTTTGAATGATTACCATGATCACTTCTTCAAGACCCTTTAATGTCTTCTTATTCCCTGAAGCAGAGTTAATTGTCCCTTTGTTTTTGTTCCTATAGAACTGTGTTGATAACTACTTCTCTTTAACACAGAAATTTTACTTTGGTACAGGACTCACATTTCCTTGATGTTTAATAAATTGAAATGTGCTCATTTTGAAACACTAGTATCTCTGTTCTTATCGATTTTTTTTCAATATCCTTTGCTGTTAAGCCTGAGGTCCAGCATTTCTCTCCTTGCATTTTTCAGCTGAAAATTACCCCAAGATTGAACAGAAAGTTCAAAGAGGTTACATGACCCTCAAAATTACTCATTGGAATTGGAATGGGAATTAAATAGCACATTTTCCAAAATTTTTTCACCATGTTTTCCACTTGAATTAGTCACTGATGTGGTAACAATATTTTTATGCAATTTAGGAACTTGGTGAATACATTTTTTTTAATGCGGGATTGTAAAAAGATGGAAAAAAGAGAAAGGATACTGTTGTAGAATTAATGACCGATTAAAAACGGAATATTCTGATTTTGGCTCATCATTAATCTTTAATTTCTGGTGTTGCTGTAACTGTAAAAGTTTTGAGTTAATCCTTATTAATTTATACTGAATGATGGAGTTTAATCTTAGGGCATTCAAGAGAATTTACATATGTGTTTGTGTTTCTATATGTGTGGTTTGTGTGTAAGCTTACATATATACACACATGGGCATATATTTTAAAATATATTCACATACGCTTTTAAAGTTTGACAAAACTTTGAACAAGTAAAATTTCATGGAAACTGCCTTAATATACGTGTTTGAATTGTGAAAGTTTATGAAATATTGTAATTATTTCCTCCTGGAATGAAGTCTTTATATACTTATGTTTTAGTGATATTTGCCATCTTAATTTTATAATTATGTTTGAAAGTTTATAGAAAATTAGAATCAATCTCATTACCTAACATACTGACTCATCTCAAAACAGTGTGATTATTTTATAAATTCTTTTGTAATTTATAAATTATAAGTTTTGTCTTAAAGATTCTGGGATGCAACATCTCATAGGAGTTCAGAAGTTCTCTGTTGGGTCTTCAGTTAACTTAATTGTTTTCAGGATTGAAGCCCCACTCTGCAAATCCCACTAGACTCTCTATCAAATAGAATTTGTCATCTGAGTCATACTTAGGAATTTTCAGCAGTATCCAACACAGCTGCAATAGCTTTTCAAATGAAGCCAATTTTGTCTGAAGATAAAAAGAAGACCCAAATTATGGTCTTCTGATAGGACCATGAGATAGGCCAAAGCCAAACTTATTGGATTTACATGCTTCAAATAGAGTAATTTTAATTCCTCTCAATATTTTTATATTCAGATATTCCATGGGGGGCTATATTTAGGGTCTTTTAATCCAGATAGTTTCTTAGAACAAAGAAATTTAGAGCCATCTGCTTCTCTCTCCCCAAATAAATGGAAGTAAATGTGGCTTTCCTAGGCGTAGATTATGACTGTTACTCTGCACAACTAACCTTTCTTTAGGTCAGCATTAATGTTCATGTAAAAAATATTCTGATTGGTTATCTGAAGACTGCATTTTTGTCTATACATTATATCATGTTTAAAGAAGCTCTATATTGAGACTTTTTATTGGTCTATGGAATAACTCAATATTAGATTCTTGGTGGAAGAAAGCTGTGGTAAATAGTCTCCTTTTGTCCCAAAAGATTGAAGTGTTGCCCTTTGGAGTCTTGGCTTTCATGTGACAATGCCCATTTTAGTAATTTTGCTTTATATGTATATATATATATATGTATGTATACATATATTTATTTTATTCCTGTTTATAGGCTATTCTTATTTTTAACTTCCATTCCCCTTTTTAAAAATCATGCACAGCAGTAAACACAGTCCTGTGTCAATCATAGGTAATAGGTAATAAATGTAAAAAAAATAGAAAAGAATGGATTGGTATGGAATAGTTAAAATATTAGGCATTCTCTTTCCACCATCTTGGGACCTGTGGAGGCCTGCTGGGAATAGACTTTCTAAAATGCAGATATGTCTGGAAGGCTGTAGTCCAAGACCATTTCTCCTGGCTTAAGTAGGATCTCCAGAGCCAGACAGAGCGCCACATAGCTCTTCCTAAAATTGAAGATAATAATCCCTGAAATAAAACTGAAGTCTATTTGGGCAAGAATTGTTCTTTCGTGTACAAAGCGAAGAACACAGTGACTCCTGGTGGCAAACCAAGCAAAACCAAAAGAATCTGGGCAAGTCATTCCACTTGTGTTCATGGAAACAGTGGCAGGGTTAGTGCCAAATTCTGAAGCAATCTTCTGCTCAAGCCACTGGACACAGAATCTATGTGATGCTGTTTCCCTCAAGATTTTAAACTTATTGAAAATAAATAAATAAAAGTGTGTGGGGAAGTTAGAGTTTAATAATATGAACATTTCTTAAAATTACCGGACCCATACCAGGAGTCCACCTCTGCCATTCACCATTTTATAGATGTTAGCTACATTTCATGAAATAATTAAGTCAAAACATCTGACTAATGAAAATAAGCCACTCCAAGTAGAAAGTTTCCATATAAAAATTATGCCATCCTGATTATTCAAAGTGTTAATCTTGGATGATCATACTGAGTAGATTCATGTTATTTTATTTCTATTCTTTCATGTCCAGTTACTGACTCCATTGACCACCCCACCCCAACACTGTTTTAGATAATTTTTGATATGCAATTCATCCTGATTCAGACACTAACTTCTTAACAAATCAAAGGCTCTCTTTTTCCAATACCTAACATATTTATTTGTGTTTGTGCCTTTGCTTATGCTGCCTTTCTGTCTAAAATGAGCAGAGAAGGCAGTGACACACTACTCCAGTACTCTTGCCTGGAAAATCCCATGGATGGAGGAGCCTGGTGAGCTGCAGTCCATGGGGTCGCCAAGAGTCGGACACGACTGAGTGACTTCACTTTCACTTTTCACTTTCACACATTGGAGAAGGAGATGGCAACCCACTCCAGTGTTCTTGCCTGGAGAATCCCAGGGACGGGGGAGCCTGGTGGGCTGCTGTCTATGGGGTCGCACAGAGTCGGACACGACTGAAGTGACTTAGCAGCAGTAGCAGCAGTAGCTGCAGCATCTCTATATGCTCGACTCCAATTCAACTTTTAACACTCAACTCAAGATCTTTGATTCAGAAAATCTCTTTGATCCTTCCTGTTGAGATCTTTCTCCTCCTCTTCTAATGTTCCTTACCCTTCTCATGGCTTTTAGTTTCTTTTACAGTATCTTATCTTTCTTGCTAGACTGAAAGCTACTCCAGGCCAATATTCAGCCTTATTCATCATGTTATACCCAACAGTAACGATTACTGGGTCTTACACAACATGCAATTAATAAATGTTAAGTGTCACATGAGTTACAATATGAATGCATGTGAAGTAATCTATTTCTTTGTATTCTTTAGAACTGATGCAATTTTTAATAAGTTAATTACTTTCAGTATTTCCATCAACCTGAAAAAAGGAAGGTCACTCTTTCCAGGATAGGAAGTCTTTGGAAAATGGGTTTTTAAAACTTACAGATGTTATGAATTTATTTCCAAAATTAAAAAAAGTAAACAATAGGACTAGTTAGCAAACAAATTGAAAGCAGTTGAACTCTGTGTTTCCCACAAGTATCACAAGTAAGAGAACATTGAAAATAATAATTTTTTAATGGAAATAAATGTAAGTAATTTACCAAGGAATGTAAGAAAGAATGACAGGTTAATTAAAAAAAATAAACAATTGAGCTAGAAATGATCACAATTTTCATCTGTTTTATTTTGGGGATAAATAATTTTAAATGACATATAAATGAGTATCATGAGAACAAAACACTTTAAAGAGGAGTTATCACACTTTTGAACTGTTTCACTTCCTTTGACTCAATTTCCTTGCAGTCAAAATTTTAAAAAGAAAAAAAAAGTAAAATAATCAAGTCATCAAAAGACTGAAATTTCCCTTCTCTTTCACAAATACAGGCACCTCACACATAAAGTAAGACAAATGTTGAATGCTTGCTTTACTGGCTTAAATTCCTTGGAGATGTATGTAAACACCAGTCGGTTTAGTTGAGTATCCCTAGGAATATATAGAAGTCAGATAATAGTATTATCAAGAGTACCCCTGTGTGTAGGAATCGCAGTCCAGTTTTTGGTTGTTAGCATCAAGGTCAGCTCCAAAGTGAGCAGCCTCATTGACCTAGATTCAGCATCAGGGTTGTATCACTCTTGATTGCTGCCTGGTGTGAGCTGAAACAGTTACTCCTAAAATATCAGTTAGGGTGTGACTGGCAATGGGAGGCCAACAGTTAAAGGTTAATAGTTGGAGGCATGATGTGATCAAACTGCAACGGGTTGTGTAAAAATTCATTGACCCTCCTCATCTCCCAATTTGAAGTGATGTACACAACACATTTTGTGATGGGGAAGGGAAGAAATAAGAAATAAATACATTTGCTAATTATTAGTTGTGATGACTAACTGATTAAGAAGAAATCCAGAGCTAAAATAAGGCTCTTGAATTATTTCAAAATATCAGAGTTACTATTTCCTATTTGAAATATAATCAAAAAAGGATGGACTCTGAAATCAAATAGACTTAGTGGAGAAAAAGGGGAGATGATGCATCTTGAGAGATTTCACTGAAATTAACATCAAGTTGAAGAAGGTAACTTTATATCTGCACTTTTTGCTACAGCAAACACCAGAACAAAATATGGCCAGACAGTCAGCTGGGACAGCATGACACACCACTGGAAAAAATGATGTCGAGTGCAAAATTAACAAGAAAAGTAAAATCATTGTTGAAGCCACGTTACCATCCCCTGCTCAAAATTATATCTGATTCTCTAGACAGTTCATTTGGAAGATTCCCCAAAACAAAAGCAGAGAAATTACATAAATGGTTTTCCAGGCCAACCTTTCTGATTTGCGTGCCGTAAGTTGCTTGCAGTGTTTCTCCAAGCAAAGAATCCAGGAAAATTTCTAGGGGTTGTGTATTTTGGAATCTCACCAAATTGCTAATGATTGTAGCCATACTAGTTAGCAAAGTCCTTCCTAGCAGTTAATAAGAAGAAAGGGTGACCAGTGAACTAGAAGAAACAACAGCAATGATGACCAGCACCTTGGGTACCCATGTGTACTGACCATGATGTTAGCTCTCTTCTCAGCTGTTTTTTTCCAGCACTACATTGGTACAATTAAGTTTTCTTCCCCTTAGCTAAAAAAAAGGTGAAGAGAATACTTCTTATTTCCTCTTCTCAAAAGTTTAGAACTTAGGGGAAGTGGGCATCAAGAGTTTGGGATAAAGAAATCTTAAGATACAGGATTTTAAAATATTGAAAAACAATGCCAAAATATGGGCCATATTGATTGGCCACTTGCCAAAGTGACTCATTTTCTGGTAGTTATTTAGTTATGATAATTTCTTTGATTACTCATGATTATTATTTTGTATTTTCTGCAAGAATGAAAGCTCCCTGGGGAGAGGACTGGGTTCTAGTGGTCACTGTGTCTCTGGCACCTCGCTGGTAGTCTCCAAGAACAAGTACTTAGTGAGAATCTGTTGACAGATGAGATGCTGAGAATTCAGTCTGATACAAAGGATTCTAAGCTTTCTGATGATTTCGTTATTTTTCCAGTGTAATTTATATAATTCAAACTTAAGTGAAAGGCTTCCTAATTCTCAACCTAGAATAGTGGTTTTATAAGATAATCATTACTTTAGAATAAAAAATATCGATCTGTAAAGTCATGACATTTTTCTTCATTTCTTATTTTTTTTAGTCCCCAAATAAAATCCCTGCCAAATGAAAGTAATGCAAGAAAACTCAAATAGTTTGCCAGGGCAAGTTTATTAACATTTTTCCAAATAACATCTTATTTGAATTATTTATTTTGAATCACCAGCCAGAAGATAATTCTTTTTAAAGCTTATAAGAAAATGCTTGGCTTGTAAATGTTAGTTGGCCTTGACAAAGGCGAGGAATGGGGTTCAGGAAGAGGAAGAGTGCCTCCCACGATTAAAATATTCTCAGCAATTGTTTTTGATTGTGTCATTTAACTCCTTAGCCTTAAAGAATGTTGGGGCTTCCCTGGTGTCTCAGCAGGTAAAGAATCTGCCTACAATGCAGGAGACACAGGTTTGATCCCTGGGTCGGGAAGGCAACCCATTTCAGTATTCTTGCCTCGATAATCTCATGGACAGAGGAGCCTGTTGGGCTATAGTTCCTGGGGTTGCAAAATGTAGATTGAAGCAACTGAGCACATCTTAAAGAGTGTTAATGCAGAGAGTTTTAATCATCTCAAAATGGAATCTGAAAAATATTAAATATCTAATGCTTGATGCAGTTCCTGGCATGTAAGTGAAACTGTTAGTCACTCAGTCATGTCCAACTTTTTGCAACCCTATGGGCTGTAGCCCGCCTGGCATATAAGGTGCTCAGTAAATTCCAGCTTAATAAATGAATTATGAAGTGGGTTTTCATGTTTCGATTTAATTGGTATGAAGAAGGTTATTTTCGTGAAAAAATAATTGTGGATGATTGTCTATGATTAAAACAATAAACAAAGCCTTTAATAATAATAATAGTAGTAGTAGCAATTTTTATTTAGTGTTTAGAATATACTAGCATTATTTTGGAGAAGAAAATGGCAACTCATTCCAGTATTCTTGCCTGGAGAATCCCAGGGACAGAGGAGCCTGGTGGGCTGCTGTCTATGGGGTCGCACAGGGTCGGACATGACTGAAGTGACTTAGCAGCAGCAGCAGAATTATTTTGTTTTATTTACATGTATTTATTTGTATACATATTTAATATAATATATAAAAATATATATAATATGTATATACTTTATTTAATCTTCACTACAACCCTATGAACGTGATGAATGCTATACTTGTTTTGCAAATGAGTAAAGTGACTTCCCAACTATCAAAAGGTTAGTGAACCCAGAGCCAAGATTCAGACCCAGGAAATTTGATTTCAGGATCCATTCTTTTGATCCCCATATATTAACAATAAGTTCAATTTAGTAGCCCTGAATGCTGTCAATCTTTAGAACTGTCAATATTTAAATGAGTGTTTTTCTCTTCAATGAAAACTTTGGAGTAGCTATATTTAGTTCATTTTTTTCTCTTAATTGCATATTTGTTTGAAACGTTATTTTCACTGTTTCCACTGATGAATTCACTAAGAGTAGACTTAGTTTTTTTTACCTACCACAAACAACTTGCTGCAATTTCTGGTGAAAAAGTAAGATGAAACAAGTCAAGTTGTGTAACATTGCATCAAAAAATAAAATGATGATAATGGTTGGTAATGATTCCAATTTTCTTTCATTTCTCAAAAAATGATTTTAAAGACAATCCCAGAGATTAGATAAAAAAGTGTTTTTTAAAATAATATATCAACTGAAGATGTAGTCAAAGGTGTATTTTTTCTGTTGTATTAGTGAAAAGAGAATAAAAAAGAAAAATCCCTCAGTGTTTTATGGAACTTAAAAATCAGTGAAAGAGTCCTTTAAGTCTATTGTCTTGACTTGAGATGGTGTGAATGTACATTTGAAAGCAGAATCTTTGTGTAGAATCTCATTCTTCTATTAAATTATATTTTTTAATATGATTTTTGTTTGTCTCAGTATCTGTTGGGACAACCCAAGTTTTATTGCAGTCAGCATTAAGCTAGGATTAGCCAAGCAAAACCAGAAAGTGAAAAATTGGGCTTTCCCTCCCTTCAGGGCTTGTCCATGTTGTAAACTGTACAAAATGATCCCATCCTGACAGTGCAGAAATGAACAGTTTCCAACAAAACTTACATATGTGGCAGGGAGCTGTCCCGAAATGACATACTTAGACAAATATTTCCAAAAGGATCACAGGATTGTCTTTACAACAGTATTTCACAGACTTTACAACATTTCTCAGCTGCATCTTCTCTTTATTGATTTCTCTATCATTTTTTTTTAAAGAGCTTTATTAATTTTCAATTTCTGCAAAGAAAATTTTTATGCAAATATTGTTATTTTGATATACATGTTTATTTAGTGCCAAGAACCAATTGAAAAACATAAAAAAATAGTTAGTTGGGGGACACTATGGATTATTAACACTAAAGCGGTTAACAAATTCCAATTTTTATTTGATTTTTACTTTAATCCTTCAATAGACGTGCTACTTGCTCTCACTTTATAAATTTGGATTTTCAAGAACATTGTCCACTTTCTACAGTTTTTCCTCCAAATTAGTTTCCAACAATTCTGGTAAGTTCCTCTTGGTGGATAGCAGTATTTCCTTGATGATTCCAACAGTTTATGATAAATTAACTAATTACACTATTCAAATACCTATTGTATACAAAGCAAAACACTAAATTTGTTATGGTATAAACAGAAAAGTAATACAATTCTTAGCCTTATAAAGATTATACAATTTACTTGATATTCTACAAATACTTACCCACTCCAGTGTTCTTGCCTGGAGAATCCCAGGGACGGGGGAGCATGGAGGGCTTCCGTCTATGAGGTCTCACAGAGTTGGACACGACTGAAGCGACTTAGGAGCAGCAGCAGCAACAAATACTTTGTTCAAAAAATCCTTTATTCTAAGAGAATAAATTCATTTATGAATTGATAAGTTTAAACATAATTTGACTGATTTATTTTTAAAAAATCATATACTGTGTATTTTTCTCCAATTAAAAATGTGTCAGTTATTTACTCAGATTTGTTTTCCCTTCCTGTAATAAGTTTTGTATTTCTACAGCAGTATCTGTTTTCCAAATAGCTCCCACAGAAATAGATGCATCTCTTCTCTGGACTTCACAGAGTATCATTCTTTTTCTTAGAGCATATTATTGTAAAACACAGGTAAAGAAAACCAAACACTTTGTTTTAATTGCATATGAAGTGGTTTCTGAACTAGGAGCTATTTAAGCTCTCTCTAGAACTGATATATGGATGCTTTTCACTTAAAGATCATGCTAGAATTTTTTGTACTATAAAAGAGGGGATTATGCCTTTTCTAGATTCATTCTTTTTGCTGTTCTTTATTTTATTACATTTGACTTCATTTTGTTTTTAATTGAGGTAGTCTGACTCATTGATGTATAAATCTTGGATGAGATGCTTCAGAATGAAGCAATAAGCTTACAAACTCTCACTACTAGTAGGTGGCATCTATTTTTTCTATTGTATATAGTTTGGTGAAATAAACTTAGAAAAAGGAAAAAAGAAACTTACCTTCTCAATCCAACTAAAGTGTTTCTTATAGCAAGATATCAAAGAAATTCACATCAAAATATGTAGCAGTTTTAAAAAGACTATTAGCCGTTTGATAAATATTGGAACTGTTAATATCCACGATCCAGAGATAGGGTGGTTAGCCTTTTTGTGACGCTTTGTTGAGTTATGGGGAGCATAGTCTTCATCTGGCCATCACATCGTTTTGTCAGTCATAGCAATTGAGTCAGATTCATACTGTCCTATAGAAAGCTCAAGGTCTTGCAAGCATGCATTCTTTTAGTATTTCTAATTAAAAGCTTCACTCTGATTTAGAAAAGTACTGACAATAATGTTACCCTTGTTTGTGCAGAGAAGAGTGAATATGCTTTAAAATGATAGGACAAAAATCTCAACATTACTACCTTCCCATTGGACAATTCTACATATTTGGGGCTAATTACATAGTGGGCTGATATCAACATAACAAAGCTATGTAAGAGATAAACATAATAACATTTATAATATGCTATTAAAACTTATTACATGCTATTAAAAATTATAGTATCTATTAAAAATCAGTTGCCCAAGAATATGGTGAAGAGACATGGCTGTGTACTAGTAGTACTTGTCATTGTATTTCACTCTCAGTTGTGTCCGACTCTTTGCAGCCCCATGGACTGCAGCACACCAGGCTTCCCTGTCCCTTACCATCTCCCGGAATTTGTTCAAACTCATTTCCACTAAGTCGGTGATGCCATTCAACCATCTCATTCTCTGTCATCCCCTTCTCCTCCTGCCCTCAATCTTTCCCAGCATCAGTGTCTTTTACAATGAGTCGGTTGTTTGCATCACATGACCAAAGTATTGGAGTATCAGCTTTAGCATCAGTCCTTCCAATGAATATACAGAGCTTAGTAGTTGTGTATTAGTAGTTGATGTGAAAAAAAATAGTTGATAGGTTTTAGTCAATCTTAGCAGGGAAATATGGCTGTTAAATTGGTCTATGCCCTCATTTATGAATTAGATGTTTACTTTTATGTATACTTAAGTGTATTAAATGTATATTAAATGTATACCTATTGTGTGCTAAGTGTTGTGCCTGGTATATGACTTAGTGATGAAATAGACCTGATCTATATCTTTAATAAATCTACAGTCTAGTCTGAAATGCTGACAAGAAGCAATTTCAACTCAGAGTGATAAATACTATGAAAAAGATGGTACAGAAACTTGTGAAGGCCACATGATCCTATCTATAGCTGTCAAGATGAGTTTTCCAGAGAAAATGATTTTCACAATGACATTTCTTCTATTTTCCGTCAACCTCACACAAAGAGGCTCATCCAGGTTACATCTAAATCCTAACCTTAGCCTGGTCTATAAAAGTCTTGCTACCCTTCCCCTCCTCTACACCATCAGGGAAAGACTGAACATGGTGTTGTTTCCAACTTCCTTAACCATCCAGAAAATTCTTATAAATGTGAAATTGGGCAGTGAAAGATTCTGACAACCAAAGGGCTTTTGTAGTATGTCTTCCCTCTCTTGATAGGAAACAGACTTGCATTCAGGTTGTACATCCCAGTACCTTTTTTTTCAGGACAGAAAGTAGGAAAGAGGATAGATAAATCTAAAAGGCAGATTAGTTACCCTTTATTTCCAGATCATAATGACCCAAAACATTCAGAGTTGGAGCAAACACATCTATAAAAGCCGTTAGCTCCTGAACAAGGCCTATTCCATACGATTGTCAATTGTGTTTACCAGTAAGTGTCAGCTGCTCAGTTGTGTCCGACTCTGCAACCCCATGGACTACGGCCCACCAGACTTCTCTGTCCATGGGATTCTCCAGGCAAGAATACTGGAGTGGGCTGCCATTCCCTTCTCCAGGGGATCTTCCCAACACAGGGATTCAACCTGGGTCTCCTGCATTGCAGGCAGATTCTTTACCATCTGAACTATTACAGCGGCTCTTACCAGTAAGAGAGAGTTTATATTCTACATTCTATTAAAAGAATTAGGTAATTTTATAACACAGTTGAGAAAATGCTCATGCATGTGCTCAGTTGTGTCCAACTCCTAGTAACCCATGGACTGTAGCCCCAAGGCTCTTCTGTCCATGGGATTTCCCAGGCAAGAATACCGGAATGGGCTGCTATTTCCTACTCCAGGGGATCTTCCCAACCCAGGGATCGAACCTGTGTCTCCTGCATTGCAGGCAGATTCCTCACCACTGTGCCACCCAGGCAGCCCCAAGACTTCTTTATGAAGTATCATTTTACAACTGTAGGAAGTGACAGGTTTATCCAGATTACTTTGAAGCTGTTTTTTTTGGGTTTTGTTTTGTTTTTTTTACTTTTGAGTGGTTTCCTTATCTTACTGGGGTTTGGAATCAGTTTATTTTCAGGGGTGTAACATTACAGCTTGCTAACCCTCAGTGAGCTTTCTTTTTGGTTTAGAGAATTCTTCAGTGGGAGTGTCCAAAATCTCTTTGTCTTCGGCTTTCCAAAGATTCTGTCTAGAAGTTCTCTCCGGGTCACGCGTCGCACATTTAAACATTGGTGTTTCTTTTGAATCCCAAGGCCAGGACGTATTTTAAGCTCGGGACTCATTTTAAGCCCAGGGTGGGTAAAAGCCTCTGGCTGAGCTGGGGCATCTGGCAGATGGTGATACTTCTGCTGATGGCTCAGCTGCCTCATGCAGTGACAATGGCTGGCTTGGCCGACATACACACCAAGGTCAAGAACAGCTTGTTCCCCTCAGGCACTCTGATGACCTCGCGGATGCCGATGGTGTTGATGCTTCGTGACGTCGGCGGGAGTCCATCCGGAAGCCTGAGGGTCACCTCCTGTCTTTTCCTCCTTCTGCACCTCACCAGTGTCCACATTCATGCTAATCCTATCTCCACTTTATTTTTCCAAAGGTGGCTGATTTTTCTTTCTCTTCCTGTCCACAACCTTCTGAAGATGGAGAGATTTAATTCTGTCCTCCAGGGTCTGCAGTATGAAATTCATATCCTCCTTGTCCAGGGCACCCCAGTCGATGCTGCACTGGGTTATTCAGCCTTGCCTTCACAGGTAAAGGTCTCTTCTTCAGCCTGGAGGCCCTCCCTGCACCTGGGGGCTGCAGCCATTCTGAAAATCAGTTCTGTGCTTTGGGCATTAGCTCTGTCTTCAGGAGCTGCTGTCACATTCAAAGCAGAGGAGTGGCACAGTTAGAAATGTGTCAGAGAAAGATCTTGGTGGACTCTAGCCGGGAAGAGTCCTTTGCCAAGACTGGAAGCATCAAAGAGGCTCCAGAACAGTCTATCAATGTGCAAGCATAGAGAGGGAAGGTGCAAAACCACTCAGAGAACACTTTTCATTCTTCTGCATCCTGCATGCTAAGTCGCTTCACTCCTGAGTCTGACTCTTTGTGACCCTTTGGACTGTAGACTGCCAGGCTCCTCTGTCCATGGAATTCTCCAGGCAAGAATACTGGAGTGGGTTGCCATTGCCCTCCTCCAGGGGATCTTCCTGACCCTGGGATAGAACCCGTGTCTACTGTGGCTCCTGAATTCCAGGAGGATTCTTTATTGTTCTTCTGCACTGGGACACTTCCAAATGGGAAAGTTGGCCCAGGATGTCACAAAAGAGCAAGGCCTGATCTCTTAAAAACCCTGAGTTTAACAGGGGAGAGGGGAGGGCTCTGGACAAGGCCCTACGGGACTGCGGAGAAAGAGTTCTAGCTAAACGTCTATTTTTAGAGTAGTCTTTGTATCAGTTCAGTTCAGTTATCACTTCAGTTCAGTTATCAGTTCAGTTGCTCAGTCGTGTCTGACTCTTTGCGACCCCATGGACTGCAGGACACCAGGCCTCCCTGTCCATCACCGACTCCCGGAGTTTGCTCAAACTCATGACCATTGAATCGGTGATTTACTCTAAGATATCTTTTGTTTTTCTTCCCTTTCTTCTCTTCCTCATTCTGGATTACTCCTTCCCAACATCTACGTGGTTTGCTTCCTTGTTTTCTGCAGGTCTTTGCTCCAGTATCACTGAGTACTTCTTTGACTATCTCATTTAAAATCTCACATCCTTACCAGCCCTCTGCTATCTCTTTCCTGCTTTATTTTTCTACTCACCACTTACGATCCTCTGATAGGCTATATATTTTACTTACTTTTCTGCTGTTGTCTTTTCAACTGGATTATAAATCCCATGAAGGCAAGACTTTTGTCTCTTTTGTTCTTTCCTGTAACTCCAGCACCTAATACTCAAGTACCAAGTATTAGACATAGTAGATATGAAATGAATATTTGTAAAAATAAATACATGAATAAATAAATCGTAAACACTTTCTTCACTCTGATCTCTTTCTTGAATGCCATGCCTTTTTACTCTGGAAATGAGCACTGTAGTCTACCTCTTGCCTGGATCAGGTAACACCTTATAGTTTCTTGCTTTCTAGGCTTCTTTTTACATTTGTTCCGTATACTATCTCTTGAGAAATTATTTTAAAGTCCAAATCTTATCCTGTCACTCACCAATTTATGGTTTTCCAATGGATTTCACCGCCCTTAGAAGAAAAACCTACATTTTAAGAAGAATCAGATTAGCTTTCCTCATCTCACTTTGCTCTCTCAGGTCTCACACTCCAAGTCTTCACTCTGACCAACCTAAACTACTTTGACTTCCTCTAACTCATCACTTTCTTTTGTACCTCCAGATCTTCACCTCTATTCAGCTTGACACACTCTTTTCACAATCTACACTATGAGCCTAACTCTCATCTAGTCTTCAGTGTCAGATGCTCTTGCCCTGGGAAACTTTCCCTGAAGGACAAAAAAGCCAGCTGTTCCTGATAAGTCCTTCCTTAGTACTGGTATTTACTCAAGGCAGTTGTCACATGTTACTTAAATTGATTATTCCTCTGTGCCCTTTGTTGGGGTCTCAGTGCCATGCAAATGGTCATCTCATTTGTTTCTTTCACATCCAGATCCCTAGAGCTTAGCATGGTGCTTAGCTTATGGTGTGCATTTGTTATCTGTTGCAAGTAAAAGAGAGAAAGAATGAATAAAAAAATTGTGGAAAGGGAGGAGGTGGGGGAATTAGACTTTATTCTGTATTTAAAAGGAAACTAGCTTAGATTGCCCATGGAGATAAATGTTCTTAAAAATTTAAATTGGATAATAAAAACACATTTAGAATCCAGCAGAAAATGTTTCAGTGTTACCTTTAAATCACTCTCTTATTTCATTTAACCCAATATGCTCCCCAGGCCTTAAAAGTTTCTAAAGAAATATCTAGCAAATAACACACTTCCCAAGTCTGGTTCAAAATTGGGAAAGGAGTACATCGAGGCTGTATATTGTCACCCTGGTTATTTAACTTATATGCAGAGTACATCATGCAAAATGCCAGGCTGGATGAAGCACAAGCTGGAATCAAGATTGCCAGGAGAAATATCAACAACCTCAGATATGCAGATGACACCATCCTAATGGCAGAAAGTGAAGAGGAATTAAAGATCCTCTTGATGAATGTGAAAGAGGAGAGTGAAAAAGCTGGTTAAAACTCAATATTCAAAAAACGTGGCATCCAGTCATCACTTCATGGCAAATAGATGGGGAAAAAATGGAGTCAGTGACAGATTTTATTTTCTTGGGCTCCAAAATCACTGCACAGTGACTGCAGCCACAAAATTAAAAGATGCTAGTTCCTTGGAAGAAAAGCTATGACAAACCTAGACAGTGTATTAAAAGGCAGAGACATAACTTTGCTGACAAACATCTGTTAAGTCAAAGCTATGGTTTTTCCAGTAGTAATGTATGGATGTGAGAGTTGCACCATAAAGAAGGCTGAGCGCTAAAGCATTATGCTTTTAAACTGTGGTACTGGAGAAGACTCTTGAGAGTCCGTTGGATAGCAAGGAGCTCAAACCAGTCACTCCTGAAGGAAATAAACCGTGAGTATTCATTGGAAGAACTGATGCTGAAGCTCCAATGCTTTGGCCACCTTATGCGAAGAGCCAACTCATTGGAAAAGACCCTGATGCTGGGAAAGATTGATGGCAGGAGAAGGGGGTGACAGGGGATGAGATAATTGGATAACATCATCGACTCAATGGATATGGGTTTGAGCAAACTCAGGGAGATATTGAAGGATAGGGAAGCCTGGTGTGCTGTAGTCTTTTGGGTTGCAGATAGTTGGACCCAACTTAGGAACTGAGCAACAACAACAACAAATAACACACAAGACTATTCTTTTTTTCAGCCAGATAAGACGTAATCTGTGTGAATATGCACATAATGTTTGTTTAGTAAATTTTTACTCTATTTTAGTGAGAGCATTTAAAATGCTCTCCAGGCCAGGACCTGGTTCACCCAGCCCAGTTCACCATGAAAATGACAGTGACTCCATGGAACAAATGGAATGGGAGACCTCTCAGAAGTCATTTCCATGTGATGGATTTTTAATCAAGTACTTCCAAACTAACCATAATTTATTATGGACATATTCCTAAAAATAGCTATTAAATTGTTCCATCTTCAAACAACATCAACCCTCAGGCAATCAAGTTCCACAAATTATCAGAAGTATTAAATGTTTTGAATTGTTGTAACACTACCTATTCAAAATTTTCCAAGTTGCCTAATACTTCTAATCTTTCCAGACTTCTTGAACCACCCAAACCACCAAATGATTAACTTCCCTGTCATTTCTCCTAACTTTGATCAAATTTTTATGCTCTTGCCTTTCAAGGATACTGAGACAATTATCCAATTCAATCTGCTTGGAGCTAGAAGTTGTGCTGTAGAGAGGGCCAGGTGGACCCTCACACATTCACAGCCCACTAAAAGGATTCTCTGCCCATTCATCTCAAATCTACAACAATAACCACTCTGAAACAAAGCTGGAAATGTAAGTGAAGAAAAAGAGTGGAATCAATCTGAGCTGGAAATTGCTGCAAACATCATGTGTACTGATTTTTCCTTGCCGAGGTTTTATTACCATCTTTCAGAGCTCTGCTACGGATTTGTAATCCATCTCTTTGCTGAGTCTACCACGTGTTATCATTCTCCTCAGACCATGAGCTAATGCTATAGGATAGTCTACCATCTGGTCTCTTTGCAGGACTAAACTCCATCTTCATGCTTAAGACAAGAATGCTAAAGAGGAACTCCTATTAAGTATAACTTAGGTACAACTTTCTCTTTCATACCATGTTGGCAAAATCAAACACATACTAAAAAACCAAGCAATAATAACAACAAAATTAAAAAATCACAGGGAAAAAGTTTACATATGAACATTTTATTCCTTGTTTGTTTCATTGTGTTTGTTTGTTTGTTTTTTGGTCAAATATGGCATCATACACTAAATGGACAGGAGTTTGAGCAAACTCCAGGAGATAGTGAAGGACAGGTAAGCCTGGTGTGCTGCAGTCCATGAGGTCACAAAAAATTGGACACAACTGAGCGACTGAGCAACAACAACAAATGCTCAACTCACATTTTAGTGTAATGCTTTACTTGTCGTTCTGCTCACATAAGATATCTATAACAACCATTCCCTAACTGAATAAAAGAGTAAAATGTGGGAGAGAGGACTTAATAAGTATGAACCTAAGAAAATGAGAGCTTGTCAAATATGATTTAAAGCCAGATATTGGATTTTAATTCTGTTTGTGTGATAAGTCACTTCAGTCATGTTTGACTCTTTGTGACCCCACGGACTATATCCCATCAGGTTCCTCTGTCCATGGGATCCTCCAGACAAGAATACTGGAGGGGGTTGCCATAACTCCAGGGGATCATCCTGATTTTCTGCTTGAACTGAAACAATTAAAATGATTCAATAATAGGTTAGATGTTAATTCACCACAGAATTGTCAATTTACTGCAATGGTGATTCCTAGAAATATGAAATGAACAAGTCTTGGTATGTTAAAGTGAGATCTGAGAAGTGAAACAAATGAATGTGAAATTAAAATATGGCATAACTTGGAAAAGGAATTGATTGAAGTAAGATTTTGAGATGGAAAAAGTATTGAGCAAGTTTGTTATGTATGCGCCAGCATCCTGGCTCCCTTAGGAGTGAAATAGAAGAAAAGAGACAGAGTTGTTAAGAAAATGGGTAGTTGAAATAATAAATGGGCTTCCCCGGTGGCTCAGGGGTAAAGAATACACCTGCCAATGCAAGAGATGCAGAAGACACGGGTTCTGTCCCTGTGTTGGGAAGATTTCCTGAGGAGGAAATGGCAACCCACTCCAGTATTTTGCCTGGGAAATTCCAAGGACAGAGGAGCCTGGTCCGATACAACTCATGGAGCCGCAAAAGAGCCAGACATGACTGAGTGATTGAGCATGCACACAAAATAAAAAAAAAAAAGGTAAACCCTATTTTATATCCATAGTTTGATTATTATTATTGAATCTCTTCTCTTTCTTCAGTTAATAAGTAATCCTTTATAATGAGTGTGTTTCAAGTGGTGCCAAACAATAGTCCTTGTCTTTACATTAACAGCTTTTGGATAACAAATTAAAGTATTCTGAGTTAAGCTAAGAGAACAGTGAAAAGAGCAGGAGTCAAACTAATAATTATTAAATGACTGTTGTATATTCCTCAAGTTCAGTTCAGTTCAGTCGCTCAGTCATGTCCAACTCTTTGCGACCCCATGAATCACAGCATGCCAGGCCTCCCTGTCCATCACCAACTCCCAGAGTTTACCCAAACTCATGTCCATCGAGTTGGTGATGCCATCCAACCATCTCATCCTCTGTCATCCCATTCTCCTCCTGCCCCCAATCCTTCCCAGCATTAGGGTCTTTTCCAATGAGTCAGCTCATTGCATCAGGTGGCCGAAGTATTGGAGTTTCAGCTTCAACAACAGTCCTTCCAATGGACAACCAGGACTGATCTCTTCTAGAATGGACTGATTGGATCTCCTTGCAGTCCAAGAGACTCTCAAGAGTCTTCTCCAACACCACAGTTCAAAAGCATCAATTCTTTGGCACTCAGCTTTTTTACAGTCCAACTCTCACATCCATACATGACCACTGGAAAAACCATAGCCTTGACTAGATGGACCTTTGTTGAAATAGTAGTGTCTCTGCTTTTTAATATGCTGTCTACGTTGGTCATAACTTTCCTTCCAAAGAGTAAGCATCTTTTAATTTCATGGTTGCAGTCACCATCTGAAGTGATTTTGGAGCCTCCAAAAATAAAGTCTGACACTGTTTCCACTGTTTCCCCATCTATTTCCCATGAAGTGATGGGACC
This sequence comes from Giraffa tippelskirchi, assembly GCF_054371585.1. Lineage (NCBI taxonomy): Eukaryota > Metazoa > Chordata > Mammalia > Artiodactyla > Giraffidae > Giraffa > Giraffa tippelskirchi. Next base: position 70,335,793 of record NC_137277.1, read on the forward strand.
AGATGCCATGATCTTAGTTTTCTGAATGTTGAGCTTTAAGCCAACTTTTTCACTCTCCTCTTTCACTTTCATCTAGAGGCTCTTTAGTTCTTCTTCACTTTCTGCCATAAGGGTGGTGTCATCTGCATATCTGAGGTTATTGATATTTCTCCCAGCAATCTTGATTCCAGCTTGTGCTTCTTCCAGCCCAGCATTTCTCATGATGTACTCTGCATATAAGTTAAATAAGCAGGGTGACAATATGCAGCCTTGACGTACTCCTTTTCCTATTTGGAACCAGTCTTGTTCCATGTCCAGTTCTAACTGTTGCTTCCTGACCTGCATACAGTTATTCATACATTAAACAAAGTTAAGTACATAGGTGCCCTTGGGACAGGATCATCCACTGACTAGGGAGAGAGACCCCTCCCATGTGCACTCTGCTTTGGAGGGCTCACATATGGAAACACACAAAAAACAAATGCATGTTTATAATATGAAAGCCTAAGAAGACGTTAGATCCTTCCCTAACAGTTTTTATTGAAAGAATTCATCTTAAAATTCTAATTAATATAAAAATTGAATGACTTAAAAAAAAAAAAGACTTTAATGGTGTTTAGGCAAACTTCATGGTCTCCAGGATTAATACCCCCAGCACCGTCCTCATTTTAGACATCAGCTACAAGTCTGGAGACCCCAGGGCCACCTTCACTTTGGACCAACTTGACTACAAATTAAGGTATTCCCAGAACCTCATTCAGGTTTGTGAATTTGCTAGATAGCTCACAGAATGTGAGCAAGCACTATACTTACAATTATACTATTTTTTAAAGTGAAAGTGTATAAATTAGAACTAACTGAAAAAGAAACACACAGGTCAAATCTGGGAGGGTGTTGAACATGAAGTTCCTGTTGTCCTCATGGATGGTGTGATGGCGTGATGGTGTTGCAGTGTGATGCTGCTCAGAGTATTTCAATCAGAAAAGTTCACTCTAGTCTTTGGTGTACAGAGTTTTAACTGAAGCTCACATACAACCCATATGGGCAATCCTTTAGACTCCAGCGCACCCTTCATTCCAGAGGTTTGGCCAATATCTTTAGTGTCCAGTTTTCTCTTGAAAGTCCAAACTAATATGGTGTGGTCTAAAGCCCCCTTCATGAATTACATTGTTGGGCTGTCTGGTGACCAAAGCCTCTGATAACAAAGATGTGCTTATCAGCAACGCATTCTTATAGCTTGGAATCACTTCCCCGTAGCTAAGGACAAAGACCAGACCTCCCTTTGGATAAAGTTAATTCTTCACTACGGTAAGGAATGCATGGATTTCTGCCACTCAGGATTCAGCACTTGGCACCATGGCAAAGCAACCCAAACAATGCTTACTCTGAGCACCCACAGTCTGTGAACTAAAGCCATTCTGACCCCCTAGGAAACTCTTCTGCTTCCATTGCCCAATGTTCAGAAACTAAAGGCAATCCAGTCCTAATCCTGTGAAAATTTTAGTTTATGTGAGGCTAAAGTTGGGAACTGACAATGCTTACAAGTGCCCAGAGGATTTGAGTGATAGAACTGCTTACACAAGAGAGAAGACAAATTAATGCATCATATGCTTCCATTAAAAGAGCATCATTACCAGATTCTTGCCTAATGAGGTATACTTTCCCAATAGTGCTAATATCTATTTTTTTTTGCTTTTCTTTTTGTTCCATTCTGTGGTTGTGGAGACACTCGCAAATTAGCATGATATTCATTGGTATTGCTCATGACAATGAAGGATACTGTGCAATTTTAAACAACTAACATATTATTTTTTTGCAATATTAAGCATATTATTTTTACTTTTTTCTGGGACCTGCATGCATGCTAAATCACTTCAGTTGTGTCCAACTCTTGCCACCCTATGGACTGTGCCTCCAAGCTCCTCTGTCCATAGGATTTTCAAGGCAAGAATTCTGGAGTGGGATGCCATTGCCTTCTCCAGGGGATCCTCCCTACCCAGGGATCAGACCGGCGTCTCTATGTCTCCTGCATCAACAACCAGGTTCTTTACCACTAGAGCCACCTAAGAAGCCCCTTTCTAGAATCTAGCCAAACCATAATAGAGATGTATTAGTTCTTTGAAGTGGCAACTAGATGGACATTAAGTAGTACAACAGTATTTAATTTACAAAGTTTTATGACAAATTTAGCTTGACATAGATAATTTTGATTCAAATTTTTTATATTTCCTGACTATAATTGTATTTGCCTCTAATTTCTAATAGATAATTAAAAATAATTTAGAAAAATAACTTTTCAGAAAAATATATAAGTATAATTTAGTCATTTTGATGTTTTATATTTGCTTTTTTAATAGTTTCATTTTTATATATATTTTAAGACTACCATATAATAACATTATGCTAAAATGAAAATAAATAAAAGCAAATGCTATGGACTAAATGTATGAACATTTATTATATTTTTATTTTATTTTTTCTCCAAAAATTTCAGGTCATCAACAAAATTCCTACATGCAGAGTAATAATCGATTCCAGTCATCCTTGATATTATTTTAACTTTCAGTAATATATAAATAAAGCAATATAATATACAAATAAGGTAACATAAAAATAAAGAAAAAAAGAAAGCTGAGTGCTGAAGAATTAATGCTTTTGAACTGTGGGGTTTAAGAAGACTCTTGAGAGTCCGTTGGACTGCAAGGAGATCCAACCAGTGCATCCTAAAGGAAATCAGTCTTGAATATTCATTGGGAGAACTGATGCTGAAGCGGAAACTCCAATACTTTGGCCACCTGATGAGAAGAACTGACTCATTGGAAAAGACCCTGATGCTGGGAAAGATCGAAGGTGGGAGGAGAAGGGGACGGCAGAGGATGAGATGGTTGGACGGCATCACCGACTTGATGGACATGAGTTTGAGTAAGCTCTGGAAGTTGGTGATGGACAGGGAAGCCTGGTGTGCTGCAGTCCATGGAGTCACAAAGAGTTGGACATGATTGAGTGACTGAACTGAACTGAACTGAATATACAAGTCATTGTGCATGCATGCATGTCTGACTCTTTATGACCCCATGGACTGTAACCCTCTGGTATTTCTCAAGCAAGAATACTGGAGTGAGTTGCATTTCCTTTTCCAGAGGATCTTTCCAATCCAGAGAAAGATTCTGGGTCTCTTGCCTCTCTTGCATTGGCAGGTTGATTCTTTACCACTGAGCCACCAGGGAAGCCCCAAACCATAGCTTTACACATATTTCTTTAAACATATTTTTATGAATGTATATTTGTTAGGCACAGGGATAAGTCATAATTTATTTGCAGTTTGTTACTTGGTTTATAATCTTTAAATATTTAGCCATATGCTACATGGACCTCTGTTCATTCTCATGTTTACTGTGCTGTGCTGTGTTCAGTCACTTCAGTTTGTGTCTGACTCTCTTGTGACCCTATGGATTATAGCCCACCAGGCTTTTCTGTCCATGGGATACTTGGGTGGGTTGCCATGGCCTCCTCCAAGGGATCTTCCCAACCCAGGGATCAAACTCAGATCTCTTAAGTCTCCTGCATTGCAGGCGGATTCTTTACCGCTGAGCCACTGGGGAAACCCCATTCTCATGCTTAGTGAAATTGCTCACTCGTGTGGAATTCTTTGCAACCCATGGACTGCAGCCTACCAGGCTCCTCCGTCCATGGGATTTTCCAGGCAAGAATACTGGAGTGGGGTGCCATTTCCTTCTTCAGATCGTCCCAACCAGGGATTGAACCCGGGTCTCCCGCATTGTAAGCAGACACTTTACCATCTGAGTTACCAGAGAAGTCTCACGCTTGCTGCTGCTGCTTCTGCTGCTAAGTCGCTTCAGTCGTGTCTGACTCTGTGCGACCCCATAGGGCTCCACAAATGACAGAATGGAGGGTGTTGGTAGAGATGAGAACATAACTGTCCAAGAAATGCCATAAGGAGACTTAGTATGGGCTTAGTATACTCTATGGTATGCATACCATAGGGTATGCATACCCTATGTAATATGAAGATACAAAGAGCAGAGTGATTTGTGGGGCTATTATGCAGAATAGTTGACATTTGTGTGTGTGTGTGTGTGTGTCTATATGCAAAACAACTTGGAGGCCTCCAGGAGCTATGTCTTCAAGAAAACATGACAATTTTGTTGAAAAACTGACCAATTGAAAGGGTATATTATTGTTATTATTATTTTGTCAAAAATATGAAGGTTTAGAAACTGAGAATATATACAATGCTCACTAGGAAGTCATGGATCAAATTTTTAATATATGTGATTTTCAGCAACTGATAGAATAAGGAGATTACTTCTATCACATTGATATCTAAAAGCACATGACAATTTAAATCAGTAATTTAAATGAGCCTCTCACACTCTGAAAACAGTTCTTTTGAATCTCATCCTAGATTCTTCTTAGTTTCTTTTGGCCTCTATTTCTCACCCTAATCATCTAGTTTTTAATTTTGTACACTCCCTAGCAAATAAACAGAGGTGAGGGAGCCTTTTGATTAATCTTAGTAAAATATCTCATTTTTGTGATACACACATTACTCTTGAAGGGATGGAAAATCAACGAAGTGTGAAAAAGTAAAAGTGCAGTGGTGGATAATTAAATATTCTGGACAAAAATCACAATCTCTCCCTCTTTCAGATTTCTTCCTTAATCTTTAGAATAGATCCTAATGGTGCCTGTGATAAATACCAGTGCAGGTTTAGTTTTACTTTAATTTGAAATTAGACTATTTATTTCTTATGTTTTGTTTTGGTTTTATAATTAAGTCTTCACGTTATTAAAAGCATGAGGGTATGCATACCCTATGTAATATGTATTAGAAGGAAATGAGTACACATGAAGACATAGATTTGATTTTGTGTGTGACAGCTGGTGGGTAATATAAGAGTTCAAGAGATGTAATATATCCATCAAGCCTTATCTCTTTGCAAGATATTAATTGTATATGATATATGGAGGTGAAAGTGAAAGTGTTAGTCACTTTACCTCCGACTCTTTGTAAACCCATGGGCTACAGCCCGCCAGGCTCCTCTGTCCATGGGATTCTCCAGGCAAGAATACTGGGTTGGGTTGCCATTTCCTTCTCCAGGGGATCTTCCTAACCCAAGGATTTAACCTGGGTCTCCTGCATTGCAGGTGGATTCTTTACTGCCTAAGCCACCAGGGAAGCCCATGATATATGGAAAGAGTGCTACAAAAGCATTATAGGTGCATAGGGTTCTTTATATGAGAAAACTGAACTTTCCAGTTCTTGAGAGAAATTAGGACAAAAACAGAAGCGAAGAGGATTACAGAAATTGAGAAGAGGTCATGATTATTTTTCATAACTTCTAGAAATATTAGGACATGGATAAAATGTGAACAGCAACTTTAGAAGGTTTTTTTCTTAGATATACAAAAGAATATTGTACAGTTACAGAGAAAAAACAAGTAAACATAAGTGACTTAAAATTTAATTTTGAGCTTAGGCAAAATTTTTGAAATTCAAAATAAATATCTCCATTGGACAAAAAATTAGTATGTGCAGCTTTGCAGTTCATTCACTGATTTCTACCAATGTTTTCAGCATTATATTAATAAATACAAGAGATTCAGAAAAATTCCTTAATATTCAGTTTTGCTAAGGCTATTTTGCATAACATGTTAACATTAGTTATGTCTTTTTAAACATGAAATTAAATTTTAAATCAGTGTTATTTTTGACTATGTTTGTACCGCAACTCATACCAATTATGAATGTAAGGAGATAAAATATATATATATTTAAATACAGTGGTTCACAACAGATTTAAGTCAAGCAACAATAATAAGCAAAATTATAGAAATAATCCCAAGTGACTGAGCTTATTATATCAGAAAGCTGAAACACATCTATATAAATTCATTTCTACTGAACATTCAGAAATTCAGTCTTATGATTATGTAATCTAATCTTGTTTGTATTTTGAAAAGAATTTTTCGTATCAGATTTTACCAGGTTAACAAAAGCCACAGTTCAAAGCACCGTTCACCATAAGTTGTCAGAATCCCTGGGCTGGAAAGCTGTCTGTGATAATGTATTCTAGTATATTAGGCAAATTTTTCAAGGAGAGTACTGTAGATTTGAGGGTTCCTTATGAATCAGTCATTATTAAAGACTCAGGAATTCCCTGGTGCTCCAGTAGTTAGAATTCCCAGCTTCCATTGCAAGAGGCCTGGTTGGATAACTAAGATCTGACAATGCAGTATGGCCAAAAGAAAAAAAAAAACTTCACTCATTCTATTGAAACTACTGCTGAGATGCATGCCATTTTTAAAATATGGAAATTTCATAATGTTTTCCACATAACTTTCAGTTAATTTTTAGGCCTGAATATATTTCTAACAAGTAACTCATTTAATGAAAATAATTTTTTTTGAAATAACTCTTTTGTCCAAAGAAAGAATATGTTAGATATAATGAAAATGTGGTCTTCAGAAAAGAAGCAGATGGTTTTTATTGCTGGAAAAGTTCACGAAACTATATCAATGACCATATGTTTCACATTGAAAATCACCTCCTTAAGATATTCTTTTTCACAAATGTGTATAGAATAGCTGTGTAGCAAGCAGCAAAATAGACTACCAGAGATGTCATGTACTAGTTTCCAGGACCTGTTGATATGTTGGTTTCCATGACAAAGTAATTAAACAAGCAGATGGAATTCAGGCTGCTAATCAGTTGACTCTAAAATAGGGTGATTATCCTGGATTATCTGTGTGGGCCCAAGGTGATCACATGGGTTCTGAAATGCGAAAAAGGGAAGTGAAAGATTTAGTGTCACAGTGATACCATATGAAGAAACTCCACCAGCTACTACTGGCTTTGAAGATGAAAGGAAGCCACAAATCAAGTCATGCAGGCAGCCTCTAGAAACTGGAAAGGGCAAGGAAATTTTTCCTCTAGAGACTCCTGAGATGAATGCAAGCTGTTCTTGATTTTAGCATGTGATATCCATTTTCAACTCCTAATCTCCAGAACTGCAACCTAATGAATGCATGTTTTTTTAAGTCATTAAGTTTGTGGTCATTTGTTATAGCAGCAATACCAAACTAATACAATCTCCATGTTGTTGTTCAGTAGACAAGTTGTGTCTGACTCTTTGTGATCCCATGGACTGCCAGGCTTCCCTATCCTTCCCTATCTCCCAGAGTTTGATCAAATTCATGTCCATAGAGTTGGTGATGTTATCTAGCCATCTCCTCTTCTGCTACCCCTTTCTCTTTTTTGCCATCAATCTTTCCCAGCATCAGGGGCTTTTCCAATGAGTTGATTCTTGGCATCAGGTGGCCAAAGTACTGGAGCTTCAGCTTTGGCATCAATCCTTCCAATGAATAATTAGGATTGGTTTCCTTTAGGAATGACTGGTTTGATGTCCTTGCTGTCCAAGGGACTCTCAAGAGTCTTCTCCTGCACCACAATTCAAAAGCATCAGTTCTTCAGTGCTCAGCCTGCTTTATGGTCCAACTCTCACATCTGTACATGACTACTGAAAAACCATAGTTTTGGCTATATGGACCTTTGTTGACAGCGTGATGTCTCTGCTATCTGTGGTCTAGTTTTGCCATAGATTTCCATCAATATAAAAGACTGTGGCTTTGCCTACCAGAACATTATCATCCTAGGTTTTGATGTTACAAGAATGAGTGGATGGAATGACAATTTTAAGTCACAAAATAAACTAAATATTCTCTATACCTGTGAGGATTAAATCAGTTACCTCAAATTAAAATGTATGAGCTAAGAGAAAGAAGAGACAAAAATGGCAAGTAATCAATATCACTTCAGAAATTCTTTAATTTATTAACTAACAGGATTGCTACACTTAGTGTTCTTACTTAATAGGTTGGTGGATTTTGGCAAAGGGGCTTTAGTAAACATGGAGAGAAAGCTTAACTTTTAATGAAAAATAAATCTTGCTGTTACCTCCCAACGGGACAGAGATATGCTACTGTGACACTTGCAATTTGTTTAGAATTTTCATGATGCTTCTGTTTGCCAAATATAGCATTATTATGATTATTATACCACTACTACTACCTAATGACTCAATTACCCATAGAAAGTTGTATTTTTTCCTTTGAGTGTTTTTTTTATATCAAAGTCAATAGCACCACTAACGGTTGTAAAATTCTCCAATTAACTTATTTAAAACTAAGTGGTTTATTTTGGAAATGTGCACATATTTTTGAAACATTCTAAAACCATAGCAAGACAAAGAAAATCATACAAGGTCCTCCCCACCCATTGGTCATCATCACCAAAGACTCAATTTTTAGCTGACAGTATGAATGGAAATATATTAACTTTTCATTCTTTTATCCAGAAGTCATGACTACCGCTGCCAATGCATAATACGTGTTCTGACCACTGTACTCTTGACCTCATATGGCACCTATCCTCAAATGAAGTGGAAGCATTTACAAGGGAACTAGAAATGGTGTGTGTCATTAGGTTGTGACAGCCAGAGAGTGTTTTTTTGGAGGGGGAAATGTTGCTTATCCCCCCAAAAAGCATACCTTTTGCTATTGCAGAATTGTCTCTTAAATTTTTTCACATAAAAATTAGAACATAGTGAGACTACCTTTCAAATGAGTTGGATATATTTGTATATGGATTAATTTTTATACCCATACCCCCAAAAAACAACAATTTACCAACCCCTCCTGAGAAATGCACCTCAAACAATACTTTCCTAATGAGATATAGTTTAAAAATTTGTAATTTTCTCTTTATAGAAAACCACTTGGTCTAAGTATACTAGAACTGGCAATTAGTTTTATAGTACTTTTTCATAAAAGGTGAGAATTCAAGAACATTCGTGTGTATTCTCTTGATTTGATAATATATCCAGTGTTTGAAGTCTCTCATTACCACTCCATGTCCTTTATTGTCAAGATGTTAATGAGTTTGGTTAAACTTTTTCATTCTATTCTATTCTCACAGCCATATTATATTTTTATGTATAAAGTCACATATACTAACATCTAGTCAAGTTCAATGAACTATAATGAAAAATACTAAGAAAAAAATAGATTAGAGAAAACCAGCCTCTGTGGGGCTGTACTAGTGAATATGAGAATAAATTAAATGCAACTTTCCAAAAAGTTAAAAAAAAAGTATACTATCAGAGTTTGATGTCTACAATGAAAGAAATAATATATATATATATATATATATATATATATATATAGTATAAAACATGCATCACTTTTCTTTCATCAACCCATCTCTTCCCAGTGTCAATAAAATTATATAGATTTATACTTTTCTAACCCTAACTTCACTTTAGTGCTAGCTAGCCTCATATTCTTACCTTTACCATACATAAGAAGAAAGATTAAAAGAAATGTGTTCACTTTTATTGAGGGACATTTCTGAAAGAGTTTCAACCGGTGACAGAGAATTCAATTCCAAGTTAGAAAGGAAAATATAATAGTCAAGAAACTGGCAGTGGTCCACAGGAAAAGATTGTTCATGAGCCGACAGGACTGGAACATTTAAAGAGATGGAAGCTGTGGGTGGAAAGCCACTGCCTACATTAAATAAAGTGGGTTTTGGCACTGCTTTAAACTTGATGTCGAATTCCCTGTCTGTACGCTTTTGTCTTCCCAGACAGTTAGTTTCACTGAGGGCAGCAGGGTAAGGGTGGGGGCAGGGGAGCCGGTTGCAGCAATCTCCTTTGGACTTGCCAGCTCCCTGGAGGGGGTTGTTAACAGCCCAGCTGAGTCTCATCACAGCCATGGAAAAAAGCCCTCAGTCAATAGTCTGGTCCTGGGAACAAAGTCCTGAGAGACTCACAACGCCTTCTACACTGAAAGTCTTACTTTGCTTTGTATATTTTGAGTTGACACTTTGTGGCTTTTTAAATTCATACTTTTAAAATTATTTTCTGCTGGTGCACTGGGATGACATGGAGGGATGGGATGCGGAGGGAGGTGGGAGGGGGTTCTGGAAGGGGAACACAGGTACACCCATGGTGGATTCATGTCAATGTATGGCAAAACAAATACAATACTGTAAAGTTAAAAAATAGATAAATAAACTAATTTAAAAAAATGTTTTCTTGAAATCAATATGTACTCCATTTAATGTTGATATGCTATTGAAAAAAATACTGTTCACAAACAGGTGTCTGTTAATTTCTTGTCACTGAAAATTTGCACATTATGCATTGAATTTCTTATTCCCAAAGGACATGGGGAACTTTAGACCATATCTAGGTATTAAAAAACTTGCAAGAAATATTTTCATGAGTAGTAATAGATCTTGGGAAATAGGAGAACTGGGATGTATGTCTTAAAATATCTGCCTTCATTTCAGAATAAAATGCTAATATTTATTTCCTTTAACATTTAGTGAAAATGCTCAGTATAATGAGTAGCATACTTCATGCTTATAAAATTTGAGATACTACATTCCTATTTTAGTTGCATTTGTTTCCACCAGTTAGAGTACCTTAAGTTCCCTGTTACCACAAAACTTCAGACAAAAGAACTTCACTGTCTTTCAGTTTTCAAATTCTAAAATAGAATTTATTCTGATTCTTATATAAAATGGAAATGTCTTAAAATGTATGTTTCTGTGAAAAATAACCTTAAATGAACACATAAACACATATATTTTCCTGATATCACATCAGCTTTTGCTTTTTATTTTAAAATTATCTTTTTTGGGCAAAGTAAAAGAAAAAGGAGAAAGATAGAAAAAAAAAAGAAAGAGAAAAGAGGGTAAGAAAATAAAGTAGACCTAGTACAGGACACGACTGAGCGACTTCACTTTTCACTTTCATGCATTGGAGAGGGAAATGGCAACCCACTCCAGTATTCTTGCCTGGAGAATCCCAGGGACGGGGGAGCCTGGTGGGCTGCCGTCTATGGGGTCGCACAGAGTCAGACACGACTGAAGCGACTTAGCAGCAGCAGCAACAGTACAGTTGAATACCGCTTCTGATGGAGATGTGTATAAACCTGTTCATTATTTTTCATGTCCCATATCATTTTCTCCAAGCTTTCCAAACAAAATAATAGAGATAATTTGCACTAACTCCAAATGGCACCACTTTTACATTATTGTGCTCTAAGTTGTGTACAATTACATATTTAGAGGTTGGAGTCGGTGGGTGGAGTTAAGAACTCTGGAGACTGAATAGAGAAGGAAAACAGAAGGATTCACAAAACAAATTTCACAAGGTTGCCTTGTTCCAGATCTGTACATCTTGTTCTTGTTCTGTACTTATGGCTACTGCATTTTGGAGGGATACAGAAACTTAACTAAAAATCATGATTTTTTTTCCTGAGAAATTCATGCAGAATCTGGACAGTTTAGCTTATCTACAAAGTTGTTGAGTTTTAATCCATCAAAGTGTCAAATGTTATTAAGCAATTTACTTGGTGCAATAATCAGGATAGATTATTTTAGGTTGCAAAACAAAGAGTCACCACACTTTAGTGGTTTAAAAGAGCAGAAATCTATTTCTTTTCCATGTTGTATGTGTTATCCAGGTTGGCAATGGAAAACAGGATCATTGAAGTTTCTCAGAAGACTACCTTGATCAAGGCATTGTCATCGGAATGTAAGATTTCAGGTTTAGTCATGATAGGATCAAATAACGTGTATAATTGAATTTCTTAAGTGCTTCCTCTCAGGAGTGACACATCACTTTCATTTACATTCCATTGGCCAAAAAAGTCCCACAGCAATGCATAATTTAGAGTGAGTCTTTGTGGAAGGAGAGAAGAACCAGAAATCTCTGGGAATAATAGTAGTATTTATCAGAGTTTTTTTTTTTTTTTTTTTGATCAGCAAGTATTATGTTCACTTTCCTCCCCACTTGTAGAACTTACACATGATCACCTCAAAAAAGAAAATCCAGAAGTCTATTCCAGTCATGGTATGAAGCTTAAAATTCAGATCCCTGAATAATGTGTATCAGTTTATTCATCAGGTCATAACATGGCTTCCGTTGATCTGAAGAATAGTGAGCTAAAAGGAGCTAAAATGCACCACCTTTCTAACCAGATACACACACAATATGCAATGATAGAAAAAAAAAAAAAACTCCCATTCAGAAAGAGGAAGAATGAGGGACTTTCTACAGACTCTGGCTCACAGCAATTCTAAAATTCCAATAGGAAGATATTATGAGGCTCCCTTCCCTGGGGGTATGGAATGTTCCCTGTTTATGCCCTGATTCTGTTCCTTGGGAAGAGCTTCTTTGTTCACTGTTTTTCAAGTCACTAGCTACACTCTCTGGGATAGTATTCCTTTTCCAATATGTTTCTTGGCCACATCTGAAGTGGACACTGGGGAATATGCATTTCTGTTTTTTTAACTAATTTCCTGCCTATATATGGTTGGGTGTCCAAAGAGCATTTAAAGTCTAGAAGAGGAACAGACTCCTTAGAAACTCAGTAAGATTATTATCTTTAGTCAGCTCGTTGGGCCAGTAACCAGACCAATGACATTTTTTAAGACATAGTTCCCAGAATGCTACATTATTTTGTTTTCTCGTCCATGTTTTTTTTCTCTCACTCTCTCTCTTTGGTGTCAAGTGCTGTGAGACCCTGGAATCTAACAAAACTTTTTTCCTAACTAAAAGGGCTTAGGAACTTGCTACTCCTAATTTGCTCCTGGCTCAGAGGTAATTTAATCAATTGAAAGGTTTTAATGGATTTTGCTCCCACAAAGTATTTCTCAACCTTATCTTTCATAGTTTGGGAAGGAAAAGTAGTTTCTGGACTCATTCTATTCCTTTTTCTCTCTGTTTTGGAAACTGGCTAGTCCTTTTCTGAGTTCATTTGTTTCCTGTAATTTATTGCCAAACTGTCCATTGGTAACCAAAACACACAAACAACATTGTGCTTTCCAATATAGTCCCCTAGAGCTGCAAGTGCCCTGGGAACATGATCTACCTTTCATGTTATTATCGGTCTAAGCAAATGTTTCACCATGCTGTGGAGCACAAATCTCCATCTTTTCAATTTCCAGTACTTCTTCCCACCACCAGCTATTGGATTCCTAAGACCAGTAATACATATTTTAGGTTTTTATTAGGTTTTAACTAGCATGCTTTAGGTGCAACTTTAATATTCATCAGGATGATTAATTGGCAACAAATAACCCCCAAACTTCAATGGTTAAAAGCAACAGAGGCAAGGAGCAGTTGCTTTTCTATAGACCAGCAATTAACAACTAGAATTTGAAATTAAAGAAAAAATAGTATTTACAATAGCACCAAAAAGAAAAATGAAGCAATTATATGTCTACAAAATATATGTGGAATACTTCAGGTTATTGATGAAAGAAACCAATAATACTGAGTAAATGGAAAAGAAAGATATTCCCATGTCCATGAATTGGAAAATTCAACAAAGTTAAGATGTCAGTTCTTCCCAGTCTGATCTAAAGATTAAACATAATCCCAATCAAAATCCCCACAAGCTTTTTTGTAGGTGTAAAAAAACATTCTAAAATTTATGTTGAAAGGCAAATGGATTAGAAGAGTTTACACAATTCTAAAATAGAAGAATAAAGTTGGAATACTCTGAAAACCAGATTTATTATAAAGCAACCAGAATCAAAATAGCCTGGTATTGACAAAAAATAGACACATTGACTAATGGTACAGAATAGAAAGGCCAAAAGTAGACCCACACAGATATAGTTAACTGATTTTTGACAAAAATTCAAAGGCATTTCAGTGGAGATATGATGGTCTTTTCAACAGAGACTGTTGAAATAATTGGATGCTCTTATGCAAAAATATGAGCCTACATGCAGATTTCACATGTTACACAAAATCAACTCAAAATGAACCAAAAATATAATGTAAAATATATACAGTGTTAGTCACTCAGTCATGCCCGACTCTTTGCGACCCCATGGATTGCAGTCTCCCCCCAGGTTACTCTGTCCATGGGATTTTCCAGGCAAGGACACTGGTGTGGTTTGCCTATTCCTTCTCCAGGGAATCTTCTTGATCCAGTGATAGAACCCAGGTACCCCGAACTGCAGGCAGATTCTTTACCAACTGAGCTACAGGGAAGCCCATAATGTAAAGTACAATGCTATAAAACTTCTGGAAGAAAAAGTAGGAGAAAATCTGCATGACCTTTTTATTTGGTGATGAATTTTCAGATACAACACCAAAAATACTATTCATGAAAGACAAAAAAGCACTAAAAGCTTAAGTTCTTAAAACTAGGAACTTTTCGCTGTGAAAGACACTGTTAAGGATGTAAAGAGATAAGCCATAGGCTGAGAGAAAATATTTGAAAATCACATATTCAATAAAAGACTTGAATCCAGAGTAGACAAAGAACTCAAAAAATAACAAATTTGTTTCATACTTATGCTACATGTCAATGGAGATTGATAGGGGGGTTGCTTACCATGGTCACTCTTGGAATCAGACTGATGGAGCCTCTGCTGTCATATTAACAGGAGATAAGTGACAAGTTTCCCCCTGTCAGCTGAAAAGAATATGAAGAATCAGACAACTTTTAAGTTTTCTCACTAGTAATTGGAACGCCAATCTTTCATGGATTAAAGAAAATAAAATGATCTGAGGTGTGCCTTCAGAAGAAAACTTCCAGAAGAAAAAAACTAGAAATTTTGTTGAATGCTAGTAAATATTCCAAATTGAATTACTTACATTCACACAGATAGTTGAGAGGTCATTTAGATGATACTTACTGAACACTGTGTAAGTAAAATTAGATATTTAGTTGAATAAGGAGCTAGTTACTTCCAGTCTTTGCAGGAAATTGAAACTCTAAAGCATTAAAGCATTCAACTTTCATTTTACAGTGTTGGATTGTAATTTAATCTCTAGGTATACATCTTAGCAAGTTATAAAACCTTTAAGAAGACAGAGAAAGACAAAAGAAAACAAATATGCCTTTTGAGAGTGAACTTATATGGCAAGGGTTATTAGAAACAAAACAACTTTAGAGGAATGTCTAATAAAGCCATGTAAACCTTGGTGGTTTCCTCTAAGGTTGCTGAATTCTTTGGTTCAGTTAGACCTCTCTGGTGAACTTAAAGACAATGAAAACATAAGACCACATGAGGGGTTTCCTGAATCAAAGGAAAACCATCATATTCAACCAAGTTATGGAAGTTCTTATGTTCAAAGAGCTTCATTTGAGAAATACAAATTATATAAAATCCACTCATTTCCATATATTTTTAAAATAAAAAATTAATCTACTATCAAAAACCACTGTCATTTAAATAGAGCAGTACCTCTATTTATGCAAGCTTTGGTGGTCTTACTTCTTTGAAATCTTTCCAAATTTCAGTTAAATTCAGTATAGAAGTAGATTATGAAAACTTTTCTCTTTCAACAAAGAGTGTAAACCTATCATTGGAATAAAATACATTCAGTTCAGTTCAGTTCAATTCAGTAGCTCAGTCGTGTCTGACTCTTTGCGACCCCATGAACCACAGCACACCAGGCCTCCCTGTCCATCATCAACTCCCAGAGTTTACCCAAACTCATGTCCATCGAGTCAATGATGCCATCCAATCATCTCAACCTCTGTCATCCCCTTCTCCTCCTGCCCTGAATCTTTCCCAGCATCAGGGTCTTTTCAAATGAGTCAGCTCTTTGCATCAGGTGGCCAAAGTATTGGAGTTTCAGCTTCAACAACAGTCCTTCCAATGGACACCCAGGACTTATCTCTTTTAGGATGGACTGGGTGGATCTCCTTGCAGTCCAAAGGACTCTCAAGAGTTTTCTCCAACACCACAGTTCAAAAGCATCAATTCTTCAGCACTCAGCTTTCTTCACAGTACAACTCTCACATCCATATATGACTACTGGAAAAACCATAGCCTTGACTAGATGGACATTTGTTGACAAGTAATGTCTCTGCTTTTTAATATTCTGTCCAGGTTGGTCATAACTTTCCTTCCAAGGAGTAAGTGTCTTTTAATTTCATGGCTGCAGTCACCATCTGCAGTGATTTTGGAGCCCCCAAAAGTAAAGTCTGACACTGTTTCCACTGTTTCCCCATCTATTTCCCATGAACTGATGGGACCAGATGCCATGATCTTAGTTTTCTGAACGTTGAGCTTTAAGCCAACTTTTTCACTCTCCTCTTTCACTTTCATCAAGAGGCTCTTTAGTTCTTCTTCTCTTTCTGCCATAAGAGTGGTGTCATCTGCATATCTGAGGTTATTGATATTTCTCCCGGCAATCTTGATTCCAGTTTGTGCTTCCTCCAGCCCAGCGTTTCTCATGATGTACTCTGCATGTAAGTTAAATAAGCAGGGTGACAATATACAGCCTTGATGTACTCCTTTTCTTATTTGGAATCAGTCTGTTGTTCCATGTCCAGTCCTAACTGTTGCTTCCTGACTTGAATACAGGTTTCTCAAGAGGCAGGTCAGGTGGTCTGGTATTCCCATCTCTTTCAGAATTTTCCACAGTTTATTGTGATCCACACAGTCAAAGGCTTTGGTATAGTCAACAAAGCAGAAATAGATATTTTTCTAGAACTCTCTTGCTTTTTCAATGATCCAGCGGATATTGGCAATTTGACCTCTGGTTCCTCTGCCTTTTCTAAAACCAGCTTGAACATCTGCAAGTTCACGGTTCACGTATTGCTGAAGCCTGGCTTGGAGAATTTTGAGCATTACTTTACTAGCGTGTGAGATGAGTGCAGTTGTGTGGTAGTTTGAGCATTCTTTGGCATCGCCTTTCTTTGGGATTAGAATGAAAACTGACCTTTTCCAGTCCTGTGGCCACTGCTGAGTTTTCCAAATTTGCTGGCATATTGAGTGCAGCACTTTCACAGCATCATCTTTTAGGATTTGAAATAGCTCAACTGGAATTCCATCACATCTACTAGCTTTTTTCATAGTGATGCTTCCTAAGGCCCACTTAACTTCACATTCCAGGATGTCTGGCTCTAGGTGAGTAATCACACCATCACATAATCACCATGACCCAGTGATTACCTGGGTTGTGAAGAATAGATAAATACCTAGTGTCCGATGGGCCAAATGGGGTGGTCAGGAAGTATGCCTCTCCAGCTTTCTGAACTTAACTGAAGAAAGAAAGCAAATTCAATGTATATTGTAGCTAAGCACAAATTTAGAAAAAAAAGTCACTAAGTGCTAATTAAATTGATTTTTCTTTTCCATTTTAGTGCTATCAAGAAGCCCAAGCAACCACTACATAAAATGATTTTTTTTCTCACAATAATCAGCTTTTTAATTTTGTTTTTATGAATAGTTCTATCACAAATCATTGGCCTGAAAAGAACTGACAAGACATTTCTATAGATCTCAGTTAAAAAAAAAGAAGCAGGTTAAAGAAACCCCAGTTAAATCTGAAAAGAATATTGAAGTCTGTGGTCTCTGAGTGATAAATTGTGGGAAGTAGAACAAATAACAGCTCAGAATTATAAAGTATATGCTCTTTGAAAAAATTAAATATTGAACTTTGCCCTGGATATTCAAAGTATTTCAGGGTTTAAAAGACTCACAAGCAACTTTACCCACAGAGCATTGTTGTTTATTAGTTTTTCAAATAAATTTTCAAGAAATGAGTATTGTTTTTAGTTCACTAATTTTGTGTTTGGTCCAATACGTTGCATGTTGCCATTTTCTCTCCTATTAACTCTTAAAGTGATAATAACAGAGAAATACCCTCATACACTGGGCTTCCCAGGTGGCGCTAGTGGTAAAGAACCTCCTTGCCAATGCAAGGAGACATAAGAGACACAGATTTGACCCCTGGGTCATGAAAATCCTCTGCAGGAGGGCATGCAACTCATTTTGGCATTGCTATCTGGAGGACAGGAGAATCTCATGGACAAATGGAGCCTGACAAGGTACAGTGCATAGGATCACAAAGAGTTGGACACAACTGAAGCAACTTAGCACACAAATCCCCACGTTTCCACAATACATGCTACTATATTGGGTTTCTTTTTATACTATAGCCAATTCTTTCTTTTTTTATAGCCAATTTTCTTTAAAAAAAAAAAACACAATAGCATCTATCTCAAAGAATTTTTGTGAAAATTGTGTATTTTATATATATATACACACACACACACACACATAGTTGTTCACTCTTTGCAACTCCATGGACTCCAGCACACCAGGCTTCTTTGTCCTTCACTATATCCCAGAGTTTTCCCAAACTCATGTCCATTCAATCAGTGATGCCACCCATCCATCTCATCCTCTGTCTCCCCCTTCTCCTCCTGCCCTCAGTCTTTCCCAGCATCAGGGTCTTTTCCAATGAGTCAACTCTTCAGGTCAGGTGGTCAAAGCATTGGAGCTTCAGCTTAAGCATCAGTCCTTCCAATGAATATTCAGAGCTGATTTCCTTTACAATTGAATGATTTGATCTCCTTGCTGTCCAAGGAACTCTCAAGAGTCTTCTCCAGCACCACAATATGAAAGCATCAATTCTTCTTTTTGGTGTAACTCTCACATCCATACATGACTAGTGGAAAAACTATAGCTTTGACAATATGGACCTTTGTTGGCAAGACTTAAATCTGTTTTTAAATACATTGTCTAGTTTTATCATAGCTATTCTTCCAAGGAGCAAGTGTCTTTTAATTTCATGTTTGCAGTCACCATCCCCTGTGATTTTGGAGCCCAAGAAGATAAAATCTGCCACTGTTTCCACTTTTTCCCCTTCTATTTGCATGAAGTCATGGGACTGGATGCCATGATGTTAGGTTTTTGAATGCTGAGTTTTAACTCAACTTTTTAACTATCATCTTTCACCCTCATCAAGAAGCTTTTTAATTCCTCTTTACTTTCTGCCATTAGAGTGATATCATCTGCATATCTGAGGTAGTTGATATTTCTCCTAGCAATCTTGATTCTGGCTTGTGCTTCATCCAGCCTGGCATTTCGCATGATGTACTCTACATATAAGTTAAATAAGCAGGGTGACAGTATGCAGCCTTGATGTACACCTTTCCCAATTTTGAACCAGTCCATTGTTCTATGTCCAGTTCTAATTGTTGCTTCTTGACTTGCATGCAGGTTTCTCAGAAGACAGGTAAGGTGGTCTGGCATTCCCATATCTTTAAGAATTTTCTATGGTTTGCTGTGATCCACACAGTCAAAGGCTTTAGCATAGTCAATGAAGCAGAAGTAGATATTTCCCTGGAATGCCCTTGCTTTTTATATGGTACAATGAAACTTGGTAATTGATCTCTGGTTCCTCTGACTTTTCTAAATACAGCTTGTAATTAGAACATCTGTACAAGATCTGTACATCTTGTACATCTGGAAATTCCTCATTCATGTACTGCTGAAATCTATCTTGAAGGATTTTGAGCATTAATTTCCTAGTGTGTGAAATGAATACAATTGTGTGGTAGTTTGAGTATTCTTTGCTATTGCCCTTCTTTGAGATTGGAACAAAAACTGACCTTCTCCAGTCCTGTGGCCACTGCTGAGTTTTCCAAATTAGCTGGCATATTGAGTGCAGCACTTTCACAGCATCATCTTTTAGAATTTGAAATAGCTCAGCTGGAATTCCATCACCTCTGCTAGTTTTGTTTGTAATAATGTTTCCTAAGACTCCCCTGATTTCACACTGCAGAATGTCTGGCTCTAGAATGTCTGGCTCACACCATCTTGGTGTGATCATGGTTGTCCAGGTCATTAAAACTATTTTATACAGTTCTGTGTATTCTTGCCACTTCTTCATAATCTTTTCTGCTTCTGTTAGGTACTTGCCATTTCTGTCCTTTATTGTGCTCATCTTTGCATAAAATATTCCCTTGGTATCTCCAATTTTCTTGAAGAGACATAGTCTTTCCCATTCTGTTGTTTTCCTCTGTTTCTTTGTACTGTTCACTTAAGAAGGCTTTCTTATCTCTCTTTGCTATTCTGCATTCAACTCTTTCTCCATTGTCTTTCACGTCTCTTCTTTTCTCAGGTATTTGTAAGGCCTCCTCAGGCAACTATTTTGCCTTCTTGCATTTCTTTTGCTTTGGGATGGTTTTGGTCATCACCTCTTGGGCAATGTTATGAACCTCTGATTCTATTCATCATATCTGCTGTATAATCATAAGGGATTTAATTTAGGTCATACTTAAATGGCCTAGTAGTTTTCATTACTTTCTTTAATTTAAGCTTAATTTTGCAATAAGGTTATATATATACACACACACATAGAGAAAGTAGGCCCTTAATAAATAGTTAAAATAAAGCCTGGATAACTGTCAGTCATTGTTATTAAATGCATTGTCTGATATTCAAGAAATTGTAACCATTTATTTTCCATCCATACTTCCTTTGTATTGATGGTTCAATCTAGTACAAATCAACTTCTAAAACACTTTAGGAATGCTGTCTCTCCAGGCCTTTGTTTTATTTTTTAATACTAATTAAGTAACCTATGGCTGTGCTGGGCCTTCTCTCTAGTTGCAGCAAGGGGACTACTCTCTAGTGTAGTGCCTGGGCTTGTCACTGCAGTGTCCTCTCTTGTCGGGGACAAGGGATCTGGGGCACGCAGGCTTCTCCCTGCGGTGTCCTCTCTTGTAGGGGACAGGGGCTCTGGGGCATGCAGGCTTCAGTAGTTGCGGCACGTGGGCTCAGTAGTTGCAGATCCTGGGCTCTAGAGCATGGATCCAATATTTCTGGTGCACAGGCTTGGTTGCTCCATGGCCTGTGGGATCTTTCTGGATCAGGGATTGAACCCATGTCTCCTGCATTGACAAGTAGATTCTTTACCATGAGCCAGAGAAGCCCATTCAGGTCTTGATATTATGTCAATTGGCATTGTTATTCTCTTAATTGTCATTTTTTACTCAAACTATGATCCCTTCCGCAATGCATTTCTCACCTATTTGCATGCATCCAAGAATTATACACTACCCAAAGGTAAGATCAGTTTCACAGGTTGTTATAAGCTGCCTTAGAAAGCAGTGATATCTTCCTTTGAGTTTATACAGTATTTACTATATTCTTGAAATTTAGAATGGTCTGATTAGAGCATCTGTCAGGCCAAATTGGTGACTTTAATATCAACTGTGTAAAAATCAAAATTCCTGTCTGTTGGCAAATATCTTTTGAAGGATTGTGGGCACAATTTAGTAACTATTCCCTGCTCAGTTCCAATTATCTGCTGGTTTCAAAATTGATTTTGTCTTAGTATTCTTTCTCATCTTCTTCCATAGATATATAATCATAGTATAACTACAGTAACATTCAAGATTTTTTTTGTTTTTTGAGTAACATATCCTATGGGAAAACTAGTTGCAAAATAATTTCTCAAAAGATTGTTCTTTTGTCCCCATACCTTCCACCTACCAGATAAGTATGATTTCCTTTTATCCCAGTAAGAGGAGATAAGGTAAATTTTCATCCATTTCATTTTATACACACACAGTAAGTTGCTTCAGTCACGTCCAATTCTTTGCGACCCTATGGACTGTAGCCCGCCAGGCTTCTGTGTTCATGGGATTTCCCAGGCAAGAATACTAGAGTGGGTTGCCATTTCCTCTTCCAGGGCATCTTCCTGTCCCAGGGATCAACGCTGCATCTCTTATGTCTCCTGCATTGGCAGGTGGGTTCTTTATCACTATCACCACCTGGAAGTCAGAAGGAGAAAAGTGAGGTTTCTACTAGAGCTGGCAATCTTTGGGCAAAATCTATTCTTACGCATTGATACCTCTGCTGTCTGTTTAAGCATCCATGTTACAATTTGGGATCCCAACCCTCTCTTGCCTCAGGGATCCCGAAGCAGCCATCCTTAGGCTGGCTACTAGCTTTAGCATGGACTACTGACATAGTGTAAGTGTGCTAATCCAATCAGGTTCCCTCTTAAAACTCTAAATCAGACTATAGAAATGATTTACCAATTAAGAAAAGGGGCTAAACTTGAAAAAATGCTATGCACGTGGGCAGAGCACATACGTAGATGAAACTAAAATGATGAGAAATCAGAGAAAATTGGTTGTGAGAAATGCATTCAGAGAAAAATCTGTAGCTCATGAGAGAAACAAGTTGCTGCTAAGATTCCCTGTGTCCTTAATATCATTCTGAATCCTAGTAGAGTCCTTCCCTTTGCATCTCTAACAACTTCAAGGAGTTTACTTTTTTGTCCACAGTATGTATAGATCATTGTATAAGGGATAATATGCCTCGGTATGGACAGCAGATAGTATGAATAAATTACGCTAATTTTCACTATCTGGAGGAAATGAAGACCAAGAACAAATTTCATAATGATGAATTATTTAGTACACAATGTATTAGACTTTTTGGAATGGCTTAGAAATAAAATGGTTTATCATGTGGGAGATTTATGTTTGCTAAGGAAAGTATGAATAAATGCCATAACAAAGCTCTCCCACAAAAAATATGTTTTATTTATTTTTGAATGATAGCTTTATACATAGCATGCATCTATAATTGTTAACTTTACCTAAAGAAAATTGGGGCCAAGCTGAAATGTATTAGTTTGCTGTTTCATGTAATAAATTGCCACTAACTTAATGGCTTAAAACAATGTGCCTTCATTAGTTCAGGTTTTTCAGATACAGTTTGGTCTGGTGTGTCTGGGTTCTTTGCTTAGATTGTCACAATGCTGACATCAAGATGTTGGCTGGTTGAATTCTTACCTGGAGGCTCAGTGGAAATATTACTTCCACGCTCATTCTCGGCCCTCGCAATTGGAGGGTTGAGGTCTTCATTCCCTTGCCATCAACAGAGAAATACTCTCAGTCCTAGAGGTCACCCAAATTCTTTGTTAAGCAGCCTCTTCCATTTTCAGACCAGCAATGGTGTGCAGATCATTCTTGGGTTTTGAATTTCTGACTTCCTCTTCTGTAACTAGCCTCAGAAAATTGTTATTTATTATTTTTTTTAACTTGGCCACACCACACAGCTTGTGGGATCTTAGTTTCCCAATGATGGACTGGACCCTCTCCTTCAGCAGAGGTTCTCACCATTGGACTGGCACAGAATTCCTGGAAAATTCTAGGCTTGTAAAAGATCCTTGTGATTAGATCAAGCTTACCTCAATAATTCTATTAGAGTCTAGGTGGCTCAGTCATAAAGAATCAGCTCAAATGCAGGAGACGTGGCAAAAGCGGAGAGTTTGATTGTAGGTTGGGAGTATCCCCTGGAGAAGGAAATGGCAACCTACTCCAGTACTCTTGCCTGGAAAATCCCATGGACTGAGAGCCTGGCGGGCTACAGTCCATACGGTCACAAAAAGTCGGACACAGCTGATCAACTAACACTTTTTACTTACGGATTGAAGAAGAAAGTACAAGAAATTCTCAATCTATCCATTCTTATTTAACTGCTAAGGAAATAGTGATCCAGAAAGATGGTGATTTTCCCAAGATGAGACAGTCATTTGATGGCAGAATTGAGACTACAGTTTCTATCTCTGATCTCAGAACTTTGTTTCTTCTGCTGCCCTTATGATGACTGACATCCTCATTGTCTCTTATGCCGTTTTCCCAGTGGGATTCCAAGTACAAGAGTGAGAATCTGTTTAGTCCCTTCTTCTGCCTTGAAAAAAAATTGAAGAAGTACCCACTGTAAACTAAATTAAAAACCGAATCTATTTAAAATAAAAATAAAAAGAACAGCATGATTAACAATGTGTCTGGTTATGATGGCTAGGCATAACAAGAAACATCCAGGACTT
Source organism: Giraffa tippelskirchi (assembly GCF_054371585.1). NCBI lineage: Eukaryota > Metazoa > Chordata > Mammalia > Artiodactyla > Giraffidae > Giraffa > Giraffa tippelskirchi. The sequence continues at coordinate 70,359,480 of NC_137277.1, forward strand.
GAGTCAAGAACACAGAATACAAGTCTTTGCCACTGATTAACTTTGGACACAGATACTGATACTTAACCCCATGAACAATTATGAAAGTGTGAAGGAAAGATAAAAGATTAAATATATTAAGCTTCAGAAAAAAGCTTTTAACAATGGGCTTAATTTTATATTTAACTCTGATGTATTTATCCTCACATTGATGACAGCTAGAGGTCATCCTCAGAGTTCTCTTTAGTTGGCAAAATACTTTCTTGATCAGAATCAACCTTACTGCATTGACTCTGATTTGCAGAAGATGATAGCCAGCAGTGTTGGAATTACTCATGTGGACTATGGGCAGGGATTTTGGTATCTGGACTCAAGCTTAAAAAATCTGAGCCAAGGAAAACCCTTCATCAAAATCAAAGGTCTCTAGATTTATTATTTTTTTTTTATTCAATAGAGCTCTCAAGTATAAAACAAAGAATATTCACTGCCACAAAAGGCCTATTTCATCATAGTTATAGAGGATACTCCCTTAAATGAAAAGCTTTACTTTTAGAAACATTAAAATAATCATACAGAATGCTCTTCAAATCAGCTCTAGAATCTTGGGCTGGGGAGAATCATGGAGATCATTTATCGTAAACTGATCCTTTTACAGGTGAGAAAACTGAGAACCACAGTTTAATTTATGGATGAAGGTCTTGAAAACCCAGGAAACCTCCCCCAGGTTTAATGTATTTTCTATCACATCATGCAAAATTTCAAGTACATATATTTTCATTTGTGGATCTGAAAATAACCTGTATTTTAAGATTGAGGAACTGAAATATTAAGAAATTCTGTTTAAATTATTTTCATTATTATCAATCTAGAAATTAGCTTAGCTGTTTTAAAATGTATATATCTATAAAATAACTGTATTCTTCAGGTTTATCTACAAAAGTGTTTTTCAGACTTAATTGCACATTGAAATCAACATGGGAGCTTCAAGAAATATAGATGCTTGCTTCTCACTTTCAGAGATTTTGATTTATTTAATCTGAGTTGAGATCTGGGAGGGGTCTTTTAAAAGTTTCCCTAAGTGATTCTAGCTAAAATTGAACCACTGCAAGATCAACAAAACAGACAGAGTTGGTAGCAAGAATCTAGGCTCTCAGGTGATACAATTCTGATGTCTTTCTTCTGTCTGTTGTGAGTTCCTTTATTAAATGATTGGAATGTTAAATGGAGAATTGGCACATTTTGCTTTCACTTTTTTTTGTTTTTTTGTTTTGCTCCTACTTTTACAAACACTTTTGTCTACTGAAAGTCTAAGTATTTGCTAAATACTGGTTATATAAATACAAATTACACATATTCCCTGTCCCTAACGAGCTTCCTGTCCTGGTAGGGTCAGATTAGGAGGGAATCATGTTACTGAAGATTATAAGACACAGAGAAAATTGTCAAGACGAGGCATGAATGGCTGATTTTGCCCACTGACATTATTTATCTATAGTAATAGTTGTGCATGGAGCATTCTATCGGGACATAGATCATCTGAATGCAGGATATTATTTTGTGATGAACAATTAAAACAGTTCTTGGATAGGACGGCTGGTTTTCCAAATTCACTCAAATAACACAGATGGAGAATAGACACCTTCCTCCCTCATCATGCTGGAAGCGTATGTGAATTTGTATGAGTCAATGAGTCAACTGGCATTAAAGAACAGTCAATACAGTTCAAGAAAAACACTTCTGCTGATTCCTGAACACACTCCATTCATTCATGCTTCCCTCCAGCAGTTTTAATACTTCTCTCCAACAACATAGCCAGGCAGATTCCTGCCAGCCTTTGGGGTGGATCTAAAAGGTGTATAAATAGTAATGAGGAACAGATGAAAAACCTTGTTTTCATAAATGACTTAGAGTAATTTAAAATATGAAGTCTATGCTACTGAAAGGAATCAAAGAAACAATTTCACTTTGAAGCACAGAATCTATTTTTTATTTTATTATATTGTATGTACATAAGAGACAAAGTTTAAAAAATACTTGAAAAAATAACACAATCAACTAGCAATAAATCAAAAATTTATTTTCTCTTTTTGATGTATATAATAGGAGCTATTGGGGCTTCCCTGGTGGCTCAGCAGTAAAGAATCCACCTGCAATGCAGTTCAATCCCTGGGTTGGGAAGATTCCCTGGAAGAGCCCATGGGAACCCACTCCAGTATTCTTGCCAGAAAAATTCCATGGACTGAGGAGCCTGTTGGGTTGCAGTCCATGGGGACCCAGAGTCAGACATGACCAAGCATACATGTACAATATGAACTATTACATATCAACTTCACATACAAGCTTGAGTTTAAAGAATAAATCTGTATATGATTTTTTCAGTCTCCCCCCAAAAAAAAAATCTGTATATGATGAGGATTTACCAAAATTAAGATTAAAATTTTTGTAAAAGGTACTAGATTAAGTTTTCTGAAGTTAGAAACATTTAAGAATAACTGTTAGTATAGCTTCTGGCAGATTTATTTGTTGAATGAATGAGGAGATATCTTCAGTCTGTAAACTCAATGTGCATTTGCCATTTCTCTCATTTGAAAGTGCTCAGAATCTGGTTTTAGTGCTTCTTCCTATGTAATCATATTTATAGCTTTTTAGAAAAAAATCGGAGACTTATACAAAGTCTGATTCAATGATATTACCAGTAAAATTAGTAATTAAATTAGTAATATGTTTTTATTGACTTGTAGGACACATTGACCTGAACATTTTATGACCAATGGATAATCTTAAATTCAATGAACACATGTAAACCCATGGCTGATTCATGTCAATGTATGGCAAAAACCACTACAATATTGTAAAGTAATTAGCCCCCAACTAAAATAAATAAATTTATTAAAAAAAAAACCTAAAAAAAAAATTCAATGAATACCTAATAAAATAAAAATATAAAATAAAATTTGATATCTTTTGTGATAGTTAAATTCATATTTGCTCTTTAATATTATATATGCATTGAACTTATATATCAATTTCTAAAAACTTGATTATGGTTGGATTTTAACTATACAGTGTGTGAATACATATTCTCGGTCAGTGGCCTCTAATTTTTTGAGCTCAAAGTTGGCAGTAATCATTGCAGATTGTATAAACCACTTAAAATGATGCCTTTCCTTTCTTTGTCTGACTGGTAACTTAGCCAACTACACTCAAGTTTTACCATTCAAAATTAAAATCAGATGCTTTCTCAAGAGCGTAGTAAAGCATTGCCCAGAAAATTCTCACTACTTCTCTCCAGTCACATTAAGTATAATGTTGTATCACTGTGCAGCTTACTAGTATCAAGAAGATGTCAAAAATATATTTTCCTGAATTTAAAAAAGATCACCCTAAATGTCAGCTTTACTATTAGAGATGGGGAGAATTCAGCTCCCTTAAATATTCCATTTTTGTGTTTATGGTAAAAATATATATTTATAAATATATACATCAACAATATGTTTCAATTAATGATAAATAAAAAGAGCTTGAAGTTCTACATCATTCTTACTTGGCTGCCAAGTAGTCATTCAAAAACATTAATATGTACATGGGTGAGAAAATTGGCATTTTTGAAGCCAAATTTTACTTGATCAAGATGTATTCATGTAGACCAAAGGTATAAAGCTGAAAAAAAAAGGCATTTAATTATTTCACTGTATCAAATTAATCAATTTCCTTCTTTACAGAATCAGTTCATTTGGTTTTTTTATCCCATGAAAATTCACTAAACATTAATTATATAACAGCCCAGTGATTGACTCTGACAATAGTGACAAAAGTGGCCATGATGCCTGCTATTACCATAAGGTATTGGGGAAACAGAGATGTTCTTTGAATTATGGCACCAATTTTTATTTAATATATAACAATGATAAGTGGTATGTAGAAATTGCATATTCAGCTACCAGAGCACATAATATGAGGGTCTTGACCTGCTCTGTGGTGGTTGAGAATTCTTACCCCAGAAAGTAAAATTTGACCTGAATACCAATTCTTCAAAGCTGAGACAATAACCTATGCAGAGAGAAGAGTTCCAGCAAAGCCCCTGCAGTGGGAGAGAGCATGACATTTTAAGAAAGTGAGAAAATGCTAGTGAAGCTGGAACAAAAATCAAGGGTGGATGGTGTAAGATGAAGCTGCAGATGTAGGTGATGGTGAAACCATGTAAGGTTTTGTGTGCTACATGAAGGTTATAAATCTGTTCTCCATGGGCTGAAAAGCCATTGAGGAGTTTCTAAGCAAAAAAAGAGAACAGTGATGAAATTTTAACTTTGAAAACATACTTTGATGGTAGTTTGAAGAAAGAATTGGATTGGAATAAGAGTGAATGTGAAGATACCAATCATTAGGCAATTCAGAAATCAAGTCTTGGGCAAATGGTGAAAGGTGGTGAAAGGCAGGTTAAAGAAGTATGAATCCATTTAGGATATATTTAAAGACTGAATCTAAATAATTCATTGAATGTGGAAGTAAGGAAAAGAACTACATTAAATTTCAATTTTATATGACTAGGATATGGATTATCAATTGAATTGGGACAGAAAACACCAGAAGAGAATCAGGTAGTTGTTTTTGTAAAGGGGAATTTACTTTGTTATTCATTCATTTGTATAGTTTTGTTTCGGTATGGAGAAATCAGGGATTTGGTTTTGGCTATGTTGAGTTTGAGGTGCATCTAGGATATGAGGAGCTGTATGGTTTTTCATTGCAGTTCTATCCTATACACTTTTCCCCTGCTGTCTGAAAGTAGAAAATTCCTATGAAAGCTTTTATAAGCTGAAATGGCATAAAGCAAAGACACAATCACCTTAGCACGTGTCTTGCTAATGGATGCACACAACGAATTGAGATAAAGCACAGATGCTCCCAAGCACAGTTCAAAGCTGTGGTGTCTTAATGCTGAGATGCTGAGTGTAGATCCTGGGGAAGGAGGTTGGCACCGCCACTCTCATTGCTCAGAATGTAGGCTGCCTTTTTAACTGGCTCGCTATAATATCAATGCTGAACACTGTTTTCACTTTTCACCTTTTTTTAAATAAAAGTAAAAATCCCCTTTGATTTCTTTTGGTTAGCAAAAGTAGGTACTAACATAGATTTGGAAGACCTGTGTATCTGATCACCAGTTGACTAGATCAATAATTGAATCTGTAGATTTAGATGAGAGTGTAGAATGAGAAGTCTTACAGTCTAGGCATGAAGAACTCTAATAATGGGTTGAGGAGGCTGAGAGTTGATCTGAGTTGGGAGTATAACCAAAAGGGTGCTGTTATAGGCAAAGGAAAGAGAATGCTTGAAGGAGGAGCTGACTAAAAGAGGTTGAGAGGTTACAGTGACAGTTGAGAGGTTACAGTGACAATGAATTTTTTCTTTTTATTGAAGGTTATTTCAATATAAAATCTGTCCAATAACTCAGCAGTCTGGAAAAGAAAGTCTGACTGATCAGTTTAACAATGTAGATGTCCTTGGGGGTGAGGATAGTTTTGTTTTTGTTTTTTAGGTTGGCGGAGTATACTTTAGGATTTTATGTTCTAGTGAGAGGGATTCAAGTGAGAAAGGATGTCAAATATATTAGAATATTTCTATGTATCTATTTTGTGTTCACTGTGCATTTTTAATTGAAATATAATTGCTTTACAATGTTGTGTTAGTTTCTGCTATACAGCAATGGGAATCAGCCATGTGTGTGGTACTTCGCTTTAGTCTTGTCTGATACTTTGCTACTCTATGGACTGGGGCCCTCCAGGCTCCTCGGTCCATGGGATTCTCCAAACAAGTATATTGGAGTGGGTTGCCATGCTATATGTGCACATACATCCTCTTCCTCTTGAGCCTCCTTCTTACCCCTTCCATTCCATCCCTCTAAGTCAGCTGCTGTATAGCACAGGGAACTCAGGAGTTCAATTTGGTGTTCACTGTACTTTTCCATTTCCCTTTCTAAGGAGACAGCCTTGGCAATCCCTTTCCCCAAGGGAAAGTTTATTCTGCCTTTTAGAATATTGTTTTCCCTAAAGCTCCTTGAGAGGATCACTTTATAGGGGTAGAAAGTTGATGGGAGGGGCTTTACCTACTAGATCAAGTGGGAGGAGGGTGAGAAAGGCTCTCGTGGCTTTTAGGGGTCTTATCAAGAGCTCCTCAAGCATTCATAGTGGAATTTGTGTGGGCAGGAGCTGACATCTTGAGAGTCCTATGACTGTTGCCAGAAAATTATAGGAATGAGCCAGCAAATGATTTGGCAATTATTGTCAAGGATAAGCATACTGCATGCTAATTGTTTGCTTGTTGTTTTATCTCCCCAGAAATAAAAGTTACCCATGTTCAGCTTGTAGATTCAGATTTGTCTGAAAGCATTCTTAATTATCTAATAGGACCTTTCTTCATCTTTTGTGAAGTTCCTCTGTTATTTTTCATCTGCTTTTTTCACAGTAAATTTTTAGTTTTATTATTGAACATATTTTGTTCTCTCATTTGTGTTACTTCTGTCTAGTCAGGATTTTATGGTTTATACTAGATGTGCACTCAAAGATTTAGCTATTTGTTTTTAGGTAGAAGTATTTTTTGCTGTTGTTTTGCTAACAGGCAGGACAGAAATATTTAGCACAGGAAAAAGACTGGCCCAGCCTCCAACAGCTAATGTGAGTTTATAATAAGCTTATTTAACATTAGACCTTGAACTACAGCTTGAATCATTCAGTATTCAGGACTTGATCATGATATATTCAATTGTTATTCTTGAATAACAACAGTACAAATGTAGATTAAAGGAGGTTTAATGCACTGAATCTTATAATTTTTTAGATAAAACATGAAATATTTCTGTCTTTATTCTCTATTATATATTTGTATAATAAGACATTTCCATCAGTCAGTAATTTTGGGATTCTATTCAATATTCATCTCCTCAGCAGACTGCAGTCTTTCGGAGTGGACCAGCGTGAGTACTGAGCATAGTATTCACAGTGACTGACTGGAAAAATAGCAAGCTCTCAGTCAATATTTATTGAATGAATGAGTGGGTGGATGGATAAGTTATATTTTCTACTGAAACATTTTCCCAGTTCTCTAAGGTACTAAGATATTTCCAAAGAATATGACTTAAAAAACTGGATTCTTATCCTTTCAATTATTCATTCATTTAACATTTATTTAAAACCTGGTTTATGCCAGGCACAGCACTGGTAGCTGCTTTCACAATTCACAATGCAGTGTGTATTTTCATCATACTTAGAAACCTACTGCACTGACTGCCAAGGGAAATTTCTGGACACAGAAGATGTTTGGCTGCGCAAACAGTGGCTTTCCTCCTTTCCATGTGTCCTAGAAAGAAATTCAGAGAAGGAAATGGCAGTAACTATTCAATGGCAAATATGTTTTAGGGATTATATGTAAGAAGAACTACACTGGCTATGGTGTAGTTATAAATAAGGAGTCCTGGGAAAGATTCAGCATGAACACAAGTTTGGATCAAACAGTCCTGTTATGCAAAAGACAGATTGCTGGAAAGGTACCCCAGCCAGGAGATTCACTCACTAGTGACTGTTCTTATTAAAGCAATAATAACCAAAAATATTTTACTTAGTGTGGTATTTATATTGCCCTTGCTATTTATGGATACACAGTTGGGCTTTTCCACTATAATTCAGAGAAAGGCCACCCTGATCCACATGAAAGTACATATACGTGCTATGCTGTTGCCTTGTTAGCTCACAGAACAGGTAAATTGACGTTTACTGAGAGCAGAGGTCCTGGCTAGGGTTTTTCTATATCTTTTCACATTTTATCCTTTAAGAGTTTCAGTGCAGCAACTTACAGTAGTTCTGAGGAAACATGACAAAATTAAGACTCGGTGATTTTAATTTGCCTAAGTCATAGTTAGTAAGCCATGAGGTCAGAATTTGATTCCAGTTCCCTGAGAGTTGACATCTTGTGACCACTCCATTATGCACATTGGCCAAATAGGCACTTGCTGTAGATGTTCTAGTCCTTAAAGAAAACCCAAGTATAAAACAAAGTGAATAAATCAGGGCATTTTATCTACTGCCTAAACAGGCTTATCTCTGGAATGAAAAGGTAATTCAATATTGAGAAATTTACCATAATAACTTACATCATTAAAACATTTAAGGAGAAAAATCGGACTTCCCTGGTGGTTCAGTGATTAAGAATTTGCCTGCCAATGCAAGAAACAGGAGTTCAAAAAAAAAAAAAAAGAAACAGGAGTTCAGTCCCTGGTCCAGGAAGATTCCACATGCTGTGGGGCAACTTAGCCCGTGAGCCACAACAACTGAAGCCTGTACACCTAGAGCCTGTGCTCTGCAACGAGTAGCTACTGCAAGCCTGCGCATGGAGAGTAGCCCCCTGCTCACCACAACTAGTGAAAGCCTGCACGCAGCAACAAAGACTCAAAGAAATAAAAAATAAAGGAGAAAAATCAATTATGTCAGCAAATGCTACCCTCCAAAAAAAGCATTTGCTAAACATCAGCAGCATCTAGTCTTGGTAAATAAAGAACTAATAGAGGAAACCTTCTTAAATATAATAAAAAATATTAGTAATTTTTAGGTTATATCATTAATTCTTACATTGTATGAGGTAATTCTTGGTCACAATAATTTTGAGATGCAAAATTGTGTCTACAAAATTTTCACAGTTAAGGGATTTGGCCAGAGTTCAGTGATGTGATGCTAAAGGTTTAACCACCAGCTTTGTGGAAAAATTAATGCATACATATATAGTGACACATGTGTTAATTGTATGTGTAGATACATTTATGTCTATACATAACCTTAATGTAATTTTTACTTATGCAAAAGATGTGTAATATCCACTTTTTAAATTTTTCTCAGTGGAAGTAGGGAGCAATGTCACTGGCTAACAGTGAAGATGGGGAGATATTGCTTTGGGGAGATTGGATATGTGAAGTAATCACTTACGGGAGTGGAGAGCCAAGGCACTATGCAAGCATATTAGGCTTACTGCTGAAACAAGTACATAGGAGAATAAAAAATGAGAGCTAGCATCATATAAAATATTTTCTAACAGAGTAATTCTGTCTTGTTTCTTGGCCCTTTCCCTTTCTCTTTACAACAACCTGTGGTGGTACTTCCTTCTCTGAATTAATAACTATCATGTGCCTCATACCCCATATTTCTCACTTTCTATCACAAATCTTTGCTTTAAGATTGTATCATTCTAGGCCTTCCCAGGTAGTTTGGTGGTAAAGAAGTCACCTGCCAATACAGGAGACATGGGTTCGATCCCTGATCCGGAAAGATCCCACATGCCAGAGAGCAACTAAGTCTGTGTACCACAGCTATCGAGCCTGTGCGCTAGAGCCCAGGAGTTGCAACTACTGAAGCCTGGGCATTTCCCGAGAGTGCTCAGCAGCAAGAGAAGCCACAGCAATGAGAGGCCCGCACGCCACAACTACAGAGTAGCCCTTGCTCTTGGCAACTAGGAAAGCCCACGTAGCAACGAAGACCTGGTGGAATCAAAAATAAATAAATCAAATTTAAAAATTGCACTGGATTTATTAAAAAATGTTTAAAATGAAAAGATTGTATCATTCTATCTCTTCCTACCACTATCCCATTCACTCCAGGTCTGGCACAGTATCCATTAAGCTGCACACTACAGGCGATAGATCAACTTACAGTGGTTAAGAGATAAAAGAATTTGTTATTTTGCCTAACGGTCCAGACGTGAAGAGGGTTTCAGAATTAGCTGACCTTGAAACTCAATGATGTAATTGTAAATCTAGTTTATTTTGGTCTCTTCCCCCAGCCCCCACTGCCGTTTATTTCTCCAACTTCTAAGTCAGCATTTCTCATCTGGGGAGATTTTACCCCCAAGGGGACATTTGAAAATATCTAAAACTTTTGTCACAGCTGGAAGGCTTCTACCATCATCTAGTTGTAGAGGACAGGGATACTGCTAAACATTCTACAATTCCCCACAATAAAAATTATCTGGCCCAAGTAGCCCAGAGAATTCATTGAATAATTGTTTCAGTAGCAATAAGGCTACATGTTTATTTATATCCAATGGTAAGAAAGGAAAAGGGGATGGACTTTTTTTTCTGTAACTTGTTTTTGAGACTTCCTAGAAGCCCTTTGAATATCTTCTTTTATGCTCATCAGATCAAGTTAATTAATGGACTCATCCTTTAATACAATCACAGGCAAAGGGGCTGACATTATTAGGAGTACCTTTAAAAAATGAGTCAAACCTTGGTCACAAGATTGTATTCATGCTACTCGTTGGTGCTAGGTAAACTACATTTGGGGCATCAACCACAGTTGTTATTCAAATTAAATTTGTAACTAATTATACTAGTAAATATATGGATAAATATGGTTATAAGGAGTTAATAGATGATTCTGTTCAGATGGAGTGATAGATATTCAGATTTTCTCTTAATATCTAAGTGCTGCTAAGTGGGCAAGACAGCCAAGCGATGGCAGTTAGATTATGCTTCTCACACTATGCTTAGCACTGGCATTCTCCTAGGCTTGAATAGATAGATATCACTTTATGATAAAGAAGGTTAACATGAGAAATAAAAATGCTTCAGAAGGACAAGTTCCAGATGTCTGCCGAGATCATTCTCCAGATGCATGACAAAGTGTGGCCTACCAATAGGACTGCAGAAAGCATGCAATTAGCAGTTTCCTGGCAACCAAAACACCAACAGCAGAACCAGCTCACAAAAAGTGTGAGAAATCAGGCCATTGTTCTTTTTCCCTTCTTTTAAAATCTTGAGTAGCAGCTGACTTAGTTTGTTTACATGATTAAAAATAATACCTGTGTTAGAGTTCTCCAGAGAATCAGAACCAATAGGTTATGAAAGGAGGTTTCTTGTTTGTTTGTTTGATCTCATTTTGACTATAATTAAACCTATATGCAGTTTTCCAAACTGTAAAAGGCAGCAAGTTAGGAGGAGTGCTTTAGTTCCTCAGATATATTTTCTCTTTTTAAGTAATGTTTTTCTAAGTAATACTTTTCTAAGTAACGTAGGAAACATCACTATGAACAAAGCTAGTAGATGTGATGGAATTCCAGTTGAGTTATTTCAAATTCTAAAAGATGATGCTGTGAAAGTGCTGCACTCAATATGCCAGCTAATTTGGAAAACTCAGCAGTGGCCACAGAACTGGAAAAGGTCAGTTTTCATTCCAGTCCCAAAGAAAGGCAATGCCAAACAATACCGCACAATTGCACTCATCTCACACAAGAGCAAAGTAATGCTCAAAATTCTCCAAGCTAGGCTTCAACAGTACATGAACCATGAGCCTCCAGATAATCAAGCTGGATTTAGAAAAGGTAGAGGAAGCAGAGATCAAATTGCCAACATCCGTGGGATCATCAAAACAGCAAGAGAGTTCCAGAAAAACATCTATTTCTGCTTTATTGACTACCCCAAAGCCTTTGATTGTGTGGATCACAAAAAACTGGAAAATTCTCAAAAGAGATGAGAATACCAGACCACCTGACCTGCCTGCTGAGAAACCTATGTGCAGGTCAAGAAGCAACAGTTATAACTGGGCATGGAAAATCAGACTGGTTCCAAATAGGAAAAGGAGTATGTCAAGGCTTTATATTGTCACCCTGCTTATTTAACTTACATGCAGAGTATATCATGCGAAATGCCAGGCTGGATGGAGCACAAGCTGGAATAAAGATTGCCAGGAGAAATATTAATAACCTCAGGTATCCAGATGACACCATTCTTTTGGCAGAAAGTGAAGAGGAACTAAAGAGCCTCTTGATGAAAGTGAAAGAGGAGAGTGAAAAAGTTGGCTTAAAACTCAACATTCACAAAACAAGGATCACGGCATTTGGCCCCATCACTTCATGGCAAATAGATAGGAAAAAAATGGAAACGGTGACAGATTTTATTTTATTGGGCTCCAAAATCACTGCAGATGGTGACTGTAGCCATGAAATTAAAGGTGCTTGCTCCTTGGAAGAAAAGCTATGATCAACCTAGATAGCATATTAAAAAGCAGAGACATTACTTTGCCAACAAAGGTCCATATAGTCAAAGCTTTGGTTTTTCCAATAGTCATGTATGGATGTGCAAGTTGGACCATAAAGAAAACTAAGAGCCAAAGAATTGATGCTTTTGAACTGTGGTTTTGGAGAAGACTCCTGAGAGTCCCTTGAACTGCAAGGACATCAAACCAATCAATCCTGAAGGAAATTAGTCCTGAATATTCATTGGAAGGACTGATGCTGAAGCTGAAGCTCCAATACTTTGGCCACCTGATGCGAAGAACTGACACATTGGAAAAGACTCTGATGCTGGGAAAGATTGGAGGCAAGAGGAGAAGGGGACAACAGAGGATGAGATGGTTGGATGGCATCACTGACTCAAGGGACATGAGTTTGAGCAAGCTCTGGGAGTTTGTGATGGAGAGAGAAGCCTGGGGTGCTGCAGTCCATGGGGTCACAAAGAGTTGGACATGACTGAGAGACTGAACTGAACTTAACTATTATATGGCGATAATATTAGATGACTAAGTGCATTCTTACTGAACTGTGAGTGACTGAACTGAACTGACCCTGGAAGAGAAGGTTAAGTCCTGGAGCGATGCTTACTCTTCTTCCTGATGTCGTATAAATTAAATAATATGATGTAAAATTAACCATACTTAAATTCAGTTCAGTTCAGTTCAGTCGCTCAGTCGAGTCTGACTCTTTGCGACCCCGTGAACTGCAGCACACCAGGCCTCTCTGTCCATCACCAACTCCCGGAGTCTACCCAAACCCATGTCCATCGAGTCGGTGATGCCATCCAGCCATCTCATCCTCTGTCGTCCCCTTCTCCTCCCGCCCCCAATCCTACCCAGCATTAGGGTCTTTTCCAATGAGTCAACCCTTCGCATGAGGTGGCCAAAGTATTGGAGTTTCAGCTTCAACATCAGTCCTTCCAATGAACACCCAGGATTGATCTCCTTTAGGATGGATTGATTGGATCTCCTTGCAGTCCAAGGGACTCTCAAGAGTCTTCTCCAACACTACAGTTCAAAAGCATCAATTCTTTGGCGCTCAGCTTTCTTCACCGTCCAACTCTCACATCCATACATGACCACTGGAAAAACCAGAGCCTTGACGAGACGTACTTTTGTTGGCAAAGTAGTCTCTTCTTTTAAATGTGCTATCTAGGTTGGCCATAACTTTCCTTCCAAGGAATAAGCGTCTTTTAATTTCATGGCTGCAGTCACCATCATCAGTGATTCTGGAGCCCAAAAATATAAAGTCTGACACTGTTTCCACTGTTTCCCCATCTATTTCCCATGAAGTGATGGGACCAGATGCCATGATTTTAGTTTTCTGAACGTTGAGCTATAAGCCAACTTTTTCACTCTCCCCCTTCACCTTCATCAAGAGGCTCTTTAGTTCTTCTTCACTTTCTGCCATAAGGGTGGTGTCATCCGCATATCTGAGGTTATTGATATTTCTCCCGGCAATCTTGATTCCAGCTTGTGTTTCTTCCAGCCCAGCGTTTCTCATGATGTACTCTGCATATAAGTTAAATAAGCAGGGTGACAATATACAGCCCTGACGTACTCCTTTTCCTATTTGGAACCAGCCTGTTGTTCCATGTCCAGTTCTAACTGCTGCTTCCTGACCTGCATACAGGTTTCTCAAGAGACAGGTCAGGTATGACCTAGATCAAATCCCTTATGAGTATACAGTGGAAGTGAGAAATAGATTTAAGGGACTAGACCTGATAGACAGAGTGCCTGATGAACTATGGACAGAGGTTCGTGACATTGTACAGGAGACAGGGATCAAGAAAATCCCCATGGAAAAGAAATGCAAAAAAGCAAAATGGGTGTCTGAGGAGGCCTTACAGATAGCTGGGAAGAGAAGAGAAGCGAAAAACAAAGGAGAAAAGGAAACATATTCCCATCTGAACGCAGAGTTCCAAAGAATAGCAAGGAGAGATAAGAAAGTCTTCCTCAGCGATCAGTGCAAAGAAATAGAGGAAAACAACAGATTGGGAAAGACTAGAGATCTCTTCATGAAAATTAGAGATACCAAAGGAACATTTCATGCAAAGATGGGCTCGATAAAGGACAGAAATGGTATGGACCTAACAGAAGCAGAAGATATTAAGAAGAGGTGGCAAGAATACACAGAAGAACTGTACCAAAAAGATCTTCACGACCCAGATAATCACAACGGTGTGATCACTCACCTAGAGCCAGACATCCTGGAAGGTGAAGTCAAGTGGGCCTTAGAAAGCATCACTATGAACAAAGCTAGTGGAGGTGATGGAATTCCAGTTGAGCTATTTCAAATCCTCAAAGGTGATGCTGTGAAAGTGCTGCACTTGATATGCCAGCAAATCTGGAAAACTCAGCAGTGGCCACAGGACTGGAAAAGGTCAGTTTTCATTCCAATCCCAAAGAAAGGCAATGCCAAAGAATGCTCAAACTACCGCACAATTGCACTCATCTCACATGCTAGTAAAGTAATGCTCAAAATTCTCCAAGCCAGGCTTCAGCAATACGTGAACCGTGAACTTCCAGATGTTCAAGCTGGTTTTAGAAAAGGCAGAGGAACCAGAGATCAAATTGCCAATATCCGCTGGATCATTGAAAAAGCAAGAGAGTTCCAGAAAAACATCTATTTCTGTTTTATTGACTATGCCAAAGCCTTTGACTGTGTGGATCACAATACTTAAATACCGTGTTACAAAATCAGTAAGTATATCTTATGTTATATGATAAGAAAATAGGGAAATAAAAAGATATACATATATATGTGTGTGTATATATATATATATATATATATATCTCCTGTATACACACACACATTCATAGCAAAATGAGGAGGAAATGCTGACTACAATTATAGTTCTCATTTCTGTAACTTGTCACAATGTCATAGCTAGTGTTTATAACCACCTCCTTTTGATACTCATCTATATCCCCTTTGCTTTCACCAAGTGACCCAATAGGCACTTGAAGAGTTCCCCTTTATTCCAGGCATACTCTTCCTTCCCTCCATTGTGGAGCAGAGTATGTGAATGTAGCATGTGGATGTTATAACTCTTCTATAGAAAAGGCTTTGGGTTTCTTTTCTTGGCTGTAAGCAACTATTTCTTTTAACACATTTTGTTAAAATCTCCCAGCATATAGCTACATTTTTATTAAAAGATTTGATGTCATCATTGGTGCTCCATCAGTTTTATTTTTCATAAACAATTTTTCAAGGCCTTCTTAGTATGTAGAACTATTTCATTATATTGAGGCATTACAGTATGTTGGTTAAGACCATGGATTATGAAACTAGGCTATAGGACTGAATCTTGACTTTGCATTATGATAGCAGTGATTTTGTGTGGGGTATGTGAAAGTCTCTGTATCTCATTTTATTATGCATAAAATCTGCATAGGAATAACATGCACTCTACAAGGATGTTGTGAGGAGTAAAGAAACTTTTTTCCATTGGGAATGATGAGAATAGTGCATGGCACATGGTAAGAACTCAAGAAACATTATCTATTATTATTATTTCCATTTTTTCCTGATTTTATTTTATAATGGAAGGCAGTGGAAAGATAGAACTCATAAACTTACTTTGACTCTAAAGTATTTTTGTTAAAAACACAAATTTTATTTAGAATTTTTGTAATATATCTATATCAAGGATGGATTAATACTATAACAAATCAAAATTGGGTAGTTTTGACCTTGATAAATAATATTGCTGAGTGGTGGATCATTCATGCAGGTGTGACACCTGTTTACCTATGAAGGCCAAAAGTCTTACTTATCTTATTTATGTAAAAACTTGGCTTTTCAAAAACAGAAAGGAATTTTCCAGAAAAAAACACCTTTTGAAACTGTGATTTACTTCACATTGCAGCAGGAAGACGAACATACAAACTATGATTTAATGATGCTCTCTGCAGCTGGGCAGCTTGACTTGGAGGGGAAATGAGGGATTAGTTGATGAGCTAAAGAGAGTAAGCAGGTGTGTGTACTTGTGGATAGTGAGTGCAGGAGCGGAGTGAAGAGGAAGCAGACGTGACAAAGTGGGACTGGAGCATACTTGAAAAGTCAGAAGTGTGTTTGGGGGTGAGTGGTATTGAGATAAAGGATGATGAGTGGTTGTTGCCAAATTCACCCTAATAGTTGAGACAAGGCAGCACCAGGAAGTGCTGATGTGTGCATTTGGGAAAATTGTTTGGAAATGTTTCATTTTGTTTAGACCCAGACACAGGCTCAGAACTGGAAGGGACCTAAAAATTCTGTCTCAAAATTCATACAAAACAGATGATGGTTGGCTATGCTAATTATATAAAGCCTCTCAAGGGAGATTTTCCACCATCTAAAGAAACTTCAGAGGCTAAGTGACAGCCATCATAGACATATGTACATCTCAGCAGTCATTAAGGCAAATATGAGAACAAAGGTAAATTAACATTTGCATTAAACTGGACAATCCTGTTATATTCCACTGTCTCTTGTCCAAATTTGAGTCATCAATTTAAACTAAAAACAAAGATTTTCCTTCCTTTGTTTAAAATTAGAGAATGTAGGGGATTTGTGCCTCCCTCCCTTGTCCTGCTGGCTTTGATATCATTACTTTTTGTTCTCAAAAACTCAGTTTTAGTATTAGGCTCCTGGGCCAATTGCATCTGTCATTCTCTAGTCATGATAATTGTTAAGGGATGGAAAACTGTAATGAAGTTAAGATGTTGCTTTGTCTATCATTTTGAATTATTTTCTTACAGAATTTTACAGAGGAGGTAGAGATGAAAAGAACAAAGAATAAATCAAAAGGCCAAATTAAAAAAAAATCAACAAAGATATAAGAGTGAGCATATATTAAAATAAGTTTAAAAGACATTTCATCCATGACATTTTATAGATTGTTTTCTATAAAATTAATGTCATATTCAAAAAAATTGTTTGGCGCCTGAGCCATCCTTTTCTTTAGTGAAGTTTATTGCCATCTTTGCTGTAAGACTTAAGACCAGAGTCCAGACTTCTGGCTGACTCCCACAGGTACCCTATCTGAAATTCCTAGATACAGACTAAAACACTAGGTGTCCACTCCAGCTGGACATTTTATTACATTTCACGAGAAGTAAGGATATAAAGACATAGTAAAATTCCTTTTATTTGGGGTTAAAAACTGGATAATAGGGAATGGCATGGAGATTTCTCTTAGCAAAATCCTTGATTCACATTCCTACTCCTACTATTCTAATTTATTCATCTGAAATTTGCTTCTTGCCACTCTACAGTTAACCCTTTCACCCTGTTTTTCAGTCTATGTGGGTAAACTGGGCACACACATGAACCTCTCTCTTCCATCCATAGATCACACTAAATGGTGGTAAAACTATCAACATAATGAGTTCTTTTTAATACTGTGAACCAGAGAGGATTCCTCCAGGAAACCAGAGATTTAACAAGTTTTTAGAATTCTGAAAGTAGAAGGGATTATATAATAGATAAGGCAGATGGTTGAAAAAACTCACAGATTAGAACAGAGGCAGGGGGAAGATATTGTGGAGCTCTTCCAAGCTGAGCTGCAGAGAAATTCAGTTTGGAGCTGGGGGACAATGAAAAAGCAGGACTGGGAAGAGTCAAATATATATGGCCTAATTTGGCTCCTCATCCTCCTATGCATTTTGGGAACAGCATTCTAGAACATTTGTTCACAGATGGAAATCCCAGACTTACCTTCTATATAGAGTAGTAGATTTGGGGAAAGGTTGATCACTGTCTGGGCTTCCCAGGTGTTGCTTGTATAATGAGGACAAAGAACCTGAAAGGACACCATTTTCTACAATATTATAGGAAGGGACAAACCTTCCCAGGTGGCACGAGTGGTAAAGAATCAGCTTGCCAATGCAGGAGATGCAAGAGATGTGGGTTTGATCCCTGGGTTGGGAAGATCCCCAGAGTAGGAAATGGCAACCCACTCCATTATTCTTGCCTGGAGAATCCCATGAATAGAGGAGCCTGGAGGGCTACAGTTCTGGGAGCTGCAAAGAATCAGGCGTGACTGAACATGCACACACATAGGAAGAGATAGTGCCTGTCAGAAGTGTATTGATGAAAGTTGTCTACTTCCAAAGCAACATATGCCTTACTTGGCATTTGTGGAGTTTTTGAGCTAGCCTTCCTACTCTCAGGTATGTAGCATAAAGGAAAGTTTAGTTTCAATGGGAACTATCAACTTACAAGGGGATACTTAGTCAGTACTTCCTGCATAGCTAGTCTGATATATACTACTGAAAAGGATAGCAATTGACTTATACTGAGTTGAATCATATTTTATTCATAAATATGAATTGTTAATGAAAGGTTATTAGACCTTTGGGGAATACTTAAAAACCTTGGGAAAGGAAGATGAAGATGGACAAACAAACAACAGATCTCAGGTATAGAAACAGTGCAAGAAATAGTAGAGCATTAAAAAATTCTAATACATATTCTTAGGGATATTTGAGATTATATCATCCATAAAACAAAAAGAAGTTATTAATGAATAGGAGCAATCATAGACCAAGAAGAAGTCTTAAAAATTTTCTTTAAATGCAGAAAAATTTAAATAATATAGAGCTAATTTTAGAAAAAGTTGAGCAAAAGCCTCAGACCTCAGTAAAAAGAGAAAAAAGGTGGGAAAAAGTTAATAGATATGGGAGACACAGAGAACTACATTCTAGAACATACTGTAGTTGGCTAGAACAGGGAAAATGGAATAAGAAGAAGGATAATCAAGTAAATATTTAGTCAGAGGAGGCCACAGGGAGAAGGGATATTTGTGCAAGAAAATGAGAGAATGAGTCTTGCATTCCAGACAGAGAGGACTGGCTCTGTGAAGGCCCAGAGGTAGGGATTTGCCTGCTTATTTGAGGACCAGCAAGAAAGTTACTGAAACTAGAGCTGAGTGACCAGTGCTGAGGATGGTCAGACATGTGACTAGGGCCAAAATTTCTTGCCAGAGTTTCTTTTCAACCAATGCCATCACACCCTAAGGTGAATGGACAGGGACAGGGAGTTTTGAACAGAATAATGACATGATCTGACCTACATTTTAAAAGGATGACACTGGTTGCTTTCTTTGGATAGAGTATGTTTTGAATAACTTTTTTTTTTTTTTCCAGTGAAAACCATGTGGGCTGCACTCTGGGTACTTGAGTATTTGAGTTCTTTCTATTGCTTGTATTGCATGAGTAAAAATGTCCTGGGTCCTAAACTTTTCAGTTGAAAACTCAGCACATGTCATGCTGCTGTCTTCCAACATTTAATATGGTAGAGATGAGAAGATTCTTATTTTTCTATTTGTGTGCATGTTGTATGCTAAGTTGTTTCAGTCATGTCTGACTCTTTGTGACACTATGGACTATAGCCTGCCAAGCTCCTCTGTCCATGGGATTTTCCAGATAAGAACCCTGGATTGGGTGGTCATTTCCTTCTCCACTCTATGTGTGTAGGTCACATTATTTTGTCTTTTTAGAGAAGTCTCTGATTTTCTTTACTGTTGAACCACAAATATTTCACCAGGGATATCTAAGCAGTGGTCTTTTATCATTAATTTCATAAACAAATCTAACCTTTTTATAGTTGTACTGCAATGTTGATTTGGCTTTATAATATGTGACTATCTTATATAATCCTCAGAACAACCCAGTGAAGCGGCTATTATTATCTCCATTTTACAGATGAGGTAAGTGAGGCTTAGAGAGATCTGTGTCTTGCTAGAATTCCGAAGACAGTATACTACGTACCTAATACCTCCACTAGCTGGTTGAATCTCCTGCAGACTGGCTTGGGATGAGTCTTGCTCATGTATGAAACCTGTTGAGAAGAGAGGGTTATAGCTGGAAGGGAGGCCAGACCTGACGATGGGGAGAACATGATCACTTAGGGAAAGGGACATTGGGAATGTCAGGGGCTTTCTCAGCATCCGTCCGGCCTCCAGAGATCCCAGTAACCCTCACCTCAGGAGAAACACTGAGGTGTGGCCTGGAGACGCAGTGAGCCCTTTAATTTCTATATTCCAGCCTTTTTGAAGATCATCCTTTTGGATAAAACTGTCTGAGGTTATTTCCTGAAATATATCTTTGCCAAGACATGTTTGGTTATAAGTGGTGCATGTTTAAGTACATTAAAAGCTCAGAAGGGATGAGTACTGTGGTAGACATTTCTGGCTGCCTACCAACAGCCACTCTCAAACTTTGCTTTTTTGCTAACTGAAGTCCAGTTTGTTTGAGTGGTGGATTGAGAGATCCTGACCTCCAGAAAATAAGGAAATCTGTCAAACCTAGGAAATGAATCGTGATTCATTTATTTTACTCTTCATAATTTTTTTCTAATTTGATAGAGGCACAGCTTTTCAGACTTCCTCCAGATGGAAATGACTGAGTGATTAGAGAGAAATTCTCCTAGAAGGAAGTGATTCAAGAAAAAAATATTAATTTCTGAGTAAAAGAAACAAGTTTGAGACAAATGTCCAATTAGCCTCTTTCCTCTTCTTCCTACTCTGAAGATGGACTTTATGATGTCTTGAGCTATGGCGGACGCCTATCCATCAGAAGACAAATGGGAAGACAATATGAAAATATGGCAAAACAGAAGGGAAGAAAAAGCCAGGATCTTTGACAAAATCCCTAAGCTGCTGGACCAACATTGAGAGAGTTTTTGTTAGTGTTAGTCATTCAGTTGTATCAGACTCTTTTCAACCCCATGGACTGAAACTTACCAGGCTCCTCTGTCCATGGAATTCTCCAGGCAAGAATACTGGAGTGGGTTGTTATTCCCTTCTCCCAACCCAGGGATCAAACCTGCACTGCAGGTACATTCTTTACCATCTGAGTTACCAGGAATTCAATAAATACAATAAAAACAATAAATACTTTTATAGTTTAAGCCACTGTCAGTCAGGTATTCTGTTATTTGTATCCAATAGTATCCTAACAAACCTAATGTTTAGAGAATAGTATTTGATGAGAGTTTTGGAATACTAGATATCTGGGACTAAAAAAAATCAAGGCACCTATTTTCCTATTAATGGGTATATTCAGACAACTTGTTTTAGCTATAAGAAGAGGTTATATGAAACCATAACAATAAATATGAATATCTATTTATTGTAAGTTGGACTACTATGCCTTTGAATTTGTCCTTAATAACAAATATCAATTTGGAGCACCAACTGTGAAGAGTACTGGTTCTGCTTCTTTGTGTTTGTTAGAAATAATTTTATAGCAGAGCCCACTGGGAAGTCTAATTCCAATTTGATTTGGATCAATAGTCACAGGGCAATTCATTCATTCTTGCTTATTTGATTCTGCAATGTGCTTTTCTTTTTTAAATTTTTCTTTCTTTTATTTAACGATTAAGGTGAATTCAGATTCTTTGGCAATTTTTGCCATGGGTGGTGATACTGTTTTAATGCCCCTCATATATAGACAGGCATGTAGATAGCAGAACATTGTAGACATTGGGTTGGTATTAGACAAACTCAAATGTAAATCTTTAGCTTCTTGATTGGAGCTGGAGTGAAAATAGCAGACATGGGAAGAAAATATATGTCATTAGCATGCTCACAAAACATTGCTGGAGATGGTTGAAATAACAAACTCAGTTTGAGCACATATGTCAACTATGTGTCATACTTGCTATAGAAGTAAGATAATGTGCAAAAATCTTTAAGAACCCTGAAGAAATTCTTTAAACATGTGTCCTTTCAAGACTACTGTTGCTTCTAATGCTACAACTTAAAGAGGGGAAAAAATTAGGAAAGTTTCAGGGGTCATCCACTTGATTATTAATGAGCTGGGAATAAAAGTGATGAGTAACATCCAAAGGATTCTTATTGTTTAGTCTTGGTTAAACACTGAGAGATGTGCCCGGTCACTAAGTATATAAAAGGAGAATATACAAGAGAGAGGGACCAGCTGTTCTCCTACTTCACTGGTGACTGAAAAGGCAAAAATGGGCTCCAATTTTAACTGTCCTGTGGACATAGACCTAGGCAAAGTCTAAAGCTTGTGTGACAGGGGAATAACATTCCACTCCTTTCCTAAAAAGGATATTCGGGGATGTTTTGACCTTTGAAGAACAGAGATTTTCAACTCTACTTCACGATTCTAAAAGAACAAAGTTATGTTTGAATGAGTAGGATAAGGAATAGAGAGTAAGGAATAAAGAATAAGTAGAAGAAAAAAAAAAACTATCAGAATGTTATCACAGTAACACACAGCCCCACATTAGTCATAATCTTTGTTTCTTTTTTGGGGAAATCCACAATTCTAAAAGTGAAAAATAAAGTTTAGTAGGAGGAGATCAATTTGAACATGAATAAAGTTTAAAGTTAGTTCTAAATTACAGAAATCTCAAATATCCTATTAGTAAAATATGGGTTGGTATGCTGCTAAAGCTTAAATGGATATTTGACCATTGGCATGCTTTCTTCTCACTAGATATGGGTGATAGACTATTACTAAAATATCTCAAAAACCTTGGCTAGGATACCCCATCTGCAGTAGTTTTGGTCACATATTAGGTGAGAGGTTACTCTCGGGTTACCTTTCCTGCTTGGGGACAACATATCCACTGAGGCACGTTTTGATGATCCATTTCTCTCACTTACCAAATGTTTTTGACTTTTGGCAGTATCAGCCCTCCTAAAAGCTCTGCCCTCACAAATTTGGATTGGGCATTTCCATCATGCTTCAAAAAGTTTCAGAGTCTAGCTCTAGTTCATATTAAGGGCTGGGTCTAACATAACTTGACTTTTCAAACAGTCAAAGCTGGACAGAAGAAAGGCAGGCTCACGGGAATGCTGGCAGATTTATTTCTTGTCCGAGCCAAAAAACAGCCTTTCTCACATTATTTCAATGTGTCCAGTTCAATCCAGGTCAGAAACCAGAAATGCAAAACATTCACCAATGTTTCTGAACCTTCAGAAATCAGACGACAGTTTGGGTGGCTGAGAATGTATTTATTTAAGCATGATCCTATTTAAAACCATTTACCCTGCCTGATTGTTAGAGACTGTGGGAAGTAAAGTGCCTGCAGAGAATGGCTCTGTAATGCAATCTAAATTCTTTTCTCTTCTGTATATTTCTGTGTCATTTCATTTTCTGGAGCTTTGTAAGATCTCATCATATCGTTAGACTTGAAAACGTATGTCTATATCAAGTATTACTCAAGATAAAATGTAAATATTTAATTTCGTGATTCAACAAGCATTAGTGAGAAAGAAGTATACTTTTATAAGGAATACAATTCAAAAAGTCTTACAGAAAATGTAGTGGTTTTTACTCTTTCAGCAAAATGTATTCAATGGATAAAAATGAGCTTGGTTTTAAATACATAGCCAAGTCAAGACTATAAGAGAAAATATGAAGACCTACATATCTAAGTTTCAAGTCAGGAGAAGTGGTTTTTAGTAATACATGAATCCCAGGGATGGGGGAGCCTGGTGGGCTGCTGTCTATGGGGTCGCACAGAGTCGGACACAACTGAAGCAACTTAGCAGCAGCAGCAGCATACTGTATTGTATTACTAAATGGTGGCTCAGTGGTGAAGAATCCAGTGCAATGCAGGAGATGCAGATTCGATCCCTGGGTTGGGAAGATTTTCCTGAGGAGGAAATGACAATCCACTCTAGTATTCTTAACTGGGAAATCCCATGGACAGAGGACCTGACAGGCTATAGTCCATAGGGTCGCAAAAGAGTTGGACGTGACTTGGCAATTAAACAACAACATAGTCTATATGGATTAGTGTTTTCACTTGCACACAAACTGCATGCTATAATTTTCTTCAAATGCACAAGTAACAGAAACTTTATCCAGTCTAAACATAAAATGAATTTCATTAGAAATGTACCTAGGCATTTTATAGAATTTGAGCAATTTGAATAACCAGGAAGAAAGTTGGGGAAATCTGGTGATAGTTGTGATTCCATCTAGGGATCATGAGCGGTCTAGGGGCATGAGCAGTGGTGTTTGGGTATTTGAAGGACCTTTCTTCTAATGTTTCACTATTAATGGGACTCAGTGGTTGTTTTCTAGAGAAAACAAGGGAGACCCTTGATTCAAAATCTTGCACAAAACTATCAAACTGGCCTCTGGCTTAACGGAGGCAGGAGGAATATGGACTTGGTACTCACTTTGTAATTTACTGCATGTCTTAACTTTAATAATGTTTAATGAAGCAGATACTCAGTATCAGAAAAAAGAACAAGAGCACATCAAGATGTGGTATCAGGCAGAATGACATATTCAGTAGATACCCACATACCAAAAACCTACAAAATGATTATTTTTTGGATCAGTAACATTATTAATTTGATTCTCCATCCATGAGAAGGAAAAGACATCACTTAATGGGTTGCCCAGTAGTCATGAATAGATGTGAGAGTTGGACTATAAAGAAAGCTGAATGCCAAAGAATTGATGCTTTTGAACTGTGGTGTTGGAGAAGACTCTTGAGAGTCCCTTGGACTGCAAGGAGATTCAACCAGTCCATCCTAAAGGAGATCAGTCCTGAGTGTTCCTTGGAAGGACTGATGTTGAAGCTAAAACTCCAATACTTTGGCCACCTCATGCGAAGGGTTGACTCATTGGAAAAGACCCTGATGCTGGGAAAGATTGAGGGCGGGAGGAGAAGGGGACGACAGAGGATGAGATGGTTGGATGGCATTATCAACTCAATGGACATGAGTTTGGGTAAACTCCGGGAG
Organism: Giraffa tippelskirchi; assembly: GCF_054371585.1. NCBI lineage: Eukaryota > Metazoa > Chordata > Mammalia > Artiodactyla > Giraffidae > Giraffa > Giraffa tippelskirchi. The sequence continues at coordinate 70,384,225 of NC_137277.1, forward strand.
TTGGTGATGGACAGGGAGGCCTGGCATGCTGCAGTTCATGGGGTCGCAAAGAGTCGGATACGACGAGTGACTGAAATGAACTGAAATGGGTTGCCCTATTGTTACTTGGGAGCTAGCCTGCAGTTATGAGACATGACAATGATTTAGTTAATTCATTAGTTCAATAATATTTTGAAGTCCCTGGATTAGGAAAATTTGTTTTATGTTGAATTTTTGTATTATGTACGTACTTTTCAGAGATAAGATCATTTAAAGGTGGAAATACACTGAGTGTGTAGGTGAATGATAACTTCTGTTGAAAAATAACACAAGTTTGAGTTTCTTTCCTTCCATCCCTCTTCCTTAGTTTTTCCTTTTTGAAAAAACAACTTAAGGCTTATAAAGGAAATAAAAATACTTTTAGCTAGGCTTTCTTAATGAAAGGGAACAACCCATCATATACAATATGCTATATACAATAATCTTTTAGTATTATCCACTGGTTCTCCAATATTTTTCTTGTGGCAACAAACTCTAGAGAATACATATGATTTGGTAGAAGAAGTATGGATGATATCTACTAGTATAGCAGTTTTATTTCCTTTTTTCAAAATTTATAGTTAAAATGACTTGTTGCTTTGTAAAAAAAAAAAAAACACCATATTTTATTCTTGAAAATAATTATCTTTCTACTCAAAACATTATTTGCCAGGTTGTCAGTTTCATGTATGAATGTATGAAATAATGATTTCAAGTCTGTCTCAGGTACTAGTATCAATAGTGAAAGTGAAAGTTGCTCAGTCGTGTCCAACTGTCACTCAGTCGTGACCCCATGGACTAAAGAGTCCATGGAATTCTCCAGGCCAGAATACTGGAGTGGGTAGCCTTTCCCTTCTCTAGGGGATTTTCCCAACCCAGGGATTGAACCCAGGTCTCTTGCAGGTGGATTCTTTACTAGCTGAGCCACAAGGGAAGCCCAAGAATACTGGAGTGGGTAGCCTATCACTTTTCCAGTGGATCTTCCCGACCCAGGAATCTAACCAGGGTCTCCTGCATTGCAGGTACCAACTGAGCTATCAGGGAAGCCCTATTCTCTTATAATTATATGAGATATTGCTTTATTCAACTACTTAGTAATTCTGAAGTAAACCAAAGTAGAAGAAAGTCAGCCATGTCAGCATTAGTCTACATTTAATAAGTAATTTCATAAATTCTCAAATATCTCAGAAATTATTTTTGCACCATATTCTGGTTTAAGCAGTAAGGTTAATGACTTAAAATTATTCAAGAATGTTTTGTGATAATAATGGCTAACAAAAATGATGTATACTGGCAAGGAACTCTAATTAAATTTAGTCTTTTGAATTTATAATGTTGGAAAGCAAATAATCTGTTGACATACTATATCATAAAACTCTTTTCTTATTTCCCTAGGTGAAGGAAAGGGGGGAGAATGTATTTACATATATTTCTAAGTTCTTCATCAATTTTCCATACTGGTACAGTATAATTAAGAGTTATTTTTCAACTTTAGAAGGTTATTTCATTTTTCCTAAGAGAAGTAGGGGGTGGGGAGGAGCAGTGGGCAAGTTTACTGGCAGTACTACCTAATTTCATCATTGTTTTAATATAAATCACATATGTCTGACTAATTCAAAAAGCAGCTTTCTCAGCAAGCCTTTTTGTTGGTAATCCCATGAGGATTTAACCTGACTTAGTTGAATCATCAGAGAAAATATTACTTTTCCCTTCTCTGTGTTTTTCCCTTTTTCTTCTTTCAGGTCTCTTATGTTATGCCAAATGCATTTACTTAAATACTTCTTCAGATCACTTCTAAATGACATAATTGATTTTGAACATGATCATTAGGCTCCATCAATAAATGACAATATGATCATGGATCTAGCTGACTATAATGGTCAAATTGACCGGGAAGGCTTTTTGTATAAAGAGACCAAGCATGATTTTTTACTTTTTTCAAATTATCTAAAAGCCCAATCATGTTTAATAATGATTTCAATTTATTCCTAAAATTTACCTGTTAAATTTAAACATCTTTGTATTGTATTTTCTTTGTTAATGATGGTGCTTATTTGCCCATACAAATGGCTTTTTAAAAAATCAGGTCAGGTTCATCAAATTGCTAAGAAGTTTTGACTGATATTGGCTGTCTGTGTTCATATTACTTCATTTATTGCATTATTAAATAAATTCTTAGTTTATAAGCCAAGAAAATGTTTTATACTGCGATATGGTTCTCCCTAGAGTTCATTAGCTCATTTTCCTTCAGTTAACTCTGAATGCACTGCATCTCTCCTAACTTTTCTGATGGTGAAGTCGTCTCATTGCTCATCCAGGCAGGACATCCAGTCTAGCCTTGAATTGCCAAAGAAAAAAAGACAAAAAATGACTTTTCAGGTCATCTATCCTAGACTTTTGATTGTCTATCAATGTCGTCTCTGGAAGGATATGAACTACTTGAGGCAAGATCATGCCATGTAAGTCCGTGGCTTAATGTATATTTGATGATTAGCTCTGGGATATGGAAAAGTTTGGTCTGCCTTTTCAATGACATATTCACTGGGCTGGGCTTAACTGGTGGCTCAGTGATAAAGAATCCGCCTGCCAATGCAGGAGACGCTGGTTCAATCCCTGGGTCAGGAAGATCCCCAGGAGAAGGATATGGCTACCCACTCCAATATTCTTGCCTGGGAAATCTCATAGACAGAAGAGCCTGGTGGGCTACAATCCATGGGGTTGCAAAAAGAGTCAGACATGATTTAGTGACTAGGCTATTATATTTTTAGTGCTTTCAAAGAATTTTAACATGAAGAAAAGAGATTTTGCTCTTTCCTTGGAGCTGCATAGCTAGTTAGTTGTGGTGCTAGAAATGAATTCCTCTGACTGCTACCATATTTTCCTTTCAATTGCATCAAGGTGGATAAATAACCAAGTCATATTCTCATGTATGCTTGCATATTAGCACAAATTTAGTTCAGAAATGAAAGCCAATGAATATCCCTAGATATAATAAACTGAGCTTTCTACTCAAATCAAAACTCATCAACATTTTGCCAGTAGGTTTAATTTAGCTCAAATTTTAAAAAATTGAGTTAAAAATACACATAGGATAGTATTTTTAAATCCATTCTTCTTCCTGAAAGATCATTGCCACTTTCTCTAACCTTTCATATTAACTGTTTAGTGAAACTGATCAGTGTAGAGAACTTCTCTAAATGAAGAACTCATATTCTCAACAAAGAAATTTAAAACTGTTATCTGAATAATAAATCAGTAGTCAGAATATATGGCCTCACCCAATTTGCATTTTGTCTAGGTCAACAAAACAATCACTTACACTTGTGGAGGTAATGACTAGTGAACTCAATTTTAAGCCTATTATCTCTTTTAGATAACATCCTGTGTTGAGCAATAAGAATCCTCTCCCTGCCTTTTTCCAGAAAATCTTTTCCCATCAAATTTAAGACCAGAAGTTTATTTTAATGTTTTAAAAGTTCATAACTTTATTATATAAAGCAAGGAAAAGCAGATGAGGGTTACTGGTAATCAAACAGAGATTCTTCTGGATACAACTGATGTGGATACAAAAGTTTTCTAGCCAAAATAGCAATTTGCTCACATTGCCATGCTTCTTTATCTAAAAGGGAGGCTGCATATGGTAGGCTGTCAGCTTTTCCAGCAGCACTCACAAATATTTTCCTTATGCTGCAAACGAAACCCTTGACTCAGTGTCTCACCCAGTAGACGTTATTCATTTTGAAACAACACAGCTGTAATTCAAATTTTACATCTGACATGTTTCCTCCATGAATAAGGTTCCAAAAGTAAGCCAAAATATTGAGAGAAGTACACTTAACACATCCCATCAAGAGAGAATCTGTCAATGCAATCAACTTTCAAAAGCTGAGAGTAAGGGTGTTCTTATTTGTTAGTAGAAATTTTTGTTTTTTAAAATACCACTGACTAAATTGGTATATTCATCCTTAAATATCACACCTTTGAGAAAATATGTATTCTAATAATTACAGCAACTAATTAATTTTACCTTTTTTCTTTACCCTTCACTGACAAATGGTGAAGGGTCATGTCTTGTGACATGGAAGTTTATGAAATAGTTTGTGAAGCTGATAGATAGCATCATCAAAGAGGGACCAGAATATATGAGACCACATTTAGTCCATGAGAGGGGTGACTTCTGTGGGTAGACCATATTTATGGCTGTAGGAGATGGGGTAAAATGAGTCAGCAAGGAAAACTTGGCATTCGAAAATAGGTTAAAAGGAGGTAGCTATTAACAATCGACATTGAGGAAGTTCAGAAAGTGGCACTGAGGTTTCCATGAAGCCAGTGAAACACTGTAACAATGATCTACATTGAAAATAACATGAAGAGATAAAGGTCAGACATCTGAATCAAGATGGTGTTTTCTAAACAAACATAACATTAGCCATGAGGTCTGAAGAGCACAGAAAGGATTTCAGCAATGAAAAAGGAGTGTGTTCCATGCTAGAAAATTTTCCAGATTTTCTAGATAAGATCTTCTGCACAGAAGAGCTGAAAAAAAAAAAAAAAAAGACTACGAAATCAGGACCCAAGGCTAAATTTTGTTTGAGGATTTGTTCTCCATAAAAGCAAAAGATGGAATCAAACTAACAGCAACACTGACTTTCTGCTGTTTTAGATTTTGCAAATGTAATATGAGTCAGGATTGATTCCAGTGCAAACATGTAAGATAGTGGAAAGAGTAGATTGAAGAAAAGGAAATTAAACAGAAAAAGCTGTATAAAGAAAAGGCCTAGAAAGACTGTGAGACACTTCCTGTTTCTGATAATGATGGACTAGGTTATTCAGAGCACTTATCCTGCTAACAGGAATTTAAAACTTGGATAAACGATTAAAAAAAATAAAATTTCCTCTTTAAAACACTTAAGAAAATTGCAAAATTGTAAACAATTACCAATGACAAAATAAACAGAATGCTATAAATCAAGTAGGAAAGCAAGCATAGAAGCTAATTTTGCCTAATTGGCATTTGTTGACCTAAAAATTTAAAACTGGCTATAATGAAGAGGACAGATTTCAAAACTGAGGGTATATGTAAGGCAGAGAGTCTATTGGGAGATCTTCATGTCAGTTTGGACTAAGGGCTACAAACTCTTGGTAAAGAAGACTAATCTTTATTTAGGAAGAGAGCCAATCTTTGCATAGAATTACAATCTATCCATTCCAGTATTCTTCCTGGAAAATTCCATGGACAGAGGAGCCTGGTGGACTACAGTTCCTGGAGTCATAAAGGGTCAGACATGACTGAGCACATAGACACACAGGTGATCCAAGAAATTGGAAACATTTACATTGCTTAAAGTGGACATGGACAGGTAGTGCTCCTAGCCATCTGTCAGAAAAGAACATAAATCTTGTCTGAAAAAAAGAATCTTTTCCATAGGTTCAAATTTTTAAAAATGTAACAGTGAAAAAAGATAATCAGCCATAAAGAAACGGAGAAGGCAATGGCACCCCACTCCAGTACTCTTGCCTGGAAAATCCCATGGACGGAGGAGCCTGGTAGGCTACAGTCCATGGGGTCGCTAAGAGTCGGACACGACTGAGCAACTTCACTTTCACTTTTCCCTTTCATGCACTGGAGAAGGAAATGGCAACCCACTCCAGTGTTCTTGCCTGGAGAATCCCAGGGACGGGGGAGCCTGGTGGGCTGCCGTCTATGGGGTCGCACAGAGTCGGACACGACTGACGCGACTTAGCAGTAACAGCAGCAGCATAAAGAAAATGACTGTGAACTAGAAGAAATAAGAAAAAGGAAACTGACTATAAGGACTTCAGATTATGAAGTTATTAGATGCAGACTAAGAAATCATTATCCTAACTATAATTGAGAAAAAAATAGTGAAAGACAAGATGGAAGACAGAACTCTACTAAAATGGCATATCATACTTGAAAAATAATTGAATTGAAATTACAGAAAAACCTCCTTAGATATTTTTAAAATCAGATTCAACACATTTGTAAAAGACATTTATGATCTGGAATATAGATTAGAAGAAATTATATGAAGTACAGAGTTATCAAAAGATGAAAATATTCATTTGTGACTAAAAGAGTAAAGTGTAGAAAGGTTTAGTATATGAAAAATTGGAAGACAGAGAGAGAGAAAAGAAAAAGAGATAATGTCTTAGAATTTTCCAAAATTGATAAAAGATATTGCAGTACTCAGAAACTGGCATCAATAATAGTATGTAACAGAAAACTTTTGCATGTCAGTAGCCTACAGTTCTTCAAATTATTTGAGGATCAAATTCAACACTGCTCTCTATGACTCTCATTTTGGGACCAGCAACTAATTTGGGCATTCTTTTCTGATGGTAGTTGTCAATAACACAACAGCAATAAACAGAAACATTTCACATTTCATAGAGCTTTGGCTGGGTACTGAGACACTCTCACTTCCTTCTACATTTTCTTGATCAAAGTTTAGTATATGGACAAGCCTATTAGTCAGATGAGGATATTTATTCTGCTCATTGTAAACAAAAGTAGTCTTAAATAGCAAAGGAGGCATTGTGAGGATATAGTAATGTCTATACCACGGCCATAGACATCCATCAAAATTTCAAGAAACTTAATCAACCTCAAATGAATAAATGAATGAATAAATAAATGAAATCAAAGACAAGGAGAAAATTTAAGTGTAGCAAAGGGGACCTATTTTCATCAAAATTGTGATAATTAGCTGATTTTCAACCTTTTACAGCAACAATGTTGTATTTTAGTTTAAGTGTAGCAAAAGTGTACCAGTGAAAAGACAAAGGTTGTTTGACTAGATGAACAACAATCTAATTGTAAACTATTTAGAAGAGATACATCTAGAACAGAACATACAGAAAAATTAAAATTTGGAAGATGAAAAAATATACTATAAAAACACTTAGGTAAATGAAAGATGTGTAACTCAACATCATTCTTCTCAAGATAGATTCAAAAATGGTTATGAACATACTTATCAGTCAGATGAGAATAGCTTTCATTTTTAACCTTTTTCTTAATTCTGTGTTTGCTTCTTTTGAATGAATCTTCCCCATGTTTAATAAATTACCTGGGGTTTTCTCAAAATACATCTATTATTAAATGTAAAAATAATAGTAATAGTAATAATAATGTAAAAATCCTCTTTTTCTTTAACCATGAAGGTAAAAGTATTTCATTTTAAAATTATAAAAGTGTATTTTCAAGCATCTCTACTGAATAATTCTTGCCAGGAAAATTCCACGGACAGAGGAGCTTGGTGAGTTACAGTCAACAGGGTTGCAAAGAGTCAGACATGAATAAGTGACTGAGCACTACTAGTGTACAATAACGTATCATGTATCTTTATAGATTCAAATGCAACTGAACATTTCCCATAGAGCTATTATCAATTCATGTTCAGTTCAGTTCAGTTCATTTCCTCAGTCTTGTCCGACTCTTTGCAACCCCATGGACTGCAGCGTGCCAGGCATTCCTGTCCATCACCAACTCCCAGAATTTACTCAAACTCATGTCCATTGAGTCAGTGATGCCATCCAACCATCTCATCCTCTGCTGTCCCCTTCTCCTCCTGACTTCAATCTTTCCCAGCATCAAGGTCTTTTCCAATGTGTCAGTTCTTCGCATCAGGTGGCCAAAGTATTGGAGTCTCAGCTTCAGCATCAGTCCTTCCAATGAATATTCAGGACTGATTTCCTTTAGGATAGAATTGTTGGATCTCCTTGCAGTCAAAGGGACTCTCAAGAGTCTTCTTGAACACCACAGTTGAAGCATCAATTCTTCAGCGCTCAGCTTTCTTTTTAGTCTTAATTATATTTCATTTGTCCTTCTTCTGACAAGTCTGGAATGTAAACAACTCTCATATGTCATGTCATCTTTTTTTTTGCATTAGACAAAGTGAAATCATTTTTTACAAAAAACATTGCAAAAACACTAATCCTAGATTTTAGACACATGTTAGCAAATCTAAATATTAATGAAAAACAGAGCTGAAGAGTTTAGACTGGATTGCATGAGCTAAAGTTCTTATAGTCTTACAAGTTGATGGACCATTGGTTTTTTTAGACTTAATTCATATTTTGGATTTTTCAAAATCATGTAGCTTGACATGTGCAAAGTTATGACATTTGCAAAGTTGTTACTGTGATTGCAATCTGAAGAGAAATGAACATGGAGACAGGAGACAGGGATTCCAGGTCTGATTCTGTCACTTAATGTGATGTGACCTTGGATAGGTGAAATCATCACTTGGAAACTTGGGCTCTTCATGGATAAAATAGAAATAATGCAATGTCCTGAGGTGGGTGTGAAGATCAAATGGAATATTATATACGATTAAAAATTTTCATGCACTTTAAATAAAAATAAACATTAAGAGTACTACCCTTCAATATCTCTTTCCTTTAATTTAAATATCTTCTCTTATGCTTTGGAGTTTCTCCAAGTCTGAATAGCCCAAGGTCCTGACATTTTAACTGGACATGCTTAACCCAATACTCCATCTATATTCATTTTCCCTAGGAATACCCATATGTCAGTCTCCTTCCTCCATTCCTGCATACTATGTTTTCCAAATTTATCTAGAAGTAATTACCACATACCAAATAATTAATATATACTCAATTACTAATAGCTACCAATTGCATCTCTCTTGCTAAGAGTCTTCTGACAAAAGGCATCAGTCATTAATCAAAGATTTTTAGATGTCTAGTAATCAGCAAAAACAAGACTGGGAGCTGACTGTGGTTCAGAACATGAACTCCTTATTGCCAAATTCAGACTTAAATTGAGGAAAGTAGGGAAAACTACTAGACCATTCATGTATGACCTAAATCAAATGCCTTATGATTATACAGTGGAAGTGAGAAATAGATTTAAGGGACTAGATTTGATAGACAGAGTGCTTGATGAACTATGGACGGAGGTTCGTGACATTGTAGAGGAGACAGGGATCAAGACCATCCCCATGGAAAAGAAATGCAAAAAAGCAAAATGGCTGCCTGAGGAGGCCTTACAAATAACTGTGAAAAGAAGAGAAGTGAAAAGCAAAGGAGAAAAGGAAAGATATTCCCATCTGAATGCAGAGGTCCAAAGAATAGCAAGGAGAGATAAGAAAGCCGTCCTCAGCGATCAATGCAAAGAAATAGAGGAAAACAACAGAATGGGAAAGACTAGAGATCTCTTCAAGAAAATTAGAGATACCAAAGGAACATTTCATGCAAAGATGGGCTCGATAAAGGACAGAAATGGTATGGACCTAACAGAAGCAGAAGATATTAAGAAGAGGTGGCAAGAATACACAGAAGAACTGTACAAAAAAGATCTTTACAACCCAGATAATCACGATGGTGTGATCACTCACCTAGAGCCAGACATCCCGGAATGTGAAGTGGGCCTTGTCTTCGAACAAAGCTAGTGGAGGTGATGGAATTCCAGTTGAGCTATTTCAAATCCTCAAAGGTGATGCTGTGAAAGTGCTGCACTCAATATTCCAGCAAATTTTGAAAACTCAGCAGTGGCCACAGGACTGGACAAGGTCAGTTTTCATTCCAATCCCAAAGAAAGGTAATGCCAAAGAATGCTCAAATTACCACACAATTGCACTCATCTCACACACTAGTAGTGTAATGCTCAAAAGTCTCCAAGCCAAGCTTCGGCAACACGTGAACCATGAACTTCCAGATGTTCAAGCTGGTTTTAGAAAAGGCAGAGGAATCAGAGATCAAATTGCCAACATCCGCTGGATCATTGAAAAAGCAAGAAAAGCATCTATCTGCTTTATTGACTATGCCAAAGCCTTTGACTGTGTGGATCAGAATAAACTGTGGAAAATTCTGAAAGAGCTGGGCATACCAGACCACCTGACCTGTCTCTTGAGAAATCTGTATGCAGGTCAGGAAGCAACAGTTAGAACTGGACATGGAACAACAGTCTGGTTCCAAATAGGAAAAGGAACATACCTCAACATAATAAAAGCTATATTTGACAAACCCACAGCAAACATTACCCTAAATGTTGAAAAATTGAAAGCATTTTCCCTAAAGTCAGGAAAAAGACAATGGTGCCCACTGTCACCACTACTATTCAACATAGTTTTGGAAGTTTTGGCCGCAGCAATCAGAGCAGAAAAAGAAATAAAAGGAATCCAGATTGGAAAAGAAGAAGTAAAACTCTCACTGTTTGCAGATGGTATGATCTTCTACATAGAAAACCCTAAAGACTCCACCAGAAAATTACTAGAGCTAATCAATGAATATAGTAAAGTTGCAGGATATAAAATCAACACACAGAAATCCCTTGCATTCCTATACACTAACAATGAGAAAACAGAAAGAGAAATTAAGGAAACAATTCCATTCATCATCACAATGAAAAGAATAAAATACTTAGGAATATATCTACTTAGAGAAACAAAAGACCTATATATAGAAAACTATAAAACACTGGTGAAAAAATCAAAGAGGACACAAATAGATGGAGAAATATACCATGTTCATGGATTTGAAGAATTAATATAGTGAAAATGAGTATACTACCCAAAGCAATCTATAGATTCAATGCAATCCCTATCAAGTTACCAATGGTATTTTTCACAGAACTAGAACAAATCATTTCACAAAATGTTTGGAAATACAATAAACCTCGAATTGCCAAAGCAATCTTGAGAAAGAAGAATGGAACTGGAGGAATCAACCTGCCTGACTTCAGGCTCTACTACAAAGCCACAGTCATCAAGACAGTATGGTACTGGCACAAAGATAGAAATATAGATCAATGGAACAAAATAGAAAGCCCAGAGATAAATCCACGCACCTATGGACACCTTCTCTTTGACAAATGAGGCAAGAATATATAATGGAGAAAATACAATTTCTTTAACAAGTGGTGCTGAGAAAACTGGTCAATCACTTGTAAAAGAATGAAACTAGAACTCTTTCTAACACCATACACAAAAATAAACTCAAAATGGATTAAAGACCTAAATGTAAGACCAGAAACTATAAAACCTCTAGAGGAAAACATAGGCAAAACACTCTCTGACATAAACCACAGCAGGATCCTCTATGACCCACCTCCCAGAATATTGGAAATAAAAGCAAAAATAAACAAATGGGACCTAATTAAAATTAAAAGCTTCTGCACAGCAAAGGAAACTATAAGCAAGGTGAAAAGACAGCCTTCAGAATGGGAGAAAATAATAGCAAATGAAGCAACGGACAAATAATTAATCTCAAAAATATACAAGCAACTCCTGCAGCTCAATTCCAGAAAAATGAACGACCCAATCAAAAAGTGGGCCAAAAAACTAAACAGACATTTCTCCAAAGAAGACATAGAGATGGCTAACAAACACATGAAAAGATGCTCAACATCACTCATTATTTAGTTCAGTTCATTTCAGTTCAGTCGCTCAGTCATGTCCGACTCTTTGTGACCCCATGAACCGCAGCAGCACGCCAGGCCTCTCTGTCCATCACCAACTCCCGGAGTTTACCCAAACCCATGTCCATCGGGTCAGTGATGCCACCCAACCATCTCATCCTCTGTCGTCCCCTTCTCCTCCTGTCCCCAATCCTTCCCAGCATTAGGGTCTTTTCCAATGAGTCAACTCTTCGCATGAGGTGGCCAAAGTATTGGAGTTTCAGCTTCAACATCAGTCCTTCCAATGAACACCCAGGACTGATCTCCTGTAGGATGGACTGGTTGGATCTCCTTGCAGTCCAAGGGACTCTCAAGAGTCTTCTCCAGCACCACAGTTCAAAAGCATCAATTCTTCGGCACTCAGCTTTCTTCACCGTCCAACTCTCACATCCATACATGACCACTGGAAAAACCATAGCCTAGAGAAATGCAAATCAAAACCACAATGAGGTACCATTTCATGCCAGTCAGAATGGCTACTATCCAAAAGAACCAGCAATAAATGCTGGAGAGGGTGTGAATAAAAAGGAACTCTCTTACACTGGTGGTGGGAATGCAAACTAGTACAGCCACTATGGAGAACAGTGTGGAGATTCCTCAAAAAACTGGAAACATAATTGCCATATGACCCAGCAATCCCACTGCTGGGCATACACACTGAGGAAACCGGAATTGAAAGAGACACATGTACCCCAACGTTCATCGCAGCACTCTTTACAATAGCCAGGACATGGAAGCAACCTAGATGTCCATCAGCAGACAAATGGATAAGGAAGCTGTGGCACATATACACAATGGAATATTACTCAGCCATTAAAAACAATACATTTGAATCAGTTTTAATGAGGTGGATGAAACTGGAGCCTATTATACAGAGTGAAGTAAGCCAGAAAGAAAAACACCAATACAGTATACTAACACATATATATGGAATTTAGAAAGTTGGTAAAGATAACCCTGTATGCGAGACAGCAAAAGAGACAAAGATGTATAGAACAGTCTTTTGGACTCTATGGGAGAGGATGAGGGTGGGATGATATGGGAGAATGGCACTGAAACATGTAAATTATCATATGTGAAATGAATCTCCAGTCCATGTTCGATGCATGAGACAGGGTGCTCGGGGCTGGTGCACCGGGATGACCCAGAGGGATGGGATGGCAAGGGAGGTGGGAAGGAGGGTCAGGATGGGGAACACATGTACACCCATGGTGAATTCATGTCAATTGTATGGCAAAACCAATACAATATTGTAAAGTAAAAAAATAAATTTAAAAAAAGAAAAGAAAATAAAAAAAGGAAAAGGAGGATGTCAAGGTTGTATATTGTCACCCTGCTTTTTTAACTTATATGCAGAATACGTTATGAGAACCCTGGACTGGAAGAAGCACAAGCTGGAATCAAGATTGCTGGGAGAAATATCAATAACCTCAGATATGCAGATGACACCACCCTTATGGCAGAAAGTGAAGAGGAACTAAAAAGCCTCTTGATGAAAGTGTAAGAGCAGAGTGAAAAAGCTGGCTTAAAGCTCAACATTCAGAAAACTAAGATCACAGCATCTGGTCCCATCACTTCATGGGAAACAGTGGAAACAGTATCATACTTTATTTTGGGGGGCTCCAAAACCACTGCAGATGGTGATTGCAGCCATGAAATTAAAAGACGATTACTCCTTGAAAGAAAAGTTATGACCAACATAGACAGCATATTAAAAAGCAGAGCCGTTACTTTGCCAACAAAGGTCCGTCTAGTCAAGGCTATGGTTTTTCCGGTAGTCATGTATGGATGTGAGAGTTGGACGGTGAAGAAAGCTGAGCGCCGAAGAATTGATGCTTTTGAACTGTGGTGTTGGAGAAGACTCTTTAGAGTCCCTTGGATTGCAAGGAGATCCAACCAGTCCATCCTAAAGGAGATCAGTCCTGGGTATTCATTGGAAGGACTGATGTTGAAGCTGAAACTCCAAAACTTTGGCCACCCCATGCGAAGAGTTGACTCATTGGAAAAGACCCTAATGCTGGGAAGGTTTGGGGGCAGGAGGAGAAGGGGGCGATAGAGGATGACATGGCTGGATGGCATCACTGACTCGATGGACATGGGTTTGGGTAAACTTCAGGAGTTGGTGATGGACAGGGAGGCCTGATGTGCTGCGATTCATGGGTTTGCAAAGAGTCAGACACGACTGAGCGACTGAACTGAACTGAACTGAATCCAAAAAATGCATATGTGCTTGAGGACAGACAGTTTCTGGGACAATGGAGAGTTCTGACCTCATCTATTCACTCTACTTATCTCTTCTTTAAATAAAGGATCAACTTTGCAAAAAATTTCTATTAAAGAAGGAGAAACCAAAACAAATGATGCACTATTGTTTGATTGAAAAATTACTCACTTTGTACTTTCTGTGCAGAAAAACTATACAATTTCCTTACTTTCTAAAACTGATTTGCTATCACTCTCATCTGCTAAGTAGTGGCAAGGCAGGGGTTGGGGGGAATTAAATATAGATTGATTTAGTTAAATATTTAAAATATATAGTTTGAAGAGTCTGTTTAGAGGTAACTTGAACATTTTGAGTAAGAGACCAGACCTTTCAGATTCCTCCCCTGAGATACATCAGAGAGACACTTATCACTTTTTGATGACAAGAGAAAGAGAATTCCCTCACTTTATGTTACTAATTAGGTGCATACTGGGATTTTCCCTTGAAATATGGGTGATCTGACTTGCCCAAAGTCATTCTGTTGGGATTGGTGATTAAGCTGTGGCCTATTTTTTCTTGGTTTGCTCAGCCCTGGAGTTTCCTTCCTTGCTGACTTGTCCTCACTTGGATTCCTGCTGATGCTGTATAGCTCTCTGAGTCTTTGCCGCATCCTCTAGTGTTCTCTGGGTCTCTGATCTCTCACTCTTCCACAGCATGCCAGGCCCCATGACAGATCTGCTGGCTCTAAATTGGTTATCCATGATCCTTATAAAGTGAGAATTTTCCCCAGCTTGATTACACCATGCCTCCCTCATAGTTTTACTAGCCAAGGACTTTTGTTGGCATGAAATCATATTGTAGATCAGTTACTTCTCCAAAAGCTTTATTCCTTTGGCATTCTCCTCCATTTATCTAACACATTTGTCACATTCTGGGCCACTGTCTAGAGAGGGGAGGCTTGGAGCCGTATAGCCCACCCACCAGCTCTCCCTTCGCTCTCTCCTCTGTTTTATCACAGTTCCTAAGACGGGAAGTAGTTGGTTACATGCCATGGTTTTCTCTGATTCCCTGAATTGACATCTTCTCTATCTACTTCACTGAAACTGAAATATCAGCTGGAGTATGGGGAGAAAAACTAGTTTCTAGTAAAATAAAGTAAACTGGGGATTATTTTTAAAATACAGCTCTTGTTACGCAGAGGAGAAAAAAAAAAAGAGACATCTTGGGGAAATCTAGCAAAAATCCTTCACAGCAGTCTTTTGTACCTCTTTTCTGATGACACTCTTTCCTCCTTTTCACCCATGACCACTCCTCCACCTTTTTGGGGATAATATTCTACTGGTCAATTAAATGTTACTGTCACCTGGGAAATGAAAATCAAAATTATGATGAGATATCACCTCCCACCTGTCAGACTGTGTATCATCAAAAAGACCACAAATAAATTGATGAAGCCACTATGTTAAACAGTATGGAGGTTCCACAAAAAGCTAAAAATAGAGCTACCATATAATCAAACAATTCCATTCCTGGATAGTTTTCCAAAGACAATAAAAACATTAATTTGAAAAGATACAGATACCCCTATGTCCACTGAAGCATTACTCATAATAGCCAAGATATAAAAGCAATCTAAGTGCCCACTGATAGGTGAATAGATAAAGAAGATGTGATATATATACATACAACAGAATATTACTCAGTCATAAAAAAGACTTAAACCTTGCCATTTGAAACAACATGGATGGACCTAGAGGATATTGTGCTAAAACAAGTCAGACAGAATGACAAATATAGTATGATGTAACATGGAATCTAAAAAGAAAGCAAAAGAACAAGAAAAACATAATAAAACAGATTCAGTCACAGATACTGGGAACAAACAGATGATCACTGAAGGGGAAAGACTGAGAGAATGAGTAAGGTAGGTGAGGAAAATCAAGAGGTACAAACTTCCATTTACAACACAAATGAGTTAGGGGGAAGAAATGTGCAGCATGAGGAATATATTCAAGAATGCTATAATATCTTCATATGGTGACAGATGGTAACTAGACTTCTCATAGTGATTATTTTGTAATGTGCAGATATATCACACCATTATGTTGTACATCAGGAACTTACACAGTGTTGTAGGTCAACTACAGTTCAACAAACAAATAGAAAAAGAGATCAGATTTGTGGTTAACAGAGCATGCAAGGAGAAAGGTAATTGGATGAAGGTGGTCAAAGGGCACAAACTTCCAGTTACAAGATAAATAAGTACTAGAGATGTAATGTACAATATGATTGAGAATCCACCTGCCAAAGCATACGCATGAGACTCAAGTTCGATTCCTGGGTCAGAAAGAACCCCTGGAGGAGGAAATGGCAACCCACTCCAGTATTCTTGCCTGGAGAATTCTATAGACAGAAGAGCCTGGCAGGTTACAGTCCATGAGGTCGCAAAGAGTTGGACAGGACCGAGCAACTGAGCATGCAACACAGTCAAAGGACACAAATTTTCAGTTATACAATAGATAAGTACTAGGGATGTAATGTACAACATGATTAATATAATTAACACTGCTCTATGTTATATATGAAAGTGCTTGAGAGAGTAAATCCTAAGAGTTCTCAACACACGAAAAATATTTTTTCTTTTTTAAAAAATTTTGTGTTCATATGACTTGATAGAGCTTCACTAAACCTATTGTGGTAATCATTTCATAATCTATCCAAGTCAAATCGTTATGCTATACACCTTAAATTTATGTAGTTCTGTATATCAGTTACATCTCAATAGAATCAGAAGAAAAAAACATGTTAGTGTTACCTGCATTTTGTTTTTCCTGACTTCTGTTGCCAATCTTGAATCTCTCCCTATATGATCACAGCTAATTCCACGGCTTTGAGTAGCACATGTTGACTTATAGTTTACTGGAAAGAGAGATAATGTTAGGTTTTCTTAGGACTCTTTTGCTAATACAGTTTTCTAGCAGGTGATATGCTATGCTATGCTATGCTATGCTATGCTAAGTCGCTTCAGTCGTGTCCGACTCTGTGCGACCCCATAGACCGCAGCTCACCAGGCTCTGCCGTCCCTAGGATTCTCCAGGGAAGAATACTGGAGTGGGTTGCCATTTCTTTCTCCAGTGCATGAAAGGGAAAAGTGAAAGTGAAGTCGCTCAGTCGTGTCCGACTCTTAGCGACCCCATGGACTGTAGCCTACCAGGCTCCTCCATCCATGGGATTTTCCAGGCAAGAGTATGGAGTGGGGTGCCATTGCCTTCTCCGAGCAGGGGATAAGCACTCAATAAATAATTGTGAGTGAAATGAGTGAATGTTGTACAATAACTGAGAAATCCATGAGCTTGTTCTGTTTACTTCAAATATAGTTCAGTCCAGTCGCTCAGTAGTATCCGACTCTTTGAGACCCCATGAATCGCAGCACGTCAGGCATCCCTGTCCATCACCAACTCCTGAAGTTTACACAAACCCATTTCCATCGAGTTAGTGATGCCACCCAACCATCTCATCCTCTGTCGTCCCCTTCTCCTCCTGCCCCCAATCCTTCCCAGCATTAGGGTCTTTTCCAATGAGTTAACGCTTCTTATGGGGTGGCCAAAGTATTGGAGTTTCAGCTTTAACATCAGTCCTCCCAATGAACACCCAGGACTGATCTCCTTTAGGATGAACTGGTTGGATCTCCTTGCAGCCCAAGAGAATCTCAAGAGTCTTCTCCAACACCACAGTTCAAAAGCATCAATTCTGCGGCGCTCAGCTTTCTTCACCGTTCAACTCTCACATCCATACGTGACCACTGGAAAAACCATAGCCTTGACTAGACGGACCTTTGTTGGCAAAGTAATGTCTCTGCTTTTAAATATGCTATCTAGGTTTGTCATAGCCTTCCTTCCAAGGATTAAGGGTCTTTTAATTTCATGGCTGCAATCATCATCAGCAGGAATTTTGCAGCCCCCCAAAATAAAGTCTGACACTGTTTCCACTGTTTCCCCATCTATTTCCCATGAAGTGATGGGACCAGGTGCCATGATCTTAGTTTTCTGAATGTTGAGCTTTAAGCCAACTTTTTCACTCTCCTCTTTCACTTTCATCAAGAGGCTCTTTAGTTCTTCTTCACTTTCTGCCATAAGGGTGATGTCATCTGCATATCTGAGGTTATTGATATTTCTCCCAGCAATCTTGATTCCAGCTTATGCTTCTTCCAGCCCAGCGTTTCTCATGATGTACTCTGCATATAAGTTAAATAAGCAGGGTGACAATATACAGCCTTGACGTACTCCTTTTCCTATTTGGAAGCAGTCTGTTGTTCCATGTCCAGTTCTAACTGTTGCTTCCTGACCTGCATGCAGGTTTCTCAAGAGACAGGTCAGATGGGCTGGTATTCCCATCTCTTTCAGAATTTTCCACAGTTTATTGTGATCCACACAGTCAAAGGCTTTGGCATAGTCAATAAAGCAGAAATAGAGGTTTTTCTGGAACTCTCTTGCTGTTTTGATGATCCAGCGGATATTGGCAATTTGATCTTTGGTTCCTCTGCCTTTTCTAAAACCAGCTTGAACATCTGGAAGTTCACGGTTCACGTATCTGGGAAGCCTGGCTTGGAGAATTTTGAGCATTACTTTACTAGCGTGTAAGATAAGTGCAATTGTGCGGTAGTTTGAGCATTCTTTGGCATTGCTTTACTTTGGTATTGGAATGAAAACTGACCTTTTCCAGTCCTGTGGCCACTGCTGAGTTTTCCAGATTTGCTGGCATATCGAGTGCAGCACTTTCACAGCATCACCTTTGAGGATTTGAAATAGCTCAACTGGAATTCCATCACCTCCACTAGCTTTGTTTGTAGTGATGCTTTCTAAGGCCCACTTGACTTCACATTCCAGGATGTCTGGCTCTAGGTGAGTGATCACACCATAGTGATTATCTGGATCATGAAGATCTTTTTTGTATAGTTCTTCTGTGTATTCTTGCCACCTCTTCTTAATATCTTCTGCTTTTGTTAGGTCCATACCATTTCTGTCCTTTATTGAGCCCATTTTTGCATGAAATGTTCCCTTGGTATCTCTAATTTTCTTAAAGAGATCTTTAGTCTTTCCCAATCTGTTGTTTTCCTCTATTTCTTTGCATTGATAGCTGAGGAAGTCTTTCTTATCTCTCCTTGCTATTCTTTGGAGCTCTGCATTCAGATGGGAATATCTTTCCTTTTCTCCTTTGCTTTTTGCTTCTCTTCTTTTCCCAGCTATTTGTAAGGCCTCTTCAGACAGCCATTTTGCTGTTTTGCATTTCTTTTCCATGGGGATGGTATTGATCCCTGTCTCCTGTACAATGTCACGAACCTCTGTCCATATTTCATCAGGCACTCTGTCTATCAGATCTAGTCCCTTAAATCTATTTCTAACCTCCATTGTATAATCATAAAGGATTTGATTTAGGTCATACCTGAATGGTCTAGTGGTTTTCCCTACTTTCTTCAATTTAAGTCTGAATTTGGCAATAAGCAGTTCATGATCTGAGCCACAGTCTGTTCCCAGTCTTGTTTTTGCTGACTGTATAGAGCTTCTCCATCTTTGGCTGCAAAGAATATAATCAATCTGATTTCGGTGTTGACCATCTGGTGATGTCCATGTATAGAGTCTTCTCTTGTGTTGTTGGAAGAGGGCGTTTGCTATGACCTGTGCGTTCTCTTTGCAAAACTCTATTAGCCTTTGCCCTGCTTCATTCTGTACTCCAAGGCCAAACTTGCCTGTTATGCCAGGTGTTTCTTGACTTCCTACTTTTGCATTCCAGTCCCCTATAATGAAAAGGACATCTTTTTTGGGTGTTAGTTCTAAAAGGGCTTGTAGATCTTCACAGAACCGTTCAAGTTCAGCTTCTTCAGCGTTACTGGTCGGGGCATAGACTTGGATTACTGTGATATTGAATGGTTTGCCTTGGAAACGAACAGAGACCATTCTGTCGTTTTTGAGATTGCATCCAAGTACTGCATTTCGGACTCTTTTGTTGACAATAATGGCTACTCCATTTCTTCTTAGGGATTCCTGCCCACTTCAAATATAGGCAGAAATTTAATGCAAAGAAAATAAAACCTACATGTATATTCCATGGTCTTAGGAAACTTTTTTTTTTTTGCCTATATAGAGAATTTCCATATAATAACAGGCATTTTAGGAAAAATTAAACTTCTCATTGTAGAATTTGGGGCTTGACTTGTCCTTCAATTTATAAAACTGCATAATTCATCGTTATACACAGATAGACCACAGATGGTTCTGAGTTATTCAGGGAAAGTGAATCCATTCATTCCACATTTAATCATCTTAGCTGAAATAAAAAAGAGTAAGCAACCAAATTGTATTGATGATCCTGTTCGTGACACCAACTGTCTTGCGGTTCACACTCTTTGCTGAAGCCAAGGTCGGCAAAGCACAAGCTAAGAGGCTGGAAGAAGACTCCAGGAGCCATAGGAATTGCAGACACGGTTATTCATTCTCTCCTGGCTGGCATGGCAGCCATAACACAGCCTCTCTCCTGGCTGACACAGCAGTTGTAGCAGCAGACAAAACATAACACAGCATAACCGCAAACAACCTGGGCTTTCCCAGGTGAAGTTTATACAGGCATACCACACAAAGTAGCCCACGTCCAAGTGAGTACCTCTTGACATGCATGCACAGTAGTATAAGCGATCTCAGCCATTACATAACCGTGCAAAGTCATTGTTTATAGAACATGGGGTGAGAGAGTGTGAGAGCCTGGGGTGAAGAGAGCCTGACTGACGCCATCTTGTTAATTTCCCCACACAAATGTTAAAAAAAATTTTTTTTTTCATTTTCAGAGCTTCTTAGAGTTCAGAACTATTTAGATGGTCAGTTTTAAAGAGTGAAGTAAAACAACGATCATCAGCACTGATACAACACTAATGAAAACAATAAAGCAAATCACAGAAGACATTTTTAAAGTAATTGTTAACTAAGTGTCAGAGACAATTTTACTATGAAGTGTGGTGTTGGAAATCTTCTCCGTAGACCCTATTTCCTGCTCTTTGACAAGGAAATGAATTGACTGTCTAACAATTTTAAAAATCTTGGTCAAAACTGCTTAATTTTCAAAGAAATGTAGTTTAAAAGGTAAAAAAAAAAAGTCTTTGAAACTAAGTAGAAGTCATTCTCCTTTTGTATGGTAACTGAATAAAGCAATACTAACTAGTGAAAGGTTGAAAGTTGATGGTATCTTGTATTTATGTTTTTAAAGAATCCATGTTAGTACATTTTTAATTGTGAAATAAAAAATAAAATTTTGAATTACATTTTCTCAGCACAGAAGGGAGGTACATATAGCCTAAGAGCTGTGTTTTGAGCATTGTTCCATCAGTTCTTGCTTTAGTTTTATCCCTCATCAGTGCACGAAGATGAATAATTCTGACTACATGTGTAGCGCTTCTCTGGTGGCTCAGACAGTAAAGAATCTGCCTGCAATGCAGGAAGTCGGAGTTCGACCCCTGGGTCAGGAAGATCCCCTGGAGAAGAAAATGGCTACTCACTCCAGTAGTTTTGCCTGGAGAATCCCATGGACAGCACCAGCTGCAGTCCATGGGGTCGCAAAAAGTTGGACACAACTGAGCAACTCACATATATACATACACAAGTGCTAAAAGCAAAGAACCAAAAATGTTGACTCATACTGTTTAAAATGTTTGTATATCTTCCTCTTTTAAGATTTCAATATGCTACATTTTTTTTCAGAGACAGCATCTGATAATAAAAGGAGGTACTTAATGAAAGACATAGAAGATATTCTTACAATAAAAGTGATACTTCCAACACTTCCAAGTGTGAGATTTCATATGTGATCCCAAATTGCACCAATAATTTCCATTCAAAAGTTCCTTGAATTAATTGAAATAGTTACAGAGAAATACCACAAAACCATCCATGGGAAAGGCACAGATCATGTGAATGAGGCCACTTTTTTAGAGATTACTTTACAGATTGATTTTTCTGTATTTGTCAGCCAAATAGCATTAAACTGATTTTTAATGAGTATTTATATTCAGAGACTCAACAAATAAATTTTACACAATTTTAAATAATGTAACCTACGCAAATCTGAATTCTCATCTGTTTCTTTTATTGGTGTACAGTAAATGATCTATATTAATTGAGTCAATGATCAGAACAGAGTTTATTTAGCTAATAGGAAACTCTTACAATATATTTCCAAAATTTTCAGTTGTCATTTTCTTCAGACAAGCTTCAACTCCATAATGCTGTGACTTCTTGTGAAGAAAGCATATAGATTCTATGTTGGCTTCTATTATATGTTGTTTTGAACTCTTTTGCTACTCCATGGACTATAGCCCACCAGGCTCCTTTGTCCATGGAATTTCCCAGGCAAGAATACTAGAGTGAGTGCCATTTCCTTCTCCAGGGGATCTTCCTGACCCAGGAGTCAAACCAGCACTTCCTACATTAGCAGGCAGATTCTTTACTGCTGGGCCACCAGGACAGCACCTCTATCATATAGTGCTATAGTAAAACTTCATATATTTTAAATTTTTTATTATATATATATGTATATATATATATGGCAAAGAAAATATAAAATGCAGTTTTGGTTTACTTGAAGTGGAGCTGCAGATTATTAATGCTTCAAAGATAATTTATTTTAAGGAGGGTTTCTTTGTGTGTTTGCTTGTGACCTGTGGGAGTGGAAGAGAATAAAAAATGATTAAAGGTTGACATCTTTAGCTTTCTCCATTTAAAGAAGTAGTATACTCTGTATGATTTTAGCTGCATATATCAAAAAGTTTTCTTTTTTCACTTGATTTGAGAGTTTATTTGTTTATCTTTTCTCAGGCAGTTTTTACAAACACAAAATTGCAGTGACCTAACATATTACAGATC
Source organism: Giraffa tippelskirchi (assembly GCF_054371585.1). Lineage (NCBI taxonomy): Eukaryota > Metazoa > Chordata > Mammalia > Artiodactyla > Giraffidae > Giraffa > Giraffa tippelskirchi. The sequence continues at coordinate 70,406,798 of NC_137277.1, forward strand.
CAGTTTTTGTTTACTTTCCCCCTACTTGACCACCCACAAGTTGAGTCAGAGATGTACTTTATACATTTTTCTATAACCAAAACCACATGGAGGAAATACACTTCCTTGGGCCTCTTTAAAATGATGAAATTAAAGCTCTTCTTGAATTCTGTCTACAGCAAGTAACAGATGAATCTTCTGCTTGTGAATATTGTATTGTGCTGTGCTCAGTTAAGTCCGATTCTTTGCAACCCTTTGGACCGTAGCCGGCCAGACTGTACATGAGATTCTCCAGGCAAGACTGGAGTGGGTTGCCATTTCTTACTCCAGGGGATCTTCCCGACACAGGGATCGAACCCGGGTCTCTTGTGTCTCCTGCATTGGCAGGTGGATTCTTTACCACTGTGCCACCTGGGAAGTCCCTGCTTGTGAAAGCATCCAAGTTATTAAACACACAGTGTTGGTGATGGACAGGGAAACCTGTTGTACTGCAGTCCATTGGGGTTACAAAGAGTTGGACATGACTGAGCAACTGAACTGAATTGTACTGAAAGAATGATGTTGTAGCTAACCTAGAAAAGACATGATCACAGACTTTAGAGCTGAAAAGAGTCCTAGAGATCAATTAAAACGAAGCACTATTTGTAGGTGGGAAAACTAAGGCTCAGAGAGGTTGAGCTTTTGCTCATGGTTAGCATAAGAATCAAAAGAAGACTTGCTGTCTTGGTTTTCAGCTGGAATCCACTCCAATGAACCACCATGTTCCTATTGAATTTATCACTAAACACTAAACCTAACAAAGGCTCCATTTTCTGACTTGTGCAAGTATTCCATTCCATATCATCAGTTAGTTGAATGTGTCAAATAATGTTAGAATCCACTTTAAGTACTTAACACTAGCAAGCCTTTTCCACCTGGAATGTAGTTTCTCATCTTCTGATCCAAAAGAGTTGCTGAAATGTTGCCTTGTCCTGGCATGAGAGCAAATTCACACTGATCTTTCAATATTTTGTTGGATGTAACACTGTTTTCCTAGGTTTCAAGAGAACTCTCTGGTGATTAATGCATGAATTTTTGTGATATGAGTATAATTTCAATTATTTCTGCATAAGATCTCTGAATAATAAAAGTAATTGTGAATTTTTATACTCAATATATTATGAAAAATCCATCGATAGGTAATGGCACTGAGAAATTTCTTTCTCGTATTCTGATATTTAAAGCTGCAGCACATTAAAATTTGGTGTTCCAAATAAACAGTTCCAGATTTTTAACCCCATATCTAGAGTAACTCCAGGCTGTGTACATAAAATTTCCCTCTTCCAGGAGAAGAGTAGCTGTTACTTTTCTTGCTAAATCCCTGGGATGCAATGGATGAACTGATTTGAGATCACACAGGGAATGTCTTGAGTGTCTCAGAAGTTAGAGCATTAAGGCCACATTAGCTTGACTCTCTCACCAGGAGGATCTTGGCATTTCAAATCAAACTATGACCTTTTCCTTTGAACAGTAACACTGAGGTTCATTTTTAAACTTAAACTTTTACTGAAAGTCTAAGGAGATTAATTGAATCCTCTTCTATTCTTTCCCTTTCTTAAAATCTTCTCAATTTTTCCACTCTTTTCCATGTAGCAAGTTCCTCTTCCTGTGGGTAGTAATGCCAGATTAAAGCCCTCTTGTCTTCCTCCCTTCCTTCCTCTCTCCCTCTCTATTTCACTCTTTCTTTCTTTTTTCTTATAATATCTCAAGGAAATGATCTTATCTGAGAATATTACCTAATGGACTTTCAAGCGGTCAACTGGTGGATCTAGAGATTGTCAGAGTGAGGCAAATTCAGACAGAGAAAGACAAATGTTATATGATATTCCTTATATGTTGTTGGGGAAATTAAAATGCAGGAAGTCTTGTTCAGGTTTCAGAAGCAGGAGAGCAGGCCTCTGATTAGCAAGAATTGAGAACAATCATGGACTCACTGGCAGCTTCTCGGAGTCTTGCTGTTGATGTGCGTTACTTTACTTGCTGGGACTCTTCACAGTTGAGCATGTTCAGGTGCATAGCTAGATGGGCCAGCTGCAGTTTAGTGCAGTGGTGCAGGCCAGTGAGAGAAGGGAGGGCCTGATCCAGGCCCACCAATAGCTGCTTTGTGTGTCTGCATGCTCTCCCGTGGCTGTCGCCTTCCCCTGGGCATTTACATGGCACTGGAGACCAGTGCTCAGCTGGAGGGCCTAGGCCAAGCATACACATGGCTGTGTGGGTCATTCATGGAGGTCTAAGCTGGCATCTTACAGTCACACAGCAGCAGAGGTCTGGTTGGTTGCTAATACAGTTTCTAGGCTCCAATCGGAGTGGCTGGGAGAAAGGAATAAGGAGAGAATAGGCTATGAACCGTGATCTCTCCAGCATGGCTGCCATTGGTCACCCCTGCTTTTCTTCCTTGTTCCTAACTGTGTCTATACACCTCAGTATCATTGATCTGAGTCGAGTGAAATCAAGGCAAGACCTTTCTGTGGTGCCCTCAAAAGCTGAACTGGTTGCCCACTTTTTTATTCCTTTCTTAATAAGGGGAAAACTTTCTAGTCAAGAATTCCCTCTTGATACTGAGCAATGCCAGCTTGGTGGATGGAATGGTTTAAGGCAAAATGAAACTGTCTTCCTTCTCTTTTTGTGTAGTTACTCTCAGATTTTTATTTTTGTTTGTTTGTGTTTTGGTTTGATTTTTTCCCAATGTGTTGCTGAAGTTTCTTGAAGGGACCCCAGAGTTCTCCCAGAGTTGCTTTTGTTCATCAGTAGCCATCTAACTGCTGGTCTTTGTATGAAGACAGAGCTTCTATGACACCATTTTGGCAACATCGCCTCACACCATTATTGTTTGTTTGAATAACTTTAAGTTCTATTTTAACTGACACAGTTCAGTTAAGTTCAGTCGCTCGGTCATGTCCGACTCTTTGCAACCCCATGGACTGCAGCACTCCAGGCTTCCCTGTCCATCACCAACAACCGGAGCTTACTAAAACTCATGTCCATTGAGTCAGTGATGCCATACAACCATCTCATCTTCTGTCTTCCCCTTCTCCTCCTGACTTCAGTTTTTCCCAGCATCAGGGTCTTTTCCAATGAGTCAGCTCCTCGCATCAGATGTCCAAAGTATTGGAGTTTCAGCTTCAACACCAGTCGTTCCAATGAATATTAAGGACTGATCACCTTTAGGAAGGACTGGTTGGATCTCCTTGCAGGCCAGGGGACTCTCAAGAGTCTTCTCCAACACCACAGTTCAAAAGCATCAATTCTTCGGTGCTCAGCTTTCTTTGTAGTCCAACTCTCACATCCATATATGACTACTGGATAAATCATAGCTCTGACTAGATGGACCTTTGCTGGCAAAGTTATGGCTCTGCTTATTAATATGCTGTCTAGGTTGGTCATAGTATTTCTTCCAAGGAGCAAGCATCTTTTAATTTCATGGCTGCAGTCACCATCTGCAGCGATTTTGGAGCCAAAGAAAATAAAGTCTCTCACTGTTTCCATTGTTTCCACATCTGTTTGCCACGAAGTGATGGGACCAGAGGCTGTGATCTTAGTTTTCTGAACGCTGAGTTTTAAGCCAACTTTTTCACTCTCCTCTTTCACTTTCATCAAGAGGCTCTTTAGTTCTTCTTCTCTTTCTGACATAAGGATGGTGTCATCTGTCATCTGCATATCTGAGGTTGTTGATTCTTCTCTCAGTAATCTTGATTCCAGCTTGTGCTTCATCCAGCCCAGTGTTTCTCATGATGTACTCTGCATATAAGTTAAATAAGCAGAGTGACAATATACAGCCTTGACGTACTCCTTTTCCTATTTGGAACCAGTCTGTTGTTCCATGTCCAGTTCTAACTGTTGCTTCCTGAACTGCATACAGATTTCTCAGGAGACAGGTAAGATAGTCTGGTATTCCTATCTCTTGAAGAATTTTCGACACAAAGTGGGTTTAAATCAGAGCCAAAATGTAATCATCTTGACCATAAAAATGTTCCCTTGTTGTTATTATCTGTGGTCATTGTAAAAAAGGTCCCTCTTTGTCTACATCCTACATCTATCTCCTTCTTTTATGTCCTTCTTTATCCAACCTCATGTGAACACAGTTCATAGTTTTCTGCAATAAGCTTCAGCTCCTTTGTTCAATTGTAGTTTTGCCTTACCAGTCTGTCAGGCAAAACCCAGGGTGGTTGCATTCAAATTTCTACTTTCTCTGCTGCTGTTCCTGAATTGCTAAAAACTGCTGAATAAAGTAGCCTGAGTCCATTACAAATTTACCATCTTAACCTTAAAAGGGCTCCCAAAGTCACCAACAACAGTACTACACCTCTGGACTGCATTCCCACTCTCAGTAGTGCCATCCCCAACCCTCTGTCCTGTCACAAAACCTCCAACCCCCCTCTTTCACCCTCACCCTCAAAAGATGACCTTAACCTATGGTTCAGAAAGATAACAGAGATAAATACATGGGCATCATGCTTTCTGTATGTAAGTTACTAGTCTGTAAAACTTTACATAGGTTCGCTAATTTAATAATTATAACAGCCCAAGGAAACGGGGATTATTTTTATCACCATTTATTCTGTTAAACAACCTAGCAAAACTTGCTCACATTCACATTTCCCTCATTCCCAGTGTTGACAGTTGAGTTAGTTTGCTAGGGCTACCATGATGAAATGCCAGACTACGTGGCGCTATATTTTCTCACAGTTCTAGAGTTAGAAGTCCAAAATCAAGGTATTTGCTAAGTCAATTCCTCCTGAGGCAAAGGTTTTGCTGAAAGTTTTACTTTTGTTTTAGGTTTGAAGGGGTCATAAAAAAAGAAACCACTCATCACCCACGATAAACAATTCCAATATTTAATAGAGGATTGATTAACTTATTTCCAATATACAGTCATTAAAAGAAGAGAAATAGTAACAGTAGAGGAAAGTAACAGCACATACATCACCAAATTGGGCTGACCAACATCCAAACTTAAACAGCTCTGACAAGTCCCTCATTAACAGCAATCTGGAGTCCTGGTTTGTCCCAGGCAGTATGTCCACCCCATGGGTGAGACTTCAAATTGAAGTTTCAGTGATAATCCCAGGACACACACAGATATCATTATCAGTTTGCAAGCAAAAATGCAGCTCTAGTTCAACATTTTTAAAATGCTGTTTGTTTCACCTTGTGTCTCATAGGATTTTGTTAGACCCTGAGGGGTTGGCCAGGCCCTCAGGGGCTCAAGAATTACAAGACCCACTCCCTGTCTTATCTAAAGTGCCTCCTTTGCTATACTTGCAGGTAGGTGCAGGACACTAGGCAGTGTCCAGGCAGGTCAGAAGCAGGTCAGAGGCCTGCTCTCCTGCTTCTGCAGCTTAAACAAGACTTCCTCCAGTTTAATTTCCCTAACAACACTCTCCTTGGCTTGCAGATGGTCACCATTCTGCATATCTTCACAAGGTTATTCCTCTATGTACATGCATCCCTGGTGTCTGTTCAAATTTCCTTTTCTTATAAAGACAGTAGTCAGAATGGATTAGGTTCCACCATAATGCTTCTTTTTAACTTAATCACCTCTTTAAAAGCCCTTTCTCCTAATATAATCATATCTTGAGGTACTGAAGGGAGGACTTCAACATATGAATTTGTGGGGAGGGAGGTCACAATTTAACCCATAATAATCTATCATCAAACTTATTTGATTTTTCTTCTTTAAATAAATACCTCTGGAATTCACACACTAATCTCCATGCTAATCCAAGCTACCACTGTCTTTTGCCCAGAGCAAGAGGCAGCACGTAAGATGTCTCCCAAGGATCTCTGCCCCCAAGTATTCATGTGCATGTTTCATAGCCTTCTCTTGGAGTTATAAAAGTGAAAGTGTCAGTTGCTCAGTCGTGTTTGACTCTTTGCAACCCCACGGACTGTGGCCCACCAGGCTGCTCTGTCCATGGAATTCCCCAGGCAAAAATACTGGAGTGGGTAGTCATTCTCTTCTCCAGGGGATCTTCCTGACCCAGGGATTGACCATGGATCTCTGGGTCAGGAAGATCCCCTGGGATTATACTTGGTGACTAACGAATATCACTTCTGAGACTGGGTTACCACACAACTTAGGCTTCCGTCTTGCTCTCAGTCTCTTGCTCTCTCAATTGCTCATGCTGATGAAAGCCAGTTGGCATACTGTTGCAAGGAACCCAAATGGCAAGGATCTGAGGACTAGCTCTGGCCAAGAGCCAGCAAGGAAACAGAGGCTCTTATCCAGTAAGGAATTGAATCCTGCCAACAGCCATTTGAGTGAGCTTGGAAGTGGATCCTCCTCCAGTTTAGCCTTGAGACTGTCATTCCAGATGGCACCTTGATTACAACCTTGTGAGAAAGCTAGAACCAGAGAACTCAACTATACCCAGATTCCTGAGCCACAGAACCTGTGAGGTAATAGATGTTTACTTTTTAGGCCATTATAATTTGGTTGTTGTTGTTCAGTTGCCCAATCGTGTCTGACTCTTTGTGACCCCACTGACTGCAGCACACCAGGTCTCCCTGTCTCTCATCATCTCTGGAAGTTTGCCTGAGTTCATGCCCATTGTTTCAGTGATGCCATCCAGCCATCTTATCCTCTGATGCTGTCTTCTCCTTCTGCCCTCAGTCTTTCCCAGCACCAGGGACTTTTCCAGTGAGTCAGCTGTTCGCATCAGATGACCAAATACTGGAATTTCAGTTTCAGTATCAGTCCTTCCAACAAGTATTCAGTGTTGATTTCTTGTGTACTTTGGTACACGGTTATAAATAACCAACACATCTAGTAACTGCTCTTGTCTACTATCTACATCCAATCTGGCTTCCTTCAATCACTTCTTCAAATGATGGTCAAAGCAATCTTTTCATAACCCATTTTCCATATAAAATCAACCTATTTTCAATTTAAATGCCTCAAAATCTTTCCATTGACTTCAAACTAACTACTCAAGCCTGGTAAACAAAACCCTTCATAGACTGCTTCCTCTCACCTTGCCCAGACTCACTTCACATTCAGGTTTGCTCTCTGCCCAGCCATAGTGAAGTTCATTAGTCCCTTTGTGCTCACAACACCTATCCCACTACAGTCCCTTTTATAAATGTGATTTCCTCTGCCTGACAGGTTAATCAATTTTTTTTTTGCACTTAGTTACCACTTATTGTCTTTCAGATTTCAGTGCAAAACCTCATTTCCTTGAGAAGACCACCCCTCTCCAGATCAAGTCTTCTTCATCACATTTGACAGAGGACATTTTTGCACTTGATTCTGGGATTAACGCTTTTCTCTTCTACTAGAATGCAAGCTGCATGAGAGTAAGGACCTTGTCTGGTTTTCTTCAACATGTTATCTACCATGACTGGTCCAGTGTCTAGAATATAGGCACAAAATAAAATGTGTTAAGCAAACAAACAGAATGTTAAATACCATTCGTTTAGTTCTATTGCTTTTTGTGGATCTCCCAGCCAACATCTTTACCTGTTGCAACTTAGCAAGTTCAAAGTTGTATGGTACTGCTATCTCCTACAACCTGAACTTCTGCCAAGTGTTTATGAGACTAAGTTATCTTTTTAGTACAAGAGTTATTTAGGGACAGACTACCAAAAACACTTCTTAATTTGTAATGCCATTTAACTCTTCTGCAAGGAGTCAGACACGACTGGGCAACTGAACAGCAACAACAGCAACCCTTCTAGATTCATGGCAAAACCATAATGGACTGAAAGGATAAAACTTGGTGTTGGATATGGAATTTATCTGGCTCAAAACATTTATCCAAAAAATTAAAGTTATCAAGATTTTTTAATTTGAAAATAACACTTCTTATTTTTAGAAAATCTATTTTACACAGCTGGGTGACAGATGTATATGTGTCATAGTCTTATAGGGGAGGAAGAGCGTGTTTGTTTTGTCATCACATTGTTTTGAGTGGAAATATTTTCAAACATTAGCTAGCATCATGCATTCCATCTAGATGTTATGGCAACCAACATTGCCTATGTGTCACATTTCTTGTGTGTGCAAATCATGAAATTTCTTTGATATATTTTTCTTACCATTTGTGTGTACCTAAATTTGGGCAGTTATACCTCCAGCACATTAAAACTATAGGCAAGTATTTATTCAGAGTGAAAGGAGATTCTCATCATGTTTATTAACTACTTGGTGGTAGTTAAATGAAAACTTCATTTAAATGTGTCTATTTTTTCAACTCAGGCTTCCTCTTCTATTTTAATATTAGTGGTTTTCACGTGCATTTAAATGAGCCTATGTGCTGTGCTGTGCTTAGTCACCCAGTCGTGTCCAGCTTTTGTGACCCCATGGACTGTAGCCCACCAGGCTCCTCTGTCCATGGGGATTCTCCAGGCAAGAACACGAGAGTGGGTTGCCATGCCCTTCTCCAGAGGACCTTCCCAATGCAGGGATCCAACCCAGATCTCCCACATTGCAGGCAGATTCTTTACCATCTGAGCCACCAGGGAAGCCCAAGAATACTGGAGTGGGTAGCCTATCCCTTCTCCAGGGATCTTTCCAACCCAGGAATCAAACCAGGGTTTCTTGCATTGCAGGCAGATTCTTTACCAGCTGAGCTATGAGGGAAGCCCAAATGAAGCTATGCATGTAATTTAAGTAAGTTAATTGGATTGGGTGCTATTCCAGTAATCTAATGGCATACTATTTGGTATTTTTATACAATAGATACTCATATGTATTGATAGAATGGTAATAAAGGATAGTAGAGACTGAGATGAGCTGGGTAATATATGTCTGTTTTAAAAGGAAGGTGACATTATTTAATCCCCTAATTTGGGGGATGGTGTTTCTATATCTTTGGACTTTTTTCTGGAGAAGTCAGAAATCTGGATCTTATGTCAAACACCCCAGAGTTAAAATAGTCTTTTAAAACTTTGCAAAATGATTCAGATAAGTCCATGGGGTTCATATGCATGGAATTTGGAGATAGACAGACCAGAGTTAAAATTTTGTTACAGACAGTGACTTTTATGGCAGGACAGTTACTTTAACCATTTTGAAATGGTGTGTGTTAATTTTTGAAATGAAAACATTGGGTTTTTTTTTTAACATCTGTAATAGAAATAATCAATAAACAGCAATTTTTTTTATTATGGTAACTAAATTATCTTCTCATTTCCAGTCTCCGGTCTAATTATTTGCATCTAGACTTCTTCCAATAACCCTAAAGTATGGTGACCACATTATCATAATTATTCATTTTATCTTGTGCATCCAGCCAACATATTCCACACTTTGATAACAGCAAATAAGTTTTAAGTTGAAAAATGAGACAGATTCTTTAACTGATGCATCTGGAAGATGCTTTCCTAAGGGAAAACACCTTCAAATACGTCAGTTCTTTTCACAGGGAGAATGGTGACCTAATGTGTTTTATCATCGAAAAGGCATGATCAAGTGGGATGAACAAGCTGTGGCTCTAAAGAATAAGGATAAATATGCATGGATGAGGAATATAGGTCTATGAATTATTAAATATCAGCTGTAGTTATTGGTAGCATTGGAATTGATTCTGCCAAAGTTCCCAAAATCAAAAATCAAAACTTTTATAGGAACCAGGTGGTTTGTCTCATCCTCAAGTTCGGACACGACTGAGCGACTTCACTTTCACTTTTCACTTTCATGCATTAGAGAAGGAAACGGCAACCCACTCCAGTGTTCTTGCCTGGAGAATGCCAGGGACAGGGGAGCCTGGTGGGCTGTCGACTATGGGGTCGCACAGAGTCGGACATGACTGAAGGGACTTAACAGCAGCAGCAGCAGCAGCAAATTCAACTAGAGTATTCATAGGATCAGTTAGTGAGATAAATCTTTCTATAAACTAGGCTCACCAAACTTTTGGTGTTTCATTAAAATTTCAACCAGCTCTTGAGAAATTACAAAATAGTTGCAATTCAAGCACAGATATTAGACTGAAGACCCTTATTAACATAAAAATGATTACTGGGAACTAGATACAAATTAATATGTTGATCGGCCAGGCCTGTGCAGTGGTGCTTAAGATGTCAGTTCAAATATGTCCAAAATCCAATTCTTGTAGGTGTTTTGTGTCAAGGAGACAAAACACTTAGATGACTGGATACATGATTTTATTAAATTGATTCAACATTCAACAGACACATCCTAAAGTAATCTTGTTCTATGTAAGTGTAAATAGAAAACTCAACAAGTCTAATTAAGAATTCTTAAAGTAAACTAAATTTTAGAAACATTCTGGTTTAATCCCTATATTTTACAGATGGGGAAACAGAGTCTTAGAAAATTAAAGACTTGACCCAGACGGATGGGATGTAGAGGAAGGTGGTAGTGGGGTTCAGGATGGGGAACACATGTAAACCCATAACTGATTTATATCAATGTATGGCAAAAACCACTACAATATTGTAAAGTAGTTAGCCTCCAACTAAAATAAATAAATTAATAAAAAAAAGAAAATTAAAGACTTAGCCAAACATCAAATTACTTAGAACCCTACCTTTTATTTTAATATGCTTTCTGCCATAGTTGAGCTCATCATATCGATACAAGAGGGCAAAAGATTAATGGAAACTGGGTGTCTTCCACTACAGGCAGATTCTTTACCATCTGAGCCATAGGGAAGCCCTGAAAAAAAAAAAATAGCCTTTCCCAAAGGAAACTGATTAGTGAATCTGAGTGGAAAAAAATAAGATAAACATATAGAGAAAAGAGAAGATGAAAACCAATGAGTGGAAGGACTGGAGAAAAGGGGAAAGAAAACCACAATAAGGGGAATAATAAAATTATTATTAACCTGAGGCTAATAGCTATGTTGAAACATTTCCACTTCATGATTTGAATGAATCTTCTCAGTTAAAACATAGAATTAAAACAGGTCAATATAAGCACTATAAACCAAGACACCAGCACAGGAGTTTTTAACTTGCATAGTTTAAACAAGTGCAATATTTTTTAAGGCCATATGGAAACCACCCAAAATGTATTTGCCATGTTCAGACATAGACATGATCAATTCAATAAAAAATTCTTTTCTTCACCCAGACATTTTTCCTACTTGGTGCCAATCAGCCTATTTGACACAGTCTCAGACCTAGTGAACATTGTAATAAAACCAAAGTCTTAAAGCCAGTGATTTAAAAAACAAGCTTTCTAGTCAGGATGCCTTGGTTGGAAGCCTGACGCTACACCTTTGGTAAATGATTTAACCATTCCCTGATTGCTTTTTTCATCTGAAAAAATGAAAGTAATAACAATATCCTCACCAGATTTTCTGTGAAGAATAAATAATCTATCTCATGTAAATAAATTTGGACAATATTTAGCACATAATGTAGCATTTGTTATTATTTTTATTAATGTTCATGTAAGTGATAATAACTACTAAATATAATGTAGCAATAGATCAAAATTTAAAAATACATAATCCATATCCCCAAATTAATATAACTGAGGGCATATTTACAAACAATAGCACTAAGATATAAATGGACAGTTTTAGCATCTTTATTTGGCCTATAAAAATATGATCTTCCTCATGTGTCTGCACCTTACTAAATAAGAAGCAAAAAAAAACCACGACCGTCTAATTTTTAATCTAACTGGCAAACACAGTCCCTTTAGTTATTTTAAACAGTTTTCCTTCATACCTCCATCCCCGATCCTGTTCTTCTTCAAAACAAAACTTTGGTTTAGTGGCAGGAGACCATGGAAACTTCTGGCATTGATAAGGTAGGGTCCTGAGATCTGCACTGTGTCCTCTGGGTCTTCTGGATTCTAAATACCTCTAGCTACCTGATATTCATCTGCCAAGGCAACATCTGTATTAACTGTGTCTTCATCACTCCCGTCTTGGCACGAGACACAAAGTCCCCACTGACTGATTCAGCTTTACTGAAGAACTTGTTATGCCTGACTGTGACACCCGTTTGACCAGGTGATCCCACACATGACCCCTGCCTCCTCCTTGAGAGCAGCCTCTTCAGAAATCTGCCTTTCTAGGTGCTCATCTGCTTCTTTTTTTAAAAAAATTAAAAAACAGTTTTTTATTGAAGTATAGTTGATTTACAAGGTTGTATTAGCTTCAGGTGTATAGCAATGTGATTTGATTATATCTATATATGTATATATCTGTTTTATTTCAGATTCTTTTCCCTTGTAAGTTGTTCAGTTCAGTTGCTCAGTTGTGTCTGACTCTGCGACGACCCCATGGACTAAAGCATGCTAGGCTTCCCTGTCCATCACCAACTTCTGAGCTAGCTCAAAATTAATGTCCATCGAGTTGATGATGCCATCCAACCATCTCATCCTCTGTCTTCCCCTTCTCCTCCTGCCTTCAGTCTTTCCCAGCATCAGGGATCTTTCAGTGAAGCAGTTCTTCGCGTCAGGTAGCCAAAGTATTGGAGTTTCAGCTTCAGCATCAGTCCTTCCAATGAATATTCAGGACTGATTTCCTTTAGGATGGACTGGTTGGATCTCCTTGCAGTCCAAGGGACTCTCAAGAGTCTTCTCCAACACCACAGTTCAAAAGCATCAATTCTTCGGCACTCAGCTTTCTTTGTAGTCCAACTCTCACATCCATACATGACTACTGGAAAAACCAAGACTTTGACTAGATGGACCTTTGTTGGCAAAGTTATGGCTTTGCTTCTTAATATGTTGTCTAGGTTGGTCATAGCTTTTCTTCCAAGGAGCAAGCATCTTTTAATTTCATGGCTGCAGTCACCATCTGCAGTGATTTTGGAGCTAAAGAAAATAGTCTTTCACTGTTTCCACTGTTTTCCCATCTACTTGCCATGAAGTGCTGGGACCAGATGTCATGATCTTAGTTTTCTGAATGTTGAGTTTTAAGCCAAATTTTTCACTCTCCTCTTTGACTCAATAAGAGGCTCTTTAGTTCCTCTTCACTTTCTGCCATAAGGGTGGTATCATCTGCATATCTGAGGTTACTGATATTTCTCCCAGCAATCTTGATTCCAGCTTGTGCTTCATCCAGCCTGGCATTTCACATGATGTACTCTGCATATAATTTAAATACGCAGGGTGACAATATACAGCCTTGACATACCCCTTTCCTGATTTGGAGCCAGTCTTTTGTTCCATGTCTGGTTCTAACTGTTGCTTCTTGACCTGCATACAGATTTCTCAAGAGGCAGGTAAGGTGGTCTGGTATTCCCATCTCTTGAAGAATTTCCCACAGTTTGTTGTGATCCATGCAGTCAAAGGCTTTGGCACAGTCAATAAAGCAGTAGTAGTTTTAGAAGGGGAGAAGGCAATGGCACCCCACTCCTGTACTCTTGCCTGGAAAACCCCATAGACAGAGAAGCCTGATAGGCTGCAGTCCATGGGGTCGCTAAGAGTCGAACACGACTGAGTGACTTCACTTTCACTTTTCCCTTTCTTGCATTGGAGAAGGAAATGGCAACCCACTCCAGTGTTCTTGCCTGGAGAATCCCAGGGACGGAGGAGCCTGGTGGGCTGCCATCTATGGGGTCGCACAGAGTCGGACACGACTGAAGCGACTTAGCAGCAGCAGTTGTAGAAGAAGAATAGAAGTAGGCTTATAGTGGGGTTGATGGCGACCTCCTCTGAGAGGGCTTATGCCACCCACTGAGTGACTCAGGTCTGCTATACACAGAGCCCCTACCCCTCGGCAGGCCATTGCTGACCCGTGCCTCTGCAGGAGTAGTCAACACTCAAAGGCAGGTCTGGCTCAGTCTCTCTGGGATCTCTGGGTCCCGGTGTGCATAAGGTTTTGTTTGAGCCTTCTGAGCATGTCTGGCTGGGATGGAGTTTGATTCTAAACGCGATTTCCCCCCTCCTACTATCTTGCTGGGACTTCTCCTTTGCCCTTAGACGTGGGTTATCTTTTTTTGGTGGGATCCAACATTCTCCTGTCAATGGTTGTTTAGCAGCAAGTTTTAATTTTGGAGTTCTCGCAGGAGAAGATGAGTGCACATCATTCTATTCTGCCATCTTGCCTGACCCCAGATAGCTCTGAAAGACTGATCCTATAAGTTGTTACAAAATAACAAAATATTGAGTGTAGTTTTCTGTGCTAGGCAGTAGGTCCTTGTTGGTTACCAATTTTACATATAATAGTGTGTAATATTAATCCCAAACTCCTAATTTATCCCTTCTGTCCCTGCTCTTTTCCTTTTTGGTAACCATAAGTTTGTTTTCTATGTGTCTTTATTTCTGTTTTGTATCTAAGTTCATTTGTATCATTATTGTTTTAGAGTCCACATATAAGCAATAGTATTTGATATTTGTCTATCTCTGTCTGGTTTACTTAGCACAATAATCTCTAGGTCCATCTGCATATGCTTCTTGCTTGAATCCATTCAAGTCAGAAAGATGAATATCAGGGACTTTTCTGTCCAAACACACAAGTCACTATCAAGTTTATTTTCACCTTGCAGAGGCTGTCCAGGAAGCAATTTTACTCCAGAGTCCTTTGTATGGGGCATCAAAGAGAAAGCATTCTGTCCTTAATTTCCTTTTTTTCTTTTGGTGTGTGTGTGTGTGTGTGTGTGTGTGTGTGTGTGTGTGTGTGTTTAAACACTCATCTGTCCTGGGGTCAATCAGAGAGTCGGAGAGACAAAATGTAACATTTTCCTGTACTCCTTTTTTCCTGTCCCCATTCACTTCCCACAATTAGGGCAGGTCGGAAATGGATTCTGTCTGTATCTCTTCCTGTGGAAAAATTTCTTATGAACAACTCTGTGATTAAATCAACCAAGATTTACTTTTGATATTTCAGGGGAAAATATGAGGTGTGTGGGGCATAGAAGGAGAAGAAATTTAGAAAATTCTTTCTGTCAACAATACTTTGCTGTAAAATTCCATTTTGAATGTAAGAAGCAATATATTAACACTGTTTTTACATTCTTGCTCTAAAAATCTTAAATATTTCAAGAGATAAGATCAGGTACACAAAAATACAGAAGAGAAAAGAACATTAATATTTTTTAAAAAAATCATACATTGTATTGAAAGGCTTCCAGGTGGAAGTTGGTCAGTTTATCCACGCTTAAATGCCTTCTAGCTGCTCAACTATTTCTAGGATCATAGAGTTCTAGAAAACAGCTGCCAGCATTTATGGCCCGTTCTTTTTTCAAGATGAATTCTATTCTTTGTACCCTGAAAAGAAATGTCTGCATGCAGTGATGCTCATCTTGAGGCCAGAAGCAAGGAGAATATAATTTTTAAATCCCAGAAAAGTAGACTGCTGCTGCTGCTACGTCGCTTCAATCGTGTCCAACTCTGTGCGACCCCATAGTTGACAGCCCACAAGGATCCCCTGTCCCTGGGATTCTCCAGGCAAGAACACTGGAGTGGGTTGCCATTTCCTTCTCCAATGCATGAAAGTAAAAAGGGAAAGTGAAGTCGCTCAGTCGTGTCCGACTCTTAGCGACCCCATGGCCTGCAGCCCACCAGGCTCCTCTGTCCATGGAATTTTCCAGACAAGAGTACAGGAGTGGGGTGCCATTGCCTTCTCCAATGCATACATGCATGTTAAGTCACTTCAGTTCAGTTCATTTCAGTCCCTCAGTCATGTCTGACTCTTTGCCACCCCATGAACAACAACACGACCGGCCTCCCTGTCCATCACCAACTCCCTGAGTCCACCCAAACCCATCTCCATCGGGTCGGTGATGCCATGTCATCAATCCTGCCCTCAATCTTTCCCAGCTTCAGGGTCTTTTCCAGTGAGTCAGCTCTTCACATGAGGTGGCTAAAGTATTGGTGTTTCAGCTTCAACATCAGTCTTTCCAATGAACACCCAGGACAGATCTCCTTTAGGATGGACTGGTTGGATCTCCTTGCTGTCCAAGGAACTCTCAAGAGTCTTCTCCAACATCACAGTTCAAAAGCATTAATTCTTCGGAACTCAGCTTTCCTTATAGTCCAAATCTCACATCCATACATGACCACTGGAAAAACCATAGTCTTGACAAGACGGACCTTTGTTGGCAAAGTAATGTCTCTCCTTTTTAATATGCTATCTAGGTTGGTCATAACTTTCCTTCCAATGAGTAAGCGTCTTTTAATTTCATGGCTGCAATCACCATCTGCAGTGATTTTGGAGCCTAGAAAGTAAATACAGCCACTGTTTCCACTTTTCCCCCATCTATCTGCCATAAAGTGATGGGACCAGATGCCATGATCTTAGTTTTCTGAATGTTGAGCTTTAAGCCAACTTTTTCACTCTCCACTGTCACTTTCATCAAGAGGTTCCTTAGTTCTTCTTCACTTTCTGCCATAAGGGTGGTGTCATCTGCATATCTGAGGTTATTTATATTTCTCCCGGCAGTCTTGATTCCAGCTTGTGCTTCATCCAGCCCAGCGTTTCTCATGATGTACTCTGCATATAAGTTAAATAAGCAGGGTGACAATATACAGCCTTCACATACTCCTTTGCCTATTTGGAACCAGTCTGTTGTTCCATGTCCAGTGCTAACTGTTGCTTCCTGATCTGCATACAGGTTTCTCAAGAGGCAGCTCAGGTGGTCTGTATTCCCATCTCTTTCAGAATTTTCCACAGTCTATTCTGATCCACACAGTCAAAGGCTTTGGCATAGTCAATAAAGAAGAAATAGATGTTTTTCTGGTACTCTCTTGATTTTTTGATGATACATCGGATGTTGACAATTTGATCTCTGGTTCCTCTGCCTTTTCTAAAACCAGCTTGAACATCTGGAAGTTCATGATTCACATATTGCTGAAGCCTGGCTTGGAGAATTTTGAGCATTACTTTACTAGCGTGTGAGATGAGTGCAGTTATGTGGTAGTATGAGCATTCTTTAGCATTGCCTTTCTTTGGGATTGGAATGAAAACTGACCTTTTCTAGTCCTGTGGCCACTGCTGAGTTTTCATATTTGCTGGTATCAGTTGTGTCCAACTCTGTGCGACCCTATGGATAGCAGCCCACCAAGCTCCTCTGTCCACAGGATTCTCTAGGCAAGCATATTGGAGTGGGTTGCCATTTCCTTCTCCATATATATATATTTATAGTTTTATAAATGGTACAAAAACCCATGGGGAAAGCAAGGCTGATTCAATGAAGAAGCAGTGAAAATACTGTTTTGTAGCATCCTCCGCATATAGTTATGCTTGAGCTAGGCCGGGCCAGGTGCCGGGGGTGGCTTCGAGAGGAATTATCCAAAGCCCAAGGATCTGGGGCTGCTTGGGCACAGGAGAGCCGAGAGGAGTTACTCCACATTCAAGGTCAGGAGGGGCCGTTATGAGTAGATACTCCTTGTCCAAGGTAAGGAGCAATGGCTGCACTTTGCTGGAGCAGCCGTGAAGAAATACCCCAAGTCCAAGGTAAGAGAAACCCAAATAAGATGGTAAGTGTTGCGATAGGGCATCAGAGGGCAGACACTGAAACTAAAATTACAGAAAACTAGCTAATCTGATCACACAGACCACAGCCTTGTCTATCTCAATGAAACTAAGCCATGCCGTGTGGGGCCACTCAAGACGGATGGGTCATGGTGGAGAGGTCTGACAGAATGTGGTCCACTGGAGAAGAGCATGGAAAACCACTTCAGTATTCTTGCCTTGAGAACCCCATGAACAGTATGAAAAGGCAAAAAGATAGGACACTGAAAGATGAACTCCCCAGGTCGGTAGGTGCCCAATATGCTACTGGAGATCAGTGGAGAAATAACTCTAGAAAGAATGATGGGATGGAGCCAAAGCAAAAACGATACCCAGCTGTGGAGGTGACTGGTGATAGATGCAAAGTCCGATGCTGTAAAGAACAATATTGCATAGGAACCTGGAATGTTAGGTCCATGAATCAAGGCAAATTGGAAGTGGTCAAACAGGAGATGGCAAGAGTGAACGTTGACATTCTAGGAATCAGTGAACTAAAATGGACTGGAATGGGTGAATTTAACTCAGATGACCATTATATCTACTACTGTGGGCAAGAATTCCTTAGAAGAAATGGAGTAACCATCATGGTAAACAAAAGAGTCCGAAAGGCAGTACTTGGATGCAATCTCAAAAACGCTAGAATGATCTCTGTTCATTTCCAAGGCAAACTATTCAATATCACAGTAATCCAAGTCTATGCCCCCACCAGTAATGCCAAAGAAGCTGAAGTTGAATGGTTCTATGAAGACCTACAAGAACGTATAGATCTAACATCCAAAAAAGATGTCCTTTTCATTATAGGGGACTGGAACGCAAAAGTAGGAAGTCAAGAAACACCTGGCGTAACAGGCAAGTTTGGCCTTGGAGTATAGAATGAAGCAGGGCAAAGGCTAATAGAGTTTTGCCAAGAGAACGCACTGGTCATAGCAAACACCCTCTTCCAACAACACGAGAGAAGACTCTACACGTGGACGTCACCAGATGGTCAACACCAAAATCAGATTGATTATATTCTTTGCAGCCAAAGATGGAGAAGCTCTATACAGTCAGCAAAAACAAGACCGGGAGCAGACTGTGGCTCAGATCATGAACTGCTTATTGCCAAATTCAGGCTTAAATTAAAGAAAGTAGGGAAAACCACTAGACCATTCAGGTATGACCTAGATCAAATCCCTTATGAGTATACAGTAGAAGTGGCAAATAGATTTAAGGGACTAGATCTGATAGACAGAGTGCCTGAGGAACTATGGACAGAGGTTGGTGACATTGTACAGGAGACAGCGATCAAGACAATCCCCACGGAAAAGAAATGCAAACAAGCAAAATGGCTGTCTGAGGAGGCCTTACAGATAGGCGGGAAGAGAAGAGAAGCGAAAAACAAAGGAGAAAAGGAAACATATTCCCATCTGAATGCAGAGTTCCAAAGAATAGCAAGGAGAGATAAGAAAGACTTCCTCAGTGATCAGTGCAAAGAAATAGAGGAAAACAACAGATTGGGAAAGACTAGAGATCTCTTCAAGAAAATTAGAGATACCAAAGGAACATTTCATGCAAAGATAGGCTCGATAAAGGACAGAAATGGTATGGACCTAACAGAAGTAGAAGACATTAAGAAGAGGTGGCAAGAATACACAGAAGAACTGTACAAAAAAGATCTTCATGACCCATATAATCACGATGGTGTGATCACTCACCTAGAGCCAGACATCCTGGAAGGTGAAGTCAAGTGGGCCTTAGAAAGCATCACTACGAACAAAGCTAGCGGAGGTGATGGAATTCCAGTTGAGCTATGTCAAATCCTGAAAGGTGATGCTGTGAAAGTGCTGCACTCGATATGCCAGCAAATCTGGAAAACTCAGCAGTGGCCACAGGACTGGAAAAGGTCCGTTTTTATTCCAATCCCAAAGAAAGGCAATGCCAAAGAATGCTCAAACTACCACACAATTACACTCATCTCACACGCTAGTAAAGTAATGCTCAAAATTCTCCAAGCCAGGCTTCGCCAATACGTGAACCGTGAACTTCCAGATGTTCAAGCTGGTTTTAGAAAAGGTAGAGGAACCAGAGATGAAATTACTAATATCCAATGTATTGTCAAAAAAGTAAGAGAGTTCCAGAAAAACATCTATTTCTGCTTTACTGACTATGCCAAAGCCTTTGACTGTGTGGATCACAATAAACTGTGGAAAATTCTGAAAGAGATGGGAATACCAGACCATCTGATCTGTCTCTTGAGAAACCTGTATGCAGGTCAGGAAGCAACAGTTAGCACTGGACATGGAACAACAGACTGGTTCCAAATAGGAAAAGGAGTACATCGAGGCTGTATATTGTCACCCTACTTATTTAACTTATATGCAGAGTACATCATGAGAAACGCTGGGCTGGAAGAAACACCAGCTGGAATCAAGATTGCCAGGAGAAATATCAATAACCTCAGATATGCAGATGACA
Source organism: Giraffa tippelskirchi (assembly GCF_054371585.1). Classification (NCBI taxonomy): domain Eukaryota; kingdom Metazoa; phylum Chordata; class Mammalia; order Artiodactyla; family Giraffidae; genus Giraffa; species Giraffa tippelskirchi. The sequence goes on from NC_137277.1 coordinate 70,426,648, forward strand.
GCACCCTTATGGCAGAAAGTGAAGAAGAACTAAAGAGCCTCTTGATGAAAGTGAAAGATGAGAGTGAAAAAGTTAGCTTAAAGCTCAACGTTCAGAAAACTAAGATCATGGCATCTGGTCCCATCACTTCATGGCAAATAGATGGGGCAACAGTGGAAACAGTGTCAGACTTTATCATTTTGGGCCCCAAAATCACTGCAGATGGTGATTGCAGCCATGAAATTAAAAGACGCTTACTCCTTGGAAGGAAAGTTATGACCAACCTAGATAGCATATTTAAAAGCAGAGACATTACTTTGCCAACAAAATCCGTTTAGTCAAGGCTATGTTTTTTCCAGTGGTCATGTAGGGATGTGAGAGTTGGACAGTGAAGAAAGCTGAGCACCGCAGAATTGTTGGTTTTGAACTGTGATGTTGGAGAAGACTCTTGAGAGTCCCTTGGACTGCAAGGAGATCCAATCAATCCATCCTAAAATAGATCAATCCTGGGTGTTCATTGGAAGGGCTGATGTTGAAGCTGGAGCTCCAATACTTTGGCCATCTCATGCGAAGAGCTGACTCAGTGGAAAAGACCCTAATGCTGGGTAGGCTTGGGGGCAGAAGGAGAAAGGGACGACAGAGGATGAGATGGTTGGATGGCACCACCAACTCGATGGACATAGGTTTGGGTAGACTCCGGGAGTTGGTGATGGACAGGGAGGCCTGGCGTGCTGCAGTTCATGGGGTTGCAAAGAGTCGGACACGACTGAGTGACTGAACTGAACTGAACTGAATGAATGTTTAAGCCACTGATTTTGCTGGTGCTATATGGTGTTTCTTTCTATAATTCAGTGTTTCAAGAAAGATTTGCCAAATTCATGATTGGATAATTTTAAGTAGAATCATTTATTGTGGATTTACTTTTATAAATGAAGTAATGAAAACTATATTTTAGCTTCATGATTTTACTAAGCATGAATTCAAATGGATGTGAGCATCTCCCACTAAGGGGTGACTGACAAATACAAACTGATGCATGGAGCAGATTGAATGGAGCCTGGATACAAGCATTTGGATACCATTGAAATGTAATATAAAAAATGCTAAAATCGAATGGAAAAAAGAAGGCAGCAAAATATACGATAAGAAAGGAGTTAGTAAGAAAATACCTAAGTTTGAGTGATTCTGATATGATGCATGATAGGTTATTATGTACCCACTACCCTAAAAGGTTATTCTAGTGGCCGTGTGTACAGTTGTTTACAGAAGGAATAATGGAAATAGAAATTTAGAAACCAGACATAGTATTCATTTGAAAATGATAAAGGATTTTCAGTTGTTAGCTTTATGTATTTTTTTTTAACAATTATAGTATCTTATAGATTATTTAGTCCTGTTTTTACCCTCCTACTCTAATTGTTGATTAAATACCTTAATTTTGATTGATGAATTTTGAGTTCTAAAGCATAAAAATGTATTTATATATAATTACTTTAGAAGTTTTTATTAATCACATATACAATGTATACTTGCAAGAAATATAAATTTAAGGTATTATTAAGAATTAGATTTGATAAAACTTGGTAGTTTTATAAGACTGTAGTTGAAATTTTGGAAGGATTAACTTTCTACAGTTTCTTAGACTGATGTCTTCTGTTCAGTCACAGTAGTGGTTCATTAAGTCATATAATTGTGGGTATATGTTGCCAAATATTTTTGGTAAAGATACAATTCACTTGAAAGGGTGAGTGTTTTACTGTTGCTTGTGTTCATGTTTTTGATTTTTACTACTGATTATATGTTTGACCCAGTGTTTACCTTAGAATAGATTGTTTTGCAGTATGGAATCACATGTATTATTTTCCAAGTAGGGCTAATTGATGTTAAAATTATTGAAAAATACTCTGTGTGAAAAGGAATGTACACATATGATCATAGGTTTTTTTTTTAAATTATCTTATCATAGCCTTTTTATTTCAAACATATTTCATATGAAATATAAATCTGTTTGCCCTTTGTTAACTATCATCTAACGTTGTTTCTCAATTCTTTTCTCTCCAAAGGATTTTTCTCAGTCTCACATTCACCACATCCATGTCTGGTCTCAAGCAAAAGGAATTCATTTTTTTTAAACAAAGGAATTAGGTTGGGAGCTTTCTGGCAGTTAGAATGCATCTTTAGGGTAAGTTCTGATTTTTGGAATGTTTTTCAGCTTAGTAGTGTAGGGTGAGTATTAGATATCATTAAAGTGGTCCTTTACATGTAATTTATGGGTATAATACAAAATTGGAAAAGATTTGTTTAGTTTACAGCATTGTTCTATCGTTTGAAAGGCACAGCTGTAAAAGAATGAAAGCACTATAGTATAATACAAGTATAGTATAATATAGTATAATACATTCTCCTTGAGAATGATAAATTTAAAGATGTGCACAATTTGGCTTTTTTTGTATGTGACTTTGTCTCTATTCCGTGAACATCTTTCCTTTCATTTCAGAATAAAGATAAACTTGATGTAAGGGGAAGAACACAGGCAGGAACTAATGTTTCATAAGTCAGCAGTTGAAAAAATGATTCTATTCAGTACATTATCAGGAGTCACTCCTGATCTTTATCAGCATTATAACAAGAAATAGTTTCTGATAATTAAGACAATTAGTTGCTCTAAATTGCAAGTGAATAGTAACATAATTCAAGTTCCTTCCCAATGAGAAGAAACTCATAGGGAAGAGTTTATTGTATCTATACTATATATATATAAACCATTATCTGTGGCTTGAGCAAATTCCATGACCACTTTTTCCCTCAATTTGCTCATCAGTAAAACGGAGATAACAGTTGCACATAACTCATAGGGTTTTGTTTTGTTTTGATAAGGCCTAAATATAAAGAATAGAATAGCACTTGGAACATACAATGTACTACTGGGCTTCCCTTGTGGCTCAGCTGGTAAAAAAATCCACCTGCAATGTGGGAAATCTGGGTTCAATCCCTGAGTTGGGAAGATCCCCTGGAGAAGGGAAAGGCTACCCACTCCAGTATTCTGTCCTAGAGAATTACATGGATTATATAGTCCATGGGGTCACAAAGAGTCAGACACGACTGAGCCACTTTCACTTTCACTTGAGTATTATATCAGGCTTCCCTGGTGGTTCAGATGGTAAAGAATCTGCCTGCAATGACAGAGACCTGGGTTCAGTCTCTGGGTTGGGAAGATCCCCTGGAGAAGGGAATGGCAACCCACTCCAGTATTTTTGCCTGGAGAATCTCATGGACAGAGGAGCCTGGCGGGTGACACTTCGTGGGGTAGCGAAGAGTTGAGCATGACTGAGTGATTTTCACTTCACTTCATTCATTATTGTCAGCTACTCAGTTTGGATTCCTTAGATGCTGTTCATGATGGTTTTCACTTTGGTTTACCAATGATCAAAGAATTAAGCTGAGCAACCTATTCCTGGGATATATAACTTATCAAAGATATAGGTGGGTACCACAGCTTCTTCTATCTTTTGTTGTTCATAGAGGAACACTTAATGTTTATGGGTCGGTTTTAGACATGAGATGTGATGATTCTTTCAGATGAGAGGATTCCAGTCTATCCTTGTGCATTTTATGTGAGTGGTGTAGAAAGAGTTGTGTGGAACCTAAGACTTTATTCTTTTAGCATATAAGGAAATTCTTGCTCAAGAAAAACAATGTACCTCCATGACCTCTTTCTTACTGCATTAGTAAGCCTGACCATTTTTGACCAGAGTAGACAACAGAAGTGACTCAATCCTCACTTTATTGAATACTTTCTGGCAGAGGTAACTCAACCATGTTAGCTCTAAACAGAGGCAGCAAGACTGCAGACGACTGGATAAGTTGACTCCTATGGTTCTCAGGGCCTCTGTGGCTATGCCATGTTCCTAGTGTATCAAGGTAGGGATTATGCCTGAGTTATGAGAATCTATTGAGGAGAGAGAGGTACCTGAAAAGAGCAAGTCTGAGGCCTGGGAACTTTGTTGCGTGCTTGTTTCTTAAGTTATATTTACAGAAACTAAAGATTGAAAAATGCTCAATATGTACTTAAAAACATTTCTGTAACTTGCTTTTCTCTCCTTAGCAGGAGTCTTACTTCCAGTTTAGATATTGGAAGTTGTAAGACTGATGTGTGTGTTTTGTCACTCAGTCATGTCCGATTCTTTGCAACCCCATGTTCTGTGACTGGCCAGGGTCCTCTGTCCATGGGGATTCTTCAGGCAAGAATACTGGAGTGGGCTGCCATGCCCTCCTCCAGGGGAGCTTCCCATCCCCGGGATCGAACCCAGGTCTCCAACATTGCAGGCGGATTCTTTACCATCTGAGCCACCAGGGAAGCTCCCAAGACTGTTATCCTCACTCTTTCAATTGAGACATTGGAAAAGTAGATAAAGATAAAATTTTTAAAGTGTACGTCACGAAATAGAGAACACAAAATAACCTTAACAAACTAAAATCCAGAAAGTGACAAGCCCTTCATAAGAGAGAAGAGTGAAGAGATCTCTCATAACTGGCATAGGGGGAGAAAAGGAATCCCCCATAAATGGGCATAAGGGAAGATGAGCCTACCACGACATTTCTAATGTGAGCTGGCATGACAGGTTAAATTCCACCAGAGCCTGAGACATGAAACAAATCAGCATTACTGCCAATTCTGTCCACTGATTTTTACTGAGGGCTAAAAATATAGGTGGAGAAAGAAAGCTGAGGGAAACTCATAAAGATGACAGTCTTGGAGCTAAGGAACATTGGAGGAGGAATGGGAAGCTCAGAGAAACCCCGTCTCCTTCTGGCACTCTGAGCTTAGCTCAGAAGTCCTGAGTTGGAACAAGAGCGCTGAGTGAAACCCCTATAAGACAACTTCTGCCCTTTCAGAATAAGGAGTCCTCAGTTGACCTCTAGGCCAAGGGCAGGGTGGAAGAGTGAGAACAACTTTTGCAAGACCAGAAGCAGGACTGGAGAGCCAAGAGAAATCCTCAGCGACACAAAACGTTGTCTGCAGAATGTAAAACAGAGATCGCTCAACTTTAGAAAACATATGCACAACCATAAGGAACAAGCAGAATTTGGGAGCTCATCAGGGCTTAGACTGAAGACCTTGTTGAAGACAAGTCCCAACACTGCCACTGAAACATTTGAATCTACTAGTGAACTGAAGCAAACTAAAGTTGCAACCAAACTCCGACTCAGCTCAACCTAGAGCACATTGGTTCAGCGTTCATCCTAGAAGACTGGCAAGAAGGGGTGTGCTCCTATATGGAGAAAAATATAATTTGCTTTATAGTATATGTTAATAGCTTTGTTGAGGTTTACTTCATATGCCATACAAATAACTTATTTAAAGTGTACAATTTAATGGCTTCCAGTATATTCCTGATATGAAAGTGAAAGTTGCTCAGTCGTGTCTGACTCTTTGCCACCTCATGAACTGTATAGTCTATGGAATTCTCCAGGCCAAAATACTGAAGTGGGTAGCCATTCCCTTCTGCAGGAGATCTTCCCAACCCAGGGATTGAACACAGGTTTCCCACATTGCAGTCAGATTCTTTACCAGCTGAGCCACAAGGGAAGGCCAAGAATACTGGAGTGGGGAGCCTATGCCTTCTCCAGAGGATCTTCCCGACCCAGGAATCAAACCGGGGTCTCCTGCATTGCAGGCGGATTCTTTACCAACCAAGCTACAAGGGAAGCCTGTATTCATGATATGGGTAACCACTGAACAGCAAGGACAACAGTGGCTAGATAACAATAATTCACCACTGGTGAGTGAAGGGGTGATAGTAGGAGATGATATTATTTGTTTTATGGTATTTAAAGGCTCCAACATCTTAAAAAGTCTCTTCAGGAATTATCTACCTCTAGTGTGTTTTGGAAATATATATAATATTCACTTTTATTCAGGTCCATGCTGTACTTCTTAATCTGTGTCTATTTGTGACACCACCTCAAGCATCTTCTTTTTTTGCTGACATCATCAAGGTGCCCCCTAACCATCAACTCAAAGATGTAGTGAATTTAATGATGGTTTGTTGATAAATGAAAGGACTATGCTATAAAACAACCAAGGAATTTCCAAAGCTTATATGTCTCTGAGCACTTGCACAAAGCTGCTTACCTTCTGTAACCTCAGTGACTTCATTTTGAAGTGAAGTTAGACTGAGTGGTGCTCAAGTTCCTCAGTATAACTAAAATTCCATTTGAACATTTACCATATAGAGTCATCTCTAGGTATTCATGGGGAGTCGGTTCTAGGAACCCCTGATGGTACCAAGATCTGCAGATGCTTGAGCCCCTCATATAAAATGGTGTAGTATTTGCATATAATCGACAGTTCCCATACACTTAAATCATCTCTAGGTTACTTATTCAGTTCAGTTCAGTTCAGTCGCTCAGTCGTGTCCGACACTTTGCGACCCCATGAATCGCAGCACGCCAGGCCTCCCTGTCCATCACCAACTCCCGGAGTTTACCCAAACCCATGTCCATCGAGTTGGTGATGCCATCCAACCATCTCATCCTCTGTCGTCCCCTTCTCCTCCTGCCCCCAATCCTTCCCACCATTAGGGTCTTTTCCAATGATTCAACTCTTCGCATAAGGTGGCCAAAGTATTGGAGTTTCAGCTTCAACATCAGTCCTTCCAATGAACACCCAGGACTGATCTTCCTTAGGATGGACTGGTTGAATCTTCATGCAGTCCAAAGGACTCGCAAGAGTCTTTCCAACACCACAGTTCAAAAGCATCAATGCTTCGATGCTCAGCTTTCTTCACCGTCCAACTCTCACATCCATACATGACCACTGGAAAAACCATAGCCTTGACTAGACGGACCTTTGTTGGCAAAGTAATGTCTCTGCTTTTAAATATGCTATCTATGTTGGTCATAACCTTCCTTCCAAGGAGTAAGCATCTTTTAATTTCATGGCTGCAATCACCATCAGCAGTGATTTTGGAGCCCCAAAAAATAAAGTCTGACACTGTTTCCACTGTTTCCCCATCTATGTCCCATGAAGTGATGGGACCAGATGCCATGATCTTAGTTTTCTGAATGTTGAGCTTTAAGCCAACTTTTTCACTCTTCTCTTTCACTTTCATCAAGAGGCTCTTTAAATTATAAATGCTATATTGTTGTTGTTCAGTTACTCAGTCATGTCTGACTCTTTGTGACCCCATGGACTGTAGCATGCCAGGCTTCCCTGTCCCTCACTATCTCCTAGAGTTTGCTCAAACTCATGTCCATTGAATCAGTGATGCCATCCAACCATCTCATCCTTTGTCATCCCCTTCTCCTCCTGCCTTCAATCTTTCCCAGCATCAGGGTCTTTTCCAATGAGTCAGCTCTTCACATCAGGTGGCCAAAATATTGCAGCTTCAGTGTTAGTTTTTCCAATGAATGTTCGGGGTTAATTTCCTCCCTGGTGGCTCAAATGGTAAAGAATCGGTGTGAAATGCAGGAGACCAGGTTTGATCCCTGGGTGGGGAAGATACCCTAGAGAAGGGAATGGCAACCCACTCTAGTATTCTTAGCTGGAGAATTCCATGGACAGAGCAGCCTGGCAGGCTAAAGTCCATGGGGTTGTAAAGAGTCAGACATGACTGAATGACTAAATGCTGTATAAATGGTTGTAAATACAATGTAAATGCTGCATGAAATAGTTGGTGCACAGGAAAATTCAAGTTTTGCTTTTTGAACATTCTGGATTTTGGGTTTTTTTTTTTACCATTCTGATCTGTGGTTGGTTAAATCAATGGACCCATGGATACAGAGGGCCAACTGGTATTCTCTTTAGCAAGTGCAAAAAGGAAGATTGAAATAGAAATTCTTAACATTTTCCCAGGTCTGAAAGATACAGCTTAAAAAATATTATGCCTAAAAAAGCAAGAATTTTCAAAAAATGTTAACTTGATCCTGGCGTTTATAAACTTGGCCTGAGAAATTAAGAAGTTGACAAGTTTAAAGAGAAAAATATCAAACAACTAATCTATGTATTAAATATTTCTCTGTCCTCCAAAATCACAGTCCATAAATCAGAGTGCTCTGACTCTGAGAAAAATATTGGCACCATAAAAATGTCACAAATATTTCATTTTATTTAGAAGTACAGCAAAAGCAATGATGAAAAATATAAATTATTTAGTGATTGATGAAAAGCTCATATAATTGTTTCTCAGTACATCTTCATATGGGCTTCCCAGGTGGCTCAGTGGTAAAGAATCTGCCTGCCAATGTGGGAAATACAGAAGACACAAGTTCAATCCCTGGGTCTGGAAGATCCCCTGGAGTAGGAAATGGCAACCCACTCTAGTATTTGTGCCTGGAAAATTACATGGGCTACCATCCATGGGGTTGCAAAGAGTTGGACACGACTGAATGGCCGAGCCATGCATGACCCATTGGCCTAAAGAGAGAATTGTACTCTCACTTAAAGAAAAAAACAGCAGAACAAAATTACTGTTTAATGCAAGGTATACTATGCTGGAGAAAGAAATGGCAACCCACTGCAGTATTCTTGCCTGGAGAATCCCATGGACAGATGAGCCTGGCAGGCTACACTCCATGGGGTCGCAAGAGTTGGACACGACTTGGTGACTAAACCACCACCACCCTTTCCAGAGAAACACTTTTCATTAGTTCGAAATATATACTTTTCATTTTCTATCCTATGAGTTATAGAGTCAAATGCCTACAGCAGTCAGAAAGGCAACACAGGTAAGTTGAGCAGGGTGGGTGAGGATGTAATGAAAGAATGGACACAAACCCTAATAAAGCAAGTAGGGACTACTTAGCTTTAACCTGCTGTCATGTATTAAAAATTAACTAATTGTTCATAAGCCATTTTATTTTCTTTCTGTGTGCACAGTTAAAATGTATTTCCCAGCCTTCATTGCCATTAGGTGAGGCATGTGGCTGACCTCTGGCTCATGAAACATGAGTGACAGCGACAAACACCACATCTAGGCCTGGACTGTAAAATCCACCATGCACAATTCTCTCTTGTCTTTCTTCTTTCCTCTGCTGAATAGAAATAACTCCAAAGACCTAGAGCAGGGTGAAACTATAAAATAAAATAAATTTGTGCCCTTGATATATCACTCAGTAGAGAGCTATTCAGAAGAGACACAAGACCAGGAACACCTTTGCTGAACCATTGTTTTGGGAAGAAATAAATGCTAATTGTGTTAAGTTATTGAAAATTTACAGTTTTTTTGAATTCAGCTTGGCCTGACAAATGTATATTACCATGCTGAAAAGCAAGCTCAGAGGCTCTATTTCAGTGTTTCAAGACAAACCAGGGATCTGAAGTGTAATATGAAATCTCCCAGTTACTAAATAGTGACAAATAATTCAAACATTTTAAAAACCTCACTCTGCCTAAGCATTTTATAAACTAGATCTGATTTTCATGCAGTATGTTTAAGCCTGTTTTAGTCATACAGGATCACTCACTATTTCCTGAACATTCCCTTCACATTCCAGACACATGCATGGATTCACATTGCTCTCTCAGCCTGGAATGTCTCATCTCTTTCTTCAGGGAAAGCATCCCTGATCCTTTAGTTAGCATGAATGGTTAAGGCTTTATTTGGTATAGAAATAAAATATATCTTGTATACTACTAAATTGACTTAGTATATAAGTTTAAAATATTCATGTACATAGTAAACATAAAATAAACGAATAGCAAACTCTCATCAAGGAAAGTTGTTTACATCTTGAGAAGTGTGTAAGTGGTATAAAGAGACATAGAGGGAGATTAACAAAAGAATCAAGGAAATATACAGTAAATAAAATTTGAAAATAAGGTATAATCTTCTAGATTAAAATGAACACTTTTATCCCTTAAATTAAAGTCAGAAAAGTAGATGAAAGTGTCTCCCTTAAAATCATTTTGTAGGGGGAAACCAAAATTCAAGGACATTTCACAGTCCAGATTTACCATCATTTTTCAGAGAAAAGTGATAGAGTAAGTTTGCATTGGAGGGAGGTAACACCTTCTTTTCTTATGCAAGATGAACTTGTGCCATAAGAGTTGACAAAGAAGCAAAGCTAATATAGTAGAGCAAAGACAGTCTTTTCAACAGATGGTACTGGAACAACTGGACATCATTTTTTTTGAAAAAATGAATTTAAACACAGATATTATATCCTTTATGTGCATGCTAAGCCACTACAGTCATGTTCAAACCTTTGTGACCCAATGGAGTAGCCCATCAGGCTCTCCTGTCCATAAGGTTCAATAGGCAAGAATACTAGAGTGGGTTACCATGCCCTTGTCCAGGGGATCTTCCTGACCCAGGAACTGAAACCACGTCTTTTAAGTCTTCTGCATTGCCAGGTGGGTTCTTTACTACTAGTACCACTTGGAAGCCCACTATATCCTTTACAGAAAATTTACTTAAAATCTATCACAGATTTACACATAAGTCACAAAACCATAAAAAACTTCTAGAAGACAATATAGGAGAAAACCTAGATGACCTGTGGATAGTGAGGACTATGTAGATACAACACCAAAGGCAGGATCCATGGAAAAAATAACAGATAAGTTGGACTTCATTAAAATTAAAAGTCTTGCTTTGTGAAAAACAACGTAAAGAATATGAGAAGACAAGCTACAGACTGGAGAAAAGATTTGCAAAAGACACATGATAAAAAAAATTGTTATCCAAAATATAAAAAGAACTCATAAAACTTATCAATAAGAAAACAACCCAATTGAAAAATGATCCAAAGGCCTTATTGGACACTTCATAAAAATAGATATGTAAATGGAAAATAAACATATGAAAATATTCTCCATATCATACATCATCAGTTCAGTTCAGTTCAGTCACTCAGTCATGTCTGACTCTTTGCAACCCAACGGACTGCAGCATGACAGACTTCCCTGTCCATCACCAACTTCTGAAGCTTGTTCAAACTCATGTCCATCAAGTCAGTGATGCCATCCAACCATCTCATCCCCTGTTGTCCCCTTCCCCTCCTACCTTCAATCTTTCCCAGCATCGGGGTCTTTTCCAGTGAGTCAGTACTTCATATCAGGTAGCCAAGTATTGGAGTTTCCGCTTCAGCATCAGTCCTTCCAATGAATATTCAGGACTGATTTCCTATAGGATGGACTGGTTGGATCTCCTTGCAGTTCAAGGGACTCTCAACAATCTTCTCTAATACCACAGTCCAAAAGCATCAATTCTTTGGTGCTCAGCTTTCTTTACAGTGCAACTCTCATATCCATACATGACCACTAGAAAAACCACAGCTTTGACTAAACAGAGCTTTGTTGACAAAGTAATGTCTGTGCTTTTTAATATGCTGTCTAGGTTGGTCATAGCTTTTCTTCCAAAGAGCAAGCATCTTTTAATTTCATGGCTGCAGTCACTATCTGCAGTGATTTTGGAGCCCAAGAAAATAATCTCTCACTGTTTCCATTGTTTCCCCTTCTACTTATTTGCCGTGAAGTGATGGACTTGATGCATGCTCTTAGTTTCTGAATGTTGAGTTTTAAGCCAACTTTTCCACTCTCCTATTTCACTTTCATCAAGGGGATTTTTAGTTCTTCTTCACTTTCTGCCATAAATGTGGTGTCTTCTGCATATCTGAGGTTATTGATATTTCTCTCAGCAATCTTGATTCCAGCTTATGCTTCATCCAGCCTGACATTTTGCATGATATACTCTGCACAGAAGTTAAATAAGCAAGGCGACAATATACAGCCTTGATGTACTCCTTTCCTGATTTGGAGCCAGTCTGTTGTTCTATGTCCAGTTCTAACTGTTGCTTCTTGACCTGCAAACAGATTTCTCAAGAAGCAAGTCAGGTGGTCTGGTATTCCCATCTCTTTAAGAATTTTCCACAGTTTATTGTGATCCACACAGTCAAAGACTTTGGCATAGTCAATAAAGCAGAAGTAGATGTTTTTCTGGAACTCTCTTGCTTTTTCGATGATCCAATGGATGTTGGCAATTTGATCTCTGGTTCCTCTGCCTTTTCTAAATCCAGCTTGAACATCTGGAAGCTCACAGTTCACGTACTGTTGAAGCCTGGCTTGGAGAATTTTGAGCATTACTTTGCTAGCATGTGAGATGAGTACAATTGTGCGGCAGTTTGAACATTCTTTGGCATTGCCTTTCTTTGAGATTGGAATGAAAATTGACCTTTTCTAGTCCTGTGGCCACTGCTGTGTTTTCCAAATCAGCTGACATATTGAATGCAGCACTTTCACAGCATTGTCTTTTGGGATTTGAAATAACTCAACTGGAATCCATCATCTCCACTAGCTTTGTTCATAGCGATGCTTCCTAAGGCCCACTTGACTTTGCATTCCAGGATATCTAGCTCTAGGTTAGTTATCACACCATCGTTGTTATCTGGGTCATGAAGGGTTTTTTTTTTTTTTTGTATAGTTCTTCTGTGTATTCTTGTCACCTCTTCTTAATATTTTCTTCTTCTGTTAGGTCCATACCATTTCTGCCCTTCATTGTGGCCATCTTTGCATGAAAGTTTCCCTTGGTATCACTAATTTTCTTGAAGAGATCTCTAGTCTTTCCCATTCTATGGTTTTCTTTTATTTCTTTGCATTTATCACTAAGGAAGGCTTTCTTATCTCTCCTTGCTATTCTTTGGAACTCTGCATTGAGATGGGTATATCTTTCCTTTTCTCCTTTGCTTTTCGCTTTTCTTCATTTCTTAGCTATTTGTAAGTCCTCCTCGGGCAACCATTTTGCCTTTTTGCATTTCTTTTTCTTGAGGGTGGTCTTGATCACTGCCTCTTGTACAATGTCATGAACCTTTGTCCCCAATTCTTCAGGCACTCCGTCTATCAGATCTAGTCCCTCGAATCTATTTGTCATACAAAAAGATTATCTGATCGTACATCCTCAGAGAAATGCAAATTAAAACAATACATCATTATACTCCTACTAGAATGGCCAAAATTTGGAACACTGATAACACTAAATGCTGTGTCAAGAATGCAGAGAACAAGGAACTCATATTCATTGTTGATGGGAATGCATAATGGCTCAGCCACATTGAAAGACACTCTGGAAATTTATACAGAACTAAACATATTTTCAGGTGACTCAGTGTGTAAAGAATCCACCTGCAGTGCAGGAGATACAAGTTTGATCCCTGGATTGGGAAGATTCCTTGGAGCAGGGCATCCATACAATACTCTTGCCTGGGAAATCCCATGGACAGAGAAGCCTGGTGGCTATACTCCACGAGATCACAAAAGAGTTGGACACAACTTAGTGATTAAACAACAACAACAAAACACACTTTTACCACGTGATTCAGTACTCATGCTCTTTGGTATTTACCCAAAGACTTGGGTATGCCCACATAAAAACCTGTACATGAATATTTTATCAGCTTTTTGATAATTGTCAAAACTGGTGCAATGAAAATGTCCTTTAGGGCTTCCCTGGTGTCTCAGTGGTATAGAATCTGCCTTCCAACGCAGAAAACACAGGTTCAGTTTCTGGTCTGGAAGGATCTCACATGCTAGGGAAGCTCATGCACCACAACTACTGAGCCAGTGCTCTAGAGCCTGAGAACTGCAACTACTGAGCCCCTCTGCCACAACTTCTGATGCCCAAGCACCTGAGAACCACACTCTGCAGCCAAAGAAGGCACTGCAGTGAGAAGCCTAGGTGCTGAAAAGAAGAGTAGTCTGCTCACCACAACTAGAGAAAAGCCTGAGCAACAATGAAGACCCAGCACAGCCAAAAATAAATAATAAAAAGGAAATGTCCTTTAGTAGGTGGATAGATACATAAACTGTGGTTCATCCACACAATGGAATATTATTCAGAGCTAAAAAGAAATGAGCTATCAAGCCACAAAAAGACAAGGAGAAAGCAAATACACATTACTAAGTGACAGAAGCCAATCTGGAAAAGCTACATACTGTATGATTCCAAGTATATGATATTTTGGAGAAGGCAAAGACAGTAAAAAGTTCAGTGATTGCCAGTGGTGTGGGTGAGGGGAGGTATGAATAGATGGAGCAGAAAGTAATTTTAGGGCAGTGAAAATACTTTGTATGATGCTGTAATCATGGAAACACTAAGAGTGAACCCTAAGGTAAACTATGGGCTTTGGAAGATTATGATGTATTAATGTAGGTTTGTCATTTGAGACAAATGTTCCAGTCTAGTGGGCAATGTTGATAATGGAGCAGAAGGTTTATGGGAAATCTCTGTATCTTCCTCTCAACTTTGCTGTGAACCTAAAACTGCTCTAAAAAATAGTCTTTTATAGAAAGAAAATATCTTTTGTGTAGGAAAGACTAAATTTAGAGTAATTTTGCCTATCAGATGGTTAATATGTCAGCCTCAATCCAAGGATTCCACAAGTACTGTATGAACCAGTATCAGGTGCAGAACTAGAGCAGAAGGTGACATAGTCCCATGTACTGAAAAGTCTTAATTCCATGACTAGTGTTTAATACAAATGCAGCATTAGCTAGACACTAGATTTATGCTTCTGTGGTAGTTGTTGTCATGGAATGATTATATATTTAGTTCAAGGAAAACTGTAATTCTATTAGCCTTGGGCTAAAATGAATAGGGTAATTAGCAGGCACTTCTACAGTTCATACAGTTTTGAAACGGCACTTTAAAGGTTTAATAAAGATGTGAAAATTACATTCTACGTTCACATCTCAAAAAATACATAAAACTGTTAAAAGACTGTATTCAATCATGGTTTTTCTTGCAGCATTAAAATTTGTCTGTTCTACATGAAAAAGATATTTACAGGCCTCAGAGAAGTCAACCTATTAGGAAATCCTCAACTGGCCATATGTGTGCTATTAAGCATTTTCATTTGGCACTTCTTTGCAATTAGAATTCCAAAGATTATGCTGACTGGTTGTGGATACCATATGTTTGGCAAGAGTCCTTACAGTTCTGCCACGTGTTGATTTTGATAGCACAGGCACTATGGTGAAGAGAAACAAAAGATTACCAAACATTTCAAATCCACAACGAAGTCTCACATTTTCAAATCAAATGTAGTATAAAGACGATGACAATTACAATTATTTGTTGTTTAATCATTGCTAAATATACATATTGTGCTCAAAGCATATCTTCCAAAACATATGTTCAAAACAAGTAACAATGATACTTGGAATAAACAAACTGGTCTTGGGTTGTTTAATTTGTTTAGAAACAAAGTTAAAGGTCAAAGTTTCAAGTTTACCTAGAATTGAAAGACTACATGACAGTCATTGGGGTCTTCAAGTCTTTTGTATCATGTCTTTATTGAAGAGGGCATATAAGAATTCTACTTTGTGGGTTTATAATGCAGTAGATTCTTAACTGAGAAATCAAGAGAGAATTTGGTCTTAGTCTGTTTCCACTAAAGCAAAGAAATATTGTCATTAAAATGGCTCTTTGGAGTCTAATAAAATGGCTCAAAGGATTTGCTGTCTTTGCCATCCTTGTCTCTGGCTTTTTTCATGATCATTTCTCAATGTTTGGCAAACAATTAGACTCAGTTGATGACTGCCTCAGTAAAATTGAGTAATCAGAAGGAATGAAAAATTATTAATATGTGTAATAAGACCTAAAAAAGTACGATTTTTTGTAATCTCTTTAACTGAAATGGTGAAAAAGAGAATTAAAGAAATGTCCTATCCATTTTGGGTTTCACCAATGGCTCAGCAGTAAAGAATCTGCCTGCAATGCAGGAGCTGTAGGAGACACTGGCTCAATCCCTTGTTTGGGAAGATCCCCTGGAGGAGGAAAATGGCAATCCACTCCAGTATTCTTGCTTGGAGAATTCCATGGATAGAGGAGCCTGGTGGGCTACTGTCCATGGGGTCACAAAGAGTCAGTTATGACGGAAGCAACTTTGCAACTGAAGTGAGTTGGCACACGTGCATGCACCCATCATTTACCGCCATTTATTGACAGTTTCTAGAAGCAGTGGGAGCAGTAATTACAATTTTGCACTATTGAATTTTGCCATTTGATATTGGAATACATTCTTTAAAAATGTGGTTGTATTATACATCATTTTAATGCACATTTCTTGCTTTATGTTTTTTGCTAATTAATCGTAACTTACTGTTTATTTTAAATGTATTTTACACTATGGTAATGGTGTTAGACAAAAAGCAAATTTGAGCAATTTTCATTTAAGTTCAAAATGGGTCTTAAAGCAGTGGAGACAACTAGCAACATCAACAACACGTTTGAGCAGGAACTGCTAAAGAACATAAAATCCAGTGGTGTTTCAAGAAGTTTTGCAAAAGAGACAAGAACCTTGAAGATGAGAAGCGCAGTGGCCAGCAATCAGAAACTGACAATTAACTGGGAGCATCACTGAAGCTGATCCAATTAAAACTACGCAAGAAGTTGCCTAAGAACTCAACATCAATCATTCTACTGTTGTTTGGCATTTGAAGCAAATTGGAAAGGTGAAAAAGCTCGATAAGTGGATATCTCATGAACTGATCTCAAATTAAAAAAAAAATAATCGTTTTGAAATAACTTCTCCTATTCTAGGAAAAGGACATCTTTTTTGGGTGTTAGTTCTAAAAGGTCTTGTAGGTCTTCATAGAACCGTTAAAGTTCAGCTTTTCCAGCATTACTGGTCGGGGCATAGACTTGGATTACTGTGATATTGAATGAGCATGGCAAACCACCTCAGTATTCTTGCCTTGAGAACCCCATGAACAGTATGAAAAGGCAAAAAATAGGACAGTGAAAGATGAACTACCCAGGTCGGTAGATGCTCAATACGCTACTGGAGAACAGTGGAGAAATAACTCTAGAAACCATGATGGGATGGAGCCAAAGCAAAAACGATACCCAGCTGTGGATATAACTGGTGATAGAAGCAAAGTCCAGTGCTGTAAAGAGCAATATTGCATAGGAAGCTGGAATGTTAGGTCCATGAATCAAGGCAAATTGGAAGTGGTCAAACAAGAGATGGCAAGAGTCAACATCGACATTCTAGGAATCAGCAAAATAAGATGGACTGGAACGGGTGAATTTAACTCAGATGACCATTATATCTACTACTGTGGGCAGGAATCCCTTAGAAGAAATGGAGTAGCCATCATGGTCAACAAAAGAGTCCAAAAGGCAGTACTTGGATGCAATCTCAAAAATGACAGAATGATCTCTGTTCGTTTCCAAGGTAAACCATTCAACACAAAAAAGGTGTCTTTTTCATTATAGGGGACTGGAATGCAAAAGTAGGAAGTCAGGAAACACCTGACGTAACAGGCAAATTTGGCCTTGGAGCACAGAATGAAGCAGGGCAAAGGCTAATAGAGTTTTGCCAAGAGAACGCAATGGTCACAGCAAACAACCTCTTCCAACAACACAAGAGAAGACTCTGCATATGGACATCACCAGATGGTCAACACCGAAATCAGATTGATTATATTCTTTGCATCCAAAGATGGAAAAGCTCTATACAGTCAGAAAAAACAAGACGAAGAGCAGACTGTGGCTCAGATCATGAACGCCTTACTGTCAAATTCAGACTTAAATTGAAGAAAGTGGGGAAAACCGCTAAACATTCAGGTATGACCTAAATCAAATGCCTTATGATTATAGAGTGGAAGTGAGAAATAGATTTAAGGGACTAGATCTGATAGACAGAGTGTCTGATGAACTATGGACAGAGGTTCGTGACATTGTACAGGAGACAGAGATCAAGACTATCCCCATGGAAAAGAAATGCAAAACAGCAAAATGGCTGCCTGAGGAGGCCTTACAAATAACTGTGAAAAGAAGAGAAGTGAAAAGCAAAGGAGAAAAGGAAAGATATTCCCATCTGAATGCAGAGTTCCAAAGAATAGCAAGGAGAGATAAGAAAGCCTTCCTCAGCGATCAATGCAAAGAAATAGAAGAAAACAACAGATTGGGAAAGACTAGAGATCTCTTCACGAAAATTAGAGAATCAAGGGAACATTTCATGCAAAGACGGGCTCAATAAAGGACAGAAATGGTATGGACCTAACAGAAGCAGAAGATATTAAGAAGAGGTGGCAAGAATACACAGAAAAATTGTACAAAAAAGATCTTCATGACCCAGATAATCACGATGGTGTGATCACTCACCTAGAGGCAGACATCCTGGAATGTGAAGTCAAGTGGGCCTTAGAAAGCATCACTATGAACAAAGCTAGTGGAGGTGATGGAAGTCCAGTTGAGCTATTTCAAATCCTCAAAGATGATGCTGTGAAAGTGCTGTACTCATTATGCCAACAAATCTGGGAAACTCAGCAGTGGCCACAGGACTGGACAAGGTCAGTTTTCATTCTAATCCCAAAGAAAGGCAATGCCAAAGAATGCTCAAACTACCGCACAACGGCACTCATCTCACACACTAGTAAAGTAATGCTCAAAATTCTCCAAGCCAGGCTTCAGCAATACGTGAACCATGAACTTCCAGATGTTCAAGCTCGTTTTAGAAAAGGCAGAGGAACCAGAGAACAAATTGCCAATATCTGCTGGATCATCGAAAAAGCAAGAGAGTTCCAGAAAAACATCTATTTCTGCTTTATTGACTATGCCAAAGCCTTTGACTGTGTGGATCACAATAAACTGTGGAAAATTCTGAAAGAGATGGGAATACCAGACCATCTGACCTGTCTCTTGAGAAACTTGTATGCAGGTCAGGAAGCAACAGTTAGAACTGGACATGGAACAACAGACTGGTTCCAAATAGGAAAAGGAGTACGTCAAGGCTGTATATTGTCACCCTGCTTATTTAACTTATATGCAGAGTACATCATGAGAAATGCTGGGCTGGAAGAAACACAAGCTGGAATCAAGAATGTGGGGAGGAATATCAACAACCTCAGATATGCAGATGACACCACCCTTATGGCAGAAAGTGAAGAAGAACTAAAGAGCTTCTAGATGAATTGAAAGAGGAGAGTGAAAAAGTTGGCTTAAAGCTCAACATTCAGAAAACTAAGTTCATGGCATCTGGTCCCATTTCTTCATGCCAAATAGATGGGGCAACAGTGGAAACAGTGTCAGACTTTATTTTTTGGGGCTCCAAAATCACTGCTGATGGTGATTGCAGCCATGAAATTAAAAGACGCTTACTCTTTGGAAGGAAGGTTCTGACCAACCTAGATAGCATATTTAAAAGCAGAGATATTACTTGGCCAACAAAGGTACGCCTGGTCAAGGCTATGGTTTTTCCAGTGGTCATGTATGGATGTGAGAGTTGGACGGTGAAGAAAACTGAGCATTGAAGATTTGATGCTTTTGAACTGTGATGTTGGAGAAGACTCTTGAGAGTCCCTTGGACTGCACGGAGATCCAACCAGTCCATCCTAAAGGAGATCAGTCCTGGGTGTTCATTGGAAGGACTGATGTTGAGGCTGAAACTCCAGCACTTTGGCCACCTCATGCGAAGAGTTGACTCATTGGAAAAGACCCTAATGCTGGGAGGGATTGGGGGCAGGAGGAGAAGGGGAAGACAGAGGATGAGATGGTTGGATGGCATCACCGACTCAATGGACATGGGTTTGGGTGGACTCCGTGAGTTGGTGATGGACAGGGAGGCCTGGCGTGCTGCGATTCATGGGGTCGCAAAGAGTCAGACACGACTGAGCGACTGAACTGAACTAATTCGATGAAATAAAAACAAACTCTTCCTTGATTACATTGTGATGTGTGATGAAAAGTGAATTTTGCTGATAATCAGTTCAGTAGTTGGACTGAGAAGAAGCTCCAAAACACTTCCCAAAGCCAAACTTGTACTAAAAAATAGGATGATGGTCACTGTTTGGTGGTCTGCTGCCAGTCTGATTCACTACAGCTTTCTGAATCCCAGTGAAACCATTACATCTTAGAAGTATGCTCAGCAAATTGATGAGATGTAGTGATAACTGCAACACCTACAGGCAGCCTTGGTCAACAGAAGGTGCCCGACTCTTCTCTGCGAAAATGCTTGAGAGCACATCACACAACCAATGCTTCAAAACTGGAGTGAATTGGACTACGGAGTTTTGTTTCATCTGCCATATTCATCTGACCAATCACCAACCAACTACCACTTCTTCAAGCATCTTGACAACTTTTTGTATGGCAAATGCTTCCATGACCAGTAGGATGCAGAAATGCTTTCCAACAGTTCATCAAATCCCTAAGCATGGACTTTTTTTTTCCCCCGTAGGAGTAAACAAACTTATTTCTCATTGGCAAAAATGTTTTGACTGTAATGTTTCCTATTTTGATTAATAAAGATGTGTTTGTAGGTGTTATAATAATTTTAAAATCCAGAGTCCAAAAACTCTATTACTTTTGCACCTGCAATGCAGGAAACCCTGGTTTGATTCCAAGGCCAGGAAGATCACCTAGAGAATGGATAGACTTTCCACTTCAGTATTCTTGGCTTTCCCTGGTGGCTCAAATGGTAAAGAATCCACCTGCAACGTGGGAGACCTGGTTTCAATCCCTGGGTTGGGAAGATCCCCTGGAGGAGGGCATGGCAACTCACTCCAATATTCTTGCCTGGAGAATCCCCATGGACAGAGGATCCTGGCAGGCTGCATTCCATGGGATCTCAAAGAGTTGGACACGACTGAGTGACTAAGCACACACACAATAGTTGTTGCAGGGATTGAGCACTGAGAATATACCCACCTCTTAGGTCTACGCTCTAAAAGTATTTGAGTTAAATCTGGAAGTTGGTCCATCAGAGGGTGTCATATGTACAAAACACAGATCCTCTCTACACAGCTGCAGATTTGGCAATTAGTTTGAAAAGATTGGGAGAATTA
Source organism: Giraffa tippelskirchi (assembly GCF_054371585.1). Classification (NCBI taxonomy): domain Eukaryota; kingdom Metazoa; phylum Chordata; class Mammalia; order Artiodactyla; family Giraffidae; genus Giraffa; species Giraffa tippelskirchi. The sequence goes on from NC_137277.1 coordinate 70,447,418, forward strand.
ATACATCCTGAAATGTTTGTGAACTGAGGCAAGACTCAAACAGCAGACCTTCCTGCCTCCTTTGCTTCTACCTGTTGTCATAAATAGTCCTGATTTTATTCCAGGTGTCATCAGGATACATGTTTTAGGTTCACCAGGAATTGTGTGCAGGGAGATATTGGTTTATTCATTCTTCTTGGAGCTACTATTTGAGTGTCAGGTGCTCTGGTAGACAAAGAAAAATTCAGCAGTGTTCAAGACAAGTGTGCTGTCTGCCCTCATGGAGCTTAAAGTCCAGAAATGAAACCATTAAGTTCTCACAGACAATTATACAACTGGATATTTATTAAGAACAGTAAAATTTGACATGATCATAACATACTGGGACCTATGTGTGTATATTACAGAAAGACCTGAACTATTCCTAGAATTTATGGGAAGTTTCTCTAAAAAAGGGACATTTATTTCACTTCAGTTCTGAAAAAATGGATGAAGCCAGACAAGGAGTGGGCCAAAGTGGAAAATGCAAGTGTTTGGCTCAAGCACTGACTACGGAAGTAGGGGAGGTTATTTTCTCAGATTATTGCATCTAAATAAAAAATTTGAAAGGAAAAATATTATTTAGAAAAGAAAACAATTTTTGAAATCCTTTCCACTTGTAGTAACACAGACATACACAAAGAAAATATATGTGAAATAATCATAAAATGTTGAAATTGGAACAAGAACATGAATATAAAATAATTTGATGGATTATAAAATAGAGATAATATTATAAAGTAACCAGTAGTCAAATACTATATACTGATTGCTATGGGCTTCCCCGGTGGCTCAGACATTAAGAATTTGCCTGCAATGCCAGAGACCTGGGTTCAATCTCTGGTTCAGGAAGATTTCCCTGGAGAAGGGGATAATTACCCATTCCAATATTCTTCTCTGGAGAATTCCACGGATGGAGGAAACTGGAGGGCTACATTCCATGGGATAGTGAAGTGTCAGACACAACTGAACTATGAACACTTTTTTTCCCCACTCAAGCTGGTTTTAGAAAAGGCAGAGGAACCAGAGATCAAATTGCCAACATCCACTGGATCATCGAAAAAAGCAAGAGAGTTCCAGAAAAACATCTATTTCTGCTTTATTGACTTGCCAAAGCCTTTAACTGTGTGGATCACAATAAACTGTGGAAAATTCTGAAAGAGATGGGAATATCAGACCATCTGATCTGTCTCTTGAGAAACCTGTATGCAGGTCAGGAAGCAACAGTTAGAACTGGACATGGAACAACAGACTTGTTCCAAACAGGAAAGGGAGTACGTCAAGGCTGTATATTGTCACCCTGCTTATTTAACTTATATGCAGAGTACATCATGAGAAACGCTGGGCTGGAAGAAACACAAGCTGGAATCAAGATTGCTGGGAGAAATATCAATAACCTCAGATATGCAGATGACATCAGCCTTATGGCAGAAAGTGAAAAAGAAGTAAAGAACCTCTAGATGAAAGTGAAAGAGGAGAGTGAAAAAGATGGCTTAAAGCTCAGCATTCAGAAAACTAAGATCATGGCATCTGGTCCCATCACTTCATGGGACATAGATGGGGAAACAGTGGAAACAGTGTCAAACTTTATTTTTTGGGGCTCCAGAATCACTGCTGATGGTGATTGCAGCCATAAAATTAAAAGACGCTTACTGCTTGGAAGGAAGGTTATGACCAACCTAGATAGCATATTTAAAAGCAGAGACATTACTTTGCCAACAAAAGTCCGTCTAGTCAAGGCTATGGTTTTTCCAGTGGTCATGTATGGATGTGAGAGTTGGACGGTGAAGAAGGATGAGCGCCGAAGAATTGATGCTTTTCAACTGTGGTGTTGGAGAAGACTCTTGAGAGTCCCTTGGACTGCACGGAGATCCAACCAGTCCATGCTAAAGGAGATCAGTCCTGGGTGGTCATTGGAAGGACTGATGTTGAGGCTGAAACTCCAATGCTTTGGCCACCTCATGCGAAGTGTTGACTCATTGGAAAAGACCCTAATGCTGGGAGGGATTGGGGGCAAGGGGAGAAGGGGATGACAGAGGATGAGATGGTTGGATGGCATCACCGACTCAATGGACATGAGTTTGGGTGGGCTCAGGGAGTTGGTGGTGGACAGTGAGTCCGGGCGTGCTGCGATTCATGGGGTTGCAAAGAGTCGGACACGACTGAGTGACTGAATTGAACTGAACTGATATGAGCAATCTTATGGATTTTTGCGTTTCCCTCCAGTGAATAGTGTGTACAGGTGGAATTGTTGCTGAGACCCATGTGGGGGAATGGAAAGCCTTTCTCAGAAATCCCTGGCTGTGGTATTAATAACCTATTTCTCTATTGACTGAGTAGATTATTAAACCCTCCTAAAGGAGGTGCCCAACATGTTACTAGTGATACTCTTGGCACTCATTCCACACTTCTTCTTTCTCCTTATTGCCAATATTCCACATGCCGTTTTCAGCACTTTTCTATGAAACACAATTAGAAATCACCCGGTATAAGCATTGAAAATATAATTTATATCTATATGAAATCTATATAATAATAAACCCATTGTTGGTGTTCAGTTGATAAGTCATGTCTGACTCTTTGCAACCCTAATGGACTGCAGCACGCCAGGCTTCCCTGTCCTTCACTGTCTCCTGGAATTTGCCCAAACTTATGCCCATTGAGTTGGTGATGCCATCAAACTATCTCATCCTCTGATGCCCTCTTTTCTTTTTCTTTCAATCTTTCCCAGCATCAGTGTCTTTTACAATGAGTTGGCTCTTTGCATCAAGTGGCCAAGGTATTAGAGCTTCAGCTTCAGCCTCAGTCTTTCCAATGAATATTCAAGACTGATTTCTTTTAGGATTGACTGATTTGATCTCCTTGCAGTACAAGGGGCTCTCAAGAGTCTTCTCAAGCACCACAATTTGAAAACATCAATTCTTTGGTGCTCAGCCTTCTTTATGGTCCAACTCTCACATCCATATATGACTATTGAAAAAACATAGCCTTGACTAAATGGACCTTTGTTAGCAAAGTGATGTGTCTGTTTTTTAATACTCTGTCTAGGTTTGTCATAGCATTTCTTCCAAGGAGCAGGCATCTTTGAATTTCATGGTTGCAGTCATAGCCTGCAGTGATATTGGAGCCCAGAAAAGAAAATCTCTCATTGTTTGCACTTTCCCCATCTATTTGCCATGAAGTGATGGGATGGGAAGCTGTGATCTTATTTGTTTGAATATGGAGTTTTAAGGCAGCTTTTTTACTCTCTTCTTTTACCTTCATCAAGAGGCTCTTTAGTTCCTCTTCACATTCTGCCTATTAGAGTGGTATCATCTGCATATCTGAGGTTATTGATATTTCTCCTGGCAGTCTTGATTCCAGGTTGTGATTCATCTAGCCAGGCATTTCGCATGATGTACTCTGCATAGAAGTTAAATAATCAGAGTGACAATATACAACCTTGACATAATCCTTTCCCAATTTGGATCTAGTGCATTTTCCATCTGAGGTCCTAACTGTTGCTTCTTGTCCTGCATACAGGTTTCTCAGGAGACAGGTAAGGTGGTTTGGAATTCTCATCAATTTAAAATTTTTCCAGCTTGTTCCACACAGTTAATAGCTTTCAGTTCAGTTCACTTCAGTCACTCAGTAGTGTCCAAATCTTTGTCAACCCATGGACTGCAGCACACCAGGCCTCCCTGTCCATCACCAACTCCTGGAGCTTACTCAAACTCATGTCCATTCAGTTAGTGATGCCATCCAATGATCCATCTTCTGCGGTCCCCCTCACTTCCTGCCTTCAATCTTTCCCAGCATCAGGGTCTTTTCCAATGAATCAGTGCTTTGCATCGGGTGGCCAAAGTATTGGAGCTTCAGCTTCAGCATCAGTCTTTCCAATGAACATTTAGGACTGATTTCCTTTTGGACTGACTGGTTGGATCTCCTTGCAGTCCAAGGGACTTTCAAGAGTCTTCTCCAACACCATAGCCCAAAGACATCAATTGCTTTAGTGTATTCAATGAAGGAGAGTTAGAGTTTTCCTGGAATTCCCTTGCTTTCTCCATTATCCAACTGATGCTGGCAATTTATTCTCTGGTTCCTCTGCCTTTTCTAAATCCAGGTTGTACATCTGGTAGTCCTTGCTACATGTATTGCTCAAGCCTAGCTTGAAGGATTTTGAGCATTACCTTGCCTTGCTAGCATGTGAGCATTACCTTGCTAACATTTTGAGTATTACCTTGCTAGCATTTGTAAGGTAGTTTGAACATTCCTTGGCATTTCCTTTTTTGGAGATTCAGATAAAAACTGATCTTTTCCTGTCCTGTGGCCATGGCTGAGTTTTCCAAATTCACTGATATATTGAGTGCAGCACTTTAACAGCATCATCTTTTAGGATTTTTAAAATAAGAAATTCATAATGTATAAATGAGAAAAAAGCCAGTGTTTTCCATTTCACACTTTAAATCCCCTTGACAAGCTTTTTGCAGTTGTTTAGTTGCTCAGTCATGTATGGATGTGAGAGTTGGACTATAAAGAAAGCTGAGTGCCAAAGAATTGATGCTTTTGAACTGTGGTATTAGAGAAGACTCTTGAGAGTCCCTTGGACTGCAAGGATGTCAAACCAGTCAGTCCTAAAGGAAACCAGTCCTGAATATTCATTGGAAAGACTGATGCTGAAGCTGAAACTCCAATACTTTGGCCACCTGATGTGAAGTATTGACTCACTGGAAAAGACTCTGTTGCTAGGAAAGATTGAAGGCAGGAGGAGAGGGGGGGAAGCAGAGGATGAGATGGTTGGATGACATCACCGACTCCATGGACATGAGTTTAAGCAAGCTCGGGAGTTGATGATGGACAGGGAATCCTGGTGTGTTGCAGTCCACGGGGTTGCAAGGAGTCGGATACAACTGAGCAACTGAACCGAACTGAATCACTCAGTCATTTCTGATTCTTTTGCGACCCTATGAATTGCAGCCCACCAGGCTCCTCTGTTCTGTTCTCCTTCTCCGCTGGGATTTTCCAGGCAAAAATAGTGGAGTGGGTTGCCATTTCCTTCTCCAGAGGGTCTTCCTGACCCAGCAATCAAATCTGAGTCTCGTGCAACGGGAGGTGGATTCTTTACCACTGAGCCACGAGTGCTGTCCTTCCATACTGTGGTTGCGGGCTGCACCAGTCTGCTGGGAGCTATGGACTGCTACTTCTCTGATAATGCTGCTGACAACTATTCAGAGAGATCTGAGGTTATGGTAAGAAAGTTCTGAGGACTCCAAAAGGTCATTGTGACCTAGGGCACATGAGTCAGCCCATGTCAGAACTCTAGGAGCCTTTCCATAAGTTTTCTTTACTCTGCGAATCCAAGTCTAATAAACGGAATAAATGGCTTGAGACACTCAAACGCCACCACTAGATGAAGGACCAGGCTGAGTTTGCTTCTTGGAAACCTCAAAACTTTGGCATCTAGAGGCCAGTAAAGAAGGGTGGGGAGCACCACTAGAGTCTGGAAAAGGGAGAGCCTGGAGACAGGTCTGCCTTGCAAGAGGAGCCAAATTGTAAGGTCACAGGGGAAAAGATCTGGATGTTACTTAGAAGTAACTGAACTAGAGCCAGTATCTTGCAGCAAATGGCCTTGGGTGCCCCCTGGTAGCACATTTACAAGGGAGAGCCCCTCTGCTCTAGTCTGATACACAGAGGTTGCCAGTGCTTCAGATTTCATAAGAGACACCTCCCCCTGTTTTTTTTTTTAATCCTACAACTATTTAAAGCAGATGATTGGGTAGTCTTTACAAACCTCTTTCACCCAAATAAACTTAGTTTCAAAAGTTTTAAATAAATATTCCCTACAGGATAGATTTTTGAAGTTTCCAGGTCCATCAAAAAATAAATTTGGTGTGAGTGATGTGACTTGAGTCTGGCACAGGGACACCATGTCAGAAGTCTAGTTCTAATAAATTATAAAAGTAGTATTAATAACACCTTCCATTTGTGTAATAGGGGTTCACAGAGCTTTCACATTTACCTCAGTTGTTCACAACAACTAGTGAGGTAAGTGGAATAAGTGTCATTATCTACACTTTACGAATGAGGAAACTGAGACTCAGAAAGACTGAGGTGCCCAAAGAAATGTTGAAGTGTAATGCCAGGACTACAAGCCAAGATTCCAAATTCCAAGTTTATTCATTTTTCCATTACTCAATATTGCCTCTTTCTTCATCTTACAGGAGTCATCCAGGCTTATTTTTAATTTGAAAGAAGAGGGGAAGATAAATATTTGAAGAATGGAAAAAGAAAAAATAAAAGCAAAAGCTAGTGTGGACCATTATATAATGAGGTAGTGCTTGGCTCACCAGTATGTAAATCATCTAATGTTTGAGACTGGGTGAATGATAGAAGCCTGGCAAAGACTGATACAATTAACATTTTACAGTGTATAGTGTGCAGCCCAAGAGACTGCAATAATTCATTTTTTGGACAGTAGCCATATATAGTCTGATGCCCACAAGCTATATTAGTATGAGAAGACTTCCCATATCCCCCAACCACAAAATATAGCTCTCATTTCTCATTTTAGTTTCAAAACACAAGATATAAAAGTGCTTTTTAGATTATTTTCTATTAACCAATTTTTTTCTAGAGAATAAAATATTTTGATGAATTAATGCATTCAGTGTAGATAACTATTATAAAGTGAGTTTGGTCGTTATTAATCAATTAGTAGGACATAACATCAATAATAAAAAAAAATCTGGGATCACTTTGTCCCCAGAATAATGAAAAATATTTTTGTGAGAATTCACTACTTGAATTAGAATTCTAGTTACTATATGTTAATACAAGAATGCAATTTGTTGTGTAGCTACCTAGAGAAAATCCTTAATTAAAATAAATTACTTACACTTTAATCTTTAATATCTAATCATCAAAGACCAGGTACATTTATCAAATTGTAACCTGATTTAAAATTCTATACTTTCTTAGTTTTTGTATGGACCAAAAAAAAAAAAAAAAGTCATCTTAAGGTTAAAGACTAGTCAAGCTTTATTAATGCATTAGATACACCTGTAAGAAGAAACACAGGTGGTTAAGCCAGCAACTCTGAGGACTCTGGCCTGAGCTTACAGAAGTCAATGACAGGAATTTCAGCCCACTTCTCTGACATTCAATGGAACATCAATAACCCCCAAAAGAAACCAAAATTTAAAAAGAATTTTACAGAAGGATATTTTTCTAATACTGAAGAGGACACAGAGAAGTAATTTATTATTTAAACAAGACTCATTATTCCTCTATCCGACAGGAAATCATGTATCTTCTTGAAGTGTAAGCCAAACTTTCAAAATGAAAACTTAATTTTTTCCTACTAAAAAGTCGGAGTTGACTAAAATATTTCTTTAAATTTCTTAAGACTATATTAATGCCCTAGGTGACATGGAGCCTTAAGTCTTGGAACAATAAGGACTATATTCCACATCATGAAAGTTGGTATTCTATCTTCAATTTTTAAAATAAAACCTTTTTTTCAAGATGAAGCATGCTATGGAAAATATAGCATTTTCCAATCAAGTGCATTGGTTGGTGAATTGTCACAAAAAAAGACTGATCATGTTCCCAGCAAAGTCAAGAAATAAAACATCACCAGCATCTTAGAAACACCCTTCAGGCATCAGCATCACCTGATTTATAACTCTATCCTTTTTTCCCCTGTGTGTGTGTGTGTGTGTGTGAGTCACTCAGTTGTGTCCACCTCTTTCCAACCCCATGGACTATAGCCCATAAGGTTCCTCTGTCTATGAGATTCTCCAGGCAAGAATTCAGAAGTATTCCCTTCTCCAGCGGATCTTCTCAGCCTAGGGATAGAACCCAGGTCTCCTGCATTGCAAGCAGATTTTTACCGTCTGAGTCGCCTGTCCCTCTCAAAGGTGGGACAACTATTCTGCCATCTAGTTATTATTATTTTTGCCTCTTCTTGAACTTTATATGAAAGGAATCATACCATCTGTATTGTTTTTGGTTCAATCTTTCATTAAGGTTTTTGGTTTGAGATTCATTCATGTTGTTGCATATAGCATGTTTGGTTATTTTCTCTGCTAACTGTGTCCCTTGTATTATTGTGCCACAATTCAGTTATGTTTTCTACTACTGAGGGATACTTAGATAAGACTGTGTTCTGGTTTGGGTATTATGAATAAATCCATGAAAATTCTTGTACTTAAAAAAATTTTGATATATTACTGCTTGGTATAGTCCTTGAAGAGAATGTCTTGGATCACAGCGTATGTGCATATTCAAATACTGTCAAACAATTTTCCAAAGTTATCATACCAGTTTATTCTCTCATCAGCATTCCAGTTGACTTCTGTCCTTCTTATCACCTAAAACTGTCATTTTAAAAATCTTATCATTTTACTTTGCGTTTCTCTGGTGACTTTGTTGAGGAATTTTTCACATATTTATCAGCTATTGGACAATCCTTTCTTGTGAACTGTTTAAGGTTTTCTCCTCACCTAATTAAATTCAACTTGCCTTTGCTTTTAATCTCTCACAAGGATTTTAAAATTTCTCTTGAAACTCCTTTGACCCATCTGCTATTTAGAAGTATGTTGTTTAATTTCCAAATATTTAGTAGGATTTTTTCAGCTATTTTTTGGTTATTTGTTTCTAGTTTAATTCCACTGTGGTCAGAGAGCATAATTTGTATGGTGTCTAGTCCTTTAAATATGTTAAGGTGTGTTTTATGGTCTGTATGAGTAAATGTTCCATATGAGCTGGAGAAGAATGTGTCTTGCTATTGTTGGATGGAGTATTCTATAAATATTCTATAAAAGAGTAGTCTATAAATGGTGAGGTGTGAGTGAGTGGAACATTCTTTGACTTCTAATTAAATCTTAATCCTTTGCATGGATCTGTGTCTCAGGGCCGTGACATTCACAAATTCTATCGCCAGTGATAAATTTTTTTCCCATTCCCTGACTCCCTCCTTTGCCTGTGGCATTCTCAATCCATTTCTTCTAAGACCTAACACCTGTGACTACATTTTGTTGCCAACCTACCCTGCCTCCCACACATACACCTTTGGAGAAGCAGAAGGGCTCGGGGGAGATGGATTTGGAGGAACTCTCTCCAGACAGGATAACAATAAGGCTTAGTAAAGCACTCTTTGGCCTTCCCTGGTGGCTCAGCAGTAAAGAATCTGCATGCAATGCAGGAGACCCAGGTTCGATCTCTGGGTCAGGAAGATCCCCTGGAGGTGGGCATGGCGACCCACTCCGGTTTTCTTGCCTGGAGAATCCCATGGACAGAAGAGCCTGGCAGACTACAGTCCATAGGGTTGCAAAGAGTTGGTCTCAACTGAGCACACACACAAAGTATTTATTTTTCTTTTTAGATAGAATTTTTGTTATGGAGAAGACTTTAAGAAAGTATTTCAAAATTGATTACTCTTTCTTTCTTCTTTCCAGACCAAAGGAGGGATTTTTTTTTTTTAAGCTGTTCACAGTGAGAACCTGGTGGGCTTCCTGAAAGTAAAGGCCACAAAAGGGTAGAGGCCTCCAAGTGTTTCTGGCTCCTACATTCAGCGTCCAGCAATTCATATTTATTATTTAGGAACTGTTACCAATGTATGGCTCCTGTGGCTTCTATTCCAGGTGATCGCATCTTGACCTTGACTTTCTGGATTTACCTACCCCTCCAGCTGATGTGTTTGGGGATTCTATATATGTTGTTTTCTTTGCTTATTTTGTATATTAAAAATATTTTCTTTCACTGTGGCTATGAATTTTAACTTTTAATGGTTTGGGAGATGAAGCTTCTAATATTGAAATAGGAAGGAATTGGGCAGGGCACAAATTTTAAAAAATGACATAGCCTGATACGACTGATTAGAATGACGAACATAAACTGTTTAGAACCAAATAGGTCCAAGATGGCAGACAAATCAACTTCCACTAGATCTTGAGCCTGAGTATACAGTCATTGAATCAGAGTTCCAAAGAATAGCAAGGAGAGATAAGAAAGCCTTCCTCAGCGATCAATGCAAAGAAATAGAGGAAAACAACAGATTGGGAAAGACTAGAGATCTCTTCAAGAAAATTAGAGCTACAAAGGGAATATTTCATGCAAAGATGGGCTCAATAAAGGACAGAAACGGTATGGACCTGACAGAAGCAGAAGATATTAAGAAGAGGTGGCAAGAATACACAGAAAAACTGTACAAAAAAGATTTTCATGACCCAGATATTCACGATGGTGTGATCACTCACCTAGAGCCAGACATCCTGGAATGTGAAGTCAAGTGGGCCTTAGAAAGCATCTCTATGAACAAAGCTAGTGGAGGTGATGGAATTCCAGTTGAGATATTTCAAATTCTGAAAGACAATGCTGTGAAAGCACTGCACTCGATATGCCAGCAAATTTTGAAAACTCAGCAGTGGCCACAGGACTGGACAAGGTCAGTTTTCATTCCAATCCCAAAGAAAGACAATGCCAAAGAATGTTCGAACTACCGCACAATTGTACTCATCTCACATGCTAGTAAAGTAATGCTCAAAATTCTCCAAGCCAGGCTTCAGCAGTACGTGAACTGTGAACTTCCAGATGTTCAAGCTGGTTTTAGAAAAGGCAGAGGAACCAGAGATCAAATTGCCAACATCTGCTGGATCATCGAAAAAGCAAGCGAGTTCCAGGAAAATATCTATTTCTGCTTTATTGGTTATGCCAAAGCCTTTGACTGTGTGGATCACAATAAACTGTAGAAAATTCTTAAAGAGATGGGAATACCAAACCATCTGACCTGTCTCTTGAGAAACCTGTATGCAGGTCAGGAAGCAACAGTTAGAACTAGACATGGAACAACAGACTGGTTCCAAATAGGAAAAGGAGTATGTCAAGGCTGTATATTGTCACCCTGCTTATTTAACTTATATGCAGAGTACATCATGAGAAACGCTGGGCTGGAAGAAACACAAGCTGGAATCAAGATTGCCGGGAGAAATATCAACAACCTCAGATATGCAGATGACACCACCCTTATGGCAGAAATTGAAGAAGAACTAAAGAGCCTCTAGATGAAAGTGAAAGAGGAGAGTGAAAAAGTTGGCTTAAAGCTCAACATTCAGAAAACTAAGATCATGGCATCTGGTCCCGTCACTTCCTGGGAAATAGATGGGGGAACAGTGAAAACAGTGTCAGACTTTAATTTTGGGGCTCCAAAATCACTGCTGATGGTGATTGCAGCCATGAAATTAAAAGACTCTTACTCCTTGGAAGGAAAGTTATGACCAACTTAGATAGCATATTTAAAAGCAGAGACATTACTTTGCCAACAATAGTCCGTCTAGTCAAGGCTATGGTTTTTCTGATAGTCATGTATGGATGTGAGAGTTTGACGGTGATGAAAGCTGAGTGCCTAAGAACTGATGCTTTTAGGCTGTGGTGTTGGAGAAGACTCTTGAGAGTCCCTTGGACTGCAAGGAGATCCAACCACTCCATCCTAAAGGAGGTCAGTCCTGGGTGTTCATTGGAAGGACTGATGTTGAAGCTGAAATTCCAATACTCTGGCCACCTCATAAGAAGAGTTGACTCATTGGAAAAGACCCTAATTCTGGGAAGGATTGGGGGCAGGAGGAGAAAGGGATGACAGAGGATGAGATGATTGGATGGCATCACCGACTCGATGCACATGAGTTTGGGTAGACTCCAGGAGCTGGTAATGGAAAGGGAGGCCTGACGTGCTGCGATTCATGGGGTCACAAAGAGTAGGACACGACTGAGCGACTGAACTGATACAGTTGTTGAAACACATCAGCAAGCTAAATGACATACCGGAAATGCCCTGACTATTCTGAGGTGAATCATCAAAGACCAAGTAGTGGGCAAGGACCCAATTCCTGAAAATTCCTTCCTCTTCCCCAAAATAGTTGGAATCCTCCCTCTCATTAGCCTATGAAATAACCCAGCCCATAAAAACCAAGCATGTCATATTTCAGGGCTGGTCTCGCCTTCAGAGATGGCCCACACTCTGTCTGTGGAATGTGTTTCTCCCTAAATAAATCCACTTATTATCACTTTGTCCTTCACTGAATTCTTTCTGCTGATGAGACATCAAGAACCTGAACTTCATTAAGTTCTAAAACCAGGTGTGTGACCTCAGTTGGAAGACTGTGGGTTTGGGCCATGTTAAGTCCCTGCCCAGTGTGTTCAAGTCCCAATCAGGGTTTTGCCTGGGTTTGAATCCTGGTATGTGGGTTTAAATCCAAACCTGAGTTACACTGTTTCATATGCACCTAACAAAACTTTTCCCAAAACTTTTCCTTCTGAGTAATGATATAAGTTATATCATATTTTCATAAGTATTCTGTTTCAAGTATTTTCTAATTTTCCTTGTAATGAGGCCAATTGATTATTAAGAATTGTACTGTTTACTTTCCAAATATTTCTGGATCAATTAGTTTCTAACATTTAGTTTGTTCTATATCAATCTAACAACATTTAGAGGACATACTCTGTAAGATATTAGGCTTTCAAAACTTGTTGAGACTTGCTTTATGGGAAAAATAATAGTCATTTTGGTAAATGTTTTATATGCATTTGAAGATAATGCTTATTTTGCAATTATGAAATTCAGCTTTCTAAACTGGTTATAGTAAGTCATATGTATTAACTATTGCTCAAAATATTATACATAACTGATTTTTTTCAAGGAGGTATGAGACAATCTGATATATTAAGCCATACATGTCAGAACAATAGGAATAAATGAAAAACTAACAGGAAATAAATGCAAGCCTTATAGCTTTTCATTTCTGAAATTCTATAGTTTGATACTTACCACTCTAAGACTACATCTTCACTCAAAAAAGTAACTCTAATGATGAGGCTTTCAAGCATAATCTTGTCAATAAAGAGATGATTTTAGCATAATAATAGCCAATAATTGTGGGAGGTAAAAATCTGGGCATTCCTGATAATTATGTCATATATATCCTCCTCAGTCCTATTCTATGAATGGTATATCTGTTTACATATGCTTCAGGGAAGTGCTTGATAATAATATATTCCAAGGAAGATACATAGATACTTCAAGAAAGTGTTTGATAATAATATACTCTAATGTGTAATCTTATTGAAACCATTTTGATGTAATGATTTTATTACACATTGTTGCTGATAACTCCAGAAACAAACAGTAGACATTTCATTAAAATAATATCTTTTGTCTTGTCTTCTAAATTAGTTTTAGAGTTTGGAGTTGTATTTTCTAGAGGAGAATATTTTTTCAATTCCAGGAGAATCTAAAATCTGAATTATCCACAGATTTTCCCATACTTGAATCCTGTCAACCACAGTCTTGTGAAATAATTTTCCAGATATTACTACTCGATGTTTGGCCACAATCTAATCAAGGTTTTCCTAAATTTAAATGACCTAGATCCTCATTTGATGCCCCAATACTTGTTACTTTATTACATCCAGAGATGAAATTAGGCTACTCTTTACATCTTTTAATGTTATTTTGAGACTTATTGGAAGATTTGTACAGATGGGATTTCTATCACTACCTGACTTTATTGACTTCTCAGGAAAGCAAACAGAAATCAAGAGGCAGATTTGGTCTACTAACACTAGACATACTGGAAATAACATTCTATGGTATAAATACAGCAAAAATTGATTTCATAACTGCTGCATTGAGAAGGAAAATATACCTTGGCTCTCACACAAAGCACATAGTGAACATAACCCATCTCTCCCTTGCCACCAAATGGATTCTCTCAGAGGTAATGACTCAACTCAGGCAGCTGGAGAAAGCGGAAATGTCTTTAGGCATAAACATTTTGCTGTAATTTTCATACTGATGTAGATACTAGACCTGAAGGATTTCATTCAAGCAGTCAGAAATTTGATGTCCCAGTTTTATTTTCTTTGTAACTTTAACAATAAAATTAATTCTGCCAGTTGATCCTCAGAGATAAAACACCAATTGCAACCAGTTTCATTCTTGTTAATGATTTATATTGTGAACACTCCCAAGCTCTCTTAGAGAAGGAGAATACAAGATTTATATAGCAACTGAAAATTCATAACTACAATAGCTATACCACATATTGCATCATGTTCTGTATACTTAAGTTAAATTGTGTCCTTATGATATCATATCACATAAATGGGGAGAAAAAATAAATTTATGCATCTAGATATAAGAACATGATAAGCTTTTATTTTTTGGATAAATTTTGTTATACCAAATTGTTTACAAACTAAGTTGTGTTCACTCATACATTTGATCACACATATAATCACAATTCTTAATCATAATGGGTGAAAGATATGTATCTACTTCTTTATTACAAACACTATAGTGAATTATTATAGACTATACTTTTGGCAAAGGATGCTATAAGAAGAACAAATTATACAGAAAAATTCGGAAATATAAATTGATGCAGCCACTTTGGAAAACAGTATTGAGATTCCTCAAAAATTGAAAAATTGAACGATACAAAAACCCCACTTCTGGATATATATCCAAAGGAATTGAAATCAGTATTTCAAAGAGATAGTGGCCTCCCATATTCTTTGAAGCCTTTTTTTTTTTTTTAACAATTGTCAAAACATGAAAACATTATAAATGTCCCTCAGTGAACAAGTGGATAAAGAAAAGGTGGTATATACATACAGTAGGATATCATTCAGAAAAAAATCCTGCTATTTGTAGCAATATGGATGTACCTGGAGGACATTATGCTACCTGAAATAAACCAGACATGGGGCAAATACTACATGATACCACTTATATGAAGAATCTGAAACAGTCAACCTCATAGAAGTAGAGTACAATGGGGCTGAGAGAAGGGGGAAATTGGGAGTTATTAGCCAAAGTGTACAAAGTTTCAGTTATATAAGATACATATGTCCTAAATATCTCTTGTACAGAACTGGGCCTATAGTCAATAGACTGTTTGGTACGAGGTGTTCTTGTGTTAAGAACAAGCGCTGGAGCAATGGCTGCATGGAGCTGGAGCAACTGGGAGGAGATACTCCATGTCCAAGGGCAGAGAAGCCCCAGCGAGATGGTAGGAGGGGCAAAATCACGTTTAGAATCAAACCCCGTACCTGCCAGAGATGCTCAGAGAGCTCAAACATACCTTATGGACACCAGGACCCAGGGACCCCACAGAGACTGAGACAGAATTGTGTTTGAGGGTCTCCTGTGGAGGTACGGTCAGCAGCGGACTGTCACAGGGGCAGGGGCTCTGAGTGCAGCAGACTTGGGTATGGCATAAGCCTTGTTGGAGAAGGTCGCCGTTAACCCCACCAGAGAGCTACCAGAACTTACACAGGACTAGGAAACAGACTCTTGGAGGGCACAAACAGAACATTGTGTGCACTAGGACCCAGGAGAAAGGAGCAGTGACCCCACAAGAGACTGACCCAGACTTGCCTGTGAGTGTCCAGGAGTCTCAGTGGAGGTGCAGGTCAGCAGTGGCTTGCTGCAGGGTTGGGGGTACTGAGTGTAGCAGTGCATGCATAGGACCTTTTGAAGGAGGTCCCATTAACTTCATTACTTCTACCATAGTTTGGCCTCAGGTCAAATAACAGGGAAGAAACACAGCTCCACCATCAACAGAAAATTGGATTAAAGATTTACTGAGCATGGACCCGTCCATCAGAACAAGACCCAGTTTCTGCCTCAGGCAGTCTGTCTCATCAGGAACCTTCCATAAGTATCTTATCCTTCTCCATCAGAGGGCAAACAGACTGAATCAACAGTCACAGAAAAGTAACCAATCTGATCACATGGACCACAGCCTTGTCTAACTCAATGAAACTATGAACCATGCAGTGTAGGGCCACCCAAGATGGACGGGTCATGGTGGAGAGTTCTGGCAAAATGTGGTCCACTGGAGGAGGGAATGGCAAGCCACTTCAGCATTCTTGCATTGAGAACCCCATGAACAATACGAAAAGGCAAAAAAATAGGACATTGAAAGATTAATTCCCCAGGTCAGTAGGTGCCCAATATGCTACTGGAGATCAGTGGAGAAATAACTCCAGAAAGAATGAAGAGATGGAGCCAAAGCAAAAACAACACCCAGCTGTGGATGTGACTGGTGATAGAAGCAAAGTCCAATGCTGTAAAGAGCAATATTGCTGCATAGGAACCTGGAATGTTAGGTCCATGAATCAAGACAAATTGAAAGTGGTCAAACAGGAGATGTAAAGAGTGAAAATCAACATTTTAGGAATCAGTGAACTAAAATGGACTGGAATGGGTGAATTTAACTCAGATGACCATTACATCTACTACTGTGGGCAGGAATCCTTAGAAAAAATGGAGTAGCCACCATGGTCAACAAAAAAGCCCAAATGCAGTACTTGAATGTGATCTCAAAAATGACAGAATGATCTCTGTTCGTTTCCAAGTCAAACCATTCAATATCACAGTAATGCAAGTCTATGCCCTGACCAGTAATGCTGAAGAAGCTGATGTCGAACAGTTCTATGAAGACCTACAAGATCTTCTAGAACTAACACCCCAAAAATGTGTCCTTTTCATTATAAGGGACTGGAATGCAAAAGTAGGAAGTCAAGAAACACCTAGAGTAACAGGCAAATTTGGCCTTGGAGTACAGAATGAAGCAAGGAAAAGGGTAATAGAGTTTTGCCAAGAGAACGCACTGGTCACAGCAAACACCCTCTTCCAACAACACAAGAGAAGACTTTACACATGGACATCACCAGGTGGTCAATACTGAAAACAGACTGATTATATTCTTTGCAGCCAAAGATGGAAAAGCTTTATATAGTCAGCAGAAACAGGACTGGGAGCTGACTGTAGCTCACATCATGAACTCCTTATTGCCAAATTCAGACTTAAATTGAAGCAAGTAGAGAAAACCACAAGACCATTCAGGTATGACCTAAAACAAATCCTTCACAATTATACAGTGGAAATGGCAAATAGATTCAAGGGATTAGATCTGATAGACAGAGTGCCTGAAGAACTATGGTCAAAGGTTCATGACTTCATACAAGAGGCAGTGATCAAGACCACCCCCAAGAAAAAGAAATGCAAAAAGGGGAAATGGTTGTTTGAAGAAGCCTTACAAATAGCTGAGAAAGGAAGAGAAGCAAAAAGAAAAGGAGAAAAGAAAGATATACCCATTTGAATGTAGAGTTTCAAAGAATAGCAAGGAGAGATAAGAAAGCCTTCTTCAGTGATCAGTGCTAAGAAATAGAGAAAAACAACAGAAAGGGAAAGACTAAAGATCTCGTCAAAAAAATTAGAGATATCAAAGGAACATTTCATGCAAAGATGAGCACAATGAAGGACAGAAATTGTATGGACCTAACAGAAGCAGAAGATATTAAGAAGAGGTGGCAAGAATACACAGAAGAACTATACACAGAAGATCTTCACGACCCAACCCATACAATCACGATGGTGTGATCACTCACCTAGAGCCAGACATCCTGGAATGTGAAGTCCAGTGGGCCTTAGGAAGCATCACTATGAACAAAGCTAGTGGAAGTGACAGAATTTCAGGTGAGCTATTTCAAATCTTAAAAGATGATGCTGTGAAAGTGCTGCACTCAATATGCCAGCAAATTTTGAAAACTCAGCAGTGGCCACAGGACTGGAAGAGGTCAGTTTTCATTCCAATCCCAAAGAAAGGGAAGCCAGATAATGTTCAAACTACTGCACAATTGCACCATCTCACATGCTAGCAAAGTACTGCTCAAAATTCTCCAAGCCAGACTTCAACAATACGTGAATCATGAACTTCCAGATGTTCAAGCTGGATTTAGAAAAGGCAGAGGAACCAGAGATCAAATTGCCAACATCCATTGGATCATAGAAAAAGCAAGAGAGTTCCAGAAAAATATCTACTTCTGCTTTATTGACTATGCCAAAGCCTTTGACTGTGTGGATCACAACAAACTGTGGAAAATCCTTAAAGATTTGAGAGTACCAGACCACCTGACATGCCTCCTGAGAACTCTGTATGCAGGTCAGGAAGCAACAGTTAGAACTGGACATAGAACAACAGACTATTTCCAAATCAGGAAAGGAGCACATCAAGGCTGTATATTGTCACCCTGGTGATCTAACTTATATGCAGAGTACATCATGAGTAATGTTGGACTGGATGAAGCACAAGCTGGAATCAACATTTCTGGGAGAAATATCTGTAACCTCAAATATGCAGATGACACCACCCTTATGGCAGAAAGCAAAGAAGAACTAAATAGTCTCTTGATGAAAGTGAAAGAGGAGAGTGAAATGTTGGCTTAAAACTCAACATTCAGAAAACTAAGAGCATGGCATCTGGTCCCATCACTTCATGATAAATAGATGGGGAAGCAATGGAAACAGTGAGAGACTTTATTTTAGGGGGCTCCAAAATCACTGCAGATGGTGACTGCACCCATGAAATTAAAAGACACTTGGTCCTTGGAAGGAAAGTTATGACCAACCTAGACAACAGTTTAAAAAGTACAGATGTTACTTTGCCAACAAAAGTCCGTCTAGTCAAAGCTGTTGTTTTTCTAGTAGTTATGTATGAATGTGAGAGTTGGACTATAAAGAAAGCTGAGCACCAAAGAATTGATACTTTTGAACTGTGGTGTTGAAGAAGACTCTTGAGAGTCCCTTGGACTGCAAGGAGATCCAGCCAGTCCATCCTAAAGGGAATTAGTCCTGAATATTCATTGGCAGGACTGATGCTGAACCTGAAACTTCAATAGTTTGGCCACCTGATAAGAAGAACTGACTCATTGGAAAAGACCCTGATGCTGGGAGAGATTGAAGGCCGGAGGAAAAGGGGACGACAGAGCATGAGATGGTTGGATGTCATCACTTACTCAATGGACATGAGTTTGAGTAAACTCCAGGTGTCGGTGATGAACAGTGTGGCCTGGCGTGCTGCAGTTCATGGGGTTGCAAAGAGTTGGACACAACTGAGTGACTGGACTGAACTGAAATGATCTGAGCTGTGTTAAGTGTTCTTGTCACATATACACAAACACAGCATAAAAAGATGAACAATCCAGTAAAAATAGACAGAATATTTGAAATGATGCTTTGCAAATCATCAGGAAAATGTAAAATAAAATAGCATTTAGATATATATCAATTAGAATTACTGAGGTTAGATATAAAATAACCAAGACATATTATATAATTATGGCAAAAGTTATTTAATGCTCTTACCATATCTGAAAAAAGGTGCTCAGTTATTCAAAGGTTAAACATACATCTATAAGCTCAGAAATTTCATTCCTAGCTATTTACTCCTGAAAAGACAGCAAATGTTCATAAAGAGACTTTTTTAAGAATTTTCATGTCAGTTTTATTAATCAGCAAAAATCTGTCTGAAGCTCAGGTATCCATCAAGAGGAAAATAAGAAAGTTGTATTACAGTAATACAAATGAATAACTATATAGTAATAAAACAGAACAAACTGCAAATATTTGCAATAACATAGGTGAAATTGAAAACAGAAAGTACGCAAAAGAGTACATACCTATTGTATATTCCATTTATATCAGGCTCCAGAACAGGCAAAATTAATCTGTTTTTAAAATGAGCCAGAAGAGTGGGAATGAAGGCATGGAATCACTGGGTAACAACATAAAAGAAAGCTGTGGAGGTGATGCATATATTTTATGACTTGATAAATGTCTAGCTCACTTAGTAAATACATTTTCCAAACTTATTCAGTCAATGGAGCAATCTATATTTGTGTGTTTAACATTTGTATATTTTATCACAAAAGATTTTTTAAATATTGAATCATAGTTAACAACACACATGTTGAAAAATCTAGCAGTAACATGTACTGACATTTACAGCTTTGAAACATGTCAAAAATAAGGTAGATTTCTGCAAGAATAGGATGGAAATATGGATAGATACATGATTAATATCACCAAGTGCTAATCACAAATCAAAATGTTAAGAATATGGGTGTCTATATATAATTCTTATAGCCTTTCTGAATAGTTGAACAATTTTATGATAAAATTAAAAAAAATATGTAACTAATTTGCTTACCGTAGTATTGGACTCCTGTCCAAGTTTATGCCTTCCTTTTTGATCTGAACTAGATACCTTCCTTAATTTTGAGGAATCTTATAGTAGCATTTGCCCTTGATTCACTTGATATTTTCAACTTCTCTGTCTCCTTTTACTGTTTAAACGTGCTCAACCTTCCTTATTTTTAATTAAAATTTTTTATTTTTAATTTTTACTTATTTGTTTCCTTTTGGTTTCCCTGGGTCTTCATTGCTGTGCGCAGACTTTCTTTAGTTGGGACAGGAGGGGCTACTCTCTAATTGTAATGTGCGTGTTTCTCGTTGTGGTTGCTTCTCGTGAGGCGGAGCACAGGCTCTAGGTCCAATGGGCTCCAGCAGTTGTGGCATGGAGGCTCAATAGCTACAGTTCCCAGGCTCTAGAGTGATGGCTCAATAGTTGTGGTGCATGGGCTAGTTGCTCCTCAGCGTGTGGAATCTTCCCAGACCAGGGATCGAACCTGTGTCCCCTGAATTCACAGGCAGATTCTTTGTCACTGAGCCACCAGGGAAGCCCCTTGAACTTCTTCATTATAAAGACAATATTTTCAAAATTTCCTCGAATTTATCTACTGACATATACATGATTTCTTCATTTCCAATTGTTTTGAAAGACCCATTGTCTCCATTTTGTCCCTCTTTCATAACTATTCTACAATCTGGCCTCCATCTCTAACACTCTACTGAAAGTAATCTTAAAGTTACAAGGAATCCTATTGCTAAAGCCAGTTGGCTATTCTCCTTCCTTAATTGGCCTCTTGGCAGCATTTGTCAGAGTTGATGGCTGTCTTCCATGCTAGTATGTATAATATATCAGATGTCAGTTTCTGAATAATAAAAAGTACTCACAAATATCTAAGTCAGTGATTCCATCCAGATCATCCTCCTATCTCACTACTTATCCAAACTGACCCAACTGTCAGGATAATTTTTATGTTTCAGTTTACTCACAACAACCTTCTTGATCATATCATGGGAACCATTATCCCTTGAACTCATTCAATATTTGTTTAAAAGTAACATTTATTGTGCATCTGAGTGGCTCTGATCTACATGCATGGAATACATCAGTAAACAAAAAGACAAAAGTCTCTGTAATTAAGGAGCTTCCTAAGCAGGAGAAGACAAAAAAATAGAATATTATCTTTTTTTTTTTTCTAATAGCCAGAAACAAATGTCAGTTTTTATTAATTCCAAAGGAGTTAAGAGTTGCTGATTACATTTCATAGAACACCACCATGAGACTAGTATTTCATTTAGTCCAAGCAATGGCTAGTTGTGATGATGGGTGAAAATCAAGATGCTGATACCTAAAGGCTGTTCTCCATTTACGCTGAAGGTGGGGAAGAAAAGAGAACTATTGTCTAATAATCTAAGGAACTCTGCACCAATCTCACTCCAAAGAAGTACAAAATACTCAAGAGGTTAAAAATCTTAACACTCTGCTATTTTCCAGGAACTCCTGTCTGTGTCATCTGTTAGGAAGAATACTCTGTTTATTGTCCTTTTAAAAATTAGCATAATACTCTTTGTCCTTGTTTTTAAAAATAATCTGCTTCATATATTTTTGTAAGCATAAATCTTATATTGAATTTAAAGTCTTTCATATCCTTTAGTTTTACTACTTAAAAATCATTTGTATGATGCAATGTTTTACATATCTGCCTTTCATTAGATTTCATGATCAGTTCATGAAAGCATCAAATATCAAAAGTTATATAATATCTCATGCATTTAATAAAGTACGATGCAAATGATAGATATTAAAAATAAATACGAATATAACATAGAATTATATTTTGTATATTCTACTGTTTTATTATACAAGAGTTGGATGGGATGGGGAGAGAGGTGGAAGGGGGATTCTGGAAGGGGAAAACATGTACACCCATGGTGGACTCATGTCAATATATGGCAAAACAAATACAATATCATAAAGTTAAAAAATAGAAAATAAACTAATTAAAAAAAAAAAGAGTTGGTGTTTGGGGTGGGCAGAAAGGGAGGATCAGGAAATAACAGGTATTAAGTGCCTTCTATGTTTTCTTGGGCTCCAAAATCACTGAAGATGGTGACTGCAGCCGTGAAATTAAAAGACACTTTCTCCTTGGAAGAAAAGCTATGACAAACCTAGATAGTGTGTTAAAAAGCAGAGACATCATTTTGCTGAGAAAGATCTGTGTAGTCAAAGCTATGGTTTTTCCAGTAGTCATGTATGGATGTGAGAGCTGCACCATAAAGAATCCTGAGCACCGAAGAATTGACACTTTCAAACTATGGTGGTGAAGACTCTTGAGAGTCCCTTGAACAGCAAGGGGATCAAACCAGTCAATCCTAAAGGAAATCAGTCCTGGATATTCACTGCAGGCCTGATGCTGAAGCTGAAGCTCCGATATTTTGGCCACCTGATGCAAAGAGCCCATTCATTGGAAGAGACTTTGATGGTGGGAAAGATTGAGGGCAGGAGGAAAAGGGGGCAACAGAGGATGGGATGGTTGGATGGCATCACCAATTCAATGGGCATGAGTTTGAGGAAACTCTGGGAGACAGGGAAGGACAGGGAAGGACAGGAAAGCTACAGGTCACAGGGTTGCAAAGAGCTGGATACAACTTAGCAACTGAATAACAACAATGTGTATGACTGGGTCTTTCTAGGTGAATCAGTGGTAAAAATTCCACCTACCAATGCAGGAAATGCAGGCTCAATACCTGGGTCAGAAAGATCCCTTGGTGTAGGAAATGGCAACCCATTCCAATGTGCTTGCTTATTTCCATGGACAAAGGAGTCTGGTGGACTATAGTTCATGGAGTCTCAAAGAGTTAGGTCATGATTGAGTGACTGAGCATGAAGGCATGTGTGTATGACTATGAGTTAACCTCATTTAATCCTTACAGTCAAAGTCATCCAACTTACAAATGAGAATACTGAGATTTCATAGGATTAAGTTATCTGCTAACAGTAAGGTCACACAAGTAATAAATATCAGAGTAAAACTTCAAAGGCAATGTATGCATGCTCAGTCACCTGGAGAAGTGAATTGCAACCCACTCCAGTATTCTTGCCTGGAGAATTCCATGTACAGAGGAGCCTGGTGGGCTACAGTCCATTGGTTGCTAAGAGTCAGACACGACTGAGAGACTAACACTGCTATGCTCAGTCACGTTTGACTCTTTGTGACTCCATGACCTGTAGGCCACCAGATTTCTCTGTCCACGGGATATTCTCCGGCAAGAATACTAGAGTGAGTTGCCATTTCCTCCTCCAGGGGATCTTCCCGATCCAGGGATCAAACCCACATCTCCTGCATCTGTGACATTGGCAGGCGGATACTTTACCACTGAACCACCAGGAAAACCCAACATGTTTTTACTCTGTCATATTAGCTTCCTTACTGAATTCATACATGGTTCTTAAAACTAAATAGATGTGGAATCCTCTTATTCTTTCCCTAACTCTTTTTTCAAGTTTTAAAAACAGGCATCCATAAAAAATACCCACATGTGATAATAATTTTGATAGCAATGACTTGACTTTCTGTCTTGCTGGTCTTCAAAAAATAAAACACATATATTATAAAATATACTAGCATGTTGTAAGAGAAAAATGTTGCCCTCAGAGTAAGGAACATATATATACCTATCTTAGTTCTGGTTGATTAATAATTGAATAATTAAATCATAAATGGGCTTCCCTGTGGCTCAGCTGGTAAAGAATCCTCCTGCAATGCGGGATACCTGGGTTCGATCCCTGGGTTGGAAAGATCGAAAGATCCCTGGAAATGGAGTGGGAAGGGCTACCCACTCCATTATTCTGGCCTGGAGAATTCCAAGTACGGCATAGTCCATGAGGTCGCAAAGAGTCGGACACGATTGAGTGACTTTAACTTTCACATAGTGCCTACATTTTTCGAGCTTTAGATTTTGAAAGTTCTTTTCAGTATAATGTTTGATGTGATATTAAATTGTTAGATGGCATCACCGACTCAATGGACGTAAGTCTGAGCAAACTCCAGGAGGTGAAGGACAGAGAAGCCTGGTGTGCTACAGTTCATGGGGTCACAAAGAATCAGACACAACTTAGCAACCGAATACCAACATATCAAATATTTCATATAATCCTTGTTTCTATAACAGCAGTGATGAAAATCTTTTTGCTCATCAACATGTTTAAGTAGTACTTCTTTAATAACACAGCTAACTAGCAATGTTGGAAATCCCTAATAATTGTCAAGTTGTTTTGTGGCAGATAAATGAAGCTTCAGGTCAATATTAAATATTTTAGACAACAAACAAGAAAAACAACTGAAATAAATTTCTAACATTTGTCTTTCCAAAGTGAAAATTACTGGGATCTTTGATATCATTGAACAGCTGTGAAATTGTACATTTCAAAAAATTATACATGTTTCAACTTTTCCGCTTAATATATTTTTAATGTATATTAGGCCAAAGGAAGGAACAGATTTTATAACCTTTCTTAGAAGGAAGTTTAGCATGTTGCTGCCATGGTATTAGCACAATGATATTCAGATATTGCTTTTAACTGGGGGCAAGAGGGGGGTTCTTGAAGATTTGTAGTTGCAGCGTGGACACAGTGATCTGGGCTCTACCCAACCACAGTGACTATAGTAATGGGCCCAGAGATTCAATTCTTCTTTTTTTTATTTTTTTTTACTTAATTTGAACCCCCTCCCTCCCTCAACATGTCCCTATAACAATGAACTCAGCTTATGCCTTCCACACTATCAGGACCTACAGAATTTCACAAACATCAAATTATCTATAACTGTTGATACAAACCAAATTCCAGCAGAACTCCACTGCCTACTGTTGCAAGCCAGTGAGTGCAAAAATAGAGGAAGGTAAAGCTTAAGAACAGGCTTCCCTGTGGCTCAGTGGTAAAGAATCCACCTGTCAATGCAGGAGATGATGATTCGATCCCCTGGTTGGGAAGATCCCCTGGAGAAGGAAACGGCTACACACTCCAATATTCTTGCCTGGGAAATCACACTGACAGAGGAGCCTGGTGGGCTACAGTAATGGGGGTCGCAAGGAGTCAGACATGAGTTAGTGACTAAACAACAGCAACACCATAAAGGCTTAAGAAACTTAATGAAAAAGAGCCAAAGGATACAGAGAACTTAGATGAAGGACACACAAAATTTTTGTCAGAATAAAGAAACTCCAATACCAATGCTAAGTGCCAATGTTCTGAAAACAGTTTGGGACACAATTACTTGGGGAAGGGACTTAAAGTAAGTGGAATCATAAATCATAGTTTGGAAAAGGATCGCTTCTGGGGGAGATTCATATGTAAGAAGTGGTGATATCCTGTAGTAATGTGGCCACATAGAGAAAGAGGGGAAAGTTAGTTCTCCAGCACCAACAAAAAAGAAGCAGCATGCAACTTCCTTCCCCCTGACATCACCCTTTAAGGAAACCATATAAAGAGGCTCGGAACTGATATAGGAAGAGTGTCTCAAGACAGGGCAATCCTTCACTCCCCCTAAAATGATCACGGAACAGAAGAAAATGATACACTACATTCTACTATATATTCCATAGCACTCAAACAAGCTTTTAAGAATATGAGAAAATACTTCAACTCAGAAATACCAACCATCTTTATGTTTGAGTTGTGTATGTTGTTATTCTCCTTCCTTGATGATTAGATGATTCATTTTGGGAGGGTTCTTGGAGTGATTCAAAATTAGAAGTCTATGACTTGTTTTTGGTCTTTAAGTTTTATATCTTATCTATTGTCTTTCCATTCTGGTTCAATATTAGTGTTTGGGGTAATTTCTAAGTCCTTGTGGCTAGCTTCTATAGTCTTCAGAATGCCTTTGGTCAAAAACTGTTTGTTGCAATAAGTGACTGTCTGATTGCCTATTTTTGTGGCTACCCACAAAAATACAACTTCATGTAATTTTATGAGTAATTATTACATTCTTCAGTGAACAGTCTATGGGAAAATAGAAGTTTTGCAATAATTGCAAGCAGTAGATTTTTTATATACTTAGTAAATGTTTTATATATATATATATATATATATACTAAAATAAAAATAAAATCCAACAATTAAAATATAAGGTTTACCTACACATGCAAAATTAAAATTGGTAGGCAATTTCTATAGTTAATCATGTAAAACAAAATAGAGCATTATTGAGAAGATGTTTCTGATTATATTTTGAATGTATGAAAGTCTGCCAATAGTGTTGATGCATAATTTGGCCATAAATATGTAATTTTCAATATGAAATATGAAAAATAAAGGACATTAGAGACCACTGGATCTCAGTTAATAATCAAAATGTGAGTAGAGATTTCACTTCCTTTAACGAACTTATATGATAGAAATAATTGGAATATCGCATCGTTGACTTATTTAAGCTTTTTAAAACATGCCTGCCAAAACACTGATTCCTTATTTCTGATTCACAAGATTTGGAACAGAGTGTATACATGAATATTTCTATTGTATGCCCCTGGTTCACATCCACTGTCAAGTCAACCTCTTCCACTTATAGTCACAGGAATTCAGTACTATAGGGATTAAATATTTTACAAAATTAAAGGTATTAATATAAAAAAATTACAATACTGTAGAGTCACTTGTATTAGAAGGCTGTTTAATTACATCACTGAAAACATAAAGTATATATTGATGGCTTTAGATCCCCAGGTCCTATTGAGAATGCATAGTTTTCTTGAAGATGTTTTGGAATGAGAAAATTGGTATGCCCAAAGCCATGTATATTAAGTGCTCTACAAATTTTCTAAATTTTTTTATAATTATATATTTTCTATGACAGGCAATATTTCTTTTCCTTTACAACAGCCAATATACTTTGCATCTTACTAACTAGAAGTGTTACTTTAAAAAATAGTTAAAGAACATTTTAACAGATAAAATTTCACATAATATAAAATTACCTATTTTAAAGTGAACAATCCAGTAATATTTAGGACACTAATGATGTTGTACTATCACTACCTCTATCCACTTCTAAAATATTTTCATCACCCCAAAAGAAAAGTCTATATCCGTTAAGAAGTTGCTTCCATATCTCCACTTTCTACTCCTGGCAACCACTGCACTTTTTCCCCATGAATTTGCTTCTTTTTTGGATATTTTACATAAATAAAATCATATGTTACTTTGTATTTTTTGATACACCCACTTTTTTGATATATCCATGGTATATGATAACTGCATTATCTGCACTTCGTTTTTATGGATGGATGATGTTCTATTGGGTGTATATGCCATCATTTGTCCATTTGTCTCTCTGTTTATACAGTGATGGGCATCGGAGTGTTTCACCTGAATAATGCTATGATGAACATGTGTGTACATGTATCTGTTTGAGTACCAGTTCTCCATTTTGGTGTGTGTATATTGAATGACTACTTTTATGGTAAATAACATAAGAACTCCTGAATGAGTTTCTACAGATCTAAATTAAGAAACAAGCTATTAAAAGAAATATTGAAGTAGAGATGTATCACACTGGACAGATCTAAGTGAATAAACAAAACACTGATTGCCTTCCATCTCTGAATTCTTCTAGTTATGTACATTTTGACTTCTTTCATCCCATTTCCCTTCTCTCTTCCACCACATTGCTTCCCATTCCCACTTCCATGTCATATCTTATCTTGTCTAAGGAGATGAATGAGAGTAAAATGATAATAAGTTATCTTATTTGTCAGAATAACTTTCAAATTTCTCCCAGGCACTCAAGACACAACATCTGTGATTTTATGGAATATGGTTTTGCTTATTTTAGCCAAACTGCTCACAAACCCCCAATAGAATGCCTTGCTAAATAATTGGAAATGTGGATGAATGCACTTAGAATGTATTAAGATGTATTGTGTTTTATGGCCACCTTGAAATGAGACTAAGCTTCATCTCAATGAAATATGAATGCATGGCTTTCACTTCCTTTAATGAGCTTATATGATAGAAATAACTGGAATATGAGATGGTTGACTTAATTTTTAAATTTTGTTCTGGATTTGACTAATGAATTTTGGAGATGATCAACTTTGTCCAACCTAATTAAAAACCATAGAATACTAATGATCTCTGCTAGAAATTATAAATGTTCATAGAAGTAATGATACTTCAACTATTCTGGGACCTGAACACTGAAGAAAGCTTAAGATGTTATCTTTCTCTAAACAAAGCTGTCTATAAAAGAAAACAAATATTTCAAATTTTAGTGTTTTGCTCATTTTTATTAGAAGAACTAGTTAGCTCTGAGATCTTCAGTTTTCAGTTCAATAAAGTCATGTTTCAGGATTTTTGTCTCATTCGCAGAATCTAATGTTCCTTTTTCTGTATAATATATGTTCATGTATATGAATAAAGTTTTCTACTCTATGTCCTTATTAAGCCATTCTTTTAAATTACAGAGAAAACAAATCATAATGATTTGCATTAGACTTTGGAGGCTTCCCTGGTGACTCAGATGGTAAAGAATCTGCCTGCAATGCAGGAAATTCGAGTTCAGTCTCTAGGTTAGGAAGATCCCTGGACAAGGGAATGGCTACCCACTCCAGTATTCTTAACTGGAGCATTCTATGAATGAGGAGGCTGACAGGCTACAGTCAATGGGGTTACAAAGAGTTGGACATGACTGAGCAACTAACAATTTCACTTTTTACTCACTTCTTTGGGAGAAAGCTGTCTGGAATTTACCATCAAAGCCACTTTACTTTCAACTTTTATCACTGCCACTGCCTCTGCATATTTTCTTTGGTATAGTTTCTGTTTTATCCTTAAACTTAATAAAGTGGGAAGTTGATTTTTTTTTTTAATCTTTCGGCCATGATGCACAGCACATGAGATCTTAGTTCCCTGACCAGGGATTGAACCCCTGCCCCTTGAATAGGCAGCACAGAGTCTTAACCATTGGACCACCAGGGAAGTCCTAAGGGTTGACTCTTTTAAATGTAGTATCTCTAATTACAAATGGATTATTAAAAATAAGAACAAGCATCTTTTAAAATTATGGCAAAATGCATTTCTCTAAACTCAAAATTTACTTAAATTTTTAAAAATATGTAAATATTATGTACAAAGTTGTAGTAAGTATAAAGCAATTATATTTTATTTATGTATATATTAGATACATGTACATTGCATATGTGTATATATTTTCCATGTATATAATATATACACATGTGAATACATTTTAAATAGCTCAGTTTAAATATTTCCAAGTGCTAAAGTATACCTTAAGACTTTTTTTTTCTTTCAGCATTTTCCTCTCACCATTTTAATTTTAGTCTGGATTTTATTACACAAAGTCTCCTTCCTTGATTTTTCTAGTCTGTCCCATGTGATTAATGGTGTTCCCTTTAGTCATGATATCATTGCAGTCTCAAATTCAGAGACATGGCACACGTGGTAGACTTCTGCTTTTCTACTTACCAAAAGCCAAAATACACTTGGTAGTATTTAAACACAACTAAGGGCGAGAATTCCTATTAGGTCAGAAAGCAGGAAAGAGAGGCTTAATGTTGAATTTAACAGTTGGAGCTATAAAGCCTCAAGTACCTTTTGTGATTTCTGCACGTCTCAGACCCAACTAGGTCTGACCGAACGGCTTCATAGCACACATTTCCTGTTTTAAGTCAGTGTTGGACCCAGCCCCAGACACTCACACTGTTATATTGACTCTCAACTCTTTCCAGACTTTGGCCAGAACTAAGCCTTGTCTCACCGACACATTCCTAGCCTGATTCTCTGACTCAGAAGAGCTGAAGGTGCCTGGTTCATTCACTTACTTTAAATTTTACTGCTAAGAGTGAGAAATACCTGTCACCTCAGCCTGAACCACATATGGACATATGGTCTAAATGTTGAGAGCGTTGGGTTTCAGTTATCTTTGTTTTACCTTCAGTTTTGTAGAAACGTTAGTTAAGCACAAGATGTTTCTCTGGGAATAATGGTTTTCCAAAGTCTTGCTATAAAAGTTGAAGCCAAATTGGAACTTAGTCATTGGGAACCAGGGAGGGCATTTCAACATTTAGGAAAATCCCTCACAGACAATTACAACTTCCCACAGAGTTTTGGAAAAACACGTTAGCCACTTACTTGTCATGGTAAGAGGATCTCAAAGTTAATCTAATATCTTTAAAGAGACTAGTTAGGAAGTTAATAAATAAGGAGATGCTTAGTCAAGATAACCACAGTTAGTCCTCAAAATATTTTCCTGCCTATGACAGATCAGTGTGGGTTTAAAATTATCTACTAACGGCTATATTCCTTCCCCACCCCACCCCCATGAAACCAACATGAGAACATTTTTGCAGCATACTTTATTCATAGAGATATACAATGCAATATTATAAAAAGCCACCATAGCACCAGTAAAGATTCAGTACTCTCCTAGGAAGAAAGCCTCAGACATAGAGAATAGACTTGTGGACATAGGGAGAGGGGAGGAGAAGGGGAGATGTATGGAAAGAGTAACATGGAAACTTAAATTACCATATGTAAAATAGATAGCCAAAGGAAGTTTGCTGTATGACTAAGGAAACTCATACAGGGGCTCTGTATCAACCTAGAGGGGTGGGATGGGGAGGGAGATGGAGGAAGGTTCAAAAGGGAAGGGATATATGCATACCTACAGCTGATTCATGTTGAGGTTTGACAGAAAACAGCAAAATTATGCAAAGCAGTTGTCCTTCAATACAAAATAAATTAATTTAAAAAAGAAAAAATGCACATCACTGATTTCATTATTAGTCAGCAGTTGAAAGTCTTATCAATACAATTTCCTGTTGTACAGACAAAAAGAGATAAATAGTATTGTACTTCAGTTGTTCCCTGTAGCCTCCATCTGTGCTCAGTGAGAAGGAAAGCATTTGAACAATTGCAGGACATTTCATTTATAAAAAAAGTAACAGAGAGCCCCATTTTCTATAGTTGTAGATCCTCAAAAGTAAAAAAGTAATGCAATTGTACTAAACACCTTGTAAGTCAGTAGGTCTTCATGATAGTCTCTGTTAGGGCATGATGAAACTAAAAAATTCACTTTTACTTTGGGTTACCACTGCTTCTCTCTTGTGGAAGGTTCTCTATACCCTTCCTTTAAGGGCTGCCAAGGAATTCCTGAGGAATCTGTAGGGAAATCAGGCCCATGATGAAAAGACTCCACTATTATCCTTTTTAACTTGTGTGGATTTCAGTAATTTGGAAAGCAAAGAATGGGTAGAGGCAAAGTCTTTTGATTACTTGATCTTGTTTCATTTCATTTAATGATGTCACCAAGCTTATAAAATAATAATAAACTTTGACCTACTTTACTCAGTTCAATAAGAACACTCTGTTAACCTGCCAATTATGAGGTCACACAATGGTCTCTGTGTGCTGCCCATTGTCTGTGACCAGGTGAAGGTAAACAGCAAGGAGGATGGGCAGTCATAAGTGTGGGTTTCATTGTCAGTTCTCTGTCACTTGTCTTTTCTTACTCTATTGTTTCATCCTCAATAGTAGCCCTTTCTCACATCCAATTTCTGGTTCTCTCTCTGTTTTCAAGTCCACAATCCTAAATCTAAACAGCAAGAGATCTAAACTAGTGGTTTAGAATAGCTGCTAATGGGCTGATTGATTATGTTTCAGTCTAAGAAAAAAAAAATAAGAAGACAGGCAGGGAGCATTAGCTTTTTAAAACCGCATTAAACATTGATCCAATTGAATATACTATAAATAATAATTCCTACCTTCTGATATTGTATAATCCATCTTTGTGTCTGCTATAGTTTTCTTCCTTTGGTACCAAAGTTTTAATAATTCTTCTATAGGTAGAATATACATTTTAAAGCTGTTTTACTATTTACTGAATATACATGTTTAAACTGTTCAAGTTGCATGTAACACGTAGGAAGTTATCTGAACCAAACTTTAAATGTCTTAAATTTTGCTTTAAGTATCTAGGAAGAGATGAGATAAATACTTGAAAGTTAAAATGGAGAAAACAAGTCTACTAGATTGTTTTCATTGTACTTTGTTTTCATTGTTAGATCCCCTTTTATGGATAAACGGGAACCCAGTGTTTGTACCTGGTCTAGATTAATGTATTTTGAAAGTCTGGCAAAATAAAGGAACAAGAAAGACTTTCACTCAAAGGACAAATAATGTAATTAAAGGTGATTCAGGGACAAAACCAAGTCCAGACATTCCTTTCAACCAGATCACCAATGAGAAGAGGGCAGAACCAAAAGAATTGAGTATGAACAAGAGGAAATGAGAGAAACAGAACATTTGAGTGTTCTTAAAGTTAATCACAATTATTATTAATGTGGCAGCCATATTTCAGTGGCATGAATGAGCTATTAAGAGCGCAGCCAGTCGGGACACTGTGCAACACAATTACACATAAAAATTCATTTAATTTTCACATAAACCCACTCTGAATATGTTAGATTCTGGGTGCTACCATCAGATCCTTACCATTGATGACCCAAGAACTAAATCTTACTGTTTATCACTATGACCTCCTGGGAGAATTATATGTATGTTTCAGTCTTAGCGTCAGTCTTAGCATGTTTCAGGACAGAGGAGCCTGGCGAGCTACAGTCCATAGCGTCACAAAGAGTTGGAAACAGCTGAAGCGACTTAGTACGCAGGCATCAGATAACCCGTAAGTCACGAGCTCAAGGATTTTGATCCCGTAATAGTCTCATGGTAAGGCATTCAGCCCTTTGTTTTTAACTTTTAACTATGGAAACTTTCAAATATATACAAAAATAAAAGAATGGTATAACAGACTCCCAAGTACCTGTCACTCTGAGCAATTAAGCAACATTTAACAGTGTTTATCTGTGCCTGGCATCAAGGAGTCCTGGCTGCTGCAGCCCGTGGGGTCGCAAAGAGTCAGACACAACTGACAGACTGGGCAGCAGCGACAATCTATGCCTACCACTTTCAGCTTTGGCTAGATTGTTTAAACAAGGATCAGACATGTCTGCAAATTAACCACACATAAGGCACACGTATCTCTAAGGGATAAGAACTATTTTTAAAAAATACAATGATACCATTATCATACCTAAAAATTAACGCATTCTTTGTCATCTAATATCCAGTGTCAAATCTCTCTTACTGTTGCACACATGTATTTTAAAATTGGCTACTTAAAATTAAAGTCCAAACCAGTTCTACATAGAGCATTATGACATATTTCCTAAGTTTTTAAAATTCATAATAATTACCCTTTCTTTTCTATTGTCATTTATTTATTGAAGAAACCAGGTCTTTTGTTTTGTGGAATTTCTCATATTCTGGATTGCTCTCTGTGGAATGTTTTAAAAAATATGTTCTTTTATTTCCTGTATTTCCCATATAATTGAAGATACCCAAATCCAAAGATAGAACACAAACGAAAAAAAATACAAGTCAGCTGTACTTTTCAAAAGTGCTAGTATCATAAAAGACAAAGACTGAAGAACTGTGATAGATTGAAGGATGCTGAGTGAGTGAGTGAGTGAAGTCGCTCAGTCGTGTCCGACTCTTTGAGAACCCATGGAATGTAGCCCGCCAGGCTCCTCCGTCCATTAAAGAGGCATAAAAATGAAAAGCAATGCATAATGAGAAATTTTGCTATAAAGCACATTGTGATAAGTGACAAAATTTGATAAGGTCTATATTAAAAATCATACTTTATATTATAATTATTTCCTTGTTTTCATCACTTAACTGTGACTAAGTAAGAGATTGTCCTAATTTTTAAAAAATACATACTGAAGAGTTTAGATGTAGTGTCATATCTATAACATTTCTCAAATTGTTCAGAAAAAATACATATATTTTAATATGTCAATATCTATATATTTATGCATATATATACACTCAGAGTGAGAAGGAAGAGGAGGAGGAGCAAGTGGAAAATAAAATAAATACCACAAATCTTCAGATTTGAGGAGTTGGAAAAAAGGAATATGGAATTTCTTTGTCCTGTTTGTGCAACTTTTTTGAATGTCTGCTATCACAAAATAAAAGTTTAACAGCATGATAGATCTGGGGCTTGAGGGGATCCATGTTATAAATTTGGCAAGAGCATTTCACAGGTGGTGATTCTGAGTTTTATATTGCAACGAGGAAGGAAGGACATCATGTCTGATTGTCTCTCAAGTGATGTTAATTAAGACTGATAAGCGAGTTTAGGTGTCAGTCTTATCCTATGGTAAAGATGTCACCAGCTTTTCACTTAGTTGTTTTGGGTTTGTTTGTTTGTTTGTTTTTTTAAGCAGCAATTGACAATGATTCATTTAGTAAAGATAATATAGATGCCTTTTTCTGTCTCTGTAATCATTTTTAGGAAAATAACATGACTCCACAATAACTTCCAAAAGTACTAAGAATCTTTTTTCAGGTGGTTTTGAACCTCTAGAATGTAACAGATTTCAATAAGTAACTGTGATTATTATCCTTTATATCAAATTTCTTCATAACTAGGCAGTGGGAGCTCCTTCAGTTTGGTCCATGTGTACTTGTTAACAAAACCACTATAGTCTTTGAGGATGCTTTTCCTCCTGGTATGATGACATGCTCTAGCCTTACCTCAGAGAAGGCAATGGCAACCCACTCCAGTATTCTTGCCTGGAGAATCCCAGGGATGGGGGAGCCTGGTGGGCTGCCATCTATGGGGTTGCACAGAGTCGGACACGACTGAAGCGACTTAGCAGCAGCAGCAGCAGCCTTACCTAGTATATTTTCTGACCCAAACATTAACCATAGTCATTTCCTCATGGATCCCTGGTGCGTCTTAGTGAGAAAAAGTACTGAAGGTCTATATTAGTTTTCCATTTGTATGTAACAAATTACTACAAACTAGTGACTTAAAAGACATACACACACACACACATATAATATATATATATACATACATATATATGTATATATATACACACACACACACAAACACACATATTTGTAAATATATGAATGTAAGAATTAAACCTTACAGGTTCTGTAGGTCAGGAATTGGGTATGACCTAACTGAGTCTTCTGTTTATGGTATCACAAGTTTGAACTGCAGGATTTAGCTGAGTTGTACTCTTATTTGGGCGTCCATGGTGCCTCAGTGGTGAAGAATCTGCCAGCAATGCAGGAGACACAGGTTCGATCCCTGGGTAGGGAAGATACCCTGGAGAAGGGCATGGCAACCCACTCCAGTATTCTCACCTGGAGAATCCCACAGATAGAGGAGCCTGGAGGGCTACAGTCCATGGAATCGCACAGTCAGACATGACTGAAGCAACTGAGCACACACGCACATCCTCTTATTTAGAGGCTTGTCTAAGGAAGAATTTGCTCTAAAGCTCATTTAGGTTGTCTTCAGAACTCATTCTCTTGTGGCTGTGTGACAAAGGGCCCACCTTCTTACTAACTCTTGGCTGCAGATCACCTACAGTTCCCTGCTGCATGGTCCTCTCTGTGAATTGTCACCCCACAGTAGCTTTCTTCTTCGAGGCCGCGGGGCATCTCTCTAACTAAAGTCAGATAGCATGGAATTTTATATAATGTAGTGTAATTATGAGAATGATATTCCCTCATCTTTGTCCATCCTATTGGTTAGAAGCACAAATGCTTGCACTCAAGGTATTGAGGCTATACAAGGGTGTGACTCATTTAGGGTCCTCTTAGGACTTGTCCACAACAGTGATCAAAACCTAGGTATCTGTGATAACCACCACTTCTGAGTTGGTCATTGCTTTTAAACCTTTCCAGTGAACTGAGTAAATACACTTCTTTGATAGAGAATATTACATCATGAGTTCATAAATAATGGTCATTCCCTTGGACTCTTAGGGCTACTATAACAAAATATCATGGACTCAGTTCAGTTCAGTCACTCAGCTGTGTCCGACTCTTTGCAACCCCATGGACTGCAGCATGCCAGGCCTCCTTGTCCATCACCAACTCCTGGAGTTTACTCAAACTCGTGTCCATTGAGTCAGTGATGCCATCCAACCATCTCATTCTCTGTTATCCCTTCTCCTCCCACCTTCAATCTTTCCCAGCATCAGGCTTGGTCTAGACTAGGCTTAAAAAACAAAATGTTTCTCCCACAGTTTTGGTGGCTAGAAGTCCCAGATCATGGCACCAGCACAGTTTTTATGGGATGATGTTCCTTCTATGTTCATACAATTTTCTGGGCAAGAATACTGGAGTGGGTTGCCATTTCCTACTCCAGGGAATCTTCCCAACCCAGGGATTGAACCCATGTCTCTTGCACTGGCAGGTGGGTTCTTTACCATTGAACTCCCTGGGAAGCCCATCTTCTGGGATTCTGACTGCCAACTTCTCGCTGTGTTCATACACAGGCCTCTTTTACAAGGATGGTAATCTCATTCATTACATTAAACTCCAATAATAATCTCTCCTAGAGATTCAGATCCTTTTATCACACACACTGAAAATGAAAAGATTTAACTGGCCATTCTTTCTCTCACTCCATGGTTCAAGGTGGGGGAAATTACATAGTCCGTGACTTTTCCCATAGTCTCACCACCCACTGTACGGATTCCTAGGGGAAAGTGGTGAATATTCAGTTTGATTGGAAACTAACCAAAGCCAGAATATGACTACAGGGCTCATCAGTGAATCATGTCCTTAAATTCTTGAGTGATTATTAAATCTATCATTCTTTTATATATTGATTTTGTAGATTCTCTTAGGTAATGACCTCCATGTTTTCTTTTAGCATAATTCTCATGCTGTTTCTAACGTTAAAAGAAGTATCCATTACACGTACCTTAACGACTACATTTAGCATTCACTAAAATTTTCAAATATATTGCTATTTACTTCTAGGCATTCTATAGTCCTCCAATGATATCTTATTTATCTAATTATTTTCTTTTATACTATTAATTGTATATTGCAAAAGTTTTTCAAACACTTAGAAAGTGCAGTTATATGTTTAAATCCATAACCCATCATTCCAACAATTATCAATATCTTGAATTTCTTATTTATCACTGAGATGTTTTCCTGAAGTATTAAAAAGCAAATCCCAGATATCAAAGTATTTCATCTGTAATACTTAAGTATAAGTCACTGATAGATAAGAATGCTTACAAAACATATGGAATAGGAAATGGCAACCTTCTCCAATATTCTTGCCTGGAAAATTCCATATAGAGGAGCCTGGTGACTACAGTCCACAGGGTCACAAGAGTCGGCCACAACTGAGTGACACACACACACACACACACACACACACACACACACACATGCATACACACACAGATACACACAAAGCACATCCATAATATCATTATCACATCCAACAAAATAAACAAGTAATTTCTTAATTTATCTAAAATGTATCACATTTTCCCCAGTTGTATAAAAAAGTGTTTTGTTTTGTTTTTCAGTAGTTAGTGTTCTAGTCAGGATCCAAACAGGCTGTCCAGTTTCCATTGATTTATACATATCTTCAGTTCAGTTCAGTTCAGTCACTCAGTCGTGTCCGAGTCTTTGCGACCCCATGGACTTCAGCACGCCAGGCTTCCCTATTCTTCACCAACTCCCAGAGCTTACTCAAACTCATGTCCATTGAGTTGGTGATGCCATCCAACCATCTCATCCACTGTTGTCTCCTTCTCCTTCTCCCTTCAATCTTTCCCAGCATCAGGGTCTTTTCCAATGAGTCAGTTCTTCGCATCAGGTGGTCAAAGTATTGAAGTTTCATCTTCAGCATCAGTCCTTCCAATGAATATTCAGGATTGATTTCCTTTAGGATACACTGGTTGTATCTCTTTGCAGTCCAAGGGACTCTCAAGAGTCTTGGCCAACACCACGGTTCAAAAGCACTTTTTATATATATACTAAAATTTTAAATTTTAAAATTTTATTTTATTTATTTTAAATTTTGTGTTTATATTTAAATATTTATACTAGCCTTCCCTCATTTTTTGTGCCCTTTACAAGTCAAAACTGGGATATTGTTTTTCAAGAACCTCTCTGATTCTTAATTTGAATTACTGAATCTTCACGGAGTCATTTAAAATGACCCCTTCTTCCTTGTATTTCCTGTAAAGTGCTTCAGAGACTTGATTGTATTTTAGCAAGAAGATTTCATCTGGAATGCTGTTTATTTCTTTTTTTAAAAAAAAAAAATTTTCATATATTTATTTGGCTGTGCTGGATCTTAACTTGTAGCACATGGGATCTAGTTCCCTGATTAGGAATTGAACCCAGGCTGCCTGCATTGGAGACATGGAGTCTTATCCACTGGACTACCAGGGAATTCCCAGGGTGCTATTTATTTCTTATTGTTTCACACTGGGAAGCACTATAAGAGTGGATATTCACTTTTAGTGATGCTAACATTTATCAGTGGGTGCAGGTAAAGTTGGGGCTTCCCTGTTGGCTCAGACAGTAAAGAATCTACGTGATATGCAGGAGACCCAGCTTTGATTCATGGGTTGGGAAGGATCTTCCTCTGGAGAAGGGAATAGCTACCCACTCCAGTATTCTTGCCTGGAGAATTCCATGGACAGAGGATCCTGGCAGGCTTCAGTCCATGGGGTCACAAAGAGTCAGAAACGACTGAGAGACTAACATTTTCACTTTCATGTAAAGTCATCCTAGCTCTTTTTTTGATTTTCCCATCAACTTGTCTCTTAATGATTTAGTAGCCATTGATTACTGATGTATATATCCATTGTTTCCCTTGGTGCTTAAAATGATAACATTTTACTTTTATCATTTTTTATCTTTTCATTAACTGTGGTTCTTCTATTAAAATAAAAACAAAAACACATATTCCTTCCATTAACTATTTGGTTAGCCTGAAATATGTCCACAAAAAAGGGTAGAATAAACACTAGAGTCTTTTCTTATATTTACCAATATTCAAAGCTTTGAATTGGCACCATAGCAAACACTGGAAATATCAAAGTTTTTGAACACTGATAGAACCTATGGAGTTTTATGTATGTGACATGCTTCAATTACTATGTGACATGCTTCAATTACTTCAATCACTATTCTTTCTGATGTTTAATTGTCCCACATTTGAACAGTAGTAGTCCCTTCAATTTGGCACCCATTTTATTCTGCCAAGACTCCACTAATATTTAACAGCTTTCTTGCATTCAATACAAAGATATCTCAGGCTCAATGTGGCCTGAAACATTAGCTAATGTTTCCTGCCCCACATCTGTAATCAACATTTTCCCAAAAGAATATTGGTTTTAGTAGAAAATTGTATTTAAGGCACACAACCTGGAAGTCAATGTTCCTTTGTATTTTTTTACATTGGCCTTTATTATGCATTTTTCAGTAAGTAGGGTATGTATGCACACATAATAAAATAAGTAGAAATATACTGTGTCAACTGTACTGTAAAATTTACTCTAAATCTTATGAAAATGAACTTTAAATATTCAACTTGGGAAAGAGCATTATATTTATTTTAGTTGATTGATAACAAAGGGGCCCAAGTCTCTCATTTCTAGGACATAGTTGTTCCAGCTGATGCTTATATCACACAGTTGTCCTTAGAATATTTCATTTTCTATAGTACAAAATGAAGCCAGATATTTCCAACAGTTCCATTGTTCATGGCTCCCCAGTGACTCTACAAACATCCTGCAAATCGTGTGACCTAGCACATTGCAAACACATGGATGAAACAGCTAAC
This sequence comes from Giraffa tippelskirchi, assembly GCF_054371585.1. Classification (NCBI taxonomy): domain Eukaryota; kingdom Metazoa; phylum Chordata; class Mammalia; order Artiodactyla; family Giraffidae; genus Giraffa; species Giraffa tippelskirchi. The sequence continues at coordinate 70,487,165 of NC_137277.1, forward strand.
CAAGGAGCTGTTATATCCTGACTCACTGTTTATTAATAATTTATTGTTATAGATCAGCACATGCAGAAGAGTAATTAAAATTAAAACAAGATGCATCATTGAAATAAAATGTGTGGGAGAAGAGCCAATATTCTGAATGTAATTAAAAGTGGTATGTGCTCTAGATTTAAATGGTTGAAGGAAATTATCAACTTTTCCGAGGTTACATACCAATTATCTTCTTCAAAACCTGAACATATGATCAACCAGATCCAAGAGAAAGAATGAGGAATTGTTACCGAAAGCAGGGTCTAGCTGCTTGTTGCTCAAAAACTAATAAAGAGGCCAGGTTGGTGGATAGGAAACTTTGGTCTATTCTAGATGTCTGCAACCAGGAAAGGAGGGTGGTGAGACACAGGGCAGATGTCTGTCCAAAGGCCAACTACCCTAGACAGAGGAAGGGTGCTACATACAGAGACAGCATAGTCAGCTCTGACAGTTATCTTAAAATCTGTCATTGGTAGTCTGACCAGCATCATCTTGATTGTTTTAGGTAAGTCAAGTCCAGGGTTGGTTTTTTTCCCATTTCATTGAGGCTAATTCTCAGAATTGTGGCAGCTTTGCCATGGCTATAGTCTGATCATCACGTAGTTAATTTTTCCAACCTGGTGGGGGTTTCAGTACTTATAAGACAGCATACAGTATATGTTCAGAATATTATCTACAGCCCTTGAGAAGGAATTAAAAGTATTTGACTTTGCTTAGTGACTACATTATTGTTATTTGGTCTCTCTTGACTGTTTTCTTTTGTTTCAGCATTTTCTCATTTCTCTGATTAAACTTCTTCTTTGGCTAAAGTTTTTCCACAGATAAAAGGCAGGCTGAGGACATGGGGTTGGGGGCAAGAACCAAAGGATCTTGCTCCATTTTAAAATGAGTAAGCTTTTTGGATGGCACTGTATCCCTCTGTGCTCTGGTACCTTAACTGTTCTAGCAATCCATGATAGCTTACAGATTAATGTGCTTGGAAAAATTTTATAGGGATCTACATGAATTCATATTGTACTGACATCACCCTGCATTTACCAGTTGCACATGTACTCATTCAACTTACAGAAACATGTGTTGTAAAAACACACTGGCTTAATTATCCATATGCAGTAACTGCACAGGGTTTCCCCAGTGGCTCAGTGGTAAAGAAACTACCTACAATGCAGGAGTCACAGTAGATGTGGGAGAAGAACCCCTGGAGAAGGGCATGGAAACCCATGCCAGTATTCTTACCTGGAGACTCCCATCGATAGAGAACCCTGGCGGGCTATAGTCCATAGGGTCGCAAAGAGTCGAACATGACTGAAGCAACTTAGCACACACCTACAGTAAGTATACAGACAGGTTAATGGTTGGGCTCACCTTTTTCTTTAGCAGAAATGCTGCGGATTTTATATTCATATGATGAAAATAAATAGATGTACATACAGTGTTTCATCTATGAGGAAGTCATTTCCAATCTGGTAAATTTCTATAATGAGATGTGAATGTGATGTTATCCTTTGGGTAGTAGATGTAGGACAAAATTTCATGTGAAACAGAGCTAAAATGTCTTTCTAGTAGACCTAGTAAAAACAAAATTCCCTAGCATTCCTCTGCCGTATAATGAATTGCCTACTCTGTATTAGATAAACTTTTGTTGAATGGATAAATTAAAAAGTAAAACTCGTTAATTAAGAGCTATTATTATCAGCCCCCAGTATATTACTCTATTTGGTTTCTTATTTTAAAATTCAAGAGTGGTTAATTTAAAATGTTGCATTAGTTTCTGGCTACAGCAAAGTGATTCAGTTACATATGTGTGTGTGTGTGTGTGTGTATTATATAAATATATATAATATATATATATATATTTCATTTTCTTTTCCATTATAGTTTATTAGGAGATATTGAATGTATCACTAGTTCCCTGTTCTATACAATAGGTTCTTGTTGTTTATGTATTTTATGTATAGTAGTTTATATTTGCCAGTCCCAAGCTTTATCCTTCCCTTCCCTTTCCCCTTTGGTAAGCACAAGTTTGCTTTCTATGTCTGTCTGTGACTCTGTTTACTTCTAGGGATTGAAACATTGGTGGCAGCTCTTTTTGTGCTTCCCAGGTGGCTCAGTGATAAAGAAACTGCCTGCCAACGCAGGAGACACCTGAGATGCAGATTCAATCCCTGGGTTGGGAATATCCCCTAGAGGAGGAAATGGCAACCCACTTCAATATCTTTGCCTGGGAAATCCTATGGACTGAGGAGCCTGATGGACTACCATCTATGGATAGCAAAAGAGTTGATACAACTAAGCACAATACCAGTAGCAGTTGTCCAGTGCCAACATTGGTGCTTACAAGCACTCTGATGGAAAATTTCTTCTAGCCTATTAGCAGGGGCTTATTCCATCTGCCAGTGAGCCTGTAGCAGCTGCACAAGCCAGAGATGCAACCAGCCATGCTGGGGTCCTGCCCCACCCACCAGAGTATCTGCAACAAATGCAGGAGGCAAGGCCAGTCAGAAAGGGCAGGGGCCAGTCATGCCTACTATCCCACCCATGGTAGCTGGCTCTACCACAGCCGAAGAGGGAATGCAGTTGACATAGGGGACACCACTAGAAGACCTAGCCCTGGTGGCCAGCAGGGACCTTAGTGCTTGACCCAGGGGACAGCTACATGGACCACTTCTTCAAGATTGGGAGATTTAACAAACCTACATAATACATAGAAATAAACACAGAGAATTTGGAAAATGAGAGACAAAGGAATATCTTCCAAATGAAAGACAAGACAAAAACCTTAGAAAAAGAATGAAAGAAAGTGAGAAAAACAATCTAGCCAATAAATAGATCAAAATAATAATCATAAAGCAACAGTTAGAACTGGACATGGAACAATAGACTGGTTCCAAATAAGAAAAGAAGTATGTCAAAGCTGTATATTGTCACCCTGCTTATTTAACTTATATGCTGAGTACATCATGAGAAATGCTGGGCTGGAGGAAGCACAAGCTGGAATCAAGATTGCTGGGAAAATATCAATAACCTCAGATATGCAGATGACACCACCCTTATGACAGAAAGTGAAGAGGAACTAAAAAATATCTTGATGAAAGTGAAAGAGGAGAGTGAAAAAGTTGGCTTAAAGCTCAACATTCAGAAAACTAAGACCATGGCATCTAGTCCCATCACTTCATGGGAAATAGATGGGGAAACAGTGACAGACCTTATTTTGGGGGGCTCCAAAATCACTGCAGATGGTGATTGCAGCCATGAAATTAAAAGATGCTTACTCCTTGGAAGGAAAGTTATGACCAACCTAGACAGCATATTAAAAAACAGAGACATTACTTTGCCAACAAAGGTCTGTCTAGTCAAGGCTATGGTTTTTCCAGTGGTCATATATGGATGTGAGAGTTGGACTATAAAGAAAGTTGAGTCCGAAGAATTGATGCTTTTGAACTGTGGTGTTGGAGAAGACTCTTGAGAGTCCCTTGGACTACAAGGAGATCCAACCAGTCCATCCTAAAAGAGATCAACCCTGGGTGTTCATTGGAAGGACTGATGTTGAAGCTGAAACTCCAATACTTTGGCCACCTCATGTGAAGAGTTGACTCATTGGAAAAGACCCTGATGCTGGGAGGGATTGGGGGCAGAAGGAGAAGGGAATGACAGAGGATGAGATGGCTGGATGGCATCACCGACTCGATGGACATGAGTTTGGGTAAACTCTGGGAGTTGGTGATGGACAGGGAGGCCTGGCGTGCTGCGATTCATGGGGTCGCAAAGAGTAGGACACAACTGAGCGACTGAACTGAACTGAATAATCATAAAGGTGCTTACTGAACTTGAGAAAATAAGAGATGAACATAGTGAGAATTTCAACAAAGAGAAAAAAAATAATAAAGGACCAATGATAGCTGAATAATACAATAACTGAAATAAATATGCCAGAAGGAATTAACAGACTAGGTAATACAGAGGAATGTGTGAGCTCCATGGAGGATTGTTGTTCAGTCGGTCTGTCATGTCTAACTCTTTGTGACCCCATGGACTGCAGCATGCCAGGCCTCCCTGTCCATCACCCTTTCCTGAAGTTTACCCAGGAAGTCCATTGCATTGGTGATTCCATACAACAACCTCATCCTCTGTTACCCCCTTCTCCTTCTGCCCTCAATCTTTCCCCAAATCAGGGTCTTTTCCAATGAGTCAGCTCTTCACATCAGGTGACCAAAATACTGGAGCTTCAGCTTCAGCATCAGTCCTTGCAGTGTGTATTCTGGGTTGGTTTCCTTTAAGATTGACTGGTTTGATCTCCTTGCTGTCCAAAGGACCTGGAGGATAGAATAGTGTTAATCACTCACTGGCACAGTGAAAAGGGAAAAAAATTTTTAAAAAAATAAAGGATAGTTTAAGAGGACTTTGAAGTAACATCAGGAAAGCCAGCATTCATATTACAGGAATCCCAGAAGGAGAAGAGAGAGAAAGGGGCAAGAAAAATGTATTTTACAAAATCGTTGATGGAAACTTCCTTAACCTAGAGAAGAATACAGATATCCAGGTCCAGGAAGCACAGAGAGTCTCAAACAAGATCCCCAAAGACACCCAAACTAAGACATATCATAAGCAAAATGGCAAGAGTTAAAGATGAAGAGAATTTTAAAAGCAGCAAAAGAAAAACAAATTGTCACACACAAGGGAACTCAAACACAAAGGAGGCAATAATATACAATGAGGAAAACTGGTACATGCAGAATAATCAAACTGAACTAGTTTCCCACATCATAATCAAAAATAAACTTGAAATGGATTAAAGATTGGAATGTAAGACCTGAAACCATAATATTTTAGAAGAAAACATAGGCAGCAAGTTTTTTACAGCAGCCTTAGCAATATTTTTTTGCATCCATCTCCTTAGACAAGGCAAACAAAGCAAAAGTAGACAAATGGGACCACGTTAAACTAAAAATTACACAGCAGAAGAAACCATCAATAAAATGATAAGGTTACCTATTGAATGGGAGAAGGTATCTGCAAGTAATACATTCATTAAGGGGTTAATATTCAAAATGTGTGAAAAACTCATACAAAGCAATATCCAAAAAATAAAAAATGGTAAGAGAAACTTGTATAGACATCTAACAGATGTCTAACAAAGAAGATGTCTTCATTTGCCAAAGAAGACATATGTATGGCAAATTGACACATGAAAAGATGCCCAACATCTATAGTCATCATGGAAATGCAAATCAAAACCACAATGAGATATTACTTCACACTTGTCAGAATGGCTATTATCAAAAGGGCAAGAAACATGAAACATTGGTGAGGATGTGGAGAAAAAGGCACACTTGTGCATTGTTGGTAGGACTCTAAATTTGTGCAACCAGTTTGGAAAATAGTATGGAGGTTCTTTACCAAATTAAAAATAAAACTGCCACACAATCTAGCAATTTCACTTCTGGGTATTTTTTTCTCAAGAAAGCAAAAACACTAGTTTGAAAAGATACATGCCTCCAATGTTCATAGTAGCATTACTTACAACTGCCAAACTAAGGAAGCAACCAAAGTGTCCATCAACAAATGAATGAATAAGGAAGATATGGTACAGATATACAATGAAATCATACTCAACCAAAAAAAAAAAGAGAGAGAGAGAATGAAATCTTACCAATTGGGACATGGATGGATGTAGAGGGTATCATGCAAAGTGAACTAAGTCCTATAAATAAAGATAAATACCATATGACTTCACTTAAATCTGGAATCTAAGAAACGAAACAAAATGAATTGAAAACAGATTTGGATATAGAGAAAAAATGGGAGTTGCTAAAGGAGAGGAGTGCAGGTTGGGCAAAGAGGTGAAGATGATTAAGAATTACAAACTTCCAGTATAAAATAAATAAGTCATGGGATGTAATATAAATCATAAAGAACCTGGCCAATAATATTATAGCATCTTTTTATGGAGAAAGTGGTTAGTAGGTTTATAGTGATGTTGTTTAGTTGCTCAGTTGTGTCTGACTTTTGAGACCCCATGAACTTCAGCATACCAGACTTCCCTGTCCTTCACCATCTCCAGGAATTTGCTCAAGCTCATGTCCATTGAGGCAGTGAGCCATCCAACCATCTTGTCCTCTGTTATCTCCTTCTCTTGCTGCCTTCAGTCTTTCTCAGCATCAGGATCTTTTCACATCAAGTGGCCAAAGCATTGGAGCTTCAGCTTCAATATTAGTCCTTCCAATGAATATCCAGGACTGATTTCCTTTAGGACTGACTGGTTGGATCTTGCTGTCCAAGGGACTTTCAAGAGTCTTCTCCTACACTACAGTTCAAAAGCATCAATTCTTCAGTGCTCAGCCTTCTTTATGATTCAGCTCTCACATCCATATATGATTACTGGAAAAACCATAGCTTTGACTATACAGACCTTTGTTAATGTCTCTGCTTTTTAATATGCTGTTTAGGTTTGTCATAGCTTTTCTTCCAAGGAACAAGCATCTTTTAATTTCATGACTGCAATCACCACCTGCAGTGATTTTGGAGCCCCCAAAATAGAATCTCTCACTGTTTCCATTGTTTCCCCATTTATTTGCCATGAAACGATGGTACTGGATGATTATTTTATAATATAGTTAAATGTTGAATCACTGTCTCGTACACCCGAAACTATCTATCAATTACATTTCAACTTTCTTAAAAAGCTAAAGATTGTACGGTAAGGAAATGAAAAATTTTTGTCTTAAAATATGACAAGTAGATTAAAATGTTGTGATAGATTCTTAGGCTTTGTCATCTTACACAATTAAAACTTAAGCATTGAGATGAGATGAGATGAGATGCTTGTGCTCAGTTGTGTCTGACTCTTTGTGACCCCATGGACTAGCCTGCCAGGCTCCTTTGTTCGTGGAATTTTCCAGGGAAAAATACTGGAGTGGGATCCCATTTCCTTCTCTAGGGGATACCCCTGACCCAAGAATCAAACCCAAGTCTCTTGTGTCTGTTGCATTGGCAGGCGGATTCTTTAACATATTCTAAAAACCAAGATGCATGACCATTATAGAGTCCTTTGGGGAAACACATGAATATTTGCTTCTCATTTTTAGATATCCTCTCTCATTTATTGGTATCTTCTTTCATTTCTCCTTAACATGAGCTAGAAAGAAAAATTATGCAAATATATATTACTATTTTTATTGTAGAGCCTATGTGTCATCATTCACATGCAAAACCCCATAATGATGAATTTAATACAAGCTTAGTGATTTTTAGTCAAAATAAGCTGTTAGAAAGAAATTTAGTATTAGAATTCATGAAATGTTCCCATAGACCTACAGATAAAACAGCCAAAAACTGTATATGAAGGGGGGTGGGGGTGGTGAACCTTAGAGCCTATTATTAAATCGGAAAGAACACCAATTTCCTTCTATCCCCATGCATCTTCCCACAAGTTCCTGGGTGCTGACTGTGCAATGGGTGCTCTGGGAATTTAGGTTTGTTTTCCCAGTAAAACTTGAACTGTAAGTGAGGCAAGAAAGCAAAAATGGAAGGATGGTTTTTAGCTGATGTTCTTAATGAAAGATTTCTAGGGTACACGTAGGTGTGATCTTAGTTCAATGATTCTATCATCACACAAGCTGTTTGTCAGTGTGTGACAAAGACCAAGAAAATTGTTCACAAAGGAGCATTCAGAAGACTGGGCCTTTAGCAGAGCCAGGGAAATAACTTTGCTACTGGCAAGTACCTTCTAATAATTGTTTTCTTGTAATTACATATTCAAATCTTAACGCTCCTTACTTGGCTGAAGTCTGTCTAGTCTGTTCATCTTAAATTAAGTAATATTTAAATAAATAGAAGTTAAAATAAGTTTAAACAACAATTTAAATCAGATTAGTTTTAAAAGTTTTATAAAACCAAGATAACAATCTTTGTAGTCACTGAACTTGTCTTCTGTTTATCTATCAATCATCTATTTATCTATCTATACTCCACTGTGCTTCAATAATTAAGGGATTTTTAAAATAGAAAAAATATATATATGATAAATATATACATAAAACTACATTTATTTTTCCATAATTAGTTTGGTAAAGTCTAACTATATTGTTCCAAAGAAGAACAAATTTTCACGATAATTAAGTTGTGCCAACTTCTGAATGAATGTGGCATATATGTCCAGGAGGTCCAAAACCTGCTGGGATACAGAATGAACATCAGTGTTGAGATTATCCAATTGACAGGAGACAGGTATAGAATGTAATAATCTGTGACCAAATGGTGGCTCAGATGGTAAAGAATCTGTCTGCAATGCAGAAGACCTGGGTTTGATTGCTGGGTCAGGAAGATCCCCTGGAGAACCGAATGGCTACCCACTCCAGTATTCTTGCCTGGGAAATCCCATGGACACAGGAGCCTGCAGGCTGTAGTCCATGGGGTCTCAAAGAGTCGGAAAGGACTGACCAGCTAACACTACCCAATCGACAGGAGACAGGGATAGAAGTTAAGTTTCTAAATGTAATGTAATAGTCTGTGAACAAATCTAGCAACCTCATCTTTAAATTATTTAACAACAAAGGATGATTATGTTTCATAGAATGACAATGTGTGGTTTTTGGAGCTTTTGATGGATTTATAGCCTCAGGTATAAGAACACTGATCATTCATCAGGTACTGGACAGAGTTCCAGAGATTTTCTTCCTCATTGAGACATCTGGGGGAAAAAAAATGTGCCTCTGGATGCAAGAGAACTGCTCAAGACAACAGGGAAAAGAATTATTTCTTTATTTTCTTAGAAGTCTTTTAGTATCTGCTCTGAGTTCTGAATCAGATACAGTAATAGTCTTGGAAATCAAAGGTAAAGCCTCTAAGTTAGAATAATTTATAATTGAGCAAATACAGGTACAGATTGCCAAGTAAGACACGCAAGAAAGAGACATAGTACTAATAATTTCAGAGGTATAGGCTATCAAAAAAAAAAAAATACCAAGAAGGCAGGGAGAGAGAGGTTCAAGATATTCCCTGTGCTTCCCCATGTTCTTCATTTCTATGTGGACATGTTCTGTCTGGTCCAGAATAATGGCTGAGGGCACCAACCAAGGTGTGGCAGAGTTCTTCATATAGCAAGGAACATTAAGTTATTTAAGTATGAAATATCTTTTTCTTTTATATATATATTCTGAGTTATATAGCTTACATCACATTCTCTAGTCATAGAGACCATTTGCACTGGTCATAGCAAACACCCTCTTCCAACAACACAAGAGAAGACTCTATATATGGACATCACCAGATGGTCGACACAGAAATCAGATTGATTATATTCTTTGCAGCCAAAGATGGAGAAGCTCTATACAGTCAGCAAAAACAAGACCGGGAGCTGACTGGGGCTCAGATCACGAACTCCTTATTGCCACATTCAGACTTAAATTGAAGAAAGTGGGGGAAACCACTAGACCATTCAGGTATGACCTAAATCAAATCTCTTATGATTATACAGTGGGAGTGAGAAATAGATTTAAGGGACTAGATCTGATAGACAGAGTGCTTGATGAACTATGGACGGAGGTTCGTGACATTGTAGAGGAGACAGGGAGCAAGACCATCCCCAAGAAAAAGAAATGTTAAAAAGCAAAATGGCTGTCTGAGGAGGCCTTACAAATAGTTGTGAAACAAAGAGAAGTGAAAAGCAAAGGAGAAAAGGAAAGATACACCCATTTGAATGCAGAGTTCCAAAGAATAGCAAGGAGAGGTAAGAAAGTCTTCCTCAGCGATCAATACAAAGAAATAGAGGAAAACAATAGGATAGGAAAGACTAGAGATCTCTTCAGGAAAATTAGATATACCAATGCAAAGATGGGCACAATAAAGGACAGAAATGCTATGGACCTAACAGAAGCAGAAGATATTAAGAAGAGGTGGCAAGAATACACAGAACTACTATACAAAAAAGATCTTCACAACCCAGATAAGCATGATGGTGTGATCACTCACCTAGAGCCAGACATCCTGGAATATGAAGTCAAGTAGGCCTTAGGAAGCATCACTATGAACAAAGCTAGTGGGGGTGATGGAATTCCAGCTGAGCTGTTTCAAATCCTAAAAGATGATGCTGTGAAAGTGCTGCACTCAATATGTCAGCAATAATCCTTTAGTTATGGGCATCTGGATAAGAATATTCAGATAAGATTTCTTCCTCCTAGTAAATATTAGATTTTTTACTCAGAGGTTCAAAGATTAAGGCAGTAAGACTGAATAACTTGTCTTCCTTTTATCCTCCACTTTTATCCCCCAGTATTCTACCACTCCCTGAGAAGGGAAAGAATGGACTGCAGGCCAACTCTTTGAATTCCTTCAGCCCACAAACATATTCAGGAAGACAGACAAGGACAATCAGTGTTGCCATAATCTCTGCTTAGCCTGGAATCATGTTAATCATAGCTAATGTTTTATTGAGTGTTTACTTTGGGAACGGCACTTCTCCAGATGCCTTCCAATCATTAGTTCATTTAGTCTTTACAGCAACCCCATATAGTAGGTACAAATAAATCTGAGGAACAAACTGTTTAAGAAACTTGTTGAAAGTACACAGAAGATAAGTAGTAGAGCTTGGAATTAAACTTTGGCAAAACATCTCCACAGCCCACTCATTTAATCAAATGTTCACTGCTTTATGATGCTCTTGAAATTCTCAGTAGAGCACATAAACCTTTACTAGTCCATGGAGGGGTATGAGAAAAGGCTTCCATAGCAGATGACACAGGAGCCAACTTTTGAATAATGACAGTTGACTAATGGGTGGTGGAAAATGCAAAGGGAACAACTTTTACTGAAGGTTTATTCAACTTGAAGAACTGCTTCTATCTTTAGGCCTGTTTCCAAAAGTAAAGATTTTTACAGTTTCCTGAGAAATCTTAAAAAACAAGCACATATTCTGTTTTAACCTCCCAAACCAAATAAACATTTAAATTATTCAATACTTAAAATAGAAACCCAAAGTTATGCTTCATTTAATCAAATATTACAAAATGAGTGTGAACTAACTATTTCTAAGTAAGTTAGAGGACCACATAATTAAAAACAACCCTCTAAGGGAAAGGCAAGATAGTGCTGTAGAACACCCTGAGCTCACCTTCTCCCATGAACATACTGAATATTCACCTATATCTCGAGCAATTCCTCCTGATAAAGACCTGAGGGCTAATTGAACAGCTATTGCTCAAAGAAGGACCACAGAGTAATGAATTAAAAGACAGAGACACTGTATCCATGGGAACCCCACCCTACATGAGGGTGACCTGCAGTGAGCAGAGATATAGCTGAGGGACTTAATCATAGTCTTGCCAGCCTGCCCTGAGATGCAGCAAAAAAAACCCCAACAGCTTCAGGGGCATCTATACTATACATAAACCAAATCTATTTACTAACCCTAGAGCTTTTGCCAAATAAGCAGGGAACTTCTGGAGCCCCTGCTAGGGTTGGAGGCACTCATAAGTGTCATTATTGGAATCCCCCTCAGGACTATCCCCAGCTGCTCCAGCTTCAGCTCCAGCTATCCAATCAAGGCAGCCTTGGGTCCAGCACTCCCAAGGGCCTGCCTCTGTCCTGGACTTGCTCCAGCCCCAGCTGGCCTGCCACATCCACCAGGCACAAGCAGTCTACACAGGGTGAGCTCCCACACAAGGCCGTTCCTTTAAGACCAGGAAAGGTAGCTGTTTTTGCCTAATTCATGAAAACAAAAAGCAAAGTCAAACAAAATGAGGAGACAGAAGAATATGTTCCAAAGTAAAGAACAAGATAAAGCGCTAAGGAAAAACAACCTAATGAAATGCGGATGAATAATTTATCTGATAAAGAATTCAAAAAACAGTCATAAGGATGTCCATGAAACCCCGAGAAGAATGGAGGGACTCAGTGAGAACGTCAACAAAGATTGAGAAATATTAGAAAAAATCAAAATGAATACATTAACTGAAATTTTAAAAAAAATCTCGAGGGAATCAACAGCAGAGATTATACGGGTAACAAAGATGGCCACTCTCCCCACTTTTATTCAAATGAATTGGAAGCCCAAGTCACAGCCATCGTAAAAAAAAGAGAGAGAAGTAAAAGGAATCCAAACTGAAGCAAAACTGTCACTGTTTGCAGATGATACGATACTATATATAGAAAACCCTAACATGAATGCACGCATGCTCAGTTGTGCCCAAGTCTTTGTGACCCCATGGACTGCAGCCCACCAGCCTCCTCTGTCCGTGGGATTATCTAGGCAAGAGAATGTTGGAGTGGGTTGCCATGTCCTCCTCCAGGGGCTTTTCCTGACACAGGGATTGAACCCGCTTCTCCTTCATCTCTTGCATTCTTTACCACTGTGCCACCTAGGAAGGCCTTCACCGATGGACAGTTCTGTTAAATGTGTCATTTTGACATTCTGCTATATCAATCTACTCACTCTTTGAAAGCTAGAATGCATATATTTCTCAGCTTTTTTCAGAGGTTACACAATATCTTTCTTTCCACTTACATATTTCTATTTCTCTTTCTATTTCTAGTTTTCTTTCAAAAGAGCTCCAAATTATTGTGAAGTATGTTTATGTTATTGTTTGTATCTCGAATTTGTCACCATAGTGAAATCCTGGTAATAGTCATAGATGGTTGCTTCTTTTTGATGGAAAAGAGTGAGGTTTCCAGAGGGAATAGGTAACTTCAAGGCGTATAAAACATATTAACTGTTATTAACATAATTTTATCTAGCTCCCAACAACCTGCATTTCCTTTAAGCTGTTTTCTTAGAAAAGTTGCAGCAGCAAGCTAACTTTTCTCCCTATCTTTCTTCCTTTGTCCTTCTTGTTATGAAATGCACTCTCTGCCTACCCAGCTGTGCTGGCGAGGTATCAGGAGTATGAATCACTGCCTGGTGTTCACACACGAACAGGAACTAACACACACACAAAAGTAAAAGGCATTGCTCTTGGATTTTGTTTACAGCCAAACATCAGGGAAAGGAGGCAATTGTGTGATTTTTAATGAGGTATGATTATGTATTTCTTTCTATTAGGCAATGATATTGATATTTTCTGTTAGTTGTACAAGAGATGGAATTGGAAGAGAGAAATAGTCTTCACAGATATCTCTTGATTATATTTTAGCTAGGAAATCTCTTGACAATGTTAGCAAATGTTTTCATTAAAATGTCACAAAGGCAAAACATCACTGAGAAAGTATTAACTAAATATGGTTTCTCAAATCCGCGCAACCATTTGGTAACATATGTGTATATTTCTTTCTGTCCTTAAATCTCTGTTTATATATTAATTAGAATTACAGAATCTGAGACCTGGAGAGAATCTTATAAAATATATTTTTAAAGATAGAAAAATCAAGTTCTAGTAATCTTAAGGGGTTTACTCAGCCCCATACTGATAAATTTTGTCAGGATCAAAGCTAGCACTCAATCTCATAATCCAGTTTACTGTGACTTTCAGTACACTCCTTCTGTAATTCCCCCCTCCCCTGGTCTAGTAATCAGCAATGAAAATAACTCAATGAATCATTGGTGGCAGTGTTTAATTTGTCCTACATTGTCCGATAATTGAATTATCAGGTCCCCATGTCACAACTTGCCTTTGGAGTTAAGTAGGTTAAACACCTTGGTTAAACAATATGACAGGACTCAGAAGGTTCTAATTAAAGAACAATTGTACATCTTATTGCCAATCAGAAGAGAAACAGATTCATAAACATATTCTCATGCCTTGTAGATGACAAAGCTTTAATAAAGCCAGTTGGCTGAAATATTTCTTTTTCTCTCTCTCTCTTGCTCCCGAAGGAGGCGAAGGATGAAAAGAGTCCAAGGGCAAAAGTGAATCTGAGGATGAAGTAATGCCACGTAGCTTCTCAGGAAAAAAAAAAAAAATCAGGCCATATCTTTCAGAAAATAAAGGCATGAATCCTACATTCTAAAGGTTCAAGAAATTGAGATCTCTCTGCAACAATCTCCAAACTATGTTATATTTTCCGTTCTGTTTTTACAGCCTTATTAATTACATTCCTAAAAAAGAGAGCTCTAATTTGCCTTTTGTAATGTGGACTATGCTGCCTAGATGCAAAGCTAATTCCATGTAAAGAATGGGGACATGGGTTCACTATGAGAACTATGTAGTTATGTAATTAAATATTTATGTGATGCATACTTTGTATGTCAATGTTTAGTTCAATATAGAGTTTTCCATTGAGAACTCAGTATTCCAGCAACAAGGACCAAAAGGCTTGCTACAAGTCTAGTTTTACTGATCATGTTAGAAATAGTTACTGTCCTTTATCTTGTGAGCTCAGATGGTTAAGTATTGTGTAAATATTCTTGACCAAGTGACTACTGTTATTTTTTCTCTGACTCTTTGTAGAACCCAATAGCTAATTCCATTTACTGAAGCCTCCTTGGTTAAGGGTTCTGGAAAGTTTCAAGTACATATAATAAAAAACAGTGATGAACTAACTTAGGAATGCAATTTTACAAAGTTGTCATGAAAACAGCAAACCTATTAAAGAGAAGGAAAAGTCGTGAAGTACAGTAAAAATGTCTATCTTAGTAGAAGAGAAGAGAACAGTGAGTATTTCAGCCTTTCCCTGGTCCTCCTTTGCCCATATATTTCCCTTTCCTGAATTTAAGAGCATGTATTAGGAAACTAAGAGATGGGATGGCTTTCATGGGATAAATGAAAAGAGACAAGAAGGAAAACTGGTAGGGTTGGGGGGAAGTAGAAGGATGGAAGAGAGAATTCTAGAGCCTACAATGCCTATGTGCATGTTTAGTCACTCAGTCGTGTCCGACTCTTCGCAACTCTATGGACTATGGCCCTCCAGGCTCCTTTGTCCATGGAATTCTCCAGGCAAGAGTACTGGAATGGGTTGCCATTTACTTCTCCAGGGGATCTTCCTGACCCAGGGATCGAACCTACTTCTCCTGAATTTCCTGCATCGGCGAGCAGTACCACTGTACCACCTGGGAAGCCCCTAAAGCCTAGAGTGTGTGTGTGAGTGTTCAGTTGCTTTAGTTGTGTCCAACTCTTTGCAACTGCATGAACCGTAGCCTGCCAGGCTCCTTGTCCATGGAATTTTCCAGGCAAAAATTCTGTAGTGGGTTGCCATTTCTTTCTCTAGAGGATCTTCCTGACCCAGGGATCAAACCCACATCTCCAGAGTCCCCTGCATTGCTGGAGATTCTTTACTGCTGAGCCACTGGGGAAGCCCAAAGCCTAGAGTAGCCATTGACAATTGCAAGCTTTTGCCCTGGGGTAAGAGGTATGACGGCTTCCCAGTGGTTCAGAGGGTAAAGAATCTGCCTGTAATGAGGGAGACCTGGCTTCGATCCCTGGATCAGGAAGGTCTCCTGGAGAGGGGCATGGCAATCCACTCCAGTATTCTTGCCTGGAGAATACCTTGAACAGAGGAGCCTGGTGGGCTATGGTCCATGGGATCGCAAAGAGTCAGACACGACTGAGTGACTAACACTAACTAACAAGAGATGTTTACTGGTTTTTGGTCTGGAGACAATTTTGTCTTGAAAATACTGAAAGGTGAGGTTGGCACACAGAGATCAAAACAGATATTGCTAAGAACTCATCTTCAACTGTTGGCTCAAAGACAGAGGATTAATGAGCCTGTAAATATATTTATATATCTGTAAGTCTGCTCAAAAAGTACAAGTGCTCCAAACTCTCATTCCAATATGAAGTTTGAATTTCCCTTGTGTCATGTTTTGGAACCTTTGCCCAGCCAGGCCAGTCTGCCTCTTCCAAATGACTCACTTTTATTTCAGATGATTTGCTTGCTGCTATTCTTTCCCAGAGAACAGGATTGTCACTTCTCAGAAATGCTATTTGAAGTTACATTTTTCCAGGTAGATTAGACAGAGATTATGCAAGCAAATAAATGCAATGTCACATGAAAGGAGGAGGAAAAAATGTTATTTAATAAAATTCAGAGCATCATCTGTGGGATTCCTTACATCTTCGATAGTGATAAATTCATTTCTGGGGTGCACTACTCTCATTTAGGAAACTCTTTAATAGGCTTTGTAGGTATAGGAAATAAAGCATATATAGGGAAAAATTAAGAAAATACACAAATTTTTATGTAATGAAGTAACAGGTGTTGCCTTAGAGAGTGTTTCATTTTTGTTTATGCAATTTGTTATATGTGGATTTATTCTGCGTTGGATTTATACTGTGTTGTTGGTTAGTAGAATGGGGAGGCGAGATGATGAGCAGAGAACTTCTTACTATTCTGAAGTTCTAAAGGCCTCAGAACAGATCTGTGCCTAAGGAGAGGGCATAATAAAGCCCTCTTTTCTAAGAATGGTTGAGAAACTTGAGAAACATGATATTGATATCCAGTTTTCAATTATTTAATGTCCTGAACTGGGATTCTCCTCCATCAACTTCACAGTTCTGTACTGTGTAATACACACACTAACTCAGTATTAATGAGGAATTAATGATTTATGTCCACACCGGGGACCAAATGGTATGGAGAGAGGGTAGCATCTGGCATCAATAGTGAGGAATGAGGCCACGGTGATTAAAGGGAAGCCAGGAGTTCAGCAGGAGAGATAAGAGTGACCAAGAGAAAAGATATGTGTCCTGGTATACTTCAGAATTATGACAGAGGGCTCAGGACTTACTACAGTTACCTTAGATGAAAGAGGATTTGGAGACATTTGGATTACCTAGGAAAACATGTTATCAAATTATTTCAAGATGTTGAAAATATAAAATTAGAGCTCCAAAATAACTCTGAATTATGTTTCTAAAGTAATGAGCTTCCAATGGTTTAGAAAGCAAATCATTTTTCTTCTGAGAGAACCCAGAAGATGGGAGAAGCAGGGAGTAACCAAAGAGAGAAGATGGTCTGTTGCCCATCTTAGGCGACTTGGTACAGAGGATTATGTTGCTAAAGGGAAAAGAAAGAGCTGGTTTGTGTCAGCTTCAGCCTCAGCCATGTGCTTAGTCATCTAAGAGTGAAAGCTCTGTACTGTCTTCAAGGGCATGGTTAAAGAGCTACACATATTTAAAATTCATTTCCATATCTTTTAACTGGTCATAGATAAACAGACTGAAGACTGGGGATATATTAGAAATTTGAGTCTTTGACTTTTAAAAAAAAGGAACAGACACATTTTATGGAGTTTTATGAGTTATGAACAAAGAATTATCTAGAACTATGTTACTTGTCTAAATCAGTTTAAATGAGTATTTTAATATGATTTTATAAAGCTGATTTGAATAAACTTTAAGTTCCTCAAGGTTGCCTATGTATTGATTCTCTTGGCAGCTTGGAGTGCCTAATATTTAATAGTCACTTGAATAAATTTATTAATAAAATAATTCAGAGAAATGTTAATAAGTGAATTGTTCAAAAATTTTAAAATAGAAAAATATCTTTGGGAGCTATAATTTGATCAATTTATGCAAATAATATAAATAGATAGGCATGCATTTACATTTAACCCAGTGAGTGATCATAGGTCTCAATAACACTTTTGAGAACAGCCTGTAAAGATTATAACACAGATTTTCACTTCTTTTATTTTGCACTAAAATCAGCCATATTAAAAAAAAATTCCAAATTATTTGTGAGACAGAATTATGGGTCCTCTGAAGCATATAAAGTTACTCTAAGGTGTTGAGGAATATTTTTATTCTCTGATGATTTGAATTCCAGTAAAAGTGAAACTCTCCAGAATTAGCGTCTGAGTTCATGAAGTCTCATTTTCCTGTCAGCTTTCATGGTCAGAACCTAAATGGGAGCATATCACATCTCCAAACCTGAAATATGTATTTTATTTTCCACAGTACTGTACACATTAAGGCTGCTACTTATACACCAAGATATCTCAAGGGTAAACTGAGGCTCTTTGTTCTCTTTTATCGTAGTTACTTGTTCAGATAGAATATTACAGTTCTGACTGAGATATATGTTATATTATTATGAAAAAGGGGATACCTTTTACTCTCAGTTTGATATCCCCTTAAAGGATCAGAGTTTTTCTATTTAGTTCTATTTGTATCCACAGATGATTCTTTGATGATTTTAGCTAGACCTGTGGGTCATGATAACTGGAAAAAGCATGTGAGATGTTGACTTATGGAATGATCATCCAGAGCATTGTTATGTGATACAGAGCTTGGCATATTAGTAAAACCAAATATAATTCCTTTATATCAGGTGTTGCATTTTATCTGGGTTGCCAAAACATGACATGATTCATATGTATTTTAAACATGTTTCTCTCTGTAATATGTATTATAAAATATATACTGCTTAGTCATTTAGTCTTGTCCGATGCTTTGTGACCCTTTGGACTGCACACCACCAGGCTCCTCTGTCCATGGAATTCTCCAAGCAAGAATACTGGAGCGGGTTGCCATTTTCCTCCTCCAGGGAATCTTCCCAACCCAAGGATTGAACTCAAGTCTTCTGTGTCTCCTGCACTGCAGGCAGATTCTCTACCTGCTGAACCATGTATTATGTAAATACATTATATATACATATATATATATATATATACACACACACACACATATATTTTCAAATATCATGTAAGTGAATAGAAAAGATGACATTTACCAGAAGATTAATCTGATAATGTGAAGCATCATTTTAAGAAGTACAGAGTATGATGGATAGAGACAAAAATTTAGATATATCTTATCATAGTATGTTTATATGTATTATTACACATTTCTATTTATTTATATGCTGTAAGGAACATACATTTGTTTATGGAATGTGTTTTATTATAATTATAATTTATACAAACACACATACTGGCAAAATTATAAATAATGCTTCCTACACCACTGTATTACTATGAGAAAAAATTTAACAGAATTTTGTAAGTAATCTGTTAAACATGCTTTAAGAGAATCATTTTGATATTTGATGAGTTTTGTTTTATTAATGAAAAAGTTCTTTGACAGAAAATGAGATATAATCCATGATAAGATTATTGAGAAGTAACAAATAGTCTTATTTTCCTTTTCTCCTTCATCTCACAGTGGGTCAGAATTTACTTTGAATTGAAGTCAACATAATTTGAGGAAAAATGAAGAAAGTTTTAAACGATGAGGAATATATTAAGAACAAAGTTCTAACATAATCCTGCTCTGATCAAGTAAGTTGATTATGGAGTGAAACATAACTGTAATCTAAAGGACAGATGAGAATGGCATAGAGGGTCATGATGAGGAAGGGAAGAGCGGAATTCCCAGAGGAGGGCTATATAATCAGATCTGTGCTGAGCCCTGCTGGGTTATATGGCCTTTCTTTGCAATTCTCAAGACATATTATTCCTTGCTTCGGTTGGAGTGGCAATAATGGCATCTGGAAGATTCATTTTCATTATGCCTAATGATCCATGAACAAGGATTTAACACTCTTTTCTTCTATTTCCAAAGCTTGGCCCCAAGCTCAAATTCCTTCTATTTATACTCCAGGCTAAAACTAAAGGTAAGAAACCAAATATATATGTATCCAGGAAATGACATAGTGCAGTCTAGCAATCATTTGACTTTCTGCAAAAAAAACAAAAAAAACAAAAAAAAAACCCTTATATTTTGGATATTAACAATGTAATAAATTAAGGGGTTGCTCCAAGACCAAAGCATAATTCTCTAAAGTTTATGTTTTAGTGTAAACTGAGAAGATTTGTTTGTACTTTAAAAAAGCTATTAGACAAGAGAGTGTAGGTAGAATGAGAAGTTGGGAGTGGTGCCAAAGGGACTAAAGATCCAAGGAAAGCTCTTTGTTTTTGAACTCTGGAAGCCAAACTGCTTAAGCTTAAGCTTTGTGGTGGTTTTTGTTGTTTTTAAAGAGCACAGAGGGAGCAGCAGCAGCCTCTATGTTTTGCCATCTCATATTAACCTGAATCTTAGCTCCTGTCCCTCTTCCCTGAGATTTCTGGATTCCTAAAATCTTTCACACTTTCATGATACTCTCTCAATTTTCCTGGTCCCTTGATGCTGACCTAGGTCTTGGTCCTAGTGTTTCTTGTTTCACACAGTCATCAGGGGAGATACCATGGCTTTGACATTTTTTTCACACAATCATGTTACAACAAAGTCGAATCAATTCAAATAATCTATATAAAATACTTAGCATGATGCCTGGCACATAAGAAATACTCCTTAATTGTTGTGGGAGGTGATATATGAATAAAATTATTATTATTATTGTGCTGTTATTATTGTTATTTAGATGGGCTTCCTAGTTGGCACAGTGGTAAAAAAAAATCTGCCTGACAGTGCAGGAGACACAGTTTGATCCCTGGGTCCAAAAGCTCCCCCTGGAGGAGGACATGGCAACCCACTCCAGTAATCTCGCCTAGAGAATTCCATGGACAGAGGAGCCTGGTGGGTTACAGTCCATGGGGTTGCAAAGAGGTGAACACGACTGAGCACACACACACATTTTTATTTAGATATTATCTAATCTAATTTCTCATCTAATGAATAAATCTCTTCCAAAATTTAATTTCTAGATGACTTATCCAAACATTTCATTAAACATTTTTATTGTTAAAAATTTACAGCACAATTTCCTCTGACCAGAATGGAATTGATATATTTATCTTAAAACATAAACATACACATAGCACATGTATTTAACATCATGTGTATACTTGGTCATGATCTAGGGATCCATGAAATAAGACATACATGGTAACTTCGAGGGGCTTGCAAACTTGTAGCTTGCAAGAAACTCATAGAAACAGAGAATATAATACTAGTTGCCTAGGGTTTGGGAAATGGGAGAGATGAGGCATTGTTCAGTGGGTATAAAGTTTCAGTTATCTTAGATGAATAAGTTCTAGAGATCTACTGTAGATTGGAGTGCCCATAATTGACACTGTGGTGTTGTGCACTTCAACATTTTAGAGGGTG
This sequence comes from Giraffa tippelskirchi, assembly GCF_054371585.1. Lineage (NCBI taxonomy): Eukaryota > Metazoa > Chordata > Mammalia > Artiodactyla > Giraffidae > Giraffa > Giraffa tippelskirchi. The sequence continues at coordinate 70,508,110 of NC_137277.1, forward strand.
AATCCCATGTTAACTGCTCTTACCAGGAATAATAATAATAAGTAAACACATAAACAAAATCTCACTTAAAAAAGAAAAAAAGCAAGAGCCATAGAGATGGTCAACTATCAGAAAATCGTTTTTAAGGCAAATGATAACTAAGCTGCACCTTGAAAGATAAATAGAATTATTCCAAGTATACTGAGTCAGAGTGAGGATTGAAAGAGAATGAGGGGAAATCTTGGCAGAGGATGCCCTATGGGTAAATAGTGCATAGATACAAAGAGCTGAGACAATCTGGTGTAATGGGCTTCCCTAGTGGCTCAACAGTAAGGAATCCAACTGTAATACAAAGCCGCAAGAGACATGGGTTCGATCCCTGGGTCGGGAAGATCCCCTGGAGGAGAAAATGGCAACCCATTTCACTATTCTTGCTTGGAGAATCCCATGGACAGAGAAGCCTGGCAGGCTACAGTCCATAAAGTCACAAAGAGTCAGACACAACTGAAGTGACTCAGCATGCACGCCCAGCCTGGTGCTAGAGGATAGCTTGTCATGGTGTCCAGGATTGGAGAGTAGAGGAAATAGGCACAGATTTGGCCAGGAGGTTTAACAGAAGTCTTATTCCAGGGAGATGTTTATGTCATGCTAGTGAGTTTGGACATGTGGGCCTAAAGCAACAGAGAATGATGGACCCCTTTTATGCTGGAGAGATTCCTATTAAAATTTCAAAATGTCATTCTGTGATTGGCTATAATGAATTAGAAAGGGAAGCACTAATAAAGACAGGGCATCATTTAACCACTTAGAAGTTTCCTTCAATAATTTCTGGTAACGACTCAGTCCTATAGATAAGGACCTCTGTTTTCTACATGACCACAAACGCAACATGAGTTTTCATGATTTTTTAAGCAATTCAGTCACAGTGTACACTCATAGAGAAGCAACAGTCAGTGAAGGATCCTTGCAGTGGTAGAAACGTTCTGTATCTTGACTCTGGCCTGCATGCTAAACTGCTTCATTCGTGTCCGACTCTTTGCGACGCTATGGACTGCAGCTCACCAGGCTCTTCTGTCCTTGGGATTCTCCAGGCAAGAATACTGGGGTGGGTTGCCATTTTCCTCCTCCAGGGGGTCTTCCCAACCCAAGGACTGAATCCATGTCTCTTATGTCTCCTGCACTGGCAGGGGGGTTCTTTACCATCAGCACCACCTGGGAAGCCCCTTGATAGATATACTTTGTCAATTTTTGAAATTGTACTATAGTTTTGTAAGAGGTTACTATTAGGGAAAATAAGATAAAGGCCACACAAGATCTACCTGTATTACTGCTTGCAACTGCATGTGAATCTTCAATTATCTGAAAATAAAAATTTTAAGGAAAAAACTAGTTACGGTTTATACAATTGACTAATTGAAGATTATTCTTCTTTAAAGCAGTTGAATGTAATATGCAGCTATATTATCTCTTAATTTTGTCTGTTGTTCCCGCCATCAAGATCTATTTTTCCTTAATTCCTGCCAGAGTTTAGGATGTTCAAAATTTCACGGTGATATAATATCTTTTAAAATCATTATCAACTTATGTTTACTTTAGCATTTGTTAATATTTCACAGGAAGGAAATCGGGTGAGAGAAGCTCTTTCCATGTAAATTCATGCCACAAAAAGTAGCAGAAAGAGACTGGAATTTGGACCTCTGACCCAGGTCCTGTATGTCACTAGCTACATGATAGTTTCCACTCAGTATGCATTGCATTCCTGCACAGATAAGTTTTGTTACAAAAATCCCTAATTCTCACACTGTCAGCTGAAAGGAATTTTGCTTTAAAAATTTGTGAACATAGATTACACAGAATTAAAATCTCACTTTTTTCCCCATGGAAAGTTACCTTCATTTTAAAATAAGATAAACTAAACATTTTTTTCTGATCTAGTGGGGAAAAATTAGGTTCATTAGTAAAATTTGAATAGTGTGTAATTTGTCAGGCAGAGAAGGAAATGTAAGGATAAAATCAAAAAACTAGTAAGGGTGGAGCATTAGAAATATACTCACCAAGTTCAGTTCAAGAAGGCTTTCGACATTTTCTATTCACAATAAAACATGTGTTCTAGAGCTCATATACATAGAGAATAAATTGATTTGATTTTTGATATCCAATGGCCAAAGGTTTTCAAATTATATTACCCACACTCATAAATGTATTTTAAAAACTTTTATTATTAGAATCAACATCTTCTATAGATTTCTAGCATTCTAAGAACTGTAAAAAGGGTTAATGTCAACTTAATGTGTGACCAAGTTGATGCATTGGCTAGTTCTCCTTTGGACTAGTAACATCTAGTGGCTTAAAGGGGATGTTATAAAGCTGTTCTTTTTCTCTTAGTTTCCCCCTTCATACCACACTCATAATCACTGCATGCCCATTCTTCCCAAAAAATAAAAGGTACTGTGTTGTGATTTCAGAGACAGTCAGACCTATTAGAAAAATATGTCCTGACATGACCACTAGTCTAATCCACAGAGTGACCAATTGCATGCAGCAGCACAAAAATGTTTTTGAGATAACTTGATTTTTTTTATTTTGAAACTTGTTGAACTTGTTTTCGTGCCAGAAATCAAAACATTTTGATTCCTTATAATTACTTTTTAATTTGGGTTTGTTTGCTTTTATGATTTTGAACCAAAGCAGTGAAAACCAAAATCTTTTCAGCGCTAAGGGCTGCAAAAGCTCTTTTTGGCTGTTTCTTTTCCCTGTAATGCTTTTCAAGTTATTTTTTAAAAAATGACTAAATTTGATGGCCATTTAAAATCACAAAAGGCATATAAATTCTAAATTATTTTCATCTTCTGGTAAGAATAATGCCCATAAGCTGAACTGAACAATTTATTTTGAGATTTTATGGCTGCCCATGAAAATAGTATTTCAAGCTTTCTACTACTTTTTTACATTATCTAATTCTGACTGACCTAACTATGATTTAAAGAGGAGGGTTTTTTCCTGGATTTAACCTTCTCTTCGTTTTTGTAGGTAGATTGATTGTAATGGGCAGATAAACTCCTTGGAAATAGCAGCAGTTGCCATCTAAGGACCTCTGTGTTAGTAAAACCAAATTCTAAGATACGCATTATTGATTCCATGGAGGAATGTACCATATAAATCTCCATTTCCTGCAAATGGTTCTGTGCTCTGCAAGTGTTGATTATTGGATTAAAATTAAAAAAAAAATCTGAGATAGAAATTATACATTACTTGCAATGAGTGACATTTTACAGGCAAAGCTGTAGTCAGCCTATGAAATTCAGAGATAGATGTCAAAATGATAGTTTACCTATGGAACTGTGTTCCTAGATCAATGTGACTTATTAAAGATTAAGAGCAGTATATGAGACATGACTAGAATGAACCCCAAGTCATAACAACACTTAAGGGACTGGACAGCAAAATTGTTCCACAGAATTAGTTTATTTATATTCAGAGTAGACAAGTAGTGTGCTTGTTGTTATTTTGATAAATCAGTCCTAAATGGCAAGTTAATGAGTTATTAATGCCTAAGAAGGCACATAATAAATTATATTTCAATTTTTAAAAAATCATTAAATAAATCCTCTAAGTTAAAATCAATCCACCAATGGATTGATACACCATTTTTTTAATGTTCCTTTGAAATATTCTACTTTTCTGCTTCAGGTTAAAAAAAGGTGTCATATTGACTAGAAAATTTATTTGGAAGTGATAACATATGGGGAAAGCACATAAATGAAATTTCCTGGAAATGTTAACTTTTTATAATGCCGATGTTATCTCAGAACTTAGCTGTAAAGGTATAGTTTCAGTTTACAAAGAGATATAAAAATGTTCAATATTATAGGTTTGTAGTAAATATGTAAACTTTAAAGTCTATAGTTTCTTGAGTCCCACTACTATTTATAGTTTTTATATAAGAAGCTAAATTCTCTGTATTTCCTTGCAAAACCAAACTGATTTTTTGGGTTATAAAAACTCATATATTCTTCGAGGTCATAGAATGAGTCACCAACAGACAGGAGGCAGAGGTGGAAAACAGTGGAAGACATTTTGCCAACACTGACGAATTGCATTTAAAATCCATATATCAATGTTATGTTTTCTTTTAAGAACACTTACTTTGTAAATCTCACTGCCATAGTTTGGAATTAAAAGTTTTTCCACACTAATATGTAGTGTTTTTCATCCTAAAGTAAGGCACTGAACATCTGTTCTTCAATTTAAAAACCACCCACCATTTTTTTTTTACATCTTAGAGAAAATATTCCAGATTCTTTATCCTGTCTTTCAAGGTTTCCCTGTGGTCTGTCCATAACCTACAGTCTCAATCAATTTGCTCTGAAAAGTTAAAATCAAACATGTATTGCCTGATATTTATGTACATCCCATGTATAGTTTGCCTCAATAGCAACATAATGCAAAACCACAATATTGACATTAATACAGTTGTTACAGTCAAGAGCTGTTCATAGTATTCACTTACCTTATTGATATTTATAGATCTGTAGTGATATGTTTCATGTCTGATATGGTACCTTGTGTCTTTTTCTCCTCATTTCTTTGTCAGTCTTGTTAGGCACTTGTCAATTTTATTAATATCTTTGAATAATAAGCTTTTTGTTTCATTGATTTTTCTCCTTTTTTTTTTTTTTTGCTTGTGTCCAACTTCACTGATGTCTGTCTGTATTTATTTTTTCTTTCTTTTTACTTGGTTTGGGTTTATTTTGCTCTTCTCTTTCCAGATTCTTGAGATTAGATGATTGATTTATGACTACACCTCTTTTCAACTGTTATCTTTTTGTGTTAGATTTCTCAGCAATTGTCTTTTACATTACAAAGGATCATTTCAACATACTCTGGACATCCAAAATGTTCACCAATAACACTAGTATTCTTGTGTTAAATCATCCTAGCACTGTATATCTAAATCTTCAAGGCAATTAATAATAATATTTGTTGCTATAAATAAAACGAAATATTTATACATATGCTAGAAAGATATTCATTAATGTCTTTCCCACTAGACTGTCAGTCTATCAAGTTATATTTTTACACGCATGTTAGTTTGATCAATATCTTTATTTCCCACTAGACAGTAAATTCTATGAATATTTTGTTCACCATGCCTGGATTTTAATTTGTGCTAATTAGCTTTCATGGAATAGAAGAACAAATAACCTAATTCTGAAAACATGAAAACTTATAACTGTCTAAATTTGACAGAGACCATCATTAAGGATATGTACCTCTCAAAGTTACTTTTACTCTTTCTTATATTTTGTCCCCAATATAATTGTGTCAGGTAGACAAGCCAGTTCTGTTCTTGTCACCTACTCTCATTTCTACCCTTTTACCCATATCTCATTTGAAATAACATATTCTATCAAAATTTGGATCTAATGGTAACAAGACACCTCGTAACTATCTATTGTTAAGTTTAAAGCAGGCACTCTAAATTCTAATGTTGGAAAGTGAAAAAAGAATTTATTGTACTGGCCATGCCATGTGGCATGTGGGACCTTACTTCCTCGACCAGGAATGAACCTGTGCTCCCTGCAGTGGACATGGGGAGTCTTAACTACTAGACCTCGAGAAAAGTCTTAAAAAATTTTTAAATAAATTCTTTTTTCCCCAAGAATATGTTTTAAGTAACAAATCAAGTGTGGTGGAGTGAGGCAAACTTTATTATAAGAATTAGAATTACATATTATGAACGTACATTAAGTATACACTTCTGCATCATTATTGCCTGGGCACTGACTGTGTTACTAGAGAATGTTCAGAAATAAGTTACAGTGGGCATAAGTGAGAATGTGTGTAGATTTGTATGTTTGGTTTCCCAACACATCCTTTATTTTTTCTCTATTAATTTGTCTTCGTTCTTTCGTTTTTCCTTTTCTATATACTACAATGTAGGACAACATTATGGCATTTGTGCGGATATTCTGCAAAACCCAAGTGTAGGAAACTGTTTGTAAGGGTGGAACTATTTATAAGTAAGGGCAGGGGAAACAAGATTTATAGGTAACATCAGACACTTCATTGTAAAGTGTTCACTGTTTAGTGTAAAGGAAATTTATTTGGGAAGTAGGCTCACTTAATATTTGTTAAGTTTCTAGGCAATTCTGTAGTGCATCCATATCAAGTTCTCTTATAATTTAAAGGAGCTAATATAAGTATCTATATGACAAGGTAGACATGATTGAGATTAAATTTTATTAATATCAAAATTCATAGATAAACAACTAAACGCCATAATTTTAAACCTGATATACTTTTAAGATTATTGTGTCTCTGTAATGTACCTCTTACATGGGTTGCTCACTGTTTTCTGTTTTTTTTTCAATGACTTTGGCACTTTTATTCTTCCCTATCACCTTTGATAAGATAATTTTAATGTGCTCTTTTTATTAGTAAGAATCTCTTCTCTTTGAGAGAAAAAGCAAGAGAGTTCCAGAAAAACATCTACTTCTGCTTTATTGACTATGCCGAAAACTTTGACTGTGTGGATCACAATAAACTGTGGAAAATTCTGAAAGAGATGGGAATACTAGACCACCTTACCTCCTGAGAAATCTGTATGCAGGTCAAGAAGCAACAGTTAGAACTGGACGTGGAACAACAGACTGGTTCCAAATTCGGAAAAGAGTACATCAAGGCTGTATATTGTCAACATGCTTATTTAACTTATATGCAGAGTACATCATGACAAATGCTGGGCTGGAAGAAGCACAAGCTGGAATCAAGATTGCCAGGAGAAATATCAATAACCTCAGATATGCAAATGACATCACCCTTATGGCAGAAAGCGAAGAACTAAAAAGCCTCTTGATGAAAGTGAAAGAGGACAATGAAAAGTTGGCTTAAAGCTCAACCTTCAGAAAACTAAGATCATGGCATCCAGTCCATCATTTCACGGTAAATAGATGGGGAAACAGTGGCTGACTTTATTTTTTGTGCTCCATAATCACTGCAGATGGTGACTGAAGCCATGAAATTAAAAGACACTTGCTCCTTGGAAGAAAAGCTATGACCAACCCAGACAGCATATTAAAAGCAGAGACATTACTTTGCCAACAAAGCTCTATCTAGTCAAGGCTATGGTTTTTCCAGCAGTCATATATGGATGTGAGAGTTGGACTATAAAGAAAGCTGAGCACCGAAGAATTGATGCTTTTGAACTGTGGTGTTGGAGAAGACTCTTGAGAGTCCCGTGGACTGCAAGGAGATCCAACCAATCCATCCTAAAGGAGATAAGTCCTGAATATTCATTGCAAGGACTGATGATGAAACTGAAACTACAATATTTTGGCCACCTGATGTGAAGAACTGACTCATTGGAAAAGACCTGATGCTGGGCAAGACTGAAGACAGGAGGAGAAGGGGACGACAGAGGATGAGATGGTTGGATGGCATCACTGACTCAATGGACACAAGTTTGAGCAAACTCTGGGAGTTGGTGATGGACAGGGACGCCTGGTGAGCTGCAGTCCATGGGGTTGCAAAGAGTCACACACAACTGAGAGACTGAACTGAACTTCTCTTTGAGGTCCTGAATGTCCTCTCTGATTCCCACTGGATCTTGTTTGTTTCTGTGAGTGTCAATTTTTCAAAAGCTATATTAGATATATTTATACTGATGTGTGGTTGGACTAAAACCACTGTTTCTCTTGCTCCAAACTGCTGCCCCTCTCTGACCTTTCTTTTCTCTTCTTCTTCATTCCTATAGAAAAGACAAAATATCTCAATGCATGTTCAATGACTGACAGCTATGGGCTTCCCCAGATAAAATTATAATTTGTTGCAACGGCCAGGCTAATAATTGTTTGTCCTTCAAACTGCTATTATTTAAAAATATAATCAGCATTATACAATAGTGTCAGAGTTAATGAATGTAAGGAGTATTCTAATTAATTAATTAAAAGTTTAGTTTTAAAATTTAAAATAAAAATTAACTTAATTAAAATTAAATTTTAATTAATCAATTAAAATTAAATTAATTTATTTAATTTCATATTAAAATGCTGTCTTCTTTGGGAGAGGGCATTTCAGTTTATATTTCATCAGTTGAAAGAGAACACCTTAGTCAGGTAGAACATCATGTTTTTTGACCTGTTCATGTGATTTTTTAGCAATCCCTAATAGATATATGGTCTGGGTGCCCTGTTTGCCCTCTCCTTGATCTGGCTGCTGACATGTGAAGAGCACCAAGAAAGTTATACCCTGTCTTCTTTCTTCACCTTTATCTGCTATCTCTTTCTCTTGTATCTCCTATACCTTACTTTCAATCCCTAAAGTTCTCCTTGCAACCTCATCCCCTTTCTCTCTGTTGCATTTCTTTTTTTTTTCCTTCAAGGTGAAGAATAATGAAGAGAAAATAAGAGAATAAAGAGAAAGTAATGCCTTTTCCTCCTCCTGCTTCAATACATCTTCCTTATGGCTATTAACTGTTTTTTCCTACTTTCAGGATAATCACTCTATTACGCTGTACTTTACCATCCAAAATCTTTGTGTGGTGTACAAGCCTCTCAGTACAATAATAATAATAATATGTTCATCAGTCTATATTCCTGACTGAACTGAGAGTCTCACAGGACAGAAACTGTGTGGGAAGTGAGTACATGTGTGTGTTTATTTTCCCTCACTTTCCCAGCATTTAGCTTAGTGCCAGGTACAAAGAAGACTTGTAATAAATGATGGTTGAATAAGCAACCAATAGATAATTGTGTCTCTTTTTCTTAGCAGTATGTTCTCTTGACTGTAAAGATGGGAGGCTCTTGGTTGACTGATAAGACAAAGATTACCAGAGAATAGGATAAGACTTTCCTTGACCTCCAATCCAAAGCAATATGTACAAATTTAACGGATGTTTTTAATAAAAAGTTCTGTCTTTGTTGTATAATTATAGGAAGTGATTTTAATCGTAAGATATTTTCAAAAGCAGGAGATGAAGCCTGCAGTCTTGCAGAGCTGTGAAGGGTTGTATGCTCAAATGAGTAAGTTTTGTTTCACAGTAAAAAATAAGAGTCAGCTATGTATTTGGGTCTTAGAACATCTTCTTATTGAGAAAAATGTTTATAAATAATGAAATCTGTATTTTGTTGTTTTAAATAACTTCAGTTCAGTTCAGTCGCTCAGTCTTGTCCGACTCTTTGCGACCCAATGAATCGCAGCACACCAGGCCTCTCTGTCCATCACCAACTCCCGGAGTCCACCCAAACCCATGTCCATCGAGTCGGTGATGCCATCCAACCATCTCATCCTCTGTCGTCCCCTTCTCCTCCCGCCCCCAATCCTACCCAGCATTAGGGTCTTTTCCAATGAGTCAACCCTTCGCATGAGGCGGCCAAAGTATTGGAGTTTCAGCTTCAACATCAGACCTTCCAATGAACACCCAGGATTGATCTCTTTTAGGATGGATTGATTGGATCTCCTTGCAGTCCAAGGCACTCTCAAGAGTCTTCTCCAACACCACAGTTCAAAAGCATCAATTCTTCGGCGCTCAGCTTTCTTCACCGTCCAACTCTCACATCCATACATGACCACTGGAAAAACCATAGCCTTGACTAGACGGACTTTTGTTGGCAAAGTAATGTCTCTGCTTTTAAATATGCTATCTAGGTTGGCCATAACCTTCCTTCCAAGGAGTATTTGTCTTTTAATTTCATGGCTGCAATCACCATCAGCAATGATTTTGGAACCCAAAAAAATAAAGTCTGACACTGTTTCCACTGTTTCCCCATCTATTTCCCATGAAGTGATGGGACCAGATGCCATGATCTTAGTTTTCTGAACATTGAGCTTTAAGCCAACTTTTTCACTCTCCTCTTTCACCTTCATCAAGAGGCTCTTTAGTTCTTCTTCACTTTCTGCCATAAGGGTGGTGTCATCCGCATATCTGAGGTTATTAAATAACTTAGATATCAGTAAAAATCATTAAATATATCTATGTTGAGGGTATTTCACATAATGTATAAGGAACATTTTCTACAATTCTTTTATATCTTAAATTTCACAAATTACATTAGAAAATGTTCATAACTTTAGTATACAGTGTTTTTCTTTTGAAAGAAAGTAGAGTTTACCTGGGGAAGAAAGTTAGAGACATCCACCACACTAAGTCTGATTCTCCAAAAATACATAGGTCATAGGAGGCCACCATGAAATTCTAAGAATCTAATGTTCACTCTCAATTTAAAAAGATGTAAGATAGTCAAAGATAAATGATGATCAGTATATGTGGTTGTTCCATTCACAAACAAGAGTGGGAAGTTGAAATTTAATGTAAAATTAATTATACCCATGGAAACTTTAGCATACTGATATAAAATAGCACGTGAAATACAAAGGACAATTATAGGTTATTTTCTGCAGACTTTATTGAAAGTGAAAGTGAAGTCGCTCAGTCATGTCCGGCTCTTTGTGACCCCATGGACTGGAGCCTACCAGGCTCCTCCATCCATGGAATTTTTCAGACAAGAGTACCGGATTGGTTTGCCGTTTCCTTCTCCAGGGGATCTTCCCGACCCGGGGATCGAACCTGGCTGTCCCGCATCCCAGGTAGACACTTTACCATCTGAGCCACCTGGGAAGCCTGCAGACTTTATTGCACACTAGTAAAAATCTACTGAGCACATCTGTAAGCTATGTGTTCAGTGTTCTTTTCTCTCTCTTCTTCAATTGGTAGTTCAAAGTCTTCCTCTCCCAAATCCTGTGAGATAGTAGAGAACAAGTTGATCTTAATTATGTGATTTGATAATGGAACGCTTGCTAGAAGCCATTTTTGCCCTTGACATTGATTTAGAGATTATTCTTGTTTCTATATTTCTCTTTTAAAAATACATTAAATATTTTTCTGGGTACATTTGTATCAGAAAGTCTTCTAAAAATTGATGAGAATACAAAGAATACATGAAGAATAGAAATGTTCTGTTAAAAATATGGTATTGATTCATTTAAACAGATGAAAAAAACTAAATCTTTTCAGCTAGGCCAACTGATGAGCAAGAGGTTAGAGGGTTAAAAGAATGTGAAGGGTGTGAACAAAAATAATGGACAACAAATGTTTAGCATTATGCAAATGTTCACTGCATCATGCACGATAAATTCTGCTTCTAATAAAATGATATTTAGATAAAAACAATTGTCAAGGGATGGAAAAGTCATTGCCTGAATTAAACTTAGCAAATAAGAAATGTCAAATGTTTTAGCAGCTTGTAGGAAATGTTGAAATGTCATGTATGGAGACTTAATGGATTATGCAAATCAAACAAAAGTTTTTCAGACATCACCTTTCACCATATCATTAAATTCTGACTCAAAAATGCTGAAAATTTTATTGTATCTGGTTGCGTATTTCATTCTGGACAGATGTTTATAAAATGGGCAATATGTGTATCTATTGGGAAACTGATGACATCAGATGATATAGGACAGAGTTTCTTAACCTTCTTGTGCAATAACAGGATGCCCAAAGTTATATCCAAGAGTGTTGTAGAAATCTCAAACTTCACCATTCCCTAAATACATTTCAGAACAAAGTAGATCTTAATTCATTTTAATTATTTCTTAAAAAATCAGTAGTATTCAAAAAGCAGTTCATTTAGGAAAATGGATATCATGAAATAAAAGCAAACACTAAAAGCTTAAGAATCACTGTTTTAGGCAATAAGTATAACCACTGAATGAGAAACTTTGCTTTTTGGTAAAAATTCTCCCAGTGATTTGGTTCATAGTAAGTTGGCACTCCAAAAGTCAGATTTCCATGCTCCCAATGATATAGTAGTGTGGTTTGCTTTTTTTTTTATCCTTTCCAGGACCACCAAGTATAGGGATTATCTACTTCTTCTAAGTGAGATCAGATTTTAGCATTTGACAATCCCATAGAACATAAAGAGAGTGAATGCAAAATGGGACAATTTTAATTTTGGTTTAATAACATAAGAATACAAATCATGTCAACTTTAGAACATTTAGTTTTCAGTTCTGAGCATGGTACCTTGAAAAACATGAAAGAGGAAACTAAGGTGCATTCACATTTTAGTTCAATGATTTTAGTTGAATATTTAGTGAGTCTGCTGTGATAAGGTACAATGCTGAGCAGAGTGTGGGTTGCAAAGAAAACAAAAGTAACTGTCAGTAAATAGGCATTTAGCAGATGTAGACACAAAACATATTCACAGAACTGTGATAGACTGATAAAAGCAATATATGTGACATGAGTGCAGGCTCTTGGTAAGGAAGGTAATTAGCTCATTGCTGAGGCTGACTATTTCAGCATACAAAAATACATATGGAAGGAGAGGCCTTCCAGATGGCAAGAATGGGATCAAATATTCATGGGTCATGAGTGGTTTATAGAATATTTCATGATTCAGTTTGGCTGGAACACAGCCAGTGTTGAAGCTAGGCTGCGGCCAGATCGTGGGAAACTTTAAAGGCGAGGATGAAAAGTATGTACTTTATTCCATAGGGAAGCCAATTGAGTTTCTTAACAGGTGAGTGATACATGAAATAAATGCTTTAGAGCAATTAATTTTTCAGAAATTTACAGGAAGAGTTGAAGTGTCTAAAAGATGAAAGTCACTTCATAATCTTGAGCCACTGTATAACCTTAAAAATCATAAAATCTCTTTTTAATACAAATATACTTGAGTTGGGGAGTCTGCCAGTAAATCTCATTGCATAACGTTTAGAAGTATTTTCACGTATAATGTTACAATAATGACATAGATCTAGCATTTTTAGCAGTTCAATAGATGTTAACAATGTGCTTTATATTTAATGGCATACTTTTATAATTTTCATTTTTTTAAAATTCAATATTTAACTTAATTAGAATGTAAATGAATGAGTTCAGGGTTTAGTATAAGTAAGTAGGGAGCTTCCCAGGTGGCTCAATGGTAAAGAATCCACCTGCCAACACCCCACTCCAGTACTCTTGCCTGGACAATCCCATGGACGGAGGAGCCTGGTAGGCTACAGTCCATGGGGTCGCTAAGAGTCGGACACGACTGAGCGACTTCACTTTCACTTTTCCCTTTCATGCACTGGAGAAGGAAATGGCACCCCACTCCAGTATTCTTGCCTGGAGAATCCCAGGGACGGTGGAGCCTGGTGGGCTGCCGTCTATGGGGTCGCACAGAGTCGGACACGACTGAAGTGACTTAACAGCAGCAGCCAATGCAGGAGATGCAGGAGACATGGGTTCAATTCCTGGATTAGGAAGATCCCCTGGAGGAAGAAATGGCAACCCACTCCAGTGTCCTTGCCTGGATAATCTCATGGACAGAGGAACCGGGTGGGCTACAGTCCATGGGGCCACAAAGAGTCAGCTGCAATGGAGCCCACACGCGTAAGAAGGTAGGAGTAAATATAATTTCATTGTGTTGAGTCATTGGAGATAAAATCTACAAGTAATTAATACAGGTTTACAAAGTACATGCTGTTATACTACTTTTTGAAGAATTTAAATAATACATCTGTAAAGAAATAATCCCTTAAAAAAATAATTCTTAGAAACCAAGAATTCCATAAATGGATAAAAATGTAATGATGATAAATGCAACAATCCACATTATGTCACTGACAGAGAAAGTTAAAAGTTCAACTATACAGCAATCCTGAACAATAAGTAATGTTAGACAAGTTGTTATTCTGTATAGCTTTAGTTCTTCCTATTTTTTTTTTTTAATTTAAACCTTTCCCAGTAGAACTATTCTCAGAATAAATACTATGTGTCATCATTTTCTTAAATCACTGCATTTTGCTGGGTACACATAGCTAGAGACTCAATTGTGTATATCATGGGGCATGGACTAAGTAACGATTACTTCTATATGGTAACACTTTTCTCTTATATTCTCCATTTTTCTCTCTCTCATTGCTTTCTCACACATTTTTGCTTGTGCTATTCCCTAAATTACTATCATCATAAGACATCATAAGCCAAAGAGAGCTTTTTTTTTTTTTTAACCTGTATTTTGCATTGGGTAGAATTGGGAGCTTTGGCCCTATTTGTTTCATTCTTTGTTGCTAAACACTAAGGAATTGCTTCCTTGGACACCAGAGACTTTCTTCCTCTTCATTAAACTAGGGATTCATATTACGTAAAATAAGTAAATCCTTGATGGACCCACTGGGGATATGCATAAGAACTAGAAGATAAGGTTCTTTGGAAATGCTAAATATGCCATTGAATTTCCTTTCAACAAAAGTTAGACTTATGTTCCATGAACTTCATTTATTTTTTGATAAACTTAAGGGAAAAAACTCTTATTTTTCTTCTCATTATTCTTATTACTAATTCTTTTATTTTTTCAGCTAATAACCATTCTTTGAAATTAGATGACAAAACTGGGCCTGGAAACCAAGTCACTTGATTTCCAATATGTTTCTTTGTATTTTAACTGGGAGTCACTTTTCCTTTCTGAGTTTTTGCTTCTTTGTGAAGAAAGGAATAAGTCATCTCTAAAGGCCCCTCCATTTCTTGATTTCTAGGAATTCTAGTCAAGTTCTGGAACTCAACTGTTAATCAATGCAAACTTTTATAATATGCTTGGATAAGTTAATGGTGGGCATGAGATCATGAGTTTTGCTTTAGATAAATTATTTGATCTCCTATGCAGAACTGTAGCTTTCAGAATGATGTAATTGTTAAAAGAATATTGGTGACTAAAAAGATGCACAATGTGATAATTGTGAGTTAGGTTTTATTTGGGGCAAGATGAGGACTGCAGTCCAAGAGGCAGCATCTCAGATAGCTCTGAGAGACTGCTGAAGGTGGAGTTCAATACCATTAAGCCCTCATCTTACAAAAGGTTTTCTGCTAGTCAGGAGGAGCTGATGCCATCATGAAGGGATTTAGTGATTTTCTAGATATGAGGAGATGCAAGGATTAAGATCATAAAATCTGCTCCTAAAAACATCCAACTATCTAAAGACCTGTCCCATCAGATTCCCTGGAGCACAGAGTGTCTCACTACACCCTGGATTCCCTCAGGGGGTATTGAAGGTCAACAGCTGCTGCAGCACAGGGCTCAATGTCCACAGAGGCAAGTGGCAAATGCCTTGGCAAGTGCCAATTTGTAGTTGACATGGTAAAGTTCTGGAACTCAACTGTTAGTCAATGCAAACTTTTATAATGTGCTTGGATAAATTAATGGTGAGCATGAGACCATGAATTTTACTGTAGATAAATTATTTGATCTCTTACAGAGATCAAAATGGTGGCATGATTTTTCCATGAGAACTGGTGCATTTAGTGTGAACTACAGCTTTCAGAATGATATAATTGTTAAAGAATATTGTTGACTAAAAAGATGCACAACGTGAGAGTTGTGAGTTAAGTTTGATCTGGGCCAAGATGAGGACTGCAGCCCAGGAGACAACACCGCAGATAGCTCTGAGATATTGCTCCAAAGAAGGAGTGGGGGAAGGTCAATATACAAGATTTTGGTGAAGGGGGAGTTCAGTGCAATCAAAGCTTACTTTACAAAAAATTTTCTGCTAGTCACAAGGAGCTGATGTCATTCTGAAGGGATTTAGTGATTTTCTACATATGAAGACATGCAAAGATTAGGATCATGAAATCAGTTCCTGAAAATGTTTAACTATGTAAAGACCTGTTCCACTAGTTTCCCTGGAGCACAGAGTGCCTCATTCTCTACCCTGAATTCCCCTCAGGGGGTGTTGAAGGTCAGCAACTGCAACAGCACAGGGTTCAACATTCACAGAGGCAGATGGCAAATGCCCTTGTTGTTGTTGTTCAGTGACTGGCAAGGCTCCTGGCAAGTTCCAGTTTGTAGTAAACAGTATCAAGGATTAATGTGATCCTAGTATAATTTAAATGACTTTCCCCCCCATACCAGTGAATAGAGCAAGGAAAAAACATAAGTAACAGAAATAAAATGTAGGTTCTAAGGCATGAATTACTCAGAAGTCATTTGAGTAAATTTAAATGTTTATTAGCTCATTCGATTGAATCACTACTCAAAGATAGGTTCTGACTAAAATTTAAATCTTAAAAAGTGAATTAGGTAATTTGTACTTTGTTTCTTTCTAAAATATTTATTTTTTATTTAATTCTTATGGGATTTGAGGAAGGATCAAAATTCCCCATTTTTTTTTAATCTGTCACCCAAATATGCACAATTACCATTGCACTATTTGTGTTAAATAAGTGTTAGTTCTATTTCCTCCTGTCCTTTCAGCAATCAATGTGATTTTTCTATGCACTTATCATTCAGTTCAGTTCAGTCTCTCAGTTGTGTCCGACTCTTTGCGACCCCATGGACTGCAGCACACCAGGCCTCCCTGTCCATCACCAACTCCCAGAGTTTACCCAAACTCATGTCAATTGAGACGGTGATGCCAAGCAACCATCTCATCCTCTGTTGTCCCCTTCTCCTCCTGCCTTCAATCTATCCCAGCATCAGGGTCTTTTCAAATGAGTCAGCTCTCGCATGAGGTGGCCAAAGTATTGGAGTTTCAGCTTCAACATCAGTCCTTCCAACAAACATTTGGGACTGATTTCCTTTAGGGTGGACTGGTTGGATCTCCTTGCAGTCCAAGGGACTCTCAAGAGGCTTCTCCAACACCACAGTTCAAAAGCATCAATTCTTCGGTGCTCAGCTTTCTTTATAGTCCAACTCTCACATCCATACATGACTACTGGAAAAACTATAGCTTCGACTAGATGGACCTTTGTTGCCAAAGTAATGTCTCTGCTTTTTAATATGCTGTCTAGGTTGGACATAACATTTCTTCCAAGGAATAAGTGTCTTTTAATTTCATGGCTGCAATCACCATCTGCAGTGATTTTGGAGCCCAGAAAAATAAAGTCAGCCACTGTTTCCACTGTTTCTCCATCTATTTGCCATGAAGTGATGGGACCAGATGCCATGATCTTTGTTTCCTGAATGTTGAACTTTAAACCAACTTTTTCACTCTCCTCTTTATCATTACATTTTGAATAAAATTAGAATGTCATAATATGATCTTCAAGAATTCACAAGAACCCCATCCCTAGATTCTCAACCTCTTCTTCTCTTCATTAGCTTCTTCCCATACTCACTACTGGGCTTCCCAGGTGGCGTTAGTGGTATAGAAACCCCCTGCCAATTCAGGAGATGTAAGAGACATAGGTTCATCCCCTGGATGGAGAAAATCCCCTCAAGGTGGGCAGGGTGATCCACTCCGGTATTCTTGCCTAGAGAATCTCATGGACAGCCTGGTGGGCTACAGTCCACAGGGTTGCAAAGAGTTGGACACGACTGAAGCAACTTAGTATGCATGCACACATACTCCCTACACTCCTGAAGACTAAGGAAGCTAATGAAAGTAAGAGATTTGGAAAGTCAAGAAGAACGAGGGAATATAATCTTTCACCCTCTAGAAACTGAGTTGCTTGGAGCAGCTCCAGTGTGACAATAGCTCTCTCAGCCATGTCAGTGGGGCCCTCAGGTACCATCCGATATAATATCATTCACCAGACAAGAATAGTGTGATTATGCTGGTATCCACTTGGCTTCATAAATCGTCGATATAATCATGCTAAACTGAGTAAACTCTACAGAATTTCTCGGCAATAATTACAGTCATTGGCATTAATAAACTTTAAGCCTTACAGGAATTCTTTGAGGTGGGTGCTGTTATCTTTTGCAGATGAGAAAATTGAGATCTGAAAGGCTAGTCAGTTGTCTAAGGTCACACAGTTCACACAGTGTGGAACTGGGTTTTAAACTTGGTCTGCGTGATCCAGAGAACATGCTCTTACCCACCAGGGTCTAGCCTCATACAACTACTCCTTCACATAGAAATCTTCACCAGAGCCCAGTCAGAAGATGCTTTTAAAAATAAATATTATTAAAATGTATCTTTTAGAAATCATTGAATCTTTTCATCAAACGTGTATTTAGGAAATTTCCCTGTAGCATAATTTTATTTTGTGTGAACTTTAGAAGAAAAGCAATGCTGTGTTTGTGTCTTTATCTCCAATGCCTTTTATAACAACATTTATAACACAATGTGATCCTAAATTCCTTTAAGAACAAAATAGATTTTTTTTCAAATTTAGTTATCTATTTTCATTTTATTACTATTCTGTACTTCAAATGCACTTCCAGTTACAATTAGACCCCATAATTTCCACCCGTAACATCTGGATAAATATATAGAGAGTCTATGCCAAAGAGCTATAATGCATGGAAAAATCCTCTTGGCATTCACTATATTTTTCCATTTCTTTAAAATTAGGTTTTACTTCTGTAGTAAACAGAGATGAAATGTATAGTTAGCTAATTTTTTTTTCTACTGTATGTTATATTTGTTGTTTTCTTTTCTGTCGATTTCTTCCCAATACATCTGTTGCCTCTAATTTTGATAAAGAAGCTTCTCATCCTAGCGAGAGTGCTTAAGTACTGATTGTTTTCCCTTATTGTGTAAAAGAACATACATTCAATTTTTTTTTTTAATTTCCCATATTACTCTGTATTCATCTCCTGGTCATCTCAGGCCTATTAAACAATGCATTAAAGTGTGTGCAGGAGATGATGTTGAGTTTGATTGCTTAAAGAGACTGCCAAAACAAATCCTTCTAAAATAGCAAATCCTTCCATATTTCATTAAGAAAACTTGTGTCCCTGAAGTTTCATAATTTGATGCAACACCTAAAAATTAAGGTGGCATCTGGAAATTTCAGAGTCAGTAAGTTACATGATACACACGACATTAATCTTGGTGGAGTGAAGACATTTCACAAAATTCCCATGCTTTCATTTTATTTTGCTTGCCAATTATCATGAAGAAAGTCACTGTAGAAAGCTTGTTTTCTTACAAGGGAATTTTAATAGCACATAATATTTAACCAACTAACTAATTTCAACTATGCAAAAATCAACCTCCCAGACATGTGAAAGCTATACATGGTAGAGTTGTGAGACCAGACAATCATTTCTGCAAATTCTGGCTTAAATTGGAATTACTTTCCCTA
This sequence comes from Giraffa tippelskirchi, assembly GCF_054371585.1. Classification (NCBI taxonomy): domain Eukaryota; kingdom Metazoa; phylum Chordata; class Mammalia; order Artiodactyla; family Giraffidae; genus Giraffa; species Giraffa tippelskirchi. The sequence continues at coordinate 70,527,107 of NC_137277.1, forward strand.
AGAAGCCTGAGGCATTTTCTTTGCAGACCAGTACTTTTTATCATATCCCTGTTTTTATAAGGCTGATAGCAGTAGCAATTTTTCCCACTGCTCTACAGATACTGTGTTTTTTTGAGAAATCTCATATGATCACTTTGATGGACTATGTTCGAAAGCCCCATGTTTTTGCAAAGTGTAATATCTTATGATATATTTTATACGTTGTTTTCTAGTTGAAAACTTCTTGTCCACATTGATCCAGAAGAATATATAAATATTGCCTCACACAGATACACTTGCCAGAACAACTTGCTTAAGAAATAAAACAACTAAATGCTTGACAAGTTAGAAATTTTCATCACTGAGAATGTTCTTTCTGTGGGCTACAAGAACCTTGGATATGAGAACTACGCACTGATTTCTAAATGATGCAGTGGTGGAGTAAAGCTAAAAGAGAAAAAACTATATCTTTTGCTAAATCCCATGAACATTTTGCTGACCTAGACTTATTGCTTTTAACCTTCTTTCCTCTAGCTTTTTATTAGTTGAATTCTAAGGAGAGTACTGCATAGAAGTTTTCACCTTGAAATGTAGATATTCTGTATTGGGTTACTACCAGAGCTGAATGTTGAAAATTAGCATGGTACAAGGCATATGTTCAGTAGTGGAGATGGAAATAATAATCCAACTAAGGTTTCATTCTTTGCCACAGTGGATGCTGCTTTTCCTCACAAAGCAGAAGCCAATTTCTGATCTCCCCACCTTACCGACATCTTTCTCAGGAGCACCTGTAAATGGCAGTGGATAAAACCTGAGGTTAAGTGCAACCTTCTTATTTCTTGAAAGACTTTTCTACTTGGCTTGAAGCCTTCTATAGTCTCATAGTAGCCAACACTCAATATTTACAAATCTGTCAAAACTCTTAGCTGAATTTTCTTACAATTTTCACAACCCTTTGGCTTTATTGGTGGCTCAGACAGTAAAGAATCCACCTACAATGCAGGAGACATATGTTCAGTCCCTGGGTTGGAAAGATCCCCTGGAGAAGGGAATGGCAATGCACTCCAGTATTCTTGCCTGGAGAATCCCATGAACACAGGAGCCAGGCGAGCTACAGTCCATAGTGTCTCAAAGATTCAGACACGACTGAGTGACTAATATTTTTGGTACCCCATCTTCCTTCCTTCCTTGCTTTCTGCAGATGAGCCAGGGCTCTTATTTTGTCTCTGTGTGGAGGGACTTGTATTCCCTTAGACTTTGGACTATTTGACTGCCTGTGGCCTCAGCAATTTACTGGGTTCAAGCAGTTAAAGTGAGATAAGGAACAACCGACTGGTTCAAAATTGGGAAAGGAGTACGTCAAGGCTGTATATTGTCACCTTGCTTATTTAACTTATATGCAGAGTACATCACGCAAAATGTAAGAATGGTTGAATCACAAGTGGGAATTAAGATTTCCAGGAAAAATATCAACAACCTTAGATATGCAGATGATATACTCTAGAGCTCCCTCAGTAGCTCAGCTGGTAAAGAATCCACCTGCAATGCAGGAGACCTCAGTTCGTTTCCTGGGTCAGGAAGATCCCTTGGAGAGCAGATAAACTACCCACCGCAGTATTCTTGTGGAGAAGGCAATGGCACCCCACTCCTGTACTCTTGCCTGGAAAATCCCATGGACTGAGGAGCCTGGTAGGCTACAGTCCATGGGGTCGCTAAGAGTCGGACACGACGGAACACTTCATTTTCACTTTTCTCTTTCATGCACTGGAGAAGGAAATGGCAGCCCACTCCAGTGTTCTTGCCTGGAGAATCCCAGGGACGGTGGAGCCTGGTAGGCTGCCGGCTATGGGGTCGCACAGAGTTGGACACGACTGAAGCGACTTAGCAGCAGCAGCAGCAGTATTCTTGAACTCCCCTGGTGGCTCCACCAGTAAAGAATCCACCTGCAATGTGGGAGACCTGGATTTGATCCCTGAGTTGGGAAGATCCCCTGGAGGAAGCCATGGCAACCCACTCCAGTATTCTTGCCTGGAGAATCCCGATAGACAAAGGAGCCCGGCAGGTTACAGTCTATGGGGTGACAAAGAGTCAGACATGACTGAGTGACTTAGCACAGCATAGCACCACTCTAATGACAGAAAGTGAAGAGGAACTTAAGAGTTTCTTGATGAGGGTGAAAGAGGAGAATGATAAAGCTGGCTTAAAACTCAAATTCAAAAAACTAAGATCACAGCATCTTGTTCCATTACTTCATGGCAAATAGATGGTAAAAAGTGCAAATAGTGACAGATCTTACTTTCTTGGGCTCCCCCAAAACTGCAGATGATGACTGAAGCCATGAAATTAAAAGATGCTTTTTCCTTAGAAGAAAAGCTATGACAAACCTAGACAGCATAGTAAAAAGCAGAGACATCACTTTGTTGACAAAGGTCCATATAGTCAAAGCTATGATTTTTCTAGTAGTCATGTATGGATCAAGCTGTGGTGCTGGAGAAGACTCTTGAGGGTCTTTTGGACAGCAAGGAGATCAAGCCAGTCAATCCTAATAGAAATCAACTCTGAATATTCACTGGTAGGACAAATGATGAAGCTGAAGCTCCAATACTTTGGCTACCTGATGTGAAGAGCCAGATCATTGGAAAAGACCCTGATGCTGGGAAAGAGTGAAGGCAAAAGGAGAAGAGCGTGGCAGACAATGAAATGGTTAGATAGTGTCACTGACTCAATGGACATAAATTTGAACAAACTCCAGGAGATAGTGGAGGACAGGGAAGACTGGTGTGCTGCAATCCATGAGGTTGCAAAGAGTCAGACACGACTTAGCAAGTGAACAACAAATTATCCAACTTGCCATTTTTAGGGATGGGGAGCAGTGCTCTTTCAAGTTTTCTGTATCTTAAGACAAAACTAAAGTCTTTCTCAACTGATTCTGAAAATATGACTTCTAGGATTAAATATAATACAAGGTACATTGACAATTTATTAAGAATAATTTATGAATTTTAAGTTTAAAATTTTTTTAAAAATACTTAGTCAACATTAGTTTTCTTCATCTTGAGTTCTTTGAAACTGCTAAACAAAAAAGGAGGGGAATTAATGATGCAGAAAATACTAGATTATTGAGCAAATAATTGAACCTATTTCATACTCAGGATCCACTACTGGTATCATTAAATCAATATATGGATGACAAGATCATTGATTCTTTTTAGCATCAAAATTTATTTTTATTTTGATGTAACCTATAAATGCCTTTTGAAAATCTTAAATTCTTTAAGAAAATAATATTAAATAATGTGTTCAACACATGTTAATGACTTGATATAATCATTTAATAACAAAACGGCTTTAATTCAATGAATCTAATAGGATAATTTTAATTCATGAATTGTCTTAGTAAATTATAATAGCTCTTTATTCAGATACTAAAGTAATTTCAACTATTTTTCTCCTGAGACTTAAATAATTCAAATAAGTTGTATTTACAAAATATAGACAATATTATTATTAAAAATAAAATGTAATTTTCAAAATTTAAAAATATTAGTTTGCACAAATTACTTCATAGTTTCATTCTAATTTTAGTTTAAGCTGTATTAGGAAAATGGGGAATAAGACTTTGAAGAAATGTTTTTTCTCATTAAAAACTTTGCAATATAATAGAAACTGAAAAGAAATAGATTGAATTTGGTGTTTGAAAACATAACTTTACACTTTAATTCAGGAACTTTTTTCATATAGTGTCATCTTTGGCCATGTACAGTGTTGGGTGCAGACAGACACAAACATAACGAGAGTGACAGAATCCTAGTCAAAAAGTCTAAATGTGACTTCACAAAAAATTATAAAGTGATTGCAAAAAAACACCAAAAACAAAGTCAAAAGTCAATTATCCATATATGACCAAAAAGTCAATTTTATTCATACATAAAATCTTCTAAAAGCAAGTTCCCAATAGCTCAAAGCTTGGTTGAAAATGGGTAAAGTGACATGAAAAGCATATATAAAAGGAAAAACAAATCTGTTTAAAACTTGTGAAAAGACATATATATCATATATCACTTGTAATAAACGAAATGGAAAATTAAGCTAAAGTTGAAAATTTTTTCCATTCACAGTGATAAGAATTAAAAAAAAAATGTTACAACTTCTGTTAACAATGAGGAAAGGAAACAGGCAACCTCATACATTACTGGTAGGAGAACAAATTGATGTCACATCTTTGGAGATAATTTTGTCAATATTAATCAAAGAATAAAATATATAAATAACTTCCAACAATTTATTTTCCTCTTCAAGCATCTAAAAGTGTAAGACTATGCATGTTCATTGAAACATGTTTGTTTATAATAACCAAAATATGTGGAAATATATCAAATATCTGCTAATAAGGGACATTCATTCCATAATATATTTGCAAAATGAAATTTAAAAATACATGTATCCTGTACCAAACATGTAATCATACATTTATAGAGGAGACTAACCTCTCTTCCTTATCAAATGTATGTTATACATAAAATTAAAACAAAAGGTATCTCAGTAACATAGGTAGGAAATGAGTATCTTAGTTTGGGTGGTATACTCAAAATACAATTAAGAAATAAAATCAGTTGGTGTCATTTGGATATAATAAGTCAGAAAAAATATATAAGATCACAAATGTTTCTGGCTTAGTATCTGCCTGGTCAAGTGATCATTATCTCAGGTGTCTCTGGTGGCTCAGTGATAAAGGATCCACCTGCCAATGCAGGAGATACGGGTTCAATCCCTGGCCCAAGAAGATCCCACATGCCACAGAACAACTAAGCCCTTACACTACAACTACTGAGCCTGTGCTCTAGAGCCTGGAAACCACAACTACCAAACCTCAAGTGTCCTAGAGCTATGCTCCAAAACAAGAGGAGCCATCACAATCAGAAGCCTGTGCACCTTGACTGGAGAGTAGCCCCTGCTTGCTGCAACTAGAGAAAAGGCTGGCAGTAATGAAGACCCAGCACAACCAAAACTAAATAAATAAATAGATTATGTATGCATATATATATATAACAAAAAAATTTATCTCAATTATTTTTTTAAAATTTTATTCAATTTATTTAAACCAGAAAAAAAGTTCACCATTATCTCTCACATGTGAATATTTATTACTGTAAATGAAATATATTTTATTCACATTTAGGGAAAGGTCCTATTTACAATAAACAAAAATAAATGAGAAATATATTTACCTGACATTGAAAGGCATTATCCACTGGTCCATGGGGAAGCAGCAGAATCGGGAGGTCCTGAGGCCAGTTACCGGAGAAGGCAATGGCACCCCACTCCAGTACTCTTGCCTGGAAAATCCCATGGACGGAGGAGCCTGGTAGGCTGCAGTCCATGGGGTCGCTAAGAGTCGGACACGACTGAGTGACTTCACTTTCACTTTTCACTTTCATGCATTGGAGAAGGAAATGGTAGCCCACTTTAGTGTTCTTGCCTGGAGAATCCCAGGGATTGGAGAGCCTGGTGGGCTGCCGTCTATGGGGTCGCACAGAGTCGGACACGACTGGAGCGCCTTAGCAGCAGCAGCAGCAACAGCAGCAGAGGTCAGTTACATTAATGTATCTCAGTATGGGCTGTGATTGAAGGTGGAGTGCCCCAAAACAGACTCCTGGTCATAGATGGAGTTTATATTTATCTTGTTAAAGTTTCTTTTATTCAAGAATTAATAACTTTAAAAATATTTCTCTCTATAAAAGTATTAGAAAATATATTTACGTTATTATAAAGCCAGTGAAATATGATTTTCTTTCAATGTAAAATTTTTATAAAGATTAAGTATTTTCTACTTTAGCATCTGTTATAAATTATGACCTATATCCATCCTGCCACGTATTCCACACAAAAGGTGACAGAAACACGTGATAGATATCTCTGTTCCTCACTGCTTGAGCATGTCTAAATTGACTTCTTTCAATTTGGCTAAGATTTTTTTTCCTAGTTCCAACATTAACTACTTTTAATTCATTAGTTTGATAAACTGCTTTTAATTCATTAGTTTGGTACACTACAATAATAAATAATACAGAACATATTCCATACCTTAAAGACTAGCCATAAAATTTCAGACATATAGTACATTTCTAATACAGTCCCTCCAGTGGATCTAAGCCAAATGTAACTCAACTGAACAAGGAATACTTACAGAACACTGTGCTTTTATTTCCTTACTTCTCATCCCCTTTTCAGTGTTTTTAGCAGCCAAAAGATGTAAATAAAAGTGTACGTGATTTTTCTCATGTAATTAACATTTCTGAAAAAAGGTTTTAGTAACCAAGTTTCTAATGAATGTGTATCCATACAGAAAAGTTTGTTCTTTAGGAAAACTAAGGATTAAATCTTTTAGAATTGTGAATCACAACATCTGACTTTTTTTCTTTCCAAATATTTAAGTTATACAATGGATCACTTTGTTCATATGGTATAGCAAAGTAACCTGATGTGACTTACTTATGTCATTCATGTAGATTAATATTGCAAATCTGTAACATCATTTTATATACAGTTAGAGTGAGCAAAACATTGATAAAATTTCCTAAACATAAATTGAAAAGAACATAGAGCAAGTCATTATCTCAAAATGTTGTAAACTTAAGAAACCTTACCTCTTGGGAGTTTTGTTGCAGGAAGAGCGACCCCTTCCAGTGCCTGAAACTGGGCTCTTGTCTAACACTCAGAAATGAATTGTCCGAGGATTCTGAGGAGACACATGTGCTGACAAAGCAAGAGATTTTATTGGGAAAGGGCCCCTGGATAGAGACAGTAGGGTAAGGGAACCCAGGAGAACAGCTCTGCCACATGGCTTGCAGTCTTGGGTTTTATGGTGATGGGATTAGTTTTGGGGTTGTCCTTAGCCAATCATTTTGACTCAGAGTCCTTCCTGGTGGTGCACACCTTGTTCAGCCAAGATGGATGCCAGCGAGATGGATTCTGGGAAGTGGTTGGACGTGTGGTGTCTCCTTTTGACTTTTCCAGAACTCTTCTGGTTGGTGGTGGCTTATTAGTTCTGTGTTCCTTACCAGGACCTCCTGTCATAAAACAACTCATGCAAATGGCTATTATGGTGCTGGCCAGGATGGGAGGTTTTAGTCAGTGTGCTTCCCCTAACAGTTTGGTTTATTCCAGCAGATAATCTGGGAGTTTCTCAATATTTAAGCATAGAATTACCATATGATTCAGCAAATCCACTCCTAAGTATATACCCAAGAAAGATGAAGACATATATTCACGCACATTAAATAACTTGTACACCAATGCCTTAGAAGCATTATTCATACAAGCCAGGAGGTAGAAACAATGGAAATGCTCATTATCTGAAAGTGGTTAGATAAAGCATAGTATATCAATACATATTATTTTGCCATAAGAGAGTACATACTGACACATAGATCAACCATGATATATGATGCTACATGAAAGAAGAAAGCCACAAAAAACTACATACCATATGACTCCATTCATGTGAAAATCCATTAATAGGAAAATCTCATGGATCACAGTCTTGTAACAAAGGAGCTTGTGTAATTCAATGAAGCTATGAGCCTTGCCTTGCATGGCCACCAAAGATGGACGGGTCATAGTGAAGCATTCTGACAAAATGTGATCCACTGGAAGAGAGAATGCAAAACACTCCAGCATTCTTGCCTTGAGAAAGAACCCTATGAACAGTATGAAAAAGCAAAAAGATATGACACTTGAAGATGAGCCCTCCTGGTCAGGTGTCCAATATGCTATTGGGGAAGAGCAGAGTGCTGTCTCCAGAAAGAATTGAGAAGGTAACAGGCAGGAAGGCCAGGGGTCTCCAAATGGAGAAAATAGGCTGCACGTGTCAGATATTTTTCTCTCTCTCTTAAGTGGCAAGAGGAAGCAAGCTACAAGTGTTAAGATTTTTTTCCCCTTCTCTATACAAATTTAAAGAGGTTTCTTTTAAAATTCTGTGTTGCCATGATGACACTTGGTTCTATCTGAACTTAACTTTTCTCAAACCTTGAGCTAACCAATGCATTTTTCTTATAGAAATGTTCGTCTTAAGCTATGTTAATGAACTATGTATTTACCCTAGACTCTGTCTTCAAGTCGATTTGCCTAAGACTCAGAACCGACTTGACAAACCAGTACGTTTTACTCATGCAAATGTTCTCTTAAGTTATGTTAATGAGACTGTATTTGCTTGGAAACCTGCCTTTCTTCAAGATTCATGTCAATCATTTTATGGCCTGGGACAACTCACGTTGTGCCAATGTTATCTCAAAATGCATGTTGTACGTGAGGGGCATGGTGCCATTCTCTGAGTTTTGAGACATTTCCTTTCTCTAATTAGCAGACTGCTAGTAGCTATATAACATCTAGCTAAAGACTAGCAGGGGGGCACTCTTTCTGCCCACTTCTGATGTCTATGTCAGAAGCTTTCTCTATCTCTTTTATGCTTTAATAAAATTTTATTACAAAAAAGCTCTGAGTGATCAAGCCTCATCACTGGCCCCAGATTGAATTCTTCTCCTTTGAAGGCCAAGAATCCCAGCATCTTTCATGGCTCAGCAACATCATTTCAGAATGAAGCAGCTGGGCAAAACTGGAAATGATGCTCAGTTGTGGATATGTCTGGTGGTGAAAGACCACTGCTGTAAAGAACAATATTGTATAGGAACTTGGAATATTAGCTCCATGAATCAAGGTAATTTGGACATAGCCAAGTAGGAGATGGCAAGAATGAACATCGACATCCTAGGAATCAATGAACTAAAATGGATGGGGATGGGTGAATTTAATTCAGATGACCATTAAATCCACTACTTGTGGGCAAGAATAACTTAAAAGAAATGGAATAGCTCTCATAGTCTACAAAAAAGTCCAAAATGAGTAATTGGATGCAATCTCAAAATGACAGAAAGATCTTGGTTCATTTCCAAGGCAAGCCATACAACATCAGAGTAATCTAAGTCTACGCCTCAACCACTGATGCTGAAGAAGCTGAAGTTGGTTCTATGAGTCTGTGAAGACCTACAAAGGCCTTCTAGAACTAACACCAAAAACAGATGTCTTTTTCAGCATAGGGGATTGGAATGTAAAAGTAGAAAGTCAAGACATACCTGAAATAACAGGCAAGTTTGGCCTGAAGTACAAAATGAAGCAGAGCAAAGGCCAACAGATTATTGTCAAGAGAATGCACTAGTCCTAGCAAACACCCCTTTCCAACAACACAAGAGAAAACTTTACACATGGACATCACCAAATGGTCAATAGTGAAATCAGATTGATTATATTCTTTGCAGCTGAAGATGGAGAAGCTCTACATGGTCAGCACAAACAAAATCTGGGGCTTGACTGTGGTTCAGATGATCAGCTCCTTATTGCAAAGCTCAGGCTTGAATTGAAGAAAGTAGGGAAAAATACTAGGCCATTCAGGTATGACCTAAATCAAATCTCTTATCATTATGATGGTGCTGAATAGATTTAAGGAATTAGGTCTGGTAGACAGAGTGCCTGAAGAGCTATGAATACAGGTTCATAACTTTGTACAAGAGGCAGTGACCAAAACCATCCCAAGGAAAAAGAAATGCAAGAAGGAAAATGATTGCCTGAGGAAGCCTTTAAAAAAGCTGAGGAAAAAAAAAGTGAAAAGCAAGAGAGAAAAAGAAAGATATACCTAACTGAATGTAGAATTCCAGAGAAGAGCAAGGAGAGATATGAAAGCATTCTTAAATGAATAATGCAAAGAAGTAGAGGAAAACAGTAGAATGGGAAAGACTAGAGATCTCTTCAAGAAAGTTGGAGATATCAAGGGAATATTTCATGCAAGGATGGGCACAATAGAGGACAGAAATTATAAAGACACAACAGAGGTAGAAAAGATTAAGAGATAACAAGAATACACAGAATGATGCAAAAAAGATCTTAATTAGCTGGATAACCACCTAGATCACCTGGATCACTCACCTAGAGCCAGACATCCTGGAGTGGAAAGTGAAGTCGAGTTTCAGAAGCATTACTACAAACAAAGTTCGTGGAGGTGATGGAATTCCAACTGAACTATTTAAAATCGTAAAAGCTGATGCTGTTAAAGTGCCACAATCGTTGGGAGAAGGGCGTGGCAACCCACTCCAGTATTCTTGCCAGGAGAATCCCATGGACAGAGGAGCCTGGAGGTCTATAGTCCATGGGGTCACGAAGAGTCGGACACGACTGAGCGACTAACACACACACACACACAGAATGTCAGCAGCAAATTTGTAAAACTCAGCGGTGGTCACAGGACTGGAAAAGGTCGGTTTTCATTCCAATCCCAAAGAAAGGCAATGGCAAAGAATGTTCAAACTACTGTTCAGTTGTGGTCATTTCGCATTCTGGTAAGGTTATGGTCAAAATCCTCTAAGCTAGGAGTACATGAACCAAGAACTTCCAGATGTATACGATGGATTTAGAAAAGTCAGAGAAACCAGAGATCAAATTGTCAACATTTTTTGGATCATAGAAAAAACAAGCGAATTCCAGGAAAACATCTACTTCTGCTTTATTGGCTATGCTAAAGCCTTTGCCTGTGTGGATCACAACAAACTGTGGAAAATTCTTAAAGATGGAAATACCAGATTACTTTATCTGTCTCCTGAGAAATCTGTATGTGGGTCAAGAAGCAACAGTTAAAACTGGACATGGAACAAGGGACTAGTTCAAAATTGCCTAAAGAGTAAGACAGAGCTGTATATTGTCACCCAGTTTACTTCACTTATACACAGAGTAAATCATGTGAAATCTCAGGCTGGATGAATCACAGGCTGGAATCAAGGTTGCTGGGAGAAATATGAACAACCTCAGATAAGCAGACAATACCACTCTAATGGCAGAAAGTGAAGAGGAACTGAAGAGTCTCTTGATGAAGATGAAAGAGAGTGAAAAAGCTGGCTTAAAACTCAATACTCAAAAAACAAAGAGCATGATATCTGGTCCCACCACCTCATGACAAACAGAATGGGAAAAAGTGGAAGCAGTGAGAGATTTTATTTTCTCGGGCTCCAAAATCACTGCAAATGGTGACTTCAGACATGAAATTAAAAGATACTTGCTCTTTGGAAGAAAAGCTATGACAAATCTAGACAGCATATTAAAAAACAGAGACATCATTTTGTTGACAAAGGTCTGTACAATTAAAGCTATGGTTTTTCCAGTAGTCATGTATGGATGTGAGAGTTGGACCATAAAGAAGGTTGAGTGCTAAAGAATTGATGCTTTTCAAATTGTGCTGTGGATAAGACTCTTGAGAGCCCTTTAGACTGCAAGGAGATCAAATCAGTCAATCATAAAGGAAATCAGTCCTGAATATTCATTGGAAGGACTGATGTTGAAGCTGAAGCTCCAATACTTTGGCCACCTGATGTAAAGAGCTGTCTCATTGGAAAAAAATCCCTTATGCTGGGAAAGACTGAGGGCAAGAGGAGAAGGGGGCAGCAGAGTTTGAAATATTTAGATAGTATTACTGACTCAATGGACATGAGTTTGAGCAAACTCTGGGAGATAGTGAAGAGCAGGGAAGATTGACATGCTGCTATCTATGTGGATGCAAAGAGTCAAGCACGACTTAGTGACTGAACAACAAAATAGTGGGTACCTAGGGGTAGGGGACTGTGTAAATCACAATAAACTGTGGAAAATTCTGAAAGAGATGGGAATACCAGACCATCTGACTTGTCTCTTGAGAAACCTGTATGCAGGTCAGGAAGCAACAGTTAGAACTGAACATGGAACAACAGACTGGTTCCAAATAGGAAAAGGAGTACATCGAGGTTGTATATTGTCACCCTGCTTATTTAAATTATATGCAGAGTACATCATGAGAAACGCTGGGCTGGAAGAAACACAAGCTGGAATCAAGATTGCCGGGAGAAATATCAATAACCTCAGATATGCGGAAGACACCACCCTTATGGCAGAAAGTGAAGAAGAACTAAAGAGCCTCTTGATGAAAGTGAAAGAGGAGAGTGAAAAAGTTGGCTTAAAGCTCAACATTCAGAAAACTAAGATCATGGCATCTGGTCCCATCACTTCATGGGAAATAGATGGGGCAACAGTGGAAACAGTGTCAGACTTTATTTTTGGGGGCTCCAAAATCGCTGCTGATGGTGATTGCAGCCATGAAATTAAAAGATGCTTGCTCCTTGGAAGGAAGGTTATGGCCAACCTAGATAGCATATTTAAAAGCAGAGACATTACTTTGCCAACAAAAGTCCGTCTAGTCAAGGCTATGGTTTTTCCAGTAGTCATGTATGGATGTGAGAGTTGGACAGTGAAGAAAGCTGAGCGCCGCAGAATTGATGCTTTTCAACTGTGGTGTTGGAGAAGACTCTTGAGAGTCCCTTGGACTGCAAGGAGATCCAATCAATCCATCCTAAAAGAGATCAATCCTGGGTGTTCATTGGAAGGTCTGATGTTGAAGCTGAAACTCCAATACTTTGGCCACCTCATGCGAAGGGTTGACTCATTGGAAAAGACCCTAATGCAGGGTAGGATTGGGGGCAGGAGGAGAAGGGGATGGCAGAGGATGAGATGGTTGGATGGCATCACTGACTCGTTGGACATGGGTTTGGGTAGACTCCGGGAGTTGGTGATGGACAGAGGCCTGGCGTGCTGCAATTCATGGGGTCGCAAAGACTCAGACACTACTGAGCAACTGAACTGAACTGAACTGAGGGTAGGGGATATCGGGAGTAATTGCTAAAGATACAGGATTTCTTCTGAGGTCATGAAAATATTCTAAAATTGACAAATAATGGTGGTAATGATTACACATGCCTGTTAATATGTTAAAAACCACTGCATTGCCCACATTATATAGGTGGATTATATGGCATGTAAATTACATCTGAACAAACTGTTTGTTAGATTTCAAAAAAAGAAAAAAGGAATCTGACATTGGGTATGTCAAGACTGGTTTAGCTCTTCAAGGTTGTCATCAGAATCTTCTGACCATCCATCCCTTACACGCAGCTTTGATCACTAGGATCTCAATGCGACTCCTTCAGCTCTAACTCATCCATGTTCCAATAGGCAAAAGAAGGAAGAAAAAGTATAGCACCTACAATAGGAAAGCAATTTATCCCAAAGTCCTCCATTCTTTTGCTTCTGGGGCCAGAAATACAGCCATCCTCAGCAACAGGAGAGGACAGAGAATTTGATATATTTACCTGGACACCTTTCTACATCAAGCAAAGTTTGTGGAAATGTATTAGATAGGTGATTTGTAGAATCTGTCACAAATTTTTATTCATAAGAGATATTTTAATTTTACATGTCTTTCACTTTTTACCAGGGTCCAAGATCAGGGGATTTTTAAAAATCAATATTAAGCTTTTATAGAAGAGTAGAAACGTAATGATGAAAGAGAAATATTGTTCTAATATTTCATAATAGAACAATAAACGATGACTATTTCCTTTCCAACCATAAACATTTTACTAACTGTTATGATCTTCATAGAGAATTTTTATTTTGGCTGCACTGTGTGTCATGCAGGACTTCCCCAAATCCATGCCCCCTGAATTATAAGCACAAAGTCTTAACCACTGGGCCACCAGAAAAGTCCAAGAATTTTTTAACATTAGCAAGAACTACACGGTATTAAAATATATCATTTAATTTTTCCCATATAACTTTTCTTTATAAATTCACAAAATTACTAAATTTATCAATTTAGTAATTACTGATTAAAGATTTTCTATTGTTCATGCCCTGTTAAGTTGCTAGGGATACACACACTTTTAGTTACATGATACTATAGAGGAAATTTTAAGTATTTGGATGAGCTTTAGAGATTTTTCTCATTGGGGGTTACATTTGGACTGATTCTTACAAGAGAATTAATTCTTTATAATTAGAGAGGAGGAGAGGACAATGAATACCAAAGGAATAGTTGGTACAAACAACCTGACATATTTTATAAAGACAGTATTTCAGAGTAAAAAAAAATATAAGGGGTAAATAGGTTTCACAGGGAAGGCATGTGGACTATGGGAAGAGTGAGAAGAAGTTGCATACATTTCATAAATTATAGAAGTTATGAATACAGCAATGAGCAGTGTATAGCTTTCAGTGTTAGAATACTGAAAAATTGATTCCTCCTTCTAATGTTTAGAAGAAATCTGTTTTCTCTTTAGCCTAAATATTGAATTATTTTACCTCCAAAAGATTTACTATGTTATTAATAGTGCACACTCAACATGAAGATACCGTGGTTATAATATATGTTCTAAATTATCTTTTTTAAAAAAGGAGGCATAGGTAAAAATCAAATTTTTCTTTGATGTGCATAAACTTTGTTGAGCACAGATTCCAATAAAATGATTACTTTTTCTGAATCATATTTATATTAGCTTTTTGTTCAGTATTTATTCTTACTACTAAGATTTCACTTAATCTCTTTCATCAAATGTTACATCAACTGGAAATTTTACCCATCATTTTTAATCATATTTATATTGAGAAACATTGTAGCTGAAATAACACCTACTTCACTGGAATATATAGTATGATTTTCATATATTTCAAAAATATTTTAATTTATGATTTTAATATTTTATATACCAAAGAGTATAGTAATAGGCTTGCTTGTTTGTTGCTTTGTCTATTGTTCTGTTTTATCTTTGAAAGTTTGAGGGGAAACCCCCACCCAAGATTTACTTGAGTAAGTAATTTGTAATATTTCTAGAACATTTCAGGCATAAAAGTAAAAACTTATATAAAAACGCTTTAACAGTAAAGTTTAGATTTTTTTCTGACACATGAGGGATTCTAGGAATAGCACAATGCAAAATAAAATCTAATTTTTACTTTAGTTATCTTATAAAGAGACAAAAATACTATGATTTTCTACAGATGGTCATAGATTAGTGCTGGAATAATGATTCCTGATTTTAATCATATAGTGCCACTAACTTTTCCTGTGGGTCTTACTGACATAAAGCCACCCTTCCCTGGGGAACAGGAGACATGTTTTCTGTCTCTTTTTTTGGGTAGTGTAGTATGAGTGATACCAGCATTTGGTATCCATTTTGCCACCATTATGGGAAATATGTTATCACCAAAGGTGACCCAGGAAGAGAGAGATAAAAGAATCACTGGGAAATGGAGTTAGAACTCTTATTATATAATCCCTGAAGCCCTCCCACTTCTAAAATTTTAAGCTTAGATGATGGTTTAAAAAAGTTTGAATTGAGCTTTTGGATGCTTGGGGGTGAAAAACCACAAAATTGACACAGATTAGAATATTCCAAAACTAAAAACTGTATTCCATCAATATTGTATTATGTCATGAGACAGTATGATGTAAAAAAGAAACAGGGAATGTGAGCTCTAATTTAGGTCCATGTGCAGAGGGTTCTGGACATTGAATAAGACTGGAGACAGGATTGCATGAGAGTCTGTGTCTCACTTCAAAGAGTTAGAATGACTAGGGAGATTATGGTTCATACACTGATAATTTTTCTAAAATATTGTCTGAGTGTTATGTGTGTACATGCAAAAGCTATCATTAGGTTGCTCATAAACGAGAGACATCAATACAACTCTGAGAGTTAAAAAAAAGTGAAAAGTGAAAGTTGTTCAGTCGTGTCCAACTCTTTGCAACCGCATGGACTGTAGCTCCCCATGCTTCTCTGTCCATGGTGATTTTCTAGGCAAGAATATTGGAGTGGGTTGCCATGCCCTCCTCCAGGGTATCTTCCCAACCCAGGGATCAAACTCAGGTCTTCTGCATTGCAGGCAGATTCTTTACTGACTGAGCCACCAGGGAAGCCCAAGCATACTAGAGTGGGTACCCTGTCCCTTCTCCAGGGGATCTTCCCAATCGAAGAATCAAACCAGGGTCTCCTGCATTGCAGGCAGATTCTTTACCAACTGAGCTACTGGGGAAGCCCTGCTCATAAAAGAGAGACATCAATACAACTTCTGAGAGTAAAAAAAAGTAGTTACTAAAAGTGAAGAAAGTAGGATGACAGCATGAATAAAGACAAAATATTATAAAGTGGCTAATTTTTATTATGTAGTTATTTAGCTAAAATATAGAATGTAAAGCAAGGACTAGAAAGAAATGAATTGCAGAGATAGATCATGAATGAGTGATGTGCATTGTTCTGAGAAATTTGGGCTTAAATGCTGTAAGTTAGGAAGTAGAAAAACGTTAAATTGTTAGATCTACTAATACTAAACTCAGCAAGCACATGGCACATATTCAAGACTAATAACAGAAGAAAGAAATCATATATATGAAGAGCATATTATTTACTATAAAATTCCTGAAATTTTTAATGATATCATTAAACTTTATCATTTAATGATAAATATATAAAAGGATATCATGTCCCCAAATTTAAAACTAACTTAAAAAATCGGTAAAGTTTTATGTATTTGAATTTTGTTTGGAGAAGAGTGTTGTTTTAAAAAATAAAGAAAAATGCTATTTTATGCTGTAGAGGTAGACAGCAAGATAGCAAATCATAAACTGTAAGGTTATACTGAGAGTTTCTGTTTCCACATGTAAGCAGCTTGAAAGTCTCCACTCCTTCCTAACAACGAGTAGAAAGCTGAATAGACTGAAATATCACCAGTGTTTACTGAATCCCTGAGAGAGCAGAAGATGCAGGGCAAATCACTGTCATGGTTTTCCAGAGCAAAGGCCCACATTCAGAAACCATGTGTTGGGGTAGAAAAATGTGAGCTATAATCATGAATTGCTGGAGGCTCAGTATGGATAATTCTGAGAGTTAAAAACTCAAGAGGATGCAGTCATAGGAAGCCCTCGTAGCAGTGTGAGATTTTCCCCCAGGAGCTCAACCAATTTCCCACAGTAAATATAAGAAAAATTTCCTTGTACTTCTGGCAAAGGGAGAGGTAAAAGAACAGTTTTGAAATACACTATCTTTTTAAGAAGGCCTCCCATCAAGGGAAACTAGTTACCCAGAGCCTAACCTGCTGGGCTATTGTCAAAGCTTAATTGACCTGGAGGAAGGGAAATATGCAACTCTAGCACACTCTAGCCATTCTGTCTCATCTAAAGAAAAGCAAAAGATATAAGCTCATTAAAAGACTGAGACCCAATTACAGGACTCTGGAACTTTTCCCTTCCCTATAGCTCATCACTACATGTGCTAATTCCTGTTTACAGCCATTCCATTTACCTAGTACATTATGCCCAGCTATCAGGAAAAAATTACACAGCATGCCAAAAGGCAAGCATTGAAGATACAATGCAAGCATCAGGTTGAGACTTGGCAATGATATTGGGATTATCAGATCAGGAATTTAAAACAACTTTAATACATTAACGGTTCTAGAGGATTAAGTAGACAGCAGACAGGAACAGATGGGTGATGTAAGCAGAGAGATGGGAATCTTAAGAAAGAACCAAAATAAATCCAAGAGATACCAAAGACTTTAACAGAAATGAAAAGTGCCTTTGATGGATTTAATAGCAGACTGGAAAGCATCTATGAGCAACAAGATATATCAATAAAATTCTTGAACACCACAAAGCAAAGAGAAAAAACAATGAAAACAAACAACTATCAAAACAATATCAAAGGCCTATGGGACAATGGTATGTCATAGTGTAACAAATGTATAATGGGAATACCAGAATAAGAAAGAGAAAAAATGAGAGAAAAAATATTTGAAATAATAATGATCTAGAATTTCCCCCAATTAAGTTCAGACACCAAGCCACAGATCTAGAAAGTTTAGAGAATACGAAGCAGGAAAAATACAAAAAAAATCTATAACTAGACATATTATTTTCAAACTATTGAAAAGAAAAGATAAATAAAAGAAAAAATCAAAAGAAGCTTGGGGGAAAAAAAAATCACCTCATCTATAGAAGAACAAAAGAGAAGAATTATATTCAACTTCTCTTGAATTATATCTAAACAAGAAGAGAATGATGTATAATAATTAAAGTTTTGAGGAAAAAAGACCTCACCACCAACCTAGAATTCTGTACCCTACAAAATTATCCTTCAAAAGTGAAAGAGAAATAATTTCTTAGACAAAGACTGAGAGAATTTGTTTCCAGTAGACATGTCTTGCAAGAAAATTTAAAAGAGAGAGAGGGGGAAAATAATAAAGGTCAACAATAAAGATCAGAAACATATCTTTGGAAAATAAGGGTGTCAAAGAAGGAATAAGTGAAGAGAAAATAAAAAAAATATATTTTTCTTATTCTTAATTCATCTAACAGTTAAAAGTTTGTTCAAGATAATAATTCCAACAAAGTATTTATTATGTGTACATATATGTTTATATATAAGTAAAATGATAGATAATGACACAACTGATAGAAGGGAGGAATTGGAATTCTTTTATTATTACAACATACTCACATTACCCATGAAGATGTGTAGTGTTATTTGAAAGTGGACTTGGATTAGCTATAAATATATTGCAAACTCTATGGCAACTACTAAAAATATTTTAAAAGGAAATATAACTAATATGCCAAGAAAGGAGAAAAATGTAATTAAAACTGCGGAAAGGCAGAACAAGAGTGGAAGACAAAAATAGGGACAAAGAACAAGGGCAACAATTAGAAAATAGTAATTAATAGAGTAGACAATGCTCCAGCTATGATAAAATGATCTCTCTGAATGTCAACAGTCTAAGTGTACCAAGTAAAAGAGATTGTCAGAATGCATGAAAAAACAAGACCCATCTCTATGTTGTTTGAAAGATACCCACTTTAAATATAAAGATACATATAGATTAAAAGTAAGTAGACAGAGGAAAGTGTACCATGCTAACATTAATTAAAACAAAAGTCAATCTTCATAGTAATAAAAGAGAATGGGTGTACAATGAGAAATTATATTAGAATCAGACTCATGTATGGCAAAGTAAAGAGGGCAAATGTATAAAAGGGTTTAAAACTATAACCTTCTAATCATCTGGTGGAGAACTAAACGAAATATGCTCCCAGTACATAGTAAAGACCATTAAGTGTTAACTATGATTTTTATTGTTTTATTTCATCTCTAAGCCTTCCCATGAGTCACGCTATAAAGAACACATAAAAGCTCTGCCAGGGTCAAGATTGTTTCATCCAATATTATCCTGAGCCAATTTCAATATTCTTTACTTTGCCAGTATCTCCCTGGCTATCTGATTCCTTACTTCATGCTAGAATTTAAAGAGACTTCTCAGGCTTAACTTCCCACACTCTCTCTTGGATTTTATTGGTATTTGTCCTCTGGCTCTAAATATACCTGCTTCCATAGTTTTGACCTGTAGAGTCCATAATAGTTTGCAGTAGGAGGATTCCAATTATATTCATTCTGCTTCTCAAATATATATTGACATTTAGAAATAACATATTTCATTTGTTGGAAATCACCTCTGAAATATGTCAACACTGAAGTAATTGAATCTCTCATTTTGCAGTTTGTTAACTTAACCAACTTCAATAAATTTTATAATCTTTATAGACATGACCACACAACCACAGAGAGCTTTGTAAATACCAGTCCTATTAAAATCTAGCGGGTATGTTTTAGCACAAAGCTACATTTTGATGAGGGCATGGGAAATCATTCTCCTTTTCTAATGATACAACTCTCAGTTACTACGTGTACTCTGAGTAACATGCACCAGCTCGGCGAACAGTTCTCATTTTTAGTACACTTCTCTCAGAGGCATAATCAAAGTAAAAAATGTTCACTGACGAGTTCATACCACACCTTAAAACAATCAGTGGTTAATTCTTTTGTGACTTGAGGGAATAGATTTATATTTTATAATAACAATGGCTGGTATCAACTAACCACATTCCCTATTCATATCATGAGGTCTGAGTAATTGATTATTTTAAAACATATGGCCAATTATATGAGTTTCCTGTTGTCCAGAAAGAAATTCCTCTCTAGGAGAGAAATGCAGTGTGAATTTATGCAGAACTAGGGGAATTAATCTCCATTTCATCTTCTTAAAAGACTTAGAAATCTACAGTATTACAATTCCAAGAAGGAATTTCTCTGGTTTCTATGTTTGTTGTAACGGATATGTAAATCCTTCTTTATCAGTAACCAAGAATAAGATGTGAGCTGGGTGATGACTCTACTGCACCAGCAGGGCAAACAAGAGACTCTCCAATGATCATTGCTGTTGTCCAGTTAATAATGAACCCAAGAAAGCAGACAAGATAAATAATAAGTGAATACAATAATCGTTACACACATACACATGCTCACACGCACAGCAATGTCAAATCCTCAGAAAACAATCCTCATCAAATGAGAAGTTTTTCTAGAGTTTTCTAGACAAACAGGTCAGGAAAATGTTAGCTGATTTCTCTCTGACAGTAGATGATGCATAGTAACTTAAATTTTCAGAATATGTTCTTAGCAACCAGTTGCAATTCCAGAATCAGTCCTTTTACCTGGATGGTCAAATCTGTGACAGGTAATTTTTTTTTTTTTTAGTATGTTAGAGATAGCGTGAGAATTGAATTCACAAACCCTGTGTTAGAGTGTTGGTACTACAGGGATGAATTTGAACATGTTACCTAGCATTCCTGCCACTTCAATTTTATTTATTGAGAATTTGAATACAATTATAAATGTTTGGTCACTTACAAATTGTTAAATGATGTGAAATTGTTTGTTGTTACCCAGCATATTTCTAAAATAGTTCTTATAGTGTGGGCTGTGGGTCATAAAACTCTCTTCATCTTTGGATATCTGAAACTGTCTCTATTTGACATACATTTTCTGGATGGCAGGTTAATTGAATGTTAGATTCCAGATTAATGGTTCTTTAGTTGATATGTTTTTTGTTGTTGACCTGTGTTTCTTCTCTCATTTCCCCGGATGTTTTGTTTACAAAGCTTTTAGCAGATAGTATTTCTTTATTATTTATATTTTGCTTTATGCTTTCAGTCTGAGGTTACATGTCTTCAATTCTATAAAAATGTTTTGCCCTCATCCATTTTCTTTTCAAAAATTTATTTTCTGCCTTTTCCTCTGCATTTTTTTTCTGGAACTTCTTTAAACCTATGTTGACACATATAAACTTACCCTCCATTTCTTCCATTGTTGTTGTTTACTCACTCAGTTGTGTCTGATTCTTTGCAACCCCATGGACTGCAGCATACCAGGCTTCCCTGTCTTTCACTATCTCCCAGAGTTTGCTCAAACTCATGTCCATTGAGTTGATGATGTCATCTAACCATCTCATTCTCTGTCGCCCCCCTCTCCTCCTGTCCTCAAGCTTTACCAGCATCAGTGTCATATATTTCATGTCTTTATCTCTTACACTGCATCCTGGGAGATTTTCTTAGTCTTATCACTGAGCTTCCCTGTTAGTATTGCTGTTACTTTCAGTTCAGTTCAGTTGCTCAGTCGTGTCCGACTCTGTGTGACCCCATGAATCGCAGCACGCCAGGCCTCCCTGTCCATCACCAACTCCCGGAGTCTACCCAAACCCATGTCCAACGAGTCAGTGATGCCATCCAACCATCTCATCCTCTGTCGTCCCCTTCTCCTCCTGCCCCCAATCCTACCCAGCATTAGGGTCTTTTCCAATGAGTCAACTCTTCACATGAGTGGCCAAGTATTGGAGTTTCAGCTTCAACATCAGACCTTCCAATGAACACCCAGGATTGATCTCCTTTAGGATGGATTGATTGGATCTCCTTGCAATCCAAGGGACTCTCAAGAGCCTTCTCCAACACCACAGTTCAAAAGCATCAATTCTGTGGCGCTCAGCTTTCTTCACCGTCCAACTCTCACATCTATACATGACCACTGGAAAAACCATAGCCTTGACTAGATGGACCTTTGTTGGCAAAGTAATGTCTCTGCTTTTAAATATGCTATCTAGGTTGGCCATAACCTTCCTTCCAAGGAGTAAGTGTCTTTTAATTTCATGGCTGCAATCACCATCAGCAGTGATTTAGGAGCCCCCAAAAATAAAGTCTGACATTGTTTCCAATGTTTTCTCATCTATTTGCCATGAAGTGATGGGACCAGATGCCATGATCTTAGTTTTCTGAACGTTGAGCTTTAAGCCAACTTTTCCCCTCTCCTCTTTGACTTTCATCAAGAGGCTCTTTAGTTCTTCTTCACTTTCTGCCCGAAGGGTGGTGTCATCTGCATATCTGAGGTTATTGATATTTCTCCTGGCAATCTTGATTCCAGCTTGTGTTTCTTCCAGCCCAGCATTTCTCATGATGTACTCTGCATATAAGTTAAATAAGCAGGGTGACAATATACAGCCTTGACGTACTCCTTTTCCTTTGTTACTTGCAGTGATTCTATATTTCATCTTCAGGAGGCCAATTGCTTCCTATGTCAATTCTACATGATTTTATAATTTTTATGTGGCTTTTAGTCATCTTTTAAAGAATCATATTTCTTATAAAATCAGTTTCATATTACTTTATTATTTTATGTGGAGTGAATTTGAAAAGCATTGATTTTTGTTTAAACCATTATAGTATTACTTTCCTTTACATATTTTGGAATGTTGACTTATATACTAATATTTAATAGGAGGGCTCTTATTCACTTGTTCTTTGTCATTATTTCCTTGCAGATCCCCAGATCCCACAGGTCAGAACCAGATCTTTTATTTGAACTTCAGATTATTTGAACATCTTATGTTAAAAAGTGCTGAAATTATTATTTTAATAATTGACATAGGAGAGTTGCTCTTAGGTAACAACCTGACTTTACTTAGGAAAATACTTTTGGGGAGTTGGATATTATGAGAGATTGGATTATTTTTCTCTACTCATCACTCTTCTGTTAAGAAATTATATGTAAGCACACTGGTCCATGTGACTGCAGTACCTCCCATTAGAGTAGGTAGAGAATATTTATCCTTATTGGTTTTGGCTTGGCTTGTCCTTATATGTTGGTTTGGCCAAACGAAATATTAGCAAATGTGACAAAAGGCAAGACTTTATGAATGCATTATTCACCTTGGCCTCCTAAGTTTCCACAGCCCACTAAGAAAAGAACCCACCCTTGGCAGCTGTTATTCCCACAATGATAAGAAATGATACCAATTTGTGGTACAGCTAAACTGAGGTAAGCTTAGCCTGGATCAACTAAACTGTAACCAAATGAGATTCAAAAAAGAGAAAAATGTACTGTGTTATAATTGAACAAAATTTTGGTGTTATTACATAGTATTTTTCTATAAATTGCTTACTAATCCAGAAGGGGTGTAGGGGGAGCCTGAAAGCATGAATTAGCAAAGTCAATAAAGAAGTGGCAAAAGTCTTCTTAAGAAATAAATATAAATTTGAGGGGAAGAGAAAGTGGAGAAGAAGAAGAAGAGAAAGACAGAGAAAGCGATGCAGAGACAGAGAGGTGTGTGTATTATAGCAGAAGGTTGGATTGTGAAAAGAAAGAAGACTAGTGAAACATTTCTGGTATCAGGTTGATCAGAAGACTTTTAAAATAGACATATCTAATATTCTGTGTGTGTGCTCACTTGGTCAGTTGTGTCTGACTCTTTGCATCCTCATGGACTGTAGCTCAGCAAGTCTCTCTGTCCATGGAATTTTTCAGGCTAGAATACTGGAGGGGTTTGCCTTTTCCTACTCTAGGGGATCTCCCTGACCTAGGGTTCAAACCTGCGCCTTCTGCATGGGCAGGCAGATTCTTTACCAATGTGCCACCTGGGATCTAAATATTCAAGTGCTATATTTTTTAATACTCTCTTCCCGATTTCCAAAATCTCTGTAAACTTGATTATGCATATACAAATGCCTTATCTGTGCTTTTTTTTAAATAGAAGTCACAGAAAAGTAGTTGAATTCTATATTTCACTTGGGAAGAAGGAAAGAGAAAATTATACTATGCAAGAGGAGATAGAAATGAAATCCAGACTATAAAGGAAGCAGTAACTGAGAACTAGCAATGACCACGCACATATAAGCACAAGGGAATTTGCAGAAATCATGGGCAGAACACTCTACTTCACACAGAAATGGGTTAGAGGGTTTGTGCTAGCTTCACAAAAATTTCAAAAGATGGGGTGACATTTGTTGAAAACTGTGACTCCCATTAACATAATTTCTCAATTCTAAGAAGCTATAAATTACAAGACACATGATAAATACAGTAATAGATTTTTTTTTCTGGAAATAAATGTTAATTCACTTTTCTTTTTTATTACCTTAGAAACAATAGGAAACATTTGCCAACTGAATTTTAAATTACTGTGTTAGTTCAGATTCTCTGAGGAGATCCTGTGTTGAGATGAACCTTATGAGAGATTCATCAGGAAAAAATTTGTGAGGGAAAATGGGTTGAGGGCCAGAAGAAGATGAGAGATTTTTCAGACCATGGAGCAGGTCCAAGTCTGGTGGAGGAGAAAAGCAAGGAAGCAAAATTTGGGAGGAAACTGCAGTGCAGTTCTGGTAAATCAAAACCAATAAGGGCTCTTCAAATCAAAATGGCTTGTAGGATGTGGACAGAATTCCCAGGAACAATTCTGGCTTAGAGTCTCTGCCTCACTCAATCACTGGTTAACAGTGGCCCCTAGAAAGTGGAGCTTTTTCATGGAAGTCACAGTCATAGCCTCGGAATTGAGCAGTTATAGTATGACTGTCACAGTTATGTATCACTTTCTTTTGCAGATTCCAGTAAAAGTCTGTATCTGAGCCTTCTTCATATTCAAAAGCTAAACCACTTTCTGAATTACTTTTGAATACCTATGGACATGCTTTGTATTTTCTGTTCCTGTTTTTGAGGGTTTTTTCATATTTTAATTGAATTTGTAATTTTGAGTTATGTTGAAGAACAACAATGTTTTATTAGAATTTCATGTTCTGTTAGACTAACTTTATTTTTCCCTCTAAATAAATTCTGTATTTCTGGCAGATTAATGGCTTCTCTTACAAGTCAGTTAGTAACTTTTGACACGTGTGTGTTGGTCGCTCAGTCATTTCCAACTCTTTGCAAATCCATGGACTGTAACCTGCCAGGCTCCTCTCTCCATGGAATTCTACAGGCAAGAATACTGGAGCGGGTTGCCATTCCCTTCTCCAGGCGATCTTCCTGAACCAGGGATCAAACTCAAGTCTCTCACAATGCAGGCAGATTCTTTACCATCTGAGCCATTAGGGAAATCCAGCTTTTGACATATAGAGACTTGATCTTTTCTTGTCTTTAGAATGGTTGAACTATCCATTATAAATTTACCTAACTAAGAAAACCTGTAAATTATTACAAGAAATTCTGCAGTATTTTAATTGCCTTCTTATAGTGATAAACTGATTTTGCATATAGTAATTCTTTTCCTCACTGCTACAACAATTGAAGGCATTTAAATTACAAATTTGCTGCTCAAATGACAACAAATTTCATTCCATGGAGTGCCAACAAAGTAAATAACATAGTTGAGATAATAGATAAATATATATTTTATCCATTTTAAGTTTACGTTGTACAAATAAAAACAAATATATCAGGAGTTACCCAACTTGTTGTAGGCAAGATACAACCCAAAATTAGGAATATTACTGAAATGACTATTTTGAAATGAGAGGTTTACTTATTATTACAGAGGTAGTAACTAAATATTTTAGATAATGTAAGATATAAATTAGCATATAAGAGTTTTGCAAGAAACGTTTCTTCTTAAAAGTTCTTTGTCTAACTACTTAGTGATTGTTATCTTTAACTCAAATCACATAATTTGAGATATTTAAGAGATTATTTATTCCAGTAAAGTTCCAATATTTTTAAAGTTAAAATTTTTCTTTTAAAAACATTTCTTACAAAGTATTCCAATATATACAACAGATAGACAAGATTGCTGTAATTAAATTTGGGAAGTATTTCTTGGAGCTTATCCACTTAGCCTTTTCACATCTTTCTCCCGAAACCCTCAGCCCTTTCCCAAGTATTGTTTCCACATGATGCAGGTCAGAAACAGATTATGAAAAAAATATATATTATTTGAATGGAAGAGATGTGAATAAATACACTTTTGTCCTGTTTGGAAAGTGTATATTAATAACACAATGAGTATTCAGTTAGCTGTAAGTTTTTCCAATTATCTTTCTGTTATCGATTTCTAGTTTAATTCCATTGTGGTCTGAGGCTAAACATATATGATTTCTACTTGATTCCTTTAAATTTGTTAAATGTATATAATGGCCAAGAATGCAGCCTCTCTTGGAGACTGTTCCACATGAGCTTGAGAAGACAGTGCATTCTACTGCTGTTGAATGAAATGATTAAAGATGTTAATGACATCCAGTTGGCTGATGGTGTTGTTGAGTTTAACTATCTCCTTACTGTTTCCTTTGTGCTATCCATTTCTGAGAGAGGAGTCTTGAAATCTCCAAAATTGTTACTAGATTTGTTATTTCTCTTTGCAATTCTACCAGTTTTTAATTTCACACAGTTTGAGACATGCTATGTTGTTAGGCATGTCTATGTTAATGATTGTTATGTTTTCTCAGAGAATTGATCCCTTTATCATTATGTAATGCCCACCTTTATTCATGATAACTTTCCTTGCTTTGAAGACTTCTGTCTGAAATAGAGTTACTTCCACTTTCTTTTGAATAGTTTTAGCATGGTACACTTTTTCTTCATCTATTTACTTTTAATCTGCATGTGTCTTTGTATTTAAAGTGATTATCTTGTATACAACACACAGTAGGGTCTTGCTTTTTGATCCACTATGATATTCTGTCTTACAATTGGTGCATTTAGACCACTGACATTTAAAGTGATTATTTGACTTAGTTGAAGTAATAACTACCATATTTATTATTATTTTCTATTTGTTTCCCTTGTTCTTTGTTCTTATTTTTGTCTTCCACTCTTTCTGCCTTTCTACAGTTTTAATTGAACTTTTTTTTTTTTTTTTTTTTTTTTGGGGCTGTGTTGCACAGCTTGCAGGACTGTAGTTCCCTAACCAGGGATTGGGAGAAGGCCATGGCACCTCACACCAGTACTCTTGCCTGGAAAATCCCATGAACGGAGGAGCCTTGGTAGGCTGCAGTCCATGGGGTTGCTAAGAGTCGGACACGACTTAGTGACTTCACTTTCACTTTTCACTCTCATGCATTGGAGAAGGAAATGGCAACCCACTCCAGTGTTCTTGCCTGGAGAATCCCAGGGACAGGGGAGCCTGGTGGGCTGCCGTCTAAGGGGTCGCACAGAGTTGGACACGACTGAAGCAACTTAGCAGCAGTAGCAGCAGCAACCAGGGATTGAACTCAGCCCCTGGCAGTGAAAGTACCAAGTCCTAATCACTGGACCACCAGGGAATTCCAAAGGGAACATTTTATATTATTCCATTTTTATCCTTTCTTGGAATATAAGTTATACTTCTTTTTTTTTATTTCTTTGCTACTGATGCTGCTGCTAAGTCGCTTCAATCGTGTCCGACTCTGTGCGACCCCAAAGAAGGCAGCCCACTAGGCTTCCCCGTCCCTGGGATTCTCCAGACAAGAACACTGGAATGGGTTACCATTTCCTTCTCCAATGCATGAAAGTGAAAAGTGAAAGCAAGGACGCTCAGTTGTGTCCGACTCTTAGTGACCCCATGGACGGCAGGCTACCAGGCTCCTCCATCCATTGCCATAAAGATTGCAATATTCACTTACCACTAATCCAAGTTCACTTTCAAATACCTTTGAACAAAACAGGTTTTAACTGCACAGGTCCACATTTAACACGTTTACTACAGTACTGCACAATCTGTAGTTGGTTGATTTGTTAGATGTGGAACCATGGATAAAGAAGGTCAACTGTAAAGCTATATGCAGATTTTTGACTGCATGGGGATTGGCTCCCCTAACTCCTATTTTGTTCAAGGATTAACTGTGATGTATAACCACTTTACAGGTAATGTATACTAGCAAAACAATCTTAATTCCTCTCTCCCGTCAGTTGTGTCATTAATGTAATTCATTTAACTTATGTATAAGCATATATATATATGTACATACATATATATATATATATAGGGTCTTCCCAGGTAGTGCTAGTGGTAAAGAACCCACCTGCCAATGCAGCAGATGTAACAGATGAGGGCTCAATCTCTGGATGGAGATCTCCTGGAAGAGGGTATGGCAACCCGCTCCAGGATTCTTGCCTGGAGCATCGCATGGACAGAGGGACACCACAGGCAGGCTACAATCCATAAAGTCACAAAGAGTTGGATATGATTGAAGCAGCTTAGCATGCACACACACATATATAAACATATATACACATTCATAATTAAATACATTGCAGGTATCATTATTTTGAACAATTATTGTTGTTATTTGCTCATTGAGGTCTGACTCTTTGCAACCCCATGGACTGTAGCCTGTCAGGCTCCTCTGTCCATGGGATTTTCCAGGCAAGAACACTGGAGTAGGTTGCCATTTCTTTTTCCATTGAACTGTTACATTTTCGGTTAATTAAAAACAAGAAAAATAAAAGTTTAATTTTACCTTCACTTTTGACGGTCTTCCTTATTTTATATAAATTCAAACTTCTGGCCAAAATTATTTTCTTTCCCTCTAAAGTACTCTTAACATTTCTTGCAAGGCATATCTACTGGCATAATACTCAGTTTTTGTGTGTCTGAGAAAGTGTTTATTTTTCTTCACATTTGAAGCACAATTTTGTAGGATACAGAATTCTAGGTTGGTTGGATTTTTTATCTCAGCCCTTTATTTCATTATTATTATTATTCATTATTATCAATATTATTATTTCATCTCATTCTTTTCCTTGCTTGCATAGTTTCCAAGAAGTCAGATGTAATTCTTATCTTTGTTCTTCTATGTGTGAGGTGTTTTTGTTTTCTGACTTCTGTAGTTTGAAAATAATATGTCTAGGTGCAGTGTGGGCTTTTTTGCTTTTTCTTGGTTTTGGTTTGCATTTATCCTGCTTATCTGAGTTTCCTGGATCTGTGGTTTGATGTCCGACATTAATTTAGGAGAAATTCTGTTATTATTGTTTCAAATATTTCTTCTAGGGCTTTCTCTGTTTTAATCTTCCGTGGTATTTCCATTATACATATGTAGACAGATATCAGTCTTTTAATGAGTCTATGGTTCAAGACAGTAAACTTCACAAGAATTTCTCAGTTTTTTTTTTTTTCTCCTTCTCCAGATGAGACTAGATGTGTGGAGTAAACTAGTGTTGGGTATTTTCTTTCCTCCTTGTCAGTTAGGCTCTGATGAAACCCCTGTAATGTAGGGTCTGGTTAACTTGCTTCCCTTGATGACAGCCCTTTGAGGACAGTGCTATGGTGTTTATCAAAATGGTTCCTTTCCCCATCTCTTGCTGGAAGTACAAGGGGATTTTTCTCAGATGTTACTATGGTAATCTGGTTAAGCTGTAGGAGGTAAGTGCTACAAAATTATGGGGTTCCCCTTATGATGGGTTCCCTGGAATTTATAACTCTCAGATTTGCCCACGTGAGCCTCCAGCAATGCACCAATTACCATTTAGGATTTTCCTTCTGGCACTGGTTCCTATGGGGGTTTCTGCTTTTGAGTTCTGGTTTGATAAACCATGACTTCCTGCTCCAGTCTTGGGCCAGCACTTGACTCTGTGTCCTCTGCTCTCTATGGATTCAACAGAGTTTTTGATTATTCAGTCTGTTCAGCTTTTCACTTACTGTTAAGATAGGGTAGACATCCAGGCTCCTAACATGCAAAATTGGAAACTGCTTTCTCAGCCACCAGTATTTTATTGCAATTCTCTAAGAGGCTGAAAAAAATGTCCTTCTGTTCTTAGTTTGCTGAGAACTTTTAATCATGAATGGCTTTCAGATTCTTCAAATACTTTCTTCGCGTGTTTTCAGATGATCATATACTTTTCCTCAATTTTCTGTTAATGTCTTTCACTTCATAGATTGATATTCAAGTCAACTAACTTTGAATCTGTGGGAAACTATTGCATTTTTATGGTATTTCTAGTTTTAATTTCCAATATTTTATCGAGAATATTTGAACCTTTGTTCATAAAGAGTATTACTCTATTTAACTTTCTTTTCTTATAGTATCTCTGTCAAGTTTTTCATCAGAATTAGACTTATAAAATGATTTGGAAAGTATTCTATTAGGTTGGTGCAAAAATAATTGTGGTTTTGCATTGTTGAAATTTGCTGTTTGATATTGGAATACATTCTTAAATAAATGTGGTTGTGTTATACATAATTTTAATGTGCATTTTTTTTGCTTTATTTTTTTGCTAATGACTTATTACTTGCTGTTTATTTTATATTGATTTTAGACTGGAAATAATGTTAGACAAAAGGCAAATTCAAGTGATTTTCTTATTTAAGTTCAAAATGGATCATAAAACAGTGGAAACAACTTGCAACATCAACAACACATTTGACCCAGGAACTAACAAACATACAGTGTACTGGTGGTTCAGGAAGTTTTGCAATGAAGTGGACAGCCTTGAGGATGAGGAGTGTAGTGGCTGGCCATCAGAAGCTGACAACAAACAATTGAGAGCAATCATATAAGCTGATCCTCTTACAACTACAAAAGAAGTTGCCAAAGAACTCAAAATCAGCCATTCTACAGTTGTTCTGCATGTGAATCAATTTGGAAAGGTGGAAAAGCTCAATAAATGGGTGCCTCATTAGCTGCCCTCGAAGCAAAAAAAAAAAAATTGTTCTTTTGACATGTTGTCTTATTCTATGCAACAACAATGAACCATCTCTCAATCAGATTGTGATATGTGATGAAAAGTGGACTTTATATGACAGCTGGTAGTGACCAGCTAGTGTTTAGACTGAGAAGAAGCTCCAAAGCACTTTCCAAAGCCAACTTGCACCAAAAAATGGTCATGGTCACTGTTAGGTGGTCTTCTGCCAATGTGACCCACTGCACCTTTCTGCATCCCTGTGAAACCACTACATCTGAGAACTATATGCTCAGCAAATTGATGAGAGGCAGTGAAAACTGCAATGTCTGTAGCTGGCGTTGGTCAACAGAAAGGGCCCAATTATGCTCCACAACAATGCCTGACTGCATGTCACACAACTAATGCTTTGAAAGTTTAATGAATTGGGTTACGGAGTTTTGCTTCATCTTCCATATTCACTGGACCTCTTGCCAAGTGACTACCACTTCTTCAAGCCTCTTTTTTTCAGGTAACTTTTTTTTTTCAGGTAACTTTTTTTTTTTTAATGGTCCACATGGATTATATTTATTTAATTCTTACGTGAACATGTCACTTAGCCTTGCTGAGCCTTACTTCTTTTTTTTTTTTTTTCTATTTAATCTATTTTTTATTTTTTTTTACTTTACAATATTGTAATAGTTTTTGCCATAAATTGACATGAATCAGCCATGGGTTTACATGTGTTCCCCTTCCTGGACCCCCCACCCACCTCCCTCCCCATCCCATCCCTCTGGGTCTTCCCATTGCCCCGGCCCTGAGCCCTTGTCTCATGCATCGAACATGGAATGGTGTTCTGTTTCACATATGATAATATACATGTTTCAATGCTATTCTCTCAGAACGTCCCACCCTCACCTTCTCCCTCAGAGTCCATAAAATTGTTCTATGCATCGGTGTCTCTTATTCTGCCTCGCATATAGGGTTATCGTTACCATCTTTCAAATTCCATATATATGCATTAGTATACTGTATTGTTGTTTTTCTTTCTGGCTTACTTCACTCTGTATAATGGGCTCCAGCTTCATCCATCTCAGTAGAACCGATTCAAATGTATTTTTTTTAATGGCTGAGTAATATTCCATTGTGTATATGTACCACTGCTTCCTTATCCATTCGTCTGCTGATGGACATCTAGGTTGCTTCCATGTCCTGGCTATTGTAAACAGTGCTGCGATGAACATTGGGTTACATGCGTCTCTTTCAATCCTAAAGAAACAAAAGACTTATATATAGAAAACTATAAAACACTGATGAAAGAAATCAAAGAGGACACAAACAGATGGAGAAATATACCGTGTTCATGGATCGGAAGAATTAATATAGTGAAAATGAGTATACTACCCAAAGCAATCTATAGATTCAATGCAATCCCTATCAAGCTACCAATGGTATTTTTCACAGAACTAGAACAAATCATCTCACAATTTGTATGGAAATATAAGAAACCTCGAATAGCCAAAGCAATCTTGAGGAAGAAGAATGGAACTGGAGGAATCAACCTGCCTGACTTCAGGCTCTACTACAAAGCCACAGTCATCAAGACAGTATGGTACTGGCACAAAGATAGAAATATAGATCAATGGAACAAAATAGAAAGCCCAGAGATAAACCCACGCACATATGGACACTTTATCTTCGACAAAGGAGGCAAGAATATACAATGGAGAAAAGACAATCTCTTTAACAAGTGGTGCTGGGAAAACTGGTCAACCACTTGTAAAAGAATGAAACTAGAACACTTCCTAACACCATACACAAAAATAAACTCAAAATGGATTAAAGATCTAAACGTAAGACCAGAAACTATAAAACTCCTAGAGGAAAACATAGGCAAAACACTCTCCGACATAAATCACAGCAGGATCCTCCATGACCCACTTCCCAGAATATTGGAAATAAAAGCAAAAATAAACAAATGGGACCCAATTAAAATTAAAAGCTTTTGCACAACAAAGGAAACTATAAGCAAGGTGAAAAGACAGCCTTCAGAATGGGAGAAAATAATAGCAAATGAAGCAATAGACAAACAATTAATTTTTTGTTTTTTTCAAGACAACTTTTTTCAGGTAAAACACTTCCACAACCAGCCGGAGGCAGAAAATGCTTTCCAAGAGTTCATTGAACCCCAGAGCATGGATTTTTATGCTACAGGAAAAAACAAACATTTTTCTTATAGGCAAAAATATGTTGATTGTAATAGTTCTTATTTTGATTAACGAAGATATGTTTGAGCCTAGTTAAAGTAATTTAAAATTCAGAGTCCGAAACCACAATTATGTTTTCACCAACTTAATAATTCTCTCATTTTTTACATTGAATGTTTGATTTCTTCTTTTCTTCCCCTTGGTCATTTTAGGTAGGGGATTATCAAGTTTGTCAAAATTCTAAACAGTTAGGCTTTTAGTTTTATTATTTTCCTTATTGTTTAACATATTTCTATTGATCATTTCTTTCTTTATACTTACTTTAAATTTAATTTTTCTTTTTTTTTTTTAGCTTTTTAATGTTAAGAATCTGATCCTTACTTTAGGCTTCTCCTTTCTAGGCATAATTTTATGCTGTTATTTTATACTGTTAAACAAATCTGCCATTATACCAACATTTCCTAATAAACCTAAAAAGTAAATATTTTTGAGGGGCTGCATTGTATTTTCAATTTAAAATTTAAAAAAATTCCTTACAGAAAATTTGACTAAATGTATAATCCAATTTTCTTTGCTACAATGTAGAATAAGCATTACTATCTCAATAAAGCATAGAATTAATTTTTTCATAGCTGAGTTGTACTTTAAACCTCAGAAACCATGTCCATTCCTGACATCTGAGTCTTTCAGATATATTCACAAAATCTTATAGAAATTGAGATACAAAAAAATTTGAATATCCTATACTAGTAAGCATTTCTTTGAAATGTAATAAAAATAAAATACAGAAATGTGATAAATATTTAAATTAAATTTAAAAATACATTTTATTTTGTTTAATTCATGCCTTCTTTTCATCACTTTCCTTGTCCCAATGCACTTCACCTACTTCAGTTCTGAAAGTCCATTGTTTCTGAATCTAAGAAGACACTGTTGGCTACCATTAATGTAGTTTAGAATTTTAGAATTTTCCATAAGTCCTCATATACTACAAAGAACAAGGGTAAAAATGAATTTTCAGTCTTAAACAATTCAACTCATATCAAATTAACAGGGAATAAACAAATTTAAAAATAATGATTAAAATTGTTTCTCTTCTATGGCATTGGTTTTATATTGCTCTGTTGAAGTTACAGAAGAAATAATTTGGATAGTGAGAAAATTACTTGCTTCAGATGGTACGTTATTTAGTTAATTCTTAAGCAAGTTTACCATTGTCAAGCTTAAATTTTACATGTTTCAAAATCCTGTTTTGAACTGTCATTATTATAGAGGATGATGATATTTTAACATTTTCATCCCGTAAAATTTCTATTCCATTTATGTTCTTCCTTGAATAATGGACTGTATGTTGTTGAATAAAACGGCATTCTATTTGTGTCTCTGGCAAGAAGCCCTATTTGGCTTCAAGCTTACACAAATAGACAGAGCCCCTTTTATTGTTTACTGTAAGAGAATTTGGAAAATATTTTATAAAATTAACAATAACATGAAAAAAACAGTAACTGCATTGACTATATTCTTAGAAACAAAAGAATATTTGTAATTAGGAATATTAAGAATGTAAGTTCAAAGGGTCACTTTTTTATCGTGTGCTATCCAGCTGCTTATGATGATCTCCATGAATTTATGTCAATCATGAAAATGCAGTATATGTCAAGAATGCATTATGTTGTGTGAAGCTACTTAAAAGTTTCTATAGACTGTCTAGTCTTATTTACTAGAGATTTGAGAAGTACGTGCAAGAACAAAAATTAAGATCCAAAAATAAACATTATATCTTTCATTGATGATTGACACTGTGTCAACATTTCATGTTCATAAAATTATAATTGACATTTAATGAGTGACTACTATGTGTCAGACACCATGCTAAGACTTTTGCATGCCTTATCACTTCTAATTTGATCCAAATAGAAATCCAAACTGTACTTTCATTATGTGAACACTGAGTATTAAAGAAGTTAAGTAATCTGCCCAGTTTAATCAAACAAATAGTGAATAAGGAGTCACTGTGGGCTTCCCAGGCGGTTCAATGGTAAAGAATCTGCCTGCCAATGCAGGAGCCAAAGGAGATGTGGGTTCGATTGCTGGGTCAGGAAGATCTCCTGGAGGAGGAAATGGCAACCTACTCCAGTATTCTTGCCTGGAGAATCCTGTGGACAGAGGAGACTGGCGGACTACAGTGCATAGTGTCACAAAGAGTTGGATACAACTGAGCAACTAAGCACACAAACAAGATATGTCTGATAGCAGAACCCAGGCTGTTAACCATGTCTCCTCTCTGTGCTAACTTTAAATCTTGAGTTTCATGTGCAGAAAACTAAGAATTTGCAGGTAAGTCGGTTTTATTAATTTATAAACATAGAATCAAAACCTTCCACATTACTAGCTTAGAATAGCTCTTTCCCTATACTATCTTTTTTAACATCCTGGATAGATAAGCTTAGCATTAATCGCTATACAATATATATAAGTTATCTTATCTGTAAGCATTTTGAAAAATCATTTTCCCATTCTTTTATCTCCAACATCTTTTATTTCTGCGGTACCTGGCAAGGACAATTTTTTTAAGAGAAAAATATGTTTTGAACCAAATATAGATTATAAATTTCAGCAATATATTTAGATGTTCCCACTGTTGAAAAAGTAGTTTTACATATAAGAAAATCACACTATTTAGAAACAAGTGTAGAAAAATTAACAAAATTAAGCTATGAAATCACATATATGCTACATCAAAGAATTCCAAAAATATCCTCTTTATTCTACATGGATACCACGCTTCAGAATCTAGGCTTGGTGCATTATAGCACATGATTTTATTTCAGGTCTAAATGTGTGCAAGTGATATCCTCTTTAACTGAAAAGGAAGTTTGTAAACAGTCACGGAATGACTAAAAGTGTGTTCAATATGTTTCTTCCTAACGTGTAAAATAATGCTATATAAATTGCAATTTTCAAAGGAAAATGGACACTTGCTGTGGATTCGTGATAAAACATTTATCTGAGTTGATGTATATGCTGATTTCCAGAATGAGTCAGATTATTTATCAGAGAATATTATAAGGGATAAACTGAATACAATCAAAACAAGTTCTAAAGAACAGTCACATTGACTACCAAAGTTTGAGACTGATGAAATAAATCAGTGATCAACATATTTATGGTACTAATATATGTTCTTTAAAACAGATTACTTCATTGGAGTCTTGCAATGGATTTCGTGGTAGATAAAATAATAATTCCCATTTTTGCCAATGGACGAGAAATTTGTCAAGTGTCATGCCAGAGTGTCATACTAGGAAACAATAGTTAGGATTTGCTCTATACCATCCATCTGTAGACCTCATTCTTTACCCTAAACTATAAAGTGTTGTCTACAATAAAAAGTATCAATAAAACATTATTTAAATTCAAAAATTGGAGCATATTATATTTAAACAGGTAGTAAATATCAGGAAAAAATCCTGGAGTATTAGAATTCAGGGGTCTAGGGGCTGACCTCAGCTCTGGACAAATTGTGTTTTATAGGAAACTCATTTTAATTTATTAACAAATTAACTCAGTTTGTTAATTTGTATATCAAGAACATTGGTGATGATGCACTGAAAATCTTCTTCTTTCCCATTCAATATTTGCAAACATCCAGCCGCACTGTAAGTTGTTTTCTCTTTTATGAGGTTCTGCCACAATTTTGTCTTCCACTCTCAGTATATAGCAATATTTACATTAACAATAATAAACTTAACAGTCACTCATGGTGTTACCTTTATTGCTAAAACTATTGCTACTTGGCATGAAGACAACTTGATGATTCAAGACTACATAATAATACAAAACATATTAATTTAGACTTGGGATTTCAAATTTGAGTCAACTCAGATGCTAAGACTAAGGGCCATGAGGTAACATATCAGTAAGAAAAAAATCTCTTTGAGTCTATAATTCTATAAAATAAAATTTATTAACATATTAAACTATAGTTTTTACCATGCAGTAAATAAAATTTAAATTTCCTTGGTAATTTTTAACACACAATATTAATACTAAAAATTAAGGTATGACACTAAATTTTAGCACTTCCTTAAAAAGCAAGTTACAGAGGTGAATCAGAAATCTTTTGTTGTCTGCAATTTGGTAGGAAAAGTTCTACTTTGCTACACAATTTATTCTCTTAAGAAGATACTCCAAATGTTATTGGAAACATAAGCAATATTTCCACTGATAAAACTTCACTTATGGAATACACCTCACTTACTTATTCTTTGACCCCAGTCTACTCTCATTCCTCTCAGAGATCTTAGCTGAATACATATTGGAAAGTTTTATGGAATGAATTTATCTATTATACTCAGCTAGTTCTGTTCCTTCTGATTCATGTAGGGAAACAGTTTGGGCACCTACTAAACTGCTTGAGGCTTACATGCAGCCTGCAAACATCACTGTCCACCACAAAGCACAGGAGCAGTAGGCCTGTTTCTGGTTACTTGCCACCAGCAAGGCCCACCAGACCTGTGCACTGATTCAGAACACGTAAGCTTGTCCTCTCGTTGCTGCAACATCAGGGCTGTCCGTTGTCTCAGGCACCCACTTCGCTTAACAAGAAGAAAGGATCGATTTGCTTCTAGGTATTTACTGAGTAGCATGAGACTATGGGGCCCCAGATAATTTAGGAAGGAGACCTAATTTCCTTCTAACCTCCTGTACTCTTACCCACCAAAGAATCTATGTTTCTCTCCTTTATCCATAACCATTTTCAGATAGGTCCATCCTATATGTCTTCCATAACTGTTCTTTTTTTCTTTTCAAGAAGTATATGGAGAAGAAATTAAATTGTGTTATTTTGCAGAGACTTTGAACCAGAGAAAAATGTAGTGTTAAATTTCTACCCTAAAATATTAACAAAATAAAAATGAATTTCAGTTAAAGACATAAGCATTTATTTAAAAACCTATATAATATTGACAGCAGAACTGAGGGATATAATCATAATTTTGAGATGTGTAATTAGGGATCATATTAGATAACACTCAAAATACAGACTCTAGGAAACAAGACAGATACGTTAGCCTGTGTTAAAATAAAAATATCTATATAACAATATATAAATTAATTAAAAGCTAAGTGAAAAAACTTGGTAAATATTTGCATATTTATAATAAAACATTAAAATATATTTTAAAAGATCAAAAATTCTTGGTTTAAGGAAAAATTTATTGAAAGAAACCAAAATATGAACCAATAAATCATGAAAGAAGAAATAGTAATGGCAATAATAATTTTTTAAAAGTTCAACCACACTAATAATTAGAACAGAAGCAGAAGATATTAAGAAGAGGTGGCAAGAATACACAGAAGAACTACACAAAAAAGACCTTCACAACCCAGATAATCACGATGATATGATCACTCACCTAGAGCCAGACATCCTGGAATGGAAAGTCAAGTGGGCCTTAGGAAACATCACTACTAACAAAGCTAGTGGAGGTGATGGAATTCCAGTTGAGCTACTTCAAATCCTAAAAGATGATTCTGGGAAAGTGCTTCACTCAATATGCTAGAGAATCTGAAAAACTCAGCAGTGGCCACAGAACTGGAAAAGGTCAGTTTTCATTCCAATCCCAAAGAAAGGCAATGCCAAAGAATGTTCAAACTACCACACAATTGTACTCATCTCACACACTACTAAAGTACTGCTCCAAATTCTCCAAGCCAGGCTTCAACAGTACACGAACTGTGAATTTCCATATGTTCAAGCTGGTTTTAGAAAAGGCAGAGGAAACAGAGATCAAATTGCCAACATCTGTTGGATCATAGAAAAAGCAAGAGAGAGCCAGAAAAAAACACCTATTTCTGCTTTACTGACTATGCCAAAGCCTTTGACTGTGTGGATCACAACAAAATGTGGAAAATTCTTAAAGAGATGGGAATACCAGAACACCTGACTTGCCTCTTGAGAAATCTGTATGCAGATCAGGGAGCAACAATTAAAACTGGACATGGAAAAACAGACTGGTTCCAAATCGGGAAAGGAGTATGTCAAGGCTGTATATTGTCACCCTGCTTATTTAACTTATATGCAGAGTACATCATGCAAAATGCCGGGCTGGATGAAGCACAAGCTGGAATCAAGATTGCCAGGAGAAATATCAACAACCTCAGATATGCAGATGACACCACCCTTATGGCAGAAAGTGAAGAACTAAAGAGCCTCTTGATGAAAGTGAAAGAGGAGAGTGAAAAAGTTGGCTTGAAACTCAACATTCAGAAAACTAAGATCATGGCATCTGGTCCCATCACTTCATGACAAATAGATGGGGAAACAGTGGAAACCATGGCTGACTTTATTTTAGGGGGCTCCAAAATCACTGCCGATGGTGACTGCAGCCATGAAATTCAGACACTTGCTTCTTGGAAGAAAAGCTATGGCCAACCTAGACAGCATATTAAAAAGCAGAGACATTGCCACCAAAGATTCCTCTAGTAAAAGCTATGCTTTATCCAGTAGTCATGTATGGATGTGAGAGTTGGACTACAAAGAGAGCTGAGCACTGAAGAATTGATGCTTTTAAACTGTGGTGTTGGAGAAGACTCTTGAGAGTCCCATGGACTGCAAGGAGATTCAACCAGTTCATCCTAAAGGAAATCAGTCCTGAATATTCATTGGAAGGACTGATACTGAAGCTGAAACTCCAATACTTTGGCCACCTGATGCAAAGAACTGACTCATTGGAAAAGACCCTGATGCTGGGAAAGAGTGAAGGGAGAAGGAGAAGGAGACAACAAAGGATGAGATGGCTGGATGGCATCACTGATTCAATGGACATGAGTTTGAGTAAACTCTGTGAATTGGTGATGGACTGGGAGGCCTGGGGAGCTGCTGTCCATGGGGTTGCAAAGAGTCAGACATGACTGAGCGACTGAACTAAACTAACTGAAATAATTAGAAAAAGTACATTAAAATAGTTAGAAATAATTTTTAACTTATCATCTTGACAAAATTTTACAAAAAGATATAATATCAGCTCAGTATCAGTGTCAGAACAAGACTTCTTTCTCATAATGTTAGAAGAAGCAGAAATTAGCCAGACTTTTAGTAAGGACATTTGAGTAAAAAAATATGTTAATTTCCTAAAATTTAAATAGCTTGATTTGAGGATCTACATCTTGAATTTACTTGCCATTATCTGCACCTGGTATTATTTTACACACACAATAGATTGAATTTTTTACTCAATTATTGCAAAATTATTTACTCACACCTCTGGTTTGAATTATTTATTCAGAAACACATTTCCTTGCCCCATTTAGATGACATTAAAAATGTTATTCTAGATAATATTGGATTTTGATAGTTATTTATCCCTGGGATTTTCTTCTTACTAATCCATAATAGAAGCATTTGAGATATATATATTCATATACACATATATATATATGTGTGTTGTATATATATATATACATGTATGTATGTGTGTGTGTATGTATAATATTTGTTGGCTTAGAAATCAACTTCAAAAAATAAAGATCTAGTTTAAATCATTCCTAAAATAACTGCTAAAACAGCCTCAGTTATAACATATTCTTTTCTTCCTATCTTGTCTCCTTCAATTTCTTTATCTAAATTCTAACATGTATCTTGATGAATCCCATGTTCATGTAAATAATTATTAACTGTACTTTTAGTATGTTTCATACCTTTGCTGTGAATTATAAGAAAGAAAAAAATGAATATGGTGTAGCTCAGCCCTCAAAAATCTGGCTGGGGAAGCACACTTGTATATAACAAACAACAAAGATATTAAGACAGAAGTGGTAAACATTATAAGAAATAAAGTTCAGCAGAGGCAAGGAAGAAGAAAAAACTAATTCCAACTTGTGGGTTAAAAAAATTTCATTGAGTCGGCATTTTATGCACATTATATAGACTGATACTTAAATATTGCCTGCAAAATTGTATGTTTCCTTTCTGTCTTGCTTCCTCTTTCCTTCTGTTACTCTCTTTTCCTTTCTTTTTACAATTATGTTCCTTAAATTTTTTTCAAATCAATACATATTTTGCAAATTCCTAGAAGAACTTACGATTTAACGAGATTGTTTAGTAACTCCTTGGTGGTATAAAAAAATTTTCTCTGGTGTTTCCTTTCTAGAAGTCCAGATTTCCAAATATTGGAGAGTAAAATTAAGATGAGAACACATACCCATATATTCATCAATTTGATGTTCAGTGGTATTAGTAAAGGTAATGATGGGGAATTTAAAAATTTCTGAAATGTAAAAATAATTATAAAAATATTGCCATGACATTTATTGCTTTGTGTGTGCATTATACCCATCATAGTAACTAGGAAAAAATTAACAATTAATGTATCCTACATAAAGGTTGAATTACTGTAATTTTTAATGTATTTTTTTTTTTGGTTGTTACTTAGGTTTTTGGCAACTCTCTCTGCAATGGAGTTGAATCTTTTCTATTCGTGAGTCATCAACAAATGGGAAAGACAAGTACTATTTAATTTAACTCCAAAGTCCTCTAAGCATTTGTTTCTCTCTGATCCTTCAAAATGCCCCAGGCCCCCTTATATTCTTCTGTTTTGCTAATTTGTACTATTCTCTTGGTGCTCCTCCCAGTATATATGTACCACCTAGCCCCACCACAGACACCATTAACACTTTGATAAGTCAAAGAAATGCTGAGTTTTGTTCCTTGTTTTTCGTTTTGAATGAGGGGAAAAAAAAAATCTACAAGTTGCTTCTTTGGTAGGGAGCAACACATTGTCCTAGCTAAGGGCTAAGAGGAGAAGCAAGACAGTATAGTGGTAAAGTGGCACAGAGGAATGAGCAAAGGGCCGGGGCTGGGGGCTAGAGAGTTTTCAGGCATCTGTGAGAGGAAAGAAAGTGCAAGAAATGAACTCTCTGTCTGGAGCCTATTCCCACTGCCTTTCCGCTCAGGGAAACATTGCTCATCATTTAAACCTCAATTCAACTGTTACCTTTTCTATGCAGTCTTTCTTGATTGCTTCAGGAGTGACTAAGCATTCTGTGTGTGTGAGTGCATGCTCAGTCGTGTCCCAACTCTTTGCAACCCCATGGAACGCGTTCTTTCTACCTGATTTTACACAAACTTCAATAAAGGCAAGTATTACGCTGTTTTGTG
This sequence comes from Giraffa tippelskirchi, assembly GCF_054371585.1. Lineage (NCBI taxonomy): Eukaryota > Metazoa > Chordata > Mammalia > Artiodactyla > Giraffidae > Giraffa > Giraffa tippelskirchi. The sequence goes on from NC_137277.1 coordinate 70,569,076, forward strand.
TTACCAGCATGAAGATGTGATTTTCTCACAAAGAAAGAGTTCAATCCCTGTTTCTGAAAGACAGAGGGCTTACTTCTAAGTTGCTGGAGTTATGGTCTGAAATGCTCCTAAGTTGAAGAAATGTTTCTCAATGAAGAAAGCAGCCAGGCTACTTTTTAATTTTGTTGACTGGGGTATGCAAGTTGAGTGCCGGTATCGAATTGCCTGATACCATAAAGGAGGAGGAAAGAAGTTGGGTAAGTAGATAAAAGTAGAGAGATAACAACCCTAGAAAATAAAACAAAACTCTCAGATTTTAAAGAAGTGATTCCAGACAGAGAAAAAGAAAATGCATTACCTGCTGAAATATTTCCAAACTGCGATAGTTGTCGTGATGATAGTGAGTTAATACATGGCAATGTGTTGGGGCCAACCTCCAAGTAGCTGTGGGTGAAATTCGAGCTTCCCACATGGGCTCTACTTGTTTGTTTACAAACTATACTCCCCTGAAGGTGAGCTAATGGCAAACTCATGCTTTTTCATTTTCACATTTCCTGTAATTCACACAGTACACAGGCTATCGGTTTAGTAAACAGTGGTGGGAAGAATAAAAAGGAGGAGACCAAATTGTGCCTGAGCTCAGAGTGAGAAATTGAAAGAGTTAGCTTGACCTAGCCATGCTGGTACTAGTGCAGTCACTGGATATGCCAGGGATTTTGTATATGTGGGAAGGCCCAAATGTTTATCACTCAGTATCAAATATATGGACATCCCAGGTGGCTCAGCGGTAAAGAATTCGCCTACCAATTCAGAAGATACAGGAGACTGGAGTTTGAACCCTAGGCGGGAAAAATTCCATGGAGAAGGAAATGACAACCCACTACAGTATTCTTACCTGGAAAATCCCATGGACAGAGGTGACTGGAGGGCTATAGTCCATGGGGTCGCAAAGAGTAGCACATGACTAAGCACATGGACACAAAATACATAACTGAAGTATTTTCCTTCTGTTAATCTGTCACCTTGGCATATTCATTTGGGGAACCTAGAGCAAAATTCCCATCATACCTGTGCCTAAAGAAAGCCTTTCTTTTCTAGAATAGAGAAACATAAAGTCTGTCCTCTATGTGTGTTATGCAGCTGATCTGTGGTTTCAGTATTCCAAAATCTGGGGCTAGCATTCAGAAGATTTTGTTGTTCTTTTCATTAAGAAACTCAGAATAACAGTTACATATTATAATAAAATTTTTAAAGTTACATTCAGGTTTTAAATATAGCAAGCCTTGGCAATTTTTACTCTAAAATCACAGTGCACATTAAAAAAATAAATATACATTCAGAATGTGTATTTCAAAGCATCACTCTTTGGATAAAACCAAGGGAAATTTGTGTTTAAAACAGACCAATATATAGACATTAAAAAAGAAACAATTCTAATGAAAATAAAATCTTAGATAAGATTTATTATGTTATTATGTCACTCACTTCAGATGTTAGACTTGGAGAACCTAGAATTTCCTTTCCATTTTTTGAAAGTGGATCTGAAGCCTGTCTAAAGTAGGAAAATGTGAAAACTATGGCTTAATTTTAATAAAAGAACAAAAAAACAGTCAATATTTTAAGGCTACAGAGTAGAAAATGAGAATGAATTCCAAAAGTTTTTTAGCTAGGTCAGTTACATTTTTCTGTGGTTTTTCATTCTATCCAGTAGGTTATCATGCTTGCATAGTTAAAAATGCCAGAGGAATGCACTTAAATGCAGAATGCAGATCAGAGAAAAATATTGTTTATATAGTGGGAGGTGAGATTGTTCCTGTAAGTGGAAAGCCTCAAGATACCTTTCAACTAGCCCAGTGTTAACAATCTCTTAAATTTTAATATTCTTGGCTTGTTTCTACATGTTTTGCTCCAGATTATTCAAGTTCAGCCATAGCAGTCCTGATAGTTTCGAGATAATGTTTCCTCTAAACTTATTACTTGCATCTTCTCTTAACATTCATATCATGACATTTAAGAAATTTAATATATTCATTAGCTTTTCAGCTTTTATCAAATCATCAAGAAGGTTCTACAAGGCAGTTAAAAAAATAACCCTGCAAAATAGAATTCTTAAATGACTGCTTTTTTCTTTCCCAGCCTTATACCCGTCTGCAACTATCATTCTAAATTAGAGACAAAGCGACAAACTTTATTAAATAATATAAATTTACATCTTCCAACAGTTAAAAGGTTTTACTCAGCTTCTCTCCAGCCTGTCTGGGAGAGAGCCTGCACAACATTGAGAGTGGCACAGAGATGAGAAGTCACTGAGGCAATGCCATGGCGGTGTCTATGTGTCTTGTGAATATTGCCGTATTTCCACAGTGAAAAGACAGAAGAGTATCTTCTAATAATATCAAGGACTAGTGCAAGTGCTAGCCCTAATTGGTCATATCAAGCTGATTGCTGTAGACATTGCCCCATATTATTAAATCTTCAAATGAGAAGAGTCTTCCTGGTTCCCATTGCCAGGAAATAGCCAAGGTATATGATGTAAAATGAATCAATAGTGGGCTTATCCCATGTTAACCTGTGAAATGATTTTGACCACTACACTCAATCTAGCCTTAAATAAATTACATTAGCTTACTCCAAACTGCTTGAAATATTCCAGAACAAAGAACAGTTCATCTCAAAATTAAGGTAGTAATTTTAGCAACAGGTTTTTACATGATGGCATACCAGCTGCTAAACATGGAGACCAGCACAACCTCATGTGTTTCTTTTCTGGCTTCAGTTTGAAATTTATTTTGTATTTTGGGTTCCTTATTAAAATTCTGTGCTTTATTTCATTAGTCTCTGTGGTAAACACTACCTGGCACACAGTAGGCACTGAAATTGTGATAAATAAGTTTCATTGACCACGCTTTGTGTCCTTCTTTCAGTGAAATCCTTAGAGAAAGATATGCTTCCTTGAAGCATTAGTGCTGGTACCGTGGAAGTTTGCAGTTGAAACGATAGCTTTAAAGATAACATTCAGGCATTTAGCTTGGGCCACAATACTCTTGTCAGTCAGGTGGGACTCCCACTGAAATTTTGCCCACAAAACAGCTATCTGAAAACCCAGGCCCAGTGTGTGGGTGACAAACTATGATTGAACTTGACTCCAAAGGGGGAAAACAGTTTACTAGAAGGACTAGTCATTACATTTACTTCCCATGAAAAACTATTTACCTATATAAGTAAGATGAACATTGAACATGCTATCTAGATGGAAATGTTGCTGCAATATATAATTTACATCTGCTGATCAACATGCAGTTTGTTAACAGGAGTAGCTCTTATACAAAACACCAAACAGGAGTAAGGAGTAAAGTGGTCCATGATTGATTAGCTCTAAACATAGTAGCAAAGTTCGATGCTGTAAAGAGCAATATTGCATAGGAACCTGGAATGTCAGGTCCATGAATCAAGGCAAATTGGAAGTGGTCAAACAGGAAGATGGCAAGAGTGAACGTCGACATTCTGGGAATCAGCAAACTAAGATGGACTGGAATGGGTGAATTTAACTCAGATGACCATTATATATACTACTGTGTGGAAGAATCCCTTAGAAGAAATGGAGTAACCATCATGGTAAACAAAAGAGTCCGAAAGGCAGTACTTGGATGCAATCTCAAAAACGATAGAATGATCTCTGTTCGTTTCCAAGGCAAACCATTCAATATCACGGTAATCCAAGTCTATGCTCCGACCAGTAACGCCGAAGAAGCTGAAGTTGAACGGTTCTATGAAGACCTACAAGACCTTCTAGAACTAACACCCAAAAAAGATGTTCTTTTCATAATAGGGGACTGGAATGCAAAAGTAGGAAGTCAAGAAACACCAGGCGTAACAGGAAAATTTGGCCTTGGAGTACAGAACGAAGCAGGGCAAAGGCTAATAGAGTTTTGCCAAGAGAACGCACTGGTCATAGCAAACACCCTCTTCCAACAACACAAGTGAAGACTACACATGGACATCACCAGATGGTCAACACCGAAATCAGATTGATTATATTCTTTGCAGCCAAAGATGGAGGAGCTCTATACAGTCAGCAAAAACAAGACTGGGAGCAGACTGTGGCTCATATCATGAACTGCTTATTGCCAAATTCAGACATAAATTGAAGAAAGTAGGGAAAACCACTAGTCTATTCAGGTATGACCTAGATCAAATTCCTTATGAGTATACAGTAGAAGTGACAAATAGATTTAAGGGACTAGATTTGATAGACAGAGTGCCTGATGAACTATGGACAGAGGTTCATGACATTGTACAGGAGACAAGAATCAAGACAATCCCCATGGAAAAGAAATGCAAAAAAGCAAAATGGCTGTCTGAGGAGGCCTTACAGATAGCTGGGAAGAGAAGAGAAGAGAAAAGCAAAGGAGAAAAGGAAAGATATTCCCATCTGAATGCGGAGTTCCAAAGAATAGCAAGGAGAGATAAGAAAGCCTTCCTTAGCGATCAATGCAAAGAAATAGAGGAAAACACCAGATTTGGAAAGACTAGAGATCTCTTCAAGAAAATTAGAGATACCAAAGGAACATTTCATGCAAAGATAGGCTCAATAAAGGACAGAAATGGTATGGACCTAACAGAAGCAGAAGATATTAAGAAGAGGTGGCAAGAATACACAGAAGAACTGTACAAAAAAGATCTTCATGATCCAGATAATCACTATGGTGTGATCACTCACCTAGAGCCAGACATACTGGAATGAGAAGTCAAGTGGGCCTTAGAAAGCATCACTACTAACAAAGCTAGTGGAAGTGATGGAATTACAGTTGAGCTATTTCAAATCCTGAAAGATGATGCTGTGAAAGTGCTGCACTCGATATGCCAGCAAATTTGGAAAACTCAGCAGTGGCCACAGGACTGGAAAAGGTCAGTTTTCATTCCAATCCCAAAGAAAGACAATGCCAAAGAATGCTCAAACTACCGCACAATTGCACTCATCTCACATGCTAGTAAAGTAATGCTCAAAATTCTCCAAGCCAGGCTTCAGCAATATGTGAACCATGAACTTCCAGATGTTCAAGCTGGTTTTAGAAAAGGCAGAGGAACAAAGGCAGAGATCAAATTGCCAACATCTGCTGGATCATCGAAAAAGCAAGAGAGTTTCAGAAAAAACATTTATTTCTGCTTTATTAACTATGCCAAAGCCTTTGACTCTGTGGATCACAATAAACTGTGGAAAATTCTTCAAGAGAAGGGAATACCAGACCATCTGACCTGTCTCTTGAGAAACCTGTATGCAGGTCAGGAAGCAACAGTTAGAACTGGACATGGAACAACAGACTGGTTCCAAATAGGAAAAGGAGTATGTCAAGGCTGTAAATTGTCACCCTGCTTATTTAACTTATATGCAGAGTACATCATGAGAAATGCTGGGCTGGAAGAAACACAAGCTGAAATCAAGATTGCCGGGAGAAATATCAATAACCTCAGATATGCAGATGACACCACCCTTACGGCAGAAAGTGAAGAAGAACTAAAGAGCCTCTTGATGAAAGTCAAAAGTAGAGGAGAAAAGTTGGCTTAAAGCTCAACGTTCAGAAAACTAAGATCATGGCATCTGGTCCCATCACTTCATGGCAAATAGATGGGGAAACAGTGGAAACAATGTCAGACTTTATTTTTGGGGGCTCCAAAATCACTGCTGATGGTGATTGCAGCCATGAAATTAAAAGATGCTTACTCCTTGGACGGAAGATTATGGCCAACCTAGATAGCATATTTAAAAGCAGAGACATTACTTTGCCAACAAAAGTCCCTCTAGTCAAGGCTATGGTTTTTCCAGTAGTCATGTATGGATGTGAGAGTTGGACAGTGGAGAAAGCTGAGTGCCGCAGAATTGATGGTTTTGAACTGTGGTGTTGGAGAAGACTCTTGAGAGTCCCTTGGACTGCAAGGAGATCCAACCAGTCCATCCTAAATGAGATCAATCCTGAGTGTTCATTGGAAGGACTGATGTTGAAGCTGAAACTCCAATACTTTGGCCACTTCATGCGAAGAGTTGACTCATTGGAAAAGGCCCTAATGCTGGGAAGGATTGGAGGCAGCAAGAGAAGGGGACGACAGAGGATGAGATGGTTGGATGGCATCACTGACTCGATGGACATGGGTTTAGGTAGACTCCGGGAGTTGATGATGGATAGAGAGGCCTGGCGTGCTGCAATTCATGGGGTTGCAAAGAGTCAGAGACAATTGAGCGACTGAACTGAACTGAAACAAGCAAATAATCCAAAGAATTGCCACCCTCCCCACTTTGCTAAAGGGAGTGAAAATATGATTGTGTTTAGAAAATTCCCCGTGCGTATATATGGTAGGCACATTTCGTATAGCTAGCTTTCCCCAGCTTCCTTTATGAATTCATGCTCCTGGAAATAACTTAGGGCAAACTGGGGGTGAAGTAAGAAAACCGGATGAGGCAAAGCTTTTCCTCTCTGTCTCTGTCTCTCTCTCATCCCCTTCTTCCTTGCTTTAACTGATTTGTTCTTCATTTTTAACTGGCTTTAGCTTAACTGATTTTTTTTCTGTCACAGATGTTACTAATGATGCATAAATTGCTGGAACCAATGTGGAAAATATTGCACAAAAGAAATGCTATCCTTTTAGTTTTATTGCCAGGTATAATTGATTCCATACAGTCTGGCCATCATTTTAGTTGATTCTATTTCTTCCAGCACAGAAATATATGCTCTCCCACTGACTTTTGATGTTTTAGTTCTTCTCAGTACTTAATGATATCAATTCTTTTGGGGAGAATGAGATAGTAAAAGAGTCATGTTTATCTAACTGCTCAAAACTTAAAAATAGGAAGTGACCATTTAAATACCTTACTGACTTTGCTTTATTTTTTCATATATTTATATTTTAACTCATTTTCCAATGGTCAGCCATGATTTGACTTTTATAGTTTAAAATCTATCTTATCAAGGTTAACAGTCTGTAAAATGTGCTGAAGTTCTCTTAAAAATGTATAATTATAGGAACTTTGCCACAAAGTCTCCTTAAATAATATTTTATTTGTATTTGATGACCTTTCTTTAAATATCAAGCTTTAGATTATAAGGGGTTTTGCAACTAACTTGATACTTAAACAAAACCCCCACAATTATGTCTACCCCCTGAATATTTTTATGCAATAAGTTCTTTTCTCATGAGTCATACATCACGGAATCATACTGAAAAATAAATCACTCAAACTTTTTAAATGATTAATTTGACATTTTTATGGTGATGTGTATTTTGAGTAAGTTGAAACCAGGAACAAGATAGTAAAAATAAGCTACCTGGTTTATGTGCTATGTGCTCAGTCACTCAGTCATGTCTGACTCTTTGCGACCCCATGGACTGTAGCCCACCAGGCTCCTCTATCCATGGGATTTTCCAGGCAAGAATACTGGAGTGGGTTGAAATTTCCTTCTCCAGAGGATCTTCCCAACACAGGGATGGAAGCTGCCTCTCCTGCAGTGACAGGCAATCTCTATAGTGCTGAGCCACCTGGGAAGCCCATACCTGGTATATATGCCTGTTTATTTGTTCACTGTGTGGGGAGGTCTCCTACATAAAGGCAGACTTTGACGATCTCAGAGCTTTCTCTTCTTCTTTATGTTATTATCCATAAATTATGTAGGTCATACTTGAAGAGATAATAAAAATTTGGAATGTGATGTCCAAAGCATCCCTCTCACTACCAAAAGCATCTTTATTTTTCTTCCAATTATTCCAGGATGTTTATTAAAAAGCATTTGCAAAACACATGAAAACATTTGCAGAAATGTCACATAGCCAACACTAATGGAATACTTTTTTTTAATATCACTATCTTTTTAGATCTTTAGATCTGCTCATCATTTGATGTTCTTGAGAAGTCAAAGAAAGGGATAATTAAATACAAATTACATTTCCCTGAATCTAGACAGAATTATTTTATCTTATGTCTACCTAATATTTACGGCAGTAGAAGACTTCAAGACTGTAGTTAGAAGAACTTGTAGGCTGCCTAGAACATAGGTTCTAGCCTTGCCTATAAGTTAAGCACAAAGAAATTAAGCAATATAATAAGTATAGTTGAAAATAATGATGGAATTTTATCAGAAACAAGACATAAAATACATAGTTTTGTGTTTTAGAAGCACCTAGTAAATATATAGTTTGTGTTCAGAGAAACCCAAGGCTTCTTTCCATTGGTTAAATGGAAATAGACATCTAGCTATTATTGAAAGACATTTTTGTAATAAATCCTTCACTTTGCATCAATCTAAACTATGACTTTAAATCTGTGCTAATGATAAATGCTAGTTACTGAAAGGCAGGAAAATGTGTTTGTGAGCTTCTCAATCAGTTGTTTAAGACATAGTACAAGTTAAGTGTCTGATTTTGCCATAACAAAGCTTAAAGTAAAGGCAGTTAAAGTACCATGTGCTCATCTAATATGATGCCAGATAACTTGCAAGACCCAAAGAAAGTTTTATAGGTTCAGATAATTGTGGCTTAATTGTTTTATTTCCAAGAGAATTTACTTTATTCCAGTTAGAAGCTTGCTCTGTAAAGAGAAGAATATTGCATTTCCTGTTTTCATTTTCATTTGGAAGCTAAGAGCAAGGGGAACCATCTGTTTGCTGGGGCTGGTGACACAGGCAATTCTGCTTCCCTTGGATTCCTGATTGGTTCTTAGGAGCGAACGTTAGAGACAAAGCTGGAGAAGCCAAGGTGCCAAACCTGAAGATTAAGAGCCACAGTTACCAGCAGCCAGGAGTTATCCCTAAGCTGTAGTTCAGGTTGTCATCTCTGAAGTTTACCTTGAAATGTTAAACAGGGGAAATAGAATTACTTAAGCTTATTTTTATGTCAAAATTCATGGTAGTTCGAGGAATATATCTTGAACTCACTCAAAATAGTGAATTTAAGGAAATATATTATTAAATAAAGACTTTTCTTCAACTCATATAATTGAATGTTTTCATTGGGCAAAAAGGCAGAAATATACTCAATCAGTTTTGTTGTGGAAAAAAAAGTGAACCATTTTTCAATTTGTGTTACAATAGATTTCTTCTTTTCTTAACTTTTTTTTTTATGGTGCCATGAGAATTCGCTTTTTTATCACTGTCTTTTGCCTCTAGACAAATTGATAGACTCCTATGATTTTAATCAGCGTTTCCATATTGCTGATTCCCAAGTCTCTTGAAGACTCCAACCTAGGCTGAAGCCCAGAAAAGCTCCAGAGTAAGAGAAATAAATCCCACTACACATGCACATCTCAGGATATCTCGAGGACAACTCAGATTTATTACATCCTGAACTGAACTCTAATCCGTACTCTTTCTAAAAATAAAAACATAAATAAAAACTGTCTCCCCTCTTCTTCTTTGTCACAATCTAATCTAAGCCTAGAAATCAGAAAGCCACTTTAGGATTATCCTCTTCTGTCCTATATCACTCCCTCTACTACATCTAATTAGTGACCAATACATGTCACTGATGTCACTTAACATTTGTCTTTTTCGGGGGGGGGGGAGAGGGAGGGTGGGTAGAACTTACCACTATCATGATTTCATAATTATAGTTTTGACCTCTTCATCCCCCACGTATATCCCATCTCTATGCTACTGTCAGAGTAAAATTCCTTCAGTGTAACAGAGCTAGTCTTGTCTCTTAAAAATACAGTCCTCTATTTTCCATTCCATCAAATTCAAAGTTGAATGTAGTGTATAAGAGGCCCCATGACCTGATCACCTTATTGCTTGTTTATACTCCCATCTCTCCCCTATACTCGTGCCTTTCTGTCCTACACAAACACCATATATACCAACATTATATATATAAGAAATTAAATTATTTGAAAGAATCTTGCTTTATTGTAACTCCAGGCCTTTGTAAATGCCAGTTCTGCTGCTGCTAAGTCGCTTCAGTCGTGTCCGACTCTGTGCGACCCCATAGACGGCAGCCCACCAGGCTCCGCCGTCCCTGGGATTCTCCAGGCAAGAATACTGGAGTGGGTTGCCATTTCCTTCTCCAGTGCATGAAAGGGAAAAGTGAAAGTGAAGTCGCTCAGTCGTGTCCGACTCTTAGCGACCCCATGGGTTGCAGCCTACCAGGCTCCTCTGTCCATGGGATTTTCCAGGCAAGAGTACTGGAGTGGGGTGCCATCGCCTTCTCCAAATGCCAGTTCACCTACCTCCTTTTTCCACAGTTTGCTTTTGTTGGGGTGATGAATTCACATTAAGATTGAATATCACCTCCTTAATACAATCACCCTGACCCCTGAAAGATTATCAATCCTTCCTTGTGCTGCCCTCGGGCTTCCCTGGTGGCTCAGATGGTAAAGAATCTGCCTACAGTGAGGGAGACCTGGGTTTGATACCTGGGCTGGGAAGATCTCCTGGAGGAGGGCATGCAACCCACTCCAGTATTTTTATCTGGAGAATCCCCATGGCAGAAGAGCCTGGTGAGCTACTGTCCATGGGCTCGCAAAGAGTCGGAAACATGACTGAGTGACTAAGCACACTTCCTTGTGCTACCATGGTAACTTATGTACCTATTTCTCTTTCTTACAGTTTGTCTGTGACTGTTGACATTGCAGATTTCCTCACTAGACTTGGAGAAAGGTAAGTGCAGAAATCCTACGTTATTCACATTTGATTTCTCAGCACTTTGTCACTCTGCTTGGACATTTTTGCACAAATGATGACCTGGAAATACATCCACTATGCCTTAAAAGACTGCAGAATTAATATTTTCTAAAGAATGATGAGTGTCAATGTATGAACTGATCCATTTCTCTAATACCTGAAGGACAAAAATACTGACAGGATGGGATGAGAGTGAGATTTGAAAACAAAAAGTTACAGTTTGATGATCATTTACTTCACTCAACACTACTAGTGTTAGTCACTCAGTCATGTCGAGTTCTTTGCAATTCTATGGACTGTAGACCACGAGGCTTCTCTGCCCATGGGATTTTTCCAGACAAGAATAGATTGCCATCCCCTTCTCCAAAGGATCTTCCCAACCCAGAGATCAAACGCAGGTCTCCTGCATTGCAGGTAGATTCTTTACCATCTGAGCCACCAGGGAATAAACACAAGTATTAGAGCATTTCTCAAAATTCCATCACCATACATGCTTTCATTTTAGCCTCAAACTATCATCTGGACAAGGAGATATTTACTTATTTTACTGATGAGGACACTAATTACTAGACAGGTTAAATGGTTTCACAAGGCAGAAAGTTAGAAAACGTAGACAACAAGAATTAAACCCATAACCTCTGGCCATGAGACAAGAGTTCTTTCCTCTCACATCATCAGCTGTGCAAATAAGGTTCAGACGTGTGTTTTTGATGTTGGGTGTATGAAGTCTTTCATAATCTCTGGTCAGATGCTGAAATGAGGTTACTAGTGTAAGAGATTTAGTGAGAGATAACCCCCAGGATCATAGGAAGCAGGACTGGGCAGAGAGAGACTCGGATTATAATGCATTTATGACAGTCTTCGTCAACCCAAAGGATAACTTAGGAGCACAGATGGCACATCGGGTAAGTCTCTCACTGCAGAAACCACCAGGCTCTGCTATCCTCATTCTGCCCAGTCATTGGCAGGGAGCTACTCTGGGAGTACTTGACCTTGGCTTGAAAGTGAGGCCCATCCTTCAGGCACTAACAGCCAGAGGCTGTCAGCTAACCTTGCAACTAAATGACAAGGTCTTTCTTGAAGGTACAGCAATAGTAACTGCTGTACTATTCACACGTAAGCAGTCGAGCTAAATATGAATCTAAATGATTTTGGAAATGATGCAGCAAGAGATAAGCAGTGAATTAATCCAGATTGCAGAAAAGAACTTAGCTCTGAGGTGGTATTAGAGTAATATATGTTTTAAAGTCTTGTTTCTAGAAAAGTGTGCTCCACCAAAAGTTCACATAAGCTATATTACTTTATGAATTTGTCTTCCTTCTCCAAGAAAACAAGCTGGCTATGGTCAATGATTATTTTCTAACAGTCTTCAGAATATGAGAAAGTATTTCCTTATGAGTCACATAGTTCTATTTTGGTGCCTTGTAAGCAAGTTTGTACATGAAACATGAAAATGGAAAACAGCTGACTTCAAAATTTTATACATGAGAATTTTCTCTAGTAGCTTATCAGTTTATAGAATGCATAAGATGACTTAGAATTACTATAGCCCAAAGTTGCCAGATGATTCCTGAAAGGTAAATCCAATTTCAGTATCAAGAGAACTTAAAACATAAAAGTACAACATACTGTTCCAAGGATTCTTAAATAAGAAAAATTTGTAGAGTTGCATGGCTAAGTATAAATCAAATAATCAGCTTGAGATTGGTAGAAATAATGTTGTTAGAAAAACCATTGCTGAGCAAAAACACATTTTCAGCTGTTTCTCAGTTTTGATCCTGCATATGTTATAACAATGCTTATGAATATTTTGCTAAAGTGAAATAGGGTTAGCTATCTATTTATAGGTGTAAATAAATTTATCTACTGATTTACAGATACAGTGTTACTTAGATTGGTAGGTGTGTCCAAATCATTAAGTTAAGCAGATACAGTTCAGCAACTAAACTATTTTCAAGACAGTTGAAAAACATTGGCTTTAAAAAAAAGAAACAGAAAACCATTGGCTTTAATTTTTCAGAGGATTCTGAAAAGAATCAGTGTATAATTCTCATCAATATTTATATCATTCCCCTTACAACCCCCTTCCTATTTGTCATGTATAGTCATCACTCTTCCTCCATCCGCAACAAATATTCTTTTTCTTTTCCTCCACTTCCTTTTTTCTCCTATCTTTTATTATGAAAGTCAACTTCAGTTCAGTTCAGTCGCTCAGTTGTGTCTGACTCTTTGCAACCCCATGAATTGCAGCACACCAGGCCTCTCTGTCCATCACCAACTCCTGGAGTCTACCCAAACCAATGTCCATCGAGTCAGTGATGCCATCCAACCATCTCATCCTCTGTCGTCCCCTTCTCCTCCTGCCCCCAATCCTTCTCAGCATTAGGGTCTTTTCCAATGAGTCAACTCTTCACATGAGGTGGCCAAAGTATTGGAGTTTCAGCTTCAACATCAGTCCTTCCAATGAACACCCAAGACTGATCTCCTTTAGGATGGACTGGTTGGATCTTCGTGCAGTCCAAGGGACTCTCAAGAGTCTTCTCCAACACCAAAGTTCAAAAGCATCAATTCTGCGGCGCTCAGCTTTCTTCACTGTCCAACTCTCACATCCATACGTGACTACTGGAAAAACCATAGCCTTGACTAGATGGACTTTTGTTGGCAAAGTAATGTCTCTGCTTTTAAATATGCTATCTAGGTTGGCCATAACTTTCCTTCCAAGGAGTAAGCGTCTTTTAATTTCATGGCTTCAATCATCATCTGCAGTGATTTTGGAGCCCCAAAAATAAAGTCTGACACTGTTTCCACTGTTTCCCCATCTATTTGCCATGAAGTGATGGGACCAGATGCCATGATCTCAGTTTTCTGAACGTTGAGCTTTAAGCCAACTTTTCTCCTCTCTTCTTTGACTTTCATCAAGGGGCTCTTTAGTTCTTCTTCACTTTCTGCCATAAGGGTGGTGTCGTCTGCATAGCTGAGGTTATTGATATTTCTCCCGGCAATCTTGATTTCAGCTTGTGTTTCTTCCAGCCCAGCGTTTCTCATGATGTACTCTGCATATAAGTTAAATAAGCAGGGTGACAATATACTGCCTTGACGTACTCCTTTTCCTATTTGGAACCAGTCTGTTGTTCCATGTCCAGTTCTAACTGTTGCTTCCTGACCTGCATACAGGTTTCTCAAGAGACAGGTCAGGTGGTCTGGTATTCCCATCTCTTGAAGAATTGTCCACAGTTTATTGAGATCCACACAGTCAAAGGCTTTGACACAGTCAATAAAGCAGAAATAAATGTTTTTTCTGAAACTCTCTTGCTTTTTCGATGATCCAGCAGATGTTGGCAATTTGATCTCTGCCTTTGTTCCTCTGCCTTTTCTAAAACCAGCTTGAACATCTGGAAGTTCACGGTTCACGTATTGCTGAAGCCTGGCTTGGAGAATTTTGAGCATTACTTTACTAGCATGTGAGATGAGTGCAATTGTGCGGTAGTTTGAGCATTCTTTGGCATTGCCTTTCTTTGGGATTGGAACGAAAACTAAGTTGAAAAAGTCAACTTAGTCAATCTTTAATAAGCTAGAATCTTTTTAATTTCAGGGAGAGAAAAGAAGAGAAATATTAATCTGGTAATAGCAATATTCTCTTTGAGTAAGGAATATCATGAATATGAACTAATTAATGTGACTTTTGTTCTAGTCACATTTTGCAGAACCTAAATTTCACAATTTTATATAATGTTCAGGCATTATGGAAAAACATTTTTAGAATATCTGACTCTTAACAGAATCCCATTTCCTAATAATTCCTAGAATTCTTACTTACAAGACAAACCCATCTTCAGTGCTGCTAACTTTACAGTTAGCATCTTCGCCTTTACCAAGCTTTGCCTTTAGGTCACCTCCCACGGGCCTAAGGCCAGGATTCCTAGGATTTCTGCTGCTTATAGTACACATGCTTCTCTCTATGTATGGACTCAGTGCATCCTACAATGTATTTCCGTGGTTATGGCAACCAAATTGTGATGCTATATAAGACTCAACGAATGGCTGAGGACAATACAAGAAAACAATCAAACAAAAATTGAGTTAAATTGAATACTCTCTCAGGGCTATATAGTACCAAATTTACAGGAAGTTCTTGTCATGCAAGTTGTTTCGTAGGTACATAATAAAATTTAGTGATTTAGAAAATTTTGCTTTGGAAATTCAAATTAGCCCTTTGATTATGAAGTGAGCATACAATGCAAAAACTATATCAAGAAGGCCTTTTGAACGTTTCTGTGTTATGCTATTCTGTTTTGGGTTTTTGCTATAGAGATTCTTAATCCAGCAGTTTATATTATCTAGGTATCAGCTGGGTTATTCTACATCTTTTGTTGTAACTTCTTAGGCAGCTACGTGAGACATGAAGGTTTTCTCTAGACTAAATGAGACCCTAAGAACAGGCAGGTCTCCAGTCTAGCATGATCTGTAGCCTAGGTTCACTTACTTCATAGAGCACAGAGGTAGAAAGAAGTTGGAGCTATGCATGCCACAATCCCACTTGCAGATTCAGCAATCAATGTAGGTATGCAAGAGTGACATGGAAGTTTAGGAAGACTTCTTTCTTGCCGCTACTTCTGAAGGAGCAAAAGCTTCTATATTTTGGCTTAGTTTAGCAATACTGAAAAAAAAAAGAAATACATGGTTCTTCCTACAGTTTCAATCCATAATTCCTGTATTCATTAGGCTTAATTTGTCTGTACCTAATGATAATCTGAAATAATATACACATACTGATTTTTCACTCACATAGCAGATGTCATAAAGTAGCGTTCAGCTATCTTTTGAAAGTTTTATTCTCATCACACACCCGAATAGCCTCCGAACTTTGTCTTATAAAATTTATTTCATAGTGCACAAACCACATGAGCCTTCTTTTGTTTTTTTAAGCATGCTGTGTTCATTTCTGTTTTAGGGCCCATAAAATATGACCCATAATTGGTCTAAGGGTTTGTTAGCCTGAGCTATTCAGAAGTGTCTAGATAATTGGCCTTTGTTCCACTTTTGCAGAAATAAATTCAGAAAAGTACTTAGGACTGGGTGTCCTGGCATGAGAGTGGCAAATAAGAGCCTTATTAATGCTGCATTAGTCTTATTGTATACTGATGAATACATTTTATATTCTGTGAATAGCAAGCTTACTTTTTTACTTTTTGATTTCCCATTGTAAGTTTTGCTTACCACTGTGGAAGATGTAGATTTAGTTTCTTCCACTTAATTACATCTTACCTAAGTATCCTTCTTTCCAACATGCAAGCACTCTTTTCACTGCACTTTGAAAATACTGCTCATTTTTACAAATCGAACTTCTGTAGCAACCTTGTGTCAAGCAAGTCTATCAGCTCAGTTTTTCCAACAGCATTTTCTGTGTCACATTTTGGTAATTCGAGCAATGTTTCAAATGTTTCCATTATTATTATATTTGTTACATTGATCTGTAACCAGGAAATCTTTGATGTTACTATTGACTGTTTTGGGACCCCATGAACCACATCCGTATAAAATGGAAAACTTAATCCATAAATGTTGTATGTGTTTTGACTGCTCTACCCATTGGCCTTTCCCTCATTTCTTTCTCTCCTTGAGCCTCCTCATTCCCTGAGACACAACAATATTGAAATTAGGCCAGTTAATAACCCTATAAGTGTTCAAATAAAAGGAAAAGTGACATGTCTTTCAAATTTAAATCAAAAGCTATAAATGATAAAGCTTGGTAAAGAAGTCATGTCCAAAGCTGAGACGAGTAGAAACCTAGTCTTCTTGAAGCAAACTGTTAGCCAAGTTGTGAATGCAAGGGAATGGTTCTTGAAAAAAATAGAAAGTGCTACTCCAGTGAACACACAGGTGATAAGAACTTGAAACACCCTTATGGTTGATAAGGAGAGAGTTTTAGTGATCCAGATAGATCAAACCAGCCACAATATTCCCTTAAGCCAAAGCCTAATCCAGAACAAGAGCCTGACTCTCTTCAATTTTTTGAAGGCTGAGAGAAATGAGGAAGCTGCAGAAGAAATGTTTGAAGATAAGAGAAGTTTGTTCATGAGGTTTAAGGAAAGAAGCCAACTTCATACCATGAAAGTTCAAAGTAAAGCAGCAAATGCTGTTGTTTGAGCTGCAGCAAGTTATCCATAAGATCTAGCTAAGATAATTAATGAAGGTGGCTTCACAACACAACAAATTTTCAGTGTAGATGAAACCAGCTTATATTGGGGAAAATAATATCTAAGACTTCCACAGCTAGAGAGGTGAATTCAATGCCTGGATTCAAAGCTTGGAGGTTCGAAAGGGAGGGGACATATGTATACCTATGGCTAATTCATGTTGAGGATTGACAGAAAACAACAAAATTCTGTAAAGCAATTATCCTTCAATTAAAAAATTAATTAATTTAAAAACAAAAAAAAGCTTGAAAGGACAGGGTGGCTCTCTTGTTACGGTCTAATGCAGTGGGTGACTTGAAGTTGAAGCCAATGCTTATTTACCAATTTGAAACTCTTAGGACCTGTAAGATTTATGCTAAGCCTACTCTGCCTTCTCTATAAATGAAACATAAAAGCTGGATGACAGCACATCTATTGGCAACATGATTCATTGAATATTTAAAGTTGAGACCGTTCAGAAAAGATTTCTTTCCTATTTTGAAAGATTCCTCTCAACACTCTTCACAGCATCGTTCCCAGGTAAGGATTCTATCTCAAGAAACCACTTTACTTACCCACAAGAAGCAACTCTTCATTTTTTAACATTTATTGTAAGATTCCCTTGTAGAATTGGGCTTCCCTTGTGACTCAGCTTGTAAAGAATCTGCCTGCAATATGGGAGACCTGGGTTCAATCCCTGGGTTGGGAAGATCCACTGGAGAAGGGAAAGGCTACCCACTCAGGTATTCTGGCCTGGAGAATCCCATAGACTGTGTAGTCCATGGGGTTGCAAAGGGTCAGACATGACTGAGGGACTTTTTTGTTTGTTTGTTATTGTAAGACTGCAGCAATTCAGTCTCATCTTCAGGCTCCAATTATAATTAGGCTTCTGCTGCTTTTTCACCATGTCTGCAGTTTTGAAAGACTCCTTTCAAAATATTACTGCTCACTGACAATGCAGCTAGTCACCCAAGAGGTCTGACGGAGATATATAATGATATTAATATTGTTTTCATGCCAGCTAACACAACATCCATTCTGTGGCTCATGGATTACAAGTAATTTTGAGTTTCAAATCTAATTCTTAAAATACATTTTGTAAGGCTACCATTGTGGTTTATAGTGATTTCTCCAATGAATCTGGGCAAAGTAAATTGAAAACCTTCTGAAGATGATCACCATTTTAGACTCCATGAAGAACATTAGTGAAGAGATCCAAATGTCAGCATTAGTAGGAGTTTGGACGATGTTGATTCCAACCCTCATGGATGACTTTGAAATGTTCAAGACTTCAGTGGATGAAGTAATGCAGGCATGATGAAAATAGCAGCAGAAGCAAAATTGTAAGTGGAGCTTAAAGATGAGACTGAATTGCTACAATCTGAAAATGTTAACAAATGGAAGAGTTGTTTCTTAGGGATGCATAAAGAAAATAGTTTCTTGAGATAGAATCTACACCTGGTGAGGATGCTGTGAAAGTTGTTGAGAAGACAATAAAGGATTGAGAATATTACATAAACTTTGTTGTTAAAGAAGTGACTGATTTTGAAAGGACTTACTCCAATTTTGAAAGAAATTCTGTAGGTAAATGCTGTCAAAGTCATTGCATTCTGTTGAGAAATCACTCATGAAATGGAGAGTCAATCAATGTGGCAAACTTCATTGTTGTCTTATTTTAAGAAATTGACAAAGCTAGCCCAGGCTTCAGCAACCACCATCCTGATTAGTCAGTAGTCATCACAAAGCAAGACCTTCCACCAGCACAACTTGTGAAAGGTTCACACGATGGTTTGCATTTTTCAGCAAAAAAGCATTTTTAACTAAGGTATGTGCATTTGTTTTAGACAATACTAGTGCACATTTAGGCTACAGAATACTGTAAATATAACTTATGTACTTGGAAACCAGAAAAATTAATGTGACTTGCTTTACAGCCATATTTGTTTCATTGTGGTGGTCTGGAACCAAGCCCACAATATGTCCAAGGTATGCCTTAGTTAATTTGCACTTTTTATTAGTTCAATATCTAGTATCTACATTATACTTAGATTACATTATACTTAGATTATCTACATTATACTTAGACTTGTTGTATACTACAATCATGTCTCTCATACGGAATTCCTGTTTTTTCTAGAATTAATAAAGGACTGGAATGTTTATATTTTTTAAATTGTCTTAATATTTTCTATTATTGAAGCCCGTATAGTGGTTTCAGAATGCTATATGTGGTAGTAGTAGTAGTAGTTCAGTTGCTCAGCAAGTCCAACTCTTTGAGACCCCATGGACTGCAGCACGCCACGCCTCCCTGTCCATCACCAACATATGTGGACTATGATGTATTTAATCATTTCAGTATTTTTAAACATTAAGTTTGTTATAACTTTCACTGTTAAAAATATGAATATGGGATATTTGCATATAATAACAGCTAGCACTAGATCTTCTTATCACATTTTCACTTGGACTCATTTAACCTTCATAACAACCCTGTGGCTATACTTATCCTTATTTGACAGATGAGCAAATGAGGCACAGTGAAGTTCACACAGCTAGTACGAGGCGGTCATAAGATGTGAACTCAGACAGTTTTTCTCAAGAGTCCATCTCTTTCCCATTATTTCATGCAATGCCTTCAACAGTGTCAGTGTCTGTCAGTTCCCGCCCCCCCCCTTAGGATAAATTCCTAGAAGTCATATTTTTGAAACACATTGTAATAAAGAATATTTTTTGAAAGAATCTACTGTGCTGGAAAAATTTTTTCCTTAACACTGTTCCAATGTTAAGACTAGTAGGAAGGTAATGAGGATTGTCTTTCTAATCTTACTCTTAAAACTTGCTAATTCTCACTTTAAAAATAGCCCAAATAGGGGCTTCCTTGGTGGCTCAGTGGTGAAGAATTGGCCTGTCAATGCAGGATACAGGGGTTTGATCCCTGATCAGGGAGGATCCCTCTTGGCACGCAGCAACTAAGCTATGCGCACCACGACTACTGAGCCTGTGCTCTTGAGCCTAGGAGCCACAACTCCTGATCCCACATACCATGCAGCAAAGCCCATGCAGCAGTGAATACCCAGCACAACCATAAATAAATGAATAAAGATTATTTTAAGAAATTTTTTAAGTAGCCCAAATCAAAGGTGCTGTGTCATTATTTTTATATTCAATTTCTTTAAGTACCATAGGGCTTATAAAATATTTAACAATTATTTTCTTTTTCACTTTTTCTTTTTATTCATGTCTTATACTCAAATGCATATTTTCTTTATAATATGATGAAATTTTAAATGCTAAGGAAACCCATTTCCTGTCATGTTTTTGATAATTTTTCCTAAATTTTTGCTGTTACATTAAATCTTGAAATTTATAATTTTAATTCTTCTTTTTGTTGTTAGTTGAAAAGAAGGTATGTTCTATAGTAGTTGAACTTGTAACAAACTTAATAAAGGTATTTTCCAAATCATAAAAAATGCTTTTCAAAGTCTAAAAGGTGCATCCTCTCACTGCTATTATATTTCTGACAGTTTATCAATATGTGCATGTGTGCATATAAAACTACTTCCATATTATTTAATTTTAAAATATCATGATTTTCAGGAATATGAGATAGTTTTTTTTAAGAAAGATCATCCAAATTCTAATTACCAGAAACATCTGTAATATTTGATCAGCATTATTCCAGATAACTCTCTAGAGAGTAAGAAATAGAGATTTAATTTTAGAGATGTATTTTAGTGTTAATAAAATTATATTTAATTTTAATTGCATATAACCCCAAATTTCCATAAAACTTTTAGAATTAGGCAATTCCTTCCTTACCAAAAATGACATTTTTTCCTAATATATTCTTCTAAAGTTAAGATTTAGAAATACAATAAAAACTTGAAGTGATTGGAGTTTTATTTTAATGATTTTCACATTTTGTCACAACTTATTTTGAAAATTTTGGAATTCATAGATAATATACAATAACAGTAAAAAAAAAAAAAAAAAGACTCCATATACTCTTTCTTAGATTTATGAAATCATTGGCATTTTCTGGCTTTTTAAAAAATTGTTTCAATTAATACAGCTTTTATTTACTATTAGGAAAGATGATATAATGTACATTTATGTGTCTCTTTTTCTTATTTCTTTGATTTATGTTATTAATATTCTTATGTTCATATTGAATACTTTCTAAACTAATAGTTACTATGACTGAATTCAGTTTTATAGTTAAAAGGATTAAAATTACTCCCAACAATTTCTCTTCCCACCTCCTTAAGGTAGTTTCTAAAGTACTGTGCTTGCTATACTGGTTGTCACAGAATAATTTCGTTTGTCTATTTGACACTAAATTTGCTAAAATTCTTGGACACTGTGATCTTCAATCTGCTGCAGTCAATATGATGAAAATTTACCTAAGGAGAAACCTAGGGTTATACTTCATTTCTCTCAGATTTGTAGAAATCATTTACTGGCTAGAATACACTGTCTTCTGGCATAAGAGGCTACTCCTTTCTGTCTGGATACCAACTATTAAGGATATTAAATCCTTAAGACATGTCTGGTGTCTGTTATTTTCTATCAGTTTTCCCTGGTAAATAGCATGCTCCATAAATCTACAGATTCCAGTCTTTGTTTCAAAATTTTCACCTATTATATATTTGAATAGATTTTTATATTCTATGTATTCTGTTCTCTACAAAGGCACTAATTGTGTGTGGCCCAGATGTTTTTTGTTACTATGTTTTTGATGTTTTGTAGTCCTATTTAATTAGTAAGCATTTTCCTTTTGTTATGTGTTCTGGCTCAAAGCTACCCACATATTTCTGACATTCTTTTCAACCATTTTACTTTATCTTTTTTTGTTTCAATAGTACCTTAAATATTTTAATTCACTCCCACTTCTTCCCCATGCTCTATTCTCAAATTTTTCATTTGCACTGATTTATGGTGTCCTGCTATCTTAAGACTTTTCTTTCACTTCTTTACTACTTAAAAAAAAAAAAGAAAATGATACTGTTTTCTTTCATTATTTTGAGATTTTGAAGGATAATTTCTAATGTCTTTCTATATTTTTATGGAATCATTTTTCTTGAGGTGTATGATGTTTATGTTTTGATTATGTGTCTATTCCTTTTATGATTGGCAGCTTTAATGCCTAGAAATTTTATTAGTTTATTTCCCATTAAGATTCATCTTTGAATGAGCACTGGTCTCCAGAAAATACAATGTAGAGAGAGGCAATTGGAAATAAAGCACAGAGAGCACTCATTTTCTAGAACACACACCCTTCCATTTTCTTTGTATCTGATAACATTCTTTGTACTAGGGACACAATTCCCCTCAAGTCTTGTTTAAGAAACTCATGGGCCTCATAACAATTCCTGTTCAGGCTCAGATCATCTGTTTGACGATCTAGCTCTTTCTCTTTCACTCCACTTCACACTCTGTCATATCTTGGAGCTAGGTATCCAAATCCTAAATAAAAGAAGTTGCTTATCATCTTAATTTTTCTCTTAGTTTCCCTTTGTAGTTATTTTAACTGAGTTACTTTCTGGACATTCTATCTAAAACCTAGGACTACACTAAACTAGATCTAATCTCTAATCAAACTACATTCACACATGCCTTCCATGAAGGTGATACTTATGCAGAATATGTACTTTGCTAAAGTTTATAGGCAATAATGTTCAACATGTTCCTCATCTCAGTCTAGGCTTTATAGTTTTGGCAAGTGTATCCCATGGTTTGTGGTGTGAGGTTATGATTGTCTTTGTGTTTTTTTGGCTGCATTGCAATGCATGTGGGGACATGTAGGATCCTGGTTCCCAGACCAGGGATCAAACCCTCACCTCCTACATTTTGAGCACAGAGTCTTAACTGTTGGACTGCCAGAGAAGTTCCATGGCTGTTTTTTAATATCACTGATGAAGTACTTTTAATACCCGGTTTTATTGCAAGATGTAAAGTTGTGTAAACTATGAATGTTTGCCTTAATTTCTGTAGATTTAGTTATTCACTTTCTGGAAGATCACTTTGCCCTTCTGAGTGTCAATCTTCCATTTCTCCAATGCAATTGGAAAGAATATGGTGGTTCTGCATTAAAAGATGTTATCATGGTACTCACGACTTGAATTAGAAATCAGGACCATGTTTTTGAAGTGCAGAAGTTCCTATATCTTAGTAACAGTATATTTTTGTAATCAACTTTCTTTATGTTTAGAAAAACATCTTTCCCACAAAAAGAACAGCTACTTCTGCTTCATTGACTTCACTAAAGCCTTTTAGTGTGTGGATCACAACAAACAGTGGGAATTCTTAAAGAGATGGGAAAATCAGGCCCCATTACCTGTCTCCTAGGAAAGCTGTATGCAAGTCAAGAAGCAATAGTTAGAACTGGACAAGGAACAACAGACTGGTTCCAAATTAGGAAAGGAGTACGACAAGGCAGTATATTGTCACTCTATATGCAGAGTACATCATGTGAAATGCTGGCCTGGATGAAGCACAAGCTGGGCTCAAGATTGCCGGGGGAAATATCAATAACCTCAGATATGCAGATGACATCACTCTTATGGCAGAAAGCGAAGAGGACCTAAAGAGCCTCTTGATGAAAGTGAAAGAGGAGAGTCAAAAGACTGCTTTAAAACTCAACATTCAAAAAACGAAGATCTTGGCAACTGGTGCCATCACTTCATGGCAAAAGATGGGGAAACAGTGAGAGACTTTATTTTCTTGGGCTCCAAAATCACTGCAGATGGTGACTGCAGCCATGAAATTAAAACATACTTCCTCTTTGGAAGAAAAGCTATGAGCAACCTAGACAACATATTAAAAAGCAGAGACGTTCCTTTGTCAACAAAGGTCTGTCTAGTCAAAGCTATGGTTTTTCCAGTAGTCATGTATGGATGAAAGAATTAGACCATATAAAGAAAGCTGAGCACCGAAGAAATGATTCTTTGAACTGTGGTGTTGGAGAAGACTCTTGAGAGTCCCTTGAACTGCAAGGAGATCAAATCATCAATCCTAAAGGAAATCAGTCCTGGATGGACTGATGCTGAAGCTGAAGCTCCAATACTTTGGCCACCTGATGAGAAGAACCATAAACCATAGCTTTGACTATGGTTTGCAAAAACCATAGCTTTGACTAGACTCAAAACTAACTTTATTCCTCACAACACATTCTATCTTGAAGGGAGATCTTAGTGGAACACTGTTTTTGTTGCCACAGATACCACTGATAAGCCAACAGAAAAGAAAAGCAAAGAGACTCTCCATGAATAATCCTCTTCTCTCAGATAGTGAAGTGAAAGTCTTCAGTGTATCTGACTCTTTGTAACCCCATGGATTATATAGTCAATGGAGTTCTCTAGGTCAGAGTACTGGAGTGGGTAGCCTTTTCCTTCTCCAGGGGATCTTCCCAACCCAAGGATTGAAATCAGGTCTCCCGCAGTGTAGGGGATTCTTTACCAACTGAGCAATCAGGGAAGCCCTTTCTCAGATAGGAGGCTCAATAATTATCAAGATCAGACAATTTTGAGATTATACATAAAGTTCTATTATTACACTAAAAAATCAACTAACTTTGTTTACTCAATTTTTCATCCAGTTTACACAGCCTCAGTTTCCATGTGTGAAACCAACAGATATCCCTAGAACTGAAGAAGCTCCAATTTTGCATTCTGGGTATGCTGATATATGCCAGTCAATTTTTAATTTAAAATAATTTTAGTTTAAAATAAAAACATAGGAAATGAGTTGCTAAAGTATGTGTAGGGCCCAATTTAATGTTATCAAGAGGTACACCCTTTCTCCTAGTGAATAAAAGACAAAAACACACATACTCATGCAGACACACGGTATCTACAGAAAATAGAACGTAGCTTCAATAGTATATTTATTGTATGTTTTTCTTGGAAAAGGTGAGGTTTCACACAAATTTTTATTTAATGAAAAAAATACATAAACACACACACATGCAGACACACAATATTTACTGAGAAGAGAACATAGTTTCAGCAGCATATTTATTGTATATTTCCCTTGGAGAACGTGAGGTTTCACACAAGTTTTTATATATGGCTGGACTGTATTTTTGGTCATCATAGAAATAATTTTATCTTTCACCATTCTATGTTCTTCTCACAATGCTTATGTTACATGTTTTCATCATTAAATAGCACTATCAAATTTAATTTTAATAAGTTTTTTATCAAACAAAAGCTTCATCATAGACATTTTGTCTGTTAAGGCCATTATGTGATTATTCTGTACTTTTCCATACTGTGTATATATCTGACATTCTATTTCTTATTTATTTTTTAAAAAGCCACAGTCCTAATACCTCATGAAAATTAAAGCAAAATTTTCAAACTGGGGATTATCTCCTTCAAAGAGGAATTCCAGAATATCATCCGTAGTGACTATCTTCCCCTTAGGCAACAGCCAAGTCTTGACATCTCTACTCTCCGAATGATACAGATACCCTCTTCCTTCCATGAACTTGTTCACATCATACTTGTACTGTGCTAATATTTGTTGATTTCAACCAAACTGATTTACAGTAAATGACAAGGTGCAAGAATGAACTCTCATTCATAATGTTCTATAGCTTATCTTCTTCCATTGCTGTGAGCATCAGAAATATGCATTGCCTAGTAAAAAAGAGCATAGTCTTTGCAAGTGGATAGGAATATAGATATATGTCATGACATCTGCAAACTGTGTGATCTGGTTCAATGACTTCATCCTTCTTGTCCCTTATTGTTCCCTTTTTTGAAAAGAAGACATAATGACACCTAAATTGCAGTTTTCTGTGAGGACTAAATGACAACATGAATGCAAAATCCTTACAGTAGTGTCTGAAATACACTATACACTCACTAAATATTAGCCACTATTAACTTTTGAATTGAAAGTAGTTTAGTATATACTGTGTTTTTCTCAGTATATGCATTTGGGTTTTACTTTGGCTTATAGTCAAAGTTAGTCATGGCCCTCCCATTCCCCTTGTCAAGAACCGATTGAAGTTTAATGAGTAAATTAGCACTCTCCAGGAGGTGAAACTATAATATAAATAAAACACAAGTGAAAGCTCAATGAATGCCCCTAAATAAAGAAGTTTCACTTTATTTGAAAGAAAGGCATTATTCTTTTGCTTGATATCATGACATGTGAGTATAAAGTATGGAACCCTGTCAGCCATCTTACTGATGGTTAATTAAGCCAGTTCTCCTGTACACCATGCCACTTAACTTCCAAGTATGTGATCCGATTGATTTTTATATCATAATAAGCCTATTTTTGCTTGGGTTTTCTCTTATTTGTCATCAAATGAAAACTATCACAGATTTTCTTCTGAAACATAAATGCACAGAGTGCATATGAATGTGTATATACATTGGTACTGTCAGTTGCAATAAACAAAAGTAGAAAACAAATTTGAAGACAGGAAGTGTTATCTTACATAGCTGGAAAAGTCTATAGCTGAGTCAATAATCTGTTGTCATTCTGTAAGGACTCTAGATTGACTTCCTTTATTCTCTCTGCTCTTTCCTCTCCATGTGTCCCCTTCATCTTCATGACAGTAGCAGGAGGGTTGTGGTAATTCATTTTTATACACAGTAAACTGTAGAAGAACATAATAAACTTTCTTTCATCAGTTCTTTTTTTCCAGTTTTATTGAGAAATAATTGACATACTTAAACATGTATAAGTGTAAGGTGTACAACATACTTATTTGACTTATATACATCGTAAAACTATCACCACAACAGGTTTAGTTAACATCCATCATATCATACAGATAGGATAAAAAGAAAAAAAAATTGTGAGGAGAACTCTTAGGATCTACTCTCAGCAATTTTCTTATATATAACACAGCCGTGTTAACTATAGTCATCATGTTGTACATTACATACCTAGCACTTATTTATCTTACAACTGAATTTTGTACTTTTTGGTCTCTTCTTTTAATTCCCCACCCCCATTCCATATCCATTTTCACCACAAATCTCTCTCTCTCAATGAGTTTAGTGAGGTTTTTTTTGGCTTAGTTTTTATTTTTTTAGATTACACATGTAAATGAGATCATACAGTATTTGTCTTTCTCTGACATTTCATTTAGCATAATGCCTTCAAGTTCCATTCATGTTGTTGCAAATGCTAAGATTTCCTTATTTTATGGCTGAATAATATATATATCATAATATATATTATATATGTATTTATATGTGAATATAATGTATATTTTACATGTATTATATCTGTAAATATGTGTGTGTGTATACCCAACTTCTTATCCATTCATCTATTGATGGACACTTAAGCTGTTTCCATGTCTTAGCTATTATAAATAATGCTGCTATGAACATGGAAGTACAGCTTTTTGTGTTACTGTTTTTGTTTTCTTTGGATATATTCCCAGAAGTAGAATTGCCAAATCATATGGTAGTCTTGATTTTAATTTTTTCAAGAACTTCCATATGGCTTTTATAGTGGCTACACCAATTTATAGTCCCACCAACAGGGCGCAAATGTTATCTTTTCTCCACTTTCAGGCTGATACTTGTTATCTATCTTTTTGATGATTATTTTGATTCTGTCTTAGCATCAAGCAAGTATTCCACAAAAAAAACCTCTTTTAGCTTCCCTAGGTGTTTTATCAGACACTACGCTTCCCTAGTGGCTCAGCAGTAAAGAATCTACCTG
Organism: Giraffa tippelskirchi; assembly: GCF_054371585.1. Lineage (NCBI taxonomy): Eukaryota > Metazoa > Chordata > Mammalia > Artiodactyla > Giraffidae > Giraffa > Giraffa tippelskirchi. Next base: position 70,596,590 of record NC_137277.1, read on the forward strand.
CAATGCAGGAGACCTGGATTTGATCCCTGGGTCAGGAAGATCCCCTGGAGGAGGGGATGGCAACCCACTCTAGTACTCTTGCCTAGAGAATCCCGTGGACAGAGGAGCCTGGCAGACTACAGTCCATAAGGTAGCACAGAATCGGACATGACGGAAGACACTAAACAGCAGCAGCAGAAAATTAAAGGAAGTACTATGGGATGATTAACTTAAACCTTAGTTGCTAAACACTTGCAGAGAGAATGGAGGATAGAATCACCTTTAAAACAAATGAAGTCCACTTCATAAAGATGGGGTCGACTTCCTTTCAAGCATAATGAATGTTTACCTGGCTGAGGGTTAGGTGACTGAAAGAAATAGTGTTTCAATTAGAAAGGGACAAATAGGTTAGTAATCAACAATTTTTGACCAGACTATTTATATTATTTTTTTATCTATGCTTTCCCCTAAAAATTCAAAGAATTTTGAATTACCCCTGTAGCAGAGTTCAACCAATGTATATTCTTGGAATAATCATGGAAAAGGATACATAATTCTTACTGTTCAACTTTGAGACATTACCTACCTATCACCTTCTCTATGTAAATACCATAACACATTCCTTCGGGTAGAGTGATAAAATAATTCTTAGCATTGTTTACTATGTACTAATCACTCTTCTGAGCAACACATATTAATTCATTTAATCCTCACAATTACCTATTAGATGTTACTATTATCCCTATTTCACAGATGAGTTAACTTGGACATAGAGAGGTTAAGTGACTTGCCTAGTCTCATACTAAGCAGGTAATTGGGCCAGGATTTGAATCCAGGCAATCTGGCTTCAGAGACAATAATCTTTACTATTGTGGAGTCTGCATCTTTGCATTCCTAGCTCATAAAATTCAATTCAAATATGTTTTGTCCTTTCTTAAATGCCCACTGATCTTATATTATTCTGACTCTTCTCATCCAATCTTACAACCATGATTCAATATGTTGCTGAATATGTCTATGCACCCATTGAGAGTATGAACAGATGAAGAAGGTGAATAAAGAAAAGATTTAATTATATATTGAGTTATAATCATTTCTTTAAACAGAGTCATCAATTTGTATTGCAATGATTTAGGGTTAGGCAAAAATATACTTGGAAATTTTCACGAAAAAATCATGACATGTTACTAGCTATAGCAATATACATTTGTGTCTAACATCTGGTTGCATTAATTTACTTTTTCCTCCTTGAATAAATCAAAAAATCAAGAGAATTTTATATTTTTATATTTTTTATAACCAAGAAAATCTTGAATCATTTAAAAATAAATTGGGAAAGTGAGAATTAAATTATGTCTTTGTCTTAGTTGTTTTAATTCAAATATTGATTTAGTAAATATTAATTACCTTAAAATTACAATGTTAATTAAGATGTAGTCACTTGATAATTATAAATAATGAAAGCAAACACTTCAAATATATGGAAAAAAATAATAAATTCAATATAAAAAAATCCACAAAGATAAAAATCCAACCCCCAATACCTCAGCAAGACAGAATCTATCAAAATCTGGGCATCAAATTTCTAGACCGGTATGACCAGTATCAGTATAATTAAATAAGCATGACAGAATGTCTTCACCATCAAAGAGTTTGGTGACTGATGTTGAGGTGGTTTTAATTACAATTCGGCTCTTCTGGAAAATGCACATTTAGGGAAATACTTGTCATCACGTGCACAACTAGCTGTCTGATTTGTGCATTTTAAATTTATTCAGTGAAATGAAGTAAATGCTTACTATGTTCCAGGCATATGGGTATGCAGTACTGAAGAAAACAGACGCTGTCATAAAATCATAGAAGAGTAGAATGATTTGAAGAAACAGCAACCCAATCCGGTATGGAGTGGAGCCAATGGCAGCTGGAACAGACCACTGGTAGAGAAAAGAATCTGGTACATAACAAGAAAAATGGAATAATCTGCTTTGAAAAGGGATTTTGAGAAGCACATGATTCTGAGTCAGAGCCACAGAAGTAATCCATCTAAGACAAGACCATAGCCAGATATCAAGATATTTTTATGTCTAAACATTCATTTTTTGCTATCCTAGCTGCTGCAAGAAATTGCATCCTCAATATTCTTACTTCCCTTTTCTTTCCTTTCAACCAACCCTTCGCTGTTTACTCACAAACCCAATGATGTAAGTACAGTAATTTGACATTTAAATACCAAACATAAAGAGAAAAGAATAAATATCTAAAAGATTTGGTCAACAAGAGTTAAGAAGTCATTTATTTACCACTATACATCTAAATTACCAGGCTCAGACTCTGGTAGAATTATCCATCCCAACAATAACAGAGTGACTCAGATTTTTCATCTAGTCCCCTAAATTATCATGTTGTTCTGGGAGAATGAGTAAGGGCCTTTGCCTATTCATTTAATTGTACAGTATAAGTAAAGGAGCCAGGGAGTTTTAGTATTCTAAACCAAATATTTTTGGGTTGAGTTTTCCAAGGTAAAATACAGAGACCTTCATGTCTCACACTTCTTTCTTCATTAATGTCATGGCAGTCTGAACTTGGGGTGGAAAAGAATTTCCAGACACAGAGTAATGCAGAAAGGAGTGAGTTTACCAAGAACAAAGAGCATAGACAATGAGGGTGCTGCTAACTCAGCAGGCTGACCTCCTGACAGAATGAGGAGATTCAAAGGAACACTGTTTGAATAGCAGCTCAGCTCAAGAGAGAGCCGATGCTTTTCATGGGTTAGTAGCCAATTTTTATGGCCTCATGATAAAGAATATTTCTGCTGTAAGGGTGGCATTAGGTGATTGGTTAGGGCACTATTGGGTGAGAATTACCGGGGTGGGCATTTTTGCCTAATTTGGGGTCAGGAAGCTGGCTGTTACCAGCTTTTGGTCAGGGGGCTTTTGGTAATGGTTGCAATGGAGCTCAATCAGTTCCAGAGGCAACCTTGGTTTTGTGCTCCATTTCTGTGGCCTTGGTGCATGGCCTTGCACCTATGACCTTGGGATGGGACTCCACAATTAATGCTTCATGTTTTCTTATTGCTTTGCTAATTAAAAATTGGAGAAATCCACAAAATTTTAAGTCTTATCTGAAGATGCCAAGAAGAAAAAGAAACACATGAACGTGTTCTCTTCCCTGAGCATATTTCTCCTTATTGTAATGGTTGAAAAGAGTAGTCCAGATGCTTATTCCTATACTTAGAGTTTTGCCCATCAGTATGCCTCACACATTTGCACAGCTTTCAGTCAGTTCAGTTGCTCAGTCGTGTCTGACTCTTTGAGACACCATGGACTGCAGCATGCCAGGCTTCCCTGTCCATCACCAACTCCTGGAGCTTGTTCAAATTCATGTCCATCAAGTTGGTGATGCCATCCAACCATCTCATCCTTGGTCATCCCCTTCTTCTCCTGCTTTCAATCTTTCCAACATCAGGGTCTTTTCCAATGAATCAGTTCTTCGCATCAGGTGGCCAAAGTATTGGAGTTTCAGCTTCAGCATCAGTCCTTCCAATAAATATTCAGGACTGATTTCCTTTAGGATGAATTGGTTGGATCTCCTTGCAGACCAAGGGACTCTCAAGAGGCTTCTCCAATACCACAGTTCAAAAGTATCAATTCTTCAGCACTCGGCTTTCCTTATAGTCTAACTCTCACGTCCATACATGACTACTGGAAAAACCATAGCTTTTACTAGATGGACCTTTGTTGGCAAAGCAATGTCTCTGCTTTTTAATATGCTGTCTAGGTTGGTCATAACTTTTCTTCCAAGGAGCAAGCATCTTTTAATTTCAAGGCTGCAGTCACCATCTGCTGTGATTTTGGAGCCCCCAAAATAAAGTCTCTCATTGTTTCCATTGTTTCCCCATCTATTTGCCATGAAGTGATGGGACCGGACCCCATGATCTTAATTAGATTTCAGTTACCCTCAAATTCAAGAAAGCGGCCAGACCCAGAGACAGGCTACAGAGAAAGCATATCTCATGTACTTGTACTGACAGCATTGTTGCTGTTGAGCTACTGAGTCATGTCTGACCCTTTGCAACGCCATGAACTGCAGCACTCCAGGCTTAACATAGGCTTTCATTGATAAGTGAATGACCATATATCACCAAATATTTAAGATAAGATCAAGTAAGATAAGGGGCTTCTCTGGTAGATCAGCTGGTAAAGAATCTGCCTGCAATGCGGGAGACCTGGGTTTTATCCCTGGGTTGGGAAGAGCCCCAGGGAGGAGGGCATGGCAACCCATGGACAGAGGAGCCTGGTGGGCTATAGTCCATGCGGTTGCAAAGAGTTGGACATGACTGAGTGACACAGCACAACACAACAAGATAAGATCAAGAAATTGATTTAAGAAAAGATATTTCAAGAAATAAAAAAAGAAATTTTAAATATAAATCTATGTCTATAATAGGATCAAGGAAATACAGCATCAATAAAATAAGACTAGACACCTATAAACTGAAGCAGTTAAGAGAACAGAAATAAGTTCATTGGAATTAATTGCAATTGCAGTATATAAACTAAATAGAAAAATAATAGAAATAATGTTATTGACGATTACATTAGTTCTATGGAAGATAAATTTAAAGTATCCTAGAACATACAGCAAACTGACTTAAGACCAAGGAAGAATTCCATAGGAAAAAAAAAAAGAGAGACAATGGAGGGGAAGGGGGATTTCAAGGAAATATAGATCATTTTTATTATTGTCACGAGCATTTTCCCCTCTGTCTTCCAGAACATACATTTCTGCCTTGTCAAACACAGGAGTTGCAAGTGACCTGCATGCGTGATCAGCCACTCAGTTGTGTCCAACTCTTTTGCGACCTCATGGACTATAGCTGGCACACCAGGCTCTTCTGTCCATGGAGTTTTCCAGGCAAGAATACTGGAGCAGGTTGCCATTTTCTCCAGGGGATCTTCCTGATCCAGGCATCGAACCCACAACTCTTGTGTCTCCTGCATTGGCAGGTGGATTCTTTACCACCGGGCCACCTGGGAAGCCCAAAAGACTTGCTTTAGCCAATTAACCACTTGCAAAAGCCATGTATGCCATGTCTGAATAGAAGCTTTTAAGTCCAATTTACTTTTCCCCATCTACTATGAGACTTGCAATAAAGGCTATTTCTTGGCCTGAGTATACAGTGAAAGCTCAGAGGAGGTTACAATTTAACAAAACATTTTGTCATAGCACAATATTCCAGAATCTAATAACAGATATCTCATCATTCTTTCCAGGTGTAACCCTCAATGGATATAGAGAGTGTGAGAAAATAACATTTTTGCACCACTGTTTTGTGAGAGGTTGGTTTTATTGTTGCAGGTAGAGCTTTGTGCTTTGCGATTATACACAAATTGGATGTTACCATAGCAGAAAACCTTAAATATGTGTCACTGACCTCATGAGCAGCCAGTGGGCAGTGAGAAAACTATTACTCTAGGAGGATAGTGATGGTATGCAGTGATAAAACGTTTTTAAACTGTCACCAGCTGTAATTTTGAATGAAGACAATGTACTGACTGAGTTTGTGCCTTTAGTCTGTTGGGAAACTTAGAGTAGGTTGCTTGCTGTGAAACTGTTGGTTGCATTTTAAAAAAATTCTACAAGACAGAGACAAACTCAGAAGTAAATTGGCTGGATTGCAAGCAAAATTTAAGGGGTACAGAAAATCAAAGATTTTGGATCCTTGTAGGGTTAAAAGTTTAAAACATCAAAAGAAAATAGTGGCACTAGTGGTAAAGAACCCACCTGCCAATGTAGGAGATGTAAGAGATGTGGGTTCAATCCCTGTGTTGGAAAGAACTCTTGGAGAAGGGCAAGAGTACTGGAAAGGGTAGCCATGCCCTTCTCCAGGGGATCTTCCTGACCCAGGGAATGCCCCTGGGTCTCCTGCATTGCAGGCAGATTCATTACCATCTGAGCCAGCAGGGAAGCCCTTATAGCATGTATATATAAACATATACACATCCTATTTACTCTAAAAGCCTGTGTGAGAAAAGTGCATTTTTCTGATTTTATTACATTTATTCTAAAGAAAACACAATGCTGTTTTCAAACAGCTAAAAGATTAATTAATTACTGTGTTTAGCCACTGGTAAAGCAGCACACATATATAAGCAAACTGCTTTTCTGAAGAGTGAGAGCTCTGCAGAAACTTGAATGATATATAAGCATCAACCAAGTTAAAAAGGAGAGAAAAAGCTAAAATTACATGTCTGTCTGAGCTTCTAGATGAATTCTTTAAAACAATGCCCTCTTCATCTTTCTTGGTACCTAACACCTAATCTTTGTAGGTGTTAAATAAATGTTCAGGACATTATTGGGTGGATTCTTAGGACTAGATGACACGGCATAAATGTATCTGCCAGAAAGTGACTTATTTGAAGTTTCAAAGCACAAAATTTTGGAAGACATCCACCACTTTGCCGAAAATGGCTTGGATTCCATAATTAAACTATCAGATTAAAAAGCAATTTTTAAAATAATTTTTACTACTTTACTGTGATATAACTATAAACTTCATCTTTTAGTTTTGGTTTCAATTATTGTAATGTACAACTTTCAACTTCATTTTTCTTTTCCCCAACCGTTATAATCTTATTAGCCATTAATATGCATGCTCAACAATTTATTTCTTCATTCCACAAACATTTATTAAAACCTTTTGTGAATAAGATAATTATTGCTACAATTACAAAAGCCCTTGCTTGCCAGATATTTATATTCTTCACAGGTAAAGAAGTTCTGATATAGACCTTTTTCTACTTCTCTTGAAGATAAAATGAGATTTCTTACAAAAGAGTAAGTCAAATAGTGATTTTTGATACATTCATAGCACCTAAGATGTATACAATAAGATTAACTATCTCTTTTTTATTCATTTATTTTTTAAGTTCTGATGTCATCCTCATCATAGAGATCACATCTGATGATCAATAGAAAATGTAGTCAGTCGTCATCTAGATATTGCTGTCTATGTAGAGAATGGTTAAATGATATAGAGAATGGATAAATAAGGTCCTACTCTATAGCACAGGGAAATATATTCAATATCCTGTGATAAACCATACTTGAAAAGAACAAGAAATATAATATACATATGTATAACTAGATCACTTCACTGAACAGCAGAAATTAACATTGCAAATCAGGTACATGTCTATATACTAGAATTTTTTACAATAAATCTATATTAATGTCTATACAACTTAATAGTCATCTATTTAGAAACATTAAGATAAATTACTAATTTCTTTCTTCAGCATTTTAAACAAATATCCTGGAATATTGGAGGGCTTGACATTAGGAAGGAAATGAAGCATTGAAGATCCAACTCCACTTTCAGATTTCTGTGTATATTGTAAGTAGAGCAAAGCCAAAAATAAGACAAGTCCTGTGAGAGACTAATGACAGATGTATGCCGGGGGATTCTCACTTTTATTTTTATCACCAGAAACATTTGCATATATTTTATCAACATTGTAATTGTGATTCCATCTAATGAAGTTTTGCTTTTATTTCGAAATTTGAATTCTTACAAAAAAAAAAAAAGAGTTAACCATAAATATGCAGGTTTAAAAATAGTCACAAATGATCTAGTTAATCCCTTGAGCTTATGACATGAAAAGAATGGAAATGAATGGTGTGGTACTTGTTGAAACTCCTCCAACATTTTCACCCACTTGTTCCAAAAAGGGCATTGCTAGTGTTGAGACACTAAACAAGCTAAATACTTGAAATGCCCCACAGCAGTTTGTTTTTTTTTTTTTCCTGGAAACACATCTACCCATGTTTTAAATTTATAACATTAGAAATTAAAACACACAGAGCCAACTAAAGACTATCTGCCAAGTATATTCTGCAGTAAGATACATCAATCACATATAAAAATTTTCACTGTTACTGTATATTAAGGAAAATGTAAAAAGATTTCTTTGGTCCTGCTGGGTCTTGTGTCACGCAGGTTCAGTTGCCCCATGGTATGTGGGATCTTAGTTCCTCGACCAAGGATCAAAACAGCATCCCCCAGATTCTTAACCACTGGACTACCAAGGAAGTCTGGAAAATGTACCTTTTTAAGTTAATTATATACATATGAATAACATCTTAATAGAGATTCAAGAATAGATGCTACTAATTAACATTTTCTGCTATTATACATATGAGTAAAATGGCTTACATTAGACACTTGTGACAAGATATGCTAACTGCATTAATATTAATAATAAAATTATATTAACTAATTATGAGAATAACACTGAGAAGTACTATGAATATGATGTAGTTTAAAACAGAGTGCATAAAGAATTTGGTGTCTGATGGAGCCTGAAGTCAGGATCAACAGGAATGACATGCTAGAGATTTTGGACCAGATTTTGAATGTAAGAAGAAATCATTAAAACACTCTAGTTTTTAAAATTTTGTTGTAGTGATCAGATTTTAAATCAGAAAATCATTGGCTTGACAATTACAATAGTAAAAGGAATAATGGACGAGTTTGGGTGGATGGATGATTAATGGTTAGAGAGGCAATTCATGATCAGAAAGGAGTATTTATGGCAAAACCCACCACAATATTGCAATTAGCCTCCAATTAAAATAAATAAATTAATAAAAAATAAGCAGTGAAATATTATGCATGTGTGTTGCACATATATACTATATAAATTTTATGTTGCATATATAATATGCTATACACATACACACACACACTCATGCACACTTAGAAGTATCTCTTTAACAGTAGCTCTTGGTAAATGTGAGATGTTTAAACACTGTAGAAAAATCCTATACTTTTCCTCATATGTAACCTATAGTTTTTGAAATACCATGTTGCAATTTATTGCTTCATTATTCAGTGAACATTTGCTGGGCACCTACTATGTGTCAAGTACTTTGTCAGAAATGGCAAATAAGGTACAAATTATTTTTGCCCTCATGAGATTACATTGAGAAAGATAGATAATTAACAGGTATATAAAAAAATAAATGTGAAATTGCAAGTTTTGTTAAGTGTGATGGAAAATAGACGTTTGGGAAGTAACGAGATGGGCGAAGGTTTTTTCTTTAGATGGGTTGTTAAGGAATATTACTTTGGGCAACTGACATTTGAGCTGTGATATAAATAATCAGAATCCAGATATAGTAGTATAAAGAACATTAAAACAGAGCAAATACCACGTATAAAGATCATAAAGAAGCTAAAAGCACAGCATATTTTAGGAATTCAAAGAAAGTATAGCTAAAACTGTTGAGAGAGGTGACTGTCATTACATGAAACAGGAATAGTAGTGTAGAAGACAAATTATGTCTTTTAAGTGATGGAACATAAATTTAATTAATTCTAAATTCAGTGATCAAAAATATGTAGCTTTTCTGTTTCAGTTTATTCATTTGTAAAGTTGTGATAATACCTGTACATCATAAGATTTTTATGAAGATTAAATTAGTTGAAATAAGTAAACTTAAAATACTATCCAGGACAAAGGAAGTGCTCTATAATTAGCAATTATTTATATTATTGTTGCTATTATTTATAATAATAACATATTGAAAGCCCTAAAAATATGTGCCAATATTCATCATTATTCAGGAGAAAAAACGAATAGATTATGATCCAGATAGTAATTATTTAGGATTTGTAAAACGTATGTTCTCTATCACAACTGCCCAACTCTATCATTGTAGCTTGTGTCCAGTAAAACTATTTACACAAGTAGGTGGTGGGTTAGATTTAGCTTGTGAGCTATAGATACAAGTCCCTGAATCAGAGGATTACACAACTTAAACATTTCCTGGCATCACCAAAACTCCCCCAAAAGGCTGAAGATCTGAAAATCAGTTGACTTGCTACTAGGAGGTAGGGCTGATAAAAAAAATTGGAAATTATTGGTTAAATTTATACTTTTCAAAATATATTTCAGTTGGTAGCAATAAATAAGCATGGATTATTGCTCTCCCAAGCATAATTTGTGATATCGAACCATTTTGACCAGCCAGTCCTTTTGTTGTTGCTGTTTAGTCACTAACTCGCGTTTGACTCTTTGCATCCCCCATAGACTATAGCCCACCAAGCTTCTCTGTCCATGGAATATCCCAGGCAAGGATAATGGAATGGGTTGCTATTTCCTTCTTCAGGGGATCTTCCCAATCCAGGGATCAAACCCATGTTTCCTGCATTGAAGGTGGATTGTTTACTGCTGAGCCACCTGCGAAGCCCATGGGCATTCCCCTGCTAACCTGAGAACTCTCTATAGATATGAAAAGTCTTAGCCAAGATCAAGTGGACCCGGCCCAGGTTAGTACAGCTGGCCTGTCCCACTAAAATTGATGATCTACAGAATCCTGGGGTAAATCAAAGTTATTTTTAAGCTATGTTTGGGGATAACTTGCTAGACAGCAAAAAGTAATTGACGTAATAGACTGATTATCATTGTGTTAAGCAGATAATGCATATTAAATGATGACAAAACTTATATAAAACAGAATGAATATGAATAACAGTATTTACTAAGTGCCCTATATACATAGGGACAAAGCTGAGTTCTGAGATGCTCAGGAATCAAGAATCTTGCCACATACCCACAAAAGTATTCATTTGTTACATTCAAATAACAGGTTGTTGGAAAGATCCAGTGTGTAGGTAAAGATTAACGTTCCACAGTGGCAAATATCAACAATAACATAAACTTCAAAATATTTACTTGATGTGGCTCTTACCAAGGTGAGTTAGAGTGTTTATGGCATTTTAGATCTTACAAGAAATAGAAATCCTTGGTCTCCCCTTTTACTCATTGCTTCCAAACCGAAGAATAAAGTTTTGACCTTTTCTTTCCTTCAGTTTTGCTTTTGTAAAGGGGCAGCTTATTGCTACATGTGGTATTCACTGAGCCCTTTTTTTTTCCCCCTGGGAGTCTGTTATAAGTGAGAGACATAGGTAAGTGGGGCTTGGGCACTTTAAAAAGAGCCTTGGAAGATATCCAGTCCTTTGAAATCTAGTCCTGTTCTCTCTGCAGTAATAGTTTCCATTTTGAATCTTAGCATCAGTATTTTACACCTTATAACTATTTGCTACTGAGTTAGTTAAATCTACTTAAAAACTCATTGATTTAAAATCAATAACACAGATGTATGCATAATAAGGGCCCAAAATGCATTTTATCTGTATACTCTTTTAAACTCAAAATTGAGCAAACCAAGTGTCATCACCATTGTCAGCTACATAATAATGACAACTATCTTATTAAAATGTGTAGAATAAAATATGTTGAAAATGATCTGTTTCTCATTTCCCACTATACAGAGATTCTCCACATTTTTAACAAGAACTGAGGTTTTCCCATACTTTCTAAACTTTAAAATCCCTGTTGTTTTTGAAATGAAGAAATAAGAAGAGAAAGCAGCTTGTTCATGATCGTAAAAGTATGTTCAAAGCAACTAAAATTGTTTCCATGAAAATTATTAAATATAATATTAAGAAACTAATATTCCTAAGTACATTTAATGCTTGCTACTAGATCTGATAGAGTGCCTGATGAACTATGAATGGAAGTTTGTGACATTGTACAGGAACAGGGATCAAGACCATCCCCAAGAAAAGGAAATATGTAAAAGCAAAATGGCTGTCTGAGGAGGCCTTACAAATAGCTGTGAAAAGAAGAGAAGTGAAAAGCAAAGGAGAAAAGGAAAGATATTCCCATCTGAATGCAGAGTTCCAAAGAATAGCAAAGAGAGATAAGAAAGCCTTCCTCAGTGATCAATGCAAAGAAATAGAGGAAAACAAGAGAATGGGAACGACTAGAGATCTCTTCAAGAAAATTAGAGATACCAAGGAAACATTTCATGCAAAGACGGGCTCAATAAAGGACAGAATTGGTATGGACCTAACAAAAGCAGAAGATATTAAGAAGAGGTAGCAAGAATACACAGAAGAACTATACAAAAAGATCTTCACGGCCCAGATAATGATGATGGTGTGATCACTCACCTAGAGCCAGACGTCCTGAAATGTGAAGTCAAGTGGGCCTTAGAAAGCATCACTATGAACAAAGCTAGTGGAGGTGATGGAATTCGAGTAGAACTATTTCAAATCCTAAAAGATGATGCTCTGAAAGTGCTGCACTCAATATGCCAGTACCTTTGGAAAACTCAGCAGTGGCCACAGGACTGGAAAAGGTCAGTTTTCATTCCAATCCCAAAGAAAGGCAATGCCAAAGAATGCTCAAACTACCATACAATTGTACTCACCTCACTCGCTAATAAAGTAATGCTCAAAATTCTCCAAGCCAGGCTTCAGCAACGCGTGAACCATGAACTTCCAGATGTTCAGGCTGGTTTTAGAAAAGGCAGAGGAACCAGAGATCAAATTGTCAACATCCTCAGGATCATCGAAAAAGCAAGAGAGTTCCAGAAAAACATCTATTTCTGCTTTATTGACTATGCCAAAGCCTTTGACTGTGCGGATCACAATAAACTGTGGACAATTCTTCAAGAGATGGGAATACCAGACCACCTGACCTGCCTCTTGAGAAACCTGTATGCAGGTCAGGAAACAACAGTTAGAAGTGGACATGGAACAACTGACTGGTTCCAAATAGGAAAAGTAGTACATTAAAGCTGTATATTGTCACCTGCTTATTTAACTTATATGCAGAGTACATCATGAGAAACGCTGTGCTGGAGGAAGCACAAACTGGAATCAAGATTGCCAGGAGAAATATCAATAACCTCATATATGCAGATGACATCACCTTTATGGCAAAAAGTGAAGAAGAACTAAAGAGCCTCTTGATGAAAGTGGAAGAGGAGAATCAATAAGTTGGCTTAAAGCTCAACATTCGGAAAACTAGGATCATGGCATCCGATCCCATCACTTCATGGCAAATAGATGGGGAAACAGTAGAAAGAGTGGCAGGCTTTATTTTTGGGGGCTCCAAAATCACTGCAGATGGTGATTGCAGCCATGAAATTAAAAGACACTTACTCCTTGGAAGGAATATTATAACCAACCTAAACAGTGTATTAAAAAGCAGAGACATTACTTTGCCAACATAGGTCCGTCTCGTCAAGGCTATGGTTTTCCCAGTAGCCATGTATGGATGTGAAAGTTGGAGCATAAAGAAAGCTGAGCACAGAAAAATCGATGCTTTTAAACTGTGGTGTTGGAGAAGACTCTTGAGTTTTTTGGACTACAAGGAAATCCAATCAGTCCATCCTAGAGGAGATCAGTCCTGGGTGTTCACTGGAAGGACTGATGTTGAAGCTGAAACTCCAATATTTGGCCACGTGATGGGAAGAGCTGACTCATTTGAAAAGACCCTGATGCTGGGAAAGATTGAGGGCAGGAGGAGAAGGGGACGACAGAGAATGAGATGGTTGGATGGCATCACCAACTGAATGGACATGAGTTTGGGTAGGCTCCGGAAGTTGGTGATGGACAGAGAGTCCTGGCGTGCTGCAGTTCATGGGGTCACAAAGAGTCGGACACGACTGAGTGACTGAACTGAACTGAATTTTATAACACAGAAAATTTTGTTATATTTAACAAAATAAAAACTTGAGTTTTTAAATCTGAGAGTAAAAACCAACTTATAACTAGGTGCTTAAAATAGCATTGAAATGCTGGAAGTAAATTTTATCTACTTATGTACTTTGCATAAACAGTAACAAAATAAGCTGTATGACGTCAATTAGCATTTTTATTTCTATTCCACTTAGAATACTCATAACAGAAGTCTTCCAGTGTATTAGGTTAACATTATTTTTTAAGTTATTCCCCATATGGCATAGTACATTAATATAACATCTGTATCATTCTAATATTTTCTAAAATCCCCCAAAACACTCTAAGTATCAGACGACCAAGACTCTTGCACAGACTATCAGTCATAGGTGCATGCCAGAAAGAAACAGACTGAAATCAAATCACATTAAATGTTCGGTGTGTCAATCATCTTGAAAAAATAATGGGGAAAGTAGTCTCAGCATGATAACTGATGAAGTGTTTATGAGTTTAAGCATTTGAATTTTATATCATTTCTCAAGTTTTTGGATTAAAAAATTTAATACCCACATTTTTTACTTTAGTTTTTCGTAGATAAAATGGTCCAGGCTCAAACTAGGCAAATCCAGACTGCTACATTTTTTAACTACGATAAAACAACCATTTGATTAATGAAACCTCATGCCTAAAATCTAAATGTTTATGGTCACATACATTGTCTCCTATTCTCAACTGTTTGATTTAAAATATTTTGGTTTTACATTTACTATTTTATTTTTAAAATAGAGATGATTTACCTGAGATTCTTGGCTCCTGATGGCAATCAATACCATTTAGGTAATTTTCTAAGCCGCAGGACAGAGAAAGGGAGTCCAAGAAGTACAGGTAGAAAGTGATCTTCTCTAGGAGTAAACTAAGATCAACACTTGAGACTGTCAACACAGCTGGAATTTAACGATCATACTAGAGAGGAAGAATCCACAGGGAAGAAACCATAAAACCTGTGTAAAAATTTATTCTGCTTCTTGGTCAACTCTCAAGCTGCAGATTCACAGGGTGAGACTCAGGGAGACTGTTCTTACAGCCACTAGGAGGCTGAGAGCTAACAGAGATTTCAAAGGTTGCATGATGAAAGACTTTAGAAACTGTGTGAGGTCAAAGTGAAGAGACTTAGATGAACACATTATTGTTTTAGTTGCAAAATTGTGTCTGACTCTTTTGCAATCCGATGGACTGTAACCCTCCAGGCTCCTTTGTCCATGGAATTTTCCAGGAAATAATACTGGAGGGGCTTGCCATTTCCTTTCTCAGGGGATCTTCCCCAGCCAGGGATCGAACCCATTTCTCCTGCATTGGCAGGCAGATTTTTTAACACTAAGCCACCTGGGAAGCTCAGATGAACACTTACTAGGCATTCAGTTGAGGCAAAAAGGCCATATCCTTGTTCCCAGAATCTGGCTCTAAGAGGTAAGCGCTGCATCCAACAGGACAGGTAAACTTCAAAGAGACCAGCCAACAAAGCCTAAAGCCAAGTTCGCGAGGTTCAAAATCATCATCCATGAAGTTAACTGCTTCGCAGAAGAGAATCAACATTTTGCTGTGTATAATTTACTAAAAATATATGTTCTACTGGTTATGAATAAAGTAAATAATCCTAAAACTTGCATTATGTGATTCGGATTTTATTTACTGCTCTAGTTAAACATATTTGGGCTAAGAACTTTTTTGTTCTTTTTTGCAAATACCTCCTATGATTCCAGGTGATCCTACTTAAATCAACCTTCATCCTTCTACTTCCTCCTCCAAATTTGATTGTGTGCGATATTGTCCCCTTCCTTTTTATGTATGTCATATATTTTTGATGAATTATAATATGACTCTGTTCATGCTTCAACATTTCTATAGTTAAATGTGATTTATAATCAATGATGAATCACTATTTGTTTTTTTTTTCTTTCTGATTGGCACATATAATGATAGTTGCATAAGGCTATCAGTGTAGACTTAGAGCCAATGAATTATGGTAAATATGTAGAAATGCAATTAGTTATCTATTTAAAAATATAACAAGTGAAAAAAAATTGCTTTAGAAAGTCATAAGAGCTACCACCCTAAGACAATGATATATGAAGTGCAGCATTTTGGCATGGCAAAGATCTAGTGCACTTTGGACTCAGTAATGTCTCTGTCATTGACAAGCTGGTAGACCTTGCATAGTTTTCTTAATATTTCTCAGTCTTGGTCTTCTCATCAGTGAAATTGTACCAGTAATAGTAGTGGATACCTCGTAGGGTTGTGAAAGGTAGAAAAGAAAGTATCTAAAACAGTTCCTGGAATAAACTGTGCTCTATGAACAGAAATCATTTTTATTAGTATGAAGATTATGAAGATACTGAGTTACCAGTTTCTTGTATATATTGGTAAAAAAAAACATATCTTAATATTTCATTCCTTAAAAAAAAAGATGAAGTAAATAAGGAAGGTAGAAAAGAAGAGAAAGAGGGAAGAAAGAAGAAATTAAAGAAGCTACCATAGTGCTTCTGCCAATAATGCAATCAGCAGATAGAAATGCATCTTCTGTTCATTAATGAAGCAAAGTTGACTTCAGTTTCTATGATATTAATTGCTGAGATATTAGAGTTTCTGATATGTGAATAAGTGCAAAATCACTACTCTGTTTCTTCCCACTAGACTGTAAGCTCCATGAGGGCAGAGATAAGTCTTTTCTTTTTACTCAAAAGAGAGTTAATAAAAATTGAAATATATGATGAATAAATGTTATGCATTGTTAAATTCCAATTTCTTGAAGAAGAAAATAAATCCTGGTAAAACTATTGTATTTTGCAACTTGATAACAGAAATGAAGAAATACCTCTAACATGACAATAGTCAACAAATCATTCTATCAGGTAGAAAATAATTACTTCCATCTTTGGTCCCCTACAGCTTTATGTAACATTTATTACATTTGGTTAAATTTATGTCTCTCTTTGAGGGTAGGGGCAAGCTTACTCATCTTTGAGGTGCCTGCATCTAGAGAGGACACAGAACATAGAAGCTGTCAGTGAATGTCTGATGGATGAATGAGCCAGCAAATGGTTAATCCTGGAGCAGATCTTACATCTGATTCTATCTTAACAGAGACATTCTGTTTAACTCAACTCTGACTGCAATCTGGACCTATTACCAACCTTCTTGTAAAGCTGATCCCACTATTGACATTTTCTTTAGGGATAAGATGCCATTCCCTCAAAGGATAGAATTCACTCAACCACCATTTGTTGTGGGCTGACCAAAAGCCAGGTCCACTTCTGGGCACTGGGGCTTAGATGGCAGATGGGAGCCAGGCTGCGACCAAGCTTCCTAGAGGAAAAACTCAAAGCCAGGGCTTGAAAGAACGACATACTTTGTCTTCAGCCTTCAGGCAGCTACCTGCAGCCAACTCTCCACACATCCCCACACTACCCTTACTGTCATCTTCCTCTCTCTGCCCTCTCATATCCACTCCCAGACCCCAAATTAGCAACTGAAGTGATTCTCGGAGGAGTCATCACCAGTGGTTAAAGTCATTACCTGAGGCAGGATGAATAGGGACTGATGGATAAAGAGAAGGCGGGTAAAGTCAACAAGGAATAATCAGTGGGAAAACACTTAAAGAAAGAGTAAATAAATCACTCCACGGTGGGAAGAAAGATGGAGAGGAAAGGAAAGGGGAGGAGCGGTGAAAAATCATGGCTGGAGGGAAGAGAGCAAACAAGAAAGGGGAAAATGAGAGAAAAGGGAGGAGTAAAAAGAAAGAGAAAAGAGAAGAAGGAAGTGAGAGAGAAAAAAAGGTAGAGAGGGGTTATTAAGAGGGAAGGGTGAGGAAAGAGGAAAAAGATGACCAAGAGGCTTAGAAGGATGACACAGACCAACATAAAATAAAGAGTAATTTTATAAATTAGTTTTCATAAATAATATTTCTATATTTCTTATTTTATAAAACAGGGGACAGTTATTTTAGACAGATTTTCAAGAGCTAGATGTTTTAAAATAATGAGAAGCCTTTGTGCTTAGAAGACTATGTTTTGGTGCTTGGAAGATCCATTCATTTAAGATGCTACTTTTCCCAAAGACATTAGCAAAACAAGAACAGACTCAATTCCAGTAATGATAAGGTAAAGTGACAGAATATTTTGATTCTTTGTAGCTCATATTGATCTTGAAAGTACATGTTTCAGCTTTACCAAACTGTATAAACAATATAGAAAGATGTAAAGTCATTCTACTTCTTAGCAGGCTCAATGTTCTTTATCATTATTTTTCATTCTTACACAGTCTGTTGGAAGTGGACAGCTGTGACATGGTAAACTGGCTCAAAGCAGAGTGAAATTTATCAAGAACATGGACATTTCTTTCTCCTTTCTGCTGGAGGATGGCTCTTTGTTATGGCATCCTCCCTTAAGCCACCCAGTTACTTTGCAGCCATTTTCTTTGGCTCCTAACGACAAGAATGTGTCATAAGTCACAAAGAAGCAGCTGCATTTAGTTACTGTGCTCTAGATATGCACACATCTCAAGTTGACACCTAATGAAATAATGAAATAATGAGAAAAGTTCAAACTCTGTGTGCTTTGGAAGAGGCCAAAAGCACAGTGACCACCATACATTACACAGGCATCAAGTGAAGAGTTCAGAGGAAGGGATGACATTACACAGAATGAGAAAGTTTCTCAGAATCCTTCACCCTGTGAGTCACTGAAGGGGAGGAGCTACAGCACAGGCTAAATATTTTTCTCTAATAGACTGTGAAATCTTTAGATATCTTGCTTAAGATCCTTGTATCCCAAAAGGTTTTGATTTTATGCTATTCTTAATTTCAAAAGTGATTGTGCATGTACTATTACATGAAAAGGATAGCAAAAAATAGTCACTAAATCACTTTGAGTTGACTGATGAAAAGGGGCCATATAATTCCTCAGCTATACTTTTCCAGAACGTGAGATACAATAAGTATCAAAATATATATTTAAAATATAATCTATTGTATAATAAACAATCTGCATTTGGTTCTATACATTATCATGTTTATGTACTCACATTTTTGTTCTTTTCTATTTGTATAGTCTTATTTGTTGCTTGCTGTATGCAGGTCAGGAAGCAACAGTTAGAACTGGACATGGAACAACAGACTGGTTCCAAATAGGAAAAGGAGTCTGTCAGGGCTGTATATTGTCACCCTGCTTATTTAACTTATATGCAGAGTACATCATGAGAAACGCTGGGCTGGAAGAACCACAAGCTGGAATCAAGATTGCCAGGAGAAATATCAATAACCTCAGATATGCGGATGACACCACCCTTATGGCAGAAAGTGAAGAAGAGCTAAAGAGCCTCTTGATGAAGGTGAAAGAGGAGAGTGAAAAAGTTGGCTTAAAGCTCAACGTTCAGAAAACTAAGATCATGGCATCTGGTCCCATCACTTCATGGCAAATAGATGGGGAAACAGTGGAAACAGTGTCAGACTTTATTTTTTTGGGCTCCAAAATCATTGCTGATGGTGATTGCAGCCATGAAATTAAAAGACGCTTACTCCTTGGAAGGAAGGTTATGGCCAACCTAGATAGCATATTTAAAAGCAGAGACATTACTTTGCCAACAAAAGTCCGTCTAGTCAAGGCTATGGTTTTTCCAGTGGTCATGTATGGATGTGAGAGTTGGACGGTGAAGAAAGCTGAGCGCCGCAGAATTGATGCTTTTGAACTGTGGTGTTGGAGAAGACTCTTGAGAGTCGCTTGGACTGCAAGGAGATCCAATCAATCCATCCTAAAGGAGATCAATCCTGGGTGTTCATTGGAAGGTCTGATGTTGAACCTGAAACTCCAATACTTTGGGCACCTCATGCGAAGGATTGACTCTTTGGAAAAGACCCTAATGCTGAGTAGGATTGGGGGCGGGAGGAGAAGGGGACGACAGAGGATGAGATGGTTGGATGGCATAACCGACTCGATGGTCATGGGTTTGGGTAGACTCTGGGAGTTAGTGATGGACAGAGAGGCCTGACGTGCTGCAATTCATGGGATCGCAAAGAGTCAGACACGACTGAGTGACTGAACTTAACTGAACTGAACTTGTTGTTTGCTATTTACTCTGAATTGCTTATCTTTTGTGGAATCTATTACTCATCCCTTTGTCCATTTTCATATTCTTTTTTTTTAAATATGCAGTTATAAAATTGAAGTTGAAATTTATTTCTATTAGATTTTCCATCTTTTCTTGTGTGGAAATGCACAAATGGGTGGGCGGAAACTTCAGAAAGGAATGTGATAATAACTATTTCACATTGAATATCTAGGTTTCAGAGTATCTTTTAATGGTATCTTTTTCTCAAGCAATTTATAAATACAAAATTATCTTATGGGCTCCAGATGTGTTGTCAAATAAAGTGTCTCTAGGGCTATTTGACGTATTATACACTTGTTACCACATGTGTCAGGCAGAGCAAAACTTGACCTGGGACTATATAAGGTATCTTTCTGAAACTGTTAAAACCATCAGTGCAGCTGCTCATTTTATGGGCTCTGTTTACTAAAATAATTATACAGACAGTAAATACATGGACAATTAAGACGCACAGAATCTCTAAGTGTATCCATAGAGATATTTTGAGATAAGCTTCTTGGGACCTACTAGTGTCACAGTGGGACGCTTAAGCTATATAGTTAAAGGGAAGCACACCCATTTTTTAATGTAAAGAAAACTCTTTTTCACTTTTTCAATGTAAAGAAAACCTCAGTTTGAAGCACAAATTTGCTTAACACTTTATAATTCAATGCTGTAAATCAGTATATTTGTGTCAGCACTTCATTCTGATATGTAAAAGAGTATCAAAAAGATGTATCCTCACTGAAGCAAAAAATTTTAGAGCCCTCAGGCAAAGAATATAAACTATGTGTTAGATTTTGCAAATATGAGAACTCATTGCCAAAATAGAAAGGATAAAGACAGGAATATACTTTAAAAAAATACATCTGATCATTTCATTAGCAACATGAAAAAGAGAAAATGTACTTACTATCAAAGCTGGGAAATTCAGAGTTTATCTCACATGTTTTTATACTCTTAAGTTCTATTTCTCATTAGCAGTGGATGAGAGAATTTAATTGCAATAATGGGTAATCACCAGAGAGTAATGTACATATAGTTTATGCATAAGATTGAATTTAGTTAAAATTACCACCACAATTTTTGAAGTTGGCGTATTTTTAAAATTTGAACAATTTCTTCCATACCCTCATTTCTAATTTACTTAGTCAATATTTATGTACAATAAAATGAATTCAAAGTTGATACGGTGTATCGGTTTTTCTCCCTCAGTGCATAAACATGTTAAAAATATAATTTTTCAATCAAAATCACAATGCAATGCTATTTTATCACTAGAATGGCTAGAATTTTAAAATGGAAAATGGAAAAATGAGGAGAAACTGGAATGCTCATACATTGTTGGTCAGAATGTAAGATGGTGCAGCCACTGTACAGCATGGTTTGATGGCTCTTATATAAGTTAAACATAAAATTAACCTATGACTCAGAAATTTCATTGCTAAATAGATACTCAAAACAATTAAAACAGGTGTTCAAACAAAATGAATGTTCATAGTAGCAATTTTTTTTGCAATAGTCAGACCCAAAACAACACAAATATTCTTCGACAGAAGAATAGATAAATAAATGTGGTACTTCCATTCAATGGAATATTACTCAATCATGGAAAAGAATAGAGTCCTGATCTTGCTACAGAGTAAACCTTTAAAACATTGCACTAAATGAAATAAGCCAGACACAAAAGGAGATATATTATATAATTTAATTTATATAAAATAGTCCCAATAGCAAACACATAGGGTCAGAAAACAGAACAATGGTTGCCAGCAGTTGGGGAGGATGGAAATGGGGAATGAATATTAAATGGGTATGGAGTTTCCTTTTGGAATGAAGGCAATGTTATAGAACTAAATGGTGATGATGGTGGGTCATGCTGTAAAATGCTAAATGCCACTTAATTGTACATTTTGAGATGGTTAAAATAGTAAATTTTATATCATGTGTATTAGACTAACATTTTAGAAATATATCTTGACAGCCACTGACCATATGACTGATTGAATACCTAAGAATTTGTGCATTTGTTTATTGAATTTTATAATGATTTTATACTGAAAAAAGCTCAAAGAATGACTATTTCTGCTCTCTCATGAAATTATAAAATTATATAAATGAATTTTAAAATGGATATGAACTAATAAAGACAAAGATAAGGGTAAACTAATATCAGCAGGAAGTAATTATCCACAGTATTTAGGAAGCTAGGAAGTAAATTGATGGGTCATATGAAAGAAAATGTTGAGTCTCAACATCTGTCCTCCCACTTTATGTTAAGAAAATATGTAGATGAGAGTATGAAAATGAAATAGAATACTATTGCCAAAATATTTTATACTCAAAGATAAATTTTGAATTCTGACTTAATTTTCTAAAGAAAGAACAGTGGCCTTTGTCCAGAGGAATTTCAAGAGGCTGGATTCATTAATTATTATTCACCATAGAAGTCTGTCTCTAAGAGTAGAGACCATGAAGAAATTTCAATATACATGGAAAGATTATGATTATGTGTGATTTCTGCTAAAATTTTTGTAGTGAAAAAATTTACTTTCTAAGCATTGCTTCTGAGTATTGTAAAACAAGTTTTATTTCTATCAAAAACCTTCAGAGTCTTAGTAAAATATCACGCTGTCATCCTGCATGTGACTTACGGCACTAAATCCAGAGTCTGTTTTAGAAACAAGAAGAAAGAATCTATGTCAACTTTAAATGAAAGTTGCTGTCCCCTGAGAACCTTAATATAGTTGCAACACCAAGCAAAGGGTTTTAAGAAAAGAATCATAGGGATTCTGGAATGTAAACAGTTTTGCTATTTCAAATATGCACGTGTTTGAATTCTTCCAAAGCAGTCCTTATCCTATCTTCACATGCATGTCTCTAGTAAATTGTAATCACATGTATACATTTGGATTTTTAGAGTTTATACATGGTATAGATAACTTTCTACATTGAATATTTTTAAGTTCTAGTTATCCCTGATACACTGATCTTTGGATTTAGAGGGTGTAATGAGATTTGGTACAGAGAATGGGGAGTATATATCAAGAAATTTGAAAGATTAAGTCAAGAGCCTACTAAAGATGCAGTCCAAGGGTGTGGTAATCTTAATGTAAAGAAACTGGGACACTGGCAGGCTTAGACATTTGTACTGATTAAACCTCCTTTTAACCCAACTGTTTACCTTAGAAACCTGGAGCAAATAATATGGACAATCTGATCAGTGGACATTATAGTGAAGCATACAAGGACTCCATGTACCAAAATTTTCTATTCTCTTCTATTCTAATATTGCTTTCATTATCCATTAACTACAAGCCTAATCTGAGTTTCTCAACTTTGCACTCCACTCTATAACTAAAAGTTTTCAGAGCTTTAGAACAGAAATTAATGTTTTGGATAACAATGTCAAAACTTAGTTTTAATAAATAAAATGTCCAGCTTTACTTGGTTAGTCTTCTATGAGTGGAAAACTCTAGTGTCATGTGCCAAAATAAGAAAAATGATAGAGCAACTCTTAAAAGTTTAAGATTATTAATTGCTGTCCTTTGTTTAAACAAAAATATAAAGATATTCAAATCTAGATAAAATATAAACATTTAAATCACAGTATGTTAGTTTTAAATTTTACTCTAATCTTGGGAGGAAGAAAACACTTTTTCAGAAGCATTTGTCTATAGTTTTCTTTCCAATGATGTCTTTTGTCCTATTTGAGTTTCAGGATATTGCAGTTTCCCTAAAATGGGCTTAAAACTCGACATTGAAAAAACTAACTGGCATTTAGTCCCATCACTTCATGGAAAATAGAGAAAAAGTGGAAATAGAGACAGATTTTATTTTCTCGGGCTTCAAAATCACTGTGAATGGTGAAATTCACAGCCATGAAATTAAAAGGCGCTTGCTCCTTGGAAGAACAACTATGACGAAGCTTTTGTTATTGTTGTTCAGTCACTCAGTCACATCCGACTTTTTGTGATCCCATGAACCGTAGCACGCCAGGCTTCCCTGTCCTTCACTATCTCCCAAACTTTGCTCAAACTCATGTTCATTGAATCAGTAATGCCATTCAACCATCTCATCCTCTGTTGCTAATGTCTCTCCTGCCCTCAATCTTTCCCAGCATTCAGGGCATTTTCCCAATGAGTTGGCTCTTTCCTCCAGGTGGCCAAAACATTGGAGCTACAGCTTCAAAGTCAGTCCTTGCAATGAATATTTAGAGTTGATTTCCTTTAGGAGTGACTGGTTTGGTCCCCTTGCTGTCCTAGACAGCATATTATAAAGCAGAGACATCATTTTGCTGACAAAATTCTGTGTAGTCAAAGCTATGGTTTTTCCAGTAGTCATGTATGGATATGAGAGTTGGTACATAAAGAAAGCTGAGAGCTGAAGCATTGATGCTTTTGAACTGTGGTGCTGGAAAAGATTCTTGAGAGTCTCTTGGACACCAAGGAGATCAAACCAGTCAATCCTAAAGGAAATTAACCCTGAATATTCATTGGGAGTACTGATGCTGAAGCTGAAACTCCAATACTTTGGTCATCTGATGCAAAGAGCCAACTTATTGGAAAAGACCTGATGCTGAGAAAGACTGAGGGCACGAGGAGAAGAGGGGACAGAGGATGAGTTGGTTGAATGGCATCACTAATTCAATGGACATGAGTTTGAGCAAACTCTGGGAGATAGTGAAGGACAGGGAAGCCTACTGTGCTGCAGTTCATGGAATCACAAAGAGTAGGACATGACCTAGTGATTGAACGACAACAAAAATGATTTGGGAAGTATTTCATCTATTATCTGGAAGGGATTTTATAGAATTGGTATGATTCCTTAAACCTTTGTTAGATGCTTCTGCTGCTGCTGCTGCTAAGTCGCTTCAGTCATGTCCTACTCTGTGCGACCCCATGGATGGCAGCCCACCAGGCTCCTCTGTCCACAGGATACACTAGGCAAGATACTGGAGTGGGTTGCCATTTCCTTTTCCGTTTGTTAGATGAGCCCAAGAAGTTATCTAGGCCTAAAGTTTTTTTGGGCTTCCCTGGTGGCTCAGAGGGTAAAGCATCTTCCTGCAATGTGGGAGACCTGGGTTCGATCGCTGGGTGGGGAAGACGTCTTGGAGTTGGAAATGGCAATGCACTCCAGTACTCCTGCCTGGAAAATGCCATGAACAGAGGAGCCTGGTAGGCTACAGTCAATGGGATCCCAATGAGACCTACATGACTGAGGAATTTCATTTTATTTGGATAGTCAACTTGGAAAACTTAATTTGAATTTCTGCTTTAGGGCTTCCCTTGTGGCTCAGCTGGTAAAGAATCCGCCTACAATGTGAGAGGCCTGGATTCGATCCCTGGGTTGGGAAGATCCCATGGAGAAGAGAAAGGCTCCAGTATTCTGACCTGGAGAATTCCATGGACTATATAGTCCATGGGGCCGCAACGCACACAACTGAACGAATTTCATTTTCACTTTCAAAGTTTCTTGAGGGGAAAATTTTTAAATAAAAATTCAATTTATCATACATGTGAATTGTTCAGATTATCTGTTAGCTCATGTCTTCATAGAACTGGTGTGTTTCATTTAAGTAGCTGGATTTACATGCATTGTTTACACTATTATTGTCCTTTTCAATGTCTGTGGGGTCAGTAATAATACTCCCTCTTTCCTTTCTTGTTAGATAATTTGTATTTTCTCTCTCTTTTTATTTCTTGATTAGTCTGTTAAGAAGTTTATCAATACTAGTGGCTGTGCAATTGTTTTCTTCTGTCCTTTGCTCCTCCTTGTATTTTTAGTATAAACTCAAATTTAGCTGGCTAAACAAAACCCATTTTTGTGACTTACATCTGGGGTCATTCTAATTGCTTTCATAAAGCAAACTGTGATATGATCAACAAAAAATCTATAAGCTTTGGAATAAGACTCCTAGTAAATGAAACACAACAAAACTAAGAAATTTGTGTAAAGCAAAGAAAATGGGTTGAATGATTTTCCTCTCCCCTTATCCTCTAAGCCTAAGGAAATATTGAATTACTCTGGAAATGTTTTTTAACAAAATAAATTTGACAGTTTGTTCACAGAATCCTGTGATCTTCAAAGTATTTATACATAAATCCTTTGAAGTGCTGTAATTATGTTTTCCAAGGTACTGAAAAAATTCAGAATATTCAAGAGTATATTAACCAACTTTCTAATATCTTCAATATTGTCACTGCACTAAGTTATTTCTTGAACTTTAAAAAATATTGGTTCTGAAATCTCTTCAATTGATTCCATAATTATTCAAGTTTTAGGTCCTGATACATATTTTTAGAGGAAAACTTCCTTAGAATAAAATCAGTTTGATTAAAATATATTTGTTAAAATTAAACTTAGCCATATTTGGAGAATTTTCAATTTCTCTTGAAATATTTAGAAAAGTTTATCAAGTCACAAGAATAGAAAACAGCAAAGCCTTAACTGATAAAGCACCTATTTATCTATATCTTGATATAGATAACTGCCCAAATTTCATAAATAAGCACATCCTCTTAGTTTGATAAATAATTAAATTTCACAGTTAAATTGATAATTTGCTTTCCATTCACACCAAATAACAAAAATAGTATTTTTTAAATTTTATTCCATGTAACCTCTATGTGTTGAGGCCATCAAGAAAGCATTTTAATAAAAGATTTATTTTTCTTTCTTTGGTACTATTCCTCTGATATGAAAATACAACTTGGCGTATGTAGTCTCTG
The DNA here is from genome assembly GCF_054371585.1 of Giraffa tippelskirchi. Classification (NCBI taxonomy): domain Eukaryota; kingdom Metazoa; phylum Chordata; class Mammalia; order Artiodactyla; family Giraffidae; genus Giraffa; species Giraffa tippelskirchi. Next base: position 70,622,978 of record NC_137277.1, read on the forward strand.
CTTTTAAAACATGCCAAAATCATTATTATTTTCATAAATCATATTAAAAAATAACTGTCAAATATCTTTAGTTACAAAAATATATAATTTTTTTATTTTTGCATATCTAAATGCACATTTTAAGGACAGTTTTGTAAGCTTTTAATAATCTTAGAGAAAATATAAAATAAAATTACTTTTTCCATTAAATATCTAAAAACTAAAATACAAAGCTAGGCTGCAGAGTTAATCCAGTTGTCTCTAAAATGCCCTAAAATTGTATTCTTTCACTGTCATTTCAAAAAGTCATATACAATTGTTTTCCAAAAGCAATGTACATTTATATTTAGCCAAAATTATTTATTTTTTATCTGTTCCTACCAATCAAACAAATAATCTTATCAAAACCAAAAAAGTGAGTCTAGTCAAGTATAAAAATGACATAATTTTCTTCTATATATGGCAAAATTGATCACTTAGGTGTGGATAAGGAAAACGTTTAATCTTTCATCACTGAGTTTGGGCTTGTCACTTATGACCTTTATCATGTTGAGATGTGTTTCTTTTTTACCCAATTTATTGAGACACTTTATTATAAAAGTCTGCTCTATTTCATCAAATGCCTTTTTCAGCACCTATTGAGATGATCATATGAGTTTTTGTTTGCTCATTTTTAATTTATTTATTTTGAATTGAGAGATAATTGCTTTACAATATTGTCTTGGTTTCTGCCATAGATCAATATGAATCAACCATAGGTATACATATGTCCCCTCCCTCTAGGCCCTCCCACCTTCCTCTCACCCCATCCCATCCACGCACCTATGGGCACCTTATCTTTTACAAAGAAGGAAAGAATATACAATACAGAAAAGAGAGTCTCTTCAATAAGTGGTGCTGGGAAAACTGGGCAGGTACATGTAAAAGAATGAAATTAGAACACTTCCTGACACCACACACAGAGATAAACTTAAAATGAATTAAAGACCTAAATGTAAGACCAGAAACTATAAAATTCTTAGAGGAAAACATAGGCAGAACACTCTATGACTTAAATCCCAGTAAGATCCTAAATGACCCACCTCCTAGAGGAATGGAAATAAAAGCAAAAAATAAACAAATCAGGCCTAATTAAACTTAAGTCTTTTTCACAGCAAAGAAAACGATAAATAGGTGAAAAGACAACTCTCCAAATGGGAGAAAACAAGAGCAAGTGAAACAACTGACAAAGGGTAATCTCCAAAGTATACAAGCAGCTCATGCAACTCAATACCAGAAAAACAAGCAACCCAATCAAAAAGTGAGCAGAAGACCTAAGCAAACAGTTTTCCCAGACAGATGGTTAATAAACACGTAAGAGGATGCTCAGCATTGCTCATTATTAGAGAAACGCAGGTCATACGATTTTTATCTTTCATTCTACACATCTGGTTTATCACATTTATTGATTCATGTGTGTTGAACCATCCTTGCATCCCTGGAATAAATTCACTTCCCTTTGATCGTTGTGAATGATCTTTTCAATGTGCTTTTGAATTTAGTTTTCTAAAATTTTGTTGAGAATTTTTGCACCTGTGTTCAACAGAAATATTGGCCTATGATTCTTGTATTATCCTTAAGTGGCTTTGGTATCAGGGTAGTGCTGGCCTCCTCAGATGAGTTTGAGGGCGTCACTTCCTCTATACATTATTTGAAAAGTTTAAGAAGTCTTGGTGTTCTCTAAATGGTGGAATTCAATCAGGGAAGCCTTCTGATCCTGGGTGCAAAACTCAAGTTTGTGGATTCTTCCTGGCTTGCAGATTCTAGCTGGCTTTCTCCACATGCTCACTAACCATCTATGAAAGCTTGCTCTCGCCGTCACCACTGGGAATGCACACGAGTTTTCAGCCTACGGAAGGGTGTGTGAGCGAGGCACAGGGTGCTGTGGGTGCCGGTGGGCAGCTGGGGGCATCCGTGGTGGGGGATCCCCAATGATGTGTGGTCTGGCTTCTTGCTATAGTCCGCCACACAGTTAGTAGGATCTGAGCCTTCTTAATGCCCTTCGAGATTCTACCTTGCACTCTCCCAGCTTCTTTATTCACCTCATGACTCGCTAATCTGGACTGGGTGAGAGAGAAAGGAGACATTGGGGCAGTGGTCTGTACAGCTGGAGAAGCCAGGGGCTCATTCACAAGCTTTCACTCACATAGAAAGATCTCTCTTGGCATTAAGCTGTGCAACTTTAAAGGAAGGATGATGCAGGTCAAGTCATACTCTTCCTTCTAGGCTCTCTGTTATGTCCAAACTCAAACTTTTGGGCTTCAGTGTTGTGCTGGCACTTCTACACTTGAAATCTAGCGTTTGAAAAAGGCTCTATAAACCATGGGTGTTTGTCTAAGATAATGCTTTCCAAGGGCTCCTGGACCATGGCAGAGGGGCTGGAGCCAGTTTCCACAGCTGGCATCAAAGTCTTTCTGCCTAACACCCAATACACAGGTGGGCCAGACTCCTCCTGGGTCCCTTGGTGTATGTTGCTGAATACCACAGCACCCACAAACACACTTTTGTCCATGGATCAATGCAAGTTTTTTTGATTTTCAGGGGATGATAGCACATGAATGAGGGATGTTTTATTCAGTCATGATACTGACTTTGCTAGATTTACCTGATGTTTGCTTTTAATTTTCATTTGAGGAAGTAATTTATTTAATGAACTGGTATTATGATGAACTGACTTTGATTGGAGTATTCATGTAATCCCTATAATTTTAAAATTGGTAGGATCAATACAGTTTCAGATTTTCATACAAACATCTAAGAATTTGTTCTTTTTCTAAGCAGGTTCTAATAATGCTGTATCAGAGCTTACATCTCTAATGATTTGGGCTGTTATTTAAAGTAATTCCTGGTGTTAAATTTGCCACAAATATTCCTTTGTCCTATTAAAAGATGTAAAGTTTATAAGACTAAACCCACAAAAATCCCATATTCAAAATGACTATGATAACACTGGCATAAAAATGAATGATTTTGAAAAATGAGTCTGAAATGCAGTACTTCGGTGCAATCTCAAAAATGACAGAATGATCTCTGTTCGTTTCCAAGGCAAACCATTCAATATCACAGTAATCCAAGTCTATGCCCCGACCAGTAATGTTGAAGAAGCTGAAGTTGAACAGTTCAGTGAAGACCTACAAGACCTTCTAGAACTAACACCCAAAAAAGATGTCCTTTACATTATAGGGGACTGGAATGCAAAAGTAGGAAGTCTAGAAATACCTGGAGTAACAGGCAAATTAGGCCTTGGAGAACAGAATGAAGCAGGGCAAAGGCTAATAGAGTTTTCCCAAGAGAACGCACTGGCCATAGAAAACGCCCTCTTCCAATAATGCAAGAGAAGACTTTACACATGGACATCACCAGATAGTCAATACTGAAATCAGATTGATTATATTCTTTGCAACCAAAGATGGAGAAGCTCTATACAGTCAGCAAAAACAAGACTGGGAGCTGACTGTGGCTCAGATCATGAACTGCTTATTGCCAAATTCAGACTTAAATTGAAGAAAGTAGGGAAAACCACTAGACCATTCAGGTATGACCTAAATCAAATTCCTTACGATTATACAGTGGAAGTGAAAAATAGATTCAAGGGATTAGAACTGATAGACTGAGTGCCTCAAGAGCTATGGACAGAGGTTCTTGACATTTTACAGGAGGCAGGGATCAAGACAATCCCTAAGAAAAAGAAATGCAAAAAGGTAAAATGGTTGTCTGAGGAGGCTTTACAAAAGCTGAGAAAAGAAGAGAAGCAAAAGGCAAAGGAGAAAAGGAAAGATATACCCATTTGAATGCAGAATTCCAAAGAATAGTAAGGAGAGATAAGAAAGCCTTCCTCAGTGATCAGTGCAAAGTAATAGAGGAAAACAATAGAATGGGAAAGACTAGATATCTCTTCAAGAAAATTAGAAATACCAACGGAAAATTTCATGCAAAAATGGGCACAATAAAGGACATAAATAGCATGGACCTAACAAAAGCAGAAGATGTTAAGAAGAGGTGGCAAGAATACACAGATGAACTATACAAAAGAGATCTTCATGACCCAGATGACCACAATGGTGTGATCACTCACCTAGAGCCATACGCCCTGAAATGTGAAGTCAAGTGAGCCTTAGAAAGCATCACTACGAACAAAGGTAGTGGAGGTGATAGAATTCCAGTTGAGCTACTTCAAATCCTAAAAGATGATGCTGTGAAAGTGCTGCACACAATATGCCAGCAACTTTGGAAAACTCAGCAGTGGCCACAGGACTGGAAAAGGTCAGTTTTCATTCCAATCCCAAAGAAAGACAATGCCAAAGAATGTCCAAACTACCTCACAATTGCACTCCTCTCACACACTAGAAAAGTAATGCTCAAAATTCTCCAAGCCAGGCTTCAATAGTACATGAACCATGAACTTCCAGATGTTCAAGCTGGATTTAGAAAAGGCAGAGGAACCAGAGATTAAATTGCCAACATCTCTTGGATCATTAAAAGAGCAAAGGCGTTCCAGAAGAACATCTACTTCTACTTTATTGACTACACCGAAGACTTTGACTGTGTGTGTTACAACAATCTGTGGAGAATTCTTACAGAGATGGGAATACCAGACCACCTGACCTGCCTCCTGAGAAGCCTTTATGCCGGTCAAGAAGCAACAGTTAGAACTGGACATTGAACAACAGACTGGTTCCAAATCGGGAAAGGCTATATATTGTCACTCTGCTTATTTAACTTACATGCAGAGTACATCATGCGAAATGCCAGACTGAATGAAGCACAGCGTGAAATTAAGATTGCCAGGAGAAATACCAAGAACCTCGGATATGCAGATGACACCACCCTTATGGCAGAAAGCGAAGAAGAACTAAAGAGCCTCTTGATGAAGGTGAAAGAGGAGAGAGAAAAAGTTGGCTTAAAACTCAACATCCAGAAAACTAAGATCATGGGATCTGGTCCCATCACTTTATGGCAAATATGTGGGGAAACAATGGAAACAGTGAGAGATTTTATTTTGGGGGGCTCCAAAATCACTGCAGATGGTGATTGCAGCCATGAAATTAAAAGACCCCTGTTCCTTGGAAGAAATGTTATGACCAACCTAGATGGCATATTAAAAAGCAGAGACGTTAGTTTGCCAACAAAGGTCTGTCTTGTCAAAGCTATGATTTTTTCAGTAGTCATGTATAGATGTGAGAGTTGGACTATAAAGAAAGCTGAATGCAGAAGAATTGATGCTTTTGAATTGTGGTTTTGGAGAAGACACTCGAGAGTCCCTTTGAACGGCAAGGAGATTCAACCAGACAATCCTAAAGGAAATCAGGCCTGAATATTCATTGGAAGGACTGATGCTAAAGTTGAAGCTCCAATACTTTGGCCACCTGATGCGAAGAACTGACTCACTGGAAAAGACCCTGATGCTGGGAAAGATGGAAGGCGGGAGGAGAAGGAGATGACAGAGGATGAGATGTTTGAATGGCATCACCTACTCGATGGACATGAGTTTGAATAAGCCCTGTGACTTGGTGATGAACAGGTGAGAGTCACTTCCTAGGTAGATTGATAAGAAGTCTGGGAGTCCCCAAGGAGAGAGGGGTCTGGAATTCTCAAGGAGGAGTACAGGACAAACTCTTTTTTGTCTACATTCCTTAGTCTTAGTCAATTACACAACTCAGTTTAAACTCTGTACTAGGGATTATACAACAACAATGTATCCTGCTTGAGTACAGTTTATCCTTCCTGAAAACCTTCTGACTAATCCTGGTATTTTAGAATGTATATTATGGGAGTGGGTCTGGTAGGATCTTCCTATTGTTAAATTTTAATCTTGTTATCCTAAAATGCCAATTGTGGGAGTGGGTCTGGTAAAATTTTCACAAACTTGAGACATTCTTTTGATTCATTGTAATAACTAATTAAAAGGTATATAACTCCATTGCTAACACTAGCAAGGGGGTCCTCTTTCTGCCCCCTTCTGATGTCTATGTCAGAAGCTTCTCTATCCCTTTTATACATAAATAAAACTCTATTACACAAAAGCTCTGAGCAATCAAGCCTTGTCTCTGGCCCCGGATTGAATTCTTCTCCTCTGGAGGCCAAGAATCCCGGCATTTTTCGTGGTTCAGCAACAGCATTTCACAGGGAAGCCTGGTGTGCTGCAGGTCAAGGGAGTCAGACACAACTGAGTGACTGAACTGAACTGAAAGATGAGTTAACTGGTCTCTAATAACCAAACCACATAAGACTAATTGCCAAACAACATAACATTAATTTGGGCTGTTAAATCCTTGTGTTATCTAAATGTGACATTTAAAAATATTGATCACCTCCATTGATTTATGTTTATATAATTGATCTGTCATGGTTTTTACATCAGAGGAATGAAAGGCACAAGTGGAAATTCCTGATTGTCAGGACTTCCTGTACTGATCTCTGGGTCTCTCACACCAGCTAGTTTTCTCATATGATAAAAAGGCCCTGGTTCCTCTTGTCACCAAAAAGGCCTGGAACAGAGAGTCTCGCTAGCCCTTGAGCTTTTCAATGTTCATTTGATCATCTCAGAACAAACACTGACCATTTGTCTACCCTACCACAGGCCAAAATGCCATCTGTTCTACTAACTGGAAGTTAGGAAAGAATGGGAAATTACTTCAAGACCTAGTATAACCATTCTTCTGTTGGTTATATGGAGGACATTCCTTTGAGGCAAGAGATATGCGTAAGATCACCTTAAGTTATTTTATTTCATTAAAAATTCAGCACTTCTCATATTCTTATTTATTTAATCATGGACAACCTCATCCAAAATGAATTAAGGCAGCTGATCTTTCAGCAGGGTAGTCATAGCAAAGTAAGGTGTTCAGTTTCTAAACCCTCAGAATGATTTGGATCCTATTTAAGTAGCCCTAGAAAGTCTACAGCTACCTACCTCCTCAAATACAAAATATTGCTCCTTCCAGGGGACCCTTAATGTTCAAGCTTATACAGATGGAAGAATGATCTTTTGACCATTACTGCTTAAGTGAATATGCTCTTTAGCCAGATGCTAGAAATAGGTTATTTTCCTAATAAGTCTCTGTGTTGTTATTCCTTAGTGATTCTCAGTGGTTTTCAAGAAGTCTAACTTGGCATACGATTGCACTGAAATTTTTTCACAGATGTGCCTTCAGTTTCTGATTAATTGAAATGTATTTGTTTCTATCAATATAGCTAAGAATAATGATATCGTCTCGTTAGAATGAGGGTAGGTGGGCTAATGTGGCTCAGTGGTAAAGAAGCCACCTGCCAATTCAAGAGACATGGGTTCAATCCCTGAGTTAGGAAGATCCCCTGAAGGAGGAAATGGTAACCCACTCCAATATCCTTGCCTGGAAAATCCCATAGACAGAGGAGCCTGGTGGGCTACAGTCCATAGGGTAGCAAAGAGTCAGACATGCCTGAGCACACATGCATGCAGGGTAAGAAAAACTCAAGATGGGGCCAAATGAAGATGACTTTTTAAAACGAAAAGAATTTTGTATTGTGCATACATATACAAGAAATGGAGACAGACGGAAGACCAAGTACTTTCTAACAGGAAGCTGAAGACAAAGTAAGTGATAAGTACAGTCACTGAGGACACTTTTATGCACGCTGAGGAATATTGCAAAAATGGTCATGTTGTTGGAGTTAATGTCTCATTAGTGTTTTGGATCTTTCAGTTCAGTTCAGTCTCTCAGTCATGTCCAACTCTTTGCGACCCCATGGACTGCAGCATGCCAGGCCTCCCTATCCATCACCAACTCCCAGAGCTTGCTCAAACTCATGTCCATCAAGTCGGTGATGCCATCCAACAAACTCATCCTCTGTCGTCCCCTTCTCCTCTTGTCGTCAATCTTTCCCAGCATCAGGGTCTTTTCCAATGAGTCAGTTCTTTGCATTCAGGTGCCCAAAGTGTTGGAGTTTCAGCTTCAGTATTAGTCCTTCCAATGAATATTCAGGACTGATTTCCTTTAGGATTGACTGATTTCCTTTAGATTGATTTGATCTCCTTGTAGTCCAAGGGGCTCTCAAGCGTCTTCTCCAATACCACAGTTCAAAAGCATCAGTCCTTCGGTGCTCAGCTTTCTTTATTGGATATTTGGATCTTTAAGTCTCTGTAATCTTAGGATGCAGAAGTGAGTTGTAGGGATGAACTGTATCTTAAGATTTCATGTCATCAATCATATATGCCCCTGAATAACTGCCCTGTTAAAATATCTGACAAAATAGTTACTTCAACCACAAAAATATTTTATATTCCTAGCTGTAGTATCTGTTTTGAAACCTTGGTTTTGAAGTAATATTGAGGCAAAAATCCTCATGAGTACTTCCTTTCCATGAAACATGAAATTCAACAATGTTAACCAGCCAGCCTGCCACTTTCATTCTCCTATCCCTTATATTTATAATCAAAGGAACCTGCAAGGAAAAGAGCACATGTACATAAGCAGACTCAAAACTTTCAAGATCACCCTCCCCAGTGAACAGATTCAGCTGCAGGCATTCATTAAAATACGCTCTATCGCTTGGCACCTAGGATATATTATTTCCAGATTTACCTATTCAAATGCTCAGTCGATCTTACCTGTTTCTCAATATAAGCTTCACATTTCAAGTATAGTTCTTTCTCGCCTTCTGCCCTTTGGACTTAATGCCTAGATCAAGCCTTGCTTTCCAGATTCGTGGCATGAACTGAGACTTACATGGCTCCTTCTTGAAAACAGCTCCCTCTTCTAGGGTCTTTAGGTCCAGTAAGAACTTTAGACCTCCACCCTTTTCAGAGGGAGGGAAAGAAGATTACACTATCTCAATTTCCAAATATTACTCATCTAGGAGAGGAAGAGAGGAGAGAGTTCTGGAGAAGACAGAGGAGACAGAGAAGACTCAAATGTATGATGAAATCCATAGTTACATTTGTATATTTTTGCTGAGTTGCATTATCTTTAAAATAGCTTCACTAACTCCATTGTTCTCCCCATTCAAACTAGATTTTGGTCCCTCCTGATCCAAGGAAAAGGTGAAAAAAGAAACAAAATATGGTATTTTAATTGAATTAGGGTTACTGGTGTCTAAGTTTCATTTATTTATATCTGTGATTGTTTGATTTATTAGTCCTAATTCTCCCCTTCCCTGTAGGTATTGAAATAGTCTCATGATGGACAGTGTATTTTGCAGCCTCTGGAATTTGAGGATGATCTTGTGAGTTGTTTTAGCCAATGGGATATTAGTGACATAATGTGAACAGAAGCTTAAGATGTGTTTGTGTGGATGTGTTTCTGGTCATTCATTTCTGTTTTTTCACTATGAGAGCATAACTTGAGTAGCCACTGGTCCAAGGTAGAACAGACCTAGACCCCATTTGCAACTTGAAGTCAAGCTCAACTGAACCCAGACTTGATGAACCAAACTTCCACCAACCAAGAGTCATGCAAGCATATTTTTTATGTCACTGAGTTGAAGGTGATTTGTTCCATGCATTTTTTTGGCAATAGCCAAATGATCTACAGTCGTTGGAAAGATAAGATTGTCTAAACTGGAGAGGGGATCAGGAAATGTTGGAGACAACAACATGTTGGAGAAAAAAAAATAATAAGGGATATGAATAGAAGTTTTCTACCAGCTTATTGCCTGCCCTAGGCTGATTCCATGGGAAAGATTGGTAAATGAGAGAAGCCTCTTAAAAGTTTAGAGGTCCAAGATGGAAGATGCCCTGTGCAGATGATTTTCAGAGTCTAGGAGGATGTCAAGCTTCATTGGATAATCTCCTGAAACAGTGCTGTATGATTGCTATAGAGGAGAACTGGCAGCATACTATCCCAAGCATAAGAGGACCAGACCAGCACCCTCTAAGAGCATTAAAAATTTCCCTGCTCCCCCCTTCTTCTGCAGGAGGAAGTGGAAGTTTCTTCTAAAAGTGAAATTTGGAGATTTTGCAGACTAGGTATCTAACCAGGGAATTGATAAGGACCCCCGTGAATGTCAATAAGGAATAAAAGTATGCCAGAGATGCCTCGTATCTCAAAGGATGCCAATATGAAACGCATACCATTGTATCATCTGCCTATTCTCCTATAGCTTAGTATTATCTTCAGGAAGAGAATCCAAGCTACAAATGCCCTGGATCACAACACATTAGATAGCTTTGGAGATGGGAAATATTACCAAGTCTTAAAAAAATCTTAGTAAAACCCCCCACGTACCAGAGTGTTTATTTATCAGCCTATTCCCAGCTTTTAGTGATCAAGAGAGGTTCCTTCAGTCATTTCAGGAGGTAAAAAAGATCTCTCCCATTTCCTTTAGGCTTTATAAGAAAAAGCTAGCAAAGCATACTATACTTGGAAAAGAGCCCAAAATCTGATATTAATACCATCAGGAAACCAGAAACTAAGGACTGTGTTGTATTAAATATGATAGCTTCCCCTCCTATAAATGTCCTAAGAGATTCACAAGCTATATTACACTTAAAAATTGCTTAGGCACCAGATCACCCACATTGCAAGGCTGGAATAGATTAAACTATTTAAAACACACACACAGAATTCTTTGTAAACTTAGTTTTAAATAATATACTGTTGGCGGATAGGGAAACTTCCAGAAAAGAGAGAGAGAGAAATTTTACATATACCAACTTCTTTAATCCACATACAAAAGAATCTAGGTGATGATACTGTTTCATAGATGAAATAACTGTCACCAGCATTGTTCAAGTAGGAAGTAGAGAAGTAAATGTGAACCTATAAGATAAACATACGCACAAAATAGACACAGATTTCTTTTTACTTCATAATTTTGAAATTCCTTATTGGTAATCCTGATGTTGTTTTTTAATACCTGAAATTTTATTCCTTTATAAGTCTCATTGCTTTTTAGGTCTTGTTGCTATGGAAATAAAATTAATTCATCTGCAAAATGGCATTTTTCTTGTCATAATTTTGCATGTGAATCTACAGATAGACATGTATTAAGTATTTTCAATTACTTTGAAAAGGCACTTAAGTGTGCTCCCAAACTCTGTCAAATCTTTAATTCAATAGATAAAGAACTCTAAATTATTTAAAAATTTAAAGTTAAAAAAATTTAAATTATTTTTAGAATCTTTAAATATACAAAATGGAGGTTTTGGACTATATTTTATATCAAAGCAGATTAAGTATACCACATATTTGATTAATATTCTTCCAGCTATTTTAATACAATGTAGAAATAAGCATATGCAAATGATAATCTTTATGTACAGTTTCAAAGAAAAATGGCAGATTGAAAATATGGATTATCATTAAAAAATTAGCTATTTAATTAGCTAGTAACAACCACAAATTTTATTTTGGCTCTTTTTAATCATAATTTGTATGGCCAACTTTTAGCTAAATATACAACTGTTCCATATTAATGAACCTTATCATATGAAAACAGCACTATTGATACAGTACCCTATTGTCAATCAGATTAATAAGAAGTAATAGAACATTTTTAGTACTTTGACATTCAACTCTGTCCTTCAACTCAAATGTAATTATCTTATTTACAATCATTCAAACAGGGCTTACCAATTTTCAAGTTCCATACTAAATGTGTTTTGGATAGTGATGTTAAAATCTCATGAATATCTTAATGTGCTGGTTACCGATATATTATTTTCATTTCACAGTGAGGAAACTGAGACACTAAGAGAATAGGAGATTGTTGACAGTTTTGATGATACTGCTCATGAGGAGAAGGCTAAGACTCTGATTTCTTCCTACCAAAGATTCTCTTCCTACCAAAGTACTTTAAATCATTGAGATGACCAGATACATGACCAAAAGTAGAATATTTCTGAGAATTGAAGGGATCTTATTGATAAGCCTACATAGCAACAGATATAAAACACACTCTCTGGTACAGATCTGAATTTATGCCTACTCAAAAGACCACTGACATGTGAGATGCATCTTGAAATGAGTACATTGTTAGACAAAAAAGGTGGAGAAGTGTTTCAAACACAGGCAGTAGAACCATTAAAAGCAGGAAAGCCTGATGTATGTTTAGAAAAAATACAAGAAGCCTAGGATGGCTGAGATAGAGGTTCCATGTTCCACTGCAACAGAAGATAAAGCTGCAGAGTAGGTATTTATAGTGAGAATTCAGAGGACTGTGAACATCAGACTAAGGAATCTGACCTTAATTGTAGAGATGGAGAGTCACTGAGTGCTCCAGGGCAAAGAAAGGCAAACAAAAATATGATGAATAGGGATGTCCTTGGTGGGCCAGCAGTTAAGAATCCACCTGCCAAGGGGTTCAATCCCTGGTCCCGGAGCTAAGATCTCACATGCTGCTGAGCCTGTGTGTTGCAACTACTAAAGCCTGTGAGCCCTAGAGTCTGTGCTCTGCAACAAGAGAAGTCACTGCAATGAGAGGCCTGAGCACAGCAACTAGAGAGAGACCCCAGCTCACCATGACCAGAGAAAGCCTTTGTGCAGCAAAGAAAAATACATGTGCCACAAAGAAGTCCCAGTGCAGTAAAAAAAAAAAAAAAAGATAAAAAGTGTGAAAGTATGATGAATCAAAGTTTAAATAAGATTAATCTAGTCATTGACCATCACTGATGGGTCAGAGTATCAGAAGATAGATGAGATAGATGAGATGGTTCATGTGTCAGGTAATATGCTGGTACTGGGAGGTCTAAGATGTGACCATTTAGAATAATTTAACTTACTTTTGTAGTTCAGAGCAATATGAGGGATCTTCAATTAGTTCTCAAATTTTCACAGTTTACTTTACTCTTTAATTCTTAGTAATCAACTATGTCTGCTATTATCACTTCTATCAAGTAAGTTTATGCAATGCTGTTTTATGACCCTCACATTTTATAACTCATAAAAGTTTGGAAGGTCCCCTCACCCTTATTTTGTTCAAAGACACACGATAAAAGCACACTTGATAAAAACCAAGCAAAAAAAACTGTATTAGTTGTTGAGTAATATCCACTTACTTAAATTTCTATAATGCTAATGGAATTCTTGTATTCATTTATTCACCACTTCAGTGCACAAGTTGTCCTAGTTAGAAAATCTGCCTAAGAAAGTGATACATCTGCTATAGTGCCTGAAAGGATGGGACTTATTTTTTTAATTAATAAATGAGACAATAATTGGCTGGGATTTATTCAACTCATTACTTAAAACTTCTGTGTTTCACTGAGTATGCATGCATTTTAAGTGCCTGCGCTAGCATTGAATTATTTGGGTTATATTATTATCTTCTGTAATTCAGGCCTATGCCTGCTTTACAATATCTGCCATAGATGGTCAGAATATCCTCATAAACAGGATGACAATAATTGTATGTTTATACTGATTTGAACCTATTTTAATCTAGTATATTTACTTGAAATTTTTATTTTCTGATCAATTGTGCTAAATGTTATGTAATCATTTCCTTTAAAATGTGAATGAAGCACAGGATAGCTGTTAATGTATTTTTATTTATGGATGAACAGCAAATACACATTTCTTATTTTCATAATAAATTATAGTTTTAAATTGGTAACATAATTTTGCATAAGTTACTAGTATCAAAATCTGTTGTTTTGCCCGCTACAATGAAATGTTAGTTTATTTTTTATCACATTAACTCTTGGCTTGCTCCTCCATTCCTAATAATCTTGAGATATTCAGTATCAGTTGTTATTTGTGAAGGACTGAAGGTACTATGATAACAAGACCCCAGCAACTAAGATATTGAGTAGAAGGTGTTCTGCCCCTCAGGTCATATGGAACACTTGTGAGATGCTTGCGGTCCAAACTCAAAGATCTGAAGAACCCATAACTTCTCCCTCTTAATATCATGTGTCTCTTTGTATTTTTTGCAGAAGTTCTAGTAAGAAATGCATAGTATTGACTTTTTTATATCAACAAACTACATAGTTAACTTTCCATGAAAGCATGAAGATTCTGATAGCACTAAAAACTCCCAGACTCCCAACTCTTCTCAGTAATTGGCAATTTCTCTGGTCACCATCATAATACCCTGTTAAACTTTTGATGCCAAATCCTTGTTTCCAACCTCAAAGTCTCTAGTAAGGGCATATACCAAATATGTTATCTCAGAAAGCAATATTTTACAGGACAAGGAGGAAAGGAATGTTGAAACCAGTTACAGTGTGCTCTTGTCTGGGAGATAATGCTAACAATCTGCTCTCGTCCAGCTTACTTGGCACTATTTCTTAAACCTAATCTCCCAAATTCTCTTCAGCTTGCACTTAAAGTGTCCAATGCAGCCATTTGAATTAAAAGAAATGCATATGTTCAAACACTGGAACGGAACTATTTTTTCTTTAACATTTATCAAGATTTGTTAGTCACTTTTTTATTTTATAAAATGTGGTGTAATGAGAACTTTTGCATTATCACTGTAATCTCAGTGTTTGAGAAACCCAATACTAGCAGTTTCAGTGAAACTTAAAATCTTTAGCCATAGACTTCCTGGCAGAGATATTTTTTCCCAAGATTTAATCCAAAGTTATCTCAATAAACACAGCTGCAAAATCAAAACCTTGCAGCTTGAACTACAATTCCCTAGATTGAATATCAGGAAATGTGTACATTTTTCTAGTTTTTATACATGACTTCTAAATGAAGAAGTCAAACCATTTTTTATAATCGTGAATCTATTCTCCTTACATATCATCTCCCAAAAGCAAAATATACCATAAAATCTTGGATTTCCAAACTAAATAAAAGCCAAATTAATAACTTATATTACTATAATATGTATTGCTTCTATAAAATTAAAACATGGATTTTATTCTTCATTCATTATTTCATTTTACAAAGAAGAAACAAAGGGTCTAGGAAGTTAAGTAACTTCTGAGGCTACCCAGCAAATAATTGTGAGTAAAAGATTAGGGCCACATTACTGAGTCTGGTCCTATTTCTAACTTTTCTACCAAAATCATGTAAAAAAATTATTTTATAAATATTACCTTCATGTATTAGTAAAAGCAGAGAAGGCAATGGCACCCCACTCCAGTACTCTTTCCTGGAAAATCCCATGGACGGAGGAGCCTGGTAGGCTACAGTCCATGGGGTCGCTAAGAGTCGGACATGACTGAGCGACTTCACTTTCACTTTTCCCTTTCATGCACTGGAGAAGGAAATGGCAACCCACTCCTGTATTCTTGCCTGGAGAATCCCGGGGACGGTGGAGCCTGGTGGTCTGCGGTCTATGGGGTCAGAGTTGGACACAACTGAAGCGACTTAGCATAGCATAGCATAGCATTAGTAAAAGAGTGTACTTCTATATTATTCTATACTTCACAATGATGAATAAAATTTCCTTCATTTGGCCAAAGAAAGTCAAACCACAAAGCATTCCCACATAGTTAAGGCTAAAGGAATAAATAATCCACAAAAGATCTTAAAAATGTTAGTGATAAGTGATAGTACCAATGTTAGTTGGTGATAACATCCCTCTTGCCTAGGGTATAGCTCCACACAAAACTTTTTTAAACAGTAGTGTGTGGCTTGTTTACTGTTGAATAATATTAATATCTTTGAAGTCTACTTTCATACTAAATGCAGAAATTCAACAGGTAAACTCATAACCTATGACAAAAAATATGTCTAACTTGTCTATTGTCTCCAAATATAACTTTTTCTTCATATGATGCTTTTACAGGCACACCTTGGAGATATTGTGGGTTTGGTCCAGACAACTGCAGTAAATTAGATATTGCATTAAAATGTCATATGAATTTTTTTGTTTCCTATGTATATAAAAATTATATTTACACTGCACTGTACACTCTTAAGTGTGGCATATTACCATGTCTAAAAAAATGCACATACCCTAATTAAAAATACTTTGTTGCTGAAAAATGTTTACCATCATTTGAGTTTTCAATGAGTTGTAATTTTTTGCTGGAGGAGGGTCTTGCCTTCTTGTTTGTTTTTCTTTTTCTCTAAATCAGGTGTTTTATTTATTTATTTTCAGAAAAGGAGAGTCACATGCAAATTTTATTTTGGAAAAATGCAGCTGTCTACACATTTGGCTTTCAAACACCCATTTCTGTCAAATGAAGTAGCTTATTCTACTTTGCTTCTGGAGTTATTTCTCCACTGATCTCCAATAGCATATTGGGCACCTACCAACCTGGGGAGTTCATGTTTCAGTGTCCTATCTTTTTGCCTTTTCCTACTATTCATGACGTTCTCAAGGCAAGAATACTGAAGTGGTTTGACATTCCCTTCTCCAGTGGACCACATTCTGTCAGACTTCCCCAACATGACCTGTCCATCTTGGGTGGCCTCACACAGCATGGCTTAGTTTCATTGAGTTAGACAAGCTGTGGTCTGTGTGTCAACAAATGTCTGTCTAATCAAGGCTATGGTTTTTCCAGTGGTCATGTATGGATGTGGGAGTCGGACTATAAACAAAGCTGAGCACAGAATCGATGCTTTTGAACTATGGTGTTGGAGAAGACTCTTGAGAGTCCCTTGGACTGAAAGAGGTCCAACCAGTCCATCCTAAAGGAGATCAGTCCTGGGTGTTCATTGGAAGGACTGATGTTGAAGCTGAAGCTCCAATACTTTGGCCAACTGATGCGAAGAGCTGACTCATTTGAAAAGACGCTGATGCTGGGAAAGATTGAGGGCAGGAGGAGAAGGAGACGACAGAGGATGAGATGGTTGGATGGCATCACCGACTAGACGGACATGGGTTTGGGTGGACTTAGGGAGTTGGTGATGGACAGGGAGGCCTGGCGTGCTGCGGTTCATGGAGTCGCAAATAGTCAGACATGACTGAGCGACTGAACTGAACTGATTCTACTTTCAAGGAAGGATATTTGTTTGTGAAATTTTATTTTCAGGATAGGACTTGTTTTGTTATGAGATCAGTGGAGGTGGTTTAGAAATTTAAAAGTGATGTGAAGATAAAGTGATCATTCACGTGCATGTGGACTCTAGAAAGATGACACTGGTGAACCTATTTGCCTTCTTGTTGATGGCTTCTGACTGATCTATGCGGTGCTTGCTGAAGACTGAGGGGGATGTGGTAATTTCTTAAAATATGACAACAATGAAGTTAACCTCACTACTTCCTCCTTTCACCAACAATTTCTCTATAGCATGCCATGCTGTCTGATAGCAATTCCACAAATAGAATACCTTTCAAAATTAAAGTCAATCCTTTCAAACCCTGCTTTCTGCTTAACCAACTAAGTTTATGTAATATTCTAAATCATGTATGGTCATTTCAAAAATCTTCATAGCATTCCACATCAGGAGTAGATTTCATCTCAAGAATCAACTTTCTTTGCTCACCTATAAGAAGCAGCTCATCATCCATGAATTTTATCCTGAGATTGCAGCAATTCAGTCACAACTTCAGTTCAGTTCAGTTGCTCAGTCGTGTCTGACTCTTTGTGACCTCATGGACTGCAGAACGACAGGCTTCCCTGTCTATCAACAACCCAGAGCTTACTCAAACTCCTGTCCATTGAGTCAGTGATGCTATCCAACCGTCTCAACCTCTATCATTCCCTTCTCCTCCCGCCTTCAATCTTTCCCAGCTTCAGGGTCTTTTCCAATGAGTCAGTTCTTTGCCTCAGGTGTCCAAAGTATTGGAGCTTCAGCTTCAGCAAAAGTCCTTCCAATAAATATTCAGGACTGATTTCCTTTAGGATTGACTAATATGATCTCCTTGTAGTCCAAGGGACTCTCAAGTGTCTTCTACAACATCGCAGTTCAAAAGCATCAATTCACGGGTGCTCAGCTTTCTTTATAGTCCAACTCTCACATCCATACATGACTACTGAAAAAACAATAGCCTTAACTAGACAGACCTTTGTTGGCAAGGTAATGTCTCTGTTTTTTAATATGCTGTCTAGGTGACTGGATGCCATGATCTTAGTTTTCTGGATGTTGAGCTTTAAGCCAACTTTTTCAATCTCCTCTTTCACCTTCATCAAGAGGTTCCTTAGTTCTTCACTTTCTGCCATAAGGGTGGTGTCATCTGCATATCTGAGGTTATTGATATTTCTCCCAGCAATCTTGATTCCATGCTGTGCTTCATCCAGTCTGGCATTTCTCATCATGTACTCTGCATGTAAGTTAAATAAGCAAGGTGACAATGTATAGCCTTGATGTACTCCTTTCCCAATTTGGTATCAGTCTCTTGTTCTATGTCCAGTTCTAACTGTTGCTTCTTGACCAGCATACAGATTTCTCAGGAGGCAGGTAAGGTGCTCTGGTATTCCCATCTCTATAAGAATTCTCCACAGTTTGTTGTAATCCACACAGTCAAAGGTTTTGGTGTAGTCAATAAAGCAGAAGTAGATGTTCTTCTGGAACTCTCTTGTTCTTTCAATGATCCAATGGATATTGGCAATTTGATCTCTGGTTCCTCTGCCTTTTCTAAATCCCGCTTGAACATCTGAAGTTCACAGTTCACATACTGTTGAAGCCTGGCTTGGAGAATTTTGAGCATTTCTTTGCTAGTGTGTGAGATGAGTGCAATTGTGAGGTATTTTGGACATTCTTTCTCATTGCTCTTCTTTGGGATTGGAATGAAAACTGACCTTTTCCAGTCCTGTGGCCACTGCTGAGTTTTCCAAATTTGTTGGCATATTGAGTGCAGCACTTTCACAGCATCATCTTTAGGATTTGAAGTAGCTCAACTGGAATTCTATCACATCCACTAGCTTTGTTCATAGTGATGCTTCCTAAGGCCCACTTGACTTTGCATTCCAGGACGTCTGGCTCTAGGTGAGTGATCACACCATTGTGGTCATCTGGGTCATGAAGATCTCTTTCGTATAGTTCTTCTGTGTATTCTTGCCACCTCTTCTTAATATCTTCTGCTTTTGTTAGATCCATGCCATTTCTGTCCTTTATTGTGCCCATCTTTGCATGAAATTTTCCCTTGGTATTTCTAATATCAAGCCATATCTTGAAGACATGTCTAGTCTTTCCCATCCTATTGTTTTCCTCTATTACTTTGCATTGATCACTGAAGAAGACTTTTTTATCTCTCTTTGCTATTCTTCTTCAAACTCCACTTTTAATTCTAGTTTTCTTGCAATTTTCACCATATCTGCATTTACTTCCTCCACTAAAGTCTTGAACCACTCAAAGTCATCCATGAAGAAGGTTAGAATCAACCTCTTCCAAACTCCTGTGACATTTTATATTTTTACTTCTTCTTATATATCATGAATGTGCTTAATGAAATCAAGAATGTGGATAACTTCCAGAAAGCTTTTAATTTACTTTTCCCACATCCACCAGGGGAATCACTATCTATAGCAGCTATAAATTTATGAAACATACTTCTTATCTAATAAGATTTGAAAGTCTATATTACTCTTTGATCCTTGGGTTGCAGAATGAATGTTATGGTAATGATATGAAAATAATCTTAATCTCACTGTACATCTCCAACCAAGCTCTTGGATGAAAAAGTGCCTTGTCAATGAGGAGTAAGATATTGCAGGGAATCTTTTTTTCTGATCAAAAGGTCTCAATTGTTGACTTAAACATTCCAGAAACTATGTTATAAATGGATGTGCTATCATTCAGGCTTTGTGGATCCGTTTATAGAGCCAAAAGTAGATTTAGCATAATTTTTAAGGGCCCTAGGATTTTCAGAAGGATAAAGGAGCATTGACTTCAACTTCAAATCACCAACTGTATCAGCCCTTAACAAGAGAGTCAGCCTGTCCTTTGAAGATTTGAAACCAGACATTAATTTCTCTCTAGCTCTAAATGTCCTAGATGGTATTTTCTTCCAGTGGAAGACTATTAGGTCTACATTGAAAATTTGTTTAGTGGAATCACCTTCATTCATTAGCTCAGCTAGATTTTCTAGATAACTTGCTGTGCCCTCTACATCAACACTTGCTGCTTCAACCTTGCAAGTTGTAGAGACAGCTTCCTTCCTTAAACTTTGTCAACTAAGTTCTACTGGTTAAATTTTTCTTTGGCAACTTCCTCACTTTTTAACCCTTCATAGAATTAAAGAGGATTAGGGCCTTGCTCTGAATTAGGCTTTGGGAATGTTATGGCTGGTTTGGTCTTCAATCCAGATCCCTAAAACTTTCTCCATATCAGTAACAAAGCTTTTCATGTTTTTTTAAAATCATTCATGAGTTCACTGAAATAGCACTTCAAAATTTCCTTTAAGAACTCTTCCTCTGCATTCAAAACTTGGCTAACTGGTACTAAAGGTTTAGCTCCTGGTGTATTTTGGCTTTCAACATGCCTTCCTCACTAAGCTTAATCACTTCTAGCTTTTGATTTAGAGTGAGAAATGTGTGATTCTTCCCATCACTTGAAGGGCATTGTAGGATTATTAACTGGCATGATTTCAATATTGTGTCTCAGGGAATAGGGAGGCCTGAGTAGAGGGAGAGAGATGGAGGAATGGCTGGTCAGAGGAACAGTCAGAACACACACAGCATTTATCAGTTAGACTCACTGTTTTATGAGGTGGTTCTTGTCTCTCCTAAACAACTGCAACAATACCATCAAAGATCACTGGTCACAGATCACTATAACATATATAATAAAGCTGGAAAAGTTTGAAATATTGCTCAAAGCATGGTTACCATAGACCTTCAATTTGTTAAAAACAAAAAAATTTGTAAAGTGCAATAAACTGAAGTACAATGAAATAAGTCATGCCTATACTTGAAAAGTTTTTCTTTACTCCTTGATATAAGCTCACACAAAACAATATTTTGTTCTTCTCTAACAATAGTCTAGACAAGTGGAAGTTTCCTCCTACCATTTTGGCAACAAGCGGGTCTGTCCCTAAATTATGAGCCCCTAAGCATGTGCAAACAAATCTGATATACATATGAGTCACCTGGGGAATCTTGTTAAAATGTAGGTTATAAAGCAGTAGGTCTAGGGTGGGCCTGAGACTCTACATTTTTTTCTGAGTTTATGAAGCTTTCTGCTGATTCTCAAATCACACTTTGAGTAGTGAGACATTATTAGTAGAACCCTAACTGTAAAGAACTTGGAAGGTCATTCTCTATGGACTCTCACAGTACTGCGAATAGAAAAT
Source organism: Giraffa tippelskirchi (assembly GCF_054371585.1). Classification (NCBI taxonomy): domain Eukaryota; kingdom Metazoa; phylum Chordata; class Mammalia; order Artiodactyla; family Giraffidae; genus Giraffa; species Giraffa tippelskirchi. Next base: position 70,644,053 of record NC_137277.1, read on the forward strand.
ACTTGGAAAGCTCATCAATACTGGGAATTGCAAATTTAATGCCAAGACAGCTGCAGTCAGCTTGAGTGTATTCCCAGTTCACTTCATTCCACACAGTTATACTGAAGGAATGAATAATCCAGGAATGACCCTCAAATATGTTAGTGATAAATGTTAGAATCAATGCTAGTGTTAAAACATAACTTTAGTTAAAGATAGCTCCATCCAAAACAAAATTTTTTTAAAGTCAAGTTCACTTCATTCTCTAATGTTTCTCAAACCCACACCATTGCAAAAATATTCTGTGAAGTAAATTTCAGGGGAAATGTCTTTTCATACATTATGATACATTTTAATATTTTAGGTAATAAAACTATATACCTTAGTATAGCTTTTCTCCTTATACTTACCCAGAAAATTTAGAGACAATTTTAGATACTATCATAGGCTACGACTCTTAAAATGCTCACAAATATAATTTAATGTTATTGCTTCATTTAGTTTCTATTATTTTGTATCCCTAACATTCTTATTGTGTGTAATGTTTAATATGAAAGTGTCTCCAAATAATTTTTGGAGGCAACCAGGAAAATAATAGAGGAAAGGAAAAATAAACAATAAAACAAAAAGGGAGGAAGGACATAGTAGGGAGGTAAGTAAGAGAAAAGAGCATGGAAGCAAAAAGGAATGCTCCTAGAAAAGAAGAGAGGGAAGGAGAAAGCAAGACAAGAAAGGAGGAAGACAGCAAGGGAGAAATAGAAAAAGAAAGACATTAGGTACAAAGTATGAGAAATTAATTTTTTGTAAAATGTATCAGATAAAGGTCAAGTATTACCCCCCACTGTGTATGCGTGCGTGTGAAGTCATTTCAGTTACGTCCAACTGTTTGTGACCCTATGGACTGCTACCTGCCAGACGCCTCTGTCCATGGGATTCTCCAGGCAAAAGTACTGGAGTGGGTTGCCATGCCTTCCTCCAGGGGATTTTCCCTACTCAGAGATCCAACCCATGGTCCCTTAGATCTTGGCAGGCATTGACAGGCGGGTTCTTTAACACTAGCGCCACCTGAGAAGATTTTTTCCCCTTTGAAAGTGAAAGTCACTCAGTCGTGTCTGACTCTTTTGAGACCTCCATGGACTTTACAGTCCATGGAATTCTCCAGGCCAGAATACTGGAGTGGATAGCCTTTTCCTTCTCCAGGCGATCTTCCCAACCCAGGGATCGAACCCAGGTCTCCCGCATTTCAGGCGGATTCTTTACCAGCTGAGCCACATAGCTAATTGCTCCAGCATGTGCTGTGTGCTCAGTCACTCAATTGCGTCTGACTCTCTGCAACCCTATGGACTATGTAGCCCGCCAGGCTCTTCTGTCCATGGGATTCTCCAGGCAAGAATACTGGAGTCGGTTGTCATTTATTTCCTACTCAAGGGGATCTTCCCCACCCAGGAATGGAACCCATGTCTCCTGCCTTGTAGAGCCGATTCTTTACCATTGTGCCACCTGGGGAGCCCCATAGCAAAAAGTTCATCTTTTCACCATTGAATTATTCTTGAATGTGTGTCCAAAATCAGTAGGGCATGTTTGTGTGAGTCTATATCTTGGTTCTCTGTTTTGTTCTATTGATCTGTGTATCTATTCCACTGCCAATACTACATGGTTTTAAACTGAAGTCAAGACTATTCTAAGTCATAAAAGTAATATTCCTCCTATCTATTCATCCTTTCCAAAGCTGTTTTAGAAATTCAAGTTCCTTTGCATTTCAATGCACATTTTAGGGAGAAGGAAATGGCAACCCACTCCAGTACTCTTGCCTGGAGAATCCCAGGGACAGAGGAGCCTGAGGGGCTGCCGTCTATGGGATCTCACAGAGTCGGACACAACTGAAGCGACTTAGCAGCAGCAGCACATTTTAGAATAATTTTGTGCATATTAACAAAAACGGCTTTATAGAATTTTTATTGACATTGTATTAAATCTGTATATTCTTTTTGAGGAGAATTGATATCTTTACTATGTTGAGTCTTTCAATCCCTAAAAAGATCTCTCCATTGATTTATATTTCCTCTTATTTCTTTCATCAGAATCTTGTAGTTTTCAGTATACAAGTCCTGTACATGGTTTTTTAGATTTACACCTCAATATTTTGTTTGCGACTTCACTTTCACTTTTCACTTTCGTGCATTGGAGAAGGAAATGGCAACCCACTCCAGTTTTCTTGCCTGGAGAATCCCAGGGACAGGGGAGCCTGGTGGGCTGCCGTCTATGGGGTCGCACAGAGTCGGACACGACTGAAGCGACTTAGCAGCAGCAGCAGCATTTTGTTTTTTAAGCAATCATAAATGGCATTTTAATTCTGATGTCCACAATTATATTGGTAGTACATAGAAATATCATTGACTTTTGTTGGTTTTGTTTGTATCTTGTTAACATGATAAACCTACAAATTCCTGGGATATTTTTTATAGATTCCTTTAGATTTTTTTCTTAGACAATTATGTTGCATGCAAGCAGGAATTGGAAAATTTATTTTTTTCCTGATATGTATGTTTCTATTTTATTTCATTGATTTCTAGTCTTACCTTCATCCTTTCCTTCATTATGCTTGCATTGGGTTTATTTTGCTATTCAATGTTCTTGAGCTAGGGACTTGGATTATTGACTTGAGACTTTTCCACTTTTCTAATATGTAGTATGCATGTTGGGCTTCCCGGGTGGCTCAGTGTTGAATAATCTGCCAGGAATACGGGAGACCTGGGTTCGACCCCTGGGTTGTAAAGATCCCCTGGAGGCAGGCATGGCAACCCATTTCGGTATTCTTGCCTGAAGAATTCCATGGATAGAAGAGCCTAGTTACAGTCCATAGCATCGTGCAAAGTCAGACATGACTGAAGCAACTAAGCTGCAGCGGCAGTATGCATGCTAATGATATAAATTTTCTTTTCAATGTTGCTTTAGCTTTGTCTCACATATTTTGCCATATTGCATTTTCATTTCCATTCAGTCAATTTGTTTTGCAGTTTCCCAATATTAGATTTTAACAAAATAGTTACTGAGAAATATGTTGTTCAATTTTCAAGTGTTTGGAGCTTTTTATCTTATTTCTTGTGTGATATCAATTCTTTTAAGTTTCTTGAAGATTATTTTATGGCCATAAATCTTCTGCTGCTGTTGTTTATTCGCTCAGTCATGTCTGGCTCTGTAGCCCGCCAGGCTCCTCTTCTGGAGACACTAGAAAAGAAGGTGCATTCTACTGTTGATGGGAGGAATAGTCTGTAAATTTTATTTGATCCTGTTGGTTGATCAATTCAGTCAGTTCAGTGACTCCATTATGTCCAACTCTGCGACCCCATAGACTACAGCATGCCACGTTGATGGTGTTGTTAAATTCTTGTATATCCCTGTTGATTTTCTGTCCAAGTAATTCTTGTTGAGACACAGGTGTTGAAGTCTCCAAGTTTAATTTTCTATCTTTTCTATCAGGTTTGCTATACATATTGTGCAGCTCTCTTGTTTGTCTTAGAACAGTGATATTTTCTTGTTGCTGTGACACTTCTATCACTACAGAATAACCAAGGACGTGGTGGCTCGGTGGTAAAGAATCTGCTTGCCAATGCAGGAGACCCTGGGTCGGGAAGGTCCCTGGAGAAGGAAATGGCAACCTGGTGTGGTATTCCTGCCTGGAAAATCCCATGAACAGAGGAGCCTGACAGGCTACAGTCCATGGAGTTGCAAAAGAGTAAGACACAACTGAGTGACTAAACAACAACATAACTTTTTCACAGTCTATTAATGTCATAATTTTACTAGTTTGCATAAATTATAGAAACTTCCCCCCTTTACATCCATTTACCCTCACATATTTATAATTTAATTGCCTTTAATATTTCTTCTATATTCATTGAGAATCACTTTCAGTATTATTATGTATTTTTCTTCAGTAATCAAAAATAACCTAGAAAACTCAACAAGAGAAAGTCTACCATATTTACCTTTCCTTTTTTTTTTTTACTTCATTCTTTCTTTCTATGATCCAAGATTTCCTTATTTATCATTCACTTTCTGTTTAGAGTACTCTCTCAGTCCCCTGATCAGGATGGAGCCTGTGCCCCCTGCATCCCCCTGCAGAATCTTAACCACCAGACCACCAGGGAGGTCCCTAGTCATTCTTTTCATGAAGGTCTGCTGACCACAGATAATCTCAGTTTTGTTCTGAGAATGTCTTAATTTCCCCTGAATTCCTCAAGGATGTTTTTGTCAGATATGGAATTCTTGACAGTTCTTTCAGAACTTGGAAAAATGTTTTGCCATTTCCTTCTGGACTCCACAGTTTCTAATAAGAAATGCCCTGTCATTCACATTATTTTTTCTCTAATGGCAACTTTTTTTCTTGCTGCTTTCAAGAATTATTGTCTTTAGCTTTTAGAACTTCACCTACTATGTTTCTTTGTGTGAAATTCTTTGCTATTTGCTGAGTTTTTCATACCTAAATCTTTATGTCTTTTGATAAATTGGGAAGTTCTCAACCATTCTTTGAATTTTTTTTAGTCTCCCCCTCTTTCTCCTCTCCTTTGTGTTTCATAAAAATACTTGCTCTTTTATTGTCCTCTCACACAGCCCTGAGGCTCTGCTTCTTCCTTTTTATGTCATTTTCTTTCTATTATTCTGCTCTTTTATCTTCCAGTTAACTGATTCTTTCCTCTCTCCTCTCCATTCTGCTGCTGAGCTGGTACATTTTTCAATGCTAACATTTCCACCATTCAAGTTCTTCTTAATATTTCATCTGTGTGCTGAGACTTTCTATTATGGTTGTTTCAAGTGTGTTCATAATTTCTCATGGAAGCATTCTTATGATGGCTGTTTTAGATGTCATATAATTTTACTACCCCTGTCATTTCCATTTGTCTTTGTTTTCCCCCTTAGGTTGAGGTCTTTCTGATTCTTAAATGATAACTGAAAGTTAGAAAGTTTGGGTATCATGCTATGATGTTATTTAAACTTTCTATATCTTATTAAACATTCTGTTTTAGCAGGCTTGGTTCTCTCTGCTCTAGCGTTCCAGCTCTATTGACACCTGAGTGGGATGCTCCTCATTACTGCTGAATGAGAGTTCACAGATACCTCCCAGCCTGCATGGCGGGGGTGGGGTGGGGGTGGGGGGTGGATGGGAACTCATCACTACTCAACACACTGAGACCTTCACTGAGACCAGAGATGGGTGGGGCCTCTTTAGAACTGAGTGGTGGTGAAATTCCTGATTCCCCTAGGCCTCCTTTAATACCACCTTAATGGGGGGTGGGGTAGGGCTTTTTCATTTCCAGGTAGAGGATAAAAGTTCAATTTATCTAATTGGTCAGTCTCTCCTGACCTGAGAGTGAGGATGGGGACTCTTTACCTCCAGTGGTGACATTGGTCTAGCTCCTTACCAGGTCTCTTATACCTTCCCAACAGAGGGCTTGAGATGCTTCACTGCAGCAGGTAGAAGGTAGAAGTTTTAGGCTCCCCTGGGAACAGTGGAAGTCTAGGCTCCCCTTTCAACATTTGCTGACTTGGGGAAATGTCAGGACACAGGTTTGTCTGTGATGTTTACCTTGAGTAGAGTGTTTGTTTTGCTACACTTCACCTTCCTGGGAATTTGGTTACAGAGAACAGGCTTTTTTTGGGTCATTTTTGTCTGTGTGCATTCGTTTTTCTGGGTTACCAGCTCCTTCAGCCCCAACTCTGAGATACATTAGTCAAAAAGGAAGCCAAAGGAATTCACTACTGTGTTCTTTCTTGGGTCTGGAGGCTCCTTCTTTCAATGCTTCTGAGTCTTATGTATGTTTTATGTATAATGTCCGGGGTTTCCGAGGGCTTCCCAGGTGGCAGTGGTAAAGAATCCACTTGTAAATGCAGAAGATGAAAGAGAAGTGGGTTCCACCGCTGGATCAGGAAGATCCCCTGGAAGAGGAAATGGCAAACTACTTCAATATTCTTGCCTGAAAAATTCGATGGACAGAGGAGCCTGGCGGGCTACAGTCCATCGGGTGGCAAAGAGTCAGACATACACCAGGATTTTCAGCTTTACTGAAAAAGAGTAAAGTATGTCTATTTCATCTCTCTGGAAGCAGCAACTTTCCTCTCCATGTAGGTTTATTTTGCTCTTATCTTATTATATTTAAGATCCTTAATTAGATATTTTTTTCTGAACTCTTAATGTCTTTTGCCTATTTTTGTAACTGGGTTTTTGTCTTGTTTTCCTCAGATTGTAAGAATTCATCACATATTAGGAATCTTAGCTCTTCATATCTGATACATATTAAAATATTTTCTGATACTGTTTAATATGTTTATTGAAGTTTCTGGTTATGTGCAGCGAGTCTACTTTTTAAATTTTTATGAGTCTAGTTGTGTCAATCTTCTATGTCATCTGGATTATGAATTACATATGTACCAGGTCACCTTACCTGTAGCCTGAGAAACCTGTATGCTGGTCAAGAAACAACAGTCAGAACTGGACATGGAAAACTGACTGGTTCAAAATTGGGAAAGGAGTATGACAAGGATGTCTATTGTCACCCTGCTGAAGCTCCAATCCTTTGGCCACCTGTGCAAAGAGACTCCTCATTGGAAAAGATACCGATGCTGGGAAAGATCTAGGGCAAGAGGAGAAAGGGGCAGCAGAGAATGAGATATAGTTAGATAGCATCAGCGACTTAATGGACATGAGTTTGAGAAAACTCTGAGAGACAGTGGAGGAAAGAAGACCCTGGTGTGCTATAGCTCATAGGATCGCAAAGAGCGGGACACAACTTAGGGACTGAGTGTTTTCTGTTGCTGCTGCAACAAATAATCAAAACACAATTTTTTCTTTTTTTTACAGCTCTGTAAGTCAGAAATCTGATGCAGATCTCACTGGGTACAATCAAAGGGTCAATAAGACAGCATTACTTTCTCAAAGCTGTATGGGAATATCCATCTTCCTTCCATCTCCAGCTTCTGGAGGCTGCTCATATACTTTGGCTGTGATCCCTTCCACTACTATTAAAGCTAGAATGTTGGGTTTGATTCCTTCACGTTTTCTTCTTCTAGTGTTATATCTCGTTCTTATCTAGTCGAGAAAGATTCTCTGCTTTTAAGAATTTATGTGATTATATTGTATTTACCTAGATAATCCAGGGAATTCTTTCCATCTTAAAGTTCTTACCCTTTATAGCATCTGCAAAGTCCCTTCTGTCACTTAAGGTAACGTATTGACAAGTTTCAGAGATTAAGTCTGGACATCCTTGGGGGCCATTATTCTAACATGTGATTCATAATTAAAAAAAAAATTCTCTATAAAGAGTTATAGAAGAATTCACCCTTTTACCCTTACTTCTTATATTTGTTTCTTATTGTGACTGTAAGAAAATTAAGTGTCTTAAAAATATGCATATGTTCTCCTTCAGTATTGATTCAATGTACAGAATGAGTATTTATAGGGCTAACCAAGGTAATGAAAAGTCAATTCCTTCTGATGGCTCCAAGGGAAAATCCATTCCTTTCCTCTTCCAGCTGCCAGAGGATGTTGGCATTTCTTCGCTTTTGGCCACATCACTCCAGTCTCTGCTTCCGTCATCATATTGCATTTTTCATTTTTGAGTACTACTGTGTCTCTCATGTAGTGACCCTTGTAATTGCACCAGGGCTACATGGATAATCCAGGATAATCTTCCCTTCTCAAGATCCTTAACTTGAGAGCATCTACAAAGTCCATTTTTCCAAATAAGGCAAAATTTACAGATTCTGGGGATTAGGACATGGACATTTTTGGGAGTCTATCCAACTACTTTCTTTCTTCCTCCCTTTCTTTCTTTTTTCTTACTATCTTTTTTCTTTGCTTTACTTTTAAGGCTAAATATTTTCCCAAGAAGCATTTATCAAAGAGTCTATTTTTGCCATAATGACTTGAGATGCCACTTTTTTCAATTACTAAATTTTCATACTTACATGAATTTACTTTTGAAATTCATCTTCTCTTCCACTAGATTGTCTATGCATGCCTGCTCAGCTTTCATATGGAGATTTTTAGTAAATTTTAGTATCTGTTTTGGCTATTCAGTGCTCACAGCTTTTATCTTTCAGTGTTTACTGTAGCATGATAATTGAGCTGTGTAAACTCTAGGTTGAGTTTGCTTTACATAGTGAAAAAAAAAGAGTGTTTATATTTTCAGTAGGATACAACTATAATAATAAATTGAATGACATTTTTATGATGTTGTTCCAGTCAAGAACAAGGATATCTTTTCATTATTATCTCTTCCAAAGAGTTTCTATTTCTCCTCATATAGAGTGAGCATATTTTTATTAGGTTTATTCATGTATTGCTTTTTTTGTCCTTACTATATATGGGATTGTCTCCCCCATTATTTCCTCTAAGTGGGTATAGATTTCAGTTTATGCAGCCTTTTTATTTCTGTTTCTTGCTATCTTTAAAGTCATTAATGACTAATTCTGATGGTAAAGTTAACTTACTGCATACCATGGCAAACAAGCCAATAAACAGCACCTGTAAATGCCTGTAATTTGGTGTCAATACCAGTAATGGCTTTGGGTAACTAAGTATTTGCTCTGATAGAACACCTTACTGAAAATAAGAAGTATTGTAGGGCTGGTAGACAGGTTATTAGTGCTCTGGAGAAATGAGGGAAAGAAAATGATTAATTCACATCATTAAATTCTTTCTTTCCATTTGTGTCTCTATCCCAATATTCAAGATCCTGCTTCTTCCCAATGAATGCTCTAACTTTAACAAATGATCCTGTTGGGAAATTAATTTGTGCTACTTCAGGCACCTGCAGGACTGACTGGTGGTCTTCTTTTGTAGAAATCTGGGCCCTTTTCTCTATACTTTCAGAAATATTTTGCTTTCAGCTGGTCAGATTGGCAATATATTGCTTGATGGTCACACCTCAACCAAGGCTATACCCTATTTCACTCCTGTGTTGTAATCTAATCTTCAGGGACTTTGATTGCCTTTGTATTCTATAAGGCACAAGGCTGGTCTCTGACATTGCTAAGATCATGCTAAATGGACCTAGACTGATACAGTGTGCTTAAGCTTTTCATATCTAATGGGGTCCAATTTGGTAGACCATTTTCCTAGTAAATTATCCATTTCATCCAGGTTTTCAAATCTGTTTGTATAAATCTCACTTGTTTCCCTTCTGTTTCAGTGCTTATGTTCATTATTATTTACCATTTTGTAAATTTATTTACTTGCAGTTTCCCTCTTGTAAATTCTCTATTATGAATTTTTAAAAAATTATATCGTTTGTTTAATTTTGGATACACTTTAAAAAATATTTTACCTACTTGATTTCTGTTTATATACCTATTATTTCCTTGTTTTCTATTTATTTATATGTTGTTCATTTTTTAGCTTCTGATTTGGGAATTTATTCATTTATTTTTATTTCTTAATGTTTACTTGTGTTTAGTGCCAGAAACTCTTCTTTTGTGACTACTTTAAATATACATCATAAATTCTTATGGGTAGTGTTTACATTATCATTGTCTTTTAGAAGTTTAATATCCAGTAGTTATTTTCTCTCACTGACAAATTTATTTAATATAACATTTTAATTAATTTCTATATGGAAGAGCCTTTATAACATTTAAAAAATAATATGTACTCTACTATGATCAAATACTATTGATTAAAATATTTCTATCCCATGGAACTTACTGATGCATATTTAGAACCTAAGATGTTATCAAATTTTGTAATATTCCATATACACTTGAGAAGAAAATGCCTTCTTTATGATCAGAGGACAAATTTCACGTGTAAAAAATATATATGTTTATAAAATGCAACTTATTACACTGATTTGTCTTTTACAGTTCTACTTATTTTTTGTCAATTTGCTCTCTTATGTTGATTAGGAGTGTCTTATTCTTGGTGTGATTCTATATAGATCTTCTTGAATCTCCTATACCTTTTAACATGTAAAGATAGCCTCTACATTGTTCTGGTTCAAGAATATATATAACTATAATATAATCATTACAAATTATAATAGTTTGCACTGAAAGTGTCCTTTTCCACATTGAATTCTCCTTTTATTGATATTAGGATGACGTTTTCCATCTCTCTAGTGTTCTGTACATTTATTTATTTATTTTTAAATAAATTTATTTATTTTAGTTGGGGGCTAATTACTTTACAATATTGTAGTAGTTTTTGCCATACATTGACATGAATCAGCCATGGGTTTACATGTGTTCCCCTTCCTGGACCCCCCACCCCCCTCCCTCCCCATCCCATCCCTCTGGGTCATCCCATTGTACATTTAGTAGTAGTAGAAATTTTAGTTGTTCAGTTGTGTCTGACACTCTGCTATCCCATGGACTGTAGCTCACCAGGTTCCTCTGTTCATGGAATCCTTCAGGCAAGAATATTGGATCGGGTAGCCATTCCTTTCTCCAGGGGATCTTCCCAACACAGAAATCAAACCCAGAAATCAAACCCAGATCTTCTGCATTGCAAGCAGATTCTTTACCATATGAGCCATCACTCTTCCCTTAATTTTTATTTATTTTTTTATTAATTTATTTATTTTAGTTAGAGGCTAAGGGTGTCTTAGCATTTAGTTTTGCTTCTAGATCCAAATTGAAAATGCTTTTCTTTTAAAATATGAATTAACTCCACTCACCTATATTGAGGGCTTCCCCTGTGGCTCAGATAGTAAAGAATCTGCCTGCAATGAGGGAGATCTGGGTTCAGTCCCTGGGTTAGTAAGATCCCATGGAGAAGGGAAAAGTTAGCCACTCCAATATTCTGGCCTGGAGAATTCCGTGTACTGTCTAGTCCATGGGGTCGAAAAGAGTCAGACACGACTGAGCGACTTTCACTTTCACCTATGTTGATGCGATATTAGGTTTGAACTAATTTCTACCACGTTATTTTGTCATAATTTATGAGCACTATTGTGTATTTGCTGTGTTTATTTCTCCTCATCTTGTACTCTCTCTTCTCTTACATCTGTTGATTTTTTTTTTGGTATACACGGAAGTTTTCCTTTTCTGTTCTAGTTCATGCATCTTCTTTAAATGGCATTAGGCCATTGTTTTACCTTTAATATTTTACTAACTTGGTTGTTAACTATGATGATTTCCATTATTGTCTGTGCAAGCAATCAGTGAGCTTACTCTACTGTCTTCCGTCTCTTTCTCATATTCTATAATTTTTATTTGAATTATTTCTATTTTGTTAGGATATATAATATTTATGCGTCATGCTTTCATCTTTGTTCCCACATTTATTTTAGTCATAGATCTATAGTTAAATATATTAAATGCTTGCCATCAGGCCCTTGCCTCCCTCTCCAACATCATCTCATATGATTCTTCTCATTATTTGCTACCTTCCACCCTCAGTTGCTCCTCGATCACTCTGTGTCTTGTCATGATTTAATTTCTTCATAATATTTATCACTATCTGAAGCAATGTAATTAATTTATGTTCATTTTCTCTCTCCCCCAACAAGGCACATGAGATTTCATCACTATGAGAACAGAGTCTTATCTGTAGTCCCTGTGGAATTCCCAGGTCCTGGCACATGGACAGTCATGTAGTTCATAGTCAGTAAGTACCTGTTGGTGAATGAAGAGACAATAGTACGTGTTTGGTGTCATATTTTTACTATCAATCCCATTCTATTCCCTCAGAAATTATCCTTAATTCAGGATGGGATGGTGACCTACCCCCAGTAATATTTTGTCAACCAAACAAGTTCAATCTCCTCTCTCATAAAGCATGACCTCCTTCTTCAGGATTGCCACCAACTGTCCACTGTTTTGGATGGAAGAGTCACAATATTACATAAGTTAGATTGAAAAATTACCTTACAGCATACTTGAATCATTAAAACAGCCCTCACTGAGAAGCAATATTTCAGGTAGTGAGAGAAGCCTCTAAATTACATTGCATCATCTTTTTCTGTCATCACATCTTTCTTCACCTTCCCATCCCTTATTTAAGTAGAGAAAATTTTATTAAAATTTGAAGTAAGTAGAGATGAAGCACTAAGGTGAAGTGAAGATTGTTAGCTACAGAGGAAAGTCTGCAAGGTCAAATAGTGGCTAGTCAATTCTCTGCAAGGACTGGGAAAAACAAGATCCTCCTGTAATACTGTGAAATGGCCGTAGTTCAGGTTTGTGACTTTGGAAATAAATCACACATTTTCCCCAAAGGAAATTCTAACCCATGAGTCAAGCTGTATTTTTATCTTTGTACTAAGAAAGGATGACAAAATTTTGTTCCTGAGATTTTAAGTGTGCTGCACTTAAAAGACAGAGCTAAATTCTCTATAAGATATATGAGGTGGGGGCTATATGTCTCTCTGCCAAACACTGAGCTCTTCTAAGGCTGTAGAGTTTCTAAATACAGAGATTCTTGAACTCAGACAACACACAAAAGAGCATCATTTCTCCAATCATTTCCATCCAAAGGACCACAATTTAATATATGTGAAAAAATTCGATAAAGTTTAGAATGATCCAAATGTATGGTAATATTATTTTTAAACAAACTAAAGTTTCTGCCTTTGAATAACTAAAGTATTTTTAAGAGCCTTGATTAATATTATTTATATTAATAAATACTGAAAATTGTCACATTTTAGTTGAAGTATATTTGGAGGTTAGAAAAAACAAAGAAACAGTCAAGTCTGAATAAAACCCAAGGAAGAGAAAATATTTAGAGAAACTTGGCTCTCAAGGCTTGTCACAGCAAAAATGAAAGGACCTTTAACATTGATATCTGCCCACATTTATGATTACTTAAAATGTGTAAAAGTGTGTATTGGTTGCAGTATAATAAATAGTAGCCTGGTTTGCTTCAGCCCATGGGGTTGCAAACAGTCGGACACGACTGAGCGACTGAACTGAAATGCATTTCATAACAGTCTGTGCTTATGCTTCTATCTTATAATTCCTAAATAACGTGAGGTAAATTTTTTTGGTGAACAGCATACGTTTCTGCATAGTTATAAGTCTGTTCAAAGCTCCCTATAATAGAATTCTTATTTTGTAACTCCTGGGCCAAACACATACCCTGATACCACGTGAGGTTTCAATAAATGAATATCAAACAAGTACCTGAAATAATACTGATGAATGTATTAGGATTCTCCACAGAAGCAGAATCAATAGGATATGAAACGATATATATATATATAAAGAGATTTATTGTGAGGAATTGGCTCACAGAATTATGGAGGCTGAGAGACCCATCATCTGCCTTTTGCAAGCTGTAAACCTAAGAAAGCTAATACTGTAATTCCAATCCAATCCAGGACAGCCATTGGTATAGCCAAAAAAGTCCCAGCCCTAGTCAAAAGGCCTAAGACTGGGAGCACTGATGTACATGGGCAGAAGGAAATGGATGTCTCATTCAAGTAGAGAGAGCAAATTTACCCTTTTTATTCTATTCAGACCCTCAGTGGATTGGTGGGGGCAATCTATTTTAGTCCACTGATCCAAGTGCTAATCTCTTCAGGAAACATCTTTAATGATACTACTAGAAATAATTTTTAGTTGCTCTTTGGGGCATCCTTTAGCTCAATCAAGTTAACATAAAATTAACCATCACGATGACTATAAACTACTACTGAAAGTAACTGTAAGTAAATAATTGTGCCACAGTTCAGTTCAGTTCAGTTCAGTCGCTCAGTCGTGTCCGACTCTTTGTGACCCCATGAATTGCAGCACGCCAGGCCTCTCTGTCCATCACCAACTCCCGGAGTCTACCCAAACCCATGTCCATCGAGTCAGTGATGCCATCCAGCCATCTCATCCTCTGTCGTCCCCTTCTGCTCCCGCCCCCAATCCTACCCAGCATTAGGGTCTTTTCCAATGAGTCAACTCTTCGCATGAGGTGGCCAAAGTATTGGAGTTTCAGCTTCAACATCAGGCCTTCCAATGAACACCCAGGATTGATCGGATCTCCTTGCAGTTCAAGGGACTCTCAAGAGTCTTCTCCAACACCACAGTTCATAACCATCAATTCTTCGGTGCTCAGCTTTCTTCACCGTCCAACTCTCACATCCAGACATGACCACTGGAAAAACCATAGCCTTGACTAGACGGACTTTTGTTGGCAAAGTAATGTCTCTGCTTTTAAATATGCTCTCTAGGTTGGCCATAACCTTCCTTCCAAGGAGTAAGCGTCTTTTAATTTCATGGCTGCAGTCACCATCAGCAGTGATGTGCCACAGTATTTAATCCAATTTTCTTTGTTTTATAAAATCAAAAGTGATTTGGCTAAAGTCAGTTGTAGATTCAACAGTTCATCTGACTTTTGTGTATCTCCTTACAGACTGTGTACCTTGAACTTGCATGAGCATTCTTTCAAAAGTCTGGAAGCAAGCAATTGTTCTAGCTTTGGCTAGAGATCTGTATATATAGAGCACATTATTAAGGCTACTAATACTCAGCTCAATTAATTTGAAGAGAGATGGAAATTAAATGAAATTGAGATTTGTAAAAGCTATACAGAAGAACATTAACTAAAATAAAAACTTTTGTATGAGCAGCTGGATAAAGATTTTAATTCATGGCTAAAAGCATAAAAGAAAGGTAAAATAGAGTTAGATTACATTAGCTAAGGGCTTCCCTTGTGGCTCAGCTGGTAAAGAATCTGCCTGCAATCTGGGAGACATGGGTTCAATCTCTGGGTTGGGAAGATCCCCTGGAGAAAGGAAAGTCTATCCACTCAGCATTCTGGCCTGGAGAATTCCATGCACTGTATAGTCCATGGGGTCGCAAAGAGTCGGATATGACTAAGCAACTTTCACTTTCAACTTTCAACATTAGGTAAAAAGAAATTTAAGAAAACTGGGGTTTACCTGTTTGTGATAATGTTTAGAATAATGTGCTCTTTCTTTATTTTGGCCATACCGTGGAACTTGTAAGATCTTAGTTCCATAACCAGGGATTGAACCCGTGTCCTCAGCAGTGAAAGGGCAGAGCTCTAACCACTGGACTGCTAGGGAACTCCCTAGTTTGCTCTTTATAAAAGGATTAACTCTTTTAATTCTCTAGAATATTTATGAGTTTTAAATGCATGAGTATTAAAGCTAATGAAATCCAAAAATTAAACTTAATTAAATACATAGCAGTTATTAATTTAAATTTCACGAATATCATAAAACATTGTTTTATTATTTATGTTACTTGTATTGAATTCCAAACTCTGTTTTCTCTGAGAATATACACAAGTATACACAAGGAGTTTTCCTTGTCCATATGAATCTGATATGTAGATATGTCCACAATATACTTTCTTTAATACAAAATGCAGATTTTTTCTTACCTTTTTAGATATGCACAATTCTAAGGGCAAGAGTTGTATCTTACTAAACTTTTAATCACCTCAAATACCCAGCACAATGTTCTGCACATAATTAGGTGAAAAGTTAATAACAGCAATGTTTGCAGAGAAAAGTCAAGGAAAAAAAGGATTGACTAATAAAACTTAGGACAAGATGTCTTCCTCTCTTTTGCATTTGCGTTTACCATTTGCATGGAGTAA
Organism: Giraffa tippelskirchi; assembly: GCF_054371585.1. Taxonomy (NCBI): domain Eukaryota; kingdom Metazoa; phylum Chordata; class Mammalia; order Artiodactyla; family Giraffidae; genus Giraffa; species Giraffa tippelskirchi. Next base: position 70,659,585 of record NC_137277.1, read on the forward strand.
AAACCTTACATTACAGGAAATAAATTCAAGTAACATGACAATTTCAGAGAAGACAATAATAAAGCGAGATGCTTCTTCCAAAACATAACTTTTGTCCTTTAACAATACTCAGTATTTGCATCAATTTACAAAGCATCCCAAGCATGCTTTAAGCAAAATTAAGAACAAAAATAACAAATTTAAGCAATTATGAAACAAGCAGGCAACACTAATACTTTTTTAATGTCTAGAAACTTCAATAGAATGTAAAACAAACATTTTTTACTACTATGTACATATACAATGCAAATGTACATTTAATTATTGATCATTAAACATTAGAAATTTACTATGACTTATTTACCCTCAGTGACTATTCATTTTCTGAATAACTTAGCCAAATACATACAATTTCATTGAAAATAATCCTCCAAAATTATGGTCATTATATCATTTTTAGAAGTATACCTGGCTACTAAAAGCCTTCTGGAAAAAAAAAAGACTGAGCACCGAAGAACTGATGCCTTTGAACTGTGGTGCTAGAGAAGACTCCTGAGGGCCTTGGATCGCAAGGAGATCAAATCAGTCAATCCTAAAGAAACCAGTCCTGAATATTCATTGGAAGGACTGATTCTGAAGCTGAAGCTCCAACACTTTGGCTACCTGATGCGAAGAACTGACTTGTTGAAAAAGATTCTGATGCTGGGAAAGACTAAAGTCAGTAGTAGAAGGGGATGACAGAGGATGAGATGGTTAGATAGCATCACTGACTCAATGGACATGAGTTTGAGCAAACTCTGGGAGATGGTGAAGCATAGGGAAGCCTGGCATGCTGCAGTCCATGGGGTCACAAAGAATTGGACATGACTGAGTGACTAAACAACAAACAACAGGAAATGTTAGCATTAAAAGGTCTACACAAACTTTAGCTGTCTAAATTAAGTCAAGTATTGTGGATTTGAATGATAGATCTAGGCAGGAGGCAACTTAGGCAACCTAATTTATTAAATTCTTCCTCTTAGATTGTATCAATCAATAGCATTTCAGAGGTGTCAGGGTAAAAAGAATGTCAGTTACTTAAAAGTTTGTTAATTTGTGGGAAATGAGAGGGAGATTCAAGAGGGAGGGGACATATGTACACTTGTGGTTAATTCATGTTGATGTATGACAGAAATCAAACCAATATTGTAAACCAACCAGCAATCAATCAAAAGTAAAAAAATATTTTAAAAAGTTTGTCGATTTGATTTATGATCTTAAATAATAATTTAAATCTTTAAATTTATGGCATATGGACCTCCATTTGTACCTCTGTCCTGAGCCTTATAAATAATAAGACACAATGATAATTAATGATGTTGAGCATCTTTTCATGTGTTTACTGGCCATCTGTATGTCTTCTTTGGAGAAATGTCTGCTTAGGTCTTCTGACCATTTTTTTTTTTGCTAATAATGAGCTGCATGAGCTCCTTATATATTCTGGAAATTAATCCTCTGTCAGTTGTTTCATTTGCAATTATTTTCTCCCATTCTGAAGTTTGTCTTTTAATTTTTTTTATTGTTGCCTTTGCTGTGCAAAAACTTTTAAGGGAGGGATGGGATGGGGAGAGTGGAGGGAAGCTAGAGAGTGAGAGGATATATGTATCATTATGATTGATTTGCATTGTTTTATGACAAAAACCGGGCTTCCCTGGTGGTTCAGACAGTAAATAATCCACCTGCAATGCAGGAGACCTGGGTTTGATCCCAGGGTTGGGTAGATCCCCTGGTGGAGGGCATGGCAACCCACTCCAGTATTTTTGTCTGGAGAATCCCCATGGACAGAGGAGCCTGGTGGGCTATAGTCAATGGAGTTGTAGAGAGTCATACACTATTGAACTTTAAGCATAGCACATGACAAAAATCAACACAACTTTGTAAATTTTTTAAATTTTAAATAAAACAAACAAAACAATAATAAGATACAATGTAAGTAATCTAAAACCAAATTCTGCCATACCAATTTATTTGCAAGCAGGCACAGAAAAGTTATGTAATCCTGGTCTATAAACTCTGTGAATTCTAATGTTTAGGAATTCTCACTAAGTACCTTACATGAAAAATTCATTTGAGGCATATTCAACAATATTTCAGGGGCAGGATTCTGCTAATCTTCTCATCAAAGTCAAAGTAGAGTCATCTGTATGTGGCTTTGCACGTAGACATACAGACTGAAATTTTAGCCCAGGATGTAATCCAACTAGATTATTCCTTCTATTTACATAAAGACTGAGATGCCTGTCTGTTATTTCTAGCCCATCCACATAGATTTCTACCATTTCTTATGAAAAAACAATCAACTCTGGAAGGCAGACTAAAATAGAGTTATTTATACCTCCTCTGTTAACTCCTGCTGGTGTGTGGTAATTAGGGTTTTTAGAATGTTACCTATCAAATTCTGAATAGATATTTGCCCTAGTAAGAAACTTGCCCTAGTGTAGAGATTAAATTTTATACCTATTTAGCAATATTTGGAGAAGGCAATAGCAACCCACTCCAATACTCGTGCCTGGAAAATCCCATGGACGAAGGAGCCTGGTGGGCTACATTCTATGGGTTCGCTGAGTCGGATACGCCTGAGAGACTTCACTTTCACTTTTTACTTTCATGCATTGGAGAAGGAAATGGCAACTCACTCCAGCGTTCTTGCCTGGAGAATCCCAGGGACGGAGGAGCCTGGTGGGCTGCCATCTACGGGGTGGCACAGGGTCGGACACGACTGAAGCGACTTAGCAGCAGCAGCAGCAGCAGCAGCAGCAATATTTATGCTGAAATGTTTGGAGAAGGACATGGCAACCCACTGCAGTACTCTTGCCTGGAAAATCCCATAGACGGAGGAGCCTGGTAGGCTATGGTCCATGGGGTCGCTACGAGTCGGCAGGACTAAGCGACTTCACTTTCACTTTTCACTTTCATGCATTGGAGAAGAAATGGCAACCCACTCCGGTATTCTTGCCTGGAGATCCCCAGAGACAGAGGAGCCTAGTGGACTGCCTTCTATGGGGTCGCACAGCCACACAGTGTTGGACACAACTGAAGTGACTTAGCAGCAGCAGCAGCATGCTGAAATGTTATAATGGAAATTAAACACATTAGAATACACTGTCACAAAGAGCTCCATCCTGGCCTCTCCGGATTCTACAGCAGAAGAGGGGCCTGGAATCCTAGAGCTTTATGCATTCTTCCTAATTGTACAGTCTCCTGCCTGCTCTGCCATTGATTCTAAATCTAGAACAGTGCCTAGGGAATCTGAGTTGGAATCTTTGCCAAGTGCCATCTGTAAAACCATCAATATTGGCTGCCTTTGTGTCAACTGCTGCTGCTAAGTCGCTTCAGTTGTGTCCAACTCTGTCGACCCCACAGACGGCAGCCCACCAGGCTCCACCGTCCCTGGGATTCTCCAGACAAGAGTACCGGAGTGGGTTGCCATATCAACATGAAACTGTTATAATATGAGACCTTGAAGGTCCATTTTTCTGGCTCTCAACAAAATTAGAAAGATGATCTAACATTCAGGAATGGAATGATGGCTGACTTTTACCCTTTTTCACTCTCCCCCCAGTGGAGACAAAGTTTTCACAATCTGAATGTTAGACTTTTGTTTTGTTTTCCATTTTTCTTTCTCTCTTTTTTCTTTTCTCTTTTCTCTTTTGGAGAGAGATTCACAGGAAGCAGCTTTATGAGAACTATTCTTTCCAGGTCTCCAGGAGTTTGACTGCCAGCCCTAATGCCCACAGGAAGTCCACAAGAAATAGGTTGCTTCTGGTTCTCTGAGAGCCCATTCCTCTCAGATCTCTGCCCTCCCTTGAGGTGTGTTCTTGGCCAGGAATTACACGAAGGATTTTGAAAGGAGTATTAGCCCACTGGCCTTTTCCTAAACAACCGACGCCCATTTTATCTATAGCAAACCCTTCTGAGCAGAGCCAGACTTTACAAGCCAGAGCCTATGCAGAGTTCTAGAGGGTTGCATCTCATCAGACACAAAGAACAAAGAAACAGCAAATTTTATCCGCCAGTTCTCTGACTGGTCTAGGCTTTCACGGTGCAGTGTTCTCAAGCAAAGTACCTAAAACTCTCAAAAGAAAAAGAGCATCCTGCATTTTCTCTAACGTTTCCTGTCCACACCCTGCTTCCCTTACCCAGATGTCACAGCCTTGGAAAGAGCATTAAAGGGCCTCAGTCAAGGGCACCACAGCCCCAGTTCCTATCCTCATGCTGTCAGGTGCTTACACCCAGAACACATTCTAGTTTCCCTTAGATTCCTCAGCCTGGATGTCTTTGGAGGCCCTCTCTTTCAGGGCTCTGACCTGGGCCGAGGGCACTGAAAGTTTGATTTGAAATGCTGGTTCATGATGACTCTGAACTACTCATAGTGTTCTCTCTTACAGGGATGGAATAATAGCTCTGTAAACAGAAGGAGAACAATTGCCAGATCCTGAGGTTCGATTACAGGGATTACACTTGAAAATTTGTTGGGTGAAAGGTTTAAATTCTGAATTTCATAGAGTCAGGGGATGGGTAATGCCCCAATTTGGGGCCTTTTGGCATCTTCACCATCGGTTGTGTACTATGTCTCTTGTTCTTATGTTCTATGATGCCAGCCACAAAACAAACATTCCATGCCTCTTCAGTTTCCATCCTTTTTTGTCGTATTTCTGAAGACTTCTGGCTTATTCTGAAACAGTAGTCTAGAGCTGGGGGATTTCCGAGGAACGTTGTCAGGCTCCCTAGCACTGGGACTTTACTTTTTGTTTTCTTAAATTATTTTATTTTTTTTAAATTAATTTATCTGTTTTAGTAGGAGGCTAATTGCTTTACAATATTGTAGTGGTTTTTGCCATACAATGACATGTATCAGCCATGGGTGTACATGTGTTCCCCACCCTGAACACCCCTCCCAATTCCCTCCCCATCCCATCCCTCAGGGTCATCCCAGTGCACCAGCCGTGAGCACCCTGCCTCATGCCTTAAACCTGGACTGGCGATGTATTCAATGCTATTCTCACAAATCATCCCACTGTCACCTTCTCCCACAGAGTCCAAAAGTCTCTTCTTTACATTTGTGTCTCTTTTGCTGTCTCACATGTAGAGTCATCATTACCATCTTTCTAAATTCCATATATATGAGTTAATATACAGTATTGGTGTTTTTCCTTCTGACTTACTTCACTCTGTATAACAGGCTCCAGTTTCATCCACCTCATTAGAACTGATTCAAATGCATTCTTTTTAATAGCTGAGTAATATTCCATTGTGTATATGTACCATAGCTATCTTATCCATTCGTCTGCCGATGGACATCTAGGTTACTTCCATGTGGTGACTATTGTAAACAGTGCTGCAATGAACATTGGGGTAGATGTGTCTCTTTCGATTCTGGTTTCCTTGGTGTGTATGCCTAGCAGTGGGATTCTTGGGTCATATGGCAGTTCTAGTTCCAGTTTTTTGAGGAATCTCCACACTTTTCTCCATAGTGGCTGTACTAGTTTGCATTCCCACAACAGTGTAAGAGGGTTCCCTCTTCTCCACATCCTCTCCAGCATTTATTGTTTGTAGATTTTTTGATGGCAGCCATTCTCATCAGTGTGAGATGGTAGCTCATTGTGGTTTTGATTTGCATTTCTCTGATAATGAGTGATGTTGAGCATCTTTTCATGTATTTGTTAGCCATCTGTATGTCTTCTTTGGAGAAATATCTGTTTAGTTCTTTGGCCTATTTTTTTATTGGGTTGCTTATTTTCCTGGAATTGAGCTGCAGGAGCTGCTTGTATATTTTTGAGATTAATTCTTTGTCAGTTACTTTGTTTGCTATTATTTTCTCCCATTCTAAGGGCTGTCTTTTCACCTTGCTTATAGTTTCTTTCATTGTGCAAAAGCTTTTAAGTTTAATTAGGTCCCATTTGTTTATTTTTGCTTTTCTATCCATTACTCTGGGAGGTGGGTCATAGATGATCCTGCTGTGATTTATGTTGGAGAGTGTTTTGCCTATGTTTTCCTCTAGGAGTTTTATGGTTTCTGGTCTTACATTTAGATCTTTAATCCATTTTGAGTTTATTTTTGTGTATGGTGTTAGAAAGTGTTCTAGTTTCATTCTTTTACAAGTGGTTGACCAGTTTTCCCAGCATCACTTGTTAAAGAGATTGTCTTTTCTCCATTGTATACTCTTGCCACCTTTGTCAAAGATAAAGTGTCCATAGGTGCATGGATTTATCTCTGGGCTTTCTTTTTTGTTCCATTGATCTATATTTCTATCTTTGTGCCAGTACCATATTGTCTTGATGACTGTAGCTTTGTAGTATAAGCACTGGGACTTTAAAGACCCAAAATGGATGTCTCTGAGGGAAAAACAAACTTACCTCCATTTCTTTCCTGTTATGTGCCTTATTTGTCAAAATAGGATACATAGCTTAATTGAGACAAAACAGAAATCATCTATTCTAAGTTTAGAATTTAGTGCTTTGTGATATGTGTGTGTGGGTGTGCATCTGTGTGTAATTAGAATTTGGAGTACAGACTTTGACTGTATGGATCACAATAAACTGTGGAAAATTCTGAAAGAGATGGGAATACCAGACCATTTGACCTGTCTCTTGAGAAACCTGTATGCAGGTCAGGAAGCAACAGCTGGAACAGACATGGAACAACAGACTGGTTCCAAATAGGAAAAGGAGCACGTCAAGGCTGTATATTTTCACCCTTCTTATTTAACTTATATGCAGAATACATCATGAGAAACGCTGGGCTGGAAGAAACACAAGCTGGAATCAAGATTGCCAGGAGAAATATCAATAACCTCAGATATGCAGATGACACCACCCTTATGGCAGAAAGTGAAGAAGAACTAAAGAGCCTCTTGATGAAAGTGAAAGAGGAGAGTGAAAAAGTTGGCTTAAAGCTCAACGTTCAGAAAACTAAGATCATGGCATCTGGTCCCATCACTTCATGGGAAATAGATGGGGAAACAGTGAAAACAGTGTCAGACTTGAATTTTGGGGTTCCAAAATCACTGCAGATGGTGATTGCAGCCATGAAATTAAAAGACGCTTACTCCTTGGAAGGAAGGTTATGACCAACCTAGATAGCATATTTAAAAGCAGAGACATTACTTTGCCAACAAAGGTCCGTCTAGTCAAGGCTATGGTTTTTCCAGTGGTCATGTATGGATGTGAAAGTTGGATGGTGAAGAAAGCTAAGCGCTGAAGAATTGATGCTTTTGAACTGTGGTGTTGGAGAAGACTCTTGAGAGTCCCTTGGACTGCAAGAAGATCCAACCAGTCCATCCTAAAGGAAATCAGTCTTGGGTGTTCATTGGAAGGAGTGATCTTGAAGCTGAAACTCTAATACTTTGGCCACCTCATGCGAAGAGTTGACTCATTGGAAAAGACCCTAATGCTGGGAAGGATTGGGGGCAGAAGGAGAAGGGGACGATAGAGGATGAGGTGGTTGGATGGCATCACCGACTCGATGGACACAGGTTTGGGTAAACTCCAGGAGTTGGTGATGGACAGGGAGGCCTGGCGTGCTGCGACTCATGGGGTCGCAAAGAGTCGGACACGACTGATCGACTGAACTGAATGGAACTGAACTAGTTTGGGTCAACCAAGGAGTTGTGTGATTGAGCTTCTCTGGGAACTGGAGAGAGGTTTTTGCAAATGACTGAATCTGAAATTGAGACTTTATGTTCTACAATGAAAAACCATGACAAGATAATTATACTTTATTGTTATTTGAAGTGGATAAAGAAAATGAGGGTAAAGAAAATGGGGAAAGTTAGGTCAGTAAGAACCTTAAAAAGGAGGATGGGGAAGCTAAGGTACTGAACCTCAGTCATAGTACCTAAGAAAGTATAAAAATTGCAGCCGAGGAAAAATGTCCAATGTGGGAACAAGGAAAACACACCTTCAAGGGACACTGTTGCAATGTTTGGTCTTAAATGAGTTTCCATCTTCTTTGACCATCCATCTTCTCTCTGGGGCTAGTATGGCTGATCATCTCACTTAACTACTGAATCCTTAACCTCTACCATCAATGGCCTCGCAGGAGTTAACATGTGACTGTGTCACAAAACTTTGTTCAGACTTGATGTAGATAATCCCACAGCTTCTATATGCATCAAGATTACAATGTATGATGTTGCATTGAGGACAGGTTTGGAGGACTGAACTAAACCAGCTGAAGAGCAGTCAGCTGAAAGTAATTTGTGACATCTCCACCACATGCATCTTACCTTAGAGATATGTCTTTCACTCTTCATGAACTTTAGCTCCATAATCTGGCAACAAACCAGATCTCTGTCCTTAACACATAGATTCTAAGGGATGCTCATTTTTTTGTTTACTTTTTTTTTTTTAAACCAACTACTTAAATTAATGTCTTAAGAGCTATACTACACTAAGGGACTTCATGAATATTGTGTACTCAGAACTGCCTTGAAAATTAGCCATTAGAAACAATACAGTTCATTTTCCTGAGGGTCCAGTCTTCTCTTGTACAGGAATGCAGGAGGAGACACAGTTGAAAAAATTGACTTGGCACTGTGTCTTATATGGCACTGAGTGTCAGGCAGAGACTGTGGATGGAATTGAAAGTTCTGAGCAGAGGATAAACTCTTTGAAGAATTCCAGAACACAGAGGAAAATTCAAGGACAACCTCAAAGAAAAATTTAGAACTCCTATAGGGGAGTAAAATGTCAAAATGATTTGTTTTATTGAGTAAAAGAAAAAGGAATAAAATCTGAGAGACTTTATATTTGATTTCAAAAATAACATAGCACACAGGGAGAGCTTTAGAAAAAGGAGTAAAATGAATAAAAAAAGAAATCATGATGCAGGTGTTGATGAAACTGGAGCTATCCTGGAAAATTCCAATATGGTTATAGACAAAGTACTGCTAATTTCTCTGAAGACAAGAAACACCTGGAGGATAAATATACTTATGACCTTGTGATCTTTCAAAATCTGTCCTACCCTAATTCTACCTATGAGACAGTTTAGTTCAGTTCAGTCACTCAGTCATGTCCAACTCTTTGCAACCCCATGGACTGCAGCACGCCAGGCCTCCCTGTCCATCACCAACTCCCAGAGCTTATTCAAACTCATGTCCATTGAATCGGTGATGCCATCCAACCATCTCATCCTCTGTTGTCTCCTTCTTCTTCTGGCTTCAATTTTTCCAAGCATCAGGGTCTTTGCCAGTGAGTCAGTTCTTCACATCATGTGGCCAAAGTATTGTAGCTTCAGCTTCAGCATCAGTCCTTCCAATAAATATTCAAGACTGATTTCCTTTAGGATGGATTGGTTGGATCTCCTTGCTGTCCAAGGGACTCTCAAGAGTCTTCTCCAACACCACAGTTCAAAAGCATCAATTCTATGGTACTCAGCTTTCCTTACATTCCAACTCTCACATCCATACATGACTACTGGAAAAACCATAGCTTTGACTAGGCGGACCTTTGTTGACAAAGTAAAGTATGAGACAGTAAATTTTCATTAATAGAAGAGACAAAAATTTATAAAATCATAAAAATGTGCACAAAGCAATTAAGTTTTTCATATAGATATTTCAATTATTCTCTACATTGTTTTTTGAACTCAGTACTCATTTTATAAAAAGAAAGAGCCTTAATTTATCATTTTTTTGCTTTAAACCTACTTGCCAGGAAGGAGTTCTGCTAGCTGAAGAAAGAAAAATATTTTATTTTTTTCCTTCCAGCCAGGTAAATTCAAATACTGGAAAGCAAAGAGAAAAAATTCAAGTTATAGGGCTATCGCTTTAAGACCCATAGGTTTTTATTGACATATATTTTTGTTTTTGTGTTTGGTTTCATGCATCAGAAACTTCCAGTTCAGTTCAGTCGCTCAGTCGTGTCCGACTCTTTGCGACCCCATGAATCACAACAACCAGGCCTCCATGTCCATAACCAGCTCCTGGAGTTTACCCAAACCCGTGTCCATCGAGTTGGTGAGCCCTCCAACCATCTCATCCTCTATCATCCCCTTCTCCTCCTGCCCCCAATCCTTCCCAGCATTAGAGTCTTTACCAATGAGTCAACTCTTCGCATGAGGTAGCCAAAGTATTGGAGTTTCAGCTTCAAGATCACTCCTTCCGGTGAGCACCCAGGACTGATCTTTAGGATGAACTGGTTGGATCTCCTTGCAGACCAGGGACTCTCAAGAGTCTTCTCCAACACCACAGTTCAAAAGCATCAATTCTTTGGTGCTCAGCTTTCTTCACCATCCAACTCTCACATCCATACATGACCACTGGAAAAACCATAGCCTTGACTAGACGGACCTTTGTTGGCAAAGTAATGTCTCTGCTTTTAAATATGCTATCTAGGTTGGTCATAACCTTCCTTCCAAGGAGTAAGCGTCTTTTAATTTCATGGCTGCAATCACCATCTGCAGTGATTCTGGAACCTCAAAATTCAAGTCTGACACTGTTTTCACTGTTTCCCCATCTATTTCCCATGAAGTGATGGGACCAGATGCCATGATCTTAGTTTTCTGAACGTTGAGCTTTAAGCCAACTTTTTCACTCTCCTCTTTCACTTTCATCAAGAGGCTCTTTAGTTCTTCTTCACTTTCTGCCATAAGGGTGGTGTCATCTGCATATCTGAGGTTATTGATATTTCTCCTGGCAATCTTGATTCCAGCTTGTGTTTCTTCCAGCCCAGCGTTTCTCATGATGTACTCTGCATATAAGTTAAATAAGCAGGGTGACAATATACAGCCTTGACGGACTCCTTTTCCTATTTGGAACCAGTCTGTTGTTCCATGTCCAGTTCGAACTGTTGCTTCCTGACCTGCATACAGGTTTCTCAAGAGATAGGTCAGATGGTCTGGTATTCCTATCTCTTGAAGAATTTTCCACAGTTTCTTGTGATCCACACAGTCAAAGGCTTTGGCATAGTCAATAAAGCAGAAATAGAGGTTTTTCTGGAACTCTCTTGCTTTTTCGATGATCCAGCAGATGTTGGAAATTTGATCTCTGGTTCCTCTGCCTTTTCTAAAACCAGCTTGGACATCTGGAAGTTCACAGTTCATGTATTGCTGAAGCTTGGCTTGGAGAATTTTGAGCATTACTTTACTAGCGTGTGAGATGAGTGCAATTGTGCGGTAGTTTGAGCATTCTTTGGCATTGCCTTTCTTTGAGATTGGAATGAAAACTGACCTTTTCCAGTCCTGTGGCCACTGCTGAGTTTTCCAGATTTGCTGGCATGTTGAGTGCAGCACTTTCACAGCATCATCTTTCAGGATTTGAAATAGCTCAACTGGAATTTCATCACCTCGACTAGCTTTGTTCGCAGTGACGCTTTCTAAGGTCCACTTGACTTCACATTCCAGGATGTCTGGCTCTAGGTGAGTGATCACACCATCATGATTATCTGGGTCATGAAGATCTTGTCTGTACAGTTCTTCTGTGTATTCTTGCCACCTCTTCTTAATATCTTCTGCTTCTGTTAGGTCCATACCATTTCTGTCCTTTATCGAGCCCATCTTTGCATGAAATGTTCCCTTGGTATCTCTAATTTTCTTGAAGAAATCTCTAGTCTTTCCCATTCTATTGTTTTCCTCTATTTCTTTGCATTGATCTCTGAGGAAGGCTTTCTTATCTCTCCTTGCTATTCTTTGGAACTCTGCATTCAGATGGGAATATCTTTCCTTTTCTCCTTTGCTTTTGGCTTCTCTTCTTTTCCCAGCTATTTGTAAGGCCTCCTCAGACAGCCATTTTGCTTTTTTGCATTTCTTTTCCATGGGGATGGTCTTGATCCCTGCCTCCTGTACAGTGTCATGAACCTCTGTCCATAGTTCATCAGGCACTCTGTCTATCAGATCTAGTCCCTTAAATCTGTTTGTCACTTCCACTGTATAATATAAGGGATTTGATTTAGGTCATACCTGAATGGGTGGTTTTCCCTACTTTAATCTACTGGATAAACTATTTTTTTCCTTCCATAACGATAAATTCAGAGGTTAATAGCTGAGAATTGTTATGAGGGTGAGGATCATGCCATTAAAATAGTTCAGCATGTTTTCTGTTATTTGTAGTTTCCAGCTTTTATCCATATGATACAAACTGGCTATTGAATATCTAGGCATCATACTTGTATTACAAGATGGAAAAGAGAAAAGAAAGTAAAGATTACCCAACTCCAACTGACTCTTTCCCTTCATATCAATGAATCATATAGATATGGCCATGAATGGCATACAATGGCTGCAAAGTAATATGAAGAGGTAAGACATTTTAATGTGGCCAGTTGATATCATAAACAAAATTGGATATCTCTTAGTAAGGAAGAGGGGGAAATTAAGCCACAAGCAATAATATTATACTTGCTTTGAACTTTTAGAACTTTTTAAATTTTAGCTTCTATTAAAAGCAACTGTTATATGTACTGTTAACAAAAATGCCTTCATGCATCCTTTATTGATCAAGATACAAGAATAAAATGTAATATTTTATATTATGTACTCTGTTCTAAATAGTACATTTGGAAATTATCTACAGTAGGATTCTAGAGCAAGTGAATGGCATGCAGTAAAGAGGCAGTGCCCTGCTGTGTTCAGTCTTTTGAGATTCCATGGACTGTAGCCCTCCAGGCTCCTCTGTCCATGAGATCTTCCAGCAAGAATACTGGGGCACATTGCCATTTTTTCCCCCAGGGTATCTTTCCAATCCAGGGATCAAACCCACATCTCTTGTGTCCCCTGCATTGGCAGGTGGATTCTTTACCTCTCCACTATCTGGGAAGGCCACAAGGAACTAGTACACAGTAGAGAAGACTTCATAGATGAGCTGACAGATAAAATTTATCCTGTCTCCCAGGAGTTTAGCTAATCTCCATAATGTCATCAAGAACTGATCAGAGGCAGAAAGGAAGTGGCATTGAACAGCCACTCACATTGACACTTCACCTCAAAAATCTGGTCTTATAAAGTTGAAAGTCTACTATATGCCATGATTAAATAAACTTTTGGGAATTAGTCTCAAATTACTTAACTTTAATATCAGATAATTAGAACAATTAAAATAAGTCATTTGATAAAATTTGAACCTGGATTCTGCTTGTTGAATTTTTTGATCCATTCAGTTTTAAAAATTAGGTTATTAAACTATTTGAACAAATATCAGTAATATTGAGATATACAATGAATAAACAAAAATCCTAAATCTTCAGGATTACACAATTACTTCCAAGAAAGAAAATGCTAAATTAGAGGTTGCAATGGAAATATCTACTTCTTTGAGAAAGACTTTGTATTTATTTGTATGATAGGCAGACTGTATTCTTTCATATCAAGCATCTAGAAAAGCAGAGACTAATCAAGGCAGGAAAATAACCAGATTTACTCCAATAGAACTTAACAGTTTTATAAAAAATAGACAGTTTGCAAATATTTAACCATAGCACCATCTGATGCTTATGAACCATAGACAGAGGCTTAGATCAAAGCCCCAAGACATGCTGTGGCTTAGCTAGTGCTTAAGTTTATCCAGAAACAACGGAAACGTGATATCTTTTCACATCAGGGAATAAACTAAAGGGGAAACAGCACAATTGCGGTGATGGGTTCAGTCTGTGGTCATGCAAGAAAAAGGAAGGCAAAAAATAAATTGTTGTGCTACAAAGCTTCATTTCTCCTTGTAGAAAATTGTCATCAAATTGTGATTCATCCATGATCATCAAATTGTGATCTGTTAAGATGAGAGAGAGATTATCAAAATAAGATATCCCTTCAATAAGGATTTAGAGGGTTTTCTTTCTTTCTTTCTTTCTTCCTTTCTTTTCCCTTTCCTTCTCTAATCTCATCTTCTATTATGACAGTGTCAAGTTTTATATCAGGCCAGCTTGCAGTGGTTAAACATGTGAAATCTGCTGAAAGAAAAGCAACATATTCTCTAGTCCTTCCAGATAACTGTATAAAACCTAAAGCATCATTTTGAGAAGCACATTTTATCTCTCCCAACCAGAATGGCATAATCATCCCTCTTGATGATTACTGCCCATGAATGACAATTATATTATTTTGTATACTTTAAAAGTGTTCATATAGGTTCTCTTTTCACTATAAGCAAGCATATTTAGTATTCATTGAGGTCAAGCTTATTTTCATTGATTTTTAATTTTTTTTACTTTCTTATTGAAGTATAGTTGATTTACAATGTAGTGTCAGTTTCGGGTATACAGCAAAGTGATTCAGTATGTATATATTCATTTATATGGGGCTTCCCTGGAGAAGGAAATGGCAACTGACTCCGGTATTCTTGGCTGGAAATCTCACGGACAGAGGAGCCTGGTGGGCTACAGTCTATGGGGTTTCAAGGAGTCAGACATGACTTAGCAACTAAATAACAACAACAAAATTCAATTATATATATTCTGAATATATATATTCTTTTTCAATTCTTTCCCCTTATAGGTTATTATAAAATACTGAGTATAGTTCTCTGTACTATACAATAGGTCCTTGTTGGTTATCATTTTATATATAGTAATGTGTATATGTTAATCCCAAACTCCTAATTTATTCCTCCCTCAAGTATATATTTATTAATAAAACATCACGTTTAAATCTTCTTGATTCCTTCATAACTAAGATGAGTGAGAACAATTTCTTTTTTTTATATTCAAGTTTATTCTTCATTTAACTTTTAAACACTACTATAGTTGAATATTAAAACAAAAGCAAGTAGTGAGCATATTATGATTATAGTCCTTCATTCAATCACTACTGCAAATAAAACACCATCAGTGAGTGTTATTCACAGGCCCTACTAAGAGGTCTGACACTGAACACCACCTCAAGGATGATGTTCATCACCCTCACATGCTTCTCCATTGTAATGGAGCCGTCTTTCCTGATTTGGATCAAAGTCCACTAATTCTACCTGGTCCATTTCACCTGGCGAAGGCAATGACAACCCACTCCAGTACTCTTGCCTGGGAAATCCCATGGACAGAGGAGCCTGGTAGGCTGCAGTCCATGGGGTCGCTAAGAGTCAGACACGTCTCAGCGACTTCACTTTCACTTTTCACTTTCATGCATTGGAGAAGGAAATGGCAACCCACTCCAGTGTTCTTGCCTGGAGAACCCCAGGGACGGGGGAGCCTGGCGGGCTGCCGTCTATGGGGTTGCACAGAGTCGGACACGACTGAAGCGACTTAGCAGCAGCAGCAGTCATTTCGTAGTCTCTTCTACTTCCTCCCTCTCAGGCAGAAGTTTTTCCAGCAAAGAGAGTTTATCAGGAGAGAGAAAGCCATTCTCAGGAAAGTTTACCTTAAATTCAATGATTAGGCAACCCTTTTCATATGGCCTAGGATAAATTGGCATGCCTTCATTTAGCACACACTTGATATCTCCATGCTTGACAATCTGACCTGGATGAGAAGTGATGACTATCATTCAGTTGTCAAGAGTAGATATTGACTTCTGGAAGCTACACAGCACCTCAACCAACTGTATGTCCATACACATGAAAAGGTCTTCTCCTGGTCAAGCAAAAACATCATGGTCTTTCTGATCTAAAACAATGATATTATCTTCTGGCTCCAGTTCTGGTTCTTGGTCTCCTTCACCATGGAATGTTATCTTCTGGCCACCTTTCACGCCTTTGTCAATATGAACGCCTAGAATTTTCTTTTCTCGAACTATCTTCCTTCCGTTGCAGCTTTTACATGTCTCTTTAGGACTGATCCGCTCCCCATGGCCCTGGTACTCCATGCACACAGACTGAATTTGCTGAACCGTTCCAGGTCGTATCTGATGAATTCTTATTTGCATTCCAGTACCTCGGCAACTGGGACAGCATTCTACCGCTCCTTTCTTACCACCTCGGCCTCCACATTTGTCACAAATCACATTCTTTTGCAGAGCTAGTTTTCTTGTTGCACCATTATATAAATCTCCTAAGGTTACTGTAAGTTGATGCACAACGTTTTTACCTCTCCTCTCTCTCTGCATCCTGCCTCCTGAGCCTCCGAAAAACACATCAAAGATGTCCATGGGGGAGCCAAAACCACCACCTGCTCCACCTTCTTTAATTGCCTGTTCTCCTCCGTTGTCGTATAATTCTCTTTTCTTTGCTTCAGAGAGCACTTCGTAAGCTTGAAAAGTCTGTTTAAACTTCTCGCCTTCATTTGGTTTCTTATCAGGGTGGTACTTCAAGGCCAGTTTCCTGTAAGCCTTTTTCAATGCTTCTTGGGTGGCATTGGGTTTGACCCCCAAAACATCATAGTAAGTGGTTTCTTTCACCATTTTCTATAGCCGGTGAGCGGGCCAATGCCAATGTGGGGGAGCGGGAAAGAGTGCATTGCTGTGCGCAGCTCGGGCAGCCGCCGCTCCTCTGCCTCTCACCGAGTGTCTCACCGAGGGTTCTGGAAAGTTCCGCAGAATAATTTTTGGTATTTGATGTATTTTATACTTTGTAGCACTTTAACACCCATTATTCTACGTATCATTCACCTTCACCTTCTCAACTAAATAAGCAGAGATACACCATTCTTCTTTTTAGGAAAAGACAGGCATGAAGAGGTTAATTTACCAAAGTGATGCTACTGCTACTGCTAAGTCACCTCAGTCGTGTCCGACTCTGTGCGACCCCAGAGACGGCAGCCCACCAGGCTCCCCCGTCCCTGGGATTCTCCAGGCAAGAACACTGTAGCGGGTTTCCATTTCCTTCTCCAATGCATGAAAGTGAAAAGTGAAAGTGAAGTTGCTCAGTCGTGTCCGACTCTTAGCGACCCCATGGACTGTAGCCTACCAGGCTCCTCTGTCCATAGGATTTTCCAGGCAAGAGAGTGGGGTGCCATTGCCTTCTCCGGCCAAAGTGATACATCACACCAATACTGGAGTTAGAACCAGACGACTGCTTCCTTTCCCCAAACCCTGAAAACAATTGAGGAAAATTTGAAAACCAGTCACCTACATGCTTTTGTCAGGTAAATCTGGCTTATCTGGGGTTGCTTATTTTCCTGTTCTATTAAACTACACAGAACTTCCTAGAATTTTTAATTGAATGTGTTTTGAAACAAAGTGTTTCAATTACTTCTGTCCAAATCTGAAGTGTAAATGTTTACAAGTTTCATTGAGAATCTTTCTGTTGCTCTATGGTTGTTGCATGCAACAAGCAGATCAGTGATCAAGTAATGTTGATAATTGCTTCTTTATTTTTAGAACAGAATTATTTTACTTTAAAATAGTGAGTTCTAGAGAAAGCAATGAATTACCAATGGCAGAACATCAGGAGTCAGTGGGTGTACCGCCAAGGACCTTCAAGCGATATTTATCTGAAATCCAAATTTAATTTGATTTAAAAAATATTTAGAGGTTGAAATTCTCCTAGAAAATGTAAAATTTAGAAGTAATTCTGAAACATTGTAGAGACAAATTGGGAAGCACCTTCTAAAATAATCTTAATTTTAAAATAATAAAAATTGAACAGTCAGTATAATTAGTACTCACTCTCTTCTGCATGTTTATCAGTTACTCTAATTTGTTTCCATTGTTGGTGGCTGACCCTCAATTTTACGTTTCCTTCACCTGAGGACTTGTCTGTTTTATGTCACATGGGCTTCAGACAGCTCTTCTTTCACCAACTTAAAAGTATGGCACAATACATGCAACATATTTTCAGGACAATTTTTAGCACAATAATACCCATTTGGTTTTTTAAGGTAATAAACATAAAAAGAATAATAAAGAACAGTATTAATTGAACCAATTTTTATCATAGCAAATGCCCTACAAGATAATAAGTTTTTTCCTGGTTTTACTCATTGAGGCATAGAGAGTTTGAGTAAATTCTCTGTATCATACAACTCACCAATAGCAGATACGGGGTCAAATTCAGGATTTAGAAACCTAGAGTCCACTGCTCATGACAGCATTCTGTTTTACTTTAAATTTTACTTTATATTTTATTTCAATATAACTTTATATCATGGTTTATGACAGATCAAGTTAATTATTTATGAGCTAGGCACAGATCTAGTTTTTTTGTTGCTGTTTTGAGCATTTTTTTTTTCTGAATAGTAGCTCAGTGAATTGGAAACTGGGAAATATTAGGTCTTTAGTCTAACGTAACTCTGAGGTATTGAGATTCTAAACTCTTTATGCTTCACTTTCATTGTGTGGATAATGGAATTTTTAGAAGAGATTAACTGGATTTCAGGTGAATGGTGTGTGTTTTTATCCAGAGGATGGATGTTTTTCCATCTGGCTACTCAGTAAGCCATGGGGGTGGGAAATACTCAATATGGGCAGATCTTAGGTGATGCTTTTACTCATCCACTTTATGAAGGGGGTTGCCCCCTTGTAATAATATATACACAATTGTAGGCAGTGATGAGTAAATTTGTTGGTTGGTCTGAGACCTAGAGGAACATTGAAAGACTGAGAACAAGCATATCTGTATACATGTGGCTGTATCCTTGACTGTACAACAGAAACTAACACAACATTGGAAAGCAACTACACTCCAGTGAAAAATAGAAAGAAAGAACAAGCCTGTCTGGGTTTATGGCACATGAGTGACTTTATAGTCTTAAGTATGAAGCATGAAGATTTTTGTATTGTGTGTTAACAACCACTGTGGAAGAGGCAACAAACACCCAGGCCATCAGAATGACTTGGCCCAGTTTTGGTAGACACAGGCAGCTCCTGTCTTCAGAAAAATGACTATAAGAACAGAGTAGCATGGTGACAGAGATGGAAGCAATGCATAGTCGAGCAGCCTAGGCACTCACTCCCTAAAGCTGATCTAGCCACTGCCATTGCCTAATGCCATTCTTCCAGCAACACGAAACATCCCAAATTCCCCAAATAAGGACCATTCTGTGAGGAGGAGAAGTGGCATTTGATGGCAACTTTACTATATTGGACCACTTTACCATGGAAGCATTGCAATCCATCTGTACTATTGGGCATGATTTTACCTTGCTTGCCTATAAAACGTCAGTGCTTAAATAGAGCTTTTTCTATTGACAAAGAATTTCTGAATAACATCACATCAGACCAAGAGACCTATTTCATGTAATAGAAGGGACAGTATGGACACATATTCATGGGATCCACCAGTTCAATCACATACTGTATAATCCAGAAACTGAACTCCTGATAGCATTATGGCCTTTTGCCAATGCACCTAAGGTACCAATTTGGAGATGACTTTCTATTAACATGGCAAGTCATCCTCCACAGTGTAATACATACCTTTAATCAATGACCATTATCAGTGACAGGTCACTGCCAGGTGGAATATATTAAGTGTGGTCCTGCTTACAATTACTTGCAATGACCCACATGAGGAATTTGTGCTTCTAGGCTCTGCAATTTTTGGCTCTGTGGCTTCAGAAGGTTTAATTCCTGATGCAGAAGTACCTCTACTAGGAAAATAGCAAGAGTCCCATTAAACTTTATGCTACCTATGCCATCACTTATTTCATACTCCTTGTACAAGAAATCTTCTGGCAAGGAAAGGAGACACTATCCTGGTAAGAATAACTGATCCTGATCAACAGGTGGAAATAGGGCTGCCGCTACACAATGGGACCAGGTAATTTGCTGGGGTACTGCTTGGTAATTCTGTGCTCAATGTTGATGATAAATAAACAAAAGTAGAAGTTATAAACTAAAAAATGTTACTCAAAGGCTCAGTCTCACTAATAAGCATCTTGGCTTCCCCGCTAGAGTGAACATTTACACAGAAAAGGGTGCCAGCTATGACAAGAACTTAATGGATAATGATGAGTATCATTTGCTTTCTAAATACAAGCTGCAGTGGAGGGAGCTCTAGTTTTTCCCACTAATCTCATTCAAGTATATTTCCTCATGAAACAAAAAGCAGCCCAAATCATGGAGGGACTGTTCCCAAATGGGAAGAGCTTAGATACCCTCATACCTCCATTAGGATGTTCCAAGGCACTCATGTTTGTGGTTTCCAGAATCACCACTTTCTAATGGCTTCTAGTTGAGTCCTTCCCTAGTAATTACTTCTGACCAAAGGGAGATGCCTCACCAGAGTTAACTGCCTCACTCCAAAGCAAACTGCATATAATCACTAATCCATGAGAAAGTACAGCCCACTTTCTTCAATTCAGAATATCTCTGAAGGGTCATACCAGCCCCCCAGCTCCTTATCGGATAGTTGGAGCCATTGTTGCATTGCAGTTCAACATCTCCTTCTGCCCAATCCAGATCCCTCATTCCTGCATAGGTGTCATTACCAAAAACAATCCCCAATGAAACATCTGTATGCAAATATCCATCTCAGAGTCTTTTCCCTAGGGAACTTGCCCTATGGCATTTTTACATCTCAATTGCTTTAGCATATATTTGAAACATGTTGTTCATTTGACTCTCACCTCCCGGTGCCACACCTTCCAAAGTGGTCTTTCCTTAGGTGATTCTTGGATTCTTGGAAGTGCTGCCGGCCCCCTTTGGCCATGCTTTCTTCCCAGGATTCTGGCTCATGCACATGTTAAAGGCTGCTATACTGTTTATCTTTTCTCCTCATTGTGAAACCTCATGAGAGATTTTTACTAAGTTACAAATCAAACTGTCCAATTCAGCAGCCTTTTCTTGCATTCTCTGGTGGTTCAGACAGTAAACCACCTGCCTACAGTGCGGGAGACCCAGGTTCAATTCCTGGGTTGGGAAGATCTCCTGGAGAAGGAAATGGAAACCCACTCTAGTACTTTTGCCTGGAAAATCCCATGGACGGACGAGCCTGGTAGGCTACAGTCCATGGGGTCACAAAGAGTCAGACACGACTGAGTGACTTCACTTCACTTTTGTATTCATCCTCTTTTATTTCTCTGATTTAAAGCCCAGTTTAGGATTGTATACTCCAGATCTTCCATTCTGGGGAATGGGGAATCCATCCTTTAATAATTCTCAAGTTTCCTTTTTTACCCAACCTCCCACATATTTGCTGAAAGTATCTGTACTCCCTTCTGCCTTTATGCAAGGAGAGCGATTGGTGGTTTCAATGCTGGGAACACCTTAAACACTCATTTTTAGGAAATTATAGAGGGCAAATACACATTTAAAGTGTGCCTTTATTAGCAAGGTTCATTTATTAGCACTGACTTGAAAATATTTCAAAAATTTTTTGCTTCCTCAGTTAAAATTAATCAACTATTTCTCTGAATCAACCCTCAGACCATAATTATCTTTGAGGAAAAATATCATTTTGTGTAAAGGATAGCAACAAAACCAAGAAAAATGATGAATAGGCAGATGACTGTTTATAAAATCACTGTACTAGATATTGAAGGTCATAAAAAAGTATATTTTATACTTGCTGTTAGTAAGTTCTTAAAAGCTAAAGATGAAAAGCAGATGATATCACATAAAATGACATTAAATGAAAGGATTTAACAATATCCAAGTAGAAATGGATAAAACTATAAGAATGTGAGAGGAGATTTATTAGTG
This sequence comes from Giraffa tippelskirchi, assembly GCF_054371585.1. Taxonomy (NCBI): domain Eukaryota; kingdom Metazoa; phylum Chordata; class Mammalia; order Artiodactyla; family Giraffidae; genus Giraffa; species Giraffa tippelskirchi. The sequence continues at coordinate 70,681,047 of NC_137277.1, forward strand.
AGAGAGAAAGAATTTGCACTTGCAAAACAGGGAGTATTAGAAGAGGGTAGACTCATGGAAACCAAATATTCAGATTTTCGAGAGGAAGAAAGACAAGGGCAGTGCATCTAAGCAAACTATAATCACATTCTACTCCATGTCTACCATGTTCAATGAAGAAAAATTGGACTGATGTTTTGTCAGCAGCCATTTATAATTCAGCATATTTTAGTTGCCTGAGTATTCACATTTTTAAAGAATTTTAGCCAAGTTTGGTTTTGGTCTGAATTCTTCCTTGGGATAAATTTCAAACCATAGAAAAAGCACATCGTTTTTTGGCTTGCTAGTAAGGCAACCTGGGTTAGACTTTGTGGGACTCTGGGTTCTGTAGCCATGCTCAGCACAAAGGTTTCTGGCAGACACAGACCCATTTCAAAAGCCATGCCAATGACTGCTATTGCAGGGGTAAGCCCTTCAAAAGACCAAAATTCCTGTTTTCAATTATGTAGGTCTTGTTATGATTTATTTAGTTCTGGACATCCAATCTTGGAAAGATTGAATCCCACTTTCATTAAAGATATCATATGGAGCAAATAGGCAGCTCAAAATTGCAGAACAGTTTATGGAGCAGACAAAATGAAGTTATTCTGAAAAAATATGTTGAAATAATATTCGTTATTAAGTCATTTGATGATATATATAAAACATTAAAAGAAATACAAGGTTAAGCCCTTTTATATTACTTTCCTTACTGCTTTATTTTTATTACCTAAGACTTGTTTGAAGCACAAGAATCTCATGGCTGTAACAGTACCTCTGCATTCATTTTTATAATAATAGCTATTATTTGTTTAGTTCCTAACTAATTTAGATATTTTATGTATTCAATTTCATTTTATCCTTAACTCTGTGACTAGATACCATTCATATTTTATAGGTAAGGAGACTGACACTTAAAAATACTAAGTATTTTTTCAAAGGTCACAAAGTTAATAAGTATTGGAGGCATTTAATACTTACCATGGACTATATTAATGCAAAATTTGACTTCCTCCCTTAGTAGTTTCCCTTCTGTAGCCTTTTCCTAATGAATTCAGGAGTAGGTACGTTCTTGCTTTGGCCAATGAAATAATATGTGCTCACTTCTGAGCAAAAGTGTTGTGGGCTGCTACCAAGCACAAGTGTGAAGAGTTAGTGAATGGGTCATCATCACTTTTGTCTTTTCACCGCACAATCAGAAATGCCCTAGTTAGAGACAGCTCCTTTAGCCTAGAGTATATCTGCCTTGAGATAAACAGAAGCAGCATTTTGCAATGGACATGTAGTGTGAGTGAAAATAAACTGTTACTGTCTTCTGATACTTGGGGGGGTCACTTGTTGACACAGTATCCTCGTCTGGCCTGACTGACTCAATAGAATCAGCAAACAGAAGTCTTTTTGACTTGAATTCAACATCTTTCCCATGATTGTTGCAAATAAAATGTGTGTTCTGATTACACATTCATATTTATCTCCATCAAAAAGTTGCTCAAAGTATTTATGTGCCATCTACTGTGAGATTATGTTCATTTGCTTCCATTGATTTTATTTTTGCATTTTTAATATGCATATGTATTAATGTATGTATAGGCCTTTCCTTCTGCTTAACCTTAAGTATATTAAGTAACAGTATTTTTTCATCTCCCAAGATGTCTTTATTTACCCTTGGCAGACACTAACTCTTGAAATAAATAGTGTCTTTGGAAATAATGTTGAAAATATCATTTTGTAACGTTTCTACAACTTAAATCTAATATTTGTATTGAATTCATGTAAAATTACGGCTTACTTACTCAATTCTGGTTTATCACCACTTCTGTATTTCTGATGCACATTCTCTTGTACTCTTTAGATTGGTCATTTCCTCTACTGCTTAGGTCTGGGGGGGAAAATGGCACTTAATTTTTCTTCTTTTATCTATATTTTGCTTTTTAATATTTTTAGTTGTATAGTCATATAAAACTATACCCAGCAAACACATAGGTTGCCACATATCCCAAGAAGCTGTTAAAATTCATTAAAATAAACTTTTAAAATTCAGAATATTCTTAGATTTACAGAAAAATCACAAAGATAGTACTAGGTATTCATATGTACTGTACACATATACTCTTATTATTAACTTGTGTAGTGCATTTGTTACAATAAATGGCTAAGAATGATGTATTATTATTCACTAAGGTTCACAAATTATTCAGATTTCCTTTAGTTTTTACCTATTGTCCCTTTTCTTTTCCTGGATTCCATCCAGGATACCACATTATAATGAGGAGTTAAGTCTCCTTAGGCTCCTCTTTGCTGTGGCAATTTCTCACGTTGCCCTAGTTTTTGATGAACGTGATAGCTTTACTAGTACTGGGTAGCTATTTTGTAGAATAACCCTCTAATCTGATGTCTGGTGCTTTTTTCTTATGGTTAGATGGAATTGTGGTTTTATGAGAGGAAGTCCTCAGAGATAAAGTGTCATCTTCATTACATCATTTCAAGGGTAGATACTATCAATGTGATTGATTACTTCTGATGTGAACCTTGATTGCCTGTCAGAGATAGTGTTGATCAGGCTTCTCCACCATGAAGTTAACTTTTCCTGACTTTTGATACTATGCTCTTTTTTACCTTTCTTTACTATGCTGTGCTTCTCTCTGAAAGGCCCACACTTAAAGAGGGGAGAGTTATGCTTCACTCCCTTGAGGGCAAAATATCTACACAAATTATTTGGAATCCTTCTGTATGGCATGTTTATCTTTTTCCCACAATTTATTAATTTATTCAACCACTTGTTTATATCAATATAAACTCATGAACATTTATTTTTAGCACTGGATCATAATCGAATTCTATTTTATTTTCTTGCTCATTTGTTTTCATCTTTGGCCATGGGAAGCTCTTTCAGTTGACTCCTGTGTCCCTCTGATATACTCCATCATTGTGGTTTTCTTTTCTTATTACCAGCCCCTTACTTTCATACACTACAGAAGACTCTAGGATCATCCTGTATACTTTTTGCCAAGATTATAGAATCAGCTGCTTTTTTTCCAAGAAGTACCCTAGTTCCTTTTACTAGAAATCAAGATCTAGGTAACATGTGCTCATTGTTACTAAAGTGCGCTGCTTCTGGGTCCTCTAAGCTGACAAAGCAGGGAACAATATGTGTGAATAATAACTGGTACATACTCACATATCTATAAATATTTTATATGTAACTATTTTAATCTAAAAGAGGGGCTTTTGCTGATGTATACAAATTCCATCGATTTCCACAAGATCATTGTAGTCTTCTTCCTTTGCTTATCTGTAATATTCCATTCCAGAAGTGAGAAATCTGGCTATTATCATTGGCTATAGGTTCACTTAATTGTTTAATCACAATATACATGTGTAGTGGTGTTAGAATTATTAAACCCTACCCCCATGTGAAATAACTCTAATAACTAGAGCATATTGCTCATGCATAGTTCCCTTTGCCTCTAGTCTTGTAGACTCCACTTCTTTTCAAGTTTATTTAGGCCAGGACATTTACTCCCTCCCCTTTCAGTGAACTTGTTTCACACATTCATAATACAGTTAGATTGTTTTACTGCATTCTGCCTTTCATCCTGGGATCCCGCAATATCTTCAGCGATTTTTAAAATTTTTCATGCATTAAGGTTCTGTCTTTTGCTGCAATGTCATGTACCCACCATTACAGTGTCAGACAAAATACTTTCACTGCCTTAGATTGTTTTCTATGCTTCATCTATCAAATCCTCTCCCATTCCCCAAACTCTTGGCAAACACATATTTTTACCATGGCTTCAGTTTTGCCTTTTCCATAATAAAATATTCTTTGAATCAACTTCCTTCAGTTAGAAATATGCATTTAAGATTCACCAATGACTTTTCATGGTTTAATAGCTCACATCTTTTTTCCCTTTAATAGTATTACATGAATATACATTGTACAAGTATACCACAGTTGGTTTATACATTCACCTATTGAAGGATATCTTGGTTGCTTCCAGTTTTTGGCAATTATGAAAAAAGCTGCTATAAGCATTCACATGCAGGTTTTTGTGAAACATAAATTTCCAAATGTCTTGGATAAATAACCATGCAAATGTTTATTGAATCGAATGGTAGGGCCATACTTAATTTTGTAAAAAGCTGCCAAACTGTCTTCCAAGTGGCTGTACCATTTTCCATTTTCAGCAGCAATTAATCTGAGTTTCTATTGTGCAACATCCTTGGCTGCAGTCAGCACTGTCAGTATTTTGGATTTCAGCCAAATATTGAGGTCACCAAAAATTTCATTCGGGTTTTCTCTGTAACATCTTATGGAAGCCATAAGATTATTTAATGTAGAATAATGTAGAAATAATGTACATTATTTAATGTAGAAGTCCTAGTTTAGAAAAGGCAGATATCATTAAGGATAGACAAAGCTCTCACACTTTATACTTTTTCCGAGAATCATCAAGTCCACTTCAGAATACTTTAACATTAGTAATTTGGGGAGACAACACATCCTGAATAAGTTATCTCTATGCATGAATTTTATTTCCACCATAAAATGAAGCTAGAATCAAAGTTACAACTAACAATTAGAGCTGAACAACTTTCCTATTTAACATACAACATTGTTGATTATATTAATCATATTTTATATTACATCCCCAGTACTTATCTGGGGATAAATTAAATTGGAAGTCTATACCTTTTGACTGCCTTCAGCCAGTGGTGGTGCCTTCCCCCACCACTGGTAAATACAAATTTGATATATTTTCCTATTAGTTTGTTTGTTTTTGAAGTATAATTGACCTACACTGTGTTAGTTCTTGTTACAAAGCATAGCAATTCCATATTTTTGCACATTTCAAAGCAATCACCACAAGTCTAGTTACCTTACTAAGATATTATTACATAGCTATTGAATATATTTCCCACACTGGACATTTCATAGCTGTGACTCATTTATTTTGCAGCTGGAAGTTTGTGCCTCTTAATCTCCCTCACTTATTTTTTCCCTTTCCCCACCCCCTCCCTTCTGGAAACCGTGTTTTTTTTCTGTATCCGTAACTTTGTTTCTGTTTTGTTTGTTCATTTGTTTTCTTTTTCAGATTCCACAAAAATGTGAGATCTTACAGTTCTTGTCTTTCTCTATCGAACTTATTTCACTAAGCATAATACCCCAGGATGGTCCACGTTGTCACAAATGGTAAGATTTCATTCTTTTTATGGTTAATATTCCATTGTGTGTGTGTGTGTGTGTATGCATACCACATCTCTTTTATCCATTCATCTATTGATGGGAATTGAGGGTGCTTCCATATCTTGGCTACTGTAAATAATGCTGCAATAAACATAGGAATGCATTTATCTTTTCAAATTAGTGCTTTTATTCTTTTAAGATAAATATCTAGAAGTGGAATTGCTGGGTGATATGGTAGCTCTATTTTTAACTTTTTGAGAAAACTCCATACTGTTTTCCATAGTAGGTGCCCCCAAATTTACATTCCCACCAACAGGGTAGCAAGCTCCCCTTTTCTCCATGTCCTTGCCAACACTTGTTATTTGTTGTCTTTTTGATAACAGCCGTTCTGACAGGTATGAGGTGATATCTTATTGTGGTTTTGATTTGCATGTCTCTGATGATTAGTGATACTGAACATCTTTTCATGTGCCTGTAAGCCATCTGTGTCTTTGGGAAAAGGTTTATTCAGATACTCTGCCCATTTCCTAATCACGTTGTTTGTTTACTTGATGTCTAGTTATATGAGTTCTTTGGATATTAACCCCTTGTCAGATATAATGTTTGCAAAATCTTTTCACATTCAGTAGGTGGTCTTCTAATTTTGTTGATCCATTTCCTCTGCTGTGCAAAAGCTTTGCAGTTTCATGTAGTCCCATTTGTTTATTTTTGCTTTTATTTCCCTTGCTGAAGGAGACAGTTTCCCCCCCCCCCAAAAAACCTACTAAAACTAATGCCAAACACCTTACTCCAAACGTGTTCTAGTAAAAGTTTTATAGTTTCAAGTCTTACAGTTAAGTCTTTAATCCATTTTTAATCACATGATTTGATATTTGAATTCTTCATTTTAATAAGGTATCTACAAATTGTGGTCTTTAGACTCTTCATATAGAAACCTACTAGTCCATGTTGAACTTCCATACATAGCGAAATAAAGGATTATGACAAAGTAATCAGAAGTTTCTGTCAAATTATCCAAACAATTTAATATACTCTGGGAGAAACCTAAGCTAGAACAGTTGAACCTAAGCTAGAACAGTTGAACAGATGAACCTAAGTTCATCACAGCACTAATCGATGATTTCTACTCTACTGAAATAGTTCAGTGGAAGATATTGAATAAAGTTTTGTCAATATGTAGTGCTAAATTAATAGGGAATCAGAAAAAGCATCACTTATATGGGTGTAGGGTAACTTAAAAATATTGTGTAGAATGAATGAACATTATATAGCATTAAAAACACATTAAAATTAAGAAGTAGAAACTTATTAGTGAATTTATTTTCACAAAATCGATGATACAAAACCAAACATGTTTAATGAATATGTACATATTCATTGTATTTTTTTTTTCAAAATTTGAAGTTTGTACGAAAGCTTAAACATAGTGGGCTTCTCTGCCTCTCAAGTTAAATCTATGTATTTATTGCTATAAATAAATAGAAATCACTTATTTCTATCTCCAAAATTGCCTTGGCTCTAATTCATATCAATTTACAATCAATATGAAGTGTCAAATAATAAAGCCAAGAATAACTTTATGAGAACATCTGAATAAGTATGTCTTTTAAGATTAGAAAAAATGCTTCTATATGGAACCCTATATCTATACAAAAGTATTTTGTAATTTGTAATTACAATTCATTTAGGCAGGATAGAAATATTTAGATGCAATAAGTTTGACTGAAATGTATAACTGATGCTCTTTGCAACTCTCTTTTGAGATTCTACATCTAAGAAAATAAAAGGCAACATGGAATTGCTGTTCAACACTGTCCACTTTAGATCCACATTTTTTAGTTTGCTAATAACTTTTCCATATTATGCTGATCTGCAATTTTTGAAACCATATTTTTAACCCAAGCAGTTGGCATAATTTCTAGAGTAACTGCTTTATTCTGGGAAATCTGGCTGCCATGATTAGTGGTTTGACTACAGTATTTCCATAAGAGTAAGTTCCCACTGATGTATTTGTGGTTTCACATATACCAAGAAATATTCTGTGATGAGTGCTGGAAGGAAAAGATTGTTCATCTCACAATGATCTTTCTGGCCACATAGACATACCACAATCTATATCAGTAATCTTGAAATTTTGGCAGTCATAAATATGCATTAGACAGTTTTCTTTTGATGTTTTAGCCTTTAGGAAATGAAAGAAAAAGAAATATGTCTCTAAACTTTTTCCAAATTTTCTATTGAATACCTCAAGCTACTTTAATAATTGACTTAGACCAATTTCAGAGTTACATTTCTAGAATCTTTAGTTTTATGTACATATACTGAGAGAGAGAAAGAGAGGGAGAAAAGGATGGTGGTAGGGAGAGAGAGAGAGAGACTTCTCATGCTGGAAAGGGAGAGCAGTCAGAGTGCAGATGCAGCCAGGGAGCAGAAATTCCAATTGTTCCTTAAAAGCATGTGCAGTTAAGGCACATAAAAGAATCAGTGGAGGACAATAACTTGTTTTTTCTTTCAGTCTATACCCACCAAGGAGAACAGACTCCAGTCACCATAAAAGGACTTCATCAGAGAAGGCTTTTAATACAAAGCATCTGTCTCAAGTTTTTTAAATGTGACTTCAGTTTTCCTCTTAAATACCATCACTGCTGACCTTTTGAAACAGAGCTGAAGTTTCTCTCTGCTTGAAATTGTTCATTCTCATGAAGAACAATAATCAATTAATGCATTTATTTTAGTCTCACTTGGCCTTTCTTGAGAGCAAGCACATTCCAAAATAGCTCTCTGTGCTCTTTAAGTCCTAGTTACACTGTTTCATTTTACATCTGAAAAGTGAATTTGCTAGAGCAATTTTCCTGATAATTGTTAAAGATAAGTGGTATTACATGAAAGTTAATAACACATAATATATGATATAAAAATCATATATTTTTATATGGTAAAGGCTGTTCAGCTGTTAAACAGGCTTTAACGTATAAAATTCAAAATGATAAAACATGTTCTTCATCTTACTCTTCAATTTATTTTGTTTTGTTAGTTGTTAGACAATTTTCATGAATTGCTTTTTGGGACATTTTTGTACAATTTTCCTTTGACCTTCTAATTTTTAGTTGGGGAACAGTACGGGAAACAATCTGGTTTTGATGGAATCCCAAATTTTTGTAAGTGTGTGTGTTCTAAATAAACTCAACTAGGTCATATGACTCATGTGCTTTCCATGGTCTCATTGACTTTATGTCTACAAACTTTCTAATTAATTTTGCTTGATCATATAGACGTTTCTAATTATTTCTTTTAAAACACTGAACTATTTGCTAAGAAAGAGGTACTGCTTTAGGGTTTATTTGGCAAGATAACTTCGAAAGGTTTGTACAAATTCGCTCAATTTGCATAGCAAAAATAAATACTTGAGCCTCTTGTGGTTTTCAAGGACAGCTGTTTTCTCTAGTTTCAGCTCTATGATTAAGCCTTAAGGAAGGGACGCAGGGTGATGAGAAATTCAATTGGTGCCTTTGGAAGATCTACCAGGCATGCTGGGGATTTGTATGTTCTCTGTTTTTCTTTTCTTTATAGTACAGTAATAAGAAAAACTTTACCAAAAAGTGACACAAAGGCGTATAACACAACATATGTCAAAGGCAAGTTTTATTTGAATCAGTTTCGTGAGAATATTCTAACCTTTACCTTCTCACAAATGAAGTTTTGTTATAAAACCAAAGCACATATAAACAAGACAAATTCTATGTGAACATAGCTATTTGACTTCATGTAAACATATTTAAGAATACTTGTACTTTGCTATTTTATTATAGGTTTATTTTATACATGTCAGCATTTTTTGCTAGCATTTGTAAGGTTTAATGTTTACTTGGAAAAGATGCTGCTGCTGCTGCTGCTGCTGCTGCTGCTGCCAAATCGCTTCAGTCATGTCCGACTCTGTGCGACCCCATAGACGGCAGCCCACCAGGCTCCACCGTCCCTGGGATTCTCCAGGCAAGAATACTGGAGTGGGTTGCCATTTCCTTCTCCAGTGCATGAAAGGGAAAAGTGAAAGTGAAGTCACTCAGTCGTGTCCGACTCTTAGCTACCCCATGGACTGTAGCCTACCAGGCTCCTCCATCCATGGGATTTTCCAGGCAAGATGGGGCCTCTGAATTCCTTTGAGACATGATCATTTATCTTGAAGTTATCCTGAAAATGCAGCAAGCCAGTAATACTTTTGAAGAGGATAGACCCCATTTCTGCTCTGTAAATATGCCCTGAGTCTGTGTCCCTAGGAGTATGAAAAGTTGAGAAATGAGAGAATGTTAGAACCATGCTTTTGCCTTGCATTCAGATTTATTATGAAGGTACAGAACTCTTCTCTGATTACTCACGGGTAATCTTTACCTTGCCTGCCAATGCAGGGGGCATTAGTTTGATCCCTGGGTCAGAAAAATCCCCTGATGAAGGAAATGACTACCACTCCAGTATTATCACTTGGGAAATCCCATGGACAGAGGAGCCTGGTGGGCTACAGTCCATGGAATCGCAGGAGAGTCGGACATGACTTAGCAACTAAACAACAACAATAGTGGAACTGTACACACAGATTTTGAGATGGTGGGATCTTCCTGACCCAGGGATTGAACTTGGGTCTCCAGCATTGCAGGCAGATTCTTTACCATCTGAGACACCAGTGAATCTCACTTTGAGATGATACACAGATACAAAGGCTGGGACAGTTTTGTGGTTTCTACTCTCCTTTTTAAAGGGACTCTGGCCAGCCAAATGCTTCATGAACCTAGGAGGCATTGATTCAATATTTATTTATAACTATAATGTAAATAAAAGATGAAATATAGCTTTCTATGACGTTCTTAAGCTTTGGTTTATTTGGAGGACTTTCTTCCTTTTATGCCAAGAATAGCTAATGTTCAAGAATGTTATTCCCAAAGTCAAAGATCAGTCTAGAGCTATAACCATGTCACATCACAGTATGAAGTTTTACATCTTCATTCATTAATTCACTGTAGATCAGACTGAGTTGTTTTAAACCAAACACAGTTTATATAAGTAATCTTTTTAAAAATAAGTTAAAAATTCATGTAATGTATGGTTAAGATATTTTCAAAATCTAGTGATTCTAAGAAAGAGATACATATTTTTCTAATCACCATGGATGTCAGGAAGTCATGAAAGAAGTGGCCAGCTTATCTTCAGGCATTTTCCTGTTTAATTCCTTTTATGTAGAAAAGATGAAAACTGGAGGCATTTACCAGAGATCTAGGGGGGAATTAAAGAGGATTTACTGTAGAAACAGTTTTTTACAAAATTGCATCATACTGTTTACTCCCTAGCCTGCAAATGGTCCAAATTGTCTGAAAAATGAACAGGGCAGGTATCTGTGCTTAGTTCTTTGCTAAGTGTGGGTTAGTTTTTAACTCTAAACATTTACAACTATCTCCTATCTGTCTCCTCCCACTCTTTGTACTGTCCAGTACAAGTTTTATTTTGTTTTCAATTAAAGTAGATACTGTGAATAAAATAAATGAAGAGCTAAATAGATAAATGAGGTGTGTGTGTTTGTGTATGTATATGAGAGAAAATGGTTTAAGATGATTCTTTGCCAAAATCTGTGTTCAAACATTTCCTACATGTACTTAGTTACTTATTGCCAATTATTAAATGACACTGATATTAAACTTTAAAAAGTATGTAAAAAAGTGAAGAGACATGAAGCACTGGAAAAGAGCAACAATTTTGAATTAGTCCCAGAGCTACATTAATTTTTTTCAAATATTAGTAGACTTCACCATAAAATTCTTTTATTTTTTTCTTTCAAAATGTAGCCAAGAAACTAACATCTTTCTTTGCTTTCTTTACAGGAAAGAACGAGTATCTGGATTATTTCCAGGCCATCCAGACAGCTATTTCAACTGGAACAAGTGACCTTTGGAACAGACTAGAACATAGCAGACTGGCCAGACAGAGGGGAGGGAGTAGTCAACTGGGAAGGCCCCCAGCATGTTCCTATGAAATGTCATTTGAAGTAAGAGGACAGTAAAAAGCTAAGGACAAATAAACGAACTTAAAAATATTTAAAGCCAATGAAAACTGTATGACCACAACATGGGAATGAAGGAAAGACGCAGTTTGAATCTTTACCTATCATTCTTTTCTGTTTTTTAATTTTTATTTTTATTGGAGCATAGCTGTCCAACAATGTCGTGTTAGTTTCTGTTGTACAGCAAAATGAGTCAACTATAGTATACATATATCTCCTTTTTTGGGTTTCCTCCCCTTTTAGGTCACCACAGGGCACTGAGTAGGATTCCCTGTGCTCTATACCAGGTTCTCATTAGTTGTCTATTTTATACACAGTAGTGTATATATGTCGATACCAATCTCCCAATCTACCCCATCCCCTACTTTCCCTCCTTGATGTCCATACGTTTGTTCTCCATATCTGTGTCTCTATTTCTGCTTTGCAAATAGGTTCATCAGTACCATTTTTCTAGATTCCACATATGTGCATTAATATATTATTATTTGATTTTCTCTTTCTTACTTCAGTCTGTATGACAGTCTCTAGGTCTATCCATGTGTCTGCAAATGGCACAATTTTGTTCCCTTTTATGGCTGAGTAGTGTTCCATTGTTGGAGAAGGAAATGGCAGCCCACTCCAATATTCTTGCCTGGAGAATCTCAGGGACAGAGGGGCCTGGTGGGGTGCTGTCTGTGGGGTCACACAGAGTCAGACACGACTGAAACGACTTAGCAGCAGCAGCAGCAGTGTTCCATTGTATATATGTGCCACCTCTTCTTCATTCAGCTTTCTGCTGATGGACATTTAGGCTGCTTCCATGTCCTAGCTGTTATAAATAGTATTATTCTTTAATTCACATGCTCAACAAATATAGTTCTCCACCTGCTGAGTACATGCAATGTCCCTTAACTATACAACATTAATCTTTGAATCTTCACACCCTCATTGAAGCTATAATAATCAATTAATAAATACTATTAACATAATTAATATAAATAGTCAATTTTCTACCTCCCTTGACTGAGCCAGATTTCCTTAGTCTATGAATCTATGGTGATTAATAGATGCTCATAGGGAATGTCAAGGTTTTTATTTAGCAAATCATTGCTGCATAAGATAACAGTTAAAATTATGGTAAAGATTTTATTAGAGAGGACAAAGTGATTATATTCTCCTAATATTTACTTGGAAGGCATATTGATCTTTTCTTTCACAGAGAGCATATGAAGTTTTAGCTTACATTATTAGCAATAAACATACTAAAGAATCATTAAACATTTTACTGAACACTTTGTGAATAAAGTGTTGTGTGTGGCACCAAAGAAGATACAAAACTGTCAAAGAATCCTTCATTAACGTTTTTGGAGAATAAGTAGAAAAGTTTAGAAAAGTACATTATTAAAAATTAATTTTAACTGTTTCTAAGAGAGTATTTTATTGATTTTTTGCAAATATACTAGTAATGATAAGTTGATAAACCATGATTTATTGAGAAAATGCCATGAGATTTCAGAATGTCTTTAGCAGAGAATTTCATTAGGTCCAGCGCATGCTGGGGAATTCTTTTAAGAAGATAGCTTCTATAGCTTCTAGCCAGACTTTCTTTAATGAGAACAGCAACACTTGAAAGTCTAATGCAAGTTCCAAAGTGCCTATAGAGCTGCTTGCAAACTGGAAATGTTTGGCTCAATGATTCTGAGTGTGCCTCTGAATAAACTCCAAAAATATGGCTAAATGTAAATATAAGGTAATTAGCAAAGTTTTAGTTATGTAACTGCAGTGGTACTATTGGGCTTCCCTAGTAGTTCAGCGATAAAGAATCCTCCTGCAATGTAGAAGACACAGATTTGATCTCTGGGTCAGGAAGATTCCCTGGAGGAGGAAATAGCAACTGACTCCAGTATTCTTGTCTGAAAAACCCCATGGACAGATGAGTCTGGTGGGCTATAGTCCATAGGGTTACAAAGAGTTGGATATGACTAGGTGTGACAAGTGAGTGAGGGGTACTGTTAGCTCACACAAAACCCAATGTTTTTGATATAGAAATAAGAAATTCAGCTATTTCAATTTATTGTATAGTGCCAGAAAAATATGAAATGAGCTTTTAAACTCCTTATTTTGTACATCATTTAACTATGATTTTAGAAGTAGTGGGTCTTAGGATCCATGAACTGAGTGGAAAGAATGGATTCAGAGAAAGATAGTATCTTCTGCTAGTGGTATCTTCTGCTACTAGTAATATCTTCTTCTAGGTGGCACCAATGGTAAAAAAATTACCTGCCAATGTAGGAGACACAAGAGACACAGGTGTGATCCCTGGGTCTGGAAGACCGCCTGGAGGAGGAAATGTAAACCCATGCCGGTATTCTTGCTTGAGAATCCCATGGTCAGAGAATCCTAGAGGGCTATGGTCCATGGGGTCACAAAGAGTTGGACATGACTGAAGCAAATTAGCACAGAACAGCACAATATCTTCTGCTATGTAATAATACCCAATTTCACAAAAATTAACTTCAAAGTTAATTTTTATACCCAATTTTACAAAAATTAACTTGAGGTTAATCAAGACCTTCTAGAACTAACACCCAAAAAAGATGTCCTTTTCATTATAGGGGACTGGAATGCAAAAGTAGGAAGTCAAGAGATACCTGGAGTAACAGGCAAATTTGGCCTTGGGGTACAAAACAAAGCAGGTAAAAGGCTAACAGAGTTTTGCCAAAATAACACACTGGTCATAGCAAATACCCTTGTCCAACAACACAAAAGACTCTACATATGGACATCACCAGATGGTCAATATGGAAATCAGATTGATTACATCCTTTGCAGCCAAAGATGGAGAAGCTCTATACAGTCAGCAAAAACAAGACCGGGAGCTGATGTGGCTCAGATCATGAACTCCTTCTTACCAAATTCAGACTTAGATTGACCTAAATCAAATCCCTTACGATTATACAGTCGAAGTGACAAATAGATTCAAGGGACTAGATCTGATAGATAGAGTGCCTGAAGAACTATGGATGGAGGTTCGTGACGTTGTACAAGAGGCAGTGATCAAAACCATCCTCAAGAAAAAGAGACACAAAAAGGCAAAATGGTTCCCTGAGGAGGCCTTACAAATAGCTGAGAAAAGAAGAGAAGCGAAAGGTAAAGGAGAAAAGGAAAGATATACCCATTTGAATGCAGAGTTCCAAAGAATAGCAAGGAGGGAGAAGAAAGCCTTCCTCAGTGATCAATGCAAAGAAATAGAGGAAAGCAATAGAATGGGAAAGACGAGAGAGCTCTTCAAGAAAATTAGAGATACCAAGGGAACATTTCATGCAAGGATGGGCACAATTAAGGGCAGAAATGGTATGGACCTAACAGAAACAGAAGATATTAAGAAGAGGTGGCAAGAATACATAGAAGAACTTTACAAAAAAGATCTTCATGACCCAGATAACCACAATGGTGTGATCACTTACCTAGAGCCAGACATCCTGGAATGTGAACTCAAGTGGGCCCTAGGAAGCATCACTACAAACAAAGCTAGTGGAAGTGATGGAATTCCAGTTGAGCTATTTCAAATCCTAAAAGATGAGGCTATGAAAGTGCTGCACTCAAAAAAAAAAAAAAAAAAGAAAGGAAGTGCTACACTCAATATGTCAGCAAATTTGGAAAACTCAGCATTGGCCACAGAACTGGAAAAGGTCAGTTTTCATTCCAATCCCAAAGAAAGGCAATGCCAAAGAATGTTCAAACTACCACACAATTTCACTCATCTCACACATTAGCAAAGTAATGCTCAAAATTCTCCAAGCCAGGCTTCAACAGCATGTGAACCACGAACTTCCAGATGTTCAAGGTGGATTTCGAAAAGACAGAGGAACCAGAGATCAGCTTGCCAACATCCGTTGGATCATTGAAAAAGCAAGAGAGTTCAAAAAAAAAAAAATCTACTTTTGCTTTATTGACTATGCTAAAGTCTTTGACTGTGTGGGTCACAATAAACTGGAAAATTCTTCAAGAGATAGGAATACCAGACCACCTGACCTGCCTCATGAGAAATCTGTATGCAGATAAACAAGCAACAGTTAGAACTGAGAGAGTTAATTCCTAGGCAGGATGATAAGAGGTCTGAGGTTCCCGAGGAGGAGAGAGGAGTCTGGGCTTCTCAAGGAGGAGGATAGGACAAAATCAATGTTTAGAAAAAACTGTTACAGCTGCCTCAGATGGTATTTATGGTAGACAATATAAGGAAAATAAGAGGCAAAAAAGAACCAGGCAAAAGACTGAAGCCCCAACAATGGCTGTTAGATCTACTCTGAAACAGCCTGAGAAAAATGCCCAGAGGGACCCAGCTGAAAAGAGAGGGACTTGTTATTACTGTGGTAAGGAGGAGCATCTCAAGCGGGATTGCCCTCAGGCATCTAAGCCACCCCTGGCTTGAGGTCCGGTCTTCAAAGATCACAGTGAAGAGACTGCCTTCTGAGGTGTGGGCCCCAGGGGTCAGACTTTCAAGATAATCTGGACTGAAAGTGCCTGGGGGTCCTCACACAAGCTCCTGTCCTAATTACACCTGAGGAACCCAGGGAAATAATAACTGTGGAGGGCCAATCAGTCGATTTATTTTGGACATTAAGGCAACTTTCTGCTCACTAATGTCCCTGGTCTGCTTTCCTCCCAATCCACTACCATAATGGGGCTGCTTCAATAAGCCAAATATGTTTCAATCATTGATTTGAAGGATGCTTTCTAGAGTTAAACCTATATTAGATCACCCTCTACCTATGACTTTAAGACAATTGAGAGCATTCTTGGGCATTACAGGCTACTGCCACATTTGGATTCCAGGTTATGGGGAACTTGCCTGTCCCTTATATAAACTTATAATTGATGCCCACTCTCACCACTACTATTCAACATAATTTTGGAAGTTATGGCCACAGCAATCAGAGCAGAAAAAGAAATAAAAGGAATCCAGATTGGAAAAGAAGAAGCAAAATTCTCACTGTTTGCAAATGACGTGATTCTCTACATAGAAAACCCTAAAGACTCCACCAGAAAATTACTAGAACTAATTAATGAATATAGTAAAGTTGAAGGATATAAAATTAACACACAGAAATCCCTTGCATTCCTATACACTAACAATGAGAAAACAGAAAGAGAAATTAAGGAAACAATTCCATTCACCATTGCAATGAAAAGAATAAAATACTTAGGCATATATCTGCCTAAAGAAACAAAAGACCTATATGTAGAAAACTATAAAACACTGATGAAAGAAATCAAAGAGGACACAAACAGATGGAGAAATATACCATGTTCATGAATTGGAAGAATCAATATAGTGAAAATGAGTATACTACCCAAAGCAATCTATAGATACAATACAATCCTTATCAAGCTACCAAAGGTATTTTTCAGAGAATTAGAACAAATAATTTCACAATTTGTCTGGAATTACAAAAAGCCTCGAATAGCCAAAGCAATGTTGAGAAAGAGAATGAAACTGGAGGAATCAACCTGCCTAACTTCAGGGTATACTACATAGCAATAGTCATCAAGACAGTATGGTACTGGCACAAAGACAGAAATATAGATCAATGGAACAAAACAGAAAGCCCAGAGATAAATCCACGCACCTATGGACACCTTATCTTCGACAAAGGAGGCAAGAATATACAATGGAGAAAAGACAATCTCTTTAACAAGTGGTGCTAGGAAAACTGGTCAACCACTTGTAAAAGAATGAAACTAGAACACTTTCTAACACCATACACAAAAATAAACTCAAAATGGATTAAAGATCTAAATGTAAGACCAGAAACCATAAAACTCCTAGAGGAAAACATAGGCAAAACACTCTCTGACATAAATCAACAGCAGAATCCTCTATGACCCACCTCCCAGAGTAATGGATAGAAAAGCAAAAATAAACAAATGGGACCTAATTAAACTTAAAAGCTTTTGCACCACAAAGGAAACTATAAGCAAGGTGAAAAGACAGCCTTCAGAATGGGAGAAAATAATAGCAAACAAAGTAACTGACAAAGAATTAATCTCTAAAATATATAAGCAGCTCCTGCAGCTCAATTCCAGGAAAATAAGTGACCCAATCAAAAAATGGACCAAAGAACTAAACCGACATTTCTCCAAAGAAGACATACAGATGGCTAACAAACACATGAAAAGATGCTCAACATCACTCATTATCAGAGAAATGCAAATCAAAACCACAAGGAGGTACCATCTCACACTGGTCAGAATGGTTGCTATCAAAAAGTCTACAAACAATAAATGCTCGAGAAGGTGTGGAGAAAAGGGAACCCTCTTATGCTGTTGGTGGGAATGCAATCTAGAACAGCCACTATGAAGAACAGTGTGGAGATTCTTTAAAAAACTGGAAATAGAACTGCCATACGACGCAACAATCCCACTGCTGGGCATACACACCAAGGAAACCAGAATCGAAAGAGACACGTCTACCCCAATGTTCATCTCAGCACTGTTTACAATAGCCAGCACATGGAAGCAACCTAGGTGTCCATCAGCAGATGAATGGATAAGAAAGCTGTGGTACATATACACAATGGAATATTACTCAGCTATTAAAAAGAATGCATTTGAATCAGTCCCAATGAGGTGGATGAAACTGGAGCCTGTTATACAGAGTGAAGTAAGTCAGAAGAAAAAACACCAATACAGTATATTAATGCATATATATGGAATTTAGAAAGATGGTAACGATGACCCTATACGTGAGACAGCAAAAGAGATACAGATGTAAAGAGACTTTTGGACTCTGTGGGAAAAGGTGAGGGTGGGATGATTTGAGAGAATAGCACTGAAACATGTGTATTATCATATGTGAAATAGATCGCCAGTCCAGGTTTGATGCATGAGGCAGGGTGCTCAGGGCTGGTGCATTGGGAGAGATGGGATGGGGAGGGAGGTGAGAGGGAGCGTCAGGATGGGGAACACATGTACACCCATGGCTGATTCATGTCACTGTATGGCAAAAGCTACCACAATATTGTAAAGTAATTAGCCTTCAATTAAAATAAAAAAATAAATAAAATTATAAGATCATCAATAAAATAAAATAAAGTAAACTTATAACTGAGACTCAACAGGCCCAAACTGACAAGCTGGTGTGGTCTTTAGTTACTCAAAAGGCTTTTAAGGCTCTTCAAGTTGCTCTCTTGCATTCTCCAACTTTGAGCTTGTCCACAGGTTCGAGTTTAGTTTGTTTGTTACTGAAAATAAAGGCTATGGCTACATTGCTTAAGGGTAACTGTTACTATTGTTTTTCTAATGTCTATAGCTCATAAGTTTACTAACGGGTGAAATTTTACTGTACTGACTTCTTGTGATGTAAGTGGGATCTTAAACTCTAAAGTTCAGAGCAACAGTGCTCCACCTTTAAAGGTGCTGTAGCTCAAGGGGTGTCGAAAGCTCTAGGAATAGTATATCATTTACACTGTTCCTGGAGTCCCCAGTCTTCGGAAAAGGTAGAAAAAAGCTAATGACATTATTAAGAGACATCTGTGTAAGCTAACTCAGGAAACACAAGACAGTTGGTTTAAAGTTTTAGCCTTAGCTTTAACAAGGGCTCCAACTGCCACTAAGAAGAAGGGACTGTCTCTATGACAGACTCTTTTTGTGCACAGATATTGCCATAGATCCTGAAGCTTTAAAATTAACTATGTAACTTAGCTTTTAGCTTTTCAACAGGCATTACCAGGAGGTTAACTCCTGACCCAGCCTTTGAGTCAAACAAACCGCTGTTTGAGCCAGGAACCGAGATGGACCTGAGAATCTAGTTGGGCTTGCTCCTGCTGACTCCAAAAACCCTGAGTCTGCCTTTGACCCTTAAGACAACACCTTCCTGTCCTGGACTCATTCCTATGCTGCATGCCACGCTTGGTCTAATTGCTGGGTCTGCGGAGCACTTCCCTTCTCATCAACTGAAGACTTCCCATGGTGGGTTTCTCTGCTTCAAGGAAAGGACTTTCTTCAACTCTGCAAAAATCTTCACCAACAACAATCATATGTGATGTCTCTTCTTGATCTGATGATATCTAGTAATCCTAAAATGGACTGATATAACCATGACATGGTCACTTTTGACTTTAAATTTTGATTTTAACTTGGTCTAATGACTATTTTGCCTTACGTCTGTAACTGTATAATGGGGTTTTCTAACCATCTAAAAGCTTTTAAGTTACAAATGGTTGTCCATGCTTCTACGAGTGCCACAACCTCCTCCAACTATTACTTGGGCCCCCTGGATCAGAGACCCTCAAAATGAGGGTTAGGAGAATATGTTGCCTCAACAATTTTGGGACAGTGCCCCATCAGAGTAGGAAGTAGTTATGGAATGAAAACGACGCCCCTTTCCCTTGGCAACATAATTCTCCTAAAAGAAAAGGGGGGAATGAGACAGTCAATTCCTAGGTAGGTTGATAAGGGGTCTGGTGTCCCCGAGGAGGAGAGAGGGTTCTGGGGTTCTCAAGGAGGAAGAAAGGACAAACATTTTATTTTTTTCTCTACATTTCTTAGTTTTAGTCACATAAAATGTGTTTGTTTGTTTTTTTCTTTAAGCCTGGAACTGATGGTGCTGCTGCTGCTAAGTCGCTTAGGTCGTGTCCGACTCTGTGCGACTCCATAGATGGTAGCCCACCAGGCTCCCCTGTCCCTGGGATTCTCCAGGCAAGAACACTGGAGTGGGTCGCCATTTCCTTCTCCAGTGCATGAAAGTGAAAAGTAAAAGCGAAGCCGTTCAGTTGTGTCTGACTCGCAACAACCCCAGGGACTGCAGCCTACCAGGCTCTTCCGTCCATGGGATTTTCCAGGCAAGAGTACTGGAGTGGGGTGCCATTACCTTCTCCCTGGAACTGACGATTACACAACAAATTCAGTTTAAACTCTGTACTAGGGCTTATATAACAACAATGTACCCTGCTTGAGGATAGTTTCTCCTTCCTGAAAACTTTCTGACTAATCCTGATATTTTAGAACGTATACTATGGGAGTGGGTCTGATAGGATCTTTCTATTGTTAAATTCTAATCCTGTTATCCTAAAATGTAAATTGTGGGAGTGGGTCTGATAAAATTTTCACAAACTTGAGACATTCTTTTAATTTATTGTAATAATTAATTAAAAAGTATATAACTCCCTTGCTAACACCAGTGAGGGGGGAACTCTCCATCTGCCTTCTGATGTCTATGTCAGAAGCTTTCTCAGTCCCTTTTCTTACTTTAATAAAACTCTACTACAAAAAAGCTCTTGAGTAATCAAGACTGGTCCCTGGTCCTGAAGCTAAATCTTCTTCTTCGGAGATCACGAATCCGACATCGTTCACTGTAAGCTATTCGAACATGGAACAACAGACTGGTTCCAAATTGGGAAAGGAGTACGTTAAGGCTGTATATTGTCACCCTGCTTATTTAACTTCTACGCAGAGTACATCATGTGGAACGCCAGGCTGGATGAAGCACAAGCTGGAATCAAGAGTGCCAGGAGAAATATCAATAGCAGATATGCAGGTGACACCACCCTTATGGCAGAAAGTAAACAACTAAAGAGCCTCTTGATGAAAGTGAAAGAGGAGAATGAAAAGTTGGCTTAAAACTCAACATTCAGAAAACTAAGATCATGGCATCTGTTCCCATCACTTCATGGCAACTAGATGGGGAAACGATGGAAACAGTGACAGACTTTATTTTCTTGGGCTCCCAAATCACTGCAGATGGTGACTGCAGCCATGAAATTAAAAGACACTTGTTCCTTGGAAGAAAAGCTATGACCAATCCAGACAGTATATTAAAAAACAGAGACATTACCTTGCCAACAAAGGTCCGTCTAGTCAAAGCTATGGTTTTTCCAGTAGTCATGTACAGATGTTAGAGCTGGACTATAAATAAAGCTGAGTGCCAAAGAATTGATGTTTTTGAACTGTGGTGTTGGAGAAGACTCTTGAGAGTCCCTTGGACTGCCCGGAGATCAAACCAGTCAATCTTATAAGATATCAACTCTGAATATTCATTGGAAGGACTGATGTTGAAGCTGAAACTCCAATACTTTGCCACCTGATGCAAAGAACTGACTCACTGGAAAAGACTCTGGTGTTGGGAAAAATTGAAGGTAGGAGGAGAAGGGAATGACAGAGGATAAGATGATTGGATGGCATCACCGACTCTATGGACATGAGTTTGAGCAAGCTCTAGGAGTTGGTGATGGACAGGGAAGCCTGGTGTGCTGCAGTCCATGTGGTCGCAAAGAGTCAGAAAAGACAGAGCGACTGAATAAACTGAACTTGAAAGTAAAGAAATAGACCATAAATTATTTTAAGAAGTGATCTTCTCACTAGAGTAAAGGAATACCATTTCAGATGAATTCCAGAGAAATATCTTTTGAGGGACAGAATTTTATCAGTGGGTTACATTCGGACCTTAATAATAAAAGGTTAATACAGGGAACAGAGGTATGTGAACTAAGTTTGTGTAAAATTTATGAGAGGGTGTTAGAGGAAGAAGTTCTTGAGATATTTGTCTGAAGTTATCTAGGAAGGAGAAGACAATTAAGTTAGGTGCTTCTTGCATGACTCACAGGTGGCTGAGGGCATACTAGCCATACCCATATCAACAGTGTGTCAGCTGCCCATAAAGAGTGTAGCTTGGGTGGAGTCTGGGATTTAGTCGTCAAAACTGAGTCCAAGATTCTTCAAGTAATTTAACAGAGGCTGAAACCCAAAATTATGAATAAATATTGAATTTGGAACTGTAGATGGAAACACTGGAACAGAGAAATTATTAACAGCCAGGTTTTTTACATGGTTATGTTAAGTACCATCAAAAAGAGCAAAAATAGAAGGCAGTATCTAGAAATGCAACAACACAAAGTCTATCAGAAATTCTATCTGAAAGTGAAGTCTTATAATGTGACTAAAATTTAAAAAATCAAATACATAATATAACAAGAAAAGGTGAAGAAAATTACTCTCATTGGCTGTCTTCGTACATCTCACACTGGATTTCTAACATGATAGACACTGGAACCCAGTACTAGGAACCCAAACTTAAGCATAGATAAATATTAATATTTGGTTCACACTGTACTTTAATACATATAGGTTTTTATTTATTAATTCATATATTTGCCTTAGTTTTCCTTTAGGACAATAAACTAACTGAAGACAGGGATCTGGTCATCTTCTGTTTAACAATGTCTGCTAGAAACTTACCAAATGTTTTCTTACTCACCTAATACATGCTATTCACATGGAGTAATAAATTAATTTTATTGAGCAGATGGATAAAGTGCTCATTGTTGTGCAAAGGCTGTGCATGTGTCCTGTGTACCATTAAAATACTTAACATTGTGATTTAAATAGGTTCAAAACTTTATGACATTCTAATTAGCCACAACTTAAATTCTATTATCAGGTCCACCTTTATAAGACTATTAGCCAACATACCCTTTGTATTACTAGGCTAAAAAGGCTTTCCATTCTGAAAAGAGATATTTATATAATACAGCTATTATACCAGGTGCTTCTGGTAAAAGGAAGCAAACTATGACCTCTCTCACCAGCAAGATGAAGTCTCCTGTTTTCACAACAGAATGATGTTTGATCATAAAGCTAGAATGTGTGTGGGCTCTAAGAAATTTCTGCTTCCTTCTTTCTCTTTCTGTCTTTCTTTTGGCACCAATTTACAACCAGTAAAATCTGGCATGAAATTAGCTTCAGAATGTGTCTAAATGAATTAGAGATTATTTAATGAATTATAATATATACAAATATAAATTATACAATTTATTTAAAATCATTTATTCTCAGCAAAATCAAACATATCATTGAGTTTACATAGAAATACAATTTGAAACTGGATCTTCATAAAAATGCACTGGTGAAATAAAATGTTCATAATTAATGACCAATTATATATACTATTTAATCATGCCAGTAGCAGGATTGATTACATTTAAAAATTGGTAAAGTAACTTATTTTAAATGTGCAAAGTACTCTGTTGTGTTGCCATTGATAATAAATTGCCACTAAATATATACCTATTACATAAAGCTTTTTAAAGTACAATAAAAATACAAATTCTATCTGTTAAAAAAAGCCATTGATAGGGCTTCTAAACATCCTCATTATACAAATTCCAAAATACTATATGACAAACAAAATTATAAAGACTCTTCTTTATGAAACATATACTACCCTCTAATTAAGGTACAAGTGAACAGATAACAGAAAACAAACAGGAAGGCTTATACAGACCATAGAATATTACGAAGATACATACAAATATAATATTGCATAAGCATATTTGATTTCTGTTCCTAGTAAATGTACCTTTAGCACATGAAGAAAATTCTCATGACTAAAAGAAAAGAAAAATTTTTGAGATCTACCTTCTATCTAAGCTCACATTTTCATTAATTTAATTTACTTTTCTTATAATGAGATGAACCACATTATATTTTTGCTGCACTCCGTATAGAATCTGTTACATGACGGGTGAAGATGTATAAAACAATTTTTTTTAAAAAAAGCTAAAGTTCACTAGCACAAGAATCAGGTGCAATAAAATGTTATTGTTCAGGTTAAAACTAAACTGAGCAGTAATTCCATTCATTTCAAAAATGAGTTCCTGACTTAAGCAGAAAAAAAACATTACATTTGCTAAATAATATTGATAATTCATAAAGAATAGGTGCCATCGATTTTTTTAAAGTATCAGAATTAATGGGCTATCACAAAATAAATCTTGGTGAGAAAATATTTTAATCAAGGGAGAAATATAAGAAGAATAGTCTTATTCAGTGTGAGAAAAAAATTATTTGGTAAAGTAAATATGGGTAATAGATGCTGCAACTATAGACAGTATATATTCCAAATCAATTTTAGGAAAAACCAGATCAAATGACATTTAGATGTTTAGTAATGTAACTTGTCTTGATAGAAACTAAATTTTAAGTCCTTTGTGAATAGCAAGCTTTCATTTTTCCACAATCTTTATGTATGAAATAAAATATTTAGAGTATAGCTGATAATAATAACTAACATTATCACCTTGCACTTAGTAATAACAACTCTAAACACATCTAGTTTAATTATTATTGGGATTTATATTTTGTTATCTTACCTGTTAAAAATGATATGGTGGTGTTATATTCAGAGTTTACCTTTTCCCAATAATATGAACAACTTTTCATACATAAAATGGTATCTGTCTAATGAATGGTAGCATGTTTATTGGTTTGAATATAGAACATATTTAGTTTGGCATTGGTATATCTCTCGGGATTCTGGAAGGTATCATTAAGGTATGGCTTTTAATTAATAATAAACTAGCAGCCTAGAGTATGAACATAAATTTAAAGAAGCTAATTGTTTAGAACTCAGACAAAGGCAGATATTTGGATAATTTGCCTCTCAATTATAAATTATTCTACAAACAAACTGAAAGGAACATAAAAGTATGATTTAATTTACAGTAAGTTTTTAAAGCAAAATGTTACAGATCAACAGTGAATAAATCAGGAAATTTTACTGAAATAATTCTCAGAAAGTTAAGAGACTCAAAAATATATTGGCACATTTATAATACCTGACATAAGTAATAATGACTGATATTTTTATGTATACAAAACAATTTTAGCAGATTCAGGACCTCTTGTTCTTTACATCAGCACCTGCTGTCTAAAGGGTCGAGACAAAATACTGTGCCTTCAAGAGTTAGTCCCATTTTGAACCCCTCCTGTAAAACAAAGTAAAATCATTAAAATAGGAAACTCTCATAGAACAAACAAATCTGTAAATGAAAAAGACTATGAACAAAAGTTGAAATCTTCATGCTTTGATTAAAAAAGAAAGAATTAAATATCAAATGTTGAATTGTCAAATTTGTATCAAGTATTTTATATCCATTAACATTTTAAATGTTTTAAATATACATGAGGTTAGCATCCATAAGCTAGCTAGGCAGCATGTTAAAAAGCAGAGACATTATTTTTCCAACAAAGGTCCGTCTAGTCAAAGCTATGGTTTTTCCAGTAGTCATCTATGATGTGAGAGCTGGACTATAAAGAAAACCTGAGTACAGAAGAATTGATGGTTTTGAACTGTGGTGTTGGAGAAGACTCTTGAGAGTCCCTTGGACTGCAAGGAGATCCAACCAGTCCATCCTAAAGGAAATCAGTCCTGAATATTCATTGGAAGGACTGATGCTGAAGCTGAAACTCCAATACTTTGACCACCTGATGCGAAGAACTGACTCATTTGCAAAGACCCTGATGCTGGGCAAGATTGAAGGTGGGAGGAGAAGGGGATGACATAGGATGAGATGGCTGGATGCCATCACCGACTCTATGGACATGAGTTTGAGTAGGCTCTGGGAGTTGGTGATGGACAGGGAAGCCTGGGGTGCTGCAGCCCATGGGGTGGCAAAGAGTTGGAGACGACTGAGCAACTGAACTGAACTGAGCAACCATAAAAGACAGAAGAAAACAGAACTATGTGGAATTAATTTTAAGACTTAAATGTTTCTTTTCAGTAAAGTCTACTTTATGTCATTCTACTGTAGCTTAAAAAGACTCCTTGACTTTAAAGGTCAATGTTCATTTAGGTATAAGCACAATAGCTAGACCTCAAGTTGATGACAGTTTAATAGTTTTCACTTTTCTTTCTTTCTTTAATAGTTTTCATCTTTCTTTCAGTGAAAGGTTTTCACCTTTCTTTCAACGAAAGGTTTTCACCTTTCACTGCCCAGAGCCTGGTAAAATAAACTGTGCTGCATTTAGGAATTGCAGTGCTGTATACTATGTAGGGGATCCTATGGTGGCACAGTACTGCAGACCACTTTGCCACGGAAAAAGCTTCCTCTACAGCTTCCTGGTTACTCAGTGGTAAAGAACCCACCTGCCAATGTAGGAGATGCTGCTTCAATCTCTGCATTGGGAATATCCCCCGTGTTGCAGGGAAGAAGCCAATTTTGACTCCATGTTGGAAGCTGTTTCTTTGACTTGCTTTTATTATAATCATGCTAAATGGCTTGCCTGGAGGACCCTGCTCCTCTGCTTGACAGTAAACTAAAGTGCCTTTGTTTAGCTCATGGAGAGACAGTTTGTTCCTGCTCACCTGTGAATAGAAGAGATTAACACACCCCCTTCTGAAGGCTGGACATTCCCTTGGAGATGTTTTGCAAGACTGAAGACCCTTTCACTTTACTTCCCACTGCATCTCCCTCTCTATTCTGCCTTTTGATGTTAATTCTTTATTGATTCTTCTTCTCTGATCTATAAAAGAACCTGGCATCCAGACCCCAAGAAGATGGTTATTTTGAGGCGCTAGCATTCCATGTTCTCAGTCTGCCAGCTCCCTGATTAAAGTCTCTTCCTTGCCTCAACACCTTGTCTCTTGGATTCATTGGCCTATTGTGCGGTGAGCAGAGCAAGCTTGGACTTGGTAACATCTGGAGAAGGAAATGGCAAGTCACTTCAGTATTCTTGCCAGGGAAATACCATGGACAGAGGAATCTCAAAAGAGTCAGACATGATTAAGCGACTAAACAATTAGTTTTGCAGTTGCTTGCATTTGCAAGTTATTTGAATTCCACTCACCCCAGCATGTTTTAGCATCTTCCCTGGTGGCTCAGATGGTAAAGAATCTGCCTGCAATGTGGGAGACTAGGGTTTCATCCCTGGGTGGGGAAGATCCCCTGGAGAAGGAAACAGCAACCCATTCCAGTATTCTTGTTTGGGAAATCCAATGGATAGAGGAGCCTGGTGAGCTACAGTTCATGGGGTCACAAAGACTGAGAGGCTAACACTTTCTCGTAGCATGTTTTAAATGCTTCTGGAAGTTAAACTGCCTTTAATTTATTAATAGCAAGGACCCAATTGCTGTGAAAAAATTTTTTTTCAAAGAGTTTTAGTAAAAATTCAGTGTCCTTCTCTCCTCAAACCTCTCTTCTTTTCTGCATAAAGTAATTGAATGATGGACCATCTCTGGCCTTACTATCTCTCCCTTACCCATTCTTGCCCATAAAATGAAATGTAGACAGCAGTCTGTTCCTGAGGAAAAGAAAATCTCTTTCAAAGAGAAGGCTTTTGTCCTCTGTTCTGCTTTGTCTTTCGTTTCATTAGATGGCACCTACCTGTGTGCCAGCCAAATGCATATTCATTTGCATTTCCTCAAATGAATTTGAGGAATTTGAGTGACCTTCATATAGAATTGGTATCTAATGTACTTTTATTATAAATCCAATGCAAACAGTATCATATAGAGGAAGAGAATCATTACAAAATGCCAGCCACACCTTTTTTGCTATTAGTGTTTAGAGAATGCTCTTCATTATGTCTATAGCAAAAAGTCCATATTGCAATACCATCACTTTAATGGTATTTCAAAACTACTTCTCATTATTTGAAACACAAATTCTATTTAGTTAAGTAAAAGTCAGAGTACTTACCATTTATTTAAAAGCCTATTCTTGTCACAAGCAGAAATATTTTGCCACCTGCATGCATATTTTTTAAACAGCTGCCAAATAGTTAGAAAAGTCGATACTTAAACCAAAAATATTGTAAATAAACTTCTTTTTAATATATTTTATTTGGATATCTGAGGATTTATGTACTATATCATCTTCTGGAATATTATTAGATAGATAGACAAGTACTGTGGCTATGCATTACCTTTGCAAAGATTTGATATCATTGTTTTTAAAATGTTATCAGTTCATTCTGAAATTAAACCACTATCACTTGAATTACCCTGAAAATATAATTTATCAATGTGCTATTACTATAGGAAAAGCAGAATAGTAATCAAAGTAAGATAGGAGATGATCATTATTTCAACAGCAGCAAAAAATATTTGTATATTAATTACAAGAATATCTCCAAGTTTTTATAAGGATCCTTTTGGATTTCTTTTGGATTAACTTAATTATCTCTTTTGATAGACACATTGTCACATGGCTTCTTGGTTTTCTTTTCTCCTAAAATAAAATTTCCCACACTATTTTCTGACCCTTCCCCTCTGGGTGTCATTTAGTAAGCCATGATTTAACAAATGCTCAGTCCTTCTAAAGTTCCATATCCTCTTGAATTTGAAACCTCTGAATGAAAATAAGGCTTATTTAACTTATGTAGGGATGGAATGGAGACTATAATTAATATCACACACAATAATGATTTTATTATCAATATGTTATTAATAATATATGTTATATAAAATGTTGTCCCCAATTGTATTTTCTTACTTTGAAATAGAAAAGTATATCAAGGAAGAAAAAAATCACTCATATGTAATAATTAACATGTTGAAGTATGTCCTTTGACTCTCCCTTTTTTCTACCTATAAATTTAAAAAATAATTTAATAATATAACTATATATTATATATAACATTTATTTGATGTATTACATACATTATATATAAATTTCTGTATTCTTTTTTTTACTCTTAGCAGAACAAATTTCTTTGAGTCCATGTAAAACTAATTTGATGATTTCATGGTGTTTTATTTGTTTCCTGTATTTTATAATTTTAAATAAGGTTGACTGGATGTTCCTATGCATAGAGATTTTCCATATTCATAGTTATTTTCTCTTTAGGATAGATTGCATTAAACTTTTTGATACCACATAGAAATACAAGTATTAGCAACAAATTATTGCCCAAGGGATGCTATGAACTGATCTTGACCCAGCAATGATTTAGAGTGCTTGTTTCATTACACTTTCATTTGCTCTCATATTAGTAAAAAATAAAATGCTTAATTTGCTGATCTAAAATAGCATTTATAGCTGTTAATTTGTATGTTTTCTTTGATTAGATTTAACATGCCTACAAGTACGTAGCCATTTGTGGTCCTTTGTGAGCAACTGCCTTTTTATCTGTTGATTATTTAGTTTCCTTATCATTTGTCTAATTATTTTAATTATAGATACACAATATGGTTACATTTTTTAAAACAAAATTAAAAGAAGTATAGAAGTTTTTCTACAAGAGACTGCATGTACATATTTTCCTTATAAAAATTTCTTTATAATTCAAAAGTCTGATAAGTATGTAATTGCATTTCAAATATTTTAAACTGCCCAAGGCTTCTAAAACTTATCTGAATATTTGTTGTATAT
The DNA here is from genome assembly GCF_054371585.1 of Giraffa tippelskirchi. Classification (NCBI taxonomy): domain Eukaryota; kingdom Metazoa; phylum Chordata; class Mammalia; order Artiodactyla; family Giraffidae; genus Giraffa; species Giraffa tippelskirchi. The sequence goes on from NC_137277.1 coordinate 70,710,424, forward strand.
TTCAGCTTTACACTGATCTTCCAAATTATTAACCAGTTGAATTAACATCACTTAATGCAAAATTCATTCATCTTTCATTGACTTACCATGGTTCTTTTCTAACATGTTAAATTATTATGGTGAATAAGGTACACTTCTGGGATATCAATTCTATTACACTCATTTGTCTGCCAGTGACATATAATGAGAAGTGTAAATTATACACTTCTCATTATATACAAATCAGATACACACATAATTGATTTCAAATAAATATCTAATTTTCTAAAAATTTATAAAAAATATGGCTTAATAGTTCTGCTTAAATTCTTACATTCATGAGATGTTTCTTCGATTTCCTCTGTAAATAAGAGAGTAAAATCCAAAATTTCAGTATGCTTAGCTTAATATAATTTATATGCGTGCATGCTAAGTCGCTTCAGTTGTACTGACTCTTTGCGACGCTATGGACTATAGACCACTAGGCTCCTCTGCCCATGGGATTCTCCAGGTGAGAATACTGCAGTGGTTGCCAGGCCCTTCTCTGGGGGACCTTCCCGACCCAGGGATCCAACCTGAAGCCCATTATGTCTCCTGGCATTGCAGGAGGATTGTTTACCATTAGCGCCTATACTGTATTAAATTTTTACATTATATGGAAAGATAAAAATAGTAACTAAATGTGTGCATTCAATTAGTCAGGCTAACAAGATTAATAACGAAAGTTGTCATAGATTTTAGATAAAATATTATTTTACTTTAGTTAAACTTGCAAACAAATCATGGATTAAAAGAAACAGACAAACAATGAAATGGACAATGCAACAGTGACTAATTCATTGAAAAAAAACTTCAAAATATGAGTATAAACCTCTTTAAACACAACTAATAATCAGACATATCCATGTGAACTGATATTTGAATATTTATTAAATAAAGCATGCAAATATTAAGGTTTAACTTCAAGAAGCCATAACTTATTTAAAATATGAAAACGATATACCAACCATCTCTGGCGCTACCAACCACGAAAGCAGAAAAGAATGAGAAAGACATTAAGAAATAACAAAAACAAAAGCAAAAAATACCACAGTGTAACATTATTTATCTAACACATGTTAAATCATTCCAATACAGTGTTTCTCAAACTAGGTTCCTACAAAAATCTGGAGATATAGGCTTACCTTCAAAAATCTATAGAAAACATTTGCTGTGTGAAAATCTAAAAAAACATTAGTAGCAATTCCTTGTGGTTCTTATAACCTTTGAGAACAAATACTACCATATCAGTGTCCATGTTTTTGTCTATTCCTACAAAAACATTAGCTCCAAGGTAGAATAAGCATAATTGATAAAATTAATGAAAAGGTAAACAAGTTATTTTCATATGAAATAAATAAAGCATTATCACTAAATAATCATACACTATTTGCATGAAGTCTCTTAGTATTTGAACTATAGAGAAGATGTGCAGAAACTGTGTCATCAAATAAGATACATGCTGATATCAACAGAAGTGTGATGTCGGTGGTTTTAGCTTCAGCTGAGTAAAATAATCCATGCTATTACATTAAAATTTGTAATTAGAATTTTATTAGGTGCTATAATTTTGCTTTTAATTGATAAGTTTTGAATTAACAGTTATATAAGATCTGTAAGGATAAAATGCTTTTTAACTTTTTGTAAATATTTATGAAATGTTATAATAAAAGTTTCAGTCAGTATTAAGGATTTAAAATAATTTTTTATGCAAAAGGGAATTATAAATCATTCAACTTGAGAAATTTTTATTTTAACCTATTCTTAAAAAATCTCAAGATATGTTAAACAATCCAGCGTTTAAGATAGAGAGGTATTATTACATCTGGAATAATAATGAAAATCACATAATACTTAAAAAACTGCTTCATACCTTCAGTCCAAAATCAGTTAAAGGATATTTATGATCTTTCTAAGAAGTAGTGTTTTATCAGTGTTAGAAGATCATAATCCACCTCTTAATTTTTTTTCCAGGAAATAAATCATAGAAGAGTGAGTATATTCTCCAGGCCGAATAAGTGAATTTATCACATCTTCTCTTTATCACATCTTTTCAGTCAGCTTCATATAAGCTGATTGATATAATGAGCTGATCTCTGACTGCATTCTACCACATACATATTGTCTTTTTTGTGAAAAATAGGATATAATAACTTCATCAAGATAAAAGGAAATATAAAGAGAAGACCTTATTATAGTGCTTATAATGCCAATTATTAATCATGGCCCACTACACAAAATATCTTCAAACTTTCAGAACAATTCAGAATTGAAAAATAAAAGAGAGAAAAAGCAATGAAAATGCAACTGGTCTACATTCCTTAACAAGTTGTCTTTTGGTGTCTGCTGCTTCAAAAAGAGCCCAGAAGAGCCCACAATGCTTCCTTCTTCTTTTACATCCCCACCTTCTTTGGAATTCTTGGTTTTAGCTAAAAGCTTTAATCTTTTTTAATTAATTGTGGTACATGGTTTATAACATTATATAAATTTCATGTGTGCAACATGTATTTCAACTTCTGTATACACTACAGTGTGATCAAAAGTTTAGTTTCCATCCATAATCATACAGTTGACCTCTTTTACAATGATTCCTTTAAAAGACTGATTTCACTCTTACAAAGCATTTCCTTCATTCACCCATTCACAATTTTGAAATTCATAATTGTTTTAAAAGACTGAGATCAAATCTTAAAAATCTAATGCAATGACCTTTTAATTTTTGGATTTTGAATAATCAACTCATGAAGAATTCATGCAATTTTGTATCAAAAAGATGCACCACCTTATTGCCACTGTAAATTGCACCATTAAGAACAAAACACAACAAAAGCTTATCTTTAGCATCTGAGTATTTTTACAGCTAAATGTATATTGTTATTTTAAAGCAATTATTTTAAGTAAGTTGATAATAGTTCAAGGGAAGGGTAACTATAGTATATAACATTATCTAAGAACCACAGAAAAGAGAAAAAAAGATTATGGGCCAATCTGTTAAAATAGTCACCTGCATCTCATCTAATTTTGATTGAATGTCTGGCGGGAAATCCCCTGCTCCACAGTTAAATGGGTCAAAAGGTTCTGCTCCAAACAGGTCCCGTTCTAAAAGGAAGAAAATAATATAGTAAATGAAATGATAAGGAGTGAGTTGAGGTAAGGTAAGTTCAGTCATGTCCAACTCTTTGTGACTCCATGGACTGCAGCCCGCCAGGCTCCTCTGTCCATGGAGTTCTCTAGGCAAGAATACTGGAGTGGGTTGCCTCGCCCTCCTCCATGGGTTCTTCCTAGCACAGGGATCAAACCCAGGTCTCCCCCATTGCAGGCAGATTCTTTACCAGCTGAGCCACCAGGGAAGTCCTAAGTTTCAAAGCAAGATTAAATAAAGAAAAACCTGCATAACCAAATGAGCCTCTATCCACAGTAGTTCAAGACCAAAAGGAAGCAAAGATCCATTTTTATGACGATTTAAAAAATATATGGTGGCAAAGGACGATTATTCAGAGAGGTTTTTATGCCTTAAGTAAGAAATAGCAAAATCACCAAATGTTTGATAATTAGCATATTTCGATATCTACATTTTACCAAAGCAATTTATTCTCTTTTACATTTTTACTCACTTTTGAAGCAATTTAAATGTACTGAAATTAATGTATTATTCACTGAAACTTCCCTATTTCATTTATTGATGACCCTGCAACACAATAGTGACACAATATGTAGGACCTGGTAGATTAGTAAGTAGCTTAACTCATAGTTCATGCACTTTAACCTCACCCTTTAGCCAGAAAAACAATTAAGGAACAATACCTTGTGCAACATGAAATCATATCCCCTTCGGTAACCAACCGAGACAACTTCTCTAAAAATGTCTCTTCTCCCCCACACACATTTTTTTTAAAAAATTGCAGTAATGGGGACTATCTGGCTGTCCAGTGGGTAAGACTCCAGGCTTCCAATGAAGGGGGAATGGGTTCAATTCCTGGTAGAGAAACTAAGATCCCACATGCCACGTGGCCAAAAAAAAAAAAAAAAACAAAAAACCACGCACAGTAATAGAATATCAAAAAGATCCCTGTGCATATATTTTGAAGTATATGTTGCAATGTATACTTCAAAATATATAGACAGGGAGTTTTATATATTCTATGGCTTATTATATGACAAAATTTTTAAAAGAAATTTCTTTCCTCTGAATAAATTCAAAGCCAGTCTTAAATGACAAAAAATTAAACTATCTATAGGCAATAAAAATTATAATGTAGCAAGATTTTCAATTTTCAGTTCAGTTGCTCATTTGTGTCTGACTCTTTGCGACCCCACTGACTGCAGCACGCCAGGCTTCCTTGTCCATCACCAACTCCTGGAGCTTGCTCAAACTCAGGTCCATAGAGTCAGTGATGCCATCCAACCATCTCATCCTCTGTCGTCCCCTTCTCCTCTTGCCTTCAATCCTTCCCAGGATCAGGGTTTTTTCTAAAGAATCACTTCTTCACATCACATCAGGTGTCCAAAGTATTGGAGTTTCAACTTCAGCATCAGTCCTTCCAATGAATACTCAGGACTGATTTCCTTTAGGATGGACTGGTTGGATCTCCTTGCTGTCCAAGGGACTCTCAAGAGTCTTCTCCAACTCCAGTTCAAAAGCATCAATTCTTTGGCACTCAGCTTTCTTTATGGTCCAACTCTCACATCCATACATGACTACTGGAAAAAATCACAGCTTTGACTATATGGGCCTTTGTTGGTAAAATAATGTCTCTGCTTTTTAATATGCTGTCTGCTGCTGCTGCTGCTAAGTCACTTCAGTCGTGTCCGACTCTGTGCAACCCCATAGACGGCAGCCCACCAGGCTCCGCCGTCCCTAGGATTCCCCAGGCAAGAATACTGGAGTGGGTTGCCATTTCCTTCTCCAGTGCATGAAAGGGAAAAGCGAAAGTGAAGTTGCTCAGTCATGTCCAACTCCTAGCGACCCCATGGGTCTGCAGCCTACCAGGCTCCTCCACCCATGGGATTTTCCAGGCAAGAGTACTGGAGTGGGGTGCCAAATATGCTGTCTAGATATCTTTTAATTTCATGGCTGAAGTCACCATCTGCATTGATTTTGGAACCCAAGAAAATAAAGTCTGTCACTGTTTCAATTGTTTCCCCATCTATTTGCCATATGCCATGATCTTTGTTATTTGAACGTTGAGTTTTAACCCAGCTTTTTAAACTCTCCTCTTTCAATTTCACCAACAGTCTCTTTAGTTCCTCTTCACTTTCTGCCATAAGGGTGATGTCACCTGCATATCTGAGGTTATGGATATTTCTCCCAGCAATCTTGATTTCAATTTGTGCTTCATCCATTCCAGCATTTCTCATGCATATAAGTTAAGTAAGCAAGGTGACAGTATACAGCCTTGACATACTCCTTTCCCAATTTGGAACCAGTCCGTTGTTCCATGTCTGGTTCTAACTATTGCTTCTTGACCTGCATACAGATTTCTCAGGAGGCAGGTAAGGTGGTCTATTATTCCCATTCATTTAAGAATTTTCCACAGCTTGTTGTGATCCACACAGTCAAAGGCTTTAGTATAGTCAGTAAAGCAGAAGTAGATGTATTTATGGAATTTTCTCACTTTTTCTATGATCCAACAGATGTTGGCAATTTGATCTCTGGTTCCTCTGCCTTTTCTAAATCCAGCTTGAACATCTGGAAGTTCACAGTTCACATATTATTGAGCCTTGCTTGGAGAATTTTGAGCATTACATTGCTAGCGTGTGAGATGAGTGCAATTGTGTGCTAGTTTGAACATTTTTTGGCATTGCCCTTCTTTGGGATTGGAATGGAAACTGACCTTTTCCAGTCCTGTGGCCATTACTAAGTTTTCCAAATTTGCTGGCATGTTGAGTGCAACACTTTCACAGCATCATCTTTTAGGATTTGAAATAGCTCAGCTGGAATTCTATCACCTCCACTAGCTTTGTTCTTAGTGATGCTTCCTAAGGCCCACTTGACTTCACACTCCAGGATGTCTGGCTCTAGGTGAGTGATCACACCATCATGGTTAGCTGTGTCATTAGTATCTTTTTTGTGTAGTTCTTTTGTGTATTCTTGTCACCTCTTCTTAATATCTTCTGCTTCTGTTAGGTCCATACCATTTCTGTCCTTTATTGAGCCCATCTTTGCATGAAATGTTCCCTTGGTATCTCTAATTTTCTTAAAGTCTTTCCCATTCTATTATTTTCCTCTATTTCTTTGCACTGATCACTGAGGAAGGCTTTCTTATCTCTCCCTGCTATTCTTTGGAACTCTGCATTTAGATGGATATATCTTTCCTTTTCTTCTTTGGTCATTGTGGAGAGTTTCTACAAAACTTGGTCCACTGGAGAAGGGAATGGGAAACCACTTCACTTTTCAGGAAACCATATTTTCTAAATTAAATGCTTTGTAAGAAGAAATATTTATTTACTTGAATTCTATTAATAACATATTCTCAACCATTCTATGACTCCCATTATGAAAGATTGTTACATACCTCACTGCAATTTTTTTTTTCAGATTCATGTACTAAATAAGTTAAGAAAAGTAAAATGCTTAGAATTTTCTGGTGCTGGTAAGTACTACATAAATAAGGACAAATCATTTACATCCAAATAAAGTCACTTTTAAGAATGAAAGGAATGTTACCAATAGTTTCATCAGGATGAAAGGTATAAGCCAGGGCAGTTCTAAATGAATGGGGATTTACTTTTACCTTAGGTATAACGGATGGGTGTTATTATTAGTGTTGGTATTTATTTTCCTCAGTCTGATGTGTATTATAGGCAATAAATCAGAATTTGGAGAAACTTTTTTTTTGGAAGAGTATCCTGGATACACATTAACAGGATACACATTAAGCGATGCTTTACACATGGTAGAAAGAAGTGAATTAACAAAGACAATGGTCTGTCAGGAGAGACAGAGATTCTCATTACACAGGTCCTCTAAAGTTGAGACTCAAAATCATCAGAGATTTCAGATGGGCTTAAGGGATTCTTTTAAAATTTCTAAAGTACAATGCAAATTTTGTATGAGTGAGCATGTTGTGCTTTTAGGTGAAAGAGGTTTAACTTTAAATTTATCATATTCTTTGGGTTCCATAAACCCCCCACAAGTTAAGAAACTACTAATTTAAATATCAAATATATTAATATCATGCAAATTAATAAACAGAGCATTTTGGCATATTTTGGTCAACTCAGATGGATCTAAAACCCATAAAAAATCATGTAAGTCCAATTTTCAATTTAAAAAGATCTAGTATGTAATTAATAACATGAAAATTATTTAATCTAATGCAAGAGCAAAAGGACAAAAATAGGTGATATTTCATTTGGTCATTCTTTCCTTTGTCAACTAAACATTTATTGGACACAGTATGTGCCTTACATTTTGCTAGGCGGTGGATTAAAGCAGTGAGGAAAGGACTTTCCAGCCAAGTGCCTTCTCTCATATAATTATAACCAATTAGGAAATATGATATGAAACAAATTAATTAAAACCTCATATGTATTCAAAGATCAAAAATATGCTCTGGAGAACTACTAGTGATCTCAGGCAGTAAGGAGAAAAACTAAGGAAGAGTCTTGTAGGTTTCTGCTTTCATATATTTAGAACATAAAGAAAAGTAAATGAATGAATACATTTAAGATTTCATTTAAAGAAAAAGTCGTAATACTAAAACCCCATTGGATTAGAGTTTTAGACAATTTTACAATTACAATTGAGTTGAACAATCTGTCCTTAAATTGTTAGTATAGATAGACAAACAGACAATTGATAGATGGTTTATAGATAGAAAGAAATGACACAGTAGTAATAAAAACTCCATATCTATCTAACTATCATCTATTATCTATCTAGTCTTTCTATCTATTGATATATTGTTGTATTTACTAAACTCCAACATCAGCATAGGTAGACATTAAAAAATATATCAGGGTGTGATGTCAGTTTCTCAGTAATAAGTTCCTTAAAACAATTTAACTATCTCTACATAGATTTTCCAAAGATGTTTCAAACTCACAAATGTCTAAAAGAGATCTCCTTCACTTTCTCCCTCTCTATCTCAATTTTTCTCATTAACAGCATTCGGTCTCTACGTCAATTTTTCTCATTAACAGCATTTGGTCTGAAATCCTGAACTGTAATTGATTTTGAACTCTCACTCATCATCCTGATGGATAACTCTCAATTACCATTCCTTCTAAATGTCTTAAAATCTATTCACTCTTCTCAATTTATATTCTATTTGGTTTTAAGTTGTCCATTGTGGATACACAGCTAACTTATATTTCAAAATCTAGTGTGTATGCTAAACAAATGCCTATTGAATTAAATAAGTGAATGAGAAAAAGAGTCACAAAATCAGAGGAGGTAACAAAAAGTGGTAAAAGAAGAGATCTGCCTGCAATGCAGGAGACCAGGGTTTAGTCCACAGGTCGGGAAGATCCCCTGGAGAAGGGACTGGCTACCCACTCCAGTGCTCTTGCCTGGAGAATTTCATGGACAGAGGAGCATGGCAGGCTACAGTCCATGGGGTCGCACAGAGTTGGACATGACTGAGTGACTAACAGTTTACACTCTCAGCATTTTCACAAACAGAGATGTGGGACACTCACGAGGACAAGAAACACCCCATTTTGGCATGATTTTCGATCATGACATGTATGTTATGGGTTATTTCCTTGAAAAAATATTTTGCGTCAACACAAAATATAATCAGAGGAATTTAAATATGCTATATTTCAACTTACATAGTGAAATATTTTTGTACATTGACATAATATTATTACTTTGCATTTACAAATTAGCCCTCTGAAATTTACTGAATGCCTAAAATGCGCAATGCACTTTGTTAAGTTCCACAGGGCAAATAAACTATAGACTCTGAAATACTTCATAGCCTTAAGTTAAAACTTCAGAGCTACATTGAAAATGTCTTAAATGTGAACCAGAGAGGAAGCAATAAAGCATAATATGTAAAACTCTTTTCTTCAGTGACCCTTTGGATTTGCTGACTGATCATGACCATTGGAAACCATTCTTTCACTTCCTGTGACAGGGCACAGATCAAAATATAGTCAAGACACTGATGATTAGCATCTGCTAGATGCTTTCTAATTCAACAGAAAAAGACTTACATATAGAAAGACATATGGAAAGTAAATCAGAAAAGCAATGTGTTTATAGCTTTTTACATATCAAATAGAGAACTCTTACATAGAGTTATAAAGTAATCATGAAATTCATAGATTTATATATATGAAATTCATAGATTCATATGTTTCTTTAGACTACCCACATACTCTATCATAAAAATTTAAACTGATCTCTCTATATATGTCAAAGATAGTTAATTACCACCAGGGTTGTTTTTAATCATTTTAAACATATTAAAAATATAATCCCAAACACAATAAAAACATAATTAGGTGCCTTGTATTATGATGTAACTAACCTTATACCAAAATATCGTTTTTTCATGAAATAGTTTTAAATGTAAATAGAGATATCTTTAGTAGCATACTCTGACTTATAAAGTAAAATATATAATTAACTGAACTTGGTACATATATATAAACAAAAATTCTTTGGTTATTAAAATTTCTAGTAAGCTTGTTAAGATATATGATTTCACATAAAGAGTTAATTAAACATTTAAAATGTACACAAATGTAGCAAAGAATATTGGTTTGTTTAGAAAGCTTACTAATCTCGTTAGATCGACTAGGAACTGGAGGCGGCTGCATGCCATTGTGAGTAGGTATTGAAGACTGGTGTGATATTGGAGAAAATGGAATCATATCAAAGATGTCAGTAGAGGGCGACTTAGGTGTCACACTGCCTGCCTGCAATGAAGATAACATGAATTAGGGTAGTATTCCATGGAGACACATTATAATGAAAAATATTTTACATACATATAAAACACATGTAAACCCAACACATGCGGTTGAGTCATATGAACTTGCCATTCTGTAGATCAAAAATGGTTAAATAGGTAATTTCATACGAATTATTCACATATGCCAAATGCTCATTGGCAAGAAAATCTCTACAAAAATGTTATCAAAGATGATGTCAAAAATGGTGACAACATTATTCTATAGAGATGTATCTTTTATATTGGATTTTTTACATATCTAGAAAAAATTGCCATTTATACCAAAGAATTGAAAACACGTTACAAACTATTTATATAAAACCTTGATATCAGTAATGTATTTTGCATAAGATTATAAGATTTAGACAGAAATAACTGAACTTAAGTGATGCATCTTAAATATAACCATTCAAAAACAATTGATAACGATTTTAAAAAAAATACAAGGAGTCTATTTTGAGTTGTATTTATAACTCTAGTGACTGCCAACTATTATATTCATTGCAGTGACATTTATTCTTGGAATAAGTTTTCATCAGGTTTTCTATAATAAATGCTGCTGCTGCTAAGTCGCTTCAGTCGTGTCCGACTCTGTGCGACCCCATAGACTGGAAGCCCACCAGGCTCCCCCGTCCCCGGTATTCTCCAGGCAAGAACACTGGAGTGGGTTGCCATTTCCTTCTCCAGTGCATGACAGGGAAAAGGGAAAGTGAAGTCGCTCAGTTGTGTCCGACTCTTAGCGACCCCATGGACTGCAGCCCACCAGGCTCCTCCGTCCATGGGATTTGCCAGGCAAGAGTACTGGAGTGGGGTGCCATTGCCTTCTCTGTCTATAATAAATAGCTACCTTGTAAAATAAATTGTAGTCTCTAAGTATACCACCAAAATGGTTAAATTATCTGGGCCAATCTGGGCTTGGACATAATGTCAGAATGAAACAATCATCACTTTGATTGTCACACAGGGAAGAAATTATTTATATATATATTCTATATAAATTATATACAAATTATATATATATATATAAATTCTCTTTGGTTTATAGATGATATATTTTATAAAAATATATATATATAATATATATATATATAATATATATATATTTTATATCATCTATAAACCAAAGAGAATTTTCATTTTGGAGAGAAATAGGGGAAATTAACTTTTCCATAAGAACATGAAAATTGTTTAGAACTGCTTAGAGTGGTACACATTAAAATTTGTGTTTTCAGAATACATTTTTTTGATTTATAGGTGATGTAGGTAATGAAAAATAAGGCTGATTGTGTGTAAAGAGTGACTGATTTGCTATTCAGTTTACATGACTGTTACTACATTTTTTCATGCATGAAAATAAAATAGCTGATATCTCCCTTTCTTTAGCAACTTACTTTAACTTTAATAGTTTATCAGTCACAAACACTATACAAAGAGTTGGAGGTAACTTTATCCCTCAGCTCCTTCCTCCTACTCAGGAATGTTGTTCTCCTAATCAACCTCTCCCTCCATTTCCCCTGGCATCCATCTCTCTCCTCTTTGTCAGGATTTAAAGATACTCGAATCTTGATTTTGTTAAAACAAACCAACCAAAAAGCTCTTTACTCAGTGCTTCTTTATTCCTCTAGACTCTCATCTCTCTTTCTCTTCCCTATTGAAGCTGAGCTCTTTGAAGGAGGTATTACAGTTCTTGCCTGTTTACTTCATCCAATTCTCAATTAAGATCATTCTAGACTGTTCTTTTTTTTTTTTTATCACACGCCACGGCATGTGGATCTTCGTTCCCCAAACAGGGATGGAATCCAAGTCCCTTGAACATGGAGTCTAGTCTCTAGACTGCTCTTTTGGCTGAACTGTACTTAAACAGCTTTGACAGTATCACCAATAGCCTAACTTCCCAATTACCATAGTCAATGAGTCTTTTTTTTTTCTTTTTAAAATTTGTATTGGCATATAGATGATCTACAATATTGTGCTAACTTCAGGTGTACAGCAAAGTGAATCATTTATACATATACATATATCCACTTTTTTTTTGATTCTTTTCTGATGAATCCTTGAAAGTACCTGTTCTACTTTATCTTTTTGTGGATTTGGACCACCACTCTCTACTAGAAAGGCTTCCCTTGTAGCTCAGCTGGTAAAGAATCTGCCTGTAATACAGAAGACCTGGGTTCCATCCCCTAGCCTGGGAAGATCCCCTGGAGAAGGGAAAGGCTGCTGCTGCTAAGTCGCCTCAGTCGTGTCTGACTCTGTGTGACCCCATAAACGGCAGCCCACCAGGCTCTGCCATCCCTGGGATTCTCCAGGCAGGAATACTGGAGTGGGTTGCCATTTCCTTCTCCAATGGAAAGGCTACCCACTCCAAAATTCTGGCCTGGAGAATTCCATGGACTGTATAGTCCATGGAGTTGCAAAGAGTCAGACAGGACTGAGTGACTTTCACTTTCTCTACTAGAAACTCTCTGATGTCAGATGACCCAAGTATGCAAAAATGGCACATAAAGGCCCCTGATCACATCATCATTTCAAGACATACTTAATTTTTTCAATACTATATAAATGGCATATATTGGCAGAATTCAAAATAATATTTGGGATAATAAAAATAATTTTCTATTTAGCAAATTACATGAGGTCTTGGGATGCTGTTGTCACTGTCTGGCTTGGGAAGGCTCCGTTTAGAAGGTGGTGGTATTAACAGTCCCAGTGATAGTCTGGAATCAGGAGAGTTGACAGGAGTGACAGTAATGGAAGAAATATTTAGACAGGGAGATGAATCATCAGTACTATGCCAGAAAGAGGGCAAGCATCTCTGAAACCTGTGTTGCTCATGATCAGACATTTTGTGCAGCAGCTGTAAAGGAATGACAGAGAAATATACTAAGGAGAAGAAAGAAGACATGGAGGAAAAACAATATATGAAAATTTATTCATTAAAGAATATTGTGAAAATGATAAGTAATTTCAAAACAACTTTTCTAAGATTAAAACAACTAGTTTGAGTAGATTTTTTCCTATGGCAAGACCTTCAGATTCTGTGTTCTTTAATTTGATGCTTTTTCACAGAAATATTACATTTTTATATATTTAAATAAAATATTGCATTCAATATAACTTAAGAGAAAGAAGGTAGAGAGGGAAATGACAAACGCCTGAATATTTATTTCTGAGAGAGCTTCTTTGTGATGAGATGGGAGAAGGAAAAAATAGCAACAAGAAAAAATGTCAGTGGGAGTAAATAGTAAAAAGTTAAGTCTGTAGAATTTTCAAAAAGGGGTACAACACACATTTTAGATTTAATCCTCCAATCATTCTTTTAAAGTCTTAGTATTAGTAGTATTATACCATTATCATATTAAAGATAGGGGAATCAAGGCCCATGGATTCTTTGCGATTTACTCCTATGTAAGGTAAGAAGCAAAGCCAAAATTCAAAACTATCTGACTCCAGTCATCATGCCCTTTCTATAGGTAGTGAGTTCCAAGTGGTAAAATTTTGGGGGGATGGACAGAGGCATTGTTGAGTGACTTTAAATAAACCAGAGAGATACATAATAATAAACAACTGTTATAGCATACTGTATGGGGTCAGTCTTTGGATGACTTTTGGAAGCTATTTTCATTACATCATGGAAAGCTACTGTCAAATACTGAGCTGGACAGAGTTGAGCAGCCAGATGTCAGAGTGGTCAGTTAAAACAACCACACAAATGAAAGTATGTAATAATTGAGCCTTTATTCACTTACTGTGATAGTGTAAGCAAGAGGCCAAAAAGAAAGTGCTGGCTTCATCAAGGTCCAATTTTCCAATCATTCATTGGGGATGAAAGGGTAAAGGTCAGAAGCATCATTACAGAAGCAGGGCATTCTCTCTCTCTTGCCAGGGAGCCCTGAACAAAAGGTTCCTACTGGTTTGGTTTGGTTTTGGGGGAGAGGATAGGGATGCAGAGGGAAGATCAGGGAAAAGAACTGAGAGTAGAAGATACTTAAAACTGAGATTCACTGGAGAAATACCACTAGTATTTCTCTAGTGGAGTGATACCAAGGGATCATTTCATGCAAAGATGGGCACAATAAAGGACAGAAACAGTATGGCCCTAACAGAAGCAGAAGATATTAAGAAGAGGTGGCAAGAAGACATAGAAGAAATATACAAAAAAGATCTTAATGAACCCGATAACCATGATGGTGTGATAACTCATCTAGAGCCAGATATCCTGGAGTGCAAAGTGAAGTGGACCTTAGGAAGCATCGATGCAAACAAAGCTAGTGCAGGTGATGAAAGTTTATCTAGGCGATTTCAAATCCTAAAAGATGATGCAGTTAGAATGCTGCACTCAATATGTGAGCAAATTTGGAAAACTCAGCAGTGGTCACAGGACTGGAAAAGGTCAGTTTTCATTCCGATCCCAAAGAAAGGAAATGCCAAAGAATGTTCAAACTAGCGCACAATTGTACTCATCTCGCATGCTAGCAAAGTAATGCTCAGAATTCTCCAAGCTAGACTTCAATAGTACATGAACTGAGAACTTCCAGATGTTCAGGCTGGATTTAGAAAAGGCAAACTAGAGATCAAATTGCCAACATCTGTTGGATCATAGAAAAAGCAAAAGAATTCCAGAAAAACATCTACTTCTGCTTCACTGACTACACTAAAGCCTCTGACTGTGTGGATCACAACGATGAGAATACCAAACCACCATATCTACCTCCTGAGAAACCTGTATGCACGTCAAGAAGCAACAGTTAGAACTGGACATGGAACAATGGACTGGTTCCAAATTGGGAAAGGAGTAGATCAAACCTGTATATTGTCACCCTGCTTATTTAACTTACATGCAGAGTACATCATGTGAAATGCTGGGCTGGATGAACCACAAGCTCGAATCAAGACTGCCGGGGCGGAATATTCATAACCTCAGATATGCAGATGACACCACACTTACGGCAGAAAGCGAAGAGGAACTAAAGAGCCTCTTGATGAAAGTGAAAGAGGAGAGTTTAAAAAGCTGGCTTAAAACTCAGCGTTCAGAAAACTAAGATCATGGCATCCAGTCCCATCACTTCATGGCTAATAGATGAGGAAACAATGGAAACAGTGACAGACTTTATTTTCTTGGGCTCCAAAATCAATGCAGATAGTGACTGTAGCCATGAAATTCAAAGACGCTTGCTCCTTGGAAGAAAACCTTTGGCCAACCTAGACAGCATATTAAAAAGCAGAGACATTACTTTGTGGACAAAGGTCTGTATAGTCAAAGCTATTGTTTTTCCAGTAGCCACGTGTGGATGTGAGAGTCAGATCATAAAGAAAGCTGAGTGCTGAAGAATCGATGTTTTTGAATTGTGGTGTTGAAGACTCTTGAGAGTCTCTTGGACTCCTAGGAGATCAAACCAGCCAGTCCTAAAGGAAATAAATCTTGAATATTCATTGGAAGGACTGATGCTAAAACTGAAGCTCCAATATTCTGGTCACCTGATGCAAAGAACTGACTCATTTGAAAAGACCTTGATGTTGGGAAAGATTGAAGGCAGGAGAAGAAAGAGATGACAGAGGATGAGATGGTTGGATGGCATCACTGACTCAATAGACAATGAGTTTGAGCAAGCTCTAGGAGTTGGTGATGGACAGGGAAGCATGGTGTGCTGCAGTTCGTGGGGTCGTAACGAGTTGGACACGACTGAGCTACTGAACTGAACTAAGTGTCAAAATGTGTTTTCAAGACCCCCAAAAGATGGTCTGGATGAGACCGTTAATAGAGGCCTAGGCCAAGGGCCTCCAATAAGGAGGCCTGTAAATGGAGGCACCTGGGCTGAAAGGCAGCTATGTGTAAGTAACAATGTGGCTACCTGGGTGGGGCAGGGGCGGAGTCCTGGACTGCAACCCCTCTACACGGAGTGCACTAAATCTTCAGTGGTCGGGGCAGCTTTCTCCCATGAGGCTTGCCACAGAAAGATTTTGTAACTTTGTAGGGTCTGGAGGATTTGGCCTGGAGCCAGACTTCTAGGCTACAAATCACACTGCAGATATTTTTCAACACTAATAGGACTCATGGTAGCCAACACAAATCTGGCTTTTGATAAACTTCATGGTGAAAGACGCTAACTAAAATTATAGTTAGGAGAAACAACAAACTTGAAAGCATCTTTAAAGTAGAAGTCACTTCACACATTTCAGGAAGCAGAGAGGGAAGCAAGGCAGTGTAAAGTGAGAGATTTAAGTTGAGGAAAGCATTCAGTGCGAAAACAAGTCTATGATAGTCCAAATTATATAATTTATCACTATTAATACACACATGCATGCGTGCTCAGTCGCTAAGTCGCCTCTGACTCTTGTGACCCAATGGACTGTAGCCTGCCAGGCTCCTCTGTCCATGGGATTTTCCAGGCAGGAATACTGGAGTGGATTGCCATTTCCTCCTCCAGGGGCTCTTCCTGACTCAGGTATTGAACTTGCGTCTCCAGCATTGGCAGGTGGATTCTTTACCCCTGATCCACCTGGGAAGCATATTAATATGCATATACAGTTACATAGTGATTGCTCTCCCTATTGATCTTCATAGTGATCTATCTATCTATAGATATGTGTACATGTATGCATGTATGTGCATAATTTTAAGACCTATTTTATGGTCTATATAATTTGCTGTAAAATTCTGTAGTTGGTGGCAACCTTTACTTAATTATAGGTAACAACTGTAAGCTCCTGGTGGACAAAACTTTGTCTTTCTAAATATTCTATATAACAGATTACTTGGTATTGTTCTGTCAATTAATTGTTCTATAACTGTCAATTAATATTTTTATCTAATTTATACTTCAGCAACTGTTTTAACTTAAACTGTAACTTAATAAGGACATCCGAATTGAGTAGAACATAAAAAGATATTAACTGGAAGTTATCCCTGGTATCATTTGGCTTATAAATGGGAGTACTCTATATTGTTTTATGATTTGTATTAACCAAAATATATTACCAGGTTCCTCAAAGCAAACTGAAGCCCAGAAAAACCTAACTTAAAAGTGCTCTAGTGTTTTATCATAGTGTTAATATTTACATTCTATTTCCTCTGAAAAAGTATACTTATATAAATGAAGAATGTATATCATATGAAAATAATGGAATATGTCAGTACCCCATTTAAGAACTATTTTTACTGTCAATGGTAAAGCAGGGCTATCTATCAATGATTTTAGTATCCAAAGTTTAAAAATTCTAACACTAACTAATTCTTACTAGTTTCCTTTTGCATGTGCCTGTGTGCTGAGTCGCTTCAGTCGTGTCTGACTCTTTGCAACCCTATGGACCGTAGTCTGCCAGGCTCCTCTGTCCATGGGACTCTCCAGGCAAGAATACTGGAGTGGGTAGCCACGCCCTCCTCCAGGGGATCTTCCTGACAGAGGGATTGAACCCATGTCTGTTATGCCTCCTGAATTTGCAGGTGGGTTCTTTACCACTAGCATCACCTGGGAAGCCCAGTTTCCTTTTGGTCATCAGTAATCTACATTTGGTCAACTATTTTTTTGTTTGGGTCATACAGGTCTTTAAAATATTGATTCAGTTGCTTACAGGTTAGTGTTAAGATTGTACCTTAAAAATCTAGGGAGTCTGTTTAGAAGTTAGAAAATCCAGAAAGTGGGCCCACAAATTTATGTAAAAATAATTGACTGGTATTGAGAAATAGCTGTGCCTTTTAAGTTGGTGTATGCCCTCCAACTCCTCACTCTACCCCCATGGCTAGGACACACATTTATGCCACAGCCTGGGCTCTGCTGACATTTGTGTTTATGATTCTTAAGTTACAAACAATTCAACTTAGGGAATTAGATATTCCATCTGATTCCTTTTAAGAATGAAATCTAAACCCAGCATGTTTAAATACACAGACGTATTTCACAAGTGTCTGATTCTGCCCCAATCTATTAGGCCTAGTAAATAAGACTAAGAATATGTGACTACAGCCCCTAAATGGCATACAGTGGCATTTTGGGCACTGGATAAATATTTTGAATAGTATCTCTGAAGTTAAGGGTTCAGAAACTAGTCATTTTTTAATTTTCCATTTTTAAGTGCTTGAGAATATTTTTTGTTTTTAGAAATGAAATACACAGTTCAGATAAAAATGGCTTGATATTTTTTATGTTGGGTGTTGTGTCAGTATTTTGACAGATGGCTAGAAACCAAAATTTTGGAACTTTGCTACAGAAGTTGACAGCACTACCCTTTAATCCTTTTATGCTCACAATTATAAGTGCTTTGGTCTTTAGGAAGGTGCACAGGATCTGAATTATTATACTAAGGCAAATGAGGAAAGCTATGCTCAACAATTATATGTTAATTATGCAGAAGTTGTTAGGTTACTCAGACATATTAATAATGAGTGTCCATAATTAAGATTTATAGCTATTATAGTTTTAGAGCTCTCTCTTTCAGTGAGTAAAGGCTTGGTATATTAGGCCATGATGAATATTTCAACCATGATATCTGCCTAAGAATGACAATGATGAGACATCATTATGATGATAAAAGGGTTTGAATCCTATCAGTTAATATTGAATACACCTAAACAATAACAAAAAAATGCATTAAAGATTAAACATTCTCTGTTAATACCTATAGAAATATTAGAATGATATTGAAATTTTATTTTATGATGCTAGTTATTTTGGCAGTATAAATCTCCAGAGACTCTTTTAAATCATAAGACAAATAATTTCAAGATTAAAATATGATTTATCACAATCATTAAAATAGTACAATTTAAAATTCTACTTAGAATTATATTTAAAAAATAAATTCTTTGGATTCATATTTTCAATATAGATGCCTAGCTCTTCCAGGCATCTGGAGCAAGAAGAGATCAAATGACTTGATTAAGTACTCATAGTAAGAATAGGAATGAGATATATTTTTCTTTGCATTAGCCAGGGTTTACTTCTTTACAACCATCACTTGTAGAAGTAACAGTTGTCAAAGTGAAGTTGTGAATTGGTTGTCTTTTTTCTGTGGGCAACAAATGTTCTTGAATCAATGTTCATGTTTAAACTTTATGCTTTTGTTTAAAGATTCACATTTGGTTTGTTGTGTAATTGAGAGTTTTCACAATCTGCCCTTGCCCATCTTCAATAGCAGTTGAGAAAACCTCAGAGGAAGATAAATAGGCAGTTTTATTTACCCACAACGAAATACACAGTTTAGGGTATAATTTGCCCTATCAAGTCTAATCAGTGGCCACACAGTTGATTATGCAAAGGTAGACTTTTATCCAGTAACAGTTGGTTTAATTGAAAGGGAGACATTTATTTTACTCAGCAAGAGAAAGTCCAATATTTCTTAGGACTGCAATTTTATTCATTTAACTTCCTGGCAATGATCTGATTTGGTTAAAACCTTCTATAGCCAGAAAAGTAAAATGTAAGCATGCAGACACAAGAATCATGAAGAACAATTTGATTTAACTTGCTATGTCCACATCTTATAATGGACCAATCTTCTGGAGTGCTCACAAGGCTAGGAGGGCAGAATAAACCCTTTTTTCTGTTATAAATACAGGCAGCACTGCCATGTGAATGTAACAAATGGAAATCAGATTGTCCCTAGTTAATTAGTACCAAATGGTGGAAAACCCAACCTCTAATCTACTGCCAAACCACTAGAACACAGCAAACAGCACAGTCAAGCAACGGAAATTTCTCAGTGTATCTAAATGACTGTATAAAATAAAGACCCAGTTTCTAAAACCAAGGAAAAGATTTCCACAATTTCAATATGATACAGAGGTATGTAATATGGGTACTATCAAAGGATATTTCATTTGCCAGAAAAGGAACCCAAAATTGACTCATCCAAGTGGTGTTTAGGAGACTTATAAGCATTCTGGTTGTTAAGGACAAGTTTAAAGACAACATGACAATTTACACAAGAAAAGATGAAAAATAGGAGTAGGCTTTCATTTAGTATGAGGAATTGGTTTTAAGTGAAAAAGAGTTTGGGATATATAATGGTATACAGTTTTGTGGTTGGAAATGTGTTTTAATATAATAATTGTTTAATTATTATATATTATTATATAACACAATAATACTGAACACAAAGTAAGTCTCTTGTTTTCCTTAGCTAGAACTATGTGAAAGTGAAAGTGTTAGTTTCTCAGTCGTATCTGACTCTTTGCAGCCCTATGGTCTGTAGCTCACCAGGCTCCTTGGTCCATGGAATTCTCCAAAGAATACTGGATTGGGTAGTCATTTCCTTCTCCAGGGGACCTTCTTCACCCAGGGATTGAGTCTAGGTATCCTGTATGGCCAGCAGATTCTTGACCATCTGAGCCACCAGAGAAGCTAGAACTAAAATCTCACACTAAATTTTATACTGGGTATATTAACTACAATAAATAATAGTCCAAATGATGACAGAAAAAGAGTACTTTTAAATCAAATACTGTATCATGGGGATTGCCAGGTGACTCAGTGGTAAAGAATCCTCCTGCAAATGCAGAAGATATGAGTTCGATCCCAGGGTCAGAAAGATTCCTGGAGAAGGAAATGTTCTCATCTACACAGTGACTCTTTAGAGTACAAAGGTTCTCCATCTGAAACATTCTACTCAACAAGGCCTCATATTTTTAATCTATGATTTAATATAGAATAATGAGGAACTAAAGAGCCTCTTCATGAAAGTGAAAGAGGGCAGTGAAAAAGCTCTCCTAACACTCAACATTCAGAAGGCTAAGACATGGTATCCAGTCCCATCACGTCATGCCAAATAAATGGGGAAACAATGGAAACTGTGACAGACTTTATTTTCTTGGGCTCCAAAATCACTGGAGCAGTGGACAGTGACTGCAGCCAGGAAATTAAAAGACATTTGCTCCTTGGAAGAAAGGCTATGACAAACTTAGACAGCAGGTTAAAAAGCAGAGACATTACTTTGCTGATGAAGGTCTGTCTAGTCAAAGCTATGGTTTCTCCAGCAGTCATGTATGGATGTGAGAGATGGACTATAAAGAAGCTGAGCACCGAAGAATTGATACTTTTGAACTGTGGTGTTGCAGAAGACTCTTGAGAGTCCCTTGGACTCCTAGGAGATCAAACTAGTCAATTCTTAAGGAAGTCAACTCTGAATATTCATTGGAAGGACTGATGCTGAAGCTGAAGCTCCAATACTTTGGCCACCTGATGCAAAGAACTGACTCATTGGAAAAGATCCTGATGCTGGGCAAGATTGAAGGCAGGAGGAGAAGGGGACAACAGAGGATGTCCCCTTGGTTGGGGACATCCCCAACCAAGATGGTTGGATGGCATCACCAACCCAAAGGACATGAGTTTGAGCAAGCTCTGGGAGATGCTAAAGAACAGGGAAGCCTGGCGTGATGCAGTCCATGGGGTCGCAAAGAGTTGGACATCACTGAGTGACTGAAAAACAACAAATTCATTGGAAGGACTGATGCTGAAGCTGAAGCTCCAGAACTTTGGTTACCTGATGCGAAGAGCCAACTCACTGGAAAAGACCCTGATGCTGGGAAAGATTGAAGGCAGGAGGAGAAAGGGGTCAATACAGGATGAGATATTTGGATGGCATCACTGACTCAACGTACATGCAGCTGCTGCTGCTGCTAAGTCACTTCAGTCGTGTATGACTCTGTGCGACCTTGTAGACAGCAGCCCACCAGGCTCCCCCGTCCCTGGGATTCTCCAGACAGAACATTGGAGTGGGTTGCCATTTCCTTCTCCAATGCGTGAAAGTGAAAAGCAAAAGTCATGTACGACTCTTAGCGACCCCATGGACCGCAGCCTACCAGGCTCCTCTGTCCATGGGATTTTCCAGGCAAGAGTACTGGAGTGGGTTGCCATTGCCTTCTCCGCAATGTACATGAGTTTGAGCAAATGCTGGGAAATAGTGAAGGACAGGGAAGCCTGTCATGCTTCAGTTCATGGGGTCAAAAAGAGTTGGATATGAGTGAGTGACTGAATAAAAGCAGCAACAAAGGATAAACATCTATAAGATTGAAATTTCTTAATAGAAGATCTGATCCTTTAAACTATTGTTCTATGATACAGAAGGCCGTGTGGCGCTGGAGTGGTGGCTGAACATGGACATCACCAGATGGCCAACACCAAAATCAAATTGATTATATTCTTTGGAGAAGCTCTATACAGTCAGAAAAAACAAGACCGGGAGCTGACTGTGGCTCAGATCATGAACTCCTTGTTGACAAATTCAGACTTAAATTGATGAAAGTAGGGAAAACCATTCAGGTATGAACTAAATCAAATCCCTTATGATTGTACAGTGGAAGTGACAAATAGATTCAAGAGATTAGATCTTATAGACAGAGTGCCTGATGAACTATGGACAGAGGTTCATGACACCGTACAAGAGGCAGGGATCAAGACCATTCCTAAGAAAAAGAAATGCAAAAAGGCAAAATGGTTGTCTGAGGAAGCCTTACAAATAGCTGAGAAGAGAAGAGAAGTGAAAAGCAGAGGAGAAAAGGAAAGATATACCCATTTGAACGCAGATTTCCAAAGAATAACAAGGAGAGATAAGAAAGCCTTCCTCAGTGATCAATGCAAAGAAATAGGGGAAAACAATAGAATGGGAAAGACTAGAGATCACTTCAAGAAAATTAGAGATACCAAGGGAAAATTTCATGCAAAGATGGGCTCAATAAAGGACAGAAATGGTATGGACCTAACAGAAGCAGAAGATATTAAGAAGAGGGGGCAAGAATACACAGAAGAACTGTACAAAAAAGATCTTCACAACCTAGATAATCACGGTGGTGTGATCACTCACGTAGAGCCAGACATCCTGGAATATGAAGTCAAGTGGGCCTTAGGAAGCATCACTAAGAACAAAGCTAGTGGAAGCAATGGAATTCCAGTTGAACTATCTGAACTCCTAAAAGATGATGCTGTGAAAGTGCTGCACTCAATATGCCGGTAAATTTGGAAACTCAGCAGTGGCCAAAGGTCAGTTTTCATTCCAATCCCAAAGAAAGGCAATGCCAAAGAAGGCTCAAACTACTGCCCAACTGCACTCATCTCACACGCTAGAAAGTAATGCTCAATATTTTCCAAGCAGGCTTCAACAATATGTGAACTATGAACTTCCAGATGTCCAAGCTGGATTTAGAAAAGGCAGAGAACCAGAGATCAAATTGCCAACATCTCCTGGATCATTGAAAAAGCAAGAGAGTTCCAGAAAAACATCTACCTCTGCTTTATTGACTATGCCAAAGCCATTGACTGTGGGATAACAACAAACTATTGAATATTCTTAAAGAGATGGGAATAGCAGACCACCTGACCTGCCTGCTGAGAAATCTGTATACAGATCAAGATGCACCAGTTAGAACTGGACATGGAACAAGAGACTGGTTCCAAATTGGGAAAGCAGTATGTCGAGGCTGTATATTGTCACGCTGCTTATTTAACTTATATGCAGAGTACATCATGAGAAATGCTGGACTGGATGAAGCATAAGCTGGAATCAAGATTGCCGGGAGAAATATCCATAACCTCAGATATGCAGATGACACCACCCTTATGGCAGAAAGTGAAGAGGATCTAAAGAGCCTCTTGATGAACGTGAAAGAGGAGAGTGAAAAAGTTGGGTTAAAACTCAACATTCAGAAAACTGTGATCATGGCATCTGGTCCCATCACTTCATGGCAAATAGATGGGGAAACAATGGAAACAGTGACAGACTTTATTTTGGGGGGCTCCAAAATCCCTGCAGATGGAGACTCTAGCCATGAAGTTAAAATATGCTTGCTCCTTGGAAGAAAAGCTATGACCAACCTAGACAGCATATTAAAAAGCAGAGACATTATTTTGCGGACAAAGGTCTGTCTAGTCAAAGTTATGGTTTTTCCAGTAGTCATGTATGGACGTGAGAGTTGGACTATAAAGAAAGCTGAGCACCTAAGAATTTATGCTTTTGAACTGTGGTGTTAAAGAAGATTCTTGAGAGTCCCTTGGACTGCAAGGAGAGCCAACCAGTCCATCCTAAAGGAAATCAGTCCTGAATATTCATTGCAAGGACTGACGCTGAAGCTGAAACTCCAATACTTTGGCCACCTGATGCAAAGAACTGGCTCATTTTAAAAGACCCTCATGCTGGGAAAGACTGATGGCCAGAGTACAAGGGGATGACAGAGGATGAGATGGTTGGATAGCATCACCAACCCAGTGGGTATGAGCTTGAGTAAGCTCTGGGAGTTGGTGATGGACAGGGAAGCCTGGTGTGCTGCAGCCCATGGGGTCACAAGGAGTTGGACACGACTGAGCGACTGAACTGAATTGATGTTATAGAAATTCAGCTTTTTAACTTTGTATCATTTACTAAGGTAGATGGCTTGTGACCTTTTAGTTATCTATAAATTTTCCCAAAAGTGTTAATTTTTCTGATTCTTCCCATAACTAACTTTATGTGCTACTTCATTATACACTGATCTGAGAAGAATAGCATCCATACCAGTAATTTACATTATTTTCATTTTCTATATTACTTTTAATACCACAAAACCCCCAAAATTCTGTTCCTATTTTTATTCTCTTTCCTCCCTCTCTCATAAAGATTATTTTAATGCTAAGATTAGAGACAAATCTTCTATTTTATTTTGACTCACAGTTGCTTGATGTGGACTATATTGGCAGATTCTGATATTTCAGAAAACTACTGCATTAAGTATTTATTTTTATAAGCCAAATTATAGTATCACATTATTTATAGAGAACCATTTTTGAAATGGAGTAGCAAAAGAATTATTGCTTCTGTGTGATTTAGGAAAGTTTGGTTCCTGGGAGAATTAAGGCTTCTTTGGGGTGAAGTGTCATCTGTGTTAGGGGTTCTTCTCATTACTATACTCTGAAAACTCATGGAGAATCTGAAGCCAAGTCAATCCTATGTAACAAAACCCCTATATTTTAATTTCAGCGTGCATAATGGGATTCATAATTTACTCCCATGCTTTTCAATTAATATATTAATTGCTAGCTAATCTTTTAAACAAGCTGCCAAAATTTTAGCAATTTTGGAGCATTCTAGCCTCAGTCCTCTGAGAAAAAAACAAACAAAACGTATAGAATCTCATTTCTGGAGTTATAAGTCCAATAGTGATTTTCTGTGTGTGAACTTTTAGACTCTGTGAGGTACCTGGTGTTCCAGCAGTGTGTCCTGTAAAATTAATGCTCACACCTCATAAGAATGTACATATGTAAAACATTGCCAACTTGACGGAAATTTGCTTTACTATAGGCCCATTGTAAGCAATTAGACAAGAGATACATATACTTTAAATTTATATTTTAATTATTTAGAATTTTCATTATTTTTCAAATTCAATATCAAAAGTTTGAATCATTAATAAACCTTCATAAGAGTGGATATTTATGAGCATGGGAATATTTCATAATTTTAAATAATTGTGGTTGTGGTTTAGCTGCTAAGTCGTGTCCGACTCTTGCCATCCCAGGCTACAGTCCATGGGATTCTCTAGGCAAGTATACTGGAGTGGTTTGCCATTTCCTTTCCCAGGGGATCTTCCTGACCCAGGAATCGAACCTGGGTCTCCTGCATTGCAGGCAGGTTCTTTACCGACTGAGCTACGAGGTAGGTAGTTCAACTTATTTTATTTTATTTTTAATATCAGAAAAAGGGAGCTAATTTTAATAGGGATGGCATACAGATGGACTGAGTTTTACATTAATTTATTTCTCAGCTACATAACTACAATGAAAATTAAAGGCAAAAATATTTGTGCATAGTCTCTTCAAAAAGATTTTAAAGAGTTAATAAATACCTATAACAGAATATTCAAATCAGGTATCTTTAGCAATTTAAAAATGCTGAGTTCACTTTTTTTTAAGAATCAAATTCTATTTTTTAATCTTAAGAAGATGTAATTAGCAATTTCAAAAATCACATAATAAGCCTTCAGCAGCTGCCAAGTTATGAGACAAGTAATTTTTTTAAAGTTAAAGAAAAAATATAGACAAAGATATTATCGCAACAAAAGAATGTAAGTAGATTGTAAAGTTATAATTTGAGCTAGTTGCAAAATGATCAATAAGGTAATACATTTTCTACACGTGTATTAAGTACAAAAGAATGGTTTAGAGAAAATTATTTATCTTTTTCTAATAATCTGTTTCTCAGGATGGCTTATAAGACTTTCAATGAGATGCAAACATGTGTTACTCTATTAAGGGACTAAAGGTTGAAGAGCTGGTGTTCTGCCTTGTGGTGGGGAAGGCAAGAACAAAATCATCATTTTGATGAGAAGCAAATGATGATGGTAGTAAAGATAAAAACTCAATGAACATGAACTTGAGCAAACTCTGGGAGATAGTGAAGGACAAGGAAGCCTGGCATGCTGCAGTCTCTGGGGTTAGACATGACTGAGCAACTGAACAACAACAACAACAAAAACCCATAGAGCAATATTATGATAAAGTCAGAACTTGAAGAGAAGCTTCTGCACCTCACTGTGCATTACAGAGGTACATAGCAACTTTGGAACTTCTCTCACTTGGCTATATCAACCCCACGATTACAAACTATATGCCAAGCAATGGAAACAACAACTCTTTCTGTGTGGAAGATGGGAAAGTGTCAGTTTAGAAGAAAAACAGAAGTTTTTGGATCCATTTCCAGGGGACACCAAATTTAAAACTTCTTACAGAGTCATTCTTCATGGTAATGAACTGGTGAAATAGATTCTAGTGTTGTTGTTATTTAGTCACTAAGTCATGTCTGACTCTTTGTGGCCCCATGAACAACAGCATGCCAGGCTTCCCTGTCCTTCCCTATCTCCTGGAGTTTGCTCAAATTCATGTCCATTGAGTCAGTGATGCTATCTAACCATCTCATCCTCTGTAACCCCTTCTCCTCCTGCCTTCAGTCTTTCCCAACATCAGGGTCTTTTCCAATGAATTGACTCTTCACATCAGGTGGCCAAAGTATTAGAGCTTCAGTTTCAGCATCAGTCCTTCTAATGAATATTCATGGTCGATTTCCTTTAAGTGAAATATTCTAGCAGCAATTCTAGATAGCATTAATTGTGTGTGTGTGTGTGTGTGTGTGTGTATATATATATATATATATATATATATATATATAAACACTGAACCAAAATTGACTTGCAAATGAAAATATGCAGCAGAAAATTCTTTCCAGCAGTTTGTAAATGCCATAGTTGAGTTTCAATTCATAGTATCATACCAAAAGTTATATATATGAAAATTTCTAAATGCAAAATAAAATATACACTTTAATGGAGAATATCAATATAGATGACTCTAAAAGAAAATAAGATTCCCAAGTATATTTTGCCTACAGAAAGTATCAACTGTTTTAAATTCTATCTCCCTCTAAAAAATTCCTTTAACCAAATCAGAAAATAATGGCATCATACATTAAGATGAGAAAATGATTTCAAATGTATGCTAAACCAAAAATAAATAATTTAACTATAAATGTACGGAGTGTTATCTGCACAGACTATCACTGATTTTAGTGGGTGAAATATAACTGTATCACTCGAAGTAGGAGCCCTTGCTATGTAACATGAGAAACCAATTCGATCTTGTTAAGAGTCCAGCTTCTATAATGAAGTTTAGTACTCCAGGGGTAAATTGGCTTGGGTCATTAAATCTAACTTCAGTAAATAGTAATCAATTGGAATGAAAGAAATAGGAAAAAATCAAATAGAGGGCTACATTATTCTAGAGAAAAGAGCAGCATGGAAAAACAACTCTGATCTGAGCTACCTAGGTAATTTTAACTTTTAAATTCACCTTATTTAGCACCTTTTATCTCTATCTAGGTTTAGTTTAAAATGACTGATCCCAGAATATTATTAATATTTGAACTATTGAAAAGTTGATGATCCAGACATGATTTATCATCATGAAATCATGTTTCTTTAAGGAAAAACGTGCATGTATTCTATATACTTACTGGAGGTGTTGATACTTGGGTTATTCTTAACTGGTTTTCCAAATCTCGTACTTTGTTTTTAAGTTCCATATTTTCTGTTTCTAAGTCTTGAATCTAAAAAGTAAATGATTATTGAACAATCTTCAGACATTTATTCTTGGAAAATATTGGCTGCTAAATTGGCTACATTAATGAATAGGATTTCACATTATTTAAACTTTTAATGTATTCTTTTGTGCATGGGGTGAAATTTATTTTATAAAGCTTGAGCTATATCATAGAATTCTAGGTCACTGGAAAGACATACTATTAAATTTAAAATATGTTTTTACGTGTGTGCAAATTTCATGTTCCTTACACCTCTGTGTTTTCCTGTAGCGCTACGCAAGCTGTACCCATAATCTTGGAGTATAACCGCAAGACAGTGAAACTTGCTTATGATGATTTTGAAGAGAGTGGAGAAAGGGTGTAATTTAATTATAAAGGAATCTGATCTGCATGGGAAACCACTTACCCAGCATCTGCTGCTTCTGCTGCTCTGATCCCCATGAGAAGCATCAGGAAGTGAAACAAAGTCACATGAGAACACTAAGTTCTTGTGGGAATTCAATATAAAATGGTTAAAAACTGTGCAGGGGATCAGGAATGAAAAATTATAGGAACACAGTGAAAGCAGTTCCAATCAGTGTGGGGGAAATTTAATGGCAGGGCTGCTAAATTTGTTTGATGGTATGCAAGTTTCCCTGTACTTACATCATATAAATGTAAAACAATAAGCTCAGTTTACTCACTCTTTTCTGTAACCCTGCAATCTGTTTTCTTGTTTCAACATCTTTTCCTCCAGATTCTAGAAATTTCCTGTACGCCAGGTCAAATGCTTGGCCGATTGTTAATGTTATCTCTTCAGCCTTTGTAAAAACCAAACAAAGAAGATTTGCAGTTTAATAATAATCTGTTAGACTATTCTTTGAATCAACAAAAACACTAACATGACATATTTCAAAAGGGCAATGTCTAGGGGCAGAAGTGTAGTAAATGAGCAAAAGTAATCTATGCTAACATAATCATTCAAAGCCTAACCATGCACGACATAAAAGAGAAATGTTTTGGATATTAAATGAATAGCTGTTGAAGTTCGAAGCAAGAGTCCTATCCAAATTCTCATCTCTTTTATCATAGCTTTTCCCCCACTAGTTTGTTTTTCTCCTTTCCTCAAATATTTGGTGCCTATTAAATGAAAGCATAGTGCCAACTGCAGTTTTTCTTGTAGCTTTACTACTTATTTTGTTTTCCTAGTACAGAGGGTTTGTTAAACCTGGCAGGTAACCTGAATGAGGTTGGCTGGGTGGTGTCTGTGGAAAACCTGAGCTGCTCTAAAGGGAGCAGCCGCTATTCAGTTCCAGTTAATTGTTGGAAATGAGCAATTCCAACCCAGACTTGTCAATTTTAAATATGTGAGATGAGAACAGAAATCTGAATTTTCATATGGAAAATTTTAAGTGGTAGTAAACAATATTTTTTAAAACACAGTGCCGACTGAAAAAAATGTATCTGTCATCTGAATTTGGCCTCATAAAACAATTACCTCTGGTCTATTTACTAGGAACTGCCCCAGATAGTCTAAGTCCACCAGCTCATTTTTTCTCCAGTGATATTTCAGCTGATATCACAGTGGCTTAGTGGGAACAGTGTAAACACTAAATAAAGATTTATTTAATTAACATTATGAAGAAATTTGGTAAAGGCATTAATTTATTTAATGCATCACAAATATTTCATATTTAATGGTAAGAACTCAAGATAACATAACAACTGGTAGCAATATTAAATCTTGTAAATGCCCTGCTTTTACTAATCTACTACAAATGTTAAAATTTTGCTATATTCTATAGGCAATCTAAATTAAAAATGTGTTATAAATAAAGCTTAGATTACTTAATTAAGGCATTGTTATTTTTGTAGTTCACTATTCATTTACAAAGGCTTTTAAACATAAAAAAATGTTATAGTGTCTACCCTGGTGAACTAAAAAATGCAAAATATACGCCTACACTTATATAAGAGGACTGTCTTACAAAAAAGATGGAAAATAAGCTATGTTAAGGAATACTAAATAACACTGAATAAAATGCGCTTAATGTATCTTCTTAATAAGGCAATGTGTTTTCCTCAAAAACTCAAGGTGTATAAGGCAGAGAGTTATTTAAATGATAACATGGTTGATTCATCTCTAATAATATTTGACTTAATTATTGGTTGTTTACAATAATAATTTTTAAAAAAACATATTCACTTTTTATGGTATGACATATATTTTTAATTAGATGGCATTTTTTTGTTGGTCAGTTGCTCAGTAGTGTCCGATTTTGCAACTCCAGGGACTGCAAATCATCAAATTTACCTGTTCTTCACCATCTCCCAGAGTTGCACAAACTCATGCCCACTGAGTCGCTGATGCTATCCAACCATCTCACCCTCTGTTATCTCCCCCCTTCCCTTCAGTCTTTCCCAGCATCAGGGAATGAATGAATTCATCCCAATGAATCAGCTCTTTGTATCAAGTGGCCAAAGTATTGGAGCTTCAGCTTTAGCATCAGTCCTTCCCATGAATATTTAGGATTGATTTCCTTTAGGATAGACTGGTTGGATTTCCTTGTAGTCCAAGGGACTCTCAAGAGTCTTCTGCAACACCACAGTCCAAAAGCATCAATTCTTTGGCAGTCAGCCTTCTTTATGGTCCAACTTGCACATCCATATGTGACTACTGGAAAAAACAAGCTTTGACTAGACAGACTTTTGTCAGCAAAGTAATGTCTCTGCTTTTTAATATGCTGTCTAGGTTTATCATAGTTTTTCTTCCAAGGAGCAAGCAGCTTTTAATTTCATGGCTGTAGTCACCATCTGCAGTGATTTTGGAGCCCAAGAAAATAAAGTCTTTCACAGTCTCCATTGATTCCCCATTTATTTGTCACAAAATGATGGGACCAGATGGCATGATCTTTGTTTTTTAAATGTTGAATTTTAAGTCAGCTTTTTCACTCTCCTCTTTCACGTTCATCAAGAGGCTCTTTAGTTCTTCTTCACTTTCTGCCATAAGGGTGGTGTCATCTGCATATCCAAGGTTATGGATATTTCTCCTGGCAACCTTGACTCCAGCTTGTGCTTCATCCAGCCTGGCATTTCACATGATGTACTCTGCATATAAGTTAACTAAGCAGGGTGACAATCTACAGCCTTGATGCACTCCTTTCCCAATTTGGAACCAGTCTGTTGTTCCATGTCCGGTTCTAACTGTTGCTCTTAGCCTGCATACAGGTTTCTCAGGAGGTAGGTAAGGTGCCCTGGTATTCCCATCTCTTTAAGAATTTTCCACAGTTTGTAGTGATTCACACAGCTGAAAGCTTTAGCATAGTCAATGTAGCAGAGGTAGATATTTTTCTGGAATTCTCTTGATTTTCGATGATTCAACAGATGTTGGCAATTTGATCTCTGGTTCCTCTTCCTTGTCTAAATCCTGCTTGTACATCTGGAAGTTCTTGGTTCATATACTGTTGAAGCTTAGCTTGAAGGATTTTGAGCATTACCTTGCTAGCATGTGATATGTGTACAACCGTGAAATGAGATGGCATTTAGTGTTAGTTGCTCAGTCGTGCCTGACTGTTTGCAACCCCATGGACTGCAGCCCACCAGGCTCCTCTGTCCATGGGGTTTTTCAGGCAAGGATACTGGAGTGGGTTTCCATTTCCTTCTCCAGGAGATCTTCCCGACCAAGAGATTGAACCCAGGTTTCCTGCACTGCAGGCAGATTCTTTACCAACTGAGCTACAAGGGAAGCCCTTGTAGATGGCATTTAACTCCCTGGTAAATGTTCACCATATATTACCTCCATGGGTTTTCATGACTTTGTGAGGTGGAGATTACTATTATCCCCTCAATACTTATGCAACTGCAATTCTTTGTGAAACTTGTCTAAAGGCTCATAGTTAGTTAGAGGAGAACTTGGATTCAGATTCAGAATATCTGAGTCTACAAGCCTCACACTTTTGAGGGTGGGAGATGAAACATGCACATTTAAATGCACAGACTACAATTATACAACCAGATGTGTTTTGAAAAAATGTACATACCTATAAAACCACCATATCATTAGAAACATAGAAGATCTCTAACATCCTTGAAAGCTCTTCTATACCTGTGCATGAGTACTCAGTCACTTCAGCCATGTCCAACTCTGTCCAACGCTATGGACTGTAGCCCACCAGGCTCCTCTTGTCCATGGGATTCTCCAGGGAAGAACAGTGGAGTGGGTTGCTGTGCTCTCTTCCAGGGGATCTTCCCTACCCAGGAATTGAACCCGCGTCTTTTGTGTCTTCTACATTGCAGGCAGACTGAGCCACCTGGGAAGCATCTCCTATACATACTTCTAGTCAAATCACACTTCTTCCAGGTAACTGTTGCTCTAATTTCTATCACCATAGATCAGTTTGTCTGTCTTTGTAGCTATAAAAGTGGGCCATCCTATATATTCTTTTATATCTTTCTTCTTTAGTTTTTCAGATGTTATATTTATGATTTATTGCTCATTACTTTCCAACCAGTGAATATATCTCAAATTGTTTTTTCATTTGTCTATCAAGCAAAGTTTGTGGTGTTTTCGGTTCTGAGTTACAAATAAAGCTGTTACAAACATTCATGTAAAATCTTTTTGTGGACATATGTTTTTATATTTCTGGGTAAATATGTAGAAGAAAGTGCAAGTGAAGTCGCTCAGTCGTGTCCGACTGTTCTCGACCCCATGGACTGTAGCCTACCAGGCTCCTCTGTCCATGGGATTTTCCAGACAAGAGTACTGGAGTTGGTTGCCATTTCCTTCTCCAAATATCTAGAAAGAAATTACTAAATCATAGGATGTGTCTACATTTAACACTATAAGAAACTCCCAAACTGCTTTCCAAAGTAGTTGTACCATCTTATATTCCCACCAGCAGTAAGAGTGTTGTATTTGCTCCACATTCTCACCAATATCAGATACTGACATCTTTTCAGTTTACTCAGTTTAGTAATGCTATAACAATGTGCTTATTTTTATTTTTTTTATTGGAGTTTAGTTGCTTTACAATGTTGTGTTAGTTTCTGCTGTACAGCAAATCAAATAGCTATATGAATACATATATTCCCTCTTTTTTTGATTTTTCTCCCAGTTAACACAATGCATTTAATCTGAATTTCCCTGTTGAACAATTATATTAGCCTAGTTTCATGTAATCATTAGCCTTTGTTATATTTTCATGATGAACTCCCTGTAGAGCACAGTCTCATGCCCATTTTTTTTTTTAGTTTTTTTCTGTCTTTTTATTCTTGATATTTAGTTCTTTATAAATCCTGAATACAAATTCTTTTTCGGATTCATGTATGTGACTTGCCATTACACTTTATAAATACTGTTTATAGATTAATAGAAAACATTTACTGATTAAGGCCCACGTATCATTTTTTGTTCTGTTATGTATAGTGCTTTTGGGGTCATTTCTAGACATCACTGTCTATTCAAAGTTCATAGAAAGATTCTCCTATGTTTAATGAAATTTTTGTAGCAGGCTATAAAAGCTTTTAATTTTATATTTATAATTTATTGGGGGTAGGAGGAGAAGGGGACGACAGAGGATGAGATGGTTGGATGGCATCACTGACTCGATGGACATGGGTTTGGGTAGACTCTGGGAGTTGGTGATGGACAGAGAGGCCTGGCGTGCTGCAATCCATGGGGTCGCAAAGAGTCGGACACGACTGAGCGACTGAACTGAACTGAATTCATTGTAAAGTATTTTTATGTAGCATAAGTAGGAATTAGTTGTTAAGCCTTATTTGTTAATATATTTAGCTAGTTGTTTCAATATCATTTGTCAAAGACATCTTTTCTCCATTAAATTGTCTTCTCACATTTATGGAAAAATCAACTGACCACATATGTGTAGATATTTCTGTCTTCTACAATAGAGTTTGTTTACTATTTATCAGATGCTGCTGCTAAGTCGCATCAGTTGTGTCCGACTCTGTGCGACCCCATAGACGGCAGCCCGCCAGGCTCCCGGTCCCTGGGATTCCCCAGGCAAGAACACTGGAATGGGTTGCCATTGCCTTCTCTGTACTATTTATCTGTGATTACATTAATATCAGAAGACCTGGGTTCGATCCCTGGGTCAGGAAGATCCCCTAGAGAAGAAAGTGGCAACCCATTCCAGTATTCTTGCCTGGAAAATCCCATGGATGGAGGAGCATGGATGTGGGGTCCACACACTCCATGTGGTCACAAAGAGTTGGACATGACTGAGTGACTTTACTTTAACCTTCACATTAATATTACCTGATTCTGGAAATGGTTTCTTTGAAATACATTGTGAAATCAGGTAGAATATGTCTTCCAACTTTGGTCTTTTCTTTCAAGAATAATTTTTCTTTCTACACTGTTTTCTATTACCATACTAAAAATAACTTCTATTTCTACAAAAATTCCCATTGTGGTTTTCATTAAGAATTGTACTGAATAGATATGTCAATTTGTTGAAATTGACCACTTAACTAACTTAAGCTTTCAAACCTATTAATATGGTGTCTCTCTTCCATTATTTTAGGTCTTCTTTAGTTTCTGCAATATTTTGTTGATTTCAGCATATCTTCTTTAATAAATTCTAAATATTTCAAATTTGGTAATGCTATAGTGGGGGCTTCCCACTAGTGGGTGGCACTAGTGGTAAAGAACCTGCCTGCCAAGCAGGAGACTTAAGAGACATCTGTTCGACCCCTGGGTCTAGAAGATCCCCTGGAGAAGCTCATGGCAACTCAGTCCAGTATTCTTGCCTAGAGATTCCCACGGACAGAAGAGCCTGGTAGGCTACGGTCCACAGGGTTGTTATGACTGAAGCAACTTAGGATGCAAGCAGTGCTACAGTAAATAGATTTTTCTCTAGTTGTTGTACAGTCGCTAAGTCATGTCCGACTCTGCAACCCCATGGACTACAGCACACTAGGCTTGTCTGTCCTTGACTATCTCCCAAAGTTTGCTCAAATTGATGTCAATTGAATCGATGATGCTATCCAACCATCTTATCCTCTTGTCATTCCCCTTCTCCTCCTGCCCTCAATCTTTCCCAGCATCAGGGTCTTTTCTAGTGAGTTAGCTCTTTGCATCAGGTGACCAAAATATTGGAGTTTCAGCATCAGTCCTTCCAATGAATATTCAAGGTTGGTTTCCTTTAGGATTGACTGGTTTGATCTCCGTGCTGTCCAAGGGACTCTCCAGAGTCTTCTCCAGCACCACAATTTGAAAGCATCAATTTTTCAGTGCTCAGCCTTCTTGATGGTCCAACACTCACATCTGTACATGACTACTGAAAATAATCATAGCTTTGACTATATGGGCCTTTGTCAGCAGAGTGATGTCCCTGCTTTTGAATATTCTGTCTAGGTTTGTCGTAGCTTTTCTTCCAAGGAGCAAGTATCTTTTAATTGCTTTGCTACAGTCACAATCTGCAATGATTTTGGAGTCAAAGAAAAGAAAAGTTGTCACCGTTTCCACTTTTCCCCTATTTGCCATGAAATGATGGGACTAGATGCCTTGATCTTAGCTTTTAGGATCTGGATAGATAAAAACAATTAATTCTTGTATATTAACCTCTATCCCGTGACTAATGTTGTTTCATAGTAATAGTAGTTTGTAGATTTCACGGGATTTTTTTTTGTAAAAAATTATGCCCGTGAAAGGGATAGTTTTACTTCTCTTTTTCCCAGTATTTATGCCTTCTGTTTCTTTTCCTAGCTATTAACCAGATAAGACATCTACTATCATGCTAAACTCAACAGCTGTAGTTAGAATAAGCACTTATCCTGTTCCCAGTCTTAAGGGAAAGCACTCAATAATTCACCATTTGTTTTGATGTCACTCATAAGGTTTTTAACATCCTTACTGGAATAAGAAATGTCCCTTCTAATCTTAGGATATTGTGAATTTTATCATCAACTGGATTGAATCTCGGGCTTTTTTTGCATCTATGTGATAACTTTTTTTTTTTTATAGAACTTAGTTAAACTATCTGGCTCTTATATTTTACTTGTCAAGAGATTTTAAAAAAATATTTCATTATATATATATTCAGATTTGTTATTTCTTCAGTTTCAGTAAATCGAGTTTTTCAAATATTCATCAATTTTATCTTACATGCTAAATTTACTGGCATAAAAGTTACATAATATTTCTCTCTATCCTTTCTTCCTATTCTTTTAAAGACTGTAGGATCTGCACTTTAATTTTTTGTTTCTGAAATAGGTAATTTGTCCTTTCTCTTATTTTTGTCCTAGATCTGTCTTCTGAGAGGATTGCTAATTTTATTATCCTTATTGAAGAAACAACTTTTGACTTCATCAGTGTTCTTTACTGTTTTCTGTTTTCAACATCATTAATTCTATTCTTTATTATTATTATTACTTTTTATTTTGTTTTAAATTTGTTCTTCTAAATTCTGAAGGTCAAGAGATCATTTTTAATTATTTTATCTTTTCTCATAGAAAAAGTTATAAATATCCCTTTAACTGTTTTTTTTTTTTTTTTACAAATTTTTACTAATTTTGATGTGTCATATTTTGTTGCTATTCAGATAAAAACAATCTAATATCCCTTGAGACTTTTTTTTGAGCTGCTGTTATGTAAAGTGTTTGATTTAAAACACTTTGACAGTTTGTGGCCAGAGAATATACTCTGCAATATTTTCAATTTTGAAATTCATTGTCTTACAGCATGGTACAAGATATTATGCATCTTTGTAAATATTCTACTTACACTCAAAAAGAAAGTATACTCTGTTGTTGTTTGCGATAGTGTTCTATTCATGTCACTTAGATCAAATTGGTGGATAACATTTTTTTTTTTCATTTTTTGTAGCTTTACTGATTTTTTCCTATTTGCTCTGTCAATTGCTAAAAATGGCATTAAGATCGATGACTATGGATGTCAATTTGTCTTTTTCTTCTTGTAATTGTTAAATATTTTGCTTTATTTCTTAAAAAGCAATGCTATTCAATGAACACCTCGGTTTTTTAATCATTGTGGGCTGTCTCTCTCGATGTCTGATAATATTCCTTGCCTTGAAATCACCTTTATGGCGTGAGGATAGCCACAGCAACTTTCATACACTTATTGTTTGCACTGCACATGTTTATTCAATCTTCTGTTTTTTACCTATATTTGGCACTAGTGGTAACGAATCCACCTGCCAAGGTAGCTGACTCAAGAGACACGGGTTTGATCTTTGCATTGGGAAGATCCCCTGGAGGAGGAAATGGCAACCCACTCCAGTATTCTTGCCTGGGAAATCCCATGGACAGAGGAGCCTGACAGGCTACAGTCCATGGGGTCACAAAGAGTTAGTCACTGAGTGACTGAGCACACACACATCATTTTATATTTAAAATGTGTGTCTTCTAGAGATCAAACAGTTGTATGTTTTTTAAATCCTGCCTGATAATCTCAGCCTGTCATTGGTGTATTTAGTCTGTATATTTACATCGCTTTTTATTTTCTACTTGGTCCATCTGCTTTTTCATTTCTATTCTTTTCCTGCTGTCTTTTTCATAAAAAAAAAAATAGTTTTCCATTTTATTTTCTCTATAGGTTTTTAACTATACATGTTTGAATTACTTTTTAGTGGATTGCTCTAGTGATAACAATACGCATCTTTAAGTTAGCAGTCTATTTGGAGTTAATGTGCATTACTTCACATAAATAATAACAACCTTGGAATAGTGTAAATCAATTAAGTCCAATAGTACACATCATTTGTGGTAGTACTGTCACATGTTAACATCATGACACAACTACATGACACAATGTTACAATTTTGCTTTAAACAGTTCTGTTTTAAAAAATAGTGACATTTATTGACAGTTTTTCTAGTGTTTATTTTTTGTTTATTCTTTTGCACATTTGAATTTACTTTTTATATCATTTCCCTTCAGATTAAAGAATCTCCTTTAGCATATCTTGAAGCACAATTCGCCAGTGGTGAGTCACTGTAGTTTCATTTATCCCAAAATATTTTGATTTAAATTTTGAAACTTCAACAAGTGTAAAATTCTCTTATGACACCTTTTACTTTATGCTTGAAAGATATTGTCATAGTCTCCTCTGACCTTTACTGATACTAATGAAAAGTCAGCTGCCATTCATATTGCTTTTTTTTTTCTTTCTCTATGTAAAGATATAATGTGTCTTTAAAATTTTTTATGGATGCTTTCAAGATTCATTTATTCTCTTAATCATTCTCTCACTCTCTTTCTCTTGTAGATTGCCTGATATAACTACAAGTGGTTTTCTTTATAACTGATTCAACTTGAAGTTTCTCAAATCTGTAGGTTGACAAGTTTCACCACATTTGGGAATTCTTCAGCCAGGACTTTCTTTGCTGTCTTCCTTTCTCTATGCTGTCTTCTTATGATTTTGATTTCACACATGTTAGAGCACTCTATTTTTTCCTACAGGTGATTATGGCTCTGTCATTCAGTATTACTATCATTTACTTTCTCTATTAATTTAATTGGATAATTTCTCTCATCTATCTTCTAGGTTAGTGACCATTTTTTTCTGCCATCCCAAAATCTGCTGTTAAGCTTATCTATTTTTTTAAGTTATTTTACCTAACCATTGAATTATTTTAGCATTTGCTGTTTCTATGCTAAATTTTTCATTTGTTTCCTTATTACTATATTTTTTCCTTTAATTCCTTGAATATATGTATAACCAATATTAAAGTCTTTGAGCATAATATATAAATTTAAAGTTTCCTTTAGCTCTTAATCTTAATCTTGGCTCCCTCTATTCTTCATGTAGGTAGCAACTATAATTTGCACATAATTCAAGAGGTTATGGATTTTGCATATATTTGAGTCCTCTCATATATATGTATATGTTTACATATGCTATAAGGGTATAGTAATACTCAGGTTTAATTATGAGAAAAACTGATAAGTCTACAATTCTTCATCATATATTAGATTCAGTTGTATCGATTATATTTATTTTACAAATAAAAATGTTAAATATTAATGATATTAACTTTATGAGAAACACAATGTTCTATATTAGAATTTATTTGTTGCCATAAACATTATGTAATATAAACTATTAAAATTCATCTAAAATCATATCTACAAATTTATGACAGTAATGACATACTCTTAATGGTTTTACATTGTCTGTTTAGAACAAAAACATTTTGGTTATATATGTATGAATCAGATAGCAAAACAAACACCCAAATCCTACAAGTAAATGAAGTTTCCTTCTATTCCTATTTTTCTGAGATTTTTAACCATGAATGGGTGTTGATTATTTTCAAATATTTTTTAAAACGTTGGTTGATAGGATCATATACTTTAGTTCATTAACCTGTTAATATGGTTGATTATATTATTGGATTTTTGATGCTGAATAAGACTTACATCCCAGGAACAAGCTCTACTTGGTCTTGGTGTATACTTCTTTTATATATTGCTGAATTATATTTAATATTCTGTTAGAAATATTTGCATCCATATTCCTGAGAGTTATTGGTCTGTAGTTTGCTTTTTTGCACTATCTGCTTTGGTGTCTGAAAAATAAAACTTTCATAAAAATGAATTTCGGGAGTTCTCTCATTTCTGTTTTTTGGAATAGCTTGTGTAGAACAATGTTAACGCCTCTTTAAGCATTTTATGGATTCTTTCAGTAAAACTATCTAGAAGTAGTGAGATTTCTACTTTAGTAAGTTTGAAATTACAAATTCAGTTTCCTTTATAGTTACAAGGCTATTCAAATTATCCAATATTGGGGTAGTCAATTATTTTTTTTTTTTTGAGAAGTTAATTCTTCTATGTTGTCAAATTTATGTGTACACAGTTGATCATAGCATCCTCTTAATATTTTTTGATATCTGGAGGGTCTTCAGTGAAATCTCTGTTTAATATCTGATATTGGTAATTTTTTTGTTTGTTTTTGCTTTACTAATATTAACTGAAATGTTGTTACTCTTATGATCTTTTAAAGAAACGGCTCTTTGTGTCACTGATTTTTGCAATTGTTTTTGTTTTCCATTTCATTAATTTCTTCTCTTATCTTTCTTATTTTCATCCTTCTGCTTACTTTAATTTGATAATCTGTTTTCTAAGTACTTGAGCTGGCAGCTTAGATTACTGATTTGAAATGTTCTGCTTTTAAATATATTAACTTGCTATAAATTTCTCTCCCAGAACTGCTTTAACTGTATCACATAAATACCTATATGTTCAATTTCATTTCTATATAGTTCACACATTTAAAATTTTTTTCTTTGACGATTCCTCTTTGACATACCGAGTGTTTACAAATGCGATGCCCTTTTTGACATATGGATAAACAAAACTTCCAAGTTTTTGAAGCCTTTCATATAATCTTTCTGTTCTTCACTTTTAGGTTGATCCTTTGTTGTTGAAAAGCACTTGCTTAATAATTTCAACTCTTTTACACATTTGAGATTTGTCTTATAGCCCCGGATACAGTCTATTTTGGTACATGTTCCTTTGGCACTTGAAAACAATGTGCAACCTGCTATTGTTGAATGAAGTTCTCCTTGATTTTTAATTAGATTCCATTAGTTGATGATG
Source organism: Giraffa tippelskirchi (assembly GCF_054371585.1). Lineage (NCBI taxonomy): Eukaryota > Metazoa > Chordata > Mammalia > Artiodactyla > Giraffidae > Giraffa > Giraffa tippelskirchi. Next base: position 70,750,962 of record NC_137277.1, read on the forward strand.
CTGTTGAATGATCTTATATTCTTGATGATTTCCTGTCTAGTTGTTCCATTAATTTTAAGAAAAGTGCTGGTGAAATCGTCAATATAACTGTATATTTACCTATTGACCCTATATTTCTTTTCATTTCTATCAGTTTTTATTTCATTTATTTTGCAGCTCTGTGATTTGGCAATGCAAATTTAGGATTGCTGTTTTCTTGGTAGTATGAGACTTTTACTATTAAATATTGCCTCCTTTGTGTAATTTTCTTTACTTTGAAGTGTATTTCATCTGATATTAACATATCCACTTGGGCCATAGTATTTTTAAATGTATCCCATTTTATAGGTTTTTTAGTAGTTGCTCTGGGATTCATATTATATTTATACAACTTATCTCAGTCTACTAGTGCTGTAATTTTTCCAGTTTGAAAGATGTAGAAACCTTACCTCCATTTATATGCCTTTAACTTTCTCTGTTCATAATGTACTTGCCTTCAGTTCAGTTCAGTCACTCAGTCGTGTCTGACACTTTGCAGCTCCATGGACTGCTGCACGCCAGGCTTCCCTACCTATCACCAAATCCCGGCGTTTACTCAAACTCATGCCCATTGAGTTGGTGATGCCATCCAATCATTTCATCCTCTGTCGTCCCCTTCTCCTCCTGCCTTTAATCTTTCCCAGCATCAGGGTCTTTTCAAATGAGTCAGTTCTTCACATCAGGTGGCCAAAGTATTGGAGTTTCAGCTTCAGCATCAGTTGTTCCAATGAATATTCAGGACTGATTTCCTTTAGGATGGACTGGTTGGATCTCCTTGCTGTCCAAGAGACTCTCAAGAGTCTTCTCCAACACCACAGTACAAAAATATCAATACTTCGGTGCTCAACTTTCTTTATAATCCAACTCTCACATCTATACATGACTACTGGAAAAACCAAAGCTTTGACTAGACAGATCTTTGTTGGCAAAGAAACATCTCTGCTTTTTAATATGCCAGACTTCCCTGCCTATCACCAAATCCCGGAGTTTACTCAAATTCATGCCCATTGAGTCGGTGATGCCATCCAACCATCTCACCTTCTGTCCTCCCCTTCTCCTCCTGCCTTTAATCTCCCCCAGCATCAGCGTCTTTTCCCATGAGTCAGTTCTTCATATCAGGTGGCCAAAGTACTGGAGTTTCAGTTTCAGCATCAGTCCTTCCAAACTCAGGACTCATTTCCTTTAGGATGGACTTGTTGGATCTCCTTGCTGTCCAAGGGACTCTCAAGAGTCTTCTCCAATACCACAATACAAAAATATCAATACTTCGGTGCTCAGCTTTCTTTATAGTCCAACTCTCACATCCATATATGACTACTGGAAAAACCAAAGCTTTGACTAGACAGATCTTTGTTGGCAAGTAACACCTCTGCTTTTTAATATGTTATCCAGGTTGGTCATAACTTTTCTTCCAAAGAGCAAGCGTCTTCAAATTTTATGGCTGCAGTCACCATCTGCAGTGATTTTGGAGCCCCCCAAAATAGTCTGTCACTGTTTCCATTATTTCCCCATCTATTTTCCATGAAGTGATGGGACCAGATGCCATGATCTTAGTTTTCTGAATGTTGAGCTTTAAGCCAACTTTTTCACGCTCCTCTTTCACTTTCATCAAGAGGCTCTTTAGTTATTCTTCGCTTTCTGCCATAAGTGTGGTGTCATCTGCATATCTGAGGTTATTGATATTTCTCCCAGCAATCTTGATTCCAGCTTGTGCTTCATCCAGTCCAGCATTTCTCGTGATGTACTCTGTATATACGTTAAATAAGCAGAGTGACAATATACAGCCTTGACATACTCCTTCCCCAATTTGGAACCAGTCTGTTGTTCTATGTCCAGTTCTAATTGTTGCTTCTTGACCTGCATACAGATTTCTCAGGAGGCAGGTCAGGTGGTCTGGTATTCCCATCTCTTGTAGAATATTTTCCAGTTTGTTGTGATCCACACAGTCAAAGGCTTTGGCATAGTCAATAAAGAAGAAGTAGATGTTTTTCTGGAACCATCTCACTTTTTCGATGATCCAACAGATACCTGCCCTATATATTTTCTATGTATTCATTTAGAATCATATTAGAAAGCATTTTTTGCCTCTGCTTTCAATCATAATTTAGAAATATCGCACACTAATGGTTGTGAGCCACTGTTGTAGGCTTCAAGAAAATATTTTCAACCTTCAAGAAAAAAGAAAGCTAATATGTTATATCAAGAGAGGAGTAATGGGTCAAGGAAGTGAAATTTTGGAAATGGATTACAAAAAATTATGATCAGATAGAAATACAGTTTGTACTTTGAGAACAGTGGGAATTCTGGCAAGTGTATGTTTTAATAATTATATAACAAATTTGGAGATCAAAGAAAGGTAAAATGTGACATAAAATTATAAAAAGACTAGTATTTATAAAGGACTTGGGTTATGAATATTTCAAAAAACCCTAAGCAAGTTTATTTCTATATGTAAGAAAAGAAAGAAGGACAACTGAATTTACTGTTTGTCATAAGTGGTAAAAGTTTATAATATCTTACATATAGAAGATATTCAACAAGTATCAACTTTAATCTTCTCATTCACAGAGAAAACACCTGCAAGTAATCATGGTTAAGAAGCACCTGGAATATTAAATATACTGCATTCATTCAATAGGATACATTTCAAGAAGAACTTTTTAATTTCATACAAAATGCCATATAGTTCACATAACATTGTCTTAAACAGATAAGGATATTATTCTGACAAGATATTTCATAATATTCATCAAATTTTCAAAACATATTATGATGCCAAATAGGTTAGTGCATTAGTTTGCTTATTTAAAGAACTATAGTTTAAAAGATAGAGATAATAACTTGCTCTACCTTTTGTCAATTTATCCACATAGCCTTTTTAAAGGAAAAAATTCATTGAGCATCTATTTTCCACCTGATGCAGGAGTTACATGGACAGATAAAAAAGTATTTGTTTTTAAGAAGCCCACGTATTGAAATCAAAGAAATATATTATAGTGAAACAATATTTTCCCTGCTATTTTGACAGTATGATAAAATGAACAATAAATAAACTAAATTTCTTTCTGTCTAAGGCAATCCTGCTGTTGAGATTAAATGTTCTTCCTCATTTAAAGCTATCAATGGCTACAATGTGTGCTTGGAATTCACATACTGCATTTTATAACAGGACCTCAGACTAGGTATCATTAGTATTAGCTTATGCATATAGTCAAGATAAGGGGTTTTCCTTAAGAATTCCAGATGATTAAAGAATTGTTAGAGAGCTTAACTTTGGAATATCCTAATTGTTCTTATTTGCTAAGAACTTTAGATTATATTCACAAGCTCAATCACTCATATAGGCACACATACACACAATTCTATCACATTTCATTATATAAAGTTTTCTGAATAATGAAAATCAAGAACCAGAGATTTTTTTTTTGAGGAGCCATACAAATTTCATTTCCTAGTTTAAAATATTTATTTTCATCAGATCCATGACATTCCTGAAAAAATACTTTGCTTTATCATTACTATTTGTACTATATGCATATTACTAAATTGTATTTGAGTTTAAAATTTCAAGTAAGTCAAGTGATTATAAAACAGGTAAACATATAACATAAGCACAACATTCTAAGGAAAGAAATTTGCATGCAAGCTTGTGCCCATGAATGTGAAATTTAGTTAAGGATGAAATTTTGAAGCATATTCTCATGACAGGAAGAATCTATTAGTGAAGTTAAGTATTTGCAGATCTTATTCGTTTATAAATACTTTACTAATGCCAGAAACAAGACAATTCCTGGCTTGCAGAGTAGAGCAAACCACCCTAAAACATCTGGCATACTTACACACTTTTCGCTGTCAAATACATAGCACAAATGTTTATTTGACTCGGAATCTTTGCATATGAAAGTGAATATCCTCTTGTCAGTTTTATCATCTGCACAAAATGATATTCTGTGAAGCTGGCAATTGTGTTGAACTTCCTGTGAACACAGATGAAAATAAACATAGTTGAAGAGATTTCTTTTTTCTTTTTCTGGAATACCAGCTGTGATAATAACATACAACTTATTTAACATCATCTGTCATACTCTGGTTTTATAATTACATACACCTCAACTTAAATAAAAACATAATGAGATAAACCTCCTGACTCAGGATTTAGCTAAGTCATTTTAATAGCACTTAGAAAAACACAAGGGGAAAGAGGACCAGAGGGTCACGGGTTCCCTGAGCTACAAGGGATCTTCAGATACCATTACTTTCAACTGTGCAGTTTTACTTAGGAGGATAGTGAGGTCTAGACAGATTAATATACTTCCAAAAGGTTACAGAATTGGCAGAACCCTGTGAACCAGAATCTTTTCATTTTATTTTATTGCTACTAATATTACAGCTGAAAACATAACTTCATCTGTATACAATTTCATATGAAACATATTATACAGTACATCTCTTCATGTAAACTCAAATAGTCTTGAATCTCTTCTGTCTAAAGAAAATCATCCTTGCAACTTCTGCAATGTTTTCCATTGGAGCAATGAATGAAGAAGATTTACACATTCAGCTTCCAAATTACTGAGTCAACCTTGTTAATTAGTAGTAAGACAAATACTACATACATATATATATATATATATATATATATATATATATATATACTGTGTGTGTATATATATGTATGGTGGTTTAGTTGCTAAATCATGTCTGACTCTTGCGACCCAATAGACTGTAGCCTGGTAGGATTCTCCAGGCAAGGATACTGGAGTGGGTTGCCATTTCCTTCTCCAGGGGATCTTCTTCATCCAGTAATCAAACCTGGGTCTCCTGCATTGCAGGCAGATTCTTTACTGATTGAGCTACAAAGGATTGTAACTATAGCATCTGTCACTGGATCCTTCTAAGTTCAGAGACTGACATGTTTGCTTGCTGAGATTTGATCTATAACTGATTCACATTACTGATCATCAGCTGAAAATGAGTACACAAAAATGAGCTATAAAAGTAAATGTTAAGAAAAATTGTCTACAGCACTGCATTCTTTCCTTGCATATAAAACCAAAGGTAAGTCATCAAACAGTTGTTTGCAAGCATGAAAATTAAAATGAGGCTGTATACTGTATGACTGCAATGTTTAGTCACTGCTAGACAGCCTGATTCAGCCATTTCAACAGCGAGGAGGTACAAATGCTCAACTTACTAAGGCTTCTGATGAAGGCATCTTTCCTGAGACTATCCTCTTATACTTTGCCTGACTGGCCAGTCTCTTCCTCATTGACATAGTTTTTGTTTTAACAGTATTAATACAGACCACTCTTTGAATAGCAAGACATGGTCAGGGGTTGTTACACACATCAGTTGAAGAAATCAGAGGCAAATGATGGATTAGTAAACTCTGCAGATCTATGAAAATATTTTCATAATCTGTCTACAGGCTAGATTTCCTAGGGCTTTCAAATTGAATTAAATGGTTAGTAAACTTGCTTAGTTGCTCAGTAGTGTCCAACTCTTTGTGACCCCATGGATTGCAACCTGCTAGGCTCCTTTGTCCATGGGGATTCTCCAGGCAAGAATACTGGAGTCGGTTGCCATGCCTTCCTCCAGGGGATCTTCCCAACCCAGGGATTGAACCTAGGTCTCTTGCATTGTAGGCAGATTCTTTACCATTTGAGCCACCAGGGAAGCCTGGTCAGTAAACATGCTACCATATTAAAAGAAAGCATTGGTAATATATATCTGTAAAATAATTGGGGTTGAATGTTAATCAGTTTTTTGAAACTGACTTTCATGATCTTATCAAAATTACTAAACAATAATTCGGAGGCATTATGAATAAAGAGCTATATTTATTTTCTAGGGCTCCCATAACAACATACCACAGATTGAATGGCTGCAACAATAGAAATCTATTTTCTTGCAGTTCTGGAGGCTTAAAGTCCAAAATCAAGGAATTGGCAGGTTTGGTTTCTCCTGAAGCCTTGCCTCTCAGCTTATAGATGGATGTCTTGTTGCTGTTCCTACATAGCTTTCCTCTGGGTCAACGCATACCTGATGTCCCTTTCTCTTATTGTAAGGACACCAGTCTTATTGAATTAAGGTCTAATTTTGACCTCATTTAACTTTAATTATCTTAAAGGTTCTATCTCCAAATATGGCCATATTGAGAGTTGGGCTTCAACACAGGAATTTTAGGTGAAAATTACATTCACAACTACATATTAATGTGAATGTGGTATCAGCTCAGTTCATTTGCTCAGTCGTGTCCAACTCTTTGTGACCCCATAGACTGCAGCACACCAGGTTTCCCTTGTCCATCACCAAATCCCGGAGCTTACTCTAACTCATGTCCATCGAGTTGGTGATGCCATCCATCCTCTGTCATCCCCTTCTCCTCCCGCTTTCAATCTTTCCCAGCATCAGGGTCTTTTCCAATGAGTCAGTTCTTTGCATCAGGTGATCAAAGTATTGGAGTTTCAGCTTCAACATCAGTCCTTCCAAAGAACACCCAGGACTAATCTCCTTTAGAATGAACTGGTTGGATCTCCTTGCTGTCCAAGGGACTCTCAAGAGTCTTCTCCAACACCACAGTTCAAAAGCATCAATTCTTTGGTGCTCAGCTTTCCTTATAGTCCAACTCTCACATCCATACATGACTACTGGAAAAACCATAGCCTTGACTAGACGGATCTTTCTTGGCAAAGTAATGTCTTTGCTTTTTAAGATACTGTTTAGGTTGGTCATAGCTTTTCTTTCAAGGAGCAAGCACCTTTTAATTTCATGGCTGCAGTCCCCATCTGCAGTGATTTTGGAGCCCCCAACAATAAAGTCTCTCACTGTTTCCATTGCTTCCCCACCTATTTGCCATAAAGTGATGGGACCAGATGCCATGATCTTCGTTTTCTAAATGTTGAGTTTTAAGCCAAATTTTTCTCTCTCCTCTTTCACTTTCATCAAGAGGCTCTTTAGTTTTTCTTCGCTTTCTGCCATAAGGGTGGTGTCATCTGCATATCTGAGGTTATTGATATTTCTCCTGGCCACCTTGATTCCAGCTTGGGCTTCATCCATCCTGGCATTTCATATGATGTACTCTGTGTATAGGTTAAATAAGCAGGGTGACAATATACAGTCTTCATGTACTCCCTTCCCAATTTGGGACCAATCTGATGTTCCATGTCCAGTTCTAACTGTTTCTTCTTGATCTGTATACAGATTTCTCAGCAGGAAGGTCAGGTGGTCTGCTATTCCCATCTCTTTAAGAATATTCCATAGTTTGTTGTTATCCACACAGTCAAAGGCTTTGGCATGGTCAATAAAGTAGAAGTAGATGTTTTTCTGGAACTCTTTTGCTTTTTCGATGATCCAGTGGATGTTGGCAATTTTATCTCTGGTTCCTCTGCCTTTTCTAAATCCAGCTTGAACATCTGGAAGTTCACAGTTCATGTACTGTTGAAGCCTGGATTGGAGAATTTTTAGCATTACTTTGCTAACGTGTGAGATGAGTGCAATTGTGCGGTAGTTTGAACATTCTTTGGGATTGGAATGAAAACTGACCTTTTCCAGTCCTGTGGCCATTGCTGAGTTTTCCAAATTTGCTGGCATATTGAATGCAACAATTTCACAAAATCATCTTTTAGGATTTGAAATAGCTCTACTGGAATTCTATCACCTCCACTACCTTTGTGCATAGTGATGCTTCCTAAGGCCCACTTCACATTCCAGGACATCTGGCTCCAGGTGAGTGATTACACCATCGTGGTTATCTGGGTCATGAAGATCTTTTTGTATAGTTCTTCTGTGTATTCATACCACCTCTTTTTAATATTTTCTGCTTCTGTTGGGTCCATACCATTTCTGTCCTTCATTGAGCCCATTTTGCATGAAATATTCCCTTGGTATCTCTCATTCTCTTGAAGAGATCTCTAGTCTTCCCCATTCTATTGTTTTCCTCTATTTCTTTGCATTGATCACTGAGGAAGGCTTTCTTATCTCTCCTTACTATTCTTTGGAACTCTGCATTCAAATGGGTATATCTTTCCTTTTCTCCTTTGCCTTGAGCTTCTCTTCCTTTATCAGCTATTTTTAAGGCCTCCTCAGACTTGGGAGTCCCTTGGACTGCAAGGAGATCCAACTAGTCCATCCTAAGGGAAAGCAGTCTTGAATATTGATTGGAAGAACTGATGCTGAAGCTGAAACTCCAATACTTTGGCCACCTGATGCGAAGAGCTGACTCATTTGAAAAGACTCTGATGCTGGGAAGATTGAAGGCGGGAGGAGAAGGGGAGGACAGAGGATGAGATGGTTGGATGGCATCACCGACTCAATGGACGTGAGTTTGAGTAAACTCCGGGAGTTAGTGTTGGACAGGGAGGCCTTGCGTGCTGCAGTCCATGGAGTCGCAAAGAGTCGGACATGACTGAGCGACTGAACTGAACTGAACAGACAACCATTTTGCCTTTTCACGTTTGTTTTTCTTGGGGATGGTCTTGATCACTGCCTCCTGTACAGTGTCACGAACCTCTGTCCATAGTTCTTCAGGCACTCTGTCTCTTGAATCTAATCCCTTGAATCTATTTGTCACCTTCACTGTTTAATTGTAAGGGATTTGATTTAGGTCATACCTGAATGGTCTAGTGGTTTTTCCTACTTTGGAATCTGGCAGAGATTATATTTTCATGTTTTTTTTCCATTGGATCTGTAGGGGAGATATACAAGAACCTCATATTTACAGCATTACCATGTGTTATGTGCTGAATTTTGTCCCCTCACCCAAATTTATATGTTGAAGGCTTACTTCCACATACCTCAAAACACAACTATATTGTGTTTCCAACTTCATTGGAAATAAGGCTTGACAGAGTTGATTAAGTTAAAATAAGGTCATTAGAGTGGCTCCTCATCCAATCTGATTTGTGTCCTTATGTTGTTGTTGTCATTCATTCCCTAAGTTGTGCCCCATTCTTTGTGGCCCCATAAACTATAGCTCACTAGACTTCCCTGTCCTTCAGTATCTCCCAGTATCTCAAACTTATGTCCATTGAGTCAGAAATGCCATCCAACCATCTCAACCTCTGTCACCCTCTTCTCCTCTTGCCGTCAATCTTTCCCAGCATCAGGGTCTTTTCTAGTAAGTCAGCTCTTTGCATCAGGTGGCCAAAGTATTGGAGTTTCAGCTTCAGCATCAGTCCTTCCATGAATATTCAGTTTTGATTTCCTTTAGGATTAACTGGTTTCATCTTGCTGTCCAAGGGACTCTGAAGAATCTTCTGTAGCACCACAATTCGAAAGCCTTAATTCTTTGGTGCTCAGCCTTCTTTATGGTCCAACTCTCACATCTTTACATGACTATTGGAAAAACCATAGTTTTGATTATGTAGACTTTTGTCAGCCAAGTGATGTCTCGGGTTTTTAATATGCTGTCTAGATGTTTTTCCAAGAAGCAAGTGTCTTTTAATTTGGTGGCTGCAGTCACCATCCACAGTGATTTTGGAGCCCAAGAAAAGAAAATCTGTCACTAATTCCACTTTTTCCCCATCTATTTGCCATTAATGATGGGACTAGATGCCACAATCTTAGTTTTTTGAATGTTAAGTTTTAAGCCAGCTTATAAGAGGAGATGACCTTATAAGGGGAAGAAATTAGACACACAAAGAGACACCAGGAGTGTATGTGCAGACAACCATGCGAAAAGACAGCAAGAAGGCTGCCATTTGCTGGCCAAGGAGAGAAGCCTCAAAGGAAACCAAGCCTGCTGCTGTCAGTTTACTCATGGACTTCCAGCCTCCAGAACTGTGAGAAATAAATTTCTATTGTTGGAGCCACCAGGGCTGTGGTATTTTATTATGACAGCCATAGTAAACTAATACACACTGATTATGTCTACAAGTGATAAGGGTTGGTCAGAACACTTTAATGAACATCATACAGCTTTTATCTTCTTTCATACTCCGTGAACCAAACTTAAATACATCTCTTTCAAAGCATATGAAGAAAAATTCCTAAATACAAGACCAAATACCATTGAATACACTCAATATAGATTGTTACGTCCCAGACACAGGCTGAAGAACAACCCACTCAGAAAGCAAATCCAAACATTGTTTCCCCCCCTGTAAATCCTATAGAGTTTTAAATTGTCATTAACTGAGAACTAGGTAGTTTCAGTGGGTGAGTGCGTGCATATGCTCAGACGTGTCCGACTGTTTGCGACTCCATGGACTTCGGCCCGCCTGACTCCTCTGTTCATGAGATTTTACTGGCATGAATACTGGAGTAGGTTACCATTTTCTACTCCAGTCAATCATCCTGACCCAGAGATCGAACCCACATCTGCACTTTCTGCATTGCAGGCAGATGTTTTACACCTGAGCCACTGGGTAACATATTTTAAATATTCATTAACGTAGGAGTGTGATTTCAATTAATGAAAGAGTAGGATGCTTTTGATGTTCAAAAATAAGCCTTACCTTTGTTTTGGGTTCTAGAATTTTTACTCCATAAATTGAGATTTGCAACTCAACTTTGGGAATTTTCTGGCCTTCAGATTTCTTGATGTGTCTTGCAAACTACAAATGAAAATTTATTTACAAAACTGTAATTCTGTTTATGGAAAATGAACACAAACATATATTTAGAGTTCACATTCAATGTTGAAATTTCATTAAATAAATTATTGCCTATTGCTCATTATATTTTTATAAACCCCACACAGCCTCCAAATATTTAGAAATTACTGTGATCTACCATTACTATCATTATAATCAGACTGATTCTCAATAACTTAAAAAAAATTTAATATATTTCTTTCATGATATTTCAAAAATCATATTCATATCAAACAGAAAATGAAAACTCTTTGTGTGAAAATAAGCAGAAATATCTTTTTCTGTGGATCTTTTGTTTTTAATGACTTTAGGAAACTTGCAGTCCAGAGCACTAGATCTTTGCATTTCTAGATACTTACCTTGTTCGGTATATTGTCCTACCTAATGAAAACAATGAATGAAAAGAGACAGATTACCATATTCAAACTGAAATAATTATCCCAGCTAAAATACTCAAAACTAGACTCATTCTAGAGATATTTAAATGTACTGGTTTTATATGGCAATGCTACTCTCCCGACTTTCCTTCTCTCCTCCCTCCCCCTACCTCTATCTTTCTTTTCAAGAAACAGAAAAAAACTATTGAAAAAAATTATATTTATTGACCCCTCTTACAGGGCTTCAAAAAGTTATTTCCTAGTATAACATATTTTTTTTTAGCATATGGATCACCCTAACCTGATTCAAAATAGATTATCTGTAAGGCAATGTGGAGTTCTGGTCATCTTTTGGGTGTCATATTTATTTACATTGTGTATTTCTTTCTAATTTAGGACAGATGTAAATACATGTGGTATACTTCAGTCCCAGAACAGAGAGTGGTTAAAGGCCTCTTTCTCTTTTCATGGCTTTGTACTGCCATGGAGAATAATATAATTAATGCATATAAGGATGCCTTGAAGTGTCTGCCTTGATATCCAGGGCAGGGTGGGTGGGTGGAGGAGTTCCATTTGTTTTATTTCATTTTGGATGGTATAATTTTTTAGTTTGCTCTCTGTCCTATCCTACAAATATAGGCAGTTTTTTTCCTCAGTATTAAGCAGGCTTACATTCTGTACATAAATGTGACTAATTCATGCCAGGGATTTTTTTTTTTTTGTCTTTAAGAAACTTATTTTTCTTCAGTGCAACCCTTTACAAATTATCCCAGCTCTCTCCCAAAGAAAGTGGATTAATTTGTTTCTTTTCCCTTCATAACCTTCTTCCTGTATTGCTATAATCAAAACAATTTGGGGGTTTTCACATATGGAGGCTGACAACATAAATCAGCTGCTTTCCATCCATGTGAATGCATCTGAACAAAGCCAGCCCCATGGCTGGCTGCGGAAGCAGTCGAAACTGGCTTCCTGGGTGCTGCTCTTTTCCAGAAACAGACAATGAGCAATAGCTCTTGAAGCCTTTTTCACATTAGGACACAACCGTTTCTCTGACCTCTTTTAGTTTCCAAACACCCATCACAAAACAACAACTAATATTAAAATTATCTCTTATGTCTTCTCTGTCAGAAAGAAAAGAAAGGAAGAAAGAAGGGGAAAAATTGAACAAGGGGAAGAAGTAGGGGCTACAAGTAGAGAAAATAAAGAGGGGAACAAGGAGGGAGGGAGAGGAAGCAAGAGAACGAGACAGAAAAAGAAAAATAAACACAAAATATCTGATCTATGGCTTTTGAAACCTTTTCCTTTGCTTCACATCAAGATGAAGTGATTGTGCTCAAAGAAGATTCAGAGATCATCCAATCCGATCGGCCCATTTCAAAGATGAGAAAATAAGTCTCAGGGAAGTTATTTTGGTCATAAATAGGTCTGTAGCAATCAGCTTTAACTGTTTCACAGACTTGGAAAAACATTTAAGCTGTAGGATATATTTGTTCAATCTGTATTTTAAACAGTTTAATATTCTCATTCCTGCTTGTATTTTTTAAAGATAATCTTATCCTATAGCTTGCATGATCCCTCTAAGTCTTTTACTACTTGCAGACCTTTGAATTGCATTCTGAAATACTTGTAATTTATATTTTGAAGATGTATTCATGCATATATTGTATTCTTTTCTCGCCCTACCTACTACTTGAATTCTAATGCTTAAAAAGTTTTTTTGAAGTTTTTTTTCTCCCCCTCATCTTTGTTTCAGTGAATATATTTTTTGGTAATCTAGATAGAGTGATCTACTAGTAAAACTTAAATATAATAATCGAATAAAAATGTTCAAAAGGAGTAAAGCCTAAGAATTCTGGAGGCTATCTGGATACAACAAACAAAAAAAACAAGCTTTTATCACCACAAAATGATGAAGTATTACTAGAAGTACTGTATAAAGTACTAAAGTACTACGTTAAATGTATGCCACTGGCAAATAGAACAGCTAAAGAAAATTTAAAGGGAGCACTATTGAGTTTCAGTATCATCCTCATAACAATTTCTATTCATTTCTCAAAGGACTTAAAAAAGTGAAATCTAACTTTATTATTAATGTAATACACATTATTAAGCAATTCAAATTAATGAATTAATTCTAATCCTCTTTGTGGTTCTTATAAATTGTTGATTTAATTAAAAGTTTCGATAATCTCACAGGGAAATGAGTTATATGTGTATGTTTTAACAACTAAAATAAGCTCTAATCATTTCATTAATTAAATAACTGGTTATAAAACAAAAACCATTTGCAGATGCTACACAGAGAGTGTGAAGTCAAGTGGAGAAACTGGTGGGCCTAGATTTAACAGAACTTTTTATTAATTCCTAAGTCCACATGCCTTCATGTAATTTTAAGCTAGCTCTGTTTGGATGAGGGGGTCTGTCCTCTAAAACTGGGGTCCAGGAATGCTGCTCCCTGGTTATCTCCCAAAGAATCCAACAAGTTTTGGCCTTGCATACCAAAATTCATCCTCATGTAAATATCACAAACAGATTGTTTATGAAACTTCTGACATTGTTTATGAGCCTGCTGACATCTGCAATAGTTGTATTAAAAATAAATAAATCACTATTAAAAATAAAATTCCTAAAAGTAACTTTGATACTAACAATAAGAAGTTGAAAGGGTTTTTTGATTGCTACTTTTTGAAAATTTTGGCATTTTCTTAAATCATAGACTAAAACATGATTAAGAGACAGAGATTGTTGAATGTCATCGAGAAATAGAAAACATGTTGTTTTGTCACATATAGAACTTTTGAAAGTAAACACTTATAAAAATTATGATATTGAAGAAAACTTTATAATTGTAAATTCTCCACAAAACAACAGAAAAATAGTACCCAATAAAATAAAGTTTTAAAATTTTTCTTGAGAAATAATTAGGCATAAATAATCATAGAAGCATAAAAAATACATTATTGAAAATCATGGAAGTTTTCTGTCATTTTGTATTAGCCTTAAATTTTGAATATTTCTTTAATGTCAGAAGCTAATAGATTAATATTGCAAACATCTGAAAAATTACCAAGTTTAAATAAAATGTTACCTTGTGGGAAAAATAAAATCAAATACTGAAATATAGTGGATAAGAAAGTACACAGAATACATATGTTTAAGAAAAATAAGCAGTAAATTAAAATTATATAAACCCAGTTAATAAGCAAATTGTTCTTTTTATTTATTTATTTTTTTAGTAGAACCATAGCACCATCTTCTGGCTATCTTTACATGACAACAGAATTAAAGAGGAGCTAGGGTCTAAGTTCTTAAATGTAAATACTCTTATATACTTTGAGTTGTAGCATCTGACCTTTGACACAAATAAACAAAAAAATTAAGATAGAAGTGAATAAACAACATTTTTTGTTATTTTAACTATTTCATGAATCATTACCTTTATATATATTTCCCTGATCTACAAACATTTTGCAATCAACAGACTAAAGATTGTTTATAAATTTGAAAGGTACTTGAAAGATAAAAGCTATTATCAACTGAGTATACATTTTTTAAACTACATTGCATGATTTTTATCTTATTGTAAATCACATTCCTTTATTAACAGAGTACATTTCCAAACATGAAACTACGTAAGAACTAAACACAAAGTTTCACAAAAACACATAAAAACTAGCCTTTTATAGAAGACATTTCATCTCAAATATCTTTTCATATATTATCACTCACTACATAATTGAACACTTTGGGGTTTGGATTTGGGTTCATTTCATAAAGGACCTCCTGGGTACAAAGAAACAGTAAGTATAAATATCATTATTCTTTATAAACATTCTGATTACAGTGAAGTTGGACTCATGTCCAAAGTGTGCAACATTTTGAACATTTAGATGGAATCTTATTCTAAATGTTGTCCATAAATTGTGAGACCTTTTAAATCCTGTTTTAGGGCTTAAAAGTATTTGCCAAACAAGCACAAGTACATTTGTGTCTAGTGAAAGCCCCGCAGTCATGTCCGACTCTTTGCGACCCCATAGACTCTACAGTCCATGGAATTCTCCAGGCCAGAATACTGGATGGGTAGCCTTTCCCTTCTCAAGGGGATCTTCCCAACCCAGGGATCAAACCCAGGTCTCTCGCAGTGCAGGCAGATTCTTTACCAGCTGAGCCACAAGGGAAGCCTAATTTTTTTTTTTTTTTTTGGTCTAATGAATTGTTAAAAGTAATGATTAGGTTGTCCCCTTTTTTTCCCAAATGAGAGTGATATCACTTTGGAAACTTTTAGTATATTTCTTTAAAAACAGGAAAAATATAAAATATTTTAAAAATATAAAAATTATGTAAAATAAATGGATAAAAATTATACACTTTTATTTCTTTACCCAGAAAACAAGTCAACTCACTTCAACTTTTTTCTCAATTTAAACACTCAGTAAATTCCACCCGATATGACATTCTCAAAGCAAAGTAATACATTTTAATGTCTGTGGCTTTGCCTGGTGCAGAGGCCTACCCATCCTACATAATAATTGGATAATCTCAAAACTAAATAAAGTTAGAGGAGGGCTGTTTCTCAAAAAAATTCTGAGAACAACCAGAGAGAATAACAATAAAGTGTGTTAACAAAATAGTGTTGTGGTAAATTTTCTTAATGTGATAAACATGAGGATTCTGCTGAAGGAGTTTTTGAATCTTAATATCTCAGAGGAAACAATGTCTTTGGGGATGGAGCACAATTAGAAAAACATGCAAAGGATGCATGGCAATTATATAAGATTTTCTCAGGAAATTTGCTGATTATGAGTATGTGGAGCTGCTTACTGTTCTTTTCTGCTTTTATTTTCACCAGTTCCCTGAGTCTGCTCATGGATACTGCCAGCCCCTTGTGGATTTGTCCATTAAGTACAGTGTCACTGAAAAATGCTGCTTTGGAATGAACTGTGCTGCTACATTTTCAACTGGTGGATTCGCTATTCCAACTACAGGAGATTGTTGTCTTTGAGTTAGGGCGTGAGTCCACATTGCCCAAGCAAGCTACAGAATGCCAACACTCATGAAATATCACTGTTACATTTTTTTTGTTGTTGAGTATAAAAAATTACACCTTAAGAAACCATGAAGATGGTGCCACATTCAGAAAAATAATTGTGTCTTCATAGTTATCATTAAATATGTTTCCTTGATCTGGTGATATTGATTCAACAGCACATTTTTACTAAGACTTATCTGCCACAGGGCTATTCATGCTTTGAATTTCCATCAATCTACTGATGACCAAAGGTAAGTTCAGTATATGAGACACTTACTTCGAGGGCTTGCTTACCTTTAGTTTCCTCACAGCATCTCTCACAACTTCTGTTCCTTTGGGCTGCTCTACTTCTGTGCTGCCAAGAAACTGAAAATGGTCACTGTGAGACAGGCTTTACTACATCATATATCATTAAATCGTTTTGAAATATATCATGGAATAATAGAATGATGTGATAGTAATTCAAATCCAAATCCAACACAGAGGAGTTACTAATTTATATTATTTTACATTATATGAAAATATTAACACATTACTTAGTCACATACAATTCTATTATTCTAAGACTTCTTTAAATTACACTTTTCCTAAATAATTTGCTTGCAGATTTTTAATGGAAAGAAAATTAAAGTTATTTTGTTGGGCCCAAAGGAATAAAGTTGATCTCAAATTTAAAATTTAAAACATGTGAACAATTAAAAAATTGTTATCAGAAAATTTAAAGTATATACATTTTTTCATGTTGTCAAAAATATATTTAAAAAATTTAATGTGGTTTAATGCAGTTTATAATGTAAATCATCATTTTTCTTTGTTTTCCAATTAGCATATAAAATTTAAAAACACACACTTTTAATACCCAATATACAATATTCATCAAAACCATTAACTAAAGTACATTAAAAAAAAACACAAAAAAACATGCTCTAGAATTTTAAAGGATCCCTAGAGGTTTTTAGTTTAAACCTAACCTATCCTCCCCAAAAGAAAAAAGTTTTATAATAATTACCACATTAGAATAAAATATCTATCCTGGAGCAATACAATACCTCCTAAACAGAAGACCAATATCATGAAACTTTCAAGACAAATTAGAATTGACATGTGGATATTTTATTCTACAGAATATTTTTAAATAAATAGCAAATAGTCGTTACATTCATTAGACATATATAATTTTCCAAAGACTTCTTCTCTTGTCACATACTACCAATCATAACACCAAAGTGAGATATGAATTCACCAATTCTTAAATAAACAGGCATATGCATGGGTATGTATATGTGTATGTGTGGGTGCTAAGTCACTCAGTCATGTCTGACTCTCTGCAGCCCCATGGACTGTAGCCCGCCAGACTCCTCTGTCCATGGGGATTCTCCAGGCAAGAATACTAGAGTGGGTTGCCATGCCCTTCTCCAGTACATGTATATACTTTACATCAAATAATTAAGTAGAATCTTTTTCATGTGTTAACTCACAGAATGGAAGTGAACAAAATAGCAATATCAGAGTGTCTTTTAAAATCACATGTGATTTCTTCTTTCATTCTTGAAAAAATAACAATAACTAAAGAAATTAGACTTTTGTTTTTTAAACTGGGCTCTATGTATTACCTTCATGAGAATTACCTAGGAAGTCGGTTAAAATATAACAATGCAGATTCTTTGGTATAATAAGGGTAGGCCTAGGGAATTATATTTCTAAAACCATCACAGGTGATTTCTTGTACTAAAAATATAAGGAATAGACTTAGAAAATAGTAATAGGTCAGGAGAATAGTGGAAGGTTGATAGAAAAGCTGAGATGAAAATACAGGAGATAACTACTGATCCCCTTTCTGATGAGCTCATGGAAAGAAAGTGAAGCTCGGAAGCATTAAGGAAAAAACGTTTCAGTTTTCAGACTCTATAAGATACAACAGTTTCTTTTTCTAATATGTTTAAACTATGTCAAAAAACTGCTATTAGGTCTAGATGTAATATCATTAAGCACCATATTCGCCCCAAAGTGATCTCAAGTTGGTTGACCACACCTGCAAAAAAGACCACAATAAGTGAAGAAATTCTCAGCTAAAAAGGAATTGAAAAGTTGCCATTAAGATATGGAAGACAACAAAATTGATTCCTGACACCAATGGACCCATCACATTTTCTTCTGTTTCAGGTCAGTGTACTCAACTTTGTCTGTATGATATAATTACATGAGAGATTTAAACAGACCAGTGCCTGGGACTCTGATTTAATTAGCTGGGGGCCGAGTTAGGGCATCTGTGTATGTTAAAGCTCCCCAGGTGATTTCAATGGGCCACCAGATTTGAGAAGCACTGTTTTAGATCATCCAGAAAGGATAAAGTGATAGGAGGGGCGCTAACACAATAGAAGCTGTTTAGTTCTGAGAAATCTATGGTGTAAACTGTTCTCAACATCTCTGTATTTATCATATCACTGAGAGATTCCCCATTAGTGGTTGGTCTAGCGTTAGCAGAACTGGGAGGTGAAAGCAAACTCTTTATAGATAAGTGATTATTGAACTATAAGAAGTGTCTGATGTGTCGATAACAGACTGTAAGAGTTACTGGAAATATTTATGGAAAAATATTCCTTACTTTGGCAGCAATGTCATGAGTCATGTAAATAGGTCCATATGGGAAAATGATGGAAGAACTCCAAGTACATTCTAAATGAATCAAACTCTTGTGGTGCTCCAGGAACCTTTTAATATGTTTCTTTCACATTGGCTTTAATTAAGTCGTCTGAGTAATAAAACAGGGAGAAGTCTTCAAAGACTGTGGGAACTAAACTTAAAAGACATCTGATATGGAGCTTCCCACTTAACCCTTTTCTTCTGTGTAATGTTGGATGCACTGAATGGGAACAATTTTAAAACTGAAAAGCAGATTATGCCTCATAATAGTTTAAGTTAAAAAAGTCATAATGCTTCCTCTGATTAAAGTTTGTATTTGTATGCATTCCATGTATATATAAAATATTTACAAGACTCTTGAATGTGATGCAGCATGCTGGAATAAACCCTAGGCTTAGAATTTGAAAATATTAGAAAAGTCATGATTCTTGAAAAATAAGAATAATATTGTTCTTCTTTCCTTACAAAATTGCTCTTAAGACCAATTGCAATAAGAGATGAGAGAGAAAAAAAAACAACCTTGTAAACTGCAAAATGTATTATAATTATGAGGGATAGCCACTTCTTAATTTACTGATTCTTTGGAGATGAAACTAGAATTTACTGGATATTGGTGCCTGCTCAGCTCTCCTTGGATCCTCTTTATCAGCACTGGAATCCATCCTCCAGCTTCCCCATACTTTGCTGGTAAGGGCTCACAACAAGACTTTCAGAGGATTCCCTTTGCCAGTACTGAGAGCTATAAACTCCTGGAAGTTTTCTGCTATCACAACAATTCTTTAACCAATGACTGGTGAAGAAGTACAGAGGGCCGGCCCCTTTCTTGGGAAGTGGGGAAAACTCTAAGGTGTAACATCATGATGCAGAGCTTTCCTCAGAATCAGGCTGCAGCTGGGGATTCACTTGATTTCTTCCCCTCATCTGTCTGCCTTCCCATGTCCTTACTGGTTGTTCCTAGGAACACTTCCTTAACAATCTACTTCCTCCCAAATCTTAACATCAGGTGCTAATTCTGGGAGGAATTGCCTTAACACGCTGTTAAGGGCTTAAATGCTTACATTCAGGAACACACAGTCTAGCACACTAACCCACAAACAACCGAAATACTCTGGTCATGCTGCTGCTGCTGCTGCTAAGTCGCTTCAGTCGTGTCCGACTCTGTGCGACCCCATAGACGGCAGCCCACCAGGCTCCGCCGTCCCTAGGATTCCCCAGACAAGAATACTGGAGTGGGTTGCCATTCCCTTCTCCAGTGCATGAAAGGGAAAAGTGAAAGTGAAGTCGCTCAGTCATGTCCGACTCTTAGCGACCCCATGGACTGTAACCTACCAGGTTCCTCTGTCCATGGGATTTTCCAGGCAAGAGTACTGGAGTGGGGTGCCATTGCCTTCTCCACTCTGGTCATAAGTGCTCTCAAAAGGCTTGTACATGATACAGGTTAGAGGAAGGACTTTAGTTTCTGTATTTTCCCACTCTACCTGGTGTCTGAAGGGTGAAGGAAAAGAAGGAACTGAATCAAGCCATGGCCAAGGGGTTAACTCATCCCATCTCCATCAAGCTGTTAACTAGCAGGAGAAACAAGGCCAGGGGAGTTGTGGATTGCAAGATTACAGCACTGTAATGAGTGAAAACACATACACAAACACAAGTACATAAGGCTCATCATCAATACACTAGAGACAGAGAAAAGACCATAAAAGATCCCACCCAGAGAGAAACAAAAATCCCACAAAGGCCAGGAAATACGACATCAGACTTCACATCAGCAATGATGGAAGAAAAATAACTTCAAATTCTAAGGAAAAAAAAAAAAAAGATTTAGGGCAAGATTACAGATTACCAGAGGGGAAAAATATGTGCTAAGATGGACTAAAAATTTAAATTCCCATGTCCCAGTTCTCCATAGAAGAGGAAAGTATGTAAAATACAGCAAAAGAAGAAATACAACCCAGGAATCAAGGGAGGATGACAACCACTACAAATATGACAAATTGAGGCACGATAGTTAAGCTGGTTATCCAGAAACAAAGAAGAAAATAATGAGTTGAAATTAGTTGTCTCAGTGAGTGACACTTGGGGAAAGAGCTGGGTAACATTTTGTTGTTTCATTATAAATCTTGGGGAAATATTTAAAATGGACATAGATAACGTTGATAAATGCTTTCCTGGTGGCTCAGTGGTAAAGAGTCTGCCTGCTAGTGCAGGAGACACAAGTTCGATCCTTGGGTCAGGAAGATCCCCTGGAGAAGGAAACGGCAACACACTAGTATTCTTGCCTGGGAAATCCCATGGACAGTGGGCTACAGTCCATGGGGTTGCAAAAGAGTCAGACACGACTTAATGACTAAACAACAACAAACTTTGATAAAATAAAAATTGAATTAGGCCCTCAAATCATAACAAGTTAATGTTACACATACTCATTTATTCCTTAAAAAAAAGTTTTACTATGGGTCAAGCATTTGCTAATTGTTGGATAATATAACAGGTGAAAAATGTCCCTATTTTAGTGTAACTTACATCCCGGTGAGCATACTTGTGTGTGTATGTATGCAGGTATGTATATATGAATGTATCTATATATTTCTATATTTATATCTAGATCACAAACAGATTTCTAATACAGCTTAGATTGTATAAGTAAAAATAACACAAATAATAATGTAGGGCAGAATATAATATTTAAGACTGAGTGATCAGGAAAGTTCCCTCTAAAAAACATGACAATTTAACAGAGACCTAAATGAAAGGAAGAAATGAAACATAAACTCAAACACATTGAGTTTAAGTTCCTCTGAGGTGTCAACTAAAGAAGCAGACTCAACAGCTGGCTATACAAAGTGGAGCTTGGGGAAGGAGTATTCTGGGTGAAAGGTATGGATTAAGGAGACCCTGGCACTGATGTTTCAATGGAAGGTCAGAGGAGTTCCATAACCATGGCTTCCCCAGGTAGCCGCTGTTGCAGAGGGAGATGAGAGAGAAGAATGTTGCCAACAGAAATAAATGTTGGGGGAAATGGTGAGGAGAATCAAGAAAGTTGTGTGTGCTTAGGTGCTCAGTCGTGTCTGAGTCTTTGTGACCCGATGGACCGTAGCCTGCCAGACTCCTCTATCCATGGGATTCTCCAGGCAAGAATACTGCAGTGGGTTGCCATGCCCTCCTCCAGGGGATCTTCCCAACCCAGGGATCAAACCTAGGCCTCCCGCACTGCAGGCAGATTCTTTACTGATCAAGAAAGTTAGATCCTTAATATTAGTAATTAAGGTTGCCAGATCAGCAAATAAAATTATAGGATGATGCTGTTGCTGGGAATGTAAAATGTTACAGCCACTCTGAAATATAGTTTGGTAGTTTCTCTGAAGACTAACATGAACTTATCATAAGACACAGCAACTGCATTTTTTGGTATTTATACCAAAGAGATTACAATTTATATTCTTGTAAATATTTTTGAAATGATATTCACAGTGGACTTATTTGTAAAAGTCAAATGTCAGAAACAAACCAAATATCCTTCAGTGGGTGAATGGTTAAACAAACTATGGTACATCCATACCATGGAACACTATTCAGCAATAAAAATAGATGGACTATAGTTACACACACAACCTGAATGACTCTTAAGGAAATTATGCTGAATAAAAGAAGTCAATCTCAAAAATTCTCTTTTTTGTTTGAAATTTACCCAAATAAAAAATACAGAATTTTTTTTTAATAATCTCTCAGAAAATGGAACTTTGGTATGGTGAACACTTTCAACTCAGTAAAAGTCATTGCTTTTATATTTTAGCAACTTTATGTCTTAGCTCCTCCATGTGGCAGCAAAAAAATAACACTGATGAGAAGAGAGTATAATATCAGACTGTTTTGCTTTATAAATGTAGATTCTGAGTGTTATTTTTCAGTGTGGCAAAAGAGCAAAAGAAAGAGTTATTTGTTCTGTGGCCTTGATAATGGTGGGTGCAGAATATTTTAAGTACTCAAGATTTTATAAATTTTTTTTCTTCATAGTCTCAAAGAGACAACATTCTTGTCAGCACACTTTTTTTTTTAAGAAAGATCAGACATTAGACCTTACCTAAATCCAGGGTAAATCCCATACACAAGTATGTGCCTGTGCTTTGAACATCTGCAACAAAATTTTTCTTTTTACTTATGAATAAATATTTTATTTTAATAGTAATGTATGTTATCTACAGGAAATTTAGAAGCTACAGAAAAATGTAACAATGAAAATAAGCATCAATTTCTTTCTCATAATCAAGAGGTAATTATCATTGAAAATGTAATATGCTTTAAATTCATTATAATAAAAGTATTCTGCCAATCAATTAGCCAGTGACAGTATGAGGCAAACTTACAAAAAAAAAACCCCTCTTAAATTACTGTATATTACTGATTCCCTTTTGGGCATTATTGTGTGAGTGCATTTGTGTGTTTGCATTTAAATTTTGGCTACTAGTTATTAAAGGGCTACCAGTTATTAAATTAATCCTAAATAATATGCACAGATAGAAAAGACATAAAACATAAAGGGACATTTAGAAGATAGTAGACCATGAAAAGAGAGATGATAGTGATCTAAAAATGTCTTGTGCATTAGTCTATATGTTTAAAGGTATAACAATGTAGCATATATTTTTCACAGATTTTACAAAACTATAAAACGTCTTTGGAAAATCATCAATAAAGACTTTGACAAATACTGAGCAAATTTTGATAGTCTAAAACTAATTATGTTAATATATTCCATGCAAATACTTCAACCTATGCATCTCTTTGCTCACTGCATTTAGATACTTTGTAAATGTACTCATAGCAGATATTTTAATGGCAGCAGTTTGTTGAAATTAAAAACATAAAGCATCATTAAACTCACTATTATATACAAAAATATTTACTTTCTAGACTTTCAAAATTTGAATGCTATTAAGCTGTTTCATGTTTGGCTTAATACTTTCTAAAACTCCCACAACTATTTTTCAATTAGTTAAAATGACAGGTTCTCTTCTAACTAATCTCAGATGATGTCTGTAGTCATTTCTTCCAGTTATTTCATTGTATTCCATTATGTCTAAAATAAGCGTTTTTCAGAAACATATGTGAAAGTTTGAGGATTACACCTTCATTTTCAAATATTACTTGAAATTGACTTTTTTTTCACTTGAACAGCTAGTTTGTTTTATGACTTGCTTCTTTACCAGTAGAGAGCAGTGTTGGACATCATATGGACCCAACTATACTATCCACTTTGCTTTCCCAAATGTTTTTTTTTTTTTTTTTATAAATTTATTTATTTTAGTTGGGGGCTAATTACTTTACAATATTGTAATAGTTTTTGCCATACATTGACATGAATCAGCCATGGGTTTATATGTGTTCCCCTTCCTGGACCCCCCACCCAACTCCCAAATGTTTTTAGAATCATTCTATAAACATGAATACTGTAGGTTTTTAAAAAATGCTAGGTAAACAATTAAATAATTAACTAAATAATTAACTAAAGAGTTACTAATCTAGCTGCTATGAAATCTGACACTGTTTAACATATGAAAGAGCTTAACTTATGACAAATATATGGAATACATGCTTTGTTTATATCACATTAAAACTTGCCCATTGTATGTAGATAATATGTTCTATAGATAATTATTTTAAAATATTACAGAAAAATAATTTCCATTTTGTACATCATAGAAGCTTTACCTAACATCAAGGCTAATAAATAACCATTGGTAGCATAACGGCCAATGGATATTCTAACTATATAGGGAAAAAAAATGGGCTTCCCAGGTGGTGTTAGTGGTAAATAACCCGCCTGCCAATGAATGAGACATATGAGACGTGGGTTCAACCCCTGGGTCAGGAAGATCCCCTGGAGGGGGACCACTGCAACCCACTCTGGTATTCTTGCCTGGAGAATCCCATGGACAGAAGAGCTTGGAGGGCTATAGTCCATAGGATTGCAAAGAGTCAGACACGACTGAAGTGACTTAGCACAGAAGAAAATAAATGAGAATGTCACTATCTTTGTAACCAGGGTTGCAGAGGCTCCAACAGGATGGGGCTAATTTTCTTGGTATTAACTTGACTGCATATGTGTAAAACAAAAAAACACAGTACTTAAACCTTCCAGCTACTCAACTGTACACAGTAGATAAGCCATATTTAATTTTACAGTCTTTATTTGGCTGACTTGCCATGTCACAGTGCCAAGCAATACAGGAAATGTCATTTTTAAAAAGCCCATCATAAAAGTCAATTGCTAAAGAAAGGTCAGAATCAATTGAATTTAAATCTATTATTTAATCTTCAAAACCACAATTCTAAAAAATAAAATAG
This sequence comes from Giraffa tippelskirchi, assembly GCF_054371585.1. Classification (NCBI taxonomy): domain Eukaryota; kingdom Metazoa; phylum Chordata; class Mammalia; order Artiodactyla; family Giraffidae; genus Giraffa; species Giraffa tippelskirchi. The sequence goes on from NC_137277.1 coordinate 70,775,966, forward strand.
ATCCACGAAAAAAGAAAGAATATACTTTAAACAAAATACTCTAAAGGTTATCCTTTAAAGGATGGGCAGGATTTAATAGAGAATAAAAAAAATATTGGTGTTAGTATTTAAAAGTCTACATTTTAAATTTGATTTAGTATTTATTCTCATTTTATTGTAGTAACTTTCTATTAAATTGTATCTTGTAACGTCTTCTTATTTTACATGAATACATAGTGTATTATTTTAAGAGGCTCTTGCTTTCAAAACAAGATTTCCAAGTTGACGCCAAAACAAATCTACTTGCCATAAACAAGAAACAGCTCATTACGCACCGTGGAAGGGTCTCTTATATCAAGTTTTGAATCACATGGTCACAATAAGAAGTGGTGAGTTTTTGTCCTGTCCCAGAGGCCCCTCCCAGTCAAAATTTCCTTCACATCTGAATACGCAGACAGGTGGAATGAAGGGCAGAGCATTCACCTGTGTTGTTATAGATAGAAGTATTACTAATATAAAGAGACCAACTTATACAGAAAACCAAAAGCATGGGCTTTGGATCCAGACAGGCTTTATAATCCATTTTCTCATTAGAGAACCACTTGATTGTGGGCTGTGGAGATGTTATCATTCAGCTCCCATTATTTTATAGATAATATAAGCTGAGGGCCACGAAGGTGGTCACAAAGCTTTTTAGTAGCACAGGTAGGGCTAGGATTCTAGATCTCTTAGTTTTCAGACACATACTCTTCATTTTTGTTATTTTTACATAAAACAGAAACAGAATGAAAGATAATATAGTACGTAGCATATATATTACCCATTTATGCTATATCCATTTGGCTAATTGTTTTATATTATAGTTTCTATCTATTGTGAGATAAGCTTAAAATCTGAGGAAGTCAAAAATACTTGGTTGGCTTAATAGTTAGGTAACCTGAATTTCCTCTACCAATTATTTATTGTATTTCTCAGAGCCTCAGTTTCCTCATTCATAAAATGGGGCTAACACACAGTATTTCTGTGAGAATTAAATGAGAAAATGCAATTAGTGACTGGAACAGAGTGAATATTCACTGAATGTATGCTTAGAAATTAAAATACAAAAATAAAATACAGTCATAACAAGAAAATAAAGAAGTCAAGCCCACCCACAACAGATCATGAAGTAAACAAGAAATAAAACCTACTTTAAGACACTAATCAGATTTTGGCTACAGAAGCCATTCACAGGGTTGCAAAGAGCCGGACATGACTTAGCAACTGAAGAACAACAAAAACAGGGGCAGTTAGAATTCTCACTAACCCCTACAGAGGTGTATTTTTTCCTCAAAATTTTATTATTTTCAAACATTTATTATTCTGAATTCTTATTGTAATTTAATTGCAACATAATCAATTACATAAGGTGAGGTGTGAGATTTTTTGGATATCTATGAAATATTGACTTGTGGATACCTTTGCAGTAAATGTTTATATTGCTTTTCAGGAAGGCCAAGTACTTTTATTGCTAAATATATTCCTATTTTCTTTATTGTTTAGTGTAAATAAATTTTCTTGACTTATTGCTAGTATAGGAAACAGCCTGTATTTTGTCAACTTATGAAATTTTCCTTTTTTTTTCAGTTATACATATACACATTATTTTTAGAATTATTTTCCACTATATGTTATTACAAGATATTGACTATAGTTCCCTGTGTTATACAGTAAACCTTTATTGCTTGTTGGATATCTATTTTTTTAATTAGAACACTAGCATTCTACTCATACTAACTCAAACAAGTGACTTACTAAATTTTCTTAATAACTTAGTAGTTTTATTTATTTTGAAAAATTTGAGTCTACTAGAATGTAATTATCAATAAAGCAAGAATAACATTTTATTTTCTTTCTTGATATTGTTACCAATTTTTCATTTTCCTTGCCTACAAAATCATGTTAAATAACATTGATAACAAGGACTCATTTCTTATTCTTCATTTTCATGGGATTTAATTAAGCTTTTGGCAATACCTACATAAGCCAAATATAATATAAAAGTAATACTGCTTATTATTCTGTGCCATGTGCTGGGCTTAGTCGCTCAGTCATGTTCAACTCTTTGCAAGCCCATGGACAGCAGCCTGCCAGGCTTTTCTGTCCATAGGGATTCTCCAGGCAAGAATACTGGAGTGGGTTGCCACACCCTCCTCCAGGGGATCTTCCCAACCCAGGGATCGAACCCAGGTCTCCCGTACTGCAGGCAGATTCTTTATCATCTGAGCCACCAGGAAAGCCTGCTTATTATTCTACTTTCTTTTTAAACTTCAATAACATAATTGCCCCAAAACTTCCTGTGTTCCTGAACTCTGTCTAAAACAGAATATACTTATTTGGAAAAGGTCCTAACATTTCAAAGAACCCTCACATCTCTCCTGAGCTAAATTTATCTTTTTCTCCCTTTCGGAGACAACAATCCTTAAAAAGTCTAAATTCTAGAGCTTTTAAAGTATATCCTCCAATTAAAGGGATAACCTTCCCAATACTTCCTCCTCCTCCTCATCATTATTTCTATATTCTATTCCGTTTAAAGAATATTTATTGTGTACCATCTATGTGTCAGTTTCTGTTCAAGACACCGGGGATTCAGCAGTGAACAAAACAGATCCAAATCCTTGACCTACTAATTGTACTGTAGGCTACAGCCTTATCTTCAATGCCCAGAGAGGATGCCTATATTTTCCACAGGTTTTCCTTGATTCCACTCTATCTCCAGCCTCATTACTCAACCATAATCTAAATAGACTTCAATAAGAGAGCTTCCAAATCAATAATAATTGCCTCAGTGGAGTTTTCTGCCTGTACTTGATCAGTTTAAATCTTCAGCCATGCCCACATGGCTTCTCCCAAGAAGACTTCATCACAAGCTGGGTAGAACTTCTTCACATTTAAATACCACAGAAATGAGTGACCACAATAAAGGACTTTACTACTCAAATTGCTATCCTCCTTTCTCTAGGAACAAAGGAAAATCTACTTTTTAGATCTTCATAGGCTGTGCATAGCTCTTTCAAGTGAAAAATGAGTGTGCACAACAATACTCTTGTAGTGCAGATTTCTTTCTTTCTTTCAGCAGACTTTCTGTCAATGATTACCATGGCCTGATCAGTCTGTGAAGCACTGTTGAGTGCAGATGTGCTGTGATGGTACAATCAAGGACCTGGATCCTGCCCCCACGAGGTTTTACCTCATAGGTTTCAAACACATACAAGGAAAGACAGAGACGACAAAGAACAAAACAAACAACAACCTGGAACAACCTGGAACAGATTGAAACAAGCTTAATGTCAGTGACTATGAGTGCACTATTCTATTACCTTCCATGGGGGGTGCCCAGAGGCATGAGTGAAAGCAGGCTCTGCATCGAGCAGGACTTCTTTTAATCAAGAGCCATTTTTACTGAGGACCTACTATGTGTCAGGCACTGTTCCAGATACTTCGATACAGTGATGCATAGAAAAGTCAAAGATCGTTATGGAAGTGGCTTGGTGGAGCTATGAAAAAGGGTCTTAGAACCACATGGACACTAGTTACGAATTTTGGCTCTGCCATTCATAGGTTTATGAGTCTTAACATCTCTCTGAGCAGCAGCATCTTCTTTCATAAAATACAGATAAATATCCCTATACTTATAAATGTTGTTGTTGTTCAGGTTCTCAGTTGTGTCCAACTCTTTGTCACCCCATGGACTGCAGCACACCAGACTTCCCTTGTCCTTCACCATCTCCTGGAGTTGCCTCAAAATCATGTCCATTGAGTCAGTGATGCCATCCAACCATCTCATCCTCTGTCAACTCCTTCTCCTCCTGCCTTCAATCTTGCCCAGCATTAGGATCTTTTCCAATGAGTCAGTTCTTTGCATCAGATGGCCAAAGTATTGTAGCTTCAGCTTCAGCATCAGTCCTTCCAATGAATATTCAGGGTTGATTTCCTTTAGGATGAATTGGTTTGATCTCCTTGCAGTCCAAGGGACTCCCAAGAATCTTCTCCACCATCACAGTCTGAAAACATCAATTCTTCGGTGCTCAGCCTTTTTTATGGTCCAATTCTCACATCTGTACATGACTACTGGAAAAACCATAGCTTTGACTAGACGAATCTTTGTTGGAAAAGTAGTGTCTCTGCTTTTTAATGCTGTCTAGGTTGGTCTAGCTTTTCTTCCAAGGGGCAAGCATTTTTTTTTATTTGTTTGTTTTGTTTTAATTCCATGTCTGCAGTCACTGTCTGCAGTGATTTTGGAGCCCAAGAAAATAAAGTTTGTCACACTTTTGATCCATTGTTTCCCCATTTATTTGCCATGAAGTGATAAGACTTGATGTCATAACCTTAGTTTTTTGAATGTTGAGTTTTAAGCCAGTTTTTTCACTCTTCTCTTTCACTTTCATCCAGAGGTTCTTTAGTTCCTCTTTGCTTTCTGCCATAAGGGTGAAGTTATTTGCATATCTGAGGCTGTTGAAATTTTTCCTGGCAATCTTGATTCCAGTTTATGATTCATCCAGCCCAGCATTACGCATGATATACTCTGCATATAAGTTAAATAAGCAGGATGACAATATACATCTTTGACGTACTCCTTTCCCAATTTGGAACCAGTCCGTTGTTCCATATCCGGCTCTAACTGTTGCTTCTTGACCTGCATACAGGTTTCTCCGGAGGCAGGTAAGGTGGTATGGTATTCTCATCTTTTGAAGAATTTTTCACAGTTTGTTGTGATCCACACAGTGAAAGGGTTTAGCATAGTCAATAAAGCAGAAGTAGATGATTTTATGGAATTCTCCTGCTTTTTCTATGATCCAACGGATGTTGGCAATTTAATCTCTGGTTCCTCTGTCTTTTCTAAATCCAGCTTGTGCACCTGAAGTTCTCGGTTCACATGCAGTTGAAGCCTAGCTTGAAGGATTTTGAGCATTATTTTGCTAGCATGTGAAATGAATGCAGTTGTGTGGTAGTTTGAACATTCTTTGCCATTGCCCTTCTTTGGGATCAGAATGAAAACGGACCTTTTCCAGTCCTTCTGATTTTTCCAAATTTGCGGACATACTGAATGCAGAACTTTGGCAGCATAATCTTTTAAGATTTGAAATAGCACAGCTGGAATCTGATCACCTTCACTAGCTTTGTTCATAGTTATGCTTCCTAAGGCCCACTTGACTTCGCACTCCAAGATGTCTGGCTCTAGCTGAGCGATCACTCCATTATGGTTATCCAGGTCATTAAGATCTTTTTTTGTGCATAGTTCTTCTGTGTATTGTTGCCACCTTTTCTTAATATCTTTTGCTTCTGTTAGGTCCATACTGATTCTGTCCTTTATTGTGTCTTTCATTGCATGAAATTTTCCCTTGGCATCTCTAATTTTCTTGAAGAGATCTCTCGTCTTTCCCATTCTATTGTTTTCCTCTATTTCTTTGCAGTGATCACTGAGGAAGACTTTCTTATCCCTCCTTGCTCTTCTTTGGAACTCTGCATTCAGATGGGTATATCTCTCCTTTTCTCCTTTGCCTTTCACTTTTCTTCTTTTCTCAGCTATTTCTTTGGCCTCCTCAGGCAGCCATTTTGTCTTTTGCATTTCTTTTTCTTGGGGATGGTTTTGATCACTGCCTCCTGTACATTGTTACAAACATCCATCCATAGTTCTTCAAGTACTCTGTCTATCAGATCTAATCCCTCGAATCTGTTTGTCACTTCTATTGTATAATCTTAAATTGTTTGATTTAGGTCATACCTGAATGGCCTAGTGGTTTTCCCTACTTCCTCAATTTAAGTCTGAATTTTGCAATAAGTATTTCATGATCTGAACCACAGTCAGCTCCAGGCTTCATTTTTGCTGACTGTATAGAGCTTCTCCATCTTTGGCTGCAAAGAATATAATCAATCTGATTTTGGTATTGACCATCTGGTGATGTCCATGTGTAGAGTTGTCTCTTGTGTCGCTGGAAGAGGGTGTTTGCTAAGACCAGTACATTCTCTTGGCAAAACTCTGTTAGCCTTTGCCCTGCTTCATTTTGTACTCCAAGGCCAAATTTGCCTGTTACTCCAAGTATCTCTTGACTTCCTACTTTTGCATTCCAGTCCCCTATGATGAAAAGGACATCTTTCTTTGGTGTTCTAGAAGGTCTTGTAGGTCTTTATAGAACTGTTCAACTTCAGCTACTTCGGAATTAGTGGTTGGGGCATAGCCTTGGACTACTGTGATATTAAATGGTTTGCCTTGGAAACAAAGATCATTCTGTTCTTTTTGAGACTGCTCCCAAGTACTGCATTTTGGACTCTTCTGTTGACTATGAAGGCTACTCCATCTCTTCTAAGGGATTCTTGCCGACAGTAGTAGATATAGTGGTCATCTGAATTAAATCCTCCCATTCCCATCCATTTTATTTCACTGATGGTTCACTGATTAGTTATAAATGAATTATGAGCAAAAATTGTATGGGTAAAGGGCCTGACACATGGTAGGCATTCAAAAAGCATTTGCTCCATTTAACAAATGCTCCTACAGGGAAAGACAGATACTGTATGGTGTCACTTATTGGTGAGAACTAAAAATACAATTAACTAGTGAATGTAACATAAAAGAAGCAGACTCACAGGTATAGAGAATAAACTAGTAGTTACCAATAGGAAAAGACGTTAAAATGGGGTAGGGGAGTAAAAGGGACAAACTATTGAGTGTGAGGCAGGCTCAGGATGTATTGAACACCACGGGGAATGTAGCCAATATTTTGTAAATGGAAAGCAGGTTTTAAAAATTGTATAAAATTAAATTTAAATAATTTTTTTTTTGAAAATAGAAATGCTCCTAAATAATACATAAGTACTGATTATCCTAAAGTAACACTGAACAACAGCGTTTGTGATTATTTTCAACAACAGTCAGGGTGTTTTTATTTTCCTTCTGATTTTACAGATTCAACATAATTCTATTAATAGACTTCAAATAAATCTGCTGGGAAGCTGATGACTCTGGATAATTAAGTGGCAGTTGGGGAAATACAAATGCATCAAGCATCCAACAATGGCAGGGTCCTGGCAATTCCTACTGGGAACCAGGAGAACGAGTGGGTCACCCTGAATTTGCATTATCAGTGAGTCTGTTTATGTAAGGAGTCTACCTTGCAATCAGATGCTGTTATGAGGACATATGCTGTTTTATCTCATTAGCTAATAGCTTAATTCTCTCTTCCTTGTTTGTGAAAGTGAGCCACTATTCTGCTTCTATTATCACAACTCATTCTTCCTGCTTTTGTTACCATTAGGTCAATCCTATATACTTTTAATTTAACATGATAATCTAGTTTAATTTTTAAGTATATGCTTTTTTCTTTTTGAAAACAATTTTATCTAGTTTTTTTTTTTTAAACTTGAAGTCAATTAGCATTCAGTTCAGTTCAGTCGCTCAGTCGTGTCCGACTCTTTACGACCCCATGAATTGCAGCACGCCAGGCCTCTCTGTCCATCACCAACTCCCGGAGTCTACCCAAACCCATGTTCATCGAGTCGGTGATGCCATCCAACCATCTCATCCTCTGTCATCCCCTTCTCCTCCCGCCCCCAATCCTACCCAGCATTAGGGTCTTTTCCAATGAGTCAACCCTTCGCATGAGGTGGCCAAAGTATTGGAGTTTCAGCTTCAACATCAGACTTTCCAATGAACACCCAGGATTGATCTCTTTTAGGATGGATTGATTGGATCTCCTTGCAGTCTAAGGGACTCTCAAAAGTCTTCTCCAACACCACAGTTCAAAAGCATCAATTCTGCAGCGCTCAGCTTTCTTCACTGTCCAACCCTCACATCCATACATACAATTAGCATTAATTAGCACCAATTAGTCTTCACTGTAATTACAGCTTAATTGGTTTGACTTGATCCCTGCTATATGCTGATTTTATTTGATTTTCCTTGGCCTTTAAAGAAATCAATTGTCACATATTCCTGGGTGGCTTTTGAGAGTATTTTTCAGTTGCCCTTTGAAAATTATAATCCTGGTATTAACATAGACCTTTATGTTTTTATTGGAATACTTCTAAAAACTTAATAACATGATCAGTGACTATAATTCCAAACTATATAAAAACTTCCCTTTATATATACAGATTACATTGCAGTATATTACTTTTCTCGGAAAGAACTATATACATTTATATTTGCCATAAATATATTTGATTAACATATGAAATACTTAAATTTGCTATTTTCAGACTGCAAAACTGGTATTTGAGAAGAACGTTTACTTTATAAGCAGTTCCATTATTAATATGACTAAAGTTTAAAGTTACTTATTTTTAATATATTTTTATTTCATGCATTTTATGATATGCCATTTCAATTCCTTGCCTATCAGACAATATATTTCAATCCTGAGATTAGTTTTTTTTCATTTAAAAGCAATAAATGTTATTAAAATGTACAAAAAGTGAACTGTTAACAAGGATATAATAGCATTAAAATCATATTTATTTGCATCTTATTTCAGAGCTAATCTAGTATAAATTTCAAAATTATATATGGCCACAGTAGAAATTATGGATGCTGCTACATGTAAGAATTAGAAAACAAATGGCATTCTCTCTTTGTCCTCAACATTTACATTCTATTACTGAAGGTTATCCAAAATCAGGAAGCATCACTCTATAAAGCCTCAATACTTGCTCTTCCCTCCAAAAGGAATTTACTAGAAACTAAGAGTTGCTGTAATTTAAACATGATTAATTCTTTATCTGAGGGTAGACAGCATTTCATACACTGGAAACCATGGGGAGGGGCCTTTTAAGTCTTTGATGACATCTCATTGAGGTTGGGGGGGTGCTCAGTCACTAGAACTCCATCTCCCATGCTTTGCCTGTAGAAACCCACCCAGCCAGCAGCCTACAGGAAGGAATGCAAAGTGGGGGGTTGATAGGGAAAATGTCTTGAGAAGGGCAAGTCACTTTCTCTTATTCTTTCAACAGTCTTGTTAGCCTCTCCACAGAAATGACTTCTGGCTTGTTGTTCTAAAAACAATTCCTGAGAGAAGGAAGAAATTCAGAATGTAGTTGGTTCTTCTGTACTTGGGTTGAATTTTCCGTTTGTTATTAGGATAGCAAATTTACCCAGTTACCATATATGCTGAGTGTAAAATACAAAACCTCATGTTAACACTGAAGTCAAGGGGCTTCAACTTTATTCATTTTTATTGTCCTCAAAGATTGGCTGTTTACTTAATGATCAGGTCAAACTTTATTCTGCATAGTCATATAATGCTAGGAGGAATCTATGAATTCAAATTAAGATCTGAATCTTGTGTCTGCTGTTACAAAGATTTTTGGTCAATCTATATTTCCAAATGTCAATCTTTATAAAAAATGGTAGTGATATTTCTATATGGAGTCATTCTGAGGACTGCTGAAGATAATGAGAATATAGTATTTAGTATTTAATAGGTTTGTCTCACTCAGTGAAGTAAGAGAACTGAAACTATTTTATAGCAAAAGTCAGAGAGTCTCTTTGAAATTAAATTGTTCCATACCACATGATCCAGATATATTATAGAAAACAGGCTTCTCTGGTAGCTCAGATGGAAAAGAATCTGCCTGCAATGCAGGAGACCTGGGTTTGATCCCTGGGTCGAGAAGATCCCCTGGAGAAGGAAATGGCAACCCACTCCATTATTCCTGCCTGGGGAATCTCATGGACAGAGGAGCCTGGTGGGCTACAGTCCATGGGGTTGCAAAGAGGACATGACTGAGCAACTAACATGTTCACTTTCACACCAGATGATCCAGATATATTATAGAAAACAACTATAACCAATTAGCTTCTGTTTTTATCTACTACTAAATGTCAGTAAAAAGGCAAGAGTATTTGTCATGCCAGTTCTACCTGTCTATAGTTTTCATGCCTTTTAATGCCCAATATAATTTCAGGAGTTTAAGAAATGGGAATCTGATTTAAGTAAGTGTACTATGTAGGTGGGCAGTGATCTCATTAATGAGGTCATGCAGTTGACCAACCAAATGGTACAAAAGAAGCTAGTCTGAGGTAAGTAGAAACATGCTGGTTCAGTGACTAAGTTGGCTGAAGTCTGAAACTTGCCCTATTAAATAATCCAGTTTGTGAGGGTCAAGGTATTTAGGAAATATATAAACTGTCTCAATGCCTCTAATGTATATGTCTCAAGTCCAATACATACATAGATAGATGTATTTATTTGAGACCAAAGTATTTAACCCATTGGTTATGATTTTCTGTATGCATAGACTTGTACATTGTTAATTCCACTGCTAGCTAGAACAGCACATCTGCACCCAATGGGTGAATCTATCTAAGATGTTTAATTATAGGCCATATCCAAAAGATTTGGCATGCTATGAATGTTTTCTTGGGAATATTTGTTGACAGGTATATCACTACCTCACAAAGACATCTGCTACTATACTGACCGCTCTGTAAAATATTCTTCCTGTGCGTGCATGTGAAGTTGCTTCAGTCATGTCTGACTCTTTGTGATTCTATGGACTGTTGCCCACCACCTGGCTTCTCTGTCCATGGGATTCTTCAGACAAGAATACTGGAGTGGGCTGCCATGCCCTCTTCCAGGGGATCTTCCCAATCCAGGGATTGAATGTTTGTCTCTGCAGGTGGGTTCTTGACCACTAGCACCACCTGAGAAGCCCCAATATTCTTCCTAGTATAGAGTTATTTTGGGGAGAATGACAATGAGGCAGAAACTAAAATACTGAAGGAATGAAGAAGTGACCTGGGGATTGTAGATGATTTCAACTAGGAGAGGAAGAGTGGCATAGTTTGATAACATGAGACTCAGAGCTAGGGGATTTTAGGGAGAAGGAAAGGCAAATTGCTTGCCAGGCCAGGTGTTCTGGGAAGAGCTATGTGGGAAAAAAAAATCACTTGTGGAAAGGGTTCAAGGTTGGCAAAGACAACAGGGGATTTAAAGTCCTCAAAAGAGAGCTTTTTTCCTTTGGAGCAAGAATCAGTAAGGTTCAGAGGGGAGGTGGAGGAAAAGAGGATTTTGCTGATGATAATACTGAGTTCCCAGAGAACCAGGCATAGTTCCTTCTTTGAAGGAAAAAAAAAAAACAAAAAACTACCTTTTTTCATTTATTTAAAAAATAATTTTACTATGTTCAAAAATGTACTTAAAGTGTGTCCAATAAAGAGTCATAAAATAGAGAAAGATAAAATACATTAGAAAAAATGAACCAAATGAAAAATAAAGCAAGAATATAGAGTAGAAACAGGCTTGTAGTCAAAAACCATGTAATCCTGTAAATTTGCTAGAAGTGGATCATAAACTGGGCTTCAGTTTCTTCAAGAGCAGTGTAAAGAAGCACGATCAGTTCACTATATGATTCACTGTTGACAAGGTAAAATAGAAACAGATGTGTTTCATATATATGCTGAGACTTTGAAATGTAACTGGATTAATATGTGATTTCACTGGCAGAGTGTTTGATAGTTCATTAAATTTCAAATAGCTCACTATATATTTGTTTTATTTTTATAATAACTACGAATAAGAAAAATGACTTCACAGTTATTACTAACTTTATCTCAACCCATCATCTTCTCTACTGTGTTAAAGTACATTGGAGAAATACCTATCACTTTCAATCAAAATGGGATAAAACATTAACTACTTTTGCCTTTACATTCTGTCCTACACAGTTGCCTGTCTAAATAACTTTCTTTATAATTATTGTATCAACATTTAATTTAGTCAACCATGAAATAATTCTTGACTGTGAAATGCATTTTGGGGCACTACAGGGTAAATACATAAGCAACTCAAGCTCTACTTTAAAAATGATTCTCCTGAAAAAAAAAAAAAAATGATTCTCCTGGATGTGATTCCCACATCCAGTAGATCCACCAAGCTTTTAAAAGTCTCAATGAGTTTCTAAAGTCAAGTTTTCCAAATTGAAAATATATGAATCATGATATCTTGTTAGTTTTATTTTTTAGATGATACATTCTTCTTACAGCTTTCCTTATCTCCACAGCGTGAATGTTGGAAGTTAGAAGTCATGACATTTCTTTTTACAGTACTGGGTAGTGACAGCGGAATTATTTTTCCTACTTAGCGTTCCTAAGTATTGTTGGTAGCATTGTTTTTGAGACATTTTGTAGTACTAAATTAAGGGTGTTAGTAATTATCAGGGGAAAAAAATGTGTTGGGCCAATTATAACAAACATTTAAAAAATATTTGTCAGTACTTTATTTTAATAAGTATATGTTAACATAAAGTTACATGCAGAAAGCTAGGATATAGGTTGGTATAGATTTATGAAAATTAATTTAAATATACATCAATTAGTAAAACTTTATATTACATAGTATTATAAAAATAAACACGATGACAGCATTAGTGATTCAGGGATTCATAAGGCATTAGCTGAGTAAATGTGCTCTCAGTTATTTGTAGAAATGATTCAGTGAGTGGTTTATGTGCAAAGCCCACGGCAGTTGTATTCATATCTACTTATGTTTACACGAAAAGGAGACTTTCCAAGAAAACTCTATTAGAGTGTCCTTTAAAAGCTCCTTCAAGAAGCTATGCTCTGCTGGAATTTTGAAATAGTCAGCGATTAAATGAAACTCTTGCAGATGGCTAGGAAGCATAGAGAAAAGGATTCCTAACATCTACTATGTGTCATGTACTGTTTTCAATATAATACCTCAGTTAAGGGTAATGAAAACATCTGGAAATGTTCCATACATTTGTAGACTAAAGGTAGAAAACTGTCATCTTTAGTAAGGCAATTATTATCTATTTCTACATAAATTAAAATTATAGACAGTACCTTATGAGCATAATAAATAATTTACTCAAGCAAATTCTTTTAGCGCTAATAACCAGCATGCAGTCGTCTCCTTGTTAAGCCTGAGTTTAAGTTCTAATTCTGACAAATTAGAAAATAAGTGTTCTAAAATGTATAGATAATCTCTCCTGAAGAATTTCCTTGCCAGCTAGGGGGCAATCACACTGAATTAAATGCCTAAGGAAACTCCTGCATCCATGGCCCATCAGTTGATGGAGTCCAGCTCTCTCTCCTCCTTCTCCCTCTTCTTACTAGTACTGGCCCAGGGTATAACCATCCATTTCACCCTCCAGCATCCTTCTCTACTCAAAGCCTCCCACAATTGCTTCTTACCCTGCCAGGGCTTTCCTAAGTACTGGAATTCTAATCAAGTATGAGTGGGCTATCTATGAAATCAGGGCAAATGAATAACAAATGTACGTTCTAAATAAAATGAAGGATATAAGTTGAGGGAGAGAAAAATATGGTTTTCGAAAACCTGGTGCATAGGAGAAAGGGACATGATGAGCATTCAAGGCGGGGAAAAGCAGCCTGAGAGAAAGGGAGAAAGCAGCCTATGGACAGATCTTTCTGGAAGAACACAGTGACAAAGGATATGTTCTTTTCTGTTCTGGTAATTTCTCAGGAGTAAATTGCTAAAAACTATTCATCACAAATGATTCATCAGAAGAGTAGGAGCTTATCAAGGGATGAGACATAGGACCTCCTACTTCCGAGTGGAATAAGATACAGAAAGTCTCTAATAAGAGACACTCTCTACTCACATAAAGACAAAAGCCTTCAAGTTCTAAGACCTGGTGGCATGGTATAGTGATTAGAAGCTCATGCTCTAAAATCATGCTGTCTGAACCCGAGAAGTCTGCTGATTAATAACTGTGTAACCACGGGCAAGGTATTTAATTATTCTAAAGTTTAATTTCCTTATTTGTAGAAAAGGGGCCATAACAGTAACCAAGTAGGTAACTATGTAGAGAGAATTGTTAAACTACATACCTAACTCTTAGTATTGACGTGAGGATAAAGACAGACTATGTGCCTAACAAGTTATAAGCAGTCACAAGATTAGTAGAACTATTATTACTGCTAAACTATGAGTTGATCAATCAGTACAAACCAATGACCAAATCACTAACCCTTTCCCAATTTAATCGAAAGTTGCAGGTGAGAGGATGTGAATTCAGGAAAAAGAAAGTTGGGAAAAACAAGGGTCATCATTGAGGGAGGGTGGAAGAGAAAAAGGAGGCGGGCAGGGGATTACTAAAACAAATGACTGTATAAATTGGAGTTCACCAAGTCTTGTTAATCATAGATGGCTATTCAGAAAATCTTGATAGAGATGACTGTACTACCCAAGCACATCCAAGAACAGCTTAAGCAAAGTATTTCCAATGCACTGGAAATTTACTCATTATTTTAGCACAGTTTATTTTATTACAAGACTTTTGTACCTGAAAGTTTTATTTATTCAGGTATCACCAGCACAATGGATCATTCAGATACTGCAATTTTCTTGTTATTCTCCCAGTCGTCACTTTTGGATGGTTTTAATGCTTATTAACACTGCCACAGCTGGTGGGCAACAGCAGAGGGAACTGAAACTAAAGCCATTCAATCTTGCTGCTCATTATTAGCTTTCCCTAAAGACTGGTAGGGAGCAAGGTGGACAGTATTGATTAAAATAGGCTTTATGTGTGTACTTTATTTGTTTGTTTTTCACTACTTGTATCTTCCAATACAAAGAAAATAACTTTCCCAATGCTTCTCCAGTACAGTGCAGTCAAAATGTGGGTTGTTAGGCTCACCCTGGAACTACTAAATCAGGATAAGTGAATAGGAAATCTTCACTTTTTATAAGCACATCAGTTTAAGAAATACTGATTGATTCTAAATAAACCCAAATAAGATTAGTTCTGCATGTTCAATGATGATGTTTCTTTGTGCCACAAAGCACTGTTACAGCTCTTAATCTGGTATGGGATATGCATGCCCTACTTACCAGAACTCTATTTGTATTACGGTAGTGCATAAAGGGCATGTACAGGTTAAAAAATGGGGCAATAAAGTAGCAGCATTCCCATGAAATAAAGCCTACAACTCTCAAGAGCAACTTTCTCTTTTCTTGTATATTTCTATGCAGTAGATTGTTTTAATGTAAAATTCAAAATAAAGAGGGTATACATGATAATAAAAATATAATCTTTGTTTGTTTAAAAGTGTAAGATTAGTTATACAGTATTTTCCCCTGTTACTTCAGTTCTGAAACTAGAGAAGGCACCTTGGAGAGGAAAAACACTACCTTTCAAATAGGTTAGAACCTAAAGAACTCATCCGCACAGAAGACCAGGTTTTATTTCCTACAAGGTGTGCCTTTACATAAGTAATTTCAGCACTCTGAGGTTGTATCCCTATCTGCAAAATATAATAATATTAGTTCTGACTACCTCACTGTAAGGCAAAAGCATAAACAAATGTAAAGCAGAAGTACTTGGCAGCAAAGACATGTAGTTTGCAAAGGTATAGAGGCCACTATTCCAAATGGCATAGGTAATTTTGTAGTTCAAATTGTAGTTCAAAAATGACTTTTTGATGTTTGTGATTACTTTTTAGACATTTCATCATGATGGAGGGTGAGGTGCATATCCAATATAATATTGATGATTCTTGCTATTTACTTAGTACTTTGAAAGAAACTGGCTCATCATTCGGAAAAAAAAATCAGGTTTCAAGATATTACTTATTTTAATTGAAAGAGACGCGTGTACCCCAATGTTCATCGCAGCACTGTTTACAATAGCCAGGACATGGAAGCAACCTAGATGTCCATCAGCAGACGAATGGATAAGGAAGCTGTGGTACATATACACAATGGAATATTACTCAGCCATTAAAAAAAATACATTTGAATCGGTTCTACTGAGATGGATGAAACTGGAGCCCATTATACAGAGTGAAGTAA
This sequence comes from Giraffa tippelskirchi, assembly GCF_054371585.1. Lineage (NCBI taxonomy): Eukaryota > Metazoa > Chordata > Mammalia > Artiodactyla > Giraffidae > Giraffa > Giraffa tippelskirchi. The sequence continues at coordinate 70,791,760 of NC_137277.1, forward strand.
GCCAGAAAGAAAAACAACAATACAGTATACTAATGCATATATATGGAATTTGAAAGATGGTAACGATAACCCTATATGCGAGACAGAATAAGAGACACAGATGCATGGAACAATTTTATGGACTCTGAGGGAGAAGGTGAGGGTGGGACGTTCTGGGAGAATGGCATTGAGACATGTGTATTGTCATATGTGAAACAGAGCACCATTCCATGTTCGATGCATGTGACAAGGGCTCAGGGCCGGGGCAATGGGATGATCCAGAAGGATGGGATGGGGAGGGAGGTGGGTGGGGGGTCCGGGAAGGGGAACACATGTAAACCCATGGCTGATTCATGTCAATGTATGGCAAAAACTATTACAATATTGTAAAGTAATTAGCCCCCAACTAAAATAAATAAATTTATAAAAAAAAAAAAAAAACGCTATGAGGATAGTCAGATTTAAAAGTTGGTACCATCTGTCCTTTGATCTGTAAGGCTCAGTAAGTTCAAAGTTCTTATATGTGGCTTATTTATATGAGTGTGTATATATGTGGGTACCTCATGTACATGAGGTACATTTGTGTACATGAGTTAGTGTGTGTGAATTTAACTTCAATTAATTATTTCAGAAGTCAGTTAAAAATCCTTGGATTAAAGAGAAAATGTAACAGAAAGGGAATGTCTCTGACTCCATATGGTGGGAAGAAACCATAATGAAATTCTCAAGGCAAAATTCCTTCTCCACAGGAAGCCAGCTTTCACCTGATCTTTTGCAAGCGCCTTTGTTAACTGAGAAAAACATCCTCTCCTTTGATGGTATTGAAACTTGAAAACTGTAGTTTGTTCTAACATAAGTTCACAGCATGAGACAGATTTAAAAGCAATTTTTGTTTGCTTTCCTATTGATAACAGATAGATTTCTAACAGAAGTTATCAGAGCTTTTAAAATGCAAGATCACAGAGTTAGTCTTTTAGTTGTTTTTGTTTAGTGAGTGGTCACAAAACACTATGCTCAATATTCTGGGTTTTAAATTCCTTTTTTTGCATATCTCCAACCTAGATATTCCATAGGGCCTAAAATTCAATGTCTAGAACCGAGAGATGTCTCTAACCTTGTATTCATTATCCTGTCTCTCATGTTTGCATCTATCACTGCACTCCTCCCACTCAGGAATACAACGGAGGGATTACCTTTATAATTCCTTATCTGTTTTACATATATATATGTATACGTATGTGTATATATATATACATACATGTATATATGTATATATGTGTGTATATATATACATACATGTATATATGTATATATGTGTATATATGTATATGTATACATATATATGTATATGTATTTGATATATAGAGATTTTATATATATATTCTACAATATATAGAGAGAGATATATTCTATAATACAATTATATGGGAGGCTTAGACTTTCTAAAATTAGCTGTATTCTGGAATGTCTCTGGGAGGTTGTACATGATGTTCCCTCCGATTGTAATAGCCCCTTCACCTTAATCACTAAAATCATTTATGTTGGTTCTGTACCTCCATTAGGAAATCTTCCTTCACCCTTCCCATGGATGCTCCTCAGTACAACTCAAGGTGCCATATTGTATAAGACTGTGAGCCAGCTATAAGCATATCATTGGGATATGTAGAAGTCTGATAACTAAACTGCTGGCCAAGATAAGAACGCAGTCTTCTGAAATCAAAATTCCTTCCTCATATGTTGGTGGCTCATAATCGGGAGATGAATCTTGTGAGATTAATCAAAGACTCTAAAGAGGGATGTCTGGAAGCCTCTAGGACTCTTGATGATTTTGTGTGACTTCATTCTTTTGCTGTGACATTTTCATTGCTTTAAAGCGTTACATAAGTAAGGACATGCATGAAACCCAAGGTGTCCTGATAACCATCCAACCTTGTGTAATCCTTGGAGACAGTCTCTTCCATGGGACTATGGGGTGGGGTTTTTTATACATCTGGAGTCTGGCACCTACTACATGTTAAAAAAGAAGAAGGCTGAACCAGCCTGTAAACAACTGTAAACACTCATGTCTTGTTGGTCAGGTACTCTGAAATTACAAAGTTGTCTCTCAGAACTGGCTTAAAAAAGATTGCTGATTTGTGCCCTAAAATCAAACCCACTATGGATACAATTATACACATCATCTATCACAAGGTGATTAACAGTGAAACCAAAAACCAATCATATAAACTTGTAATAATCCCATCAACTATTTTTTTAATTACAAAGCTTTCCATTTTATGCTGGTGGCCATTAAAAGCACCATTGCACTTACTTATTCAATTAATGTTCTTTTATTTGGATCATTTACTATAATGTAATTTGGGTTTGCATTTTTGCAATATTTATTATACTGGAAAACATATGGAAGAACATTATTTATGGTGGTGGTTTAGCCGCTAAGTCACATCCAACTCTTGCAATCCCATGGACTGTAGTCTGCCAGGCTCCTCTGTCCATAGAATTTCCCAGGCAAGGATACTGGAATGGGTTGCCATTTCCTTCTCCAAGGGATCTTCCGGACCCAGGAAATGAACCCAGGTTTCCTGCATTGCAGGCAGATTCTTTACTGACTGAGCTACGAGGGAATCCCAATTACTTATGGAACCTACTAAATAGATAAAAAGTTTAAGCTAAATTTGCACAAGTATCATTCATACAATGCATGATACAGGTCTACGCTCTGTATCACATCTCTGCTATAAAATTTTTCTTATTTTTCCTATTTTTCTTATTTTTCCAGGAAAGGACAGACAATTCACTAACTATAACACCTTATTTACTTCTTTAAACTTTCTATTGCCACACTTGCATATAAACATATAAAAGCACCTGTAAAATGCTACCCATATTTTTAAAAATTATGTTTCCTCCCTCTTTCTACACATTTTTAATTAAATTTATTGACATGTTTCTCCTGGCAATATTCAGTCTCATTCATCTTTCCCCAGCAATTCCTGTAGCATATTATTTGGTCTGAATACTTGCAAATGAAAATAGCTTCTCTGCTTGTTAAGACATCCTTGTTTTCATCTTGTTGCCTAGTCAGATGTTTATGTGAGCAAGCCTGGAGTAATACCATTCTAATGAGCAATAAAAACAGACATGTAACCAAGTAAGTGGTGTGGTAATCCTCAGAAATAAATGCAAAACCTGAGGTAGATAGAGACCAAGTTTTAATTATTTAGGATTATAACAGGGGATCAATTGAATGTAGATCAAGTCCTTTCACTGCTTGATGCTGATCAGGGTACCACTGCTTATCTGAACCTGCAGAATCTGGGGTGAGGTGTTTCACACTTCTCTGACTCTATCTCTCTTCAGAAGTAATTAACCATCCATCACAGCCTTGCTGCTCACCATTTGTAATTCCATCACAGATAAAATCTGTCTGAGAGACAGGGCAGGAAGACAGAGGAATTGTGCAAGACTATTTGGTTCTAACATTTCATAACACTGAATCTTGGAATAGTCATGTTATTCAAATATGCAAAGAATCAGGGACTAATCTCCTAAAGAAAAGTGCTGTATTCTAAAAACTCCAATCTATGAATAACTCCAAACTGTGGAAACTATTTTCCATAGCAACAATGTTATGCCAAATCTCTCTTAAACCTAGGTATACCTGAAAGAAAGAAAATGGGAAAGCTAATATTAAGTGAGCACCAACCATGTGTCAGGCACTATACAGATGACATTCTTTTTAACTAACAGCAAAGCTTTATGAGGAAGATATCATTTGCATTTTAGAGATGCAAAAACTGGGTTAAATACTAGGCTTGCTTTTACATTGTAGATTTTGCTTTCAACTTATTTTTATGAGACTCCAAAGCCCAGTGCCCTTTTGATCACACCATACTGCCTCCCTAGATCCCAAACTATTGGTTCTGCTGTTCTAATAGCCCTTAATCACATATATATTTCTTTGAATAAGTGAATTTATTGCTATATTTTCCAAAGGAGAAAAGGAAAGATATTCCCATCTGAATGCAGAGTTCCAAAGAATCGCAAGGAGAGATAAGAAAGCCTACCTTGGCGATCAATGCAAAGAAATAGAGAAAAACAACAGATTGGGAAAGACTAGAGATCTCTTCAAGAAAATCAGAGATACCAAGGGAACATTTCATGCAAAGATAGGCTCGATAAAAGACAGAAATGGTATGGATCTAACAGAAGCAGAAGATATTAAGAAGAGGTGGCAAGAATACACAGAAGAACTGTACAAAAAAGATCTTCATGACCCAGATAATCACGATGGTGTGATCACTCACCTAGAGCCAGACATCCTGGAATGTGAAGTCAAGTGGGCCTTAGAAAGCATCACTACGAACAAAGCTAGTGGAGGTGAAGGAATTCCAGTTGAGCTATTTCAAATCCTGAAAGATGATGCTGTGAAAGTGCTGCACTCGATATGCCAGCAAATTTGGAAAACTCAGCAGTGGCCACAGGACTGGAAAAGGTCAGTTTTCGTTCCAATCCCAAAGAAAGGCAATGCCAAAGAATGCTCAAACTACCGCACAATTGCACTCATCTCACATGCTAGTAAAGTAATGCTCAAACTTCTCCAAGCCAGGCTTCAGCAATACGTGAACAGTGAACTTCCAGATGTTCAAGCTGGTTTTAGAAAAGGCAGAGGAACCAGAGATCAAATTGCCAATACCCAGTGGATCATCGAAAAAGCAAGAGAGTTCCAGAAAAACATCTATTTCTGCTTTATTGACTATGCCAAAGCCTTTGACTGTGTGGATCACAATAAACTGTGGAAAATTCTGAAAGAGATGGGAATACCAGACCATCTGACCTGTCTCTTGAGAAACCTGTATGCAGATCAGGAAGCAACAGTTCAAACTGGACATGGAACAACAGACTGGTTCCAAATAGGAAAAGGAGTACGTCAAGGCTGTATATCGTCACCCTGCTTATTTACATTATATGCAGAGTTCAGTTCAGTTTAGTTCAGTCGCTCAGTTGTGTCTGACTCTTTGCGACCCCATGAATTGCAGCACGCCAGGCCTCCTTGTCCATTTCCAGGTCCCGGAGTCTACCCAAACCCATGTCCATCGAGTCAGCGATGCCATCCAACCATCTCATCCTCTGTCATCCCCTTCTCCTCCTGCCCCCAATCCTACCCAGCATTAGGGTCTTTTCCAATGAGTCAACTCTTCGCATGAGGTGGCCAAAGTATTGGAGTTTCAGCTTCAACATCAGTCCTTCCAATGAACACCCAGGACTGATCTCCTTTAGGATGGACTGGCATCATGAGAAACGCTGGGCTGGAAGAAACACAAGCTGGAATCAAGATTGCTGGGAGAAATATCAATAACCTCATATATGCAGATGACACCACCCTCATGGCAGAAAGTGAAGAAGAACTAAAGAGCCTCTTGATGAAAGTGAAAGAGGAGAGTGAAAAAGTTGGCTTAAAGCTCAGCGTTCAGAAAACTAAGATCATGGCATCTGGTCCCATCACTTCATGGGAAATAGATGCGGAAACAGTGGAAACAGTGTCAGACTTGACTTTTTGGGGCTCCAAAATCACTGCTGATGGTGATTGCAGCCATGAAATTAAAAGATGCTTACTCCTTGGAAGGAAGGTTATGGCCAACTTAGATAGCATAATTAAAAGCAGAGACATTACTTTGCCTACAAAAGTCCGTCTAGTCAAGGCTATGGTTTTTCCAGTGGTCATATATGGATGTGAGAGTTGGACGGTGAAGAAAGCTGAGCGCCGCAGAATTGATGCTTTTGAACTGTGGTGTTGGAGAAGACTCTTGAGAGTCCCTTGGGCTGCAAGGAGATCCAATCAATCCATCCTAAAGGAGATCAATCCTGGGTGTTCATTGGAAGGACTGATGTTGAAGCTGAAACTCCAATACTTTAGCCACCTCATGCAAAGAGCTGACTCATTGGAAAAGACCCTAATGCTGAGTAGGATTGGGCGCAGGAGGAGAAGGGGACGACAGAGGATGAGATGGTTGGATGGCATCACTGACTCGATGGACATGGGTATGGGTAGACTCCGGGAGCTGGTGATGGACAGAGAGGCCTGGTGTGCTGCAATTCATGGGGTCGCAAAGAGTCGGACATGACTGAGTGACTGAACTGAACTGAACTGAACTGAAGAACATAAGCCATATTTTCTTCTCACTAGTCTTCTGAGCAACCTTTCCAGTAGAGCTGATGACTTCATTTTCTGGTTCTGTCAGGCGAGTGTATGCTCCTCGGTTCTGTCTCATCACAACAAAGATTTGGAGTGACGGACCTTAGAGCCCTCGGGGGTCACAGTTCTCAGGTCTTGGAGAGACCGTTATAGCTCTCAGGTTTTGAACAAACTGTGTTATAGCTCTTAGACGAATCAGTGTTACAGCTCAGTGTTACAGCTCTTTTATTTAGATAATAGCAGGAAAATCCATCCTCGAAGCATGAGGGCACGCCGACCGTCGACCCAAAGACACGAAGAGAAGAACACCCCAGCGCGCTGGAGAGAGAGAGAGAGAACGCTTTGGCTCCTCTTTTTATATGTTTTTTTCTTCCCCCTGGGTCTGCTCTATGCAAATTGGGCTTAGCCAGGAGTCCTGTTCTACCTGAAGTTCTCACTCTGGTCCTCGGACCTTTCTTTGTTCCATGTTGGCGGGCTTTTTCCCTTCCTTATCTTTTAGCCACCGCCATTTTGGACTCCTGTTTCCTATTCTAACTACCTAACAGTTCCAAGGCATGTTTGCTGGAACTCAAGTCAGACCCATAAGTTATATTATTGAAATTTAATGATAAAAAATGAAGCCTCAAGCATCCACACAGAAAAAAGAAGACACCTTCTAGGGGAGAAGGAGGGGTAGATTTAGATATTTTTCTCAGTAGAGAATCAGGAAAGACTGTACAGCATGGACAAATGTTCTGAGAGAAAGATCTAAGGTGATAAGCAGACATTCTCAAATGTGAAATACCTTATGAAATACTGAAGGTACGAAGCCTCTTGAATAAACTTCTTGAAGAGGAAAATCAAATACAGATTTCAGGAATAGAGAAGAAATGGTAAATGGAGTGTTCATAGTCTGAATTTATTTCAATAACTAATTAAGATTAAACTACTAGGGGAATTGTATTTCAAAACGAAATGTGAATGTTGCAAATTCTGGCAAGTAAAACTGAAATAAGCACCAGAAACTGGGGAGTGGAGTATGTGAGATGGAGGAAATGAAGGAAGCTACCCACCTCATTCAAATGTACACACTATCAAAAACCAAAATGTGCTGTTAAGAAAAAACACAAGGATGGCAAACACTTAATGACTTTCATGATTGCCCTCCTTTAAACTTAGATCTTCCCTGATGGCTCAGATGGTAAATAATCTGCCTGCAAGGCAGGAGACCTGGCTTCAATCCCTGGATTGGGAGGATCCCCTGGAGGAGGGCATAACAACCCACTCCAGTATTCTTGCCTGGAGAATCCCCATGGACAGAGGAATCTGGCAGGCTACAGACCATGGGGTCCCAGAGTCAGACACGACTGAGCAACTTAAGCATACAAAATCTTAGAGCAATCTTTTATGAACTAATATCCCTTTTGGCAAAGATACACATATCGAAAATTTAGCAACTCTTTTGACTGACTTCTTTTTTTTCTTCTGTTAAATTCAAATAAAGTTCAATGGGTTTTATTATAAAAGAGACTGCATGTTAAAATTTCCTTCTTATACAATTAAGTCTTCGTATCTACTCATTTCCAGCCTTAATCTTCTTTATTATTCAACTATTTGTCGTTAAATGTTACAATTCTATTGTTTAATGGTGGTATTGCAAATCACTCCAGCATTCTTGCCTGGAGAATTGCAGGACAAAGGAGCCTGGTGGGCTAGGTCCATGGGGTCTCAAAGAGTTGGACATGACTGAGCAAGTAAATTGCAATAACAATTGCAAGCTGAAAAATAAATCTGAATATTGCAATTAATAGTCTCAATCTCACTGGGCATTTGTGAAAATTAAATAAGATAATAGACATAAAATACTCAAAAAGTTATTGGTATAGACTTGTTTATATACTGTTGAATATCATTTTTTAAAATCTGTATATGTATTCTTGCATTTGTAGTTGTTCAGAAAAAGATGCCTAGACTTCAGTTAATACGGGTTTACTTCTGCCTGATAGGATTTTGAGCAGTGCATTTTGACGTCTATACTTCTGTGCTTTTCTGCACAGCTTGAATTTTAATAACACATATCATGTTTACAAAATAACAAGGTTATTATTCTTAGAAAATAATACAGTGCAGATTCATAATGTGGACAATTGTCTTTTCTATGCTTTCTTCTGTATTCTCTGTGCTTGGAGATATATCTTTTCTCAGACTCTAGCTCCCCATAGCCCTTCCTTTTACTGCTCTGCTATCACAACCATGCAAGTTACAGAGAAAGGAGGTGCTCTGATACTATCTGACACAAAGACTGACATTGGGCTCTACTTTTACTTTTGGAATATGATTTTTTAAAGGTTCAGAAAAAGAAACAGCTTAGCTCCAGCAGGAAGGAAAAAAAAGAGAAGATGATAAATAGTTTCTTGGAAACTGGAGAAATAGGCACACAATAGGAAACCATTCTTAAATGTAAAAATATGCATATCTGCTCTGGAGATCAAGTTTCCCACAGTTAATAAAATTAGAAGAAAGACAAAAATGACTTTAGTTTGATTTAAAATACATGTATTTTTGTACATGTTTCTTAAGGAATGAAAGATTACTTCATCCAAATGTCTCTTAAAATGTAAGAACACAATGAGCTGGCATCTTGGTTTGTAATCAGAAGAGATTTCATCTCTGAAACGAGTTGACTACTTTCTTATCTCACACCACTCATGTCCAATGACAAAGAGAAAACTCTGGAAGCAACTTTCTTCCACCTAGAAGCCTTCTAATCAGTCTTTGAAATGCACCCACATGACTACTGATAATGACAATTCCATGTTGAAATCTAATTTCCAAAACTCTGGAGTTTACTGCTGTAACAATCCCTTCTACTTCCTTCCCATTTCTTATTTCTCTTGGGTCCTTTGCTGAAAAAATGCTTAGCTCTTTGCTAGTTTTCCTATATTTTGCATACACTTATTTTAGTTACTTATCAAAACCTCTACTGAAGTGATATTGATGCAAACATTATTTTTTTTTTACCGTTTTTCACTTTCCCACCAAACTACAGTATCTCCTACCTGTCCTTTTTACATAAATCCCTAAGTTTCATATTTCAGGCTTCAGAATGTTATTGCTTGACTCATTTGAGACCAAATTAGATTTTACCTTTTTTACATTCTTTGGCTATGAACAAGCTTTCTTATTATTCCACATATTGCCAAACATAACCATGTAGAAATATGATATAAATAATAAATGTATCCCGTATTCAGAAAATCCCCATTTATAACTAGGTGCTTTCAAGATGAAGCAGCATTTAAGGATAGATAACACCAGAAGCAATTTTATCCAAGGATTATATTAATAGTAATACCATTAAGCAAAGCACAATAAGAGAAATAAAATACAAAAGCTTAGACTTTGTGGCCTCCCTGTCAGGGAGGCAATATAGAGACTTTGATCTACTTGGCTCACATCTTTGCCAAACTCTTGGCTCCTTTTTTTTTATTTTCTGGCTGGTTTTAAATCAGGTCCAAGGGATCAGTTACATCCTATAGAGGAAGAGATTTCACATTAATATATACAAAAGGAAGACATGTATACATATTCAATTTTATCTCTGGTTTCATTCATCTACCTGGTAAGTAGATTATCTCTTTAAAATTGGGAATTATATATTACAATGAAAAGAAAAACAGATGTTGAACAGGAGACTTGATTTCTAGTCTTAATTTTACTATCTTGTTATGGACACTTTTAGCAAATCACTTAACCTCTCTGGGCTTCAATTTACTTTATCAAGAAAATGATGCTGGGATAAATGATTTCTTAAGTCCTTTTCAACACTAAAAGTCTTTGCACCTGTAACACATATAATATCTTTTTTTGGTAAGACACTGTAATCCATAGTGAAATATAAGGAATAACTAACGTGGGATATTTTAGTTTCTATTCAGTAATTTCTAACAGCCATACCCGAGCTTTCTCATACAGAGTAATAGTTCAGAATGACGACGATCTTCAACATTATGTTTGAAGTCAATGAAGTCAAGTCGCTCAGTCGTGTCCGACTCTTCGCAACCCCATGGACTGTAGCCTACCGGGCTCCTCCGTCCATGGGATTTTCCAGGCAAGAGTACTGGAGTGGGTTGCCATTTCCTTCTCCAGAGGATCTTCCTGACCCGGGGATCGAACCCAGGTCTCCCTCATTGTAGGCAGACGCTTTACCGTCTCAGCCATAAGGGAAGTTTAATAACTATTAAATGCCCCAGTTGGGAAGATCTCCTGGAGAATACTCCAGTATTCTTTCTTGGAGAATTCTATGGACAGGGGAGCCTGGTGGGCTATAGTCCATGGGTCGCAAAGAGTCAGACACGACCGAGTGAATGTTTCAGTTCAGTTTAGTTACTATGGTGATCATTTCACAATATATACAAATATCGAATCTTTATGTTGTACACTTGAAACTAAAATAATGCTCTATGTCAATGATATCGCAATAAAAAATGACAAAATAAATAAATAAATACAATTTAAAAGAAATATTTCAGTTACTTGGGAAAACTTGGGGGGGATTTAAAATAGGCTTATGATTTTCAAAAATTCATTTTATAAATTTATCTCAAGAATTGAGAAGTTAGGTAATGTTTAGTGTTTACTGTCATCTTTTTTCCATTTATTCCTGTATTTTATAAGCAAATACCAACCATAAAGTCCTAATTCAACAAACTTCCTGCTTTTACTACATTCTTCTTCTTTGTTCTTACATTGTTTAACATGAAAAATGCTCATATCTTCACACTCTAAAGAAGGCAATGGAAAAATAATATAGCTTTCTAAGTTTCTTTTAAGTATCTGTCAGTGTTGATGTGGCACATAAAAGGACATTTCCAAATGGTTACAGATGCAGGATTATTATCAACAAATATAATGGTACACACCATTTTTAATGAAAGGACAGTTAATTTATATGCTCATTCAACAGATTCTAAGAAGTTTAGAATGAAAATAAGTTGTGCATATTAGCATTATTGAGAACTTATTCTAAAATCTAGGACAGTTTACTTAAAGGTATTACTTAAAACTGATTTTCTGAAGTGGTTTTGAGACTAACTAAAAACTATTTTTGAACAAATATAATGAATTACATAGAATGCAATTGAGTTCTTCATGTTTTTTACATCCTCCCTGGTATCTACAACCAGTAAAACTGTAGAATGCTAATGATTTCACCTATTACAAAGCTGCTGTAAAGAATCTCCTGAATTTGGAATTTTAAACTATTTTGAATGTTTTAGCAATTCATCTCATTGACTACACAGATGTATCTTTTGCCCAACTTTTAATCATTCCACAGGGTTCAATTTGACTATTTTTATTTCCTGACTTCCTTTTAAAATATGTATTTATTTTTATTTTTGGCTATGCTGGGTCTTTGTTGCTGGGTGAGGGCTTTCTCTAGTTGCAGGGATCAGGGGCTACTCCAGTTGTGGTGCACAGGTTTCTCACTGCAGTGGCTTCTCTTGTTGCAGAGCATGGGCTCTAGGCGTGCAGGCTCAGCAGTTGCGGCTCACGGGCTTAGCTGGTTCATGGCATGTGGGATATTCCCAGACCAGGGATCAAATCCGTGTCCCTGCATTGGAGGGTGGATTCTTTACCACAGACCACAAGGGAGCGCCCTTTATTTATTTATTCATTTTTGACTTTGCTATAAATACCATTTATTTTTCAGATTCAAATGTTCTTCTAAGTCAAAAACCAATATTAACATTTCATTGAAGGGTTATTTGCCATATATTCACTAAAAATAATTTGAGAAGCATTAGTAAAATGATTAAATTTATATTAAAAACCTTCCTTTACCATGATTCATTAGACCACAAAATGTTTTAACATTCTTTCTTCATTAACATCTTACTTATAAAACTGCATAACAGTTTTAAAAGGTTGATGTGGACTTCCTTATATTTCTGTATTTGATTTTAAAACCCAGATGATCCTCACATTAACATCCTGCTTCAGAATGCAGTTGTTGAAAACTCAGAAAAACAGGAAAGTAAGATTACAATGGTGATTTTCTTTAACAATCAAAGCCTTCTCTTGTATACTAACCCACAATGTGAGCAGCACTGAGTGTCCTGCCATGCTTTCAGGAAAAGCCATTCCTTCCCCAGCTGAAATTTTCAGGTTAGCCACTATACATACCCTGGCTGCTCTCACTGTTTCTGATGCAATTTCTTGTAAAAAAGGAGATGATATCTGTATTAGATGATGTATTCTAAAACTTGGAGATGTATTCTTCGAGATGTATTCTAAGAACTTGGCTGTTTTTTCAGATAATAGTGCAAAGGCTAATTTATTCTCAAGAGACAATAACAGCCAGTCCAATTCCAGAGTTGACAGAACACTTTTTATAATAAAGATATTAATAAACTCTTGATACCTAACACACAGACCAAAGGGATTTTTAAAATATATTAACTCATTTAAACCTCAAAATTCAATAAGGTAGGCACAATTATTAACTTCATTTTATAAATGAGAATGCTGCTGCTGCTAAGTCACGTCAGTCGTGTCTGACTCTGTGTGACCCCATAGACGGCAGCCCACCAGGCTCCTCCGTCCCTGGGATTCTCCAGGCAAGAACACTGAAGTGGGTTGCCATTTCCTTCCCCAGTGCATGAAAGTGAAAAGTGAAAGTGAAGTCGCTCAGTCGGGTCCGACTCTTAGCGACCCCATGGACTGCAGCCCACCAGGCTCCCCCGTCCATTGGAATACTGAGGAACAGAAAAGTTACATAATTCAGATATTAGCTAGGGGAGCTGAAATTTGAACCCAGACAGTTTGACTGGAGTGTGAAGTCATCAAGTGGGCCTTATGAAACATTTTTACAAACAAAGCTAGTGGAAGTGATGGAATTCCACCTGAGCTATCTCAAATCCTAAGAGATGATGCTGTAAAAATGCTGCACTCAATATGCCAGCAAATTTGAAAACAGCAGAGGCCAAAGGACTGGAAAAGGTCAGCTTTCATTCTAATCCCAAAGAAGGGCAATGCCAAAGAATGTTCAAACTATTACACAACTGCACTCATTTCACATGCTAACAAGGTAATGCTCAAAATCTTTCAAGCTAGGCTTCAATGGTACATGAACCGAGAACTTCCAGATGTACAAGCTGGGTTTAGAAAAGGCAGAGGAACCAGAGATCAAGTTGTCAATATCCGTTGAAACATAGAAAAAGCAAGAGAATTCCAGAAAAACATCTGCTTCTACTTCACTGACTACACTAAAGCCTTTGACTGTGTGGATCACAATAAACTGTGGAAAATTCTTAAAGAGATAGGAATACTAGACCATCTAATCTGTCTCATGAGAAACTTTTTTGCGGGTCAAGAAGCAACAGTTAGAACCAAACATGGAACAATGGACTGGCTCCAAATTGGGAAAGGAGTACATCAAGGCTTATATATTGTCACTCTGCTTATTTAACTTATATGCACAGTACATCATGCACAATGCCAGGCTGGATAAAGCACAAGCTGGAATCAAGATTGCATGAAGAAATATCAACAACTTCAGATATGCAGATGACTCCACCCTAATGGTAGAAAGTGAAGAGGAACTAAAGAGACTGTTGATGAAGGTGAAAAGAGGAGAGTGTAAAAGCTGGCTTAAAACTCAACATTCAAAAAACTAAGATCATACCATCTGGTCCCAATCACTCATGGCAAATCAGTCCGGTTCAGGTCAGTCTCTCAGCTGTGTCTGACTCTGCAACCCTATGGACTGCAGTATGCCAAGCTTCCCTGTCCATCACCAACTTCCAGAGCTTGCTCAAACTCATGTCCATCGAGTTGGTGATGCTATCCAACCATCTCATCCTCTGTTATCCCCTTCTCCTCCTGCCTTCAATCATTCCCAGCATCAAGGTCTTTGCAAATGAGTCAGTTCTTCTCATCAAGTGGCCAAAGTATTGGAGTTTCAGCTTCAACATCAGTCCTTCCAATGAATATCCAGGACTAATTTCCTTTAGGATGGACTGGTTGAATCTCCTTGCTGTCCAAGTACTCTCAAGAGTCTTCTCCAATGTCACAGTTCAAAAGCATCAATTCTACTATAAAACTCCTAGAGGAAAACATAGGCAAAGCACTCTCCGACATAAATCACAGCAGGATCCTCCATGACCCACCTCCCAGAATATTGGAAATAAAAGCAAAAATAAACAAATGGGACCTAATTAAAATTAAAAGCTTTTGCACAACAAAGAAAACTATAAGCAAGGTGAAAAGACAGCCTTCAGAATGGGAGAAAATAATAGCAAACGAAGCAACAGACAAACAATTAATCTCAAAAATATACAAGCAACTTCTGCAGCTGAATTCCAGAAAAATAAACGACCCAATCAAAAAATGGGCCAAAGAACTAAACAGACATTTCTCCAAAGAAGACATACAGATGGCTAACAAACACATGAAAAGATGCTCAACATCACTCATTATTAGAGAAATGCAAATCAAAACCACAATGAGGTATCACACCAGTCAGAGTGGCTGCTATCCAAAAGTCTACAAGCAATAAATGCTGGAGAGGGTGTGGAGAAAAGGGAACCCTCTTACACTGTTGGTGGGAATGCAAACTAGTACAACCACTATGGAGAACAGTGTGGAGATTCCTTAAAAAACTGGGAATAGAACTGCCATATGACCCCGCAATCCCACTGCTGGGCATATACACCGAGGAAACCAGAATTGAAAGAGACGCGTGTACCCCAATGTTCATCGCAGCACTGTTTACAATAGCCAGGACATGGAAGCAACCTAGATGTCCATCAGCAGACGAATGGATAAGGAAGCTGTGGTACATATACACAATGGAATATTACTCAGCCATTAAAAAAAATACATTTGAATCGGTTCTACTGAGATGGATGAAACTGGAGCCCATTATACAGAGTGAAGTAAGTAAGAAAGAAAAACAACAATACAGTATACTAATGCATATATATGGAATTTGAAAGATGGTAACGATAACCCTATATGCGAGACAGAATAAGAGACACAGATGCATAGAACAATTTTATGGACTCTGAGGGAGAATGTGAGGGTGGGACGTTCTGGGAGAATAGCATTGAAACATGTATATTATCATATGTGAAACAGAACACCATTCCATGTTCGATGCATGAGACAAGCGCTCAGGGCCGGGGCAATGGGATGACCCAGAGGGATGGGATGGGGAGGGAGGTGGATGGGGGGTCCAGGAAGGGGAACACATGTAAACCCATGGCTGATTCATGTCAATGTAAGGCAAAAACTATTACAATATTGTAAAGTAATTAGCCCCCAACTAAAATAAATAAATTTATAAAAAAATAAATAAATTAAAAAAAAAAGCATCAATTCTTCGATGCTCAGCTTTCTTTATAGTCCAACTCTCACACCCATACACGACTACTGGAACAACCATAGCTTTGACTAGATGGTCGTTTGTTGGCAAAGTAACGTCTCTGCTTTTTAATATCCTGTCTAGGTTGGTCATAACATTTCTTCCAAGGAGCAAGTGTCTTTAATTTCATGGCTGCAGTCACCATCTTCAGGGATTTTGGAACCCCCAAAAATAAAGTCTGTCAGTTTCCATTGTTTTCCCATGTATTTGCCATGAAGTGATGGGACCAGATGCCATGATCTTCGTTTTCTGAATGTTGAGTTTTAAGCCAACTTTTTCATTCTCCTCTTTCACTTCATCAAGAGGCTCTTTAGTTCTTGTTCACTTTCTGCCATAAGGGTGGTGTCATCTGCATATATGAGGGGTTATTGATATTTCTCCTGGCAATCTTGATTCCAGCTTGTGCTTCATCCAGCCCAGCATTTCCCATGATGTAGTCTGCATATAAGTTAAATAAGCAGGGTGACAATATACAGCCTTGACGTACTCCTTTCCTGATTTGGAACAAGTCTGTTGTTCCATGTCCAGTTCTAAATGTTGCTTCTTGACCTGCATACGGATTTCTCAGCAGGCAGGTCAGATGGCCTACTATTCCCATCTGTTTAAGAATTTTTCACAGTTTGTTGTCATCCACACAGTCAAAGGCTTTGGCACAGTCAATAAGGCAGAAATAGATGTCTTTCTGGCACTCTCTTGCTTTTTCAATGATCCAAAGGATGTTGGCACTTTGATATTTGGTTCCTCTGCCTTTTCTAAATCCAGCTTGAACATTTGGAAGTTCACAGTTCACGGTTCACGTACTGTTGAAGACTGGCTTGGAGAATTTTGACCATGGCTTTGCTAGCGTGTGAGATGAGTGCAATTATGAGATAGTTTCCACATTCTTTGGCATTGTAGATGGGAAAAAAATGGAAATAGTGACAAACTTTATTTTCTTGGGTCCAAAATCACTGCAGATGGTGACTGCAACCATAAAACTAATAGATTTTTGCTCCTTGAAGGAAAAGCTATGACAGAACTAGACAGAATATTAAAAAGCAGAGACATCACTTTTCCAGAAAGGCCCCAATAGTCAAAGCTATGGTTTCTCCAATCATCATATATGGATGTGAGAGTTGGACCATAAAAAAGCTGAGAACCAAAGAACTGATGCTTTTGAATTGTGGTGTTGGAGAAGACTCTTGAGAGTCCCTTGGACAGCAAGGTGATCAAAGCAGGCAATCCTAAAGTTAATTAACCTTGAATATGTATTGGAAGGACTGATGCTGAAGCTGAAGTTTCAATACTTTGCCACCTGATGCAAAGAGTTGACTCATTGGAAAAGACCCTGATGCTGGGAAAGATGGAGGGCAGGAGGGCGAGGGGGCAACAGATGATGAGATGGTTGGATGGCATCACTGACCCAATGGACATGAGTTTGAGCAAACTCTGGAAATGGTGAAGGACAGGGAAGCCTGGCATGCTGCAGTCCATGGGGTCACAAAGCTTCAGACATGGCTTATCTACTGAACAACAAAAAAGTTTGACTGAGAAGTGGCTGTTCCAATCCCTGCAGCTCCTATGTGTCTATTAAATTGATAGCATTAATGGAGTTATTGGGCTGTATCTGAGCATACCAATACCACAAATCTAGATTTTAATTTCCCCATATCAATGACTATTGCATACATTTAGCTAGAAGTTTCAAACTTAAGTGGCTTAAGATGTGGCTTTCAACTAACTCAGCGTTAGTATACACAGGTTGTAACCACTGTCATATTTAAGATTTCATCTGTTTTTTTTTCTTTGTGGTTTTTCCTCTGGTGTTGTTGTTGTTTTTAAGCTAAGCAAGAGCTTACAGGCTATAAATGCTGAGGGAGATCAGGCTGTGAAGATTGAAAAAGCCTAGTTACAAACTACACAACTCACTAAGTAAGGAAGATCTAGAGGGTCACAGTTCAGCTGAGTCTTCTCTCTTGTCAAACATACCAAGAGGCAAATAATGTGTGTTTCATATATGAAATTATGATACCTCTAGAAATCAATGAAATGTAACAATCTTTCTTTTTAAAGCCTCTCTTGGACCTTCGTAGTTTACTTGTTGGTCATCATTTATTTAGTTTTCTTCCAAACTTTTTGTTCCATGTGCTTGTTCTCTCTCTCCAAGGAAGTCATAAGGTCATAAGGTCAAGATTCATATTTCTATTTGTTTTGGATTCACTCACTTTCAGAACTTGGAACACAGTCAGCAGATAATCAAGGAATGCTGACTCTTTATTGCTATATGGTGCAAAGTAGTATAATCTCTCTAGAACTGCATTCTTATATTCTTTGACAAAGCTAGATATTTCATAAAAAGACAAATACACCATCCTTTTGGGAGACAGATATATATTTTAGAATAAAACATTTAAAAAATAAATGTTTTTCATGAACGATATCACAATTCTTCATGTGAGAAATGACTATCTCACACCCACAGAATAATAAGTTCATTAAAAGTTTCCCAATATTTCACCTTTTTATAGAAAGGACAGTTTAGCAGTCTCACCAAAAGATGGGAGGAATGAAAAACACTACAGTCTTCCTTTGCGACCCCATGGACTGTAGCCATGGACTGAAGTCCGCCAGCCTCCTCTGTCCATGGACTTCTCCAGACAAGAATAACTGGAATGGGTAGGCATTCTCTTCTCCAGGAGATCTTCCTGACTCAGGAATCAAAACTGGGTCTCCTGCATTGCAGGTGGATTCTTACTGTCTTAACCACCAGGGAAGTCCCATAGTCTTCCTTAAGGGTGATCAAAAATTACCTCTAAATTTACACTTAAATATTCTAATTATAACAGCAATAGAAAGCTAATCCACTATCCACCTATAGAGCCTATCAGCTTTGCCTTCAAAATATACTCAGATGCCCACTACTCTTCTCCTTCAGCTCCTACCCAGCATCAAGCCACAGTCACTAGCCTTGTGTGGACCTCTCCACTGGACTCCTGATGTGTGTTCACCTTTGCCTCTTACAGCTAATTTCTGTTAAAAGCTTGTTTCACTTCTTGTCACTCTTTCTCTCAAAACTCTATAAATTGAGTGTTTCTCAAATTTTACAGTGACCGATGCTGGAGAGGTGGAAATTTCCCCCCTCTACCCTTCTTGAATTCTTGCGCCTGGACTAATAATAGAATTAATACAAGACAGATTAATAGGAGAAAAGAAACATATTTTAATTCACATACAATGAGGTCTCATAAAAATAGGATTGGACTTAAGAAGTGTCCACAGCAGGCAGCTTTTATACTTTCATAATTTTTAGACAAAGAAACAATAAATTTGTGAGCAACTGACAGGACAAAGAAACTTGGGTTCGGAGTGTTTGTGAAGAATCTAAACAGAATTTGGGCTTGTGGTATTAAAGAAGTAACCAGGTTGATGTATATAGGCTCCTCCTCTAAGTCCCCTATCTCTGGTAATATGGGTGCCCTTCCACCTTCAGATGCAGGCGGAGGGGACCTGCCTTTAACACCAGAGATTTATTCAGTGCTTTCAGGGAGACAGAAAGGAGGGTTAGAGTCTCCCTCCTGTGTTGTGATTTTTTAAGTAACTTTTATTTAAATGAATCAATATGCCACTGTGGCATATTTGAGGGTTTGCGCCCTCAAGAACTATAGGACATACTCTGCCCTTCCTGCTCTACTCCACATGTATTTACTATTACTTCTCTATAATCCACTGAGTTCTACCATCCGGGGCCTGGCTAGTCCTTGGCTAAGCAAACGTGGTCCTACCCTGCCCGCAAATGCAGCCACAGTCCTCACTCCCTCACTTCCCTTAGGCCTCTGCCCTCTTCAGAGACCTCCCCTGACCACTCCATGTAACACAGCACCCTCTTTCCCACTTCTCCCAACCCTCAACATTTTGCTTTACGTTTCTACATAGTAATAACTACAGCCTGGCATACTATATTAATAAATAAAATACTGTGTTAATACTACATTATTTATATGAATAAGTATTTACTACATAATATGTCGGTCCTGGGTGTTCATTGGAAGGTCTGATGTTGAAGCTGAAGCTCCAACACTTTGGCCACCCGATGCAAAGAGCTGACTCATTGGAAAAGACCCTGATGCTGGAAAAGATTGAGGGCAGGAGGAGAAGGGGACGACAGAGGATGAGATGGTTGGATGGCATCACTGACTCAATGGACATGAGTTTGGGTAAACTCCGGGAGTTGGTATTGGACAGGGAGGCCTGGCGTGCTGTGGTTCATGGGGTCACAGAGTCAGACACAACTGAGCGACTGAACTGAACTGAACATAATATATAGTGTGCTGAATAAATAACACTAACACTGTATAAATAAAATATACACATTGTTTCCTTATTAGCTGTCTCTTAAAAAATAAAAAAGTCTTATTATTTTGCTTATTATATGTAAGTTCCAGGAAGCCAGGATCTTATCTATTTGGTTCACTAATCAGTTCCTATTGTCTCAGTCAGAACCTGGCATAAATTAGGAGCTCAATTCAAATGAATAAGTACATATGCACAAATGAATCTATATTTACACTTTACCATATGTTTCTATTACTCCTACCATGTTAACATGCATGTTTCAGAACTCACATTAAGACATAACATTCAATGAGGACATGTGGTTAAACTTATATGTGGATCATCTCTTCTATTAAAAATTAATTGTTCTTTTAAGAAACTCCCCCTCCCCATTATTATTTCAAAATTTATAGTTAAAGCTGGTAAAGTCTTTAGTACTACTTAAAGGCAGGTTACTGTTTAAAGGCAGTGGCTTTCAAACTCTCAACAAGATTATGAACCATGATTTTCTGGAGTAAATTGATGTTTACCTTATGCATTCTGAAACTCTTTTTTTTCTCTCTTTTATCCTATTTCATCTTTAATTGCATACCTGTAATGACCCACTGCATTGATTTTGTGACCCAATTTTTTTCATGGAACATAATGTTCAGTTTGAGAAACATCACTCACTACAGGGTACATAGGAAATATGTAGAATTCCCAATGATTCGTATTAATGCTGTCACTGCTCATAAAAACAACAACAAAAACAAACAAAAGAAGACTAAGGAATGCTACATTAAAAAAAAAAAACTTTTGAAACCAACTATTATATTTTATATCTATATATGATCTGAAATGGGTATACTACGAATATTAAATGAGTGTTTGACATACAATATTAGATAAAATGAAAGAATGTGGAACTAAAATACGTTCCTAAAAAAAGAAACTAAAGGAATTAGAATATAAAAGTAGAAAAGTATTACTTTCAAACTTAAAACATTTAAATGTTATTACATATTTCCCCAGGAAGAGTTGTAATTCTTAAACAGCTCTGCTCAATTTATCAGATTAATTTGTAACCAGTGGTTGCCAAAAACGAAGTGATAGGAATCGTTTAACAATATGATCATTCTCTCAGACCAAATGAAGATATATATTTTTGTCTTCCCCATAAACAAATTATTCCTTGGTTGCATCAATTCTCTCCCAGGAATATTTAGCACATCTTTATTTTCCACTATATGCTTATCTACTACTCTATATAAACTTGGAAATATTCGCTTGTATCATTAAAGTTTATAGGAAGTTTAATGTCATCCTTTCCCTCTCGATCCAAATAAACTTTCAGATCCCCATAGATTCATATTCCTAAACTCCTATTTGATTAGTTCACTATACAAACTGCTTTTCCTGCCATTGAAACCCTTTTCAACTCATCTGTAAGGCCTTGTCCATCATTAGTACTTCTGATGGTCAGTGTTATGTGTTAACTTCACCAGGTTATGCTATCCAGTTATTCAATCAAATACTAGTCTAGGAGTTGCCATCAAGTTATTCTGTAGATCAGGCTTCTCTGGCAGCTCATCTTGTAAAGAATCTGCCTGCAATGTGGGAGACCTGGGTTCAATCCCTGGGTTGGGAAGATGCCCCCGAGAAGGGAATGGCTACCCACTCCAGTATTCTGGCCTGGAGAACTCCAAGGACTCCAAGTCCATGGGGTCACAAAGAGTTGGACACGACTGAGCAACTTTCACTTTCTTTATTTTGTAGATATGAATAACATCTATCATCATTGACTTTATGTAAAGGAATTTATTCTGGATAAACTGGTTGGGCTTGATACAATCAATTTAAAGGTCTTAACAGAGCCTAACTGTCCTGCTATGGTCCTGGGGAATGAGAAATTCTACCTGTGGTAGGCTCCAGTTCCTGCCCAGCAGTTTTCAGCCTGTGCTTTCTGATGGTCTTCATTATGGATTGCAGATGCCTGGCTGGCCAGAACCCTAGCCCCAATTGTGTAACCATATTTTGAAATAAATGTGTTTATATGTGTGTGTGTGGAGGTGGGGGGGGCCGTGGTGGTGGTACATTCTACTAGTTCTGTGTTTTATGTGGAACCTTCGCTGACAAAGTACTTTACCAGCATTAGTATTATATGCCCAGCACAACTCTTGTCATTTTGATGGTTTTGGAGAAGGCAATGGCACCCCACTCCAGTACTCTTGCCCGGAAAATCCCATGGACGGAGGAGCCTGGTAGGCTACAGTCCATGGGGTCGCTAAGAGTCAGACACGACTGAACGACTTCACTTTCACTTTTCCCTTTCATGCACTGGAGAAGGAAATGGCAACCCACTCCAGTATTCTTGCCTGGAGAATCCTAGGGATGGCGGAGCCTGGTGGGCTGCCGTCTGTGGGGTCGCACAGAGTCGGACACGACTGAAGTGACTTAGCAGTAGCAGGCCATCTTGACAGAGCTCATCCTCCTCCAGATGTCTCAGCTTGAAATGGTCATTCCACTTTTGTTTTGACCCTTGGAAACCCTACCTCACTCCTCCTTACATAAAATAGGAATGATTACCACTCTGTGAATCTCCACAGCATTCTATTAAGTGTGACTCGAATGGGAAAGAACAAGATTGGCTTTTATGTGAGTTTTTAAAAAGATATTTCCCTATGATATTAAGCTCTATAAGAATATATCAGCTATGACATATAGCTCTGAAACTTCACCAACATTTAGTTAAGTTTTAGCAATAGTGCCTTATACATACCAGTCATTTAATGAACTAATGAATAATGAAGTGTTCCAATCCCAAAGAAAGGCAATGCCAAAGAATGCTCAAACTGAGACCTCACAAGTGCACTCATCTCACACACTAGCAAATTAATGTTCAAAATTAATGCTCAAAATTCTTCAAGTGAGGCTTCAACAGTACATGAACTGAGAGCTTCCAGATGTTCAAGCTAGATTTAGAAAAGGTAGAGGAAACAGAGATCAAACTGCCAACATCCGTTGGATCATAGAAAAAGCAAGAGAGTTCCAAAAAAACATCTACTTCTGCTTCATTGACTATGCCAAAGCCTTTGACTGTGTGGATCACAACAAACTGTGGAAAATTCTTAAAAAGATGGGAATACCAGACCACCTGATCTGCCTTCTGAGAAACCTGTATGCAGGTCAGGAAGCAACAGTTAGAACTGGACATGGAACAACAGACTGGTTCCAAATTGGAGAAGGAGTACATCAAGGCTGTATATTGTCACCCTGCTTATTTAACTTCTATGCTGAGTATATCATGCGAAATGCCAGACTGGATGAAGTACAAGCTGGAATCAAGATTGCTGGGAGAAATATCAGTAATCTCAGATGCAGATAACACTACCCTTTGGGCAGAAAGTGAAGAAGAACTAAAGAACCTCTTGATCAAAATGAAAGAGGAGAATGAAAAAGCTGGCCTAAAACTCAACATTCAGAAAACTAAGATCATGGCATCTGGTCCCATCACTTCATGGTAAATAGTTGGGGAAACAATGAAAACAGTGACAGGCTTTGTTTTCTTGGGCTCCAAAATCACTGTAGATGGTGATTGTAGCCACCATGAAATTAAAAGACACTTGCTCCTTGGAAGAAAAGCTATTATCAACATAGGCAGCACGTTAAAAAGCAGAGGCATTATTTTGCCGACAAAGGTCTAGTCAAAGGTACGGTTTTTCCAGGAGTCATGTATGGATGTGAGAGTTGGATTATAAAGAAAGCTGAACACCGAAGAATTGATGCTTTTGAACTGTGGTGTTGAAGAAGGCTCTTAAGAGTCCCTTGGACAGCAAGGAGATCAAACCAGTCAGTCCTCAAGGTATTAGTCCTGAATATTCATTGGAAGGTCTGATGTTGAAGCTGAAGCTCCAATATTTTGCCCACTTGATGTAAAAAACTGACTCATTGGAAAAGACCCTGATGCTGGGCAAGACTGAAGGCAGGAGGAGAAGGGGATGACAGAGGATGAGATGGTTGGATGGCATCACTCACCTAATGGACATGAGTTTGAGCAAGCTCTGGGAGTTGGTGATGGACAGGGAAGCCTGGCATGCCACAGTCCATGGGGTCGCAAAGAGTTGGACACAAATGAGCAACTGAACTGACTGATGACATATATAAAAAGAAGCAAATCTTTGACGTTATATAGACTTCAGTTTTTTAAGCCTGGCTCTGTCTTACTAGGTTTGTGACAATCCTGTTGTTTTTGTTGTTATTTAGTCTGAGTCATGTCTGACCCTTTTGAGACAATATGGACTGTAGCCCGCCAGGCTCTTCTGTCCATGGGATTTCCCAGGCTAGAATACTGGAGTGGGTTGCCATTTCCTTCTCCAAGGGATCTTCCTGACCCAGGAATCAAACCTGTGTCTCCTGCATTAGCAGGTGGATTCTTTACAACTGAGCCCCCTGGAAGCCCTGTGACAACAGGCATAATATTTAAATTTTCATCTTTAGTTTTCTCTTTTGTGAAGTGATGATAACATTAATAATCACTATATTGGTTCAAATAAATACTGCTGCTGCTGCTAAGTCACGTCAGTCGTGTCCGACTCTGTGTGACCCCATAGACGGCAGCCCAACAGGCTCCTCTGTCCCTGGGATTCTCCAGGGAAGAATACTGGAGTGGGTTGCCATTTCCTTCTCCAATGCATGAAAGTGAAAAGAGAACATGAAGTTGCTCAGTCTTGTCCAACTCTTAGCGACCCCATGGACTGTAGCCTACCAGGCTCCTCCATCCATGGGATTTTCCAGGCAAGAGTACTGGAGTGGGTTGCCATTGCCTTCTCTGCAAATAAATACTAAATCATGTAAAAACACACCAGAACAGTGCCTGGTATATTTTGAGACTCAATGAAATGTAACAATTTTGTAATTATCTTAGATACGTTATTATGCATCAATTCATAAAATACAAACATATTGAACAACTAGAGTGAGACAGGCACTTTGGTAAGGCCAGTGAAAAATTAAAAAAGATAAATTAATGATTGCTAACATTTACGAGTAGTAGTTATTTTATTCCAGATACTGTTTGAAGACTTCATGTAACACCTTTTTATCTATAACAATCCTAATTGAGAAATTACTCATCCCTATTTACAGATTAATAACCACAGACATAGTAAGGTTAGATAATTTGCCCCAAACTACACAGCTAGTTAGTGTTGGAGTCAAGATTAAACCAAGGCAATCTGGTTATAGATTCTGTTTTTTACTTCTGTTGCCCCAAGGTATTTCCTGCGGACACGGGTTTGCTTTGCAAGTGACATATACTCTAAGAAGAGACAGAGAAAATTTTCAAAAACAACTACTAAACAATCAATCTTTAAAGGGCCACAAAGAAGGGAATTTAGAAAAAAAATAATGTTCTTCAAATATTTTTAATGCTACTTGGTCCACACGATATGAGACCATATGAGAAGGAGTGGAACCAACCTGCTCTTCCACATTTGACTGACTCCAGTTTGGACGATGTTTCTGCGCCCTCTGCTTTGTGTGGAATGTCTTACAGTGGTTATGGGCCCGTGAATCAGCACAGGCAACCTATCCATGTGGACAAGCAGATTGCCATTGTCACATTAATTCAAAGAGTTAATGATAGTTCTAATTACTGTAAAATTTTTTCAATCCTTTATAAACTAGTTTTTTAAATGAGGTACTTCAATCATTTATAAAGGTGAATAATGTCTGGTGGTTTCACATGAAGGATATAATTCTATTACAATTGATAAGAGAAAAAACTGAGCATGGGCTTTAAAGTTATAGCGGTTTTCTACATTAAATTTTTTTCTATGAGGATTTCATGCAGTGTATCAACAGCTAACATGAGGAATATCTGTGGAAGAGATGGGTAATATTAACTTGTTGTTTTTTTTTTTTTCTCTTAAGCTGTTAAGTAAACTTTTCATGCTAATTCATGGCAATCAATCCTCATGTTAACTTTACAGGGGAATTCATGAGCATCGTAGTGATTTCCAGTATGCTAATTTTACAGAGAAAGCATTTTTGAGCATTTTCTTTGCTGCACAGTCAGGCAGAAAACATACAGTTGTTGCACTCTAGAAAGATCACTGCTGAGCAACCCTCTAGAAGAATTTCTTCTAGATGGCCTTTTAAATGCTGCTTCCTGCTGATTCAGACTCAGACCAGTGCTCTAGAAGCTTCCCATAGAGCTCTCTATTCAATAATTTTTTAGAAAATTTTTCCTGAAATAATTCTTCATAACTAATCTCTTTATATCCCACTAATCCACTGTTCACTGTTCATAAAAATAATTTTACCATTTTCTATTTCCTCCCCTGCCATTTCTGAAGGTCAGTTGCTTAAGTCTGCTTAAGTCTCTTATTCCCAAATACATCTCTTTAAAATTCACTCCTGTCTCTTCCAAATTTAAACAGACTTCTCTAAAATCTACTCTATGTTTAGTGTTCATTAATTATAAAATAACACCTTTCTTTAAAGACCCTTCTGTAAATGGCATTCATTCATTTGGACATTCTTCCAACAACAGCAGTGAATCAAGTCTTTGAAGACATGGAGTATGGATTGTTTCTATTTCTCTATTAAAATTCAGGACTTGAACAAAAGATTCATACAAAATATGTACTTTTCCTGTGTTTTCTTAATAGTTTAAGCTTTGTTTGTCTCCCTTTTTTGTGTGTTACAATTGCATTCATTAAAACTGAAGCTCATTTCCAGACTAGCTTTATATTTGTCTGTGTAATGAAACATTAAGTATTTTTAAAGGAAACTAATTTATTGTTGTTTTGTTTCTTATAGGCCATGATACTGTAAATAATTTTAACAACAGTCAAAGTCATTTGAAGAAAATACACTTGTGACTTAAACAGAAATTATAAAAAGAATACTTATTTGGGAAGTAAAACAACTTCCCTTATTATATGCTGCAAAATTACTTTATTTATGCAAAGATTTTTCAGGGATTATCTACTAAGAAATATCAAAGCATAAACAATCTTTCTAAGATCAATCACAAACTAGCAATAATACTATAGCAAAATAAGATTCAATAACACCATATGAACTATTTTACCTTTGCATTATAGGGAATGTAATGTTTTGATAAAGCCTCAGGAGTATGCATCCATGTTTTGTCTGCAATGAAGAATACACAATGTTAAATTAAAACATGGGTTCTAAGGATTAGCATTTATAAAGAATCTGATATGGGTGGGAGCACTCCTAATTCTAAGACAGTTTTGCTAAAGTGAGAAAGAATAGCTAGTTAGATATAAGAACAATATAACCACAAAGTAATTATAAGATTCTCTCCTTAACTTAAAAATATTTTCCTTTTATAAGTTTTCAAATAATAAAACAGTTCTGAATTTTTTAAAGAATATATTTTTAAAAACCAGTTGGGCTATGAGTAATTACATAAATCATGTGAATAGCTAGGTTTTTCTTCTTTCACTTGATAGTCTCATGAATTATAGGTTATTTTTGCTAATTACTTTTTCAATAAATAGTAATCTGCTCTTTACTCATGCCTATTATTATTTAGTATCAAAAATTGACAATTTGTAAGGGGACATTTTAACATTAGACTAACAACTACATTTATACAAAACTGAAATAAATCAATCTGCTAAATTTACTTAAAAATTAATATTAGGATAGTTTTTCAGTCTTGATTTAGAGAAACATTGATTGAGTGTCAACTATTAGGTGTTTCAGATATAAATAATCTTAAATGTAGTACTTTGAAAGTATTACACGATTCAAATTAATGTAGTAGAATAATGAAGCTTCGCAGGTGGCACAGCAGTAAAGAATCCACCTTGCCAATGCAGGAGACACAGGTTTGATCCCTGGAGGAGGAAGATCCCCCTGAAGGAGGAACTGGCAATCACTCTAATATTCTTGTTTGAAAAATTCCATGGACAGAGGAGACTGACAGGGTATTGTCAATGGGTTACAAAAAGTTGAACACAACTGGGCGATTGAGCATAGTTGAATAATAGGAATAAAAGTAACTAAAAGAACAGAAGATATTGAAAGTAATTTGTATTATATATTATTAACAATAATAGAAAATTTTTCATTCAATTTTTGAATTTGATTTATATATTCCACATATATTCCAAATAAGCAGGAAAAAAGTAAAACACGTTAATGTTTACACAAATCAAATTTGGTTGTTTTTTTTTTTACAAACTGCAATTGTCTGTAGTAAAACTTCTCAATCTTCAAATACATTATGCCTTCTTAAGTGGATTTTTGTGAGTATTTTACTCCTCATGGGAATTCAAAAATTTAGAATCAGTACTATAAATAGAATAAAATTAAAGACATATTTTTACCATGAAAAATATTACATAAATATATACTAAAATAAAAATCAGGTTACTAACAAAGCATTTTTAACATTCAATTAAGAACATTTAAAAAGGATGGTAACAGAAACAAATTCAATACCATTAATATGTTATCAAACTGGGGGAATGTGAAGACAGAGAAAATGGAATACATTTCTGGAATTTTAATTATTTTAAACAATTTAAAGGATACTGCATTATATATGAAGCATGTTTATGGGTTACAATGCAATATTCAAAAAAAATTGAAGACAAAACATGAGGGATCTATAAAATCCTGTGCTCATGGTGCAATTTAGGGCTATTTCTGATTGCTGAAGTAGATATGTGACAACTGCACTTGGGTGAAATATCTTGAGAAGCAATACATCCTAGGCTTCAAAAAGCAGTATTAATATACTGACATTGATGTATAATACTTCTATTTCTTGTATGGATCTTCATTTTAACAATACTTTTTATGATCGGCACTAAATAGTGGTATGACTAATTCAAAAATAATTTATATTTAGATGTGGAAAATAGTCTTGCACTTGCATATTAAAATAAATAATCACAATAGTGTACATCAAAGTAATAAAAATACCAAAGACTTGCCTTTAGGAAACCTAAAAATATATCTAATTTCTTTTTTTACCCCTTAACACAATTCTTTTCATGTCTCTTTTTCCAAGACACTAAACATAGCTCAGGAGGATGTAAAGTCTAACTAAACTTTGAATATGACGGTTCATTCCAATCCTGAGGCAGAGAGATAACTGCTTTTTCCTGTAAGACACTATTATTTGAAAACTGATGATACTGCCTTTGTTATAGTCTCATATTGCAGTAACCTAAAAAGAGGGTGTGTATATCCAGTTGTTACTGGTGACAGACTGAAATAATCACAATATTAAATTACCACTGGATAAGCTGCAGTTGCTACAATGACAAAAGATCTACACCCACACACCAAGTGCAGACAATTTAATGGGTGTTCATTTCATACCTCTTATATAGGTAGTACACTTATTAAACCTGAAGGATTTCCAAAATGAGTCATTAAGGTCATTCTAATTTATACTTTGGCAAAAGAAAAAAAAAAAAAACAGAACAAACCTATATGCTAACTTATATAGATGTGGCTGACCTTGAAGAGAAGGTATAGATGATGGTCTTTGGTCATTTTCTGGACCCACAGAAGATATTCGATACAGGGAATTGGTGAAGAAACAGGAACAGAGATACTCGAAATGTGTTCCTTTTCTTGAAATTATAAGATATAATCTCTAACTTAATAGTGAGCGTTCACATAAAAGTAAATGTCAGCATTTCAAAATATTTGACAGGTGTCAAACCACTTTGACTACTGGACCAATGAATCTAGGGTTCAAAATGTATTTAGATTTAGAGCTCATCTAGAAAGATGTGAGAAACATCATTGTTCTCATATCATAAGAGCTTAACATAGTGAAAGCACCTATTTTGAATATATTAAATTTAAAACTAAGTATTCATGGATGAATGGACATATCTGAATACAATTTTTCATGAAAAGAAAATTACTGAATTATATTTAAATATTATTGAAATTTCAAGTACTTTGCACTGCAATTATACCTACTCATCAGTATATCAAGTCATATGTTAAAGAACACAAAGTATAACTAGTTGAATTATTTAATCACATTTATTCATGTGCTATGTTTTATGTTTTTTAAATTAATTATTTTTGACATAAATAGAACATAGGATTTTAAAAATTAAAAATGTAAGCTAACATAGGGAAAGAAAGAAGATATAAAACATTCATTAAAATGTAATCTATGATTATGAGGTTAGATAATTTTTACAGAGATCTTCAAAATAGTCTAAAATGATGCAATTCTAGTATATTCAGATTTTTTCAGAACCTATGAGCACTTCTGCCTGAGTGCATGCTAAGTCGCTTCAGTTGTGTCCGAATCCTTCAGACCCTGTGGACTGTAGCCTGCCAGGCTCCTCTGTCCATGGAATTCTCCAGGGAAGAATACTGGAGTGAGTTGCCGTGCCCTCCTCCAGGGGATCTTCCCAACTGAGGGATCAAACCCACTGACCCAGGGATTGAAGCTATGTCTCTTAAGTCTCATGCTTTGGCAGGCTGGTTCTTTACTACTAGCACCACCTGAGAAACCCGTTCTAATAACCATTTAAGCATTTGAAAAGAGAATCAGTGCAATGCCTGGCCAATTCAATCAAAGAATACAAGACAAATTACTAATTGGGAGATTTAATAAAAAGAAAAGAAAATTATGTTTAAGACAACAATCTCTTTTCCTTGGGTTTCTGAGAGCCAAGATGACTCAGTAAGTTTGCATGTAATAACTGAGTAAACTGGATATATGAAATAAGATAAGTTTTTAATGATAGAAGACGATCTTTCTTTGTTTCGAGTACAGTGAAGTATATGTTGATACTAGTTATTGGAAAGATGACTTGACTTATATGTTTTCTAGAGCTATAATTACAGTTCCCAATGGTCAAGATGTATGAATTCTCTCATAAAATTCCAGTTTTGCATCTAAAATTAAAATTCAACAGATAGTGCTATTGGCTGAAATTGGAGCACAGGCTCCAAGAAGTTTTCTTTAACAACCATATTAAATGAAAGCATTTGAAGTGACTGGTGAACTTAAGGTAGAATTTCTGCACTGAGTTTCAACTGAATTGGAGTGAAATATTGATCAATAATTTTCTGAAAAGAATATTTAATCATTAGACTTGAAAAATAAGAGAAGTCAAAAGAAATTTAAAGAAAATGAAGCAAAACAGGAAATAACAAGTGTTACTGCTTCTTTATTCTCTACATCAATAATTTTCCTGATAGTTGTACTCCTACTGTCTTCAAGTAAGACAAATATACAATCACTGTTTACTCATCTTACTATCCAACTCTTGGGATTTCTCAACTAAAAATCAGTCCAAATTCCCTTCAGATAAAGAGCAAATTAGAAAAAAAGAGAAGACCTAGAAGTATCTTTAAAAAACATGATAGCATGTTTAAAGTGATGAGTTGTGATGTAAGGTTTTTTATTACTTTATTAAAAATACTTTTATATTTCAGAGAATGATTTCCAGATTTTTTTACTAGGTAAAGGGAATAAAATGAAATGTGACTTTATTTTTGGCATATGTTTTAAATCAGAAGCAAGCTACAAAGCACAATAAATGTCATTTTGCCTTACCCTTATTCTGAAAAATAAGTAAAATAATAAATTCTTAGTTTCCTAGGGTTGAAAAGTACCTGAAAGTTCTTCACATTACCTAATCTCTACTGAGTACATTAATCCTCTGAACCATATCTAAATGTTTGAACACCTCTCATTACAGAAAAGAAAAAGAAAATACTTTGAATAATTCCATTATATTTTGGCAAAGTTTTGTTGGAATTTTTTCTATGTTTAATCTATGACATTATGATTTACACCAATCTTTATTAAACTTTGTTCTATAACCGAATGACAGCATTCAAACATTAAAAGGTCTTCAAACATTGTGAGACCATACCATGGGTTCTCAGCCATGCTTCCGCTTGCAATCATCATTGAAGTCATCCTAGACTTTCTCAACCAGGCATGTTACAATGTGTCAATCCCTTAAAGCAAGAACACACTGCCTGAGGACACGGAGTAGAACAGAATGATCTATTCCCTGCTTCAAGACAGTTCATTATTCATTCATTAGAAAATGAACTGGAATCTTGACTTTATTTTTTACCTACGCATGTTTTACCTACACAGCAAAGTTTAGCCATGTTTTACCTACACAGCAATTAACTGCATTTTCTAAATAATAATAATATAGAAATAAGTATAGAAGTGTTGTATTTTCTGAACCCATGTTTGGCAATTAACAGTATCTATTATGTTTATAGTGTAGATTATGAACTAACTCATCATTTTCCCCCCATATACCTATAATCTTACCACATCTGTTATCTCTTCCTATCTCCCCTAAGAACTTGAGTAGCATTATTTAAGTATTCTCTCCCAAGTCATTTATAGTATGTTAAACAGGAAACAGCCCAGTGCCCACTACCAAAGAACTCCTTCTAGAATGGCAAGATACATTTTTTAACTCTACCGAACTATATAAAACTATCAAATTTTTCTATGTTTCCTATAAATGTATCATGAAATATTTTGTCAAATGCCATGTTTTCCTGCCCTTTAAGAAATAACATGCAACTAGCTGTTTATTTCATTCCTGTACTGATAATTATGATATATTTATACTTATTTTAAACTTCTACTTTAAAATTAATAACAAATTTATTTTGGTCTCATTGCTATCAATTCAGTTATCATCAATCCTAATACATTTTTCAATAAAAAGTGAAGTGTATGCACAAACACACACCTACACATAAGTTAATTTAAATCAAGATAACCTATGTAAGCTCAGGGAATTTAGTATTACAGCTATGAAAAGTGAAGTTAGGACTAACTTTTAAGTCAGATCACTATTTTTTGCAATTTCACACCACAGAATAAAACTTCCAAAGAACATATTGTCATGTTTTCTGGACTAAATATATTAAACAACTCCACTCTTTCATTAGGCTGATAACCAAAGAAGGTTAATTAGCAATGTTTATAGGTTTCTGTTGTTCTATTCTAACTTCATTCTGGAGTCACACGGTTTGCTAATTGGAAAAAGTGATTTCTTAATATCTCTGCTTGATTTTCACAATAATATTGAATTGACTCCCAGGTTCTATAAATGGGTACACTTACCTTTCTTTCTGCTAAAAGCACGGTTCATGATGAAGAGCAACCAAATTGATGTTCAGTTCAATCACACTTTATATCCTATAAAAACATAAAATAGTAAAGCTTAAATAAAGGAATGT
The DNA here is from genome assembly GCF_054371585.1 of Giraffa tippelskirchi. NCBI lineage: Eukaryota > Metazoa > Chordata > Mammalia > Artiodactyla > Giraffidae > Giraffa > Giraffa tippelskirchi. The sequence continues at coordinate 70,824,885 of NC_137277.1, forward strand.
TGACCAACCCCTTTAATGCAAATTATCTTAATTGCAAGGTCTTTTTAAAATTTTTAGATATTTATAAACAATATTCTGAAATATCCTGAAGGACAATGGGTAAGAATAAACATAAGTACTCAATATTATGAGTGGCACAGCAGACAAGAACAATATAGCAAATGAAATTTCCCCAAAGTTCCTTAATTTTCTTGTCTTTTTTCTTCTATACATCTTTCATTAATTATATTTACTTGCAAATTTAAGAAGAAAGAAGGTTAACTTTTCCCTGAACTTGCCAGTAAAAAGTATGGTAATGTTTTGGATTATCATTAACAGCAGTGGTGGATAAACAGGAGTCATCTGCTTATGACAAGTGGATATCATGCCCCTCTCCCCTCCATCATGCTATGCTGGGCCACTCTTTGCCCCATGATACTCCAGGCAGCTGCTGCCTATCTTTTGAAACCAAGGCAATGGGGCATTTCCCACTCCTCATCCTTGAAACCACAGAGGGAGCCTTGATGATCCCTGAATCACCATCTGGATGATGCACCCCTAGTCTTGAAGAACAGTGTGCATTCACAGCCAAATAGATGTATGGTCCTGTCCTGTGGGATCTAAGAAATCCAAAATATTTTCATCATTTCATCCCATCTACATTTCCTTCAGCTGAAACCGGCGGTGTTTCTGTTAGAGTAACCGATTAGGTCTGTGAATCACACAGACACTAATCTTATTAAAGGACAGTTTCTCCATAACCTGGTTATTCTCTGCCACATGAATCGACTGAGAATTTTCCAAACCTTTAAGTGTTGATTAATTTATGCATAACAAATTTATTTATTTCTCACATTTTACTATAATAATTTAAAAAGAACCAAGCTTTCCCTTTAACATTTTGCTTAGAAATCCCCTCCAGTTACATATCCAATTTTGTTGATTCCTAGTTTTACCCTCCACAAAACACTAGAACATAAATACAATTCAGTAAAGTTTTTTTTTTTTTCCATTTTTTAACAATGATCACCTTTTCACCATTGTTCAAAAACATGTTCTATTTTTTTCCCAAGACCTTAAAACAATGGGCTTTAACATTTGTATTTCTAGTAACATTCTGTTCATGATTATCTATGGGTTCTCTAAGAAGATGGAGACTTTCTCTCAAGCTCTCTTCTTTTCTTTCTGACCTCTTCCCAGAACTGTCTTTAGCAGTCCCTTCAAAATACCCTTGGTTTCTTCTAGCATGCACTTCAGAACTCTTTAACCTTCTCCCCATTATCTAGTTCCAAAGCTACTTCCACATTTTTAAGTATTTGTTCTCAGTAACAATTTTTTTTTTCTTGGCCTGGTCAGGTTGCCATAACAAAATACCTTAGACTGGGTGGCCTACACAACAGAAATTTATTTCTCACAGTTGTAGAGGCTGGAAGTTTGAGAGTCATACTTTAGCGTGCCAGCATGGTCAGGTTTTAATGAGTACCTTCTACTCAATTAGATCCTAAAGGCTCCATCTCCAAATACCATTTCTCTGGGGGTAAGGGCTTCGACATATTAATTTGGCGGGGACACAAGGATTCAGTCCATAGCACTCTCCATAAATCTACATAGCAATTAAAGCACAACAGAGAAATTAATCTTTATTATAAAGTCATTTTTACAGTGAAATTACTGCTGTTTATGTCCTTGCATTTCTACTCCCAAAGGAAAATTAGAATAGTTAACTGAATTATAAACTATTATTATTAGGCACTGTTTTGTAGACTTAGATAATGACACAATATTATCACTCTGTTATTTACCTCATACTTGACTCATCTTCTCATGATATACACTATTAATACAAGATAGGTAGGGAGTACAGTTTAAGAAATTAGAATGCTATGATAATTATGCCATGCATAGTAACCATATAACATGGTTTATTTTCTATGCTCTGAAAGATATTACTATTACTCAAGTATTAAAATAACTTCATTTTCTACAATTAATTTATTCATTTAGTCAGAAATTATTTACTGACCACCAGTGCCAGACATTTGGAGAAGGAAATGGCAACCCACTCCAGTATTCTTGCCTAGAGAATCCTGTGGACAGAGGAACCTGGTGAGCTGCTGTCCATAGGGTCACATAGAGTTGGACACGACTGAAGCGACTTAGCATGCATGCATGCATTGGAGAAGGAAATGGCAACCCACTCCAGCGTTCTTGCATGGAGAATCCCGGGGACGGAGGAGCCTGGTGGGCTGCCGTCTATGGGGTCGCACAGAGTCAGACACGACTGAAGTGACTTAGCAGCAGCAGTGCCAGACATTATTCAAGATGCAAAGTAATACAATAAAGACCAAATATTTCTGTATTCTCCCAAGAATTACTTTTCAGTTCCACTTCACCTAGAAGCTAATAGACATGTTTGTTATCCTCAAGGAATAAGTGAAGATCAAAAACTTGCAGGAAAAAAAATAAAAACATGCAGTAAAGAAATATAATGTATTCAAATGTAACATTCAACTTCTCTGGAAAAATGAAGAAACCAATACTAAGAATGAAGAGAAAATCTTAAAAGCAGTCAGAAAAGAAGATATTATGTACAGAGGAACAAAGATGAGGATGGCAGCAGCTTTCACATCTGAAACATTGCAAACTAAAAGACAGAGGAGCAACATCTTGAAAGTATGTAAAAAAACTAAAGCTGGATAAAGAAACAGATCACCTAATTATATATGGGGAAAGGTAAGAGTGCCCAAAGAAAGGCAATGCCAAAGAATGTTCAAACTACCATACAATTACACTCATCTCACAGACTAGGAAAGCCATGCTCAAAATTCTCCAAGCCACGCTTCAACAGTACGTAAACCAAGATTTTCCAGATGTTCAAACTAGATTTAGAAAAGGCAGATGAACCAGGGATCAAATTGTCAACATCCGTTGGATCATCAAAAAAGCAAGAGAGTTCCAGAAGAACATCTACTTCTGCTCACTTGACCATGCTAAACACTTTGACAGTGTAGATCACAACAAACTGGAAGATTCTTCAAGAGATGGGAATACCAGACCACCTTACCTGCCTCCTGAGGAATCTGTATGCAGGTCAAAAAGCAACAGTTAGAAATGGACACGGAACAACAGACTGGCTCCAAATTGGGAAAGGAGTTATGTCAAGGCTGTATACTGTCACCCTGCTTAGTTAACTTATATACAGAGTATATCATGCGAAATGCCAGGCTGGATATGAAGTACAAGCTGGAATCAAGATTATGGCAGAAAGCAAAGAACTAAAGAGCTTCTTGATGAAAGCGAAAGAGGAGAGTGAAAAAGCTGGCTTAAAACAACATTCAGAAAACTAAGATCATGGCATCCAGTCCCATCACTTCATAGCAAATAGATGGGGAAACAATGGAAACAGTGACAGGCTTTATTTTCTTGGGCTCCAAAATCACTGCAGATGGTGACTGCAGCCATGAAATTAAAAGACACTTGCTCCTTGGAAGAAAAGCTATGACCAACCTAGGTAGCACATTAAAAAGCAGAGACATTACTTTGCTGACAAAGGTCTAGTCAAAGTTATGGTTTTTCCAGGAGTCATGTATGGATGTGAGAGTTGGACTATAAAGAAAGCTGAGCACCGAAGAATTGATGCTTTTGAACTGTGGTGTTGGAGAAGCCTTTTGAGAGTCCCTTGGACTGCAAGGAGATAAAACCAGTCTCTATCCTAAAGGAAATCAGTCCTGAATATTCATTGGAAGGACTGATGCTAAATTCCCTAAATAAAAATTTTTAAATGCATTATAAACATTAAAGGCAGATGTCATTAAATTAATTATTTTAATCCCAAATTTTTCATAAAATCAGTAAACATGTTGACGAAACACTATGAATCCACTTCCTATTCATTTACTCTATAAATTTAACCCTTTTAGCCTTGATTGTGAAAGAAGTTTGAAGCCAACAGTCACTTTTTTACAATAATCCATCGTATACAAGTTTGAAAATTATTTACCAATGGAAATTTGGTAAATTTCTTACAGATATTTATAGATCAGTTCAGAAGAAGTTTAGAGTGAATTTTTTAATGAATGGCAGTTTCCTGCTTTGCAACCTGCTGTCCAGGCTCTTGCTTTAAAAATTAAACCACACTCTTATGACTAAAGAAACTCTATATGGTAAGAATATTAAAAGCTGTAAAGTAGTTGGCTCTGAATTTAATTTTTATTGTTATGAGTACATTTAATATCAGATTTTCCTGGAATTCTTTCAAGGTTAAAAGAAAAAAAAAGAAACCTCAAATTGATTAAAACATGGTTCACATTTATGTAACTCATACATCACTCTAAAATCTTGTTCATAAGAGATCAGAGATGATGCTAAAGTAATGATGACTAATCATTAGATTTAATTCTGTACAAAAGGGAAAACCAGGTGAAGTTAAAATAGTTCTTTTCCTGTGAATGCATATAAAACACATTTCTTTTTACTCTTAAAACTTTTGTGTGCTTTTTGAACATATAATTCAAGAAGGTAATCCTGAGACAATGTCAGACAGTTTTAGATCCTGCATTAACTCCTCCACATTGCTAAATACTCTAAAGTAGTTGCTAACAATTGGAACTTCATTGCTTGCCATGGTAAACGAAATTTCGAAAATCCTCCTGGGAGAACTTGGTTCATTTCTGACACTCTTCTGGATCTAATTAGTGTCTATTGTAAATGTTCTCTGCTTAAATCTCCCAATTCTAAGACATCTTCTGATATTCTTCCTCATTGTATTTTAGGACAGTAATTTGCAAAGGGCTCTTTGCTTTTGTGGATCAATACTAAGTGTACACAAGAAAACAAACCAGTATACAAACTGAGACATTTCACAGGAGAAGTCATGTGACATGTGTTTAAGAGGCTATACATTTATAATTTACTAAGAAATAGCAATTTTAGTGTCTTCTGAAATTCCCTAACTTGAGATATAAATGCTTATCACTATTTTCCTTTTTTTTTTTTACAATATTTACTCATATCTAACAGTTATAAAAAAAATCCTTTGCCCTTCCACTAGCTACATTTTGAGACCAAGTTATATGACAAACATTATAGGAATGGGCTTCCCAGTTGGCACACTGGTAAAAAGAATCTGCCTGCTAATGCAGGAGATGCAAGAATCACAGGTTTGATCTCTGGATTGGGAAGATCCCCTCAAGAAGGAAATGGCAACCCACTCCAGTTTTCTTGCCTAGAAAATTCCATAGACAGAGGTGCCTGGTGGGCCACAGTCCATGGAGTTGCAAAGAGTCGGACACAACTGAGCTTGATTTTTATAGCAATTAGAAAGTAAAAATAAGTAGGCCATGGTCCCTGCTTTCAAGGAATTTAGCATCTTTGAGAGTAAAGGAAAAGGCTATATGGCTCTACAGATAGGGAATGAACCCTGTAAAAGGGGTAGATACTCTTGAGAGAGAGAGGATGATGCACTGACGGCTGTTTTGTTCACAGGGAAAGCTTCAGAATGTATGTGAACAATCACTTCTCTAAGGGGCAAGGGCTAAAGGTGAGGATGGGGAAAGGTTTCAGGTAGAAGGGCACTTGTGGCACATGTTGATTAGGGGCATGCAGCTCCTAGCTACACTGCGAATCGCCATCTGGGAGCCATCCACTGGCTCTCCTTGAGGGCCTAGACTACTATGCAATACCCTTGACTAGGAATGGAGGAAGGTCTAAGAAGAGCCTTAGCATTTGATAAGGTGGCCAACTCTTCAGAATGGATTATATATGAGAAAATCTTGACATAAAAGATCCAGAAATACCAGGTCTAGGGAATAATAACCAAAAAAAAGGACCTGAATTTCTTGCAATGCTAAAAGTAAGGACTGGTGACACTAGTGGTTAAAAAAAAAAAAACATCTGCCAACACAGGAGACATAAGAGACACAGCTTTGATCCCTGGGTCAGGAAGATCCCCTGGAGGAGCTCATGGTAACCCACTCCATGATTCTTGTCTGGAGAATCCCATGGACAGAGGAGTCTGGTGGGCTATAGTCCATAGGGTCATGAAGTGTGGGACATGACTGAAGTGATTTAGCACTGAAGAGTAAGGTCAAAATAAAGGCTGTTGTTGTTGTTGAGTTGTTAAGTTGTGTCTGACTCTTTTGCGACCTCACGGACTGTAGCACACCAGGCTTCCCTGTCCTTCAGTACCTCGGGGAGTTTGCTCAAACTCATGGCCACTGAGGCTGCGATGCCATCCAACCATCTTCGCCTCCTGCCCTCAATCTTTCCCAGCATCAGAATCTTTTCCAGTGAGTCAGCTCTTTGAATCAGGTGGCCAAAGTATTGGAGCTTCAGCTTCAGCATCAGTCCTTCAATGAATATTCAGGGTTGATTTCCTTTAGGACTGACTGATTTGATCTCCTTGCTGTCCAATGGACTCACTCTCAAGAGTCTTCTAAAGTACTACAATAAGAAAGCATCAATTCTTCAGCACTAAGCCTTCTTTATGGTCCAACTCTCACATTCGTACATGACTACTGGAAAAGCTATAGCTTTGACTAGACGGACCTTTGTTGGAAAAGTGCTATCCTTGCCTTTTAATATGCTGTTTAGGTTTGTCATAGCTTTTCTTCCAAGGAGCAAGCGTCTCAATTTCATGGTAGCAGTCACCATCTGCAATGATTTTGGAACACAAGAAAATAAAATCTGTCACCGTTTCCACTTTTTCCCCATCTATTTGCCATGAAGTCATCGGACCAGATACCATGATCTTAGTTTTTTGAATGTTGAGTTTTAGGCCAGCCTTTTCACTTTCATCTTTCACCTTCATCAAGAGGCTCTTTAGTTCTGCTTCACTTTCTGTCATTATAGTGGTATCATCTGCATATTTGAGATTGTTGATATTTCTCCCAGCAATCTTGATTCCAGATTGTGATTCATCCAGCCCAGCATTCCACATGATGTATTCTGCATGTAAGTTAAATAAACAGAGTGACAATATACAGCCTTGATGTATTCTTTTCCTAATTGAAGCAGTCTGTTCCATGTCCAATTCTAACTGTTGTTTCTTGACCTGTATACAGGTTTCTCAGGAGACTGGTGAGGTGGTCTGGTATTCCCATCTCTTTAAGAATTTTCCACAGTTTGTTGTGATACATAAAGTCAAAGGCTTAGCACAGTCAATGAAGCAGACGTAGATGTTTTTTCTGGAATTCTCTTGATTTCTCTATGATCAAACAGATTTTGGCAATTTAATCTCTGGTTCTTCTGCATCTTCTAAAACCAGCTTGTACATCTGGAAGTTCTCAATTCACGTACTGTTGAAACCTAGCTTGAAGGATTTTGAGCCTCATGTAGCTAGCATGTGAAATGAGCACAATCATACATTAGTTTGAACATTCTTTGATACTGCCCTTCTTTTGGATTGAAATGAAAACTGACCTTTTTCAGTCCTGTGACCACTGCTGAGTATTCCAACCTTGTTGACATACTCAGTGCAGCACTTTAATAGCATCATCTTTTAGGATTTCAAGTAGCTCAGCTGGAATTATATCACCTCCACTAGCTTTATTAGTAGTAATGCTTATTAAGGCACATTTGATTTCACACTCCAGGATGTCTGGCCATAGGTGAGTGACCATACCATCATATTCACTCACTGAGAGGCTACAATGAATCAAAAGGAAAAATGGGCATATACAGCTATTCTTACTGACAATGAAGGCTACGAAATTTGAAATTTACTGACACTGTCTATTCTAAGAGGATTTGAAAGAAACATATTCAGAAGTCATTTCCAGAGCTAAGTACTGTGCAGTAAGTGGTCACTAATTATGGCAACACTGGGACATCACAAAACTCAGTACAAGGACTGAGTATCAGCCTGGGAGGGGGTACTACCACTCATCCCCTTCAGAATGAGGATAACCACAGGTCCTTTTTTGTGTCCTTTCAATGAAAAGAGAGAAAACTCCAGAGATGGAGATGTAGTGGAAACCTCAAACCATCTGAGCTATCCCAGTGGCATGATGAGTATCTCAATATACCTCCATAAGTGCCTATAAAATTCTGAGCTAAATTTTGGAAGGCTTATATCAGTCTGTTTCAACAATTAGATTGAGATCTTTCATGTAAGCTTTATCCAGTGATCAATGAAGTATTTCTCTCCCTGGATTTACTTCATTATCTTATGCTTTTAATGGGAGGTCAGTTACTTTTCTCTAAAATGAGATAATCACAACAATAAATTATGCTAAAAGAAGTATTTATAAAGACAAAACTCCATATCGAAACAGACATTATTACAATAGAATAAACATGGCTTTCTTATATGTGGACCTAAGATTAACCTAGCTTTAGTTTCATTTGAATGTAGATTTTGAAGTTCTTTGTACAAGTTCTACTTAATATTTCCCCCCTTTTAAAAATCACAATACACTATTTCTCCCTTTTATTTTTATTGCACACAGAAGAATTACACCTTTTTAGATCTGCTGTTTTCATCATTTCACCAAACACTTTGATATCCTTATCCTAACTGTGAGTGAGAACTTGTGGGATACAATCACTGAGGTAGCATTATCTTTGGCAAAACTGTATGAACTCCTTTGAAAGACTAGAATAAAACAGCTTGACTGCTCAGTTAATGCTATTACAGTCTAGTACTAAACACTGAAGGGACTTGACTAGAATTCATAAAATATATATTGTGTTAAGATTCAGTTGATTTCTACAGATAAAGCAACAATATAAAACTTTGTACCTCAGTTTCAAATTTTTTTGCTGTCATTAGGGTATTTAGCTTGAAAAGGACTTTTTTCACTTAAATGTCTTGCTTAAATGTTATTTTTTTTTTTTGACATGTATGGCAAGCAGTTTTTATCTTTATGTTAAATTCTAACAACCAAGGATTTACAAAAGTGCATAGGTTTCTTCAAGAAAATTAGAGATACCAAGAGAACATTTCATGCCAAGATGGGCACAATAAACGACAGAAATGGTATGGACCTAACAGAAGCAGAAGATATAAGAAGAGGTGGCAAGAATACACAAAAGAACTATACAAAAAATCTTCATGATCCAGATCATCAAAATGGTCTGATCACTCACCTAGAGGCAGACATTCTGGAATGCAAAGTCAAGCAGGTCTTAGGAAGCATCACTACAAACAAAGCTAATGGAGGTGATGGAATTCCAGTTGACCTACTTCAAATCCTAAAAGATGCCAGCAAATTTAGAAAACTCAGCAGTGGCCACAGGACTGGAAAAGGTCAGTTTTCATTCCAATCCCAAAGAAAGGCAACACCAAAGAATGCTCAAACTACCACACAATTGCACTCATCTCACACACTAGTAAAGTAATGCTCAATATTCTCCAAGCAAGGCTTCAAAAATACGTGAATGTGAACTTCCAGATGTTCAAGCTGGATTTAGACAAGGCAGAGGAGCCAGAGATCAAATTGCCAACGTTCGTTGGATCATCAAGAGCAAGAGAGTTCCAGTAAAACGTCTATTTCTGCTTCATTGACTATGCCAAAGCCTTTGACTGTGTGGATCTCAACAAACTGTGGAAAATTCTTAAAGAGATAGGAATACCAGACCACCTTAAGTGCATCCTGAGAAATCTGTATGCAGGTCAAGAAGCAACAGTTAGAACTGGACATGGAACAACAGACTGGTTCCAAATTGGGAAAGGAGTACGTCAAGGCTGTATATTGTCGCCCTACTTATTTAACTTACATGCAGAGTACATCATAAGAAATGCTGGACTGGACGAAGCACAAGCTGGAATCAAGATTGCCGGGAGGAACAGCAATAATCTCAGATATGTAGATGACACCACACTTATAGCAGAAAGTGAGGAAGAACTAAAGAGCCTCTTGATGAAAGTGAAAGAGGAGAGTGAAAAAGTTGGTTTAAAACTCAGCATTCAGAAAACTAAGATCATGGAATCTGGTCCCATCACTTCATGGTAAATAGATGGGGAAACAATGGAAACAGTGACAGACTTGATTTTTGGAGGCTCCAAAATCTCTGCAGATGGTGATTGCAGCCATGAAATTAAAAGACACTTGTTCCTTGGAAGAAAAGTTATAACCAAACTAGACAGCATATTAAAAAGCACAGACATTACTTTGCTGACAAAGGTCTGTCTAGTCAAAGCTGTGGTTTTTCCATTAGTCATATATGGATGTGAGAATTGTAGTATAAAGAAAACTGAGTGCTGAAGAATTGATGTTTTTGAACTGTGATGTTGGAGAAGACTCTTGAGACTCCCTTGGACAGCAAGGAGATCCAACCAGTCAACCCTAAAGGAAATCAGTCCTGAATATTCACTGAAGGACTGATGCTGAAGCTGAAGCTCCAATATTTCGACCACCTAATGGGAAGAACTGACTCATTTGAAAAGACCCTGTTGCTGGGAATGATTGAAGGCAGGAGGAGAAGGGGACGACAGAGGCTGAGATGGTTGGATGGCATCACCGACTTGATGGACATGAGTTTCAGTAAGCTCCGGGAGTTGGTGATGGACAGGTGCTGCAGTCCATGGGGTCGCAAAGAGTTGGACACAACTGAACTGAACTGAACCGAATAGATTTGCCATTTTAATCATTTTATATACAGCTTTAAGACAGAGATAAATAATTCCTTTTACCAGCTCTTTGCATCAGTCCTAGAAGAAACTTCTCATATATTTTCACATGATGTCTACAGCATCTTACAGTGTTAATGGCTTTGTTAAGAGCACATTGATAGAAAATCTTGTCCTCCAAAACATATCCTTCAAATATTTCCATTGTAAAATCATGCTTTCCTTACTATTAGCGGCATTACTGTTACTGTTAGAGGCTCTATACTTGCCTAGGAGCAATATCGTTTGACCACAGCAAATAATGCATTCTGTCTCTGTGACTACAATCAAAATGACCTATTTTTAACTTTAGTGGAACCATGGTAATCTTAAATCTACCGGTGACCCTCCTGTCAGCTTTCTACCACTCTTTCCTATCCAGCTGCCAAAACATTTCTACTGAGAAATCTCTATCTTTATCACCACCTTGATGATTTGAACTTTACCCTAGTCATGTAATCCTGGAAAATAACAAAGGTTAAGGAAATCCCCCACCCTTTGTGTTTGGTAATGGCTTGCTACAAAGAACCACCCTTTCCCACATTACTTAGATAAGATTCAGAGCACTCTCCTGTTTACCCAGAACAGAGTCAGACTTAGACCTTCCAAATTCCTATTGTTTGCTTCATTAATAGAAGACTCTTGAGAGTTCCTTGGACAGCATGGAGATCAAACCAGTCCATCCTAAAGGAAATCAGTCCTGAATATTCATTGGAAGGACTGATGCTGAAGCTGAAGCTTCAATACTTTGGCCACCTGATGTGAAGAGCCAACTCATTGGAAAAGACCCTGATGCTGTGAAAGATTGAGGGCCAGAGGAGAAGGGGACAACAGAGGATGAGAAAGTTGGAGGGCATCAATGATTCAATGGATGTGAGTTGAGCAAACTCTGGGAGGTGGTGAACAACGGGGAAGCTTGGCGTGCAGCAGTCCCCAGGGTCACAAAGTCACTTAGACATGACTGAGTGACTGAACAACAACGACTGATAAGCTGAACTGTCTGTATTACTGACCAATCTGGACAAAATACCTGCTACTTAGATGTGACCAAACTAGCTAAGCTTCTCTCCTTCCACAGGCTCCTGAACTTTGACCCACCCTCAGCCTTCCTTCACAGTCTCTTCTGAGAACCTCAGAGTAAAACATTCTCTGGTCTACTGTCTCTAAATGTACCAAATTCACACATCCTACATTCCTACCAATGTCCTATTCTTTTCAGTCTTGGTTACTCTTCCTTATAAGAGAACAGCCCTTTTCTGTCTAGCCTTTGAAATGCTTGCAGATCCTTTGCTTGGCATATTCTCCCTACTGGAATCACCTACTCCCATTATTGCAGTAATGTTATCAAATAAGGTCTCTCTTCTCAACCTAAATTTGAATTTAATTTTTATTTGACACTCCATTTGACCATATTTAGAAAGCTCTGGTAACTAATATCTACCTACTTCATTGAATTAATTTGCAAATTTTCCTTTGACTAAATCTAATCAAATGGAGCTAGCCCTCTCATTCTCTCACATTCATGGGTGCCTTCATTTCACCATGAAATAAATTGCAGAAAGATATCCTAGAAAAGTAAATGAATCTGGCTTATAAAAATTTCATTATTTTTGTATCCCTAGCATCAAGTTCATATCTACAGTAAATATCAGTTAAATTACAAAGTGAATTAACAAATTTGATTATACTTTAATTATAAAATTAACAAATTGTTTTCAAAAACAATATATATTTTATTGTAATACAAGTATATATCTTAGTTCCCAAAATCTGTTGAAAATGTGTAACAAAGAAAAATCTTGAATTACTTTAAAGATACTTTCAAAGTTAGAAACATTTCTAAGATTGTTCAGTAGTCCAATTAACAAAGCTATACTCTTACCTTATTACATATATAGTACAGAGTTATGACAAAAAATGCAAATAAATACAATGTACTTCTTCATCAAAGAAAACATTATAAACAAGCCTATAATGATAATAGTCAAGATCATTTTCTGATGTAAGAAATATTTTCTGTGTTAGACAAAAAGAAATCAATTTAAATAATACATCTGGTGAAACAATATAATTAATGAATAATTTGACAAAGCCATGTATATTTTCAGGCTTCCCTGGTAGATCAGACAGTAAAGAATCTGCCTGCAATGCTGGATACCTGGGTTTGATCCCTGGGTTAGGAAGATCCCCTGGAGGAGGGCATGGCAATCCACTCTAGTATTCTTGCCTGGAGAATTCCATGGAAAGAGGAGCCTGGGGGCTACAGTCCATGGGGTTGCAAAGAGTTGGACACCACTGAGCAACTTTCAGTTTCATTTTTATGTATATTTTCAGACTGAAGTCCAGCAGACACTGTGATTGTTTCAATAGCAAAAAATGAAGAAAAAAAATTTACTCTAATAAGGCAAATATTCTTTCTAGGTTAAAGTTTTCATAGAAACAAAACTTTAAGAATAGAAGGAAATGAAGATAGTATCTACCTAAGGACAAGGGGGAAATACTTGTAAATGAGAAAAGAGTAACAAGTCATTAATAAGTGAACCAAATGGAGGATATTAGCATGAAAATATAATGTCTGAAATTATAAAAAATCATAAAATAATTTGCAGAATTGGTAAAATTAATAGATGAATTATTGAACACAGAGATTAAATGGAGGAACTCTCCTAGAGGACTACAAAAAAAGAGTGTAGAGACATATCAAAGAAATATTGAGAGATTTGGAGCATAGAAATAAAAATGCCAAAATCTAGATACTGGGAATACCAGAAAGAGAGAAACATAAAGATCAAGATACATTTAAAAAAATTATGAAGTGAATTTTCACAGAATTAAAACTGATTATGAAAAATATCAAATAGAAAGTTTCAGACTTAGGTGTATTACAGTAAAATTTAGAATAGTAAATTGCAAGACAATATATGCAACCCCATGGACTGTAGCCACCAGGCTCCTCAATACGTGGAATTTTCTAGGCAAGAGTTCTGGAGTGGGTTGCTATTTCCTTCTCCAGAGAATCTTCCTGACCCGGGGATTGAACCTTGGTCTCCTGCATTGCAGGCAGATGATTTACCATTTGAGCCACCAGCGAATCCCTTTTGAATACAACACACACAGGCAGAAATAGATTACCTACATAGCAACAAGCACCAAATTAATAAAAAACTTCCTAACTGTAACACAGGATGCAAAAAAGACAAGTAACCAATATTTTCAATGTATTCTGAAAAAAAAAGAACTTTGAATTGTGAATGTTATAAGAAGTAACTATAATATAATATAATGTGGGAGTAATAACTACATTGAAGACGAACAATGCCTCCGAACTGTTACCACTGAAAAAATTTATTTTGGTTTAAGAAAGTACTAAAAATATTCTTGGGATTAGTAAAATAAGAAAAGAAACAAATCCAGCTTTTGTAAAGGAAAGAGACACTAATTTTACCACGGTATTTTATCTTAAGAACAATAATAGCTAAAGTAGGAGTATAAAAGGAGAAAAATAGAGATAGATGCATACATTATAAATGAAACCTATGAATATGTATATATATGTAACAGTATGTATGTTACCTTTTAAATAACCATTAATTCCTATTTTGAACATGTTTTGTCAGAAAATAGAAAACAAAAGCTGTTTAGTTTTTTATTAAGTAGTATTAATATAATTTTATTCCAAAACAAAAACTAAGTAAAAAATAAGAATATGTGCATTTATATGTGAAATAGGTGCAAAAATCATGATAAAATGTTAGCTACTGGAGAGGGAGAAGGGGTAAAGAACGAGCATAAAAAGGAAGAGAATCAGAGGGAAGATCGTGACTATGAACAGCCCGTATGAGTATAACTATTTCAATACCTTGCACCTGCAATTTATATATACATCTTTGTACAAAGCTACACTCTCAAGCCATTCTTCTTTATTCAGTCGCCCAGAGTACAGGGAATTCTGTGGTACACTTATGGGGTGATGTCAGAGCTGCTGCCCTCAGCACAGGAGAATGCACAAGTTCATTTCAGACTAGAAAACAATATCATCCATTCAGTGGAGACATCTAGACTGGGACCTCCTGGCTACTCGGTGCTCCTTTTATTGCTTTTCCTTTGGTACCTCGTGGTAGCCGTTTCAGATACTTTCTACACGCATCAAGTCATATGCTCAGAGACAACTTTGCCTCCTACTTTACTGAGGTGCCTGATGACAGCCTGTCCATATCCCCACATTTTTTTTTCCTATTATCTCCACTAGTCAATTGGACAATGATGTTTAATCACTTTCAGGTTGAGATCCTAATACCCAGTCATCAATCTCTGCCTATTCTCTTCACTATCTCTCTTATCTCAGAGGAACAGGAACATCTCACTCCCTACACTTGTGCTCTTTGTTCTAATTTAATATCAGTTCTTTCCAGTTCTTGAGAATCAGCATCGTTATCATCCCCACTCCACCAAGAGATGAAAATCTTTAGAGTAAGAGATTTCTCTTTTAACTTTTGCCACAAAGTTTTTGAAATTCTGGCTACTTTTTTCAGTGTGTCATGTCCTCAGATCTTTTGAAATATCTTCTGATTTATATTTCAAAGGGAGACCTAACTAGTCTAATTGATGGATGGATATTGAAAGTAAGAGAAAGAGAACTCAAGGACAACTACTTTCCTTTTTATTTTTAGCTGAGTAAATCATAGTATCACTTATGAAAAAGGGACACTTGGGGAAAGCAAAGACTGGAAAGTGGAATCAAGAATTTTGTTTTGGATACACTAGTTCTTAGACATCTAAGAAGAGAAATTGAGTGAATGGTTAGATATAGAAGTCTGCGAGTGGCAGGCAGGGTAGAAACAGAAATGTAATTTGTGAAGTAACCAGTTTATAGTTGATGAGATCAGCTAGGAAGTGGATATAAATAGAGAAATGATACTTGAACCTATGGGATGCCAAATTTTATAAACTAGGCAGAGTAAGAAGATTAAGCTGGGGATGGTTAAGAAACAGCCTCTGAAGTCAACATTAAAACCAAGAAATTGTGCAGTTCTGGCATCCAAATGAAGAATATTTTCAGTAAAAAAAAAAAAAGATTAAATAATACTGACATATCTACAAAAGGGAAGCTTGAGAAATAGCTATCAGTTGCAAAACATGGAGATCATGGGTGACTTTTGCTTTGTAGTTTCAGGGGTGAAGGAGCTAAGACAGTTTGATTGGTCCTGGTTCCTGACCAGGACCTGAACAGAACAAGTGAGGTAGTAAGACAGGAAGTGGAAAAACTCATGGAATTTCTTCTATAAAGGGAAGCAAGAAATATGGCAGGACTTAAGGGTGATGAATTCAAGGAAAAGACATTTATTGAGTACTGTTGCATGTGTATTTATGCTGATGGGAAAATAACTTTAGTAGCAGAAAACTGATGATACAGAAAAAGAGGGGATAAACACAGGAACAAATTCCTTGAACAGGCATAAAGGGATATGGTCAAATCCACAAGTGAAGTGACTTATTTAGATAAAAGGAAAGGTCATTCACTCATATTTGAAAGTAAGGTTGAGTCATTGAAACATATAAAAATACTTGGTAGTTCAGTAGATTGAGTGGTAAGGAAATATGGAATTTCTCTTCTAATTTCATATACTGTATCAGTTAAAATGCAGGTCCTTAGCCCTGAGTGAGGAAGTGAAGGGATGGAAGGATTAAAGAAGGGAAAAGAAGAAGAAAAGAGGGGTCAGAAAATAGTCATCTCAAAGACAAGAACAAATGTGAGTTGAATTTCTGAGCAATTTTAATGACCTGATGAGGACTGCAATGTAAACATACATTTGGACTATTCAACATGGTTGTATGAGTTTGTGCACGTGTTTGCGCACTTGACCTATTTAAGCACTGAAGAGTACAGAATTGGAACATAAAAAGTCTTGGTCCATGAGAATTGTAGAAGGTAGCATGAGAAAATACTTTAAAGTAAGGTGTGAAAAGTTTAAAAATATGTAGGGAAAAACAGTCTCCTTGTAGTCCTTGGCATTTTTCATATCTAAAAAGGAGACTCGGACCAGTGATGTGAGTCTACCTCATTATCTTGCACTTTTGTGTCCTAGAAATTGCTGTCAGGCACAACCTGGGAAGCTGACTCTGCTTTCAGATTAGTGACCTGGAGGTGAAAAGTCTCCTCATTTTGTGATTTCTCTGTAGAAACACACACTTGTTTCTGGATCTGGTGTTTGCTTTCCTTTCATTATTCTTAACATATAAAAAGAGAAGTCACAAAAGCATATGCTTCAGGTTAATGACAACCGGGCAGAGAAGAAACAAGTCTGTCCAGGAATAACAAGAATGGTTGTCCCTAGCCTTCATGCACTTAGAAAGCTAAGCGTGCCTATTAGAATATATTAAATACTGTGTGTATGTGCTTCCCAGGGGTGTAGTGGTAAAGAATCTGCCTGCTAGTGCAGGAGATGCAAGAGACATGGGTTCAATCCCTGGGTCAGGAATATCCTCTGTAGTGGGAAATGGCAACCCACTCCAGGACTCTCACCTGGGAAATCCCCTGGACAGAGCAGCCTGGAGGGCTACCATCCATGAGGTCGCAAAGAGTTGAACACGACTAAAGCAACTTACCATGAAGCATTATCTTTGATTTTAGGTTAAAACTTTAATTTACTGTATGTTATGACTTATATGTCTATCATACATAGAAACCGAGTTCTTCAATGGATTTGAAATGCCTTGATGCAATTTAAAATTTAGTCTTCTTCTTCCTAGTACATGCTAGCAGGGACATCAAAGATAAAAGTAAACTAAGACAAAAGATAAGATGTACATGTCCCTGATGTACCTTCTTTAACAAGTGCAGAGCAAAGAACACTTTACAAACATTGTGTTTTCAGTCATGGTATTAATACTGAGAATAATATCAATACAGAGATTAAGAAACCTAAATTAAAATAAGCATTTTTTTTTAAATTAAAGGAATACTGGCAAAGTGTAAACACTTTTGAAGTGCTGGATCCACTTAACTCATCTAATAGCATCATTAGCAGATAATCATTATTTAAGGATAAAAATGCAGTATATGCACTATGACAAAGAAGCTGTCTTGGTGGAAGTGAAATCAAAATGTTCTTCTAAAGAGAAACAAATCTGGAGTTTTCTCATGTTTCCCAGTGCTTTTTGTTTCTATTAACATTCTGTTCTCATTATGCAAACCTTATGTGACAATATGCAGCCCAGCTCATTCCCTTAACATTACACAAATGTGCTCACTCAGCAGTCCAACAAAAGTGACTGAATTGCTGTGCGTGTCTTTGATCATTTCTACGCCAACCTTAGCCAGGTAAAGTAAAACAACAACGTGTCTTTCCTCTGCAATGTATCATAAACTGTTTGAAGAAAATCAGTAGAAAACTAGTCTTTAAAAAATTTTAAATTCAGAAATCATCAACCAAAATAGAAGGTTAAGAGAAGATACCAGTGCTGCTTTTGTTTAAGCTAAAAAGACTCACTATATTTCACAGTTTAAATGAGCACATATACTCATTCACTAAATGAGTGATTTACCATAAGGTAAAGGTAAAGCTTCTTACTTGGGCAAAATCAGGAACTGAGTGAGGAAAATGTGGCTGAAGCTTAATGATCTTCAGCTGTGAGACAAACAGTGCTTCAGACTGAACTGGAAATCCTTTTGAATAGTGAAGTTGGGGCTCCCCAAACATGGAGGAATTCCACCCTTGCTTCTGTTGGGCTCCCTGCTTTAGGCTATGGAAGAACAATTCCTTCTCAAAGTTCAGGAAGTCCAAAAATACCTACTAAACAGAAAACACCTTTGTCTTAAAAAAGAAATCCTATGTCCTCATACCTTCTATTTCTTTTACATTAAGACATTCTGAATTGAAGAGAGTTAAAGAAAAGGATAGTTATACATCTTAGTCCACAGAGGCAATGATTATTGCATTTGAGAAAAATGTATAATTACATATATGTAGATAATATATACATTTATATACTGATTAAATAAACACTGCATTCTTAATAATTTTAATAGTCATATTATACACATTAGTATTATTTTAGGTAATCATGAATTTGCATGTATTAAATATGTAAACCATATAGATTGCAACATTGGTTAGATCTAGAAATTTGAATTAGCTGAAATCTAAACACACACTATTAGAAAAGAAGGAAAGGAAAGGAAATCGGAGGCAGAACAACTTTCTAAATACTTGAACGAATGAAAAAAAGAAACTCTATTGAGATAATTTGAGTTAATACTACACTATACGTCCTTTAAATTCAAGCAAAACCAATTTCTCACTGAATTTGTCAATAATGTGGCAAAAATTCATTTTGGTCATAGTCTTGTACAACCTTTCCAATGCATTACTTCCAGGCATATTCCAAGACTCTGAATCTTAGAATAGCAATGGGAATTGCTTTGCAATCCTTCACATTAGCAGAAGTATATTTTCATTTGGTAGATCTATAGCAGAAATATCCATTTAGATTTTCTAGCTTTATTGTTGTGCTGCATACCCTATACTACACACACCAATCCACGGAAGCACTGACATCTCACATGGCTGTGCCACCTGTATTCTCATACTGTTATATGTTGAGTTCCATAATGCTGTTACTAGAAGTATATTTACTACCAATTAGTATGCATTCCACATAATTTCTTTAGTGAGAAAAATACATAGATATATAGGGAGGCAGGCCAAAGCTGAGGTTCCTAGAGAAAGAGAGATTCAATGGTGAGTAGAGAAAAATACAAAAAAAAAATTTACGGATGAAGGAAGAATAAAAAATAGTAAAACAAATTCTCTACCCCTGAGGTTAACTTCACTATATGACAAGTTTATATGTAGCTAACTTTACTACATGAAAGCAGAGTTACTACAGGGTTAACACATTTTTGTAGGATAAATATTCTCTTTCTCTGTAAGGCTGGGGAAAATGAAGGTGGGAAATGATAGACAACTACATTTGAGAAAATTGTGTAATTCACCAAACATCTACTGTGTGCCTATTTTGTGTCAGGCTCTGGAAATCTAGGTGCTTTCATATATGTTCTTGTTTCATATAGCCATTCTCTGAAGCAGGTAATACTATTCATAGATGGGTATGCAGAGGTTCATGTAGATTTTATATATTCCCCAGATCAAACAGCTGGTAAGAGACATATTAAATATCTAACCCTAAATCTTATAATGACAAGTTCTAGAAGACTTTCACACAAATACCATACAACTATATCTTTGTATGGAATGGAAGGTAAATAGAGGATATATTTCTTACATAAAATGCCTCTGTTTTTTTAATTTATTCATTTTTTAGTGATATGGGGAAGTAGGCTTATTTTTTTGGATGGCATAGCATAACTAAAATTGGTGTTGCAAAGGAAGAAAACAATATGGGTCCTGATTGATTCCAATAATGTAGGTGAAAGAGTTAAACATATTTCTTAAAACTAGATAAATTATAATTGGCAGTGCTACCTTACACATGCTATCAAACATCTATCTAAACTTTTTATCACAGATCTTCTAGGATGCTTACAGTTTTCTATTTCACCATTCTAAGAGATCAAAATATCTGAGAAATTCTAGTATATCAGAATCCAAAATATATCCTTCTGACTTTACCTCTTATTTCTGAACTGACACAGACTACATGATCTAATATTTTTCAATTATATGGTCAATGTAGATATCTGATTTCTGCTTTGACATACTTTTATGAAAGGAAAACTATGGCAAAATTAGACAGTGTGTTAAAAAGCAAAGACATCACTTTACCAACAAAAGTTCATATAGGAAGAAAAGCTAGGAAGAAAAGCTATGACCTACCTAGACAGCATATTAAAAAGCAGAGACATTACTTTGCCGACAAAGGTCCATATAGTCAAAGCTTTGGCTTTTCCAGTAGTCATGTATGGATGTGAGAGTTGGACCAAAACTGTGGTGTTGGAAAAGACTCTTCAGAGTCCCTTGGACTGCAAGGAGATCCAACCAGTCAATCTTAAAGGAAATCAGTCCTGAGTATTCATTGGAAGGACTGATACCTAAGCTGAAACTCCAATACTTTGGCCACCTGATGTGAAGAACTGACTCATTGGAAAAGACCCTGATGCTGGGAGAGATGCAAGATAGGAAGATAAGGGGATAACAGAGGATGAGATGGTTGGATGGCATCACTGTCTTGATGGACATGAGTTTGAGCAAGCTCCAGGAATTGGTGATGGACAGGGAAGCCTGGCATACTGCAGACCATGGGGTCACAAAGAGTCAGACACGACTAAGCAACTGAACTGATCTGATGGTCTTTACAGTACTCATGGACAGTTGTGAGAGTTGGACCATAAAGAAGGTTGAGTGCCAAAGAATCGATGCTTTCAAACTGTGGTGCTGGAGAAGACTCTTGAGAGTCTCTTGGACAGCAAACCAGATCAAACCAGTCAATCTTAAAGGAAATCAACCCTGAATATTCATTGGAACGACAATACTGAAGGTAAAGCTCCAATACTTTGGCCACCTGATGTGAAGAGCCAACTCATTGGAGAAGACCCTGATGCTGGGAAAGATTGAAGGCAGGAGGAGAAGAGGGCAACAGAGGATGAAATGGCTGTATGGCATCATCAATGCAATGGCCATGAACTTGGGCAAACTCTGGGATATGGTGAGGGACATGAAAGCCTGGCGTGCTGCCGTGCTTTGGGTCACAAAGAGCCAGAGACAACTTGGCGACTTAACAAACAAACAAACTGGCATTAACTCTATATTCCTATAGTACTATAAAGTGAAAGTGAAGTGAAGTCACTCAGTCGTGTCTGACTCTTTGAGACCCCATGGACTGTAGACTACCAGGCTCCTCCATCCATGGGATTTTCCAGGCAAGAATACTGGAGTGGGTTGCCATTTCCTTCTCCAGGAGATCTTCCTGACCAAGGGATTGAACCTGGGTCTCCCGCATTGTAGGCAGACACTTTACCATCTGAGCCACTGTGGTTCAGTCAATAACTGATACTTTATGTTATGGTTTTCCTGATAGAAATGAATTTAAATTTTTTCTCCACCCAAAATTAAAATTTTTCTTGTTATCAATGGTAAGAGAGTAAGACACATGTAGAGGGTCATACTGTCTATGGGCATGAAATAAAAAGAATCAATGGGTTAATAGAGTAACTAGAATTCTTACCTCAGTTTCATTTTCAAGGAACTGTAAAGAGTTTACATACCATATATTTGGCATCTGTGCCTGGCAATGAACTACTGCTTCAAATACAGCATCTCATTTACTTCTCAAAATAACATTCTCAGAGTGGTAGCAATTCAACATGACCATATCTGGACTAAAGTAGCAGAGTGATTTACCCAAATGTAAGTGTCAGTCAAAGTGACAGAGTTAGAGTCTTACTGTAAGTGGATGTGACTCATGGATATGTTTGAACTTCCTACTGTGTAGGGCTGACTCTCAGCTTGGATTCATAATTATAAAACAGATTCCTTCTAAATTACCACCGTGGACAATGACAGTGCCATAGGAACTCTTAGGCCCAATGTCGTTAGACATTTAGAAAGAAACACCAATATATCACTAAGTAAAATTATGCTTCACTTACTTCTTCATTTAAAAACATCAAAAGAAAATTAATTTTGACATTTACATATAAATTTAAAATGTCACCAACCACTGTTTTAATTCCAAATATGTCTATTATTTTATTTTTTGCACAAAGAATTTAACCCTGTAATTATTATCAGAAAGATAATTTATTGACATTCTAAAAATAAAGTAACATTTATATTAGCTGACATTTGATACTTTTCACCGAGTTTTTTAAAGGATATCTTTCATGTTTTTAAAAACCAATGATCATAACTTGTCAACCCATCATTGTAAAGTCTAACTCAAAATGTTTGCTTCTTCAGTAAACAGAAGCCTTTTTAGATCTGTTGCATTATTTTAAACTTACAAAGCTCTATTGATCAGAGCTCTGTCAGTTCCAAATAAAGAACAAATCAATTTTAGCTTAAACAAGAAAGGTAAGGGACTTATTGATTCATTTAACCAAACCAAAGAAAATGGAAAGCACAGTGGTTGGTACACAGTGCTGGGCCCAAGGTAAACTAGACAGTATCAGGCCTCTCAGTTCATCATTTGAGTTAACATTAATTAAGAAAATAACTCTGAAAAAGAAATATATATATATACGTAACATATATAAAACTGAATCACTTGGGTCTATGTCTACCAATATAAAGAAAATGTTTTTTTAAAAAAAGATAATAGTTGAAGCAAAAAGAAAAGAAAATATGAACTATTGGGTTTCCTCTCCTCAGTATCTTTCTAGAAGATTCACCGTGGATGACTGAGCCTGACAGCAAACTGCATGCAGGGGTTCTCTGTTGCCACACAGTGGAGCCCAAGTCTGGGCAAGAGCACCATGGAGAGGATTTGGGCACTGTGGAATACTGGCCAAAACTCACTGGATTTGGAGGAGGGCAAAGCTTGGTTTCATTCCCAGCTATAAAATTTAGAGAGTAATTTAGGCTAAATATCAACCATCCTCAGCCTCAGATCCCAGACTTTAAACATGTTAATAACCATTTAGTTTTTAATTAGGATTAAGTGAAAAAGCATGTAATAGGACTTGTAGAGGATCTGATCTACAGCTATCACTTATTAAATGTGCAAGAGACTATAAGAGAAATCTTGTGGCTTCTTCTAAATACATGGATGCTGAGAGGATCAAACATATGGGCATGTAAATATTAAAGTACTATATAGATTTCAGTTACACTATATTCATCTCTACACTTGGATGTATAGGGTGCCAACCCCAAGCTCCATCTGTCCCAATAGGGCTTTTCAATGCTATTCAAACGCATCTGCCCTCTGTGTAAGCAACCCAGAGTAGAGGTCACTTCTTCTTTTTTTTTTTTTAATAAATTTATTTATTTTAGTTGGGGGCTAATTACTTTACAATATTGTAATAGTTTTTGCCATACATTGACATGAATCAGCCATGGGTTTACATGTGTTCCCCTTCCTGGACCCCCCACCCACCTCCCTCCCCATCCCATCCCTCTGGGTCATCCCATTGCCCCAGTCCTGAGCATTTGTCTCATGCATTGAACATGGAATGGTGTTCTGTTTCACATATGATAATATACATGCTTCAATGCTATTCTCCCAGAACATCCCACCCTCACCTTCTCCCTCAGAGTCCATAAGACTGTTCTATGCATCTGTGTCTCTTATTCTGTCTTGCATATAGGATTATCGTTACCATCTTTCAAATTCCATATATATGCCTTAGTATACTGTATTGGTGTTTTTCTTTCTGGCTTACTTCACTCTGTATAATGGGCTCCAGTTTCATCCATCTCAGTAGAACCGATTCAAATGTATTTTTTTTAATGGATGAGTAATATTCCATTGTGTATATGTACCACTGCTTCCTTATCCATTCATCTGCTGATGGACATCTAGGTTGCTTCCATGTCCTGGCTATTATAAACAGTGCTGCGATGAACACTGGGGTACACATGTCTCTTTCAATTCTGGTTTCCTCGGTGTGTATGCCCAGCAGTGGGATTGCTGGGTCATATGGCAGTTCTATTCCCAGTTTTTTAAGGAATCTCCACACTGTTCTCCATAGTGGCTGTACTAGTTTGCATTCCCACCAACAGTGTAAGAGGGTTCCCTTTTCTCCACACCCTCTCCAGCATTTATTGCTTGTAGACTTTTGGATAGCAGCCATTCTGACTGGTGTGAAATGGTACCTCATTGTGGTTTTGATTTGCATTTCTCTAATAATGATACATCTCCCTCTCCCCATCCTTCCTCCCACAGTCTCTAATACCATGCTGAGCACAGAGTAAAGGCCCAGCATACATCTGGGAACTGATTAACTGATCAGGATTAATTAATCATTAATAGAAATGCAAATTCCCAGGGAAGATAAAAGTGGAATTTTATTTTTTCCCCACCAAAAATAATACTTTCTTTATTACTTAAGTAATAAAGTACATGAGTATTAATGGTTTACTTTCAAGTTGATAACAAATGATTATCTGGATATCTTGAATACATACTAACTCTTGCAAAAATTATACTAAAAAGCTTGTGAATATTACTATTAATCAAAATTTGTAGCCATAACCCACAACATAGGTGGTAAATTGAAGACAGGACTCACAACAAAGTTGAAATACTACAATATCAAAAGAAATACTTGAGTGTGGGTTTCCACACAAAATATTTATCCTTGAGAATTGAGGTATTCTACATGAGTAATTTTTGACAGTTTTTGTCTTTAAACAACTTGGCTTGTATCAATTTCAGAATGAGGCCTTCCCAGAGTTAAGTTTGGGCTCCCCCAGAAGCTCAGCGGTAAAGAATTCATCTGCAGTGCAGGAGATATGGGTTTGATCCCTAGGTCAGGAAGATCCCTGGAGGAGGGTGTGGCAACCACTCCAGTATTCTTGCCTGGAGAATCCCATGGGCAGAGAAGCCTGGCAGGCTGCAGTCCATAGGGTTGCAAAGAATTGGACACTACTGAAGTGACTGAGCACAGCACACATAGTTAAATTTGGTAACAGAGAGGCTTGAAAGAAGCTTCAGTAGTTATCGACTCTGCCCTCAGTTCAATGCAAAATGACTTCTAGAGCTTCCCCCAAAATAGATATGCTTCTACATAATGAACATGGTGAACTATGTTTCTTCATCTGCTCTGGCTTATCGAAATCTTAGAATCTATATTTGTGGCTCAATTTGAGCAAAATACACTAGACCTTCAGGAAATGCATTCATAAAACAGTTCACCTCAGTTTCACTTACCTTGTTTATCCCCTCTGTATTATTTCCTCACTTCTAAATTCTCTTAGATATTATGGTTGCACAGTTTTTTTTAAAACTAAGATATGCATAAATGAACAAGGATATAAGTAACTTCCTTCTCCTATCATCTAATGCTACTTGATGCAAGGTAGTCTCATTTCATTACAATTTTCCTGCATCACTTTACTCATAAACAGTGCTCAATATAGCCTCTAATATTTTACATTCTACTTTTTATCATTTTTTTCATGACAAAGTTTGCATATCTGCTACAAAATTTTTAAAAATATAGAGATACAGAAAGGGAAAAGATAGAAATCCCTCTCCCCAGTTTAACTACCATTCCCTTCTCCCTCTTTTCCTGTCATCTCTTTCCCCTAGACCCACACCTTGAAGATCATGCCGACCACCAGAAAATGGTTTGGTGGAGAATGTTACAGAACACACACACACAAACATTTGTGTGTATTTGTAGTCTTTCTTTCACCTGTCACATCTCTAAAGGTCAAATGTTGCCCAAATGCCACCAGCAAGATGGTGGAACAGGACCTCCTCCTACTCATATTGCCCTTCAGTAACAACACTTGGGCACAACAGTGCTTTCCTGGGATCTCTGGGATCCAGCCTCAGGCTGGGAGCAGTCCTGCTCTCCTAGACAACGGCCAGGAGTCACATCTGTCTGAGCCCTGGGAGGCTGGTGCCCTGACCTCAGTTCTACACAGACCCTGCAAAGGTCCTGTAACTTGGTTCTTGCTCCTCTCCACTGTAGCCCAAGAATGCTCTTGCCACCCAGCAGTGGGGCAGGAGACAGACTTGTCTGTGCCCCGAGGCAAGCCCACTGACCTCAATTCTACTGAAGAGCCTGAAATGGCCCAGTAACTTGAATTCAGTCCCTCTCAGTCACAGGCCAACGGCAGTCCTGGCCACCCACAGACACCCTCCCCTCCACCATGAGACACCTGTCTGTGCCCCCAGAGCTAGGCCTTTTGTTGGTGGATCTGGAAGCAGCTCTTAACCCGGGTCTAGCTCCTTTCAGTTGCTTTCTAGGAGTGGTTCTGCCTGCTCAAGGAACTGGAGGGAAATTAGCCCACCCATGCTCCAGGAGGAAGGCCCTTGGTCCAATTTAGGATATTGAAGCAGCCCAGCTCCAGCCCCACTATGCCCCAATCTAGAGGTACTCTCACCCACTGAGGAAACTGGCAGGAGGAATGCCCATCTGTGTCCCTGAAGCACCTCCACGATTTAGTTCTAGTCCCTATCAGCAAATCACAAAGGAAGATAGAAAAGAGAGGGAAAGGAACAAATGGAACAAATAAACTACAAACAAATCAGAAAGTAATTAACAAAATGGTGATAGTAAGTCCTTCAGTTCAGTTCAGTCGCTCAGTCATGTCCAACTCTTTGCGACCCCATGAATCGCAGCATGCCAGGCCTCCCTGTCCATCACCAACTCCTGGAGTTTACCTAAACCCATGTCCATCGAGTCGGTGATGCCATCCAGCCATCTCATCCTCTGTCGTCCCCTTCTCCTCCTGCCCCCAATTCTTCCCAGCATTAGGGTCTTTTCCAATGAGTCAACTCTTAGTCTTTACATATAAATAATCACTTTGACATTCCAACCAAGCAGTACAGAATGGTTGAAAGGATTTAAAAAAATAATAATAATCCAATAACACATTACCTATAAAAGATTCACCTAGCTTTAAGGACACACATAAGATGAAAGTGAAGGGATAGGAAAAGATATTCCATGGAAATGGCAGCCAAAAGAGATCCATGCTGGCTACCCTTACCTTGGATAAACAAGATATCTCTCTCATTCACTGCAATGTTATTCACAATGGCAAAGATATAGAAACAACTTAAGTGTACAGAAGAATGGATAAGGAAAATGTGGTGTATGTCTATGATGGAATATTACTCAGCCATTAAAAAAAAACAAACAAGAAAATCTTGCCATTTGTGACAATATGGAGGAACCTGAGGAATATTATGCTGAGAGAAATAAGCCTGACACAGAAAAATAAATACTGCATGATCTCACTTAATGTGGAATCTAAAAAAAGAGTAAAACTCATAGAAACAGAGAATAATGGTGCTTGCCATAAGCTGGGGCCTCAGGGAAATTGAGAAATGCTGGTTAAGTATATATACTTTCAATAATAAGATAAATAAGTTCTGACAATCTAATGTACAGCAGGGTAACTACAGTTAATAATACTGTATTGAAAATTTGAAATTTGCTTAGAGAGTAAATCTTGCTTGTTCTCACCATTAAAGGAAACCAATTACTATGTGAAGTAATGAACATGATAATTAGTTTGACTGTGATAATCACTTCATAATATATACATATAATAAATCAAGTTGTTCATATTAAACATATGTAATTTTTATTTGTCAGTTTACCTCAATAAGGATGGAGAGGAAAAGATCAATTATCATTCTACTGTATAGATACACTATAATTTATTTAACCAGAAATCATTTAATAAATATTTTTTTGGTTCAAGATAAAGGATGTTATAAAGACATTCTTGTATATATATCTTTGCCTGCTTAAGAATTTTTCTAGGATAGTTTTTTCCCCTCTAACTTTAATTTAATGGTTCTAATTTGCTACCTGACAGGAACTTGGAGAACCAAGCTGATTAGAATGCCCTATGAAATGATAAATGCGCTTTAAGTGAGGGGCTGAAGATTTCTTCATTAGTAAAATTCATGAGTTTTAGACTCCAATCTTCATGAAATCTATCAGAGAATAGTTATCATTCAGAGAAGAGTATAATTTAAAGCTGATAATTTAATTGTAGTCCTAATTTCAGGAAATAATTTAGTGTTTCCTTAAAAAAAAGCATTCCCCCCAAACTTTTAAGTACATTTGATTTCTGAATATTTATGGAATATCTACTATTTGTATAAATGGAGGGATTTTGTGCTAGATTCATTTTTTATATTATGTAACAGGACTTACTGAAATGACATTAAAGACACATAGCAATAACATATGATTTTAAGCATTGTACAAAGTTAGTATGGCTGAACTTATATTTATTTCAGTCTGATAACATGTCCCTCAACCAGTTTTATCTATTTACGTTTACTGAGACTATGTTCATGCAACTTCATTTTGTGCTTTTTCCATACCTTACTATTTACTTTTTGTTTCCTCTTCCTGTCCCATCCCATGGTTGAATGAATTATTGCTCTCAATTCTTCACTCTCTTGTTACATCATTATATACACAGCCCTTAACATAACCTGAAAGTGGCTGGCTTTAGGGCTTGGGTATGTGACTCAAATTAACCAGTGAAACGTTTGAAGATGAAATTCAAGCAGGGACATGAAATGAAATGTTCTTGCACAGTTATATATTTTTTTTAACTATGATTTGTCCAGGACAAGATTTTTTAATTCTAGGCCGAGTTTCCTGTACCACACTCAGTTCAGTTCAGTCACTCAGTCGTGTCCGACTCTTTGTGACCCCATGGACGCCAGGCTTCCCTATCCATCACCAATTTCCGAAGCTTATTCAAACTCATGTCCATTGAGTCAGTAATGCCATCCTACTGTTTCATACTCTGTCGTTTCCTTCTCCTCCTGCTCTTCAAGCTTTCCCAGCATCAGGGTCTTTCCCAATGAGTCAGTTTTTTGTATCAGGTTGCCAAAGTATTGGAGTTTCAGCTTTTGCATCAGTCCTTCAATGAATATTCAGGACTGATTTCCTTTAGCATAGACTGGTTGGATCTCCTTGCTGACCAAGGACTCTCAAGAGTCTTCTCCAACACCACAGTTCAAAAGCATCCATTCTTCGGCGCTCAGCTTTCTTTATAGTCCAGCTCTCACATCCATACATGACCGCTGGAAAAACCATATCTTTGACTAGACAGACCTTTGTCAGCAAAGTAATGTCTCTGCTTTTTAATATGTTGTATAAGTTGGTCGTAGTTTTTCTTCCAAGGAGCAAGCATCTTTTAATTAGAAGATCATTAAATCTCTTCATGTGAGAGATTTGGTGTTCTCTTAACTAACAGTAATCTTTTAATATTCAGATTACCTGCCCCTTGATGCAAACTTGTATATAGCCTGGCTCCTCCCTTGCCTCCTAGGAGTCAGCTCTCTCAGGGTCACCTTGAGATACTGACCCGGGCTGGAGTCCTAACATTCTCACCAAATAAAACCTAACTCTCAACTTTTGGGTTGTGGGTATTTTTTTATGAAATAGTGGGAGGAGTCAGTCAACATTAGTTTAGCTTGATATTTACCTAAAGTCACTCAAATAGCCCTTACCTTATTAGCTTATTTGAACATAGTATAAGCAAATAAAAAATCATGGAAAGTAACAGCAGAAAGTTAGGAAGAATAACAATATCATCACAATTCATTCTCACATTTGGAAGGCACCTGACAAAAAAGCCACCTAGCATAGCTGAGTAGGGTCACCTGTTCATTACACAATTATTTATTAAGATTCTATAATAATTTGGGGATTCCTAGGTGATTGAATGGTAAAGAATCTGCCTGCAATGTAGGAGATACCAGTTCAATCCCTGGGTCAGGAAGATCCCCTAGAGGAGGAAATAGCAATCCCCTCCAGTATTTTTTCCGGGAAAACCCCACAGACAGAGGAGCCTGACAGGCTACAGTCCATGGGGTCACAAAGAGTAGGACATGACGGAGCACACAGCACACATCATACTTTGTACTCAAATCAAAGAGAGGAGCTTTAAGGAGATGACCATCCACCAAGAAAGATGGCTCAGTTGGTAAAGAATCCACCTGCAATGCAGGAGACCTATAATACAGGAGACCTGGGTTTGATCCCTGGGTCAGGAAGTTCCCCTGGAGAAGGAAATGGTAACCCAATCCAGTATTCTTGCCTGCAAAATCCCATGGACAGAGGAGCCTGGCAGGCTACAGTCCATAGGGTCGCAAAGAGTCAGACATGATTGAGCAACTAAACTACCACCACAAATAACAGAGAATAAAACTATCAAAAGAGACAAGTACCTAAAGTAATACAAGAGAAGATCATTCCAGCTTAGAGGAAGTGATATTAGGATATAATAAATGATGTATATTTGGTTTTCATTCTGTAACTGGGCACAGAGCTCCTGAAGCCTTTGGTATTTCCTGAATGCTAGGGATGAGAGGAGTGTCTTTTGTTATTTGTGATAAGCTCCTCTCTACCAAACCAGAGTTTATGTCAATAAGGTGACTCTAGGAGGATGGAGCTCCTTGTCAGAAGATTAGATTAAAGGGTTGAAACTTTCAGCCCTACCCCCACCTCTGGGAAAGGGACAAAGGCTACAGATTGAGGTCAGTGCTAGTGACCAATGATCTAATCAACCATGCCTACATAGCAGAATCTCAGAAAAACCCTAAACAAAGGGGTTTGAAGAGCTTCTGGGTTGGTGGGCAAAAGGCATCCATGAGCCTGGAGCATGGCACATCCCAAACTCCAGAGACAGAAGTTCCTGTCTGCAGGACCCTGTGGACCTCACCATGTATATCTCTTCATCTGACTACTCACTTGTGTCCCTTAAAATATCAGTCATAATAAACTGATAATAGTAAGTAGACTGGTCTCATGGGTTCTATGCGCAAAACATTGAATCTGAAGAGGGGTTTGTGGAAATCTCCCAATTTATAACAAGCTGGGACATGTAATTGGCTTCTGAAGCTGGGGCAGTTTTGTGGGACTGTCCCATTAGCCTGTGAGATCTGTGATAAAAATACATAGACACTGACAGAATTTAGTTAAATTGGAGGACATCCAGGTTGTGTCCACCAAGAATTAGAGAATAGATTGGTATGGAAAAACTCACACATCATTTGTCAGATGTGTTTTGAGTAGAAGAAACAGTTTTTTCCCTTTAAAAGGACAATGAAAATAGGCCTTAAAGAAATCACCCCTTCTTTCTTCCTCCTCCCTTTTTCCCTGCTGTCCTTCATTATTTTTCTTCTTCCTTTTCACAAATACTTACTGAGCATCTTCTCAATTTCCAGGCATGAATCTGAATGCTGGGAAGATTAGTTGAAGAAGACAAACTACCTGCTCTCCTGATATTCTTGGGCAGGTTGTTGTTCAGTCATTCAGTCGTGTCCGATTCTTTGCAGTCCCATGGACTGCAGCACGCCAGGCTTACCTGAGCTTCACCATCTCCCAGAGCTTGCTCAAACTCATGTCCATTGAGTTGGTGATCTCGTCCAACCATCTCATCTTCTGTTGTCCCCTTCTTCTCCTGCCTTCAATCTTTCCCAGCATCAGGGTCTTTTCCTATAATTTAGCTCTTCGCATCAGGTAGCCAAATTACTGGAGCATCAGCTAAAGTATCAGTTCTTCCAAGGAATATTCAGAGCTGATTTCCTTCAAGATGGACTGGTTTGAACTCCTTGCAGTCCAAGTAACTCTCAAGAATCTTCTCCAGCACAACAGTTCGAAAACATAAATTCTTTGGCGCTCAGCTTTCTTTATAGTCCAACTCTCACATCCATACATGATTACTGGAAAAGCCATAGCTTTGACTATACGGACCTTTGTTGGCAAAGTAATGACTCTGCTTTTTAATATGCTGTCTAGGTTGATCATAGCTTTTCTTCCAAGGAGCAAGTGTCTTTTAATTTCATGGTTGCAAACACAATCTGCAGTGATTTCGGAGCCCAAGAAAATAAAGTCTGTCACTGTTTCCATTGTTTCCCCAATCTATTTGCCATGAAGTGATGGGACTGGATGCTGTGTTCTTAGTTTTTTGACCACTGAGTATTAAGCCAGCTTTTTCACTCTCCTCTTTCACTTTGATCAAGAGGCTCTTTAGTTCTTCTTTGCTTTATGCCATAAGGGTGGTGTCATCTGCATACCTGAGGTTATTGATATTTCTCACAGCAATCTTGATTCCAGCTTCTGCTTCATCCAGCCTGTCATTTCACATGATATACTCACCTTCTAAGTTAAATAAGCAGGGTGACAATATACAGCCTTGACGAACTCCGTTCCCAATTGGGAACCAGCCTGTTGTTCTATGTCCAGTTCTAACTGTTGCTTCCTGACCTGCATACAGGTTTCTCAGGAGGCAGGTAAGGTGGTCTGGTATTCCCATCTCTTTCAGAATTTTCCACAGTTTGTTGTGATCCACACAGTCAGAGGCTTTGGCATAGTCAATAAAGCAGAAGTAGATGTTTTTCTGGAACTCTCTTGCTTTCTCTATGATCCAGCAGATGTTGGCAAGTAGATCTCTGGTTCCTCTGCCTTTTCTAAATCCAGCTTGAACATCTGGAGGTTCTCGGTTCATCTAGTGTTGAAGCCTCGCTTGGAGAATTTTGAGCATTACTTTGCTAGTGTGTGAGATGAATCCTTTTCCATCAGAGGGCAGACAGAATGAAAATCCCAGGTTGGTACATGCTCAATATGCTACTGAAAAAAGGCGGAGGAATAGCTCCTGATGGAATGAAGAGGCTGAGCCCAAGTGAAACAACACCCAGTTGTGCATGTGTCTGGTGGAGAAGTAAAGTCCGACACTGTAAATAATAATATTGCATAAGAACCTGGAATGTTAGGTCCATGAATCAAGGTAAATTGGAAATGGTCAAACAGGAGATGGCAAGAGTGAACATCGACATTTTAGCAGTCAGTGAACTAAAATGGATGGGAATGGGCAAATTTTATTCAGATGACGTTGTATCTACTACTGTGGGCAGGAATCCCTTAGAAGAAATGGAGCAGCCCTCATAGTCAACAACAGACTCCAAAATGCAGTACCGGATGCAATCTCAAAAGCAACAAAACAATCTCAGTTCATCTCCAAGGCAAACTATTCAATTTCACAGTAATCTAAGTCTATGCCCCAACAACTAATGCCAAAGAAGCTGAAGTTGAATGGTTCTATGAAGACCTACAAGACCTTCTAGAATTAACACCGAAAAAGGATGTCCTTTTCTTCATAGGGGACTGGAATGCAAAAGTAGGAAGTCACGATATACCTGGAGTAACAGGCAAGTTTGGTTGACCTTGGAGTACAAAATGAAGCAGGGAAGTTTTGCCAAGAGAACGCACTGGTCATGGCAATCAGCCTCTTCCAACAACACAAGAGACGAGTTTTGGACAGGAGGCAGTAATAAAATACAGAATTTTAGGCACTCAAAAGTACTATTAAAAATAAGGCAAAGGTTAGAAATTAATATGGTGGGGCACACTTTAAGATTGCCGGTTTAGAAAAGGAAGATAAAATGACTTTGAGTAGAAATGTAAGTGAAGTGAGGTAGTAAGTCAAGGAAATTTCTGACAGAAGCAAGAGGAAAAAGCAAGTCTGGCATTTTGAAAAATAGCAAGGAAACCAGTATGCAGATGTTGCAGGTAAGAGGGGAAGTGGTAAGGACAGAGGTCAGCAGGCCAGATGCTGCAGGGCTTCGTAAACATGCTAAGTAGTATGGATTCTGTTCTAAGTATAATAGGAAGGCACTGGAAAGATTTAGCAAGATAGCTGATAAGACTTGACTTTTTATTTAAAAGTTATCATTCTGACAATAAATGGAAAATAGACTGTTGAGGTGAGGGAACGTGGTACAAGAGTAGAAGCAGGGAGGCCAAGTAGGGGCTGTGAGAAATGACAGAGGAAAGAGCCTGTTGTGAGGAGTCAGGCACACAGAAGTGAAAATTGGTCAAACTGTGCATGTGTTTTGAGGATAGAACCATAAATTCTTACTAACAGATGGACTGCTGGGTATAGTAGATTTGAGAGAAAGTGAGATTATCAGTGATCTTGAAGGGAAAAAACAAGTGAGGAGCAAATTTGGGGATAAATTGGGAGTCGAAGTTTCTCTTTTGGCACTTTCTAAGCAATTACATTTTACAGTCCTGTACTAATATTACTACTAATTTGGAAAAAAATCTTAAAAAATAATCTGAAAGTAAACGCCCTGTTTCTGTTCCTTTCTTCGTGCCTGAGGGTAGCTCCAATTAGAACAAAGGAAGAGGCTGGGTGGCAGTGGAGCTCATGTCCCACTTTTCTTTTTTCTAACCACAAAACCCAGCAAATGTGACATCTTAAATATGCAAGATGCTTATTCTTCATGTTCGTTTGATCCCTTCCTGACTTGCATTATGAAGTACTATATGGTATAGTCATCATAATATTTAAAAATATTCAAGTCAGTGTTAAAGTAACAAAGCTTGTGCAATTGATTGTACTATCTGGCAGACTGAGCTATATTTGTGTTAATAAGATCTAATTTATATGTGACCTAAAAAATCCTTCTATATTATTCAATGT
Source organism: Giraffa tippelskirchi (assembly GCF_054371585.1). Classification (NCBI taxonomy): domain Eukaryota; kingdom Metazoa; phylum Chordata; class Mammalia; order Artiodactyla; family Giraffidae; genus Giraffa; species Giraffa tippelskirchi. The sequence continues at coordinate 70,859,574 of NC_137277.1, forward strand.
TAAAATTGTTGAGATTTTGATTCCTACGTTTTTACACTTATCAATTGACAGAACAAATTCTTAATACATAAGTCTTAGCTTCCAGCATCAATTTGCAAACCTACTGTTTTAGTTAAAATAATTTTATTTTCTTGAAATAATAAAATGTTTTTATTTAAGGTGGATTAAACATAATAGTTATAAAATTTTTTTAAAAATCTTCAAAAATACCCATATACATTGACATTTTATTTTAAATCCTTCACTCACTGGGGCAAAAAACACAACAAAAAACATTTCTTAACAGCTAAAAAGTATGTTTGCTTCACAGGTGATGTGCAGGCACTATGCTGTGTACATCTGGAGAATTAATATCTGTTTCTGGATAATAAGATTCAAGATACTAGCAGATAACCTTTGATCTCAGAACTGCTAAACATCCTTTAAGAGTTAATTGTTTTTTAATTCTTCTTTGTCTTTTATGCTGATGTAACTTACAACTCCACGAACTTTAATTGCCAAGCAAATATTGAAGCCGAAGTGAAAAAAGAAATGCTATTTCACCTCTAAATAGAACAAACAGATGATACCAAAGTATAATCAATTCTAACTTCAACTTGATATGTGCAACTGCCAATTAGATCATGTGGGCTCTGAATTTTAGAGAGGCCTGGAGAACGTTTCAAAAAGAATCAGTAAATTTAGCTCTTAATGCTCTTCTTTCTTCGGGTACAAAATGTAGCCTAAAAAGTATACTTCCTACATTTCTAGGAAAGATTCTGAGACATTGCTTTGTATTTGTCCCATCAGTTAACAGCCATTAATATTGTTGTTCAGTTGTCCAGTTGCGTCTGACTCTTTGCAACTCTACGGACTACAACACATTAGGCCTTCCTGTCCCTCAGCATCGCCCTAACGCATAATATGAAAAATTTCATTCAGTGGTGGTTTTCATATTCTAAAAACAAAGGTGTATTAGAAATGTCATTCAAGCAGAACTGCTATGGTAAATTTGATAAAAGAAGGTTAAGTCTATGATGAATAATGCTGTGGTCCAGGTAAGTAATCACTTGTTATTTTTATTGCAGAACAGCCAAATTTTATTGTGTTCTTACCTACATGCCAAGAGCTAAGGCTTCCCTGGTGGCTCAGGTAATAAAGAATCTGCCTGCAGTGCAGGAGACCCAGGTTCAATCCCTGGGTTGGGAAGATCCCCTGGAGAAGGGAATGGCAACCCATTCCAGTATTCTTGCCTGGAGAATTCCATGGTCAGAGGAGCCTTGTGAGCTATAGTCCATGGGGTCACTAAGATTTGGGGATGTTCCCGGTGGTCCAGTGGCTAAGGCTCCATGTTCCCAATGCAGGGGGCCTGGGTTTGACCCCTGGTTTGGGAACTAAATCCCACATGCTGTAACTAAGAGTTCACATAGTGCAACTAAAGATGCCACAACTAAGACCCAATGCAGCCAAATAAATAAATAAATAAAAATAAGTATTTAAAAAAAGATTTTTTAGAAGAGTTTCTGGATGTGGGTTAGCAGTCCTGGCTTAGCTCTGTCCACAGATCTATCTGCCCTTCTCATACCTCATATTGGGCTTCCCTGGCTCGGATAGTAAAGAATCTGCCTGCAATGCAGGCTACCTGGATTCGATCCCTGGGTTGGAAAGATCCCCTGGAGAAAGGAATGGCTACCCACTCCAGTATTCTTGCCTGGAGAATCCCATGGACAGAGGAGCCTGGTGGGTTATAGTCCATGGGGTCGCAAAGAGTTGGACACGACTGAGCAACTAAGACTTCCACACTTCACAAGGATATACAGCTAGAGATAGAAGTACATAGCTCTTCTTGAAGTACTTTCTGATCAAAGAAAGTATTCTTCAAAATGTTTTCTTTATGAAGACTATTTGTAGAGAATGCTTGAGCATGTGCCCCAACACATATGCAAATATATGTACATATATAACATACTATATTTAATCTAAATTAAATGTACAATCAGTAGAGCAAAATTAAATATCCAGAAACAAAGTCTACAATAAAATTAGGTGACAAAATGTGATGGACAGAACTTTAAGATAACCTCAAGATTCTTGCCTGCTAGTGTACATACCCTTTAAATATTTCCCATTGAATGTGGGTATGATCTGAGATGACATGAGGTGATTGGAGTAAAAGTGGAGATACAATGAAAATACAATGAAGGTCTCCAAGCAGTTGACTTTATAAGTTAATAAAAAAAAAAGAAATTATCCTGGGTAGACCTAACTTAATCAAGTGAGAGCCCTTAAAAGATGTACTGGGCTCTATCTGAAGAGAGAGACTCTCTCCTGGTAGAAGAAGCAAAGAGCCTGCTGTGAACTGCTCATGAAGAGAGAGCAGCCTTCCCCCCAAATTAGGTATTTTAAGAACAGACATAGATTCTTTTAACTGGCTTTGCCATCAAATGTACAGCTGAAAGAAAATGAATTCTGACAAAAACCCATGGAGTCTTGGAAGCTGATTCTTCTCTAGTTGAGTCTACTGATGAGAAAGCAGTCCAGCCAACACCTTAGTATCAGTCTTGTGATACCCTAAGCAGAGGACCCAGCTAGGGAGTCTATGGGACTTTCAACATGCAAAAACTGTGAGGAAATAAATGATGATAGCTATAAGCAAGGAAGTGTTTTAGACAGCACAACATCTGTTAACAAGGTATAGAAAACAAATACACGTGCTGCCTCCAAGAATCTCATAATTCAACTAAATGAGGATAAACAACTGACAGCCAGAGACACTTGTAGTATTAGCACCTGTGATGGAGAAAATAAAGGAAAGAGAAGGTCTTTTGACACACCAGAATAGCCAAGAGGTTCTCAGCGAGAGCTGGCATAATTGAGAGGGTATTTTCCCTTCCAACTCACTGGGGTGGGCAAGAGATTTGGGTGAAGGTTCAAAATGTTCAGAACAATCTAAGTGCCATGAATTTTCAAAAGCTACACATTAAAACCTTTCATTACCGATAACTTCTGGAAAGAGAAACAAACTGAGATAAACTGGAATAATAGTGACTGAAGAAAAAGTCTAGAACAACTTAACGGAGAAGACAAGGCCAGAATTTGAAAGTATGAAGTTATACCACAGAACAGAAAATTTTAGCATTGTGAGGCTAGAAAAGATATTGTAAGCCACTACCTTTGTTTCAGCAAACCTATTCTCATGCCAAAAAAAATAAAATACAAAAAGATTATATTAGAATCTCATAAGACTGTAATAAGATATAAAAGAAAAATGAGAAGGGAATAATATTATAAGCAATGAAAGCGAGCCAAAAGACTTGGCAACAAATCGAATTAAACCTCTAGTATGATTTTTCAAAATGAACCAAAATAACTTAAAACAACAATAGAAGGCATGAAAAATGACAGAGTAAACATTAGAAAAACTCAAAAATTAAGTGACAAATCTCAGAAAATTCAGAAATAAATGAGATAAGTAATTTTGGAAAGAAAAACTAAACCAGAAGAATTCAAACACACTCTTTATAGTGCTATAAAGAACTAAAGGTAAAAATAGGAAGAATTATTTAAGTTAGAAAAAAAGAAATGAAGAAAGAGATACAAAGGATTTGAGAGGAAGTCTCAAAAATTGAATGCAGAAAAAATAATGCAACATATAATGAGTCCTCAAAGGAGACAGCCAAAAAATGGGACAGAATGAATAAATACTAAAATAAAAAAAAAATTAACTTTATTAAATGAAAAATATTTTAATATATGTCCTATGAATATTATATTGCATACTTGGGCAAAGTCAACAACATGACCAATAAGACATATTCTAGTCAAATTCCAGTAAAATTTAAAGTTTAAAAAAAAAATCTTTGAGAATGTAGGCAAAAACTCCAAGGCACTCATAAAGAAGAAAAATGTCAGACTGAAATCAAAGTTTTAACAACAATGCTAATAGCAAAAGACAACTGAAGACAAGAAAATGGAAACTAATGACTTTGGATAGAGCCAGTATCTTTGAAATATTAAGGTACAGACCAATTGCTGTCAGCCTATGAGAACTATGGAAACATTCCAATCAGTTCTTCCTGAAGTATTACCTTCAACAGGCAAAATAAGAAGAGAAACAATTATATAAGGCAAATTTACATTTACAACTCACACAACAAAAAGACAAACAACCCAATTAAAAATGGTCAAAGGACTTGAATAGACGTTTCTCCAAAGATACACCAATTGCCAACAAGTACTACACCAAAAGATGTTCAACATCTTTAATCATTAGTGAAATGCAAATTAAACCATAATGAGATACCATTTCATACTCACTAGAATCACTATAATAACTTTAAATAATAGATGATAGCAAGTGTCAGTGAGCATGAAGACATCGCTGAAAAGAATATAAAATGATGCAATCACTATGGAACAGTTTGGCTGTTCCTCAAAAGTTAAACACAGAATTACCCCATGACCCAGGAATTGACCCTTAAGTATTGAAAACAAGTTCCCAAATACTTGGTTGCAAATGCTTATAGCAGCACTATCTATAATAATCAAAAGGTAGAAACAACCTAAATACTCATTAATGGATGAATGGCTAAATAGAAATGGGATATTATTTAATCATTTAAAGGACTGAAGTATTAGAAAATGCTATGACATGAAAGTGAAAATGTTAATCCCTCAGTCATGTCTAACTCTTTGTGACCCCATGGTCTGTAGCCTGCCAAGTTCCTCTGTCCATTGAATTCTCCAGGTAAGTACACTGGAGTGGGCAGCCTTCCTTTCTCCTGAGGATCTTCCCAAGCCAGGGACCAAATCCGGGTCTCCTGCAAGTTTCCTGCTTTGCAGGCAGATTCTTTACTGTCCTAGCCACCATGGATTCTTCAAAAACGTTTCTAAAGTGAAAGAAATCAAAAAAATAAAAAAATAAAGTGAAAGAAATCAGACACTAAAAGCCACATATTATATGATCTCATTTACCTGAAATATATAGAATGAGTAAATCAAAAAGCAAGTTGGTGGCAGCCAGGTGCTGGGGGGAGGTGGGAATGAGATCTGACTCTTATTAGATATGAGGTTTTCTTTTAGGCCAATGGAAATATTTTGGAACTAGAAATGGTGTTCAAAAAACACTGTGAATGGACTAAATTACCACTGAATTGCACACTTTAAAATTATTTTTATTTTGTGAATTTCATCTCAAAAAATAAAATTAAAAATAAGAAAGATATATATATATATATACACCTACATGTAAAACTAAGATGAAATGATGAAGACAGGGTAGAATATAGAATGTTCAATGTAGAGAAAGGACTATCAAAAATGGATGAAATCATGGAAATTATATGAAAACAAGAATGAGCTTGCTGACTGTCTTTTATATATCAACGGCAAAATAAAGACTGTTACTTTGAGTCAGATGCTAGAGTTATCAAGGAGAGAGAGAAGAGATCTGATACTGCTCATCATAGGAAAACAAGAGATTAAAATAAAAAGAAGGGTTCATAGAATCAAGACTCAATCTACTCTAGGGGCTTATTTGGGACTAGACTGACATGTTCATTACTACTGGAGTTGGCTGTTTCTAACATTTAATATTCCTTTTTTTAAAGATAAACATATGTCTAGAGTTTAAACTGATTGTTCCAATTTGATATCAGGACTGTGGAGTTTCAGTTAACTATTTCTGTTTCACATGTGTATCTTCTTTCACGTACATTCACCTTTCACCTACAACTCTCAATACCAATGAAGATAATAGAATATAACATTGTTTATTGTTTCTGCTTTACTGTCTATACCAAAGCCTTTGACTGTGTGGATCACAATAAACTGTGGAAAATTCTGAAAGAGATGGGAATACCACACCACCTGACCTACCTCTTGAGAAATCTGTATGCAGGTCAGGAAGCAACAGTTAGAACTGGACATGGAACAGCAGACTGGTTCCAAATAGGAAAAGGAATACGTCAAGGCTGTTTATTGTCACCCTGCTTATTTAACTTATATGCAGAATACATCATGAGAAACGCTGGGCTGGAGGAAGCACAAGATGGAATCAAGATTGCCAGGAGAAATATCAATAACCTCAGATATGTAGATGGCAGAAAGTGAAGAGGAACTAAAAAGCCTCTTGATGAAAGTGAAAGAGGAGAGTGAAAAAGTTGGCTTAAAACTCAACATTCAGAAAACTAAGAACATGGCATCTGGTCCCATCACTTCATGGGAAATAGATGGGGAAACAGTGGAAACAGTGACAGACTTTATTTTTCTGGGCTCCAAAATCACTGCAGATGGTGATTGCAGCCCTGAAATAAAAAGACCCTTACTCCTTCAAAGAAAAGTTATGACCAACCTAGACAGCATATTAAAAAGCAGAGACATTATTTGCCAACAAAGGTCTGTCTAGTCAAGGCTATGGTTTTTCCAGTAGTCATGTATGGATGTGAGAGTTGGACTATAAAGAAAGCTGAGTGCCAAAGAATTGATGCTTTTGAACTGCGGTGTTGGAGAAGACTCTTGAGAGTCCCTTGGGCTGCAAGGAGATCCAACCAGTCCATCCTACAGGAAATCAGTCCTGAATATTCACTGGAAGGAGTGATGTTGAAGCTGAAACTCCAATACTTTGGCCACCTGATGTGAAGAGCTGACTCATTTGAAAAGACCCTGATGCTGGGAAAGATTGAAGGTGGGAGGAGAAGGGGACAACAGAGGATGAGATGGTTGGATGGCATCACCGACTCAATGGACATGAGTTTGAGTAAACTCCAGGGGTTGGTGATGGACAGAGAGGCCTGGCATGCTGCAGTCCGTTGGGTCACAAAGAGTTGGACACGACTGAGCGACTTAACTGAACTGAAGTGATTGTTGTCTGACTTTATATACGAAAGAGACTCAGAATCACAATGTCAGGACTGTCTCACCTATATCATCACTGAAATGAATTTTCTTTGTTTGCATTTCCTTTTGTTCCTTACGACATATCACCTTAGAGATATTGGGTCAAATTGTTTTGTTTCAGAGTCACAAGAAATAGCTCTTGTTTGTGTGATTATACTACCAACAAGGTACATATTTAGGATCATATTTTTCCTTTTATTTTCTATTCTAAGGAATTACCATTTTAAAATTGTGCTTTAAAATTTAGTAAAAATTTACCTCTTTTCAAAGTTTAATCAATTAAACAATGTATACTTAAAGTAGACAGGGCTCAAGCCTTGTCCTTTGCAGCTTTCCTTCACCATTGGTAATCAGTGGGGCCAGGAATTATGATACAGTCTTTCTTTTCTCAATAAGGAGTTTCTGTTGTAAGGAAGTGTTTAAGAATAGAATGAAAAACTCCATATAATCTTTGCCTAGCAAAGATTTCCTAGCTTTCCATTCATTGAAATTTTACTGCATTAAGTATATATACTTATTTTCTTTCTCTTTACCCCCTTTGTCTTCTCTCTCTCTCTCTATATATATATGTATATACACATGCATACACATGTATATTTATACATTTATACATCCATTGTATGGAGCATAATAACACACACATAATATTTTTTTCAGAACTGTTTGAGATGAAGTAGCAGACGTGTTGTCCCATTACCCTATATTACTTCAGTGACTTTTTCCTAAAAACAAGGGCATTCTTTTTTATAACCACAGTATAGCCATCAAAATCACAAAATTAATATTGAATTCCATCATCTCACTCACAAACTCTATTTATGTTTTGCTGATAGTCCCAGTAGTATCCTTCAAGATCCAATTAAGGACTGCATATTACATATAGCTGTCTCTGTAGTCTCCCAGTTTGGAAAGTTACCAGTCTTCCCTTTCCTTTCATGACCTTGACATTTTATTAAGAATACCAGCTACTTTTTAGGGTATCTCTCAATTTGAGTTTGTCTGGTGTTTTTCTCAATGCATCAAGAACCACAAGGTGTCAATATGTCCCAATACTGGTCATTTCCTCAACTTAGTTAATATAGTATCTACCCTATTTCTCTTGTGAAAAGGTTGATAATCAGTAGTTTTATGCAAATGAGTAATTAATATTTGGAAGAGATATTTTAAGAATCCCAGTTCTCAATACCAGTGGAAATAAAAGAATATAGCATTATTCACTGTTATCTCACTTTACATACAAAAGAGACTCAGAATCAAAACCTTGTGAATAACTTGAGCTACATCAATTTTCACCTATTAGTTTTAGCACTGATTACCCTTTTCTTAATTAGTTTTTTCTGTGATGGTTGTCAAATGGTGGCTTTTTAATTCATTCCCTCTGTGTTGGCATTTTGCTATAAAGTATGACTTTCCTTCTCTGTAATGTATGTATTTATTTATAGCATTATCTACTCATGACTTCCTATTTTATTCAGTGGCTTATAATCCATTACTATCATTATTTATAGTGTTCTTTAAATTGTCTCACTGGTGACCCTTTAGGCCTTTGTGTCACTTTGGCATACCTCCATCATTCTTTGAGCACTTTTATGCTTTTTGGTGCTGAAGAGGTTCCAGTTCATCTTGTCCTTTCTCTGCCTCAATCCAGCTATCAAACATTTCGCCAACACTGCCCTTGACAAAGAACACACAGGAAGTGTAATGAAGTAATGAACACTCTAGCACCCAAGTTTTGGTCGTAAAAATAGTGCTTCTCACTAAAGAACCAAAGTTCCTTGAACAAATGGTTGAGTCAATGTCTGAGACGAAAACTGTACAGAGTCTAAGTATAAGGTTTGAAGGCCCCAATGGAAAAGTCATCATCAATTAGAAGAATAACTGAAATGGATGGAAAAATGTCAAGTATGTCTAAATTCATGAGCTAATAAGAATAAGAAAGAATAATAGCTCATCCCTCATCACTGAAAAAAGCTAGAACACAAATTCATCATTTGAAGAGCCAGCAAATAAAGGAAAAGAACCAACCATTTATCTCGACTTCCTATGTAAACTATTTCATTGGTTAACCTAGAACAGGTTTTTCTTTAAAAGTATCCTGCTAGTTAAGTGTAAAATAATGACAGAATGGGAACATACGTTTCAATCCCTAATAAACTAGTGGAGCCATTGAGTATCAGTTGCTGCTTAATATCAAACCAGAGAAACAAGCAAATGTTACGTAACTCCTGATGAGCGAATGCTACACCACCAGGAAACAGATTTGCTGAAAGAAAACCAAACCTGATTCTGATCAAACCTCTATATCCAACTAACTGACATTGTACAGAAAATTCAGAGAACTGAGGAACATGTTAAACTACTCCACAGGGATGCCATCATTAAAATCCAGATAGTGAGAAACTCTCTAGCACAAAGGAATGGTTTCTTCTACATTTATTTGTTACATGGAGGATAGAAAGAAAGATGAAAGAGAAAATTGATTAAAAAGACATGAAAAATGTAAGTTATGGACTTGTTAAGGAATATACATAATATTTAAAAGAAGCAAATTGAAAACACTGTGATGTTTATGAAACAATTGGGAATTTAAACATGGCTAGCAATTGATGCTGTTAAAGAATTACTATAATTATTTTCATGTCCTAATGACATAGTAATTTCATTTAAAATAGTTTTACTTTTAGATATTCACACAGAGATACTCACAGATGAAATTAAAGAGAGCTGGAATTTGCATCAAAATAGTATTAGGAGAGGGATAAGGAAAGAGCACATAGATGAACAGAATGTCCATGCATGGAAATTGCTGAAGGTGGGTGAGGGATACATGAGGGTCCATTACACCACTGTGAACTCTGCACATGTCTGAAATTATTCTTAATAAAAATTTAAAACAATTTATAACTACTATACTGGATTCAAATAGTAATTTTGATAAGGTATTCTCTATATTACAAAATTTACACACATAAAAATTCGTAAAAATTTTCAGATTAAAAGAGTTGCAATTTTTTAATTGGTATGTTTCATGTGTTACTAGTCAGTAGTCCTCTTTGTCATCAGTTCAAATAACAATCTCAGCTACTCAGCTTTACATGTGACAAATCAATATAACAGACAGATTTCTATCATAAGACCAGAGAACAATTCCTCCAACAGTTGCACATTTAAGACACAATTATCTTTTAATATCTATAGTAAATGAAATACCAAAATATCCTGCAATGAGGCAAAGATACACTTGACTTTTAAGAAGGTTTATTTTTAGGAATGAAACTCGAATGCACACACATATGTATACATACACATATCATATACATATATATATATAGTGTGTGTATATACCCATATATGCATATATATATACACAGAAACATATATACTTTTAAAAATAGAAACATGATGGAAGTCTGAAAATAAAAAGAAATTTTAAAAGTGCTTTTTGCAGCTCAACTTTATCTATTTTAAAATGCTAACTAATCATGAACATTTATATTTCTGTTAATACTTTTTTTTAATTAGTTTATTTTCTATTTTTTAACTTTACAATATTGTATTTGTTTTGCTTTTGAAAATGATTTTGATATGTTAAATGTTTCATAAAATACCTTTGACTGACTTTTGAGTTACTAAAATTATACAGAGTTAAAAAATACTAGTCAGCACAGAAATTTTGTTTTTCATCATATTTTTAAAATTTAATCCTTTGTCAGGAATTTTTAACAGAGTACGCTTTACAAGTGTGTAGTACTATTAAAATGCAGTCAGATCACAGTCATGGAATCTCTGTAAAACTATATTGCTTTATTTAAAACTAATGAAAGAGACTTATGTGTGTAAGCAATATTGTGCAGCAGAAAGAATTCTACATTAGAAAAACAAGTTCTAATTCTCACTATCGTTATCTGTATGGCCAAGGGTAAATCCCATATTTTCTGGAATTTAATTTCTTTTAATAGGGCCATAATGTGGAAGCAAATTGTTTCTACAGACATACTCAACAGTTTTAAAGGAATAAAGATATGTCCTCATCTTTAAAATGGGATACATAACATCAATACTTTACTGTGCTCTTTGAGTGTAGTGCTACAGAAAAGCAAGGATCAATTATTAAGCAAATCGAGTTTCTCAAAAACTCACCCTCAGCTGGTAGAACATGACTTTTTCATTCTCAGGAGCAATGAATAAACTGGAAACAGCTAAGGAGAAGAAGCCATCCATGGCTGACTTTTGAAAAGCAGACTACATAGTACTAAAGATTAACCTGAATCTCTACCTGATTTCTGAGCAGCTCATCTTCTAAGCAGCAGTTCTCAGAAAGGAGGTCAAAGAGATGTTTGAGGAGTCCAGGGGTCTGGAAACTGAAGCAGCAGAGAAATAAATAGTGCCTCTATAGGGTCAGTGCCTCTAATTAGCACAGGCACAGAGAAACTCTACTGCTTTCATGTAGTCACAGTAAGGAAGAGTCTTATTACATCCTGTAACCTGTGTGTCCTGGAAAAGGCTTAGGAAGGAAAAAGGTATTTTCAGTAACAGTTGAGAAAATTTCTTTTTAAATAGGTGCAGGGATTTTCTTGTGAATCAAAACTCCTGCCTGAGTTCAAAACCAATTAATAATTTCTTATGAAAATTACCTATTTAATTTGAATGCTTATTTACTTTAAACAGATGTACATATATTTAATTAAATTAGAAAATACATCAGAGTTTCAAATACAAAGTGAAAAGCAAGTCTAAAATAAGTTTATATTTTTAAATTTCATGTTCGCAAATACCAAATACAACATCAGATTGACTAAGGCTATTGAAGTGTAGGAAAGGTTGAAGGAGTGGCCTGTCATTCAATTTCAGGAATTCAGTTATGAACACACATATATATATCATATATGAATTGTATGTGTATATGGTGTATGTGTAATACCTATTATACATACATATGTATTTGTACAAACCTGACAACTGAATTTATTCTTAGAAATTAACCAATTAATATAGACAAATTTATTGTTTTAAAAGGGCATTGATAAGAACTAATTACTAGTTGAACTATCACTAATTAGCACTTTAAATGAAATCTGATGAATTCTAGACTAAAATATTAAAAGGAATTTGGATAATTTTGAAAGGAATGAATACAGTATTTAAAGGGTATTAACATATGATGGATAAAAAAGTAAACCTAAAAAGAAATGAAAAAGTCAATAAAATAACAGTATGTCCAGTGGTTATTCAGTGTTTATCCACTATTGTGAATGAATTTTTTTTTAATTCTGAATTTTTTGACACATGTATTGAGTCCTGCCCCCAAGACCTCCGGTGCTAGGCTTTGCACCAAGGCCACAGAAGTGGAGCCTAGAATCAAGGTCACCTCTGAAGCCGACTGAGCCCCTTGTAACTTGTTGCCACAGACCCCTGATCACCGTTAACAAGCTTCCTGACTTCCAATTAGGCAAAGATGCCCACTCCAGTAAATATCCTTTAGCACCCCAACCAATCACCTAACGCCAGCCTTCCAGCAAAAATTTTCTTTGTCTTGAGACTATAAAAATTAGCTATCAATGCACGAAATCTGTTGACTCTCCCTGGTCTGTCAGGAGGTTGGCCTGCTGCGCTTGCAGTATCCACTTTATCTCTGCTCTTTGTTCTTAATAAACTTACTCCTTTCTGAAATGCTTTATGTCTGGAAATTCTTTTCTAACTCATGCTCGGACTACCTCAACAACATGAAAAATATTTTAAAAATTAAGAAAATATGAAGAAAGAGGTTTAACACTTTATCTTTGATTAAAAACAAAGAATAGCTACTTAGCTCTATTTGAAGTGCTCTTCTATGTGTAAGGAAAAAGCAGTTAGAGATATATTTTGAAAAATGAAGATGTGATTTTCCATTCTCTGCTCTGAGACCTTCATATTTTCATTCTTCAGCTCTACCTGTCCCTCTTCCTATAAAGCTTTTCCTCATGCAAACAAATAATTACTCTCCCTATAAGTCTTAATATATTCTGTCACACTATTTGAAATTATTGATTTATACATGCTTTCACTCTATTATAGTGAAATAAATAGATTCTCAAATGAAATAAAAAGATTCTCAAATGCAAAAGCTATGCCTTCTTTATGGTTTTAATCCCAAATGTGACACATACTTGATAAAAAGACAAAAATAATCAATTGATGAATGACTAAATGGGTGGATGGAAGTAACCACAACAAAGCTGGTATGATAACCCTTCATATTTTTAATCTGAAGTTTCAGTAATAATGTTCTAAAAGAAAAAATATAGTTTGGCATATTAACATTTTATCACTGTATTATCACCTACATCCCTCTGTAAACACAAAACACACACATACATGCACATATACACATACAAATATTCCAAGTTAAAATGTAAATTTTTAGTTTAGACTTCACATATTTAAAATTTCATAATTTGCACAGCCCTACAGGGGTAGGACTACCAAATTTATTAATGACTGTGACTAATTCAAAAATTTTAAAGAGGAGAAATAAAAGCGTCACCTTAAAAGAACAAATCTGCTCTTTGTCAATGAGAGGGTGAGACCAGATAATCAATAAGGGTCCTCTGAATTATTTTAAGGAATTTTTCCCATGGCATCAAACTCCCATTAAGCCAAATTTTCACTAAGGCTGGGCACACTCATGTTTTACAAAAGAACAACTTTTTAAAATGAAGAGAAACTAATTTTTCAAATGATAGCACAGTTGAATAAATATGAACAAATTCTCTAGACATTCTATAGTAATGTATTTTTTGCTATTTTTTAACTAATTGGAATAAATTATACTATAGTTTCCATTGGGGAAAACTGTTAAAATGGATCTTCCTTCCTAACATGGATCACCTGAGCTATTCGCATAATTTAGAGTGTGTAGGCAATTTCTGGCATAGAATGCAAGGAAACAAGTGTAAAGAAACCATTGGGTAATTCTAGCAAATAGCACTAGTTCGAACAAATGCACCAAAGCAACAATCCTTTATAATCCAATGAGACATGCTTCAAAAGCTTCCAGCCGTTTCCTGAGAAGCATTCAGAGTCATTAAAAAGCAGCCAGGTTTTGCCGTAAGAGAGAGTGGGAAAAGGAATTTCCTGTTGTAATGAGTAAGATGAGGCAACAAAAACAGCCAAATTGACACTGTTTACAGACAACAGAAACACAACAACCTTTTATTTGTATAATGTCATTTATATTCAAATTGGCTGGATTCTGTCTCAGTTTTAAAACATAGTTTAACTGTTAAGTATTTTGAAAATTTTCCTAGTGTAGACAAAAAGTATTTTCTGAGCATCTAAAACTTTTTCAAAAACAGAAATTAAAATATTTTTTTCAAAAACTCAATCTTCACCATTATGAGTTGGCATCTATCTGAGAATGAATATAGTCTACCAGACTTTAAACATAAATGTTCAAGTATATTTATCCACCTATATCTGATGAAATGCAGTAAATGTCTTTTATGTTTGTGTGCTTTTTATTCACTTTTCAATTGAACACTATAAGTTCAAGGGCTTGCCATCCTGTGGCCTGTATTCATTTAATCCTGTCTGAATTATTGCTGACAGTCTCTCTTCCCAGGATGTAGGACACAAAGTCCACAAATTGATACAGGTGAATTAAAGCTGTGACTGATGCCAGTTTTATGATTGTTAGTCCATCTCTTCCATCACAAGACTTAAAAAGTACAAGATTGTTAAGACTGGAATGGACTACCCACTGAGTCCTGAAACTAAATGTCTAGCCTTGTGATTTGTTGTAATCAATCTGAGAAAAGACCTAGTATCCTTGTACTTTACTTACTCCAGTCCAGTCACCTTAGTTAACCTCTGGTTGGCATTTACTTGATATATAATTTACATAACATAGAGTTCACTCATTTAAAATACACAATTCAGTGGTTTTTAGAATATTTACAAAGTTATGCAACCATCACTATCTATTACATTTATGCAGAACATTTAAAAAATACACTGGAAATATAAATTCAATAACATTTTAAAAGTACATTTTTCACTTTATTCGAGGTGATTATACCTTTCCTTTCTTTCTCAAAGTCAATATTACTATTTAATCACAGGATAGGTAAAAGATTCCTGGATTAGGAACTTGGTTTCTAAGACAGAGCACTGGGGCATCTTGGTTTGGTTTTATTATTTTGCAAACCATGAAATTTACTTTTAGCTGAGAATGGTTGCACTCATTTCATGTTACCTTGAGGAATTTTGAAATAATAAAGGTATTTTTACAACAGGCCATGAGATGTAACTAGGGACTCTCAGCTCCTTAGCATTATTTCAACTCTATTTCTTACTTATGATAGGGCAGTGACTCCGGGCTTACCATACCTGACGTCTACCCTGTTGTTACTTAGTCGCTTAGCCATGTCTGTCTCTTTGTGACTCCATGGACTGTAGCCCGCCAGGTTCCCCTGTTCATGGGATTTTCCAAGCAAAAAACTGGAGTGGGTTGCCATTTCCTTCTCCAGGGGATCTTCTCGACCCGGGGTCAAAACCCATGTCTCCTGCTTGACAGGCAGATTCTTTACCACTGAGTCACCTGGGAAGCCTAGACTTCTACCCTAGACCACCATTTACTTAGCTTAGCTTGCTGCTAATGAAAAAAGCTGATGATGCCTGTCGAGACTGAAGATTAGTTCTATCTGCTTCAGTTTGTCTTTGTCCCTTGTTTCTTGTTTTTTCAGAACTAGCCTGCCAGAGATTTCTGACTTAGATAATGTTCCAGTTGCAAGCAAGACTTGATCGCTACTTGGAATCATGTGACCAAGGCAATCATCTCTGAAAATAAAAGCCCTTTCTTCTTTTTCCTACATAATCTCCCAGCAACCTGGGGAGCTGGAAGTTGCTCTTTGGGACATGAATCCACCTTCACCCCAGGACTGTCAGCTTCCTCAACAAAGCTGTCTTTCCTTTTACCCAGCACTTGTCTCTCAGTATTGGATTCTTGGGCAACAAGCAACTGAACCTAATGTAGGTAACATATTCTTTTACTGTTACCGTAACTCTCATTTTCAGCACTCAGTTAGCATATCCGTTCAGGTCTTCATAATTTTAAGCTTTTTGGTCTCATGATGGAACAGATGGATGGCAATCAGAGAACTGGAAACAATCGCCACTTTAATTCATCCCTATTCACTTCTTCCTTCTCTTCCAAGGGCATGTTCTACGTTCTTCTATTCTTTCTTCTCCAATTCCAAACACTTTTTTTTCTGATTTGTTCTACACTGACAAAGGATTTAAACAGACATTAACATTTCATCTAAACATACTTTTCTTTGAAATTTGCTAGGTCAGAAGAATAAGTGTCATATTCTTTAAATTATCATGGGATTCTTCAAAAAGTCAACTTCCAGAAATTATTAATCTCATTAAACATTTCAGTGTCTGGGTTACATTTCACAGACAGATTATATGCAGTCCTGCAGTCTTCTGAGATAAAATTGCTTTACTACTTAGATAGAATAGATTGTATCTGAGATTGTGCTAATTGACCCTGAGGAATACAAACCATAGTAGCCTCCACGCTATAATCTTTTTTTAAAAAGTCCCTACAATGTGCCCTTTACTCTTGTCTTCAAAATACACAATTTCCTAAGATTTACTCCTTATTCTATCAGAAACTCCAATGGACTATATGAAGAAAATTCTTTGGATCATATTAACCTATAGTAAGGAATCTTGGCTATTTGCAAAGTAATTTGGGACTGTGAAAATGAAGCAAATGAACTTTAAGTAAATACTGCTAAAAGTCATCTTTAAATACTTCATTCAAACATTTTAAGACTTATCCCACATGGTAACATATATACCCATGATACAATATTAGTGCATAATACCAGGAACTATAAATTGTTACAAAGGAGTTATAATATCACCTATTAACTCTGTCAGAATCCTGTTTTATAATAATAAAACAGTCATGAAAATTAATTCCATTTAAGAAATTAGGCTAATTATGTAAATTTTATTTTTTGAAAAGACCAGAACAATTTCTGTCATTGTATGATTTAAAAATTTACATAGATTCAAACACATAAACTGAAATCATTTTCCTGTCACAAATGCTATTTTAGAATAGAACAAATTATAAGCCCCTGACATATTACAAAACCTCCTTCTAATGATTAATAGTGTTGAGTTCTAAGAGGAATTGCCAAGCTAATGACATATTAAGCTTTTCCAGCTTCAGCATTCTTTTGAACACACTGGGAGGGCAAGCATCTTATCTGTCAAATCCTTCACTTAGTTCTTGCTAAATTAAGTTCTAAAAAATACACAAATTATATTTTTTCCAATGAAGATTACTGAAGTGTTATGATTTAGAATACTGCCTACTGGCTAGAATCATACTTAATGAGTCATAAAAATGATTTGCCTAATAGTTACACAGCTGTAGTCAATATTCTGATTTAAAAATATATTTTGTTGCTTCTTTGTAAAGAAAATGACAGAATTCATTAAAGTAGACATATAACAAAAACTGGTCACCAACTAGAAACATATAAAAACTGACCAATAAATAAAAATATTTTCCTTATAAAACATTAATTTTAATACATTAAAAAAATTTGGTGTTTAACAAGCAAACTGAAATAGGAACACCTCTCAACTAATATAATAACCAACTTATATAATATGATTTATCCCCCAATATTCATTTTAATCATAATTAGTGTATGGGGTTAAGGTATAGATTTTTAAATTATTAACTTCTTTAATTTAGAGACAGTGTCAGAAAACCTAAAAGATACATAAAAGGGATAAACTGACTTCTCTCAAGAAATACTCTGTCTTTGAAAGTAGTAACAAAGGTATCTTTCAATCATTCAGTCCCTATTTAAACAATATTTACTATGAACTTACATTGTGGATTATATTATAATACAAGTGAGCAAGATAGAATTAAGCTGTGCCTAATGGAATTTATGCATCATCAGCAAAGACAGAAATGGGAGAAAATAACTCACACATAAGGAGAAGAAAAACATAATGATATATAGGGTATTATGGTGGTTTATTACAAGAAAACCTTAACTAGTATAAAAAAAATATCAAGTGGTCCTTTTTGGAGGAAGTAATGTTTAGACTATAATTTGGAAGATGTAAGTGAAGTTTACCACACAGAAGGAACAGGGAAAGGTTTGAAGGTGTGCAAACATGGCATTTAAATAACTGAAAATAGGCCAATGAGGATGAAGAGTGGAGAAAGGTAGAAGCAGTGACAACAGATAGAGCTGAAGAGATAAGGCCAGGAAGAAACCTGTTTGGTACGGTAAGCCTTGCAATAGGAATCAACTGAAGTTGACTGGGAGATAATAAATCTGCGTGTAGATTTACATATTAATATATTCATAAACTTCTAGAAGAAGAGTTAAAAAGCTGTTGCTGTAGCTCAGGCAAAAGATGATGGTAGAGAAATAAGGCTGTCACTAAGAATGGAACCAAATGAATGATTATATTTTTTAAAAAATTAATGGATAAGATTCAGTGTCTGAAAATAAGGGGGTGTGGGAAGATAGATAAAGTAATCGCAGAATTAAAGCTTTAGCAGCAGTACAAAGCCCTGGTAGATTTGGAAGAGTAGACTAGTTCTAGGAAACCGATACAGGTCTTCCAGCCAAAGAGAAGCTGCTTACCTGACTTGATACAGTTTTAGATTAATTGTTTAATCAAACATACTGTTCAAGGAGTGTAAGCCTTTCATGAAAACCAAAAGTTGCTCGGAAACCTATCCAAAGATCTCAAAGTGAAAGGTGAAAGCATAATGCTTTTGCATTGAAATGTACATTGGGTTAATCATCAATAAAAACAAGGAACTGTTATACCATTCATTAAAGATGGAAGGGAACAACGTAATATTTAATTGGGCTTTGCCAAATCTCCATTGTTTTTATATAAAACTGGGTACACAAATCCTGATCCAACAACGTGGAATCACTGTAGAGGAAAGATAAATGATATTCAAGGTGAATTCCAAGAAGTACCAAAAAGCAGATAAAAAATCAGCATAATCTGTTTATAATGCTAACTGAAAATTCTGTGGTAGCAATTTGCAAGTATGAAATATTTAAACATCATAGCATCAGTCATCTCTTAACTACAGTTTGCATCTGTTAGATGGTTAAGGAGAGAGTACATATTATCCTGAGATGAAAAAAAGAAAAAAGAAAAAAGCCTTAGGAGGAAAATGCTTCCTACTATTGGAGTATTGGAGGAGAATCACTGACTCATGCAAATTAACATTTTGCACATAAACTGATGTTCTGTCTCAAACCCAGCAGCAATTCAGGTTCAAGTCAGCAATCCTCCGATTTGACTTGCCATAGAAAATTCATAGAAAATACTCAAATGAAAGTTGCAGACTTACTAGCCCAAAACACTGTGAGTGACTAGAAGCAGTAACTTAGCCCTATTTGGGTGTAATCAACATGTGAACACACATGTTGTTCTATAAAATAACTGAAAATCATTCAAAATGTAATCTATAAAACTTGTAGATATAGAAAGATTATGTTTAAGATATGATCTGTGATTAACCTCTCAGAGAGACTTCAAATTGTATCCAATATTCATAGTTGCATTATTTACAATTGCCAAGTAAAATTAATAGAAGCAATCTAAGTTTCCATCAAGAGATAAATGGATAAAGAAGATGTGGTACACATACACACACACACACACACACACACACAACGGAGTACTACTCAGCCATGAGAAGTATAAAAATTTTGCCATTTGCAGCAACATGGATGGACTTGGAGGGAATTATGCCCAGTGACAAGTATTGTATGATATCATTTACATGTCTAATCTAAAAAATAAAATAAAGTAGTGAATATAAAAAAACAGAAGTAGACTCACAGATAGAGAATAAATAAACTAGTAGTTACCAGTGGGAAGACGGGAGGGGGGCCATATAGGAGAGGACTCTTAAAAATATATGCTAAATAATATATATTATCGTCTATATTCATGCATCATACCAAATCATACTGACAAGTTACTGCAATGCTTGATTCTGTACAACCAAAAACAATAACTTAGCAATTTTGCAAGTTGCAAAAAACACAGGACTTCAGAAAATTCCAAGTTTCACTAGCATTGTAACTATCAGGGATAGGAGAAAAAAAAATTCAACACCTTTTCAAAACTAATTTAATGGGTTTGTTTGCAATGAAATATTAAGACTATGACTGGAAATCTGTTAGGCTTGGGAATAATAGGTTAAAAAAGCTAAATAACCTTATATCTAGGTTTGGAAATGGAAAGAAGCAAGCCAGCTAAAAAGCTAAAAATCTACAGTGTAACTTTGGAATAAAGACAGTGAAAATATTTTGTTACTATTTGGAAACTTCCATAGCTCAGAAGACAGAAAAAGCATTCTTTATGCCCTACCACACAGATAGACATACAGCTTTCTATTTCTAGAATAAATAACCTGTCATTATAAAAGCCTGACAAACCAGAGTGCCATTTGCTACTTTTTATTTTTTTTTGTCTTCATCTATTTTTTTTAATTAGTTTATTTATCTATTTTTTAACTTTACAATATTGTATTGGTTTTGCCATACATTGACATGAATCCACCATGGGTGTACATGTGTTCCCCTTCCAGAACCCCCCTCCCACCTCCCTCCCCATCCCATCCCTCCGGGTCATCCCGGTGCACCCTGGAGAAGGGCAGGCGAGGGCAGCCAGAGCCGGAAGGGGGCAATCGCGGCCTCACAGATGCATTTGCTACTTTTTAAAGTGGGTTCAATTTAATTCCTAAGTGAGAGTTGGGATGGAGAAGAGGTGTACTCTCTACTTTTTTTCATTCCAATACTTCAATAAAGTATTTCATAAGTTTATTTTCTTCATCATTGTTTAAATTGTCCCTGAGAAGTGTGAATAAACAGTGAGAAAAAAACAGCCCAAACTCTATACAAAAACTGAACAACTCAAACTCTATAGAGGCAAAAAAGTTTTCTCCCTGCTGTTGAGGTACAATTATCAGAAAATAATTTACTAAAACTTTGGTGATGACACCATTGAACACTGCAATATTTTCTATGGTTTTAATGTTAAAATATTTGATGATGTTTTAATGTAAAAATTATATATCATGCTTTAATTTTGGAAAGAATTACATTAAAACAACAAAAAGGCAGCATTCTCAAAAAACAATTTGTTTTGTCTTGAAACAATAAAATAACCTTGGTCCTCTATATTCATCCTTAATTTTTAACACTATTCCTAACATTTCAAATATACAGTGAAATTTTATGTTGAAATATTTCTCATTTATGCCTTGAATTGTTATAGCATAACAAGTTGAACAGTAGGAGATTCCCAGGTGGCACAGTGGCCAACAATCTGCTTGCCAATGGAGGAGACACAAGAGATGCAGGTTCAATCCCTGGGTCAGGAAGATCCCCTGGAGGAGGAAATGGCAACTCACTCCAGTATTCTTGCCTGGAAAATTCCATGGACACGGGAGCTTGATGGGTTACAGTCCACTGGACACAACTGGGCACACATACAAACTACAAGTTGAAATGGTAAAGGAATATGATCAAGTTTTTAATTCAGTTTTTTGCTTGACTCTCTTCTATTCAAGGAATACCCCCATCCTTCTGCTGTTATATGTTAACTGCACTCTGCTTACTTTATTAACTCTTGTTATCTCAGTACTATAATCTGTCTTCAATGAGAGTGAGAGGAGAGAGTTCCCTGATTCTCCTCATGGTTGCTAAAACCAGAACACTCAACTGTTTTTCCCTAACCCAAGCACATATCTTCAGTACTCAGACTGCAGAAGATAACCGGGGCTTTCTTTTACCAGTTTGAATACCTGACAAAGCTCCTCTGCATCACAACTAAGTAAGTAGTTACTCATCCCCAGCTCAAGGCTTCTCCAGGGAGCTGGAACCTGCCATTTCTGAGAATGGTGCATCCTTAGTGCAACACCCACCTTTGGTTAAGTGTCCTACCCAAGGCCTATGGTTTGTTTTCTTTTTTAAAAATTGGTTTTTATTTTGTATTGGGGTAGGGCTTCCCTGATGACTCAGTGGCAAAGAACCCACCTGCCGATGCACCAGACGCAGGAGACGGGGGTTCTATCCCTGGGTGGGAAGATCCCCTGGAGAAGGAAATGGCAACCCACTCCAGTATTCTTGCCTGGGAAATCTCATAGACAGAGGAGCTACAGCCCAGGGGGTGACAAGGAGTCGGACACAACTTAAGTGACTGAACAATAATAGCCATTAAACAACATTGTGACAGCTTTGGGTGAACAGTGAAGGGACTTAGCTGTACGTATACTGTATTCATTCTCCCTCAAACTGCCCTCCCCAGGGCCTATCTTTAGTTGTGACTTCCCTTTCAAATCTGACAGTGTATCCTTTTATGGATTTTTCATACTTTTTGGTCTATTGAAGGTTCTCTGACTTATTTTCCAATACAGTTCTAAATTGAATTATATATATTTATTTTCTGGTCTGTCCAGGGATTTGAGGTTATAACAGGGATATTACTGTGTGTGCTTGCTTTATCACAAGGAATAGAAAATGTGTACTTTTCTTCTCACAATAAAATTTAATATCAAGTGTAAGTTTAAATTATGAAAGGGGATATCAAAAACTCTTTTAATATTCTTACTACCCTGGAAACTTACTATTGCTGCTTGCATTAGTGTTATCTTTAGGACACAGAACTAATGTTTTACTTTCTCAAAATGATAGTCTCATCTTTTCTAAGTAAACAAAATAAGAGGTTTATCTTGGAATCTTTCTGTATACTGGAAAACATGTAAATAAAACTATAAAACTGAATATGAGGTAGGAGAACAGTCAAGGGATCTGAAATAAATGAAATACGAGGAGGATGACTGGTATGAAAATGTGGGAGAATAAGAAATATGTAACCAAGCTATCACAGAGCTGCATGTCAGATCTTTCCACAAGAAGATGACAGGGAATACTGATGAGGTGTTTGATATTTTTGGACTAAAATTCTTTCTCTCATATTAATCTATATCTTCTTCATGAAGTAGAGTATGGTGGATCAAATAGTCTACCTGGGTTCTAATCCCCTCTCTACCACTTGATCTTGGGCATATTTACTTTACCGCTTTCTGCTTAAGCTTTTTCATCTGTAACTGAGTCCCCTACCTCAAAATATCCTTATAAGGATTAGACAGGTTCCTTTATACAGACAGCTAAAAACAACAAGTAAGTGCTGTAAATTGTAATTAATGTTATTAATGCTACTAGGACTGATTTTTAATTCTCAAAAGTTTAGAAAACTCAAGAACGGGGGTGGAGGGAATCCTATAAACTCCAAGCAGGTAGACTTTCAGGTTCATAGTCCTGTTGTTGCTGTCATTCAATCACTAAGTTGTGTCCAACTCTTTGTGACCCCATGGACTGCAGCATGCCAGACTTCCACGTCCTTCACTATCTCCCGAAGTTTTCTCAAACTCATGTCCATTGAGGCGGTGATGCCATAACAGTCCTAATTAAGTTAAATTTTATATAGGGCAATTTACCTAAAATATTTTGGGGATGGGCTAACTAAATGATATAAGAGATATAAACTTGCTTGAAAAAGTCAAGCAATGGAAGCACAGACATAGAGAACAGACTTGTGGACATAGTGTGGGAAGGAGAGGGAGGGACCAAGTGAGAGAGTAACACTGAAGCATATACATTACCACAGGTAAAATAGAGAGCCAGTGGGAACTTGCTGTATGACACAGGGAGCTCAAACCTGGTGCTCTGTGACAACCTACGGGGGTAGGATGGGGTGAGAAGTGGAAGGGAGGTTCAAGAAGGAGGGGACATGTGTATACCTATGGCTGATGCATGTTGATGTGTGGCAGAAACTAAACAATATTCTAAAGCAATTGTCCTCCAATTAAAAATAAATTTATTTAAAAAAGAAAAAAGTCAAACTCTCCACTGAAAGTAGGCTCAGTTGGCTCAGATGGTAAAGAATCTGCCAACAATGCAGGAGACCCAGGTTCAATCTTTGGGTTGGGAAGATCCCCTGGAGAAGGGAATGGCTACCCACTCCAGTATTCTTGCCTGGAGAATCCCATGGACAGAGGAACCTGGCAGGCTACAGTCCATGGGGTTGCAAAGAGTCAGACACGACTAAGCGACTGACACTTTCAATGCTGCTGCTGCTGCTAAGTCGCTTCAGTTGTGTCCGACTCTATGTGACCCCATAGGCGGCAGCCCACCAGGCTCCGCCATCCCTGGGATTCTCCAGGCAAGAATACTGGAGTGGGTTGCCATTTCCTTCTCCAGTGCATGACAGGGAAAAGTGGAAGTGAAGTTGCTCAGTCATGTCCGACTCTCAGCGACCCCATGGACTGTCACCTACCAGGCTCCTCCGTCCATGGGATTTTCCAAGCAAGAGTACTGGAGTGGGGTGCCATTGCCTTCTCTGACACTTTCAATGAGAAGATCATGAAAAAGACCTGAGGTGACACTCATTTTGGGCTTCCCAGGTAATGCTAGTGGTAAAGAACTTGCCTGCCAATACAGGAGATGTAAGAGTTGCAGATTGAATCCCTGGGTAGGGAAGATCCTCTGGAGGATGTCATGGCAACCCACTCCAGCATTCTTGCCTGGACAATCTCATGGACAGAGGAGCCTGATGGGCTACAGTCCACAGAGTTGCAAAGAGTCACACATGACTGAAGTGACTTAGCACGCACGCACTCATTCTACTGAAATGTTTACTTTTCTATTATAATTATTAGTATCTACATTTTCTTATAAATAATTAACCAAGAAACGTATTTCCAGTATATATTTTACTAGAATATATTCAAGACTATTTTTAAGAAAGAAGGTCTGTTTACTTTATAGTCATTAGCAAGTAAAATGTTTGAACTTTGAACTATTCTTAAACAGCAAAATAGTTATACATCATCTCAGGTCAGGATTAGCAAACAGTTTTATTGATGAATCAAAGTAAACAATGCTATTTAAGCACTTATCAATACTTAAAAATAAAACAAAAACCTCCACAGAAGTATCAAATGATTTTCTTTGATAAACATTATTATGAGACATTAATTAAGCTGCTTTATCTCTTGCTAACCTCAAGAAAAATAGTCTAAAGATGATGTGAGAGTTTTAATTGCCTTGACAAAGCATCCAATATATGTTAATGGAATAGTTGTTTAATATTCTGAAACTGGGTGGAAAACACAGAGGAACATGCAAATGTGTTCTGTTCTCACAGCACGACCCTTGGATATGTAAAGCAGATTTAACATTAAAGCTCTAATTTTGCACCCCAAAAATCTAAATACACTTCAGTCTTAGAAAAATTAGTAAAATCTTCATAGGAATGTTATGCCTAATCACCTTATATAAGGTAACCTAGCGTTACTGATGATAACTTACATAAAAGGATCAATTTCTATGCTTTATTAAATTGCTCACTCACTGACAGGGTTTTCAAAATCAAGAGAGAAATGCTTTCAGTCCAAATGTATTTCCTATCTTATGTCCAAAAGTAGAAGTCTTTTTTTCTTGATTTAGCCAATGGCTACTTAACCCAACTGAGGATGTGCAATCAGTATCTCCATACATATTTCAGGATATTTTATGAAATACCTTCTTTAGGTGGTATAATTCTTTATTCACTTACAACTCCTTTCCCTCCTAAGTCAAAAGATACCCAATCCTTGAAATCAATTACTTATTTTTAAAAACACTACGCTATGTAAATCTTATATCAGGTTTATTTAATGTGCTAAAATTTACCCAAAAAATGCTTTTGTTCCCACAATTATAAAAGTAGTATATGCTCTTTGGACCCACCGTACTTTAAAAATGTTAGAAAGAGTAAAATTAAAGCCATCACTGCTAACATTTAAGTGTCTTTACTTGTAGTGTTTAATATTAGAGGTTGAAGGTTGCCAGATATAGTGTTGAGATCTTACTGTAGATACAGCTGTGTGTCCTAGTTTCACTCTTTCACTCTCTCTCTCTTTTTTTTTTTTTTTGCATTTTATAACTACAGTTTATGGGATCACAAAGAATCAGACAGGACTTGAGTGACTAACATACTACCACTGTTCCCTCAAAAGCACCTACTATATTCAGGATAATGTTAAGCCACTTACATGTTCCCTTATCATCTGTTCCATTTAACTTCTTCTCTGTCCTCTCTCCTCTCCACCTCTTACCAGTCCCGTGTACTCTTTGCTTCAGCTGAACTGAACTATTGATGCTTTCATTTCTTCCAGTGAACTATGCCTCCTCACAAGCACTGGGAGGATCCATTGTACATTCCTTTCCTTCTGCTGAGCATTCACTCTCAGTTAGACATTTCCTTCAAGTGGGATTCTCTAGCATACCCCAAAAATAGGCCCTGGGACCCAACAAAGAACACCAACAGTATCATGTGCCCTCCCTATAGTGCGATAAACACCATCTCCCCCAAATTCATGTTCACTCAGAACCTCAGCATGTGACTTTTGTTTTGAAACGGTGTCTTTACAGATGTAATAAGTTCAAGATCTTGAGGTGAAATCATTCTGGATTTAGGATAGACCCTAAATCCAATGACTGGTATTTTCATAAGAGGAGAGGACACATCCGGAGACACAGGGAAGAAGATCATGTGAAGATGGAGCCGGGGGGGGGGGGTAGGCTGCCATAGGCCAAGAAAGACCATCGGCCACCAGAAGCTGGAAGAAACACTGCAGGAAGCCCCCTTAGACTCTTTGGAGGACACAGGACCCTCTGACACCCAGATTTCAGACTTCTAGCCTCTAGAATTTTTGTTGTTTAAAGCCACTCAGTTTGTAGCTCTTTCTTACGGCAGCTCTAGGAAATTCCACAGCTCTAGTTTGAGACTTCCTGCAATATATTAATTGTTATATATATTTCAGTTTTCAATAAGACTCTATACAAAGCAAAAACAAATTCTATTGTTTATAGCTTTATGTTCACTGCTTAGGACAGAACTTGGCACATGACAGACAATAGACATATGTATAAAAGAAAGAACAAAGAAAATTTTCATAAGAGTAGATATCTATTAAAAACTGAGCAACATTACTATTTAATCTATGCTAATTTTACTGGCAAAATCTTTATTATCTGAGTTTTTTGCTGTTAGAGTTTGATACTTTTCAATTGAGAGTTCTGAAGAAAGGCTTTAGAAACATCAATTGTTTTTACTTGCCCTACTCCCCATCTTAGTCCTAAAACTCTGAAATTCTTTTTGGGAACATACCCTCTCCACATGCTAGCGGTCTCAGGAGAATTGTTAATCAAGTGCCATGGTTCCTGGCAGAGGGTAAATGATTGAAACCCAGCCATGCACACTGGCTTTGTGAATATGGGAAGAATAGCATTAAACCACATTATTGGTTCAGATTTAGCTCCATGGCAGTACTTTTCAGTCTCTCTCTACTTCCTGCTCTCTAGATCCATGGAAATGCTCTGGGTCCTGTCTTTCCTGAGAACTGTTTTTCTGATTACCCTCTGATTCCATGAGCTAACTCATATCCTTTCAACAAAATACTTTTTTGCTTAAAGTACACAGAACTCCTTTCTGTTACTTGCAAAATAAGAACTGTAATTTATAGAGACTCATCAACTGTAGATGTGATTAATATCAATACATAGAACAGACTGCTTGTATAAAGAGATGTTGACCATCACAGGTAGTCATTTGATCAAAATGTTTACAGTTTAGACTGTCAGGCCACTGAACTGATGAACTATGCAATTCAAAACTCATCATTTAACAATTTCCATTCTGAGATAGCCACTTCCAGCTCTTCATTCATTGCACTTAATTATGTAAATCATTGTCATTCATTTATTTCTGTCTTCATGTGTAAAAAATATCCTTTTTTTTAAAGAATCTTTTTGCTAAGCTAAATTTCATCAATGTAGATTATGCTCTAAAGCAAGGTAAATCATTTTGTAAAGAATGTTATCTCTTGGGGAACCTTCAGAGGCCAAAAAAGACAGAATGTTATCTCTAAATAGTTAAGGCTTTGATATACTATATAATACCTTCATTGCATAAATAATTAGTTTAAGCTAAAAACCCATAGATTACCACTCTGTAACATAGAGACTAACATATTTGATAAAAAACCACGTTCCCTGTTTTCACTATTTCATTCAAATAGCAATTCATTCATGAATCAACCATTCATTATAATTACATATTACATAAATATACAAAGCATTTTTCCCTTTGTCTCTTCATTAAATGAAAACTAATGTTAATATTATACAGGTAATGATTAATTTGAATA
Organism: Giraffa tippelskirchi; assembly: GCF_054371585.1. Classification (NCBI taxonomy): domain Eukaryota; kingdom Metazoa; phylum Chordata; class Mammalia; order Artiodactyla; family Giraffidae; genus Giraffa; species Giraffa tippelskirchi. The sequence goes on from NC_137277.1 coordinate 70,887,772, forward strand.
TCATTAATTATTAGAATGGAAGTATGGTTTACACATACAGATGTACTAAATGTAAATTTTTAATGTACAATCAAAGATCAGTGAAAGTAAAATGGTTTTCTTCAGTTTCTGCAAACAGCTTAAAGATGATTTCCTTTGGTATTTAAATGCTGATTAAGCATAACACATCTGCTGAATATGATTTGAATATGCTCTCCACTGAGGGACTTTCCCAGAGACATTCTTCAGACAAGAGCACTATTAGTCTTACTTCAGTTCAGTTTAGTCGCTCAGTCAAGTCCAACTCTTTGCGACCGCATGGACTGTAGTATGCCAGGCTTCCCTGTCCATCCACCAACTCCTGGAGCTTACTCAAACTCATGTCCATTGAGTCGGTGATGCCATCCAATCATCTCATCCTCTGTCATCCCCTTCTTCTCCTGCCTTCAATCATTCCCAGCATTAGGGTATTTTCAAATGAGCTCGTTCTTCGCATCAGGTGGCCAAAGTATTGGTGTTTCAGCTTTAGCATCAGTCCTTCCAATGAATATTCAGGACTGGTTTCACTTAGGATTGACTGCTTGGATTTCCTTGCTGTCCAAGGGACTCCCAAGAGTTTTCTCCAACATCACAGTTCAAAAGCATCAATTCTTTGGTGCTCAGCTTTCTTTATAGTCCAACTCTCACATCCATACATGACTACGGAAAAACCAAAGCTCTGACTAGACAGATCTGTTGGCAAAGTAACATCTCTGCTTTAAGACATAAGTATTAGTAAGTAAGTATTAGTCTTACTTATTATTATACAACTGAAGGGGGCAAAAAAATTATATACTAGTCCTTTTCTGCTGCTTTTTTAACATTGCATTGCATTTTTGTCATCTATTTCTTCTACTTATTATCTGCATCATCTTCCTTACACTTCCTATCCAATACAGTATAAACTTTGTGAGGATGCACCTTTTAATACTCTTAAAACCACATTACAGCCACATTCAAATCTAAACTTTATATAGAGTCTCAAAACTAAAACTCTTTTTTCACACTTTTTTGCCTTCTACTTCTTCCACACATTTATACTGAACATGCCTTTACCTTTATTCTACCCTTAAACTATCCAGTCTTGCTCCATCATTAATTAGTCCATAGTTTTCCTTTCTCTTACATGTGTTTCCATCTTAAAGGAGTCTGTAAGTTTAGTCATTTTATTGCTGTTTCAAGGCTCTTCTCTTCATCTTTCATCTTTAACATTAGTTTACAACAGATGAAAACTTATTCTGTGCTGGCCATTGAATTAGGCATTCTGCAGGATGCTCTGGGTACAAAAACAAACACACACCTATCTGATTACTGGAAAAAGAGAATCCCAGAGAAAGGCAAGCATAAATGAAAGAACATAATATATCTGGAAAGCTTTATACAGTTTTCTAGACCTATATTAAGGAATGATTAAAGATAGACTTTGGATTTTAGGAAGTCAAGAGCTAGTTCACATAAGGAAATTATGTAATCCCACTTGAATTTTCAAAAGTCACTTTGCAGGAAAAGGTTTGAAGGGGAAATGCTCAGAAACAGACAGAGCACTTAGGGGCTATGCTGCTACTTCTACAAAGACATAATAATGGGATAGATGATAAAAGTTTAAGGAATAGAATGAAAAAGACTGGTTAATAGATTAAAGGTTATGAGTATTAAGAAAAAAGCAGAAATTCAAATTAAGTTTTCCAATTTGACTATCCAAATGAATAACAATTCTAATCAAAGAGTTAGGAAATACAAAAAGAAAGATCACGATTTTTAAGAATGTGAGAGAATGACTCTAATGGTCTGGCTATACAGATGTATCAAATATCAAGCAAATGGAGGGATTCGGAAATCTAATAGAATAGCAAGACTCAGATGGTTTCTGCCTCCTAATATGCATGCACTTTTGTGACCTCCTGCCACTGATGTGGGCTAGAGCTATGATGCATTTCTAAAATAGAGAAGACTACAGAAAAGGGTGGTGTATTAGTTTCCCACGGCTTCCATAACAAACCACCACAAACTGGGTGACTGAAAACAACAGAAATTCATTCATTCATAGTTTTGAAGGACAAGAGTTGGAAATCGAGGTGTCAGAAAGACTACACTTCCTCTGGAGGGTCTATGGGAGATTTTATTCTTGCCTCTCCAGCTGCTAGTGGTGCCAGGCAACCCTTGACTTGTGGTTGTGTCATACCAGTCCTTGCCTCTGACTTCACAGAACCTTCTTTCTTCTCTATGTATACCTCCTAAGGATACATGTTATTAGATTTAAAGCTCACCTAGTTAATCCAGGATGTTCCCACTCAAGATCCTTTATTTAATTCCATTTATCTTTATAAGCCTTTATTCTGTTTCCAAATACTGTCTCACTCACAAGTAACACAGGTTAGGACTTGAGCTATCTTTTTAGAGGTTATCATTAAACTACCACAAACCAGATGATCCTTCCTAGATTTGGTTACAGAGGAATGCGGTTTCCATCACGGATGCTCACTTTTGCCCTCTCTCTTGGATTGCTTGCAACAGAGAAAGCTAGCTTTAATTTCATGGAAGCAATCCTATTGAGAAAGGCCCTCCATGGCTGAGTCTGGAGTGGACGCTTCAGCCTCAGTTGAGCTCTGAAATGACTGTAGCTGCAGAGGACCTAGAGACAGAAGCATCAGCTAAGCTGTGCCCAGATTTGTAGTCCACAGAAAACTGAGATAATACATAAGCGCTGCTTTAAGCTGCTAAGTTTTAAAGTGATTTATCATAGAGAGATAGACAACTAACATGGAGCTCACAAAAACATCTAAGCTAGGGCAGGAAAGATGAAGACAAATCATGGAAATGGATTCAATTTTGCATCTAAGAAATATTTACAGAGTATCTATAAAACCAACATTGTGGTAGAGTGAATTTATATCTGGAACGATAAATGATGACTCAATTCTCAAGAATCGTAGTCTCAGGAAATGATAGACAAAATCACAATGCATGGTACAACTGAGGAATGTTTAATAAGCGGTGTTAAGGTTCATCAGCGGCACAAGATCTGGTCTCAGATCCAAAAATCAGGAAAGACTTCCTGGAGAAGCTGAATTCTTAACTTCTACAAACTTATCTATTTATAACTCCGTATTAGCAAAGTTCCCTTTCCTTTCAACAACTCAAAATTTAAGGCACCTCTAAGTGGTAAGGATAATTTTCCTGTCCATTACACTGACTTCTATAATAAATTTACTTAAGCTCTTAGGGCAGGAACATACATCCACTTTTGAGACTGCTAGAAACGCTAAGTTATACATACAGTAAATATTTATACACACAATGGCTATGAATCAAATCAGGTCTTTACGTCTTATGTTTTATTTGGTGTAACTTATTTTTACTCTTTTCATACTTGTAATTTTAAAGAAACTCACATCACTTTTCATAGTGAATAAATGAATCCTCAATTAATTACATAAGGAATTGCAATGAAATTTTAAAATGCTGAGTGCCTTAGCAAAGATATGAGCAAAAAACATGCGCGTTTTTGCTGTCCCCCCCAATAGCTGTTAATGCCATCAACCTTCCTCTCTTTCCTAAGATAAAAAGCCCTCTCCTTAACCTTCCACCACATCTACCACTGCCTTATTTTTCATTTACACTCTTTTCACCGCAGGTAAAGTTTCACTGATTCTTGTTTGAATTCTTGCAAAGTCTAGAAACACTGCTTCTATGTATAACCTTAATAAGACTTGATGTCTTTGGAAAAATGGTATTAGTTGATAACTTGGTATCTACATCTCAATATAACTAGTTACCAATCAGTCTTACCTTGAGTATGATTCATTTGTTACTCTGTCACAGTGTATTCCATTTTATTTTTTTTTTGGCCATGCATGTCTAATTATAAGTAACTCAAAAGTAAGGATTATATCTTCTTCATCTTTTTTTTCTACAGTCCCTATCATAGTACCTGGCAAATAACAAGTGTTTAACAGATGTTGATGAAAATAAAACAGAAAAGCCTACAAATTTTTCTCCCTCCCTTTGGATTTGCTCTCCATTAGTCTAACACACATATCACTTCCATATTAATCTTCTTAGAATAAAGCACAGATCATCTTAGCCCCCTGCAACTGTCCCTCATCATATAATGATGAAATATAAGTGCCAAAGTGCAGGAATCCAAGTCACAGAACATATTACTCATCACTCTGCTATATCTACTCTATTTTCCAATTTTCTGAATACCCCCAGGCTTTCTCAGCTCTGTACCTATGCACCAATTGACCCTCTATTTAAATGTTCACCTGTCAAATCCTACCTCCAATAAAAAGCACAACTCAACTGGTCTCTCATTTGTGAAGGGTTCAGTTCCCAAGCTGAACGTATCATTATCAGCAATCACCCTTTCCTTTTACTTCTTTCTGGGCACTTAATACATCCTATCTGTGCCTAAAGTACTGGAATATGTTCTTATTTCATCATATTTTATTGAAAATTATAAGAAGACAGCAACTAGCAACTATTTTTATGTCTTCCTGCCCCTAATGTCCATTATCACCACCATCATACAATTAATAATCAAATAATCACAGTGCTTGAGCTGAGTGAAATAATGTTTTCAGCAGATATTAATCAAATAAATGTATACTTCACTGTCATATATAAATAATGTACTTACAGACAGTGTGAAAGGATTGTGCACATATAATATTCACTTTCCTTCTAGGCTTAGTTGTGTAAGAGACAAACTGGCTGAATACATGTGAGTAGAGGATGCTACTGCTTGCAACCAAAATTTAGAATCTTAACTTAGTTTTTTGTATTTTTAATTCAACACAAACTAGGTTTGTTAGGGAAACTGTTTGAATGGAAAACTCTAAATCAGTGGGTCAACAAATATTTTCAAAAATGACTAATGAAAAATATAACTCATTATCACCTTCTAGAGGTAATTTCAGCAATATGAATAAAAAGCTTTTAAAATATTGTAGCCTTTGAACCAGTGATGCTAATTTTAGTAACTCTACTCATGCAAAATAAGCACTATTTATATCAATTTATCTATAAAGATAGTCTCTGAATAAGAAACCCAATCTAAAAACATTTTAAACCATGTATGTTTATATTTAACAGATACAATGGAAAATATGAACATTAATTCATCTTCTCAAATAGAACAAAATAGACTTGCTACAAAAATAATAAAGAAATTCAACAAAAAATACATATACTAATTAGTCCAACATTGTTTAAAGGGAAAAATCAACAAAACAAAAAACAAGTGATATAGAACAAAATAATAAAAGAAGTTATCTTTAGACAACAGACATTCATGATTTCAATTTTATTTTGCTTTTATGTATTTTACCATTTGGCTCAATAAAACTCTTTTTAAATAATCTGTACAAAATAAAGACATCTTTTATAGTTTCAAATCATTTTTCAAAATTGTGTTAAGCATAGAAATGAGCAATCACTTATTCTTACCTGGATAGGTATGTTCAAATATAGTTGAAAGAAAAGCCAGACACTTGACTTTCAATTATACAGCTGCCATCCAAATTCTCCTTCAGTTTCTTTTCTATTGTGTATACCAGATGGAATCACATATAACTAAAAATAAAATTAAAATTGGACTCAGTAGAGGTAATTAATAATTACATTTATGTGTATTATAATTTAGATATTATAACTCTTGTTCTAAAATTCTAATTACATTTCTTGTGAGAGTTCAAGAAAGTTAACCAATAATAGGAAAACCATGGTAAAGCATGTTATTTTTTTGAAAAAGCAGAGTAACAGATTGCTAGAAAAGGGCAAAGAGTAAGATTGCTAGATAATGAGTTAAATGTTTTAACTCATGGATATGTTACTATTAAAACAGTGACGGCTGGTTGACAGTATACCTTCTCTCTCCCTCAGGCTGTACGGCAACTCGGCCCAGCTGTCTCCTTCACTTATTAGCTAATGAGACTAACCAAGCGCATACTCTGTCCCTGATTAAGAAGGTGAAACAAAATTGTAGAAAGCACCAATCTATTTTAACTTTCATTTCACTTCAACTGCTATGGAGAAGCATTTGGGGAGCTTTTCCTTCCATTTATTCTCATGCTATAACTAGAACAGACATAGCAGTTCATCAAGATTTTTACATTTTTATTCCAACAGACAAAAAGGAAAAGTCCTTCCAGATGCAACAGCATAAATTATGTCTTCCCTTAATTCCATCATTTCAAATGGACCTCTGACATAAATTCAAATAGCAGAAAAAAAAATTCATAGTATAGTATTTCTTCTTGCCCAAACAGCAAAAACAGTGCTATTTTTTTTGAGAAGGAGGGGGAGCACAAGTACAAAAACATATCTAACTCTTTTGTTCAGCCTCCCTCCATAACTTCAATACAGACCACTGATAAAGCCAGACCTATATTTTTGACTTTTTCAAATTATAGACTAAAGACGGCTCTCAAATACTCTATTTTTGCCTCTTTGTATCTGAGCCATCTGAATATTCTGAAACGATTCCAACTTAGCCAAAATTTTCTTTAGAAGCCTGTTTATCTATTTGTTCACTGTATTCTTTTTCATTTTCTAACATAAGTTTAGCGATAAAGAAAAAAGGCATCTGAGTTTATGAGGCACCAGAGACAAACTCTGAGGCAATAATTCAAGTAAAACAGCTTATCTGGAAGATACTAAGGCAGTAGGGTATAGTCAGATCATCAACAGCATCTGGCAGAGAAGGCAACAATTGTAAAATATGAATTAAAATATGGGCAGGATATATTTTAAGGCCATTTATAGATATTCTATAATTTTAGTGAAAAATCATTTATCTACCCAATGATGCTGCTGTTTATTAAATCATTTTCATGATATGCTCTTAGGATTGACTCTTAGGGTATATAAATGATATGATTCATCTGTATCTTTCCTGAAAATATAAAAGCTGCATTATCACGTACTTCTAGCTTTGGAAATAGATCTGTTCAACCTGAACTTGAAATTTCAAACATGGCACAGCTAAACAGTAACCATGAAATTATGTCACGATTTCCAAAGTGATTAGCCAGGTAATTTTTTTTCTCTTTTGTCTGTTGGGGAAGGAGAAGAAAAAAAGGAGACAAAACTATTTTTTAGCATAATGGCTATTTCCCTATATATTTTATGTGAATGTTAGTCTGACGGCATAAAATAAGAAAGAAATCAGCCAAGATAACAAGTAATTTTGTTTAAAAAAAAAAACTGTTAAAAATCACATTGGAGCAAAGTAAATATTTTCCTTTAAATGGTTAATTCAGCTTATCCCCACAGCTTTTATTTCTGTCTCAGATTGACTGAAATCCACTCTTACTGTGGAAAATACTTCCAACCTAGAATATTTTATGCAATGTGACAGAATAAAGAAGAGCATAAAAATACCCACATCAAAAAACAAGAATGAACTTGTGCCTACTTCTTTCTTCTTGCAGGAAAATGACACATACTCTGAAGTGGATCTTTTATTCCACTGTCTGATATGATTAGATTTGTTTATATAAAGAGCATCTTAAATATTCTTGCAAAAACTGAGATATGCTTATGAGCTGTCTTTTTAAACACATTTTATTTAAAATATAAAATCAATTTCCATGAGAACGATTCCTAAAATGATTCTTAAAATTTTAGTACAAATATATTACTCTCAATCTTATACTATGTTGCCACCATTTATTACAAATTATGAAATTTGAAGAGGTACAAAAATTAAATGAAGCCAACCATTTTTTTTTTTACCAAATGTTCATTCTTTCCAATAGTGTTAATTTAAGAAAGCCATTATAAGCATTGCAATATGACTAGAAGTATCAATTGGTTGATGCAACATTTCTATCTTTAAATATTCCATACACATCAAAACCACCCTAAACAAACAAGCCAGGCTAAAAGATATTCTTATTTGTCATCAAATGAAATAAAGACCACCATGAAACAAAGACCATTATCATGATCTTAAAACTTTTTCAAAATCATTTTACTACTTATTTTTCTTTTTATAACTAGCTCCAAGAATTTAGCAACTAATTTACAAACTAATTTCCAAAATGTTGCAAAAAAAGTTTTCCTGAATATTCATTTCTTATTTATATTATAGGCATCTAAATTCAAAACATGTAAAATCGGATTCTTGGTTCACAATTTTCTTTTTTTTCTTTTTTCTTTCTTCCTCCTGAGACTTTAGTTAAGTAAATACTACAATTCTCATTCTAATTGCTCAAGACAGAAACCATGCATTACTAATCCCTTTTATTTCCCTTACCAGCTACATGCAGTTAAATCAAGAAAAAAATCCAATTATACTCAAACTGATCATTCCATTTTGTTACTTCTTCAAGTTTACTTAATTACCAGGTCATCAGTACTCAACTATGATTTCTCTAACAAGTAATATAACCATATCACCCTCTGGACAAAATTCAAATGACTTAGCATGCCTTAGCATCTTCATCCAACCGCCTTAGCAGTTGTCTTCTCAATGTTTTCTACTCTAATTTTCTAGGCCAAAAGTATAGGATGATTGTCATAAGTGACTTGGGACAATCATTTCCTGTGCATTCTAGTCTTCTCACTGAGGCGGTGACATTCATATAGCCCTAATATACTCCTATGCCCTAGGGAAACTAAAGTTGGAAAATTAACTTAGTTCATTAAAAAAAAATTAATGAAAAATGTTTCATGACAAATATATTTAAGAGATTAGATCTCATAGACAGTGCCTGAGGAACTATGGGCAGAGGTTAATAACATTGTACAGGAGGCAGTGATCAAACCATCCCCAAGAAAAAGAAATGGAAAAAGGCAAAATGGTTGTCTGAAGAGGCCTTACAAATAGCTGAGAAAAGAAGAGAAGCAAAAGGCAAAGGAGAAATGGAAAGATATACCCATCTGAATGCAGAGTTCCAAAGAACAGCAAGGAGAGATAAGAAAGCCTTCCTAAGTGAACAAGGCCAAGAAATAGAGGAAAACAAGAGAATAGGAAGGACTAGAGATCTCTTCAAGAAAATTAGAGATACCAAGGGAACATTTCATGCAAAGAAGGGCACAATGAGGGACAGAAACAGTATGGACCTAACAGAAGAAGAAGATATTAAGATGACGTGGGAAGAATACACAGAAAAACTATACAAAAAAGATCTTCATGACCCAGATTAACCATGATGGTGTGATCACTCACCTAGAGTCTGATATCCTGGAGTGTGAAGCCAAGTGGGCCTTAGGAGGCATCACTACCAACAAAGCTAGTGAAGGAGATAGAATTCCAGCTGAGATATTTCAAATCATAAAAGATGAAGCTGTTAAAGTGCTGCATTCAATATGCCAGCAAATTTGAAAAACTCAGTAGTGGCCACAGGACTGGAAAATGTGAGTTTTCATTCCAATCCCAAAGAAGGGCAACGCCAAAGAATGTTCAAACACATAATTGCACTCATTTCCCCTGCTAGTAAGTGAGTGAGTGAAAGTCGCTCAGTCGTGTCTGACTGTTTGCAATCCCTTGGACTACACAGTCCATGGAATTCTCCAGGCCAGAACACTGGAGTGGGTAGCCATTCCCTTCTCCAAGGTATCTTCCCAGCCCAGGGATAGAACCCACGTTTCCCACATTGCAGACGGATTCTTTACCAGCTGAGCCACCAGGGAATCCCCATGCTAGTAAGGTTATGCTCAAAATCCTTCAAACAAAGTGTCAGCAGTACTTGAACCAAACACTTCCAGATATACAAGCTGGATTTAGAAAAGACAGAGGAACCAGACAACAAATTGCCAGCATCTGTTAGATCATAGCTAAAGCAAGAGAGTTCCAGAAAAACATCTACTTCTGTTTCATTGACTATGCTAAACCCTTTGACTGTGTGGATCTCAATAAACTGTGGAAAATTCTTAAAAAGATGGAAATACCAGACCACCTGACCTGTTTCCTGAGAAACCTGTATGCATGTCAAGAAGCAACAGTTAGAACTGGACGTGGAACAACGGATTGGTTCAAAATTGAAAAGGAGTACATCAAGGCTTATTTAACTTATATGCCGAGTATATAAGCTATTTACTTACATATGTGTGTGTGTGTGTGCACGTGTGTGTGTGAAATGTCACACACACACACAAGCTGGCATCAAGATTTCCAGGAGAAATATCAATAACTTCATATATGCAGATGACACCACCCTTATGGCAGAAAGCAAAGAGGAACTAAAAAGAGCCTCTTGATGAAGGTGAAAGAGGAGAATGAAAAAGCTGGCTTAAAACTCAACATTCAAAAACTGAAGATCATGGCATTTGGTCCCATCACTTCATGGCAAATAGATGGGAAAAAAATGGAAACAGTGACAGACTTTATTTTCTTGGGCTCTGAAATCACTGTGGATGATTACTACAACCATAAAATTAAAAGACACTTGCTCCTTTGAAGAGAAAGTGTGACAAATCTAGCCAGAGTATTAAAAAGCAGAGATATTACTTTGCCGACAAAGGTCTGGATAGTCAAAGCTATGGTTTTTCCAGTAGTCATGTCATGTATGGATGTGAGAGTTTAACCATAAGGAATGCTGGACACTGAAGAATTGATGCCTTTGAATTTTGATTCTGGAGAAGACTCTTGAGAGTCCCTTGGACAACAAGGAGATCAAACCAGTTAATCCTAAAGGAAATCAACCCTGAATATTCATTGGTAGGGCTGATGCTGAATATCCAATACTTTGGCCACCTGATGAAAAGAGCTGACTCATTGGAAAAGACCCTGATGCTGGAAAAATGGTTGGATGGCATCACCAACTCAATGGACATTAGTTTGAGCAAGCCATGGGAGATGGTGACGGACAGGGGAGCCTGCTGTGCTGCAGCCCACGGGGTTGCCAAGAGTCAGACATGACTGAGAGACTGAATAACAACACAAACAAATACTTGTTGAACACCTACTTAAAGTCCAATTGTATTAGTCGTTGTTGCTGTTGTATAGTCACTAGGTCAGGGCCAACTCTTCTGCAGTTCTGTGGACTATAGCCCTCCAGGCTCCTCTGTCGATCGGATTTCCCAGGCAACATTACAAGATTGGGTTGCCATTTCCTTCTCCAGAGGATCTTCCCAACCCAGGGATCAAACCCAAGTCTCCTGCATTGAAGGCAGATCCACCAGGGAAGCCCTGTATTAATCATTAGGGAGAGGAAAATAAGTCTGTACCCTCCTTTGAGTCTGTCAAAGCAATAATGACTATGTTAATGGCAAAATGAGGTATTGAAGAAACAAAGAGAAATTTCAGAAAATTCTTCCTTCAAAAAAGGGAACCTGTGAACCATCAGTTTAGAAGTTGTCCAATGAAGAAATTAGTTGGCAGAGGGAATATCTTAAGCAAAGGTCCATGAACAAGAAAAAACATGCCACCTTGAAGGAATGCTAGTGATTAGTGATTTTGCAATAAAATACTTATGAAATTATTTGTGAGAAATTTTTATAGTAAGATAAGACTATGTCAAGAAGCCTCCTGAATGACATCAAAATTTGGGTTTTATCCTAAAGGTGATATGAATATGATAAAACAGGGAAGTGGTGCAAGGTAAAACACAATGAGGATAGCAAACTATTTCTTAGAAATCTGTGTATATTTGCTAAATGGCAATGCAAAAATAGAAATAGACTCAGGGCATTCATATTTGTAAGATATAAAAGGGGAATGATTCTGGGGATTTAATTTATGTAGGAAGAGAGCTAGACCAAGACAACACTGATCCTGCCCTTTCCTATTCTCAGAGATGTCAGTCTGGACCAAGAATTGACATCATTCCTTATTGTTCCATGTGTACTTTAAGTTATCTACATTCAGTTCTCAGAATGATAAAGCAAAAAGTGATATAAGATGAGATAGGACAAATTATTTCAGAATATCAATTTTAACTTACCAACTTGAAAACAAATTAAATCTAGCTCTTTCCTCTACATTTGACACGGAACTTTTAGCAGAACTTTGAAGCTGTCACCAGCAGGAAAGTTTCCTAATTAGAAGTTGGAGAACAAATATTAAGTTATTCACTCCTGCTGCAATCAGTGGAAAATACAAGCCACTTTCTATGAACTTTTGGTTATTATACTTTTTGGTATAAATAGATTAAAGTAAAGTCTTTGTTCTTTTTAACATTAACTCTTCACAAACTCTGACCTCTCAAATATTTAGATACTCTTATTTAAAACACAGTATAGGCACTAAGATGGATTCAAAGTAGTGATAACTGGCCACAGACTAAAAATTTACTTGCATTAATGAATGATGTATGGTAAAGTGAAATTCATACTGAGCAACTGAGTATGCATAATTATAAAATGTGGAAAGAAAGAAATGAGATAAACCACAGATAGTGCCCAGCACATTAAAATAAAAAGGACCTGGTAATTCAAGACGCTTATCATTACTTACAATGAATTGTTTAAAAGTTCTACATTTCATAATATAAGTAGAGCTATAATACACATATCTTCATGCATAAATATTTGTGCTCACCTTAAGTTATTCCTTTATAATAGCTTCTTGAAAGTTAAATTAATAGGTGAAAAAGTATTTGATTTTTGGAGTATTTTCTTATATACCACCAAGCTGCTTTCTAGAAAGATATACCAAAACAGACTTCCATTAACAGCAAATGATAATGTTAATTTCAAACCACCCTTTCCAGCAATGATCTTTTTTCTCATCTTTTGACAATCTGATTATCAAAAAATTGTCTTTTTCTGAAACATGTACTTCTTTAACTACAAGTGAAGTACAACTTTTATGTTTAATTTACCAAATATTTAATTTATAATTTTATTTTCCTTTTGGTATGCTTTTATTTTTACTTTTTTGTTAATTTTAAATTTACTTGTTTTTTAATTGAAGGAGAAGTGCTTTACAGTATTGATGATTTCTGCCAAACATCAACATGAACCATGCCCCCTCTCTCTTGAACCTCCCTCCCATCTGCCTCCCCATTCCACCTCTCTAGGTTGTTACAGAACCCTGGTTTGAGTTCCCTGAGTCATGAGGTTTTTTGAGATGTTGATGAAAATAAGTCTCAGGACCTTTGAACTTTTTATTTGTTCTGCCTTCATTTCTCCTCTCTCAGATAACTATATTCAATTCCTCCACAGAATTAGGAAGGATTGTTTTTATTTTAAAGTTTCCCCTAATGTCAGTTACATATTTTACATGCAAAATCATATAAGCCACTAATCCTTAAATTAAGACCTTAGCTATGAACTGACACAAAGGTATTAAAGCAACTAAGTCATTATCAAAAATGTCAATAAGCTTTACTTATTTAATGTTACAATTTTATACATCTAGTATAGTTTATAGATTTAATTAGGCTTAATTTTAAACTAGTCACTTTATTTAATCTCCTACACTAGGACTATTTCTAAAACACTGCAAATATGAATTTTAGCACCATTTAGAAACAGAATTTTTCCCAACTATTCCTTTTTTAGGTATTTTCTCTCCTACTTTCATTCTTTCTTCCCTCTCTCCTGCCTTCTTTCTTTCCATTCTTATTTCCTTCCTTCCTTCATCTCAGAAGACAAAAATTATGAGTCACTATTCTTTACTATAGTATTTTCATACATTAAAAACATATTCAGGTAATTAAAGAAACATTTATAAAACACCTATGATAGGGGCCACTCTTAATTTTTAAAAGACCTCATATTACTACCCAAAACTGTAACAGTGTATAAATATATTTCAGTGTGTATGGAAATAGAACACCTATTCAATAAATGCTCTTACTAAGCATTTTTGTAAAGAGTACCACAATAGAGGCTATTCAAATGAAGGGAATCAAGAAACTGTGGTTGAGTCCTTAATGAAAAATTGGACCAGAAAGCATTCATTTACTTGGATTATGTAAAAAGTCATTAGTTTAATTTTTCCAGTCCTGTGGAGTTTACTTTTATTTATGCTAATATCCATGAAATGAGTAATGTATTTAAAGACAAATTTCTGTTAGCTGTGATACAGTGTTCCAATTTTCCACAGTTAAGACAGAGGGTGGGGAGAAGGGTTTTACTAATCCTTGCCTCTATTGTAAATTGATTGCAATGTTACCATCCTTGGATATAATTAAATTAAATTATACAAACACTATTCAATAAAATCTGCAATACCTTCTACAGCAATAAAATTCAGCACAAAAATAAATGTATAAATGTATGTACTGTCAGCCAAATAATTATTTTGCAAGTGAGAAAGTCTCAGAAATGCTATAATCACAAGTATTTTGTAAGATGATTGGTTATGTACCCAGGCCTTTCTTCAGCAATCATTTTCAGTATCGAGGTTTTTTATTCTTTACGTTGTTCTACTACCAAATATTAGTATACCATTTTAAACTCCTGCTCTTTTGCTCAATGGGACTTATATATAATGGTACACATTTAATTTAATGTGGTACACTATAATAGTACACTCTTCATTTAATTAGTATATACATACATTGTGCTTTGCTGCCGTCATCACCACCTCTCACCAAAACAAAAACAAAGGCAAAACAAGGCAAAGACTCATGATAGTGCCCTGGGTTTCCCTTGCAGACCTACACTTCTTTCCTACTTACTGGTAGTTATGTTTGCCTGGGGTTATTCTAGGTCCAGGACTGGCCAATGAATGCACCATAACCCCAGTCATAATTATTCTTGTTCAGGAATGGAAAGTTGGACTAAGTGACAACAAAGAAAATCAAATCAACCCTTTTCTAAAACTATTTAGAAAGAAGCAATCCCTAGTCACTTGAGTTGACTACCTGGGGGATCGAAAGCTAGGTGACTTTGTCCTATGTAAGGTGACATTGCCTTAAAATGTATCCAACTAAACGGAAAACAAACTACGAGAGTGCCTGGATTCAGCCATGTCTGAAACATCATTATAGAACTTTCAATTATGGTAGCCAATATATACATTGTTAAGCTTAACTGAGTTTTAATTGGTTTTCTGTCAAGTACAACCAAATTATCACTCTCAAATATGTTATTTACTAATGTGTAAAAATATTTTATGAAATTTGCATGTGACCTTCCCAAAATTGAGCTAACAGTATAAAATAATTGATGTATTAAAAACAATAAAAATTTTCTGCAAAATTGTTATTCAGCAACTCTCCTGGTGTTCTGAAGGCATCTGTTCTTGAAGCTGAAAAGGGACATAATGTGCCTTCAATAGATTTTTCAGAATTAGCAGAGCAAAACTTATATGCTATAAAATGTTTGGTTTTCTTAGGAAACCATATAATATAGTCTTTCATTAAATTTAGATTGGAGTATTACATTCATCACATCTTTACTTAAAGTCAAGTATAATCTGATTGGTTTAAACAATTACAAATAAACAGATTCAGGATAGATATGAACAATTTAATAAATCTGATGTGCAATAAGAAATGTGGAGCTTTACTAATTAAAAAATTACACAAGATGAATAATATCTCTTCCTGATGAATTAATATTATGGCTTACATGAAAGCTAATAAAAAACTGATTGGCAGCTAAAGAGAATTATTCCAACCTGATTATACTCTAAAAAGGTCCTTTCTTATTTCTTTGATGCTCTTCAGAAAGATACTAGCTAAGTAAATCTTCGGTGCCTTACTAAGTGGTCATAGAAGTTCCTAAAGCAATTACCTGCTTTGACAACTGGAACTTTCAGAGATTTTCACTGTCTGATAAGGATTTGATATCTACTAGGTGGTATCTGAATGACCTATTTAAAAAAAAAAAAAGATGAACTACTGGTGTTTGTAGAATTGGAAAAAAAACCTTTATTTTTATAGGATACCTAAGGATATATAAGATACCTGGGTCACTGTGAAATGAAATTTCACAATTTCATTTTTAAGACTGGGTGTACAAAATATAAGGCACCAAAAACTTCTCCCAAATATCAGCTGTGAAGAAATAAAAGTTTCAGTTACTCAAGTTCACTTCTCTTCACTATTTGTTAAGAAAAAAAGTTTTTTTAAGAAAATCTTATGGCCATTTTCCTTTTTGTTGAATGGGTTTAAATATATTAAACTATCTAAATATTCATGAGTTTGAGCAAACTCCCCAGAGTTACCTGATTCTTCTCTAGAATTTTCTCTCCACTTACCCCCTCTTTTTAGACCTTAGCCCCCATCTCAAACAGAATTCAACAAACTATAATTACCAAAGAAAGAAGTCATGGATTATAAATATGCATTTGGATAAGTCCTTCCCCTGACCCCTATAAAGTAAATATATAAAACACAATAAACAAGAATTTATCCAAACTATAAACATCTTTCTCTTCAGCTTCCTCTGTTACACATTTTCTTCACCAGAAGAGAGACATATCTATCTTGACAAAAAATAAAAAAATATCTCTCTTTCAGTTATTCTTTAGTTACTCTGTGATAAATGAAGACAGTTTCCTATCTGTAAGCAAAGGAGATTGCAATCATCTCATCTGAGCCTAATTTCCCAAGATACAAGATCCCAAAACTCACTGATATGATTTAGCATAGATATAGCAAATGTTTTCTTGGTTCACAGATTTACCAGAATAGTAAAAGGTGTGGAAATGTCAACATAATTAGGTCAAATCTAATTTTACTTGACAATTACATATTCTGTAGGTAACTTAAGAATCTGCCTGCAATTCAGGAGACCTGAGCTTGATCCCTAGGTCGGGAAGATCCCCTGGAGAAGGGAATAGCTACTCATATTCCAATATTCTTGCCTGGAGAATTGCTTGGACAGAGGAGCCTGGTGGGCTACAGTCCATGGGGTCACAAAGAGTCAAACAGGACTGAGCAACTAACACTTTCACTTTCACATTAGGTCAAAGTAACTTACAGAGCAGTTGCAACAAAATGCCTGTAACACCTGTTCTCCCTCTCTTCTGGAGTATTTTCAAAGAAGTTATGTATGAGAGCACTTTCAAAACTATAAAGCACTATACAAACAGGAGATCTTGTTACTAAGCCAAAAAGAGATGCATTCAGGAACCATTTATGATGTGCTGAAAAGGTAACATTTACAACCAAATTTCCCTTTTCTAACAAGTGAGGTCAAAGTCCACACATGCATGGAAACTTGCAAAGATATGTCATTAGAATTCAACACTGAGCATAGAAAATAGAAAATCATGTAACAATAGCTATGTCTAATTTGCAAGCTGTGAGTATTTGGAAGAAGTAAATATTAAAGATCAGTTTTTTGATGCTCCTAATCTATTACAGGGAAAGTGCTAGTATTAGCCACAGCAGGTCACTCCTCTGGAGCACTCCGATGTTGTTGTTTAGTCACACAGTTGCATCCAACTCTTTGTGACCCCATGGACTACAGCATGCCAGGCTTCCCTGTCCTACAATATCTCCTGGAGTTTGCTCAAACTCATGTCCATCGAGTCAGTGATGCCATCCATCTCATCCTCTGTTGCCTCCTTCTCCTGCCTTCAGTCTTTCCAACGAATCAGCTCTTCTTTTCCAATGAATCAGCTCTTCATATCAAGTGGCCAAAGTATTGGAGCGTCTTACGACCAGGTAAAACTGAAGCACTTACGACCAGATAAAACTGGGCAAACCAGTCTTCATCTCTTTGGTATGCATGAAGACATTTAAGATCAAATCATATCAGTACATTCTCTTAGGCAAAGAAGACTTCACTGAAAACAGCCGACAAAGATGATATTACCAAGACCACATCCTCTCAATGTTTTACTGAAACCACTCAACAACAAAAAAGTTTAAATGAAAGAAACAAAAGCCTTCCCATTTCCTAGACTGAGGCAAAAGGGAAACAGTGACCAGCTACTTGTTTAATAGATTTGCCTCTCTCCAAAATACAACTGAAAAGTTTATGGTAATCAGACTGCTAAGTCGGTTTAGTCGTGTCCAGCTCTTTGAGACCATATAAACTGTAGCCCACCAGGCTCCTTTGTCCATGGGATTTTCCAGGCAAGAATACTGCAGTGGGTTCCCATTTACTTCTCCAGAGGATCTTCCTGACCCACAGATCGAAACTGTGTCTCCTGCAGCTCCTGAACCACAGGCAGATTCTGTATCACTGAGCTTACTGGGAAGCCCCCAGTAATCAGAATGTGATGTTATATTAAGATGTTCTTTCCTCATCTCTCAGCAGTTTTATTTATCCAATGAACATTTATTGAAAACCTACTCGGTGCTTGGCACTGGGGATACAGGTGAAGAAATAGTGCTTTGAATCTAGTAGAGGAATCAGACATGTGGACATATTATAACTTGTTATTATAAAAGCTAAAATAGATGTCATCTTATTAGGACCTTGGGTCTAACTTAATTCTTAATTTCTAAATAGTAATCTATTTAGACTAGGTTAGTCACTGATGATAAGAAATATTTTACGTTCTTCTAACCTTTCAAATTATTTTCAATGGTATGACTACATTTTATTTTCAAAACAACCCCTTCCCATATGTAGGACTGTTTCTTTATTTGGCCAAAAAAAAAAAAAAAATCAATACAGTCGATAATGAGAGATATATTAGAAGCATCAGAATCAAGACTGCAACTCAGGAATTTTTTTTTTTTTTTTAATAAATTTATTTATTTTAGTTGGGGGCCAATCACTTCACAACATTGCAATAGTTTTTGCCATACATTGACATGAATCAGCCATGGGTTTACATGTGTTCCCCCTCCTGGACCCCCCACCCACCTCCCTCCCCATCCCATCCTTCTGGATCATCCCATTGCCCCGGCCCTGAGCCCTTGTCTCATGCATCGAACATGGAATGGTGTTCTGTTTCACATATGATAATATACATGTTTCAATGCTATTCCCCCCGAACGTCCCACCCTCACCTTCTCCCTCAGAGTCCATAAAATTGTTCCATGCATCTGTGTCTCTTATTCTGTCTCGCATATAGGGTTATCGTTACCATCTTTCAAATTCCATATATATGCATTAGTATACTGTATTGTTGTTTTTCTTTCTGGCTCACTTCACTCTGTATAATGGGCTCCAGTTTCATCCATCTCAGTAGAACCGATTCAAATGTATTTTTTTTAATGGCTGAGTAATATTCCATTGTGTATATGTACCACAGCTTCCTTATCCATTCGTCTGCTGATGGACATCTAGGTTGCTTCCATGTCCTGGCTATTGTAAACAGTGCTGCGATGAACATTGGGGTACACGCGTCTCTTTCAATTCTGGTTTCCTCGGTGTGTATGCCCAGCAGTGGGACTGCTGGGTCATATGGCAGTTCTATTCCCAGTTTTTTAAGGAATCTCCACACTGTTCTCCATAGTGGCTATACTAGTTTGCATTCCCACCAACAGTGTAAGAGGGTTCCCTTTTCTCCACACCCTCTCCAGCATTTATTGCTTGTAGACTTTTGGATAGCAGCCATTCTGACTGGTGTGAAATGATACCTCATTGTGGTTTTGATTTGCATTTCTCTAATAATGAGTGATGTTGAGCATCTTTTCATGTGTTTGTTAGCCATCTGTATGTCTTCTTTGGAGAAATGTCTGTTTAGTTCTTTGGCCCATTTTTTGATTGGGTCGTTTATTTTTCGGGAATTCAGCTGCAGAAGTTGCTTGTATATTTTTGAGATTAATTGTTTGTCTGTTGCTTCATTTGCTATTATTTTCTCCCATTCTGAAGGCTGTCTTTTCACCTTGTTTATAGTTTCCTTTGTTGTGCAAAAGCTTTTAATTTTAATTAGGTCCCATTTGTTTATTTTTGCTTTTATTTCCAATATTCTAGGAGGTGGGTCATGGAGGATCCTGCTGTGATTTATGTCGGAGAGTGTTTTGCCTATGTTTTCCTCTAGGAGTTTTATTGTTTCTGGTCTTACATTTAGATCTTTAATCCATTTTGAGTTTATTTTTGTGTACGGTGTTAGGAAATGTTCTAGTTTCATTCTTTTACAAGTGGTTGACCAGTTTTCCCAGCACCACTTGTTAAAGAGATTGTCTTTTCTCCATTGAATATTCTTGCCTCCTTTGTCGAAGATAAGGTGTCCATAGGTGCGTGGGTTTATCTCTGGGCTTTCTATTTTGTTCCATTGATCTATATTTCTATCTTTGTGCCAGTACCATACTGTCTTGATGACTGTGGCTTTGTAGTAGAGCCTGAAGTCAGGCAGGTTGATTCCTCCAGTTCCATTCTTCTTCCTCAAGATTGCTTTGGCTATTCGAGGTTTCTTATATTTCCATACAAATTGTGAGATGATTTGTTCTAGTTCTGTGAAAAATACCATTGGTAGCTTGATAGGGATTGCATTGAATCTATAGATTGCTTTGGGTAGTATACTCATTTTCACTATATTAATTCTTCCAATCCATGAACACGGTATATTTCTCCATCTGTTTGTGTCCTCTTTGATTTCTTTCATCAGTGTTTTATAGTTTTCTATATATAAGTCTTTTGTTTCTTTAGGTAGATATATTCCTAAGTATTTTATTCTTTTTGATGCAATGGTGAATGGTATTGTTTCCTTAATTTCTCTTTCTGTTTTCTCATTATTGGAGTATAGGAATGCAAGGGATTTCTGTGTGTTAATTTTATATCCTGCAACTTTACTATATTCATTGATCAACTCTAGTAATTTTCTAGTAGAGTCTTTAGGATTTTCTATGTAGAGAATCATGTCGTCTGCAAACAGTGAGAGTTTTACTTCTTCTTTTCCTATCTGTATTCCTTTTATTTCTTTTTCAGCTCTGATTGCTGTGGCCAAAACTTCCAAAACTATGTTGAATAGTAGTGGTGAAAGTGGGCATCCTTGCCTTGTTCCTGACTTTAGGGGAAATGCTTTCAATTTTTCACCATTGAGGATAATGTTTGCTGTGGGTTTGTCATATATAGCTTTTATTATGTTGAGATATGTTCCTTCTATTCCTGCTTTCTGGAGGGTTTTAATCATAAATGGATGCTGAATTTTGTCAAAGGCTTTTTCTGCATCTATTGAGATAACCATATGGTTTTTTTCTTTCAATTTGTTAATGTGGTGTATTACATTGATTGATTTGCGGATGTTAAAAAAACCTTGCATTCCTGGGATAAAGCCCACTTGGTCATGATGTATGATCTTTTTAATATGATGTTGGATTCTGTTTGCTAGAATTTTATTAAGGATTTTTGCATCTATGTTCATCAGTGATATTGGCCTGTAGTTTTCCTTTTTTGTGACATCTTTGTCTGGTTTTGGAATTAGGGTGATGGTGGCCTCATAGAATGAGTTTGGAAGTTTACCATCTTCTGCAATTTTCTGGAAGAGTTTGAGTAGGATAGGTGTTAGCTCTTCTCTAAATTTTTGGTAGAATTCCGCTGTGAAGCCGTCTGGTCCTGGGCTTTTGTTTGCTGGAAGATTTCTGATTACAGTTTCGATTTCCGTGCTTGTGATGGGTCTGTTAAGATCTTCTATTTCTTCATGGTTCAGTTTTGGAAAGTTATACTTTTCTAAGAATTTGTCCATTTCTTCCAAGTTGTCCATTTTATTGGCATATAGCTGTTGGTAGTAGTCTCTTATGATCCTTTGTATTTCTGTGGAGTCTGTTGTGATCTCTCCATTTTCATTTCTAATTTTGTTGATCTGATTCTTCTCCCTTTGTTTCTTGATGAGTCTGGCTAATGGCTTATCAATTTTGTTTACCTTCTCGAAAAACCAGCTTTTAGTTTTGTTGATTTTTGCTATGGTCTCTTTTGTTTCTTTTGCATTTATTTCTGCCCTAATTTTTAAGATTTCTTTCCTTCTACTGACCCTGGGGTTTTTCATTTCTTCCTTCTCTAGTTGCTTTAGGTGTAGAGTTAGTTGATTTATTTGATTTTTTTCTTGTTTCTTGAGGTACGCCTGTATTGCTATGAACCTTCCCCTTAGTATTGCTTTTACAGTGTCCCATAGGTTTTGGGTTGTTGTGTTTTCATTTTCATTCGTTTCCATGCATAATTTTATTTCTTTTTTGATTTCTTCTGTGATTTGTTGGTTATTCAGAAGGGTGTTGTTTAGCCTCCATATGTTGGAACTTTTAATAGTTTTTTTCCTGTAATTGAGGTCTAATCTTACTGCATTGTGGTCAGAGAAGATGGCTGGGATGATTTCAATTTTTTTGAATTTACCAAGGCTAGATTTATGGCCCAGGATGTGATCTATCCTGGAGAAAGTTCCATGTGCACTTGAGAAAAAGGTAAAATTGATTGTTTTGGGGTGGAAACTCCTGTAAATATCAATTAAATCTAATTTGTCTATTGTATCATTTAAAGTTTGTGTTTCCTTGTTAATTTTCTGTTTAGTTGATCTATCCGTATGCGTGAGTGGAGTATTAAAGTCTCCCACTATTATTGTGTTATTGTTAATTTCCCCTTTCATACTTGTTAGTATTTGCCTTATATATTGTGGTGCTCCTATGTTGGGTGCATATATATTTATGATTGTTACGTCTTCTTCTTGAATTGATCCTTTGATCTTTATGTAGTGTCCTTCTTTGTCCCTTTTCACATCCTTTATTTTAAAGTCTATTTTATCTGAAATGAGTATTGCGACTCCTGCTTTCTTTTGGTCTCCGTTTGCATGGAATATGTTTTTCCATCCTTTCACTTTCAGCCTGTGTGTGTCTCTAGTTTTGAGGTGGGTCTCTTGTAGACAGCATATATAGGGGTCTTGTTTTTGTATCCATTCAGCAACCCTTTGTCTTTTGGTTGGGGCATTCAACCCATTTACATTTAAGGTAATTATTGATAAGTATGATCCCGTTGCCATTTACTTTGTTGTTTTGAGTTCGTGTTGAAACATCCTTTCTGTGTTTCCTGTTTAGAGAAGATCCTTTAGCATTTGCTGGAGAGCTGGTTTGGTGGTGCTGAATTCCCTCAGCTCTTGCTTGTCTGTAAAGCTTTTGAATTCTCCTTCATATCTGAATGAAATCCTTGCTGGGTACAGTAATCTGGGTTGTAGATTATTCTCTTTCATTACTTTAAGTATGTCCTGCCATTCCCTTCTAGCCTGAAGGGTTTCTATTGAAAGATCAGCTGTTATCCTTATGGGGATCCCCTTGTGTGTTATTTGTTGTTTTTCCCTTGCTGCTTTTAATATTTGTTCTTTGTGTTTGATCTTTGTTAATTTGATTAATATGTGTCTTGGGGTGTTTCGCCTTGGGTTTATCCTGTTTGGAACTCTCTGGGTTTCTTGGACTTCTGTGACTATTTCTTTCCTCAATTTAGGGAAATTCTCAACTATTATCTCCTCGAGTATTTTTTCATGGCCTTTCCTTTTATCTTCTTCTTCTGGGACTCCTATGATTCGAATGTTGGGGCGTTTCATATTGTCCCAGAGGTCCCGGAGGTTTTCCTCATTTCTTTTGATTCTTTTTTCTTTTTTCCTCTCTGCTTCGTTTATTTCCATCATTCTATCTTCTACCTCACTTATCCTATCTTCTGCCTCCGTTATTCTACTGTTGGTTCCCTCCAGAGTGTCTTTTATCTCCTTTATTTCATTAT
The DNA here is from genome assembly GCF_054371585.1 of Giraffa tippelskirchi. NCBI lineage: Eukaryota > Metazoa > Chordata > Mammalia > Artiodactyla > Giraffidae > Giraffa > Giraffa tippelskirchi. Next base: position 70,911,244 of record NC_137277.1, read on the forward strand.
TCATTCTATATTGATTCCTTTTTATTTCTTCTAAGTCCTTGATAAACATTTCTTGCATCTTCTCAATCTTTGTCTCCAGGCTATTTATCTGTAACTCCATTTTGCTTTCAAGATTTTGGATCATTTTTATTATCCTTATTCTAAATTCTTTTTCAGATAGATTCCCTATCTCCTCCTCTTTTGTTTGGCTTTGTGGGCATTTCTCATTGTCCTTTACTTGCTGAGTATTTCTCTGTCTTTTCATCTTGTTTAGATTGCTGTGTTAGGCGTGGCCCTTCTGTATTCTGGTAGTATGAAGTTCCTCTTTGTTGTGGAGGTTCCTCACTGCGGTTGGGGTTGGACAGGTGGCTTGTCAAGGCTTCCTGGTTGGGGGAGCTTGTGTCGGTGTTCTGGTGGGTGGAGCTGGATTTCTGCTCTCTAGAGTGTAATGGAGTGACCAGTATTAATTTTTGAGATGTCTATGGATTTGGTGTGCCTCTGGGCAGCCTGTATATTGATGCTCAGGTCTATGTTCCTGCGTTGCTGGAGAATTTGCGTGGTATGTCTTGCTCTGGAACTTATTGTCTCTTGGGTGGAGCTTGGTTTCAGTGAATTTATGGAGGCTATTGGATGGTCTCTTATTAATTAATGTTTCCCCTGGCTTTCAGTCTTATTCTTGCAGTAGCCTCAAGACTTCTCCTTCCATACAGCCTCAATAATAAAACTTTTAGGTTAATGGTGAAAAGATTCTCCACAGTGAGGGATACCCAGAAAAGTTCACTGAGTTACATGGAGAGATGAGGTGGGGGGGGGGTGGGTTGAGGTGACCAGGAGGGGAAGAGGGGAATTCAAATGTGGAGAGAGCAATCTAGCCAGTAAGCACTTCCCTCTGTGCTTTCCACAGTTTGAACCCTCAGAGTGGTTCACAGAGATACATAGAGAGGGGGGAGGAAGGTAACAGAGGTGAGCATGAGTAGAAAGGGAGGAATTAAGAGGGGAGAGAGAGATCTGGGCAGTATCCTGTTCCTGAAGTGTTCTCCGGTACCCAGAACACCCTCAGAGATTCACAGAATTGGGTTGAGAAGAGAAGGAGGAGGGTGGGAGATAGAGGTTCCCTGAGGGAGAAGAAAGAGCATCAATAGGGGGAGAGAGTGATCAGGCCAGTGATCACACTCCTGAGTAAAAATGGGTCCTAAAGATTGGGTTCTTAAATGTACAAAATTGATATCAAATATGTAAAACAAAGATTAAAAATCTAGAGTAGAGGTTAGACTCTTATAAAACTTACAATATAAAAAAAAAGAAGAAAGGAAACAGTGTAAAAAGAAAAAAAACAGTAAAACAGTAAAAAAAGAAACAGTAAAAAAAATGTAGAACAGGAAAAAAACATTAAAAAAAGAAAACACAAAAGGTATAAGATATATGTATGTAGTTTGCTTCAAAAATAGGGTTTTTTTTTTTTTGCAAGTTAATAGTGGGTTATGAAAATGAAAGTTAAAGGTGTAATAGAGGACTTGAAGAAAAAGGAAAGAAGAGAGAAAAAAAAATTTTTTTTTTTAATTAAAAAAAAAAAAAGTAAAAAATATATATATCCCAGACTTTCTCTGGAGCTGTTGTGAGCAGTGTGGGATCTGCTCAGTTTTAGATAGATCCTTATTCCTGCTTATACTTTTCAAGATCTATAGGTCCTTTTCAATGCAGTCGGTATTAACTACAGGGATCTTAATCTGTTGGCCTGTCCCTTCCAAAGCGCTTCCCTCTGTTTATTTGGCTTCTGTTTGGAGATCTCTTCAGTATCTAATTTCCGCCCTGCAACAAAGCGGTGGACGTGATCTCTTTAGGTTCGCTTGTTCAATCGTGCTGTGGGGAGGAAGGAACACTGCAATTCTGGCGTGTGTGTGGTAAGCTCGCAGTGTCTCGGCCGCACTGGGTTCGCCCCCTGCTCACGGCGTGTGTGCTTTCCCCGTCTACCCTGCTCAGGCTTCAGGTTACTCGGCCGGGGAGCGGGCCCTGAGCTGCGTGCACTTCCCAGGTCTAAGCCGCTCAGGTTCAGGCTCCCGGTTACTCCACAAAGGCGCAGACTCGGTTTCGCCCGCGGCTTGTGCCGTTCCCGGTCGGAGCTGCCCAGGCGGCCAGGAGTTTGGCGAGGGCGCTCTTCCCTGTTGGGGCGGTGCGGCTTATCACCTCCCTGGTCCCCGCCTCGGTTTACAGGCGCGCCCGGCTCCGGTGTGCTTTGTGTCGGTTCTGGGGAGCTGGTCTCTGGCTGCGACCCTCCCGGCGGCTGTCGACCCTCCGGGATCTCAGGCAGTCTTTGCTTAGAAACTGGGAGCCTGTTTGCAGTTTGGTAGGGGGTGCCCTCTCTGGAGCCGAGTTTGCCCCTTTCCGGCTCTGGCGGGCCCCGCCTGCCCGCTGTGTCCGGCGGGGGATGGGGCGGTCCGCAGCCGGCTAGCTCTCCTCTGGTATCGCTCAGTCCTTTGTTCTGTGAGCGGGCCGGCAGTGCCTTAGAGTTGGGCTTTTCGCGGGATAGTTCTTTCTCTCTCGCTGTCCCACAGTTTAGGTTACTATCTCACGTTAGCTCCCTCAGATTGCCCTCGGGGCACTCGGGCCCGGTCCTTACCCTAGGCAATGCCGCCCGCTCCTCTCCGTTCAGCCCCCACTTGCTGGTGGCGGATGATGCGAGCGTCTGGGGTTCTTTGCTGGGAGTTGCTTTAGGCACGTAATCTGTGGATTTTATTTATTTTTTCCTCCCAGTTACGTTGCCCTCCGAGATAAAAAATCCTCCCCCACACCCGCCAGTGAGAGGGTTTCCTGGTGCTTGGAAATTCCTCCTCTTTTACGACTCCCTCCCCGGGACGGGTCTCCGTCCCTAACTCTTTTGTCTCTCTTTTTATCTTTTATAATTTCTCCTACCTCTTTTGAAGATAATGCGCAGTTTTTGTGGAAGCCTGAAGTCCTCAGCCAGCCTTCAGAAGTAGTTTTGTGAAGTTTGGTCAGCGTTTAGATGTTCTTTCGATACATTTGTGGAGGAGAGAGTGGTCTCCCCGTCCTATTCCTCCGCCATCTTATCCCCGCCCTCTAGTGAGGTCTTTACAACCTCCAGACATTCTTTTGATTCATTGGAGAGGATATAACTCCACCGCTGACACTGGCAAGCAGGTACTCTTTCTGCCCCCTTCTGATGCCTATGTCAGAAGCTTTCTCTATCTCCTTTATACTTTAATAAAACATTATTATACCAAAGCTCTGAGCGACCAAGCCTCGTCTCTGGCCCCAGATTGAATTCTTCTCCGGAGGCCCTGCAACTCAGGAATTTTGACTATTTTCTTTTCATGACTAGAGGATAACACATCTAGTTTGCAAGCTAAAATCCTGTGTGCTAATTATCATTTTATTTCACACATTTTTGGTGAACTATAAATTTTTATTGATAATACTAGAAAAGAAAATCTCTTCCCCATTGTCGCTAAAGCATGTTTTTCTGAGAAAATTATCCTAAGCTACGAATTGCTCATTATCAAATGAAATGATGATGAAATTTATTTTTGTCTATTAGAACTTGCCAAGAAAACTTTCTACAGAAGAAAACAGACACAGTGTGAAGTCTGAAAGAATATATTAGGTGCTTATACACAATGAAAATTGTTCCCTAATAAAGGATACCATACTTTTCAACCTACTTACATCTTGCCAGGTGAATTATAAGTACAGCAATCATGGGCTTACTGTATATCTGAATTAGATAAAAACTGCATCACTTTCTTCATGCTTGGTCCATAGTAAATCCTCAATAGATACATGGGAAAGATTTAGGCAAGAAATGGCAAAAAAAAAAGAGTGCTAAAAGAAAAATCTTATCAATAAGTCATCAAGTTCCATTGTGCCCAAAATCAAACACATTAGAAAACAGCAACAATAATAAAATCACACACACACATACACACAGCTAAATAGAAGCAACACATACATTTAAAGACAAACTTGTCTCACATTTAAAAAACCCTGACTCTGCTTTTTGCCAGTGCTACCTGTAGTCTCTGAGTATCTGCCTAGGGAATTGGCTGCTGCTGTTGCTAAGTCACCTCAGTCGTGTCCAACTCTGTGCGACCCCATAGACTTGGCAGATAAGGAATTTATCCAAGATAGAGACAACACTCTGGGATGCAATCTTTATCACCTGTTAAACCTGAAAGAGCATTACCTACTCATAGATGTCACCATGATCGAATAAGTTTAACTCCCTTTGGAAGCTGTTTATATATTTGAAGCCCTACCTATGGGCTGAAATAACCCATAAAGCAGTAAATGAAAATTAAGCTGGAAAGAAAAATGTGTGAATTAAATTAGGGGGATGATAAATAAAATATGCAATGAGAGTCGAGAAAGGCCTCTAAAACTCAGTGAGGAACAATTATTTCTCATTTATTACTGATCGTTTCATCAAGGCCAAAATACACGGAGGGTCAACTGTGAGCAACACACTGGGCTAGTGTTTTGCACTCCCAACCACTGTACTCCTTGTGCCAAAGTAATTTCTCACTATATGCAAACCAGCCATCTGTTTCTCCCCAAGTGCCTGCCATGCCTTTAAATCCCATCTCTGAGGATCCTGCACTCATCGTCCTGGCTAAAAGTGTAACCTACCAGGAAGCATTTGGCATAACTCTGAGCCTTTGAGGAGACCAGAGTGAGCATTTGAGCTGAAACTATGTCTTCTAAGGCGCAAGTGGGGACCTCGTGTAAAAGCTCCACGTAAACAAAGCAACAGTGGGTTACCTGGACCAAGAACATGCTCTAGACTCTGAGCTCTGACAGGAAGAGAATCGGACTATTTGGAGCAGAAAATAAGACACAGGGAGAAGATGCTTAATAGATGTCATGAGGCAATATAACTTATGAAAAATAACGACTAAGAGGGATCAGAAACTGAGTCAGAAGAAAGGAGAGAAATATAAAAAGACAGGAGGTTAGTAGGGGCAAGAAAAGCAGACTCCATTCCGGCAGCAGAGAATCAACTCTGTCACTAGGTGGCAGAGAGGGAATCTGCTCAGAGCTGTACTGGTTGCTTTGCATTTCTGACTCTGAATCCATTTTCCCTGGTTCCCCTTAACAGCTGGACACATGACTAGGACTTCTGTCTTCTTCATTCCTAAATATAACCTTACTGAGGAAACTCGAGTGAGCCTTTCCTTGCATCAGTTCAGTTCAGTTGCTCAGTCATGTCTGACTCTTTATGGCCCCATGAACCACAGCACGCCAGGCCTCCCTGTCCATCACCAACTCCCGGAGCTTACCCAAACTCATGTCCATTGAGTAGGTGATGCTATCCAGCCATCTCATCCTCTGTCATCCCCTTCTTCCTTGCATCAAAAGAACCTAATTCTTGTGTCTGGGCTCCAGAGTCACTTAAGGAATGAATCTTAAAACTACAAATGAACAAAACTTCACCATATATAATATAGTACAAATGATATTTTTACTGTATAAAATTAATACATTCTCAAAACAGTAATGCGGAAGAAGCTGAAGTTGAATGGTTCTATGAAGACCCACGAGACCTTTTAGAACTAACACCCAAAAAAGATGTCCTTTTCATTATAGGGGACTGGAATGCAAAAGTAGTCAAGAAACACCTGGAGTAACAGGCAATTTGGCCTGGGAGTACAGAATGAAGCAAGGCAAAGGCTAATAGAGTTTTGCCAAGAAAACACACTGGTCATAGCAAACACCCTCTTCCAACAAACCAAGAGAAGACTCTACACATGGACATCATCAGATGACCAACATCGAAATCAGACTGATCATATTCTTTACAGCCAAAGATGGAGAAGCTCTACACAGTCAACAAAAACAAGACCAGGGGCTGACTGTGGCTCAGATCATGAACTCCTTATTGCCAAATTCAGACTTAAATAGAACAAAGTAAGGAAAACCACTAGACCATTCAGGTATGACATAAATCAAATCCCTTATGATTATACAGTGGAAGTGAGAAATAGATTTAAGGGACTAGATCTGATAGACAGAGTGCCTGATGAACTATGGACAGAGGTTCGTGACACTGTACAGGAGACAGGGATCAAGATCATCCCCATGGAAAAGAAATGCAAAAAAGCAAAATGGCTGTCTGAGGAAGCCTTACAAATAGCTGTGAAAAGAAGAGAAGCCAAAAGCAAAGGAGAAAAGGAAAGATATGCCCATTTGAATGCAGAGTTCCAAAGAATAGCAAGGAGAGATAAGAAAGACTTCCTCAGTGATCGATGCAAAAAAATAGAGGAAAACAATAGAATGGGAAAGACTAGAGATCTCTTCAAGAGAATGAGAGATACCAAGGGAACATTTCATACAAAGATGGGCTCAATAAAGGACAGAAATGGTATGGACCTGACAGAAGCAGAAGATATTAAGAAGAGGTAACAAGAATATACAGAAGAACTGTACAAAAAAGATCTTCACAACCTACATAATCACGATGGTGTGATCACTCACCTAGAGTCAGACATCCTGGAATGTGAAGTCAAGTGGGCCTTAAAGCATCACTACAAACAAAGCTAGTGGAGGTGATGGAATTCCAGTTGAGCTATTTCAAATCCTCAAAGATGATGCTGTGAAAGTGCTGCACTCAATATGCCAACAAATTTGGAAAACTCAGCAGTGGCCACAGGGCTGGAAAAGGTCAATTTTTATGTCAGTCCCAAAGAAAGGCAATGCCAAAGAATGCTCAAACTACCGCACAATTGCACTTATCTCACACGCTAGTAAAGTAATACTCAAAATTCTCCAAGCCAGGCTTCTGCAATACATGAACCGTGAACTTCCAGATGTTCAAGCTGGTTTTAGAAAAGGCAGAGGAATCAGAGTTCAAATTGCCAACATCCACTGGATCATCGAAAAGGCTAGAGAGTTCCAGAAAAGCATCTATTTCTGCTTTATTGACTATGCCAAAGCCTTTGACTGTGTGGATCACTATAAACCAGAAAATTCTTCAAGAGATGGGAATAGCAGACCACCTGACCTACCTCTTCAGAAATCTGTACACAAGTCAGGAAGCAACAGTTAGAAATGTACTTGGAACAACAGACTGGTTCCAAAGAGGAAAAGGAGTACATCAAGACTGTATATTGTCACCATGCTTATTTAACTTATATGCAGAGTACATCATGAGAAACTCTGGGCTGAATGAAGGACAAGCTGGAATCAAGATTGCTAGGAGAAATATCAATAACCTCAGATATGTAGATGACACCACCCTTATGGCAGAAAGTGAAGAAGAACTACAGAGCCTCTTGATGAAAGTGAAAGAGGAGAGTGAAAAAGTTGGCTTAAAGCTCAACATTCAGAAAACTAAGATCATGGCATCCAGTCCCATCACTTCATGGCAAACAAATGGGGAAACAGTAAAAACAATGGCTGACTTTATTTTCTTGGGCTCCAAAATATCTGCAGATGGTATAACTGCTGCCATGAAATTAAAAGATGCTTACTCCTTGGAAGGAAAGTTATGACCAACCTACACAGCATATTAAAAAGCAGAGACATTACTTTGCTGACAAAGGTCTGTCTCATCAAGGCTATGGTTTTTCACGTATGGATGTGAGGGTTGGACTATAAAGAAAGCTGAGCACCAAAGAATTGTTGGTTTTGAACCGTGGTGTTGGCGAAGACTCTTGAAAGCCCCTTGGACTGCAAAGATATCCAACATGTCCATCCTAAAGGAGATCAGTCTTGAGTGTTCACTGGAAGCACTGATGTTGAAGCTGAAACTCCAATACTTTGGCCACCTGATGAGAAGAGCTGACTCATTTGAAAAGACTCTGATGCTAGGAAAGACTGAAGGCAGGAGGAGAAGGGGATGAAAGAGGATGAGATGATTGGATGGCATCACCGACTCAATGGAGATGAGTTTGAGTAGACTCCCAGAATTGGTGATGGACAGGGAGCCCTGGCGTGCTGCAGTCCATGGGGTCTAGAAGAGTCAGACACTACTGAGCGACTGAACTAAACTGAACTGAATGAAAAGGAAAAAGAGTTACACAAATTAACATAGCTCAAGTCATTGGAAATAATGTACTATCCAAAAAAGAAAATATGCCTACATTTTGTAGACATCTGTTCTCCTATAGCTAATTCAAAGCAAAAACAAACAAACAAATCTGTGCTATGATTTTTTATTCTTCATTAGAATAATAAAGCAAGCAATTTAGCTATGTCTTCTGTGTTTTCTTTGTTATGTGTAAAACATTTTTTTAAATCAAGGCTAAATGAAATGTATTCATAGACTGTATCAATATGGCAAAAATATAATACATTATTTTCAATTTTAGGCATCTCCCAACACCAGATAGACCAGACATTTTTCCTAGATTATCTTTATTTACGTATTAGATTTTACTTTCCTATATTATAAAAATTAGACGCAGAATTTTTACTATACTTAAAAATCGTATCTTGCAGTTGGGAAGAAGGAAGGAATATGAGAAAAAGGGAAACAGAGTGTCAACAGGGAGAAGAGAGGATAGTCTATAGAAAGAATGTAAAGGAGAGATACAAGGATGCAACGAGGAGAGAATGGAGTCAGGGGACAAATGGTTACAGCGTGCCTTGGAGCATCACCACATCCTCACTCCAGGCTTCATGTCAGGTTCCTGTACAGCCACTCCAGAGCCAAAGTACAGAAGGGAAGAGAGCAAACAGGCTTTCCATTTCTCACTCATTCATGTTGGTCACTCGTCTTACTGCCTGAAGGTCATGCCAATCGCTCTGACTCGCCATCTCCTCCCTCCCGAAGCTGCCCACTTTGGGAAGAGGACACAGACGCCCACATTCCTAGTCATGTAGCTCTTCTCTAGGCTTCAATATATAACTGTTACAAACTTAGCACCTGATCTGGGTTCCTAGGATAATACTGTACTTCTGTCACACCTCTAGAACTAAAACTTGACAAATAAATCCTATTTTATGACATGGGGTCACCTAGACTTCAAAATAAAAGCAAAACAACAAACAAACACCTGTGAAAGCCCAGGGAACACATGTATTAAGCACCATCTGATTCTCCACAGCTGTGCCAGACCCACAAGTTGACGCTCCCTGTTGCTTCATCCTGAACTCCTGGAGCTAATCCATTTTCTCAAAAGTGCCTGGAGGCTGTCTAAGGTAACCTTGGACACCATGGTTCTGTCCACTCACTGGAACTCCACTGTCTACCCTATGGTTGAGGCAACTTCCTCAGCCCCTGCCCTTTCCTTTACCCTTCCCAGTCAGTTCACACAAACACTAAGAGAAAAATCTAAACTAAAATTCATTTATTTAAACAATATTTATTGAGAGTTGGGGATATGTCCAGACAGTAGTGATACAGTGATGAACATGACAGATTACCAGTCCTCAAATAATTTATGTTCTATTTATCTGCATATATAAACTAAAATCTAACTACATACAAAGGTAATCATTGTCTGTTTGTTACTACAATATATAAAAACCTGTGAGCTCTCTTCCTAGGGACAGACTGCTCCAAATTAGTTGGGTTTCATTTGAACATGCTGAAGTTCAATGAAGCTGGTACTCTGAACATGCTGTTTGGGATGTAAAATCTTCACTTTCCACTGTGAATTCTCTCACAGACATCTCTGCACCAGTAAACTACCCAGGGAATCCCGGGAATCTGAAAGCGTTTTCAGTGGGCACTTCTCCTCCATGTAATTTCCCCTCTGTGTGAACCCCCACATGCCAACAGGACTTTCTCTGGAATTTGCAAGCCCTGCATTGCAAAAGAGCTTTCAATTACTTGAACACAATCAGCAGGATGATCCAATAGGAGACAACAAAGATTTGTTTAACTATAGCAAATGATTCTTCTGAGTAACACACAGGGCGGAAGGCTAATTCTAAATAAGACAGATGATATAGTAACCATAGCATCCGTAAGCCTACTGCATATAGATTGAAGATTTTTAATATGCCTTTTAAAAAACTGCAACATTAGATTTGGTATGTTTATATAACACAGTCTATACCAGCCAATATTACACAAGCATATGAAGTATATCTAGCAAGACCACTGCCACTAATCAGCTCCCAAAGGTGTCACAAACTAGACAGGTCTAAATAAACCTTATCTTCGTGACTGCCAACACTGTTCTGCTTCCAAATTTTTCACCTAGGAAAATGTTGCCAGCTCATCAAGTTACATCAAATTTCTTCTCTTTGCTCAACTCCCTATATCCCATCACCACATCATGTCCATTTTATTTTCAAAAGAGCTCTAGAATCTATTGCATCTTCTCCATTCCGTCTGTACTTCCCTAGTAACACTGAGCCTTGAAAATTGGACTAAATTTCCTTACCTATATATTTCCCCCAGATCTTGCTCTATCTACTGGCAGCAATAGCTTGGAAATGCATATCTTGATTCCCCCCATCCCCTATTAACTATCCTTCAGTGCATCCTTGGAATCTGCAGGAAAAAAATTTATATTCCTCCATAATTTGCTCCCTGTTAACACTACTAAACCCCACTCTCATCAACCATAACTTGATGAGCATCCATTGCTTTCAATAACTTCTGTCCAATGGATTCAATTCCTTGTGAATGACCACAAAGTTACTGCAAAACATTTATGAATCCACAAGTACAACAAGTATCTTCTATAGACTAAAAATGTCACATATGGAGACACTATAATTGTTCAAATGTGTAAAAATAAACTTTTAAAAGTATCAAAGTCAAACAGATGTTATAATTCTGAACCCTCACAAGTACAAGTGACAAAAATAATACTTTTCTAAAAGAAAAAAAACAGGCAATTATGTTAATAGAAAAGATATTAAGAATTGAAAGGAGATAATTTTTCAAAATTTAATATTTCTATCATTTTTAGGAAATCAAGAGTGGAAAGGACTTTCCAGTGACTTAGACAGCTATATCTACCACCTGTCTTTAAAATCCATGTGCTTTTTTTTTTTAACTAGACAGAACCTACCTTCTGTTACACATCAGTTTTTTTTCTGCTTCTACTCTTTTCCTTTAACTGGTTGGAGGTAAGTGATGATAATTCTCCAGATGCTTCAATTGTCACATATTTGATAGAATAAGCCACTGTGCACATCAAAGGAATCAAAGAATGTTCTACTCTTTTGGCCAGTATTACCTAGCAGCCTTCTCAGTCAGATAATCGAGAAAGAAATGAAAAGAATCCACACTTCTCAATGTTCAGAGGCTTGCAAAAGAAACACAAACACTTAATGTCTTGGCATATGATTGTATGTAGGTACTCTTTCTGTGCAAGGCCTGGAGTTATTGATGGATATAAATTTAAGACTTTAGAAGAGCAAGAACAGTCTTATTTATAAGTCCCTCAAGCACTAATAAGGAAATAAAATTCACATCTGTTCGATGTCAAAAAGAATCATAAGCATCAAGTATTTTGTTTTGTTTATAAACATGTGCAGGTGAGTAAGACATCATCAATTATACCACCTGCAGAAATAAGTCAATTACACATGTAGAACAATGTTTCTCACAATGAATTCTGAGAAACACTAGTTCTATGAAATGTAGGTGTTTTACACACACACACACACACCCTCAGTCAGAAGATTGCCATAGTCAAATATGTTTGGAAAACATTTGGATAAATAAATTTAAACAATGTTTTTACTGTGTTATTTCTCATGTTTTTAAAATACTTTTATATATTTTGAGGTTCCAAAAGTATATCGTAATATGATTTCTTATTTTATTTCACCAAGAAAACACTTTTCCTTAGAGTATTTTCAGAGTTTTGTTCATAGTGCTCTCAGAAAAATGAGAAGATAGAGTTGGTTTCATGATTAATAATTTTATTTCCAAAAAATATGTTATTTATCACAACTAAACTCTTGATTAGAACACAGAAGGATCTGACATTCAAGTAGTCATAAGCATATAAAATCAAATTCACAAAGAAGCCATTAAACAATTTTTATTTTTAAAAATTGAGCTGACAATATATATCAGCATTCACAGAGAACATTGTGCATTAAGAAGGAAAGAGAATTAAATTTGAAAAGACAGGTAATCATGAAGGAAACTAGGTTTTATTCAAAGTCCCTTTGAATTAAGAGAAAAATTATTGAATATAAATGACATGTATATTTTCTTAAAAGAAACATGCCTCCTCCCCATTAAAATGGGATAATTCTTAGCATATATGTCAAAGACATGGTGAACACCTAGCTGTTTTCTAAGCCAGATTACCAAAAGCTTCCTGCATGTGTCAGTTTGCCCCAATTATTTTTTTTTCCTCATGCAGTTAATCTACTAAAAAGAACAACCTAGATTTGCTTCAGGTGTGAACGCCTGACAAATCATAACAAACATCAAATGCAGAATGTCCAAAAATATTCTCCATATTTTTTCTGTAATGATGTTAATGATAAAGTCATAATAATCTTTTCAAAATGCACATAAGGTCTAGTCATTGGTGGCTTCTGCTCCCACTACAGGCATACAGGCCCTAAATAAGCTGTCCCATGTTTTTGCTCTCAAGATCTCCCTCTTCCCCTCTCTCCCTTCCTTCCTCTCCCTTTTTCTCCCTCCTCCAATCCATCCACAGTAATCTTCTTTCTCTCTTTCAAACAAGCCAGGGTCTTTCGTGTCTTAGGGTCTTTGCATTACCTTTTCCCTAGGCCTTCACGGGAGAAGGCAATGGCACCCCACTCCAGTACTCTTGCCTGGAAAATCCCACCGACGGAGGAGCCTGGTAGGCTGCAGTCCATGGGGTCGCTAAGAGTCGGACACGACTGAGCGACTTCACTTTCACTTTTCACTTTCATGCACTGGAGAAGGAAATGGCAACCCACTCCAGTGTTCTTGCCTGGAGAATCCCAGGGACTGGGGAGTCTGGTGGGCTGCCGTCTATGGGGTCGCACAGAGTCGGACACGACTGGAGCGACTTAGCAGCAGCAGCAGCAGCAGCAGCAGGCCTTCACGTAGCTCAAGTACCTTCCCATCATTCAACCTTCTAGTCAAGGGTCACCACATCCAAAATACGTTTCTAGTTGCACTGCAGCTCTATAATACTCCACTCCCTCCTCTCTTACCCTGGCTTATTTTCCTTTCTAGTGCTTCAGTAGCCTAAATTTACATTTGTTTACTGTCTGCTTTCTTCACTAAAATGAGAAAGAGACCTCTTAGCTTTTCTCTCTACTCCTTAAACACACGCTTTTCAAATCTACTTGTAAATCAGAAACCCTAAAAGGTTTTAAGATGTACAAATGCCTGGGCTCTATGCTTTTCTAACTTAAATAGTATGAAATAAGGCTTACACATGTGTTTTTTGAAAATGACTAGAGAGAAAGGTGTCTGGGACATAGTAAGTGAATAAATGAAGGAATAATTGAAATAAACAAAGAACCTACTTCCTATCAGATACGTTTACAGGGATCTCTCCCTGACCATGCATTGGTTAAAAATCCGCCTTCCAATGCAGGGAACATGGGTTTGATCCCTGATCAGGGGGAAAAAAATCCCACATGCTGCGGGCCATCTAAACCCATGTACCAAAACTACTGACCCTTTGAGCCACTACAGCTGGAGAGAAGGCCCACGCACTGCAACTAAGATGCCGTGTGCCACAACTAAGATCCAACGCAGCCAGCTAAATACATAACATTATTTAAACAATTTTAAAAAACACATTTACAGGACAGACCATATTTTGAATGCGGCATACAATATTTAGCATTTAATATCTAATGGCCAAGATATCTATATCATCTGCTCAATATTACACAATACAACAACAGTTTAGAAAGGCAAAGAGTTTCAGATTGCTAATTTGTTAGGGAAAATAATTAAGTTTTCAAGTTTATGTCACCATAAAAGAGGAGCTCTGTCCAAGACTTCATTGAATAATAATAGCCTTCAGTTGTGTGGTAATTCTGGATATATTAAAACCAAGACTGTTATTTGAGCTACTTACTTTTCAGTTTTTATAACTTGATAATAAAATTAAATATCAACATCCACAATAAAATTTCTAGAAGACAATTTGTGTCTTATTGCCGTGCAACAAAGTAAGCAGGTCATAGCTTCCAATCCTTCCAAAAACAGCAGCCAAACAGCTTCTACTTCATCTCTTCCTCCAGCATCTCACCAGACAAGAGCACTGTCAAGGGTACAGGGATCAAACAGTGTACAGCCTGACCCAATCAAAACCCAAATGGCTCACCACTGGCTCAGTCAACATTAATAATTAAATCAATCTGCCTGTTAAATTAGAGTAAAGGTTTCACAGGTGGAAGCAGTTCTTACTGTGAAAAGGTTTTCCACAATTTAACACATCCAAGATTTGGTGCCAGAAAAGGTGATGAAAACCTTGGGATATTTCTAGTAGAGGAAATTTTCATTGCATGAAAAATCAGTGTTAAAAGAAAATGCAGAGTTGTTTATAATGCTCAATCAGGATTCTTTAAAAGCTATGCTAAATACATATAGATTCTGGGGTTGCGATTTGAAGATCTTTTTTTTTTTTTAATTATTAGCAGTTCAGAGTATAAGTGAAGCCTGTTTTGGTCAGAATACATTTTTAATCATGAATGACACTGTTTATAACTAGAGAATCTGAGAATGAACTAGGTAAAATCATCAGAGTAAACCAGTGGGGCACTAACTACAGGATGTCAAAGAGAATTGGAGATCAAGAGGCAGTGGAGCTTATTTCCAAAGGGGAAACAAAATTCTCCAACATCGAAGAGCTCACATCTCGTTACAAAATGTCAACAAATCTTGATAATCAAGACTTTTTTAAAGCAACCATAGCTATAAAACATGGAACAATCACAAAATAAACACTGAAAGTCATTACATTTAGTTAGCCCGGAACCTTTTTCCTACTCTATTTACTTAGCTAGTCTTTCCTTTCTGTGATAATGACTCTGATATATAACCTTGCACAATTCCTAATGCTTACTAATGTACATAAGCAACATCTCAAATTGAGTTCACTTTTTTCTTTTTATTAAAGCACATTTGATTTACAATGTTGTGCTAATTTCAGGTGTACAGCAAAGTGATTTAGTTACACACACTTTTTTTTTAAATATTCTGTTCTCTTATAGTTTATTACAAAATACTCGGTGTAGTTTCCTATGCTCTAGAGTAGGTCCTTGTTGGTTATCTATTTTACATATAGCAGTGTGTATATGTTAATTTCAAACTTCTAATGTACCCTCCCTCCCTCCCCTTTGGTAATCATAACTGTGTTTTCTAGGCCTGTGAGTCTCCTGCTGTTTTGTAAATAAGTTCATTTGTATCTTCTTAGTTATTGTTGTTCAGTTGCTATGTCCAACGCTTTGTGACTCCATTGACTGCAGCATGCCAGTCTCCCCAGTCTTTCACTTTCTTTTTTAGATTCCACATAAAAGCAATATAATCTGATAACTGTTTTTGTTTGGCTTACTTCACTTAGTATGATAATCTCTAGGTACATCCAAGTTGCTGCAAATGGCATTTTTCATTCTTTTCTATGGCTGTAATATTCTATTGCATATGTACATCAAACTAGTCAACTCAGGCAGTGCTAGTGGTAAAGAACCCACCTGCCAATACAGGAGACAGAAGAGACTCGGGTTTGATCCCTGGGTTGAGAAGATCCCCTGGAAGAGGGCATAGCAAACTACTCTAGTATTCTTGCCTGGAGAACCCCCATGGACAGAGGAACCTGGTAGGCTACAGTCTATAAGGTCACAAAGAGTCGGACACAACTAAAGCAACTTAGCACACAAAGTCAGTCCTAAAGGAAATCAACCCTGGATATTCATTGAAAGGACTGATGCTGAAGCTGAAGCTCCAATACTTTGGCCACCTGATGCGAAGAGCCAACTCATTGGAAAAGACCCTGACGCCAGGAAAGATTGAGGGCAGGAGGAGAAACGGGTGAAAGATGATGAGATGGCTGGATGGCACCAACTCAATGGACATAAGTCTGAGCAAACTCGGGAGATAGTGAAGGACAGGGAAGCTTGGTGTGCAGCAGTTCATGGGGTCACAAAGAGTCAGTCACGATGTAGTGTCTGACTGAAGAATCACAGACATATATATCAGATTTTTTTTTTCAGGGGGGAGTGCAAATGCTGTCCCCAGCTGCCACAGGCTATGCAGTTGAGTTTCCCACATTTGGGGAAATCATAGGAATCAGTACACCTTCAGTTCAATGGATGAGACTTGCCCTGGGAAAACCACTTCTGTTTCCATTCATCTGTCGATGAACATCTGGTTACTCCCATGTCCTGGCTGTTGTAAACAGTGCTGCATTAAACATTGTGATGCATGTGTCTTTTCAGATTATATTTTCTTCAGATGTATGTCCAGGAGTGGGAGTGCAGGGTCATATGGTAACTCTATTTTTAGTTTTTTAAGGAATCCCTATACTGTTGTCCATAGTGGCTGCACAAATTTATTGATACATTCTCACCAACAGTGTAGGGGAGTTCCTTTTTCTCCACACCCTCTCCAACATTTATTGTCTATAGACTCTTTGATGATGGTCATTCTGACTAGAGTAATGTGATATCTCATTGCAGTTTTGATTTGCATTTTTCTCTAATGAGTAGAGGAAAAAAACTACTTATTTTCTCTAATAAGTATAGATGTTAAGCATCTTTTCATGTGTCTGTTGGCCATTTGTATGTCCTCTTTGGAGAAATGTCTATTTAGATCTTCTGCCCATTTTTTTATGGGATTGTTTGTTTTATTGACATTGAGTTGTATTGAACTGTTATTATATTTTGGAAATTAATTCATTGTTGGTTGCATCATTTGCAAATACAAATCCAATAGTACCATTTATGTCATGTGAAAGAAACATTATAAGGAAAAAGAACAATCAATTATTCTAGGCCTGTCATCTCTCTTCAGGAAAATTAAATTAAATACTAAATGGGCATCATTTTTAATTCATATAGCTCATATCCATAACTAATAAGCCACTTTTATTCACCACCACTTTTATTCAAAACAATATAATCACAACCCTATTAAAGGTTTTGATTTTGCAGGTTGTAGAATCATGAGGCAAGCATAATAACAAATGTATTTATTAACCTGCTAGAGGAGAAAAGCATTCTAAAAAAAATTGGTTTAGATTGATAGATAATTTGAGTTAGTAGGTAAGAGCTTATGTCAGTGTTTATACTCTCATTTCAGGGGCTGTTAAACATAATCATAGTACCATTTATTTCTCCTCCATAGCTCATATCATTCTGAAGCCTAACTAATTATCAGTGACTAACTACATCTGTTTTACTCACTGTTATATTTCCAACATTTGGTACAATGCCTAGCATGTAATCATAATTCAAAACAAACCTGTTGAAAGAGTATATTAATGTTAAAAATATATAAGAAGTGTGAACAGGGTGGCAGCATAACAGTTTGTAGGTACCTTGAAATATATACTTGAAATTTTTATATATTTCTTTGGCATCCAAGTCCAATTTAAAATATTAAATTTATCTATAAAAATTATTTTTGATAAGCCTTCCAACATATCTTTGTAACTATCTTATAACTATGTTGGCATTTAAAGAAATCAAAAGGACTTTTTTATCTCTTCTCAAAATAAAAAGACCTAAAAGCCCAAACAATATAATTGAATCCATTATCCACTATATAGGGCTTCCTAGGTGGTGCTAGTGGTAAAGAACCTGCCTGCCAATGCAGGAGACATAAGAGATACGGGTTCCATCCCTGGGTCAGGAAGATCCCCTGGAGAAGGGCATGGCAATGCATTCCAATATTCTTGCCTGGAGAATCCCATGGACAGAGGAACCTGGTGAGCTATGGTTCATAGAATCACAAAGAGTCGGACATGACTGAAGCGATTTAGCACACACGCATCCACTATATAACTGAGATACTAGACTGCTTATTTTTTAAATGTACTAATCACTCAATGTTTTCTGATTAGAAATGGATGTCCAAAAGATGCCCAAGCATCAGTAATCATCAGGGGAATGCAAATCAAAAACCAAAATGAGATATCATCTCACACTTGTTAGAATGGCTACTAGCAAAAAATTAAAAAAAATGAGATAACAAATGGTGGCAAGGATGTGGGAATATATTGGTGGGAATATAAACTGGTGCAGCCACTGTGGAAAACTGTATTCAGGGTCCTCAAAAAATTAAAAGAACTCTATATGATTCAGCAATTCCACTTCTGAGTATTTATTTGAAGAAAACAAAAAGAGTAACTCAAAAGATATCTGTACTGCCATATTCATTGCAGCATTATATACAAAAGCCAAAATATGGAAACAACCTAAGTGTTCATCAACAGATGAATGGATAAGGAAAATGTGAGACATATAATTCAGCCATAAAAGAGAATGAAATCTGGCCAATTGAGACAACATAGTGGGACCTTGAGGGCATTATGCTAAGTGGAATAACCTGGGCTGAGAAAAACAAATACCATATGATTTCACTTATATATGGAATCTTAAAGAGGCAAAAACAAGGTTGTAGATACAGAGAACAGATTGATGGTTTCCAAAAGCAGAAGGTGGGCTGTAGGCAAAATGAATGAATGAAGGGGATCAAAAGTTATAAACTCAGTTACAAAATAAATAAGTCAGACAGATGTATAGCACAACAACTGTAGTTAATAAAACTGTATTGCATATTTGAAAGTTGCAAACAGAGTAGATCATAAAAATTCTCATCTCAAGAAAAAATAATCTGTAACTGTGTATGGTGATGGGTATTAACTAGACTTACTGTGGTGATTCTTTCACTATGCATCCAGATGTCAAACAGTTATGTTGTACAATTGAAATTAATAGGCTGTTCTATGTCAATTGTATCTCATATTTTAAAAAAAGAAATAAAACCTAACATTAAAAAAATGTCCAATGTTCATGCTTTTAATCAAACAATAAATGTTGTAAAGAATGGTCTCAAACACAACTGATATTAGAAACCATCTTATTTCTTTACTTTTCTATATGTAAAACATTGTGCAAGAAGTAAGTAGTCTGAAATTTTATAATGTGCAAATTCTATTCTAATATTATTGTTGTTCAGTCGCTAAGTCATGTCCGACTCTTTGCGACGTCATGAACTGCAGGATACCAGGTTCCTCTGTCCTCCACCATCTCCTGGAGTTTGCTCAAACTTTTGTCATCCAACCATCTCATCCTCTGCCGTCCCCTTTTCCTCCTGCCCTCAATCTTTCCCAGCATCAAGGTCTTTTTCAATTAGTCGGCTCTTTGCTATCAGGTAGCCAAAGTATTGGAGCTTCAGCTTCAGCATCAGTCCTTCCAATGAGTATTCAGGGTTGATTTCCTTTAGGATGGACTGGTTTGATCTCCTTGCTGTCCAAGGGACTCTCAAGAGTCTTCTCGAGAACCACAATTCAAAAGCACTCAGCCTTCTTTATGGTCCATCTGTCACATCTGTACATGACTACTGGAAAACCAATACTTTGACAATATGAAGCTTTTTCAACAAAGTGATAGCTCTCTGCTTTTTAATATGCTGTATAGGTTTGTCATAGCTTTTCTTCCAAGGATCAAGCATCTTTTAATTTCTTGGCTGCAGTCACCATCCGCAGTCTCTTAAAAATGGTTTTTATTTCTATCATAATTTTTAAGGAAATAACAAAAATCACAAAAACAAGCATATATGTATATATCCTTTTAGTTTGTGATTTTTTTTTTTTTTTTTTTTAGTTTGTGATTTTATAGCTTTTCTCTCATAACTTTGTTTTTAAGATCCCATGATTATTCTTAAAAATAAACATACCATTTCTATCCTTTTTCCAATCACCTCAAAAATATTAACAAATATTTATTAACCTTAAATTTAGTATTTGGTAGAAAATTATTAAGCAATCAGGCAAATTTAGTGGTTTAGGTTACAACTCGATGAATTAACTCCTGATTTTATTTGTCATCTTCCTTTTGTAGGAAGCAACCCTTTTAGAACTATGGTACCAAGAAGCTATTCAATATGTTCTCCAAGATCTATTTAACCTACATCATTAATATAGAATCTTTCATTCAATTTCTATTTTCCCTGAAATATTTCTATTTGCTTTTCTTTCCTTTTATGCCTCAATTTACATCATATCATCAAGAAATATTTCTCCTAAGCCACATCTCACAAAAGTTAAAAATATACAGAATGCAATACTTCTTGGTGCCAAGTTGGTTTATCTTTTTGTTTGGTACTTTATAGCTTTAGCCTACCTAAAACACAACCCAGAAGTGTGATCTGCCATCTAACTGCTTCCTCCAGTAGATCCTAGTATACACAGTGATCAAATGTATATTTTTCATCTAAGACCTATCACATTAGTTAATCTTCTTGGCTGGTCTTATTGGGTAGACTTCATCACCTGTTTACCAATAAAGGATCCTGATGAATAAATTTTATCAAGATATAAGGCTATAAAGAAGGTTCTGAATTTTGATGAAATGAAAAAGGATTTTCTCCATATTCAGAACTATACTTTCCAAGACCTAAACAAGATTAAAAAGTGAAAAATTTATTCAAATCATACACGGTATCAAGGCTGCATGTTTATATCAGTTCAGTCGCTCAGTCGTGTCTGACTCTTTGAGACCCCATGGACTGCAGAATGCCAGGCTTCCCTGTCCATCACTAATTCCCAGAGCTTACTCAAACTCATGTCCATCGAGTCAGTGATGCCATCCAACCATCCTATCCTCTGTCGTCCGCTTCTCCTCCTGCCTTCAATCTGGTCCAGCATCAGGGTCTTTTCCAACGAGTCAGTGCTTCGCATCAGGTGGCCAAAGTACTAGAGTTTCAGCTTCAGCATCAGTCCTTTCAATGAAGATGCAGGACTGGTTTCCCTTAGGATTGACTGGTTAGATCTCCTTGCAGCCCAAGAGACTCTCAAGAGTCTTCTCCAGCACCACAGTTCAAAAGCTTCAATTCTTCGGCGCTCAGCTTTCTTTAGAGTCCAATTCTCAGATACATACATGTCTACTGGAAAAACCATAGCTTTGACTAGATGGACCTTTGTTAGCAAAGTAATGTCTCTGGTTTTTAATATGCTATCTAGGTTGGTCATAGCTTTTCTTCCAAGAAGCAAGCATCTTTTAATTTCATGGCTACAGTCACCATCTGCAGTGATTTTGGAGCTCAAGAAAATAAAGTCTTTCATGTTTATATACATGAATATAATTTAATGGAATAAATGTACAAAACTAAAGAGACCATGATTCATCAATTTTACATATATGTATATATATATATATAATTTTACTTTTCTAAATGTTGTATAACTGTGCTAAAACCACATTGTATTAAAATGTATTCTAAAGGTAAACTTTTAAAAACTTCATCACTTAGAGCAATTAATTGCTTTTTCTTGGTCTAGAAAGTTATTCATCTGAATCTCTGACAAGGCCTTCCTTCTATTTTCTCTTTTCTAGTCTAGGAGGTTTTATGGTGTCCAAGTAGTTCACAAGCTATATGAATGTGTTCCAAAATCTTCCCAGATGACCTAAAACTGCATGCAATATTAGATGTGTTCATAGGTATTCTGAATACACTCTCAAAAGGGTCTATGACCCCAATATGTTAAGAATTGCCATTTAGCATTTATTGTTGCTTCAGTGCCCAAGCTGATATGAATTTGTAAATGGTTTAAATAAATAAACACACACATTAGTAAAATGGGTTAAAAGACTTCAAAAATATTTCACTTACTTTCTAATTTGACATAGATAAGTAAATACATGCAAATAAATTTTTAAGTACAGTGATAGCAATACTATACCAAAATCCAAGAGTCACAGGCAAGAACTCATTAGAGAACACCTTAATTTGCTTACTTGCCCTGCTGTGAAAATGGCCTGTCAATGCTTTACAAATACATGTGCCCATCGTCTAAGAGTTGGTCTTACTTTTTTGTGGCACAACAAGCAAAAGCTAGTCTTACCTGACTAGCTTGATAGAACCAAACAAAACAGAGCATAAAGCATCATTGGAAAATCAAGTTTGCCTGGATATTTTGACAAGAAAGAAATGGAGGGAGGGAGTAAAGGGAAATGAAAAGAAGGGAAAGGGGATGAAAAGAAACAGTATTTTTTACTGATATAAATAAAGATCTTTTAATCCACCTCTGGCAATTTCTCAGGTTTACAGAATGGATTTTTCACTAGTGAATTATTAATCTGTGTTCTGTTTGTACTCTTTTTTTTTTTTCTTTGATGAAGTACTTGCCTATCTCACTTCTGCTCATCAGCCTTTTACATCAGTTTTCTATTCAGTCTTTTGGGGTGGGAGGTGTGGGAAGGGCTACCTGTCAAGGCTCCTCTATTGCAGACATAATTTGTCATTTGATAACTTTCTGATTCATGTGATGTTTATTCCTGCGTATCTTTTTTAACTTCTCCAATTTTGTGCTGGAATGAAATATGGAAGAGTAAAAAAGAGTAAAGTATGTTATTTTTTAAGTTTTTAATTTCAATAAATACACATAACATATAATTTACCATCGCAACCATTGTCAAGTGCACAGTTTAGTAGTAAGAACATTCACAGTGCTGTGAATCCATCTCTAGAACATTTTTCATTTTGCAGAAATGAAACTCTATATTCCAATAAACATCAGTCCTCCATTGCCAGCCCCCAGTCCTCTTCAAGTCCTGATAAAAATAATGTATTTTTAATAGATGAGAGAGTATGAACTCATTGAGGAAATGAACTTCTTAAAATACATTTTGCATTTTTTCAAACTATTCACTCCATAGATGTCTTTCCTCAAATACATGTTTGTCATTGACAATATCTCTCTATAATTAGCACAAAAACAATACGTTGTTTTCTGAACATCAGAGGCACCTGTGCACTGGAAGTTATTTCCAGTAATGAGGATGATTTCTCACAACCTGCCCACATTTTTTAAAACTCAGTCCTTATTCATAACATGAGATAACAAGAGAGTGACAGACACTGTTTTGTGTGCTCTACAAATGTGTTAGTTATTCTGTTTCTGACTACAAGCATACAAGTAAGTCCCAACAGGACCTCCATGTTACAGATGGGATACGAGAGTGACGTATCAGCCTAATTTTGATGGGTTCATTGTATCAGCATAAAAGTTTACAGAACTACTATAGAATGGGAAAATATCCAAGAATAAAAGGCTGATGAACATGTTGGTTTTTGTTTTTATGTTGCCAAGAAGGATTCTTCCCAGGGTCTAATGTGACAAAGATTTCAGTTCCTGTTATCCCTACATCGTAGAATGACAAGTTCGTAGACTGCAAAGAACTGAGCTTGAGCCGATATCTGTTCCACTGCTTCTTAACTGAAAAACTTAGGACAAACCACATAAACATATCCACACTTAAAATGAAACATCTTAATGTGTTTTGCTTCACAAGATCTATGCATATACATGTAACGTAAATGTATGTATGTATGCATGTGTCTGTATGTGTGAGAAAGAAAAAAAATATAGCAGACTATGCAGACAAGGACTTAGTTAACCACAAAATATTCTAAAAATGTATGATAGTATCATGATTATTGGGGCTTCCCTGGTGGCTCAGTAATAAAGAATTTTCCTGCAAATGCAGAAATATGGATTTGATCCTTGGAGTGGGAAGATTCCCCTGGAGAAAGAAATGGCAACCCACCCCAGTATTCTTGCCTGGGAAATCCTATGGACAGAAGAGCCTGGCAGGCTACAGTCCATGGAGTTGCAAAAGAGTTGGACATGACTTAGAGACTAAACAACAACAATAACAAATCATGATTATTAAGTGTAAATGCACAATTAAGAACACATGAGAAGTGTCCGGCAACATCTAAAAGTGTAGCCTATGGATCCAAAAAGTCTGGTTTAAGTGCCAATTGAGTGGCCCTGCAAGTTAACTATTCTGTATCTAATTTTCTTCATTTCTGGGGTTAAAATAATACCATCATGGCTTGTGTGGGTAAATGAGTTAGTACAAGTAAAGCATTTAAATTTGTGCCTGGAATATAGTGAGTGCTTGGTGAATGTTACCTTTCATTTTTTTATTCAGTATTTCCTATTACTAATCATAGTTTTTCCTATTTCTACCAAGTCTTTTCCTAAAACAATTCATGTAAAAAGCCTAGTAAAGCATTTTCTGCCCTGTAAACAAAGAATGTTAACTGAAAGCTGTATCTTACTTATATATCAGCTCATGGATTCTGCCAGGTTAATAGCTTATCATGAGCCTTTGCATACAGAAGTAACTCATGTCACGTTTCTGCTAAAACCTTAGCAATCAACTGAAAAGAACGAGAAAAGGTTCTATTTGTTTTTTTTTCCTAAAGTAGAAATATACCATGCCATAAGTGTAAAATCAGTATTGTCCTGTCCTTTGAATTGCCAAACCTCTTCACTTCTAGTTTGAATTGTTTTCTTGGAGTTCAACCTTTAATTACTATAGAATTGTGTCATTCATATACTTTTTCTTGCTCAGTCACTAAGTTGTGTCCAACTCTTTGTGACCCCAGGGTTATAGCACGCCATGCTTCCCTGTTCTTCACTATCTCATGGAGTTTGCTCAGATTCATGTTCACAGAGTCGATGATGCTATCTAACCATCTCATCCTCTGCTGCCCCTTTCTCCTTTTGCCTTCAATCTTTCCCAGCATCAAGGTCTTTTCCAATGAGTCAGCTCTTTGCATCAGGTGGCCAAAGTATTGGTGCTTCAGCTTCAGCATCAGTCCTTCCAATGAATATTCAGGACTGATTTCCTTTAGGATTGACTAGTTTGAACCCCTTGTAGTCCAGGGGACTCTCAAGAGTCTTCTCCAGCACCATAATTCAAAAACATCAATTCTTCGGCTCTCAGCCTTGTTTATGGTTCGTTTCTCATATCCATACATGACTACTGGAAATCAGCCATGGTCATTTACACACTTAGCATTTTCCACTTCAGTTCTTCAGTAGTGATGCTAAAGATAGGGGATATGCCTTCATACTGAAATTTTACTGAAATACGAATTTGGATGTATTCCATGGGTAACCATATCATTTACCACCCCAAATTGGGACACTTTTGAAAGTCAGCAGAGTGATAACTAGACAGGGTACCAGGACAACTGATCCCAAATCAGACTATGCCTGGCCAGTACAGATGCAATGTTTCCACAACTAAAAGCGTGGGGATAGTTAAGAAAAAGTTACCAAGTAGAAGAAGCAAGTTGGCTTTTTATTTTCCGAAAGTCTTAATTTCTCTTCATAGAGTTTAGGATGTAGTAAACCCGACATGAATAATTGCTAAATGAAGAAATGACTACATAAGGTAGGTAAAGCAATTCTCATGTTAAATGATAGAAATGGAGCACAATATATCAGTTATACTCTGCTCCTTCAGTATGATTAGCCATGGGAGTCCAGTTGGCATGACAGGGTCACATGATGCTAATGAAAACACAAGTTGCATATTATGGATTACAACACACTCATGTAAATTTTTAATATAAACGCTTGCCTTTTCTTTTTTCCTACTTTTCATGAGCACTTTCTGCTACAATTTCTAGAATTTATGAAGAGATCTGACTCCTCTATTAAAAAGTTCAGTTCAGTTCAGTCGCTCAGTCATGTCTGACTCTTTGCAACCCCATGGACTGCAGAACGCCAGACTTCCCTGTCCATCACCAACTCCCAGAGCTTACTCAAACTCATGTCCATCAAATTGGTGATGCCATCCTACCATCTCATGCTTTGTTATCTGCTTCTCCTCCTGCCTTCAATCTTTCCCAGCAACAGGATCTTTTCCAAGGAGTCAGTTCTTCATATCAGGTGGCCAAAGTACTGGAGTTTCAGCTTCAGCATCAGTCCTGCCAATGAATATGCAGGACTGATTTACTTTAGGATTGACTGCCTTGATTTTCTTGTAATCCAAGGTACTCTCAAGAGTCTTCTACAGCACCACAGTTCAAAAGCATCAATTCTTTGGTGCTCAGCTTTCTTTACAGTCCAACTCTCACATCCATACATGTCTACTGGAAAAACCATAGCTTTGACTAGACGGCCCTTTGTTGGCAAAGTAATGTCTCTGCTTTTTAATATGCTATCTAGGTTGGTCATAGCTTTTCTTCCAAGGAGCAAGCGTTTTTTAATTTCATGGCTGCAGCCACCATCTGCAGGGATTTTGGAGCTCAAAAAAATAAAGTCTGACATTGTTTCTATTGTTTCCCCATCTATATGCCATGAAGTGATGGGACTAGATGCCATGATCTTAGTTTTCTGAATGTTGAGTTTTAAACCAACTTTTTCACTCTCCTCTTTCACTTTCATCAAACAGCTCTTTAGTTCTTCTTCACTTTCTGGCATAAGGGTGGTGTCATCTGCATGTCTGAGGTTATTGATATTTCTCCCAGCAATCTTGATTCCAGCTTGTGCTTCAGCCAGCCAGGCATTTCACTTGATGTACTCTGTATATAAGTTAAATAAACAGGGTGAAAATATACAGCCTTAATGTACTCCTCTCCCAATTTGGAACCAGTCTGTTGTTCCATGTCCAGTTCTAACGGTTGCTTCCTGACCTGCATACAGGTTTCTCAAGAGACAGGTCAGATGGTCTGGTATTCCCATCTCTTGAAGAATTTCCCACTGTTTATTGTGATCCACACAGTCAAAGGCGTAGTCATAAAGCAGAAGTAGATAAAGCAGAATTCTCTTGTTTTTTCGATGCTCCAACAGATGTTGGCAATTTGATCTCTGGTTCCTCTGCCTTTTCTAAATCCACCTTGAACATCTGGAATTTCACAGTTCACATACTGTTGAAGCCTGGCCTGGAGAATTTTGAGCATTACTTTACTAGCGTGTGAGATGAGTACAATTGTGCAGTAGTTTGAGCATCCTTTGGCATTGCTTTTCTTTGGGATTGGAATGAAAACTGACCTTTTCCAGTCCTGTGGCCACTGCTGAGTTTTCCAAATTTGCCGGCACATTGAGTGCAGCACTTTCACAGCATCATCTTTTAGAATTTGAAATAGCTCAACTGGAATTCCGTCTCCTCCACTAGCTTTGTTCATAGTGATGCTTCCTAAGGCTCACTTGGCTTCACATTCCAGATGTCTGGCTCTAGGTGAGTGATCACACCATTGTGGTTGTCTGGATCATTAAGATCTTTTTTTGTATAGTTCTTCTGTGTATTCTTCCTACCTCTTCTTAATATGTTCTGCTTCTGTTAGGTCCATACCATTTCTGTCCTTTATTGTATTATAAAGTACACGTCAATAAAAAAAAAAAAAAATATATATATATATATAATTTAAAACACTCTATTGAGAAACATGGGTGGGATAAATACCATTCTTGTGGAGATTTAGGGAGTGTAATATAGTCCACAGCCCTCCATAGTTAACCTGAAATGCAGCACGGTTGGGATTAGAAAATTTAAGTCCAAGCTCTGGCTTTCATAGCTTTGGGACTTGGAGCAATTCATAGGCCCTCCTCCCATATTTTAACCTTGGCATTATTAGTAATTTTCAAAATTACTTCCCTTTTATTCTGCCATGATCAATCTTTCACCAAGTGTTATTTTTTGTTCCCTTTAAGTCTCCTATCACTCTTCTTTCCAATTTTTCTTAAAATTATCCTCTTTATATCCATCTTACTACAAAGCATATATTATTAGTCTTTTTCTTCAGTTTTCCTCAAACTATATTTATTCCTCTGTATGATTTATTTCTTTTTTTAGACTTCAATAAACTTTAAAAAAGTTCCTACACTCTTACGTTACTCATGTCAGTTTCTATATAGAATAATTTCTGGTTTATTCACCTTCATTGCCTAATTCCATCCATTCTTTAAAATAATGAGATTTTGTTCCGCCATTTCCACATTTTTGTTATTTATTAATACCTCAGTGTGCAGGAACAGTTTAGTTTTCCTACAATCCATTGAATTTGTATTTGGTATTGTACTTTCTTTGGAGATATTTCAAGCATGTTGAAACTTGGCTTCTCTATAAAATTAAGTTTTTGGACAGACCTCATTTTTTCTTTCATAACGTCCATAATGCCTACTACATCCCTAGAAATAATGTTGCATTCAATAAATTTTTGCTGACAACTGAATCAGCAAAATGAAGGTAATCTGCTTTCCAGGTTCATCCATCATTGTACTGAAAATATGGATCAAAAGAGATGCCTAAATGAATATAACTGCCTTTTTTAAAAGCTGTTATACTTACATTTTATTTTTTGTGATATAAAAATCAAATTTTCAAAATTAGTTAAGAAAAAGAAATAAAAGGTATCCAGATTTGAAAGTGTTATGGACTGAATGTTTGTGTCCATCTCCATCACCAACAAAATTCACATGTTGCAGCCGTAACCTCACAATGTGATAATATTAGAAGGTGGGATGTAATTAGGTTTTAGAAAAATTCATGAGGATGGTGATCCCATAAAGAGACTAGCATCATTATCAGAAGAGATCAGATCTCTCTCCACAATGTGAAGCTCCAGTAAGAAGGCGGCCATATGCAAGTTAGGGAGAGAGCCCTCTCCACACATCGAATTGATCTTGTATTTCCCTGCCTCCAGTAATGTGAAGAATAAATGTCTGTTGTTTAAGCCATATAGTATTTTGACACAGTGGACTGAGCATAATAATATAGAAAAGAAGAACCATAACTCTATTCACAGCAGACAAAATACTATATATAGAAAATCCAGCAGAAACAACCAAAAGCTTTTGAGAACAAATAAACAAGGTCAGTAACATAAATATACAAAAATCAATTCTATTTCTGTACATTAGCAGCGAACAACTTGAAAAAGGAAATTGAGGAAAAAATTCTATTTTTAGTATTAGCAAAAAGATCGGTATAAGGTAAATTTAGCAAAAGAAGTAGAAGATGTTACCCTGAAAACTACAAAACATTAGCAAAAGAAATTAAAGAATTTCTAACTAATAGAAAGATTTTCCATGCTCACAGATATAAAGATTTACTCTAGTTAAAAATGACAATTTCTCCAAAATAATCTATAGTTTTAATGTAATCCCTCTCAAAATTCCAGCTGTCTCTTTTCTTTTTTTTGCTAAATTGATGAGCTGATGCCAAAGACTAGAGATCTCTTCAAGAAAATTAGAGATACCAAAGGAACATTTCATGCAAAGATGGGCTCGATAAAGGACAGAAATGGTATGGACCTAACAGAAGCAGAAGATACTAAGAAGAGGTGGCAAGAATACACAGAAGAACTGTACAAAAAAAGATCTTCATGACCCAGATAATCACGATGGTGTGATTACTCACCTAGAGCCAGACATCCTGGAATGTGAACTCAAGTGGGTCTTAGAAAGCATCACCATGAACAAAGCTAGTGGAGGTGATGGAATTCCAGTTGAGCTATTTCAATTCCTGAAAGATGATGCTGTGAAAGTGCTGCACTCAATATGCCAGCAAATTTGGAAAACTCAGCAGTGGCCACAGGACTGGAAAAGGTCAGTTTTCATTCCAATCCCAAAGAAAAGCAATGCCAAAGAATGCTCAAACTACCGCACAATTGTACTCATCTCACACGCTAGCAAAATAATGCTCAAAATTCTCCAAGCCAGGCTTCAGCAATGCATGAACCATGAAATTCCAGATGCTCAAGCTGGTTTTAGAAAAGGCAGAGGAACCAGAGATCAAATTGCCAACATCCGCTGGATCATCGAAAAAGCAAGAGAGTTCCAGAAAAACATCTGTTTCCCCTTTATTAACTCTGCCAAAGCCTTTGACTGTGTGGATCACAATAAACTGTGGAAAAATCGAGATGGAAATAACATACCACCTGACCTGTCTCCTGAGAAACCTGTATGCAGGTCAGGAAGCAACAGTTAGAACTGGACATGGAACAACAGACTGGTTCCAAATAGGAAAAGGAGTATGTCAAGGCTGTATATTGTTACCCTGCTTATTTAACTTATATGCAGCGTACAACATGAGAAATGTTGGGCTGGATGAAGCACAAACTGGAATCAAGATTGCCGGGACAAATATCAATAACCTCAGATATGCAGATGACACCACCCTTATGGAAGAAAGTGAAGAGGAACTAAAAAGCCTCTTGATGAAAGTGAAAGAGGAGAGTGAAAAAGTTGGCTTAAAGCTCAACATTCAGAAAACTAAGATCATGGCATCTGGTCCCATCACTTCATGGGAAATAGATGGGGAAACAGTGGAAACAGTGGAATCAGTGAGAGACTTTATTTTGGGGGGCTCCCAAATCACTGCAGATGGTGATTGCAGCCATGAAATTCAGAGACGCTTACTCCTTGGAAGGAAAGTTATGACCAACCTAGATAGCATATTAAAAAGCAGAGACATTACTTTGCCAACAAAGGTCCATCTAGTCAAGGCTATGGTTTTTCCAGTAGTCATGAATGGATGTGAGAGTTGGAATGTGAAGAATGCTGGGCGCTGAAGAATTGATACTTTTGAACTTTGGTGTTGGAGAAGACTCTTGAGAGTCCCTTGGACTGCAAGGAGATCCAACCAGTCCATCCTAAAGGAGATCAGTCCTGGGCATTCATTGGAAGGACTGATGTTGAGGTTGAAACTCCAATACTTTGGCCACCTCATGCCAAGAGTTGACTCATTGGAAAACACCCTGATGGTGGGAAGGATTGGTGGCAGGAGGAGAAGGGGACGACAGAGGATGAGATGGCTGGATGGCATCACCAACTCGATGGACATGAGTTTGGGTAGACTCCGGGAGTTGGTGATGGACAGGGAGGCCTGGCATGCTGTGATTCATGGGGTCGCAAAGAGTCAGATATGACTGAGCGACTGAACTGAACTGATGCCAAAGTTCTTATATATGTACAAAGAACCCAGAATAGCCAAAACAATCTTGAAAGAGAAAAGGAAGTTGTGCAACTTGGGTTTCCAACTTTAAAATTTACTACAAAGCTCTGGTAATTAAAACAGTGTGGTACTGACATAAGGCAGACATATAGATCAATGGAGTAGAATTGAGGGTTCAAAAATAAATCCTTCACTTTTAATAAATTGTTTTTCTGCAAGGTTGCCAATCCAAATAAAAAAGAAACAAATAGTTCTTTTCAATAAATGGTGCAAGTAAAACTGGTAAAAGAATGAAACTGGATCCCTACATTATACCGTATACAAGGCCAACATCAAGAAAGTGAAGACAACCCACAGAATGGCAAAAGTATTTGCAAATCATACCTCTGATAAGAGAATAGCTCAACAATAAAAAGAAGTCCAATGAAAAACTGAGCAAAGGATCTGAACTGACACTTCTCCAAAGAAGATAAACAGATGACCACTAAACATTTGAAAAGATGTTCAATATTATTAATCATCAAAGAAATGTAAAATTAAAGCTATAAAGAAATACCACTCATGTCCTCTAATGTGGCTAAAATCAACAAGATAGACATTAAGAATTGCTGGTAACAATGAGGTGAAACTGTAAACTTCAAACATGGCTGGTGAGATTATATAACAGTATGGCCACTTTGGGAAACAGTTTGGCAGGTCCTCAAAATATTAAACACAGAATTACCATATAATCCAGTAATGCTACTCTGAGGTATATACCCAAGAGAATTGAAAACATATATATATATATATATATACACAGAAAAACAATTATGCACAAAAGTTCTCAGCAACATTATTCAAAATAAAAAACAGAAGCAACCTAAATGTCTGTCAGTGGAAAAGGTATGAACAGATTGTGGCACACTAGAGTGATGCACTTGTAGAGACTTTGTTTCTTTTAAAAGTGAAAGTTAAAAAACAACAACAAAACAACTTTGCCTTCTTCATTAATTTATTTCTTTAAGATAAAACATAAACCAGGGCTTCCCTGGTGGCACAGTGGATGGGAGCCCACCTGCCAACGCTGGGGACATGGGTTTGATGCCTGGTGCTGGAAGATCCCACACAGAACAAAGCAAACCAGTGAGCCACCACTACTGAAGCCCACACACCAGGAGCCTGTGCTCCTCAGCAAGAGAAGCCACAGCGACGAAAAGGGCCTGCACTGCAGGGAAGAGAAGCCCTGCTCACAGCAGCTAGAGAAAGCCGGCGCAAAGCAACACTCAGCACCATCAGAAAAAGGAATAAATACATGTTTTTAAAAGCTCATTTAAATTAAAAAAAAAAAAGTTTTTTTTTGAGATAGATTTTTGGTGTGTCAGAAAGTTTCAGTAATTTTCATCTACTATTGAGAAAAAGGTATTAAATTTCAATGTTTTCAAAACTGGTTGATATTCAGGCCACTATTGCTTTCAATTTTTTATTAAATTAAGATAGCATATTATAGTTATACAAGATGTTACCAGAGGGCAAGCTGGGTGTTGGATATGTGGAAATTCTCACAAGTTTTGTAACTCTTGTGACAGCATATTAAAAAGCAGAGACATTACTTTGCCAACAAAGATCCATCTAGTCAAGGCTATGGTTTTTCCAGTAGTCATGTATGGATGTGAGAGTTGGACTGTAATGAAAGCTGAGTGCTGAAGAATTGATGCTTTTGACCTGTGGTGTTGGAGAAGACTCTTGAGAGTCCCTTGGACTGCAAGGAGATCCAACCAGTCCATCCTAAAGGAGATCAGTCCTGGGTGTTCATTGGAAGGACTGATGTTGAAGCTGAAACTCCAATACTTTGGCCACCTGATGCGAAAAGCTGACTCATTTGAAAAGACTCTGATGCTGGGAAAGATTGAAGGTGGGAAGAGAAGGGGATGACAGAGGATGAGATGGTTGGATGGCATCACCGACTCAATGCACATAGGTTTAGGTGGACTCTGGCAGTTGGTGATGGACAGGGAGGCCTGGTGTGCTGTGATTCATGGGGTCGCAAAGAGTTGGACACGATTGAGAGACTGAACTGAACTGAACTGTGCCATCATAATTTATTTCCAAAATAAAATTAAATATATACACATATATCTCCTCATTTTCACTTTTAAGTATTCTGATGATGTTCTCCTTGCTTGTTTCAGATATGACTGGAAAACCAATTTAAGGCTAAACTTTCATCTAAAACTTTCCCACCTCTAAAGAATGAGAGCTGATGTTCATACAAATGGATGTTTACCCTACATTAACCATTGGGTAATATCAGCTTGATACTACGTTCAAATCATGAGGCAAGATTCACAGCGTACTCCAGCAACAGCTGAATGCACTACATGTCCCAGTGGAGGCTGTTAGTTGGTCAAAACAGTACATGAGCTAATGTCCCAGTCAACAGTTACACATCTGACCAGATAACTTCCTGGAATGATGCGGATGCGTACATGCATGTTTAGTCACTTCAGTCATGTCCGAATCTTTGCAACCCTATGGATTGTAGCCCTACAGGCTCCTGTGTCCATGGGATTCTCTAGTCAAGAAGACTGGAGTGGATTGCTACGCCATCCTCCAAGAGATCTTCCCAACCCAGGGGTCAAACTCGTGATTCCAGTGTCTCCTGCACTGCAGGATTCTTTACCACTCAGCCATTGAGGGAGCCCCCATGATAGAAATGACCGTTAACTATTAAAAGCAGATTATTACACAGCAATATGTTTAGCATTTTTCTCAGATATATTTCAAAATAATATCATATAAATAGTTACATAATATTGATGTATACCAATTAAAAGTTTCATTAAGATAAGTATCTTTAAGAATGAGCTTGTCAAGTGTATATAAATTCATTCATCATGTGTTTCTCAAGCATTTTATGATAAATCACTTCTATAGTGAATTTGATTTCCTTTGGTATCTGTTACATATAGAATATAGAATATTTACAAAGGAAAAATACATACTGACTCCAGTTGATAAGTTCCAATATTCACTTCATTAGATAGTATCTCTTTTAATTCTCCAGTATGAAAAACAAACAAAAACCCTGTGAGAGGAACCAGTCACTGAGCGGACACTAAAATAACATATGTGCCAACTGAAAGTACGGATATATTTAGTCCACTGACTTTTTTCAGAGTATTTAGAGAACTGTATGATGTCATGAATTGTTTCTGACAGTTTGCTATAATTAGAGGTTATAAAAGCCACAGAGAAGAAAGAAAACTCATGTGTAAACAGCTTAAAGAAGCAGTGCATTACTCAAAGGCCCCAGCTGTCCTTGGGTCAGTCCACCTTGGTGCAAGTCATGACTCACTTACCAGTCATATACCCTGGGATAAGTTACTTAACCACTTCTCACTTTTATCAACCACAAAATCCAAGTAATGATCTTTATAGTACAGGACAGTGTTAAAGATAAAACTACCTGTAAATTTCCAAACACCATGCCTGGTACATAACAAGCCCTCAATATGTCAGCTTTTATTACAAATATTGATGAGCCTCAATTTCGTAATCCAGATAATAATATAATAGTAACACCTCCTCTACCTGTGGCTCACCTGTGTAGTGAAAAGCAATAATGCTGATTATAGTGTTTTATAAACTATAAACAACAAGGCACTTCACAAATGGAAAACACTCTTTAATACTGTGATTTATCAAATACTCACTATAGATCATGAAGGCTATTTCCAAAAATACCTACAAGCCTTTTCTCATTTGTTCCTGTTTTTTTTTTTTTTTAAGACTCTGTTATTAGTCTTCATTAGAATTTTGTGTACACTTGAAATTAGTAGCAGCCACTAAATGACAACTGTGATAAACATTTGGAGGCATTAACTGACTCATCGGGAAGTCTCATTAACCTGGAGATTTCTGCATTGCCTTTGAAAGTTCTTTCTGGGCTCAAGCCAACCATCCTATCATAACAGAACTGATCATTACAGGAATTTAGCTGGATATCAGATCAACCCGTCTTAAATATTATTATCATCTTGAACAATGGAAGCCTGATAAACCACTACTAGAACTAGAGCCTATAAAACAGGGGTTATTTCTGTTCTTGATGCCAAGGTTAAAAAGAAGTTCCGCTCCATGTGATTCAGATAGGTGTATTAAATCATGACTCTCAAAAAAAAAAAAAAGCCACATTAAAACCCTAATAAAGAACACCCTCAAAGCAGGAATGATCCCTAATCTTACACCATACTCTATGGCTTTAGACTGTAAATTCCAAAAAGCAGGAATAAGAACCTCATAGTTCTTTTCCTCTAACATCTGACAGAGTGATGACACATTCAATATATTCAAGTTATTGCTATTAACAAGGGTATGAAAAACTGAGGGGACATTCTGTTTCAGGAAGAGTGGCCAGGACCACTATATATCAAGTTCCTCACCTCTTCTATAATGTCTACCTTCTTTCACTGGCTTCTTTACAGATACAGTCACATCTCTTTCATCTTAAATAAAATCTCTATCTCTTTCCATTCACAGTCAACCTTTTGAAAGAGTGGTCTACACACAATATTTGCATTATCTTACTTCCCACATACTATTGAAACCACAGCAATTCCATGGCTCTTCATTCTGCCCCAGTTCTTGTCCCCTGAGATAAGTTCTCTCTCACTGTCTCTGTGGCATCAAATAAGTTAGTTGAGATAGAGTGAAGCTTCTGAGAGGGATTTGAAAATTAAAAAAAAAAAAAAAATGGGCAAAATGAAAAAAGGATCTTGAAAACCACTTTACAGCGTTCTGTTTTGACAGCAGGGGCAACTGGCAGATATTGCAAACCACTTAGGAGAGTGGTGTGATGCTAATGATTTAGGAAAACAGTCTTGCATAACTGAATGGGTGGAGGAGGTACATCTGCTTCACAGCTAGCACTCCGAACAGGTCAGGAACACAAAAAGAAAAGTTTTCAAAACCATACTTAGTAAGCAAAAAAGGTATTTTTGGCAGAGCCTCTAAAGTACATAATCTGAGGTTTTTAAGAATACTGATATTTATAAGCATTGCTCAGAATTTTGGCAAAATTATTAATGAAAATAAGATCCTAGTTGTTTTTACACTAACAAAATCATACTTTTTTAAAGTATTTAACCTTATTTTGCAAAAACATATCTGTTCAAATAAACTGATATTAAGCTAAATGTGTCTATATGTGTATATGTATACAGGTGCTACCACGCAATATGCACAGCATTAAACTATCCAAGACTGTCATATTTACATTTGTGTTTTACTTACCATGTTCAAGTGAGAGAACAATGGCCACCCAGGAAAAGACCACCCAAGAACAACACAGCTACACCACCGAGTGACACAGTCCTCACAGAAATGCTCTCGGGACCTGAAATCAATGCTGTAAATTCCTCTCCCCTTATCTCTCAGCCTGTGATACAAATGCCAGGAACTGATAGTTTCTCAACCCTAGAAAACAAATTCTCACGTTATCATGAATCCTTCTACTATCTTGTCCTTGGAAGTTAGCTCAAATCTAATTTGCTCTGCAAATCCTCTCCCCCTGAATTTTGTGTGAGCCTTTGTAGTACTTTTAAAGCTCAATTAGACGAGCAGAGGTTCTCAAAACAGAGTTTCCCTTAACTAGTTCACCACCTGCGAGACTCACTGAGACTCTCCATTCAAGTGTAAACCACACTGACTGCTGCCCTTGGCTCAGCCACTAGCCACTTACAGCCACTAGACTTCACCTTATGTGTATTTCAGCTTCTCTTCCCACCAATCCTGCTGCACGCTTATCGTGATGGAAATTGTTGGCTGCCTAACAAGCATCTACTCCTCATTCTTCCGTCTCTTTTTTAAATCAGGGTACAGTTGCTTTACAATGTTGTGTTAGTTTC
This sequence comes from Giraffa tippelskirchi, assembly GCF_054371585.1. Classification (NCBI taxonomy): domain Eukaryota; kingdom Metazoa; phylum Chordata; class Mammalia; order Artiodactyla; family Giraffidae; genus Giraffa; species Giraffa tippelskirchi. The sequence continues at coordinate 70,947,924 of NC_137277.1, forward strand.
TGCTGGAGCGAACTAAGTCAAAGAAAACAAACATATAGTAATGTATATGTTGGGCTTCCCTGGTGGCTCAGATGGTAAAGAATCTGCCTGCAATGCGGAAGACCTGGGTCCAGTCCCTGGGTTGGGAAGATCCCCTGGAGAAGGGAACGGCTACCCACTCCAGTATTCTGGCGTGGAGAATTCTATGGACTGTATAGTCCATGGGGTCGGAAAGAGTCGGACACGACTGAGTATCAGTTTAGCTTAGCTAATGTATATATATGTATATATGGAACCTAGAAAAATGGTATAGATGAACCTATTTGCAGGACAGGAATAGAGACACAGACATAGAGAACAGACATGTAGACATGGGGTAGGGGAAGTGGGAGTAGGATGAATTGGGAGATTGGGATTGATATATATACACTACCACGAATCAAACAGATAGCTAGTGGGAACCTGCTGTATAGCACAGGGAGCTCAGCTAAAAGATCTATGATGACCTAGATGGGTGGGATGGAGGTTGGGGAGGAGTGAAAGGAAGGTTCAAGAGGGAGGGGATATATGTATGTATATAGCTGATTCATGTCATTGTATAGCAGAAAATGCCACAACTTAGTCAGGTATTCACTCTCATGTCACATCAGATGTAGGCAAGATTCAGATGAGCCTATTACATTTTAGATGGAACTTGAATGTATGCAGATTTCCCTAAGTTGTCTCTCCCATTTGATGAAGTGATCATTGCAATGATTTGTCATGGGTATTCTTTATACATAAGAAAGTCTTTGTAGAACTCCCATCAGCCACCTCACACTCAAAGGAAAGACCTTAACTTACTTGAATAGTTTGGCAAATAAATAAATTTGTATAAGCTTTATATTAAAATAAGATAGTTTAAGTAGACATGCATTTTTTTTATAATTATGCTACTTTAACCATCTTTTACTAATACTTTATCAGCAATATACCTGGTCATTTTTCACTTACCATCTCCTCCCTAATATGGCACTAAACAGATTAAGAACAAATCAAAAATTTCTAAGTTTGCATCAAAAATACACACTGACTGGGCTAAATATATATGGATCACCTATCATCTTTGGTTTTCTCCTTTTTTATCTCCAGAACTTTGCTCAAATTTTGATTTCCACATTTCTTCATGAATCATCCTCTCCAAAGCTCTTAGCAATCTGCCTGCTGTGATTATCTCAACATTTCTTTTGTTCTTTAAAAGGGTTTTTTTTTTCCTTTTTTTTTTTTTTTGCTTTGTTTGTTCATTTGTCTTTCTGTTCCACTCTGCAGAGGTAGAGAGCTTGTAAAATGCTGAGAATGTAATCCAGATTTCTTGATGCTTGTTGGGCTTTTCTCTTTTACATGACCCAAATTTTGGTCAATCATCAAATGTTACTACATCTTCTTTGTCAGTTCAATTTTTTTTTTAATTCAATATCTCTTCACTAGATCTAGTTCTAACATTCTGTGTCATGTTAATAAGTGCTTCAAGATAAGACTCAGGAGCCCTCATTGAAATATATATTTTTGCCATTTAGAGTCCCTTAAAAATAATTTCAAATATCAAACTTTCAGGAAATAACTGAATATGACAATTTGCAAGTATGTTTTACTAGTGAAACAGCAGAAAGGAAACAAAATTTAAGTCTAAAATCTTTGGGGAATATCTCTGGCATCGAGGTAATGTACATAAAATAGCATCTTTATATTAAAATACACTTAAAGCTTAGCAATCCAAGAATTGAGATGGTCTGAAACCAAAGTTTTCATTGTACTGTTTTACCTACTTCTTTAAAACAAATGTTCAAAATAAGTAGTGGGTCAAATAGTGGCCCCAAAAAAGATATGTCCAAATTCTAACCTTTGGTACCTGTGGATGTAAATTTACTAGTTAATAGGGTCTTGGCAGATGGTAAAGAATCCACCTACAATGCAGGAGACCCCAGTTCAATTGCTGGGTCAGGAAGATCCCCTGGAGAAGGGATAGGCTACCGATTCCAGTACTTGGGCTTCCCTGATGGCTCAGATGGTGAAGAATCTGCCCATAATGTGGGAGATCTGAGTTCAATCCTTGGGTTGGGAAGATCCCCTGGAGAAGGGAATGGCTACCCACTCCAGTATTCTGTCCTGGAAAACTCCATGGACAGAGGCGCCTGGCAGGCTACAGTCCATGGTGTCACAAAGAGTCAGACATGACAGAGTGACTTTCACTGGCAGATGGTAATTAATTCAGTTAAAAATCTAAGATGAGATCATTTTGGATTTGGGGTGGGCTCTACAGCCAAAGACCAGTGTCTGTATAAAAGAGAGAGGGATTTGAGACACAGAAAAACAAAGAAAATGCCACTCCAAGACAGAGGCCAAGGCTGGAGTTATGAAGCTACAAGCCAAAGAATGCTAAGGATTGCCAGCTATCACCAGAAGCTAGGAGAAAACCATTAATTGATTTTCTCTCAGAGGTCCAGAAGGAATCAACCTGGCCAACATATTGATTTTGGACTTCTTTGGCCTCCAGAAATGTAAGAAAATATATTTCTCTTGTTTTAAGCCACCAAGTTTGCGATATTTGTTATGGTGTATGAGTGCTTAGGGGCTTCCCAGGTGGTGCTAGCAGATCAGGCTTCCTTGGTGGCTCTCTTGGTAAAGATTCCACCTGCAACGCAAGAGACGTGGTCTTGATCCCTGGGTTGGGAAGATCCCCTGGAGAAGGAAATGACAACCCACTCCAGTATTCTTGCCTGGGAGTCCCATGGGCAGAGGATCCTGGCAGGCTATAGTCCTTAGGGTCTCAAGAGTAGGACACAACTTAGCGACTTAATCACTACCACCACCAAAACCGCTCTAATAAGTGTAGTCTACTAATTTGGGCTTCCCTGGTGGTGGCTCAGATGGTAAAGAATCCACTGCAATACAGGAAACCCTAGTTCAAGCCCTAGGTCAGGAAGATCCCCTGGCGAAGGGAATGGCTACCCCCTCCAGTATTCTTGCTTAGAGAATGCCATGGATAAACAAACCTGGTGGACTACAGTCCACGGGGCCTCAAAGAGTCAGACATGACTGGGTGACTAACAGAGTTAATGCAGAGTACATTCCTAATCGTTCAGTCCTGTCCAGCTCTTTGCGACCCTTTCAACTGTAGCCCAGTTTCCTCTGTTTCCTCCTCCCAGGATCTTCCCGACCCAGGGATGAACCCATGTCTACTGTGTTTCCTGCATTGTGGGTGGATTCTTTACCTGCTGAGCCATTGGGGAAGCCCCATTTGTTATGGTAGTCCTAAGGAAATTAATACAATATTATTACCTATATGCTTTTATACATTTTCATTTAAATTCTCTCCACTGCATAAAGAGACTTTCTGGACCATTATAGTAAAATACTGATGTATACTTGCTTATATGATTGAATAAAGAAGCACACAAAAAGAGGAGAATAAAACAAAAAAAGTTCAGGAAAAAGTCTAGGCTAAAGTAACTGTTATGAAGAATCAATATGGTATAGTAAAGACAATACATTCTATAGTTAGAATGGCAAGTTCTATTTTTGTGTTTATATGAACTTGGGCAAGATATTTAACCTCTGAGCCATAATGACCTATCTCATCTGTATAACAAAAGATAATAGCATTTTTTCTTATGTGGCAATGAGAAAAATATTTATGTTGAGAATTGTGCACATTTCCAAGCATACAAGAAATCTCCCAATTAAAAAACAGTTACCTATTTTTAACTAGGATCACCATTTATTGCACGAATACAAAAAATAGTTTCTCACCCCAAGTTACGCTTAGTTGTGTCCCACCATTTCCTAAATGGCCACCTTATAAAGGCAACCCATGCCCTCTTCTGGCTTCTATGACCTTATGTTATTCTAAATCAAAACATAATTATACAAATCTCTGTCCAGTTCTTTTTAGGTTAATCAAGGTTAAGTGACACTTGCACAAAATCCTTCTATAACTAATACTCAACATGTGAATAGTATTTCAGAATACAATCCACACTGGAACACTAGAGCATTCATTCCATGACAAAATCCTAATCCTATAAATGGAGCATTTATTTCTTTATGTATTTTCTTTGTTTAGGATACTGAAGCTCAGAGAAGCCTGGTGAATTGCCTAAGTCATAGGGTTATACTAGTCTAATATATAATGTCTTCTTTTTAATGTTTTATTCAAAGACAAAATCAAACATATAAAGTAACATAATAAAATAACAAACCATCATATTCCCATCATCTAGCAATGTCTATTTAAAAGATTTCCTTTCAATTTCTCAAAATCTTCCTGATGAGACAACAAGCACACATCTCCAGCTGTAATGCATAATTTAGAATGTGTATCATGTATGTATCAAGACAAAACAAGGAATAGTGACAACCAAAAAATATATTCCAGAATAAAAATTTCCCACCCTAGGCATTGTGTCTCTAAATCCATAAAGAGACTATCCCTAGATAATAACATTCAAGTGACCATAAACGTATTCACCAAAAACTTACCAGCAAAGCATGAACAAGGCAAGACGTTTCTAAAAATTCACCAGCAAAGGCAAAACCTAACTATGTATAAGGCTAGTGATTAAATCTCCCATAAAGACACTGAATCAAAAATATGCTTTTCAATTAATAATCAAAGTAAGTACTCTTAAATATGTATACTGGTATCATGGGAGATAAGGTCTTTAAACAAGAAAACTGGGTATGTCTTTCCCTCCTATTTGTAGCAACGAGCATTTCCTATTAAGGTAAACAATATGTGAAATATTTCCAAGAAATAACCATCATTTTCACCTACTGAGATGTTGGAGATGCGATTTTATTCACTAGTACAATCATCGTGACGACCACTGCATCCAATTGACATGTCAATGAAAAAGAAAACAAATTTAGCTACAAATAAAAGAATACATCCTAAGAAAAAAAACTGGCATGAGTTAGTAAAGATTCAGAACTTCAACACAGAGTGGAGAGATAGCCAGAGTGGCAGAAAAATGGAAATATGTTTTAGAGAAGAAACTACAACAACCTTTCCGAGAATAGCCTGGCACAGTTACCGAACAGATGGGGGTGTGATAATTATAAACATATTTTCACCTTTCTTCTGCACAGCTATTAAGAACCACTTAAATTTCAGAAGCCCTTTCTCAGATGCAACACAGGAGACCTCATAAAAGACTAGTTACATATATTACCGAAATAATGACGACTAAACAGACACCAAAATTTTTTCTTAAAATGCATATACGTTTAAGATTGTGGTTAATAATTAAATAATTATTTATCTTTACCTATAAGGGGGAAGGGATGCTCTTAGTGAGTTGTCCAAGATAATGTATACCTCATCAATGATGTATCTGGGAGCCTGGAGAGATCTTTAAGTCTAATGGGAAAGTAGCATCTTTGAACCACATCCTGTTCTTTAAGTTAAGAGAGGTCAATAAAGAAGTTTCCAGAAAAAAATACTGAATAATTAGTCTGTCTTCCCATTAATGTCAGCAAAGGATAAAGTAAGCTTTCATTACTGGAATGCATTTACAAATACTAGTTTTACAAATAAAAATATGACAAATAGGGTTTTGAAATAAGCAGTGTTCACATTTCCAGGTAACATCTGGCCACTAATTCGCCCAAGAACTTAAAGCTGAAATGAATCTCTAGATCTTTTTCTTCTCAGATATAGCTAGTAAATTTCTCTGACTCTTATTTTCAAGTTGGAGTCATTGGCACAGGGCTCTGAATTGCAAACAGAAATGCACTCTAGTAAATTTAAGTAAAAAGAAATTTATGGAAGGCTAATAGAGACTCACAGAAACTCCATGATGGCCAAAGAACTAATCTATGCAGTCAGAAACAGTACTGAAATAAGAGCATCAAACCAGGCCTGTGTGCTCAGCACCACCGATATCACTAGGTATTCTCACTAAAGTCCTTTCTGCTAACAGGATCTGTGGACCAGATACTATATTAGAAACTCTGTATGGCAGGCTCTGTAGATGAAATATATCAGCCACTATCAATGCCAGAATGAATTCCATGGTGCCTGTTTCTTGTCATTAATTTCTGATTGGAAGACTTACCTCTGCACTCTGATCAACAGAGCCAGGGTCACACAAGTCCTTGATGCACAAGAGGCTGAGGAAGCAAGATTCTGGCTTCTATTCTGGGAAATGACTCCTAAGGAAGGATTCTCCCAAAGACGTGAAAAGTGGCAAAGACGTTGGAAGAAGTATCTAAGATGTCAAAGGTATCAAAGACGTGAGACCATAATTGTGAATTTCTGTGGAGTATCTGCAAGCAAGCATTTGAGAAATAGTCTGTACCACTGACTGTGACTCCATAATCTGGACCTGTCAATCTCTGTCTCATCTCCTCCTATTCTCTTCCCACCAGCCACACTGGACTCAGTGGTCCTCCAACAAGAAGTGCTCTTCTGGTGGTAGGATTTCTCCCGAGTGTTTCGCTGCCCAGAAATCTGAGCCTCCAAATGTATTCATGGCTGACGTCTGCTTTACTCACAGGTCTCCACTTAAATGTCACTTCCTGAAGGAGACAGCCCAACCACCACATCCATGGATATCTTCACCCATATCTCCATCCATTCTTGTCACCCTGTTCTATTTGCTTTCTGGCACTAATCACTATTTGATTTTGTTTTACTTGTTTATTTTCAGCCTCAATTGCCATAATCATCATATAAGTTCTGTAGTTCTATGGGTGTTGTCTGTCCTTTTCTGTTCTTTTTAATCTTCAGCACCTAAAAGAGTGTCCAGTATCCGTTAGTCTGTTAAATATTGGTTGCATAATAAATGGACCCCTGCTGTAGTAAAATAGGTCCATCTAATAAATGTGGAGACTGAGGAACAGCATCTCCTTCCTCTGTATATGGTCACACAATAAATTAATAATCAAAGTGCAAGTCCTGGATCCCAAACCATGGAATTTCTGGGAAAGGAAAGATGCAAGGAGCTTCTGCTGCTTCCTAAAGAAACGGAGGCAGCAGAGAAGAGCAGAGAGAACACCGATTAGGAAAAAAGCATGAGTTCTACAATCAAACACCTCTGAGTTCAAATCTATGTCCCCCAAACTAACAGAAGCCTTACAGGGTTTTCAGAGAATTAAACGTGATCATATTGTACATTGTACATATATATCATTTCTAATATCTGACATGTGCAGGAGATTAACTGGAGGCAAGTGCTAACCTCGGCAGTACATACACTAAAATTGGAATAATACAGAGAAGATTATCATGGCCCCTATGCAAGGATGATACGCAAACTTATGAAGCATTCCCCATTTTTATACCATATACAGAAGAGATAAACAACAAGGATATACTGTATAGCACACGGATCTATATTCAGTATCCTCTTCAGTTCAGAGCAATCGCTCAGTCGAGTCTGACTCTTTGCGACCCCATGGCCTGCAGAACGCCAAGCTTCCCTGTTATCACCAACTCCCGGAGCTTACTCAAAGTCATGTCCATGATGCCATCTAACCATCTCATTCTCTGTCATCCCCTTCTCCTCCTGCCTTCAATCTTGCCCACTGAGTCAGTTCTTCGCATCAGGTGTTTGGATGCAAAGTATTGGAGTTTCAGCTTCAGCATCAGTCCTTCCAATGAATATTCAGGACTGATTTCCTATAAGATTGACTGCTTTGACTTCCTTGTGGTCCAAGGGACTCTCAAGAGACTTCTCCAACATGACAGTTCAAAAGCATCATTCTTCAGAGCTCAGCTTTCTTTATAGTCCAAATCTCACATCCATACATGACTACTGGAAAAACTATAACTTCGACTAGATGGACTTTTGTGGGCAAAGTAACATCTCTGCTTTTTAATATGCTGTCTAGGTTGGTCATAACTTTTCTTCCAAGGAGCAAGTGTCTTTTAATTTCATGGCTGCAGCCACCATCGGCAGTGATTTTGGAGCTCAAAAAAAAGCCTGTCACTGTTTCCATTGTTTCCCCATCTATTTGCCATGAAGTGATGGGACTGGATGCCATGATCTTAGTTTTCTGAATGTTGAGTTTTAAGCCAACTTTTTCACTCTTCTCTTTCACTTTCATCAAGAGGCTCTTTAGTTTCTCTTCACTTTCTGCCATAAGGGTGGTGTCATCAGCATATCGGAGGTTATTGATATTTCTCCCAGCAATCTTGATTCCACCTTGTGCTTCATCCAGCATGGCATTTCTCATGATATACTCTGCATATAAGTTAAATAAGCAGGGTGACAATATATAGCCTTGACATATTCCTTTCCCGATTTGGAATCAGACTATTGCTCCATGTCCAGTTCTAACTGTTGCTTCTTAACATGCATACTTATTTCTCAGGAGGCAGGTAATGTGATCTGGTATTCCCATCTCTTGAAGAAATTTCCACAGTTTGTTGTGATCCACACAGTCAAAGGCATAGTCAATAAAGCAGAAGTAGATGTTTTTTTTTGGAACTCTCTTGCTTTTTCTATGATCCAACAAATGTTGGCAATTTGATCTCTGGTTCCTCTGCCTTTTCTAAATCCAGCTTGAACATATGGAAGTTCACAGTTCAGGTACTGTTGAAGCCTGGCTTGGATCATTTTAAACTAATTTGCTAGCATGTGTGATGAGTGCAACTTTGTGATAGTTTGAACATTCTTTGGCATTGCTTTTCTTTGGGACTTGAATGCAAACTGACCTTTTCCAGTCCTGTGGCCACTGCTGAGTCTTCCAAATTTGCCAGCACATTGAGTGCAGCACTTTCATAACATCATCTTTTAGGATTTGAAATAGCTCAAGTGGAATTCTGTCACCTCCACTAGCTTTATTTGTAGTGATGCTTCCTAAGGCCCACTTGACTTCACATTCCAGAATGTCTGACTCTAGGTGAGTGATCACACCATCATGATTATCTTGGTCGTGAAGATCTTTTTTATCTAGTTCTTCTATGTATTTTGCCACCACTTCATAAAAGCTTCTGCTTCTGTTAGGTACATACCATTTCTGTCCTTTATTTTGCCCATCTTTGTATGAAAAGTTCCCATGGTATCTCTAATTCTCTTGAAGATATCTCTAGTCTTTCCCATTCTATTCTTTCCTCTATTTTTGGCATTGATTACCAAGGAAGGCTTTGTTATCTGTCCTTGCTATTCTTTGAAACTCTACAGTCAAATGAGTATATCTTTCCTTTTCTCCTTTGCTTTTCGCCTCTCTTTTTTATTCAGCTATTTGTAAGCTCTCCTCAGATAACCGTTTTGCCTTTTTACATTTCTTTTTCTTGGGGATGGTCTTGATCATTGCCTCCTGTACACTGTCACAAACCTCTGTCCTTAGTTCTTCAGGCACTCTATCAGACCTAATCCCTTAAATCTATTTCTCACTTCCACTGTATAATTGCAAGGGATTTGATATAGGTCATACACGAACGGTCTAAGGGTTTACCCTACTTCCTTCAACTTAAGTCTGAATTTGGCCATAAGGAGTTCATGAGCTGAGCCACAGTCTGCTCCCACTCTTGTTTTTGCTGACTGTATAGAGCTTCTCCATCTTTGGTTGCAAAGAATATAATCAATCTGATTTCAGTATTGACCTGGTGATGTCCATGTGTAGAATCTTCTCTTGTGTTGTTGGAAGAGGGTGTTGGCTATGACCAGTGTGTTCTCCTGTCAAAACTCTGTTAGCCTTTGCCCTACTTCATTCTGTATTCCAAGGACAAATTTGCTTGTTACTCCAGGTGTTTCCTGACTTCCTACTTTTGCATTCCAGTCCCCTATAATGAAAAGGACATCTTTTTTCAATGCTAGTTCTAGAAAGTCTTGTAGGTCTTCATAGAACTGTTCAACTTCAGCTTCTTCAGCATTACTCGTTGGGGTATAGACTTGGATTACTGTGATATTGAATGGTTTGCCTTGGAAACGAACAGAGATCATTCTATCATTTTTGAGATTGCATCCAAGTACTGCATTTCAGACTCTTGCTGACCATGATGGCTACTCCATTTATTCTAAGGGATTCTTGCCCACAGTAGTTAATATAATGGTCATCTGATTTAAATTCACCCATTCCAGTCCATTTTAGTTCACTGATTCCTAAAATGTCGATGTTCACTCTTGCCATCTCCTGTTTGACCACTTCCAATTTACTTTGATTCATGGACTTAACATTCCAGGTTCCTATATGTTCCCCTTTACAGCATCAGACTTTACTTCCATCACCTGTCATATCCACAACTGGGTGTTGTTTTTGCTTTGGCTCTGTCTCTTCATTTTTTCTGGAGTTATTTCTCTACTGTTCTCCAGCAGCATATTGGGCACCTACCAACCTGGGGAGTTCATCTTTCAGTGTCCTTTTTGCCTTTTCATACAGTTTATGGGGTTCTCAAGGCAAGAATACTGAAACAGCTTGCCATTCCCTTCTCCAGTGGACCACCTTTTGTCAGAACTCTCTACCATGACCCATCTATCTTGGGTGGCACTATATGGCATGGTTCATAGTTTCATTGAGTTAGACAAGGCTATGGTCCATGTGATCAGTTTGATTAATTTTCTGTGATTGAGGTTTTCATTCTGTCTGTCCTCTGATGGAAAAGGTAAGAGGCTTATGGAAGCTTCTTGATAGGAGAGACTGAGGGGGAAACTGGGTCTTGCTCTGGTGGGCGATGCTGGTTTTCCTCCTTTTTGTTTGACCTGAGGCCAAACTATGGTGGGGGTAATGAAGGTAACAGTGACTTCCTTCAAAAGGTTACAGTGCCCCCAACCCTGTAGCAGGCCACCACCAACCCACATCTCCATGAGAGACTCCTGGACACTCACAGACAAGTCTGCGTCACTCTCTTGTGGAGTTACTGCTCCTTTCTCCTGGGTCCTGGAGCACACATGCTTACGTTTGTGCCCTCCAAGAGTCTGTTTCCCCAGTCCTGTATGAGTTCTGGCAGCTCTATGGTGGGGTTAATGGTGGCCTCCTCTGAGAGGGCTTATGTCATACCCAGGGCTGCTGCACCCAGAGTCCCTGCCCCTGTGGCAGGCCCCTGCTGACCCGTACCTCCACAGGAGACACTCAAACGCTCAAAGGCAGGTCTCAGGGAACACATAGCACAGGGAACTATATTCTGTATCTTATAATAAACCATAATGAAAAAGAAAATGAGAATATATATATATATATGTACATATATATATATACACACAACTGATTCATTTTGCTGTACACCAGAAACTAACACAACATTGTAAATCAACTATACTTTAATAAAAATTTTTAAAAATTAGAGGTCATAAAAATGATTGCTACTTTATGAGTAATGATCCATGTCTGAGTTTATATTAGCCTAACAATATGCTAAGAGAGACATCCTTAACATAATCTGCGTCACAGCCTTTGTATATTAAATGAGAATGTTCATTCTTTCCCTCACCTAAAATTTATTGGGAATCTTCTATATGTCAGCCATGTGTTATATACAGGTTGAAGTCTCTAAATTTCTCCCCAGCTATCAATGTGAGGGCCTTGTAATCCACTATTGCTATCTCCAAGACCATCTTGACACTGTCAGCTATGGGCAAAGATAGGCTATTGCTTTCATTTTTCATTTATTTCTAAGAACTTCTTGAGTCAAGCACTTTGAGAAGTTCTGCAGACACAGAAGCCATTGGAAAACCCCTGCCTTCAAGGTACTTAATGTTTCATGAGATAAACAGACAAAAAGAAAATTGACAATAATGTGACATATACAGGATATTATAGGAATCCAGAAGAATGGTACCCAACCTAGAGTGTAAATTGGATGAAGCAGTTCTGGGCAGAATGCCAGTTAAAGAAGAGGAGGACTTAGCCATGGGTAGAATAAGGAGTCATAAATGGTAAGGAAATCCAAAAAAACAAGGGGATATACATACACATATGGCTGATTCACCTTGCTGTACAGCAGAAAATAACATATCATTGTAAAGCAACCATATGTCAATAAAAATTAAAAAAAAAAAAAAGAAGAAGAAGAAGAAGAAGGAGAGGTCAGTCTGCCCAGCAGAGAAAACAAGCAGTTTCAAAGGCCCTGAGAAATTAAACATAGCACCTCAAAGAAACCAACAAATGCCAGAGAGTAAGGTCACAACAATTTCTAAAAGAGAGAACTTCCAAAAAATTCTGTCCCTAATCCTCTTCAGGAGCCCTAATTTAGCTACAAATGGTTAATTGTCCTTAATTACTTTGCTTTCCTAAAAAAAAGAGAGAAAGAAAGTCTTCCTTTAATTATTAGATTATCTCCAGTCTGGCACTAATCTTCAGTTTGGGGTTTGGCATTACCTTTTTTAAAATATATACCAGTGTTTTCAACATTATATTTTCATCAAAGCCCAATTTTATGTTTCTTTCTAAAACTCCCTTCATATTAGGGAATTTTCTTAAAGTAATTGTTCTTTGTGTCTTTCTCTGTGCCCAGAATGTCTTCAAGTCACCTTTCTTGGGCAATTGTCTTTCTTCTTTTATTTATTTATTTATTGAAGGATAATTGCTTTACAGAATTTTGTTGTCTTCTGTCAAACCTCAACATGAATCAGTGATAGGTATACATATATCCCTTCCCTTTTGAACCTCCCTCCCACCTCCCTCCCCACCTCACCCCTCTAGCTTGATGCAGAACCCCTGTTTGAGTTTCCTGAGCCATGCAGCAAATTCCCATTGGCTCTCTATTTTACATATGGTAATGTAAGTTTCCATGTTATTCTTTCCATACATCTCATCCTCTCCTCCCCTCTCCCCTTGTCCATAAGTCTATCCTTTATGTCTGTTTCTCTAATGCTGCCCTGTAAAGTTCTTCACTACCATTCTTCTAGATTCCGTATATATGTGTTAGAATATGATATTTATCTTTAGGTTTTAGGTTTTCATCCACCACATTAGAACTGACTCAAATGTGTTCCCTTTTGTGGCTGAGTAACATTCTATTGTGTATATATACCACAACTTCTTTATCCATTCATCTGTCTGTGGACACCTAGGTTGCTTCCATGTTCTAGCTATTGTAAATAGTGCTGGAATGAACAATGGAATACATGTGTCTTTTTCAATTTTTATTTCCCCAGGGTATATGCTTGGTAGTGGGATTGCTGGGTCATATGGTGGTTTTATTCCTAGTTTTTTTAAGGAATCTCCATACCGTCTTCCATAGTGGCTATATCAATTTACATTCCCACCAACAGTGCAAGAGTGTTCCCTTTCCTCCACACCCCCTCGAGCATTTATTGTTTGTAGACTTTTTGATGAGGGCCATTCTGACCAGTGGGAGGTGATATCTCATTGTAGTTTTGATTTGCATTTCTCTAATAATGAGTGATATTGAGCATCTTTTTATATGTTTGTAAGCCATCTCTATGTCTTCTTTGGAGAAATGTCTGTTTAGGTCTTTTTCCCACTTTTTGGTTGGGTTGTTTGTTTTTCTGGCATTGAGTTATATGAGCTGCTTATATATTTTGGAAGTTAATCCTTTGTCAGTTTCATTTGCTATTATTCTCCCCCATTCTGAGGGATGTCTTTTAACCTTGCTGTTTCCTTTGCTGTGCAAAAGCTTTTAAGTTTAATCAGGTCCCACTTGTTTACTTTTGTTTTTATTTCCATTACCCTAGGAGGTGGGTAATAGAGGATCTTGTTTGACTTTATGTCATCAAGTGTTCTGCCTATGTTTTCTTCTAAGAGTTTTATAGTTTCTGCTCTTACATTTAGGTCTTTAATCCATTTTGAGTTTATTTTTGTGTATGTTGTTAATGTTCTAAGTTCACTCTTTTACACGTAGCTGTCCAGTTTTCCCAGCACCATTTATTGAAGAGGCTGTGTTTGCCCCACTGTATATTCTTGCCTCCTTTGTCAAAAATAAGGTACCCATAGGTGCATGGGTTTATTTCTGGGCTTTCTATCTTGTTCTATTGGTCTACATTTCTGTTTTCGTGCTAGTCGCATGCTGTCTTGATGACTGAAGCTTTGCAGTATAATCAGAAGTCAGGAAGGTTGATTCCTCCAGCTCCATTTTTCTTTCTCAAGGCTGCTTTGGCTATTCAGGGTCTTTTGTGTTCCCATATGAATTGTGAAATTTTTTGTTCAAGTTCTGTGAAAAATGCCATTGGTAATTTGATGGGGATCACATTAAATCTGTAGATTGAGTTTGGTAGTGTAGTCATTTAAACAATATTGATTCTTCCTACCCAGGAACATGGAATATCTCTCCATCTATTTATGTCATCTTTGATTTCTTTATTAGTATCATAAATTTTCTGCATACAGTTCTTTTGACTCCTTAGGTAAGTTTGTTCCTATTTAATTCTTTTTGTTGCAATGGTGAATGGGATTGATTCCTTAATTTCTTTTTCTGATTTTTCATTGTTAGTATATAGAAATGCAAGTGATTTCTGTGTATTGATCTTGTATCCTGCAACTTTACTAAATTCACTGCTTAGCTCTAGTAATTTTCTGATACTATCTTTAGGGTTTTCTGAGTACAGGATCATGTCATCTGCAAACAGTGAAAGCTTTACTTCTTCTTTTCTGATCTGGATTCCTTTTATTTCTTTTTCTTCTGATTGCTGTAGCTAGGATTTCCAAAACTATGTTGAATAATATTGGGGAATGTGGACACCCTTGTCTTGTTCCTGATCTTAGGGGGAACGCTTTCAGTTTTTCACCATTGAGAATAATGTTTGCTGTAGGCTCATCATATATGGCCTTTACTATGTTGAGATAGGTTCCTTCTATGCCCATTTTTTGAAGAATTTTAATCATAAATGGGTGTTGAATTTTGTCCAAGGCTTTTTCTGCATCTATTGAGATGATCATATGGTTTTTATCTTTCAATATGGTGTATCACTTTGATTGATTTGCATATATTGAAGAATGCTTGCATTCCTAGAATAAACTCAACTTGATCATGGTATATGAGCTTTTTGATGTATTGCTGAATTCTGTTTGCTAAAATTTTGTTGAGGATTTTTGCATCCACATTCATCAGTGATATTGGCCTGTAGTTTTCTTTTTTTGTGTTGTCTTTGTCTGGTTTTGGTATCAGGGTAATGGTGGCCTCGTAGAATGAGTTTGGAAGTGTTCCTTCCTCTGCAAGTTTTTGAAAGAGTTTTAGAAGGATAGGCATTAGCTCTTCTCTAAATGTTTGATAGAATTCTCCTGTGAAGTCATCTGGTCCTGGGCTTTTGTTTTTGGGGGGAGATTTTTGACTACAGCTTCAATTTCAGTGCTTGCAATTGTGTTGTTCATAATTTCTACTTCTTCCTGGTTCAATCTTGAAAGATTGAACTTTTCTAACAATCTGTCCATTTCTTCCAGGTTATCCATTTTATTGCCATATAGTTGTTCATAATAGTCTCTTATAATCCTTTGTATTTCTGCATTGTCTGTTGAAACCTCTCCGTTTTCATTTCTAATTTTGTGGATTTAATTCTTCCTTCTTTTTTTCTTGATGAGTCTGGCTAAATGCTTGTCAACTTTATCTTCTCAAAGAACTAGCTTTCAGTTTTATTAATCTTTACTATTGTTTCTTTCATTTCTTTTTCATTTATTTCTGCTCGGATCTTTATGATTTCTTGCCTTCTACTAATTTGGGGATTTTTTTGTTCTTTTTCCAGTTGTTTTAGGTGTAAAGTTAGGTTGTCTATTCGATGTTTTTCTTGTTTCTTGAGGTAGGGCTGTGTTGCTATAAACTTCCCTCTTAGAACTGGTTTTGCTGCTTCCCATAGGTTTTGAATTGTTTTCATTGTCATTTGTTTCTAGAAATGTTTTGATTTCCCTTTTGATTTCTTCAGTAACCTGGTTATTTAAGAAATGTGTTGTTTAATCTCCATGTGTCTGTGTTCCTTACAATTTTATTCTTGTAATTGATATCTAGTCTCATAGCATTGTGATCGGAGAAGATGCTTGATATGATTCCAATTTTCTTAAATTTACTGAGGTTTGATTTGTGACCCAAGATGTTTTCTATCCTGGAGAACGTTCCGTGTGCATTTGAAAAGAAGGTGTATTCTTCGGCATTTGGATAGGATGTCCTGAAGATGTCAATGAGATCTATCTCATCTAATGTATTGTTTAAGACTTGTGTTTCCTTATTAATTTTCTGTTTTGATGATCTGTCCATTGGTGTGAGTGAGGAATTAAAGTCACCTACTATTACTGTGTTACTGTCAATTTCTCCTTTTATGTCTGTTAGTGTTTGTCTTATGTATTGAGGTGTTCCTATGTTGGGTGCATAGATATTTACAATTGTTATGTCTTCCTCTTGGATTAATCCCTTGATCATTATGTAGTGTCCTTCCTTATCTTTTGTAATCTTCTTTATTTTAAGGTCTATTTTGTCTGTATGAGGATAGCTACTCCAGCATTTTTTTTGCTTCCCATTAGCATGGAATATATTTTTCCATCCTCTCACTTTCAGTCTATATGTGCATTTATGTTTGAAGTGGGTTTCTTATAGACAGCATATATATGGGTCTTGTTTTTGTATCCATTCAGACAGTCTGTCTTTTGGTTGGAGCATTTAATCCATTTACATTTAATGTAATTATTGATATATATCTTCCTATTGCCATTTTCTTAATTGTTTGGGGTTGATTTTATAGATCTTTTTTCTTCTCTTGTATTTCTCGACTACATAAGTCCCTTTAACATTTGTTGTAAAGCTGATTTGGTGGTACTGAATTCTCTTAACTTTTGCTTGTCTGAAAAGCTTTTTATTTCTCCATCAATTTTGAATGAGATCCTTGCTGGGTATAGTAATCTTGGTTGTAGATTTTTCCCTTTCAGTACTTTAAATATATCCTGCCATTCCCTTCTGGCCTGCAGAGTTTCTGCTGAAAGATCAGCTGTTAAGCATATGGAGTTTGCCTTGTATGTTACTTGTTGCTTCTCCCTTGTTGCTTTGAATATTCTTTGTGTTTAGTCTTTGTTAGTGTGATTAATATGTGTCTTGGCGTGTTTCTCCTTGGTTTTATACTGTATGGGACTCTTTGTGCCTCTTGGACTTGATTGACTATTTCTTTTTCCATGTTGAAGAAATTTTCAACTATAGTCTCTTCAAAAATTTTCTCATACCCTTTCATTTTCTCTTCTTCTTCTGGGACCCCTATATTCAATTGTTGGTGTGTTTGATATTGTCCCAGAGGTCTCTGAGACTATCCTCAGTTCTTTTCATTCTTTTTACTTTATTCTGCTTTTCAGAAGTTATTTCCATTTTATCTTCCAGCTCATTGATTTGTTCTTCTGCTTCAGATATTCTGCTATTGATTCCTTCTAAAGTATTTTTAATTTCAGTAATTGTGTTGTTTGTCTCTGTATGTTTATTCTTTAATTCTTCTAGGTCTTTGTTAATTTATTCTTGCATTTTCTCCATTTTTTTTTCAAGGTTTTTGATCATCTTTACTATCATTATTCTGAATTCTTTTTCAGGTAGTTTTCCTATTTCCTCTTCATTTATTTGGACTTCTGTGTTTCTAGTTTGTTCCTTCATTTATGTAGTATTTCTCTGCCTTTTCATTATTTTTTTTTTAACTTATTGTTTTTGAGGTCTCCTTTTCCCAGGCTTCAAGGTTGAATTCTTTCTTCCTTTTGGTTTCTGCCCTTCTAAGGTTGGTCCAGTGGTTTGTGTAAGATTTGTGAGATTTGTGTTGAGTGTTTGTTTGTTTTTCCTCTGATGAAGGCTGAGTGAGGTGGTAATCCTGTCTGCTGTTGATTGGGTTTGTATTTTTGCTTTGTTTTTTGTTTAGATGAGGCATCCTGCACAGGGTGCTACTGGTGGTTGGGTGATGCCTCTTGCATTCAAGAGATTTCCTCTGTTTGAGTTCTATTTGATACTCCCTAGGGTTAGTTCTCTGGTAGTCTAGGGTCTTGGAGTCAGTACTCCCACTCTGAAGGCTCAGGGTTTGATCTCACAAAGGATTTTTTCTCACTCTTGCAACAAGATTATCAGAGTCAGCTGTGGCTCTCCTCTGCATCATCTTCATTCTGCAACCCAGGTAAATGAAGCAACACCCTTGGGACTCTGACTGAAAAGGTGTTTATGAGGTGGCTGGTGCTCTGCCTGAGCCAGATGAGGAGGCCTGGGATCCAGTGCCCAAGGGCAGGGGATATGAAGGCAAAGGAAACTGGCAGCCTTCCTTCCATGGAACTCACCCTCAGAAATGTGGCAACAGCAGAGATGCTCACTACCCCAGGGGCAGAGGGCATGGTGGAGCACATGACACAGTGGCAAGAGGCCTTGTGTTCCAGCTGTCAAAGCCATAACTCCCCAAAAATTCCAACCCAATGCTGAAGGTAGTGGGGAGAAACCTCCTCGCCCACACCTCACAAGATGAGCTGGGCAATTTTCTCTTTAATTCCTCCACAGCATTTTTCATTTCCTTCCATAAAGTGACAGCACTTTCTACATTACTTCCATTATAGCTCTTAGCAAATTGCCTTTTAATAAGCTTCTCTCTTGCTGGACTGAGCTACTGGAGGGAAGGTTTTGATCTTTGTATCCCAAACATGATTTTCTTTTTTCCTAATAAACACTTTCAATTTTAGAAGAATGTTAGATTTATAGAAAAGTTTCAAAGATAATACAAATAGGAAGTTCCCTAGGGATTTTTAAAAGATTCAGATTCTGATACATCAGGTTGGGGAAAGTCCTGCTAGTCTGGATTTCTAACAAGTTTCTAACTCAAGCATATGTGGCTGATGCAGCATCAGGATTTGATAACGGACGCTCCTACTCATGCTCAGTCACTTAGTCATGTCCAAATCCTTGTGACCCCATGGACTGTAGCCCACCTGGCTCCTCTGTCCATGGGATTCTCCAGGCAAGAATCCTGAATGGGTTATCATTTCCTCTTCTAAGGGAATCTTCCTGACCCAGGGATCTAACCCACATCTCTAGAGTCTCCTGAATTGGCAGGCAGATTCTTTACCACCAGTGCTGCCTGGGAAGCCTTGGTAAAGGATGAGTGTCAGGCAAATTAGGACAAAGGTTCACAACTCTTGCTGCAAATTAGAATCATCTGGGAAGTTGTTTTGTTTATTTTTAAAATGGCACCTCCAGGGATTCTATTCTAACTTATCTGCCCTAAACCTAGGAATATATAGTTTAAAAAAGCTTTTCAGGTAAACCCAATATGCAGCCAGAGATAAAACCCACTAGTCTTCCTAAATTGTCAGACACCTATATCCTCGCAGGCTGTTTCTATCTCTGTAGACCAGAAATAACACAAGTATCTGGTAAAGTATTATTGAGACTAAGCAAAACAAAAGTCAGCACGACATTCAGGGCTTATTAAATTCCAGGTGCTTGAAAATGTTAATTACAATTCAGACAAGGCACAGGACATGTAGATCCACAGTTCTCACCAATAAACTTTTGAGAACATTCTTCCTAAGCTGTCCTGTCAAACAGGTCTCTGATCTCCAGCTGTCATGTCAAAGGCCAGAAGGTCACGCTGTTAGAACGGAGTCCGCATAGAAATCTGCTAGTCTTTAGGGAATGTGGGCTAAGTATCCTTTGATTAATTCAGCCAGCCCACAGCTGGGCCTGGAGTCCCTGCCCATGCAGGACAGAAACAGCTTTGTATAGGGGGACAGTCCACAGAGTGGCTAAATGGGTTAAATAAGCTGCTTTTTCCAGAACAATGAGTGGTCACATCATAATTGCAGCTGGTCTTGAAGAAAGGTCTCAGAGAACCTTCTGGTTTCAAACTGCTGTTTATAGGCTTGAGGGCAGAGCTCTCAATAACGTTCAAAGAGTGATATGCAGTAATTAAAATTCAAGCCAGAAGGATATTAGCTGTTGTTTGGGAAAAAAAAAAAAATGCAAGTCTTCCACAGCTCTTCTTCTAACATAAAGCCCCTTCTCTCCTCTCCAAGGAATACAGAGGTAGCTCTACTTTAACCAGACACTGAAAAAAAAGGGTTATCTTTTTTTTTTAATGTTCCTCAATCAACTGTTTTTATCAAGCTAAACTAAGGTAACTAGGTGCTTGGGATGATTAAAAAAGTTAAAAGGTTAAGAGATGCCATATATAATTATTATTCCCTTAATTGTGCCTTCACCTAAACCAACTACTAATTTTTTTTAGTAACAGGTAAGCATTTTGGCCCTACATATCATCACCTGCCTGAACAGCCAGAATACTTTTGACTATCAAGACCAAATCACATATTTTGCATGGCTCTTTTATCTCTATCATCTCATATCATTTGAATAATACACTTAATAAACAGTAAAATAAATAGTGAGGAGGCATTTATAAAAACTGTGGACAAAAAACACCACTGGCCGTAACAGTAAACAAAGGATGTTTCGGCCATCACCCACTGCAGCGGCCCCAACTGTGTATCCCAACAGGGCTCAGGATGGAGAAAAATAGGATACTGGCCCCAGATAGTTAAGGTGCATATAAAGAAAATGACTTCTTTGAGCCCAGACTCTTGCATCTTCCCATACATATTTAAAGAAAAGCACTAAATTTATTGACTTGGCATGTCTGGTTTTCTTTAATTAGCAGTAATCTTTTGATGTTCGACTCTCTGGTTTTTTAATTGCTTGTTTGACCTTCTATATATCCTAGCTCCTCCCTCACTTCTTCAGAGCAGTCCCTCAGAGCTATCTGAGAGGCTGCCTCCCAGGCTTAAGTTCTCAGCAAGTCCCCCTGAATAAAATATAATTCTCAACTTTTAGGTGGTGCATTTTTTTTTCAATCGATGAAACACATATAAATATAGAAGGATACTCATTAAATTGTAGTGGAAGAAAGTCAGTAAACTATATTTTAGTTCCATTTCTGTACCTTAATTTTTTTCATAAAAGTAAATGTACAATGGAAATGTACAATAAATTTGCTTTAGCGATACAGGGCATCCGTCAGCAGTTTCTGTTTCTCAGTCTAGGTACAAGAAGATTACTTTTGCAAATCAACAGACTAGATGCATTGCGTTAGTAGCTACCACTGACACAGAAAAACCACTTAAGCTCATTTAGTCTTAGAGTCTTACCCTTTATGTAAAATTATCTAAATCAAGCTTTCAGCAGCAGAATGACCCACAGAGGTCATATGCATATCCTTATCTGGTAAATATGGATGGATTCTACTCATTTTAAGTACAACATCTGACTAGATACTAAAATTATCTGCCATCACCGCATATCTAACAAATTTCACAAAACTTAACTTTGCTTTCTGACATCCTCCTCCATTCCAACTAGTTCATTCTTGGTGTGACTTTCTGATTTTTCTAAAAGGTATAGCTCTCTCACAGTTATCTCTAGATTCATATAGACAAAGAGGGTTACATAAATGGAAAGTTATTAAATTTTATACAATGAAAATTTCCTAGGTCACAATAAGCTTCTGAGACAGAGAAATGCTGAAATTAAATGTAGGGACAGGCACATGAAAAACAACGTCCCCAATTTTACTTTCTTCTATATATGCCATGTAATTTTTTTCTCACTCCATTCCATGGGAGAGGAGTGACAGTCTAAATTGAAAACAACTTGTGTGACTGATAACCTATCTTCTGCCATGCAAAAATGATACTAGAATCTAATCCACCCTGAAACCTACAAGAAACTGAGTCACACCAGACTCCTCCCTCTGTGGTTAGTTAGCCCTGACAACCAACCAGTCAGATATTGTTAATTTCAACCCTTTAATAACTCTTGCCTCTAGGACTTTTTTTTAGTACCAGAACAGTCTTGCCCTCTCCAGCCACTGTCCCCATCCCTGCTCTCCAATCTATCTGCCACATTATAAAGCTGATCAAGTTACTCACCTAACTCCCAAATTCTTTAAAATGGCACATAAGATGCTCCAAGAATGGCTCCTGCTTACCTGTTCAAATTGCCTCTTGCAGTTTTCTCAAGGGCACGCAGCCCTCTAGCCATATCAAATTATTTACGGTTCCCCATTTATAACACAAGAGGTTACACTTCCATGGGCTTTGTATTTGTGTTACACTTCCATGCGTTTTGTATATTTCCTTCTCAAGGAAAGATCTCCACCCTCATTTCATCAGCTTAGATAAGACTGCTCCTCATTTTTCAAGGTTTACTTTATTCAACCACTCTTCAGTGAAACTACCTCAGAGCTTCCCAAGGAAAAATAATTCCTCTGTTTTTTATGCCACCTTTGCTTCCTCTGCTATGGTAGGAATTTGGTACACAAGTGTTCCTCTATAGTCTGACTGAGTAGCATATATCCTATGAGCATAATTTTTTAAATTTATTTATTCATTTATTTATTTGGCTGCACTGGGTCTCAGTTGCAGCATGTGGGATCTAGTTCCCTGACTAGGGATCAAACCCAATGCAGGGGTCCCCCTGCATTGTGAGCTTCAAGTCTTAGCCACTGGACCACCAGGAAAATCCCCATAAATATTTCTTGAAAGAACAAACAGATGATGATAAACTGGCCTTGGGCTGAGTGATGAGATGACTGCCAATGCTGACTCTCATTCTCCTGAAATGGAGTCTCCCTAAAACTGAGTTCTCTTACTGGGTTTATGATTACTCTCTATCCAAAACTTTATTCCTTTTCTTGTCCCACTTCTGTTCCCCTCAGGTTGAGGAGTACTAAAGAAAAGGGGGATTGAAACCAAGCAGAACCTATGAAAGGCCCCTCAATATCCCCTGTTCCTTGTTTGCAGAGAAAAAGACTTCAGTCTTTTAGGCTTCCCTGAATTCCAAAGAGCAGACCTGAGCAGTTAATGATTAGGACAAGTCACAGGACTCATTGTTCCTCCTGAAGGGATAGAGATAGTAATCTGATGAATATCTTTGAGTTGTTCTGTAGAAACTAAGATTTCCACTCAGGTGGAGGGTGGTGACTATAATGCTGACCAAAAGCACATACACCTCAGACTGTTTTGAACCAGAAGGTTGAGATTCCCGAAACTTTACCCTGCTATCTCACCACCAACCAATTAGAACAAAGTCCAGGACCTGATCACACATCCTATGACCCTTTCCCCTAACAACAAGTTTAAAAACCCTTGCCTGAAAAACATCGAGGAGTTTGGGTCTTTTGAGTGTGAGTTGCCCATTCTCCCTGCTTGGAACCCTGCAAATAAATCCTGACTTTGCCGCAAATATCTGCTGTCAGAGTTTGACTTTCTGTGCCGCAGGCACACAAAGCCTTGCTCAATAACACTCCCTTTAGAGCAGATCAAAAGAGTCAGTTTTTTTTTTCTCCAAGGACCCTGACTCTAACGTGCCCTGAAAGGACTCAGCAGCAATAATACTGCCATATTAGATGGGTTTCTTTTATCCTTGCCAGTCTCCAAGTTCTATAAAGTCAGTTTTATGATAAGTGAAGTGAAGTGAAAGTCCTTTCTGACTCTTTGTGACCCCATGGACTATACGGTCCATGGAATTTTCCAAGCTAGAATAATAGAGTGGGTAGCCGTTCCTTCTCCAGGGGATCTTCCCAATCCAGGGATCAAACCCAGGTCTCCTGCATTGCAGGCAGATTCTTTACCAGCTGAGCCACCAGGGAAGCCCTTATGATAAGTTCTGGGGATGATAAAACACTAATTAAAACATCATTTTTAATGATAGAAGCAATACATAATCATTGCAAAAATAAATCTGTCCATAATCTCAACATACAGAAATAAACAACCACTGATAACATTTGGGAGACATCCTTTTAAATTGATCTTTTTAATATGCTGCTGCTAAGTCACTTCAGTCATGTCTGACTCTGTGCAACCCCATAGACAGCAGCCCACCAAGATCCCCTGTCCCTGGGATTCTCCAGGCAAGAACACTGGAGTGGGTTGCCATTTCCTTCTCCAATGCATGAAAGTGAAAAGTGAAACTGAAGTCACTCAGTCGTGTCCGACTCTTTGCAACCCCATGGACTGAAGCCTACCAGGCTCATCCATCCATGGGATTTTCCAGGCAAGAGTACTGGAGTGGGGTGCCATTGCCTTCTACATCTTTTTAATATAAGCAGATGCTATTACATACAACAATGGAATCATACAAACTATTTTATAAATGAATTGTAAAATTCACAGTCTTCTGTGATGAGTTATAGTAATGATCTATAATTATACTCAAAGGAAATGCTTATTGAAAATTTGGATTGCTGGACTGCATCTCTTGATTGACTGAAACAATCTTTGAATAGAGAGTCCTAGAATATTCATCATAACCCTGTGAGTGATTCTGTATATAGTCAACTTTGAGAGCCACTAACCACAGATAGGGTTTTCAAATCCCTATGGTAAATGACAGAAAAGTGAAGGTTTCAATGGTATTTATTTTGGCTGCACATAAAAAAGCATATGACCAGCTATTGTAAACAGAATGGGTTGCCATCTCAGTTGATGAGACCCTAGTACTCTGCAAATAGATTTTGAATAACTAGTCTCAAAGATGTGGTAGTCAATCTGTACCAGGAAAGAGGTTGAAAGAGATCATTTCTAAGGTCTTTCTCAACTTTAAGACTTTATTAAGACTCTATAATTAAAGAATGTTAAAGGTTTAAGTATACTTTAGAAGGAAAAAAGAATAGTTACCTGGGAAGAGTTATGGAACTGAAGGATATGTTTTGGGGGCAGTGGTTTAGAGGAAAGGCAGTTCTCAAAGCTGACAAAGCTTTGCACGTAATCAATTAAAAGAATTGTTTTCCTAGTAAAGATTAGCAATTAACTGGTTTTCTAAGACTGTAAACTGGTGATGAATACATTGAAAATGTCTTCCTTGGTAGCTCTGCTGCTGCTGCTAAGTCGATCGGTCGTGTCCTACTCTGTGCGACCCCATAGACGGCAGCTCACCAGGCTCCTCTGTCCCTGGGATTCTCCAGGCAAGAATACTGGAGTGGGTTGCCATTTCCTTCTCTAACACAGAGCAAATAAAATGTAAAGGCTCTGGTTGAAAGAGTGAGAGACCCAGGCATTTCTGGCATAGTTGGCCCATCCTGACCAGTCTGGGGGCTGAGCCAGGGGATAGTCTGTGGAACTATGGAAATATCAGTAATCTAAATTAATCTTTTAACTTTCAAACAAGGAATCTGAGACCTAGAGAGGTTTTGTTACATATTCACACAGCTAGTTGGTGGCAAAATAATTACCCTTGACACTGACCCATCTCATTCCTAGTCTAGTGCTTTAGATGGTAAAGATTTCTTTACCACTGCAAATGGCCTTTTATTCAAAATCCTAAAAAGTTAGAGATGAATCAAAAAAGGTTCAAGTATTTGAAACTGTATACAAAAAGAGATGTCGTTTTATAAACAAATGGCTTAAAATAATTGAATTTTAAAAGTTGACTGATATTTCAAAGTTAGCTGCAATAATGCTCCTTATGTTCTTCATGGAGTCATTATTACTTCTTGGAGTCATAATTACTTGTTTGGCAGGAAAATCAGTGATTACTCTCACTTTCTAACATTTAAATAAAAATGCCTTCCAAAAAGGCAAATAATATTTTCAAACATAGTCTTTGTGTTAGACACTCTTAAATGTCTGAGTTTGCATGTACCTGTCAGTATTTTAATAGATATCCTCATTTTTAGGTGCTTATGTTGTATGCATGTTAATTATAGAATATGCAAGTTCTTCATTTCTTGTAAAATGTTGTTTAGTCTCTAAGTCATGTCCAACTCTTTTATCACCCCATGGATTGTAACTCACCAGGCTTCTCTGTCTATGGGATTTTCCAGGCAAGAATATAGGAATGGGTTACCACTTCTTCCACCAGGGGATCTTCCTGATCCAGGGATTGAACTAGCATCTCCAGGACTCCTGGCATTACATTACAGGTGGATTCTTTATCTTTGAGCCACTGGGGAAGCCATATAGTCTAATTCTAATAACATTGTTCTTAGAGTTTGCTGACCCAACCACCATAATTTACAATGAAAATTATATTTATAAGTATGTAAATCAGAAGTTTGAGCATCAACAGCCTAGGGAATTTAAGCTTAAATATCATCTGTGTGTTGATGACTCCTGAATTTGTATTGCTATTCTAGACACATTTCCTGTGAACCACTCTCACTCAATATATCCACTTCATATGGATATGAAGGATATCCATATGACTGTTGGAGAATGACTCTTCCTCCAGCAGTCATCTCCATATCAGAAATGACAGGTCCATCCACCTAAGTGCCAAATTTTCATCTGGACTCCTTCTTTAACCATGAGCAAATCTTTTCCCCATTTTCCAAAATATATCCAAAATCCCACCATTTATCACTACTTCTGCTGCTGCAATTACCATCGACTTTCTCAACAGCCTTCTAACTGGCCTCCCTGCTTCTACCTTTGCTCCCAGTCTATTCTCCAAGTAGTAGTCTGAGTGACACAAGATAAACCAGTCACCACCTCCAATGACTTCACTCTCATGATGAAAATAAACCCTATAAAGCATTTGGTGGTCTTCGCACCTCATTCTGCTGCCACTCTGATTTAACTTCTTACTTCTCTCCAATTTGCCTACTTCATTCCAGCCATCCAGTCTACCTTGCTGTCCTTCTAATTTTCCTGGAAAAGAGTTTTTCCATGCAGAAAGTTCTTTCCCTGCATGATTTTTTTTTCCTCACGTACTTCATATATCAGATAACCTCAAAGCACCACAGAGGTATTCCTAGATTAACATCTGTATCAGTCAGGTCTAGAAGGAAATGAGTACCAGACTAAATTAAGATAATTGATAAAGAGTTTGAAAAGTGAAAGTGTTAGTCACTCAGTCATGTCTGACTCTCTGACTCTCTGCGACCCCATGGACTGTTGGCCACCAGGCTCCTCTGTCCATAGAATTCTCTGGGCAAGAATATTGGAGTGAGTAGCCATTCCATTCTCCAGGTGATCTTCCCCACCCAGGGATCAAACTTGGGTCTCTTGCATTGCAGGCAGATTCTTTACCATCTGAGCCACCAGAGAAGCCCTTGGAGAGTTTAATAAAGGACTATTTACAAGAGGTGGAAGGATGTCAGAAAACCAAAAGGGGTAATGAAGAACCTCAAGGGTTGTAATATTGGTCTACTGTCACACACAACCCTGAAGGGACAAGAGAGAGGAAAGATACTGAAAACCAGAAAGAGTCCAACAGATAGGATAGCTCTGAGAGAAACACTGATAATTGGAGGGGAACAGCAGTCAAGTTAAGGCCACCTGCAGAAAAAGAGCTAAGAGAATAAATAATGAGAGCTCACACTTCTCTCTCCCTCATATCTCTTCCCAGGAGGCTATCAATATGGTTAATATTGATTTGTCTCTCAAGGAAGAGAGCATAATAGACACAGGTAGAGAAGGGACCTGGAAGAGACATCTGAAGATGTCCAGCTCACCACTTCACGCCAGTTTTCCCTAGCACTCAATCATTACCTGTTCGATGAATATATATGATGCAATGGTGACTGTCCTTTGTATAAGGCTTTTAAATATGCTATATAAACAATGTTTCCTTAAAAAGAACTCCTTTGATAGTGGGTCAGAAAGAGTCAGGAGCCATCGAGGTCACCATTGGAGAGACTAAGGGGGCTTACATGAGCATAATATGGCAAATAAGTAATGAGGTGTCTTGCATGCCTCACACTCTGCCTTACAGAACTCAAGGTTGGTTGTCATATTCACCAAGATAGAGAAATATAAAAGAAAGGAGGTGGGGATCATGGGTGGGCACTATACTGAGGATTCCCCTCAACCTAGATGCTTTACAGGCAATTTATGATGAGTTGATCTGTGATCTTTAGTTTTCTAAATTATTCGTGACATTTGGGGAGTTGTATGCAGCAATAAGAAGAGTATTGCTTCTTTGGTTACAGATTCCCAGATTCCTCAAAGTTGGTAAAATTGAGAAGACAAAACAATGGGGCAGAAGAGCAAACAGCTGTTTTACTTGTGAACACTGAAGAATTCATGTTTATGGAGAATTTATTAACAAACAATTTATTTGCTGATTCTAGCAGTACCTCCCAGGCCACCTTTGAAGAAAAAGAAGAAAAAAAAAAAGCTGTCAGGCTACCATATCATTAGGAGACAGTGGAAAAACACTAGAAGACAGCCTGAGAGAAGGTCTTTCATACACACCCAGTTTCATTAACTAAAAAATCTCATTCACTGATGATCCTTATCTGTCCTTATTTTCCTGAAAGGGAAGATGGTAATAAACAAGGTGAAGAAAAGATAGAGATGAATTGAAATAGATTTTGAGTTGCTATGGTTTTTAAAATTTACTCTAATCCTAACCCTAGAAACATCACCTTATATACTCTAGTACCACGCTTACAATCTATTTTCATCCTATTACACACCTTTTTTCCTCTGAAAGGAAATCAGTTATGTCACTATGCTTGAGCTCCAATTTAAGAAGTTATAAAAATATTCTCAGGAAAGGATCTCTAGGTTCCTGGAAAAAAATCTGTTTGCTATTGGAACCCCATTCCATATGCTTCCACTTTAGGTACAGATCCAAGTACTGTGAACTTTGAAACTTATACAGTGAAGACCGAGGAACCCTTTAAGTAAATAAGCTTCAAAATGCCACAAACAAATAATTTGACAGTTGCCACAAAAATCACAAAATCCAGAAAAATTGCATATGCTTTCAAAGAGTTACTAGACATGTTTCTGTATATTTTCTTTTTTCAGTGTTTTGTTTCGCTTTGGCTTATAGACTTCAAGGGGTGCCCCATCATTTTTTAAGGATTTTGTATTGTTTTCTATGGGAAAACTAGAAAGATAATGCAAAAAGTTTCCTCTATCAGAGTCGATCAAAGTTTTATCATTGTTCCTCCTTCACCTACACGTTTTCTGTGCCAGGTGCCCAAGGACACGTGTGTATCACAAAATGCCCTCTTTCTGTGTACTTGTCACACAGGGTATATAGCTCAGTGAGCAGCAGGAAGATTCCTGGAAGACAGTTCTTTACCAGGGCAGTAGAAATAACTTAATTATACACTGAAGCAACTTCCAACCACCTATAACCATATGACATTGCCAATGTTCAATCATCTTTGACCTCCAAAAATGACAATTTCAGATGTCTCACACTGATATATCCCACTAAGCCCAAAATAAATATATCTCCAACTCAGCATCCCATCAGCCAGATTCTAGAATTGACCACAGCCACTTCAACACATTTTGCACTGGGGAAACTATGACAGAGGGCAGTAGGTGTGCAAAAAAATCACAGTCTTACCTGACTGTGTACAAAACATCTTAACTGCAAATTTTATATAAGATCATGTGAATAAGATCCAAGGTCTTCGTAAGAACCTGGGAAAATAGAGAGCCCTGAAGGCTAAGGTCCATTAATTTCACAGTAAATCACCTCTGCAGTTCAATTCAATCCCTGCAAGTTTTGTCATCTGACCAGTCCCAGAAAAATACACAAGGCACATCAATAAAGCACACACACTTCTCTTTTCTCCCAAAAAAAACACTTTCCACACATCACACAGAAACGATTCCCAATTTATAGGCACAAGCAGAGGAGCAAGAGCAGGCCTTGTCCATCCATTACCAGATTCAAATAATCCTGTCCAAAATGATGAAAATTTCTGAGAAACAAAGAGTCCTTTGTTGGCACTGAAATCTCATCTCCCTATCATTATTCCCTAAGGCATTCATCAATTGCATGTTCTGTACACCAGGCATCTTGCCTTCATATAAGCACTTGTAAAACACAGTGCCCTCGGATAAAAATGGTCTCAATGCAAAATGTAAACTTGTGGTTTATATGGAATCTGACACCGGGCTATTTGCTAACTGGAACTACAGTGAAATAGGTCTCTGGCCATATGCTTTTAAAATCCTACACAGAATGCCACACCCAGAACAGAGTTCAGCTAGCGCCCTCAACCCATTTTAATAAGAATCCTCTTATTTTCCCCTCTGCTTTTACAGATAAATCTCTCCACTGCAGACTGATGCCTTATATAGGCAAACTGTTTATCTGGAGAATTATGCTGAGCTGGCAGCACAGTTCAGGAGAGCTGTGCTGATTCTACACAACGGCCACCATCTGTTGCAGAGCTTCTAGAAACAGTGTCATCAGCATGAAATATGGTGTCAGCCTTGACCATTAAAAGATTGCTTTGCAAGTTAAAGCCAATAATGAAAATTTATTCCAGAAGGTCATTAACAGCTGGCTTCTTTGCAGTAATAGAGAACACAGCTGCATAAGGGAAAGAAATAAAACTGCATCAAGTATTCACTCCATTTGTATTTCAAAAGATATCAAATATAGTCAACATACACCGTAGATTCAGATAAGACAGAACCTTAGCTATGCCACTGACTGATATGTTGGCACTGATAAGAGTAATAACATCAACCAACAAAAGTATTAAAACTTTTACTTATTGAAGGACTACTATGTGTCAGGCTCTCTGTGAGCTACTTCAGATATACAGTGTCTTGATTCTCACAGTAATCCACAAGGGATATATTATTATCTAAAAGGCAAAGTATTTTAACCATCTAAGCTTTTTTTTCTCATCTCTAAAACAAAGATAATTTCAATAATTTTGTTTAAGATTTCAGTAAAAACTAAAGATAATATAGGTAAAGCATTGAGTACTCAATAGTTGTTTTTCAGTGGCCATCTCATGTCCCATGAACTGCAGCATGCCAGGCTTCCTTGTCCTTCACGATCTCCCTGAGTTTTCTCAAGGAGACTCAAGTCCAATGACTCATGTTCATTGAGTCAGTGATGCCATCCAACCATCTTATCCTCTGCTGCACTCTTCTCCTCCTGCCCTCAATCTTTCCCAGCATCAGGGTCTTTTCCAATGAGGCAGCTCTTTGCATCAGGTGGCCAAAGTATTGGAGCTTTAGCCTCAGCATCAGTCTTTCCAATGAATATTGAGAGTTGATTTCCTTTAGGAGTGACTGGTTTGATCTCCTTTCAGTCCAAGGGACTCTCGAGAGTCTTTTTCAGCAGCACAGTTCCAAGGCATTGATTCTTTGGTGTTCAGCCTTCTTTATGGTCCCAACTCTCACATCCATACATGACTACTGGAAAAACCATAGCTTTGACTATACGGACCTTTGTCACTAAAGTGATGTCTCTGCTTTTTACTTTGCTGTCTAGGTTTGTCATTCAATAGTAGATGTATAAAATTATAAAATCTGTTATTAAAATATTATTAAACTCAAAGTTTATATAGATTTTATATATTCTGAAGTATTAACTATAGATCGAACATGTAAAACAGGAAACTTCAAGCATCTCGTCAGGTGATCTAGGACACTGCCTTGCTGATAACACAGATTTGAGGAGTAAGCTAACAAAAAATGAAGCAGAGCAGCTGTATGGGGCACATCTTCATTTAAATCAGTCAGCATGTATTAAAAGCCTACTCAAGTATAGCAAGAAATGGCAAACAGAGTAATAACACAGTCCTTCTAAAACTGTATTTTAAGATTATAGAACATATACAGGTATCACATTCATCTGTTTCTTGGAGCAGTACATAAAAAAATAATAATGAAATAATTAGCAAAACAAAATAAGTAGCAAAGCATTTGCAAATCTAGGATCTATGAAGAGTGAGAGTTGAGAAACATTTGTGCTCAGTATGTAATTTTCAGACTAAAATCCACCTTTAACATGAAAGTAATACCTATGCGCTAAGTGACAAGGTTAGCTAGTGGTTTTATCCCAAACATTCAACATCACCCTACGGAGAGTTAACACCATGCTCCCATGTACCACTCTCTCCTTCATCCTCTGCTTGGAACCATTAGTCAAAACACCTCAAAGGTGAATAGAAGAAAGGGTATATACTGGCTCCATTGCTCAACAAATATTCATAGTGGTCATATAAATTGAACATAAAAAGTTGTAACCAAGATAAAAATGGCTAATAATGGAAAACCAAATTTACCAGAAGGCTCTGTTTATCATCACCTAAATCAGACCAAAATGTCTTATTTATATCATGAACATAAATATTCAAAAACAAAGGAGATAAGAAAGATTACCAGAAAAAAGCTTTTTTAAAACATTACCCTCATTTTTTCATTTTTATGAAAAAAATGTATATACCCACACATGTACATAACATGTGAACATATTATATACACACAAACATACTCACACACACTTATTTAGACAGAGAACATGAATGATGATCCAAATGAAATATTAACAATAAGTTACTGTAGGTAGAGGGTACCCTTTCAACTACCCTTGCAAATTTATTCTACGTTTGAAATTATTTCCAAATAAAGAGCTATGAAAAGAAAGCTAACAAAAATTTAAACATAAAATACAATAAAATAAAATGTCAATATATTTATATATTCCTCTTAAAATTCAAAAAAGGTTAATAATATTATCATCATTTTCTAAATGAGCATTCAAAAACTTAGAAACGTTACAGTCAATTAGGAATACTGGTTCAGTATAGAAAACTATAGGGTTTTTTTCCATACATGATTCTCCTACATATAAATATTAATCTCTGAAAGAAACAACAAAAAATTCAAATTTAAAATAATCAGTCAATTGGTAAAGATAACCCTGTATGCGAGACAGTATTATGGACTCTATGGGAGAGGGCGAGGGCGGGATGATATGGGAGAATGGCATGGAAGCATGTAAATTATCATATGTGAAACGAATCGCCAGTCCAGGTTCAATGCATGATACAGGGTGCTCGGGGCTGGTGCACCGGGATGACCCGGAGGGATGGGAAGGGGAGGGAGGTGGAAGGGGGGGTTCTGGAAGGGGAAAACATGTACACCCATAGTGGATTCATGTCAATGTATGGCAAAACAAATACAATATTGTAAAATTAAAAAATAGAAAATAAACTAATTAAATAAATAAATAAAATAATTCTATTTGGCCAGATACAATATGAGATTGAACAAGGCATGGAGTAACAATGTGTGTGCATGCTCAGTTGTGCCGGACTCTTTGCAACCCTATGGGCTGTAGCCCGCCAGGCTCCTCTGTCCATGAAATTTTCCAAGCAAGAATACTGGCATGGGTAGTCATTTCCTACTTCAGGGGATCTTCCTGACCCAGGGATCAAATCCCTATCTCTTGCTCTCCAGCATTGGCAGGCCAATTCTTCACCCCTGTACCACCTGGGAAGTAACAATATCCATA
The DNA here is from genome assembly GCF_054371585.1 of Giraffa tippelskirchi. NCBI lineage: Eukaryota > Metazoa > Chordata > Mammalia > Artiodactyla > Giraffidae > Giraffa > Giraffa tippelskirchi. Next base: position 70,981,000 of record NC_137277.1, read on the forward strand.
CTTAAATATTTTGTTTTCCTTCTACTATCACCATTGTATTCAAAGCTGTCAGTGTAACATATAATCAGGAAATATACTGCAACCTCTAAGGAGCCTCCAACTATAATCATGACCTCATATATTTCTGGAAAATGCCCCAGGTTCTCACAAATAAGAGAATACCAACATGATCTATATAATCTACATTAAGGACATACAGAGAGATATATTATTGCACTGAGTTTTGGAAATGCATATATATGTTTCAGTGTGCTGTAGCTTTGTTTAGCACCAGTAGACTTGCCATTGACTTCAGTAGGTTAGAAAAGTAAATTAGAAAACACTTTTAAAGGAAATCAATTTTGGAATTCGTTAAATAATTAAGCAGAGGTATAAATTTAAAAGGATTCTAAGTTGCTATATTTAGTCTTAAATTCTAGTTAAACAGGCATCTAAGGAGTAAGAAAATATCCTCATGTATTAGTTAGAAGAAGACTCTTTGACTATTACTCTTCTTGAAGAGAGAACATTTTCTGTGTTGACTAAGGAATTATTGTTACAGGTCTAGTTTCAGAATGTCCCCTGGAAAATGATTCAGAGGCATCATAGACTCTTCAACAAATTTAATTTGTTGAATTAAATAATGCTGACACTCAGTCATTTATTCATTTAGTCCTGACTAAATACAAAAAAAGTGCTCAGAGTAATCACAGACATTGCTGTGCATGGGCATCATGAGGGTCCAGACTTTAAATTTAGTATGTCTTATAATTAAACCCCCTTTCCTATTTTTGTCATTAGCACTTTGGTCTAAGTTTAAGACAAATTACTTCTTTGTTGAAATTTTGCTAAGGTATGTATGTTGCAGGAACAAGTTTTCAGTAAAGATATAAGAAAATATAAAAGTAGATTATTATACTCAGGAGCCTAAACATATAACTCAATTAATAGATTATTATCAAATTAATAAATTATTTGATATTCTTTCTATCTGCAAATATGTGAGCTTTTTTCCTGCTGGCAACTTGCTGCTGCTGCTGCTGCTGCTGCTAAGTCACTTCAGTCGTGTCTGACTCTGTGTGACCCCATAGACGGCAGCCCACCAGGCTCCCCCGTCCCTGGGATTCTCCAGGCAAGAACACTGGAGTGGGCTGCCATTTCCTTCTCCAGTGCATGAAAGTGAAAAGTGAAAGTGAAGTCGCTTAGTCGTGTCCGACCCTTAGCGACCCCATGGACTGCAGCCTACCAGGATCCTCCGTCCATGGGGTTTTCCAGGCAAGAGTACCGGAGTGGGGTGTCATTGCCTTCTCCAGTAACTTGCTATACAAAAGGTAAATAAATCATGGAAGAGTGAGAGACTGCGATGCCCAATAATCTCCAGATTCCACGTCATTGGAATTTCCCCCCTTAAAAATCGGAAACTGGCAGTAGGATCATAAGTGACCACAGATGGCCTAAAATGCAGTGGGACTGAATACATTTAATGGGTACATGCAGACTTAAAACACTGGGAAGCACTGATGTTAAAAGAAACCTCTTTCCCTAATTTTGTACACACACAGACAGACACACATATACATACACGTAAAACTTTCAGCTATCTCCTCAGTGGTATATTTTCATTCAATTCACGCTCACAAATGCCTTAACTGTTCACTTTATTGGAAAGGAAATTATTTCCCTGTGGGTGCCAAAAACATTGAGATTCTTCAGGATATTGTTTGAATAAATATTAAAATAACATTCCTTCATAAATAAGGGGTTATTCAACCTTCTAAAACATTCATTGCCAACTGCAACTTTGTGTGCAAAAACAGAGTCCCTAGAATGTAACAGAATATAGGTCTTCTTCAACCGATGATGTGCTTATGCCCTAATAAACTCATTCTAAATTGAAAATATCCCAAATTGAAAATGCAAATAATACACATGACTACCTAACATTGAATGGCCTTCCCTGATAGCTAAATTGGTAAAGAATCTGCCTGCAATGCAGGAGACCCTGGTTTGATTCCTGGGGTGGGAAGATCCACTGGAGAAGTGGTAGGCTACCCACTCCAATATTCTTGGGCTTCCCTTGTGGCTCAACTGGTAAAGAATCCTCTTGCAATGACGCAGGAAACCTGGGGTCGATCCCTGGGTGAGGAAGATCCCCTGGAGAAGAGAAAGGCTACCCACTCCGGTATTCTGGCCTAGATTAGTCCATGGGGTCACAAAGAGTCGGACACAACTTAACGACTTTCACTTTCACTTTTCACCTAACATTGTAGCTTAGCCCAGCATACCTTACATATGCTCAAAACATTTACCTTAGCCAATAGTTGGGCAAACCATCTAACACAAAACCTATATTATAATAAATTATTAAATATCTCATGTAGTTTATTGAATACTGTACTGAAAGTAAAAACCAGAATGGTTTTATGGCTACAGAATAGCTGTAAGTGTTTCCCTCCTTTACAATCCTGATCACATTGCTGACTGGGAACTGTAGCTCACCACCACTGCTCAGTATCAGAGAGTATCCTACAGCAGATTACTAGCCTGGTAAAAGATCAAAATTCCAAGTATAGTTCCTACCGAATGTGTACTGCTTTATCGTAAAGTCAAAAAAATTACAAGAATCATTATAAGTCAGGGACCATCTGTACACAAAGTAACACAAGCTCTCATCACAGCAGTTACCCAGGGAACAGAGCAGACCAAAAAACCCATGCCTTCTCTCTACACTGAGATTACAATCACAGTATTATTTTTTAATAAGAAAAAGAAATATAATGATGATTCAGGGAGAAGAGACATAGTGCATTGTGTTTGTGCGAGGTTAAAAGAGAACCCAAGGAGTCTAAGGTGAGGGGTAAAATGTAAAATGTAAGGTGAGCCTGGAAAGTAGTATAGATATTAATAGACAAATGAATTTATATACTTTGGTATTCAAGAAGGGTAAGTGAGTGAAAAGAGAGGACAGCAAGAGCACAGGTATAATCTCCGAAGGACTCGATGACTGTAGTTTGTGTAGATCAAGAGTAATGGGAACATAAGAAGACTAGGGAAGATAGTGGTGGGAACAGAAGGCAGAGATAGAGAGGTCTTCTCAAAGATAAGATTCTGAAGACTTTTGACCAGGGTGAAACAAATTTAGAGCTGCAATGAACTCGAGTGAGAAAATACCAACGGCTGAGAGAAAAGTTGAGCCAGAATTCCAAGTTACAAGGAAAGTGGTAAGGCCAAATTCAGGTCAGTGAAGCAGTGGGAATGGAAATTGGCTGGTTCTAATGTACCTCTTAGCCATAAAGCCTGTATTCTAATTAAATGTGACCTTTACTACACAGAGCTAAGTGAGGGTGGCATAAGAAACTTTAGTCAATATACATTTCCAAAATAAACCTCCATGACACAGCTGAAATAACAAATGTAGGGAAGAACTGCAGTGTTGTGAAAGACTGAGAAACAGCTAAAGAAATGTCTGGTAAAAGACCAGCTACAAATTTGAAATATAATAAACCACCAAGAATATTATACTCATTATAAACTGTTCTTAATGTCATTCTTCTTGAAATCTAGAATTAAACAACTTGGAATAAGTTTCAGTTCTCTCCTTTAAGGTACTACTAAACTTAATGTCATGAGAACAGAACAAAATAAAAAAGCCATACTGTTACTTCCTTTATAACCCCACCTGATGACCAAGGCCAGCCGCCTCCCCTCTCCCGAAAAAGGAGTTTTAAGACATAAATGCATTAGACTCAATTATATTCTATAATAATTAGTATTTTACACAAATCACTGTGTGTAAATTTTAAAATAACAAAGCAGAAGAATTTTTGGTCATGTTCTGGAAAATTCTTGTTTCCATAACCTCAAGCCTCTGCAAATCAAAGGCTAAGTTTTATAAAGCACAGATTATCTCCCTCAAATTATGTTTCCCAAAATGTGGCAGGTGACATAATAGATGACTTCAAGTGATTCCTGTGTGACCTTTTCTGTAGCTCTTCTCATTCTATTATTTATTTTAATGTGTACTGGAAAAAAATATGGACCATTATATATTTTCCTTTTAAATATATTTAAGACTGATATTTGAATAAAAATGTTAAAGTTATGCAAGTGATACTCAGATATTGCCAGTGACACAATAAAGACTTAAATAGCATGACACTGTGAACATAGATTTTAATATCCATTAAACTTAGTGGCATAGATATTTTTATTAGAATATTATTTTTACTAATTCTTACTTGGTCTCAAGTTTGTGAAAGTCTATTACTTTAGTCAGAATTTATATTAGTGTTAAATATAATACTGATGTCTAGAATGTGTTTTATATTAGCTTGAAAACAAAGAAAAAAAGTCCATCCTTCTATTAGATTTGCCATTTTCAAATCTTTTAAGTTAGACTAGGTAAATATACACAGAAATTATAAAAACAGAATCCAAAAGTACAGATTTAAAGATGGGTGTATTGAAAACAATAATTTGATACATTAAAATTAATACAATGCTTGGATTTTGAAAACACTCAAATTTTGACTTCAAAAATGGTTGAGTGTTGCTTCTGTAAAGAAAGTGATTTAAATATGGGAGAAAGTTTAAAGTAATTCTTTTAAAATAGCCTACAGTACAAATTTCCTTTAAAATCAACAGGAAATTAATGAAATAAGAATATATACTAAGGGTGGAAATAAGAACATTAAGTCTAAAAATACAGGAAACACCATTTGAAATAGTCTAAATTTCATTGTGAAGGTCATTTTTTCTCCTTTTCCAGGGGAGTGCCAAAATATTTCTAAGGTAAACTTTCAAAGATAAATATGTCTGAAAACATTTCCTAGATAGTATATAGGATAAGATTATTATTAAAATATTGTCACTGAGTTTTGAAAATTTTAGATAAAATCTTAAAATTTTAGTTTATGTTATTTCCATTCACACTGAATATACGCAGATTTACATATTTGAAGATAAATGTTGAGCAGCTATGTATGAAAAAAACCATACATATTGGGATTTTATGATGCCTGATCTATGCTAGAAAGTAGTTTGTTTGGTATGATTTAAGGCCTTCTCACAATACATGTTTATATGTTACACTGCAATAGCCCAAAAGCATATATTTTTAAAAAATTCTCTAATTCAAGTGCTGAAGAATTAGATAAAAAGGTTTGAATTCAAGTTTAAGATTTCATCTATATAGATAAATGACATTTCTTTCATGATGCAGAGGTCTTTTCCTCAGCAAATATTTTCATATAAATATAAAATTTTGATGTAAATATACAGTAAACATCTATCTACTTCTATGTGACTTAAAAAGACAATTATACATATATGGAGTGAAGTTTTAACACTGCTGTGTTTATACGATTTTAATGATACTGAAAAACATGTTATGGACCATATTAAGGATAGTTATCTACCCCAGCAAAACATATGCCATAAAAATAAAAGTTTAGAAATGCTATTGAACCATCGTAGACTGTGCACCCCCAGGCACAAATGCATCAACTGGGGGTACTTTTGGCCCCCAGGGGACATTCAGCAGCATCTAAAGATATTTTTGATTCTCATAGTGTGGGTAAACAATGGGTGAAGGTAAACAGCCTACACTGCCCAGAAAAGCCCTTTCCCTGACCTAACAACTAAGAATCATGTGGCCTGACATGTCAATATTGCCAAGGTTGAGAAAATATTTTCTAAATGCATCACCATCAAACATGCCCCAAAATGTTAGAGTTAAAGACAGAGGAAGATAGGAAAAGCACAGGAGGTCAAATGAGAGAGAATAAAATAAAAAAGAGAAGATCAGAATCAACTAAAGAACATTCTAACATATCTAACAAGCATTTGACCACGTGGTTATTATGAGAAATGCAATATGGGACTAAACCAATAATGACTGTGAACACAGAGAAAGAGTGTAGGCAAACTTAACAAACTTCTTTTCTTAAAAGAAAAAAAAAAGATATATCTTTTTAAGCTATGGTTCTTTGATGAATGAACTGGCTTGTATATAATTACTTTACTCTCTCATGGATATATTTCCCTTTCCTCAGAGATGCTATGCCAAGAAAATGCTAGAGCAGAATCTTTTATAATGAGAATGTATTCAGGTGTAATAACTTTTTTTAATGAGTTTCCCCAAAAAGCAAAATGCAAATACTCTGATATGGTCTATAAACACTTAAACAAATATCTTGCTTTATATGAGATACATATTGTTGAAAACTGGTTGCAACAGCTTTAATCATACTCCCAGAAAGGAATTTGCTAAATAAACCTCACAGAATTAATTTCATAGGTTTAAAAACTTTCTAGAAAACAAACATCACTCATAAATTAAATGATATATTGAGCTAAATTTCCATATATGAACTTTATTGAAAGACAAGAACAATTGAATACCATCAGCATGCCACTGTTACTACTGGGAATTTACTGACACTTTCAAAGTGAAATTTCAGATTTTCAAATTTCAGTGAATTTTCATATTCCTGTCTGAAAATTAATCAGCTGACAGCATTATAGAGCATTTAAGACTTTAAGAACTTAGAAATTCTCCTAACAGTATAAAAATTTATACCATCTCTTAAGTGGATTCCATAAATGTTTTACAACTTTTATGAGGGATATTCATATTCACTGAAGTAGTGTATACAGCAATAGCTGATGAACAGTTAAAGAAATATTTTGAATTCTCTCCATTCTGCTTTAATCCTGAACAGCAGTAACTACATTTTGCTATTTTATGCTTGATTTTCCTCATTTATTAACATATTTTAAGGGACCAAAAGATGAATCAGATGAAAATCAGTTATTTCATCCAACTAAAATTAGGGTATCATAAAGTTTTCTCACACATCAATTAGAGTAATTTACAATAAATAGTCAAGTGAAATTTTGGCTGATGCTAAAGATTAGCTTGCCAATGTGTAAGAAATGAACAGTGAAAAACTAGAAATGAAAATGCTGTGATCATAAAATCATTCTTTTTACAGAACTGTAATTTCATTCTCAGAAAACATTTCCTGTTCCAACTAATACTATCCTCTTTGCAATGTACAGACACAGATATTATAATACAAAAAAGAATAATATAAATCTACCTATGTTATTTAAAAGCATATTTTAAAATGTAAACTTGTCTTTATAAAAGACATACAGTCACACACTCATATGATTGAGTATATATTATAAATAAAACCAGTATCCTCCTTAACTTTTCAAGGAGACTTATCCTTTATATGGCATCAGCTAATAAATCAAAAACATGTTTACTCCTTATTTCTCATACTTTGTTAGAGAGTGACATTTTTCAACACAAACATTTTGACAGGCTGTACCATGATAATGGAGAAATAAACTTGAAATAAATTTTAACAAATGTAGTAAAAGAACATCAAAACAAACCCATGTGTTATTATAACAAACTCATGCAAGTCAAGTGATTATCACATTATGCTAAATATATTTCTATTCAGTTATCACTACTTCTTAGAAATTGCTTCCCCAGTTAACCACTGAAATACCAGTTGACTGGACAGTCTCAACCATGTTTTGAATTCAGTATATTTTATAACAATGTAATTTCTATTTCATTCAACCTCAGACTATTCCAATTTGATCTGAGAAGAAAGATGTTTTTAGCACTGAAGTCCTCATATAGGTTAAAATCATGGACTACTATAAACTTTGGGGCTTTCCCAGATGGCGCTAGTGGCAAAGAACCCACCTGCCAATGCAGGAGACATAAGAGACGCAAGTTTGATCCCTGGGTTGGGAAGATCCCCTGGAGAAGGAAGTGGCAACCCATTCCAGTGTTCTTGCCTGGAGAATCCCATGGACAGAGGAGCCTCGTGGGCTACACAGTCCACAGGGTCACAAAGAGTTGGACACAACTAAAGCAACTTAGCATGCAAGCAATCTTAAATAATCATATAAAATTGGATCATGAAAAATCTTGTTATTCCTTCACATGGAGTATGATGAGGTAGTGAGATGGCCAAGACAAGATTCTGCAGGCCAGTGTGGCTCATGGTGCAGAGTCTGACTTATTTCTGCTAATACCTTGAGATGAAAACTGACTCTAACAAGCAATAGCCATCATGTAACGGATAGGATAAGGGTCAACATACAGGAGTGTCCTTCATCAGCCAACATTTGCATCTTTCAAATAGCTCAGGAGAAGGATATGGCAACCCACTCCAGTATTCTTGCCTACAGAATCCCATGGACAGAGGAGCCTGTTGGGCCACAATCCACAGGGTCGCAAAGAGTTGGACATGACTTAGCAACTAAACAACAGCTTTTACCAAGACATATTTTTAGTACATGCATGTAGGATGCGGCACACTTTATCTTAAGGAAACTAGATCTTGAAGTCCTTACTTCTGCATTCACTCATCAAATACTTGAATACCCACTGCTGGGCACACTTTTAGGTTCTGTTCCCAAGAAATAAGCAAATACATTAAAATCCCTGCTCTTGCAGAGCTTCCACTGCAGTGAGCAAGAAATACAAGCCTACGTTTCACACTTAAATACATTATTATTTCTCATCCATCCCTCTAAATTCATGGAGACTTAGTAACCTGATTAAGACTACCCAGTTACTACCAAGAAGCTGGTAGAAAATTCAACAGTCCACAACTAAAAATGCACTAAAAATGACCCTAGATAAAGTGCTAAAAAGAATCCATTTCTGTACTATATCCAAGACCAGTGTCTTACACCAAGTTAATTTACAAAGATTATTTAATATGCATCTTATCTCTTTATTTTCCTTTGTGTGAAACATTTTTTAAATGGAAAAGAAAAATTAAAACCTTAGGTATCTTAAGTCCTGTTTTATTTTAAAAGAAAAATCTATGACACAAAGAGAATAACAAATCTAGGTATGCTGTTTTTGAATTATACTGAAGGGGTTGTCTAAGAAGTTTTGAATAAAAGTAGGGTTTAAAGTCTACTTCAATGCTCTCTCTCAATTCTTAATTTCTCCAGTATAATTATTTTATAAAAATCCAATTTAATTGAATATAAAAAATATGTGTGATAATACAACTATATCCAGTACATCAGAGAAGGTGATGGCACCCTACTCCAGTACTCTTGCCTGGAAAATCCCATGGACGGAGGAGCCTGGTGGGCTGTAGTCCATGGGGTCGCGAAGAGTCAGACACGACTGAGTGGCTTCACTTTCCCTTTTCACTTTCATGCATTGGAGAAGGAAATGGCAACCCACTCCAGTGTTCTTGCCTGGAGAATCCCAGGGACGGTGGAGCCTGGTGGGCTGCCGTCTATGGGGTCGCACGGAGTCAGACACGACTGAAGTGACTTAGCAGCAGCAGCAGCATTCAGTACATAGATGCAGGTTCATAATGTTTATCATAAAAGAATAAAATGCTTTTCTAATCAACATTAATATAATATTAATATAGAGGTAAATCATTTTCTCTAATCTAGGAAAATCCACTTTGGCAAAACTGGTTATATCCATTCATGTTTACTTCTAGGTATCTCTACTTCAGTGATTGATCAAATTCAAAATGATGTGAGAATCAGCAAAGGCCAGCGTGGAGTCACAAACAGGAAAAGAAAATTCCTCAGTACAGTTTTGGTTATCTTTAAGAATAGCTCTGTGAAAATGAGTTGTAGAGATAGTATTTGGATAATTGGGGAAAATCCCATGGACTGAGAAGCCTGGCGGCTACAGTCCATGGGGTTGCAAAGAGTCAAACATGACTGAGCACAAGCACAAGGAGTCTTAGATTACTTCATATTTTGACCAAGGACTGAGGTTCATTTTGCCAAATCTGTGAAATCTGTATTCTGGAGTGGAGTTGTGTGAACATAGAAAGCCATAATCCTGAAATGAACACGAAGCCACGACCAACTAAACTGGCCAATTCTAGAAATACTTGCCTTATGTTAGGTGCAATTTGGCCTTTACCTTTAACAATACAGAACAGCCCTTTCCTCTGTAAGATGATTTTAATTTAGATCTCTATTATCTACCTCCCAGGTGGGTAAGACTCTCCTATTGAATAAGAACTCTGGGTTCTTGCTTGGGTTCCTCTCAGTCTCTTTTGCTGGCTTTTCAATTTCTGATTCCCCTTAACTATCACTGCTCTCAAGAGTCTGATCTCATGGCACTAATAATCCCCCAGCGTTGATAACTTTCACATCTATATCTTCATCCCAGAATTTCTCCCTTATTTCCAAATGATGTGTCTCGCTTGCTATAGGGCATCTATCTGTAATGTTCCCGAAACACCTCAAATTCAAAAATTCAAAGTAGAATTTTTAGTCCTTCCCTCCAATCACGTTTTTCACTCTGTATTCCCTTGTCTTGATGAATAGTACCACAATCTACTCAAGAAATCTAATTGTGCACTAAGTCTCTTTATCCCTTCTTCCTAAAATGCTCACATCTAACCAGCCAACAATTCTATAAATTAAGCATCACTCTGATTCATTCTCTTCCAATATTACTGATAGTTCCTACATTCAGGGTCTTACCATCTCTCACTTGGACTATTTTAACATTTCCTAACTTAGTTCCAGACTGTTGTTCTCATAACTCTTCATTCCATCCTGCCCAAAGCCATAAGGCTTCACCCATACAAAGTTTATCAAGTTTCTTCCCTCCTTTTCCCTTGCTCTTCTACTATAAAAACCTTGAAGGACTCACCACAGCTCACCACAGCCATAGAACTCTATGAGGCATGTACACTATTACAGAAATGTAATGTCAAGGCAAGGGATAAGTGAAGCACAAGATTAACACTCCGTAATTCTGAAGGACTGGTATTGCCTTACTATAGAGTAATTAAAATACATTAGCTTTAATTTAAAACCAAGTTTGTAGACACAATACATGTTGGAGGGGTGCCTTCCCTACACTGTTGGTGGGAATGTAATGGTACAGTCACTGTGGAGTACAGTATGGAGGTTCCTCAAAAAAATAAAAATAGAGCTACCATAAAAATAGAGCTATCCTGCAATCTCACTCCTGGGCATATATCTGGAGAAAACCATGGTCCAAGATGATATGTGCACCCCGATATTCACTGCAGCACTGCTTACAATGGCCAAGACATGGAAGCAACCTAAATGTTTATCGACAGAGGAATGGATAAAGTTGTGGTACATACACGAAATAGAATATTACTCAGCCATTAAAAAGAATGAAATAATGCCATTTGCAGCAACATGGATAGACCTAGAGACTGTCATACTGGATGAAGTAAATCAGACAGAGAAAGAGTTTCTATGTGGAATCTTTAAAAAATGATACAAATGAGCTTATTTACAAAACAGACAGACTCACAGACTGAAAAAACAAACTTATGGTTAAGTAGAAGGGGGAGGGATAATTAGGGAGTTTGAGACTGACATGTACACACTGCTGTATTTAAAATAACCAACAAGGGGAAAAAAAAAAAAACATTTGTAGAGTAGAAGTTTAGATTCAAATGAACTTGAAACTTCAAAGAAATTGCACTTGCAGCAGGCGAATTTAAGCTTGTGAGTCTACGCGTCCAGACACTAGGAATCTAGCATGAAGGAATCTAGCTTGGTAGCTGATATATAAGAATAGAGTTTGGAAGTGTTTTGAATGCATGAAGGTCTTACATGATTAAATGCAGGAATCCCAGTAGCTTTAATCCATTTAGCACAGAATTATTACTCTCTCTTATTTTTCAGGAGATTGATCGCTCCATTTAAATTTCAATTATTATCACAGTTGGACCTTAGAAATCTCACCTAATGTGTCAAGCTATAGACAAGCTACAAGATACTCTCCTATATCAGCTCTTACTCACAGCTATTCAGCCTTTCTCCAAACAGGTTCAGTAATAGAACACCACTATCAAATAATCAATCTTGATTTATTGTCAGAAGTGGCTTTCTTAAACAAGGTTGGAATCTGAATTTAACACAACTTTATTTCATCCTAACATAGAGACCATTCATGATGTTACATCTCCCAAAATACAGACTGATAAAAAAAAAAAAATGCCATTGGGCTCTAACTGTGAAAAGAACAGATTTCAAAATAACAATGTAGCAATAGGAAATTTAACCATGTGTTGATCCTCAGAAGCCTCTGGGTGATCTGATAAGAAGGAGAATAAGGAAATCTGATGCTGCCTGCACTACAAGCCCAACATAGCCAGTGCAAACTCTAAAAATCTTAGGGCCAAAGGAGAAATAGAATGTTGGTAACCATTTGGTTCTGCAAAGAGTAAGATTAGCCATGGCAGTCGCTGCAGGGGCATCCAGCATGAAAAATGGGATGAGGCACCCTATGCTTTGGAAAAACAGTCTCCATTGATAGTCAGATGTTTACTGCAAGAAGAATTTTAATAAACTCAGATTCTGACATCTTTCCATACGCGGAAAATCACTAAAAGCATTAATAGAGTCATCTGCTCTTTGTGACTAGCAATAATCTTCTACCAAGGTGTATGTTTGAGAGCATATACTCTCTAGTAAAAATTATATATACACTGGCTTCTTCCCTATACTTTGCAGTGGTTTTCTCACAGCTATTTAGAGGCTGTCTCCAGAGGTATAGTCCTCTGTAAGATCCTTGGATAAAACCTAAACTCACAACTCAGACTGAGCATTTTTCTTTAAGTCACACCTAGGAGAAAATTACAGGAAAATCTACTGGTGCCACTGAAGATTGTTTTATACCTCTCAGTGATATGTACAAGGTTCATGTCATTATGTTCATTTTACATTCAGGAAAAAAAAAAATTCCAGAAATGCTAAATCAACTCTCCAAGATCCCAAAGCCAGTAAATGATGAAGCCAGAAGCAAGACTACACAGCATGGGAACATCAGGTGAGGGACCAAGTTTATCCGTATCTCAGTAAGTCTTCAATAACTCATCTGGAGCCGCCATAATATCCCACAGACTATACATTTTTCACTTCATCTTTTTTTGCAGAGGTTCAGTACATAAGATGTACAGGGGGTCTATAAATAAAAAAAAGTCCCAGTGCATTTCTATCTTTTTTTTTCCTTTCTTTTTTCTTTGTTTTCCAAAGTTTAACCAGGGAAAAATTCTTTTAAAATGTTAGGGAGAAAAAACATTATCAAAAGCTGATTTTTGGGAGTCTGTAATTTTAATACTGAAAATTAGTTCCTAAAAGACTTTTCTTGATAACAGTTTTCACATGCAAATTTACATAATACAATGCTTGCTTTAGCCCTTGATAGAAATGATGTATTTTAAACACCAGACCTAAAAAATAGATTCCTCCTTGAGGTCCAAGTTACTTTAAGCCTTGTAAGACATCATGAAGAGACTCAAAGATACAGTCTCCTCTTGTAACTAAAGTAAGTTGAGTCCAGGCACATGTGGGTGCTAATGTATTCATCCAAAAATAATGACCTAAGTGATCCATATTTTAGGTCTCTAGTAATCATGAACACAGCTATTGAGTTAAAAATGAACCAAGTCTCAGGGTGTAAGATAAGCAAAGAAACAAAGACTGACACTCGTGCCTATCAGTTTACAATGTACTGGTCCTGCCTCAGTCACCTGTCTACTTGAGAAAAAAGGTTATGATTCATTCTCACAGAAACCACTGCCAACAATGTATCTTTGATGATTTATTTTCTGTTTATACGTTATCAATCCACATTGTGTTACATTTATCCTTAAAAAGTAACACAAATTTAAAATCATTAAATGATATGGCTAAGACTCTTCCCTTCAAGTTCTTCCTGCCCTGATACAAGTACATACACATCAACCAATTCCTGAGGTCTATACAGCACATCACTAGAAAAAAAGTCAAATTACAAACTGATATGTAGCCCATGATCCCAGTTGTTTTGTTTTTTAATTTTTATTGAAATATACTTGATTTGCAATGTTGTGCTAGCTTCGAGGGTATAACAAAGTGATTCAATTTATATATATATTGAATATATACATGGTGGCTTAAAACTCAACATTCAAAAAACAAAGATCATGGCATCTGGTCCCATCACTTCATGGCAAATAGATGGGGAAACAATGGAAACAGTGACAGACTTGATTTTCTTGGGCTCCAAAATCACTGCAGATGGTGACTGCAGCCATGAAATTGAAAAACGCTTGCTCCTTGAAAGAAAAGCTACGACCAACCTAGACAGCATATTAAAAAGCAGAGACATGACTTTGCCAACAAAGGTCCGTCTAGTCAAACCTATGATTTTTCCAGTAGTTATGTATGGATGTGAAAGTTGGACTATAAAGAAAGCTGAGTGCCGAAGAATTGATGGTTTTGAACTGTGGTGTTGGAGAAGACTCTTGAGAATCCCTTGGACTACAAGGAGATCAAACAAGTCACTCCTCAAGGAAATCAATTCTGAATATTCATTGAAAGGATTGATGCTGAAGCTGAAACTCCAATGCTTTGGCCACCTGATGCAAAGAACTGACTCACTGGAAAAGACCCTGATGCTGGGGAAGATTGAAGGCAGGAGGAGAAGGGGATAACAGAGGATGAGATGGTTGGATGGCATCACTGACTAGATGGACATGAGTTTGAGCAAGCTCCAGGAGTTGGTGATGGACAGGGAAGCCTGGTGTGCTGCAGTCTACGGGATTGCAAAGATTCAGACACAACTGAGCAACTGAATTGAACTGATTCTTTTTATATATTTTATAAACATTTTTCACATATATATACATATAGGTTCTTTTTTACATTCTTTTCCATTATAGGTTATTACACGATATTAAGTATAGCTGTCTGTTCTATAGAGTAGATCCTTGTTGGTTATCTATTTTATATATAGTAGTATGTGTATTTTAATCACAAACTCCTAGCCAATTCTATTTTTAAAATTAAGGAAATGTCAAATCAGTCAATGAAACTCATTTTTTTCTTTATTTTCTTCAGTATTCTTAAACTTGTTTCAACAGTATCTATCAACTATAAATTTAAGAAAAAAAGTTTTGACACATATACACTAAAAAGTTGAAAATAGTTTTCTTCTACATAATTTTAAGATTAAGGATTTCATATTTGTTTCATATTAATATTTTATATTATAAATTTTCTTCCACCATATTTCATTTATATATATATTCTTTTAATTCTAAAAGGAGAATATATATATCTCAGTTCAAATTACACACTGCTTTAAGCTAACTATCTTTGGTGTTGTGTTTGGATTTCTTTTTCTCTTTTGCATGTATATCTAGGAGGAGTTAAGTATCAGTATCAATTCTCATTTCAATCCCAGAAAGGGGCAATGCCGAAGAATGTTCAAACTACTGCACAACAGCACTCATTTCACACGCTAGCAAAGTAATGTGCAAACTCCTTCATGCTAAGCTTCAACAGTACATGAACCGAGAATCCTAGACAATGAAATAAAAAGCAGGGATATCATTTTGCTGACATATAGTCAAAGCTATGTTTTTTCCAGTAGTCATCTATGGATGAGAGAGTTGGACCATAAGGAAGGCTGCATGCTGAAGAATGAATGCTTTCAAATTGTGGTGCTAGAGAAGCCTCCTGAGAGTCCCTTGGACAGCAAGGAGATCAAACCAGTCAATCCTAAAGGAAATCAACCTTTAATATTCTTTGGAAGGACTGATGTGGAAGCTGAAGCTCCAACACTTTGGCCACCTGATGTGAAGAGCTGACTCATTGGAAAAGACCCTGATGCTGGGAAAGATTGTGGGCAGGAGGAGAAGAGGGTGACAGAGGATGAGATGGTTGGATAGCATCACTAACTCAATGGACATGAGTTTGAGCAAACACTGGGAAATAGTGAAGGACAGGGAAACCCAATATGCTAAGTCCTTGGGGCAGAAAACAGTCGGACATGACTTAGCTACTGAACAACAAAAGCATCAACCAGGAATCTAGATAATCAGGTTATCCAAAGGCATAGAACTCTCACCAGTAAAAACTACCAAAGCTGCCCTCTCACCAGTAAGAACTACCAAAGCTGCCCTTATCCCTCAGGGGGACTCTCACCACTCTACTGCACATTTCCACAACTCGCAGGGTGCTTAAGATGCACTATTTCCCACCCTACTATCCTCCCTAGTCCACTGTTTGCCAGCTCTGGAAACCTAAACAAGTTTCTTAATCATTTACAAATCATAAAAGAATTAGCACAATGCCTAGGACATAGTGAACACTCTGTACATGCTTATTTGTAGGGAAGGAAAAATATTTTTTTGCTCTACCCTCAACTGAGACTCACTGTAAGAAGAGAGAGATGAATGAGAGAATAGCATACCAATATATTTAAGTTTTGAGTGACATGGTAGCCTTGATAAAGACATGAAGACCCAAAGAATGATTAAACCTGAACATTTTTTGTGCTAGGTTTGAAGAAAAGTTACAGATCTTAAAAAGATATGGTAGAATAA
Organism: Giraffa tippelskirchi; assembly: GCF_054371585.1. NCBI lineage: Eukaryota > Metazoa > Chordata > Mammalia > Artiodactyla > Giraffidae > Giraffa > Giraffa tippelskirchi. Next base: position 70,997,373 of record NC_137277.1, read on the forward strand.
AGAGAATGAGCTAGGTATAGTAAACCAGGGGAAACTTGGCAAGATCATTCAGATTCCTCTCTCTGTCCCTTTGTTTCAGAGCTAAGGATGTTCCTTTCCTCCTAGGCCAGAGAGGACACCTCTCACAGGATTTTATGACCTGGTTCAGGAGCAGGTCAGAAAGTCCTTCCTTCACATGCCATTTCTCAAATTCCTTCAGGTTGAAATATCCAATATGTTAAGGTGCTATATTTTGAGGTAGTGTGTTCTGAACCCTGTCATATGCTTGTTATGTCTCTCATTCAAAAAATCATCTTTGATGTGGATTCACAGGTATACGAAAACAGGTTGAGAAGAGTTCACATGCCATGAAGATACTAATAGAGAGAGACAATGATGGGGAGGGGGCGCTGGGGGGACACAACTATTTTCACTGTATTTTATTATTTTAGCACTAGTGAGAGTTGGAATTTGAATTATCTGAATACTTATCCCCTTCCTCATTTTATATCTGCTGTGAGGCAATTTATATTTTCTACTAAAATTCCCAAAATAGAGAAGCAGAGTCCCTTTATAACAGTTTCCATAAAGTGAAAGTGAAAGTGAAGTCGCTCAGTCGTGTCTGACTCTTGGCAACCCCACCAGGCTCCTCCATCCATGGTATTTTCCAGGCAACAGTACCGGAGTGGGTTGCCATTTCCTTCTCCAGGGGATCTTCCTGACCCAGGGATCCAACCCAGTCTCCTGCATTGCAGGCAGAGGCTTTAGGCTCGAGCCACCAGGTAAGCCCCAACTAAGAAGTATCTATTCACATTCAAAAATCCACAAGAATGTGGCTCCCTTTTATATCAGGAAAAGGTCACCAGAGGGCACTCCGATTCTGGGCAAAGGGATACCCCAGAACAATCCCTGGACAACTTTTAAAAAAACGATAATCCTCTGAGAATTCAAGCACTTTCTATTCACTAGTTCTCTTGCCCAATTTTGAAAGAAAGTCATGACTTCATAGAGGAAGTATTTCAAGTATGTTTCCCGCATTTTTATGCAAAAAACTAATATGCACATCTCAATCACAGTAATGTAGGAGGTCTTTTTACTACAGTAACTTCTTCTAAGGTCTCTCAATTTCCTTTAGTATTCAAATTACTGGTTGTCCATTTGCCTCCAACCCAATCTCCACACTTTGAACATCCACACTAACACAGCCTTGCTCTTTCTTGGCCAATGAATCATCTGCCACTCTGCTTTACTGCAGCTTTTCAACATCTATATTTCCTCCTTCAGTTTCATCACTGCTCTTGTTCATCTCCACTACCAACACAATCTTTAGCTTTCTGTTTCTCACACTTCCTCATTTCCAACAAATCTGCCACTGTAACACTTTCCTATTCTGAGCCTTTTAGATTATTCCTGGTTTTGCTTGCCTCCACCTCCTCCTGTTAAGCTACTGGTTAACCATTTCTCATAAGGACAGCAATAATACTCTAAAATATATCTCACTCCTGCTTTTGTCAATTCTCTGCTTTGGGTAATTCCTATCACCTTTAGAGCAAGAAGACAAAGACCCAGCTATATCTCATACTTTGACACAACTAATTACAAAAAAAACAATGTGCAAATCTTAAGTTTAAATCACCAAAAAAAAATCCAACTCAAGAACAGGGTGGCAGAAAGTAAATTGCTTATGGTTCCAGTGAACCAAAGCTTTATAACACTAGCTCTGACAAAAAAGAGTATTATATGTCTGCAATGTTTTTTACCTCTGTGAATAGATCTGCACTACACAATTTTCTTAATTTCACTCCCATTGGCTTTATCTTTTATATTTAAATTACGTTAGATTTATCAAAACTCCAAGCTAGAAACTACTCAAACAAGACACTAAGATTCCTTCAATGTTTCCTAAGGTACACTGAATGTTTCCAATGCAATTAAGACACCAAACAACCAAATAAACAGTAATGTGATCTTATGGATTAGATTTTGAATTTGTATTTCAAGTCATTTATCTTTATTGAATAATGATACTGATTTATATGTAGAATACATTCATCCCAGAATAACTTTAGTTAAGATGATTAATACAATTACTGTATTAAAAACATAATAGAATTTGGTGAATTGAGTAATAAAATATCTGTATAGAGTAATGGCACTAATCACATCCAAAGTTTACAAAACACAAGTAGTCTATAAAATTTCTTTAATTATATACATTGTTTTTTCTAAAATGTTTATTTCAAATGAAGATATCACTTAATAACTATTCTAATTAAGATATTTTCTCATTTAAGAAACTGAAAGGTCTAGTTCAAATTGGTTTGAAAAATAAATTCCTTCTCTTACATGACAGTAAATCCAGAAATACGGTAGGTTGGTTCAGGCACCCAACAATGCCATCAAGTATCCGGGTTCTTTACATTTATTCTTTCATCATGGATTCATTTGTTTTGTCCTCAAGCTAGATCTCCTCATGGACAAAAGATGATCCCCCATTGCAATTTCAAGCATCTATTCCAGAACAGGACAAATATCAAGAGCTGAGACGAGCCATCTCATCCAATGTCTCCTTCACTTCCCTCCAGTTCTGTTATTTCATACAATTGATTCTGTCTGGGACAAGGAACAAGTGCCTCCTCCACAACCAATCACTGACAAGGGGAATAGAAACAATGTAACTATTAGTTCAGCCTAATCCAAATTTCACTTTTATTAGAAATGAATTGCCTTCCCCTGGAAGCAGGAGATAGACGGTCCCCAGGCCAAGCAGCTGGAGTTCACTCCATGTGGAGCAGTACTCCAAAATGAAGATAGGGGAGGCTGTGTCTTGCCCAGATAAAAGATATGAGACCATATATTCCTCATTGTCTAAGTCAAGGAGACCTTCCCAACTGAAAAGTTTCTTGGACGTCAAAAGGTAAGTGATGTCAAGCTACCCATAGGTCTTTTCAGTGGAATCCATCTAGCTAAGAGATGAGCACGCACACAAGAGGGGTGCTGATATGTACCAAAAATGGGCTCAGAACCAGGGAAGCCAAAATGATTGACCAAAGGAAACAGAGAAGAAATGCCCCACGTAAGTGATTTAAACTATCACAAGGGCGTGGTTCTCTCCCTGAATCTGCACATGTGCCTATCCACATATGCTGTATTCTTTTTTCTCCTAATAAACACTTTTACTTGTTTCACTAGTTTCCATCTTTGTGAGAATTCTTTTCTGCAAAGCTGAAGGGCCAGGGCTTGTCAATGACCAGTAGTCTACTGGCTAGCATTCAGTGCTTTCATCTACAACTCAACATCAGTCTCTGGCCAGGAACCAAAACCCTGCTTCAAGCCACTGCAGCTGAGGCCATCCACGATTACCCTGAGTTGTGTGGACATCTGAATAATACCAGAGTTCTATGAATAAAGAGGAATAAAGAAATCACTTGAATAAACAAGTAACAAGAACTGTGATGCGACTCTTAAAAGTGAAATATGTTTCTTATGAATTGATGTGCACAAAATGGAAAGAAGTAACTTCAGGTAGGACTTCCCAGGTGGCACTAGTGGTAAAGAATCCACCTACCAGTGCAGGAAATGCAAGAGACAGGGATTCGATCCTTAGGTCAGAGAGATCTGCTGGAGGAGTATCTCCTCCAGCAACTCACTCCAGTATTCTTGTCTGGAAAATTCCATGGACAGAGGAGCCTGGTGGGCTTTGCAACCATGGGGTTGCAAAGAGTCGGACATGACTGAGCATGCATACATAGAAAATCACACCTGGCTTAAGTTATCCAGTGTCATTCAAAGAGAACAAGGAGATCCAACAGGGAAGGTATACAAATAAGTGCCAGTGATGGTTGATGGTTGTCATTAGAGAAGACAAAGTGAAGCCAAAAACAAGAAAAAAACAAAGACAATTTTCATTCATTGTGATCTTGAAGTTACTGTCAATTTTCAAGTACAGAATTATTATCTTGCACTCATCCCTTGGAATGTTAAGGTGGTCCAGATCAACAAAAATTAGACTAATTTATAAATGTGAAGTCCTACACAGTATCATGTCAAATTAACAACGTTAAAGAAATTTCTTTTGTCATATATTCCAAAAAATAAAATTGGGTAAACAGTTTCAATTAAATCGAATATTAGTAAAACAGGAAACTAATTTTAAAAAGAATTGTCAAGCCAAACAAAAAGAAGAAAGGGAACATACAGAAATAAATTACATCACTGATGTTTTAATTATACATCTCCTTCATAACACCATAATTTGCTATACTTTTATGTATTATGTATTCTTATTTTCCAAAATTCTTGGCACGCATTAAATTTCTCATCAATAATGGTCATGACAAATGCACATCATACAACCAAATATACAACTTTAAGTAACTCAGTAATGCATAGAAAAAATCAAGTTTCCATATATACACAAATTATTTTTTCCTTAGTATTCATAGGAAATCAATAACACTAGCATGGTTATTTCTTACTAAACAGGAGATACAAAAATCTGTCTCACATATCTATTCTCTCTTGCAAAACATATTTACTCTCTCCGCAATTTAAGATGAACCTGAGGAGACAAAACATTTATGTATGAAAAATAAACCCATACAAGACAAAATTCCCAGCCAAATCCTTCCAAAAGTAGTTAATGCTATAAAGTGAAAAAGCTAAATCTATTTTTTAATATACATATTCTAAAATAAAATGAAATTCTTCTTTGAACTGTGTCACTAAGTAAGATAACCAAAAACTTCACACATGCTTCTTGAATAAAGCAAATTACCTGCAAAATATGCATTATTTGTCATATACTAACTTTCAAAAACAATTTAGGACACCTCTGTACATCTATACACTATCAGATAAAACTGAGTTGCATGCATGAGTGCTAAGTCACTTCAGTCATGTCCAACTCTTTGCAACCCTATGGACTGTAGCCCACCAGGGTCTTCTGTCCATGGGATTCTCCTGGCAAGAGTACTGGAGTGGGTTGCCATGCCCTCCCCCAGGGGATCTTCCCAATCCAGGGATCGAAGGCACATCTCTTATGTCTCCTGTATTGGCAGGTGAGTTCTTTACCAATAGTGCCACCTGAGAAGCCCAAAACTGAGTTAAGTAACTTCAATTTCTTTTATTCTCATTAAATGACGGCTAAATCCACTGGCAGTTCTTAAGAAAACAGTATAGGTTCCTAGAGGTTCTTAAACTTTATTGTGCCATGAATCCATTTGGCAATCTAATCAAGTCTATGGACCCCTTTTCAAAAACTCTATTTAAATGTACAAAATAAAATATAAATTATGTAAAAGAGCAGATTTATTATGGTATAGTAATTAAATTATATTAAAAACAGTTTGACATATAGCTACATGTCTACAGATATATCCATATATAAAAATAATACCTAGAAGCAGGTGTAATTATTACTATAATTTTAAGCTAGTCATAAACATAAAAATATTTCAAAAATGTGCAGAGTAATGAGACACGACAATAAATATGAGCAACTTCTAGAAATTTACAGGTAGCTAAGACTGTTTGTGGCCTGCCTTTGTGGTTCAGCTGGTAAAGAATCTGCCTACTATGCGGGAGACCTGGGTTCGAACACTGGGATGGAAAGATCCCCTGGAGAAGGGAAAGGCTACCCACTTCAGTATTCTGGTCTAGAGAATTCCATGGACTATATAGTCCATGGGGCTGCAAAGAGTCGGACACGACTAAGCGACTTTCACTAAGACTGTTTGTGTGTGTGATTCCCTGCCTTCAAAACTGAAACATATCTTAAATCTCAGTGAGATATTCATTAGAGTAATAATGCTATTGTTTTATATTCAAGTCCATGTACCACCCCACCCCATCCGACCCCTGCCCCCAAAGTGTGAAATGGAGCACACACTCAACTCTTTATGACTCCAGTTACACGTTAGTTAGACCTGGAGAAATAAAAAAAGATAGCAGGGTTTTTTTTTCCAAAGTTCTTAAACTCCCGTATGCAATTACTAACGATTATGGTCAACAACATGAAGACAAAAATGCCAAACATCTCCAAAGTTCTGAGACTGTTTGCTCTGTTAATCCATTCATATGGTTCTAGGCCTCCTTGTCTTTACTGTCTTGAATTTTCCTTATTCATTGCTCGCTAACTCATCCTCATTCTTTGCCCAGGAATCACCTCCATATTTTCTTTACAGACACTGCTTTCCCTCATGCTGATGGATAATCTCCACTCTCTACTTCTCCAACATTCTCTCCACTGTAACACAGAATTATATGGAAATAGCAAGTTCTATTTAAGTCTATTTAATTGGATATAGGTCTCTATCACCTACTACTAAAAGAAGATAACTGCCCCCAAAAAACTAGTGATCAACACATTAAATTCAACAAGATCATATGAAAATACTTTTATTGGTCAACTCATAATTTAAACCTAGCTACATTTTTCAAAATGAGAAGGGAGTGGGCAAAGATTGCAAATTTCTATGAAGACTTAAGACAAAGTCAGTATCTCATCGAATAAAGAAGTCCTAAAGATTTCTTTTTGTTTCAGTCACTCAGTCATATCTGATTCTTAGTGACCCCATGGATTGCAGCACGCCAGGCTTCCCTATCCTTCCTTCACCATCTCCCAGAGCTTGCTCAAACTCATGTCCATTGAGTCAGTGATGCCATCCAACCATCTCATCCTGTCATCCCCTTCTCCTCCTGCCTTCCATCTTTCCCAGCATCAGGGTCTTTTCTAATGAGTTGGCTCTTCACGTCAGGTGACCGAAGTATTGGAGCTTCAGCTTCAGCATCAGTCCTTCAGAAAAATATTCAGAATTGATTTCTTTTAGGATTGACTGGTTTGATCTTCTTGCAGTCCAAGGGACTCTCAAGAGTTTTCTCCAAAGGATCAATTCTTCAGTGTTTAGCCTTCTTTATGGTCCAGCTCTCACATCGATACATGACTACTGGAAAAACATAGCTTTGACTATATGGACCTTTGTGGGCAACATAATGTCTCTTCTTTTTAATATGCTGTCTAGGTTGGTCATAGCTTTTCTTCCAAGGAGCAAGTGTCTTTTAATTTGATGGCTGCAGTCACCATCTGCAGTGATTTTGGAGCCCAAAAAATAAAGATTTATTATAACATTGTTTTTCAAGGCCTCATCTGCACAACTCAAGGAAATTTCATTTTTCCGAATTAATCATAAATGTCCAGTCGACCTAATTTAAGTAATTAAGCCTATGATAATTCAACTCTTATAAATTTAGTAGTAGTTCTTCTTTTAAAACTAATTAAACACAATGTTGGCAATACAATAAATCTTAATGTTTTGCCATTAAGAATTTTAAAGTCTTTCTCCTAGATATCCAGAGTCACAATGATGTATTAAAACAGAAATAATAGTTCACAGAATTTCAAAACAATACCTACTCTTATTATAAAGCATTGCAACTTTATAGATCTGAAATTTCAGTAGACTTTTGCCATTTCAGGTGGCATTTAGGTAATTTCGAATACAATTCATTTACTCAAATGTTACTCTTAACAATTCTCTCAAATTGTATTTTGCTAAACTACACTGCATAAGCAGCGTCTTACTCAATTACTATATGCAGCATAGATAAATTGCTTTGAAATTAACTCACTTATACAATTGTTCTTTACAATAAGCCAAATTTCTCTGCATTTATGTGTACTACCAGCAATGATCAACATTTAAGGACATTTTTACAATTATAATAATACACATTCTCAAGGAAGTAGTAGGAAAGTTCGACATCAGACAAAATTCTGTATTTTTTTGGAGTTCTTCAAAGGCAAACAAAAATTAAATAGATTATGAAAATGTCATGCATAGTGACTTTAAAAACACTTTACAAAGTACTCTGTCTTCTTAAATAAAACTCCTATCAGACTTACCAAGCTGTGTTTTAACTCACCCAAATGGAGATCTGGGTAAATTAACCTATTTGCTGTTAAAATTTTACTGGCACTCTTGATGGTTGTAAATAGCTATAGGAGAAACCAAGAGGCTAAAATCAAGTTCATTCTCTTATATCAACTTTTCTTTTTTAATTGGAGGCTAATTACTTTACAATATTGCGGTGGTTTTTGCCATACATTGACATGAATCAGCCATGGGTGTACATGTGTCCCCGATCCTGATCCTCCCTCCCACCTCCCTCCCCATCCCATCCCTCAGGGTCATCACAGCGCACCAGACCTGAGCACCCTGCCTCATGCATCAAACCTGGACTGGCGATCTATTTCACATATGATAATATACATGTCTCAATGCTATTCTCTCAAATCATTCCACCCTCGCCTTCTCCCACAGAGTCCAAAAGTCTCTTCTTTACATCTGTGTCTCTTTTGCTATCTCGCATATAGGGTCATCGTTACCATCTTTCTAAATTCCACATATATGCGTTAATATACTGTATTGGTGTTTTTCTTTCTGACTTAACTTCACTCTGTATAATAGGCTCCAGTTTCATCCACCTCATTAGAACTGATTCAAATGCATTCTTTTTAATAGTTGAGTAATATGCCATTGTGCATATGTACCACTACTTTCATATCCATTTGTCTGCTGATGGACATCTAGGTTGTTTCCATGTCCTGGCTATTGTAAACAGTGCTGCGATGAACATTGGGGTACCTGTGTCTCTTTCAATTCTGGTTTCCTCGGTGCGTATGCCCAGCAGTGGGATTGCTGGGTCATATGGCAGTTCTATTTCCAGTTTTTTAAGGAATCTCCACACTGTTCTCCATAGTAGCTGTACTAGTTTGCATTCTCACCAACAGTGTAAGAGGGTTCCTTTTTCTCCACACCCTCTCCAGCATTTATTGCTTGTAGACTTTCAGATAGCAGCCATTCTGACAGGCTTGAGATGGTACCTCATTGTGGTTCTGATTTGCATTTCTCTGATAATGAGTGATGTTGAGCATCTTTTCATGGGTTTGTTAGCCATCTGTATGTCTTCTTTGGAGAAATGTCTGTTTAGCTCTTTGGCCCATTTTTTGATTGGGTGGCTTGTTTTTCTGAATTGAGCTGCAGGAGCTGCTTGTATATTTTTGAGATTAATTTTTTGTCAGTTGCTTCATTTGTTATTATTTTCTCCCATTCTGAAGGCTGTCTTTTCACCTTGCTTATAGTTTCCTTCATTGTGCAAAAGCTTTTAAGTTTAATTTGGTCCCATTTGTTTATTTTTGCTTTTATTTCCATTACTCTGGGATGTGGGTCATAGAGAATCCTGCTATGATTTATGTCAGACAGTGTTTTGCCTATGTTTTCCTCTAGGAGTTTTATGGTTTCTGGTCTTACATTTAGATCTTTAATCCATTTTGCGTTTATTTTTGTGTATGGTGTTAGAAAGTGTTCTAGTTTCATTCTTTTACAAGTGGTTCACCAGTTTTCCAAGCACCACTTGTTAAAGAGATTATGTTTTCTCCATTGTATATTCTTGCCTCCTTTGTCAAAGATAAGGTGTCCATAGGTGTGTGGATTTATCTCTGGGCTTTCTATTTTGTTCCATTGATCTATGTTTCTGTCTTTGTGCCAGTACCATACTGTCTTGATGACTATTACTTTGTAGTAGAGCCTGAAGTCAGGCAGGTTGATTCCTCCAGTTCCATTCTTCTTTCTCAAGATTGCTTTAGCTATTCGAGGTTTTTTGTAACTCCATACAAATTGTGAAATTATTTGTTCTAATTCTCTGAAGAATACCGTTGGTAGCTTGATAGGGATTGCATTGAATCTATAGATTGCTTTGGGTAGTATATTCATTTTCACTATATTGATATATCAACTTTTAACTACCCGAATTGGGGATCTGCTACCACAGCACAGATGGTTCTGTCTGCTTTTCAGCTAAAATGCTGTCTAAACACATTATTGCTTCATTCGAATACAAAGTAAGAAATAGAGCTTAGTTATCATTTGATGAAACATTACATAACTATTTTAAAAGGTTATATACCCAGTCCTGAATGATTCCTTTAGTAGGTTACTTGTGCTCTATATTTTCTTCTACCAAACCTCTCAGCTAGCTGTGTTTTGGTCATTTAAATGTCTATCATCACTTCTACAAGAGAATGTATTAAAGACCGAACCCAAATCTTACAATCTGCTCTTGGTTAATAGATCTGTCAAAGTTAAAGTTCCCTGAAATTCTTGGAGGACTTAAGGTTGAAGTTTCAGGGAACAGGTCAACTATAACATCAGATAATCAAAAGAAAAAGCTATATAATACAAGGAAAACACTACATTTACACACAATTCTCACTTCACAGAACCTTATAAATTTAGCAGTAGTAGTCATCTTTCAGGAAGTGGATTTACCTTCTGACAGTGGTTAACTGGATGTTTGCCTATATTCTAAAGAAAAGTAGAAAAGACTTTAATGATTATGTCACCATCAGAGCCATTAACCAAGAATGAGGATACCAGATCTTTCCAACTATTTTTCTTAACCTTTATGGGTATAAATAAAAGCCTGAAAACCCCTTTAAAATCTGGGGCAAAAAGTCAAGTATCTTTAGTTAGATTTATCTGGAAAAGATTTTAAATTAATGGATAAAATTAATTCAGAAATATCAATTAGTTGAAGTTGTTTTCTCCTATGCAAAATATACCTAGCACAAATAGAGAAACATCAAAGAATACATATGGCCTATAATTCTATGTACACATATATACATAGCCATATAAGCATAAATATGGAGGAGAGATATCCAAGTCTTGGAAGTTTCTAGTGTACAATCTGAATCTCCTCTTCAGAAGGCATGTGATGAGGATTATATGTAGGTATATTTATATAAGGCTAATAGCAAGAAACAAACATGAAATAAAGACAGCTATTACTATCTAGATGTTATCTCATAGGTACATTCTGAAAATACATACAATGTTATTTGAAACTCTTTTAAAAATTTATATTAATATTTGTAATCACAATCACATAAATTCACACATTCATATAAAGAGAGAAAATTAGAGCAATCTTTTCAAAACTATCCTTAGGTATACAATATTGAATGATGAAACTTATTCCAAATTTACCACAACTATACCATTTTAACAGTAAACAGAAAATTTGCACTTATCCTCCTGCACAATATTTGAGTCAACGTACTGTCTTCTGAGAAAAAAACAATCATGCACTATATGTATCATTAGAGTGGTTGGAAACATTTCCTTAAAATAAAACAAACACAAAACTAGCAAATCACAGAACCTAAAAAGAGTATAAGAACTGTTTTCTAAGCCTAACTCTGGAATAATGACTTAGAGCCATTATCTTTAAAAATAAAGGGTTGATTTCAATTTCATATCCTCACTGGAAGCAAAGCAATTTCTCTCCTCAAAATTTATACTATTTTTCCTCTTTCAATTTGAATATGTTTCAGCTCCCATAGGAACAAGCTTAAGTTTCCTGAGCTCTAAATCCATTAAGACAAATACTATTAGATCCACCAGCCCCTAATGCATTTAGAGACCAGGGCTCACAGCAGTCAGGTCCTGTAACAACTTTTTAATTCATTATTATATTTGAATAAAATAACATTTTTTGTTCTTTAGAGGTTATAGAAAACAAATTTCAGTTTTTCAGAATGAACCACAAAGTACTGAGCTAAGTAGAATTTAAATTTTAAATTATCTAATATTCAGCAATGGTGAGTAAGATTTTTAAGACTTTAAAATCAAAAGCAAAACTGGGTATTTTACATTAAAATTACCCTATCACATCCTTGAACAGTCACTCATTCTGTGATTATTCAAGAAAAGTATCTGTTGTGTTAATATGACCATAAATTCAACTAAAATTTTCCTTATACTCCCACTTTTTACAGATTCACTTTTAATGACAAGTTTCCTCAGTGGCTGAGCTGTAAAGAATCCACCTGCAACGCAGGAGAAACATGTTCTATCCCTGGGTTGGGAAGATCCTCTGGAGGAGGGCATGGCAATCCATTCCAGTATTCTTGCTATGGAAAAAAACCCACCGACAGAGGAGCCTGGCAGGCTACAGTCCATAGGGTCGGAAAGAGTCAGACACTACTGAAGCGAGGAGCACTGCAGGGCACTAAGTCTAAAACTAAAAGTTATGATTAAGTGTTTTACCAATAGATATTATCCTTTACTTTACCCAATTTATTCTGTTTTATTTCTCTAATACAAGGACCTGTTCACCTGGAAAATAGTTTTTACACATCCAAGAATACACTCAACTATAAAAACAGGTAGTTTACTTTACTAATTGATATATCAAACTAAAAATTAAATATCTCACAATTATTACACATGTATCAATAGCTTAATAGTCCATACATTATGGACAGCAATATAGATAATACATTATATGTTGGTAAAATGTTCAAGAAGTAAAATAACCTTCACAAATCACAGTGCTGAGAAGTTCAGGGCTGGGATTTGAATTCAAGCCTGATGTTTCCTCAAACATAAAAAGTACACAACAAATATTGGTTGAATCAATTAATGAATGGCTCCTAAATCTACCCTCTAATTTTTTAAGGAAACTATTGTGGCTATTGGGAAAAGAAAGTTTGTTTATACACCATAAATGTATCTCAGTCTCTCAAGTGTTATTTCCAAGAAGGGAGCCAAATTCTGCAAATATGTTTGGTAACTTCTCATAAAAGCAAAATTGAGCTGGTCTTAAAAAAATAACTGGTCCTTGAGTATAAATATAAACCAAAATAAAATGTAAATGAATTTGCTGATTGTTCTTTTCTGTTTGAGAGAATGACTCAGCTTTTGCCATAAGGAAATCTAGCCAGTATTCTTTAAAAATAAAATTTATGATTAAACTAAAACTATGATTAAAATGCAAACTAGCATTTTTTATAAATTAAACACAGATATGTCACTATTACATGTGCAATTTAGATACAAATTTTCCAATTTATCCCTATAAATCTCAGCTGAATCAACCAAGACAGAAGCCCTATTACCTTTATGCTTAAAAATCTATTAACATAATTTCATCTCTTTAATGCTCACTATAAGCTTCTAACTATGTAAAGGAAATTTCTTTACTTTGCAAGTGGAAAAACTGAAATCATAGACAGGGAAAACTCTTTGCCAAGGGTGATTCATAAAATCAATCTCAGAGAGTAGGCTGATATCCACAATCTCAAACTCACCAACCCAGTGGAAATACAAACCATATCAGCATTTTTTACTGTTCAGCCCCCCCAAACCCACAAGAGTAGACCTACCTTCCTGGAAAAAAAAAATAGAGAAAAACGTGAACAATTTTAACACAAAAAAGAAAGGTCCTAATTGCAGATAAGATTCTTCAGTTCCCAGCTCGTCTGGAACTTGGAAGCAGCAGGGCCTTACCTATTGGGCCAATGTGTGAAATACTGAGATCACACCAACTTCTACTCCATCAGGTGAAAGAGCAAGATCTATTATTGAGATCACTTTTGACAAACACAAGGAAGACATTTGGACCCATTTTCCACTTCAATTTCATGGCCTAATTCTGTGCTATTTGAGAATGCCTAATTGAATCATTTGATTCAGGTGGAAAAACATCTGCTCCAAACCCAAGTCTCCGGTTCTTACTGGCTATGAAAACAAAGAAGGTCAAGGTCAAGGGCTTGAAGTTGCAGCAAGCCTAGTCCAAGTTGGGGAGAGAAATAGCAACAAAATGTGGGTATCCCCAAAGTATGATCAGCACAAAAAGTATCAGGTCCCCAGCTATTCCACCGCACCATTGATAGGGACAATGGTCAGACTTTCCTCCTAGAGCACTTCTTTCACTCTCCTCTGTCACATCCCACTGCACTCTATGCTTAGTTTGTTTTATTTTGGGGGCCAGGAAGACTGATCTTAGTCACCTAAAAGTTCTCACTGCAAAAGAAACCCCTTGTTTAAACTCAAGCACAACCAACAGTTCCTTTCCAATTATCCCCTGCAACTTCCCCAGTCCCTTTTATGCCTGGCTACTGAGCTCAGTCTAGTTTGGCTGCCCGCCAGCTTCCTCTCTTCTTTCCTTGTCAGTCGTGAAAACTTGGAAAACACTCCTGGACAGCTCAAGCAGATCTTTTAGTTATCCAGTGAGGCAGTACCTTGGCCTGTCTGCTGTTTCCAGCAAGGCTTGTAGTCGCCAGCGACTGCACTCTCCCAACTGGTGGGTTTTCTAGCAAGGCTACTTGTTTATATGGGGGAAGGAGGGAAAGAATGTCAGAAAAGGGGGCGATTTGCAAATCTGAAAAACGTCCAACTCCTTGTCTGAGTTTCCTACCTCCTCACATTCAGTCTATCTCATTACTGCCCTCCTTTTAGCACCTTATCACCCATTTGGCATCAAAGACAAAATCATCCCTATCAGGGTCTCCTTGTCGTCCCAGAAATTAACAAGGGGAGTCACAACTGGAAACTCTCCAAAAACTTTTATTCTCAAGTGCTGACGCAAGATTTAAAAAAAAAAAAAAGCAGGTCCCAAAATAAATTTATTAAATCCTTCCTAATTGCATTACTCCTTGTCAAACTTGCAGACTGTAACAGCGCATGTAAATTTGATTGCCAGTGAAAGTAAAGCCGGAGCAGTTGGGAAAAACTGAGGACACAGCAAGAGATATCTTGACTGACATCCCGCACTTACTCGGGGTTTGCCCAAGGTATTAAGTGCACCCGCCAAGCCCAACACCAGCTACGTCTCCCTTACTCTACCCTGGCAGGCTAGTTCCAGCTGCAGCTTCCAGCTTCCTGTTCAAGTTCCATTCAACATCGTAAACACATTCCAAGAAACCAAGCCTGCCCAGAGTTCCCTCCCGCACACAGGGAACTCTGAGCGGCGGCCCCAGGAGACACGGGGAAGAACCGATTGTGCTGGGTCCCGATGCGTGCAGTGAGCCAGCCCCCAAAGTGGTGAAACCCGGCGAGCGAGCTCGGCGCGCGAACCGAGAGCCCAGGGTCTCATCAACCCACAGCGCCGCGCGCCGCTCGAAGGTAGAGCCTGCCTAAAGGAACTACTTGACCCACCCAGTCAAAGGGTAACCGTGTGGGCGCCGCCCCTGAGTTTGGGCCCTCCCAGCCCTGGGCTTTAAAGAATCGGCGGCCCGACCTCGGAGCTTCGCGCCTCCCCGCCCCCATGCCCACACTGCCGGAGCCAACAAAAGGGAGGTTACGCTGGAAGAAGTTTCGCTCCTGGGTCGCCTTGCGGTGACCCGGCGAGGACTTGCCTGCTCAGCCCCGTCTGGTCCGCACACTCCCGGCCGTTCTGAACTGCCGGCGTCCCGCCAGCTCCTGCCCACCGGCCCCGGCCCCCCGGGGCCCAAAGTTACCACAAAGGGCTCCAGGAGTCGGGAGACCGCGGTGTCCCCGACCTCGGAGGCTCTCCGTCATCCCGGCAGCACTGCCACGGCAGTCGTCAACAGGTCTCAGCCGCCCTTCTTACCGAACGACTCCCTGAGCTTTTCACCATCCTAATTTTTGCAACCTGCCCAGCGGCGGCGCGCAGCACCGCGCTACCCCTTCCCCGCCGCCCGGCCGCGGCTGACCACCGCCCGCCGCCCCTCGGGACGTCAGTTTAAAAGAGACTGCCTGCTACCTGGCGGGACGCGCGGCCACCCGGGAAGCCCTCAGATGAAACCGCGGTCTCTCCGTACCTTTCTGACGGATACAGTCGGGTCAGGCTCCGGGCAGGGGCGTGGAGAGCCGCGGCGTCCTCGGGGCCGGGCGATCTCCGCTCCGGCACCGCCGGGGCGCCGTTTCCGCGGCCGAGAGGGAAAGTTTCTCTACGTCAACGGCGAGCTGGCCTCGGGACCCTCCGGCTCACGTCCCCTCCCTCTGCGCGCTCGCGGCCCCCTCCCTCCTCTTCCTAATCGGCTGAAGCCGTTACTGGCGCGGGCTGGCGGCTGGGGCTCAAGGCTCGGGACTCCGGGTCGCTCCCGGCTGGGAACGCGGGGCTCCCCCTCTCGGCCAGAAGGAAAGTCTCCCAGACGCGGCTGGCGCACTTGGGGCGGTCTCCTTGGACACTTCCAAACGGGACGCCTGTATTCCAGCTCGCTGACTTTCCTCAGTCTCTGATGCTCGTCTCCATGGGTCCACTGGGTGCTGTGGCATCTGCCCGAAGGACCCAAGGGGAAGAGGAATGTGGAGAAGGCTAGGCCTTCCCTAACCCGGTTCTAAGTGGGCACAGAAGCCAAAACACAGTTCCACCCACCCCCTCCTCATCCCTCCGCCGCATTTCCTTTTGAACCTCCTCGCTGAAGAACCGGATCGCGACAATTAGTCTTCCCTTATCTCTCTGTGTTTCCAAATACAATTTTAAAACACTTTTGCTGCTTAACAAGGAGAGAGGGGGGTAAAAAAAAAAAAAGTCAAAAAAGCACACTTACGAGTAGACCATTGCAGCGTTTATAGGGAAAGCATTGACACAGTTGTTGCTGTGACTCTGACCGCACCTCTACACTTTTTTCATTTTTTTTCTGTTTTTAAAAACAGACTGAATCTCTGCACTTCTTTATGCCTAAAAAAAAAAAAAAGAAAGAAAACTGCCTCCACCACCAGATCATGCTCATTTTCTCCATTAAGATATTAACCTCCAAAATTCAAGACTTCTACATGGGGTTCGAGGGAAAACACAACAAACCATTTTCACTAACACGTTTAAGTGATTCTTTGAGGATGAGAGGACATTTACCAAAGTTTTGGGGGACGCTGCTAAGAATTTAGTTTACTAATTTATTTTTTTAATTTGAACGTGAAAACAGATAGAGAAAGGGGAAACAAAAAGCAGTTTTTTGCAGGACTAACAAACATACTGTATTACAGTGGAATCCAGGGCTTAAAATCAAACTAGTCATATTCCTTTCCAGATTCCTAGCTTAACTCATTCTGTGCCCTAGGACACTGGTCGCAATCACAGCTGCCAAGAGGAATTATATAATAGAACTCGCAGAGTCACAGTCACATTTACAAGAATTAGACTAGTGTCAGGAACAGAGAAGGTAATCAATAAATATTTGGTTCTTGTATCCCACTAGATTGGACTATAACTAGGAGAAGATGGTACTAGAAATTTCCCCCAAAGACCTTGTTAACGGAATCAATTTTCTTCTCCCTAATGTTTTTTTACGTTAGAAAAGATACATCACAATTAAAAAAACAAAAAACAAAAAAATTAGTTTATGGATTACCCAGCTCCAGTCAAACTCCCCTTACTTTAAATATAAGCAACTGAAGTCGGAGAATCTTAATTGATTTTCCCCAAATCTCATTGTTAGGAGGTGCTAAAGCTAGGACCAGAAACCAGGCTCTTAGTTCCTAGGCGGAGTCCTCTTTCAACTGTGTTTTCCACTTTATATCACAACAATCAAGCAGTAAAATAATTACATTTAAAACATTAATTGTAGGACAATGGTGGTTGCTTTTTCTGAAAATAACCTTTAAACAATTTTCAAACAACCACTAAAAATAACTGGTGCCATATAGGTGATCAATTAATATTAAAATGATTATAAGAATAAATCAAATGATAGCCCACAGTATTGATACTTAGGAATAATGAGGTTGACCAGATGACCAAATCCATGCTTATGTAATTATAAATATATAGGTATGTTTTTTTAAAACAATATTTTAAAATTTAAATACAGAACTCTAGGCTCCCAAGGACACACCAACAAATCACTGGGATCTATGGTCCTCACTTTGAGAAACACTAGTTTAGTCTTCGATACTCTGGCTCCACTTGAAAGAGTAGGTCACAAGAATAAATAAGGCTGCAGACATTTGCCTCTGATATCTTTAAAGAGATGTTCTTCTAAACCTTCTCTTAACTTACTCAATGTTGAAAGTAGCCTGGACTTTTTTACACAATTGGACTTTTATATAATTCCCAGGTTCTCAGAGATATCTTCCTTCTGAGTAGGGATTATCTACTACACCAGCCTCCTCCTGAATTAGGCACTAAAATAATTTCTTGGAGGCATTTCTTAGTCTTCTCTTTAGAGTTCTATACTCCCTTTCTGTGAGACTTGGAAGTTAGCAAAAAGAGAAAAAATTGTAACTGTAAAGAACATCTATCATGGATGAATGAATGGGGATTCATGAATCCCCATAACTGTCTTTTTCTAATCATTACATACAGAGTTAAAGATTATTCGTCTTTATATTTCCTCCCAATGTTTAAGATCTCTAAACATGCTGCTGCTGCTGCTGCTGATAAGTCGCTTCAGTCGTGTCCGAATCTGTGCGAACCCATAGACGGCAGCCCACCAGGCTCCCTCGTCCCTGGGATTCTCCAGGCAAGAATACTGGAGTGGGTTGCCATTTCCTTCTCCAACTCTCTAATTTTTATAACCTGACTTTTGATGCAACGTGCTTTATGAAATGTCTTAGAAGTACAAAAATCTCAAAGATGTCAGAACCAAGTTTTTAAAAACACTAAAATGAAATAGAACAAGATTTAAAATCAGATCTATAGCACGCTCCAGGAACTGAGGATGCAGGATAGCCAGGATGTGGGCTGCAGAGGCTCTGGCAGGGCACCACCATTAGAATGTGCCTAATTCTACTTACAGCAAATATTCAGATTTCCATTTGAAAAGTCTTCACATGCATCATAGGAACATACCATTTACTGAATGATCCATTCTTTTCCCAGTGATCTTAGAAGTAATTCTTATCCTATATTAATTTAGATATAAAATAGTGTCTGTTTATGAACAGTATAGAGAATGCAGTAAGACTCCTTCCAACTCCCATCAAAAAAGGTGTTACACAGACTGAAATTCAACCAAGGTTCCTTTCCAGCCATATCAGTGGAGCTCATCCATTAATCTATAGAAAGGAGAATCTTTTCTAACTATAAAGACATCCTCAGCTCTCAGCTAAACACCTGCAGAGCTTCCTTGGAAGGGTTCTCAGTGTTTTTCTAATTTGCACAAAACTACCATATGGGCTAGCAGCAGTCCTTTGCCATTTATCTTTCGGTGTATTCCTGCAATAAAACATTATTAATTGCCTCAGCCTATAATTGTTTAAAATATGTGTTGAGTAAGTTCCCCTTAACTATCTCCTCTTCAAAAGTTTCATCATTATCCTCTCGTTTATTTTTCCAAATGAACTTTGGAATAATTCTGTTAAAGTTTCCTTATCATATCTTCTTCTTTCCTACCTTTGATCACTAAACTCGTCTGTTAGAATTGTGTTAAACTTATATATCAGCTTACTTGAATCACTTCATTATTCAATTTTTTATTCTGATCCTGAAACAGAAAATGCAGTCCACTCTTGAAAAGAGTGGACTTCTGCACCCATTCATATCATATCTTTACCTTCCAGCCCATTAGCCCATAAAACTGCCGCTTGTTGGGTTCCTTGTTTTCTCCTGATGAAAAGGCCTTTATTCTACAATAACTACAGAATACAAACAACACTTGGAATGTCACAGCCTGACTTTACAGTAGAAAAGAGGGAAAACAAAGAACTTGATCCAGGTCAGGTTTGCACTTCTAGTTACAGTTCACGTGCACCCAAGACTGTAGTGAGTGCCTTATGAGGAAGCCAGTCATGATCAAAAGAGAAAAACTTGTACCTGTTTTATGGAAAGGCTTGTCCTAGTGACCAGGGCTGGTCTCCTGAGATATGCCCTCCTGCCTCAGCATTTGCAGGCCTGGAAAGTTTGCTCAAAGTAGTTTTATTTTCACAAAAAGCTACAGAACTCAGAAGATACTTTGTCCACTTGAAGACTCACATACTTAAAATACAAGAAATAGAACAAACAAATCTTACTGCAAATAGAATTAGGTTATTTTTCTTTTAATAAGGTTGGAAACAAATAATACATTCTGGATTGTCTAAAAGTGATTTTGGGCACAAGAAAACCTTTTATTTGAAAATTATGATTCGTGTTCTTTCACAAGAATGCTAATTTCTTAAATGCCTTTCAAAGTTTTATATTAGAATTTACCCAGACTGGATGAGCAGGGCCTGACAAAAATGTAAAGCAAGCGAGGGCACCTGTATGCTTGAGCTTGACATAATGTGATTTGGGGAAATGTCGTCATGCTTTAAAATGCAAAGGGGGCATTGGCTCCTATCACGATCTAAAAACAAAACACTGAGTCTCTTTTTCATTACAGGGATAAAATAATACTAACCATGGTTCTTCTGCAAAAGGCAATCTATGGTATGAATTGCTAGAACACAGATTTGTCATGTTGGTTCCATGTCAACAATCTCTCAAGCCTGGCAACCTGAGAACACACACAGATAAAGTGCTATCAGTTCAGTGGAAATTGGATGGTTTTCAGTGGGTGTAATTGTGTGAGCCCATTGTTCACTTTCAAAAAATGAAGCTCTCCAGAAGCAATTTCAAAATCACACAGATATTTCACATATACTGATAGTGTAGCTAAGGATCATCTATTTTCCACAAAATAAATTGCTAAAGACTTTAAGATGAACACCACTATCTATAAATACAATGTTCTGTGTGAAAATCTACACATTATAAGAGTTAAGAATATAATAAAATACTTAGGGAAATGAAATTGTTTTTATTGAAAATTCTGTGCACTGTACCATGGGCTTAGGGAAGAATTAATGAAGTGTAAGTGAAAGGTTGAATTAATTTAACCTCATAAGAAAGTGTTTCAAATTTGAAGGAAGCTTTCACAGCTTCAATTCTATTTACCAAATTAAGTTTCAGATATTGCTTATAACTGAAAATTTTGAGGCTGTTGATTTTTAAAGGAAAAAGCATAGCATAGAGTTTTAAAGCATGAACTTTGAAGTAATAGTCATGGGTTCAAGTATGTGCGATGCCACGTTGGCTGTGTAATCTTGGACAAATAACTTCTCTTCCTTTAAATAAGATTCCTCACTTCTGAAACATAGTTGTCTAAATTATTAGAGTTCATAAATGTAATGCATTTAGCATAGTCTAACTCCAGGGGCTCTTCCCAACACAGGGATCAAACCCAGGTCTCCCACATTGCAGGTGGATTTTTTTACCAACTAAGCCACCAGGGAAGCCCATAGTCTGGCAAGAAAATACAAAATACATGGTAGTGGTATACGGAAACATGTAAAGTTACTCAAACTTTTGATATGTTTATGTGAGATTCTCTTGGAACTGAATCAATACGGGCCAAAATAAAAGGAAAATAGTTGCTGTGGCTAAAATAAACAGACTATAACTGTACAGTTTTGTTTGAGGAAGTAAGAGATATTTCTGACATTTTTGTCAAGAAATAAAAATTTGAGGGTTAAGAGCTACAAACTATTATATATAAAACAAATAAGCTATAAGGATCAGTTCGTCAGTTAATCGCTCAAATGTGTCTGACTCTTTGTGACCCCATGGACCACAGCACGCCAGGCCTCCCTGTCCATCACCAACTCCCGTAGTTTGCTTAAACTCATCTCCACTGGGTCAGTAATGCCATCCAACCATCTCACCCTCTGTTGTCCCCTTCTCCTTCTGCCCTCAATCTTTCACAGCATCAAAGTCTTTTCAAAGGAGTCAATTCTTCACATCAGGTGGCCAAAGTATTAGAGTTTCAGCTTCAACATCAGTCCTTCCAATGAACACCCAGGACTGATCTCCTTTAGGATGGACTGGTTGGATCTCCTTGCAGTCCAAGGGACTCTCAAGAGTCTTCTCCAACACCACAGTTCAAAAGCATCAATTCTTCAGCGCTCAGCTTTCTTTATAGTCCAACTCTCACATTCATACGTGACCACTGGAAAAACCATAGCCTTGACTAGATGGACCTTTGTGGGCAAAATAATGTCTCTGCTTTTTAATATGCTGTCTAGGTTGGTCATAACTTTCCTTCCAAGGAGTAAGCGTCTTTTAATTTCATGGCTGCAATCACCATTTGCAGTGATTTTGGAGCCCCCAAAAATAAAGTCTGACACTGTTTCCACTGTTTCCCCATCTATTTCCCATGAAGTGATGGGACCAGATGCCATGATCTTAGTTTTCTGAATGTTGAGTTTTAGCCAACTTTTTCACTCTCCACTTTCACTTTCATCAAGAGGCTTTTCAGTTCTTCTTCACTTTCTGCCATAAATGTGATGTCATCTGCATATCTGAGGTTATTGATATTTCTCCTGGCCATTTTGATTCCAGTTTATGCTTCATCCAGCCCAGCACTTCTCATAATGTACTCTGCTTATAAGTTAAATAAGCAGGGTGACAATATAGAGCCTTGATGTACTCCTTTTCCTATTGGAACCAGTCTGTTGTTCCATGTCCAATTCTAACTGTTGCTTCCTGACCTGCATACAGTTTTCTCAAGAGACAGGTCAGATGGTTGGTATTCCCATCTCTTTCAGAATTTTCCACAGTTTATAGTGATCCACACAGTTAAAGGCATTCGCATAGTCAATAAAACAGGAATAGGTGTTTTCTGGAACTCTCTTGCTTTTTCGATGATCCAGTGGATGTTGGCCGTTTGATCTTTAGTTCCTCTGCCTTTTCTAAAACCAGCTTGAACATCTGCAAGTTCACAGTTCACGTATTGCTGAAGTCTGGCTTGGAGAATTTTGAGCATTACTTTACTAGGGTGTGAGATGAGTGCAATTGTGCAGTAGTTTGAGCATTCTTTGGCATTGCCTTTCTTGGGATTGGAATGAAAACTGACCTTTTCCAGTCCTGTGGCCACTGCAGAGTTTTCCAAATTTTCAGTACTTTCATAGCATCATCTTTTAGGATTTGAAATAACTCAACTGGAATTCCATCACCTCCACTAGCTTTGTTTGTAGTGATGCTTCCTAAGGCCCACTTGACTTCACATTCCAGGATTTCTGGCTCTAGGTGAGTGATCACACCATCATGATTATCTGGGTCATGAAGACCTTTTTTGTACAGTTCTTCTATGTATTCTTGCTGGAGCAGCGAGCAGCTGAGAGAAGACACCCTATGTCCAAGGTCAGCAGTGGTGGCCATGAGGAGATACCCCACATCTAAGATAAGGAGCAGTGGCTGCACTTTGCTGGAGCAGCCGTGAAGAAATACCACATGTCCAAGGTAAGAGCAACCCCAGTAAGACAGTAGGCACTGAGAGAGGGCATCTGAGGGCAGACAGACTGAAACCACAATCACAGAAACTAACCAATCTAATAACGTGGACCACAGCCTTGTCTAGCTCAATGAAACTAAGCCATGCTGTATAGGGCCACCCAAGGTGGATGGGTCATGCTGGAGAGTTCTGACAAAATGTGGCCCACTGGAGAAGGGAATAGCAAACCAGTTCAGTATTCTTGCCTTAAGAACCCCATGAACAGTACGAAAAGGCAGAAAGATAGGACACTGAAAGATGAACTCCCCAGGTCAGTAGGTGCCCAATATGCTGCTGGAGATCAGTGGAGAAATAACTCCAGAAAGATGAAAAGACGGAGCCAAAGCAAAAACAACACCCAGTTGTGGATGTGAATGATGATGGAAGCAAGGTTCGATGCTGTAAAGAGCAATATTGCATAGGAACCTGGAATGTTAGGTCTATTAATCAAGGCAAATTGGAAGTGGTCAAACAGGAAATAGCAATAGTGAATGTTGACATTTTAGGAATCAGAAAACTAAAATGGACTGGAATGGGGGAATTTAAACCAGATGACAATTATATCTACTCCTGTGGGCAAGAATCCCTTAGAAGAAATGGAGTAGCCATCATAGTCAACAAGAGTTCGAAATGAAGAACTTGGATGCAATCTCAAAAATGGCAGAATGATCTCCTTTCATTTCCAAGGCAAACCATTCAATATCACAGTAATTCAAGTCTATGCCTTGATCAGTAACGCTGAAGAAGCTGAAGTTGAATGGTTCTATGAAGACCTACAAAAGCTTCTAGAACTAGCACTCAAAAAAGATGTCCTTTTCATTTTAGGGGACTGGAATGCAAAAGTAGGAAGTTAAGAAACACCTGGAGTAACAGGCAAACTTGGCCTTGGGGTACAGAATGAAGCAGGGCAAAGGCTAATAGAGTTTTGCCAAGAG
The DNA here is from genome assembly GCF_054371585.1 of Giraffa tippelskirchi. Taxonomy (NCBI): domain Eukaryota; kingdom Metazoa; phylum Chordata; class Mammalia; order Artiodactyla; family Giraffidae; genus Giraffa; species Giraffa tippelskirchi. The sequence goes on from NC_137277.1 coordinate 71,021,325, forward strand.
AACACACTGGTCATAGCAAACACCCTCTTCCAACAACACAGGAGAAGACTCTACACATGAACATCACCAGATGGCCAAGACCGAAATCAGATTGATTACATTCTTTGCAGCCAAAGATGGAGAAGCTCTATACAGTCAGCAAAAACAAGACCGGGAGCTGACTGTGGCTCAGATCATGAACTCCTTATGGCCAAATTCAGACTTAAATTGAAGAAAGTAGGGAAAACCACTAGACCATTCAGGTATGACCTAAATCAAATCCCTTAAGATTATAAAGTGGAAGTGAGAAATAAACTTAAGGAACTAGATCTGATAAAGTGCCTGATGAAGTATGGACGGAGGTTCGTGACACTGTACAGGAGACAAGGATCACAACCATCCCCAAGAAAAAGAAATGCAAAAAAGCAAAATGGCTGTCTGAGGAGGCCTTAAAAATAGCTGAGAAAAGAAGAGAAGTGAAAAGCAAAGGAGAAAAGGAAAGCTATACGCATTTGAATGCAGAGTTCCAAATAATAGCAAGGAGAGATAAGAAAACCTTCCTCAGTGATCAGTGCAAAGAAATAGAGGAAAAGAATAGAATGGGAAAGATTAGAGATATCTTCAAGAAAATTAGAGATACAAAGGGAGCATTTCATGCAAAGATGGGCGCAATAAAGGACAGAAATGGTATGGACCTAACAGAAGCAGAAGATATTAAGAAGAGGTGGCAAGAATACACAGAAGAACTGTACCCCAAAAAAAAAACCTGTAAGGATACATTGTACAACTCAGGGAATATAGCCAATATTTTATAATAACTATAAATAGAATACAACCTTTAATAATTGTGAATCACTGTGTTGTACTCCTGAAACCTTAATACTTTACTCAACTATACCTCAATTAAAATAGAAATTTATTTACAAAGTTAAACATATATTTAGATATGTTATACATCAATTAGTTCTAGATGTAAAACATAATGATTTTATACTGATATATATTCTTTTTCATTAGAACTTTCTGAATTTATTTTTTATTGAAATATAATTGCTTTACAATATTTTGTTAGTTTCTGTTGTACAATGAAGTGAATCAGCTATAGGTATGTATTTTTAATTATCACAACAGTAAATCTTGTTAACATTCATCACTAACACAGTTACAGTTTTTCCTTGTGACAAGAATTTTTAAGATCTGCTCTTGTAGCAACTTTAGTATATACAATACAGTATTATTAGCTACAGTCAATAATACTGTACATTGTATTCCCAGTACTTATTTATTTTGTAACTGGAAGTTTAAACTGGTGGTCAAAAGGTATCAAGTTCCAGTTGTATATTTATTTTAATCTTTTAAGTGATCAATTGCATTTAGTTAGATATTGCCAGTTTTTCTACCAATGTGCCTTTTCTGTCCCAGATTCCCACACAGTATTTATATCTCCTACTCTCCCCTAATCTCTGACAGTTTCTTGCTCTTTCTGTGTCTTTCATGACCTTGATTATTTTTAAGAGTAATAGCTGAATATTTTGTGGATTGTCCCTCAAATCAAGTTTCTGCTGTTTGTTTATAGTTAGACTGGGGTCATGAGTAATTGGGAAGATACCACAGAAGTATCATCACTGTATCATCAAGACGGTACATGATATTGACATGAACTCACACTGGTGATGTAAACGGGGGTAAGGTAGTGTCCACCAGATTTCTCCACTGAAAAGTTACTCTTTTTATCTTTGTAACTAATTAATATTTGGGAGGAGATACTTTGAGCAGAAAAGAATTTGTTTTCTAATTGTGGTGCTGGAGAAGACTCTTGAGAGTCTCTTGGACTGCAAGGAGATCCAACCAGTCAATCTTAAAGGAAATCGACCTTGAATATTCATTGGAAGGACTGATGCTAAATATGAAGCTCCAATACTTTGGCCACCTGATGCAAACAACCAACTCATTGGAAAAGACCCTGATGCTGAGAAAGACTGAAGGCAGGAGGAGAAGGGGAAGACAGAGGATGAGATGGTTGGATGGCATCACCAACTCAATGGACATGAACGTGGGCAAACTCTGGGAGATAGTGATGGGCAGGGAGGTCTGGAGTGCTGCAGTCCATGGGGTCACTTGCAAAGAATTAGGCATGACTTAGGGGCTGAACAACAATAATTTTGATATTATGTAAATATCCTATTTCTCCTTAAACTTCTGGCCAATAATTTTAACATGCACTGATGAATCTTGCCTGTAGCAATTACTACTGTAGTGCTCTAAGAGTGATTTTTTTTCACATTTTTTTGTAATTATTAATTGGGATTCTTTTGTAAGAATTCTTTTACGCTTTCTTTGTAAGGAAGTGTGTTTTTTCCACCTCATCTAATATTACCATTTGACCGAGTTTAGTTCGAATCTTAAAATACTATCTGTTCAAAGAACTGCTGTAAGTGTACTGCTAGGGAGCAGGAATGGTGGAGGACAGGCCTGCTCCAGGAGTTGCATCACCATTCATGCAGCATTCAGAACTGAGCACCTCTAATGCCAGTCACTGAGCTGGTGCAGGAGAAATGACAATGAATAAGCACAGTCTTTGTATTTAAGGAACTTGCAGTCTAATAGAGGGAAACTCATGTAATAAATAAATGCAAGTTAGGCACTAAAATAGAAATACATTCCTTAACTATTGGGAGCAGGATGTATAACAATTTAGGAATCAGGTACGTTGTCACAGTGTGAGCTGAGTTTTGAAAGGTGATTGGGTGTATAGCAGGCAGGCAAGATGGAGAAAAGTATTCTTGGCAGAGAGACTGGCATGATTGTAGGCTGAGAAACTTGAAATCGAAAGATAAACACAAGGAAGTTCAAAAAGATTAGTGGGTTGGTAAGTATTCAGTGACAGTCCTAAATTTACCTTGTAAATCTTTGTGATGTGAGCTACTCAGAGCCTTATACTACTTTTGTTTTAGAAAACACACTCCAGTGACCATTTAGGTAAGGTATTGAAACTGTGTAAAATTTTAAGTAGGGAGAGAAATTAAGGCACTTGGGTTTCTTTTTTTAATCAAATTAACATTTTGTGGTATCTGAGTGATAAATATGAATATAAACTTTAGAGTGAGGTGATTATAGAGAGAAGGTACCAGTTATGGGGTCTTATAGCTCAATAAGTTTGGGGTCATGACTCTTTAGCATTTTTAAGTATCCTAAATTCTGCATTATTTGGGTTTCAAATTCTCCTGAATCCTGAGAACAGTAAACAAGATACTATAATAATGGAAAATCTAGATCTTGCAGCCACTGCTTTTGTCTAGTTACCTTTACAGCCTGCAATGTATATTTTCATAATTTTTAATAGTATGTAGAAAATTAGAGTGACGTTTGGCAACCCACTCCAGTGTTCTTGCCTGGAGAATCCCAGGGACGGGGGAGCCTGGTGGGCTGCCGTCTATGGGGTCGCACAGAGTCGGCCACGACTGAAGCAGCTTAGCAACAGCATCAGGAACCTCTATGAATCTATTAAATCTACATTCTTAGAGTTATATTTGTGTAGGAAACACCACTCTTTTAGTTATTTTAAGTTAATATTTAATTTCAGCTGTTGGAAAACAAAGCAATGTTGAAGGAATTTCAGAAAAGGGTAAGATTAAGAGGTTAATGAGGGAAGGTAAACAGTAAAGCAACACTCTAGTTATTACTGAAAAGCATAGACTCTAGATAATACAGTAAGGGCTGATGAGACATTAAAAGAGAACCGCATAGTTATTGGCAATTTAGATTACATGCTACTATGATGCACTAGCGACAAGCTGACCTTTGAGTTTATGTATAAAATCTTTTCATATTTCATGAGTACCAAGAGCATTAACCTATACACATATTTCAGAAAGTTCTATGAGAACTTGTATGTACTAGTCAGAATCCTGGAAGGGAATAAATAGGTCACTTAAACTAGATTAGAGAAGAGTTTAATTAAAAGACTATCTTTAAAGGTATGGGCAAGATTTAAGAAATATAGTTACCCTCATAGAGTAATACTTTAGGAAGCCATTGCCACACTTAGACCTACAGGGGCAAGAGGAAGAGGAAGGAATGGTTAGTAGAACCCAGAAAGGATAACTATATGGAGACGTTGTGACTTTCAGGTAAGGGGCACTGCCAAATGTGATTAGTCAGGAAGGGAACAGGGGGTATCACTGTGTTGACATCACTCTCCACCCACATTCCCATCTCCTGCTGGTGTTTCCCATCGCTCGATTGCAGTAGCAAATCTGAAGGCAATGGAGCGATCAGATGCAGTCCCAGTGGGTCATTCTTCTAGGGAACAGAGCAGTATAAAGAAGGATGGTTAGTAAATCTGGTTGGTTAAACTGAAGATATCTAACACATTTTAACTAATAAGCAAGAAAGAGTTATCTTTATTTAAATTGGACTTTATTTGAATATAACTTTCATGAATGATAAAAGGGTTTTAACCAATATGAGTTTCTTGAGTTTGGAATTCATTAAATTTGGGGAGGCATAGATTAGCATGTTGAAGGCTTTTTTATCATTTTAAAATAGATTTTACAGTTATTAGAAACAGAAGGAACATGCAAATTAAATATAAAAGAATGAAATAAAATATAAAAATAGGTATAGTTTGTAAGCTTAAAAACATCAGTTGCCCACTCGGAATCATGATATCCAATTTGACATTAAAATGAATATGAAGATCTACAAACAGATATTTAGAAAAAGCATCTAATAATGCCCAAACATCGTAAATCACTTAGATGACTTTAGGCAAAGCATAATGTGTTTTTATGATACTAATGTTTAAAAATTCTTCTTTAAGCAAAGTATATCATGTGGGAATCTGGGGGGTTTTGTGTGTGTCTGCTGGTATAATGATTGAATCTTCACTTGGATAATTGAAAAAATTTTATCTCATTATCTACTTCAAATAATATTTAAAAGCAAAAGTAGACTGCAATTTTAGTAAGCCAAGAGTATTATAACTTATTATTTCAAATAATATAGCAAAATAATTTCATTTTTATTGTAAATATTTAAAGTAAAATAATGTTTAAATATTCACTTGAGAATAAAAGTCTTAATGGAACTTTTACAAGTTTTGTGTTCTTTTTCAAAATATTTTATTTTGTATTAGTTATAAAATTAGTTTCTATTAGCCTGGTCCTGATCAAAAGTACTTTATGAATATTAACTATTTCTGGTACATATTATTAGTTTTATTCATGAGAGGAGCCAATTTTCCCATTTATTTTATTTTGTTTACTGAAAGTCTTCAGACTTTCAACTGTACTGAGTGGACTACTTCTTTAGCTTTCGATTTTAATAACTGATTTTTGTTAATATGGTAGTACTATTTTAATTTTCTTGATAAGAACATTTAAATGTTAAACTAATATAATAATTCTAGTTGTAAATATGAGCAATGAACATCATTATTATAGAATTGGTCTTGACAAGTCTAAAATAAATCATTTGAGATCATGTGAGAGTGAAGTAAGGTAGTAACATAGAAAAAGAAAAAAAAAATACACGAGTTGAAGTCAAAACAATTGGATATAGGTCTTGGTTATGTTCTGCACCTCTGTGAATCAGTTGTACCAGCCCAAGAAAACAGTTTGGGGCATTAAATAAGACATTGTTTTTACGCGGTTGCTTGTACCCATTCCTCTGGCCTCAGTATTTCTTCTGTTCTCTACTATGTATTAATATACACAGGTGCATACGTTCTGACTTTTTAAAGTTCATCTTGCAAACAGTACCTTGAAAGCAAAAGTGCTTTTGATTTTCAGGTGACAGTCTTTGTTGAGAAAGAAAAGTTTCCCTTGGAATTTCTAAAGCTAGGTTTTACATATTAAAAGCAATTGCTGGGAATTTCCTGGCAGTTCAGTAGTTGATCCTCATTCAGTGGTTGAGATGGTTGGCTGGCATCATGGACTCAATGGACGTGAGTTTGAGCAAACTCTCAGGGATAGTGAAGGACAGGGAAGCCTGAGATGCTGCAGTCCATTGGATCATGAAGAGTTGCACAGGACTTAGCAACCGAACAACAACCAGTAGTTAGGACTCAGTGTCTTCACTGTCAGGACCCAGGCTTGATCCACAGTGATCCATGGTCATACCGAAAGATGCATGGTGCAGCCAAAAAAAAAAAGTAATTGGTAAAACTGATGCTAGGAACCCAAGTAGTGAAAAGTGGTAACGTATCACCTTTCCTACTCCAAACAAACAAACAAGGGCTTAATTTGGATGATTCTGGGAACAGCGGATAGCCTTGAAGCTTCATGAAGAGCCTTGAAACTCTATGGTACCTGCCAACTTCCCAGACAGTTAGCAGTAAGTGTGCCTGTGGGAGATGGTCCCACTTAACAGAAGAAAGAGTGCCCCACCCTCCCAGTGAAATGGAAAGAACATTTCTCTGTAAACAGTGCACTCACCAGGAGGCTGAGGACTGCAATTCTGCTTTCCTGGGTCCCAGTCCTCTTCCAGATAGTCTCTTCCTATCTGGATTGTTAACAGGGGCTAGCTTTGCTTCAGAGTTAACCAGGACTGGACCAGCTGTAGGAGAATCATTCTAGAATGTACACTACATTTTATATCTCCAGTTTAAAGCTAGAGCAAAAGAGGATGACAGGAAAATCTGACTCAATATTCTGTTATGCAAACTTCCTAAAGATTATCTAGAAATAATTGTGATTTTTTTCTTTTGGGTATTTACAAATAATTTTTCAAAGCCAGTAAGAATGTATTTGGAAGTTAAAACCATTATAATGTTGCCTATTACATTTTAGCAATGGAAAAATAAGTTTTCAAAGGAGAAAAGAAGACATTCAACAATTTTCTGTCACACGGATTCATATGTGTACAAATTTTATACAATACAAAAACTCAAGAAATCTGCTATCTGGAATATAAGGCCTAGATATCAAAATTGAGAAGTAATTTTTATGTAATGATACATCTCATTCACAGTTGCTTCAGATATAGCTACATAATGAACTTTTAATACAATGGTTATTATGACAGAGCATGATTCCCCTTGGAAAACATACAGGATGTGTTTTAGGAACACATAGCGTATCTTACTAATATTACACAGGAAAATCTGAATACTTTCTCTTTTATAAATAGAATTGCTTTGTGAGGTATTATTTTCACAGAGCTTTACTGAAAGATAGCCTATATGCATATTAAGAGTAGTGGTAGAAAATACTTGTGTGCTCAGTCATGTCCGACTTTGCAACCACGGACTGTAGCCCATCAGGCTCCTCTGTTCATGGGATTCTCTAGGCAAGAGTACCGGAGTGGGTTGCCATGTCTTTCTCCATGGGATCTTCCCAAGCGCAGGGATTGAAAACCCGAGTCTCCTACATCTCCTGCATTTGTAGGTAGATTCTTTATCACTGAGCACCTGGAAAATACTTTAAAAAGATTAGAGGCAATTGCCTACCGTGTTGTGTTAGGAGCTCTGTTTGGAAAGGTTCTCACGCTCACTTAGAAACAACTTAGTGAATTCTACTTAACCGTGCATTCCAAAATATGAAGGAAACAATTATTGGAGGCAAGAAGGCTATGTCATAGATTTAATTTCAACTAATATTTTATTTTCAAAAATTTGAATGAGCAAGCTAATTACTTTAAACTCATATTTAAATTATAGCTAAGTCCTTCCTTTTTCCTCTTTACAAGAAAGTTATGGTATTGCTATTATTTGAGAAACAACAGTGTAAGAAAATCTGGTAGGATTATTTTGAAAATATAAGGTAGCATATTTCTTTCAGTTTTCTTCTTCTGCCTCAGAGAATGCTGTTTCCTTGTTTCATATTCTTTATCCTATCTACTACCAAATAATTTGACTCTAAAACCATAATTTACTCTAGTTCTGCTGCTGCTGCTGCTGCTGCTAAGTCGCTTCAGTCGTGTCCGACAGTACAGGAAAATAGCTCCTTTCTTTGTAATACTTTTATTGAAGAAAGTAACATAAGAAGAGATTGCAAACAAATGTAATGATAGAGAAAAATAGTAATTTAACGTAGGGAGAAGGTGCTGATGAATAAAATAATAGAGATGTTTCTAAGCTTTTTAAATTAATATACTGTGTTCCACAGTGATATAAAATTAATGAAGAATATGCATAGAATATTAATAGTGAGTGATTAGTCTCAGTAATGGAAATGAAAATTAGTTAATTTTTTAAAATTATCTGCATTTCTTAAATTTTTATACAATTTTCCTTCTTTTTAATTTATCTACGGTTTTCTAAGTTATATTATTTAACAGGATAAAAATAATTAGAAATATTATGTCATTTGAGTTTCATAGAAATCCTTTAATAGTATGAAAGCAATATACTTTTCTCACTTTTAGTTCAGAAATTAGTGAAAAAATGTCGTGTCTTTCTTAATCAAGTTATGGATAAATTTTTATAATTACAATTAAACCTTCGGTTTATTGAATGATAACTAAGCTTGGTGTGTGTAACTTGTATGCCATGATTCTAAAAAGCAAAAACAAACAACAAAGAAAAATGCCTGTAGTTATAAGACTATTTATTTATTTAGTTTTGGTTGTGCTGGATCTTTGTTACTGCACGCGGGCTTTCTCCTACTGCAGCCAGCGGGGACTGTTCTTCCTTGTGGTGCGTGGGCTTCGCATTGTGGTGAATTCTCTTGTGGAATACAGGCTCTAGGCATAGGGCCCTCAGTAGTTGTGGCTCACCGGCTTGGTGCTCTGCAGCACGTGGAATCTTCCTGGATCAGGGGTTTGAACCCATATCCTCTGCACCGGCAGGTGGATTATTATCTAACAGGAAAGTCCAAAACTTTTACTTTGATATATTCTTAGAATAAAATCCAGCCTAATCCTTGGGATAAAGTTTAGACCAGTAGAAAGAATGTGAAGTTTGAAATGAAACAGTCCTGGGTTCAAATGCCAAGCTTTCTGTCTCCTGTTTTTACAGTACCTCTCATCTCTAACATTATGCACTTAACCTGTTAGTCCCCACATTTCCTTCTCTTTCACATCACATTTTGTTTCTCACATCAAGGGATAAAGCTTATTTACGGCCTCCTTGAATCTTTGCTGGCCTTGTGACTAGCTTCACCCCATAGAATGCGTAGACTTCTCAGTCTAAAACAGGCAGTTTTCACTTTCTTTCTCTTGGAATCCAGCTTCCAGGCTATGAGAAGCCTAAACCAAAGTAACAGCCTATGTGGCAAAGCCATGTGGAAAGAGAAAATTCCTAAGACTACATAGAGGAGAACCAAGAAACCCAGCCAACAGTGAGAATAGGCCCCAGACACGTGACCCTAAATGAGTGCTTTTACTTAGGTCTTTCCAACTACCCTCCTTAATGCACTGGCAGGCGAGTGCAGAGGCCATGTTGGATGGTCCGCTTCAGCAGCAGAGCGTGCTGCTGGATAGCGCGGGACCTGAACAGTCACTTGCAAGTCCCCATGCCTTGAAAAGCCCTGTGCTTTTTTTTAGTGCTCTGCTGTCACCAACTCGAAATCCTTACTAATTTATAAACAAAGTCCCACATTTTCATCACACACTGGACTGGCAAATCATGTAGCCTGTCCTGCCAAGCAGACATCATGCGGAGCTGAGGTCGCTCAAAACCACCGTGCCCTGTTCACATGTGTCACCTATAATATTTTAAGTAATAATTAAATGATGGTTGTTTTAAGCTCCTAAGTTTTAGGGCAGTGTGTTCACAGCCATAAAACAAACAGTTCACAGAACACATGACATTTGAAAATAGCATAGACGCTCAGAAGAAGACAGTGAAGAATATTTCTTGAGAGGGAGAGGGAGTAAGAAATACAGATATTTATATGAAGATGTAATGGTATGTTTAAAGACTATATTTATAAAATGTATTTTTAGAATGATAGCTAGTAAAAGGAATAGAGGAAATTTTGAAAACAAAAATATTAACCAATGAATTATTGAAAAAGTTTAAGGGTTTTGTAATCATAGTCAATGTACGTACCTTTATTCTTAGTTGATGTTTAAAATATTGAATTGTGGATGAAATGTTACTCAATAGTTAAAGCTCAATAATTTTAGAAAGTGCATTTTTTATAAAGAATTAGCTCATAAGAAAAGTAAGCATGTATAGAAAAATATATCTATAAGAAAAATGAATTAAAGTTATCTAGACTAGATTAAAATAATGCTTATAGAGCAAAAAATGACAATATATTTTTTATCAATTAAAAAATATGTAAGTTCAGTTTGAAATGCCCTAAAATTCTATACATCAGCTTAACTGGGCTGAATTTTTGTGCATGGTCTGGAATTAGATGAGAATCTAATTGCATTTTTATTCATGTGAATAATATATCTGCCTCTTCACTGGTTTATAATTTCACATCACTCATCTACTAATGTCATGTATGTGGATCTCTTCCCATGTACTTTATTCTGCCCCATTGTTTTTCTGTTCATGCCTCAATACCACACTCTTTTAATTACTACAGACCTAAAGTGAGTTTCTATTTCCTTGAGTGAGTCTCAAGGAAAACTCCTCTCCTTTTCTTACTTCTTTTCTCCTCTGTTTTCTTCTTTTTCTATACTTCTTTTATCACTCCTCTCTTTCTTATTATTCTACTTTAAAAATTAGTCTTACCTGATTTATAATAATCTTGCCAATTATATGAAAAACAGCTTCTCATGCTATCCTTTATCTTTTGTTCCTTTTTCAGAAACTTCTTTTAAATTCATATATTAGACTTTGTCCATTTAGACATTCTTTTATATATGCAGCATTCTATATCATTAAATTAATCATTTCTTGTCTCTGTGTATCTAAGCTTGATGTTTAACTATATCCCTAGCTTTAAATCGCAATTTCAGTATTCTTTATTTCTAGAATTGTTTTTCTTGAATCTGTTGTTTTCTGTTCATGGTTCTTGATCTTTCAATATATTTTACTTTTTAGAATTTCTTCTTTTATTATTTTACATTTTCGCTTAATATAATATTTCTATCATTGAGCTCTCAATTCTCCTTTTCCACTTATTTTGAACTAAGACATTTCTTTCCCTTTATTTGTAGTAAAATCAAAGTTTATAGTGGTGAGGGTCCATATTCTAGATCCCATATTTCCATGATCTTTCTGAACATAGTTCATAGTTTCCATACTGCATTTGGTTTCTTTGTTTATATGCAGTAGGTCATTGATTTTTTTTGAACAAAAGTGAAAATAGAGAAGCTCATCTTGTATTTTAGCTAAAATACTTGTTATTATAGCACAGAGATTAAAAACATAACTAACAGAGTCATGTTTTCTTGATGGTGACCAAATCTTTACTTCTTACTAGCTGTTACTTTAGAAAACAAGAGAGAATGCAATATTTGAAGTAATCAATAATGACTGACATGTTTCCAAAACTGATTTGAGAAGCTCTCTGAGCTCATTCAGGATAAATACAAACAAAACATGTTTAGACAATTATATCAACACTGATGAAAACCAAATACAAAGACAAATCTTAAAAGTAGTTAAAGGGGGAACACTGCATTAACTCTAAAAAAGCAACAGAAAAACTTACAAATGCCTTCTTAACAAAAATTCCATATACTGATGGAAATCTGAATCAGCATATCATGGAATAATATTTTAATAATGCTGAAAGAAAATAATTCCAAGCTATCACCTTATACCAATAATAAAAACTTCCAAAATTTAAGAAAAATATGAAGATCTAAAACAAATTTCATCAGCTAACCCACAATAGAGAGAGCAAGCAAGAGAGAGAGGTAGATAAATACTGAAGCGAAATGTTTTCCCTCCTCTCTTAAGTAAAATCCAGTTTATATTATATGATTTCGTCTAAGCAATTATCTCATTTGGGAGGCTCCCCTGAGAACTTCCTCATCCACTATAGAATAACATTTATTTCATTCTCTACTTTTTCCGTATACTAACCATAATATTTCTTTGATTGCAGTAATCTGTAATCTGCCTCTTCCTTTAGGATGAACTTGTGGTTAAGTGACGGTGTAAAACAGTTAATCTGAAATCTATAGTAAGGGATAGTGTCATATTTATCTTTGTATCTGTAGTAGTTAACACATTGTCTGATGCATGATATGTATTCTATCAGTATTTGATAAGTAAGAGAATAATTGAGTAAATTAATGACTTTGTAGTAGAAGTTAGCTGGCAGTGGAAAAGGATAGAAAGCAAAACTTATCTTCTAAGTGATTATAACCTAATTAAGATGACAGCACTTTTGCACATTCAATTGTTTAGCAAATTTATGGGCTCCAAATATCAGCAATAAAATGTGCAATATAGAAAGTAAGTCCTTTGAGATTCAGCAGAAAAATGCTGTAGGAAAGGAAGAAGCTAGTTGGTTGCTCTTAATAAAATCATATGACAATGCATTTTAACTCAGCTTTATTCTGAGTGATATGGAAGGTTAAGAAGTTTCTGGACATTTTCCCTTTCCTTAAGGCATTTATAGCCTCCTACACACATCAACCAGTTAGCTTCTGAGTGGTCTTGTGTTTTTTGCCTGCCTAATAAGCTGTCCTTCTGGTAATGCCATCCAAAATTTTCTTGAGAAATAAATTAACCCCACATTGTGAAATGAGCACTTCAATGGATCCCTGGTTTCCTTGCTAGTGACTGTGGTTTTGTTGAATCAGTGGTATCCTTATTGTTTCCAGGTCCAACATGGCCACAGGAAGCCATAGGGAGAAGGCAATCAATCCTCTTAAATCCCTTAGTGCATCACTATAAACCTCCAGCAATTTTATGATCGCTAAATATTAATGTTACTAAATCTCCTGAATGGAGTATCCAGAATCTTTTTCCAATGCTCTCTCTGAATGTTTCTGTTACATGAAAAAAATAACCTTCCCTTTCATATTAAGCTTATGTGTTTCATTGCTTGAAATAAGAATCCTGATGGGAAAAGGCAAAAAGAATACTAAAGTTGAAGAACCCTCCACCTTGAATTTTTTCCTACGTTATCATTCTTTTCTCCATTTTGCTCTAGCAGTAGAAAATTACTTTCATTGCCCAGGCATATTATGTTCTTTGGGTACTTCACATATTTATACTATTTCTGGTAAAGGTCTGGCACAAAGATCGTACTTATCTTTTCTGTGAAGGCTTCAGTGTTAGTATAGCTCTCCCTCTCCTCCCCTCCTCCATGCAAACTTCATCATTTTATTCTGCACCACTGCTTTGTCTTTTATATAACATTTTTGTTCATATAATACATATTTGTAATTATTTCTTAATATCGATACTTATTGAGGGTTGTAATTTTATCTGATTCATTCTTTATTCACCAGTACCTAATATCCTAACATATTGAAAGTAATTGAAGTAAAATATGTATTGAATACATAAAAATACCAGCAAGGAAGAAAAACAAACTGAGCACAGCAATGCATTGGGCATAACTACTCCAAAAGTATTTTCTCAACTAGACAGCTATGTCACGAGGGACTTTTTTTTCATTGCTTTGGTTTTTCCCTCATAAGATTGTATATAATGAAATCCTAAAACCTAGAGGCACTTTAAAGCATTCCCACATCAAAAATTTTCAAATTATATCACCAGGGCATTAAAACAGGATGCACGTCTTGTCAAATATCTTATCTCTTCTGAGCTACCACATGAATTCTCTTTTGAAATTGACACATGGGGGCCAAAGCACGTATACAGTGGGGAAAAACACAATAACAACGTCATAAACAAATATCAAAGAGATAATAGTCAAAGCTGCAAACTCTGACTCTGTTTAAAACCCAACTGATGCTAGTTGCGTGGCTAGCAGTACTAATAAAAATGCCAAATTATACCAAAAAACAAAACAAAACAAAAGCCAACCCAATATCACACAAGCAAGCAAAGACAATGAATAAAAATCAACTTTCTTGACAAATATGTGATTATCTCTTGTTTACTCCAGCAGCTTTAAATTAGCATGGCTAATTCTGGCTTTGAGGCCTCATTTATCTACTAAAGGGGATGAACCAGGGGTTGGTCTATTAAAGGAACAAGATGTTGTTGTATGGGGATCATGATATCAAAAGGTTGGAGTCCTGTTGAGTAAACTGGAACTCTCTCCTAGGCCACTAAGTGTGATAATTTAACTTGTACTTTCAGTGAAACAATTTTTCTGTCATCTACTGAAATATACTATATTAAGAGAATTTCTTAGATAAAAATGAAAAATTCTAGATATCTACTCCCAATACAAAAGGTGATGTTGAATTTGAAATCTTAATAACATATAAATCTTTTTTGCTAAACTTCACTAAATGGATAGTGTATTAGTTTGCTTGACTGCCATAACAAAATACTATAATCCAGTAGTGAAAAAAGCTGAAATTGATTTCTCACACATTTCTGGAGCTGGGAAGTCCAAGATCAAAATGCCATCACATTGGTTCTCGGTGAGAGCTCTTTTCCGGGCTTGCACACTACAGCCTTCTTGCAATCCCCTCACATGGCCTTGCATGCAGAAAGAACAGAAAGGTACTATTGTCCTCATATCTAACTGGACCCTAATTACTTGCCAAAGACTCCATCTTCAAATACTATTACAATGGAGTGTAAGGCATATGAAGGTAGAAGGAGCCACGAACAGTCTATGACAAGTAGATAGCTACTGATAATTTGATCTCATTAAGTTTGCCTCCAGAGAATTCTATCATTTTATTATTTTAAAATGGGCCTTCCCTGATGGCTCACTGCTAGAGAAACTGCCTTCCAGGGCAGGAGACAAACCCCGCATCAGGGAAGATCACGTGGAGAAGGGAATGGCAACCCACTCCAGTATTCTTGCCTGGAGAATTCCATGGACAGAGGAGGCTGACAGGGCCCAGTCCCTGGGGTTGCAAAAGAGTTGGGCCTTACATAGTGAAAAAACAACAAGTGTTTTGAAACACCTTAGGAAGATTGCAACTTGAAAATCACCAACTTAATTTTATTGACAACTATATCCTCAGCCCCTACAATAATTTACCAACAAGGTGATGCTCATTAAATATTTTGTTGAAAGAACATATAGATGAGAGAAGGAATAAATTAACAAACTTCACACTTATGTATAAGTGCAGAAAATGAAAGAGCTCCCCAAAAAAGTGTTCTGTGTTATATTGTCCATGTATTTTATAGTTGTTTGTGAAGGGTCTAATAATAGCAATGCAAGCTGAATTTTGAGGGGTTGGGGGAAGTTGGCCACATCTCATGGCATGTGGGATCTTAGTTCCCTGACCAGTGATTGAACCAGAAGTCCCTGCTTTAGAAACTTGGAGACTTAAACCTCTGGACCACCAAGGAAGTCGTACAAGCTGAGCTTTTCTTTTTTGTTTTTGGCAATGCTGATTCATCAGTGAGAATCAAGTCAAAAAACTACCCTTGGATTTCAAACAGAATTTAACACAGAGCATATTTACACAGCTGAGAGCAGAGCTGAAAAGCCAAAATAAAGATGATGAGACAATTTGAAATAGCAAGAAATTAGTATCATCAGTAGGCTGGAAAGACAAAACAAGAAGGCCATATTAGTGAATTCCAGAAGACAAAGCATCCAGCAGAAGCTGGAAGTACAGTGGGCCTGTACAAGACCTCAGTCCATGCTGTGAAGGACTGTTTGGTGGCAATAAGCCCTCAGAGAAAACTCACTGGAGTTTTATACTTTGTAAAACACTGGAGATGCCAGTGGAGGTAGACACTTATGGAGAGAGGCTGTGGGGTAAAATACTCTGACTTCTCATTTCATCTTGCCTTCTAATCTCATTAGTGAACAAGGGTTTCTGGGAAATGTAGTTTCTATTACTATAGAAAAAAGGAGAAAAAGTTGGAGAATGGAAGTGAGAACGAAACAACCAAATGTCTGGCTGTTTCAAATCAGCCAAACAGTATGCACTGTGATTTTAAGTAGAATAATGTTCATATTTAATTCTTTATATTGCCATATTCTTTTTTAAAGAGACTCAGGTATTGTTCTGATTTCGTTTTTAAAAAATATTCTCATGAAAGATGTAAAACCTTATTCTTTAGAACAAAGATATACTTTTTATTGAAGATGAAATTATAGATCCAATATTTGAGGCACAAAAAGTGATATAAAGACCACATTTTTGTCATTAATAATCTATTTTTGCTTGCTGCTTAAAATAACTCAAAGCAACATAGTATCTCATGCCACAAAGTGTAAAAGCCATATGATTTAAACATGATGAAAATATTTTAATTAGCCCTAATACTTGGTGGTGCTAGTAGTAAAGAATTCTCCTGCCAACACAAGAAACATCAATGATGTGGGCTTGATCCCTGGGTTGCGAAGATGCCCTGGATGAGAGCATGGCAACCCACTCCAGTATTCTTGCCTGGAGAATCCCACGGACAGGGGAGCCTGTCCATATGGTTACAGTCCATGGTATTTCTTAGAGTCGGACGCGACTGAGGCAACTTAGCGCACACAGCACAATACCTGTCTTCTAGATTTTAAAGATACTTGTATTTTGTCAAATTTGTTTCAGATCTGTCACTAAAAAAAATTATGGGTAAAACCAGAGGCCCATTTCCCCAGCCAATCCCTGTACTTCCCGTTTTGGAGGCACATGTCCGTGGGGTCTCAAAGAGTCAGACACAACTGAGCGACTGAACAAAAACAATTCTATCCACGTATATTTACACTACCATTTGTTCTGATATTAATTTATATATATTATACCAAGTATGAATAAACTTTAAGAACTTGTTTTTTATTCAACATGTCAAGATATTTGTCTGTGTTATGTCTACAACTTGTTCTTTCATTTTAATTGTACACTATTGTGTATTAGTAGTATACTATTGTTATCTTTCCCATCGCTTTACAAAAGTTTAAATATTCTAGATTCTAATTTTGGTTGATTATGTTGCAAATACTTTCCTTCAGTTGTGGTTTTGGCTAAAAATTTTCAAAAAAAAAACCCAACAATTTTTCTTACATATTATTTTATCTGTAGTTTGGAAGAGAAATAAAAAAAACAACTCGAATAAGTAAGACTACTAAAACATTTTTTATAAGCTAAATCAGGGATTTTGCACATAAACACACACATCTTCCCATTTAAATACATGGCACAATAAAAAAAAAACTTGGAAAAATGCTTTCATATGCATATATTGCACATTTTCTTTTTTGCTGGCTGATTAATGATTGCAAAGAAATCTGAACTCACTTCATGTAGAGAACACTAGCAAAGAGAAAAGACAAAAGAAATTCTGAAAAATAAGTATATTAAAACAGAGATTCTAAGAGTAAATGTCTTATTACAAAGCTGTTGCTTCTTTTCTGTGATATTTATAATTGGGAATTCAGTATGTGTATTTTATTATTCACCTACTTAATCATTCAATCTATTTGCTTTCTTAATTATTTAGTAAAATTTATCAATGAGAGTTGAAATTCAAGGTGAAATACATTTTAATTTAAGTGGAGAAAGATAAGTTTTGCAACTGAAGGAAAAAACTTCAGCTATTTATAATCTATTTTCTTTTGGAGTTCTCTTGGGTTTTTTTAGATTCTAGAGTCTATTCTATTCTCTTAGGGAATTTGGTGATCATTATTTTAAATATTTGCAAATGTTGCCATTTATATTCTGGCACTGTGACACTAATAATATTTTTTTATAACAAGTATAGATTGTGAAAAATCACCTAGTCAAGTGTCTTCTGTGCCTGAATTATTTTTATGTGCATATAACTTTCCTTTCTACCACATAGCCCTATTTTGTTGGGACATTCAGAACTACTTTGCCTTTTCCTGCTCTGATCCTATTCTACTCCTAGATTTTACTAAGCCAGTTAAATATTTTAGTTTCTCACAAGCTGTATAATGATTCCTGAAATACATTCTATTTTAAGATTTTTTTTTTAATCAGGAACTTTTATTCCACATTCTTAGCTTATCATTATCCTTTGTGATATTTATATCTGTACTTCTCTCTATACATCTCCAGGATTATTACTAACCTGTGTTTTCTCTTTATTTTCCTTATCTTGAGTTCTCAACTCTGATAAACCTGCACCTTAATTATAATGCATTTCTTAACTACTATTCTCAAATGACCCCAGAGGAGGGAATGGCAACCCACTCCAGTATTCTTGCCTGGAGAATCCCCATAGACAAAGGAGCCCCGAGGGCTAGAGTCCATGTGGTCACCGAGTCAGACACGACTGACCAGGCACGCATGCATTCTCAAATGATTAATGTAGATGATAAACTCTGAATCCTTGGTTGTCCACAATATCTTTTTCTCTGCCAGGAAATAATATCTGATCTGATTAAAGAATTTGCAGGTTATCATCTTTTTTTCTCAGTAATCTGAGCCTTAATCCATTTCTCTGATAAGAGGTTGGACAGAGGCGATTCTTTTTAATTGTCCAAGACTAGTTCTTTCTATCTAGAAACTTGTAGAATTTTTTCATAATTTTCAGAGTTCAACAATTTTTTGCCAGAATATGCCTTTTTATAAAATCTTTTCTCATCAACACTACTTGGAATTTGATGAGGAATTTTAATGAGCAAGCTTTATTTGGCTTAGAGAAAGTTTAGTGTGTGTATGTGCTCAGTCATGTCTGACTTTTTGTGATCCCATAGGCTGTAGCCCTTCAGGCTCCTCTGTCCACATAATTTTCCAGGCAAGAATACTGGAGTGAGTTGCCATTCTCTCCTTCAGGGGATCTTCCTGACCCAGGGATCAAATTCGTGTATCTTATGTCTCCTGAATTGACAGGCGGATTCTTTATCACTACTGCAACCTGTGAAACCCCAAGGTTTATTTTACTGTTTGTTTAATCATTGTCTCTTCTCCACGTATTCTTTTTTTCCTTCTCTGGAACTATTCTTCAAATGACACATGCAATCCCTCTATCTAATCTTTAAGTCTCTTATCTTCACTCACATTTTCCATGTGATATTGCTTTTGTATTTTATTTGGGCTATCTTAGGTTTTTTTCAATGGTGTCTGTACTTCAACTTATCTGCAGAGATTTCTGTGCAAGGTTATGCATCATTTCCATACATGTGCATCCTTAAATAGTCTTCCTCCAAGGTTCCGTTTTAATAAAGAACTATATGAAATGTTTGTTGCTTTTTTGTGTAGACTGTTGGACCCCTCAGGTGAGTGGTTCCCTTTGATCTTTTCACTGTGTCTTGGCTACAGTTGTCAGAATACTGTCATAGGTTGGGCTCCTTGGGAAACAGGATTGGAATGGAAATTTGTGTGCATGCTGTCCATGCATGCTAAGTCACTCCAGTCATGTCTGACTCTTTGCGACCCTATGGACTGTAGCCTGCCAGGCTCCTCTGTCCATGGGATTCTCCAGGCAAGAATTCTGAAGTGGGTTGTTGTGCCCTCCTCCAGGGGTCTTTCCCACCCAAGGATAAACCCCTCCATCTCCTGCACCTCCTGCCTTGACAGGCAGGTTCTCCACAACCAGTGCCAACTGGGAAATCCACTCTGTATGTTTAAAGACCCACAATTTAAACACAAACACATACATATAATCTATAAAAAAGATTCACTATGTTGTACACCTGAAACTGAAAAGGAGTCTCCTTAAAACCAAAATCTCTTATTGAGTTTATGATTAATCTCTCTATCAGCTTACCTTTAACAGGATTGTATGAATTTAATCTGGTTAATGACTCAGTAAGCAGGAGGGGAAATGGAAGCAGATCCTGAGGGGACTGCATATTGTCTTGCAGTGTAGATGAACGTGATAGCATTCAAGAGGTGGAGGAAGCCCTAGTAGGGAGGAGTGGGCCATTAATGCAGTCATACCAGATTCAGAAGAATATAGGGAGTCAAGATTTTTAGTTCATCAACACACATATTCCACACATTCCATTCATATAAGTCAGGGTTCCGTTTTCCCCAACAAGTCCCTGGCCTAGTCAAGGTAGATATACCAAAGCTGGGAATTTTACTTTCTGTGGAGCTCAGCTACCTTTGTGATTAATCCTGGGCCTTGGCTTTGCTGCTCTTCCCTTTCCCTATAGAGTTTGCCAAATATCATCACCTCAAAGAGGCTTACTCTGAATCCTTATTTAAAATTATAGCAGCCCTCACCCATACTACTGATCTCTTTAACCTTACTTTAATTCTGTACCTTCTAACAAAGGACATTATTAATTTACCATATTTATTTTAATTGTAAACCTTCCATGCTGTAATTAATTTAACAAGGTTAGGAACATTTGCCTTTTTAATGGATACTACTCATGCATCTAGAAGAGTATCTGAGATCTGATATATAGTAGAGGCTAAAATAAATAGTGGACACATGAATGAGCATTCCAGGAAAACATCTACCTCTGCTTTATTGACTACACCAAAGCCTTTCTGTGGATCACAATAAACTGTGGAAAATTCTTAAAGAGGTGGGAATACAAGACCACCTTACCTGCCCCCTGAAAAACCTGTATGCAGGTCAAGAAGCAACAGTTAGAACTGGACATGGAACAACAGACTGGTTCCAAACGGGAAAGGAGTACGACAAGGCTGTATATTGTCACCCTGCTTGTTTAACTTATATGCAGAGTGCATCATGTGAATGATGCACTGGGCTGTATGAATCACAAGCTGGAATCAAGATTGCCGGGAGAAATATCAACAACCTCAGGTATGCAGATGATAGCACTCTAACTGCAGAAAGTGAAGAGGAACTTAAGAGAGTCTTGATAAAGGTGAAAGAAGAGACTGAAATAGCTTAAAACTCAACATTCAAATAACTAACATCATGGCATCTGGTCCTATCAGTTCACGGCAAATAGATAGGGAAAATATTAAAACTGTTAGATTTCATTTTCATGAGCTCCAAAATCAATGTAGACAGCGATTGCAGCCACAAAATTAAAAAACGCTTACTCGTTGGAAGAATAGCTATGTCAAACCTACAGAGTATATTAAAAAGCCGAGACATCACTTTGCTGACAAAGGTCCATATAGTCAAAGTTTTTCCAGTAGTCCTGTATGGATGCAAGAATTGGACCATAAAGAAGGGTGAGCACCAAAGAATTGACACTTTTGAACTGTGGTGCTGGAGAAGACTCTTGAGAATCCCTTGGACAGAAAGGAGATCTAACCAGTCAATCCTAAAGGAAATCAACCCTGAATACTCATTGGAAGGACAGATGAAGCTGAAGCTCCAATACTTTGGCCACCTGATGCCAAGACCTGATTCACTGGAAAAGACCCTGATGCTGGGAAAGATTGAGAGCAAGAGGAGAAAGAGGAGACAGAAGATGAGATGGCTGGATAGTAACACTGACTCAATGGACATGAGTTTGAGCAAACTGAGGGAGACAGTGATGGACAGAGAAGCCTGGCATGCTGCAGTTCATGGGGTCGCAAAGAGCTGGACTTGACAGTGACTGAACAACAGCAACAACAATCCCATTATTTAGGTACACTACAATTTCATTATTCATTCAAATGTTGATGGAATTTTTATTTTTCAGTTTTTGGCCACTACAAATAATTCTACTATGAACATTTTTGTGCACTAGTCTTTGTATTGATATGTGTTTTCATTTTGGATAAATACCTGGGAATGGAATGCCTGGGTCATATGGTAGAAGAATAGTTTCATATGATAGGTAAATGTTTTATGAACCTGCCACATATTTTCTAAAATGGTTGTTGCTCTTTATATTCCTGTCAGCAGTGTATGTGTATTGTGGTTATTTCACCTCCTTGCCAACACTTGGTATGCTTTACATGTTCTGATTTTTGTCATTTTGATCTTCCTAGGTCTACTCTTTCTCTTAATTTTCGGTATACATTAAATACAGTTATAATAACTATTTTCAAGTTCTTGACTGCTAATTTAAAAATCTGATACTTCTGGAATCAGTTCAGTTCAGTTCAGTTCAGTCGCTCAGTCGTGTCCGACTCTTTGCGACCCCATGAATTGCAGCACGCCAGGCCTCTCTGTCCATCACCAACTCCCGGAGTCTACCCAAACCCATGTCCATCAAGTTGGTGATGCCATCCAACCATCTCATCCTCTGTCATCCCCTTCTCCTCCTGCCCACAATCCTACCAAGCATTAGGGTCTATTCCAATGAGTCAACTCTTTGCATGTGGTGGCCAAAGTTTTGGAGTTTCAGCTTCAACATCAGTCCTTCCAATGAACACCCAAGATTGATCTCATTTAGGATGGATTGATTGGATCTCCTTGCAGTCTAAGGGACTCTCAAGAGTCTTCTCCAACACCACAGTTCAAAAGCATCAATTCTGCGGCGCTCAGCTTTCTTCACAGGCCGACTCTCACATCCATACATGACCCCTGGAAAAACCATAGCCTTGACTAGACAGACTTTTGTTGGCAAAGTAATGTCTCTGCTTTTAAATATGCTATCTAGGTTGGCCATAACGTTCCTTCCAAGGAGTAAGCGTCTTTTAATTTCATGGCTGCAATCACCATCAACAGTGATTTTGGAGCCCAGAAAAATAAAATCTGACACTGTTTCCACTGTTTCCCCATCTATTTCCCATGAAGTGATGGGACCAGATGCCATGATCTTAGTTTTCTGAAAGTTGAGCTTTAAGCCAACTTCTTCACTCTCCTCTTTCACTTTCATCAAGAGGCTCTTTTGTTCTTCTTCACTTTCTGCCATAAGGATGGTGTCATCCGCATATCTGAGGTTACTGATATTTCTCCTGGCAATCTTGATTCCAGCTTGTGTTTCTTACAGCCCAGTGTTTCTCATGATGTACTCTGCATATAAGTTAAATAAGCCGGGAGATAATATACAGCCTTGATGTACTCCTTTTCCTATTTGGAACCAGTCTGTTGTTCCATGTCCAGTTCTGACTGTTGCTTCCTGACCTGCATACAGGTTTCTCAAGAGACAGGTCAGATGGTATGGTAGTCCCATCTCTTTCAGAATTTTCCACAGTTTATTGTGATCCACACAGTCAAAGGCTTTGGCATAGTCAATAAAGCAGAAATAGATGTTTTTCTGGAACTCTCTTGCTTTTTCGATGATCCAGCGGATGTTGGCAATTTGATCTCTGATTTCTCTGCCTTTTCTAAAACCAGCTTGAACATCTGGAAGTTCACGGTTCACATATTGCTGAAGCCTGGCTTGGAGAATTTGGGGCATTACTTTACTAGCTTGTCAGATGAGTGCAATTGTGTGGTAGTTTGAGCATTCTTTGCATTGCCTTTCTTTGGGATTGGAACGAAAACTGTCCTTTTCCGGTCCTGCGGCCACTGCTGAGTTTTCCAAATTTGCTGGCATATCGAGTACAGCACTTTCACAGCATCACCTTTGAGGATTTGAAATAGCTCAACTGGAATCCATCACCTCCACTAGCTTTGTTTGTAGTGATGCTTTCTAAGGCCCACTTGACTTCACATTCCAGGATGTCTGGCTCTAGGTGTGTGATCACACCATCGTGATTATCTGGGTTGTGAAGATCTTTTTTGTACAGTTCTTCTGTGTATTCTTGTCACCTCTTCTTAACATCTTCTGCTTCTGTTAGGTCCATAACTTTTCTGTCCTTTATCAAGCCTATCTTTACATGAAAATTTCCTTTGGTATCTCTAATTTTCTTGAAGAGATCTCTAGTCTTTCCCAATCAGTTGTTTTCCTCTATTTCTTTGCACTGATCGCTGAGGAAGGCTTTCTTATTCTCCTTGCTATTCTTTGGAACTCTGCATTCAGATGGGAATATCTTTCCTTTTCTCCTTTGCTTTTTGCTTCTCTTCTCTTCCCAGCTATCTGTAAGGCCTCCTCAGACAGCCATTTTGCTTTTCTGCATTTCTTTTCCATGGGGATTGTTTTGATCCCTGTCTCCTATATAATGTCACGAACCTCTGTCCATAGTTCATCAGGCACTCTGTCTATCAGATGTAGTCCCTTAAATCTATTTGTCACTTCTACTGCATACTCATAAGGGATTTGATCTAGGTCATACCTGAATGGTCTAGTGGTTTTCCCTACTTTCTTCAATTTATGTCTGAATTTGGCAATAAGCAGTTCATGATCTGAGCCACAGTCTGCTCCCGGTCTTGTTTTTGCTGACTGTATAGAGCTTCTCCATCGTTGGCTGAAAAGAATATAATCAATCTGACTTCGGTGTTGACCATCTGGTGATGTCCACAGGAGGGGCCATCATGAGCAGATACCCCTTGTCCAAGCTAAGGAGCAACGGCTGCACTTTGCTGGAGCAGGCGTGAAGAGATACCCTGCATCCAAGGTAAGAGAAACCCAGTAAGACAGTAAGTGTTGCGAGAGGGCATCAGAGGGCAGACACACTGAAACTAAAATTACAGAAAACTAGCTAATCTGATCGCACGGACCACAGCCTTGTCTATATCAATGAAACTAAGCCATGCCGTGTGGGGCCACCCAAGACGGATGGGTCATTTTGGAAAGGTCTGACAGAATGTGGTCCACTGGAGAAGGGCATGGCAAACCACTTCAGTATTCTTGCCTTGAGAACCCCATGAACAGTATGAAAAGGCAAAAAGATAGGAAACTGAAAGATGAACTCCCCAGGTCAGTAGGTGCCCAATATGCTAATGGAGATCAGTGAAGAAATAACTCCAGAAAGCATGATGGGATGGAGCCAAAGCAAAAACGATACCCAGCTGTGGAGGTGACTGGTGATATATGCAAAGTCCGATGCTGTAAATTGCAATATTGCATAGGAACCTGGAATGTTAGGTCCATGAATCAAGGCAAATTGGAAGTGGTCAAACAGGAGATGGCAAGAGTGAACGTCGACATTCTAGGAATCAGCGAACTAAGATGGACTGGAATGGGTGAATTTAACTCAGATGACCATTGTATCTACTACTGTGGGCAAGAATCCCTTAGAAGAAATGGAGTAGCCATCATGGTCAACAAAAGAGTCCGAAAGGCAGTACTTGGATGCAGTCTCAAAAATGATAGAATGATCTCTTCGTTTCCAAGGCAAACCATTCAATATCACAGTAATCCAAGTCTATGCCCCGACCAGTAACGCCGAAGAAACTGAAGTTGAACGGTTCTGTGAAGACCTACAAGACCTTCTAGAACTAACACCCAAAAAAGATGTCCTTTTCATTATAGGGGACTGGAATGCAAAAGTAGGAAGTCAAGAAACACCTGGCATAACAGGCAAATTTGGCCTTGGAGTACAGAATGAAGCAGGGCAAAGGCTAATAGAGTTTTGCCACGAGAACGCACTGGTAATAGCAAACACCCTATTCCAACAACACAAGAGAAGCCTTCTGGAATGGTTTCTACTAATTGATTTATTTTCTTCCTTATGGGTTGTATTTTCATGTCTCTTTGCATTTCAACTTGAATGCCAAATATTATGCATTTTACCTTTTCAGTTCAGTTCAGTTCAGTCACTTAGTCATGGCCGACTCTTTGCAACCCAAGGACTGCAGTATGCCAGGCTTCCCTGTCCATCACCAAGTCCCGGAGCTTACTCAAACTCATGTCCATTGAGTTGGTGATGCCATCCAACTATCTCATCCTCTGTCCTTCCCTTCTCCTGCCTTCAATCATTGCCAGCATCAGGATCTTTTCAGATGAGTCAGTTCTTCACATCAGGTGGCCAAAGTATTGGAGCTTCAGCTTCAGCATCAGTCCTTCCAGTGAATATTCAGGACGGATTTCCTCTACAATGGACTGGTTCAATCTCCTTGCTGTCCAAGCGACTCTCAAATGTCTTGTTCAACACCACAATTCAAAAGCGTCAATCCTTCGCAGCTCAGCTTTCACATCCATACATGACTAATGGAAAAACCATAGCTTTGACTAGACAGACTTTTGTTGGCAAAGTAATGTCTCTGTTTTTTAATATGCTGTCTGCTGCTGCTGCTGCCACGTCGCTTCAGTCGTGTCCGACTCTGTGCCACCCCATAGACGGCAGCCCACCAGGCTCCCCCATCCCCGGGATTCGACCATAGCTTTTTTTCCAAGGAGCAAGCGTCATTTAATTTCATGGCTTCAGTCGCCATCTGCAGTGATTTTGGAAACTAAAAACATAAAGTCTGTCACTGTTTCCATTGTTTCCCCATCTATTTGCCATGAAGTGATGGGATTGGATGCCATGATCTTAGTTTTCTGATTGTTGAGTTTTAAGCCAACTTTTTCACTCTCCTCTTTTACCTCATTAGGTGCTGTATATTTATTTGTTCTTATTGATGCTTCTGACTGCATTCTCAGAAGCGATTGTATTATTTTAACCATTTGAACATGTGAGTGAGTTTTGTGTTTAATTTGTTAGCAGCATTTGGTCTAGGGTAAATTTTGCTCTACCAATGAGATAAAAACTCTTCCGGGTACTCTAGCAATTTACTATGAAAAACTAGGCATTTCCACTCTGGCTGTTGGGAAAAGGTTCCTGGTTTTGTGTAAGTTTCCAGTGACTATCCTTTTAATCCTTTTGAGTGTTTCTTTCATTGGTTTTAGATACTTTTCTCACATGCTTGTGCTGATCAGTATTTGGCTGTAAACTCAACTGAGTAATTCTGCAAAGTTCTGAAGCTCTCCATGAAGCTTTTCCAGCACTCGCCTATCCAGCACTAAGACCTCTAGCCCTTCCCCTTTCCTGCTTAGTCTGCTCAAATCCAGGAGATCATTAAGTCTTTCCTGTGTTTCCTCTCCTGGCACTGAAACCCAATAAGTCTTCCTTTCTCACAGGAAGGGAGGGCAATCATAAGTCTCACCTCATTGGCTTTCTGTCTCTCAGGGATCACTGTCTTTACTTGTACTGAATATATCTCCAATGTCTTGAAAACTCACTGGTTTTCTATAATTTTAAATTTTCTTTTCAGTCAGGGGGCTGCATCTTGTCCATATTACTTCATTTAGGCTAAAAGCACAAGTGAACATGTACGCTTTATTGAATATTCCAAATGTAAATTAAATATACATGTATATAGATAGAGAGAGACCTTTAAAAAGAAGCTGGCCCCAAATGAAGTCATTTATGCTAAGCCCCACCACGACTTAACATCTAACCTAACTGCAGAGTAATTTTAAACCAATCCGCCTGGAATTTCCTGATCTATACCCTTGAGGTAATCTGCTTGATAAGACACCCTGCCTCCCTCTAAGGGAGAGAGACCTTACTTAAACTAATTCACTCTTTTAACTTCCTTGCCCCATAGCCTTCTGTTTACAAAACACCTTCCATTTTTTGTAGCTCTTTGGAGTTGCTAAACTGGATGGTACCCAATTATAAAGCTAATTAAATCTTCATATTTATTCAGTTGAATTTTTTTAGCAGTTCTAGATTAGTCAAGAAAAAATATTCTATTAAAAATTTTAAAATTCGTGCTTCTGATAAGAACATCTCTTTTCTTTTAGGAGATTATTGTAGTTGACTTTGACTAGTGGTAAAAAACAAAAAACAAAAAACTTGAAAACTTGACAGTTATTATTTACCCATTATAGTTGTCATGCTTAAATTATAAATGGCATTGAAATTTGGAGTTTTTACTTTGAAGCTTTTATGAGAGCTGAAACTTGCAGAATATTTTTTACTAATTATAGTTAGAAACTGCTATGCTTATTTTTGTTAGCGTTACAGTTCAGTGCGTAGTGCTCAGTCGCTCATTTGCTCTTTGTGATCCTATGGACTATAGCTCACCAGGCTCCTCTGTCTGTGGGATTCTCTGGCAAGAATACTGGAGTGGGTTGCCATGACATCCTCCAGTGGATCTTCCTGACTCAGGGATGGAGTCTGCATCTCTCTTGCATTGTCAGGTAGATTTTTTACCACTGTGTCACCTGGGAAACAGTTACAGTTCAGATTCCTCTGCAATTTCATTTACGTTTTTATTTTTGATGATTTTTTATTTAATGATGAATGGCTTGCTGATTCACAGAGATGGCTTTAAATGTCTTACATAAGCTATCTGGTCTTTAAAACAACCCTAGGAGGTAAAGTTTTGCTTTATTTCTCTTTTTATTAAATGACAAACTAAAGCAAAGTAGAGTTTCTTAGCTAGGAAGTAGAAGAGCTAGAAGTAGAAGACCTCATCCTATCACTCTCTCTTACTAAGATATCAGATTTCTATACTCCTTTGCTTTTCATGATTTAGGATTTGAGGTTAAAGTTGTATCTGATCTACTGACCAGTACTTGTATTAATGCTAAATAAAGGTATAAAAATTCTTATACAATTTCAGAATACTGAGGTGATAAAAATAATTTTATCTGATTTATTCACAGAGATAGAGACGTGCAAATTTAGTCATGTAGTCCCAAGCCAGCTAGCTAGCTAAAGTCAAACTGACTTTTTATTACATAAATTATTCTAGGTATTTTAAATGAAAATGTTATGTGACCTAATAAAGAACAAACTATCATTTGATAAAGGGATGCTCATTTTATTGTTTTCTGCTTCCTAATTTTCCTCTAGCGGTTATTTGAGAAAATATATTTTTCTTACTCCATTTCATTTTTCCAACTTTCACTCCATTTAACTGAAATTGTAGATTAAGTAACCTAAATAAAGAGATTTGTATTATTTTCATTGTATTATCACCTATAAAGAAATTATTTTGTTAGTGCCAAAAATCTATAATGCATAGTTAATTAATTAATAAGTTGTAGATAAAACAGCATTAGAGTAGAACTATATCAGCATCAATCTTGATGCCTAGAAATGTGACTGCATAGGTATCAGATAGGAGTTTGTCAGAAATGCTGAACCTCAGGCATGCTGACTCAGAATTTGCTTTTCATAAAATACTTCAGTGATTTGTGCACACAAATTTTGAGAAGTACTGTTCATCCCAGTTTTGCAGCTGTGTCCTTCTTCTGTTCATTTATCTCCCCAGTAAGGAGCTATAATCTGACTAATTATCCTTGATTAGCAAACCCTAAAGGGGACAGGAGAAGGGAAGTTAAAGCATAAATTCTAAATTACTGACTTCAAATTGAGAAATATCACCTAGTTTATTCCTAACACCTTCCCATTCTCTACTCAGCTTTTTCAGATATTCTGAAAGAATAACTAGTTACTCTGAATAACGAACAGCTGTCTGTATCAGGAAATATCCAAATAATACTGTTCATCTTTGTGATTTTCTGCTTCTCATCCTTATTCTACAGATTTTTTGTGTCTTTAAAAATTATTCCTTTAAAAATCTGTAGAATTTAAATGTCATACCATCAGAGAAGTTACAGACATTGAAATATTTTACTATTCATAATTAAGTCCTCAAACATAGTTCTCACATAATTTAGCATTTACTTGGAATGGAGTTAGAAATTTTTCAGATATGATTAAAGTCAACTCCTTTGAAATATATCAAAGTTTAAATAAATAGTGTCCTTGAAAGACAATGTAAGGAATTAAGTGATGATTCTGAAACAAATTTTTCTTGGTTTAATCAGGTAAATTCCAGCATCAAATTATCCACACTATTCCCTGAGATTCACATGTTAAGTGATGAAATATATGAAAGAATAAAATATAGTTTGACATAAATATTTTGTCAGTTCTGAACTTTGTCAGTTTGCTCTTTAGGAAAAGGAAGAGGCCACCTCTGTTTTCCTCTTCTCCAAGACTGGGCACTCTAAAATGGCTCACATCTGTTTTGCGGAATGATTGAGCTAGTGCTCTCTGTGGCATTTTACTGCTCACAGTTCCATACTATTTGCAGACTACACTACTGATGATCATCTTTGATCCTCCACTTTCCATCCTAAAATTTCCATCACTAGGGTTCCGAAAAGGATAAGAATTAGTAAATATATGTTACTATCTTTAAAGGGTTACCTTGCTATCTATCTACCTACCTATCTATCTATCTATATCTTCTGGAAGTAAGTTTCTACTTCTCTATTGCAATAGCTCTAAATTCTGACTGTAGTCTATCATCATTTGGAGAGCCTAAAAATGTGCCCAGGCACCACCCCAGAGTCTTTCTACCTAAATTCATGGCTACATAATATCATCTATTTGATTATTTTTTACCTTCCTTGATCCCTAAATGGGGGATACAAGCCAATTCATAAATTTCAATGAGGCACTTTATAAGACAAATCAGAATATCAGTCAGTGGGCAGGAATGTGATCACTGTGTGGGCAAGTAGAGATAATGGGATATCAGAGGTTTATCATCTCATTCTCACTTTTTTTTTTTCTGTCTTCTACATCAATTTTGGATCTCATTCTATAGTAGAAATAGTCTGTTAAAGAGTGACTATATGTAAATAGCCTAGTCCTCACTGGCATAGTTATATATGTTAGTTAACAGCAGTAAAACAAAGTTCTTGCCCTGAGTTATGATAATTTCTGGTAAGTATAGTCTCCTAGTCCAGCACCTGCTCCCACAGTCATTTCACAGTTAGGTAGTGTTTTGCTTAGTATTGTTTTTACTTGTTTTTTTCTTATCACCTATGTCCTCTTCTTGCCACTTCCAATTTCAATAGTATTGGGCCATTTTTATTGCAGTAAATGAATTCCTTGAGTCTCAAGTGCAGTAGTGTAGTTCTCTTAGTAAAGCTGTGGAACCATCTATGGTTCCATCTATGACTTCAGAATTTTTCATTTTACTTCACCTGGGCTTGTTGGAGCATTTTCTTGAAACATGCAGTGTACCTCTAAGATAGGATAGGTTATGATGCAGTAAGCAAGACTCTCCAAGTTTTTGTCACTTACTGTGAAAGTGTGCTTCCCTCATAACTCAGTCGGTAAAGAATCTGCCTGCAATGCAGGAGACCTGGGTCAGGAAGATCCCCTGGAGAAGGAAATGGCAACCCACTCCAGTATTCTTTCCTGGAGAATCCCATGGACAGAGGAGCCTGGGGGGCTACAGTCTATGGGGTTGCAAGAGTCAGACACGACTTAGAGACTATACTGTGAAACTGTTAGTCTTTGTGACCCATGGACTGTAGCCCACCAGGCTCCTCTGTCCATGAAATTCTCTAGGCAAGAATACTGGGCTGGGTAGCCATTCGCTTCTCTAGGGGTCTCCTGCATTGCAGGCACATTCTTTACCATCTGAACCAGCAAGGAAGTGACTTATTAACAAAGATTTATTCCTCACTACATTACATGTTCATTCTTGGTCAGCTTTGACTCTTAAGTAGTTTTTACTTCAGGATCCAGAATGATATTGCAACTTCTAGCAGAAACAGTGACAGTCATAGTGACAGGAAGAAAGAGAATTTGATAAACCATGCACTGGCTTTTAAGAGTTCTACCACTGTGTGATACGTACCACTTAACCTCACATTCCACAGGCCAATCAAGTCTTAAGGCCTCACATACCATCCATTGGGTAAGGGAATTATGATTTCCCTTTCCTAACTGGAAAGACAGCGAGTACTTATGCACAATAATATGCTCCATCATCAAACATTATGGAAAAAATACAACTTTATCCACTATTATGTATGATATTCTACTTTTAAAGTTGTTTATGTTTGCTCCTTCATGAAACTGATATTCATTCAGTCAAGAAACTATTTTTATTAGTCTTTGGTTTCCTCAACATTTAATTAGTGCTTCACATTCAGCTGGCATTTGAAAACAGTTTATGGAATGAATTAAATATAAACATTATTAAACCACAGTTGCATCTAGGGTTGAACACTGGTGTTCCTGTAATAAAACCATATGATTCTTAGATACAAGCATTTCTCATGTGAACAGCTATGCACTTAGAATATATCTTGATATCATCTGCCAAACACATCTTATCATGATGGACATGTGGCGGAACCTGTATCAGAATTATTCAAGAAACTCTCAAGGAGTTTTTTTGGAGAATAACAAAGTTTTGACTTCTGCCAAAAACTTTCCGTGTATGATTCTTAAGATCTTGAAAACAAGGATGGAGACAGTTTATCTGCTTCACTTCTTTCATCAGTAAAATACAGTGTGTCACCCTCACAATGGAATTTGAAGCATTTGTGGAAAGACACTGTATTGGAAAGGGCACATTATTTATATTCATCTTCAAAAGAAGAGGCTGCCTTTGTCTTCTCAAAAATAAATGTACACACTATCTTCTTGTAGGACTAGTTATTGTAGACTTAATTATATGGATTTATGAAGTAAACCACATCTAAAATATTTGATTTTAAAATGTTAAACTAAATTATATCTCACAATACCATCCATGATTGTAACAGTAAATGCAATACCTAAAAATTATTTTACATCTTGACATCCTTTCTCATTCCAGACAGGCAGGGAAGAAAGGAGTAGTTTTCTATGAAATTATGTAAGTGCATATTAAACCATTACTATTTTGCATTTTGAACGGTATTGTATAAAAAGATTAATAGCTTTTTAAAATTATTACAACAGTCAAATATTGGATACCTATTTTTTGTATGAAAATAAATATTATTGAGGTATACATGAAATATGTTGAGGTGAAGGAATTTAAATAATTGTGAAATAAATTATGTTAGTAAAACAATGTCTTTAGATTTAGATGTAAGCAAAGCCAAAACCTTAAAGAAAAAGAGAATGAAGGGGCAAATCTCCCCCTGCTCACTGATGCCTGAAATGGAGCTGTGGAAGCAGAATTCACTTAAAGTTTTAAATTCTTGTTAAAATGCCTTAAAAAGAAAAACACAGTAAAAATCTCCTCTTTTAAATTGCAGATGACTTGAAAAGTAGAATATCATCATATCCACACTCAGGTTCTTAGAAGAGCATTTAAATATGGATGAGGCATATTGATAGGAACCCAATTAGTCACTCTGTGCACTTAAATGCACTATTTAAGTAGTCAGTAACTTCTTGGTTTTGGGTAAACATTCGGTCAT
Source organism: Giraffa tippelskirchi (assembly GCF_054371585.1). Lineage (NCBI taxonomy): Eukaryota > Metazoa > Chordata > Mammalia > Artiodactyla > Giraffidae > Giraffa > Giraffa tippelskirchi. The sequence goes on from NC_137277.1 coordinate 71,054,087, forward strand.
TTTGGAGTAGGCTGCATTTGTTCAGAATCATTGAAGTGACTTATCTTTGTGATACAAATTTAGGGTGGTAAAAACTTTGTTGTTGCTATTGTTATTGTTTCCCTATAGAGATGTCTCCTTAATAATCTTGGTAGGAAGCATTCTAAGAAGGATACGGAAAAAAAAAAAATTACACAACTACTGACAAGATTTGTAGTACACAGGGAGGGTATAGAAATTGTTGCCTTTCATGATACAGTTGCACTATATTCATGGGTGAAGCTGGTCTTTACTTAGATCTTTTGAAGGCAAAGAACACTAGATGTTACCTAAGGAAACTCACCATGATGGCTATTAGTAGGAATCAGTGTCAAGAATAACAGAGGGTGAGGAGAGCTGGTCCAGCACTGCATGTGACCAAGATTGGATGTAAATTCTGATCTAGGAATAGTGGCAAGGAGAGCAGAGTTCACAGTGTTGATGAATCACAATCTTAGGTTGTTTAGTCACTAAGTCATATCCCACTCTTCTGACCTCATGGACTGTAGCCCACCAGGTTGCTCTGTCCATGGGATCTCCCAGGCAAGAATACTGGATGGGTTGCCATTGCTTTCCCCAGGGGATCTTCCCAACCCAGGGATTGAACACACATCTCCTATATTGGCAAGCGGATTCTTTACTGCTGAATCTCTGGGGAAGCCCCACAAGCTTAGGAGCCCACGTGTAAAACATGAATGAGATGATAGTGTTGGGGATAGATGGGTTTTCCTCCCTGGAAAATTTTTATAAAATAACACAAGAAACATTTGAGTATCCATTTCATAATTTTGAAAAATATTAATATTGTTCCAGAGTTGCTTCAGATTCTTTCTTTTTAACCTTAAGATATATTTGAAATCTTCTGTGTATTCCTTTCTGATCCCATTTCCTTCTTTAGTTAGTGAAGTTATCCAGAATTTGATAGTTATTATTCTTATGTATATTAAGTCTATTATTAATAAATATATACAAACCCATAAAATAGTGGTTTTAATAAGCAAGTGAATAGTAAATGAATAAAACATTAGGCTAGCACCAAGGAAAGCCAAAGTAAAGCAGGCGGAGATGATACAGTGATACAATGTAAAGTGTGTGTGTCTGTAGCTAGGATTAGCTAAGAAAGCCTCATTAAGAAGGTTATCATTGTCAATAAAAAAATTAATCAATAGTCAATCTAAGAAAGAAATAGAAACTTTTATTTGAGCCAAATTGAGGATTGTAATGGGGAAGGCAGTCTCTCAGAGAGTTTTGAGAAATCTTCTGAAGAGGTAAAGGGGAAGGTCAGTATGTATGTGATTTTGGTGAAATACAACTAATACAGTTAGTAACATAAATAGTAAATATTTAAGCTGAGAATTTCAATTAGGTCTGGTCCAGGATCTCCCCAGTTCATCTGAACAGTCTGTTCTGCGCTGATCTCTGTCTTTAAGGGGAATGATTTACTGACGTTGTACCAAAGAAGTCTGCAGGTACAAGATGGGTGGTGGGTTACTGTGGCCCCTTACCAGATTGAGAAGGGAATGCTCTCTTCTAAGGAGTTACATGGCTAGCACCAGAAGAACCATAAAGATCAATTTTTCTTCTGGCCCAGGCCATGTAATTCTTTAAAAGACCTGTAAAACTAGACTATAGTGAACTTTAAACTGCTCTTAAAAAATAAATAATAATAAATTTTTAATAATAATAAATTCTTTCAAAGTTTGTAGAAAATTAATCTTTTTCCCCATACCAAATATTTTTCCCCCTTTGTCCCTCATGTGACTTCAAAAAGCGGTTGTTACAGTGGGCATTCCTTTCTTGTTCTTCACTTAAAGGGAATTAAAGTAAAATTTCTCCATTAAATGTACCATTTGGTGTAGCTTCTTTTAAAGTCTCTTCATTGGGCCTAAAATGTCCCATTCTATCCCCTTTTTGCATGGGATTTTTTAACTTGTTTCTTTTAGAAAAGAAACACATTTTCTGAATGTTATTAAAATTTTATTCTGACTCATACAGATATAGTATCTAGATCTCATTTCTCCTTACATCCTGGAGATTAAATAAAAATTGATCACTTATTTTTTACAGTTCTTGATTTTGATTAATAATATTTTATCTAAAAAAAATTTTAAGCTATGCTTGTAAATGGAATTGACATTTTGTGTTTTCCTAGTGAAGTTTTGGTGTCAAGGTTATTGTCCTCTCATAAAATGAGTTAAGAGACTATCCCTTCTTTTTCTTTTTTCCCCACTCTTAAATATTTACTTGCAAATTGGGGGATGATTTGCTTGGAACTAGACCTGATATTTTTGTTTGTTTTGAGAGAATTTTAATTACTTTTTAAATATCACTAGGCTTCCCTTGTGGCTCAGCTGGTAAAGAATCAGCCTGCAATGTGGGAGACCTGGGTTTGACCCCTGGATTGGGAAGATCCCGGAGAAGGGAAAGGCTACCCACTCCAGCATTCTGGCCTGCAGAATTCCGTGGATTGTATGGTCCATGGGGTCACAAAGAGTCGGACACGACTGAGTGACTTTCACTTTCAAATTTTATTAATGGATAAAGTTCTAATTTAGATATATTTTTGTTTAGTCTGTACCTTCTTTGCACTGTTCTGGCAGTAATCGAAACAGAGACAACTCCTGCCTGATTTAATTTTTTAATCTTTTACCAGCAGGATTTGAAGGAAAGAATATACCTTTCAAACTGAGTTTCAAACTGAGCTATTGAATAGTTCTTGGCAAACTGAGAGGTAAAATGAAAGAGAGTTTTGGAACATCTTGTTAATTCTGGCACTTAGAGACTGAAACTTTTAGTGAGACTACAATTTTACTTGTACCTGAGGTTAGTGAATGGACTCATGCCAGTTACATCTATATCTATCCCTATCTCTATCTCATCATCCATCATCCTTTTCTTTCTGTCTCTATGGCTCTTTTTATCTATGTGCATTTCTCTAGTGTCCTACACATAATAGTTTATCTGTTACGCCTAGTGTGGTAGGTAAACGTGCATGTTCTGCTAAAATGTGCACGTTCTACTCCCCAGTACCTGTGATAAATTAGATTACATCGCAAAGGGAAATTAAGGCTACAAATGGAAATGTGTTTGCTAATGAACTGACTCTGACATGGGGTGAAAGTCTATGACTTTGAAAGTCATTTCAGTTCCATAAGTTTCTCTTTCTTTCCATTTAAATTAATAATATTTAACTCTCCTGTACATTCAGACAATATTAATAGTCCATCAAAGGGAACACCGGCATTAAATAAATCAGATAAGTGATAGACTAATTAATGATTCTTGATTGCTGATGAAAAGTAAGGACATTTTCTTGAAGGATGAGCCCCAGCATGTGAGGGAATTACAAGGCAATTAGTTAAGAAGTGGGCAGTGTGTGAACAATCTAAAGAGAAATGGTTATCCTAAGAAAGTAACTTTTTATTAGCATAAAATTTTTAGGTGTTTCTGTCTAGTAAAAAGAGAGTAGGCTTATTAAGATTAACATGAATTCTTACACTAAATAAGACTGCCATAATTCTTGAGCCAAATTACTCGTACTAGAACCTGAAAAGAAGCTCTTTAATGTTGTAACTCCTTGATTGCAAAAGCTGTAAAGTAGACTTTCTATCTACTGGATATTCTCCACTTGGCAACAATATTGGAAAAAAAGACATAGGTTATGGTAATATTGTTGTTGCTTAGTCACTATCTCATGTCTGACTCTTCTTGCGACCCCAAGGACTGTAGCCCACCAAGCTTCTCTTTCCATGGAATTCCCCAGGCAAGAACACTGGAGTGGGTTGTCATTTCCTTCTTCAGGGGATCTTCCTGACCCAGGGTTTGAACCCATGTCTCCTGCATTGGCAGGCGGATTTTTTTACCACTGAGTAAACAGGGAAGCCCTAGGATAATATCAGTTCAGTTCAGTTCAGCCACTCAGTCATGTCTGACTTTTTGTGCCCCCATGGAAGGCAGAACGCCAGGCCTCCCTGACCATCACCAACTCCTGGAGTTTACTCAAACTCATGTCCATTGAGTCGGTGATGCCTTCCAACCATCTCATCCTCTGTTGTCCCCTTCTCCTACCACCTTTATTTTTCCCAGCATCAGGGTCTTTTCAAATGAGTCACTTCTTCAAATCAGGTGGCCAAAGTATCGGAGTTTCAGCTTCAGCATCAGTCCTTCCAATGAATATTCAGAGTTGATTTCCTTTAGGATGGACTGGTTGGATCTCCTTGCAGTTCAAGGGACTCTCAAGAATCTTCTCCAACACCACAGTTCAAAAGCATCAATTCTTTGGCACTCAGCTTTCTTTATAGTCCAACTCTCACATCCATACAGGACTACTGGAAAAACCATAGCTTTGACTAGATGGACCTTTGTTGGCAAAGTAATGTCTCTTCTTTTTAATATGCTGTCTAGGTTGGTCATAAGTTTTCTTCCAAGGAGTAAGTGTCTTTTAATTTCATGGCTGCAGTCAATATGACTTTGCAGTGACTTTGGAGCCCCCCAAAATAAGGTGTGTCACTGTTTCCACTATTTCCCCATCTATTTGCCATGAAATGATGGACTGGATGCCATGATCTTAGTTTTCTGAATGTTGAGTTTCAAGCCAACTTTTTCACTCTCCTCTTTCACTTTCATCAAGAGGCTCTTTAGTTCTTCTTTGCTTTCTGCCATAGGATGGTGTCATCTGCATATCTGAGGTTATTGATATTTCTCCCAGCAATCTTGATTCCAGCTTGTGCTTCATCCAGCCCAGCATTTCTCATGATGTACTCTGCATCATGAGAAGTTAAATAAGCACAGTGACAATATACAGCCTTGACATACTCCTTTCCCAATTTGGAACCAGTCTGTTGTTCCATGTCCAGTTTTAACTGTTGCTTGCTGACCTACATACAGATTTCTCTGGAAGCAGTTAAGGTGGTCTGGTATTCCCATTTCTTGAAGAATTTTCCACAGTTTGTTGTGATCCACAATGTCAAAGGCATTTGCATAGTGAATAAAGCATAAGTAGATGTTTTTCTGGAACTCTCTTACTTTTTCGATAGGATAATATAGTTGGTGATAATTTGAAGGCAAGTTGCCTACTTTTGCCTAAACAAAATTTGAAAAGAGAGTAGAGTTTTTTTGTTTTTTTTTTTAATATTTAGTTCAGACATTTGATTCTATAGTGAAGAGGCTTTCCCAGTATGTGGATTTCTATGTATGGAATTTTACGGAAGAAGTGGCTTTTAAACCTTTGACAGTTTACACTGGGACCTAGCAGGTGCATACACACACACACACACACACACACACACTTTATTTACCTTTCTCAGGTGAGATGTAATCTAATATTTCCTATTTTATTTTGTTCTCTTCTGTTTCAGTCTGTTTCATTAAGATGCTGTTTCTGACACAAGGGATTTATCTTAAACCACACTGAGGCTGTACCCAGCAGTTTGAGAATCATTGCATTAGTGACTGTTTTCTAAGGGGCATGGGGGCTGGGGAAGGTATTTCAATGCTCAGCCTCTGTGTGCTATATCGGCCCTTCTGGAAATGCCCAAAGGGTATGAGAGGGTTATAATGAGGGATTATATAATCAGATTTCTGGAGAACCATTTTTATGCTGGGATCTACAGGGCAGTGTGAAGAGCCAAGAATTTAAGGGAATCAGAACAATAATCAGGAGGTTATCAGATGAGATGCACCATTCAGATGAGATAGCGTAAGACATCGTAAAGGTGGATAAACTTGTCTAACTCAATGAAACTATGAACCATGCCATGTAGGGAGATAGCAAAGGACAGGGAAGCCTGGCGTGCTGCAGTCCATAGGATTGCGAAGAGTTGGACATGACTGAGCAACTGAAAAACAATGATACACCATCTCAATGAGGAAAGCAGAGTTTTTATTCCTATAATTCTCATATGTTAGAATTGTTTATATACATTTTACTGCAAGGTACAGCATTCAGGATCTTAGCTTCCCCTGACCAGGGATTAAACCCAAGCCTCCTGCAATGGAATTGTGGAATCTTAACGACTGGACTGCCAGGGAAGTTCCTAGAGCTGTTTTAAAGAGGATAAAATCACATGAATGGTTTTTGGCACATAGAAAACACTTATTAAATCAAAATGGTGAGATATAAAAGTTTTCTGAAAACCTAAAAACAAGTAGCAGGCAAAGGAAGCTCATCCAATCACTAAGTGTCATTCCACTTCCTAACTGTTACAAAGGAATAACATTAGTTTGCTTATCTAAAAAAGGAGATACAATCAAGTTGAAGAGTAGGTGAGCTAATGGAGATTAAAACACTTATTATTGGAAGATAATTCTCCATGACCTTTCTGCATGCCTTATATTAAGTTTCGTCCTGGACTATATTTTCAAGGATGTTCGTAGGAGAAAGAGCTTTGACAGACGGAGATAATGTCTCCCATCAGGGCAGAGGCCAGGATTATTATCTTTTAAAGAAATTATATTCCTCTAGGACAAAAGTTTGGCAGGTTTGCTAGCAATTCTCTTTAAAAGATTAAAGATTTTTAAACTCTGGTTTCCTCAGCTAAGACATAAACCCATTGTGTGGGCAGCATTCCCATGAGTCAACCTACATAGAGCTGCTGTGGGTGCAGAGAGATAAGAAGAACAGATGCAAACTTGAAGCTCATGTTGCCTGCTGTGCCATGAATAAAAAAGTCCCTTGTCTATGATCCTGAAGTCTATTCTTTTCTGAAACTGTGGTTAACTTGTTAGTTTGAAAGTAAGAAAAAGAAATAAATCTCTGACAATTCACAGTTCTTGATGCTTCAACAATGATGAGCCACATACTGAGTACTCAGTAAATTCTACCCTGTTAGCACTATTTTTGTTGGTGTTCTTGTTGTTAGCACTATGGTGCTAACAAAACAAAGCTATGGTTTTTCCAGTAGTCATGTACAGATGTGAGAGTTGGACCATAAGGAAGGCTGAGCACTGAAGAATTGATGCTTTAGAACTGTGGTGTTGGAAAGGACTCTAGAGAGTCCCTTGGAGTCCCAGCAAGGAGATCCAACCAGTTCATCTTAAAGGAAATCAGTCCTGAATATTCATTGGAATGACTGATGCTGAAGCTGAAGCTCCAATACTTTGGCCACTTGATGCAAAGAACTGACTCATTGGAAAAGACTCTGATGCTGGGAAAGATTGAGGGCAGGAGGAGAAGAGGGCAACAGAGGATAAGATGGTTGGATGGCATCTTCGACTCAATGGACATGAGTTTGAGCAAATTGGGAGATAGTGAACGACAGGGAAGTCTGGCACACTGAAGTCCATGGGGTCGCAAAAATTCAGACATGACTGAGTGACTGAACGACACCAGCACTGTGGTATTTCTTAATGTGGTAGATAACTAATTTAATTTAGCAGCTATCTAGTGCGTATCTGTTCTGTGTTAGTCATGAAGCAATGGCTAATGTTAACAAACTGAATAAGACAGAACTCTGATTTCACATTCTTGAGGGAAAGACATTTGCACATAGACAATTATAGCATATCTCAATACTGTAATAGAAATGTGAATAGATATCTAGAGCTGCATAAAGAAGGGAATATCTATCATTGCCTGAAATGTGAGATGAAGAGAGGTATCAAGAAAATTGTTTAGGGTAAGAAATACTTCAACTGAATTTTAATGGTTGAATGTGGGTGGTGAATGTGGATTTGTCAGTCCCAATGGCAACAATAATTTATTATTGTTTTATTATTATTTACTGTCATGATTTGTTATAAGTTGAGCTGTTTCCCTCATATGTTGAAGTCCTAACCCTTTTATCTGTGGATGTGAACTTATTTAGAAATTAGAGTCTTTGCAGATGAAATTAAGATGTAACTTAAGGTAAGATTGTACTGGAGTAGGGTGGACCCATGCTCCAGTATGGCTGGTATCTTTATGAGCAAAGGAGAGACACTGAGATAGATACACATTGAGACAGACAGATGGGGAGAACATGTAAAAACACAGACATGCAGAAGGAAGACATCCATATGATGATAGAAGAAAGAATAGAGTTATACAGATGCAACCTTAAGAATGCCAAGTATTACTTGCAACCACCAAAAGCTGGCAGTGAGGAAGCATGGCCCTTTCACACTGAATTTTAATTTGTTTCTAGAACTGAAGGAAAATAAATTTGTTCTATATAGCCCAGTTTGTGGTATTTTGTCACATTAGCTCCAGGAAACTACTAGGCCATTTTAATCATTATTGTCTTCAATGTTGTTATATTTAGACAAGAATGAGGAAAGGATATAGCAGTCACAAAGGCATGAGAGAGAGAATAACAAGCTCAGGAAACCATAATTGCTGACTTTTACTCTGTGGGGGGGTAAGTGACAGTTTATGAGGCTGGAAGGTAGTGCAACTTCTATGGATATTTGGGTCCTGATGTAGGGCAATGATTATAGTATATGGGTGCTGGCAGATCTGTTCAAATTCTAACTTCTCCACACACTGGATGTGCCATCTTGGGAAATGGAGCCATCCTTTCCAAACCTTGCTATCATCAGCTGTAGAATGGGATAACAATTTCTGCCATGAAATGTGGTTTGGAGAATTTGAAAAAATGAGGATAAAGCACATGGCAAATGTTTGCTCTATGGTAGTCAGCAGTGCTATCAGATTTGTGTTTTCTGACAACCATGGTGATGATGGAAGCTGGGCGGGGAGGGTTGTGGTTGAGACAAACTGAAGTAACTGTTGAGACAGCCCAGGTGGGCAGTGCTGGAGGCCTAGCTACAATAGAAGCACAAGTGGGCAGAAAAATGAGGAAATGAGTAAGAAATGTTTCATCATTAGAATTAATTGACCATATTGACCAGTTGTATGGACGCAGTGATGAGGTAGCAGTTGTTTCATCTTCTATCTGTTCCTGGTAATGTGTAAAAAGGGCTAGGTATTTCAAGTGTTTTGTTTTGTTCTTCCAAATAAAGAGTGTTATTATCCCACTCTCCCTGGAGGAGGCCATGGCAACCCACTCCAGTATTCTTTCCTGGAGAATCCCGTGGACAGAGGAGCCTGACCAGCTACAGTCCATGGGGCTGCAAAGAGTCTGACATGACTGAATGTCTAAGCACAGCACCTCAAAGCATTGTCCCACTCAGACAACTAGGCTCATTTATAGGCACACCCCTTAAATGAGGTCTAAGCTGGGATGTCTTGAGAAATCATTAGATGAAGAGGAGGTGCAGTCATTTCATGTGAAAAGTGGCAGAAAATTTGAGCATCATTGGTCCTGGAGGACAAAAATTAAAATTATGTGTCAGCAATTCAAGATTAACTCAACCCAATATGAAAAAAATCCCAACTATCCAATAATGTTATCCTCTGCTCTTAGAAATTCACACACAATAGAAGGAACCCCCACCCAAGACTCAAGTCTAAACAAACAGAAGCACAGGAAAGCCATGCTCAGAATAATGTTATTTCTGCAAGAAAGAAAAGTAACATTCTCTTAAAAAAGTATTTAATAGATTTTAAGAAAAGTTTTATAGATTCAGAAAGGCATAATAAAAATAAATAAAATTCAGATACTGATAAATTTTATGCATTAGAGTATTTTTTCCAGAGGCTTATATTTATCATATCAAGTATGCATCACTTTCTCTGTCCCTCTGTCTCACACATACACTTACATTCACACAAACACATATATTTCAGAACACAAAGACTTGAGATTTAGAATACAAATTTCATAGGAATGATTATTTAACCAGAAAATTCAACACTAAATGCTTCAACTGTAGGTAATAAAAAAACAATCTGAAATGACAAGTAGCCAAATTAATTTGTAACAGCTAAACAATGAGTGTGACGTTTACCAAGTGGAGATGATAGATTTCCGAGAACACTGAGAACAAAGTTCTCTCCTAGAGGACTCCTCTCATTCTAAGGCTTATCTGAAAAACTCCCTGGTGGTGTAAATATCATTACAGTATGATAGATAGCACTGATTTTCTTTAAAGTTAGGAATATATTAATATTCATTCTGTTTATTTTTGTCTTCATGGTACATTTCTTTTGAATATCATTTAGCATAATTTCTAGATGCATGAGTTATCAGCTCCAACCATTTCAGCATAGGAAATAGTCATCAAATACAGCTGAGCAAAAACTGTGGACCCAAATCCTGTTTTTTGGTGTTGTCTATGAATTTATCTTTTCAAGCTAGGCTACTTTTTATCAGATATCCTTAGTAGTGGCAAAACATCATCCTTTAAAGATGAATTTGATTTTTTAAACAACCTATGTCATTAAGACCCACATCTGTTGAATAAGGTTAAGGATTAATTTACAAAATTAAATAAGATTTGATTATGAAGAAGAAAAAATAAAATCTTTTTTGTTATTCATATGACTGAACATGAAGCCTTATCATTCAAGACAAGAGTTAGTATGAAAGTAATTATTTTCCACATCCAAATATTAAGTACTACTAAGCAGATACATGAAGAAAACTAGGATTTTGAGAAATTGTGACAAACCACCTTCGGAAAAAGTGTTTTAAAATAATAATTTTAAGAAACCTATCATAATTTGTAGAGGATAATATTCATCTTTCTCTTCTATAATAGAATTTTTTCACTTCTATGCCTATTTATCATATTTGTATGTACTAGGAATGCCAAATATAAATGCCAGGGGTCAGTGATTACTGTCCCTTTGCCCCCTGGGGTTAGCTGGCTCTGAACCCTTTCCAAGCAGTCTCTGCAGGGAACCTGATCTTTCACCCTCAGTCATCATTTCAGCCTTCTGAGGCCCACGTCCTATTGCATTCCTACAGCCTCTCTCCTACATAATGAGTTTAAAATTCTTACAGAAATTAAGATTAATTGGAATGAATTCCTTGAATATTTGTGTGTTCTCTTATGAGTGAAGGGCTTTCTTCATGCATTTCCTGCTGTGATTTTCTGAGGAGGCCTAGCTCTGTTCTCTGGATGCTACTAACCGAGTAGCAAACCAAAATCATTAATAGCATTAATCAGGATAATTCTGTTTATTTTAGTTGGCTGATTTTATGGATATGAAAGAGTTGACAAAATGGTTACGGAAGATAGGAAAAAGGAGGCAAAACCTACAGTTCTACCACTGGCCTGTGTTAGGTATGACACTTCTGATGACTTCCTGGGGTCAGATTGCTGCTGCTAAGTCGCTTCAGTCGTGTCCGACTCTATGCGACCCCACAGACGGCAGCCCACCAGGCTCCGCGGTCCCTGGGATTCTCCAGGCAAGAACACTGGAGTGAGTTGCCAATTCCTTCTCCAATGCATGAAAGTGAAAAGTGAAAGTGAAGTCGCTCAGTCGTCTCCGACTCCTAGCGACCCCATGGACTGCAGCCCACCAGGCTCCTCCGTCCATGGGATTTTCCAGGCAAGGGTACTGAAGTGGATTGCCATTGCTTTGCCAAAAACCACAAGTGATAATACTCTATTATTTCACTCTCCTGAGCCAGGACATGGAGCTACTTTAAGATAAAAGAAATTTCATATGGACAGGAGAAAAATGAACCACATTTAAATCTTCTAACTTTGATGGGCTGTGAATTTATACATTTCCATAAAACAAACATATACATTAAGCTTAAAAGCATAAAAGTAATTTATTTGATTGCTTTTTTTATTGCATTGTAAATCTATTCAATGAAACTTACAACTTATTGTTTTTTAATACTATTTATAAAGAGTCAGTAATGGACATATCAAAATGATGACTGGAGAATTGGAAAGGAGTTTTGCAAGAACATAACTTAAACTCAGAGCCCTAAAGCAAAATTTGCATTAAATCTGTCATTTCCAATATTGCATTTATCTTTATAATTATTGTTGATAAGTGTGAAAATGATCCTTCTATATACAATACGGGTGTCTAACAAATTAATTGTAAGTACAACATAGTGGCCTTTTTATACAGTTCATAGGGTTCTCACGATAAAAATACTGGCGTGGTTTGCCATCTTCTACTACAGTGGAGGATTGAAGGCAGAAGATGACAACAGAGGATGAGATGGTTGGATGGTATCACCGATTCAATGGACATGAACTTGAGCAAACTCTGAGAGATGGTGAGGGACAGGGAGGCCTGGCATGCTGCAGTCCACAGGGTTGCAGAGTCAGACATGACTTGGCAACTGATCAACAACAACATAACGGTAATGTTATGATGGTTTAGATCTTGTTTTTGGAACCAGATAGACCCAGGTTCATATATATTCTTTATATTCATTGTGTCATTAGGCAATTATCTGATCTCCATAAGCCTCTGATTTCTCATCTGCTTCCACAATAGTAATGCCTACTTTATAGCTTGTTTTGAGGATTAGGTGAAAAGTTAGTGGTTTGCATAGCATTTGGCACATAGTATTCCATAAACAAAAGCGGTTATAATCTCTCCATATTATTCTCTAGCTAACTAATTACTAATGAAGAAACTAATCACTGATTATTTGTTATTTTTATACCATTACACATTTTCTTTAAACTGTTTCTTCTTTTCCAAATGTTTTGCTCCTAAATAGATCCTTATCATATTGTTCTGAAATTTAGAAAAAATGTTTAGTTATATAAATATAGTTTAGTTGTATATGTTACAAATATATATAATATATTTGTAGTTTTATAGTATTATGTATGGCATATTATATATAGTAATACATATATATAATACTATATTATAGTTTAGATTTAGCCACTCAGTTGTGTCCTGTTTTTGCGACCCCTTGGACTGTAGCCTGCAAAGCTCCTCTATCCATGGGATTTCATGTATGTATACATATATAGTTTTATATATATATATATATATATATGCCTACAAATCAATAGTGTATCTGCAATAGCAATCAACTAGATTGACTTAGAAATTTGTTAAAATGATATTGAGTTGCTAACATAATGAACAATGAGTATAAATAGAACTTCTTGGAAAAAAAGAAAGAGTGACTGTGGGAACTATTATAACTAGGGTCACAGTTAAAATTATGACAGAATAGAGCAGGGAGGACTCTGAGGAAATCACCATTGAACACTTGTCCTAGCCTTTACCTCGAGCGCTGCTGGCATAGAATAGTGACACCACATTTGCCATTGTTGCTACAGGTGCCCATGGGGATTATATGTTGGTGCTACTTCTCTTTAAAGAAATCTCTCGGTTCTATTGAGATGGATGAAACTGGAGCCCATTATACAGAGTGAAGTAAGCCAGAAAGAAAAACACCGATACAGTATACTAATGCATATATATGGAATTTGAAAGATGGTAACGATAACCCTATATGCGAGACTGAATAAGAGACACAGATGCATAGAACAGTCTTATGGACTCTGAGGGAGAAGGTGAGGGTGGGATGTTCTGGGACAATAGCATTGAAACATGTATATTATCATATGTGAAACAGAACACCATTCCACGTTTGATGCATGAGACAAATGCTCAGGACTGGGGCAATGGGATGACCCAGAGGGATGGGATGGGGAGGGAGGTGGGAGGGGGGGTTCAGGATGGGGAACACATGTAAACCCATGGCTGATTCATGTCCATGTATGGCAAAAACCACTACAATATTGTAAAGTAATTAGCCCCCAACTAAAATAAATAAATTTATTAAAAAAAAAAAAAAGAAATCTCTCCAGGATAGGTTTGAAACTCTAGCCCTTGTTTCCTATGCATCTGATTGATTGAGTTGTTTGGAAGGCTGCAAAAGCAAGTTTCTAGAACTTTAGGTTCAATAGTAGGCTCTACTTTCCATCAAGACCTGTAAAGTAGGACATTTTCTAAATACAGCAAAAGAAATTTACATACTGGGCAGTCAAAATTGACCAGTGCTCACTAAAAACACTAAAATTTAAGATGAACCTTAAGGGAATTCCCTGGTGGCCTAGATGTCAGGATTCTAGGCTCTCATTACCATGGTCCAGGTTCAGTCCCCGGTTGGGGAACTGAAATGTAGCAAGCCATGTGTGTGGCCCCAAAAAATAAAAAATAAAATAAAGCTTAAAAAAGTTTTAATGTACACTAGGGTAGAAAGAAATTGACAACTACCATGGATAGAGGAATGTTTCACCTTGAATTATTCATCTCTACAACTTATTGCTTTAGAATAGATTATTTAGAATAAAAAACCACTTACCAAATCAGTCAAAAAGAAATAATGAATAGGAATTAGCTATGGTACTATCATGAATACTGTAGGTTCTAAATTTAAATCATATTGAAATCACTAAAGCCATCATTTTTGAGAAATTCTGATGCTGGAGGTGGCACTGGATGAAATACTCATTTAAATTTAAAAAACGGCAAATTTTTTATCCTTAATTGTTTTTCATGTTGCTTGGGGTTGGATGATGTCTACAAACAAAAGAGCAAACTTTCATTTAGAATTTGTATAGTCCTTTACATTTGTGAAGATTTTGCATCCAATCTTTTCCTGTCTTATTGAGTTGCACTATACAGCATAGAGAACATTTGTGGGCATTTCCATTTCTTAGATGGGGAGAGAAAGCCCAACGGACGTCTTTTAGCTTTCTTAGAGGAAATTCATTTTCCTTTTTCTACCTTTACCCTTTGGATGTACCCAGACAAGAGTCTAATTAATCTGAAAAATTTTCTTAACATCACTCCATCCAGAGTGTTTACGGAAAGCTGTAGGGTATGAAGCTTATGTAATTTACATTTGTTGGCATGTCGGTTAAGAAGATATATGGATGGGAAGAAAAGCGAAGTCATTTTCTTAAATGAGTTTGAATTTCACACACTTAATCTGTTCCTGACATTTAGAATTATCTTGGATCATTAGTTGTACATAGGACTTTTTTTTTTTTTCAATTTGTAGGGTTGGATTGGAAGGAGAGTGCTGTCTTCTCAGGTCTACTAGGCTCCCGAGTGAACCTCAAGGGAGAGTAATGCCAATCTGCTGATTATCTTTCTTTCACTCAGTTTTCTTCTCTGAAGTCACTTTGACTCTCAAGCATAGCTTTTTTGCTTTGTGTGGTTTTGCTTTGAGAGTGGGTGGGGTGGAGTGCTGCTAACAGACATTTTAAGAAAACTTTGCTTCCTGTGAATTTATCTAATACGCTATTTAATATTAGACTATCCCAACAAATCCAAATAACTTGGAATTGCAAAGCCAAAGAAGTAGGAAGGGCATAGAGGTAGTAGGTTCCTAAAGTGAAGACAATGTTCCAAAGGTCAAATTACTGGATTTCCTTTGTTTCCTTTTCTCTACACCTCTCAGGATGAAACCTGGATTAGTAGTAAACTAAGAAAGAGCCCTTAATCTTCAAACTCGGTTAACTGTTACTTTTTAAGGAATTCTTTACTGCATTACCCCCATTTCATTGTTCAATCAATTTAACAGTATGCTTAAACAAACATGGATAATCCTAACTTTTTGCCGATGAGCTTTTCTCTGTGTGTGTGTAGTTTCTCACCCAGCCCTTGAGTCTGTTCTCTCTCAGTTATCTGAACCCCAAAGTGATGAAAAGTCATGATTTGTTCTATCTAGTTGTTTTGTGTTTCTGCCACTTAAGAAATGGGCTTTCTTTTCAATATAGAAAAGCCATCTAGGATATTTAGATAATGACCAACTGGACCACTTATAACTTTTATTTTGGGATCCTTAGAAGTTCACTTGTTAGAAGATAAATAATTTAAATCCTTGGTTGCTATTTGAGAGCCATCTTTATTCTTTTAAAAGGAAAATTTCTTATGAAATTTTGGATCTTAATGTGACTTTTATTAATTTTGAAACTGTTGCTTAAGTTAGTCAAGCTAAGTATATTCTAATACACACATATGAGCTTCCCAGGTGGCTCAGTGATAAAGAATCTGCCTGCCAATGCAGGAGACACAGAAGACTCAGGTTCAATTCCTGGGTCAGGAAGATTCTCTGGAGAAGGAAATGGCAACCCACTCCAGTAGTCTTGCTTGGAGAGTCCCATGGACAGAGGAGCCTGGTGGAATACAGTCAATGGGGTCGCAAAGAGTCAGACACGACTGAGTGACTAAGCCTGCACATACGAGCATGAGCGCATGCAGTACACACACACAAACCTAACTGTTGGGAGTCATAGTCTGGAGCATCTGTTTGAAAGATTTCTGTAAAATATTAGGCAAGTATTTCCTTGATACAAAAGGTGAAAAGGATTCTTCTCAATTAAGAAAATGTATTAATTATTCAGCACAAAGCAATTAGGTAAGGACAAACAGAGGCCCAACAAGAGTATAATGGGATTTTTTTTTTTTTTTTTTTGCATTGATGGATGGTTAGGCTGACACAAATGTACTAAAAATTGTAGGGTGGACGCTATTAAAGTTGAGTCACCTAACAGCTATTTTATATTTCTAAGTTTGGTATCAAGCCCAGATATCCAGCTTTTTATTTTTTTAAATGCATGAGATAAACAACAACAACAAAGCAGCATCTGTTGTCTCATTTGCAAAAGCTAGACTATAGAAATCTATGGAATAAAATTCACACTTGCATACTTGCTTTGCCTAAATGAGTGACAGCAGAAAAACTACCAGGTCACTGAAAGAGCAAACACTTGTCTTACTCAGATTTCTCTTTACTGTGTTCTTTCTCTGCTGGAGTTTTTCATTCCTATTTATTCATTACTTATCTATTGCCTATTTGATAACAAAGTCCTCATAAATTTTTCATTAGTAGTAGAGAAATTAAAAAGTAGTTTGTCGAATTATTTCCTCAAATGTATAAACCAGGACATTTCAATTTACTAAATAAGCTGGTGAGTGACTATAAATCAGAATATCAGTTTAATAAAGTCTCTTAAATTAAGCCCTAGTTAAACATACTTGCGAAAGACCTAAGTTAATTTTTTTTTCCAATTTTGCCATCTACTGTTCGTTGTTTTCAAAATTAGAAGTCAAAGTTTTCACAGAATACCTTCATTTGTACCAGGAATTGTGCCTGATCCCCAGTGCTGTCTTATAGAAATTAGAACAGACATGTTTCTGCCTCTGTAGGTAGGAAAATGAGTAAGTGATTACCTCAAGTAAATAAAGAATTAGATGCTGATAAGTGTTTTGTTTAAAACAAGATTTTCATTTGGTCATAGGCCTATATAACAGGGTAACCAACCCCAGCCTGGGAGTTCAGGAAGTGTTTTGCTTTGGAAGTAATATGCAAAGTCATGAAGGAGAGTAACACTTATGTAGGCAAAGGCAAAGAGAAGAGTGTTCCAGGCAGAAGGAAGTGCAGGTAAAGACTTGAGAGGATAAACAGTCCAAATGGTATGAAGAATGAAGCAGCCCATGGAGCTGGCATGGACAGACAAGGACAGAGTATCCTATTAAATGACTCAGAAGCACAAAGCACTGTGTTATGCAGGCCCTAGTAGATCATGCTCAGGTTGTTGGAAGAGTCCAGGTTAGAGAGGATGAACTATGCAGGTGGCAGTGAAAAAAGAGAAATAGCTTGCTAATCAATAGGAAGGGACTGGGAATGGATGAGTGAGAATGTGAGGAATGCAGAGGAGACCACCATGACTCCAAAGTTGAGTGGATGATGATGTGAGTATCAAAGACTGGGAAGCAAAAGAAAAATCAAGTTTGAAGATGAAAATCAAATGTTAATTTTGGGGTTTCTTATTTTGTGATGTCTGTGAGGCATATCAAATAAGTTATTGCATATAGGAATCTGGAGCTTGACATGGAAAAATAGATTTGAGTGTTATCAACATCAATATACTGGTCAGGGTTTAGTGTAAGTATTCTAACAAAAGTAATTCCATATACAATGGATAGAACAAGATAAATAGATAGAACAAGATAGAAATCTATATCTTCTTTTTCAGCAGTGCAGAGGAAGGTAATACAGGGCTGGCCAGTTTACTCCGTGCATTTCAGGACATAGTTATAACATGGTGGTTGGTCTAGCCTGTGTCATCCTGAATGCAATCCAGCTCAAAGGAAAGGGAAAAGAGGAGGTCACGTCTCCCTTTTAAGGATACTGACAGTTAGACAGTCATTTAAAATCTCCTGACTCAGACAAGAAAAGTGGACTCTGTGTTTAGTAACATTGCATTGTCTAGTGACCTAGTTACAGCAGATTAAAGGGTATTTACTGGGTGCAGAAGTAGCAAACTATTTTGAGAAAATTTGTCATGAGAAAATAGAGAGTGAAACAGAAGCTGGAGGGATAAGAGGAATTGAAGGTGGAGGAGGGCTCTTTTAAGATAGGCACATTTTGGAAAAAAATAAATTATTATAGAATAAATCATAAATGCATACAATTTGAAGACACTGAGTAAAAGGTATAATTGCTAGTGGAATAATTGTCTCTAGATAAGAAATAAGACAGCAATTCCATCTGTACAACAGCAGAGAAGGATGAAAAGAGATACAAAAATAACTGGAGGATTGAAGGCAGAGTTTTGACATAGTTCCATTTGTTGTTTTATATCTGTAATAGATGGTAAACTCTTCTGCTGAGAGTGACTGAGGAGATGGCACCCGGAGTCAGGATATTAAGGAGAGAAGGGGGGATTTGAAAATATCATGGAGGGCAGGGCAGTTATGGGCAAATGAGCAGGTTATGCCCCATTCATCTTTAGGGGTTGCTCTGAACACAGTTCACCATAAGAGCAGAGCTCCCTAGAGTCATAAGGTGCATAAACACAAGACTCAGTGGAGGCCTCCAACACACTAGAGATCTTTTATTGTGCAATGTACAGGCCATTTGTGGTTTTCAGCCTGAATTTACGGCCTATCAGTTTTTCCTATCATTCTTTAACAATGAAACTGTGTTCCTATTCCCTTTACAATCTGTTAGCTTGCCAAAACTTAGTCACTTCATCAGTTACCTTATTTATTTTCAACCATTTTTCTCTTATTCTGTTTCATTTGAAAACTTAAAGGTTTTTTTTGATAGTCATTCTTAAGTTTTCCCCATTTTTATTCAAATTTAATTTTATTTTATATACTTAGAGTTTAAACCTTAGTTTTTAAGAGGAAGTAATGTTTTCATATGTGTAAGAACCTTTATACTTGTCTCATCCTCTTTCCTTATGTTAGATTTCTTCAGTTTGAAGAGCTGATTTCTTTATAGGTACCCATCTTCTTTCATTTTATTTGGTTTGTAGGGTTATATTTTTTGTTCATGTTAGGCATTATATCTTCCAAAAATCATCTCACTTTTAAATTGATTTTTAGTGTGATAAATTAGGAATGGCAAATAAGTTGTATCAGGAGAGGCCAGTTCTGACTCATAATTATGCCTGCTATAAACAAAAAGTTGACAAATGTGGCACATGTGCCTTTTCCTGACATTTTTTATTGTAAACAAACAAATGAACAACTACAGTAACAACCAACCTGAGAGTGTGGTCCTTGAGAATGTAACCCTGGTTTCATTTCGGTCTGGAGACACTGAGGTAACTTGAACAGAGCAGATGTTCTACACAGCTTTTGAAGCCTAAGATGTGGAAACCAGGAATTTTCAAGTGTATAACTCTACTGCTTGCTTCATTCTTGTATCACAGTGGTTGTTCCTGATAAGAGCTTGACAGGCAGTTATCAAGACTTGCTAGCTCTCAAAAAACCAATTCAGATATCTGAGCTTAATACACTTTATGAACTCTCCATGAGTGATCTCTGACTATTTTTCTAGAAAAGCAGTGTCCTTGTAGGAAGTCTGGACTGATTACTAAAAATAAGTGCCATTTTATTATCTCTTTTACTTATATCTCAACAATAAGAGAGAATGGTAGAAATGCATGAGACAGGGAAATGCAGGTGCCTGGCTACAGGTTTTATCTTTAAACTTTGAATCAAAATATCAAGGACTCATTATGTAAATAACTCAAAATGTTAATGAGTTTTTCAAGTTCTATGTTGTCATGTATAAAAAAGGCTGGCCCTAAACATGGGTTAATGAGGCCTGGACAATGGTTCTAAATGTGGTCCAATGAAGAATTTCTTTTGGTCCAACCATTTCTGATAGATAAGCAAATTAACCCCAGATTAGATTAAAAAACTGAGGTCATGACATCCCTTCCCATCACTTCATGGCAAATAGATGGGGAAACAATGGAAACAGTGACAGACTTTATTTTCTTGGGTTTCAAAATCACTGCAGATGGTGACTGCAGCCATGAAACTAAAGACAGTTGCTCTTTGGAAAAAATTTATGACAAATTTAAACAGCATATTACACAGCAGAGACATCACTTTGCTGACAAAGGTCCATCTAGTTAAAGCTATGGTTTTTCCAGTAGTCATGTATGGATGTGAGAGTTGGACCATAAAGAAGGTTGAACACCAAAGAATTGATGCTTTTGAACTGTGGTGCTGGAGAATACTCTTGAAAATCCGTTGGACAGCAAAGAGATCAAATCAGTCAGTCCTTAAATATTCATTGGAAGGACTGATGCTGAAGCTCCAATACTTTGGCCACCTGATGTGAAGAGACAACTCATTGGAAAAGACCCTGATGTTGGGAAAGATTGAAGGCAGGAGGAGAATGGGATGACAGAGGATGAGATGGTTGGATGGCATCACTGATTCAATGGACATGAGTTTGAGCAAACTCTGGGAGACAGTGAAGGACAGGGAAGCCTGGTATGCTACAGTCCATGAGGTTGCAAAGAGTTGGACACAACTGAGCAACAGAACAACAACACAATTTTGATGTAGATGGAGTAAATCTTATGATTCATGAGAAAGTCCTTGTTCTGTCTATAATCAGTCCATATATATATATAGTGATAGAAAAGTTCTATATTTGAGGAGGCATCACAATGAGTTTCTTAATTTTTATAATGAAGTATCAACTATGACAACAGCATGATGAAAAACGCTGGGCTGGAGGAAGCACAAGCTGGAATCAAGATTGCCAGGAGAAATATCAATAACCTCAGATATGCAGATGACACCACCCTTATGGCAGAAAGTGAAGAAGAACTAAAGAGCCTCTCGATGAAAGTGAAAGTGGAGAGTAAAAAAGTTGGCTTAAAGCTCAACATCAGAAAACAAAGATCATAGCATCCGGTCCCATCACTTCATGGCAGATAGATGGGGAAACAATGGCTGACTTTATTTTTCTGGGCTCCAAAATCACTGCAGATGGTGACTGCAGCCATGAAATTAAAAGACGCTTACTCCTTGAAAGGAAAATTATGACCAACATAGATAGCATATTAAAAAGCAGAAACATTACTTTGCCAACAAAGATCTGTCTAGTCAAGGCTATGGTTTTTCCAGTGGTCATGTATGGATGTGAGATTTGGACTATAAAGAAAGCTGAGCACCGCCGAATTGATGCTTTTGACCTGTGGTGTTGGAGAAGACTCTTGAGAGTCCCTTGGACTGCAAGGAGATCCAACCAGTCCATCCTAAAGGAGATCAGTCCCGGGTGTTCATTGGAAGGACTGATGTTGAAGCTTTAACTCCAATACTTTGGCCACCTGATGCGAAGAGTTGACTCATTGGAAAAGACCCTGATGCTGGGGAAGATTGAGGGCAGGAGGAGAAGGGGACGACAGAGGATGAGATGGCTGGATGGCATCACTGACTTGATGGACATGGGTTTGGGTGGACTTAGGGAGTTGGTGATGGACAGGGAGGCCTGGCGTGCTGAGGTTCATGGGGTCACAAAGAGTCAGACATGACTGAGCGACTGAACTGAACTGATGACAACAGCATGCCTGATATTTAGAATATATAGATTTTTGTCAATCAATAAATAATAAAGAATAAATCAACCTCAGATATCATTCTTATATTAGTTAATAAGTAGCTGCTCTTAGTAATCTGGCTGACATAAGTGAACATCATTCAACAAAATGTCTAAGACATTGGTTTTCAATCTACCCTAGGGAGGGTTTTTCCAGAATTTTCAAGTTAAACTTAAGAAGCTTCCTGGGTGCTGAGGGACCATTGTTAATCTCTATCCTTTGCAAGAAAAGGAGGTCTGCTTTGATACCTTTGAAATATGAACCCCATACAAGCATTCATTTGAAGAACATATTTTTCAAACAAAAAAGAGGTTTGCAATCACTTTCTAAGAATTATAGGACCATCCTTTTCTATAGATTTTTTTTAAACTCAGTTCTTGAATCACGGGTAAATAGCAACATAGAGACATTGCTTTAGCATAGGTAGATAGATCTATCTATACCTATATATCTATCTATTTACCTTCCCAAATGCTATTTCTAGATCCAGAGTTAGATCTTAATTACTGCTGACCAAATTAACCCTGTCTCCCTTGCCACAGTTGTTGACTTAGGGATGGTTATATGACTCTATTATGGAATGAGATGAAAAAAAAGGCTTTATGAAGATTTCTGGAAAGGGAAGTTTATAGCTCTCCTGTATCATGATGACAATCCAATTTTGAATGTCAGAGAAATTATCTCATCCTGATTCCAACTGGAAGGTGTCCTTGGAACATAAGGACTAGATTTAGAAGGGAGCCAGTGTGATGAGTGATTAAATCAAAAGGTGGAAAAAATTCAAGAACTTGATTATAAGCTTGACCTCCCTCTAACTTCAACTTTGTTGTTATTGTTGTTTTAGATACTAAGCCATGTCTGACTCTTTTCTAACCCCATTTTATAGCCCACAGCTCTTTTGTAGGAATTTCCCAGGCAAGAATACTGGAGTGGTTTGCCATTTCCTACTCCAGAGCATCTTCCTGACTCAGGGATTGAGTCTCTCCTGTGTCTCTTGCATCAGCAGGCAGATACTTTACCACTGAGCTAACAGGGAAGCCCTACTCCCACTTATGTGAACAAATATATGTTCTATTGTTTAAGACAGTTTTTTTTACTCCCTGTTACTCACAGCTCAAATCATCCTGACTGACATATATATTCCAGCGAGGAAGGTAGCTTATAGAGAGATACAGAAGTGAGAATAAGCTTGGCATGTTCAGAGAACAAGAATGCTACCAGCAAGTTATTAAAGATGAATGAAGGTGAAGTCAAGTGTTTCTGGGCAAGAAACATGAATAAGATAGAAATTGTAGCTGCGAATGGTGGTGGTTTAATATAAGCCCAGTTTAATGGAAGTAAGGTGTTTGAAGAGTCAAGACTATGGGATAATTCAGGAATTAAGGATTTAGATACATTTTGTTACTCAAGTGAAAAGTTTCCAGTGACTCTAGGAGCCTGCTAAGGATGTAAGTTAATGGTAGCATTATGGAAAGGAGTAGTGATTCATATTGCCAAATGGCTTGTTGAACATGGAATGGTAAGTATAGCTTCTCCTGGGAAGGAACAGTGCAAAGATCAAACCAAGAAAAGATTTACATGTCAGTGAGGCCAAAGAATAGTGATGAAGAAAGGGTTTTGAATTCACAGGAGAGCTTAGTAAACACGGAATGTGGTTTCCAGAGGGTAGAGTAGAAAAGGCTTTCAGGAAAGACAGAACTTGGGTAAGTCAGAGAAAAAGAAGGAAAAACTTTCAAATATATGTATTGAAGAAAACATTATCAGTGGGGAAGAAGGATTAAAGGCATGGAGAAAACACTTGGTTTTGAAACATTATGTAACACCATCATTTCAACAAAGGAATTAAAAGGCTAGCACACAGGTTTTTAAAAAGAAACTGATGGAGAAATTGTATTAAAAAATCCAAAGAAATCCTTTGTCAATTGTACAATAAAATGGATTTCTAGAACCTTCTCATAGTGCTGAAACAGCAGTAGCCTTAATAGGTGGGCAAATTCATGATGGTTATAATTTTAAGGGAATGAAAATCTTGGGCAAGAGAAAGAACTTCTCAGTTCTTAGGGAGAAGAATTAGCCACCCCAGAGGACTTGAAGCTTTGTCCTCAAATTTGTGCATGGAACATATAATATTCGTTCAAAGACAGACTGTTTTGTCTGAAATAACACAAGAGGTAAAATAAGCTTTTCATACAACTATCAATATTCTTGGACAGAGTTTATTTTCCTTCTGTAGTTCTTTTACCTATATGCCCAGGAGAGACACTCTCTCAGTATATGAGGATGTTTTCCTTCAACGGAGTTTGTAAATGAATGGTCTTCCTTCTATAGAAAATGCTGTGTATCTTCAAACTGCTTAAGAAACTTGCTTTATTTCTTTACAACATTTATGAAACTGAAAGGTCATAGGGGAAAAACATTTATGGCTTAAAATTAGTTTACTGAGTGAAAAGAATACATTATAAACGCATAACTAAGAAAAAGTATAAACAACTATAATCGAAAGAGATGTTTTATATGAACAATTGCATAATTAAGGAGTTTTACTATAAATGCAAGACTTGGGGATATTAATACTTGACACATATTTTACAGAATAGTCTTCTAAACAAGAGAGTTAAGCGTCATCAAAAAGCCTTACATAATGAAGGTATTTCTGGAAAGTTTTGTTTACTATATTCTAGCAGTTTTTTCATTATAATTCTATTGTCCTTGTTGCCTCAAAATATCTTTCCTTTCTCTGTGAATTTATCAGAGATGTTAATTTCCCAAAGCTTAAGTTTTTTCAAACTTAACTGCACCATATGAACCTATTTTTTAACTGTAAATGTCTGTGTGCAGAGATTTTATCTTAATTGTGCTGTGCCTTTTAAAATTTTTATTCTATAAGGAAGTAATAGTAACTAGCTTTTGCTATACAGGTATCTCTCACTTCTTAAAGTTAGCTTTACTCCACTTCACATTTAGGAAAGACCTACAGTAGTATCTGTTTTTGGTAACTGAAAGAAATTCAAAGAGGATTTTCACTTTTCTGGGAAAAAATAATCTAAAAGCAAATATAGTTTTTAGTGTTTGCTTTGAAGGGGGTGTTGTAGTGGCCACTAGAGGGGTAGTGCCAAACTCCTTCCCTGGGAATTACACTCAGTATCTCAGAGTCAAGGGACCAGAGTCTTGAGTTGTGTCTGTAAGCATCTGCTTTATTTCAATTTACTTTGTGCATCCATTAGCAAGCTGTATTCAAAAGTAATTGCTTCTTCACTATATACCATTTCATAGTTACACACTACTTTTGGAAGGGGTGCAGGGGAATCTGAACATGATATACTGATAGATGTCATTTAAAAAATATTTCTAATACCAAGCTGTTTGTACACTTATTAAATGATTTTGAATTTGCCATTGATTTCTTACAGTGTCGTGCTATTTTATAATTAATCATACAACATACAGTTAATACACAACAGCTCAAATAAACTTAGCCTATATTCCTTTAGAAGCACCAAAAGGGATGATCCAGAATTATTCACTCTTGATACTTTTTTTAATATCTTACTGCTGTCTTGATTCAATCTAAAAGTAGTTTAGGTATTAGCTTTGCTAGTAGTCGTAAATGCCTCTGATTCCTTGTGATTCTCTGATCAAATCAGTATGAGTAGAGTTAATTTAGCTGGGTTTGTGGGATTTGGCTTCTCAGGATAAGCAGCTATTTCAGTGCCTGTATATACTTATCTTCTTTTACAGTGGTTAACTAGCACCTAACAGAATGATAGCTATCCAAGGGTCACTCTATAAATATTTGTTAAGTTTCTAAACAACAGATATTTGGCTCTTGATGCTTCTGTTAATAGAAAACTTGATAATAATTAGTTATTATGATGTGTTCAGCAAATTAAAATTGTTTGGCTTAAAAAATTTACGAAGAGCTCTTTTCAAGTCAATATTTGAAGCAGGCGTGTGTAAATATTGCTGCTTGAAATATTAATAATCATGTTAAAAAAGGAGAACCCTTTGGAACCATTTGTGAACTAACGTCTCAGTGAGACTGTTTAGGGATGTTAAATAATTGCAATAAGGTTTGGAGTATGTTTTTGGCTCATAGTATGCTTTTTCCACAAATAAAGTAAGAGTGAAGCCTTTTGGATAGTTGTGTGGTAGACGTGGGGAAATTAACAAGATGGCACCAGGCAGTCTCTCTCAGCCCACGCTCGCACTCCCTCTCTCCCCATGTTCTGTAAACAATGACTTTGCATGATTGTGTAACAGTTGAGATCACTTAAGGACTGCACATGCGCATCACGAGGTGCTTGTTTGGTCTCGGGCTACTTTGTGTGGTGTGCCTGGATGAGCTTCACCATGAAAGCCTTGGCTGCTACTGCACTGGGGCTACACTGGAGTGGCCTCATGGTTATGTTATATGAGGTTGTGTTATGGCTATGTCATTGTTGTCTGAGGAGGCCTTACAAATAGCTGAGAAAAGAAGAGAAGCAAAAAGCAAAGGAGGAAAAGGAAAGGTATACCCATCTAATACAGAGTTCCAAAGAATAACAAGGAGAGATAAGAAAGCCTTTCTAAGAGATCAGTGCAAAGAAATAGAGGAAAACAATAGAATGAGAAGGACTAGAGATCTGTTCAAGAAACTTAGAGATACCAAGGGAATATTTCATGCAAAGATGGGCACAGTAAAGGATAGAAACGGTATGGACCGAACAGAAGCAAAAGATACTAAAAAGAGGTGGCAAGAATACACAGAACAACTGTATAAAAAAAAATCTTGATGACCCAGATAACCACAGTGGTGTTATAACTCACCTAGAGCCAGATATCCTGGAATGTGAAATCAAGTGGGCCTTAGGAAGCATCACTATGAACAAAGCTAGTAGAGGCAATAGAATTCCAACTGAGCTATTTCAGTTCCTAAAAGATGATGCTGTGAAAGTGCTGCTCTCAATCTGCCAGCAAATTTGGAAAACTCAGCAGTGGCTACCGGAGAAGGCAATGGCACCCCACTCCAGTACTCTTGCCTGGAATATCCCACGGATGGAGGAGCCTGGTAGGCTGCAGTCCATGGGGTCGGGAAGAGTCGGGCACGACTGAACGACTTCACTTTCACTTTTCACTTTCATGCATTGGAGAAGGAAATGGTAACCCACTCCAGTACTCTTGCCTGGAATATCCCATGGATAGAGGAGCCTGGTAGGCTGCAGTCCATGGGGTCGGGAAGAGTCGGACATGACTGAGCGACTTCACTTTCACTTTTCCTTTTCATGCGTTGGAGAAGGAAATGGTAACCCACTCCAGTGTTCTTGCCTGGAGAATCCCAGGGACGGGGGAGCCTGGTGGGCTTCCATCTATGGAGTCGCACACAGTCGGACACGACTGAAGCAACTTAGCAGCAGCAACAGCAGCAGCAGTGGCCACAGGACTGGAAAAGGTCAGTTTTCATTCCAATCCCAAAGAACGGCAATGCCAAAGAATGTTCAAACTACAGCACAATTGCACTCATCTTAGATGTTAGGAAAGTAATGCTCAAAATTCTCCAAGCAAGACTTTGACAGTACATGAACTGAGAACTTCTAGATGTTCAGGCTGGATTTAGAAAAGGCAGAGGAACCAGAGATCAAATTGCCAACATCCATTGGATTATTGAAAAGCAAGAGAATTCCAGAAAAACATCTACTTCTGCTTCATTGACTACACTAAAGCCTTTGACTGTGTGGATCACAACAAACTGTGGAAAATTCTTAAAGATGTAGAAATAACAGACCACCTTAAATCTGTATGCAAGTCAAGAAGCAACAGTTAGAAATGGACATGGAACATGGACTGGTTCCAAATTGGGAAAGGAGTATGAAAAGGCTGTATGTTGTCACCCTGTTTATTTCACTTATATGCAGAAGTACATCATGAGAAATGCCAGGCTGGACAAAGCACAAACTGGAATCAAGATTGCAGGAGAAATATAAATTACCTCAGATATGCAGATGATACCACACTTATCCCTTATGTCAGAAAGCAAAGAACTAAAGAGCCTCTTGATATAAGTGAAAGAGAAGAGTGAAAAATTTGGCTTAAAACTTGACATTCAAAAAATGAAGATCATGGTGTCCGGTCCCATCACTTCATGGCAAATAGATGGGGAAACAATGAAAACAGTGAGAGACTTTATTTTCTTGGACTCCAAAATCACTGCAGATGGTGACTGAAGTCATTAAATTAAAAGACGCTTGCTCCTTGGAAGAAAAGCTATGACAAACCTAGACAGCCTATTGAAAAGTGAAGACATTACTTTGTTGACAAAGGTCCATGTAGTCAAAGCTATGGTTTTTCTAGTAGTCATGTATGCATGTCAGAGTTGGACCATGAAACAAACTGAGCACTGAAGGATTGATGGTTTTGAAATGGTGTTGGAGAAGACTCTTGAGCGTCCCTTGGACTGCAAGGAGATCAAATCAGTCAATCCTAAAGGAAATCAGTCCTGAATATTCATTGGAAGGACTGATGCTGAAGCTGAAGCTCCAATACTTTGGCTATCTGATACGGAGAACTGACTCATTGGGAAAGACCCTGATGCTGGGAAAGATTGAAGTCAGGAGGAGAAGGGGTTGACAGAGGATGAGATAGTTGGATAGCATCACCTACTTGATGGACAAGAGTTTGAACAAGCTCTGGGAGTTGGTGATAGACAGGGAAGCCTGGCATGCTGCAGTTTATGGGGTCGCAAAGAATCAGACAGGACTGAGTGATTGAACTGGACTGAGTGATTGAACTGAACTGCGCTGATGTCAGGGCTACATTATGGTTATGTTGTGGTTGCTGCCTCAGCCGGGAAAGTATATATGTGTCTGCAGTTCCACAGCTCTTCGAGTTTCCTTCAAGCCTCTTAGCTCCTGCCTTGTCTACCCTGTGTTCAGAGAACAGTGAGGACAGTGTGAACAGGTAGACAATTAGAATCATGAACAGAATGATAAGTGAAGCAGTAGGTAAGTGCAAACTGGATGACTGTTAATGGTAAGCAGTTGACTGTTAGATGTGTTATGAGTACACACAAAAATTAAAGGACGACATAGTGTAGTTCTAAGTTTTTAGTCTCTTTCTGAATGAACGTCTCTGTCTCTTTGCCTTCGGCTTTGATATTTTCCCCCCTCACATTTTGGCGTGAATCTCTTTTCCAATCTTCCCTTTACTCTGAAGTTTTGTTTTTTTTCCCAAATCTGTTGCCTTATTGCTTTTTTTTTTCTTCATTCCAAATTTATTGGCTTCTTCCCACATGCAAGCATTGCTCCAAAGTACTGGGGCTCTGGAGATACAAAGCTTCATGGAGTTCTTCTTATTCTAATTTCACTGTAAGATTTAAGTCAAGTCAAGTAAGTAAACACTTTCTAGCATCTCCTGTGTATAAGTCACTATCTTCAGGAAAACAAAGATGTAGCACCTGTCTGACTTGAGATCTTGTAATCAGGTTAGAGAGACCAACATTTACAAACATATAAGGCATGGTGTAAAAACTGGTACTATAGATGTTTATTTAATTTGTTGTGGGAATTCTGAGAAAGGATCTAACTTTATATACCACTGGAGAAGGAAAAGACTACCCACTCCAGTATTCTGGCCTGGAGAATACCATGGACTGTATAGTCCATGGGGTCACAAAGAGTTGGACACAACTGAGCAACTTTTACTCACTTTATATACCACTGTCAGCAAAGTAAAGAAAGGACGGCTCATCACCACATTTGATATTTATGATTTACTTCCCTCAATGTACACATATTCAATAAAGACATATTGCTTTGTTGTCTTTTTGCTGATGTAATTTCTTCTTAGTGATTTAGCTAATCTCAGGTTTCTATTTTTCCTATCTCTTTATATCTGGGAGGCCTAACAGTTTTGAAAAGCAGTGGTGATCAAGTGGTGAAGGAAATTGGAGAAAGGGATATCTGGGGAAGAGGCTCTAAGTATTAATTCATTCATTCCACAAATATTTATTGAGCATGTACAATATCAAGCACTGTTCTAGGTTCTGAGCACAAAGCATTTCACAAAACAAACACAAATCTTGTTTATAAGGTTAAAAAAAGAAGTTAAATTTCTTCTTATAACGAAAAGAAGATATACTTATTGTGGCTAGGACAATTAAATAAATAAATATGGAAAACATAGCATGTAACATGATATGAGTTATGGAGAAAAAGAAGGAACAGACACAAAGTAGAGAGTCTTAAGGTTGGGGTGGGCTTACTTCACATATCTTCGATAAGATAGTCCTAACTGATAAGGTGATGTTTGTTCAGAAACTTAAAGGTAGTAAGGGATTGAGCCATGCAAATACCTGGAACAATAGTATTACCCACTTAGAGAAGAGTACATGCAAAACTCTGAGATGTGAGCATGATCAGAATGTTTAAGGGACAGCAAGAAAGTACTGTAAGGACACAGAAGAGGATTTTAAGATGAAGTCACAGAGAAACACAGAGATGGTGTAATGCAGGTGATGTTGCATGGGCTGTTCAAAAAGAGAGGAAAGAGGTCAATATAAGGTCAGCTATTAGCTCTTGATCAACATATCAAGGATCTTAACCCAAATTTAGGTAGCAGGTGAAGGATCAATTTTTTGTAAAGATAGGAATTCAGTCTAGAGAAAAATTATCCTCAATTTTCCCATTTTTAAGAGTCTAATAGAGTAGAAAGGGCCTAGATTTAGAGTTAGAAATTGAATTCTTCTCTCTCCTGCCTCCAACTCTCTGGGAAATTGACGCTGATAAATTACTCCAAGTTTCTCTTTTATTTTTCCTTTACAATGGAAGGATGTTTTCTAGATGATATTCAACTTTTAAAAGTTTAATTCAAGGACAAATGGCAAGTGCGTTCAGTCTGGTGCTGCAAATAGAGCCATATTGTTTTCAGAGAGCACAGGATACTGGCTTGTATTTGCATTACTCTTTCTCTCCCACTCTTCTGCTTTTAAATTTTTTTTTTTTTTTTTTTACCTTCATGACAATTTTCATAAGATAACAGTTCTTTCCATTTATTTCCTGGTTGCTGACAGGGGGTGTCTTCCCTCTAGCTGGTTTTCTAGCCTTGTTCTGAACTCAACAGGGCTGAAAACAGAGCATGGTGAGTCTAGAGGCATTCTCTGGGATCTCTGCAGATAAAAATGCTCACCCTCTGCTCTCTAACATCTGTAGCACAAGCATGAGTTGATGCCATTCAAAAATGCAGAGAAAAGCTGGCTGTGAAGGAGTTGCGTAGTCCTTGCCTCATTTGTTTCCCCAGAATGAGTCCTAGTGGAGCCTGTTAATTCTTTGGCTAGGCCAGAGGCATCCATAATTACCTGGAAACATGGGACTGTATCACATTTTCCATAAAGTCATGATTTTATAAAGTGAATTTATTGCATGCCACTCTTCAATCCAGAAATGGAGGACTCATATGCTCTGAGTTCCTAACAAAGTAAAATCTGTTAACTGATTACTTTTTAGCTTTTGGAGAAAGAGATTAGCAATTTTCATTATAATGTTTTTTAGAAGATTAAACAAAACCAAAGCAACAGATTGTAGGATTTATGGAAAAATAGATATTTACTGGGAAAAATAATGAGAGATTTTATGGCCTTTTATAAGAAAAACAACCAACTTCTGAAAAAAATAACAGACAAATGGATATGGCAAGTTGGGAAAACAAAAGCTGAAATAAATTGCACTGTATTTCTATAATTTAACTGACTATTGTAAAGGTATCAAATTAATATCTTAAAAGAAAATGTAAATAAAATGAAATAACTTAAGTTCTTAATTCTGATAAAAAATTAAGCAAAATAACCTAAAGAGTTTACTAAAGAGTTAAAAATATAAGCACATATTTTCTGGGGCAAAATTTTGCTCTCTTACTAGAAAAACTCATAAATAGTTACTTGACTTCTACCACTTTGTTTTATTTCTCTTCTGAGAGTAAGCATATTAAAAATATTCTATGATCTATAGTTCAGAAGTTTAAAAATCATGCTCACATATGAGTTAATGTGTATTTTGGGCTGGGTTTTCAGTGTTAAATTCAAGGAGAACATTTTTCTTTCTTATTTTTCTTATTTCCAGCTATAGTTTTACATATAATTTATCACTAAATAATCCAAGCCCCCAGATAAAAAATTATAGATGACTTGAAAGATAGAATGCCCTGCTCTGTGTTGTTGTTGATCGCTCGCTGAGTCACGTCCAGCTCTTTGAAACTCCGTGGACTGTAGCACACGAGGCCTCCCTGTCTTTCACTATCTCCCAAAGTTTGCTCAAATTCATGCCCATTGAGTCGGTGATGCTATCTAACCAAGATAACTCCTGTGCAAAAGAAATTGCCGAGAGGCCTTTCTGGGGGATGTGCTTCCTGCCCTGAGCTCTCTGACTAGATGGCTGCAACAGTGATCAGTTTCAATGAAGAAGTCATCTTATGAGCACTGAAGAATCAAAGCAGGAAAATATTTTTTTTCCATCTTCCCTCTCCTGCTCCTTCAGTGAAGAACATTTTTCTTTTCAAAAGCTTCTGTTATCTATTGGTGGTATCATCTTAAAAGGATTATTTCAACATTTCTAATTAGTCAGTCAATGTGTCAAACTTCACTGATGTCTCATTTTAAGAAACTGACACAACCAACCCAACCTTCAGAAATCATTACCCTGATCAGTCACGGCCATCAACACTGAGGCAAGATGCTTCACCAGCAAAACCATTATGTCTCATTGAAGGCTCAGATGATGATTAGCACTTGTTAGCAACAAGGTATTTATAAATTAAGGCATACTCATTGCTTTTTAAAAACATAATGCTATTGCACACTAATAGACTAACATATAGTATAAATTTATGAGCACTGAGAAAACAAAAACATTCCTGTGACTCGCTTTATTGCAATATTCTCTTTAATGCACTGGTCTGGAAGCAAGCCCACTATATCTCTAAGGAAGGCCTTTATTAAACCAGATAAAGATTTTTAATATCTGACAAAAACTTCTATTAATAATCTGACAAATCTTCTATTAATAATCCAGACAAATGAGTGGATAGCTATAGATCCTGTCTAGGACATTGTTCAGAGACGGGGAAGGACAACCAACAGAACTGGTTTCCAGTGGGATATTTTTAGTTCGTAAAATATTATACATAATATAAATTATGCTTATATATAGTGCATAATATATATTCTAAAATATATATTCTTTCCTTTCATAAATGACTACTTTAAAAGGTAAAATGGAGTAACTGGAGAATGCCAAAGCAGAATATGATCACCCAAAAGTAAATCTCAGGTTGAAAACTCCCAGTGATTCAAAAACAGGTAATTTTTTCCCCCCTGCTAATTGTTGTTATGTCTACCTATGGTGGAAAACAAAACAAAACCAGCTAATCAGCAATAAATAACTGTACTGTATGGAGCTTAAGAAGTCCTTTTACTAAAGCATGCAATACATATCTCAAAACAGCTCAGAATAAAACTTGAACTTGTTACTTTTTCTAACCTATTGTGGAAGAGGCTGTGGATGGTTAAGTGGCATTAGGAAGATTAATCTTCAGGACATCTGTCTATTAAAGAACAAAGAAATACCTTTAGGGACAAAATATCAGCCTAAAATAAAAGAGTAAAGAAGTATAAGTTTGGCTCAAAGACATTACATCAGTATCAGAAGAAAACTGATCTGAGGTAAAGCTGTAGGCTCTTATTAGCTTATTCTGTGCCCCACACCCATGAATTTATGTCTTAACTCCAGGGAAAGAAAGCTGCAATGAAAGAAAAAGAATAACTCTACTGTCAGTTGCTTTATATTTTATATAAGTCATTGAAAGCACTACTTGTATCTTTTGAAACAGAAGAGCAACAGTTGAGTTGCATGTTCAGTGCATAATGTCCATTCAGACCAACTTACATTTACAATAGAGAATAGACATCAGGTCTTCTTTCCTCCAAAATAAATGGTGTCATTGGTACCAGTCTTGATGGCTTTGACAGTAGACACCATGTGAGAACAGAGCAGGCATGTGAAAAACCACAGACACAGCAGGGGATAACCAAGATCAAAATTTGGTGAGCAAACAAGAGACACTATCCTGAAGAAAATAAAAACTATCAGGGAGGACCTTAGGGGAGGTGAAATTCTTGTAAAGATGAGAGAATCCAAACAAAGGGAAATTTTTTAAATTGTTAATGATTCTATTACTACCCCCAGGTTGGTGTCATCTAAATATAATGAAGCAGCTGGCTTGATATCATTATATATTGAAAATTTGGAAAATACAGGGAAGGAAAAAGCCATCTATTATCCTACAGGTACACTCTTTGGATAGTTTCATGGAGGAAATATATTTGGATCAAGGCAGACAGGGAAACCATGTGTTTGCTGCTAAATGTAGATTTAAAGGTGACCCATTGGATGATACATTTTCTGACATGAAATTTTTATGCATTCTACTTTCCCATATGAACTGAAAAGATAAAGAGAAACTTAAAAGAAAAAGAATCAAAATAAAAATATATAAAATTATAAAATGACTGTTAGAGAATAAAGAAGGTTAAACAATGCAAATTCCTGAGATAAGTGAAGAGCAATTTGGGCTTCCCAAGTGCCTTAGTGGTAAAGAATCCACCTGCCAATGCAGGAGATGCAGGAGGCACATGTTCAGTTCCTGGATGGGGAAGATCCCCTGGGAAGTAAATGGCAAACCACTCCACTGTCCTTGTCAGGAGAATTCTATGGACAGAGGAACCTCAGTTCAGTTCAGTTCAGTTCAGTCACTCAGTCATGTCCAACTCTTTGCGACTCCATCGACTGCAGCATGCCACGCCTCCCTGTCCATCACCA
Organism: Giraffa tippelskirchi; assembly: GCF_054371585.1. Classification (NCBI taxonomy): domain Eukaryota; kingdom Metazoa; phylum Chordata; class Mammalia; order Artiodactyla; family Giraffidae; genus Giraffa; species Giraffa tippelskirchi. Next base: position 71,088,640 of record NC_137277.1, read on the forward strand.
ACTCCCAGAGTTTACCCAAACTCATGTCCATCTTGTCAATGATGCCATCCAACCATCTCGTTCTGTGTCATCCTCTTCTCCTCCTGCCCTCAATCTTTCCCAGCATCAGGGTCTTTTCAAATGAGTCACTTCTTCACATCAGGTGGCCAAATTATTGGAATTTCAGCTTCAACATCAGTCCTTCCAATGAACACCCAGGACTGATCTCCTTTAGGATGAACTGGTTGGATCTCCTTGCAGTCCAAGGGACTCTCAAGAGTCTTCTCCAACACCACAGTTCAAAAGCATCGATTCTTTGGTGCTCAGCTTTCTTTATAGTCTAACTGTCACATCCATACATGACTACTGGAAAAACCATAGCCTTAACTAGATGGACCTTTGTTGGCAAAGTAACGTCTCTGCTTTTTAATATGCTGTCTAGGTTGTTCATAACTTTTCTTCCAAGGATTAAATGTCTTTTAATTTCATGGCTGCAGTCACCATCTGCAGTGATTTTGGAGCCCAAAATTAGAGGAGCCTGGCAGGCTACATTTCAGGGGTTGCAAAGAGTCAGACATGATGGAGCATGCACATGTATGCACACTTTATCATCTTACTTATGATTTATAATTTATATTTTGGACTTCTTTAAACTAGGTTACAACTTATAGAATTATGTCTACTCAGAAGGCTAAATAAGACAAGACAGGAACAAGAATTTGGAAGAGAAAAAGTGAGTATATATATATTTTTTTGTTCCTTTACTCAGAAAATCTACGCTGGCTCCCAAGTGCCATATTATAAAAACTGTTTAAGCAAACTGCTTGGAGACAAATATGAAGAATAGATGATGCAAATAAGCAATAAGAAGGAGAGAAAGAAAAAAACATAAGAATATCTTTTTCAAATACTTATTAGTGCTTAGGAATTATTATTCCAGAATATTCTTAGGAAAAGCTAATAGAACTTATTTGCAAATTTAGAAATATGAAATATACTGTGTAATATAAAGCCAGGTCTGTGCAGATAGAATTATTTCTATCCTTAGAAATATGCTTGCTAATTGTTTCTTAAGAAAATATTTTGTTCAACTTCAAGCCTTTCATAAACAGATGTTTTCAAGAGGAGATAATAATGAGAGCTTTTTTTTTAAAATTTCTTGTACTTTCAAAAATGCAATGTACATTTCTGGAGTAAGTCCTCAGTGTTCTACCAGTGGAGTATTATATAAATGAAAAACCAATTTACTTGGAAATACAGCAGAAGTATATCAGCCTTAAGAAGTAAATAAAATATATATGTTGTGTCTTTGAGTCTGAAATTTATAAACGAAAACTGATGTCATTTCTTAGTCATTTAAATAATTATTTATATTGTTAATGTTACCAGGATAACTCATGACAAAATTGTAGCAACTGGGGCAATTTTACATAAAAATACAATGTGTTGATAACCCTGTGTGTTAAGATATATAGTGCAATGACAATTTTTGACAGACATATCTGAACTTACCATTCATGTGTACATTATCTTCAGCCATATTATTCTCTCCACGGTTGACAGAATTTATGTGGGAATTGTCTGTCTTATCCTCAAAATTTTAGTAAGTAGAGGAATTAGGCCAAGAAAATGGGATCAATAATTCAAAATATAGTCATGTCCTCATCCTAAGGAAGAGTTTTAAATATGGTGGAGCTAACTATGTTATCGCTGGAATAAGTTATGATTCTCAGGGTGATTAATCTGGAGGTGACCAAGTTGGTGTTAATTCTTCCCTCAGTTTGACTGAACGTTAGGAAGAATTTTTCCTAACTCTAGGCCCTTATCTCCCTTTTCTTAGAACATCTTATTTGGTGAGCTGTAATTTTAAGTTCTTTCTCTTCCTTTGAAGTTTTACACCTCAGTTCACTTCAGCTCAGTCATTCAGTCATGTCTGACTCTTTGCGACCCCATGGACTCTAGCATGCCAGGCCTCCCTGTCCATCACCATCTCCCAGAGTTTACTCAAACTCATGTCCTTTGAGGCGGTGATATCATTCAACCATCTCATCCTTTGTCGTCCCCTTCTCCTCCCACCTTCAATCTTTCCCAGCATCAGGGTCTTTTCCATGGAGTCACTTCTTCGCATCAGGTGGCCAAAGGATTGGAGTTTCAGCTTCAACATCAGTCCTTCCAATGAATATTCAGGACTGATTTCATTTAGGATGGACTGGTTGGATCTCCTTGCAGTCCAAGTGACTCTCAAGAGTCTTCTCCAATACCACAATTCAAAAGCATCAATTCTTTGGTGCTCAGCTTTCTTTATAGTCCAACTCTCACATCCATACATGACTACTGGAAAGCCATAGCTTTGACTAGATGAACATTTGTTGGCAAAATAATGTCTCTGGTTTTTAATAAGCTGTCTAGATTTGTCATAACTTTTCTTCCAAGGAGCAAGCGTCTTTTAATTTTATGGCTGCAGTCACCATCTGCAGTTATTTTGGAGCCCAAGAAAATAAAGTCTGTCACTGTTTCCCCATCTATTTGCCATGAAGTGATGGGACCAGATGCCATGATTTTAGTTTTTTGAATATTGAGTTTTAAGCCAACTTTTTCACCCTCCTCTTTCACTTTCATCAAGAGGTTCTTTTACACCTCAGGAAAGTTATTTTTCAAGGACCTAGTTGTCATCTCTTTGAAATGTAAGCAAGGGATGTAGCATCCCTATTTCCCAGTCTTTTTGGGAGGGTAGGGGACCTAACTTTCCAACATGAAAGTTTGAGTAGGCTTACTTTTCTTCTGTGGGTGTCTGTGTTCAGTCATGTCCAACTTTTTGCGACCCCATGGACTGTAGCCTGCCAGGCTCTTCTGTCCATGGAAATTTCCAGCCAAGAATACTGGAGTGGGTTGCCATTCCCTTCTCCAGGGGATCTTCCCAACCCAGGGATTGAACCGGAGTCTCTTGTGTCTCCTGCAGTAACACCTGGATTCTTTACCACTGAGCCACCTGGAAAGTCACTGGGTAAGGCCAATTAGCAAATACAAATGACTTTTGATCCCCCACTCCAGCTTTTCAAAAGCTGTTCTGTCTCATTTAAATGGAGTTGAGTTCATTCTGAATCCTAATCTCTGTCTTCTGTTGCAACAGACTTGAATAAAATCTTCTTTACCTGTTTAACTTTGATGCAGTTTTTGCTTTGACAGAGAACAAAATATTTACGGCTCCCTTTGTATGATTCTTCACACATCTATTCTAATATACCTCCTCATCTTGTTAGATGAGTTTAAGAACTTAATTACAGTAATTCTCATCTCTTTTTTTCTGTCATAATCTTCGTGGAAAACTATGTTTGTGGACTGACTAATGAGCATTGATGGAAAACATCACAAAATAGTATGATTAGGTCCACTTAAAAAGCACACACTCTTGTTTTTATTTCCATCAATCTTGGAGGTATGTCTGAGAGAATCTTACTTTGATTTATGTTAAAGAGTGTGCTGCCAATGTTTTCCTTTTTATAGTTTCAGGTCTTGCATTTAAGTCTTTAATCCATTTTGAGTTTATTTTTGTGTATGGTGTTAGGACGTATTCTAACATTTACTAAAAGTTTTTCATTTTTTACATGTAGCTGTCCGGTTTCCCAGCACCACTTATTGATGAGGCTGTCTTTTCTCCATTGTATATTCTTGTTTCTTTGTCAAAGATAAGGTGCCCTTAGGTATGTGGGTTTATCTCTGGGCTTTATATCTTGTTCCTTGGCCTATATTTCTGTTTTTATGCCAGTATCATTCTGTCTTGATGGCTCTAGCTTTGTAATATAATTTTAAGTCAGAGAGGTTGATTTCTCCAACTCTGCTTTTCCTTCTCAAGATTACTTTGGCAATTTTAGGTCTTTTGTGTTTCCACACCCACCTCCAAGATTAATAGAAATAAAAACTAAAATAAACAAATGGACCAAATAAAACTTAAAAGTTTTTGCACAGCAAAGGAAATTATAAACAAGATGAAAAGACAACCCTCACAATGGGAGAGAATTGCAAATGAAGCAACTATCAAAGGGTTAATCTCCGAAACATGTAAGAAGTTCATACAACTCAATATCAGAAAAACCAACAACACAGTCAAAATATGATCTAGAAGAGCTAAACAGAATTTCTTCAAAGAATACATATAGATGGCCAATAAACACATGAAAAGATGGTCAACATGGCTCATTATTAGAGAAATGCAAATCAAAACTACAATGAGGTATCACATCACACCAGTCAGAATGACTATCACCATGAAATACAAACAATAAATGCTGGAGAGGATGTGGAGAAAAAGGAGCCCTCCAGCACTGTTGGTGGGAATGTAAACTGATACAGCCATTATGAAAAACAGTATGGAAATTCCTTTAAAAAACTACGAATAAATCATTAGTCATGTCTAACTCTTTGCAACCCCGTGGGCTAGTCTACCTGGCTCCTCTGTCCATGGGGATTATCCAGGCAAGAATACTGGAGTGGGTTGCCATGCCTCCTCTAGGGGATCTTCTCAGTCATTAAAAAGGAATGAATTTGAGTCAGTTGTAATGAGGTGGATGAAACTAGAGCCTCTTATACAAAGTGAAGTAAGTCAGAAAGAGAAAAACAGGTATTACATTGTTGCTGCTGCTGCTGCTGCTGCTGCTGCTAAGTCTCTTCAGTCGTGTCCGACTCTGTGCGACCCCATAGATGGCAGCCCACCAAGCTTCCTCGTCCCTGGGATTCTCCAGGCAAGAACACTGGAGTGGGTTGCCATTTCCTTCTCCAAGCCATGAAAGTGAAGTCTTTCAGTCATGTCTGACTCTTAGCGACCCCATGGACTGCAGCCTACCAGGCTCCGTCCATGGGATTTTCCAGACAAGAGTACTGGAATGGGGTACCATTGCCTTCTCCATCGCATTGTTAGGTAGTTAGAATAGGAAAAAGGAGTCCAGAATGGCGATGGCTAAAAGACAAGGAAGGGAAAATCCTGTGAAAAATAGAACAAAGGAAGGTTTGAGGACCAGAGTGAGGACCTCAGGTAGAACAAACAGCACTCCTGGCTAGCCTAATTTACATAGGGCAGGCCCAGGGGGAGGAAAAAAACATAAAAAGAGGAGCCAAAGTGTTGTGGTGTCTCTCTCCCCCGCTCTCTCTCTCTTCTCTTCGTGTATTTTGGGTTGTCATGCCTTCACGCCTCAAGGATGTATTTCTTTTGTTTTCTAAATAAAGCTGAGCTGTAACACAGAGCTGTAACACTGGTCCATCCTAGAGCTGTGACACTGGTCTGTCCAAGAGCTGTAATGCTGGCCCATCCAAGGGCTGTAACGCTGGTCCATTGCTTCAAATTTTTGTTGTGATGAGACAGACTAAGGAAATTACACACTCTCCTGACATTACATTAATGACTACATATGGAATCTAGAGAAATGGTACTGATGAACCTAGTTCAGAAGGGACTTGTGACACAGCAGGGGAAGGTGAGGGTGAGGTGAATTGAGAAAGTAGAGTTGACATATATTCACTATCATATGTAAAGTAGATAGTTAGTGAGAAGTTGTTAAATGACACAGGGAACCCAGCCTGGCACTCTGTGATGACGTAGAGGGGAGGGGTTGGGGGAGAGAGGGAGGCTCAGGAGTGAAAGGATATGTATTTAATTATTACTGATTTGCATTGTTGTATGGCAGAAACCAACACAAAATTGTAGAGCAATTTTCCATCAATTAAAAAAATAAATGAATTTGAAAATAATTTTTTTAAAAAGCACACACTTCTGTTGAGTCCTCATAGCACAATTCTATTTAACAACTTCTATTTAACAACTATTTAACAGCAATAAGTTGAAATTTATTATATTTTCTATAATTTACCTTAAAATAGCACAGTGTAGCACATGGCTTAATATTTTTAACTATCCCTTTACTATTATGAAATGAAACTCATAAATAATATGACCTACATACACACAAAAGATCAATTAAAAAAATCAAATCACTCTAACATAAATGAAGCAGAGCTGTAACATAAAAGAGAAATATAAGGAAAGATATAACACAATTATATGCATTTTATTTTATAAAAGACTATGTGAAACTTATAATAAAAGGAAAGATATAACACAACTATATGCATTTTATTTTATAAAAGACTATGTGAAACTTATAATAAAAGGAAAGATATAACACAACTATATGCATTTTATTTTATAAAAGACTATGTGAAACTTATAATAAAAGGCAAAATGAAATAGCCAAAAGTTTGCATCAGTGTATAATATTATGATGATTGCAACAACCACAAAGGCAGACTTATACTGTGTTATGTTGATTGATTCAAAATAGTACAAGTAATGCTACCATTGGTGACATTATTTTCTATAATTATAAGCAACTCTTGATAAAGATTTGAACAAAACAAGCATTGTCTCTAACTCAAAAGTCACTTGTATAGTTGGAAAATTGTGTTCAGTAAAAAATTGCCGAAATATGTCACAGTCTTCTGTAAAGCAGGGATGAAGGATGGACTCAGATAAGTATAAATAAGAAATTCACTTGTGAGAATATCTGACAGGCGTTTTGAAATTAACTGTGTCCAATTTGTTTTTGTTAAGAAGTTATTGTATATCAGGCAATATATCTTGCAACTGGCCTATCTTCACCTCAGTTCAGTACAGTTCAGTTCAGTAGCTTAGTCCAACTCTTTGCGACCCCATGGATTGCAGCATGCCAGGCCTCCCTGTCCATCACAAACTCCAAGAGCTTACTCAAACCCATGTCCACTGAGGTTGTGATACCATCCAACCATCTCATCCTCTGTCCTCTCTTTCTCCTCCCATCTTCAATCTTTCCCAGCATCAGGGTCTTTTCAAATGCATCAGTTCTTCATATCAGGTGGCCAAACTTTAGGAGTTTCAACTTCAGCATCAGTCCTTCCAATGAATATTCAGGACTGACTTCCTTTAGGATGGACTGGTTGGATCTCCTTGCAGTCCAAGGGACTCTCAAGGGTCTTCTCTAACAACACAGTTCGAAAGCATCAATTCTTTGGTGCTCAGCTTTCTTTATAATCCAACTCTCACATCCATCCAGGACTACTGGAAAAACCATAGCTTTGACTTGACGGACCTTTGTTGACAAAGTAATGTCTCTGCTTTTTACATACTCTCTAGGTTGGTCATAACTTTTCTTCCAAGGGAGAAGCATCTTTTAATTTTATGGCTGCAGTCACCATCTACAGTGATTTTGGGGCCCAAAAAGATAGCTTGTCACTGTTTCCACTGTTTCCCCGTCTATTTCTCATAAAGTGATGGGACCAGATGCCATGATCTTAGTTTTCTGAATGTTGAGTTTTAAGCCAACTTTTCACTCTCCTCTTTCACATTTATCAGGAGGCTCTTAGTTCTTATTCTCTTTCTGCCATTAAAATGGTGTCATCTGCATATCTGAGGTTTATTGATATTTCTTCCGGCAGTCTTGTTTCTAGCTTGTGCTTCATTCAGCACAGCATTTCCCATGATGTACTCTGCATATAAGTTAAATAAGGAGGGTGACAATATACAGCCTTGACGTATTCCTTTCCCGCTTTGGAACCAGTCAGTTGTGCCATGTACAGTTCTAACTGTTGCTTCCTGACCTGCATACAGGTTTCTCAAGAGGCAGGTAAGGTGGTCTGGTATTCCTATCTCTTGAGAATTTTTCACAGTTTGCTGTGATCCACACAGTCAAAGGCTTTGATATAGTCAATAAAACAAAAGTAGATGTTTTTCTGGAACTCTCTTGCTTTTTTGATGATCTAAGGGAAGTTGGCAAGTTGAACTCTGATTCCCCTGCCTTTTCTAAAACCAGCTTGAACATCTGGAAGTTCACAGTTCACATACTGTTGAAGCCTATCTTGAAGAATTTTGAGCACTACTTTGCTAGCATGTGAGGTGAGTGCAACTGTGCAGTAGTTTGAGCATTCTTTGGCATTGCCTTTCTTTGGGATTGGAATGAAATCTGACCTTTTCCAGTCCTGTGGCCACTGCTGAGTTTTCCAAATTTGCTGGCATACTGAGTGCACACTTTCATAGGATCAACTTTTAGGATTCGAAATATCTCAACTCAAATTCCATCACCTCCATTAGCTTTGTTTGTAGTGATCCTTCCTAAGGCCCACTTGACTCCAGGATGTCTGACTCTAGGTGAGTGATCATATCATCATGATTATCTGGGTAATGAAGATCTTTTCTGTACAGTTCTGTGTATTCTTGCCACCTTTTCTTAATATCTTCTGCTTCTGCTAGGTCCATACCATTTCTGTTCTTTATTGTACCCATCTTTGCATGAAATGTTCCCTTGGTATCTCTAATTTTCTTGAAGAGATCTCTAGTCTTTCCCAATCTATTGTTTTCCTTTCTTTCTTTGTACTTATCACTGAGGAAGGCTTTCTTATCTCTCTTTGCTATTCTTTGAAACTCTGCATTCAAATAGGCATATTTTTCCTTTTCTCCTTTGCCTTTTGCTTCTCTTCATTTCACAGCTATTTGTCAGCCCTCCTCAGACAACAATTTTGCCTTTTGCATTTCATTTTTTCTTGGGGATGGTCTTGAACTCTGCCTCCTGTACAATGTCAGGAACCTCCATCCGTAGTTCTTCTGCAGGCACTCTATCAGATCTAATCCCTTGAATTTCTTTCTCACTCCTGCTGTATAGTCGTAAGGGATTTGATTTAGGTCATAACTGAATGGTCTAGTGGTTTTCCCTACTTTCTTCAATTTAAGATTGAATTTGGCAATAAGGAATTCATGATCTGAGCCACAGTCAGCTCCTGGTCTTGTTTCTGTTGATTGTATAGAGCTTCTCCATCTTTGGCTCTCAAGAATAAAATCAATCTGATTTTGGTATTGACCTTCTGGTGATGTCCATGAGTCTTCTCCTGTGTTGTTGGAAGAGGGTGTTTGCTATGACCAGTGCGTTCTCTTGGCAAAACTCTATTAGCCTTTGCCCTGCTTCATTCTGTACTCCCAGGCCAAATTTGCCTGTTATTCCATGTGTTTCTTGACTTTCTACTTTTGCATTTCAATCTCCTATAATGAAAAGGATATCTTTTGCGGGTGTCAGTTCTAGAAGGTCTTGTAGGTCTTCATAGAACCGTTCAACTTCAGCTTCTTCAGCATTAATGGTCTGGTCATAGACTTGGATTATTGTGATACTGAATGGTTTGCCTTGGAAACGAACAGAAATTATTCTGTCGTTTTTGAGATTACATCCAAGTACTGCATTTAGGACTCTTTTGTTGACTATGATGGCTACTCCATTCCCGCTAAAGAATTCTTACCCACAGTACTAGGTATAATGGTCTGCTGCTGCTGCCACTAAATCGCTTCAGTTGTGTCTGACTCTGTGTGACCCCACAGACAGCAGCCTACCAGGCTCCCCCATCCCTGGGATTCTCCAGGTAAGAACACTGGAGTGGGTTGCCATTTACTTCTCCAATGCATGAAAGTATAAAGTGAAAGTGAAGTCGTTCAGTTGTGTCCTACTCTTCACGACACCATGGAGTGCAGCCCACCAGGTTCTTCCATCCATGGGATTTTCTAGACAAGAGTACTGGAGTGGGTTGCCATTGCCTTCTTCAGATATAATGGTCATCTGAATTAAATTCACCCATTCCAGTCCATTTTAGTGTGCTGATTCCTAAAATGTTGATGTTCCCTCTTGCCATCTCCTATTTGACCACTTTCAATTTGCCTTGATTTGTGGAACTAACATTCCAGGTTCCTACACAATATTGCTCTTTAGAACATCAGACTTTACTCCTACTACCAGTCACATCCACAACTTGGTGTTGTTTTTGCTTTGGCTCCATCTCTTCATTCTTTCTGTAGTTATTTCTCCACTGATCTCCAGTAGCAATCTTCACCTAGTAGCCATCAATTAGTTTCAAGTAACTACCAAAACGTCACAAATAGCTTCCACCCTCTACATAGTGACAGTATGTTAATGTTTTGCTGATACTAACTTCAATAATTTAAGAAGTGTTGTTCAAATTTTAAGTACAAGAATCTGTTGTTTACAATTCATGGCTAATTAATTAGTATTTGAAAGACTTTAATCAAAAGCCCACACTTCAGCAAGTCATTCAATTAGTGTTACCTAAATTTGCACTAGAGAATTTGTTAATTTATCAAAAGAAATGGTGAAAATAAATTTTCATTTGCAAAATGAGTATCATACATGATAGATGATTGGTTAAATATAATGCACAGGTGAGTGGGAGAGAGGCAAGATAAGAGAAAAAGATTAAGATCTATAAACTATTATGCTAGGTCTGGATATTATACAATTCATGGCAAATAGATGGGGAAACAATGGAAACAGTGACAGCCTTTATTTTGGGGGGCTCCAAAATCACTGCAAATGATAACTGCAGCCATGAAATTAAAAAACACATGCTCCTTGGAAGAAAAGCTATGACCAACCTAGACAGCATATTAAAAAGCAGAGACATTACTTTGCCAACAAAGGTCCGTCTAGTCAAAGCTATGGTTTTTCCAGTAGTCATGTATGGATGTTACAGTAAGTATATGAAGAAAGCTGAGCACCGAAGAATTGATGTTTTTGAGCTGTGGTATTGGTGAAGACTCCTGAGAGTCCCTTGGACTGTAAGGAAATCCAACTTGCCCATCCTAAATGAAATCAGTCCTGAATATTCATTGGAAGGACTGATGTTGAAGCTGAAACTCCAATACTTTGGCCACCTGACGTAAAGAACTGACTCATTTGAAAAGACCCTGATGCTGGGAAGGATTGGGGGCAGGAGGAGAAGGGGATGACAGAGGATGAGATGGTTGGATGGCATCACTGACTCGATGGACATGGGTTTGGGTAAACTCCGGGAGTTGGTGATGGACAGAGAGGCCTGGCGTGCTGCAATTCATGGGGTTGCCAAGAGTCGGACACGACTGAGCAACTGAGCTGAACTGAAGAGGATAAAAGACTGAGACTTCATCTAGCTTAGCTTAACATGGCTTTAACTATTTTTGTATCTTTTTATGACCACAGAAAACTTTAATCTGAAACTTACTATCATGGCAACATACCTGCTGGTAGTGAGATTCTAGAAGAGGAAAATTGTAGATCCCAACTACTTCAAATTTTTGGCAGCTGCTAAACTGACTTGGGCAATTTGTAACAGCAACAATGATTCTCATTCTTGGAAACTTCTAAAGAATACTTTTACCTGAAAGTCTCCCAAGAGATTCTCATTAGTGGATCTGGTGTGTGGTCTAAGCATTGGAATTTTTGGAAAGTCTGTAGTAATTTTATTGGGCAATCAAATTGAGAACCACTGTCACATTGCCTTCCCTATTATAGCAGTTTTCCTATAACATTTCCTCTTTTTGCAAGTCCTGGTCTCTCTCCATTTTTCAATATTTGAGCAACTTTCACCTATTTATTGGGAAATTGAGAATATTCTATGACAACACTTTAATTTCCTTTTTTCCCTTCTTCAAGTTTCTCTGTCTCCACCCATCTAAATATCTTTCTATGTAAATGGGAATGTCTCTTCCTTGCTAGGGTAAATTGACTTATTGCTGTTCCTTTGAAGCCATCTGCTACATTTTCTTGCACAGTGTTTCTTAAAATTTGGTTCCAAGGTTCTTGCATAGTGATATTACCAAGTATCAGTATCACTTGAGAGGTTTCTAAAAATACAGAATCACATGTACCATTCCAGACCTGCTGAATCAGATCTGTATTTTAAACATGCTTTTGAGGTCATCTGTATGCACTTACGGAGAAGGCAATGGCACCCCACTCCAGTACTCTTGCCTGGAAAATCCCATGGGCGGAGGAGCCTGGTAGGCTACAGTCCATGGGGTCGCTGAGAGTCGGGCACGACTGAGCGACTTCACTTTCACTTTTCCCTTTCATGCACTGGAGAAGGAAATGGCAACCCACTCCAGTATTCTTGCCTGGAGAATCCTAGGGATGGCGGAGCCTGGTGGGCTGCCGTCTGTGGGGTCGCACAGAGTCGGACACGACTGAAGCGACTTAGCAGCAGCAGCTGCAGCAGTATGCACTTAAAGTTTGATGATCATTTCTCTGGGGTAGTACTCTACCAAGTAGCTATTAATTGCATCTCTATTCTCTCTTGGCTGACTCTCTTTGACTAAAAAATAAAAACAAATAAACATTCTCATCAATACCTTCTTCCCCCTGAAACAATGTAAACACCATCCCTCAGCCCTCTGAAAACCTCAAACCACAGTTCTCAACAATGCATGTAAACATCCATTGACTCATTTTGAAAAATTCATTCAATACTAAAGTATTGATTGTGCCAGGTACTGTTAATACTTCAGAAATGCAATACAGAGCAAAAAGGGCATGGGATTTGCCTCCAAGTATAAACTATAGGAGACATATAATTAAACACATAATTAAAATAGAGTATGATTTATTCCTAAAATGGGAGGAAGCATAAGGTACTGTGCATGCACAGCAAGGCAATCATATCCAGGTTAGTTTTGGAAGATGTGTGACAGGAAATGATACTTAAAATGCAGGATGAGCAAAGAAAAACAAGTAAAGTTGAGAGGAAGAGCAGTATGATCCAAAGTGTTAGGAATAAAGGGCAGAGAAGAATTAATGGCACATTTACATGCTTGAAGATCTGAAAGAAAGCAAGGATATTTGTCCCTTCCTTAGTTTTCAGGGGATAATCTATATTATCTCAATGTTTTTATCTTCCAGTCATTCCTTGATTCCTTTCAATCTGTCTTCTGATACCAACACTCTGCTTAACCTCTCACTCAGCATTACCAATGCCCTACTCATTGTAAAATGATATGGACTTTTTTTCCATCTTCATTCCCTTGACACATCTGTGTAGTAGAGTTTCTGGTTGGCAAAATTTCAAATCTCTGTCTCCTTCCTAATAGAGTTGGATCAGAAACTCACTTTTTATCAGATTATTTGTTATTTAAAGAGTAACTGAATAATTCCTCTTAGTTTTATTACAGCAAGACCACAATGTACTTATTGCTTAGAGAAAAGCTTAAATTTTTTGCCCCACTTTAAGTTCCTTGCCAAGCATTTGATTAGTGGGCAGCAAGTAGCTACATTTTCTGTTAAAATGATCAAGATAATATATGCAAATGATTAACTCTAATTAAGTGGGGATAATAAAGTGATGGCCTTGTCTTTCATCTTTCTCCACTTCAACACTGAACTACAGAGAAAAACATTTTAAACCATTTTTATTTCAGTTACTTTTTAAGCTTCCTTTGTAACTCTAAATAAAAGGCTTATATCTTTTTGCCACAATTTATTGAAAATATACAACTCAGTAATTTCCTGAAAAGACACATGAAGTTTAAACTATTTGCCACATCTTTGTCTTCCTTCTCCCCTTTTGAATTTTATAGCTATACCAGTTTTTTTCCTAACATTTAGTTACACTTGAAATTCAAGTCATAGGCTTCCCTGCTATTTCTTCTCCCATCAATATTTGACTTACATCTTGTTTCTGTAGTTCTTATTTTTGAGATTTTAGAGACTTTTTGGTCCCTCCACTTCCCTTCCCATTTATTCTTACTCTTGCTAACATGGATTTACTCATTTGCTAAGTTGTGCCCGACTCTATGCTGCCCCATGGGTTCTAGCCCACCAAGATGCCTGTCCATAGAATTTTCCAGGCAAGAATACTGGAGTGGGGAGCCATTCCCTTCTCCATGTTAATATGGACAACTGTTACCACATTATGAACATTTATAATCTGTCCTGTAAGAGAATTAACTTTTCAATACATTACATGTAGGCTTACTCTAAAAGTTGAGAGCTGTATTAGCCACATTATTAATATTAATGTACACACATATGGATCTTCACAAAACCCAGTTTCCTTCTCAGTAATTCCAATATCCAGATAATTCAGGTGGTTTTTAAAAATGAAATATTTCTAGTTGCAATAGACTCAATTATCACAGCCAGCTTTTTTACCACAAATTCTAAAAATTTTATAATCATACAATTTATTTTGATTTGTTAATTCTTTGAACTTTTAATTTTACTTAAGAAATGGTCATGAGTGCTTTAGTTTCTGAATTTATTCATGTTTGAGAAGGTCCTCATGACATTAGCTTATCTAGTTATCTGTCAGCTATCTATTAATATCTATCTATCTATCTATCTATATATCTATCTACTTTTCCCAGTTTCTTAAATTGTTTCAAACTGTTTTCATCTGTCTTTTCCAAGCTAAATATATTAGAAACTCTGGGAGATAGTGGAGGACAGAGGAGCCTGGTATGCTGCAGTCCATGTAGCAGCAGAGAGCCGTACTTAGCAACTGAACAACAACAACTGTCTCTTTATCTCCATTTTTCCTTTCTTTAATATGTTTGAATACATTTAAGGTCAAATCCTTGCTTGAATTCTCCTTAATGATTATCTGCCTTCTCTTGAAAGGTATAGATGGCAGGTTGTGTGTTGGTGTCTACACAAAAATTTATGTAGTTGAAGGCATAGGAATGGGGGGTAATCTATTCTAATCTATTCTGGCCCTACTTGTAGTCCTTTTTGGAAAATCCAAGATCTGTTCTGTGTTCTGAGGAAGACAGCCACATGAAGATGAAAACTGAAGTTTCTCGGCCATAAGCTAGACAATGCTGGAGGCCATCAGACGCTGGAAGAGGCAAGAAGAGATATTCCCTAGAGGCTTTGAAGACAGCACGGCTTTACCAATATCTTGATTTTGGATTTCTTGCCTTTGGATTTCTCAGAATTGTCTGTTGCTATAAGTCACCTAAAAAAGTCTTGTGGTACTTTTATGGGAGCTCTAGGAAACAAATACAATGTTGAATTAAAAAAAAAAAATTGATGATGAATTAAAAAAAAAACTTTAAAAATAGCAGGTATTTTTTGGTTCTCTGGTATCTTTAGTTACTATCATATTTGTTTTCATGTCTTTCTCCATTGAATTTTACATAGAATTAGCTACAGTCTCTATATTTTTCCTTATATGTGACTACCACATTTTTTAAAAATAATCTTTGTCTCTAAGGTGATAATTAAATATCAATGTGCCATCATGATAGGAATTTGAAATTTCAAAAGAGAATGATAGGAATAACTCTTGGGAGGGTATCAAATAAGAATTTGCATCATTGAAACTAAAATGAAAAATGATGAAATGAATATGAGTTGGTGTCAATGTAGTTTTTCATCTATCTGTATATTTAATGCATGTCACACAAAAGTATGTTTCATTTGGACTCGGATTTCTTTCATAGTGTAACATGCAGGGCCACATTATCACAAATTATTCACTTAAGGTAATTTGTCCTTGCATTAGGTGTTAATTGGTTTTAGTTCAATCAATTGTGAAACATGTTAAAAGTGATTCTTTCAAAAAAATTATAATGAAGAATCTGAATAATTTAAATCTTAAAAATATTTAAGTGGACTCAAATTATTTCTTCAATAACATTACTTTAGTGACACTCAGATATGCTTTAAGAGTGTTTTTAGTAAAACTGAAATTTTGATGGGAGAGGCATTTCTTCCAAAATAAAAAGAGAAAGCCTTATGAAAGATAAGGCCTTCTCTGTTTTTGTCTATGATGTAGACATTGTATTTAGAGAAGCAAAAGTCACAGTTTATTTTATGACAACAGGTTTTGAAAATGCAGGTTAAATAGCCTTTGTTAGCATCAACAAGGCTCATTTGTCTACAAGACCATTAACTCTTAGGTCCCCATGGTGATGTGTAATATTTAATGGTTAAATTAAAATCTTCACATCCAACAATACCAGATATTACTGTAACTCCAATGTCAAGGATAGAGTTATGCTGCTATTCTATTCTGAAACAAAATTATTTTTAGCTTTGGAATAATTTTCCTTTAAGTTAGACTCTGTTCTAATACAAAAGCTTCTAAACTTAGTAATTCTTTGTCACTGAACTAGATGGACTTGGAATGATGAAGTGAATGAACTATACAAATTCTGAGATCTTTTCGTTGAATCAATAATGGGGGTCATCAGCTAACTTAAACACAGCCATTCCACTAGCTGTCTTTCAATCAGTGGCAATCTAGACAAGAAGAGTTAATTTTCCTCCTTAGAAATTTAACTAAAATTATTAAAATAAAAACATTGTTAGCAATGAGATTGGAGGCTAAGAAGTCATAAGATAAACAGTCAGAGCTATGAAGAGTTGTAACAAGTCAATGTTCTGAGCAAGCTGAAATCTTGTTTCAACATATACAATTATTAGGCAGAGAAAAAATATATACAGTAGAAATTGAGAAAAGCTGACATAGAATGATATGAAAAATTAAAATGTTTTGTTGAGCATCTTCAGTGATGGCCCATGAAGTGAAAATTTTAGGATAAGCATTACCATAGATTCCAGATTTATCTAGATATCTGGCTTTTCTCAATCCATGCTGTAGCTTTATTCTTCAGTGTTTTATGTCCTTGGATGTTCATATGTGCAGGTTAAGATTCTTTTGGTTACAAATAAAATAGCTTATGTAAGAATATTAATTTATTGTGAAATATTTGGGCCTATCATTGATTTTAATCCAATGAATAGTTGGGCTACCCAACATGGAAAAAGCAAGATTTTATGAAAATTCTCTTAAAATACTGCCATTTACAAGCAACCCAGCTTCCATGAACTCAAATTCTCTATCATTTAGTTTAAAATTACTAATTTGTAGAGAAAAAAATATTTGATTAGCCCAGCTTTCTTCCCCCAGATATTCTGTTATGATGCCTAGGGAAGCAAAATTACACAACAGATCAAAGACTATGGGAGTTAACTCCAGTGTTGAAGTTCGGTATTTTCAGAGAAAAGGAGCTGAAGAGATAAACTAATATGCATGCACCACAATATTTATTCTTACAACAACTTCTGATTACTTATGATAATTTGACATGTTTCTGTTGATTGTAAACAAGAGGATCAAACCACCTTAGCTATTAAATTTAAGGTATTACATGTGCTTTAATGATACATCTTCTTATCTGTCAAGGAATTATACCCAGAGCTTCTGCAGCCTATAGTTTCACTGCCCAAATCTGCTATTCACATGTTTTCTATTCTAAGTTCCCAGGAGTTTCTGAGCACATCGTGAGTGTCTGAATTATGTGACTCCAAGTGAGATGGCTGAAAACTAGGCTAACGTGTCTAGATAATTTTGCCATGGACTAAATTGTGCATGCTCAGTCGCTTGGTCGTATCTGACTCTTTGAGACCCCATGGACCGTAGGCTGTCAGGTTTCTCTGTCTATGGGATTTCCCAGGCAAAAATACTGGAGTGGGTTGCCATTTCCTTTTCCAGGGGATCTTCCCAACTGGAATTAATTACATTTTCTACGAAGAATGTACAATAACTAGACAGAGATCACAGCCTTTTTGATGGAATGACAGAATGAGAGAACTACCTACAAGTTTCCCTATAGTCCTAATCATCGTTTATTTCATAAGTCTTAACTCCCTGAGCAAATTCTTATAAAATCCCCATTCTAATTAGTTGGCTTCAACACCTGTATTCTTGAAAATCCTACCAAGCCTTACTCTTGAATATTTATTGGAATGATCTCCTTTAGGTCTGTATATACTAAGAGGCTTAGATATTTTCCAAGATGCCAACACAGACACTACCTTGGCTAATAGGGAAAGCATTTTATTTGATCTGAAAATAAAGTATGAAATGTGGCAAAATGATTAAAGAAGTTTTCTTTATATAAGAACATAAGATTAAGGAAAGTGCATTTTGCCTCATAATATTAATAATATTTCATACTTATTAGTTCATTAAGATGTCTCTTCAATGCTTCAAAGTATTAAATCTTTCTTGAGAGAAACATAAGTAGAAAGTCAAATTTTATAAACTTTAGGAAAAAAAAAAATCAAGGATTAAACACAAAAGGAAAATTCACTCTGCCTTTAATATTACGTTTTAAAATTTTAAATGCTGATTTAGCTAGTTATAAAAGACTAACCAGAAAAAGTGGCATCTGGATATAAGAAATTTATGTAAATACAGAGCTATTTCAAAAAAAGAGAGTCAAAATTTTTGACATGCTGTCATTCAAAGAGAACTCAACTGATATAATAGTTATTGCTAAGATACTAAATTAGTTTCACATGAAGATTTTAGTGTGCTAGCTTTTGGAAAAGAGATGTATTCACTGGCTTTTCACATTGTCCTCACAGTTTTTCATTACTGTAAACAGACTGTAGCAAATGTTACATTAACAAGAATTTGATTTTAGAAAACTGACAAAATAGCAGAATAATAATTAGAATGATTAGAGGAAACTAATAAAATAGTCAAAAAGTAATTTCTTCATTATGGTATTTTAAGTTAAAATAAAACATTGGTGAACATGTTTAGAGAAATACAATCAATGGTTCTCAGTAATATGACATTAATTCACTGTATAAGCCTGTTGTAGCTTGAAAATTAAGATGCTATTTTGCTAATATCCTGTGATAAGAATAACAATATTAAAATTAAGACATATTTTCATGGTGACTTAATCTTAGTATTACTTTGAAATTGACTAAAGCAACTAGAAATCCACATCATTTGTTTAAATAGACACTCTTCATTTTTCATAGACAAACAGTCATTCAAGTGGTAGGACATACAGGAAATTAAAAATTTGCTGGCTTCAAAAATAGCTTTTTAAGGCTGTCACAATTTCTGAGGTGCTTACAATTATAATTTGATTGAGTCCAAGTGTTGGAGAGAGAGGAGGTGATGGTGGGAGAAAATAAACATTTTTCAAATACTGTGTTATGCTTAAAAAAATGTATTGACTTGCTGTGTGAACTGTGAGGCATTTATACAACAGGATTTGTTCAGCAATATACCAGGTCTACTGGTTTTCAGATTAGTTCACTAGTCATCCAGTCAGGTACTTAGAGACCATTATATGGTACCAGAGAGTGGCATTATATCAGAGGAACAGTGACTGAGAGGAGAGAAAGGAAATAGCAAACATATTTTAGTAATCCCTCCAGTATCTCTAAGAACTAAGCACTTATTGAATGAATGAGGCCAGCATTTCCTGTGTCAGCATGAATTCTAAGAAGCTGTATAAAATCTGGTGTGTTTATTATTCTGGAGTAATGTTTAATGGTTGAATAAATTAAAGAAACAATGAATTAAACAAAGGTAAATACATTTCCGTGTTGTAGGACTTCATAAGTCTTTTAATAAGCTAATGGGTAATAATTTCAGAAATGAATTTATATACTTTATTGCAAACTAAAAGAGTCAATGAAAACCTTTGTCCTAGATTTTCTCTTTTGGTGAATATTTTATGTATGACAGTTTGGAACATGCTCTCCTGGACCTATTAATAATAACTGCACTGGATAAAGCCCTGATTCCAATCTTCTGACAAAGCAAGAGTTCCCTGGGCAAAGGTAAAAAACAAAAGTAGACTTACATGAAATTTTATTTTTGAAGATATTGCTAAAAGAGAAAAGGAAACTCTTTACAATATTACTTTAATTATCTCACTCAGACATTTACAAAATAAGACTTTATAGAGCTTTAATTTCATAGCAGATCCCAACTCTCGACTATAATTAATTTCTCATAATAATGAGAATATTCATTCATATTTGAAGTGATTAAAATAAGAGCCTCTTGATTAAGATTATAAACCATAATAGATTCAACTATTAGATATAAATCCACTTATTCTGATTTGTGTCTAAGAAATTAGTTGTTACTGAGAAAAGAAAAAGTTTTTTTTATCACAATAAACTTGCAGTTAAGCAAGACCTGCTCACTGAAATGTGTCACTAATGTTATTAATGTTAATTTTTGGTACTGATTTAAAATGACTATAAGGTAGTTTAGAGATAGTTCACACTGCTCCTTTCTTTCTATACTTCATTTTATCCAAGTTATTATTTATATGAAATAAAATTATGCAGAGATATATTGTCAGAACTTTTGGTATCTTTACTTATCTATGTATAATAGCACACTTTAAGAAGTAACAAAACCAAGCCAAAGAAATATAGGCATACCTCATTTTTATCGTGCTTCACTTTACTGAGCTTTGCAAATACTGCAGTTTTTATAAATTTAAGGTCAGGGTCCTTCGCTGGTGGCTCAGATGGTAAAGAATCTTCCTGCAGTGCAGAAGACTCAGGTTCAAGCCCTAGGTTCAGAAGAAACCCTGGAGAAGGGAATGGCAACCCACTCCAGTATTCTTGCCTGGAGAATCCCCATGGTCAGAGGAGCCTGGTGGGCTACAGTCTATGAGGTCACACATATGTGACCAGGGTCACATATGGGGTCAGTCTATGAGGCACACATGACTGAGCAAACAAGCACACAAGCAACCTTCAAGCAAGTTTACTTGATGCTATTTTTCCAACAGCATTTGGTCACCTAATGTCTCTGTGTCACATTTTGGTAATTATCGAATATTTCAATCTTCTTCATTATTATATTTGTTGTGTGATCTGTGATCAGTAATCTTTGATGTAACTATTGTAATTGTTTTGGGGTGCCCATCTAATGTGATGAACTTAATTAATAAATGTGTACGTTCTGATTGCTTTGTTGACCAGCCATTCCCCTCTCACTCTCTGAGGGCCTTCCCATTCTCTGAGACAAAACAATAGTAAAATTAAGCCAATTAATAACCCTACAATGGCTTCTAAGTGTTCCAGTTAGAGGAAGAGTCAATTGATGTGACAAACTTCATTGTTGTCTTTGTTATTTTTAAATATTGAAATGTTATTTCAAAATCAGTTGAGTCTAAAGAGAGTGTTCAAAGAGTTTTAGCAGTGTTTCCTGATGAAAAGTTTCCTGAGGGCACCTTTCAGATCTCATTTCTGCAGGCTATAGGTGAAGGAGTTCAGCATAGAGGTGACCATGTTGTATATCATCGTGGCTGACATGTCCCTGGCTGGTGTGTGTGGATGTGGGGTTGAAGACGCCAGTGATAGTCCCACAGAAGAGACAGACTACACAAAGGTGAGTCACAAGTGGAAAACACTTTCCATTTACCCTGAAATAGGGACACATTGTCTTATTTTAAGAGATCGCTGCAATCACCCAACCTTCAGCAATTGCCACCTTGATCAGTAAGTAGCCATCAACTAACTGATTGATCAAGCAGTGATCCGTGGGCAAGATTCTTCACCAACAAAAATGATTATGGCTCACTAAAGGCTCAGATGACAGCACTTTTAGCAATAAAGCATTTTTAAAATTAAGATATGTACATTGGTTTTTAGACATAATTCTATTGCACACTTAGTGCAATAGACTATAGTGTTGATGGAAGAAATTTTCACATATTGAGGTATAGCAAAGTCATTCTGCCTTAAACATGATTTGGCTTGAACTTTATGCTAACCAGAACAGCCTGTTTTACAAGTTGTCAAACATGGATTGTACATTTGCTTTAACCGTTGAAAAAATGCATTTAAAAATCAAAAAGAATAACTGTGGTTCAGGGTGGCCATGTCTGTAGCTTCAGACATGTTCCTGTATCACTGAGAACTTGAATTTTCTGAACTTTATTGAACTCAAGGACACCACAGCCATCCTCAAAACAATATCTGTTAGCAGCTGCCAGCTGCAACCGTGTGGTGTCAAGGTTTCTCTTTATAACTATGCAATCATTTCAGACTGCAACCAATCCTTGCTTACTAAGCATTTTTACTTCTTGCTAGCTCCAATTATAACTCTTGACAAACAATTTACGTAATTTTGCAGTTTCTACTTTTACAAGCCATCCTCATTTTATAATCCAGTGGAACACAATTCAAGTGCTTCTTGAATCTGTGTTTCCCATGTTAAAGTCTCCAGTTTGCCTCCAATAAACCTCTTCTCCAACTCTATTATAAATTGCTTCTTGATTATTTCTGTCAACAGTATAAACATAGTTTTACATGCAGTGAGAAAGCAAAAATTTACATGCAATGAGAGTCTCATGGCTATTAAAGTGGTCTAGAACCTAACACACAATGTCGCCAAAGTATGCATGTAAAAGAAATACAGACTAGAAAGGAGGAAATTTATTTGTCTCTAATTGTAAATGATATTATTGCTTATGTCAATAATCCCATGAAATCTGTGAAACAAAACAAAAAACACAGAAACAAAAAATAAACAGTGTCCGAGGACTAACAAGTGAGTGGGCTTCGCTGGCAGATCAGACAGTAAAGAATCTGCCTGCAATGCAGGAGACCTGGGTTCCATCCCTGGGTTGGGAAGATCCCCTGGAGGAGAGTATGGAAACTCACTCTAGTATTCTTGCCTGGAGAAGCCACAAGGACAGAGAGGCCTGGTGGGTTACAGTCCATGAGGTTGCAAAGAGTCAGGCATGACTGAGCGACTAAGCACAGCACAATAAGTGAGTTGGAGAAGGCTGCAGGATACAAGACCAACACTCAAAAATCAATCCATTTCTATGTGTTAACAATACACGCATATGGAACATTTGCAATCACACCAACAAAAATAAAATACTTAGGCATAACTATAATAAAGTATAATAAACATAATATGCAGAAATTTATAAAATACTGATGAAAGAAATTGTGAAAAGATCTAATAAATGAAGAGATATATCACATTTATGGTTTGGAACACAAAACATAGAAAATATGTCAATTCTCTCAGACAGGTTTAAAGCAATTTTTATAAAAAAATTCTAGCTAGTTTTATACACAGACAAAATTATTCTAAAGTTTATACATAAAGTCAAACAAACTAGAATGTAAAATCAATTTTGAAGAAGGACAATAAAGTGGAAGGAACAGCTCTCTGATCCCATTGAATATCACTCAACAACAACTAAGAACAAACTTTTGATCCCTGTAACACCTTAGATGGATCTCAAGGGAACTATACTGTATTAAAAGCCAATATCAAAAAGTAATATACTGGCTGTGATTCCATTGATACAGTATGTTTGAAATGTCAATTAGAAAAATGAAAAAGGAATTAGTGGTTGATAGGTGTCAAGATCAGGGGAGGAAGAAAGTCGCTTCGGCAATAAGCGCATAGCTGAAGGGATTCTTGTGATGAACTTTACTGTATCTTGATTAGATAGTGGCCATACAAGTCTATACATGTGATAAGTTAGAAAGAACTCAGTAGACACATACATACAAATGATAGCTTATAAAACTGAAGAAATCTGAATAAAGTCAAAGGATTATATCAGTATTAATTTTCTGGTTGTGATTCAGTACTAAAGATATGCAAAATGTTACCACTGGGAGACACTTGATGAAGAGTATACACCTTGATGTATAATCCTCTGTATTATTTTTCCAATTTTATGTAAACCTACAATTATCTGAAAAGAAAAAGTTTTTTTTTTAAGTACTAAAAGATATGGTTGTGTGCTAAGTTGCTTCAGTCGTGTCTCTTTGTGACACCATCACTGTAGCCCGTCAGGCTCCTTGGTCCATGGGATTTCCCAGGCAAGAATATTGGAGTGTGTTGCCATTTCCTCCTCCAAGGGATCTTCCCCACCCAGAGACAGAACCCTTATCTCTTATGTCTCTTGTACTGGCAAACAGGTTCTTTACCACTAGCACCACCTGGGAAGACTCAGAAATGTATTTTGTAAAAGGTGAGGTCAAGTATGAGTGTTATTTTTGGCCTTTATTATTTCAGCTAAAAGGTCTTTAAGAGAATATCATATTAGGAAAATATTTTGTGTAAAGTAAATTCTGTTATGGCAATGATGAGCTTCATCTACTTTTATAATGGACTATGATACATTCTTTGCATTGATTGCTGAGGAAGGCTCATTTATCTCTCCTTGCGATTCTTTGGAACTCTGCATTCAAATGGGAATATCCTTCCTTTTCTCCTGAGCTTTTAGCTTCTCTTCTTTTCACAGCTATTCGTATGGCCTCCTCAGACAGCCAATGCAAAGAAATAGAGGAAAACAACAAAATGGGAAAGACTAGAGATCTCTTCAAGAAAATTACAGATACCAAGGGAACATTTCATGCAAAGATGGGCTCAATAAAGGACAGAAATGGTATGGACCTAACAGAAGCAGAAGATATTAAGAAGAGGTGACAAGAATACACAAAAGAACCGTACAAAAAAAGATCTTAATGACCCAGATAATCACGATGGTGTGATCGCTCACCTAGAGCCAGACATCCTGGAATGTGAAGTCAAGTGGGCCTTAGAAAGCATCACTACGAACAAAGCTAGTGGAGGTGATGGAATTCCAGGTGAGTTATTTCAAATCCTAAAAGATGATGCTGTGAAAGTGCTGCACTCAATATGCCAGCAAATTTGGAAAACTCAGCAGTGGCCACAGGACTGGAAAAGGTCAGTTTTCATTCCAATCCCAAGAAAGGCAATACCAAAGAATGCTCAAACTACCGCACAATTGCACTCATCTCACATGCTAGTAAAGTAATGCTCAAAATTCTCCAAGCCAGGATTCAGCAATATGTGAACCGTGAACTTCCAGATGTTGAAGTTGATTTTAGTAAAGTCAGAGGAAGCAGAGATCAAATTGCCAACATCCTCTGGATCATCAAAAAAGCAAGAGAGTTCCAGAAAAACATTTACTTCTGTTTTAATGACTATGCCAAAGTCTTTGACTGTGCGGATCACAATAAACTGTGGAAAATTCTTAAAGAGATGGGAATACCAGACTACCTGACCTGTCTCTTGAGAAATCTGTATGCAGGTCAGGAATCAACAGTTAGAACTGGACATGGAACAACAATGGGTTCCAAACAGGAAAGGGAGTACGTCAAGACTGTATATTGTCACCCTGCTTATTTAACTTATATGCAGTGTACATCATGAGAAACGCTGTACTGGAAGAAGCACAGGCTGGAATCAAGTTTGCCAGGAGAAATATCAATAACCTCAGATACGCAGATGACACCACCCTATGGCAGAAAGTGAAGAGGAACTAATAAGCCTCTTGATGAAATTGAAAGAGGAGAGTGAAAAAGTTGACTTAAAGCTCAACATTCAGAAAACTAAGATCATGGCATCTGGTCCCATCACTTTATGGGAAACAGATGGGGAAACAGTGGAAACAGTGGCTGACTTTATTTTGGGGGGCTGTAAAATCACTGCAGATGGTGATTGCAGCCATGAAATTAAAAGATGGTTACTCCTTGGAAGGAAAGTTATGACCAACCTAGACAGCATATTAGAAAGCAGAGACATTACTTTGTCAACAAAGATCAATCTAGTCAAGGCTATTGTTTTTCCAGTATTCACGTATGGATGTGAGAGTTGGACTATAAAGAAATCTGAGTGCTGAAGAATTGATGCTTTTGAACTGTGTTGTTGGAGAAGGCTCTTGAGAGTTCCTTGGACTGCAAGGAGATCCAACCAGTCCATCCTAAAGGAGATCAGTCCTGGGTGTTCATTGGAAGGACTGATGTTGAAACTGAAACTCCAATACTTTGGCCACCTGATGCGAAGAGCTGACTCATTGGAAAAGACCCTGATGCTGGGAAGGATTGGGGGAAGGAGGAGAAGGGGAGGACAGAAGATGAGATGGCTGGATGACATCACCGACTCGATGGACATGAGTTTGTGTAAACTCCGGGAATTGGTGATGGACAGGGAGGCCTGGCATACTGCTGTTAATGGGGTCGCACAAAGTCGGACACGACTGAGAGACTGAACTGAACTGGTGATACATTCTCATTCATTTTTAGAATTAGATTACCTCTGGAGACTTTTTGGGAAGATCCCCTGGAGGAGGAAATGGCAACCCACTCCAGTGTTCTTTCCTGGAGAATACCATGGACAGAGGAGCCTGGTCGGCTACAGTCCATGCAGTTTCAAAGAATTGGACATGACTAAAGCGACTTAGCAAACAGAATTGGAGATGTGGTTTTTTGAGACTTCTCTAGTCTCTCGTAAATCTGGACAGACCTACTGTGTTTTATTCTTGTATTTACTTTCTGCTTCTCAAAGTGAGTGATTGCCACAGGTGGCTTATTATACTTGATTGCTATTCTACTGGATTTCATTCTTTGTCTTTGGAAAATTCCAGGAGTGCCTCACTTTTCCTCATGTTATTTAAATAGCAATGGGTTTCACCACAGTCATATATTCTATATTGAAGTTCTCATTTCATTTACATTAATACTTATTCTATATAATGAATATTTTT
Organism: Giraffa tippelskirchi; assembly: GCF_054371585.1. Taxonomy (NCBI): domain Eukaryota; kingdom Metazoa; phylum Chordata; class Mammalia; order Artiodactyla; family Giraffidae; genus Giraffa; species Giraffa tippelskirchi. The sequence goes on from NC_137277.1 coordinate 71,114,774, forward strand.
CCCCCTGTGGTGAAACAACTCTGAATTAGGATAAACTTTGTGTATTTCCACTCATTCTCTAGCACAATTTTAAACTGATCTAAAAGAATGTCTACATTATTTTATTTGAAAAAATTTACATCTTCAGATATGCCTTAAAATAGAAAAATATTTAATTTAAAATGACAAGCTTAAAATATATATTTTCCTTCCCAATTGCAAAATTATAGTTAGAAAAATATTGAGTAAATAAAAATCATTCTTAAGCCCCCTCATTCAGAGAAAACTACTACTAAGATTCTAAAAGCAATCAACATATTTTGTAATACATACATACATATGTGTATGTATGTATGTGTTGTTACTGCTGCTGCTAAGTCGCTTCAGTCGTGTCCAACTCTGTGCGACCCCATAGACGGCAGCCCACCAGGCTCCCCCATCCCTGGGATTCTCCAGGCAAGAATACTGGAGTGGGTTGTCATTTCCTTCTTCAGTGCATGAAAGGGAAAAGTGAAAGTGAAGTTGCTCAGTCGTGTCCGACTGTTAGTGACCGCATGGACTGTAGCCAACTGGCTCCTCCATCCATGGGATTTTCCAGGCAAGAGTACTGGAGTGGGGTGCCATTGCCTTCTCCAGTATATATATGTGTGTGTGTATATATATATAAAGAGAGAGAGAGAGATGATACAGAGGATAGATTCTATTACATAAATTTTAGCTTGGCTTTAAAATTTTAATAACATATTATCACATACTTTCTCATGTTGATAAATAGACCACTATAAAATGATTTTTAAATGTGCAATCAATATGCAAATAACAACACATATATAACCAAAATAATAACAAATTTACATGGCGTGCCAGTTTTTGCTACTTTAAGGAGTGCTCTATGGAACGTCTTTGTTCATACATTTAATTCGTAGTATGAATTCATTAAGATAAGTGATAATTAAAATAAATAATATTTATTTGCAAGATTATTTTAAAATTAGTATATTTTCTTATGCCTTACAAATACTTAGATATTAAGAAAACATTTCAAAATTTTTCATACTAGATAATTAATAACTGATTAAAAATACATTACAAAGAAGAAAAGGAAAGATAAATCGATTTGAATGCAGAGTTCTGAAGAATAGCAAGGAGAGATAAGAAAGCCTTCTTCAGTGATCAAGGCAAACAAATAGAGGAAAACAATAGACTGGGAAGGAATAGAGATCTCTTCAAGAAAATTAGAGATACCAAGGGAACATTTCATGCAAAGATGGGCTCAATAAAGGACAGAAATGATATGGATCTAACAGAAGCAGAAGATATTAAGAAGAGGTAGCAAGAATACACAGAAGAACTGTACAAAAAAGATCTTAATGACCCAGATAACCATGACGGTGTGATCACTCACCTAGAGCCAGACATCCTGGAATGTGAAGTCAAGTGGGCCTTAGAAAGCATCACTACGAACAAAGCTAGTGGAGGTGATGGAATTCCAGGTGAGTTATTTCAAATCCTAAAAGATGATGCTACGAAAGTGCTGCACTCAATATGCCAGCAAATTTGGAAAACTCAGTAGTGGCCACAGGACCAGAAAAGATCAGTTTTCATTCTAATCCAAAAGACAGGCAATGACAACGAATGGTCAAACTACCGCACAATTGCACTCATCTCATACGCTAGCAAAGTAATGCTCAAAATTCTCCAAGCCAGCCTTCAACAGTATGTGAACCATGAACTTCCAGATGTTCAAATTGGATTTAGAAAAAGCAAGGAACCAGAGATCAAATTACCAACATCTGCTGAATCATCAAAAAAAGCAAGAGAGTTCCAGAGAAACATCTACTTCTGCATTATTGACTATGCCAAGCCTTTGACTGTATGGATCACACAAACTCTGGAAAATTCTTAGAGAGATGGGAATACCAGACCACCTTACCTGCCTCCTGAGAAATCTGTATGCAGGTGAAGAAGCAACAGTTAAAACTGGACGTGGGACAACAGACTGGTTCCAAATTGAGAAAGGACTACGTCAAAGCTGTATATTGTCACCCTGCTTATTTAACTTATATGCAGAGTACATCATGTGAAATGCTGGGCTGGCTCAAGCACAAGCTGGAATCAAGATTACTGGGAGAAATATCAATAACCTCAGGATACACAGATGACACCACCCTTAGGGCAGAAAGCGGAGAACAAAAGAGCCTCTTGATGAAAGTGAGAGAGGAGTGTGGAAAAGTTGGCTTAAAACTCAACATTTATATAACTAAGATCATGGCATCTGGTCCCATCACTTTATGGCAAATAGATGGGGAAACAGTAGAAACAGTGACAGATTGTATTTTTTTGGGCTCCAAAATCATTTCAGACGGGGACTGCAGCCGTGAAATTAAGAGATGCTTGCTCCTTGGAAGAAAAGCTATGATCAACCTAGACAGCATATTAAAAAACAGACACATTACTTTACCAACCAAAGTCCATCTAGCCAAAGCTATGGTTTTTCCAGTAGTCCCGTATGGATGTGACAGTTGGACTACAGAGAAAGCTGAGCCCCATAAATTGATGCTTTTGAATGTGGTGTTGAAGACTCTTGAGAGCCCCTTGGACTGCAAGGAAATCCAACCAGTCCATCTTAAACGAAATCAGTCCTGAATATTCATTGGAAGGACTGATGCTGAAGCTGAAACTCCAAAACTTTGGCCACCTGATGCGAAGTAGTGACTCATTTAAAAAGACACTGATGCTGGGAAAGATTGAAGGCGGTAGGAGAAGGGAATGACAGAGGATGAGATGGTCGGATGGCATCACTGATGTGATGGACATGAGTTTGAGCAGGCTCTGGGAGTTGGTGATGGACAGATAAGCCTGGCGTGCTACAGTCCATGGGGTCGCAAAGAGTTGGACAAGACTGAGTGACTGAATTGAAAAATACATTAAAAATAAACTCTGATTAAAAATACATCACTTTTCCTTTTTGTCAGATACATTTTCTAGGCCATGACAAGTCATGAAGGAGTGAATACATGAATGAATTAAAGACACATTTTTCTACCTTATTGAGTACCATAATTTGAGTTGGCTAGCCTTATCTTTATGCTGCATTTTCCCAACACTTTATTGTAGCTCTCTGGCCCATCATTTAAACTAGCTCTCCCATTACGTATTTTCTTTTCTTTTCTTTAACTGGTTTTCTACCCTACATGAATATGGCTTCTAACTTTTATCATATTCTTTCAACTTCTAGTTTGAAACTCAAGTTGATTCTTAAAAAGAGCTTTGAAAGACAAAAAAGTGAAACTCTGAATATGAATATATTTGACCATCAAATATCTCTTTGATTTTCAATATTTTTCCCCCCTCAGACCACTTTCACATACACAAAGACTGTATAGAAAATAGTCTCACATTGCGAACAAGCTATTTTAATATATAGCAAGATAACTTACTACAGAAAAATGTTAATGACAGACTTTCATTGTAAGAATGTGACAAGATAATAGTTGCACATGTAAATGTGGAAAGATTTTATTTCAAGATCTCAAAAAAGGCAATAATTTCACTCCCATTAGTTCCCTCCTTTCTGTTTTCACTATCATCATTTAGATTCAGGGCTTGTTTCTGCACAGAATAATGACCTGTTTTGCTTCCATTTCTGTCTATTTCACCCTGCACAAGAATACAAGGTTACTCTTTCTTAAGTAGAACTCTAATAACTTCAGCCATCTGCTAAAATCAAACAAAACAGAAACTGCCGTACCTTCCATTGCCCATAGTTTAACTTGTTAGGCTGCATTTTAAGGCGCTCAGTGATCTGGCTTCCAACTGTTTTCCAGATTCATCTCTCTTTATTCTTCACTGATGCTGTGCTACAGTCAGCCTGGACACCTGGATGTTTCCTTAACACAACATGAATGGTTCTACTTTTTAAACTCTCTTTACTCTGTTTTATTTTACCTTTTCTTGATTTCTTGACTTCAACCATTCTTTAAAATGCCACCTCATTCATAAAGCTTTCTGTGAGACAAACCATCAGTTACAGTCACTTACTGCTTTCTTGAATCTCCATGATAGTTTAGCATATTCTACTTTTAATGAACTGTGAAATAATAAGAAATATATTTCTTATATATTTCCTGGTTTCTGACACACACAGCTCCTAAGACCTTTGTAATTTCCTAAATGATAAGAGCCTCTGACATTGAAATCCTAAATCCTTTGGAATTTTCTGGGTGATAGAAATTTTTTTTGTTTAAATGAGGTGACTCTTGATGGGTTTCTCACTGAAGGCTGGTCACCAGAAAGCCTATCTAAGACATGATTAGGTGCTTGTAAGTTTTAGTTGCCCCCTATTCCCCCGCCATTTTCCAAAGAAGGGAGAAGGGCTGAAAACAGTTAACAGGTTTCCCTCATAGCTCAGTCCGTAAAGAATCTGCCTGCAATGCAGGAGACCTGGGTTCGATTCCTGGGTCAGATCTTTCCAGATTCCTGGAATGATCCCCTGGAGAAGGAAATGGCAACCCACCAGTATTCTCGCCTGGAAAATCCCATGGACAGAGGAGCCTATCAGGCTACAGACCATGGGATCGCAAGAGCTGGACACGACTTAGTGACTAAACCATCAGTGGATCATATCTAAGTGATGAAGCCTCCATAAAATTCCTAATAGTTTGCATTTAGGGAGCATCTGCATTGCTGAACCCATGGATGTGCTGGGAGAGTGGATTTCCCATATACTTGGTGCTACACATCTCTTTCATCTGAATAATTCTCGAGTTATAACCCCTTTTTAAATAAATAAATTGGTAATATAATAAATAAAATGTTTTCCTGTGTTCTCTGAGTGCCTCTACCACATTAATTAAACCCAGGAAGCTTCATGGGAACCTCCAATTTGTAGCCAGTGGATCAGAAGCAAAGACAACAATCTGGACTTGCAACTGACATCTGAAGTCAGGTGGAAAGTGGGTGGGGGCACAGTCTTGTGGGGCTGAGCCCTTGATCTGCAGGATTTAATGGTAAATCCAGGTAGATACTGTCAGAACTGAATTACATTGTGGGACACCAGCAGGTGTTACAGTATTGTTTGATGTGTGGAAAACCTACACACCTGGCATCAGAAATATTCTGTTTAAAGGAGAAAGAGCTTTTCCAATAGATAAATGAACAACAAACAGCCAGATCATAAAATTATGGAAATGATAAGAAGTATTTCATTGCTCTCTCTATTCAAGAAACCACTGTACTGTAGACACCTTGACATCAGGAACCGTGGTTTACCTTGCACTGCTCCTTGCTTGTGCCAGCCCTGTCCCCCTTATAATTACCATATTATTTTGTACAAAGTAAGAATTGCTGAATTGAACAGAATCGGTCAAAATATTTTGAATTGTTATTCCACTTTGCCTCAGAATTAAAGCTACCATTTTCTTTCCTCACTATATGAGCTCACTATTAAGTTTAAGACGTGAATTTTAAAGCTTGATAGGTGGTAGGTCTCTGAACAGAGCACTGTGGCCTTGGGTTCCCACTGGCATTTGGATTTGGCAAAACCTAAAGATGCCAGACTGTACTTTTCCACCTGCTGTTCCAGCTGCGGGCTTGATGTTGGATTTTAAATCTGAGCCAAACAAGTAGGAAACTTGCCTTAAAATTCAAACAAACTTCAGTAATGTCAGCATGAACCACCTCAAATTTCTTCTTTGGAGATATTACTATTATTAAAAATAACATTCGCCAAAACACTATATTTCATTTTAAAAAATAACTTAGAAGGCAGGCTCAGGAATATGATTGTCAAAATGTTGACGCCAAACCAGAGATTTTAGAAAATAACAATTGTAGCTTGTGCTTAATTTCCATCAATGGTCTCAAAATCTGGAGTGGAAATTCTTGAAAAAAAAGCATCAAGTTGACTAAGAGGGCTAATATTTGCATAGGTCCAAGTAGTTATTTTCTCATAAAAGCAGTTAAACTTTAAAAATGAGTACATTGATCCAGCAATTATTTTTTCCAGAACTTTTTCCTGAATTTTAACTTTTTAAAACATTTAGAGTTCCTTTAGTATTTAAAAAGAGGCTGGAGATGTAGCATTTACAACAATTTGGAGATGATGGTAACTTTAAAACAAAAAGACAAGAAGCCTGTAGAAAAGTTCAGACAATAAAAACCATGAGAACCATAGATAACACATGTCCAGCCATTCAACATAGCCCATTAAAAAGTGATTACAGAGTCATAGAAAAGGATGCACTTTGACTAAATGGGAGCTTTGTAATGATCCAAGCTACTGTCTTCCTAATCTTTGCAGTGGCCTACTAGAGTAAGAGAGAAGTGATCTTTTGCATATCACAAACATCTCTTGAGAAAACATCTGCTCTTTTCCATTTGTCTGCAATTTAATGGTGTCATAATGCAGAATATCACACTGAACAATGACCTCTTTCCTCTTACACAGTTACGCAGATGCTAGAATAAATGATCAACATAGAATCATATTGTGTCTAATGTCTCAGAGCAATGGGAATAAGGGCAACCAGTATTACCTAATGATGAATAATAAAGCAAGCTGTTTAAACTTTCAAGAGTTTCTTGATCAACCTACAAGGCAGAAATACAACTATGACTCTCATATTTTGAGTCATAATTCCAGAGGAATCCAATATAAGAAATAGCTCTGGATTTTCTCTTTCTTTATCTTCTTCATTCGTGTCCTTGAATGTAAGTAACAAATTACCTTGAATACTATTTCAATCTTTAATATTTTCTATTAATGGAGTTTTCAAACTCAGAAGAGAAAGAATATACTAACTCATTATTTAAACAAAATTGTCTAAATAGGCATCAATCACTCCTCTTTGTTATTGATGATTACCCAGAGACCCTGTATGCATGATGAGCTGTATAGGAAATAATAAATTATTTCTCTCTTTCAGAAAGTAAATTCATTCATTCATTAAAAAAACATTGTTTAGTGGCCATTATACAGCAGATATGTTAGATTCCAGGGATACAAAAAAGATGAATACTGAATTCCTGTTTTCTAGTAGCTTAGCCTCTCAAGGAAGCTGGCAAGTATTAATACATTAATAAAGAAGTCTGATGAGGGAGAATGAAGCCAAAGGAGAGAGTTTTAGTTTTGAGAACATTCAGGAGAAACAAGTAGAGCTGGCTTTATTTTAATGTTCCTTTCTTCTCGTATTTAAGATTGCATGTTTATTTCACAACTTCCTTATTTAAAAAATTCTGCATCCATTTAATGATAGCATTTATAAAGAGTTGAAAGAACAAGAGGAAAGTGGTTTTTCAGTTGGGTGGGACATCAAATGTGAAGATGCATGGAGGGTAATAAATATATTTTGTGGGCTGTACTTCAGATTTGTAAATTCAGAATATTGACAAGGCCAAGAGAGTTGCTAACTCTAGAAAAACTAAGACAGAGTGCCTATTAACTCACCATGGGAGCATTCTTTGCAGCTCTCAGAATACAAGCTATTCTCTCACCTCCAAATCACTGCTCTCCCAATAGCAGAGCATCTCAGAGGCCAAACCAGCAAAGAGGTGAATGAACACAGTGGATATGGAAAGAGAGAAAAGAGAGCTGACTAGTCATAAGGTATATTTTATCCAGGCAGCAAAGAAATCTTAAATAATTGTATCTGCCTCAGATCAGAAAATTCTCCTTTAATCCTAGAATGATTATGATCTTCATATTTTGTACACAGGTTAAAAACTGGCAGATTCTCCAATCCCTGACTTCATTTTCCTAGTTAATACTGGATCATTATCTTCTAGGTGACGGTGTGGTCAAAGAAGGTGATAGGTATGTTAACAGAGAAGGTTATGTAGAAGAGTGAGGGCAAAGGAATGGGTATTGAGAGTTTATTAGAAACAAATAAATATTGGCATTTTGATAAAGCTCCTTTCACTGAGCTTTTTTTTTTCCTTCAGATAAGTTTCAGTAGAACTGATTATGTTTATGATAAACTCCATCAATTTCTAGAATAGATTAAGCTACAGAATCATTTGTTATTATGAATAGACTAAAACGTCGTATTGCTGAGACTGCCATAGTCACTTGGAAGCTTTTTCTTCATCTATTTTCTCTTTATTGTTTGGGGGGCTCATTTCCATGAATAGCTCATTGCACTTGGTAGCTATTATTCTTGATATCATCATTCAGTGTGTCATAGTTAGAGGAATGTCTTATTTGCTGCAAACAGGTTTTATGACAGACATGTATGTTATATTGACATTGCTCTCATTCCATTTACATTTACTGTATGCATGTTGTATGCAATCTGCCATGGTGGAATTGGCTTGAGTTTACACTATACATTGTGTACTTTCCTGGTATTCTTTGGTCTGATTTTGATTGATATGTTCATTTAAAAATAGACATTGGAATAAGAGTTTTTTGAATGACATGGAATCTAATAAATTCTGAACTTCTATAAAGAAGACATTAGGTTAATTCCTGCTTCTGCCTCAACACAATGTCTAAACTTGAACAAATATCCACATTTTCTAGATTTCAGAATTTTTACAAAAGAGAAGAACCTGGATCATCTATCTCTAAGCTATCTTTCTATAGCAAAAATATATCCTAAATTCTATTATAAACCACATCATGATGTTGTGTGGAAAATCATAAAGTATTGGGCAGAAGTATCGGTAGAGTTCCTGGAAAGATGACAGCTAAAGAACTCTGAACTTAATTAAAGGCATGGGTAATGGAGAAGACACAATCATTCTGAATATAAATATAAAGAAGGCAAATAAGTTAAAAGACTTCTTGTTTAGTTTTTTGAGTCTTTGGGATAGTTCCTTGGGCAAAGATTTCTATCACCACAGTCATGGGTTGAATCCTTGAAACCTAATCCCTATACGTCAAGAACTCTTTCAACTCACCTTTCTCCTCCATACTCAGTGATCATTTCAGAATTATACTATTCTAAGCCTTAGTATTAGAAATTCAGTAAGTTCTTGACTTTGAAAAGTTCATATATATAAATATAAAGTATTTATTGGAAACTTAAAATGTGAGTATTACGTTTACCTCTTGATGCCAAATTAGAAGACAAATGTAAATATTTTATTCAAATTATGAAAATGACTGAGCATACTACTAAATATTAATAAATATTTGTAGTAGGTATTGGAGAAGACAATGGCAACCCACTCCAGTACTCTTGCCTGGAAAATCCCACGGACGGAGGAGCCTGGTGGGCTGCAGTCCGTGGGGTCGCGAAGAGTCAGACACGACTAAGTGACTTCACTTTCACTTTTCACTTTCATGCATTGGAGAAGGAAATGGCAACCCACTCCAGTGTTCTTGCCTGGAGAATCCCAGGGACGGGGGAGCCTGGTGGGCTGCCATCTATGGGATCGTACAGAGTCAGACACGACTGAAGTGACTTAGCAGCAGCAGCAATAGGTATTAGATTTAAAGCTATTTGGTTTAAAAGTTGAACTACACTAAATAATTTCTTAGAGATGCCTTCTATCTGTCTGAAGAAAACCTTTAAATGTAAGGACAAAGTCCTCTTTTTCAAGAAAATTAATTCAATAATCATCACATATAAGTGTGAGTAAGAAAGGAAGAAAATTATTTACTTTTGTATAAATTATCTTAAGCTTAATTACAGCAATTTGTAGACAGAAAATTTACATTAATAGATTTTACTTAGTGTGACTTAGAACAGATTGTGACATAAATTGAAAAAAATGCACAATTTCACTAAAACTTTTATTGGTCTATCTCAACCCAAGTTGGGGTTTTCCCAATGGCTCAGCAGGGAAAGAATCCACCTGCAATGCAGGATACATGGTAGACATGGGTTTGATTCCTAGGTTGGGAAGACACCCTGGAAGAAGAAATGACAACTTACTCCAATATTCTTGCCTGAAAAATCCCATGGACAGAGAAGCCTTGTGGGCCACAGTCTAAAGGGTTGCAAAGAGTTGGACATGACTAAACATGAAGATGCAGACATCCCTAATTAGGAGAAACATAATGAAACACATCACAAATGAAGCTAGTGGAAATGATGGAATTCTAGCTGAGCTATTTAAAATCCTAAACGATGATGCTGTTAAAGTGCTGCGGTCAATATGTCAGCAAACTTGGAAAACTCAGCAGTGGTCACAGAACCAGAAGAGGTCAGTTTTCATTCCAATTTCAACGAAAGGCAATGCCAAGAACGTTCAAACTACTGTACAATTGTGCTCATTTCATATGCTCAAAATCCTTCAAGCTAGGTGTCAGCAGTACATGAATCAAGAATGTCCAGATATAAAAGCTGAATTTAGAAACAGCCGAGGAACCAGAGATAAAATTGCCAACATTCATTGCCTCATAGAGAAAGCAATGGAATTCCAGTGAAGGAGAAATTCTGCTTCATTGAGTACGCTAAAGCCTTTGACTGTGGATCACAATAAACTGTGGAAAATTCTTAAAGAGATGGGAATACAAGACCACCTTACCTGTCTCCTGGGAAATCTGTTTATGGATCAAGAAGCAACAGTTAGAACTGGACATGGAACAACTGACTGATTCCAGATTGGGAAAGGAGTATGACAAGATTGTCTATTGCTGCTTATATAACTTATATGCAGAGTACATCATGCAAAATCTGGGCTGGATGAAGTACAAGCTGGAATCAAGATTGCTGGGAGAAATATCAATAACCTCAGATATGCAGATGATACCACTTTAACGGCAGAAAGTGAAGAATTAAAGAGACTTTTGATGAGGGTGAAAGAGGAGAGTGAAAAATCTGGCTTAAAAGTCAACACATGTAAACCCATGGCTGATTCATGTAAATGTATGGCAAAAACTATTACAATATTGTAAAGTATTTAGTCCCCAACTAAATTAAATAAATTTATATAAAAAAAAAAGTCAACATTCAAAAAACAAAGATCATGGCATCTAGCAAATAGAAGGGGAAAAAGTGGAAACAGTGACAGATTTTATGTTCTTGGGCTCCAGAAGCACTGCAGATGGTGACTGCTGTCATGAAATTAAAAGACACTTGCTCCTTGGAAGAAAAACTATGACAAACCTGAAAGTGTTACTAGCTCAGTCGTGTCTGACTCTTTGTGACCCCACGGACTATAGCTTTCTGGGCTCCTCTGTCCATGCAATTCTCCAGGCAAGAATACTGGAGTTAGCTGCCATTTTCTCCTCCAGGGGATCTTCCTGACCCAGGGATAAAACCCAGGTCTCCTGCATTGTAGGCAGATTCTTTACCATTTGAGCCACCAGGGAAGCATGACAAACCTAGACATAGTATTAAAAAGCAGAGATATTACTTTGCCAACAAAGGTTCATATAGTCAAAGCTGTGGTTTTTACAGTAGTCATATATAGATGTGAGAGTTAGACCATAAAGAAGACTGAGTGCTGAAGAATTGATGCTTTTGATGCATTCAAATTAGAGCGGTGGAGAAAACTTTTGAGACTTCCTTGGATGGCAAGGAGACCAAGCCAGTCAATCCTAAAGGAAATAAAACCTGAATACTTCACTGATGCTGAAGCTGAAGCTCCAATAAGTTGCCCACCTGATGTGAAGGTTGCTGTTCAGTCACTCAGTCATGTCCTACTATTTGTGACACCATGGACTGTAGCACTCCAGCACTCATTGGAAAAGACGCTGATAATGGGAAAGATTGAAGGCAAAAGGAGAAGAGGGTGGCAGATGATGAAATGGTTAGATGGCATCACCAACTCGATGGACATGAATTTGTGCAAACTCTGGATATAGTGGAGGAAAGAGGAGCCTGGTGTGCTACAGTCCATGAGGTATGACTACACAACAACAGTGAAATCCATGATATTCCTCGTACTAATTCTACTCTCTAAATAGTGTCAATCTCTAAGATTGAATGGGGTCATCAACATTTGATTTTATCTGGTAGGAAAAGGGATAGACGGCATGATGCATGAATAAGCATTGGTTTCTTTGGAGAAAAAATGTGTTTACTTTTCTATTAGTGTATTACAAGATGTGAATTGCACTTGAAGGGAACAGAAGAAAAAAGAATACGTTAGTCTTTGGCTTATGTTTTGAATAGAATGTTTACGAAAATGTGTTTCTGGAATAAAAAAAAATTATTGGTCATTCTATATTTAGAAAAAAATGTTTTTATGACTAATACTTTGACTTAAGCTGAATCAAAACCTATTTGTTTCATTTTCAGGAGGCACAAAGAACAAAAGAACTATACACAACTGAATGAAACAGGGACTTCCTAATCCAGAAAGCCCTAAAGTTTAGACAGAAGGTACTAAACTGTACCCTCAATGGAGCAGTCAGACTTCATGGGTGTGTACACCTGGGCTGAAGAGAGAAAGGTGTAGCTATAACAAGTGCCTGGAAATGACACAACTGAAAGCTTGTGCTTAAGTAAGGAGAAATTCAACTACAAATCTGGATAGACTTACATGAAGGCCTGCTGTCCGTGTAAGAAAGAGTCTATTGCTCACAGACAAAGAATTTAAAAAGCTAGGGCTTTTTAGGAAATATTTATGGGAATTGGGACTTTTTCTCCTAAGAATTAGTGATACAGGCAAAGTAATAGCATGAAAACTTTATTGCTTTCTCTTATATCTCTGATTGAATGAGAGAGAAAATAAGTAATACAAAATTTAGAAGGAAAAATATACCTCAGTTCTTTCAGTTCTCACCTTTACAACTGTGGAACTACCCAGCCCACAGCCTCCCCATTCTTCCTCAGGGCACTGCTGCTGCTCAGTCGTGTCTGAGTCTTTGCGACTCCATGGACTGTAGCCCACCAGGCTCCCCTGTCCTTGGGATTTTTTCAGGCAAGAATACTGGAGTGGGTTGTCACTTCTTCCTCCAGGGCATCTTCCCGAACCAGGGATCAAAAGCTGTGTATTCTGTGCCTCCTGCCTTGCAGGTGGATTCTTTACCCGCTGAGCCATCAGGGAATTTCCAATAGCCAATTAATTGGAATCTTCCTTCATCTACAAGGCCTTCTATCCCATTCTCCAAATAGCAGTAGGGGAAGGATTTCTTGAATGTTGGAGTGAGGGAGGACCTCCATAAATCCACTTCATAAATGCAACAAAAATACTGGCAAAATTGTGAAAATTAGAACTCTGACTTGAAAGAAAACCATGGAAAAGAACGTTTGTAAATGTCATTAAAGTAAGAGCATTAAAATGAAGAGATTATACAACATAATCACATGATTCATTAAAGAGGAGAATATTTTCCTCCTCTGGTCTGAGAGAGAGAGACCATAATGCAAAAAAGGCATGAAGACATGAAAAACCATTACTGGATAAGAAGTAAAAATGGGACCATGAGGCAAGAAATTTGGGCCCCCTTTAGAATATGCCAAGAAATGTAAACTCCTGGGAATCTCCAGAAAAGAATGCAGCCCTGTTGACACCTTGATTTTAACCCAGTGAGACCCCTGTCAGAGTTCTGAACTCAAAGATTATGCATTTGTGTTGTTTTCAGCCACTAAATTTGTGGTGATTTGCTAAGGCAGTAATAGCAGTTGAATATGTCCTTGAACACTCTATCAATTTCTCGCCCCTCTCTTGCTTGTACTTGTCTGGCTAAGCTACATGCCGGCTAAACCCAATTCTGAGTTTATTCTCATGTAGCTGAAAACATCCTCAAAAGTGATGCTGTGAAAGTGCTGCACTCGATATGCCAGCAAATTTGGAAAACTCAGCAGTGGCCACAGGACTGGAAGAGGTCAGTCTTTGCTCCAATCCCAAAGAAAGGCAATGCCAAAGAATGCTCAAACTACCGCACAATTGCACTCATCTCACATGCTAGTAAAGTAATGCTCAAAATTCTCCAAGCCAGGCTTCAGCAATACGTGAACTGTGAACTTCCAGATGTTCAAGCTGATTTTAGAAAAGGCAGAGGAATCAGAGATCAAATTGCCAATATCCGCTGGATCATCGAAAAAGCAAGAGAGTTCCAGAAAAACATCTATTTCTGCTTTATTGACTATGCCAAAGCCTTTGACTGTGTGGATCACAATAAACTGTGGAAAATTCTGAAAGAGATGGGAATACCAGACCACCCGACCTGTCTCTTGAGAAACCTGTATGCAGGTCAGGAAGCAACAGTTATAACTGGACATGGCACAACAGACTGGTTCCAAATAGGAAAAGGAGTATGTCAAGGCTGTATATTGTCACCCTGCTTATTTAACTTATATGCAGAGTACATCATGAGAAATGCTGGGCTGAAAGAAACACAAGCTGGAATCAAGATTGCCGGGAGAAATATCAATAACCTCAGATATGCGGATGACACCACCCTTATGGCAGAAAGTGAAGAAGAACTAAAGAGCCTCTTGATGAAGGTGAAAGAGGAGAGTGAAAAAGTCAGCTTAAAGCTCAACGTTCAGAAAACTAAGATCATGGCATCTGGTCCCATCACTTCATGGGAAATAGATGGGGAAACAGTGTCAGACTTTATTTTTGGGGGCTCCAAAATCACTGCTGATGGTGATTGCAGCCATGAAATTAAAAGACACTTACTCCTTGGAAGGAAGGTTATGGCCAACCTAGATAGCATATTTAAAAGCAGAGACATTACTTTGCCAACAAAAGTACGTCTAGTCAAGGCTATGGTTTTTCCAGTGGTCATATATGGATGTGAGAGTTGGACGGTGAAGAAAGCTGAGCGCCGCAGAATTGATGCTTTTGAACTGTGGTGTTGGAGAAGACTCTTGAGAGTCCCTTGGACTGCAAGGAGATCCAATCAATCCATCCTAAAAGAGATCAATCCTGGGTGTTCATTGGAAGGTCTGATGTTGAAGCTGAAACTCCAATACTTTGGGCACCTCATGCGAAGGGTTGACTCATTGGAGAAGACCCTAATGCTGGGTAGGATTGGGGGCGGGAGGAGAAGGGGACCACAGAGGATGAGATAGTTGGATGGCATCACCGACTTGATGGACATGGGTTTGGGTGGACTCCGGGATTTGGTGATGGACAGAGCGGCCTGGCGTGCTGCGATTCATGGGGTCGCAAAGAGTCGGACACGACTGAGCGACTGAACTGAACTGAGCTGAAAACAACTGAAGGAAAACAAAACCTTCCAGCTAGTCTGACTTTAAATTCATAATCATGTACCTCAAATGAACACTTAAATGTACCCAGTAAAAGTTCCTTATTTTATTCTATCTTCTATCCTCCTAATGGTAATTTCCCACATTCTCCTCTTTCCTTAACCCACTCCTAGATGTCCCACACCGTAACTTCACAATTATTTTCCTGTGTTACTGAGAAAAAAGAAACAAAGGGACAAGAACTTTCATAGTGCTCCATCCCATCTGTACACTTAGCTCCTCCACGTACATGTTCCCTTGTTTTTATGGCTACACGTCCATGCTTTCATTTAAAGCTAACTTTATCCACTTATTCATTAGACTTCATCACCTACCACTTACTCAAGGAAATTAATTAACTTATCATTTTTTTCCCCTTTAGCTTCAAAATCTGTCGTGAATCTAATTACTTCTCATCACTTCCATGCTTGCTGCTTAGTTCAAGCTGCTTAATTCAAGTTCAAGCTACTTAGTTCAAGTTCAATTCTGTCCCTCTAAAATATATTCTCCACCCAAATGCTAGAGTGGAAATGTTAAAATATAAGTCATCTTATGAGCTATTCAGCAGTTCTCCATATCTCCTAGATTATTTCCATAAGCATGTGAAGATGCTGTTAATTTTCCCACCCGCAAAGACAGCATTTTCTTGACTCTTCTTGCCAGATCCTGACTTATTTTCACCCTTTTCACAGAAATAATCATTGAAAAGGATGTCAATTGTTATGACCTTAATGAAGTTTAACCTCAGCTAGTCTCTGAGCATGATCTTGTCAAGGTGAATAATGACCTCCACTTTGTTAAATCTAGTGGTCAATTCTCAGTCCTTATTATTAATACTTGAACTTAAGCAGCATGTAACAGAATTAATACAGATTTTTTCACTTTCAGGATTACATGCTTGCTTCTTTTTCCTCTAGCTCACCGGTCAAGTTCCTTGGTTCTTGTTTCCCTGACCTCTACAGTTTGAACTGCTTCAGAGTCCTTCAGACTGTTCTATTTTTACTTTTTATCCACTTTTTTTTGGGTGAATACCTGTATATTCTGATGATTTCCATGATTCTCAGATTTATAGTCCAGACAAGACCTCTCCTTGAGCTCTAGAATAATTTATCAAGCTGCCTACTTGGGTGTTTAACTGGCATCTCCAACCCGATATGTCCTGGAATGACACGATCCCCAAATCCGCTTACATCTCAGACTTCTTCATAGTAGTAAATGACAACTCTATCGTCAGTGTGCTCAGGATAGAAGCCTTATGGTCATTTTATTTCTTTCTTTAATATGCCACATCCAATGTGTCATTATATCTTGTCAGCTCTGCCTGTATAATCTCTGCAGAATCTACTACTTATTACTTCCATTGAAATTACTTTATCCAAATAATAATCATATCTCATCTTGATGATGGCAATGCCCACTTGTCTAACCTGTCCCCTAGATTTCATGCCTGTTCTCCTAAAGTATATTCTTAAATCAGAGATTTCTTAACACATGTCCATCCATATTATTCCTTTCTTCAAAACTCTCCAAAGCTATCTAATCTCAGATAGATAAGTGACATAGTTCTTACAATTACTTACAATACCTGATTACCTCTTTGACCTGATCTTCTACAAATCTGCCTCTTGCTTACTCCATTCCTTCTGTGTAGGTAATCGTGCTGCTTCTTGAATAAGCCGGGTACACTTCCATCTTTGCATTCCATATTCCAGTTTGTATTTCATCTGCCTGGAATGCTCGCCTTCAGAGAGCCAATAACTTACTTCACAATATTTCCTTCAATTCATTTCTCAAATATTATCACCTCAGTGGGAACTTCCCTGGCTACTGTGTCTAAAGCTGAGACCTCCCCCACTCCCACCATAGTTTCTAGTTTGACTTGCTGCTTTGTCTTTTAAAACACTATTACTTTCTAATTTGTGACTTTTTTGTTATTATTATTGATCTTGTTTATTGCCTGACACCACTTCTAGAATTTTTCAATGATCCAACAGATGTTGGCAATTTGATCTCTGGTTCCTCTGCATTTTCTAAATCCAGCTTGAACATCTGAAAATTCATGCAGGTCAGGAAGCAACAGTTAGAACTGGACATGGAACAACAGACTGGTTTCAAACAAGGAAAGGAGTATGTCAAGTCTGTATAGTGTCACCCTGCTTATTTAACTTATATGAAGAGTACATCATGAGAAATGCTGGGCTGGATGAAGCACAAACTGGAATCAAGATTGCTGGGAGAAATATCAATAACTTCAGATATGCAGATGACACCACCTTTATGGTAGAAAACGAAGAAGAACTAAAGAGCCTCTTGATGAAGGTGAAAGAGGAGAGTGAAAAAGTTGGCTTAAAACTCAACGTTCAGAAAACTAAGATCATGGCATCTGGTCCCATCACTTCATGGCAAATAGATGGGGAAACAGTGGAAACAGTGGCTGGCTTTATTTTTCTGGGCTCCAAAATCACTGCAGATGGTGACTGTAGCCATGAAATTCAGATGTTTACTCCTTGGAAGAAAAGTTATGAACAACCTAGATAGCATATTAAAAAACAGAGACATTACTTGCCAACAAAGATCCATCTAGTCAAAGCTAGGATTTTTCCAGTAGTCATGTATGGATGTGAGAGTTGGAGTATAAAGAAAGCTGACCACCGAAGAATTAATGCTTTTGAACTGTGATGTTGGAGAAGACTCGAGAGTTCCTTGGACTGCAAGGAGATCCAACCAGTCCATCCTAAAGGAAATCAATCCTGAATATTCATTGGAAGGACTGATGCTGAAGCTGAAACTCCAATACTTTGGCCGCCTGATGTGAAGAACTGACTCAGAGGAAAAGACTGGTTTGCTGGGCAAGACTGAAGGCAGGAGGAGAAGGGGATGACAGAGGATGAGATGGTTGGATGGCATCATGGACATGAGTTTGAGTTAGCTCCAGGTGATGGACAGGGAAGCCTGGTGTGCTCCAGTCCAAGGGGTCACAAAGAGTAGGATACGACTGTGCGACTGAACTGAAATTCTAGAATATAGCTTCAATTAAAGTTAAGCTTTTACTGTTTTTTTCTTTTTTGGCAACTTTATCATCAAAATCTAGAATAATTTGCTGGTGCCTTATATTCTCAATATAAAGTAGCTGCTGATTTTTTCATTATAAATGAGACATACTTATACACTTATTTACTTAATTTTTGTGTGTGTCTCCTCTAATTTGTGAGATTCATGAGTGCAGAAAATTTGTCTCCTCAGCTAGAATATTGCTTCTTCTAAAAAGGCCTTCACTTCAAAGAACCAGAAATAGAGAGAGGGTCCTTTAAGTCTGATATACTTTTAGGAAAAATGCAAACATGCATTACCATTGAAATATAGCTTTCAGAGAATTTATAGATACTCTGAAGCCCAAGATTAATGTCTGTACTGATAGAAAGGTGTGATTTTTATTTCATTGTTTATCTTTTGTGCATCCTATAGGTCTGGTATCACAATTGAGAACTTGAAAATAAAATATTTATTGCACCTGATAATTGAACAAAGGGTGAAAATAAATATTAATGGCTTTGTGAGACAAGAAAATCTTTTTTTTTAAAAAAAGATATATATATATATATACATTGTCCAAAGAGATAAGAGAATCGTTTGTGCTTTATGTGAGTATGAATAAACATTGTGTTAGTTTTTCTTTTTATTATGGTGGTTTAATAAAACTATCTTCTAGTAAATTAAGATTTATTACTGTACTTCTTTTCACCTAGTAGATAAAGCTGAAATTTATATGTTTTACATATATATATATATATATATCTCCACTTGAAAATACTATACTGGTTGAGTATGAGATACAAATTGAGAATTATTCTGTAACTATTAGTGGTGATTAAATTTTTGCCATGTTTCAGACAACAGATAGAAAAATGGCAGTTACAAATTTACCAAATTAAAGTAATTCAATAATAAATGTATGCAAAATATGCAAACTAGATTAGACTTACTTTATTATGGTCAAAAATTCATAGGATAGAAGTAATTTAAGTGTAAAATATGGTTAAAAGGAGATTTGAGATTGTTTCAAATAATTTTTACTAAAAACATGAGATTCATTCAATTAAGATAGTAAAAATTCCCTCACTGAAACATATTTGCTATCTGGTCAGTTTAAACTTATAAAATCGTGTACAGATGTGAGAGTTAGACTGTAAAGAAGGCTGTGTGTAGAACTGATGATTTTGAATTGTGGTGCTGTAGAAGTCTCTTGAGTCCCTTGGACAGCAAGGAGACCAAACCAATCAGTCCTAAAGGAAATCAATCCTGAATATTCATTGGAAGGACTGATGCTGAAGCTGAAGCTCCAATACTTTGGCCACTTGATGTGAAGAAGTGACTCATTGGGAAAGACCCTGATGCTGGGAAAGACTGAAGGCAAAAGGAGAAGAGGGCAACAGAGGATGAGATGGTTAGATAGAATCACCAATTCAGTGGACATGAACCTGAGCAAACTCTGGGAGACTGATGGACGGGGAAGCTTGGCGTGTTGCAGTCCATGGGGTTGCAAAGAGTCGGAAACAACTTAGTGACTGAGCAACAGCAAATGTATATACAAACGTTCTGTTTGCAGATCCCATTTAAGACATCTTCGTAAAAGGAGTTTCTTGATTATGTATGTCCATTGGAGTTCCTAATTCTAGTATCACTAGCCATATTGGCGCTCATTATTGACAGTGCCTTTCCACTGACCAGGCAATGAGTCAGTTGCACCTTATATATATATAGTAAATATTATTATCCCTGTTTTACAATTTAGAAATTCTAGAAATTCAATTTAATAAATTAGTTAGTTTTAGAAACATGTTCAAATTTGTAGCTGGGAGTGGCTCAATTGAGATTGGAGAATTGATGTCCTTACCTCTCTGTCTTATTGCCCAAACCTCCAGACCACTTCTATTGTATTTCTCTTTAGTGGATCTTATCTTAGAGGGCTTTATCTTCTAAACAGTTTTTTTTCATGAATAATGCTTTTCCCATTTAGTATTAAGCAGACATATACAAGAGTCAATCAGAGCCCTTGATGAGCATGGCTTAGAGCACTGATATAACATCATATGTTACATTTCAGAAGAGTTGGTATTTTTATAATTTTGTGCAGTATTTGTCAGGATAAGAATATAATTCTTCTTGGGCTTTTGAAACAACGGAGCTTGCGCATCCTCACTATTTTAATGGTTCTCTGAAGGTTTAAAAATCCCAAGCTAACAAAAAACAATGACATGGGCTAAAATTAATCAGTGTCACTTTTTGTGCTCTGAATTTGGAACCTACGGAACATGACCTTTCATCCAGCTGCTCTGGTGCTGTCCAACAATCAGATAATTTCTTCATTCAGTAAATATTTCTGGGCTTGCCAGGTGCTAGGCCCTGAGCTAATACAGGGAGTATGACAATAAGCACCTAAGACCTCTGTGATCAGGATTCCTAAAGAGTAACATGGGTTACACAATAAACTAGAAAATTCTGAAAGAGATGGGAAAACCAGACCACCTGATCTGCCTCTTGAGAAACCTGTGTGCAGGTCAGGAAGCAACAGTTAGAACTGGACATGGAACAACAGACGGGTTCCAAATAGGAAAAGGAGTACATCAAGGCTGTATATTATCATCCTGCTTATTTAACTTATATGCAGAATACATCATGAGAAACGCTGGGCTGGAGGAAGCACAGGCTGGAATCAAGATTGCCGGGAGAAATATCAATAACCTCAGATATGCAGATGACTCCACCTTAATGGCAGAAAGCGAAGAAGAACTAAAGAGCCTCTTGATGAAAGTGGAAGAGGAGAGTGAAAAAGTTGGCTTAAAGCTCAACGTTCAGAAAACTAAGATCATGGCATCTGGTCCCATCACTTCATGGCAGATAGATGGGGAAACAGAGGAAACAGTGGCTGACTTTTTTTGGGGGGGGCTCCAAAATCACTGCAGCTGGTGATTGCAGCCATGAAATTAAAAGACGCTTACTCCTTGGAAGGAAGGTTATGACCAACCTAGATAGCATATTTAAAAGCAGAGACATTACTTTGCCAACAAAAGTACGTCTAGTCAAGGCTATGGTTTTTCCAGTGGTCCTGTATGGATGTGAGAGTTGGATGGTGAAGAAAGCTAAGCGCTGAAGAATTGATGCTTTTGAACTGTGGTGTTGGAGAAGACTCTTGAGAGTCCCTTGAACTGCAAGGAGATCCAACCAGTCCATCCTAAAGGAGATCAGTCCTGGGTGTTCATTAGAAGGACTGATGTTGAAGCTGAAACTCCAATACTTTGACCACTTGATGCGAAGAGCTGACTCATTTGAAAAGACCCTGATGGTGGGAAAGATTGAGGGCAGGAGAAGGGGACAACAGAGGATGAGATGGTTGGATGGCATCACCAACTCAATAGACATGAGTCTGGGTAAACTCCGGGAGTTGGTGATGGACAGGGAGGCCTGGCATGCTGCGGTTCATGGGGTCTCAAAGAGTTGGACACGACTAAGCGACTGAACTGAACTGAACATTGCTGAGAGTCTCAAGTGAAATAATGACACAAATGACACGTACTCTGAAGGGAAGGGTTCAGACAATAGACAATAGGGGTGCTTACCCTAGTCTTCCAGGACAGGAAATTCTTTCCTAAGTTAGAAATATATTTAGGATAAATTAACTGAGATTGTGGACTAATCCATGGGAGTGACAGTCAGGCTCAAGTCCTGAGGCTGGAGGAAACATTGACATCTGAGGAAGGAAAATGGATCAGCATAGCTGAAATATAGAAAGCAGAGGGAAAATGGTGTGTAAAGAGTGGGAGAGATAGAAAGAGCCTTATTGGTTAGTTTAAAATTATTGGAACTTAGACCAAAAGCAATGCTAACACACAAAATGGTTTTAAGTAAGGGTATAACTGGATCATATTTAAACTTTTATAAGACCATCATTTATATTTCTTTTAAAATATGGTTTTATATCAAGTAGATAAAAGGGGAATGTGACCAAAATTTTAATGTGACCCAGTCATATTAATGCAAAGGAGACTATTTGTCAATAGAGATCATTCCCTGTCACGAACGGGTTCAAAAAAATCTTAACTTTTTTAATGTTCCAGAAATGTGTGAGTAAATATGCGCTTGCAAGTTTGCATAATTATAAGTTCATAGAATGTATCATGAGAGAAGTTTAATTTAGGGACAATGCCATCTATGTTTGGTACTGCACTTCTGAGTGGGATGCTTTTTGCATTTCCCATAATGAATTTCAGAACCTTGATTGGGATCTTGCTCTCATGACCTGTTTTCCAGTTATGTGAAGTCATCATTGAATTTTAACTCATCGGGAAAATATGTTGTACTCTTTAAAGGGGCAGAGAGGCAAGGACAGGCATGAATACATCATGATACAATCATTAACC
Source organism: Giraffa tippelskirchi (assembly GCF_054371585.1). NCBI lineage: Eukaryota > Metazoa > Chordata > Mammalia > Artiodactyla > Giraffidae > Giraffa > Giraffa tippelskirchi. Next base: position 71,137,269 of record NC_137277.1, read on the forward strand.
TCTTCTTTAAAAAAGTCCTTGTTTAATATTAAAAATGTATCAATGGAGTGAAACAAAAAGTAGTTCTCTTCATCTTTCGCTTGATACTTTTCTTCCCTTGCATTTAGCAGGAAAAGGGAAAACACAGTTTCAACAACAAAAAAAAAAAAGAAAGAAAAAAAAAACCTAATTCTGAAATATTTATGTGGGTCCAATTTGTGAAAACTGTCACCAGTAGCAAGGAATGCTAAATAGTGGGATAGTGCCAGTCTGATTAATTAATACATTATGAGGCTTAAGGATTTATTAACTTTACATAGAAAAAGGAGGCTTAAAGAACCCATTAATTCATGTATAATCCAGAAGGGCAAATGTGCTAACACTATATATAAAACTCAAAATGGATTAAAGTCCTGAATGTAAGACTGGATACCATAAAATTCCTAGAGGAAAATCTAATCAGAATACTCTTTGATATAAATTGCAGAAATATTTTTTTGCATCTATCTCCTAAAGCAAAGAAAATAAAAGCAAAATTACCAAATGGAACCTAATTAACCTTAAATGATTTTGAACAGCAAAAGAAACCACTCACAAAATGAAAAGACAAATTGCTGAATGGGAGAAAATATTTGTAAATGATACTATGAATAAAGGATTAATATCCAACATATATATATATATAAACAACTCATAACTCAACATCAAAAAAACCCAAACAATATGAATAAAAAATGGGCAGAAGAATTTAATAGATATTTGTTTCCAAAAAGAAAATGCAGATGTTCAATAGGCACATGAGTAGGCGCTCAACATCACTAATCATCAGTTCCGTTCAGTTCAGTCATTCAGTTGAGTCCGACTCCAGGAATCGCAGCACGCCAGGCCTCCCCGTACATCACCAACTCCCAGAGTCTACCCAAACCCATGTCCATCGAGTCGGTGATGCCATGCAGCATCTCATCCTCTGTTGTCCCCTTCTCCTCCTGTCCCCAATCCTTCCCAGCATCAGGCTCTTTTCCAATGAGTCAATTCTTTGCATGAGGTGGCCAAAGTATTGGAATTTCAGCTTCAACATCAGTCCTTCTAATGAACACCCAGGACTGATCTCCTTTAGGATGGACTGGTTGGATCTCCTTGCAGTTCAAGGGACTCTCAAGAGTCTTCTCCAACATCACAGTTCAAAAGCATAAATTCTGCAGCGCTCAGCTTTCTTCACAGTCCAACTCTCACATCCATACGTGACTACCAGAAAAACCATAGCCTTAACTAGATGGACCTTTGTAGGCAAAGTAATGTCTCTGCTTTTAAATATGCTATCTAAGTTGGTCATACCTTCCAAGGAGTATGCTTCCTTCCAAGGAGTAAGCATCTTTTAATTTCATGGCTGCAGTCACCAGCTGCAGTGATTTTGGAGCCACCAAAAATAAAGTCTGACACTGTTTCCACTATTTCCCCGTCTATTTCCCATGAAGTGATGGGACCAGATGCCATGATCTTAGTTTTCTGAACATTGAGCTTTAAGCCAACTTTTTCACTCTCCTCTTTCACTTTCATCAAGAGGCTCTTTAGTTCTTATTCGCTTTCTGCCATACAGGTAGAGTCATCTGCATATCTAACGTTATTGATATTTCTCCCAGCAATCTTGATTTCAGCTTGTATTTCTTCCAGCCCAGCGTTTCTCATGATGCACTCTGCATATAAGTTAAATAAGTAGAGTGACAATATACCGCCTTGATGTACTCCTTTTCCTATTTGGAACCAGTTTGTTGTTCCATGTCCAGTTCTTTTTTTCTTTCCATGTCTAGTTCTAACTATTGCTTCCTGACCTGCATACAGGTTTCTCAAGAGACAAGTCAAATAGTCTGGTATTCCCATCTCTTTCAGAATTTTCCACAGTTTATTGTGATCCACACAGTCAAAGGCTTTGGCATAGTCAATAAAGCAGAAATAGATGTTTTTCTGGAACTCTCTTGCTTTTTTGATGATTCAGTGGATGTTAGTGATTTGATCTCTGGTTACTCTGCCTTTTCTAAAAGCAGCTTGAATATCTTGAAGTTCATTGTTGACGTATTGCTGAAGCCTGGCTTGGAGAATTTTGAGCATTACTTTACTAGCTTGAGAGATGAGTGCAATTGTGTGGTAGTTCGAGCATTCTTTGGCATTGCCTTTCTTTGGGATTGGAATGAAAACTGACCTTTTCCAGTGACTAATCATCAGGGAAATGCAAATCAAATGCACAGTGAGATATCACCTTACACCTGTCAGAATGGCTATCATCAAGAACACAGATAGCAAATGTTGGTGAAGTTGTGGAGAAAAAGGAACCCTTGTACACTGGTGGTAATGTAAACTGGTGCAGTCACTGTGGAAAATAGTATAGAGGTTTCTCCAAAAACTAAAATTAGAGCTACCATATGACCTAGCAATTCCACTCCTGGGGATAGTCACGAAAAAACAAACAAGCAAACAAAAAGCCTAATTTGAAAAGATACATGCATCCCAATGTTCATAGTAGCATTATTTACAATTGCCAAAACACGGAAGCAACCTCAGTGTTCAACAGCAAATGAATGGACCAAGAAGATGTGGTATGTGCATATATACACAATGGAATACTACTCAGCCATAAAAAGCGAAAATTTGCCACTTTCAACAACATGGATAGACTTGGAGGGCATTATGCTAAGTGAAATAAGACAGAGAAAGACAAGTATTATATATCACTTACATGTGGAATCCAAAAGAAAGAAAACTGTGAATTAAAATAAAAGAAGCAGACTCTCAGATACAGAGAACTAACTAGTAGCTACCAACAGGAAGAGGGAAGAGGAGAGGCATTATAGAAGTAAGGGAATAGAGGACAAACTTGTTAGGTATAAAGCAAGCTACAAAGAGATATCATACAACGTGGCATATATAGCCAATATTTTTATAACTATAAATGGAGTATAACATTTAAAAATTGTTAATCACTATATTGTACACTTGTAACTTACATAATATTTATAGCAACTATACTTAAAAAAAGAAAAATGTATATATAAAAAAACCCAAAAACAAAAAACAAAAGAGACAAGGTGCATCAATGGTCTCCAGGTGAAGACAGTTACAAGTAAGTCTAGACCATTGGTTCTCAGCCCTGAATGCATATCAGAATCATTCAAGGAAGTTTTAAAACATATGAGCAGAGGACCTCTTGTTGGTCAATAAATTATCTCACCTAGACCTTGAGCAATAGTATATTAAGGTTACATTATGCTATACCTGGGCTTCCCTGGTGTCTCAAATGGTAAAGAATCCACTGCAATGAAAGACACCTGGGTATGATCCCTGGGTCAGCAAGATCCCCTGGAAAAAGGAATGGCTACCTACTCTGGTATTCTTGCTTGGAGAATTCCATGGACATAGGAGCCTGATAGGGTACAGTCCTTGGGGTTTCAAAGAGACTGTGTGGGTCACAACAAAGTGTGGAAAATTCTTAAAGAGATGAGAATATCAGACCACCTTACCTGTCTTCTGAGAAACCTGTATTCAGGTCAAGAAGCAACAGTTAGAACTGGATATGGAACAACAGTCTGTTTCCAAATTGGGAAAGGAGTATCTCTAGGCTGTATATTATCACCTTGCTTATTTAACTTTTATGTGGAGTACATCTTGGGAAATGCTGGGCTGGATGAATCACAAGCTGGAATCAAGATTGCTGGGAGAAATATCAACAACCTTACATAGGCAGATGATACTACTCTAATGGCAGAAAGTTAAGAGGAACTAAAGAATCTCTTCCTGAAAGTCAAAGAGCAGGGTGAAAAAGCTGTTATCAGAATAAACATTATATGAGGATGAGGCAATGGGTGCACACTGAAGACAAGGGTTCTTGTATATAGTAATGAATATAGTTAGTACACAGATAATTTCAAAACATCATGCATATTCTGATAATGGAAGTGCTAGATTTTATAAAAACCAGCATTAACAATGGTCACCTAATCCAAACTTGAGGGTTTCAAATTTGAAAGGCCGAGTTCTCTAAACAAAGATTTTCAGGGTGAATATGAATTAACAAGAGGAGTGGAAGAGGAAAAAACATCAAAAAGGGTCAGAAGCTAATGACAACATTTCATATTCCAAGAATTACAAGCAACTTGGAATGGCTCAAGTACAGAGCCCAAATAAGGTGCTAGAAAAAGATACATCTAAAATAATAAACATGAGTCACATTAAGAAGCTTGAATTTTATTCTGATAACACAATAGAATTTTAAGTGATTATAATATAAAGTATTGTTATTTTTATACTATAAATGTTATTACTTTTCCTTGTAAAAAGCTGAACCTAGTATAAGAAATTTGAAAATAAAAATTCTCAGTAGGATTTATTTAAAATCAAAAAGTTCAAGAATTTAAAAATGATAATGTGTCATTTTACTTCAGCCCTATTTCTGCACTTTATGTAAGTTTATGTCTGTCTTTAAGGAAAACTGGTACTGCCTATATATGCTTTTTTGGGCAAATGGTGCTTGACTGTAAAACTCAGTAATCACATCTTCCATGAAAGTATCCACATGGGAAAATGGAAGATATGATCATCTAGTCTAATGAGATTATATCTTATCAAGGAAAAGGAAAATGTTTTAAAAGCAGAGGATTCAGACAGTAGAGTGAAAAGTTTAAGGCAGAAGTTATTTACTACAAAGGCTCTGCTGATCTTTTCTAGATTGCTTTGTCAAAGAAAGAGATGTTTGACACTCCTTTAAAGTCTATAAAGACCCCATGGATGGTAGCCTGCCAGGCTCCTCTGTCCATGGAATTCTCCAGGCAAGAATACCGGAGTGAGTAGCCATTCCCTTTTTCAGAGTCTTCCTGACCCAGGGATCAAACCTGGGTCTCCTGCATTGCAGGCAGATTCTTTACTGTCTGAACCACAATAAAAGCCCCTAAAGTCTATAAGTGGAAGTTACAATTTGGAAGAGTGTCTGTTCCTTCTTTGAAGACTAAGCATTTTAATTCTGGTCTTGTGAAATCTGACCTGAAATGTCCTTAGCAGTTTTAACAATTTGTTCCCCACATCACTAACTCATATTCTCAGAGGGATTAAAATATAATTAAACATTACCTTTGACTTGCCACTTCACAGTTTACCAAATCCTTTAATCTGCATCATCTTAACAAAATGTTGAAAGTTTGGCTTTCGACATGGGTCACTTAATCACCATGTTTTCCTTCTAGTATAGAACTTTACATGGTAAATAAGAGAAAAAATATGATCACTTCAATTCAAAAAGTCATCAACTAGTCAGACATTCTTACCCTATCCAAGTACTCATTTTGGAAAGTTACAGTTTATTTGGTTTCTAACTACGTATATCCAAAAATGCATAGTAACATTTAATCATGAATACAGCTTTTTCTCTCTTGCTCCATCTTTTGGTCTTCACATGGTTTATAGCATTATTTTAAATTCAAAAATTCAGAACAAATGCATTTTCTTATGGTTTCAAGAAGAAGAGAAGCTATCATTCATATGTATATGTTAAGACAATAATAGCAGTAAATGAGACCTATAGAATTATTTTTTAATATCAAGCAATAACATTTTGATTTCAAGTGAAAAAAAATTACTTTATGCAAGTAATGAAAGAAAGTTAATGCATTGTATGTTGGCATTTTCTTAGTGAAATGGGAATATTTTTCTCATCAATTATTTGGAAACTGTAATAGAGAAACACATTGTTTAGAAAAATAATGGCATAAGTAAAAGCAATAGCAAACAAGATCTTCATTGAAAAGGCAAGTAGAACCAGCAGCAAAGGAAAGGTATAAAGACATTATGTTTGGGAATAACCCATTAAAGAAGTAGAAGTTGATGATGCATTACGTCAAAGTGATGTGTGTTTAATATATTTGGAAGATGAAAGAATTTGCAGCAGAAGGAGTTAGCTATAGGCTGTATTTAAGTCTTACACATTAATACTATGTATACAACTAAGATCATGGCATCTGGTCCTATCACTTCATGGGAAATGGATGCAGAAACAGTGGAAACAATGTCAGACTTTATTTCTTTGGGCTCCAAAATCACTGCAGATGGTGATTGCAGCCATAAAATTAAAAGACGCTTACTCCTTGGAAGGAAAGTTATGACCAACCTAGATAGCATATTAAAAAGCAGAGACATTACTTTGCCAACAAAGGTCCGTCTAGTCAAGGCTATGGTTTTTCCAGTAGTCATGTATGGATGTGAGAGTTGGACTGTGAAGAAAGCTGAGTGCCAAAGAATTGATGCTTTTGAACTGTGGTGCTGGAGAAGACTGTTGAGAGTCCCTTGAAATGCAAGGAGATACAACCAGTCCATTCTAAAGGGGATCAGTCCTGGGTGTTCATTAGAAGGACTGATGTTGAAGCTGAAACTCCAATACTTTGGCCACCTCATGGGAAGGGTTGCCTCATTGGAAAAGACCCTGATGCTGGGAAGGATTGGGGGCAGGAGGAGAAGGGGACGACAGAGGATGAGAGGGCTAGATGTCATCACCAACTCGATGGGCATGAGTCTGGGTAAACTCCGGGAGTTGAAGATGGACAGGGAGGGCTGGCGTGGTGTGATTCCTGGAGTCTCAAAGAGTCGGACACGACTGAGTGACTGAATTGAACAATTGTAATATCTTTTCCAAAACGCATATTTTTTCCTTGCAAATTATGATGACATTTTTCCCATCAGATTATATAATTTCCTCTTTTAAGTAATTTTTCAAGTAAACTTTATATTTTAGAACAGTCTGACTCACAGAAAAGTGATGTGAATACACATCACACTATTTACTGTATACCCTATATTATTCCTGATTGCTTGTTAACACCTTATGTTAATATGTTACATTTGTTTCTAGTTAATGCTATGGATGCATTATAATTAACTAAAGTTAATCTTCAGATTTTCTTCATTTTTAACACATGTATTTTCTCTGTTCCAGAATCCCATCAAAGATGCCATATTACTTTAGTTGTCATGTCTCTTTAGACACCACTTGGCTATAACAATGTCTCATAATTTCCTTTTTCACAGTTTTAACACTTTCGAAGAATAGTGGTTGGATAGTATATAGAATGTACCTAAATCGGTTTTTGTCTGGAATTTCTCTTATGATCAGACTGGGACTGTGAATTTTGGAGAGAAAGATCACGGAGGTAAAATATCATTTTCATCATACCACAGCCCATGTCAGTATAGGTACATACTATCAACATAACTTGTTTGATCACCTGATGAAATAGGGTTTGTCAAGTTTCTTCATTGTAGAGCTATTCTTTGTTTCCCCTTTTGCATACTGTACACTTTGGAAAGAAGTCACTATATACAAACTACACATAAGAAGTAAAAATTGTGCTCAATTTCTTTGAGAAAAGAGTAGCTACATAAATTATTTGGAATTTATTTGCATTGAGATTTCTAGTCTCTCCCATTTAAAAAAATATTCAATTATTTATTTATATCAGTAGGGACTCATAAATATTTCTTTACTACTTTGGTTTATAATCCAGTACTACTTCATTTATTTTCCTGCTCCAATTGTTTCAGCTTTGGAGACTGGCAGCTCTTGCAACTGGCTCCTGCGGCCCTTTGGCATCATTGTAGCTTATTTTTTCTTTTTGGGGCACTTATTTTCTGACACTATAATATGTTACAGGCTCGCCTCTATATTTTCTGCCCTATTCCTAGAGTAAGCCATTTCTCCTATTATCCTGATTCCTTTTATCAGAGGATGGTATTAGAAACCAAGATCCAGGCACTAGGTGTGTTCATTGCTCCTGAGGATTCATCACCTCTAGGCCTTCTTAGCTAACAGAGCAAAGAAATACATGCTGGCTCAGATGGTAAAGAAGCTGCCTGCAGTGTGGGAAATCTGGATTCGATCCCTGGGTTGGGAAGATCCCCTGGAGAAGGACATGGCAACCCACTCCAGTACTCTTGCCTAGAGAATCTCCATGGACAGAGGAGCCTGGTGGGCTACAGTCCATGGGGTCTAAAGAGTTGGACACGACTGAACGACTAAACATGGTACAGCACATACTTGTGAGTATACACAAATCTAATAAATCTTTCTATATGTAATCATCTTTTTATTAAATTAAACATGAGTTAGTACTAACGACTCCAACTATAATCCATTACCACATGGATCATTCTACCCTATTCCCTTTGCTCATCTGTAAACTGTCTCCCTAAAAGTGAGAAACCTGCCTTACATTATCTACCATGCATTTACTTTCTATCCTAACATATGTGTATAGTGGTATCAGGATTGTTAGCTCATACTCCCATGGAGATCAACTGTATCAACTAGAATATAATATTTATATGTAGTTTCTTTCACCTTTAGTTTCACAGATCCATTAATTTTTAACATTACTTAGTACTTTTTAGTGGAGTACTACTAAGTAGTAACTATTAAGTACTTAGTAGTACTCCACTCCCTTCAGTGAGATTGTTTCATATATTTTTAATATTGTCATATTCTTTTGTTATGCTCTACATTCCATCCTAGGATTTCTCAACCTCCTAAATGATTTTTTAAAATTTGTATAAAGAGACACTGTGCTAGAATGTTGTGTGACTGCTGAGAAATGGATAGCATCAGGTTTTTACTATTAAAGTATCATACAGAATAGTTTTACTGCCCTAAAAAGATTCCTGTGCTTGATCTATTCATTTCTCTTCCTTTGCCACCTGATCTGAAACCACTGACCTCTTTACCGTCTCCATGTGAATGCATGCTAAGTTGTTTCAGTCTGTCTGACTTTTTGTGACTCTATGGACTGTAGCCCTTCAGGCTCCTCTGTCCATGGGATTCTTTAGGCAAGAATACTGGAGTGGGTTGCCATGCCCTCCTCCATGGGATCTTCCCAACCCAGGGATCTAACCCACATCTCTTACGCCTCCTGTATTGGCAGGCAGGTTTTTTACCACTAGTGCCACCTGGGAAGTCCTTTCTTCATAGTTTTGCCTTTTTCCAGGACACTTGATAACTTTGTATCAAGGTAACCTTGGCTTATTTTACTCAGCACTTTTCATTTAAGATTCATCCATATATTTCTCTGACTTGACAGCTCATTTATCTTTAGCATTAATTAACTCCCATTGTATGGATATACCACAATTTGTTTATCCACTCCCAATTGAAGGTCATTTTCTTTGCTTCCTGTTTTTGACAATTGTGAATAAAACCTCCATAAACATTCATGTGGAGATTTCTTTGTGAACATAAATTTTAAAATATGTTTGGTAAATACCTTGGAGCACAATTGCTGATCAGTATCTGCCTCTTGAGAAACCTGTATGCAGGTCAGGAAGCAACAGTTAGAACTGGACATGGAACAACAGACTGGTTCCAAATAGGAAAAGGAGTACGTCAAGGCTGTATATTGTCATCCTGCTTATTTAACTTCTATGCAGAGTACATCAAGAGAAATGCTGGGCTGGAGGAAGCACAGGTTGGAATCAAGATTGCCGGGAGAAATATCAATAACCTCAGATATGCAGATGACACCACCCTTATGGCAGAAAGTGAAGAAGAACTAAAGATCCTCTTGAGGAAAGTGAAAGAGGAGAGTGAAAAAGCTGGTTTAAAGCTCAACGTTCAGAAAACTAAGATCAGGGCATCTGGTCCCATCACTTCATGGCAAATAGATGGGGAAACAATGGAAACAGTGGCTAACTTTATTTTTCAGGGCTCCAAAATCACTGCAGATGGTGACTGCAGCCATAAAATTAAAAGATGCTTTACTCCTTGGAAGGAAAGATATGACTAACCTAGACAGCATATTGAAAAGCAGAGGCATTACTTTGTCAACAAAGGTCTGTCTAGTCAAGGCTATGGTTTTTCCAGTGGTCATGTATGGATGTGAGAGTTGGACTATAAAGAAAGCTGAGTGCAGAAGAATTGATGCTTTTGAACTGTTGTGTTAGAGAAGACTCTTGAGAGTCCCTTGGACTGCAAGGAGATCCAACAAGTCCATCCTAAAGGAGATCAGTCCTGGGTGTTCACTGGAAGGACTGATGCTGAAGCTGAAACTCCAATACTTTGGCCACCTCATGCGAAGAGCTGACTCATTGGAAAAGACCCTGATGCTGGGAAAGATTGAGGGCAGGAGGAGAAGGGGATGACAGAAGATGAGATGGTTGTATGGCATCACCGACTCAATGGAGATAGATGTGGGTGGACTCTGGGAGTTGGTGATAGACAGGGAGGCCTGACGTGCTGAGGTTCATGGGGTCGCAACGAGTCAGACGTGACTGAGTGAATGAAGTGAACTGATGGTAAGATTATGTCTCGTTTTGTAAGAAAGTACAAAACTGCCTCTGGAAGTGGCTATACCCTTTTGCATTCCCACTAGCAATGCATAAGAGTTTCTGTTTCTTTGCATTCTAACACATGATTATGTGTTTTGCAAGTATCTACCCCTCCAATCGTGGGGTGTTTTTCCCCTTCTCTTATCAGTGTCTTTCATAGAACAGAAGTTTTTACTTTAAACATAAGTCCAACTAATCATATTTTTCTTTTATGGATCATGTTTTTGAGGTTTTGATATTTATATTTGTGTATCAGTTTGTTGTTGTTCAGTCAGTTGTGTCTGACTCTGCAACTCCATGGACTAGAGCATGTCAGGCTTCCCTGTCCTTCACCATTTCTCGGAACTTGCTCAAACTCATGTCCATTAAGTCAGTATGTCAGTTTACTTGGCTAAATGTTATCATTTATTGAGATTTTCCTTGTGGCCTAGGAATCTATTGGAGAAACTCTCTATTTGTTTATGAAAAGAGATTTGATAGCACATTCTCCTGGTTTTCCTCCTACCAATCTGAACTTTCATAGCCACTCTCCTATGATGTCGAGGCTCAATCCTTGGCATCCTTACCTTTGCTTTTACTTCTCACCTCTACCCTTTCCTATAAACTTTCAAAGCCTTTCATGTGCCTGCTCCTAAATTTATTTCTCTAGTAGATTTTTTTTTTCATTTTCAGCCTTATATATCCAGCAGTTTACTTACATTATCATTCATGTGTGTTATAACATCTCAAAATATCCATATTCAATACTGAATTTCTGATACACCTTTACTCTTTCCACCTCTGCCCTACTTAGTTGTTTGGTCCAGAAATCTTGTCCTCCATTATTTGTCCTTCACCTGAACTCTTGACTTGAAATTTCCCATTAAATCCTTTTACTTTAATCCATCCCCCCCCCCTTTTTTTTTTTTACTTCACTTACCCTACCCAATTTAAGGTGTAATCATTTCTCTTGGACCATAGAAACAAGTTTCCTGGTGTCCTTGCTTTCGTTTTCACTCCCTATCATTTCATATAAAACCTCTGCATTAAATCTTTTAATAATTTCTTATTACCATTAACATATGATTCAAATCCTTAACATGGTGTAAAGGCCTTACCCATAACTACTCACCTCAAACCATTTTTCCTCTTTACTTGCTACAGTCTAGCCCTCTATAAATTTTCAGTTTGCCTCCAGCTAATTTTTTCATTGAAGCTTTTACACATATAGTACTTTTTATCTTGAATATTCTTTTGGCAACTGTTTACTCAGCCAGATCCTAATCATTCTTCAGGTCACACTTATTGCAGTATTTTAGGAGAGACCATCACTGACACATCAATATAAAACACCTCTCTTTTAGGTGCTTTCACACTACTGTGACATTTTCCTAGATATTTTCTTCTATAACTCCCAAATGTAGATTTCTCTTTACACACAAAAATGCAGATGCAAAGCTGCCTGTTTTCTTTTAAAGATTCATTTTAATCTTTGAAGATGGTGCCCTTACCTTATTATTTGCCTAACTATTTTACTAAGAAGGCTTCTTAGTATCATATAATGCAATTTTCTCTCTTTATGTTAAAGCTTTGCTCAAAGTTTGATCAATGAGAAGAGTAGGTGTTCCTGGGAGTATATTCAAGGCTGCCTTTGTGTACAAAATATCAAGATAAAATACTCATAAGGAGACACAGTGAACTTCTGTCAGGAATTTCGTATATTAAGTTTAATGTTTAAAAATAAAATATTGGGACATCACAGAAATATATCATCAAAAGAAAAAGAAAGTAAATGCCTTCTTTAGCTTTCAAGTTGAACTTCAAGTTTTTAGTAATAAAATAATGTCTTTATGCTTCCAATGGCCAGCCTAATGAGCCTTACTCTTCTGATTTCAGTTGTGATTATTGTTTCTTCCTTACTTCTTTATGAGAAGAAAGACTATGCCCATTGTAGTGGACAGAGGATAGGGTATATGCTTAAGCCATTCCCTCAACCTCACACTTTTATTTTGTGTCTAGTTTTCTATAGCATCTGTTTGTACTTCAAATTTGATTGTGTGATCTGTTGTCAACTTCAGGTACACATGATGAAGATAGATTCCCCATACATATATTAAATTTCTTCCTACTTGTATGACATCCAACTAGTTGGACAAAAAGGTATTCTGCTGACAGCTCACATGAAGACATAAAGTGATTTTCAGTGCATCTTCCTTTTGGTTGTCATGTACATTTGGTTGTAATATCCCTCTGCTTCTTCATATAGCTTCCCGCATGCACCCTTCCTATGTCACCTTGAGTACTGTCCTAGATAGTGTCATTTCTTCTAGAATTACTGCTAGAACTGTCACTTCATAAGATATTCTTTCAGTATTCTTCTCAACCACTGAGCCTCTGTCCTGGAAGTCTACCATAATTTCTACTGTGAAAAGTATTCTAGTACAGGCTAATTTGAACATACTACACCTTCTCTGAGCCCTTGGCAGTTTACCTGTCTTCCCATTTAAGTACCTGGTCCTTATTCTGTACATCATAACCCTCCCATTAAGGGATATGTATTTCTTTTCCTCATCTTTCTGTTTTTAAATTCAAACAATTTTCTGAACTTTTTTTTCCAGGAAAAAAAAGAAAACTTAGAAAACTAAGTTTTCTTTACTCCCATTTTTGAGTTTTTTCCCTGTCTCAAAGCAATGCCACAAGCTTGAAATTATTCCCTTTTAATGCTGGCTCTCCCCCTGACACTGGTCCCCATCTTTTGTTTCTCTGTCCTTAAATAGTCTCTAACAGTATTTCACTTATTTTGGAAAATCTTTCTGTATTGATCATAAAAAGTTAATAATTTTGCTTAGTCTATTATGTTCAAGGATATTTTATAAGGCTATTTCTCTCATCTTTTCCCCTTTATTTATGTTTATCTTTTGTTCTTGATATGTATTACAGTTTATTTTGATATAGTATACTTTTATCATTATCTTTCATGGGATGGCCACAAATTTTTATAGTCTTCTCATCCCATAAATGTGTATTAGTAAAAATGTTTGGTTTTAATTTACAGAATGCACTTCTAAATTAAGTCCAAAATGAAATTTTTGATTAATACAGAATAACTCTCAGAACCAACAACAAAAATCAGGATAATGGCAGATACCAGTCATGGTAGCCAGCAGAGGCATGGCAACATTCACGACTCAATGTAAAAGTTTGGTACATATGCTTGCCCAGCCCCAGGAGGGCCCAGCAACTAAGCTCTCCCTGACTCCGCTGTGAATGATTTCTAATCTCCCCAAATCTTCAGCTCCAAGACTGCTTTTATGAACACCAATTATCTGAGCATACATTATGTATAATTGAGTATAGCTTAAATTCCATGACAGTAAAGAAAGGCACTATCTGTCTCCTTGTCTTTCTCTTGGAATTCAGAACATTACATCCTAAGAATATTCACATGATGGCGGATGGCTACCTAATTGGAAAAGTATTCCCATGTTGGTGGTTAAAAATCCTGACATTTATACAGAACAGCAGCTTTCTCCCCTTTTTTTGCCACTATTTTAGATCGTAGCCTAGAAATAGAAGACATATTTGTATTATTCTTATACATGCTGCTGCTACTGCTGCTGCTAAGTCGCTTCAGTCGTGTCTGACTCTGTGCGACCCCACAGACGGCAGCCCACCAGGCTCCACCGGCCCTGGGATTCTCCAGGCAAGAATACTGGAGTGGGTTGCCATTTCCTTCTCCAGTGCATGAAAGGGAAAAGTGAAAGTGAGGTCGCTCAGTCGTGTCTGACTCTTAGCGACCCCATGGGCTGTAACCTACCAGGCTCCTCCGTCCATGGGATTTTCTAGGCAAGAGTACTGGAGTTGGGTGCCATTGCCTTCTCCGTCTTATACATGATTATCCTGATTTTTAAGCATGATTTTATGTTTTTGGAAAATGCTATTAATATGATTCTTGCCTCAGTAAGATGCTGATTTTTAAGCATGATTTTATGTTTTTGGAAAATGCTATTAATATGATTTTTGCCTCAGTAATAATGCCTTCTTTTACAGGTTAAAAGAAGATTTTTCTCTGCTTTAGCATTTAAGATATTGCATGTGCTAAAAGAATGAATTTCTCTTTTTAAAAATAGCATGTGTGTATGCTGAAAATACCATTTGACTTCAAGTATTTGTCTTACCTTTGGTTTCTGATCGAATAGAAGCTTAAAATAGAACTTGTGAGTTTATGTGTTTTATGTATAAACTTAATTACCAGGTTCTATTGGCAGGGTGTATCACAACTTTTAATGATTCACATCTTCCACCAAGACATGCTTTAAGAAGAAAGGAACCACATAATTAGATCAAGTTTACTCCATTTAAACACATTGGACTGATTAGATACTTTGGCTTAATTTGCTGGAAAAAGATAGGACGTTTTAAATTGTGTTAGTTATTGATGTGGTGTTTTTCCTCCATTTCAAGAATGAATCTATTTGGGCTATGGAAAAAAACTTAGCCTATCTTTGCTTTTCAACAAAATAAACAAAAAATGCTTGTATCAGATGGAAATTGAGTGCATGTGCATGCTTATGTGCATTTTGAAACCCTGGGATTATTGAACTCTCAGATATTTAACTTAAAATATTGTATGCATATTTCTGTGTTCATTAGAATCTCAAAGAGATCCTGACCAGAAAAGAGATCCAGAATCACACTTAAGCGACATATTTTGTACTACTTTCTTCTACTTAATAAAATAAATTTTAACAAAGTATCATTATCATCACCCAGTTATTGAAAAATATTTATATAAACTATGGCAGACCTAGACCTATTAAGAATCAGAAACATCACTTTGCCGACAAAGGTCTGTATAGTCAAAGCTATGGTTTTTTCAGTAGTCATGTATGGATGTGAGTTGGACCATAAAGACGGCTTAGCACCAAAGAACTGATGCTTTCAAATTTTGGTGCTGGAGAAGATTCTTGAGAGTCTTTTGAACAGCAAGGTGTTCAAACCAGTCATTCCAAAAGGAAATCAACCCTGAATATTCATTGGAAGGACTGATGATGAAGCTGAAGTTCCAATATTTGGCCACCTGATGTGAAGAATTGATTGACTGGAAAAGACCCTGATGCTGGGAAAGGTTGAAGGCAGAAGGAGAAGAGGGTGCAGAGGATGAGATGGTTAGATAGCATCAGCAATTCATTCAATAGACATGAATTTGAACAAACTGCAAGAGATAGTGGAGGACAGAGGAGGCTGGCATGCTGCGGTCCATGGGGTCACAAAGAGCCAGACATGATTTAGTGACCGACTAACAACAATGAGTGTATAAAATACCATCTCTATATTATCATTATAATCATTTATATTCTTTAAATTTATTTGGCAAAACATAAGTTAAAATTGAATCAATATCTTAATACGTGCCTAAACTAGATCTATACATTCACTAGAAACATCTTATTCAGTTTAGTCGCTTAGTCGTGTCTGAGTCTTTGTGACCCCATGAATCGCAGCACTCCAGGCCTCCCTGTCCATCACCAACTCCTGGAGTTTACCCAAACCCATGTCCAACGAGTCGGTGATGCCATCCAACCATCTCATCCTCTGTCATCCCCTTCTCCTCCTGCCCCTTTAGGGTCTTTTCCAATGAGTCAACTCTTCGCATGAGGTGGCCAAAATATTGGAGTTTCAGCTTCAACATCAGTCCTTCCAATGAACACCCAGAACTGATCTCCTTTAGGATGGACTGGTTGGATCTCCTTGCAGTCCAAGGGACTCTCAGGAGTCTTCTCCAACACCACAGTTCAAAAGCATCAATTCTTTGGCACTCAGCTTTCTTCACCGTCCAACTCTCACATCCATTCATGACCACTGGAAAAACCATAACTTTGACTAGACGGACTTTTGTTGGCAAAGTAATGTCTCTGCTTTTAAATATGCTATCTATGTTGGTCATAACCTTCCTTCCAAGGAGTAAGCGTCTTTTAATTTCATGGCTGCAATCACCATCAGCAGTGATTTTGGAGCCCCCAAAAATAAAGTCTGACACTGTTTCCACTGTTTCCCCATCTATTTGCCATGAAGTGATGGGACCAGATGCCAGGATCTTAGTTTTCTGAACGTTGAGCTTTAAGCAAACTTTTTCACTCTCTTCTTTCACTTTCATCAAGAGGCTCTTTAGTTCTTCTTCACTATCTTGATAAACTTACAAATTTAAATGCATTGTTCAATCATATGTATAAAGGGTTAAAATGTTAATAATGAAGTCTCAAGTTAAAAAGGTAGAGATTTTTGTGGATTTTTCAATGTGAACAGCATAAAAAAAAGGAGAGAATATTCTTCCACCATGCAAAAGCTATTGCCTAATTTAGTAAAATAATCATTCACATCACTGACAAACACCCAAGGTTCTGGTATACACCTTTATTTCACTTATAAAAAAAATCAACCAACATTAATGCTGAAATTACAATCAGAAAGCTAATTGTTAAACATTCAGTAGCACATGATTGCCTGTATAAATGAGTTCAGTAGGTCTTGACACTGCGATGTAGATAAGATCGCCAGTTGTTTACCTATGTGGTCCAGTCTACCTTGTGTTATGAGATGATTTTCCAGCTACAATTATTAATTGACATACTTCTCCTTGTTTACATAAGGAAATATTAATCCATATTCTTCATCTTTACTGGAAAAAATATACCAAAAGTATGTTTCATGCATATGAATAACTTATTACTCCAAAATAACTTTCAAAATTAATCTCATTGCTTCCTTTTTAAGCCATTGTGTATATCAAATGTAACTGCTCTTTATACATGATTAATGTATTTATGTTAAATATATGTTTGCATATTTAAAGATGATTCACATATTTAAAGAGCCATATCTTCCCCCAATCTATTGATCATTTTAAGAGGTACAAGTTTTCACTTATACTATTACTGATTGTCTTCTTTTTGAACTATCTTGACTGTGTTCACTACTGAAACATAAAATAGTAATTACACATTGTTGCATTTTCTCCAGATCATCTTTAGTTTCTCTAACTTGCTGGGGATTATGAGAGTAAGGAAAATCTTTAAAAAAAAACAACCCTCGAACTATAAACACATGCACACACACCCAAATACACACTGAACAGTATTAATACTGTAATAATATTTAAAAATTCACAATAGTCTATAGAAATGATTTGTAATTCACTCAGTATGTTAAAAATCATATTTAACTTTCAACAGGTGAAATACATCCTCTGAAATGTAGGAATCTACTGTGAATATGTTTTAATTGAGGATCATTTGAAGTAAAGCCAGCCAGAGATGGTAGTGGCAGAGTGGAGAGCATGGAGGTGGGGCAGTGTCTAGCTATGTATTGGCAATGCTCTCGGTGCTCATGGTGGCAGCAATGGGCATCCATCTGGAAAATGGCCAAGTCTGTGCAACCTACCTTTTGGAACCTGCTACAGCCTGGTATTTCAGCCTTGCTGTTGATTGTCACAGTTTCCCTATGCCATTCTTATTTCTAGGTTTAGTTTAACTAGAGTTCGAGTTTGTTCTTTGCTTTAGAACAATTGATAATTGCATTTTCACATTTAAAGAATCACTAAATACCCCATGTCCAAGGGCAGAGAAGCCCCAGCAAGACAGTAGGCACTGGATCAGCAGCTGCACGGTGCTCGAGCAACTGTGAGGAGCTACCACATGTCCAAGAACAAAGGAGAAAACCCAGCCAGACAGTAGGAGGGGTGAAATCACTTTTAGAATCAAACCCCATACCTACCAGATGCTCAGAGAGCTCAAACAAACCTTGTGCACACCAGGACCCAGAGACCCCACAGAGACAGACAGAATTGTGTTTGAGTGTCTCCTGTGGAGGTACGGGTCAGCAGTGGACTGTTGCAGGGGCAGGGACTCTGGGTACAGTAGCCCCAGGTAAGGCATAAGCCCACTTGGAGGAGGTTGCCATTAACCCCACAATAGAGCTGCCAGGACTGAGAAATAGACCCTTGGAGGGCACAAACAGAATCTTGTGTGCACCAGGACCCAGGAGAATGGAGCAGTGACACCCTAAGAGACTGACCCAGACTTGCCAACTTGCCTGTGAGTGTCCAGGAGTCTTCAGTGGAGGCGTGGGTCGGTGGTGGCCTGCTGCAGGGCAGGGGACACTGAGTGTAGCAGTGCATGCATGGGACCTTTGAAGGAGGTCATCATTATCTTCATTACCTTCACCGTAGTTTCAGTTCAGTTCAGTCGCTCAGTTGAGTCCAACACTTTGTGACCCCATGGACTGCAGCACGCCGGGCTTCCCTGTCCAACACCAACAATTGGAGTTTACTCAAATTCATGTCCATTGAGTCGGTGATGCCATCCAACCATCTCATTCTAGGTTATCCTCTTCTCCTCCCACCTTCAATCTTTCCCATCATCAGGGTCTTTTCCAGTGAGTCAGATCTTCACATCAGGTGGCCAAAGTAATGGAGTTAAAGTTTCAGCATCAGTTCTTCCAATGAATATTCAAGACTGATCTCCTTTAGGATGGACTGGTTGGAATTCCTTGCAGTCCAAGGGACTCTCAAAGAGTCTTCTCCAACACCACAGTTCAAAAGCATCATTCTTTGGCACTCAGCTTTCTTTACAGTTCAACTCTCACATCCATACATGACTACTGGAAAAACCATAGCCTTGACTAGATGGACCGTTGCTGGCAAAGTAATTTCTCTGCTTTTTAATATGCTATCTGGTTTGGTCATAACTTTTCTTCCAAGGAGTAAGTATCTTTTAATTTCATGGTTGCAATCACAATCTGCAGTGATTTTGAAACCCAAGAAAATAAATTCTGTCACTGTTTCCACTGTTTCTCCATCTATTTGCCATGAAGTGATGGGACTGGATGCCATGATCTTTGATTTCTGAATGTTGAGCTTTAAGCCAACGTTTTCACTCTCTTCTTTCACTTTCATCAAGAGGCTCTTTAGTTCTTCTTCACTTTCTGCCATAAGGGTGGTATCATTTGCATATCTGAGGTTATTGATATTTCTCCCAGCAATCTTGATCCCAGCTTATGCTTCATCCATCACAGCCTTTCTCATGATTCACTCTGCATAAAAGTTAAAAAGCAAGGTGAAAATATATAGCCTTGATGTACTCCTTTTCATATTTGGAACCAATCTGTTCTTCCATGTCCAGTTCTAACTGTTCTTTTCTGACCTGTATACAGATTTCTCAAAAGGCAGTTCATGTGGTCTAGTATTCCCATTTCTTTAAGAATTTTCCACAGATTGTAGTGATCCACACACTCAAAGCCTTTGGCATTGTCAATAAAGCAGAAATAGATGTTTTTCTGGAACTCTCTTGCTTTTTTGATAATCCAACGGAAGTTGGCAAGTTGATCTCAGGTTCCTCTGCTTTTTCTAAAAACAATTACAACATCTGGAAGTTCATGGTTCACATGTTGTTGAAGCCTGGCTTGGAGAATTTTGAGCATTACTTTGCCAGCATGAGAGATGAGTGCAATTGTGTGGTAGTTTGAGCGTTCTTTGGTATTGTCTTTCTTTGGGATTGGAATGAAAACTGACTTTTTCCAGGCCTGTGGCCACTGCTGAGTTTTCCAAATTTGCTGACATATTGAGTGTAGCACTTTCAAAGCATCCTCTTTCAGGATTTGAAATAGCTCAACTGGAATTCCATCACCTCCACTAGCTTTGTTTGTAGTGATGCTTTCTAAGGCCCACTTGACTTCACATTCCAGGATGTCTGGCTCTAGGTGTGTGACCATATCATCGTGATTATCTGGTTGGTGAAGATCTTTTTGTATAGTTCTTTTGTGTATTCTTGTGATGTCTTCTCACTTCCATTAGGTCCATCCCATTTCTGTCCTTTACTGAGCCTATCTTTGCATGAAATAGTCCCTTGGTATCTCTAATTTTCTTGAAGAGATCTCTGGTCTTTCCCATTCTATTGTTTCCATTTCTTTCCACTGATCACTGAGGAAGGCGTTCTTATCTCTCCTTGCTATTCTTTGGAACTCTGCATTCAAATAGGTATATTTTTCCTTTTCTGCTTTGCTTTTCGCTTTTCTTCTTTTCACAGCTATTTGTAAGGCTTCCTCAGACAGCCATTTTCCCTCTTTGCATTTCTTTACCTTGGGGATGGTCTTGATCCCTGTCTCCTGTACAATGTCTCAAATTTCACAAACTTAACATGGAACAACAGATTGGTTCCAAATAGGAAAAGGAGTACGTCAAGGCTGTATATTGTCACCCTGCTTATTTAACTTATATGCAGAGTACATCTTGAGAAATGCTGAAGCACAAGCTGGAATCAAGATTGTTGGGAGAAATATCAATGACCTCAGATATGCAGATGACACCACCCTTATGGCAGAAAGCGAAGAAGAACTAAAGAGCCTCTTGCTGAATATGAATGAGGAGACTGAAAAAGTTGGCTTGAAATTCAACATTAAAAACAACTATGATTATGGCATCTGGTCCCATCACGTCATGGCAAATTGATGGGGAAACAATGGAAACAGTTGCAGACTTTATTTTCTTTGGCTCCAAAATCACTGCAGATGGTGACTACAGCCATGAAATTAAAAGACGCTTGTTTTTGGAAGAAAAGTTATGACCAACCTAGATAATACATTAAAAAGCACAGATATTACTTTGCCAACAAAGGTCTGTCTAGTCAAAGCTACGGTTTTTCCACTAGTCATGTATGGATTTGAGGGTTGGACCATAAAGAAAGCTGAACGCCAAAGAATTGATACTTTTGAACTGAAGGAGATCCAACCAGTCCATCCTAAAAGAAATCAGTCCTGAATATTCATTGGAAGGACTGATGCTGAAGGTGAAACTCCAATACTTTGGCCACCTGATGCAAAGAACTGACTAATTTGAAAAGACCTTGATGCTGGGAAAGGTTGAAGGCAGGAGGAGAAGGGGATGACAGAGGATGAGATGGTTGTATGAGATCACCTCCTCAAGGTACATGAGGTTGAGTAAACTCTGGGAGTTGGCGATTGACAGTGAGGCCTGGCGTGCTGCAGTCCATGGGGCTGCAAAGAGTCGGACACGACTGAGAGACTGAACTGAACAGAATTGATCCTTTGCTAGATGGGAGTTTTCCCTTGGTCACTATTATTTTTCCTTCCAAAATTCCTATTCATCCTCATTTCTGTCATATAAGAATTAATTTCAAAAATCAACCAATGTGGTCTTGAATTAAATGTGAAGACAAGGTAGAAATCTGTATTTGTAATAGTTGAACACCTAGTGGGTCTCTGGACATTAAAACACCTTCACAGTATTTGGGTATTCAAAGAAGAGGGTAATGTTTTATTTTCAAGCTCTACCAAAATATATCATGAGTTCTAAAAGAGGGAGTGGTCAGAATCTACATGTTGACCACTACTAGGCGTAAATGGAGTTACTTATGCAATACATTTTATCTAATAGAACATCTTGTATTATTTAATTTGTAATGTCTCTTGACCATTTTACCTCTCCCTCATAAAAAAGAGTGGCTTGGAAATTAAGCATTTATCATAAACAAATATTTCCTGAGACAAAGAGACTTGAACACTATTACTCATAAAGTTTAATGAACATTTATACTACTTCAACAACTACGTTGATTTAATACTCCCCTTTACTTGAATATTGAAGTAATTGATCCTTTAAACAGTAAGTTGGACACCTTATTGCAATTAGTTATCTAGTTTAAACAACTACAAGTCTTCCATAAGATATTATTTATAATAGAAATTGATGAGCTGGAATATCAGACTTTGCCGGTATTAATTGTGCACATTGACTCTATCTTTGTCTAGTAAGTGAGGGAGAACATTTCAGATCAACATAGAGTGACTCAGCAGACCAGATGAGGTGCTGAGTTCCCCTTTTCAGATGAGCAATTTGCAATGTGGGGGAAAAAAGAATTACAAAGATCTAATCATATTCTTTAATATTAAGTGCATCTCCTGAGAACCATGAAAGAAAGTACCATATTTGCCAAAATCCATAATTTCACCCTAAGATTTCCTTTTAAGTAGAGTTAAATTAAGGAAATATTTGATATATGTTATTCCCAGGTGGGGGAAGCAAATAACATGAGAGAGAGAGATAGACTGAATCACTCAGTATAATGCAAGGAGAACAGTCCCAGAGGAGAAAACTTAATAACTATGCTTTAGTTATTCCAGGAATGGTAGTGAGTCAGGTATACAGTATAAGTTTGGATTAGAAATTTCATTTAAGCTAGGTCTTGATGGAGTTAAATAATAATTAACCTTTTAAAACTTTATAGTGCTTATCATGGGTCAGATGTTATTTTATGTGCTTTATGCATATATATAGTCCTTTAATGCTCACAAGAACCCTACGAGGTTGTTCTTATTGGAGATCTTGTTTGGAGGTTCTAGCAAGGGAGTACAGCTCCTAGTGTGCATTTGACAGTGTGATCATCCTCCTCTATCAGTAAGGTTGTCCTCTTCCACCGAGTAGGTGGTACAGGTACACCTACTGTACCTGTGCACAGGTATAGGGAGGATGCACATGGAGTTGTAAAGGCCCCTGCCTTGCTAGTTATGTCAAACCAAACTTGGCAATCAGTGGGGTGACTTATGTTGCAGCCAGATCTCCCTTTCATCTGAGGTTGGTCTTATTAGAATTATCAATATACAAATGAAGAAATTAAGCTAACAAGAGATTAAGAAACTTGCCCCAAGGACATATAGCTTGTAACTGCTAGCCATGCAGGCTGGATCCAACATCAGTGCCTTTCATTCTATATCCCATTTTCCGATTGTCTGCGCTGCCTTTAGCTCTACTAAAGGGTAGTTCTTCTTGATTGTATTCCTTAATCATAAAACCCTACCTCCTTTTCATGCTCTCAGAAAACAAATATTTTATGCAAATACTATTCAATATTCTGTGAAAATAATCAAGCTGAGCCAGTGAGCTTGAATTAAGAAATACAGTGAGACTAGGCCATGGGTGGTGGAGACTGAAGCACAACTGTCACGATTAGGAGAAGAATCTGAAGGGGTCATGATATTCATGATCAGAAAATTTAAATGGGCTCATTTTAATGGGAATGGTCTCACTTAAAATGGGAATCTGATTGGTAGAGAAAGATTTAGAGATGACAATAGACTCATGGAGAGAGAAAGACATTATGAGAAAGAGTTAGACTAGATCATCCCATTCCAGGTAATATGTATCCTTATAATAAGTGAGAGAAAAGTTGAGAGTGTGTCTATTTTTGTTTGGATATTATCAAGGATTATATCACTGGGGAGTGATTGAGAGTTTTCAAGTAGAAGGATGAAATAATCAGGCAGATGATGCAGTATCATAGGCCAGACAGAAGGGGATACAATAAATTGAAATTGGAGAGAATAAGAACAAGATATTCATTGCAGAAGATGATGGCTATAGTTGAGGTAAAAGAGTAGTATCATTAAGAATGGCTCAGAAAATTATTATAAAGTTAGCATTGGCTTCTTTCATATGCAAATTAATTAAATAATTTGTACCTTTTTTCCTAATTTTTTTTGCCAACATTCATTGACTCCTATATGCATTTCTGGAAACACTAAGGTGAACAACCCACTCCTTTTCCTCAGTGAGCTCATTGACTAGTTAAGATTTATAGACCATTCTCAAACAACATATGATCTGGGACAGTATATTCAAACTAAGACAATCAGGGAAACTTTTTAAAAGAAATGACATTGAATTAGAGGCTGGAGATAAGGAAGGAAATGTCTAAGATTTTGTAATTTGATGACCACGAGGACAATGCTGATAATAAGAAATAGAAAGACAACAGGAGACTGATTTATCAAGAACTGCTTTCTGGGAATCAGTGTGAAAACTGATTGAGAGGAGGGAGATAGGTGACCTGGACCACGAATAATATACCCTTAATTTGTCTTCTATTGTCCTGTGAAACACCTGAGAAAATTGTACCATATATTTGGTGGTCTAATTAACAAACTTATGAGATCAAAATAACTTTCAAAGACTTGTTAGCTGGAAGAATCACATGAAAAACACTCTGGCCTCATTAAAGGTAGGTCTAAATTCTGCAAGGCAGGAAGACTGGGTTTGATCCCTGGGTCAGGAAGATTCCCTGGAGAAGGGAATAGCTAACCACTTCAGTGTTCTTGCAGCTTCCCTGGTAGTTCAGAGTAAAGAATCTGCCTGCAACGTGGGAGATCCAGGTTTGATCTCTGGGTCAGGAAGATCCCCTGGAGAAGGAAATGGCTACCCATTCCAGTATTCTTGCCTGGAGAATTCCATGGACAGAGGAGCCTGGCAGTCTACAGCCCATGGGGTCACAAAGAATCAGACATGACTGAGTAATTAACACTAAGTTCAAGAAGGTAAATGACATAATGTCCTAAAATCCATTAATCCTATCCTCTAATGACAAAAGTCAATTTAGTTGACAGAAAACAAGCAAATGACCATAAGGACTAGAACAAAATGTCAGATAATTTTCTCCAAAACCAAGAACCTCGCATGCTAGCTCTCCTTAGTCAAGGGTGCCTCCAATGCGGGGTCACAGCCCTGCCTGTCTCATCTCACCATTTAAGTGGAAGAGAGAGCCCAAAGGGAGACAAAATAGGGAATAATGAAAAATACAATGTGATGTTTTTAGTCCCTGGAGATAAGATTGGCCTTAAATGGATAAGAACCAAAGTGACTGATAGAGATGAAAACTTATCTCAGAGGAAAACAACATTGGGCAATGTTGCTTCTCTCTTTGGAGAAGGGAGTTCCATCTCCCTTTGGCCTTTCCTGCCTCTCAGAAATGCCTTACCTTTCTGTCATTAAAGGATGACATGCATCTCAAAAATAATAATGTCAAGGGAGTGTGCAATTTCCTCGGTACTGTCTCACTGCAGCAAAAATTTGAAATGGTGGACCAGTGTTACAGCTCAGTTACAGGCCAGTTTTATTTGACAGGCAAAGGAAAATACATCCTTGAGGCATGACAGCTGGCTGACGCAAAAGAAGAGAGGGGTTCAATCTGGGCTCCTCTTTTTATATGGCTTTTCTCCTCCCCCTGAGCCTGCCCTATGTAAATTGGGCTCGCCAGAAGGGCTGTTTGTTTCACCTGAGATTCTCACTCCTGTCCTCGGATTTTCTTTTGTTCCGTTTTTGTGGGTCTTTGTTTTCTTTAAGGTCTTTTAGCCACAGCCATTTTGGACTCCTTTGTCCCATTCTAACTACCTGACAATAATAATTTTTTAATAACTTTGGAAAATGTTACATACCTCTTCAAGATCCCCATGCACATTAACACAGTTCAGTTCAGTCGCTCAGTCATGTTCGACTCTTTGCAACCCCATGAACCGCAGCACACCAGGCCTCCCTGTCCATCACCAACTCCCGGAGTCCACCCAAACCCATGTCCATTGAGTCAGTGATGCCATCCAATCAATTCATCTTCTGCCGTCCCCTTCTCCTCCTGCCCTCAATCTTTCCCAGCATCAGGGTCTTTGCAAATGAGTCACTTTTTCGCACCAGGTGGCCAAAGTATTGGAGCTTCAGCTTCAACATCAGTCTTTTCAGTAAACACCCAGGACTGGTTTCCTTTAGGATGAACTGGTTGGATCTCCTTGCAGTCCAAGGGACTCTCAAGAGTCTTCTCCAACACCATAGTTCAAAAGCATCAATTCTTGGGCCCTCAGCTTTCCTTATAGTCCAACTCGCACATCCATACATGACCACTGGAAAAACCATAGCCTTGAATAAATGGATCTTTGTTGACAAAGTGATGTCTCTGTTTTTCAATATGCTATCTAGGTTGGTCATAACTTTCCTTCCAAGGAGTAAGCCTCTTTGAATTTCATGGCTGCAATACTATCTACAGTGATATTGGAGCCCAGAAAAATAAAGCCCGTCACTGTTTCCACTGTTTCCCCATCTATTTACCATGAAGTGATGGGACCAGATGCCATGATCTTAGTTTTCTGAATGTTGAGCTTTAAGCCAGCTTTTTCACTCTCCTCTTTCACCTTCATCAAGAGGCCCTTTAGTTCTTCTTCACTTTCTGTCATAAGGGTGGTGTCATCTGCATAGCTGAGGTTATTGATATTTCTCTCGGCAATCTTGATTCCAGCTTGTGCTTCCTCCAGCCCAGCGTTTCTCATGATGTACTCTGCACATAAGTTAAATAAGCAGGGTGACAATATACAGCTTTGACATACTCCTTTCCCTATTTGGAACCAGTCTGCTGTTCCATGTCCAGTTCTAATTGTTGCTTCCTGACCTGCATACAGGTTTCTCAAGAGGCAGGTCAGGTGGTCTGTTATTCCCATCTCTTTCAGAATTTTCCACAGTTTATTGTGATCCACACAGTCAAAGGTTTTGGCATAGTCAATAAAGCAGAAATAGATGTTTTTCTGGAACTCTCTTTCTTTTTCAATGATCCAACAGATGTTGACAATTTGATCTCTGGTCCCTCTGCCTTTTCTAAAACCAGCTTGAACATCTGGAAGTTCACAGTTCACATATTGCTGAAGCCTGGCTTGGAGAATTTTGAGCATTACTTTACTAGCGTGTGAGATGAGTGCAATTGTGTGGTAGTCTGGGCATTCTTTGGCATTGCCTTTCTTTGGGATTGAAATGAACACTGACTTTTTCCAGTCTTGTGGCCACTGCTGAGTTTTCCAGATTTGCTGGCATATTGAGTGCAACACTTTCACAGCGTCATTTTTCAGGATTTGAAATAGCTCGACTGGAATTCCATCACCTTCACTAGCTTTGTTTGTAGTGATGCTTTCTAAGGCCCACTTGACTTCACATTCCAGGATGTCTGGCTCTAGGTGAGTGATCACACCATTGTGATTATCTGGGTTGTGAAGATTTTTTTTTTTTGATTAATTTATTGATTTTAGTTGAAGGCTAGTTACTTTACAATGTTGTAGTGGTTTTTGCCATACATTGATATGAATCAGCCATGGGTTTACAACACATGTGAAGATCCTTTTTGTACAGTTCTGTGTATTCTTGCCACCTCTTCTTAATGTCTTCTGCTTTTGTTAGATTTCTGTCCTTTATTGAGCCCATCTTTGCGTGAAATTTTCCCTTGGTATCTCTAATTTTCTTGAAGAGATCTCTAGTCTTTCCCATTCTATTTTTCCTTTATTTCTTTGTATTGATCGCTGAGAAAGGCTTTCTTATTTCTCCTTGCTATTCTTTGTAATAGCACAGTAACACAGGAAAACACTAAAAAGTCCATAGTAAAAAAAAAACTTATTAAATTACTTTTCAAACTTATTTGATAATCTTATTTATGCAATGTATTGACATGTTGCAGACAACACTTTGGGAAATATTGCAGTAAAGGAAGACACTATGGATGGTTTCCAGCCTCTTCCCTATTGAAAGTAACATGTATTTTTAATCTTCTGAAGATAACATGTATTTTCCCCAGTACATATTTCATGCTCAATAACTTTGGGGTGAATGAGCTATTATTTTCTCTGTGATAGACATTTGTTTTTCTTTTTTTCTGCATTTTTTTGTTTTCACTTGAAAATTTATTAGTTCTCTTTTGCTACTACAACAAATCGATTATCTTACAATTCTATAGGATGCATCCAAAAGGGGACCTGCTGGGCCAGTTGTGGACAGTTCCTTTCTACATGCTAAAGGAGAGAATCTGCTTCCTTGTTTTTCTCAGTTTCAGAGGTCACCTGCCTTCTCTTAGTTCACTTCTATTGTTCAGAGTCAATAGCAACTGGGTGAGACCTAGACGATCTGCTGGTGAGAACTCACATGTGATGGATATTTCTTACAGTGCTATGTTACCTGTTTGGAGTAGGTAATCATATGATATCCCCCAAACTATACTGCATAAGTAGCTACTCATATTACCTTTCTTTGTTTTTCAAATAGATTTGATTTTTATTATCTAAAAATTTAATTTTTGACATGTAGTTAATTTACAATGTTGTACTAATTACTACTACACAGCAAAGTGATTTACTGATATGTATCTATATATTTTTTAAAATATATTCTTTCCCATTATGGTTTATCATAGGATATTGAATATAGTTCTCTGTACTACACAGTATTCCTTATACTTTAAAATAAATGTAATTCTTATAATTTAAGAGGTCCCCAGTGTTCTCAGGGCCAAGATGACAATTAAAGCCATGATCTTGGAACTTGACTGCTTCATTCATAATTTTAATAGGGACAATGATAGTTTGGGTTATTTAGGATATTTAAACTTAGGCTAATTCTTTTAAATTTAGGAGTTATCTCTCATGGATTCCTTTCCTGATCCCCAGATTTTAATCTATCAGAAAATACTTCCTTTTCTAGACAAGCAAATTTGAAATCCACTGATAAACTTTCACCTTGTTGACACTATCCCAGCTCCAGCCATAATCATCTGTTTCCTAGACTCCAGCAATAGCTTTTATATTGGTCTCTTCTATGACAAATTCTTCTCTACAAAATAGCTAGAATGCCATTTTTAAAATATAAATGGAATTATGTTCCTTCCTTGCTTCAAGTGCTTAAAATAGCTTCCTCTTGCTCTCTGAGTAAAATCCAAATTATCTTGGTTTATAAGTTCCTGTATAGTTTGCCCCTGGCTTCCTAAGCTCTAATGAAGCAGACTCTTTTGGAGACAGAGGCTGGAGTTTTATTTTGAATAAGAGTCTGATGGTTATTCATAACTGAGAATTACTCCCTTCTTCAGTGTCGGGGTTCATCTGTTTCCTTCACTTTTCACTTTCTCAGCAAAGTTCTAGTGCCTTAAAGGCTTTGTTACCTGTTCGTAGAGAGACGGCAGTTTGGCCAATAGAACACATCGTGTTCCCCTTAGATTCCAGTCTCTGCTGTGTCTTTTCACTTCAGACGCAAAGCCTCCCCTGAGGCTACTCTGGGTCTTCCTGCTGCTTCTATCTTTGCTTCTTTGCTTAGCTGCTTTGCTTCTGCTCTCATAACTGGTGTTGTCAACCAGTCCATGCTGCCAGAGTACCTGCCAAAGCACTTCCAATGTTACTCATTTCCAGAATTGGGAGATACATTTTGATCTTGATAGAAAGGAAATCTTGTTCCAGTTAACATTCCCAAATTTGGAAACTAAGCATCAAAGGACTACGAAGTCATCACTTTCAGCTGCATGCCATGATCCATTCTTACAGAAATGCTGGGTTATTTGATGATAATAATGGCCTTAGCCTTGAAATATTCCCATCTGAAGAGTTTTAGTAATGCCCCATCCTCCAAAACATATACACAAACAAACATACATGCACTCACCACTATGTGTGTGTATTTGTTTGGGCATACTCTTTAACACCAAAAAAGGAATAAAGGTAGTTTTATTTTTAAGTACAGGTGACAGTCATTGTTTTAAGTAATAAATATAGAATTTAGTTTTTGGAAATGGTTGATAGTGAAGCATGCACTTTGGAGGTAATGTAGAGAATCAAGAAGCAAGTGTAAAGAAAGTACATTTTACTGTAGCTGTGGTGTTAAACTCTCCAAACAAAACCACATTCAAATGGGTAATGTGAAAAACAAGAAATAAAATAAAACAAAGTGTCATTGGTGGTACACCACAGTAGGGGGGCACTCCAGGGAAAATTCTAGAGCTAGCTAATAATCAGCTGCTTCTGTTTCACTGATAGTATGCCTGGATATAACTGACAAAGAGACACAGAGGTTGCGTCCCAGACTGTTAGAGGTGGTAAAAAGAAATGGACAGTGGATTTTACAAAATGGAAGAAAAATTGAAAATAAAAATGAAAAAATAAAATTGAAATAAAAATGGCTTGATTTCAGGATCAGGGTTATCTGAAATAAAAATTTTTGAAGAAAATGATAATGTCAGAAATTTAAGGCATTGTCCTGTTCTTTATTGAACAGATTGTATAAGTTTTCTACCTATATCTTTGATTAAGATAATCATGTCTAGCATCTATAGTTTTGTTTAATGAGTACTAAACATGACTAAATTTTAATGCTTAAATATTTATCCTCTAAAAACTATGTGGGGACTATCTTTTCAAAGGTCATCCTTTGAATTTTTAAAAGTCTAAAATCTTCAATATAGCTTTAGGGTTTTCTCCACATGTGTCTTCTAAATCTTACCTGAGCATCCATTTGGAATTTCCCTGCACATGTATTTGTCATTTTTACATACATATCCATGACACCAGTTTGATTAGTGATCTCTTTCTTACTCTTACAGTTTAGTGGACAAAATAAGATGTTGACAAGCCTCCAGAGACTGGAGAGAGCCATGCTAATTACATTCTTTAAGGCCAAAAGACATTTTCAGTCATAGAACTTTTGATATTCTCATTGTCTGATATTTTTAATGCTTAATTCTACAAATTTTTTCAAAAGTAATGATGATAGTGGAATAATGATAATTACTACAGTTGTTTTGTTGATCCAGACTCTGACATTGCATCTACTTATGAGTAGTCTCATAGAATGTGGTCTGAGATTTTTTACCAAGTGAGCAGGGTCATTATTTGAGAAACCAAATAATGTGTAGTTAGATTATTTATTTTTCTCACTGCTGCTAATTTTGTTAAGAACGCATATTCATTTCTACAGTTTTTAACAATAATCCTGATTACAATAAAGTCTTAAAAGGCTTTATATTTGAATAGAGTCTTAGTAGTATATTAGCTATCCTCCACAGACATCTTATGAGGTCAGTATAATTATTTCTTATTTTATGACAAGCCTATTAGAAAATGTTCATCTTCCTACCAAAGTAACATTGTTATTTTAGTTTTCATTTCTAAAGTAATAGCAGAGGCTGTGTTCAATGTTGTGTCCTAAGGCATACTGCACTTAATATGTCTTATTACCTGACACTTTTTTCATTTAATTTCTATAATAATGCAAATGGAAAACAATAAAGGCTGAGAGGCAGATCAATGATCCTCAAGATTAAGTATGAGTCCATAAAGGAAATAGGAAAGATAGGCTGTGAAAATATGATCAATCTTGATAATTATAGATAGATACTATTCACATGAAGTTAAGCTATTTAACTCATTTTATGTTGTCTCAAAATATACAGAGAACTAATTATTTTAAAGCTCTGTATTACATGAAGTGGTATAAAATAATTAATACTATTTTGAAAGACATCTTGAAAAACTTTTTGTTGCATGATAAATTTTCAAATGTATTCTGCCCTTGTCCTTCATATGCAGTTGTCTCACTTGGGCAGGGACTAGCTCTTTGGCCTCCCATTTTTGTTCTTTCAAATGTCACCAACCAAAAAATAGGTACAAAATATATATTAGATATACATATACATTAGATATACATTACATATACTTTTCCCACTATGTTCAAAAAATCTTTATTTTTACATATATATATTCATCCTAGATTTCAAAGACATATCTATTTTTACTTTCTGTTAGT
The DNA here is from genome assembly GCF_054371585.1 of Giraffa tippelskirchi. NCBI lineage: Eukaryota > Metazoa > Chordata > Mammalia > Artiodactyla > Giraffidae > Giraffa > Giraffa tippelskirchi. Next base: position 71,169,001 of record NC_137277.1, read on the forward strand.
TCAGTTCCGTTGCTCAGTCATGTCTGACGATTTGAGACACCATGAACTGCAGAATACCAGTCTTCCTCACCGTAAACAACTCCTGGAGCTTGCTCAAACTCATGTCCATTGACTTGGTGATGCTAACCAACCAACTCATCCTCTGTCATCCCCTTCTCCTCCTGCCTTCAATCTTTCCCAGCATCAGGGTCTTTTCCAATGAGTCACTTCTTCCCATCAGGTGGTCAAATTATTGCAGCTTCAGCTTCAGTATAGTCCTTCCAGTGAATATTCAGGATTGAGTTCTTTTAGGATTGACTGGTTGGATCTCCTTGCAATCCAAGGGACTCTCAAGAGTCTTCACCAACACCGCAGTTCAAAAGGATCAATTCTTAAGCTTTTAACTTTCTTTATGGTCCAAAATTCACAACCACACTTGACTACTGGAAAAACCATAGCTTTGACTAGACAGAACTTTGTCAATAAAGTAATGTCTTCTTTTTAATATGCTGTCTATGTTTGTCCACATTTTGTCACATGGTCCACTGGAGAAAGAAAAGGCAAACCATTTCAGTATTCTTGCCTTCAGAACCACATGAACAGTATGAAAAGATGAAAACATAGCACACTGAAAGATGAACTCCCCAGGTCTATAGGTGCTCAATGTGCCTCTGGAGACCAGTGGAGAAATAACTCCAGAAAGAATGAAGAGACGGTGCCAAAGCAAAAACAACACCCAGCTGTGGATGTGACTGGTGATGGAAGTAAAATCCAATGCTATAAAGAGCAATATTGCATAGGAACCTGGAATGTTAGGTCCATGAATCAAGGCAAATTGAAAGTGGTCAAATAGGAGATGGCAACAGTGAACGCCGACATTTTAGGAATCATCACACTAAAATGGATTGGAATGGGTGAATTTAACTCAGATGACCATTACATCTACTATTATGGGCAAGAATCCCTTAGAGGAAATGGAGTAGACATCATAGTGAAAAAAAAAAAAAGAGTCTGAAATGCAGTACTTGGATGGAATCTCAAAAATGACAGAATGATCTCTGTTCATTTCCAAGGCAAATCATTCAATATCACGGTAATCCAAGTCTATGTCCCAACCAGTAATGCTGAAGAAGCTGAAGTTGAATGGTTCTATGAAGACCTACAAGACCTTCTAGAACTAACACCCACAAAAGATGTCCTTTTCACTATAGGGGACTGGAATGTGAAAATAGAAAGTCAAGAAACACCTGGAACAACAGGCAAATTTGACCTGGGAGTACAGAATGAAGCAGGGCAAAGGCTAACAGAGTTTTGCCAAGAGAACACACTGGTCATAGCAAACATCCTTTTCCAACAACAAAAGAGAAGACTCTACACATGGACATCAGCAGTTAGTCAATGATGAAATCAGATTGATTTTATTCTTAGCAGCCAAAGATGGAAAAACTCTATACAATCAGCAAAAACGAGACCAGGAGCTGACTGTGGCTCACACCATGAGCTCTTTATTGCCAAATTCAGACTTAAATTGAAGAAAGTAGGAAAACCACTAGACCATTCACGTATGACCTAAATCAAATCCCTTACGATTATACAGTGGAAGTGACAAATAAATTCAAGGGATTAGATGTGATAGACAGAGTGCCTGAAGAACCATGGGTGGAGGATCGTGCCATTGTACAGAAGGCACAGATCAAGACCATACCCAAGAGAAAGAAATGTAAACAGCAAAATGGTTGCCTGATGAGCTATTTGTAAACAGCTGGAAAAAGAAGAGAAGCAAAAGGCAAAAGGGAAAAAGAAAGATATACCCATTTGAATCCAGAGTTCCAAAGAATAGCAAAGAGACATGAGAAAGCCTTCTTTGGTGATCAATGCAAAGCAATTGAGGAAAATAATAGAATGAGAAAGACCAGAAATCTATTCAAGAAAATTAGAGATAGCAAGGGGAACATTTCATGCAAAGGTGGGCACAATAAGGGACAGAAATCTTATGGACCTAACAAAAGCAGAAGATACTAAAAAGAGGTGGCAAGAATACACAGAAGAACTATACAAAAAAAGATCTTAATGACCCAGATAACCACGATGATGTGATCACTCACCTAGAGCTAGACATCCTGGAATGCAAAGTCAAGTGGGCCTTAGAAAGCATCACTACAAACAAAGCTAGTGGAGGTGATGGAATTCCAGTTGAGCTATTTGAAATCCTAAAAATGATGCTGTGAAAGTGCTGCACTAAATGTGACAGTGAATTTGGAAAACTCAGCAGTGGCCAAAGGACTGGAAAAGGTCAGTGTTCATTTCAACCTTGGACAAAGGCAATGACAAAGAATGCTCAAACTTGTCACAATTGTGCTTATCTCACATGCTAGTAAAGTAATGCTCAAAGTTCTCCAAACCTGGCTTCAATAGTATGTGAAACATGAAGTTCCAGATGTTCAAGCTGAATTTAGAAAAGGCAGAGGAACCAGAGATCAAATTGCCAACATCCATCGGATCACGGAAAAAGTAAGAGAGTTCCAGAAAAATATCTACTTCTGCTTTATTGACTATACCAAAGCCTTTGAGTGTGTGGATCACAGCAAAATGTGGAACATTCTTAAAGAGATGGGAATACTGGACCACCTGACCTGACTCCTGAGAAATCTGTTTGCTGTTCAGGAAGCAACAGTTAGAACTGGACATGGAAAAACAGACTGATTCCAAATAGGGAAAGGAGTACCAAGGTTGTATGTTGTCACCCTGTTTATTTAACTTATATGCAGAGTACATGATGAGAAATGCTGGGCTGGTTGAAGCACAAGCTGAAATCAAGATTGCTGGGAAAAATATCAATAGCCTCAGATACACAGATAACACCACCCTTATGGCAGAAAGTGAAGAAGAACTAAAGAGTCTCTTGATGAGAGTGAAAGAGGAGAGCAGAAAAGTTGGCTTAAAACTCAACATTCAGAAAACTAAGATCTTGGCATCTGGTCCCATCACTTCATGGCGAATAGTTGGGGAAACAGTGGAAATGGTGACAGACTTTATTTTCTTGGGCCCCAAAATCACTGCAGATGTGACTGTAGCCATGAAAATAAAAGACGCTTGCGTCTTAGAAGAAAAGCTATGACCAATCTAGAGAGTGTATTAAAAAACAGAGACATCACTTTGCCAACAAAGGTCCATCTAGTCAAAGTTTTAGTTTTTCCAGTAGTCATGTATGGATGTAACAGTTGGAGTATAAAGAAAGTTGAGCGCCAAAGAATTGATGCTTTTGAACAGTGGTGTTGGAAAAGACTCTTGAGAGTCCCTTGGACTGCAAAGAGATCAAGCCACTCAGTCCATCCTAAAACAAATCAGTCCTGAATATACATTGGAAGGACTGATGCTGAAGCTGAAACTCCAATACCTTGGCCACGTGATGCAAAGAACTGACTCATGGAAAAAATCCTGATGCTGGGAAAGATTGAATGGGGGGGGGGCAGAGCATGAAATGGTTGGATGGCATCACCGACTCAATGGACATAAGTTTGAGTAAGCTCCTGGATTTGATGATGGACAGGGAAGCCTGGGGTGCTGCAGTCCATGGGGTCCCAAAGAGTCGGACAAGACTGAATGACTGAACTGAACTGAACTGAACTGACATAGGTTTGTGATAGCTTTTCTCTCAATGACCATGCATCTTTTAATTTCATGGCTGCAGTCACCATCTGCAGTGATTTTGGAGCCCAGGATAATAAAGTCTGTCACTGTTTCCCCATCTATTTGCCATGAAGTGATGGGACCGGATGACATCACTCGAGGTTGAGCTTTTAAGTCACTTTTTCACTCTCCTCTTTCACTTTCATCAATAGGCTCTTTAGTTCCTCTTCGCTTTCTGCCGTAAGGGTGTGTCATCTGCATATCTGAGGCTACTGATATTTCTCCCAGCAATCTTGATTCTAGTTTTTGCTTCATCCAGCTCAGCATCTCATGATGTACTCTGCATAGAAGTTAAATAAGCAGAGTGACAATATACAGCCTTGACATACTACTTTCCAAATTGGGTCCAGTCAATTGTTCCATATCTGGTTGTAACTGTTGCTTCATGACCTGCATACAGATTTCTCAGGTGTCAGGTAAGGTGGTCTGCTATTTTCATCTCTTTAAGAATGTTCCACAGTTTGTTGTGATCCATCTGTCAAAATCTTTGGCATAATCAATAAAGCAGAAGTAGACATTTTTCTGGAATTCTCTTGCTTTTTCTATAATCTAACTGATATCGGCAATTTGATTTTTGGTTCCTCTGCCTTTCTAAATCCAGGCTTGAACATCTGGAAATTCTCAATTCACCTACTGTTGAATCCTAGCTTGAAGAATTTTGAGCACTCTTTTGCTAGTGTGTGAGATGAGTGCAATTGTGCAGTACCTTGAACATTCTTTGGCATTGCCTTTCTTTGAGACTGGAATTTTTACTTCACCCTATATCTAATATTTCATGATCTGTCATGGCATCTTGTCCCATCACTTCATGGCAAATAGATGGGGAAACTGTGGAAACAGTGAGAGACATTACTTTCGGGGGCTCCAAAATCACCTTTGATGGTGACTGCAACCATGAAATTAAAAGATGCTTGCTCCTTGGAAGAAAAGCTATGACGAACCTAGATAGTATATTAAAAAGCAGAGACGTTACTTTTCCAACAAATGTCCGTCTAGTCAAAGCTATGGTTTTCTCCAGTATTCATGTATGAATGTGAGAGTTGGACTATAAAGAAAGCTGAGCGTCAAAGCACTGGTGCTTTTGAACTGTGGTGATGTTGGAGTAGACTCTGGAGAGTCTCTTGGACTGCAAGATCAAACCTGTCCTTCCTAAACGAAATCAGTCCTAAATATTCATTGGAAGGACTGATGCTGAAGCTGAAACTCCAATACTTTGGCCACCTGATGTGAAGAACTGACTGATTTGAAAAGACCCTGATGCTGAGGAAGACTGGAGGTGGGAGGAGAAGGGGACGACAGAGGATGAGATGGTTCGATGGCATCACTGACTTATGGATATGAGTTTGAGTAAACTCCAGGAGTTGGTGTTGGACAGGGAATCCTGGCATGCTGCAGTACATGGGGTCACAGTCAGACACGACTGACCGACTGGACTGAACTGAAGTGATATATATATATATATATGATTATATATATAATATACGATCTGATCAATATCCTTATTGCTGCTAATCCAACTCATGTAAATTAACCTTTGTTTCTTTCCATAAAACTCCCATCCAAAAACATTTGAAAAATTCATCTTTTTTTTAGTTGCAAATAATTTCCAATGTTCTCCATAGAGAACTACTATATACACTCTTCCTCCACAAGTAATACAATTATCTTTTTAATTTCCAAAGGTTTATAATTTTTTACAACTTCACTATTTTTTAATAACTGAATTAGAAACAATTAGGAAACCTACACATTATCCAAAAAGACATGGAAAGTAGAAAGTTATCCAGAAAGAAAGAAAAATACAATGTAGTTGAAATGAAAAATGGAATTAAATTTTTGTATGTTAGTCAAAATATAAGTAAGATTACAGATAACAATATCAAGACTGAAAACCTATGCAATAAGTAATTAAAGTAGTGCTCAAGAAGAGAATAACAGTAATGGTTAACTTTAAATCTTAACAGAAAAAAATTATTGTTAAGAATTTATGTCAAAAATGTAAAAAAATTGCTTCCAAACATCACAAAAGTAAAAGGAAAATATAGAAAAATTTTATCAGTTCAGTATCAGACAACAAAGTAGGAAAAAAGAATTAACCAGAAGAAAGTGGTGATAAACATCCAATTTTAAAATCAGGTAAGGTAATTAAACCTATGTATACTATAATCACTTGAGAATAACTGTATTTCACTTGCCTATAAAGTTAGAAATAAGTGCATTTAAAAACTGAAGTCCTAAAAGATGTTTCTTATAAAGCATACATGTTAAACAAAATTACATAGAAAATATAAAATTGAAGGAATAGAAAATTTCTACCAGTTATACAATAACTATAAGAAAAATGGTGATAAATATGAAGCCTTGGAACATGCATGCACACATATGGTAATTTGACATAGAATAAGAATCCTAATGGAAATAACCCTGAATGTTCATTGGAAGGACTGATGCTGAAGCTGAAGTTCCAATACCTTGGCCATCTGATCAGAAGACTCGACTAATTGGAAAAGATCCTGATCCTGGGCAAGATTGAGGGCAAGAGGAGAAGAGGGTGACAGAAGATGAGGGGGTTGGATGGTATCACTGACTCAGTGGACAAGAATTTGAGTAAACTTTGAGAAATAGTGGAGGACAGGTAAACCTGTTGTGCTGCAGTTCATGGAGTCACAAAGTGTCGGACACGACTTAGTGACTGAACAACAAGAATAAGAACAAAATTAGAACGAGATGATGATGATAATGATAGTAACTTATGAGGATGATGATGGTGAGGAAAATGGAGTCAGTGTTATTGTTTGCATATTATGTGCCCTGTTTATAAATGCTTTATATACCTTAGTGGATTCAGTTCACCCGACAACTATTAAGGTCATATTATAAACTACTATGGTGCTTTAGCTGATATCAGTGGGTATCCTTGTTTTTAGATCTTTATTTTAAAATGTGAAAAGAAAATCTGACAACCTGTTAGATAACTAGTCTATGAATAGTAACAGTGGATATATACACAAGAGGAAAATTAAGAAACTGATAAGTCTACGTAAAGGAACTCATTTCTCCTCTTATCATTTCTCCACTTACTATTTCAAGCTCATCAATTTGGCAAAAATATAAAGTCTAAAGATGCAATAGTTGGCAAGGATAAAAATTAAAAACATAAGCTTTTATAGTGTTGGTAGAAGAGCAAATTGATACAGCCACTCTAGAAAGGTTACAGAATAAATTTACCTCATATCCCACAAAGAAACTATATTTCCAGGAATACACTCTAGAGAAATGCTTCCACACAGTAATAGAAAAACATGTAAGAATGCTCACAAAATAAAGGCTTTTGTTTGGAAATTATTGGAATTAATTTCATGAAGATAAATCTCAAATGCATGATACTGACATGGGAAAATAAGTAAAAATACATAAAAGTTGAATGCCGTTTACAAAAATAATAAAATAGGCAAATTAGAGCTATGAGCACAGAATTGATGCTTTTGAACTGTGGTGTTGGAGAAGACTCTTGAGAGTCCCTTGGACTGCAAGGAGATCCAACCAGTCCATCCTAAAGGAGATCAGTCCTGCGTGTTCATTGGTAGGACTGATGTTGAAGCTGAAACTCCAATATTTTGGCCACCTGATGCGAAGAGCTGACTCATTTGAAAAGACCCTGATGCTGGGAAAGATTGAAGGCAGGAGGACAAGGGGACGACAGAGGGTTAGATGGTTAGATGGCATTGCCGACTCAATGGACATGGGTTTGGGTGGACTCAGGAAGTTGGTGATGGACAGGGAGGCCTGGCGTGCTGTGGTTCATGGTGTCACAAAGAGTTGGACATGACTGAGTGAGTGAACTGAACTGATTCTTTCAGAATCCATTATACTAAAAGTATAAGAGGATGAATAGCAATACTGAAACATAAATTCAAGGTAGTGATTACTTCTAGGGAAAGAAGGAGAGAGAATCCAGCTTCAATTTTATCTGTAATGCATAATTTTTAAAAAAATATGAAGCGGAGACATGAAAATGTTAAATTATGTTAAAACTGAGCAGTAGATACATAGAATGTTGTATCATTCTGCACATTACATTGTACATTTGAAGTATTTTATATTTGGTAAATCACAATAATTAGCCTAACTAATTATTACATCATATATCATACAGAAGTTTACAACATAATTCATACTCTCATAACTCTTTCTTTATATACGATCCAATATGTTTCATCCCTCATAATTGTCCCAGCATTCTTTGTGATTAGCATATTACTTATCATATAGATGGAGTTCAATACATGTTTCCTGAATAAAGAGATGACTTACAATAATAAAATCCTTCTATACACAGTGTGTATACACTACCTCCAGGAGGACTTCAGTAGGTAAAGTGGGGTATTCTGATTAGACATTGTGCATGAAAACATTGTGCTGTTTTGGTGCTTTTCTTAGAAATAATTTATTCCAAATGTCCTTGGAAATTTTCACTATTTAAAAACAATTGTAATAGATTATTTAAATTGAGTTTAAGATGATTAGAATAGTTATAATTAATTTTTAAAAGGATGTTGGAGAGCAGTCTGAGGATATAATTTTTTCAGTAGTTATATTGGTATTCTATAAATCTTTTACTGTAAGTTTTAAGCAAATGAGAAATTCTTTAATTCTACTTAATAAGAAAGCTCACTAGAAATTAAGAGTCCGAACAGCTTCTATTTATAAATGTAAATTCAGTAGACAACTTTTGAGAACATAATTCAACCAAAATAATAACAAATCATTTTAATTATGTAATATAAATAATTTCAAAATATTCTTAAAATTAGGGCATTTTCACATGATGACAGAGCCTAAGGAGACATGTAGATAAAATAAATTCTAATTGTTGCCGTGAGTGAAATTTTCTCAGTTGTGTCTGACTCTTTTGCAACCCCGCCAGCCTCCTCTGTCTGTGAATTTTCCAGGCAAGGATACAGGAGTGGGTTGCCATTTCCTTTTCCAAATTGTTGCTGTAATTTGTATATAATAAATCTTTTTTTCCTCCCCTCTCACATTACCCTGGAGAGGAATCTGTTTCATTTTGGCAATAATTTACTTTTATCATTATGATCGTTTGTCTTATAGATGACCTCGATATGAAACTAGAAATTTTACTCTGAGCAAAAAGGACAGATATCAAAGAGGGAATGTAGTTGTTTTTAGTGAACAATCAACTTGGGTGATGAAGAGTCAGACATGCTGGTCTCTTTTCAGCACTGATGGATGGTGGGAGAATGGAGAGGGTGGCTGCCATTATGTACAGGGATCTAAATGTAGTCTAATGTGAAGGGATTGGGAAAAGACTTTAAATGTAATTTCTATCATTTGTAAGAAAATACAGTTAGACTATGACTAATTTCAAAATGGATTTAAAGTGACTCATAACATTAAATTATATAAATAACAAAGAGCTGAAAAGATGGCAAACTTGGCTCTTTGTTCAGATCAAACTTGGAGCGGTCCCTGCACTGAAGGAATCTGAATCTAAGGAAAAGGAACACAAGACTGAAGGAAACTCTGTGAGTTACAGGTGTCTGCTGGTGTGTTTCAGGGCATCAAAGTCCTGGTGTCACAGTTCATGAATAAATTGGGGAAAGCTTTTTAAGATTGCACTTTTCTGTCTACAACACAGTCCTGGATGGGTTATAATTTTTCAATAAGTAATATGAGACAAAATGCATACATACATAGGTACATGTATACATACATAGAGCTATCCCAGTGGCTCAGAGGTAAAGAATCTGCCTGCAATGCAGGAGACATGGGCAGGAGACACAGTTTCCATCCCTGGGTTGGGGAGATCCCCAGGAAAAAGGAAATGGCAAACCACTCCAGTCTCCTTGCCTGGGAAATCCCAATCCATGGGGTTGCAGAGTCAGACAAGGCTGGGCAACTAAACAACAACAAATACATACATAAATACAAAAAAGAATAAATAAGTAAAGCAAGTGGTAATCTAGTATCATAAGGACTGGAGGGTTACTAATACTTACAATAATTACAGTTTTTTTTTTCAAAAATAATAGGTTATATTGATAATAGAAAGTAGTTAGAAGTGATTATAAAGAATTAAAATCAAGTGGTCAAAAGCTATCTTATTTCCAAAGAGAAATGAGTTATAGCAGAAGTTGGGGACAGGGCCATTTTTATTTTCAAAAGAGAACATTTTCACTGCCAAATTCTTTGGCAAATTTTCAACATATTGCAACATAAAACATGGAAGAGTTCATTTTGTCATAATTTTTCTTTTTAAGATATGCCACTATTATTTGATTTTCTTGTTCATTAACATCTGCAAGTTCCTAACACCCCCACTTTGCTTTTGGTAGGTGAGGAGCCCAGTGAATCTTTTAGGCTGAATTATAGTAAAACATTCCCAAATGGTAGAATTAGTTAATCTTCTAGAAGAGAAATTTAATATTAAACTTTGATAAATTCAGTAAAAAAAACATAATTGTTTTAATTTTATTGATACAAAATTGTTCTTCCTGGTGAAAATTAGCCAACAATTTAATTTGCTTTTTTATACTGAACCTTGTCTTTTTTTTAAAGTAATGAAAGCCACCAACATTCAAGAGACACTTGTTTTGTCTAGTTGAAATAGGTATTAATCTAAAATAGCTTGTAAATTATTTAGATGTTATAAAAATACAAGGATGGGGCTAATTTATGTATTATGACATATAGTGAGGGAATTTTAGCTGCCAGAAACTTCTTCTGGGTCTGAGTTTTAGAATAATATTATGGTACAGGCTTTGTTGATGCATTAATAGCGTAAGATCTATTACAAGACTGTTCATGCTGGAGCACAGTCAGAATCTATTTGTGGAATCAAAGCAAGATCAATGAGCACAGTGAAGAGCTTATTCTATTATTAGCCATTTTCTTGATGAGAATGAGGTTAGACACAATTGTGCAATAATTGTGTCTAAAATCTTCTTACTTTCCCTAAAATATATTAAATTGAATTATTCATTCTTATAACCTGTTAAGAAAGAAGCTTAGTATAATATTAAGGTGATATTCAACATATAAAAGTAATTTACAACCTGGGATGGGATAAGGACTTCTCTTCACAACAGTAAATTAGATTGTATTTTGAGACTACCTTAAAAGCTTCTAGAATAAATAGCTTAGAAAGACTGAATTTACCTTTCAGGGGAAGAAAAAAAAATATAGTTGTAAGAATTGTCCAATTTGGCTTTTTCAACTTAAGGAAATTATGCATTTTATAGTAGATAAAATGATAGAAATCCAAGAACCATTAAAAAAATTCAGAGAGATCTTCCAAAAACTATCAATTCAAATGAAATACTTCACCTAATCACCAATACAGTGGTTTTCATTGTGAGAGGCTTTCCAAATGGAATATTGGCTCTGGAGACTAAATCCAAAGACTCCCTTTGAAATCTCTTATGAAAGAATCTGTTTTAATTATTTTGAATTGCTTACAAAAATTCTAAGAATTATCTCTGAATCACTTTATTTGGTTGCATAAATTTATATTTTCTTCCTGATATTTAAACTTTATTTATTTCATGAGGCTTTAGGTAGGTTGGAATTTAATGAAATATGGATACCTCTGGGGATTAACCGTGTCATATGGAAGTATCTAATTCAATACTACCTAGGTAAATTTGAGATCTTCACTTCATTTACTGAAGGATGTTGACTCTTCCAGAGTAAAAGAGGAACCAATGTCCAGGTAATAGAGCTATACTGTAACTTTTCAGATCTCTCTCTCTCTCTCTGTGGATAGCTCTCGGATGACTCAAACCACGTGACATCATTTTACCTGTTGAGGAGATAGGATGTGTGAAAAGGATTTGCTAGTTTTATCAAGGAACTTTGCATATTTCAAGTACTGGCAGCAGAAAATGATGCTGTCTCCGTGATAATCTCAGTTTTAGCCAAAGATGATATATAAACATTTCACAGGAGGCCCTGTGGAATATAAAAGTCCACACTGTGCTAAGAGTTTGTACACCAAACTCCTAGCACATGTGTGAGTTAGGTATACAAGGTCCTATAGTGAGACACTGGCTTGCTTCCTTGAGTCAACTATTGAAAGCTTAAAACGAATGAAATTTTGAGAAATCATTTTAGAGATAACCTATCAATCGTCTTCAGTTTTCCTTCTTGAGGCAGTTAGTAGAAGTAACACTGAGCTGTATAGATTCCAACATATACAGGATTTCATGGGAGGCATTTAAGGTCATCTGGAAGGGCCACAGGAAGTATTATTTTACTGCCAGAAACTACAGTGTGTTTGCGATTTTCAAGAATAGACTTCTATGCTGTCTAGTCTCAGTGCTCTAGATATAGGAAACTTTAATAACACTTTAGGGGCAAACAACAACAACTAGTGCTTCAGATGGGAAAGAATCTGTCTGCAATGCAGGAGACTCAGGTTCAGTCCCTGGGTCTGGAAGACCCCCTGGAGAAGGAAATGGCAAATCACTCCAGTATTCTCGCCTAGACAATCCCATGAACAGAGGAGCATTGGGGACTACAGTTCAGGGGAATGCAGAGAGTCAGACACGACTGAGAGACTAACACTTTCACTTTCAATAACACTTTATTCACTACGGAGAACTCAAGGGTCCTTTGCTTATTCCATTTCTTTTGTGAGTCAGGAAACAACCCACCACGCTGTTACCATTTCAGACCTGGAGTGAAAGGGACAAATAACTTAAAAGCACTATTATCCTCACTTCCTCCCTCTTTGGATTGCCTCTTTTGAAACAGCTACTTGCAACTTGTTCGGATACTCTTCCATACCCCATGGTTCCTACACTAAATAATGTTTCATAAAGAGGGGAAGAAATCAGAAACCCCAATTATCAAACTTACCCCACACATTAGAGCATGTGAGAATTAAGAGGAGACTAGAGACTAGAAGATTATTTGAACAAATTGCTTCATCTGCTTCCAATATACAAGCACAAACACTCCCAGCTATTTCTGTTTCAGTTCACCAGAATTTCTAGAATTCAAGAGTTGTGCTGGTTTGACCTGAAGGTGCAAAAGCAAAGTTAGGGTCATACCTAAATGTCTTTTCAAATAAGATATTGGAGGAATCTATTTTCCCCCTTCCTTTCCTCATCTCTATAACCCTTGTCTACCTTCAAAAAGATGTAATCTTTTTAATTATGATGTAATCTTTTTAAAGATGTAAACTTTTTAATCTACAAAGTTCCTTAATGAAATAACTGACTAGTGTCATAGAAAAGGCACTTCAGGATTTATTGCTGTGTCCTTTGATTCATCTCCTTCTAGCTGTGACATTGATTGATGTTTATAAAATCCCTAAGTCTCTACTGGCAGCCATGGTTATTTTAGAGCATATAATCAAAGAAGTGTGGGTGAAAGCATGTAGGAAGAAAAAAATGTCTTGACTCTTTTTTCCAAAATAATGTTAATAATAGCAGTTACAAATTCAAGGGAGACATTTGAACAAATAGAATATCTTATCTAATGTTTTTAAACCCAAAGTTTGTCTTGGTTATTTTTTTTTTCTTTCCTGTTTTTTCTAACTATTTTGTAAGTTGGCACTAAGGATGTATTTTAGTTACCACAATAATAGATCATTTTTGACTGACTCTGATTATCATTCCACATGGCAGTAGCAGTGAGATTGTAGTATGGTATTAAGGATCTAGTCATTTTACATTTTTAGAAGTTCTGAGATAAAGAATTAAGGCATCAACTAAACATCAATCATTTTTAAAGTTGATAGTCATTTTAATGGAAATCTTAATAGAGTCTTTCCTTTTAAAGACACATGCATGATCATATTCTTCTAGGTGTTAAAAGCACAGTTATTTGATAAACATATTGACAAGGGAATTCTAACAGCCATAAAAAATAAGGCCCTGATCATCAGACAAAAAAATTAAGTTCTGCTCTCAGTTAGGTCATTTGTTTTCCTGTTCAAGTCATTCCAGAATTTGAAGCCAAGTAGCTGAATAACATTGCAATGTAGCCATACAATTATAGTCAGCGAAAATATTCCTAAAACACTTCAGTAAAAATCATTTGTTGTAAACTTTAGAAAAGCATAATTATATTGGATTTTCAAATAGGTGAAATATAAACTTAAAGATTTCTAGTCCCTTTCAAATTGCTGCTATAACAAATATGTTGCAACACCAGTCCTTTGGGGAAGGAGTTGATTTTCAAGGTTCTGGTATACAGCTGGGATATGTTTGCTAGTTAAGACTTGACTTAAGATATACTTTGTTTCAAACTCTGCCCATTCTAAGATCTCAATTAAAAATACTGAGGTAAGTCTGAGAAGTCCTGTGAAGAACTGGGCAAAACTATAGACTCTGCTCCTCCTGCTGATGTTCTAGGTTACCCCAAGCTGAACAGGCTATTCTACACTTCAAAGAGAAAAATAACCTAATATATTTAAAATAATAAATACTCAGCAGTCATTGGTTCTATACCTGTCTCTACTTGCCTTATTGTAGGGGCTAACTAGCTTTGGGAAAGTGAAGCACTATCTTAAATTGCCACTCCTCTGGAACTTTATTAGACGATTAGTACCCACTTGATATGTTTAAGTCCCATAAATCAAGAGCACTGGGAACTGGAGCTAACCCAATCCTGCAATTTGGAATATAGAGGCCTCTTAGGTGACTGATGATGTTACTTTTATAAAACTTGTCAAAGATCTAGAATCACAAAGCCGGAGTATAGAAATCAGATGCCCAGGGCTCTCCCACGCATTTGTGCTGTGCCAGGAAGAGGAAAAACCCACCCATAGGATTCAAGAAAGTAGAGTATAAAACAGAAAAACACACAGCTAGAGATGACATAGACAAGTTCTCAGGGGAATAACAAGTGGGGCAAGTGTTGTTGGGATTAGGAACTGTCAGAGAACAGACATGGAGAGGAGGCAGACAGTACAGTAGAGAATGAATTTTGTAGGCATTTATTCAAGAAATTTTGCATCCCTTTTTTTTCAGTCTTTTGTACTTCCTGTAGGATAAAATGGGGTGTGCTCCCAGATTTTATGGCATTTGTTGGACCACCATGGTTCCAATGCTGGCACGGACACTCACTAGTTGTGTACACCTATGTCAAGAGTCCTAAATAGTTCTGTATAGAAACTTAAAACATTTAGTTTTCTTATTTTAATACATCAAATTATAATGTGTGTTTCATAGGGTTATCGGAAGTATTAAATTGATTGTTAACATAGGTGAAGCACAGAGAACAATGCCTAATCATTAAGTCCCTAATAAGTGGTGGCATTAATTAATGGTTATTATTGATGCTAATAGCTTTATATGTCAAGGAAAATGATAAGTATTCATTGACATATTATGAGTTAATATCCCAATATGTTTTTCAATTCATGTTTGTTTTTTTCCTCAAAAATCTTTCTATGCTTGTTCCATAAGAATGAAATTGATGACCAGTAAGAATTTAACAGATGCTTTTGAACTGTGTTGCTGGGGAAGACTCTAGAGAGTCCAATGAATAGCAAGGAGATAAAACCAGTCAATCCTAAAGGAAATCAACCCTGAATATTAATTGGAAAGACTGACACTAACCCTAAAGCTCCAATACTTGGGATACCTGATGTGAAGAGCTCAGTCACTAGAAAAGACTCACTGGACTCACTGGAAAAGACTCAGTGGGAAAGGAAAGATTGAAGGCAAAGGAGAGGAGGACAGCAGAGGATGAGATGGTTGGATGGCATTACCAACTCAACGGACATGAATTTGAGCAAACTCCAGGAGATAGTGAAAGACAGGGAAGCCTGGAGTGTCACAGTACATGGGGTCGCAAAGAGCCAGACGTGACTGAGCACACACACATACACATACACATGCAAAATGTAAGGGGAAGATTTAATAAATAAAGAAAGAAAATATGCTCAAGAAATTTGTTATATATTGCAGTTTAAGGACCAATCATTATTATTTTAATCAGAAAGTATTAATGAGAATTTGTCTATGAAGTAAATAGAAAGAAACTGTATTACAGATAATATGATCATAGAAAAGCAAGTTTCAAGATTAGAATGGTGTAGTCTCAAAAATGTACAGATTTTCTTAATTTACACTGTCCTGTTTTTAATAGCATTCAAGATTTATATTTGATCCAGTTGTAGTGATCCCTTAAGAAGTATGTGGATACATTAAGGAGAGATTAGACTCACAAAGATAAGTAACGTCTTGACCATCACCAGATGGTCAACACTGAAATCAGATTGGTTATATAATATTCTTTGTAGCCAAAGATGGAGAAGCTCTATACAGTCAGCAAAAACAAGACCAGGAGCTGACTATGGCTCAGATCATGAACTCCTTATTGCCAAATTCAGACTTAAATTAAAGAAAGTAGGGAAAACCACTAGACAATTCAGGTATGACCTAAATCAAATCCCTTACCATTATACAGTGGAAGTAACAAATAGATTCAAGGGATTAGATGTTATAGACAGAGTGCCTGAAGAACTATGGCCGGAGTTTCATGACAATGTACAGGAGGCAGGGATCAAGACCATCCCAAGAAAAAGAAATGCAAAAAGGCAAAATGGCTGTCTGAGGAGGCCTTACAAATAGCTGTGAACAGAAGAGAAGCAAAAGGCAAAGGAGAAAAGGAAAGATATACCAATTTCAATGAAGAGTTCCAAATAATAACAAGGAGAGATAAGAAAGCCTTCCTCAGCGATCAATGCAAGAAAATAGAAGAAAACAATAGAATGGGCAAGTCTAGAGATCTCTTCTAGAAAATCAGAGATACTAAGGGAACATTTCATCCAAAGATGGGCTCAATAAAGGACAGAAATGGTATGGGCCTAACAGAAGCAAAAGATATTAAGAGGTGGCAAGAATACACAGAAAAACTGTACAAAAAAGATCTTCACGATCCAGATAATCATGATGGTGTGATTACCAACCTAGAGCCTGACATTCTACAATGAGAAGTCCAGTGGGCCTTAGGAAACATCCTACGAACAAAGCTAGTGGAGGTGATGGAATTCCAGTTGAGCTATTTCAAATCCTAAAAGATTATGCTGTGTAAATGTACACTCAATATGCATGCCAGCAAATTTGTGAAACTCATCAGTGGCACAGGACTGGAAAAGGTCAGTTTTCATTCCAATCCCAAAGAAAGGCAATGCCAAAGAATGCTCAAACTACCACACAATTGAACTCATTCACAAGCTAGTGAAGAAATGATCAAAATTCTCCAAGCGAGGCTTCAACAATGCATGAGCCATGAACTTAAAGATGTTCAAGCTGGATTTAGAAAAGGCAGAGGAAACAGAGATCAAATTGCCAACATTCATTGGATCATCGAAAAAGCAAGAGAGTTCCAGAAAAAATATCTACTTCTGCTTTATTGACTATGCCAAAGCCTTTGATTGTGTGGACCACAACAAACTTTGGAAAATTCTTAAAGAGATGAGAATACCAGACCACCTGACCTGCCTCTTGAGAAATCTGTATGTATTACGAAGCAAGAGCTAGAACCGGACATGGAACAACAGACTGGTGCCAAATAGAGAAAGGAGTACGTCAAGGCTGTATATTGTCACCATGCTTATTTAACTTATATGCAGAGTACATCATGAGAAATGCTGGGCTGGAAGAAGCACAAGCTGAAATCAAGATTACTGGGAGAAATATCGATAACCTCAGATATGCAGATGACTCCACCCTTATGGTGTAAAGCGAAGAAGAACTAAAGAGCCTCTTGATGAAAGTGAGAGAGGAGAGTGAAAAAGTTGGCTTAAAACTCAGCATTCAGATAACTAAGATCACGGCATCCAATCCCATCACTTCCTGGCAAATAGATGGGGAAACAATGGAAACAGTGGCTGGCTTTATTTTCTTGGACTCCAAAATGACTACAGATGGTGACTATAGCCATGAAATTAAAAGACTCTTGCTCCTTGGAAGAAAAGCTATGACCAACCTAGACAGCATATTAAAAAGTAGAGACATTACTTTGCCAACAAAGGTCCATCTAGTCAAAGCTATGGTTTTTTCCAGTAGTCATGCATGGATGTGATAGTTGGACTGTAAAGAGAGCTAAGAACTGAAGAATTGATGCTTTTGAGCTGTGGTGTTGGAGAAGACTCTTGAGAGTTGCTTGGACTTCAAGTAAATCCAACCAGTCCATCCTAAAGGAAATCAGTCCTGAATGTTCATTGGAAGGACTGATGCTGAAGCTGAAATTCCAATACTTTGGCCACCTGATGTGAAGAACTGACTCATTTGAAAAGACCTTGATGCTGGGACCTAACATTCCAGGTTCCTATGCAATATTGCTCTTTACAGCATTGGACTTTGCGTCTATCACCAGTCACATCCACAGTTGGGTATTGTTTTTGCTTTGGCTCCATCCCATCATTCTTTCTGGAGTTATTTCCCCACTGATCTCCATTAGCATATTGGGCACCTACTGACCTGGGGAGTTCATCTTTCAGTGTCCTATCCTTTTGCCTTTTCATACTGTTCATGGGGTTCTCAAGGCAAGAATACTGAAGTGGTTTGCCATGCCCTTCTCCAGTGGACCACAATCTGTCAGACCTCTCCACCATGACCCATCCGTCTTGGGTGGCCCCACATGGCATGGCTTAGTTTCATTGAGATAGACAAGGCTGTGGTCCATGTGATCAGATTAGCTAGTTTTCTGTAGTTTTAGTTTTAGTGTGTCTGCCCTCTGATGCCCTCTCGCAACACTTACCGTCTTACTTGGATTTCTCTTACCTTGGGCCTTGGGTAATTCCTCTTGCCACCGCCACCGCTGCCGCCGGCCCCAGCCCCCGACCTGGCCTAGGCCCTGTCAGCCGCTGCCCCCAGCCCCCGGCCCGGCCTAGGCCCTCTCGGTCGCCGCCCCCAGCTCCCGGCCCCCGGCCCGGCCTAGCGCCTGTTGGCCGCCGCCCCCAGCTGCTGGGCCCCGGCCCGCCCTAGCCCCTGTCGGCCGCCGCCCCCAGCCCCCAGCCCCCGGGCCGGCCTAGGCCCTGTCGGCCGCCGCCCCCGGCCCCCGGGCCCCGGCCTGGCCTAGGTTAGGTCCATGAATCAAGGCAAACTGGAAGTGGTCAAACAGGAGATGGCAAGAGTGAACGTTGACATTCTAGGAATCAGCGAACTAAGATGGACTGGAATGGGTGAATTTAACTCAGATGACCATTATATCTACTACTGTGGGCAAGAATCCCTTAGAAGAAATGGAGTAGCCATCATGGTCAACAAAAGAGTCCGAAATGCAGTACTTGGATGCAATCTCAAAAACGACAGAATGATCTCTGTTCGCTTTCAAGGCAAACCATTCAATATGACGGTAATCCAAGTCTATGCCCCGACCAGTAACGCCGAAGAAGCTGAAGTTGAACGATTCTATGAAGACCTACAAGACCTTCTAGAACTAACACCCAAAAAAGATGTCCTTTTCATTATAGGGGACTGGAATGCAAAAGTAGGAAGTCAAGAAACACCTGGCGTAACAGGCAAGTTTGGCCTTGGAGTACAGAATGAAGCAGTGCAAAGGCTAATAGAGTTTTGCCACGAGAACGCACTGGTAATAGCAAACACCCTATTCCAACAACACAAGAGAAGACTCTACACGTGGACATCACCAGATGGTCAACACCGAAATCAGATTGATTATATTCTTTGCAGCCAAAGATGGAGAAGCTCTATACAGTCAGCAAAAACAAGACCGGGAGCAGACTGTGGCTCAGATCATGAACTGCTTATTGCCAAATTCAGACTTAAATTGAAGAAAGTAGGGAAAACCACTAGACCATTCAGGTATGACCTAGATCAAATCCCTTATGAGTATACAGTGGAAGTGACAAATAGATTTAAGGGACTAGACCTTATAGACAGAATGCCTGATGAACTATGGACAGAGGTTCGTGACATTGTACAGGAGACAGGGATCAAGAAAATCTCCATGGAAAAGAAATGCAAAACAGCAAAATGGCTGTCTGAGGAGGCCTTACAGATAGCTGGGAAGAGAAGAGAAGCGAAAAGCAAAGGAGAAAAGGAAAGATATTCTCATCTGAATGCAGAGTTCCAAAGAATAGCAAGGAGAGATAAGAAAGCCTTCCTCAGCGATCAGTGCAAACAAATAGAGGAAAACAACAGATTGGGAAAGACTAGAGACCTCTTCAAGAAAATTAGAGATACCAAGGGAACATTTCATGGAAAGATAGGCTCGATAAAGGACAGAAATGGTATGGACCTAACAGAAGCAGAAGATATTAAGAAGAGGTGGCAAGAATACACAGAAGAACTGTATAAAAAAGATCTTCACGACACAGATAATCACGATGGTGTGATCACTCACCTAGAGCCAGACATCCTGGAATGTGAAGTCAAGTGGGCCTGAGAAAGCACCACTACGAACAAAGCTAGTGGAGGTGATGGAATTCCAGTTGAGCTATTTCAAATCTTCAAAGGTGATGCTGTGAAAGTGCTGCACTCGATATGCCAGCAAATTTGGAAAACTCAGCAGTGGCCACAGGACTGGAAGAGGTCAGTCTTCGTTCCAATCCCAAAGAAAGGCAATGCCAAAGAATGCTCAAACTACCGCACAATTGCACTCATCTCACATGCTAGTAAAGTAATGCTCAAAATTCTCCAAGCCAGGCTTCAGCAATACGTGAACCGTGAACTTCCAGATGTTCAAGCTGATTTTAGAAAAGGCAGAGGAACCAGAGATCAAATTGCCAATATCTGCTGGATCATCGAAAAAGCAAGAGAGTTCCAGAAAAACATCTATTTCTGCTTTATTGTCTATGCCAAAGCCTTTGACTGTTTGGATCACAATAAACTGTGGAAAATTCTGAAAGAGATGGGAATACCAGATCATCTGACCTGTCTCTTGAGAAACCTGTATGCAGGTCAGGAAGCAACAGTTAGAACTGGACATGGAACAACAGACTGGTTCCAAATAGGAAAAGGAGTACGTCAAGGCTGTATATTGTCACCCTGCTTATTTAACTTATATGCAGAGTACATCATGAGAAACGCTGGGCTGGAAGAAACACAATCTGGAATCAAGATTGCCGGGAGAAATATCAATAACCTCAGATATGCGGATGACACCACCCTTATGGCAGAAAGTGAAGAAGAACTAAAGAGCCTCTTGATGAAGGTGAAGGAGGAGAGTGAAAAAGTTGGCTTAAAGCTCAACGTTCAGAAAACTAAGATCATGGCATCTGGTCCCATCACTCCATGGGAAATAGATGGGGAAACAGTAGAAACAGTGTCAGACTTTACTTTTTTGGGCTCCAGAATCACTGCTGATGGTGACTGCAGCCATGAAATTAAAAGACGCTTACTCCTTGGAAGGAAGGTTATGGCCAACCTAGATAGCATGTTTAAAAGCAGAGACATTACTTTGCCAACAAAAGTCCGTCTAGTCAAGACTATGGTTTTTCCAGTGGTCATGTATGGATGTGAGAGTTGGACGGTGAAGAAAGCTGAGCGCCGCAGAATTGATGCTTTTGAACTGTGGTGTTGGAGAAGACTCTTGAGAGTTTCTTGGACTGCAAGGCGATCCAATCAATCCATCCTAAAAGAGATCAATCCTGGGTGTTCATTGGAAGGTCTGATGTTGAAGCTGAAGCTCCAATACTTTGGCCACCTCATGCGAAGGGTTGACTCATTGGAAAAGACCCTAATGCTGGGTAGGATTGGGGGCGGGAGGAGAAGGGGACGACAGAGGATGAGATGGTTGGATGGCATCACCGACTCGATGAACATGGGTTTGGGTAGACTCCGGGAGTTGGTGATGGACAGAGAGGCCTGGCGTGCTGCAATTCATGGGGTCGCAGAGAGTCGGACACGACTGAGCGACTGAACTGAACTGAACTGAACTGAACTGATGCTGGGAAAGATTGAACGCAGGAGGAGAAGGGGACAACAGAGAATGAGGTGGTTGGATGGCATCACCGACTCAATGGACATGAGTTTGAGTAATCTCTGGGAGTTGACAATGGACAGGGAGGCCTGACATGCTGTGGTCCATGGGGTCATCAAGAGTTGGACTCGACTGAGTGACTAAACTGAACTGAACTGAACTGAAGGTCTTGAAAATAAGTCCTACCTATTTAAAAAGACAAGCAGTTAATTGACTGAACTAAGTCTAGAGTGTAAATTAAGAAGAAAAAATATTCCTTCTACAGAAGTGCTATCCAGTCATGTGACTTTTGAGAATTCTAGAAATCAATAAATATGTATAGAATAAATGCCAGTAGGCATAATATGCTCACTGACAATAGCCTGAGGAACTTTTGTTCATATCCCTAAGAGTGGTTTCTTTTTAGAGATATGGCTGGATTATTGAGAAAGACTGGAACTACTTTCATTTCAGACCTGAGGAATTCATCAATAATCAGAAGACTTTTGGTTGGCAATAACTAAAAACCTGACTTGAATTTGCCTAAATAACTTACTGGCTCATGTAACTGAGGTAGATCACACAAGGCTCAGTGATATCACTAACGGTTCAGTTTCTATCTCTCTAACTTACCTTAAATTATATTGACTTTATTTTGAATAATGTTCCTCTGGTGACCCCAGGCTTCGAGAATACATTATTCTTTTGTTATATCATTATTCATAGAAAATCCCTTGGTTTCACACTGATTGTGTCAACTTAGTTCAGATGCCACAAACATAACCAATCACTGGAAACAGGAAAGTAGGTGCTGATTGGCTTACCTTAGAACACTTGCTCTAAAAATGAGCTGGGAAGATTCAGTTTCCCTAAAAGCACATCTTCATCAAATAAAAGTCTCAAACTTACTGCAGAAGAGTTCAAGCAGATGCCAAGAAAGCACTAACAAATGCTCCATCAAGGTCCCATTGTGCAAAAATGGACTTGAATTTCTCCTTGGTAGCTTTAGCAGGGTGGGATGAATTGAGAAAGTAGCACTGACATATATAGATTACCATGTGTAAAATATATAGTTAGTGGGAAGCTGATATATAACACAAGGAGCCTAGCCTGGTGCTCTATGATGACCTAGGGGGTGGGATGGGGTGGTGGTGGGGAGGAAGGCTCAAGAGGGAGGAGATAATTGTGACTGATGTGCTTTTGTATGGCAGAAACCAACACAACATTGTAAAGCAATTATCCTCCAGTACAAATAAATAAAAGGCTAGTTGGCCACCCCCCTCTCTTGATACAAAGGTATATTATTAAGCTTCATGACTGTAGTTTAAATCTGAGATAAGCTAGAAGGTATAGTGTAAAGAACTCTAGAGATGTTATTGGGAAACCCGGGGCCTAGCCCTGCCTCCATTGCTTAATAACAGTTAAAATTCAACAAGTCATTTAATTTTCCTAAGTGATTATCAGGTTTTTCCCTTTTTGTTTTAGCAGAGCTGTATGTAATACATAATACATATTAGATAATACATGAGAATTAAGTAGGTGATTTATTTTTATTGTAAAATAGGTAATACTATATAAAATAAGGGAAATAATGTTCTAAACATTTGATTTTTTCATTGTCTGGTTTAAAAATTGTTCTGAAATGAATGTTTCCAAGAGCTCACTGTGTTAACACTTAGAGTTTGTCAAGGTTTCATTGACTATAAGTCTTGGAAATGTTTGCTTTCCTAAATGAACTCCACATGTAGAATACTGAATTTATTATGTTGCTGTTAGTTTTATTTCAGAAATTATAAATTATTTTCAAAAATCATGCTCAATATCTCCTCTTTATAGGGGATTTTAGTACCCTTGCACCTTGATTTCTTTCTTCTTTCTGTTAGGTTCGAAATATAGCCCAATGGAAAAGAATAGAGGTAGGATTGTGTTCAATAAAGGTTTTTCCCGTAACTCAGAGCTCAAGAAATAAATCAATGTCATTGGCTAGGTGAAGGTCAATATCAAACAATTCACAGGAAGGTAATGAGCCACTTTAGACTGTTATTCAAATACAAATCATCTAGTTTGATAAAGTTGCATCATTTGCATTAAATCATGTAAGATAATTCTATTATTTCAAATATTATTTGGGAAAATATTGTTTTTTGATCCCTTGGGGGCATTAAGCATATTTCACTGTATTAATTTAAAGGCTTATATTTAGAACTGTTTCTGTCAGTTATTAAAATGTGGTTTAAGACTAAATATCCATTTGTGTGGGCTCACATACTCTCCATTGCTTCAATACTTCTCCCCCTGAATACAGATGAAGTTAAAATATAATCTTCTCTATTATGCAATTATTTTAAAAGTTAGAAATTATTATAATGTTTCTATTTGACATCCACCACTCTACATTTGGAGGAGGAAATAGCAATCCACTCCAGTATTCTTTCCTGGGAAATCCCATGGACAGAAGAGCCTGGCAAGCTACAGTCCATGGAGTGGCAGGAGTCGGACCTGACTGAGTGTCTAAACCACCACTCTACATTAGATTATTTTGAAGAGACTAATGCTAGAATTTATTCATCCATTAGGACTCCCTTTTCATACTGTTCATGGGATTCTCAAGGCAAGAATAATGAAGTGGTTTGTCATCCCATTCTCCTTTCTTTATTTTTTTGGGCTCCAAAATCACTTCAGATGGTGACTGAAGCCATGAAATTAAAAGATTCTTGCTCCTTGGAAGAAAAGCTATGACCAACCTAGACAGCATATGAAAAAGCAGAGACATTACTTTGCCAACAAAGTCCATCTAGTCAAAGCTTTGGTTTTTTCAATAGTCATGTATGGATGTGAGAATTGGAATATAAAGAAAGCTGAGCACCAAAGAATTGATACTTTTGAACTGTGGTGATGTTGGAGAAGGCTCTTGAGAGTCCCTTGGACTGCAAGAAGATCCAACCAGTCCATCCTAAAGGAAATTAGTCCTGAATATTTATTGGAAGGACTGATGCTGAAGCTGAAGCTCCAATACTTTGGCCACCTGATGTGAAGAGCTGACTCATTAGAAAAGGCCCTGATGCTGGACAAGATGGAATGCAGGAGGAGAAGTGGACAACAAGGGATGAGATGGTTGGATGGCATCACCGACCTGATGAACATGAGTTTGAATAAGCTCCTGGATTTATTGATGGACAGGGAAACCTGGTGTGCTGCAATCCATGGGGTCGGAAGGAGTGGGACATGGCTGAGGGACTGAACTGAACTGATTAGGATTCCATGAGAGCTCAGTTGGTAAAGAATCCATCTGCAATGAAGGAGACCTGGGTTCGATCCCTGGGTTGGGAAGATCCCCCGGAGAAGGGAAAGGCTACCCATTCCAGTATTCTGGCCTAGAGAATTCCATGGACTGTAAAGTTCATGGGGTTGCAAAAAGTCTGACACTAGTTTCACTTCATTCATTCGTTGTGTATTTAAACACTGTTATGTAAAAGGCATTGCTCTAAATGAATGTAGACATAAAATTTCATAAGAAATCATTCATGCTTTTACAGATTTAGAATCAGGTACAGATATAAAACCATTATATGCAAGGTTTGTGATATGAGTGGTAAATAAGTATTGAGGAAGTACTGGACAAACACTGGGGAAGCAATTTCCATCTTTAACCCAGGAGAAAGAGCTCATGCAGACAGTGAACATCTAGCTGTGAGATTCACATGTGGTGATCTGTGTAGAAAGCACATTCTCAGCAGAGGAAAGCTGATGAGTAAACCTGCAGAGGCAGGAAAATATGAGGAGTGTTGGTGTGGACTCACCAGCTGGTGGCCCGCTGGCTTACTTTGGCCTGCAGAGATATTTTTACTTGTCCTGTAACATAATGAAAACTCTTCAGAATTGTTGTCATAATTAAAAAGCAGAGAAATGATGAGCATTTAGTCTCTTGGGAAAAAGCAAAGTTTTAGCTATATCTCACGTTACAATATTCCAACAACCCCCACACAGCAATTATTTGGAGCTAAGAAGCTGCTGTTTCATCCTAAAGGAGAAATTGCCTCCATTTCTGAAAGTAACTGGCTTTTTCATTGCCTTATGTTACTTGCTTTGTTCATATAATTGAGGTAGCTGCCCTTAGCCAGGATTACAAAAGTTAATGCTGCATGGAGTTGATTGATGTCTCTGTTTTAGAATGTATTAAGACCTGTAACACTGATTGTAAATAATATATGTTTCACAAAAAAAAAACAACAAAAAAAACTTGACTTTTTTAAGGAGATTAAGAATGAAGTTTCCTTCAGATTTTTTAATCAGATTTGTATCTTAGTTTATGTTGTGCTTACTATCACTAATAATCATAATAAAGGTTTTCTATAATCTCCATTTTTATTTTTTTTATTTTTTATTTATTTATTTTTTTAATAAATTTATTTATTTTAGTTGGGGGCTAATTACTTTACAATATTGTAATAGTTTTTGCCATACATTGACATGAATCAGCCATGGGTTTACATGTGTTCCCCTTCCCGGACCCCCCACCCACCTCCCTCCCCATCCCATCCTTCTGGATCATCCCATTGCCCCGGCCCTGAGCCCTTGTCACATGAAACTGGAGCCCATTATACAGAGTGAAGTAAGCCAGAAAGAAAAACAACAATACAGTATACTAATGCATATATATGGAATTTGAAAGATGGTAACGATAACCCTATATGCGAGACAGAATAAGAGACACAGACGCATGGAACAATTTTATGGACTCTGAGGGAGAAGGTGAGGGTGGGACGTTCTGGGAGAATGGCATTGAGACATGTGTATTGTCATATGTGAAACAGAGCACCATTCCATGTTCGATAATCTCCATTTTTAAAAGTAAATGCACTATTGGGAAATATTTTCAGAATGTCAACAATTTGAAAATATATTTAACCAACTCAGTACATACATGTTATTGATTTTGCGTTTAATGTAAAGATGATGGGTGAGCTGTGTTTTACAATCTAAGCTTTGGATCATGTAAAATGATAATTGGGAGTTTTTATATATTCCTATTTCTTTTTATGCATCTCCCCCTGAAAAAGTTCACTGCTATTTCTTTATTTTTTTTCAGAACCAGGAGATCAGTATGAAATTTTGACATAATTAATCCTTTACAGGATAACAAACTGTGAAGAATTGGCCTATATTGGCCAGCTTTGTCTCATGGAAGTGATTTATACACTTGTCTTAAAAACAAATCTGCTCAGTTGGAAACTAAACATTTACCTTATATATAAGTTTAATTCTTCTCAAGTTCAAATGCATGTTTACATCTCAATTTTCATAGGTTTCGTTTGATTTGTAACCCAAGAAACAGCTACTTAAAATAAATTCAGTGTTAGTGAGTGATACTGGTAATATGTAATGATCATTACATATTATGTAGTAGGTCTCCATAATTCATAATATGCTTTCAATCTACAATAGTAACTGTCCCTTTGGACACTTAACTGGAAAAAGTGAGTATTTAGGCTTAATTAAGACCTTTTTTGATGTGAAGTTTCATTGTTATATAAATCCCTTCCTAATTCTCAAAAATTGTGTTTTCAGTGTGCCCATCGATATTTGGTTCTCTGTAATAAATATAAATGTTTAAAGATATTTCTATTTTTAATGTCAAAATTATTTAACAATTTCTATGTGTTAGGCATTCTTCTAAGCATTTCATATAAATTAACTTCTTACATAGTAACAACCATCTTACCATGTTGGTAAGTAATGAGTAACTCCACTATATAGATGAGGAAACTGAATCATGGAGAAGCTAACTTTTTTGCTCAGAGACACATATTATGGAATGGAATAGACATCACTTCCAGATAATCCATTTCAGAACCCATGCTCTTCACCTCTAAGCCCTGGTAGTACAGACTAGAATGATCCCTTTAATCTTAAGAAAGTTCTGATGTGATTGACATACTTCACGTATTTAGTCTTTTTCAGAAATACTAAAATTTCCAATGTCATGCTGAACTGACTCTGCAAAGCTATTTCTAATGCTCTCCATTTTTAATAGGCCATGTGAATTACTCATGATATACCTCCTTTCTGATGTGCCCCATGCTGAGAGTTAACAGAGAAGAGTGAGATTATTCTGGGAAGGGTTTTGGTTGAAAACAATAGTGAAGCATTCTTTAGGTCTAAATTATGCTTAGTACCAGAATCAAGGCACAGAGAGGACAAGTCACCTGCCATGACCAGACAAGTGGTAAGTAGTGAGTGGAGCTTGGATTCGCCTCCAGAGGGGACTGGTAGGTTTTCTGTGAGTTTAGAGGAGTCTCTGGAAGCTCCTGAGTCCTGGGTTATGTTTGACAGGATCTTTCCCATTTATGCTAATGTCAAGTTTAGAAAGCCCAAGAGACAGTCTCCCTCCCATTTTGAGTTTCTGACTTCTGAGATTGTGCAAGCAAGGGATGCTCAGTAGTCAGCCTGAAAAATCTTGAATATACTGCATGACAGAGACTGACTTTGTCAGTGGCAAGACCAGTCAAAATACCAGTACTTCCAGCTGACAGAGGGGCCACCTAAGCTAGCCAAGTAACTACCCATTTTCACATACAGGTCTTGACTTATGTTAATTAACTCCCTTTCCATTCAACACTGTTTCCAAAATGGCACAAGTAAATTTTGTGAAATTTAAGGCAGGACTAAGAAGAAGATTAAGGAAAGTATGAGATGTATAGTATGAGATGTAAAACATGAACTGAAGACTGAAACTGGATCATTACTGAAACTCTAATAGTCTCTCAAGACTAAAATATTTTTGGACAGGACTGTGTCTGCTTGGTAGAACTAAATTTAGTTTATTCTTTTCAAGGAGGAATAGATATTTAAAGCCAAATAGAATAAAGCAAGTTCTATGTTTGCATATACCAGAATAGTAGTAACTCAGACTTTCTGTATCTTATGTTTGCATGTGTGTAAAATGCATTTATCTTGTCTATCTAGCTATCTATCATCTACCTATCTGCAACTTTTTACCTAACTATGTGACTGTCTATCAATACATACGTTTATCTATCATCTTGTATACCTGTCTCAAATACCCAGGGTAGTCTGAACTGTCTGCTGAAAGGTAGTCCTCAGTCATAATACTGCGTGTTTTAAATGTCAGCCAAAATAGAGTAAATAAACTTTGTATATACCAAAGTGTAATAAATGACGGTGGATGTATGGATATCCACCTTTCTATATTAATTGATCTCAGTATAGAACTTTATACCCTGAATAGTAATGATTTAGTCACTTACAGCCATATTTAGATTCTCAAAATTGTCTGTGATGATATATAATTATTTCAGAGATGGGGTAACGTTCATAGTTTCAATTTCCTAGCTGTCCTTTGATTCATATCCTAAGAACTCTGACATAGTCTTCTAAAATACTGTTCATTAACTTAAAAGTATTTATATGACAATGCATAATATATGTTTCATTTATTTCTAAAACATAAATAAAATGCTTCCTCACTCTGCACTTACCTTTTTAAAAGCCTTTCTGTCAGTAGGGAGGATTTTTGCCATTTTATGTAATAAGGTAGAACTATGATAATTTAGCATTATATTCATTTTATCTATAAAATGCCACATGGTTTTATTTGGCTAAAAAAAAAAAAAAGCTTATTTAAAATTTCCCCCACTTGAAAATCCACATTCACATCATAGTTTATGTGAAATTTCTCCTGATTACTCTGATATAAACACAAATTAGGTAACAGTGGGAAGAGTCAAATGGCCATAAAATTTAATCTAAGATTTCAAATAGGCACTGGGTTTAGGTGATGATACTGGTTCCCACAACTTGTGGTTATACTTTGGGTTAGACGTTCTAGATAGTATAAATGTTCCCCTGGTGGCTCAGGTGGTAAAGAATTTGAGGAGTGATTTCAGAAATTAGATTTATTAGAATCAGGGAATTAGACAAATATCTGTAATAAAGTAAGGCTTAAAAATTCAAACCAACCTCAAAATAGCCTAATCATTTTGTCATGAGAATTAAAAATACCTGCTTTCAAAAAATAGAAGTATAACATATAGTTCCCTTTATGATTTCGTACATATAGATAACTATTTCTTTTTCCTGATAAATACAAGCATATAATGTATGGGATTCCAAAAAAGTGTTGTGTATTTGTTTTAATCCTGGAAGATTTAGAGGGAAAGCTTGATTCTCCTTAAGCTCAGTACAGATCTAATTCTTTCATGCTTTATTTCTTAATATAATTTAAATTCAATAGTATCTCACAGAATTCCCTCAAAGAAGATTCATGTGCTTAAAATAAAATCTGAAAGATGATTTGCATGGAATTGTCATATTAACAACGTATATGGTGATAGATTTTGGGGCTTCCCAGGTGGCTCAGTGAGTAAAGAATCCATCTGCAATGTAGGAAACAGAGGTTCAATCCCTTTGTCAGGAAGATCCCTTGGAGGAGGGCATGGCAACCCACTCTAGTATTATTGCCTGAAGAATCCTATGGATAGAGGAGCCTGGCAGACTACAGTCCATGGGGTCTCAAAGAGTCAGACATGACTGAAGAGACTGAGCACACACATGCACAGGTGATAGATGATTTTATAATCTGCTCTTTGACACATTTTAAATAGTCAATATCCTCCCACACACATAGTCACACATACACTTGTCAGAAGTCACTGATCTTCTATTACAGTAACAGAGAATAGAGAAAGGACAAATAATGTCAGTAAATAAATGCTTTATCTATCAGTTGCTGAGAAATGGACCTACTGAAAGCTTAAGGGCTAAAATCAAAATTACTCATTTTGTTTATCAATCTTCAATTTGAGCAAGACTCAACAGGAAGAACCCACTCCAGTATTCTTGCCTGGAGAATCCCAGGGATGGGGGAGCCTGGTGGGCCGCTGTCTATGGGGTCGCACAGAGTTGGACATGACTGAAGCGAATTAGCAGCAGCAGCAGCAGCAGCAATAGGAAGAACCCATTGCTACTCCACTCAGTGTCACCTGAGGCAGCTTAAAGGTTGGGGACCAGAGTTATATGGGGTACCATTTACTCATACATTTGGGAACTGATGCTGCTTTTCACTAGAACATTAGCTGGGCCTTTGGCCAGAACATTTCCATACTGTCTTTACATGTGTGACTTTCTATGCTTACAAAATGCGGCCAAGGGTCCAAGGAAAAGCATGAGAAGGGGAAGGCAGCAAGCAGAGCTGTATCACCTTTCCAAATTAGCCTTAAAAGACATCAAGCTCCTTCCACATTCTATTACTCAAGAGCAATTTATTAAAGTCAGCTAATAATTTAGGGATGGAAACTTACATTCTACCCATTGATAGGAGATGTATCAAAGAAATTATGAACTTTAGTTTTTTTTAGCAGCATTCCTGAGTAATGACATACCATAAAATGCACATGTTAGAAGTATAAGTTAATAGGTATTAAAATATGTATACACCTATGAAACCATCACTACAATCAAGATGAAAACAGACATAACACTCAAAAGTTTCCTTGTACTCTTTGTAATATCTCTAACTAACCCTCCTCATCCTGTCCCTCTACATACAGACCTTAGTCTGTTTTCTGTCACCATAGATTAATTAGCATTTTTCAGAACTTCATAAAAATGAAATAATGCAATAGAGTCTTTTGTCAGACTTGTTTCACTCATAATTATTTTGAGATTGATCCATGGCATTACACGTTGTCGTTGTTGCTGTTCATTCCCTAAGTCATGTATGACTCTTTGTGATCCCATGGACTGGAGTATGCCAGACATCCCTGTCCTTCACTGTGTCACAGAGTTTGCTCAAATTCATGTCCATTGAGTCAGTGATGCTATCTAACCTCTCATCCTCATCATTACATGTATCAACAGTTAATTATTTTTACTGCTGAGTAGTATTTTACTGGCAGGATGTACCACAATCTGTATATCCTTTTTTGGAGAACCAAGAAAGCCAGTGGTGTAATTCAGTCCTGAGTCTGTTCTGAGAATCAGGAGAACTGAAGTTCAAGCACTGGAGAAGACAGAGTTAATAGATTGGTTTTTCACTGATGATAACAAATTTTCTTTTTTTCAGTCTACTGAATCATATGCTAATCTCTTGCAGAAATACCTTGTAGACACATTCAGAAATAATGTTTCACCAGCTATAGGGGTATCCCTCAGCCCACTTGAACTGACATATAATACTAATCTAGACACCATGTTATTTTGGCCTTTTTGTCCGGCATGTATTTATATGCTGTGTAACACTACCGTTTAATGTTGTATTGTTTATCTCTCACTGGGTATACTAAAGAAAGCACATATGCGTGCGTGCTCAGTCATGTCTGACTCTTTGCAACCCTATGGACTGTAGCCCACCAGGATCCTCTGTTTATGGGGTTCTCCAGGCAAGAATACTGGAATGGGTTGTCATTTCCTTCTCCAGGGGATATTCCGGACCCAGGGATTGAACTAGGATCTTCTGCAACTGCTGCCTTAGCAGGCAGATTCTTTTACTACTGAGCCACATGGGAAGCCCAAAGTACGCACAGACCTGGGTTAAAAGACCACCCACTTATTAATCTACTTAGGGGTCAGTTTCCTAACACTAAGATATGAATCTAGTCATATTCCTCTATGAAGGTTGAAACTACTAAATGAAATATACTAGAGACTGCATTTCCAAATTTTAGTGCACTTGTACTTGATTTAACTTTATTCTATTTCTAAGAATCTGATCATTTCTTCCTTCCAATACTGGAAACTCAAACGATAATTTTAAATATGATAATCATCCCTCTCTTTTCATGTCTTTCATGTTTAATTCTTATACTGAGTACATCTTTTAAGTCTCATTTTCTAAAATATAACAAGCAAAATTCACCCCAGGATTAATCACCACAACATTCTCTGTTCTGTGACCAAGACTGCAAAGTACTTGTGTTTAAATCAATAGTGTCTCATTACTAAACAGGAGCCATTCATGCTTCATGCTGCAAGATAGATCTGTATGATAAACCAAGCCTTAGTAGAAAAAGGAACACTTGTATATAACTGACATGAAGAGTCCAAATGCAGATGACCAGCCAAAATTTTCCCTTTTTCTCGGTTATTTTGGCATGTAAATGTAGCTTCTTTTAAGAGAGGATTTGCTAATGTTATAATACAGTCAACATCTTGCTGATGTAACCTGGAATGATACTTATATTCTGCATAGTCTTTTCTATATTAAAATGTTGATTAAATTGAAATTTTATTTCAACTGGTTTTATTGAAATAAAAAGTCACTGTATTTTTCTTATTATTTTTCTTAGCTCATTTTTAGCTGAAAATATAAATTCTTTAGGATAGTATTATAAACTAGGTCATACTACTGAAATGGAGCTTCCCTGAAAGAGTAAATATAAAGAACTGGGAAAGTCACAATAATTCTGAGATAAAATACTGCAGATACCATGATAAAACATTTGTCCTGAAGTTATTTTGCTAAGGCATGAATAAACAAGGATGCAGAAAATATTAAGTTCTTAAAATTTTGTATGCTTGTGTGAGCAATATAATTTTTCTTTATGTTTGTTGTAGAGAATAGAAAAAAATTGAAGCTATGATTCTGTCTATATTTATATATGAATTGGCATCTATGATTGAATGATTGAAAATTTAAAACAGTAAGCATAATGTCCAGTTCATTTCTAATTATCAATCTAGGAAATATTGGCAGAGGTTTATTTCCATAGTCATGTTTCATGTTTCCAAAACTACAATTTTTTTTAATAAGGCAAGGAAAAGTTGTTTATTTATATAATTGATAATTTGGAAGACTGTGATAATGTTTTTTTTTGTTTTATAAACAGCCTGTATGGTACTTGTCATCCATGAGAGTAATGGATTAGGAAAGAATTAAAAATATTTCAAGTATTGAAATTGACTTTTGAGGCAGCAGTAGTTTGAATTACAGCAACAATTTTGTTGCTATTTTATTTTAGCCCCATTTGAAGATTAAAAAAAAAAAAAATAGGGCTTCCCTAGTAGCTCAGATGGTAAAGAATCTGCCTGCAATTCAGGAAGCCCGTGTTCAACCCCTGGGTTAAGAAGATGCCCTGGAGAAGGGCATGGCAACCCACTCCGGTATTCCTGCCTGGACAGAAGAGTCTGGCAGGCTGCAGTGCAAAGGACTGCACAGAGTCAGACATGGCTGAAGCTACTTAGCATGCACGCACAAAGATAGAAATATTTTTGGGTGAGAAAAAAGAAAATGACCAGACTAGAAAGTGACTAGATTTGGGTGAGGAAGATGAGTTGAGAAGGCTAAAAGAAATAAACAACAGCAACAAAAAAGCCTTTGTGTTCCAAGGATTAAAAAATACTCAAAGACTGTAAGACAAAGTATGTATAATACTGTATAATACTGTCCATAACTCTTAACTGATCAGTATGACACAGTTGACCAGTATATTTTTCAGAAAATATAAAAAATGGCAATATATTTTTTAAAAAATCCAAAAGTCCCAGGACAACATGCACTCAATGAAGTGACATCTCAATAGCCATATCTGGAAACATCCAAATTTTCTTCATAAGTTAAAACCCAAGATATCGTTGACACAAAGTGGGATATTCTGATGCAGAGATGAGGGAATGATACAACCTTGTTCTCAAGTTTCCCTTCTCCCTGTGGTTTCTTTTTATTAATGCCACTATCAAGCTTATCTCAATGCAGTTGTCCTGTTAAACTATTAAGCTCTTCTCTTTCCATGCTTACCCAAGCAAAACTAAGAGCTTGCTTGGAAAGTAAAATTAAAAAAAAAATAAAAAGCTAAGATAAGATTGAGGAAAATGATTAAATAAACCAAGAGAGTAATATTCATCTAGATTAGAGGTTGAAAACTGATGACATATGGTCCCCTAAGTGTTTCATTTAAACTATAGTGTCTTTTAAGATATGTCATTGATTGCTAACACTTAAAATTTCACATAAAAACTCCAAAGAGTGCATACCTGACTTCTTGAGAATATCAGAAGCACTGGCAACACTGGACTTTGTTCCTACACACCAGCGATTGACTGAACACAGCAGTTTCTACCTCTGTACTTTACTTATTCTCTCTCCAATTTTTCACATTCTCAGTAAAGCCCATTTCATCTGTCAAATTAGTGGAATGGAGTAGGTTTTATTTTAACTGGGTCAGAAACTCTTATAAGAAGGCAGTTAATGTGTTGGTGAGAACCGCAGTCATCTATACCTTTCTGAGTTTACATCCATACATGACTACTGGAAAAACCATAGCTTTGACAAGATGGACCTTTGTTGGCAAATTATTGTCTCTGTTTTTTAATATGCTGTCTAGGTTTGTCATAGCTTTTCTTCCAAGGAGCAAGCAACTTTAACTTCATGGCTGCAGTCACCGTCTGCAGTGACTTTGGAGCCCAGGAAAATAAAGTCTATCACATTTCCATTGTTTCCCCATCTATTTGCCAGGAAGTAATGGAACCCGATACCATGATCTTCGTTCTTTGAATGTTGAGTTTTAAGGCAACATTTTTACTCTCCTCTTTCACTTTCATCAAGAGGCTCTTTAGTTCCTTTTTGCTTTCTGACATAAGGGTGGTGTCATCTGCATATCTGAGGTTATTGATATTTCTCCTGCAATCTTGATTCCAGCCTGTGTTTCATCCAGCCCGACATTTCACATGATGTATCCTGCATGGAAGTTAGATAAGCAGGGTGACAATATACATTCTTGTCGTACTCCTTCCCCAGTTCAGAACCAGTCTGTTGTTCCTTGTCCGGTTCTAACTGGTGCTTCTAGGCCTGCATACAGGTTTTGCACGAGGCAGGTCAGGTGGTCTGGTATTCCCATCTCTTTTAGAATTTTCCAGTTTGTTGTGATCCATAATCAAAGGCTTCAGTGTAGTCAATGAAGCAGAAGTAGTTGTTTTTCTGGAATTCTCTTGCTTTTTCTATGATCCAATGTATGTCATTCATTAGATATGTGTGAGACTAAATCCAATCCTAGAAAATTAGAAATGAACACCAAGAGGCAGAAAGTCACTGGAGTGTAATCTTAAATCTTCCCACCACAAAGCTTTCCTCGTACCATAGGAAGCCTGGCAAACTCACTTAGGAGGCTAGAAGTTTCCTGAGAAGTATAGGGAAATAGGAACAGAAAGAAGGGAGAATAGGTGAACCTTGCCCAGGGAGAAATTAAATCTATCAATAGTACAAATTTCTGTGTGTTCCAAGAATCAAGTTAAAGATGAAAAGAAGAGCCTTAGATTATTACTAAAGCCCAGAAGTTTCTCATTCAGTCCTGTGGCAAATCATGGCTAGACATAGATCTGACCAAAACAGAACACAGCTTATCAGAAACTAAATGTCCATAGGTTAAAGTAGAAAATCTTATACTTTTCAGTCAAACCAAATGAATTCAGAAGATGTCTGAGTGCTCCCTGTTGCCAGTTTATCTCCAGGGAAATATTTATATACAGAATAAACATAATTATCATGTGAAGGCAAGGATGGAACCAAGGACAGTATGGCTTAAACAAACCCAAGCTCAAAATTTTCATGAGTTGAGAGTTAAGTGAGGATGAAGTGGGCTATATAAAAATTAAATTGTTCCACATGTGCCAAAGTTAATTCTTTTGTAAGCCTACGTAATATTGCCATTTTGTTTTGCTCTCAAGTAATCAATAACTTTTGTTGGGCCACTGTGCTAAACAATGTTTTCTTTGCTTTACAATAATGCATTCAGTCATCACAAGTGTCATATTAGCTAGGCACTGCTGTTATTTTCTTTTTATAGAGGAGAACAGAAAGCAGAAAAGAGGTAACTTGCTTTCTCCATAGCATGAAAGCAGTAGAGCCCAATTTGAACCAAGCAGTTTGTGTCCAGAAGCTGTGTGCTCTTAATCACTGCTGCATTGTGAAAGCTCAAGTTAAAGAATTGCTCCAGGTATTATGAATCAGATGCAACTGTACCCAACCAACCATCTGTCTAAAACGTGGGTCTTTGACAGTAGTTCCTTTAAGTGCTCTCACCATCAGTCGCAGTGTTAGCTGTTACACAATTTGTGACTAGAAAAGGAGTCTCCTTAGTGTAGGCATCACCAGCCTTGTTTGAAGCTGTCAGTGCTTATTGCACAGAGAAAGGATTGGGATTCATCTCGGTGTGCTACAAGAGTAAAGCATCAGCAAGAGCAGAATAATTTTTCTTCACACAACTTCAACCATGGGAATTAAGGTGATAAGACCACACTGGTGTCTGAAATTCACCTTGAATGCCCATATTATCTCAAGCAGTATCTCTGGAAAGCATGTAAACAAATAAGTTTTCTTTTAAAAACACAATATGCCTAAATGTACAGGCAATGATTTTTAAATTTCAAAATGAGAATTTCTGACTAGATATATGGATAGATTCCATATGGCTTCCCAGGTAGTGCTAGTGGTAAAGAACTCACCTCCCAATTCAGCAAACAAGATACCTGGGTTCGATCCTTGAGTTGGGAAGATCCCCTTGGAGGAGGGCATGACAACCCACTCCAGTATTCTTGCCTGGAGAAATTCACAGACAGAGGAGCCTGGCGGGCTACAGTTCATAGGACTGCAAAGAGTCGGATATGATGGAAACAACTTAGCATATGCACACATGGATAGATTGCTAACTTACTAGAATGCAAATCATATTTTATGTTATTTCAACTGTATAGCATTCTTAGAATCTGCAATCTCCATGATTTGGTATCCTACTTCTCCTAAGTTGCGTATTTCACAGGGAGTCTCCCAGGTAGCAAGGCACTGAAAAGACAGGCTAGTGCCCAGCTGTTGTTGGGGAACCATGATTTCTTATAAAGACATATGGGTAGCAAAGAGTCAGACAAGACCTAGAGACTTAGCTACTGAACAACAAGGACAGAAGACTGCCAAGTGCTGACACATTTCCTGGACCATCTGGTTTGTACTGGAGGGAAGAGAGTTGTCAGAAACCACTGAAGAAGTTCCACTCCCATTTTTCCTGAACTGTTTGTCTGGTTGAGAGATATATTTAGTTGAAGTAGTCATGCAAATCCTCTGTAGATCAAAGGAAATAAATGGGGGAAAGATGTTTTCTGAATTGCTCCTTTCTCTTCTATGAATAGACACTAAAAGCAGCCAGGTACACTGAGAACATTTGAGGCACTACTGATTATCTCCTTGATTTGTTTAGAGAACTGCAATTGAGTTATTTCCATAAAGGAAACAAGCATTTCACTGGTCAGTTAAGTTTTGACTTGGAACATGTAATACACATTTTTTACCTTACTCCTTTTTTTTTATATGGTTATAATTCTGTATGTTAACTTCTAAGAACAGTGTTGGAATTTTATTACTTGTTCTGGTTAAGTCTGGACTTTGAACAGTTTTCCAAGGATACAATTAAATTGATGATTGTTTGAAATGTTTGGTTACATAAAATGAAGTCTCTAAGATTTTTGGACTCGATTTGCTTTTAAAAGTAATTTTACAGAAGTTATTGCCCCTATTATTCTATCCATCCATTTGTATAAGAACAGCAATACTGACCAGCAGTATAATTTTTTTTTTTTTTTTATAAATTTATTTATTTTAGTTGGGGGCTAATTACTTTACAATATTGTCATAGTTTTTGCCATACATTGACATGAATCAGCCATGGGTTTACATGTGTTTCCCTTCCCGGATCCCCCACCTACCTCCCTCCCCATCCCATCCTTCTGGATCATCCCATTGCCCCGGCCCTGAGCCCTTGTCACATGCATCGAACATGGAATGGTGCTCTGTTTCACATATGACAATACACATGTCTCAATGCCATTCTCCCAGAACGTCCCACCCTCACCTTCTCCCTCAGAGTCCATAAAATTGTTCCATGCATCTGTGTCTCTTATTCTGTCTCGCATATAGGGTTATCGTTACCATCTTTCAAATTCTATATATATGCATTAGTATACTGTATTGTTGTTTTTCTTTCTGGCTTACTTCACTCTGTATAATGGGCTCCAGTTTCATCCATCTCAGTAGAACCGATTCAAATGTATTTTTTTTAATGGCTGAGTAATATTCCATTGTGTATATGTACCACAGCTTCCTTATCCATTCGTCTGTTGATGGACATCTAGGTTGCTTCCAATTTTTCATATATATATTTCTTTCAGAAGATTACTTGGGTCATTCTACAATTCCAGTTTTGTGAAAGTATCAGTCTCTATCAGGATTTATCAGATTGCTATCTGTGAAGGTAAGTAAAGATACAAAATGAAGTCATTTCACCACAGATCAGAGGTAGGGGATAAAGGGGAATTGGTAAACTGCTCACTTTTATTTTTAATTTAAATAAGTTAAATTGAAAAATTAAAAATAAAAATAAACATCAAAACCACTTCAAAAATATCTATTTTAATTTGGGGAATATTCCCTAATATTCTCTACTAGTCCTTCTCATTGCATGACTTGCTTATTTATTTTACTGTTTTATCCTTGTGTCTCATGCTAAAAAAAAATCTGCATTCTTCAGTGACTACCACTTAATCTGCCTCACTTTTTGCATCCTGATATTTTGTGTCTCTGAATATCAGAATATCTTAGATTTTGGTTTTCTTCCTCTTTCATGCCCTACATTGAATTTTAAGTTCCATAGCTTCTGACTGCCTCTATGTTCTTATAACGATCAATTTTTGAGTAACCCTACATTTTCTCCTGAACTCTATAATTATATATATGACTTAAACGTCCCCACTTGGAAGTTTAGCAGACATCTCAAATCTAGCACATCCAAAACTGGATTATTGATTCCTGCCCCCCTCCCCCCACCTCCATACATACCCACCAAATCTGTTCCTATCACAATGTTCTCATGTTTCAATGAACAACCACTACAGTCTGCCTGTGTGCTAAAGTCAAAATCCTTGAAAATAACCTTTGCATCACCCCTCTCTCTTCATCCATATCCAATACATGTTTTGCATTCTACACCTTCAAATTATATCCTGGAAATCTCACCATTCCCACTACTCCCACCATTTCTGCATGGACTACTGTATGTAGTAACTTTCTCCCTGGTCTCCCCTCTTCCATTTCTGGTGATCCCTAACACCCTATAATCTATTCTTTCACAGTAGATAAGATCCTTTTAATACATCCATCATATCAAGTCATTCTTCTGCCCTAAACCTTCAAGTGGTTTTCCTACTCACTTTACCCAAAGTCCCAACCATAACATATAAGACATGGCCTCTGCCTATCTCTCTGAATTCGTTTCAACT
The DNA here is from genome assembly GCF_054371585.1 of Giraffa tippelskirchi. NCBI lineage: Eukaryota > Metazoa > Chordata > Mammalia > Artiodactyla > Giraffidae > Giraffa > Giraffa tippelskirchi. The sequence continues at coordinate 71,208,853 of NC_137277.1, forward strand.
CTATGCCCTTTGTTCCTTGTGCCTCATCCACTCTGGACCCTGCTGTTCTTTGAGTACACCAAATCCCCTCCTGCCTTTTTGCTTACTCTGTATGCCTGAAAATCTCTTACACCAATATCTGGATAGCTCATTGCCTCACTTCATTTTGACCTCTGCTCAAGTATCTCTTGGGCCTCCCTGGTGGCTCAGTATCTCTTCTGGGAGAGCTTACTTGTTTTCTTAGCCACCTAATGTCTTTTATTGGAGAATGTAGTCTCTTTGTTGAAGTTCTTACTGTGTTCATCTATTCATCTCCTGAGACTGGTGAGCTTCTTTATGACCATTTACTTTAACTCTTTATCAAGTAGATTGCTTATCTCTGCTCCATAAAAGTCTTTTTCTGGGGATTTGCCTGTTTATTTTTTGTTGTTGTTACCGTTTGTTTGGGAACGTCTTCCTCTGTCTCCCTGTGTTTATCTACATATGAAAATGGCTCAGTTGTATCTGACTCTTTGTGAGTCCATGGATTGTAGCCTACCAGAGTCCTTTGTCCATAGGATTTTCCAGGCAAGAATACTGGAGGGAGTTGCTATATCCTTCTCCAGGGGTTTATCTACATGCATTAGGTGAAATGACAACCTCCCTCAGTCTTGAAGGAGTGGTTTGCATTGTAATTGTCTTGTGCGGCCCAGAAGTTCAATCTCCCCCGGCCACCAGAGCCAGCCACTAACTTGGGATGTGTGTGCCTGCTGTAATAGAGCTGTGGATGCTGCAGGGGGGGAATGGGGTTCAGAGTGCTAGCCTGGCCTGGTTATTACGGCTTGGCCACTGTAGTCTTGGAGTCAATTGCCTGTCCCAGTTACGGGGTTACAGCTTGATGTCTGCATAGAGGGGTCAGGGCTTGGAGTGTTTGTCTGGCCCGGATGTGGCTTGTCTGCTGTAGAGGGAGGGCAGGACTCAGGGTGCTCATCTGTGCCAGGTGTGGCTAAGTCTCTGTGCAAGAAGACTAGGCTTGAGGCACTCCCTCAGGGTGATTATGGATTGATTGTTGTGTGAGAAGGGTAGGGCTAGCAAAAATGGTGCCCAAAGGCTCTGTCATGAGACTATAAAAATGGCATCTTCCAGTGCTTCTGTTCCTGAATAAAATCCCTACAGGTTCCTGCCTCTATGCCAACTACTTTAAAATTAGTAACTGAGTCTCCTTCACTTATAGTTGAGATATTTTTTCAGTCTGTTGCTTTCACACTGCATCTCAGCTTGAGTGGGTTTGCTTGCAAGCCCTTTAAGAGTGGAATCTGGGGCTTCCCTGGTGGCTCAGACAGTTAAAAATGGAGTCTCTGTTCTCTGCAATACAGATTCTCCTGGTTGGAATCTCCTTTGATTTTCAAACCCAGACACTGTTGGGGCTCATCTTTTCAGTGCTAGCACCTGGGGTTGGGATGCCTGATGTGAGGTACAAGCCCTTTTCTCCTCAGAAGAGTTTCGTATTGGGGGATACTACCTGACTGCAGGCTTCCCTTATGGCTCAGTTGGTAAACAATCTGCCTGCAATGCAGGAGACCCCAGTTTGATTCCTGGGTTGGGAAGACCCGCTGGAGAAGGGATAGGCTACCCACTCCAGTATTCTTAGGCCTCTCTTGTGGTTGAGCTGGTAAAGAATCTGTCCACAATGCGAGAGACCTGGGTTTGATCCCTGGGTTGGGAAGATCCCCTGGAGAAGGGAAAGGCTACCCACTCCAGGATTCTGGCCTGGAGAATTCCATGGACTGTATAGTCCATGGGGTGGTAAAGAGTCAGACACGACTGAGCGAACTTTACTTTCACTTTCCTGATTGTGAGATCACTGTGTCTGAGGTGGAGTTGAAGGTGAGGCTGTGTCTCTGCCTCTCCAACCCTAGTCAATGCATCTCTTTTGTCTTTTTTTTTGTGGAGATACTGTTCATCTAGATTTCAGGTTCTTTTCCAAAGAAAATTACTCCATATGTAGATGTAAATTTGTTGTGCCTATGGGAGTAGGTGAGTTCAGGTTCTTTCTATGCCACCATTGTAGATGCCTTTCAATTTATTTTTATTTCTGAAAGTTCCATTTGGTTTTATTTTTTGTTTCTTCATTTTTTTGTTATTTTTTTTTCTTTTTATGTATGTTATTTAATATTTCTTTATAATTTTGTATACATAATTGTATCTTTTATTTCTTTAAATATCTTATAAAATTAATGGAAATATTTGTCTTCGCTGCTTCTCTTACAAGATTATTTTCTTATAAATTTGACTCTCTGTGTTACAAGCTCACATTTGGTTGATCTACAATGTGTGAAAACTGGGGCTAAATTGAAGAGGCTTTCATCCAGAGAAGATTCAATTTTTTTTTTTTAAGCCAGAAAGTATTATCAATCTCATGGCCCCTTCCAGACTCCCTGGCTCATTATAGTAGAGTCTTCCATTTACCTTCCTCCTCTTCCTTTAGGCAATCATGAAATTGAAAATTCCTTAGGAATAACATACCTTTCTTCTGTGCTTATTGATTCAAACTCAGGTTTCAGGGTCACCTCCTTTCCCTTGGAAGTTTACTTCCACCTCCACAACTCAATATTACAACAAATTCTTATTTTATCCAAGGTCTAGCCACTTTCCCACACTGATAAAGTCCTGGGTATACATGCTGTACTGGAAGCAAAACTCAATTTTCTGTAATTATCTGAGTAATTCTTTTATTCAGTAATGTTTTGTATTGATTAGTATTACATTTTACAGAATTCCAACATTCAACTAAAGGTTTTTTTTTTTTAAAGAAAAAGAATTTAATGACTCACATAATTGTTTCCAAATGTTCTAAAATATTCAGGCATGATCAAGAATGGCTCCCAGAATTGGTTGCAAAATCTTTCTGAGTGCTGTTGCTGGTTTTGCTATGAAATTTATTGCCTTTCTGAATGGCTATTTTTTTCCTGAAATGCTGATCTTGTCTCTAATGCTGCCAAAGACTGTGTCTCACTCAGCCAATATTTACAACTATTTCATTTTGCTCTGTAAAGGTTAACTTGTCCTTTTATATTTTCTATAACCCTCTTTTATCCACTTAATAATGTGGAACAATTTCCCCTGGGCTGAGTCAAAACACTTTTGAGTGGTCATTCAGACACTTTCTTCAGTCTTAATATCTCTACATGAAGTGCTTGTCTTTTGACAACCTCCTATGGTTTCAGTGAAAGGTCTTAATCTTTGTTTCCTGGTACTCTAGTCATCTTCATTATTTAACAGTTGATTCTAAAAACTTGACTTCTGCCAGCTTGCTTTGATATCATGCTTTAGCAAAAATATAGTTATTATTTATAATTTGAAGAATGCTATGCATGACAAGATTGCCGTATGAGTGTAAACAATCTAATTTTTGAAATCAGGGATGACAGGGAAAACTTCTATGGAAAGGTGAAATTAAAAGTGAAGACTGAGGATAACTAATCAGCCAGGGTTTAAGGGGAAAAAAAGGAAGTGGAAAAGGAAACATTCTCAGCAGAGGGAAAAAGATGTGCAAAGGCTTTGAGGAACAGTGAAAAAGCAGTTACAGAAACCGAAAACACACAGTGATGGAAGTGGTTAGAAATGGCATTGGGAGAAGTGTGAAGAATTTTAACGCCAGATAGAACATGTTAATAAAATGAGACTTGAATCTAAGAACAATGTGAGACATTTAAGGTGTTCAGTATATTAAACATTACATTTGAAATTTAAAAAAAAAATTGCCATAATGGGAAAAAAGGAATTTGGTTGAGAGTAGGGGCAAGAGTGGACTCCAGGAGACCAGCTTGGAGTTGTAGCAGTGGTTTAAGTGAGAAATAATGGTGAGCGTTAGAGTGGAAATGGAGGGAAGGAGTTAGATTTAAAAGATACTGAGGCAAAGAACCTATAGGATTTGGCCACTGATATAGAATGATGATGGAGAAGGAAATGGCAACCCATTCCAGTGTTCTTGCCTGGAGAATCCCGGGGACGGGAATGAAAAGGAAGAAGAGTCCATAAAATTGACTTCAATTTTCAATGAAAAGATGATCTTTTCACTCTTGATAAATGGTTGATGAAAAATCGCTATGTTCAGTCCATACTTCCTTTTTTCCATTTTCAACCTACCTGACTCCCTTTCATGTTCCTACTCTTCCCACCATACCCTTTGCCATTTGTACATTTTCCTCTCAAAAATGACTGAGATTTTTGTCTTCCTTTCTTTTGTATCAGCTATAATACAGCACTAAGTTCTTTTCAGTAACCCCAACACCCATCCTGTTTTGTCTATTTGATTTTCCCTTGGAAAAATTGAACAAATAATACATGTTAGTATCAGAATATTTCATATTTTCTCAGCATGTTGAAGAGGGAGAATAAAAAAGAGTTTATTTTTCCAATTTTTTTTTTGATGTGATGGATTTAGTTTAACCCCAAATATGCTTGAAATAATTATGAAAATCTCAAATTCAATTTCAGGAAACTCTCTTATTTATTAATGGTATAAGCTTAAATTGGCAGGAAAATCATCTCCCTAATATCTGACCCAATCTCTGATGACATATTCTGGTTGCCTAAGAATGGCTTCTTAAGATCTAAATTACTTTCAGAATTGATTTCATTAATACTTTGAAGATGATATGTCACCTTATGCAGCTTAGTTTCCAACTAGTATCTTTCTAAACTACATTAATGAGAAACTGTGGTACTAGTTTAGAATTTTATTAAAATGTAACTCTTGCAATGGAATTGTATTAAAGTTATCCAGAGATCTTTTTAATATGTTGTTGGATTCTGTTTGCTAGAATTTTATAAAGGATTTTTGCATCTATGTTCATCAGTGATATTGGCCTGTAGTTTTCTTTTTTTGTGGCATCTTTGTCTGGTGTTGGAATTAGGGTGATGGTGGCCTCATAGAATGAGTTTGGAAGTTTACCTTCTTCTGCAATTTTCTGGAAGAGTTTGAGTAAGATAGGTGTTAGCTCTTCTCTAAATTTTTGGTAGAATTCAGCTGTGAAGCAGTCTGGTCCTGGGCTTTTATTTTCTGGAAGGTTTCTGATTACAGTTTCGATTTCCGTGCTTGTGATGGGTCTGTTAAGATCTTCTATTTCTTCCTGGTTCAGTTTTGGAGGGTTATACTTTTCTAAGAACTTGTCCGTTTCTTCCAAGTTGTCCATTTTATTGGCATATAGCTATTGGTAGTAGTCTCTTATGATCCTTTGTATTTCTGTGTAGTCTGTTGCGATCTCTCCATTTTCATTCTAATTTTGTTGATTTGATTCTTCTCCCTTTGTTTCTTGATGAGTCTGGCTAATGGTTTGTCAATTTTGTTTACCTTCTTGAAAAACCAGCTTTTAGTTTTGTTAACTTTTGCTATGGTCTTTTTTGTTTCTTTTGCATTTATTTCTGCCCTAATCTTAAAGATTTCTTTCCTTCTACCAACCCTGGGGTTCTTCATTTCTTCCTTCTCTAGTTGCTTTGGGTGTAGAGTTAGGTTATTTATTTTATTTTTTTCTTGCTTCTTGAGGTACGCCTGTACTGCTATGAACCTTCCCCTTAGCACTGCTTTTACAGTGTCCCATAGGTTTTGGGTTGTTGTGTTTTCATTTTCGTTCATTTATATGCATATTTTGATTTCTGTTTTGATTAAAAAGATCATAATTTCTGTTTTGATTAAAAAGATCATATATCATGGCCAAGTGGGCTTTATCCCAGGAATGCAAGGTTTCTTTAATATCTGCAAGTCAATCAATGTAACACACCACATTAACAAATTGAAAGATAAAAACCATATGATTATCTCAATAGATGCAGAAAAAGCCTTTGACACAATTCAACATCCATTTAAGATAAAAACCCTGCAGAAAGCAGGAATAGAAGGAACATAACTCAACATAATAAAAGCTATATATGACAAACCCACAGCAAACATTATCCTCAATGGTGAAAAATTGGAAGCATTTCCGCTAATGTCAGGAGCAAGGCAAGGGTGTCCACTCTCACCACTACTATTCAACATAGTTTTGGAAGTTTTGGCCACAGCAATCAGAGTAGAAAAAGAAATAAAAGGAATCCAGATAGGAAAAGAAGAAGTAAAACTCTCACTGTTTGCAGATGACATGATCCTCTACATAGAAAACCCTAAAGATTCTACCATAAAATTACTAGAGCTAATCAATGAATATAGTAAAGTTGCAGGATATAAAATTAACACACAGAAATCCCTTGCATTCCTATACACTAACAACGAGAAAACAGAAAGAGAAATTAAGGAAACAATACTATTCACCATTGCAACGAAAAGAACAAAATACTTAGGAATATATCTACCTAAAGAAACAAAAGACTTATGTATAAAAAACTATAAAACACTGGTGAAAGAAATCAAAGAGGACACAAACAGATGGAGAAATATACCAGGTTCATGGATTGGAAGAATTAACATAGTGAAAATGAGCATACGACCTAAAGCAATCTATAGATTCAATGCAATCCTTATCAAGCTACCAACGGTATTTTTCACAGAACTAGAACAAATAATTTCATAATTTGTGTGGAAATATAAAACACCTCAAATAGCCAAAGCAATCTTGAGAAAGAAGAATGGAACTGGAGGAATCAATCTGCCTGACTTCAGGCTCTACTACAAAGCCACAGTCATCAAGACAGTATGGTACTGGCACAAGGACAGAAATATAGATCAGTGGAACAAAATAGAAAGCCCAGAGATAAATCCACACACTTATGGACACTTTATCTTTGACAAAGGAGGCAAGAATATACAATGGAGAACAGACAATCTCTTTAACAAGTGGTGCTGGGAAAACTGGTCAACCACTTGTAAAGGAATGAAACTAGAACACTTTCTAACACCATACACAAAAATAAACTCAAAGTGGATTAAAGATCTAAATGTAAGACCAGAAACTATAAAACTCCTAGAGGAAAACATAGGCAAAACACTCTCTGACATAAATCACAGCAGGATCCTCTATGACCCACCTCCCAGAATATTGGAAATAAAAGCAAAAATAAACAAATGGGACCTAATTAAAATTAAAAGCTTTCGCACAACAAAGGAAACTATAAGCAAGGTGAAAAGACAGCCTTCAGAATGGGAGAATATAATAGCAAACAAAGCAACAGACAAACAATTAATCTCAAAAATATACAAGCAACTCCTGCAGCTCAATTCCAGAAAAATAAATGACCCAATCAAAAAATGGGCTAAAGAACTAAACAGACATTTCTCCAAAGAAGACATACAGATGGCTAACAAACACATGAATTGATGCTCAACATTATTCATTATTAGAGAAATGCAAATCAAAACCACAATGAGGTACCATTTCACACCAGTCAGAATGGCTACTATCCAAAAGTCTACAAGCAATAAATGCTGGAGAGGGTGTGGAGAAAAGGGAACCCTCTTACACTGTTGGTGGGAATGCAAACTAGTACAACCACTATGAAGAACAGTGTGGAGATTCCATAAAAAACTGGAAATAGAACTGCCAAACGACCCAGCAATCCCACTGCTGGGCATACATACCGAGGAAACCAGAACTGAAAGAGACACGTGCACCCCAATGTTCATCACAGCACTGTTTATAATAGCCAGGACATGGAAGCAACCTAGATGTCCATCATCAGACGAATGGATAAGGAAGCTGTGGTACATATACACAATGGAATATTACTCAGCCATTAAAAAGAATACATTTGAATCAGTTCTAATGAGATGGATGAAACTGGAGCCCATTATACAGAGTGAAGTAAGCCAGAAAGAAAAACACCAATACAGTATACTAATGCATATATATGGAATTTGAAAGATGGTAACGATAATATGCGAGACCGAATAAGAGACACAGATGCATAGAACAGTCTTATGGACTCTGAGGGAGAAGGTGAGGGTGGGACGTTCTGAGAGAATAGCACTGAAACATGTGTAGTATCATATATGAAACACAACACCATTCTAGGTTCGATTCATGAGACAAATGCTCAGGGCTGGGGCAATGGGATAACCCAGAGGGATGGGATGGGGAGGGAGGTGGGAAGGGGGTCCAGGAAGGGGAACACATGTAAACCCATGGCTGATTCATGTCAATGTTTGGCAAAAACCACTTCCATATTGTAAAGTAATTAGCCCCTAACTAAAATAAATAAATTAAAAAAAATAAAGTTATCCAGAGAAACAAAACAAATAGGACATTAATTATAAATGAGAATTGGTTCAGATGATTATGGAGGCTGAGAAGTCTCACAATATGCTGTCTGCAAGCTGAAGACCCAGGAAACCTGGCTGTGTATTTCCAGCCTGAGTTGGAACAGAACCAGAGAATTTAATAATGTAAATTCTAATCCAAAGGCAAAAGACTGCTAGCTCAAATGGGCAGACAGTGAGGGCAGGCAGAACAAATATCTGCTTCTGTTTTATTCAGGCCCCTGGATAGATTTAATATTGCCCATTTACACTGAGGAGGGGCTAAGTGCACCTATTGAAATGGTAATCTCATCTATAAACACCTTCATAGATACATCCAGAAATAATATTTAATTTGGACATTCCAGTCAATTGATAAAAAATTACCATCACAGAAATCATTTGCTATGCCCAACTATATATTGTTAAACAAAAATCAGAACATCTGATTTCATTTTATGTTATCAAAGACAAAATGCACCAACATAGGAAAGATTTTATTGAGTCTAATGCAAGAGGGAGAGCATTACAGATTCAAAGATTACAGAATGTTGTGGAAGAGTGATTTTGGCTTAGACTTTTATAGGAAGAAGGTAATTTACAGGTGGAGTGATTTAGAGTTGTAATCATTTTACAATTAGGGGAAATTTCTATCAGCAGAATGAGGAACGTTTACCTCTGTGTCTAGCTCTTCAGAGAGGGACAAACAGTTCTAATATACCTAAATTCTTGAGACAAAGAATAAGAATTCAGAGGGTTTGAATTTGGTCTTATCACAAATATCCACATTCAGTTCAGTTCAGTCGCTCAGTCGTGTCCGACTCTTTGTGACCCCATGAATCACAGCATGCCAGGCCTCCCTGTCCATCACCAACTCCCAAAGTCTACCCAAACCCATGTCCATCCAGTTAGTGATGCCATCCAACCATCTCATACTCTGTCATCCCTTTCTCCTCCTGCCCCCAATCCTTCCCAGCATTAGGGTCTTTTCCCATGAGTCAACTCTTCGCATGAGGTGGACAAAGTATTGGAGTTTCAGCTTCAATATCAGTCCTTCCAATGAACACCCAGGATTGATCTCCTTTAGGATGGACTGGTTGGATCTTCTTGCAGTCCAAGGGACTCTCAAGAGTCTTCTCCAACACCACAGTTCAAAAGCATCAATTCTTCAGTGCTCAGATTTCTTCACAGTCCAACTCTCACATCTATACATGACTACTCGAAAAACCATAGCCTTGACTAGACGGACCTTTGTTGGCAGAGTAATGTCTCTGCTTTTCAATATGCTATCTAGGTTGGTCATAACCTTCCTTCCAAAGAGTAAGCATCTTTTAATTTCATGGCTGCAATCACCATCAGCAGTGATTTTGGGAGTCAGTTAAAGACTAGACAGTGAATATTGTCAGTTCTTGTGGGGAAATGTGGTTCTTTACGGTAAACTTTTCCTGGAATATAAAATGCCAGGAAGGTTTCAAAACATGGAAGTGGGCAGAGATGTCTTAACAATCACTGTTTTCCAGGGAAATGGGGCTCAGGTAATGTTAATATTGTCAGTTTTCTACATGTGAATTCTAAGTCCTTGACAGAAATAAGTTTATTGTCATCACGTCTTCCCAGGTGCTACTTATTCTAAAAAATTGTGTCACAACTCACATTTTGGAAACTTTTGAATATAAAAAGTTAATAGAGAAGTTAATTTGGTGGGAACATAAACATATTAATCTAGAATTTGCAGGAATATGAAACCATCTGCTTTAGGTTTACTAAATTAAAAGGAAACACTAATTTATTAAGTTTGACGTTTTATGTCTTTGATTTGCTTTATTTATACAGCAATATTCAGAGTTTTGCTTATCATGGTTAGAATATACTCCTACCAAATACAATCAGTTCCTTGGTTGAAATAAAACAGTAGCTTGCTTAGCAAATGATTTTATAGTGCTTTTTTAAATTTGACCTTTTTATACTATGTTGGTTAAATATGAATCAAATGCTCCGGAGTGTTATTGTTTTAATACTTTTCCTGGAAGCTTGACAAAAACTCTCATATTTTAAGTTCAGCAAAATTATTTACATACTTAGAGTCTGTCAAATGATGCATGATCCCATCCTGAGTTGATGAACATCCTTCTGTTTTGGGGCAAATTTCAAATAAAAGCTCCACTTGAGCTTTCTTCTCAGTAACTGCTTGTCCATCACCCTGGGCTGGCTGCCAAACAATAATGTGATTGCTTTACAGTCAGTGGGAAGTAATTCAGTGGCACTTTTCCATTTGTAATGCTTCTCAATAAGGGATGAGGTTGTTAGGCAACAGATGACATAGGGTAGGAGCAGAAAAAAGACTTCAGAGTTAGGAATTCACACCAAATATCACTTTATTTTCTATGCTGAGTCAATACTTTAAGCTTTTATTTTGAAATAATTTTTAGATACAAACAAAAGCTGCAAGAATATACAGATAGTTCCTGTATACTCTCCAGCCAGTTTCCCCTAAAGATAGCATCTTATAAAATTTCAAGTGAAGTGAGAGTTGCTCAGTTGTGTCCAACTCTATGTGACCCCATGGACTATACAGTCTATCCAATTCTCTGGCCAGAATACTGGAGTGGGTAGCCTTTCCCTTCTCCAGGGAATCTTTTCAACCCAGGGATCAAACCCAGGTCTCCCTCACTGCAGGCGGATTCTTTACCAGATGAGCCATGAGGGAAGCCCAAGAATACTGGAGTGGGTAGCCTATCCCTTCTCCAGTGGATCTTCCTGACCCATGCCAACATCAAAAATGGGAATTATTTGAATTTCACATTTTTACATGTAATATTTTGGGGTTAGTGGTACGAAATAATCCCAGATATGGATTCATATAGCTGCCATCACAAACTGAGTGCTGCAAGGTTCCATAATCTCAAAGTAATTCTTTTGTGCTCTCTCTTCCTTGTCACACCCTGCCCACCAATCCTAACCCTGGCAATCATGATTCAGTTCTTGTTTTTATTTATTTAGCCATTCAAAAGCATTCAAAGTGATGTCTCATCATGGTTTTAACTTATATTTCTTTAATGGCTAATATATTTCTTTTCATGTAATTTCTTTTGCTATTCATATATTCTCTTTGATGAAGTGTCTGTTCAGAAAATTTGCCCATTCTCCAATTAAAGTCTGTTTTTCTGGTTGAGTTTAGAGAGTTCTTTATATATTCCAGACACAGGCCCTGCAAAACATAAGCAGTATGCACTATTTTCTCTAGGCTTTTGGCATATCTTTTCAACCTGTTAACCATCTTCTGCAGAGCAAAAGTGTTTTAATTTTAATAAAGTTTAATTAATCAATATTTTTATGTGTGAATCATATATTCATTTTGTGTGTGTGAATCATATATTCATTACCTTTTCTAAGAACCCATTGCCTAATCCAAAATAATAAAGGTTTCCTCCTATGTTTTATCCTGAAAATTGTATAGATTTAGGTTTTATATTTATATCAGTAATCCATTTTGAGTTAATTTTTTGTATAGGTTTTGACATTAAAGTTGAGGTTTGTATTCTGCCTGGCAGTGCCCAATCATTCCATTTGTTGGAAAAACTATCTTTTCTCCATTGAACTGATTTTGCCTCTTTGTCAAAAATAAGCTGGCGGTACTTGTGAGAGTCAATTAATGGATTCTGTCTTGCTTGACTGGTATTAGTGTCAGTTCTTCTACCCATACCCTAGTTATACTTACTGTAAAGTATACAGAAAGTCTTAAAATATGGTAAAGCATATTTTTCTAAATTTATCCTTCATTTCCAAGACTATTTTAGCTGGATTTAGAAGATTTATACTTCAGCGTTTCATTTTGGGAAGGTATTGGCACAGTAATTTTTACACTTTAAATTCAAATTGTTCATTCAGCTTAATTCAGTTCAGTTGCTCAGTCATGTATGACCCTGTGTGAACCTATGGACTTCAGCACACCAGGCTTCCCTGTCCATCACCAACTCCTGGAGCTTACTTAAACTCATGTCTATCAAGTTGGTGATACCATCCAACCATCTCATCCTCTGTCGTCCCCTTCTCCTCCCGCCTTCAATCTTTCCCAGCATCAGGGTCTTTTCCAAAGAGTCAGTTCTTCACATAAGGTGGTCAAAGTACTAGAGTTTCAGCTTCAACATCAGTCCTTCCGATGAATATTCAGGACTGATTTCCTTTAGGATGGACTGGTTGGATCTACTTGCAGTCCAAGGGACTCTCGAGGGTCTTCTCCAACACCACAGTTCAAAAGCATCAATTCTTTGGCACTCAGCTTTCTTTATAGTCCAACTCTCACATATATACATGACTACTGGAAAAGCCATAGCCTTGACTAGACGGATCTTTGCTGGCAAAGTAATGTCTCTGCTTTCTAATATGCTGTCTAGGTTGGTCATAACTTTTCTTCCAAGGAGCAAGAGTCTTTCAATTTCATGGCTGCAGTCACCATCTGCAGTGATTTTGGAGCCCAGAAAAATAAAGTCTTTCAATGTTTCCACAGTTTCCCCATCTATTTCCCATGAAGTGATGGGACCAGATGCCATGCCCTAGTTTTCTGAATGTTGAGCTTTAAGCCAACTTTTTCACACTCTTCTTTCACTTTCATCAAGAGGCCCTTTAGTTCTTCTACACTTTCTGCCATAAGGGTGGTGTCATCTGCATATCTGAGGTTATTGATATTTCTCCCAGCAGTCTTGATTCCAGCTTGTGCTTCATCCAGCCCAGGGTTTCTCATGATGTACTCTGCATGTAAGTTAAATAAGCAGGGTCACAATATACAGCCTTGATGTACTCCTTTCCCTATTTGGAACCAGTCTGTTGTTCCATGTCCAGTTCTCACTGTTGCTTCCTGACCTGCATACAGATTTCTCAAGAGGCAGGTCAGGTGGTCTGGAATTTCCATCTCTTTCAGAATTTTCCACAGTTTATTGTGATGCACACAGTCAAAGGCTTTGACATAGTCAATAAATCAGAAATAGATATTTTTCTGGAGCTCTCGTGCTTTTTCAATGATGCAACAGATGTTGGCAATTTGATCTCTGGTTCCTCTGCCTTTTCTAAAACCAGCTTGAACATCTGGAAGTTTACAGTGCACGTACTGTTGAAACCTGGCTTGGAGAATTTTGAGCATCACTTTACTAGCGTGTGAGATGAGTGCAATTGTGGGTAGTTTGAGCATTCTTTGGCATTGCCTTTCTTTGGGATTGGAATGAAAACTGACCTTTTCCAGTCCTGTGGCCACTGCTGAATTTTCCAAATTTGCTGGCATATCGAGTGTAGCACTTTCACAGCATCATCTTTTAGGATTTGAAATAGCTCAACTGGAATTCCATCACCTCCACTAGCTTTGTTTGTAGTGATGGTTCATAAGGCCAACTTGGCTTCACATGAGTGTGAGTGATCACACCATCATGATTATCTGGGTTGTGAAGATCTTTTTTGTATAGTTCTTCTGTGTATTCTTGCCACCTCTTCTTAATACCTTCTGCTTCTGTTAGGTCCATACCATTTCTGTCCTTTATTAAGCCCATCTTTGCATGAAATCTTCCCTCGGTATCTCTAATTTTCTTGAAGAGATCTCTAGTCTTTCCCATTCTATTGTTTTCCTCTGTTTCTTTGCAAATTGTTCATTACATATATATACATATATACACATACTGAAATATGTTTGATTTTTGCTTCATGGTCTTATATCCTATCCTTTCAACTAGCTATGCTTACATATTAGGTCTAGAAAATTTTTCTTAATGGGGTGTTTGGGACATATCATCCAGAAATAGGGACAGTTGTATTTCTTCCTTTTCCAATTCATATGTCTTTAATTTGCTTTTCTGGCCTTGTTTCACTGGTTAGACTTCCAATATTATATTGGAAAGGAGTGACAGTATATAGTATCTTTGCTTGATTCTTAGTTTTCAGTGGAAAGCATTAAGTCTCTCATCAATAAGTGTGATGTTAACTGTACATTTTTGATAGATATTCTTTATTAGATTGATGAAATTCTATCTAAGTTTGCTGAGAGTTTTCTTTTTTTGTAAAGAAAATTCATTTTTATTAAGAGCGTAGGTTCATGATAAGAAAATTATCTACACCAATTTCCCTCAATTTACTTGCTTTTTTCCAATTTTACTAAGGAATAATTGACAAACACAATTATATATATTCAAAGGGTACATCATGATGATTTGATATACTTATTCATTATGTGGTGATTACAAAGATAAAGATAATTAACATATTCATCACCTCAAATAGTTAACTCTTTTTGTTTCTGGTGAGAATGCTTAAGTTCTACTCTGAGCAATTTTCAATTATACAGTATTTGAAATATATTAACTGGAGTTACCATGCTGTATATTAGACCCTCAGAATTTATTCTTCTTTTTTTTTAAAATAAATTTATTTATTTTAGTTGGGGGCTAATTACTTTACAATATTGTAGTGGTTTTTGCCATACATTGACATGAATCAGCCATGGGTTTACATGTGTTCCCCATCCTGAACCCCCAAAGAACTAAACAGACATTTCTCCAAAGAAGACATACAGATGGCTAACAAACACATGAAAAGATGCTCAACATCACTCATTATTAGAGAAATGCAAATCAAAACCACAATGAGGTACCATTTCACACCAGTCAGAATGGCTGCTATCCAAAAGTCTACAAGCAATAAATGCTGGAGAGGATGTGGCGATAAGGGAACCCTCTTACACTGTTGGTGGGAATGCAAACTAGTACAGCCACTATGAAGAACAGTGTGGAGATTCCTTAAAAAACTGGAAATAGAACTGCCATTTGACCCAGCAATCCCACTGCTGGGCATACATACTGAGGAAACCAGAAATGAAAAAGACACGTGTACCCCAATGTTCATCACAGCACTGTTTATAATAGCCAGGACATGGAAGCAACTTAGATGTCCATCAGCAGACGAATGGATAAGGAAGCTGTGGTACATATACACAATGGAATATTACTCAGCCATTAAAAAGAATACATTTGAATCAGTTCTAATGAGATGGATGAAACTGGAGCCCATTATACAGAGTGAAGTAAGCCAGAAAGAAGAACACCAATACAGTATACTAATGCATATATATGGAATTTGAAAGATGATAACGATAACCCTATATGTGAGACAGAATAAGAGACACAGATGCATAGGACAGTCTTATGGACTCTGAGGGAGAAGGTGAGGGTGGGACGTTCTGAGAGAATAGCATTGAAACATATATGCTGAGAGTTTTTACATGAATGGATAATGCATTTTGACAAGTGCCTTTTCTGTATCAATTGGTTCATTTTTATGCTGTTAATATGGTGAGTTACATTGTCTCTCACTCTCAAATACTGAATCAGCTTTGCATTCCTGGAATCAACTGTCTTGATCATAGTGCATAATTCTTTTCATATATTTCTACATTCTGTTTGCTAATATTTTATTGGAGATTTTTGCATATATTTTCATGAGGGAAAAAGAAAAAGTTTCTCAGTCATATCCAGTTCTTTGTGACCCCATGGGCTTATAGTCCACCAGGATCCTCTGTCCCTGGAATTCTCCAGGCAAGAATACTGGAGTTGGTAGCCATTACCTTCTCTAGGGGATCTTCCTGACCCAGGGATCGAACCAGACCCAGAGACTGAACCTGGGTTTTCCTGCTTTGCAGGCAGATTCTTGACTGTCTGAGCCACCAGGGAAGTTCTTCATTTGGGAGGTTGTTAATATATACATTTATATCTATATCTATCTATCTATATCTATATGTTGATACATGTATCAGTATATATCTGGAGATTGTTGACATATATATTTATATTTTGGTATCTATATATATATATCTATATGTTGATATATATATCTGTTTCAGAAGATTTTATCTAAAAATCAAAGTTTGTTAAAGACTATTCAAGTTTTCTGTTTTATGTTGGACATTTTGATAGTTTATGGTTTTTGAGGATTTTCTTTTTTTGTTATTCAAACTGTATAATGTTTTGATCTGTCTTCCAGTTAACTCATTATTTCCTCTGTCATATTTGTTCTGCCATTGAACCTATCTTTTGATTTTGATTACCATATTTTTCAGTTCTAAAACTTTAGTTTTTCTTTATATCTTCTATATCTTTCAGATTTTCTGTTTTCATTTGACTCAAGAGTTTCTAATACCTTGTCAGAGTATTTTTTTATGGTATCTATTTTATAACCATTGCCAGATAATTACAACTTTGATTATATCTTGGTTTTGCTATCTGTTGATTTTCTTTTCTTATTCAGATTGATGTGTCTTGTTCTTATTATGGTGAATAATTTTGGAATATATTCCAGAAATACTGTCATATATTATAAAACTAGCTATGCTTGTGTCTTATATTTTAGTTGGTGATCTACCTGCTAAAGTACAGAATGCATGTCACAGCCCACTTTGGGGGGTTTGAAGTTTAACTGTTGAGAATTCAAAGCCTTTGCAGTGCTATTTTAGTCTGCTCTGTTCATGTGCATGAATGTGCATGTGTAGAGTGACCATTCTGAAGCATAGGCCTCTCTAGAGTCTGCCTAGATTTTTATACATGAATATTTTTCTGAAGCTGCCTTCTGTTTCTAAGCGTACCTTTCATATTTTAATTGGATGGAGGTTAAATGCTTCATTTTTGCTGTCATTCAGTTAGAACAAGCTTAGTATAATAAACAAGAATCCATTTTACAGTCTCTACAGTACATGATAGAGAGGTAAAAGAGTGCTTCTTTGCTGATGCTCACCTAGCATGAAATTGGGATTATCCACATAGCTAACTCCACAGTTTCCATAGCACAATGTTCAGTGTGGAGCTAGGGGGATGCACCTGTGCTCACACTGGTGTAATGTGGGGATGACTGACAGGGCTCTGACACATGGTCTCTCCAGTGCATGGTGGGAGGAGGAGGGGATGTTCCCTCATAAGTGTAGGGCAGGGAGGGAAGACAGCATTCTGTCCACAGTCCCCAGAGCAAACTATAGTGAAGCACTGAGGCATAACTTTTATTTTGTTATTATAGACCTGGAGGAAGGTCAAAACAGTTGTCTTGTAGGACATAACTTTTCCCAGTCTCTGGGTAGGGAGACTATTCTTACTCACATTTTTTTTTTTTTTAAGTATGTTACCATTGGCATTTCTAGT
Organism: Giraffa tippelskirchi; assembly: GCF_054371585.1. Lineage (NCBI taxonomy): Eukaryota > Metazoa > Chordata > Mammalia > Artiodactyla > Giraffidae > Giraffa > Giraffa tippelskirchi. The sequence goes on from NC_137277.1 coordinate 71,226,202, forward strand.
TAATAGGCTTCCCTAGTACTCAGTCTAGGATATATTGGAGTCAAAAACAAACAAAACATTTAGAATTCACTTCTAGGTCATATTCCTCAAGTCACAAAATGCCTAGCTAGTTCTTTTCTCTACTCTCAGATTCCTTAGATATTTATTTTGTCCAAGATTTTAGCTGTAAATAGTAGGAAAATTAAGGAAGAATGTACTTTTATGGAAGAGAAAGACTAATGCCTAGGCAATTTTAAGGCCATATATTATCTTGCCTCATCTTCTGTTTTTTCAGCATTTGGTAAATATGTTCTGAGTCCTATTAGCACTCTTGTAGCATTATAAAGGAAGTAGAAAACTTATTTACAGCCCTCACATCTATTATGTCAAATTCAATCAAAATACATTCACTGAAAACCTTTTGTTTGCCAGATAAATTTCTGAGGTGAGGATAAACATCATCATCTAGTTAGGGAACAGACATTCAAACACACCGAGCAAAGTCTGGGAGATAGTGAAGGACAGAAAAGCCTGGCGTGCTGTAGTCCATGGGGTCCTAAAGAGTCCGACACAACTTAGCAACTGAATAACAACAAATGCAAACACATTATCCCATTACAACGGGTAAATGATATACTCAGAAATATTTTAAAAGATTACTGAAGCAATGAATATTTCTCTTCTTATATAGGTACATTAAATTAACCCTGTGGCAATTGAGTTGGCTTTGGAAGTTAAGCAGGAATTTGATAGACTACTTGGAAAATAAGATAAGAGCAAAAATGCAAGTTTTCATATAAATCTGTAAATTCATATAACCAGTAAAGCCTATACAGAGATACAGTGTTTAGAAGTGGGAAGAGGAAAGGATAAGGAATAGGAGAAATGACATAAAATGTATTGCAATTTTGTTTCTGAAGTAGTATTTTAGATGTTAAGATCAGACATAGAGAAAGGTTAGCTATATAAATTCAGGCCATATCATACACTTGGGCAAATGCCATATGATTTTCTTCCTATGGAGATAGTCATATACTCTTATTTTGAGAATGCTGAGAGGTAAGGAGTTCATTATCAGTCATTTTAATTTTATAGGTATCTGAGTTCAGGCTGCTATAACAGAGTACCATTCAATGGTGGCTTATAACTGACATAAATATATTCTTCATGTCTTGGGAGGCTGGAATATCAGGGTACTAGCATTGCTGGCTCTGGTGAACTCCTTTTTCTGGTATGCAGACTATGGACTTTTCATTGTGTATCCACATAACTGGGAAAAGCACTAGAGTGCTCTCTGGGATCTCTTTTATAAGGCCACTAATCCTATTCATGAGAATTCTGCCCTCATGACCTAATTAACTCCAAAGGCCCACCTCCCAATACTATCTCATTGGAGGATTAGAATTTCAACAAATGAATAATGGGAAGGGACACAAAATTGAAGAAAGTGGGTAAAACCACTAGATCATTCAGGTATGACCTAAATTAAATCCCTTATGATTATACAGTGGAAGTAAGAAATAGATTTAAGGGACTAGATCTGATAGAGTGTCTGACGATCTATAAACGGAGGTTCATGACATTGTAGAGCAGACAGGGATCAAGACCATCCCCAAGAAAAAGAACTGCAAAAAAAACAAAATGGCTGTCTGAGGAGGCCTTACACATAGCTGTGAAATGAAGAGAAGCCAAACGCAAAGGAGAAAAGGAAAGATATTCCCATTTGAATGCAGAGTTCCAAAGAATAGCAAGGAGAGATAAGAAAGCCTTCCTCAGAGATCAGTGCAAAGAAATAGAGGAAAACAATAGAATGGAAAAGACTAGAGATCTCTTCAAGAAAATTAGAGACACCAAGGGAATATTTCATGCAAAGATGGGCTCAATAAAGGACAGAAATGGTATGCACTTAACAGAAGCAGAAGATATAAAGAAGAGGTGGCAAGAATACACAGAACTGTACAGAAAAGATCTTCATGACCCAGATAATCATAATGGTGTGATCACTCACACTTACCTAGAGCCAGACATCCTGGAATGTGAAGTCAAGTGGGCCTTAGGAAGCATCACTACAAACAAAGCTAGTGGAGGTGATGGAATTCCAGTTGAGCTAGTTCAAATCCTCAAAGATGATGCTGTGAAAATGCTACACTTAATATGTAAGCAAATGGAAAACTCAGCAGTGGCCACAGGATTGGAAGAGGTCAGTTTTCATTCCAGTCCCAAAGAAAGGCAATGCCAAAGAATGCTCAGACTACCACACAATTTCACTCATCTCACACGCTAGTAAAGTAATGCTCAAAATTCTCCAAGCCAGGCTTCAGCAATACGTGCACCGTGAACTTCCAGATGTCCAAGCTGGTTTTAGAAAAGGCAGAGGAACCAGAGATCAAATTGCCAACATCTGTTGCATCATTGAAATAGCATTGAAACATGTATATTATCATATGTGAAACAGAACACCATTCCATGTTCGATGCATGTGACAAGGGCTCAGGGCCGGGGCAATGGGATGATCCAGAAGGATGGGATGGGGAGGGAGGTGGCAAAAACTATTACAATATTGTAAAGTAATTAGCCCCCAACTAAAATAAATAAATTTATAAAAAAAATAAAATAAAATAAAAAGTAAAAAAAAAAAAGAAAAAGCAAGAGAGTTCCAGAAAAACATCTATTTCTGCTTTATTGACTATGCCAAAGCCTTTGACTGTGTGGATCACAATAAACTATGGAAAATTCTGAAAGAGATGGGAATACCTGACCACCTGACCTGCCTCTTGAGAAACCTGTATGCAGGTCAGAAGCAACAGTTAGAATGGGACATGGAACAGCAGACTGGTTCCAAAGAGGAAAAGGAGTATGTCAAGGCTGTATATTGTCACCCTGCTTATTTAACTTATATGCAGAGTACATCATGAGAAACCCTGGACTGGAGGAAGCACAAGCTGGAATCAAGATTGCCGAGAGAAATATCAATAACCTCAGATATGCAGATGACACCACCCTTATGGCAGAAAGTGAAGAAGAACTAAAGAGCCTCTTGATGAAAGTCAAAGAGGAGAGTGAAAAATTTGGCTTAAAGCTCAACATTCAGAAAACTAAGATCATGGCATCTGGTCCCATCACTTCATGGGAAATAGATGGGGAAACAGTGGAAACAGAGGCTGATTTTATTTTTTGCACTCCAAAACCACTGCAGATGGTGATTGTAGCCATGAAGCTAAAAGATGCTTACTCCATGGAAGAAAAGTTATGACCAACCTAGACAGAATATTAAAAAGCAGAGACATTACTTTGTCAACAAAGGTCCGTCTAGTCAAGGCTATGGTTTTCACAGTAATCATGTATGGATGTGAGAATTGGACTATAAAGAAAGCTGAGTGCCAAAGAATTAATGCTTTTGAACTGTGGTGTTGGGGAAGACTCTTGAGAGTCCCTTGGACTGCAAGGAGATCCATCCAGTCCATCCTAAAGGAGATCAGTCCTGGGTGTTCATTGGTAGGACTGATCTTGAAGCTGAAAATCCAATAATTTGGCCACCTGATGGGAAGAGCTGACTCATTGCAAAAGACCCTGATGCTGGGAAAGATTGAGGGCAGGAGGAGAAGAGGACGATAGAGGAAGTGATGGTTGGATGACGTCACTAACTCAATGGATATCGGTTTGGGTAGAATCCGGCAGTTGGTGATGGACATGGGGCCCTGGCATGCTGCAGTTCATGGGTTAGAAAGAGTGAGCAACTGAGTGACTGAACTGAACACAAAATTTAGCCTCTTTCAACATAAAAGGGAAATTTGAAGCTACTAATATTAAAAATCAGTCACACTCCCTGACTTCAGACTATACTGCAAAGCTACAATAATCAAAAGCGTAAGAAATGGGCATTGAAACAGACACATAGATCAAGGGAACACAGTATAGAGCTCATAATAAACCCATGCACATTTGCTCAATTAATCTACAGCAAAGGAGGCAAGAATATCCAATGGAGAAAAGACAGTCTCTTTTACAAGTGGTGCTGGGAAAGCTGTACATCTTCACGTGAAACAATGAGATAAGAATATTTTCTCTCACCATGCCCAAAAATAAACTCAAAATGGATTAAAGATCTAAATGTAAGACTGAAAATCATAAAACTCCTAGAAGAAAATATAAGCTTTATGTTGTTTGACATTGGTTTTTGGATATGTCTTTTTAGGCAAGGGAAGCAAAGGCAAAAGAAACCAACAGGACTTAATGAAATGTAAAAGCTTTTGCACAATGAAGGAAACTATCAACAAAACAAAAAGGCAATTTACTGACTCAAAATTATTTGTAACGCTATGTCTGTTAAGAGATTAGTATCCAAAGCATACAAAGAACTCATACAACTTAATATCAACAAAACAAATATCCCAGTTAAAAAACGGGCAGAAAACCTGCGTAACATTTTTCCAATAAAATATACAGATGGCCAATAGGAACATGAAAAGATGTTCAACATATTAATCAAGAGGGAAATACAAATCAAAATTGCAATGAGATATTACTTCATGCCTATTAGAATGGCCATCATAAAAAGACAAGTGATACAAATTAAGGTGAAGATGCTGAAAAAGGGAACCCTGGTGCACTGTTAACAAGATTGTAAACTGGTGCAATTACTGTGGAAAATAGTATGAAGGAGCCTTAGAAAATTAAAAATAGAAGTACTATATGATTCAGCAATTCTACTTCTGGGAATATATCTGAAAGAAACACAAACACTCTTCTCAAAAGATATTTGCATCCCTATCTTTATGGCAGCATCATTTACAAAAGCCAAGATATGGAAGCAACCTAAGTGCCCATCAATATATCCATTGATGAATGGAAATATAAGATGTGGTATATACGATAAGCCACTCAGTCTTGTCTGAGTCTTTGCAACCTTATGGATTGTGGCCTGCCAGGTTCCTCTCTCCATGGGCTTCTCCAGGCAAGAATACTGGAGTGGGTTGCCATTCCCTTCTCCAGGGGATCTTCCTGACCCAGTGATTGAACCTGTGTCTCCTGCATCTCCCATGTTGGCAGGGGGATTCTTTACCACTGAGCTATCTGGGAAGCCCAAGATGTGGTATATGTGCATAATAAAATACTGCTGCTGCTGCTGCTAAGTCGCTTCAGTCGTGTCCGACTCTGTGTGACCCCATAGACGGCAGCCCACCAGGCTCCCCCGTCCCTGGGATTCTCCAGACAAGAATACTGGAGTGGGTTGCCATTTCCTTCTCCAGTGCATGAAAGGGAAAAGTGAAAGTGAAGTAGCTCAGTCGTGTCCGACTCTTAGCGACCCCATGGACTGCAGCCTACCTGGCTCCTCCATCCATGGGATTTTCCAGGCAAGAGTACTGGAGTGGGGTGCCATTGCCTTCTCCGTAATAAAATACTACTCAGCCATAAAAAGAATGGAAATTTTCCGTTTGCAACAATGTGGGTAGCCCTGGAGGGTATTATGCTTACTGAAGTAAGTCAGACAGAGAAAAACAAATTCTATATTTTCACTTACTTGTGGAATCTAAAAAATAAAATATATAAAACAGGGCCAGTTTCATAGATATAATGAAAAAACTAGTGGTTACCAGAAGAGAGAGGAATGGGGAGAGAAGATCAAGAGGATTAAGAGGTACAAACTATCAGGTATAAAATTAATGTCATAAGGACATAATGTACATCACAGGGAACATAGCCAAAATTTTCTAATAATTGAATGTGGGATGTAATCTATAAAATCTAAAAAAAAACTATGTTGTGCAATTGGAACTAGTATAATATTGTAAGTTAACTATACCTGCATTTAAAAAAGAAAATCAAATAGTCCAATATCTATATAATTCCATGCTCATTAGTGTATATAAATAGTAAAGATCAATGAAAGTTAAAGAAAGCCATGGGAGTACCTCAAAGAAAAATTAATTAGTGTCAGAATCACTCTGACTGAATGACTAAGGTGACATATACATTTTAAAAAATACCTGACAGAGGAAAAAATGATTACAAAAATTCCTTATGAAATATAGTTTTTTAAAAATTAAAAACAAACAAAAACAACTTTATATAATTCTTATATGACCTAGAAACTATTTACCTCTAAAAGGAAATTATAACTTGTTTCTGAAAATGTCATGTCTTTTTTAGATTCTAATCATATTTGATATTAGGTTGACTATAATAGAAGGAAGGCAAAGTCAACTTTTAAGAATAATTTTGTACTACACTGACTTATAAACTCAAATTAATTCTGAAATAGTCATTACCTAATTTTAAATAAGCCAAGATAAAAAGAATTAAAGATGTAGAAAATTAAATTTCTTGATATTGTGGTGAAACAGCTTAAAATCTTCATTATATAATAACAATTAAATAAGTCCATTTAAATCTTATATTTACTTCTTAATATTTCACTAACTGGTGACATAGTATGAACATTTACAATGTTTAGAAAAGGCCAAATCTGCCACTTTAAGGCAGGAAAGTGTAACCAGACATAAACCTCCACCTGCCACCTTAAAGTGTTAGGAAAAAGAGAGTGGGTCCTGGAATACAGAGAGCTTCTTTCTCTTGGAATTTTGTAGGAATATCTATTAATACTGAAGCTGCTATGGGTAGAAAATGGAGAAACACCTGTACAGATAATGAATCTGCCAGGGAGATTAAACCCTTTGTTATAACAGGAGTGCATCTGGTTGTAAGCAATAGCCCACCAGATGCTCAGGGGCTTAAATACCTAGGATATTATTCATTTTACATAACAAATTGTCTGAAGATAGGTTTTCTATGGCTCACATGATGGATCAAAGATAACAACAAGGGTCAAATCTCCTCCCATCTTCCTGCTCTTCCATTTTTAATATGTTACTACCATCCTTAGTCTAGAAATGGCTGTTGTGTCTTCAATCTTTGTATCCATTATCCAGGTAGAAAAAGAGGAAAGGATGAAAGGAAAAAGAGCAAGCAATTGAAGAGGTATGCAAGCCAAGGCTGTCTCTATTAAAAGCTTTTCTAGAGCCCAGACCACCTACCCGACTCTCCAGGAAGATCCACTTATATCTTATTGGCCATATGGGGAGGTGTGGCCACACCTGGCTGTCACAAAGTCAAGGATCATGACAGCCAGCATGTATGTATGTACACCACTTCTGGAGAGAAAAGGAGGAGCGGAAAGACTAAAATTGTTTGCTTTTGAGTAGAGCCAAAGCATAGAGTACACCACTGGGGATGTAGATGATACTGTCAGATTACGCGGCTTCGCTGGTGGCTGAGACAGTAAAGAATCTGCCTATAACGTGAGAGACATGGGTTCAACCCCTGGGTTGGGAAGATTCACTAGAGAAGGGGATGCTACCTTGTATTCTTGCCTGGAGAATTCCACGGACAGAGGTGCCTGGTGGGCTACAGTCCATGGGTTTCCCAGGTGGCACTAGTGGTAAAGAACCCACCTTCCAATGCAGGAGACATAACAGAAACTGGTTCAGTTACTGGGTGGAGAAAATCCCCTGGGGGAGGTCATGGCAATCAACTCCAGTATTCTTGCCTGGAGAATCCCATGGACAGAGGAGGCTGGTGGGCTACAGTTCATAAGATCATATAGAGTTGGACACAACTAAAGTGACTTAGCAAGCATGCCAGGAGATAGATTCAGAGTGAACTGATCTTAAGGACTGCTGAGTTGACCTTAGTGCCCCTGAATATGCTGTATTTTGCATCACAAGATTACACAAAATTTCCACATCTTCTGAATATGCTTTATTTCCTTAGAACTGTCTTCTGGTCCAACAATTATTTATTAGAATCTAAAGAGATTAACAGTTCTATGAAAACCTGCAAGACCTTCTAGAACTAACACCCAAAGAAGATGTCCTTTTCATTATAGGGGACTGAAATGCAAAAGTAGGAAGTCAAGAGATATCTGGAGTAACAGGCAAATTTGCCCTTGGAACACAAAACGAAGCAGGTCCAAGATTAACAAGTTTTGCCAAGAGGAGGCACTGGTCATAGCAAACACCCTCTTCCAACAACACAAGAGAAGACTCTACACAGACATCATCAGATGGTCAATACCAAATCAGATTGATTTTATTCTTAGCAGCTAAAGATGGAAAAGCTCTATATGGTCAGCAAAAAAAAGACTGGAAGCTGACTGTAGCTCAGATCATGAACTCCTTATTGCCAAATTCAGACATAAATTGAAGAAAGTGGGGAAAACTGCTAGACCACTCAGGTATTACCTAAATCAAATCCCTTACACTTATACAGTGGATGTGACAAATAGATTCAAGGGATTAGATGTGACAGACAGAGTTCCTGAAGAACTATGGATGGAGGTTCATGACATTGTGCAGAAGGCAGGGATCAAGACCATCCCCCCCCAAAAGAAATGCAACAAAGCAAAATGGTTGCCTGAGGAGGCCTTACAAATAGCTGTGAAAAGAAGAGAAGTGAAAATCAAAGGAGAAAAGGGAAGATATACCCATTTGAAGGCAGAGTGCCAAAGAATAGGAAGGAGAGATAAGAAAGCCTTCCTCAGTGATCAGTGCAAAGAAATAGAGGATAACAATAGAATGAGAAAGACTAGAGATCTCTTCATGAAAATTCAAGATACCAAGGGAACATTTTGTGTACACATGGGAGCAATAAAGGACAGAAATGGTATGGACCTAACAGAAGCAGAAGATATTAAGAAGAGGTGGCAAGAATACACAAAAGAACTATACAAAAAAGATCTTAATGACTTAGATAACCACAATGGTTTGTTCACTCATCTAGAGCCACACATCTTGGAATGTGAAGTCAAGTGGGCCTTATGAAGCATCACTATGAACAAAACTAGTGGAGGTGATGGAATTCCAGTTGAGCTATTTCAATTCATAAAAGATGATGCTACAAAAGTGCTTCACTCAATATGCCAGCAAATTTGGAAAACACAGCAGTGGCCACAGGACTGAAAAGGGTCAGATTTCATTCCAATCTCAAAGAAAGGCAATGCCAAAGAATGCTCAAATACCCCACAATTGTACTCAAGTTACATGCTAGCAAATTAATGCTCAACATTCTCCAAACCAGGCTTCAACAGTACATGAACTATGAAGTTCCAGATGTTCAAGGGAGATTTAGAAAAGGTAGAGGAATGAGAGATCAAATTGCCAGCATCTGCTGGATCTTCGAAAAAGCAAGAGAGTTCCAGAAAAAAACATCTACTTCTGCTTTATTGACTACGCCAAAGCCTTTGACTGTGTGGATCACAACAAACTGTGGAAAATTCTTAAAATGATGGCAATACCAGACCACCTGACCTGCCTCCTGAGAAATCTGTATGCAGGTATGCAGGTCAAGAAGCAAAAGTTAGAACTGGACATGGAAGAGCAGACTGGTTCCAACTAGGGAAAAGAATACATCAAGGCTACATATTGCCACCCTGCTTATTTAACTTATATGCAGAATGCATCATGAGAAATGCTGGGATGGAGGAAGCACAAGCTGGAATCAAGATTGCTGGGAGAAATATCAATAACCTCAGATATGCAGATGACACCATCCTTATGGCAGAAAGTGAAGAACTATAGGGCCTCTTGATGAAGGTGAAAGAGAAGAGCGAAAAAGTTGGCTTAAAGCTCAACATTCAGAAAACTAAGATCATGGCATCTGGTCCCATCACTTCATGGCAAATAGATGGGGAAACAATGGAAACAGTGGCTGGCTTTATTTTTCTGGGCTCCAAAATCACTGCAGATGGTGAGTGCAGCCATGAAATTCAAAGATGATGCTTGCTCCTTGGAAGAAAAGCTATGACCAAGTAGACAGCCTATTTAAAAGCAGAGACATTACTTTGCCAACATAGGTCCATCCAGTTAAAGCTATGGTTTTTCCAGTAGTCAAGGATGGGTGTAAGAGTTGGACAGTGAAGAAATCTGAGAGCTGAAGAATTGATGCTTTTGAACTGTGGTGTTGGAGAAGATTCTTGAGAATCCCTTGAACTGCAAGGAGATCCAACCAGTTCATCCTACAGGAAATCAGTCCAGAATACTCATTGGAAGGATTGATGTTGAAGCTGAAACTCCAATACTTTGTTCACCTGTTGTCAAGAACTGACTTATATGAACAGACCTTGATGCTGGGAAAGATTGAAGGCAGTAGGAGAAAGGGATGACAAAGGATGAGATGGTTGAATGGTAGCACTGACTCAATGGACGTTGATTTTGAGTATCTCCAGGGGTTGGTGATGGACGAGGAAGCCTGGTGTGCTGCAGTCCATGGGTTTGCAAAGAGTCAGATATGGCTGAATGACTGAACTGAACTGAGCTGACAGAGATTAAATTACCCTTAGTATCTAACTTCTGTTCATTTATTCTGCTCAGATTTATCCTCTGTTCTGATTGTGTTAGTATCTGATTATGCCACATTCTGAAATTTTCTTTCTGACAAGCTGCTGCTGCTGCTGCTACTGCTAAGTCGCTTCAGTTGTGTCTGACTCAGTGTGACCCCATAGAAGGCAGCCCACCAGGCTCTGCTGTCCCTGGGATTCTCCAGGCAAGAACACTGGAGTGGGTTGCCATTGCCTTTTCTGTCTGACTAGCTAGGAGAGTTTGATTTCTAGTATCTCCCAGTTTCTCTAATATTTTGTCTCTGTTTCTCTCTGTATGTTTGTTGCCCTTAACCTCTCTGTGAGGATTTCTTGATTAAGCTGTAATTATGGCCATCAGTGCCTCCACAGTTCACAGCATTTTTAGCTTCATAACTAAAGAGGAAGGGACTCTATTTTTTAAATTCCTTATTTGAAATATCCTAAATAAAGACTATTGACGTTTTCTGGGTGCATGACCATGTCAGAAAAAACATGTAGTGAGGTTACTTGCATTGTGAAGTGTGCCTGAGAACCTGTTCAACCATTTCCCTAAAAGAAAAAGAGATTTCTTAGCTGAATGAGGGAAAAGTACCATTCAAATGAAAAAAAAAAAATGATATATATTCTTCTACCATACAAGATTCTATTTACATTTTCTGTGCTTAAAAAATGGCTTCCCTGGTAACTCAGCTGGTAAAGAATTCATCTGCAATGCAGAAGACCCTGTTCAATTCCTTGAATGGGAAGATCCCCGGGAGAAGGGATAGGCAACCCACTCCAGTATTCTTGGGCTTCCCTGGTGACTCAGCTGGTGAAGAATCTGCCTGCAATGCAGGAGCCCTGGTTTCAAATCCTGGGTTGGGAAGATCCCTGGAGGAAGGCATGGCAACCCACTCCAGTAGTCTTGCCTGGAGAATCCCCATGGACATAGGAGCCAGGCAGGTTGCAGTCCATGGGGACACAAAGAGTCGGACATGACTGAGCAACTAAGCAAAGCATAGCACATGCTTTAAAAAATGTTATACAATAACTTCTTATTGGTTAGAAGACATGGCTTGATATCCTTTTCTAAAATTTTAGATCAGTTCTCAATAAACAGCAGTCAATTAATCATGCCATAAAGTATTCCAAATTTCAAGGGAAATCCCTTTAGTAAGCCAGACCACAACTTGTTAACTACAGAGTAGAACTGTGTTTAAAGATGATAATGGGAGCAGATCCAACCTTACCTTAGATGAATAGAGGTATCATGCAGTGTGGCTTCAGCTTCTCAGATTTTGTTCTAAAATAGACCAACAATTCTAAAGAGAGAAAGAGAAAAGATATTAAACATATATTATGCTTACTAAAATTGTGATGTGGAATAGAAAATACTGCCTTTTATTTGATAAATACTGAACTTCAGTGTGTCTGTTAGAATATCACACATATCCAGAGTTATAGTTTCATTTGACACTCACTTTAGGACTGTGACTTAGTTAGCAAAACATATTCCCACTTAGATTCAGTTCAATTTTATTATCTCTGAGACTTGAGTGTTATTGCAGTTTGATTTGGCAAGTGATATTTGGTGGTTTTCATTCTAGGTAGGCAGTAAATAATAAATACAGGAATTTACAGTCAAAAGTTTAAATGAAAGATATTTCCAGATACAGAAGAGCAATAATACCTTTCAGCTGAAAGCAATAATGTCTTAACATTTGTGTAAAACAATCATTGACAAAGCACTTCCACCTATGTGGTAGCACTGAATTCTTAGAGTATATCAGTGAGGTATGAAATGTTTTCTTCATTTTAAAGAGAAAAAATTTGTTACCAGGGATATCTACATGCTCAAGATCCCCAGCCATTAAATATAGCCCAGAAACTCAAACCCAGGTCTTTTGATCCTAGTTCAGTCCTATTTTTATATCACAGCTGTTCCTTTGAATATAAGATAAAATATTCTCTCAGCTCTATGATGATGACACAAAAGAACCTAAGTAAAGTTGTCTTTATGACAAAATCAGAGGATAATTTACTCATTCATTCCAATAATGTTGATTGTGAATCAGGTGTAAGTTTTATCCCCAGAAGAATGTCTGAAGTATACGTGCTTAGTTGCTCAGCCATGTCCGAATCTTTGTGACCCCATGGACTGTAGCACACCAGGCTCCTCTGTCCATGGGGATTCTCCAGGCAACAATACTAGAGTGGGTTGACATGTACTCCTCCAGGGGATCTTCCCAACCCAGGTATGGAACCCAGGTCTATTGCAGGTGAATTCTTTACCATCTGAGCCACCAGGGGAGCCCTCTGACATATACAGTAGGTAAGATAAATGGATTAATGGGAGAATGAATGAATGAGTGCTAAGTTAAGCAAGTATCATGCTCTACTCATGACAATTTAAAGACCTTGCTTTCAAAAAGTTTCCTAATTAGGAGATATGTACACATCAATAAGAAAATGATATGTGAAGCAAAAAGTGTTGAATTAAAATAGATGTTTTTGAGAGCATGTAATGATGGATAAGTTAAGCAAATCTTCACTGAGGAGGCTGATATTTGAGGGTGACCTTGCAGAACTAATCAGCTGTTTACTTCACAGAGAGGGGGAACACCTTTCTTCAAAGTGAAGATCAGGGAATGTGAGTAGTTCCATGTGAGGCTATGGATTGAGCAGCTTGGATTAGACGAGTTGGGGCCAGCAACTGGTGACTATGGAATGTTGCTGACACCTTGTGAAGGACATGGCTGTGCACCCATGGTGATGAACGAATTTGTATTTTAGAACATAACCCTGGTGGGAGCAGGGAGGATTGACTGGAGTAAGGAGAGCTGCTAACCAGACATTTTGTTTGTTGTCTGGCTTGAACAGGAGAGAATGAACTCATGAACCACAGTACAGAGTGAAGATGAACAGACAGATTCCAGTTCTGTGATGGTTGAAGCTTTTTATAAATTTCAAGGCTCTCAAAAAAAAAAGTTCAAAATTATAAGTACAAAATTAGGTATAAAACAAACACTTTAAAATAAGGAAAAGAATCTGAAAACATTACTAAATTTAAAGGGTTGATGAATGCTAAAAATTTCATAAAATCTGGGAAAATAACAATATTTCTATGAAATACCTTCCCAACACAGTTCTACATATTAAAGATATATAAACTCTTTAGATTCATGCTCTTTAATATCTTCATATGAATAATGTTTATTATACTAATACATATACAAAATATGAATTATAATAGTATTTTCTAAGGAGATAGAAAGAAATTAAAACTTTTTTCATATTACAGTTGATCATTTTTTAAATTGATAGTTCAGATGCAAAACCATGTTGCTTTACACATAGCTGAATCTGCTGCTTATATATGACAGGATGTGCCCTACACACAGGAATTCTGATGTTTTATTTTAGCATTTTTCACCAAAAGAAGGAAGAAACAGAGTATGGTGAGTTAATAATTGTACATGCTGATGATAAATCACATTTCTAACCAGAAATAACTTTTGTTTTGGTTAGGCATTTTATGGGAATCAAATGTCCCTTTAAAATTATAGATGTTTGAAAACTGAAAGAATTTTCTATATATTAACTTCTGGTTCTGTACATATTAAACTGTATTTCTCTATTCTCATAGTTTCAATGCCAGATGCTGGAGGATACCTTCATCCAGTGACACATTTATATCTTTTTGGCTTCTTGCTGTTATGCTGGGTGAGTCAGCACAGTGTGTGGTAGAAGTACTTCTGGAAGTCATTCCTATAGCAGGAATGCTGACAATTATGTAACCATTTATAAAAGTGACTGTAAACCACATTGGAAAAGACCCTGATGCTGGGAAAGGTTGAAGGCAGGAGGAGAAGGGGGTGACAGAGGATGAGATTGTTGGATGGCATCACCGACTCAGTGGACATAAGGAAACTCCAGGATTTGGTGATGGACAGGAAGGTCTGGCGTGCTGCAGTCCGCGGGGTCACAAAGAGTAGGACTCACTGAGTGACTGAACTGAACTGAAACCACATTGGTATGTTCCAATACACCAAAACTGAAATATTTTCAATTTAGTTGCCCCTTAGCTGTATTCCAAACATGCTTTGTTGTCACCCTAACACTGCTTAATATGAATGGAAGTGCTATGAGAAGCAATCAGTGTGGACAGCCATCTTAACTGATTGTGACGTTTTTGAAATTTTTAGAAAAACATATGAATATATGATGGAGAAGGAAATGGCAACCCACTCCAGTATTCTTGCCTGGAGAATCCCATAAACAGATGAGCCTGGTGGGCTACAGTCCATGGGGTCACACAGAGTCAGACACAACTGAAGAGACTTAGCACAGCACAGCATGAATATACGAACACATTGGTAAGAGCCAACTCTTAGAGTGTTGGAAGGGGTTCGTGCATGCAAGATGCACCAAAATTTACACTACGTTAGTTAATGGTGAACCTACATCTAGAGGATAAAACTTGCTTTTGGAAACTGGTTGGATATGAAGAATGAGAGAAACAAGAATCATGGAAAGCTGATGAGTTTTTCTAGCTCTTGATTAAAAAAAAGGGGGGGGTGGATAACCAGTTTTCCAGGTTTGATTGTGCTCATTTTAGTACTAAAAGTCTCTTATCCTGGAAACATTTTCCCATATTGCAAAAATACCAGTTTTTAGGTGAGAAGGGTTGAGGAGAAAGTATCAAACTGAAAAGGCAGCCCCAAAAACAGAAACTTAGAGAAAAGCTGCTTTTAGTGTCAAATGAAGACAGCATATTATCTGCCTTTCATAGTTGCTGCTGTTTTTACATCTGACCACTGATGCTGGTAACTATGATTTTCATTTCATAGTAATGAATCATCTTTTATTGGACCTCTCCAAGTGATTCAATTTTAGTGCTCTGTAATAGTGAGCATTAATAATTGAGAGAATAGCATTGAAACATATACATTACCATATTAAAATTAGATAGCTAGAGGAAATTTGCTGTATGATGAAGGGAGCTCAAATCCGGTGGTCTGTGACAACCTAGATGTGTGGGATGGGGTGGGAGACGGGAGGGAGGTAAAAGAGGGAGGGGACATACATATACCTATGGCTGATTCATGTTGCTATATGGCAGAAACTAACACAATATTATAAAGCAAGTATCTGCCAATTAAAAATAAATTGTTAAAATAATCTGTTTTTGGCCAATGGATTAACCATTGTGCTTTGCATTTAGATATCGCTTGTGGAAGTAAAGATCCCCCAGATGAGAACAAACAGTGGCTATTTACTCAGAGATTTCTATAGCAAGAGAGTCAGCCATCATCACTTGCATTTGGCAGAGAATCAAAAGTGTTCACAAGAGGTGAAAAGCTTTATAATGGAAAAAAGAGAAGGCTTCAGGTATGCCCTGATTAGAAGTTGTTGGCAAGAGGAAACTGAAAGTGCCCTAAGTGGCAGCAGGGCAACCTATGCAATTGGTTTGGGGAGTATATTTGATTTTTTCTGGTTGGTTCTGAGGTGGAAGGAAGGGCACAAATTAGGGGAGCTGGAAGATGTTCACCAAATCCTGACTATTCTGGGCTGATTGCTACAGGGCTAGTGGATTGGCTTCATGGGCTGATTATTGCAGAAGTTGTTAGCTATAATTCTATTGTGATATATGGTCTAGTCCTTATCTATTTGTTTATTCAATCTCTTGTGCTAGTTTGATTTTAATATTGTGACTATTACGAATAGTCACAATATTATATTCATAATACTAATATTATAAATATTCACAATACTAAAATACTTTAATATGTTTTGTGTTTTAAAACACAAAATACATTTTCCAAGAACTCAGATAATGAAAATAAGAACAATTCTAATATTAATGTTAGCATTACCCAGACATTGCCAAAAAAGGAAACTCAAGAACTGTTATTTTACTGGCATTAGGAAGATAAAAAAAAAAAAGTATTTTTGCACAATACGAGGGAAAGAATTTGGAATTGGGCACGTTGAAGAAGAGAATGGGAAAACATGCATAGAGATTGAATCTCACAAGATTGACATGGTATAGGTAATTATGTATAAGTCAATTAAAATTTTTTTTGGTCTCTCCCAAAGTATCAACAGTCAGTTGAAAATCATGGCCACTGATTTGCCTTGGGCATGCCATAACAGTGAATATGCATTATTGTACTGTTCTCTTGATGGCTCTATAAAACTGTGTAAGGTAACATTAACCAACTCAGAAATTGCAACTAAGATGACCTATAAGAGAACAAAAGGAAGATTTTGATAACAAATGCACTGATTATTTACAAGAGTAGATCTGATTCTGTCAGATCTTAGCAAGGAACAAGCTTTCTATAGTGGGTCAAATGATGTAAGGTATCATAGTTACAACAAAATGTTCCTTTTCTTAGGTACTTTGACTTAAAAAATAAAATGGTTTTTAAATAGTATTCTTAATTTCTAAGAAGATTTTAATAAAATTTCAGAAAACAAAGTTTACTGATATCCAAATATAAGCTGGACTGCTCCTGTATCTGCATACTCAATAGAAAATGTAAACATAAATTTCAGAAAATTCCTTTTAGTCTACCAACTACTTAGCAAAGAAAATGAAAAGATCTAACTAGCTAAATGACTGGCATACCTTCTATAACACATGGCTAAAAATGAATGTAATCTACTTTCTGCTCATCTTGAGGTTTCCATAAAGAAGGATTTTGGTCACTGTGCAGTTTCCTCAAAACATAAAGAAGCACATAATCATATTTTTAACTTTGTAGACATGAAAGGAAATAGACTCCTTGGACATGTGCCTATAAGATGGCTATTGTTATTGTGGGCATAGAAAAGATATCAAAATGTTGGTCCATGATGAAATCATAATTTCAAAGTGTGAAGCAAGAAAATAAATTTCTTTTCTAATTTGTAAGTATATGGATGGAAGATAAAAATGGATAAAAAGATTATAGTAAAAAAAAAATTTATGTCTCTTTTTAAAAAAAGTATTTGATTCTCTTTGAAGAATCCTGAAGTAGTGAGGAAAGAATGAGCTGACTGCACTTGATTTTTTCATATGTAGGTTGCAACAAAAACTCATACAGAGAAAATGACTCATTTTTAGAAATAAAAGTAGACGGCTTCAGGATGCAAAAATATCTTACTAGAAAAGGCAGTGAAGTTAAACATGAATTTTCAAATCACTTTACAAAAACTTCCACTTATTTGGAATTCAACTTTGACTTATCAAATTCAAATTGCCTTTGTGCTTTAAAATTATTTTCTCTGAAATGTTTAACATGATGACATTTTAGACAAGGAGAACCTATATGATAAATTTATAAATAACCTGGTTGACATTTGGCATACCAAAACAGTAAGGAATAACAGAGAAGAACATTTTAGGAGAGCTGGAAATTAATCCCTACAAGCCCCCAAATCCGCTGTCGCTAGTGAGTACAATCTTTAATAATACATCTTCAAACACTTTCATTGAGGGGATATTTACATTAATGTCACATCTGATGGACACTAGGAATCAGTGTAATGTGATCTTGATATAAGCAGAGCTGCTTGCCAAAGAGAATTTCGTGTTTGGCTGTGTTTTTAGGTTTTAGTACTACATAAAAGAATAAGAGTATGTCCTAAATCCTAAGGGCAGTTCAGAGAAGTATTATTCAAAAAGAGAAAAGAAAAATAGTCTACTTTCCCAGAGGACAGAAAGAGGCTTGCCAATGTTAATTTTTTAAAAATTAAATATGGGCAATACCTATTAGTCTGTATTTTCTTTTTTTAAACTGACATATTTCAGTTTCTCAAGAAAACATAAAGACACAGCCTACAAATTTAAATTCCCAAAAAGGTTTAAAAAGGAGTTAAAATAAGTTGCTATGTAAGAGGGCAGAAAGAAAATGATAAACTATGAACAAGTTTTATTTTTCCTCACACACATTATCTGTTTAATTTATTGCTGTTTTGTTTAAATTATAGCACTTATATAACAGAAAAGTAAAGAAGTAAAAATCTATGAGATTGTTTTGATTCATAAATAAATAATTCTTCTATAGCTTTAAAAATTTATATGAGTCTACTTGAAGAAATTTTGATAATACCACTTGGAAAACTGAGTAATTTTGAAAGAATTCTGAATTTCTATGCTTTTGAATACAAAGTTTTAATTAACTTATTTATAACACAAAGAACAGAGTAAATATAGCTTCATTAAAATTATATAAACCTCTATAGTATACATGTAAATAAATGTTTGTTCTTCTTTATAACATATTTTAAATGTTAATTGTGTTTTATTTTGCTCTAACTTTTGAGCAGTAAGTTTTCATTTTCAAAATGTTTTTAATACAATAGGTATTGATGATTTTGTTCATTTCAGAGAGTTTTATCTCAATGTTCAGGGGCTTCCCTTGTGGCTCAGATGGCAAAGAATCTGCCTGCAATGCAAGAGACCTGGGATCGACGCCTGGGTCAGGAAGATACCCAGGAGAATGGAATGGTTATCTACTCCAGTATTCTAATCTGGAGGATCTGATGGACAGAGAAGCCTGGAGGGCTACAGCCCACGGGGTTTCAAAGAGTTGGACACAACTGAGTGATTAACATTTCACTTTGACTTGAAATACTAAAGAATTTTCCTTGTAAGCAGTGTTTTAAGGCTAATGTTTAACATTCTATGTGTATGAGTGGGCTTCTCTGGTGGCGCAGATGGTAAAGAATCCACCTGCAATGCAGGAGACCTGGGATCTATCCCTGGGTTGGGAAGACCCCCCTGGGAAAGGGCATGGCAACCCACTGCAGTATTCTCGCCTGGAGAATGCTTGAGGACAGAGGAGCCAGGTGGGTGACAGTCCATGACTGAGTGACTAAGCATATTTTATGAGGATCTCCGATATTCTTGCTTTTAGGTCTAAGTATTAAATGAATCAAGGCAAATTGGAAGTGGTCAAAGAGGAGATGGCAAGAAGGAACGTTGACGTTCTAGGAATCAGCGAACTACAATGGACTGGAATGGGTGAATTTAACTCAGATGACCATTATATCTACTACTGTGGGCAAGAATCCCTTAAAAGAAATGAAGTAGCCATCACAGTCAACAAAAGAGTCCAAAATGCAGAAGTTGGATGCAATCTCAAAAACGACAGAATGATCTCTGTTCATTTCCAAGGCAAACCATTCAATAACACAGTAATCTAAGTCTATGCCTCAACCAGTAATGCTGAAGAAGCTGAAGTTGAACGGTTCTATGAAGACCTACAAGATCTTTTAGAACTAACACCCAAAAAAGATGTCCTTTTCATTATACAAGACTGGAATGCAAAAGTAGGAAGTCAAGAAACACCTGGAGTAACAGGCAAATTTGGCCTTGGAGTACAGAATGAAGCAGGGCAAAGGCTAATAGAGTTTTGCCAAGAGAACGCGCTGGTCATAGCAAACAGCCTCTTCCAACAACACAAGAGAAGATTCTACACATGGTCGTCACCAGATGGCCAACACTTAAATCAGATTAATTATATTCTTAGAAGCCAAAGATGGTGAAACTCTATACAATCAGCAAAAACAATACTGGGAGCTGACTGTGGCTCAGATCATGAATGCCTTATTGGCAAATTTAGACTTAAATTGAAGAAAGTGGGAAAAATCACTAGACAATTTAGGTATGATCTAAATCAAATTCTTCATGATTATACAGTGGAAATGAGAGATAGATTTAAGGGGCTAGATCTGATAGACAGAGTGCCTGATGAACTATGGTTGAGGTTCATGACATTGTACAGGAGACAGTGATCAAGACCATCCCCAAGAAAAAGAGTACAAAAAAGTAAAATGGCTGTCTGAGGAGGCCTTACAAATAGCTGTGAAATGAAGAGAAGCAAAAGCAAAGGAGAAAAGAAAAGATATTCCCATTTGAATGCAGAGTTCCAAAGAATAGCAAGGAGAGATAAGAAAGCCTTCCTCAGTGATCAGTGCAAACAAATAGAGGAAAACAACAGAATGGGAAAGACTAGAGATCTCTTCAAGAAAATTAGAGATAACAAGGGAACATTTCATGCACAGATGAGGTCAATAAAGGACAGAAATGGTATGGACCTAACAGAAGCAGAAGATATTAAGAAAAGGGGGCAAGAATACACAGAAGAACTGTACAAAAAAGATCTTCATGACCCAGATAATCACGATGGCGTGATCACTCAGCTAGAGCCAGACATCTTGGAATGTGAAGTCAAGTGGGCCTTAGGAAGCATCACTACGGACAAAGCTAGTGGAGGTGACAGATTTGCAGTTGAGCTATTTCAAATCCTGAAAGATGATGCTGTGAAAGTGGTGCACTCAATATGCCAGCAAATCTGGAAAACTCAGCAGTGGCCACACAACTGGAAAAGGACAGTTTTCATTCCAATCCCAAAGAAAGGCAATGCCAAAGAAAGCTCAAACTACCATACAATTGCACTCATCTCACACTTTAATAATGCTCAAAATTCTCCAAGAGAGGTTTCAGCAATACATGAACCATGAACCTTCAGATGTTGAAGCTGGCTTTAGAAAAGGCAGAGGAACAAGAAACCAAATTGTCAACATCCACTGGATCATCGAAAAAGCAAGAGAGTTCCAGAAAAACATCTATTTCTGCTTATTGACTATGCCAAAATCTTTGACTGTGTGGATCACAATAAACTGTGGAAAATTCTGAAAGAGATGGGAATACCAGACCACCTGACCTACCTCCTGAGAAATCTGTATGCAGGTCAGGAAGCAACAGTTAGAACTGGACATGGAACAACAGACTGGTTCCAAATAGGAAAAGGAGTCTGTCAAGGCTGTATATTGTCACCCTGCTTATTTAACTTATAACAGAGGACATCATGAGAAACGCTGGGCTGGAAGAAACACAAGCTGGAATCAAGATTGCTGGGAGAAATATCAATAACCTCAGATATGGCAGATGACACCATCCTTATGGCAGAAAGTGAAGAAGAACTAAAGAGTCTCTTGATGAAAGTGAAAGAGGCGAGTGAAAACGTTGGCTTGAAGCTCAGCATTCAGAAAACCAAGATCATGGCATCTGGTCCCATCACTTCATGGGAAATAGATGGGGAAACAGTGGAAACAGTGGCTGACTTTATTTTGGGGGGCTCCAAAATCCCTGCAGATGGTTATTGCAGCAATGAAATTCAAAGACGCTTACTCCTTGGAAGGAAAGTTATGACCAACCTAGTTCAGTTCAGTTCAGTTCTGTCGCTCAGTCGTGTCCGACTCTTTGCGACCCCATGAATTGCAGCACGCCAGGCCTCTCTGTCCATCACCAACTCCCAGAGTCTACCCAAACTCATGACCATCGAATCGGTTATGCCATTCAACCATCTCATCCTCTGTCGTCCCCTTCTCCTCCCGCCCCCAATCCTACCCAGCATTAGGGTCTTTTCCAATGAGTCAACCCTTCGCATGAGGTGGCCAAAGTATTGGAGTTTCAGCTTCAACATCAGACCTTCCAATGAACACCCAGGACTGATCTCCTTTAGGATGGACTGGTTGGATCTCCTTGCCGTCCAAGGGACTCTCAAGAGTCTTCTCCAACACCACAGTTCAAAAGCATCAATTCTTTGGCGCTCAGCTTTCTTCACCGTCCAACTCTCACATCCATACATGACCACTGGAAAAACCATAGCCTTGACTAGACGGACTTTTGTTGGCAAAGTAATGTCTCTGCTTTTCAATATGCTATCTAGGTTGGCCATAACGTTCCTTCCAAGGAGTAAGCGTCTTTTAATTTCATGGCTGCAATCACCATCAGTAGTGATTTTGGAGCCCCCAAAAATAAAGTCTGACACTGTTTCCACTGTTTCCCCATCTATTTCCCATGAAGTGATGGGACCAGATGCCAAGATCTTAGTTTTCTGAACATTGAGCTTTAAGCCAACTTTTTCACTCTCCTCTTTCACCTTCATCAAGAGGCTCTTTAGTTCTTCTTCACTTTCTGCCATAAGGGTGGTGTCATCCGCATATCTGAGGTTATTGATATTTCTCCCAGCAATCTTGATTCCAGCTTGTGTTTCTTCCAGCCCAGCGTTTCTCATGATGTACTCTGCATATAAGTTAAATAAACAGGGTGACAATATACAGCCTTGACAGACTCCTTTTCCTATTTGGAACCAGTCTGTTGTTCCATGTCCAGTTCTAACTGTTGCTTCTTGACCTGCATACAGGTTTCTCAAGAGACAGGTCAGATGGTCTGGTATTCCCATCTCTTTAAGAATTTTCCACAGTTTATTGTGATCCACACAGTCAAAGGCTTTGGCATAGTCAATAAGCAGAAATAGATGTTTTTCTGGAACTCTCTTGCTTTTTCGATGATCCAGCGGATATTGGCAATTTGATCTCTGGTTCCTCTGCCTTTTCTAAAACCAGCTTGAACATCTGGAAGTTCACGGTTCACATATTGCTGAAGCCTGTCTTGGAGAATTTTGAGCATTACTTTACTAGCATAGAGAACATATTAAAAAGCAGAGACAAAAGTCTGTCTGGTCAAGGTTGTGGTTTTTCCGGTAGTCATGTATGGATGTGAGAGTTGGACAATAAAGAAAGCTGAGTGCCGAAGAATTGATGCTTTTGAACTGTAGTGTTGGAGAAGACTCTTGAGAGTCCCTTGGACTGCAAGGAGATCCAACCAGTCCATCCTAAAGGAGATCAATCCCGTATGGTCATTGGAAGGACTGATGTTGAAGCTGAAATTTCAATACTTTGGCCACCTGATGTGAACAGCTGACTCATTTGAAAAGACCCTGATACTGGGAAAGATTGAGGGCAAGAGGAGCAGGGGACGGCAGAGAATGAGATGGTTGGATGGCATTACCAACTCAATGGACATGAGTTTGGGTAAACTCCAGGAGTTGGTGATGTACAGGGAGCCCTGGCATGCTGTGGTTCATGGTCTCGCAAGGAGTCGGACACGACTGAGTGACTGAACTGACTAAAGGAAAACAGATGTTGTAAAAGAGCAATGTTGAATATCCCTTTACATGCAAAAGGATTATATTTCTATATTGTGAGTATTTCACATGTTTTTAGCACCCCAAAATTATTAAATTTAAATGAAAGTTGTATTTCAATGGTATATAGTTAATCTCTCTCAAGCATATGTTTGAATTTCTTGAAGATATATATATATATATATAACTATAAATTAAAACTAAATTAAATGTTTCATCAAATATAAACAATTTCATAATTTGACAATTAAATGTTAATGATTTCAAATGAGAAGGAATCATGAAATCTATTCTAAAAATATAAGAAACCAAACAATCCTGAGAAGAGTTCTGAGGTAATTTTTGACTGGGATTTGGTTCCTGGCTAAATTGAAGTACAGGTTAAATTATTTTTTGTTAGTTTTCTCTCGGCCATCTTGGGGATTTCAAGTCCTCCCAAGACTCATAGAACTTCAAATAGAGCAAAAAAAAAAAAAAAAACAGAGGCAGAAAGGAATGGAGAAAACCAAATGATGCATTCAGAATATATGGCTTTCAGACACAGACTTACCATATCACTTTCGTATTAATATTAGAGATCTTAGCTGAGTCATTCTTGGAGTTTGAATTATTTTACCTACAACATGGAGATAATAATTCTTAATTCATACAATTTTTGAGAGGAGTAGTGGAGAATACACTTGTGAAATGCCTAAAGTGAAGCCTTCTGTCTGAATGATATTTAATGTGTATTCATTCGTCATTCTTTCAGTTATTCACTTCTGAATTATTCTTCATGAAATACTTCTGTTTTATAGTCCTTAAAACCAAGTCTCAATCCAAGGCTGGATTTTTTTTCATTCTTTTTTGTCTCTAGCATGACTTAAATATGTGGCATGAATAGTATAATTTCACTCCTAACTCTTCTATTAAAAAAAAATTTAAAAATATTATATTTTTATCTTTGTCTGAATCACACATAAAATATCACTAGATTTTGGAAAATAATGATAACAATTGATATTTCTGAACGTTTCTCAGTAACATATTGGTTTAGTTCAGTTCAGTTCAGTAGTCGCTCAGTCGTGTCCGACTCTTTGCGACCCCATGAATTGCAGCACGCCAGGCCTCCCTGTCCATCACCAACTCCCGGAATCTACCCAAACCCATGTCCTTCGAGTCAGTGATGCCATCCAGCCATCTCATCCTCTGTCGTCCCCTTCTCCTCCTGCCCCCAATCCTACCCAGCATTAAGGTCTTTTCCAATGAGTCAGTTCTTCGCATTAGGTGGCCAAAGTATTGGAGTTTCAGCTTCAACATCAGACCTTCCAATGAACACCCAGGACTGATCTCCTTTAGGATGGACTGTTTGGATCTCCTTGCAGTCCAAGGGACTCTCAAGAGTCTTCTCCAACACCACAGTTCAAAAGCATCAATTCTTTGGTGCTCAGCTTTCTTCACCGTTCAACTCTCACATCCATACATGACTACTGGAAAAACCATAGCCTTGACTAGACGGACCTTTGTTGGCAGACTAATGTCTCTGCTTTTAAACATGCTATCTAGGTTGGTCATAACCTTCCTTCCAAGGAGTAAGCGTCTTTTAATTTCATGGCTGCAATCACCATCAGCAGTGATTTTGGAGCCCCAAAAAATAAAGTCTGACACTCTTTCCACTGTTTCCCCATCTATTTCCCATGAAGTGATGGGACCAGATGCCATGATCTTAGTTTTCTGAATGTTGAGCTTTAAGCAAACGTTTTCACTCTCCTCTTTCACTTTCATCAAGAGGCTCTTTGGTTCTTCTTCACTTTCTGCCATAAGGGTGGTGTCATCTGCATATCTGAGGTTATTGATATTTCTCCTGGCAATCTTGATTCCAGCTTGTGTTTCTTTCAGCCCAGTGTTTCTCTCAGCCCAGTGTTTCTCATGATGTCCTCTGCATATAAGTTAAATAAGCAGGGTGACAATATACGCCTTGATGTACTCCTTTTCCTATTTGGAACCAGTCTGTTGTTCCATTTCCAGTTCTAACTGTTGCTTCCTGACCTGCATACAGGTTTCTCAAGAGACAGGTCAGATGGCCTCGTATTCCGGCCTCTCTCTAAACTCCCTTCCTAAATGTTATTTTAGAAAGCTTTATTTCTTTTCAGGTTATCAAGTATTTTAGCACAATCTTATGTCAATAATTAAATTTTTCATAACACTTATCATTCTTCAGGCCAAGATAGGTTCTTCATGAAAGTTATGCCAAGACTGGGATTCTCAGTCTTCTCCAGAATGTGCATCTTACATTGATATCATGATATTATCTGTTTTCCCTTCCCTACCTTTTCTACCACCTAACTCATTTTTGGCTCTGGATTCAGTGAATTTCTACCCTGAGATGCCCCAAAACTCTTTGATCCTGCCTTGGCTGGTCTCTGGATAAAGAATGAATTGTCTGTTTTAGCTTTTCAAATTTCCCCTGACCTAAAGGTAGTCTGCTCTGCCTCTCCTGAAACACTTCATGATCTAGTTCTTGGCAGCACTACCCTCTCTTCTGACCTGTTTCCTCTTTCTGTGCAGTTTTCCCATTTCTAATCAATGTTAAGTCAGTTAGAGCTGTACTATCCATGAAGCTGTTTTGCCTTTGTATATTAGTATAAACTAGTCTTACTAGTTGGCATGCTCTAATTACAGATCTAGTTGTCATTTTTATTACAAGTTATTTTCTCCCCCAAATTGCAAATATCATATCTTCTTTTTTAAAAGTTCATTCTTTTTCAAGCCATTCATTCATTCTTTTTTTTAATCAAAGTATAGCTGCTGTACAATATTATACTGTCATTATTCATTCTTTCTTAATAAATATTTTTAAACTCCTTCTTTATTCAGATCATGGGTTAGGTGGTCCAGTCTTAACATAAAAGCAGAGCAAAGCAATATAAAATAGTCACTAATCACAAGGGGTTCTCAATCCAAATGTAACTGACTATCAGTTAAATTGTATTTCACCTAATAAATAGTGTGCTGAAAGCCATCACAAGATGCTATGTATACATGGGGAAAATAACCCAGAAGCTTCAGGAGATACCTGAAAGGCATCAATTTAGTTTGGTGAAGAAGTGGGTAAAGGTCATTTAAGGACATCAAGTTCAAATGCATGCAGTGTGAGGGGCCTTGCTTCTTTTAAAGGATTTGTAAATCTCTGAGTGAGTTTAAGGGAAGAGCACATTTGAGAAGTTTTAGGAAATATTCAATGAGAATACTGAGGGGACCTCATATGGAAGACTGAAGGCAAAAATGTCCATTATGGGAATTTAACTTAAAGAATTACTGTATGTATTTCTGCTTTTGTATTCATCCTATTTAATTTATCTTTGCTGAACATCATCTCCTCTGTCTCATTCTGAATCTAATCTACACTATAGTGTTACTGACTTGAAACTGCTGACATATTACCTCTTCAAATATCAGTCACTGCATAGTTGTATCTCCTGGAAATGCCTATGTTGTAACACATTCACAAAATTTACTACAAAGGGTGAAATGCTAGTTATTAGGTTTATATCGAAATTGTTTCTGCTTCCTATTTCTGTCAGCTTCATGCCTGTTAACATGAAGTTTGGATCCAAATTGTAACAAGATTTATTCATTCCTACACATGTAGATTGAGACTTTAATCATTATTTGTGGAACTTTAGAAGTTCCATATTGCATATAGATTTAGTGAAATGTTATGATCTTAATTGAATTAATGTATGTTTGGTAGTTTGTATCTTCCAAAGATTTGGCCCTTTTCATTTAAATCATCAAATTTGGAGTTATTTGTTGTCATTCTTTATTATGTTTCTAATGTCCATAAACTTGGTGGTCATAACCTCTTTTCCTTATTTGATATTATAATTTGTGTCTATTTTATTAGCTTGACTACTATCAGACCTCTATCAATTTTATTTATCTTTGCAAATGAAAAATTTTTAGATCTCTTAATTTTCTCTATTGTTTTCCTCCTCACATAGTGACATATAATGGTTCTTTGACTCTTAAAAGATTAATATGAATAAAATAGTTTCATGCTCTGAATGAGATTTTTAACAAGGATCATGTATGCACACACAAACACACATGAGAATGGATGAGAGGAGAGTTGCTAATGCAAGTTCTTAGTTTAGTAGGAAATACATGCTCTGTCTTGTTCAATCCCTTTCAATTTTTAACTTATTCTTCCATTCTGCAAAACCTATTATGGTCCTGGCACTCTTCTAGTGTCTGGGAATGTGCAGCAAACAAGTGGCCAATTCATGAACAAATAGAGCTTAAATTCTAGTATTGGGTATAGAAACTATACACAAAGAAATAAACATCAGACCCTAAAAAGTACTATGAGTAAATAAAAAAGGAATGTAAATAGGTAGTGCTAGAGAAGGGCTGTTATATAGAGATCAGTATTGGGAAGTCTTCTGATAATAATATATGATCCGAAGAAGAAAAACTGAACCATGTGGACTAATGGGTAAGACTACTTTAGAAGGAGAAGGAAAGAGCAAGTTCATGAATTGGAGATGTTCAAGGAATATCAAAGAGTGGGTGGCTCAGGAAAACATACTAACATTCACAGAAATTAAAGAGGAATAATTACTAACACATTACAACAGAGAAAGCCCAGACTTGTAGAATTCAGCATCCATTCCTCACTTTAGAAATGTGATGGTTATTTAAGCATGATATTTAGAGGCTGAATGCTAAGATCAAGCCAGTAAGAACACTATCTAATTATCTACATAACCCTCTTTCATTATCCACTTGAGTTAGTTATCTTAAAGGGAGGATGGCTTGGAAAGGGATGATCTGGTACTTGCATAGAGATTTCAACTTTTTTTTTACACTAGTGGTTGAGTGGTTCTTAAATTTTCATGTGCATTAACATTACAATTGTATATACAAAATTAAATTATAAAGACACTGTCAGAATGACTGGTTTGCATTAGTCAGTAGCACAGATACAGTAGCACAGTTACTTCTTAGAATGGGTTACTTTGCAGTATAAAATGTAGTCAAGAAGTGTGCCTCATTTTACTAAGCCTTATATACAAGCCTCATTCTTCAGTAGTGGATGAAGCATTTTTTTCCCAATGGATATACCTTTTAGTGGATATTTACAGAGAACATAATCTTGTGTACGTGGACCACTGCACTGGATACTAAGAACATCTCTAATGTATGGGAGCTTATAGCCTAGTGCATGACAACAGGAAGACAGTTGGTTACAAGTTGATATATATGCAGATGAATATAGTGTCTTAGTCAGTGAAATAACTTTGTATTATTTTTCTTTCAAATAACTAGTGGAGGTAACTGATTTCATACATTTCAATCTGTTGATACATACCAGTGATTATAATGAAAAGAAAGGGAAATTGGCAATAGAAAATATATATATATATTTTTTGTCCATTGTTTGCTTTAACCTGGACATTGACTAACTGATTGATTTTTGATTGTGCTGTGTGTTTGCTGCTGCCTGGGCTCTTTCTAAATTGCAGTGAGCAGGGGCTATGCTTTAATTGTGGTGTGCTGGCTTCTTATTGCAGTGGCTTCTCTTGTTGCAGAACACAGGCTCTAGGGTGGGTGAGCTTCAGTAGTTTCAATATGTGGGCTCTGCAGTTGCGGATCCCAGGCTCTAGAGCACAGGTTCAGTAGTTGTGGTGCATATCCTTAGCTGCATGGCAACATGTGGGATCTCCCCGGATCAGAGATCAAACCAATGTCTCCTGCATTGGCAGGCAGCTTCTTTACCACTGAGTAACCAGGGATGCCTAGATATTAATTTTTGACAGAAAGAAAGATACTGTTCCAGTCTTTTCAGTGTCATGCACTTGAAGGAGACATGTAGTAGCATTATGAATCCCTATATCTGAACATTTAGTAAACTGCTGTAGTTGCTGAGTGATTGGGGAGTATAAATAATATTTTTCATGGTTTTCCAGAGAACTACCGTCCCACTAGATGGTATGGGTTTGGTTTCTGACCACATATATTTTATATCTGCGTGCTGTGTGCTTAGTCGCTCAGTCATGTCTGAATCTTTGCAACCCCATGGACTGTAGGCCACCTGGCCCCTCTGTCCATGGGGATTCTCCAGGCAAGAATATTGGAGTGGGTTGCTTTGCCCTCCTCCAGGGGATCTTTCCAACCGAGGGATCGAACCCAGGTCTCCAGCATTGCAGGTGGGTTCTTTACCGTCTGAGCCACCAGGGAAGCCCAATTTATAACTACCCCTCATGAAACATTGTTACATGTATAAAGTAGACACTCAGGAACGATTGAGAAATTGAATTAATTATATTCTTGCCTTTTTTCTAAGTTCCCCTCAAGTTATATTATTTTTCTATCTCCCACTAATTTTTATTGCTCAGAGATAAATTCTGCTAGAACTGATCCTATTTAAAGAATTTACAGTTGAAATTTACACCAATTGCTCTTTAACATCCATTAATCTCATGTAACAATGATAATATTAACTTTAACTAAATATTAACATTATGAAAATATTATTTCAGGTCTATTTATACCAATCATAATACACATTGGAATTAATTCCACAGCCAATTATAAAGCATAACTAGAACTTTCCTGGTGATCCAGTGGTTAAGGCTCTCTAATAAAGAGAAATGTTGAGCATCTTTTCAAGAAGAGGGAAGGGATATGTGTATACTTATGTCTGGTTCATCTTGTTGTATGGCAGAAACCAACACAACATTATAAAGAAATTATCCTCCAATTAAAAACAAAAAATTAAAAAATAGTATGTCATTCATATACTAAAGTAATATGATATTCCAATAAATTTTAATCTTAAATCTTTAAAACATAAATCTTCATTACTTCTACTCATGGAATATACTATAACTTATGACAGTGTATATTTACATCACTGTTTGTGTTTGCCTTTGTAATTTGTTGTTGTTGTTTAGTCACCTAGTCATGTCTGAATCTGTTGTGACCCTATGGATGGTAGCCCTCCAGTATCCTCTGTCCACGGGATTTCCCAGGCAAGAATGCTGGATTGCCATTTCCTTCTCTGGGGGATCCTCCTGACCCAGGGATTGAACCCGAGTCTTCTGCATTGATAGGTGGGTTCTTTGCCACTGAGCCACCATTCATGTAAACCACTAAAACATAAGAAGGTCCAAACTTTGTACATTGAGTTTTGCGTTGAATTAATAAATACCTGCTGATTATTCTACTTTAGTTCTTCAAGTAACAAATCATTTTCCTGGAGCAAGAAACAAAATTTTTATAGATAAGAGTAACATAGACTTAATCAGCTTATATGTATCACTATTAACATTTTTAAATGCTCCTGATATTGGAAAGAATTCAGTTTTCTTTCGGGGTGTCTTGCATCTCACCATATAAATTAATAATTATCAGACTGTTGTGACATTCTTCAAATTCAAAATGATGTTCAACTATTAATAAACCTTAGTTCAATGGTGTAATTTAATATGAAAAAGTGTGATTTAGAAGGCTCACAAACCACCTAGTTTCTGAGAACCTACAAGAATTTACGTTTATATAAAGTTCTCATGGCAATGAAAAGGAGAAATTGCATGATATCATTTCTTTAAATGCATACTGCTAAAATGTGAAGATATCCATTAGGTGTTTGCTTCTTATCATTGACGTTAGTAAAAGTGGAGAGAACATGTCTAACATATTTAAGGAATATATATTTTATGCTTGTAACTTTTCAAAATCTGAATTGATTTGAAAGCAGAGTTCTAAGATTTGAGAAGCTAGATAAATGAATAGTTAGCATATCTCTTAGCATAGTTTTCAGGAATATCAATCATTTCTATAGCACTCGGTGCTGAACTTGGAAGAAGACAATAAAATATTAATATTCCTAAGAGTACCTGAAGTGCAAGAATTCTGAGTGGGTGATTAAAAAGATATGTGCATTATTTATATAAAATCAAGAAATGTAGTTTTTTTTTATCTTTTTGGTGGAGTTATATAAAAATGTTAAAGCATGACACATTTAGCCCTGATGAAATATTATCCAAATTCTCTGCTTATAAAGACTATAAAAAGAGAGAGCTAAGATCATTTTCTTTCTGGGAAAAAAAACCCAAAAAACAGTTTTGCCTATATTCAAAGAATAAGAGAGTCTTTGGAAGACTGTGAGAGTAAGATCACACAATTGGAATATACCATTGGAAATAAAAATCAAAACTTAATACGGCTGCAGAAAACAACTTCATTTTAAGCAAATTGCATTTTTATGTTCTTGACAGATGAGTTTGCAAAAAAAAAAAAAGAATTACATATTTTTAACTAAATGGACTAGCATAGCATTTAGTTTTTTAAAAAAATTATGCACAAATAAGAACTTACACTGACAAAGTATGTCATTAGCTTAACTAAATAAACAGGGTGACAATACACAGCCTTCATGCACTCCTTTTCCAGTTTGAATCAGTCTATTGTTCCGTGTTCAGTTCTAACCATTGCTTCTTGACCTGCACACATGTTTCTCAGGAAGCAGGTAGGGTGGTCTGGTATTCCCATCTCTTGAAGAATTTTCCACAGTTTGTTGTGATTCACACAGTCAAAGGCTTTAGTGTAGTCAATGAAGCAGAACCACATGTTTTTCTGGAATTCTTTTGCTTTTTCTATGATCCAACAGATGTTGGCAATTTGATCTCTTGTTCCTCTGCCTTTTCAAAATCCAGCTTGTCCATCTGGAAGTTCTTGGTTCATGTACTGTTGAAGCCTACCTTGGAGGATTTTGAGCATGACTTTGCTGCTGCTGCTGCTGCTGCTGCTAAGTCGCTTCAGTCGTGTCCGACTCTGTGTGACCCCATAGATGGAAGCCTACCAGACTCCCCCATCCCTGGGATTCTCCAGGCAAGAACACTGGAGTGGGTTGCCATTTCCTTCTCCAAACATGAAAGTGAAAAGTGAAAGTGAAGTCGCTCAGTCGTGTCCGACTCTTCGCAACCCCATGGACTGCAGCCTACCAGGCTCTTCTGTCCACGGGATTTTCCAGGCAAGAGTACTGGAGTAGGTTGCCATTGCCTTCTCCATGACCTTGCTAGCATGTGAAAACAGTGCAGTTGTGCAGCAGTTTGAACATTCTTTGGCATTATCTTTCTGTGGGGTTGGAATGAAAATTGACCTTTTCCAGTCCTGTGGCCACTGCTGAGTTTTCCAAATTTGCTGGCATATTGAGTGCAGCACTTTCACAGCATCATCTTTTTGGATCTGAAATAGCTCAGCTGGAGTTCCATCACCTCCACGAGCTTTGTTTGTAATGATGCTTTCTAAGGCCCACTTGACTTCACACTCCAAGATGTTCTGGCTCTAGGTGAGTGATCACACCATCATGGTTATCTGAGTCATTAACATCTTTTTTATATAGTTCTTCTATGTATTCTTGCCACCTCTTCTTAAACTCTTCTGCTTCTGTTAGGTCCATGGTGTTTCTGCCCTTTATTGTGCCCATCTTTGCATGAAATATCCCCATTGGTATCTCTAATTTTCTTGAAGAGATTTCTAGTCTTTCCCGTTTTATTGTTTTCCTCTCTTTCTTTGCATTGATCTCTTAGGAAGGCTTTATCTCTCCTTCTATTCTTTGCAACTGTGCATTCAGTTCTCTATTTCACTTTGTTGTGCTGTTATAGTCTGAGGTGGGTAAGGATATCACCAGTCTTGGAGAAATCCACTTCTAGAATGCTGGTGTGAGGAGCTCTGCAGACCAACTCCTCAACAAAACAACCATAACTGGTAAAGATTATGAAAAAGAACTACGATCATTTAAGTATCTGGATCTGACCTAACAGCATACAGTAAATAAATACGCATTTATTCCAGAGACTTTGCAAAACTTCAGTAAGAACCATGATAGTATGTGACACTTGTACAGACATGAGTATTATTTTCTTCTGCCTCATCTACCCCTTCATTCAGCATAATAGAAGCTCTACTATAGGAGTGTATGACTAAGAAAATGAGGTTTTCTCTCCCCTAGTTATCAAAGACTGTAGCTTTGTATTGATTTCCTAATTAGGCTTTCTATAATGTTATTATATTATCATATTTATTATATAATAATTTATTTTTACCATGAATTTAGTAGCTTAAAACAATAGAATTTTATTCTGTCTTGACGCCAGAGTCAAAAATCAAGATGCCAAAAGAGCCACAGTAACTGACTGCTCTGAGTGGGGGAGAATCTATTCCTTATTTTTTCCCAAATTCTAATAATACCAGGTGCTACTTGACTTGTGACCATCTCTCTCCAATCTCTGTTTCCATAATCATATTGTTTTCTCTTCTGTGCATCACTTTTATGGCCCCTTGTCACTGAATTTAAGGTTCAGTCAGATAATCAAGATGATCTCTCTATCTCAAGATTCTTAATTACATCTGCAAAGACTCTTTTTTCAAATAAGGTAACATTCACAGGTTTGGGGGATAATGATGAAGACATATCTTTTGGAGCCATCATTTAGTTCGCTACAGTCTACCCTCCAGTCCTCCCAAATTTACATGTACCGCACATACAAAGCATACTCACCTCATTACAACATTGCCTAGAGTTTTTAACCTATTAAAACTTTAACTCTAAGTTCAAAAATCTCATCTAAATATCCACAGCTCAGAAGTCCCAAATGTCATCATCTAAATCACCTAAATCAGACATGGGTGAGATACTTGGTACAATTCATCCTGGAGCAAAATTCCTCTCTATCTGTGGACCTATAAAACTAGGAAATAAGTTATCTACTTCCAAGATACAGTCATGAATAAGGATGTGATAACAGTTACAATTATTCTTAGTCCAAAAAGGAGAAAAAAGAAGGAATAAAGGAGTCACTGGCCCCAAGCAAGTTCAAAATCCAACAACAAAATTCTATCGGATTTCAAGGCCTGGAAATAATTCCCCTATAGCCCGGAAGTCTTCCCTCTTTGCATTCAAGAGAGCTCCAGGGATTCTGTCCTCAGAAGCAGTTCCCTAAGCCTTTGTGGCCCAGTATGTCTCTACCTCAGTGTGTCTATACCTCCAAAATCTGCTTCTGTACACATACCTCTGAACTCTGCCTTGGTATCACAGCTCTATAGGTATTTGTGCCCATAGTGTGTAGAGCTCTATGCCTATCTTATTCTTCTGTGCCAACCTTCATTTTTTTCTTGAAGGATAGTATTAATACATTTTTGTACTTTAGTAGCAATGCTAATCTATTTTTTTGCCATAGAATTTTTGAAGTCTGACAACTTTCTCCTTTTTTTCATTGTGTTCTCTCTCTGTCCCTTTCAGTACAGCTGGCAGCATTTCTACTGATACAACATTCTCTAAAACCTTGTGAGTCTCCTGTATATGTCGTGGAGATTAACACTTCATGGAAAAAAGGGCCTCCATAGATGTTTCTTGGATATTCCATTCCTAATCCCGGCTTCTGTTGAGATGGTTGAGTGGACGTATGAATAACACACCTAGTATCTTTAATAAATATTTGCCTATCTACTTGCTTGGCCTTCTTTCCAGAGTACACTTTTCCTATTTAATTTTAGTGTATTCTGTAATTTGGATGGGCTGAGAATTTTTCAAGTCATCAGATGCTAGTTCCTTGTTGTGTAATATTTCATTTCCCAGTTTATCTTGTTTTTCTCATATTTTATTATTAGCAACAAGAATCCAGGTCACACCCTCAATATCTGTTTTAAAATTCTCCTCAGCTAAATATCAAAGTTTGTCACTTACAAGTTCTGCTTCCTTTAATTCCACTATAATACAAAATTCAACAACCCTGTCTGTGACTGTATAAAAAGGTTCCCTTTTCCTTCAGCATCCAATGACACTTTTCTTCATTTCTTTCTGAGCCCTTACCTAAAGCACCTTTAATATTTATATGTATACTCAACATTCTGTTCATGACTAGATACTGAAAGTATTAATGGAGAAAAACTATTCTTTTTTTTTTTTTTAATCTTGTTGCTCTTGCTTTCATTTGTTCATGGGGCAACTGATGCCATGAATGAAAATGAACAACCCTCAAGTCTGTCTTGTAGATAATGTGATAATCTTGTCAGCAGTCATTTCTGGGGAGGTCATTTACTATAGTTTTTGAGTGCTGACGATTCTTCATCATATCTAATAAAGAATTTCTGGCAGTAGAGCTCTGTTTCAGGAGATATTGATGTTCACATAATGTGCTGAATTAGAACAAATCAACCCTGGACAATTTGAGTACAGTACAACTTACTTGATTGGTCACAACTTAATTCCCTAGAATCTAATTCAGAATAAACGCTGCTTACTAACTGATTACATAGAATTTCCCCTGAGTTACCTTGTTCCTATGAGCCATGAAACAACAGTAGTTGTTTCACTTTGAGGGAAATCAACTAATCAAAAACAAGTTTACTTACTTTTACATAGGACTGGCAGGAGTATTTGAAATTAAAAATAAGGAAATAACCTAATTTAACTTCTAAATTATAGTCTTTTAAAAGTAGATTTAAATGTCATTATTTATTGACATTTTGTGTAAATATACACATATACATGAAAATGTATATACATATATATTATGTGCATAACTAATTAATATGATTTATATATTATGAAACTGAAAGTGTAAGTCACTCAGTCGTGTCCAACTCTTTGCAACCCCATGGACTATAGAGTCCATGGAATACTCCAGGCCAGAATACTGGAGTGGGTAGACTTTTCATTCTCCAGGGGATCGACCCAACTCAGGGATCGAGCACGGGTTTCCCTCATTGCAGGCAGATTCTTTACCAGCTAAGCCAAAAAGGAAGCGCCAATGTCATATGTAATTATATAGGGCCTCCTCAGTGGTTCAACGTCAAGAATCTGCCTGCAATGTAGGAGATGTGGGCAGGAGACATGAGTTCAATTCCTGGGATAGGAAGATACCTTGGAGGAAGGAAATGGCAACCCACTTCAGTACTCTTGCCTAGGAAATACAATCCATGGGGTCACAAAAGAGTCAGACATGACTGGGCAACTAAACAGCAACAACAATGTAATTATATGTAGAATGTGTTACATATTAAAAAGCTATACATAATCAATTCCCAATTCATGTTTCCAAATGGATAACTAAAGTATGGATTGAGTTAAATGTAATTACTGCAAAATTACTTTTAGTTTCTTGGGCTAGGGCATGTCAGATGTTAATTGTTTAAAGTAGAAGTTTTTAGAAGTTTTTTCCAAAGTTAATATGTAAAGTCTAATGAATCTTCACAGTTTTACTAATAGGACATGACTGTGTTTTTAAAAATGATTTCAGAACAATCATTTAGTCTTATTTATTTCTCTTTAAAAGAAAAATGAGCTCATAATCCTACTGCTTAGAAGTGGTCAATTGAAAGCATTGTATAATTTTCAAACTTTTCATATATATATTCATTTGGCAGTTTTTCATAAAAATGAAATTATATTTTTAACTTGCTCTTCTCTATTTTTAAGACCATCTTTCTATGTGAATTTTTATTAACTTAGATCCTGACTTTAATGATAACAGATTATGTCACTTTTTATAAACATAGCACAATTTTTTACCCTTTGTTTAAGATTCATACTACTGTTCTTTTTCACATGTCCTGACAATAGTTCACATTTCCACTGTCTCAAGAATGGATGAACATGGGCATC
The DNA here is from genome assembly GCF_054371585.1 of Giraffa tippelskirchi. NCBI lineage: Eukaryota > Metazoa > Chordata > Mammalia > Artiodactyla > Giraffidae > Giraffa > Giraffa tippelskirchi. Next base: position 71,263,154 of record NC_137277.1, read on the forward strand.
AAAAACAAGCAGGCTGAAGAGAAAGTTAGCAGAAGGTCTTTGTTCTTGACCAGCCAAAGGGCCAGGCTTCTCAGATGGTTCACTTCAGTTCAGTCACTCAGTCGTGTCCAACTCTTTGTGACCCCATGAACCACAGCACGCCAGGCCTCCCTGTCCATCACCAACTCCCGGAGTCCACCCAAACCCATGTCCATTGAGTTGGTGATGACATTCAACCATCTCATCCTTTGTCATCCCCTTCTCTTCCTGCCCTCAGTCTTTCCCAGCATCAGGGTCTTTTCAAATGAGTCAGCTCTTTGCATCAGGTGGCCAAAGTGTTGGAGTTTCAGCTTCAACATCAGTCCTACCAATGAACACTCAGGGCTGATCTCCTTTAGGATGGACTGGTTGGATCTCCTTGCAGTCCAAGGGACTCTCAAGAGTCTTCTCCAATACCACAGTTCAAAAGCATCAATTCTGCGGCGCTCAGCTTTCTTCACTGTCCAACTCTCACATCCATACATGACCACTGGAAAAACCATGCTTTCTAAGTTGGTCATAACTTTCCTTCCAAGGAGTAAGCGTCTTTTAATTTCATGGCTGCAATCACTATCTGCAGTAATTTTGGAGCCCAGAAAAATAAAGTCAGCCACTGTTTCCACTGTCTTCCCATCTATTTGCCATGAAGTGATGGGACCGGATACCATGATCTTAGTTTTCTGCATGTTGAGCTTTAAGCCAGCTTTTTCACTCTCCTCTTTCACTTTCATCAAGAGGCTCTTTAGTTCTTCTTCACTTTCTGCCATAAGGGTGGTGTCATCTGCATATCTGAGGTTATTGAATCTCAGATGGTGCTGGTGGTAAAGAATGTGCCTGCCAGTGCTGAAGACATAAGAGAAGTGGGTTCGATCTCTGGGTTGGGAAGATCCCCTAGAAGATGGCATGGCAACCCACTCCAATAGTCTTGCCTGGAGAATCCCATGGACAGAGGAGCCTGGCAGGGTACAGTCCATAGGGTTGCACAAAGTCAAACACGACTGAAGCAACTTAGCAGGCATGCAGCCAAAGGACCATGAGTAGGGTTAGAAAGCAAGTTGGGAATAGGAGAGGAACTTGATTACATTGTGAAGACAGGTAGAAGATGAAATATTAAACAGTTCAAGGTCCTGTAACTTCCATTTTTAATTCTTGCCCCACTTAGGTTGGGGAGTTGGGATATATGAGTGTGATGAGGAGGTGAGATGTGTGGAGTATTCTACTCTACATAAAACAAATGAAGCCCAAGAATAAGAATCTTACACAGAAGAAGGTGGAAATATACCTAACTTCCCCTCTTGCTCATTAAATTACATGTTGTAGTCCATCCTGAAAAGTGATGACAAAGTAAAATTTCACAGTATACATAACGAGTGAAGGTTGCTCAGTCATGTCTCTCTTTGCAGCCCCATGGACTATATAGTCCATGGAATTCTCTAGGCCAAAATGCTGGAGTGGGTAGCCTTTCCCTTCTCCAGGGTATCTTCCCAACCCAGGGATCGAACCCAGGTCTCCTGCATTGCAGGAGGATTCTTTACCAGCTTAGCCACAAAAGAAGCCACAGTATACATAGTCTTTCTTTAAATTTACTCATTTACTTGTTTACAGAGATAAGGAGATGATTGCAAGCTTAGAGCATTGGCTCTGTCTCCTCCTGAGTTAAACAGAGAGCTTCTTTATAATATATTTAGACTAATTTATTTAATAGAGATGACTATGCTATTTAAATATAATATGCCAACCTTAATGACTCATTTAACTACAATCCCACTTTAGTTAATACACACCTAGTTATATGTAGAAAGAATGTTGTTATATATAGATAAAAGCTAGAACCTATATAACAATACAATCTCAAACTCTTGTACTACCATTTATGTATCTACTTGTTTCCTAAATAAAATTGAGGAAATCTGAAGATTCAATGACATCTCTATCAAAATACAAATTGTATGGGAATACAAAAGACTCCAAATAACCATAGAAATATTGAGCAAGAAGAACAAAGTTGAAGATGCTCCCTGATTTCAAAGTAAAATATAAGCTACAATACAAAGTTATGGTAATCAAAACAGTATGCTTCTGGCACAAAAACTAACACATAGATCTATGAAACACAATAGAGAATCCAGACATAAACCATCTGTGTGTGGGTTGACATACTGGAGATGTCAGTCTTGATTATACCACTTCTTTGTCCCTCCTACTTCTTTTGTGGTCCCTTCTTTATGTCTTTACTTGTGGAAAATATTTTCTGCTGGTCTTGAGATTATTCTCATAGATAGTTGCTCTGTAAGTAGTTTTAATTTTGGTGTGTTCATGGGAGGAAGTGAGCTCACAGTCCTCTTACTCTGACATTTTGGTTACCTCTTGACTGTATATTTTCATTAAATCAAAAGTATTTTCATGTGTGCATCCCAAGAAAAATCTTTGCCACTACTTTTTACCTTTATCAGCAATAACTACCAGTCTTGAGTGTTATGTTTATTGAAGGTCAGCTTCATGCTGTTAAATGAGAAAGTAACCATTTGTTTTTGCCTCAGGAAACTTTATTCAGCTGAACTAATGTGACTTTTAACAGTGAGAGGAAAGAGATTATTTATTGAGAGACCCATTATTATAAAACCTAAGAAATGAATTTTGTTCTATCCTTATTCAGTGTACTTGAAAATAACTTATCAAATATAGTATATTTTACATACTATAACCACCTATAACTGAAGGCAAATGGTATGGAGATTATTAATCAGACTGTGATTTGGTACTAATTTTTGGGAAATCAATGGAAAAAAGTTAAGAGGACAACACTGAAATTGTCTCCAGTGTCTGTTCCTAAGGAAAGGTAGCCTATTGAATTTCTTCTCCAAAAGGAGAAAAACACTGTGTAGTTTATATCATCTTCTCATAAAGATTCATAGTTTGTACTAGGATATTATTACAGTAAAGACTCTGGGATTTCTGTGATTATGAAATTTATTCAACTGTGTTTAATTCAGTATTTCCTAAACACTGGATCACAATGTTTGACTACAAATTTGTTACATTAAAAATATCACAGAATTTGACAATAAATCTCTTTTTCATATGTGAAGAAATAATACAGTTAATATTCTTTAAGTAAAGGCTAACGATATAAAGAGACAAAACTGATTATTCAATGTAATTTGATCTGACACCTAGGGTGATTAGGCATTTAAAATGAGAAGAAGGAGCCTAACTCCATTAGGCTGAGAGTCTAAACTTTGAGGAAAAGGGCTCTTTTAATTTGAATGTTTCTGAGTGCTTGATCTATGAAAATCCATCTAGATATCCCAGGGAAAAGGAAGATTTTACACTAAACTATCTTAGATTTGATAACACTAGTAAAGAAGTGTTCCAGACATGGGTCTTTTTTCCATTTATTCTATATGTTTGAGTGTATAGAACGTGTTTAGCATTCAAAAGAAGAATTGTTGTCAAGGGCAACCTGAGAATTAGCTTGCATCAAATTAACACTGAGGCTCAGTGGATAGATACGGATGTCTTATGTCAATTGACTGAATCTGCTTCTTAGAGGTATTGTTTGGACTCATTGTGGGCCATCAATTTGCTTTTAGGAAATCTTATCCAGAGAATATCCTTTTCATCCCTATTGTGAAAAACTGATTAACAATCTTAAACATTTCTACATTTGCTGGTATAAAGATGGCTTTTAATATCAGAGTGGATGAGGAAGCCAGACCCAGTGGATAATCTGAATAATTTGAAAAACAAGTTTTTCTAATAGTTCTCTGATATTCGCTCTCTCTTTATGATATTGTTACAAATGCCATAGCCATTGCCCTTAATTCTGTTTCCTTCGTGTTTATCCTGGCAAGTGTCATAAAGGACTCAGCTCTGTATTACCTCTTATGTAAAACACTCATCAACACCCATACTAAAAGATAACTGATCATTCATTTTTGCTTCCTTAGCCCATTCTTTATTTGTTCATATTTCATTGAAGTTGTTTACTTATTGTGACATTCTTGTGGGTTGGGTTTTGAACTATCATTTTGACTTTGCTGGTATTTTAACCATGTATAATATATAGCAGTATTTAGTGCATTCAGTAAATGTTAGTTTACTGAATGAAAAAATAAACATGGGACATTTTTGTTTGTTTGTATATTTATGTTCACTTATTCCTATTCTGATCTAGGTTGTAAGAATTTTAGCTTCTTCTTTCAAGATACACTTCTCAAATAATATATCAAAAGGACATCATTTTTGGTTTCCTCTTTTTAAAAAAATAGTGCATGCAAAGAAGTCATAAGTGAGTAAGTATCATTTTGGATGTATCCTACATAGAGGCATTAGCTTGTTTAATTTTTGTTGGATATACATTATTCATAAGAAAAGAATATCTACTGGTAACTAATTAAAATTCTTATTGGTGCAATAAAAATTACCAGTTACCACATTGGTTCTTCTTCAGTTTTTTTGGTTATCTTTTCAGTTCAGTTCAGTCACTCAGTCATATCTGACTCTTTGTGACCCCATAGGCTACAGCATGCAAGGATTCCCTGTCCATCACCAACTCCCAGAACTTGGTCAAACTCTTGTCCATTGAGTTGGTGATGCCATCCTACCATCTCATCCTCTGTCATCCCCTTCATCTCCTGCCTTCAATCTTTCCCAGAATCAGGGTCTTTTCCAATGAGTCAGCTTTTCTCATTAGGTGGCCAAAGTATTGGAACTTCAGCTTCAGTATCAGTCCTTCCAATGAATATTCAGGACTGATTTCTTTTAGGATGGACTGGTTAGATCTCATGCAGTCCGAGGGACTCTCAAGGGTCTTCTCCAACACCACCACAGTTCAAAAGCATCAATACTTTGACACTCAGGTTTCTTTACAGCCCAGCTCTCACATCCATACCTGACTACTGGAAAAACCATAGCCTTGACTAGATGGATCTTTGTAGGCAAAATAATGGCTCTGCTTTTTAATATGCTGTCTAGGTTGGTCAAGGAGTAAGCATCTTTTAATTTCATGGCTGCAGTCACTATCTGCAGTGATTTTGGAGCCCATAAAAATAAAGTCTGTCACTGTTTACACTGTTTCCCCATCTATTTGCCATGAAATGATGGGACCAGATGCCATGATTTTAGTTTTCTGAATGCTGACTTTTAAGCCAGCTTTTTCACTCTCCTCTTTCACTTTCATCAAGAGGCTCCTTAGTTCCTCTTTGCTTTCTGCCATAAGGATGGTGTCATCTGCATATCTGAGGTTATTGATATTTCTCTCAGCAGTCTTGATTCCAACTTGTGCTTCATCCAGCCCAGCATTTCTCATGATGTGCTCTGCATATAAGTTAAATAAGCAGAGTGACAATATACAGCCTTGACGTATGCCTTTCCCGATTTGGAACCAGTCTGTTGTGCCATGTACAGTTCTAACTGTTGCTTCCTGATCTGCATACAGATTTCTCAAGAGTCTGGTCAGGTGGTCTGGTTTTCCCATCTCTTTAAGAATATTCCAGAGTTTGTTGTGGTCCACACAGTCAAATTCTTTGGCAAAGTCAATAAAGCAGAAGTAGATGTTTTTCTGGAACTCTCTTGTTTTTTTCATGATGCAACGGATGTTGGAAATTTGATCTCTGCTCCCACTGCCTTTTCTAAACCCAGCTTCAACATTTCGAAGTTCATGGAAGTTCACGTACCGTTGAAGTCTGGCTTGGAGAATTTTGAGCATTACTTACTATTATGTGAGATGAGTGCAATTGCGCAGTAGTTTGAGCATTCTTTGGCATTATCTTTCTTTGGGATCGGAATGAACACTGACATTTCCCAGTCCCGTGGCCACTGCTGAGTTTTCCAAATTTGCTGGCATACTGAGTGCAGCACTCTCACAGCATCATCTTTTAGGATTTGAAATAGCTCAACTGAAATTCCATCACCTCCACTAGCTTTATTCGTAGTGATGCTTCCTAAAGCCCACTTGACTTCACATGCCAGGATGTCTGGCTTTAGGTGAGTGACCACACCATCGTGATTATCTGGGTCGTGAAGATCTTTTTTTGTATAGTTCTGTGTATTCTTGTCACTTCTTCTTAATGTCTTCCGCTTCTGTTAGATAATATTGGATTGTAGTAATATTGGTTTGGCCAAAAGCTCTCAAGGGCCTCTCCATAAAATGTTACAGAAAAACCCAAATGAACATTCTGGCCAAACCAATGCATCATTTCGAAAAGTATGAGTACTGTCAAAATATTTTAATGGTATTTTATGGTTTACAAATGTATATGATACTCATTATCAAGTAATGTATTCATAAATGTGAGAGGCTCCTATGGTTGATTCAAGTCTCACACTGTTCTATTAATCTGAAAGTACAGTTGAGCTGTAAGATTTTTAGATTTAGAATTAAAAGAAGTGGACTTTAAAAATACGTGCACCACCATGTTCTAGCACCACTATTTATAATAGCCAAGAATTGGAAACATTCAAGGGTTCATCAATAGATGATAAACTTAAGAAGATGTAGCATACATATATATGTATACATATGTTAATACATTTATATGCTTAGTCATGTCTGCCTCTTTGTGACCCCATGGGCCATGGCCTACCAGGCTCTCCTGTTCATGGAATTCCCAGGAAATAATATTGAGTGAGTTCCCATTCTCACTCCAGGGGATCTTCCTGACCCAGCTATCAGACCCATGTCTCTCCTTCATCTCCTTCATTGGCAGGCAGATTCTTTAGCACTTGGCCACCTGGGCCACATGGGAAGCCCAAAATAACATATTTCTCAGCCATAAAACAGAATGAAATATTGCCATTTGCAGAAACATGGATGGACATTGACAATAGTTTGCTTAGTGAAATAAGCCAGACAGAAAAGGACAAACACTGCATGATATTAATCTCAAATTCTATATACGGAATCTAAAAAATAATAAAAATGAATCTATATATATATGATGAAAGTGAAAGAGAAGAGTGGAAAAAGCTGGCCTAAAACCCAATATTCAAAAAATGAAGATCATGGCACCTAGTCCCATCACTTCATGGCAAATAGTTGGGGAAACAATTGAAACAGTGACAGACTTTATTTTCCTGGGCTCTTCCAGATGTTCAAACTGGATTTATAAAAGGCAGAGGAACTAGAGATCAAATTGCCACATCCATTGGATCATAGAAAAAGCAAGAGAGTTCCAGAAAAACATCTACTTTTACTTTATTGAGTATGCCAAAGCCTTTGACAGTGTGGATCACAACAAACTATGGAAAATTCTTAAAGAGATGGGAATACCAGACACCCGACCTGCTTCCTGAGAAATCTGTATGCAGATCAGGAAGCAACAGTTAGAACTGGACATGGAACAACAGACTGGTTCCAAATTGGGAAAGGAGTACCTCAAGGCTGTATATTGTCACCCTGCTTATTTAAATTATATGCAGAATACATCATGTGAAATGTCAGACTGGATGAAGCACACGCTGGAATTAAGACTGCAGGGAGAAATATCAATAACCTCAGATATGTAGATGACACTACCCTTATGGCAGAAAGCAAAGAGGAACTAAGGAACCTCTTGATGAAAGTGAAAGAAGAGAGTGAAAAAGCTGGCTTAAAACTCAATATTCCAAAAAATGAAGATCATGGCATCCAGTCCCATCACTTCATGACAAATAGATGCAGAAAAAGTTACAGACTTTATTTTTCTGGGCTCCAAAATCACTGCAGATGATGACTGCAGTCATGAAATTAAAAGATACTTGCTCCTTGGAAGAAAAGCTAGATCAACCTAAACAGAGACATTAAAAAGCAGAGACATTACTTTGCCAGCAAAGGTCTGTCTAGTCAAAGCTATGGTTTTTCCCGTAGTCATGAGTGGATGTGAGAGCTGGACTATAGAGAAAGCTGAGCACCGAAGAATTGATATTTTTGAACTGTGGTGTTGGAGAAGACTCTTGAGAGTCCCTCGGACTGCAAGGAGATCCAACCAGTCCATCCTAAAGGAAATCAGTTCTGTATGTTCACTGGAAGGACTGATGCTGAAGCTGAAGCTCCAATAATTTGGCCACCTGATGAGAAAAGCTGACTCACTGGAAAAGATCTTGATGCTGGGAAAGATTCAAGGCAGGAGGAGAAGGGTATGACAGAGGATGAAATGGTTGGATGGCATCACCGACCTCATGGACATGAGTTTGAGTAAGCTCTGGGAGTTGGTGATGGACAGGGAGGCCTGGCGTGCTGCAGTCCGTGGGGTCCCAAAGAGTCAGACACAACTGAGCCACTGAACTGAATTGATATAAAGGTCAGTGAAACTTAAAAGTACATAGAAAATAATACAACTTTCCAATAAGAGAGTAGTAAAGAACATACATATTTGATAGTCTGAAAATATTTCTATTTATATCTCTTTTCCATTTTCCATGAATGAATTTTGGTTTTGACTTTCCAAAACCCATCTCTACCTACTTTTCAGGTTGCTATTGTACTATTTGTTGTTTTAAAAATAAATACTGACAATGCCCTTAAAGAGTCAGTTTTTTTAAATAATACTTAATTGTACTTTAGTTTTCTTACCTTTTATGAGTCACATATAATTATGAAGAAAAGAGTATTTTTACTTTGTCACAGGTTTGTTTTTCCCTCTTACTGTCATTTTAAATAATACTTGTATGAATTTTTTTTCACATTTTAAAATATAGTCTTTGAGTTTTCAAAAGACACATTTTCCATCTCAAACTAATACATGATTATTTTGAATTAATGAATAACAGTTGCTAGCTCTTAGTATATGCCTGCACTAAATAACTTTTGCTGAATCACTTATGGAATTGACACTGACACAGACCTTGAAGTTTTCATGTCTTCTAGAACCTGGGGTCATGTAATAAATCAGTTGTGTGGTAGATAATACAGTGTCGAATCACTTATGGAATTGACATTGGCACAGACCTTGAAGTTTTCATGTCTTCTAGAACCTGGGGTCATGTAATAAACCAGTTGTGTGGTAGATAATACAGTGTATGAAGTCCCCCAAACTCTTAATGGATTATTTATGGTGCCTGCCAGGTATAGAGGATAGTTTAATTCATTTAACCATCAGGCCACTTTTTTTTTGACTAGAATATTCATTTTTAACACCTTTTAAAAGGGATGAAAATAAGTTTCCAGACGCTAAGACCAAAATTACAGTAGCCCAGAGCAAGGGATACAAAGATTTTTTTCCTGAAGTTTATTTCCAATAATTAAACATTAAACAATTACTAAACTTAAATTCTTTAAATTTAAAGAAATACAATGAATAAATAACAGTTATTGGGGGGAGTGGAAAGGAGACAACAAATGCTTTTTTTTTTTTTAATAGTGGAAAGGTTTTGCAAATAAAACACTTCTGAAAAATTTGGGAGCTTCCAGAGGACACACCAAATTCCATTTCTATGACCAATTTTATGACATTGGTTTCAGCATTTGGTATTTAATTATATTCCACAATTTGGAAGGCTTTGTGGACTATAATATCAGCATGATATGGTGAGGAAATAAAACCGTGCAGGCATGTGGCTTGGAGCTATACACTAAAATATCAATATGGTTCTCTTTTTTTTTTTCCAGTAGCACATCCATTGACTTCACATAAATTAGCACCAAATCACAGTCTTATTAATAATCCCCACCCTGTGTATATTTGTCTTCAATTATGGATGTTGACAGTATACAAAATAGAAAACATTTGATAATGTTTTCTAGTATACTGAAATATTCTTATATTTGTGGTGAGTGATTAGTGATGCTAAAAGAAAAATGAACACACATCCATCATTTAACCAAGACCATCAAAGAATAATTTACTTGTTTGGTGGTGGCTTAATTTTTTTTAACAACTTACAACCAAAGGCTAGGTTATTTAGCTAGTGATTAGCTACAATCAGTCTCTATAATTGCTATAGTAATTAAGTGTAAGGAATATATTTCAATCTTTCCCAACTAACACATTTGAGCCAGTTTATATTCTCAATACCAGACTTTTATAAAAGAAAATAGGATTACTTAGGTAAGTTGGAAGAAAGTGTGGTAAAAATAAAATAAGAAAGGAAGGAAGAAAGAGTTTCTGCCTATTTTCTCACTTACTTTCCAGTTGGGATATCTGAATGGCACTTTCCAGTGGTTCTGCTTGTTAACATTGCCCCTGTAGTGCATATTATTTTCATCTTCCCCAAACATTTCTCCCTTCTTACATGTTGGGTATATGATGTAGGTAGCATCATAGTATGTATCAATCTGGCCAAATGTTAGTATGGAGATACTTACATGATTCAAGTTAGGGCAGGTAGAGTCTTCCTGTGAGATTTTTCTAAGTGAAACTAGAAGGAATAATTCTCTCTTCTTTTCTGGGCTTCATGTACTAAAAGTATCGATATTTCTAAGAACTTCCAGGACCAAGTCTTTTGACATGTGTCAACATACCAGAAATTCATGCAAAGCAGAATGAATCTCAGAGGATCAGGTCCTTCATTCCAGTCTACAGGGCTCTAAGATGCCCTATTCCTGCAGGTCTTCTCAGAGATACCATATATTTTTTCAATCCATCCCATGCTTAGCTTCAACTATGTTGAACTGGGTTTCCTTCATGTGGAATTGAACATCTCTGCCTTAAATTTCATGTTCAAAAGGGGAATGTCAAAGGATACTGCATCATGCTTAATTAAAAGTCTTTTTACTACTCTTAAGTTATTCATCTCTACTTCTTTCCGCTCAGTTCAGTTCAGTTCAGTCGTTCAGTCGTGTCCAACTCTTTGCGATCCCATGAATTACAGTACACCAGGCCTCTCTGTCCATCACCAACTCCCGGAGTCTACCCAAACCCATGTCTATCGAGTCATTGATGCCATCCAACCATCTCATCCTCTGTCTCCCCTTCTCCTCCTGACCCCAATCCTACCCAGCATTAAGGTCTTTCCCAATGAGTCAACTCTTCGCATGAGGTGGCCAAAGTATTGGAGTTTCAGCTTCAATATCAGTCCTTCCAATGAACACCCAGGACTGATCTCCTTTAGGATGGATTGATTGGATCTCCTTGCAGGCCAAGAGAATCTCAAGAGTCTTCTCCAACACCACAGTTCAAAAGCATCAATTCTGCAGCGCTCAGCTTTCTTCACCGTCCAACTCTCACATCCATACATGACCACTGGAAAAACCATAGCCTTGACCAGACGGACTTTTGTTGGCAAAGTAATGTCTCTGCTTTTAAATATGCTATCTAGATTGGCCATAACCTTCCTTCCAAGGAGTAAGTGTCTTTTAATTTCATGGCTGCAATCACCATCAGCAGTGATTTTGGAGCCCCCCATAATAAAGTCTGACATTGTTTCCACTGTTTCCCCATCTATTTCCCATGAAGTGATGGGACCAGATGCCATGATCTTAGTTTTCTGAACTTTAAGCTTTAAGCCAACTTTTTCACTCTCCTCTTTCACTTTCATCAAGAGGCTCTAATTCTTCACTTTCTGCCATAAGGGTGGTGTCATCTGCATATCTGAGTTTATTGATATTTCTCCCGGCAATCTTGATTCCAGCTTGTGTTTCTTCCATCCCAGCGTCTCTCATGATGTACTCTGCATATAAGTTCAGTTATTCACCCCTACCAAATCTTAACAAACATTGGAATTGAGGATTTTCATTGCACGGGTTTATTTATACCTGTATTGTGGGTGTTAGGATTCCTCATTTGCCTTTAACATCATCCTGTTATTCAATGTTGAAATCTGCACATTTGCTTTTTTTTTTTCTATTTTATTGCAAACGTTTTGTTTTCTCAAGTAGATCTAAAAGGATTAGTTTTTCCTGTTGCTCTTAGAGTTTTTCCACCTAACTTCTCTTTTTCCAAATTCACATGAAAATCATCTATTCTTTTCCCTGTTAAATCTCCTAAATTCTTTTTCAGTTAAGTCACAATGTTTAACTTGCAGAGAAAATTAAGAGATGTTCCTATTTCCCATTTTGAAGGAAAATTATTTTTACATATATTTTAAACATGGTCTTCAGTTTTAAAAATTACTTTAGACCCATGAAGATATTTATTGATTATATTTATCTTACCTCTCTATCTTTCAAACATCTGTATAAAGACTACCTTATCTAGTACCATCTGAAATTTATAATTTATCCATACAGTATTTTTTATGATTTCTGTTTTCTATATTTATGTTATTCCCATATTTTGGTCTTCTTTTTTCTAAAAGCATATATAAATATTTTTTACTGGCTCTAAAGCTAATGCATAGACCAAAAAATTAATTAATAAGAAAGTAAATTTTTCACTAAATCTAGACATGTAGTTATAAATACATAATATTCAGGTGAACATCTTATTTTTTAAAATTAAACTTTTAAAATATTGTAGATGTATATGAAATTCTAAGAAATAATATGAATAATACTATGGTGTATAATTATTTTATATATTACTGAATTATATATTTTAAAGCAATTTTTGTGTCTATATACATGGTAGATACTGGTTCATTGTCTCCCCCACCAACATTTTATCCCTTATACTCTCTTTATATAGTTTTACTATCAGGGTAATACATTGTTTCATAATATGAATCGGCAAATGTTCCTTCCTCTTCAATTTTTTGAAGGAGATTCTCCTCTTTTCTAATAGATATATTCCTGCTATAAATTTCCTTCACAGCACTGCTAAACTGTTTCTCACATAACTAGATAATGCTTTATTTTCATTTTCATTACATTCAGTTCAAGTTGTTTTTGATTTCCCTTGAGAATCCTTCTTCAGTTCATGGATTGTTTACAAGTATGTTGTTTAGTTTCTGAAGCGTTGGAGATTTTCCTATTATCCTTCTGTTGATGATTTTCAGTTTAATTCCATTGTGTTCTAACAACATATTCTGGTGATTCCAATTCTTTAAATATTTGAGGTTTGTTTTCTGGCACAAGATGTCTGTCTTGGTGTATGTTTCATGAACGTTGGAAAAACAAGCATTCTGCTGTTATTGGATGGAGTTTCCTGTAGATGTTGATTAGATCCTGTGGTTGGTGAAGTTTTCAGTTCTTCTATATCCTTGTTGATTTTCTGTTTAGTTGCTCTCTCAATTGCTGAGCAAGCTATGTTGAAATCCCTAACAATCTACTTGTTTTGTTTCACATATTTTACAGCTAAGATGGCTAGTGAATTCATATTTATGATTGGTATAGCTTCTTGTTGAATTGACCCTTTTATCAGTATATCACCTCTCTCTCTGTCTCTGGCAATTTTCTTTTTTCTTGCATCTGCTTTATCTATGCTGAGCAAAGAGCATGCATCATTATATCCACAGTGAGCAGAGCACAGCCATGAATGAGCTATTTGATTAAATATATAAACACGATTGCAGGAGACTTCACACACCTGATCCATCATTTGTATGTAGGAATGTATAGACTAGTCAAATAAGGTGAGGAAACACAAAGTATGAATTATAAAAATACGGTGAAAAATAAAACAAGTGACCCAGAAGTAAAGTTTTTATTCAAGTATCACTTTAAAATCATTGAATTGATATTCTCAGAAATGAAGCTGTGGTACATATACACAATGGAATATTACTCAGGCATTAAAAAGAATACATTTGAATCAGTTCTAATGAGGTGGATGAAACTGGAGCCTATTATACAGAGTGAAGTAAGCTAGAAAGAAAAACACCAATACAGTATACTAACATATATATGGTATTTAGTTAATCGGTAAAGATAACCCTGTATGCAAGACATCAAAAGAGACATAGATAAATAGAAGAGTATTATGGACTCTATGGGAGAGGGCGAGGGCAGAAGGATAGGGGAGAATGGCATTGAAGCATGTAAATCATCATATGTGAAACGAATCGCCAGTCCAGGATCGACGCATGATACAGGGTGCTCGGGGCTGGTGCACCGGGATGACCCGGAGGAATGGGATGGGGAGGGAGGTGGGAGAGGTGTTCTGGAAGGGGAAAATATGTACACCCATGGTGGATTCATGTCAATGTATGGCAAAACAAATACAATATTGTAAAATTAAAAAATAGATAAATAAGCTAATTAAAAAAAAAGAAATATATGACTCAGAATATATTGGACGGAGTAATAATAATAGGCTTGTATATGTAATATTAGGAACAATAATATCACAATAAAGGAGCAATCTAAGAATACAAATTGAGTACCTGGAGATAACAGTATTGTTAGGATAAAAAGAAATCCATAGAAAATTGAAGAAATTTAGGTGTATAAGTGACACCTAGAATTATAGTCTTTGAGGATATTAGGAACCAAGGACTCTCCATCACACCCTGTCTAATCATCTATTATAGAATCCTCTCAAATCCCCTTAAAAGTAAAAATAAAATGAAAGTTGTATCCCAAAACAGCAAAAATACAAAAAGGAGAAAAAGTATAACTAATAGTTCATCTGACAGGATAGATCCAGAAGTTCTGAGACTTGTTTACTAGAAATATTGGAAGAAGATAGAGATGAAAACAATCAAAAACATAATTGAAGATAATTTTCCAAAAATTAAAAATTAGCCCTGAGTGCCAAGAGAAAATAATGAAGCACATCCTACACACATTCAGACAAAAATGAAACAAACTACACATCAGCATGACAAACATAAGACAAGTTTTTTTTTTTTTTCAATCCTAAATTTTGCAATGACTAAAAACAGCTCCTGACAAAAGAGTAAAACTTCCTAAAATTCCTGCACATGATTTTGAACTTAGATTCCTCTACCCAACTAAACTCTTACTAGGGCAAAATAATGAAAGTTTTAATATGCTAAAACTCAGAGAATTTACTACTCATAGCCAAGGGAAAAAAAATCACTTAAGGATGCACTTCAGTGAGAAGAAAATGTATTCAAGGTACATTATTATCTTTGCTCGTGAGATTACTTATGTTTACTTTATTTTTTGGAAATATTATATAATGGCAAGCTGTTGTTACATCTATTCCTTACTCTGCATTCAGTGATGTCATTTGGGTAGCTTGAAATCAGCTAGCACTACAAATCAGGACTCTATATTTTGTTGTTTACCTAGAGTTAAGAAACTAATGAAGAAAACCATAATAGTGCAGATCAAAGTGTGCCATGTCTAGTGTTGAAGCTGAAAATTGCTTCATTTTAATGAATATAATTTGTGATAAAACACTTCAATAAAAGTCCATGAAAGCATTCTTTGAAAATTAATAAGTTGGAAAGAATTACAATAAAGAGTAATATGCATTTTATTTGTATATCACTAAAATTTATAAAACTTCTATAATTATATCAACACATACATTTTTTTTCCCCAAAGAGCCAGTTGTTAACTATTAACCAGAACAGCACTGGCTATGAGTGATTTTAATTTCACTTTTCATAATTTTCTATGTGTCTGAATTAAATGTGCCTTTTATTTTATAACAAATGAAAGCATATTCTATCCAAACTACAGCAGACTGGCATACCACCTAACTTTAGCTCTGTGTTTTGAACTTTCCCAACTCTGACAGTAGCTTCACCAGAGTGCCACAATGTGAAGCTGCTGTTGGATGAGCTCTCAAGTTCAGAAGAGAAATAAAGCTACATAAGCTATATATAAAATTCATGGGGCCAATCTTGTATGCAATCCCATTTAATTTCTCATTATAAACCAACAAAGTAGGCATTTTTGAAATTTTAAAGATAGGTGGGACAGCAAGTTCAGAGGTTTGAATTGGAGGAATCAGATTCCAGGAGCCTGAGTGGAATGATATTTACCTGATTTCAGTGAGGCAGATCTGGAAATGCCATTTCGCCAATATTCTGAAATTGAATGACTCAGAAAGATTCAACCATAAGATAGTCAGCTATATAAATCAAGATTCCAATGTATTAAATTAAAATGAAGAATGTGACTGTCAGCAGCCTTAGTGTTCATGAAGGCCTGACAAGCCTGACCTAAGGAAGCAACCTGACAGGTTCTTGGTAAGGAGCCATCTATTAGTTTATAATTCCTCTCTCAAATAGCAACCTGAATACACATTTCAATGTCTTTTACGTGAGAGGTATGCTGTTTTTTCCTACAAGCTAAGGATATAAATTCCTTCATCTACCTGTGCCCTCCTCAGAGGTTCAGAGAATGTAAGCAGGCCAGTGGGCATAGATGTACCTGTGCTTGTGTGTGTGTATGTGCTTGTGGCAATTTAACTGGGAACCAAAGTTGAAGGATTTATAGGGAGGGAACAGGCAGAAGCATATGGCAAATCAACCGTTGGAGTCTTGGGCGCTGCTTCTGTGATTCTTGTACTCTTTAGTCAACTTTGTTAAGAATTGAGATTTTCTTTTCTTAAACTGTCATTGGTGAATAAGGTAGGTTAAGCATTTGGATCATTTTACTATCCTCTTAGAGTATTCTTTGGGGGTTGAATTAGTTTTTAGCTCTCCAGGACAAAGTTAATATGCTGGTTCTAGAAATTATAGAAAAGTTTCAAATTCACCTGATGGCAGTGAACACAGACATCATGAGGTCCAGAGACAGCCTAATGAATGCCTTCATGCACTCTCACCAAATTTTACACTGTTTATGTGGCCTTTACAGGGATCTATTATGCTTCATATATATATATATTTTATTATTTATAACATATAATATACATATATATATTATACATAATATATATAAAAAATATATAAGAATAAATATATAAAAAGATATTTTTAAATATAAACAAAAATATAATACATTAATATATATAATATACTAAATATTATATATATTATGTATATTATTATTTTTATATTCATATTTATATAAATAAATATATAATATGTTAAATATATTTAATTATATATTTAATTAAAGATAAATATATATAAATATATAAGTATTTAAATTATTATATTACTGTTTATTATATTATTATATATAATATGTTATATTATATATAATATATACATAATATCTATAATATATATTTATTATGTATATATTATATATATTATCTATTATACTTTTATATATGTTATATATACTACATATATTATATATTATATATATTATATAATACAAATAAAAAATATTTAAGAATAAATATATAAAATATGTTTTTAAATATAAACAAAATATAAAATAAATAAATAAATATATACAAAATATATGGATAATATATTATATATATAATATATGTATAATATATAATATATGTATATTATATATTATATATAAAATATATGCAAAATAGATATTATATATTATATACAGTATTTGTTATATTACATATATCATTATATTATATATTATATATGTGGAGAGAGAGAGAAAGAGAGAATCTGGCTTGCAGAATTTTGAGCATTACTTTACTAGCATGTGAGATCAGTGCAATTATGCAGTAGTTTGAGCATTCTTTGGCATTGCTTGTCTTAGGGATTGGAATGAAACTGATCTTTTCCAGTCCTGTGGCCACTGCTGAGTTTTTCAAATTAGCTGGCATATTGAGTGCAGCACTTTCACAGCATCATCTTTCAGGATTTGAAATAGCTCAACTGCAATTCTATCACCTCCACTAGCTTTGTTCGTACTGATGCTTCCTAAAGCCCACTTGACTTCACATTCCAGGATATCTGGCTCTAGGCGAGTGATCACACCATCATGATTATCTGGGCCATGAAGATCTTTTTTGTACAGTTCTTCTGTGTATTCTTGTCACCTTTTCTTAATCTCTTCTGCTTCTGTTAGGCCCATACCATTTCTGTTCTTTATTGAGCCCATCTTTGCATGAAATATTCCCTTGGTATCTCTAATTTTCTTGAAGAGATCTCTAGTCTTTCCCATTCTGTTGTTTTCCTCTCTTTCTTTGCACTGATCATTGAGGAAGGTTTTCTTATCTCTCCTTGCTATTCTTTGGAACTCTGCATTCAAATAGATACATATTATCTTTTCCTCTTTGCTTTTCACTTCTCTTCTTTTCACAGCTATTTGTAAGGCCTCCTCAGACAGCCATTTTGCTTTTTTATGTTTCTTTTTCTTGGGGATGGTCTTGATCCCTATCTCCTGTACAATGTCATGAACCTCCATCCATAGTTCATCAGGCACTCTGTCTATCAGATCTAGTCTCTTAAATCTATCTTTCACTTCCACTGTATAATAGTAAGGGATTTGATTGAGGTCATACCTGAATGTTCTAGTGGTTTTCCCTACTTTCTTCAATTTATGTCTGAATTTGGCAATAAGGAGTTCATAATCTGAGATACAGTCAGCTCCTGGTCTTGTTTTTGTGACTGTATAGAGCTTCTCCACCTTTGGCTACAAAGAATATAATCAATCTGATTTCAGTGTGGACCATCTGGTGATGTCCATGTATAGAGTCTTCTCTTGTGTTGTTGGAAGACAGTGTTTTCTATGACCAGTGCGTTCTCTTGGCAAAACTCTTATCGGCCTTTGTCCTGCTTCATTCTGTACCACCAGGCCAAATTTGCCTGTTACTCCAGGTGTTTCTTGAATTCCTACTTTTGCATTGCAGTCCCTTATAATGAAAAGGACATCTTTTTTGGGTGTTAGTTCTAGAAGGTCTTGTAGGTTTTCATAGAACCGTTCAACTTCAGCTTCTTCAGCATTACTGGTCAGGGCATAGACTTGCATTACCGCAGTATTGAATGGCTTGCTCTGGAAATGTACAGAGATCATTCTGTTATTTTTGAGATTGCATCCAAGTATTGCATTTTGGACTCTTTTGTTGACTATGATGGCTACTCCATTCCTTCTAAGGGATTCTTGTGCACAGTAGTAGATATAATGGTTATCTGAGTTAAATTCACCCATTCCAGCCCATGTTAGTTCGCTGATTCCTAAAATGTTGGTGTTCACTCTTTCTATCTCCTTTTTGACCACTTCCAATTTGTCGGAGAAGGCAATGGCACCCCACTCCAGTACTCTTGCCTGGAAAATCCCATGGACGGAGGAGCCTGGTAGGCTACAGTCCATGGGGTCGCTAAGAGTCGGACACGACTGAGCGACTTCACTTTCACTTTTCCCTTTCATGCACTGGAGAAGGAAATGGCAACCCACTCCAGTATTCTTGCCTGGAGAATCCCAGGGACGGCGGAGCCTGGTGGGGTGCCGTCTATGAGGTTGCACAGAGTCGGACACGACTGAAGTGACTTAGCAGCAGCAGCAGCAATTTGTCTTGATTCATAGACCTAACATTCCAGGTTCCCATGCAATATTGCTCTTCACAGCATCGGATCTTGCTTCCATTACCAGTCACATCCACAACTGGATGTGTTTTTCCTTTATCTCTGTCTCTTCATTCTTTCTGGAGTTATTTCTCCACTGATATCTAGCAGCATATTGGGCATCTACTCACCTGTGGAGTTCATTTTTCAGTGCCCTATCTTTTTGCCTTTTCATACTGTTCATGGGGTTATCAAGGCAAGAATACTGAAGTGGTTTGTCATTCCCTTCTCCAGTGGACCACATTTTGCAGACCACCTGACCTGCCTCTTGAGAAATCTGTATGCAGGTCAGGAAGCAACAGTTAGAACTGGACATGGATCAACAGTACTGGTTCCAAATAGGAAAAGGCGTACGTTAAGGCTGTATATTGTCACCCTGTTTATTTAACTTGTATGCAGAAGATATCATGAGAAATGCTGGGCTGGATGAAGCACAAACTGGAATCAAGACTGCTGAGAGAAATATCAATATCCTCAGATATGCAGATGACACCATCCTTACGACAGAAAGCAAAGAAGAGCCTCTTGATGAAAGTTAAAGAGGACAGTGAAAAAGTTGGCTTAAAGCTCAACATTCAGAAAACTAAGATTATGGCATCTGGCCCTATCACTTCATGGGAAACAGGTGGGGAAACAGTTGCAGACTTTATTTTGGGGGGCTCCAAAATCACTTTAGATGGTGACTGTATCCATGAAATTAAAAGATGCTTATTCCTTGGAAGAAAAATTATGACCAACCTAGACAGCATATTAAAAAGCAGAGACATTACTTTGCCAACAAAGGTCCATCTAGTTAAGGCTATGGTTTTTCCAGTAGTCATGTGTGTACGTGAGAGTAGGACTGTGAAGAAAGCTGAGCGCCGAAGAATTGATGCTTTTGAACTGTGGTGCTGGAGAAGACTCTTGGGAGTCCCTTGGACTGCAAGGAGATCCAACCAGTCCATCCTAAAGGAGACCAGTCCTGGGTATTCATTGGAAGGACTGATGTTGAAGATGAAACTCCAATACTTTGGCCACCTGATGCGAAGAACTGACTCATTTCAAAAGCCCCTGATGCTGGGAAAGTTTGAAGGCAGGAGGAGAAGAGGACGACAGAAGATGAGGTGATTGGATGGCATCACTGACTCAATGGACATGAGTTTGAGTGAAGTCAGGGTGTTGGTGATGGACAGGGAGGCCTGGGGTGCTGCAGTCCATGGGGTCACAAGAGTCGAACACGACTGAGTGACTGAACTGACTGAATTGATATATATATATGTATATATATATACCTACAGAAACACACACATATACACACTCACCTAGAGAAATGACAATTTAAAAAATAATGCAAGAATGTTTTTCTAGAGATCAGTCTTTCAGGAAAGAATGAGAGGCTAACATGGTATATATATGAATACAAATATGAATATCTGTAAATGAATTATGTATACCCTATATGTAACAATCTCCAGGCCAACCAACTTATAATAGGCTTTTTCAATTGCTGACGTGGAGAAAATAAATTGCTTGTTTACGGCAATGACTAGGAATAATGACCTCTCCAGAACTGATACCAAGCTTCCCCTCCCACATCCAACTCTGCCAAACACACAAATCATTATGTCTCATTGCTTTCACATGCGTGTGTGCTCAGTCATCTCTGACTCTTGGCAATAGTATAGATTGAAGCCTGCCAAGCTCCTCTGTCCATGGGATTTCTTAGGCAAGAATACTGGAGTTGCCATTTCCTCCTACAGGGGATTTTCCCAACCCAGAGACCGAACTGGCAGCTTCTGCATTGTCAGGCAGATTCTTTACTACTTAGCCACCTGAAAAGTCCCATTACTTTCACATGAGGTATTTATTCTTGTGTACAAGATTGAAGAAATAGTAAGAATGGATGGTTATAGGCCATCACCCTGAAACCTCACCTAATGAAGAGTTAAGCTTCAAAGTCACTAAAATGGGGTGAGTAGGGATCAATGGCAAGAGCAACCAAAAGGACTTCTATCGAGAAAAGGTGGAATGGCAGATAAAGCTAGAATTATTAAATTTGTTGAAGACTAAAAAAATTATTTATTGATTTCCTGAATTATCCTGATCAACCTGAAGCTAAAAATGAACTTCAAGATGATCACAGATTAAATAATTAGGCAAAGAGGTAAATCACAGATGGCACATGCACTTTCTCTTTCAATAAGACCTCTTTTAAAAGGTAAAAACTTCCAGTTATAAAATAAATAAATCATGAGGATATAATGTACAGCATGGTGATTATAGTTAATAAGGTGCTTAGATGCTCAGTCATGTCTGACTCTTTGCAACCCCATGGATCAAAGCCTGCCAGTCTCCTCTGTCCATGGAATTTTTCAGGCAAGAATACTAGAGTGGGGTGCTGTTTCCTACTCCAGGGGATCTTCCCAACCCAGAAATTGAACTTGCATTTCTTGCATCTCCTGCATTGACTGGAGAATTCTTTACCACTAATGCAACCTGGGAAGACCATAGTTAATAATATTGTGTAGCATATTTGAAAACTCTCTGTACATGCCTTCAGTTAGTAGTAGTATGCTGCTGCTAAGTCGCTTCAGTCGTGTCCGACTCTGTGTGACCCCATAGACGGCTGCCCACTAGGCTCCCCCATCCCTGGGATTCTCCAGGCAAGAATACTGGAGTGAGTTGCCATGAGTAGTATAAACATATAATTTATTTGCCATTAAAATATAAAACATTTAGTGTAAAATATTAATATATAACGTTATATGACACTGAGAAAATATTTTAAAAGAATATATTTTAATATATTCTCTCAAATCTCTAAACCCTAAAACACCCTAAGTTGGCATATATGTGTACTATATAAATATATATATATACACACACACACACACATATATATATATATAATTTTTATCCTAAGTATTTACTTCTTGGAGTTGAATACTGTCATTGCTAAGATGAATCAGGAGAAATTTGACCTGAGTTTTCTCTGAGGTCTTCTTGTAGCTTTTACTTTTCAGTGATAATATTGCAGATCACTCTGCAATAGACAACTTCATCTATAATTCCCCTGTCTGCTTGGCCTGCCAGAATTGCTAATAGGTTTAAATATAGTAGGCAACCATGTTTCAGGCTGATTATGTCACCTTCATTTCATCATTATTTCGTATATACATTTTTAAAAAGTTTTATGGTCCTCATATTTACTTTGAGCTTCTATTCTTGTTGCTGGCATGTATTTTTATTTTTAACTGCACACTAATGTCAAATGTCTTCAGGTTTTTCAAGTATCAGTTTGTCAAAAGATTAAATAAATTTTAAACTGACAGGGGAGGCAAAATGAACTGAGCTACTTTTACTAGGTTATGTCCCTCAGTTTACTTTCCAAACAAAGGGGAAAAAAAAACAAGGTACAAGTTTAATAAAGATACACCACTTTATGATAAATACCATTTTCTAGTTTGAAAGTAAGTATTGTTTCCTATATGCTTCTACTAAAAATAAAATTTGGGGGGTTTGTATAAATTTCCTTCCTTGTGGCATTAATAATTTTAAATGTGAGTGTGACAACTTAATGAAATAGAATGAATATTGTATTAAAATTTTGTAGACCAGAATTCATTCTCTACAAACGGCCTGTGAGTGATTATTATCTCCCAAGAAACGAATGCTACAGAAACCTTGGTAAACAAGTCATGGCTTCTGTTATAAAGAAAAGAAGCACGGAGTGGGTGAAAACCAGACAACTAAACAGGCTCTAACAGTCCAGAGCAATAAGTGCTATGATAGGTGGAGGTGAAGGGGGAATAGAGCACTTGGGGAGGGAACTAACCCAGTGTAAATTGTCAAAGTTTTCCTAGGAGTTATTTCTAAGTTTATATCAAAGCACAATGGTATAAAATTTATTACGTGTAAAATCAGTTGCTTGTAAAACTGGAGGTAAGAGAAAGAATTTTGGAAACTAAAGAAGAGTTGATGAAAAAGAATGGACATATTTGAGAGTTTTAAGGAGCTGGAAGTTACGAGCCATGTTGATTAATTGTATATCAGAGATGAAGGACAGGAAACAGCTAAGAATCATGTTTGGTTTTCTAGGTTCAGCAAGGTAAGGGATGGGCCATTCACTGAGATTTATTTCAGTGGAGAAGGAGTTTGGGGATGTATGAGATGAAAAGATCATCTTTTGGGGATGAAAGATACTGGATTCGAAAACTCTTGGGTCATTCAAGCAGAGATGTCCAGTTTTTAGTTGAATATGTGGATTTGGAACTTGATAACAGGGTTGGGTGGAGCTTGAGAGCAGAATCCTAAATGGAAGTATTGTTGCTGTTGTTCAGTTGTTAACTCGTGTCTGACACTTTTGTGACCCCATGGACTATAACCCTCCAGGCACCTCTGTCCATGAGAGTTCCCAGGGAGGAATACTGGAGTGAGTTGCCATTCCCTTCTCCAGGGGATCTTCCCTACCCAAGGATTGTACTCACATTCAACTCACATTCAACTCCGCCTGTATTGGCAGGCGGATTCTTTACTGCTGAGCCACCAGGGAAGCCCAAGTATAAATATAATTATTGAATTTAAAATTATTGCATTCAATCCATAGGAGTGAAGGAAATTGTCCCAGAAGAATACGAGAAAAAGAAAGATAAATTTATATTGAAATTTAAGGAAATCATTTTGATAAAAGTAACATCATTTGATAATGATAAAAAAAAGTCTGTAGTCATATTATGAAAATGGCCAGAAGAAAAAACAATTTAGACTGGCTGTGTTTTAAACAAGCCATGTAACCTGAACTACTCACTTACCTGATTTGTTTCAGTTTTTGTCTGTTTAAAATAAAAGAGCTACTCACATATTGCATTTTATTAATTATGCAGTGGTTTTTAAAATGGTGCATATTATGAACTGAACTATGTCCTTCCTCCCATTAATTCATATGTTGAAGTTCTACCTCCAGAACCACAGAATGTAACTGTATTTGGACATAGGGTCTGTAAAGAAATGATTAATTTAAAATGAGGCTGTTAGGGTAGATCCTAATCCAATGTGACTTGTGTCCAAATAAGACAAAATTTGGATACACAGAGAAAGCACCAAAGACCCCAGACACATACACACAGAGAGATGGCCATGTGAGGAAGGAGGGAGAAGATAACCATCGAGAAGGCTCAACCCAAACAACCCTGACAACACCCTGATGTTGGCTTCTAGTCTCCAGAACTGTTGGGAAATAAATTTCTGTTGTTTAAGCCACTCAGTCTGTGTGTTTGTATTGGCAGACCTAGCAAACTAATTTAGGTTTTGGTGTTGAGTATGGAGTACTTCTATAACAAACACCTAAAAATGTGGGGAATGGGTAGAAGCTGGAAATGTTTTGAGATCATGTTAGAAAAAAATCTACCTTGCTTTGAAGAGATTGTTGGTTGAAATGTGTACATTAAAAATGCTTTTGGTGGGGTCTCAGACAGAATTAAGCAACATGCTATTGGAAACTAGAGGAAAGGTGTTTGTTGTTATAAAGCAGCAAAATTGCATTCTGGTGTTTTGTGGAAAGTATAACTTGTAAATAATTAACTTGAGTATTTAGCTGAGGAAATGTCTAAGCAAAGTAGTGAAGCTTACTGAAGCTATTGACTGTTTTCCCCTTGCTGCTGATAGCAAAATGTGAGAGGAAGGAAATAAATTGAAGAAATAACTGTTAGGCAAAAATGAACCAGAAGTTGAAGATTTGGAAAATTCTCAGTCCATTCATATTGCAATAAAATGAGAAAGTGTGTTCTATAAAGAACACCAAGTGTGTAGCTATACAATGTTTTGCTATAAGAAATTATGAATGTGATCCATGGATCCAATTAACCATCTTAGGAAAAATGCTGTCAGCTTGAACTGAAGGAAAGAGAGACAGGACAAAGTGGAAGAGGCTCGCTGCCTTCTGAGATTCTACAGGATGGCCCAATAGAACATGCATTATCCTTCATGAAAAGGGAAAAATGAGGCCAAAGGCAGTTCAGGAGTTGGCAAAACTGCCACTATGAGCTGAGAGAGTGCATGCCCAGGTAACAGGGGACTGTCTCTTCCTTGGTTCCATAGGCCTGAGCAGTTGCCCAGGGCCCCTGGGATGGAACTCTTGCCTATGACAACAGGGGCAGTGCTGCCTCCCTGGTTGGCCTTGAGAAAAGAGCAACAAGCCAAAGACCATTAGTCTTGAGTCTCAAAATCTAATGCGATTTTTCTTGCTAGATTTCCGCCTTGCTTGGCACTAGTGATCCCTTTCATCTTTAAGATTTTCGTCTTCTGCAATGGGAATACCTATCTTATATCTGTTTCACCATTGTATTTTGGAAGCAGAGAACTTATCTGGCTTCATAGGTTCATAGCTAGAGGAAAATTTTGCCTCAGGATGAATCATACTTCAATATCAACCACATGTGATTTGAAACGTGAAGTTGCCCTGTCATGTCTGACTCTTGTGACCTTATGTACTGTAGCCAGCCAGGCTCCTCTGTCCATGGGGTTTTCTATGCAATAATATGGGCGTGGGTTGCCATGTCCTTCTCCAGGGGATCTTCCCAACTCAGGGATCGAACTCAGGTCTCCGGCATTGGGGGCATACTCTTTACCATTTGAGCCACCATGGAATCCCTGATTTGATTTAAATGATATTTAAACAAGATTTTGAACTTGAAGTTGATACTAGACTGTGTTCATATCTGTTGGAATGAGAGTGAATGTAGAAAGAATATGAATTCTGAGTGTGGAATTCTTTTCATGTGGAAAGAACATGAATTCTGAGTACCCAGAGGGTGGAATGTTAACAGGCTGAATATGTTACCGAATACTTATATACTGAAGTCTCAACTACTAGTTCCTCAAAATGTATCCACGTTTGGAGATAAGATCTTTAAAAATGTACTTAAGTTCATATGAGGGTTTTCTGGTGGACACCAGTCCCATGTGTTGTGCTCTTGTAAGAAAGGAAATTTGGACACAGAAAGAGAGAAAGAAAAGACGTGTGCCCACATACAGATATCCTTGTGAAGACAGAGGGAGAAGAAAGCCAGCTACACATGAAAGAGAGAGGCTTCATAATGAAGCCAATCCTGCTGACATCTTGATCTTAGACTTAGAAGCCTAAGCTTTCAGATCTGTGAGGAAATAAATTTCTGTTGTTTAAGCCACCCAGTCTATGATATCTGTTTTGGTAACTCTGGAAAACTAGTACAGTACACATTATTTTATTTCTAACAATAGTGTATTATAGATTTTACTTGTTTTACTTCAAAGATGAAACCACAGAAATTTAAGTACTTAGTGAAGATCAAAGAGTTCATGACAGAAAAAAGACAATCTTGGTTTTATGAAAGGCCTAGCTCTTTCCAGCATAGCCTAGCTGTTGTTTCTGATATTAGCTATTTAACAGAATTAACTGAGTGTATGTAGAACAGCATTTTGACAACAGCTCTTGTTGCTTGATTAAATATCTATATCCACATCTTTAAATATGCATTGAATTACATTAGCTTCAATGTTTTATTCACCTCTTAATAATTAAAGACATATGAATATAAAAACAGTACATTTTAAAAGGTTTAAATAGCATCTGAAATTATTGCTTTATTTTTATTCATTTATTAAAAGTAAAAATAAAAGTATTTATAGAAGAGTTACGGTTGGCTGACTGCTGAAGCAGGAGTGATATTAATAGTGAATTGAGTGTTTGCTTTATGTCAGCATCATTAATACTTTATCTTGATATTTACTATGAAATAGTTTTGTTAATACCCCTGTTTTAGAAGAGCAACAGAGGTTAAGTAACTTTATCAAAATTACATGTCTAATATGTAAGCCAAATTGCTTGGCCACAAAATCTGTGCTTTTAATGCAAAATCATAATCACTGCTTGTGGGAACTTGTCCAGGGCCTAGACTTTGTTTTTTGCAAGTTATTGGAGAGTATCTTTTTCATCACAAGAGTATTTTTTCCTTGAGAACAAATTTTTTCCTGAGATAGTGTAATATCAACGCTCTTCTAGGATCTGTGCAGGCAATCCAAATTCATTTTCAAATGGGTAATGCTGCAACTTTGAATCTAATGGAAAATATTTGGGTTATCCTTTCCAGTACAAATGCAAGAACATTACATTTTTTTTAAATAAACAAAACAAAAAATTTACAAAAACTATAGTTTTAAGAAGGTAAGATATTATAGATGGAAATTTTTGTCAAGAAGTTATGGTTAAAGAATCTATTAACAGTGATATGTTTATAATCTACCAAGAAGGAAAAAATAATAATTTTAGAAATCATCCAATATTTTTCTTTGTAAAAACTATGGCAATAAAATCTACTATAAAACTTACCTTATCAGATTTTGACAAATCAGAGATTTGTAGTTTTGTGATTATTCATTTAACTAAACAAGCATCTAATGATAGTAAAAAATATGAGTTGACATTACCACATGATGCGGGGCAGGAGTTGTGCATAAGTGAGTTAAAATCACAGGGATAAATAAATTGTTAGAGCACATCCAGATTTGACAGATAGAAGGAGAGAATGATGCGAGAAAGTGAATTCAGAGAGGTAGAAAGAAAAACAGCTCATGTCCTGGATGTTAAGAAAATGGTTTCATTGAGAACGGAAGATACAGTCAATTGAAACTGGAGAGAGATGCACATGTTCTAGACAGATCAAAGAGCTTGACTGAAAGCCCTGTAACTCTAGCGAGTCTACTCTACACCCAGCTGATCTACAAAAGAAGAAATTCTGAAGAAAACAGGTATGGGAAAACCATAACATTTCATTTAAATTGAGATAATTCTTATTTACGTATTCCCTAGACTCTGTGCTTCACTCTTGTCTTTATCCTACAATTCTGGTAAGTAACAGTATTAACCTCCCTCCCTCCACTGAAAGAAGAATCTTCAAGGTCAGTGATCTCCCTTATGATTCCCTCCTTTAACTTCTATGAGCATCTTCTTTGTTTTCTAGATTTCACAGTCTTAAATGCCTGTAAATATTTGACATCTTAGAAAAAGAAAGAGAAAGAATACAAAGTAAAAAAGAAAAACAACAACAAAAAAACAGCAGCCCTCTTTTGACCTTGCATATTCTTCCAAGTAAAGCCAGAAATGAAATTTTAGCTTTTAAAATGGAAATCTTGTGGCATGATGATGAAGAAGATTGAGTTCAGTCATACTGTTTTTGTTTTTACTTTCAGCTTCAGCCTTGGTCTGGTTGCTTAATATTTCAATGCCTTGATTGTCTCATTATACCCATTTCAGAGATATTCTCATCTCTTATGGTTGTGGTAAGTACTAAATGCATAAGTATACATCAAATGCTTAAAATGGCTAATACATATGAATATGAGTGAAATAGGTATGAGAAAATCAAGGCATTGAAATATTAAGTAACTAGCCCAAGAGCTGAAAAAGTCTTTAATTGATTTTGACTCTGAGTTTATTGAGCTATTGGAGCTTCCACGGTGGCTCAGATGGTAAAGAATTCACCTGCAATACAGGAGACCTGAGTTCAATCCCTGGATTGGAAAGATCTCCTGAAGAAAGGAGTAGCTACCCATTCTGGTATTCTTGCCTGGAGAATGCTACTTACAGATGAGCCTGGCAGGCTACCATCCACATGGTCACTGAGAGTCAGACACAACTGAGTGACTAACACTTTAACTTTAAGGAGCTGCTAGAGTAATACATAAAACTAAGTATAGATCGAGTTTGGAGAGGCATGACATATAAATGAGAATAGTATCGGAGAGAAAATAAAAGGTGGGAAAAAAAACAAACCTCTTTAATTTAATCCAGCTTGAATAACCATCTCCATGTGCTCAAATCTGGTCCATATCCTGGAAAATTCTTTAGTCTTGAGAAAATTAGGACAGTTAGTTACCCTTACGCTTGGTAAATTTTTCCTCTGAGATGCTATTTCTGATCTCTTCAGGCAGAATTATGTGATTCCTTGTATGTATTCTTCTTCTGTAATACATTTGTACTTCCTATATGGTGTACACACATGCATGCACGCACACACACACAACACACATACACACACTGTCTTGAGTTAGATATTTGTATAAATGTCTGATCACCTCAGTTACCTTGTTAGGCACTTATAAGCTGGGACCGTGTGTCATGTTTTTATTTCACCTGCAGCATCCCATATTTGTTGGTTAAATAATACACTTCCATTTGTGTGATGAATGAATACATAGAAATATAGGCATGCCAAAAATCCCTGCAATGAAGGAGAGACTTTTGACTGAAGAAACAAAGGCTGTTATATTTTTGGAAGTCAGGCCATCTCACTTCACCATAAGATTCATTGTTAAGCTTCAACCATTATCCCCAAACAGTGTGAACTAAAATAAATCCAAGTGACACTAGAAAGAATCTGAAGGAACCTGTTGGAAGAGTTAAAAAAATAAAAATGTGTACAAGTGGCTTTCAGAAATCTTCTCTGTCTACTGTTATGAGAAAGAAATTGAATTTATTTCTAGTGTCTGGAAGATTTTGGTGTAAAGAATATCAGGTTAATAAAAATAATGTAGAGAAGTAATATGTTGTTATTAATTAAATGAGGGTAATGAATAAACAAGTGAAAAAAATTAACCTATTGGATTGTTAAAAGATGTTTTACCTTCTAGAATTTTAGTCTAGGAAACTTAAATATGGAGTGATATTTCATATATAAAACAACACAAAAACTTCAAAAGCTGTTTTATATATATATATATATTAAACGTTTCAGTTCAGTTCAGTTCAGTTGCGCAGTCGTGTCCGACTCTTTGCGACCCCATGAATCACAGCACACCAGGCCTCCCTGTCCATCACCAACTCCTGGAGTTTACCCAAATCCAAGTCCATTGAGCTAGTGATGCCATCCAACCATCCCATCCTCTGCCGTCCCCTTCTCCTCCTGCCCCCAATCCTTCCCAGCATTAGGGTCTTTTCCAATGAGTCAACTCTTCGCATGAGGTGGCCAAAGTATTGGAGTTTCAGCTTCAACATCAGTCCTTCCAATGAACACCCACGACTGATCTCCTTTAGGATGGACTGGTTGGATCTCCGTGCAGTCCAAGGGACTCTCAAGAGTCTTCTCCAACACCACAGTTCAAAAGCATCAATTCTTCGGCGCTCAGCTTTCTTCACCGTCCAACTCTCACATCCATACATAACCACTGGAAAAACCATAGCCTTGACTAGACGGACCTTTGTTGGCAAAGTAATGTCTCTGCTTTTAAATATGCTATCTATGTTGGTCATAACCTTCCTTCCAAGGAGTAAGCGTCTTTTAATTTCATGGCTACAATCACCATCAGCAGTGATTTTGGAGCCCCCCAAAATAAAGTTTGACACTGTTTCCACTGTTTCCCCATCTATTTCCCATGAAGTGATGGGACCAGATGCCATGATCTTAGTTTTCTGAATGTTGAGCTTTAAGCCAACTTTTTCACTCTCCTCTTTCACTTTCATCAAGAGGCTCTTTAGTTCTTATTCACTTTCTGCCATAAGTGTGGGGTCATCTGCATATCTGAGGTAATTGATATTTCTCCCAGCAATCTTGATTCCAGCTTGTGCTTCTTCCAGCCCAGCGTTTCTCATGATGTACTCTGCATAGAAGTTAAATAAGCAGGGTGACAATATACAGCCTTGACGTACTCCTTTTCCTATTTGGAACCAGTCTATTGTTCCATGTTCAGTTCTAACTGTTACTTCCTGACCTGCATACAGGTTTCTCAAGAAACAGATCAGATGGCTGGTATTCCCATCTCTTGAAGAATTTTCCACAGTTTATTGTGATCCATATAGTCAAAGGCTTTGGCATAGTCAATAAAGCAGAAATAGATGTTTTTCTGGAACTCTCTTGCTTTTTCGATGATCCAGTGGATGTTGGCAATTTGATCTCTGGTTCCTCTGCCTTTTCTAAAACGAGCTTGAACATCTGGAAGTTCACGATTCACGTATTGCTGAAGTCTGGCTTGGAGAATTTTGAGCATTACTTTACTAGTGTGTGAGATAAGTGCAATTCTGCGGTAGTTTGAGCATTCTTTGGCATTGCCTTTCTTTGGGATTGGAATGAAAACTGACCTTTTCCAGCCCTGTGGCCACTGCTGAGTTTTCCAGATTTGCTGGCATATCGAGTGCAGCACTTTCACAGCATCTATTTCTGCTTTATTGACTATGCCAAAGCCTTTGACTGTGTGGATCACAATAAACTGTGGAAACTGGAAACGGTTCACGGTTCACGTATTGCTGAAGCCTGGCTTGGAGAATTTTGAGCATTACTTTACTAGTGTGTGAGATGAATGCACTTGTGCAGTATTTTGAGTGTTCTTTGGCATTGCCTTCCTTGCTGGAGAAGGCAATGGCACCCCACTCCGGTACTCTTGCCTAGAAAAACCCTTGGATGGAGGAGCCTGGTGGGCTACAGTCCACGGGGTCGCTGAGAGTCGGACATGACTGAGCGACTTCACTTTCACTTTTCCCTTTTATGCACTGGAGAAGGAAATGGCAACCCACTCCAGTATTCTTGCCTGGAGAATCCCAGGGAAGGCAGAGCCTGGTGGGCTGCCATGTTTGGGGTCGCACAGAGTTGGACATGACTGAAGTGACTTAGCAGCACCAGCAGCCTTCCTTACGGGCTGGAATGAAAAGGGAACTTTTCCAGTCTTGTGGCCACTTTTGAGTTCTCCAAGTTTGCTGTCATATTGAGTGCAGCACTTTCACAGCATCATCTTTTAGGATTTGAAATAGCTCAACTGGAATTCCATCACCTCGACTAGCTTTGTTTGTAGTGATGTTTCCTAAGGCCCACTTGACTTCACATTCCAGGATGACTGGCTCTAGGTGAGTGATCACACCATTGTGATTATCTGTGTCATGAAGATCTTTTTTGTACAGTTCTTCTGTGTTTTCTTGTCACCTCTTCTTAATATCTTCTGCTTCTGTTAGGTCCATACCATTTCTGTCCTTTATTGAGCCCATCTTTGCCTGAAATGTTCCCTTGGTATCTCTACCTTTCTTGAAGAGATCTCTAGTCTTTCCCATTCTATTTTTTTCCTCTATTTCTTTGCACTGATCACTGAGGAAGGCTTTCTTATCTCTCCTTGCTATTCTTTGAAACCATGCGTTCAAATGGGTATATCTTTCCTTTTCCTCTTTGCTTTTCACTTCTCTTCATTTCACAGATATTTGTAAGGCCTCCTCAGACAGACATTTTGCTTTTTTGCATTTCTTTTTCTTGGGGATGATCTTGCTCCCTGTCTCCTGTATAGTGTCATAAACCTCTGTCCATAGTTCATCCAGCACTCTGTCTATCACATCTAGTCCCTTAAATCTATTTCTCACTTCCATTGGATAATCATAAGGGATTGGATTTATGTCATACCTGAATGGTCTAGTGGTTTCCCCCACTTTCTTCAATCTAAGTCTGAATTTGGCAATAAGGAGTTCATGATCTGAGCCACAGTCAGCCCCTGGTCTTGTTTTTGCTGACTGTATAGAGCTTCTCCATCTTTGGCTGCAAAGAATATAATCAATCTGATTTCGGTGTTGACCATCTGGTGATGTCTACATGTAGAGTCTTCTCTTGTGTTGTTGGAAGAGGGTGTTTGCTATGACCAGTGCGTTCTTTTGGCAAAACTCTATTATCGTTTGCCCTGCTTCATTCTGTACTCCAAGGCCAAATTTGCCTGTTACTCCAGGTGTTTCTTGACTTCCTACTTTTGCATTCCAGTCTCCTATAATGAAAAGAACATCATATTGGGGGTGTTAGTTCTAGAAGCTCTTGTAGGTTTTCATAGAACAGTTCAAATTCAGCTTCTTCAGCATTACTGGTCAGGGCAGAGACTTGGATTACCACGAAATTGAATGATTTGCCTTGGAAACGAACAGAGATCATTCTGTCGTTTTTGAGATTGCATCCAAGGGATGCATTTTGCACTCTTTTGTTGAGTATGATGGCTACTCCATTTCTTCTAAGGGATTCTTGCTCACAATAGATATAATGGTCATCTGAGTCATATTCACCCATTCCAGTCCATTTTAGTTTGCTGATTCCTAAAATGTGTTGTTCACTCTTGCCATCTCCTGTTTGATCACTTCCAATTAGCCTTGATTCATGGATCTAACATTCCATCCATGTTCCTATGCAATATTGCTCTTTACAGCATTGGACCTTGCTTCCATCACCAGTTACATCCACAACTGGATGTTGTTTTTTCTTTGTCTCTGTCTCTTCATTCTTTCTGGAGTTATTTCTCCCCTGATCTCCAGTAGCATATTGTGCACCTACCGACCTGGGGAGTTCATCTTTCAGTGTCCTATCTTTTTGCCTTTTCACACTGTTCATGGGGTTCTCAAGGCAATAATATTGAAGTGGTTTGCATCCCCTTCTGCAGTGGACCACGTTCTGTCAGACCTCTCCACCATGACCCATCTGTCTTGGGTGGCCCTACACAACATGGCTCATAGTTCCCTTGAGTTAGACAAAGCTGTGGTCCATGTGATTATATTGGTTAGTTTTCTGTGATTGTGGTTTTCAGTCTGTCTGCCCTCTGATGGAGAAGGATAAGAGGCATATGGAAGCTTCCTTATGGGATAGATTGATTGAGGGGGATACTGGGTCTTGTTCTGATGGGTGGCGCCATACTCAGTAAATCTTTAATCCAATTTTCTGTTGATGGGTGGAGCTGTGTTCCCAAACTATGGTAGAGGAAATGAAGATAATGGTGAACTCCCTCAAAAGATCCCAGGCATGTACTGCTACACTCAGCGCGCCCAACCATGAAGCAGGCCACCACCAATCCACGCCTTCACTGGAGACTCCTTGACACCCACAAAGAAATCTTATGTGGGGGTCACTGTTTCTTCCTCCTTGGTCCTGGTGCACAAGGTTCTGTTGTGACCTCCAAGAGTATATTTCCCAGTCCTATGTAAGTTCTGGCAGCTCTATGGTGGGGTTAATGGAGATCTCCTCCAAGAGAACTTATGCCATACCAACACCCAGAGCCCCTGCCCCTGTAGCAGACCACTGCTGACCTGTACCTCCACAGGAGATGCTGAAACACAATTCTGTTTCAGTCTCTGTGGGGTCCCTGGGTCATGGTGCACACAAGGTTTGTTTGAACCCTCTGAGCATTTCTGGCGGGAATGGGGTTTGATTGTCAAAGCCCTCATGACTTCTTGAAGTTGGGAGTTTCTGTTGCTCTTATGCCAAACTTAAGCATATAGATGGTTTAGTGTGCGTTCAATGCTTTTAGTACTCTGGCTTTCATACTTCCCTATATTTGTCCACTGCAGCCCCCATTCTTCTGCCATCCATACAGAGGATCAGCCGTAAGACTACATGGTGCAAATATCTCTGTAATTCATGACCTGCCTCTTGAGAAATCTATATGCTGGTCAGGAAGCAACAGTTAGAACTCGACATAGAACAGCAGACTGGTTCCAAATAGGAAAATGAGTACCTCAAGGCTGTATATTGTCACCCTGCTTAATTAACTTATATGCAGAGTACATCACGAGAAACGCTGGGCTGGATGAAACACAAGCTGAAATCAAGATTGCCAGGAGAAATATCAATAACCTCAGATATGCAGATGACACCACCGTTATGGCAGAAAGTGAAGAAGAACTAAAGAGCCTCTTGATGAAAGTGAAAGAGGAGAGTGAAAAAGTCAGCTTAAAGCTCAACATTCAGAAAACAAAGATCATGGCATACGGTCCCATCACTTCATAGCAAATAGATAGAGAAACAGTGGAAACAGTGGCTGACATTATTATTTTGGGGGCTCCAAAATCACTGCAGATGGTGACTGCAACCATGAAATTAGCTTACTCTTTGGAGGAAAAGCTATGACCAACCTAGTTCAGTTCAGTTCAGTTGCTCAGTCGTGTCTGACTCATTGCAACCCCATGAACCGCAGCATGCCAGGCCTCCCTGTCCATCACCAACTCCCGGAGCTTACTCAAACTCATGTCCATTGAGTCAGTGATGCCATCCAACCATCTCATCCTCTGTCATCCCCTTCTGCTCCTCCTCTCAATCTTTCCCAGGATCATGGTCTCTTCAAATGAGTCAGTTCTTTGCATCAGATGGCTAAAGTATTGGAGTTTCAGCTTCAACATCAGTCCTACCAATGAACACCCAGGACTGATCTCCTTTAGGATGGACTGATTGGATATCCTTGCAGTCCAAGGGACTCTCCAGAGTCTTCTCCAACATCACAGTTCAAAAGCATCAATTTTTCAGCGCTCAGCTTTCTTTATAATCCAACTCTCACATCCATACATGACCACTGGAAAAACCATAGCCTTGACTAGATGGACCTTTGTTGACAAAGTAATATCTCTGCTTTTCAATATGCTGTCTAGGTTGGTCATAACTTTCCTTCCAAGGAGTAAGCATCTTTTAATTTCGTGGTTGCAATCACCATCTGCAGTAATTTTGCAGCCCAGAAAAATAAAGTCAGCCACTGTTTCCACTGTTTCCCCATCTATTTGTCATGAAGTGATGGGACTGGATGCTATGATCTTAGTTTTCTGAATGTTAAGCTTTAAGCCAACTTTTTCACTCTCCTAGACAACCTAGACAGCATATTAAAAAACAGAGACATTACTTTGTCAACAAAGGTCCGTCTAGTCAAGGCTATGGTTTTTCCAGTAGTCATGTATGGATGTGAGAGTTGGGCGGTGAAGAAAGCTGAGCGCCGAAGAATTGATGCTTTTGAACTGTGGTATTGGAGAAGACTCTTGAGAGTCCCTTGGACTGCACGGAGATCCAACCAGTCCATCCTAAAGGAAATCCATCCTGAATATTCATTGGAAGGACTGATGTTGAAGCTGAAACTCCAATACTTTGGCCACCTGATGTGAAGAGCTGACTCATTTCAAAAGACCCTGTTGCTGGGAAAGATTGAAGGCAAGAGGAGAAGGGGACGACAGAGGGTGAGATGGTTGGATGGCATCACCGTCTCAATGGACATGAGTTTGAGTAAGATCCGGGAGTTGGTGATAGACAGGTTGGCTTGGCGTGCTGCAGTCCATGGGGTCTCAAACAGTCAGACACAACTGAGTGACTGAACTGAACTGAACAGATATATATGTTTGTGAAAGGCTGATGAAAAGAATAGCTTTCAACAGGAGACTGAGACCTTTGAATTTTGAATATATTTTCTAAAATGCACTTTACCCATGTGAAGATTCATTTTTAGTAAACTTCCCTCCTCTCAAGATTGAACTCATATCACTGATAGATGTTTATGTCAAAACGATGTAATTTCTACTGGCTGTAGACTGAAATAATCAGGCTGAATTAATACCAATCTGTTATTTATATTCACCAGTTATTTTCCAATCCTCCTTGTCTGTCTTCTTTACCAAAAAAGACAATGAATGAGAGATGAGCTTTACTACTCAACCTTTTGATAGAATTAGAACATGCTGACAGCTAATTTTTCTAGGCAAGGTTTTAAATGTCTATAGTTATGGGCCATTTTACTGCTAGTCTTATCTAGTAGTATAATATTTTAAAGCCTGTTCTAATCCTTGGATCAAAATTAAATCTAAAAATACATAAGTTGTTTGCTTGAATATAGAGCAAAATAGTTATGATTTGCTAATTATAATTTTCACACATCATGTGAACAATTCCTACTATATGATGAACCATGTTTAGTGAGATTCTCCAAACTTTGTTCATCAATATGCTAAAATCTGAAGATTTAGAAGGCTCCATTTATCCTGTTACCTGAGTATTAAAGTCAGCCAATAGTACCCACATTCTGTTTTTTGGTTGAATAAAGAATATTTTTGATTCTTAACATTAATGACTTCACAATTAAAGAATTACAGCACAAAGGGAATTTAAGTGACTCATAGATAAGCTGGCCATATAATTTATCATACATTTCTACTCATAAGTAACTCATTCCATATAATTTAGGATCTAAGATACATCAGCAGAAGAAAAATATTGATATTTTGAAATAAAAGATTTTGAAAAAGATTTTGTGTGTGTGTGTTTTTTTTCCTGCATTGTGAGCATATCTAGAAGTAAGAAGGTAGTTTATTTTGTATTTGTTTTGCTGCAAGAGAATGAAAAATAATAGGAAACTCTTTCCTATCCCTGGAAGATAATCAGTCATTTTGACTTAACAACTTTGAAAACAAAATTTCTGTATTACTTCAGAAAAGAACTTCCACCAGACTTTTGTTTTAGAAAATAATAAATACAAGTTGTGAGAGAACAAAGGCTATGTTCAGTGCAAGGGATGAGCATTGATGAAACTGTCTATCTATTGCAGATGTATTTGGACCATGTAGTCTTAGATGGCAGACCCTCTGTAGGATGGCAGAAGAATGGGGGCTGCAGTGGACACATATAGGGAAGTATGTAGGCCAGACTACTAAAAGCATTGAAGGCACAGTAAAGCATTCATGTGCTTAAGCTTGGTATAAAAGCAACAAAAACACCCAACTTCAAGTAGTCATGAGGGGTTTGACAAGAGGTGCTCAATATGAACCCAAGGTCATGTATTCTAAACACAGGAGAAGAGGAGACCCCATAAAATATGATTTTGACTGTATTTACCAAGAGTCAAATTAGCAATGGCATTGAGGAAGTATGATTTAGAGAAATAAAGAGTTAAATGAGTAAATCCCATGCCTGCTATATACCTTTCATAAAGGTTTAGACAGTGAGATTATTGTAAAGTATCTGATTTATTTTGAGTTTCTATATTTATTAAATTGACATGCCTATGTTACTCAGTTTGAGACTTTATACTTTAACCGTAAAATCAATTTCAATATATAAGGTTGATGTTCACATAACTGCGTAATTAGTTCCTAACTTTTATCTTTCTCTATCCTCAGAGGATAATCTACTGACCTTGGTTTAAATGGATTTGGCCTTGGGAGACATTACTACACCCTAGGATTTTGGAATCTTAATAGTACCACTAGCATACTATGAGCAAATCACAGCTGTTGTAGCTGCCTCTGATGCCAGGGATTACTTATCTCCAAGTATCATGGAGCAAATAGAACAGATGGTCTACTATGTCTCCAACAAAAACTTTTAGAAACAACTGCTAAATTTTGCCTATGGGCATCAGAAATACGATACCTAGGTTAATGTTCAAAAATATGCTTATTTTATTCTCAGCATCTAAACAGAAAGAGAACTGTTGTACATGCAGCTCTTTGAAAGACTTAGACTATGCTTATGTAATCCTAAAAGAACTACCAGGTGCAATTGTCCTTATATGAGACCATTATCAAATTATATAATATTACCTATCAAGCAAAACAGTAAAAAATTAAAAACATGTCCAATTTCAGTAGGCTAAATGCACAGGCCCTGAGATTCCATGCTTTACTACTTTCACTGCTAATCTTTTTATGGCATTCCGTGATTGTGACTAAGAAATCTATTTGGGTTCTGGGTATCTCCCAGGAGCATTTCCTGCTGGGTATTGGTGGTATATATCACTAACTTCATTGTGCCCTACAGTCCTCAAATATTTAAAACAGTGGATTCTTTGAGAAGAATATTGTGAAAAGCAAGTTGTTGAAGTGTTAAGAAAAAAGAAGAGCGCTAAAACCAGGGTTTATTTACCTATTTATTAATACAAAAATATTTTTTGAATCTCTACTATGTGTCAATTACTGGGAGACAAACTTTAGTTTGTGTATATGTTGTGCAAACAACTTTTAATGACAGCTATATTTTATGTGAATAGAAGTGTTAATATTTGGTCTATTTATACATTTTTGGCAGTTTATATCAGAAATATAATTATTATTACAGAAATAAAGCATGGAAAGGAATCTTGATAACATGCCATGCATATATCATTGTACTTATTTTTTTCAGGATGTCTTTAGTAGGTATCTGTTCTATCTATCCCGTCTGGTCCCATAACTTCATGGCAAATCAATAAGGAAGCAATGGAAACAGTGACAGATTTTAATTTGTTGGGCTCCAAAATTACTGCAGATGGTGAGTGCAGCCACGAAATCAAAAGATGCTTGCTCCTTGGAAGAAAAGCTATGACAAAGCTAGACAGCATGTTAAAAAGCAGAGACTTTACTTTGGCAACAAAGTTCCATCTAGTGAAAGCTATGGTTTTTCCAGTAGTCATTTATGGATGTGAGAGTTTGACCATAAAGAAGGCTGAGTGCCAAAGAATTGATGCTTTTGAACTGTGGTGTTGGAGAAGACTCTTGAGAGTACCTTGGACAGACAGGAGATCAAGTCAGTCCATCCTAAAGGAAATCAACCCTGAATACTCATTGGAAGGACTGATGCTGAAGCTAATACTTTGGCCACCTGATGCAAAGAGCCAACTCATCAGAAAAGATGCTGATGCTGGGAAAGATTGAAAGCAGGAAGAGAAGGGGATGACAGAGGATAAGATGGTAGGATGTTATCACTGACTCATTGGACATGAGTTTGAGCAAGCTCTGAGAGATGGTGAAGGACAGAGAAGCCCGGCGTGCTGCAGTGCATCGGGTCACAAAGAGTTGGACACAACTGAGCGATTGAACAACAACCACCTATCTATTTATCTATCACCTCTCTATCCTTCCACCTTTTGAAAGCAGCATTCTATTTTTCTTAGAGAATTTCTCCCTACACATGCTCAGCTGATGTGTTTTGTTGAGGGTGGATATGTGACCATTAAACCATCACATCTCCTTGGCCATAGGTTGAGCACATCATTTATGTCTAGTCTCAGGGTCAAGAGGGTTGAGTTGTCAAGAAGGATAACCAAACATAAATCTAGAGTTCTGGTATCATTACAGGAACTTTAATTGGAGCCACTAGAAAAGAAAGCTGAGCTCAGAAGTGGTGAGAATACCATATTTTAATTTCATTTGGGCCTGTCAATTCAACTATGCTTAAAGACATTTTCTACACTGGACTTTTTCAGTAATATGATTGAATGCCTTGAGAGGAAATTTAAATAGGGTTTAAGATTATATGCTACAATCTGAATTTGTGTCCTAGATTCTACCATTTAATTATTGTAGAACATTCACTAGATACTATGCCTCAGTTCAGCATCTGTAAAATAGGAAAAGTAATAGCTACTTCTTTGGGCTGTTAAGAGAATCACATAACCTCGCACAAAACAAACTGCTATTTCCTGCCTGCAAGACACCCATTTTGAGAACTTTCTATCTCAGTAAATGATAACTTTATCCTTTTAATTGTTGTAAGGGAAACACACACACAGTTATAGTATTTCAATGCATGTCAACTCCTCTTCCTCTCCTCACATGCAAGTTGCTAGCAAGTCTATGTTTAACATATATCTAAAGCTCAGTTACTTCTCAGCCCTTCTACTTCTCCAAGTTTCAGCCAAGCCATTGTTATTTTTGCTTAGATCACTGCAATAGACTCAAAACTGGTCTCCCTGACTCCCTTTCAGGGTAGTAGCCACAGTAATCCTCTTGAGATATGTCAGGTCAGATTAAAATAAAATGCCCTTCAAGGCCCTATACCTTTGGCTTTACTCTCCAAGAACTATGGGAAAGTGTGGGATAATTTTATTATCACAATAAAGACAGGTAGGGAGCTTCCACTCATATTTATTGAGTCAGGTCTAAGAATCCCAGAAGTCCTACAATATATGTGTATTCCTGAATAGCCCTGTCTCCTCCATAGTTTTAAATAGAGTAACAATTTTATAAAAGTGAAAAATCTATATTTTTAAGCTTATAAACTAGTTCTATTTTACATATAAACAAAGTACTTTCAAATTGTTTTATTATACTAAAACAGTCAGTAATACCATTATCAGGCTGTTTGATAATTCAAAAGTGATGTTCACAACTTCAGAAACTCGCATTACTGCCATATTGTGATTGCTAAAACAATTCTGTTTGCATCTGTAGCTGTTTATAATGAAAGATGTGTTGAACCTGACAGGCTCGAGGACTGCTTCTTTACATGATCTCAGCTTCATCGAAACTTCCTCTCTTGTTAACTCTTTAGCATCATATTGGTCATGTAAAGCAGCAG
This sequence comes from Giraffa tippelskirchi, assembly GCF_054371585.1. Classification (NCBI taxonomy): domain Eukaryota; kingdom Metazoa; phylum Chordata; class Mammalia; order Artiodactyla; family Giraffidae; genus Giraffa; species Giraffa tippelskirchi. Next base: position 71,304,415 of record NC_137277.1, read on the forward strand.
TCCTCAACTCTGTCAAGTTCAACACACCTTTCCCCCACACTGCTTCTTTCTCCCATGCTTTTGTTTAGCTCTAGTCACAAAATCTTCCTTGGAAATTCCAGACATGATCCCTTTGCCTGGCCTGCTGTTTCCTCAGTATTCAGTGTCTGACTTCCTTATCTCCTTCAGGTCTTTGCTTTTCTCACTGACCATCTTATGTAAAACTATACTGCCCACCCCACTCCAAAATTCCATTTTCTCTTTGCCAGCATTAATTTTCTCTATAGCATGTTTAAACATCTGATCAACCATGTATTTCTTATTTGTCTTTTGATCACTGAATAGAATGTAAAATAAGTGAAGGTGCAGGTGCAAAAATTTGTCTACTCTCTTTACTGCTGTATTTCATATGCAGATAAAATTAGCACCTAATACAGAGTCCTCCCTCTAAAATTTAGACCTTCAGTAGATATTTGTTGAGTGAATAAATAAATTAATAGCTACTACCTCATGGAAAATACTTGGAACAGTACCCAACACATAGTGAGATCTCAAATGATACACTATTATAACAATAATAACAAAGTCCATTTTGTTTAAAGTCAGATTGCATTAGGTGCTGTTACTTGTTACTGATATACTCTTAATGAATTAAAAAAAATCCCAATATACCTAATTAAAAAGTAATATGAACTTACATAACAAAGTAGCTATCAAGAAGTCATATTCTAGATAGTTTAGAAGTGGGAGCTGCATTAAGTTCCATAACTTAAATATATGAAAAATATCTGATACAATCTGTTATTTAAAAGTATTCTTAATAAGAATTAGCATTATTGAATTCAGATGTTTTAAACAATAGATAATATGTGTCAGTCAGTCAGTAAGTTGCTCAGTCATGTCTGACTCTTTGAGACCCCATGGACTGCAGCATGCCAGGCTTCCCTGTCCATCACCAACTCCTGGAGTTTACTCAAAGTCTGTCCATTGAGCTGGTGATGCCATCCAACCATCTCATCCTCTGTTGTCCCCTTCTCCTCCCACCTTCAATCTTTCCCAGCATCAGGATCGTTTCAAATAAATCAGTTCTTCACATCAGATGGCCAAAGTATTGGAGTTTCAGCTTCAGCATCAGTCCTTCCAATGAATATTCAGGACTGATTTCCTTTAGGAAGGACTGGTTGGATCTCCTTGCAGTCCAAGGGACTCTTGAGATAATATGTATGATGTGTCACAGTTGGTCAAATATAAATGGGGTATGAAACAACAGAAGTCATTCTAGAATAAAAGAATCTCACTTTCCTATGACTGAATCTGTATTTTTAAAGAAGCATAGTACAAAAAAGAATGAAAAATGTCAAAATGAGAAGGCAGTCTCAGCAAATCAAATGATACAGACAAGAATACAGCAAAATAATCTCCAGAAGCAGTTCAAAAATTTAGAAAAACTTCAGATGAATTAGAAATGTGGAAAGAAGAAGGTAAGTGTTCTACAGTTATTCAAGGGACTATATCAAAGAAGTGTAATTAGAATATTTCAATCATTCTTAGATCAGAAGGGGAGGGATAAAGAGATGATCAGAGAAAAGAATATAGGAATTTAGTGGCTTGAAGGTAGAAAAAGTCGTGAACATTTATCAGTGACAAAAATTATCATAACTTTGAGGTAGAGAATTTGAGAAAAGAGAATCTTGCAAATAAGTGATCATTGATTACGGCTGAACAAAACTATTGTTTATTTCACTGCTCAAGCCTTGGATAGTCAACCTTCTAACCTCCCTCCTTTGAGCAAATGTGCACATGCACGAGTATATTCTAGTTATGCGAGGTCTGGCGCCACTACTTCTAATTCCCTCACTTTCTCTTGCATCTTTGTAATGATCTCTATCATCTGAGTCAATCAACATCACTCCGATCTTTGCTGGCTGACAAAGTCTAACAAATAGGGAAAATGCAGTGGCATTCTATGATGGAGGAAAATAAGATTGTTTATGAAAAAAAAATTGTAATAAAACTTATTTACATGACCAGTGGTTAAATAAGAATAATTATAATAGATTTGAAATATTTAAAGGTTTTCTATTTTTTCCTGGGAAACAAACTCTCTAAGTATTACCTTTTAGTCCCCCCAACATCTAGGAGGCAAAATCTATTATTATTTATATTATATAGGTGAATCATGAACTATATATAATGTTCTCAATTCAAAGATTAGGTGACTCTGTGGGAACTGAACTTCTGTCTATCATACAATCCTTAATTTACTGTCTGTGATTTGATCTACATATGAACATATCTCTCTAACTAATGTTAAACTTGATAGATTAAGTATTAAGATAAATCTATGATAAGATTTTGATTATTATAAACTGAAAACAATGGTATATTTGTAATGACCTTCCATTTATGAACTTAGACTTATATGTTTCAAAAATGATGGGAATAATATATGTTCAAAAAAATTAAAAATATACTTTTCCAAGAAATTATCTTTTCAGCTGAAATGGATTATCTTATAATTGTCATGTTTACAATTATCTAGTTCTTCAAAAACTAAATAATATAGATCACATGAAATATATACCAGAGGAATAAATCATACAGATTTATTGTACAACATACAATTTATAATTTACAATATTGCATTCTATACTTATAAATTTGCTAAGAAGATAGATATTATGCTAAGGGTACTTATCACATACACACACATACACACACACAACTAATAATAAGTGATGAGTGCTTAAGGAAAACTTTGGAGGTGATGGATATGTTTATGGCATAAGTTGTGGTGATAATTTCCACTTATCTTCAAGCTCATCAAGTTATATACATTAAAAATGTACATACATAACTTTTTGTATATTAGTCATATTTCAGTAAAGTCGTTTAAAGTCCAATTATCTGTATCAAATATTAATATTCCATGAGTTTACATTTTTTGGGGTGAATTTATGTATTGACACACAACCCACTTCTCCTTAGCACCATTTAATGAGCAACGGTCAAGAATCAGGAGTTATATATGACAGGTAAAATTAAAAAACTCACTAATGTTTTTATAATATTGTTATGGAGATATTAGAAAGACTAAGATATTTAAAGTCTTTCTAAACTCCTGCTGAAGATGGCCATAAGAACTCAAATACAAATTAATGACAGGCTTCTGTTTCTGGTTATATGTTAGTTGTTGTTCAGTCGCTGAGTCATGTCTGACTCTTGGCAACCCCATAGACTGCAGTGGTATGGTAGACAGACACCCTAAACAAACTTTCTGCATTAGAATTCTTCAAAGAAACTGAACCAGTAGGAGATATATTTACAACATATAAAATAATCTCTCTTAATAAATTAATATATAAAGAGATTTGTTAAAATGTATTAACATTTTTAACATAAAGGGATTTATCATTAATATAAGGAATTGACTCATATGATCATGGAAGCTTAGAAGTCTCATTATTTTCTATGAGAAAATCACAGAAATTTTCTAGAGAAAATTTTCTAGAGACCCAGGAGAACCAGGGGTGTAGGTTCCAGGGTGAGTGCAGGAGAAGACAGATGTTTCAGCTTGAAAACAGTCAGGGAGAGAAGGAATCCTCCTTTATTCCATGTTTTATTCTATTCAGGCCTCCAACAGATTGGATGAGATCCACCTAGGAATAGTAATGTGCTTTACTCCATCTACAAATTCAAATGTTAATCTCATCCAAAAATGCCATCACGGTCATACCCAGAATAATGTTTAACTAAATACCTGGAATCCCTGTGGTCCTGTCAAGTTGACACATAAAACTAACCATCACAACTTCACCCCTTGTCAATTAGGCACCCAAACACATCTCAAACCATACTTAAGCTACAAATAAAACCAACAACAAGATATTCTACCTAACAGGATATAACTATTCTGCATACAGTCAAAAATACATTATCCCCTTCCTTAAAAGAGAAGGTAAAGTCATTGCATGGTGTTTACTCTTTTTGATATCTTGCAACTTAAACATTATGATATAAAATTAACAATGCTATAAAAGTCAATATATCTTATATTACATACAATGGTCAATGATTCACCTCTCAATGCAAATAATTAGAAAAATTAGAGAAATATGAAAAGGAATATATGTATATAGGTGCATCATTGAAATAGTAGTAACATAAAGAACCACAGAAGTAAAAGAAAAAGAAACAAAAATTATGAATACAGACCCCTAGTGAGGTAAGCAAATAAATTTTAATTGCACGTGGAACAACAGACTGGTTCAAAATTGGGAAAGAAGTACATCAAGGTTGTATATAGGCACCTTGTTTATTTAACTTATATGCAGAGTAAATCAAGGTGAAATGCCAGACTGGATGGAGCACAAGCTGTAATCAAGATTTCTAGGAGAAATATCAATAACCTCAGATATGCAGGTGACACCACCCTTATGGCAGGCAGAAAGCTAAGAGGAAATAAAGAGTAACTCTTGATGAAGGTGAAAGAGGAGAGTGAAAAAGCTGGCTGAAAACTCAACATTCAAAAAATGAAGATCATGGCATCCAATCCCATCACTTGCAAATAAATGAGGAAACAATGGAAACAGTGACAGACTATTTTCTTGGGCTCCAAAATCACTGTGGACCATGACTGCAGCCATGAAATTAAAAGATGCTTGCTCCTTGGAAGAAAAGCTATGACCAACCTAGACAGCATTTGAAAAAGCAGGGACATTACTTTGCCTACAAAGATCTATCTAATCAAAGCTATGGTTTTTCCAGTAGTCGTGTATGGATGTGAGAGATGAACTATAAAGAAAGCTGAGCACTGAAGAACTGATGCCTTTGAACTGTGGTGTTGGAGAAGACTCTTGAGAATCACTTGGACTGCCAGAAGATCAAACCAGTCAATCCTAAAGGAAATCAAGCATGAATTTTCACTGGGAGGACTGATGCTGAAGCTGAAGCTCCAATACTTTGGCCACCTGATGCAAAGAGCCAACTCACTAGAAAAGACCCTGATGATGGGAAAGATTGAAGGCAGGAGGAGCAGGGGATGCCTGAGGATGAGATGGTTGGATGGCATCACTGACTCAATGGACATGAGTTTGAGCAAGCTCCAGGAGATGGTGAATGACAGGGAAGTCTGGCATAGTGCAGTCCATGGGGTCACAAAGAGTTCGACGGGACTGAAAACAGCAGAAGAACAATAGCAACCAAGAATAATGAATTATAAAGTAATCTTAAGAGCTGCACTTGAACATATAACAAAATTTGTTACTCTTAGGAATAAACCTAACAACAAAAGGTGTGCAATCTGTAAGGACACAACAACATTTTTACAAAAACACATTTTTAGGAAGTTCTAAATAAATGAAAACATTTTTATTACTTGTGAGAAAATTTATATCAAAGACTAAAAATATCCCTAAATCTGTGTATAGATTCAACACAATTATTATCAAATTTTACAGGATTTCTCACAGGTACTTAGAAGTATTTACTAAAATATATGAGAAATAGTAGGGCTTCTCACATGGCTCAGACGGTAAAGAATCTACCTGTAATGCAGGAGACCTAGCTTCGATCCCTGGGTTGGGAAGATCCCATGGAGAAGGGAATAGCAACCCAGTCCAGTATTCTTGCCTGGAGAATTCCAGAGACAGAGGAGCCTAGCAGGCTACAGTCCACAAGATCACAAACAGTCGGACACTATTGGGTGACTAACACACACACACACACACATGAGAATAGCAAAATATTAAGAGTAGCCTACACTCTCAAAAGTCAAGAATGCACTCTTCTTGCAAGGAAAGAACAAGTCAGGAAATTTTTTCCCTCAGACAAAAACATATCTGAATCAGAAATAATGTGTAAGATTGTCCATATGAATTTTGCTTTTATTAATTAAAAGTATTAATATCAACTTATCTATGTCCTAGTTCCTTAGGGAATATAATCAACTAATGTCTATGAGGATGTTCAGCAACTCTAGTATTACAGCGAATTTATGATTGTCAAGTATCAGTTTAACCATTACAGATAAAGGGGCTTCTAGACTACCATATTAAACTTTTGTGTGTGTGTGTGTGTGTGTGTGTGTGTGTTTGTACATACTTTTAATTACATAGTCAAATGCTTTTCTTGACATTCTCACCTCTCTGGGTGAAACAACCTATTATTTCTGTTATGTCCCCATGGCAGATTCCTATCATATGGCATCTATAACAATTTGTCACCAATTATTGAAAGTTAGTCAGAAATGCTGTGTGTTAGCCCTTGCTGTGTTTTCAAAAGCAAACTATACTGCCTCAAGTTCCTCTTAATTGATGGATTAAATGTAGGACTAAGGTTAGACATATTACGTCACCTGTATTACAATCCAGATTTTCTGGAACCAGCATGCTGAATGGGCTCATAAAGTGGAGATGGGGTAAGATAGAAACTTGAGTATAATTTTCAAGGACTTGTGGCTAGGATTAAAGTATCCCTGGAGATGGGGTAAGATAGAAATTTGAGTATAATTTTCAAGGACTTGTGGCTAGGATTAAAGTATCCCTTTGACTACCATTGTAAAGACTTTGATACCCCGAACAACAGAGCCAGGTAATGCAGGCATGGGGTACATGGGCAAACATGCAAAATAAACCAAAAAACGTTTCTCAGTCCAACAGATTATGTAGAATGTTTATTTGGGTAGGCATACCCCCTACTTGGGCTTCCCAGATGGTGCTAGTGGTAAAGAATGTGCCAGGTTAAATCCCTGGGTTGGGAAGATCCCTTGGAGGAGGGCACAGCAACCCACTCCAGTATTCTTACCTGGAGAATCCCATGGACAGAGAAGCCTGGTAGGCTACAGTCCATAGGATCACAAAGTGTGGGACATGACTGAAGCGATTTAGCACAGCACACACACCCTAATTGGGCTTCCCAGGTGGCGCTAGTGGTACAGAACCTGACTACCAATGCAGGAGACACAAGATGTGGGTTCCATCCATGGGTCGGGAAGATTCCCTGGAGGAGGGCATGGCCCCACTGTGGTATCCTTGCCTAGAAAAAGACAGGCAAGAATTGACAGAAGAGCTTGGCAGGCTACAGTCCATAAGGTTGCAAAGAGTCAGACACTACTGAAGTGACTTGGCATGCACATATGCACCCCATAGTTAATGATAGAGAAATATATTTGGGAAATCTAAGAAACTACATAGTTTCTTGATGTTCATTACAAAAAGAATGCAAAGTTTTAAACACTGGAGCAAAATTTACAAGTGTTTAAATAGCCATATGTTGTTAGAACTTTATGTAGCCTAAGTATGCTTATGGACAATAGGAGCAAAGAGATTGCTTCTCATCTCTCAGTAGTCATGGGAAGAGAACTTTACAATTCAGAAATAGTATTACAAAACAATATTGAAAAATGGCAGTAAGAACTTGTCAGTATTTAGAAATATACTGGAGGTGGGGAAATATGGTAGTCCTTATGGTAATATAAAATATGTATCTACTGTTAGAAATATTTCATGGAGTTAAAGGATGTCACCTTGTAAAGTAGATATCCTGTAGCAATGGAGACTGCTATCCAAACAGTACAGACATTTTTATATTTTTGGAGAGAGGTATAGTAACTGCCTAATAATTTCAATTGCATCAAGATCTTTACTGTGCATAGTTCTGTTTTCATGGACATATGATCAACAATTCATCCAATATACTTGACAATTACTTATGACAAAGTATTTTTCTATTCTCCTCTCAATATTTTTAAAATCTTATTACAACTAAATATGTATGCTAAAGGCAATCTGTAAAAATTCTAAGTAATTACAGATTTTAAATTACTAGAGGAATTTTCATGTGTTTCATTTTGAATTTTATTTATTTCAAAGTTCACCACAGTTTCAGAAAACAGGCATTCTTCTTAAGGAACATATTTAGTATTTTGACAGTGAATGAATAAAGATAATTGGTTAAGCCTTGTGTTATAGAAAGATACTGGAGATTAGTTCAACAAAGAGGTCTATCAAGATCTATATACTCCTCAGGGTTTAATTTCAGACTGCTTCTATTTCATCATGGCTTTCTGTTCAGTAGTGTGTATAATTTGTGCCAAATCCTCAGAGATGTATCTTTTAACTGTGATTAAAGGAAGCAAGATCATTTTAATTTCTCCTTTAGGACATAAGCAATCTTCAAATTATTTTATAAAGTTCTCATTATTATTTTAATAAAGTTCTCATTATTTTAATTAAGTTCTCAAATATTAATTTTTTTCTCTTTTGGTTTCTTTCCATTTATAACTTCATTTTTCATAAGGTGAAAATAATTGAAAACTAATGATTGTTTTGATCTATTATTTACTGATTGTTACTTGTCTTATTCAGGAATGAAACATTTTTCAAATTATTTTAGGGTATTGAGTGATATAAAATTTTTACCATTTTTAAACATTTATATCATGTCACAATCATTATATTTTCCTTTCTAAAAAAACAAAAGTTATCTGAGATGCATGCAGCAAACACTCTTTCCAGAAAGCCTGCACACTCTTTTCTATTGTATCTTTGGGACTAAAATTAACTGCTTCCTTCCCATAAAGACACTAACAAGTATGTGGATTTTTAATAAGAAAAATGTCAGATTTTAATTATTGAGACTTAGCTTTTCAAATTGATATTATGGGGTTTCCCTAATTATTTTCCATTGATTTATTAAACAGTTTCTTGAGACTGCAATAAATATAAAGTCATATCAATATGATTAACTGAAAGAGTTTCTGTGTTGACTTGTTTTGCCTTTTGACAAAGACTCTCCTTTAACCCAACATGAGTCAGGCTCCTCTGAGTCCTCTCTTACTAGTCCTGAACTTGGTCAGTTTCTTATCCTATTTACTCTGGTTTTAGCAAGAAACCTGCTGGGTCAGTTTATTGAAAATCCTCCATCCTCATTATCTGATCATATTCCCAACACCTTCACCCTTGATATCTTATCACACTGTCCTGCCTTCAGCAAGAATCCTGATAAGTAGTTCTGGCAAGAATTGCCCTAGCTTTAATATTTTGTTTTAGTTATTTTTTTCCATTCACTGACTCACCACCCTGTTCTTCAGTTATAATTTTCTGCTTATCCTTTAATTGTAGTTGTGTCCAATTCCTCTCTGCTACTGCAAAATCTCATTACTGTAGTGCTCTTGACTAAAGTCTGCCTTACTATCTTTAACAAGTCAAATGAATAATTTTCTTTCTTTAACATTTTTTAATTTTTTATTGAAAGATAATAGCTTTACAGAATTTTGCTGTTTTCTGTCAAACCTCAACATGAATCAGCCATAGGTACACATATATCCCCTCCCTTTTGAACTTCCCTCCCATCTCCCTCCCATCCCACTCCTCTAGGTTGATACAGAGCCCCTGTTTGAGTTTCTTGAGCCATGCAGCAAATTCCCTTTGGCTATCTATTTTACATATGGTAATGTAAGTTTCCATGTTACTCCTTCCATACATCTCACCCTCTCCTCCCCTCTCTCCATGTCCACAAGTCTACTCTCTATGTCTGTTTCTCTAATCAGGCCCTATAAGTAAATCCTTCAGTACCATTTTTCTAGATTCTTGTATATATGTGTAACATTTTTAAAGGGATCTTTGGGAATTATAATCTAAATATTTGCTTAATACACAACAACAACTAGTATTCACTAAAGTTTACTTCCTACCTTATTTTCTTTCTCCCTCACCTTGTCCATGAAACCCCATCCTTGAATGAATCCTGCCATGAGCTTATTACTGCAAAGTGCTATTATGTTAAAGGGGACACAGAATACTGTGGAACCTCATGGTCTTCAACTGGAGCTGAGTCCACATTTGTACCTGGCAATCTGTGTGGTTGATTTGACTTGGATTATGCTCCTACTCTCTTAGTAATTATCCTGAATGTCTACCTTTTCCTCAGGCTGCCCATTCTATAAACTCTCATCTCACATAAATATCGCTTCACAGAATAGGGGTTTTCAGGGGAAAACTCTTTCAGAATTCTGCTTACCTTGAAATAAATTTTAATTGGAATATATTATTCCTCCTGTCTAAAGGAACCACAACTTTCCTCTAGTTTGTTCTATGTTCTCAATCTTATGCCTCCTGATAAAACTCTCATTTCAAGAACAGCTTTTCCTCTCCTGGCTCTTTAACCTTGACACATCAAACTTAGACCAGTGGTTCTCTACTAGAAGTATTATCTGAGGGATACACTTTTAAACTACACAAACTTTCTCTGTAATTGAAAGATATTTTTTTTTCCTTCAGTATTTACTCTTTTTCTTAGTAACAAAAGGCATCCTAAGTGTGGTGCCTCAGTGAAGCTTGGTATATAAAGTACTTTACAGGTGTCTTTGCTTCTGACCCAACACATTTTGGTCTAAGATCATAGCTTCCACATCATCTACTGAGTTAGAACTTACATTGTAATAGCTTATCTCTGAGATTCATATTTTTCCCAGTGAAAGTCACTCAGTTGTGTCCGACTTGTTGTGACCTCATAGACTATACAGTCCATGGAGTTCTCCAGACCAGAATAATGGAGTGGGTAGCAGTTCCCTTCTCCAGGGAATCTTCCCAACCCAGGGATGGAACCCAGGTCTCCCGCATTGTAGGCTCCTTACCAGCTGACTCACAAGGGAAGCCCCTTGTGATTCATATACATAGAAGTACTGTGTTTAGGGGGCTTCCCCAGTGGCTCAGCAGTAAAGTATCTACCTTCGATGCAGAAGATGCAGGAGATACAGTTTCGATACCAGGATTGGGAAGATACCCTGGAAGAGGACATGGCAACCCATTGCAGTATTCTTGCTTGGAGAATCCCATGGACAGAGGAGCCTGGTGGGGTACACAATTGAAGCAACTGAGCACGCATGCATTCCCCCACGTGCTGTGTTTAGGACAGTGGTCCTCAACAGCGGCTATCCATTAGGATGTCCTAACTATCTGTAAAATTAATATCAATGTCTAGAATCTTTTCTAAATCACTTAAATCAGAATCTCAGAAAACAGTGGGGCCCATCTTTCTAACTCTTTCTCTCCCTCTCTTCTTTCTTTTCCCCCTTCCCTCCTTCTTCCTCTCTCCCTCTCCTCTTTCTCTCTTACTATCCCTCCATTCATCCATTATTTCTTTTTAACTTTTAACGTTTCTTAAGTGAAATTCTAAAATGCAGCCAGAGTAGAAGACTGTTAGGTTACTAATGATAGAAATGTGCAGAGTTCCATTCTGCTAGTCACTACCTATGCCACCTACAAAAACGAGTTGATTTTTCTAGTTTTAATATATCATCATCTGTTAAAAGTGAAGTAATAACATCTACCTCAAAGAGTTTTTCGATAAACACAGTGCTTAAAACAGTGCTCATAGAGAATGACTTTCACAAGGTGACAACTATAATTTTTGAAATTACATCATGTTTATTGCTCTGTAAATGTGTTATATATATAAAGAGATGTAACAAATATCTTTTTTCCCTCAAACTTCAAGGCATTGCATCAATTTAATTTGGTTCCAAGACTATAAGACCTGACTAAGCCATGGCTAAAGACCAGTGTTACAGCTTCCTATATGGCTGCAATATGTGATTTTTGTTTTCATCAAAAAGCATTATAACATGTTGTCCAGTAACCCCAGAAAAAGGTCTGCTCTTACCTTTTAAAGCCTTTTCAACAACTCCTGCTCAGTTTTTTGAGTTTTAGGATTTTGTCTATTTATTTTCATTTTGGTGAAATAATTACCGTTAGGTATTTTATATCTTTGGCAAATGTAGGTACAAGATAGATTTTCTGTATTTTGATGAAGAAACTAAAACTTTGCCATCATATAAAGGAAACAAGAGATAATTTTACCACAATAGGAGTAAGATAAGTAAATCACAAAATCATCATTTAAAATTAATCTTTTTAGTAAATTTCTCTAAGCTGGATTCAGTATAATTTTTTTCAGATAAATAATTTTAAGAAATGAATGACAGGTTATGAAGAATGTAATTTAACTTCGTTTTTGAATGGATGACTAACATGTATTTTCTCTTTTTAATTTTGTTATATTTGTTTGTTTTATTTTTTATATTCCACAAGTAAGTGAAAATATACAGAATTTATCTTTCTCTGGCTGACATTTCAGCAAGCATAATACCCTCCAGGTCCATCCATATTGTTGCAAATGGCAAAATTCCACTCCTTTTATGCCTGAGTAGTAGTGTATTGTGTACATATACCACATCATGGCTTCCCAGGTAGCTCAGTGGTAAAGAATCTGCCTGCCAACGAAGGAGAAGCTGGAGATGTGGGTTTGATCCCTGAGTTGGGAAGAACCCCTGGAGGGGGAAATGGCAACCCACTCCAGTATTCTTGCTTGGAAAATTCCATGGGCAGAGGAGCCTGGCAGACTATAGTCTGTGGGGCTGCAAAGAGTTGGATATGATTGACTGAGCACAAACACATGCAAACTCTGGAAAGAAATGTTTCATAAAAAAGCAATCCGGTAAGCTATGCTTTATCTGTCTGATAGAAGTGAGCTGCTGGTGGAGTGGGCCTGCATACATTAGGAATCAGAGAGGTTTGTAATAACTCTAATAGTCCAGGAATTTTACTGTCCCTTTGTTCCAGTGCTTTGGGGTGGAAAAAAAAAAAGGTTCTGTCAAAAAAAAAAAAATAATGGATCCAGAGTATAAGATAGTATATAGATATGGGGACAATGCTGACAGTAAATTCGGACTGAGTTAAAAAAAAATAAGATATGTAAATTCAAATGTCTTGTGAATTTTAAACTTTCATAACTTGTTTGAAAATACTGACCCTGAATTAACGTTATGAATTAAGTTTTACTTGGAGCTGTTATCAAGTTGATCTGATGCCGTTGTTATAAGCTGACCAGATGTTTCTCTTAAAAACATCACATGTACATGAAATGAATAGAAATATTTGGAGAAAAAAATCCATAGATTGAGTTAATATACAAAAACAGTATGCAGTATAATATTTAACTAAAGTTTTCAATATACTGATAGTTGAGGTCCAATTTCAATATGGATGTGCATTATTCTAAAATTTTATCCTTCTTATATAAACATTAAGGACAGGGTTTAATTATCTTCATGATTGTATTCATATGTGACATATTTAAAACCCTTGTTATTTTTCTATTTTATTCTAAAAAAATGATGACACATAATAAAGGATTCTTTTTATAAGAAACTAAAGATTCTCAAATCATGCTGAAAATAAAAATGGGTAAAAAATTACTTGAGAAGAATCATGGCATTATAAAATATATTACCAAATTATACCTTAAAGACCTGGCTTTTAGCCTAGCTTTTTCAGTGGCCACGTGACCTTAGACAAATTATACTACTTCCCTAGAATTCATGTTGTTTTAGATTTCCCAAGAATGGATTAGATTATAATCTATTATCTCTTTCAGCGTTCTTCATTTTACATTTTAGCTTTTATTGTTTATACATAGCTGAGGTTATATATTTTGCAAGGGTTTATACCATCAAGCAATACCCATGAATACAATCACTTTATAAGTACCAACTTCTCAATTATCCTTTCAGATGTATATCAAATGCTGTAGAATAATCCTGACCATCCAACACTAACATCTTCTAGCTGCCATAACTGAGGCTGCCCTATCATTCCCGCTAATGCTACTCCAATGCTGATACTGTTGTTTCTGTAGTTATTTGATCTTGTCCTGATGTCCTTTTCTTGTGAGATTAATTTCAAATTTCATTCCCAACTGATGTCTATAGTAGGAGATGCACTTTCCTGGGTTGGGAAGATCTGCTGGTGAAGGAATAGGCTCCAGTATTCTTGGGCTTCCCTGGTGGCTCAGCTGGTAAAGAATCCGCCTGCAATGCAGGAGACCTGGGTTCGATCCCTGGGTTTGGAAGATCCCCTGGAGAAGGGAAAGGCTACCCATTCTAGTATTCTGGCCTAGATATTCCATGGACTACATAGTCCATGGGGTCACAAAGAGTCGGACATGACTGAGCGACTTTCACTTTTATTTCCAACTGATGTCTACAGTAGGAGATGCACAGTGGTAATGCCCCTCTTGCCCAGTCCCACACACTGTGGAGGGAGAAATGGTTGCTATTCAGTTGCTAAGTCATGTCCACCTCTTTGTGCAGGAGAATAGTTCTCCACAAATACAGCAAAGAGCTTTAGGAAATGGGTCAACTACTGAGTGACCAGTACCTGATTAATGTCTTCTCATGTTTACTCCATTCTGTTGAATGTTAAGACTTTGGAATCTTAATATATGCATAAATTTTTGTCACTGTAATTTTGTGAGGATTAAATTTGAAAAGGCATTTGAATTTCACTCTTCTGTTGTGTTATAAATGCTTCACCTAGAGTTACATATGTCTAACATGTGACTCCACCACAAGGTAGCAGCTTCCAATGCAATGAGAAAGACAAGGACCAAATTACAAAATACTAGGAAAGTACAAAGGAGGAAGTGATAACCTCTGCAAGTCAAGGAAGTTGTCCCAGAGGAAATGACAGGAAATGGAGTTGGAATTTTGATGAATGTTAGCAGTTCAACAAGAAGACAAGTAAGTAAGACAACAGGTAGGACATTTATAGGCAGTGGGGACAGCTGGGGAATTTGACATTGCTCAGTGAAATTCAGAGTGTGTGGAGGTTGTAAAAGAGAGACAGAGACTGGGCAGAAGTGCTTGGAGTTAGAAAGGAATTAGAATGTGATTAAGTTTTTTATGTCACACCAAGAAATTGGTATTTCATCTTTTAAGACACTGAAGGTCATGAAACATTTTTAGAATGAGAAAAAACATGATATGAAATGTGTTACTGAAAGAGCATGCTGGGATATACCAATAGAATTCTTGACAATGACCTTTTGTATAAGGAATGAAAATCAAGTTTTAAATTTTTAAAATTTAAATTGATGTTGGTTGACAAGAAATGATATAAAAATTGAGATGTACAATTTACTTATTCAGCAGGATTTGGTTCATTTCGTTATGTAGTCCATTCTTATTCCTCACAGCAGTTATACTCTGTAAGGTTACTGTGAACCTAAACTTAGTGAACATTGAACCTTCGCTCCTAGGTAAAATACAGAGGTATGCCCCTGTAAGATTCTGGTCACAGTAACGTTCATCAGTCAATCAATTCATTACTTTGTTTAAATGTGCTTCTATTTGAAGACACCGTATTTTATATCTTATTGATCCATTAACATTGAACTCATGACCAGCAACACTATAAACCCATGCCTGAACAAAGCTTAGCTCACACATATATTTTCTCTGTAAGGCACATCAGAGCCTTCTTGTGTTTAGAAACACTGGACATCACTTCAGCACTATACTTGAGGAGCACTTTAAGTAGTGAAATCACTAACAAAAAGCACAAAAATGTGCAAACCATGGCACTGACTAGACTGCACTTGTTTGCTGAAAACAGAGAGCAGAGCTTTGTTTTGCTTGACCTTGACTGGGAACATAAATGTAGATGCTCTGTATATGTACTTGACTGTGAAAGGATTGCTAATATGATTTTGGTATTATAAACAAATTTTAATGAGAAAGTAAATTCAGAAATATGGAACCTGTGAATGAGAATAGATTGTATATTTAAATTGCTAATTTTAAGTAAAGGTCTGTTTAAGAAAGATTTCTTTGAATTCAAGAAGCAGACGACTAAAGGAAATTCATAGAAGACTAGTTAGACAAAAATTACTTTAAATCTGTCAAAATTTAATATAGAAAATAATTGTGTTTGTGTAGTACTCTTGTCTGGAAAATCCCATGGACGGAGGAGCCTGGCAGGCTGCAGTCCATGGGGTCTCGAAGAGTCAGACGCAACTGAGCAACTTCACTTTCACTTTTCACTTTCATGCATTGGAGAAGGAAATGGCAACCCACTCCAGTGTTCTTGCCTGGAGAATCCCAGGGACGGGGGAGCCTGGTGGGCTGCCGTCTATGGGGTCGCACAGAGTTGGACACGACTGAAGCGACTTAGCAGCAGCAGCAGCAGCAGCAGCAGTATTCATTCAAAGTAAAATATATTTCTGATATAAACAATCATTTGGGGGAAAAAGGATGAATTTTTACTCTCGAACACTGATCTTAATCAGTTTTTATAATAAAACTTTATATACTCAGTATTCATATTAAATGGTATCTGACAAAACTTTTTTCTAGGCAAAATTTTCCTGAACTTTTTGTTTTATGTGCTATTTAAAACAAACATAACAGAATTATCACTAAGCTTTTTATTTATTTCATGTATTTTCTGAAGTTGACAAAAGAGAAAGAAAGAAAGGAAGAAAGGAAGAAAAGGAGGGAGGAAGGAGGGGATTAAAGAAACTACCAATTAAAGTTTTGAGTAAAAGATTAAATGTATGTCGCTAGTTGATAAATTAATTAGTTAAATTGATTCTCAGAAAGGCGGATAGATGAAAAATGAGCAATGGGTTTCCTTAATTAATGTTCCAATCTCCTTCTTCCTGCCAGATCTTCTTCTTAATGTTAATCTATAAAGGAATGACTTAACTGAAATATACTTCTCACCTTACTAAGAATAATAACTTGCTTTGGCAGCCAAGAATTCAGAACAGTGGGGGCACTATACATGTTATAAATGCACAATATTAGTTAAGCAGTGTTTCTAACAAGGATATATTTTCTAAAGATACTATAAAACTATTTAATTCTGTTTAGCTGTAAAAATATTTACATTTATTGAGGTAATTATTTGGTTTTGTAAAATTCAACTTAAATTTTAGAAACAGTACAATTAATTCATTTCTAGGAGTAATAAGGCTATAACTGTAAGGCAAGTGCAGAGAAAAAGAGAGTGAGCCAGGCAGTCAGGCAAGAAAAGGGAAATTTATTAGAGGGAAAAGAGAGAGTGACTGGCCCTTAAGGAGAACCAGCGTCCTCCCTTTCTGACGGAGTCTTTCTTATACCCCACCAAAGAAAAATTCTCCGAAGGGATGGTCACGTAGCCAGAGGTCTGGAATCGGGTGGTCCTGCAGCTTTGAGAATATAGGCGCCAGTGAGAAAACAGCATGCCATTTGGGCAATTGCATCAGTCTCACAGATCACTGTGATTTTATTCTTTGTGAGGTCTACATAATGAGCCATCTTATCAATGAGACCCCATGTGGGCCCTATCATTCCAGCCTTTTTGATTTAGGATAAGGGCCGAAGGTCAATCTTCTGTAACTGCTTCCTTGGGGACACGTGTGTCATGGGGGTGAGATAAGAAAAGGCTGGAATGCGGGTCCAGGGGATTTGTGTGGGGTTGAAGTTTTTGATAATCTGAGTGAGTTAGAAATAGCTTGTGGATAGTTCGGTTGGTGAAGGCTTGTAAGTGGTCCTGAAGAAATTTTGAAAAAAGATGCATTAAACATGGGCCAAAGTTAGAATAAGGGTAAGTAGGAGAGGGCCTAGAAAAAGTAGGACCCAGGGCATCCAATTCCAATTGCTTAACCAGTTTTCCCATGAATTACTGAGGAGTTGACGTATTCTCGAGGCCCTGTTTGTCAAATTTCTTGCTGCATCCTTTACAATGCCTGATTTACTGGCATAGAAACAGTAGGCTTCCTCCAAAAATAGGCATAGGCCTCCTTTTTCTGCTTTGAGGAGGTCTAATCCTCTTCTGTTTTGGAGGACCATGGCTGCCAGGGAACCTAGCTAGTTTTGAATAGTGATAAGGTTGTTACCTATTTCTTCTAGGCTATCAGTGAAGTCTTTAGAAAGGCTTTGATAGTAATTTAAAGAGGTTGTGAGTTCTGCGGTCCTTGTCCCAATCTCAGTTGCTATTCCTAAACTAATTAATAGAGGAATGAAGTGAACTGCCGTCTGGGTTGGTTATGAGTTAGTGGGATAGGAAGGGTCTGATAGGAGCAATAGCAATATCTGGAGCCAGATATACCAGGATGCACGTTCCTGTCCAGTTAGTGGGAAGACAAGAGTAGGTAATGGTTCCACATAAGAAAAATATTCCAGGGGTAAGAAGACAACAGCTGAAGTCGATAGCAAATAGGAGTCTTTCTGGGAACTTGTTAGTAGTCTCTGAAAATAACAGTGAACTCACCAGTGTAGCCCCTACAAGACTAGTGTCTACACCATATGCAAAAGGGAGTCTCCCTGAGAAAGCAAGAGAATGTCCTGCAGTTTCTAGACATGATAGACAGATTGACCTGAAGGGAAGCAGAGATGGGAAGTGTGATTACGGAGGTGTGGCGGTATAGTTCCTAGTTGGGGGTAAGAACTGTTCCTAGAGTTTTGTCTGGAAACACAGAAAGGAGCTTGTTGTAGTAGATGAACGTCAGAAGTGGTGGGTCCTCCTATGTCCCAGATATGACATAAAGGGACATTGGAAGGTTGACATAATGAGCCATCTTATCACTGAGACCCCATATGGGCCCTATCAGTAACAAGTTCTTGTTGATAATTAGTTATGTTCCTTTACAACTTATTTTAATCTAGTGATGATGTAAGTCTTCTTTCGCAGAAGTAATCACAAGTACTAGAAAATAAAGAACTGGAGAAATATGAAGGTGTGTTTAGATTTTAAGGAAATTACTCTGATTGGGCTTTGTGTTGAGATTTAAACTTTAAGTCCAAAAAGAGAAATACAATAGTTATATCACTCTTTTCACTACTAAGCAAATAAAGGAATTTATCAACTGAGTTTTCATATGGATATCCCTGAGTGTTCTCTGTAAAGTATTTATTTATTCCTTAGTGGCTCAGTTGGTAAAGAATCTGCCTGCAATGCAGGAGACCTAGGTTCAATCCCTTGGTTGGGAAGATATCCTGGAGAAGGAAATGGCAACCCACTCCAGTATTCTTGCCTGGAGAATTCCATGGACAGAGAAGCCAGACAGGCTACAGTCCATGGGATCACCAAGAGTTGGACACAACTGTGTGACTTTATTTATTCAGTAAATTACAAAAATAGATTCTGTGTGCATATTTATTTTAATATACTTTGAAAAATCCAAGGGCAATAGGACAGGGAGGGCAAATCTGGTTTGTCTTAAATGTTTCATCTGTGAAATTATGATTTAATTTATTCCACTTCCCCAAAACAAATTTCTATTCCCCTAGCACTCCGGTGTTTTCAGTTCCACTATTTTCACCTTTGTTAACATTAGAATATTCAATTCATAGACTCCTTTACTTTTTAATCTCCTACTGGCATTCCTATTATTTTCAGCCCCTGTGACTGTATTCAGATTTTGGGGTTTCATACTTGTGAACTATTATCAGGACTTTTTTTTAAAAGAAAAATAGTATAAAATTGTAAATAGGAGTACAAATTACCAAGGTCCCTTGAGGGAATTGGAAATGACTTCTATAAGGAGGGGGCCTACAGCTTAGCCTTCAGTAGTTTTAAATCAGCCTCTGCTTATACCCTTTCCTCTCAAAATTAGAACTGGGATTCATCACTCAACCACAGTGCTTTGGAATCCAACTCTCCAGCTCCTCAGGCCCCACCTCCAGAAAATAAAGCAAAGATGTAGCAAATCAGATGACCTTGCACAATGCCACCACTATAGATTAATGATCAATAATCTGGTCTGACTTCTCCAATTCTCTGACTGAGAATTTTACAATATCTTCTTAGCACTTTCCTAGTCTTCATAGAGGTTATTTCAATCATTCTCAATAATCCTCAGGCCTCTGACCCTCCTACCTTTACCATTAGTCAGCAGAAACTCTTGCCTCTTACTTTGTAGAAGAAAAAAAAAAGACTAAGAAGATTCTCAGTCTCCTTTTTCACAAAACCCACTCACACAGTTGCACATGCACCCATTCATTTTTCCTTCTTTTTAGAACAGTGGACCTAAACCTCCAGTCGTGCTCTGGTCCCCTTTCCCCTCTGCCTTTTTAAGGACCCTACTTCCTCAGTAATTTCTTCCCTTGCTTGTATCCCCACTTCTGTTCTGATTCTTTCCCACTTTTTTCCAGATATGGATCTGTCTGCATTCTTCCTTTTAACATCAATGTTCTTGACTTCTGAAAAATTTATGTGCTTTTATTATATTTACTTTTATTGCAACTCGTTTCACATGGTATTGCCACCTGGATTTAGCTTTGACCACTGCAAGACTTAAGTATTTTTGTCACTAAATGCAATGCACAGTTCGTTTTACATCTTATTTACATTTCTGGCACTCTTTAAAGTTTTTATTGAATGGCATATCTTTTCTCTTATCACTTTGTGTACTCCACTGAAGTATTTTTTGTTGAATCTAGGCCCACTTTAAGAGGAAAAAATGTGTGTGTATTTATATTTATAATATGTACACTATCGAGATTTTTACACTGCTAGTAAAAAGAAAAGACAACTATTAAGGTAAAAGATTCTTCTTAGTACATATCCCTTCAAGTAAAACAATGGTGAAACTATGTAGCTAGTTCTAAGAGTATAAAGTTAAGTTATTATTAAAAAAAAAAGATAAACCATGATTGCTGAGATGATGACTCATATAATTTTCTGTGCCAAACTTGGGTCCAAGAGGTAGTTGAGCAAAACTTGACATTAATGCAGGAAATTAAAATAAATTTAGAAACAGATGCTCTACCTGTGAAAATCAGAATAATAATAGAAAATAACAATACTTAGTCATAACAAATATATAATTATGTCAGTAACTTAAAATTATAAATTTTAAAATGAATATTTGTATACTATAAAATTATCTTTAGCACATTATCTAATTTTAATAAAAATATGTGAATTTATTTATTTAGCATAACATAATACAATATAAAATAGTATAACATAGCATAACACAACATATCAAAATATAACAATATCGGCTTTTAGTTTTCTCTGTTATGAGAAGTCTATCTAGCATCTGGAAAAAGGATTGTCAAAATAAACCAATGAAATATCTAGTATAAAAATCTGATTTTGTATCAATGTTTAGAATAAAGATATCTGAAATATATTCAAAAACTTTAAAACTAATAGAACATTCTCTTAAAGTGATAAAATTGATCTTTATTTTTATTTTAATCATAAGAAACCTATAAAAAGTACTTTCAGATAAAACACAGAATTAGACACTACAATGCAACATATATATGAAGTTTCTCAATGGGGGAATTACATGTTCTGAATTTAACTCACTTTTATTTAAAGGCTCACAGCTGGATTTTCTTTAAAGAAATTCTTAAATTAAATTACATTTTCTCAGAATTAAACAATAGGGTGAATCCATAACTTGAAGTAAGTTATGCTAGATGGAGAATAAGACTGTAGTTTGGGAGTGTGATTGACATGACCCTTTTTTGCTACACATTTACATAAAGTTATCTATGAATAAACTAGCTTGATTTATGGCATATAGCATAAATTTATACAGTAATACTGAATAAAAATTAAGATTTGAAATTACTTTCTATCTAGCTTCCTTGGGAGATTTAATTATCATGAACATTTTGTGATCTATGACTGGGAGTAGGGATTGTGGGTCTCTACCTTAGTTGAAATTTTCCAAATTGTTTCCACTTGAAAATATAAAGTGAATGACAGTTATGGATGGCTTTGATCTCTAGAGTTAATTTTAAAAAATCATTATGAAACTAAAGAATATAGATACTTAATATTATGTGTGAAATGAAAAGAAAATGTTTCTTCATTTCAAATCTAGCTACTAAAATGCATATTTTTTAACAAAATGATCCAAACTAGACAAGATAAGATGATGTATTTCTAATTTCTTCTTATTCTTTTAATACCTCTGTGATATTGGAGTACTAATTATTGTTTCTTAAATCTTCAAATATTGATCATAATACTGAATATAATTTTAAGTTGTGATTCTATTCTAAAATTGTATATTTGATCTTCTGAATTTTTAAACTGGATCATAGTGTAAGCATTATTCAGGCAATGAAGTTTAGTGGTCAAAATGAGAGGTTTCATAACTAGAGATGCTTGGATTTAATTTCCAGCTGTATTACTCAGACATAGCTTTGCAATTTTGTGCTACTTACTCTTGTCATATGTAGAAAAAAAATAGGACAAATAGTTCCTACTTTATATATGTGATTGAAGGATAAAGGAGATAATTAAATAAAATGCTCAGTTCACTTGCTAACATAGAGTTGATATTAAAAGGGAACTCAGGTTAATTTTCTTATCCGTACAATTGCTGAGGTTAGTGCTGCTATCCTAAAGTTACAATCAACTTCAGCTTAGTAATTACAAAAATATTTAAATCTAACATTAGGAATAAATATTTTGCTGTGTGATGACTTTTACTCTCGAGCTCAAGACCTTTATTACCATTTATTACATCTGAATTGAAAAAAATTTGAATTCGGCGATTACCACATGACTACTTTAGACTAAGAACTGTGCTCATCTAAGGAAATATAATGATGAAATATACATTGTCCCTCTCATCATGGAGGTCATATTACTGCAGTAATATACAACAAAAACATACTTTTAAAGTTTACTTTTTTATACAATGAGAAATTGACACGTTTAACTAAAATGAGTACAGTGATATATTAAGAAAATCCACTTATATCATTTATTTTTAAAGTTTGTTTTTACAACCATGGCTTAAATATTAATGGCAACTTTAATATTTCACTCCTCATGGAACAGAGAAGATTTGATTATAGTGTTTTCTAAATTACACTTTAAGAAATCAAGGTCTAAGATGATTTTATTACCTCTCTCAAGTGTTGCTTATTCTCAGGGTAAACCTTGAATGTGAAGGGAACAATGAGTGGTCACCTCGATGTCTGAGTGTTTGGGGAATCCATCATCCCACATGTTCACTGAGAGGTGACATTAATCATTATGCCCTGACTTTCATTTTCAGCAAAATCTTAACTATCAGAAAGTTATTTCTTGGTCTAAATAGGATTCAGAATTTCAGACTCAAAGACTTTATTTTTATTTACAGGTTCCCAAATTTTCTTGTAAAAAACTGTATCAGTAATGTCCACTGCATAGGCCCAGCCCCAGCACAGTCACTCACTGGGAAGCATCTGCTTCCATTCGACTAAGTTCAGTTTACTGCCCCCAGCCACATCTAGAACTGCCCCCATGCCACTTCTATGGCAAAGTCAAGCCCACTCACCCAAACACCAGCTCCAGTGAGGAAGTTCTTCCACTGCCCTCATCTAAGGTATCTCCTCATTCTCCACTTCCTGCCTCAGGAAATTACCAGATAGTGAAAATATCCAGTCACTACTGGAGCAGCCCCTCTACTCACCAGTAAGAATGGTCTGATTCTCTGGTTCCAATAAGTTAAGCACAACATACCACAAGATCTAAGCTCACCAGTGGTTGTTTTGCTACATTTATAATAGGAAATACAGAAACAAACCACAAGTCCATCAATGAGTGTGACTAAATAAATGTTGAGACCTCTCGACATTAATATGGAAAATGAAGACATAAACTTTATGTAAAGTTACGTGTAATGAAGAGGATGGCAAGATTACATGAATCACTTCATGTCAAATACTTAGGATTGGGCGCACAGTAAGTTCGGTTAAATGAAAAAAGAGACTAAGAAACAGTATTGTAGTTCAATAGCATTTTATGATTAAAATATATGCATACTTATGTACTTACATACATAGAAAAATATATGAAAGGATATAAACTAAACAAAGGAGAAAATTAAAGCATAGCATATTTAATTTGAAAATAAAACAGAAAAATGTGTTTGATGATTTTGTCAAAAACTATGAAAGACAAGGCAAATATGCAGGGCTGCTTTGATAGCCTTTACCTTGAAGAGATCAGAGAGGAAAATCCGTTGACTTTATTGGAACATTTATTGTTCATAAAAATGTTATCTTCCAAGAGTTCAAAGCTAGAAGTTGCCAGATAAATGTGAATCACCAGATTTCAGAATGGCTAGTTAAGGATTACAGCTTTGTCTTCTCCTTTGCAAGTGAGCATCTATTTGCTTACATTGAGCCTGTAAACAAGTTAGATCAGCAGCCATTGTAAACAATAGGAGAGGTTTAAACTTACAACAGGCAAGGATGGAAATCAAACTGGTCTTCCTTTTCCTTCCTTTCTCCTCCAACACCTGGGGACAAGTACAGGGAGACAGGAAGAGAGAGCAGACTAAATAACCAGAGAGCTGACTCCAACTCTCCTTGCCTCTTCTTATGTACCACTTACCAGTTCAGCTTTCTCTGAGTAGTACAAGAGAGTAGTTGAAGTGAGATCGCACTTTAAAATGAACAGGACAAACATTTAACTAAAATGAGACTGTTTTTCTACAGAATATCACTGTGTAGTTTTGAGAGCGTGTGTGTGAGTGCTCAGTCGTGTCCGACTCTTTGTGACCCCATGGACTGTAACCTGTCAGGCTTCTCTGTCCATGGGATTTCCAGGCAAGAATACTGGAGTGGGTTGCCATTTCCTCCTCCAGGGGATCTTTCTGACCCAGGGATTGAACCTGCATCTCACGTATCTCGTAAACTGGCAGGCAGATTCTTTACCAGCTGTGCCACCTGGAAAGCTCCAAAGTTTTTAGATTGGACAGGATTATTAAAAGAACCAGATATCTGTTTAAACAGAGAACTTTTGGTAGCAATTGCTATAAAAACACAATGCTCATGTTTCTCATAAAATGAGTTGAAATTCCTAACTAAAGCGGTCAGAGAAATAGTAAAATTTAGAAGTCTCTATTGTCCTGCACTCTCTTTTACTCTCTCTAGTGGTGTGATATATACTTGATTCACTGCTGCACTGGTGTGAAGGAATAGAAAAAGAAAACCCTCTCAGAGCTACACACTCAAAAGATTCAATAAGGAAAGAAGTTCTTTTTCTATGTAGCCCAGCATCTTCTTCGGTCAGAGAACATTTCTGGGGCATTGTGCAGAGAGCATTTCTGGGGCATTGTGGCTGCCCTATTTCCAGGAACTTTAAGTAAGTTGGTTTATAACTGGATGTAATATGGGTAGGAAACCAGCAAGAAGCCTAATTCTTAGTTTGGTCACACTTAGCACAATGCAATTTGTAAGATGCTATTTTAAATACAAATGTCTTAGATCTAAATTATACCTACATGTTTACCTTGCCTTTCTATAATTAGAAAAAGGTCATTTTAGAAAATCACTAGCAATTCTATGCAATTACCTAAGAGCTATATATATATATATTTTTTCATTCACATTTAAGTCCTTTCTCTGAAATAATTTGTCACTTTGTCTTTTCTGTGCCTAGAAAGATTTCTTCAACTGTGCCTGAATTGACCTTCTCAGAACCAAATATGGGATCAACTTCAAAGCAACTTGACTTGCTGACACAATTACTATGTCACAGCACTGAGCATTTACTTGGAATTGGAAACAGGGTGAAGTGTAGTCTGCTTCCAGTAATTTAACTGTGTAGTAGAGTCTAAAGTGAGGCAAATAACCTATGTAGTTTAAATCTTTCTCACTGGAAATGAGGTTATTTATCATAACTGTAAAAACTAACGAGAAGTAGACAAGAATATCATAGAAATTGTAATGATCAATTTTTAATTTTACAGCTTTTAATTATTTGGAGTCACCAACATCAAGTGAGAAGAAAACATATGTTCCTTTTATTAGGGTAGTTCAATCACAACTGACACAATGACTAAGTTGAAGGAATGAGTCACCTGTACTGCAAAAGTACCAATTTACATTTGCTAATGTGTTGTCAGGAAAGCCGACTGGCCATCCTGAGTGCGTCATACTTAGAGCCAGTTGTCAGGCTAAATTAGCAGAACCATTTTTCTTTCCTTGTATGAACTGTTTATAACTCATTAAGAGGGAGAACAGCCTTTATTGTGTTTTAAAGAAAAAAGAGAAGTTGTGGAGCCAGCAATTTTGAATGTGTAGGATTTTTCTTTCCCTTAGTAGTTTTCTTTTTAATACTAAGACATAAAAGTGACACGCATTATAAAAATGCGTGTATCATAAGAATAAATATAAATATAAGAATCATGCCTATATAAAAAATACACACACACATAAGTTTTCCTTTGCCTGTCATTTCCAGGTTGACTCAAAACTCTTTCTGGAAACAACTGATGTTATCAGCTTACAGTATTATTTTCCTGTTTAATTTTTTGGACAGTCTTTCATTTTAACATCTCTATAGCCCTTTATTTTATTAATATCATACAGTAATTTATTTAATCAGTCCCTTATTATCATTTAAGTTCTTTCTGGTTTCCCAAAATCACTCCTCCTCCACAGACAGAAAAAAGAAAAGTCGCATACCAGTATAAAAGTAAGTACTAGTTTGAATTCCAGTTTTGCCATACCCTAGATATGTGACTTCAGATGAGATATTTAGTCTTTTGAAACCTCAATCTTCCCATTTGCAATTATTGGTAAAATAATACTAATTAGTATTGTGGTGGGAACTAAGTGAAACAATGTAAGCATGACACCACAGTTTGATACTGTGTTGTGAACTCTATCATGAATAAAATCTTGTCCTGTATTTATGTTTTTAATTTTCTAAAAATAAATTGACATCCTAACACACATACATTTTATGGAAAACAAAAGTAACATAATACTATAGACTTTACAGGAGAATGATGAACACAAATCATGATATTTTTTGACCAGGTATTCCACAAATGAATTTCTTCATCTGAATATTAATATACCTGAGCTAGGAGTGGTAGATGACTAATATTTACATTGTTTCTGATAAAATGCTCTCATTATATTAATTTTCTTTCCAAATGTGTGAAGAAACAAGTTTGAAGGAAAAAGGACAAAAATAATTTCCAAAATTAAGCTTAATATTGAGACAAGGCATAAAAATACACTCTGCATAGTGTCAGCTCTCTGCTGACACATATGGAGACAACCCAGAGAACACATATACAATCATCAGAGTATTATTTATCAGGTATATTTTGCTCATTTTCAAAATAGAGATGCTTTGATAACCAGATCTGCTATAAAATGCATATATGTATATATTTTACTTGAGATAATGATAAATAAAGAAAATGCTTGGGAATCTTTCAGATTCATAGTAATATATTCACATTGAAATATATGAATTTGTATTGTGGTGGGAACTAAGTGAAATGATGTAAGCATGACATCACAGTGACATAAAAGATGCTTACTCCTTAGAAGAAAAGCTATGACAAATCTAGACAGTATATCAAAAAGCAGAGACATTACTTTGCCAACAAATGTCTAGTCAAACCTATGGTTTTTCCAGTAGCCATGTATGAATGTGAGAGTTGGACCATAAAGAAGGCTGAGTGCCAAAGAATTGATGCTTTTGAACTGTGGTGTTGGAGAAGACTTTGAGAGTCCCTTGGATTGCAAGAGATCAAACCAGTCAATCCTGGGAAATCAACCCTGAATATTCATTGGAAGGACTGACGCTGAAGCTGAAGCTCCACTACTTTGGCCACCTGATGTGAAGAACTGACTCATTTGAAAGACCCTGATACTGGGAAAGATTGAAGGTGGGAGGAGAAGGGGACAACAGAGGATGAGATGGTTGGATGGCATCACCAACTCAATGGACATGAGTTTGAGCAAGCTCTGGGAGATGGTGAAGGACAGGGAAGCCTGGCATGCTGCAGTCCACATAATCTCAAAGAGTCAGACACAACTGAGCAACTGAACAACTGAAATATATTACAGCTATAGATGTGAATTATTTAAATACTTTTCTCAAAGATAATTTCTGTTTTCTCTAGAATGGTTATAAAATGTTCTCCAGTAAAGATACATGGAGAGTAAACAAAAGTATCATTTTCATGTCTGGGTTAGGTTAATCTGAATGCAGGAATTATTTCTGTAATACGTTCTTTAAAATTTACATTTTAGGAGTAGTTCTTTTACATGTTACAATTCAACCTCAGAAGTAAACCTTTGCTTGAAATCCTAGGGTAAAATATATTATATACATAGGAGGTGGATGATTCTAATGCAGAGTACTTTTTCCTTTTCTGTAGTGCAGTAGGGCTGCCCAAGTAGCACTAGTGATAAAGAACCCGACTGCCATTGTAGGAGACATAAAAGATGTGGGTTCAGTCCCTTGGTTGGGAAGATCTTCTGGAGGAGGGCATGGCAACCCACTCCAGTATTTCTGCCTGGAGAATCCCATGGACAGAGGAATCTGGTGGGTTACAGTCCATAGGGTCGCAAAGAGTCAGACATGACTAAAGCAACTTAGTATGCACACACGCACTCATATGCAATAACCAAAATACCTCTGTGAGAAGAAATTGGACTCTGACTTTAGGAGGTAAAAATGATTTCCATTCTTTCCTAGAAAAGGAAGGAATGGATCACATGGTTTTTTTTTATCACCACTCTATTTGGCGGCACTTACTTTGCCTACCTTTCTAATGTATTAGCATTTTTGTTTCTGTTTCTCTTCTGTACTCTTTCTGTACTCTTCTGCGGAGTACATTTGCCCCTCTTTCTTGTAATCTCACTCAGAGGTCTTCAGTTCCCATCCCCATATCATTTTCCCCAGAGGTTTTCTGTCTCCTCTCCTCCCAGTGAGCTGAGCCTTTTGTGACCGTAAAACGGTTTGGACACGTGCATTTTTTGAAGCAGAAACATAAGAGAAAGGAAGCAGGTGCATCCTTAGAAAAGGTTTCTCATTTATTATTCCAAAAGTTCATACACAGCTCTTGTATCCAAGACGCTTAGATTTCCTTACTATTATAACTAAGATAGTTTATTTTCCAAACTTGAACACATTTAAAGTGAAAGAGGCACTAGCCACATGGAACACCGGGGAGATGGGCATAAATCAGGACAGTCTAAGCAAACTAGGACTATTCATCCTACTTTTAATCTAATATTCACATTTTAAATTATTAAATTAAAACATATAAAGGAAAAGCTTCAAACTCATAGTTAATATTACAATCAATGATAAAGTGATAGCATCAGTTCACTTTACTAGAACATAGAGAATCATAATTATTCAATTTTCCTATAAAGGAGGCCATTTTTGTTGGTGTTTAGTCGCAACCCCAAGGACTGTAGTCCATCAAGCTCCACTGTCCATGGGATTTTCCAGGCAGGAATACTGGAGTGGGTTGCCATGTCCTCCTCCAGGGGATCTTCCTGACCTAAGGATTGAATGTGGTGTCTCCTTTCAATACATCTCATTATCAACAAATGAATGCAAAAGATATCATAGTAAACTTAGTGTATTAGAGATATAGTAAAGAATGCTGAAGCACTGAGAGAGAAATTATGGTATAGCCCTTGACTCTGAATTAAATAAAATTAAGCTAAATGTAATTTCTTATGGTGCATTTTAGTCAAAATCTGTGAAACTACTATAGTAATCTATGTCTTAGCTCTTACAATTAAATTAAAAAGTCCATGTTTTGACATGTTACCACATTTTACTTGGTAAGTTTCTGTTGAGACCAGACTATTTTACTCAACTAAGGAAAAAAATATCAAAATAGTTATGTCCTTTGTGTTCTATACTGTGACAGAACAGGAGAGTTTAACTTTTCTTGGAAACACTAGTGTATACTTCTGTCCTTCCTATAGAAACTGAGCTGTTTGTGATGAATGTGCTCCTCACGTGAAGAGCTGCATACTAAGTTCCAGAACTGTATTGTTCATTTTTTTGGTCAGATATCACAACTGACTTGGCAGCTGAGCTTGAGGTTACCATTAAGTTGAATTATGAAAGCCCACCACTATCCATTGTAACCCGTTTGGATGCTGCAGGTGTCAACAGAAATAAAACGGGGATACGATAGGTACCCCTACTTTTGCATTCATTAAAACTTTGAGAGTGGCACTAATTCCTTCCATTCCATTTGGGGTTCAGTATGCTTCATGTTAATGATATTGCTCTCCAGGGGAGGCGGCACAGTTTTTAGGGATTCTACTTAGTCTTGTACTCCACAAATCAGAGAAATAATGTGAAGGAAGCTTCTGCCAAGTGCTATGATGTATGGATTCTGAGAACAGGCAAATGATACCAAGGTAAATTTGAAGATATTTGTTTAGTATGAGATGATCTTGGGCTGGCCAGGACACCATTTATCATCTGGCTTCTATCACTCCCACTCAAGCAGAAATTCAAAGTAGCATTTTGGATTCCTTGTTACTAGTGTCATCTTAGATTCTGGATCCAACAGCCCTCCAAAGTATAGACAGTCTCCTTTTCCAGGTAAATGGGAAATGATCAGAGAGCTCTTTGGAGAAAGAGTAAGGGGATGTTTATTTTATATTATAATAGTGGTATTGCTATATCCTTCCTCAAGGGGATTCAGCATTTCCTTTAATCAATGGATTTTGGATCCGTGCATTGTCATACATCTGGAACTTGGATAAAAAACTATAACTTTCCATTTTGGTGGCTGACATCAGCCTTCCGCTTGGCAGCACACTTTTTTTTTTTTAATGCAAGTTACATAACCCCTATCATCTGTGCTCAGAACAGTATGATCTCAATCATCCCACAAACCTCTGAGGGTCAAGGCACTCTGATTGCTACTCTGATCTTGCTCCCCATTATAGAATTTCATCTACCTTGCCTTTGATGGTTATGTACTGCTAGCTGGCCTTTGGTATCCCAGAATTCTGGGAAAGGAATGCTCAGTTCTTTCTGCTTGTACCAGCCTGCTCAGGAATCTGCTACTGAGTTTCATAAAGATGCCTGTGCATCTCCTCTACTCCCTCCACTTCCACCATTCCTTACTTACTTAAAAGAGAACATTCTTGTCAGGAGCCGCGTTAGGCATTACTGACAAAATGGAGGCACGGCCCCAACCCCCTCTCCTCATCCCGCAGGCACGGTCCCAGGATGAAGGAGTTAGGTCTTGTGATTCTGACTTGTCCTTTCCTTCCTCCGGTTGAGCTGGCTGGAAAGAATGTTATAATCCATAACGTTAACTATTGACATTTGTTCAAGGATCTTTACAAAGAATGTTCCAGGATGAGCACATAGGCTGCAGCCTGAGGCCATAGGAAACATTGTTATCTGAAACCTGCTTGTAAGGGAAATGTTTATGGCAAAACAAGTTTGCTGAGTTTAGGGGTTAGGAATAATTAGGAATAGTCAGAAGCTAAAAGTTTAAGGTATGTTGTAGTGTTGGCATATTTTACTATAGCTTATGGAAAGTAGGTATTTTAGAGATACTAATAGCTAAAAGCCTTTTTAGGAGATGATGAGCTTAAGTTACTAGGGAATAGCAGGATTTAGAGAGATAAGAAATAAACTGAGGAATGTGATATACAGCCCAGAGACAAACTTGAGTTACAATGTAATCACAAGGACACTTAAGAGGGAACTCTGAAGGACAACAATGATTTATGGGGACAGTAAATCTAGGTGAGGGGAAACTGAAGATGTCATACCTTGGACCTAATGCTTTTGTAAAAGTATAAAAGAAAACCTGATGCTTAAAATCAACACACAGCCCAGTGCTTTGAGCGAGAGACTGCATCATTTTCTCCATCGACCCGTTCATCCCTTCAGGGCGATTCTCTGGCTGCCGGAGCTGAACTCCGGCACATTCTATAAATGCTCCTGAGGAAAACAAGTGGATGGTGAGGTGGTGTGTCTTCTGATTTTACACAATAAATTCACCTTAATTTTTTCACACCTCTGAGCCCTCAGAATTCTTCAATGTTCTATCAAGGCACTTTACCTCATTTACAATAGAGTATCATTGTTCACAAACTTCAAAAGGATTATCCCAGCATGGTTTTATAACTGGTTCCAGGTGTCCCTGCCAAGTTATTAAACCCTGTGTCAAAGTTGAATGTTCTCAAATTATTAAATTCTTCCCTTTCCAGTCTTATGTTCTTCCTCTTCTGGTCAAACGTATGTCCTCAAGTTCTTGTGTGTATGTTTAGCAGTGTTCTACTGTTTCTCTGGGGCGTTTACTATTCCCATCTAGACTTGGACACACATCCTCATGAGAAGGTTGTGCCAATGCTCGTCTTGTTTGAAAGTGAAAGTGTTAGTCGCCCAGTCGTGTCTGACTCTTTGCAACCCCATGGACTGTAGCCCACCAGGCTCCTCTGTTCATGAAATTCTCCAGGCAAGATTACTGGAGTGGATTGTCATTACCTTCTCCAGGGGATCTTCCTGACTCGGGGATCGAGCCCGGGTCTTCTGCATTGCAGGTAGATTCTTTACAGTCTAAGCCAGGCGGGAAGCCCCTCATCTTGTGTTTTGTGGTATACAGACAATAAATGGTGTGGAAAGAAATATTTTGGAAGACAAGCAGCAATTTGTGAGGAATCTGCTACAGGCGAAAGGTTTGCAGTGTTTCCAAACAAGAGAGACTGTTTTCCTTGGGTAGAATAGGTGCTTGTGACAGCCCATGGAGTCAAGGGAACAATACAGTATGCAGTTTTGAGTTTCTCAGGATTGTCCACCCAAAGTCTCCACCATAGATTTCAAGGTCTTACTCTTTTCCTATGAAGATATTGACTTAAAAACTGGAAACCTGGTGAAGAAATGATACCATATGCTTTGTATCTCTCTCTTCCTTACATCTAGGCCTGATTTCTAGCATAATCTGCCTGTGACATAGAAAGCAAAAGTGAAGTCGCTCAGTCGTGTCCAACTCTTTGAGACTCCATGGACTGTAGCCCACCAGGCTCCTCCATCCATGGGATTTTCCAGGCAAGAATACTGGAGTGGGTTTCCAGACATAGGGATCTCACTAAACATGACCATCACTGTAGAAATTTTATTTTCAGTGTTCCTGGAGTTGATGGTGATTAACAAGTCCCTGACAGATTCGTTCTTCAAACCTCTAAAGCAGTTGAATTTTTTCAGTTCCCATCGAGCCCATTCTGTTTAAGTGCCGATGGTACTATATATTCTATCACTTCATATTGCAGGGGCACTTCCCCTTACCATAAACAAGAATCTTAGTAATTGTGATTCTTGTTACATTACTCTCTCTTTTTTTTCCCCCCCTTTGGTTTGTATTTGAGTTAACAAAATTCTCAGTCAGATTAATTGGATTTTTCACACAAAAATAAGAATCAGGTAGAATGTTTGCATATTAATCCCAATTCTTCCCACAACATAGTTGTCTGAATTAGAGATGAAAATACCTGCCTTGCATGCTTCCATTTCACACTCTTCCATCTAAGACAGATTCTGCTAATAGATCAGGGTGTTTTGTTTCCACTGTTTCCAGTTATGGCCTCAGCTTCCTTCTTAACATAATGCTTTGGGATCTTAGTTGGAATATGGATACATAATACAATTGTTATTTCTGAAATCATTTTACATAGAAAACTTTTATCTTTCTTTTTCTTCCTTCTCTTTTCCATAATTTCTAAAGATGGAAATAACAGATGCTTCTCTCAGGAATTCTATCTGATTATTCTAATATTTAAGGGCAATAGCTTCTGAGAAAATAAAATATATTCTACATTTTATTAGCCATAATAAATTTATTTAGTAATGTATTCTATAGCTCCCTATTCAAACATTTCTAAACTAGAAATATTGATATAGCAATTCTTAAATTGACTGAACTGACTACAGTAATGCAATTTTTTTTTTATTATTTGTAAAATCATATAAAAGTCTGGGTTACGTGTAAATAAGCTGGGTTATTTAAGCTCGATTAAAATTTCAATAAAGTCTAAAATTACTTTTGAAAGATCTCTTTTAAATGCTAAATGGCAATTCGCATTATCTTTTATGAGGATATAAATATTTTTAGAAATAAAAATTTGCCTTCAAGTCGCAAATATGTTTTATATAAGTCCTTGTTTAGTTTCACTGCAGATGTCATGAGAGATTTTTTGAAGCCTATAAAACACTCAGTAATGTTTTTAACATGGAAAGATATACAAGTTTGATAACAGAAGGGTATATGTGAAAAAATAATAGAAATTTGTGGGACCCAGGTCAGTAGACTAATGGGGTTATACAATCTCCAAGTCAGGAATTCAGGAATCATTGCACGGAATTAAGACCCCTTTCCTGAACTTTTGCACAGCTTCCAGAAACATAAACTTTGGACATACTTGGAATGTTCTCTAACTGCTCTCAGTTACATAAGTTCAAGCCGAGTAAGAGCCATGTCATGATTAGCACTTTTACTTAAGGTAATATTTTCTCTATTAAAATTATTACCAAAATGGAATTACAATGTGGAATAATGTTACTCTGAAAATTTTTCTTGTATAAGTTGTAAGATTTATTTCATATGTCTTGTGTGCCCACAATATTTCAGATATTATTTGTAAGGTTATTCAGGAAGAACAGATATACGAAGCCTCATCTTTAACTATTATTCAGAATAAAGCATCACACTCCAATAGACAACAGCCCTTAAGAATGAAAAAAGCAAGCAGTCAAAATCCATGTTTTAAAATATGTAACTTAAACTGCCATACCTATCATTTAACTTGAGGAATAATTTTCAAATACAAATAGGTGTTCAGTTTAAGTTGATTTTATTCATTTGTTCATCTGATTCTGTTCAGCCGTTCCTGGACAGTTTATTCTGTCCATGTGCACTTTGTTCATTATCACTTAAAACAGTGACAATATAAGAAAAATGTACACCGTTAAATAAATACTTTGACACATGCTTCCCAAAATACCATATTTTAATGAAAAAAAGACAATAAGATAAAATCAAAACAAAATCAATTTTAATGAATAAATTATATTTAAACCTGCTGATATTGTTTTGATTTAGAGACAAAGGCTCATAAATTATTGGGATGATTTTCTGTACATTTAAAGATTATTCTGAATTGCTGTAATGGATAGATTGTGATATTTCTGAGTTGGTTTCCTTTCTTTTTAGTAAGAAAATTAAATTTTTTACTTTGCTCACAAACCATTAAAACTGATTTGGAAATTTATCATTGGGTCGATGGATAAATTCTGAGAAAGTAACTTTAAATGTCATTGCAAGAAATTCTTTAGTCGATGCATTTCAGATCTTGTTTTATTTGTACTGAGCTTAGTCTGTACTGTCATATAATTACAATGAGTA
Source organism: Giraffa tippelskirchi (assembly GCF_054371585.1). NCBI lineage: Eukaryota > Metazoa > Chordata > Mammalia > Artiodactyla > Giraffidae > Giraffa > Giraffa tippelskirchi. Next base: position 71,339,389 of record NC_137277.1, read on the forward strand.
TGGTGACCCTTCTTGTGTCATTGTTGTGAAAACTATTTGGTTTATGAGCTCCTTTTACCTAACGAAAAGTCATTCAGGAATGAAATAGTGCAAGAGAAACTTCTGAGCTGTCTAGGCATGAGGTTTACTCTCCCTAATTCCTGAGATACTGAAAGGGCACTCAGTGCAGTTCAGTCACTCAATCATGTCTGACTCTTTGCAACCCCGTGGACTGCAGCATGCCCAGCCTCCCTCTCCATCACCAACTCCCAGAGCTTACTCAAACTCACGTCCATTGAGGTGGTGATGCCATCCAACCATTTCATCCTGTCTTGTCCCCTTCTCCTCCTGCCTTCAATCTTTCCCAGCATCAGGGTCTTTTCAAATGAGTCAGCTCTTCGCATCAGGTGGCCAAAGTTTTGGGGTTTCAGCTTCAACATCAGTCTTTCCAATGAACACCCAGGACTGATTTCCTTTAGGATGGACTGGTTGGATCTCCTTGCAGTCCAAGGAACTCTCAAGAGTCTTCTCCAACACCACAGTTCTAAAAGAGCACTAAGCCTACCTAAATAATGATGAAACTTCTTAAGAAGGAGCCAAGGAACCCTTCCAAGAACTGTTTCTTCAGATGGAAGAAAATGGACGAAACCCTCAAAGATGAAGAGATACCACATATGAGACACATGATCCTGCTTTTAGATATTCTCTGAGGTTATTTGAAAAACAGACACTTGGGCTTCCCTGGTGGCTCAGATGATACAGAATCCACCTGTAATATGGGAGACCTAGGTTCCATCCCTGGGTTGGTAAGATCCTCTGGAAAAGGTAATGGCTATCAGCTCCAGTATTCCTTTTTTTTTGATTAGTTTATTTTAATTGCAGGATAGGATAATTTTTTTTACAATATTGTGGTGGTTTTTGCCATACATGTGTCTCCCCATCCTGAAACCCTTCCCACCTCCCTCCCCACCCCATCTCTCTGGGTTGTCACAGAGCACCAGCTTTGAGTGCCCTGCTTCATGCATTGAATTTGCACTGGTCATCTATTTTACATATGGTAATATACACGTTTCAGTGCTATTCTCTCAACATCATCCCATCCTTCCCCTTTCCCACATAGTCCAAAAATTTGCTCTTTACATCTGTGTCTCTTTTGCTGCTTGGCATATAGGATCGTAGTTACTATCTTTCTAAATTCCATATGTATGTGTTAATATACTGTAATGGTGTTTCTCTTTCTGACTTACTTCACTCTGTATAATAAGCTCCAATTTTGTCCACCTCATTAGAACTGACTCAAATGCATCTTTTTAATAGCTGAGTAATATTTCATTGTATATATGTACCACAACTTCCTTATCCATTCACCTGCCAATGGACATCTAGGTTGCTTCCATGTCCTAAAGTCCAATATTTTTGCCTAGAGAATTCCGTGGACAGAGGAGCCTGGTGGGATGAAGTCTATGGGGTTGCAAAGAGTCAGACATGATTGAGTGACGTTTTCTTTCTTTCTTCGAGCAAACAGAGCCGACCTCTGGTTTAATAGGTTAGTAACAAAGGGACATGGAAGGGAATTCCCAAACCTTACCTTAAATCCTTAGAAGTAATCTTAAAGTGCTAAAAGGGATCAGAAGGGCCATAAGAAACTATTTTAATGAACTAAGATTGTAAATAAGATTCCAGGTGATCTAGAAAGTACAGACTTAGAATCTGTTTGAGTAATCCATTTTGACCTTCAAAAACTTCAGCAAATTTGTTAGGAGAGATGATCTTGGGTGGCCTCAGCCTGCAACAGCTTGGAGCAGGGCTTACGTTCCCAACCAGAGATTAAGGCTGGGTTGTGGTGGTGAGAGCACCAGATCCTAGTCACTAGACCAGTGTCAGTGACAAGGGCCCTGCCTTTGTCTTTGCAGAAAAGAATCTCCCCAAAGACAGAAAGTACTGAAGCAAATAAAATAATTATTAACAGGAAAAAGAGTACAATATGTATGGATAGACACAAGGGAAGGATCAGAGGGACAGTCCTCGAGTTGCTCCTGTGCGGCAGTTTAAATCAATTATATGAGGCATTTCTTCCAGTTTTCTTTTGGCCAATCATTATTATTTGCTCGTTCACAGTCCATATTTGGTATATCTTAGGATCCTTCCATGTGTGTGCACACATCTCTTAGCTAAGATGGATCCTATTGAAGAGGCATCTGGGTAGAGCGTCCCTTGACATTTCTTGCCCTTTGGCCTACAAGGGGACTTTTTTGGGTGTGTGTGGTGAGAGAGGTCTCCTAATTTCAGGAAAAGAAATATGTGGACTGGGCAGGGCCTAGCCTCGTCCATTAATTGTCCTGCTGCTGCTACTAAATCGCTTCAGTCGTGTCCGACTCTGTGCGACCTCAGAGACGACAGCCCACCAGGCTCCCCCCATCCCTGGGATTCTCCAGGCAAGAATACTGGAGTGGGTTGCCATTTCCTTCTCCAATGCATGAAAGTGAAAAGTGAAAGTGAAGTCGCTCAGTTGTGTCCGACTCTTAGCGACCCCATGGACTGCAGGCTACCAGGCTCCTCCATCCATGAGATTTTCCAGGCAAGAGTAATGGAGTGGGGTGCCATTGCCTTCTATTCTTGTCTTAGAGTTTCGATCCACAGGGAATGAATCTTGAGCAGAGCCATCTGCTTCCTGCCTCAGAGTGTGGTGCAAGTAACATTGTAAAAACACAGTTGTCACTTTTATTCTCAAAATTCACACTGACCGACATTGTGGAACATAAAACAGATTTGGGAATAGAAACTAGGGACATTTCTCGGAAAGATGGGCTCAATAAAGGACAGAAATAGTATGGACCTAACAGAAGCAGAAGATATTAAGAAGAGGTGACAAGAATACACAGAAGAACTGAACAAAAAAGATCTTCACGACCCAGATAATCAAGATGCTGTGATCACTCACCTAGAGCCAGAATTCCTGGAATGTGATGTCAAGTGGGCTTTAGGAAGCATCACTATAAACAAAGCTAGTGGAGGTGATGGAATTCCAGTTGAGCTATTTCAAATCCTAAAAGATGCTGCTGTGAAAATGCTGCACTCAATATGTCAGCAAATTTGGAAAACTCAGTACTGGCCACAGGACTGGAAAAGGTCAGTTTTCATTTCAATCCCAAAGAAAGGCAATGCCAAAGAATGCTCAAACTACCACACAATTGCACTCATCTCACACGCTAGCAAAGTAATGCTCAAAATTCTCCAAGCCAGGCTTCAAAAGTATGTGAATTACTCAGCCATTAAAAAAAATACATTTGAATCGGTTCTACTGAGATGGATGAAACTGGAGCCCATTATACAGAGTGAAGTAAGCCAGAAAGAAAAACAACAATACAGTATACTAATGCATATATATGGAATTTGATAGATGGTAATGATAACCCTATATGCGAGACAGAATAAGAGACACAGATGCATAGAACAATTTTATGGACTCTGAGGGAGAAGGTGAGGGTGGGACGTTCTGGGAGAATAGCATTGAAACATGTATATTATCATATGTGAAACAGAACACCATTCCATGTTCGATGCATGAGACAAGGGCTCAGGGCCGGGGCAATGGGATGACCCAGAGGGATGGGATGGGGAGGGAGGTGGGTGGGGGGTCCAGGAAGGGGAACACATGTAAACCCATGGCTGATTCATGTCAATGTATGGCAAAAACTATTACAATATTGTAAAGTAATTAGTCCCCAACTAAAATAAATAAATTTATAAAAAAAAAAAAAAGTATGTGAACTGTGAACTACTAGATGTTCAAGCTGGATTTAGAAAAGGCAGAGGATCCAGAGATCAAATTCCCAACATCCATTGGATCATCAAAAAAGCAAGAGAGTTCCAGAAAAACATCTATTTCTCCTTTATTTACTATGCCAAAGATTTGACTGTGTGGATCACTGCAAACTGGAAAATTCTTAAAAAGATGGGAATACCAGACCACGTGACCTGCCTTGTGAGAAATCTGTATGCAGGTCAGGAAGCAACAGTTAGAACTGGACATGGAATAACAGAGTGGTTCCAAATCAGGAAAGGAGTACGTCAAGGCTGTATGTTGTCACCCTGCTTATTTAACTTATATGCGGAGTACATCATGACAAATGCAGGGCTGCAAGAAGCACAAGCTGGAATCAAGATTGCCAGGAGAAATATCAATAACCTGAGATATGCAGATGACACCACCCTTATGGCAGAAAGTGAAGAAGACTTAAAGAGCCTCTTGATGAAAGTGAAAGGACAGAGTGAAAAAGTTGGCTTAAAGCTCAACATTCAGAAAATTAAGATCAGGGCATCCGGTACCATCACTTCATGGGAAATAGATGGGGAAACAGTGGTAACAGTGACAGAGTTTAATTTTTTGGTCTCCAAAATCACTGCCGATGGTGACTGCAGCCATGAAATTAAAAGATGCTTGCTCCTTGGAAGGAAAGTTATGACCAACCTAGACAGAATATTAAAAAGCAGAGACATTACTTTGCCAACAAAGGTCCGTCTAGTCAAGACTATGGTTTTTCCAGTAGTCATGTATGGATGTGAGAGTTGGACTATAAAGAAAGCTGAGCACCAAAGAATTAATGCTTTTGAACTGTGGTGTTGGAGGAGACTCTTGAGAGTTCCCTGGACTGCAAGGAGATCAAACCAGTCAATCCCAAAGAAAATCAGCCCTGGGTATTCATTGGAAGGACTGAAACTAAGCTGAAATGCCGATATTTTGGCCACCTGATGCGAAGAACTGACTCATTGGAAAAGACCATGATGTTGGAAAAGATTGAAGGCAGGAGGAGAAGGGGAGACAGAGGATGAGATGGTTGGATGGCATTACCGACTGAATGGACATGAGTTTGGGTAAGCTCTGGGAGTTGGTGATGGACAAGGAGGCCTGGCGTGCTGCAATCCATGGGTTCACAGAGAGTCGGACATGACTGAGCGACTGAACTGAACTGGAGTCAGGATAATTTCTGGAAGTTCAACATCACGTTTTCTCTCTACTGTCTCCTGTCTTCCTCTTAGAAATCATATTTCTTTCTGTTACAGAGCTGAACAGGCGCTCCTTGCTGGTTCAGTCAGTCTTGGAAGAGTCAGATATTATTACTGGGATAGTAGAGGAAAGGCACTCAAGCCAAAACTCAGCAGTGTAAGCATGTGTTTCTAAATTTCCTGTTACATAATCCTCTGTAGATAACTTCGTATACCCTCCATTCTTCTAACCAGTTCTTCAAACTTCATATTTATTGTGTGGCCTGTTTCCACCTTCACCCTCCATATTTTCTAGTATATTCTGTTCTACTTAAGATAACAAGAACTGTTCCCATCTGCCACATTCAAGAGTTGAGCTTAAAGTGAGAGAAGTTATGGGAAAGAATAACAATGAAGTAGACTGATGGGGAAGATGGATGATTCAATTCCCATGTATCAAACTGTGTGTCTAAGGTCAATTAAAGTAACTATGAAAGAATTATCTCTGGAAGTTCATATTCAAATCAAATACTATGTGAGAAACTATGAGTACCACTATCTGCATAACTCTGTGCCTAATGATTAAAAATACATTTTTTTTTTCTTTTTGGCTGGTATTATAAAAGCATTAGGAAAAGAGTTAAGGTAAATAGCTTAAAGTTTTTAGTGGAATTTGAATTTCTACAATGTTAGTTAGGTCTTCCTGCTACCAATGTAACTAGGACCCTATGGAGCCTTTCAGGGACAGAATCCTCCCCCATATACTCTGCTTTAGCTACTCTCTGAGGTGCCTAGATAATAGTATTTGATACATATTTCCTGAGTTTTTCAGATGCTAAACTCACCAGGAATCAGAAGAAATTAGCTACTTGATAATCATGAGCATGTAGGCCCCAGACTTTCTGGCACTTAAGTATCGATCACCATCAACCAATCAGAACATTGTGTACCAGCTGAGCTGATGGGCTTCCCTGGTAGCTCAGCTGGTGAAGAATCCACCTGCAATGCAAGAGACCTGGGTTCGATCCCTGAGTTGGGAAGATCCCTTCGAAAAGGGAAAGGCTACCCACTCCAGTATTCTGGCCTGGAGAATTCCATGGACTGTATAGTCCAGACACTGTAATGTCACTCAGACACGACTGAGTGACATTCACTTTCAGCTGAGCTGATCGCAATCCTGGGATCATTCTTTAAACTTGTCTCTAAAAATGATTTGCTGAAACCCTTTGGGGAGTTTGAGATTTTGAGGGCATGAGCCACCTTTCATGGACCTACAATAAACCTTTCCTGCTCCAAACTCTAACATTTCCATATGTTTTCCTAAACTGTATGCCTGACACATAAAATTGAGTTCAGTAACATCAATATGTGATAGAAATGTTATACTGACAAGAAAATTATGGCTAGATATCAGTTCAGTTCAGTCGCGCAGTCGTGTCCGACTCTGCGACCCCGTGAATTGCAGCACACCAGGCCTCCCTGTTCATCACCAACTCCCGGAGTCTACCCAAACCCATGTTCATCGAGTCAGTGATGCCATCCAACCATCTCATCCTCTGTCGTCCCCTTCTCCTTCTGCCCCCAATCCTACCCAGCATTAGGGTCTTTTCCAATGAGTCAACTCTTCGCATGAGGTGGCCAAAGCATTGGGCTTTCAGCTTCAACATCAGTCCTTCCAATGAACACCCAGGATTGATCTCCTTTCGGATGGATTGATTGGATCTCCTTGCAGTCCAAGGGACTCTCAAGAGTCTTCTCCAACACCACAGTTCAAAAGCATCAATTCTTCAGCGCTCAGCTTTCTTCACCGTCCAACTCTCACATCCATACATAACCACTGGAAAAACCATAGCCTTGACTAGACGGACTTTTGTTGGCAAAGTAATGTCTCTTCTTTTAAACATGCTATCTATGTTGGTCATAACCTTCCTTCCAAGGAGTAAACATCTTTTAATTTCATGGCTGCAATCACCATCAGCAGTGATTTTGAAGCCCCACAAAATAAAATCTGACACTGTTCTCACTGTTTCCCCATCTATTTCCCATGAAGTGATGGGACCAGATGCCATGATCTTAGTTTTCTGAATGTTGAGCTTTAAGCCAACTTTTTCACTCTCCTCTTTCACTTTCATCAAGAGGCTCTTTAGTTCTTCTTCACTTTCTGTCATAAGGGTGGTGTCATCTGCATATCTGAGGTTATTGATTTTCTCCTGGCAATCTTGATTCCAGCTTGTGTTTCTTCCAGCCCAGCGTTTCTCATGATGTACTCTGCATAGAAGTTAAATAAGCAGGGTGACAATATACAGCCTCGACGTACTCCTTTTCCTATTTGGAACCAGTCTCTTGTTCCATGTCCAGTTCTAACTGTTGCTTCCTGACCTGCATACATGTTTCTCAAGAGACAGGTCAGATGGTCTGGTATTTCCATACACAAAATAATCTTATCAAATTTTAGATTAAATGTTAAATTATTGTGTAATAGCTATCAACAGTACCTAAGAATAGAAAAAGGCATACTATTTTTTCCATGTTTCTGTCCTTAAAGTTATTTCTCTACTTTAATCCTTGATGTACTCCTTTTCCTATTTGGAACCAGTCTGCTGTTCCACGTCCAGTTCTAACTGTTCTTCCCTGACCTGCATACAGACTTTTCCACAAGGCAGGTCACGTGGTCTGGTATTCCTATCCCTTTCAGAATTTTCTACAGTTTATTGTGATCCACACAGTCAAAGGTTTTGGCATAGTCAATAAAGCAGAGGTAGATATTTTTCTGGAACTCTCTTGCTTTTACAATGATCCAGCAAATGTTGGCAATTTGATCTCTGGATCCTCTGCTTTTTCTAAATTCTGCTTGAACATCTGGAAGTTCATAGTTCACGTATTGCTGAAGCCTGGCTTGGAGAATTTTGAGCATTACTTTACTAGCATGTGAGATGAGTGCAATTGTGCAGCAGTCTGAGCATTCTTTGGTATTTCCTTTCTTTAGGATTGGAATGAAAACTGACCTTTTCCAGTCCTGTGGCCACTGCTGAGTACCCCAAATTTGCCTGGTGCTGTTAAGAGCAATATTGCATAGGAACCTAGAATGTTAGGTCCATTAATCAAGGCAAACTGGAAGTGGTCAAACAGGAGACGGCAAGAGTGAGTGTCGATATTTTAGGAATCAGTGAACTGAAATGTACTGCCATGGGTGAATTTAACTCAGATGATCAGTATATCTACTCCTATGAGCAAGAATCCCTTAGAAGAAATGGAGTAGCTATCATAGTCAACAAAAGAGTCCAAAATGCAGTACTTGGATGCAATTTCAAAAACAACAGAATGATCTCTGTTTGTTTCCAAGGCAGACCATTCAATATCACAGTAATCCTACTCTATGCCCTGACCAGTAATGCTGAAGAATCTGAAGTTGAATGGTTCTATGAAGATCTACAAGATCTTCTAGAACTAACACCCAAAAAAGATGTCCTTTTCATTATAGGGGACTGGAATGCAAAAGTAGGAAGTCAAGAAATATCTGGAGTAACAGGCAAATTTGGCCTGGGAGTACAGAATGAATCAGGGGAAAGGCTAATAGTTTTGTCAAGAGATCACACTAGTCATAGCAAACACCTTCTTCCAACAACACAAGAGAAGACTCTACACATGGACATCACCAGATGGTCAACATCGAAATGAGATTGATTATATTCTTTTCAACTGAAGATGGATAAGCTCTATACAGTCAGCCAAAACAAGATGGGGAGCTGACTGTAGCTCAGATCATGAACTCCTTATTGCCAAATTCAAACTTAAATGTAAGAAAGTAGTGAAAACCACTGGACCATTTAGGTATGACCTAAATCAAATCCCTAATGATTATACAGTAGAAGTGAGAAATAGATTTAAGGAACTAGATCTGATAGACAGAGTGCCTGATGAACTATGGACAGAAATTCCTGATATTGTACAGGAGACAAAGATCAAGACCATACCCAAGAAAAAGAAATGCAAAAAAGCAAAATGGTTGTCTAATGAAGCCTTACAAATGCTGTGAAAATAAGTGAAGCAAAAAGCAAAGGAAAAAAGGAAAGATATACCCATTTGAATGCAGAGTTCCCAAGAATAGCAAGGAGAGATAAGAAAGCCTTCCTCAGTGATCAGTGCAGAGAAATAGAGGAAAACAATAGAATGGGAAAAACTAGAGATATCTTTAAGAAAATTAGAGATATCAAGGGAACATTCCATGCAAAGATGGGCACAATAAAGGACAGAAATGATATAGACCTAAAAGAAGCAGAAGATATGAAAAAGAGGTGGCAAGAATACACAGAAGAACTGTACAAAAAAGATCTTCACGACCCAGATAACCACGATGGTGTGATCACTTATCTAGAGCCAGCCATCCTAGAACGTGAAGTCAAGTGGGCCTTAGGAAGGAAGCATCACTACGAACAAAGCTACTGGAGGTGATGGAAATCCAGTTGAGCTATTTCAAATCTTAAAAGATGATGATGTGAAAGTGCTGCACTTAATATGCCAGCAAACAGTATTGTACAGACATTCTAAAAAGACCTCAAATGTCTATGTAATTGCCTGAATTATGTGCATTAAAAAACAGATTACTTTTTGTTTTTTTTGTTGTTGTTGCTGTTGGTTTTGTTCAAACTCATTTATTAAATCTTAAGTACTGTTAGGAATTTTATTTATAAAGAATCTTTATATAATATTCTGAAGTGCCTTTATGTTTAGGTTTTTGAGTTTGGTCCACTTCTCAGTGATAACATAATTGAGGAATAAAATTGTAAGTGCTCTTAAAAAATTTTAAAGAGTTTCAGGATTATCATCCCAAATATGACAAGTTACCTATGACAAGCCAGCTCCATCATGAAATAATCTGATAATGGGAGTAACAGTAGTTTTGACCAAAATTTTCCTCCTGGGTAAGAGTGACTGCTTATAACTTCCTTATTTATTTTAGAAAATGTCAATTCAATTGTCATAATGACCTCAAAGAAATTTGAAGTCACAGATTTCCCTCAAGATATAAAAAATAAATCATGCACCCACCTCTCAGTGACCAAATCAGACTCAATATTATTTCTCTTTGATTGGGAATTAATATAATTTACATTTAATGAAGAGATATTTTAGTGTGTCATAGTGTTAATTATTCCTGATAAGAATTCTGATTACCTAAGTAATTAAAAGCATTATAAATATAGTCTTGACTATTCTATGGAACTCACATCTTGTAAAAAAAGAGTCTTATTGTAATTAATTTTCATTGATTTCAAAAGACTAAGTATTCAATTCTACTTTCTTCTTAAATAGTTACTTAATGACAAGGTTGGTGCTATGGAGTGAACAAGCTCATTACTCTTTCCATTATACCATACCTCTGTGTCATATGTCATAGTTGGAGGCCTCCATGGAGGGCAGATTGCCTGGAAAAATATTATAAGGATATTCCATGACATAGTTGGCATTCACTGAATGTCTCTAGTACTCATAACAAAGTAACTAACATAACAAACGTTACTGTTTTTGTATATGAAAAACTGACTGGCTAGTCATCTGAATTGCTTTTTCAATTCAATTCAATTTAAATTTTTTTAACTTTATTTTATTGTTGATTAACAAAGTTGTGTTAGTTACAGGTATACATCAAAGTGATTCAGTCATACATATATACATGTATCTATTCTTTTTCAATTTCTTTGCCCATTTAGGTTGTACATAATATCGAGCAGAGTTCCTTACACTATAAAGTAGGTCCTTTTTAGTTATCCATTTTAAATATAACAGTGTGTACTTGTCAATCCTAAACTCCCTAACTATTCCTTCCCCCCATCCTCACCCATGGTAACCATAATCAATAATTTTTCAATTTAAAATTCAAAGTGTAGAGGGTACAAAAGATATAATTACATCATTTAACTGAACTGCTTCAAGATTATTCTTTTACAAAAATATTCCAAAAATATTTGGTCGCTAAATTTTAAATTACATCTTAAGCTTTAAATTATGCCATGAGAATATTCCTAGAATATACTGTCATTAATGGTTTAATATTACTAAGAGAATATTTTTGGAATGTGTGCATTTAAATAAAAATAAGAAGATGTCAAATTTAGTATTTGGGTCTCTTCTTTTTCCTCTATTTCTGTTTAGCTGAAACTTGGAGCAAAGTCAAGTATAACTTACTTGATAATTAACTTGACAAATAAGAATGTGGAGGTTTAGACAGTTTGCCAATCTTTCAAATGTATGGATGAAGATGAATTATTCAAATTGTCATAAGTAACATTAGGGGGTACAGAAGTGAATAGGGCATGATCCCTAGAATCATAATAGTAGAAGTCAAATAGGGAAGCTGGATAGCTACATAATTTGTTAGAAATCGTTTCCAATAGTATACAATGAAAATATTAAGTATTCAGAAAGAGGGAAGCAGGTAGAGAGAAAAAGTATACAAAATGGGGACTGTAAGTGTATTTGATGGATATGGAGGATTTTATCAGATACAAACATAGTATCAGGATCTTAGAGTTTAAAGAAATCTTTGTTGTCTAAATCACATTCCTAGTCAATACCACTACCCTACTCACTCATGGCTTTTTGGAATCTTTTAAAGAAAGTTTGTTAAAACTCTATGTATAGTAGATTTACCTCAAGTCACTATCGCAAAGTATTTGATTTTACCATGACTGTTCTCTTTGCACTACCTCCAACACATAGTCAGTTCTATTTACAATGTTTACTCATTTCTTTAAAAAAAAAATTGAGATGAACTCTGTTGTTAAATTTTCAATTTCAATGATTCTAATTCATACTTATGCACATTTTCCAGATTAATTATTGAAGTGTAGGAAGAGAGCTTAAGTTTAACTTGTTCATCAGTAAGATATATAGATATATTTTGATATATTCAGCTTGATCTGTAGTGACTCAATAATGCACCACTGAGATCAGTAAGGAGCAAGTCTTGGCACAGCTTGATTTTCCTTTCTTGAATTGGTTCCTTTACCAATCTTCTTTTAAAGATTTGTTTTAATCTTAAAAAGATTTAATGATTCATGTAAGTAGTGGAAATATTTAGATTAATATTTGATTCAGATACTTAGTATATAACCCTCACTAATACTTGTACTTTATTTCACAATTAACTTCTTAAATTTATACAGCCAATATACAAAACTTAGAAATCTGACCTTTTTTCAGAAGATTAAATATTGGTTACTACCTAATTAAATCCATCATAATAATTTAAATAACAAGTATATATTTATATGACTGACATATTTAAACACTTCCCACATATAAAATAACACAAATAGATAATTAGAGTAAATATATATTCCCTTCTCCAGTGGACCACGTTTTGTCAGAACTCTCTACCATGACCTGTCCATCTTGGGTGGCCCTACATGGCATGGCTCATAACTTCAATGAGTTAGACAAAGCTGTGGTCCATGTGATCAGATTGGTTAGTTTTCTGTGGTTATGGTTTTCAGCCTGCCTGCCCTCTGATGGAGAAGGATGAGAGGCTTATGGAAGCTTCCTGCAGGAGAGACTGACTGAGGGGGAAATTGGGTTTTGTTCTGATGGTCAGGGCCATGCTCAGTAAATCTTTAATCCAATTTTCTGTTGATGGATGCAGCTGTGTTCCCTCCCTGTTGTTTACCTGGGGCCAAACTATGGTGGAGGTAATGATGATAATGGCGACCTCCTTCTGGGTACTGGTGCTCACAAGGTTCTCTTTGTGCCCTCCAAGAGTCTGTTTCTCCAGTCCTGTGTAAGGTCTCACGACTCTATGGTGGGGTTAATGGCAATCTCCTCCAAGAGGGCTTATTCCATACCCAGGTCTGCTGCACCCAGAGCCCCTGCCCCTGTGTCAGTTCACTGCTGATCTTTACCTCTACAGGAGACACTCAAACACAGTTCTGTCTCAGCCTCTGTGGGGTCTCTGGGTCCTGGTGCACACAAGGTTTGTTTGAGCCCTCTGAGCATCTATCTCTGTGAGTATGGGGTTTGATTCCATACGTGATTTTGCCCTTACTACCATCTTGCTGGGGCTTCTGCTCCTGGATGTGGAGTATCTCCTCACATTTGCTCCAGCACTGTGAAGCCTGGAAAAAGTCAGTTTTCATTCCAATCCCAAAGAAAGGCAATGCCAAAGAATGCTCAAACTACTGCACAATTGCACTCATTTCACATGCTAGTAAAGTAATGCTCAAAATTCACCAAGCCAGGCTTCAATAGGACGTGAACCGTGAACTTCCAGTTATTCAAGCTGGTTTTAGAAAAGACAGAGGAACCTGAGATCAAATTGCCAACATCCACATGATCATCAAAAAAGCAAGAGAATTCCAGAAAAACATCTATTTCTGCTTTATTGACTATACCAAAAACCTTTGACTGCATGGATCACAGTAAACTGTGGAAAATTCTTAAAGAGATGGGAATATCAGACCACGTGACCTGCCTTGTGAGAAATCTGTATGCAGGTCAGGAAGCAACAGTTAGAACTGGACATGGAATAACAGCCTGGTTCCAAATCAGGAAAGGAGTATGACCAGGCTGTATATTGTCACCCCGCTTATTTAACTTATATGCAGAGTACATCATAAGAAATTCTGGACTGGATGAAGCACAAGCTGGAATCAAGATTGCCAGGAGAAATATCTATAACCTCAGATATGTAAATGACACCACCCTTATGGTAGAAAGCAAAGAAGAACTAAAGAGCCTCTTGATGAAAGTGAAAGAGGAGAGTGAAAAAGTTGGCTTAAAACTCAACATTCAGAGAACTAAGACCATGGCATCTGGTCCCATCACTTTATGGCAAATAGATGAAAAAACAGTGACAGACTCTATTTTGGGGGGCTCCAAAATCACTGCCAATGGTGACTGCAGCCATGAAATTAAAAGATGCTTGCTCCTTTGGAAGAAAAGTTATGACCAACCTAGACAGAATATTAAAAAGCAGAGACATTACTTTGCCAACAAAGGTCTGTCTAGTCAATGCTATGATTTTTCCAGTAGCCATATATGGATGTGAGAGTTGGACCGTAAAGAAAGCTGAGTGCTGAAGAATTGATGCTTTTGAGCTCTGATGTTGGAGAAGACTCTTGAGAGTTCCGTGGACTGTGAGGAAATCCAACCAGTCCATCCTAAAGGAAGTCAGTCCTGAATATTCATTGGAAGGACTCATGTGGAAGCTGAAACTCCAATATTTTGGCCACCTGATGTGGAGAACTGACTCATTGGAAAAGACCCTGATGCTGGGAAAGACTGAAGGCGGGAGGAGAAGGGGACGACAGAGGATGATATGTTTGGATGGCATCACCGACTCAATGGACATGAGTTTGAGTAAACTCCAGGAGTTGGTGATGGACAGGAAGCCCTGGCATGCTGCAGTCCATAGGGCTGCAAAGAGTTGGACACGACTGAGTGATGGAACTGAACTGAATTGAACTGAACAATACTATAGTGGAAATTTTAATGCTATCAGTAATATTCATTTATTTTACTTAGTTACTAGAGATTTGTTTTATACTTTCTAAATAGTAGAGTAATTCTTATTTTGACCAACCAGACTGAAAGTAAAGTAGAACACTGTCACTATTAATATGTTTAAAGTTTGGAATTTTGACCAATCATTATTTTTGCGACTGGATCAAACTTGAGCTGTAAATCTTCAAGTTAATCCTATTTTTGCTGATCAAGAACTTTTTAATATAGTTGCAAAGGGAGTAAAGAGAATTCCAAAAGTTAGGGAGCAAATACTAAACAGTGGGTTTCCAGCAAAGGAGGAATATGATCTGATTTCTGTTTTAAGAGATTGATCCTAGTTGCTGGGTGCTGAAACCAAAAAAAAAAAAAAAAAAAAAGAGAGAGAGAATTATTTCACTTAGAAAAGAGTAATAGTAGCAATGGGATAAAAGGAATCGTAGGTTGAAACCACATAAGACCCACAAAGATTGGGTCATAGAAAGATTTTTCAAGTTTTAGAAAAAAGAAAAGAGAAAAATTTAAGGGTCAGAGAGATAAGGGACAATTTGTAAGAAAAAGATAGTGAGCTAGAATAGAAATTAACTGTAATTATGATCATATATTCCCTTTCGGTGTTCATAACTTTTCCTATGTATTTCCTTTCTAACTGGTATTCCATATGTGACTTCATGCCAGCTCAAGCCGGCCCTGCATTTTTAAATCTTTGGTACTTGGAGGAAATTGCCATTAGATTGAAATATTTAATTCAAAAATCAATAATATTGAAGATTATTTTAAATTATTACCACAAATATATCCTATTTTCACTTTATGGTATAAATAACATTTTAAAGATTGAACTACCGTATCATTTTCTAAGGCCCCACTGTTTGTTATAATAAGACAACATAGGGAATATTTAGACATTTTTGCTACTGAAGTAAATAGTTTACAATGAATATCTCCATGATAAATTTGTTTCAAGTTTAATTATACATTTTACTGTATAATTGTATCAGTAATTAACTGATAAGTAAAAGTGCATAACATCTGATCAGCATTGTCAGCTGACAAAAGAATGTTTTTAAAAGAGATATACCAGTATAAAAGCTGGGAAAGTAGAAAGAAGTCAGAATAACTTCATTCTTTTACCAAAATATTTTGTGAATATATTAACATTTTTTAAAAACAAACTTTTCTCTTCTTACATTTGCTTGGTTCTAGCCTTATACCAATCCATGTAGTGCTACAGTGAATACCACAGCTCTTGGATACTTTTGACCAGTATATCTGTGGGTTAGAATCTGAGATGTGAGAGTTCTAAATTAAAAAGTACATATATGTATAATTTGGTTAGTTTCTTATTTCATGTGAACTCATTTTATATTTTCCTTTCAATCTGATATGGCCTGTAAGGTATGAATCTCTGACTTGCATTTGTGAACCACAGATCTAAAACTGGGACCTTTTGTATATAGAGACAGACAGTAGATATTTTGGGCTTGTTGGACAAATATAGCCTCTGTTGCAGCTATTCAGCTTTGCTATGGAAGTGTAAAATTAGCCACAGATACCACGTAAATGAATGAGTATAACTATGTTTCAATAAAACTTACTTATAAAAACAAGAAGCAAACTGAATTTGGCCAACTGACTGTAGTTTGTTGACTGCTTTTCTAAAGTACATATTTTGTGTCTCTGTTTTTCTTTCTTAAAAAAAGTGGATAATTATTATGGCTCACTGTTCAGGTCTTGTAAATTTTACATATCCTCAATATATAAATTGATAGATGAAAATTAGAAAAGTATACTCTAAATTATTATGATTGCTGTGTGAAAATGCCTGAATAGTAACATCAAGAAGCTACAGAAAACAGGACTTTATCAACTTATAACTTATTAATAGTCAAGGAAAATCAATCGTTTATCAGAATGTTTTGTTTTGTTGCAAAAATGTGTCTTTTTGCTTTACAAACATTTTTAAAGATTAAAATTTCAGATTGCAGTAAAAAATATTGTTATTTTCAAAAATATATTTCAAAAGAACAGATTGGCTCTTCTAGTAAGAAAGGTAGTTTCTGGTCAAGAAAGTAATATGTGTTTATAGTAAAATTTAAGGACACATTTGTAATTGATAAACAAATATTTTCAATGGGTTAAAAAAAGAAAAACAAGGATGATTGGCTCATTGATTTTTCACCTCAATGACGGAAAATCTGAATTATAAAGATATAAATCCATTTCCCTAGGACATAGAAAAAAGGACAAAATCTTGATTCTTAAACTCACAGACATTTAAATTGGAGAATTCTATCCTTTCATTTTACTTTATTTTTTTCTGAAATTGTCACTTATATTTTAGGAAACTACAAACCCAAGTCTTCAAAGGGTACAAATTATATTAACCTTAGAAACAGAAACAAGTAAATCTAAATATAGCCATTTAAGGAGCACCAAAATCGTTGAAAGAAAAATTCAGAAGTTATTTCAAGAACTATTGTTCCTACCAACACCCTTAGGTGATGGCAAAATTCAAATATTTCATGAATGTAGTCCTTTTTTATCTCTTAATTTTGTTTTTCTTTTTTAGAAACTTCTAATAGATGAAAGCATGAGAAGATCTTTCCAATTTTTGTGTGTGTGTGCTCACTAGCTCAGTTGTATCCGACTCCTTGTGACCATATGGACTGTAGTGCACCGGCTTCTCTGTTCATGGACTTTTCCAAGCAAGGATACCGAAGTGGGTTGCCATTAACTACCCAAGGGGATCTTCCCTACCGGGAGAAGGAACCAACATCTCTTGCATCTCCTGCATTGGCAGGCAGATTCTTCACCACTGCACTACCTGGGAAGCCTATTTCTATTTCTATTGTTGCCTTTGTACATTTCCTTCACTCAAATTCCATTCACTCATGGTAAGCTAGGTCAACAATTTACTATGATTATTTTGATCCCTTTTAATATATTTGCATAGACATGCATGCTCATATATCTACATTTTACATAAATTACACCATATTGTGTCATGGTCTGTGATAAACTCATTTATGTTAATAGGTGCTTAAGGTCTTTGCTTTTCAGTTAGTGAAAACAGATTTGGTAAGAAAAAAAAATCTATCTACCTATCTAGCTAGAGAAAAAAGTATCAATCTTATAACACAAATTTCTGAACTTTAATTTTAGTTTCAATGTTTTTATTTTTATGTTGTGGTTCATTTTCTTGGAATTTCTAGGAAGGCATTAATAACTTGAAAAAAATATCAGTTTATTTGGTATTGGTATTCTCTTGCCATTATATGTTATCTCATTTATTTTTTAATAATCTCATTGTATTGCCTAGAACTTGTATTATAACTTTTCTGTTGTAGTTTTTCAGTCACCAAGTCATGTCTGACTCTTCGAGACCCCATGGACAGCAGCATGCCAGGCTACCATGTCCCTCACCATCTTCCAGAATTTGCCCAAATTCATGTCCATTACATTGGTGATCCCATCCAACCATCTTATCCTCTATCACTCTCTTCTCCTTCTGCCTTCAATCTTTCCCAGCATCAGGGTCTTTTCGAATGAGTTGGCTCTGCGCATCAGGAGGCTAACTTTTTGTGACCCCCATGGACAATAACCTGCCAGGCTCCTCTGTCCATGGACTTCTCCAAGCAAGAATACCAGAGCAAGCTGCCATTCCCTTACCCAGGATATCTTCCTGACCCAAGGAAGCCTGGATATCCTGCATTGCAGGCAGATTCTTTACCATCTGAGCCACCAGGGAAGCCCAATATATTGATTTTCAAATTATTTTCCTTATAGATTATTATAAAATATTAAGAATAGTTCCCTATGGTATACAGTAGGTCCTTGCTGTTTATCTTTTTATACATAATATTGTGTATATGTTAATCCTAGCCTCCTAATTTACCCTGCTCCAAACCCATGTTTTCCCTGTAGTAACGATAAGTTTGGAGAAATCTCACTTTTAAAGTCCTTTCAAAAATCATCAGCTACTAAAATGTAGGACAAGCCACAGTCATAAAAGGGGAATGTCTGCTTAGATTAAGTGGGGAATAAGGTAGTTCTTGGAAACATAACAGAATCATTATTCAGCTTTTCTTTTTTCCTTTGTAAAAAATTAGTAAACAGAAACCTCAGTTAATTAGAGTTGGGAGATCAGAAGGGGGAGATCTCATGTCCTGTAAAAATAGCAGGGCCACACAGGAGCAATAGACTCCTCTTTCCTGACGAGAACTCAGCTAATGACAAACCATGGACTCTTGGTTTACTATAGCCTTCCCAACTTCCCTTTCTCCTTTATAGAAGTGTTCTTCCTTTGCTGTGTGGGGACATACATGTGGCTTTCTATGGTTGCAGACTCTGAATTGCAAGTTTGTGCTAATCCTGAATAAAACCATCTTTGCTGGAAAAGTATCTGGCAGATTGATTGTTTCAGGTCAACACCTTTGACAATAACTGATGTTTAAGGAGAGTTAGGGAGAAGTCATAGGGACCACTAGATAAATAGAGCTATGCCAAAATATCAAGAAGATAACTACACATGGGTATCACATCTGCAAAGACTGGAGAAGCCAGGCCAAGTTTCAGGACCTTCTCAAGTTACAGTTATTTTTTACAGAAATATGTACTTAACTTTACCATTATACTAAATTTAGATACATGCAATATAAACAAAATACTGAAAGGCCTGAAGCGCTCCTTTAGAATAGCACAATAGTTGGGGTCAAAGTTTAAATCCAAGCTCCAGCACTTTGTCAGTGAGCTCATTCAGGACAAGTTATTTCATCTCTCCCTAAGTTACAAGCACTTCCATTATAATGAAATTATGTAACTAAGTTATCCATAATTAAACAAGCAGCATGAACAGTACTGAATGTCCTATGCGTTTAACAGATTACTATTTTTCTTTGATTTTGCAAATATATCTCTAATTTTGTGGTATTTTACTAAACAAGAAAGATAACTTAAAAGTTATATTAAAAATAGAAGCAGATTGAATATATAGTGCCACCATAAAAAAGTTTTTACAATGCTAGTCAATTTGATGAACAAATTACAGAAAAAATATTACAGAGTAAAACATTATTTTTTACAGACAATATGGTTATTTGGTTGCAAAAACATTTGCACATTAAATGAAAAAAACTGGCAAAAAAAATTAAGCAAAAAGAAAAGAACATTAATAAGAGGTGTTCTGCATTGAACAAATATGTTCACGACTGAGTGACTAACACACATAGATATATAACTGAATAGCACTGGTGTACACATAAAATTTACACAACATTGTAAATCGACTGTAGCTCTTTTTTTTTTTTTTTTTTAAGTGGAGCTTCTGTGAGAGTGACTTCCTGATCTCAAATTACTTTTAGAATCCTGGCTTCTTCATTTTAAAAGGAAGACAAATAATATTATGCCACAGGGTAATTTTGATGATTAGTTCAGTTCAGTTCAGTTCAGTCGCTCAGTCGTGTCCGACTCTCTGTGACCTCATGAATTGCAGCACGCCAGGCCTCTCTGTCCATCACCAACTCCCAGAGTCTACCCAAACCCATGTTCATCAAGTCGGTGATGCCATCCAACCATCTCATCCTCTGTCGTCCCCTTCTCCTCCCGCCCCCAATCCTACCCAGCATTAGGGTCTTTTCCAATGAGTCAACCCTTCGCATGAGGTGGCCAAAGTATTGGAGCTTCAGCTTCAACATCAGATCTTCCAATGAACACCCAGGATTGACCTCTTTTAGGATGGATTGATTGGATCTCCTTGCAGTCCAAGGGACGCTCAAGAGTCTTCTCCAACACCACAGTTCAAAAGCATCAATTCTGCGGTGCTCAGCTTTCTTCACTGTCCAACTCTCACATCCATACATGACCACTGGAAAAACCATAGCCTTGACTAGACGGACTTTTGTTGGCAAAGTAATGTCTCTGCTTTTAAACATGCTATCTAGGTTGGCCATAACCTTCCTTCCAAGGAGTAAGCGTCTTTTAATTTCATGGCTGCAGTCACCATCAGCAGTGATTCTGGAGCCCAAAAAAGTAAAGTCTGACACTGTTTCCACTGTTTCCCCATCTATTTCCCATGAAGTGATGGGACCAGATGCCATGATCTTAGTTTTCTGAACGTTGAGCTTTAAGCCAACTTTTTCACTCTCCTCCTTCACCTTCATCAAGAGGCTCTTTAGTTCTTCTTCACTTTCTGCCATAAGGGTGGTGTCATCCGCATATCTGAGGTTATTGATATTTCTCCCGGCAATCTTGATTCCAGCTTGTGTTTCTTCCAGCCCAGCGTTTCTCATGATGTACTCTGCATATAAGTTAAACAGGCAGGGTGACAATATACAGCCTTGATGTACTCCTTTTCCTATTTGGAACCAGTCTGTTGTTCCATGTCCAGTTCTAACTGTTTGATGATTAAACAAGGTAAAATACATAAAACTTTAAGAAAAACACTATAAATATGTCAGTACACTTGTCAGTAAATGAACTACAATTTTAAAAGTCACTTTATTTAAGTCAATATTAAGAGGTAATAATTCTGTCATTTGTTTGGCATACTGGAAGATTTTCCATGACTTTCTTTAGTTCAGAAAATCAGTAATGTCATTTTTATTTCAACTTAAACCATTATAATGGCTAACTTGCATAGACTAGTGATTAAAAAAAGGGGGAGAGATTTGTACCTAATTAATTTACTACTCAAAATTAATTTTGTTCTTGCTAATTTTTTCCTTGCTCTTATGGTACCATTACATTTATATTAACGCATTTTGCACACGAGAGAGTTGGTGAAATTCCTCTTGGGCCTCGTATGATAGTGATACAAACATGTCATTCTGAACTTCTCAAGAGACACTGGAAAAATTGATGATTACATGGCAAAGTTTGTGACACCCTAGAGTATACATATTGGAAGAGGAGATTCATTTGGAACTTTACATAAGAGGTCTGAAATCACATCACTTGGGAAACTGATACTCATCATTAATTAATGGGGTGAAATCTTCAAGGCTGTTAAGTAACAGATTCAGGGAGAAAAAAGGGAGAGAGAGAGTAACCTAAAAGGACTCCAGAAGTAGGAATACATGAGAAAAAAATGTATTAGGCCATATTAGGTTGAAGAACAACAAAAAGTATTATGCCAGGTTATGATGTTTCCTTTTAACCACCAAAAAGACATTAGACCATGTTAACATTAATGATTCTAAAAATACTGCTTGTAGGTGAATCAGCATATGTACCTTTATAATGTATATTATCGTTCTCTCTCTTTCTTTCTCTCTCATCTCTCTCCTCCTCCCCTCTTTCTCAGTCTCTCTAAACATATTTATTTCTATATAGGTCCAGAATCACTATTCTTATTTGTAATACGCATTATGAGCAAATATTCTCACCATGAAATTAGTTTATTTAATTGAGAATAAAATCTCTGAGAGACTAAAATTTAGTATCAAGAAAATGAAGCATGACCAAGGCAAAATGTAAATATGAAAGAGTAATTTCTCTTCCACCAATGAGAAGGGAAAGCTATTCATTTGTTTTTTTTAATAAATTTATTTATTTTAGTTGGGGGCTAATTACTTTACAATATTGTAGTAGTTTTTGCCATACATTGACATGAATCAGCCATGGGTTTACATGTGTTCCCCTTCCTGGACCCCCCTCCCACCTTCCTCCCCATCCCATCCCTCTGGGTCATCCCATTGCCCCAGCCCTGAGCATTTGTCTCATGCATCGAACATGGAATGGTGTTCTCTTTCACATATGATAATATACATGTTTCAATGCTATTCTCCCAGAACGTCCCACCCGCACCTTCTCCCTCAGAGTCTATAAGACTGTTCTATGCATCTGTGTCTCTTATTCTGTCTCATATATAGGGTTATCATTACCATCTTTCAAATTCCATATATATGCATTAGTATACTGTATTGGTGTTTTTCTTTCTGGCTTACTTCACTCTGTATAATGGGCTCCAGTTTCATCCATCTCAATAGAACCGATTCAAATGTATTTTTTTTAATGGCTGAGTAATATTCCATTGTGTATATGTACCACAGCTTCCTTATCCATTCGTCTGCTGATGGACATCTAGGTTGCTTCCATGTCCTGGCTATTGTAAACAGTGCTGCGATGAACATTGGGGTACACGCGTCTCTTTCAATTCTGGTTTCCTCGGTGTGTATGCCCAGCAGTGGGACTGCTGGGTCATATGGCAGTTCTATTCCCAGTTTTTTAAGGAATCTCCACACTGTTCTCCACAGTGGCTGTACTAGTTTGCATTCCCACCAACAGTGTAAGAGGGTTCCCTTTTCTCCACACCCTCTCCAGCATTTATTGCTTGTAGACTTTTGGATAGCAGCCACTCTGACTGGTGTGAAATGGTACCTCATTGTGGTTTTGATTTGCATTTCTCTAATAATGAGTGATGTTGAACGTCTTTTCATGTGTTTGTTAGCCATCTGTATGTCTTCTTTGGAGAAATGTCTGTTTAGTTCTCTGGTCCATTTTTTGATTGGGTCGTTTATTTTTCTGGAATTCAGCTGCAGGAGTTGCTTGTATATTTTTGAGATTAATTGTTTGTCTGTTGCTTCGTTTGCTATTATTTTCTCCCATTCTGAAGGCTGTCTTTTCACCTTGCTTATAGTTTCCTTTGTTGTGCAAAAGCTTTTAATTTTAATTAGGTCCCATTTGTTTATTTTTGCTTTTATTTCCAATATTCTGGGAGGCGGGTCATGGAGGATCCTGCTGTGATTCATGTCAGAGTGTTTTGCCTATGTTTTCCTCTAGGAGTTTTATAGTTTCTGGTCTTACGTTTAGATCTTTAATCCATTTTGAGTTTATTTTGGTGTATGGTGTTAGAAAGTGTTCTAGTTTCATTCTTTTACAAGTGGTTGACCAGTTTTCCCAGCACCACTTGTTAAAGAGATTGTCTGTTCTCCATTGTATATTCTTGCCTCCTTTGTCGAAGATAAGGTGTCCATAGGTGCGTGGGTTTATCTCTGGGCTTTCTATTTTGTTCCATTGATCTATATTTCTGTCGTTGTGCCAGTACCATACTGTCTTGATGACTGTGGCTTTGTAGTAGAGCCTGAAGTCAGGCAGGTTGATTCCTCCAGTTCCATTCTTCTTTCTCAAGATTGCTTTGGCTATTTGAGGTTTCTTATATTTCCATACAAATTGTGAAATGATTTGTTCTAGTTCTGTGAAAAATACCATTGGTAGCTTGATAGGGATTGCATTGAATCTATAGATTGCTTTGGGTAGTATACTCATTTTCACTATATTAATTCTTTCAATCCATGTACATGGTATATTTCTCCATCTGTTTGTGTCCTCTTTGATTTCTTTCATCAGTGTTTTATAGTTTTGTATATATAAGTCTTTTGTTTCTTTAGGTAGATATATTCCTAAGTATTTTATTCTTTTTGTTGCAATGGTGAATGGTATTGTTTCCTTAATTTCTCTTTCTGTTTTCTCATTATTGGAGTATAGGAATGCAAGGGATTTCTGTGTGTTAACTTTATATCCTGAAACTTCACTATATTCATTGATTAGCTCTAGTAATTTTCTGGTAGAATCTTTAGGGTTTTCTATGTAGAGGATCATGTCATCTGCAAACAGTGAGAGTTTTACTTCTTCTTTTCCAATCTGGATTCCTTTTATTTCTTTTTCCGCTCTGATTGCTGTGGCCAAAACTTCCAAAACTATGTTGAATAGTAGTGGTGAAAGTGGGCATCCTTGCCTGGTCCTGATTTTAGGGTAAATGCTTTCAATTTTTCACCATTGAGGATAATGTTTGCTGTGGGTTTGCCATATATAGCTTTTATTATGTTGAGGTATGTTCCTTCTATTCCTGCTTTCTGGAGGGTTTTTATCATAAATGGATGCTGAATTTTGTCAAAGGCTTTTTCTGCATCTATTGAGATAATCATATGGTTTTTATCTTTCAATTTGTTAATGTGGTGTATTGCATTGATTGATTTGTGGATGTTAAAGAAACCTTGCATTCCTGGGATAAAGCCCACTTGGTCATGATGTATGATCTTTTTAATATGATGCTGGATTCTGTTTGCTAGAATTTTATTAAGGATTTTTGCATCTATGTTCATCAGTGATATTGGCCTGTAGTTTTCTTTTTTTGTGGCATCTTTGTCTGGTTTTGGAATTAGGGTGATGGTGGCCTCATAGAATGAGTTTGGAAGTTTACCATCTTCTGCAATTTTCTGGAAGAGTTTGAGTAGGATAGGTGTCACCTCTCCATGTAACTCAGTGAACCTCTGTGGGTATCCCTCACTGTGACCAGGAGGAGAAAAGGGGGACTCAAACGTGGAGAGAGCAGTCTAGCCAGTAAGCACTTCCGTCTGTGCTCTCCACAGTCTGGAACCCTCAGAGAGGTTCACAGAGATACATAGAGAGGGGGAAGGAAGGTAATAGAGGTGAGGAT
Organism: Giraffa tippelskirchi; assembly: GCF_054371585.1. Taxonomy (NCBI): domain Eukaryota; kingdom Metazoa; phylum Chordata; class Mammalia; order Artiodactyla; family Giraffidae; genus Giraffa; species Giraffa tippelskirchi. The sequence continues at coordinate 71,364,287 of NC_137277.1, forward strand.
GAGTAGAAAGGGAGGAATCAAGAAGGGAGTGAGAGATCTGGGCAGTATTCTGTTCCCAAAGAGTTCTCCGGTACCCAGAACACCCTGAGAGATTCACAGAATTGGGTTGAGAAGAGAAGGAGGAGGATGGGAGACAGAGGTTCCCTGGGGGGGAAGAAAGAGCGTCAATAGGGGGAGAGAGTAATCAAGCCAGTAATCACACTCCTGGGTAAAAATGGGTACTAAAGATTGTATTCTTAAATGTTCAAAATTGATATCAAATATGTAAAACAAAGATTAAAAATCTAGAGTAGAGGTTAGACTCTTATAAAAAATACAGTATAAAAAAAGAAAAAAGAAAAGAGCAAACAGTATAAAAAGGAAAAAAACAGTAAAACAGTAAAAAAAGTAAAACGGAAAAAAACAGTAAAAAAAGAAAACACAAAAAGTATAAGATACATGTATGCAGTTTGCTTTAAAAATAGGGTTTTTTTGTTTTGTTTTGTTTTTGCAAGGTAATAGTGGGTTATGAAAATGAAAATTAAAGGTGTAATAGAGGACTTAAAGAAAAAAGAAAGAAAAAAACATTAAAAAAAAATGGTAATGGTAAAAATATATATCCCGGACTTTCTCTGGAGCTGTTGTGAGCAGTGTGGGGTCTGTTCAGTTTCAGATAGATCCTTGTTCCTGCTTATACTTTTCAAGATCTATGGGCCCCTTTCAATGCAGTCGGTGTTAACTACAGGGATTTTAATCTGTTGGCCTGTCACTTCCAATGCGCTTCCCTCTGTTTATTTGGCTTCTGTTTGGAGGTCTCTTCAGTGTCTAATTTCCGCCCTGCCACAAAGGGGCAGAGGTGGTCTCTTTAGGTTCGCTTGTTCAGTCGTGCTGTGGGGAGGGAGGAACACTGCAAACCTATATCACTGGCGTGTGTGTGGAGAGCTCGCAGTGTCTCGGACGCACTGGGTTCGCCCCCACTCACGGCATGTGTGCTTTCCCCGTCTACCCTGCTCAGCCTTCAGGTTACTCGGCCGGGGAGTGGGCCCTGAGATGCGTGCACTTCCCAGGTCTAAGCCGTTCAGGTTTAGGTTCCCGGGTTCTCCACAAAGGTGCAGACTCGGTTGGGCCCACAGTTTGTGCCGTTCCCAGTCGGAGCAGCTCAGGCAGCCAGGAGTTTGGCGAGCGCACTCTCCCCTGTTGGGGCGGTGTGGCTTATCACCTCCCTGGTCCCCGCCTCGGTTTATGGGTGCGCCCAGCTCCGGTGTGCTTTGTGTCTGTTCTGGGGAGCTGGTCTGTGGCTGCGACCCTCCCGGCGGCTGTCGACCCTCCAGGATCTCAGACAGTCTTTGCTTAGAAACTGGAAGCCTGTTTGCAGTTTGGTAGGGGGTGCCCTTTCTGGGGCCGAGTTTGCCCTTTCCGGCTCTGGCTGGCCCCGCCCGCCTGCTGTGTCCAGCGGGGGATGGGGTGGTCCGCAGCTGGCTAGCTCTCCTCTGGTATGCTCAGTCCTTTGTTCTGTGAGCGGCTGGCAGTGCCTTAGATTTGGGCTTTTAGCAGGATAGTTCTCTCTCTCTGACTGTCCCACCGTTTAGGTTGCTATCTCACGTTAGCTCCCTCAGATTGCCCTCAGGGCGTTCGGCCCGGTCCTTACCCTAAGCAGTGCCGCCCGCTCCTCTCCGTTCAGCCCCCACTTGCTGGTGGCAGATGCGAGCGTCTGGGGTTCTTTGCTGGGAGTTGCCTTTAGACACGTAACCTGTGGATTTTATTTATTTTTTCTCCCAGTTATGTTGCCCTCCGAGATTCGAAATCTTCCCCCAAACCCGCCGGTGAGAGGGTTTCCTGGTGCTTGGAAATTTCTCCTCTTTTACGACTCCCTCCCCGGGACGGGTCTCCGTCCCTAACTCTTTAGTCTCTCTTTTTATCTTTTATAATTTCTCCTACCTCCTTTCGAAGATAATGCACTGTCTTTCTGGATGCCTGACATCCTCTGCCAGCGTTCAGAAGTAGTTTTGTGAAGTTTGCTCAGCGTTCAGATGTTCTTTTGATAAACTTGTGAGGGAGAGAGTGGTCTCCCTGTCCCATTCCTCTGCCATCTTAGCCCCACTCTCAGCTATTCATTTTTATGCAATAATTTCTTAGATTCTGTATTAGACAGGGTTCTCCAGAGAAAGAGATCCAGTAGGATGGAGAGACGTATGTGCAGACCTACCTATCTATCTGGGCTTCCCTGGTAGGTCAGCTAGTAAAGAATTCGTGGCAATGCGGAAGACACTGGTTTGATTCTTGGGTCAGGAAGTTCCCCTGGAGAAGTGATAGGCTACCCACTCCAGTATTCTTGGGCTTCCCCAGTGGCTCAGATGGTAAAGAATCTGCCCACAATGCATAAAACCTGGATTAGATTCCTGGGTTGAGACAATACCCTGGAGGAGGGCATGGCAACCCTCTCCAGTATTCTTGCCTGGTGAATCCCCATGAACAGAGGAGCTTGGCAGGCTACAGTCAATGGGGTCACAAAGAGTCAGAAATGACTGGGTGACTAAGTGTGCATCTATCTATATATCTATTTCATGTATATCTCCATCCTATATAGACAGGATATATCCTATATATATTGCCAATCTTGGGACTTATTCTCCATAATTGCATGAAAAGCATTTATTCAAAAGAATTAGCTTATGCAATTATGAAGGTTAACAAGTCTCAAGATCTACAGCAGGCAAACTGGAGATCAGGAGAACCAGTGGTAGAGTTCTAGTCCAAAATTCAACAGGGTTGAGACTCAAAAAGAGCTGATGTTTCAGTTCAAGTCCAAAGGCCGGAAAAAACTGTTGTCCCAACTCAAGTCAGTCAGGCAAGAGAAATTTCCTCTTATTTGCAAGAGGTGAGCGATTTGTTTTTTTGTTTTTTTGTTTTTTTTTCCTATTCAGGTCTGGATAAAATCTGCTCACATTAGAGAGGGCAACCAACTTTACTCAGATGCCATTTTTGATGTTTGCCTATTACTCAACCCGTAGCCTATCTTTTAAAGACTTGTTACAAGTATAAATGCATTTCTTCCTCAAATATCCATTTTAAAACAAGACATAAAGGAAATCAGTTCAGTCGCTCAGTCGTGTCCAACTCTCTGCGACCCCATGAATTGCAGCACGCCAGGCCTCTCTGTCCATCACCAACTCCCGGAGTCTACCCAAACCCATGTTCCTCGAGTCGGTGATGCCATCCAACCATCTCATCCTCTGTCGTCCCCTTCTCCTCCCGCCCCCAATCCTACCCAGCATTAGGGTCTTTTCCAATGAGTCAACCCTTCGCATGAGGTGGCCAAAGTATTGGAGTTTCAGCTTCAACATCAGACCTTCCAATGAACACCCAGGATTGATCTCTTTTAGGATGGATTGATTGGATCTCCTTGCAGTCCAAGGGACGCTCAAGAGTCTTCTCCAACACCACAGTTCAAAAGCATCAATTCTGCGGCGCTCAGCTTTCTTCACCGTCCAACTCTCACATCCATACATGACCACTGGAAAAACCATAGCCTTGACTAGACGGACTTTTGTTGGCAAAGTAATGTCTCTTCTTTTAAACATGCTATCTAGGTTGGCCATAACCTTCCTTCCAAGGAGTAAGCGTCTTTTAATTTCATGGCTGCAGTCACCATCAGCAGTGATTCTGGAGCCCAAAAAAGTAAAGTCTGACACTGTTTCCACTGTTTCCCCATCTATTTCCCATGGAGTGATGGGACCAGATGCCATGATCTTAGTTTTCTGAACGTTGAGCTTTAAGCCAACTTTTTCACTCTCCTCCTTCACCTTCATCAAGAGGCTCTTTAGTTCCTCTTCACTTTCTGCCATAAGGGTGGTGTCATCTGCATATTTGAGGTTATTGATATTTCTCCCGGCAATCTTGATTCCAGCTTGTGTTTCCTCCAGCCCAGCCCAGCCCAGCGTAAAGGAAATAAAAGATGTTTTGTAAATCTTCTGAGAAGTTGTGCTTATATGTATTTGCTGTATGTAATCAATATGCAATGGTTCTAAAACCATTCAATAGCAAAACCTCAGCAAAGCCTCCCTAGTTGAAAAATAAATACATTTATGCTGGTAGCTTAGGTTAATGATATTTGAAAATGGATGGCTGGCTCAGCTAAATAGCAGAGGATACTGAGTAATGTGGAGAGTTTACTGGGCAGCAGATGTAGGTATTATTTTCCCACATTAAAGCCAGAAAGGTCTGTGAATGCCCTTTCCCCCAAACCAAAGCAAAAGGAAACATTTTGTAGTACATATTTCCCAGTGTGCATTGGCTTTAACAAGGAGCAAACAAAATAGTATGTCTAATAATTCTGTCACTGTGTAGAGGTACAGTGCTCCCTATGTACAAGGGAAAAAAACAGAGATATCATTTGTTAAATCTTTGTATTTGAGTTAGAAAGTCTCTAAACATTTAAAGATTATTTGTGAATTATTGAAGACAATAATACTGAGAATTCCGTTTTAGGATATCAAGACCATGCAAGGAAACAATAAGGACACACAGATGAGCACATATATAGTTAAGAATAACAACAGAGTCATAATGACAAAACAAAATGAAAATTAGTGCAAGGACATTATGAAAACCATTTCATTATACCACATTCACAATGGTCTTTTAAATAAGTTTTTTTAAAAATAATACTATATAAATTATTCTCTAGAAAGAATTTAAATATTTCTCTACCTTTTGCTACATTCTATTAAAAAAATGAGTTAGAAAGTCCATATTAAACTTTGTTAAGGAAAAATAATTATACTGAGTCATAAAAGTTAATAACCATACCAAGAGGATATAGCTTATTTTATAATCACCATCTTGGTTCTCAATATTTTTAGTGCAGTGGCAGCCTTTCTTAGAGAGCTATACACATCTGGGACTATTTCTGTTTAGTTGAGTTAGTCTTCAACTATAATTAAGGCAATATAAAACATTCATAAAATTTGTATCCTCTCTTAGCTCAGTTACTAAGAGGGATTACAAATGTATTTGTAAGAGGGGTACAAATGTATGTATGAGAGTTAAATACATTAGTGCCATTTTTTTCTTGATCCTTTGGTTATTCTTAAAAATTCCTTTTGCTATGGGTCCTTTTCAAAAAGAAAGCATTCATTAAATGTCTTATTATGCATGAGATTTTATATTTAAAGCATGTATAATTTTATTTATGATAATGATATACTGTAGTGTTTCAAAAACCGGAATTTATGGACTACAGGAAATTCACAGATGTTTTCTCTAGGGGCTTAGATGTTTTGAATGAAATACAGGTTGCACTATATGTGCCAAAAATTTGAAAAGTTAACCATACAGCCATTTGAAAAATTATTAAATATCTTCATTGTGTCAATTTAAATTAAATATTAAATTGATCATTTCATAATATGTGTACATCAGACCATCATGCTGTATGCCTTACATTTATATAGTGATGTATACCAATTATTTTTCAATAAAACTGGAAAAAATCTTAATTGAAATAGCATGCTATATAGAAACATATTTAATGGTGAAAAATAAAAGACCATTATTTTTTTTAAAAATAAGATTACTGAATCAATTATTTTTCTTTTGTAGCCCTATCTCCTTGATCTCATTTCATATCATCTTTCCAAAGTTTTCATGGCATTTTGAAGTAGCCAGAAGCTGAGGGTTCAATCTTGTGGGTTTTTTTTTTTTTGGACTGGAGTGTTTTAATTTCTTTAAAAATTCAAGATTTGAATCCCTTTCATGGTAGAATGAAAAAAGTGATCACAAAATTTTAAGTTTATTCCATCAAGAGTTTTGCAATCTATTTGCTTTAGACAATAGGACATTAATAAACATGAGGCTGCTTGCGGAACCCATGTGAAGGAGCTGATAATAGACTAACATCTAGTGAAGACACAAAACCTGTGTTTGTCAGAGCAAACAGCCATACACATGTGTGAATTCATCTGGGAGCAACCAGTTTCCAACTATCAGCCAGGGGACAAAAGTTGTACATGTGAGCCCAGGACATACCAGCAGATGAACTGCCCAGCTGAGTCTAAATCAAATTGACAACCCTCAGAACCATCATTTATTAAAATAATTGTTGTTTGGTTCTCTAAGTTCTGGGGCATTTTGTTATATTATAATAATAGACATAGCATGCACTCCTTAAGGGCTTCCCTGATGACTCAGCCAGTAAAGAATCCACCTGCAATGCAGGAGACATAGGAGACTTTGGTTCAATCCCTAGGTCAAGAAGATCCCCCTAGGAGGAAATGGCAACTCACTCCAGTATTCTCACCTGTAAAATCCCATGGACAGAGAAGCCTGGTAAGCTAGAGTATAAACAGTCACAAAGAGTCAGACACGATTGAGCAACTAAGCATGCACGCCTTCTCTAAAGATGACACTAGTTCTTGCCATCCTATTTTGTATTACACCAGATAGGCTCATGCATTTATATTATCAAACTACCTACTGAAAGCATTTAATTTCTGGGCCCATGCTCTTACAGAAAATCTACTGTTTAAAAAAAGGAGCATTGAGTATGCTACTGGCACAAAAACAGATGCATAAATTAATGGAATAGGATAGAAAGTGCAGAAATAAACCCACACACACTTATGGTCAATTAAACTACAACAAAGGAGGAAAGAATATACAATGGAGAAAAGAAAGTCTCTTAAATAATTGGTGCTGGGAAAACTGGATAGCTACATGTAAAAGAATAAAATTAGAACATTATCTAATACTGCATACAAAAATAAACTCAAAATGGATTAAAGACCTAAATCTATAACTGGATACTATAGAACTCCTAGAAGAAAACATAGAACACTGACAAAAACCACTGCAATATTTTTTTGGATCTATCTTCTAGAGTAATGGAAACAAAAACAAGAAACCATAAACAAAATGAAGAGACAATCTATGAGCTGGGAGAAAATATTTGAAAATGATATGGCCAACAGAGAATTTCCCAAATATACAAACAGCTTGCACAGCTCAGTAGCACAAAAAAATATCAAAAAATTAGCAGAAGACCTAAATAGACATTTCTCCAAAGAAGACATACAGATGGCCAGCAGGCACAAGGAAAGATGCTCAACATCACAGATTATTACAGAAATACAAATCAAAACTACAATGAGGTATCACCTCACTCTGGTGCTGGAATGTGCTCAGTCACTAAGTCGTGTCTGACTCTTTGCAAACCCATGAGTGTAGCCTGCCAGACTTCTCTGTCCATGGAATTTTCCAGGCAAGAATACCGGAATGGGTTGCCATTTCCTTCTTCAAAATGCTGGAGAGAGTGTGGAGAAAAGGAAACCCTCCTACACTGTGGGTGAGAATGTAAATTGGTGCAGACTCTATGGAGAACAGTACAGAGGTTCTTTAAATTACCATACGATCAAGTAATCCCAATCTTGGGCATTTAACCAGAGAAAACTCTAATTCAATAAGATAATGCACCCCAATATTCATAGCAGCACTATTTAAAATAGCCAAGACATGGAAGCAACATAAGTTGCTTCAGATGAAAGTTCCAACAGATGAATGGATGAAGAAGATGTGGTATGCATAAATACATATATAGTGGAACATTACTAGGACATAAAAATAATGAAATAATGCCATTTGAAGCAAAGTGGATGGACCTAGAGATTGTCACCTTAATTGAAGTAAGTCAGACAGAGAAAGACAAATATATGATATTATTTACGTGTGGAATCTAGAAAATGATACTAATGAACTTTTTTACAAAACAGAAATAGACTCACAGACCTAGAAAGCAACCTAGTGGTTACCAAAGGGGAAAGAGGGGAAAAAGATAAATTAGGAATTTGGTATTAACATATACACACTACTATATATAGAATAGATAAACAACAAGGACTTGCTGTATAGCACAGAGAACTATATTCAATATCTTCTGATAACCTATAATGGAAAAGAATCTAAAAGGAATATACAGTGTTTCACATATATATCTGAATCACTTTGCTGTATATCTGAAACATTACTAATCAACTATACCTTAATTTAAAAAAGCACTGAATATCTATTATATGTTCATAAACATAGTGAGGCCCTGGGAGTACAAATATGAATAAGACTTAATAACCTTCCTCAAGTAACCACTATCTAGTGGGAAAGATAATTATGTATGCAATTAGCAGAGTAGGCACCAGATACATAATGTATAAAGTTAGTCCTTTCAGATTATAAATTTCATATCCACACCTGTAATTTCAGCAGACTATTCAGGCTTTTTCTCTGGTTCTCTGTTTTTCATATCCCATGAATTCTATGTTGCACATGCATATATTCATAAAACCTTCTTGGAGTCTTTTGCTGGGTAATAGGGAAGTCAGAATAATCCTTTGGTGCTGGATGTCATCCCCTCTGGTATTAGTAGTAGTGATAGCACTTTGTAGCCATGACTACCTTCAGTAAAGCCTGAAGTTAGTAGCAATAACCTCAGGTTAGTCAATACTGTGCCCAGTGTAGCAATCATTCTCCAATGTAAAGTTTACTCAGGTGCCCAGTTTTAGTGAGAGGCAGCATTCTTCATTGTTACTATAGCTGACAAGTCTCAAATCCTTGGAAGTCCTAAGGAAGCAAAGATAAAGTTAAATCACTGGCTTCTCCTGATGGCAGTCCAGAGTTGGTAGCCTTGTGGCATTGGCTGTTGCTGGTATGAGGGCATGTCAGAAAAAGTAATACAAATTACTTTTGCTGTTGTATGTTTCCACCTAACTAATTCATATATCAGCTAATGAAGATTTTGTATTTGTCATTATTTTATATATTTAAGTTTTTGAGAGAGTACAAGAAATTGAAAATATGCTTCTAAAGTTCTTAAGTTGGCTGTTTCTGAAGGAAATTGTTAAAACAATGCTATTCCATTTATTTGGGTCAGTTAAGATTTCCTTCTTTAGCATTAGTCCCTCAAATTCTTTATATGGTCATCTAGCATACTCTAAAAAGTACCTCTGTAATCAATGGGGAATACAAACATGTTAACCTTAATAAAATTAAAGAGAAGCAACTGGCCATGTTGGAATATGTCTGCTGCCTCAGCAGATTCTCACTTTATCTATTGTGCCTTGATAAACACTCCAAAATTTAGTCAGTAAAGCTAGTAAGGCTATCGAATTCCACCAAAGCTATTTAAAATCCTAAAAGATGATGCTATCAAAGTGCTGCACTCAATATGTCAGCAAATTTGGAAAACGAAAAAGCGGCCAGAGGACTGGGAAAAGTTAATCCTCATCCCAATTTCCAAGAAAAGCAGTACTAAAGAATGTTCTAACCACCAGACAATTGCACTCACCTCCCATGTTAGTAAAGTTATGATCAAAATCCTGCATGCTAGGTTTCAGCATTATATGAACCAGGAACTTCCAGATGTCCAAGCTGGGCTAAGAAACTGCAGAGAAACCAGAAATCAAATTGCCAACATTCTCTGGATCACAGAGAAAGTAAGGGAATTCCAGAAAAACATCTTCCTCTATTTCATTGGTTACATTAAAGTCTTTGATGGTGTGGATTATAACAAACTGTGTAAAACTCTTAAAGAGATGTGAATACCAGACCACCTTACTTGTCTCCTGAGAAACCTGTATGCCAGTCAAGAAGCAACAGTTAGAATCTTATATGGAACAACTGACTGGTTCAGGATGGGGAAAGGAGTAAGACAAGCCTGCTTATTGTCAATCTGTTTATTTAACTTATATGCAGAGCACATCATGAGAAATGCTGGACTGAATGAGTTCAAAGTTGGAATCAAGATTACCGGGAGAAATATCAACAACCTTAGATATGTAGATGATATCACTCTAATGGCAGAAAGCAAAGAGGAACTAGAGAACCTCTTGATGAGGTGAAGGAGAAGAGTAAAAAATCCGGCTTAAAACTTAATATTAAAAAAAAAACTAATATCATGTCATCTAGTCTCATCACTTCATGGCAAATAGAAGGGGAAAAAGTGGAAGTAGTGACAGATTTCCTCTTCTTGGGCTCTAAAATCACTCCGGATGGTACCTGCAGCCATGAAATTAGAAGACAATTGTTTCTTGGCAGGAAAGCTATGAGAAACCTAGACAGTGTGTTAAAAAGCAAAGACATCACTTTGCTGACAAAGTTCCATATAGTTAAGGTTATGGTCTTTCCAGTAGTCACGGACAGCTGTGAGAGCTGACCATAAAGAAGCCAGAGCGCCACCAAAGAACTAATGCTTTCAAACTGTGGTGCTGGAGAAAGACTCTTGAGAGTCCCTTGGACAGAAAAGAGATTAAACCAGTCAATCTTAAAGGAAGTCAACTCTGAATACTCATTGGAAGGGCTAATGCTGAAGCTGAAGCTCCAATACTTTGGCCACCTGATGCACAGAACCAACTTATTGGGAAAGACCCTGATGCTGGGAAAGATTGAGGGTAGAAAGAGAAGAGGGCGACAGAGGATGAGATGATTGGATGACATCACTGATGCAACGGACATGAACTTGGGAAAACTCTGGGACCTGCATGCTGCATGCAGTACTTGGGGTCACGAAGAGTCAGACATAACTTGGTGACTGAACAATAACAAATATTCCAGAACTAAATTTTGGCTTAAGCTAAAGAAAATGGCACTCATTTCAGATTTAATAAAGTATTTTTTTGAGAATACATTGTGCTATTCAAACAATCTGGTCTGTTTAGAGTTATCTTAATTGTTTAGTGCACCTATGACCATGTCAATGTTCATACTGCAAATATTTAGTAATAACTAATAAAAATTCATATTATTGCTCATAATAATAATAAATAATAATATTTATATTCTTATTAATAATAATTAATAAATATTAATGATACTAATTAATGATATTTATTTGAATTAAAGTGATTTTATTTCTCAGTTAAATCCTTTATCTTTACAAAGCTATAAATTATGAGTTTAATTCAGTTTTGAGGTGATATGTGTGTTTGTGTATATGTACATATATCATATGTTCGTAGTAAGCAAATGGGATGCCTGTTTTATTAAAAGAACTCAACTTATTGTGTTGTTCATACACGACCCTCTTTCACCTAAAATTTATAGTTTATATTGTTATTGATATTGTTTTTTATTTTACTATTTAATTTTGTATCCAGATATCTATATATGAAGTGACTTTAAATATAACATATGTTCATTAATCCCATGAATTGTATTTAAAAGTATCACGAATTATTAATGAATTGAGCTTTGTTAAATACAACTATATGATAAATGATAAACATGAATAAAATAGAAGACAACAAAATGCTTCTGTTATACATAGAACTATAATAGACAGGAAGCAGGTGCCTAATAAATATGTATTAACAATAATTATGAAAACATGATCTCAAAAATTACTGAGTTGTTTTATTGAAGAACTTGACTATGTCAGGACATAATTATTTGTACATAGATAATCATCAGAATATTTGTAGTGAAATCATAGAAAGTGTGGTCAAACTTGCTTATAAAATTCAAGTTGAAACATAAACTGTTTTTGAAATACTTTATATAGTGGAATTTATTTTTCCTGAACAATGTAGTTTTCCCCCTTCTACAATCTATGATAATCATTGGTAATTTTCCTAATTTTGCCTCACTTCAGACATTGATCAGCACAGCATAAACCAATTTTTATGTCTTCATTTGTGGCAAGGGAGGAAGCTGACTAGCAATTACAGTGAAAAATAAGAGCATTTGTAGAATGTCTTTAAATTGCTTTTGTAAAGTAGGGTGGTGCAGTTAGTCATCTGTATATGTGGGTTCCACATCTGCAAGTTCAAGTTCAACCCATCACCAATCAAAAATATTTGAGAAAAAACACTCCAGGGAGTTTCAAAAAGTAAAACTTGAATTCACCATGCACTAGCAACTACTTATATAGCATTTATATTGTATTAGGGCATTAAAAGTACACTGAAAGATGTTCATAGACTATATGCAAACACTATGCCATTCTATATAAGGATTTGAGTATCTGAGGATTTTGTTATCTATGCAACCAATTCTCCTATAGATACCAAAGGATGATTCTACTTCTATCCATCAAGGATAGTTAAGTATCATATAATTAAGTCCAAAAAAGTAGAGCAATAATATTTCATTAATCTATGATAATATGATCTTTTAAACACTTAAACATACAAGCAAAAATATTGAAAGATTATTATTACATTTAATTTTGATTCATTAACTGCTCTATAGAGAAAATGCTACAATATAGTTCTTAAATTTTGTTCTGGTATTTAATTAATACTTTCAAAGAATGAATTATTTAGACTTTGGGCTTGCAGTTTCATTAAAAGCACTTACATATACAAAGAATGTTCATTAAGGAAAACGTCTTAAAAATTAGTTATTTTAGTACATTTCTTTAGCCTAAGAATAAACTATAAAATCTTGCTGCCAGGTGGCTTTGCTGCTGTTTCCATGGCTTTGTAGTGCTCTTGAAAGTGATCTTTTCTTCTGCCTTTGATGGAAAAAAGTGCTGAAGGTGTGACATTTCATCATAACGCCTCATGCCCAACCCCAGCAGCAGTTATTCAAGTTAAGCTTTAGTCACTTCATGTTCACAAGCTTCAAAATGAGCAGGTTCAAGTAGCTTTACTGAGAAATGACTTTCCTCACACTCTGTGGGGGAATGAAAATCATTGTGTATTTTCGTGTCACATATTTATGAATTATTTTAATGTGGATAACAGTAAAAAGTTATCCTGTTAATAAGTCCAGATTTTTACATAAAACAGAGTCTTGATAAAATATTTACTGAATTTGTTTCTTAAACAATAAGGAGAGGTAAAAACAGTATGAGAATAGACATAACTCACATGTCTACAGGGCAAATTGGGAGGTGGAAGAAACAGTGCATAAAAATTATCCAAGAAAGTTCTTGAAAACTACAGATGCCTATGCCTCCCTTCCTTATGGTTTTCTCATAGATGATCCCTAAGTATCCTACCAGCTCCATGGACAACCACTGATAAGACAATGATACTGACTGGAACCAAGATTTCAGTGATCTGTTGGTTGATCTTTCAGTTATCCCTATCTAGCTTATCTTTCAGCCATCCCTAAGCTTGATCTTTCAGTTAACTTTAGACTGGCTGTGAGAGTTTGATATTAGCATAAAATGCTTGCTTATTTAGCAAGTTACCATGTAGAGAATTTAACTTCTCTGACACTGTAATTTTACACAGACTAACATGTATCTACTCTTTTGAGAGGGAACTATCACTATATACTAATGAATGTCTGAAAGCTATTACTCATTGAAGGCAAAGTCTGGGATTGACCTCCAAGTTACATAAAGTTTCACGTAAATGGATTGCTAGAAATTATAAAGTTGAGTATTCATCCATTTCAAATGTATATGAGCTCTTAAGAGAGTATTGCTTAATTAATTCTTCATTCTGTGATGCCACTTAATTTTCATTGCACATTTTCTCACATAAGGTGGACTCTTCTAAATATAACATTAAAAGATAATGAAAAAACTCTACCCTTTCATTGCAACTTCACTCAAGTTGAAGTGTTTTCCTCTGATCTATAAAGAAAAGGCAAGACCTTTCAAAGCATTTGTACCTCTTGTGGATCAAAGTTTATTCTTCCAAATAAAAAGGCATAGGGATAAAATGACAGTTATTTCAGTAGACCTCTGCCCCAGTGTTTCAGTAGTATCCTAGAATCACTATTCTTGTTATGGTAATTTCTAATGATTGAAACTTTCAAAAATGAAAGAGCCTATCTTTTAAAGTAGAGCCTAGAGATGAGAGGCAAAAGTGCTGTGTAAGGAACTCCTGTACTGTGGGTTGTGAATCACAATACTGGATGGAAACCATATCTACTTCCCCCACTATCCATTAAAACAGGAATTCTGGAATGTTTAATACAGACAGCAGGTAGACTTGAACTTGTAGAAGGACCAGAAAAGGAAAAAAAATTCAGTCTAAAACAAAAGAGAAAGGCCAGCAAAGGAAAGAGTAGTTCTCACCAAAAATTTCAGCTGTAAAAGTGTCAACAAAGTGGAGTGAAGAGTGAGGTAGTCATCAGTGTTGCCTTCAGAATAATTATATAAGGGATCTATCCTAGCATCCATCTATACTAAGTGAATGGCATCCAAAAATTTTGCCCTTACTAATCCTCAAGCATGGCTTTCTAAAGAACTTGACTGATGTGCCCAGAGACCATGCTTAGCTTAAGTACTGGAAAATAAAGAAAAGCAGATTAGGGCCTATGGCAATCTCATAAAAATGAAAAGAACAGGAGAAAAAGAAAATATCAGTTTTCACTATTGCATCCAAAATAAAGCTGTATTAATAGCTTTATAACAGAGAAAGACTGCATCCAAGAGACATCCAAAGTGGGTACAGGTAATGTTCCAGACAGGGAACATTAGTCCAGACCCCATAACTCTGTCATACTTCATACAGCCACATATCTCAACCTTTCTCTGAAAAGACCAGAGCAAGGCTACTACAAGTAAGATTGGTTTCTACTAATAGAAAAAGAATTTCTATTTGGCTTGAGAAAATTTGCTGTCTATCTATGATCTCTACAAGATACATAGACAAATATCAAATATTTGTGTCAAATCCAGACCATGTCGCTATGAACATAGGGGGTGCATGCATCTTTTTGAATTATAGTTTTGTCTGGGTATATTCCCAGGAGTGGGATTGCTGGATCATATGGTAATTATATTTTTAGTTTTCTGAGGAAACTCCAGACTGTTTTCTGCAGTGGTTGTACCAACTTACATCCCTACCAACAGTGTAGGAAGGTTCCCTTTTCTCCACACCTCTCCAGCATTTATTATTTGTAGATTTTTTGATGATGGTCATTCTGACTGGTGTGGCATGGAAACAACTTCAATATCCATTGATTGATGAGTGTATGGAGAAGATGTGGTACACAGATACAACGCCACTCAGCCATAAAAAAGAAAGTAATAATGCCATTGCAGAAACATAGAGATTATCATACTAAGCAAAGTAAGTCAAAAAGAAAAAGACAAATATCGTATGATATCACTTATATGTGGAATCTAAAATATGGCACAAATGAACCTATTTTCAAAACAAACAGACTCACAGACATAGAATCTGTCTATGACACGTGGTTGTCAAAGGGGAGAGGAATGAAGTGGGAGATTGGGGTAAGCAGATGTAAGCTATATTTGTTGTTGTTGTTTAGTTGCTAAGTCATGTCCAACTCTGCAACAAGGTCCTAATGTATAGCACAAGGTACTATGCTCAGTATACTATGATAAGACATAATGGAAAAGAATATAAAAAAGATTGTATATATGTGTATAACTATCACCTTGCTGTACAGCAGAAATTGGTACAACATTGTAAATCAACTATACTTTAATTAAAAAAATCCAAACCATAGACTAGACAATCAAAGTTAATTAATAAGATAAAATCATGAAAAAAGAGTTAATGGGGGAAATGCAATATAATTTAATATAATAATTACAGTTGTTATAGAATAAGAAGAGATAATGTATTTTGGTAAATGTGAAAGTTAAAAAAGTGAACACTCAAAGTTCTTGAAATATGTATGAAAATATATATGTGTATCTGTGTAAAAACAGAATCGGCATAGTTGAAGGTAGTAAGCTAGAAGACCAAGAAAACTCAAGAATCAGAGAAAAATAAATAAACAAAGTGAGAGTATATAAAGGATAATATAGATATATGACAGGTAGGAATCCAGTAGAAGAAAAATAAAACATCAACAAAGAGAAAATTGTATCATGTAGAATATTATAAGCCATACATTGAAAATTTTAAATTAGAAATTATATGTCTCCTTTTACAAAGGTATGAGCTACAATAAAGTAAAAATTAGGAAACAGCATACTTAAATATTTTATTTTCAGTGTCAGCACACTACAGTAAATTGTTACCTCAGAATATTTACAGGAGGTTTACAGTGCTCATCTATTGAAGTATTTGGTGAAGATCAAAGAACAAATTGAACTGCATTTTGCTTTGCCTTTTTCCCCTATGGATTTGCATGTCTTCCAAGTTTCCTGAAAATCCATGATCTAAGAAAATAAGAGCCTCTTCACACATATCTAAACCTTGTCTATTTCACTTTCAAATATACAATGTCAAACATTAGAATTAGTGTACTTCAGGTTTTTGAAACATAGTTTTAATATGTGCATGAAGTCAAAACACATGCCCCGTTTAGAAAGCAGTCATAAGATTTTCCTGCTATTGATAACAGTATATTATTTTCTTTGTTTTAAAAACTTTTAAAATGATCACTAAGGTGTAGTAAACGTATAAATACACGAATAACAATGACAAATTCTTAGCTCAGAGTAGTTAATTTCTGTGAAAGAAGGAAAAAAGGTGAGAGATGGAGAGAAGCCCAAGAGTACTATAACTGATATTTTATTGCCAAAAATAATATATTAAATAAATATATTGTTTAAAAATAACAAAGCTAAGTTACAAGTAGCTGAGTGTTAATTTTATTATTCTCTATATGTTTGTTTCTAAGATTTCATAAAAATAAAATAAGATATTCCTTGTTTAGGAGCAAAATACATAAAGAATCCTGATTGTACTTAGCAAAGAATGCAAAAGATATTTATACAGAAATTTTATATGTATATTGAATGATATTATAAGTTTGAATAAGTCAAAGAAATTACATATTTCTGGATAAAATGATTTTTAAGCCTGTCAAGTCTTCTCAATATAAAGTCAATGCATTTCCCAAACAAAATCTAATTATAATACCTGGGAATTTACTATCTAATAAAATTGTTAAGGACAAATCATTGGGGAAATTATGGTGGAGGAAAGGGCTCATTTAATGAAGAAATATAAATATGAATCCTTTCATGAAATCATGTACACAAATACATTCTAAATGAAGGTTTAAGTTACCACATTTATGAATGGCAAGACAACTCATAATACAAAGCTCTGGCAAAACAGTGGGGAAACACCCTCACAGTTTTCTGGGAGAAGAGTAAACTGTTATAAGCCATTCCAGAGTTTGCTCTAACAGGACTGCTTAAAGGAAGTGTTGATGTGCTTTATGACTGAGAAGAAATACGCTTGGGTATATACACATTCTCATACAAGTCAACATGGAAATGTGAATAAATCAATGCTTAGTTTAACTGTATCTGCTGATCTCCATGAGATGAAATGTAATTAATATTCAACACTCAGAGGCAATCAATGAACTATTGTTATATATAGTAGCATTGATGGGTCTCAAAAACATAATGTTAAAGGAAAAGTATGAGAAAATGAGAAAAATAACATTTTATGAAAATAACTTTCAAGGAATCATATACCTATACTTAAGAATATAGCATTTCAGCTAAAGCATTGGGCACAAGTACAAATGTATATGGGGCCTCCCTAATGGTTCAGCAGGTAAGGAATCTGCCTGCAATGCAGGAGACACAGAAGATGCAGATTTTATTCTTGGGTTGGGATGATTCCCTGGAGGAAGAAATGGCAATCCACTCCAGTATTCTTGCCTGAAAAATTCAGTGGACAGAGGAGCCTGGCAGGCTACAGTCCAAAGGGTTGGCAAAGAGTCAGACACGACTGAGCAACTGAACACACACACACACACACACACACATAAAAATACATGTACATTTAAGTATGTGTATATATTATGTGCTTAGTTGCCCAGTCGTGTCCTACTCTTTGCCACCCCATGGACTGAGGCCCACCAGGCTCCTCTGTCCATGGGGATTCTCCAGGAAAGAATACTGGAATGGGTTGCCATGCCCTCCTCCAGGGGATCTTCTCAACCCATGGATCAAACCCAAGTCTCCCACATTGCAGGCAAATTCTTTACCGTCAAGTCACCAGGGAAGGCTGTATATATACCATGTCAGTTCAGTTCAGTTTCTCAGTCATGTCCGACTCTTTGTGACCCCATGAACCACTGCACGCCAGGCCTCCCTGTCCATCACCAACTCCCGTAGTTTACCTAAACCCATGTCCATTGTGTTGGTGATGCCATCCAACCATCTCATCCTCCATCGTCCCCTTCTCCTACTGCCCCCAATCTTTCCCAGCATCAGGGTCTTTTCCAGTGAGTCAGTTCTTCGCATCAGGTGGCCAAAGTATTGGAGTTTCAGCTTCAACATCAGTCCTTCCAATGAACACCCAGGATTGATCTCCTTTAGGATGGACTGGTTGGATCTCCTTGCAGACCAATATGTACATGCTTATTTATTTATAGAATTGTAAATAACTTAAGGGCTTCCCAGGTGGCGCTAGTGGTAAAGAACCCATCTGCCAATGCAGGAGACATAAGAGATGCTAGTTCTATCCCTGGGTCAAGAAGATCCCCTGGAGGAAGGCATGCAACACACTCCAGTATTCTTGCTTGCAGAATCACATGGACAGAGGAGCCTGGTGGGCTACAGTCCATGGGGGTCACAAAGAGTCAGACACAACTGAAGCGACAGCATGCATGAAGGCAAATAAGGCTCAGAACAACCTATAATTACATATTCTTATACCCATGTTGCAGAAGAAGAAACTGGTATGGAATATCAGTAACATAAAAGGTTAAGTGTTCATGAAAGGTCATTGACACAGCTTTTATGTGTTTAAGTCCGAATTCAAACCTTTGCTATCTGAAACCAGAGTGCAAAAGCTTAAGCACTATGTGTGCTTATTTGCAAATATCAAATATGTTAGTGTGTACCTAAGGGAGGATGGAAATAGACATGAGGATGGACAATGGTGACAAAACAATAATATAAAACCAGAGTCTGATGAGAATGCATGATGCTATTCAATTCTATGAACTAAGATGGACTGGAATGGGTGAATTTAACTCAGATGACCATTATATCTACTACTATGGGCAGGAATCCCTTAGAAGAAATGGAATAGCCATCATAGTCAACAAAAGAGTCCGAAATGCAGTACTTGGATGCAATCTCAAAAATGACAGAATGATCTCTGTTCGTTTCCAAGGCAAACCATTCAATATCACGGTAATCCAAGTCTATGCCCCGACCAGTAACGCCGAAGAAGCTGAAGTTGAATGGTTCTATGAAGACCTACAAGAACTTCTAGAACTAACACCCAAAAAAAGATGTCCTTTTCATTATAGGGGACTGGAATGCAAAAGTAGGAAGTCAAGAAACACCTGGAATAACAGGCAAATTTGGCCTTGGAGTACAGAATGAAGCAGGGCAAAGGCTAATAGAGTTCTGCCAAGAGAACACACTGGTCATAGCAAACACCTTCTTCCAACAACACAAGAGAAGACTCTACACATGTACATCACCAGATGGTCAACACTGAAATCAGATCAATTATATTCTTTGCAGCCAAAGATGGAGAAGCTCTATACAGTCAGCAAAAACAAGACCGGGAGCTGACTGTGGCTCAGATCATGAACTCCTTATTGCCAAATTCACACTGAAATTGAAGGAAGTGGAGAAAACCACTAGGCCATTCAGGTATGACCTAAATCAAATCCCTTATGATTATAGAGTGGAAGTGAGAAATAGATTTAAAGGACTAGATCTGATAGACAGAATACCGGATGAAATATGGATGGAGGTTCCTGACATTGTACAGGAGACAGGAATTAAGACCATCCCCAAGAAAAAGATATGCAAAAGAGCAAAATGGCTGTTTGAAGAGGCCTTACAAATAGCTGTGAAAAGATGGGAGGTGAAAAGCAAAGGAGAGAAGGAAAGATATACCCATTTGAATGCGGAGTTCCAAAGAATTGCAAAAAGAGATAAGAAAGGCTTCCTCAGCGATCAATGCAAAGAAATGGAGGAAAACAATAGAATGGGAAAGACTAGAGATCTTTTCAAGAAAATTAGAGATACCAAGGGAACATTTCATGCAAAGATGGGCTCAATAAAGGACAGAAATGGTATGGACCTAACAGAAGCAGAAAATATTAAGAAGAGGTGGCAAGAATACACAGAAGAATTGTAAAAAAGGTTCTTCAGAATGCTCAAACTACTGCACAATTGCACTCATCTCACACGCTAGTAAAGTAATGCTCAAAATTCTCCAAGCCAGGCTTCAACAATACGTGAACTGTGAACTTCCAGATGTTCAAGCTGGTTTTAGAAAAGGCAGAGAAACCAGAGATCAAATTGCCAACATCTGCTGGATCATTGAAAAAGGAAGAGAGTACCAGGAAAACATCTATTTCTTCTTTACTGACTATGCCAAAGCCTTTGACTGTGTGGATCACAATAAACTGTGGAAAATCCTGAAAGAGATGGTAATACCAGACCACCTGACCTGCCTCTTGAGAAACCTGTATGCAGGTCAGGAAGCAACAGTTAGAACTGGACGTGGAACAACAGACTCGTTCCAAATAGGAAAAGGAGTATGTCAAGGCTGTATATTGTCATCCTGCTTATTTAACATATATGCAGAGTACATTATGAGAAACTTTGGGCTGGATGAAGCACAGGCTGAAATCAAGATTGCCAGGAGAAATATGAATAACCTCAGATATGCAGATGACACTACCCTTATGGCAGAAAGTGAAGAAGAACTAAAGAGCCTCTTGATGAAAGTGAAAGAAGAGAGTGAAAAAGTTGGCTTAAAGCTCAACATTCAGAAAACTAAGATCATGGCATCCAGTCCCATCACTTCATGGCAGATAGATGGGGAAACAGTGGAAACAGTGTCAGACTTTATTTTTCTGGGCTCCAAAATCACTGCCGATGGTGACTGCAGCCATGAAATTAAAAGATGCTTACTCCTTGGAAGGAAAGTTATGACCATCCTACACAGCATATTAAAAAGCAGAGACATTACTTTGTCAACAAAGGTCCATCTAGTCAAGGCTATGGTTTTTCCAGTAGTTATGTATGGATGTGAGAGTTGGACGGTGAAGAAAGCTGAGCGCCGAAGAGTTGATGCTTTTGAACTGTGGTGTTGGAGAAGACTCTTGAGAGTCCCTTGGACTGCAAGGAGATCCAATCAGTCCATCCTAAAGGAGATCAGTCCTGGGTGTTCATTGGAAGGACTGATATTGAAGCTGAAACTCCAATACTTTGGCCACCTCATGCGAAGAGCTGACTCATTTGAAAAGATCCTGATGCTGGGAGAGATTGGAGGGCAGGAGGAGAAGGGGACGACAGAGGATGAGATGGCTGGATGGCATCACTGAATCGATGGACATGGCTTGGGTGGACTCAGCGAGCTGGTGATAGAGAGGGAGGCCTGGCGTGCTGTGGTTAATGGGGTCGCAAAGAGTCGGACACGACTGAGTGACTGACCTGAACTGAAAGAAGGGAAGGGAAGGAGGAAGAGGAACAGGAGGAGAAAAGAAAAAATATTCTAAGGATGGAAGACTCTAAGTGACCAGGATAAGTTGTGTCAGTGAAAAGACCAGAATCTGACTTTTCTGGTTTTTAAGCATGTCATTTACTGGTGAAATATATGAAAGTGTTAATAAATTAAGCGCTTCAAGTTTTGGAGATTAATTTGTTTAAACTTTACAAACATCTATTTTCTGTGTTCTACTATACAGTAATGGAGAGAGATTAAGCAAATGCTCTTTTGGTCTCCTATTTCAACGTGATATTGAACAAAATATGTAACTTATGTTTGTCTAAATGTTTCATACTTAAATTGTATTATGCTTTAAGAGTTCTTTATTGTAATAGCAGCCACATTGGAACGATCAATTCCTAAAAAGTTTTTGTAAAAGGATTTTTCACTAATTGTTTGTGGTACTGAATGCTTAATTGAGCTTTTTTGTTGTTGTTCAGCACAGTGCTCATGTTTAGGAGTGAAGCACATAAAATTTTGGAGATGGAGAATCTGTATTGATAGATAAATAAACCAGTGAAAACTGTCTAGAGATCAAAGGGAGCACAGATTTCCTTATCATGTCCAATTAATTTGTTTAAAGAATTATGATTTTTACTCTTTCATAACATGCATCCTCATAATTAATTATAAAACCACCATCTACTACAATATCTGCTTAATGACATCAAATTACAAAATTTATGGTCAGTGAATTTATGGCTTGGTCATTTGAACAGCAAATAGAAGTTAGGTAATGGCAGAAAATAAAGAGTAGTCTCAATTTCTTACTTTTGAAAAGAGATGTTTAAACAGTGCATTCACAATAAATGAATATATACATATATATATATAAGAATTAAAGTTCAATTAATTTTTAAGCCTAAGAAAAATGCTTACCAGACATAGAACTTGAGGTAGTGATGCTGATTTTATTTTTGCTTTGCTAGATTTTCTGTGTCTTCTGTGGGTTTAAATGCAAATATGAAAACAGAATACTTTAAAACAGCCTGATCTGTCCTTTCCGGTATTGTGGCCCTATGCTATATTTTTATATTAAAATTACTAAGTTATGGACTCTTTTCTGAGAAAAAAAATGTTATTCTAAAATGTTGCCTACTTAGCAGTGGTCTAGCGGTATCAAAAGCCTAAGGGAAAATTTTCTATCCGAAAATCTAGGTAGAGATTAATGTTTGCTATTTCATAGCTCATTATCCTGAAATGGTCCTCTCCAAAGCCATGTAATGTCTAAAGGTTCATATGAATAATTTTAAAATAAGGCGTTATTTCCAGAAATCATTAGTTCTGCTGTACTGTTTTTCTTTGAAGGGCTCCTGAATTTCAAAATAAATGCCTTCCCTTAAAAACTAAAAGCCAGTTTGTACTGCTAGAAATTATCTTCTCATAATATTTAACCAAAGCATCTCTTTTTACCCCAAGAACAAAAGATACAATTTATCTCATAGAATCAACGATAAAGATTTATGTAGTGGAGGAACCATTTTGTATGACCTAAATTTTTAGAAAATAGAAGCTTATATTTAGAAGCACAAACAAAGAAAGCTTTATTTTTGTCTTTGCCAGGACTATGTCCCCCAAATATTTTACAGTTTACTCTTTAAACAGAATATACTAAATCCATTACTTCAGAGAATGACCAAATATTTTGGACTATTAACTTCAAAAGTGAATAATCATTGGTCACACAGTGTTTTATACATTTTCAAGGTTTCTTTTCATGGATGCCCTTTCTTTTTGCTCTTCATCTGGACAGTAGCTATCTAAACTAGAACGAGTAGGCCTAGTGCTAACTTTGCACTTTCTAAATACTTTTCTGCTCTTGAATTATAAGCCAAATGTGACAGGTTTTTATCCAAAATAGTGAAATATAGTTCGGGGAACTGGGAGGTTGTGCTGTTAATATACTGTAACTTAGCCCCTATATTCAAAACATTTTTTTCCCTAACATAAGTAGTTAAAGATACAAATCTTTTCATCACTGCAGCCCTCATTTCCAACTACACTGTGCTAAAGGGAATACTTTCAGACAACAAGCCATGTACATGTGACTCATCACATTTCCTTCTTTCAGGGGTTGACTTCTCCTGATTTTCTGTCTACTTTTGGTCACTTTACATTCAAATAGTTGAGTTAGTAGAGTAACATGTAATTGTAACATGTAATTTATATTTTAAAAGCCCTACATGATCTCTTCTGTATAGATAGCACTGGGGTAAAAGTGAAAGCAAAAAGACCAGTTAGAGCTAATTGCAGTAATTCAGGAAAGTAGTGACTGAATGAAGTAATAGTAAAGGACTTCTTTAGAAGTCTGAGATGTTGGATGTGTTTTGACTATAGAGCTGAAATCAATTTTCTGAATTCATCAATTGCATATAGGTTTTTACAAATTTTGCTGAATTAAAAATGACCTCCATTTTTCTTATTTTGCTCTTTTTTGTATTTTTTGTTTTCACCTTAATATTTTCATGCAGTGTGATGGCAGAAACTATGGTTAGGAAGACTGTAGGTTTGGTGAGAAAAACAGATTTTGGAGACTTGATGATACTTCAGTTTAGCTATAATAATATTAAGGTATCTATTAAACATTCCAGTCTTGATTATAGGAGAATTTTTGTCACTGGCTATGTAAATGTAGTTTTTATATTTTTAATGGGTGCTATTTAATGTATAGAACTCTTTGAAATCACCTGAGATTTAAGTGTAGGTGGTGATGAGAAGTGATCCATTTTTATAGATTAGGAAGAGGACAATGGCCCAGCTAATGAGAATGAAAAGAATCTGCAACTGAGAGAGAAGCAAAACCAGAAAAACCGTTGTCTTTTTTTTTTTCCCCTAAGAAGTCACTGATTAAATGTACTAATGCTTAGAATTATATTGTATGTATAGTCAACAATATATGAGTGAAACTTATTTGCAGAAACTGTGTTCGAAACAAACATTATGAACAAGTTTCCTTACTATCAAGTGTATAAAGTGTACAG
This sequence comes from Giraffa tippelskirchi, assembly GCF_054371585.1. NCBI lineage: Eukaryota > Metazoa > Chordata > Mammalia > Artiodactyla > Giraffidae > Giraffa > Giraffa tippelskirchi. Next base: position 71,388,603 of record NC_137277.1, read on the forward strand.
TAGTGGCCAAACTATTCTGATGATGTAATTTTTCCCAATGAGTATCATGTAGGAATACTATTCTGAGAAATAGTCTAATGGCTATAGAACTTTCACTTACAGCCACATTTTTCAAGCTCTCTGAGTTGTGTAAATTTGAGGTTTTCAAAACTAGCCTCTGAATTTTTATTTCAGTACCTCTCTGTATTAATAGTTGAACTTTAAAATATATCCCAATGTGATATAATGAAGTTTCAAAAATGTTTATTTTTTTTTAACTTTCTAAAACCTCTTTGGGGCTGTAAAACTTAAAAAGACTTGAAATTAGTAAAGGAATTTCGCAGTTGTAAATTTACTTGGTGCTGGGGGCCAATTCAATTAGCTAAGAACTTACTTTCAAATTGTTACCGATTGGATCAATGGAGTATAACAGCTTTCCCCTTTCATTTCCATTTCATTTCTTGTTTCTAGGGACAAGACATTGAAAGAAACATACTGCAAGGCTAATTACATTTTCAAAAGATATGGTGTTCTTCCTCTTCTTTTTAAACATTAGTAGACAGTGGGGATTTAGCTTTAATTTACGAAGAAGGGGCTACTGATTTCATTAAACAGGGACACAATGTGAACTCTCTCTGTGCAAGCTGCAAGCAGAATTCTTTAGTTCATGATGATTCCAGCCTAGCTTCAATTCCTCTTTTGTTTTCAAAGAAAACTACCTTTAACACCATATTGAGACAGCCTGCCTATGGTTGGCAATTCCTATTTACATCCATAATAACATCTCCCTAAATCTCCACAGTTCACTTGCCTGTATTAACAGTACTATGTCCAAATGCCACCTCCTCCTTTAAAAAAAAAAAAAATTAAATGTGCTTGATTTTGTTTTTGACTAGCATTTTGCTATTTGTATTAGAGTTACTGAGATAGCATTTAAACATCAGAGAAGAGTATCTTCTCTTTCATTACAATTTCAGCATCACTCGCGGCAACAATATTCCCTACAACATGTGGAAGTGCTCTAGTGCCACAACCTATCCCTGAAGTATTTCTAGGAGAAATATCATCTCTCAGAATACTTATCATGGATAATTTCAAGAGTGCCTAAACTCAAAGTTTACAGCTGGTAGTGAATAATACAAGCCACAGTGCAAGGTTAACAAATCTTCAAAAATGTTAGCTTCAGTTAATTTTAAGTGTTTTACAAGTCATATTAGGCTGACTATTCTTAATCATTTCCTGGTAGGATATGTGTAAAAAATGGATCTAAATTTGACTATCTTAGTTAGGAAAAAAAAGAATGGAATCAGAGTTTAATTTTCCTACTTCCATGATGTTGATTTGATGGAGGTTTCAGAATTTGTGTTCTCTAGCTGAGAGTCAGATATCATGTTAGGATTCTGGCTCCCAGACCAGTCTGGGGCAGAGACTCACTCAATAAATAATCCATTCCTTTAGGAAATAGCAATAAAATCTGCTCAGATACAGAAATTTATTGTATCAGATTTGTTGTAATAAAAAATTGTTAAAAGGTGTTCAGGACTCTGAAGATCAATAAACCTCACCAAGGGTTGATAGCTCTGATTTTTTTAAAAAGCCAACTTATAGGTAAATATAAACTACCTACCTCCTAAACAGCAATAAGCATTCATTTCTAAAGATATACCATCAATTTAATCACAGTTTCTTGATATTAAAATAAGCCCTAAATTTAATATACCAACCAAAAAAAAAAAGACCAACTGAATTTCAGAAATGTTAAATGGAAAAAAAGGTGCAACTTAGAATTAAGAAAATACTATGTAACACAGCAGGGCTAAATATTTTCAAAAGATTGACCACTGGCTTTACAGACCCTTTCAAGTAATGTGCTCCTGTTATATGTATGTATTTTTAAATTTTCAGTTTTGACATAGTCCACTTAATACATAAAAATTCAGACATTATTCATCCAAAAATACATTTACTCTACAAAGCAAAGCTGAAATTCATCAGCCATTTATGTCTTTAGGGTGTTACCCATTTTGCAAAACCCTTAAATGCATGTTTTCTATGCATATGTCAACACCTTGCTTGTATATGAAATTCCATTCTATGGGTATTTAAATGCATCTTGAGTGTGTATAATTCTGTATTTGGAGCTACTCTCCATCTAACTGAGGATGTAGATTCTGAGGAAGCATGGTGTACACAGAAGTGTCATCTCACCCAACAGTGCTTTAGATGTTCTTTTTCCATGGCTGACAAAAGATTGAAGATTGCTAGCTAGTCTTTGCTTTAGGCTATAATAAAGTGTGACTTTGTAGCATTTCTTTGCTTTACTTCAACACATTTATTATTTATGTATTTTCATTTGCTTTATATTTTATTTTTCCAGTTTGTTAGGTTTGATTTTGAATAAACACATAAGTTTGCTATAAGATTTTTAAGTGGCAAAGTTAGTGTCCCTGTGTGACTCATTGATGAGATATGATGTAAAGTATTCACTTGTTTGAGATATTGAAATAAAACCTGTAGGAAGTGTCCCAATTCAATACTAAATAGAATATGGAATTGATAGTAGTGCAGTTGTGATAATTTCAGTGAAAAGTACCTTTGGATAAGATTCTATGCATCAGATTTCTCTCTTGGTATGTATATTCAAGTATATTACAAATGTCCCCTTTGTTTATTTCTTTCATCAACTTAAATCTGATGGGAACACACTATTTTGGGCAGGAAAACCAACCCTTTTATCTCGGACAGTGCAGAGGATCATTTTCTAGAGAAGCACTTGGAAAATGTGGAAGTTCCTTTCTTCTTCACTGAAATTATCATGGTTACTAATCAGAACCTCTTTTCTCAAGTTTATGTGGTTCTTTGAAGACATGTGATTCGTCCTTTCTGGGACTTCTGTCAACACAGGAAATCTGAGTGCCTAAAGTCCATCTTCCCTCGAAGGGGGATGTAGTCATTTTCCTTTTGAACTTAACAATCTTCCAGGACTAGGAGTATCAGGAAAAATATAGGATACCAAGTTCAGTTTGAATTTCAGACAAACTGCACATTTTCTTTAGTTTAATTATGTTGAAAATATTGCATAGTACATCTTATATTAAAATATTTCTCTTTTATAAAAAATTCACATTTAACAAAATATCCTGCATTTTTATTTGTTAAATCTGATAACCTCACCCGAGACACAATCAGTGAGTGGTACAGTCTCCCCTCAGCCACCATGCTCAGAAATCAGAAACACTGTCTTTTTTCTAGGCTTGGGAAATAATTCTACCCTTCTCTATGTCTGCCTATTCCTGTAAGGTAAACATTCCTTTCTGAAACACAGAGCTTTCAATAAAGGCCAAAGCTGGCAACCTCAAACACCTACACATTCCATACTGTAACATACATGACTGAAGTAGGCCCAGGGCGGCTATGGCAAACTATTCTACACCAGCTAGCAGGCTCAGCTGATATTCAGCTCTGGCCAGGTACATTATGTGAAAATTGGCCTAGTGTTGATAAATTTTCTGAAAACAAAATTCAGATTTTTAGTGGAGAGTCTCCCTATACTGAAGTGTAAGAAGCACACTGAAATAATTTAAAAAATAATCAGTGACTTACACTCAGTCCAAGTTTTTTAACCATCAATGCAGATTTTTACTAAAGACAGTAGTCAAAATTTTCTTCTACCTGCTTCAGCTTTCACTTCTGCAACAGAAACCTCACTTAAATTGAGAGAACCTACAGGCTTTCAAAGAAGCAAAACATTAAACACACACACACTCACACACACACAGCTTGAGTGCGTATGTGTAACAATATCATGAAATATCATGTAAAAGATTTACTGAGTTTGAGAAGATGAAAGTGAATCATGTAGTATTAAAGCTTTATTTCAAAATTAGTGCTTGCTTTATAGACCTAAAGGAAACTAATAGCATTGTGATATCCATGTAATGTCCCAGAAAAACCTGGCTATTTTGCAGGGTTTCAAGCTAATACAACAAAGATAAAATATTTACCTTACTCTTTAATCCATATACATGTGATTTTTTTTTTTATTCAATAAGATGCTATTTTCTGTTTCGAAACATTCTGTTATGAATGTTTTGTAAGAGCATTAAGCTAAAAGTATCATAATCTTGAATGTGTTTTGAAGACATTTTTCATAGAAAGGTTTTGCTTGTTTATATAATATCACTGAGTAAATTTCTGCCTGAAATTATTAGAGGTCATAATTGTGCAGCATATAGTAGTAAGCAAAGCTTTCTTTTAAATGCAAAAGGAATACATCTAATTTCAAATGCACATTATAATAATCATCCTTGGCAAATGGAAATAATGAATGAATATTTCTAAGCCATTTTTATTTTTCCCATTTTAAGTTATAGAGTATTTAAGTTAGGTGAATGTTTTGAAGAAATGAAGAATGGTTAAATATTTATGCATGTTTGGAAACCTGCTTTGAAAGTCAATACTTCAAAGAGACCTCAACAACTTATCTAACAGTACAGAGTAAACAAATAGCACAAACGTTTCAAAGCCAATTGACTTTTCTTGAGCATGAGGCAAAGATTTACTTGAAGAGAATCGATATCCAGCAAACAGGCGTGGTGACACATATAAGAATGAAGCAAAGAAAAAAACAATTACATGTTTAATCTCAAATATAATTTATTCCTGATAATATTTTCATAAGTTTCATTGAGTTCTTATTCTATACCAGTCATTATGCCAGATGCTTGTAGTACAATATTTAGTAGCATTCCTGATGCCATCACGGAACCAGATTTTACTGTAGAAGAGAAGTAAGTGAACAGGTGATTGTAGTCATCTGTTAATAAGTTACAGAAGAGTGCTGTTTTCTATAAGAGCACTTAGGAGGAGCATCAAACACATATGATGTCCCAAAACTTTGTGATGGGGTTACTTTTCACTGAGAACATCTCCCAGGTTTGTTGATTATTGAAAATGCCTTGAGACATAGAGGAGGGAGAGAGAGGATATGAAGGTTCGTGTCTTTAGCACAACTTTGTGAGTGCAGGCTGTTACTCAGTCATATCTGCCTCTTCGTGGCCCCATGAACTGTAGCCCACCAGGCTTCTCTTTCCATGGGATTAACCAGGCAAGAATACTGGAGTGGGTTGCCGCTTCTCCTCCAGAGGATCTTCTCGTCTCAGAGATTGAACACTTGTCTCCAGTATCTTCTGTATTGGCAAGTGGATTTGTTACCACTGAGCAACCTGGGAAGCCATACTTTGTGAGAGGGAACACTTAGCATTTACACTGCTGTTATTGTTCAGTGGTGTCTGACTCTTTGCGACATCATGCACTGCAGCATGCCAGGCTTCACTATCTCCTGGAGTTTGCTCAAATTCATGTCTATTTACATTGGGACATCAAAATTAACCTGACATGCTCCAAGAAAAATAGGACATATGATCACCCTGTAGATATTCTATTCCAGATCAGCTCCAGAAATAAGATCTAAATCTTTTCCTGCATGCTAGATTTATTCTCTATTTTACAATAAAATGGTTAATTTGGAGTCAGACATTTAAATATAAGCCATTATTACTGATAGAATGTCACTTTCAGAAGTCTTTGATATTATTCAATTTTAGTCAGAATATTAAATATTTGTAATGTGACCCAGGAGGTTATTTCTTGCTGCATAGCAGAATAAGTTTTCCTCATTCTAAAAGACATTGACTATTTAGAAGTCATTTTTTTTCATATGCTAGATCAAATCTCTACCTTTTTCATATGTCTGCAAAAGGAAAACTTATTCTTCCAGTGGTCTCCATTCAATCTTAGAGTGATGGAAAATGCAAATGTAGCCTAAGACTATACAAGAAAAGAAATATGCTAGCCTTGCATGACTAGAGGAAAGAAACAAATAAGACATAACTATTATCTGAATTAGGAAAAGGTTGCTAGCTATTCCTACTTGTCTCAGCTATTCAACATACCCGAACAGCATGAAAGGAATTACCATTTTATTTTATGCATTCTTTTTTCATTTTTGGGAAGCTTGACAAATATATCTGAAATGCTACTGTCCTACAAAAGTAATAGCCATTTTTTTTTAACAAAATGTTTACTAGTAACAATAATGGCAAAAAAAAGAACTTTGGAAGAAAAACAACTATTCCATTATACTTGACACTTGCTTAGTGGTGTGATGTCTGGCACATTTAATAATAGCTAATGAAACTTTAATGTTAACTACAAAAAATGCATTTTATTGTAGGTGTTCAAGGACAATAGATTATTTTTATTTATAATAATAATAAATTAGTTTTGAATAGAATATATACAACAATCCTATTCAAATGGAATTCATGGACACTTTTAATAGCATGTGATTTATTTCAACCTTCTGTTTACAGGTAAAGCAGTTGCTGATAGCTCCTATATAGCTGGTAGGAAGAGTGAGTCAATTGCAAGTTGTGACAAGTCTAAAGTCATTACAATATATTTTCTTCTAATTCTTTGCTACTGTAACATGCTAACACTCTCTGTGAAACTAAAATATATGCTTTGTTGAAGCCACTTATTTTGGTAATGAAGATGATACTGACATAACATATAAATAAAATATGTCTTTATTATAAGAAAGATACAACTGTGACTGAGAGTTCTAGAACTTTGAAAAATTTATAATAATTTTGCTGAAAAATAAATTTGCTGAAATTAAACATTTGATAGAATTTAAATTCTTTATTTTTCATAAAAGTTGTCCATAAAAGTAATTTAGCAACTATTCAAAACTAACATGCATTGATAAAAGACTATAGGATTGCAAAATCAGGGAGATAGATATTTCAGAAGTCCTAATAGTTTATCTGAATTAGCCCCTCTGTGTTGAGACTTCACAAAATGAAATAAATCTAAGGAGAGCAAAATATTAGTCATCGATTTGTTTGAAAATATTTATCAAACAACTAATTTGATAAGCACAGGTACAGGTCAATTTGTAGAAACTACAGATGTGTCGATGTCTGCTCAGCATTTACAAGCTAGGAGATCCTTTGTGAAAGTTATAAAAGAAGAATGAGAATATTTATTTCGTAATGGGTAATCATATGTGCCAACTTTACTGGGCCACAGATGACCAGATATTTGATTAAGTATTAATCTGAATGTGTCTGTGTTCTGAATGAGACTATATTCAAACTGATAGCCTGAGTAAAGCAGATCGTCGTCCCCAGTGTGAGTGAGCCTCACCTAATCTCTTAACAGTCTGGGGGGCAGATTTACTCTTTCTGATATTTTGGAGCTGTGCTATCAGTCTCCTGTACTCAACTGGAACTTACACTAGTGAAAGAAGGTTCTTCCCATTCTGAAGCCTTTGTCCTGGGGCTAGGACTGCCAGTGGTTCCCCTGGGTCTCCAGCTTGCAGATAACAGATTTCTCAGCATTTTATAATCATGTGAACCAATTTCCTGTAATTAATCTCTCTTTCTCTTTCTGTCTCTGTCTCTCTCTATAAATACATATGTGTGTATATACACACATAAATCTGCATTAAAATTAATGGAATGAGTTATGCTTTGTGACTAGATCCTGACTGATACAACTTACTTTTATCTATTGCAGCCTTTTAAAATTAATTTTTCTGATCAATTTCCTGCTCTTGCTAAAAGCACATAGCAGTTTAAATTCAGTAAAATGCAAATTGTTTTACCAATTTCCTGTAAGTATTAGAATACTTTGGAAAGTGTTAACTCCATTTACCACCTCATCTTTTATATTATTCTTATTATGTGTTGATTTCTATATATTTCAAACCAGATATATACTTTCTTTTGTATAATCATTAGTCTTTTCTATTTGTTCACTTATTGACACTTTTTTTTTCTTCCAGAAATTTGGTGTTTCTGATTGAAATCATTTTCCTCTTTCCTGAAAATCTCCTGTTAGTATTTTTTTTTTTTGAAGAATTTTGCTGTAGAGGAATTCTTCTGTTTTTGTTTTTATGAAATGATTTTCATTTACCTCCATGTAGGGTAATATTTTTACAGGGTACAGAGTTCTGGTGGGCTGTTATTTTCTTTCACTGCTTAAGAATGGACTTTCCATTATATTCCTAAGGCCCACAATGTCTTTAGGTTTAGCCCTATTTCTCCAGGCTAAGCCCTGGAACCAGCCCAATTTTTTACCACCTCAGTAGTATTCCACTGCTAGTTTAAAAATGGTTTATTCATTTTAACTGGATTTTCTGGTTCTTTCTTCAAATATATCCATTCATGAGCAAAAAACCCAGAGTAAAATCAGTATAAATGTATAAAGCAAAGTGAATACAGCTTGATTTTTTAAATTTTATTTTCTAGTCCAAATATCTAAATTATATTGTGTGACACTAAATTCATACAAAAGTGAATCAAGAACTCTTAATCATGGAAAACAGGAAACTGTCATATAGGTGAGTGGTAAGGACTAATAAAGGCTTTCCAGGTGGCACAGTGGTAAAGAATTCACCTGCCAAGCAGGAGACTTGGGTTTGATCCCTGGGTTGGGAAGATCCCCTGGAGAAGGAAATGGCAACCCACTCCAGTATTCTTGCCTGGGAAATCCCATGGACAGAGGAGTCTGACAGGCTATAGTTCATAAGGTCACAGAAGAGTAGAACACAAATTACCAACTAAACAGCAACAACGACTAAAAATGAAGAGTTCCCTAGAAAACATATTTTGAATTATTTTCAATTCCAGCTTTGTTAGGCAAATCTATCAAACCTTTCCCATAAGAGAGATGCATTCAGGCAAATAACTGTTTTTTGGCAAAAGCTGATGTAGGGTGTTTGTAGTAAAGAATACAACCAATTCATATCCATCATTCCTGAATACAATTCTGGCCATCCTACCAGGAATCCTTCTCCCCTAAAGAATACCTAATCTCAGTAAATGGTAAACACAGACTTCTAGATGCTCATGTAAAAACTTTGTTTTTTTTAAATAGGAAGATTTCTTGGAATCCTGATTCTTCTCTTTTTCTTACATTCTGTATCAAATGCATCAACTGTGCCAAACTTGGAGACTTTTAGATAATGGTAAAGAGGGCTTCCCTGGCGGCTCATATGGTAAAGAATCTGTCTGCTAGGCAGGAGACCTGGGTTTGATCCCTGGGTTGGAAAGATCGCCTGGAGGAGGCAATGGCTACTTGCACCAGAATTCTTGCCTTCTTGGACAGAGGAGCCTGGCAGGATACAGTTAATGGGATGATAAAGAGTCAGACATGACTGAGAGACTAACAGTGAAAGTTACTCCTATCATATGTCTTTAATGAATGTTGATATTAGAGACTTTTGTAAAATACGATGTAGATTAGAGTAAGTAAATTGCCTCTGTAGCTGGAATCTGATTAGGACTCTTTCCTTTCATCTGATATTACTTGATAATGTTTTAAAATAATTATTTTCTTTTCAGAGACATGAAGCAGTAAATTCACTTTGCTAAAGATTATAAGTCTACCTCTTAAGCAGCTTACATATAGGAACTTCTGATTTTTTTAATGAAAAACACACATTTATATACCACAGTTCATACAAAAATGTTATGCTGTTCTTAAAATGCTTTAATTGATTCTACTACTAAGCCAGAAAAACTCTTGGGATTCTCTAGAGCCATAAAAATGTTTGGTCTGGAATAAACAATTTATTTCTCAACTAAAATATGTGCTATGATTTCATTATTTCTACTTCATTAAAGCAAGTTTTCAGTCTGGGATGTCTTATAATTATTGTTTAATGAGATTCATTGTTTATGTATTGAGCTTATCACTAAGAAAAGCAATTTCTCATTTGCACTTATATTTATTTCATAGGACTGTACACAGTTTAATTGATTTTGCATGGTGTCTAATGTTTCTTAGCTTTGGCAAAGGTAAGTTTTCCAGTGCACTGTATTTCATTTCAAAGATATTTAATATTTAAAAAGAAAATCAACTAGATTTTGGGGATCTTAAATATAACACCATAACACATTTCATAACATGCAAAAACAACATTTGAAAGATGTATGATATTCCTAATGAACTATATAACTACAAGAAAATAAACATGATACAGAAATGATTAAGCTTTGGTTTATTTGGAGGAAAAAAGGGACATGTACTAATTTAATGAGAAATTCATACTTTCTTACAAGGTATGAAAGTGAAAGTGATAGTCGCTCAGTCATGTCCAACTCTGTGACCCCATGGACTGTAGCCCACCAGGCTCCTCTGCCCATGGAATTCCCCAGGCAAGAATACTAGAGTGGGTAGCCATTCCCTTCTCCAGGAGATTTTCCCAACTCAGGGACTGAACCCAGGTCTCCTGCATTGCAGGAAGATTCTTTACCATCTGAGCCACCATATACAGGTCATTAATATAGCACTATACCTTATCCCCTATGACAGTGAAATTATATTCTGTTGACTATGACCAGGAATACTACAACAAATATGATAATTTTAAAGTCAAGGATTTAACTTTTACAGATGACTTCTAAACTTGGATTATTTGCCTTCTTCATGCTGAAAATTATTTAATAATACCTAAGAATAAATCAGGCTTCCCTGATAGCTCAGTTGGTAAAGAATCTGCCTGCAATGCAAGAGACCCCGGTTTGATTCCTGGGTAGGGAAGATCCATTGGAGAAGGGATAGGTTACCCATTCCAGTATTCCTGGGCTTCCCTTTTGGCTCAGCTGGTAAAGAATCCGCCTGCAATTCGGGAGACCTAGGTTCAATCCCTGGGTTGGGAAATTCCCCTGGTGAAGGGAAAGGCTACCCACTCCAGTATTCTGGCCTGGAGAATTCCATGGAGTTGCGAAGAGTCGGACACAACTGAGCGACACTGCATTCACTAAGAATAAACTGAGGAATTATTTCAAAATATTTGCAAAAGAATAGGATGAAAGGTATGGGGGAAAGGCAACAGATATTTCTATTGATTTCAAATTAATTTAATGGAAGCCACAGAGTTATAAAATTAACAAGCACAAAGGAAAAGAGACAAAATATATAAAATTAAAAAAAAAAATTAAGCTAGTAAAAGACATGAACCTTTGAATTAAAAATCAACACAGAAAATCAGGTAAGATTAATACTTTAAAGACTTCCATCTAGATTAATCCAAGTAAAATTTGGTGGTGGTTTAGCTGCTAAGTTGTGTATGACTCTTGTGACCCCATGGACTGTAGCCTGCCAGGCTCCTCCGTCCATAGGATTCTCCAGGCAAGAATTCCGGAGTGGGTAGCCATTCCCTTTTCCAGGGATTTTCCTGACCCAGGAATTGCACCCAGGTCTCCTGCAGAGCAGGCAGATTCTTTATTGACTGAGCTGCAATTTAGAACCATAAAATTGTCCATCAGGAAAAGAAAATAGTATCTATATAAAGAGTACAGTTTAGATAGGCATCAGCCACAGATACATACTAGAATATGTTAAATATGGATTAAGTGGATATCTTCTAATATCTGAGGGAAAAAATTTTTGAACCTAGAATTCCAAACTCTGTTAAATTTAGTGTGAAAAGAAAACATAAATCTCTCTAGACATAAAAGAAACCAGGGGATTTGCTTCCAAAATATTCTTCCTAAAGGAATTACTCAATTTTTAGTGAAACAAATGGAGAAACAAAATAGAGCAAAATATCAGTAGTAAGTTATGTTCCCCAATGCTAGAAATATGGAAACCAAGACAGGTGTGTCAGTTCAGTTCAGTCACTCAGTCATGTCTAACTCTTTGTGATCCCATGGACTGCAGCACCCCAGGGTTCCCTGTCCATCACCAACTCCCAGAGCTTCCTCAAACTCATGTCAATTGAGTTGGTGATGTCACCCAACCATCTCATCATATGTCATCCCCTTCTCCTACTGCCTTCAATCTTTCCCAGCATCAGGGTCTTTTCCAGTGAGTCAGTTCTTCACATCTGGTGGCCAAAGTATTAGAGTTTCAGCTTCAGCATCAATCCTTCCAATGAATATTCAGGACTGATTTCCTTCAGGATTGACTGGTTGGATCTCCTTGCAGTCCAAGGGACTCTCAAGAGTCTTCTCCAATACCACAGTTCAAAGGCAGGTGTGTAGAGGAAAGTAAATTCTAAGAATCGCAAATGCTAGAAATATGAAAACCAAGGCAGGTGTGTAGAGAAAAATAAATTCAAGGGATGTGTATCGATTGTAGCTGTGGATATAAGATACAGATGGGAAATATTGAGGATGATGGTGGCTCATACAGTAAAGAATCTCCCTGCAATGGAGACCCAGTTTCGATCCCTGGGTTGGGAGATCCCCTGGAGAAGGGAATGGCTACCCACTCTAGTATTCTTGCCTAGAGAATCCCTTGGACAGAGGAGCCTGATGGGCTACTGTCCATGGGATCCCAAAGAGTCGGCCATGACTGAGTGACTAACACTTTCACTTCACCCTAGCCTAAGGGGGAAATGTTGAAAGGCATTCTTGGGGTTCTATATTGCCCAGGTCAGGTTATAGCTAGGTGACATATGGAATAAAAACCAGAAGCAGAAATTTTAGCCAGGAATTCACATTTGTATGTGGCCATCATTGTTAGGCCATCCTTGAATCTCAAGTATGGTAATGGATAGAAAAATAGGAAACACGATGAGAGGGGGAAGAAAGGTGAATCCCAATGTTAATTCTCTAGAAATTGAGATTAACACTAAATTCTAGTTTCTTCTCTAAATCTCAATGCTAATTCTTCAATTTACTTCCTTATCTCATCTTTTTCTATCTATTGCAATATATTCTTCCTCCCTTAATACTTCTCCATGAGTATCCAACATGTGATCTTACAGAAACATAAGTCCAAATATCATATTCCTCAGCATGACATATGTATTTTCTTTTCTTTAACCCAATCACATTTCATTCAGAATTAAGTTCGAACTCCATCTAATGAACTAAATGACTTCTGATGTCTCTTTTTGATCGCCCTTACCCACTTCACCGTCTGGTATAGCCTCTCATTCCTTTATCTTTCCAGTCAAATATACTGCCTTGCCTGTAATTCCCTAAGTGTTCTTTACTCTCCCATGCCCATTCCTTCAACCACCACTTTTCTTACAGAGGAACTCATCCAAACTTTGGAGGAGTGCTAAATGTTAGGGTTTGGGTCTGTAGGAGCCAAGTTTCTTAGACAAGGTGAGTAGTATGAAGAAAGCAAATTATTGAATAATTTACATACCTCAGCCAGAATTGAGATAGGAGGAAGAGGCCACAGACAAGAAGAGTATTGGAGCAGGAACCACCTGAAATACATAAGTAAGGCACAATTTGATGACTATGAAAATGGCTTGGTTTCTGTAAATCAGCATTTTGAGTCAGTGGGTGTATGAGTGAGCCTCATTTAAAGGGTTGGAGGGAGTGTGGTTACTTCCTCGACTTTTGGTATTCTGCTCCCTGAAAATAGTCTTTCTCTACATATACCTAACTATTGCTTTCTTAATGCTTAATTATTGCTAGAACTTCCTGGATATTCCATCCAAGGATATTATGTATTACTTTTGCTCTCGTCATGGTTAATTCATTCATATAGTACAGTATTTATTGTATGGTATTATAGGTACAGATTTTTCTTTCACAACTTTTCACATGGATTGAGAATGCCCTAATTGCAAAAACTCTATCTTCATTTCTGTATCCCAATGCCTAGAATATCCTAGAAAATCAGCAAAAGTTACTTAAATATTGAATTAATGGAATTGATAGAACTCTCACTTATCCAAAAGTATTATCATTTGCAAAATTTTATTAGATACAATTTAAAATATTATCTTTATGAGATATCTTTTCCCTTTTAATTTAAAACTTACTTAGTATAGAATTATTATATTATTTTAACATTTTGTTTGCACCAGCTTCAAAGATATGCAATTTTATTTGATTCATTATTGGGTAAAATTTTCCTCAGCAATAGAAGAAATTGAGCTGTATTCTTCTGTATTCTCCCCAAATAAAGGTTGATTCTTGCATAAAGTTGTTGAGCCAAATTATGCCTGCATGGAGGTTTCTGACACTGGATAAGTATGTTTGGTGGCAGAAACTAATTTATCCCCAAATATCTTCCTTAGAACCCCTACATTGATTCTAGATGCTCTAATAATAAAAAAACAAAACTGCTATTTATCAAAATATAAAAATAATAAACTTTTTTTATAGACCAAAGTGAAAATTTCAGCAGGACCTTCTAAAATTATAGTTAATGGCAAATGATATTACTATACTTGAAATAATAACTTATTCTTTATCTCTTTTTTAGTTCTTTAGCTACTATATTACTTATACCAAAAAAATGTAATTTTATAAAAGTTGTACAAACAAAACTAGTATGCTATATGCATGGCTTAAATTTCATGATTGCAGAATATCCCCAAATATAGCATTCTGAAATTTCTTTGAAAATAGATGACAGAATGACCAGTTAATTTTTACATCTTGCTTGGAAAAACTTTTTTGAACAATGTCATCAGTAGTAACTTATAGTGTTACTCTAAGTAAATGAATTGTAATTAGTTTGTATACTGAGCTCTCCTGCAAACTTGCTAAATTTATATTTTTGATAGCTGCAGATGCTGTGTTTGTGTGTGATTCAGAGGAAAGTTTGCACAGATCCTTTTAGGGTTTCCTGCATAAAAGATCATGTCATCCATGAATAAAACCAGATTACTTCCTTTACAATCTAGGTGCATTTTTAAATTTCTTTTTCTTGACTAATTGTGCTGGCTAGAAATCCTGGCACAATGTTGATTGAAGTGGTGAGAGGCTACCTCCAAGCTTTGTTCCTTCCCAGTATCAAGGTGAAAACATTTGCTCATTTACCATCAAATATTATATTACCTTAGCTTTTAAATAGATGCCCTTAATTAGGCTAAGGAAATTCTATTCCATTTCTAGTTTTCTATGAGTTTATCATAAATGGGTCCAGGATTCTGTCGAATATTTCCTATGTTTATTGAAATATGTATGGGGTTTTGCTCTTTATTCTGTAAATATGGTGGTATTATATACATTGTTATTTTGGATCTTAAATGGGCCTAGTGTATCTGGGAGAAATATCACTTGATCATCGTGGTTTATAATCCTTTTTCTGTGTTGCTGGATTTAGTTTGCTAATGCTTTGTTGAGAATTTTTGCATCTGTATTAATCAACATAATCTATAGTTCTATTTTCTCATAACATGTTAGTCTGACTTTTGTTATCAAGGTAATGCTGACCTCATAGAATCAGTTTGGATGTATTCTTTCTGTCTTTTCTAGAAGAATTTGGAAAGAATTGGTGTTATTTTTGTTCTTTTTATTTGGTAGAGTTCACTAGGTAAATATCTGGGCCTAGGTTTTACTTTGTGGGACAGTTTTAAATTCAATTTCCTCATGTGATGTTTCTTATAGATTTGCAAGATGATAAGAAGCTTTGTGTCAGAATACAAATCAATTCACTGCTTCCTTCTCTGAGAAAGTTTTGCTATATTTTAAGTCAGCTGAACTAAACTGTGCTTAATGAAGTAACTGGTTTACAATCTGGTGCATGCTCCTTGTCATCACTGACAATAACAAATACTTCATGGATAAGTGCCTGACCATGGATTATATTTTGAACAGTAATAATATGCAGCATGAAGATTAATCAAGACACTGGCAACAAATCAATAACATGAACTGTGCAAACCAGTGAAGGAAGGATTTATTATGTTATGCTGGGCTGTATCATCCATTTTCTTAGTACATATTTAGGCTGTTGTAATACAAATACCATAGACTTGCAACAAATACCATAGACTTTGCAGGAGGCTTGCAAACAATAGAAAATTATTCCTCACAGTTTTAGAGGCTGCAAAGTCTGAGATCAACATTCTGATAGATTGAGTATCTAGTGAGGCCCTACTTTCTGGTTCATAAATGGTCATCTTATTAATATAATTGCACATAGTAGAAGGGAAGAGAGTACTATGGGGTCTTTTTATAGGGCATGGACCACCTTCATAAGGGCTTCAGCTTCATTACCTAATCATCTCCCCAAGGCCCTACTTCTACATACCATTACTTTGGGCATTAGGATTTAGCATATGAATTCTGTGGGGACACAAGCAGTCAGTCTACGGAAGATAGGGATTAGCCAGGTCTAAGGTAGGGCCTGGAGTAATGAACTGAAAAGTCTTATTAAGGATTCAGAAAATACACACGCTCTCTTTCTGTGTTAATCAACTTTCTCAACTCCTTTAACATGGTACAATGTAGCTGCCTCAAAGTAGTAACTTAAGTATTTTGGGTTCAGTCCATCCAGCATGGACAAATGTCTATTTGTCCTTACGTTGGTCACTTCTTATAAACAACTTTATCATACAGTACAAACACGTTTAGGAGCTCCAATACTGAGGATGCAAAAAGCATGGCAGCAGAGAAGGTGGTCTGGCAAACACTGCTAAAGTATGTCCTATTTCTACTCTGATATGATTGCTCTTAAAAATTACTTTTTGGGTGAGTTTGAAAAGCTTGTGGCAGATTACTTTGAAGGTAAATCTTTCAGGTAAAATTCACTTTTCCCAGACAGTCATATTTAGTTTTATTTAAACTTGTCATTTGAACCCATTGGGTTTTCAGGCTAAGTGTGGAGACTTGCGTCAAAAATAACTTTATTTACTGTCACCTGATAGTATCAATAATCAGTTTGATATTCTGTGTTGATCATAAATTATCTACAGAACTTATTAAAGAAGATTCTCAAAACATATGAATGATGGAGAAATGTATAAACTCCCAAGGATATCATTTAAAAACTAATGTTTATTCAGGTATATGTATTCTTCATTAATATTTGTCATTCATTATATTCATGAATTCCATGTTACAAACAGTAGATGTGAATAAATAGTGTTTAATTAACAGAACAGAAGATTGGTTAAAAATATACATATATAATTACATACACATGAATATACTCAGCTGGTAAAGAATCCACCTGCAATGCGGGAGACCTGGGTTTGATCACTGGGTTGGGAAGATCCTCTGGAGAAGGGAAAGGCTACTCACTTAGTATTCTGGCCTGGAGAATTCCATGGACTGTATAGTCCATGGGGTAGCAAAGAGTCAGACACGACTAAGCGACTTTCACTTCACTTCACTTCACTTCATACAAGTATACAAATATGCACACATATATGTGTGAATATGTATGTCACTTCATTAGCATAAAAAGACACTCCCATCACTGAAGACATTTCAGAGGCTTTAGGAGGTGTCTACTAGAAACTGGAGACAATGATGAAATGTAGTTTTTACATACTGCAGAAGTTCATTGTAAATCTTATCCTTGTTGCTCTCTAGGAAGTTGTATTTTTTCTTTGCCTTCTTTCAAGAATTTCTTTTTCTTTGGTTTTATGTAGTTTGAATATGCTATGCTACATATGGACTTTTTGGTCTTTATACTGCTTGCTGTTCTCTGAACTTTCTATATCTGTGGCTTGTCTTTCATTAATTTTAAAACGTTCTTGGCGTAAATTTATCAAATATTTCAACTTCTTTGTTAGCTTTTGTTTCTCCTTCTAGTAGTATAATTACACATATGGTACACCTTCTGAAGTCTCACAGTTTCTGGATATCTTTTTTTTTTCATTATTTTTCTGTTTTCATTTCAGTTTCGGGAACTTCTATTGTCTTACTTTCAAGTTTACATGACTGAGTAGAAGAAAAGTTAGTTCACTCTAACAGTTCTGTTTATGTCCACTTTACTATGAGGAAAAAACATAATACACTACTGATTTACTCCAGATATTCATGGATTCAGAGAATTAAATGCATACAAATTGTGCATATGTTGTCAGTGAGCAACATAGTTTTATTAGTATTGAGTAAAGACAAAAAAGCTATAGTATGGAAATACAATTATACAATATCTTTCTGATATTTTTATTTCAATAAGCTAAAATTGACATACATATAAAATAATGAACACACACAAATACACATGCATACACAAATTTCTTAACTAGATTTATCCAGAGGGAAAGAAGAGCAGATTTCCAAATTGAGAACCCAGAGAGTTTAGATCCTTATGTAGTGAATGTATGGCCTAGAGTTCTTTTACTTCTGTTTAAGAATTTTTGGATTAATTCAAATTTGAAAGGGCTAGAATAAAAGAAGAGCTTGTTTACTTATGACAAAGCAGCCAAGTTCATTTTTTCTAAGGACAAAAAAGGGCAACTAAGAGGAAAGTATTTTCAGATTCTGAACAATCAGCAATTTAAGCAAAATCTGTCAAAACCAGATGTTGTTTTGACAATCCATCCTAAACAGACTTGTTTTGTATTCCTATCTCTGGTTTCAAAATAATGGTTAAATTGAAACAGAGTAGTCTTCTGTGAAGGGTAGACTCTGTTGTGGTTTGAAGAAAAGGGAGAGGATGAAATAGTTTGATTCTATTTTCAATGAACTGAATTAAACTCACATATTATTAATATCTAACATAATTATTTTGGTTACTTCAAAAGACATAAAGTACATTTTAAAAATACCATTTCTAAGAGATTTTTGGAGGGCACTCTTTATTATTATTGAAAAACAGCTACTATTTTAGTTATATGTTTAAAAAATTTGAACCCTTACAACTTCTTGAAAATAAATTCTAGTTTGTACCAATTACATCACATAACAAAGCATAAGCAAATGATCTGAACAATGTAAAAATTCTGTTAGTAACAAAGCAGACACCTAACTAGTTATTTTTATTGATGTGCAAAATACCTAGAAGGAAACAAACACCAGAATATTGGCCAGGTTTGTTGAGAATTAATTTTGAAATTGAAGAAAACCAAAGTAGAGACAGCAGTGTGGCTAAGAAATGATCTAGCAATCTATTATTAGAATATCAAGGCAGGGAAGTGTTGGAAGTGACAGTGTTCCTTGGAGTGACAGAGTAGGCTAAGTTAACAAGGGACTTTTACACTTCAAGGGAAAGGCAATGAGTGCAATTCTGCTGAGCAGGTTGATAATTAAACTTAACAGCAAGTCACAAATACAGTTCTCTCTTTCCCAGGCTATAGACAGAGAAATGATGACTAAGAGGCTTACAACCTGAATGGTGTTAAAACAAATCAAACTTTCTAGAACAATATTCAAAGAGAATTTTGAAGAAATTTATCTTTTTGTACAGGCTCAATGCACAGAATTTAAAACCATTATTTGGTTTATTGAAAAAGAAAATGATAGTTTAGTAATAATGCTTGAAAAATTGTATCTGTGTCTATTAGATAAGTATTTTTTCCAAATGATATTTCTATATGATTAATTGTAGCCATTTAAGTTATCCTGTAAGTTATCCTGAATCATTTTAATGAATATTTCATCATTACGAAACAAGGTTGGTGCTACTGTCATCTGTGAAATTTACTTAGTTTTATCAGTCTTCCAAGTACAGCTTTTACCTTTTGGTGGACTCTTATTTTGCAATACTTATTACACAAAATTACAGCTATTTGAAGAGTTCTGGAATATGCATTCAAATAAACAAGCTCTTATCTAAATATCTTTCAAAGTATTTTATGAGGTAAACAGTGATATAACTGGTGATCATTCTAATTCTTGTGATATTTAAGAATTTTCACGTATTTGCCAACTTAGCATAGTTAAATCTACGCTTGCTTGTCAAGATCTGGAATAGACCCCGTAGATTTACAATAGAACGACAGATATCTTCAAATATCTAGATACCAAACTGTGGCATTTGTTTATTTTCATGGTGTAAACCCACTCACTATGGACAATTTCAAGCTACCCATGAGTCATCACTGAACAGTGTTGGGAAAGATGTACACACAGGTGAACGCTATTCATTATACATTATTTCCAGCTTACAGACAAAAATAAATTTGAGTATATATAATAGCTAAATGCACTAAAACAATTAGAAAGTCATGAGTTTTGAGTATTACTATAATTTTAGCACAATTTGTTTAATTGTAAATTCATATAATTTATTTTTTGATAATGGCTATGTTTAAAAAGTTGTTCACAAAATGCCTAAAAATTTGACAATTAGCTCTCACAAGCTGGTAGGAGCTGGTTCCAGCATACCATCAGCTATCTCCATTAATCTGGAAGCTTCCTTGTCCTTTACTTCCTTTCTGTATTGTATTCACAATGTGGTTAGTTGGAATTTGCCTAAAATACCCTCAAATTATCAGCTTCCCAATAATGTCCTCTTCTATTTTGCTATTTCCAATATTCATAATTGATTTTAAGAATTATTGAGCAAATCAGGATGCACTAATATTGTATGAGGCCAGCACAGTCACACATGTCAACAAATTAGAGCTGCTAGATGATTGATTGAGACAGCTGCTTCTGCTGAATAATCAGCTCATTGGATATTGATATTTTGCCAATAGATGGTTTAAAAGGTATGTCTTGGAGCCACTGCTTAGGTAAATAGACAACTCATTATGTACATTTAGTAAGTTGAAAGACTTGAACAGTAACAAATAAACAAAAATAGTTTATAGCTAAGAGTCAGTCATCAATAGAGAAATGAGATCTGTCCTCATGCCGTAGCTTATTGACTAATCAATTTGCTTTTTGGAATCCTCTGAGAGAAAAAAACTCACAGTAGTTTGGCTAATAACCCGCTGCTTCAGCTAAATAACAGTGTCAGAATCTATGAGTTATAATGTAACATTAAAGAGTATAATGACAGTCATTCTCCAGAGGATGTTTCGAAATCACAATGAAGTAACAAGCAATTTGTTGAAGATCCTTCCTGCCAGTTGTCAAAGCATTAGCATTCCATCTGCCAGACGGTGGGATTAGCATATCCCCAGTGAAGTTGTTAATGGTAACTTTCAAAAGATTAATCAGTGCTTTGTGAAACCTCCAGGAAGTCATGTTGAAGACTGTATTATTTCTTTAGGTATATATTATGTTAGCCTATTTTTCTTATTGCTTATTTATTTACACTCACTTGTTTTAGTACCTATTAGACGGTGAATGGCAGCGCCACTGGACACTGGAACTTTTTTTTTTTTCCACATAAGCGATTGAAAGCAATGCTATACTTACTCCTGTTAGAAATAGCCCAAGAGAACTGATATCGTATTAAGTGAAGTTTTAGCAAAAGCTTTGTCTAAACTGAAGCAATTTGAAGAATAGGGGCTGCATTGTGCAGGACCGATACTGGAGTCAGTTGCCATTTCCTTTTCCAAGGGATCTTCCTGACCCAGGGATGGAACCACATTTCTTGTGAATCTTGCATTAGTAGGTGTATTCTTCACTACTCTGCCACCTGGAAACTATAAGGTGTCTTCTTACTAGAGAGCACTTCACTAATACTTCCAATATAAATTTAATGCTATTTCAAGTCCTAAAGATATCTAATATTCCAATTTCATCATCTTAAATAAATTTTACCTTCTGACTTTATCTGTATTTTGTACTATTAATAGAATAGTCATTCTGTACTTAGCACAATATACACTTTCACATACTATTAGAGAACATTATAAAGGATAAATAAAATTATTAGTCAGAAAAATGATTACTAATAACAGACAAACAATATAAAGCATTTTTTGTTTAGCTACTAAATTGGATGCTCATGATAAGATTTATTTCATGGCTTGAGGAAAACAACTCCTAACTATTCTCTTCATTTCCATTCTTTACATTTCTCTCTTAAAAATCAATGAATTAGAAAGATGACTAAGGATGAAATCTCTAAAATATTCTTCTATTCATAATATCCAGCATTTTGCATATGTTTTTTTTCCTTTGATTTATAGGGTTTGTGTTTAATTAGAATTCATCTGTCTCAGTCTCAAGTGATGGTTACAGATGAATCAAATATTATTAGCAAAGACTGTAATACAGGTAAATGAAGGAGCTCATTGAAGAATTTTGCTCACATCTGGTTGTCGTGGAGTGAATGTGTATGCTCAGTCACTCAATCGTGTTGGCTCTGTGGCCCCATGGACTGCAGCCCACCAGGCTCCTCTGCCCATAGAATTTTGCAAGCAAGAACACTGGAATGGGGTGCCATTTCCTATTCCAGGGGATCTTTCTGACCCAGGGATAGAATCTGCGTCTCTTCTGTCTCCTGCGTTGGCAGGCAGATTCTTTACCATTAGCGCCACTTGGAATGCCTTGTAGGATGAATCAGTTCAGTTCAGTTCAGTTCAGTCACTCAGTCGTGTCCGACTCTTTGCGACACCATGAATAGCAGCACGCCAGTCCTCCCTGTCCATCACCATCTCCCTGAGTTCACTCAAACTCATGTCCATTGAGTCCGTGAAGCCATCCAATCTCCTCACCTTTTGTCATCCTCTTTTCTTCCCGCCTTCAATCTTTCCCAGCATCAAGGTCTTTTCAAATGAGTCAGTTCTTTGCAACAGGTGGCCAGAGTACTGGAGTTTCAGGCTTCAACATCAGATCTTCTAGTGAACACCCAGGACTGACCTCCTTTAGGATGGACAAGTTGGATCTCCTTGCAGTCCGAGGGACTCTCAAGAGTCTTCTCCAATACCACAGTTCAAAAGCATCAATTCCTCGGCACTCAGCTTTCTTCACAGTCCAACTCTCACATCCATACATGACCACTGGAAAAACCGTAGCCTTGACTAGATGGACCTTTGTTGGCAAAGTAATGTCTTTGCTTTTGAATATGCTATCTAGGTTGGTCATAACTTTCCTTCCAAGGAGTAAGTGTCTTTTAATTTCATGGCTGCAATCACCATCTGCAGTGATTTTGGGGCCCCAAAAAATAAAGTCAGCCACTATTTCCACTATTTCCCCATCTATTTGTCATGAAGTATGGGACCGGATGCCATGATCTTAGTTTTCTGAATGTTGAGCTTTAAGCCAACTTTTTTACTCTCCTCTTTCACTTTCATCAAGAGACTCTTTAGTTCTTCTTCACTTTCTGCCATAAGGGTGGTGTCATCTGTATATCTGAGGTTATTGATATTTCTCCCAGAAATCTTGATTCCAGCTTGTCCTTCTACCAGTAGCCCAGTGTTTCTCATGATGTACTCTGCATATAAGTTAAATAAGCAGGGTGACAATATACAGCCTTGACATACTCCCTTTCCTATTTGGAACCAGTCTGTTGTTCCATGTCCAGTTCTAACTGTTGCTTCCTGATGTGCATACAGGTTTTTTAAGAGGCAGGTCAGGTGGTCTGGTATTCCCATCTCTTTCAGAATTTTCCACAGTTTATTCTGATCCACACAGTCAAAGGCTTTGGCATAGTCAATAAAGCAGAAATAGATGTTTTTCTGGAACTGTCTTGCTTTTCTGATTATCCAGGCAATGTTGGCAATTTGATCTCTGGTTCCTCTGCCTTTTCTAAAACCAGCTTGAACATCTGGAAGTTCATGGTTCACGTATTGCTGAAGCCTGGCTTGGAGAATTTTGAGCATTACTTTACTAGCGTGTGAGATGAGTGTAATTGATGATTGTGTCAAGTTACAGTAATTTGCCTTCTGGAAATTAGTCATCTGCTTTGACACATTCTGAATTAGCAAAATCTTCCTAAGGATCCCAGAGAAAACTCTGACTTTAGTGTTGGTTACTAGAAAGAAAAAAAAAAAATGACAATCCACAGCCAGTTTATCTTTAAAGAAATAGAGGTCTCAAAGTAGGTGGTACTGGCTCCATGGGACAGTTTGGAAAATCTGTGGAGCCTTTTCATTTAACACAAATAACACAAGGAATAACCTTATCACTTAGTGACTCTGTAGCAGTGATTTAAGTTTCAACACTCAGTATATTCCCACAAAATTATTTTCATTTTCCCGCAGTCCACAGGGTTGCAAGAGTCGGACATGACTTAGTGACTAAATCATCACCACCATAAGACTTTCAAATGACAATACACCCCCATTCATGTAGATGAAATATGTTTATAATAATCAGAAAACATAATTCTGTAGCTTAATTTTAGATGCAAATACAAAGTATTTTTTAACACTTTTCAATTTTCTAGAAATCTAGTACTCTATATATTGACAGTAGCTTGTTATTTATTTTATTCAAAACCTTACTAAATTTGATTTGGAAAATTAAATCAGTGCTGCTCTGAGAGACTGAATCAACATAACAAAAATCTGTATAAGTCTATATTTTAAAGTTTTAAATTCACAGTTACTTTTTATTTATACTTATTATTTATTCTAAAATGTTAAGGGGCTTCCCAGGTGGCGAAGTGGTAAAGAATCCGCCTGCCAATGCAGGAGATTCAAGAGACTCAGGTTTGACCCCTGGGTCGGGAAGATTCCCTGGGGTAGGAAACCCGCTCTAGTATACTTGCCTGGAGAATTCAATGGACAGAGGAGCCTGGCAGGCCATAGTCCATGGGGTCGCAAAGAGTTGGAAACTGAGCGACTGAGCAAACAAGCAAACAAAATGTTAAGACTTCTGAAAAGTCAACACTCCTCAGCTAAATATTGCATTCTTTGTCTCAAATCCAAACTTGCTCACTCTAAGACGTTTGATGAATGTAGTATGTCATCTCATGTACTATTGCTACCTTTCATATTCTGAAATACATATTTTATTACATAAAATGCATTAAAATTGTGTCACATATACACATCTTTGCTTCTAATTTTACCTTATATACTTATAAAAATGGTTTTTAGTACTCCTTCTACCATCCAGAAATGGCATTAATACCTTGGGGTTAAAAATCACTGCGCTAAAAGGCTGCCCATCAGATTTACTTGTGATACTTTCAAAAAATAAGACCAGGTTCTATTTCCTATGGATTCTAATTTATAAGTTTTGGGTTGTGATTTGGGGGTATGTGATTGGAATAATTATTATTTATTTATTTTTTTATTATTCCAAATAATTATTCCAATCACATCCCCCATGTCACAACTCAAAACTTTTAAATTAGAATCTGTAGGAAACAACTATGGGCTTCCCTGGTGGCTCAGCTGGTAAAGAATCTGCTTGCAATATAGGAGACCGGGGCTTGATCCCTGGGTCAGGAAGATTCCCTGGAGAAGGGAATGGCTACCCACTCCAGTATTCTGGCCTGGAGCATTCCATGGACTGCATAGTCCATGGGTTTGCAGAACCAGACACAACTGAGTGACTTTCACTTTCAGTCACAAGTACAGTATGATATATAAAATTGCAGACAATTTAGAATAAAGGAAAATTCAAAGCTTTTATTACTCTCTAAAACGTGTATTCATATAAAATGAGAACCCTCGTATTTTCAATGAACCAAAAATAGAGCCAACTAGTTCACTATAATTATTTAACAAAATATCAAATCCATCAACATTTACAATATACGTTCTTGAGGAAAGAACATTTTATGTGTTATTGAAGTTACATCACTACGCAAAATAGCTTAATTATTAAATTGATCACTTTAAAACTAGATGGAGTGATTTTAGAATTACAATGTGTTGAAAGTGTGAAAGTGATAGTTGCTCAGTTATATCTGACTCTTTGCGATCCCATGGACTACAGCCCATAAGGCTCCTCTGTGCATGGGATTTTCCAGGCCAAAATACTGGAGTGGGTTGCCATCCCCTTCTCCAAGGGATCTTCCAGACCCAGAAATTGAACCCAGGTCTTCTGCACTGCAGGCAGATTCTTCACCATCTGAGTCACAGAAGAGATTTACAATGTAAGAGAAGATAATTAGTTTAAAATATAAAGTGCATGATGATGTTAAAAAAAAAAAAAAGATGTTTGGTTTCTATCATTGCTGTGTAGTAGCAAAAGAATACCATGATCATCTCCTGAATGCTCAGTCGTGTCTGATTCTTTGTGACCCCCATGGACTGTAGCTAACAAAGCTCCACTGTCCATGGAATTTCCCAGGCAAGATCAGTGGAGTGGGTTGATTGCCCTCCTCCAGGGGATCTTCCTGACCCAGGGATTGAACTAGCATTCTGTCTCCTGCATTGGCAGGCAGATCCTTAATACCATAAAATGGTTCAAACGTTCAATGCATTTAAGGTGTTTGATTCTTGGTGGATTCTTAGCCACCGAACTTTTCAAGTCTGAAAAAGTCAACAGGAGCTCTTCTAAGAACAGTAGTTCTGGGATATTCTTGGAAGTTTTCTTTTTTTTACCTCAATTCTGTTGGGTCAGGGGAGGAAAAAAAAGCATATGTCCCATTTTCTTTTAGCATCATATTTTGATTTTTTTTTTCTTACCGAGTCAAGTTCAAAAAATAAAATTTTAAGTTGAAAGCACACACCCACATGCAAAAACCAGGAAATATTCTGGCTCTGGGTATTCAAAATTAACGTTCCTTCCTGCTTTGTTGCTATTATTCAGACGCTAAGTTCATGTCCAACTCTTTCTGACCCAATGGACTGCAGCACACCAGGCTTTCCAGTCCTTCACTATCTCCTGGAGTTTGCTCAGGTTCATATCCATTGAGTCAGTGATGCTATCTTACCATCTCATCCTCTGCTTCCCTCTTCTCCTTTTGCCTTCAATCTTTTCCAGCATCAGGGTCTTTTACAATGAATTGGCTCTCTGCATCAGGTGTCCAAAGTACTGGAATTTCAGCATCACTCCTTCCAATGAATATTCAGGGTTGATTTCCTGAATCAACCTTTAGGATTGACTGGTTTGATTTCCTTGCTTTCCAAGCGACTCTCAAGTGTCTTCTCTAGCACCATAATTCAAAGGCATCAATTCTTCAGTGCTCAGCCTTCTTTATGGTCCAATTCTCATATCCATACATGACATGACTACTGAAAAAAACATAGCTTTGACTATACAGACTATTGCCAGCCAAGAGAAATCTGTGCTTTAATATGCTGTCTAGGTTTGTCATAGCTTTTCTTCCAAGAAGCACGTGTCTTTTAATTTTATGGTTGCAGACACTGTCCATGGTTACTTTGGAGCCCAAGAAAATAAAATCTGTCACTGCTTCCACATTTTCCTCATCTATTTCCTATGAAGTGATGGGACTGGATGCCAAGATCTTAGTTTTTTGAATGTTGAGTTTTAAGCCAGCTTTTTCACTCTCCTCTCATCCTCATCAAGAAGCTCTTTAGTTTCTCTTTACTTTTTGCCATTAGAGTGGTATCATCTGCATATCTGACATTGTTGATATTTATCCTGGCAATCTTGCTTCCAGCTTGTGATTCATCCAGCCTGGCACTATACATGATGTGCTCTACGTATAAGTTAAATAAACAGAGTGACAATAAACAGCCTTGTCATACCCCTTTCCCAATTTTGAACTAGTCCAATGTTTCATGTAAGTTTCTAACTGTTGCTTCGTGGTAAAGGGGCTTCTGTAACTCAGTGAAGCTGTGAGCCATGCTGGGCACAGCCACCCAAGATGGATGGGTCATAGTGGAGAATTCTGACAAAAAATGGTCCACTGAAGGAGGGAATGAAAACCACTCCTATAGCAGCATTCTTGCCAAAAGAACCCCATGAACATTCCCCTTTATTGCTTGTGATTGCCCATCAATCCCGGTAGCATTTCTAGCAGTGCCTTGCTTTTCCCAATAATTGCACCTCTGATTCTAACTCTGTAATAAGTCCTAGATCATATTTTTTATCTTAATACTGAAAATATAATAATGTTAATATTCATTGTTAATATTTATAAATTCTTGCTACTGCTAGGAGTTATTCTAAATGCTTCACATATTAAAAATAGTTAAATTTTAAAAACAACATTAAGAATTTGGTTTATTATTCATCTTTTACAGATGAAACACACACACACACACACGAGATCTGTTTAGAGAATCTCATCCAAGATTACTTTACGTTTTAACCATTTCAAATTATTTGTATGTCCTTGAAAGTACCATACTCATTTTAATGGGTGGTGGGGTGTTTTCCATGAACATTGGAGAAGATGTTCCTTGTGCCTGGAATGTCTTCTCCTCAACCTCTCAGCACCTGGCTAATTCCAATTCAGGCATCATTCTATTGACTTCTTATCCCTCTCCAGATTCATTTAGGTGCTTATTTGTGTTATCCAACAGCATTCTGAAGACATCTGTGTCATATAATCTGTAAATTCCATGGAAGCAATTTCAACATTTATCAGTGCATTACTAGACATTAGAATTTGCTGTCAAATAGAACGTTTTATGATAATGGAAACATTATGTATATTTGCTCACCAATACAATAGCCCCTAGGTACATGTAGCCACTGAGCACTTGAATCGTGGCTTGTGTGGCTATAGAACTGAATTGTTAATTTTATCTATTTATTGACTAATTTAAATTTAAATAGCTAAATAATACAGTGTCACTCTAGAATATAGCTGACACTTTGTACAATGTCAGAGAATATTTTTAAAAAATGAATGAGTGAATGAAGAATAAATTAATAAATTGAAATGACCCTAAGCCATTTGAGTAAAGAATGGAGATAGGAAAGAAACTAGAGGTAGGAATATATGTTAGAAAGCTACCTCAGACTTTCTGTCCATTTATGCCACTTATACTCAGTCATAAACATCAGTCTTGTGGTAGAAGAGATGATGAAAATGTAAATTTAAACTAATGATCTCAGCATAGTTTCACTCTTCTAAGATTATTTGACTCTAAAAGTGATTTCAGGTCAGAAAAAAAAAAAAGAGAGAGAGACAAGTATGGCATTCTATATTCACTACCATCAGTATCCAGGCTTGATTATTTGTATAAATTATTTCCATTAGAACTTGAGATCAATATTTCTAAATCTAATGCTTTCATTCCTTGTAGAGATGAATTCCTTCTCTAGCATAACCATCTATAAAATGTTTTAAATAATAAAGCTTTGTCTTACTGGCATTTTCATTAACATGAAATTATTATCAATATTGTCAATATTACTTTAATCATCACTATCTGATTATATACATTATCACAGAAGTGATAATGCGTATTGAAAATAAGTCTTTAACATGACAGTTTTCAAACATACTCTACTCAATTATATTTTGCTTGGCAATAATTATTTCTTCACTTAGCCCCTTAGAATATCCTAAGTAGAAGATTAAAATATTTATCTTTGGAAAAAGTAGAAAAGATAAAAAGTTAAT
This sequence comes from Giraffa tippelskirchi, assembly GCF_054371585.1. Classification (NCBI taxonomy): domain Eukaryota; kingdom Metazoa; phylum Chordata; class Mammalia; order Artiodactyla; family Giraffidae; genus Giraffa; species Giraffa tippelskirchi. The sequence continues at coordinate 71,417,592 of NC_137277.1, forward strand.
CACAGGTTTTTGGTTATATAAATGAAAACCAGCATAATTATAACTCTTTTTTTAGTTTATCATCACCTCGTACGTTTGTGTATATTAATCTTTCACTTTCAACTCCATTTATAGTGCTTATTGAGTCTATATAGTATCTTTACTCCTACTCCATGGTATGCTGCTGCAAATCATTAATCTCAAGTCAATTTCAATAATGGGTAAGGCATGAAAAATAGGATTTTAAAAATTTTACTTCAAAGCATAACATTGGTGTCTTTGTGGCATTTAACATGATGTATTCATACCTTAGCAAATGATTCCACTCACTTATGATAAATCTTGTCAATAACTAAGCTGCCAGCAGCTATGTACAAAGTACAGTAATTCATTCATTTTGATGATTCTTATTCAGTGAAACATGGGTGTGATGACATATAACAAGTCCTTCTGCACTGAATGACCCCTCTTCAAGGAAGAGAGTTTTCCCTGATCTCATGGGAGTATGTTGGGAGACAGCTGTCTGCCAGAGGTCCCTTCAAGAACTGCCTCAGATTTTGGATCATTTTCACTATCATTATTCGGAATTCTTTATCAGGTAGATTCCCTATCTCTTCCTCTTTTGTTTGATTTGGAGGGCATTTATCCTGTTTCTTTACCTGCTGGGTATTTCTCTGCCTTTTCATCTTTTTTATATTGCTGTGTTTGGGGTGGCCTTTCTGTTTTCTAGCAGTTTGTGGTTCCTCTTTATTGTGAAGGTTCCTTGCTGTGGGTAGGGTTAGACCAGTGTCTTGTCAAAGTTTCCTGGTTGGGGAAGCTTGTGTCGGTGTTCTGGTGGGTGGAGCTTGGTTTTTTCCCTCTGGAGTGCAATGAAGTGTCCAGTAATGGGTTTTGAGATGTCAGTGGGTTTGGTGTGACTTTGGGTAGCCTGTATATTGAAGCACAGGGCTATGTTCCTGTGTTGCTGGAGAATTCGCATGGTATATCCTATTCTGGAACTTGTTGGCCCTTGGGTGGTCCTTGGTTTCAGTGTAGGTATGGAGGCGTTTGATGAGCTCCTATCGTTTAATGCTTCCTGGATTCAGGAATTCTCCAGTGTTCTCAAGATTTGGACTTAAATCTCCTGTTTCTGGTTTTCAATCTTATTCTTGAAGTAGCCTCAAGACTTTTCCATCTATACAGCACATATGATAAAACATCTAGGTTAATGTTCACAGAGTTACACAGGGAAGAGAAGAGGGTGGAAGGAGAAAAGAGGTGGTCAGGAGGAGAAATGGGGGAATCAAAAGGGGAGAGACAGATCCAGCCAGTAATTAGTTCTCTAAGTGTTCTCCACAGCCTGGAACACAAAAAGAAATTCACAGAGTTGGGCTGAGAAGAAAAGGGGAAGTGGGGAGATGGAGGCAACTTGGTGAAGAAAAAGGAGAGTTAAAAGGGGGAGAGAGAAATCAAGCCAGTGATCTCGCTCCCAAGTAAAAATGGGTGTGGAAGATTGGATTCTTGAAGATACAAAGTTGATAACAAATACTAAAAAGCAAAGATTAAAAATCTAGAGTAGAGGCTAGGTTTTAAAAAATACCATATTAAAAAAAGAGGAAAAAAAAGAACAAAAAAAAAACACACACCAGAGTCACAAAAATTATAAAAAATATATATATGAAGTTTGCTTTAAAAATAAAGTCTTAAAAAAAATTTAAAAATACAAATAAAAATAGGGTCTCTTTTTTTGCAAGGTAATAGCAGGTTATAAAAATGAAAATTGAAGGAGCAATAGGGGACTTAAAAATAAAAATAAAATAAGAAAATAAAATAAAATTTAAAAAATTAAAAAAAATAATAAGAGTAAAAATATATCTAGGACTTTCTCTGGAGCTGTTATGGACAGTGTAGGGTCAGTTCATTTTCAAATAGTTCCTTGGTCCAGCTTGTACTTCTCAAGGTCTCTAGGCCCCTTCCTTTGTAGTCTGTGCTAACTACAGGGTTTTAGTCTGTTGCATCTGTCACTTCCAAAGCAGTTCCCTCTGTTTCTTTTAGCTTCTTCTGTTTGCTGGTATCTTCAGTGTCTAATTTCCATCCTGACACAAGGTGGGTGGTTGTGGTCACTTCATTTTAGTCTCACTTGTTCAGTCGTGCTGTGGGGAGGGATGGACACTGCAAACAAATCTCACTGGCGTGTGCTCACAATGTTTCAGCCACACTGGGTTTGCCCCACTCACGGTGTGTGTGCTTTCCCAGTCTACACTGCTCAGGCTCTAGGTTGCACTGCCGGGAACTGTCTGAAGCAGCCCCTGGGGTTGTAGGCTGAATAATGGTAGTGAAAAGATCCAAAATCTGGAAAACAAATTGGAGTTACAGATAAATAACCTGGAGACAAGGATCGAGAAGATGCAAGAAAGGTTTAACAAGGACTTAGAAGAAATAAACAAGAGTCAATATATAATGAATAATGCAATAAATGAGATCAAAAACATTCTGGAGGGAACCAACAGTAGAATAACAGAAGCAGAAGATAGGATAAGTGAGGTAGAAGATAGAATGATAAAAATAAATGAAACAGAGAGGAAAAAAGAAAAAAGAATTAAAAGAAATGAGGACAACCTCAGAGCCCTCTGGGACAATGTTAAGCACACCAACATATGAATCAAAGGAGTCCCAGAAGAAGAAGACAAAAAGAAGGACCATGAGAAAAAACTCGAGGAGATAATAGTTGAAAACTTCCCTAAAGTGGAGGAGGAAATAATCACCCAAGTCCAAGAAACCCAGAGAGTCCCAAACAGAATAAAGCCAGGGTGAAACACCCTAAGACACATAATAATCAAATTAACAAAGATCAAACACAAAGAACAAATATTAAAAGTAGCAAGGGAAAAACAACAAATAACACACAAGGGGATTCCCATAAGGATAACAGCTGATCTTTCAATAGAAACTCTTCAGGCCAGAAGGGAATGGCAGGACATACTAAGTGATGAAAGAAAATAATCTACAGCCCAGATTACTGTATCCTGCAAGAATCTCATTCAAATACGAAGGAGAAATCAAAAGCTTTACAGACAAGCAAAAGCTGAGAATTCAGCACCACCAAACCAGCTCTCCAACAAATGTTAAAGGATCTTCTCTAGACAGGAAACACAGAAAGGGTGTATAATCTCAAACCCAAAACAATAAAGTAAATGGCAACAGGATCATACTTATCAATAATTACCTTAAATGTAAATGGGTTGAATGCCCCAACCAAAAGACAAAGACTGGCTGAATGGATACAAAAACAAGCCCCCTATATATGTTGTCTACAAGTGACCCACCTCAAAACAAGGGACACATACAGACTGAAAGTCAAGGGCTGGAAAAAGATATTTCATGCAAATAGAGACCAAAAGAAAGCAGGAGTAACAATACCCATATCAGATAAAATAGACTTTAAAACAAAGGCGGTGAAAAGAGACAAAGATGGATGCTACATAATGATTAAAGGATCAATCCAAGAAGAAGATATAACAATTATAAATATATATGCACCCAAAATAGGAGCACCACTATATGTAAGGCAAATGCTAACAAGTATGAAAGGGGAAATTAACAATAACACGTTAATAGTGGGAGACTTTAATACCCCACTCACACCTATGGACAGATCAACTAAACAGAAAATTAACAAGGAAACACAAACTTTAAATGACACAATAGACCAGTTAGACCTAATTGATACCTATAGGTCATTTCACCCCCAAACAATGAATTTCACCTTTTTCTCAAGCGCACATGGAAACTTCTCCAGAATAGATCACATCCTGGGCCATAAATCTAGTCTTGGTAAATTCAAAAAAATTGAAATCATTCCAAGTATCTTCTCTGACCACAATGCAGTAAGATTAGATCTCAATTACAGGAGAAAAACAATAAAAAACTCCAACATATGGAGGCTGAACAACACACTGCTGAATGACCAACAAATCACAGAAGAAATCAAAAAAGAAATCAAAATATGCATAGAAATGAACAAAAATGAAAACACAACAACCCAAAACCTATGGGACACTGTAAAAGCAATGCTAGGGGGAAGATTCATAGCAATACAGGCTCACCTCAAGAAACAAGAAAAAAGCCAAATAAATAACCTAACTCTACACCTAAAACAACTAGAAAAAGAAGAAAGGAAGAACCCCAGGGTTAGTAGAAGGAAAGAAATCTTAAAAATTAGGGCAGAAATAAATTCAAAAGAAACAAAAGAGACCATGGCAAAAATCAGCAAGCCAAAAGCTGGTTCTTTGAGAAGATAAATAAAATTGACAAGCCATTAGCCAGACTCATCAAGAAACAAAGGGAGAAGAATCAAATCAACAAAATTAGAAATGAAAACAGAGAGATCACAACAGACTACAAAGAGATACAAAGGATCATAAGAGACTATTATCAGCAACTATATGCAAATAAAATGGACAACTTGGAAGAAATGGATAAATTCTTAGAAAAGTACGACTTCCCATAACTGAGCCAGGAAGAAATAGAAAATCTTAACAGATCCATCACAAGCACGGAAATTGAAACTGTAATCAGAAATCTTCCAGCAAGCAAAAGCCCAGAACCAGACGGCTTCACAGCTGAATTCTACCAAAAATTTAGAGAAGAGGTAACACCTATCCTACTCAAACTCTTCCAGAAAATTGCAGAAGATGGTAAACTTCTAAACTCATTTTATGAGGCCACCATCACCCTAATTCCAAAACCAGGCAAAGATGCCACAAAAAAAGAGAACTACAGGCCAATCTCACTGATGAACATAGATGCAAAAATCCTCAATAAAATTCTAGCAAACAGAATCCAACATCATATTAAAAAGATCATACATCATGACCAAGTGGGCTTTATCCCAGGAATGCAAGGTTTCTTTAACATCCACAAATTAATCAATGTAATACACCACATTAACAAATTGAAAGATAAAAACCATATGATTATCTCAATAGATGCAGAAAAAGCCTTTGACAAAATTCAACATCTATTTATGATAAAAACCCTGCAGAAAGCAGGAATAGAAGGAACATACCTCAACATAATAAAAGCTATATATGACAAACCCACAGCAAACATTATCCTCAAGGGTGAAAAATTGAAAGCATTTCCCCTAAAGTCAGGAACAAAGCAAAGATGCCCACTTTCACCACTACTATTCAACATAATTTTGGAAGTTTTGGCCACAGCAATCAGAGATGAAAAAGAAATAAAAGGAATCCAGATAGGAAAAGAAGAAGAAAACTCTCACTGTTTGCAGACGACATGATCCTCTACATAGAAAACACTAAAGATTCTACCAGAAAATTACTAGAGCTAATCAATGAATATAGCAAAGTTTCAGGATATAAAATTAACACACAGAAATCCCTTGCATTCCTATACACCAAGAATGAGAAAACAGAAAGAGAAATTAAGGAAACAATACTATTCACCATTGCAACAAAAAGAATAAAATACTTAGGAATATATCTACCTAAGGAAACAAAAGACTTATATATAGAAAACTATAAAACACTGATGAAATAAATCAAAGAGGACACAAACAGATGGAGAAATATACCGTGTTCATGGATTGGAAGAATTAATATAGTGAAAATGAGTATACTACACAAAGCAATCTGTAGATTCAATGCAATCCCTATCAAGCTACCAATGGTATTTTTCACAGAACTAAAACAAATCATTTCACAATTTGTATGGAAATATAATAAACATCGAATAGCCAAAGCAATCTTGAGAAAGAAGAATGGAACTGGAGGAATCAACCTGCCTGACTTCAGGCTCTACTACAATGCCACAATCATCAAGACAGTATGGTACTGGCCCAACGACAGAAATATAGATCAATGGAACAAAATAGAAAGCCCAGAGATAAATCCACACACCTATGGACACCTTATCTTCGACAGAGGAGGCAAGAATATACAATGGAGAACAGACAATCTCTTTAACAATTGGTGCTGGGAAAACTGGTCAACCACTTGTAAAAGAATGAAACTAGAACACTTTCTAACACCATACACCAAAATAAACTCAAAATGGATTAAAGATCTAAACGTAAGACCAGAAACTATAAAACTCCTAGAGGAAAACATAGGCAAAACACTCTCCGACATAAATCACAGCAGTATCCTCCATGACCCACCTCCCAGAATATTGGAAATAAAAGCAAAAATAAACAAATGGGACCTAATTAAAATTAAAAGCTTTTGCACAACAAAGGAAACTATAAGCAAGGTGAAAACACAGCCTTCAGAATGGGAGAAAATAATAGCAAATGAAGCAACAGACAAACAATTAATCTCAAAAATATACAAGCAACTCCTGCAGCTGAATTCCAGAAAAATAAACGACCCAATCAAAAAATGGGCCAAAGAACTAAACAGACATTTCTCCAAAGAAGACATACAGATGGCTAACAAACACATGAAAAGACGCTCAACATCACTCATTATTAGAGAAATGCAAATGAAAACCACAATGAGGTACCATTTCACACCAGACAGAATGGCTGCTATCCAAAAGTCTACAAGCAATAAATGCTGGAGAGGGTGTGGAGAAAAGGGAACCCTTTTACACTGTTGATGGGAATGCAAACTAGTACAGCCACTATGGAGAACAGTGTGGAGATTCCTTAAAAAACTGGGAATAGAACTGCCATATGACCCAGCAATCCCACTGCTGGGCATACACATGAGGAAACCAGAATTGAAAGAGATGCGTGTACCCCAATGTTCATCGCAGCACTGTTTACAATAGCCAGGACATGGAAGCAACCTAGATGTCCATCAGCAGACGAATGGATAAGGAAGCTGTGGTACATATACACAATGGAATATTACTCAGCCATTAAAAAAAATACATTTGAATCGGTTCTACTGAGATGGATGAAACTGGAGCCCATTATACAGAGTGAAGTAAGCCAGAAAGAAAAACAACAATACAGTATACTAATGCATATATATGGAGTTTGAAAGATGGTAACGATAACCCTATATGCGAGACAGAATAAGAGACACAGATGCATAGAACAGTCTTATGGACTCTGAGGGAGAAGGTGAGGGTGAGACATTCTGAGAGAATAGCATTGAAACATGTATATTATCATATGTGAAACAGAACACCATTACAAGTTCAATGCATGAGACAAATGCTCAGGGCTGGGGCAACGGGATGACCCAGAGGGATGGGATGGGGAGGGAGGTGAGAGGGGGGTTCAGGATGGGGAACACATGTAAACCCATGGCTGTTTCATGTCCATGTATGGCAAAAACCACTACAATATTGTAAAGTAATTAGCCCCCAACTTAAATAAATAATTTTATTTAAAAAAAAAGAAATACAGATCACTGTAACAGGAAACGAGAAACTATAAAGATGAACAAATGAAAATTACACAACTCATCTGCCAAGATAAAATCCAGTCTTGTTTTTCAGTGCTAAGTTGTGTCTGGCTCTTTGCAACCCCATGAACACCAGGCTTCCCTGTCCTTCATTATCTCTCAGAGTTTGCTCAAACTCATGTCCGTTGAGTCGGTGATGCCATCCAACCGTCTCATCCTCTGTTGCCCTTTTCTTCTCCTGCTCTCAATATTTCCCAGAATCAGGGTCTTTTCCAATTTTTTTTTTTTCTTTTCAGGGGAAACAGTCTGGAAGCATAGATATTTCTCCAAAGAAGACACAAAGATGGTCAATAGACATATAAGGAAATGATCAAGATCACCAACTTTTAAAGAAATGCAAATCAAAACTACTATGAAGTGTCACTTCACTCTGGTAGGAATGACCATCATCAAAATGTCTACAAATAATAAATGCTGGAGAGAGTGTGGAGAAAAGAGAACCCTCTTACATTGTTGTTGAGAATGTAAATTTGTACAGCCACTATGGAGAAGGAGCTTCTCTGGTGAATCAGATGGTAACAAATCAGCCTGCAATGCAGGAGACCTGGGTTTGATCTCTGGATCATGAAAATCCCTCGGGAAAAGGGAATGGTTACTCACTTCAGTATTTCTGCCTGGAGAATTCCATGGACAGAGGGCCCCATGAGATCACAAAGAGTCGGACATGACTGAGCAACTAATATTTTCACTCAGCTACTTCATTAAGGAGGTTCCTTAAAAAACTAAAAGCGGAGCTACCATATGATCTTGCAATCCCACTTTCAGGCATATACCTGGAAAAGATGAAATTTCTAATTTGGAAACATGAATGCACCTTGATGTTCACAGAAGCATTATTAACAATAGCCAAGACATTGTAACAACTCAGGTGGTCATCAACAGACAATTGGTTTAAGAAGATGCCGTATGTGTATACACAATTGTTGTTGCTATTCAGTCGCCAAGTCGTGTCCAACTCTGTGACCCCATAAACTGCTGCACGTTAGGCTCCTCTGTCCTACACTATCTTCCAGAGTTTGGTCAAATTCATTTCCACTGAGTCGGTGATGCTATCTAACCATCTCATCCTCTGCTGCCTCTTTATTTTGCCTTCGATTTTTGTCAGCATTAAGGTCCTTTCCATGAGTTGGCTCTTTGAATCAAGTGGCCAAAGTACTGGAGCTTCAGTTTCCGCATCAGTCCTTCCAAAGAATGTTCAGGGTTAATATCCTTTAGGATTGACTGAATTGATCTCCATGCAATCCAAGGGACTCTCAAGAGTCTTCTCCAGCACCAAAATTCAAAAGTATCAATACATGTATACAATGTAATATTGTATAAAAATCCATAAAAAAAGAATGAATTATTGCCATTTACAGCAACATGGATGGATGCAGAAAATACCATCCCAAGTGAAATAAGTCAGACAGAGAATGACAAATATTACAGAATATCACTTATATGTGAAGTCTAAAAAATAATGCAAATGAATCTACAGACAAAACAGAAAGAGACTCACAGAGATAGAAAACAAATGTGTAGTTAACAAAGAGGAAAGGGACAAGGCAGCAGATGAATAAGGAGTATGGGCTTAACAGATACAAACTACTATACATAAAATTGATAGGCAAAAAGGATTTAATATTATAGCACAGAGAATAAAGAAAAGTAATGGCCATTTAAGCTAAAGTAGAGTCATTGATATTTTTATTGTTGCTAGGCTAATAAAAAGAATTTTGATTTCTCAGGAAATCATTAGCCAGAAATTTTAAAATAAAGAAATATTTAAAAGCCATCTTTCTGGAGGCTTGCTATCGTTTGTCTGCCTCATTATCTCTCTTCGTTGACATTTTTATGCCCTCTGATCATGTCTTTTTATTCTTGTTATATTTAATGGCTTGCATTCTTTTTCTTCTCCTCACTTGACCATAATTGTGTGGAATTTAAAAATACATAGATGGACCCTTCAATGCCCTGTTCTCAATTCATGGATGACTTCATGCCCAGTGATGCACGACTCTCAGGAAACTCAGTCACACAGTAACACACTTGGAATTCTCATTACTTGACACGTCTCCACCACTGATGATCATTTAAGCCCAGAAAATTTTCTGTCCACACCTCTTATTACCATCTTAGTATTTCCCAGGGTATATGTACTTGAACTCCATTGAGTTCCTGAGTCTTGTTTTCCCTTCTTTAATTTCTACAGCCTACTTTTTTCACTTCATTTTTCATTTTGCTACTCTGTTCAGATTTCTCTGACAAATATTTCGATTGTTTTCAATTCTCTCAATTTCTTTTTTCATTACATCCATCTAACAACTGTTTTTACCTTTTTGTGGTTATGCCAAAAGTGGTATATATGTTGGAGAAAAATAGCATAAACATACACATTTACACAAATATAAAATAATTTTCAACTTTAATTTATCCTTCAATGCTTTCATGGAGTCTTTTTCTGTTTTATTCGTCAATTGTTGTTTTTTTCCCTCCATTCTCCTCAATGAACATTTTAAACGTTTTCCAGACCTTTATCATTACTTCCTCAAAATGTTCAGTCCAAGACTTCCATAGAACAAAGAAAACATAATTTCCTCCGCTTCCTGACCTCATCTCACATATATCTCAATGATTATCCACATTTCCGTCCTGCCTATCGCTCCACAAAATTCTAATTTTAATCGTTGCCAATCTCATCATTGAAAAATAATATGGTTTGTATGTTTGTTTAACCACTAATGAGTTAGAATATGTTTTTATGTGGTCATTGATATTTGCATTTCTGTTTTGGATTACTTTTGTAATGGAATACTTATTTTCTAATTCATTTGAGATTTCTTTTTTAGTAATAAGGATATTAAGCCATCACATAGCTTCAATTTTTTTTTTCATTTCTTGTTGCTTTTCCTCTCTTTTACAATATGTTGTTTATATACAATCTCTACCAGGATCTCAATTTTAAAAGTTTTCAGAGGACAAGCTAGGGGAAAAAAAAAGTGTAGCTGAGAAGATGAGTGATACCATTATTTACTGGGTAATTCTAGCTTCTTTCTAAAAGAGTCCACAGAACCTAGCTTCACTTTATAGTTATTAGGTCTGTTTTGCCAGATGGCCTAGCCTTTTTTCCAAGAACACTAGATAATTATATCTTTATGTGAAATTTTATAATGTTCAAATATTTTATAACTTAAAAATCTCTTTGGGAGGTAAGCAAAAATCTGTAGGTTACTACTGCCTTGATTGCTATCAATATATGACTTTTGGTATATATCTTTAAGATCTTGTTCCGATGAATGCTTGATTCAAGATTATATATTCACCTGTTTTTGCTTCTGCTTTAATCTTAGCACTGACAGTTTTTAGCTTATTTGTTATGAATTTTGGCAAATAATGTATGTTGAATATTCAACTTATTTTTTCCCAGAGGTTAGCTAACTGTATAGTTGCTCCATTTTTGCCTAGTGCTTTGAAATGGCCCATTTTACACTCCTCAGTTGGTAGAATTGCTTGAATATTGCTTTTATTCATTTAATTCATTTGTATATTCCTGAATGAGTAACCCACTGCAATTTTATAGAATGATTCTGTTTGAAGGGGAACTCATAATCCATCCATTTTCAACAGTTTTAATATTGGTGCATGACTATTGTTTAAAGAAGATAAAATCACCTTAATAAATTGAACAGTATATCAAGTATTTTTAAATTATATATGTTTTTGGAGAAAAATAACAACTTTATATGAAGTTTCCTTCTCTCTCTCTCTTTCTCTCTCTCTCTCACACACACAGATATGGTACAGTTCTGTGATTTTTTCCAATGTGACTCTCAGACTTTTTCTGAATTAAGGACATAACTTAGTTGCAGAATTATATAAAACTGAAGATTAGAGTCTCTTGAAATATTTAAATTTTTGTGAAATAATTCTATTTAGGAGGGTGTGGAATTATTGGCTTGTGGACTGTAGACTGGTAAAGTGCATAGATAGGTTTCAGAAATTCTGCAAATCTCATATAATACTTTCACATATAATTGTATTATCCTAGAGATAATGTCCAAAGATTGTACTGGTTGTCAAAGAATGTTGCAATCTAAGAATAATTAATGTCTAGTATTAACCATTTCCCAGATTTGTGACACACTGGACATGGAACAACAGACTGGTTCCAAATAAGAAAAGGAGTGCGTCAAGGCTGTATATGTCACCCTGCTTATTTAACTTATATGCAGAGTACATCATGAGAAACTCTGGGCTGAAAGAAACACAAGCTGGAATCAAGATTGCCGGGAGAAATAGCAATAACCTCAGATATGTGGATGACACCACCCTTATGGCAGAAAGTGAAGAAGCACTAAAGAGCCTCTTGATGAAAGCAAAAGAGGAGAGTGAAAAAGTTGGCTTAAAGCTCAACGTTCAGAAAACTAAGATCATGGCATCTGGTCCCATCACTTCATGGGAAATAGATGGGGAAACAGTGGAGACAGTGTCAGACTTTATTTTTTGGGGCTCCAAAATCACTGCTGATGGTGATTGCAGCCATGAAATTAAAAGACGCTTACTCCTTGGAAGGAAGGTTATGGCCAACCTAGATAGCATATTTAAAAGCAGAGACATTACTTTGCCAACAAAAGTCCGTCTAGTCAAGGCTATGGTTTTTCCAGTGGCCATGTATGGATGTGAGAGTTGGACAGTGAAGAAAGCTGAGCGCTGCAGAATTGATGCTTTTGAACTGTGGTGTTGGAGAAGACTCTTGAGCGTCCCTTGGACTGCAAGGAGATCCAATCAGTCCATCCTAAAGGAGATCAGTCCTGGGTGTTCATTGGAAGGACTGATGTTGAAGCTGAAACTCCAATACTTTCGCCACCTCATGAGAAGAGCTGACTCATGGGAAAAGACCCTGATGCTGAGTAGGATTGGGGGCAGGAGGAGAAGGGGACGACAGAGGATGAGATGATTGGATGGCATCACTGACTCGATGGGCATGGGTTTGGGTACACTCCGGGAGTTGGTGATGGACAGAGAGGCCTGGTGTGCTGCAATTCATGGGGTTGCAAAGAGTTGGACATGACTGAGTGACTGAACTGAACTGAAAATATCAAGAGTTTCTTAAAGAGATGAGAATACAAGACCACCTTACCTGCCTCCTGAGAAACCTGTATGCAGGTCAAGAAGCAACAGTTAGAACTGGACATGGAACAATGGACTGGTTCAAAATTGGAAAAGGAGCATATGAAGCCTGTATATTGTCACCCTGCTTATTTAACTTATATGCAGAGTATTTCATGTGAAATGTCAGGCTGGATGAAGCACAAGATGGAATCAAGACTGCTTGGAGAAATATCAATAACCTCAGATATGCAAATGATACCACCCTAACGGCAGAAAGTGAAGAGGAACTAAAGAGTTTCTCGATGAAGGTGAAAGAGGAGAGTGAAAAAGTTGGCTTAAAACTCAACATTCAGAAAACTAAGATCATGACATATGGTCCCATTGCTTCATAGCAATCGGATGGGGAAAAAAGTGGAAACAGTGACAGATTTTATTTTGTTGGGCTTCAGAATCACTGCAGATGGTAACTGCAGCCATGAAATTAAAATATGCTTGCTTCTTGGAAGAAAAGCTATGACAAATCTTGCCAGCATATTAAATAGCAGAGATATCACTTTGCCGACAATGGTCCATATAGTCAAAGCTATGGTTTTCCAGTAGTCATGTATGGAGTTGAGAATTGGACCCTAAGAAGGCTGAGCATCAAAGAACTGATGCTTTCCAACCGTGGTACTGGAGAAGACTCTCAAGCATCACTTGGACTGCAAGGAGATCAAAGCAGTCAATCTTAGAGGAAATCAATCCTGAATATTCATTGGAGGGTTGATGCTGAAGCTGAAGCTCCAGTACTTTGGCCACCTGATGCAAAGAGCTGACTCATTGGAGAAGACTCTGATGCTGGGAAAGATTAAGAGCAGGAGGAGAATGGGGCAACAGAGGATGAGGTGGTTGAATGGCATCACCTACTCAATGGACATGAGGTTGAGCAAACTCCAGGAGATAGTGAAGGACAGGGAAGCCTGTGTGCTGTAGTCCATGGAGTCGCAAAGAGTCGGAGATGACTGAGTGACTGAACAACAAAATATCAAGTACAACTGAAAATGTCTAAAAGTTCTTTGATAACAGTGAAAATTAATCAAATATATTAAAAGTAGTTTATTCTAAAAATAGGAGCGACTAATGCTTCAGTGAAACATTAGTTCACTAAATCAGGTGGGAAAGGTAATTATAGCCACTTTTCCTTTTCTGTAGGTGATTATATTGTCCTCTTAAAAATAACATATGTATTCAGTTCAGTTCAGTTCAGTTGCTCAGTCGTGTCTGACTATTTGCAACCACATGGACCACAGGACACCAGGCCTCCCTGTCCATCACCAGCTCCTGGAGTTTACTCAAACACATGTGCATTGAGTCAGTGATGCCATCCAACCATCTCATCCTCTGTTGTCCCCTTCTCCTCCTGCCTTCAATCTTTCCCAGAATCAGTGTCTTTTCCAATGAGTCAGTTCTTTGCATCAGGTGGCCAGAGTACTGGAGTTTCAGCTTCAACATCAGTCCTTCCAATGAACACCCAGGACTGATCTCCTTTAGGATGGATTGGTTGGATCTCCTTGCAGTCCAAGGGGCTCTCAAGAGTCTTCTCCAACACCACAGTTCAAAAGCATCAATTCTTAGGCACTTAGCTTTCTTTAGAGTCCAACTCTCACATCCATACATGACTACTGGAAAAACCATAGCCTTGACGAGACAGATCTTTGCTGTGAAAGTAATGTCACTGCTTTTCAAATATATTAATATTAATAATTATTACATTAGTTATTGCTCTTATTGCAACAGTTACTGAGGACTCGTGATGTTATAAATACTGTGACAAGTATGTTCAATGCAATATTCAATTTCACTTTCAAAAAATTCTCAAGTATTGGGTATCACCATTTTCAGACAAAGCAATTTTAGGAAATTACCCCAATGATTAGTGGTTGAACCAGAATTAGAAATTTGACTCTGAAATTTTTTTTCCTTTCTCAGGTTAAAAATAAACACTTTCTTCTCCACTTTACTTCCTCCCTGTGTACTGTATATATAGGTTGAAATAAATTCCAACAATAGTTTTCTATAAAGCTTTGAAGCTATTAGAATTACAAAATTTCAGCAGTTGAATCTTTTTCAGAATAATTAATCCGTTCCTATAAATTTCAGGGCAGTAATTATTACTGCTTTTCACTAGGAGCTATATTTAGCACTAAGCATGTCAATGGTCAAAATTGACTTTATTAAAAAGTCAAAGAAAACACATTCACTTATCCTCAGAGAGTTTTAGGATTGATAGAGCATGAATTCAAAGAAACAGAGTCAATGTTTGATGTCTGACATCTAGAAACATATTTGTGAGTAAGTGGCAAGGGAATATTTTCAAACAAAGATGTTACAAAAAATTTTTGAAGTCATTCAATTTCTTAAGCTCCTCAATACAAACTGCCAGTCATAATGAATTTAATCTTTAAGTCACAGACTACAGGGAGCTCAGGGTGTGATATGAATGAAAGTTGTGATAGGAAGGAAAGTTGTGAATCCCTTCTAGTAATCCATTCTAGCATTTAAGGAATCCATCCTTACAAGGGTTTTTAAGATTGGATTAGACAAAAATAAGGCTGGAGGTAAAATACTCCAATTCTAGCTTTCCCTTCTCTTGGGTTACAGCATTTTAGGGAAGATTAGAAATATTCATATAATTATGAGAAAACCTAAGAATGTTGAAATGTGTTACCATGACATAATCTGGGAGAGGACATGGTCTCTAGGAGAAGTCTAGGGGTAATAGCTATGATGGAGTTAAGTGATAAGTATGTAACAGCTCCTTTCTAAATGGTGACAGACATTAATTAAGTAACAACCTTATAAATTGTTTTACAAATAAAGAAACTGCTGCAGAAGTCTTAGATTGACTTTCCCAAGAGAACATACTTATTAATCTTGGAGCCGGGATTTGAAGCACCACATGCTGGATTTGGAGGCCACTGTCTAAGAATGAAATATTCAGTCTTTCTAGGTGAAGACTGATGATGCCTTTTTTAGGTAAGTTGCATGAAATTACCAAAATTGTAATACTACATGTGAAATTTTGGAACTTGAATAAAGAAACCAATTAATAAATTAGAAGAATAGTGTAAGATGGAGGAATCATGTGTGCTACTGGACGCCTATGTAATATTTTAATGTCATAAAATAATCTTATCAAATAAGATTATTGCTCTAGTTCTCTAGTATCTTTTGAATTGTGTTTAACATTCTGCACAAACAAAGTGAAGTGTGTGTGGTAGCAGTTGACCTCACTACTGTGAGTTGCCAAAGCTTGTTAAGGAATGACTTGGAAAACCTGGAGATGATAGGAGTAAAGGCAGACATATAATCTCTTAGGGAAAAAAAAAAGAAAAAATTCTCTCTAAAGCAATTTCTGTGGGGAGAACATATTAGTCAGGATTCTCTAGAGAAACAAAACCCAGTATATATGAAATGTTAAATTAGAATGTGTGTGTGTGTGTTTGTGTTATCTGCAAGCTGGAAAACCAGGAAAAACAGTAATTCAGTCCCAATCTGAAGATCTAAGAACTGGGAGGACAATGACGTAAGTCTTGGTTTGAGAGACTGAAAGCCTGAGAACCAACAAAGCTAATGTCTTAGGGCAGGAGAAGACAGTTGTTTTGGCTCAAGCAGAGAGAGCAACTTTGTTCTTTTTCTACCTCTTTGTTCTATTCAGGCCTTGAATGGAGTGGATCGTACCCACTCTCATTGGTAAGTATGTTCTTTACTCAGCCTGCTGATTCAAATATGAATCTCTTCCAGGAACACTCTCACAGATATACTCAGAAATAATTTTTATCAGCTACCTGGGCATCTTTAAGCCAGTCAAGTTAACATGTAAAATTAATCATGATGACGGGGGTGGGTTGATTGTTTTTCAATCATGAATGCAGATTATAAATATTGGCACAGCTTTCTAAAATTATATAAGGCCAGATCTCCCCATAGACAAACTAACTGGAATACCTGAGGAAGGGTGCTAGGTATTGGCACTTTTAGGCCTCCCCAGTTGATTCTGAGCTTCCTAGATGGTGCTAGTGGTAAAGAACCCACCTGACAATAGAGGAGATGTAAGAGCCAGGGGTTCAGTCCCTGGGTTGGGCATGTTCCCTGGAGGAGGGCATGGCAACCCACCCTAGTATTCTTGCCTGGAGAGTTTCATGGACAGAGAAGTGTCACAAAGAGTCAGATACAACTGAAGTGACTTAGCACACACACACACACACAAGTAACTCTAATATGGAGTTAAGGATACACCTGGGAAACAAGGTGATACCGTTTTGCACTTTTCTCTATCTTTTGAAAATGCCAGTCAGATTTTTCTCCCTGGAGGCAAAATTTGGTATTGGCAGTAAATGTAACATGTTCTTACATGCTCTCCACTGTCACAGCCCTGCACCCCAATCCTCAGCCCCATGGAAGGTTGGACTATTGCACTGAGTGTTCTGCTCATTTGGTTGGATTCTAAAATCATGCCTCTGTTTGGACAGAAATTTTGACAGCTCTGGTAATAAAATATGACTTAGAAAGTAATGTGTATTCCATTTAACTACTGGCCACAAATAAAAGTTAAAAACAAAAGGATTTGTTGTTGTTGGCAATTTCCTTAAATAACCTCCTCAAGTAGAACAGCTTGTCTGGCCTCAAGCCATTATTTAAGTAATTTTTAAAAAATATTTTTACAAACAGGAAAAAACAGCAAAGGATTTCAAGAAGGAAGCCAAAACTGTCACAACACTGATAACTTAGTCCAAAGTTTTTCAGAAAGATAAATTCTTACCCCTGAAACTTTTACTCTTTCACATGGTCTTCATAATACTTATATTGGTTTCAAAAAAACTTTCCCATCCTGCATCATAAGCAAAAATACTTATTTACACCTTGGGAATATACTTTAAGAAACTTTGTTATTAGTATTTAAAATCCGTAAACTATAACATGTTGCTGTGGGAAAAGTATAACCTGCAAGCACATAATATTACATTTATAAAATGATTTTGCTAGTTGTAAGAACATATTATTATTTAAAGTCAGTATATCATGTCATATGATTACATGATTTTTTATTTTTATTTACTATCATGACTTTGATTTTTTCCTATTAAACAGTCTCGATGCAATACTATTAATGTGATAATAATGTTGATGTGATTATTAGATAATAGATAATAATGACTATTATATAGGTGATACTAATGTATATGTGACATACATGTGACATATTTAAAGATAATGATATATTGGTTTGCTAAGGAATTGCTAATATCTATTTCAGTTCTAAAATTGTTTGAGTCCCTTAACAGAAGAATACTTAAGTGGTGTGAGTATAAGCAACATCCAAGGAGAAGATAGACAGAAAATGTGTTATTTATACTTTCTTGTCTTCATTGTGATTTAAAGCATTATCCAATATATTAATTCTGCCTCCCTAATCTGAATTTATAAGTCCTTATGCCAAAATCCACAAGACTGGATTTTCATTCCAATCCCAAAGAAGGGCAATGCCAAAGAATGTTCAAACTACCATACAATTGCACTCACTTCACACCTTAGCAAAGTAATGCTAAAAATTCTCCAAGTCAGGCTTCAACAGTACATGAACTGTGAACTTCCAGATGTTCAAGCTGGATTTAGCAAAGGCAGAAGAACCAGAGATCAAATTGCCAACATCCATTGGGTCATAGAAAAAGCAAGAAAATTCCAGAAAAACATCTACTTCTGCTTTATTGACTACATCAAAGCCTTTGACTGTATAGATCACAACAAACTGGAAAATTCTTCAAGAGATGGGAATACAGACCACCTTTCCTGCCTCCTGAGAAATCTGTATGCAAATCAAGAAGAAACAATTAGAACCAGACATGGAACAATGGACTGGTTCAAAATTGGGAAAGGAGTACGTCGAGGCTGTATATTTTCACCCGGCTTATTTAACTTTTATGCAGAGGACATCATGCGAAATACCAGGCTGGATGAAGCACAAGCTGGAATCAAGATTGCCTGGAGAAATATCAATAACCTTAGACACGCAGAGGATACCACCTTTATGGCAGAAAGTGAAGAGGAACTAAAGAGCCTCTTGATGAGGGTGAAAGAGGAGAGTGAAAAAGCTGGCTTAAAACTCAACATTCAACCAACAAAAATCATGGCGTCTGGTCCCATCACTTCATGGCAAACAGATGGGGAAACAATGGAAACAGTGACAGACTTTATTTTCTTGGGCTCCAAAATCACTGCAGATGGTGACTGCAGCCATGAAATTAAAAGACACTTATTCCTTAGAAGAAAAGATATGACCAACCTAGATAGCATATTCAAAAGCAGAGACATTCCTTTGCCAACAAGGTCTGTCTAGTCAAAGCTATGATTTTTCCATCAGTCATGTATGGCTTTTCCATTAGTCATGTAAAGAAAGCTGAGCACTGAAGAATTGATGCTTTTGAACTGTGGTGTTGTAGAAGACTCTTGAGAGTCCCTTGGACAGCAAGGAGATCCAACCAGTCCATCCTAAAGGAAATCAGTCCTGAATATTCATTGGAAGGACTGATGCTGAAGCTGAAACACCAGTACTTTGGCCATGTGATGCGAATTACTGACTCACTGGAAAAGATCTTGGTGCTGAGAAAGATTGAAGGCAGAAGGAGAAGGGGACGACAGAGGATGAGATGGTTGTGTGACATCACCGACTCAATGGACGTGAGTTTGAGAAAGCTCCAGGAGTTGATGATGGACAGGGAAGCTTGACACGCTGCAGTCCATGGGGTCGCAAAGAGCTGGACGTGACTGAGTGACTGAACTGACTGACTGACACCAAAATCAAAGTATATAAGTATTTGGAATCATAATTCTGATATTTTAATATAAGTGCAACAACTTAAAGCAAAATTTTTATAAGCTGTGCTTTCAGTGCAATACAAAATTACTTTTATTTGACAAAAATATTCAAATTTCCTTTAATCAATAAAACCAAGAGTTGGTTTTTCGGAAGGATAAACAAGACTGAAAAACCTTTCACCAGACTCTGCCAGAAGAAGAAAGAGATGACCCAAATAAACAAAATAAGAAATAAGAGAGGAGAAATAACAACCAATACTCCAAAAGACAAAATATCATAAGAAAATATGAGCAGTTACATACCCCAAAAGTGAAAAATCTAGATGAAATGGGCAAGTTTCTAGAAATCTACAGTCTGCCAAATTTGAGTCAAGAAGAAACAGATAATTTGAACAAACTGATCACTAGAAGAGAAATAGAATATGTAATTTAAAAATTCCTTGCAAACAGAAGTCAGGACCAGATGTCTTCACTGGGGAATTTTATCAAACATACAAAGATCTTGTATCTTATACCTATCCTTCTCAAACTCTTCCATAAGAATAATGAGAAGGAAACAATCTTAAAGTCATTCTATGAAACCACCATCCCCCTAATACCAAATCCACACAAAGACCCTACCCAAAAATAAAATCACAGGCCAATATATTTGATGAGCATAGAGTTAAAAGTCTTCAATAAAATATTAACAAACTGAGTCCAATAACACATAAAAAGGATCATCCCTCATGACCCAGGTGGATTCATGTCAGGGTCACAAAGATGATTCAACATAGGCAAATCAATCAGTGTGATACACCACATCAACAAAAGAAAAAGCAAAAGCCATATGACCATCTCAACAGATGCAGTAAAAGTATTTGATAAAATTCAACATTGATTCATGATTAAGAAAAAAAAAAAACTCTTGCCAGAGTACCTCTTGCCAAGGTACAGAGGTAACATTTCTCAACATAATAAAAGTGATTTATGACAAACCCATAACCAACATAATACTCAAAGGTGAAAAGCTAAAGCCTTCCTGCTAAATTCTGGAACAAAAAAACAAGGATTTTCACACTCATCATTTCTATTCAACATAGTATTGGAAGTCTTTTCCACAACAGTCAGACAAGAAAAAGAAATAAAAGGTATCCAAATTGGAAGGGAAGAGGTAAAACTGTCATTATATGCAGATGATATGATATTCTATACAGAAAAACCTAAAGAATCCTCTCAAAAACTCTTAGACCTGATAAATAAATTCATCAAGTTAGCAGGACATAAGATTAATATACAGAAATCTGCTGCATTTCTTTACACTAACAATGAAATATCAAAAAGAGAAAGTAAAGAAAAATCACATTTAAGATCAGGTCAAAAATATGTAGGAATAAATTTAACAAAGGATGTGAAAGACACACACTGAGATCTATAAAATACTGATAAAGAAAATAAAAGATGTTTCATGGAAAGATATCCATGATCCTTATCAAATTACTCATGATATTTTTCACAGAACTAGAATGAATAACTCTAAAATGTATATGAAACAACAAAAGACCCAGAATTTCCAAGGCAATCCTGAGGAAAAAAAATAAAGCTGGAGGCATAATCCTTCCAGACTTCAGACAATGCTACAAACCTACAATAATCCAAACAGCAGGTATTGGCACAAAAACATACAATTAGATCAATGGAACAGAATAGAGAGCCCAGAAATAAATCCACACATACGTTCAATCAATCTTTGACAAAAGGGACTAGAATATACGATGGAGAAAAGACAGTCTCTGCAGCAAGTGGTGTTGGGAAAGCTGGACAGCTGCATGTAAATCAATGAAGTTAGAACACACCTTCATACCATACACAAAAATAGACTCAAAATGGCTTGAAGACTTAAAATATAAGACATGACACCGTAAAACTCATAGAACACAAGCAACGCATTCTCAGACATAAACCATAGCAAAGTTTTCTTAAATCTCCCAAGGCAAAAGAAATAAAAGCAAAAAATAAATAAATGAGACCTAATGAATCTTAAAAGTTTTTGGATAGCAAAGGAAACCATACACAAAATGAAAAGAAAACCTATGGAGTAGGAGAAATATCTGCAAATGATGTGACCAACAAGGGGTTAATAGGCAAAATATATAAACAGCTCAATAACAAAAAACAAACAACTCAATCAAAAAATGGGCAGAAGACCTAAACAAACATTTCTCTAAAGAAGATACACAAATAGCCAACAGGTACATGAAAATATATGTTTAACACTGTTAATTGTTAGAGAAATATAGATCAAAACAATACCGAGGTATCACCTCACCAGTCAGAATGGCCATCATACAAAACTCTACGAATAATAGATTCTGGAGAGCATATGGAGCAGGAATTGTAGGTAGGAATGGAATTGTTGATAGGAATGTAAATCAGTGCAACCACTGGAAAATAGCATGTAAGTTCCTCAAAAAACTAAAAACAGAGCTATTGTATGATCCTACATCCCACTCCTGGGCATATATTCAGAAAAGAAGAAAGCTTAATTTGAAAAGATATATGCACCACAATATTCATCAGTTCAGTTCAGTTCAGTCACTCAGTCGCAACAGTAGTTGAATATTTCAATTGGTCATTTGATATCAGAGATCTACAGAAAAAGTTGTATCCTGATTGAAAATGCATCAAAAATAATTTAAACCCAAGTTAATGGCTATAATTCTACACATTTATATTTAATTTATAGGCATGCATCTAATCATTTGCCTACTGATGAATAAAATACATGAAGACTAGTTGTTCATTGTAAGTAAATATAAAGACACAATTTTATTGTTCTACAAACTTTTTGTAATCATAATTTTACTTGAAAAGTCAGTGTCATAATTCCAGAGGCCAGCTACTCTATTTCAGTTATAATAATTTCTAATGACCTAATACTAATGTATGACCTAATTCTTTGCTAGTATTCCCTCTGAAAAATCCAAGATAGGTGTCACAACTGTAGTTATACACATAAGCTTGATGCATGTGAAAGCTACATCATAATACTTGAGAAACACAATGTATTAGTTTCCTATTGCTACTGTAGCATATTATCACAAACACTGCACCTTAAAACACCATAGATTTACTATTTTACAGTTACAGAGTTCAGAAGTGTAAAATCAGTGTCCTTGAAAGGCTGTTACTTTTATTCTCTTGCTTTTCCCAGCTTTTAGAGGATACATATATTCCTTGGACCATGGCCCTTTCCTCCACCAGAAAATGCATCATTCCAATCTCAGCTTCTGTTGTCACATGTACTCTTTCTGGCTCTGATTCTCTTGCCTCCCAGATATGAGACCTTATGATTAGATTGGGCCTACCTGGACAATCCACAATAATCTCTCCCCTTCTCAAAAATTTTAATCATATCTGGAAAACCTTCTTTAATATGTTGGGTAATATTAATATAGTCACAGGTTCCCAGGGCTAGGGTGTCGACATTATGGGAATCATTAGTCAGTCTAAGACACACACAAACCAGAGAACACGCTTCAGAATTTAACATTTTTACAGAATGATTTTATGATTAATGACTATCATTAGCTGTCTGCATTGTAATTAGTAAAAATTTTTAATTCTTCTCCTGATATTGTAAACCTTACTCACCCTGATATTATAATCCATCTGCATTGCTAAATAATTTCAACTCTGCTAACTCACTTTGAATACAAAATACTGTTATGGTGATGGCTCAGAAGGTAAAGCATCTGCCTGCAATGTGGGAGACCTGGGTTCGATCCTTGGGTTGGGAAGATCCCTTGGTGAAGGAAATGGCAACTCACTCCAGTACTCTTGCCTGGAAAATTCCATGGACGGAGGAGCCTTGTGGGCTACAGTTCATTGGGGTTGCAAAAAGTTGGACATGACTGAGTGACTTCACTTTCTTTTTTTAAAGAAACACTGTACTCAGCATCTATTCTATCGAATTACATATTTTGGATTAGACATTTTGTGAGGGGTAAAGGTACAAAGATAAATAAGAAGTGATCCCTGTCAAAGATGACAAGAAGAACCTGTGGGTTAAGTTTTTTCCAATTACCTTTTGATATGGAATTCTGGTAAAGAGTAGCTCAGCTAGTAAAGAATTCACCTGCAGTGCAGAAGACTGGTTCAATTCCTAGGTCAGGAAGATCCGCTGGAGAGGGGGTTAGCTACCCACTCTAGTATTCTTGGGCTTCCCTGGTGGTTCAGCTGGTAAAGAATCCGCCTGCAATGTGGGAGACCTGGATTTGATCCCTGGGTTGGGAAGATCCCCCGGAGGAGGGAACAGCTACCCACTCTAGTATTCTGGCCTGGGGAATTCCATGGACTGTGTGGTCCATGGGGTCACAAAGAGTCGGACATGACTGAGTGATTTTCACTTTGATACAGAATTCTGGTAAAGAATTCACAGAGTTGGTCGGTGGTTTTGATTTTAAAAGGTGGAAAGAATTTTGACTAGTGGAGATATAGAATAGAAAGGCATTCTAGGGAAGGAGAACCATTTGTGATGATGTAAGGACAGAAAGCATGTCGTTGGGAACTTAACCTTCAGCTAGACTGAGCCCTGAATGATGTGCATGACTAGATGTTACGCCTTGAAACACAGGTTAGGATCAGATTATGGAGATATTTTAGTGCTATATGACAAAGTTGGAATTCTGTCACAGTGTGAACCTATTAAATAATTCTAAAATAGTAGGTGATTATTCTGAGCTGGATTTAAGTATTTACTTTATTTCAGACATTTGTTTTTGATACAGGGGATTCAGTATGAACCTTGTACCTTAATGGGCAGTTAATAGTACATGAAATGTAGTCTTTTAATTTGACTTCTGATTTGGTTTGGTTTTATCATTTAATACTTTCAATACAAACAGATCATATTGTGTGTTTGTGAATGTGTGAGTATGTATTCTTTAAACAGCATGATTTGTTGTTGTTGTTCAGTCAGTAAGTCGTGTCTGACTCTTTGCAGCCCCATGGACTGCAGCAGGCCAGGCTTCCCTGTCCTTCACTATCTCCAGGAGTTTGCTCAAACTTATGTCCATGGAGTAAGTAATGCCATCCAAACATCTCATCCTCTGTTGCCCCCTTTTCTTCCTACCCTCAATCTTTCCCAGCATCAGAGTCTTTTCCAATAAATTGACTCTTCATATCAGGTGGCCAAAGTATTGGAGCTTCAGCTTCAGCATCAGTCCTTCCAATGAATATTGAGGAAATGTTTCTCAGTGAAATTCTTGAAATTTTCCTTTCTCCAGAAGGGGGCAACACAGCCCTTGTGTAAGTAAGTAGACTAGCTTTTCTCAGAATGTCTGTAAGTAAGTGTTTGGAAATTAAGAGCTTCGATTTTATCATAGCTGTTTTCAAATTAAAAAAAAAAAATTCCTGCAGAAAAAGTTGTCCACTTTAGAAATACATAAATTTCTTCAGACCAGCATGCTGATTTCTTCATCTGAGTGTTTGATGGAAAATTTTATACCCCTCACCCAAGACCTCATGAAAAATTTCTTGTTTCCATTCTCTACATGGATTTCTCTCTTATCACATTAGAAATAACCCTTTTTTTCACATCAGTTTATCTTCACTTATATTAAATCAGCATTCAAAGCCATTTGGGTATAAACATATGACAAGATTCATAATACTCCTTTCCCCTATTCAATCTTTGATTAATATAAAATCATGTCTATGGCATGACTTTTTCTATTAGTTGCTAACACATGTTCTTCTTCACAAACTTATTAAATCAGATTGATTCAAGAGATGTTAGATGGTAATATTAAAAATTCTCATATATCTTCATGTAAATCAACAACTACAACATTTATAAATGCATCTGCTTTTAAACTTTGCTTTCAGAGCCTCTCTCAACTTCTCTTTGCACATCGTACATTCAGGCCTTTCAAATCTTCCCTGTTCAATCTCTCCTTGAAAGGTCCTATTACTGAACTTTACTTTCTCCTGTCTCTTAACGGGCTTATTGCATCCTAGAATTAATCTCACTCAATCACACTGTATATATAATGGATTAGAATTGAATATTTTGTCTAGGATTTTTATGTGGATTTTCATGAGTCTGGTCTGTATTTTTTTTTCTTTTTTCTGATGTGTGTGCCTGTGTGTGTGTGTGTTGCCTTTGTCTAACGTTGGTATTAAGGTAATGCCGACCTCATATAAAGAGTTGAGAAAGCTTCGCTTCCCCTTATTTTTTGTTTGTAAGAGGTTATATGGAATTGATGTTAATTCTTTAAATGTTTGGTAGAACTCTCTAGTAAAATCATCTGGGCTTTGAATTTTCTTAATCAGAAGCTTTTAAATTAAAGTAATTATCTTTTAATAGTCTGAAACTATTACAAGGATCTATTTCATTTTGGGTGAGTTTCAGTCATCTGTGTTTTTTGAGAAAGCCGTCTGTCTCCTAAGCTATCAAATTTATCTGTGTAGACCTGTTCCTAGTATTCCCTTATTATTCTTTCGAGGTCTTCGGAGTCTGCAGTGATATTTCTTCTCTTCATCACTGATATTGGAAATTCATTTCTTTATCTAGTTTCTTTGTCTTACTAAATATTTATCAATATTCTTTTTAAAGAATCAGCATTTTCCTTTACTACTATAATATACTGATTTTCTGTTCTCACTTTCACTGATTCCTGCTCTTATCTTTATTATTTCTTTCCTTGTATTGCTTTAGATTTCTTTGGATCTTCTTTTTCTAGCTTCTTGAATTCAAAGTACAAGAGTCATGCCAAATCTGATTGGAGACTGAGACAAAAGGAAAATTCAGTAATATCGATCCCATCTTTAATTAAAATGTGGATAATTCTTATATCATAGATTTTTGCATTAAATTTTATTTTAAAAATGCTACATTAAAGTGTACTTATCTGAATTACTGAGAGTTTTGGTGATCTTAAAATTTGTTTCTGAGGTAAGTACTTCACTAGTCTGACCTTTGTACTGGTCCTGCTTAACTATAACTTTTTATTAAGAGATATGTAGGATATGATTTTGCCTCTGTGACACTTTTAAAACAGCTCCCTAATGATAGTAAGTTAGGGAACCACTTTTCAAACATTTCATGACATTCACTGTCTTAAACTTGAGAGTGTAAATTATGCCTCTCTTTTTATTCAAACCAACCCTCTACCATCTCAAAGATATAAAATATTATCAACATTTGAAAGAAGTGAGGAAAGTGATGGAGATTGATATCTATAACATAGGAGATGCTATGGTGTTGATTTTTAACTCCCTGCTGAATTACACTGCATTATTTTCTTTTAAAATTAGAAGTCATTTTTAAATGTTGTCTTTCATCTACCCTTAATTCAGTTCAGCAATATATACTTGTTATTATGTTCTAATAGCCTCTGCCACAAATACAAAATATTTCCAGGGGTAACCACAATTAAGATTTTAGCATGTGAAAAACATTAAAATCTTCAAACAATTATGTGAATTGTAGTTCTAAATCAAAATTATTCTGAAGAAAAGGAGTGTGACTCAACTCTGTTAGGAAAAAATACCACATACTTTCACATGCTTAATAATTGTTCTTAGCAAAATAAATTAGTGTGCTGAAATATAATGTGATACAAAAATATTGAAAATAAAGGGATGAACTAGAACTCTCACACATTGTTGACAGGATTATGAACTGGTACAACCACTCTGAAAAACTTTTTGGCAATATGTCAAATCTGTGACCCATTAGAAATTTCATTTCTTGTTATACTACATTAGAATACCATTTATATGCGCATCAAAACACATGTAAAGAATGTTCATAGCCACATTATTCTTAATAGAAAAAAACTGGACCCACTTAAATGTTCTTCGACACTAGAATAAATAAATAGTTTGAGGCATTTTAACAAAATTAAGTTCTATACAGAGATAAGAGTGATTGAATTATAATTTTATGCAATAGAAATATATGTTGAGTAAAATGTCATGGGTGAGTACACTACTATTTTATATCATGTAAATTAAGTTCTAAGACAAGGAATATTTATCGATAAAGTTATGTATCATGATAGTAGTTACTTCAGAATAGGTAATAGTGATTTCATTGGAGACCAAAAGGGTGCTTTGTGAATCTGATAATATTCTCAAATTTTGCACTGGCTACCTGAGTGTGTTTAGTTTGTAAAAACTTTGTATCTGCACACTTGTACTTCTTAAACTTCTGTATCTATGTCTGTTAAAGTACTTCTATACAAAGTTTTTAAAAATATACACAGAAAAAAATAAAAGAAACATATGTAGTGATTTTCACCAAGCCCTGATGCATAGCCTTGAGGGATCAGTGCAACATTTCAGAAACCAGAAACCTACCTGCTCTTTGGTTCTGACAGTAAACAAAATGCTGATTTGTTGTCTTGTACAGTTAGGAGCTGGGAACAGAGCCAGCTAAACACCCAAGTGTCTTCACTTCTATGGAAGTGAATGCTTCAGTGTGCATGAATGAAAGAATGAATGAATGAACAAATAAAAAAGAAACTAAATAACAAACAACAACAACAAAATAAAAGTAAAGGCAGCACAAACTCAATGGAAGCTGGGAAAGTTCTAGCTTCTGTGCTACTGTGTAAGAGGCATAGACAGGTGGACAAATGGTGGGCTGCAATTATTTCACATCCCTCTTATACATGGAGCGACAGTTGTGACTCAAATAAGCCAGAGGATCTTTAGAGAGTTTTGAGTCTATTAGAATCCAGCTGTACCCTCTTGAGCACAGAATGGAGTGGAGAGACGCTTTTTCTTTTTCCATTTTTCTGTACTGTTGGATTTTTTTTTTACACAAATCAGATTACATTTGAAAATTCATAGGTCAGTTTTCATTTTGTCATTCATGCATGATTTATTTCCCTTTAAAGTATTAATTTTATGGAAATTCCATCTTTAACACTCACATGAAAGTTCCATTGAATTAAAATGGGGGAATATTACAAATTTGCATGCTTCTGACAAAGGAATTTTAGCATGATTAAGATGTTTTCCTTTAATATGTACCAAGACTGAGTAAAAAATCCATATAATATGCACTAAATGTAATTTAAAAAATATTGTAGGAACCTGAAAATCCTACAGGTATTTTTGAACCTAATTTTAATTAGTTATGTGAACTTGGGCAACACACTTCCTCTGTGGGTCAGCCTTCTCCAAATTGTTTTGCTCAGAATCAAGTGACTCTCAGTTTAAATAAACTTGAAAAATACTATGTTAAATAAGATAAGGTAGGATTCATTGTAGGAAAACTTTAAACCTTTAGCACAGTAATTTGCAAAATGAACCTCTACCAGAGGAATTTAGGGAGGCAACATCTGTCAAGTTGAAGTGTGATGTGGTTGCTTTGTGACAGTTACTTGAGAAGAGTCCCAACTGTGTTAATTGACTGGTAATATATAGGTTAACGGAGAAGGCAATGGCACCCCACTCCAGTACTCTTGCCTGGAAAATCCCATGGACGGAGGAGCCTGGTAGGCTACAGTCCATGGGGTCTCTAAGAGTCGGACACGACTGAGCGACTTCACTTTCACCTTTCCCTTTCATGCACTGGAGAAAGAAATGGCAACCCACTCCAGTATTCTTGCCTGGAGAATCCTGGGGACGGCGGAGCCTGGTGAGCTGCCGTCTATGGGGTCGCACAGAGTCGGACACGACTGAAGCGACTTAGCATAGCACATCTGTCAAAACTTTTTAAATATGAATTTCATCTTTCTTGCTCCTTGGAAGAAAAGTTATGACCAACATAGACAGCATATTAAAAAGCAGAGACATTACTTTGCCAACAAAGGTCCATCTAGTTAAAGCTATGATTTTTCCAGTAGTCCTGTATGGATGTGAGATTTGGACTATAAAGAAAGCTGAGCACCAAAGAATTGATGCTTTTGAACTGTGGTATTGGAGAAGACTCTTGAGAGTCCCTTGGACTGCAAGGAGATCCAACCACTTCATCCTAAAGGAGATCAGTCCTGGGTGTTCATTGGAAGGACTGATGTTGATGCTGAAACTCTAATCCTTTGGCCACCTGATACGAAGAGCTGACTCATTTGAAAAGACCCTGATGTTGGGATGGATTGGGGCAGGAGGAGAGGGGGACGACAGAGGATGAGATGATTGGATGGCATCACTGACTCGATGGACATGGGTTTGGGTGGACTCCGGGAGTTGGTGATGGACAGGGAGGCCTGGTGTGCTGCAGTTCATGGGGTCGCAAAGAGTCGGACACGACTGAGCGACTGAACTGAACTGAATTTTACTCTATCTCTGATCTAGAAGGCCAAGGTGGTCATTTCTTATTTCATTGCTAACTAATGGTTATTCAAATAATGTTGTGTGTGTGCGGTGGGAGGGTTTACATAATAAGAAGTGTCAAAAAAAGAAATCAAAGATGTTTCGATCTTCTATCTCTGTCATCACTTGCCCACCACAGGGAGGCATAATTCTGTTCTAGAAAGATGTATCTTTCTATTGCTTTCTTTTTTTGTTTTTAAACTTTTCATTTCCATGGATAGAGGAGCCTCGGGGGCTACAGCCCATGGGGGTCACAAACAGTTGGACATGAATGAGAAACTGAGCAGATAGCCAATTAACAATGGTGTGATAATTTCAGGTGAACAGTGAGGGGACTCAGTCATACATATACATATATCCATTCTTTCCCAAACTCCCCTCCCATCAAGGCTGCCACATAACATTGAGCAGAGCTCCATGTGCTATACAGTAAGTCCTTGTTGGCTGTCCATTTTAAATATACAGCAGTGTGTACATGTCCATCCCAAACTCCCTAACTATCCCTTTCCCCCATCATTCCCTCCAGCAACCATAAGTTTGTTCTCTGTCTATGAGTCTTTTTCTGTTTTATAAGTAACATTGTTAATACAGTATTCTGATCCTGAAAAGATCTTGCAAAAACAAGCAAAAAATATGTAGCATATTTCTCTCTAGTCTGTGAAATTAAAGGTCCATAATGAATAAAAACCATGTGATGTATTTTTTTCAGTAGCATTAGGTGATGTTCTGTGTCATAACTAAGCAATATCTAAGTGTTATCATTATTCAGAAAAGTAGAGGAACCATATACCACCAGTGATAAAGTTCAAGGGTCACTTTATAGATTCAGAAAATGTTCAAACTATTTCCATAAGAATCATTACCTAATTTAATTAAAAGTTCCAGACATGATTCAATTGCTAAAACAATTCACAAGTGCCAGAATAGCAATGCTTATGAATCTTTGGTCGTCCAGGAAAAGGATATTATATAGCAATAGCACTAAAGTAAGAATATGCACTTCAGACAAAGGCAACCTCACAGCAATGTTCAAAAAAGCTGAATGGGGTTCATATTCACTTCTCTCTACCAAAGTCATAGTGCTATTCTATCTCTCTATGATCAGGAATTACCTACATCTGCACAGTACACCTCAGAACCAGAAATTCCAATCTGCAATATTGACTGGTGCTTTTTAACACTTCTATTTCCACAGGCAGAGAATTGCTACATAAATAGTCCCAGAGAAAGAACTCTCCTGGTCTCACCAAAACAAAATGTAAACCATGGGTTTCACTGCTATCTATCAGCAAGTTGGTATGTTGAAACATCTTCACATCCACATTAGACTGAAAAGATATTTAGTATATTCAAAGTTTATTAATGTTTAGTTAAATGTAGATCTTTTGTATCAATAGTAAACAGAGGATGGCTTTGCTTATTTGAAAATTTGTGATTATCCACATTGTCAAGCTTGTTTATTCTTTAAAGGTATATTTTCAGATGTTTACTTTCACATTTTTAAACAAATTTGGTAAAATCTACTGTTTCGTAAGTTGAGAACATAATTAATATATTTTAAACTTGTCTCTTTGATGCATGTCAATAGAACTAATAAAATGAATAAAGATTAACATTTTTCCTATACTAAGAAATGCTTTTCTTTTCCATCTAGCTACATTCAACATCTAATAATTATCAGAATACTTAATATGTAGCAGGTTTTTCATCTCATTTAGTCATAATGACATTATATTTTGTCAAGCTTAAAAATGAAACAGCCACTTATTTTATCAGCAAATGGGATTATTTTGGGAATTACACTTAGAACAGATAAGCTATGATGAATCATAAGCAAGTACAGAGAAATAGAGAGACTTGCTTTTATTACATTTTAGGAGAAAATGGGATGTAACACATTCTAACAGACGGTACAAGGTAGTTAGAGTATTGTTACTGGAGTAGGGAGGGATCTTCCTTCTTTTTCTTAAAATCTGAACATAAAATTCCCAAGTGATTAATGTCTTCCTTTGTCAAACAGTTCTTTTCCTTTTTCCTGTTGTTTACGTAGACTGTAATGAATGGTATGTATGTGAAAATTCCCCCTTCAGGGCTCCATGATTCCACTTTAAGTGAAATTTCCTTTATGTATTTTAATAATTATATTTGTTTATATACTAATTATATGATTATAATTAATTAATTATAATATATATTATAATGCCAAAACAGCATTAAACAACATTACATTTGTTGTTTAATTAATTCAAATCATTTAAAAAATTAGACTAACCTTGACACTTTAGGGCTTCCCTTGTGACATTTTAAACAAATAATTTGAGTATACATGTAGTGAAATAATACACATGATTGCTTATTAATTTTCTTAAGTACTGTCATAGTTTATTCCTAATAATATGGAAAAATTCATTTTAAAAAGCTATGTAAAGAGTTTTAAAATAGAAAATGCAATATATATGGCATGTAAGCAATGGGTGTCTGTTGTCATATATCAGAATGAATTCTTTTTTAAACTAGAGTAGTTATGGTTAGTAGACATACAAGACCACTCAGTGCATTAATAATGCATAGAACAATTTTGTGGACTCTGAGGGAGAAGGTGAGGGTGGGACGTTCTGGGAGAATAGCATTGAAACATGTATATTATCATATGTGAAACAGAACACCAGTCCATGCTCGATGCATGAGACAAGGGCTCAGGGCCGGGGCAATGGGATGGCCCAGAGGGATGGGATGGGGAGGGAGGTGGGTGGGGAGTCCAGGAAGGGGAACACATGTAGACCCATGGCTGATTCATGTCAATGTATGGCAAAAACTATTACAATATTGTAAAGTAATTAGCCCCCAACTAAAATAAATAAATTTATTAAAAAAAATAAAAACAATAATAATAAATAAAAGAAAAATCACCAAAAGTCTGTCAATAGAGAAATGATAGAATTATGCTATATGCACTGTAAGATTTAACTCCATAATGTTAAATTAAAAAATCTATTGTATTGAGATGGAGTAAGCAAACATATATGTTAAAATAAAAATATTCATATTGCTGTATAGAAATAGAAAGTCTGGGATATATGATTAAAAAAACAAACAAACAGTGATTGCTGATGGAAACATATGGACTAGGAGACAGGCTTAAGATTTGTCTATTTTTCTCTATATATACCTGTATTGTTAAAACTATTTTTTCCTCATTGCTTAGTATGTAACGTTACCTGCATATTAAAGCCCTTAAACAGTTGATAAGAACACATTAAGCACAGAGGCAGTACACAAATTAAGAGAAGTTCATAACTATGATGTCCATGCCAGAAAGTACCTAAGTTCTGGTATCATCTGAATACACATTTCAGAGTGCAGTACTGAGAAGAGATGGGGGCTAGACAGGAGCTAAGATACCGAGACTTGCTGAATCGCTTAGACTCTATTTTGTAGGTGATGGAGAGCGATTTTTTAGATCCTAGATGAAAGAGGAGGGAGTCACTCTTTCAAACAAGCTTATACTTTCAAATTGAGCAAATCAGATAATTACTAAGAGCTGTTGGAAGAGATAATGAAATGTGAGGTGGGGCGGGGGTTAAGAGCCAAGACAAGAAGGTTACGGAAATAGTCGATGAGAAAAGATGAGGACCTTAATATGGCGATGAGAGTAGGTAGAAAAGATAAATAACGTTGGATATCTTAAGTTTTCATGACTGTGTGCCATTGGTGTTGATACGTTGAGCAAGTTGTTGCATATATCTGAACGGCAAAGTGAAGTTTAATAATATAAATAATGATATAGCATTTTCCAGCCCATAAGTAGTAACTGAAGTCACTTGTAGAGTAAATGAAATCCCCTATGTGAGAAAGAAGGACAGTAAGACAAGAGCAGAATCCTGGGAAATACTACTTAATTGTGCTCAGCTGAAAAAATGATGCTCCATGAAATGCAACAGTGAGAGAGCAAAGAATGCAATAGAAGGGAACCGAAGTATCACAAAAAAAAAAACAAACTAAGAATGACTCAGTATCATATGTAGCAACATTCTAGGAATAATCTGAAAATTAATAAGCATGAAAAGTTTTTATTAGAGTATTTAGCTACATATATCATGATTTCACATTTTTGTGTCTACAATTTAAATGGAAGGATTTAATTACTAATTAAACCTTGACATTTACCTCAGTTAATTTCCACAAGTAATGTGTATTTTAACAAAATCAATAGATAAAGGGAAAACTAAGCATGTAACTTGAAATATATTTGTTGGAGTAAAGGTACTTAGTGCACTGTATTTGAGTTAATTTTGCAAAAGAATCCAACTCACTTTTACTCAGAAGCTGAAATAAGGAACTACTAATACACTATATTAAGATATTCAGTGTTATACAGCTGTGATCAAGACAAAGACATACACAAATTAACACCTTTGATGTTAAGATGCATCTTATAAAATGGTAGATTTTTTTTCCCCCTCTTTTTTGGTATAAAACACTGTTGGTTCAAATTCCTGAACCAACAGTTCAGGATGACTGACACTAGTAAGTATAAATCATAATAAAACTTAAAATATAGTCCATATAATGATGATCCAAGTCAAGAAACAGATCACTGTTAGCCTAAAACTTTTTGTGAGTCCCCTCCCTTTCTTGTAGACACAGTATCTTGATTTCCATGAAACTCTCTTCCTTTTAAAAAACCTTTAGCATCATGTGTGTTCTCTAGAAAATTAAGACTCCTTTTACCCAGTTTTCAATCATTACAAAATGAAATCCTATCAAATGTTTTGTTTTATCTGGGTTTTTGTGTTCAATATTCTGATTATGAGATTAAACCACCTCTTGGAATATAAAAGACAAATAGTTTTTTGAGAATAACTTGTCACCCAGATAGTACATCATTACAAAATGCTTTAGTATTTATTTCTAAAACATAGACATTCTTCTAAACAGCAACAATATACTCATTAAAATTAGAATTGGAAAATTGATACATTACTAATATCTAATCCTCAGAGGTTATTAAAGTTTTGGGAAATGTCCAAAAATGTTTTAATCCAGTTTAGGATTACATGTTACACTTGGATGTCAAGTCTTTCCTTTTTCAGTTTGGAAGCCTTGCCTGATGATTCCTTATAGTTAGATTCAGGTCCTACACCTCTGTTAGAAATATCACAGAAGTGATGCCATATCCTCATTGCATCTATAAGGTGGAGTATAATTTTTATTTGTTCTGATGATAATTGTATTTGTCTGATGGCACTTAGTTGGGTCACTTGAATAAGTTGGTATCTGACAGGTTTCTCCACTGTAGAATTATCATTTATCACTCTTTTTTTAAAAAAATTAAGTATTTTGTGGGGTTGTTGTTCAGTCACTCAGTCATGTCTGACTGTGATGCAATGGACTGCAGCACAAAGGCTTCCCTGTCCTTCACCATCTCACTGAGCTTGCTCAAACTTATATCCATTAAGTCGGTGATGCCATCTAACCATCTTGTCGTCTGTCATCCCCTTCTCCTACTGCCTCTATCTTTCCCAGCATCAGGGTCTTTTCTAATGAGTTAGCTCTTCGCATCAGGTGACCAAAGTGTTACAGCTTCAGCTTCTGTATCAGTCCTTCCAATGAATATTCAGGACTGATTTCCTTTAGGATTGATTGGTTGGATCTCCTTGCAGTCCAAGGGACTTTCAAGAGTCTTCTCCAATGCCACAGTTCAAAAGCATCAATTCTTTGACACACAACCTTCTTTAAGGTCCACCAATCACATCCGTATGTGACTACTGGAAAAACCATAGCTTTGATTATATGGACATTTGTTGGCAAAGTAATGTCTCTGCTTTTTAATACACTGTCAGGGATCGTCATAGCTTTTCTTCAAAGGGGCAAGCATATTTTAATCATATGGCTGCAGTCACCATCTGCAGTGATTTTGGAGCCCAAGAAAATAAAGTCTGTCACCTTTTCCATTGTTTCCCCATCTATATGCCATGAAGTGATGGGACCAGATGCCATGATATATGTGCTTTAATTCACTAATGCTGAAGAAGCTGAAGCTGTACAGTTCTATGAAGACCTACAAGACCTTCTAAAACTAACACCAGAAGAAGAGGTCCTTCACATTATAAGGGACTGGAATGCAAAAGTAGGAAATCAAGAGACACCTGGAGTAACAGGAAAGTTTGGCCTTGGAGTACAAAATGAAGCAGGGTAAAGGCTAACAGAGTTCTTCCAAAAGGACACACTGGTCATAGCAAACATCCTCTTCCAATAACAAAAGAGACCACTCTACACATGGACATCGCCAGGTGGTTAATACCGAAATCAGACTGATTATGTTCTTTGCAGCCAAAGATAGAGAAGCTCTCTACAGTCAGCAAAAACAAGACTGGATGCTGACTGTGGCCCAAATCATGATCTCCTTATTGCAAAACTCAGACTTAAATTGAAGAAAGTAGGAAAAACCACTAAGCAATTCAGGTATGACTTAAATCAAATCCCTTACCATTACACAACGGAAGTGATAAATAGATTCAAGGGGTTAGTTCTGATAGAGTGCCTGAAGAACCATGGATGGAGGTTTGTAACATTGTACAGGAGGTGGTGATCAAAACAATCCCCAAGAAAAAGAAATGCAAAAAGGCAAAAAGGTTGTCTAAGGAGGATTTACAAATAGCTGAGAAAAGAAAAGAAGCCAAAGGCAAAGGAGAAAAGGAAAGATATACCCATCTGAAAGCAGAGTTCCAAAGAATAGCAAGGAGGGATAAGAAAGCCTTTTCAAGTGAACAATGCAAAGAAATAGAGGAAAACAATAGAATGAGAAAGACTAGAGATCTCTTCAAGAAAATTAGAGATACAAAGGGAAAATATCATGCAAAGATGGACACAATACAGGACAGAAAGGATATGGACCTAACAGAAGCAGATGATACTAAGAAGAGGTGGCAAGAATACACAGAACTATACAAAAAATGATCTTAATGACCCAGATAACCATGATGGTGTAATCACTCACCTAGAGCAGACATCTTGGAGTGTGAAGTCAAGCGGGCCTTAGGAAGAATCACTACAAACAAAGCTAGTGATGGTGATGGGATTCCAGTTGAGATATTTCAAATCCTAAAAGATGATGCTGTTAAAGCACTGAACTCAATATGCCAGTAAGTTAGGAAAACTCAGCAGTGGCCATAGGGCTGGAAAAGTTTAGTTTTCATTCCAAAACCAAAGAAGGGCAGTGCCAAAGAATGTTCAAACTACTGCACAATTGCACTCATCTCACACGCTAGCAAAGTAATGCTCAAAATTCTCCGTGTTAGGCTTTAACAGTACGTGAACTGAGAACTCCCAGATGTTCAAGCTGAATTTAGAAAAGGCGGCGAAACCAGAGATCAAATTGCCAAAATCCATTGGATCATTGAAAAAGCAAGAGAATTACAGAAAAAAATCTACTCCACTTCATTGACTGTGCTAAAGCCTTTGTGTGTGGATCACAACAAACTGTGGAAAATTCTTAAAGAGATGGGAATACTAGACTCTCTTACCTGCCTTCTGCAAAACCTGTATGCAGGTCAAGAAGCAATGGTTAGAACCAGACATGGAACACCGGACTGGTTCAAAATTGGGAAAGGAGTACATCAAAGATGTATATTGTCATCCTGCTTATTTAATTTAAATGCAGAATACATCATGAGTAATACCAGGCTTGATGAAGCACAAGCTGGAATCAAGATTGCCAGGAGAAAAATCAATAATCTCAGATATGCAGGTGACACCACTTTAATGGCAGAAAGTGAAGAGGAATTGAAGAGCTCCTTGATGAATGTGAAAGGGCAGAGTGAAAAAGCTGCCTTAAGACTCAACATTTTGTGAGGAAGTAGTTTCAAATTATCTACTTAAGAGATATTTTTACATAACAAGCACATATTGCACATATTTACACAGTACGTTCCCTCAATATTATCCTTCATGGTGTGAACTTTCAAAGATGCAAGCACGTGCATCTGGTTCCAGTAAGGAACCAGTACACGTGTCATCAATGCCAGGTTTGAGTGAAATTGCAGCTTGCCCTCCATCCCCTATTGCTAACGATCCTTCAGTTCTACCATCTCTCACCTCTTCTCCCTCCTCCAGTCAGTCAGTAACTCTTCTTGAGTGTCCACTTAATGCCAGCCCCAGTACTGCTGTTGTACTGTACTACTGTACTTTTCAAGGCACTGAACTGTATGATTAAAATATTTTATTTTCTGTGTTTTTTATGCATTATTTGCATGAAAAGGATTATAAATCTGTTACAGTTCAATACTAAATAGCCTATCATGTTAGTTGGGTACTAGGTTAACTGTGCTGGACTTACAAACAAATTGGACTTATGAAAGCGCTCTAGGAAGGAACTTATTTGTATGTAGGGGACATAGAGTATACAGATACCTAGAACTAAGTAGACTGATACAGAAGTACTAGTAAAGTTCATTCTAGTTTTGTTCCTTTCTATATGTGTAACTCAGTAACCTCAGATATGCAGATGACACCACCCTTACGGTAGAAAGTGAAGAGGAACTGAAGAGCCTCTTGATGAAAGTAAAAGGGGAGAGTGAAAAAGCTGGCTTAAAACTCAACATTTAACAAACTAAGATCATGGCATCCAGACCCATCACTTCATGGCAAATAGATGGGGAAATAATGGAAACAGTGACAGACTTCATTTTCTTGGGCTCCAAAATCACTGCAGATGGCGACTGCAGCCATGAAATTAAAAGACGCTTGCTCCTTGGAAGAAAAGCGATGACCAACCTAGATAGCATATTAAAAAGCAAACATTATTTTGCCCACAAAGTCCGTCTAGTTAAAGCTACAGTTTTTTCAGTAGTCATGTATGGATGTGAGCATTGGACCATAAAGAAGGCTGAGTGTTGAAGAATTGATGATTTTGAACTGTGGTGTTGGAGAAGACTCTTGAGAGTCCCTTGGACTGCAAGGAGATCCAACCAATCCATCCTAAAGGACATCAGTCCTTAATATTCACTGGAAAGTCTAATGCTGAAGCTGAAGCTCCAATACTTTGGCCACCTGATGCGAAGAACTGAGTCATTGGAAAAGACCCTGAGGATAGGAAGGATTGAAGGCGGGAGGAGAAGGGGACGACAGAGGATGAGATGATTGGATGGCATCACCGACTCAATAGACATGAGTTTGAGTAAACTCTGGGAGTTGGTGAAAGGACAGGGAAGCCTGGAATACTGCAGTCCATGGGGTCACAAATAGTTGGACATAACTTACGACTGAACTGAACTGATAGTTGTAACTTCTTTTTATACAGTAAGAAATTG
This sequence comes from Giraffa tippelskirchi, assembly GCF_054371585.1. NCBI lineage: Eukaryota > Metazoa > Chordata > Mammalia > Artiodactyla > Giraffidae > Giraffa > Giraffa tippelskirchi. The sequence continues at coordinate 71,456,554 of NC_137277.1, forward strand.
AATCCCATATCCTTAATTATATATATTTTTGATCTCTCCTTCCCTCTCACCTCACTTTCCTCTAGAACCCTACAACATATCACATCTGTAAGGACACTCTCCCAAACTTGCTCAGGTTTTGTTGCACCACACCACACTCTCACTTCTTGTCAAAATAGCACAGTAATTTCTCAAATGCTCCACACAACTTCCTCTATTATAAATATCTCACATTCGTGTTGCACATTTGTTACAGCTAATACACTGATACTGAGCATTATTTCAAAGTCCATATTTATTAAGATATTCTTAGTTTTTATATAATGTACTTTTTCTCTTCCAAGTCTGGTCCCAGACACTAAATTTCATTAATATCCATGTCTGTTTAGGCTCCTCTTGGCTATGAGAGTTTTTCAGACTTTCCTTGCTTTTGATGACCTAGACAATTTTGAAGAGTGATTCTTTTATAACTGGTCACATATCTTTTTAGATTAACCTTCAACTGTGATTTTTCTGGTGCTCTTCTCATGATTAGACTAGGGTTATGCATTTTGGGGGAGGAAGAACACAGAATGCTATATCATCAAATAACATTAAGAACACATACTGCCAACATGACTTACTAATATTGATACTGATCTTGATCACTTGACTAAGGTGGTGGTTGCCAGATTTCTCCACTGAAAAGTTAACTTTCTCCTCGCTTTCCACACTGTACTCTAGGGGGGAAAAAAAATCGCTATACACAGCCCAAAATGAGTGAAAAGTTATATACTACCTCCTTGAGGGGCAAGAATATACATAAATTACTTAAATTTCTTCTGCACAGAGATCTGTCTATTCTTCCAGTTGATTTATTTATTTATTTACTTATTTATATCAGTAAGGATTCATGGATATTTATTTTATAGTTTAAGCTACAATCTAATGCTAAATTATTTATATTTTCTCATATTCTCTTAGGCTTGGTTTTTGAGAGCTCTTTCTGTTGCTTCCTTTGTCTCTTTTATTCTTTAACATACACCCCCATCACTCACTGTGGGTTCCTTCCTTTCTTTCTCTTTTCCTCCATCCCTCCCTCCCTTCCTTCCTCTCCTTATTCCTTTCATTTTTGGAACACTTCATTACTTTCTGGCAATACAAGCTCCAAAGGATCAGCTACATTTCCTTCCACAATCCTAGAATAAGTGATTTCTTTTAAGACTCTTGTTTTCTTTTATTGGTGAATAGTATCAGAAACTAGTCCATTCAGGTATGACCTAGATCAAATCCTTTATGAGTATACAGTGGGAGTGACAAATAGATTTAAGGGACTAGACCTGATAGACAGAGTGCCTGATGAACTATGGACAGAGGTTCATGACATTGTACAGGAGACAGGGATCAAGAAAATTCCCATGGAAAAGAAATGCAAAAAAGCAAAATTGCTGTCTGAAGAGGCCTTACAGATAGCTGGGAAGAGAAGAGAAGTGAAAAGCAAAGGAGAAAAGGAAAGATATTCTCATCTGAATGCAGAGTTCCAAAGAATAGCAAGGAGAGATAAGAAAGCCTTCCTCAGCGATCAGTGCAAAGAAATAGAGGAAAACAACAGATTGGGAAAGACTAGAGATCTCTTCAAGAAAATTAGAGATACCAAAGGAACATTTCATGCAAAGATAGGCTCGATAAAGGACAGAAATGGTATGGACCTAACAGAAGCAGACGATATTAAGAAGAGGTGGCAAGAATACACAGAAGAACTGTACAAAAAAGATCTTCACGACACAGATAATCACGATGGTGTGATCACTCACCTAGAACCAGACATCCTGGAATGTGAAGTCAAGTGGGTGTTAGAAAGCATCACTACGAACAAAGCTAGTGGAGGTGATGGAATTCCAGTTGAGCTATTTCAAATCCTCAAAGGTGATGCTGTGAAAGTGCTGTACTCGATATGCCAGCAAATTTGGAAAACTCAGCAGTGGCCACAGGACTGGAAAAGGTCAGTTTTCATTCCAATCCCAAAGAAAGGCAATGCCAAAGAATGCTCAAGCTACCACACAATTGCACTCATCTCACATGCTAGTAAAGTAATGCTCAAAATTCTCCAAGCCAGGCTTCAGCAATACGTGAACCGTGAACTTCCAGATATTCAAGCTGGTTTTAGAAAAGGCAGAGGAACCAGAGATCAAATTGCCAATATCCGCTGGATCATCGAAAAAGCAAGAGAGTTCCAGAAAAACATCTATTTCTGCTTTATTGACTATGCCAAAGCCTTTGACTGTGTGGATCACAATAAACTGTGAAAAATTCTGAAAGAGATGGGAATACCAGACCGTCTGACCTGTCTCTTGAGAAACCTGTATGCAGGTCAGGAAGCAACAGTTCGAACTGGACATGGAACAACAGACTGGTTCCAAATAGGAAAAGGAGTACGTCAAGGCTGTATATTGTCACCTTGCTTATTTAACTTATATGCAGAGTACATCATGAGAAACGCTGGGCTAGAAGAAGCACAAACTGGAATCAAGATTGCCGGGAGAAATATCAATAACCTCAGATATGCAGATGATACCACCCTTATGGCAGAAAGTGAAGAAGAACTAAAAAGCCTCTTGATGAAGGTGAAAGAGGAGAGTGAAAAAGTTGGCTTGAAGCTCAATGTTCAGAACACTAAGATCATGGCATCTGGTCCCATCACTTCATGGGAAATAGATGGGGAAACAGTGGAAACAGTGTCAGACTTTATTTTGGGGGGCTCCAGAATCACTGCTGATGGTGACTGCAGCCATGAAATTAAAAGATGCTTACTCCTTGGAAGGAAGGTTATGGCCAACCTAGATAGCATATTTAAAAGCAGAGACATTACTTTGCCAACAAAAGTCCGTCTAGTCAAGGCTATGGTTTTTCCAGTGGTCATGTATGGTTGTGAGAGTTGGACGGTAAAGAAAGCTGAGCGCCGAAGAATTGATGCTTTTGAACTGTGGTGTTGGAGAAGACTCTTGAGAGTCCCTTGGACTGCAAGGAGATGCAGTCAATCCATTCTAAAAGAGATCAGTCCTGGGTGTTCATTGGAAGGTCTGATGTTGAAGCTGAAACTCCAATACTTTGGCCACCTCATGCAAAGGGTTGACTCATTGGAAAAGACCCTAATCCTGGGTAGGATTGGGGGCAGGAGGAGAAGGGGACGACAGAGGATGAGATGGTTGGATGGCATCACTGACTCAATGGACATGGGTTTGGGTGGACTCCGGGAGTTGATGATGGACAGAGAAGCCTGGCATGCTGCAATTCATGGGGTCGCAAAGAGTTGGACACGACTGAGCGACTGAACTGAACTGAACTAAACTGAGCAGAAACCAAGATTTGAGTGTGAAGTGTTATTGCTACTGGTGTGCCATTTTTTTCTAGGCTCTCTCAGTTGATAAAGTATGAAAATAAATATGTGTGTATACCAACTCATGAGTGTGTGTGTGTGTGTGTGTGTGTGTGTATTTCTATATATAACCATCTGTGTCTATGCAAAGTGAATCGTGAGTTGATGCAATGTCTCTAACTATAATCCATTACCATATGGATTATTCTAGCCTTCTCCCCTCACTTATCTGTAACCTCTGACTGCAACAGTGAGAAACTTCTCTCCTATCATCCACCATCCATTTACTTAATTGTTCAGTCTTAATGCATATACAGTAGTTTTAGAATTTCTAACCCACAGAGTAGTATAATAGTATAGGGTTTTTTTGCCTCCAGTTTTACATATAGCCCTTAATTTCAAAGTTAGCATCTTTTCCTTATTCCATTCAGTGAGGTGGTTTCATAAATTTATTACACAGTTCAATTGTTTTTATCACATTATGCATTCCATCCTGGGATCATTTGACATTTAAAATTACTTTTTTAAAATTTGCACATATTAAAATTTATTCTTCATGTTGTAAAGTTTGATGGATTTTTACAAAGGTATAGTGCTATTTGTCCACTATTGTAGTATACAGAATGGTTTTACTTTCCTAAATAAACTCTGTGCTTCACATATTCGATCCTGTTGTAGTCCCCTGAAGCCCTGGCAGCCACTGATCTTTTTATCATCTCTGTACTTCTGCCAATCTCAGTATGTCACATAATTGGAATTCTATAGTATGTCACCTTTTCAAATTGGCTTCTTTTACTTAACAATGCACATGTAAGATCTTTCTAAGTCTTTTTTTGTAGCTTTATAGCTCATTTATTTTTACTGCTGCATAATATTCCACTTCACAAATATGTCAAAGTTCATTTATCATATCTTATTGAGGGACATTTGGTTGCTTCTAATTTTTGATGATTATCAATAAAGTTGGTATAAACTTTGCATATATATATAAGTTTTCAAATCTGCTGGATAGATACCTAAGAAAGCAATTGTTGGATTGTATGATAATATTATGTTTAGCTTTGGAAGAAACTTCCTGTCTTCAAAAGTGGTTTATACCAATTTTCATTACCACCAGCAATGAATGACAGTTTCTACCGCTCTGCATCCTCCTAACATCTGGTATTTTAAGGTTTTGTTTTGTTTTGTCTATCTAATGATGTGCAGTGGCATCTTCTTTTTGTTTCAATTTGCAATTCCTTGAACATTTTTCTAAATACTTATTAGCCATTTATATACCTTGTTTGGTGAGGTGTCTGTTCATATCTTTTACCCATTTTTTTTTCATTTTTGTAGAATTTTAAGAGTTATTTTGTATATTTTGGATATAAGGACTTAATCAGATATGTGCTCAATATATTTTCCTCAAGTCTCTGATAGTCTCTGATATTCTCAATGGTGTCTTTCAGAGATCAGAGGTTCTTAGTTTTAATAAAGTCCAAGTTATCAATGTTTTTCTTTCATGGATCGTGTCCATATCTAAAGACTCATCATCAAATTTAAGGTTATATAGTATTTATCCTAAGTTTTCCTTTAGAAGTTTTATAGAGTTGCATTTCATATTTACATATATAACTAGGATCCCTCTAGAGTTATTTGTAATTAACTTCTGTGTCTAGATTTATTTATGTATTTATTGCATATGAAATATAGCATTCTTTACATACTGGAGCTGATGTGTAAAATGTGTCCCAGGGTACATTTTTAAGTAAAAAAGCAAGGTGTGAAGCCATGTGTATACTTTGCTACTTTATGCATAAAAGGTTAAAATATATATATAGCTATCCATTCATTCATACATAATGAACAGATATAAAACAAACTTATTATGTATGAAAAAGAGGGGGCAATAGTGGGTTATACATACAAAATCAATAGGGGTAAATACATATGCCACATGTATATCATATATATACATATATATTAGTATTCAAACCTCATATATACATATAAAATATTTAAAATTTTAAATATTTAAAATATTAACAAACAAATCAAGCAAATTATTTTAATAATTTAAAATATTAATAGAAAATCAAATAAATTATTTTCATTTTCCAAATGCTATTTCCTTTCTGTGTAATATTTCTCACTTTATCTTTTCTCTTTTCTCACTGCTATCTTTTTCCCTGATAACTTACAATTTTTGAATTTGGGATACTGTTGTGATACTCTCTGTGACAACTATTGAGTTTCTGAAGATGTCTCTGACTTGGGTCACTCTTTTTGTATCTTCTACAAGATATTCTGGCAGCAGGAACAGAATCATAGAAATTGTAGTTCTTGTATATAATCACCTTGAACTACAGGGCAATGATAAAAGTTAGATAGATGGTACAAAATGGATTATGTGCTCTCTCTGTAAATGAAATAACAGTGAGGTTGGCCTATTTACATGTACAGGAATATGATGCAATGCATCCATATATCTTACCAACTTTGGAATGACATTTAGAAGCTTCTAGAACAAGTCAGAATATTGTTGAGATATCACGACTATTTCCTAAGGAGCAAACTTATTCAAAATAATGTTTAATTTAGCAAAGAAAACAGAGTTTTTTGTTTATAATATTGAAAGTAACTATTTCTAAGGATTCTAAAATTAACTAGTAAATCTAAATCTTTGTTTTCAGTGAGGTTAAATATGTCTCTAACACTTAATACACAAAAAAATTGATTGACTTTTATGTGCTTAGTGTTAGCCCTAATATTTTTGTTATTGATTTCTTCATGAAAAGAAACATCAGTTTATTTTTTCAAGTATAAATTAGTTTAGAGTCAGATTTCAAGTACAAAAAGTTGAAGAGAAAAACATTATTTCAGGCATGACGGTTTAGATAACATATCCCCTTTCTTATATTATCCTGCTCAGTTAAGGCTGCCTTACAATCCAAAGTGAAAGCTTCAGATATACTTTACAACTGAGTAACGCTAAGCAACATGTATTTCTCCCACATCAAGTGGACAACACACATAATACATATCATCCTGTATTGCTTATAATGGTAAAACAATAATGGTGATAAAAATTGATCACAATTTGAGGAATTATGATGAAGAATATTAAGCTAACAAACATGAAAACTTCTAAAAGGATATTTCCCAGGTTAGTTTATAAAGGAAGGAAGGACATTGTTTTCATATAAATTTTTTTTCATTTGTTTAAATTGATGCTATCAGCTACAAATTGGCACTTGCCAAGAGCATTTGCCAGCAACTGAACAACTTCTACAAGGGTATTTACCATCTGCCTCTTCAGAGATTGAATCCTGTGCTGCTGCAGAGGGTTTGATTGCATTGAACTGCCCCTTCACCAAAATCTTATATATTGACCTCCCCTCATGGCCTTTCTGAAGCAGTATCTCAGAGTTATCTGAGATGGTGTCTCCCAGCTACAGTCCCCATTTTGCCCCAAGTGAAACTTAACTCTCAACTCTCACATTGTGTATCATTTAGTCAACAATGAAAATTTTTAACGTAGTACATAAGGCTGAGTAAAGATAACTATAGAGCCCATGGATGAAAATGAGCCATGTGTTTAGGAAACTCCCCAAAAGATGGTTGAGTGGCCTTTTTCAAAGGTGCATACTCTGTCTGAAGCTATTCTTTATAGCTTAAACCTATTTTATTTTGGCCTTGGTAGGCAAAAAGAATATCTAGTCACAGACTTCCCTGATTAATAAATTCTTTCTATTATCAAAATAGATACTATATTTGATAATAAAATAGACAATATAGATTTATCTCTATTTATAGATAATAGATTATCTATTAGATACAGATAATAGACACTATTTATAGATAGTAGACTTTGATCATTGTAAAGTCAGACTGTAATTAACCTCAGTTTTTTAAGTCTTTATAGGTTTCATTCTTAAATCCTGAATACTAGATTTAAGAGAAAGAGGGACTGAAAGATACAATTCAACTCAGCAAACATGCACTGAGTGATGACTTTCAGACAAGTGAAACAGCAAACACTAGCACTACAAAGTTTAATCTGGTGGGGTCTAACTCTACACTCTAAATGATACACTGGCAATTTGAACAAAGTATTTTGAAAGCACAAAAAAGAGAGTAGTCATTATTTCAAGCCTGGAATTTTTATTTTGAGCTATATCTTAAAGGATGGTTAAGGCTTGGAGATGCAAAGAAGAGAACTGAATGTAGAATTCTATCTTCTTTCACATGTTTGTTTTTTATCGCTCTCTATTCTCTTATTCCAGGTACTTTTCACTGATCACTTAGCAAACTGCTACAGTATTAAAAGCATTGTACAGTTTTCTGGTTTTGTGCATCTCTGATTCACTATTAGTCCTGTTGCAAGAGTTTAAAATATGTAGTTACCATATTTTTATATCTTATGACTTGTTATAACAGGGGTAATTGTTATAATTGTTATAACTGTTATAACAAGCCACATCTCTTACAGTTCCATCAATCAATCCATATATATAAATGGTTTACATATATTATAACATAATTATATTGTGTATATAAAGGAACTTCTCAGATGATATAGTGGTAAAGAATCCGCCTGCCAATGCAGGAGATGTAGGAGACTCAGGTTCAATACCTGGTCGGGGAGATTCCCTGGAGTAGGAAATGGCAACCCACTCCAGTATTCTTGTCTGAAAAGTTCCCTGGTCAGAGGAGCCTGGTGGGTTATAGTCATGGAATCACAAATAGTCAGATGTGACCACACAGACATAGGGATAAAACAAATCAATCTTTTTTTCCATCTTTTATAAAAGTTGACTTTCTGAAACAAGTGGAAGACAGCGTGAAGGAGAATTTGTTTTTTCCTATACATTGTATGGTTTGTTCTACAGTATTTCCACTTATAAAACAATTAATTATGATGTGAATTTGAGCTCCAAGCCAGCTCTTTTTAGTAGTTCAGTTCAGTTCAGTTCAGTCGCTCAGTCGTGTCCGACTCTTTGCGACCCCATGAATCACAGCACGCCAGGCCTCCCTGTCCATCACCAACTCCCGGAGTTTACCCAAACCCATGTCCATCGAGTTAGTGATGCCATCCAACCATCTCATCCTCTGTCGTCCCCTTCTCCTCCTGCCCCCAATCCTTCCCAGCATTAGGGTCTTTTCCAATGAGTCAACTCTTAGCATGAGGTAGCCAAAGTATTGGAGTTTCAGCTTCAACATCAGACCTTCCAATGAACACCCAGGACTGATCTCCCTTAGGATGGACTGGTTGGATCTCCTTGCAGTCAAAGGGACTCTCAAGAGTCTTCTCCAACACCACAGTTCAAAAGCATCAATTCTTCGGTGCTCAGCTTTCTTCATCAGCTTTCTTTTTAGTAGACAATCCACTAAATTCTTATCTGTGATTGACACAAATATTTTATTTTTATTTATTTCCATCTCAAGCTTGTTAAGATTCATTCAAAGGTATTTTATCAGGTATTTGGGAAAAGAAATATACAGCTTGGATATTCATGAATAATTGTTATAGTATCCTTATGAACTTGTCTCATTAATTGTATTTATTGGAATAAATTATTAAGATAATTTGGCAAATTCAAAGAATAAGGAAAGAAATAAAGTAAGATGTGAGGGAAAATATTTGGAAAAGAAAGTGAAAGGGGGAAAATGGTGTTAAAGTAACTAGCATTTCTACCCACAACACTTTCCAAGAGGATTATCAATGGGGGTCTAATAATAAAAAATATTACTGTGAAAATAGGCAAATGCTGACATGAATAATTTAAATATTAATCGTTCCAACTAGCCCCAATCCAATTCCACCTTGGTTCCTTGGCTCTTTTATCAAATTCATTTACCTAAAATAATATACCCTCAAATATTTTCTAATTAATGATTGATCCCATTTAAATTGCTCTCCCTTGGCTCTACATGGCCTTAGTATAATTGATATTTCCTTATATTACTGTATAAAAGGCATAAAGGACTAGCATCCATAACATAGAATCCCTTAACGATAAAACAAACATCCACAGGTCATAAGGTTAAACCATTTAGCATCTTGTTCACTCTTCCAGGAATCAAAATATATAAATGTGTGACCACTAATGAAAAAATCATGTGTAATCATCAAGTAATTTGCTTCAATGATTATATATGATTCATCCTCATGGCAGCCATTCATTTGAGGAGTGTGACAAGGAGTAGGATGTATAGATGTCAACTAAAGACAGATAAATTATTATCAATATTTGAAATTCTCATTTAGGAAAAATCTACTAACTTGCTCTTTCTCAGGTGAGATCACTACAATTGCCAAAGAAGGCAATGATGTTTCTGACCCATGATTATTTATAAGCACTTATAGCTTTTTCCTAACTCAAGTCAGTTTCCATGGAAACAGGAATTATCTGTTGAAGTCTGACCTTTCCTTTGCATAGTTTAGTTTTGACTGCTATGTGAGCAGTATTTTAGAAAGTGTGTGTGTGTATATCTATATCTATATCTATATCTATATATATATATATATATATATATATATATATCTCCCAGGGTCCTTACAAAAGATACACAAAGAAGAAAGTAATTGAAAATTCTAAGCTTTAAAAATGCATTTATTTACCTATTTTTCAAAATGTGACATTTCATTTCTTCAAGATGATGGGAGTTTTATTTTAAGCCAGTGTTATAATGTTCATGAGTAAGCTGGAACAGGTAGAGAACTATTTTTATTACTATTACAGGTAAATCTTGCTAAGTAAATATTAGAAGGAAAATAAGAGTTGTATGGTTTTTCCAGTAGTCATGTATGGATGTGAGAGTTGGACTATAAAGAAAGCTGAGCGCTGAAGAATTGATGGTTTTGAACCGTGGTGTTGGAGAAGACTCTTGAGAGTCCCTTGAACTGCAAGGAAATCCAACCAGTCCATCCTAAAGGAGATCAGTCCTGGGTGTTCATTGGAAGGACTGATATTGAAGCTGAAACTCCAGTACTTTGCCCACCTCATGCGAAGAGTTGACTCATTGGAAAAGACCCTGATGCTGGGAAAGATTGAAGGCAGGAGGAGAAGGGGACGACAGAGCATGAGATGGCTGGATGGCATCACCGACTCGATGGACATGCTGCTGCTGCTGCTGCTGCTGCTGAGTCGCGTCAGTCGTGTCAGACTCTGTGCGACCCCATAGATGGCAGCCCACCAGGCTCCGCCGTCCCTGGGATTCTCCAGGCAAGAATACCGGAGTGGGTTGCCATTTCCTTCTCCAATGCATGAAAGTGAAAAGTGAAAGTGAAGTCGCTCAGTGGTGTCCGACTCTTAGCGACCCCATGGACTGCAGCCTACCAGGCTCCTCCGTCCATGGGATTTTCCAGGCAAGAGTACTGGAGTGGGGTGCCATTGCCTTCTCCGATGGACATGAGTTTCGGTAAACTTCGGGAGTTGGTGATGGACAGGGAGGCCTGGCGTGCTGCGATTCATGGGGTCGCAAAGAGTTGGACACGGCTGAGCGACTGGTCTGAACTGACTGATGAGGAAACAATTTCTCAGCATGTAATGGATATGTGCACATCATTTCTTTTTCAGTTGCAAAATGATCAGGCATGCTAAATGATTTCCTAATGTCCTGTGTCAAGTATTTAAATGCAGGTTTCATGTCCTAGAGATTCCAGAACATAAGTTCTTTTAATTTCAGCTTTTAAAATTATGAATGAATGAAGTGATTAAATGATAGAAAAATAACTAAAGTATTGAGACTCCTCTAAATTTGGCTAAATTATAAAGCTCAATGAATTATGGCTATGTTTTCACATTTTTCTGCATCTGGAATGAATATTTTTAAAGTGTCTTTACTAGTTTTTATATTTTTGAAAGAAATCAATACTACAGGTTTGGCAACGTGGTAGTAAATGAGAAAAAGTTATTTGTTAAAACCTGATTAGAATTTTGCAAGAGAATCTCAGGAAGCAGATCATTATGACAATTGTTATTAGAGCTTCATATTCAATAAATACAAATTATCAAGTGTACTTGGAGAGAAATCATAAAATTATTTTTAAAAATATACCTAATACTATTTACTAATTTTAACTTTGGATATTAATTTGAGGAACCTCTGGGAGATAGTAGAGGACAGAGGACCCTGGAGGGCTATAGTTCATGGAGTCTCAGAGTCGGACATGACTTAGCAACTGAACAACAATAACAATTTTAACTTCCAAGTAAATAATATAAAATAGCAGCCATTCCAAAATAAAGAAAATGTTTAACAAGGGGAAAATTTACCTATCTGGGATGACTACCTCAAATATAATGGCAAAGTACTAAAATAAAATTTACTAATGAATCAAATGTAAAATAAATGTGTTTCCACATTAGCTTGATAGAATAACCTTAAAGAGCCTTGAAAGACATCATAACGTAATTTCATTTCTTTTAAGAAACAATTTTTAAAGTCACAAACTATATAAAATATCGTATATTATTGTGTATTGCTTACTTCTTCAGTTTAATACTTTGAAATCATTAAAGACTTATTTTTTAATGTTTATGATAAAATTTTGAAGCCATAGTGACAAATTCCTTCTCCTTTTCAAGTCTATTTTATGGAGATGTCTAGTGCTGCCTTTGTCTTGCCTGTATCTCCGTATAAGTCATTCTGAGGTAAGTTCCTTCACTTTGAAATGAAAACATCCAAATCTATTTCCAGTTTTAAAAATCTATAAATAGAGTACTTGCAGAATAAAGTGAGGGGTCCATTTTTGTTGTTGTTTTAATTGCTAAGTTGTATCTGACTCTTCCGCCACCCCATGGACTTTCTCTGTCCATGGGATTTTATAGGCAAGGATACTATAGTGGGTTGCCATTTCCTTCTCCAGGAGATCTTCCTGACCCAGGGATGGAACCCACATCTCCTGTACTGGCAGGCGGATTCTTTACCACTGAGCCACCTGGGAACCCCTAGGAGTCAATAGAAACTCTCTCATAAATCACTCAATTGCAAAAATTAACTAGAAAAAAAGTCAGAATTTTAAACCTCTGGAAATTGTCCTAGGGGCATAGAGAAAATTTAGAAACATTCATTCAAGTAAATCTTCTAAATCTAAGTAAAAGTGGCAAGAGCCTATGACATTTGAGCAACAACCACCTTCCCCCAACTTCTCTGCCTCCTGTTCATCTCAAGCTATATCTTATGAAAACTACTCTAGGAGTTCTAATCCAGGAAGCCACTGCCAAGAAGATGAATCCTCTCTCTTTCCTTAGATCCTACTCTGGGCTTTGGTTTCCAACCGAAGTTGGGGGTGGGAATAGAAATTCTGTGCCAAGCGGAGGTCATTGGGAGATCCCTTGTTCTAACTAGTTATTACTCATAGAGCAGAAGCAATTAGAGTAGGCTATAGGGAAGGACTGAAAGCATTCCCAAACCACAAAGAGATCATAAGAGTTAGAAGTCTCAATGACACTAGAGACTTAAGAACAACTCCTATCAGCTACTGGCTGAACAATAATCTACTCTGACATGTTGTTATATTAATAGAATGAAAGCTTGTGTATATCCAAAATTCATATGTTGAAATTTCAATCCTTAACATGACTATAATAGGACATAGGGTCTTTATGAATGGAGGCAACTATGGTTAAAGGAGGCAATAAATGTGGAGCCCTGATCCAATAGGATTAGTGTCTTGTCCTTATGACAAGAGGCAGCAGAGAATGTTTTTCCATCTCCCTCTCTTCTCTTTCTCTCTCTCTGCCATGTGAGGACCCAGTGAAAAATGGTCATCTGCAAGCCAGGAAGAGAGCCCTCACTAGAAACCTACCCTGCAAGATTACCTTAGACTTATCTGAGACAAACTTACTTGAGACATCTAGCCTCCAGAACTGTAAGAAATATATTTCTGTTGTTTCAACCAGTCAGTCTATGGTAGCTTGTTGTGGCAGTCTGGGCAGACCATTACATAAGGCAACTCACAGGAAAGTAGGCTTAAAAATAAAATTGCACCCATCCTTGGCAGACTGGAAGATTGTGTGCATGGCCAAAATCATGCCTTCTCAGGAGTCACTGCAGAGGGAAAATCCATGCTACCCATACTTGGCTGAACATGTGGCAAAAACATAAACACCTTTAGCTGTGATTGCATCCTCTAAGCCACATACATATCTAGTAGTAAAAATTAAAATTCCAACTGGCTAAGGAGGCTTAATACGACCTTTGAGTAATAAATGGCTTATGCTGATCCAGGGGCAACCCTTAGGTAACCAAGATAAAAGATAAAAACAAGAAAAAACTCTGAGCAATAATATCAGCTGTCTCATAGCCATATTAGCCATATTTGGGGTGTCGGGGGAGGTGGAAATAGACTTCATAGAATCAATTCAAGCATGTCACTAAGCAAATAAATAAATGACCAGTCAAAAAACAACAATATATCTTAGGAGTAGAGGGATCAACATCCTATGTTGCTGCAATGTATTATCTAACCACACACTGAAAAAAAAAAAAATAGACAACAGAAACTGCTTTTGAAGTGGCCCAGATGTTTCTGTCAGCAGACAAGACTTCAAAGCAGCCATTATAAATATATTCAAAGAATTAAAAGAAATCTTGTTTAAAAAATTGAACGAAGATATGGTGACTATCTCATGAAATAGAAAATATCAATGAATAAATTGAAATTATTTTTTAAAAGAACCAAATAGAAATTCTTTAGTTGAAAAGTATAATAACCAAAATGAAACATTAATAGATGGGATGAACACTAGACTGGAGTTGGCTAAAGAAAGAATCAGCAAAATTGAAGGCTGATCAAAAGAAATTAGGTAATCTGAAGAATAGAAATAAGAAAGAATTAAGAAAAATGCACAACGCCAAAGTAATGTGAGGCATCATTAAGCACATCAAGATGCATAATGGGAGAGCCATAGAGAAGAGAGGAAAAACAGCAGGAAATTATTAAAATAAATAATGGCCAAAAAGCTTCCAAAACTTGATGAAAATTGTTAATTGACAAACCTGAGAAGTTTCATGAACTCAAGGTTGGATGAACACAGAGATCCAAACTCAGAAACATCATAGTCAAATTGCTGATGTCAAAAGACACAGTCTTGAGAGCAACTCAAAGAAAAATTTGAGAGAAAAAAGAGGCCAGAAAGCAAGCATTGGTAAAACATACTCAAAGTGTTGAAATTAAAAAATACTATCAATGAAATATATTATATACATCAAAAGTATCTTTCAAGATGAAGGTAAGATAAAGACTTCCCCAGTTAAATCTTACAGAATTTATTGCTAACAGGCCTAACAAGGAACATTAAAGGGAATTCTTTAACAATCTGCTTGCAATGCAGGAGACTCTGGTTCAATTACTCGGTTGGGAAGACCCATTGGAGGAGGGATAGGCTACCCACTACAGTAATCTTGGGCTTCCCTTGTGGCTTAGCTGGTAAAGAATCCACCTGCTATGTGGGAGACCTGGGTTCAATCCCTGGGTTGGGAAGATCCCCTGGAGAAGGGAAAGGTTCCCCATTCAAGTATTCTGGCCTAGAGAGTCACAGAGTCAGACACAACTGAGCAACTTTCACTCACTCACTCATGTCAAGAAAAAAGTCAAAAGGGAAATTTAAAAATCATTTTAGATGAATGAAAATACAAACACAATATACCAAACTGTATAGAATAGAGCTAAAGCAGTGCTCAGAGGGAAATTCAAAACTGTATCATACTTAAAAAATACCTACAGAGTATAATGTGAAACTTGCACAGTGCTTTTAATTACTAATTGTGTCATAGCTTGGTATAATTATTTAATTTTTTTGAGCCTTACTATAATCTTTTGTTTTAATTTATTTATTTCTTAATTGAAGGATAATTGTTTTACAGATTTGTGCTGGTTTCTGCCAAACATCAACTTGAATCAGCCATAGGTATACATATGGACCCTCCCTCTTGAACTTCCCTCCCACCACCCTCCCCATTCCACCCATCTAGGTTATTACAGAGCCTCAGTTTAGTTTAAGTTCCCTGGGTCATACAGCAAATTCCCACTAGATATCTATTTTACATATGGTAATATAAGTTTCCATGTTTCTCTCTCCATAGATCCCACCCTCTCCTTCAATCCCCCACACCATGTCCATAAGTCTGCTCTCTATGTCTGTGTCTTCACTGCTGCCCTATAAATATCTTCATCAGTACCATCTTTCTAGATTCCATATATATGCATCAGCATATGATATTTATATTTCTCTTTCTGACTTACTTCACTCTGTATAGTTGGCTCAAGATTCATCCACCTCATTAGAACTGACTCAAATGTGTTCCTTTTTATGATGAATAATATTCCATTGTATATTTGTACCACAGCTTCATTATCCATTCATTTACTGATGGACATCTAGGTTGCTCCCATGTCCTGGCTATTGTAAATAGTGCTGCAATGAACATTGGGGTACATGTGTCTTTTTCAATTGCAATTTCCTCAGAGTATATGCCAAATAGTGGGGTTGCTGTGTCATATGGTAATTTTATTCCTAGTTTTTTAAGGAATCGCCAAAAACTGCCATACAGAGCCTTACTGTAATCTTTTTTATAATGAAAAAAATTCCAAACTGCAAGGTACTGAAAAAACACACATAATCTCTCAAATGTACATATTAATCTGTCAGTAAATTATAGCCTCCTCATCTTCCTCTTTCTTCTTTTTCTCTTCCTTTCAGAGTAAAAACACTTCATCTTATATAATTTTTAATTCTAAAATGTTAACATGCTAAAATAATAAAACAATATAAATAATTGAAATTATTTCAAAAAGAATTTCCATATTTAAAAATGTCTTCAGTATTACTTTTGTTACTACTCTAGATTCTCACTGAAATACAAAAGGGCAGAATTACATGTATGGACGAAATAGAACAACGTCTTGGGTTACGTAAAGTAGAAGGTATATCAAAGAGAATGTTTAAATTTTGCTGTAATATTTCCAATGCGATAATAAAAAATAAATTATTTTCATTTAAGAACACAAAGTAGTATCTCTAATCTGCTCATACTGCACCCTTGTTTTTTCCAAACTCTTAGAGAAAGATAGAAAGGAAATATCACTTCATACTCCAAATGAATTATGTAAACTAATGGAATGGAATTCCCCATGCTATAAAAAAATATGCATGATCACATTTCGGAAAAATCCACTTAGGAGAAAATGTTTCTTGTTGCCCCTGCCGCCAGTCAAAAATAGCAAAAAGAGCAAATACCAGCCCTCCAGGTAATTCTAATAATAAACAGTACCAGAATTTTGATTGCTTAATTCTTACCTTAAGGAATAACTTAAGCTCTCAAATACCAAGTTTCTGTGGTGGAAATAACTAATCACTACTAAGACACAATTTCTGTGAGTGTGTGTGTATATGTGTGTGTTAAGATAATGAAACTTACTTTCTAGACTTTGGAAAATTGTAGGAGAACTATAACTTTTTAAAAATGGTCACAAAAAAGTACTCATATACTCGTTTGCAAGTAAATGAAAATGCTGCTTAACTCATATCACCATTTCTTCAGCTACTCTGATAAAGTATGTATAGGCTTTACTTGGAAGTCGTTATAACTTCTAACAAAGGTTATTTTACCAGCTGTAGCTACACATGTTCTTATAGAAATATCATTGTATTTCCTTTCTATTTTGAAAAATAATTTATGGATATTGTTAACTCTCATTAAGGAAGAAAGGAAAAATATGAATTTATACAATGGTGGTACAGAAAGAGAATGGGTTTTAATAACAAAAACCTGAGCTTGAATCCTGTTTCTGTCATTTATAAGCTGATTGATCTTAGGGAAACTTAATCAACCTTTTAAAATTTCAATTTTCCCATAGGTGAAGTGTAAATAATTAAATGTATAGCATTATTGAGAAAACAAAAAATGTAAAACATCTATCAATGTTTCATAAATAGTCTATGCTCAATAATTATTAGTCCTTTCCCTCTTGTTCTACAATAATCTAATCATGACACCTTATTAGAAAGAGTTAGAATTACTGATATATTTATATTATGCTATATTATGTCTAGATGGCAAATTATTTAGAAATATGTGAGATGATATAATAAGAAAAAATCCTCAATTGTCTGTTATTAGCTCAGCCCTTCTAACCTCTGCACTTGTGTACCTAATTGCTTTTTTCAAATCTCTTCTTGACTGTCTCTAAAATAGCTCATACTTAATATGACTGAGCTAAATTGTTGATTTCTCTTTCCATTCATGTCCCTTCATAAGAGCATTTTTACTACAGACTTTTTCAAAAAGTAAATGGCCCAACCATTTACCCAAATACACAAGTCAGTCCTGGGATCCTTTTGACACTGCCTTTCCTTTTCCTTACATTTAAACTATCCAGCCTATCTCACTTTGTTTCTACCTCATGAAAATACATGTCATCCATTTCTATTCTTTATTTCTGGTGCAAATCATAATTTTTAAAAAATCTGGAGTACTTCAATAATTCCCTGATTGGTCTCATCTCTAATTATCTTGTTCCTTTCAACTTCATTTTCCATACAGCGTCTAATGTGATCATTTTAAAACACAAATTGCTTTGTTATTCTTGTCTGAAATTGTCCAAGGGCTTCCTAAGTATATCCATGCTTCTACACATGACTTAACAGACATCCTTTGTTCCAGTTCCTACCTGGCTCTCCAAACTCTTCTCATGATATAACCTCTCCCTACTGATTGTTACATCTAAAAGGGTCTCTCACCTTAAACATGCCAAGTCCTTTCCCATCAAGTGCTATTCTTTCTGTTTGAAAATCTTCATCACTCCAATTTTCACATAAAGATGGCTTATGCCCATCTCTTAAGTCTCATTTTAAATTTTTTCTGAAGATCCTTTTCTGGCAAACCAAACTAACTTCTAATCCCCTATTGCAATTGTGTTTGCTACGTCGCTTCAGTCATGTGTGACTCTTTGTGACCCAATGGACTACAGCCCACCAGGCTCCTCTGTCCATGAAGCTCTCCAGGCAAGAATACTGGAGTGGGTTGCCATGCTCTCTTCCAGGGCATCTTCTCACCCAGGGGTAGAACCCACATCTCTTATGTCACCTGAATTGACAGGTGGGTTCTTTACCACTAGCACCACCAGAGAAGCTTCCTCTGAAAACACCTTGCTCCTTTCCTTTCTATTATTTTTTGAAATATCATAATCAAGAGAACAAAATCAATGGTATAATATGTTCTTTTATTCAACCAAAGAATGCATAAAGGAGTAAAAATAATGGACATAGTCAGGAGCAGCAGCTATTTTCTATAGATTATTCAGGTAAGAGCTTTAAGGTGAAGCAACATTTAGCAGAGATAAAAATGAATTGAAGGAGGAAAGGAAAGAAAGTATTTTCTAGGCCAGAAAACACAATCACAAAGTTCCTGAGACAGAAATATTTTTAGTGTGTTTGAGGAAGAGTATGGAGGTCAGAGTGATTAAAAAAGAGAGAAGACAGGAAAGAGGGTTGAGTTGGGTCTAGATTACATAAGGTATCCTATATCACAGTATGGGGGTATGTTTTTAATTCTAGTGTCAAACTTATTCTATTTGAAGAAATAGAGTTTGTTTTTCTTGCAGATTCTTCTGTCTAAAAAAGACCTAATACATCCCCCAGTGTGGCACAGCCACTGCTATTAGAGGATAGATGCAATAGGGGGACCCAGAATAAGAGCATATCTAGGATGGAGCTGGGGCCCTGAAGCACAGAATTGAGGGAGTAAAAGACAAAAGGGATAATTGAGAAAGGACTGCAAGGGAGAAGCTGAGGTGTAGAGAAGAGTTTTTAGACACTATTCAGGCTAGTGTGGTATGAGAAATAACTATTGGAAACTGTCAGGAGATATTCTGCACTATTCTTCTAAGTCATGAGTTTGCAATCATCAGAATAATATTTCTTTATATGTATCTGTACAATGCAAGAAAATATAAGCAGTTAAATTAGAAGAGAATTGTCTATCATATTTATTGATTTGTGATATTATATATGACCTTGTATGAATCATGACAAATGATATGATTAAATCAGGAACATAATGCCTTGCTCCCTGAACTACCTGCAGAATGGTACAAAGAGAGAGTAAAACCAGTAGGGGCAGCCCTGGAGTTAGAAACACTATCTCAGGGGGACACCACTATGGTGGAAACAGATCTGACTGTAGCAGGAGAAATAAAAGTATAAGATATTCCAGAGACTTGCACTTTTGGCCTCGTCGCTTAAAGAGACTAGATGTTGTCATCCTCATCCTTACAAAAGGAAAATAACTAAACAAACTGAACTCATAACTTTTCTTGTACACATCAGTGAAATGAGGGTCCAGAGCAAACAATCATCCCAAAATCTGGAAATAAGTGTGTACAGAGACTGACCATCTATATCAGCTGGCATGGAGCAGATGGCTCTGGAGCCTTCATTTGGAAGAAACACTTAAATGGTAATTTTGAAAAGCTGCTGGAGGCAGAGTGCCCATTAGAATGAAACCCACACAGGAGTTTCTCACTCTCAATAGAGAAAATCAGTGAATCCAAAAGCTAATGCTTTTAAAAGATCAATAAATTTGATAGACCTCTAGCCATATTAACAAAGAAAAAGAGAGAACACACAAGTTATTAACATCAGAAATAAAAGAGAGTTCATCACTACTGATCCCATAATATTAAAGAAAAATAAAAAAGTACTATGAACAACTCTATAGCCAGAAATTTGATAATTTTAGATAAAATAAAACAACTCCTCGAAACACAAACTACAAAACCTCATACAAGGAGAAGGAGATAATTTTCTTAGGACTATATCTATTAACAAAATTATTTCATTAATAAACTTCCAAAAGGAAAATGCCAGGCCTAAATAATTTTGAAATTTACTAAGTACCTAGAGAAGAAATAGTACCATTTCTCTACTCCAGAAAATAGAAAGAGTTAGGTATCTAAATTTAATTATTTACTGAAATAGAGAAGAGGGTAGATTTAGACAATAACAAGTTTTCTAGGAGAAACTATGTATCACATTTTGATTAAATTTAGATTTCCCCAGAGTTTTCAATATGTTCTAGGAAACTATACTTTTCAATTAATCGGGGGAAAAGAGAAGAAAAAAAAAAGGTATTAGGTCAACAGAAATAAAGCCACTAAGATGTTATAAACAAAACCAAATAGGGGTGAAAGATTGGTGTAAAGTTTAGTGGGAAAACGTAGAACTACAAATCAGTGGTAAAAGAAAAAGTTTAGGTCCAGGGTTAGGAGAGAAACACTGAAGCTAGTTATTTAGTAGAGGAAAAATATGAATAGTTATGCTGTTAGAGTGAGTGTCTTGTGCAGAAAATGGCATTCAGTTTAGTAGATGGCTTTGTTGTGTCTAACTGTTTGTGACACCAAGCACACCCGGCTTCCCAGTCCATCACCAACTCCCGGAGATTGCTCAAACTCATGTCCATTGAGTTGGTGATGCCATCCAACCATCTCATCTTCTGTCATCTCCTTCTCCTCCTGCCTTCAGTCTTTCCCAGGTTCAGAGTCTTTTCTAGTGAGTCAGTTCTTTGCGTCAGGTGGCCAAAGTATTGGAGCTTCAGCTTCAAATCAGTCCTTCCTATGAATATTCTGGACTGATTCCCTTTAGGATTGACTGGTTTGATCTCTTTTCAGTCTAAACAACAGAGAGGAAACACAGCTCCACCCATCAACAGAAAATTGGACTAAAGATGTACTGAGCATGGCACCACCCATTAGAACAAGACCCAGATTCACCCACAACCAGTCCCTCCCATCAGGAAGCTTCCACAAACCTCTTACATTATCCATCAGAGGGCAGACAGAATGAAAACCACAATCACAGAAAACTAACCAAACTGATCACATGGATCACAACCTTGTCTAACTCAATGAAACTATGAGCCATGCTGTCTAGGGCCACCTGACTCAGATGGATCATGGTGGGGAGTTCTGGCAAAATGTGGTCCACTGGAGAAGAGAACGGCAAATCACTTCAGTATTCTTGCATTGAGAACCCCATGAACAGTATGAAAAGGCCAAAAGATATGACAATGAAAGATGAACTCCCCAAGTTGGGAGGTGCCTGATATGCTACTGAAGAAGAATGGATAAATAACTCCAGAAAGAATAAAGAGAGGGAGACAAAGTGCAAAACAACACCCAACTGTGGATGTGACTGTTGATGAAAGTAAAGTCCGATGCTGTAAAGAACAATATTGCATAGGAACCTGGAATGTTAGGTCCATGAATCAGGGTAAATTGGAAGTGATCAAACAGGAGATGGCAAGAGCGAACATAAGCATTTTAGGAATCAGTGAGCTAAAATGGACCAGAATGGATGAATTTAATTCAGATGACTATTATACTACTACTGTGGGCAAGAATCTCTTAGAAGAATATGGCATAAATAATCACAAAATGTTAGGGAGTATAAAAGAATAACAGGAATACATAAATTGATTGTGGATTAATTTGTTTCCCAGTGGATCTTTAGAAATACCACTGGGAAATGGCATTTGCATAAGGAACAGGTGTTACAGAATGTGACACATACTCAGTTTTGTTCAGCAAAACTACTAACCATTGGAGGCTTATTTATAAAGGATTCAGACCCCCTCCCAAACTAATATTATTAAGCATCAAGTTCCATAATGGATAGCCAGAACTTAAGAAACTATTTTACTATTTGTGAAAAACATTTCACATGTTTTTTCTCATAGGCATCCTATTTGTTGTTGTTCAGTTGTTCACCCATGTCTGACTCTTCACAGCTTCATGGACTGCAGCATGCCAGGTTTCCTTGTCCTTCACTATCTCCCAGAGTTTGCTCAAACTCACGTCCACTGAGTCAACGATGACATCTAGCCATATTATCTTCTCGTCCACCCCTTCTCCCACCCTCAATCTTCCCCAGCGTCAGGGCCTTTTCCAATGAGTTGGCTCTTTGCATGAGGTTTCCAGAGTACTGGAGCTTCAGTTTCAGCACCAGTCCTTCCAATGAATATTCAGGGTTGATTTCCTTAAGGACTAACTGGCTTGATCTTCTTGCTGTCCAAGGGACTCTCAAGAATCTTTTCCATCACCACAGTTTGAAAACATCAATTCTTCAGCACTCAGTCTTCTTTATTGTCTAGCTCTGAGATCTGTACATGACTACTGGAAAAACTATAGTTTTGCCTATATGGACCTCTGTCAGCAAAGTGATGTCTCTGCTTCTTTAATGTACTGTCTAGATTGGTCATAGCTTTTCTTCCAAGGAGCAAGCACCATTTAATTTCATAGATGTCCTATTTAGGACCTGGAATCTTGGAAAAGATATTTTGAGAGAAGTACTGCCTGCCTACCACTCCTCTACTCAAGTCAAACTCTAAGCAAGGAAGAGATTCTGATAATACACTGCTATATCAACAATATTGGGACATACCGACATAATGCTCCTCTGATACAATGCATTGAAAAGGACACAGAATCACCCTACTGATATTCTTTCCAAAGTGCATAATGTGAATCTATCATAGGAATGCAAATAAATTGGAAAAAAAAAAAAAAACCTATGAAATGCCTACAAAATACTCCAAAAATTGTAAGGCCAAGATTAGGAAAATCTGAGAAATTAAGAAATCTGAGGGAGCACTTCCGCACTCTGTACTTTCAGATTCTTGGCCACGGTTAGCTTTACTAGGAAATTATTTCTATCAGCATTTCAGAAGATGTTTTAGATATCACCCAAAGTTAAGGGTTAAAGGCTCCTATATTTTGAAGAATCCCTGTGTGCCTCAAACAGGATTTATCACTCTTCACTTTGTGATCTTCTGACATACTTTTTCTTCCTTATGACCAATTAGCATATATATTAGAACTCTACACTGCTCTCTTCACTGTGGTGTGTGTTTTGTGAGGACAGAGACCATGTATTCTTACCTGCCTCTATCCAGGACTAATCCAGTACTTAATATACCCATGTCATATTTTGTTGAATGAAAACTTTATTTTTAATTAAAAAGCTTATTTTTCCCCCTAGAATAGATACTGATTATTGATATAGTAAAATTTTTCCAAGTTTCTAAATTCATAGAGCATAATGAAAGGGAATATTTGATATATCTTAAATCTCAGGAGCACGGATAACTTTTCTGATATGTTTTGGTATTTGTGGGCAGAAGACTTGTTAACATGGCAATAGCCAAGGACAGTGATCTTTTATTTATTACATACCACCTGGTATACTTTGCATATCAAACACTAGAACTTAGTGTTTGAGTTGTGGATAAAGGTTACAACCACTTGAGAAATCATCTATGCAACTGCACTAATAGAAACGAGTTGAAAGAAGGCAGGCTATTTAAAATCTTCATTTTAATTTTGTAGATGAGAAACAGGTTTTTGATGTGCTATTTCAGTTCCTTCGGGGTTTTCATTATTGTTAAAGTTGCTAAGGAAATAGATCTTAAATGTTCCATTATACACACAGAAAAGGTAATTAGGTGAGGTGTTGGAGGCATTAACTAACCCTACTGTGGTAATCATTTCATAATATATGAACATATAAAATCATGCTGCATGCCTTAAACATATTCAGTGTTATATGCCAATTATATTCCAATAAAGCTGAAAAGGATATAATGCTTTTCCAGGTATGCTAAGATTTATTGTCTTCTCTTTACTTAAACTTTATATAACTTGTTTGTCTGTAACACTTACTGAGAACTTCTACTTTGTAATTCCTCAGAGAAAGAATCAAGCTACCAGTTATGTCACTGACTTGCAATTTGAACATTTATATAATATCTTCTTAGGGATCCATGAGATATATGGGCTTGGAAGGCTAGGTAACTGAGAATTCTCATTCCATTCACAATCAGAAACTATGTTGACAATACACATGGATGTATATGTTTATTAGAATCATAGGTGACCAAAGAAAATATTGTGTATAAAGATGATTATGCTATTTAGACCAGAGTTAGGACAGGATGAGAAAATGGCACTGTCACGCTCAGCGACTTCCTTTGTGGGTAAACTGAACTAATAGAAACAGGTGTTATCCTCTTTGTTCCTCAGACTGAAAATGCACTTGCAACATAGTTCAATTATGTTTTAGAAAGCCTGACCCACATTGGGTCTTCTTGAAAGTACAGTGAGATAAGAAGACAGGGAGGTAGACAGATCTAATATTTCCTTGGGATACATTCCTGATAAGAAATGTTACCTTGCTTTCCTCTAGATTCTCATTTTTTAATTAATAAAACATTAGATAATAACTTCTGTTCAGTTTTCTACTAATACTGAAAAAATAACTAAAGTTTGAGAGTGCTATTTTAAAAGTCCAAAATATTTCTGCTTTAGTAAAAATATTTCTGCTCCTTTGAGGAGCTTCCTTGTATTGTCAATATTTAACAGAATAGCTCTCTTTTTTTTTCTCCTCTGCTTCAGCTAATGCCTCCTCCATACCTTAGAAGGTTACCTGTCCTGTTCATTTCACAGCAAATCTAGCAGAACTGATGAGATTCAAAATAGGTAAAAGGTCAAGATTCAGGTATTGAGGGCTGGGCAATCTTTTCCATGATCATTACAAATTAATCAGTGCTACTTAACATAGGCAATTTCTAAATGTAAATAATATTTACATTGATATTAGTTCACTTGATATTAGTTCTGAATTTTAAGTAATTAAATAAAATACTGAGCTTTACAGGCATAACCCATGTTACAAAATACCTAGATAATATTGTCTAATTTAAGAATCAGAAATTAATGGTGGGGATACTGGGAAATGAGGTGGATTTGGGGATACCAAAAGGAAGCAAACTGTGTGTTCTGTCTAGCCTCTGCACCTTGAGGAAACAATTTAAATGGGATCACATTTGCTTAAGATAAAATAATGTTGGATCCCATTGCCCCAGCCCTGAGCATTTGTCTCATGCATCGAACATGGAATGGTGTTCTGTTTCACATATGATAATATACATGTTTCAATGCTATTCTCTCAGAACGTCCCACCCTCACCTTCTCCCTCAGAGTCCATAAGACTGTTCTATGCATCTGTGTCTCTTATTCTGTCTCACATATAGGGTTATCGTTACCATCTTTCAAATTCCATATATATGCATTAGTATACTGTGTTGGTGTTTTTCTTTCTGGCTTACTTCACTCTGTATAATGGGCTCCAGTTTCATCCATCTCAATAGAACGGATTCAAATGTATTCTTTTTAATGGCTGAGTAATATTCCATCGTGTATATGTACCACAGCTTCCTTATCCATTCGTCTGCTGATGGACATCTAGGTTGCTTCCATGTCCTAAAAAAAAAGGGGGGGGGAGAAAGAGAAAAACAAACAAAAAAAAGATTTTCCATCTTTCTCTAGAGATTTATTACAGGTGACACCTTTTTGGTAATCAAATAAAGTTAATTTATACCAATGTAAAAATAATAATAATAGTAATGTTGGATCTTCTTGTAAATACACTTGCCATAGTAGCCATTTCCCCAAACACCAGTTAATTTACTCCCTTCTACTATTTCTTTCTCTCTCCCATTTCTATAAATAGAAATCATTGTACTAATGGAAATGTTCTTTCATAAAAATTTTCTCTCTTAATTGCTTTAAGATGCAAGGAGATGATCTCTACAAGGTGAAACTTTGTAATCTGCATTACATAGCATCACCAATTCAACAGATTAGAGAAAACTTCAGGAGATAATGCAGGACAGGAGCCTAGGATGCTGCAGTCCATTGGGTCGCAGAGTCAGAAATGATTTAGCAACTGAACAATGACAGCAACAATCCACACGTAACAGCAAGTGTTGCTGTTAGTATTCAAGCTTTGCAAAGGCAAAACCCACATTTGTGTCCTCCAGTAAGGTGTCTCTCTTATTTCCAACCTCACATGAAATAATGGACTCTTTCTAGTGCCTGAGGTAGATATCATAATTTAGCCTTTCCTAATTTACAATCTAAAAAATTTATACAAGTAGGAGGTTTGAAGTTCTAAAATATCTCATATTCCATATAAACGTTCTAGTATAAACTTCTTTGTAAAACTACAGAAATAGGTAACATTTTGCATATGGTTAGAAACATGGAAAAGAGTAATCATTATTGATGTTTTTTTTATAAAATGAATTAGTAATGATTTACTTTCAAGGTTTTGATTACATGAGTACAAGAGTCTTAACAATCTTCTATATTGACTGAGTACCCTCAATGACAATGAAGTAACTACATCAAATAGTAACATATTTGAATTTCAAGTTTCTTTAACTTGAAAGTTATGGTCACGTTAAAGAAATGGTCCTGATAAGTCTTTTTTGTATGAAGTCTTAAATTCCTATTCTTTTACTTTAAAAATAGTTTATTGCCATTTAACTATTATGGTCATTTTCAGAAGTCACTCTTATTGACAGAATTTCTTTCAAAATGTGATTTCTTTCAAAATATGTAAAAGCAATAAAAGTGGTGTGACTGATCAAAACCTAGATTCCTTTGGGTTAAGCCAACTCTGGCTGATTTAGTGAGAAAAAAATCAGTAATACAGATAAAAAGTGACTAAAAATAATCTGAGTGGCTCAGGAAAATAAGGCAGTAGGAATTGAAATATTTTTAAAGGTTGCTGTTAGAATAATTTTGCTCTGTTTTCTGTCCTTGAGATCAAGATTCAGTTTCAAAGACTGATGGACCTAACTGTGTTCATGTGCCAAACGCTTCCCTTTGGTGAAGTAGGCAAACAAAGTGTTTTGTTAGAGATTACTATTGGGATTATTTGGAAAAAGTCACCATCAAAGAGTATTATTAACAAAGAAGAGAGAAGGAATGTTATCTAAGTAAAGATAACCAATGCCTGATTCCACAGGCCCAGAAGCCTCCAGATTTTCTGCCTCTGACTAAGTACCTAAATCAATATGGAGTTCTAAGCAGGCCCGGGTGTCTTCAAATCTAGTAGATGACAGAAGAGTGCTGCTCACCCTTTAGGTTTAAGCTGGGTTTTTTAATTTTTAATATTTGTATAAAATTTTGACCCTCATTTTACCTCTCTCAGTTTTTTACCAATAAGAATACTGAAGAAAAAGAAATTGACTGACAGACAATAGGCACACACACACAGACATACATAAATAGTTTGATTATCTAATTGACAGAATCATAAGGACCTAGGTTCATACCTTAGTTCTTGAAATTCATCTTTGTATGTTCAACTTTCCTACACTTTAATTCTCCTCATGTATTTAACAGAGATGATACTATTACGGTAATTCTTAAAACACTGGAGGATTAAATTATCTGGATGATAATAATTATGTACAGATCTTAACATGGTGACTGATATACAATCAGTATTATTTGATGACTATTACTATCATTGCCATTACTATTGGGCTATTTGAGGTACTAAGTGGATAATATATGTAAGTTTTTTGCAGGATAAGTAATATAGTAAATGTTTATTCAGAGCTATTGATGGTGTGGTGATGGTAGAAGAGAGCAAAAAGAGATAATATTTGAGATGTTTGATTTATGGAAATATTCCCAAATCAAATCTTTGCAGTCATCCTATATTCCTCAGAACTTTGTAGACATTATTACTTGTTCATATATATGCTGGAACATACCCTAAGCTTTTATTTTGGGGAGAGAAGCTTGGCAGGAACTACCCAGGTCTACCTCTGTGAAAATATGCCATGGCCTTCTGGTCAGGCACCTGTCCCTTCTTGGCTCCTCACATTTCATAGAGGATGTTAATCTTACCTTCTGTTTCACTGATTGTTGTAGCATATGGCCCTACACAAACTGGCAGAACAGAATAGCTGTATTCCAAGTACTCGTGAGGGAATGTGACCTTGACAGTAAGGATTGACAAAAATTTAGTTAAAAAAACCTTATGTTCAATTTTTCTAGTGACACATTTAAATCTCTCTAGATAAACTAATGAAGCCTGTTTTTAGAAATTGTAATATGGGATTTTGCTTAAGTCTCCTCCCCTCCCAAATATTCCTACCATTAAGTTTCTTGCTTTAATGCATTGAACTTTGAGCTTTTTGAAACATCCCTGTATTTACTTTAAAGTTATTGGTGAAGACAACATTTAGTAGATCGTGCACATTTTTCTTTTTCTGAGAATGAATAAGAATTTTCTCTGTGGTCTCTGTACCAGAAATATTTGTACTACTCTGTTTCACAGTTTATCTTCAACTTATGGAGACTGTACATCTTTATAATCATGTTTGCATTTTATTTTGGTTGCTAAAAAGTTTTAAGCCAAGTTTAGCCATCTATCCCTTCCAAAAATATATGGACTGCTATTACATTCATTTTATGTGATGTTAACATTACTTCCAGCATTATGTTATCTTTAATAAACAAGTCCTTTTATTTTTTAATGACTTTCATACCAACATACTTGTTTAAAAAATAAGTCTTTTATTGAGGTGTGAAATATATGAAGAAACACAACCCATAAATATATACGTTCATGAAAGTATACGTTCATGAATCAGCACACTAGGAACATATCCATGGAATTACCACTCAGAATGAGAAATAGAACATGGCTAGCAATGCAGATGCCCCATATTCCCTTTCAAACCCTATCATCCTCATCTTCAAAGTCAACTAGCATCTGTTTTTGAAGAGCATATAAATAAAACTATAGACTCTATGAGATTTATGAATCTCATGGCTTCTGAGATACATCCATGCTGCTGCATGTAGCACAGCATTTACCTTGCTTTACTACAAAAACATTTTTTTAAATCTCCATTTATCCATTCTTCCACGGAAAGAACATGGATGGTATACTTATAGCTTCATATAAGTGGGAGACCTGGGTTCGATCCTTGGGTTGGGAAGATCCCTTGGTGAAGGAAATGGCAACCCACTTCAGTATTCTTGCCAGGAAAATCCCATGGACAGAGGAGCTTGATGGGCTACAGTCTGCCCACAGAGTCACAAAGAGTCAGGCACGACTGAGTAACTGAGCATAGTAACAGAAACAAACACATAGGTGTCTACTGACGATGTGTTTCTTACATTTGTAATGTATTTTAGTTTTTTTAGAATTAGAATTCCTTCAAAATTTGTACAGTTTGATGTAACAACTTTTTTCTTTCCAAATTAGATGCTCCTATCTTGTTGTTGTTCAGTCGCTCAGTCATTTCTGACTCTGTGACCCCATTGACAGCAGAGCACCAGGCTTCCCTGTCCTTCACTGTCTCCTAGAGTTTGCTCAAACTCATGTCCGTGGAGTCAGTGATGCCATCCAACCATCTCATCCTCCGTCAACCCACCTCCTCCTGCCTTCAATCTTTCCCAGCACCAGGGTCTTTTCCAATGAGTTGGCTCTTCGCATCAGGTGGCCAAAGTACTGGAGCTTGTTTCAGCATCAATCCTTCCAGGGAATATTCAGCGTTGATTTCGTTTAGGAAAGACTAGTTTGATCTCCTTGCTGTCCAGGCGATTCTCAAGAGTCTTCACCAACACCACAGTTCGAAGACATCGATTCCTCAGCACTCAGCCTTTTTTATCGTCTAGCTCTCACATCCATACATGACTACTGGGAAAACCATAGCTTTGACTAGAGGGACATTTGTCAGCAAATTAATGTCTCTGCTTTTTAATATGCTGTCTAGGTTTGTCACTACTTTTCTTTCAAGGAGCAAGCATCTTTTAATTTTATGGCTGCAGTCAGAGTCCACAGTGATTTTGGAGCCTAAGAAAATAAAACCTGTCACTGTTTCCTTTGTTTCCCCATTTATTTGCCATGAAGTGATAGGACTGGATGCCATGATCTTCGTTTTTTGAATGTTGAGTTTTAAGTCAGTTTTTTCACTCTCCTTTTTCACCTTTATCAAGAGGCTCTTTAATTCCTCTTCGCTTTCTGCCATAAGGGTGGTATCATTTGCATATCTGAGGTTATTGCTATTTCTCCTGGCAATTTTGATTCCAGCTTGTGCTTCATCCAGCCTGCATTTCGCATGAGATACTCTGCATACAAGTTAAGTAAGCAGAGTGACAAAATACAGCCTTGACATACCCTTTCCCAATTTTGAGCCAGTCCATTGTTCCATGTCTGGTTCTGCTGCTTCTTGACCTGCACAGAGGTTTCTTAGGAGACAAGTAAGGTGGTCTGGTGTTTCCATTTCCTTATCAATTTTCTACATCGTCTCTTCTTTGCTCAGCTATTTGTAAGGCTTTGTAAGACAAATATTTTTCCTTTTTGTATTCCTTTTTCTTGGGGATGGTTTTGATCACAGCCTCCTGTACAATGTTACAAACCTCCATCCACAGTTCTTCAAGCACTCTATCAGATTAATCCCTTGAATCTATTTGTCACTGCCACTTTATAATCGTAAGGGGTTTGATTTAGGTCATACCTACTGGTTTTTCCTATGTAGTTCAATATAAGCCTGAATTGTGCAATAAGGAGTTCTCAATCTGAGCCACAGTCAGCTCCCCATCTTGTTTTTGCTGACTGTATAGAGCTTTTCCATCTTTGGCTACAAAGAATATAATCAATATAATTTCTTTATTGATCACCTCGTGATGGTCCATGTGTAGTGTTATCTCTTGCATTGTTGGAAGAGGGTGTTTGCTATGACCAGTGTGTTCACTTGACAGAACTCTGTTAGCCTTTGTCCTGCTTCATTTTGTACTCCAAGGCCAAATTTGCCTGTTACTCCAGATATCTCTTGACTTTCTATTTTTGCAGGGAAGCTGCTCGCATCTTTGGAATTTGAACTTTTATTAAATAAAAACTGTGCTCACTGGAATATACCATGTGGAAGCTTAATGGTGCATACTGATGTTCACCTCTTTTCCATTTTTGATAGCATTTGTGAATATTCAACAAATGTTTATTTAATAACGTTTAGACTATTAAGTGCCAGATACTAGTCTATATTTATACTTTTACATTTTAGTGACTATATGTTCCAAATATAAATTTCATTTCTCACAAAAAACAAATACGTATTGAATTTGATTTACACAGTGTGAATATTACTGCAAAGTCAAAGGAGAACAAAGTTAAAGCTCCTAATATTAAGAAACATAGTATCATATTTGAGATAGACTATATGAAGCTTGTTAAAATTCTTAGATATGAATTGAGAAAGGTATACAGAAAGTATAACGGAAACAATGAGATGTGGAAATTAATTGGGTCTTAGAAGATGAGGAAGACTACTTGACTACATAGAGACAGAAATAATAGGAATCTTGAGGAAATAATTAGATTTGCCAAATAGATAAGTTCGAGTGGAAAAGAAGAAGTACCAGGCAGAAGAAAATTCCAAAGGAACACAAATGTCACAGAGCAGAGCATTTTTGGAAGACTGCAAATACAAAATGCCCGAGTAGAGAGATTTGTGTATTTTCTGCACGTGTATATATGTATACGTGTAGTTGGGTCATGGTGGTGTGTATGTCTGTTTATTGGGATTGAGTGGGCCTTTGGGGTAATTGAGCGATACAAGTGAAATATTAGCAAGACCATACCATAAATGCCTAGCTACCAGTTTCAAACTATCTTGCAAGCTATGGCCAGTCTGACAAATTTTAAGGCAAAATATCATAAATTGATGTTTTTAGAAATATAAATTTTCTATGATGGGGTAAATTTGAAATTTGAAAATTTTTGGTAAAATATTACAATGTTCTTTCCTCAAATTTATTGTGCAAGCCTGACAATGATGGATATTACCTTTCACAGCTGTTTCAGACAGTTTAATGACATGATTAGTATCTCTGTTTCCATCACTTTCACGTCACCCACCATCACTTCCTTTTCTCTGATAATTGCTTACAGAAGCAGTTCCTTTAACTCTTGTTAACTCTTCAGAGATAAAACTGTCAGTAAATAAATAAAAGCATTTATCAGATTTTCTGTTTTAAGGGGAATGAGAACTGTAGCTTTTATCTAGATTGAAGTTCTTATGTATAGCATGAGGACACTCATGCCAGGTATTTTTCAGGCAATATGTTATTAATCATCATTTTCATATGGATTTGAGAGTTATAAATAAAATAATTTACAATAAAATAATTTACAGTAACTAAGGTTATTCCTCTAATCATAACAGTTTTATTCATGTTCATATATGGTTAATAAATGTAGAAGAAAACTAGCAGGCTAAGAGTTGCACAATAAATGCAACCAATTTTATTCAGGCCAAACCCAAATGCCAGAGTAATTCATCATACACAGAGGAAGTGGACATGAATTATCAACTGCTTGGCTTACCAAGAGCATTTCTTGGGATTTATTAAAGTATGACAGTTTTCTCATTCTGTCACTAATGATGCATTTGTTAGTTCTCTGTTTGATAGTAAGAGAGAGCTTTCCCTTCTTGGTATGTATTTTTTCAAGTATTTGATTATCTTATATTCTGTAATATGTTACTATCATTATATATTTTTATAGTCAAAGTACTTATAACTTGTTCATTGGGAGGCCTTTAAAGCTGGTTCCTGTATCTTTCTAATGTGCTTCCATCATTCTTTGAGCCTTTCCTTATTTCTGGCATAGCAAAATGTTGCAAGATCTTTTGGTACCTTGCCAGCACCAATCCTGAAATCAGCAGTTTCACCAAGAAATCTGGTCACTCTTAGTTGGCTTAGAAATCAAATGTGGGTTCTAGGTGCTAAATATGTCATTGCTACTAGGATCACTGACTTAAGACCCTTTAGAGAAATCAGCCAAGAAATACTTACACACATGTGTACACACAGAATACATATCATCCTCCTCCCTTTCTGCATCTGAAATTCCTTGAAATGAGAAGCATGGATTCTGTTATACATGATATCTTTACTTGATTTCTTAATCTTAGGATGCTCAGTTTCAGCATTGCCTACTCACTAGTATGTTGTTCAGTTGCTAAGTAATGTCCAGCTTTTTGCAACCCCGTGGACTGCAGCACTCCAAGCTCCTCTGTCCTCCACTATCTCCCAGAATTTACACAAATTCACACGCATTGAGTCAGTGATGCTATCTAACCACCTCATCCATTTATTTACAAGTTGGTGAATATTTAGCCTAAGTATTTAGTCAAATACTGTGTGAAAGCCACCACAGCACTAATTCTTTCAGGCAAAAAATCATCATGCTAAAATGAAACAATATATTGACACAATATCAAAGTATATCCCTATATGGTACTTACTACCTACAAAGGGAAAATAGTGACATTCAAGTAGGGAAATCTGGCAAGCACCATTTTAACCAAGTGATAAAAGTTAAAGGTAGTAATAATTAGAGACAGATATGTATCTTCTCATATGATACTCTGAGGCACGCAGAGAATCACGTACATGGTATTGCTGCTCCCAAAATACATATAACCAGAATCAAATGATGAAAAATACTCAGATAATTCAAAGCTGAAGAACAATGTACAAAATAAATATTATTTAGACTTCAAAGAGTCAAGATCATGGAAAACAAGAAAACCTAAGTTATTGTTCTACTTAAAATGATAGGAAAGAAAATGGGGGGCAGGGAAGAAGGGAGAGAGAAGAAGAGAGAGGGAAGAAGGAAGGGAGAGAGAAGAGAAAAGGGAAGAGAAGGAAAAAGAAAGAAAGAAGGGGGGGGAAAGAACCTATAGCAACTAAATTCATTGACTAATTATGGATTGGTCAAAGAACAAGTTTTTGTTTTTTTTTTTTCTTTTAACAAGGGCATTAGTAGGACAACTGGAAAACTTGATAAGGTCTGTGTATTAGACAATAATATTGCATCAGGGTTACTTCCCTGATTTTGAAGTTTTCAGTGGTTATGTAGAATGGCCTTGCTTTTAGCAAATATATAGTTAAGCTTTTAAAAGGAAGCATCATGTCTAGAACTTACTTTCAAAAGGCCCCTCCAAAAAAAAAAAAAAAGGAAATAATAAGAGAGGACAGAGAATGGTAAGGCAAATGGAACAAATTACTAACATTTGGGTAAGCTGGGTCAGTGGCTTTGAAAATATGTGCACACTTGTTACTTCTCCCTTCAGGAAGTACAGGGCAACTCCTCTTCCCTTGAGTTTGGCCTGGATTTAGTGATTTGCTTCTATCAAAAAGAATAAGAAATCAGGGAGTATGAATCTGAAATTATGTCATAAAAGGCATCTCTCTCTCTCCCTGTTTTCCCTGCCCCCTCTCTCATTGCCTGCTCCCTTCTCTATAGAAAGCTAGCTGTCCTGTCAGGTGAGTAGCCCTATGGGGAAGTCCACAGGTCAAATCAAAGAACTAAAGCTGCTGTCAACTGCCATAAATGTTTAAAAGCACATTTTCCAGTCCCTTCCAATGACAGCAGCCCTAGTCAATAGCTTGGCTACAACTTCATGAAGAAATTGAACCAGAATCATTCAGCTAAAGTGCTCCCAGACTCCTGACATCCAGACACTGTGTGAGATAGTAAGTGCCTGCTGTTTCAGTTCAGTTCAGTTCATTTCAGTTCAGTCGCGTCCAACTCTTTGCAACCCCATGAATTGTAGCACGCCAGGCCTCTCTGTCCATCACCAACTCCCGGAGTCTACCCAAACCCATGTCCATCAAGTCAGTGGTGCCATCCAACCATCTCATCCTCTGTTGTCCCCTTCTCCTCCTGCCCCCAATCCTACCCAGCATTAGAGTCTTTTCCAATGAGTCAACTCTTCGCATGAGGTGGCCAAAGTATTGGAATTTCAGCTTCAACATCAGTCCTTCCAATGAACACCCAGGATTGATCTCCTTTAAGATGGATTGACTGGATCTCCTTGCAGTCCAAGGGACTCTCAAGAGTCTTCTCCAACACCACAATTCAAAAGCATCAATTCTGCGGCACTCAGCTTTCTTCACCGTCGAACTCTCACATCCATACACAACCACTGGAAAAATCATAGCCTTGACTAGACAGACTTTTATTGGCAAAGTAATGTCTCTGCTTTTAAATATGCCTGCTGTTTCAAGGTGCTAAATTTGGGAGGTTGATAAATACTATTAGGTTCTTAATATGTGAAAGATTTACTGAAATTCTCTGAGTAAATTTTGTTATCTTTTTCTGTAAGTCTGAAATTATTTCAAAATAAAATGTTTATTTTTTTTAATAGGAAAAACATCTAGAGGAGTGTTTCATATGACAGTTTTTCTAGGCTTCATATCATGGTGGAAAAAATAGTTTATTGTGCATGTGGAGACTGACTGGGTTCTGCCATGTTTATTGGACACGACTCCAATAAACAATGTTTATTTCTCCAGCAATGTTTATTGCATCTCTAGCCTTTATCCAGTCTGTAGAGCACTACCAAAGTAAGTCACCTCACATAAATGGTCTTCTTCCTCATTCAAATACATGTATAAATACATTTCAATGTGCCAGAATGAAATACGCCATTGGGTTTAATTTTAAAATTTCAACTATTATTTTGCAATGTACAAAAAACAACTATCATTTGCTCTATGCTGTTAAAAATTTACTCATTATGGGAAGTAAATTATTGTATCCTGAGCAATAAAATAAATAAAAATGGACCTTCAGACAACTTGTCATACAACTTGTACCTTGCCAACACAGGACAATCAAAAAAGAAACCTTCCCTTTTAATGAATTAATAGCTAAATTCTTGAAAAAGGAAAAGGACAAAATTTTATTTTGTTTAATGATTCTTCAATAGTGGAAGAAAGCATCAACTGCTTTGTTTTAGCAATACTCATAACTAAGTTCATTCACTCATGTGATTTTCAGTAACATTTTGAATGGGAAGAGACAATTAAAATTCTACTGTATTCAATGTTTCTACAGTAGAGTTTTTACCTTGATTTACTAAAATATGAAACAGAACTTAATTTTTTAAAGATGCAGTAAGTTCATATATATATAATATAATATAATATATATATATAATATATATAATATAACAGCCCATGGGATTCTGCAGGCCAGAATACTTAAGTGGGCAGCCTTTCCCTTTTCCAGGGGATCTTCCCAACCCAGGGATCGAACCCAGGTCTCCCTCATTGCAGGTGGATTCTTTACCAACTGAGATATCAGGGAAGCCCTATATACATGTGTATATATACACATATATATACAAGCATATATATGTATACATATATAGATATAAAACAATGTATTATGCAATGTGTAAAAACATGTTTAATACATAATGTGTGTGTGTGTGTGTGTGCTTAGTCACTCAGTCGTGTCCAACTCTGTGACCCCAGGACTGTAGCCAGCCAGGCTCCTCTGTCCATGGGATTCTCCAGGCAACAATACTGGAGTGGGCTGCCATGCCCACCTCCAGGGGATCTTCCCAACCCAAGGATCGAAACCATATCTCTTACATTCTCCTGCATTGGAAGGAGGGTTCACCTGTGAAGCTTAATGTATTAACATACATGTAAATACACGTATATATAGACACAAGAATATATGCATTATATGTATACATACACAAACACATGGATTGTCATATGGACTGTATGCCAACATACACCTTTTCTTTTCCTTTTTTTTTTTTGTAATTAGAAGGGGCTTCTTAAGAAGGTTGTCTTTATTTTTTTAATTAATTTTTATTGGAATACGGTTGCTATGCAATGTTGTATTCATTTATGCTACACAGCAAAATGAATCAGCTATATATATGTGTGTGTGTGTGTGTGTTTACATATACCTCCTCTTTGTTGGATTTCCTTCCCATTTAGGTCATCAGAGATCAGTGAGTAAAATTGCTCATGCTATACAGTAGCTTCTCATTAGTTATCAATTTTATACATAGTATCAATAGTGTATATGTGCCAATCCCAATCTCCCAATTCCTCCTAACCCCTCCTTCCCTGTTAGTATCCATATGTTTGTCCTCTATATGTGTGTCTCTATTTTTGCTTGGCAAATAAGATCATCTATATCACTTTTCTAGATTCTGCATACAAGCTATATAATAAGATGTTTGTTTTTCTCTTTCTGATTTACTTCACTCTGTATGACAGTCTCTAGCTCCATCCACATCTCTGAAAATAGTACAAGTTTGTTTTCTTTTTTATGGATGAGTAATATTCCATTGTATATACAGTCTCTAGGTCCTTCCACATCTCTGCAAATGGTACAATTTTGTTTCTTTTTATGGATGAGTGATATTCCATTGTATATATGTACCACTTATTTATTCATTCCTCTGTTGATGGACATTTAGGTTGCTTCCATGTTTTGGCTAGTATAGATAGTGCTGCAATGAACACTGGGGTGTATTCCTTGAGCGTCTCACCCACTGTGTTGAAAGACAGAGACATGATCAACACTGAAGGAGGTCACTAGGGATGAAGTAGTTCTGGCATAAAGAGTTCAAGAGGAGATATGGTTGGAAGATGTATTGTTTTGCATTTACACTATATCATATATGTTGAATGATAAATTCAACAAGACAAGAAAAAAATATTTTTATTTTTCTGCATTCCACATGTAAGATGTGTTATTGCAGTTATCATCAAACAAACACAATAAAATCTAAGACACCCTTTGGAAATCAATATTCAAAAGCAACACAATGGATGATGTAGCATTGTGAGTAATGAGGAATAATTTTGTCTTACAATTATTTTTAAATTTCATCAATTATTTACTATGGTCCAAGGAGATCATGAATTCTGTTATACATTGTAAATAAAATTGTATATAATTATAGCGGCCAACAAAATAATACTTTCCCTGAGACTTCACATATTCTAGGGGAACCCACAGGAGGTGGTTGTCACTAAATAAGGCAAAGAGAACCTAAAAGAAATAAAGCCTTGGGCATGCAACAGGTCTACATGCAAATCATCTAAACTGGACCAAAGTAATAGTAAAATATTGGAAAATTTCATAGGATATTATGCTATGGCAATTGTATGGAAAATAATAAAATAAATGAAAACTTAAAATGGTAAGTTTTAAATGGTTTTACAAAAGTTTAAAATGGTAGTTTACCATATATGTTTGAGTATATTTAGAGGAGTTTTATGGGAAATTTTTGGAATTCATTTAGTTCAGTTCAGTTCAGTCGCTCAGTCATGTCCGACTCTTTGCGACCCCATGGAGTTCAGCATGCCAGGCTTCCCTGTCCATCACCAACTCCCGGAGCCTACTCAAACTCATGTCCATTGAGTCAATGAGGCCCTCCAACCATCTCATCCTCTGTCATTCCCTTCTCCTTCTGCCTTCAATCTTTCCCAGCATCAGAGTCTTTTCCAATGAGTCAGTTCTTCGCATGAGGTGGCCAAAGTATTGCAGTTTCAGCTTCAGCATCAGTCTTTCCAATGAATATTCAGGACTGATTTCCTTTAAGATGGACTGGTTGGATCTCCTTGCAGTCCAAGGGACTCTCAAGAGTCTTCTCCAACACCACAGTTCAAAAGCAGCAATTATTTGGCGCTCAGCTTTCTTTATAGTCCAGCTCTCACATCTATACATGACTACTTGAAAAACTCATTAGTAATGCAATTAAATTAATGAGGGGGACAAGTATTGAACACTGGGGAACATTTCACACAAAAGAAGTGAGAAATGCTACCAGAGTACTGATTCACACCACCAAGCAATCATTTATATAATAAATATCAGATTTCTAAAAACACATGTGACATAACCATACCTAGAGAAGATGGATGAGAAATATTTAGGGAGGATGAAACAAAGAAGATACTTCTCATCTTCTGCAGTAGGAAATCATGGATAAGGCTTTTAAAAAAAAAAATCACAGAATGTCAGTAAAGGGATTATTTAGAAATTTGGGGGTAGATAGAAGAGCTCAGTGGTCAGTGCAGTTGTCTCAGGGGATGGACAGAAATAAGACGAGGAGACGTGGAATGATAAAAGAAGCACTGTTTTCTAAAAATTATTAGTCAATAGATCAGTTTGACTTTAAAAATATTTAACAACATAATGAAATTAAAATTTCAAAGTATTTTAAAAATAAGATTTTGATTTTTTATTGCAATACTTTTTAAACTTTATTTTATTTTTAATTGGAGGATAATTGCTTTACAATGTTGGGTTGGTTTCTGCCTTACAACATGAATCAGCCATAAGTACAATATATATCCCCTCCCTCTGGAACCTCCCTCACATCCGCCCATCCTATCCCAATTTTGACATAAATTTACTTTTCTGATCAGTATAACTGATCTGCCTTTTTTTTTTTAACTTTTGTTTTTAACTGAGTTATCTATTGCCAGACATGGCAAGTGAAAACAGATATATCATAAATACATAAGTTCTTAAAGTAATTATTTTGCTTTTACTCCCTCTAAATACAGAGTACCTTTGAGATGAATTTATCAATTTATATCTTTCCTTTATTGTATTTTTTAGTATGTGATTTTCAGAGATATTGGTGAATTTCAGTGTATGAACTAATAAAATTATGTATTATTATCAATGTATATTAATTATATATTATAATAATATATTAATATTAATATATAATTCATATATATATAAATAATAATATAATATTCATTGAAGGAATTGATGCTGAGGCTGTAGCTCCAATACTTTGGCCACCTGACATGAAGAACCTTATTGGAAAAGACTCTGATGCTGGGAAAGATTGAAGGCAAGAGGAGAACGGGACGACAGAGGATGAGATGGTTAGATAGCATCACCGACTCAATGGACATGAGTTTGAGCAAGTTCCAGTAGCTGGTGAAGGACAGGTAAGCCCGGCGTGCTGCAGTCCATGGGGTTGCAAAGAGTCAGACATGGCTGTGTGACTGAACAACAATAACAGAATTACACAAACCTCGTTAGTGTCTTTTTTTTTTTTTTTGATAAATATGAAATGTCCTATAACATATTCTGGTTGTCCACTGCTCCCATGCTCTAAAGTGACTGGTGTGTTTCTTATGAAACATCCTTGAAACCATAAGCATCATCTCTGGTAAAATCCTGATACTACTGTAAATACTGCCATAATCAAACCCTTAACTGATTTCTTTTATGCTTCCATGCTTCTGTAAAATTTGAATGACTTATTCCATGGATCCTGCGGATGATTGTATTTACTAGAAATTAGGAAGTTAAATAAATCAGTGCTAAGGGAGTCTACTGTCTTTGGCCCTAATCCCCACATGTGCATTTACAAGGCACAGAAACATTGATTCCATTCTTCTGTTAATGTGTTTCACTAAGGAGGCCATTAGACCTCAGTAGCCATTATGCTTTGGTAGCCTACATGAACAAACTGAAAAAACACAAAACCTAAGTCAGAAACAATGCACTGGAATCAAGAAAATTAAGACCAACCAATCACCAACAACCAATTTTCCCAAATAAGGTAACTATTTAAGCTATGGCCAGTCAAATAATTTCCTTGCTTTGCTGCCTCATCTTCTGTATAACCCACCTCTGCTTCACAGCCTCCTCCGCTCCTGTCAATGGAGTGCTCCTAACCACTTTCGGCCTGGCACTGCTCAATTCCAATGCACATATGCTCAAATACACTCCTGAAAATTTTAATGTGTTTCAGCTTATTTTTTAACATAGCCTTTTCCAAGAATTATCTTCCAAACACAAAAGTAGACAGATTAATACACATGTGTATACAGGCATGTGTGTCCTTAAAGGTGGATAGTTATATAATCTAGATGTAAGTAATATTTTTCCCCAACAGTAGAAAAAAATAGTAAAATACACACATAGAGTTCTGGATTTACAGAAGTTACCATTAAAGATCAATTATTTGTTTATAAAAATACTGGGAAAAATAGTATCTTTAAATGGCAAGCCCCCTTAGAGTATTTAAAATAGAAGCTTAAGGGACTTATTTGTTTGTTTTTTGTTTACAGAAGGGTAAAGCCATAATGTTCTGAGGAATAATCAGGCCACATTTTAAGAAAATATCTAAATGTGACTTCCCACTTAAAATTAACCTATCTAAAAGTTATCTGAGAGTAGAGAAGTGGTTTATGTATAGTTCAAATTACTTCCTCACTAAAGGAAAATCCCTCTCAATAGAACCGATTCAAATGCATTTTTTTTAATGGCTGAGTAATATTCCATTGTGTATATGTACCACAGCTTCCTTATCCATTCGTCTGCTGATGGATGAAACTGGAGCCCATTATACAGAGTGAAGTAAGCCAGAAAGAAAAACACCAATACAGTATACTAATGCATATATATGGAATTTGAAAAATGGCAACGATAACCCTATATGCGAGACAGAATAAGAGACACAGATGCACAGAACAGTCTTATGGACTCTGAGGGAGAAGGTGAGGGTGGGACGTTCTGAGTGAATAGCATTGAAACATGTATATTATCATATGTGAAACAGAACACCATTCCATGTTCGATGCATGAGACAAATGCTCAGGGCTGGGGCAATGGGATGACCTAGAGGGATGGGATGGGGAGGGAGGTGGGAGGGGGGTCCAGGATGGGGAACACATGTAAACCCATGGCTGATTCATGTCAATGTATGGCAAAAACCACTACAATATTGTAAAGTAATTAGCCCCCAACTAAAATAAATAAATTTATTTAATAAAAATAAAATAAAATCCTAAAAAAAAAAGGAAAATCCCGTGGGCATCTAGAATCTCTATTTTCTCTGGTAGCTATTTTTATTTTCTGTCTAGACTTCTTAAATAGGCTTCTAGGTGTGACAAATTGGCCACATTGCAATACTTTGCATCACATTAAACTTTCAGATGTTCTCATACACTTTGCTTTAAATTTGACTATACTCATTTTCACTTGGACAAGCTTTCCCAGGGTGGCTGTTCAATTCCAACTGAGGTTAATGGGTCTAATTCAGTGTCAGCATCTTTTTACAAAGATCTCTTTAAATGCTTTGCTACAGGCAAGTCTAAAATTAGTTTGCAATCAATGGATTTTCACTTTCAGGTATACAAAAATCTAAATTTTATCTTGTAATCAAGAGAAAGGGGCTTCCCTGATGACTCAGTGGTAACGAATCGGCCTGCAATGCAGGAGACATGGGTTCAAACCCTGGGTCTGGAAAATCCTGTGGAGAAAGAAATGGTAACCCACTTCAGTATTCTCTGGCATGGGAAATCCCATGGAAAGAGGAACCGGCGGCCTACAGTCCATGAGTAGGACGGGACTCAGCAACTAAACCACCACCTCATGAGAAAGGAACAAATTAGAGAAAGAAACAAAATCAACTATATTTTCATTTCTGTTCAAAAAAGAGCAGGAAGGCCTGGCATGTTGAAAGGTGTTCATAAAATTAAAGCACATTAGAAAAAATTATATTTCTCAAGTTTATGTTATTGTTTAGTTGCTAAGTTGTGTCTGACTCTTTTGTGATCCCATAGACAATATAGCTCGCCAGGCTCCTCTGTCCGTGGGATTCTCCAGGCAATAATACTGGAGTGGGTTGCCATTTCCTTCTCCAGAGGATCTTCCCAACCCAGGGATTGAACCTGTGACTTCTTCATTAGCAGGAGGATTATTTATCACTGAGCCATCAAGGAAGCCCTTTCAAATTTATGACATTCTAAATTCTTTTAATTCCCTTTGAATAGTCTCATTAGGTAATTATTTTATGAAAATATTAAACTAGTATTTCAAGATATATTATACTGTAATAACTATTTTATTTTTCTTGGTTATATAGACACTTTTTTCAAATGTTCTAACTACGTAAATTGAAACAATACATTTTATATCTAAATGAGTAGTGTTTATTGCCTATAATGCATTCATA
Source organism: Giraffa tippelskirchi (assembly GCF_054371585.1). NCBI lineage: Eukaryota > Metazoa > Chordata > Mammalia > Artiodactyla > Giraffidae > Giraffa > Giraffa tippelskirchi. The sequence goes on from NC_137277.1 coordinate 71,499,563, forward strand.
TTGAATTTCAACACCTGTTATTGATTTGTTGAAAACACCATATGAATTTTTGAAGTGCATTCATAGTATGAAAACAATATAAATTAAGCCCTGATAATCACAATAAGCAAAAAGCCCTGACATTTATAATAAATACACGCAGCTGATATCAAGCAAATCAACAAAATTTTCCAAACCATTGCATGGTATACTTTTCAAGATTGTCACACTCCATTTTTTTGAAGGTTTTGATAAGACAGAAATGAATTAAGTATAGAAAAAAGACTTGATTATATCTTTAAGCAAGTAGAATTATTTTTACCTGTGTTTATAAACCAGCAAAAACTTGCCTAAGAAGTAAAGTTGAAGGTTTAATTCACCAAAGCTTTAATTCAAGTAGGTAACAAATTCAATTAATGGTGATTAGAAAGATTATGGCTCTGGTTTAAACACTCAGGGTTCATAAAAGGTAGTCCCTTACACTGAACTGCTTACAATCTAAGGCAGACACTCAATTCACAACTATGGTTGAGATATTTACAAAGTGTGGGAAAATTACAAAGTGGTTCCTGATTCTGCTTCAATCTTCATTGGAAGGGTCTAAAACAGGGGCCTGTGGCAAACCAGGATCATGTCCCTGCCTTGTCTAAAAGAAATTGCTAAAGTGCAGTAGGGCAATTCTTTTTTTTTTTTGTCTTTTTATTTTTTTTATTGAAATATAGCTGATTTACAATGTTGTGTTAGTTTCAGATATACAATAAAGTAATTCAGTTATACATATTTATTCCTTTTCAGATTCTTTTCTCAAATAAGTTACTATAAAATATCAAGTATAATTCCCTGTGCTAGGTATTTGTTATCTATTTTATATATGGCAGTGACTATATGTTACTCCTAAATTTCCAGTTTATCCCTCCCTCCCTCCCTTCCCCTTTGGTAACCATAAGTTTGTTTTCTATGCCTGTGAGTCTAGTCTTGTTTTGTAAATAAGTTCTTTCATATAATCTTTTAAGATTATACATATAAATGATACTATATGATATTTGTCTTTCTCTCTCTGACTTAGTTAGTATGATAATTTCTAGGTCCATCTTTGTTGCTGCAAATGGCATTACTTCATTCTTTTTATGGTTGAGTAATATTCCATTGTGTGTGTGTGTGTGTGTGTGTGTGTGTGTGTGTACCATATCTTCTTTATCCATTTATCTGTTAATGGATGCTTAGGTGGCTTCCATATCTTGGCCGTTGTAAATAGTGTTGCTATGAACACTAGAGTGAATATATCTTTTCAAATTATTATTTCTGCTCCAGATATATGCCAAGGAATGGGATTGTAGGATCACATGGCAACTCTACTTTTTTTTTAAGGAATCTCCATACCATTCTCCATAGTGGTTGTACCAATTTACATTCCCATCAACAGTATAGGAGGGTTCTCTTTTCTACATACCCTCTCCAGTATTTATTATTTGTAGACATTTTGATGTGGTCATTCTGACTGATGTAAGGTGATAACTCATTGTAGTATTTTTGCATTTCTCTAATAATTCTTTTTTTTTGCACAGTCTCCTTTTCATTTTAAGCTATCATCATGAGATTAATTTTCTTATATTTTACATGTTTCATATACAGTGCTCTTTAAGGACTTTTGCTAACTCTCCTCTTCTTATGAAACAATGTCTTAAGATTCAAAAATATGGCTCAGAGCCTAAAAACCTTATTTAAGTCATTTTCTTCATAAACATTATCAATAAAAAATAACATAGTTTTAATTTATTAATGTCTTCCTTAGAGCTACACTAAAGAGACAATGAATATAAGCCATGTTTAAGGAAACAAGATTCAATGTAATCAAAGATGAAAGATAATTTTGTAATTTAAATAATCTTAATTAAATGATGCTTCCACTTTGGCATAAATTATAAAAACCATGATTATACTACTAGAATTTTCTGATTTAGAGTCAAGAAATCTGACTGAAAGTATATTTGAGTATATTTCCAGACGTAAAATGTGTACCCAAGATTATTCATGAATTTGAATCTGAAAATTTCTAATTTTTAAGATTAAATTGAAAAAGACTTTCTGTTCTTTGATTAATTGAGCTTTCACTGTTTTCTCTTATATTTGATAAAAACTGAATAATATCTCTAGTAATGGACAATTAATTGTAAAAGCACATTACAATTTTGAATAAATAATTCACTGTGCCATGCTGTGCTTAGTCACTCAGTCATGTTCGACTCTTTGTGACCCTGTGGACTGTAGCCTGCCAGCTCCTCTGTCCATGGGGATTCTCCAGGCAAGAATATTGGAGTGGATTGCCATGCCTTCCTCCAGGGGATCTTCCCAACCCAGGGATCAAATCCAGGTCTCCGTATTGCAGGTGGATTCTTTACAGTCTGAGGCACCAGGGAAGTCCAAGAATACTGGAGTGGGTAACCTATTCCTTCTATAGGGGATCTTCCCAACCCAGAGATGGAACTGGGGTCTCCTGCATGGTAGGCAGGTAGTTCAGTACCAGGTGAACTATCCAGGAGGCCAAATAATTCACTAATCAGTGCCGAATAGTATGTCCTCTGGTTTCACTTTTCTCATTTGCCCTTCGCTTTTCTTCTTTTCTCAGCTATTTTAAGGCCTCCTCAGACAACCATTTTCCCTTTTTGCATTTCTTTTTCTTGGAGATGGTTTTAATCATTAAGCACTCTGAGTTAAATTCACCCATTCCAGTCCATTTTAGTTCACTGATTCCTAAAATGTCAATGTTCACTCGCCATCTCCTGTTTGACCACTTCCAATTTACCTGAATTCATGGACTTAACATTCCAGGTTCCTATGGAATATTGTTGGGCTCTAAACACACTGAAGATTGTGACTGCAGCCATGAAATTAAAAGACACTTGCTCCTTGGAAGAAAAGCTATGACCAACCTGGACAGTATATTAAAAAGCAGAGACATTACTCTGCCAACAAAGGCCCATCTAGTCAAAGCTATAGTTTTTCCAGTAGTCATGTATGGATGTGTGAGTTGGGCCATAAAGAAAGCTGAGTGCCAAATAATTGATGTTTTCGAGCTGTTGGAGAAGACTCTTGAGAGTCCCTTAGACTCCAAGGAGATCAAACCAGTCAATTTCCTTTGATCCTAAAGAAAATCAGTCCTGAATATTCATTGGAAGGACTGATGCTGAAGCTCCAATACTTTGGCCACCTGATATGAAGAACTGACTCCTTAGAAAAGACCCTGAAGCTGGGAAAGATTGAAGGCAGGAGGAGACAGGGACAACAGAGGATGAGAAGGTTGGATGGCATCACCAACTCGATGGACATGAACTTGAGCAAGCTCCGGGAATTGGTGATGGACAGGGAGGCCTGGCGTGCTGCAGTCCATGGGGTCGCAAAGAGTCAGACATGACTGAATGACGGAACTGAACTGAATTGGTTGCACTTTAAAAATGACCTGCCTTATAAAGAGTTGTAAACAAAAAATACTGATTTCTTGAATTGCATTCACTATAATATCTTCTTAAAATTGCTCTCTGAGTTTTAATAAAATGCATATTTGAAACCTCTAGGATCTGGACAAGGAGAGGATCAACCGGTCCTTTTGGCTCTGTTAGTCAGAAGTGATCACGTTGGTGGAGGATGGAATCAATTTGGTAGCTAAAGTCCTAACATCTATGTTATGACAACGAGAGCTGAAAGAACTGCAAGCGTCATGAGCAAGCACCATAGATGAAAAGATGCTATCAGGAGTAAAAAAGCTATTGTAGCTGAGATAGTGTTCTAAGGCCCAATTTACCTAGAATATATTAATATAAGTGTTTGGAGAGATACAGAAGATGAGAAAATGACAAGAATAATAACTTTGAAGTCAGTGTTGGTAACTGGAAGAGATAGCTGCTTAGGAAAAAGAAAATACCCTGGGAGGATAGGAGACTAGAGAAGGGCAAGGAAGGGAAAAGGAAGAGGCCCAGGCAGTCTGAACTAACGGACCCTCCAAGGATCTGGAACCTAGAAGTCTTCCATTCATTATTTTCCCCAGAGGTATTGGAATTTCCAACAAGAAATTCCATCCTTGGACTGCATCTACAATCATATTAGGAATATTATAGTATCCACTAGTAACTGTCAGAAATAAAACACCATTTTTATCTATGAAAAATGAAAAGGTTTAATCATTTTTTAAAAAAATTACTACAATAAACAAGAAAATTCTTTAAGCAATAAACACCTCTATTTGAAACTATTACTGAATATTTTGCTGAACATGCTATTAGACAAATGCCATTGTTTTCTTAATGTAGATTATTAAATTTTTAAGAGGTTTAATTTTATTTGCAGCAAAACTACAAACTTTGTTATTCTATTTACTGTCATACAAAATGCTACATGCTATAAATCAACCCTGAATATTCATTGGAAGGATTGATGCTAAAGTTGAAGCTCCAATACTTTAGCCAATTGATGGGAAGAGCCGATTAACTGGAAAAGACCCTGATGCTGGGAAAGACTGAGGGCAAGAGGAGAAGGAAGGAGACAGAAGATGAGATGGTTGGATGACATCACTGACTCAATGGACATGAGCTTGAAAAACTCTAGGTGATAATGAAGGACAGGAAAGCCTGGCATGCTACAGTCCATGGGGTAGCAAGGAGTCAGACAAGACTCAGCAACTGAACAACAACAGCATCTACACTAATACCTCTCCCTCTCTCTCTGTCACTCCCTTGCTCTCTCTGTCTCTCTCTCTCTCTGCCCTTAACACACACCCGTGAGACTTTACCCATGAGAGACAGAGTTCAAATTTGAATTTTATCTATCATGCCAAAGAATTAACATCTGGCTCAGGTGTCATCCAGCTCTACAGAAATATTGCAGACAAATCTCTAAGATTATGTCTATTTGGATGCATTATTTGTAAAGAACTTTTGAAACACAGATGTAAGGGCAAATGGACACAGTTCTAAGGGCTAATTCTATTATTTGCAACCTCTAAAATTATCTTTAGAATAGAAAAGGAATATCAGTAATGTCTGAATGTGTTAAAGAAGCATGCTTCCTACAAGAAAAGAGAGAGAATTTCTCCTAAGTTAATATGTCATCACAGGCTGTTCAGGGCATAAGTTTATCAGAATACACTTTGAGCTGGTTTTCTATATCCATTAGTTTAAATTTATCAGCAATCTTGTTAGTGAACAGGGGATACAATCTAGGTTCTCTGAAGACATTAGCACATCAGGCTTTACTAGGTTTTTGTAATATCTGAAAGGAATCAATCTCAATTATCTTAATTGCCTATCAGCTATAAAAATGATGATCATGATGATTAAGGAATTGACCCTTGGTAGAAATAAAATTTCCTAAGACACTTACTTTATTTATGTCACACACACAAAACTGCCATGATTTAAAATTTTAACCTATGGGATTTAAATTTAATGATAAATCTCTCATAACTTCTCCAGAGTATCTGACATATCATAATTTTTCAAATGTCTATGAATTAAATACAGTAAGATTGAATTTTCAGGGCCACATCTTTTGTTCAGAATCCTATCATGTGACACCTTCTCATCGATACGTTCCTTGTGCTGTGCTTAGTCACTCAGTCGTGTCCGATTCTTCATGAACCCCATGGACTTGTAGCCCACCAGACTCCTCTGTCCATAGGGTTTCTCCAGGCAAGAATACTGGAGTGGGTTGCCATGCCCTCCTCCAGGGCATCTTCCAAATTTAGGGATCGAACCCACATCTCCTGCATTACAGGAAGATTCTTCTCCCTCTAAGCCACCAGGGAAGCCCGTGAATACTGGAATGGGTAGTCTATCCCTTCTCCAGGGGATCTTCCCAACCCAGGAATCGAACTGGGGTCTCCTGCATTGCATGTGGATTCTTCACCAGCTGAGCTACTAGGGTAGCCGTGCTATGTACATATCTGTTGCCTAAACTTTTGGGTAATGGGAAGTAATCCTCTTCACAGTAGTTAATGACATGATGGCAAATGCAGCAATATTGGTAGTATGGCACACCTGTTAGGAGAACAAACTCTGCATTCATGGTGTTGAATTTTGATATTGACTTCACTGTTTACTGGATATATGAACTTGAAAGTGAAAATGAAGTCACTCAGTCATGTCAGACTCTTTGTGACTCCATGGACTGTAGCCTACCAGGTTCCTCCGTCCATGGGATCTTCCAGGCAAGATCTGGTGTGGGTTGCCATTTCCTTCTCCAGGAGATCTTCTCAAAGCAGGGATTGAATCCGGGTCTCCCACATTGCAGGCAGACACTTCATCATCTGAGCCACCAGGGAGGTCCCTAATATAGGACCTTGGGTAAGTTAAAACAGTTTAAATAATAATAATTCCTAAAAAGTATTAATTAATACTACATACTATTTTATAGTTTACAAATAATATTATTACATGTATTACATAATTTTATCCTGAATGGTAATCTTTTGTGTGGGTATCAAAATCTTCATGTTATAAATGAGGGAGGGAGGTAAGGTGGGAAAGAGGGACAGATTAAATTACCATTCTGTGTCAAGTATCAGGCTAAGGTATTTCATATAAGTACTATTACTTTTTTTTTTTGGCAGTTTGCAGGATCTTATTTCCCTGAACAGGGATTGAACTCACATCCCTGATAGTGAGAGTTCAGAGTCCTAACCAGTGGACCACCAGGGAATTCCCAGCTATGTATTATTATTAATAAGACTTAACAGGTGAGAAAACTGTTGATTAGACAAAATAAGAAATTTGTTCAAAGGGCTAATGAGTAAATGGAGAAAAAGGAATAAATGTTCATAGTTTTTTATTTATTTATTTATATTTATTTTTTTATTAGTTTATCTATTTTTTAACTTTACAATATTGTATTTGTTTTGCCATACATTGACATGAATCCACCATGGGTATACATGTTTTCCCTTTCCAGTATCCCCCTCCCACCTCCCTTCCCATCCCATCCCCCTGGGTCATCCCGGTTCACCAGCCCCGAGCACCCTGTATCATGCATAGAACCTGGACTGGCGATTCGTTTCACATATGATCATTTACATGCTTCCATGCCATTATCCCATATCCTCCCGCCCTCGCCCTCTCCCATAGAGTCCATAATACTGTTCTATTTATCTGTGTCTCTTTTGATGTCTCGCATACAGGGATATCTTTACCGATTAACTAAATACCATATATATGTGTTAGTATACTCTACTGGTGTTTTTCTTTCTGGCTCACTTCACTCTGTATAATAGGCTCCAGTTTCATCCACCTCATTAGAACTGATTTGAATGTATTCTTTTTAATGGTACAGTTTTCATTTTAAATATTGCCTTTTAATATGATATTTCAAAATAAGTAAAAAGATCATCTTAGTTGTACCTATTAATTCCTGATTGATTCTATAGAAAGATTAAATGTACATTGCTCACATTAATGAAAGCACAATCAGAATGATGTTTAAAGTGAAAATACAGCTTTTGTTATGGCTTTAACAATATGCTATATACAGTAAGTTACAGTATATACAGTAAGTTTTCTAAGCAAACAAAATGTCTGAATTATAATTAAATCATATATAATAATTTCACATATTTTCATTTTAGAAATTATTTTAGACACATTTTAAAAGGAAGTTATTACCTCTGAATTTCTTAAATATAATAAAAATCAAATCACTAATTTTTTGCCTCTTCTTTTTTTATTTTTTAATTGGAGGACAAATGTTGTGTTGGTTTCTACCATATCAGAGGGCCAATCAGCTATAATTATTCATATATTCCCTCCCTCTTTAGCCTCTCTCCCTTCCCCCCATCCCATGCTCTAGGTCATCACAGAGCATCAGGCTGGGGTCCCTGTGTCATAAGCAACTTCTCACCAGCTGTCTATTTTATGCATGATAGTGTATATATGTCAATGCTACTTTGGCTGTTTGTCCTGTCCTCTCCTTCCCCTGCTGTGTCCTCAAGTATGTTTTCTACATTTGTGTTTCCATTCCTTCCCTGCAAATATGTATCATTTTTCTAGATTCCATATATATGCATTAATATATAATATTTGTTTTTCTCTTTCTGACTTACTTCACTCTGTGTAACAGGCTTTAGGTTCATCCATATCACTACCACTGACTCTAATGTGTTCCTTTTTATGGCTGAGTAGTATTCCATTGCCTATATGTACCAATTCTTCTTTATCCATTTATCTGTCAATGGACATCTAGGTTGCTTCCATGTCCTGGATACAGTAAATAATGCTACAATGACTATTAGGGTAAATGTGTCTTTAAATATTACGGTTTTCTCAGGGTATATGTCCAATAGTGGAGTTGTTGGGTCATGTGCTACACATGCTGTAATCAGTCATCCAGTGTCTGACTCTCTGTGACTCCATGGACTATAGCCTGCCAGGTTATTCTGTCCATGGAATTTCCCAGGCAAGAATATTGTAGCAGGTTGCCATTACCTACTCCAAGGGATCTTCCCAGTCAAGGTATCAAACTCACGTTTCTTCTGTCTCCTGCACTGGCAGGTGGATTCTTTACCACTGCACCACAGGACTCTCCATGTTGTTCTCCATAATGGCTATATCAGTTTACATTCCCACCAACAGTGCAGAAGGGCTCCTTTTTCTCCACGTCATCTCCAGCATTTATTGTTTGTAGATTTTTTGATGATGGCCATTCTGACTGGTGTGATGTGATATTTCATTTTGATTTGTCTCTAATAATTAGTGATACTGAGCATCTTTTCACGTATTTATTGGCTGTCTGTATGTCTTCTTTGGAGAATGCATGTTTAGCTCTTCTGCCCATTTTTCGATTGGGCTGTTTGACCTTCTGATATTGAGCTGTAAGAGTTGCTTATACATTTTGGAGACTAATCCTTTGTCAGTTGTTTCCTTTGTTATTAATATTATTTTCTCCCATTCTAAGGGTTGTCTTATCATCTTGTTTGTGGTTTCCATTGCTGTGAAAGCTTTTAAGCTTAATTAGCTCCTATTTGTTTATTTTTGTTTATATTTCCATTACTCTAGAAAGTGAGTCAAAGAGGATCTTGCTGTGATTTATGCCAAAGAGTGTACTGTGTATGTTTTCCTCTAAGAGCTTAATAGTTTCTGGTCTTAAATTTAAGTCTTTAATCTTTTTTGAGTTTATTTTTGTTTATGGTGTTAGGAAATGTTCTAAGTTTTGTCTATGGTGTTATGAAGTTTCATTCTTTTACTTAGGGCTGTCCAGTTTTCCCACCATCACTTATTGAAGATGCTGTCTTTTCTCTATTGCATATTCTTGCCTCCTTTGTTACAGATAAGGTGCCCATAGATTAATGGGTTTGTCTCTGGGCTTTCTATATTGTTCCATTGGCCTATAGATCTGTTTTTGTGCCAGTACCATACTGTCTTGATGACTGTAGCTTTGTAGTGTAGTCTGAAGTCAGGAAGGTTGGTTGCTCTGGCTACATTTTTCTTCCTCAAGATTGCCCTGACTACTCAAGGCCTTTCATGTTTCCATGAAAATTGTGGTATTTTTTTTTCTTCTAGTTCTGTGATAAATACCATTGGCAGTTGGTAGGAATTGCACTGAATCTGCTGATTGCTTTAAGTAGTATATTCATTTTCATAATATTGATCCTTCTAATGTTCTATCTCTCCATCTGTTTGTGTTGTCTTTGCTTTCTTTCATCAGTATAGTTTTCTGCATACTGGTATTTTGTCTCTTTAGTAAATTCAAGATCCATTTATGATAAAGTGTTAGTCACTCAGTCGTGTCCAACTCTTTGTGACTCCATGGACTGCAGCATACCAGGCTCCTCTATCCATGGAATTCTCCAGGCAAGAATACTGAAGTGGCTTGCCATTTCCTTCTCTAGAGGATCTTCCTGACCCAGGGATAGAACTCAGGTCTCCTTCATTGCAGGCAGATTCTTTGCTGTCTGAGCTACCAGGGAAGCCAGTTTATGATGAAAACTCTCCAGAAAGTAGGCATAGAAGGAACCTACCTCAATATAATAAAGGCCATATATGACATACCCACAGCAAACATTCTCAACAGTGAAAAACTGAAGCACTTTCTCTAAGACCAGGAACAAGAAAAGAGTGCCCATTCTTTTCATTATTATTCAACATAGTTTTGGAAGTCCTAGCCGTGGCAACCAGAGAAGAAAAAGAAATAAAAGGAATCAAGATTGGAAAAAAAAAAAGGCTCTCACTGTTTGCAGATGACATGATACTATACATTGTAAACCCTAGAGATGCCCCAAAAGTTACTGGAAGTAGTCAATGAATATAGTAAAGTTGCAGGATATAAAATTAATACATAGAAATCCCTAATCAGAAAGAGAAGTTAAGGAAATAATCCCATTCTCCATTGCAACAAAAATAATAAAATGTTTAAGAATAAACCTACCTAAAGAGACAAAAGACTTTTATGCAGAAAACTATAAAACATAGCCTCTTCTTCTAATGTATAAGAGATTTATAATGGTCAATCTCAATTATTTTCTGGATATAGAAGTGGTACAAAAATGTATATAAGAAATGTAATATTGTCATAATGATGTTCAGAAATATGTTGAAGACGAGGTAACTGCATGGTAATGCTGTCCCTTTGGTGGATAGTATTTCTTTTGGTAATTTCTGGGGACTTCTTTAAAAAGGTCTTTAAAAAGAATTAGCAATTGTTAAGAGAGTAGATAGTAAGAATTCTGATCACAAGAAAATATTTATTTTCTTTTCTTTTTATCATATCTTTAGGCAATGATGGATTTTAACTAAACCTATTGTGGTAATCATTTCTCAGTACATATAAATCAAAATATCATGACATATACCTTAAACTTATATAGTTATATATGTCAATTATTTCTCAATAAAACTGGAAAAAAAAAGAATTAGTAAATGACAATGGCATAGATTCTTCCATGGTGTTGATCCTTGCCCTAAGCACACATTAATTTGTCTTTACATCATGTATATCGATTTTTATTTCCACAAATCATTTGTTAACATCCACATAAAACTATTGAATCAATTGCTAACATCTCATCCTATAGCTATAGAATAAATTCTACATTTAACATTTTCATTTTAAAATCATTTTTCACACACAGCACCAACATTGATCCATATGACATTTTGTTACTTAAACCACTATAATTTTCCAGAATCTTCCTTTTACAATAAAAATCTAGTTAGCCAGGTTATTTTTTCCTTTAAATGGATATTGAACAATATAACTGAAATGCGTTAACTTTTTTAAAAAAATGTATGTTTGCTTCAGAGGAGAAAAATCTTTTTAAAAATCCTACCCTACTACTATTTTTATAGGATAAGTTACATTGTACATTGTGAGGCATTTTTAATGACTATAAATCTTACAGTGCTTCCATAATATCTTTATCAGCACAGAAAACAGTAGAACAGATTGAGGTGAATGCAAGGTGAATGTCTTGTGTTAAGACCTTTGACATAAAATTCCTAACAATGACTTTTACTCCCAAGTCATCAACAAGAATTGCTGATTAATTACAGTTTTAGATTTACCAAATGATGAGAAGAGAAACTATCTATGCTATGTTATTAAACTGTTTTCATTTTTCACTTGCTTCTTAACTTTTTGACTCTGTGGTGGCGTATAAAACACAATGCTTCTTTAAAAACCTATCTGTCTCAAATTTTCTGATAACTTAATCTTATTTGGCGACAGGTAACAATGATAACTGGGAGAAGGAAATGGCAACCCACTCCAGTATTCTTGCCCGGAAAATCCTGTGGACAGAGGAACCTGGTGCGCTGCTGTCCGTGGGGTCGCACAGAGTCGGACACGACTGAAGCAACTTAGCATCCATGCATGCATTGGAGAAGGAAATGGCAACCCACTCCAGTATTCTTGCCTGGAAAATCCTGTGGACAGAGGAGCCTGGTGGGCTGCCATCTATGGGGTCACACAGAGTCGGGCACGACTGAAGCGACTTAGCAGCAGCAGCAACAATGATACTTCGGCTTGATACTTCGGCTTCCTTTGTGGCTCAGCTGGTAAAGAGTCTGCTTGCAATGTGGGAGACCTGGGTTTGATCCTTGGGTTGGGAAGACCCCTTGGAGAAGGGAAAGGCTACCCACTCCAGTATTCCAGACTGGGGAATTCCATGGACTGTACAGTCCATGGGGTTGCAAAGAGTCGGACACAACTGAGCGACTTTCACTTTCACTTTTTCAACCATGATACTTATAGTATGTTAGTCACGAAGTTTTCTTCAGGATAAAATGAAAGTACAAATGTAAATGTTCTTTTTTTATTAAAAAAAAAGTAAAAGATACAGCATTATCTATTATTTGAAGTTTTTTGGAATTAATTGTATGGTAAATATGAGTTGGCCAAAAGTTATATATATCAAACTCTAATTTTCAAAGAAATAAGTGTACCTAAGATTAAATTTCACTAAACTCTAGTCTGACAATTCAGATACATTTCAGAATTTAAAGCCAGTCATCATTATTCAAGCAAAATGAAAGCACAGAAGTTGTAAATGTGTGTGTGTGAGTACACATTTATTCTATAACTTATATATTGGCATGTGTATACATAAATATTATATAACATATATATCATTCGTATATGGTACATACATAATATATAGCATATATCTGCATAGTTTTATATGTATATGAACTAGATTTGTATCTAGAAATATCTTTTAATAAAGATATTACTGTAATCATATTTTTGGTACTACACTGCATATACAATTGACATATACTTATTTAACTAGAGTTTTCATGTATTCCTTCAAAAATATATAAGGCCACATAAAGTAAATAAAATTTGTTCTATTTTGTATAGGAGGAAATCAAGGCTTAAAGAAGTAATGTAACTTGCTCATTGAGAGTCAGTTCCTAGGCAGGTTGATAAGAAGTCCAGGGTCCTCAAGGAGGAAAAAGGGGTCTGGGGCTCTCTAGGAGAAGATAGGGGTCTGGAGTCCTCAAGGAGGAAAAAAGGACAAAACATTTTTTCTTTAAGCTGATGATTACACAGCAAACAACTCAGCTTAAACTCTGTGCTAAGGATTATATAACAACAATATGTCCTGCTTAAGGACAGTTTGTCCTTCTTGAAAGCCTTCTGACTAATCCTATTATCTTAAAATTTATATTGTGGGAGTGTGTCTGGTAAGATCTTTCTATTGTTAGTTCTGATCCTCTCATATTAAAATGTAAATTGTAAGAGTGGGTCTAGTAAGATCTTTACAAACTTTAGGCATTCTTTTGATTTGTTGTAATAACCAATTAAAAAAATATATAGCTCCCTTGCTAAGACTAATGACTGGGGCACTCTATGTCCCCCTTCTGATGTCTATGTCAGAAGCTTTCTCTGTACGTTTTCATACTGTAATAAAATTCTGCTCCACAAAAGCTCTTGAGTGATCAAGCCTGGTCCCTGGTCCTGAGCCTAAATCATCTTCGGAGAAAATGAATCTGATACTATTCATGGTAAGCTATCATCACGGTCACAGTTATCACTGAAATTCAAGTTGATCTGGTGAAAAGCATGTACTCTTTTCACTATATCATGTTATTTTTACTTTTGAAAATGCTATAGCTAATCATTTCTTTCTATTTAATTGTTTTTCCTAATTTATTAATATATTCCACTAGTGACATATTCATTCTAATCTTTAAAAGTAAGTAATCCGGTGGTAAAGAATCCACCTTGCAATGCAGGGGACACCAGCTCAAGCCCGGTCCGGAAAGATCCCACATGCCTTGGAGCAACTAAGCCTGTGTCCCACAACTAAAGTGCCATGCACCGCAATTACTGAAGTGCCAGAGACCTAGAAACTGTGCTCTGCAACAAGAGAAGTGACTGCAAAGAGGAGCGTGCACACTGCAACTAAGAGTAGACCCTCTTGCCAAAACTGAGGAAAGCCTGCATGCAGCAATGAACACCCAGCACAGCCAAAAATAAATCAATAATTTTTAAAAATTAAACTCAATCTCATCAGTAGAAAAAAAATCATAGGTGTAAAAAACTTTTTGATGATTTTATCATGTTAGGTTGAAAATATTACTCATTAGCTCAGTTCAGTTGCTCAGTCTTGTCGGACTCTTTGCGACCCCATGAACTGCATCACGCCAGGCCTCCCTGTCCGTCACCAACTCCCGGAGTCCACCCATACCCATGTCCATTGAGTCGGTGATGCCATACAACCATCTCATCCTCTGTTGTCCCCTTCTTCTCCTGTCCTCAATCTTTCCCAGCATCAGGGTCTTTTCCAAGGAGTCAGCTCTTTGCATCAGGCAGCCAAAGTATTGGAGTTTCAGTTTCAACATCAGTCCTTCCAATGAACACCCAGGACTGATTTTCTTTAGGATGGAATGGTTGGATCTCCTTGCAGTCCAAGGGACTCTCAAAAGTCTTCTCCAACACCACAGTTCAAAAGCATCAATTCTTCGTGCTCAGCTTTCATCACCATCCAACTCTCACATCCATACATGACCACTGGAAAAACCATAGCCTTGACTAGATGGACCTTTGTTGGCAAAGTAATGCCTCTGCTCTTTAATATGTTATCTAGGTTGGTCATAACTTTCCCCCAAGGAGTAAGCGTCTTTTAATTTCATGGCTGCAGTCACCATCAGCAGTGATTCTGGAGCCCAGAAAAATAAAGTCAGCCACTGCTTCCACATTTTCCCCATCCATTTGCCATGAAGTGATGGGACCAGACGCCATGATCTCAGTTTTCTGAATGTTGGGCTTTAAGCCAGCTTTTTCACTCTCCTCTTCCACTTTCATCAAGAGGCTCTTTAGTTCTTCTTCACTTTCTGCCATAAGGGTGGTGTCATCTGCATATCTGAGGTTATTGATATTTCTCCCAGCAATCTTGATTCCAGCTTGTGTTTCTTCCAGCCTAGCGTTTCTCATGATGTACTCTGCATATAAGTTAAATAAGTAGGGTGACAATATACAGCCTTGACATACTCCTTTTCCTATTTGGAACCAGTCTGTTGTTCCATGTCCAGTTCTAACTGTTGCTTCCTGACCTGCATACAGATTTCTCAAGAGGCAGGTCAGGTAGTCTGGTATTCCCATCTCTTTCAGAATTCTCCAGAGTTTATTGTGATCCACACAGTCAAAGGCTTTGGCATAGTCAATAAAGCAGAAATAGATGTTTTTCTGGAACTCTCTTGCTTTTTTCATGATCCAACGGATGTTGGCAATTTGACCTCTGGTTCCTCTGCCTTTTCTAAAACGAGCTTGAACATCTGGAAGTTCACGGTTCACGTGTTGCGGAAGCCTGGCTTGGAGAATTTTGAGCATTACTTTACTAGCGTGTGAGATGAATGCAATTGTGCAGTAGTTTGAGCATTCGTTGGCATTGGCAAAGAGAACCCCATGAACAATATTACTCATGGTAATTATCAATTATCTTGGTGTGTTTGCTATGCATACATAAATATTTTAAATTACATAGGTTAGTGATGTATTATACACACACTCAAACATATATATCAATTTTATACAGTAAGAAAGGATGTAAAAGATAAGGAACCTTGGTACAACTCTAGGATATAGGCTCAGTAAACTTGGCTACTATGAGATGTCACTAAAATGTTCTTCCATAAATTGGATTAATATATTGGGTTGGCCAAAAAAGTTCATTTGGGTTTTTCTCTTACAGCTTATGAAAAAATCTGAATGAACTTATTCAGCAATCTAATATTTTTTTAAGTCAAGAGTAGTAAGAATGTAGAAGATAACATATTTAAAAAGGTTCTATAAATCATAAAGACCTCAATAAATGTTAGAGGCAATTATACTAAAATTAAATCGACTTCTTAATAGAGTATGAATTATATGAAGTTATAAAAATTATATGGAAATTGTATATAAATTATATAAAGTTATATAAGTGTAACTTTACTTAAATATATATATTATAAAGTATATAACCATAAAATACTCTTACTATAAAACTACCATTTATACAACCACATATTACAAACCTTGACACTTTGATAATCGAAACATTTGATAATCTACTATAAACTAATATGCATTGAGGTTTGTCCTTTCCATTATCATAATATCACTGAAATAAACATTTCATTCTGTTATAAACACATTTGGAAGGAATTTTAAGATATATTTGATTAAGTTCTCTTGTAGTTTTGAGAATAGAATTTTCAAATTAAACAAGAAAGTAACATTGAGATTTTAAAAATATATACTGTATTTGAAAATGTCTCTAAACATTTTAAATCATTAACGTCAATAATAATGTATTAGTATTTCACCCTACATGACACAATTTGAATTTAGAGAAGACTATTGATATATCAGAATTCAATGTTAAAAACTGAAGTATATATATATAGTTTATGTAGCTAGAATAATTTATTATGCCATAGAACATTTACATTTGTTTTCAATTTTTCCCTAATATAATCTCTTAATATTTCCAACCAACTTATAACAATTGCAGAGCAATTATTTTCTCAGCTTCAAAAGTGAAAGATACTCTAAAGCACTTTGCCTGAAGTTACACAGTTATCCTATATATGACCCAGGGCTCGATGCTTGATCATCTAAATCTCTATAAATGAAAGCAAGATGTTTCCTTAAAGGCTAAAGAAGCTGATTATAGTCATTAAAGAAAGTGAAGTTGGTCAGTCATGTCCGACTCTGTGACTCCATGGAATGTAGCCTACCAGGCTCCTCCTTCCATGGGATTTTCCAGGAGAGAATACTGGAGTGGGTTTCCAGGTCTCCCGCATTGCGGGCAGATGCTTTACCTTCTCAGCCACCAGGGAAGCCCTGATTATAGTCATTAGACTTTTATAATCTCTAAATAAGTGGCATCAAGAAGAAATATCAAGTATTTTAAGTACAAGCTTTTCTATTTCCATGACAACATTGTAAACAAGGTAGAGTAATATTGACTTAAATAAAAGTATGTTTATTATGATGCATCACTGGATAGGCATTTGATAATATTCCCAAGTGACACTAGTGGTAAAGAACCTGTCAGTCAATGAGGAGATGTAAGGTAAATGACTGATCTATCCCTGAGTCAGGAATATCCCCTGGAGAAGGGGATGGCAATCCATTCCAGTATTCCTGCCTGGAGAATCCCATGGACAGAGGAGCCTAGTGGCTATAGTCTATGGGATCACAAAGAGTTGGACATGACTAAAGAGACTCAGCAGGCATGCACAAAGCAACTTAGCATGCAAGCATTCATTCAAAGAACACTAAATAATCACTGAATGCATATAATATAAACTGTATTATTTTTATACAGTATAAACTGAAGTGACTTAATATACAATATTCATCCAGGCAACAAGTCTGGATACATACTGCAATAGTATGTGCTAAGCACTGTTCAAGGTACTTAGAATTAATCATTGAACAAAACATATACATATCTCTGCTTTTTGGAATTAACTTGTTAGAAGAATGAGTAATTTTAAATAGCAAACAAAATAAAGTATGTTGGTGGTAATAAGTTCTACTGTGGGGGTGGGGAAGCAAATTGAGCAGTGACAATGAGGAGTGAATGTTGGATCCAACAGAAAAAAAGATACACCATGTCCAAGGGCAAAGGAGAAGCCCCAGCAAGACGGGAGGAGGGGCAAAATCGCATTTAGAATCAAACGCCTTACCCACCAGCAACACTCAGAGGACTCAAAGAAACCTTGTGCACCAGGATCCACAGACTTCACAGAGACTGAGACAGAACTGTGTTTGAGTGTATCCTGCAAAGGTACAGGTCAGCAGTGGCCTGACACAGGGGCAGGGGCTCTGGATGCAGTAGACCTGGGTATGGCATAAGCACCTTTGGAGAAGGTCGCCATTAACCCCACCAAAGAGCCATGAGACCTTACACAGGACTGGGGAAACAGACTCTTGGAGAGCACAAACAGAATCTTGTGGACACAAGGAACCAGGAAAAAGGAGCAGTGACACCACAAGAGACAGACCCAGACTTGCCTGTGAGTGTCCAGGAGTCTCCAGCGGAGGCGTGGGTCGACAGTGGCCTGTTTCAGGATCGGGGGCACTGACTGTGGCAGTTTGTGCAAGGGACCTTTTGAAGGAGGCCCACAAAAAATTGGATTAAAGATTTACTGAGCATGGCCCCGCCCATCAGAAGAAAACCCAGTTTCCTTTTCAGTCAGTCTCTTCCATCAGGAAGCTTCCATAAGCCTCTTATCTTTATGCATCAGAGGGGAGACAGAATGAAAACCACAATCACAGGACTAACCAAACTGATCACATGGACCACAGCCTTGTCTAACTCAATGAAACTATGAGCTATGGCCTGTAGTGCCACCCAAGATGCACAGGTCATGGTGGAGAGTTATGACAAAATATAGTCCACTGGAGAAGGGAATGGCAAACCACTTCAGTATTCTTGCCTTGAGAACCCCATGAACAGCATGAAAAGGCCCAATATGCTATGGGAGATCAGTGGAGAAATAAGTCCAGAAAGAATGAAGAGATGGAGCCAAAGTAAAAACAACACTCAGTTGCGGATGTGACTGGTGATGGAAGTCCGATGCTGTAAAGCGCAAAATTACATAGGAACTTGGATGGAATGTTAGGTCCATGAATCAAGGTAAATTGGAAATGGTCAAACAGGAGATGGCAAGAGTGAACAACGACATTTTAGGAATTATTGAAATAAAATGCACTGAAATGGGCAAATTTAACTCAGATGACCATTATATCTACTACTGTGGGCAAGAATCCCTTAGAAGGAATGGAGTAGCCATCAGTCACAAAAGTCTGATTTCAGTACTTGGACACAATATCAAAAATGACAAAATGTTCGTTTCCAAGGAAAACCATTCAATATCATAGTAAACTAAGTCTATGCCCTGACCAGTAATGCTGAAGAAGGTGAAGTTGAACGGTTCTATGAAGATCCTCCAGAGCTAACATCCCCAAAAGATGTCCTTTTCATTATAGGGAACTGGAATGCAAAAGTAGGAAGTCTGGAGGTAACTGGAGTAACAAGCATATTTGACCTTGGAGTACAAAATGAAGCAGGTCAAAGGTTAACAGAGTTTTGTAAGAGAACGCACTGGTCATAGCAAACACTGTCTTCCAACAACACAAGAGAAGTCTCTACACATGGACATCACCAGATGATCAACACTGAAATCATATTGATTATATTCTTTGCAGCCAAAGATGGAGAAGCTCTATAAAGTCAGCAAAAACAAGACTGGGAGCTGACTGTAGCTCAGATCATGAATTCCTTATTGCCAAATTCAGACTTAAATTGAAGAAAGTAGGGAAAACCACTAGACCATTCAGGTATGACCTAAATCAAATCTCTTATGATTATTCAGTGGAAGTGACAAGTAGATTCAAGGGATTAGATTTGATAGACAGAGTGCCTGAAAAACTATGGATGGAGGTTCATGACACTGTAAAAGAGACAATGATCAAGACCATCCCCAAGAAAAAGAAATGCAAAAAGGAAAAATTGTTGTCTGAGGAGGCCTTACAAATAGCTAAGAAAACAAGAGAAGCAAAAGGGAAAGGAGAAAAGGAAAGATTTATCCATTTGAATGAAGAGTTCCAAAAAATAGCAAGGAGAGATAAGAAAGCCTTCCTCAATGATCAATGCAAAGAAATAGAGGAAAACAATAGAATGAGAAAGAAGAGATCTCTTCAAGAAAATTAGAGTACCAAGGGAACATTTCATGGAAAGATGGGCACAATAAAGAAGAGAGATGATATGGATCTAACAGAAGCAGAAGATATTAAGAAGAGGTGGCAAGAATTCACAGAAGTATACAAAAAAAGATTTTCATGAACCAGATAACCATGATGGTGTGATTACTCACCTAGAGCTAGACATCCTGGAATGCAAAGTCAAGTGGGCCTTTGAAAGTATCAGTACAAACAAAGCTAGTGGAGATGATGAAATTCCAACTGAGCTATTTCAAATCCTAAAAGACAATGATGTGAAAGTGCTGCTCTCCATATGCCAGCAAATTTGCAACACTGCAGTGTCCACAGGACTGAAAAAATGTCAGTTTTCATTCCAATCTCAAAGAAAGGCAATGCCAAGGAATGTTCAAACTACTGCACGGTTGCATTCATCTCACATGCTAGCAAAGTAATGCTCAAAATTCTCCAAGACAGGCTTCAACAGTATGTGAACCACGAACTTCCAAATGTTCAAGCTGCATTTAGAAAGGCAGAAGAACCAGAGATCAAATTGCCAACATCTGTTGGATCATCAAAAAAGCAAGAGTGGCCTAGAAAAAAATCTACTTGTGCTTTATTGAATACACTAAAGCCTTTGACTGTGTGGATCACAACAAACTGTAGAAAATTCTTCAAGAGATGGGAATACCAGACCACGTGACTTGCCTCCTGAGAAATCTGTATGCATGTCAGGAAGCAACAGTTAGAACTGGACATGGAAAAACAGACTGGTTCCAAATCAAGAAAGGAGTATGTCACGGCTGTATATTGTCACCCTGCTCATTTAACTTATATGCAGAGTAAATTATGCAAAATACCGGAATGGATGAAGCACAAGCTGGAATCAAGATTGCCAGGTGAAATATCAATAACCTCAGATATGCAGATGACACCACCCTTATGGCAGAAAGTGAAGACGAACTAAAGAGCCTCTTGATGAAAGTGAAAGAGGAGAGTGAAAAAGTTGGCTTAAGACTCCACATTCAGAAAACTAAGATCATGGCATCTGGTACATCACCTCATGGCAAATAGATGGGAAAACATAAAAACAGTGACAGACTTTATTTTGTTAGGCTCCAAAATCACTGCAGATGGTGACTGCCACCGTGAAATTAAAAGATGCTTGCCCCTTGAAATAGAAGCTACGACAAATCTAGACAGCATATTAAAAAGCAGAGACAATACTTTGCCAACAAAGGTCTGTCTAATCAAAGCTTTGGTTTTTCCAGTAGTCACGTGTGAATGTGAGTTGGACTATAAAGAAAGCTGAGCACTGAAGAATTCATGCTTTTGAACTGTGGTGTTGGAGAAGACCCTTGAGATCCCCTTGGACTGCAAGGAGATCCAACCAGTCCTTCCTAAAGGAGATCAGTCCTCAGTGTTCATTGGAAGGACTGATGTTGAAGCTGAAACTCCAATATTTGGCCACCTCATGCGAAGAGTTGACTCATTGGAAAAGACCCTGATGCTGGGAAGGATTGGGGGCAGGAGGAGAAGGGGACGACAGAGGATGAGATGGCTGGATTGCATCATCGACTCGATGGACATGAGTTTGGGTAAACCCCGGGAATTGGTGATGGACAGGGAGGCCTAGCATGCTGCGATTAAGGGGGTCTCAAAGAGTCGGACACTACTGAGCGACTGAAATGAACTGAACTGAACTGAACTGATACAGACCTTTGTTGGCAAAGTGAATGTCTCCGTTTTTTAATATGCTGTCTAGTTTTGTCATAGCTTTTCTTCCAAGGAGCAAGCGTCTTTTAATTTCATGGCGGCAGTCATTGTCTGCAGTGATTTTGGAGGTCAAGAAGATAAAGTCTGTCACTGTTTCCAATGTTTCCCCATCTATTTGCCATAAGGTGATGTTGGGTAGCTATTTTATACAGCATGGCCATAAAAGGGTTTCCCTGGTGGCTCAGATGGTAAGAAATCTGTCTGCATTGTGGGAGACATTGGGTTCTATTTGTTCTATCCCTTGGTTGGGAAGGTCCCCTGGAGGAGGGCATGGCATCCCACTACACCTTTCTTGCCTGGAGAATCCCTATGGACAGAGGAGCCTGGCAGGCTACAGTCCATGAGGTTTTGAATCATGTGACACGAGTGAGCGACTAAGCACCGCACAAGGAAAGTATCGATTAGAAGGTGAACAATGACTTTGACCTGATAAATGGAAAATCATACAGATTTCCAGAGAAGGGAGTTCCAGGAAGAGGAAACCACTGCAGCAAGGGCACATACTTAGTAATATGCTTTATTGTCCTGAAATATTTGAAGAAGAAAAAGGCCAATGTGACTGGAGAAGAATAGGCAAAAGGAAGAGTAACACAAGGTGAGGTGACAGCGAAGGCAAGAGACTGGGTCAGAGAGCTCTGCAGAGCTTCAATATCTGCTGCTAGTGAAACAGGAAGTTCTTAAAGACTTTTCTCTGAGTCAGAGGAGTAACATTACTTGATATATGTTTCATCAAAACCTCAACAATGTTTTATTGACAATGCAAACCAGGGGGAGGGCAAATTGGGAAACAGGGGGACGAGTTAGGAAGGTAATAAACAAATTTAAGCAAGAGACGATAGGTAGCTAAAATAAAGCAGAGATGACTGTGGCTTTGTAGTCGAGCCTGAAGTCAGGCAGGCTAATTTCTCCAGTTCCATTCTTCTTTCTCAAGATTGCTTTGGCTATTTGAGGTTTTTTATATTTCCATAAAAATTGTGAAATTACTTGTTCTAGTTCTGTGAAAAATACCATTGGTAGCTTGATAGGGATTGCATTGAAACTATAGATTGCTTTGGGTAGTATACTCATTTTCACTATACTAATTCTTCCAATCCATGAACACGGTATATTTCTCCATCTATTTGTGTCCTCTTTGATTTCTTTCATCAGTGTTTTATAGTTTTCTATATAGCCACAGTCATCAGGAAAATATGGTACTAGCACAAAGACAGAAATATAAATCAATAGAACAAAATAGAAAGCCCAGAGATAAATCCATGCACCTGTGGACACCTTATCTTCAACAGTGGAGGCAAGAATATACAATGGAGAAAAGACAATCTCTTTAACAAGTGGTGCTGGGAAAACTGGTCAACTACTTGTAAAAGAATGAAACTAGAACACTTTCTAACACCACACACAAAAATAAACACAAAATGGATTAAAGATCTAAACATAAGACCAGAAACTATAAAACTCCTAGTGGAAAACATAGTCAAAACACTCTCCGGCATAAATCACAGCAGGATCCTCTATGACCTACTTCCAAGAATATTGGAAATAAAAGCAAAAATAAATAAATGGGACCTAATTAAAATTAAAAGCTTTTGCATAACAAAGGAAACTATAAGCAAGGTGAAAAGACAGCCTTCAGAATGGGAGAAAATAATAGCAAACGAAGCAATGGGAAAACAATTAATCTCAAAAATATACAAGCAACTCCTGCAGCTGAATTCCAGATAAACGACCCAATCAAAAAATGGGCCAAAGAACTAAACAGACATTTCCCCAAAGAAGGTATACAGATGGCTAACAAACACATGAAAAGATGCTCAACATCACTCATTATTAGAGAAATGCAAATTCAAAACCACAATGAGGTACCATTTCACGCCAGTCAGAATGGCTGCTATCCAAAAGTCTACAAGCAATAAATGCTGGAGAGGGTGTGGAGAAAAGGGAACCCTCTTACACTGTTGGTGGGAATGCAAACTAGTACAGCCACTATGGAGAACAGTGTGGAGATTCTTTAAAAAACTGGGAATAGAACTGCCATATGACCCAGGAATCCCATTGCTGGGCATACACACCAAGGAAACCAGAATTGAAAGAGACACATGTATGTCAATGTTCATCACAGCACTGTTTATAATAGCCAGGACATGGAAGCAACCAAGATGCCCATCAGCAGACGAATGGATAAGGAAGCTGTGGTACATATACACAATGGACTATTACTCAGCCATTAAAAAGAATATATTTGAATCAGTTCTATTGAGATGGATGAAACTGGAGCCCATTATACAGAGTGAAGTAAGCCAGAAAGAAAAACACCAATACAGTATACTAATGCATATATATGGAATTTGAAAGATGGTAACAATAACCCTATATGCAAGACAGAAAGAGACACAACTGCACAGAACAGTCTTATGGACTCTGTGGGAGAATGTGAGGGTGGGACGATCTGAGAGAATAGCATTGAAACATGTATATTATCATATGTGAAACAGAATGCCATTCCAGGTTCGATGAATGAGACAAATGCTCAGGGCTGGAGCAATGGGATGACCCAGAGGGATGGGATGGGGAAGGAGGAGGGAGGGGGGTTCAGGATGGGGAACCCATGTAAACCCATGGCTGATTCATGTCAATGTATGGCAAAAACCACTACAATATTGTAAAGTAATTAGCCCCCAACTAAAATAAATAAATTTTAAAAATAAATAAATAAATAAAGCAGAGATGGTGAAGGGGTTCTGATTCTAGATATACTATGAAGGGAGAGCAAACATGACTTCATGACAAACTGGATGTGGTATATGTCAGAGAAAAAATGAAACCAACAATGACACTAAAGGTTTTGTTTCAAGTAACCTAAAGGATAGACTATCATCACTGAGATAGGGCAGATTGTAGTAGGGACAGATTTAGGGTAGGCAGATAAGAAATATTCAGTTCCAGATATATAATGTTTCACAGGTCTATCAGTATCATCATGTGGCAGCAATATGTGACCGGAGCTACAGACTACGGTCTGGACTGGAGATATAGCACAGAAGTAGTATACAATATCAGGAAACTGAAATCAGCAGAAGAGAGACTGTAGGTACACAGAAAAGAGTCAGTGACTAAGGACTGGATGACTCCAATGTTAAGAATTTTAAGGAAAGAGAAAGAATCAGTAAAACATAATTGAAAAAAAAAGTTCTTCATAGTGAAGTAGGAGGGAAGGTAATGAATAGTGGTTTTCTAGAAGTCAAGTGAAGAAACTACAAGATATAGCACACAGTAAACTAAGAGTACAAAGAATCAATCATTGTTAATGGAGAGTTCAAAAACAATTTCATTGGGGATGAAGGAGGAAAACACTTTTTTGAGTGACTGAATAGAGAAATAGGAAGAGAGTTATTAGACACTGACAATGTAGAGAAAATTATTTTGATGAAACTTGCTGCAAAATAAGCAATAAAATATAAAAGAAAAGTTTATGTTTGCTCATTGTTTTTAAAAGAAGATGGAGTGCATAATATCTTTATATGTCATTGGGGATGATCCACTAGATAAAGAAAAATTTAAACTGTGAGAGAGAGGATAATTATAGGTCCAAACTTCTTGAGCAGGGAAGAGTGGATGGGTCATAGAGACCAAGTAGAGGGACCGGCTTGAGATCAGATCAACTTAATGTGATGCATTATATTAACACAACATTATAAATCATTTGAATCAGTACTATTGAGATGGATGAAACTGGAGCCCATTATACAGAGTGAAGTAAGCCAGAAAGAAAAACACCAATACAGTATACTAATGCATATATATGGAATTTGAAAGATGGTAATGATAACCCTATATGCGAGACAGAATAAGAGACACAGATGCATAGAACAGTCTTATGGACTCTGAGGGAGAAGGTGAGGGTGGGATGTTCTGGGAGAATAGCATTGAAACATGTATATTATCATATGTGAAACAGAACACCATTCCAGGTTCGATGAATGAGACAAATGCTCAGGGCTGGGGCAATGGGATGACTCAGAGGGATGGGATGGGGAGTGAGGAGGGAGAGGGGTTCAGGATGGGGAACACATGTAAACCCATGGCTGATTCATGTCCATGTATGGCAAAAACCACTACAATATTGTAAAATAATTAGCCCCCAACTAAAATAAATAAATTTATAAAAAATTAAATAAAATAAAAAAACAGTAAATTCTTTTAAATGATGCACTATATAATTCTATATTTAAGTATACACCCTATGTTTTAAATTTGGTTTCTATATATTTGAATAGATTTCTAATTTAATGCAAATTGATAACTGTATAAAATAGTTTGTTCATACTTTCTATAAAGATGACAAGACCCATCTTAACAATGTAATACTCAGCTGAGTATAATTAACCTATGTTCAATGTTTAGATATGACACATGGATTATAATGACTCAATCAACAAATATTTTCTGAGCATTTGCTGTATCCTTTAATTTTTTCCTGAATTAAAGGCACTGCCTTGTCAAAGGCTGGGTTAAAATAATGCTACTTCGAGGTTGGAATTCACATCTGTATATAATTGCCTTTTGACCAGACTACACCAAATAAATAAAAAGATTATCTATTTTATACATAGCATTGTATATATGTCAATCCCAATCTCCCAATTCATTCCACCCTCCCCTTTCCCACCTTGGTGTCCCTACATTTGTTCTCTGTGTCTATGTCTCTATTTCTGCTTTGCAAATAGGTTCATCTGTACTATTTTTCTAGATTCTACATATATGCGATAATATATAATACATTTTTCTCTTTCTGACATTTCACTCTGTATGACAGCCTCTAGGTCCATCCACATCTCTGCAAATGGCACAATTTCATTCCTTTTTATGGTTGGGTAATATTCCATTGTATATATGTGCCACATCTTCTTTATCCATTCCTCTGTTAATGAACACAGGTTGCTTCCATGTCCTGGCTATTGTAAATAGTCCTGCGATAAACATTGAGGTGCTTGTGTCTTTTAGAGTCATGGTTTTCTCTGAGTCTATGCCCAGGAGTGGGATTGCTGGGTCATTTTTAGTTTTATTTAAGGAACTAGTTCTACTTTCATTTTTTTAAGGAACTTGGATACTCTTCTCCATAATAGTTGCACCAATCCAACATTCCCATAACAGTATAAGAGGGTTCCCTTTTCTCCACACCCTCTCCAGCATTTATTGTTTATAGATTTTTTTCATGATGGCCATTCTGACCAGTGTGAGGTGACACTTCATTGTAGTTTTGATTTGTATTTCTCTAATAAGTAGCGATGTTGAGTATCTTTTCATGTGCCTCTTGCCCATCTGTATGTCTTCTTTGGAGATATGCCTATTAGGTCTTCCTCCCAGTTTTTGATTTTTTTTTTTTTTTGACAGTAATCAAGACAGTTTGGTACTAGCACAAAAACAGAAATATAGATCTATGGAACAAGATAGAAAGCCCCGAGATAAACACATGCATCTATGGTCACCTACTCTATGATAAAGGAGGCAAGAACATACAAAGGAGAAAAGACAGTCTCTTCAATAAGTCGTGCTGGGAAAACTACATGTAAAAGAATAAAATTATGGTATGAGAGAGTTTTCTAACACCTTACACAAAAGTAAACTCGAATGGATTAAAGACCTAAATGTAAGGCTAGACACTACAAAATTCTTAAAAGAAAACATAGGCATAACACTCTTTGACATAAATCATAGCAAGATCTTTTTTGACTCACCTTCTAAATAAGGAAAATAAAAACAAAAATAAACAAATGGGATCTAATTAAACTTAAAAGCTTTCACACCAGCAAAGTAAACAATAAGCAAGATGAAAAGACAGCCTCCATGATGGGAGAAAATATTTGCAAAAAAAAAAAAGCAAATGACAAAGTATTAATCCCTAAAAGAAAGATCTTTTTAAATTTTAAAAATGTAAAGCATCAGTTGAAAATATTTTGTGCACCAGCCCCGAGCAACCTGTATCATGCATTGAACCTGGACTGGCGATTCGTTTCACATATGATCATTTACATGCTTCCATGCCATTCTCCCATATCATCCCGCCCTCGCCCTCTCCCATAGAGTCCATAATACTGTTCTATTTATCTGTGTCTCTTTTGATGTCTCGCATACAGGGTTATCTTTACCGATTGACTAAATACCATATATATGTGCTAGTATACTGTATTGGTGTTTTTCTTTCTGGCTTACTTCACTCTGTATAATAGGCTCCATTTTGTAAAGTTAAAAAAAAATAGAAAATAAACTAATTTAAAAAAAAAAGAACTACAAAAAAAATTTTGAATCTTTAAGATACTTTGGAGACAATTATGATATGATTTACAAAGTCTGATTTCTTAATGAGCCAGAATTATTCTTTACGATAAATTTTGCTTCTTGAAAAGAGCTCAATATTTTCTTTTCACTTTTTGAATGCTATGAACTGATCTGTTAAATATTCAAGCACCTCTCCATAGCATAAGTAAAAATTGTTATTTTCAAAATGATTTAAAGCAGATATATACAGGAAATAGATAATTTAAGCTACACAGTCAAAGGATTATTTTCATAAAAATATTTTATAAGTATTTACCAGAGCTGAAATTGAACATTAAATAAACACATTGCTTTAAAAGAGACATACACAAATGTTTCTCTGGAGTAGTATAACAAAACTTTTGGAAAGTTTCATTTCTTCTTTAGGTGTTAAATTTCACATCTGGTAAAAACATAATGTTATATCTTGCACACTGTCCAATTAGTTTGAATTTTCCATCGTTTTGTTAAAGAGTATATTTTACATTTTCTGATGGCTTTATAATTTTTAAGTACATATTATGTTTTAAAGTAATATATTTAAATTATCTTAATATTATATTGCTTCCTAATATAGCTTTTATATTTTTTCATGTGTATTCATAAACACATACACTTATTTCTGAAGATCTCTCATGCCACAAGAAGTTATTACCATCAATTTGTGGCTTTTGAGTGTCCTTCAGTCCTTTTTGCACCTATTCTTTTCTGATAGTAACACATCTTCAATACTTTATTCCCTTCAAATACTATGTTATTATTTAGCTTATATGTTCCTATCCATCGTTATCATTGCTCCTTTTAAAGGCATTTGCACCTTTCCAAAACTCCAATTTTCCAGTGTTCTAGTTTGTGAAGCTCTTTGCATTAAGATCCTCTCTTTATTTCAACCCAGTTCTAATTTCATACTTATTTATATTGCGTTTATTATCTGCATATCACAAAAGAAGTTAATTGCCATGAAAGAATCCGTTGTTGGTGTATAGTTGACCCTTAGTAAGTATTGATTAACTGAGTGAGTAAATGAATATTTGCACTCACATAAAAGGCTATGCTCTGCATTAATGAGAATATAAGTTCAGTTTCTACACCGAAGAATCAGAATAATAGAGATACAGTAATTATCAATATGTCAGGGATTTAAGTTCAATCTAACTTATTGCTCTGCCACTTTATAGCATTACTCAAATCCATATGGTCCACTGGTTCACAACCAAAGCTGAAAAGAAGAAAAAGATACAGTGACCTCTTTCATTACAAGGTCATGTATCCATTACTTACATTAGCACTACATTAGTCAAAATTAGTTACGTGTCTTCAACTTGCTGCAGTATAGTCTGGGATTCTAGTCTTTATTCCAGGTGAGCCAGTGTCTTCATAAAATTTAAGATTTTGTTACTAAAGCAAGAATAGGGGTTGTAGCAGCTTCTGTCCTTTCTCGTGTTTATAACCACTTATTATTTTGCATCATTTTTGATTTTCAGAAAAAAAAAAGAGCAACATAATCAACTTGTTTTATCAAATAAATTTAATAGGTTAAGTTCTTAACAACTGCATTGGAGGAAACCAAAAACTTTTCTATTTTCCCTTTAATTTTGTTTTCAATTAAGAATGCTGCATAAACACAGAAAAAATATCTGAAATTAATCAACAACATGAAACACATACACAAACACATTATATATGTACATATATAATGTGTGTGTGTGTGTGTGTATACTATGCGTGAGCTTCCCTGATGGCTCAGTGGTAAAGAATCCACGGGTAAGGCAGGAGACTCGGGTTTAATCCTGGGGTCTGTAAGATCCCCTGGAGAAGGAAGTGGCAACCCACTCCAGTTTTGTTGCCTCTGAAATCCCATGGACAGAGGAGCCTGGCAGGCTACAGGCCACAGGAACACAAAAATATTGGGCAGGACCTAGTGACTCTACAATATTATACACACATGTGTGCACACACATATTACTTCTCTACTCCTAAAGTCATTTTTATCTTCTCAAAACTCCACTAGTCTAATGTACTAGTTTGGGAAGTTTTTGATAGCTGTATGCATGAAATGCTCCTATTTCTTATCTTTAAGAATTCGCTTCTAATAGCGTGTTTTAAACTTTTCACATCTGCTGCAAAAGATAGATGCCACACACTTATCCAGATATTTTTAGGAGATAATAAAGGAAGACAGAAAATAGGCTGTGTTTTCCTTGTAAAACACAGAAAGCCCTAAATCTTGGGATAAGGAATGAGAGATAGGTCATTGACAATTTTTGCATGATTTTTTTGAAAGGACATAGATGAAACAATGTAATGTTTTATGTTCTGATTATAAATCATATATATACTTATTAAATAAATACATGAAAACAATAATGAAAATAGAAATGTGCAAAAGCTTCACGTGTGGTAGGAGATTGTGGCCCCTGTCAGAAAGTTTCCACACAATGTAATCAGAAGTCATAAATAATTATCAGCATTTTTAATAATCTTAAAAAATCAATCTTAAACAAGTAATGATATAAGACAGCCTGTGGTAAACACAGATATGACAGGATGTCATTTTTTTGATAGGTAGTTGGAAGACCAAATATTTTATATACTCCTCTGGGGCTTTTCTGACCTATCCTATGTGGTTGAACTGTACTATTTTTTCCCCCCTGAAATTTAGTTTACTGTAAGGCATCTTTTAATGTTGTACAACCACAAATCCTCTAGGAAGTTAATAAAATAGTTCTTAGTTGCTGTTGCTTCAGCCTTATTGAAATGATTAAACTGTCCTGTTCTTAATTGCAGAGTACAGACTGCTGTTGAAGCTTTTTCACTTGTAATAAACTAAAGTAGTCTCTGGAAAATAATGACAGGATTTGGCACGAATTATTCACCTTTTGTCTTCTAAGGGAAATGCTTTTCGTTTCCATGGAGACTTATTTTATATCATATGATGAATGGTTCATGAGAGAAGGAGAGAAGTTAAGCAGTGCAGGATTTAATTCAGGAGGGCTAATATGACACGGAGACTCATCCGGTTCCAGTGGAATCATTATTAATGCAATTGCATAAGTAGTATTCTCTCCCAACAGTCAATTAAACACCAGCAATTTGCCAACAGCATAAAATTGGTGCTGAATTTTTTTTCTTGATTTAATATTACAGTTAAGATGTCTGCTTCTAAGTTTCAGCATTCAAACTAACTCAGCCAGCTATAAGCTCTGATCTACTTGGTGAGAGGATGAATGTTTATATCCATATTAAAATAAAAAGAAAATATAATCTAGGAACAAACTATTAAAACACT
Organism: Giraffa tippelskirchi; assembly: GCF_054371585.1. NCBI lineage: Eukaryota > Metazoa > Chordata > Mammalia > Artiodactyla > Giraffidae > Giraffa > Giraffa tippelskirchi. The sequence continues at coordinate 71,530,599 of NC_137277.1, forward strand.
TTAATAAATGCATAATGTTTATGTAGCAGGTAAGTAAGTGGACTAGCTAGGGCTTCCCTGGTGGCTCAGACAGTAAAGAGTCTGCTTGAAGTGCTGGAGACCCAGATTTGATCCCTGGGTTGGGAAGATCCCCTGGAGAAGGGGATGGCTACCCACTTCAGTATTCTTGCTTGGAGAATTTCATGGACAGAGGAGCCTAGTGTGCTACAGTCCATGTTTATACAGCATCAAATGTTTTTTTCTCACCAAAAAGAGTGAATACACTAAAAAATAAGACAAATATGCTCTAGTCAATTTTAAAATATAAAGAGAAATATATTCGTCATCATCATCAATATTGTCAAAATCAACAACAACACAGCCTAATCAAAAGTATCATTTATGGGTGCTTATTGTGTTCTAGACTTTTGTGTTTTTAAAACATATATTAGCTATTTGATCTTAACAATAACTCTATAAGGTAGGCATTTATTATCTTCTTAATATTTTAACTGATTGTAACATAACTTTGTCACAGTCAGAGACAAATTTTGAAAAAAAGATCCATCTTATATATAAAGTAAAGAAGTTTTAGCTTTGCTAATTAACATATGAACTATCCATATTACAGCTATCTGTTCTTGTTATGAATATACCTACCTTGCCCTGTTGCTAGACAGCAAAACATTAGATATGTTCCTAGCAGAAGGTGCAGAAAAATAGAAAAATGTAAATAAGTTTGGTTGGGATCTTAAGACATTCCAGGTTTTGAGATCCCATTTAACATATATGATTTCATTTCAGTTTTCTACAACTCTTAGAAACAAATTTTTCTAAGATGGGCAAGTGTACACGCACCAAGCATGGCTTTCCTGATGGCTCATTGGTAAAAAATCTACCTGCCAGTGCAGGAGATGTGGTTTTGTTCCCCGGGTCAGGAGATCCCCTGGAGAAGAAAATGGCAATCAACTCCAGTATTCTTCCCTGGGAAATCCCATGGTCAGAGGAGCCTGGCTGGCTACTCTTCATGGCGCCTCAAGAGTTGGACACAACTAAACAACAATAACGATACTCATTTTTGATATTTGACTACTACTTTATAAAAATCGAGGTAAAAACAAATAATTTAGGGTTCTTACAGATTGTTACCAACTTAAATACATTATCAAAGAAATGAAATCTTCTCTTCAAGAAAGTGAAGTATGGTTTCTTCTCTCTTTCTGCTTTAGACATGATGCTAATTGAAGTTGAAGAGTAGGATGCCTAATAACTTTCAAATACAAACTAAGGAAACCTGTAAGATATATAGGCTGATGTATGCCTCTCAGCTAAAATATGGCTGACTATACTGCAGAGTGAACTGCCAGCATATTTATTATAATTTATGGGTATGTTGTAATGACAAATTTTTTATAATGATTCACTAAAAATTGGGAAGCTGTAAGTCTCTACCGCATTCACCTTACTGTGTTTATGAAGCTCCTAAAGCAGGAAGCCTGAAGGACTCCAGAGGGATCAGAAGTAGCTATTTGTTTCCTTGTTTACAGTGGATATAGATTATCGACTCTCAGTCCAAATATATGTATATAACTTATATATTTCTCAAGCATCTTGCAAAAAATTAACAAACATCTCGATTAAACAGAGCTGAAAAACCAGAAGGGGAAGTTCTCACGCACTGAGACACTAGAGCCCAACCAGCAGAAGAAAGACTTCTCTTCTTTCCTGATAAGGATTCAGCCAGTGAAAAGCCATGAACTCTCTTTTGTTTTCCTATAACCTTCCCACTCCCAACTTCCTCTCCTCTCTAGAAAGCAGTCTCCTTCCCTTGCTGTGGGGGGACTTGGGAGGCGGCTCACCATGGTTGCAGACTCTGAACTGCAATTCTCTGCTAATCTCAAATAAGTGCATTATTGCTGGAGAAATATCTGTCAGTCTGTTTGTTTCAGGTCAACAACCTATTCACATTTACACTATTCAGACATAATACGTGTGATAGTATTCTATATAAATCTATAAAACATATCTTTTATAAGAAAAATGTTACTGGTATGTTGCGATAAACCATTTCTTGATAAACAGTATGTTTTTATTTTATTTTTTTATATTTCTCACTAGATACAGCAGCTTTGATGTTTGCAAATGCATAGAGAAAGCAGTATTTGGCCTGATCCTAGATGTTTTCCAGAAAAAGAAAGCAAAGATGTCTCAGGATGAGGAAATAAATTACGTTAGTAAAGACATGAAAGTAGCAAGGTATGGTGTGAATTAGCACAAACATAATGTGCTTCAGGGAGATATAAGGCATTGCCAGAAAATTATGTCATTTTTGAAGACTGTGAGAATAAGAATAATAACAAATCTCAAAAATTTGAATTTTTCCTAGTGCCCAATGTGCAAAAGAAACTTTTGGTTCTCTCTTCTCTTACAGCATTTCCTTATAATTTAAACTTGCAAATCCTTTCATGTAAATTATTTCTCTGTCTCTGAATTGTACTTAAATCTTTTAAAAGCTAAATAAGACTCTTACTGGCTTTTCACCCCAGGAATCTTTCTTGAGGTTCTTGGAGCCATCTTTTTGAAATGGGAACATCAGGGAGGATTGCAGCCTATCTCCCTGTTTCTGTCTTTCTAGAGACCTGGCTACAGCTGGTGACTTTTCTTGTCTCAGAGATAAGAGATTATTTTTCCTTTGGATAAAATATCTAATTTTTGTATAATGAATTGTATCAACATAGCTACGTGAAAGCATGGGATCTCTCTGTCTTTGTAATTTCCTTACTGGATAGCCTAAGATGCATACAGCAGTACGAGTTAATGCTTATTTAATAATACAATTATTTTCTTTATTTTTTACACTTGTAGAGAGAACTTTCGGGATAGCAGATTTTATTTTTAACCATTTCCCAAACACAAGACAACCAAAAAGCTTTGTTTTCCTTACTCAGAATGCTGAAGCTCATTTCTAGAAAAGCCCACTAAAGTTTTAAAATTGATGATATGACTGCTGCTGCTGCTTAGTCACTTCAGTCGTGTCTGACTCTGTGCAACCACATGGACTGCAGCCCTCCAGACTCCTCTGTCCATGGGATTCTCCAGGCAAGAATACTGGAGAAGGAATGCCATTTCCTTCTCCAGATGATATGACTAGTTATGTGTAGAAATACATTATAGTAGAAATGTAGATATTGGTTTATCAAGAAAGGCTAAAACTTTTTTATGCAATAATTATGTAATAATTATATCTTATTGCATAAACTAATAAAAATATTAGTTTATGCAAAAGGTTATAGACTATATAAAATTAGTGATTGGGGAGACAGAAATGTCTAAGACAGATATAAAAGTATTTATGAAGGTAGAATTCACAGAATTTACTGTCATGGATACCAAAGATGCTGTGAAATTAACAATAATTTATGACAAAATATTGCTTTTTAGTTTTTTAAACAAATAGCAAATAATAATAATTAGCAGTTACTAAATGACCACCGTGTACCATGAACTGTTATAACTGTCTATATGTATGAAAGTGTCCTCAACACAATCCTATGAAGTAGATTCTACTACCGTGTTACAAATGAAGATATTGAGACAAACTGAAGTCTCCTCCTAGGCCTCTCTGGGTCACAAAAGAGCGACCTCAAGCAGCTAATGATTAGGACATAGAATCACTGATGAAGTTTCTGATGGATATCCTTGAGCAGTTTTTCAGATACTATAACTGCCACCAGAGGGGCAAAGCTAACTGCATGATGACCAGAGGACAGTTGTGACATAAACTTATCCATCTTGAGTAGTATCCATCTTGAGTAGTAGTGAATCTACGGCTAGCACAATTCCAAGAACTGGCCTTAAGAGAATGGTAGTACCACTACTGCTTATAATAATCTATATGTTACTGTTCTTTAGTCAGTATTTGTGTCCAACTCTTTGAAACCGCATGGACTGTAGCACATGAGACCTTCCTATCCCTCACTGTCTCCCGGAGTTTGCCCAAGTTCATATTCACTGAGTCAGTGATGCTATCCAACCATACCATCCATCTCATTTGTGCACACACACACACACGCACTTGAATTGTAACTTGTTCTAACCATATTCATAAATTGGCAACTAAAACTGTCCCCAGAGATGCTACAAACTGATCTCTCATCTTCCATGCTAAGGATATGGCACCCTATGTCAGCATGAAGCAGGTATAAAAGATGGACCTTTGTTCAGTTCAGTTCAGTTGCTCCGTCAAGTCCTACTCTCCGAGACCCCATGGACTCCCACATGCCAGGCCTCCCTATCCATCACCAACTCACACAGTCTGGTCAAACTCATGTCCATCAAGTTGGTGAGGCCATCGACCCATCTTGTCCTCTGTTGTCCCCTTCTCCTCTTGTCTTCAATCTTTTTAAACATCAGGGTCTTTTCCAGTGACTCAGTTCTTCACATCAGGTGGCCAAAGTACTAGAGTTTCAGCTTCAGCATCAGTCCTTCCAATGAATATTCAGGGTTGATTTCCTTTAGGATTGACTGGTTGGATCTCCTTGCAGTCCAAGGGACTCTCAAGAGTCTTCTCCAACATCACAGTTCAAAAGCATCAACTCTTCGGCGCTCAGCTTTCTTTATGGTCTAACTCTCACATCCATAGATGACGAATAGAAAAACCATACCTTTGACCAGATGGACGTTTGTTGGAAAAGTAATGTCCCTGCTTTTTAATATGCTGTCTAGGTTGGTCATAGCTTTTCTTCCAAGGAGTAAGAATCTTTTAAGTTCATGGCTGCAGTCACTATCTTCAGTGTTTTTGGAGCTCTCCAAAATAAAATTTCTCATTGTTTCCATTGTTTCCCCATCTATTGGCCATGATGTGATGGGCCCGGATGACATGATCTTAGTTTTTTTAATGTTCAGTGTTAAACCAGCTTCTTCACTCTCCTCTTCCACTTTCATCAGAGGTTTTTTAGTTCCTCTTCATTTCCTGCCATAAGGGTGGTATCATCTGCATATCTGAGGTTATTGATATTTCTCCCAGTAATCTTGATTCCAGCTTGTGCTTCATCCAGCCTGGGATTTCACATAATGTACTCTGTGTATAAATTAAATAAGCAGGGTGACAATTTACAGCCTTGACAGACTCCTTTTCATATTTGGAACCAGTCCAATATTCCATGTTCAGTTCTAACTGTTGCTTCTTGATCTGCATACAGATTTCCCAGGTGGTCTGGTATTCCCACATCTTTCAGAATTTTCCAGTTTGTTGTGATCCACACAGTCGAAGGCTTTGGTATAGGCAATAAAGCAGATGTTTTTCTGGAACTCTGTTGCTTTTTTGATGATCCAATGGATGTTGGCAATTTGATCTCCAGTTCCTCTGCCTTTTCTAAATTCAGCTTGAACATCTGGAAGTTCATGGTTCACATACTGTTTAAGCCTGGCTTGGAGAATTTTGAGCATTACTTTGTTAGCATGTGAGATGAGTGCAATTGTGCAGTAGTTTGAACATTCTTTGGCTTTGCCTTTCTTTGGGAGTGGAATGAAAACAGACAATTTCTAGTCCTTTGGCCACTGCTGAGTGTTCCAAATTTGCTGGCATATTGAGTGCATCACTTTAATAGCATCATCATTTAGAACGTGAAATAGCTCAAATGGAATTCCATCACCTCCACTAGCTTTGTTTGCAATGATGCTTCCTAAGGCCCACTTGACTTCAGACTCCAGGCTGTCTGGCTCTAGGTGAGCAATCACTCCATCATGGTTATCTGGATCATTAAAAACTTTTTTTTTTATATTTCTTTGTAATCCCATAGAAATGTGATGATATTCTAAGAAGTGGAGATTTGCAATCAGCTTTTAACAGGAAAGAAGCTTTGCAGGAAAGAGCTATCTGCAGAAGGCCCCTTTTTGCCTTGTCGCTTTATGAAAACTATATTGCAACTATCCTAAACCAGGCAGTTCAGTTCAGTCGCTCAGTCGTGTCCGACTCTTTGCGACCCCATAAATTGCAGCACGTCAGGACTCTCTGTCCATCACCAACTCCCGGAGTCTACCCAAACCCATGTCCATCGAGTCGGTGATGCCATCCAACCATCTCTTCCTTTGTCGTCCCCTTCTCCTCCCGCCCCCAATCCTACCCAGCATTAGGGTCTTTTCCAATGAGTCAACCCTTCGCATGAGGTGCCCAAAGTATTGGAGTTTCAGCTTCAACATCAGACCTTCCAATGAACACCCAGGATTGATCTCTTTTAGGATGGATTGATTGGATCTCCTTGCAGTCCAAGGGACTCTCAAGAGTCTTCTCCAACACTACAGTTCAAAAGCATCAATTCTTCGGCGCTCAGCTTTCTTCACCGTCCAACTCTCACATCCATACATGACCACTGGAAAAACCATAGCCTTGACTAGACGGACTTTTGTTGGCAAAGTAATGTCTCTGCTTTTAAATATGCTATCTAGGTTGGCCATAACCTTCCTTCCAAGGAGTAAGCGTCTTTTAATTTCATGGATGCCATCACCATCTGCAGTGATTTTGGAGCCCCCCAAAATAAAGTCTGACACTGTTTCCACTGTTTCCCCATCTATTTCCCATGAAGTGATGCGACCAGATGCCATGATCTTAGTTTTCTGAACGTTGAGCTTTAAGCCAACTTTTTCACTCTCCTCTTTCACCTTCATCAAGAGGCTCTTTAGTTCTTCTTCACTTTCTGCCGTAAGGGTGGTGTCATCTGCATATGTGAGGTTATTGATATTTCTCCCGGCAATCTTGATTCCAGCTTGTGTTTCTTCCAGCCTAGCGTTTCTCATGATGTACTCTGCATATAAGTTAAATAAGCAGGGTGACAATAAACAGCCTTGACGCACTCCTTTTCCTGTTTGGAACCAGTCTGTTGTTCCATGTCCAGTTCTAACTGTTGCTCCCTGACCTGCATACAGGTTTCTCAAGAGACAGGTCAGATGGTCTGGTATTCCCATCTCTTTTAGAATTCTCCAGAGTTTATTGTGATCCACACAGTCAAAGGCTTTGGCATAGTCAATAAAGCAGAAATAGATGTTTTTCTGGAACTCTCTTGCTTTTTCGATTATCCAGTGGATATTGGCAATTTGATCTCTGGTTCCTGTGCCTTTTCTAAAACCAGCTTGAACATCTGGAAGTTCATGGTTCACGTATTGCTGAAACCTGGCTTGGAGAATTTTGAGCATTACTTTACTAGCATGTGAGATGAGTGCAATTGTGCGGTAGCTTGAGCATTCTTTGGCATTGCCTTTCTTTGGGATTGGAACGAAGACTGACCTCTTCCAGTCCTGTGGCCACTGCTGAGTTTTCCAAATTTGCTGGCATATCGAGTGCAGCACTTTCACAGCATCACCTTTGAGGATTTGAAATAGCTCAACTGGAATTCCATCACCTCCACTAGCTTTGTTCGTAGTGATGCTTTCTAAGGCCCACTTGACTTCACATTCCAGGATGTCTGGCTCTAGGTGAGTGATCACACCATTGTGATTATCTGGGTCGTGAAGATCTTTTTTGTACAGTTCTTCTGTGTATTCTTGCCACCTCTTCTTAATATCTTCTGCTTCTGTTTGGTCCATATCATTTCTGTCCTTTATCGAGCCCATCTTTGCATGAAATGTTCCTTTGGTGTCTCTAATTTTCTTGAATAGATCTCTAGTTTTCCCCAATCTGTTGTTTTCCTCTATTTGTTTGCACTGATCGCTGAGGAAGGCTTTCTTATCTCTCCTTGCTATTCTCTGGAACTCTGCATAAACCAGGCAACCCCATCCTTTACTCATCTCTGGCCTATGCACACCTCTCAAATATTTTTGCCTCATAATACCTTGCCTAACCTGCTGATTCTTTATGTAGATTAAAGAAATAAAAATGAACAAGTAATTAAAAGATGACAAGATCTCTTCCCTATTCTTCAGCAATTTGCAAGCAAACTGTGTTAACATGATAGTATCAAGACAAAAGATCATGAGGAGTAAATAAGTTTGCACACAGTGAGAGATAGCTACAATTTCAATCCCACGTCTCAACGATTAACTGAGGTTACTTCCCCTTTCCCTTGAAAAAATTTCATGGTCTATTAGAATCTCCAGTGTTGGTTTAGGTTATAAATTCATCTTCTTCCCAGATTTCCAGTTTTTCTGATTAGAGAAGATTTCTTTTCTATCAACACTTGCTTCTCAAGCACTGCTTTCTGAGCAGCATGTAGCTGAACCCAACTTTGGTAACAATGTGAATATGAATAAACTTGGAATGTTGGTGATATTAAGACCAACTGAAGAAAAATATCAAAATTATTAACTAAAAAATATTCTTTCAAACAGTGCTTCTTGGAAGACTGACTTGTTTATAATCTTTTTCTAAAAGCTATAGATGAAAAAGAGTACTACATGTTAAGGTACTAGTGTGTGCACTAGAGCTTTAATAGTGATGAGACATGCCAACTAGCAAAGGAAATGTCCATACAGATAAAATTCTTTTGCAAAGAAACTAATAATATATCTGGAATACTTTTTCCTTCTCTTCCTTCTCTAGAAAAATATCAATACTAATAAAAAAACTTCACCAGTGTTTGGTAATTATGAACTATGCTATAGAAACAATAAGTAGTATAAAAATGTGTCTGTAAACACATTTATATACATGTATAATGCCTATATATATATATGTATATATATATGTATGTGTTTATATCACATTATTCTAAATAAAAGTTACCACACATAATATAGATGACTACATCTGTGAAAAATAAAAATTCCACCTCTGCTATTGATCTCTCTGATTGTTTCCTCCTTTAAATAACACCAAACAAAGCCTACTGGTTGTTTGATTTTCTATTAGTCTCATCAGTCAATCTCAGATGTCACTAATCTGCTTTGTTGCACCATGATGCCTAAGGGTATTTTGAAAATTTAATATTGCAATATAATTGCTTGAAGAACTGTTCCATAAAATCAATATGGAATAAAAATCCCTATATGAATAAAAGAGATATGCTACAAAATAACATTTGTTTTATTTCTAGAAATGCTTAAATAGAAGGAGGAATATTTATGAAAAGCATAGAGATGGAGTTCAGAACATCAACCAAAGGGCATGTATACAACATACAAATCATTAAATATGAAGCAAAACCATTAAACTTAAGCGAAACATTTGGAATCTTACTTGGAATTTTTGAACAAGGGAAGAAAAAGTTCAGATTGAGTTTGTAAAGGAAAGAAATTGAAAGAAATATGACATCAACATCTCAAATACCTCTAAAAGAAGCATCAGATTGCCCACAGTCATCCCAGTTGGTCAAGTGTAATTTTATTGTGCTCTCTAATTTACTGTTCAGTCCAAAATTATCTACTCTTGCAGATGAAACAAATGAAAATGTATCATTTCATAATTTGGAATAACAAATACTTCACTAGTTCAAAACATAAACTTCACTATATGCGCTCTGGAGAAGCGTCAATCCATAGTAACATCAAATGACAGCCAAATTTTTCTCTTCTTAAGAGGAAAATAAAATCAAATACCCAAATGAAAGTAAGAGTCTCCACCATTTAAGGCAAAAAGATGAAAAAAAAGAGAACTATAGCAAGAATCAGAAAAATCTGAATGAATCATTATACATAAAATGATACTTTTTCACATTCAATATTCATAGTTCAGTTCAGTTCAGTCACTCAGTCGTGTCCGACTATTTGAGACCCCATGAACCACAGCACGCCAGGCCTCCCTGTCCATCACCAACTCCCTGAGTCCACCCAAACCCATGTCCATCGAGTCGATGATGCCATCCAGCCATCTCATCCTCTGTTGTCCCCTTCTCCTCCTGCCCTCAATCTTTCCCAGTATCAGGGTCTTTTCCAATGAGTCATACTAACCATAAACTGCTGATGAAGTGATATAGCAATTTTTAAAGTTTAAATTGCTTTATGTTTATTTTTTAAATGTAAAGAAATTTGGTGAACTAATCACCTGGAAAACCATCTGTTGAAACTCTAATGACACTGGATAAAATATATCAAACCACAATCACCAGATATAAAATGATACACATAGACTCTAGAAACAGAATTGTAAACCCAAACAGAAAGTGAAACTCTAACTGCCCTAGAGTGTGTTTATGTGTATGTGTGTATATGTGCTTGTGTATGTTGGTATACGTGAGTGTTAATGCAAAATGTCCTGCTTGGTAGACCAAGAGCTTTATTTCATGGCTATTCAGGCATAGGATAAATATTTTTGGTTCCATTCAGAGTGACTATTGAAATGGAGACTTCCCACATAAAAGAAGTAACTTTAAAGACCTATAGCAACAAAGTTCTAGAAACATAGATCCCCTGGTATGGAAAAAAAAGACTGCATTGCTTTGCTATGTGTTTCTGGGCTGTGAGAGAAAAGCATTTCTCCACATGGCCCAAGGTTGGAATCTACATTTTGCATGTGGTTTCCAAACTCAGAAGTTTACAAACGTGCATAAGCGATCACAGACTGTGACAAACTAGAGTATCTGCCAAATGATACTCCCACAGGTGGGGGCGGGGAAGGGTGGAACTCATGCAAAGCTGAACAGAGTTCTCACAGGTGAATTTGATGAATTCACAGCATCTTACACTAAAAAGCATGTGAGTAACAGTTTACCATTAGAATCATGAGACAAAATAAGTAAATTTAAAATCACAAAAATTTTAAACAAATAGGACATTTGTGTAGAATACAAAATTCATCTGTTTAAATAATCAAATATACAAAGAACTAAATCATAAGAAAAGAACCATAATACATAAAATTGAAAAACCAGGCAAATTCAAAAACAGATACAAGTTAGAAATACTGCATTTCAAATAAAAAATAAAGAATTAAAAATAATATATTGAGTTAGAAATTTAATCTATTAGGTTAACCTCATATTAGATAAAACTAGTGAACTTGAAGGTAGACATAAGGAAATTTTTTAAAACAGAGGTTAAAAGACAAGGTGAGGGAACTTCCAGCTTCTGGTTCTACTTGTAAGGAGTTTGGAAGTGGCCATTTCATTCTAAACAATTGAAAAGCTGACCAGACCAAACAATGAACAATTCTTCTAGAATCTTTAGGAAAATAAGGATATGAGATGAACTGCTTCAGCAAGACCAGAGATACAGATAGATGAATACCAGGGATCATGGATTACCTGAGCAGAGTTTCACAGGGGAAAACTACAACAGGAATCAATGCCAGAGTAGGAAAACCTGAATTATAACTGATTAACTGCTTGAGGCTCAGAGTGAACAACTTTGACAGCTAACAGCTCCAGGAAGATCCAGTTATAGGGGAGCCCCTACAATTTTGTAAGATTTAATCTCCAGAGTCTCTAACAGGTTCTCACAGTAAACATCAGAGAAACATCCATTGGACAGAGGGAAGGGGAAAAGAACCATTCTGAAATGTGCCAAAGCCCTCCACTCTTAACAAGGCCTGCCCACAGGAGAAATGAATTAACCAGAGCCTATCAGGCTGAGGTATTTTTAGAGCCTAATTGACCTCAAGGAAAGGAAATGCTCAACTCTAGTCAATTCTAGTCTTCCACAGAGGAAATGAGCAATACTCAACTGCAGCCCACTCTAGCCATCCCTAAGGGGAGAGAAAACAAAATGGAGAAATGCTTATGAAGCTGACAGTTCAGATGCGTAGGATCACCACAGGCTAATATCTAATCACAGGACTATAGAATGCTTCTTTTACACACATACCTTACTACTACATTACTAAAGCCCTTTTACTTCATATGATGTGCAGCTATCAAGAAAAATTTACACGACATACCAAAAGGCAAAAAACATAATATGGAAAAGACAAAGCAAACAACAGAACCACACATGGTAAGGACACCAATTATCAGAACAAGATTTAAAACAACTGTCATTAATATGCTTATTCTTCTGATGGATAAAGTAGACAGCACACAATAGCAGATGTAACTAGAGAGCTGGAAACTCCAAGAAAGAATAAAAAAAAAAAAATGCTAGAGATCAATGATACTGTAATAGAAGGAGGATGTCTTCGATGGTGTTATCAGAATACTGAACACAGGTGATGAAAGAAACTCTGTGTCTAAGGATATCTCAGGAGAAATCGCTAAACCTGAAAAGCAAAGTGAACAAATACTGAAAACAGAACACCCAAGACTGTGGGATAATTTCAAAAGATATAATATACATATAATGTGAATACTAGAAAGAAAGAAAGAAAGAAATAGCAGCAATAATTGAAACAGTAATGACTGAAAATTTCCCCAAATTAATATCAGACACCAAACCACGTATAAAAGAAACCCAGAGAATACCAAGATAAATAAATTCCAAAACTACCACCCAGTCATAATATTTTCAAACTACAGAAAATCAAAGTAAAAGAAAAAAATCTGACAGAAGAGGAAATGATTGCTTATCTATAAAAGGAAAAAGATAAATACATTTGACTTCTTACAAGTCATGCAAGCAAGAAAAAGATGGATAGAAATATTTAAATTGTTGAGGAAGAAAATCCACCAACAAAAAATTTTGTACCCTACAAAATTATCTTTCAAAAGTAAAGGAGGAATAGAGGCTCTCTCACACCAACAGAAAATTGAAGAAATATGTTATCAGTAGACCTGTCCTGCAAGAAATGTTAAGAGAAGTTCTTTAAAGAGAAGGAATATTACATAGGTCAAAAACCTGATCTACATAAAAAAGTAAGATCATCACAGCAGGTACAGGGACTAAAAATAAAAACTTTCACTTTTTTTATTCTTAATTGATCTATCAGAAATTGGTTTGTTCAAATAATAATAGCAACATGCATTCAATTATGTGATATATATATGTGTGTGTGTGTGTGTGTATCATACACACACACACACATTCATGTATAAGTAAAATGAATCTCATCAAGGATAAAAGGAAGAAGAAGAGAGAATTAAGATTACTTTGATATTATAAGGTACTCATACTACTTATGAAATGGAATAATATTATTTGGAAGTAGAGTTGAATCAGTTGTAAACTTATACTGTAAATTTAGGTCAACCACTAGAAAAAGTAAGAAAAATAAACAAGTATGACTGATATGCTAAGAAGGCAAGAGAAAGTGGAATCATATAAAATGCTCAATTAAAACTAAAAAATACAGAAAAGAGTGGAAGGCATAAAATAGGACTAAAAAGATTGGGCAACAAGCATAAAATAACAATGAATATGGGAGAAAATAATCCAACTATTTCAATAGTTGCTTTGCACATCAATATTCTAAAAACAACAGTTAAAGACAGATTGTCAGAAAGAATATTAAAAAAAAAACACAATGCAAACAGTGTTGTTACAAGAAAGTCACTTTTAAATATAAGGACATATATAATTTGGGAAAGGAGTACAGCAAGGTTGAATATTGTCACCCTGCTTATTTAACTTCTATGCAGAGTATATCATGCGAAATGCCAGGCTATGTGAATCAAAAACCAGAATTAAGATTGCCAGGAGAAATATCAACAACCTCAGATATGCAGATAATTGAACTCTAGTGGCCAAAAGTGAGGAGAAACTAAAGAGCCACTTAATGAGGGTCGAAGAGGAGAACGAAAAACCTGGCTTGAAATTCAACATTCAAAAAACGAAGATCATGACATCCAGTCCCATCACTTCATGGCAAATAGGGAAAAAGTGGAAGCAATGGCAGATTTTCTTTTATTGATCTCCAAAATCACTGCGGATGGTGACTGCAGGCATGAAATTCAAAGATGTTTGCTCCTTGGAAGGAAAACTATGACAAACCTAGACATCATATTAAAAAGCAGACACATCACTTTGCCAATGAAAGTCCATATAGTCAAAACTATGGTTTTTCCAGTAGTCATATACAGATGTGAGATTTGGGTCATAAACAAGCCTGAGCACTGAAGAACGGATGCTTTCGAATTGTTTCTCAAGAGTCCCTTGGACTGCAAGGAGATCAAACCAGTCAATCCTAAAGGAAATCAACCTTGACTATTCATTGGAAGTACTGGTGCTGAAGCTGAAGCTCCAATACTTTGGCCACCTGATGCAAAGAATCAACTCGCTGAAAAGGACCCTGATGCTAGGAAAGATTGAAAGCAAAAGGAGAAGGAGGTGGCAGAGGATGAGATCGTTAGATAGCATCACTGACTCAATGGACATGAATTGGAGCAAACTCCAAGAGTTGGTGGAGGACACAGGAGCCTGACGTACTATAGGCCATGGGGTTGCAAAGAGTTGGACGTGACTTTGTGACTGAACAAAAACAACATAGATTAAAAATAAATGGATGGCATGCGTTGCTCTAATAATTATCTATGTGGACATCTTTTTATGTGCTTTTGGCCATCTGCATGTCTTTTTTGGAGAAATGTCTATGTAGATCTTCTGTTCATTTTCTGATTGGTGTTGTTCATTATTCTGATATTGAGCTGCATGAGATGTTTGTATATTTTGGAGATTAATCCTTTGTTGGTTATACTGCTTGCAAATATTTTCTCCCATTCTGTGGGCTGCCTTTTCATTGTGTTTATGGTTTCCTTTGTTATAGAAAAGTATTTAAGTTTAATTAGGTTCCATTTGTTTATTTTTGTTTTATTTTCATTATTCTATAAGGTGGCTCCAAAAAGATATTGTTGCAATTTATGTCAAGGAGTATCCTACCTATGGTTCATGGATAAAGCAGTTATGGTGCATATATAAATGGAATAGTAGTTAGTCATAAATAGAATGAAATAAGGCCATTTGTAGCAACATGGATAGACCCAGAGATTATTATATTAAGTGAAGTAAGTCAGACAAAGACAAATACCATGTGATACAACTTATATATGGAACGTAAAATATGATACAAATGAACTTATTTACAGAAGAGACAACAGACTGATTCACAGACTTTGAAAAGAAACTAATAATTACCAAAGGGGAGAGGGAGGGATAAATTGGGATCTGGGGATAAACATATACACACTGCTATACATAGAATATATAATCAACAAGGATATATGGCATAGTACAAACTATACTCAAAATTCTGTAATAACTAAACAGGAAAAGAATCTGAAAAAGAACAGATATATGCATAACTGAATCACTTGGTTGTTCACTTGAAACTAACATAACACTGTAAATCAATTATATTCCAATATAAAACAAAAATTTATTTTTTAACTTTATATTACATATTTTTGAAAGCTAAAACAGTAAATGGATGGAGAAAAATATACTGTCTTGACAAAAATCAAAAGAAAGCAGGGGTAGCTATTCAAACAGAGCAGACTAAAAAGGAAGGAAACTTATCAAAGATAAAGACGAGCATTATATACTGACAAAATGGTCAATTCTCCAAATGAAATAATGAATTTTAGTATGTATGCACCCAAAATAGAGCACCAAACTATGTGAGATTAGAAACTGACAGAACAGCCAAGAGAAATAGATAAACCCACTATTATAATTGGAGACTTCAACACTACTCACTCAGAAATGGACAGATCTTGCAGCCAGAAAATCAGTATGGACATAAGCTGAACTCAGCACCACCATGAATTAACTGGATATAGTTGACATTTATAGACTACTTCATCCAACAACAGCAGAATATCATTTTCTCAAACTAACATGAAACATCTTGGCCACTAAACATACCCTAATGATTTAAAAGAATAGAAACCATGCAATATTTACTCACCTATCATAACTGAATTAAA
Source organism: Giraffa tippelskirchi (assembly GCF_054371585.1). Taxonomy (NCBI): domain Eukaryota; kingdom Metazoa; phylum Chordata; class Mammalia; order Artiodactyla; family Giraffidae; genus Giraffa; species Giraffa tippelskirchi. Next base: position 71,546,297 of record NC_137277.1, read on the forward strand.
CTAATAATCAAAAAGAAATGATAACTGGAAAATCCTCAAATATGTAGAGATTAAACAACAAATTTTCAATAAAAACTCAAGAAAACAAAATTTTGAACTAGATGAAAATGAAAACATGACTTAAAAAAACAGGATGGAGAGAAACCAGTGCTTAGAGAAAAATATTGCATCTTATTACAAGGCATATATTATAAAAGAAGAAAAATATCTAAAATAATAATCTAAGATTTCATCTTAGGAAACTAGACAAAGAGAAGCAAATTAAATCTAAAGTAAGCAGAAGTAAAGAAATGATAAGAGAGTAGAAATAAATGATATTGAAAATAGGAAACCAGTAGAAAAAATAAACGAAATCAAAAGCTGATTCTTTGATAAGATCAGTAAAATCAACATGCTTCTAAGACGTTTAAATAGAGATAATACAAATTACTTGTATCAGAAATGAAAGGAAAGAGAGCACATTAAAAGGATAATAAAGGAATATTATGGCCACAAAATAGAAAAGAGGAAATGGCTCAATTCTTTGAAAGACACAATCTGACAAAACTCACATATGAAGAAACAGACACCTGAATAGGCCTGTATCTATTAAAGAAATTGAATCAGTAATTATTAATAGTCCAAAAGGAAAATCTGTACATGAAATTGTGATAAACATTATGCTTAATGCCATAAACTTAGATGGGCAAAAAAGTCACAAGACTTTATATCCTTTAAACAAACTAATTCATCATAAGACTCCATTCCATCTTTGTCTATTGGAATTCCTTAACCAATTATGGCCACAACTGTGATAAAGTCCTTAGAGTTTGCATCTCAACAAAAGTCAGAGTTGTCCATCTAGTGTTGTTTCATCTCTTTATTACATACTGCCTATGAATGACCATCAGCCGAGTTTTATTCATCATCCTTTGAGGACCAGGTGTCCAGTTGTTTCTGCATTCAGGTTGGGCACAGAGATTTTTGCTGAGGCCAAGAATTCAGGGGCCAGATATTGGATCCTGAGCACATCAGTCATCATTTTCCTTTACCTACTTATTATTAGGGTAAAAACTGTGTGATGCAAAGTTCCAACTGTGTATACAATTTACTTTTATCTAAATTCTTCCATAAGCTTGACACAATTTCTGAAACTCTATGCATAATTGATGCAGGAGGAAATGGCAACCCACTCCTGTGTTTTTGCCTGGAAAATCCCATGGACAGAGGAGCCTGGCAGGCTACAGTCCACGGGGTCATAAGAGTCGGATACGACTTAGCGAGATCATCATGCATAATTGAGTACTACTGTTTGTAATCAAAGTAAAATTATATATTCAAGTATTAGGATAAAAAAGCTTATAGAAATAGCATATGTCTGTGTAAAAAAATGAAAAGAAACAATTTTAAATACTAATATTTAACCTAAACATAGCCACAAAACTAAAAATACAAACATAAAATACAACAAATTACATATAATTATTTGTTACTAAAAATATACACCAATAAAAAATAATCTTTAAATACTAACTCATGAAGATAAAATATACAAGTACTTATAACAATCTATTACATGTAGAAGCTCTACTGGTCTTAACATTTTCTTATTATACTTACAGTTTTGGGTTAGGCCTCCAACAGGTGAACTATGAATAAATGTAAATGACTACTAATAGTCTTTGTAATTGGCAACAATTATTTATTTGAAAAATATATGGAGAACATCAAAGCATATAGAAAGGACATAATTCAAAAGCTAATATATGGGTGATATTACACACCCTGTATGCTGAACAAATTTGTCACTCCACAGTCACTTTTTCAGTCTTAACATCTCACCCCTATTCTCATTCTTCCATCTTGGGGCCTTGTCTTCAGAGCCTTGGCAGAAACTACTTATGAAATGAACTATATAGGTGGTTTATCTGGTTTCCAATTCCCTCCATCAGCCATCCATAGACATTTATCTTTCCTTTTAAAACATGTTTTACCATGTCAGTTAGAGATATTACTTGGGAATGATGAATCATGAGAGTTAACTGTAGTGCGAAAAATCTGGGAGCCATATCACGGATGGAGCAAAAAGAGCTTTGTTCCAAGTCTTCGCTATTTAAAAGGTTCCAAAATCAAAATAATTATTTAGAAGGCAATGGATACTCTTAGATTCCCTTCTGTTTTATCAAATACTTCACCCACACATTTCCAATTATGATATCATCAGAGCTAGATGAGAGCAGAGCACAAGATCAGGAAACTTGGGCTCACCTTTTTGTAATCAAGGGCTACCTCCTTTCCCTTTAGACCCTACCAATCCCTTATCCTGCACCACACACACAGATACTTAGTTCCATGGACCTTAGTTCCATACATATATTTGAGTATATGCACCGAGCTCCATTTGCTTGAGGGGACAAATTGCTTCATGACAGACACATCAGCATCCTACATCTTAGACCATAAATCAATACAAAATAAATCTCTTACAGTACAGAATAAATACAGTACAAAATAAATCTCTTGTGAATTAAGGTTATGTATAAATTATGATTTAAGTCAAAATGTATGTAGAACAGAGACAGGAGTACTTCAGAGAATATATATTTTTATGAGTAAGGCAGAAAAAGATTCAAAATAATTTTGTCTGATTAATTAGACTAGTGGCAGCAAACTGCTTGTTCACAGGCTGAATGAAGATTTGTCAACACAGCAGTATTGACAAAAAAAAATGAAATCACCTATAAAATAAAAGTCTTAAATTCACACAAAAACACACATTTCCATCTTTTTAAAATAAATCCGATCTAACAACAAGACCTTATATTGCTGCTTTATACCAATATACCCCTTTGGATGGAAAATATTTTGTCTAGTTTTCTATGATAATTGTCAGTCTCTTTCAGTCAAACAAAAGGAAATTATATTTCCCCACTGACCTACTATGGTCCTGTTTTATACTTGTCACAACATTTCATTCTCACATACCAATATTTCATTCTCAGCAGTGACATAGTTTAAGTAATAATGTATATACACATTCTACTCACTTACTTTCCTGGTTCCTAAAAATATTTTATTCAACCCCCATAAATATCTGACAGGAGAGCTTGCTCAATAACTGCCTAAGTGGTCATTTCTGCCATTACTTCCCTTTCTCTGATAAAAAGACCCCCGATGGAATACTGGAGTTTCACTCACAATTTTTTTTTTTTCATACCAGAGCTGATAATAAATGTCCCTTTCTTTTCTGATAAGGCAGTTCTCAGGATGTTAGCATAATTGTCTGTGGCCATGTCTCCAGTGAAGGTATCAACAGGTAGAGGGGAGCAACAAAAGAAGAACAGATCCTAACAGTGAATAAGAGGTTATTTCCATTGCTAGTGTCATCCATGACTTTCCATATTATGAGAGGAATATATTTCATATTTACTGAGCTAGACAGATTTCAATTTCTGATCAGTTACAAACAAAAACCACCATTGATTTTTATTCCAATGGTTTATTTATTTTTTATATGTAAATAAAAATTACTTATATTTCAGTGAGATAATTCGGTGCTTCTTCTTTTCTCACTCATTTATATATAGTCTTAAGACTGACTGTTCCTTTAACATTTTCTTTAAAACCTTTCTATGGAAAAAGGAAGAAAAAGAATCTTTATATATATAGGAATGTTGGAAGAAAGCTTAGAAATCATCCACTTCAGCTTTTGAGTTTTACAGGAGAAATCTGCTGTGGACTGGATTTCTGTGCCCCACCCCCAAATTTATATGTTAAATTATGGCCTCTATGGAGATGATTAGATCATGAGGGTGAAACCCTCATGAAAGGGATTGTTGTTAATTGTTCCATCACTAAGTCCTGCCCAACTCTTTGCAAATCCATGCAGTGCAGCACAACAGGCTTCCTTGTCCTTCACTATCTCCTGGAGTTTGCTCAGATTCATGGCAAATGAGTTGGTGATGCTGTCTAACCTTCTCATCTTCTGCTGTCCTCTTCTTCTTTTGCCTTCAATCTTTCCCAGCACCAAGATCTTTTCCAATAAGTCAGCTCTAAGCATCAAGCATTAAAATGCAGAGACATTACTTTGCCAACAAAGGTTCTTCTAGTCAAAGTTATGGATTTTGCATTAGTTATGTACAGATGTTAGAGTTGGGCCATAAAGAAAGCTGAGCACCAAAGAATTGATGCTTTTGAACTGTGGTGTTGGAGAAGACTCTTGAGAGTCCCTTGGACTGCAAGGAGATCCAACCAGTCAATCCTAAAAGAAATCAGTCCTGAATACTCATTGGAAGGACTGATGCCGAAGCTGAAGCTCCAATACTTTGGCTACCTGATGCAAAGAATTGATTCACTAGAAAAGACCCTATGCTGGGAAAGATTGAAGGCAGGAGGAGAAGGGGACGACAGAGGATGAGATGGCTGGGTGGCATCACTGACTTGATGGACATGAATTTGAGCAAGCTCGGGGAGTTGGTGATGGACAGGGAAGCCCGGTATGTTGCAGTCCATTTGGTTGCAAAGAGTCGGACATGACTGAGTACCGAACTGGACTGAAACATCAGGTGGCCAAAGTATTGGAGCTTCAGCTTCAGCAACAGTCCTTCCTGTAAATATGCAGGGTTGATTTCCTTTAGGATTGACTAATTTGATCTCCATTCAGTCCACAGGACTCTCAAGTGTCTTCTCCAGCACCACAATTCAAAGATATCAATTCTTCGGCACTCAGCCTTCTTTATGGTTCAACTCCCACATCTGTACATTACTACTAGAAAGACCGCAGCTTTGATTATACGGACCTTTGACGGCAAAGTGGTGTCTCTGCTTTTTAACACACTGTCCAGGTTTGTCATAGCTTTTCTTCCAAGGAGCAAGTATTTTTTAATTTCATGGCAGGAAGTAGATTGTGTTTTATTAAAGAGGTGTTTTATTAACTTGGCCAGACTCTTAGGCAAAGTTTTGTGCACAGAATGTTTTGGAGGGATTAACACTTGTACAGTGGAAAAGGAATAAGCAGAATTGTCCAGTGGAGAAGCAGAGCTGTAATGCAGGTCCAAAAGTCTCACTTGACCCCACTGGGGAGAACTGAAGCTGAAATGGCCTGTCAGAGCTGTCTGATGTCAGCATCAATCAGATATTGAATCTTGGCAACCCCAGGAATGACCTGACCTGGGGTGCATTGTCTACAACATTTATTATAAGACTGTGTTTTTCCCAATGATGTGAAATGTCACTTTAACAATATACAACGTTATATATGTTTGTCTATCCATTATTGGTGCTCAAACTCATATTTGTTTTTTCTATTTTATGGTATTGGCTAAATTCTAGTAAAATGTTGAAAAGCGGGTGCAGTAGATATCCTTGCCTTTTTTATTTTAACAGAAATGTTTTTAATATTTCACCTTTAAGATATCTGTGGTATATTTCTGGTAGACACAAGTTAGGATGTTAGGACATCTTTGCTCTCTTTTAACATGTTAAGGACATATTATAAAAGTAAATGTTAGCAAATGCTTTTTTGATATTTATTTAGGTGTTTACAAGCTTTTCTACTTTCATGTCTGTCTCTTTTTTTAATTAGTTTATTAATCGATTTTTTAACTTTACAATGTTGTACTTTCACCTCTTAATGTAGATGATTTTCTAATGATGTAGTTCTGTGGTTAGTGCAATTAATTGACATGATCTTTTAATCCTCCATACATCCACATTCTTTCCGTTGCTTTATTACAAGAGAAACGTATTTACACACCTCTTGACTTTAGACTGGGCACGTGACCGTGTGTGTTAGTTGCCCAGTCATGTCCGACTCTTTGAGACCCCAGGAACTATATAGCCTGCCAGGCCCATCTATCCATCGGGATTCTCCAGGCAAGAACACTGGAGTGGATTGCCATGCCCTCCTCCAGGGGGTCTTCCCAGCCCAGGGATCATACCAGTGTCTCTTATGTCTCCTGCATTGGCAAGCAGGTCTTTTACCAAAAACAGGTGCATGGAAGTCACTCTGTACCTTTCTGGAGCCTGAACCTTAAGATGTATTGTTTTCACTTGTCCTCATGTACTTCTGCTTTCATTCTGAGAGGAACATGTCTGGCTAACTGGATGACTCAGGGAGAACAAAGATGTGACATATAGGGAGAGATATTAAATCACATGTGATTTTGGCTTTTCTATTCAGAATAAAATTGGTCTATATTTCTCTTGTCCTGTGCTTGTCAGTTTGGGAATTAGGGAAAACTAGTCTTCTAAAATAATGTATCACACAAAATTGTGTAAGTCTATGACAATTTATATAATATCAATCATTAGGTTTAATCAACCAACTTTGTAATTTCTTCAGTTATCTTTATCATTTTTATTATCTTCCTGCTAGTCTTTTTTAGTTTGTTTTTAAATTTGGTTATTAATTTCAAACTTCTTGAATTTAAGAACATATATTGTTATCTAAGAACCTCATTGTACCACTGTATACATTTTGTTATTTAATATACTGCAATTCAATCTTAAATAGTTTATTATTTTTATTTTTCCCCTTTAACTGAGAATGTATGTAGAAATATATTCTTTAATTTTCAATAAAAAATAAACTCTGCATAATCAGTTCACTTCTTTTTATTATCTTTTGTCAGCAAATAAGTATTGAATATCACTTTTAATTTATTGAGGTTCACTTTGCTAAATTCTACATGTTATATAGTATAAAATATTTCAAATATACTTGAAAATAATATTTATATCATGTATTCTGATTCCTAGATTCATAATTCTATATGTTAGACATTTCTTTGTACCTCTATACACCTTCCTAAAAGCACTAAAGTTTTTAAATTATGATGTTCAATTATCTGTATTTCTCCACTAATTTTTATATCACTAAAGTTAGATTCAGGGCAGCTATTATATAGGATTTATTATTAATAATCCATTCTTAACTACATGATAAAATGCAAATAAGAAGAAATTAAGTAGTTTATGGACTTTAATCATTAATAACAAGTAATTAACATTTTTATCAAATACTGATGATGACAGATAAAATTACACAGTAACCCTCCATATTTTAAATATATAATTTAATTGTATTAAGGAAAAGAACTACAGATGATGGAAGATGCAAATCGATTTTATTTTTGCACATCTGTTCACATTTCTTTTCAAGTTTAGTCCAGGACATTCTGTGTATGACGGACACTGATTAATTCACATGTCCCTGTAAGTAGAAAGACGGATATTAAGGAAGAAAATAAGTAATACTCTGAGGCTATCATATTGAGATGAAATAATTAAACAATTTCAAAACGCTTCACTTCTCAGTCCTTGTTCCTCAAACATGGGACCCTGACACTGTCAAGTGAAGTGAAAGTGAAGTCGCTCAGTCGTGTCCGATTCTTTGCTATCCCATGGACTGTAGCCCACCAGGCTCCTCTCTCCATGGGATTCTCCAGGCAAGAATACTGGAGTGGGTTGCCATTTCCTTCTCCAGGGGATCTTCCCAACCCAGGGATCAAACCCAGGTCTCCCGCATTGCAGGCAGACGCTTTAACCTCAGTCCTAAATAGAGGAGACTAATACAGTCATCCCCCAAATTGTATTTCTCACATCACTACTGAATTATTGGGCTTCAGTTTATAAGTCCGTTTCTTTAGTGTGCAGCTTGTGTGAAACATTTAATCATAGCTTAATGAATTGACAAAAATTTTAAAAAACAGACTTCACAAGATGTGACAATCACTTGGTCACTCCTGGGTTCCCTTTAATCCCACTGCAACTGCAGATTTACTCATGTTTAGTAGCACAATTCCAATTTATGGAACTCACCCTACAGAAAAAAAGTTACAGATCTGTTGAAGGCCAAAGAAATATTGGCAGTAACTGATGTCCACTAGCCACTTACTGTCAGTAATGTGTGATGTATACAGGAAATGCATTCCATTCTTGATTAGTTCTGTTAATTGGGGTCAAAAATAGCATAATCTGTTTGAATCTAAAAATAAATTCTTAATATACCATTATGCAAATAACTCAACACTCTTTTCCAATCTAACCTCTTAATGAAGGCTCTAGAAATTTTTACATTTTTTATATGCGACAATTTGAAAAGCACTTCATGTTTCTGCCCCTGTCAACCTTTCAGTGGAAGCCTAAAATCAGTTATATGACCATGAGTAATCAGGTGGCCAGAAAAGAATTCTTTATACTTCCCGCTATATTGACTATGCCACAGCTTTTGACTGTGTGTATCATAACAAACTGTGGAAAATTCTTAAAGAGATGGGAATACCAGACCCTCTGACTTGCCTCCTGAGAAATCTATATGCAGCTCAAGAAGCAACAGTTAGAACTGGCTATGGAATAACAGACTGGTTCCAAATCGGGAAAGGAGTACATCAAGCCTGAATGTTGTCATGCTGCTTATTTAACTTATTTAACTTATATGCACAGTATAACATGGGAAATGTCAGGCTGGATGTAGCACAAGGTGGAATCAAGATAGCTGGGAGAAATATCAACAACCTCAGATATGCAGATGACACCACCCTTATGGCAGAAAATGAAAAAGAACTAAAAAGTCTCTTGATGAAGGTGAAAGAAGAGAGTGAAAAAATTGGCTTAGCTCAACATTCAGAAAACTAAGATCATGGTATCCAGTCTCATCACTTCATGGCAAATAGATGGGGACACAATGGAAACGGTGACAGACTTTATTTGCGTGGGCTCCAAAAAACACTGCAGATGGTGACTGCAGCCATGAAATTAAAAGACGCTTACTCCTTGGAAGAAAAGCTGTGACAACCTAGACAGCATATTAAAAAGCAGAGACATTACTTTGCCAACAAAGGTCTGTCTAGTCAAAGCTGTGGTTTTTCCAGTAGTCATGTATGGATGTGAGAGTTGGACCATAAAGAAAGCTGAACGTCAAAGGATTGATGCTTTTGAACTGTGGTGTTAGAGAAGACTCTTGAGAGTCCCTTGGACTGCAAGGAGATCCAAGTAATCCATCCTAAAGGAAATCAGTCCTGAATATACATTGGAAGGACTGATGTTGAAGCTGAAACTCAAATATTTTGGCCACCTGATTCCAAGAACTGACTCACTGGAAAAGATCCTGATGCTGGGAAATACTGAAGGCAGGAGGAGAAGGGGACAACAGAGGATGAGATGGTTGGATGGCATCATTAACTCGATGGACATGAGTTTGACCAAGATATGGGAGTTGGTGATGGACAGGGAAGACCAGCATGCTGTAGTCCATGGGGTTGCAAAGAGATGGACACGGCTGAGTGACTGAACTGAACTGAGCTAATATCTCATGAAGTTGAACAAAGAAAAAATAAATAAGAGGCACTTTTCGAACGTGAATTTTGTAACCAGACGTAATGCAACTAAACTGTTCCATCCAGTATCTCACTGTTTCTCACAGAGGGTACCGTACGACAATTGGTTGAACAAGGAGCCTCTCTGATGTTTTTCTGTACCTTATAAGTATTACATCTGGAGGATGGAAATGACAGCAACTAAGGGGAATCTCTCCTTGCTATTCTTTGGAACTCTGCATTCAAATGGGTATATCTTTCCTTTTATCCTTTGCTTTTCGCTTCTCTTCTTTTCATAGTTATTTGTAAGGCCTCCTCAGACAGCCATTTTGCTTTTTTGCATTTCTTTTACTTGAGGATGGGCTTGATCCCTGTCTGCTGTACAGTGTCATGAGCCTCCGTCCATAATTCATCAGGTACTCTGTCTATCAGATCTAGCCCCTTATATCCATTTCTCACTTCCACTGTATAATTGTTAGGGATTTGATTTTGATCATAACTGAATGGTCTATCAGTTTCCCCTACTTTCCTCAATTTAAGTCTGAATTTGGCAATGAGATGTTCAAGATCTGAGCCACAGTCAGCTCCCGGTCTTGTTTTTGCTGACTGTATAGAGCTTCTCCATCTTTGGCTGCTAAGAATATAATCAGTCTGATTTTGGTATTGACCATCTAGTGATGTCCATGTGTAGAGTCTTCTCATGTTGTTGGAAAAGGGTGTTTGCTATGACCAGTGCGTTCTCTTTCAAAACTCTGTTAGCCTTTGCCCTACTTCATTCTGTATTCCAAGGCCTAATTTGCCTGTTATTCTAGGTGTTTCTTGACTTCCTAATTTGCATTCCAGCCCCTAAAATGAAAAGGACATTTTTGGGGGGTGTTAGTTCTAGAAGGTCTTGTAGGTCTTCACAGAACCGTTCAACTTCAGCTTCTTCAGCATTACTGGTCGGGGCATAGACTTGTATTACTATGATATTGAATGGTTTGCCTTGGAAACAAACAGAGATCATTTTGTCGTTTTTAAGATTGCATCCAAGTACTGCATTTTGGATTCGTTTGTTGACTCTGATGGCTACTCCATCCCTTCTAAGGGATTCTTGCCCATAATAGTAGATATAATGGTCATCTGAGTTAAATTTGCCCATTCCAGTCCATTTTAGTTCCCTGATTCCTATAATATCGACGTTCACTCTTGCCATCTCCTGTTCGACCACTTCCTCTTTGCCTTGATTCATGGGCCTAACATTGCAGGTTCCTATGCAATATTGCTCTTGACAGCATTAGATCTTGCTTCCATCACCAGTCACATCCATAAGTGAGTGTTGTTTTTGCTTGATCTCCGTCTTTTCATTCTTTCTGGAGTTATTTCTCTACTGATCTCCAGTTAGCACATTGGGCACTTACCGAACTGGGGAGTTCATCTTTTGAAGTCCTATCTTTTTGCATTTTCATACTGTTCATGGGCGTTTCAGGGCCAGAATATTGAAGTGGTTTGCTATTCCTTCTCCAGTGGTCCATGTTTTGTCAGACCTCTCCACCATGACCCATTCACCTTGGGTGGCCCTACCGGGCATGGCTCATTATTTCATTGAGTTAGACAAGGCTATGGTCCATATGACAAGATTGGATAGTTTTCTCTGATTGTGGTTTTCAGTCTGTTTGCCCTCTGATGGAGAAGGATAAGAGGCTTATGGATGCTTCCTGATGGGAGAGAATGACTGAGGGGAAAACTGGGTTTTGTTCTGATGGGAGTGACCATGCCCAGTAAATCTTTAACCCAATTTTCTGTTGATGGGTGGAGCTGTGGTCCCTTCCTGCTACTTACCTGGGGCCAAACTATGGTGGTGGCTCAGAGGGTAAAGCATCTGCCTACAATGTGGGTGACCTGGGTTCAATCCCTGGGTCAGGAACCTCCCCTGGAGAAGGAAATGGCAACCCACTCCAGTATTCTGGCCTGGAAAATCACATGGAAGTAGAAGCCTGGTGGACTACAGTCCATGGGGTAACAAAGAGTCGGACAAGACTGAAAGACTTCACTTTCACTTTACTTTCAAACTATGGTAGAGGTAATGAAGATAATGGAGACCTCCTTCAAAAGATCCATGCATGTACTGCTACACTCAGTGCCCCCAACCCTGCAGCAGGCCACCACCAACCCACATCTCTGCCAGAGACTCCCAGACACCCACAGGCAAGTCTGGGTCAGTCTCCCATGGGGTCACCGCCCCCTTCTCCTAGGTCCTTGTGTACAAGGTTCTGTTTGTGCCCTCCAAGAGCCTTTCCCCCAGTCCTGTGTAAGTTCTGGCAGCTCTATGGTGGGGTTAATGGTGACCTCCTCCAAGAGGGCTTATGTCATACCCAAGTCTGCTGCACCCAGAGCCCCTGTCCCTGTGGCAGTCCACTGATGACTTGTACCTCCAAGGAGATGCTCAAACACAGTTCTGTCTCAGTCTCTGTGGAGTCCCTGGGTTCTGGTGTCCACAAGGTCTGTTGGAGCCCTCTTAGCATCTCTGGCGGGAATAGGGTTTGATTCTAAACACAAATTCGCCTCTCCTCCCATCTTGCTTGGGCTTCTCCTTTGCCCCTGGACACGGGGTATCTCCTCACAGTCGCTCCAGCACCTACCATCTTACTGGGGTTTCTCTGACCTTGGACTTGGCGTATCTCCTCTCAGCTGCCGCTCCTGATCTTGGATGTGGGTTATCTCCTCTTGGCCACTCCAGCGCCATGCAGCCGCCACTCGCTGCTATTCTTCAGTTCCTCAGTTCCTCAGGGCCTTCAGATACTCCCCCACCTCCAGCACCTTGCCTGGTCAACTTCTGCTTAACATTCAAGACTTTAAAAGTCATTCCTCAGCCATCTTCCTCAGTCTGAGACCATATTCGGTCCCCTTGCCATAAGCATCATAGCATCTTGACTTTCATGAATTCCACCACACTTGTAATTCTCTTTTTTTGATGCTGAGTGGCATGAAGGGTCTTAGATCCTCAGCCAGAGATTGAATCCATGTCCCCTGCAGTAGAAACACAGAGTCCTAAGTACTGGACCTCTGGGGATTTCCCACACTTCTAATTCTTAATCTCCCTCTCTCCCACGAACCTGTAGATTTCACGAGGACTGGGCTTTGTGTCTGGCTTGTTCACAGCTGCCTGAACTGAACACAGAGATACAGTAAGAAGCACTGGAATTTGGGACCAAGGTCGTGAAAAATGTCCCATGGGGACTAAAACAGGCAAAGAAACCTGGGAAGGGTAAGAGGCACCCACTCAAAGAGGTGACCCATACATATATTGCTACAGAAGCTTGGGAAACCTCTCATCTATTGGGTCATTCAGTTCAGTTCAGTCGCTCAGTCATGTCCGACTCCTTGCGACCCCATGAATTGCAGCACGCCACGCCTCCCTGGCCATCACCAACTCCCAGAGTTTACCCAAACCCATGTCCATCGAGTCGGTGATGCCATCCAACCATCTCATCCTCTGTCGTCACCTTCTCCTCCTGCCCTTAATCCTTCCCGGCATCCGGGTCTTTTCCAATGAGTCAACTCTTTGCATGAGGTGGCCAAAGTATTGGAGTTTCAGCTTCAACACCAGTCCTTCCAATGAACACCCAGGACTGATCTCCTTTAGGGTGGACTGGTTGGATCTCCTTGCAGTCCAAGGGACTCTCAAGAGTCTTCTCCAACACCACAGTTCAACAGCATCAATTCTTTGGCTTCAGCCTTCTTAAATTGCCATAATTGGGTCATAATTGTTGTTTGAGAGATGAAGGAAGGACAATGACTCAGTGCGGTTGGGGGGAATGGGGAGGCTTCTGAAGGCTGATGATGTTCTGTGTCTTGATCCAGGTGCTGATTGCACAGGTTTGTATATTCACTTTGTGAAGATTCATCAAGCTATTGCCTTATGAGTTGTGCACTTTCCTCTATACTTGTTATAATTCAGTACAGAATTAAAACTATAAACAGAAAGAAAAAACCAATGAAGATTATAAATCAAGTTGCATCAAAGATTAGATAGAAACTGTTATTTTCTTTCTAGGCATTTTTGGATAAAATACTAATGTAGAATTTGAAAGAACTTCCTGCAAAGTTAGCCCCATATTTTAAGGTAAATAAGATAATATTTTAAGTGAAAATAATAAAGGACTTAAAATCTTCAGGGGGAAACATTTTAAAAGATTATACTATGTATAAATTAAATTGAGGCTCATTGATTTTTCTCTGTATTAGTAATATGTTTAAACAATAGACTGAAGTTCTTAAGAAAAATCTGAAGTAACTGAAATGGATTTAGTGAAAAATTATAGAGAATTATCACACACCTTGATATAAGAACCTATGAAGAAAAATTATCTGTTTTGGTTATGTAAATAGACTGTTTGGGAGGTAGATTCTGAATGGTATTTCAAAATGATTGTAAGATATAACAACAATGATGATTATTCCACTCTCTATTGGAAGTTTTGTACTGATGCAATAGGATTTTTATGAAAAAATATATTTGGCACCATAGTTGGACTTCCATTTGTGGCTCAGCTTTTAAAGAATCCACCTGCAATGCAGCCAATAGTTCTTCTGGATCTTAATCTGGAGTCCACAACTAAACAAAGCTAAAAGGTTTTAGGTCAAATCTCCGTGTTATATCTTTCTTGCCATCTCTACCAGGGTTAGATGTAAAAAACATATTTGACATCTCTGAGAAGATATCAACATCTTACTCAGATACCTAATGAAACTGTATTATGTGCACACACACATAAACTCATAGACAATATTATTTGGAAATTGTCTTTAGTTATAATTTACCTATTTAGTTCTCTTTTGATAAAATATCAGTTCCATTTTCATTGATTATATTTGTTCCTTCTTAATAAGTGAGGATATCACTGCATTGGACCTACCAGTAAGGCAAAATACAAAGCCAAAGAATAATAATATGAAATTTACCTACACTGAGAATTTCAAAATAAGAAAGCCAAAGTACTAGAAGTAAAGAAGACACATTAGTGAGGCATTGGCTACTTGAATGAGATATTAAAGGAAATAAAAACAAAATTTGGAAGAGAGGAATTTCTAGACAGAGAAGAAGATATTCCTTGTTCAGTGAACCATACAGAGAGATAATCAAGGTTTCAGTATTAAAAGTAATTAGGAAATTGGTTGTCAGAGGCAGGTAAAATGAAATTCATGGTAAATGGAGATCAAGTGACAGATACATATTATATATTATAATAAGAGAAACATCCTCCTCTTTTTTTCCCCCTAAAATCTTTTAAATGATCAAGTATGGATGATTTTGATAATGTGGTGGTAACAGTGGAATGACATATTAGTGAAATTTGCTGTTTGGGTATGGAATTGAAAAGCAGTACATATTGCTAGGAATCTAAAGCACTAATAGTTTGACAAGTTAGAAAAATTAAGTGAATGTGGCAATGTTTCAGGTTCAAGCAGTAATCTCTTCCACGTGATTTTTCACTTAAATTCTGACAAATATTCAAAATCGCATCAAAGATGAGCATGGCTGAAATCACTTCATTTATATTTATTTTAAAAACAAAAATATATAATATCAAGCCTGATTCTCAGATGTGATCTCTTATATCTGTAGAACTCATTTGATTGATTTTCAGCCCACGGGTGATGGTTTTTCTGGTTTTTCTGTCATCAATCAGCAGTGTGTGGTCATGGCCAGTAAGATTTTTAGGTCTTTGATTATTTTCCTGGCAGTGTTCCCTCTACCTCAGTAAGTTACCTATTCTATGTTCCTTTTATTTATTCAATGATCCTTTAATATTATCATTTTGATGCCAGACATTGTTCTAGGAACAAGGATTTCACAGTGGACAAGTCCTTACCTGTCAATATAGAGAGACAGGAAATGAACTGGTGAACGATTAGATGAGATAACTTCTCTTTGTGATGACTGCTATTAAGATAGTTATCTCTATCTTTGATAAGACTATGGAGTATTGGATTATAGACTTAGTGGTATACTGAGGAGCTATATAAAACAAATCATGCCTTTCTAAGGGCTTCCCTGGTGTCAGGATACATTTAACAGGAGGCTTCCTGTGTGCTGTTTTCAGTCTTGCATGAATTCTATGTTCCTTAACAGCACCTGAATACAGGTGCCAGAGAGCTGGCGGCTTTCGGGGATAATAGGAATTCATGTATCTCATTCGTATGGAAATTCCATATGGTTAACAGCAGCCATTTACAAGTTTCTTCCTTTTTGATATGTAAAGTTACTTTTACAACCCCCTCTCTAGAGAATAATTTTAGCCTCCGGCTTTCTAGATGACTTGTTAGATTTCTGATCCCTATCTCTGCTAAAAAGGGCTATCTGGTAAGAGAGTATATATATGCCCACAATATGTTGAATAAATGCCTTTGTTCCACCAGAGCACTGGTCCCCGTGTCTTTCCTCATTCTCTCTCTCGCTCGCCCTCGCTCTAGCTCTCACTCTCTCCCTCTCGCTCTCTCCCTCTCTCCGTTTCAGGCTGCTTCCATGGAGCACAGGTGTACATCGTGTCTACTTATTAGCCCGAGCTTTCAAGATCTCTTTGAGAGGGCGCCCTGAGGCTACGTAGACGGTGCTAGCTCTTTGCCCTAGAGTTATATTGGCATACTGTGTAAACCAGGGAATATCAGCCTCCTTTCTTCTCTCTTTTACTTTCTTATTGGTCGACTCTGTACCCCCAAGTTCCGGTCCATTAAAGGACCACAACACTCTGGTATTCAGCTGATAAAGAATCCACCAGCAGTTCAGGAGACCCTGGTTTGATTCCTGGGTGGGGAAGATCCTCTGGAGGAGGATATGGCAATCCCCATGGAAAGAGGAGCCTGGCAGGCTGCAGTCCATGGGGTCACAGAGTCAGACAGGACTGAGTGACTAAGCACAAGACAACACATGCCCTTGTAGGTGGAAGATGTTTAGTTTAAAACTTGAATATTGAAACACAAAAGTGAAGAACAGAAGAGAAGCATACCAGATGGAGAGAAAACAGATTAAAGGCCCAAAGCAGCAATGAATTTTAATGATATATTTTTAAAAACTGGCTTTGAGGCCGGCCCAGGGACAATCTTTAGAGCTATAAAAGTCTTATATGTAGGGATAGTGATTTCCTGCTGGAGCATATCATTCCTTGAAATTATAGTGAACTTGCTGGTACGATGATGGGCAAGTAGTCATTAAACAGGTTATTTATCTTTCTCCTGGACAGACCTTCACTCACTTGTGCACTTGTACACTTCTATTCCCCTTCAGTTCAGTTCAGTCGCTCAGTCATGTCCAGCTCTTTGACACCCCATGGACTGCAGCACACCAGGCCTTCCTGTCCATCACCAACTCCCAGAGTTTACTCAAACTCATGTCCATTGAGTCAGTGATGCCATCCAACCATCTCATCCTCTGTCATCCCCTTCTCCTCCTGCCTTCAATCTTTCCCAGCATCAGAATCTTTTCAAATGAGTCAGCTCTTCGCATCAGGTGGCCAAAGTATTGGAGTTTCAGCTTCAACATCAGTCCTTCCAGTGAACACTCAGGACTGATCTCCTTTAGGATGAACTGGTTGGATCTCCTTGCAGCCCAAGGGACTCTCAAGAGTCTTCTCTAACACCACAGTTCAAAAGCATCAGTTCTTTGGTGCTCAGCTTTCTTTATAGTCCAACTCTAACATCCATACATGACTACAAGAAAAGTCATAGCTTTTAATAGACGGACTTTTGTTGGCAAAGTAATGTCTCTGCTTTTTGATATGCTGTCTAGGTTGGTCATAGGTTTTCTTTCGAGAAGTAAGCATCTATAATTTCATGGCTTCAGTAACCATCTGCAGTGATTTTGGACACTGAAAAAATAAATTCTCTCACTGTTTTTATTATTTCCCCATATATTTGCAATGATCGGCAGCCGTGAGGAGATACCCCACGAACAAGAGCAAAGAAGAAGCCCAGCAAGATGGTAGAAGGTGTGAGTTCATGTTTGGATCAGACCCCATTCCCACCAGAGATGCTCAAAGGGCTCAAACAAACCCTGTGTGCACCAGGACCCAGGGACCCCACAGAGACTGAGACAGAACTGTGTTTGAGCATCTCGTATGGAGGTTAAAGTCAACAGTGGACTGCTACAGGGACAGGGGATCTGGGTGCAGCAGACCTAGGTATGACACAAGCCCTCTTGGAGGAGGTCACCATTAACCCTGCCATAGAGCTATCAGAACTTATACAGGACTGGGAAATAGACTCTCGGAGGGAACAACAGAATCTTGTGCACCAGGACCCAGGAGAAAGGAGCAGTGACCCCACGGGAGACTGCCCCAGACTTTCCTGTGGGTGTCCGGGAGCAGCCAGCAGAGGCATGGGTCAGTGGTGGCCTGCTGCACAGTTGAGGGCACTAAGTGTAGCAGTAGAGCATGCAATTTTTTGAAGGAGGTCCCCATTATCTTCATTACCTCCGCCACAGTTTGGCCCTAGGTAAATAGCAGGAAGGGATCACAGCTCCACCCATCAACAGAAAATTGCATTAACGATTTACTGGGCATCACCCTGCCCATCAGAACAAGACCCAGTTTCCTCCTCAGTCATTCTCTCCCATCAGGAAGTTTCCATAAGCCTCTTATCCTCCTCCATCAGAAGGCAGACAGACTGAAAACCACAATCAGAGAAAACTAGCCAACCTTATCACATGTACCACAGCCTTGTCTAACTCAGTGAAACTATGAGCCATGCCATGTAAGGCCACCTAGGATGGATGGATCATGGTGGAGAGTTCTGGCAAAATGTGGTCCCCTGCAGAAGGGAATGACAAACCACTTCAGTGTTCTTGCCTTGAGAACACTATGAACAGTATGAAAAGGCAAAAAGGTAGGACATTGAAAAATTAACTCCCCAGGTCCACAAGTGCCCAATATGCTACTGGAGATCTGTGAAGAAATAACTCCAGAGAGAATGAAGACGCAGACACAGCAAAAACAACACCTAGCAGTGGATGTGACTGGTGATGGAAGTAAAGTCTGATGCTGTCAAGGGCAATATTACATAGGAACCTGCAATATTAGGTCCATGAATCAAGGCAAATTGGAAGTGGTCAAGCAGGAGATGGCAAGAGTGAACGTCAACATTCTAGGAATCAGCAACTTAAAATGGACTGGAATGGGCAAATTTAATTCAGATGACCATTATATCTATTATTGTGGGCAAGAATCCATTAGAAGCAATGGAGTAGCCATCAGAGTCAACAAAAGAGTCTGAAATGCAGTACTTGGATGCAATCTTAAAAACGACAGAATGATCTCTGTTTGTTTCCAAGGCAAACCATTCAATATCATAGTAATCCAAGTCTATGCCCTGACCAGTAATGCTGAAGAAGCTGAAGTTGAACGTTTCTATGAAGACCTACAAAACCTTCTAGAACTAACACCCCCAAAAATGTCCTTTTCATTTTAGGGGACTGGAATGCAAATGTAGGAAGTCAAGAAACACCTGGAGTAACAGGCAAATTAGGCCTTGGAGTACAGAATGAAACAGGGCAAAGACTAACAGAGTTTTGCCAAGAGAACGGACTGGTCATAGCAAACATCCTCTTCCAACAACACAAGAGAAGACTCTACACATGGACATCATCAGATGGTCAATACCAAAATCAGACTGATTATATTCTTAGCAGCCAAAGATGGAGAAGCTCTATATAGTCAGCAAAAACAATACCGGGGGCTGACTGTGGCTTAGGTCATGAACACCTTATTGCCAAATTCAGACTTAAGTTGACGAAAGTAGGGAAAACCCATAGACCATTCAGCTACGATCTAAATCAAATCCCTTAAAGCTCAACATTCAGTAAACTAAGATCATGGCATCTGGTCCCATGACTTCATGGCAATAGATGGGGAAACAGTGAAAACAGTGTCAGACTTTATTTTTTGGGGCTCCAAAATCACTGCAGATGGTAATTGCAGCCATGAAATTAAAAGATGATTACTCCTTGGAAGAAAAGTTATGACCAACCTAGACAGCATATTCAAAAGCAGAGACATTAGCTTGTCAACAAAGGTCCATCTAGTCAAGGTTATAGTTTTTCCAGTAGGCATGTATGGATGTGAGAGTTGGACTGTGAAGAAAGCTGAGCACCGAAGAATTGATGCTTTTGAATGGTGATGTTGGAGGAGACTCTTGAGAGTCCCTTGGACTGCAAGGCTATCCAACCAGTCCATCCTAAAGGAGATCAGTCCTGGGTGTTCACTGGAAGAAGTGATGTTGAAGCTGAAACTCCAATACTTAGGCCACCTGATGCGAAGAGCTGACTCATTTGAAAAGACTCTGATGATGAGAAAGGTTGAAGGCGGGAGGAAAACTCAGTGAACATGGGTTTGAGTAGACTCTGGCAGTTGGTGATGGACGGAGGTCTATGACATTGCACAAAAGACAGGGATCAAGACCATCTCCAAGAAAAGAAATGCAAAAAGCAAAATGGCTGTCTGAGGAGGCCTTACAAATAGCAGTGAAAAGAAGAGAAGCGAAAAGCAAAGGAGAAAAGGAAAGACATACCCGTTTGAATGCAGAGTTCCAAAGAATAGCAAGTAGAGATAAGAAAGCCTTCCTCAGTGATCAGTGCAAAGAAATAGAGGAAAACAATAGAATGGGAAAGACTAGAGATCTCTTCAAGAAAAGTAGACACAGCAAGGAAATATTTCATGCAAAGATGGGCTCAGTAAGGGACAGAAAT
Source organism: Giraffa tippelskirchi (assembly GCF_054371585.1). Classification (NCBI taxonomy): domain Eukaryota; kingdom Metazoa; phylum Chordata; class Mammalia; order Artiodactyla; family Giraffidae; genus Giraffa; species Giraffa tippelskirchi. The sequence continues at coordinate 71,566,313 of NC_137277.1, forward strand.
GACATGGACCTAACAGAAGCATAAGTTACTAAGAAGAGGCGGTAAAAATACACAGAAGAACTACACAAAAAAGATCTTAACGACCCAGATAATCACGATGGTGTGATCACTCACCTAGAGTCAGACATCCTGGAATGTGAATTAAAGTGGGCCTTAAGAAGCATCACTGCCAACAAAGTTAGTGGAGTTGATGGAATTCCATTTAAACTATTTCACATCCTGAAAGATGATGCTGTGAAAGTGCTGCATTCAATATGCCAGCAAATTTGGAAAATGCAGCAGTGGCCACTAGAATGGAAAAGGCCAGTTTTCAGTCCAATCCCAAAGAAAGGCAATGCCAAAGAATGCTCAAACTGCTGCACAGTTGCACTCATCTCACATGCTAGTAAAGTAATGCTCAAAATTCTCCAAACCAGACTTCAAAATATGTGAACATGAAATTCCAGATGTTCAAGCTGGTTTTAGAAAAGGCAGAGGAAACAGCGATCAAATTGCCAATACCCATTGGATCATCGGAAAAGCAAGAGGATTCAAAAAAAAAAAAAAAAAACACCCATCTATTTCTGCTTTATTGACTATGCCAAAGCCTTTGACTATGTGGATCACAATAAACTGTGGAAAATTCTTAAAGAGATGGGAATACCAGACCACCTGACCTGCCTTTTAAGAAATCTTGAGTGCAGGTCAAGAAACAACAGTTAGAACTAGACATGGACAACAAACTGGTTCCAAATAGGAAAAGAAGTATGTCAAGGCTGTATACTGTCACCGTGCTTATTTAACTTATATACAGAGTACATCTTGAGAAACTCAGGGCTGAATGAAGCAGAAGCTGGAATCAGGATTGTCGGGAGAAATATTAATAATCACGGATATCCAGATGACACCACCCTTACGGCAGAAATTGAAAAGAACTCGAGAGCCTCTTCATGAAAGTGAAAGAGGAGAGTGTAAAAGTTGACTTAAAGCTCAACATTCAGAAGACAAAGATCATGGCATCCGGTTCCATCACTTCATGGCAAATAGATGGAGAAATAGTGGAAACAGTGGCAGATTTCATTTTCTCGGGCTCCAAAATCACTGCAGACGGTGACTGTAGCAACGAAATTAAAAGACACTTACCCCTCGGGAAAAGTTATGACCAACCTAGACAGCATATTAAAATTAGAGACATTAATTGCCAACTAATGTCCATCTAGATAAGGCTATGGTTTTTCCAGTAGTCGTGTGTGGATGTGAGAGTTGGACTATCCAGAAAGCTGAGCACAGAAGAATTTATGCTTTTGTTTTTGTTCAAATGTTTCTGTTATTTCAACCAGAAATGTTTGAACTGTGGTGTTGGAGAAGACTCTTAAGAGTCCCTTGGACTGCAAGGAGATCCAACCATTCCTTCCTAAAGGAGATCAGCCCTGGGTGTTCATTGTAAGGACTCTTGTTGAATCTGAAACTCCAATACTTTGGCCACCTGATGTGAAGAACTGACTCATTTGAAAAGACCCTGATGCTGGGAAAGATTGAGGGCAGGATGAGAAGGGGACGACAGAGGATGATATGGTTGAATGGCATCACCACCTCAATGCATATGAGTTTGTTTAGGCTCCAGGAGTTTGTGATGGATAGGGAGGCCTCATGGTGTCACAAAGTGTCGGACACGACTGAACAACTGAACTGAACTGAGGAGAACCTCTTGATGGAAGTAAAAGCGGAGAGTGAAAACGTTGGTTTAAGGTTCTATATTCAGAAAACAAAGATCATTGCATCCCGTCCCATCACTTCATGGCAGATAGATGGGAAACAGTGGAAACAGTGGCAGAGTTTATTTTGGGGGCCTCCAAAATCACTGCAGATGTTGACTGTAGCCATGAAGTTAAAAGATGCTTACTCCTTGGGAGAAAAGTTGTGACCAACCAAGACAGCATATTATAAAGCCAAGACGTTACTTTGCCAACAAAGGTCCGTCTAGTCAAGGCTATGGTTTTTCCAGTAGTCATGTATTGATGTGAGAGTTGACTATAAAGAAAGTTGAGCATCGAAGAAGGAATGCTTTTGAACTCTCGTGTTGGAGAAGACACTTGAGAGTCCCCTGGACTGCAAGGAGACTCAACTAGTCCATCCTAAAGGAAATCAGTCCTGAATATTCTTTGGAAGGCCTGATGCTGAAGCTGGAACTCCAATACTTTGGCCACCTGATGTGAAGAGCTGACTCATTTGAAAAGACCCTAATGCTTGGAAGAATTGAAGGTGGGAGAAGAAGGGGATGACAGGGATGAGATGGTTGGATGGCATCACTGACTCAATGGACAGGAGTTTGAGTAGACTCTGGGAGTTGGTGATGGACAGGGAGGCCTGGCATCCTGCAGTTCATGGGGTCACAAAGCGACTGAACTGTACTGAACTGCGAAGTCGCTTCAGTCGTGTCCGACTCTGTGCGACCCCATAGACAGCAGCCTACCAGTCTCCCCCATCCCTGGGATTCTCCAGGCAAGAACACTAGAGTGGGTTGCCATTTCCTTCTCCAATGCATGAAAGTGAAAAGTGAAAGGGAAGTCGCTCAGTCGCATCCGACTCCTAGCGACCCCACAGACTGCAGCCTACCAGGCTCCTCCGTCCATAGGATTTGCCAGGCAAGAGTACTGGAGTGGGTTGCCATTGCCTTCTCCTGTACTGAACTGGACACACACACAAAAATAATGCACAGAATTATAAAACAATTATAGAAAATAATCCTCCCAGTAAACCTCCCAAATTAATAAAGGATAATTACATGAAATGATGTTTCAGTTGAAATGAAAATATTCTCAGAAAGATTATAATTCTAATCTACTGGATACAAGGTTTTATTTTTCAGGATTTTGGGGAGAGGGCAAATACAGCCAGCACTCGTAAAGGACTTACTATGTGTCAGAGTCTTTAAAGGGCCTTGCATCTATACATAATATAGTCCTCATAACAACCTTGTGACAGAAGTACCATTATTTCTCTTTTTCACTAATAAAGAAATAGATACAGAGAGGTTAAAACTTAACAGTAACCGCAAAACAAATAAATGGCCACGCTAGATTTCAAACTCTTATATCTAACTTCAAAGCTTCATTACTTTTTACTGCTCCTTTACTTTTTTAGTTCTATGCTTTGATATCAAATCACATGAATTGGATTCATATAACTATATTTCAGGGAATCTAGGATACTTTCATGATGGCTGTTTCTTAATCTTGTCACAAAGAGTCAACAGAATTTTTCATGCAATCAACTTATGTTAGCTCTTTGCCTGTTAGGAACTGTAACCTTGCAAGCCACAAGCTTCAGTAATACGTATTCTTATTTTAAGGAGGTTAAACTGTGGTGGTGGGCGGGGGAGGGGGGGAATGCACATGAGAATTCATGAAATATGTGGTAGTACTTAAATACATTTGAATTAGCTTTGCTAATTTTGACAGAATCAAATAGTTACATTTTCATAGAGCTAATTCCTCCTTAACTGTTTGACGTGGTACTGTTGATGGTAGACCACACTTAAAGCAAGACTGCAATAAGCCTATTCTTGGTACAAGGAAACAAGGAGCCAAGAAAAATGAGTAAAGATATACAGGTGCTTTTTGGACAGTAAATTCACTTGAAATTGGAGCCCTTGACCCAAAATATTCCCCCATCCAAATAATTTGTTATTGTGTCTTTACAAAACAAAGTACTGTACTCCTAGGGATAGAAATTTAGCTTGAAAATCCTGGGTGATGTGGGATAGAGCTGAGGTTTCCTGAAGTAGTAAACAATCCCTTGTCTCTCAGAGGCATAAAAAAACAAAGATTTACTTTTGTTTGTGTTCTGTGTCTATCACGGACCTTGCTTGTTGCAGTCACTCAGAGACTCAAGGCAATGGAGTGGTTGTCTTTGCATGTAGTGTTGGCTTCTATTATAAAGAAAGCTGAGCGCAGAGGAATTGATGCTTTTGAACTGTGGTGTTGGAGAAGACTCTTGACAGTCCCTTGGACTGCAAGGAGATCCAACCAGTCCATCCTAAATGAAATCAGTCCTGAATATTCATTGAAAGGACTGATGTTGAAGCTGAAGCTCCAATACTTTGGCCACCTGATGCGAAGAACTGACTCCTTGGAAAAGACTCTGATGCTGGGAAAGATTGAAGGGGGGAGGAGAAGAGAGGATGAGATGGTTGGATGGCCTCATTGACTCAATGGACATGAGTTTGAGTAAACTCCGGGAGTTGGTAATGGACTGGGAAGCCTGGCGTGCTGCATTCAGTCGCAAAGTGTCAGACATGACTGAGCGACTGAACTGACTGAACTAATATCAGAGAAAACGGGAAGACTTGAAGAGTTCATGTTTTTGCAAGTAATACTAAGTTCTGGCTTCAGCAAATAAATGTTAATGACTCTTTTAGTCAAAACTAGGCGCCATGCTATTTCCAAATATAAGAGCCAGGAGTACGATTCTACTATGGGCTTGAAAGGTGGGGAGGTGGTGGGAAATGGGGTTATTTGGCTAACAGCAATTATGACTATCATTAAGTCACCAAATTCCCTTCAGAGAAGTGCTCCCATAGCTTATGTCTGGACAACATCAGTGAACCATTTAGTTGTTAACTGAAGACATTATGACTCAGGGAACCCTACAACTGAAAAATGCTGTGAATGAACTGATTAGACATCAACACTATGTCTACTCCAAACAGATGGCAAAAATGTGAAGTCCGCTGAAATAGAAGGAAGAAGCTTTAATTGTTGAAAGATGTTCTGAATATTATCAACAGAGAAATTTATCCCGTTGACTAATTTTTTTCTAGACAAGGATTCATTTTCTGACCAGTGCAGCTTCACTAGTTTTTCTGTAAACAAAATTCATCATCACAAATTGCCTTTTGATTAGTTCAATTAAAATTTCTGCTTCACAGTCACTAAACAAGAGAAACTTAAGGAGTAGGAAAAGGTCAGAAAGTTGCCTTACAATTTAGTTATTCAACAGAGAACAACATAAAAGTTGTTTAAATATTGGAAGGTAACTAATTTTTAAAAGCATAATTTACTGAAAAATTTGTTTTTCCTATAAAATAGTTAATAGACTCCTCACTTAAAATTTTGTGAGTCTCTTTATCTTTTGAAACAATACTTTCTTCTTCTTCACTCTTTTAACATAACTATTGCTTTTATAATTTTATTTATGTTTATCTTTTTTTTTTATCAAAACACTACTTTTCCCCTGTACAATGAGGAGTCAGGGTAGCAATTATCTATGCGTTTATTATGTTACTCATATATTTACCTGATTTCATTCGGTTCTTAAAAAGAAACTAGTGTCAGTACAAAATTGAAAAGTATTCAAATTGTGTTATAAAAGAACAATATTTAAATGTCTAGCTTAAGAGGAGTTTCAAGTTCCATTTTCTAAAAATGCACATGTCTAATGCCTGAAATATATATATATTATATATATATATATATATATATACATATATAGGTGATTTTAAAGGGTCATATACTTCAGTAACCTCTTTCATTGTTTTTATTAATTGCTTGGCATTATATGGCCTCAATCATTGAAGGGAAAACTAAAAAGTAAAAACTTGAATAAGATATAGTGTTAATAGTCGTAAGTTTGAACAGATTACTGGTGAACTTGAAATTATACAATAGAGCTAACTGATAATTTGAACTTGAAATTACACAATAGAGCTAACTGATAATTTAGAGTTATATTTTCTTCATACTGATCAAGGTCTAATGTACATTCTGACTTGATATGACCATAGCAAAAATCAACAAAACTAAAAGCTGGTTTTTCAAGAAGATAAACAAAATTGACAAACCATTAGCCAGACTCATCAAGAAACAAAGGGAGAAGAATCAAATCAACAAAATTAGAAATGAAAATGGAGAGATCACAACAGACTCCACAGAAATACAAAGGATCATAAGAGATTACTATCAACAGCTATATGCCAATAAAATGGACAACTTGGAAGAAATGGACAAATTCTTAGAAAAGTATAACTTTCCTAAACTGAACCGGGAAGAAATAGAAGATCTTAACAGACCCATCACAAGCACAGAAATCGAAACTGTAATCAGAAATCTTCCAGCAAACAAAAGCCCAGGACCAGATGGCTTCACAGCTGAATTCTAAAAAAAATTTAGAGAAGAGCTAACACCTATTTTACTCAAACTCTTCCAGAAAATTGCGAAGAAGGTAAATTTCCAAACTCATTCTATGAGGCCACCATCACCCTAATTCCAAAACCAGACAAAGACGCCACAAAAAAAGAAAACTACAGACCAATATCAGTGATGAACACAGAGGCAAAAATCATTGATAAAATTCTAGCAAACAGAATTCAACAACATACTAAAAAGATCATACATCCTGACCAAGTGGGCTTTATCCCAGGAATGCAAGCTTTCTTTAATATCCACAAACCAATCAATGTAAAACACCCATTAACAAATTGAAAGATAAAAACCATATGATTATCTCAATAGATGCAGAAAAAGCCTTTGACAAAATTCAACATCTATTTATGATAAAAACCATCCAGAAAGCAGGAATAGAAGGAACATACCTCAAGATAATAAAAGCAATATATGACAAACCCACAGCAAACATTACCCTCAATGGTGAAAAATTGAAAGCATTTGCCATAAAGTCAGGAACAAGACAAGGGTGTCCACTCTCACCACTACTATTCAATATAGTTTTGGAATTTTTGGCCACAGTAATCAGAGCAGAAAAAGAAATAAAAGGAATCCAGGTAGGAAGAGTCAGTAAAACTCTCACTGTTTGCAGATGACATGATCCTCTACATCAAAAACCCTAAAGACTCCACCAGAAAATTACTAGAGCTAATCAATGAATATAGTAAATTTGAAGGATATAAAATTAACACACAGAAATCCCTTGCATTCCTATACACTAACAATGAGAAAACAGAAAGAGAAATTAAGGAAACAATTTCATTCACCACTGCGACAAAAGGAATAAAATACTTAGGAATAAATCTACCTAAAGAAATGAAAGACCTATATATAGAAAACTGTAAAACACCGGTGAAAGAAATCAAAGATGACACAAATAGATGAAGAAATATACTATATTCATGGATTGGAAGAATCAATATAGTGAAAATGAGTATACTACCCAATGCAATCTATAGATTCAATGCAATCCCTATCAAGCTACCAACGATATTTTTCACAAAACTAGAACAAATAATTTCACAATTTGTATGGAAATATAAATAACCTCGAATAGCCAAAGCAATCTTGAGAAAGAAGAATGAAACTGGAGGAATCAACCTGCCTGACTTCAGGCTCTACTACAAAGCCACAGTCATGAAGACAGTATGGTACTGGCACAAAGATAGAAATATAGATCAGTGGAACAAAATAGAAAGCCCAGAGATAAATCCACACACCTGTGGATACCTTGTCTTCGACAGAGGAGGCAAGAATATACAATGGAGAAAAGATAATCTCTTTAACAAGTGGTGCTGGGGAAACTGGTCAACCACTTGTAAAAGAATGAAACTAGAACACTTTCTAACACCATACACAAAAATAAACTCAAAATGGATTAGAGATCTAAACATAAGACCAGAAACTATAAAACGCCTAGAGAAAAACATAGGCAAAACACTCTCCGACATAAATCACGGCAGGATCCTCTATGACCCACCTCCCAGAATATTGGAAATAAAAGCAAAAATAAACAAATGGGACCTAATTAAAATTAAAAGCTTTTGCACAACAAAGGAAACCATAAGCAAGGTGAAAAGACAGCCTTCAGAATGGGAGAAAATAATAGCAGACAAAGCAACTGACAAACAATTAATCTCAAAAATATACAAGCAACTCCTGCAGCTGAATTCCAGAAAAATAAATGACCCAATCAAAAAATGGGCTAAAGAACTAAACAGACATTTCTCCAAAGAAGACATACAGATGGCTAACAAACACATGAAAAGATGCTCAACATCACTCATTGTCAGAGAAATGCAAATCAAAACCACAATGAGGTACCATTTCATGCCAGTCAGAATGGCTGCTATCCAAAAGTCTACAAGCAATAAATGTTGGAGAGGGTGTGGAGAAAAGGGAACCCTCTTACACTGTTGGTGGGAATGCAAACTAGTACAGCCACTATGGAGAACAGTGTGGAGATTCCTTAAAAAACTGGGAACAGAACTGCCATATGACCCAGCCATCCAACTGCTGGGCATACACACCGAGGAAACCAGAATTGAAAGAGACACGTGTACCCCAATGTTCATCGCAGCACTGTTTATAATAGCCAGGACATGGAAGCAACCTAGATGCCCATCAACAGACGAATGGATAAGGAAGCTGTGGTACATATACACAATGGAATATTACTCAGCCATTAAAAAGAATACATTTGAATCAGTTCTAATGAGGTGGATGAAACTGGAGCCTTTTATACAGAGTGAAGTAAGCCAGAAAGAAAAACACCAATACAGTATACTAACGCATATATCCTAAAAGAGATCAATCCTGGGTGTTCATTGGAAGGTTTGATGTTGAAGCTGAAGCTCCAATACTTTGGCCACCTCATGCGAAGGGTTGACTCATTGGAAAAGACCCTAATGCTGGGTAGGATTGGGGGCGGGAGGAGAAGGGGACGACAGAGGATGAGATGGTTGGATGGCATCACCGACTCGATGAACATGGGTTTGGGTAGACTCCGGGAGTTGGTGATGGACAGAGAGGCCTGGTGTGCTGCAATTCATGGGGTCGCAGAGAGTCGGACACGACTGAGCGACTGAACTGAAACTGAAACTGAACTGAACTGAAACGCATATATATGGAATTTAGTGAATTGGTAAAGATAACCTTGTATGTGAGACAGCAAAAGAGACACAGATGCATAGAATAGTCTTATAGACTCTGTGGGAGAATGTGAGGGTGGGATGATCTGAGAGAATAGCATTGAAACATGTATATTATCATATGTGAAACAGAATGCCATTCCAGGTTCGATGCATGAGACAAATGTTCAGGCCTGGGGCAATGGGATGACCCAGAGGGAATGAATGGGGAGGGAGGTGGGAGGGGGGTTCAGGATGGGGAACACATGTAAACCCATGGCTGATCATGTCAATGTATGGCAAAAACCACAACAATATTGTAAAGTAATTAGCCCCCAACTAAAATAAATAAATTAATTTAAAAAAAGGAAAATGAGTTTGGTTTCATGTGTATCAGTCAATTAAATGAAAATGTAATGTAGTCCTTTTAGACATCAGTAGAACAAAATGTATGGAGATATTTGTCCTGATTACATATTTCTTATTAGTGATAATTTTCACACTGCATTCAACTTCATGAAGAAATTCCTTGAGGACCATCCAGCATTCACTAAGTCTCCTGGAGGCAATTCCAGCTCCTTCATTTTGCTAAGTCTCAAACTTGATGTCCCATGCTTCAGATTTCTGCTATGGTACAATACCACTATTGATATTAAAAATCTGTGCTAATTAGCCATTGCTGCACTAAAAAAATGAAATGAAACTCAAAAACATCTTATTGTACCACAGTTTTAAGATTCAGAAATTCAAGTAAAGTAAACTTGGAATAGCTTATTTCTTTTCTTTAGTTGATTATTAAAAATTTAAAATATGCAAAATAATTTTAAGAAAGTGAAAAGACAATTGAAAGTAAATTTTTTCCATGTCTTTCCTCCATCTGAAAAGTGATAAAAGTACCAATTTGTATATTAAGTTGGAATAAATCAGGGATATGATATATAATCTCTAGTATAATCCCTCAAAATTATTAAAGAAAGTTTAAAATATCAAAATAGTAGAGGAAGTAACTGAAATCTATGGTTAATGCAAAATAGATAATGAAGGAGGTAAGATGGAATAGAATCAAATGGATCACAGAGCAAAAATACAGTATGATGTTAGATTTAATTTGCCTGCAAAGCAGGAGACAGGGTTTGATCCCTGGGTTGGAAAGATCACATGAAGAAGAAAATGGCAACCCATTCCAGTATTCTTTCCTGGAAAATACTATGGAGAGAGGAGCCTGGCTGGCTACAGTTTATAGGGTTACAGAAAAATAGGACACAAGTTAATGACTAAACAACACAGCGTACTAGTAACTACAATGAATGCAAGTGAACCAGATATTTCAAATAAAAGATCAAAGATTGTCAGATTTTTAAAATTCAGTCATATGTTGATTATAATAGGAGCACCTTAAATACACAGATTTGACCTGCGAAACCTGTATGCAGGTCAAGAAGCAACAGTTAGAACTGTAACAGTTAGAATGTGGAACAACGGACTGGTTCAAAATTGGGAAAAAAATATGTCAAGGCTATATATCGTCAACCTGCTTATTTAACTTATCTGCACAGTACATCATGAGAAATGCCAAGCTGGAATCAAGATTGTAGGGAGAAATATCAATTACCTCATAGATAAATATGACACCACCCTTATGGCAGAAAGTGAAGAACTAAAGAGCCTCTCAATGAAGGTGAAAGAGGAGAGTGAAAAAGATGGCTTTAAACTCAACATTCAGAAAACCAAAATCATGACATCTGGTCCCATCGCTTCATGGCAAATAAATCTGGAAACAAGGGAAACAATGAGAGACTTTATTTTCTTGGGCTCCAAAATCACTGAAGATGGCAATTGCAGCCATGAAATTAAAAAATGTTTGCTCCATGGAAGAAAAGCTATGATAAAACTAGACAGTGTATTAAAAAGCAGACACATCGCTTGGCCAACAAAGGTCCATCTAGTCAAAGCAATGATTTTCCAGTAGTCATGTATAGATGTGAGAGTTGGGCCATAAAGAAGACTGAGCACTGGAGAATAGATGCTTTGGAACTGTGGTCTTGGAGAAGACTTTTGAGAGTCCCTTGGACTGCAAGGAGAGCAAACCAGTCAATCCTAAAGGAAATCAACCCTGAATATTTATTGGAAGGGTTGATGCTGAAGCTGAAACTCCAATACTTTGGCCACCTGATGTGAAGAACTGACTCACTGGAAAAGACCCTGATGCTGGGAAAGATTGAAGGCAGGAAGAAAAGGGGACAGATGACAGAGGACAAGATGGTCGGATGGCATCACCAACTCAGTGGACATGAGTTTGAGCCAGCTCCCAGAGATGGTGAAGGACAGGAAAGCCTAATGTGTTGCAGTCCATGGGGTAGCAAAGAGTCAGACAGGATTGAACAATTGAGCAACAACAACAAATAGACAGATAAAGGAATATTGAAAATAAAAAACAATATCAACCAAAAAAAGAAATATAATAGCTACATTAATATCATATAAAAGTATACTTTAAATAAAAAATAAAATAAAAAATATTAAAATAAAAATAATAAAATAAAATAAAAAAATAGTAACAAAGAAGGATATGTGATAATGGCAGGAGGGTGGCAAGAAGGGCCCTGAAGTTTCATGTGCTTTAATAATAATAGTTTTAATTTTACAATGCAGACAAAGTGACATAGTTTATAAGGAGGAGACAAACTGACAATCATATTAGAAAATTTAATACTTTTTAATTTCTGGAATTGAGGAACACAGACAAAATATTTATTTATAGGATATAATATTTGAGTCTAAATTAATCACATTGACTTAATTGGTATATATGGGACATTACACCAAGCAACTGCAGAATACATACTCTTCAAGATCACTGGAACACTTACTCAAATTGACCAAATGCTGTTGAACTCAGAAACAAAATAAAACCAGGAAATACTCAAAACATTGTAAATTGAGCTATACACTTGAAATAAAAAGTTGTGGGTCAACAACGAAATCATAAAAGAAAACAAAGTATTTTGAAAAGTATGATGGTTAAGATCAAACAGATTAAAACAGAAGGGTCAACACTAATGGAGGATTAAAGGGAATTGTATAACCTTTACTGAATGAGAACAAAGAGAACTGAAAACCAAATCTAATTATCTCTGTGAAAAAAATGAAACCAACACAACAATGTAAAGCAACTATATCCAATAATTTTTTAAGGCATTTTGACAATTGGTGAAAGCTGAATATGGTGATTTTTAGATAATAGTAATGTATCAATATTAATTTCCTGCTTCTGATGTTGTAATATGGTTATTTATGAGAATATTCTTGTTTTCAGTTAAGTACACCAGGCCTTTGTGTCGTCAATTTAGTCTCAAATAGGGAATAAAGAATCCTTTGTATTGATTGCATGGACAACTTTTCTGTCGGTTTAAGATCTTTTTTTTTTTTTAATTCTAGAATTTACAGAGAAAAATCTGCATTGGTAAGGGGATTTTACTTTTTAATCATTTAAATATTATTGATTTCAAATTAGGCTTCTTTAAAAGGAATCAGAATTTACCTGCATTTGTATAATTATAACTGGACCAAATCAGTCAGTGCTTCAGAATCAGCTTTTTACCAGACATAAATGAAAGAATGGGTGTTTGCTTTTTAATTGTATTTCCTCTCTTATTATTAAGCATGAAGTTATTTTTTTTAATATTTTTTGTCTTTAGCCTTAAGTTCTAAAACTTCATTGCATTTATTAACTATGCTTATAAACTTGTTTTGATAAAATAATGTGACTTGATATGATGCAAGAGAAAAATAGAAACAGCGCCTGAAAGACTATACTACTTGTACTTAATAAACTCTGTTTCTTAGGATGTATGCTTAATTATAATGATTGTGTTTGTGGGTTTTAAGAATCTACATTTGATATATTGTGATTTCATTAAAGGTGGATTTTATTTTACATATTGTTTTTGTTAAAATTGAGAGAAAAGTGAGTGAACTGCACTGTATATTACTAAAATACTTTGATTTTCCTTTTAAGAGCAAGGTGTTGATATTTATCAGATTTTACAGAGAGACCTTCACAAAGGAATTTACTATAAAATTTCTCCAAATGATATTCTAGCTGTGTATTTATTTTATTATAAACAAGAATTTTGCCCAATCAATAAAATTTGGTATATTCTGTGTGAAATAGGAGTTAATTTTTCACTAGGGTAATAATGGTATAAAAATTAAGAAACCTAGACAATTGAACTTTGAATGATCAGTAGGATCAGTATTGTCATGGTTGTAATCACTTCCACAAAATATCATTTCTCCTTTTAATATGCACTTTGTGTGAATGGCATGACTTACAATTATCGTGAAATTGTTTTGGTCGTCTTAACAATGACTACATAAATTTTCTGTTTAAATGAGCAATGAATTTCCATTAATTCATTGATGATGTTTTTATCAAATGCTTAACTCATTTCCACGTATGGTACATGGGAGTTTTTGAGAATGAGAGAGAGATACTATTAAGATATGAATATTTTCTTATGACTGTAAAAAAAAATTCTCTTTTTCCCTTCAAGAGGCCTGAAACTAAAAGTGATTTTAATTTTTTAACTTAATTAAATATCGATTGAGTTTCTATTTTCTGCCTTTCTTCATCACTGTATGACATATGAAGATAGACGAAGTGTAGCACTGTAGCCCACCAGGCTCCTCTGTCAATCAAATTTCCCAGGTAAGAATACTGGAGTGGGTTGCCATTTCCTTCTCCAGGAGATCTTCCCAACCCAGGGATCAAACCTGCGTCTCACGCATTGGCAGACATACTTTACCACTGAGCCACCAGGGAAGCCCATTCAACAGATACAGCAAAACTAATCATGAAAGTGTTATGAAATGGTACATGGATTTGTCAAATACTAAAATGATAGCTCCAGAATGAATAAAATTTGAGTATCAGAAAAATTAATCTAATTAAGATTAAGATTGATAAAAGAGTAACCAGGAAAGAAGGAAGAAAATTTCAGTGTGAAGATACATCATGAGAAAAGATCTCATGTGAGGCATAGACATAAAATGCTTGATAAGAGAGAAGATCAGTGTGGGTGAAGTGAAGTAAAATATGAGCAGTAAAACATGACCCTGGGGATAGGGATTGATTTCTGTGGGACCACACAGGCCATATGAAGAATATTGTTATTTATTGTAGTTGTTGTTCAGTTGCTAAGTTGTGTCTGACTCTTTGCAACCCCATGAACTGCAGCACAACCAGGCTTCCCTGTCCTTCACTAACTCCGGGAGTTTGCCCAGACTTATGTCCACTGAGTCAATGATACCATCCAACTATCTCATCCTCTGTTGTCCCCTTTTCCTCTTGCCCTTGATCTTTCTCAGAATCAGGTTCTTTTCCAATGAGTCTGGCTCTTCACATCAGGTGGCCAAAGCATTGGAGCTTCAGCTTTAGCATCTATCCTTCCAATGAATACTCAGGGTTGATTTTATTGTAGAACAATGGGAAAACCATAAACATTTTTAATGGAGAGATGACATGTAGATTTGTACTTTGAAAAGATTGCCTGCTTTAAAAGTATTACTAGAAAAAAAAGAGAAAAATGTAGTAAAATGATAATAAGTTACACAGTACACCACTTATTCTTATTTTAGAACGTGAAACAATTTAAAACAGAACTGTTTCTTCTGGTTAATTGCTCGTTCTTTGGTTCTCTTTCCCCTTCTTTTGCTTCTCTCCAGAGGGTTTCCAGGTATATGCATTCCCACTACATTTGAATTACCAGTGGTCTCTGTGACAGAATGACTTTTCTCACAATTTCCTGACTTAGTATCTATTGTGTTGTAGATGGTTCTATTATGCTATTAACCACTCATGCAATTCTGGCTAGACTACACAGAATCTTAGTGGCTTTTTTTTTTTTGTAATTACAGCATTCTTTAGATTCTCAGATATTCCTAGCATCTCTATATTCCATACCTCAATAACCGTCCATCCCATGGCCATCCTACCATTGGTACCTAGGAAATGATCCTCTACAGAACTGTATAACCCATAAGTGGTCATTATGTCACCTATGTTCTCTGCAGCCACTGCCTCCACATGTATGTATTATTGTAAAATATGGCAAAAGACCAAATGGAATCTTTCATGGATTTCATCCAGGGAATTGAGTCATTAGTTCTAATGTGCTCATGTTTCCTCTTATCCTTCTGGAAGTTTCCAAAGAATCCCGAGATATATTATAATATCCATCCACCAAAACCACAAATATTTACACAATGAGTTTCCTCACATAGAGGTCCAGAAGTAAGGACATTAATGTTGAACTCTTTGCCCTTTACCTTTCTTGAGGATAGGATTTCCCCCGAATACTCCCATGATATTCTGAGTTCTCTTTATCTCTTGCTGATAGTGAAACAAATATTCAATGGTACTACTCCAGGTCCATAATTTGTTGATAACAACAAAACAAAATCACTTTATTTATGTCCAACTCTTTGTGACTCTGTGGACCATAACCCACTAGACTCCTTTGTCCATTGGATTCTCCAGGCAAGAATGCTGGAGGGGGTTGCCATGCCCTCCTCCAGGGCATCTTCCTGACCCAGAGATCAAACCTCTAACTCTTATGTCTCCTGAATGACAGGTGGGTTCTTTACCACTAGTGCTACCTGGGAAGTCCAAAAGAGGATAATAAATATGGACAATCCTTCCAACTTCACACTATTATATGGCTTCCCTTGTGGCTCAGCTGGTAAAGAATCGGCTACAATGTGGGAGACCTGAGTTCAATCCCTGGGTTGGGAAGATCCCCTGGGGAAGGGAAAGGCTACCTAATCCAGTATTCTGGCCTGGAGAATTCCATGGACTGTATAGTCCATGGGGTTGCAAAGAGTCCGACACGACTGAGCAACTTTCACTTTCACTTCCAACTTCACACTATTATACTGCTAGGGAATTAAAAAGAAGCCTCCAAAACATTTTTTTAATTGATCATAAAAGCTAAGCATTGATTTTTTTTTCCATTCTTCTCATTTCCTACCACAACAATTTTAATTCTCTTTTCTCATTCTGTTTCTATCACATAGTATATATTAGTGTGTGTTAGTTGCTCAGTTGTGTCCCACTCTTTGCAACTCCATAGGCTGTAGTCTGCCAGGCTCTTCTGTCCATGGAATTCTTCAGACAAGATTACTGGAGTGGATAACAATTCCCTTATCCCTAGGGTCTTCCTGACCCAGGGATTGAACCTGAGTCTCCTCATTACAGGCTGATTCTTTACCATCTGAGCCACCAGGGAAGCCTCCATATATGACATTGGTTAACCAAAAAGTTGTCAAATACAGGGGAAGGACATAAAAAATAGTATATTTCAGATTAGATTTTATAATTACATGGGGAAAAAAACAGTGAAATGAGGTGTCCATTGCAATGATCTAGAAGGATTAAAAATGGTAAAAATGTTGGTGATAGAACTGGTAAAAAGTGAATTAATTTAAGAGACAAATCTGGCCAAACATCTATTTAGGTAAATAAACTTCATTCATTTAAGTACTCTTTATGACTACTTTGCATTGCAAAAGCAAAATTCAGTTGCTGTGATGTAGACCACACAATCAACAAAGCCTAAGATATTCACTGCCTTCTCCTTCACAGAAAATTGTTGCCAATTTCTAATTAATAGCACAGGTACAAATTCTATGCGCTATTTATACTAATTTTATTAAATGTATCAGCAAGAAGATTTTTAACCTTTGTAAACAGTGGCTTTGATCTTACCTGTTTTGTTTTGTTTTATTTTTAAGATTTATTTATTTTTGGTTGCTTGCACTGGGTCTTCATTGCTGCACAGGAGTTTTCTCTACTCAACTAGAGAGTAACCCCAGTAGTGAGAAGGGGCTACTCTTTGTTGTGGTACACAGACAGCTTCTCATTGTGGTGGCTTTCTTGTTGCAGTCACGTGCTCTAGGGCACGTGGGCTTCAGTGGTTTTGGCACACAGGCTCAGTAGCTACAGCTCATGGGCCCAAGAGCATGGGCTCAGTAGCTGTGGTGCAGGGGCTTAGTTGCTTCACAGCATGTGAATCTTCCAAGTCCCCTTCACCGACAGGCAGATTCTTACCCACTGCTCCACCAAGGAAGCCTCTGATATTACCTGTTTTTAACCTCATGTTCTAGAGGCAGAATTTATGTAAATATTTTTTAACTTCATATGGAAAGGAACTTTTAAAGATAGCATTTATATTCATTTTTTAATTAGTAATGAATTATTCTAATAATAATGTAATTATTCCATTTTTAATTGCTTTTACCAACTCATTCATAAAAATTTTTAACATATATAAAAATATAGAGAAGATAACATAATAATCTTTCATCTGCATGTGTATCCTACTTTGAATAATAAATTCATGACACTGTTTTATACCTCTGCATTCCTTTATCCAACTGTGGAAAGCTCTTAGAGAGATGAGAATACCAGACTCTCTTACCTGTCTCCAGAGAAACCTGCATGCAGGTCAAGAAGCAATAGTTAGAACCCTGTATAGAACAACTGATTGGTTCAAGATAGAGAAGGGAGTATGACAGGGCTGTCTGCTGTCACCGTTTGTTTAACCTTTACACTGAGAACATCATGAGAAATACTAGGCTGGATGAATTACAAGTGGGAATCAAGATAGGTGGGAGAAATATCAACAACCTCAGATATGTAGGTGATACTACTCTAATGGCAGAAAGCAAAGAGGAAGTAAAGAGCCTCTTGATGAGGGTAAAGGAGGAAAGTGAAAGACCAGACTTAAGACTAAATATTAAAAGAAAAAATAAAATAAAAACTAAGATTATGGCATCTGGCCCCATTACTGCATGGCAAATAGAAGGCGGAAAGGTAGAAGTAGTGACAGATTTCTTCCTCTTCTTGGGCTTCAGAATCACTGCAGACAGTTTCTACAGCCATGAAATCAGAAGACAATTGCTTCTTGGCAGGAAAGTGATGACAAACCTAGACAGTATGTTGAAAAGCAAAAACATTACTCTGAAGACAAAAGTCCATCTATTCAAGGCTGTAGTCTTCCCAGTGGTCACATACAGTTGTGAGAGCTGTACCATAAAGAAAGCAGAACACCAAAGAATTGATGCCTTTGAACTACGGTGCTGGAGAAGACTCCTGAAAGTACCTTGGACAGCAAGGAGATCAAACCAGTCAGTCTTAAGGGGGGGTCAACCCTGAATATTCACTGGAAAGACTGGTGCTGAAGCTGAATCTCCAGTATTTTGGTCATCTAATGCAAATAGACCAAAGATCTATTGGATCTTTGGGATAATTGGAAAAGTCCCGATGCTGGGAAAGACTAAGGGCAGAAGGAGAAGACGGTGTCAAAGGATGAGATGGCTGGATAGCATCACCAATGCAATGAACATGAACTTGGGCAGACTCCAGGAGACGGTAAGGGACTGGGAGGCCTGGTGTGCTGCAGTCCATGGGGTTGCAAAGAGTCAGACAAGACTGGGTGGCTGAACAAACAAACAAACAAATCCCTTTATCCCTGTTTATTTTGAAACTAATTCAAGATATTTGGGCTTCCCAGGTGGCACTAGTAGTAAAGAATCTGCCTGCCAATGCAGGGGATGTAAGAGACTAAGGTTTGATCCCTGGATCAGAAAGATCCCCTGGAGGAGGGCATGGAAACTCACTCTATTATTCTTGCCTGGAGAATCCCACAAACAGAGGAGCCTGGAGTACTACAGTCCATGGGATTGCAAAGAGTTGGACATGACTGAAGCGACTTAGCATGCACATGCAAGGTATTTATATCTTTTGCCTGCAAATATTTCAGTTTATATATCTAAAGTATAAGTACTCTTTTGTAATATAACCACAAAACATTTATCACACCAAAAAGTGGCAGTAATTCTTTAATAACATTTGTTTTCATAATTTTAAAGTATATTTCAGTGACCATACTTTAAAGTCTTTATTTTGCAGTTTGCTAATGTGATTTGGGTTTCCCTGGTGGCTTGGTAATAAAGAATCTGCCTGCCAATGCAAGAAACACAAGTTCAATCCCTGAGTCAAGAAGATTCCTTGGAGAAGGAAATGATAAAGCACTGCAGTATTCTTGCCTGGAAAAGCCCATGGGTAGAGAAGCCTGGTGGGCTACAATCCCTGGAGTCGCAAAAGAGTTGGACGTGACTTAGCGACTAAACAACAACAACAGTGTGACTCTTAGTCTTTAGATTTATGGTTTCTATCTCTATTTATTTTTTCCATATAGTTTATTTATTGAATTAATTAGGTCATTTGTATGATAGAGATTCCCATATTCTGGATTTTGCTGGTTGAAATTTTGTGGTGTCATTTAACATGTTTCTTTAACTCCAGTACTTTCTATAAGTTCACAAGCTAGATTTACAATCAGGTTTATATTTTGGCAAGAGTGTTTGTATAAGGTGTTATGCAAGCACACGATGATGACTTGTGGCTTCTCTTTTTTATCGACATGCATTGATTATGATTGCCTCAATCCATCACTTTCATCATGGTTGTAAAGTTGTGTTAGCTTAATTCTATTAATATAATCTCTACTTCTATTAGCTAAAATATTTTTATAAAAAGAAATATTCTCTAACCAATTATTTATTTACACTAAAGCATATAGGAAGAGCAGTATAACAACCAGTCCTTTCAAAATAATGAGAGTTTCCTAGTATTTTGTGTAGGTGATCATCGAGAATATTTTTATTATTACAAAGTCGTGGGTGGAAATGTATTTGATATGTTTCAGTCCATTACAGTTATTAGTCTTAAAATATTCAAATTGTCCCAAATTTGGCCATAGGGAACTTGTTAAAGTTAGCTCTAGGTGTCCTTTTAAAGACTCAGTAATCATTTATAACTTCCTCATGATTCCACTGGACATGAACAGCTCAGTTTGTACATATCCTGTTGCAGATCTAGAATTAGTTATTTGTCCAAGGAGTTCCGTATCCTTTTAGTGAGAAATGGTAGTTAGCACAATCGTGTTACTAGGAATGCTCATTGGTTATTGAGTTGGTCATTATTTTTAAGATTTTTTTATTTTTTTATTTATTTATTTTTTTGGTTATGGTTTGTTGGTTTTTTTTATAAATTTATTTATTTTAGTTGGGGGCTAATTACTTTACAATATTGTAATAGTTTTTGCCATACATTGACATGAATCAGCCATGGGTTTACATGTGTTCCCCTTCCTGGACCCCCCACCCACCTCCCTCCCCATCCCATCCCTCTGGGTCATCCCATTGCCCCAGCCCTGAGCCCTTGTCTCATGCATCGAATATGGAATGGTGTTCTGTTTCACATATGATAATATACATGTTTCAATGCTATTCTCCCAGAACGTCCCACCCTCACCTTCTCCCTCAGAGTCCATAAAATTGTTCTATGCATCTGTGTCTCTTATTCTGTCTCGCATATAGGGTTATCGTTACCATCTTTCAAATTCCATATATATGCATTAGTATACTGTATTGGTGTTTTTCTTTCTGGCTTACTTCACTCTGTAAAATGGGTTCCAGTTTCATCCATCTCAGTAGAACCGATTCAAATGTATTTTTTTAACGGCTGAGTAATATTCCATTGCGTATATGTACCACAGCTTCTGACTGGTATTTTTTTAAAAGACAGAACTAGGACACATTTTTTTTTAAAGATTTTTTTAAAAGACAGAACTAGGACACATTTTGTTTTAAGATAACTATGTTGATGCTTCCAATTCAATATCAGAATTATTCTTACTTAATATCATTGATCTTACCTCCGTATCTCCACACATCAATGCTAAAAATACTTGTTCTCAGTGACCCCAACATATCCATTTATTTTACCCTGTGTAAGAAATATACAACAGTCTCAGAATAATAAAACCAACAGAACCTACCACAATGTTATTACTAACTACTCTTTTTAGTATACCTAGACATTTCCTTTAGGTCAACTTTACTTCTAACAATTACTCAATATATTTTAGTAACTATTTTAGTAAACTGTTTGCTAACTTTAGTAGATTTCCACTGAAATTGTCCATAGTTGGAAATCTCTATAATATTTTGAAGTTAAGTAAGATAAACACAGGGTGCTTCCTTGGTGGCTCAGTGGTAAAGAATCCTCCTGCCAGTGCAGGAGGCGCAGGTTTGATCCCTGGGTCGGGAAGATCCCCTGGAAAAGGAAATTACAATCCAATGCAGTGTTCCTGCCTGGGAAATCCTATGGACAGAGGAGCCTGGCAGGCTAGACTGTGGGGTTGCAAAAGAGTCAAATATGATTTAGCAACTGAACAACAAAAAAATAACCACAAAATCACTTGATAAAATATCTTGAGAAATGTCATAATTCTGCATCTTTTGTTTTAGAAATCTTTTATTATACCCCTACAAGAATTTCAAATCTCTTTTCAATCATCTCTATGTCTTCTACACAATCCCCATTTAGAAAATTTCTTTAGATCATAATCAGCCTAAGAATCTCTCAAGAGGAAAATAAGCATCATACCATTTATTTAAGCACTGTTCTTTCAAAAGAAAAACTAGTGCATTTTTTTTTTCCCCAAACAGTACTTGAAGTGTATTATTGAATGTTACCTTTAGGAAAACAAAAATCTATACACATATAATAAAACATATAAAGATATATACATATTAAATAGGATTTATTCTTTTCTCTATGGATTATCATGCTTACATCATTAAAATGTACTTTGTTTCTTTTAATATTCCTTAATCATTCCATTTTCAGTACTATCTTATTTTCTTTGTTGTTAGACATGTTGAAGTGTACAACATGCAATATTTATGCGGTAAATTTTATTTTTTCTTAAGTATGGATTTGGAAATATAATGAAAGCTTAATGTTCACTTGATTAAAAATTTGATGTATCATGAGTATTTCCTCTTGAGGGCTTTGAAAATGTGTCCTTACTGATTGTTGTATACAATCCATAGTCAGCTGCAAGCTACTCATGACTGTATAGCTAAGCATAAATGATTTGACTGTGAGTCAACTCCTTATGCATATAGAAAAGTGCCTTATATAACAGTTATATTTCAAGAGCAATTCAATTATAGCTTTTTTCAAAATCAAGGAAAGATATTCTGAGTATGCCAAGTTATTTGCAATAACAGCCTCTCAGCATCATATTAATACAGATGATAAATACAGTTTTTTTACACAAAATCTGAATTTTATGAATTGTAAATGTGTAAAGTTTCTTTATCGTAACATTATTTATAGAAATTATTTCACCTAAAATAGTTTATACTCAAAATCACTGATTAAATACACATCTGATTTTAGTGAATGCTCAGACCACTCTATAAATGACATTGAATTTTTTATGTAAATTATAAGGAATCTTTCTTACAAGAAAACTAAGTAGCAAGACTAAGATCATAGATAGACATTTGTGGTGGAGAGAATACCAACTTCCATCTAATGATAGCCGTATAGTTTATTTTATTTATGCTACCTTTAGTTATACTAAATTATAAAACCAGCTTTTTAGGTTGAATTTGGGCAATTAAAACATCTATGGTTGAATGACAACCAAAGCATTTATAGTTATTTTTCTTCTCTCAATGATCTTCAGATTGGGTCTTCCACTATTCTTGATCTTATGTTTACCCATTATGTGTATGCAGTTCTATTTGAAACATGGGAGGAGTTATTTTGTTTAGTTTCATTTATAATGGAGGAGTGGAATTTTTGAAAAATGACTGAGAATTACATTTCTTTAAAATTTATAAACTTTAATATGCCAGACAGAACTTAAAGCCAACCAACAATATCTTCCAAGTCCCCTTGTTTTTGTTCAGTACTTCTCATCTCACACCAGTGTTTATTCAGGTGGCACCAAGTTGTAACGTATCTTAAGGAAGGCTCTCAAGGAGCGATCACGACTAACTATTACAGAGCCTAGAGCATATACACTGAAGTGTCAGTAGATAAAAGGTTCTACTCCTCGTTAGGTGAAGAGTCATAAATAAATGCCCATTGCTTGCATATAACCCTCAAGTTTCTTTCAGCAGCTGATTATCAAATCACTGAAATTGAATTCTTTAATGATAATTTGGTACCTCCAGAATTTTTCCTTCCTTGAGAAAGAAATGGCAACCCACTCCAGTATTCTTGCCTGGAGAATCTCATGGACAGAGGAGCCTGGCAGGCTACAGTCCATGGGGTCACAAGAGTCTGACACGACTTAGTGACTAAACCACCACCACCACTAGAATTGTTATCAGGTAAAGCGATGAGGCAATGGCAACCCACTCCAGTACTCTTGCCTGGAAAATCCCATGGACGGAGGAGCCTGGTAGGCTGCAGTCCATGGGGTCGCTAAGAGTCGGACACGACTGAGCGACTTCACCTTCTCTTTTCACTTTCGTGCATTGGGGAAGGCAATGGCAATCCACTCCAGTGTTCTTGCCTGGAGAGTCCCAGGGACGGCGGAGCCTGGTGGGCTGCCGTCTATGGGGTCGCACAGAGTCGGACACGACTGAAACGACTTAGCAGCAGCAAAGCGATGACAAGTTCTTTAGCCTGTGAATCAACAGGGATCTATTGGTCAGAACTGATTTAACACAGTAGCAACCAATAAATTTAGTGTTGAATTATGGTTAATTTTATCCAGTAGCAATAAGAAAGAGGAGAAAGAAAAAAAGAAGAGGAGGAGAAGATGGACAAGGAGGAAAGGCAAGGAAAAGTAAGTGCAGTTATTCCTCACCCAAACACTTTACCAGAGTATACAAGAAAAAAAGGGATGCATATATTGCCATTCAGGGTTCTGCTTGTCTATGAAAATGAGTAGACTCCCTTTAGCCTGCAAGTGTTATCAGGAAGGATCTAGTCTGGGTCTCTCTTTTGGAGAAATCAGATGGAAGTCCAATCCACAGCCCTCAGTTTGTAACCTACCTGCAAAGTTAACAAAAATGCCTTCTCTTTTAGAAGATGCTTCATCTTGTTTGTGTGCTATGCAATTCAGACTATTTGGGGTTTGCAATGGCTAAACCCAATATATAGAGAATTTAATATATAATTAAATATAATATATATGGAATATATGGAACACAATATAATAATTCCAGTATAATATATATGGAATTTTTAGGAGAAATAAATTTGGAATTGAAATATAGTAGGATTCGACTTTTTAATGGAATTTCCTGTATTGTCATTTATAATTTCAAAAACTCTCCTCTCTTACAATCTTAGTTTTACTCATACTTACTTGTTTTCAATTTCCATTTCCTCTTCTATTTCTTTAAAAAGTGCTTCATACGCTTTGAGTATGCAACAGTTGAAATGTCAGTTAGGAAGCCATAATTTATATGCTTTGTAGTAAGTTTTTAAGAATAGTTAACAAAATTATAAAGATATTTGCCTTTAAAAGTTTTGTTTTACTAAAAATCTGGAAACAATAATAGCCTGAGAAATGTAGGAAAATATGGAAATTTCTAAAAGGTAATTTATAGTTTTTAAGAATGACATGAAATAAGGCTAAACAGTTTTCTAATTCTCATTCCCTTTGAAAACCTCAATAAGAGCCTTTTACATTTGATATGCCTCTCTAAATTTGATGAATGAATTTCAAATAATGTAATTTTAAAAGGAACTTGATTGATTGCTTTGATTTTTTAATCAAATTATAAAAGTTTTAACTAGTACAGAGAAAATGATTTTAAAGGAAATAAATCTTAATATTTAAAGGAAATAAATAGATGGATATTAAGCTTGTTTTTAACTAATTGCTCAGTACATAACTTATTTCTCTATTTTAATCTACTTAAGTATGTTAGCAATAATTTAAACATCTCTCCTTTTTCGGAATGATCTTCCCTGGTGGCTCAGATGGTAAAAGTGTTATATAAATTTGTATTACTTTACTCCCCAAATTACTTTTAGATACTCTTATTCTTATATATATATATTGGTCAATTTAAATTTAGTGTATTTTGAGACTATGAAAATAATTTTAAAGCTTATTTATATGGATGATGATGCATGCAAGTTGACATAGACTTATTTAAATTAAATATAAATCACAAATAGAATAAAGGTAAATTCAGCAGATTTTAACCAATTTTACAGCACTAAATATGTTCCCTATCAAACTCATTAACAGACCAAACAATTATTAGAGTTTCTGATAAAGTTTTGTGAAGTCTCTTTTTTTGTAGTGGCAATTCAAAGGTACAGACCTTTAGACTGAGGTTTTAAATATATCCTGAATGAATTCACTATCAGAGTTATTTTAGTAAGAGTCATCAGTACAACTGACTCTTCCAGTTATAAGGTTATATGATCCAAAGTTCCAAATTAGCATAGTTCTGCAATCAGGAATCTATAGGTTCTGGTTTCCACTATTAATATAAATGTCTTAGCATACCAATGATGATTAATTCTGGCACCTGTAAAAAGTTATGGGTTGCACAGTAGTGGAGCAAGTTTTTTGCTTAGTTTTGTTTTTTCTATCCTTATTAATTTTATGAGAAATGTAGTTTTGTTCTTCAGAGGATGCACTCTAATAAAGTTCATCTAGTAGAAGTTAAGATTTCAAGATTAGGTGGATCTACACATCTAAAAAAGCAACAATAAAAGGGTCTAAGTACGTAGGAATTTTGAAACTCCTAGGTGGCATTTCGGCTCCAAAGAGCTGTGGTTTTTTATGTCTCAGTACAGAAAGAATTCAGCAACAGACAAAGTGATAGATAAGAAATGACTTGTTGGGGAGGGAGGTGGGTGGGGTCCAGGAAGGGGAACACATGTAAACCCATGGGTGATTCATGTCAATGTATGGCAAAAACTGTTACAATATTGTAAAGTAATTAGCCCCCAACTAAAATAAATAAATTTATTAAAAAAAAAAAGAAATGACTTGTTAGGATAGGACGCTTGTGAGACAAGCAGGCAAGTGAGCATTGCGCTGCCGTGAGTACTTAGTGTGTTACATTTTTATAATCAAAGGAAAAAGAAGTGGAGAAGACCACCTTTTTCCTCTTTCTACCATCATTAACTCCTCTTACATATTGGGCAAGGAAGTTTTTGACCATATGTGGTGCATCCAGGACTGTCGTGGCACTATGGAAAAATTATCTCAGGTCTCAGTCAATGAGGGTCTTTCACTTTGAAATGTCACCTTGATCTCAGAAAGGCATCTGTGAGCAGTGACTTGAAACAAGATCTTAGTTCCCTGCCCAAGAATTGAACCTCGGTAGCTTGGATGAAAACTAGGAGTCTTGGCTGTTAGTCCACCAAGGGCTAGAGGCTAGAAGTAAAATTCCCTTGGCCCTTGCCCACATTGAAAACTGTATTTTGAAAGAAGGCAAAAACTGTAAAAATAGGTGAAAAGTGAAAATGAAAGTCATTCAGCCATGTCTGACTCTGCGACCCCATGGACTATACAGTCCATGGAATTCTCCAGGCCAGAATATTCTAGTGAGTAGCTGTTCCCTTCTCCAGGCAATCACAGAGTTTATTATTACAGACACAGTCCAACAAGTGGGAGAGCACACAGAGAAACCGTTTAGTTAAGACAGAAACAAGACAGAGATACACACCCACATAGAAAAGGTGTGAGCGTCCTCAGTAATGAGGAGGAGCGTGATAAAGAGGTGATTAAATTCATTTATATAGGGTAGGTCTTCCAGATCTTTGTGTAGCTTTAGCCGATTATCTGGTTTCTTTTTCTGCACTTGATCTGCCCTAGAGCCCTCCCCAACACGCATGCACAACTTTTTTCAAGATGGATTCCAGCCCAGAGGTCTATAGGGGGCCTAGTAATCACTTATTCTAGGGTGGTGCCACCTTCTTTTTGACCCCCAAGGAGCCTTTCTGCACATATGCAGTTTCTATCTTGCTCCAAGGATAGAAAAAATATGTGAACTCTTGATCTTTTACTCAAACAGGGTTTAGCCTCTCTCTGTCCCTGCCATAACTGTTATCTTAAAGTGTCCACAGGAGGAAAGTCCAGGTTACTCTGTTCCTGTTGTTATTTCCATCTCAAAGCGCACACAGAAGGCTGGTGGTAAATATCTAGCCTAAAGCCCATCTGCCTCCTTAGAAATATTAACAAGAGGCTAGTTGTAAATGCCTAGCCTGGAGCCCATCTATCTCCTGCCTCAACCTTTCTATAAATTATTGTTTTTTTGTGTGTGCAGAGAACATATCTTAGGGATATTAACTTGCTGACATCACTGGCAGGTTGTAGGCCTTATTTTTCCACTAGCGTTTTATTGTCTTGAGGCATAACTCGTGCCTCCACTGCATGGCTTTTTTACTAAGCAAGTTAGCTTCGCTTTGTTGTCAGTCTGGCTTTGATGCTAAGCGACTTGATTTGCTTTATGAATCAAGCAAGCTCACACATTGTTTCAGGAGTTTTCCATTACTTTCTTGGGTGATCATTAACTTACTGTGGTCTCCCAAAGCCCCCTAAAGTTTACTCTTTACCTGCAATCCCCTAGTTGGATTTCTGAACTAACTATTTGACTGTCCTACTCTATCCAACTCAATTTGGTGTGAAGAAAGTCCTCTAATAAATGCTAGATGTATGCCCTGCTTATTTAACTTATATGCAGAGTACATCATGAGAAACGCTGGGCTGGAGGAAGCACAAACTGGAATCAAGATTGCTGGGAGAAATATCAATAACCTCAGATATGCAGAAGACAACACCCTTATGGCAGAAATTGAAGAACTAAAGAGCCTCTGGATGAAAGTGAAAGTGGAGAATGAAAAAGTTGGCTTAAAGCTCAACATTCAGAAAACTAAGATCATGGCATCCGGTCTCATCACTTCATGGCATTTAGATGGGGAAACAGTGGAAACAATGTCAGACTTTATTTTGGGGGGGCTCCAAAATCACTGCAGATGGTGATTGCAGCCATGAAATTAAAAGACGTTTACTCCTTGGAAGGAAGGTTATGACCAACCTAGACAGCATATTAAAAGCAGAGACATTACTTTGCCAACAAAGGCCCATCTAGTCAAGGCTGTGGTTTTTCCAGTGGTCATGTATGGATGTGAGAGTTGGACTATGAAGAAAGCTGAGCGCCACAGAATTGATGCTTTTGAACTGTGGTGTTGGAGAACTCTTGAGGATCCCTTGGACTGCAAGGAGATCCAACCAGTCCATCCTAAAGGAGATCAGTCCTGGGTGTTCATTGGAAGGACTGATATTGAAGCTGAAACTCCAATACTTTGGCTACCTCATGCGAAGAGTTGACTCATTGGAAAAGACCCTGATGCTGGGAAGGATTGGGGGCAGGAGGAGAAAGGGACGACAGAGGATGAGATAGTTGGATGACATCACCGACTCGATGGACATGGGTTTGGGTGGACTTAGGGAGTTAGTGATGGACAGGGAGGCCTGGCGTGCTGCGGTTCATGGGGTCACAAAGAGTCAGACACAACTGAGCAACTGAACTGAACTGATGCTTCATATATAGAGAGCAATGACAGCAAATGTAAACCATCATCAGACAATAGAGAAAAGAAATGCACAAAATGCCTCAAAACCAGGAAGCCTGACACATACTACTACCAAGTGCTGGTTCTGTAGGCATATTCCTACATATTCCTATCAAGTCACCAGCTTCAACAGTAGAGCCCTCCAGATATCTCATTGAGCCCAATTTCAAATCATCAGTCTCACTGTAATCAGTAAACAAAGCTGACAGGCTAGTACAAGCGCCCACATACCTCCTCAGATACATTGTCACAAAGCAAAACTATTAATCAATGTTTCATACTTTGACCAGAGGACAGTGTCATACATGTGTATTTCTTATTTCACTAAGAAAGCTAAGACTAATTCCAGATCTCCTGAAATTAATTTTTACAGGATAGTTGACCTGCTATTGAATGCTTTGCCTTGGAAGCGAACAGAGATCATTCTGTCATTTTTGAGATTGCATCCAAGTACTGCATTTCGGACTCTTTTGTTGACCATGATGGCTACTCCATTTCTTCTAAGGGATTCTTGCCCACAGTAGTAGATATAATGGTCATCTGTGTTAAATTCACCCATTCCAGTCCATCTTAGTTCGCTGATTCCTAGAATGTCAATGTTCACTCTTGCCATCTCCTGTTTGACCACTTCCAATTTGCCTTGAATCATGGACCTAACATTCCAGGTTCCTATGCAATATTGCTCTTTACAGCATCGGACTTTGCGTCTATCACCAGTCACATCCACAGTTGGGTATCGTTTTTGCTTTGGCTCCATCCCATCATTCTTTCTGGAGTTATTTCTCCACTGATCTCCATTAGCATATTGGGCACCTACTGACCTGGGGAGTTCATCTTTCAGTGTCCTATCCTTTTGCCTTTTCATACTGTTCATGGGGTTCTCAAGGCAAGAATACTGAAGTGGTTTGCCATGCCCTTCTCCAGTGGACCACAATCTGTCAGACCACTCCACCATGACCCATCAGTCTTGGGTGGCCCCACATGGCATGGCTTAGTTTCATTGAGATAGACAAGGCTGTGGTCCGTGTGATCAGATTAGCTAGTTTTCTGTAGTTTTAGTTTTAGTGTGTCTGCCCTCTGATGCCCTCTCACAACACTTACCGTCTTTCTTGGGTTTCTCTTACCTTGGGCCTTGGGTAATTCCTCTTGCCATTCAATACCATGGTAATCCAAGTCTATGCCCCGACCAGTAACGCCAAAGAAGCTGAAGTTGAACGATTCTATGAAGACCTACAAGACCTTCTAGAACTAACACCCAAAAAAGATGTCCTTTTTATTATAGGGGACTGGAATGCAAAAGTAGGAAGTCAAGAAACACCTGGCGTAACAGGCAGGTTTGGCCTTGGAGTACAGAATGAAGCAGGGAAAAGACTAATAGAGTTTTGCCACAAGAATGCACTGGTAATAGCAAACACCCTATTCCAAAAACACAAGAGAAGACTCTACCCGTGGACATCACCAGATGGTCAACACCGAAATCAGACTGATTATATTCTTTGCAGCCAAAGATGGAGAAGCTCTATACAGTCAGCAAAAACAAGACCGGGAGCTGACTGTGGCTCAGATGATGAACTGCTTATTGCCAAATTCAGACTTAAATTGAAGAAAGTAGGGAAAACCACTAGACCATTCAAGTATGACCTAGATCAAATCCCTTATGAGTATACAGTGGAAGTGACAAATAGATTTAAGGGACTAGATCTGATAGACAGAGTGCCTGATGAACTATGGACAGAGGTTCGTGACATTCTACAGGAGACAGGGATCAAGAAAATCCCCATGGAAAAGAAATGCAAAAAAGCAATGGCTGTCTGAGGAGGCCTTACAGATAGCTGGGAAGAGAAGAGAAGCGAAAAGCAAAGGAGAAAAGGAAAGATATTCTCATCTGAATGCAGAGGTCCAAAGAATAGCAAGGAGAGATAAGAAAGCCTTCCTCAGCGATCAGTGCAAACAAATAAGGAAAACAACAGATTGGGAAAGACTAGAGACCTCTTCAAGAAAATTAGAGATACCAAAGGAACATTTCATGCAAAGAGAGGCTCGATAAAGGACAGAAATGGTATGGACCTAACAGAAGCAGAAGATATTAAGAAGAGGTGGCAAGAATACACAGAAGAACTGTACAAAAAAGATCTTCACGACACAGATAATCACGATGGTGTGATCACTCACCTAGAGCCAGACATCCTGGAATGTGAAGTTAAGTGGGCCTTAGAAAGCATCACTACGAACAAAGCTAGTGGAGGTGATGGAATTCCAGTTGAGCTATTTCAAATTCTCAAAGGTGATGCTGTGAAAGTGCTGCCTCGATATGCCAGCAAATTTGGAAAACTCAGCAGTGGCCACAGGACTGGAAAAGGTCCGTTTTCTTTCCAATCCCAAAGAAAGGCAATGCCAAAGAATGCTCAAACTACCGCACAATTGCACTCATCTCACATGCTAGCAAAGTAATGCTCAAAATTCGCCAAGCCAGGCTTCAGCAATATGTGAACCGTGAACTTCCAGATGTTCAAGCTGGTTTTAGAAAAGGCAGAGGAACCAGAGATCAAATTGCCAATATCCGCTGGATCATCGAAAAAGCAAGAGAGTTCCAGAAAAACATCTATTTCTGCTTTATTGACTATGCCAAAGCCTTTGACTGTGTGGATCACAATAAACTGTGGAAAATTCTTAAAGAGATGGGAATACCAGACCATCTGACCTGTCTCTTGAGAAACCTGTATGCAGGTCAGGAAGCAACAGTTCGAACTGGACATGGAACAACAGACTGGTTCCAAATAGGAAAAGGAGTCTGTCAAGGCTGTATATTGTCACCCTGCTTATTTAACTTATATGCAGAGTACATCATGAGAAACGCTGGGCTGGAAGAAACACAAGCTGGAATCAAGATTGCCGGGAGAAATATCAATAACCTCAGATATGCGGATGACACCACCCTTATGGCAGAAAGTGAAGAAGAACTAAAGAGCCTCTTGATGAAGGTGAAGGAGGAGAGTGAAAAAGTTGGCTTAAAGCTCAATGTTCAGAAAACTAAGATCATGGCATCTGGTCCCATCACTCCATGGGAAATAGATGGGGAAACAGTGGAAACAGTGTCAGACTTTACTTTTTTGGGCTCCAGAATCACTGCTGATGGTGACTGCATCCACGAAATTAAAAGACGCTTACTCCTTGGAAGGAAGGTTATGGCCAACCTAGATAGCATGTTTAAAAGCAGAGACATTACTTTGCCAACAAAAGTCCGTCTAGTCAAGACTATGGTTTTTCCAGTGGTCATGTATGGATGTGAAAGTTGGACGGTGAAGAAAGCTGAGCACCGAAGAATTGATGCTTTTGAACTGTGGTGTTGGAGAAGACTCTTGAGAGTTTCTTGGACTGCAAGGAGATCCAATCAATCCATCCTAAAAGAGATCAATCCTGGGTGTTCATTGGAAGGTCTGATGTTGAAGCTGAAGTTCCAATACTTTGGCCACCTCATGCGAAGGGTTGACTCATTGGAAAAGACCCTAATGCTGGGTAGGATCGGGGGCGGGAGGAGAAAGGGACGACAGAGGATGAGATTGTTGGATGGCATCACCGACTCGATGGACATGGGTTTGGGTAGACTCCGGGAGTTGGTGATGGACAGAGAGGCCTGGCGTGCTGCAATTCATGGGGTCGCAGAGAGTTGGACACGACTGAGCGACTGAACTGAACTGAACTGACTGACCTGCTAACTGACAGTCAAGGCCTTCTTATGACAAAATGCTCATTCTTCGATTGTCAACAGTAGTTGCCTATTACATCATATATAGTCCAGTAATCAAAAGCTACATACAGATTACAAATATTTGTAATACCCAAATGTTTGGGTTTGGTATGGAAGTATATAGCTAAAGCACACAGTAGTACCAGTATAAACTTTTCATATTTCTGTACCAACTGTAGTTTTTCACCTCCTTGATAAATAGCTTTCTGTACTTCATTATGTATATTTGCTGAATGAATAGGAAAACAATCTACCATTTACCATTAATCAAGTCTAAGTCTTCCTCAAGCCAGTTCTCCTCTATATGGAAAATACCCTGAGGGGGCTTTAACTCAGTCTCCCAGTACATATTTCAAGTATTTCCCAAATTCAGGTGTTTGAAAAACTTACCATATCTGTCTCCAGCTTAAACCACCAAGATCTATGCAAAGAATGTTAACTTTCAAAGCAAAAGTCCTAAGCTGGGTTTTTAATTCTCTCTGGCTGCATAAGCCAGATTGACTTAACTGGTTAGTCTGGTTGCAAACCATCATCAGTAAAGAAACTAAGTTTAGGGGATTTCCAGGAGTAGTTTAGAAATTTAAATAAATCATCATAAATTCCACTACCTTTACCTGAGCCAAGGGTCAGAAACCAGACATTCAGGATTCCCCAGGATATAATGTCTCCAACCCACCTGTAACTAAAATCTGTCTCAGATAATTATGGTAATAAATACTAATATTATCATATCGTGAAATTAAAAGATGCTCTAAAGAGACTTTATTTTCTTGGGCTTCAAAATCACTGCAGATGGTGACTGCAGCCATGAAATTAAAAGACGCATGCTCCTTGGAAGAAAAGCTATAGCCAACTTAGACAGCATATTAAAAAGTAGAGATATTACTTTGCCAACAAATGTCTGTCTAGTCAAGGCTATGGTTTTTCCAGTAGGCATGTATGGATGTGAGAGTTGGACTATAAAGAAAGCTGAGCACCAAAGAATTGATGCTTTTGAACTGTGATGTTGGAGAAGACTCCTGAGAGTCCCTTGGACTGCAAGGAGATCCAACCAGTCCATCCTAAAGGAAATCAGCCCTGAATATTCATTGGAAAGACTGATGTTGAAGCCAAAACTCCAATACTTTGGCCACCTGATGTGAAGAGCTGACTCATTTGAAAAGACCCTGATGTTGGGAAAGATTGAAGGCAGGAGGAGAAGGTGATGACAGAGGATGAGATGGTTGGATCTCACCGACTCAATGGACATAAGTTTGAGTAAACTCCAGGAGTTGGTGATGGACAGGGAGGCCTGGCGTGCTGCAGTCCATGGGGTCGCAAAGAGTCAGACATGACTGAGCGACTGAACTGAACTGAACAGATTATCACATCATACATATAGTACCAGTATTATAATTGTGGAAGCTAATAGGTAAAAGATAGGACATCAGAAGTAGAGAACTCACAATAGGTTTTTTAGCTGTTGTCTCATTCCTATTGTTTTTGCTTTACATAGTGAATTAGTTACAAAATCAGCAATAATGTTCAAGTCTTCTGAATCATAGTTATTCTCCATTTTATCTTGATGCCTTGCAGCATAAATGTGAATTTCCTCGGATTTGAAAAGTGTAACTCATTTAGGAAACAGATAGTCTGTATATCATGCAAATAAAACAATTCTAGAAATGCCATCTAGAAATGATAGTATAAAAATTTTCTGATGTGAATTAATTAGCTCTATTTACTGTTTATCTATAATCCAAAGTTAAACATCATTTAAAATGAACATGTATTTCAATAAATAATGTACCCAAACAGGTATTATAATTAAAACTCTCAATAAACTTCAGAATTGAAATTCTTCCATATTCCAGCTAGACCAGCTTCTCCTCCTATCCCACCTGATAACTCCAGAATTGGAGAGACATAGGGGAGAAGATGGGAATGATAATGGAGTCTTTCTTAAGTCAAGTTCTCTCATCTGCAATTCCAATGTAAAGGAGATATAAGGTTCACCTGGAAATTTATGACTCCTCCTTCAACTTATGGTCCAAATAGATTCTCTTGATTAGGCCCTTCTCTGTCCTCTAATTTTTGTTGTTTAGTCGCTAAGTCGTGTTCGGCTCTTTGCGACCTCTTGGACTGCAGCACACCAGGCTTCCTTGTTCTTCACTCTCTCCCGGAGCTTACTCAAACACTCATTGAGTAGATGATGCCATCCAACCATCTCATCCTCTGTTATCCCCTTATCCTCCTGTCTTCAATCTTTCCCAGCATCAGGGTCTTTCCCAATGAGTCAGCTCTTCGTATCAGGTGGCCAAAGTATTGAAGCTTCCACATCAATCCTTCCAATGAATATTCAGGGTTGATTTCCTTTAGGATTGACTGGTTGGATCTTCTTACTCTCCAAGGGACTCTCAAGAGTCTTCTCCAACTCCACAGTTCAAAAGCACCAATTCTTCAGCACTCAGCTTTCTTTCTGGTCCAATTCTCACATCCATACATGACTACTGGAAAAACCATAGTTTTGACTCTACAGACCTTTATCAGCAAAGTGATGTCTCTGCTTTTCAATACTCTGTATAAGTTTGCCATAGCTTTCCTTCAAAGTGGCTTTTAATTTCATGACTGCAGTAGCATCTGCAGTGATTTTGGAGCCCAAGAAAATAAAATCTGCCATTGTTTCCCCATGTATTTGCCATGAAGTGATGGGGCCAGATGCCATGATCTTTGTGTTTTGAATGTTGAGTTTTAAGCCAGCTTTTTCACTCTCCTCTTTCACCTTCATCAAGAGATTCTTTAGATCCTCTTCAATTTCTGCCATTAGGGTGGTATCACCTACATATCTGAGATTGTTGATATTTCTCCCAGCAATCTTGATTCCAGCTTGGGATTCATGCAGCCTGGCATTTCCCATGATACACTCTGCACATAAGTTAAATAAGCAGGGTGACAATACACAGCCTTGATGTACCCTTTTCCAGTTTTGAAACAGTATGTTGTTCCATGTCCAGTTCTAAGTGTTGCTTCTTGACTTTCTCTAATAGACCATGATAAACCCAGCCCTTTGATCAGCCATTAGTAAAAGTCCTTTTCGAAACAACCCCAAACACTACTTCGCAGCCACCAACTCTTATTTTTCCTGAGGATAGATACAAGTTCATTTGTTCCTGAAAGATCCATATTTCAGCAATACCTATCAAATTCTCCCAGTAATCTTATGTAAGTTTTTATCATTATATCTGCAGTAAGAGGGAAGCGTGATTCCCTCACAGCAACTTTATAACTCAATCTTGAAAGCCATTTCAACTTAGCTTTTATATCATCAAATGTTTAAAAATCCAAGGGTTTTGATAGAGTTTTTGAAAACTCTTTTGCAAATACAGGTAGGTAGACAAACACATCATATATCTTTCCTATTTCTGAAGGAGGGGATGAGATGATAGGGTCCCTTTGACTAACTACAGAAGTTTCCTGTCCTCTCCAAAAACGTGCATCCTGTGTATGGACCTGATTTATACCTTCTACAGAATAGCTCAGCATCACCTGCCCTTAGAGCTTCTCCTCATTGATCTATTTCTCAGTTGATAGCCTCTCTTGGTAGTTTTACAGTCCCCACAGTCATAAAACCACAATCTTGTAACACATACCATTGTCTCAGTCTGTGCTGGGGGTGAGGTTCCCATGGCGTCTATTAAAAACATCACTAATGGAGTCATAGAAATTCCAGTGCCAAGGCAACCAAAGCAATGGAGACTCTGTCTTCTTCTAAATGCTGTCAAAAGGAGGTAGTCAACACAACTCAGAAGACTGGAGGACGTAACACTATGTAGGATGGACTTTATCTAATGGGAGACAGGAAATAGAACTGTTCACTGAGCAGTGACTTTAAACTGCCTCTTTGGAGATATTCTTCGTGAATGAGCCGATATCTGGGTTTTTCTTGGGAGTTGGAAATGCTTTTATTTGCTTTTCCTCCTTTTCCTGCTTCATTTCCCTTCCTCCCTACGTTTTCTTTATTTGAATGACATTCACCGATAAAGCAGTAGCATGAAAGTTTGCCTTGGGTTCGTTTTCCAGGAAGTTTAGACTAATGCACCTTGAAATTAGGTAATTTACTGAAAAGAATTTAGGGGATTATTGTGTGAAGAACTTGGATTGCAAATGGTCAAGAAAATATAAATGCCAGTGACACCGTGTAACAGCTATTAACATCCTATAGAACTGCAGTTCTGAGGCACACTTCATTTAATTTTGAACCAGTTGTCTATTTCAAATCTAAAGTTTTATGATTCCCCACTTTGTAAGTAGATCTATTACATTCAGAGCTTCCCTGATAGCTCAATTGGTAAATAATACGCCTGCAATGCAGGAGACCCCAGTTAGATTCCTGGGTCAGGAAGATCTGCTGAAGAAGGGATAGGCTACCCACTCCAGTATTCTGGGGCTCAGCTGGTAAAGAATCCGCCTGCAATGCGGGAGACCTGGGTAGGATCTCTGAGTTGGGAAGACTCCCTGGAGAAGGGAGAGGCTACCCACTCCAGTATTCTGGCCTGGAGAATTCCGTGGACAGTCCATGGGTTTGTAAAGAGTCGGACATAACTGAGCAACTTTCACTTCACTTCACTATTACATTCAGAGATGCTGTAAATTCAGTCATTCAACCTATAATTTCCAAGAAGTCATGATTCTGACTTTGAAAAGAAAGATATTAAGCAGTAACAAAATTAACAACTTTTTGCACAAAGATATGTGTGTAGCAAGAATCACCCACAATGACTTCCATTTATTTTGACCTCATATCACCAGAGCACTGAGCCAGTAACAGCTCGATGTCAGAAAGATGAGCTGACCCAGAGGAAGCAAAGCACTGACATTGGCATCCAAATTGTTATGTATTGAAACAGCATCTCATCTTGCACCTGGCACACTGGCTCTTCTTGCTGACACTGAAACTACAAACTGCCACTTGGCATTATCTAACAAAGTCTAGAAGGATAAAGGTTCAATATAGAATGTACTGTAATCAAGGCCAGCCTATAATTATGGGAACAGTTCTCTGAATTTACACTGACACTGAAATGACAGTCCCTGTATTCATTCAATAACCGTACTCTTAAGAACTTAACAGCAAATACCAAAATGACTTCTTTACATTAATAACATCAATTTAGTGAAGTTAAAATTTTTGAGCAGTGTTGAACTACTAATTATAACTCAATCGATGTAAGAAGAAAAATCATAAATATTAATATGTCATAAGCACAATAATAATACCCTCAATGTGTTATTTTATTATTGTTACCAAATAATCAAAATAATTTGTATAATTATAATAAGAATAGATAACATTTGTAACTTATTTTTGCATATCTCTTACTAAGGTACTCCGTCTTCATTACTGCTATAACATATTGTGTCTTCCACTGCCTCCCCATAATTCATATTTTTCACTGTTACTTTTAAAAGCAATATTTGGAGAGAAATTTATAATGTTCATAGTCATCAGATATGATTAATGAAATAGAAAACTCCTCATATTTTGATAAGTAAAACTGGAGAGCCATAAATCTAAACTATACCACATTGTGTTAAAAACTCACCTCTTAATTTCTTCTGTCCTTTCCTTATGCTGTTTGTAGGAATATTTTTATTGTTCATATTACTTCTAAAAGTACTATATACTCAGTAATTCTGTTTCTTTAAATAATATTGTGATTTAACATTTAAGCATTACCCTTTAGTCATGCATTTTTATATTGGAATTATTTTCAAATCTTGATATTGCTGTTGATCATTAATTTGGAGTTGCATAACTCATTAATTTGTAGTAAGGTGTTATAAATTCATTCTACTACTTGGTGAATACTAAGGGCACAACAGGAATTAGAATCAAGACTAAAATTAAGTAGTGGCAAAATGACCAATAGTTAAAACCAATGACCATCATGTTGATAGATGGTGGTTAATTGAGTACTGCAGAGCCACAATATAAAGTAAGAAGGATTGCTTTGCCAGCAACAGCTTACACGGAGATGAAATGACTTCAAATATAAAGGCTCCATGATAGAAATTAATGTTTCCTTTGGTATGTGAAAGTGAAAGTCACTCAGTCATGTCCTACTCTTTGCAACTCCATGGACTTCACAGTCCATGGAATTCTCCAGGTCAGAATACTGGAGTGTGTAGCCTTTCCCTTCTCCAGGGGATCGTCTCAACCCAGGGATCGAACCCAGGTCTCCACATCGCAGGCAGATTCTTTACCAGCTGAGCCACAAGGAAAGCCCTGCAAAAGGTCTAATAATGTACCTTCAAAAGGACACGTGAAAAGAATTTACTTTTATGACCGTCTCTCCTTTATGCTTTTCTTCATTATGCTTATACTCAATATCTCCCAGGAACCTCTTTCAAAACACATGTGAGTAAATTTAACCCACAATGCAAGTAGATCTAGTGGACCCTAAGCATATGTGTATTTTAAGAAAGGCCCCCAAATGCCAAACACAGTCAAGAATATTGTGTTTATTATCTCCATTTGTTGACATTTAACCCACACAGAAGCCTGAGAGACAGGTATTATGAACCTCACTTTCCATAAGAGGGAGAAGGAGACTCGAAAATGTAATTAATAAGGAAACCCATCTAGTTATTCTGCTTATAATCACTATGCTCTACTACACTTGCTGCTTAGTAATGTTTTATGTAAAATCAACCAATGTTCTCCACCACTGTCATTTCATACTCAGAAAAACAGAGTTCCATGGGAAGCACATGCCACATGAAATATAGAATTCCCAAAGGAAGCAGACTGTCGCACCTGAACAGCAGAAGTCTCACACAAAGTTGACAGCTAGGCCTATTCCGGTATGTCTGTGCTACATTCCTATCGCCTCCTCTTCCCACTCTGCCCTCCTGGCACTTATGCTTGTGTGAGTGCGACACACCTGATCACAGAGGGTGGACATCCCCTCTTGCCCCTCCCCGTTGCTGTTGTTCCTTCACTAAGTCATGTCCAAGTCTGTGTGACACCATGGACTATAGCCCACCAGATTCCTCTGTCCATGGGATTCTCGAGGCAAGAATACTGGAGTAGGTTGCCATTCCTTCTCCAGAGGATCTGGAGGGATTGAACCCGTATCTCCTGCATTGCAGGCAGATGCTTTACCACTGAGCCACCTGAGGAGCCTTACCTTCAGGATTTGGTGTCAACTTTGTGCCAATTTACTTTCCCTTAGAGTGGAAGAAACTATGATTTATGTTATATTTTAAAATTCTTTGCTTTGTATGTTTTCTCCCAGAACAAATACAAAAATATCACTATTGTACCCTCAGGTTTTAAGGGGAGAGTCCAGCAGATGTAAAACGCATTTATTGTTAGCAAAGAGATGGCCTTAATTGGTTTTATTCTCATTTAAGAAGTCCATTTCTGCCCATCTTAGCTACTCAACTTAACTTTTAATTCCACACTTTGTTGCCTTTATTTTTGCTGTTCTGATCACTTGGACTGTTCGGCTATCTTTGTTATGCTTGGTTAATAGATATTTACTTTGGCAAGGCAGTCTTTGCTTCAAACAGCTATCCTTCCTGATTTAGCTGATATACTCTATTTCACTTAATATTCCAAGAAAAACTGATATGGGGAACTAGAAAGCAAAGAATCCCTATATCAACAATCAGCCCTTATAATTAATGCCTATGATCTAGAAGACAACAATTTAGACCTTGATATTCAACCACTTTTAATGGCAAAGTGTCTTCATTAATAACAGAATATATTAATATCTAACAGAACATTAGTCAGTGATTAATCAATAAACAGCTAAATTAAAGGAAAAAACTCTTTGTAGCTGATTACTTTTTCAACTTATAAAAGGTTTGTTTTTATTAAATTTCCCTGTGTTATATTCCCCTGACCAAAGCATAAGTTTTTAGTAGGTATTCCCAAATCTCAAATATTATAATACAGAAATTTTAATTTTGTCTCAGAAGTTTTAGTAAAACATTGCATTCTCAGAAGTTGTTACCATAGAAATACATTACTCAATATTGTGTGGTT
Organism: Giraffa tippelskirchi; assembly: GCF_054371585.1. Classification (NCBI taxonomy): domain Eukaryota; kingdom Metazoa; phylum Chordata; class Mammalia; order Artiodactyla; family Giraffidae; genus Giraffa; species Giraffa tippelskirchi. The sequence continues at coordinate 71,606,415 of NC_137277.1, forward strand.
TCAACTGAGCTTCAGAAACAATTTCACTGTTCAGACCAAAAAAAAAGCAGATTTGTTCCTTCAAATAATGCATTTTTCTTCTAATTCTGCTGCATACACTCAGAGTTGTGAGGCCATTTTTTTCTAGTATCCTTAGAACCTGCACCTACATTATAAATTAAGGACTGCTTTAGTCGTTTTAGAGATTCTCTGTGGAGAATAACAACTAGATTTCTCTGTATTTGCCCAGCAGTTCAAAGGAAAAAGCAAATTAAATAGAAAAATAAAATAGTTTTTCTTATTCTCCAAATGATGTTTCTAAGAATCTTAGAAAGTTCTAGTAGTTGGAGTGTACAAAAGGATACATTGCAACATAAAAGTATCTCTGATGTTATTGGAATTTTTTTATCTATTTGTGGAGGGTGACAGTGACAACAATAGACATTAAGTGCCCACTGAGTGCCATTGTATGTACTAGGGACTATGTAAGATGCTCAGGAATCAGTTATGAGAGAAAGCTGACAGCCTCTGGATTTAATGACATCACAGCCTTAAACGGCGGCCCAGTGGTAAAAGAATCCACCTGCCAATGCAAGACCCCACTCCAGTACTCTTGCCTGGAAAATCCCATGGACGGAGGAGCCTGGTAGGTTGCAGTCCATGGGGTCGCTAAGAGTCGGACACGACTGAGCGACTTCACTGTCTCTTTTCACTTTCGTGCATTGGAGAAGGCAATGGCAACCCACTCCAGTGTTCTTGCCTGGAGAATCCCAGGGACGGGGGAGCCTGGTGGGCTGCCGCCTATGGGGTCGCACGGAGTCGGACACTACTGAAGCGACTTAGCAGCAGCAGCAGCAGCCAATGCAAGAGATGCAAGAGACGTGTGTTGGATCCCTGGGCTGGGAAGATTCCCTGGAGCAGGAAATGGCAACCCACTCCAGTGAATTTTTCTAACATCATTATCAGTCTTTAGTGGGGCAAGAGGGACATGAAGGGTGTAGATGGTGTGGTGGGAGCCCCAGTGAACCTCCAGACAAGCTCAGCAAAGATATGAATGTGGGACCACTCCTAGAACGGAAGCTGCCAGTTTCACAGCGCCCACACTTTGTTTTGTTGTTTTTTAAAATATTTTTGGAGAAGGCAATAGCAACCCAAAAATTCACTCCAGTATTTTTGTCTGAAGAATCCCATGGACAGAGAAGCCTGACGAGCTACTATAGTCCATGGGGTCGCAAAGAGTCGGACACGATTGGCACGCCCACAGCCTTAAACATCCAAGGTACTCTTATTAGATGATCTCAGATATAAAAACTCACGAAGCAGTCAAATAGTTCCCCAACTTACCCAACTACGTAGCTTTAAGAGTTCACTTGTTTCCCAAAGTAAAATATGTTGTTGGCTGTTCCCAAAACATCTATTAAAATTTTGAAAACCAGGATTTTCGCCATTTTAATGTAAGGGTATTACTAAATACACATACACACATTTCTTTTTAAATTCTATTTTGTGTTTAGAAAAGGAGACTAAATGTCCTAAATTAGGAATACCTGACAAGAGAGAAAATAAATGGAAGTAATAATCATTCATTATTAACATGAGGGCTACTCTTCACTCTCATTCTTACAAAGATTCCATTGTCTTGAAAGTGAAAGTGAAAGTGAAGTGGCTCAGTTGTATCTGACTCTTTGCGACCCCATGGACTGTAGCCTACCAGGTTCCTCTGTCCATGGGATTTTCCAGGCAAGAGTACTGGAGTGGGGTGCCATTTTATTACTCCCCGAACAGTTATTCTTACTGACGTGACACTGCATTTGCATTTATCACAATTCAAAGCTGGGGGATAATTCATCTACTCTGATAAATTGTATCAGGAAGCTACAGGGATCTTACTGATAAAAGAGATATCACTCTTAGATTAAGTATTATGGCTGTTGTGAACAAATAAACATTGCTGAAACCTTGCAGCTTCTGACTCTGTCTCTTATAATAATCATAATTGCAATTCTCAGTTTTGTATATCAATTCATAAAACATAGCTAGTCTTTTTTTAATCTTATTTTTTTAAGATATTGATAGCTTGTTAGCTAGTAAGATATAAATATACCAAGTTTTTTTTGAGACAACTTCACTTTAGAGGAATAAATTTGTTTTATAATTGTGTAAATCCAAGTCTCTGCCCCGACCAGTAACGCCGAAGAAGCTGAAGTTGAACGGTTCTATGAAGACCTACAAGACCTTCTAGAACTAACACCCAAAAAAGATGTCCTTTTCATTATAGGGGACTAGAATACAAAAGTAGGAATTCAAGAAACACCTGGCGTAACAGGCAAGTTTGGCCTTGGAGTACAGAATGAAGCAGGGCAAAGGCTAATAGAGTTTTGCCATGAGAATGCACTGGTCATAGCAAACACCCTCTTCCAACAACACAAGAGAAGACTCTACACGTGGACATCACCAGATGGTCAACACCGAAATCAGATTGATTATATTCTTTGCAGCCAAAGATGGAGAAGCTCTATACAGTCAGCAAAAACAAGACCAGGAGCAGACTGTGGCTCAGATCATGAACTGCTTATTGCCAAATTCAGACTTAAATTGAAGAAAGTAGGGAAAACCACTAGACCATTCAAGTATGACCTAGATCAAATCCCTTATGAGTATACAGTGGAAGTGACAAATAGATTTAAGGGACTAGACCTGATAGACAGAGTGCCTGATGAACAATGGACAGAGGTTCGTGACATTGTACAGGAGACAGGGATCAAGAAAATCCCCATGGAAAAGAAAAGCAAAAAAGCAAAATGGCTGTCTGAGGAGGCCTTACAGATAGCTGGGAAGAGAAGAGAAGCGAAAAGCAAAGGAGAAAAGGAAAGATATTCTCATCTGAATGCAGAGTTCCAAAGAATAGCAAGGAGAGATAAGAAAGCCTTCCTCAGCGATCAGTGCAAATAGAGGAAAACAACAGATTGGGAAAGACTAGAGATCTCTTCAAGAAAATTAGAGATACCAAAGGAAAATTTCATGCAAAGATAGGCTCAATAAAGGACAGAAATGGTATGGACCTAACAGAAGCAGAAGATATTAAGAAGAGGTGGCAAGAATACACAGAAGAACTGTACAAAAAAGATCTTCATGACCCAGATAATCACGATGGTGTGATCACTCACCGAGAGCCAGACATCCTGGAATGTGAAGTTAAGTGGGCCTTAGAAAGCATCACTACAAACAAAGCTAGTGGAGGTGATGGAGTTCCAGTTGAGCTATTTCAAATCCTCAAAGGTGATGCTGTGAAAGTGCTGCACTCGATATGCCAGCAAATTTGGAAAACTCAGCAGTGGCCACAGGACTGGAAAAGGTCAGTTTTCATTCCAATCCCAAAGAAAGGCAATGCCAAAGAATGCTCAAACTACCGCACAATTGCACTCATCTCACATGCTAGCAAAGTAATGCTCAAAATTCTCCAAGCCAGGCTTCAGCAATATGTGAACCGTGAACTTCCAGATGTTCAAGCTGGTTTTAGAAAAGGCAGAGGAACCAGAGATCAAATTGCCAATATCCGCTGGATCATCGAAAAAGCAAGAGAGTTCCAGAAAAACATCTATTTCTGCTTTATTGACTATGCCAAAGCCTTTGACTATGTGGATCACAATAAACTGTGGAAAATTCTTAAAGAGATGGGAATACCAGACCATCTGACCTGTCTCTTGAGAAACCTGTATGCAGGTCAGGAAGCAACAGTTCGAACTGGACATGGAACAACAGACTGGTTCCAAATAGGAAAAGGAGTCTGTCAAGGCTGTATATTGTCACCCTGCTTATTTAACTTATATGCAGAGTACATCATGAGAAACGCTGGGCTGGAAGAAACACAAGCTGGAATCAAGATTGCCGGGAGAAATATCAATAACCTCAGATATGCGGATGACACCACCCTTATGGCAGAAAGTGAAGAAGAACTAAAGAGCCTCTTGATGAAGGTGAAGGAGGAGAGTGAAAAAGTTGGCTTAAAGCTCAACATTCAGAAAACTAAGATCATGGCATCTGGTCCCATCACTCCATGGGAAATAGATGGGGAAACAGTGGAAACAGTGTCAGACTTTACTTTTTTGGGCTCCAGAATCACTGCTGATGGTGACTGCATCCACGAAATTAAAAGACGCTTACTCCTTGGAAGGAAGGTTATGGCCAACCTAGATAGCATGTTTAAAAGCAGAGACATTACTTTGCCAACAAAAGTCCATCTAGTCAAGGCTATGGTTTCTCCAGTGGTCATGTATGGATGTGAGAGTTGGACGGTGAAGTAAGCTGAGCGCCGAAGAATTGATGCTTTTGAACTGTGGTGTTGGAGAAGACTCTTGAGAGTTTCTTGGACTGCAAGGAGATCCAATCAATCCATCCTAAAAGAGATCAATCCTGGGTGTTCATTGGAAGGTTTGATGTTGAAGCTGAAGTTCCAATACTTTGGCCACCTCATGCGAAGGGTTGACTCATTGGAAAAGACCCTAATGCTTGGTAGGATTGGGGGTGGGAGGAGAAGGGGACGACAGAGGATGAGATGGTTGGATGGCATCACCGACTCGATGAACATGGGTTTGGGTAGACTCCGGGAGTTGGTGATGGACAGAGAGGCCTGGCGTGCTGCAATTCATGGGGTCGCAGAGAGTCGGACACGACTGAGCGACTGAACTTAACTGAAATAACTTTTGGGTTATTTAATATTTTTGTAACCCTGAAGATGTCTATACTATTAAAGAATTAAATTCTGAATCATGTAACTTCCAGGAACTCTTTGGCCAGAATTTACTGACTAAATAAAAAATCTCTAATACAATCGTGTAACTTAGTCCTCTCAGCTCATACGTGTGATTTCCAGAAAACAACTTAATCTCATCTGTGGCTCAGATGGTAAAGAATATGCCTGCAATGCCGGAGCTGTTGCTGCTGCTGCTAAGTCGCTTCAGTCGTGTCCACCTCTGAGCAACCCCGTAGACGGCAGCCCACCAGGCTCCTTTGTCCCTGGGGTTCTCCAGACGAGAATACTGGAGTGAGTTGCCATTTCCTTCTCCAATGCATGAAAGTGAAAAGTGAAAGTGAAGTCGCTCAGTCGTGTCTGCCTCTTTTCGACCCCATGGACTGTAGCCTACCAGGCTCCTCCATCCATGGGACTTTCCAGGCAAGAGTGCTAGGGTGGGTTGCCATTTCCTTCTCCAGCAATGTAGGAGACCTGGGTTCAATCCCTGGGTCCAGAAGATCCCCTGGAAAAGGAAATGGCAACCTGCTCCAGTATTTTTGCTTAGAAAATCACATGGACAAAGGAGCCTCGTTGGCTATCGTCCATGGGATAACAAAGAGTTGGACACGACTGAGCAACTGACACTTTTGCACTTTCTTCTCTTCATAATGATTCATTCAGGCAGTGTTTATCCTCTCACAGGAGTTTAAGACTTTATTTTTCTTTTTAGACCACTTACATACTACGAAGCCTTAATATTGACACAATATTCATTAAAGAGAGAGTTTTTCAAGGGCCTGTGAGAAATAAAAATGTAAAGTTCATCCACAAATCTTTGCTCTCTTATATGTAGGACACCAGAGAACTGGAGATACTAAGAATATAATTAATGTATTATTATTAATGTATAATATAATATAAAATGCATCTTGAATAATTTTCTTTATATTTGCTAAGACTCACAAAATAAATCCTTATCCAAGAAAAACAAAAATTTTCAGGTTGTAAACACCTATTCTTTTTTGTAATATATTCAGAGAAATGTTAATACAGTTTGATATTAATATACATATTGATACAGAAATATAGTATCACCTTAAGGAATTAATATTTTCATACTGCTTTTATCATGCTCAAAAATACATTAATATGGATAATCTGCAAATTTGATCCATTAATTTATTACACAAACCAAACTAATTATATACCCATTAGGTATGTGGTTCATATACTCATATGTGATAGAGAAAAGGCACAAATATGGTGAATGAATATAAATTACAATATTTTGGGGGCAAATTTAGAGATAGAATATTTTTCATTCTCTGATTTGCACTTAATTTCTATTCTGTCTATTGTACCTCGTATCTCCAACTCCATTTCTGAATGCCATTTACCAGAAACAGAGCATAATCTCTAGAGTTCCAGGAAATGTTTGAAGCCACACATGAAACAGATTTTCTTCTTCTCCTCCAAAGCCTTCGTTAGGAGATTACCACTTGCCTGTTAGGTCTATTCCACAAGGCATATTGGCCACAAGTGTGGCTACCCAAAGCAGTTTGCTTATCAGTCACTTCTGAGTATTCTTCAGGTCACTAAAAGCCATCAGAACATAATGTGGTGGAGCAATCTGGTTGTTGAAACATGACATGTTTTTTTTAATTGTTCCACTCAACATATTATGCAGATAACTATTACAGAAATCTGTATTGTGGATGGTTTTTAAAAAGAAGGTGAAAAATGCTAATATCTTTCCATAAATTAACACTGTATGTCACCAAATAAAATTTCCTTTATTAACAGAAATTCTATATAAATCTTTTACATAATGTGCTGGAAGCTAACTTATGAGTGCTCATAGAATACCACACAGCTGGATACTCCTCGAAGATCTGCTGAAGCATGTCTCCTTTAATCAAGAACATTTGGATCTTTCTTCAGAAGATTTGCAGTGATTTAAAGAATTTGACCACAGCAATTACCAAGCTCACACATCACACAGTTTCATTAAAGATCCTTTCACTACTCATTAACATCAGCCAGACATTATGTAAGCATTCTCTATGACTACTTTTTTTATGCTACATGTTTCTAGTAGATTATATTACCTGTCAGAGATTATTGTATAGATTTGGTGCTGTGTACTGTGTTAACAATGTGAGGACTCACAGGAACTTGTGTATTCCTAAACATGGCACTGATTTAATAAACTATGTGACATCATAGAGGATAGCCTTCACTTCATAAAGGATGGCCAAATATTATTCTAATTGGAACTTATTCTATAGTTTTTTTTTTTTTATCGTAAGGGAATACCATGACATTTTTCATTCATCCAAAAGTGATTATTAACTTTTTAAAGTAATATTAACAGAAAGCATTATTGTATGAGCATTATCGTATCTGTATAAACACAGATAAATTGTGTTTATAGTTTCTTTTATAGTAATTATCATTCACACACAGAAAACAACACAATTCTGTAAAGCAATTATCCTTCAATTAAAAAAATAAATTTTAAATACAGGAAAAAATCTGTTATAGAGACCTGCTTTGTGGTTGTCAATATCTAATCAGTCCTGGATTTGCAAATCTGATGGCAAAGCTGTCCATTACAAGTTTAAGGCCAAAGTTTAGACTCAACTGAATAGGGAGTCCTTCCAATGAGAAAGTTCCCACTGCCTTATGAAATTTTAACATGGACCCTGGAAGAAAGCAGGACATTTTGATCAAAACTTCCAGTAACACCATCCAAAGTGAGAATGAGGTAACATCTGAAAAGGAAATCAGGGTTGCTAAAGAAGGGGGAAATAAATACTGAACAGGCAAAATAGTAAAGAAAAAATGGACATTTCAAGGTAAAGTAAATCAGTGATTCTATCTAACATAGTTATACTTTTAGGTTCTCCATAAATATGAAAAGCCATTATACATTACTGTTTTAACAATATAGGCCCTATGGTCAGATAGACATACCTGCCTCACATCATAGATCTACCTCTTCAAGTTATATTAATAGAACTCTGGGCATATTATTTACCTACGCACCAAGCATTCCATTGTTAATTTCATAGAAGTCATCTTAAAGATTAAAAAACTATAATTCCAAACATAGTCAGCATGAACTAATTACTATTACTAGTGTGACCCACTATTATTGGAGGTAATATTTTAAAAGTTCTTTACATCAGATAAGCACCCAGTAAGTACAGCAATAGTTACAGTGAAAGTAATCATTATTATTTTTATTAACCAACAAAATACATATTGGTACTTCAAAAGGATACTTTTGCAAATAAGAAATAACTGACAGGGAACTTGCTTTGGGTAAATAAGAATTTAAGTATCATAAGTTGCATGTGCAAAAATTGTACAATCAGGGTGGAGATGACTTTGTCTTTACAGAATAACAACAATAATAACTGCTAACATTAATACAGCTACCTTTAAACATCTATTTTTATCCAGACATAATGCAGAATACCATCTAATCCTGAAAGATAATAGTAACATAGAAAATAATAATATCGAACTGCCCAACATAGTGAGCTAAAGAGGATTCAGATTTTCTGGGGCCTAAAGATTTTAATAAGATAAGCTTAAAAATAATATAAAAGTATGAATAAAAAATTAGATACAGGATATTGGAAGGATTCTCTATTAGCCACTTAGTCTGACTCTGAAAGGAAGTACTATCATTATAACACTACACTTAAGAAACATAAAACCTGCAGTGTTGAGACAGCCTGATCAAAAAAGTCTCACAGTTGGTGAATGATGATCTAGGCATCAAGCCTGATACTGTGTTTTCATTTTGCAGAGGAGAAGTCTCGGTCTCACGGAGTTTATGTAACCTGCCAGATAGCCCAGAATTATTGAGTGTTGGGGACAAGATTAAAAGCCAGATGTGTCAAACTTCAAAGGTGAAGTTGCTATTTTCTGAGGGCATTTTAGCAGAGGTTATTTTTTATATGTTTTAAATCTTTATATATCTTATTTGTAACATAAGTTTAAATCCACCAGTCATCGATTGTGTCATAGAGCATTTGATATTTCTAAACTAAAAATTCCATATTAATTTTTATCCGAAGACTTTGAGTTTTAAACAATTCCACACAATAATATAAATAACCTATTTTGGGGAGATATAGACAAACTTTGTTCCAATGTCAGAGTTCAAGAAATTGTTCTTTTTATTTGGATTAATTACCATAACTCTCCATAAACATCTTGCTCCTTGCATAGTATTTGCATATGTAAAAAAGTAAAATTGATAAGAACAATAAATTAAACACCAATGAAAGAGAATAAATGAAAAAATAAATTCATGCCAAATGTATCTTAATATATTGAAACCAGAATAAAGCTAGGCTTCAGCAATATGTGAACCAAGAAATTCCAGATGTACAAACTGGATTTAGAAAAGGCAGAGGAACTAGAGATCAAATTGCCAACATCCATTAGATCAAGGGAAAGCAAGAGAATTCTAGAAAAACATCTGCTTCATTGACTACAGTAAAGCCTTTGACTGTGTGGATCAAAACAAACTATGGAAAATTCTGAAAGACATGGGATTACCAGACCACCTTACCTGTCTCTTGAGAAACCTCTATGCAGGTCAAGAGGCAACAGTTAGAACCGGTTATGAAGCAACAGATAGTTCTAAATTGAAAAAGGAGTACATAAAGACTGTGTATTGTCACCCTGTTCATTTAACTTATATACAGAGTACATCATGAGAAATGCTGGGGTGGATGAATCGCAAACTGGAATCAGTATTGCTGGGAGAAAGATCAACAACCTCAGATATGCAGATGATACCACTCTAGTGGCAGAAAGCAAAGAGAAACTAAAGAGCTTCTTGATAAAGGTGAAAGAGGAGAGTGAAAAAGCTGGCTTAAAACTTACCATTCAGAAAACTAAGATCATGACATCTGGTCCCATCACTTCATGGCAAATACATGGGGAAAAGTGGAAACAGTGACAGATTTTATTTTAGGGGGCTCCAAAATCACTGAGGACAGTGACTGCAGCCATGAAATTAAAAGACACTGGAAGAAAAGCTATGACAAACCTAGACAACGTATTAAGAAGCAGAGGCATCACTTTGCCAACAAAGGTCTGAATAGTCAAATCTACAGTTTTCCCGGTGGTCATGTACGGATGTGAGATTTGGACCATAAAGAAGGCTAAGTGCCAAGGAATTGATCCTTTTGAACCGTAATGCTGGAGAAGACTCTTGAGAGTCCCTTGGACAGCAAGGAGATGAAACTAGTCATCCTAAAGGAAATCAGTCCTGAATATTCATTGGAAGGACTGATGCTGAAGCTGAAACTCCAATACTTTGGCCACCTGAACGAAGAGCCGACTCACTGGAAAAACCCTGATGCTTGGAAAGACTGATGGCTTCTCTTCTTTTCTCAGCTATTTGTAAGGCCTCCTCAAAAACTATTTTGCCTTTTTGCATTTCTTTTTCTGGTGGATGATCTTGATTACTGCCTCTTGTACAATGTCACGAACCTCCGTCCATGGTACTTCAGGGACTCTGTCTATTAGATCTTACCCCTTGAATCTATTTCTCACTTCCACTGTATAATTGTAAGGAATTTGATTTAGGTCATATATGAATGGTCTAGTGGTTTTCCCTACTTTCTTCAATTTAAGTCTGAGTTTGGCAATAAGGAGTTCATTATCTGAGCCATAGTCAGCTCCCAGGCTTGTTTTTGCTGACTGTATAGAGCTTCCTCCATCTTTGGCTGCAAAGAATATGATCAATCTGATCTCAGTGTTGACCATCTGGTGATGTTCATGTGTAGAGTCTTCTCTTGTGTTGTTGGAAGAGAGTGTTTGCTGTGACCAGTGCGTTCTCTTCGCAAAACTCTGTTAGCCTTTGCCCTGCTTCATTCTGTACTCCAAGGCCTAATTTGCCTGTTACTCCAGGTGTTTCTTGACTTCCTACTTTGCATTCCAGTCCCCTATAATGAAAAGGACATCTTTTTTAGGTGTCAATTCTAGAAGGTCTTATAGGTCTTCATAGAACCGTTCAACCTGTTTCTTCAGCATTACTGGGTGGGGCATAGACTTGGATTATTTTGATATTGAATGATGTGTCTTGGAAACAAACAGAGATCATTCTGTCGTTTTTGAGATTGCATCCAAGTACTGCATTTCAGACTCTTTTGTTGACTCTGAGGTCTACCCCATTTATTCTACAGGATTCTTGCCTACCGTAGTAGATATAATGGACATCTGAGTTAAATTCACTCATTCCAGGAGACAGCAATGGCAACCTACTCCAATACTCTTGCCTGGAAACTCCCATGGACAGAGGAGCCTGGTAGGCTGCAGTCCATGGGGTCGCTAAGAGTCGGGCATGACTGAGCGACTTCACTTTCACTTTTCACTCTCATGCCTTGGAGAAGAAAATGGCAACCCACTCCAGTGTTCTTGCCTAGAGAATCCTAGGGATGGAGGAGCCTCGTAGGCTGCTGTCTATGGGGTCGCACGGAGTCGGACACGACTGAAGCGACTTAGCAGCAGCAGCAGTCCATTTTGGTTCACTGATTCCTAAAATGTAGATGTTCACCTTTGCCATCTCCTGTTTGACCACTTACAATTTACCTTGATTCATGGACCTAACATTCCAGGTTCCTATGCAATATTGTTCTTTACAGCATCAGACTTCACTTCCATCACCTGTCACATCCACAAATGGGTGTTGGTTTTGCTTTGGCTCCATCTCTTCATTCCTTCTCCACTGTTCTCCAGTAGTATATTGGGCACCTACTGACCTAGGGAGTTCATCTTTCAGTGTCCTATCTTTTTGCCTTTTCATACTGTTTATAGGGTTCTCAAGGCAAGAATATGGAAGTGGTTTGCCATTTCCTTCTCCAGTGGACCACACTTTGTCAGAACTCACCATGACCTGGCTTGTCTTGGGTGACCCTATACAACATGGCTCATTGTTTCCTTGAGTTAGATAATGCTGTGGTCCATGTGATCAGTTTGATTAGTTTGATCTATGATTGTGATTTTCATTCTGTTGGCCCTCAGATGGATAAGGATAAAAGGCCTATGGACCCTCCCTGATGACAGAGACTGACTGAAGGGGAAACTGAGTCTTGTTCTGATGGATGGGACCATGTTCTATAAATCTTTAATCTAATCTTCTGTTAATGGGCGGGGCTGTGTTCCCTCCCTGTTGTTTGACCTGAGTCCAAACTATGGTGGAGGTGATGAAGATAATGGCCACCTCCTTCGAAATGTCCCATGCATGCACTGCTGCACTGAGTGCCCCTGACCCTGCAGCAGGCCACTGCTGACCCAAGCCTCCACCAGAGACTCCTGGACACTCAGGGGCAAGTCTGGGTCAGTCTCTTGTGGGGTCCCTGCTCCTTTCTCCTGGGTCCTGGTGCACACAAAGTTTTGTTTGTGCCCTCCAAGTGCCCGTTTCCCCAGTCCTGCGTAAGTTCTGGCAGCTCTGCGGTGGGGTTAATGGTGACCTCCTCCAAGAGGGCTTATGCCATACCCAGGTCTGCTGCAACCAGAGCCCCTGCCCCTGTGGCAGCCCACTGCTGACCCATACCTCCACAGGAGACACTCAAACACTCAAAGGCAGGACTGGTTCAATCTCTGTGGGGTCTCCTGATGCACACAAGGTTTTGTTTTTATCCCTCCGAGTGTCTCTGGTAGGTATGGGGTTTGATTCTAAACGCAATTTTGCCCCTCCTACTGTCTTGCTGGGGCTTCTCCTTTGCCCTTGGATGTGAGGTATCTTTTTTTGATGGGATCCAACATTCTCCTGTCGACAGTTGTTTAGCAGCAAGCTGTAATTTTGGAGTCCTCACAGGAGAAGACGAGTGCACGTCCGTCTACTCTGCTATCTTGCAATTCTGGTATACATATATAATATAAATTATACTATATTATAGTATTATAGTATAGTATATTACTGTATATTATATTATATATTATATATACAATATATTATATAGTATTATATTATATAACATTATATAATATATAAAAATATATATAAATATATAAATATATATATGTATATATTTATATAAATATATATAAATATATACACATTTATATATATGATTATATTAATATATAATTAATGTAATAATATGTATAATATATAATATATTAATATTATTATATTAAGATATAATATTGTTATAATAAATAATAATATATTATAATTAATAATTAATACTATAATATATCTTATATAATATAATATATAATATATTAATATATAATATATTATATACATATATAATCTTTTGACTGTGCCATGCAGCATCTTAGTTCCTTGTTCAGGGGTCAAACCCATACCCCCTGCATTGGTAGTGCAGACTCAACCACTAGACCCTTAGGGAAGTCCTTAGTTTTGCTGCATATTTACTCAGTCACGTCCAACTCTTTGCCACCCCATGGACTGTAGCCAAGGTAGCTCCTCTGTCCATGGGACTTTACAGGCAAGAATACTGGAGTGGGTTGCCATTTCCTCCTCCAGGGGATCTTCCTGACCCAGAGGTTGAGCCCACTTCTCCTACCACTCCTGCATCGGCAGGCAGATTCTTTGCCACTGTGCCACCTGAGAAGAAAAGGAAGTCCCTATATACCATATATTTTTGACTAAAGTAATGTATGTGTATCTTAAAACCCTTTGTGAAATAAGTCTTCTCAAAAACGTACCTAGCTCCAGATACCTTCTGTTAGTTCTCATTCCAGTATCTTCATATGGATAGAAAATTATGTAGATATGTATTTGTCTTCTTGAACTGCAGTACTTCTGCAAAGACCACCATTGGTAGATTTATAGAATTCCTTGTTCACTATTGTGTTAAACTTCACAAAATCATCACAGACCAGGGGCATATTTTATAACTAAGGAAGTGTGGCAATGAGCTCATGCCCTTGAAATTTACTTGGCCTGCCATGTGTCACATCTAGAAGAAATATACATGATAGCAATGGTAAGTTGAAGACTCAAAGTGATTCTGGAGAAATTTAAACCCTGTGCTGCCAGGATCTAGCCTACAGACTGCTAAATATGCCGTAAGCAATTGACCAGGTGGCAAATTCTCCACTGGAAGTGTGCACAGATCTGTGATTCCAAGGCAGTGACCTTCTTACTCTCCAGCTACTGGAATTTAGATATCTTTCTTCCACAGGATGTTTGTGTGTGTATGTGTGTGTGTGTGTGTGTGTGACTCAGTCGTGTCCAACTCTTTGCGACCCCATTGACTGCAGCCTGCCAGGCTCCTCTGTCCATGGAATTCTCCACCCAAGAATACTGGAATGGGTTGCCATTTCCTTCTCCACCACAGGACCTTTAGTCCTATAGATTTAGAGATACTTTTGCCCAGTGGAAGATAATTTACCTGGCCTTGGTCATGGTTCTGAAGAAAAGGAAACTGAGACCATTTCTGGCCATTTCAACCTCCTATGCTTCTGAATGGGGAGATAAAGGGGTCACCGTGCAATGCAAGCTGATCAGTGCCAATCCCTGAAGGAAATTGGGGTTGCTACTTCTCAATAGGACTAATAAGAAGTAGTTTAGCATCAAGAAGGTGCCCTCAGGTACCATTTAGTGTTTTCAGGTCTAGTATTGTTCATCTATGGAAACCTATGGGAACACAGTAGACAGAAGACTCAATTATGACTCAGTTTCAGCAGAAATGAAGGTTCAAGCATCTTTTAGGTAAAGAGTCTAATTTGGCTGAAATAGAGGATAAGAGAAATATGGAATAGTGGTGGAAAGCAGTTATAATTGTCATCTTGGACCTCATGCAAGTATAGTAGCTATCTTTAAATTATTTAATAAGTTCCTCCCCACAACATACTTTTCCCCCCTCTCTATAACTTTATATGTAAGCATCACTACAAACAAAGCTAGTGGAGGTGATGGAATTCCAGTTGAGCTATTTCAAATCCTCAAAGATGATGCTGTGAAAGTGCTGCACTCAATATGCTAGCAAATCTGGAAAACTCAGCAGTGGTCACAGGACTGGAAAAGATCAGTTTTCATTCCACTCCCAAAGAAAGGCAATGCCAAAGAATGCTCAAACTACCGCACAATTGCACTCATCTCACACGATAGTAAAGTAATGCTCAAAATTCTCCAAGCCAGGCTTCAGCAATATGTGAACCATGACATTCCAGATATTCAAGCTGGTTTTAGACAAGGCAGAGGAACCAGAGATCAAATTGCCAACATCCGCTGGATCATTGAAAAAGCAAGAGAGTTCCAGAAAAACATCTATTTCTGCTTTATTGACTATGCCAAAGTCTTTGACTGTGTGGATCACAATAAACTGTGGAAAATTCTGAAAGAGATGGGCATACCAGATCACCTGACCTGTCTCTTGAGAAACCTGTATGCAGGTCAGGAAGCAACAGTTAGAACTGGACATGGAGCAACAAACTGGTTCCAAATAGGAAAAGGAGTCTGTTAAGGCTGTATATTGTCGCCCTGCTTATTTAACTTATATGCAGAGTACATCATGAGAAACGCTGGGCTGGAGGAAGCACAAGCTGGAATCAAGATTGCCAGGAGAAATATCAATAACTTCAGATATGCAGATGACATTACCCTTATGGCAGAAAGCAAAGAAGAACTTAAGAGCTTCTTGATGAAAGTGAAAGGGGAGTGAAAACATTGGCTTAAAGCTCAACGTTCAGAAAACTAAGATCATGGCATCTAGTCCCATCACTTCATGGCAAAAAGATGGGGAAAGAGTGGAAACAGTGTCAGACTTTATTTTTTTGGGCTCCAAAATCACTGCTGATGGTGATCGCAACCATGAAATTAAAAGACGCTTACTCCTTGGAAGGAAGGTTATGACCAACCTAGAGAGCATATTAAAAAGCAGAGACATACTTTGTCAACAAAGGTCTGTCTAGTCAAGGCTATGGTTTTTCCAGTGGTCATGTATGGATGTGAGAGTTGGACTGTGAAGAAAGCTGATCGCCGAAGAATCGATGCTTTTGAACTGTGGTGTTAGAGAAGACTCTTGAGAGTCCCTTGGACTGCAAGAAGATCCAACCAGTCCATCCTAAAGGAGATCAGTCCTGGGTGTTCATTGGAAGGACTGATGTTGAAGCTGAAACTCCAATACTTTGGCCACCTCATGCAAAGAGTTGACTCATTGGAAAAGACCCTGATGCTGGGAAGGATTGAGGGCAGGATGAGAAGGGGACAACAGAGGATGAGACGGTTGGATGGCATCACCAACTCGATGGACATGGGTTTGGGTAAACTCTGGGTGTTGGTGATGGACAGGGAGGCCTGGCGTGCTGCGATTCATGGGGTCGCAAAGAGTCGAACACGAGTGAGTGACTGAACTGAACTGATAACTTTATATGAAGAACACAAGAATGCTTATGGTTTTAGGAAGGAATAAGAACTAATTAATTGCATCCTTTTATGATAAGGTAGCTGACTGGACTTCATATTTTCTCACTTTGGATTTAGAAGTTTACAGGTAGAGAGAAGACAGGATTAGGCTCTGAAGGGCAAAAAGAGTGGATGATGCAGAGTATCTTTTCTCCTACATATTCACTTCACCTAGTTTCTTCATTCTGCGCTATTTCTGCAGGAGGCTGATCTTCATGGACTACATCATTCACAGTACTTTGTGTTAGATTCACTTTTTGTGGAATCCTGGCAGGAGGTGAGAAAGAGACAGAGACAGAGACATAGAGATTAAGAAGAGAGTGGGAGGAAGAGAGAGGAGAGGAGAGAGGTATCAAGGTATGGATCTCCAAGGATCTCTTACATAAGCTGTCTTGAGCTAGTTGTGTCCTTTCCATAAAGATCACTTATCATCAGTGTGGCTCCCCTCAAGGCAGTCTGCTCTATTATGACTCTCTTCTGGATTTCAGTTTCCTCCATCCCTTTGATAATTTAGGCCTGTGGATGCTGATAGTTCAGCTACTGTTAGGTCTGGATCCCCACACTATCCTAGTACCTCCCCTGATCCCCACAAACCTTTATAATTAGTACTTTTGGGACTCTTTTCAAATTACCCAAATGTGTGTGAGCCATCTGTTTCCTGTAGGAACTCTGACCATCTACTTTCATTTGACTCTAAGAGTAGAAAACACTGAAGATAGAGGAGATTCAGGTCACAAGCATTAATACAGATGTGAACATAATAAACCAGAAAGCAGATATATAAAAATGGAAAACAGAAACCAGGGCAGAGAGGCCAACCTAGAGTACAGTACTTAACAGGTAGAAAATGAGCTATTAATTATGTAACATATAATTTTTAGTAGTCACTTTGCAATATATTGGAACAATAGATGAGCAAATTAAAAAATAGTAAGATAACAAATAAGAAAATAAAAATTTTCTGCTGAAAATAATGATTCATGTAAAAGAAAAAGACACTACAACTCAAATCACTATATGTAAAGAATAACACATAATTAACAAAAAGAGAATCAGCAACAATTGATTGTTATCCAAAGCAAAGGATCTACTATCAAGATAGTACTGAACCGAGGGTTCTTTAGTTTCTTAATGTGGACAAACCTACAAATGAATATATATTATTATATTGTCTGATATACTATTAATTTATTACTGTATTATTATTATTAACACCTTTTTTTTGTTTTCATAAGGTTCCAAATTTGTTTTGTTTTGTTTTGTCATACATTGACATGAATACACCATAGGTGTACAAGTTTTCCCCTTCCAGAACCCCCCTTCCACCTCCCTCCCCATCCCATCCCTCCGGGTCATCCCAGTGCAGCAGCCCCGAGCACCCTGTATCATGCATTGAACGTGGACTAGCGATTCGTTTCACATATGATAATTAACATGCGTCCATGCCATTCTCCTATATCATCCCGCCCTCGCCCTCTCCCATAGAGTCCATAATACTGTTCTATTTATCTGTGTCCGTCAAAATGGCTGCTATCCAAAAAACTACAAGCAATAAATGCTGGAGAGGGTGTGGAGAAAAGGGAACCCTCTTACACTGTTGGTGGGAATGCAAACTAGTACAGCCACTATGGAGAACAGTGTGGAGATTCCTCAAAAAACTGGAAATAGAACTGACATATGACCCAGCAATCCCACTGCTGGGCATACACACCAAGGAAACCAGAATTGAAAGAGACACGTGTACCCCAATGTTCATCGCAACACTGTTTATAATAGCCAGGACATGGAAGCAACCTAGATGCCCCTCAGCAGACGAATGGATAAGGAAGCTGTGGTACATACACACAATGGAATATTACTCAGCCATTAAAAAGAATACATTCGAATCAGTTCTAATGAGGTGCATGAAACTGGAGGTTTCAAATTTTAAAAAACGTATATATTGTGTTGGATAAGGTAAATAGATAAGTAAATAGTGTTTGAGCTAATAGATTTGTCACCTGAATTGAGTTGTCCTGACCACATTGTGTTTTAAGATGTATTCTAGAATGGACGTGGAAAGAAAACTGATAGAACCATCATGAAGAGTATATTTTCTTAAGACTTTTTCCTAGTGTTCAGGTATGCTGCAAGCTGCTCATAAAAGGCAAAATCTTGTTTACTGAAAAATAAACAAGCTACCTTTGCTCTATTTAATGATAAGTTTGCCTCTAATATTGAAATATTACGTTGCTTTAAGAGTTCCTGGCCAGATTCATTTTCCTATTCACTTCATTTTTTTTTGCCCTTCTGGATACATAAAACAATAATATAAAAGAAGTTATACAATTTTATTTAATACTGTGATGTTTTAGAAATTTTAAACCAAAGTATGTTTATTTTCCCTTTAAATTGGTGTATGCCCTACTGAAACTAGGAGAAGGCAATGGCACCCCACTCCAGTACTCTTGCCTGGAAAATCCCATGGATGGAGGAGCCTGGTAGGCTACAGTCCATGGGGTCGTTAAGAGTCAGACACGACAGAGTGACTTCACTTTCACTTTCCCCTTTCATGCACTGGAGAAGGAAATGGCAACCCACTCCAATATTCTTGCCTGGAGAATCCCAGGGATGGCGGAGCCTGTTGGGCTGCAGTCTATGGGGTCGCACACAGTTGGACGCAACTGAAGCGACTTAGCAGCTACTGAAACTAGAACTTGTGAATTTTTTATCCTGAACCAAAATATTTTTTCTTTATGATATCTTTGAAATAGACGCTTATTGTTTTAATAGCAAGAAGTTTCAAGTCAGTTCTGTTATACAGTACATCTTTAAAATTGAGTAAACTCCAAAAAATTATTAAACCCTACAGTAACTCCTTCTATTATACCACATTCTGGGAGGGTGGAGCTAATAATTATTAAGAAGAGAGTAAGATAATAATTGTGACATTGAAAAAGCAAGATATGGTGCAAACTGAAACTATTAGTGAAAGTATAATGCAAGGCAAAAATATATATACGAATATAGACATAGATAGAGATAAAGATATAAATAGAATTTAATATCAGCTACTACTTGATATACTAGATTGTGTAAAATTGAATTGTAACTTTCTGCTGTATTTTTCTAAGTTTCTCAAACTATTGATAAATAAATAACATTGACTTACTCAGAGATCAAAATAAAACAGACATTATCAATTTTACTAGAGTTAATGAAATAAATATCTTAATTTTGGTCAATAATTTTTTATAGATGTATTGGTAAATTACTGTTATTAAGTAAAATACATGAATCAAGCTTCAAAATTATACTATACTTTGATATTCTAACTGAAATCACTTGGAGAGGGAATGTTAGAGAAAGAGAGCAGATAAGATGACTGGACTGCAGGCACCCACTCCAGAAGGCTCTCTGAAGAAGACTCAGAGGAGAAAGAGAGATAAAGCATTTATCTTGTAGATTTTCAACTACTGGAAAATAGTAATGTACGCAATTTTCAAAATTAGTTTCTAAAATCTCATAAATATTTTAAATTTAGGCAATCACATATTTTATACATTCAGTTCAGTTAAGTTCAGTCCCCCAGGTGTGTCCGACTCTTTGTGGTGCCATGGATTGCAGCACGCCAGGCCTCTCTGTGCATCTCCAACTCCCTGAGTTTACTCAAACTCATGTCCATTAAATCAGTGATGCCATCCAACCACCTCATTCTCGGTTGTCCCCTTCTCCTCCCACCTTCAATCTTTCCTAGCATCAGGGTCTTTTCCAATCAGTCAGTTCTTTGCATCAGGTGGCCAAAGTATTGGAGTTTCATCTTCAACATCAGTCCTTCCAATGAATATGCAGGACTGATATCCTTTAGGATGGACTGGTTGGATCTCCTTGCAGTCCAAGGGACTCTCAAGAGTCTTCTCCAACATCACAGTTCAAAAGCATCAATTCTTCGGTGCTCAGAATTCTTTATGGTCCAACTCTCACATTCATACATGACTACTGGAAAAACCATAGCCTTGACTAGATGGACCTTTGTTGACAAAGTATGTCTCTGCTTTTTAATATGCTCTCTATGTTGGTCATAACTTCTCTTCCAAGGAACAAGCATCTTTTAATTTCATGGCTGCAGTCACCATCTGCAGTGATTTTGGAGTCCAAAAAAATAAAGTCTGCCACTGTTTCCACTGTTTCTCCATCTATTTCCCATGAAGTGATGGGACCAGATGCCATGATCTTAGTTTTCAGAACGTTGAGTTTAAAGCCACTCTGTCACTCCCTTCTTTCAGTTTCATCAAGAGGCTCTTTAGTTTTTCTTCACTTTTTGCCATAAGGGTGGTGTCATCTGCATATCTGAGGTTATTGATATTTCTCCCAGAAATCTTGATTCCAGCTTGTGGTTCATCTAGCCCAGCGTTTCTCATGATGTACTCTGCATATAAGTTAAATAAGCAGGGTGACAATATACAGCCTTAACATTTTCCTTTCCCTATTTGAAACCAGTGTGTTGTTCCATGACCAATTCTAACTGTTGCTTCCTGACCTGCATATAGATTTCTCAAGAGGCAGGTCAGATGGTCTGTTATTCCCATCTCTTTAAGAATTTTCCACAGTTTATTGTGATCCACACAGTCAAGGGCTTTGGCATAGTCAATAAAACAGAAATAGATGTTTTTCTGGAACTCTCTTGCTTTTTCGATGAACCAGTGGATGTTGGCAATTTGATCTCTGGTTCCTCTGCCTTTTCTAAATCCAGCTTGAGCATCTTGAAGTTCATGGTTTAAGTACAGTTGAAGCCTGGCTTGGACAATTTTGAGCATTACTTTTCTAGTGTGTGAGATGAGTGCATGTGTATAGTAGTTTGAGCATCCTTTGGCATTGTCTTCCTTTGGGATTGGAATGAAAACTGACCTTTTCCAGTCCTGTGGCCACTGCTGAGTTTTCCAAATTTGCTAGCATATTGCGTGCAGCTCTATCACAGCATCATCTCTTAGGATTTGAAATAGCTCAACTGGAATACCATCATCTCCACTAGCTTTGTTTGTAGTGATGCTTCCTAAGGCCCATTTGACTTCACATTCCAGGATCTCTGGCTCTAGGTGAGTGATCACATCATCGTGATTAACTGGGTCATGAAGATCTTTTTTGTACAGTTCTTCTGTGTATTCTTGCCACCTCTTCTTAAGATCTTCTGCTTCTGTCAGGTCCATACCATTTCTGTCCTTTATTGAGCCCATCTTTGCATGAAATGTTCCCTTGGTATCTCTAATTTTCTTGAAGAGATCTCTAGTCTTTCCCATTCTATTGTTTTCCTCTATTTCTTTGCACTGATCACTGGGGAAGGCTTTCTTATCTCTCCTTGCTATTCTTTGGAACTCTGCATTCTAATGGGTGTATCTTTCCTATTCTCCTTTGCTTTTCACTTCTCTTTTCACAGCAATTTGTAAGGCATCCTCAGAAAGCCGTTTGCTTTTTTGCATTTTTTTTTCTTGGGGATAGTCTTGATCCTTGTTTCTTGTATATGTCATGAACCTCCGTCCATAGTTCTTCAGGCACTCTATCAGATATAATCCCTTGAATCTATTTGTCACTTCCACTATATAATTACAAAAAATTTTATTAAGGTCATAAAGAAGTGATCTAGTGGTTTTCCCTACTTTCTTCGATATAAGGTTGAATTTGGCAATATGGAGTTCTTGTTCTGAGCCACAGTAAGCTCCTGGTCTTGTTTTGCCTTACTGTATAGAGCTTCTCCATTTTCAGCTGCAAAGAATATAATCAATCTGATTTCGGTATTGACCAACTGGTGATGTCCATGTGTAGAGTCATCTCTTGTGTTGTTGGAAGAGGGTGTTTGCTATGACCAGTGCATTCTCTTGGCAAAATTCTACTAGCCTTTGGCCCGCTTCATTCTGTACTCCAAGGCCAAATTTGCCTGTTTCTCCAGGTGTTTCTTGACTTCCTACTTTTGCATTCCAGTCCACTATAATGAAAAGGACATCTTTTCTGGGTGTTAGTTCTAGAAGGTCTTGTAGATATTCATGGAACCATTCAACTTCAGCTTCTTCAGCATTACTGGTCAGGGCATAGACTTAGATTAGTGTGATACTGAATGGTTTGCCTTGGAAACGAACATATCATTCTGTCATTTTTGAGATTGCATCGAAGTACAGCATTTCAGACTCTTTTGTTGACTCTGAGGGCTACCTTGTTTCTTCTAAGAGATTCCTGCCCACAGTAGTAGATATAATGGTCACCTGAGTTAAATTCACCCATTCCAGTCCATTTTAGTTTGCTGATTTCTAAAATGTCAATGTTTACTCTTGCCATCTCCTGTTTGACCACTTACAATTTATCTTGATTCATGGACTTAATATTCCAGGTTCCTATGCAATATTCCTCTTTACAGGATTGGACTTTACTTTCATCACCTGTCATATCCACAACTGGGTGTTGTTTTTGCTTTGGGTCTGTCTCTTTATTCTTTCTGGAGTTATTTCTCCACTGATCTGTAGCATATTGGGCACCTACTGACCTGGGGAGTTCATCTTTCAATGTCCTATATTTTTGCCTTTTCATACTGTTTATGGGATTCTCAAGGCAAGAATACAGAAGTGGTTTGCCATTTCCTTCTGCAGTGGACCACACTTTGTCAAAGCTCTCCACCATGACCCATCTGTCTTGGGTGGCCCTATAACAGCATGGCTCATAGTTTCATTGAGTTAGACAAGGCTGTGGTCCATGTGATCAGATTGGTTACTTTTCTGTGATTGTGGTTTTCAGTCTGTCTGCCCTCTGAAGGAGAAAGATAAGAGGCTTATGAAAGCTTCCTGATGCACACATTTGAAGAATAAATACTGCTATTTTGAGGCATTTCCCCAATGCCATCTAGTTTTGAAATTAGGAGGTTATAGTCATTATCAATATCACATTAATTAATCATCTACATATGAAGAAAGAATTATTTGTCAATTTCTATAAGGAAATGGCAACCCACTTCAGTGTTCTTGCCTGGAAAATCATATGGACAGAGAAACCTGGTGGGCTACAATCTGTAGGGTTGCAAAAACTGGACATGACTGAAGCAACTTTGCACACACACCTACTTTTTTACTATCTTGTAACTTCTCTCTTTAGAAACTGGTGGTTTTCATTCAAGTTTTCTCCAATTGAAAATACGCTTTACAAGAGTTATTGTAATAGGAACATGTTTTTAAATTGTGAAAGTCACTCAGCCATGTCTGACTCTTTGCGACCCCTTGGACTACACAGTCCATGGAATTCTTCAGGCCAGAATACTGGAGTGGGTAGCCTTTCCCTTGTCCAGAGGATCTCCCTAACCCAGGGATCGAACCCAGGTCTCCCTGATTGCAGCTGGATTCTTTACCAGCTGAGCCATAAAGGAAGTCCAAGAATACTGGAGTGGATAGCCTATCCCTTCTCCATCAGATCTTCCCAACCCAGGAAACAAATCAGGGTCTCCTGCATTGCAGGCAAATTCTCTGCCAACTGGGCTATGAGGGAAGCTCTGTGTTTAAATTGCAAGGTATTAATTAACTATGTCACCTTTACAAATGACAACTCCTCTACCTCTGATTCCTACTTTGGCTTAGTCAATATACATTCCAACTCCTGTACATAGGCAGGAAATTTAAAAGGATACATTTCCTGGATTCCTTGCAACTATTTTTTTTTTTCTTAAATAGATTTAGTAGAAGCCGATTGTTGGTCAGCAATTTTTTGATTCCTAGTCTCCAGCTAAGGTAGTGGGATCATAGAGCTATCAATTCTGCAGGTCCAAGACTGACAAAAGTAATGTGACTATAGAATCAGTGACCAGATTTCCAAGATTTGTGTTTGTTACAGATGGAACCCTCAGTGGGCTGGTTCTGTGGTGTTTTGCTGGAAGTGATTCTTAGGAGTTGAAGTAATAACTGATTCTCTAGCCCTTTTCATAGTTTTGTAAGCAACTACAACATAGTTGTGTGATTCTCTGTATTAGATCTCTGTTTAAATTAGATGGAAGGTTCACCAATATTCTCAATTGAAATCATACTAAATATTAACTCATGGAACTATGAGAATAAAATGTAGGTAATTACATAAAACATTGATTGTTTACAGTGAACAGTATAGGATTCACGGTCTCCAAAGAAGATTTAGCTTCAGGACCAGGGACCAGGCTTGATCACTCAAGAGCTTTTGTGTAGCAGAGTTTTATTAAAGTGAAAAAGGGATAGAGAAGCTTCTGACGTAGACATCAGAAGTAGGGCGGAGAGTGCCCCCCTTGCTAGTGTTAGCAAGGGAGTTATATGCATTTTTAATTGGTTATTACAATAAATCAAAAGACTGTCTCAAGGTTGTAAAGATCTTGATATATCCACTCCCATAATTTACATTTTAAGATAACAGGATTAGCGAGAAGATTTTCAGGAAGGAGAAACTGTCCTCAAGCAGGATACATTGCTGTTATATAATCTTTAGTGCAGAGTTTAAGCTGAATTGTTTGTTGCACAGTCATCAGTTCTGGGCTTAAAGAGAAAAACATTTTATGTGACTAAGACTAAGGAATGTAGAGAAAAAAAAAATGTCCTTTCCTCTTCCTTGAGAATTCCAGACCCTTATCTCCACTTCAAGAACCCCAGACCCCTTTCTCCTCCTCGGGGACCACAGACTTCTATCAACCTGCTTAGAAATTGACTCTCTCAGCATTAAGAGTGTTGGCTATCAATAAATGTTAAGAGAAGTTAGTAGAGACATCTCTTAATGAATAGATTTTATTTTTATAAACGTACTTTTTTTTTTTAACTGAAG
This sequence comes from Giraffa tippelskirchi, assembly GCF_054371585.1. Taxonomy (NCBI): domain Eukaryota; kingdom Metazoa; phylum Chordata; class Mammalia; order Artiodactyla; family Giraffidae; genus Giraffa; species Giraffa tippelskirchi. The sequence goes on from NC_137277.1 coordinate 71,631,329, forward strand.
CAAAATCTAATTTTGGGTTAATGAAGTCTTTCAAAGACAATATTTTTACTTTTACAATATTTTTAGCTTTTTTTATTATGATTTTTTTTTACATAAACCAAATGCAAATATAACCTAAACAATCAGAATATTGAAGAATCAGTCTTTATGGGTCATACTGGTAGGGTTAATAATTGATTTATATTGTCAAAAGATAAATTGAAAAGTGGTTTATTTTTATAACTGATCAATGTTACTTCACTGTAATTGATTGATTTCACTGTAGTATCCATACTAATCTTTTTATTAAAAATTAGCAATTGTTTCAAACAATTTTCTTTGGGTATTTCTATGCATCTAACAAAAAATTAAAAACTCATGAAATAGTTTCAATTATTAAAGGAAAATAAGTAAATAGGGCAAGCTGCCAATCCTTGTTGGAATTCTGATTGTAAATTATCGTTCAAATGATGTCTTTTGGTTCTGTACTGTCTTCCTAATGAATTTTTTGTGATATCTGAAGCATGGTCTATAGGTTTAGGGAGAAACTTATATCTTGTAAATTAAAAAGCAAAACATTTTCTTAATTTTTTAAATCTTATGAAGCTTAGAGCTAAACATAGATGACAAGTACTTACAATGTGGATTTTTTCTTCTTGCAATAAAGTGCTTATTTAGAAAATATTCTAAACATTGCCTTTTTGAACAAAACAGTCATGTTTGGTAAAGCAACAGTGACATCCAGTGACAGCTCAGATTTATTCAAGGGACATTGTTTAGATTTGCCATATGAGGAAAAGAAAAAGTTATTGAATATTAACCTGCACACTTTTTACATGTTCTAAGAATATGTCCATATAAAAACATCATTGGATGAAAATAAAAACCAGTCATTTATTAGAGATTGAAAAGCTAAGCCATATATTGAGAGAAAATACTAGCAAAATATGTCTGATGAAGGATTTGTATCCATAATACACAAAGAATTTTGTACCATATGTCAAAAGTGGATTGCAGTTTAAAACAACAATGATATACAACTAAGCATTTATTAGAAAGGGTAAAAAAAAATCTTAAGTGATTATACCAAATGCTGGCAAGTACAGACAGCAAGCATTTTCATTCATTGCTGTTGGGAATACACAATGTTACATCCATTTTGCTGCCGAAGTTTGGCAGTTTCTTACAAGGCTAAACACTGTCTTTATGTTCCAGCAATTGTACTCCTTGGTATTTACTCATATAAGTTGAAACCTTATGTCCACACAAAAATATGCACACAAATATTTACAGTGATTATTCATAATCACTCAAAACTGGAAGCAATTAAATTGCTTTTCAGTAGGTGAATGGATGAACAATGTGGTACCTCCATACAACTGGATGCTATCTAGCCATAAAGAGATGAGCTCTCAAGTCACAAAAAGGCACAGAGGAAAGTTAAATGCATTTTTCCAAGAAAAGGAAATCAGTCTAAAAAGACTTTGCATTGTATAATTCTAATTATAATGACATCTGGAAAAAACAAAACTGTAGAGAGATTTAGAAGCTCAGTGCTTATCAGAGAGTGGTGACAGATGGGAGGGATAAATAGTTGAAACACTGAGGATTTTTACGGCCGTGAAACAATTCTGTATGATATTGTAATGGTGCATTCTAAGCATTATGCATTTTCAAAACCTGTAGAAGTGTACAACTGTGAAGCTTAATGTAAACCACAGTGTGGTTAATAATAATGTATCATTATTGATTCATGAATTGCAACAAATATACCACACTAATGTACCACGTTAATAATAATGGAAATTGTTTGTGTGGGGTGATATGGAAACTCTCTGAACTATTTTCTCATTTTGTCTGTAAATCTAAACTCTCCTACAATTTATTAATTTTAAAATGTCAAACAATAATATCTTTTCAAGATTAATCTTATTCACTGAATGAAAGTCTTTTACTGAATGGTAGATTGTCACCAAGATATTGAACAGCATTATTGATAATTCTTACTGATATGTTAAGTAATGAATATTGAGTAACATGGTGACTGTGTATCTATATGACTTTAATTGCAAAAATTAGGTGTTGTATGTGTTTGGAATGAGAAGGACTTCACAGTCATGTTACTTGGCTCTTTCCTTGTCATTGCATTATTCATTATTTTCATCAATATCATTGACATTGAAACCTTGATCTTATAATCCACCATTTTGAAAAGCACAGTGGAAAAGTTAATGCAATGGATACTGAAAAAATATAACAACTTAATGCAATCATGATAGGCTGAAAAAAATAGACTGCCCAGTATAAAACTAACAAGGGTACATACAAAGTATCACATCAATTACAAAATTCTACTATAAGGTAGAATTTGATAATAATTCACACTTGAAAGTAAATGTTAGATTCTTAGTTGTACACAGATTCAATATAACCTGTTTGTGAAGAGATTTTTATTTAGTTTGCCTCAATTTCTGTTGTTATTCTGTTTTACTTGAAAACAAAGGGAGGAAATGAGCCAACTGAACTCCAGCTGGTAGACTGCATCTAGAGTACTGTCTTAGGTCCTTGTTGCCTTGTTTTAAGAGAGCCATTGACAACTGAAAGCATCTTGAGAACAGGTGAGGTGTTGAAACATATAATATAAGGGGTGAAGAAATCTGATAATTTGGGTGGGAATGTAAATTGATACAACCACTATGGAGAACAGTATGAAAATTCCTTGAAAAACTAGGAATAGAACTACCATATGACAAAATGATCCCACTACTGGGCATAGAGAAATCCATAATTGAAAGAGACACATGTACCACAATGTTCATTGCAGCACTTTTTACAATAGCTAGAACATGGAATCAACTTAGATGTCCATCGACAGAATGGATACAGAAATTGTGGTGCATAAATACAAGGAATGTTACTCAGCTCTAAAAAAGATTGCATTTCAGTCAGTCCTAATGAGGTGGATGAACCTAGAGCCAATTATACAGAGTGAAGTAAGTCAGAAAGAGTAAGACAAATATCATATATTAATGCATGTGTATGGACCCTAGAAAGATGGTACTGATGAATCTATTTGCAGGGCAGCAGTGGAGACACAGAGACACAAAGAGTGGACACAGTGAGGGAAGGGGAGGGTGGGACAAACTGAGAGAATAGCATGTAAACATACACTTTACCATATGTAAAAAGATAGCAAGTGGGAATTTGCTGTTTGACACAGAGAGCTCAAACTAGTGCTCTGTGACAACCTAGAGGGGTAGGACAGAAAGGGAGATGAGGGGGGGTTCAGGAGGGAGGGGACATATGGATGTATACCTGTGGCTGATTCATGCTGATGTATGGCAAAAACCAATACAATATTATAAAGCAATTATCCTCCAATTAAAGAAAAATCAACAACCAAAAAAGAGAGCATAGATTACTTTCAAATACCTGAAGGCATTCTCTGGGATTTAACATTTTCTTAAGTTTTACAGGAAGACTGTGAGCAATTAAGTGAAAATTACAGGGAAAAAAATTTATTTCAACAATTTTCACTTATAATAACATAAGTTTTTGATGCTGAATTTGATTATAATTACAAAATATTAAGATACTTGGTGTATATTACTTGAAACATAATCTCTTCTGCGTCACAGATGATAAAGAATCTGCTTGCAGAGCAAGAGACCTGGGTTAATCCCTAGGTCTGGAAGATCCCCTGGAGAAGGGAATGACAAGCTACTCCAGTATTCTTACCTGGAAAATCCCATGGACGGGGGAACCTCGTGGGCTATAATCCATGGGATCACAAAGAGTCGGACATGACTGAGCAACTAATATTTCGACAAGATACTTGGTGTATGTTATGTGAAACATAATTAGAACCCATCTCTATTTTTATGCAGCATATGTAATGAAATCAGTTGATGGAAATCTTAAGAGAAAGACATACAGTTATACGCAGCTAATTATGAAATTATAAACAAATTTCGTCAGTGTCTCTCCATATGAAACACAAACACATCTCTTATATTATTTAAATTGACTGATTTTCTTCTTTCATCATAAAATTAATTTGGGCATATTGTCGTAAGCAAAAAATGAAAAAATATATGAAGTTAACTTTAATGATCTCCAGCACAACCTTGGATTGTTGTTGTTGTTGTTCAGGCACTCAGTTGTGTCCGACTTTTTGTGACCCCCATGGACTGCAGCACACCAGGCTTCCCTGTACTCACCATCTGCTGGAGCTCACTCAAACTCATGTCCATAGAGTCACTGATGCCATCCAACCATCTCATCCTCTGTTGACCCCTTCTCCTGCCCCCAGTCTTTCCCAGCACCTGTGTCTATTCTAATAAGTCAGATCTTCATATCAGGTGGCCATAGTATTGGAGCTTCAGCTTCAGCATCAGTCCTTCCAATGATATTCAGGATTTATTTCCTTTAGGATTGCCTGGTTTGATCTCCCTGCAGTCCAAGGGACTCTCAAGAGTCTTCTCCAACACCACAGTTCAAAAGCATCAATCCCTTGGCACTCAACCTTCTTTATGGTCCAACTCTCATATCCATACATGACTACTGGAAAAACCATAGCTTTTACTAGATGGACATTTGTCAGCAAAGTAATGTCTTTGATTTTTAATATGCAGTCTAGGTTTCTCAAAGCTTTTCTTTCAAGGAGCAAGCATCTGTGAATTTCATGGCTGCAGTACCATCTGCAGTGATTTTGGAGTCCAAAAAAAATAGTCTCTCTCCCTGTTTCCATTGTTTCCCCACCTACTTGTCATGAAGTGATGGGACTGGATGCCATGAACTTCATTTTTTGATGCTGAGTTTTAAGCCAACTTTTTCACTCTCCTCTTTCAAGAGGCTTTTTAGTTCCTCTTCACTATCTGTCATAAGCGTGATGTCATCTGCATATCTGAGGTTGTTGACATTTCTCCCAGAAATCTTGATTCCAGCTTATGCTTCCTCCAGTCTTCCTATTTCATAATGTACTCTGCCTATAAGTTAAACAAGCAAGGTGAAAATATACAGCCTTGACGTACTGCTTTCCCAATTTGGAACCAGTCCGTTGTTCCATATCCGGTTCTAACTGTTGCTTCTTGACTTGCATACAGATTTCTCAGGAGGCAGGTCAGGTGGTCTGGTATCCCCATCTTCGTAAGAATTTTCCACAGTTTGCTGTGATCCACACATTCAAAGGCTTTAGCATAGTCAGTGAAGCAGAAGTAGATGTTTTTCCAGAATTCTCTTCTTAATCTATGATCCAGAGATATTGTAAATTTGATCTCTGGTTCCTCTGACTTTTCTAAATCCATCTTGAACGTTTGGAAGTTCTCGGTTCATGTACTATTGAAGCCTAGCTTGAAGAACTTTGAGCATTACTTTACTAGCCCATGAAATGAGTGCAATTGTGCAGTAGTTTCAATATTCTTTGGCCTTACTTTTCTTTAGGAGGGGTGGAATGAAAACTGACCTTTTCCAGTCCTGTGGCCACTGCTGAGTTTTCCAAATTTGCTGACATATTGAGTACAGCACTTTCACAGCATTATCTCTTAGGATTTGAAATAGCTCAACTGGAATTCCATCACCTCCACTAGCTTTGTTTGTAGTGATGCTTCCTAAGGCCCATTTGACTTCACATTCCAGGATCTCTGGCTCTAGGTGAGTGATCACACCATCGTGATTAACTGGGTCATGAAGATCTTTTTTGTACAGTTCTTCTGTGTATTCTTGCCACCTCTTCTTAAGATCTTCTGCTTCTGTCAGGTCCATACCATTTCTGTCCTTTATTGAGCCCATCTTTGCATGAAATGTTCCCTTGATATCTCTAATTTTCTTGAAGAGATCTCTAGTCTTTCCCATTCTATTGTATTCCTCTATTTCTTTGCATTGAGTACTTACGAAGGCTTTCTTATATCTCCTTGCTATTCATTGGAACTGTGAATATAGATGGGTATATCTTTCCTTTTTTCCTTTGTCTTTCACTTCTCTTCTTTTCTCAGCTATTTGTAAGGCCTCCTCAGACAAACATTTTGCCTTTCTTTTTCTTGGAGATGGTTTTGATCAAGGCCTCCTGTACAAAGTTACAAACCTCCATTCATAGTTTTTCAGGCACTCTGTCTATCAGATCTAATCCCTTGGATCTATTTGTCACTTCCACTACATAATCATAAGAGATTTCATTTAGGTCCTACCTGAATGGTATAGTAGTTTTTCCTACTTTTTAATTTAAGTCTGAATTTGCAATAAAGAGTTCATGGTCTGAGCCGCAGTCAACTCCCAGCCCTGTTTGTGCTGACTGTACAGAGCTTTTCCATCTTTGGCCACAAAGAATATAATCAATCTGATTTCAGTAGACTATCTGATGATGTCCATGTGTAGAATCATCTCTTGTGTTTTTGGAAGAGGGTGTTTGCTATGATCAGTGTGTTCTCTTGGCAAAACTCTATTAGCCTTTGCCCTACTTCATTTTGGACTCCAGGGCTAAAATGCCTGTATTCCAGGTATCTTTTGACTTCCTACTTTTGATTCCAGTCCCCTATGATGAAAAGGACATCTCTTTTTGGTGTTAGTTCTAGAAGGTCTTGTAGATCTTCACTGAACCATTCAACTTCAGCGTCTTTGGCATTAGTGGTTATAGCATAGACTTGGATTACTATGATATTGAATGCTTTGTCTTGGAAATGAACCGAAATCATTCTGTCCTTTTTGAGATTGCACTCAAGGATTGCATTTCAGACTCTTCTGTTGATTATGACTGCTATTCCATTTCTTCTAAGGGATTCTTGCCCACAGTAGTAAATATAATGGTCATCTGAATTAAATTCACCCATTCTGTTCCATTTTGGTTCACTGATTCCTAAAATGTCAATGTTCACTCTTGCCATCTCCTGTTTGACCACTTCCAATTTACCTTGATTCAGGGACCTAACATTCCAGGTTGCTATGCAATATTGTTCTTTACAGCATCAGACTTCACTTTCACCACCAGACACATCCACAAGTGTGTGTTGTTTCCACTTTGGCTCAGCCTCTTCATTCCTTCTGGATCTTTTCTCTGCTCTTCTCCAGTAGCATATTGGGCACCTACCGACCTGGGGAGTTCATCTTTCAGTGTCGTATCTTTTTGCCTTTTCATACTGTTTATGGGGTTCTCAAGGCAAGAATATGGAAGTGGTTTGCCATTCCTTTCTCCAGTGGACCACGCTTTGTCAGAACTCTTCACCATGACCTGTCTGTCTTGGGTGGCCCTACATGGCATGGCTCATAGTTTCACTGAGTCAGACAGGACGAAATTATTTTAAGATAATTTTAATGATCTCCAGTCATACTTTTCCTTCCCCTCAACCTTGAATTAGTAAATTTCAAAAGTCTTTTCTATATCCTTTGATACTATATATTCATATGACTATATTAAATACATGCACATGTAGAAGTTATTCATTTCTCTTACAAAAATATGAATCACAAATAGTACATTGCAATGTTTTAAAAAAAACTATTTTAAATGAATTAACCATTCTTCAGGTCAGAAGGTTTGTTCAGTCTTCTGTTGATTGATTTTCACATTTTTTTCCTTTACTTTTTAGTCTTATATTGCAGTCATGCTGCTTACAATGAATATCTTTGTATATGTGTATATTTAATTACTATTGCTGTTATTTTTATATGATATTCTGTAGAAACTTTTTAAAAACTTGGAATGCTAGGTTAAGGATTATAAATCTTTTGTTTAATAGATATTACAGATTACTTTTTAAAAAATTGTAACAAGCCTTGTAAGAAAATTAAAAAGAAGTAAATTTGCCCCATCATGCTATAGCACTGGATACTATCAAATTTTAAAAGTTTGGTAGATCTGAAGACAAAAATATTATTTATTTATTGTTTTAATTTGCATTCCTTGGAGTGAAGTTGAAAATATTTTTCATGATATAGGTTTTTGTTGTTATATTTCTTCTGTAGATTTCCTCCTATAATCTAGGATATGCTGAGGTAATATATTAATCCAGAAACTTTGCTGATATAGCACAGAAGAATTTTATTCCTCAATCATGTTACATGCCCAAAGTGGGTTAGCAGCAAGCCCAAATCCACAGTCACTCAAGGGACTCAAGCTAAAGATTATCCTTCAAAGTTGTATTTGAACCACCTGCAATATTTGTTCCAAAGGAGCTTCCAATGAAGCATAGAATTATAAATTATAAAAGAGGCCTATCAGCTCATTGCAGCTTTAGCTTCCAAATAATACATATTACTTCTTACACTGGCTAGTCCCATAGCACCAATCTAACATTCAATAGGGCTGCAAAATGCAGGCAAGCTGTATTTGGTGAATATTTGATAGGTATTAAGCATGTCTACAACAACTACTATTTCTATAGCTTGATATTTGTCTTTTTAAAAATCAGTTTTCAGGAGCATTGGTAATATTAATTTTTATAGATTGTTAGCATATACTTGTTTAATGTATTATTTGTCTCTAGCTACTTTGTGGTATCCCTTGCCATGCAACAACAACAAAAACAATTTTTTTCCATTTTTCTACTATTATTCTTGTAAAATATGTATTCATTTTCCTTACATTTAAACATTTTCTTCATTGATATTGATTTTTAAATAATGAAGTAAGAATTTGGTTTTTATTCTGTCAGATAATTAATAGACCCCATCAAAAACATTTATTAAATAATCTATTTCCCACTGAACTAAAATATTTTTCTTAAAATACTATATTAGTTCCTTTATAGGGTTTTTATCTCTTCCAAAACTGCCTTTTATATATTTCACAAGATGCTGTGTGCCTTAATATGACAATAGATTTTCTTTTCTATACAATGTTTCATACTCAAATTTAGTATCTAGTAAATCAAGAGCAGAAGCTCATCTTCCAGTTCTTTATAATTTTACTAGGTATAATTATTTGGAACCCTAAAAATCCAAATTTGGAACCCTATTCAAAATCTAAGATAAAATCAAATTATTGTGGAATTGTTTGAAATTATTCATCAATTTTTACAATCAATTTTGTTCAGCTAAGTAGTTTCTTCATTTTGGGCAAGTTTTGGAAAAAAAAATTATACAAGTTTTCTATTTTTTCCATAACATTTGTAAGCACGTCATCATTTACTATTTATATATCTATTATTTACTACCATGCTGTGCTGTTGGTAGTTGCTTGGTCCTGTCTGACTCTTTGTGACCCCATGTACCGTAGCCCACCAGGCTCCTCTGTCCGTAGGGATTCTTCAGGCAAGAATACCTGGAGTGGATTGCCAATTGAGAATGAAAACAATTTTAGTAAATACTTTTTGTCATATGGGTTTTCCTTTTTAACGTGTGTGTGTAATTACTTAAGATTGATGCCCTAATTTTGAACAAAATTTGTATTTTTATCTAAATCCTTTCTCTTTCTGATATTATTCTTTTCACATTATGGGAGTCTATTTTTCTGGACAAAGTATTTAGAAAATTAATAATGCTAAGTGAATTGTTCTAGAGTTTCTTATCATGTTATAATATTAAGGTTTTGATAAATACATAAATGACATGAGAAAAGTTCCTTTTTCTGTGATATAGAATACTTCATATTGGGCTTCCCAGGTATCACTAGTGGTAAAGAATCCACCTGCCAGTGCAGGAGATGCAACAGATGTGGGTTCAATCCCTTGGTTGGGAAGATCTCCTGGAGTAAGAAATTGTACCCTACTCCAGTATTCCTCCTTGGAAACTTCCATGGGCAGAGGAGCTTGGCAGGCTACAGTCCATGGGGCCACAGAGTGTCAGACATAACTGAGCACAGCCCAGCACACTTCATATTACATAGAGCTTTAATGTTTAATACGAGCTCAGTTATAGAATAGTAAGTATCTTACAGCTCTCTTAATGGGAGAATTCCAGGTATCTTTCCAATTGTTTTCTGTAATTGTTTATTATTCAGTGATTGCTTTCTATGTTTCTGAAGTCATTCTTGATAGTTTAAATTTTGATAGGAAACCACCTGTTTCTTCTAGGTTTTCTAAGTTATTGCCATAGTATTACTGGTAATATTTCACAATTCATTCATTCTTTATCCTCTTTTTTTCTAAAATTATATCTATTTTATCAATATAAGTATTGCATAATTGTGCTGTCTCTTATAGTTTTTTGTCAGATTTGTTCAAAGTTTATCTAATTGACATTTTTAAAGCAGCTTTGACCAATTGGTTTAAGCAACACTGTACTGTTTTCTGTTTAATTATTTCAACATTCATTGATTTGCATTCTCTTTTTCCTTTTATGGGCTTCACTTTTTTTTCTAACATTTTAATTTGGATATTTCATCAGTTTTTTTTTTTTTCAATCTGCATTGGCTATATTAGGTCAGTTTTATAATAAATTCTTCTAATTAAAACAGTTTTTAAAGTTAAAATCCCATTTATGGCTTGATTTTCTCTTTGATTCCAACACTTTATTTTATTTTATTTTTTGAAAAGAAAGAAAGCCATAATTTCAAGGAAAGAAAAAATACCAAGTACAATACAAGGCTAATACCCACTCAGTGGCCCACAGGGATTTCACTGTGTTTATTCCTCTAGCATTTTTCCATTTCTGATTTTTAGGGTGGCCTTCTGTGAAGAGTCTCCTTATTCCAGCTGTTATGATATTTAACCCAGAGTTGCCAACTTTTGACCTGGTGGTTTCTAGACACAAGTTAATGAACACAAAGCTTTCTAGCATTTCTGAATCCCATCCTGCACCCAAATTGGAATTAGTGTTTTCACCTCTGGTCAATCCCGAATTGTTTTCAACCCTAGCTTCATCCTTCCTCTCCCTCAGAATAGCAGAACAATTACTAATGTTGTCCATGTCCAGAGTCCAAATTACTTATGCCCCACACAAATTTCAATTTACTCTTTTTTCCTTTTCTATCCCTCTTCTCCCTTCTACCCAAGTAAATTAGGGTGGTTTTCTCTGGGGAAATATTTATATTAAAGAGCCTTTTTTTCCTCCTAATTTAAAAATTAGATTTTTGTTTTAAAACTAACTAGGAAACACAGGATAATCTTTAAAATTGATGCTCATCTCTTTTTAATCCTAATGTTACTCCATGGGATGGCTTAACATTTCCAGTAAGGGAAGTTATGGCACTTCATTCTGGAATTAGACGAGGGTACTTCCAGTTCCCCCCTGGCCTCAGCCTGAATGGTATAATGTTAAAGTGAAACGGTCCTGACTGCTTCTGTATTTTATGCATGGTCTGCAGCAGTACTAGGCAGATAAGGAATTAGAGGTAAGCAGAATTAATACAAAGAAAGAACCAGTATGATACCTGCTATGCTAAAATTTAAGGATGGGGCTTTGTTGTAACCCAGAAAATATATATCTGCATAGGATTATAGTAGCAAATTTATAATAACTGTACAATAGTTTAATATCTTAGTCTGTAGCATTGTCTCAGATTTGAAAGAGTCCAGTCATCAAAATATGACAGTGATCTTGAGGACCAGCTTGGGAATATCCTCAAAGATTTGGGTATATTGTGAAGTACTTTAACATCTTGGGTCGTCTAGTGTAAGTTGGTTTAAATCTGACCTGAGTTAGTAGATTGTTCCATATTTCATCAAATCAGTCTCTTAGTCCTGAGGATGGGTCATTTTAGTTAAAAGGTTGTGTCTCATTGTAGGAGGTGGTATTGCAGGTAGGCTCCCAAATTTATGTCTATATGGTGCCTGTTTGCATCAGGTTACTTAATAAGTGGCATTTCTATAGAAACACAGGGCTTCCCAGGTGGCACTAGTGGTAAAGAATCCTCCTGCAGTGCAGGAGACGCAGGAGACTGGGTTCCATCCCTTTGTTGGGAAGATTCCGTGGAGGAGGACATGACAACCCACTCCAGTATTCTTGTCTGGAGAATCCCATGGACAGAGGATCCTGGTGGGCTGCAGTCCATGGGGTCGCAAGAGTCATACACAACTGAAGCAACTTAGAATATATGCATGCACTGTAGAAATAAAAGAAAAAAAAAAAACGTTTGGAGCGGACTATAAGCCCAGTCTGTCCTTTTGGTAGATGAGACAAAATTACATTAAGTATACTTTGATACTAAAGCTTATTAATAAAAACTCTAATGATAAAAATTCAATTTTAGCCAACCTGGTTACACAAGACAAAGTTCTTTTTCTCGCTTCTCTACTTTCTTACCATTTTGTCCTTTATTTACTTCTTTCTCATTCTGAAATAACCAGCTTTACTTTAGGATGAAAGACCAAGAAAAGCAAAATAATTACTGGAAAGTTTGGATGACACCACTGTGAGCCCTCTCCGTGGGTGGTCATTTCTTTTCCAGAGCGTCCCAATCAACCTCTCTTGGACTGGAATCTACCTCCACTTGTACAGGACACATATGGTGTCTAGGAAAAGGCCCTGGCTTTCTGGAGTATAATTCCAGAGTTGGCATGTTGGTATGCATGGATCTGGAAGCTTCTTTGGGGTTTTTCATTTATCAAGGATTTGCTGTACCTCCTCTGGGTTCTTCAGATGTGCTGTCACCGCATATTCATGACATTTATATTTGTCCATTATTATTTTTCTTTTTTTAGCAATATCATACCACATATTGGACCCACAATATCCCATTTGGTCAGGGAATGAAGAATGACAGTTGTGAGGGAATTGACAATAGATTTCCTTGTATTTTCCCTCTGATGACGCCTCTGGTCTCCTCGAGAGGCTGTTTAATTCTTCTGTTTAGGACATAGTCCAGCCATGACGCATCAACTCAGGGTTCACAGATGGAGGGCTCCCATCCTCCTCAACTGTGAGATTCCTTTCTTCATGCCTTTAGCTCAGAGCCTCTCCTTGGTCAGTGACAAAAGCTTTTTGGTTCAATCCGTCCTCCTTAGCTCTTCATGGTCAGCATATTAGTAGTTAATTAAGGCCTTTATAAAGGTATGACCTAAATCAAATCCCTTATGACTATACAGCGGAAGTGAGAAATAGATTTAAGGCACTAGATCTCATAGAGTGCCTGATGAACTATGGACGGAGGTTCATGACATTGTACAGGAGACAGGAATCAAGACCATCCCCAAGAAAAAGAGTACAAAAAAGTAAAATGGCTGTCTGAGGAGGCCTTACAAATAGCTGTGAAAAGAAGACAAGCAAAAGGCAAAGGAGAAAAGGAAAGATATACCCATTTGAATGCAGAGTTCCAAAGAATAGCAAGGAGAGATAAGGAAGGCTTCCTCAGCGATCAATGCAAAGAAATAGAGGAAAACAATAGAATGGGAAAGAGTAGAGATCTCTTTAAGAAAATTAAAGATACCAAGGTAACATTTTATGGAAAAATGGGCTCAATAAAGAACAGAAATGGTAGGGACCTAACAGAACCAGAAGATACTAAGAAGAGGTGGCAAGAATACACAGAAGAACTATACAAAAAAGATCTTCACAACCTAGATAATCATGATGGTGTGATCACCCATCTAGAGCCAGACATCCTGGAATGTGAAGTCAAGGGGGCCTTAGGAAGCATCACTACAAACAAAGCTAGTAGAGGTGATGGAATTCCACTTGAGCTATTTCAAATCCTGAAAGATGATGCTGTGAAAGTGCTGCACTCAATATGTCAGCAAATTTGGAAAACTCAGCAGTGGCCATAGGACTGGAAAAGGTCAGTTTTCATTCCAGTCCCAAAGAAAGGCAATGCCAAAGAATGCTCAAACTACTGCACAATTGCAGTCATCTCACATGCTAGTAAAGTAATGCTCAAAATTTTCCAAGCCAGACTCCAGCAATATATGAGCCATGAACTTCCAGATGTTCAAGCTGGTTTTAGAAAAGGCAGAGGAACCAGAGATCAAATTGCCAATATCCGCCAGATCATCGAAAAGGCAAGAGAGTTCCAGAAAAACATCTATTTCTGCTTTATTGACTATGTCAAAGCGTTTGACTGTGTGGATCACAATAAACTGTGGAAAATTCTGAAAGAGATGGGCATACCAGACCACCTGACCTGCCTCTTGAGAAATCTGTATACAAGTCAGGAAGCAACAGTTAGAACTGAATGTGGAACAACAGACTGGTTCCAAATAGGAAAAGGAGTATGTCAAAGCTGTATATTGTCACCCTGCTTGTTCAACTTATATGCAGAGTACATCATGAGAAACGCTGGGCTGGAGGAAGCACAAGCTGGAATCAAGATTGCCAGGAGAAATATCAATAACCTGAGATATGCAGGTGACACCACCCTTATGGCAGAAAGTGAAGAAGAACTAATGAGCCTCTTGATGAAAGTGAAAGAGGAGAGTGAAAAAGTTTGCTTAAAGATCAACATTCAGAAAACTAAGATCATGGCATCTGGTCCCATCACTTCATGAGAAATAGATGGGGAAACAGTGGAAACAGTGGCTGACTTTATTTTTCTGGGCTCCAAAATCACTGCAGATGGTGATTGCAGCCATGAAATTAAAAGACGCTTACTCCTTGGAAGGAAAGTTATGACAAACCTAGATAGCATATTAAAAAGCAGAGATATTACTTTGCCAACAAAGGTCCGTCTAGTGAAGGCTATGGTTTTGCAGTAGTCATGTGTGGATGTGAGAGTTGGATTATAAAGAAAGCTGAGAGCCGCAGAATTGATGTTTTTGAACTGTGGTGTTAGAGAAGACTCTTGAGAGTCCCTTGGACTGCAAGGAGATCCAACCAGTCCATCCTAAAGGAGATCAGTCCTGGGAAGGACTGATGTTGAAGCTGAACTTCTAATACTTTGGTCACCTGATGTGAAGAGCTGACTCATTGGAAAAGACCCTGATGATGGGAAAGATTAAGGGCAGGAGAAGAAGGGGACGACAGAGGATGAGATGTTGGATGGATTCACCGACTCAGTGGACATGGGTTTGTGTGGACTCCAGGAGTTGGTGATGGACAGGGAGGCCTGGCGTGCTGTGGTTCATGGGGTGACAAATAGTCGGACACAACTGAGCGACTGAACTGATAAATAGTGGTGTGATTACCTCATTAAACCATATGGCCTTGATCTCACTGCTTTTAGAAGATCACTGACTTATCATGGCAACCCTGACACTTTGGGTTTGATACCCCTGGTAATACATGACAGAGGCAATACCCAAAAGCACATAGTAGTGGGACAGAACCTCAGCAGGCAGAGTCCCTTCCCCAAATGGTGTTACCCACCCAAGTGAGGTGGTTAGCAAGCAAATTGCAGGTAAAAGACATTCCCCTTTGTTAATTGCAAAGATGATCTTGGAGTCCTGCTGACTATGCCAATTGTTTCATGCTGGTCTTAGTCTTTCAAAAACCAGTATTATGTCTGGATAGGTCCCTATGGTTCTCACTGTGATTGCAAGATGCCCTGTAGGAGTAACCACCAGGAAACTTTGAAAAAAAAAAGGTTTATTGTTTACAAGACCTGGATATTACATGGCATTCCTGGAAGGTCTTAAATTGAGAGATTGAGAACTGACCTGGGCTTCAGCATTTACTGAGGTTGAGGGTGGTGGCCTTGGGTTGAGTGGGTTCACTCTTTATTAGTGAATTGAAAATATGAGAGTGTGGATTTAAAGCAAGGAAAGAAAAAAAGTGACCCAAATGGTCAGTTATTGAAACCAACAAAGATCTCTAAATAAAGGAGCCTCAGTGGGGAGAAGCCACCTGGTTCTTTACCTGATCATATGGCTGGCAGTGTGTATATTCCAGATAGCATCTTTGAAGTAGGTGGCTCTTTGAAGTGGATGCCCCTTTGAAGTGGTGTATTAAAAACCAAAGTTTGTGTCAGGCATATGCATTACAAAAAAGAAAAAAAAACTGTCAAGAGTTTATAGTACAGTCACTTTAGATCACTGATTCAGAAACAAGAAACAGAAAAGGAAATTTAGTAACAAAAAACAAATTGTGTAAGTCACAGATAGCAAATTTCTAGTTATGTGCAAGGACAGAAAGAAACAATCTAGGCAAGAGCACATAAAATGCAAACCTACAGTCTGTGATGCATCACAGGAATTTCATAAGTAAGCAAATTATTTAAGCATATAACCCAGATTACTGTGTGAAATCATCATTCTATTATATGAAGTACAGGTTCTCTATACATTTACAATCTGCGCAGAAGACAAAAACAGAATATAATCAATCGGAAATTCCAGGAAGCAAACTGATTAAGTAGCATCTAAAACACTAAAATATTACACATGTGATGGAACATTAAGTGATCTGGATTTATTCTCTCTATTAAAGACTATGAATGAGATTGGATAATTGATTGAAGTACATGAAAGGTTTTTCTAAATAGAATGATGACTGTTTTACTTCTAAAGAAACAATAGGATTTATATCCTATTTAATGAGTACTCTCTTGGCAAAATGATAAACAAGAAAGCATTGATGATAGAAGCTGCAGATTTTCTCTTACTCACAGTCATTCTGCAAAAGATAGGGGTCTGCTTATCCAAAGTATCTTAATACATGTGGCCTAGCTTCCCTGATGGCTCAGCAAGTAAAGAGTCCGTCTGCATCGGAGGAGCTGCTGGAAATGTAGGTTCAGTCCCTGGGTTGAGAAGATCCCTGAAGGAGGAAATGGCAACCCACTCCAATATTCTTGCTTGAAAAATCCAATGGAGAGAGGAGCCTGGAAGGCTACAGTCCATGGGGTTGCAAAAAGTCAGACACGACTGAGCAACAGCACACAGTGATAAAGCGCTGTGAGTTACACAGCCCTAGTCTCTATTTGAAGCTGTGGAGCAGATACACAAGTTAGCTAATAAACAAGCCAAGAACTCTTGGCCCAAATATGGATCTTAGAGGGTATGAATCTAATTCCAAATTTTTATCTTGGGGTGACCTTAGTTCTAGAAAAGTGACAGGGGTGCATTGTTCGAGCTTGGACTTACACAGTAGACAGGAAAAACTGAGTCATAACTCAACTCTCTAATTAAATGAGAGATCTGCCCGAGACTGAGTGATCCAAGGTCTCAGTAGGTGGTCTAAGAAGGCTTCCTGATGAGTGGAACCTGAACTGATAGGCAGAGCTGAGACAGTTTTCACTTTGGGCAGAATATATTTTAAATTATTTATTTAACCATAATACAAAAAAAGGCAATAAGCGAGTTCTTTTTTCCCCCAAGAACTGTAAGATACTCCACGTATCTAGAATATAAGATTCAACTGGGGACTATGAGATAATAGTTCTAAAGGAAAGGCAATTCTTAGTTTATGAAGTACTTTTTAAGGCAATATTTGGAATTTGTATTTTATTCAGAAGAAATTAGAACAATATCTTTAAGCTCAGAACAGTGCAAAGGGAGCACATGAATATAAGTGGTAATTGGGTGCATTTTCTCTAGAAAATGTAACAACAATAATAAAACCAACTTAACTTAGTCCTTTTTTTTTTTTTTATAAATTTATTTATTTTAGTTGGGGGCTAATTACTTTACAATATTGTAGTAGTTTTTGCCATACATTGACATGAATCAGCCATGGGTTTACATGTATTCCCCTTCCTGGACCCCCCACCCGCCTCCCTCCCCATCCCATCCCTCTGGGTCATCCCATTGCCCCGGCCCTGAGCCTTTTTTTAATGCACCAGCAGTTCTAAACAGTCAGTGATAAAATACTCCTCCCAGAAAAATATTTTGTTGGTCTAATTCTAAACAATTTCTACTGCACTTATTGCTGGATATTAATATTATATATGCAGTGTGGCAGATTGTATTTTTCAAAAACAGCATTGTTCAATGGTATTTCTACTCTCATATGCTCTTCTGAATTTTATCACTTTCATCAAGAGATGGAAACTTTGTTCCCTCTATTTGCCTTTGTGCGGGCTTTTGTAACTGCTTTGTTGAATAGAATGCAGCTGAAGTGCAGATAGATCTTAAGTATCCCTTTCTTATAATGCTTGGTTTTGGAACCCAGTCACCACCATTATGAGGGAGCCAAGAAATAACTTGCAGAGGTTACCTGGAGATGGTCCTGATGACACTCGACGAAGATGGCACTGTCCCCCTCAGCCGTACCTGTACACAGGCTTCCTCCTGTCTTCCTGACATTTCTCTTCTGAGAGCACTTACTTTAGAAAATTTGCAGTCATCTGTTCTTTCTCTGCCTTTTTGAAAGGTAAATCTCCCATACTCCTGACAGTTTTACAACCTAGGAAAATCTTTTTTGAGGACTTGGGAGACATTCCTTTAAAATACAATAATTCAGAAAGATAGCACCCTTATTTCCCAGTGTCTGAGAGAGGGCAGGAGCCTAACTTTAATAAATGCAAATTAGTCAACATGTATGACCAAACTCTCCCCTACTGTCCTCTAGTACTTTTCTACTGACTCACCCTGCACTTGAAAACTTCCATCTCTCTCCCTATTGCAGTAGACTTTACCTCTACTACAATATACTTAAATAGTCGTTCTCACTGTTTCACTGCATCCAATGCATTTTTTTTCTTTGATTCATTATCTGATGAGATCCAAGATGGCAGCATCACCTGTTCAACATTCGAGTAATGAATATTATGATTCCAGCACTCAGCTGTCCACATAATTGGCCCCGCTGGTGACCTTTGGAAAAGATACAAACTGTCTTCACTTAGCCCACCCATATCACAGATGTGCAAACTAAATAAATGATTGTGTTTTAAACCACTAAGATTTAGGATGGTTTGTTGTGCATCAACAAATAACTGGAATAGTAAGCTTCAAGTTAGCAGAATTTTGCTAATAATGCTTTACAAACATTGATTTTTAGGTAGATATTAATTCTGATTAATTCTCATAGTACATAACACTCAATTCACAACTGTCCAGAATCATTTTTAACTCACTTCTTGTGCCATTTGATTTCTCCGATCCTAAGGAACAACATAGGAGAAGGCAACGGCAACCCACTTCAGTACTCTTGCCTGGAAAATCCCATGGATGGAGGAGGCTGGTAGGCTGCAGTCCATGGGGTCGCAAAGAGTCGGACACAACTGAAGCGACTTAGCAGCATCAGCAGCAGCAGGAGGGAACCTCATTTTCCTACATTTAATGAACGACTTGTAATCTACGATAACACAATTATAAAAAAGAAAAAAATCTTCATGCAACTTCAACCCTGTCATTTTATGTGACCACTTAGAGTTTGTGCATGTGTAGTTAAAATTTTAAAAATTGAAATAGAGTATGAACTGGAAGTAATAATTTTTTGGTAAGTGCAGATTTTATCCCACACATGAAAATTTTTGCTTAATTTAAATAATATTCTAAAACTAAAATGTACTCCTCTTTTTTTTTTTTTTACTGTTGCTTGGTTACTGGGAAACAAAAAACAAATCAAGAAAATAAAATATTACATCAGAGTTATGATGTAGTAGTTACTTAAATGTTTTGCAGATGTTCCAGTTGTATTAAAATTCACTTACTAATTATTAGACACTTATTTACATAAAAACTTATTTTATAACATGGTGCCAAAGGATGATACACACAAATGTTAAGTAGATATAAAAATACTGTATAAATATTGTATTTTTTCCTCCTATAAAAACTTGAAAGAACTTGTAATCACTTGCAATATTTTTGTATAACCAGCAACTGGTTCATAATATTATAAATTTCAGAGAAAATTGAATGTACCAATATGAAACAAATAAAATTAGTTTTCACTTGAAATGTTACACAGCTAACCATTATGTCATACTAGATAAAAGTGGAAAAACTCTTTCAGTAGCCAAAATAAACAATAGAAAGTCAGCAAGTGGAAAAAGTTCCTTTTTTCAGTCTCCATAGATTAAGTCTTAAGTGACTAACTCCTTTTTCAGTCCTCTTGTCCATGTAGGAAGTTGTGAAGCCAGTCCAGCCTCTTCTTTTAAAACACTTTGCTATTCTCACAGTTAATACAAACACTCCTCCCCTCCAAACACCTCTCCTCCTGTCAACCCAGGGGAGCTCAACAGGGAAAAACAACAATGGCAAAACCCACAAACAAACAGCAACAATAAAAATATACTAGAAAGCAATTGTAGTAATGTCTGCATCTATTTTGGAATATCCAATATCTCCAATGTTATATATATGTTAACTTTATGGTCATTTAAAAAATAATTTTGTCATATAAAAGAGGATGAGATGTCAAATAATTCACTCTTATGTCACATGCTAGGTAGACACTGGAATGGTAATTTTAGATTGTATATTCTGACACTACTGAAATTATGGCTATTTTCCATTATACTTAAATCATAGTATTTAATAGATATTTTTAAAGTTGATGCATCAAATATTTACATAGGGAGTGACATAATTGGTGTTTTATTTCTGAAGGATCACACTGATACCAATTTGGACACTAAATTAGAGGAGACTAAGACAGCAATGGACTTAGCAACTTGACTAAGACAGTCAAGTGGGCCTTAGGAAGCACTAGCACAAAGCTAGTGGAGGTGATGGAATTCCAATTGAGCTATTTCAAATCCTGAAAGATGATGCTGTGAAAGTGCTGAAAGTGTGAAAGTGTGAAAGTGCTGCACTCGATATGCCAGCAAATTTGGAAAACTCAGCAGTGGCCACAGGTCTGGAAAAGGTCAGTTTTCATTCCAATCCCAAAGAAAGACAATGCCAAAGAATGCTCAAACTACCGCACAATTACACTCATCTCACATGCTAGTAAAGTAATGCTCAAAATTCTCCAAGCCAGGCTTCAGCAATATGTGAACTGTGAAATTCCAGATGTTCAAGCTGGTTTTAGAAAAGGCAGAGGAACCAGAGATCAAATTGCCAACATCCGCTGGATCATCGAAAAGGCAAGAGAGTTCCAGAAAAACATCTATTTCTGCTTTATTGACTATGCCAAAGCCTTTGACTGTGTGGATCACAATAAACTGTGGAAAATTCTGAAAGAGATGGAATACCAGACCATCTGACCTGTCTCTTGAGAAATCTGTATGCAAGTCAGGAAGCAACAGTTAGAACTGGACATGGAACAACAGACTGGTTCCAAATAGGAAAAGGAGTACGTCAAGGCTGTATATTGTTACCCTGCTTATTTAACTTACATGCAGAGTACATCATGAGAAACGCTGGGCTGGAAGAAACACAAGCTGGAATCTAGATTGCTGGGAGAAATATCAATAACCTCAGATATGCAGATGACACCACCCTTATGGCAGAAAGCGAAGAAGAACTAAAGAGCCTCTTGATGAAAGTGAAAGAGGAGAGTGAAAACGTTGGCTTAAAGCTCAACATTCAGAAAAGTAAGATCATGGCATCTGGTACCATCACTTCATGGGAAATACATGGGGAAACAGTGGAAACAGTGTCAGACTTTATTTTTGGGGCTCCAAAATCACTGCAGATGGTGATGGCAGCCATGAAATTAAAAGACGCTTACTCCTTGGAAGGAAGGTTATGGCCAACCTAGATAGCATATTTAAAAGCAGAGACATTGCTTTGCCAACAAAAGTCCGTCTAGTCAAGGCTATGGTTTTTCCAGTGGTCATGTATGTATGTGAGAGTTGGCCGGTGAAGAAAGCTGAGTGCCGCAGAATTGATGCTTTTGAACTGTGGTGTTGGAGAAGACTCTTGAGAGTCCCTTGGACTGCAAGGAGATCCAATCAATCCGTCCTAAAGGAGATCAATCCTGGGTGTTCATTGGAAGGACTGATGATGAAGCTGAAACTCCAATACTTTGGCCACCTCGTGCAAAGAGTTGACTCATTGGAAAAGACCCTAATGCTGGGTAGGATTGGGGGCAGTAGGAGAAGGGGACAACAGAGGATGAGACGGTTGGATGGTGTCACTGACTTGATGGACATGGGTTTGGGTAGACTCCGGGAGTTGGTGATGGACAGAGAGGCCTGGCGTGCTGCAATTCATGGGGTCGCAGAGAGTCAAACATGACTGAGCGACTGAACTGAACTGAAGACAGCATCAGGAAGATCAATATGGCAGTTGTTGAATAGGAGATGAGAAACCCAGGTGGTAGCTGGGTTTTGAAGAGGATGAAAAAGATAAAAGTACTATTTACGAGCTGTAATCCACAGGCCATATGGAAAAAGGAGGAGTTAAGAGTTTCTTTTATGGTATCCAGAAGAAGGATAGATCTAGGAAATCAGTTAGAGTTTAGCTGTATACGTGATGTTCTAAAAATGTCTCTTTGACTATCCAAGAAGATAATTGTGTATATAACGTTTGTGTTTAGAAGAGAAGTATTAAAGAAAAATCTTGGAGATTCAATACATATATGCTCTACTTGATATCAAGCATATGATATCTGAGGTTCAGCCTTTAGGTTAGAAGAAAGAAATGTTAAAAACTTGTGAAAAAAGGCAACAATTAGTAGACAAGCACAAAAAGAGAAGTTATAAATAAATCTGTGAAAAAGACTTAGAAAATCATTTGGAAATTTCTGAAAAGAAACAAGGTGTATACAGATGTCAGGATAGTCATTGAAAAGTGCCCATTTGACTTAGCAAATAGGGAGTCATTGCAGTCATTAGAAAGAGGGCCTTCACTAGAACAGTGTGGGTAGAAAGATGTTTCCTGTGACTGAAGTAGAGACTGCAGAAGTGCAGATAACAAGTATTGACTATTTCTAGAGTCTTTATTCCAAACACCAAGACAGAGTGTAAAATACTAAATAAAGAGTAAGTTTAAGGAAGAGTTTTCTTTCCTTTTTAAAAGGGATGAAACTTTATTATGTTATTGATGTACAGAAAGAGCTAATGTGGAGAGAAAGTGATAAAGAGATACTTGAGGATGTGAAAGGAAATAAACTCCAAATAAAACCTTCTGGGGAATATATTGAGGATTTACTTATTCAATATTTATTCCAGCTTCCCTTTAGTATTTCTTTCTCTACTGCAGAGACAGAAAAGCTTAAAACAAATCCCATATATCTCATAGCTAGAATTCCAAATGTGTTTTAGACTCCATAATCAAATGCACTTACATGAGACTTAAATCAAAACTGAGGTTATTGATGAGGGAAGCCAAGTGCATGGTTCTCTAATTATCCGCACATATTGTGGAAGAGGTAGCATGGTTCTGAAATGAATAGGTATAATAGCACTATGTCTGTGTGTGTGAGTTTTGTATGGGTATGCACACACATGCTCATGTGTACCTGTTGGCATTTGGCTGAAAACAGCATCTATGGAGACAACCTGTGTGATGGTTGTTGAGTCGCTAAGTCATGTCAGACTCTTTGAGACTACAAGGACTGTAGCTTTCCAGTCTGTGCATGGGATTTCCCAGGCAAGAATAGTGGACTGGGTTGCTATTTCCTTCTCCAGGGGAACTTCCTAGCCTGGGATCAAACCTGGGTCACATGCATTGCAGGCAGATTCTTTTACTGCTGAGCCACAAAGGAAGCCCTTATAAAGACAACTTATCAATGCAATAGACAAGTTCTCATTATAGAAGGAGCTGCTGATGCTTTTGCGACAGTTCTGCTATTGATAATTTACATTAGAGTCTCTTGACAGCTCTCTCAATAATTTATAACCCATTTAGAACACTGCAAAAATGTATTCTTTATAAACCACTTTATTGTGACATGATTTATACACAAAAAAGCTATATATATTTAATTTCACATCTATGAAAGTCATCACAATTTATGCCACAAACATTTCGATCACCTCCAGAAGTTTTTTCTTACCCTTATTATTATATGATTTCTCTTTTTTTGTGATAAAAACACATAACATAAAAACACATAACATATCTAGCCTCAACAAAATTCTAAGTATACTGTACAACTATTGTTAACTATAGGCAGTATGCTGTACAATAGATCTTAGATCCTGTGTGCTTTAACTCAGCCATGATCCATACAACTGAGAAAACAGCTATGAATGAGAAAAGATTGCTAGTGGGGAACAGGAAATTTGATGACGTGCTGTCTGGCAGTCTCCTTTTTCTCCCCAAACAAAAGGAAATTTTCTGCTGAGAGCAAAATATTGGAGTAGGGACTTGCAGAATATAAATATTTTACTTTGCATTGGTGTTCAAAAACTTACCCTTGTTTTTGTAGTTATCCTCATAGCTGTTGTCTGGTTTTGAAGGGAAAATACAGATTCCTGAATTAATGGAATTCAATTGAAATATTCTGATTGAGGCAATGTGTAGAATAACACAAAAAAGTTTTGACTATAAATTTCTTGAGTGCTGAATAAAAATATAACTTTTCTGATAAAATCTATTGCTGTGTTTACAGGACAGAGTGAGAATAATCCAGGGCTGGGTAGGGTGAGGGGGCACAAGAAAGGAAGTGGAGATAGTATGCTGCTCTTGTGGCTGTGGCTGAGCATTGAAAGAGTTGAGTTGTACATACCCATGGAGATAAGAACGAAGTTTTGAGTCTATATGAAACAGAAGGTTAGAACCGAGGTGCCTACAAAGAATTAAGATTATGCAGAGAGTTACATAATTCCTGAAAAGGAAGACTATGGGTATATCTATCCATCTGCATGAGCAGATCCGAAGAATATTTTGCTAGGATTAAGCAGAAAACAAGCTTCTCTCAATTACTTAAATCAAAGTGTATGCTCCTTAAGTGAGTCTGAGATCAAATTTGCACAACTCTCATGGTTTTGAAATGCCCATAGGAATGAAACAAAAAAAAAGGAGCTTAAATATAGGTTAAAAAAATTATTAGCATCAAAATGATCACTAGCAGACATAGCCACCACCATGATTAGAGAACTAAAAACTTCAAAAAACAAACAAAAAATATATATAAAAAAATTTTTGGAAGAGAAAAAGACCAGAAAATAAGTATTATAAAATTATTAAAGACAAATGAGAAACTAAAAGTATAAATCAGAAAGCAAAAAATTATGAAAAAAGGCAGACTCGAAAGAAAATCAAGTAGTATTTTAAAATTAAAATATAGTCACTGCAATTAAAAGTTTACTGAATCAACCAAAAGCATGTTAGGCACAGAGAGATTTGGTGACTTGAATATGAGACCTTGGTACATAATGCAGAATGCAGCACAGGGAGATAAATGATCCTATTTCATGAGAAAATAAAAGCCAAGAGAAGACAACATCTATACACACCCGCCACCTGGTCTGCCCATGCTTTGCAACTGCATCCATGTACTCTCTAGAATCAGCTCCATATTTGGGGTCCCCAATATAAAATTTATCAATTTCAAGATGATGACAGAGGATGTCAAACCAATGTCCTGTGTAATTACACTAGGGTAATCAGTCACACGTTCATGAAACCAGCCTTTACTTCTGTTTCTGTGAATGAGCTGCCTGTCTCCTAGCTAACGTCAGTACATCCACCAGAGCACACATGTACAGCCCCCTAATTGTTCATGCTTATTCTTTCCATATTAATTTATTAATTTAGTACTATACCAGTCAATATTATTTTTCAAAGAAATTGTTATACCAAATATTAAACTTCATATGAAAGATATAAAGGGCAAAAATAGCCAAAAGACTTTGAAATGTTGAAACGGAAGACAAAGATGATTTCAAAGACAAAGATTTAAAAGTATAAATTTAGAGAAAATGTATACTGTTATATCCATCATATTATGATAGTAGAATTTTTAAATAAAATTTTAAGGGCATAAGCCATGAAGGAAAAGATTGATATATTTACCTATGTCAACATTAATTCTTATATGACAAGAATACTCAAACAATCTAAAAAGACAAGACATATACTTGCAAAAGGAATCTTCAATCCATGTAACCTAGAGGATTTTTCTTTTCAGAATATAAGAGGAATACTTACAGTTTCAACAAGAACAAAACAGAAATTCAAGTATTTTAAATGGTCAAAAGATGTGAATAGGCATTTCTTAGAAGAGTAAACCAATAAACATGAGCACTTCCTTGCTAGAAATCTAAAAAAATAAAATCATATCTACAATAAGACATCTTTCCTTACAGATCAGTTAGGCAGAAATTAGAAATTCTGATAACACTTTTTTGCTGTCATTTGGAGAAATAAGTACTCTTATATAGCACTGTGGTGAGACTGCTTTGTGGAGAAAAATAGTAGTGAAAGTGTTAGCCGCTCAGTTGTGTCTGACTCTTTGAGACCACATCGACTGTAGCCCACCAGGCTCCTCTGTCCATGAATTTCTCCAGTCAAATATACTGGAGTGGGTAGCCATTCCCTTCTCCAGGGGATCTTCCCAACCCAGGGATCCAACCTGGGTTTCCCGCATTGCAGGCAGATTCTTTACAGTCTGAGCCACCAGGGAAGCCCACTTTGTCGAGAACTTTAACAATAACTTGTATAATTAAAAGCTGCTTCTTCTGCAACCCAGAAATTCCAGTCTTTCATTTCTATCCCAAGAGATGCTTACATTTGTATCAATACAAGATGTCATGTGTAAAAATGTTCACTGAAGCAAAACAAGTCCAAATAAGTCAATCTACTTCTCCTCAGTAGAAGAATGGAAAAAATTAATTATATGTTTTAATAAATGGAATACTATCGCATAGCTAAAGCTAACATAGAAGAGCCACACATATAGCCATGTATACATTTCAGAAAAAACAATGATCTGTGAAAAAAGTTGCCAAAGAATAAGCTGAGGATAATACTATTTGTGCACATTAGAAAAGCAGCAGTATAAATTATTCCTATAAATAGCATATAGAGCAATATCAGTTCAGCTCAGTCACTCAGTTGACTCTGACTCTTTGCGAGCCCATGAATCACAGCACGCCAGGCCTCCCTGTCCATCACTAACTCCCTGAGTTTACCCAAACTCATGTCCATCGAGTCGGTGATGCCGTCCAGCCATCTCATCCTCTGTCGTCCCCTTCTCCTCCTGCCCTCAATCCTTCCCAGCATCAGGGTCTTTTCCAATGAGTCAACTCTTCGCATGAGGTGGCCAAAGTTTTGGAGTTTCAGCTTCATCATCAGTCCTTCCAAAGAACACCCAGGACTGATCTCCATTAGGATGGACTGGTTGGATCTCCTTGCAGTCCAAGGGACTCTCAAGAGTCTTCTCCAACACCACAGTTCAAAAGCATAAATTCTTTGGTGCTCAGCTTTCTTCACAGTCCAACTCTCACATCCATATATGACTACTGGAAAAACCATGGCCTTGACTAGATGGAACATCGTTGGCAAAGTAATGTCTCTGCTTTTTAATATGCTATCTAGGTTGTTCAAAACTTTCCTTCCAAGTAGTAAGTGTTTTTTAATTTCATGGCTGCAGTCACCATCTGCAGTGATTCTGGAGCCCAAAACAATAAAGTCTGACACTGTTTGAACTGTTTCCCCATCTATCTGCCATGAAGCGATGGGACCAGATGTCATGATCTTTGTTTTCTGAATGTTGAGCTTTAAGCCAACGTTTTCACTCTCCTCTTTCACTTTCATTAAGAGGCCTTTTAGTTCTTCTTCACTTTCTGCCGTAAGGGTGGTGTCATCTGCATATCTGAGGTTATTGATATTTCTCCCAGCAATCTTGAGTCCAGCTTGTGCTTCATCTAGCTCAGCGTTTCTCATGACCCACTCTGCATATAAGTTAAATAAGCAGGGTAACAATATATAGCCTCGACGTACTCCTTTTCCTGTTTCGAACCAGTCTGTTATTCCATGTCCAGTTCTAACTGTTGCTTCCTGACCTGCATAAAGGTTTCTCAAGAGGCAGGTCAGGTGATCTGGTATGCTCATCTCTTTCAGAATTTTCCACAGTTTATTGTGATCCACACAGTCAAATCTTTGGCATAGTCAACAAAGCAGAAATAGATGTTTTTCTGGAACTCTCTTGCTTTTTCGATGATCCAGCAGATGTTGGCAATTTGATCTCTGGTTCCTCTGCATTTTGTAAAACCAGCTTGATCATCTGGAAGTTCACCGTTCATGTATTGCTGAACCCTGGCTTGGAGAATTTTGACCATTACTTCCCTAGCGTGTGAGATGAATGCAATTGTGTGGAAGTTTGAGCATTCTTTGGCCTTGCCTTTCTTTGGGATTGGAATGAAAACTGACCTTTTCCAGTCCTATAGCCACTGCTGAGTTTTCCAGATTTGCTGGCATATTGAGTGCAGCACTTTCACAACATCATCTTTTAGGATTTGAAATAGCTCAACTGGAATTCCATCACCTCCACTAGCTTTGTTCATCGTGATGCTTTCTAAGGCCCACTGGACTTCACATTCCAGGATGTCTAGCTCTAGGTGAGTGATCACACCATCGTGATTATCTGGGTCATGAAGATTTTTTTGTGCAGTTCTTTTGTGTATTCTTGCCACCTCTTCTTAATATCTTCTGCTTCTGTTAGGTCCATACCATTTCTGTCCTTTATCGAGCCCATCTTTGCATGAAATGTTCCCTTGGTATCTCTAACTTTCTTGAAGAGGTCTCTAGTCTTTCCTGTTTTCTTGTATGAACAGTGTACAGCATCATAAATGGGGAAAATTCACCCGACTTCTGGATATTGACTACTTCTAAAGAGGAAGAGAGACTGTAAAATGGACTAGATTTAAGACTATTTCAAAGTAAATTAAATTTGGATCCTTATTGGTTAGGAGTGGTAAAACTAATCCACAAACATGAAAAAAGTGCCAGCAGAAATGTTTCAAGATAGAAAACAGTCCCCTAACCCATATGCCAACAGTGTTAATACTCACAGAAGATGATTTCTATGTTTAGTGACATATGGGCAACCAAGCCTGAATGCCCATGCACTTTACTCCTTAATGCATTTGCCAAGTAAATGCATTACTCAGTTGTCATCCATTTTCGTGAAAGGAAAGGAACATTCCTTGAATTTAACATGAAAAATGTAGATCGACCTTGTCATTTGCTCTTCAGTTTTTGTCTTTACACCTTCATTGTTTAGTCTGACTGGTTATAATGAATGTCACCTGTGTTCTGAATGACCTCAAACATCAAAAGAGAGAAAAATTACTCTTACCCAAGAAGTAGTAATAGATATTCTTCTCAGTCCAGGTGGGTTTTTGGCAGCACCCCATTTTCTAAATTATGTAATGAATCACTAATATATGGATCTGACACAATCGTTAAAGAACTCAGAAAAAAAACCATGCCGTGAAAATACCTTTTCCTGAATTGACTTTGCTGTTAATGGAAATGAATTTGCAACTATGGCATTTCTAATTAACCTTACTTTTCTGTGTTTGCAAAATGGGAAGCAGCCTTTTATCACCATATCTCCATAGGGATATATTAATAGAAGATACGGTTTTGTGATTGCTTATTTTACACGTTATAGTAGCAGTTAATCAAGCTTATTCTGCTTACTTTCTGGAATACCTTGCAACCTGAAACAGAATTCAGTTTATATTTTCTTTCTTTCATATTTCTTTTAATTCTACTCATTAAATTGTGAGGATACTCCTTGCTGAATTGACATTTTTCTATCATTCTTTTGCTTCCTTTTGCCCCCTAAACATGTTCCCCAAGGCTAGACCTTTCCTCCAAGTCATTTGATGAATCCTTCCACAGTTATGGAGCTTCCCTGGTGGCTCAGAAGGTAAAAGAATCTGCCTGCAATGCAAGAGACCTGGGTTCAATCTCTGGGTCAGGAAGATCCCCTGGAGGAGGATACCCACACCAGTATTCTTGCCTGGAGAATTCCATGGACAGAGGAGCCTGGTGGGCTACAGTCCTTGGGGTCACAAAGTCGGACACAATTGAGCAACTAAACTTTCACTTTCCACAGTTATGACTTCATCCTACCAAAATCACTTGTTAATTCAGCAAAATTTATCATGTCAATGAGGGAAACTGAAAAGGTTTGTGTGTGCCATTAAGAGGACAAAAATAATATATGCCAGAATATACTGAATACATCCCCTGACACTTTTGATGAAAAATGTACTAAAACATAAGTTTCAAGAAAACATTAATGTTTATGTGGTTTGTTAACTGCAGTAGTTCCATAGTGGCACACAGTAAGCGTCAATAAATAGTTGGTATGATGGCACAGTGGTAAAGAATCCATCTGCTGGTGCAAGAGACTCAAGAGACATGGGTTTGATCCCTGGGTTCAGAAGATCCCCTGGAGTGTGAACTGGAAATCCACTCCAATATTCTTGCCTGGAAAATTCTATGGACAGAGGAGCCTGGCGGACACGACTGAGTGACTGAGTACACAACACACACACAAATAGCTGGCAAATGAATGATTCAGAAAATGCTGTTTGCATTTTAATAAAGTAGGAGGCAGCAAGCATTATGATGAACATATGTTAAATATTGAAAGTTATTAAGCAAGATAGAAAAGTACTGCAAAAATATCTTCTATCCTGCTTAAACAAATACACATCATAAAGATGAAGTTGTAAGATACGTTGTAAAGTTGTAATTTTTATATGGCCAAAAGCTGACAAAATTGTAAGACATTCCAGTTGAATTATTATTGTGTATATTGGACATTCGGTTAATTAGTGAGTGATGCATAATTGAATAATAAGCTAATTACATAATTTATAAGTATATATTTATTCCATACTATTGATCTTTCTTGCCTTTATTTCAGAAAAATTAATAATTATGTGGTCATCAAGATTATCACATAATTTTGCTATGCTGCAATTTGAAATATTTTGTCCAAAATGTAAATTAAATTAAAGCATTAAAAATTTTTATTTTTTTAGACTTTTTCCTCTGAAGCAATCAAAATTATTTATTATAATACAAATGCAAAGTGAAGAGTTTTAATGAATATCACAACTTAAAATAGAAATTTACATGACAAATTTTAGTGTAATTTTTAAAAATCTGATTGCTTTATTAAAACCTTTGAGAAAACAATGTCAGCATTTGTGGTGTCCAATGTTCATCTAATTGTCAATAAAGAGATTATTATTACACCCCATGTGTCATGTATACTCTCACACAAAAAAAAGTTCAGAGTTCACATGTATTGTTTAGTATAACAAAACATTCCTCAAACTCCAAGAGCAACTATTGCAGATACTTCACTAATTTGTGTATTTTTTCCAGAAAGAGAAATTAGAATTAAACAAGAAGCCAGAAAATGGACACTCGGCACTTTGAGAAAATGATATTTAGCATCTAATATCTACTCTTCTTGTTACCTGAGAGAAAGGTTATGACAAGGTAATTATTTTGATTGTGTCCCTTTGCTGAGCATTTCTGCCACTCAAATCCTATCTGTGCAGAGAAGCAGAAAAACTGGGGAGCTCACAACAGAGAGGACTGCAGACAACACTTTGATCAAGTGATCAAGTTAACATCAGTCATCAGTAATAAAACAGACCCAAATCAAATATCACCGATGAAATGAGAACAAAACCGTCTCACTTCTGTAAGAGTCCAAGAAGAGATGCACAATCTAAATTAATTATTAGAAATGTCAGGCAGCCCCAAATAAGAACATTCTAAATTTGTCTGTAACCCTTAGAAGTGTCAATAAAACTGTCATATTAAAAAATGAGTTATATCTATGTGAAGTAATATAGAATAAACTCTAAAATATGTTTTCCTTTTGTAAAAAGCTGGAGAACAGTACTTCAATTTTGAACACACACACACACATAATTTCCAGAATGACAAAGAAACAGTTAATAGTGGCAATCTCTGGGAGTGGAATCAGATGAAGAGTGAAAGATGTTTATTTTTCTCTTCTTAATTTCCTTTCTTGTATGATTTATTTTTAACCTGAACAAATGTCTTATTTGAAGTTTTAAAATAAAATAATTTTTTAAATTCCTTTGACTCTTGTAAATTCTGTTTCTGACTCTGGAAATTAAAAACATTCTCTGGCAAAAAAGATAATTGCAGTTTTCAATTTAGTCAACCCAAGACTGATGGTAGGTCATGGTACCTGGGGTCTCATTCCATCCTTGCCATTAAGAAGCCACACTGTTTGGACAAGGCACTTCCATTCTCTGGGGTTTAATTATTCATCTTATTGATGAGATTAACTCTAACCTTAAATAAGAACTTACAATAAATGAAGACATATAACATGCTGCCAACAGAGGGCAGTAATTAACCACAAATAGTTCCATGTTCTCTGAGCAAGAAATCTATCTTTTTCATACAATAGACTATGGTTTCCAAGGCAAACCATTCAATATCATGGTATTCCAAGTCTATGCCCCCACCAGTAACACTGAAGAAGCTGAAGTAGAACAGTTCTATGAAGACCTCAAGACTTTCTAGAACTAACACCCAAAACAGATGTCCTTTTCATTACAGGGGACTGGAATGCAAAAGTAGGAAGTCAAGAATCACCTGGAGTAACAGGCAAATTTGGCCTTGGAGGACAGCATGAAGCCGGGAAAAGGCTAATAGAGTTTTGCCAAGAGAACCCACTGGTCATAGCCAACACCCTCTTCCAACAACACAAGAGAAGACTCTACACAAGGACATTATCAGTTGGTCAACACCAAAATAAGATTGATTATATTCTTTGCAGCCAAAGATGGAGAAGCTCTATACAGTCAACAAAAACAAGACCAGGAGCTGACTGTGGCTCAGATCATGAACTCCTTATTGCCAAATTCAGATTGAAATTGAAGAAAGTGGAGAAAACCACTAGACCATTCAGGTATGACCTAAATCAAATCCCTTATGACTATACAGTGGAAGTGACAAATAGATTTAAGGAACTAGATCTGATAGACAGAGTGCCTGAAGAACTATGGACAGAGGTTCGTGACGTTGTACAGGAGACAGGAATCAAGACGATCCCCAAGAAAAAGAAATGCAAAAAGCAAAATGGCTGTCTGAGGAGGCCTTACAAATAACTGTAACAATAAGGGAAGTGAAAAGCAAAGGAGAAAAGGAAAGATATACGCATTTGAATGCAGAGTTCCAAAGAATAGCAAGGAGAGATAAGAAAGCCTTCCTCAGCGATCAGTGCAAAGAAATAGAGGAAAACAATAGAATGGTAAAGAGTAGAGATCTCTTCACGAAAATTAGAGATACCGAGGGAACATTTCATGCAAAGATGGACTCGATAAAGGACAGAAATGATAGGGACCTAACAGAAGCAGAAGATATTAAGAGGTGGCAAGGATACACAGAAGAACTGTACAAAAAAGATCTTTACAACCCAGATAATCACGATGGTGTGATTACTCACCTAGAGCCAGACATCCTGGAATGTGAAGTAAGTGAGCCTTAGGAAGCATCACTACAAACAAAGCTAGTAGAGGTGATGGAATTCCAGTTGAGTTGTTTCAAATCCTGAAAGATGATGCTGTGAAAGTGCTGCACTCAATATGCCAGCAAACCTGGAAAACTCAGCAGTGGCCACAGGACTGGAAAAGGTCAGTTTTCATTCTAATCCCAAAGAAAGGCAATGCCAAAGAATGCTCAAACTACCGCACAATTGCACTTATCTCACATGCTAGTAAGGTAATGCTTAAAATTCTCCAAGCCAGGGTTCAGCAATACATGAACTGTGAATTTCCAGATGTTCAAGCTGGTTTTAGAAAGGGCAGAGGAACCAGAGATCAAATTGCCAACATCTCCTGGATCATCAAAAAAGCAACAGAGTTCCAGAAAAACATCTATCTCTGCTTCATTGACTATACCAAAACCTTTGACTGTTTGCATCTCAATAGACTGTGGAAAATTCTTAAAGAAATGGGAATACCAGACCTCCTGCCCTGCCTCTTGAGAAACCTTTTTGCAGGTCAGGAAGCAACAGTTAGAATTGGACATGGAACAACAGACTGGTTCCAAATAGGAAAAGGAGTACATCAAGGCTGTATATTGTCAGCCTACTTGTTTAACTTATATGCAAAGTACATCATGAGAAACACTGAGCTGGAAGAAGCACAAGCTGGAATCAAGATTTCTGGGAGAAATATCAATAACCTCAGATAAGCAGATGACACCACTTTTACGGCAGAAAGTGAAGAAGAACTAAAGAGCCTCTTGATGAAAGTGAAAGACAAGAGTGAAAAAGTTGGCTTAAGCCTCAACATTCAGAAAACTAAGACCATGGCATCCTGTCCCATCACTTCATGGCAGTTAAATGGGGAGACAGTGGAAACAGTGGCTGACTATTTTCCTGGGCTCCAGAATCACTGCAGTTGGTGATTGCAGCCATGAAATTAAAAGACGCTTACTCTTTGGAAAGAAAGTTATGACCAACCGAGACAGCATATTAAAAAGCAGAGTCATTAATTTGCCAACAAAGGTCCGTCTAATCAAGGATATGGTTTTTCCAGTGGTCACGTATGGATGTGAGAGTTGGACTATAAAGAATGCTGAGTGCTGAAGAATTGATACTTTTGAACTGTGGTGTTGGAGAAGACTCTTGAGAGTCCCTTGGACTGCAAGGAGATCCAACCAGCCCATCCTAAAGGAGATCAGTCCTGGGTGTTCACTGGAAGGACTGATGTTGAAGCTGAACCTCTAATTCTTTGGCCACCTGATACGAAGAGCTGACTCATTGGAAAATAACCTGATGCTGGGAAAGATTGAGGGCAGGAGAAGAAGGGGACGACAGAGGATAATATGGTTGGATGCTATCACCTACTCAATGGACATGGGTTTGGGTGAACCCCGGGAATTGGTGATGCACAGGGAGGCCTGGCGTGCTAGGGTTCAATGGGTTGCAAAGAGTCAGACACAACTGAGCGACTGAACTGAACTGAAGCTAAGATTACAATGAAGGAGAGATTGAGATGGTAGCTTGTCTCCTATACTTTTAAATTCTGGGCAGGATCACATTATCTAATCATCTAGGCTCTCTGAGAGCAGAATCTATCAAGGAATTAGCTCCCTCTATCTAAAACTATAGGAATGGAGATATAAGAATAATTCTGAGGCAAACTTTCCTTATCATTCTTAATCAATGAGAGATGTTTTGCATTATAAGTAACGATCCCTCAAACCCAGTCAATAAAGAAGGTGAATTAATATGTAGATGTTGGTAATGCAGACCAAAATAAAACTTAGCTATCTGCACACACAAGCTTTCTGGGAGGTTCAGAATGAAAGTTTGTGCTGTGAGAAGATGGACTTTTCATGCAATTTGTCGGTGTCTATCCTGGCAGTATAGGTAAGCCAGTGGTTGGAAATAATTTCCTTCCATGGGCCTATCAAATTAATCAATGTGGTGATCTTAGAGTCACTGAATCCCACTTTGGTTAAAAGAGGATAGTCTGTCCTAGCGGACTGAGAGCTTGCTGCTTTATTAACTTGAAGGAAATAAAGACTCAACTTTCCTAGTTGACACCATGCTATATTCACATCCACGGGCATCATACATTATATCTTCATCAATATGGTAAAAATAATAATACTTTATGATAAATACTTTCATTGAAATTAAAATAACACTAAAAATAACAAAACTAGCTAAAATATTATAGATGGGATTAGTAATACAAGTAATATAAATCAGAGGAATGATTAAGAATAATAGTATTACATAATAATTAAAAGGACCAAAAAACTAAAAGCATAAAATGAGTTTTAAATCTAGAAAATATGTAGAGGCAAAGCAATTAAAGTCTAGAAGATTAAAGGGTAAAACACAACATTGATAAAAGTATCAACTTCAAGGCTTAACATTTAAGTGAAGGAACAAGCAGGTAGAAGCTATCTATGTAAGTCAAGATCACTTCCTTCTCTTGACGTCTGAGATTTGACTTTCTTTGGAAAGGGTCTCCAGGCAGATTTCCTAAAAAAGGAGTATTTACTGAGATGCCAGTGAGCTCAGTACTGGTTAATCTCCCTTAGGAGCTGGACTAGAAATTTATTCTCTGCATTTTTGCTTCTTCATTCCATGGTCTTTTCTCTGTTTGTGTTCACCCAGCCACATCTATGTACACCTATGTGAAGTGAACAGAAATTTGCTCAGCCGTGTCTGATTCTTTGTGACCCCATGGACGGTAGCCCACCAGGCTCCTCTGTCCATGGAATTTTCTAGGCAGGAATACTGGAGTGGGTTGCCATGCCCTCCTCCAGGGGATGTTCCCAACCCAGGGATCAAACCCAGATCTCCTGCATTGCAGGTGGATTCTTTACCAGATGAACCACCAGGGAAGCCTAAGAATACTGGAATGGGTAGCCTATCCTCTCTCCAGTGTCTCTTCCAGACCCAGGAGTCAAACAGGGGTCTCCTGCATTGCAGGTTAATTCTTTACCAGCTGAGTCACCAGGAAAACCCATATACATCTATAATGATCCCTGAATATTCATTGGAAGGACTGATGCTCAATCTGAAACTCCAATACTTTGGCCACGTGATGTGAAGAGCCGACTCATTGGAAAAGACCCTTATGCTAGGAAAGATTGAGGAAAAGAGGAGAAGACGGCGGCAAAGAATGAGATGGTTGGATGGCATCACTGTCTCAATGGACATGAGTTTGAGCAAACTCAGAGAGACAATGAAGGACAGGGAAGCCTGGCATGCTGCAGCTCATGGGGTCTCAAAGAGTTGGACACAACTTAGCGACTGAACAATAACAACAATAATGATCCCATCCATCCTGTAATGAAAAAGGAATCCTTGGTCTTAAAAAAAAAATTCAATGAGGCAACAATTGTGAATGGCATAATTGTCAAACTCAAGGATTCTGGAGTTGGACTTATTCTTTGTAATTTTTTAAAACACTCTTTGTGCTATCATAGAGTTGATACAAAAATCAAAGGAGTACATTTAGTTAAAATAACAGAATAGTTTGGGGTACATAATGACTTTATCATTCTACTAACAAAACTTGAACTTTAAAAGACTATTTGGTGAGCAGACAAATGCTTTCTTCATTACTGGGTGCATTTCATTCATGGCAGAACCAGGGATAAGACCCTGGAAAATGTGAGACTTTATCTCACTGCTTATCAGATCGCATCTTACAGGAGGACTATCTGGACTTTTTCTCTCAAAAACATTCCCAGAAAGGATGAAAAAGCAACCTGGGCCAGAGGACCCTGTCCAAATTTTTACCTTTCACATAGAATTAGGGAGGGACAGGAAGAAACAAGAGTTATACTTCCCAAGTTCTCACAGAAGGAGTTAAGCAAACTAAAAGTGATTAGGAAAAAAATACATGAATTAAAGTGAAGTCTCAAAGTAAAATCACCAGGCCATTTAATAGACTATCTGATTCTAAAAAAACCATAAAGAAATATCTAGGAATTCAACTTATTTTATTTTTCCTCTGAGACATTACATATACTTTAAAAATATCATAAGTAGAAATAATTTATTGTCAAGTGCAATGCCTAAACACATGATACAATGATTAGCTTTCCCAACTCTCTTAGTCTATATGTTTTGCCTGATGAGGGAAAAATCACTTACTCAAGAGGTCCACCTGTTGATAATGTGATTTATCACTGAAATTCCTGTGGAGACTCTCCTGAGAGGGCTGATTATACATCAATTATGACTTTATGATAGTACATATTACCACTACTTCTCAATAATTGATTATTCTCATTTTAAACTGGGTAAGGAATATCATATTAATAAGAAATATGAATCAAATAAAACAAAATAACATGATGATTCCAGTACTTATGTTTGCATGCATGCATTTGTTTTGAGTTCCATGTAAAAATTTAACCTAATTTGAGAACTTGTTTTCCTACAGATGGAATCAGCTTGTGACCATAACATTTCTGGAAAGACTTGTATTACTGTATTACTTAATAAGAATTAAGTTTAATCTGCAACATATTTGAAGTTGATTGTTGCTTAATTTTGTTTGTACTGCTGCTTTAACATCAGTAAATTTCCAGAAAGCATTCTCTCCAAACTACTTCATATTATTCAGTGAAGTACATAGGATGAAAAGGAACACAGAACACTGGGGAGACTGAGAGCATGGAGTCTGGGGGTCTAATTTAGTCTAGTGTCCAAGGTTATATAACATAATAATACATATGTGGTCAAGATAACATATCTTTAAGAGAAGAAGGTAAAGGGGTAGGGAGTATATTATTTATCTCTTCCTAAGTTATGCTTGATAACAGAGTCCCAAAGCCTTTATTTCTTTTATCAAGAAAGGATTTATTTTCAGTCCCCTTTCTGGGTCACCTTTACTGTTAGCCAGTTTTAAAGAGTGACCTTTATGTAGGACATGTGCATCATCTGGCAGAGAAAATGAAAAATAAGTAAAGAATCATAAAACTCATAAACTTCTGATAAAGCTCATACAAATCTGAAATGTTATTTGGATTGTATGAGTGTTGGAAAGGAAAAATTAAATGTGTGGTGAGAAATGAAAAGGAGAATGTCTAGTATTTAGTGGGTACTTGGAACAGCCAAATAATGATTAAACACAAAGCACTTAAAGATACAATGGCACATAGTCAAATTGTTGGTGAGAAAAATCTTTTATCCATACAATTTTGACTGAAGAGTTGTACACACTAGAAAGGCAGACTTGTAATAAGACCTCAAAAAAGAGGTCACCCAAGCCTCAGGGAGAGAAAAGCTGAGTCCACAGAGGCCTTAAGTGACAAGGTCAGGTTGGCTAATCTTAACAATAGTTTACATCAAGTTCCTGTATTGTGTTGAGCACAAGAATACCCGCGTGTGTATAAATTACTTGGGAAACAAATGCAACTTAAATGTGAAATCAGTGTTCATTGGGGAAACAATTTCAGCTCAACTGTAGCTCATTCAGATAGAGTTCTTTACATAGTAAGAAAAAGAGATTTCTTAAATGACCTTAGGGGAAAAGTAGGTTTATTACAAGAGTATATGAAGTGAAGAATCTGCCTGACAATGCAGGAGACTCAAGGGATGCTGGTTTGATTCCTGGGTCAGGCAGATCCCCTGGAGCAGGAAATGACAACCCGTTCCAATATTCTTGCCTGGAAAATTCCATGGACAGAGGAGCCTGGCGGGCTACAGTCTGTAGGATCACAAAGAGTCAAATGTGATTGAGTGACTGAGTGTGTGCCTGTGCGTGCACACGCACACACACACACACACACACACATGTTCTTGAGTACTTAAAAAAAATCTGAATTAGGCCTGGGGAAGGACTGTTACTGTAGAACTCAGGTATCACTGTCTCATCTCTCTGTCTTGCTCTTGGTTTCATTCTTTCCCTGTTTCTCTCTCAGAGGTCACTCATCCTCTTCCTTCATCCTTTTCAACATTCTCTCTCAGCTAGCTTTCTCCACATAATCATCTCAGCCTCACCATTGTGGCTGTCAGCACTTCCTCTATCTTGGCTTTTTAGTCAAGACCCTACCACTGTATACTTTTTTCTATAGCTCTTAGTACAAGTTTCCTAAAAGGAAATCTAATCTGCTGAGTTTACCGCTACCTGAGTAGGGCCTGTAGATTGACCAAAAATGAATAATGTCCATTCCAGTCCAAGAACAGCAACTTTTCTTAACTGTCTAAGAAAGACAGGAACACTGAATGTGCTTGAGCTGCAACAGGTAATAAAGGGTAATCATTATGCTACAAAGTTCTTTTAACTTTGTTAAAAGAAAAAGTTCTATTAACTTTGTGAATAACAAACTTTCAACACACAGCAGAGTTTTGTTATGGTATGAAATCCAGAAAATGGGTGAAAAAGAAACACAGAAGAGCATTTAAATATCTGTACTCTGAAGTCAGACTGCATGATTTGAATCAGCTCCACAAACTGTATTCAAAGGTCATGCAGAGAGGGCTTTCTTCACAATCTGGTTGTGAGAATTAAAAGAGGTAATTTTGGTGACAGACATCTAAAAATTACTCAATAAATAGTAAAAACACACAAGAGGAAAAGTTACCTTGTAATAGTGAAGAACCTTTGTATTCTATTACAAATTAATCACTAAACGGATGTTGCCTATAAGATTAAATTATACACAATGGCCAATCTCTGGGAACCTTGCCTCCCACGTAATGAGCATTAAGCTAAAATACCTTTGTTTAGCTCACAAGAAAACATCCTGAGCAGTCCACCTGTGAATGACTGCAGCAGGAAAAAATTAACACAACCCCTCCAGAGACTGACCAGAATCAGGAAATGTTTGACTTAACGCCCTTCCCTTTTAGTATAAAAGAAGTCTGAACTCAAATGCAGGAAAGATGTTTCTTTGGAATATGAGCCCCCCATCTTAGATTTCCGAATAAGGTCACTATTTCTTACCTCAGAAAATTAACTTTTGATTTATTGCCTGTCCTGTGGTATGAGTTGGAGTTGGTAACAACCTCTTACCCAGAAGTCAAAGGAAAGAAGCCAGAAAACATCAAGACACAAAGACACTCAGAGATGGAAAAAACAAGAAACGGATGAATTTTCTAATCAGGTGGCTTCAGCCATCATGGCAAAGTAGATTCTTCCATCTTATGAAATATCTAGTGATCTTAGTCTGATATGATCGTAATTCCATTACAGAAATACTAAGGGTTAAGTTCAGTAATAAAGACATACAGCAGAGCAAGGTGAGTGATGTCTTTAAATACTTACATACCATTTAAAATAATAATTATGATGTAAACAACAGCAATAAACATGATAAACATCTACTGAAGGTTTGCTATGTTTGGAGCCCATGCCAACATCCATTCGATCATAGAAAAAGCAAGAGAATTCCAGAAAAACATCTACTTCTGCTTCATTGACTATGCTAAACCTTTTACTGTGTGGATCACAACAAACTGGGGAAAATCCTTCAAGAGATGGCAATAGCAGACCACCTTACTTGCCTCTTGAGACTCTGTACGCAAGTCAAGAAGCAACAGTTAGAACCGGACATCGAACAACAGACTGGTTCCAAGTTGGGAAAGAAGTACGTCAAGGCTGTATATTGTCACCCTGCTTATTTAACTTATATGCAGAGTATGTCATGCAAAATGCCATGCTGAATGAAGCACAAGCTGGAATCAAGATTTCCAGAAGAAATATCAATAACCTCAGATATGTAGATGACATCCCCCTTATAGCAGAAAGTGAAGAACTAAAGAGCCTCTTCATGAAAGTGAAAGAGGAGAGTGAAAAACCTGGCTTAAAACGGAACATTCGGAAAACTAAGATCATGGTATCCGGTCCCATCACTTCACGGCAAATAGGCAGGGAAACAGTGGAAACAGTGGCTGACTTTATTTGCTTGGGCTCCAAAATCACTGTGGATGGTGACTGCAGCCATGAAATTAAAAGACGCTTGCTCCTTGGGAGAAAAGCTATGACCAACTTAGACAACATATTAAAAAGCAGAGACATTACTATACCAACAAAGGTCTGTCTTGTCCAAGTTATGGCTTTTCCAGTAGTCACGTATGGATGTGAAAGTTGGACCATAAAGAAGACTGAGCATCGAAGAATTGATGCTTTTGAACTGTGATGTTGGAGAAGACTCCTGAGAGTCCCTTGGACTGCAAAGAGTTCCAACCAGTCCATCCTAAAGGAGATCAGTTCTGAATATTCATTGGAAGGACTGATGCTAACGCTGAAGCTCCAGTACTTTGGCCACTTGATGTGAAGAACTGACTCACTGGAAAAGACCCTGATGCTGGGCAAGATTGAAGGCAGGAGGAGAACGGGTTGACAGAGGATGAGATGGTTGGATGGCATCACCGACTCGTTGGACTTGAGTTTGAGCAAGCTCCAGGAGTTGGTGATGGACAGGGAAGCCTGGCATGCTGCAGTTCATGGGGTCGCGAAGAGCAACTGAACTGAACTGAACTGCTTTATATGTATACTTACATGTATTAATGTACATGTATTAATCTGTTTACTACTTATCAATCTTAGAAACTTTTGCTGTTATTATATTAGGGAAAAATAAACTGAGGCAGAGAGAGTTTAAATAATTAACTAAACTTACAAAGTTAGTAAGTAGCTGAGGCAGGGTTTACAGCCTAGCAGTCTTTAACAGTCAGTTTCCCAGTCGTATATGGATGACTTTGTGATCCCATGGACTGCAGCCTGCCAGGCTCCTCTGTCCATGGAATTTTAAAGTTACAGTACTGGAGTTGGGTTGCCGTTTCCTACTCCAAGGGATCTTCCTGACTCAGGGATCAAACCTGAGTTTCTTGTGTCCCCTGCATTGGCAGGCAGATTCTTTACCTCTGTGCCATCTGGGAAGCCCATCAGTCTACAGCTGACAATACATTATATTGGCTCTCTAATCAAAGGGAATTTCAGCAGCCCTCAGATTTTTTATAAATATAATGACAATGTAGATGAAATAACTAGAAGAGAAATAAAGTGCTAAAAAGGCTCACTTTATTAAGTAACAATGTAATGACAAATACGTAAAATTTTAGAATATATAGCACAAGGAGGAAGAAGTGGATTTTTAAAACTAATTACAAAAAGAATCTTGGAAAGTAAAAGAAATGGTAATTTTGAAATCTTAGTGTCAGCTGATTCCTTTGTTTCCTCCATAATAGAAAAGGCTTTTGAATAGTTTGGGGAAATTAGCCTAAAGAGAGTTGCAGTGACCTAAACAGGAAGC
This sequence comes from Giraffa tippelskirchi, assembly GCF_054371585.1. Classification (NCBI taxonomy): domain Eukaryota; kingdom Metazoa; phylum Chordata; class Mammalia; order Artiodactyla; family Giraffidae; genus Giraffa; species Giraffa tippelskirchi. The sequence continues at coordinate 71,673,646 of NC_137277.1, forward strand.
GTGGCTGTTCCCAGCGGCGGGTGATCTCCGAGGCTCTTCTTTGCTCCGAGAGCGACTTTGGGCTGGATAAAAGTCAAATTCTTACCTCGCCCTTTCACTACGGGCAGGATCAGATTGCATTTCTTTCATTATTCTCCACTCCCCAGTTTCTCCATCTGTTTAAAAGAAGAAGTAGAAAAGATAAATTCTCTCTTCGATGCAAGGAAGGGAAAACAAAATGACCTCAATTCTGCTTTGAAAAAATCTTTCTAAGAACTTTCTTCAGAGATTTTACTCGTGAGTACCTGGCAATATACTTTCTAGCCCATGGGAAATAACCTTTATTTCTTTTTCCTGGGGGAAAAGCAGGGTGCTGAGAGGCAAAGACTTGTAGGAAAGGACCATTGTCTATAACCCTACAATGAAAATTGACCCTTCTCTGTAAATAAACTGATTGCAATGCAAAACTAAATTCTCATCATTTTGCATTGAATTTTAAGCAAATATATCATGTTTTTTAAAGTTGGTGAGATGTACCCTTGTTTATAATTTTAAGCTTGGATTGGCAATTCTTTACTAATTGTGTTTTTATTGGAATTTTCTGAAGATTTTTTTTAATCTTTAAATATTATTTAGTAGCATATAAAGAAATACAATAAGACACCGATAGTCTTATGTTTAAAGAAAATTCTTTCATTGCCATCAATTGGTGATGTTTAAAATAAGGTATAAACAGAATTCTTGTTGTCTATTTCATTCCAGCATTAACTAATCTCAAAATATTAAGGAAGTATTTTACAAGTCTTCAAAGACAAAAGCTCATATTCTAAGATACTAAAATAAGAATAGATAGGATTGCACTATATAAAGTATAATTATATGAATTAAAGCAATAGGTTACATACCTAATATGATGTACTGTCATATTCTGGTTGCTTATAAAATGGTATTAAACTTAGCTTCTGGTAGTAAAGGAAAGCACATAATATAGAAATATACAACCACAGAACTATAATGAAACAAAAAATTATTTATGTAAAATGCTTATTTGTATGAGTATTAATGAAAAATGAAAGCAAGAGCAGTGCTGTGCAGGAAAAAAAAAGAAAAGATAAGCAACAGCCACACTGTGACTCAGTGCTCTGGAAATTAGTCACAAAATGACTTTGTATATTTGTGATAATGTAAATACACAGGGCAGAACCCAAGCAGGAAACATGCAGCCCCAAGAGTCATAGTTTATGTGTAAAAGCATAATATTTATATCAGAGGTTAAAATTGTGTCCATTTTGAGATATTGCTGAGGTTTTCAAACTAGCAAAATCCTTTCATAAAACAGTTGTAGAATTCTTTTATATATATATATGTTGTATATATATATACACACACATATATATATATCATTCCAGTGCATGATAATTTTAAGACATATAATCTATATTTTATCTAATCTTTAAATTGAAGGGAAAATAATCTCTGAAAATGTATTGGTGTGTGAAATTTTAATTAGGGGCATATGGGTTAATAAAATGATACAAAGTATCCTTAGGCATCAACAGAGATGAAATACTCTTAATATGAATACAAATACTTAACTCTGTAGATCTAAGAATATAATTAACTTTATAGATCTAAGAGTAAAACCTTAAAATATATGCTTTTAACAGTTTGAACGGTTATATGGGGAAGCCGAATTTGTCTTATTCAGGTAACCATAAAGTCTTAATAGAGAGTTTTAATGATATGTCTACTATTAATAACTTGGTTCCTTTCTCTATTAGGTATGCTGGCTTGTGCAAGTTTTGTTTTTTTGTTTTTAATTGTACAGTTTTATATCCTTAAGGTTTTGTTTTATCTCCAATGACTAGATCAAAACCCTTTTGGGAAATGTGGTCTTGTTCAAATGCATTATGCCATCAGCTGATGCTTGCTTGTTCGTAATTCTAGGTTTTATTTTCTTATTGATTGTACAACAACTACTGTGCCTAGAATCTTCTAATATAAACAGTATTGCTAAATTTAAAAATAATAATCTTTGAAATGGTTTTGTATCAAACCATAGTTTTCATAAAACTAATTCACTTCTTCCTAAGAATTAATTACCTGATCTTAGCTATCTATACTATTCAAATTCAAAACATAATTGGACAGATGACAAACTACTAGAGGAAAAAAAGCCAAGATGAAAAGGCTTTATTAATTCCCAGAACTCCTAGCAATCGAACCAAGCTGTGGATGTACTATAGATTCTTTAGGAATTGTTGGTTTATTAAATTGAGTGTCACAAACTCTTAATACAGATTTCAACTGACATCTCTACTTAATAGAAGAAAAAAATGAAAATAAGCATCATTGCCCACAAAAGGTGGGGTGGGGGAGTAGGAGATAATATGAAAAGGAAAGGAAGGTACTCAGGATAGAGTTTTAAAAAAAATCTTGTTTGTTGGTGTAAATTGAATAAGTTCAATGATAGTATTGGTTAAAAATTAGTTAATTGTATCAGTTTATCTTTGCTAGTACACCAGGTCTAAGAATTGTACTGCAGACCAACTCATCTTTTCTCAAAAAAGGCTGTCTTCAGCCACCCTTTTTTTGTTTACCATCTAAAACATTTAACTCTGCTAATTAAAGTTGCAGAGTTGTCTTTTTAAAGACAAAAATACTTTTAAATATGTTATATTTTTATAGAAATATTCCAGTACTATAATGATTTCTGATTGTTACCATGTGCATTTGGAGAAACCTGAATTCTAGACTTGAGGTGACTATTGAAGTCCTTATTTCTACATATTATATCTCACCAAAATGAAGAAAGAATGCAAGCTATTCCAGAGAGTGCTCTTTCTGCTAGACCACCTCTCGTGGGTCTCTGCGACCCTCAATGAGTGCTTTCTTAGTGTGATGTATCATCTCTGGGAGCCCAGTCCTCCTACTACTCTTCTCTCCCTGTCTTCACTTCTCCAAGTAGCAGATGCTTTGTAGAACCAGAACCTAGGATTCAGCTACCAATAGGCTTAGGGCACCCTAGTCATTTCTAATTTTCTTCTTTTCAAAACCAGTAAGAAAAGCATTGGATGCATGTCAAATCTGCTCTATTCCTCTCTTCTGGCCTTCCTTTGGGATTCTATGTTCTTTCTTAGTTGGAACAACACAATTTTTAATTATTTTAAAAACAAAAGAGATCCATGTTCCATAGTAGAAGTCCCAATGCTGCAATATTTCTATCCCAAGTTGTTCTATCTGGTAGACCACTGGTCCTGGGGAGACAGTTTTCTCTGGACTGAATAGATATTGCATGTTATTTATTGGGTTATTTCAACATCAGGAATGTGAAAGTATCCATCAATACAGCATGATATAATATAATATATCATGATAATATAGCATGACGGTGTTTTTATTACTAAGCATAGACCACCATTGACCCCCTTCTGTACCACACCCTCAGTGCCGCCACCCCCCTACTGCTGACCTCATTTTCTCTCTCCTACTCATGTTTCTCACCAACATGTATCCCATCCTTGAATCCTATAAAAACAATTTTTAAGTATCACCTCATTCTTTACTTTCCAAGGCTTATGAATGGCATAAATAGCAGAAATTGGGTGAGTCTCCAGAATAGTGCTTGTTGCAAAATATTGGTAATATTTTTAAAGTTCTTTTAGGCGTAAACTTCAGAGTATCCCAGGAAATAAAGCAAAATGTTTATACTAAAATATCATATGGTGGCTCAGATGGTAAAGAATCCACCTGCAAAGCAGGAGACCTATGTTCAACCTCTGGGTCAGGAAGATCCCCCGGAGAAGGAAATGGCAACCCACTCTAGTGTTCTTGCCTGGAGAATTCCATGGACAGAGGAGACTGGCAGTCTGTAGTCCATGGCGTCTCAAAGAGTCAGATACAACTGAGCAACTAACACTCTACTGACTCTTTTATGTGCAACTGAATTTAAATATACATGACTGTAAAATGAATGAATTTCTGATTCATGCTACAGGAATGAATTTGAAATCATTACACTAAGTGAAATAAGCCAGGTATAAAAAAGAACAAATAGTGTATAATTTTACTTACAAGGAATTTAATTTACAGTAGGCAAATTCATAGAAAAAGAAAGTAGAATAGAGGTTAACAGAGTCTGGAGGAAGGAATGAATGGTGAGTTATTACTTAATGGATACTGAATTTCTGCTTGGGGTGAGGACTGCAAAAACATATAGATATAATTAGTGGCATGAAGTTGTACACTTAAAAATACTTAAAATTGAAAAATGAGGACAAAAAAAATAATACTTTGGGTTTTTTTTTTCTGTTTCAATATACATAGTTTCTATCATTATGTCTTCAGATTTACTTGTCTTCTTCTACGTCCAATGCGTTTATCCTCCCTTCTAGCGTATTTTTCATCTCAAATATTGTTGTTTTCATCTGTGGAAATTCAGTTTGAGTCTCTATCTTCTTTCTCTATTTAACACACTCAATATTTTCTCTAGTTTCTTGAACATATGAATGCAGCTAAAATTTTAGTTTAAAGTTTCTTGTCTGTTAGTTCTATTTTCTGTGTCATTTTGAGCCTTCTCATTATATTTTACTGTTGTTTGCATGCCTTGTAATTTTTATTTGAACGGCTAATATTATGAATCTTATCTTCTTAAGTGCTGCATATGCTGTCTACCTGTAAATAATATTGAGTTTTGGTTTGAGTTGCAGTTTAACTACTTGCAAACAATCTGGTTTTTTGTTATCTCGCTGTCAGGCTTTGTTAGGCAGAGTCAGAGAAATGTTTACTCTATGGTTAATTTCCCCCCCGGGGCTGAGGAAAAAAAATGAAAAAAACTTTCTGACTACTCAGTGCACCATGAATGGAGGTTTTTGAAATTTAGGGACAAGAAATACTTGCAGCTTTACGTGTGTTTTAACTGTTATTTCCCTTTAGCCCATTAAGGTGGTTCTTTACCCAGAATTAAGTAATAGTCTCTCATGTGTGCAGTAATCGATACAAAGCTGAAGACTTGAGGCCATCTGAAGATTTCTGGGTCTCTCTTTCTGTATAGCTCTCTACTCTGTTACTCTGCCATGAATACTCTAGCCACTGTGGCCCCTCCAGAGAATGTGCTTTCTCCTAAACTCAGGGAGACCACTGGGCAATTCCAGAGCCTCCTCTTCCTGTGTTTGAATGTAGAAATTCCCTTCAGTCGGTGTGCTGGAGCAGATCGGAATATAGGGCTGAAATCTTGTTTCCTACCCTTATGGGAATCACTGCTCTTCACTGACCAATATTTAATTAGCTCAAATATTATTTAATACATTTTGACTACTCTATTTTTTTAAGTTGTTTCAGGTGGGAGAATAGAGAAGGCAATGGCAACCCACTCCAGTACTCTTGCCTGGAAAATCCCAGGAATAGGGGAGGCTGGTAGGCTGCAGTCCATGGGGTTGCTAAGAGTCGGACACGACTGAGCGACTTCACTTTCACTTTTCACTTTCATGCATTGGAGAAGGAAATGGCAACCCACTCCAGTGTTCTTGCCTGGAGAATCCCAGGGACGAGGGAGCTTGGTGGGCTGCCGTCTATGGGGTCGCACAGAGTCAGACACGACTGAAGCGACTTAGCAGCAGCAGTAGCAGCAGGTGGGAGAATAAATCCACTGTTAATCCATTATAGCTGGAAGTGGAAGAACTATTTTTCTTTAAACTTTTACTTTATATTGGCATATAGTTGATTTATGGTTTCCCTGGTGGCTCAGATGGTAAAGAATCTGCCTGCAATGCAGGAGACCCGGGTTCAATCCCTGGGTCAGGAAGATTGCCTGGAGAAGGAAGTTGCAACCCACTCCAGTACTCTTGCCTCGATAATCCCATAGACAGAGGAGCCTGGTAGGTTACAGTCCATGGGGTCACAAAGAGTTGGACACGACTGAGTGACTTCACTTTCACTTTATAGTTGATTTATAACGTTATGTTTAAGGTATACAACAAAGTGAATCAGTTATACATCTATCTATTCTTTTTCAGATTCTTATCCCATATAGGTTATTATAGAGTATTGAGTAGCGTTCCTTGTGCTGTAGAGCAAGTTCTTGTTGATTATCTGTTTTCTATTTAATATGTAGTAGTCAGCGAGTGTCCGCACTCAGCTGTGTCTGATTCTTTGCAACCCCATGGACTATAGCCCACCAGGCTTCTCTGTCCATGGGATTTCCCAGGCAGGGATACTGTAGTGGGTTGCCATTTCCTCCTCCAGGGGATCTTCCCGACCCAGGGATCAAATCTGCATCTTCTGTGGCTCCTGCATTGGCAGGTAGATTCTTTACAATTTGAGCCACCTGGGAAGATATATAGTAGTGTGTATATGTTAATCCCAAACTCCTAATTTTATCTCTCCCCCCAGACTTTCCCCTTTGGTAACCACAAATTTGTTTTTTAAATCTGTAAGTCTGCTTCTGTTTTGTAAATATGTTGTATCAGTTTTTTAGATTTCACATATAAGTGATATCATATGATATTTTTCTTTCTGTGACTTACTTGACTTAGCATTATAATCTCTAGGCCCATCCATGTTGCTGTAAATGTAGCATTTCATTCTTTTTTATGACTAATATCACATTATATATATGTACCACATCTTTATCCATTCATCTGTCGAGGGACATTTAGACTGCTTCCACATCCTGGCTATTGTAAATAGTACTGCAGTGAACACTGGAGTGGATGTATCTTTTCAAATTATAGTTTCCTTCAGATATATGCCCAGGAGTGGGATTGCTGGATCATATGGTAGCTCTATTTTTAGTTTTCTAAGGAACTTCTATATTGTTCTCCATAGTGGCTATACCAACTTACATTCCTGTCAGCACTGTAAGAGGCTTCCCCACCCTCTCCAGCATTTATTGTTTGTAGATTTTTTCAATGGCCCTTCTGACTGACATGAAGTCATACCTCATTGTAGCTTTGATTTGTATTTCTCTAATAGTTAATGTTGAACATTTTTTTCTGTGCTTTTTGTCCATCTTCCTTGGAGACATGTCTATTTATGTTTTCTGATTGGGCTGTATTTTTTTATATTGAGCTGCATGAGCTCTTTTATATATAAGATCTTTTTTATATTGAGCTGCATGAGCCATTTGTATATTTTGAAGATTGATCCCTTCATGGTCATATCATTCGTAAATATTTTCTCTCATTATGTGGGTTATCTTTCCATTTTGTTTATGGCAGTGTGGAAGAGCGTTTTTGTTTTTTTTTTAATTTAATGATACTCTGAAAAACTAAAAATGAACTTAAATAGACATATCTTAAGAGCACATAAACTGTAATTCATTGATTGTCCTGGATAAGGTAAATATTTTTTGCTTGCTATATCTCCGTTACTATGGTAAATGAGTAAATATATTTACATATTTATATAATGAATAAATTCACTATTTCTAAAAAACAATTATTTCATCTCAGATAAGCAGTTTGTTTCATTATGATTTTCTGATAACAGTAGCTGTTTGGGTGACTAATATTTTACTCTCTTATTTTAGATGACAAATTAATCCTACTAGCTTAAAACCAATCAACTGTCACTTGTTCAACAAGCATTTCCAAAATTGAGTGCTGAGTGTTATTTACCTAGAGCTGCAAGAGTTTTGTAATGAATTAAAGATTGGCTTTACTGATAGTGTCCTATCACAATTTCTCACTATTATCTTTGCTCCCCTGATTCCTGGTTATTTATATGTATTGAAAGTTTAGAAAGTTCATTGACAGCACAAATTAAAATATTTTTCTTTTTATGAAAGGAAACTTAGTTTCAGGTATTACTTGCTTAATTATATATACAAATTGAGATAAAAAGATAATCCCAAATGACAAACATTGAAAACAATGTATATTTAGCATTAGAATTTGTTTTTATAACTATGTAACAGTGTGTACATTATTCAAGTTTCTGTGCATCTTTTTGGTTTGGATCTCTTTGGATCTCTTTTAACACAGTCTATGAGGAAAGGAAACAGGCACACAATAAAGCAATCATTAGAGCATGTACATCCCGGCACTAATGCAGGTTTATAAAAAATGAGGAGATAAGCAATAAGCAATTTACCTTAGGAACACTCAAGCTCTCCTTTCAGTGGCAATAATTTTTTTCAAGTTTCACATTTTGTATGTTTTTCTCTTAAGGAATTGCTGAAGAATATGCCAGAGGAAGAAAAGTGTTTAACTAGGGAGAATTTAAATTAGCCTCAATTCCCATGGCAAGAGAGGGCTCTGTTTTCTATTCGTGGTAAACTCTGGCTGAAACTAATTTAAATCTATTTAAACTTATTAATTACAGCCCTAAAGAAAGTAAAAGTTTCCTTAGATACCAGTGTTTGCCCTGCCACTACTATGTCTACCTTGCTCTCCCACCCCCTCTTGCCTGCATTCCATATTACTATCTCCTTATTCAGAGGACGAAGAGATACAAGTGACCATCTATCCTCCTGAATGGAAGCCTCATCTGAAAAGATATGAGTGAATGAGCATTCACAGATGGTCCTCAAAAATGTATGAGGAAATATCTGAGCCATGTGTGTATTTGTTCCTTAGAAAGGAATCAATAGCTTTCCTCAGATCCCTCAGGATCTTACACATAACCATGAAAATTGTATCTGAACATGACTAAATAGTCAAAGAAACCAGTATAAAGCATTAGGATAAAAAGAGTGTCAAGTAATAATATATCCTGAAGAAGGCAAGATAAAGATTTCAAAGGTTGATAAACTTGACATAGGATGAATAAGGGTGGGGGAGAGATGCCTAAGTTATCCTATGGATAAGAAACTTTTGAGAAAAGATCTTTTTTGAAAAGCCTAGGAGGAGATTAATTTTAGAGCCTCACTTCAATCATTACCCTTGAATCAGTCTCTCAGTCATGTCCAACTCTTTGTGATCCCATGGACTGCAGCATGCCAGGCTTCCCTGTCCAACACCAACTCCCAGAACTTGCTCAAACTCATGTCCATCAAGTCCAGTGATGCCATCCACACATCTCACCCTCTGTCATCCTCTTATCCTCCTGCCTTCAGTCTTTCCCAGGATCAGGGTTTTTCAGATGAGTAGGTTCTTCGCATCAGGTGGCCAAAGTATTAGAGTTTCAGCTTCAGCATCACTCCTTCCAATGAATACACTCAGCATTAATTAATAGATTAATTATGATTAATTATGTGATCAAAGATTGATTGACTCATGGACATATAAGAGAAATGGTGGTTCTGAAATACCATTTCCATTTTTTTAATTAATTAATTAATTTTAATTGGAGGCTAATTACTTTACAACATTGTAGTAATTTTTGCCATACATTGATATGGATGAGTCATGGGTGTATATGTGTCCCCCATCCAGAACCCCCCTACCCTCCATTCCATCCCTCAGGGTTGTCCCAGTGCACTGGCTTTGAGTGCCCTGTTTCATGCATCGAACTTGAACTGGTGATCTATTTCACATATGATTATATACATATTTCAATGCTATTCTCTCAAATCATCCTACCCTCACCTTCTCCCACAGAGTCCAAAAGACTGTTCTTTACATCTGTGTCTCTTTTGCTGTCTCACATATAGGGTCATCATTACCATCTTTCTAAATTCCATATATATGCATTAATATACCATATTGGTGTTTTTCTTTCTGACTTACTTCTCTTTGTATAATAAGCTCCAGTTTCATCCACTTCATTAGAACTGATTCAAATGTGTTCTTTTTAATAGCTGAGTAATCTTCCATTGTGTATATGTACCACAGCTTTCTTATCCATTCATCTGCCAGTGGATATCTAGGTTGCTTCCATGTCCTAGCTATTGTAAACAGTGCTATGATGAACACTGAGGTACACATTGCGGTACCCGTGTCTCTTTCAATTCTGGTTTCCTCCGTGTGTATGCCCAGTGGTTTTGCTGGGTCGTATGGCATTTCTACTTCCAGTTTTTTAAGGCATCTCCACACTGTTCTCCATAGTGGCTGTACCAGTTTGCATTCCTACCAACAGTGTAAGAGGGTTCCCTTTTCTCCGCACCCTCTCCAGCATTTATTGTCTGTAGACTTTTTGATAGCAGCCATTCTGATCACGTGAGATGGTATCTCAATGTGGTTTGATTTGCATTTCTCTGATAATGAGTGATGTTGAGCATCTTTCATGTGTTTGTTAGCCATCTGTATGTCTTCTTTAGAGAAATGTCTGTTTAGTTCTTTGGCTCATTTTTTGATTGGGTCATTTATTTTTCTGGTGTTGATCTGCATGAGCTGCTTGTGTATTTTTGAGATTAATTCTTTGTCAGTTGCTTCATTTGCTATTATTTTCTCCCATTCTGAAGGCTGTCTTTTCACCTTAGAGTTTCTTTCATTGTGCAAAAGCTTTTAAGTTTAATTAGGTCCCATTTATTTATTTTTGCTTTTATTTCCTTTACTCCGGAAGGTAGGTCATAGAGGATCCTGCTGTGATTTACGTCAGAAAGTGTTTTGTCTATGTTTTCCTCTAGAAGTTTTGTAGTTTCTGGTCTTACATTTAGATCTTTAATCCATTTTGAGTTTATTTTTGTGTATGGTGTTAGAAAGTGTTCTAGTTTCATTCTGCTACAGGTGGTTGACCAGTTTCCCAGCACCACTTGTTAAAGAGATTGTCTTTTTTCCATTGTATATTCTTGCCTCCTTTGTCAAATATAAGGTGTCCATAGGAACGTGGATTTATATCTGGGCTTTCTATTTCCATTGATCTATATTTCTGTCTTTGGGCCAGTACCATACTGTCTTGATGACTGTAGCTTTGTAGTATAGTGTGAAGTCAGGCAGGTTGATTCCTCCAGTTTCAGTCTTCTTTCTCAAGATTGCTTTGGCTATTCAAGGTTTTTTGTATTTTCATACAAATTGTGAAATTATTTGTTCTAGTTTTGTGAAAAATACCGTTGGTAGCTTGATAGGGATTGCATTGAATCTATAGATTGCTTTGGGTAGTATACTCATTTTCACTATATTGATTCTTTCAATCCATGAATATAGTATATTTCTCCATCTATTTGTGTCATCTTTGATTTCTTTCACCAGTGTTTTATAGTTTTCTATATATAGGTCTTTCATTTCTTTAGGTAGATTTATTCCTAAGTATTTTATTCCTTTTGTCACAGTGGTGAATGAAATTGTTTCCTTAATTTCTCTTTCTGTTTTCTCATTGTTAGTGTATAGGAATGCAAGGGATTTCTGTGTGTTGATTTTATATCCTGTAACTTTACTGTATTCATTGATTAGCTCTAGTAATTTTCTGGTGTTATCTTTAGGGTTTTCCATGTAGAGGATCATGTCATTTGCAAACAGTGAGAGTTTTACTTCTTCTTTTCCAATCTGGATTCCTTTAATTTCTTTTTCTGCTCTGATTGCTGTGGCTAAAACTTCCAAAACTATGTTGAATAGTAGTGGTGAGAGTGGGCACCCTTGTCCTTTTCCTGACTTTAAGGGAAATGCTTTCAATTTTTCACCATTGAGGATAATGTTTGCTGTGGGTTTATCACACATGGCTTTTATTATGTTGAGGTATATTCCTTCTATGCCTGCTTTCTGGAGGGTGTTTTATCATAAATGAATGTTAAATTGTGTCAAAGGCTTTCTCTGCATCTATTGAGATAATCATATGGTTTTTATCTTTCAATTTGTTAATGTGTATTACACTGATTGATTTGTGAATATTGAAGAAGCCTTGTATCCCTGTGATAAAGCCCTCTTGGTCATGATATGTGATCTTTTTAATATGTTGTTGGGTTCTGTTTGCTAGAATTTTGTAAGATTTTTTGCATCTATGTTCATCAGTGATATTGGCCTGAAGTTTTCTTTTTTTGTGGCATCTTTGTCTGGTTTTGGTGAAATACCATTTTCTTATCCTACTAAATAATGAATGCCTAGAAAAGCAGAAAGAAATGGGAGAAAAAATAGAAGTAGCCAAAGGTCTTTCTGTATAATGTTCTTTCTTATTATGGACAGTAATGATAACAGAGAAAGACATGGTAAATATATTCACAACTTTTCTTTCTTCTCTCACATAAAAATTCATTGTATTTCTTTGTATTTTTTCCTTTCATTTGGAGTTACTGACATTAGTAGTCGAGCAGAATTGTATTCTCAGAAATCTCCATTTTGGTTTAGACATATAATACCATGTGTTTTTTTTTTATCCATCTATTTATTTATTTTCCCACTTAAAGGAAAGAAATGAAAACAGCATACTATGAAGATCTTTGCTGTTAAGTAAACTGGATTAGGGGGATTCCCTGATAGCTGAGTTGGTAAATAATCGCCTGCAATTCAGGAGTCCCCGGTTCGATTCCTGGGTCAGGAAGATCCACTGGAGAAGTGATAGGCTACCCACTCCAGTATTCTTGGGCTTCCCTGGTGGCTCAGCTGGTAAAGAATCCATCTGCAATGCTGGAGACCTGGGTTCGATTGCTGGGTTGGGAAGATCCTCTGGAGAAGGGAAAGGCTACCCACTCCAGTATTCTGGCCTGGAGAATTCCGTGGACTGTATAGTCCATGGGGTTGCAAAGAGTCAGGCACGGCTGAGCAACTTTCAGTTTCAAACTGGATTAAATTAAGAGTCCCTGTGATGAGAAAAGATGAATTCTTTCAAAGAAATGAATGCCTCCTTCTCTTGACAAAATGTCTTATATTTTTTTCATTAATTTATTTATTTTAGTTGGGGGCTAATTGCTTTACAATATTGTAGTGGTTTTTGCCATACATTGGCATGAATCAGCCATGGGTGTACATGTGTTTCCCATCCTGAAGCCCCCTCCCACCTCCCTCCCCATCCTATCCCTCTGGGTCATCCCATTGTACCAGCTCTGAGCACTTGTCTCATGCATCAAACCTGGACTGGCGTCCTGTTTCACATATGATAATATACATGTTTCAATGCTATTCTCTCAGATCGTCACACCCTCACCTTCTCCCACAGAGTCAATAAGACTGTTCTATGCATCTGTGTCTCTTTTTCTGTCTCATATAATATTTTTTTATAATTTTATATATTTTTGCTGATGGGTTTTCATTGCTGTGTGGGCTTTTCTCTAGCTGCAGGGAGCGGGGGCCCCTCTTTGGTGTGGTGCATGGTCTTCTCATTGTGGTGTCTTCTCTGTTGCAGAGTACAGGCTCGAGGCTCACAGGCTTCAGTAGCTGCCCTTCTCAGGCTCTAGAGCACAGGCTCAATAGTTGGAGCACAGGGGCTCAGTTGCTCTGTGGCATGTGGGGTCTTCCCAGACCAGTGATAGAACCCATGTCTCATGCTTTAGCAGGAGAATTCTCTACCACTGAACCATTAGGGAAGCCTTACCTTGCAAATTTAACAGTTTATCTAGATAGAGTAACTTCCCACCTTTGTTCCTAACGAGTTTTAGTAGATAATGAGCAACTATATATGGAAAATCTTTGACATTATTTCTTTTATTATGTATTTTTATTTTACTTTCCTTTATTCTTTATATTTTAAAGTAAAATATTCACTACTCTTTTTGAAATTGACTTACAAATTTCATAAATATTTTTACATGTATACATTTCCCCTATTCTTAACTTTCAGGCTTCCCAGGTGGCACTAGTGGTAAAGAACCCACTTGCCAATGCAAGAGATGCTGGTTCAATCCCTGGATTGGGAAGATCCCCTAGAGTGGGGCATTGGAACCCACTCCAGTGTTCTTGCCCGGAGAATCCCCTGGACAGTGGAGCCTGGGGGGCTACAGTCCATAGGGTTGCAAAGAGTCTAACACAACTGAAGCAACTTAGCAGGCACATTCTTAACTTTATGTCTGTACTCACTTGCTCTCTCTTATTTCTTCTCAATTTTCCTTCTCCACATCCAGATTTCTCACTCTTTTCTCTAAACTAGTAATAAGAATTAATATTCCCTGTTGCCATTTAGAGGGAGATTATTTTCCCTCTTAAAAATGTAAACACAAAATTAAAAAAATAATAATAATTGGTGAGTTTTTTGACTGACTTTACTTATAGGACTTTGGTCTAGAACAGAGACTAAAAATCCCCTACTATGATTTGATGAATTGCTAATTTCTAGAGAATGTAAATGATCTGAAATTTACTTCAGGGGGAAAAAAAGAAAATATTTGTGAAAATAGTGGGTCTTACTTGGACTTCCCTGGTGGCCCAGATGGTAAAGAATCTGCTTGCAATACAGGAGACCCAGGTTCATACCCCTGGGTTGGGAAGATCCCCTGAAGAAGAAATGTCAACCCACTCCAGTTTTCTTGCCTTGGAGAATTCCATGGTCAGCCATTCTGGCAGGCTGCAATCCAGAGTGCTGCAAAAAGCCAGACATGATTGAGGGACCAATACTTGACTTGGGTCTTAGGCTTGCATTTGCCCTTTTGGGGGCTGGTCAAAATTCCTATGTTTGAGTTGAAGCTCTGCCAATATGCAAATGAAATACTTGGGGGTGGAAATTAGTTTCTGGGATTCTGATTCCTCATTAAAAAAAAAAAAACCAGCATATTTCAGATACTTATCCTTGTATTTTACCTTATCTCTAGCCATATATATACACAGAGAAGGCAATGGCACCCCACTCCAGTACTCTTGCCTGGAAAATCTCATGGACGGAGGAGCCTGATGGGCTGCAGTCCATGGGGTCGCGAAGAGTCGGACACGACTGAGCGACTTCACTTTCACTTTTCACTTTCATGCATTGGAGAAGGAAATGGCAACCCACTCCAGTGTTCTTACCTGGAGAATCCCAGGGACGGGGGAGCCTGGTGGGCTGCCATTTATGGGGGTCTCACAGAGTCAGACACAACTGAAGCAACTTAGCAGCAGCAGCAACAGCAGCCATATATCATTGTGTGACTTTGCCTTTCATTTCAGCTTTTTTAAATTTTTAAAAATAAATTTAGTTTACATATGTTGTATGCTGTTTGGTTATTAGCATGAAGATATTCACATTTTTCTCCTGACATTGCTATTTCTTTTCCCTTTTTTTTTTTTTTGTGAGTTTTAGTTCTCATAGTATTATAATTGACAAGAAATTAAACCTCCACAATAAACAGCTTTTAACATGTCATTCCTAGAGAAAATTTCCCTGATTTATAAAATCATACCTAACAACTACTTCATTATCCAAAAGAGAGAAACAGACGTTTTTTATCAGTGAAATTGTTACACTCTGAAATAAAGATAAATGTTATGATTTGGCCTATTAGCTAACATTAAGGACTCTCACATTGAGCAATTCTCCAGAATTACGACTTCCTGTAACGAGTCACATAAAGAAAGGATTGGTCAATCTTTTAGTAAACACGATTAGAGTCAATAGTCTACAACTATTTAGGGAGGCTTGTTTTTTTGTTGTTTTGTTTATATTTTATTCTGTTTCCAATGTTAATTTACTTATCATGTTCAGAATGTTTTGCTTCATTGTTTCCCACCTTTTATCATAAGTTTGGGTATGTTTTTAAGATATAATCTGAAAATCTGACTCTTACATATGAAACATCAAGCATTATTTTAATGACAAAACAATTTTAATGCCAAGTAAAGGGGATTCTGACCTGAGCATTATAGTAATGAAATAATGAAGTTATTTTCCCGTCTTCCAAGCATCCTCCAATCAAAAACACTGAAAAAATAAAAATTAGTGAATAGCCAGTTTGTGAAAGTAGGAACAGCAAAATAATTGTCAGATTACATTTGGCTGCCAGAAGGAAAAATCCATAGCATGAGTAGCTTAAAAATGAGGCCATGTATTAGTTCACATTGCATACAAAGTTCAGAGGATGCTTCAAGATTTGTTAATTCAAAACGATGTAAGTGCTTTCCATCACTTTTTTTCCATCATTAACAGCAGGTCATCTTTATCTTGGGATCATTCACCTCAACATTACAAGGTTGTTGCTCCAGTCATAGGCATCATATACAGATAAAACAAGTGATAGGCACCATGTACCTGTCCCATATGGTTCCTTTAAAACAAAGGTCTTTTTCAAAAGTTCCCCAGCCCTGGAAGATAGCATGCTTCCTTTCTCATCTCATTGGTCAGAGATTTTTCATATAGAAATATCTAAACCAATGACTATAAGGGAAATGGAATTACCATGATTAATGTGGGTTGTGTGTGTGTGTATGCTCAGTCACTTAGTCATTTTCAACTCTTTGTGACACCAAGGATTGTAGCCCACAAGGCTCTTCTGTCAATGGGTTTTCACTAGCAAGAATACTAGAATTGGTTGCATTTCCTTCTCCAGGAAATCTTCCCTACCCATAGGTTGAACCTATCTCTTGCAACTCTTGCACTGGCAGGTGGATTTTTTAACATTAGTGCCACCTGGGAAGCCTGTATGGGTTAATGAAGAGTTGATTATTTATAAATTTAGTTCTTAGGTGGGCATAGGCTATCCTTCCCTGAGAACTGGACTTATGAACATATACATCTTACCTTCTATCAAGGAAAAGCGGCAAAGAACAGTTTTTGCATAAGTAAATTAGATGACTGCAACATCTTACAAAGTTGAAAATAAAAGACAAAAATATATCCATAATCTCACTGACCTAATTTCCCTTCTTGAAGCATATTTTTCTGTATAAACACTGATTTTTGCTTAGTTGATCTCAATGTATACATATATTTTTGTATACAGCTTTTAAAATTCACATTAACCATTATTAACCCCTACTTCATCTTCTAGTCATTATCATTACCAACTTAACTTTGTGTAATATGACATCTGGTAGGTGCATGTGCTGCTGTCTCCAATAATTGTCATAATGTTGCATATCTACATTGTTTAAAAATATAATATCATTTCTTATTCTAAAAAAACTTGATCATGCATTTAGTCATTTTCTTATTTTTAAATTCTGAAGTGTGATAGCACTAACTTAAAGTATCACGTACATTTTTTAACAAAGAAAGTATCACATTTAGGAAAAATTATTAGTTGATGATTAAATAATATGCCACTTATATACTTCCTCTTGACAACACTCTTCCAAGTTCTACCTTTTTTGTACTTTTGTTACTTTGTTGTTTAGTTTTTATCCTTTTTCTCTGTCC
Organism: Giraffa tippelskirchi; assembly: GCF_054371585.1. NCBI lineage: Eukaryota > Metazoa > Chordata > Mammalia > Artiodactyla > Giraffidae > Giraffa > Giraffa tippelskirchi. Next base: position 71,690,692 of record NC_137277.1, read on the forward strand.
AGTTGATAAAATCCAACCCTGAATCCTTCAAAAGCTTAATTTCTGAATCTAGAAGGAAGCGGCACTGAATTTTGAAGACACCAATTACTATGAATTCATAGTTTGGGACTCTAGCAGCTCATAGTCCTTTAAGGTTTTCAGTATGCCATTTTATCTTACCTAGAGAAAACGTCAAACCCTCATGTTTTTAAAAAGTCTACCATTTTTGATATTTTGAACAGAAAATCTCAACCTCTTCTTCACATAGAAAATTGAATCACAGCAAGAAAATCTTCAGCTTTCTGTCTGCTCTTCAACAACTCTATCACAAAGCATATGTACACACATACCTGAAAATGTATCCTGATTTTCTCCCCACCAAGAAAATCTCATTTTAACAGAAGTTCCTCTTTTCTTCAGGCCAGGGTTAGACCTTCTTCCTTTGTGTCCAGGCTCTCATTGTCTGTTTACAATTTTCTTTTTAGCTTCTGTCTCTGCCTCTCTAGTGGCAGAAATGTATTAAACTATGTCCTCCACAAAAGTTTCCCTTCAAACACCCCCTCTCACTTTTCAGCATAGATTTATAAAATGATATCTTTAATTGCTGTTTTCACAGCCTATGTTCCAATTTCTTCCTCAGGTCACCAGCTGCCGCCCTCACTTCTGTGCCAAATATTATTTTGCAGTGTTGCAATGGTAAAGACAATACCATGTCACTAAATCCCATGCGTGATTTTTTCTTTAACTCTTGTACTTGAACCTTCTGTGTTCTAGACATTGTCAACTTGTGACAATTGTATGAAGTACTCACTTCCTTAGCATCTGTGTCACTACAGCCTCCCACATTTCCTTTTGCTTCCCTGGCTATTTCTTAATCTTCTCAGACCTATTTCCCTCATCCTTGTTCTCCACAGTTAACTTGTAGGATATTCCTTCCCAGTCCTCACACTCACCTCATTGAGTCACTGTAAGGATTATGTGAATTAATGTTTGTAAAAGCAAGGGCTCAGGGTCGGGGCAATGGGATGATCCAGAAGGATGGGATGGGGAGGGAGGTGGGTGGGGGGTACGGGAAGGGGAACACATGTTAACCCATGGCTGATTCATGTCAATGTATGGCAAAAACTATTACAATATTGTAAAGTAATTAGCCCCCAACTAAAATAAATAAATTTATTAAAAAAAAAAAAAAAAAAAAAAGAAAATAAATAAAATAAAAAAAAAAAAAAAAAAAAAGCTCTTAGAAAAACACCTGCTTCATATCAAATGCTACAGTACTTATTAATCACATCAATTGCATGCACTCCAGAAGTAATTATTTCTATATTGTTTCTCACATTTATGTTTCCATGGAGATGTCTACCATGAGCTCCATGTCTACATGTTGAGCTTCTTATTTTGTGGCTCCAACGAATGTCTCACAAATATTTAAAATGCTTCTGCTCTGGATGAAAATATTTATTTAAATATATTATAATTAGTAATACATAGTCATAGTAAAATTTTGCCTAAGATTCATGCTATTTTAGTAACACCAAATAGAATGCTTACTTTTAAATTTTTATTGAGATATACTTTACATAAACTTTGTATAAATTTAAAGTGCATGATGTGTTGATTTGATGTATTTATATATTGCAATATGATTATCACCATAGCGTTGACTAACAGCTTTATCATGTCACATGATTATCATTTCTTTTTTGTGGTTTGAACAATTAATATCTATTCTCTTAGCAACTTTGATATTTATAATCACTATGCTGTACATTAGATCTCCACGACTTATTTATCTACTGGCTGAAAGTTTACACCCTTAAATAACATCTCCCCAATTTTCCCATCCCCCAGCCACTACTAACCACCATAAAGTACCTACTTTAGACTTATGCAGATTTATCACTTAGATGAAAACCACATTGTATGTTTTTTCTAGGTTGTATCAAACACAAATTAAATAGACCATTTCTGGATGGTTTTACTGTTACATTTTTTATATATTTTTCTCATTGATGGAAAAAAATAAAACTTCTAGGTACCTGGAACTTATAAGCTTATTGTAGTCTTGAAGTTATAAGAATATACGGTAGTTATTTTTGAATGGAAAAATTAAATTGGTATCATAAAATTATAACTAAATTATTACACAATACACATAGAAAAATTCTGTGAATACATTTACTTTACTGTTATTGACTTTTTTAATATTAATAAATATAAAAGACATTGACCATTTTGTCAATTATGGTGACAAAATATATCACATTTTAATTATGTGTCATAAATAAAAATTCACTTAGATGAAGTAAACAACACATATAATAAGACCTCAAGGGCACAATTGGAATTCCTTGATAGACTATGGAATACTTAGGAGAACATACAGTCCTGAACTAGGGCAGAGACTGGTATGTAAACAACTAAGATCACCACTTCAGCCCCTCTAATGAGCTCTTGTTATTTGACCTTTTCTGGAAGTCTATACCACACCTCTCTCTACAGACCAGCAAATCATCTGACTCTGTATAGGTGTCTAACTATGGCAAGTCAGCAGTAATCAGATGTTAATGTGACTTCTTTATTATCCAATGACTAGGAATTTGGAGAGCAGACAATATGAGTAGAGAATATGGGCAGGTTTTTTTAGAATTAAGGGTGGAGAAAAGAAGAAACAATTAGTTGAATACTTACTGTCATCTTGAACAGAGGTTTAAGTTGTAATGAAGTTCATTATGTTCCCTTTCATTCCTACAGTTTCAATTAATTTTAGTTTATGTGTTTGTTTTAAATTTCTCCAGTGAGTTTTTACTTTCATTTTTGCAGAATCCTTAATTCATTGACTTGTTCCATAAACATTTATTGAGCTCCTATTAGGTACCAGAAAGAACGGATATAGTGCTACATTTAAGGACAGAGAAAACAGATAGTAAGTAAATAAATATATAATGTGTTACATAGGGGAAAATGCAGTCATTAAAAAAAAAAAAACGTGAAAGGGAATAGAATATATCATGGGGCTGTCTCAAGTGTTCAAGGCAGGATTATGTGAAGATATCATTTGAGCAGAAATTTGATACAAAACCAACATACCTATAGATTTATGAGATTGAGTCAGAGCATCATTCCAGGGGTAGAGAGGTAAGGAAATCCTGTGATAGGGATTTACCACAGAATTTCCTCTCTGCTGAGGTTGGGAGTGTCTCTACATCTTTTTCCATAGTAGTAATCATAACTTCTCATTATCCTGAAATCTTGTAGAAATGCTACATCTTAGTTTTTGGGCCCCTAAGGTAATTTAATAAACTGTATTATGCAAAATTATGAAAAAATTCGATCTTAAAATTCTCAGTAATTTCATACTTAGCCCACAAAACTGACTGGCTGAGGAAACATTATTCTCTAATTTCAAGTTACAAGGAATATATGATTTGCGATTACAGTTGAAGAATGAAGCAGAGAGGGGATTAGGGAAGGCAGTGAGGGTCTGTTTTACCTGCCAAGTCTTCCCTTCTTCTGAACTTTGATACTTTCTTCCTAAAAGAGATTATAGAGAACAGTTTTCCCAAAACACATATCCCCTCTTTGTAAATAACAACAAAAATCCAACAAAAACACATAATTTGGGAGAACTGGGTACTAAGCATCCTTCTTATGTAGGAATGTGGCAGGTCATAGCCAGTATTGTCTCAGTCTTCATTTTTAAACAACAAGAAATAGAACATGGTGGCCCGCAATTATGCCGAAAGGAAAGAACTGGCTTATACATTAAAAACCAAACTCCAGGGCTGCTGTATCCATTCCCACAGTCTAATGGCAAAAGGGAAGTTACCCTTCTTCTGAAACAGATTTAGTCACCAAATTTAGAGATACTTAAGAAACTAGGAGGACTCCTGCTATGAACTGAATTGTGTTCTTCCCACCTCAAATTCATATATTGAAACCATAACACCCAATATTATTATATTTGAAAATAGGACTCTTAGGAGATGGTGGTGATGGTGGTTTAGTCACTAAGTCATGTCTAACCCTTGTGGCCCCATGGACTGTAGCTTACCAGGCTTCTCTGTCCATGGGATTTCCAAGGCAAGAACTCTGGATGGGTTGCCATTTCCTTCTCCATTTTATGAGATAATTAATGTTAAATTGAGGTCATAAGAGTGGTGTCCTAATCTGATAGAATTGATGACAATACAAGAAGAAAAAGAGAGCCATTTCTCTCTCTACATACACACACAGAGGAAAACCATGTAAGGACATAGAAGGCAGTTTCTACAAGCCAAGGAGAGAGCTCTCCCCAAGAACCTGATCCTACCAATGCCTTGGTCTTGGACTTACCAGCCTCCAGAATTGTGAGAAATTTGTTTCTGTTGTTGAAGTGGTCTGTTGGGTTGGTTAAAAAGGTCGTTTGTGTTTTACCATAAAATGTTATGGAAAAATATGAATGAATATTTTGGCCATCTGAGTAGCTCATGGTATTTTCTTATGGTAGCCCTAGTAGACTAAGATAGCTGCTGTGAGCTTTATCCGCAAAAACACTTGTATCCTTACCTAACAAGATCCATTCAAGCCTTTTTGGTTGGTTTGAAGTGATAGCAAAGAAAAACTACCTTGAATTAGGTCTAGTTCAGCATTCTTTGGGGCTTTCTTGGTGGCTCAGGTGGTAAAGAATCTGCCTACAGTGCAGGAAACTCGGGTTCGATCTGTAGGTTGGAAAGATCCCCTGCTCTGGAGAATTACATGGACAGAGGTACCCAGTGGGCTTCAGTCCATGGGGTTGCCAAGTGTAGGACACAACTAAGCAACTATCACATAGCATTTTTGCCAGACCTCAAACCTGGACTAGGTCATTGATGGTTGCCTACCTTAAACACTAAGGCTCTTTTATTCTTTTTTTAACCAGTTGTCATATAAACATAAACTTGATGTAATAATATTATGATAATAATAATATAATATTTCATGTTCAGAGTTCCCAAAAACTTACAGCCACTGACATGGTTTGGAGCATGAGCCTATTGTAAGATGGTAACTGCCTTAATCAAATCTGCAGTATCTTTTTCAAATCTTTATTTACCATTTTTATTACAACAAAGTACACTAATGCACAGCTGCTGCTGCTAAGTCGCTTCAGTTGTGTTTGACTCTATGTGACCCCACAGATGGCAGCCCACCAGGCTCCCCCGTCCCTGGGATTCTCCGGACAAGAACACTGGAGTGGGTTGCCAGTTTCTTCTCCAATGCATGAAAGTGAAAAGTGAAAGTGAAGTTTCTCAGTCGTGTCTGACTTTTCCCGACCCCACGGGCTGCAGCCTACCAGACTCCTACGTCCATGGGATTTTCCAGGCAAGAGTACTGGAGTGGGTTGCCATTGCCTTCTCTGACTAATCCACAGAGGGATGTACAAATATAACCTTTACTAATATTTAAATTTTCTTTTACCAAACTTTTTTTTTAATCTGACAGTATAGAGTGATAACTAAGGAATTTGCTTTAGAATTAATACATCTACACAACCACTTACAAGTTGTTTTCTTAAAAAAAGTTATTTTATCACTTTGAACCACCATTTCTTTTTTTTTTTTTGCTGGAATTATTTAGGCTTTTATTTTTAATGGCATTTTATCACAGCTTCATTAATTAAGAAAAACATTATCTATTAGCCACATATGTATAAACACTGTACTTTTTTTCAGATATACATGTCAATGAATATGTGAGCTAGTTTAAAAAATATGAACTTAATTGTTGGGTAGCTGTATAGACTAGAAATAATCTTTTTACAATTTTTGCATTTGCACAAGAAGCTTGAAAAGGAACAATCCCTGTTTGTGAATTACTCTGTTGACAATTTTGGTAGAAGATTTTTGTGGTTGTTAACATCTCTATTTTTTAACTCAAATGCAGGATATGCACTTCTAAATTGTATAAATTGACATGAAACTTGTGTTTCTATGTATTTCCTAAACATATTCAGTGGGACAGATTCCCCTAGGTTAATGACCAATCATGTTTAAAAAAAATCTTTTATGATTTACTTTGTTTCCTTTGCTTTTGAATCTTCCCAGTATCCAGGGACAATCAGGTCAGTTCAGTTCAGTTGTGTCTGACTCTTTGCAACCCCATGGACTGTGTCCGGCTCTTTGCAACCAACCCATGGACTGCAGCACACCAGGCTTCCCTGTCCATCACCATCTTCTGGAGCTTGCTCAAACTCATGCCCATCAAGTCACAAATGAGGATAAATTAACAACATTCTCCTAGAGGGAGTGTGAAATATAAATGAGAAAGAAATAATAATTAAGGCTCATTGGAAACTGCTTTTTGCATTATGATTTGAAGTGACAAACAGTAATTTATCCACCCCATGGGGAAAAAAGTAGCTTAAAAGCAGGCATCTAGAAAGAAATTCTAAACAAAGACATAATCTACCATGTGAAAATTAATCCCAAATAACTCAAGAGCTGACTATAATTACATGTTTGAAATGAGACTGAAATAAAACAGGAATTTGCTCTTTTCAACTCTGATCTTTAGCCAAGATTTTTTAAAATGAATGTATATGTGGTTTCTCTTTCTTCTAAAGTTTGGGAAAAAAGAGAAAATATGATACTTAACAGACTTTCCAAGTACCTCTTTTAGATGATCCTTTGTGTAAGCTTGTTCTAATCTATTCATTCAGGCTTTGACCGATGGGTGAACCTCTGTGTCCTTTTCCCAGATATGAGAGGCAAGCCCCTAGTTTTTCTAAGGTTATGATCTATTCCCTTCTGTGTGGTTTGCTAAAGCTTGGGCCGAAAGCCCTTACCCATATATATGGATAGAGTGATGTGGAAATATTTACATAATAATATGTATAAGCACTAATGAAGTGTAGCATTAAAGCTAGTAATAGAAAACATTTAGGCAACATACTGAATCAAAACTTACAACAGTGATCACAGTAAAAACTTGCATTCATCAATTAATTGTACTTGTGGGGTTAGCAAACATGATAAATCAGTTTTTTTTTTGAGAAATCAATTTTTATCCTGTAGTTCTCATGGTGATATTGTCTAATCATTCTTCAAGTCACAATAAAGGTATATTTCAAAAAGAAATAAACATGGGCTAAGTAATTAATACATTTTTAGTTTCCTACATTATATTCAGTCTTTGTTCCACAAATCTTGTTTATTTTAAGGGTGCTTTCGGACCCTGTCCTGCCTCTGTCACTGAACTTGGCATCTAGGCATATGAAGTTGGAAAACAAATCATGGTATCTCTAACATAAATTCAATATACCTGCCCCATTGGCAGCACAGCATTATTGTCAAGGTACAGTAACCTAGTAAATAAGAAACCACTTGAAAAAATAATAAATCATTACAAAATGCAAATACTTTGTAATGATATAGCTTTGTACTTCTATTATCACTCTTGAATGTAGTGAACATACCATACTGCCAGAGCCTCAGGAAATTTGATCTTAATTTTAATTGTGGGTCATAAAAAAATAATCCTGATGTCAAAATATCCCTTATAGTGATGACTCAATGCCTCAGGCATGTGTAATTTGAGGGGTGGGTAGTTAATAAAGAGATAAAGAAGGCTCCGTACTGACTTGTTAAAATTTGGTATCTGGCAAATGTGCAGTTACACAGCCTTAGATCTCTTTTGGGAAACTGCCCAAACATTTGCATTTTCACAATGTATTTATTTGGACAATACTTTTTTCCTGAGAAAAATCTGGCTCTCAGACCTCTCACTGAGATTATGCAAGTTCAGTAACTATCAGGAACAGGAGTTGGAAGTCTAGTGAGAAATGTATTTAACAAAAATCCATGTACAGACTCTAATTGTTATGAATAGTTTGGAATTTTCAGTTGAAAATACTACTTATAAAAAGTAAATTCAAAACATAAGAAAATAAATAGAAAACTGTTAGAATCTCAATAGGACTTTTTTCTTCCTCCCCTCACTATAGATTTATTCCTATGTTTCCTTTCTTCATTCATTAGCCTTGGTATTAGGGTTCTGCAAATTCACCCACAATGAGAAACACTCGAGGAAACACAAAGGTTAGAGATAAAAACAGGCTCCAGTTTTTAGTGGGCAGCCTCCCCAGGGATCAGCCAAATTGAGTGGATGGAAGTAATAAACACCAAGAAGATAATGACTTAAGCCACTGCTGAGTAGAAAATTGAAATTATTTTTCAAGTTATAGTTTTTTATATTTTTCTGGTTGTCATGTTTTCTCTCCCTGTCTTTTCATTGGCATACTGCAAATAAATAAGCAGCCAAATGAAATTTCTTTCAGACATGGCCAAGTACTCATTGAGCTTAATTTTAAGAGTAAAATTTTTAAAAAGGAGAAGTTCAATGATATGTGATAAAGAAAATCTAAACTAAAAAGTTTAAATTATATAAGAAGTGTGATGCTAATATATATGTAAACACATGATTTTTCCAGATAAATTTATAAGATGATAAAATAACAAGACTGTACCCAAAACTAATGATAGAATAGAATAATAACTGCCTCCATGTTGTTATATGCTTTTCCCAAAATGGTGTAGTGAAAATTTAATGCCATCCTTCCAGCTTACTATGCTCTTCCATTCTTTGTGAGCTTTTTGCATTTTGCCGCCTGCCACAAGTTCTCAATCATTACCCAATACCATTTCATTTGAGTTGTGCTCTGCCAGGCACCAAAGCTGAACTACCAACATATTTTTAGCTCCAAAAGACTTTTATTCTTAAAAAAACATTCACTTTAGATTAAGATTTGTATGTCTAACCTTTCAACTACCATCAGTCAATTCAGTCGCTCAGTCGTGTCCCACTCTTTGCGACCCCGTGGACTGCAGCACACCAGGCCTACCTGTCCATCACCAGCTCCCAAAGCTTACTCAACTAATGTCCATCGAGTTGATGATGCCATCCAACCATCTCATCCTCTGTCGTCCCCTTCTCTTCCAACCCTCAATCTTTCCCAGCATCAGGGTCTTTTCAAATGAGTCAGCTCTTCGCATCAGGTGGCCAAAGTATTGGAGTTACAGCTTCAGCATCAGTCCTTCCAATGAATATTCAGGACTGATTTCCTTTAGGATGGATTGGTTGGATCTCCTTGCAGTCCTAGGGACTCTCAAGAGTTTCCTCCAACACCACAATTCAAAAGCATCAATTCTTCAGCGTTCAGCTTTCTTTATAGTCCAACTCTCGCATCCATACATGACTACTGGAAAAACCATAGCCTTGTCTAGACAGACCTTTGTTGGCAAAGTAACATCTCTGCTTTATAATATGCTATCTAGGTTGGTCATCTTTTCTTCCAAGGAGAATTTTGAGCATTACTTTGCTAGTGTGTGAGATGAGTGCAACTGTGTGGTAGTTTGAGCATTCTTTGGCATTGCCTTTCTTTGGGATTGGAATGAAAACTGACCTTCTCCAGTCCTCTGGCCAAGGACAAGTTTTCCAAATTTATTGTCACATTGAATGCAGCACTTTAACAGCATCATCTTTAGGATTAGAAATAGCTCAACTGGAATTGCATCACCTCCACTAGCTTTGTTCATAGTGATGCTTCTTAAGGCCCACTTGACTTCACATTCCAGGATGTCTGGCTCTAGGTAAGTGATCACACCATCGTGATTATCTGGGTCATGAAGATCTTTTTTGCACAGCTCTTCTGTGTATTCTTGCCACCTCTTCTTAATATCTTCTGCTTCTTTTAGGTTCATACCATTTCTGTCCTTTATTGTGTCCATCTTTGCATGAAATGTTCCCTTGGTATCTCTAATTTTCTTGAAGAGATTTCTAGTCTTTCCCATTCTATTGTTTTCCTCTATTTCTTTGCATTGATCACTGAGGAAGGCTTTTGTATCTCTCCTTTCTATTCTTTGGAACTCTGAATTCAGATGGGTATCTTTCCTTTTCTCCTTTGCCTTTTGCTTCTCTTATTTTCACAGCAATTTGTAAGGCCTCCTCAGACAACCATTTTGCCTTTTTGCACTTCTTTTTCTTGGGGATGATCTTGATCACTGCCTCATGTACAATGTCATGAACCTCCGTCCATAGTTATTCAGGCTATCAGATCTAATCCCTTGAATCTATTTGTCACTTCCACTGTGTAATCGTAAGGGATTTGATTTAGGTCATACCTGAATGTTTTAGTGGTTTTCCCTACTTTCTTCAATTTAAGTCTGAATTTGCCAATAAGGAGTTCATGATCTGAGTCACAGTCAGCTCTCAGTCTTTCTTGTGTTTGCTAACTGTATAGACCTCTCCATGTTTGGTTGCAAAGAATATAAACAATCTGATTTCAGTGTTGATCATCTGGTGATGTCCATGTGTAGAGTCTTCTCTTGTATGGTTGGAAGAGGGTATTTGCTATGACCAGTGTGTTCACCTGGAAAATATCTATTAGCCTTTGCCCTGCTTCATTCTGTACTCCCAGGCCAAAGTTTCCTGTTATTCCAGGTATTTCTTGACTTCCTACTTTTGCCATTCAGTCCACTGTAATGAAAAGGACATCTTTTTTGGGTGTTAGTCTAGAAGGTCTTGTAGGTCTTCATAGAACCATTCAACTTCAGCTTCTTCAGCATTACTGGTTGGAGCATAGATTAGGATTACCGTGATATTGAATGGTTTGCCTTGGAAATGAGCAGAGATCATTCTGTCGTTTTTGAGATTGCATCCAAGTACTTCATTTTGGACTCTTTTGTTGACTATGATGGCTACTCCGTTCTTCTAAGGGATTCTTGCCCACAGTAGTAGACATAATGGTCACCTGAGTTAAATTTATTTGTTCCAGTCCATTTTAGTTCTCTGATTCCTAAAATGTGGATGTTCACTCTTGCCATCTCTTGTTTGACCACTTCCAACTTGCCTTGATTCATGGACCTAACATTCCAGGTTCCTATGCAATGTTGCTCTTTACAGGATTGGACTTTACTTCCATCAATGGTCACATCCACAACTAGGTGCTTGTTTTTGCTTTGGCTCTGTCTCTTTATTTCTTCTGGAGTTATTCCTCCACTGATCTCCAGTAGCATATTGGGCACCTACCGACCTGGGGAGTTCATCTTTCCGTGTCCTATCTTTTTCCTTTTCATACTGTTCATGGGGTTCTCAAGGGAAGAATACTGAAGTGGTTTGCCATTCCCTTCTCCAGAAGAATAAGGGAGAAGAAGCTCAAGAATCAACAGCTTCACGTTTTGTCAGAACTCTCCACCGTGACAACTACCATTCCTAATCAAATTAGAACAAAACTTCTCTCAGTTTGGGCCTAAGGTCTTTACAAATCAGTGCTGTGTTTCAATTTTTTATTTTATTTATTATTATTTTTTTTTAGTTTAGGTACATCACATTTTATTTATTTATTTATTTTTGGCTTCATTAATTTTATTTATTTATTCATTTTTAATTAGTTTATATGTCTATTTTTTTAACTTTACAATATTGTATTTGTTTTGCCATACATTGACATGAATACACCATGGGTATACATGTTTTCCCCTTCCAGAACCCCCCTTCCCACCTCCCTTCCCATCCCATCCCTCTGGGTCATCCCACTTTCAAAGAGTCTGAGATATATTTTCAGTGAAGAATAAGGTCTATGAATATTGTCCTTCCATTTTTACAGTATACCCAAAATGATGTCAGGATTACCTAGAATGATTATGATAGCTAACATCTGGAATTAGTTATCATTCCAATGACTCTTCCATTTAATCCTCACACCCTATGAAATAGGTTTTAGTAAAATACCCAGTCTATAAATTAGTAAATAGAGAGAAAATAATGATAAACATATTGTCAAATTTATATAATTAGTAAGTCATCCAACTGGTATTTGAAGCTTTATAGTCTGTGCTGGGTTACTAGAGCTACCATGAACAAAGTATGACAAAGTGGGTAGCTGGCTTAAACAACAGAAATGTATTTCCTCGCTGTTTTGGAGGCTATAGAGTTTGAGATCAAGGTGTCACTTGCATTGATTTCTTCTAAGGCCTCTCTCCTTGGTTTATTTGTAGTCAGTCTTTCTCTGTGTGTCTGTGTTCTAATCTTTTTTTTGTAAAGACACCAGTTATATTGAATTAGGACCCACTCGGCAATGGCACCCCACTCCAGTACTCTTGCCTGGAAAATCCCATGGACGGAGGAGCCTGGTAGGCTGCAGTCCGTGGGGTCGCCAAGAGTTGGACACGACTGAGAGACTTCACTGTCACTTTTCACTTTCATAAATTGGAGAAGGAAATGGCAACCCACTCTAGTATTCTTGCCTAGAGAATCCCAGGCACGGGGGAGCCTGGTGAGCTGCCATCTATGGAGTCGCAGAGAGTTGGACACAACTGAAGCGACTTAGCAGCAGCAGCAGCAGCCAAGGACCTCATTTATCCTTAATTATCTCTTCAAAGGCCTTATATCTCCAAACACAGTCACATTCTGAGGCACTATGGTTTAAGATATTAACCTATGAATGTGGAGAGGACACAACTCTGCTCATATTACAGAGCTGGCAAAGAATTTATGTCCATAATATATAAAGAACTCCTACAATTCAATAACGAAGAGACAAAGAATCTTAAAAAAAAAAACAAACTCAAGTTATTTGGACGGTAACAGAGGAACTGGTAGTTGATACTTTTTAAATATGGTACTCAAAGAAGATAATTGAAGAAAGAATATCTGACGAGTGTCCTGACTAAAAGGACAGAGTCTTTCATTCTGGAATCTTGTATAAGAGTATTCCCATGACAGGAAATAACAAATTTAAAGTACTAAATGTAGAATGAGTATGGTTTGCTCAAGAATCAACAGCTTCAGTGGAGCCAAAGGATTAGTAGGCAGTATCCATAAAGTCAAGTAATTACAAAAAAAAAAAAAAAACTGACAGGAGATAAAGTTGAAAGAGGAACTAGGAGTGACTTATTGGACTCCTTTTCCCATGCTGAAATGATCTTACTTAATGATGATGTTGGGAATACTGCAAAACATTTCCCAGGTCCCTCTTTGTGTCTTTAACTGCCCTTAATATTGTTGCACTTAGAAAACAATCTCAAATGTAATCTGTCCTGACCAAATTTGTCCCTAATATGCACACTGATCAATACTTACATTAATTTACTAAGTTGTATGACTAACACAACAGTTCACTCAGGATATACTTGAATCCTCTGTTCACATTCTGTATCTATTCAGTGACTCAGTTTTATCAATAGTAATTCAAGATATCTGCCCCTTTACCTGTAATTCCACTGATAACCCTTAGTTCATAATTTCAATCTGATTTGCTACATTCTAGCTGCTAATTCCAATTATAATTTTGCCCTCTCAAAATCTCTCCATTTTTGTGGATTTTGTTAATAGAAAAATCATATAATGTTTTTTAATGTTTTTCTGGTTCAGAAAATCTGACTTTTTCTTTCCTGTAACATTATCTCTCAAGATATTTTTGAAAAATATTTTATGGGAAAATAGACTCTTGACATGTAGATTTAGAAATGCAGTTATGTATCTCCCATAGAGGTCACCATTGCATATTACCATATTAAGTGTTTGTTAAAAGTCCTATAGTTGAGAAACCTATATAAAAAGTTAAACTTAGATATAAATATATATTAGCCTATGAAAACTCTTTTTAATGTAACACTAATAACATCTTACTGAACTGGTATTCTAAGAACATACTTGACTAAAATGATAAAATAGATGCTACAAATTATCATTAAAGAGACTATAAAATGTAAGTTATGCAACATAACTATAAGTTATTCTGCAAAGTAAGTAAAATGTGTTACTTCATAAATTTTTAGAACTGAAATGGAAGTTAAGGACAACCTATTTCAAGTCCTGCATTTTATGAATCCGGTTCATAAACATAAATCTATTTCCAAAGGTTACTTAGATTGCTGGCAGTGCTAAACTTAGAATTTCTAGTTTATTGCCCCAGTATATAAATACTATTTTTATTCAAGATAAATAATTTTGTTTGTTGTCCACTACTATGTGCCTAGTATATGCAAAGCTATTCTCACAATTTATCTTGGCATTTAACATTACATGTGTATAGAATTCAATTGGTTGAGCATAAATTCCTTAAGGGTCAAGGCTTTCTCTAATGTTTTGAATATCCCTTAGTGTCTAACATATTATTATATACAACTAGTCACTGAATCAACACATATATGCAATATACTCTTGCTTAAATAACTTCTGATGTCAGATTACAAATTAAATGGGATTTATTAAGAGTGAAGATCCTATCTTGCTGTGACTTTACATGATGGGAGGTACAAGGAACCTCTGTGGGATCTCTTTATAAAAACCCTAATTCCTTCCTTCATGACCTAATTACCTCTGAAATGCTTCCTAATACCAAAACCTATGAGAGTTAGAACTCTACATTAAGATTTGGGGAAACACAGTCAGACCATAGCATAATCCAACCAACAATTGAATGTTCACATCCTAACCAACATTTTGTATTGTCAGTTTTTATTCATTTTAGTTGTAGTATCCCCCACAATAGTGCTAATTTGTATTTTTTGAAGAGTAACAATGTTGAGCATCTTATACTATGTTTATTGGCTATATGTATATAATCTATTGAAAAGTTCCTATACAGTCTTGTTTTGCTGATGTTTTACTTTTATTTTAGGTTTGAAGGGTTCATTAACAAAAGAAACCACTTATCACACACAATAATTTTGATATTTAATAGATTATTTGACTTAATTTCAGTATGTGTGCATGCTAAGTTGCTTCAGTCATGTCTGACTCTTTGTAACCCTATGGACCGTAGCCTGCCAGACTCCTCTGTCGATGGGATTCTCCTGGCAAGAATACTGGAGTCAGTTGCCATGCCCTTCTTCAGGGGATCTTCCTGACCCAGGGATGAGACTTGTATCTCTTATGTCTCCTTCATTGGCAGCAGGTTCTTTACCACTAATGCCACCTGGGAAGCCCAACTTAATTTCAGTATACAATTATTAAAAGAGAAAATGTAGAGACAATAGAGAAAATAACAGCACATACATCCTCAAATTCCGCCATCCAATATCTAGACTTGAACAGTGCTGGGAAGTCCCTCAGTTAACACTAATCTGGAGTCCCAGTTGGGAAAAGGTCCCAGGCAATGCGTCCACCTCATTGGCAAGACTTCAAATTGCTGTTTGGGGGATTTGTAATTGCTTGTACCCCAGGGCACAACCTGATACTGTCATCGGTTTGCATGCAAAAATGCAGCTCTGGTTTAACTTTAACTTTTACAGTGCTGTTTTTTTCACCTTGTAAGTCATAAGACTTCTTAGACCTGAGGGTAGAGGGGACAGGGGGGAGCTGGCCAGGCCCTGGGGGCTTAAAAGATTCCAAGACCCACTCCATTTCTTATCTAAAGTGCTGCCTGACTTGCTGTGCTTGCCAGCAGGCTTGGAATGCAGGCAGTGTGCAGGCAGGTCAGAAGCAGGTCAGAGGCCTGCTATTGCTGTCTTGCTTCTGAAGCCTGAATAAGACTTCCTCATTTTAATTTCCTTAACAAATCATTAATCCATTTTTAATTGGATATTTATTTGTAGCTCTTTATACATTTTCAATATATAATCTTAAGATATATGAATTTCAAATACTTCCTCACAACTTGCCTTTCCAATATCTTAATGGTATTTCCTCTGATGAACAGAATTTCTGGATTTTAGTGAAATAGAGTTATCAGTATTTTATTGTATTTAATTGGTGCTGTCTGTATCCTGATTAAAAAATGCTTGCCAACTTCCTCATAAATATATTCTCCTGTGTTTTTTTCTCCTAACATTTAATGTTTTACCTTTCACATTTAGATGGTTGAATTCTCTAGAATCAGTTTTTCTGTATGATACTAGATTGGGTAATACACATTTTTAATGGGACCAGCTATTAAGACAGTAGAGTGCAGAAAGGTACAAGGATGTATAAGAAGTGAGTTAATAAGTACACAGCTTCAGTTTGGGTTTGTTATTTATCTGGTCACTTTGCAGTGTAATACATCTTGAAATTTAAAAAACAAGTAAATTACAATAACATATAATTAAATCAGTTCTCTCTGATCACCACAAATTACAATTTTATGAATGTTATAACATGTTGTACTATTTCTTTTCAGCGGTGCACCCAAATCAGTCTTCTACATTGCTCTTAGAATTGTATTATTTAATGCTTTTGGTCACTTTTCAGAAGCAATATTATGGAGAAGAAAGAGCACTGAACTAGCAGTTTGCTCACTTGAATTCAAGATCTGTATCAGTCATTAATTAACTATGGCTTGCTAAATAGCATACTCATAATTTTTTCTGTTCAACTCCCTTTTTTTCTGGAAGCAATAGCCCACTTCTCCTGGGAGCTACACCTATCCACTCCACCCTTAAACTCAGATATTTACATTAATATTTGCAGTGTTTTGACATATTCATATTTCCTGACCCTTTTATAGAGTCCACCAAATATGTGCTAATCTCCTGTAGTTTTTGACCTCAAGCATATTGGTTCAGTGGTGGGACACTTCCCTGGCATTTCTGTGCTCAAGCTTTGTGAATCTCGTCCATGAAGAAAAGCAATCATACTGTTTTGACCAGGCCCTCCTATGCAAATGCCTTCATGTTCACGTTTCCTGTATAATAGCAGTTCCAAGTCCAAAAATTCAAGCAACCATAGATCAGGTAGTACTATAGCATTTACTATTGAAAAAAATCCAGCTGTAAGTGAACCCACATAGTTCAAATCCATATTGGTCAAAGGACAATGTTGTGTATATGTATATTTGTGCATACATTTAAGTACACATATATATATATTTGTGGATTCAAGTACTTTATGATATGATTTAGAAGGTATATAGCACTGCTACCAAATATAATTTTAAAATGTGTTAATATTTGTAGTGTCGTGAGAAAATAGGTTATCCATTTCACTAGTGATTTTAATGAAGTGTAATGCAAATTGTCATTTATCACTTTATTTATTATTTAAGACTACACTTTAATGATGTATACTGTAGCTGTGATCCACTATAGACATAAACGAAATACTCTCTAAATTGTTTTTGATGGAATATCGGTTCCTGCATTTATGAACATGTACTGATAACATTGCTCTTTCCTTCCTGATTCCGATGGCATCAGCGACTGAGAATGCGCATGCATTCTCTTCTTTTTCTCTGCCCATGCTGCGTGAACATTACACATTTCCTTCCACTTTTGAACACAAAGGAATAATAGCCTTTAAATGTGCTTTTCCATTATTTTTTGCTATGGATCTTTAAATAATTTTGAAACAGGAAGTCTCACTCTTTTCCTGAAATCTGTTTCCTATAGACTGTAAATGTGTTGATTTATGACTTAAAGTCGCTTTTCTGTGAAACTCTTTTGCATGAGATAACTCCCTAAGTTGATGGAGAAAAACTGGGGCAAACAACTGGCTATAATGTTAAGATATTTCTTTTTTCAACAGTTCTGTTTGCAATCTCATAGACAACCTGGTTAGGAAATTGTATAAAAACAGGAATATATTTTAAAGGAAACAAAGATGAACATTTGGAAATGTGTTTCTTTTTTGAACATGATAGTAAAGGGAAAGAGGAATCAGAAATTGAAAGTTGTATTCAAGAAATGATAGAAAAATTCAAATAAAATTAGTTCAGAAAAGAATAGTTTTGAAAAAGATGTGGCAAATAGAATTGCATATGAAAATGAATATTAATACGTACTTAGTCATGTTGATTAGTATTACCCATGTCTCAATTGTTGCTATTTAAGTGTGCATTTTCAAGACTGAAATATGACCTGTGTATTTGAATATTATTAGCTATAAGCACTGAAAGTATGTGTGTCTACAATACTGAATGCTAATACACATGTTTTAAATATGACTTATGGAATTTATAAAGAGATGTATGAGAATACACATTAAATGTCATAGACTGTCATAAATGTCAAAGGTATGGTTAAGATTTCTACTAAATTGTATATAAATCCACATCAACACTCTATTTATTAGGTATATCTCTGTTTTATATTTCAGAGATGATTAACATAATGAAGAAAGAACAGATTTTGGGGGTTACTGTATGTCTGCTGCTTAGCTGTGCCTCTGCCCCTCTCAATGCTGTTCCTGAGGAAACTGAAGAATATACAAACATTACAGGTAAAATGTTAGAAGTATTCATCCTTTTAATCCAAAAATTAATATATTTTTCTTCATCTTGAAGAAAAAGAAGTTTTATTGAAATGATATTTTTCCAAAACCTTAGTACAAAAAAAGTCACTTTAGGGAAAACGATCTCTCATTTCTCAGATTGTATATTAAAACCTGAAGTATCTCTGGAAAATTGCAAGTAAAAAAAATGATATAGATACAGCTCTCTATGAACCTTGATGTCACCTTTTGACTGGGGAAAGTGTGAGAAGGAAAAGGAAACAGCAGACAATGAAAGTTTCAGTTTTTCTCTCCTTCTCGCCTTTATATTCCTCAAACAAGAACTTCTCAGATGAGTCCAGTGTGAAAATACAGTCAAGCTGGATACCAGGAGATGAGGATAATAGAAGATAGTTCTACTCCCATAAAGTTCTGTGCTTAAAAATAACATACAGTTGACTCTTGAGCAATGCAGGAGCTGGTGCACCATCAGTGAAGTAAAACATCCACGTATAACTTACATTCAGCCCTCTGTATCCACAATTCCTCTATGGCTGGTGTTCTGCATGCAGATTCAGCCAACCACAGATCATGCACTACTGCAGTATTGACTGCTGAAAAAAAAAAATCTGTATAAGTGGACCCACGCCGATCAAACCCGTGTTGTTCAAGGGTCAACTGTTTTAACAATAAAGCAATAGAACAAGGAGGAGACTATGTAGTGATCATTATTATACATTTATTTCTTTCTTAAAAGTAATATTTTGTGGCAAATTAGTAAATTATTGATAGAAACTTCAACTCATTGTTAATAGTGAGAGACTGAACAAAATGAAAGCTTCTATTTGTATATGTGTTTATGATGTACAAACGATTTCCACAAATACCTTTTTATTTCATATCTCTATCAGCTCTTTAGTGTGATTTTGTTCAGTGTACTTCCCATTGGTACAGATTGAATAAATACACCTTATGTGCCTGAAACTCTGGTAGATGCTAAGGAAGATCCGATGACTGAGACTAGGTTCTCCAAAATGTCATGGTTTCACAAGGGAGACAGGTTATTTCAGTACAGTGTAGTAAGTGAAATGATAGAGGCATAGGGTGCTGCTATTGATACAAAGAAGAGGGGGGCTCATCTATACTTGGCTGTCTAAGAGCTTGGTCCTGGGAAGTCCAGATGTACATGCTACACCATTTCAGCCTGCACCCACGAATCAGACACTGGGAGCGGATTTGAAGGTCTGCCCCAGCTGACTGGTAGATGACAGGCAAACCCAGCTGGGATCAAAAGGGTCAGTCTCATCCTATCCATGAGTGAAAAGTAAAGGCTTATTGTTATATGCCACCAGAAAAAATATATTGTTGGGAAAATTCCCTAAAGATGGAATGTTATTTGATAAAGTTAAAAACCATTATGTGTCTTATCAAAGTAGGAATGTCGTCACTATGAGATGAGATCTAATCCTTCATTCTGCTCATTTCTCAAAAAAGGGATGGCTAAAATTTTAATATTCTGGAGGTAGGTAGAGAAAGAATATGGAGATTAAAGTAAATCCCAATAGGAGAAAAGCAAACAATCCCATTTTAGGAAGTGGGAGGAGAAAGAGTCCACGTATTCCCAGTATTCACCTAGTCCAAGAAGTTCTCTCAATTAGGCTGAGAAAGTGCATGCCAGTTAATCAGGAGGTTCCCAAAGTTTTTGCTACTGCCACAGTCCGCCAAGAAAACAGAATTAAGCCATCAATGATTAAACCCAAGTTTAAAATCTCTGGGTAAATACAGACCAAATCCAGCTGGATAAGGAAAAATCTTGACTGTAAACCCAGATGTGAAGACCACTCAGCTGACTGTCTGCACAGACTTATGCAGTTTTGTTTTTGTTTTTGTTTTCAATTAATCTTGTGTTAGCATGATCCTTTGTCTGTCTCAGGGCTTCCCTGGTAGCTCAGCTGGTAAAAGAATCCACCTGCAATGCAGGTGACCCTGGTTCGATTCCTGGACCAAGAAGTTCCCCTGGAGAATGGACAGGCTACCCACTCCAGTATTCGTAGGCTTCCCTGGTGGCTCAGCTGGTAAAGAATCCACCTGCAATGCGGGAGACCTGGGTTCAATCCCTGGGGTTTGGAAGATCCCCTGGAGGAGGACATGACAACCCACTCCATTAGTCTTTCCTAGAGAATCCCCATGGAGAGAGGAGCCTGCTGGGCTAGAGTCCATGGGGTCCCAAAGAGTCAGACTCAACTGAGTCATTAAGCACAGTGTCTGTCTCAATTCAATTTTGGAGATATCATCTATTACATTATGCCATGGTCACGCCATCATTTTATAGAAGTTCAGGGAAATAATGTACTAGTATTTTATTGAAAAACATTATGAGATTTTATGGCTTCTGTCATAAGTCAATAGTAGACATTTTAAAATTAAGTCAGCCAGCAGGGAGGATGAAATAGAGAAACTTCTTGATAAAACAAAAATGACAAAAAAATTGTGGTGAAAACTTTCTTAAAAAAAATTCCTTTGGACTAGGAGAGACAAAATTATCAGGCAACATTTAGAGAAAAATAAATATATTTCATAACATTTAGAATCAGATGGACCCAAGTATGCATTTGTAGTTTGTCACATGGAAGCTTTGCAAAATTAGATGAGTTTATATAAACTCTCTGACTCCTAGTATCCTAATCTATAAATAAGTGATGTAAATAACTACATTCAGATGGTTGTTATATAAAGTGCATAAAAGTATCGGCACATTTCCTAGCACAGAGAAGGCAGAGTACATGTCTGTGTTCTACCTTTCCAGAGAAACCAATCTTTTAGCGTGAGAGTCAAGTAGCATGTAGACTCCCAGGTAGTAAGTTACCTTTAAGCTCTAGGCTTCCAAGCAAATTCCAGGAGGAGGAGGATTCCAACAACCAAGGACTTGACACATCCCCAAATATTGTCTTGAGCTTTCCCTTCAATATCCCAGGAAAGGTGGAAGGAAGGGTGAAATTGTAATCCTTAGACTGTGAAAAATAAAATACAAGAAATTAATTATGAAAATGATTAAATATGAACCATAATTCTGTTTATTTCAATACTTCAGATTAAATCCCTGTTACATTGCCCTGTGTTTTCCAGGTGTATGGCCTTAGGTAGATCCTTGTCACAGTCAGTGCTTTCTTCAAGTCTCAGGAAGGAGAGTTACCCCTGACCCCCTCAGAGAAGCTTAAGTTATTAAACATGGTCACAGCATCTTGAAGTTCTTTACTATTTATATAAGTAAGTCTGAGTGTCTGCATGCGCAGGAAGTAGGGGCATAGGGTGGAGGTTACAGCCACTTAATTTTCTGTCACATCTGCCATGACAGCACGGTGCGGGACATCCACGATCAGCACACAGTTGTTAACTTTTGAAAAGGTTTATCTAAAGTAAAAAGTGAAAAAGACAGACTTTCAACCCATTTTAGTAGTGGCGTGGCTTTGTGTTTAAAGGAGCCACGTGATCACTCCCCCAATCAGGAATGATGTTGCTCAAGTGGGAGGTTGCAAGCTCACTGCAAAAAGAATAAAGAATATTCTAATGCAGGATTTGTGTAAGAAAGACCATAAAATGTGAAGGGTAAAAATGAATAATTAGATAACGACTAGTAAAATATGTTAATCAAATGAATTCTTAGTGCTTTCTTTTGGAAATTTCTATAAAATCATTACCTGCTTTCATCATTGAAACTTTTTACCATGTTATGTGGCATCCTGGAAGGGACGGGAGTTTGGGAGAGAATGGATACATGTATATGTATAGGTTGAGTCCCTTTGCTGTCCACCCAAAACTATCAGAACATTGTAATTGGCCATATCCCAATACAAAATAAAAATTTTTTAGAAAAAGGAACAACAAGAAAAAAAAAGACACTATTCTAATTTTTATAAAGTAGAATTTAGAAAAATTTTTTGAGTAGAAATTGTAAAATTCAACCTACGTTCTTGATCTAAATGTCAGTTAAGGAATCTCAGTCACACAGACCTGTGACTGTATCACTCAGTTATTGACAAGGTGTGAGATATCTGATATAAAGTTATCTGGGGGTCAGACTTAGCAGCAGCAGCAGCAGCAGATCTAAAGCCATCACTTAGAGTGTGAACTGAGAAATTAATTTTTGCAGTATTATTTTATAATTTGTAAAGTGGAGATAAAAATGCCTAATTCAGATGGTTGTTGTGATTATTAAATAACAGTTGCAAAATGTCTGGCGCACAGTAATTTCAGTAAACCGTTTGCTGTCTTTCCTGCCCAGACAACTGCTACAACTGCCGTGCGATTATCTTTTGTGTTTGTGGTGCACTACCGCCCCCTGGTGGCACTATTACTAAATAGCAGGTTGAAAATAGGCTGGTACTTCCATCTTTAGAACATAAAATGTAAAATAAACATTTGGCATGATGATAAAGAATATCAAATATATGAAAAGTCAAAAACATTGGCAATTATCAATAATAAAAATCTGATAAAATTATTATAAGAAGTAGTTTGCCTACATATACAGTATATGGCAACTCAGGTAATGCTTTCCACATTCTACAGGTGTCCTCTTTAAAGGTGCTTGTCTGAAGCCCTGCTGCAATGATTTGGTGTCTGTAAAGTTCCACAATAACTGTACCTTGGGAATCAGGATCATCATATTATATGAGAAGTGCTGTGCTGTGTTGTGCTGTGCTTAGTCACTCAGTTGTGTCCGACTCTTTGTTACCCCATGAGTATAGCCTGTCAGGCTCCTCCCTCCATGGGGATTCTCCAAGCAAGAATACTGGAGTGGGTTGCCATGCCCTCCTCCAGGGGATCTTCCCAACCCAGGGATCGAACCCAAGTCTCCCGCATTGCGGGTGGATTCTTTACCATCTGAGCCACCAGGGAAGCCCAAGAATACTGGAATGGGTAGCCTATCACTTCTCTAGGGGATCTTCCTGACCCAGGAATCAAACCAGGACCTCTTGCATTGCAGACGGATTCTTTATCAACTGAGCTACCAAGGAAGGCCTAGGAATTTCTGAAATAATGGAATATACCTATACAATTCAAAATGTCAGAATATTTGTATTCTAGCTCATTTCTTAAAATTATTGACATGACTTCTGAGATCTGATTATAAGATCAGATATTTATAAAACTGATAAGTCAAAATTTGGTCAGACCTATCTAGAGTAGATAAACATAAAACGATAATTCCAGTGACACATGATGAGCCATCTCTCAGATGTACCACCTAGTGTCTTTGATGCAAAGCCTTCTAACTTCTCACAACTTTCTAACAACTTGGAATGTTAAGTATAGAATTATCAGTCTTTAAGTAATTATAGGAATATAAATAGCATTCACAATTATGCAAAAATGTATTACTCAGAAAATGCTTTCACTTATTTTTGAATTTGAATTGACAATTGTAACTCAGTTTTAAAGGGAAACTATATATTTTTTCATAAGTCATTTTTTGTTTATATACAGTTATATATAATACTCTAAAATGCTGTTATATATTAATTTCTATAGAAAGAAGTTCTTGTGTGTATAGTGTGAAAGTGAAAGTCACTTAGTCGTGTCCAGCTCTTTGGGACCCCATGGACTCTACAGTCCATGGAATTCTCTAGGCCAGAATACTGGAGTGGGTAACCTTTCCCTTCTCCAGGGGATCTTTCCAACCAGGGATCAAACCCAGGTCTCCCGCATTGTAGGCAGATTCTTTACCAGCTGAGCCACAAGGGAAGCCAAAGAATACTGAAGTGGGTAGTCTATCCCTTCTCCAGCGGATCTTCCCGACCCAGGAATCGAACCAGGGTCTCCCACATTGCAGGTGGATTCTTTACCAATTGAGCTACCAGGGAAGCCCTTGTGTGTTTACTTTAAGAAAATAAATTATTTGGAATTTATAATAAATTACATAAATTTTCAAAATTAGGGAATAGTTTAATGTAATATGATATATACACACATATATGAACATAGATACCCTATTAATTTTTTTCATAAGGCTTGGAGTCATGTACCAGCCCTAATATTGTTGCTTTTAAAGACCTATTTTATATGTAAAAAATGATGCAACTATTGATTAGGGAGACACCTCTATGACTCAATTACATGTTGGTCAACTGGTACAAGTTTAAGCAATAATAAGAATCTATTAAAAATTTCAACATTTTCCCCTAATGGTTAATAATCAACAAAGTTTAATAAAGTTGGTAAGAGCTGTCTCATTTGGTGAGTTTGTATATTTATCCACCTTTTTGATAACTTTCATAGTTTCTTATATCAGCTTGTTTTATTATTGCTGTACTTTTCCTTAAAATTAAAATGTATTAAAAAGGAAATGAAAAGGAAGTAACATTATTACAGTATTGATGAAGGATTATATGTTATTCTTTTATTTTTACCTTGTAGATGCTGAGTTGCCACCATTGAAAGTTGTACATTCATTTTGTGCAATGAGAGCAGATGATGGCCCATGCAAAGCAATGATAAAGAGATTTTTTTTCAATATTCACACTCAACAATGTGAAGAATTTATATATGGAGGATGTGAAGGAAATCAGAATCGATTTGAAACTCTGGAAGAGTGCAAACAAAAATGTACAAGAGGTAGGTTTTTGGAGACACTATCATCCAGAAACCTTTCAGGTTATTAGATCTAATCATAGATTTGATAATTTTAGAAGAAAAGTTAAACTATTTTAACATTACAAGGAATCTTTTTTTTTTTTACTTTCTCAGTTTTAACAATTACTGTTTTTCATTTTTTGTATCAGTTATTATAAAACACATTAATTTTATTGTCTGATACACTTCTCCATAATGAAGAGGGAAAAAAACTTGTGCGCAGAACAGATTTTATATCTGCAACAAATTAAGTGTAATTCCACCTCTTTAGGGAGCTATGAGTTCACAAGAAATAAATCATTATTCACAGTGATTTAGACTTTCCTTTTTCAATATGATATAGTTTTTTCTGGGTCAAGATAATGGATTATATATATATATATGAGTTAAATCCTACTCTTTGGAACCTTGGAATAATGTAGAAAATGTTATCTCCAGTGGCTTATGAAGACGTTACTGAACCTGACTTTTCTTTTCATATTTTACTAAATTATAAGTTTTAAAATCACATCACATTCTGTTATTAAACTTAATTTAATGCTTTTATTATTTTAATTATATTAAAACTTTTTAAATTCTACAAGTTGCAATGTTTTATTTGGTTTTCTCTCTTTAGACTGAAATAAATTCTGAACAATTACTTGTCCAATTTTATCTTAATTTTATTCTTCTGAATTGAGAGCTACTTGAGAGAAAATCCTGAGTTGGCCTTATTGCCACAGTTTCTAGCCCCAGATTTCTGCCTTGCATGTTCTTAGAGTTGAACTACACTGTAAGTCTATAGATGGTATCTTTAGTTAACACTGGAGTCTTGTTTTTTGCAAAGCAGGTGGCTTGGCATTTTCACACTGATAATGCTTTCTCAAATTGCTTTTACAAAACAGCCTTGGCATCGTGATGCTCTTGGCTTGTGGGAAAAATCTCAGTGTGGTGAAAAGAGAGAGCTTTTCTCCCCTGTGATTGTTGTATGCTCCTGAGCTGACAGAAAAGAAATGATGTGAATGTATTTCTTTATCTCAGAGCACTTATTTCCCTCTTCTTCTCCATAGATGTGCTGGGAAATATAACTAACACAGATTAGGCAGTTCAGTGTTTCTCTGTAGTACATTTGGTTTTGTGATTGCCTGGTCATTTTCCATCCATCACAGATTTCTATACCTTATCCTCTTCCATACCATGCCAAGTATCCTTTTGTACTGAGTATCACTCAAGTTCAGTACCTTGGCTAGAGGTCAGGTTGCCTCATTCTTTGTAATCCTCACTTTCTCATGTAGCAGCCCACTTATTTTCATCAACTGGCCTTTTTCCTGAAATACAATTCTATTTAGCTTTTATAACTTAAAAATCTCTTATTTCATCATTGTGACAAGTTACCCTTTTTTTCAGAAATTAATCAAATATAATCATTTTGTCTTCAGTGAGTGTCCTGCTGTAATATTTTCTCAAATACCATTACTACCTAACATAACTATATGTCTTTTGCCCCCCATCTCCTCATTATCTCTTCAAAAGTCATTGACATTATTGCTTGAATATCTGAGTATTTTATATAGTAAACTACAGTTAAGAGTATTGTTGACATATAGAAAAAGAATTGCTAAACTTCAAAGAAATTACCGAAGGAGAAAATTTCATCTTCAGCTATGATAGAGTAACTGGAGATGAATTTTTCTCCTAATGTAAATAACTAAAAACTGGAAAAAAATGTATGAAGCAATTTTTTTACAGACAGTGATCAAAATGCAGTACATGATTGTGATCTCTGAGAGAAGGGAGATAATGAGGTGAGGCTGCCAGTCTCCCTGGTGTTCTGCATGAAGGTACATCTGGACCACAGTTAGAAGAGGGAAGTACAAGCGTAGCACACCAGTCTCCCTGGTGAAGGATGTGGCGATTGGAGACTGGTAAACTAATGTGGCTAGGTTCTGAGGGACAGTGTGTGAAACAGAATGGACATACAAAGTGAAAAAGCTAAAAATTCTGGATAAGGGTCCCATTGAGTTTGTTGGTGAATAATAAAGCTGCATGTACTTGATGAAATTCCATGAACTGAGAAACTAGTTAAAGGGATTTGTAAGTGGAACAACTCCCAGAGTGCTCACAATTAAGAGAAATTTTGCATTTAATTTAGTACTAGAATGAAATTAGACCTAGAGTAAAAGCTACTTTATACTTGAGATAGCAAAGCTTAAACCAAGCCTTAAAAATTCATAATTAAATACTTGCCAAAAAAGCCCTTCTTTAATTGTTGTGTTCTGTCGCTCGTTTGTGTCCTACCCTTTGTGACGCTATGGACAGCAGCACACCAGGCTTCCCTGTCTTTCACTGGCTCCCGGAACTTGCTCAAACTCATGTCCATCAAGTCAATGACGCCATCCAACCATCTCATCCTCTGTTGTCCCCTTTTCCTGCGTTCAATTTTTCCCAGCATCAGCTTGTTTTTCAGTGAGTCAGCTCTTCACATTGGGTGGCCAAAGTATTGGAGTTTCAGCTTCAGCATCAGTCCTTCCAGTGAATATTCAGGGCTGATTTCCTTTAGGATTGACTGATTTGATCTCCTTGCAGTCCAAGAGACTCTCAAGAGTCTTCTGCAGCATCACAAATCAAAAGTATCAATTCTTCAGCACTCAGCCATTTTTATGATCAAATTCTCACATCCGTACATGACTAATGGAAAAACTATATGGTTTTTTGACAATATGGACCTTCGTTGGCAAAGTGACGTCTCTGCTTTTTAATATTCTGTCTAGGTTTGTCATAGCTTTTCTTCCAAGCAGCAAGCGTCTTTTAATTTCATGGCAACAGTCATCTTCTGCAGTGATTTTGGAGCCCAAGAAAACAAAATCTGCCACTGTTTCCATTGTTTCCCCATCTATTGGCTATGATCTTAGTTTTTGGAATGATGATTCTTAAGCCAGGTTATTTCACTCTCCTCTTTCACCTTCATCAAGAGGCTCTTTAGTTCCCCTTCACTTTCTACCATAAGAGTGGCGTCATCTGCATATCTGAGGTTATTGATATTTCTTCTGGCAATCCTGATCCCAGCTTGTGCTTCATCCAGCTGAGCATTCCACATAATGCACTCTGCATCTAAGTTAGATAAGCAGGGTGACAATATACAGCTTTGACATACTCCTTTCCCAATTTGCAACCAGCCCATTATTCGTGTCTGCTTCTAACTGTTGCTTCTTAACCTGCATACAGTTTTCTCAGGAGACAGGTAAGGTGGTCTGGTATTCTCACCTCTTTAAGAATTTTCCACAGTTAGTCGTGATCCACACAAAGGGTTTAGCATGGTCAGTGAAGCAGAAGTAGGTGTTTTTCTGGAATTTCCTTGCTTTTTTCTGAGATCCAACTAATGTTGGCAATTTGACCTCTGGTTCCTTTGCCTTTTCTAAATTCAGCTTGTACATCTGGAAGTTCTTGGTTCAAGTAGTATTGAAGCCTGGCTTGAAGGTTTTTTAGCATAACCTTGCTAGCATGTGATGTGAGTGCAGCTGGGCAGTATTTTGAACATTGTTTGGCATTGCTCTTCTTTGGTATTGAAGTGGAAACTGACCTTGTCCAGTCCTGTGGCCACTGCTGAGTTTTCCAAATTTGCTGAGATATCAAGTGCATCACTTTAACAGCATCATTTTTTGGGATTTGAAATAGCTCAGCTCAGATTCCATCACCTCTACTAACATTGTTTGCAGTAATGCTTCCTAAGGCCCACTTAACTTCACATTCCAGGATGTCTGGCTCTAGATGAATGACCACATCCTTGTGGCTATCCAGGTCATTAAGACCTTTTTTGTATAGTTTCTGTGTATTCTTTCCACCTCTTCTTAATTTCTTCTGCTCTAGTATGTCCATACCATTTCTGTCCTTTATTGTGCCCATCTTTGCATGAAATATTCCCTTGGTGTCTCTAATTTTCTTAAAGAGATCTCTTGTCTTTCCCATTCTGTTGTTTCCCTCTATTTCTTTGCATTGTTCACTTAAGAAGGCTTTCTCATCTCTCCTTGCTATACTCTGGAACTCTGCATTCAGATGGGTATATCTTTCCTTTTCTTCTTTGCCTTTCCCTTCTCTCCTTTTCTCAACTATTTTTTAGGCCTCCTCAGAAAACCATTTTGCCTTCTTGCATTTCTGTTTTCTTGGGGATGGTTTTGATCACCACCTCCTGTACAATGTCATGAACCTCCATCCATAGTTCTTCAGGCACTCTGTCTGTCAGATCTAATCCCTTGAATCTATTCATCACTTCCACTGTATAATCATAAGGGATTTGATTTAGGTCATACCTGAATGGCCTAGTGGTTTTCTCTACTTCCTTCAATTTGAACCTGAATTTTGCAATAAGGAGCTGATGATCTGAGCCACAGTCAGCTCCAGGTCTTGTGTTTACTGATTATATAGAGCTTCTCCATCTTCGGCTGCAAAGAATATAACCAATCTACTTTCAGTATTGACCATTTGCTGTGTCTATGTGATGTGCAGAGTAGCCTCTTGTGTTGTTGGAGGAACGTGTTTGCTGTGAATGACTGTAAAATGTTCTTTCATGGAAGACAATAAAATCCAGCAGCCAACAGCATAATATTCAAAAATATCTATATTCCCCCCTTCCCAGAACACTAAGCATTCAAAGATGAAGCAAATTTGATCCATAATTAGGAAAAAAGTACTCAATCTTAACAGACAAGGAAATGACAAAGATGACAACATTACTCAACAAGAAATTTAAAATAGCTATTATAAATATGGTAAAGGATTTAAAGAAAACAGGAACATAATAAGTAGAAAAGTAGAATATATAAAAGTGAAGTAAATGCACTTTTTTGGTTTTGGAATGAAAACTGATCATTTCCAGTACTGTGGCCACTGCTGAGTTTTCCACGCTGCTGACATAGTGAGTGCATCACTTTAACAGCATTATCTTTTAGGATTTGAAATAGCTCAGCTCGAATTCCATCACCTCTACTAACATTGTTTGTATTAATGCTTCCTAAGGCCCACTTGACTTCACACTCCAGGATGTCTGAAAAGTACAATATATAAATAAGAAATCCAAGTCATAGTTCTCAGTTCAGTTCAGTCACTAAGTCGTGTCTGACTCTTTGCGACCCCATGGACTGCAGCACACCAGGCCTCCCTGTCCATCACCAACTTCCAGAGTTTACTCAAACTCATGTCCATTGAGTTGGTGATGCCATCCAACCACTCATCCTCTGTCATTCCCTTCTCCTCCCACCTTCCATCTTTCCCAACATCAGGGTGTTTTCCACTGAGTCAGTTCTTCACATCAGGTGGCCAAAGTACTGGAGTTTCAGCTTCAGCATCAGTCCTTCCAATGAATGTTCAGGACTGATTTCCTTTAGGATGGACTGGTTGGATCTCTTTGCAGTCCAAGGGACCCTCAAGAGTCTTCTCCAACACCACAGTTCAAAATCATCAGTTCTTTGGCGCCCAGCTTTCTTTATAATCCAACTCTCACATCCATACATGACTATTAGAAAAACCATAGCTTTGATTATATGGACCTTTGTTGGCAAACTAATGTCTCTGCTTTTTAACATGCTATCTAGGTTTCAGTGGTCTCCTAAATAAAACAAAATTTCAGCTTCAAAGACTTGAAGATATAAATCATATTTCTTCTTTCAGTTCAGTTCAGTTCAGTTGCTCAGTCGTGTCCGACTCTTTGCGACCCCATGAATTGCAGCACGCCAGGCCTCTCTGTCCATCACCAACTCCCGGAGTCTACCCAAACCCATGTCCATCGAGTCAGTTATGCCATCCAACCATCTCATCCTCTGTCGTCCCCTTCTCCTCCAGCCCCCAATCCTACCCAGCATTAGGGTCTTTTCCAATGAGTCAACCCTTCGCATGAGGTGCCCAAAGTATTGGAGTTTCAGCTTCAACATCAGACCTTCCAGTGAACACCCAGGATTGATCTCCTTTAGGATGGATTGATTGGATCTCCTTGCATTCCAAGGGACTCTCAAGAGTCTTCTCCAACACCACAGTTCAAAAGCATCAATTCTTCGGCGCTCAGCTTTCTTCACCGTCCAACTCTCACATCCATACATGACCATGGAAAAACCATAGCCTTGACTAGACGGACTTTTGTTGGCAAAGTAATGTCTCTGCTTTTAAATATGCTATCTAGGTTGGCCATAACCTTCCTTCCAAGGAGTAAGCGTCTTTTAATTTCATGGCTGCAGTCACCATCAGCAGTGATTTTGGATTTCTTCTTTAATCTCTATCAATTGTTTCTCTGAAAATTGTCAGGTTCTATGGTTGAATTTCTACAGTTGAGGTTCTACAGTTGAATTTTTTATTTTATAAGAACATATATATACTTAAATGTCTTTCCTGTAGACAACATGTAGTTAGTTCATGATTAGTTTTTTATAATCATGATATTGATATATATATATATTTATATAAGGGAAGATATATATATACATATTTGATATATCTGATATATTTTTATATCCGATATACTTAAAGCACATTAGATATTACAGAAGAAAAGATCAGTAAACTTAACGACAGAACAATAGTAACTGTTCAAGATGTAGCACACTGAGTATAAAACCAGCAAACAAAAAATAATACTGCCCAATAACCCATGAAACAAAATCAAGGAGTCTGTCAAAATGTATAATTGGAGTTTTGGCAGTTGGGACAGAAGATATGCAAACAAGAAATTGGCAAAGAATTATCCACATTTGAGCTTCCTTGGTGGCTCAGACGGTAAAGCATCTGCCCGCAATGTGGGAGACTGGGGTTCGATCCCTGGGTCTAGAAGATCACCTGGAGAAGGAAATGGCAACCCACTCCAGCATTCTTGCCTGGAAAATTCCATGGACTGAGGAGCCTGGTAGGCTACAGTCCATAGGGTCACAAAGAGTCGGACACGACTGAGCGACTTCCCCTATCCACATTTTTATGATATCCACATTTCATTTGATGAAAACTTTAACTTTTAGAACCAAGAGCTTTGACAAAATCAATAAAGAATGAATACAAAGAAAAAGAAAGCCATGTCAATGAATCACATTGCTGAAAATTGTGGATAAAAAGTAAATAAGACCAAAAGAATCCCAATTTCTCATGAATAAAAAATTCACAAGAAAATAAAATGGAATATCTTCTTTAAAGAGCTAAAGGAAAAAACAAACTGCCAATTGGTAATTTAGATCTATTAAAAATACCCTTATGATGGAGATAAATAATTTTTTCAGATTATCATTATTTGAGAAAATTGATTGCTAGCAGACTTGCACTGTGAGTAATTTTAAAGAATTTAAAACAAAAATAGGAGGGTAAACATATGAGATTACTGTTGTATGGCTCTGATACTACAGGTGAAAGTGGTATAAATTATTTGAAGTCAAATTGCCATGAATTAAAGATGCATATTAAAAGTCCCAGAATAGTCACTAAAAATAAAACAAAGAGACATAGCAAATTGACCAATAGTGAAGGTAAAATTTTTATTAAAATATTCAACCAATTCTAAAAAATACCCAGAAAAACAAGAACTGAAGACAGATGAAAAGTAGAAAACAAAGACCTAGGGATTTTTATGCAAGCATAGTGATAACTACGTTAAATTTTAATGATATTATCACCCCAAGAAAAGGCTTATAGTAGACAATATAAAAAACTAATCATGAACTAACTACATGTTGTCTATAGGAAAGATATTTTAAAAATATGGACACAGAGGTTAAAAGTTAAAAGATGAAAAAAGATATACCTTGCAAGCACAGATCATAAAAATGATTAGTAAAAGTAAACTACAGGACAAGGAATATTGGCAGGAGAAAGGGAAGATATTTTATAGGAATGAGGGCCAATTAATCAAAAAGTCATAACACTCACTGGCTGTGTGTATGCCTCAACTGTAGAACCTGAAAACTTTCAAAGAAACAACTGATAGAAGTTAAAGGAGAAATATGATTTGTATCTTATATTTATATAAGATATATGATTTATATCTTTGAAGGTGAAATTTTGTTTAATTTGAGATACCATGGAAAATTATGACTTATAAATTGCCATGCCTGAGAATAAACTCAAGCCAAATATTTCAGAGAATAGGAATTATAAATGGGTTAATTTGATATGTATCCTCAGCTGTCCTTTTGCAGGTAAAGGTGTTTTATCAGTTGTTTCCAAATATGTATAGTTTTTTTTTTTTTTTTATAAATTTATTTATTTTAGTTGGGGGCTAATTACTTTACAATATTGTAATAGTTTTTGCCATACATTGACAAGAATCAGCCATGGGTTTACATGTGTTCCCCTTCCCGGACCCCCCACCCACCTCCCTCCCCCTAAATATGTATAGTTTTGTGTGGTGTATTTACCAGTGTAATAATAGAGACATAGTAACAAAGTTAATAAGGTAGAAAAAGTTAAAATATAGTTTGTAAATGGTTTCTAGACACATGGCTTTCAAAATGTTTGTCTTTTGGTTTAGTTGCTTTTTTTCCCATAGCCTGAACAAAACATAGCCTGAAAAAACCTCTAGGGACTCGGTGGTAAGAATCCACCTATCAATACAGGAGACGTGGGTTTGATCCCTGGGTCAGGAAGATCCCCTAGAGAAAGAAATGGCTACCCACTCCAGGATTCTTGCCTGGGAAATCCCATGGACAGAGGAGCCTGGTGGGCTACAGTACAAAATAGTCAGACAAGACTTAGCGACTAAACAACAACACCTAAAACAACATTGAATTTGATTATTAGTTTTTTAAAAATAAGTGTATGAGTGTGGAAATTAAAAGAATTAGATGAAAGAGATCAAATTCCCATTTAACTTTTCAGCCAGTCCACCTCTGCAGCAGGGTTGACTGTTTACAATTAAATCATAGACTATAAATTCCTAAAACATCTTTAAAGGCTCTAGTAAGTATGCTGTTTATATCATACCAGGGGGCTTCCCTGGTAGCTCAGCTGGTAAAGAATCTGCCTGCAATGCGGGAGACCTGTGTTCAATCCCTGGGAGACCTGGGCATGGCAACCCTCTCCAATATTCTTGCTTGGAGAATCCCCATGGACAGAGGAGCCTGGTGGGCTAGAATCCATGGGGTCGCAGAGAGTCAGAAACGACTTAGCGAATAAGCACAAGTATGCTGTTTATATTAATTACTATTTTATTGGCTAGGCTAACTGTGACTTGTGGTTTTTCATGGGGATTTACATGAGAATTTTCTCCACAGGGAATTAAAGAGGATGTAAATACATTTTCCATTCTCTTAATTTTTAATTTTATTATTTTCTGTTTTATTTGTTTGGAATAGTAAAGACCTACTTAGTAACAAGAATATTCTGCCCATAGAGTCTTTTCCTGTCTAGTTAGAAAATTTCTAGGCTGACTTCAACAAATAAGAAACATTAAAAGTTAGTGTTCAGATTTTATCCTTCCCATTCCCAACAGAAAAGAAAAAGATGAAGACAGAATAGGGCAAAAAATATTTTTTTATAATTGTTAAAATGTATACAATAATTATAGAAGGCTTCCCTGATAGCTCAGTTGGTAAAGAATCTGCCTGCAATGCAAGAGATCCCGGTTCAATTCCTGGGTCTGGAAGATCCACTGGAGAAGTGATAGTCTACCCACTCCAGTATTCATGGGCTTCCCTTGTGGCTCAGCTGGTAAGGAATCAGATAATTGTGAATTAATTTTGATATTCCTAATGAAAAGTTAAAATGTAAATTCATATACATTGGAATTCAAGGAATTACTGAAACAATTAGTAAAACATACTGCCATTACTTCTTACACCATCATTAATAAATATTATATTCTGTATAAATCTAGGAAAATATCTTTGATAATTAACTGTAAACCTTATCTATGTTTTCAGACTATAAGCGGCATAAAAATAAATTGTGTGTCCATGGCTGTTCTCAGAATTCTCGAGGATAATTTAAATATACCTATAATACTAATGTGCTAAAACACATTATTTGAATTAGTTACACATATACCAGATGAATTACTCTGACTTAGGATGAAACCAGCAAGGAACAAAGTTCTCTTTTAATATTTATTGCATGAACATTGAGATCAAGCATCTCTATGACTCTTGTCAGTAGCACTTTATATTCTTTCCCTCCTTTCATAAATTAAAAATATGACACAATAGTTGCACATTATATTTTAATGTAAGCTTACTATGACAATCCACTATCTAAAAACATTAACTAGAGGTTGGTTATTTACAATAAAAAAAAATCAGATTTTCTTAACATTTAAAATATAATTAGAATTTCACACACACACACACACACACACCTTTTTTAAAAAGAGTATTGAATAAAACATAGTAAAGCTCAGAAAAGAGATGAGCCACATCACCTTATCATTCATAGACATTTTATTCTCCAGAGAATAACCTGACTGATCACTGGCTGAAAGGGGTATTTAACCAACTCATACTCATATTCTCTGTCTCTGACCTCTTTTCCCCCCCGACCTTTTATGTCTCTCTGGCCATACAAATAGTGATAAACTGCCTTATCCAAAGCTTTCCTGTATAAAACAAATGATTATACAAAAAAAAAAAAAACACTTAGTTTCCTAATGTTTATATGAACGAATTAAAACTATATATATCAATTTGAATTTCATTAACTATCATTTAAATTAGAATTTAGATTCCATACTTGAAATACAGTGGGTTAAAGACAAATAGCATTCTAATTCTTAAGTGGAGTAATTCCAATTATTCTATGAGATTCAACCAAAAATGACATCACAGGTATCTTTTGCTTCATTCCTCCTCTGTATTTGGAAATAATAATGAAATTTGTAATTGGATTAAGATAATGAGCAGGAGAATGAATCCGGAAAGGAGGTAATTCTGGTTCCTTTCACCTATACTCCCATTCCTTTATAGAAATGACCTGTTTTTACAGGCCAAGTAGTCTGCTTGAATTACTTTCATATTTCACATTATTTTAATAAAGATCTATTTTATTTTATTATTTTTTTAAAGATCTATTTTAACCATAGATATTTTGAATAGCAACCTTAGTTCACCATGAATCATTATTTTTGTAAATGGGTTAGAATGTTTTAAAATAGTTTTTGAGACATTGTTATATTGAAACATATGTGATTTCATGGTTATACTGTAATAATTTAACTAATTTAACATCTAGAGAAAATAAAAAGAAATTTATTCATTGACATTCTGTATAAGAATAATTTTAATAGTAATAAATACATCATCCTAGTTGCTAAATGTAAAGCCATAACATTATGTGATAAATTGTGGTAATTGATACACATATATTGTTTTTCTTGCAGATTATCCAAAGATGACAAGAAAGACAAAAACAACATTGCAAAAAGGTGAATGTTCATTTGTGTGCTAGTTAGTAGCATTTACATAAGGTACTTGGAAATTCAATTCTCAGCTTTCTCTGATAAGAGATTCATCATAAATCCATGTGATTTTTGAAATGGAGTTTTGTTTCAGTGGATATAATAAAAAAGGAGAAACAACATGCATGATAGTTCATAAGGGAAGACTTAAGCGCTGTGTTTACTCATTCTAATGCGGTGTGTTATCTGGTATGAGATCAGTTACCAATCCAGAGCCATGCGCATGCTATTCTAACATCTCCCAAATAGTGATTTAGATGTTGCTATTCTTTCTTTAGTTCTCAGATATCTAATCCTTTGATAACCTCAGCACTGTGTGGCTCTAGCAAGTTTCATTCAGTATTCTCCTGAGTGGATATGCCTTTGAGTTGTAAAAGTCTACATGCAAAAATATGTGGAGATATTTAACAATAAATAATTACTTTGGTCAACATTATTTAGTGTTTACATATTTTTGATTTGGGGATTTAAATTATTTTACTTACAGTTTTTAACTAAAAATGATTACATTTTGGTGAATATGTTGTAACAAGAAAGACATGCTTCTTTTTAATAAAGATCTAGAAAATGACTTTGCTCAATTACCATTCACAGCATTTACATAGGAATGAGAAAATATTGAACAAAAAGATGAAATTATTTAACTCATGACATGAAAATAAAAGAAAAGTGAGCCACCAGGAAAGCCCTAAGACATGAAAGAGCTACACAATTCAAAGTGAATTTTAGTTTTACTGACTTTGACTTAATTATGTGAGAAAGAGCTGAAAAATTCTACAACTCATTGATAAGCTTAAGACAGTTTATGGTCCAGAATTACAATCAAAATTTATAAAATAAATTCAGCAGCAAGGTTTGTACAGCCAACATAAGTAAATGTATTTATTTACAAGTTGTAAAATCACTTTCTATAAATATTGAATTAATTTTTGCAAAAGTGTTCACTACCTCAATTAAATTAAATTCTTCCTATCTGTAATATCATATTTATAAATAGGCTTTTTTGTCCATCAAGTAACAGATGATATCTTTAATATTTAAATGTTAGGATTTTTTTTCAAAAAAGTAGAATTAGGAAAAAATTATATGCAGGGAAAATTTACTAGAAAATTATGCTACTTAATTTATATTTAATGATTCAGAATTCATTCTATTTTGATACTACATATGAAAGGTAATAAAGCTATCAATTCTATTCATGTTTAAAAATGTTCAGATGCTAAAATTAATCAATAGTGAGAACCTTTAAACATACTGATTTGAAGTTAACTTTGTCATATGCC
Organism: Giraffa tippelskirchi; assembly: GCF_054371585.1. Taxonomy (NCBI): domain Eukaryota; kingdom Metazoa; phylum Chordata; class Mammalia; order Artiodactyla; family Giraffidae; genus Giraffa; species Giraffa tippelskirchi. Next base: position 71,728,123 of record NC_137277.1, read on the forward strand.
TCCTAGCATCAGCATCAGAACAGTTACAGAGGCAATGGAGATTCTCTACAACCCATTTTGGGAGAAAGTTTTGCTTCAGACAGTTACCAAGTTTGCAGCTTGGAACAAAAGTTAGGAGTGAGAATCATGTGGCTTATAGAAGTTGGTATATAGCTTAAAGCTTTCATTCTAGGTTTTAACTGAGCATCAATTTAGAGCAAGAATTGTATATACAGATTCAATACAAATATTAAAACTTTATTTATCTGAGAAATATTGGAATGAATTTCTTAATTTTTAATCATAAATATTTTAAGCTGTAGGCCTAAGCAGAATAATTTTACAAGTATGCAGTATCAACTCCTAAAATAAATTTCTGTCCTACAATGGGGTCTCATATAAATGATAGCAACTTCCAGTTGTATAATTCCTTAATTACATTTCAGCATAATTTATTACCATTTTCTCACCTTTATAGACATTATTTTTTTACCTGCTCCCTTTTGTTAAGCATAGAATTCTTGTATTGTTTGTTAATATGATTTAAAGTTTTATAAGAAGTACATACTAAGACCTAAACAAATCAAATTAGTGATCAAATGTATTTTTCTTTCTCTTATAGTATATTATAAAAATTTAAGGAAGTATAATTTTTCCTTATTTCATATAGAATACTTAACCACAAATTGTTACCATGGAAATAATAGTAACATTCACCTTAAGAAACAAGAAGCAGTAAACAGTGAACAAAACAATTTTCAAATTGGTACTCTGAGAAGTCATAGAAATAGATACTTTATATTAAAATAGTATGTTTTACTTAATAAAATAATTTTTTCATGCAGATTGATTTTTCTACTGTTGCAGAAATCATTAACATTATTAAATATATGTTCTTTTTAAAATAAACACTCGTGAATATTGCTTCCTTGAGATGGATACACCATGATTTAAGGTCTGAAAAGACTGTGCAGTGCATTTTTGCCTTTATGGTAATATATAGCTGTAGAGAGGCCAGGAAATGGGGAGGCTGGAGCTTTTCCCTAAAAATTCAAGCACAATATATCTTGCAATCATAATAATTTTGAAAATAATCTGAAGCTCTTCTTTATGAGTATGCATGTAAACAAGGCTTGTAATGTAGACCACAGTGGCACAACTTTTATAACAGCTGTGTTTAGCCTGGATTGGAGCACTATCAAAGATTGGATATTAGGCTTTTTCAAAAGCCTCTCCAATCCCTGAACATGTATTTCCTTTCTGCCTCTGCACTATTGGAGTCATTCCAATGCCTGGAAGAAAAATAAGAGACACAGTGGTGGAGGATGTCATACCTAATACAGATATTAATTTCAGCATAAGAATTTAGGAGCTTCTAAGTATAGCCGTGAAAGCCTCCACCCCCCCTCAAAACTTCTCTGTTTGTAAAAATTGAAACCATTCATAATGAAGCAGCACAGTATACTTTAAAATTAGATTACACATGTGAAAATTATGAAATTTGTGGATCTTTCCTAAATGTAGATGCACATAAGATTAACAAAAATAAATAAACCAAATTTTTGCCATAATACTTTACACTTCCAAACCAAGGGTAATAAAACCTCAATATCTTTTATTCTCTCAATTTATGAAAGAGTTGATAGTTAATGTGCTACTGATTGACTATGAGAAATTTAGAACTTGAAATTCCAATAGACTCAATGTATGACAGTTGTACATACATTGTTCTAAATGTCAAAGTGGATAAAGTATAGTTATGGATAATGTTATATTTTACCTTTTATCTTTATCTTTTCATATGTACTCCTTAAATAACTTCAACTTAACCAGTTTATATTTTTAATTAACATAATTAAATTACTCAAAAAAGAATACTACTTTCTGATGTTTTAATAATTTCTAGAAAAGCCAGATTTCTGCTTTTTGGAAGAAGATGCTGGAATCTGTCGAGGTTATATTACGAGGTATTTTTATAACAATTGGTCAAAGCAGTGTGAACGTTTCAAGTATGGTGGGTGCCTCGGTAATCTCAACAACTTTGAATCACTAGAAGAATGCAAGAACACTTGTGAAGACACATGTATGTTTATTTCTCATCTCCTTTTACTTCATTTTATAGGCATTTTTTTATTAAATAAGACATCTTAAAGGATGTTCAGATTTACCCAGATTTTATTGCAGCCATGCAAGTGAAGATCCATTGTATTCACTCTAAATCTGATATAAATTAGTCATTATCTTAATTTTTTTTTAAGAAATAGAGAATTAACAAATTTATGTGTGCTAAATTCTTTGTCGTGTCCAATTCTTTGTGACCCTATGAACCGTAACCCCCAGGCTCCTCTGTCCATGGGATTCTCCAGGGAAGAATACTGGAGTGGGTTGCCATGCCCTCTTCCAGAGGATCTTCCCAACCAGGGGTCAAACCCATGTCTCTTATGTCTACTGCATTGGCAGGTGGGTTCTTTACCAGTAGTGCCACCTAGGAAGCCCTAAGAAATTTATAGTGGAAATTATTTCCATCGAAACAAATTTTTTTAGGTTAGATTATTTAATTTTCCTTTCTGAGAATACTGTAGTAAAATTTAGGCACAAGAGTAGGACTGCTAAAATCCTTTAGATTTATAACAATTTGAGGGAAAATGGTTCTTTGGAAACTACCACTGAATATCAGTTTTATCTAGCTATAAAATTAATTAAAGGAGTGACTTAAACATTAACTGTTACCCCCTTTTGTTTTGACAAAGAACATCAAAGATACTCATTGAAATATTATAAGATATAACTATAGGTAGGTTTGAAGATTCACTGTTCACCACTTCCCAGATGGCTCAGTGGTAAAGAATCCAATTGCCAGTGCAAGAGATGCAGGAGACTCAGGTTTGGTCCCTGGGTCAGGAAGAGCCCCTGAATGAGGAAATGGCAACCCACTCCAGTATCTTTGCCTGGAAAAATCCCATGGGCAGAGGAGCCTGGCAGACTACAGTCCATAGTGTCTCAAAAGTCAGATGTGACTGAGCAAATGAGCATGCAGCACAATGTAACAAAGCAACATAAATAAAATTTCTAGACATTTACTTTTCTAAACAACTTCCGTGCTTTGTTTTATGTGTACAGTTATGAGCTTGTGACAATGTCTTCTATTTTAATTGGCTACATATGTTTTCCAGCGAATGATTTCCAGGTGGATGATTATAGAACCCAGATTGATGCTATGAATAATGCCTCCTTGACTCCTCAGCCTAGCAAGGAACCCAGCTTCTTTGGTAAGACTCTGTTTCAATTACTGCCAGAAAAATATTATCATGGTAACAACAGAAGAATGTGTATGAGAACTGTTTTTTAGAAAATTATACCTCTTGTTCTTTAATAATAGATATGATGAAATACTGAGTATTTCAGTATTTATTTCAATATTTATACTGAATATTTCAGTATTTATATCAGTACTATTATTTCAGAAATAATAATGGATGAAGTACTGAGATTCAAAACTGCTTAAGACCTTTAGTCCCAGGAAAATGATAATTTTCCTAATCTATTTTAAAGTATGCTTTGAAGTAGGTTTTTGATTACATATTATCACAAGAAAACTTTTACGTGATATTTAACTCTATGCTAAATTTATCTTATAAAATAATGGCTAGGGGTTATCAGCTTCGGTGCCTAATTGTAAATGTTTGTGATGGTAGCCTAGAATGGTCTTAAATTGAGCCTAGCATTGGCCTAGGTCTCTGGTGTCAGTCACAGGAGAGATTAGGAATTTGGTGACTAGCCATCCCTAAGGTTAAGTCACTCCAAGGGAATTTTCTTTTGGAGGTATGCAGAACTCTTTTTCTGGACTCTATCCTGTCAACATATTTGTAGAATTTAAAGAAGCATACAGGAAATATGCCCGCAAAAATGCAGAAATGTGAAAATTCTGGAAAACATAACCAGACACAACAAATATCTAGACAGAAACAATCTTGAAAAGTTGGAAGTTAATGGGATGAATGTAAGGTCCTTACTAAATTTAAAAAATCACATGTGCTCTTTCAGAAATTGAAGATTTTGCTTAGGAGCAGTCCATATAAAATTGTTAAATGTAAAGTTTGCATTGTTCAAAGAGTTCTGTAACATTAAAATTGCAACCTTAAGGTGAAAAGAGACATACTGTTTCCACCCCAGTCATGTGTCAGAAACAGTTGGGGTTCAGAATGTCTTCGAGCATCTTTCTTTACAAAAAACAAATAAGCAAGCAAAACTTCTGCCCAGATGGATTTAAGAGACTGTAATACTGACTGATTTATCTAGAATGAGGAATATAGACCTGCATTGACCTGATTATGTCTGTGGACTTGTTTCAGCCCTGAATGCAATACATTAGAAGTCACCACACTGTGACTTGGAAGGACTGGAAAGTGTAAGATGTGAGGCCTGAGAGAACATTATATATGCTCTTGGTACTTGAAACACTGTCATGTGAAAGGAGAATTCAATCCTGTACATGCCTCTCTCAGTCCTCCCTATTTCAGTCTTCCCTATTCACATGCCCTGACATGGTTCCTTATCTCCCTCAACCCAGCCTAAAAATTAGGTTTATTGAATGAAATCTAAAGCACAGATTTCTTTCTGTAAAAATGTTTATTTTTAATGTGAGGTCTTCAGAAATGGAGGAATGCCTCAGGGAGTAAAGTCCCCAAACGGAAGACACTGACGCAGTGTTCCAGCAGCACTTGAGATGGCATAAAGGGCATGCAAAATTTCAGAGGGAGTTAGACACTGTGGTATAATTCAAAATGCTTTCAGGTCCTTAGATTTTATAATTAGAGCAGTGAGTTCAATACCAAATGAAAAGAGTCTAATTTTTAAATACTATTTTGTAATAATAATAATCATAAGTATCTTTGTACTTCTAATTTTTTATCTGTGAAATTAAGTAATTTCACTTCTTGTTTCTTTGTGTCCTTCCAGCCCTGTGTCTTTCAGTGACATTTTATTTTATCCAATTAACTATCCCATGTTGAAAAGCATGCTAACTCTTATTGCTGTGAAAAATGTGAAAGTTAACAACAAATATATTATTGAATGTAAAGGTGCATGTGATAAATATATCTACCTATGAAATTAGTTTTTAATGTGTTTCAATTATTTTTGTTTGGGTTACTTTACTAATTCAAATAGAGATCATTAGTTATTTACCATTAAAATGAATAGAGTCGATTAGGAGATGGTTTTGCCTTGGAGTATAATACTTGATTTTTAGCAGGCATACTAGAAAAACAGAAAGGGGAAAATAAAGAAAAATGTGAGAAAAGAAATGTTTTAAATACTGTCTGCTAAATTTCCTCCCTAAGTTTTTATGTAGATGCACATTAAAAAGTATATTAAACAAATTAATGGTTTTAAGAGCATATCATTAACTAAGGAAGCAGTAACATTCACACCATAAATTTAAAGGGAAACAATGTTAAGAGATTTTTTTTAATTTCAAATAATAGACATTTGAGGGATAGTTCTTTCATAGTAACTGCATTTAAAATTAAGGCAAATGGTCTCCCTTTTTGTCTGGAGAACTATTTTATTTTTTCGGGTTTGTATTTGCTTCAAAATCTCAACTCCTCTAGCCATTTTGACCCCTTACCCTCTTTTCCTGGGAGCATTCTCTTCTTATTCTTTTGTTTTGCAGCATTCCTAATTTAAAACATGAAACAGTGTTGCAATAACTTCTCTCTGGTGGCTGAAACATGTAAAGGATGACAATGAAGCTCTGCCTCTAATCTTCCTAAGACCTACATGATCCCATGTCTGCTCCATCCAAGATGAGGCAGGTGGAGATGCAGCTGCTCCTTTCCATCATCTAAGACCTAGATGATCCCTTCTCCATCCCATCCAGCAGCAGAGTGTAGGAAGGCAACTGTGCCCCCACCCTTCCCAAACATAGACTATCCCTCTCTCGTCCCTTCAAAAGGCTTTGTGGAGGTATATAAACACACTCTTGATATTCCAAATCAAAAAGTGTTACATCCATTACTGCTTGCAATTATATTAATACATGTTATAATAATTTAAGAAACTACAGTTCTATGTTTACAGTAAAACCTTGTTCAAGGTTTTAGCAAATGTAAAAGGTTCTCTGTAGATGTTAGATTCTTTTGAAAAGATGTAAATCCTTTAAGATTTTGATTCAGCATACAGTGATAGAACATGCCCCACAATACAAATAGAATAGCATTCATTTAAAATTTTTGTCTTTGAAAATAATCCTTAGGTATTTGAATATTCCAAAAATACTGTGAGATTGTGTTATTGTTAAGTGAAATATTTGCAAATATAATTTTAATGTTTCTCTTTCTGATGATGATAGAAAAACATTTAAAAAATATTGTTGAATGTCACTAGAAAATGATTTGGTAATTTTTAAAATTGCTATTCTCAAACACAATGTTGCAAATTAGCATGAGAATATGTTTTTTCCAGTGAACCTTCTTGACTCAAGATATTTGAATGCTTATTAAGCACAAGTGTTAGTCACTCAGTGTCCGACTCTTTGTGACCCCATGGACTGTAGCCCGCCAGGCTTCTCTCCAGGCAAGACTACTGAAGTGGGTTGCCATTTCCTTCTCCATATTAAGCACAACTGAGGTTTAACTTTCTCCTTTCATTTCCGTATTTCAATATTAATAGGCTCCTGCATTGCAAGCAGATTCTTTACTGTCTGAGCCACCAGGAAAGCCCAATAGGCTACACAGGTGACCTCAAAGATTGAAACATGCCCTTCCTTAAAGAGGTTTTTATAAATGTTTTGTAAGCATGCCCCTGTGCACAAGTGAGAGAAAATTATTTGATTTATTGTTCTGAATTAGGATTTCCTTGTAGTTACAAGAAATGTATCCTCCATACATGCAGGAGAGAAATAATTCTAATACAATATCTCTAAATGTATGCAGTTCTGTGTATGATCTTCAGGATGAAAGACTGTCACAACTGCTTCTTGACTTTCTTGGTGTGATTGGCACTATAATATAGTGGATAAGAAAAATGACTCTGAGTCTGAAGACTTGGGCTCAAATCCCATTTCTTCCACTTACCACCTGTGCAACCTTAAAATAATTCTTAACCTCTCTGAACCTTACTTTTTCCTACTACAAAATGAGGATGGTATTAATATAGTGCTTACCTCATAGCCTTTATTGTGAGGTGAAATCATTCAATATACATAGCTCGCTTAGGACAGTGCCTGATACCTCTTCAGTGCTACATAAATATGATTCATCGTTTTTAACCCATATGATTCACAGCAATACAAGCCTTAGTTCCCAGGCCTTAGTTTCTCATCTCTAAAACAACTCTTTGTAAGTTCCCATTTTCAGGAAAAGGTGATATTTCAGCCACTTATAAAATCTCTAATTATTCAGATAAAGTTCTTCAGTACATATACTATAATAAAATGATAATCAAGCTTTAAAAGAGAATTCACAACAGAACTAAATTAATACATATATGGAAACTTAAATAGTTCAAGTGTGTTTCCTAGAAACAAATAAAGAGTACTGGTATGAAGTATTGTGGGGCTTTGGGGCAAAAAAATTTTGAGTAATTTTTCTTTACATTTTATATATTTCCACCTTTATACATTTTCAGAGTTCTGCCACCATTTTCCCATTTGAGCATTTGGTAATCACTTTTGATCACTTCTCTCCTAGTCAGTCATTAAATTTTATTACTTTCTCTGATGAAATGTCCATTCTCATCTTCTCCATTTTCAGTCTTATGTATTTTGTTCAGATTATCGTTCCTTCATGTTTAGATTACCTCAACAATCATATGTCATTCAAACTGGGATGCTAATCAAAGTAGGATGCTAAAAATTATTTATTTATTTACAATACATATTTATAGATAGAAAATTAGGATTGTGATTTTGGCAGATAAATAACATAGTTTTAAAGTGTACTACAATTTTTTCAAAAATCATATATATGTTGGAATATGATATACCAAAAAAATAAATATGAACCAGTGCTAGCTCAGGCAAACCAGATGTTATAGACTAATCAGTTCAGTTCAGTTCAGTCGCTCAGTGGTGTCTGACTCTTTGTGACCCCATGGACTGCAGCACACCAGGCTTCCCTGTCCATCACCAACTCCTGGAGCTTGCTCAAACTCATGTCCATTGAGTCGGTGATGATATCCAACCATCTCATCCTCTGTCATCTCCTTCTCTTCCCGCCTTCAGTCTTTTCCCCTTCCATAAGGAAGACTTCTTCCTCTCTCTCCCTTGGCTTTTTATTTTGATTCACTTAATAATTAAATTGTTTGATTTTTGTGTCAGCTCCGCCTTACTGACTAGATGGCAAGTTTTTTTAAAGGAAGAAACACTGGATTTTGTATTTTGTAGACTTCCCTCCTTCAGTGTTTATCCCACTGTTAGACACTGAAGAGACGACTTATATATTTTTATTTATTAATTTTGCAATCCACAGTTACAACAGAAAGAACAAATGATGGTTAGAAGAATGCTGATCACACTTACCGGGTCTTTTTGAACATCGTCTGCATTCATGCTCCATGTTCATTCTAAGATTTTATACCATTTTATTCATATGTTAATAATTGTGCTTTTGATATTTCTTTTGATACATATGGCATATGTACAGATACCTTCCATTCTGTACTGTTAATAACATTTGAATAATGTTTGAATATTTATATATAGAGAGTTAACATATTCCTCTCCATATATCTCTTTGGTAAATGTCTAAATAGCAAAGAAAAACTGTTTTCAAGTATTCATATTGGTTCTGAACCTTTTGAGTAAACCTGACTCATTCATGACAAAAGTGAGTTATCCTTCTTCTCATAGCTGACATTCTTCTGTATATCAACTGTAAATAGCTGTCTTGGGACTACCCGAGTTATATGATATTTTGGGAAAAAAAAAAAAAAACTTTAAATATATTTCAAAAGACTATTGCCAACCCAGTCTGATACTTGTTGTCTGACTGAGAAAAGGAACATCTCTATACCTGACCTAGTCCTGTGTTGCTTCCTGGCAGCCTCCAGTCAAGGGAGAGTGATTGGATGGTATTCTGAAGGCCATTTGGGTACCTGGAACTCTGTCTCTCTCCTGACTATATTCACTGTATGACATAGTGGCAGATTCCATATATATATTTGTGAAAAAAATGGGTACAAAAGAACACACACACAGATCTTTTAAAATTTTTTTGTTCTCATTAGCCTTCTGGAAGAGATATTACACTCACAAATTGCCCGCTTGGCACCAAACACCATTACTGATATAGTCAATTTAATATTTGAAAGACAATTTTGTCACCTATTTGGCCTCTTGTTGAAAATGTGATTATATAAAGAAAAATATTACAACCGTAGACACTTTTTGAAAAGAAAATAATCCCCATCAAGTAAAGAGGTATGCACTTAGCTGTATACCACAGTTAATCACTAAGCACTGTCAGCAACTCACAAAAACCCTAGTCAACAACTCGTATCCATAGTCCCAAAGAAATATCGTATTTTTCATATGGTATTCTCAGATCAAAAGACACAGAAACTTCCCTCATAATCTAAACATGTCTACATGATGAATCTGGTGCCATTGAGCTGGCTTTACAAAAATAGATGAAAACTTGTGGTAAGTATCCATCAGACCTCCTACTTCCTGGCAGGAGCGCTGGTGAGAAACAAAAATGTAGCACTTCATCTCTACCAAGATTGCTGCCATCCAAATACAGTCACCCTAGGTGACCATTGACTACTTTTTGCTAATCCTTTTCTTCCTGGCCCATCTCTGGTTGTAACAAGGATTAATTATTTTATCGTAAGATTTTGTTGTAAGATTCCTCCAGAGAAATGTTACAGATGCCTTTAAAAAAGAAAATTCACAGACCTCCATTTTGTAAATATTAATTTTATATGAACAAGTAAAATGGTGGGAATAAACTTCTTAGGCATGTGACCATAATACAACTCTTAATCAAGCTTCAGTTCAGTTCAGTCGCTCAGTCATGTCCGACTCTTTGCGACCCCATGGACTGCAACTCACCAGGCCTCCATGTCCATCACCAACTCCCGGAGCCTACTCAAACTCATTTCCATCATGTTGGTGATGTCATCCAACCATCTCATTCTCTGTCATCTCCTTCTTCCCCTGCCTTCAATCCTTCCCAGCATCAGGGTCTTTTCAAATGAGTCATTTCTTTGCATCAAGAGGCCAAAGTATTGGAGTTTCAGCTTCAGCATCAGTCCTTCCAACGAATATTCAAGACTAATCTCCTTTAGGATGGACTGGTTGGATCTCCTTGCAGTCCAAGGGATTCTCAAGAGTCTTCTCCAACACCACAGTTCAAAAGTATCAATTCTTCAGTGCTAAGCTTTCTTTATAGTCCAACTCTCACATCCATACATGACTACTGGAAAAACCATAGCTTTGACTAGATGGACCTTTGTTGGCAAAGTAATGTCTCTGCTTTTTAATATGCTGTCCAGGTTTATCATAGCTTTTCTTCCAAGGATCAATGTCTTTTAATTACATGGCTGCAGTCACCATCTGTAGTGATTTTGGAGGCCAAAAAAGTAAAGTCTGTCACTGTTTCCATTGTTTCCCGATCTATTTGCCATGAAGTAATGGGACCAGATGCCTTGATCTTAGTTCTCTGAATGTTGTTTTAAGCCAACTTTTTCATCCTCTTCTTTCACTTTCATCAGGAGGCTCTTTAGTTCTTTACTTTCTGACATAAGGTGATGTCATCTGTGTATCTGAGGTTACTGATATTTCTCCTGGCAGTCTTGATTCCAGCTTGTGCTTCATCCAGCCCAGCATGTTGCATGATGAACTGCACATAAGTTAAATGAACAGGATGACAATATACAGCCTTGACTTAACTCCTTTTGCTATTTGGAACCAGTCTGTTGTTCCATGTCCAGTTCTAACTGTTGCTTCTTGACCTGCATACAGATTTCTCAGGAGACAGGTCAGGTGGTCTGATATTCCCATCTCTTGAAGAATTTTCCACAGTTTGTTGTGATCCACACAGTCAAAGGCTTTGGTGTAGTCAATAAAGCAAGAGTAGATGTTTTTCTGTCACTCTCTTGCTTTTTTGATGATCCAGCGGATGTTGGCAATTTGATCTCTGGTTCCTCTGGCTTTTCTAAATCCAGCTTGAACATCTGGAATTTCATTCACAAATAAATACAATACAAACTACAAGTAAACTGATAATGATAATAAATAATAAAACTAATAAATTAATAATACTAATTGATTTATTTGATGGCACGTGTCTTTTGCTAATAGGGAAAAATCTCTATAACATGATTTTGGTATGGACTGCTATAGGACAGGTTAGGAATGAGATAGGACCAGGTTAGAAAAGCTTGTGCTAGTCTATGTTGTAATTCTTTTACCACCCTTTTTCTATTTGAATGCTGGACAATCTTTACAGGAATGAACTTGAAAAGCATTGATATAACATGTGTAGTGTAGGGAAATGTCAACTTTATCTTTCCTAGGGACACAGCAGAATGAGCTTTCTAGTTTGTCACTTATTAATTCTACCAAATAAATCTGACTGACTAGTGCAGATATGATCAGAGAGGGCATAAAATCCTAAAACTTTGGTCTATTTCTAAAATCTGCCCAGGTTGAACATCACAACTCAATAATTCTTGCCCTTCAAATATTTGAGCTCTCTGTATGCTGTTTGACTCAGACTGTTACTTCTAAAACTTTCCAGCCTTCTTGTTTGATAAACCTGTTTTGTTAGGTATCTTTCTCCTATTCAAACTTATTAAATTCCAACTCCACTCATATAGCTGAGGGTAAGAAGCATCTAAGATACTCTGAACCTGAGCTTCAAAGACAGATATTGAGAATCAAATATAAAGGGAAACTTGTGACTACTTTCATTTTACCTGATAATAATTAAAATATCTTTGCTCAATTATTCTTATTTTCTAGTTAGTTTTTAGAGTTTTTGTATGACATGTCATAGCCATTAAGTGCATTGACTTTATGGGCTGAAAAATGTGGGTTTAAATTCCAGTTCTGCTATTTGCAGACTCTGTTTTTGGCCTTGAAAAAAATTATACCACTTTCAGCCTCAAGTTCCTCATTTGTTATACGTGAAGAGTAATATCTCATAAAATTTTTGTGAAGATTGTGATGACTAAACTCAGTATTTAGCACAAATAACTCAAAGGTATTAATGTTTAAGTTTTTTATGATAATGGTATCAGTGATTACCCAGTACCAACAGAGTTTTATAGCAGGAAAAAAATAAAATAATAAGGGGTACCATTTGTATATATTTTATTACATTTGTATTACATTTTATAATAAACTTTTAATACAACTAAAGTATATAACCTTGATTTGAAGTTTCTTCATTTAATATATTTAATACTATGATTACCTGGAATAACATAAAGCATTTGTAAAATTCAAACATAATTATAAAATACCAATATATGTTTCACGTCTTTGGGTCTTATTTCTAATTAGAAGAATATCAAACCTGTGTTTCAACTTAATCTTATGACTTGAAGTACGGATTTGTTATACTTTTAAATTTTGGTTCAGTTCAACATACTGAGGGCCTCCTATATGAGGATTTGTCATGCAGACTGAGAGTCTAATAATAGTAAACAGAAGGTGGTTTTGTCCTTTATTGGCATGCCTGGGAAATAGGGGCATACGTAGATGTTTTCAATGTCCTATTATATGTACTTCCATTGAAGAATGTCAAAATTAAAATTTTCTGTCTTCTCAAATCTTGGGTTTTATCTTTTAACATCTTGGATTTGTTTGCCTAGGTGCTAGCTAATCCACAGGCATAGTTCACAATTCGTCTTCGTTCAGAGAATTTTCTGAAGTACGATGCTCAGTTGCTCAGCCATGTCAGACTCTTTGTGACCCCATGGACTGTAGCCTGGCCGGGCTCCTCTATCCATGGAATTTTCCAGGCAAGAATACTGGAGTGGGTTGCCATTTCTTCCTCCAGGTGATCTTCCTAACCCAGGGATTGAATCTGTGTCTCCTGAGTCCCCTCATTAGCAGGCAGATTCTTTTAACACTATGCCACCTGGGAAGCCATTTTCTAAAGTAAAGCCACATTGAAATAAAGCCATGAATACAAAATTACAAATTTGGAAGCTATTGACTATATTTTATAATATAATTACGTTTCAAAATACACTAGAAAACATTCCATCTTCTAAGTCAACTTATCTAGAAATAATAGAATTTGCCTTCTCTCTATCTGTCTCCCTACCCACATTCACTCTGGTGCTTAATTTTAGGCATTCCTGCTATAACTGCTGTAGTTAGGGTTCTCTTATATTCTGCTCTTATTCATGTCTCATACTATATTCAGCTGACACATGCCTGGTTGAATTTGTTTTATGTATAAAGATAGAAAATAATTGTCTCCTTTATCCTTTTATATGTTCAGTCATTTATTAATGTCTACATCATAAAATCAAATACGTTAGTATTCAAAGACCTTCTTAATTTGGTCTAAATTTGTTGTTCAAAGGAAAGATTTGTTATTCAGTTCCCTGAAACAATCTCAGAAGACAAAAAGAAATTTCTTCAACAAGTGATGAGGTGGTTCCTAAAACCCAAATTGGTTGGTAAAATAGAAGCCTCAATATAGGCATGTAAAATAGTACAGAAACAGAGACAGCACATAAAGATTCAATGTAAGTACAAAATTAAAAGTTTACTGCATAAATTTCAAAGCTATTACATAAGCCAGTTTCCATATAAAAATGGCTTTTGGAGCATCATTTTATAGTTTAGCAGTCATACTATATCAACTGCAATTCCTGGCAGAATATGAATGGATTCTGAATTCTGAAATCTATCATAGACCCTCTAAATGGAAGCTATCCAACTTGTTATTAATGGTGAAGTCAAGACAGCGCATTTGTTTATTAAATTCCCTTTGGAAATGGACAGAAGTCAGGTTAGTGTCTTTTATTCAATCTTAAATTTCCACAAATTATAATCTAGACCAAAATATCACATTGTGAAAAACCTTTATATTTTCTTTCATTGTAGATATCAAAGTCTGGATTTTGAATAGGTGAGTGCCTTGTGTTTATCTAGAATAAATATGTTAATTGAAAATAGTCAAGTTTATCTCCTCAAAGGGAGCAAAACATTTCTATTTCCTATACCTTTAGAGTTTGAATCAGATGATACTCAAGGACTCAAAAAATATGGAGCTATAATGTCCTTGAGAAACCATCTGCTTCATTATTTTAATTCTGTTTTTTATACTAGAGTAATTCAATGATAGTCTTAACTGCTTCGAGCTTAAATGATTTTAGGAGAAATAGTTTATGTAGTGGGTATAATTCATGTTTCCAAAGAGTAATGTCCTTATAAAAACTTCCCAACTGATGGTGATTTATTGCATTAGTAAAAACATAATTTTTTTAAATTTGAAATATTGAGTTGGCCAAATGTGCATTTGAGGTTTTTCATAAGATGTTATACAAAAACCCAAATGAAAAAGAAAAAGAAATCTTTGACTTACCCAATACAGCCTTCTTAGTGTTACTCCCTACCAAAATGTTATTATCTCTCTGTATTAACCTGGGTCAAATGTGAGTTGAGTCTGATGATCTGTTTAGGTCGTGATTAAAATAGGACAAACAAATTAGATAGTCATCAGATCAGTCATGGAGAAATACTTTCTGAGTGGGAGCTGCTATGTGCTAAGAGAGACAGTTAAGTCTGCACACCAGATCCCAGACTGTCAGAAGCAGCATTCCACACATCCTCTGATTCAGAAGTCACAAAGAGTTTCAGGCAGAGGTAATTTGATGCTTGGGACAGTTCAGCAGGTAGTGAAACTCTTTGATGAATCTGTACTGTCATCTGTCTGCTTTCAAACTTATTCCCTGCATTCTTCTTGCTCTTTCCCTCGGTTTTTGAGCAGTTTGGTCAGTGGCAAACTGTTGGAAGACTGGGTGATCAAAGGAAGACAGAGAAGTACGTCTCTCCACCAAAACTGTGGTATATGCTCCATGGTTTCAGATGAGACCAGGAGTGTTCAGGGTGATATGGCCATAGGCGTGGTTTCCGATCCCAGTGGAGAGACTCTTTTGGTTCTAGCTTTCAAGTGATGTTCCAGGCTCCTGGTCTATGATAGCAGAGGCACATTCCTTGTTACCTTTAATCTAGGAATTATAGCCCTAGATATACTATGCCAATTTGTCCTCACTTTGAAATAACACTGATTTTGTTATGGGGCCAGTTTTACTTTAGGTTGTGTGTTAGGCAAAAAGAGATGATTTGTTCCCTGTAATCAGAAATTTCTGTCTGTCTTGGAATAAGGAGCTTTAGAGCACTGCTATTAAGACAGAATAAGCAACATTTGTAAAGAAGTATACTACAAGGATATCTATAATATATGTATATATTATTATTTTCAACTTATTGTGGGCTAATATATTTTGTGTACAAAATGCTAAAGTGGAATAGATGTATAAATCATACCATGATACTTACTTACACATATACTATGAGGCATCTGTGGGTGCTTTTTGAGAATAATATTCAAAGGAGTAGCAATTTCTTCTGTTTTCTCTGTTTCTCAAATCAGGCTAATTGCTTGTGGGGTATTTCATTTGTTTCTGAGTATGGGTGATGATTTTAGAAGGTCATGGAGCTAGAAGCAATGGCAGTTGATAACTATGTTATATTCTTGGCTATGGACTGATGAGAATACACAACTCACCCATTGGAAAAGCTTGCACAATATTGGGCTCAATGTACAGCATATCTCTCCTAGGTTGTTACCAAATTCCTCTTGCATTAATCATTTTTGGAGAAAAAAGACCTCAACATTTTCAGAAAATTAAGCACACATTCTCACCAAGTACATTTTAATTATATTTTAAGACGGCAGTAATAATGCTCTATAATCCCTAAATGGGGTGAGGCAAAACATAAATTAGACTACATGATTTTTAGTCAAGTTTTTTACGAAATTCTAGGAGTTTCTTTTAAATCAGTGTCTACACACCTACTTAAAGATTAAGTAATACAATTTTAATGTGATTTCAGTTCTTGGATTTTGACACAATGTCACCTTTCTAAAGTGTTTATCATAAATTCTTCCCATAATATTTTCAATGCTTCTCTTATATTTTCAAGAATTTCTCTTTTACATGAGACATTATATCTAGACACTCTAATCTTTATTTAAATATCTAGAAAGTAGAAGGTTATAAAATTTTGTTTATCAATTTAAGGTTTTTTTCACTTTTTTTCTCAAATTGTTTTATTTATTTTTTAGTCTGTTCACCTAGGGTTCACTTGCCATCAGACCAGTTCTTGCTTTTTGTACAAACTATTTGCCTTCATTGCTACTGAATTACTCAAAGTTCTATTTTCTGCCAATATTGTACATTCAGCATATCCTCTTCATCTGCATTTGCTGTACCATGTCTTGCTATATTGATTCCTGGCCTTTCACCAAATTATCTGCAGTTTTGGTTTACTAATAATATCAAGCAGTTTAGCTCTACAACTAAAAAGACTACCAGGTTCCCCTCACTGACAGGAATTCCAGAAGGAGCTGAAAACTATCATCAGGCTGAAACCATTTTTATGCTTTATCTTAAGGAAATGAGTGATCCTTTCATTACCCTAGTTGTATTTTTTTTCTTCTATTTTTGAAAGTGGTTGGTCCCATTGACAGACCAGCCCATCTGTTTGGTTTAAACTTGTAAATGTGTGATCTTACCTGCCTTTAGCAATATTCCTTCCTTTGCAAAAATATCTAACTCATCTAGAACTGCTGGTTTAATTCACACACACAGAAAACTTATTACTAAGCTATATCATCTGGGTTCACTTTCCAAAGCTTAAGGTTAGAATTTGCTATACCTGAATCCCTGTGCTTTAAATTGTCATACGTTGTCATTCAGAACTTTGGTCAGGGAATGACCTCTTCCTTAGCTTCTGTTTGTTTCATACGGTGAGTAAAGTTTTTGCTCATCAGGACTTTATTTGCAACGTTCAACACTCACGAACAAATGATATATAAGCAATGATAATTATTTTTAAATGGATATGGTTAATAAATTTTCTTAAATTGTTGAATAGTGGTTGTTTATATTATGTAAAACTAGTTTTGTTATATGAAGAGTAATCCTGGCACTTCCCTTTAACAGATGTACCTACTTTCATATTTACTGAAGAAAGGTCTCAGTATAGTGCACACTTGGAGACTGGCTAAGCATTTTCCTGGAATTGAAATATACGAATTTTATGTTATTCATTCAGATTACCGTTTCACATAAACATGCCTAATAAGACTAATCTACAAACAATAAATATGAAAGTTTCAGACTAACTATTATATATGACTTACTATATTTTCTTGATCTTTTTAGAATTTCATGGCCCATCCTGGTGTCTGACCCCAGCAGACAGGGGATTGTGTCAAGCCAATGAGAGCAGATTCTACTACAATTCAGTCATTGGGAAATGCCGCCCATTTAAGTACAGTGGATGTGGAGGGAATGAGAACAATTTTACCTCTAAAAAAGCATGTCTTAGGACTTGTGGAAAAGGTATAGAGGGTATTCTCCCATTAACTCACTACTGTTTAAGATAATAATTGTATTGAAATCATGAAAGAATTTTAATCTGTGAAAGTATGAAATTAGTTCTATTTATGATAAGCAACAGTATTTTGATTTAACTGTGTCTTCTCAACTACATTTTGATAATATTGCCAGATACATTAACTGCAGTTCCTTTCAATGTATCTTCCTCCCCCCCAACAAAATTTAAACAAAACATTTTATTTTTTAATATTTATATACTAAGCTTTCATTTTAAAGGATTATACCAAAATATCTTTAAGCTTTCTAATGCATAGAAATTTAATGTATTTATTTTCTTCTGGAAATAAAAATGATCCATATTTATAGAGTGTGTGTGTGTTAAATCACTTTAGTCATGTCCAACTCTTCACGACCCCCTGGACTGTAGCCACCAGGCTCCTCTGTCCATGGGATTTTCCAGACAAGAATACTGGGGTGGGTTGCTATGCCCTCCTCCAGGGGATCTTCACCCAGGGATCAAATCCGAGTATCTTAAGGTTCCTGCATTAGCAGGTGGGCTCTGTACTACTAACATCACCTGGGAAGCCCCATTTATAGAGTGTTAATATGTAAATAAAAATCATCTATAACTCCACTAATCATATACAGCCACATGTCCACTTTAATAAAATAAACATTAATTTCTAGCTGAAGATGAATAATAAAAATCAATAATGTTTACCCATTTATGCAAACTGACATCCTTAGAAAGAGGATGTTTACACAAAGAAATAAACAAATGACTGTTAAACCAATTATGCTTTTTTTATTTTAAACATTAAAAGAAAATTTGAAGAAATTTTAGATTACGTTTTGTTATGTTACTTTATCATGTATAAATTTATTTATCTTCCTTTTCTAGGTTTCATCCAAAGAATATCAAAAGAAGGATTAATTAAAACCAAAAGAAAAAGAAAGAAGCAGCTAGTGAAGATAGTATATGAAGAAATTATTGTGAAAAAGATATAAATTTGTTACATTACAGCATTATTTCTACTAAATATTTTGGACAAACATTTTCATTATGATTCCTATTGTTTCTCTCCTGAAATCTTTTTAATGACAATTTCATGAATCTTCTATGCATATATTACCTGCTATTAATACGTTTGCATCAGAGTTCCTTTTCTAATCTAATCAAATTGCTTATTCTGTGGCTATAACTTATTAACTGTCTACTATGAATTTATTATTCTCTTGATTCCTTTCTAACTATCTGCCACTTAACTACAATTTATCATACTGCTGGCCCCATCGAGTCAGTCTGTTTTACCATCTGGTGGTTATCTATTTGAGAATATGTCATCACTTATTTGTTTTTATCACATGTGCAATTATATTCTTTATAGCCCATGTTCAGATTAACAAATATAACTATTAAAGATCAAGTGGTTTGGGGTTTCACATCTAAAATGGTGGCAAGCATCTTTTTCTGATTAAGATCACTCAATAATACATTTGGAAAGAGCTGGTAACAACAGAATTCTATCACATGATTCACTCCCTAGACATACTTTTGCTCCTTTTACATTAACCAGCACTTCAAACAATCTTAAGCCAAATCATATCTGAACAAAGAGAGTCAACTCTGTGTCATGTGCCTGCCTGATTTTGATTGATGTAACTTTTGTGTGCTTCCGGCCCATCTTATCAGTAAAGAGGGTTGAATAATTGTGTGTTAAATACAGATCATGATAAGAAAAATCCTGGTGGAAAAGAGGTTTTTACTGGCAATCTGAAGGAAATTATTTATGTACTTTCTAATTTTATTGTTTGACAAAATTTTCTCTTCCCCAAAATGGCAAGAATATATAAACCTCCTGAAACCTATTCATTTATAATTAGGCTTTGCACACAATGCAACCAGTAATTCATGCTTTAAAAAATGTCATACTATTTCTGTAAAAAAGGAAGACAAAATTATCAGCAAGGAAAAGTCTCCTAGAAAAATGCATGTTATTCACTCTCAGGATTTTAACATTTCTCTGCAGTTAATTCAGTTTATCCAGATCCATACCTTTCCTTCTCTGCCGAGTCATGTACAGTTTGAGATCTCAAAAGCCTCTAGATACTTTAGATTCTACAGTGTTCACTTCAAATTTCACATTTAAATTTGAACTTGTCATCTAGAAACAACTAACCATTTTGTCCATTTAGTTTAGCTTAATGATTTCTCTCTAGTAACAGTAAATAAATTCTGCCTGTTCCTCAGGCTTGAAAGTTTGACCCCAATTTTGATTTCTTATTTTCCCTCATATACAACTTATAATCATTCTCTAAACACTATTGATTGTTTTGTCATAAAGTTCATCTAACTCCCAGTCTTTTTACCTCTACTTCATTCTTCACATCATTACTGATTTAATTCTTAAGAATTAACTCCTGTGTTTCTCCACTACTCAGAATCCTTCATTGACTCATTAATTGGTACTTAACTTCACTCTATCCCCCAATTTAATTTTGATATATGTATGTATTTGTACTTATCTACACTACTCTTTCATGACTACTTCAGTTTAGTTAAAATGGTACTCATAGATCACTGAAAATGTATCTCATTACTTAGCTTATTCGTGCTGATTTCATATTTTTAAAATATGATCCCTTTCAGATCATTCATGTGAAATCAGGGACAAGCTGATGTGAACTATAAAATCACTGTCTTTTGAGGCATATAATATGAAAATTCCTAACATACATCCTGGGTCATAAAAATTGTATCATTACAAAATAATGTCAATTTTTTCACTTAAGAAAATTTTTATATCTTCTTTTCAAATATTCAGTACATAAGCACATAAATAACTGCCTTAAATTGAGTCTTCCATGAAATTTGAAACTTTTTGAAATCAAAATCTCTTGTGAAATATGTCTGTTGTATTTTATACATGGATAGCAACAGCTTTAAGTAAATGGTAAAGTCTTCTTAGGTCAAGTGGCAGGTTGCCACCAAGGACATATAAAAGCATATTCGTGACTTGACTATTTTCCCCAACAACTATTCAAAACTTCATTACTTAGTCAATAGACATACACTGAGAGATGGTTTGCAATGTTTAATGCATGTGAATATTATGTTTACTGTTTTTTTAAGTAAGATTGTCTCTGGTGGTTTTGTCTTCCCATATTTTGCATAATCGAATGTATCTAACTGTGAATTTTATATAGAATTACATTATATAGCCTTTAATGTTTATTTACTGACTTTGTTTATTCTGTTCAAAATTAACAGGTTATGCTGAAAATTGATAAAATGATTTTATTTTTTACAGTATAAGAAATAAAATACATTATCCTAAATAATAAAGTGTGACTGTTACACTTATATTAGATTAAAAAAATAAATAAATGATTTTCAGTTAAAAAGTTCTAAGACAAAGCAAAAAATCATTCCATAAGCTCCATTCTACTTGCCTCCTTTAATTGGAATTTGCTAATAATCCTTTCAATTATAAATGGACATCTATGTATTATGGTTTCTTGCTCAGCAAAGAAATTAGTATATTATTCCTTATAATCAATATATTCTACATTTACTCTATTCCATATGTATTTCTACCAATCATCTAATTGTATAAATATAATCTATTCAAATATATAGTATATGACAACACATTATATAAATGACTTCCAATCCTGACTAGCCTGTCCAGTTTTCATACCAGAGGAAAGAAAATGACATTAAAGTAACCAACTATTTAAGAGACTTTCTGATTTTTTCACCTTCTTTCTCAAGAACTTGAGCAAAAACACATCTTAGTTGACTTCCCTGCAGTCTCCTATGCTTAGGAAACCTTGATTCTTATCAGCCCCTCAGCCCAACCTCTGAACTACTCTAATCACATAGCTGAAGTCTTGACTAGAACACCACTTTTAAAGAAGTAGTCTTTATACTACTTTAAAAATACATAATAATTCATTTTACCAAAGAAAGAGAAATGTACATTTAATTGTATAATGTAACAATAAATTAGGACAATGAATATGGTCTCCTCATCACTTTACTTAAAAATGAGAAAAATTCTGACTCACACAGTCAGAAACAAAAGATGGATATTTTTTGTCACAAAATTGAAAAAGTCAAAGGTATTTGACTTCAGTATTGATGGATTTAGGATCTCATATTGTTATCAAAACTCAGTCTCTCTTCACCTCTAATTCTGCTGCCCAACATTTTTTTTTTTTTTGCTTTTATTTTCTAGCCTCAAAGATTTCAAGATGACTTCCAGAATTTAAGTCCCTTTTAAGCTCAGAGTAAAGTTTTCTAGAAAAGTTTGAACTCTCTTACCTCAAAGAATTAAATTAAAATTCTGGCCTCAGGCATGACCAGTGAAAGAAATAATTGATAAGCTAGACTTCATTAAAATTAAAAGATTCTGCTCTACAAAAGACAGTATCAAGAGCTTAGAAGACAAGCAACAGCCTAGGAGAAAATGCTTGCAGAAACACATTGGATAAAGGACTGCTATTGAAAATATACAAAAAAACTCTTAAATCTCAAGAATAAGAAAACAACCCTATTAAAAATAGATCAAAGACCTTAACAGACACCTAAAAAGACATATAGAGATGGCAAACAAGTTTATGAAAAGATATTCCATGTCATACGTCATCATGGAAATGTAAATTAAGACAACAATGAGTTACTACTACACACCCATTAGTATGGTTAAAATAAGATGCATGATACCACCAAAATCTGGAAAAGATGTGGTAAAGCAAGAGCAACTCATTCTTTGCTGGTGGAATGCAAAACAGTACAGCTACTTTGGAAGACAGTTTGACAACTTCTTTTTATACTGTTCATGGGGTTCTCAAGGCAAAAATACTAAAGTGGCTTGCCATTCTCTTCTCCAGATCAAATTGCCAACATCTGTTGGACCATAGAAAAAGCAAGAGTTCCAGAAAACCATCTGCTTTATTGACTATGCTAAAACCTTTGACTGTGTTGATCATAACAAACTGTGAAAAATTCTCAAGAGATGGGAATATCAGACCACATTACCTGCCTCCTGAGACATGTGTATGCAGTTCAAGAAGCAACAGTTAGAACCAGACATGAAACAATGGACTGGTTCCAAATTGGGAAGGAAGTACATCAAGGCTGTATATTGCCACCCTGCTTATTTAACTGACATGCAGAGTACATCATTCAAAATGCCAGGCTGGATGAAGCACAAGCTGGAATCAAGATAACTGGGAGAAATATCAATAACCGCAGATATGCAGATGACACCACCCTTATGGCAGAAAGCCATAGAGGAGGAGGAACTAGAGAGCCTCTTGAAAAAAGTGAAAGAAGAGAGTTAAAAAGTTGGCTTAAAACTCGACATCCAAAAAACTAAGATCATGGCATCTGGTCCCATCACTTCATGGCAAATAGATAGGGAAACAATGGAAACAGTGACAGACTTTATTTTCTTGGGCTCCAAAATCACTACAAATGGTGACTGTAGCCATGAATTTAAAGGCGCTTGCTTCTTGGAAGAAAAGCTATGGTCAACCTAGACAGCATATTAAAAAGCAGAGACATCACTTTGCCAACAAAGGTCCATCTAGTCAAAGCTATGATTTTTCCAGTAGTCATGTATGGATATGAGAGTTGGACCATAAAGAAAGCTACGTGCCAAAGAATTGATGCTTTTGCACTGGAGAAGACTCTTGAGAGTCTCTTGGACTGCAAAGAGGCTTGCAATCCAACCAGTCCATCCAAAAGGAAATCAGTTCTGGATATTCATTGGAAGGACTGATGCTGAGGCTGAAGCTCCAATACTTTGGCCACCTGATGTGAAGAACTGACTCATTTGAAAAGACCCTGATTCTGGGAAAGACTGAAGGCATGACGAGAAGGAGACAACAGAGGATGAGGTGGTTGGATGGCATCACTGACTCAAAGGAAATGAGTTTGAGTAAGCTCCGGGAGTTGGTGATGGACAGGGAAGCCTGATGTGCTGCTGTCCATGGGGTCATAAAGAGTCAGACATAACTGAGTGACTAACACTTTCACTTTCATAGATGAAGAGAAAATTCTAAAGGACAGGGGAAAATATGAAGGAATAGGTCACATATAGATAAGTAGGAATAAAAAAGGTATTGTGCATCTCAATGACAAGAATGGAAGGAAGCCGGGATAAAGTTGGATGTGGAAGTCTGAGGGATGTTTACTTTCTTACATATATTTAGTGCTAACTGATCTTTCAGTTACATGCCTGGAGTGCTTTGCTGAAAAATAGAAGTTAATTAAAACAAACGTAAAGTTGTTCGAGGTTTTCACTTTCCATCAGAGGCTGTGGGGAAATGTTCTGGATTGTGAACTAAGAGATATTGTTACTTATACTCAGACTGCCACTATCTGCTGGGTGAATTTGTCATCTGATTTGTTTACCACACATTGACTCAGATTTAGAAACAGTGTTTTGGATTTGACTGCTTATAAGAATTCTTCTAGTTTGGCACTTTAGAATTTTATGAAAATGCTCTCTATTTAAAAGCTAAACAAATGTAAAGATATTCTGTGATTAAAAAACAAAAGTCAGCATCGTCTAGGCTCTTCTCTTAGTAATAACCACATCCCTTGTAAGGTAAAGAGATCATTTTCATTCGGTCATCTGATGTACTTCTCCAAAGCTTGCCTTATTCAAACTGACTACATCTGTAGCAGATTGCTTTTTCAGAGTCTTCTCATTGCTAAGTCATGTCCAACTCTTTGCAACCCCAAGGGCTGTACCCTGCCAAGTTCCTCTGTCCATGGAATTTACCAGACAAGAATACTAAAGTGGGTAGCCATTCCCTTCTCCATGGGATTTTCCCAAGCCAGGGATCAAACCTGGGTCTCCCGCATTACAGGCAGATTCTTCACTGTCTGAGCCACAGGAAAGTCCCAAGAATCTGGGAACAGGCTGCCATTTCCTCCTCCAAGGGAACTTCCAGACCCAAGTATCAAGCCCCTGTCTCCTGTGTTTCCTACATTGCAGGCAAGTTTTTTACCACTGAGCCACCTGGGAACCCCATTCAATGTCTGATTAGTCCCTAAACAACAAAAGGGTTTTGTTTTATGAGAAGCTTCCAAAAGTACTACTTTACAGGGGCCCTACCTTGGAAGATTCTAAACGCCTTAATATTTGACTTTCGCTTATGCTAAAAAAACTTCTGAACCATCATTTTTTTCCCTCTTAAGACTGTATACAATTTAGAGAAAATAATGTATGTCCTTCTGATTGATAGTAAGTGTTTGAGGCATTTTAAGCTCATAAAACATTTTGAAACAATTTTGGAAGCTACGGCAGAAAGTGAAGAAGAACTAAAGAGCCTCTTGATGAAAGTGAAAGAGGAGAGTGAAAAAGTTGGCTTTAAAGCTCAACATTCAGAAAACTAAGATCATGGCATCTGGTCCCATCACTTCATGGGAAATAGATGGGGAAACAGTGGAATCAGTGGCTGACTTTATTTTTCTGGGCTCCAAAATCACTGCAGATGTCAGTGATTGCAGCCATGAATTTAAAAGATGCTTACTACTTGGAAGGAAAGTTATGACCAACATAGACAGCATATTAAAAAGCAGAGACATTCCTTTGTCAACAAAGGTCTGTCTAGTCACGGCTCTGGTTTTTCCAATGGTCATGTATGGATATGAGATTTGGACTATAAAGAAAGCTGAGCACAGAAGAATTGATGCTTTTGAACTGTGGTGTTGGAGAAGACTCTTGACAGTCTCTTGGACTGTAAGGAGATCCAACCAGCCCATGCTAAAGGAGATCAGTCCTGGGTGTTCATTGGTAGGACTGAAGTTGAAGCTGATGCTCCAATACTTTGGCCACCTGATGTGAAGAGCTGACTCATTGGAAAAGACCCTGATGCTGGGAAAGATTGAGGGCAGGAGGAGAAGGGGACGACAGAGGATAAGATGGTTGGATGGCATCACCGACTCAATGGACATGGGTTTGGGTGGACTCCGGGTGTTGGTGATGGACAGAGAGGCCTGGCATGCTGCGGTTCATGGGGTCGCAAAGAGGCGGACATGATTGAGTGACTGAACTGAACTGTCTCTTTTAATAATTATTCTTAAAAGAGCTAGCAAAATTTAATGAAGAGTAAATTATTTCTAGTACCAAATATTTTATTTCAATCTACAATTTATTCTAATATGTTTTAAGCAAATCCCATTGGACCAAAGTTAACCCATTCTTGTCAACATAGCTATTAATTTGCTCTTCTTACAATGAAGTAACATCAGCGAAGTCAGTTTTGAACCTGGGTGTCTTTGGGGTTTTATCCCATATTTAATCTGTATTTTAATAAAGATTATAATTTCAACTTGCTGACCTCTCTTAAGCTGCAGGTGCTCTCAAGTTAGCGCCAGAGGAAACTGCTACTTCCTTCTTAGTCAATTATTGGAAAGGGAAAGCAAGAATTTTGACTTTCAAAAGTGAATTTTTTTAACATATTCCCCATTCTCAACAGAATGTTCTACAAAATTTATAAATGACTCTAGGGAGATTTCCAGAGAGTTTCAAAATGTGAACAGCTGTGAGCTACCTAAATGACCCATCTTGCCAAGAAGTTTCTACTCCAGAGATGACGTAATAAACCATTACCAGTTTTTACTTAAACTATCTGCCACTATTCAATGAGAAAGTTTGTGGAGTTATAAAGCTAAGTATATGTTAGGACAATTTTTATTTAACCTTTTGCATATTCTCTTTTTCTCCTCCACAAGCAATACACATACATAATCACTTAATCAGGAAAAAATATCTTTACAATCCATTAAATCCCACAGCTTCTCTTATATATGTATTCTATGTGCGAAGTTGCTTCAATTGTGTCCAACTCTGTGCAACCCCATGGAGTGTAGCTGCCAGGCTCCTCTGTCCATGGGATCCTCCAGGCAAGAATACTGGAGTGGGTAGCCATGTCCTCCTCCAGAGGATCTTCTTGACCCAGGGGTTGAACCCATGTCTCTTTTATCTCCTGCATTAGCAGGTGGGTTCTTTACAACTAGTGCCACCCAGGAAGCCCATCCCTTGTCTATACTGGCTGCCAAAAAATTGTCAGACACAAATGAAGAAAATGTAAGTATTATGAAAGAAAAAACATAAAATACCAATCATATGCAATAATAATGAGTATAGGATTTGGATTCAAATCAATTGGATTTGCACTCAATTAGCCTGACTCTTCTTTGTCTGTGAAATGATTACAAGGGTAAATGGGAGCACACATGCATAATATAGTGTTTGCTACACTGTAAGTTTTGATATTACAATTTGTAGGATGTTTATTATTTCCAAGAGTTTTAGAATATAGTTGGGGGAAGTAGTTGTTGAGCTGCAACAATTATTCAAATAACTTAGACAATTAAAAGTTAGAGTAGGAAATTTTAGGTAAATTTTGTTTGCCAAAGTGACAATTTTATAAAATGATATCACTATAAGTAGTTTTACTGTTTACAATATTAGTAACAGAAAATTGTATATTTTAAAATTTTTTTAAAAGTTTAATTATTTTTGAGATAACTGCCTAAGAGGTGCTAATAATATTTTTAATATGGAACATGGATAAAACAGGTACAAACTAGTGAATGTTCTTTTAATTTTTCTAATGAACTTTTGTAAAACTCATCCTAAAATATTTAAATATGTCTTATGTTGCTAAGAAATGTTGTTTATAAAATGACCATCATTATTCCCTGTGTCATCCTTCCAAATATTCATAAACTTATACTATTACTCACATGTGAATAATATTGGAAATGTATGCTCTGAATAGAAAGCAGATTATGAATTGATCTGAATGGAAAAATAAATAACTTTCCTACTGAATGCTGTGCTGTTTGTCTATATTGCTAATACTCATAATTTAGTATTGTTCAGTTTGCCACACCTAACTGAAACTCTAGTAACCAATATCATTTTACTTATATTCCATATAATTTTCTTTCAGAAATACCTGCAGTAGTCTGCCAGATTAAATATTTTGCTCGTAATGTTGTAAAGGAGGACTGATTCCAAAACTAAACACCTTAATTTTCAAGTTCCAGTTCTCCCAATTTCCAGTTATGATAACTTACTAAGATTCTACTCTCTCATCTGAAAGTAAAAATAAAATATTATTCAGAGTTAAAGAAAATATCTAAAGCACATAGCATATTTCTTAAAAAATGCCAGTCATCAACAATATTACACTTCCTCCTCAATTTATCCTAAAACAGAAGGAAGTTTCCAGAAGCACTACTAAGTACTTACAGATACACTAATTAGTAACCACACGAAGTTGAATTTGTTTTCATGCTTTCTTACAATTAACCCCCCAAAAGAGGGTCCTCCAACCATAGTATTTTTAATTTTCTGAATAGTGACAAATAACCATGAGAATGTAAGTCAAGGACACCATATATAAGGAACCATGGTTAACACTGTGAACACTAACTTTGCAGAAAAGGCATAGAAACTTTTCCCAGGGAAAGATTTTCGTACTTGCTTACTTAGGCCAACCCACCACCCCAGCCTCACCCAGCCGCACAGAATAAAGCATAAAACTTGATTTGAGTGCATGACCCATTGCAAAATGATTAAAATACGAATTCCTTATCACAATCTATGTGATCCTACTTACAGCGTCCTGATATACTTGGGTGGAATTCTCTTCTCGTTCACAGGTCACTGGACTCTAGGAACTATTAAGGTCCCATACCTGAACAGGTTTTGCTTACTTGGGCTAGTATTCCTAGTAAACTCTGCTTTGGTGCCCTTCCCCCAGCCCATAATGAGGTGGTGCATTCCTCTCCCTGTTGCTGGGAGAACTGACTGCTAATAGTTCCCACCTGCATCATTCTTCAAATTGTCCCCAGCAGATAGTAGTTACTTTCCCTAGAAGTTACGCTTCCCAGAGTGGCTCATACAAGGACTGAAAAGAAGCTATGAAAGACAAACTCCTGTGCATCAAGACAGGACAAATCTTACATGCAATAAGCCGTCATCCTATGCATTAGGCCAAATCCAGATTTTACCTGAGACCACATGCTTGCTCACCTCATTTTTCTTCCAGTCCAGCTTCATTCCCTTCTTTAATGCTTTTCAGTAAGTTCAGTTCAGTCGCTCAGTCGTGTCCAACTCTTTGCGACCTGATGAATCCCAGCACGCCAGGCCTCCCTGTCCATCACCAACTCCCGGAGTCTACCCAAACCCATGTCCATCAAGTCAGTGATGCCATCCAACCATCTCATCCTCTGTCGTCCCCTTCTTCTCCTGCCCCCAGTCCTTCTCAGCATTAGGGTCTTTTCCAATGAGTCAACTCTTCGCATGAGGTGGCCAAAGTATTGGAGTTTCAGCTTCAACATCGGTCCTTCCAATGAACACCCAGGACGGATCTCCTTTAGGATGGAATGGTTGGATCTCCTTGCATTCCAAGAGACTGTCAAGAGTCTTCTCCAACACCACAGTTCAAAAGCATCAAGTCTGTGGCACTCAGCTTTCTTCACCGTCCAACTCTCACATCCATACATGACCACTGGAAAAACCATAGCCTTCCCTAGACAGACCTTTGTTGGCAAAGGAATGTCTCTGCTTTTTAATATGCTGTCTAGGTTGGTCATAACCTTCCTTCCAAGGAGTAAGAGTCTTCTAATTTCATGGCTGCAATCACCATCTGCAGTGATTTTGGTGCCCCAGAAAATAAAGTCTGACACTGTTTCCACTGTTTCCCCATCTATTTCCCATGAAGTGATGGGACCAGATGCCATGATCTTAGTTTTCTGAATGTTGAGCTTTAAGCCAACTTTTTCACTCTTCTCTTTCACTTTCATCAAGAGGCTCTTTAGTTCTTCTTCACTTTCTGCCATAAGGGTGGTGTCATCTGCATATCTGAGGTTATTGATATTTCTCCCAGCAATCTTGATTCCAGATTGTGCTTCTTCCAGTCCAGCATTTCTCATGATGTACTCTGCATATAAGTTAAATAAGCAGGGTGACAATATACAGCCTTGACGTACTCCTTTTCCTATTTGGAACCAGTTTATTGTTCCACGTCCAGTTCTAACTGTTGCTTTCTGACCTGCATACAGGTTTCTCTAGAGACAGGTCAGATGGTCTGGTAGTCCCATCTCTTTCAGAATTTTCCACAGTTTATTGTGATCCACACAGTCAAAGGCTTTGACATAGTCAATAAAGCAGAAATAGATGTTTTTCTGGAACTCTGTTGCTTTTTCGATGATCCAGCGGATGTTGGCAATTTGATCTCTGGTTCCTCTGCCTTTTCTAAAACCAGCTTGAACATCTGGAAATTCACGGTTCACGTATTGCTGAAGCCTGGCATGGAGAATATTGAGCATTACTTTACTAGCATGTGAGATGAGTGCAATTGTGCGGTAGTTTGAGCATTCTTTGGCATTGCCTTTCTTTGGGATTGGAATGAAAACTGACCGTTTCCAGTCCTGTGGCCACTGCTGAGTTTTCCAGATTTGCTGGCATATTGAGTGCAGCACTTTCACAGCATCATCTTTCAGGATTTGAAACAGCTCAACTGGAATTCCATCACCTCCACTAGCTTTGTTCATAGTGATGCTTTCTAAAGCCCACTTGACTTCATATTCCAGGATGTCTGGCTCTAGGTGAGTGATCACACCATCATGATTATCTGGGTCATGAAGATCCTTTTTGTACAGTTCTTCTGTGTATTCTTGCCACCTCTTCTTAATATCTTCTGCTTCTGTTAGGTCCATACCATTTCTGTCCTTTATTGAGCCCATCTTTGCATGAAATGTTTCCTTGGTATCTCTAATTTTCTTGAAGAGATCTCTAGTCTTTCCCATTCTGTTGTTTTCCTCTATTTCTTTGCATTGATTGCTGAGGAAGGCTTTCTTATCTCTCCTTGCTATTCAGTAAGTTATGGGAGCTCAAATCCTTCTCTCAAGA
This sequence comes from Giraffa tippelskirchi, assembly GCF_054371585.1. Lineage (NCBI taxonomy): Eukaryota > Metazoa > Chordata > Mammalia > Artiodactyla > Giraffidae > Giraffa > Giraffa tippelskirchi. The sequence continues at coordinate 71,758,650 of NC_137277.1, forward strand.
CCTGCTCCTGGGCCCTATGTAGAACAGATTCCTTTCTAATCCATGGAATACCTCCTATTTCTTGACTTTTAGGTTCCAGAGTAATTATTACCTTCAGAAAATGCTCTTCTACAAAAAGTGTGTCCTCTATTCCTCTATCCCTCCCTTCCTATCTACTCAGCCCTGGTCTGTTTCAGTCATTGAACATACTCCTTTTACCAATCTGAGTATTTGAGCAATAAGAGTAAAAATAAGTGTTTTTCTATTAATAAATGTATACCTGAAGATACAAAGTAAATTCCTTGACCATGTTTCTATTATCAAGCTTTTTACTCCCAGTATCTATCCAAATGCTTGGCACATAGCAGATGATCAATTAATATGAAAATCAATTAGCATCCAAATGGATGGCTCTACTTCAGAAACTTTGCTTTCCGATGACATAACTGTTTAAAGAGATATATCTCAGGGGTAATTAATATGCTCCCAAACACTGTGTCTCAAATGTCAGCTGAGTTAAGCCAGAGCAGGTTTATAATCAATTAATCACTGATTTTTTTTTCTAACACATAGTAGTAAAACAAAGATTTTTCATGCTTGAATATAGTGAGGTCCTTGTTTTTCAGATGTGACACTTTTTACTCTGTTTTGTGATTTTGAAAATCTGATTTGTATTTCTGATCAGATAGGAGTTAATCCACTTTAACCTAGCCATAGGTTCAGAGTTGTCTAGCTTTAGATCATTTCAAATGTTTAAATATGTGTATGTCACATGTATGTACATTCATTGGAAGACAAAAGGTAGTTTAGTATATCATATTAATTTGAAGTATTTCATTTATATTGTTTCAACGTTTATTTAATGATTTTTTTTGCCTTTGCATCTAAATAGTGTATGAATTACATATTCTTTTCACTGTATATAAAATGATATCTTAATTGTATAGTATACACCAAGTATCTGCCCATTATAACTCTAGCCACCATGTGCATCAGAATGTTTTCTTAGGAATATTCTCTGTTATTGATATTTTGATTTAAAGAAAAAAACCAATAATAATTTCATTTTTTTATTTCACTGAGAGCAACTTTGGCAATTTGAGGATGCTCAACACTAGATGGCAGGATGAGACTACAGATTCCCAACTCCTCAACACTAAAAAAAACAATACTTTCTCAAAGGTGCTAAGAATTCTTAGGCAAATACACTGTATTCTTCTTTAATATATTCTTCTTTAATATATGCATTATATATAGTTCTGGGCTTCCCTGTTTACTCAGACGGTAAAGAATCTGCCTGCAACGCAGGAGACCTGGGTTTGATCCCTGAGTTGTGACGATCCCCTGGAGGAGGGCATGGCAACCCGCTCCAGTATTCTTGCCTGGAAAATTCCATGGACGGAGAAGCCTGGTGGGCTACAGTCTATAGGGTGGCAAGAGTTGGACACGACTAAGTGACTGAGCACAGCACAGCATATAGTTCCATATTCCTTTATATTTAAGAGTTTTCACTGTATACAATACAGTGATGTTAAACATGAATAAATTATTGAAAAGAGAATATAACTTGCTAATAATTTTACAAGTTATATAAATATGACAATAGCTGAATAAAATAGTCTATGCTGGGAAAACCTTCATCATATTTGGCATTCTTAGAACTTAATGATTAAATTTTTAACCAAAATATAAAGGTGTGATCAGTTAATCAAATGCTGCTTAGGTCAACATGAGTAAACACAAAGTTAAATAAACCATTTATTTTCACAATGAAGATTGATAGCAAATAAGGAGCATTTCAGAATAAATTCACAATAAATATCCAGTAATGAAAAGGGCATCTTTCTCAATGCCAACTAATGCTATCCTAGAAATAAAAACTATTTTAAACTTTTGGGAAAAGCAATTCGAGTTTCCCAGACGAATTACTCACTCTTAGTATTTTGTACCACTCGTCAGTGCAGTATGGATAAGTATTGCTAGGGTGACCGTACATAATTTTTCATCCAATCCAGGACACTTTCAAGCATAAAATATAAACTGAACTGCCCTAGCAAACTGGAGCATATGATCACCCTGATTAGGGGATTTCACCCTTAGGAAGTTCATTTTGTGAGCATTTATGAATTTTTTCTATTTTTTAATTAATTTTTAATTAGTCCATGACGTATCTCATTTGCCAGTGTTAGCTCTTCTATCAACAGGCAGCCCTTTTAGAGGAGGAGAGACTCAAACACTCATTGATATCTATAAGAAAATACTGAATTCCTTGGAAGATCCAAATCCATCAGAACTTCATAAGAATTAATGAAAAGAATAGGAAAGTTTTTAGCTAATTATAACTGATATGTTGTTTACCTATGTTGGGAAAACACATTATAAAACACTAAGAGAAATAGTATGTATAAGCTAGTAAAATAGTTTTAATTATACATATATGTATGGACCTGATGTCATGGTACTCACTTCAAATTTAAAGTTTTCTGCTCCTTTGAAATTTGTATTTATAGTAAATATTTTAAAAGCAACATTGATTTGTTGATAACTTATGTGTACAATTAGAATGAAATCAGCCCTTTGGTTTTAATAATGGAAAATAGCATATTCACTCTCAATGGCCCTGCCATCAGACCTGGGTCCTTTAACTACCTGCAGTTCATTTAGTAATAAGTTGAAAAATGCTGAGCAACTTAGGTAAAATAATAGAAGGTCATGTCAACTTACTTCCCTACTAGGATTGTTTTTATTTTAAGTTTATAAAAATTGTGTCCTCAAATTATTGGTGCATTTTAAACAAAACATAGTATACATAATTTCCTTGATGTATAAATTATGTAACTGTAAGCAATGACTTTCAGACAATTGAGAACACAGAGGAATTATTAATTTACAACACAATACCTGAAAAACTTCATAGAAATAATTTGTAAAATTCTTACACTCTTACCAGGGACAGTCTGTCCATAACACCTTTTGTTTAACAATGTTTTGTTTTGTTTTGTTGGGCAGAACTATGCTCCAAGGCAGTAGCCACACCATTCCAAAATAAGTGGTCAGTTCAAACCAAACCGCATTTTTGGCCTAACATGACTAAGTTAGTAAAATAAAATAAACAGTAATCCAGAGATTTTTAGATAGCCTCCTCCTGAGTGTTAGTCAAAGTGCATTTCAAGTGGTAATTAGTACTCCTTACTCAAGGACTATTGCTCTTGTGAGCCTTCCATGGAACCACAAATGTAAGCACAATCTCTCTTGTAGGATTCTGAAATGGACAAGTATGATTAATTATTATTTTATATGTCATTCTTCACTGAGCGTCATTCCTGAGTTCTATAGAAAACTTTACTGATAGTGCTCTGCATGGTCTCATCTAGACTGTGTTGGTAGCATTAGTTGCTAATTGAAGACAATACAGTACTTGATTCTTCATGTGCTACACAATCTATGTTGTAAACAACTAGATAACAGAATACATCCTATTTTTTCTTAATTTCCCAACACGACTAGTACAGTATCTAGCTCAAAATATAGGTTTTATCACTACTAATTAAATGATTGCAAGTGTCATTAAACGTATGTTCCGGAAAAACTATTTTATAAATAAATACAATACATAAGGCTAAATTAATATATTGATTAATGTCTCACTGGCCAAGAATTACCTCATTGGTTATTAAAATATCTTCATTTTGTTCTACTGCTTTTTTCCAAATATTTGTTGTCATGTGTGTGTGGAGATCCATATTTTTGCCTGTCCCTTCATACCCAGAGTGGCTCTCTGAAAGTCCTCATGCCATTTATTTCAACTGGAATTTATAAAACAGCAACTCTGAAGAATTTAATTAGAGGCACGCAGTTTGTCTGTTATTTCTAAATGAGGCTTTTAAATGATAACTAATAAAAATTATCCAAGGGACTTCGTGGAGTATAAGCATGCCTGACCAATAATTTAAATATAAATACTGTAATCTCTATTAGCCTTCCTATTTAGTATAGAACTTGATGTAAACTAGAAGAGAAAGAGTAATAGTTTCAGTATTTTAGGACATAAATTTACAGCATAGATTTTTTTCATTCACTAGAGTCTACTAGTATCGGGCAAATGAACGGTGAATCTTGAAAATAAAATAATTACCATCTTCTGCAAACTTACTGGCAAAAGTTTTAGTTCATAACTTAAATTCAAAAGCTATATATTAATCTCTTTCTAGGAGTCAGATGATAAGCCAAGAGTGAGTGTTGAGATGACATGAACAGTGATCATTCAGGCACATAATAAAGTCTAGTATTTTATTTTGCTCTGAATTTTAAGATGGGAACAGCAAGACTTAAATTTTGTCAAAGGCTGCACTAGAAAATATCAGAACCAGGACTGGAATTTCTTGTTTCTTGGTCACATCCTACTGCTTTTTCTGTCTTCTTAGTGGTTCCCTGATCAATGTATTCACTCCACAGTAGGATTCAGGAAAACTTGCACCTGACAATATCCACGTCAGTATTCTGATTAAAGAACCACTGTTTGTGGAGTCAGTCATAGTCTGCAACTTGGACTTTTTTTTTATCATGGCCTGAAATAAATTACTCAAAATGCAGCCTCCCAAAGCAAAGCAAAACCAAGCTCTAACTGCAAATAATGATATTCTACAACCTTGCAACCTCTGGTTATTTTCTAACTCCCAATAACTAAATAGGCATAAGTTAGTTTCTTATAAGCTTTATAATTATAATTTAATAGAGATTAGTATGTATCCTATTTATACGTATTTATTTTTATTGACCTTGATCCTATTGATCATAAAATCAACAATTATGTAATAAGTTTCTTCTGTGGATCCAAGTAATAAAAATGTCAGCAGGAACACACTGTTTATAAAACATGACTCTTCTTTAATTTATGTTGCCTGGTCTTTTGTTAATTCTACAAGGAATTTGAGCATCTCATTTTGTTCTGGAATTGCAGTAACACCAATATCTCAGTGCCTCTGATCTCAAATTGACTCAGAATTGAGAAATCACCATAATATCGTATGTTTCTAAATGTTACCTAATTTGTTGATTGAAAATGTTAAAAATATAGGAATTTTAGATATTATTTGATACCTATCTTCTAGTTTACAGATGAGAAAATTGATATCCATACAAAGCAAGTGACTTTTAGTGCTGTTTAGGTTTCAGAAATTACAATTATTGTTGTATTTCACAGATATACTATATTGTTTAAAAAAATACATTTCAAATTTAAAGCTTTCTTCCCTGATAACTTCCAATGATTTATTAAACACATTTTAGAATAAGATTATGTTTTGAGGTAAACTTTTTTGTAAAATGTAAAAGTATGTTATGTAATTTACCTTGTTTCATAATTTATAATTATAAACTATCTGCATTTTTGTTAAGGCTATTTTGAGGTACAAGGTATTAATTACTTTTTTACTTCGTAGGTGATAATATAAGTCAAATATTTTAAAATATGTGCAATCATTTAAATGTATAAGTGTTCTCAAGGTTATTTTCTCTAAAATATATATTTATAAATAATGAAAAATAATTATATATGTATATCTATACACATACAACACATGCACACACAATGGTTCTGGTTAGGACATATTCCTATGTCATGAATAAAATTTTAAAAAATGTTCAAAAAACCTGCAGGAAAGAGTTTCATCATTTAATTGTGGAAAACTGATCAGGGACTAGCTCTGATTATCAGAGGTCCAAATTAAGAAGAATTAGATCACATAACTAATCATGATGGAAAAATAGTTATTACTTTTCTGTGTTCATCTATGAAGAAAGACATGTTACATTAAAATATCCCCTTGATGCTTTGTAAAGTATAATTCAACACACACACACACACACACACACACACACACCCTAACTCCTTTAATTCTTTGAGCAGAATACTGTATTCAGATTTCCTTCAAACCATAGGCAGCTCTGTTTGACAAGTTCTAACAGAACTCAGTCAAGGTGAAATCCAGCCAGCTTTTGCTGCTAACAATGTGTTCATATAGCCTATGATCTGTGTCTGTTCAGGCTGCTTCTTGCTCCTGTCTCAGAATAAAAAAGGAGTGCTGCTTTCCTGGGGTATGCCATTTGAGAAAGAAAGTAACCTAACACTAACTGCAGGCGGGGTCAGAGTGATGTAACAGGAAGCTCTGATGTTTCCCTTCTGCTGCTGAGCACATAGAATGTGACAACCCTTCCAGTCTACTCAGAACAACACTCTCTCTCCAGCAGAGTGTCACCTCCTGCCTTAGGATCATCAAGCTCTGCTAACTGGACCTCACCCTGCCTGCAGGATCATATTGCAAGGCTTTCACCCTTCCCCACCTTGCCTGGGGGTACATTTCTTCTGCGGAATCTCAGAAAATCAAATTCCACCCTAAGAATAGTTCACCAAGAATTTCCTTAGGAGCTGTTCTGGGTAAGTGCATTATTCAAAATAAATATATTTATTCAGAGTAGTATTCTCAAGTCGTTTGACAATGTTTCTACTATAGAACTCAGTTAGTGACATTGAAATTATATTTAAACAATTTTCATTTATTTCACGTGTTAGAAAAACGACAGTATATCTCCCCAAGATGTACACAATACCTGTTTCTACTGGATAATATTATGTACAGTGCTATTCTAGAAAATAAATTTGAGAAGTAATAAAACATCTAAATGGATTTAAAGGCATACTTCTGAACAAATATCTTAATCAGGGAACAATGCCTTTTAAAATTAGCTGTACTATTAGCTAAGCTTAAATTTTGACAGCTGGAAAACCTTTTTTCCCCACAAGAGTCATTAAACTTTCCATATAATCAGTATTCTAAAAAGGAGGGTGAGAGAATACTTATGGGGGTCTTGGAGCCTCACTCACTCTGCTGTTAAACACAATGGAGAATCTAAGGAAAAGTAATAACTTTGGATTTATTATATTTGTCTTCTATTTGCCTTCTACCTCTATTTACACATACATCTCGAACTATTGAACTAATGGAATTTTCATTGTTCGCTGTTGCCAGATGTGTTTAAATCTCTTTTACTAACACTGAACTGTTTCCTCTGTGTTGGATCATGGGGTAGGCAACAAAGGAGAAAAAACAACTAGGGTTGAGAAAATGTTGGTATTTCTATATTAACTCTAATTTCAAAGCTTTTTATAGCTAATAAGTAATAGAATGTGTTGCTTCCATTTGTCTGATAACCTTATGCAAGCTTTTTCGGGACGGTGTGATATTGAGATAACAAAGAAAATAGCAAAGATTTCCCAATTGATTATATCAGATTGTTAAAGAGAAATTAAAGTGTGTTTTAAAAAAAAATAATTTCCAGGATAGAACTTACTGAAATGTTGAGATGAAACATCTGTTAATGCTTGTTTCAACAGTACAGACAATTGGACAATTTAAGAAACTAGCATCTACTTTATAAGATGTTTGTGTAGAGACATGACAAATTTATTGCTGAGGAAAATTAGATGTCAGATTTGGGTTCAAATTATATTGATTTACATAATTTTAGTGTATTTTCATACCCAAATGAAATTATAATCTGCAAAATGTCTTTCCATGGAGAAATCCTGTACTTAATCATCCGTAATCAGGCACATTAACAGTGGACCACCAACTCATTCAGAGTAATTCCTTCATAAGTTTCTACTGAATTCTTCCGTATGTTTCTCCAAATAATGGAAACTTCAATTAAGTCTTATTTTTGTGATTCTTTAAAAATATTATGGCTGGTTTCCTATCTCCTGTCATTCATTAATTGTACTAAGTTCCCTGACACATTTGTGGAAATGGATATTGTTTTTGAATGTAACTTTGTAAATAGCCATTAGATAATTAGGGGAGGAAATGGAAAGAACACATTAAATGCCTAACCCAATGTCATGGGATAGTAACAAAAACTAAAAATAGCAGTTATTTTAGTTTATTTTCTTAGAAGGAGGTATTACATTAAATTGATATCATATTTTATAATAACACATTTCCTCAAATTCTCTAATCTCTAGTTGCTAACCAAAACCCCATAATTTTCTTGAATAGCTTATCTTTGGTAACAATTATAATGATTTATAATTTTTATTTTCAAATAATAGTGTGTAATATTCAGGAATTGGCAAAGGCTTATTATTTGAGAAAATCATTGAAAATTTGAAATAAGAATTCATGTTATTATATTCTACAGTTTGCTTTCTTTAATGGTAAGGAAATATCAGAACACTGACACATGCTTTCAGCCATAAAGAATTAATTTATTTTTCTGGATGATATTACCCTATAAGATCATAAAATGAATGCACAGAATCTAATGCCAGTTCTAAATATGTAAGATAAAATATATAATTGAGAAATTACATGGGCAATGTGAGCTAAAATATGTTTTACCTGCAATATTTGGTTGACTTTAAGAATAAGCTTTTGGTTATTGCTTCAACTCTCCTCTTCCCCAGTATATCTTGGCACATGCCAAAATATAATTTGTTAGATAAAATATGTAAACTTTTAGAATACATAAGATCTTTCATTCACTTTGAAAAGCAGTGAATAACAAAATATTAAAAAGAAATCAGACTTGGGTCCGTAATTTTAAGACTATGTTAAATGAATGGCCAAGGTAGGTGTATGTACTTTTCTCACTGGTGACGCCTAGGATATGGTGAAGTTTAAATTGAGTCAACACCCTAGCATACTTAGGAGAACCTTCACATTCACTTGTACATATTTTATCACTCTTTTATGCATAACAGATATTTACTTCAGTAAAAAATTCAAATAATATCAGAACAGGAAGGTTACCTTATAAGCTCGATGTTAGCGTGGAAAAATTATTTGATAAACATATAAAATCTAATCAGAATTCAGTTAATAGTATTATTACATATTTCTAATTTAGATCATATCTATAACAATTATAGCAATATTTTGTTTTCAACCTTTACCTCCATGGTTAAAATTTGAGAATTACTTAATTTTTAAGACTTGCCTTAGTGATTGCTATAGAACAATTAACAATACTTTAAAGATCAAAATATGCATTCACTATACAAAACTTGTTTCACACTTTATGTATGAAATTGAACACAGCTTGAAAAAAAGAATTATCTTTTTAGAGATACCATGATAATGGTCAACATTTCAGAAAATAAATATATTTAAAGAACATTATTTGAAGTGATTGGTTTCGTTCCTTATCTTTGTTTACGATTCAGAGAAGCTTTTAACCCATAAACAAAAGATATATCATTGCAATGGTGTTAAAGACAGACACTCCAAGAGTCAAACTTGTAGCATCTGTTAGTTCTTGACTTAATCAGACTTTCAGAGAATGAATTTAAGATGGAAAGTCAGTATATACTTGTTCAGAAGATTTGTCTGTGTCTGATTTTGAAGTCCAGGGATGCACTATATAAATGTCTATAATTTCTTAGGAAATCTTTCTTTTTCTACCAAATTACTACTACCATGTTGCTGTTGCATTATTAAATTTAAGAAATTCTCTCATTTAATACCAGAAAATGCTCCAATGCAGTTAAAAGGAAAATAAAAGTTTATCAGAGACACAGGGTCTGCACACTAATGAGATATCTCACACATTTTCCCATTTATTCACATGGACAACCATGCCTGCCAAATTCTTTCATCAACCCATAGTTATGCAACTCAAAGTAACTGGATAGTTTTCATACCTTAATTTTAGTTTATCTACTTATAAGTTGGTGTAATTTTGAAGATATATAGACTTAACTAGTATAAAATTGCATAATATAGAATACCTTTAATTGTAAAATTTGGAATGTAAATGTTGACCTAATGTGATTTAAGGAAAAAGAACATATGATTAGATATATGATAATTAAATCAACAAAACCCATTTAAATAATAAGATATTCTTTTATACATACTATGTCATTCCAGCTTAAACAACTTAAACTTTCCATCCTCAATAAATCCAGATTATTATTTTTTCATATCTAATTTGAATTACAATATTGTTCTTTAAATCAGTAAATTAAGTAATCTGTATTTTTCATATTTGAGTTAACTTAAAATCAAATTAATTTGTTTTTAACTTTAACGTTATTTATAAAAAATGAATAAATGGATTTTAAAGACCCATTAAAATTCTTCTTAATATTAAAAAGTAAAATGGAATCATTGTCTGTGACAGAGTTAGGTTCTATGATTATTAGGTGACTGGTATTATTATCAGATAAGTTGCAAATACTTTACTAGAACATATTTCTTCCTTTTTTCCCCTTAAATTTCTTTACTTAAAAAAGACAGTATAATGCAAAACTAACACAATATATTATCGCTTGCAAAAATGGTCAAAGGGGTGTATTTACTTTTAAATATAAATCAAGTTTTAATCCTTTTCTTCCTTCATGGTTTAATTAAATGTATCATATGCTTTCTACCTTACAACCAATTAATAGGACAAAAACTCAACCCAATAGAAATCTAAATAAACAATTAACCAACCCAACCCTGTGGTATTAAGGTTTTATACCTTATTGCAGTTGTTGGATGGAGCCCAAATTTTCAGAGCAATCTTACCCGTCTTAACATGGAACATATTTTTTAAATAAAAAATGTTAATATGGCATAAACTTTTGTATAAATCTGTCATTAATTCTCTATTCAGGCTTAGGTTAACTCAGACCCGATTGTGCTTATCATAAACCATAGTGACATGAACAAGTGGTATAGTGAAATAGCAGCTAGCAGGTTTAAAAGGTGTCTGTCCCTCTCCTTCCAGCCTAGTCAGTGGGGGGTCATTAGCATATTCATGAGCACACAGACTTTGTTGTATCATTGGAAACTAAGTAAATTTGTCTTATATCCATGAACTGATTTGATACATTTTACAAATGAGTATTAGTTTGAACCCATAACCATTAGTTAACCTGACACAAATTATTATGCAGATATCTGTGCATGAACCTCAATTTGCTTCTCTTCCAAGGATAATTTGAAGAGAAAATTGGAACTTTGCTAAGTACTAGAGAAGAATAAATAATGTGATAGCAGAAAATAAGGAGGATTAAAACTGTGGGAAAAGAATGCCAGCAATACCAAATTGTTGACTTTTTTTTTCTTAATTGTGTTCATTTCAAATGTGAGGCAAAATAGGAGACTTCTTTTTATTAGATAATGTGAACCTAATATTAGGGTAACAAGCTTAAATATTTTATTAATCAATTTACATATTTATTTTAAAAATTATTTCAATGAAATTGTTTAGGTTTCAAATCTTTTTTTATGACATGACAATAAACTTTATAGGCTAAGACAAAAATACAACTTTTGTAGTTGTGTTTTAGAAATTTAGATATAGTTGTTGTTTGAAGCAGTTCCCTGGAATGGAGTATGTTTTAGACCACAATCATATTATATTTAATAAAGACATTGCTACATTTTAAATGTGTTAAACACAATTTTATTAAAGTCCCAGTTAACTAAAATATCTTGGAATTGTCAGGTTTACTTGAGTAAATACATATATTTATTGTTAGGTTGCTTTGCTTCCTGATCCTTGACATTATAAGTTGAGGATGTGTTATTGAATGAAGGATGCATTATTGGATTTTGTTGTTGTTGTTTAGTTGCTAAGTAGTGTCCAACTCTTGGAACTCATGGACTGTTGCCCACCAGGCTCCTCTGTCCATGGATTTCCAAGTCTAGAATGCTGGAGTGGGTAGCCATGCCCTCCTCCAGGGAATCTTCACAACCCAGGGATCCAAATGGAGTCTTCTGCATCAGCAGGTGGATTCTTTACTGCTGAGCCATCAGAGGAAGCCATCTGGAACTCTCTTGCTTTTCTGATGATCCAGCGGATGTTGACAATTTGATCTCTGGTTCTTCTGCCTTTTCTAAAACCATCTTGAACATCTGAAAGTTCACAGTTCATGTATTGCTGAAGCCTGGCATGGAGAATATTGAGCATTACTTTACTAGTGTGTGAGATGAGTACAATTATGTGGTAGTTTGAGCGTTCTTTGGCATTGCCTTTCTTTGGGATTGGAATGAAAACTGACCTTTTCCAGTCCTGTGGCCACTGCTGAGTTTTCCAAATTTGCTGACATATTGAATGCAGCACTTTCATAGCATCATCATTTAGGATTTGAAATATCTCAACTGGAATTCCATCACCTCACTAGCTTTGTTCGTAGTGATGCTTTCTAAAGCCCACTTGACTTCACATTCCAGGATGTCTGGCTCTAGGTGAGTGATCACACCATCGTCATTATCTGGGTCATGAAGATATTTTTTGTATAGTTCTTCTGTGTATTGTTGCTATCTTCTTATCTTCTGCTTCTGTTAGGTCCATCCCATTTCTGTCCTTTATTGAGCCCATCTTTGCATGAAATGTTTCCTTGGTATCTCTAATTTTCTTGAAGAGATCTCTAGTTTTCGCATTCTATTGTTTTCCTCTATTTCTTTGCATTGATTGCTAAGAAAGGCTTTCTTATCTCTCCTTGCTATTCTTTGGAACTCTGCATTCAAATGGGTATATCTTTCCTTTTCTCCTTTGCTTTTTGCTTCTCTTCTTTTAACAGCTATTTGTTAAAAGCTGTCTCCTCAGACAGTCATTTTGCTTTTTCTTGGGGATGGTCTTGATCCCTGTCTCCTGTACAATGTCACAAACCTCTGTCCATAGTTCATTAGGTATTCTGTCTATCAGGTCTGGTTCTTTTAATCTATTTCTCACTTCCACTGTATAATCATAAGGGATTTAATTTAGATCATACCTGAGTGGTCTAGTGGTTTTATCCACTTTCTTCAATTTAAGTCTGAATTTGGCAATAAGCAGTTCATGATCCGAGCCACAGTCAGCTCCCGGGTTGCTTTTGCTGACTGTATAGAGCTTCTCCATCTTTGGCTGCAAAGAATATAATCAATCTGATTTCAGTGTTGACCATCTTGTGATGTCCATGTGTAGAGTCTTCTCTTGTGTTGTTGAAAGAGGGTGTTTTCTATGACCAGTGTGTTCTCTTGGCAAAACTCTATTAGCCTTTGCCCTGCTTCGTTCTGTACTCCAAGGCCAAATTTGCCTGTTACTCCAGGTATTTCTTGACTTCCTACTTTTGCATTCCAATCCCCTATAATGATAAGGACATCTCTTTAGGGTGTTAGTTCTAAAAGGTCTTTATAGAATCATTCAACTTCAGCTTCTTCAGCGTTACTGGTGGGGGCATAGACTTGGATTACCGTGATGTTGAATGGTTTGCCTTGGAAACGAACAGAGATCATTCTATCGTTTTTGAGATTGCATCCAAGTACTGCATTTCAGACTCTTTTGTTGACTATGATGGCTCCTCCATTTCTTCTAAGGGATTCTTGCCCACCGTAGTAGATATAATGGTCATCTGAGTTAAATTCACCCATTCCAGTTCATTTTAGTTCACTGATTCCTAAAATGTTGATGTTCACTCTTGCCATCTCCTGTTTGACCACTTCCAATTTGCCTTGATTCATGGCCCTAATATTCCAGGTTCCTATGCAATATTGCTCTTTACAGCATCAGACTTTACTTCTATCACCAGTCACATCCACAGCTGAGTGTTGTTTTTGCTTTGGCTCCATTACTTCATTCTTTCTGGACTTATTTCTCCACTGATCTCCCATAGCAATTGGGCACCTACCGACCTGGGGAGCTCACCTTTCAGTGTCATATCTTTTTGCCTTTTTGTGCTGTTCATGGGGTTCTCAAGGCAAGAATACTGAAGTGGTTTGCCATGCCCTTCTCCAGTGGACCACATTTTGTCAGTCCTCTCCACCGTGACCTGTCCATTTTGGGTGCCCCTACATGCCATGGCTCATAGTTTCATTGAGTTAGACAAGGCTATGATCCATGTGATAAGTTTGGTTAGTTTTCTGTGATGTAGTTTTCATTTTGTCTGCCCTCTGATGGATAAGGATAAGAGACTTATGGAAGCTTCCTGATGGGAGAGACTGACTGAGGGGGAAACTGGGTCTTGTTCTGATGGGCGAGGCCATGCTCCATAAATCTTTAATCCTATTTTTTGTTGATGGGCAGGGCTGTGTTCCCTCTCTGTTGTTTGACCTGAGGCCAAACTATGGTGAAGGTAATGAAGATAATTAGGACCTTCTTCAAAAGATCCCATACAAGCACTGCCACACTCAGTACTCCTGACCCTACAGGAGGCCACTGTCGACCCACATTAAGTGTAGAGTGCGTTGTTATTCTTTCAAAGCAGTGATGGAGTAAATAAGCTTAGCTTTACAGGTTACTCCATGAGTTTAATTTTTAAGTATTTTTTTATTTACCACCTTTATCAGTTGCAAAAATAAAAAGCTATTATATCAATTAAAATATGAGCCACATTAGAGATGTGAAGCTTAATGGACTTTGGCTTTAGGTTACTCAAGTATGAACCCAAACTTCACCACTACTTAGCTACCTTTTGTGTCAAATGGAAGTGATAATCATACTGCTTTATAAGGTTTTGTTAGGAATCCAAGAAACAATGCATTGAAAATGTTTAGCACTTGGCACTTAGTAGGTATTCAACACATTTTAGTGCTCATCATAAATTTTTCGTGAACAAGCGGAAATAACTGAGGACATAACCTGCGTCTCTGCCAAAGCTTATTTCAGTCAACATACAGAGAATTAGAATACAGCCCCTTCGTTGGGCAGAGAGAGTGAACAAGTGTGATCTGTAATGTTTTTAGACTAATCACACTTTTGCAATCATCATATAACATATGCCAGAATCTAATAAAACTGATATTGCTAACCAACATTTCTACAAAGTTTGAGCACTTAAAAGATATCTTCATGCTAATAATTTTAGATGTATATTATATAGAAATTCTTGGTTTTTTTCCTTCTTTTATATATGAAGTCCAATGAAGTAAATGGTGTTCCCAAAGTCAAATGGTCATTATTGACAAAGCTCTGGTTTTTACGTTTGTGTACTATCATCCTGAATCCTAACTATTTTGTTGCACTTTTGTGTATTATATTTTACTGGATCTCTTATTATAAATGATGCTCAAAGTTGAATAACAATAATGATCCACCAGTTCCAAACTCAATTTCTTCTAACTTGCTGCTGCTGCTGCTAAGTCGCTTCAGTCGTGTCCGACTCTGTGCGACCCCATAGACGGCAACCCACCAGGCTCCGCCATCCCTGGGATTCTCCAGGCAAGAATACTGGAGTGGGTTGCCATTTCCTTCTCCAGTGCATGAACAGGAAAAGTGAAGTGAAGTCGCTCAGTCATGTCTGACTCTTAGCGACCCCATGGACTACAGCCTACCAGGCTCCTCCGTCCATGGGATTTTCCAGGCAAGAGTACTGGAGTGGGGTGCCATTGCCTTCTCCGTCTTCTAACTTAAGATAATACAAATAAATTTAGTCATGTTACTTATGTGAACTTTGTGAAATACGGTATGTTACATATAAATTTAGATGTCTGTCAAGAAATTTTTAGTTTTGACTATTTATAGCAGCTGTAGAAACTCAAAATTTAAAGAACATATAGAATGATCAAATTAAACGTCATTGGTAGGACTCCAAGTTTCTGATGGTTATTTTATTTTTTTAAAAATGTCTTTATTGAAGGGCCTTCTTATTACTGTCTAATGGTACCCACTTACATTATCTTATGTATTATGTTTCAGAAATATGATGAAAGAATACCTGTACAATAAGATTGTTAACATTCATTTAGGTTTTAGTTTAAAATAATTTATTCTGTTTTTGAATATTATATGAATTAAGATCCATATTGAGAATATAATGAAAACTACAAACTCTTTCTCCTGTACAAAAGCAACTAATCTGTATTCATAAGATAAATGTCATAGAGGCTCACATTGTGCATATAGTTGCCTGAGTTTCAAGGGACTTCCCTTTTTGATGGATCCAGTAAGAGCTGTGGATCTCATTTATAAAACTTGCTAATTAATTCAAATGACAATTTTTCTTCTAGAATGAAGTAAATTATATGTATATATTTTTCATATATCTCAGATACATTTATAAGTACCTACAAACTTAAAAAATCAGGAACAAATGGCCTATAAGATTATTTTCATCAACTAGAGCACAATATTGCATGAAAAACTGCTCTAGGAAAAACTACACAGTAGTGGAATCTGCAATTGGTAATTTTCTATCTTCTCTCCCTTTTCCTTTCACTCTGTTTCTATACCTTCACCTGCACCTGCCTAATCCTCACCCTTCTCTAAACCAAATACTCAGCAGCTACTTTCTGGCCTCAGATGGTCAAGAGAAGCATGGAAAAAAACTTGAAGAAAATTTTTTTCCTCTTTAGGAAACCTCAATATTTAAAGCCTTCAAATGATTGGACGGCTTTATCACATACATTATCAAGGATCATCTGCTTTACTTAAAGTTGACTGATGGTAGATGTTAATCACATCTACAAAATACCTTCACAGCAACATCTAGATTAACTGTGATTAGTTGTTTGATTGATCAAACAACTGGGCACCATAGCCTAGCCAAGTTAACACATAAAATAACCATAATAACTAGTTAGGGGGATTCATCTATATTTGCTCTGTTTTTATCCAAAGTGATTTAGATTTTTATATTTGGAAAGTGCTTCAAAAATTCCTGCTGGAATGATAACTGGAACTGTAGTGAATTTGCTAGTTAAATTGACAAGAACTGATATCTTAATGCCATCTGACCATGAGCATGGTACATATTCTCTAGTTATTCAAGACTTTCTCTAGAGGGATGATAGGGGCAGTCTGATGTGGTTTAAATGTATGTTGAGGATATATTTAAAGGAAATATAATACATATTATTATAATATGGAAATATTTTTTATTATAAATGGGGGACATTAAAGAGATATGACATGATATAAAGTTTCCACATTTTAAGGAAAAGGAACATTCCCCTAGGACCTTCCCAAGTTGCTCTTCCTCTTATCAAGTTAAAATATGTTCTCACTGCAATAAAATTTATTTGGGAAAATTTCTGTTCACACAGGAATTTAATCTGGTCAGAGTATAGCCATGGTTTAACTCAGTGGCTGTGCCATTATTGCTATCAAGGGTGCTAGGCTTAAATAGCATGATCCTCAGTTTTGCAAGCATCTGTGATATGCCAGGCCCTATGTTAGAGGTTAAAGGTGAGCAAGACAAGACCCAGAGTCTGGACAATATCAGCTCCACCTCAGCACAGTGTAAGACAGCACTGACTAAAGAACCTATTAACTCTTAATCTATACTGCTGGCTGTCACTGCATTTTTCATCTTGTCACAAGATCATCCTTAACTAGGATGTTTTCTAAAATGATAAAACCTGATGAGTCAGATATTTTCTGACTCATATATTTATGAGTCAGACTTATATAATTCTGACTCTGCATATATTTATTATGTTTAAGAAACCTTGGATTATAGATTGAAAGAAAAAAGCCTGAAATAAGGGATAATCTAATGGATTCTACTAGGCTCACAATTGTATGTGCTTTGATATTCTGAAATATTTTCTTAACTGCTCTGACGTAACTTCGGCATTTTAAATTTTAACAGAAAGATTTCCTTGCATCTAAATCCACCCAAACTAACAGGGTTGTGTAGCAGAAATTGTTCATTTCTTTAGGCTAAAAAGAATGTGGTTAAAGAAAGTGATATCATTAAGAATAAAGCTTTCAAGGATGTTTGGGCTCATTAATTTGAATAGGAAGTCCTTCAAATGAGATATAAACAAGGTTTAAGGTCTAGAGCAAACTGGCAGGGGTGAAATCCATAAAATAATTCTCCTAAATATTTTTTAATATTTTAATTAATTGAATTCTTCACATGAATTAACTTCTTCAATTATACAGTTTCCAAAAGGATTTCCCAACTGTGTTCCATGTTATCAGTTCAAAAATTATTAGAATTCTTACTAAGTCTTTTGATAATAAATTAATATGTTTCCATATTTAATGAAGCAGGTTCCATCCTACTTCTTTCAAAATAAATATACCAAAATCAAAGAGCTTATATTAGAGTTTTTGTATAAGTCAAACATCCTTCAAAAATTCACTAATTGTGTGAATTTTCAGACTAACGCTGAAAGCTCACAGTTCATGAAATTCTCAACTGTTACAAGTCTAGTACCGTAAGAGATTATGTATTTAAGTCTACAAAATCTCAGTTTACTCAGTTATAGTACCATACAGACCACAAAAGACTACATGTTCAAAACTTTCAATGTTGCATGTAGTTTCCAATGCTGCTGCTGCTAAGTCGCTTCAGTCGTGTCCAATTCTGTGCAACCCTATACACGGCAGCCCACCAGGCTCCCCCGTCCCTGGGATTCTCCAGGCAAGAACACTGGAGTGGGTTGCCATTTGCTAGAAGCCAGAATAAGATAAATAAATCTAGTTTATGGGATCCAAACTTAGAAGCAGGAAATTTCAGTTTAGTGTGTCCTCAGAGGGTTTCATTAAGTGTAACTATGATGTAGGTCTTGAAATAGCATGTGCTCTTGAAGAAAAAAAGTTAAATTTTTACACTGAGACAACATCCTGCTCCTAATTATTCAAAACCATTAAATCATTTTTCCTACACCCTGGTCCTTTTTTCTTCCACACATAGTTGCATAATTTTATTATCATGTGAGGAAAATAGTCTGTAAACACAATATGTAAGCTTTTCTATCTGGAGAGCTATCACAGTATATCAATTCCAATTTAAATAACTCTGGAATTAACATTTGTGGTAAAAAACAAAGATCAGGGACTTCCCCGGCAGTCCAGTGGTTAAGACACTGTACTTCCAATGCAAGAGGCACAGATTCAATCACTCGTTGGGGAACTAAGATCCTGCAAGCCACATAGTGTGGTCAATAAATAAAACAAAGATCATTGTGTATCATATTACTTTACTGATATAAAATTATAATAGAAATTAATGAAAGAATACTTATTTGAATGAATTGAGTAACTTTCTATTAATGTTTATTATGTCTCCTTTTCTCTACTCTTCATCACATATGCATCACTATAGCACCTGAATATGAAAAAAAACAAAACAAAACACTAATTGTTCTTATTTGTGGGCCTATAGTTCCTAGAGTCTGTATTTTAATAGCTCTTCTTTCTTTTACTGAGTACTTTACCTCCAAATAAGTTGATTTCTTTGCTAGTACTTCTGATATCAACTGGTGTAAGTTTGAGGGAAGGTCAACACATTATTTAAGATAAGATTAAATTTTATCTGAGTTTTTTCGTGGAGCATAGAATACTTTCCCCTCAGATAACCGTATGCCTAAGTCTCTTTCCTTTCTGTAGTCTTTGCTCAGATAAAAGCTGTTCTTTGGGGCTTAAGCTAATCACTATTTAAAATAAACCTACACCTATACCTATACCCCTTCCCCAATGGCTCAGATGGTAAAGAATCTGCCTGCAATACAGGAGACTGGGATTCAATCTCTGGGTCTGGAAGATCCCCTGGAGGAGGGCATGACAACTCACTCTAGTATTTTTGCCTGAAGAATCCCATGGACACTGGAGCCTGGGGGGCTACAATCCATGGGATCCCAAAGAGTTGGACAGGAGTGAGTGACTGACACTACAGCACTACATACCACTACAACCCTATTGTTCATCTTTACCTATTTTAGCATGTCCTTGCTTTTTTACTATAAAATCAATCACCTGGCAACAAACCATCTATCATAATTTACATATTTTCTGCTATTATTTATGTTCTGTCTATGACATTTAACCCCTAAGCTCTACAAGTGTTTACATTAGTAGGTGCTTAAAAACTGTTTAATATATGATTAAATGAATGAATGCTT
Organism: Giraffa tippelskirchi; assembly: GCF_054371585.1. Lineage (NCBI taxonomy): Eukaryota > Metazoa > Chordata > Mammalia > Artiodactyla > Giraffidae > Giraffa > Giraffa tippelskirchi. Next base: position 71,778,446 of record NC_137277.1, read on the forward strand.
CTTTCTACCAGTCTCCACAGAAAACTTGATAGTGACTCTGTGATTTTGTATGCAGTACACAATAGACATCAGAGCTGAAATTCTGAAGATGTTAGTCACTACATATTGCCAAAGAGAAAATTTTAAGAAACTAATGACTGTCTTATTATTCTTAGGTCAACCTAATATTTACCCCTTTACTGTCATTATAAAGAAAGATAAATTAATAAAGATGTTTTGGTAATGTATTTAGCATTCAGGTTTCACTGAATTCCAAGGCGTGACCTTTCAAACTGGGGTAAATGAGAAGGCTCGGTGTTTTAACAGAGAATGTTGAAGCATTTCCCTAAATGGCCAAACGATGGCTGAAATTGGCAGAATTTCTTGTTGAAACTGGCAGACTTGCCCACTGTTGCCTCCCAACAAAAGTCTTCCTCATTATTTGTTGCCTTTTTGGACAATAGCACTAAAATGTCTATAGAAGGAGAAAAAGAACACTTAGTGGTGAAATTGAAAGAAAGTAAATTAATCTTAGAGAAAAGCATATAGGGTAGGATACAAATCCTGTTTGATTGTCAAAAAATTATATATCTCTATAATAGTTGATGAGTTACATATTTCTTTATCTGTAATTTCTCAAGCTTTTAAGTATTGATTTATAAATATTTAAAGATAATTCTAAAAAGAGAGCCAAGTGTCAATGCCCTTTCATCATTGTATAGTTCTTCAAGTTTTCTAAACTTAAAGCCAGAGGACTATTTTATAAATTAAAATATATAATTGTCATTAAATAAAATCATGATTTGTTTGAAAGCTCATGATAAATTTTCGCAAAATATATCTTCCTAATTGACACAAGTCATAAATTTTAACAACTCTTTTCTATTTAGATTCTCCAAGGGTTTATGTCCATAGTATTCAGAAAAAAATATGTAGGTGTATATATAGATATTTTATATGAATGTGTCAAGGCTGTGACTTTCCTCGTGGTTCAGGTGGTAAAGAATCTGCCTATGATCCAGGAGGCCTGAGTTCAATCCCTGGGGCAGGAAGATCCTCTGGAGAAGGAAATGGCAACCTACTCCAGTATTCTTGCCTGGGAAATTCCATGGATATTTATATTTATATTCCATGGAGCCTGTGGGTTACAGTCCATGGGGTCACAAAGAGTCAGATATGACTGAACGACTAACACTATTTACACTGGTCAAGGCTGTAATTTTACTGTTCTTCAACATATCTTGTGTGACTGGATTTTAAACCACATACTAGTTCGTATTAAACAACTCTATGTACTCAATGGAGTATTGCTCAAAACATAAAAGTAAGCTATGAAATGGGTTCTTTAAGTCTTTTTGAACTTTCTAACTTTTGTTGTTGTTGTTTAGCCACTCAGTCGTGTCTGACTCTTTGTGACCCCAGGGACTGTAGCATGCCAGGGTTCCCTGTCCATTATTTCCCAGAGTTTGCTTAAACTCATGTCTATTGAGTCGATGATGCCATCCAGCCATCTCATCCTCTGTTGTCCCCTTCTCCTCCTGCCTTCAATCTTTCCCAGCATCAAGGTCTTTTCCAATGAGTCAGCCCTTTGCATCACGTAGCCAAAGTATTGGAGCTTCAACATCAATCCTTCCAATGAGTGTTGTGTTAGTTGCTCTGTTGTGTCCAACTCTTTGCGACCCCATGGACTATAGTCTGCTAGGCTCCTCTGTCCGTGGGATTCTCCAGGCAAACTGGAGTGGGTTGTCATTCCCTTCACCAGTGACTCTTCCCAACCCAGAGATTGAACCCAAGTCTTCTGCATTGCAAGCAGATTCTTTACCATCTGAGCCACCAGGAAAACCTCTTGCAATGAATATTCGGGGTTGATTTCCTTTAGGGTTGACTTGTTTGATCTCCTTGTTGTCCAAGGGACTCTCAAGACTCTTCTCCAGCACCACAGTTGGAAGGCATCAGTTCTTCGGTGCTCCACCTTTTTTATTGTCCAGCTCTCATATCCATACATGACTACTGGATAAACCATAGCTTTGACTATATGGATTTTCATGAGCAAAGTAATGTTTCTGCTTTTTAATATGCTATCTAGGTTTGTCATAGCTTTTCTTCCAAGGAGCAAGCATCTTTCTGACTTTAATGTGATGTTATCAAAGGGATTTCCCAGGTGGCACAGAGGTAAAGAACCTGCTTGCCAATGCAGGGGCACAAGAGACTTGGGTTCCATCCCTCAGTCAGGAGGATCCTCTGGAGACCCACTCCTGTTTTCTTGCCTGGGAAGTCCTATGGACAGAGGAACCTGGTGGGCTACAGTCCACGGGGTTGCAAACTGAGCATGCAAACACCAACTTATAATAAAGTTACTATTATAAAACATAAATAATAATAATGCCCTAACAAAAACTGTATTTTGTCTTAGAATTATTCTACATTCATTCTGTATATATGTTTACATATATATGATATGTTTATATATAATGTGGTCTCCTGCATGACAGGCAGATTTTTTACCATCTGAGCCACCAGGGAAGCACCATATATAATGTGACAATCCAATATTCTACAACGCACTTTCTTTTTCCCGTGTAGCTTAGAATAAACAACAATAATAATAAAAGCGGAAACCAAAAATAACTTTTAAAAGACCAAAATGTGACAATTACTAATCTAGAAGAGCTTGATGAAATGGTAGAAAGGGCAGTTAAACTTTACATAATAATAGAATAATAATAGGATTTTCAGTTCAGGTACTTGGCACATAAAATTGGAGTGCAAAAATAACTGATTTCTCACAGTGAGTAGAGACACCACACTTTCTCAAGCTAAAATCATGCCCTACAATGAAAAATGGGTACTCCCAGTAGTCCTGTTCAGCAAAAGGCAATGCCAAAATATTTGTTTACTCTCATCTAGATTCAGCAGAGGTACCATGTATTCCTGAGAACCTTTTCTAATAGAGTGCTGCTTGTAGAATGAAAAAGCTGTTTTGAAGCCTGAATAGTTGTCTAATACTAAATTAAGTCTAAAAAAATTGCTGTCAACTTAAAATAATTTCTCCAATTACTATAATTGACTCGTTATTGCATATTGGATTTAAGGGTACAGGCCAAAAATTCATTATCAGTTTTAGCAGTTCTTCAGCTCTTACATATGCTGGATCTCCTTAACTCTGTTAGGTGTCTCTTTTCTAGAGGCATAGCTTGCTAACCTGCAGCATGGAATAAGACTGTAAATCAGTTTGGTATTCCATGACGTTGCCCACAAACAAATGTTATTAGCAATTCTTTAATTATTTCTATTTTAATTCCTCTTACTAGGTCCTCACCTCATTTGTTTCTAAAGGAGTGGATGTGCTCTCCTTGTTTACATGGATCATATTTTCTAATTGTATATATTTAAACATATAATTTAAAAAGTACACAAACTCTAAACTTTTCTTCCTTGAAGTAAGACCAGGTCAGATCTGGTCACAGTGTCTAGGCAAGAGGCAAGGTGAAAGCTTTCAAGATTCACCCAGAAGTTGATGAAACCATGAATGAAAGGAACAAGATTAGAGAGTTAGGAACTACTCAGGAGAACAGAAAAGATTCAGAAAAATTATCATCTAGAGACAAATATAGATATATATATATGTAAAAATGTAATTAATTTAGTAATCATTGCTTACTGAGTCAAAAAAGTGATATAAAGCCAGAGTGAGGGGTGTGATTTGTCAGTAAAAGAAAGCAGAAAAAGAGAAGGAGAGTAAACAGAATAAAGAAAGGATAAGAGGGAGAAGATAAAAGGAGAGGCTCTAAAAGAAGATAAATTAGTTTGATAAGACATATTATTTGCCAGAAAGTTTAGGAAATAAAAATCCATCACTGAACTGCATCAATTAAACGGTGGAGATACTCTGGATACATGACCGTGGACAAAAAGTTAGTATGCAAATCCTTCTAGCTGTTTGGTATAACATGTTGGATAGGAAAATTTAACTGACCTTTTGTTTGAAGAAAACAAACAAAGCTTAAGGGTTGAGTGTTAAGCTTAAGGGTTATTCCTCTAGTAAGAGGTGACAAGTATTTATGAAGAAGTTGTGAGAAGCAAATACCACATCCTGATGGTAATCGTGTTCTAAAAGTCGGGCCTAATTGTTCACGATTCTACTTTTAAAAGTGAAAGATTCATAGAGTCTGACCCACTGGGACATCTTAGTCTGTCTAGGATAGTTTCTCAAAAGGCAGCCCAGAAATCGGGCTCCCTTAATCATACCACGTTTAAAACAGCAGACCTGGTGTGGTTAACTGCACATCTCTTGGCTCATTCCAAATCTACCAAATAAATCTGAAGTGGCTCAACATACAGAGGAAGGTGATGCTGAAATGAGTCCTGCACCCTCTGAAAACAGCTTTCTCTTTACTTTGGATTTTGTGAGAATAAGAGATGATAATATGATTGAGTGCAAATTTATAATAACAAAATTAGAGTGAACAAGGCATGTGTTTAAATCAAGTGATTCTCTAAATAATGAAAGAATAAGTGTAAATTCACACTGGACTACACATATATAACAAGATACATATTGCTTTCCCTTCTCATTCTTGCTTAGAGAATTACTAGTTTTGTGACTTGAGGTGCACATTTTCCATGTCTGAATCATTATAACTTAAAAGTCTTAGAAACTTAGTAATAATCCTAAGTACAACTTTACTCATCCTTTCTTTTTTCACTAGCCTCAAGGGGAAGTATACACACACACAAATACAAGCATACACACAGATTCACAGGTTGTTCATCATTGTTCTTTCAAAACTAACCTAAAGTCAAAGAGAATTCACACACCTAAACCACATTTGTAAAATTTAAAAAGTGTTTTAATTGTGCATATATTATGATTTAGCTATAACATCTTAAAAGGGATCTGGTCTTAACAATATTCTGACAAAAGGAAGTAAACTTTAAAATTGATCAGTGCTGTGTGAGTCATCTCCATCTCCCACCCTACATCCAAGACCTCCCTGAAATACATTGCATTTTTATATATTTTGATCCACAGAGCTATAACAAGTTCTTGATTCCATAGTAAGGAATCATACTCTGCACATTGTCCTATAAAACCTTTTTATATTTTAAAATTTTCATGCATATAAAAGATTATTAAAATAGACTGTTTAAATAAATAAATTCCTATATACCCAGAACTCATCTTGTCCATCATATTTATCACTAATTAAGTCACATGTGTGTGCCCAGAAGTAAGCCATTAGACTAAACTTGTACTAGTCATTCTCTTGCTTTACTTTATGGCTTGACCATAATCATATGTGGGAGAAGGCAATGGCAACCCACTCCAGTACTCTTGCCTGGAAAATCCCATGGACGGAAGAGCCTGGTAGGCTGCAGTCCATGGGGTCGTGAAGAATCGGACACGACTGAGCGCCTTCCCTTTCACTTTTCACTTTCATGCATTGGAGAAGGAAATGGCAACCCACTCCAGTGTTCTTGCCTGGAGAATCCCAAGGACGGAGGAGCTTGGTAGGCTGACGTCTATGGGGGTTGCACAGAGTCGGACACGATGGAAGAGACTTAGCAGCAGCAGCAGCAGCAGCAGCACAATCATATGTATTTCTAAGCAACGTATTATTTAGTTGTATATTTTTAGTTTTACTTTTATGAGAGTGGAATCCTTCTGAATATAGTCTTTGGAGACTTGCTTCTCAGTCAGCATTATGTTCTGAAGATGCATCTGTATTAATGTGTTAATTGTGGTTCTTTTCACTGCTGCAGTGCTCCTTAGTATGAATGCACAATGCCTTTATCTTTTTTTCTGCTGAGAACATTTGGATGGCTTCTACAATTTTGCTATTACAAACAAAGAAGCAATGAACAGTTTTTAACATATTTCCTTGGTACACATGTCTGAGTTTCTTTAGGGAATACATTTATGAGCGGGATTTAAGGATCCTAGCAATTCTTATACCAGTTTATTCTCCCAACAGTGTGTGAGGTTCCCATTGCATCACATCCTTTCCAATACTTCGCGTTAATGTCAAACTTTTTAATTTTTGCCAGCTTAGTGGGCGTAACATAGTATCTCATTGTGGTTTTAATTTGCATTGCCCTAATTATGAATCACGGCAACTTTGCATGTAAAACAAATTAAAATTTCCCCCGAAACATTTGTTTCTAATTGGGTAGCAGTGACTGCATGTAGAATTATGGTAAAACCAGTTTTTGCTTGTATGTTTTTGAGGAAAGGACTAGTTTTGGTTAGGGGGTCCAGGGAAAGGAAAGATTGTTTTATTGCTTTAAAGCGGGGTATGGATAAGCAGCACTTCCCATCATCACCAAGAATATAGATTGATAATGCCTAGAATTAGATGATAATGTCTAGAATCCCTCAAATTTCCATTTCCTTTAATTTAAAAATCCCATCAAATACATATCTTCTTAAAAATAGAAGGAAAGGGAATAATTCCATTCAGATGTATGTGTGTTTTTGAAAAAAAAGACTTTATTTTTCAGAGCTGTTTTCAGTTCAGTTCAGTTCAGTCACTCAGTCTGTCCAACTCTTTGCGACACCATGAATCGCAGCACATTAGGCCTCCCTGTCCATCACCAACTCCCGGAGTCTACCCAAACCGATGTCCATCAAGTCGGTGATGCCATCCAGCCATCTCATCCTCTGTCGTCCCCTTCTCCTCCTGCCCCCAGTCCTTCCCAGCATCAGGTTCTTTTCCAATGAGTCAACTCTTAGCATGAGGTTCGTGACATTGTACAGAAGACAGGGATCAAGACCATCCCCATGGAAAAGAAATGCAAAAAAGCAAAATGGCTGCCTGAGGAAGCCTTACAAATAGCTGTGAAAAGAAGAGAAGCAAAAAGCAAAGGAGAAAAGGAAAGATATTCCCATCTGAATGCAGAGTTCCAAAGAATAGTAAGGAGATAAGAAAGCCTTCCTCAGCGATCAATGCAAAGAAATAGAGGAAAACAACAGAATGGGAAAGACCAGAGATCTCTTTAAGAAAATTAGAGATACCAAGGGAACATTTCATGCAAAGATAGGCTTGATAAAGGACAGAAATGGTATGGACCTAACAGAAGCAAAAGATATTAAGAAGAGGTGGCAAGAATACACAGAAGAACTGTACAAAACAGATCTTCAGCACCCAGATAATCACAATGGTGTGATCACTCACCAAGAGCCAGACATCCTGGAATGTGAAGTCAAGTGGGCCTTAGGAAGCATCACTATGAACAAAGCTAGTGGAGGTGATGGAATTCCAGTTGAGCTGTTTCAAATCCTGAAAGATGATGCTGTGAAAGTGCTGCACTCAATATGCCAGCAAATCTGGAAAACTCAGCAGTGGCCACGGGACTGGAAAAGGTCAGTTTTCATTCTAATCCCAAAGAAAGGCAATGCCAAAGAATGCTCAAACTACCGCACAATTGCACTTATCTCACATGCTAGCAAAGTAATGCTCAAAATTCTCCAAGCCAGGCTTCAGCAATACGTGAACCGTGAACTTCCAGATGTTCAAGCTGGTTTTAGAAAAGGCAGAGGAACCAGAGATCAAATTGCAAACATCCGCTGGATCATCGAAAAAGCAAGAGAGTCCAGAAAAACATCTATTTCAGCTTTATTGACTATGCCAAAGCCTTTGACTGTGTGGATCACAATAAACTGTGGAAAATTCTGAAAGAGATGGGAATACCAGACCATCTGACCTGCCTCTTGAGAAACCTGTATGCAGGTCAGGAAGCAACAGTTAGAACTGGACATGGAACAACAGACTGGTTCCAAATAGGAAAAGGAGTATGTCAACGCTGTATATTGTCACCCTGCTTATTTAACTTATATGCAGAGTACATCATGAGAAACGCTGGGCTGAAAGAAACACAAGCTGAAATCAAGATTGCCGGGAGAAAGATCAATAACCTCAGATATGCAGATGACACCACCCTTATGGCAGAAAGCAAAGAACTAGAGCCTCTTGATGAAAGTGAAAGAGGAGAGTGAAAAAGCTGGCTTAAAGCTCAGCATTCAGAAAACTAAGATCATGGCCTCTGGTCCCATCACTTCATGGCAAATAGATGGGGAAACAGTGTTAGACTTTATTTTCTTGGGTTCCAAAATCACTGCTGATGGTGATTGCAGCCATGAAATTAAAAGACGCTTACTCCTTGGAAGGAAGGTTATGACCAACCTAGATAGCATATTTAAAAGCAGAGACATTACTTTGCCAACAAAGGTCCGTCTAGTCAAGGCTATGGTTTTTCCAGTAGTCACGTAGGGATGTGAGAGTTGGACGGTGAAGAAACCTGAGCGCCGAAGAATTGATGCTTTTGAACTGTGGTGTTGGGGAAGACTCTTGAGAGTCCCTTGGACTGCAAGGAGATCCAACCATTCCATCCTAAAGGAGATCCGTCCTGGGTGTTCATTGGAAGGACTGATGTTGAAGCTGAAACTCCAGTACTTTGGCCACCTCATGCGAAGAGTTGACTCATTGGAAAAGAGCTGTTTTAGATTCCTATAAAAGCTGAGTAGAAGGTAAAAGATACTCCACATAACCCATCCTCCTACCCCCTCCTCTATTACTCATATCCCCTATGAAAGTTGTACATTTGTTAGAATCAATTAACCTATATTGACAGATCACACCCACCAAATTCCTGTGCTCTGTGACTGCCTAGAGAGGTGGGATGGGGTAGGAGGAGGGAGGGAGATTATAAAAGGAAGAGATATTTGTATACCTACAGGTGATTCATGTTGATGTATTGCAGAAAGCAGAACAATATTGTAATTGTAAAACAATTACCCTCCAATCTGAAATAAATAGTTAAAAAAAATACTGTATGATTCACTGTTGATGTTATGCATTCTATGAATTACAACAAATATATCATGACATGTATTATGTGTTTTTTTAAAAATAATCTTTTAACTGTTTTAAATCATTCATAGTGCTTACAAGTCTCTGTAAGAAGTCATGTCTCTCTTTCTACTGTTGTAAAATTACTTAAACATAAAGTTATCCTGGAAGGCATTGCAGTTTGTGTCTTCATGTAATTCCTCATTTTGGAAACCACTTGATTGCCTTTGTATCCATTGGCTGAATTTAACTAAAGATTTCTTCAAGTTTCTGATTTCCTCTTAATAAATATACTTAGGTTTGTGTATTTGTTCTTTTAACTTCATTATTGTGCTTCACCATGGCAACAGTACATCAAGAAGGTTTATCCAACATTCTTATGTAATACATTTATTTACTGTGTTTCTAAGGTTTAGCTGATTTTGATTTCATTGTCAAACACTTCAGTCAATGGTACTGCTTGCACAAGATTAACTTTCTTTTGAATTTTCTCTAGGTATCTTTATCATTTTCATTAAAACTTTATAATATTTTCTTTGTATTTTTTGGTACTGCAGATACTGATATTTTCAGAGGAAAGTGGGAGTAATACCATGTTGACATATACATTATACTTTATTAATATATGCAATATGTTTACTAACCAAAATGATCTCATCAATATATTCACTGGTAGTCAGAAGTAATTGTTGACATTTTTGTTTTCTACTAAAGATTATCACCAAAAGGATGGAAATATTCTTTCACAGCATTTTCAGCTGTGGTTAAAATTGAAATTTCTAGAACCATCCGGGGGGGGAAAAAACACTCAATGGTCATGTCTATTTCTAGTGGCATTTTCTAGGAAGTTTGGAAAGTACTCAAAATAAACTTTAACTTTGAACCTTGTGAATTCCATATGAATGCCAGTAAAGTCTGAGACTGACAAGACTTTTTGTTATTTTTTCCAAAATAGCTAGTAGAAAATCCAGATTACTCTATGCAGAGTGTCTGTTTATGTAAAAACACACATCTCTTTAATATGATCGCTATCCTAATGACAATATATGTGAGACCATTTATAATATATTATAAATTATTAAAATATGTGAGGGTATAAAAATTTACAAACTAATTAAAATTTTTTTTATTTATATAAAAGAAGATTTTATTACAGAGATTGCTTTTAAGTAAGCTTCTTATACTTTCGGGTTTTCATGCCAGGATCTCTAGTGACTTCATGAAAATCCTTTACAATAATTCAGAAATTATTGCTGGAAGTAGCAGCAAATTGATGATCCATAAGAACAAGTTTATTTTTTTAAAAAGCCTCTCAATATAAATTAATGGAGGTAAAAAATTGCAAATGCAAATTTGAGATCTTAAAGTACTATAAGTTCAAACAAGTAAGTAAGTAAGTAAGTGTTAGTTGCCCAGTCATGACTGAGTCTTTGCGACCCCATGGACTGCAGCAGCCCACCAGGCTCTTCTGTCCATGAGATTTTCCAGGCAAGGATACTGCAGTGGGTTGCCATTTCCTTCTCCAGGGGATCTTCCTGACCCAGGGATCAAACCCGGGTTCTGCACTGCAGGCAGATTCTTTACCAACTGAGCTACAAGGGAAGCTCAAATAGTACTTTAAAGTACTTAAAGGAGTACTTTAAACTTCAAATAGTACTGTGTAAATGCAAATCAAGGTATATCTTGCCTTAAACATTATTTTGAGTCTGAAAAGAGACATGTAAACTACATATATATATATGTTAACTCTTAGTTTATCAGTGGATGAATCTCACTTGTTAGTGATACTCTATATTTAAGGAGTGCTAAATCTCATTACTGACATGGTCTAGCCTCTAGCTTCCTCTGACAAGATCTGTATCACTCTTTCCCCCTCATTCACTTCAGTTTGATCATGTTGGCTTTCTTTATATGCTTTGAACCAGTCATGTCATTCCATTTTCAGAATCATTGACCAAGCCACCCTTTCCTCCAGGAACAACTTTTCTCCTGAACATTTGAGGACGTCCACTTCTTCCTAGTGCTCAGATCTTGAACAGGCACCATCCTCCACGTACGTGTGCCTTAAAATCCTTATTCTTAACAAATGAGGTCCAAGAACAAAGTTCTTGATTACTTTCAGGTTAAAATGGTAGCAACCTAAATTACCTGAAACAATACCTTCCAACTTCCCATTAAAATGAAACATTTAAAATAGATGTTTGTGATTTTAAGAAAAGACACTAGTACATAACTTTAAGTTATGTAAAATCCCACTATCCACTAATATTATTACCGAATTCACAAGAATGTTCTCTTGTCATCTAGGGTCCTACGATGATACACCAACCACTTGTGCTACCACCAGTCAAAACTATGGATGGCCCTACCTTCAGGTACTGCATATGAATACATTACAAAAGGACATTCATGACTTAATGAAAGTAACATGTTAGATTTACAATGAAGTTGAGGACAATATGAATATGTTAACAATCATAAGAAAGATTTCACAGAATGATACATAATATAACTCCAAATAACTTCTGAATAAAGCAAAACTTTGAAAAGCAATCTAACAAACTACTGATATAGATGGACTTATGGACATCTGTCAAACTTACAAAGTCATTTCCTTGGGACCTTTGGGTAAGAATTTATCCCACATGTTTTTGTTCCCTTGCTAGAGGACTAGGAATGTTAAATTAATACAAATGGTTCTTATAAGATTTATTAATATCCTTAATTTGGTAGTATTAGCCACAAACATCACACAAAAGCACAAACACATACAAATATATAAAGTCTGTGGTTAATCTCGTTTTAACTATAAATATGTATATATATATATACATATATATATGTATATATATATATATGTATATATATATATATAACAGGAGAAGTCAATGGCAACCCACTCCAGTGCTCTTGCCTGGAAAATCCCATGGACGGCAGAGCTTGGTGGGCTGCAGTCCATGGGGTAGCGAAGAGTCGGACACGACTGAATGATTTCACTTTCACTTCTCACTTTCATGCATTGGAGAAGGAAATGGCAACCCACTCCAGTGTTCTTGCCTGGAGAATCCCAGGGACCGGGGAGCTTGGTGGGCTCCCATCCCTGGGATCGCATAGAGTCGGACTCGACTGAAGCGACTTAGCAGCAGCAGCAGCATATATATATATATAACAAATTATGTTTCACGTATAAAGTAATAGGGCTGGGTTGCTCTTTTAATCTAAATTCCTTTCCTCTGTAAAGTTCTTTGCTTTCTGATTCACATAGTCACTGTTATATTCTTACAAATGGCTATAAAACTTTCCCATAATTGGAATGTAATAGGATATCATTTATAAATAAGGCAACAGGAAAATGGTAGTTAGCTGAATTAAAGATTTAAGTTGCTCTAGCTACTATTTTTAGAACTCCCTGGCAAAGCAGTTTCAACTTCAATTGTAGGCATTAATTTCAAGTTTCAGGGGCATTGGTGCTTCCAAAAAGATTACTGTTGAAGACAGATATCTCTTCTTATTTATATTTAGCACTGTAGTTCCATATCAGATAAAATATTAATTATGTGATTATTATTATACCTCACATCCTCCTTCCTGACAAAATTAAAGCAGCTTTCCTGTCCTCACTTATTTTTAGACTGCGAAGTATTTAACAATTCAGTAATGCATCATCCCAATAAACTATAATAGCATTAATGAAAAATAAAGGCTAGTGAATTATTTTATCTTAAATTCAAAGCTGAGTGAATTAATTCCTTATTCTGACTTTAAATTCCCAAGTCATTTTGTTGGACCAAAAATAGACCCTCTATAATTATTCTTTGTCCTACAGCATGTCTTTGGGAACTCATCATTGTTGTTCTATCCTTTTATGTGTCAGCTTCCTTTGCACATTGAATCTCATATGACTCACTGTTCCTTAGAGCATGGTGTAAACGCTTGAAATGCCTACTTATAACTGACAGTTGAATTTTTCTTCCTGAACTTTTTTATGTGAAGTGGTGCCAGATCAATTTCTTAAAGCTCCAATTTTGCTTATTGGAGACATGTAAGAAAGAGCATAAAATGAAAGAAGATTCACTTACTGGGCAAAAACTGACTTTAACTTCCACTATCTGTGAGTACCAGTCATCCTCATATGGAAGTTAAGAGGATTACCCATTCTTTTCTGTCTTTCCAGCTTATAAATTCTAACATATATTGGCTAGTTTGAAGGAGATAATTTGGAAATGGCTTGAAAATGAAGTCTGAATTTAAACTGCATTCTCTTCATTAAATTGATCTCTGACTTGCAGTGTATTGGTGAGATTTTTTGTAAGACAGCAATAGCCCTGATGGTAATTTTTAAAATTTTATTTCTAGCATGAAGAGCTTAAGATGTATATGTATTTAAATTCTAGCAAGAAAGAGGTTGAAAAAATGATCTCTGGAAAAATGAAAAAATATAACTGAGAACCAGTTTGCTATCATATTAGTTTGACTCACATGCAGTTTAACTTTAACCTAATACAAGAAGCCCAGAAATGAGACCTAAGAAAGAAAACCCCTACTCTTAGTTCATCTGCCTCTGCTGTGGGATATGAGGCAAATCACCAAACATTCCTGAACTCCCACCTTCTAAATCTATAAAATGAGCAGGTTATACTGTGAGACATTCAGGTCCATTTCAGCTCTGAAATTCTGGGTCCTCTAACTGTAATCACTCTGAATTAAAGACAGGAGCTGGAAATAAAATATCATTTGAAGTTCTTTGTAATAAATAATGTGATTTGTAATAGCTCAATTCCTCTAACTCCAAATATTGTTTCATTTCTTAATTTACATAATCATTCAGTAGACTCTGAATGAGTCTTGACAAATAGGTAAAAGGTAAGAAAGAGGAAAAATCAAGGAGAATATCTCTGTTTCATTTCTTAATTTACATAATCATTCAGTAGACTCTGAATGAGACTTGACAAATAGGTAAAAGGTAAGAAAGAGGAAAAATCAAGGAGAATATCTCTGGCTAGACTGAATTTTGGCAACAGAAGGATCCATTTCTATTAATCACTAAAATTTTATATTCTTACTGAAAATTCTCTTTGACTGCATGGTAGTAAAAATATTAACTTTTAAATTTATAATAATTTAATAGATCCATTTTCACATTTAAGTCTTAAACCAATTGAAACTGAATCTCACATACAAATTTTTTCCCAAAACTGATGGAAAGTTGTAGCAATGCTTTTTATCAAATAATGCATCCATTCTATTACTGACTTAAAACATAACTAAATTGTTCTATTTGCTAAGTGATATTAACAAACTGATTTGGATTCTAGGGTCTCTTTGTCTTATCATTGCTATTTGCTTAGCTGACCTTTAAAATTATTCATTACTTTGATTGCATTACATTTATACATCATTTGGGGAAAAATTAAGCATCTTTATACATTTTATTTTTATATAAATTAATAAAAATGTCTCTTTAATAAAAATCATTTTATGTCCATGAAATAATTATATACCTTCTTCAAAATGGCTCTTCAGGCAGGAGAAATGCCTGGTTCTTAATGATCAGAATGTACTTTTACACAGAACAATGTGAAATTTTTCTCAGCAAATATTATGAATAGGTCAGAGAATCAGGAGAGAGTCAGGTTGATTAGAACAGTGAGAACTAAATTAAGGTAAATTTACAAAAAAAAGAAAGGTATTGGTATTCCACTAAACTAATGATACAAATTATAAGACTTTAACTCAAATAAGACACTTTCAGGACCCTGGATTTAATTTTGTGTTTATGACCTGGTGGTTTTTTAAAGAGAAATCTTACAAGCATATTAGTTTTCTCTAATCCAAGACCATAGTATATAAGTCCCCAAGTTGTCAGTGATTTGGTTACTACATCTCATCTGGTAAGATGGTAAGGGTACACAAGGAGCAAAAAGGCCACTGGTGTGTAATTTGAGAGGATGGCCACTGAGGGTGGGTCCATTGTGTAGCATCTCTCTCCTAGTTAAGCCTTTGACTTTGCATGTCACATAAATAGATTGGTGTTTGGTCTCCCTATCTGTAAAATAGGAGATTAAATCTGAGAAAAAGAAAAAAAAAAAAAAAGAGAGAGAGAGTTGCTCAAAATAAAAATAAACTCTAAGATTTTCCTTAATTCTAACTCTTCTTGGTCACTTTGGCTCTTGGCTTAATCATCATCTCCAAAGGGTACATTTTGCATTCTACTTTTGTCCTTTAATTTGTTATGTCCATCTTTCTTGTCCCTGAGCCACATTAAAGAAGCATTTGTAAAGAGCTATTTTAAACCTCTGTGTAGTACACCTTATCATGCCTGTAAACTCAAAACTCAAATTGTATTAAAATGTTCCCCCAAAATTATATCTTTAGTGATTAAATTACTCTTATAGATCAACTTCATGCATAACTGTCTTACCATCCCTTGAAAAATAAATAACACACTGTCTTATTGCTCAGAGTTAAAAGCAAGTAAACTAGGGGACATCATTATTCTATAAGATGTAATTAATGACCTGTTACAAAGAAGAGGTATAAAAATATATAGCATATATTTTAAATGTAATTTTTTAAAGAGTTAAAAGATACAATTTTATAATAGTTGGTATGTTAAAAAAAATACCAATTCTTACCTTTCTGTGTAATTAGCTGTGTTTCCAATAAAAATCATTCAAATAAAAATTATGGATTCAACAAAATGAGTTTAGCACAATTGATGAGTAACATTTGCTATATATACTTGTCATTTATGTTAGCTTGCATATCTCACATGCAAAATAAAGCATGAACCTAAGTATAATACACCACTTCAATAATTCAGTATTGTTCTTGATCCAGTGACTTGGGGGTTTCATTTTCAGTGCCAAAAAATCTACAAGTATTCTAATCTGTAAGAGATTTCCGTATTATAAGGCATCCTATAAAGGGTGGTATTCTTTGCAAATACACTTCTCTGAAATCTCCTTGTTACCTTACTTTTAATCAGACTCTATTTTAGTGCATAAAGTTGTTCTCTTTTGTATTGATGCCTGAAATAGTTCTTTCTTTGATCTCAATAAAAAATTCCAGACACATAAATTGTTTTGCATGTAATAGACTGCATTGAATATTTTCATATGAAATATTCAGGAGAGATTCACATATTAGCAATGTAAACAATTTCAGATCAAGTGGTAGACATCATCATTTATAAAGATCACTTGGCTTTTCCAATATCTTATCTATTTCCAGCCTCTCTCCATCTTTCTGGATCCTCTCTCTTCCTCTTTATCACTCATTTTCCTGATTCCTTTATAAGAGTGAAAATAATACATTTCTAACATTGATTCATGGAGAGGAGATTTTTCTTGTTATATTTAAGCAACTGCAAACATTTATAGTTATGTATCTGCTCTATCATATGTTATTTTTTATGTATTTTACATACAAAAAATAGTTCCTTCAGTAAGAGAAATTCTGTTAATGGTAACTATGTAATGAGTTATGATAACAATCTATTCATAATGACAAGTATTTAATATTTGATAGGTAAAAGTACGTTATAATGGAAGTTTAATGGGAACCAAGTTTTATGCAGACTTACCTGATGGCTCAGTGGACAAAGAATCTGCCTGCAATTTGGGAGACACAGGAGAAAAACCAAGTTCCATCCTTGGGTCAGCAAGATCCCCTGGAGGAGGGCATGGCAACTGGAAGAGTCACAGTCTGAAACCACTGAGCAACTAAGCACAGCACAGTACATGTTGTATGTAGTGGGCATGCATGCTTCTTCGCTTCAGTCCTGCTTGACACTTCGTGACCCCATGGACTGTAGCCCACCAGGCTCCTCTGTCCATGGGATTCTCCAGGCAAGAATAATGGAGTAGGTTGCCATGTCCTCCTCCAAGGAAATTTCCTGACCAAGGAATTGAACCCACTTCTCTAAAGTCTTCTGAATTGGTTCTTTACCACTGGCGCCAGCTGGGAAGCCCTTTATGTAGTGTAGATACTATAAGCTTTCATACATTTACCTGTTTATTCCTTTTCACATTTGCTTTACATTAAATTATAATTTGTTTTTTTCATTTTTCTGACTACAGTGCTCAGCCTAATAGTTTTCAAATGCAATGCATTTTTACTTTTGGTAAGATTGAATTTTTTTATTTCGTATGTCTTACGCTTTAGACCAATGATCTACAAACTGGGTTATGAATACACCTAAGGAGTAGGCAGAAAATGCTTGAGTACAGAAATTGATTTCCAGATCCAAAATTCCTAAGGTCTAAGCTGCCACCCAGTCATCCTTTTCACTTTTTCTTTCCTAGTTTTCCTTTTAATTCTTTACACACACACATACTATTTTACCCTTCTGAGTCTCACTATTAATATTATACAAAACATTTCTGCAGGACATAACAATCTCTGAGGCCATAAAAATGAGTACAGAGACAATGGATACACTGAAGTTTGTCAAACCTTTTTCAAAAGTACGCATGGCCTCTCTACTTTCTTCATCTCATTTGATATATTTCTAATAAAATTTTACTTTTTGTGTTTAAAAATTATGTATCAAATTTTGTAATGAATTTATTATGTTCTGATCTAGAGTATAAACTCTAGAGGCAAACTCTCTTTCAAATCCTGAATCAAATAGTTTTTTTAATCACTTGGTTAAGTTAATAAATCTACTTGTGCCTCAGTTTCCACATAGGTAAACCTGGGATAAACAGTACTTATTTTATATATATTTTAATAATGTGATCATAAAGATTGAAAAGATAAATATTACATTTTTATGTATTATAAATTGGTCATCATCTGTTATGTATCATTGGTGTTTCCAGACTTGGTGGTCACTCTCTACAAGAACTGATAGAATTTCTGCAAAAGTGAAAGTCTTAGTCACTCAGTCATGTCTGACTCTGCAACCCCATGGACTGTAGCCTGCCTGGCTCCTCTGTCTATGAAATTCTCCAGGCAAGAATACTGGAGTGAATAGCCATTCCCTTCTCCAGGGCATCTTCCTGACCCAGGGATTGAAATCCCTGCATCTCTTGCACTGCAGGCGGAATCTTTACCATTGGAGCCACCAGGGAAGCACGATAGAAGTAGAGGTGGAAATATTTAGTACTTAGATCACGGCGTAGACTTGAGTAAGTCTTGTGTTAGCTACTATTATCATTATTATTATTATTATTCTAATAAAATTGTAATGGTCAAGCGATTGAGAAAGATTTTTAAAACACTCATTCAGACAGGTAGATTTTTTTAATGAAATTTCAACCTAGGTATATGTTTTGTTGCATAAAATATTTTGATCAGGGAAGACTTCATTGAAAATTTTCCTAGGAAAAGATTAGGAGAAGTTTGCATAGTAACCATGCAAACACTTCAAAGGAAAAGGCAGATACTGCAGGATTATAGTTTTCAAACATCACTTGCTCACTCAGTGATCTACTTCTTCCTCCCTCCATCTTTCTTCCTCCGCTCTGTCTTTACTCATTCTGTTTCTCTATTATGATTTTTCCTGGTTCTGTAATGTAGTCACTTAAAAGAATTTGAAAACTAAAAAATATATTTCAGTAGAATAAAATTCTGTAAGCAAAAGGTGGATAGTGGAGTGGAATATGATGTCAAGGAGATTAAGAAATTTTCAGCTGTCAAGAGAACACTCATTTCTCTACGAGTGATTGTGTAGGTATTAAATCGTTGTTGCACTTATATTTCATTGAAAATAATATGGCCGTTACAGTTTAAAATATCAACATTTAAAATATGCCAAATATTACATTTTACAAATGACCTAGTAACTTAAATGGATGAAGTTTTAAAATTACTTTAGAAATAGCATCAACAGTAAAGTTAGAAGAACACTCTCACTAGATTGGCATGTTTAATTCATCTTTGCATTCCCTCTTCCATGAAAAGTACACTTAAAATAACTTTACTAATAAATATGCATATAACATTTTACTATGAAAATATGATGAATTATAATATCGTACCTTTCATTGTAGCATGGAGTTGTAACCAAAACATCTAACTTCATGTTCTTAACTTGACATAATTACAGGAGAATGTATTAGATCTGGATAAGGTGATGAGATACTACATATATCACATGAAAATGAGCTCTTGATGCTGTTAGTAAGAAAATAAATATAAGGCTTTGCAAATAGTGGGTTAGAAGATACCATAAGGATTTCTCTTTTGTCATTAAGGATAATAAATTATAAGGAGATTAAGAAAGGTCCTTTGCAACTGGAGCTTTTACCTCTATGTATAATAATTTACATTTGTAGTTTAGGATTAATAAATAGCTTACATTTATTTATTGATAATGAAGTTTTGTTTTCAATAATGAAGATTATTATGCATTTCCAAAACCAAAAGAGCTTGTCATTAGATGTGGAAAAACTCTAGTCTTTTTCCAAGATGCAATGATCCATAAAAAAACAATCAGTTGAACAAAGAGTACCTATCTTGAAAGAGGTTTTTATCATATCAGAAAAGCTCATTTAGTGGGATAGATCTATACTTATAATTAAGAATCAAACCCCTCTGCCAAATCTCAGCAGAGTTCATTTAACTCCAGATTAATTCTAATAGTCATTAGGGTGTGGATTTCCCCTCTGTAGGAAAACCCCAAATTAAAAAAAAAAAAAAAGCACCCTTCTCCCCCAGTAGAAAACTCTGTCTCTTTTATTTAGATACTTTATTATTGTTTCATTTTGTCTTCTATCCTATCTCCCAAAGTCCACCTTAATCTTCTTTTCAAAGCAAGTTAATTATCTTTTTATGGAATAGATCGGTTTTGATAAAATTTTCCCTCTTCCAAAATTATGCAGACGCTAGCATGAACACATCAAAGTGAAATTTTCAATCAGCCTATGCCACAGTTCATTTATACCTGTCAGGGTTATAATTTTGCAGTTTTTAACTTCAAGCCAGTTTTTCCTAAATTGCCCATTTTTATAACTTTCTTAGATTACCTAATTTTCTGTCTGTGTTAACCCATCAGTCACAATATATTTAAAAATGCCCAGATGGGCAAGTCTTGGGCTCCCCTGGTGGTTCAGCAGTAACGAATCCGCCTGTAGTGCAGGAGACCTGGGTTCGATCCCTGGATCAGGAAGATCCACTGGAGGAGGGCATAGTAACCCACTCTTGTACTCTTGCCTAGAAAATTCCATGGATAGAGGAGCCTGACAAGGCAGCAGATCATAGGGTCGCAAAGAGACGGACATGATTGAAGTGACTCAGCAGCAGCAATAGGACAGGCCTTTCCACTTTGTGGCTTGTTTGCTTAATGTAAAGTCTTGCTAATATATTTAATGATATTTATATGTCTACTAGTTATTGAAAATAAATGAAAATACATTTACATTTATTGACTTCTATTTAAGTGACCTAAAGTAATGGAGAAATGCCCAGCACCTAGAAAGAATAAAGGGTGTGGCATAGGAGGAAAACACAGTCATTTACTGTATTTTACAGGAAGTTCCTGCTGTGACTAAAAGTTCTTTGCTCTCTCAGAGACTAGATATAAGACAAAGGGAAATGCAACACAGATAACTGGTAGCTTTTAATCTGCTGAATCTAAATATGTCTGCCAATCAGAAACAGATCCTGGATTTAAAGAAAATGAGTGCTATGATTCAATGAGTCTGGGAAGTAGACCTGACAAGAATAACTCAAGAAAGCCTTTAGCTGCACTTTTACTGTTTTAGGCTGTTTTACAGAAACCAAACCTCCAGGTGAAAGTTCAACACTTCTCTGTCAAATGTTTTTCTGTTTGACACCAAATATCACCTGAAGTAAGAGAAATTCGAGTAAACAGTAACTATCAACTGACAAAGGTAAAAATGACCTCACTGGGCATATCTACATCTTTTAAATCACATTTGGCTACACTTTTAGACTTTAAGCAAGAGATCTGCCTATCTATAAGTAAAAATTATGGCCACGCTGAATTTATTATTCTTTATTATCTCACCTATAAACTTGTTTTTCACATTTACTACTATATAATTAGTAACAAATTAACTTCAAATCATTTAAGATTCCATTTTATACAGTGTGCCTATCTTAGTTACATATTTCCTGGAAAAGTTTATTATTCCCTATTTACTCTCAATTTTTTCCAAAGCCTTTGGACATTAAATAAAGGATCCTGTGACACAAAGACTGCCATATCACTGGAAACACTAATGCATGCATACACATAAAACCACAAAATACTTTAGAGTGTAGTTTACTATCAAAAGAGCAAGTTTTCAGAACCATAGCAGACTTTAGAATTTATCTCTCAGCCAAATCATAAATATATTCCTCAACACATCCAATTAAGATAGTTCCTGTGTTTCCTTTACTGGGGGAAAATGACACTGTATGCTTTTATAAATTCTCAGATTCTACCTGGTATTTCATAGAATATTTGGTGGAAATTGTATGTGAATATTCACAAACATATATACATACATACATGTAGCTTGAAACACGTTAGCTGAAATTCAAATGTATTCTGAGGAAAAAAAAACATGCAATGAAAATAAAGACAAACAAGTGTGTTTGTTTATAAAGATATATTAAATTAAAAAGAATAAGACTAAATTTATGGTTCACATTTTCTAGTGCCTAGTTTAAAAAAGTATATACTTGTAGCCAGAACAATTCTCTAACACTGTATTATTAATTCTATCATTCTCTATTACTGTTTTGAAAGTTAAGTGCATCTTCAAAAATTTTCAGTAGTGAGCAGGGAAGAGTTATTTTTTTCTCTTACAAGTCCCAACTAAATATAAATTGTAATTTCTATTCTCTCTGTTAAAGATCTGTTGCTTGGAAATATTTTGGGCCATTTCTGAGCACAGAGCTTTAAACAGTCCTGTATTCAATTTTCTAGTACATTAGATTTATAGCTTTGTAGGACTTGAGTTTAGTTCAGTTGCTCAGTTGTGTCCGACTCTTTGTGACCCCATCGACTGCAGCATGCCAGGCCTCCCTGTCCGTCACCAACTCCCAGAGCTTTCTCAAACTCACGTCAATTGAGTCGATGATGCCATCCAACCATCTCATCCTCTGTCATCCCCTTCTCCTCCCGCCTTCAATCTTTCCCAGCATCAGAGTCTTTTCCAATGAGTTAGTTCTTCACATCAGGAGGCCAAAGTTTTGGAGTTTCAGATTCAACATCAGTCCTTCCAATGAATATTCAGGACTGATTTCCTTTAGGATGGACAGGTTGGATCTCCTTGCAGTCCAAGGGACTCTCAAAGTCTTCTCAAACACCACAGTCCAAAAGCATCAATTCTTTGGCGCACAGCTTTCTTTATATTCCAACTCTTACATCCATAAACGACTACTGGAAAAACCATAGCTTTTGCTAGATAGAACTTTGTTCAGCAAAGTAATGTCTCTGCTTTTTAATATGCTGTCTAGTTTGGATATAGCTTTTCTTCCAAGAAGCAAGCGTCTTTTAATTTCATGGCTGCAGTCACCATCTGCAGTGGTTTTGGAGCCCAAGAAAATAAAGTCTGTCTCTGTTTCCATTGTTTCTCCATCTATTTGCCATGAAGTGATGGGACCAGATGCCATGATCTTAGTTTTTTTTGAATGTTGAGTTTTAAGCCAGCTTTTTCACTCTCCTTTTTGACTTTCATCAAGAGGCTCATCAGTTCCTCTTCACTTTATGCCATAAGGGTGGTGTCATCTACATATTTGTTCAGTTCAGTTCAGTCACTCAGTTGTGTCTGACTCTTTGTGACCCATTGAACCTCAGCATGCCAGGCCTCCCTGTCCACCACCAACTGCCAGAGTCTACCCAAACCCATGTCCGTTGAGTCGGTGATGCCATAAAACCATCTCATCCTCTGTCGTCCCCTTGTCCTCCTACCCTCAATCTTTCCCAGCATCAGGGTCTTTTCAAAAGAGTCAGCTCTTCGCATCAGATGGCCAAAGTATTGGAGTTTTAGCTTCAACATCAGTCCTTCCAATGAACACCCAGGACTGATCTCCTTTAGTATGGACTGGTTGGATCTCCTTGCAGTCCAAGGGACTCTCAAGAGTCTTCTCCAACACCACAGTTCAAAAGCATCAATTCTTCTGCGCTCAGCTTTCTTCACTGTCCAAATCTCACATCCATACATGATGACTGGAAAAACCATAGCCTTGACTAGACAGACCTTTGTTGACAAAATAATTTCTCTGCTTTTTAATATGCTGTCTAGGTTGGTCATAACTTTACTTCCAAGGAGTAAGTGTCTTTTAATTTCATGGCTGCAATTACCATCTGCAGTGATTTTGGAGCCCCCCCCCCCAAAAGTCAACCACTGTTTCCCCATCTATTTGCCATGAAGTGATGGGACCAGATGCCATGATCTTAGTTTTCTGAATGTTAAGCCTTATAAGCCAACTTTTTCACTCTCCTCTCTCACTTTCATCAAGAGGGTCTTTAGTTCTTCTTCACTTTCTGCCATAAGGATGGTGGCATCAACATATCTGAGGTTATTGATATTTCTCCAGGCAATCTTGATTCCAGCTTGTGCTTCCTCCAGCCCAGTGTTTCTCATGATGTACTCTGCATATAAGTTAAATAAGCAGGGTGACAATATACAACCTTGACGTACTCCTTTTCCTATTTGGATCCAGTCTGAGGTTATTGATATTTCTCCCGCCAATCTTGATTCCAGGTTCTGCTTCATCCAGCCTGGCATTTCCATGATGTACACTGCATATAAGTTAAATAAGCATGTTGACAATATAGAGCTTTGACATACTCCTTTCCTGATTTGGAACCAGTCTGTTGTTCCATATCCAGTTCTAACTGTTGCTTCCTGACCTGCATACAGGTTTCTCAGGAGGCAGGTAAGGTGGTCTGGTATTCTCATCTCTTTAAGAATTTTCCACAGTTTGTTGTGATCTCCACAGTCAAAGGCTTTGGCGTAACCAATAAAGCAGAAATAGATGGTTATCTAGAATTCTTTTGCTTTGTCTATGATCCAATGGATGTTGAAAATTTGATTTCTGGTTCCTCTGCCTTTTCTAAATCCAGCTTGAACATCTGGAAATTCATGGTTCACATACCATTGAAGCCTGGCTTGGAGAATTTTGAGGATTACTTTGCTAGCCTATGAGATGAGTGCAATTGTGCAGTAGTTTGCACATTCTTTGGCATTGCCCTTCTTTGGGATTGAAATGAAAACTAACCTTTTCCAGTCCTGTGGCCACTGCTGAGTTTTCCAAATTTGCTGGCATATTGAATGCAGCACTTTCATAGCATTATCTTTTAGGATTTGAAGTAGCTCAACTGGTATTCCATCACCTCCACTAGCTTTGTTCATAGTAATGCTTCCTAAGGCCTACTTGACTTTGCATTTCAGAATGTCTGGCTCTGAGTGATCACACCATCATGATTGTCTGGGTCGTGAAGATCTTTTTTGTATAGTTCTTCTGTATATTCTTGCCACCTCTCAATATCTTCTGCTTCTGTTAGGTCCATACTATTTCTGTCCTTTATTGAGCCCATCTTTGCATGAAATGTTCCCTTGGTATCTCTACTTTTCTTGAAGAGATCTCTAGTCTTTCCCATTCTATTGTTTCCCAGTATTTCTTTGCATTGATGACTGAGGAAGGCTTTCTTATCTCTCCTTGCTATTCTTTGTAGGACTAGATGAATCCTTATAGTTTTTTGATACAACTGATTATTTTTAAATGAAAAACTGATAAGCAGGCAGATAAAAAGGCTGATTAAAAGAAATAAAATAGTAATCTGGTGTCACAGAGTTAGTATACATTTTTCTTTAAAACATTTGTGCTGACTATTCTATGAAATGCCCACAAACTAACTATGCCCATGTCCCTTTTATCTATAAGCAACACTTAATTCTTTGTATAAATTTAATTTTTCCTCCTATTCTTCCCGACAATTTCTTTTATGTTTAACTTGGAAATTAACAAAGCATTTTTTGATATTTACTCTAAGATCATTGGTATTGTTAACAGATTTGAAAATTCTTCTTTCATGATGCCCTAAAACATGTTGTCACATACTGTTAAATCCAGACTTCAAAAAACTACTCCACTTTGGATTCATGACCTATCCATTGTCCATTGGGATCACCTAATATGCTGATGTGTCTTAAATTTCAGTGTAGCTATTGCTACAAAATCTCTCATGAAGTTTCAGTGCAAACCTGATCAAATGAATAGTATAATTGATACTTCTATTTAAAAAAAAACTGGTCCTATCAAATAAGTTTCTGAAATTGCTTTTCAAATCCTGATATGTTGACGGTAGGGGACACACATGTGCTTAGAGTCTTTGTAGCCACTCTGTCTATAGGCCACCATCTGAGTCACTAGGGAAGCCTCCTGTCAAAAGGAGATCTCTCAGTTGCCATTTTATTTTACTTTTCTCTTTTTGCATAGCAAGTTGGCCCTTATTTAGCCCCAAGGCCTTAAGAAACTGAGTAAGCAATAAGTATTTACATTGAAAAAGGATTGAGAAAATACATATTTTATTACACAAGTTGAAGCTGGATGTCTTAGCAGGAGCATCATTCAAACACTGATGAAGCATAAAAACAAAGCTCACACTGTTCACTAAATATAACTCTTTTGAGTCATTGATTTTTAAATCTGCTTGAAATGATATGGAAATACGTTAGTCTAAAAACAATAATTTGCAACTGAAATCTCAGTAATAAAGATCACTTGATCACTTGTGTGTATAATTGGGAGTTCATACTTTATCTTGAGGATGTTATTAACTCATTTCACAGGATTTTGCATACCTAGGCTAAATTTCCAGAGACAACATAGGAAAACCCAAAGGAAATGGAGCTAGGAGACATTTTTCTAGTCTCTATATTTAACCTATTGTTTGAATGTAATCAAGACATATCACTTCTTTGGTATTAAGTGTTCTCTATACAGTAAATTTTTGTACCACGTTGACTTTTTTATATTATGAAAAAAATGATATTTAAACAATAATAAATTCACAATGCTTATACTTCTGAAAGTCATGTTTTATATTGTTTTGCTAATTCTGAAAAAGAGATCTTTCTGGGGTCAGAAGATCTCAAGTCTTATGTAATTGCTCATAAAACGAGCAATTGCAAGGTAGAAATTACATAGCATTATTTAATATCATTCTTTTTTCCTGAAGTATACTTTAATGCTCTTAATAAAAACAAAGAATCAAATTTGAATGTAAATAATGGTGAAGATTATTCATTATAATATCCTCCCTATAGGATCTATCATGATGGTGGGCACATAGTAAGAAATTGCTTCAAGTTCTAAGGTGCAGACAAAGTTAGAAATTTTGGGGTTATTGAAAATATAACTTAGTATCCAGAAGTTTTTGTATCCTAACAAGATTTCAGCCACAAGAATAATGATGGAAAAGTTCATTTAGATATACTTAAGATAAATAATATAGAGCCAAGAGTAGGTTTCAAAGTGTTTGAAATTATGAAAATTGTAAGTGAACTACAGGATTACCTAGCTGACTTAAGGTACCTTGGGCTTTTACATGCATTACCTGGTAATAAGGAGGTATGTGATATTTCCTAATGAAGTTATCTTCAAATAGGGAAAAAAAATGAATAGAGCTACTTCCTCACGGGAGGTACTGCTACTGATCTATGTATACCTAAGGGTTAATCTATTCATGGCTCAGATAGTTCTATCTAAGAAAGGTACCATGTAAATTCTTGTTAGTCAGCCATTTACAGATACCCCCCCTTTAGAGTGTTCAGAGGAAATTCTTAATTAACTTTGAAACCATTAACTTAATCATTTTTCAAAACCCAGAATAGTGCATCAATATCCTGACAAGTTGGGGCTTCTCTGGTAGCTCAGCTGGTAAAGAATCTGCCTGCAATACACGAGACCTGAGTTCGATTCCTGGGTCAGGAAGACCCCCTGGAGAAGGGATAGGCTACCCACTCTAGTATTCTTTGGCTTCCCTGGTGGTTCAGATGGTAAAGAATCCTCCTGCAATGTGGGAGTTCTAGGTTCGATCCCTTAACTTAATCCTTTCTCAAAACCTAGAATATTAAATCAGTATTCTGATATATTGAAGTGTGAAGTATTAGTCACTCAGTCATGTCCAACTCTTTGCCACCCCAGGGACTGTAGCCCACCCGGTTGCTCTGTCCATGGGATTCTCCAGGCAAGAATACTGGAGGGGGTTGCCATTTTTTTCTGCAGGGGATCTTCCTGACTCAGGGATTGAACATGGGTCTCCTGCATTGCAGGCAGATTCTTTACCATTTGAGCTACCTGGGATTCCCTCTGATATGTTAGACCTACTTAGAATAAACTTTAAGACTTGCATTGCTACTTGTATTTATGTGAAATAATCCAAGACTGGATACTAGAAATTATCTTTCTTTCATCTTCCTTTCTAAGCACTAGCCTTTCCCCACACCTCTACTTTCTTTTTTTTTTTTTTTTTTTATTTATTTTTTTTTTATAAATTTATTTATTTTAGTTGGGGGCTAATTACTTTACAATATTGTAATAGTTTTTGCCATACATTGACATGAATCAGCCATGGGTTTACATGTGTTCCCCTTCCTGGACCCCCCACCCACCTCCCTCCCCATCCTTCTGGATCATCCCATTGCCCCGGCCCTGAGCCCTTGTCACATGCATCGAACATGGAATGGTGTTCTGTTTCACATATGATAATATACATGTTTCAATGCTATTCTCCCAGAACGTCCCACCCTCACCTCTACTTTCTTATATTACTTCTGTGTACATTTCAAAATTCTGTCTTTTCACTCAAGATACCACTCAAACATGTGTATTCCTGAAATGTAAATTCATGTTATCTCCTGCCAAGTTTAGATTTCAAATTAAGTTGCGTGAGGCCCATAATGGTTTGGCCTCCTCCAGCCAGTATTTGACAAGAATTCATATCTGCTTTCTTCCCTGGTGGCTCAGACGGTAAAGCTGCTGCTAAGTCGCTTCAGTCGTGTCCAACTCTGTGAGACCCCATAGACAGCAGCCCATCAGGCTCCGCCGTCCCTGGGATTCTCCAGGCAAGAACACTGGAGTGGGTTGCCATTTCCTTCTCCAATCCATGAAAGTGAAAATTGAAAGTGAAGTCGCTCAGTCGTGTCCGACTCTTCGCCACCCCATGGACTGCAGGCTACCAGGCTACTCTGTCCATGGGATTGTCCAGGCAAGAGTACTGGAGTGGGGTGCCATGTCTACAATTTGGGAGACCTGGGTTCGATGCCTGGGTCAAGAAGATTCCCTAGAGAAGGAAATTGCAACCCACTCCCATACTACTGCCTGGAAAATCCCATGGACGGAGGAGCCTGGTAGGCTACCCTCCATGGGGTCGCAAAGAGTTGGACACAACTGAGCAACTTCACTTTCACTTTTCTTTCAATGTATCCCCCTTTTTAAAATGTTTTATCTTATATTGGAGTGCAGCTGATTAACAATGTGATAGTTTTCAGTGGACAACAAAGGGACTCAGCCATACATATACATGTATCCATTCTTCCCCAAACTTCCCTCCTCTCCAGGCTGCCACATAATGTTGAGCAGAGTTTCCTGTGCTATGGACGAGATCTTGTTGGTTATTCACTTTAAATATAACAGTATCATCCCAAACTCCCTAACTACCTCTTACTCCTATTTTTCCCTGGTTGGCAACCATAAGTTTGTTCTCTGTAAATCTGTTTTGTAAATAAGTTCATTAGTCTCATTTCATTTTAAATTCTGCATAGAAGGGATGTTATTCAATATTTTTAGGATACATAAAATATATCCTTTTAACAGATTTTTAAAAAATTGTTTAGCCTGTCCTGAGCTTTGTTTATGGCTGTAGACAAATAGGTGAAACTTGGCAAAGAATAATCGTCTACAGTGATCTTCACCATAAGGACAGCTGCCTCTCCTTATTGGTCCAATTCTTTCCTTTTAAAAAAATTCAAAAGAAGAAATATACTTATGACCATTAGCCTATTTGAGCTCTACCTTCGAACAGCTTCATTATAGTGTCATTTTTACACTTTGAAAAAACAGTGATTCATTAAAGAAGAGTTTCCCAAGATATGTATGATAAGCTCATGAAAGAAATTCCTATTCCAGAATTAGTTCATTAAATGATTCTTTTAATCAGACTGATTCTTGATGCAAAAGACAGAAACTCCTCTCTTAAATTCATCTGGCAAAGATGCAGTCTTTAAACATATGAAATATCAACAGATTAATTTTGAGCACTACATGAAAACGATTTTTAATTCTCTTACAATGAAGGCTCTTTTAGAAATGTTAGCATTTACTTCGTTTTGTAGATTTTAGAGTAATTTCTATCAGGAATGTATAGTTTGGTGACAGTAGCAACTGAAGATTTGATTATTAGTAAGACAAACAGAGGTTAAGTTGACATATGAGCCAGTCTAGGTTTCCAGAAAGAGTAGTGTGTGGTTCCTGAACTAATAGTTATTAATCATAGGATTTTTTTAACTTCTATGTTTAATGGCTTAATATTATGCTATTCATCTTCATAATGCTATCAGGCAGATAGCATAGATCCTTTAGAGGTAGATTTATACTTCTAGTTAAAATAATCTAAGGAAGGCTTTTTTGATTCATTTTAATTTAACCTCACCTACAATTACTATTTTATTTAAATAATAGCTCTTCAGCAAATGAAAATATATTTGTTTTAATTTTAAATAAAAGAAATGGTCTGTTTATTAACAAGATAATTATTAAAATGAGATAATTTTTTAAATACCTTTATAAAATTCTTAGAAAATTTTCTTCAGTTTTTATTTAGAGTTAAGCTCTGAGAACTAACTCAATCCAACTGTATTACTCTACTAAGGCTACCATAAAAAAAAAAAATCACAGATTGGGAGGCTTCAAAAACAAAAGTTAATTTTCTCATGGTTCTGGATGCTGGAAGTTCAATATCTAGGTGTTGGCATGTTTGGTTTCTCTTGAGGCTCTCATATTGGCTTGCAGATGATCACATTCTCAATGTGTCTACCACAGTCTTGTCTCTGTAGGTGAGCATCCCTGGAGTTTCTTTTTCTCTGCATTAAGACATCAGATTAAGGACCCACACTTACTACCTCATTTAACCTTAATAACCTCCTTTAAGTCCCTGTCTCCAAGATTAGGGGTTATAGCTTCAACAAAATTAGTTGGAAGGGGATACAATTTACTCCACAACACTGAGAATTTCTAAGAAATTATTTCAAAGAAAATGGAGTTGAAATCGGTTGGAGTTAGTAGAAATTTTATAACTAATCCTAGGAATCCGAGTTGATTCCCTAAGTAAAAAAATAATCATCCTGTTGACCTAAAATAAATAGCCTGCCAGTTATTTCTACAGCATGAAATGGATTTATCCAGGATGAGCATCGAATTGCAATCCAGGGTCTTCAGTCATGGCAATGGAGAAGGAAATGACAGTATTCTTGCCTGGGTAATCCCACGGACAGAAGAGCCTGACGGGCTACAGTCCATGGGGTTAAAAAGAGTCAGACACGGCTCAGCGACCAAACAGACACAAATCATGGCAAGTCACATGCGAGTCACCCACAAAAAATGGAGAAGTGGCTTTTTTTATAGTGCTGGAAAGGAGGTTGGGAGGGCTATAGTAAACAGAGTCCATGGTTTTCACTGGCTGAGTTATGACAGTCTCTTATTGGCTGAACTTTTGCCAAGAAAAAAGAGGAAGTCTTTCTTCTTCCCGTTAGATTTTGCTATAGTTGTAGGGTGTGAGAGCTCCAGTTTCTGTCCTTCTGACTCTATTTTAACTGAGGCTTCTGTTTATTAATTTCTATACTTCCCTTTTTTTTGAGCAAGGTCTTTCTCTAAAAGCATGGCTGGTTAAGAGTCAGATTTTTCCAGTTTCAGTGGCTTTTTGTCCCTCAATGCCAGGAAGAATCTTTCCCAAGTGTAGTATTCCTTGTCAAAGGGAAAATGCATGGATCTTTTGAGATCATATTTAAGTAAAAAGGAGTGGTAGAAGGGAGAGCTCTCATGTAATTTTTATTTAAAGCCCGTTTGTTTTCAAGATCATCGTCACCTAATCAAAGGTTTGGCAGATGAACTTCTAAAAGGCCTGGTCTGGCTATCTCAGGAAAGTTGTCTCATCAGATGTCGTTTCCTTCAATTCCGGGAAATCTTTTCTTCCAATTAACCAGATGATATGCCTGTCAGTCAGGACTTGGTGTGTCATATGAATCCAAGAGTCTGTTCCTTAAAGTTTGGCAGTACCATGGTTGGTTAGCAGTACCTGATAGGGGTCTTTCCAATGAGGTTGAAGAGAAACTTCTGTAGGTATCTTTTCCAATCGGTAAAATTTCCAGTTTTCAAAGTATTATACTTAAGATCTTCATTTCCTGAGAGTGTACTGTGAAAAGATTGCTGTACCAAAACACGATTTTTTTTAAAAAAAAAAATAGAAGCTATCAGACTTTTGTAATATTGGAGTATATTTCCTTTTATCAGTTGTGGGTCAGAAGAGACAGGAGTCAAGGGCATGGGAGTCCTTTGGCTATCACAAAGGGTGAAAGTTTATGAGTTCCAAAAGAGTGGATCTAAGATATAGAAAAACCAATTGCAATGCTTTTGGCCAAGGTATTTGGAGGACCTCACATACTTTGCTAATTGAGTTGCAATAGAGACACTAGTGCATTCAACTAAACCAGAGGGTTAAGGGTATTAAATGCAGTGGAAATGTTGCAAAACCGGTCAAATACACAGACTTGTTAGAGTAACTGATCAGTAAAATGGATTCCTGGATCATTATGAAATTTGAGAGGAGTCTCTGGGTAGGGATAATTTTTTTTCAATATGACTTTGCTACAGGCTTCATTCCAGTGTAAAAACATGCAGACCCTGATTAAAACTTATTTATATCCATAAGACAGAGTAAGTTGCATGAAATCCACTTACCAGACCTCAAATGACCCATTAGGAAGTTTAAAATGTTCAGAAGCAATATGGACAGGCTACCCTGGGTTGTATTTTGGACAGTGGGACAAATGAGGTGAGCACTTTTTGTAGCCTTGATAATGTTTCCCCATTCATTGATTCATGAATGCTATTATTTTGTCAGTAAACCAATGTTTTAATGCATGTTCAATGGTGAGGAGTGAAAATTTGAGAGTCTACAGAAAGACTGGGTTGTAATTTGATCCAAGCCAGAGCCTTCTCTTTTTATCAAACCAACAATTGTTGAATTTTCATTCTGTTTTTTCCTTTTCTGAAGCCAATTGTTGGGCTTTTCTAGCCAGTTTATAACTTATCATTTGGGAAAATATCACTTTTGACCATGATAGCAGTTTGGCTACCATTGGTTCCTTTAAGGAAAGCAGCCCTTATGAAAATGTCAGCAGGGTGATTTCCTCTAACTTCCGGACAGTCAAGTTTAGAATTCCCTGGAATCTTAGTAATAGCTAAAGCAACAAGTAAAAATATTGCAACAGTAATTTCTGAACATAAGGAACATTTTTTGTTTTATTTTTTCTGGAAGTAAAGAAGTCACATTGCTTACACAACATTCCAAAATCATGAGCTACTCTGAAAGCATATCTACTCTCAGTATAAATATTGACAAATTTGCCCTTGGCTAAAGTACAAGCCCTTGTAAGAGCGTATGATTCAGTCTGTTAGGCTCAAGTAGACGTAGGTGAAGATGCTGCCTCAACAGTACCAAAATGTGTTCCAGCAGCGTACTCTGTAAAATGTTTTCCATTGTCACCATTTAAATAAGAATCACCGGTGAACCATGAGAATTCAGTGTTACTTAAGGGAATTTCCTGCAGGTCATCATGAAAAGTCAGGAGGTGATCCATCCGGATTAGGCAGTTGTGAGGGATTTTGTCAGTGGCAGAGGGGAGAAGAGTAGCAAGGTTAAGATTACTGCAACATGAGAGAATTATGTGAGGAGTAGTTTAAGAAAAGATTTCATAAGAGATGAGCTGACTAGTGGAGAAATGTTAAGTATGATGGGAATTCAGGAGAGCCACAATAGCATGAGATACAAAAATGGTTAGGGAGAAATCCCACAACAATGTTCTCAGTAGCCTTAACCAAAAAGGCCGTGGTAGTAATGGCTTAAAGGCAAGAAGTGTATCCTAATGCCACTGGGTCTAGTTGCTGGCTATAGTATCCTATGGGTAAATGGTGGTTCCTATGTTTTTGAGTGACCACTCCAAGGACATTTGCTTCCTTTTCATATGCAAAAAGAAAAAAAGGAATCTGATCATTGAGATGCCCTAGAGCAAGTGAGTTCATCAGACTCTTCTTTATGGTCTTAAAGATTGTATCATCCAGTTTTTAACCACAAAATTGGGTCAAGGTTGCTGTTGTTGAATAAAGCATACAGAGGTTTGGGCATAAGAGAGAAATTTATAATCCAATTTTGGCAATAACTAACCTGAAAAAACCTTGCAGTTGGTGCTTTGTTTTATGCAAGTTCCCCACAAAAATGGAGAGGAGATCTCTTTTATAGAGGAGGAAAGGAAGTTGGGAGAACTATAGTAAATGAATGGTCCATGGCTTTTCATTGGCTAAGTTGTGATAGTTTCTTGTTGGCTGAGCCAAGAAAGAAGATAAAGTCTTTCTTCTTCCTCTTGAGCTTTACTATCATTTTAGGGCATGAGAGCTCTCCTTTCTGGCCTCCCGGCTCTATTTTAATTGAGATTCTATTTATTAATTTTTACAGTTGATCTTTTCTATATAGCAGTAACTTTCCAATTTAAATTGTTATGTAACAGCTTCTTACATATCAGCCCTTCAATAAGAACTTTCAGCCAACATTTTATGAACTATTCATAATTAGAAACTCTTTCATGGCTGAATGTCAAGTTAATGTCAGAAACACTGCTAGTTTCCTGTCATAGACACTATTAGATATGACAGAAGCTTATAAAAATATTTTTACATTAATAAGTTTACTTTTGAAATCTATACTCTTCCTCAGATTCTTCAGAAGGATTTCTCTTTCTCTTGTGATTCAATATTTTTAAAGCTATCCCTTTTTTTAAAAAATTTATTTTATTTTGTCAGCTCATCATAGCCTGAAGTTAGATCTGCTTG
Source organism: Giraffa tippelskirchi (assembly GCF_054371585.1). NCBI lineage: Eukaryota > Metazoa > Chordata > Mammalia > Artiodactyla > Giraffidae > Giraffa > Giraffa tippelskirchi. The sequence continues at coordinate 71,812,348 of NC_137277.1, forward strand.
CCAAAAGACATCTTGAGAATTTCCCTTGTTTATGCTCACTGTTTTCTAGGGCTTCATCAAACCTGCTGTCATGTCAAAGTTTAAAGGCAAGCAGATGAACATAACTTTTAGTCAAGTCTCAATATTTAGAAAACATTTATCTAGATTTTTCTAGTGTGGAATTGCCTCATGTGTTATATCCAATCATCTGGAACTCTCACCCTTTGACCAATAGAATGCATAAAAACCTCTTCACCAGGGTTCTTGCCACTTCCTCCTTCCCCATGGGGCTGGACTTGTGAGATTAACCCTTAACCATAGAGAATATTGAGATAGCACCAGTGTCTACTCCTAACCAAATCAATCAATCAACAAAATGTATTTCTTGTTTTCTGGGAAATAAAATTTCTGGATGAATGGGGGAAGTACAAAAAGAATATACATATTTCTCACATTGTTTTGTTTTAAAAACTAAAACACCTATAGTTAGTAACTGAACTCTGATCTCCTGCGTTGCAGGCAGATTCTTTACCATCTGAGTCACAAAGGCCCTTGTGCATAGGTTACCATTTAAATGCCATTTTAAACCAAGATTCACATGTGCGCTTTGAGTTTAGACATTACTTATTCAATTATGATACAATTAATTTTATTATGAAAGAAAAATTATGTTTTTAGTATCCTATAGATCTAGCTGCTAATAATTACGATCTCTTTTAGTGCAAAGTAGATTTTAAATTAGTTCATTATGACATGCTGCTGCCTATATTACTATGTGAGCAGTGAGTTTAAAATGTGGTCATCTATTTATAACTTTAATTTTTAAGTTACTTTTATATTTAGGAGTGCTTCCCTGATAGCTCAGTTGCCTGCAATGCAAGAGACCCCAGTTTGATTCCTGTCTCAGGAACATCCACTGGAGAAGGGATAGGCTACTGACTCCAGTATGCTTGGGTTTCCCTTGTGGCTCAGCTGGTAAAGAATCTGCCTGCAATGTGGGATACCCGGGTTTAACCTGGGTTATATCCCTGGGTTTGGAAGATATCCTGGAGAAGGAAAAGTCTACCCACTCCAGTATTCTCGCATGGAGAATTCCATGGACTGACAGTCTGTGGGGTCACAAAGAGTAGGACATGACTGAGTGACTTTCACTTTATATTTAGGAATGAAATATTATTGACTGATATTGAGGAATTCAAATACATCCTAGTATAACAGTATGCTAATTAACCTCAGGCAGCTACACTTATACAACTTTCCAGACCTGTGACCCTAATAAAACACAGTAAAAAAAAAGAACTTTGTTCCCATAAATGAAATTTTGCATAAATAAAATATTTGCTATGCTGATGTCCCTGTTTAGATATGGTGCTTCCCATTTCTCTTACTGTGTGAAAATTAAAGATATTCAATATTAAATATATCATAATAATAAGCCACATTTTTTGAGTCAACACTAATATGTCAGTAAATGTTAGCTCACTACATACTAACACATCAGCCCTAAATAGGATATAATTATTCACATTTTATGTAAGATATCAAAGTTAGAGGGAAAAAATGATTTGCCTAAGTTGCATAGGTGCATAGTGTCAGTTTACATCAGAGCACAAAGAAATACGTCATCAATCTGTGACTAACTCTATAATAAGAGTCTTTTTCACTTTCCCGAAGATGTAAATTTGAGAAAGCAAATCTGGTTTGCCTTCTCTGGTATTTTGTATCTTGTGTGTTCATGCTCAGTTGGAATGTAGTCATCGAGGCTCCTCTGTCTATGGAATTTTACCAGCAAGAATACTGGAGTGGGTTGCCATTTCTGACTCCAAGGTATCTTTCTGAGTCCAAGGACAGAACTCATGTCTCTTGCATCTGCTGCATTGGCAGGCAGATTCTTTATCATTGTGCAACCTGGGAAGCTCATTTTATTAATATATCTATTGAGACATAAATCACAGTTTTTTGTGTCAACTCAGGTGCTGTCAACACCCAAGTTTTCCCTTTGATAAAGATTATTTTAAGGTCAAGAAAAAGAAATGCAAGAAGGTAAAGTGGTTGTATGAGGAGGCCTTACAAATAGCTGAGAAAAGAAGAGAAGCAAAAGACAAGGGAGAAAGGGAAAGATATACCCAACTGAATGCAGAGTTGCAGAGAATAGCAAGGAGAGATAAGAAAACCTTCTTAGGTGAATGAAACAAAGAGGAAAACAATAGAATGGGAAAGATTAGAAATCTGTTCAAAAAAATTGGAGATATCAAGGGAATATTTCATGAAAGGATAGGCATGATAAAGGACAGAAATGGTAAGGGCCTAGCAGAAGCACAAGGGACTAAGAAAAGGTGGCAAGACTACAGAGGAGAATTACCCAAAAAAGTCTTAATGACATGGATAACCACAGTAGTGTGGTTACTCACCTAGAGCCAAACATCCTGGAGTGTGAAACCAAGTGGCTCTTAGGAACATAGCTGTGGAGGTGATGGAATTCCAGTTGAGCTATTTCAAATCTTAAAATATGACGTCTGCACTCATTATGTCAGCAAATTTGGAAAACTCAGCTATGGCCACAGGACTGGAAAGGCCAGTTTTCATTCCAGTCCTATAGAAGGGCAATGCCAAAGAATGTCTAAACTACTGTACAATTGCACTTATTTCAAATGCTAACAAAGTTATTCTCAAAATCCTTCAAACCTGGCTTCAACACTACTTGAACCAAGAACATCCAGATGTATAAGCTGGACTTAGAAAAGGCAGAAAAACCAGAGATCAAGTTGCCAACACTCTCTGGATCATAGAGAAAGCAAGGGAATTCCAAAAATATCTACTTCTACTTCATTGACTTTGCTAAAGCCTTTGACTGTATGGATCACAAAAACCTGTGGAAAATTGTTAAAGAGATGGGAATACCAGACCACTTACCTGCCTCCTGAGAAACCTGTATGCAGGTCATGAAGCAACAGTTAGAACGGGACATGTAAAAACGGGCTGGTTATAAATTTGGAAAGGAGTACAGTTGTTTATTGTCACCCTGCTTATTTAGCTTATAAGCAGAGTACATCATGTGATATATCAGACTGGATAAATTACAAGCTGGAATCAAGACTGCCAGGAGAAAAATCAATAATCATCTTCAGATATGTAGATGATACCACCGTAATGGCAGAAAGTGAAGAGTAACTATAGAGCCTCTTGATGAGGGTGAAAGAGGAGAGTGAAAAAACTGGCTTAAAACTCAACATTCAAAAAATGAAGATCATGGCATCTGGTCCCATCATTTCATGGCAAATAGATGGGGAAATTTTTGAAACAGTGACTTTAATGTGACAGACCATAATGAAGGCTGAGCACTGAAGAATTCATGCTTTCAAGTTCTGGTGTTGGAGAAGACTCTTGAGAGTCCCTTGAATAAAAAGAGATTAAAGCAGTCAATGCTAAAGAAATCAACCCTGAATATTCATTGGAAGGACTGATGTTGAAGCTGAAGCGCCAATATTTTGGCCACCTGAGCCTGGTGTACTACAGTCCATTGGATGGCAAAGAGTTGGGCATAACTTAGGGACTCAACAACAACAATAATTATTAATACTTAGGAGAGTTCTTCTTCCTATAAGGAAAAATGATTTTCATTATATGCTGAAAACTTAGTCTGCTCCAAACTGTTCTCTTGGTATGTGAATAACAATGTCTTAAATAATATTGTAGTTCTATAACATTCTCTTGATTTCCTCATATTGGAGGGGGAGATAATATTTAATTAACTGATAAAAAGTATGATATAAAAACTATGCTAGAGCTGCCATCAGCTAAATAGCAATTACCCTAAAAAGTTTAAGATACTAAGGCTGACAGTAATCACATATAATAGCATACAATGTCAAGGAAAACAGAATGAGTGTTTTAGTTCAGTTCAGTTCAGTCTCACAGTCATGTCTGACTCTTTGTGACCCCATGGGCTGCAGCACACCAGGCCTCCCTGTCCATCACCAACTCCTGGAGTTTGCTCAAACTCAAGTCCATTGAGTTGGTGATGCCATGCAACCATCTCATCCTCTGTAGTCCCCTTCTCCTCCCACCTTCAATCTTTGCCAGCATCATGATCTTTTCAAATGAGTCAGCTATTCGCATCAGGTGGACAAAGCATTGGAGTTTCAGCTTCAACATCAGTCCGTCCAATGAATACCCAGGACTGATCTCCTTTAGGATGGACTGGTTGGATCTCCTTGCAGTCCAAGGGGCTCTCAAGAGTCTTCTCCAACAACACAGTTCAAAAGCATCAATTCTTCAGCGCTCAGCTTTCTTTATAGTCCAGCTCTCACATCCATACATGACTACTGGAAAAACCATAGCCTCGACTAGACGGACCTTTGTTGACAAAGTAATGTCTCTGCTTTTTAATATGCTTTCTAGGTTGGTCATAACTTTCCTTCCAAGGAGCAAGCATCTTTTAATTTCATGGCTGCAGTCACCATCTGCAGGGATTTTGGAGCCCCCCAAAATACAGTCTGTCACTGTTTCCATTGTTTCCCCATCTATTTGCCATGAAGTAATGGGACTGGATGCCATGATCTTAGTTTTCGGAATGTTGAGTCTTAAGCCAAATTTTTCACTCTCCTCTTTCATTTTCATCAAGAGGCTTTTTAGTTCTTCTTCACTTTCTGTCATAAGGATGGTGTCATCTGCATATCTGAGGTTATTGATATTTCTCCCAGCAATCTTGATTCCAGCTTGTGCTTCCTGCAGCCCAGCTTTTCTCATGATGTACTCTGCATATAAGGTAAATAAGCAGGGTGACAATATATAGCCTTGACGTATTCCTTTCCTGATTTGGATCCTGTCTGTTGTTCCATGTCCAGTTCTAACTGTTGCTTCCTGACCTGCATACAGATTTCTCAAGAGGCAGGTCAGGTGGTCTGATATTCCCATCTCTTTCAGAATTTTCCACAGTTTATTGTGATCCACACAGTCAGAGGGTTTGGCACAGTCAGTAAAACAGAAGTAGATGTTTTTCTGGAACTCACTCTGGCTTTTTGGATGATCCAATGGATGTTGGCAATTTGATCTCTGGTTTCTCTACCTTTCTAAATCCCCAGCTTGAACATCTGGAAGTTCATGGTTCACATATTGCTGAAGCCTGGCTTGAAGAATTTTGAGCATTACTTTGCTAGCATGTAAGATGAGTGCAACTGTGCAGTAGTTTGAGCATTCTTTGGCATTGCCTCTCTTTGGGATTGGAATGAAAACTGACCTTTTCCAGTCCTGTGGCCACTGCTGAGTTTTCCAGATTTGCTGGCATATTGAGTGCAGCACTTTCACAGCATCATCTTTCAGGATTTGAAATAGTTCAATTGGAATTCCATCACCTCCACTAGCTTTGTTCATAGTGATGCTTCCTAAGGCCCACTTGACTTCACATTCCAGGATGTCTGGCTCTAGGTGAGTGATCACACCATCATGATTATCTGGGTCATGAAGATATTTTTTGTATAGTTCTTCTGTGTATTGTTGCTATCTTCTTATCTTCTGCTTCTGTTAGGTCCATCCCATTTCTGCCCTTTATTGAGCCCATCTTTGCATGAAATGTTCCCTTGGTATCTCTAATTTTCTTGAGATCTTAGTCTTTCACATTCTATTGTTTTCCTCTATTTCTTTGCACTGATCACTGAGAAAGGCTTTCTTATTTCTCTTTGCTCTTCTTTGGAACTCTGCATTCAGATGGCTATGTCTTTCCTTTTCTCCTTTGCTTCCCTTCTTTCTGTAGCTATTTGTAAGGCCTCCTCACACAACCATTTTACCTTTTTGCATTTCTTTTTCTTGTGGATGGTCTTGATCACTGCCTCCTGTACAGTGTCAGGAACCTCTGTCCATAGTTCTTCAGGCACTCTATCAGAGCTAATCACTTGAATCTCTTTGTCACTTCCACTGTATAATCATAATGGATTTGATTTAGGTCATACCTGAATGGACTAGTGTTTTTCCCTACTTTCTTCAATTTAAGTCTGAATTTGACCATAAAGAGTTAATGATCTGAGCCACAGGCAGCTCCCATCTTGTTTTTGCTGACTCGATAGAACTTCTCCATCTTTGGCTGCAAAGAATATAATCAATCTGACTCTGGTATTGACTATCTGGTGATGTCCATGTGTAAAGTCCTCTTGTGCTGTTGGATTCCGGGTGTTTGACCAGTGAGTTCTCTTGGCAAAGCAATATTAGCCTTTGCCCTGTTTCATTCTGTACTCCAAGGCAAAACTTCTTTAAATTTCAAAATCTATTTAAAAGTCAAAGTTCTGAGAGGTAAATACTGTGCCTATTTGATATTCCTGCTTTTCTCTGTCTTTAAAAAAATATTTTTGCACTTGTTCCTTCCCCTTTTGAAATAGTCTCTCTCTCTCTCTCTCATTCTCTCTCTGACAGATGCTTAGATCACAATATCTCCTTTATTGTTCCTGAGGAATATCCTGACACTACTAAGGTTTTTTCCAAAATGAAAACAAATAAGTTTGTAAAGCTGATCCAATGGAGGAGAAGAGGGGGGAAGAAAAAAGACTTCAGTGTTGTAAACATTTTCCCAGAGATTTCAAGGCTATTATCCATCATTATTTGATAAACAGAGTCAATTAAAAGCATTCACATGTAAAACTTCCCTTTACAAAGAGCTCACAGTATTGCTACAGTCCTGGGAGAAAACTAGGAGGAGACAAAAAGGGAAGAAAGGAAAAGACTAGACCTCTAACCAAGAGGAATGGTAAACATTTTGTGTGTTCTGAATTAATTTATTTGTGCTTTCTTGAAAAAGTAATTGCTACTTAATTTTTAGGAAAAAGCAAGTTCTATATTTCCATAAAATGTTGTTTAATTATGAACTACGCAGAGCATGAAGTAACAGAGAATAGAGTAAAAATGGTAAAGAAAAACCTGCATTTGTAAATATTTTTTTTCTTGGTCACACTCTTGTTTAGCTGTAACTGGAGAAGTACAATCATTTCACTCAACTCTGCAATGATTAAATTATTATTATTTTTTTTTATAAAATATTCTTGGTAGCTTTTCTGAGATGGGAGGATTTGTATACAAATTACAATAAAATTGAAAATCTGTTCTGGATCAGCACAAAAGAAAAAAAAAAAAACCTGCTGAAGGGAGGTTTAAAATTTTCACTTGTACAGGACATAGGCTCCAGTGCAAGATCATAGTGAATTCATTGATTTACTTCATTTAGTAGGTATTTAGGCTTCCATATCATCCTACCTTTTAAAAAGAAAGATATATAGTATGTAATATAATTTTATGGATATCACATGGGCATCTTTGAGTTTTATTCCTAGGTTGTCTATTTCTTAATTGTTTTAAATAAACTTTAATGTATACTGTCATGCTTCTTAAAAGTGTTGCCTTATTTATTAAGGCATTGGGAAGAGAAAAAAAAATTCACTGAAGTTTTTTAGCGAGTTTTAAAAAATCTACACACTGTAGATTTTTACAGCTAAAAATCAAAATCTAAAAATAAGTTTTGTAAGCATATATATGTATGTGTATATATATATATATATATATATATATATATCAATATAGTATCAAATCTCAAAATAGCATTATTTTGCAAACTGTAATATTTTGTTGTATGCTTATAAAAACTAGTGAGGAAAATTTTCCTTTAGTTTAGCTTTCAATACTTAATGGATTTGCAGTAATACAGCATTACTGAGATATAAAAACTATAGCATTGCCCCTCAGAAAAACAGAATTAAACACAAAGTACCTTAAAAATCTAGTGTAATACTCTTACTTTACAGATTAAAAAAAAAAAAAAAAACTGAGACTACCAAAGATAAAAGATTTTGTTCAAAATATATACAGATTGTTTAGTGACAGAAACCAAGACAACATGTAGAGGTGAAAATCCTAGTCATCGTATTGCACTATGCACAAGAAGCTTTAGGTCACATCTGTTGTTGCTAGAGCCAGCCTAGACTCCTCTTTCTCTGTGATCCCCAGACTGGCCAAAATTAAAACCCTGCATTTATTCAACACTCGACTCAAATCTATTGAAATGCTTTAAATGCAATATTTTACCTAAACATATGCTTAATGCTAAAGAAAACTTTAATATGAAGTAGCATATATGCTCAAACTACTGCACAATTGCAGTCATCTCACATGCTAGTCAAGTAATGCTCAAAATTCTCCAAGCCAGGCTTCAGCAATACGTGAACCATGAACTTCCAGATGTTCATGCTGGATTTAGAAAAGGCAGAGGAATCAGAGATCAAATTGCCAACATTTGCTGGATCATCAAAAAAGCAAGAGAGTTCCAGAAAAATATCTATTTCTGCTTTATTGACTATGCCAAAGCTTTTGACTGTGTGGATCACAATAAACGGTGGAAAATTCTGAAAGAGATGGGAATACCAGACCACCTGACCTGCCTCTTGAGAAATCTGTATGCAGATCAGCAAGCAACAGTTAGAACTGGACATGAAACAACAGACTGGCTCCAAATAGGAAAAGGAGTACTCATGAGAAAAGCTGGGCTGGATAAACCAGAAGCTGGAATCAAGATTACTGGGAGAAATATCAATAACCTCAGATATGCAGATGACACCACCCTTATGGCAGAAAGTGAAGAAGAATTAAAAAGCCTCTTGATGAAAGTGAGAGAGGAGAGTGAAAAAGTTGGCTTAAAGCTCAACATTCAGAAAACTAAGATCATGGCGTCCAGTCCTATCACTTAATGGCAAATAGATGGGGAAACAGTGGAAACTTGGCTGAATTTATTTTGGGGGGCTCAAAAATCATTGCAGATGGTGACTGTAGCCAAGAAATTAAAAGACGCTTATCCTTGCAAGGAAAGTTATGACCAACCTAGATAGCATATTAAAAAGCAGAGACATTACTTTGTCAACAAAGGTCCGTCTAGTCAAGGCTATGGTTTTTCCAGTAGTCATGTATGGATGTGAGAGTAGGACTATAAAGAAAGCTGAGCACCAAAGAATTGATGGTTTTGAACTGTGATGTTGGAGAAGACTCTTGAGAGCCCCTTGGACTGCAAGGAGATCCAACCAGTCCATCCTAATGGAGATCAATCCTGAATATTCATTGGAAGGACTGATGTTGAAGCTGAAACTCCAATACTTTGACCACCTGATGTGAAGAACTGACTCGTTTGAAAAGACCCTGTTGCTGGGAAGGATTGAAGGCGGAGGAGAAGGGGACCACAGAGGGTGCATGGTTGCATGGCATCATCAACTCAATAGACAAGAGTTTAAGTAAACTCCGGGAGTTGGTGATGGACAGGGAGGCCTGGTGTGCTGCAGTCCATGGGGTCACAAAGTATGGGACACAACTGAGCAACTGAACTGAACTGGGCATATATTTATATCTCACTGTGTGTATCTCAGCCTTTAGTTTATGCCCAATGATTTCTCATTCTTTTATTTTTAAATTTAGATTTTTTCTCTTAGCATATAAAAGTCAGCACACTTTTCTAGGATTAACAGGCAAAAATATACTTACTAGCCTTTTGAATATACACTGTTTTAGAATTAAAAGAAATAGTTCATTTGAAAGTGTTCACCACTTGCCCATTTTAATTGCCATATTATCACCCACCAATTTTTAAAAAATTTCTTCAACAGTATGATAGTAAACATTTTTGAACTAGTTGAAGTGCTTTTCTTTATTTGATGAATGAATGAGACAAACTGTTTTAACTAGTCTTATACTCTTCCTAAATACACTTGAATTTTGCTGTGATCAGACTTTATTAATCATTAAAACAATGTTAATCTTTATAATTAGACATATTTGTGATGCATATTTATTTCATTTGTTTATTCATTTGAAAAATGGTTAAGATTACTACACACAAGGCAACGTCCTGGGGACCCAAGGGTTAGCAAAGCAGGGCCCTCAAATGCCTCAAATAGCATTCACATTTGGTGGGAGAAAGTAAGAAAACAGACTGAATTAAGTCTAATGTAGTAGTGTGCTGTAAGAGGGTGGGCCTCTCCAGGGTGGGAACATTAGGGACATAAGGAGTTCAGAGAGGGTTTCTTCAGGATGAGAGAGCCAAAATTAAGCCCTGAAAATACAGTAATTAGATCCTTCATAAAGCATCATTAGCATTATTGCACAAAACAGTTCTATTTTTTTCTCCCAAGAATTCTGCTTTTCTTATATCTGCTGACTGAAAGATATTCCAGTTGATTAGTTAATGTGTGTATTTAATATGTAAATTCCATCACCCCTTCCTTGTGTAGGAAATAAAATGGAAATGCTGTCCTTCTGTCTTCCAGTTTTGGCTTGCTCCCTCTCTGTCTCTCTCCCTCTTTCTCTCCTTCTTTCTCTCTCTCCTATGTAAGAACACACATACACACACACACACACACACACACAAACCAAACCACATCTTTTTTCAAAAGTTATTAGTTGCTTATTTTAAGTACCAAACACAGGGTAAGCAGTGATTACTTTTTATCTTCTTTATCTATTCATCTGTCTATGGACATATAGGTTGCTTCCATGTCCTGGCTATTGAATATAGTGCTGCATGCAATGAACACTGGGGTACATGGGTCTTTTAGAATTGTGGTTTTCTCAAGGTATATGTCCAGTAGTGTGATTGCCGGGTCACATGGTAGATTTGGGCTTCCCTGGTGGCTCAGATGGTAAAGAATCCTCCTGCAATGCAGGAGACCTAGGTTCGATACCTGGGTTGGGAAGAGCCCTTGGAGGCGGGCATAGCAACTCACTCCAGTCTTCTTGACTGGAGAATCACCACAGACAGAGGAGCCTGGCAGCCTATGGTCCATGGGATCACAAAGAGTCGGACACACTGAGTGATGACAGCACATGGTATATTTATTCCTAGCTTTTTTTTTTTTTTTAAGGAATCTCCGTAGTGTTCTCCATAATGGCTGTATCAGTTTACATTCCCACCAACCGTGCAGGAGAGTTTCCCTTTCTCCACATCCTCTCCAGCATTTATTGTTTGGAGATTTTTTTGATGATGGCCCTCTGACTGGTGTGAGGTGATAACTCATTGTAGGTTTTTTTTTGCATTTCTCTAATAGTGATGTTGAGCATCTTTTCATGTGTTTATTGGCCATCTATATATCTTCTTTGAAGAAATGCCTGTTTAGGCCTTTTGCCCATTTTTTTTTTTTTGATTGAGCTGTTTGTTTTTCTGTATTGAGCTCTATGAGCTGCTTATATATTTTAGAGACTAATCTTTGTCAGTTGCTTCATTTGGAATTATTTTCTCCCTTTCTGAGGGTTTTCTTTTCATTTTGTTTATTGTTTCTTTTGCTTTGCAAAAGCTTTTAAGTTTAATTAGGTCCCATTTGTTTATTTTTGTTTTATTTCCATTGCACTAGGAGGTGGGTCATCAAGATCTTGCTGTGAATTATGTCAAAGAATGTACTGCCTATGTTTTCCTCTAAGAGCTTTATGGTTTCTGGCCTTACATTTATGTCTTTAGTCCATTTTGAGTTTATTTTGTGTATGATGAAAATGCTCTAATTTCATTCTTTTATGTGTAGCTGTCCAGTTTTCCCAGCACCACTTACTGAAGAGGCTGTCTTTTCTCCATTGCATATTCTTGCCTCTTAGGTCAAACATAAGGTGCCCATAGGTGCTTGGATTTATCTCTGGGCTTTCTATCTTGTTCCACTGGTCTATATTTCTGTTTTGTGCCAGTACTGTACTGTCTTGATGACTATAGCTTTGTAGTATAATTTGAAGTCAGGAATGTTTATTCCTCCAGCTCCATTAAGTAATGATTACTGTAAGAGACCATAGATACACACACACAAGCAGACTAACAAATAATGTTAAGCTCCCCAATACTTTCTCTTTTTTTCTCCTCCTTTTTCTTATCAATTGTACCCACCATTATACAGAGGTGGAATCCCCATAAGATTTTCTTCACAATAAATATATTTAACAGAAAATTTCAGTTTGAATTGTGATTGTAATATTCTAAACATCTTCATTAGTTAATGAATTTATTTCCAATTTTTAAGTACATATAATTTTCATGAAATACTGAGCTGAATCAAACAATTACATGTAATTTTCATAACATATTAAGAGCTAAATCCAAATATATACAATTTTACAAAACAAATTATTTTTTAGCTTAAAATTATTTTAGATGATGAAGTATTGCATTTATTGTTTCTTTGCCACAAATAAACATATCAACATTTTTCTTTTCTTTTTCTATTTTGGCTGCGGATGGTCTTGAGGTAGTCCAGAATTAAGCGTTGACAATAAGAAGGAAAATGATAAAGTTCCGCTACTTACAGCCCCATATTCACACTATTTTATATTAAAAGGGAACATTATGTTTTAAAACAAAAGTAGTATGATTTAATTAATAAATAATAAATTATTAATTTATTTTATGTTTATATGTCTGTATTAAATTTTATTTGTTTTTGACCACAAAGTAAGCTTAATGAAGAACTGCTGCATTATTTTTCTCCTTCAACTATTTACATATTATATCTTTGCACCATTCTGTCTCCACCTAATAACTCCCTGCTCTTTCCAGATAATATATCTGACACCATCAGTTTTACTTTTTTTTAAATCAAGGAATTAAGAAAATCAAAAACAACAATTGATAATGCAGATGCAGAAATCTTCATAAAGTATGTATTTGTGACAAAGCAAAAAAGGTTTTACCTCCTTAATAATATTGTCCTGGGAATCTAAAGAGGAGACTTGAGTGCCAGTGTTTATTAGTTTCTCAAAAAAAAGTCCCCATTAATATATCTATACATATTTTCATATATGCATGCATACATGCATGCTGTCGCTTCAGTCATGGCCAACTCTTTGCAACCCTATGTACCATAGCCCGCCAGTCTCTTCTGTCCATGGGATTCTCCCGGCAAGAATACTGGAGTGGGTTGCCATGTTATGCCCTACTCCATGGGATATTCCTGACCCAGGGATCGAACCAGCATCTTCTGTGGCTCCTGCATTAGCAGGTGGATTCTTTACTGCTGAGTCGCCAGGGAAGCCCCCTAAAGCCCCCTAAAATAGCGTGCTTCCCTGGGGGCTCAGCGGTAAAGATTATACCTGCAATTCAGAAGACTCAAGTTTGATCTCTGTGTTGGGAAGATCCCCTGGAGGAGGGCATAACATGGCAACCCACTCCAGTCTTCTTGCCTGGGAAATCTCAAGAAGAGAGGAGACTGGTGGGCTGTAGTCCATGGGGTCATGAAAGAGTCGGACACAACTTAGCGACTAAACAAAAACAACAATATGTGTGTGTATATACATGAAATGGCACCTCCTAACAGAGCAAGAGTTAGCAGTGTTATGTAGAGAGCAAAGTAGTAGTTTTCATAAGAAGACATAAATGATTTTGGATATAATATTCATTGTCACTTCCTTTTGGCCATGTTAAATCCCATGACTTTGATGGCCAATAATCTCCTCCTTTACAGAAAGTGGAGAGAGTTGGCATTGTTAAATATTCACGTATAATTTTACCCCAAATTGCAAGTCTTGTCACTGGGATCAATTAAAGCAAACTTTGGCATTCCCTTCTCCTGCGGGGGAGAAGAGAGACCATTACTTTCATAGTACTTATCACTTCCCAGATAGCAATAGGTGATTATGTGGGTTTGGGTTATTACATTTAACCATCACAAGTGAAATGTTATGCTCACCTGAGAACTACAGAAACCAGGTAAAAAAGTGGCTCTTCAAGCTATGTTTCTCTTTTATTTACTTTCCTCTTATTCCTTCTCCTCTTCCTCCTAGTTCTCTTCCTCTTCTCCTTATTGTTATTTTTTTTTTCTTTTCTGAGATTGCTATTTTTATTACTGTGTACAAAGACTTTTGCTGGGGAAACACTTCTCTCTGGAAAGACAGACTCACATAGCACAACAACCTGAGTTGCAGTGTGACAGACGTGCCCCAGCAATGCCTGGGATTCGTTTTGAAGTGACCAAGACAGATTTCAGGATATTATGATTCTTTTCTTTTCCTCCAAAAGAAAAAAAAAAAGAAAGATCAACATACTTGGTACCTAAAGAATCTTTTCATAGGATTAATTTATTTTCTTTAGATTATTTTAACTTTACAAAACAAACATTTATTTTCTGTAGTAATTTTTTTCTCCTTATTTGGAAGAAATTCCTACTTTAGTGGACAGATTTTTCACTTGACTTAAAATGATGACTTTTTTGGTAAATTGTTTCTTCTGTTGTTTCTTCAGGGTATTTTGCATTTTCATGAAGATGCACTGTCTTAAGATTCAGTGAGAGGAGGGATAGTCAGGTTAGAAAAATGCTTTACTGATATTGTTAAGACCTATTACACCATGTCAAGTGTGATAGGGCATTTTTTTTCCCCCTTTAACACATCCTGGTCCAGTTAAGGCTAAGATTCAGAAAAAGTGCTTGGCACAACAATTTAGCAGGAAAGAAAGCTATTTTAAAAGTCTTTTGGGAACATGTTTGTGAAACAGGAAAAAACATACAATTGAGTTGATAATAGCACTTCGTAAAGGTTAGACTCGCTGAAAGGGACTTGCCATAATTTTTCACAGGGAACGTGTTGTTCTTAAGCAGCCGTCTCACTTAAGCATGGCTTAATTCAGCAAGGAGCTTCTTCCTGTGCAACTTCTCTTGCACTGGAAAATCTATTTTTAAATTACAACCCAGATTTAGTCACAGGACTAAATAATTAAAAATAAGTTGTTTGGTATGTGCAACATTACAGCAGTAGTAGAGAGCATCATGGGACAGGGTGCCTAGGAAATGTCTCAAGTCACATATCCAGGTTTCCCCCCACTGATTCCCTACCGACCCTCAAGTTCCTGCAGGCTGGCACCTCTACCCTACTCACACAAGCCTTGCTCTTTTAGGAACCTATGCCTTTGTGTTCCTAGCTCCTAGTCCCTAGAATGCTCTACCTATACTGTCTATAAACACACAGTTTTCCTTTTGAAGGAAAGACTGTCTAAAATTCCACTAGTGTTTGGAATGTGCTCTAATTCAATTCCATATATATCTCTTAGCGTACACTGTCTATTCTCTTCACATTATAGATAGCTTTTCTGGACAAAATGGCACCTTTTGCTGTTCTATTGGGAGAAGGAAATGGCAACCCACTCCAGTATTCTTGCTTAGAGAATCCTGTGGTTGGAGGAGCCTGGCGGGCTGCTGTCCATAGGGCCGCACAGAATCGGACATGACAGAAGCGACTTAGCATGAATGCATGAATTGGAGAAGGAAATGGCAACCCACTCCAGTATTCTTGCCTAGAGAATCTCAGGGACGGAAGAGCCTGGTGGGCTGCTGTCTATGGGGTCGCACAGAGTCAGACACGACTGAAGCGACTTAGCAGCAGCAGCAGCAGCTGTTCTATTATATGATGATGAGTGTGAACATTTTATTTCAAGGCCCTTCCTTACTAACTTTCAGAATTATGTAGACAAATACTCAGGCACTTTCTTTGTCAAAATCTCATCTGGACTCATATATTTTCCCAGCATCTATTTTCCTCTGTTGTATTCCCTATATCCCTTGTTGGAAGCCAGAGACTCATATTAGAATTGAGGGACTTCCTTTAAGGACTTCAATTAGGGACTTCATTAATTACACTCAGCTGAATTCTCATATCTTCATAGATTAAATCTATTTAATATCTCTGACTTATTTATTTATTTATTTAATTTATTTTTTAATAAATTTATTTATTTTAGTTGGGGACTAATTACTTTACAATATTGTAGTGGTTTTTGTCATACATTGACATGAATCAGCCTTGGGTTTACATGTGTTCCCCATCCTGAACCCCCCTCCCACCTCCCTCCCCATCCCATCCCTCTGGGTCATCCCATTGCCCCAGCCCTGAGCATTTGTCTCATGCATCGAACCTGGAATGGTGTTCTGTTTCACATATGATAATATACATGTTTCGATGCTATTCTCTCAGAACGTCCCACCCTCACCTTCTCCCTCAGAGTCCATAAGACTGTTCTATGCATCTGTCTCTTATTCTGTCTCTGGCTTTTAAATATTCCTATCCATGCCCATCATTATTAATCTTAGTTCCAGCCTCCCTGATTCTTTTTTTGCCTCATTTCCTTAGAAGTCATTGCAGTATTCTAATTTGTCTCTTTCTGTAGAGCTGCCCTTGTCACCATTTTTGAATTAATCCTCCTACTTTGTAAAAGGAAAATCTTGACATAGTGTTCTACTGCTTAATTTCTCTACAATTAGCATTATTATTTTTTTGCAGCTGGGTTAGCAAATTTTTAGAAAACACGTCATGACTTCTGAGGTGATGCCCATGGCAGACATCAATGATGCCTCAGGGAAGCTCACTGAGTCGAGATGTAACCCAGTCACTGCTCAGAGCAAGAGTGCCGCCTGCCATCACCAGCAATTAGAGTGGGCACAGAGATGAAAATCTCTAGCTTACAGCATCAGATCAAAACTCTTCAACATGACAGAAGATACCATCTTTAATTTGCATCCCTGTCTTTCAAGAAGGTCTTACCTCTTATATACTTGCATCTGTTTAGTACCTGACACTTTCAAATTATTGAATTAAAAAGAAAAAATAAATGTTTGGCCATGCCATGCAGCATGCAGGATCTTAGTTCTTTAAGCAGGGATGGAATCCATGCTCCCTCCAGTGAAAGGGAAGAGTCTTAAGCCCTGGGCTACCAAGGAAGTCCATCAAATTATAGATTTATTGAAACTCTACTTAAGTGTAAAATTGTGTTTGTTTCTCCCTCAACACATGCATGTAAGTGCACAAACATGCTTCTCCCATGTAAAATGCACCATTCTCTGATCAAACACTAAAAAATATTTATTGACTATCTATACACTTTATTGGGCTTCCCAGGTGATGCAGTGGTAAAGAATCAGTCTGTTAATGAAGGAGATACAGGAGACATGGATTCGATCCCTGGGTTGGGAAGATCCCCTGGAGTAGGAAATGGCAACCCATTCCAGTATTCTTGCCTGGAAAATTCCATGGACAGAGGAGCCTGGCAGGCTACAGTCCATGGAGTTGCAAAGAGTCTGACAGGACTGAGCCACTGAGCGTGCATGCACAATTTATTAACTACTACTATTATTAACTACTAACTAACTACTAACTACTACTATTATTAACTACTACTATTATTCGTTTTCCCCTATAAAATTTTTTACTATCTCAAGATAAAAAATTAAAGCATTTCTGGATCTCTAGCACTTGGCATAGGTTTTGAAATATATATTTCAAACAAAGAAATTTTATATTTCAATAAATGGTTGAATGAATGAATGAGTATATTAAAAATATTAAGACGGAGTTATGTTTAATGGTTGTGAGAAAAAGAATTTTGTAATGGTAAAAATTTCAGTATTATCAACATTCTGTTTGATATTTTAGAAAAGTAATGAAAAAATAGAGTTAATTTAAATAAAGCATGCACTTACCTGGGATACACACACATTGATTTTCTCTTTCCTTCCTTATTCACTCCCCCTTTCTTCTTTCCTTCCTTCTTTCCTTTTTTCCTGTCATGTTTTTTAACCTATTAATAACTTCATAAAAGGGAAATATTTGTGATATAAGAATTTTAACCAGGGTTTATTTCCAGGAGTGAACTATAGTTCAATAATTTTTCTTTTCTTTCTTGCTAATTCTCCTGTATGCTGTTTCTTTTTTGTTATAGCTTATAATAACACAATTAAAACATGCCAAAATGGGATAAAAAAATCTGCATTTTTGTATATAAATTATCAGTTTTTCACTTCTATAAGAAAATGAAAATGTCATGGGATTCTCTACCAATCTCCAGCTCTCAGCTGATTATCTCTGCTTGGCTTCACTTTTAAAACAGGTTTTCTCCATATGATAGAAAGGATGTATGAGTGCATGCATGCATGCTCAGTCATGTCTGATTCTTTGCGACCCCCAGACTGTAGCCCGCCAGGCTCCTCTGTCCATGGGATTTCCCCGGCAAGAATACTGGAGGAATTTCCTTCGCCAAGAAGGATGTATGAGGACAGCCCCATAACAATGTACTATTTGCTTTGCAACTCCAACAGAAAATCTTCCCAGATAACACTAAAATAAATGTCCCAGGGAGAATTTTGATGGTATAGCTTAGACCACATTTCCATGCCTAAATCAATCTAAAACAGAGGATTGTGTTAATCTGACCTCTTTTCAATCACTTCCCACCTCAGCAGGGCAGCCTCACTTCAACCAGAGTGAATAGATTTTCCAGAGGAAAGAGAGGGTCATTTTATCAGGGAAAAAAGAGAAAATGTGCTGGACTGACCATATCAGTAGAGTTCCTATGCTTCCTACATGCTAGTAGGTGCTGTATGCATGTTTGATTTGAGAGAAATTGAAAACGTCAAAAAACAAAAATACCGTAACATTTATGGTGGACTACTATATTAATTTAAATTAAAATTTCAGTAGAATTACGTATTTTCTGATTTTATTGTCTGAGGAAGAAAACATGTTTTCGCATAGAACTTGACTCCTGACTTCATGGAGAAGTAGATATAAAGCTTGGAATCCAAAGAGCTGGAAAGATGTGTTTCACTTCTATGCTCTTGGACAAGCAGTTCTTTCCATATTAAATCGCCTGGAGCAAATGTCCCATTAAGTACAAAGCATTTTTTTAGGTCCTCTCCTACCTTTTACTAATTGGGCTGATATTTGGCCACTTGCCTCTTTCAAATAAAAAGAAGGTGACCAAAATCATCGGAAATGGCTAATTATACCCACAATGGGAAAATAATTCCTGTGAGTAAGTACTTCAGAGTGTAAAATGAAGTCCAAAATTTAATCGTAATATTATCTTTCTTTAATGGTTATTCAACTATTCAACCTGGAATGTTCATTAGATAAGCAAGTAAGCACAGAGTCAATGTTTTTCTTTTTGGTTCCAATACATTGTTAGTAAAGACTGTTACAGTTAACATAAAATTAAAGTCAAATTTGAGAGGTTTTATATCTTGTTTTTAATTGGATTAATGTTATATTCTTTACAATGTGACTGATTATAGTGTGTACAGACAATTTGCTAGAGCAGTATTAGGAAATATGAAGTTATTTATTAACTAGGACATATTTGGGAATAGACTTGTTATTACTCACTTAATTTGATATTTCCATAACTGACTTAATGAAGAATAGAAACATTTCTGCATAATATGAAAAATCAAGATGCTTATGACAATCATCTTGAAATATAGGGTTAATTTTCACCTATAATGCTATTACAATTGTGGCAAATAACTTAAACCTATAATAGCTTAAACAAAATAACTTAAACTTAATTCTATTTCAAACATTTTAATGTAATATAATAATAATAAAAACAGCTAACACTTACTGAGTTGTAAAATGTTTACGTATATTATCTCATTTTATTTTCACAATAGCTTTCTGGTTTAAAACTATTTTGCAAATGAGAAAACTATTCTTATTGAAGTTGTTTAACTTGCAAGTGTGAGGCTGAGTTGGGTTTTAAAATCACAAAGTTTTAAGTCATATTTGAGGCCAGCATAACTACTGCCTCTGCTTGTAACTGATATCACACAGTGTTCCTTGATTATACTAATTATAAATATCAGTTGGGTGTTACTTTATTTCAGTCACTCTCTGGAAAAAGGAAAACTGTATCGTTAGTCAATGGGACAATATTTACAATATATGTTTTCTTAGCATTTGGAGTTTAATAGTTATTATTAAAATAAGTGTTAGACACTCAGTTGTGTCCGTCTCTTCAAAACTACTTTCTAGAGGTTTTTATGAGAGTTTTTGTTGCCTTTTTAAATATTAGATGTGCTTTTATATGCCAAGTAACGCACAGGATTTTGATGAATTAAATGTAATAATCTTTCTTACTCTTTCATTAATTAACTTGTGGAGTATATTGTTGAATCTTTCCTTAACATGTGCTGTAATTTCTGGCACCCTATGATTTTTAAATTTTTACCTAGGTCATTTCTGTTAAGAAAAAAAGAGATAAAAACCCAATGTAGCCAAATTTCAGAAATTGTTGGTTTCCAGTATTAGAAGCATTAAGGCTATTCCAATGATGATGGTAATAAGTTTAGCTTGGCCTAGATGAACTGATCAGGTTCCATTCTGAGAAGTCTGGCAAGAGGGCTTATGAAGTATGTTTGCTTTTCTAATTTCAGTTTTGTGCAGTGCAGAAGAGAGAACCAGACTTTTTTGTAAATGGCCTTTCAAAAGTAATACTGGCTCTTAAAAAGAGGCAGTATATAAAGAGGTGAAATCAAGAGGTGATTTTTGTATTTATTTTTGGCCTAGATACGTTTTCCCTGAATTCTCATATAACAAAAGAAAAAGCATTTAGCCAAGTGGTCCACTTTCCACTGCCTTAGATTCAAAATCACTCTTTTTGGGTAATTGGTAGTAGGAGACCTAGGGAAAGTCTTCCTGAGCCAGGAAAAACAGTGTCAGGAATGACTTTGATTCAAGAATATTTTGGACTTGGGTTACTTTCAACAAAACTGTTCCTATATTAACTATCTTTTAAGATATAAATTTTGAACCTTTATTCAATATTTATCATATCCTACTCCTTTGTTTTACAAATGAGACACCTGGGAAGGTGTGTAACTTGCTCAGACTCATTGACTGACAGTGTACTGCCCAAGGCCCAGCCTTGGCTTCCTGTCTTAAATGTTGCGAAATCATTCCTTTTTAGAATCTCATGAATGTCTCTTATGGACTGTGTATATAAGCACTGAACTAAGTCTCTAAAATCAGCGTAAAATTACCACTCTCTAACTTGATGAATATTTGCATTGACAGCACAAATTAGGTGAAAGTAATTGCTCAATAAATAGAGTAAGATGACAAACTGAATTTCTAGAGGCATTTCGTCATCTAAGTTGCATTTTAAAGTGCCTAAGAGTGAGACAATACATATGCTTTTTATTTTGGTACTTGAGCAGAATGGCAAGTCTGAATTGTCAAGCCATTTACTAATGTAAGTTAAAAAAAAATCACAATATTTCTAAATAATATATGTTAAAAAAAAAGTCACAACATTTCTAAGGAAAAGAATTAAAATGAAGAAATTGTATGAAAAAAATGTGCTTTATGAATAAAAATAAAATGCAATGCAATGAATGGATGGTTAAGTAAAATAACTGAAAAGGCAAAATAGAAATGTATTCTGCACTTATTAATCCTTAATTATCAAAATAAAAGACTCCATCCTCTAAGTCATGATCGTCCAGGGCAAAGGGGCCCAGATACAGGGTCAGAGATTCCGAGTTCTTAAATTGGTGTCAGCCCTAAATATCTATGTGACCTTGGCCAAGTCACTAAAACATGTATGATAGACTTTCCTAGTTCATTCAGTTGAAATTAGTGTTGTAGTGACAAATTGTTCTAACATGGGTTGAGACGATCTCCTGGAGAAAGGCATGGCTACCCACTCCAGTATTATTGCATGGAGAATCCCTTGGACAGAGAAGGCTGGCAGGCTACAGTTCATTGTGTTGCAAAGAGTCAGACACAACTGAGCAACTAACATTTTCACTTTTTTCAGTAATAATGATAATAGCAAGAGCTAATGCTTTTTGGGTATCTATTATAAAACAAATTCTTTACATTATCATACAATTTAACACACTGACAAGAAGAGTTATGAGAAAAAATTCTAGGAAGCACTGATTCCGCCACTACTTGTACACCCACTTTGAGGACAAGAAATAGACTTTAGTGAGTTTAAGTTTGTAAAAGCTTAAGCTTGTAGTTATGGCTCTCTGACTCCAGCATACATCTAACCAGGATGCAAGAGAAAATAAGAAGCTAAAGATCAAGTTGACTATTTATTCTCTAGTAGGGTAAGTTCAGTTCAGTTCAGTTGCTCAGTTGTGTCCAACTCTTTGTGACCTCATGGACTGCAGCACGCCAGGCTTCCCCGTCCATCACCACTTCTGGAGCTTGCTCAAACTCATGTGCATCGAGTCAGTGATGCCATCTACTTTCTACTCTAGTTAGATAAACCATGCAGAAAAAAGTTGAGTTGATTTTCTCCAAATCATAGAGCAATTTAAGAGCAGCTGGAAAGAGATTCTCTTAGCTAATGTGATTGCCTTGCAGTATTAATGAATATACAGACAGTCTCCAACTTAACATAGTTTGACTTTATGATAATGTGAAAGCAATACGCATTCAGTAGAAACCCTACTTTCTTTTGAATTGTGACCTTTTCCCAGGCTGGCAATATGTGGTATGACATTCTGTTGTGATTCTGGACAGGGCAGAGAGCCAAAGTTCCCAGTCATACACAAGATCATGAGGATAAACAGCTGATACAACCATTCTGTACTCATACAATTTTCTGTTTTTCACTTTCACTACAGTATTCAATACATTGGGCTTCCCTAGTAGCTCAGATGTAAAGCATCTGCTTGCAGTGAAGGAGACCTGGGTTCAGTCCCTGGGTTGGGAAGATCCCCTGGAGAAGGAAATGGTAACCCACTGCAGTATTCTTGCTTGGAGAATACCATGGACAGAGGAACCTGGAAGGCTACAGTCCAGGGGATTGCAAAGAATTGGGCACAACTGAGTGACTAACACTCACACTCAATACATTACATGAGATATTCAACACTTGATTATAAAATAGTATTTTTGTTACATGATTTTGCCCAACTGCAGGCTAATGTAAGTGTTCTGAGTATGTTTAAAGTAAGCTATGGTATTTGGTATGTTAGATGTATTAAATGCATTTTCAACTTATAATATTTTCAATTTATGATTTATCAGGACATAGACCCATGATAAATTGAAAAAGATCTGCATTCTAAAGTTAGGAGGAAGGACTGGCCAGTTGGCAAGCAGAAAATTACCACGTAGTTTTGATGGGAAAATTAATATTTTATAAGGATAAGGATTTCTAGTTAGTTTTTTCTCACAGCTCTAGCAAATTGCCATAAATTTAGTAGTTTGAACAACACATGTTTATTATCTCACAGTTCTATGGGTCAGAAGCCCTATGGGCTTGGCTAGTTTCTCTATTTCAAGTCTCACAAGGCCAAAGTCAAGTGTTGGCAGAGCTGTGTTCTCTTCTGAAGGTCCTGGAGAGTATATGCTTCTGGACTCATTCAGGTTGTTGCTAAATTCAGTTCCTTGAGGATGTCCAGTTGAGGTGCACATTTGCTTGCTGGCTGTTGGCTTAAGGGGCACCTTTGTCTCCTAGGGTCTGGTTTCTGGCCCTTGCACATGAGCTCCTGCATGGCATAGCCAGCAACAGTGGATCAACTCCTTTTTGTTGCTATTATCTTCTGCTTCCTTCCTTCTGCTGCACTTTGGACTCTTCAACGTTATCCTTCTATTTGAAGGGCTTAGTTTAGGCCTACCAGGATAATGCATGAAAATTTAGAATAATCTTCCTATTTTAAGATCTATTACCTTAAAATCACAGATTCTGGGGATTATGTATGGGAATCTTTGGAGGCTCATTATTCTGCCTATCACAAGATTCTGTCTGTACCACTGGTTCTCAACTCAAGTTGCATATTCCTGCATCACCTAGGAAACTTGATAAAAAGCTTATCCCTTGGCCACAATCAAGATGCACTGAACCTGAATCTTTTGGAGTACAATCTGGGCAATGACTTTTTAAAGGTGTCAGAAAATTATAATATGTTTGAGACAGCTGAGAACATCCTACAACACCAGATTTCTTCAACTTGATTGAATTCATTTTGTAAATAACCTACTCAAAACCTACTATCTGTGTACCCCCTTTATACCCCCAATTTGCTAGGGTTTGAAGTCACAGGGATGAACATGTCTGGGGAGTAATTTCCTTGGTTCTGTCTCACTGCAGCAAAAATTTGAAGTGATGTACTTACCAGTATTATAGCTCAGTTTTATTTAGAAAGCAAAGGAAAATACATTCTCAAGGCATGAGGGCGGCCAACCCAAAAGACGGGAAGAGAAGAGAAGACCCCAGCTCAATTTTGGCTCCTCTCTTTATGTTTTTTTCTCCTCCCCTTGAGCCTGCCCTATGTAAACTAGGCTAACTAGAAGGCTGTTTGCTTCACCTGAGGTCCTCACTCTGGTCCTCGGACCTTCCTTTATTCTATTTTCGTGGGTTTTCCCCTTCTTTGTCTTTTAGCCACTGCTATTTTGGACTCCTTTTTCCTATCCTAACTACCTAACAAATATGATGCACGTCCTATTCTTCATGTGCTCACAATCCAGAGGCACGAAGAGTATAGAGTAATAATTATATTACATGCAATGTTTTAACACATATATTTGAATAACTTGCCCTGCAAGTTCTGAGGTAGTAATTGTGCCTGGGAACACTGCAGAATATTTTGCTTGATTTATACTTAACAGCACTTTTAAAATAGTCTGGCCAGCACGTAGAGACAGAGGAATATAAGTGTGTCCAGGTTTCAGCATGGCCAAATGAGGATGATGTGTTTTTATTGTGCTTCCCAAAATTTAGCAAGCCAAGAATTTCCTCGGGTGCGGACAAAAAGTACTCCCACGTTCTTCTGAAGGTTCTGATTCAAAGTTTCTGTTCTGGGGCCTAGACATTCTAACGTGTTCAGCAAGTTCTGGGGATGATTCTGATACAGGTGATCCATTAACCCTCACTCTGTGGAACCCTGGTGTATGTTACAAAAGTGATTTGTTACTTGTTCATTCAATAATGAAAGCCTCAAGACTTACTATTAAAAAAAAAAAAAGGCTTAATAGTTTGAATTTCTTACATCCCAGTAACAGATCTTCAAGAAAGAGAAGTCTCTTTATATTTTAATTTTCTTACTGCTTCACGTATTAAAAGTGTTAGGAACAGTCCAGGTCAAGATGGGGGTGGGGAAATAAAATCTTACAGGGCATTTCTTTCTCAAAGACTCTAGTGGAATTAAAGATGGTAATTAGCAGGAATCATTCTAGCACAAAGACTTAGGTTTTGCCAAAAAATAAGCAGTGAGAAGATAATAAAAAGTAACCAGGATCTTGTACTTGAACACTTTTCTAGTGGCACAGTCTGTTCCACATAGTGTGAATGAGAGAAAGAAGTTGGCATTTGCCATAGACAAGTAAGATATGGGGAGTGAAGGGTGCTTTTTCCTTGTTTTGAATCCGGAAAAATGGAGCTTGTTTAATATGCCATAAAGGAAGGCAAGTACTTGGACAGGAAACAGCCTCACTTTGCTCACACAAAGTTTCAGGATACTTAATGGCAAATTAGATATTTGTGGGAAATGCTTCTGTTAGCCAGTTTTATAGTAACTGGATAAATAAATGGAGGAGAGAACATGGCTTAAGGCCTGTGACAATCCAAGATATTTTGGAAATGGAGGAGTGGAAGATGAAAATTGGTTTTTTGTCTTAATTTTGGAGTGAACATACACTTTTAATATTACGGTTAGATGAGCCAACTAAAAATAAGAATTTTTACTAAGAAAAATTTATGAAAAGTGTGTACATGTATAATAAAAATTTGAGAAAATAAGAAGCAATTTTGAAAGGCACTGGATTTATGTTTTTGTGTTCTGGTAAATGATTAAGTCACACTGATTTATTATGTTTAGGTAGAATAAAACATTTTTTTTTTTACACTGATCAAGCCAAGAAGATTGGTTAAATTTTGTGGATTTGGAAACACAAAACTGTTAAAAAAAAAAGGAGAACTGCCTTGTGTTGCTCATCTACTGCAGTTTTAAGAAATGAACCCAGAATGATGCTACACAAAGCAATGAGTGACTAGGAAGCTATATTTCAAAAGTTATTTGAGGTCTTAAGTCAAAGTTCTTTCTGTGATGAAATACGTCATTTAAATTTTATTTTGGTGATTCTTTGAGCAAGAAGCTTGCAGATTATTTATAAACTATTTTTTATTTCATGTATACAGTAAAGAAAGTTATTTTATTTCTAATAGTAAAACCAAATCTTCTCTTTTAATTTTGAGCTGTGATAATAGTATTTACAGGATCTGTGAGACTAGGCTAGCAGTTAAAAAGAGAAAATGCCAGTAACTACTACTAGTACCACTGTGATTACAGATTCACTTACAAGTTTAAAGTAGAGCTTTCTCAGTTTTGAAGAAGTGCTTTTCCTGTTAAACAAACCTGAGCTCACTTGGAAAATCCACGGGCAGAATTAGTCATTTAATTTGACCTCCTTTAATTATGTACTTGATCTTTATTCAGAATTAAATGGGAACTACTATATTTCAGCAAGCAATGTGAAACTCAATTGTCAACAAATAATTTAACTAGATATGAGAAATTTACAATGATTTACTTAACATCTTTGGTCAATTAATATAATGTGAACTTCAGGAAAGATAAATCTGGAATAAGCTAAACATAGAGGAGAGAACCACTTGCTAAATGAACATATGAGAAGCTATATACAAAGAACCAGTGAGTTGGTTAAGTATGATTAATTGTAAGCTGAGGCATACAGTTAAGCATACTTCTGACAATAATCATGCCATTATACTCATAAATATGAGGCTTAATCTAAACTGACCTTCAGATGTATCTGCAGTGGCATTATTTGTATGCCCAGTCACGATTCTTACATTATTGATGTAAGAATTGATGTAAGATGCAAGAATCTTGGTAAAAGGGGTGATTCTTCCATCACTAGCATTTTCATGCCATATGTCTGCCAGGAAGGAAATTTGATAAATCCTTTGTAGGGTAGAAGACTCAAGCAAATTGGATCACTGCATGAAATAGACATTACTAGATCTAAAGAGTACTAGTAAGTATCCACCATGTTGTTGAGAAACTGCCACCCAAACTTGCTGCTTAGAAGTTTGATAAAACCGGGGATCATAAACCTGCCCCCTTAATTAGGAATACTACAAATTTACACAGTACAGAATATAATCGTGTTCTTAGTAGTCCACTTTCCAGATCACTAGGGAATAGGGTGAAGTAAGAAAGCTACAAAAATGGAATTACTTGCACTGACCAATATTTTGTGAGTTGGATAAACTCATCTTAATTATTGGTGCCAGGATGATCCTTTGAACACTAAGAGATATTTCACCGAGATATTTTTTGGAATTCTGATTTTGAAACCCATTAGCCAAGCAACAAAAATAGCTGCTAGTGTTGCATGAAGTGTTTTTCAAGTATGTTGGATATAGGAAAACTTCAAATGTTTTTTGAGGCAACTTTTCCTTCAATTTTTGAGCCCAGGTACACATTGAGGGTAATTCAATCCTGCATTGTGTAAATCATTAAAGCATTGTTCCATAAAAATCTGATTTCCAAATTAAATAATATTCCTTTACATTTTCATTTGCAACTTTGTATTTTATACATATTTAATACAGAAAAAACGTGGACTACTAATATTTTAAATTTAGCTTAAGCTTTATGACTTCTAAAGACAGTACGGTAAACTACTGTTTATTCAATCCAAATACCCAACCAACCACTGAACTCCAAAAATGAATAAAAGACTTTTATTTTGTAAGAAAGTAAACATGCTGAAGTTTCCCCTCAATTTTCAGTGTCAGTATAGATTCAAACACTACTTACAGTCTTCTAATAAAAGAAATGATAATTCACTGATAGTTACAGTTAGTGTTCCTGCTTGTAAGCTTAAACTCCTAAAGTACTTTATTGCTTCATTTTTTCATTTATTCCAGACACAAAGAAAAGAAAGATCAATATGGTTTCTGTCTGTGAGGAACCACATCAGCTAGGGAATTAGACTTAAATAACCAAGACTAACACATTCCAATAAATATTAGATAAAATGGGTAGCCGTTTCCTTCTCCAGGGGATCGTCCCAACCCAGGGATCAAACCAGGTCTCCCACATTGCAGATGGATTCTTTACCATCTGAGCCACCACGAAAGCTCAAATTATTCAAACGAAGTTTAAAAGACAGTTTAATTTAAAAGTTCTTTTATTGTATTCTAGTTTTTTGATATTTACTTAAAATAGTCAATTGCTCAGTGTT
Source organism: Giraffa tippelskirchi (assembly GCF_054371585.1). Taxonomy (NCBI): domain Eukaryota; kingdom Metazoa; phylum Chordata; class Mammalia; order Artiodactyla; family Giraffidae; genus Giraffa; species Giraffa tippelskirchi. The sequence continues at coordinate 71,840,308 of NC_137277.1, forward strand.
TCAACCATCCTGGATAAATGAAAATTGACATAAACTTCTCCATATAGTGGAAAACAACAAATATTTGTGAAAAAACTCAAATATTGTAAGCAAGAGATTTTAAAAAATCAGAGTAGCTTAATAAAAATATCATCTTACTAGTGACATTTTCTTTGAAAATTTTAAATTATCATGGAAATGATTTTGTTCATTGAAATAAAATTATTATATCAATATTTCAGGTCATGACCTCCAGATTTAAGACATTCTTCAAGACAATTTTGAATATGATCCAAGAGAAAATGTGATTTGAGTCTGGAGACAATTGTGAATGTAAGTATCAGAAAATTAGATTTTTCTCATGGTACAATGTAATAAAAACTAAAATATCAACTCATTAATCATTAAATTGCAAAAACTTTGATTCATTGTTTTCTCTCTATTGCAACATGATTTTTTAAATCTAAAATTAATGTAATACTTTATTTTTTGGTTGTATTTTTTTAAGTTCAGCTAATCTTAAAAACCCAGTGTAGCTGACCGAAAAGAAAACTTTACTTGGAAGATTGCTGCAATAAAAAGAGAAGTTTCTTTTAGGTAAGTCATTGATGAGGTCAAGCAGTGGCATAGATTCTGTGTGCTAGTTAATGGTGTGCTCTCATTGCATGCAATAATACAAATGATAAGTAAAATGAAGAAAAGATTTTTATAATTCTTATTCTAACATTTGCCCTGTAATAGAAATCACATTTCCTAACGAAATTAAATCTAAGTTCATAGTTCACTGGCAAATATTCATTGATTAGATTTTTATCTCCTTTGAAAAATATTTTTAACTCAGCTAAATTATATTTTGTGACTAAACCATGGTCACTTATATCTCATTAAAATGCTACCAGAGTAGATTGCTGAGGGAACTTCTGGAGAGTAAGTGCCATACACTTTACTCCTGCAATGTTTGCCTCTTAGAATTAAGAAGTTAGCAGGGATCTATATCTAACATTACAAACACTTGACAGAAATACTTTTATTTGCTATTGTCCATATCCTTTAAATTTATTTTAGTAATATAGATGGGTTAGGGAACTATTTTTATTATAAAAAGTGAACCCTGCAGTAAAGAGTAATTTCTATTAAAGTCCATTTTTTATGACTTATAGATGATAGCTTTCAAGGAATGGGCCCAAATTCAATTTTTCCCTTAAACTGTTGAAGAGTCATAAAATTAAAAATAAGATTAATACTTATTGGAAATAAATAAGCTTTATAGTAAAATATGCTATCAAAAGTTGTGCTTTTATGTCTTGTGAGACTTTGATACTTTTTATCATTTTATCCTAATTTTTTAATCCAAATTTTGGTAAAGATAAGGATATGTAAAATAGATTACCAGTGGGAATCTGCTGTATGACACAGGGAACTCAAACCTGGGCTCTGTAACAACCTAGAGGGGTGGGATGGGGTGGTTCATGACGGAGGGGGCATATATATACCTACGGCTGAATCATGTTGATGTTTGACAGAAACCAAAAAAAATAAGATGATTTCTAATTATTTAAAATTACATCTGTAAGAGGCTTTCCTGCTTGAAAAGCTACTAAATTAAATCATAATGTATTTAATTTAGCTCTTTAGCAATTTAAACCATGATGCTTTTAATATTTGTAATTCATAAAACTGTTAATCAAATCCTTAAAGCTAAATTATTGTGTTGGTTTTATTTTTTGGTTTTTTTTATCGTGAGGTTTAAAAGAAATTTCCATTAGAGCCATGTATATTTATTTGATATATATTACTGAATTATATTTTTTATTTTCTATTGCAGTTTAATTTATATATATAGCATATTTCATTTTGGCTTTAATGATGGAGAAAAAGCTTTTCCTGTCTTTTCTGTTCCTCTTGCCTTTTTTCATGGTAAGCATAAATTTCTCTAATGTATCCCCTTACCTATGATTATTTCTGTTTTAACTTCTAATATACCCATCATTGATAAGTGTTAATAATACAAAATTACATACATATAGTTATTTGATGCATAAATAAAGTGTACTTTTATATCTAATCAACACAGCAATAATGCATTTTCTTTCAGTGTACGCTTTATAGGCCTTTAGTCCTGTAACAGGCACCCTAGTATTATGTTGCATTGGGAGGGGTGGTATCAAAGTGAGGAAATATGCTAGATACAAAAGTGCAGACACCAGAGGAAAGTAATTACTAGAGTTTGAAAAAAAAAAAAATGGAATGGCTGTATAGCACAGTTATACATAATAGATGAAATATTTTCAATCAGACCTGCTGATTCTGAGTGTGCTATGTTAAAAAAGCAATTCCAGCCTGTTGATTTTCTTCCCATTCTGCCAACTGATTGACTTGTATTGACTGAAAAGCATTTTGGAACCAATCACTATGTTTTAAATTAATTTCCTCATCCATTCATTCAAATAAGTATTAAATGTCCATTTTCTGACAGGCATTGATACTAAGTTTTGGGCAGATGTGTATATGAGTATGTGCACTCCGGCATGCCTCTGCATGTATATGCAGGGGAGGTGGGGCTGGAAGTGGAGAGTAGACTGAAGATGACTAAAAAGCAATTGCTGTGCTAGAGGGGCTGTATGCTTTATACATTTAATGTTATTTTTATTTACAGAAATATTTTGTTCCCATTTTTCTCCTTTATTAAAGCAGTGACTATACTCTTACTACAACAACAACAAATACTCTTATCATATGTATGAGAAACTGAGAGACATAATCTCGTCGAACTCTGTGCCAGCAAATAATTTTCCTGTGGTGTTTCCAAGTAAACCCCAGGAAGAGTCAAGCAAACAGACTCAAGAAAAATATAGAAAACCTAAGTGGGAAAAAAGCACGACTACATTCCTGTTAGCATTTGTATTTAAAAACATTCTCAAGTCTAGGAGCAGTCCAGATTCTACACTTCTCAGATGTTATCTTAGGTAAACAGACTAGAATTCAATAAACAGGACTCCTGTTTCTTCGGCTCCCACCCTCAACTGATCATGCCAATGAGCTGCACAGGCCAAAGCTGGTTCCCTGCAGGTAATTCTGTAACAGATTACCAACCTGATTACTGTAATTTAAGGAATCGTGACCGTTTCTCTTGAATTCATTCAGACAACATGCATATCTGACTTTTAAAGTAAGAATAAAAATGATATTGGTTTTATGCAATTCTAAAAACTGAGAACAGGAGAAAAATATTTTTCCTTGATGTTGTAAATTTCCATTTTTAACTTGTGCAGCACAACAACTGCATAAATCTTTGTTAAGAAATTCTAACCAATCTAAGAATGAAAGAGTTAATGTTGAATGGTGGTGAGGTGATGGGAAAACTAGAGTGGTACCACACACTTAGGGACTATTGCTATTTATTTTACATTTAAATTAAGTTCAACTTACTGCTAGAGAACAGCAGTAAGAAAATTAAGAATAAGGAATCAACATAGGAATAGAAAAATAACTATTTATGGAAAATATATAGGAATAATGCAAAAGCAAAGAAGAAAAAAAGTTGAAGAGAGGTTTATATAGGCTTCATGCTATGAAATAAGGAAAAAACGTCATGTAGAAACTAAAGTCGGAGAAGGCAATGGCAACCCACTCCAGTACTCTTGCCTGGAAAATCCCATGGACGGAGGAGCCTGGTAGGCTGCAGTCCATGGGGTTGCTAAGAGTCGGACACGGCTGAGCGACTTCACTTTCACTTTTCACTTTCATACATTGGAGAAGGAAATGGCAACCCACTCCAGTGTTCTTGCCTGGAGAATCCCAGGGACTGGGGAGCCTGGTGGGCTGCCGTCTATGGGGTCACACAGAGTAGGATACGACTAAAGCGACTTAGCAGAAGTAGCAGCAGCAGAAACTAAAGTGTAAGTGAAACTTAAAATAATGCTACTAAAGTGGAAGAATATAAATATAGACCTTGTCTAAAACATTTATTGATGTGCATACAATTAAAATTCTATTAGCCAACAGCATAAATGAACTAGTCATTGTTTTATCAAAATGTAAATATAAAAATGGCAACAATTTTGAGCATTTACCATGTGCCAATACTTCCCCTTCGTTATCTTGATACTATTTTAACCTATTTTACAATAAGAAAGCAGAGGTTTTGGTGGGGCTGTGTGGTAGGGTGGAGGTTAAATATCTTTTCTACATTGCCAGGTTAAAAAGGAGAGGTGGAGTTTGAATAGAGCTGTCTGCATTCCAGAAAGCTGGCCTGGAGCTGGCCCCCACAGGCTCTGAGGGGAAACTGTGGACTGTACTTCCCAGTGCTGCCACTGGCAACTCTTGGTGGTGGTTGGATATTGGACGTGGTGGGGATATTTACACCATGGAAACTGGCAAACACTGAAAGTCAGGAAGTTCCCCCCGGAGCCTGTTGACCATGCAGCACATCACCGTACTTACTATTTTTCACTGTGACAGACTGTCTCTAACATTCTCACAATTCTGAAATTTTATTTTCTTTAATGCCCTAGATTCTTGTTATAGCAGAATCAGAAGAAGAGAACCCCAGTGACTTAATTCAGCTGGGTGTTACTAGAAATAAAATCATGACGGCTCAATATGAATGTTACCAAAAAATTATGCAAGACCCTGTTCAACAAACAGAAGGTAAACATGACTAATTTTAAATGCATTTGTTATAGTTTATAAGAAAACTACCCCATTACATCATTGCAGGTCCCTTAGGTTCAATGACTTTGATCTTCAGTTTATGTGATCTATATTTCTTTTTTTCACAAACTTCTTGATAGGAGCTTAAAGTGACAATTTTTTTTTGCATAACACCTACTATGTATAGTACATTTGGTAGCAAAGTTAATGAAATCCATGAATTTCTGTTTCCATTAGATATTTTTAAGGTATTTTTGAAAGATTTATTGAAGGCCTACTACGTGTCACATATATGCCTTAATTCTGAGTAGCACAAGTAGAGTTGCCAGATTTAGCAAAACCAAAAAGAAAATCCAAAGCACAAAAACACCATGTATTTTACCTGGCAACCTTAAAGACAGGATTATCTTTAAAATATAAAATGCATGTCATGTCAATGTATGGCAAAAACTACTACAATATTGTAAAGTAATTAGCCCCCAACTAAAATAAATAAATTTATTTAAAAAAATATATAAAATGCAAAACTCATAGTGGAACAAAGTAAAATATTTAGATATTTAGATATTTTTAAATCAGTAGAAACAAATAATTTAGGGAGAAAATAGTTATAGTATAAAACATGCTTGTTATATACATCATATGTTAAAAGTAGGTTACTGTTAATATTTGTAAGTGTCAAAATGAACTTGCTTGTGAGAAAGAGAAAAAAAAGCATTTTTCTGTATTGATCAATTCTTGGAATCTTAATCTAACCAATATAAATTGTCCAACTTAAAAGCAGTTTGATATATCTGTCCAAGTATTTTTATTACAATATATATCCAGTTAAAACATATCTCTAAAATATGTCAGACAATGACAAGCTATCTGATATTAGTTCAGTAGGGACTGCATTATCAAATACTGGAGAAGGAAATGGCAACCCACTCCAGTATTCTTGCCTGGAGAATCCCAGGGACGGCAGAGCCTGGTGGGCTGCCGTCTATGGAGTTGCACAGAGTTGGACATGACTGAAGCGACTTAGCAGCAGCAGCAGCATTATCAAATAGTTAAAATCTGTGTACAAATTCTGTGCTAACTGATCTGGCTTCTCACTTTATTCCATTAAAGTCTAAGTGTTATTAGTTTAAAATTATTGTATTAATGCCTTCCAAGTGATCTAGATATGTGTGCAAGCTAGCTTCAAATCTAATTTCTTAATAATAGAAATATATTTATGAGAGTTTTATAATAAAATAATTTTGTGATAAAGTTCAGGATCACTACATAATAAATCATCCTCTTGGAGATTCATAACGTTCTCTGTAATTTTGAACACTGTAAAAAATCCTGCAATGAAGAAATGTGTTTAACTTTGTGTTTTCCAAATCTATTTGACCACAAAAACTTTTTTAACAGAAGACCTTTTCATGTCTCACTCAAATGCCATATAACACAGCTGGGAAAATTCTAGACCTTTCCATCTATCATGTAGTTAGTGTTGTGGAATCTTTTGAAACTCTGTAAGGACTTGTCTAAAGTGCTTTCTAAAATGGGATCAGGAAAATTTTCTCTGATAGGGTACAAAATGTATTTTATTTGGTAATAATGTGGATGCAAGCTATTTAAATAAAGAGTTTGAAATCACAGGAGGGAAAACAGACTATATGAGTTTTATTTTTAATTAGAAATATTTAGATTTTCAGGCCAATAGAATGTTTTCTACTTCTGTGAAGCCTAGATTGATTCTGAAATTGCTGTGCAAATCTGTTAATAATAATAAATGGCTCATGCAACATTCAAGTTTCTATCTATGTATGCTTATGGCAAAAAATTACCCTCTTTGATTACGGACTGTTATATAACTTTAGAAAGTTTTAGTCATTTTATTTCCCTATGCCTTTAAACTGTTTTTTTTCATGTAAGAGGTTCTTTCTTTTAATGTAGGTAAGAAAAGAATGTGAGATTAAATACTTTTACTTCATTTGAAAAGAAAAGGAGAGAAAAATAAGAGCTAGAATTTGGTGGAAAGGCCTAAATAAGTGTGTGTCAGGGTTAATGTGGTAAAATAGGAAATATTGGAATGTTCATTTGTTCACCTCAAAAAATACTATAACTTGCCCTAAGAATACAGTTTCTAAAATAAAACACATTTCCAATTTCCCATATTTTTTGAATTCCAAAAATAGGGACACTAATAAACCAATACTTTATGGTTAAGGAAAACCAGCAGAGACCATGTAATTTATTGGCTAGATAGCTACCTTTGAGAATGAGAATTAAAGCTAAACATATATTTGTTTAGATATTTCTTAATTTAACAATTAGTTATTCTAATAATTACTTTGTGAATAATCCAAGTAGTTGTTATAAAGATTTTATATGATGTCTTCATTTTCAGTAGACAGTCTGTATTCCCTGTTAGTGTATGTCAACCATGAAGACTTCATGTATTTCTGTATAACTAGAGGGAGGTTAGTAAGCCCTAATTTTTACTCTCTCCTTAAGGCATTTATTGTAACAGAACCTGGGATGGATGGCTGTGCTGGAATGATGTTGCTGCAGGAACGGAATCAATGCAGCACTGCCCTGATTACTTTCAGGATTTTGATCCTTCAGGTAAAAGCAGAAATTTATAAAGAAATCTCCTTGACATCTATTTAATAAACCCTCAGTTAACTAAATTACTATTTCCTTTTCAATATTAAAGAAAAAGTTACAAAAATTTGTGACCAAGATGGAAACTGGTTTAGACATCCAGCAAGCAACAGAACATGGACAAATTATACCCAATGTAATGTTAACACACATGAGAAAGTGAAGGTACGTAATAATTATAAATTCAAACTGAATTTACACTATCTACTTTAAAAGTTAGTTACTGATACAATACCGGAGAAAATTTAGCTAGTGTTCATTCATTCCACTGTAAAGCCTTTTCATAATAAAAACAGTCAAGAAAAATATCTTCATAGAAATAATTATTATACATTTAGTCATTACACTGAAGAAGCAATCCAGCTAAGTAGTTGTCTATTTACAAGTCAGTGTCTCAGTACTGTAGTTTAGAATTTTCCAAAGTAAACATACTTTAAAAGTGTAAGAAAAAAGACATTTTCATCTGTGGTGGAATTCCTATAATTACACTCAGGAATTGTGTTCAAGAGAAAAAGACAACAAGCCCAGCGGGGTTTAAACAGACCTATCTGTCCCAGCCAAAGACTTTCATCCTGACTGGCTGTTAGGTCACCCTCACTGGCATTCCCACTTTTAATGTCCATCATACATTAAAGTCAAGGTTAGCATAGTTTGTCATAACAATAAAGTTTTGATACAGAATGCCTGCACGTATCTGCACATGTGTGTATGTGGAGGCCGTTTGTCACAGTGATTAAAACTAAGTTCTGGTTTCTCACTTCCTGTTTCTACTCTTTATCAACTGTGACCCTGGGCAAACTATAACATCTGCCTCAGTCCCTTCCCGTGTAAAATGAGGATAATGAACCCATCCTCAAGGTTTTCACAGGAATTGACTAAATACAAGGAAAATATTTAGGAAACTAACAAGTCTATGGTAAGCATTTGATAACTGCCAGCTCTCATTATAAATCATGTACTCTTTATTTATTCAGAGAAGGGTTTGAACATATATATATATATATAAATACACATTAAAATGGTAAGTTACAATAGACTAAAAACAAAAATCAAAGAGATAAAGTTAAAACCAAGAAAAATAATATATTTGTACAGATCAGAGGCCCTTATACATTATTATAGTGAGATTTGTTTTGGAGCATCAAATTTGTCAAATGGAAAAAAGAAACCTAGTTGGGAAAAAAGCCTTACCTGGTGTCTAAATTAAACAAACAAAAAATCATCAATTTAAGGTGCACAAACTGATGGAGTGAAAATTGTCAATGTCCTCCAAAATTTAAAATGCTGGTTTCACATTTTATAAACTTAGGTCAATAAATTTATTTCTTCATATGTTTAATATGACTTCTAACTTCTTAATTAAAAAGAGCAATTTATAAATTTTGATATCACCTGATAAATTTTTTAAGATATTCTTCATTCAAGGTGTATTCAAATACTTATTGGCTTGCTTGCTAAAGGCTTAGGTTATCAGATCACATGTTTTTAAAAACAGATGTTATTTTATTGATTTGAAGCTTATACACATGTAGAACTATAGCATTGATATTAGCATTAATTAATTTTTTTATTCATACAAATTACAGACTGCACTGAATTTGTTTTACCTGACTATAATTGGACATGTATTATCTATTGCATCACTGCTTATCTCACTTGGCATATTCTTTTATTTCAAGTAAGTACATGCAAAATATTTTTTTAATTTACTGATTATCTTTGGTGAATGCAATGTCATATCCATGTTTATGTCATGTGCTGATAAAATACATGAAATATAGATGATTTATAATGTTTAAAATAAATTGATATTTAAGATAATTTGAAATATTTTGACTTTATCTTGACTTTATAAAATATAAAGAAAGGAGATTGATGAACTGTCTGAAGCTTAACTTGCCATGCAGTAAGAAAGGAACCAAAATCAATATGCAAACCTATCTGTATTTGCTTTGGAAATTGTGAAATATTAGAGGCCTTCCCAATTAAATTTTCAACTTCTTGGTCAATTTTACTATCAGTATACATGGTACATTGTAAGAACTGTATCTTGTGCAAAAAATAGCAATGACATTTAATATATACTATTAAAAACAATAATTTCAATATTTGTGGCTAGGTTAATTTTCCTGGTGATGTGGGGATAATCTTTAAAATGGTTAAATTATGATTTGAATTTTGCTTGCAGTTTATTCTTTTGGAAGCTGGAGGGAGAGTCAGTTCCAACTTAATTTTTAATAAAAATATAGTTGATTTACAATGTTTCAGGTATACACCAAAGTGAGTCAGTTATATGTACATACAGGTGTCCGTGTGAGTGTGTGTGTGTGTATATGTATATATATATATGTATATATATATACGTATATATATATATATATGTGCATGTGGCAATGTGTGTCAAGTCACTTCAGTCATGTCTGACTCTTTGTGACACTATGAACTGTAGCCTGCCAGGCTCCCCTATCCATGGGATTCTCCAGACAAGAATACTAGAGTGGGTTGCAATGCCCTCCTCCAGGGGATCTTCTCAATCCAGGGATCCAAACTATGTCTCTTATGTCTGTCTCCTGCATTGGCAGGCAGTTTCTTTACCACTAACACCCTCCTTGGAAAGCCTGTATGTATGTATGCATGTATATATACAATATATATACATGTTCTATGCTGTGCTTAGTCACTCAGATTCAACCCAGAGTTTGAATCCAGGTCTCCCGCATTGCAGGCAGATTCTTTACCGTCTGAGTACCAGGGAAGTCCAAGAATACTGGAGTGGGAAGTCTATCCCTTCTCCAGGAGATCTTCCCAACTCAGGAATTGAACTGCGGTTTCCTGCATTGATGGCAGATTTTTTACCAGCTGAGCTACCAGGGAAACCCAAATATATGCATATGTATACACACACACACACACACACACACGCACACACACACACACACCATCTCTCACCATCTCCAGGAGATGCATACTTATATACACACACACATCTCTCACCATCTCTAGTATATATGCATACTTATGTGTATACACACACCATCTCTCACCATCTCCAGGAGGTGGTGAAGGACAGGGAAACCTGACGTGCTGCAGTCCATGGGATGGGGTCACAAAGAGTTGGATACAACTAAGCGACTGGACAACATCAATATACACACACATATTCTTTTCAGATTTTTTCCTACTAGAGGTTATTATAAAATACTGAATATAGTTCCCTATGCTATACAATAGGACCTTATTCTATTCTATGTATAGTAGTGTTATCTGTTAATCCTAAATTCCCATTTTACCATTTTACCCTCCTCTTCTAATTTCTTAATTCTATCCATTAGCTGTGATTTTCTGAATTGATAGGAAAGTAAATTCTAAAACATGCATGCATTATCTTATACGTTAACATGGTCCTCATAAACATGATGACCACTAGTAATTACAGAATGCAGTGTAAAGAGTAACTGTGCTTTATTGTATCATCACTACTGTCACTGTCATTGTCTCTCTCTTACTCTCTTTCCCCTGCTCTCCTTCTCCCTCCCCCCTACTTCTCCTCCTTCTTCTTCTCCTCCTTCATCTTCTTCAACAATTATCTTTGAACATGATTCAGAACTGACTACAGTAATAGCACATCAAAATAATTCAAATCCAAAAATTATTAGATAACTGGATGTTAGGTTTGTTTTTAACTGGAACACCAGCTTTTAGCCCACAGTTCATCATAATTCAAAGTACAACAAATAATATATGAACTAAATGATTATCTTCCATGGGTTCAAAATCATAGGGTCTAGAGATTGTATCATAATTTCTGTTTTTGGAAACTTGTACCTCCTTAAGAACCTTAAACATGAATTACTTTGGGGAATTTTAATGGCACTTTTGATTTAAGACATTATCTAGGCATCATTAGAAACTAAAAAAATTCCACTCTGAATAAAATTAATTCAACATTTGTGTACATTTTAAAATGTGACTTTCTTACAAAATTGTATAAAAATGTATCAAAATAAGTTAAAGAGAATTTTTACCCTCAAATATGGAAAACATTTCTTAAAGAATTAAATTTACAATTAATTTAATTTAATCTAAATTGCCATTAAAATTTAATTGCCATTTGAATTCAATTGCCAATTGAATTTAATTGCCATTAAAATTCCCCAAAGTAACTCATATTGAAGGTTCTTAAGGCACAAGTTTCCAAAAACAGAAATTATGATACAATCTCTAGATAATTTGTAACAAATTATCAAAAAGTTCTTGCTCAAAACAAGTTGTCAATTCTTAATCACTGCCTTTATAATTAATTACATAATATCAGTTGCTTATATACAGTTAAATAAAACTTCATGTCTTTACTCTTGAATGTATTCTTAGCTTATGTAAGATGTGAAATGAATACTTTGAAGTATGAAAAGCTTCATTATGACTGTCTAATAGATTAAAACATGGAAAATAAACCATTTTCCAAAGTGACAATTTTTAAAGAAAGCCCTCAGTTCTACAGTGATAAATTATGCCAATTGACAAACTGAAATAATACTGCTGATGTTAACAAATTTATTGGTAAAATATGGCACTAAAACTTGGCTAATATTTAATTTTGTAACTTTAAAACACAAAATGAAATTAAAATTTCAACATCTCACTATTAGTTTAAGAAAGATATGGTTCCTTTTTCTTCTTTGCTCCTGAAAGCAAAATCTTTACAATTTATAAATGTATCTAAATTTGAAAAAACAACTCTTTTGGATATTAGAACTAAATGATACACTGAAATCTATGCAGTGCTTCCCAAGTGGCTCAGTGGCAAAGAATCCACCTGCAGTGCAGGAGCTGCTGGAGGTGCTGGTTTGATCCCTGGGTTGGGAAGATCTCCTGAGTAGAAAATGGCAACTCACTCCAGTATCCTTGCCTGGAAAATTCCGTGGAGAGAGGAGCTGGTAGGCTACAGTCCATAGGGTTGCAAAGAGTCAGGCACGATTGAGAGACTCAGTATGCATTCAAGAACTCAGATACTTAGTTCATTAAAATTATACATTACCACACATACAGACACAAAGAGAGGATTAATTTAAATGTAACTAATATTAGCTAAGATTCTTTTTTATTTTTTAAGTGGAGGAAAAATGCTTTACAAGATTGTGTTCGTTTCTGCCGTACAGCGATGCAGATCAGCCATAATTATATGTGTATATATACATATACGTATATGTATATCCTCCCTCTTGAGCCTCCTTACTTTCTCGCCATTCCACTCCTCTAGGTCTCACAGAGCGCCAGACTGGACTCCCTGTGTTAGACAGCAACTTCTCACTAGTTATCTATTTCACGCATGATAGTGCATATATGTCAATGCTATTTTTGTCATTCATTCCACCATCTCTTTTCCCTGATGTGTCCACAAGTCCATTCTCTACATCCCTATCTTTATTGCTTCCCTGAAAATAGGTTCATCAGTTTCATTTTTCTAGATTCCATATATATGCATTAAAATACAATATTTGTTTTTCTCTTTCTGAGAGAACTCACTCTGTATAATAGACTCTAGGTTCATCCACTTCACTACAACTGACTCAAATTCATCCTTTTTTATCATGGAGTAATATTCCATTGTGTATATGTACCACATCTTCTTTATCCATTTATATATCAATGGATATCTAGGTTGCTTCCATGTCGTGGCTATTGTCAATACTGCTGCAATGAACACTGGGATACAAGTGTCTTATAGAATTGTGATTTTCTCAGGGTATATGCCCAGTAGTGGAATTGCTGGGGCATATGGTTGATTTATTCCCAGTTTTTAAGGAATCTCCATACTGTTCTCCATAATGGCTGTATCAGTTTTCATTCCCACCAACAGTGCAGGAGGGTTCCCTTTTCTCCATATCCTCTCCAGCATTTGTTTGTAGATTTTTTTGATGATGGCCATTTTGACTAATATGAGGTGATACCTCGTCTTTTCATGCATTTATTGGTCATAAAATTCTTTTTTTAACATGGAAATTTTATGACTATGATTAGGAATAAAATAGATCATCCTCTACCCTAAGAGATCATAAGAGTTATTTAAGACTATTTTAAATATCTTCTTGGAAAAAAGGTATGTTCTAAATATTTCTAACCTCAGGAAGAAGAATGTAAATATTAACTAAAAACAAACTATAATCTTGAGAAATAAGAATTGTACTGAGATGGATGAAACTGGAGCCCATTATACAGAGTGAAGTAAGCCAGAAAGAAAAACAACAATACAGTATACTAATGCATATATATGGAATTTGAAAGATGGTAACGATAACCCTATATGCGAGACAGAATAAGAGACACAGATGCATAGAACAATTTTATGGACTCTGAGGGAGAAGGTGAGGGTGGGACGTTCTGGGAGAATAGCATTGAAACATGTATATTATCATATGTGAAACAGAACACCATTCCATGTTCGATGCATGAGACAAGGGCTCAGGGCCGGGGCAATGGGATGACCCAGAGGGATGGGATGGGGAAGAAGGTGGGTGGGGGTCCAGGAAGGGGAACACATGTAAACCCATGGCTGATTCATGTCAATGTATGGCAAAAACTATTACAATATTGTAAAGTAATTAGCCCCCAACTAAAATAAATAAATTTATTAAAAAAAAAAAAGAATTGTACTTAAATTTGAAATAATTTTAAAAATTGAAAACAATTTACTTTTTTTCTTTCTAAATAAATATAAGAAACATATATGAATTGGGCAACTTCATGTATTTTCTCAGTTTTATTTCATACTAATTTGGTTTTACTCAGTTTTATTTATAATGTACAAGTTATTTTAACTATTTTTACAACTTAGTTTTATATAATTCTTCCTAAGAAGTTTTTTAAACAAACGTTTAATTGAATAACTAATATTCCATTTAGTAAGCTGACAGAAGTTTATGAAATGATTCTTCAATTTTTGAAAATTAACATTGTTTCCAGTTTTTGTTATTAATAATAAACACTGCAATGGACATTTTTCAGCCATAACTTTTCCCATATTTTACCCTATTTTTTTAGGCTACATTCCCAGAGACTTGTGATTTCTTTACAAAAGGGTATATATCTTTTTATGGCTCTTGAAATATATCATCTTGAAAGTATTTCAAAATCAACATGTTCAAAACAAATTCATGATATCTACTTTCTCATAACCCAAAGCAGTTCTTCTTCCAAAGTGACCCATCTTTACAAACAACACCACCAGCAACCTAGTTGCATAAGCTATAAATTTAGGAGCAATCTTCAATATCTTCTTAATTTTCCTCTCATCATTCTCTTCTCATGCTCTGTGGATAAAACCTCCTAACAGCCCTTCAGTCTATCCAATTTGTTTCATCTCTTCTGCTACCACCACCAACCTAGTCCTATCCAGCCTCAGTATGTTCACTTTCACCACCTTCATTCAATTCAAAGCAGTAAAGCCAGAATATTTTCAAATATTTATTTTAAATATTGATCTGATTTTGTCATCCCTTGCTTTAAAAATTTACATAAAGTCAGTCAATAATGTATCCTATAATTGAATATTCTATTCTCTCCCCCATTCCTCTAGCTTAGTTAAATGCATTCATCTTTCAGATCTAAGCTTTAGAATTATTTCTTCAGTGAAATCGCTGTGATTTTTTTTATTGTAGTATTTCTGAAACTGTAACTAGTTTATGCTGGATATGGAATAAATTTTTAACTACCATTTATGAGCCCACCATCTCTGCAGGTTTAATACTAATACAGCTGAGACTCTCCAGATTAAATGATCACTTTTTATTTTGCATGTAATAAGCCAAAATATTCAGGCACATTAAATTTCTGAAGGACAGAAAGTTAAGAATAGCAGTTGCATTGCATGCTGAAATGAGTAATTAAAAAGAGAACAAGAGTGTCCTAGAATTCCACACACTATGGGGCAGGCAAGTTTGAATTTTAAGTATATAAATAAAGTTCTGAATTAATTCCATAAAACCAATTGCAAAATTAACAGTTTCTTTATGAAAGAACCTGATCTAACTGAGCAAATGCTTACCGTGGACTAATAAGGCAATAGTGGGACTGCCAAGTGAAAATAATATTGCAGGCCAAACTATACATAAATGCAAAGTATCCAGTTTAAATCTCTAATTAGACCAGTCATTTACTCTGTCCACTATGGGCTGACTTTGTAAGAGGAAAAGAGGATGCCATAAAAATTGACTTATCAGGACAGTAATGAAATTGAAGAAAATACTATCAGCTGATCATGGAGTCAAGGTACCAAAAATGTTAAGCCAAATGACAAAGTAAACAGGGAACAACAGATGACTTCAATAATCCAAAATGTTATAAATAGGAATAGAGTTTGTATAAAACATATAGGGAAAAAAATATTTGGCTCAATTAAAAAAAATAAACTCTAACAGCTAAACAAAATAGAAAGAACCATCAGCTGACCAGCTGACCTCCCTGTCACTCAAGATGTTCAGATATTAGATGTCAATTAGATTAGGAATTTTGAAATAGGTGATTTCTCTACTGGGTTCATAGCGGCACCTAATGATCTGTAATGCTACTTCCAATGCCAAGTCTATAATTTAGATATTATTTTCTTCAATTTCTTTATATCTTTTAAACAAAATATAAAATTTCAATATCAGGAAAGTTAGCATTTGTGAAAAAATTTTGCAGCCTGAAAGCAATCTACACAGATAATCTATATTATTATTGCTTAGGAATTGAAAGAAAATCTGTTTCAGTGTTTTTATTGTATTTGCATATATTAAAATTATATTTTAAAAGCAAATACTATTCAACCAATGCTCACAAGTAATTTAAAATTTTAATTTAAGACTTAAACTTTTGAACTTCAGAATTAATTTATTTTCTTCATGGAAATAAGACTTATAAAAACTGAAATTATGTGTATACAAAGCACTTTAGCTTTAAACATACAAACTGTAGACCCATTTCTGATTTTAAAAGAGAAATTAAAAAAATTAATGTTGTCCTAAATATTGTATTCATGTTCAACATATTAATAAACTTTATTTTTTCAGAAAAAAAATCAGGCTTTCTTTTATTAAAAAAATCAAAAATACTGTATGTAATGTATATGTCTGTGTGTGTGTGTGTGTGTTAAATGTCAAAAATTTCCAAGCTTTAAAAAAAAAAAATTGTGGCATGCTACATAGGCAAAACCTCATAAAAGCAAATAAATATCTTGCCAATATGTGGAGTTTGGTTCTTGGCCTCTGCATAAAAGAAAAATTAAGATTTTCAACTAATTACATTGCTTATTTTTAGAGTTTATCTTGAAACTACAGTTAACTATTCATTTTCCAAAGAAAACTAAAAAACATTCTTTTTTAATTTTTTTTAATTTTTCTTCAGCTTTTATTTATTTATTTATTTTTTGTTTTAATTGGAGGCTAATTACTTTACAATATTGTGGTGGTTTTTAACATACAATCGCATGAATCAGCCATGGGTGTACATGTATTCCCCATCCTGACCCTCCCTCCCACCTCCCTCCCCATCCCATCCCTCAGGGTCATCCCAGTGCACCAGCCCTGAGCACGCTGCCTTATGCATAGAACCTGGACTGGCGATCTATTTCACATATGATAATATACATGTTTCAATGCTATTCTCTCAAATCATCCCACCCTTGCTTTCTCCTACATAGTCCAACAGTCTGTTCTTTACATCTGTGTCTCTTTTGCTGTCTCCCATATAGGGTAATCATTACCAGCTTTCTAAATTCCATATATATGCGTATTGGTGTTTTTCTTTCTGACTTACTTCACTTTGTATAATAGGCTCCAGTTTCATCCACCTCATTAGAACTGATTCAAATGCATTCTTTTTAATATCTGAGTAATATTCCATTGTGTATATGCACCACAGCTTTCTTATCCATTCATCTGTTGATGGACATCTAGGTGGCTTCCATGTCCTGGCTATTGTAAACAGTGCTGCGATGAACATTGGGGTACACGCATCTCTTTCAATTCTGGTTTCCTCAGTGTGTATGCCCAGCAGTGGGAATGCTGAATTGTATGGCAGTTCTATTTCCAGTTTTTTAAGGAATCTCCACACTGTTCTCCATAGTGGCTATACTAGTTTGCATTCCCACCAACAGTGTAAGAGGGTTCCTTTTTCTCTGAACCTTCTCCAGCATTTATTATTTATAGACTTTTTGATAGCAGCCATTCTGACAGGTGTGAGATGGTACCTCATTGTGGTTTTGATTTGCATTTCTCTGATAATGAGTGATGTTGAGCATCTTTTCATGTGTTTGTTAGCCATGTGTATGTCTTCTTTGGAGAAGTGTCTGTTCAGTTCTTTGGCCTGCTTTTTGATTAGGTCGTTTATTTTTCTGGAACTGAGCTGCATGAGCTGCTTGTATATATTTGAGATTAATTCCTTGTCTGTTGCTTCGTTTGCTATTATTTTCTTCCATTCTGAAGGCTGTTTTTTCACCTTGCTTATAGTTTCCATCATTGTTTAAAAGCTTTTAAATTTAATTAGGTCCCATTTGTTAATTTTTGCTTTTATTTCCTTTACTCTGGAAGGTGGACCATAGAGGATCTTGCTGCGATTTATGTCAGAGAGTGTTTTGCCCCTGTTTTCCTCTAGGAGTTTTATAGTTTCTGGTCTTACATTTAGATCTTTAATCCATTTGGAGTTTATTTTTGTGTATGGTGTTAGAAAGTGTTCTAGTTTCATTCTTTTACAAGTGGTTGACCAGTTTTCCCAGCACCACTTGTTAAAGAGATTGTCATTTCTCCATTGTATATTCTTGCCTCCTTTGTCAAAGATAAGGTGTCCATAGGTGTGTGGATATATGGCTGGGCTTTCTATTTTGTTCCATTGATGTATGTTTCTGTCTTTGTGCCAGTACCATAGTGTCTTGATGACTGTTGCTTTGTAGTATAGTCTTAAGTCAGGCAGGTTGATTCCTCCAGTTCCATTCTTCTTTCTGAAGACTGCTTTGGCTATTTGAGGTTTTTTGTAATTCCATACAAATTGTGAAATTATTTCTTCTAATTGGAAGGTAAACTACAAGGCCACCATCACCCTAATACCAAAAGCACACAAAGATGCCACAAAAAAAGAAAACTACAGGCCAATATCACTGATGAGCATAGATGCAAAAATCCTTAACAAAATTCTAGCAAACAGAATCCAACATCATATTAAAAAGATCATACATCATGACCAAGTGGGCTTTATCCCAGGGATGCAAGGATTCTTCAGTATTCACAAATCAATCAATGTAATACACCATATTCAAATTAAAAGATAAAAGCCACATGATTATCTCAATAGATGCAGAGAAAGCCTTTGACAAAATTCAACATCCATTTATGATAAAAAAAAAACCCTCCAGAAAGCAGGCATAGAAGGAACATACCTCAACATAATAAAAGCTATATATGACAAACCCACAGCAAACATTATCCTCAATGGTGAAAAATTGAAAGCGTTTCCCCTAAAGTCAGAAACAAGACAAGGGTGCCCACTCTCACCACTGATATTCAACATAGTTCTGGAAGTTTTGGCCACAGCAATCAGAACAGGAAAGGAAATAAAAGGAATCCAGATTGGAAAAGAAGTAAAACTCTCACTGTTTTTAGATGGTATGATCCTCTACATCGAAAACACTAAAGACTCCACCAGAAAATTACTAGAGCTAATCAATGAATACAGTAAACTTGCAGGATATAAAATTAACACACAGAAATCCCTTGCATTCCTATACACTAACAATGAGAAAACAGAAAGAGAAATTAAGGAAACAATTCCATTCACCATTGCAATGAAAAGAATAAAATACTTGGGAATAAATCTACCTAAGAAAACAAAAGACCTATATATAGAAAACTAGAAAACACAGATGAAAGAAATCAAAGATGACACAAATAGATGGAGAAATATACCATGTTCATGGATCAGAAGAATCCATATAGTGAAAATGAGTATACTAGCCAAAGCAATCTATAGATTCAATGCAATCCCTATCAAGCTAACAAAGGTAAAAAAGATTCTTTAGTGGTGAGTTAGCACAATATACTTGATTTCAGGCACAAGTTAATTCTAATGGATAGTGAAATACAGTGATTAAAAAAATGGGATATATGCAAATCTTGCCATCTCACACTTACTAATAGTATGGACTTATTCTGATTTATGCTTTTCAGGTAGCCTGTTTCCTTATAATGAGTCATATCATTATTTGAAATATTGGCAGAGAAGATTCACAAAGTACATGGCATATAGCAATTTTCCAATAAATGGTAAAAGGAACAAATTTTGCCCTTAGACTGTATCAGTCATGTAGGCATGTAGACTATACTTACTTAGTCATCTAATATTATACCTATATAATGGTTCAGTTCAGTTCAGTTGCTCAGTCATGTCCAAGATTTTGTGACCCCGTGGACTGCAGCATGCCTGGCTACCCTATCCATCACCAACTCCCGGAGCTGACTCAAACTCACATCCATCGAATTGGTGATACTATCCAACCACCTCATCCTCAGTCAACCCTTTCTCTTCCTGCCTTCAATCTTTCCCAGCATTGGAACTTTTCCAATGATTCAGTTCTTCGCAGCAGGTGGCCAAAGTATTGGAGTTTCAGCTTCAGCATCACTCTTTCCAATGAATATTCAGGACTGATTTCCTTTAGGATTGGCTGGTTTGATCTCCTTGCAGTCCAAGGGACTGTCAAGAGTTTTCTCCAACACCAGCATTCAAAAGCATCAATTTTTCAGTGCTCAGCTTTCTTTATATTCCAGCTCTCACCTCCATACATGACTACTGGAAAAACCATAACTTTGACTAGTTGGACCTTAGTTGACATAGTACTGTCTCTGCTTTTTAATATGCTGTCCAAAGAGCAAGCATCTTTTAATTTCATGGCTGCAGTCACCATCCACAGTGATTTTGTGGCCCAAAAAAATAAAGTTTGTCACTGTTTCCATTGTTTCCCCGTCTATTGCCATGAAGTGATAGGACTGGATGCCATGATCTTAGTTTTCTGAATGTTGTGCTTTAAGCCAACTTTTTCACTCTCCTCTTTCACTTTCATCAAGAGGCTTTTTAGTTCTTCTTCACTTTCTGCCATAACAGTGGTGTCATCTGCATATCTGAGGTTATTGATATTTCTCTCAGCAGTCTTGATTCCAGCTTGTGCTTCATATAGTCTGGCATTTTGCATGATGTATTCTGCATATAAGTTAAATCAGCAGGGTGACAATATACAGCCTTGACAGACTCCTTTCCTGATTTGGAACCAGTCTGTTGTTCCATGTCCAATTCTAACTGTTGCTTCTCAACCTTCGTACAGATTTCTCAGGAGGCAGATAAGGTGGTCTGGTATTCCCATCTCTTTAAGAATTTTCCATAGTGTATTGTGATCCACACAGTCAAAGCTTTGCCATAGTCAATAAAGCAGAAGTAAATGTTTTTCTGGAATTCTCTTGCTTTTTTGATGATCCAACAGATGCTGGCAATTTGATCTCTGGTTCCTCTACCTTTTCTACATCCAGCTTGAACATCTGGAAATTCACAGTTCACGTACAGTTGAAGCCTGGCTTGGAGAATGTTGAGCATTACTTTGCTAGCATGTGAGATGAGTGCAATTGTGTGATAGTTTGAACATTCTTTGGCATTGCCTTTCTTGGGGATTGGAATGAAAACTGACCTTTTCCAGTCCTGTGGCCACTGCTGAGTTTTCCAAATTTGCTGGCATATTGAGTGCAGCACTTTCACAGCATCATCTTTTAGGATTTGAAATAGCTCAACTGGAATTCTATCACCTCCACAAGCTTTGTTTGTAGTGATGCTTCCCAAGGCCCACTTGACTTCAGACTGCAGAATGTCTAGCTCTAAGTGAGTGATCACACCATCATGGTTATCTGTGTCATGAAGATCTTCTTTGTATAGTTCTTCCATGTATTCTTGCCACCTCTTCCTAATATCTTCTCCTTCTGTTAGGTCCACACCATTTCTATCCTTTATTGTGCCCATCTTTCCGGGAAATGTTCCCTTGGTATCTCTACTGTTCTTGAAG
The DNA here is from genome assembly GCF_054371585.1 of Giraffa tippelskirchi. Taxonomy (NCBI): domain Eukaryota; kingdom Metazoa; phylum Chordata; class Mammalia; order Artiodactyla; family Giraffidae; genus Giraffa; species Giraffa tippelskirchi. The sequence continues at coordinate 71,861,651 of NC_137277.1, forward strand.
AAATCTGTACTCTTTCCTATTCTATTGCTTTCCTCTATTTCTTTGCATTCATCATTGAGGAAGGCTTTCTTGTCTCTCCTTGCTATTCTTTGGAATGCTGCATTCCAATGGGTGTATCTTTCCTTTTCTCCTCTGCCTTTTGCTTCTCTTCTTTTCTCAGCTATTTGTAAGGCCTCCTCAGACAACCATTTTGCCTTTTTGCATTTCTTTTTCTTGGGGATGGTCTTCATCACAACCTCCTGTACAATGTCATGAACCTCCATCTATACTTCTTCAGGCACTAGGTCTATCAGATCTAATCCCTTGGGTCTATTTGTCACTTCCACTGTATAATCATAAGGGACTTGATCTAGGTCATACTTGGATGGTCTTGTGGTTTTCCGTACTTTCTTCAGTTTAAGTCTGAATTTGGCAATAAGGAGTTCATGATTTGAGCCAAAGTCAGCTCCCGGTCTTGTTTTTGCTGACTGTATAGAGCTTCTCCATCTTTGTCTGTAAAGAATATAATCAATCTAATTTCGGTATTGACCACCTGGTGATGTCCATGTGTAGAGTCAGTAATACAAAATAAAAATCAAAAACAATAAAAAATTATTGTGGAGCAACAAAGAGCTATGGGAAGACATTGAAGGAAAGACTCATTTTGACTCACAGAGTCAGAAGATTCCTAAGGTGATAAACTCAATGAAACAAGTGCTGAATAAAGGGCAGAACTTAAACAAGCAGAAATTGTAAGATAAGAAATGAAGAGATCATCTAACTCAAGGCCTAGTTTTACTTATATTCTACATAGTTAATTAAGTTACCTAGGGTTCCTCTCCATATGTGTACTTCTGTTTGGCTTAGTAATGTTGTCTTTATTTATCTTTTAAAAATGGAGAATTTGACCAGAAAGAAGCAAAGCTTCAGATTCATTTTTCTTTTTTATTAGACAAACTCAGGCTTTAGATAAAACATGGGAAACCGGGATCAAATTTGACCTAAGTATAGCATTCTAAATGCCTTCTTCTGTTTTAGACATCCTTCATTACTGGTGAGTGGTTAAGAGTATGTTCTCTAAACAGGCATATCTGCTCTCAGATTCTACCTTCTTCAGCTTCTTGATGCCTAGCATTCAATAACTTTTTAAATTTCTCTAATCGTCAATTTCACATCTTTAAAATGCAGATTCTATTATTATCTATATTGTAATTGAGATGATATGCATGCATTGTTAAGTGAAAGAGTCTCATTTAAAAAACACTATTACTGGCACAGTTATCACTTTTGCTCTCTCTTATTAGTCCATTGAAAGATTTTATATAAACATTTAGCCCTGATGGACATATTTTAACAGTGAGCTCTTTAAAAATATAATTAAAGAACACAATTTCTAGTTTTATGTGTGCCATATTTTTAAAAGAAATTGTTATAACATTCCCATAGAAAAATTGATCTTGGTGAGGCAGTAGTGAGGCTGGTTGATTGCAAATGTCCAACCTGGAGCCCATCTATCTCCTACCTCAAAATCAATACACAATGAATGAACAGTTCGTTGTATAATTATGTCAGTAAAAATTGTGATTAAGTATTAATAAATTAGTAAAAAATAATAAAACTTTGTTTATGTCCACAATATACCACATAGCTGACTCAGAACTTGAATTTGTAGTCTTTGATTTTAACACACTCTTATTACATACTCCCCAGAACTATCTATTAAAATAGGAAAAGCCACTATCAACACAAAACAACTGTGTGCTAAAATAAGAAATAATGGAAAGTACATGACAAAGCTAGTGCCATGAGAGCAGGAGTCATCACTGCTTGTTTCTTTACATGTTTCAGGGCTTAGTATGTAATCTTGTGCATAGTAGGCACTTAACACATTTTTAAGGAATGAAGACATGAATGGGTTTGGAAACATTTTTGTAGGATGGAATTTTCCATGACTTATCTGTGACCTTGGACAAGTCCCTTGAATTTGTCTGGCCTCTGTTATCTCCTCAACAAACAAAGACATTAGACTAAGACTCTACAAATCTAACCAGTAGAATTATCTGTGTAAAATAATATAGGATACCCTGCAGCTAGATCCAAAGAGAACCAAGGATATCTCAGAAAATGCTTAACTGAATGGTTAATAAAGTGTGTTAACACAGTCAGGAGCAATAGAAATCTTTGCTTTCTTCCAACTAACCTGGAAACAATTCCTTGGAGAGCTGATGCTTCACATAAAATCATTGTGTACAAAAATCTATCAATATCTCACTTCTGCTTCAGAACCCAGCTCCTCAAACTGCAGTCATTCTTGCTTAGTAGAGGGTAGAGGCAGCTTTTTCTTTTTCATTTGTCAAATGAAGGCCGCTGGTCCATCCTAATAAAAACCAAGACGGGACAAAAAGTTGATTTAGGATACTGTTTGTTATTTTTTATTTCGAGAGAAAAAAGAAAAGTCTACTACGCAGCCATGCTTTAAATTAAAAACAGAGAACATGAAACACTATTTACCAGATATACTTCAGTTTTATATTAGAGTCAATTAAAGGAAAGAGAGTGGTAGATAAAAAGAAAGGGAACAGAAAGGGAGGGGAAGAGAGAGAGACAGACCTTTAGGATTTGCCAAGCCCTGAGAGGTAATGACTCTTACTCATAATGATCCCTGGAAAAACAAAGCAGAACCCTTTAGATAAAAAAAATAAATAAGGTTTACTGGAATTAGCTATAAATTACATTTTCGTTACTGTTTAATATCTGAGAGCATAGCAAATCTTGCTGTTACATTTACTTAGACAAAGAACTTCCTCTTCTTACACATAAAAGAGCACATGTAACCTGCATGTGGAAAAAGGTAGCTTTTTTTTTTTAAATCATCTTAAATTTGCTGACATTTCAGGGAGTGCTTCTGAATAATTTTAAAGCCAAGTTGTATATTTGTACCTATATCATTTTTAGGTAGTTGAGATAATGTCCTGAATAAAATTCAGCAAAAAAAAATCTATCCAGTTGATAGACCAAAGCTTTCTCAGCTTAATAAAATGATCCTTTAATGCTTACATTTTTGCTTTCAGGGCAAGTGTAACAAATTCTCACCTTTTTTTAAGATCATATATGAAAATATTCAATCAATATTGTGAACCTTTATCTCATTTCCAGTTTCTTCATATATCACTTGAAATTCGAACAAATATGGTTTTCCTCTTTAAGCTATAATTTTTTGCCTGAAAACTATTTATGATTGAATCTTTAAATTGATTTTGAACAAAGCTAACTATTTAAAGAAACCCTACATTGAAACAGAGAAAAGAGAGTCTTCCTCTACAAACCATACTCTGATGAACCTGTTTTTACAAATCAGAACTATCACTTAAATAGGTTGTGTAAAATCTGGAAAATCTGCACTGTTTAGAAGTCTATTATACAGAATGAGGTCAGTCAGAAAGAAAAACACCAATACAGTATATTAACGCATATATATGGAATTTAGAAAGATGGTAACGATGACCCTATATGTGAGACAGCAAAAGAGACACAGATGTAAAGAACAGACTTTTGGACTCTGTGGGAGAAGGCGAGGGTGGGATGATTTAAGAGAATAGCATTGCAACATGTGTATTATCATACGTGAAGCAGATCTCCGGTCCAGGTTCAATGCATGAGACAGGGTGCTCAGGGCTGGTGCACTGGGATGACCCTGAGGGATGGGATCGGGAGGGTAGTGGGAGGGGCGTTCAGGATGGGGAACACATGTACACCCATGGCTGATTCATGTGAATGTATGGCAAAAACCACTACAATATTGTGAAGTAATTATCCTCCAATTAAAATAAATAAATTAATTTAAAATAAAAAAAGACACGAAGTTTTGACAGTGGCTGAGTCCAGAATAGACATGTAGTGGTCCTTGAGTAACATCCCTATGAGTGCTCGCCCAGGACCATCCTTGTTTGCTCCACTCTTGTGATAAGAGTGTATTCATTGTTGGTTTGTTGTGCCTACAGTTCTGAGATACATTCTATTCTATTGTAGTATCCTAGGCTTCTTTCAGCTTAACACTGGATGTTGTTAAATTAACTGGTTTTTCATATAATGTTTTATTAGGGCATGCTCAGTGAGTCCATTTCCAAATTAATTAATTTAATCAATGTGCTGAAAAATCCTTTCCTCTCAAAATGGATGTGATGAGAGGTGAAATATTCCTATTTAGTAATGTTAGTCTTGGCTGGAAAGATTTTTAAATATGTACAGTGTAATTATATAATAAAAGCATTGCATTTCCACATTAGCGTATCAGATTTAAATAAGGACAAACTGTTACAAGAAGTAATGGATTTACTCTAACAAAAACCAGCTCCTCTATAATGTAATTGCTAGTACTAGTTTATAGAGGAGTCCAAGTATGGAAACAGAAAGTAAATAACTGAATTAAAGAATTTGGACTTATTTTAAAGAGTAAATTTATTATTTAAACTACAACTATATATTAAAGATAAAATACTTCTGTTGATATTTTTATAAATATGAAACAATTTATAAGTGTACTTATAAAGTATATTCAAACATAATTACTATTTAAGCATAAGTAAATTTTCATGGGAACAAAACGATAAATTGTTCCAAAAATGCAAATGACCCACTGCTTGGTACAAAAACTAGACCATTATTTGAATGGATTAAAACTTCATAATTTGAAATAAAAGGCACATAAGTAACGTCTTTCTTCCCCAAATCATAATATGATTTGCAATCTCATTTGGCTCAGTGGTAATGAATCCTCCTGCCATGGAGGAGACGCAGCTTCAATCCTGGGTCAGGAAGATCCCTTGAAGAAGGTAATGGCAACCCACTCCAGCATTCTGTCTGTGGAAAATCTCATGAACAGAGGAGCTTGGCAGGCTATAGTCCACTGGGTCACAAAGAGTCAGATATGACTTAGTGACTAAACAACAAACCTTCCACTCTTGTAGACTTTTCTTGACCATATTCACTGATATGACTATATACAAGGAGAAAGCAAAGTAAGCCCTTCCATCTATAGCATCTTCTTAGTAGTTAGGAAAAACAAAACCCAAGAATGATTAGGTGTTACTTATCTAGTTAGCATTTGCCGATGGAACATTAAGAAGTAACATAAAAGTATGAGCTGCAGAATCAAAAAGTCATTTAGTAACTTATGCTCTTTAAATTTAATTTTCCTAATTTTAATATTAAAAAAAAAACAGTGTGGCATTTTTCTTCGTGCTTGATTCACATTTTCCGTCCTTTTTGCTGCTCAAAAACCTTAAGCTTTAACTTTGTAAAACAAAAAAAAAAACAAGTTTGACTCAGAATGCCGTCTCTGTTTGGAATGTTTTTCTCGCCTATCTTCTCTAGTTTCAGTTCTAACTTGAGTATTTCCCTCACTCTGGCCATATTGTTCAGTTGCCCCGTCATGTCAGACTCTTTGTGACCCCCTGGACTGAAGCATGCCAGGTCTCCCTGTCCCTCACCATCTCCTGGAGTTTGCCCAGTTCGTGTTCATTGCATTGGTGATACCATCCAGCCATCTCATCCTCTGATGCCCTCTTCTCCTTCTGCCCTCAATCTTTCCCAGGATCAGGGACTTTTTCAATGATTTGTCTGTTTGCATCAGATGACAAAAATACTGGAGATTCAGCTTCAGCATCAGTCTTTCCAGCGAATATTCAGAGTTGATCTCCCTTAAGATTGATTGGTTTGATCTCCAAGCTGTCCAAGGGACATATAGGAGTTTTCTCCAGCACCACAGTTCAAAGGCATCAATTATTTGGCATTCTGCCTTCTTTACAGTCCAGCTCTCACAACCATACATGACCACCGGGAAGAAGCACTGCTGTTAATAAGGCTAGTAGATGCAATGAAATTCCATAACTATTCAAATCCATAAAGGATGATGCCATCAAGGTTTTGCATTCATTATGTCAGCAAATCTGGAAGACCCAGCAGTGGCCACGTGACTGGAAAAGGTCAATCCTCATCTCAATTCCCAAGAAGCATAGTACCAAAGAATGTGCTAACCATCAGACAATCGCACTCATCTCCCATGCTAGGAAGGTCTTTAACTTATGCAAACCAAGAACTTCCAGATGTCCAAGCTCAGTTTAGAAAAAGAAGAGGAACTGGAAATCAAATTGCCAACATTCGCTGGATTATAGAGAAAGCAAGAGAATTTCAGAAAAACAATGATCTCTGCTTCATCAACTACACTAAACCCTTTGACTGTGTGGATCATGACAAACTGTGGAAAACTCTTAGAGCGATGGAAATACCAGACCATCTTACCAGTCTCCTGAGAAACCTGTATGCAAGTCAGGAAGCAACAGTTAGAGCCCTGTATGGAACAACTGATAGGTTCAAGAGGGAGAAAGGAGTACAACAGGACTGTCTGCTGTCACCTGTTTGGTTAACCTATATGCTCATCACATCATGAGAAATGCCAGGTTAGAGAGTTACAAGCCAGAATCAAGATAGGCAGGAGAAACACCAACAACCTCAGGTATGTGGATGATACCACTTTAATGACAGAAAGCAAAGAGGAACTAAAGAGCCTCTTGATGAGGGTGAAGAAGGAAAGTGAAAGAGCCAGCTTAAGACTAAATAATAAAAAAACTAAAATCATGACATCCGCCCCCATTACTGCTTAGTAAACAGAAGAGGAAAAGTGGAAGTAGCGACAGATTTCCTCTTCTTGGGCTCCAAAATCACTGCGCATGGTGACTGCAGCCATAAAATCATAAGATGATTGCTTCTTGACAGGAAAGCTATGACAAACCTAGATAGTGTGTTGAAAAGCAGAGACGTTATACTGGAGGAGGGAATGGCAAACCGCCCCATTATACTTGCTGTTAGAACCTTATGAACTGTATAAAAGGCCACAGCCTTTATCAATCTCATAATCCTATTTTAACTTCTAAAAAGCATATAACACTACCTAGAATTGCATTATGTAATGTATGTATCCATTTACCCTCCGCTGTCCCATGAGGAACGAGATCAGGATCTTGCTCAAAATGTCCACAATTGCTTCCCTAGTTATCCAGAAACAGTGCACAAAAAATATATTATTATGCATCAAAAATAGTTATAAATAACTAAGTGAATATTAAGAGACTCAATAGGATTGTGACCTGGAGAAACTTACCTCCTTTTTATTAAGGGATTATGATATTTTCAAGGGGTTAGATAATGAATGTAAAGTACTCATCTCTGTGGCTTGGATATTGTAAAGGCTCCTATTTTATGATGTCTGTTGTTATTATGAATTTTATCTCTAAAAGGGTTGTTTTTGGTTTGATTTTGATTTTTGCAGTTTTGTGGGTCTTTTTGGGGTTTGCTTTTTTTTTTTTTTTTTTTGTTTTGTTTTGAGGGGCAGGAGATTGTGTAAGAATCGCAGGCATTTAGAAGGCCAGACTATTTCTTCTTTAATTCTCTGCCCACTAGGAGACCAGGAAGTCCACTTACACTGGGGCAGTTCATAGCAAACTATTTGGCCACATAAAATGAGCATGTCTATTCCTTATGCAGCCTGTACTTACATGTAACATTAGATGAGCAATCTTGAAAGGCATGGGAGGAGGGACCGTGATGGAGACCTCTCTAGCAGGACTTCATTGGGCACCTTGGTTGAAACACTCTTGGACTCTTTCTAAATCTGACCAAATGGATCACCAGCAGCCTCCAAAGAGAGTTAATGCTAGAGGTTATGTCTACTTTGTGTCATATATAACCAAGTAATTCCAACAACTCAAGGTTCTGTATCCAGTAGACCAAAGATAGCCATACTGCTTATTCTTTCCATATATTTATTGCTTTCTGCCTGTTGTTTTTGGCACTATTCTGATTGGCACAGGATTTTCTTTCAGATACATGGTTTGTGTTTTCTTGTGGAAAAAGCCAAGCATTTGGGAAATTAAATTAGATAAATAAGCATAAAGAAACAGTACAATGTAGAGTGGGCAATTCTTTCATTGCTTGTGTTTCCTCCTTCCATGAATAGTTTTGCTCAGGATTAGCACTGAGTAAAGTAGTTTGGAAATTTCTATCTCATGTCAAAAACAAATGGGAAACAAAGGCAACTATTTTGTTCATACTGTGACAGAACTTTGACTGTAGAACAGCATGATACCTGGGGTCAGCATGGTAAGGAAAGTGGTAATTTGCAGACAATGCTAGGAAGGATAAAATACCTAAGGAAGAAAATTTAGGTTGCTTGACCTGTTGCCCTTTATCACATGGAAATTATCTTTCTGATGCTAAATTCTTGTGTTTTTAATAAAAAGGTGACAATACACCATTTTATTGCATTACTTAAAACATGGGTAGTTTTATGTTTCTCATACAAAACGATGCAATTTTATTATTTGTGAGAGAAAACTATTAGAGAATTTAATTAAAATTAGCCATATGAAAACTATGTTGAAAATAATAGTTAATCTAACTTGGAATATTCACTATAGGTTAGATATTATACTAAGCACTAGACATGATCTAACTCATTTAACCTTCCAACCAATCCTATGTAGTACTATTGTTATCCTATATTATAGAAAGACTTCCCTGGTGGCTCAGATGGTAAAGCGTCTGTCTACAATGTGGGAGATCCGGGTTCGATCCCTGGGTGGGGAAGATCTCCTGGAGAAGGAAATGGCAACCCACTCCAGTATCCTTGTCTGGAAAATCCCATGGGCGGAGGAGCCTGGTGGACTACAGTCCATGGGGTCGCAGAGTTGGACACGACTTTACTTTCACTTTCATTATAGAAAAAGAAATGAAACAGAAACAGAAGATTATGTATTTTAAATAGCCTGTGCAAAGTCACACTTTCAGTAGGTGGCACAGTCCAGATTTAATCTCAGGTCAGGTTTCAACTTGATGTTACCTGCTTCTAGTTGTTCCAATAGAAAATTGAAAGGCATGGTTACATTACACATGGTGTATAATGGGCTTGTTGACACACTTATGCCAACTGCCTCTATAACTCTGCTAGTGCATAGTGTGCATATAACTTAGTGCCTATAACTCTGTCAAAAGTGCATATTGAGGTAGTGTTCTAAAATAATTATATGTGGAGAATATGAAATGGAAACAATCCAGACCCACAAACCACATTTTCTATTCTGTGGTTATACTAGGATAATATTTCAAGAAAGCAGACAGAGATTTTCATAAAACAATCTCTAAGCTTACAAAACAGTTTATATATATATATATATATATATATATATATATATATATATATAGTTAAATAATCACATTTAAAAATTTGGAATAGGTTATATTGGTTGCAGGTTAGCATTTGGAAAAAACCCAACTATTTTAGTATTTCATTTAAACAAACCAATGTGTTTACCAAGTATGTATTTTGGTTTTTATTTTCAAGTTGATTTTATTTGGCCTAATGCATTTATATATATTAATGAATGATTTTAAAAGAAAACAGCATGCATCACTAGAAAAATGTGAACCATTTTTACCACTAGATACTGATATAGATCATGTCAGGTAGCATTTGTCTACATTTAAGTTGCACAGAACCTGGAGAAAGAAATAGAAGAAACCAAAGCTATAGGCTAATGTTGTGGATAGTAGGACATATTTTATACAAACCAACCTGAAAATGATTTGGCAATGGTTCACTATGTTACAACAATATAGAGAGGATATGGAATATCAGGATTTCTAAAGCAGAAGTATATGGTTTGAGTTATATATGGCAGGTTATCTATGTTGACCATATTATTAGGGTAATTTTGTAAAACATTCAAAATAAGCTTTACGTGTCTATTGAAATGATTTCATATGTCCTCTCAAGTATTTGTTTGGCTTTGATTTCAATAATTCATTTACAACGGAATTTCATTCTATCATTTCACATTTTTTTCCCATAATATGGTATTGTGCTTAGTCACTCAGTTGTGTCTGACACTTTGAGACGCTATGGACTGTAACCCACTAGGCTCATCTGTCCATGGGGTTCTCCAGGCAAGAAGACTGGCGTGGGTTGCCATGCTCTCCTCCAGGGAATCACCCAACCCAGGGATTGAAGCCATGTCTCCTGAGTCTCCTGCATTACAGATGAATTCTTTACTGCTGTGCCATTGGGGAAGCCCCCTATGGCATTGTTTGAGTCTAGAGGGAAATGTGGTATATTTTTTTATCACATAGTAAAAGAATAAGAAACATTTTATTTTTGTCTGTATTCACAATAATCACAATTTTAAATGAGAGTAGACACCAGCAGCTCATTTTTAAATCTTTAACTTTCAAGCTGGATTGAGATAGTAGAGTCATTAGAAAAGTGGGAATTCTCAGAGAAACAGAAATACAAGCTATCATAGAGAAAAGAAGAAAGTTTAAATGAACACAAGAAAAATTAAATTTGTTTTCCAACTAACTACAGTTGGCATTTTATTTTATTTACTTTCAATCTTTTCACATGTGAATGCTATAAATATCAACAGTCATAAATGCTGTTTGTTTTATGTTCCTCAGCTCATATCTTTCAGCTCCTACTTCTATCATGAACAGCTATTTTTGAAAACCTTTTTTTAATGTTTGTTTTCATTCATTCCAATTTAGTTCTTAACAAATATTTCTGATGCTGTCTAAGCAAACCCTCCTACTCTTTTGGTCATAATTTGAAAACTATGAAATTTTGTTTATATATATATATGTCTTAACCAATGGACCTGGATATAAGTGTGTTCAGCAGAAAAGGGCAAAACAACCCAGTTAAGGAAAACATTTTTTTCCCATGATGGTAGCTGAGTTATCTAAATTCTGTTACTAAAAAAGGGCATGGTCATTTTACATTTGCATGGGTAAGCAGTCTTTCCCTAAATAATAGTTGGTATTCCATAGACACAGGGTAAACTCAAGACAGGCATTTAAAAATAAGACCATGTGGACAAATTCTTTGTGTTCATAATTTTCAACATAGAAGAGTTCTAAATTAAGAGAAGTAAACTACACATAATGGGCATAAATGATTTGAAAAAGAATATTTTTGTTAGACTGCTCATATTCATTAATTCTCTTCACTCTCATTGAACACAAAACACTCGTCACTGCTGTGGCATTTTATCAAAAATAGAGCCATCTTTGCCTCAATGATGTCTTCACTTAAATAGCAAGACTCATGCTACTCCTTTATTCAAAAACTTTCAAAGAGTGTTCTTCTCTTTAGAGTATCATTTTTACACTGTTTCTTGAGCCCTGTCTGCTTCTCACTACTATCATGCATTGCAAAGTCAAGTCAAATTAAGGACTCTCTAATATGAAAATACCAGCAGCTCGCAGCTGTTTCTGTTTTGATGGACTCCAGATGGACTCCACAGTTGTTGGTCTGTGACTGTCTCACACACAGTGATTGATCTGTGGGCCATCTTGTTCATGAAGCCTTTCAAAGAAGTTTCCCTGAGAGCACCCACCTCTGTGAAAGGCATGCATTGGAATTCCATAAATCTTGATTTGGATTGGATTCACTTTCAAGTCCTTTAAATTACTAGAGCTATACATAGGATCACAGACCTATAGCTGCAAGAGATTTCAGAGACAATATAGCTTAAACTATTCATTTTAAAATATAGAAAACCTTGGCATCCCAGCATAACTATAATATTCTGTGAACACAGTCTGTTTAATATAAGGTGATAGTTAAAACCTTCTTAAAGTTTCCAAAGTAGATGTCATTGGCTTGAGTTATATAGGATGGGTTATCTAGGTTGATCATCTTAATTGCATAATTGTGTGAAAATGAAAATGAGCTTTAAGTCTTTCTAATGAGATGATTTCTCATGTCTTCCTACATATATGTTCTGTTTTGATATTAAGTATTCAGTTTCTAGTGAAATCTTGTCTATTATTTTAAAACTTTACCCATAATAATTATTCATAAAAGAGGTAGTACTTGAGAGGGTCTTTGATCATAGGTAAGGCAACCATATACAATCTTGTAGAGCAGATGTGGATTCAAGCTGAAGAGCAGCAGTACTTGTCATTAATGACATCTGCTCCTGAAATCTATTTCTATAGATTTAGAAATAAATCTAGCAAGTTTTTAAATTTTGTTTTACACATGAGAACTTGCAGTAAAAGGGGGTAATATTTTTATGTCTTACCTATGGCTAGGCCAATTGAAAAAAAAAATTCAGTAAAGCTGAACGAATCTCATTGGTTGCTAAAACTATATTTTTATCAACTCATTTCTTCTTTTTTTATTTTAAATTTATTTGTTTTAATTGGAGCTAATTACTTTACAATATTGTGCTGGTTTGGGGTTCAGGATGGGGGGACACATGTACACTCGTGACTGATTCATATCGATGTGTGGCAAAAACTCGTCTCTTCTAAATACAATGTTATTCTTCTCATGATTGGTCTACATAATCACCGCTACCATACAGGAGATGTACCAACAGAACAACCATAAATAACCATAAAAAGACTATATAAATAGAACTGCCTATGTGGCATAATGAAAAGAACCTTATCTGTGTGAGAATTTGATGACAATTTCAAAGTTTCAAATTAATTAGCTGCATGATTTTTGATCAGTTATCTATCTTCACTGAATATGAGTTTCTACATCTTCAGAATGAATCAGAATATTAATCATGATGAGAGATTAAGGGAAGACATTTATGTAGAGGCCTTGTACAAATTCCCTGTCCTTATATATGTCTACCTGTACTGAACCAACTCATGTGTCTCTATGTTTTAAGCAATTATAGGTTTTCCCTAATTAAGATTTTAAGATGAGTAATTAAGATGAGTAAATCTTGGGGAGAAAAAAATACTTCTTCCAAATTTGGAACAGCTGCTATGAATTGTGAAAGTATCTCATTTGAATGATTGTTAACACAAAATGTAGAAACATTTTATGATGTCAACACACTTCGGTTTTTCTTGCCTTTCAGGAGCCTAAGTTGCCAAAGGATTACCCTGCACAAAAATTTGTTCTTCTCCTTCGTTTGTAATTCTGTCATAACAATCATTCATCTCACTGCAGTGGCCAACAACCAGGCCTTAGTGGCCACAAATCCTGTAAGTAAAATAAGGTCTAAGTTCAAGGGGTTAATGGGGAAGAAATAAGAGAGGTAGGGAGCAGGGGTTCATACATGTATATGTGTACAATTAAGTACTAATATATGCATATTTTATGTCTGACACATAAAGAGCATGTATATGTAGCTATATTCCAATTGAGAAAGGTAACTATATCTCAATATTCCCCAAGTTATAAATATTGAACAGCAAAAGGAAAAATACTTTGTTTCAGTTATTGATATGTTACATGTTTTCACCTCGTTTTATGGTTAGAATCTTGCTGCTGGTGGGACATAGTATTTACTCAACCAAATTTAAAAAAAATCAATCAAAGCAACTAACTCTGTGTAGTTAGAAAAAGACAGGACATGAAAATGGAAAATGTAAATTATATGCTTGGTATCAGGCTGACTTAAAAGAGTTAATAAAACCAGGGGAGAAATGACTTATATGTGTATAATGTTAAATTTTACCAACATAAAATTTTTAAAATGCTCTACCCAATCCTAATTGCCTCAGCAAGCCATTATAAAGTGTTCCCTACCATCGCTTTGGAAGCACAGGTTTTACAATAAGTATCAAAAGACATACAAAATAAGCACAGAAACTATCATAACATAAAAACTATATTTTAAAAACATAACCTGACATTTACTTATATAAAGGTATATATTTTCTGCAAACTCTATGGGCATTTAAGCTATATTTAAATTAAAATATCTGCATAAATAGCAATCATAAATTTTGAGTTTTTTAATTGCCTGCTTTTATAATATTTGTAGCATCTATACTACAGTTTTGAATGTAGATTTGTATGCACATGTATATATGCATACATAAAGCAGTTTTTTAAAGATTAAGTTATCTAGTTATTGAAATGAAGGAAGGGAAGGAATTTTCACTAAATGAGTCAATAACCAATCTTCTCATATGTGTTTTATGTATGCTTTTAGGGTGACTTCCAAAATTCTAAAATCCCCTGCATTATTTGCACATGTACATCCGGATTGCTTAATCTTGTATATGTTCCACTCTAAAGTCACTGGGTGAGGAAACACTGGTGTATAATTAGCAAAACAAAAAAATTAGCAAATATCCTACTATTTTAGAGTGCATTTCTCTAGAGCAACGAGATTCAGAGTTTTGTCATAAAGCTTCAGAGAAAGAGACTTTAAATATTATGCTTATATACAAGGATGTTCTATTTAACACATAAGTTGCAAAATGTAATATAGTTACTTTTAGTATATTCTTGGAAAATTTATTATCTGTTTATAACACCAATGCTGTCATAAAAATGTTTTTCTACAGCATGCTTTTTTATCATAATAGTTTGTCGATTAATTCTTTAATGAAATCAGGGGTCAGAAGCCCCATTGTATGTGCTGTGGGCTCAGTCGTGTCTGACTCTTTGTGACCCCATGGACTATAGCCTGCTCAGCTCCTCTGTCCATGTGATATCTCAGGCAAGAATATTGGAGTGGGTTGTCATTTCTTTCTCCAGGGATCTTCCCAACCCAGTGATCGAACCCTTGTCTCCTGCATTGGCAGACAGATTCTTTACCACTGAGCCACCTGGGAATTGTCCCAATTAGATATGTGCATCTAAAAACTATACAAATAAAATTTTATATATGAGGCCTATTATTTCTATATACGTAGTTAAATAACTCAGCTTTATTTTTGAGAGAACATTTAATACAATGTGTTTGATATCATACATATTGCAGATGTATTTAATAAAAGAACAGGTTTTTAATTATCCTCAGTCAGAAGGTATAACATATGATCGAGAAAACAAAATTGTGTTCAGGGTGTAGCTTTGATTAATGTTGTATGAATATTATCAAATCATTTAACTTCTTCAATACTCAGTTTTTTGTCTATAAAATATGTGACTAGTGATAAAGCATGCCTCACAGAATTACTTTTGGGATTACATAAAATAATACACAAAAAAATATTTTTAAGCCAGCTCAATACACAAATGTTGTTACTAGTACTCTATGATAATCTAATATTTATTTTCTAGCGCATCTAATTTCCAGTTTTCCTTTTAGTGAAAAAAGCTTCTTATTCTAAAAACAATGATAATGTCCACTAAGTATTTGAGTTCCAGTCTGAAAACTGGAGTTGATGGGAGTAATTGGCTGTGTATTTCTGGGAGAGCTTTAAATTTATTCCTCTTATTGATGGAGTAAACAATATCTCTTACTCCTCTGTGTTTTCTTTATGCAATATTTAAACCTCTCTCTTCCTGTTTCTTTAAGAGTAAAAAAAAAAAAACAAAAGAAAGTGAAGACCTCAGGAAAAGAAGAAGGAAAAGCATAACTTTTCCTTCTTTTACCTACATGAAATCCTCAAATCCTGTATTTAAATAAAAAAAAAGAAGAATGGGTTCATTAGATTATTATTTAATAAGCATACACACTAATAGCATGCAGGGCTTCCTCAAGTATTTGGCACTTTTCATGAATGCTTTTAAAATTATTCATATAATTATTAAAAGTTTTCCAATAGAATGTAACAATCAAGGAGTTCATGATGACATAGTTAAAATAGACATAAAGTCATTCATGGGCAAACTTTTTTACTTGTAATTACACGATAGCTAGAACAATATTAAGAAAATACACATCCACCAAATGTAGTAAATTTGGAATTTGCGTATTTCCTTGGAGATGTATCATAAATCTCTGGAGTCAGTGGCTAAATACTTTAAGGAGGCACCATTAGATAGGAATGAAAACTGGCCTTTACAAATCTGAATCATTAGTGGGAAAAATTTGGTGTAGAAAAGAGAAACTAAACTAGAACATTGCTTTACATGTTCATTTATAAACAACTAAATATTGATTGCTTTCTGGGAATCCCTTGGTGTTCCAGTGGTTAGGACTGTGTTTCCACTGCTGGGGCCCAGATTCCATCCCTGGTCAGGGACCTAAGATCTCCCAAGATGTGTGACACAGCTAAAAATATACATACACATATGTATATGTGTATGTGTGTATGTGTGTGTGTGTATAACGTATATATTACTTTCTTTTTTCCCTCATAGGTTAGTTGTAAAGTGTCCCAGTTCATTCATCTTTACCTGATGGGCTGTAACTACTTTTGGATGCTTTGTGAAGGCATTTACCTACACACACTTGTCGTAGTGGCTGTATTTGCAGAGAAGCAGCACTTGATGTGGTATTATTTTCTTGGCTGGGGTAAGTGCCATTATGCGTATCTACTGATTCATCTTTTAAAAAAGCTTTTGAAGGATGCAGAGTTCCTTTGTAATAAAAATAAACACTTATGATTAATCATTTTTAAAACAATATCAACTGATTAACCTTTGCTTATTGCTGTAAATTAAAATATTTAAAGTGCCACTGACTCACTGTTTTCAGTAACTACAGGACAATTAATGATACAAGTATTTTTTTTTCTATTTAATATTCCAGTGTATGTTTTGGCTGAATATGTAGTGACTAAAACAATAGAATTATAAATTAAAGGATCTAGTCTTTGCAGTATTCTGAATTTCCTTTTTCCTCATGTACAAAATGAGGGCATTGGTCTTAACTAGCTTTGAACTTCCATTCTAAAATTGTTTAAAAAAAATTATCATTTTAATAGTAGAGGATTCAGAGGATTTGAATTGACAGCCAAAAAAATCTTTTTCCACACAATCATCTGACATGTTATTATTCGCAAAGCATATTTCTTAAATAACTGGAATAAAGAGAAACATAAAATGTTAAAAAGGAATGCTATAGAACTAGTTTCCAGAAAAAAAACTGAAATTATATTTATATATCTATCCATCTATCTATTTATCCAATCAGATAATAGAATTAGAGATATAGAGGTACCATAAACACACCATCTTTATTTTTTCACTGACATAAATATTATTTCTATTGACTGCTTGATATTACTGATAATAAAAATTTCAGATATATGTTTCCCAAGTGAGTGCAATTTTTGCTCAGTAACCTCCATGTGTGTGTGCTCAGCTGTATGCAACTCTTTGCAACCCCATGGACTGTAGCCCCCAGGCTCCTCTGTCCATGGGATTTCCCAGGCAAGAATACTGAAGTGAGTTGTCATTTCCTCCTCCAGGGGATCTTTCCAACCCAGGACCAAATCCTCATCTCTTGTGTCTCCTGCATTGGCAGGTGGATTCTTTACCACTGCACCACCTGGAAGCCCATGTATTGAGGCTATTAGTATATCCAGGTTACTTTTATAAAAGATATCTTCATTTATCTTTGAAATATCTGATTTAGAATGCTAAGAGCATGCAAAATTTCTGATATATAAACCATCTCTCTCTTTCTTTTCTTCTTCACGTAGTCAGTCTCAACTTCTTCCCACATCTGATTATCTACAAAATATTGGCCAATTCCATCTTACAGAAAATATGTGGATTCTGAATTTCTTCTAAGCTTCTGAGAATAGGCAGCACATTTATGAACTTAGGCTCTGGAGTCCATTGATTCAAAATGACTCATTTTAGAATAAATTATACACACACATACCTGAAAATATAGATACCTAACACTTTACCAAATTTACTGTTCAACTAGACAGATAATACTTACTTGATAAGCATATAACGGCCAGTTATTTTTTCTCCTAGACTATCTCTGAGTTTCAAGTTTCATGATATATTTTGGGAATTCCATCTATAGAGAAAGTTGCCTATTTATTCTCTGTTTGACATTTACAGGATTTCCACTGATTCCTGCTTGTATTCACGCTGTTGCCAGAAGATTATATTACAATGACAAGTAAGATAATCTCTCTTTTTTATTTCAATTGGAAGTAATTAGAATGCAAATATTCAACATAATTTCCCTGCTTTTTCCCCTAGCTGCTGGATCAGTTCTGATACGCAGCTTCTCTACATTATCCATGGCCCAATTTGTGCTGCTTTATTGGTATGTAATTAAAATGCTTCATTTTCCATCATTGTTCATAGCGCAACTTTATTTCTTGAAACATCTAGCCTATGGTATCCTTTAGGATTTCAGTGGACATAGACAGCATACTCACAGTGTTTGATTGAAGAGGGTTTAATGAAGGTGTTGTTTTATTTGAGGGCTTTTTGAAATAACTGGAGGGCTTATTTGAAGTGTTGGCAAAAAGAGTAAAGGAACTAATTCATAAGGATGGTGAGCTAGCAGGGGCCAACAGTGGGAAGCAATTATCATGGCTAGACTTGAACAGAAGACGAGAGGGCAGAACAGTGTTCCTGGGGTTGGGTGAGTGTGAGGAGGGCTGGCCCAGTAGGAAGTCTGGCCTTGGGTAGAGGAACATAGCTACCGCCAAAACCACAGCCTAACAGGGAAAAAGGAGAAAGAAATGCTCAAACTTCTTTTTTTGCCCATGCTCTGATCTCCTGGTTCCTCCCATTAGCCAAATGCAGCACATGTCTGAGGGCAAGCAAGTCTGGTGATGACGTGGTCCTCAGAGTTGCCTCAGAACCTCCAGGGGTGCAGAACAGAGCAGAGGAGGGATCTAGTGAGTGTGGGTGGCAATCAGGAAAAACTTACACACCTGTGATGGTAAAAAGACTAATATTCCAATAAAGGAAGACATTAATTTGGAAAAAAGAGAGTACTGCTTAAACTGTTGTTTTTTATTATAATGATCAGGACTTAATCCAACTGCATCAATTGGACATTTTTAAGTGTGGTTGCAGGGAAACAAATGAAATTCAGAACTTTTATTGCATTGTTCCAATGGGGAAATAAATTAACATGCTTTCTCTCACAGAGCATTAGAAACCAGAACACAATTACAGTCTCTAAGACTGTAGTTACAGCTGATACTTAATTATACATAAAAATTCAAAAATTCAAACCCTTGTTCTCAGGTTCTTTTTTTTTAGGGAAATAGTCTATTATTTTACTATATTTGCTAGCTAGAGTTTAGTACATGGTTATGTTAGAATACTATTCAAGCCATTCTCAAGTGTATCGTTGTTAAGTTATTTTCAGAAGTGTCACAATTAAGAGGATAAATTCTAGAAGCTAATTGCCTGGGTCTGAATACTTCTTCTACCTCTTACTTGCAGTGTGACTTTATGCAATTAAACTAACCACTCTAGTCCTCAAAGTCCTTTACTTGCAAAATATAGGATGTAATAACAGACTTTTAATTTTTCGACAAGCAATTAAATGAGTTAATACAAAGTGCTTATCCAGGCATGTGTGAAGCACAGAAAGAGTGTCAAATTTCTGGTTTGTGCTTGGCTACGAGACATGCAGTTCAAAACAATCAACACATGGAACTTACTACATATCATGGAAATTTTACTGTACCTTAATGTAGACTCTAGGAACATTTCAGAGGCAGACCACCTCCCCCCACTTGCTAGGAACATGTGTGACACACTGTTCAAGCCATATCCTGAGAAATCCTAGATTTGTATTCTTGGGAAGAACCAGCATTGAAACCTAGCCCTACCATTGCTGGTTGTGTATCTCAGGGCAAGTTTTGTTTTGAGCTTCTCTGTGCCTTTGTTTTTCATCTATAACTATAAAAAAATAAGAATAAATACCTCACAGGGTGTTGTATGGATTAAAGGAGAGGTGTCTTGTAAAGCAATTAACACAATGCTTAGAATATAGTAACCTCTCAAAAAAAGTTTTTAAAAGATTTTCATTTATAATTTCTACATGATACCATGATTCTGTTTTGAGAAAAATACAAAGAAATCATGATTATTTGGGTAGGGGTGGGGGGGGGTCATCCAGAACCTTATAGGGCAAATACAAGGTAAAATTTTATTATAAGAAATCTGACTCTAGAGAGAGGTATGAAATTCAAAATTCTAAATCAGAAGGTTAAGGAAATAACAAATGCACTTAACAAGTGGGAAATGTAACAGCAATTAGCACAGTTCTTGAAAGAGCTTGTCCACATCAACATTGGGAGGAAAGAGAACGTGGTGCAATTAGGATAAAATATTACATAGGAATATAGCCCATCTAGCTACTCAGTAAGAAAGGAAGTGAAAATCCACATTATGTTCATAACCCTTTTTCTATATTTTTCTGGCCTGACCAAAGATTAGGAGCCCTTTTTTTTCTGCCAAGATAAAATGTTCTGCCTTTGTTTAAGCTCTAGGTCTTTCACTGGGCAATTCCAAGGTCTTGGGAGGTGCTCTAGCAATTGTTTATATGGTCACATGTTTTTTGCACAATTTTTATAAATAAAATATTTCAACCACAATCAGTTTCTTTCCACTCAGACTTCCTCTGCCACATTTTCCCTTGACCAGGGTGGTAATAGAGTGGCTACAGCACATTCGAGATCTTGCTAAGGGGAAATTAAGAGAGGATACATTTAATTTGCGTTTAATGAGAAATGTTTAGCTCACCTCAGTGCACAGTTAAGTGATTGCTGGCTAATCTAGTAAGGGAGTACTTTCAGGGATCCTACTGCCACTGGGCTCAGGCTTCCTGCTGTGACCCTAGGTGGTATCATGGTGTGAAAAATGTTCCGTTGTACCTACCACCTATGCGAACTTTATGGGCGTTGGAGTTAATATGTTTCTTCTTTTTTAGTTACTTAGTTTTTCTCTAAGATAGATGAGATTCAGGTGTAATTTATCTGAACTTCACAATTCTTACTCTATTTGTATTTAAAATAAATGGAAGTATTTGCAGAAAATCAGGAGGACATTCTCATTTCTAGTTTCACATTTTAAATCAGACTTGCATTTTGGAGAAGCACTTTGCATTTAGAAGTTTTCTTATAATGGGCATCTAAATTGCAACATTTATACTGATTTTTACAATTGTGATTTTTGCATATTAGGACTATAAAATATTCTAAATTTATAAACAGATAAAATGGCATTCTTCTTCTTCTTCTATGGGTTGTTATTAATTTCCACTTAGTCAAAACTTTTAAAATAACAGTGAATGCCCTGGGAGGGAATACAGTAGGATAGGTGGAATAGCAGCTGATGTGTTGGTTCATCACATTTCATTTTTACACCTGTTGAAGTGGCTTATGTGGCTTTTGTCTTTAACAGAGACATTCCTATGTCTGTAACCATGTTTCTTTTCATAGATGTGTTTCCATCAGGACTATAGTTAGCTGTTTATTTTTGAAACATATGCTCCATTGAATTCTCTAAAAGAATAGTAGTGGAATATTTTTATGCCCAGTTATTTTCATAATACATGCCTCAAATCAGCAAATGTATGTTATTTGTCCATTGCTTTCTATATTAGATGAGATACTATCATTATTTTTCTTATTAATAGAAGCATGTAGATGTAAATTGCATATTTGTATGCAGTTTGAAAATTTTAGATTATTAAACAAAGCACAGACGCTAAAAGTCAGGGTGAGAAAAAAGGAAAGAGAACAGCATATTAGAAAAAGACCCCTAAGTGGCTTTTCTGGGGCTAATGTCTGTAGTTCTATGGAAGGCATAGGAATGAGCATAGAGGAAATAGACAAAATAACAGATATTGACATGGGTAAAGATAAGAAAGAAAGTATAATTCAGCCAAAGAGCAAGAGAGAGAGAAATATATTTCAGTAGAACTCTGCTCATTTCCTGAACACTATATTTTTGAAGTTTTATATCTCCCTTTCAAAGGGAACATTTTCTCTTGGGGAAAGTTGTTAATTCACAGGACTTTAAAATCACAGAAAGTAATTAACAGAAGGTTCTGTTGGGTGCCAAAATTTTTTTAACCCTAGGATGATCTAGGTTGAATATCAACTAGTTTAAGTATGTGATTCAGCTTCTTCAGAAGGATGAAGATTATAGTACTATAATGGAGAGCTGGGATGATTTTTGTTACATACACACACACAAATAACACAGGAAGGAAAAATTAAAAATATGAAAATGGCTATTATGATATAATACATATTAGGATGGGCTTCCCAGGTGGCTCTAGGGGTAAAGAACCCACCTACCAATGCAGGAGACATAAGAGACACAGTTTTGATCCCCAGGTGAGGAAGATCCTCTGGAGGAAGACATGGCAACCATTCCATTATTCTTCCCTGGAAAATTCCATGAACCCAGGAGCCTGGCGGGCTACAGTCCATGGGGTCGCAAAGAGTTAGACAAGACTAAAGCAACTTAGCACACACACACATATTTGGAAAGTACCTCATATGGACACTAATACAGAGTAGAGACTTAAAATAATTAGCCTTTGTTACAAACAATTGTTTCCTTTCTTTTGGATAAAAATATTCAAAGTTTTGGTGTTCTTAATCATAGCATGATTTTAAAATATTGCATAAGAAAATAAACTAAAAAACACAATCAGATGTTACTCAACTGAACGTGGTCCACAATAACACCACTATAATTTTATTTTTTAAGATTTATTTATTTATTATTTATTTTTAAGTCCATTAAAATTGATGTACTTTTTAAATTAATAAATGACAATTCCAATATCTAAAGGAAACAAAAACAGTATGTCAAAGATATTAATATCTGCACCCCCTGTTCATGGCAGCATTATCCACAATAGCTAAGACATGGAAACAACCTAAAAAGGATACACACACACACACACAAACACACACATGCATTACTATTTAGCCACAAAAAATGAGGAAGTCCTGACAGTGGAGACAACATGAATGAAACTTGAGGGCATTACACCAAGCGAAATAAGTTAGACAGAGAAAGACAGATACTGTATTATCTCACTTATACGTGGAATCTAAACAAATAGACAAGCTCATAGAAGAAAAGAGATCATATTTGCAGCTGCCCTTCGGGGTTGGGGATGGACAAATTGGATATGAAGATTGTCAAAAAGCACAAAATTCCAGGTGTAAGATAAAGGAGAACAAGGAATGTTATGTATAACATGATGATTATTGTTATCACCACTGTATGATATATATGTAAGTTGCTGAGAATAAATTGTAAGAGTTCTCAGCATAAGGAAATTTATATATATGTATATATACACATATATACACACTTTTTTGGTATCTATATCAGATGGTTGGCATTAGCTTAATGTATTGTGGTTATCATTTCACAAAATATATGTGAGATTAAATCATTATGCTATGCAACATAAACTTAAATAGTGTCGATTATGTGTCAGTAAAGCTGGAGAAAAAAACTAAAAGAAAATTCAACAGCAGAAATAAAAATTAATATTTAAGCAAGTATTCTCTTCAACAGAACATATTCTTATGTACAAAAATATTCTAAAATTTATAAAATCAGTGATTCTTCAGTAAAGATTCTTAATATGAAATAATTTCCATATGCCATTTTATTTTCTTTTAGGTGAATCTTTTTTTCCTATTAAATATTGTACGTGTTCTTATCACCAAATTAAAAGTTACTCACCAAGCAGAATCCAATCTCTACATGAAAGCTGTGAGAGCTACGCTTATCCTGGTGCCATTACTTGGCATTGAATTTGTGCTGATTCCATGGCGACCTGAAGGGAAGATTGCAGAAGAGATATATGATTACATCATAAACATCCTCATGCACTATCAGGTATGGTGTTCTTGCATCAAGAAGGCACCTTGTGATGTTTGGATGTAAATTTACATATAGCTTTGACTTCATTTTTGACTACCTATACAGCAAATTGATTACCAAAAACTGTATCTTTTCCATTTGGAATCAGATAATTTTATTTTTCTTTTACAGGGCCTCTTGGTATCTACAATTTTCTGCTTCTTTAATGGAGAGGTATGATGACTGATTTTATTTCTTTTATCATTTTGTGTTTGTAATACATTTTTTTCCTTTAAAAAAGAGAAAGAATTATAAATTCCTTAGGAATAAGTATTTCAAATTCCATTTCTGTCAGAAAAAAGAACCGCAGAGCTCTTTGCTGCTGCTGCTAAGTCGCTTCAGTCATGTCCGACTCTGTGCGACCCCATAGATGGCAGCCCACCAGGCTCCGCCATCCCTGGGATTCTCCAGGCAAGAATACTGGAGTGGGTTGCCATGGCCTTCTCCAGTGCATGAAAGGGAAAAGTGAAAGTGAAGTTGCTCAGTCGGGTCCGACTCTCAGTGACCCCATGGACTGTAGCCCACCAGGCTCCTCCATCCATGGGACTTTCCAGGCAAGAGTACTGGAGTGGGGTGCCATTGTCTTCTTCGAGAGGTTCTTTAAATATATGCAATTCTTCTTCCCAAAAGTTCAGGTCAAATTAGAGTTGAGGCTAGGGCAAATTCAGACTCACTTTAAAATATTCTGTCAATGTCTTTTATTCATCTAGTCTTTCAATTTACCTTTTGAACTAATCCTACTAATTCTTGACTTGGTCCTAGGCACAGTGTTAGACAATCCTTATCTTCATCGAACATACACTCCAATGGGAAATAAAACAGCCTCATTTTTATTTTCTCTCTTTCTCTGTTGGCCTTGTCCACAATGTGGTCTTTGGAAACATTTTTATGTCAAATAAAAAAGATTTCTAAAAATTTAAACCCAGTTATGCACAGAAGAGTGGCAGTAGATTAAGAAACGTAGTAGAGTACTCTAATTCATAACATGGCAGTGTGTTCTCAGATAGTTCAGGATTTTTATCCAAGGCTTTCCTAATTGGAAAGTTTCAGGCATTTTAGAAATTGGTACCACATTTCTTATGCATGTGAATAGAACTATAGCTCAGTGGTTTGGGCTATATTGCTTTAGTTCTTTATATGCTTTTAATCTACTTGACAAATGTTAACCTGTTGGAGGATTTTGGCAAAATTCAACAAAGTTTAGAAATTCAGACAGCAAATGATAAGACTGGAACACTTGTAACTGTGAAACTTATCACAAAGCTTCAGACTGGCAACACATGGAACCAGTTAACATAACTTTATAAGAATCATTTCTATGCAACTAACTGATGTCAGAAATTATGTACATGTCATGAAAAACTATAAAATATTTTTCTCTTGTTTATGGGATAGTTTACTTTCTCTCAGCACATAAAACTTCATATTTTATTTCTTAATTTTAAAATACAGATTTTATTATACATATATATTTATTTATAATGGCATATAGAAGTATCAGACATATTTAAGTGGTCTCTTCATGATTCTTGTGCTGTGTAGAGGACAAGGGTGACTTTTTCTGAAGTGAAAAGTAGAGACAGAGAATGCAATTAGAAAGAATAGATACATTGTTTGTTTTGATAATAAAATTCAAATAGTGTTTATTGTGTAACTATAAATTTATTGTTATATAAACTGAATTAGACAATCCAACTTCTGCCTATATAGGATTTTACAATTAAATATAGATAAGACAGCTACAATATGACATAAAGCATGTATGAACTAAGAAAGATATACCTTTGCATCTGCAGGAACAGATGTTATTTTTATAAAGGACATTTTTTTTAAATGTACAAATCATAACATTAGTAAAATATTTAGTGATGGAAGGCAGTGTAGAATAAAGGCACTGACACAATAATACATTTAAAGCCAAAGATGCCACTTTGTTCGTGGCTGTAACATCTTAGGAAATACTCTGAACCCAAAGGAGTCCCAGTGTGTACTTCTAGTCAAAGGATAGAAAAGCAAGTTCCTTACACAAATCTCAGAGGGATTAATGTAAACTAGGAATATAAAGTTTTTAGCACCATGCTCCAACCTCAGTAGATAGTACATTAAAGATTCCTTATTAGGTTTGTCAAATCACTCATTTATAAAAATATATGTATAAATGGGTACATTACTCGTATTGGAATCAAATCCCAAATTGACCCTTATATTTAGAAAGAGTGCTCAGGGAATATTTAAACTAATTCCTAACACTCTTATTGCACTTTATCCACGTAAGCAGTAGAAACACAGGCCTTGATATTTTGCCATGTCCTAAAATTGAGAACATTTTGGCATTAGAAAATTATAATAATATAAAATCTTTGAGCCAAGTTGTTACCAAATCCTTTAGCTCTCCAATATCTGTCCCCCTTTCTTCATCTCTGGATATAATCCCTGTTTGTGTATGGATTCATTTCTCATCTTAAGAAATACTATAACCCTTCTTTTTTTGTCTCTTTGCCTCTAGTTTTTCCCATTCTCATAACACAAAGACATGCTGTCAAATTCATTTTGTGTGGTTCCAACTATGTCATATACTTCTTAAAATCATTTGCTCAGACTAATTTCCTTGCTTTCCACATTAGGTCAAACAGTTTGCCTTTGTCTTAATATCTCTATTTACTTTTTTATTCTCACATTTTATTTTTATTTCTCAGCCAAAATATTCTTATTTGCATTTCTCACTAGTTAAATAACTGTGGCTTGACAAGTCCTCAGGTTGCTTTCATCTCAAGTCCACTCAATCAAAAAAATATGCACCATTAGCATAAACTAGGGACTCTGGTCATTGGAAGGGCCCTCATCAGACATGGAAACGTACAGATGATGGAGCTGGAGGTGTGTTTGAATATTCTCGTTTATGCTTACTGACTCAATATAAAGAAAATCATTTGTGTCTTATGTTAAATTAACACCAAAGTCATTATATGGGCTTCCCAGGTGGTGCTAGTAGTAAAAAACACTCCTGCCAATGCAGGAGACACAAGAGACGCAAGTTCGATCCCTGTGTCTGGGAAGATCCCCTGGAGGACGGAGGGCATGGCAAGCCACCCCAGAATTCCCACTTGGAGAATTCCATGGACAGAGGAGCCTGGAGGGCTACGGTCCGTATAGTCACAAAGAGCCAGACACAACCGAAGCGACTTAGCACACATGCCCAAAGTCATTGTATATGGCCTACCTAGTTCTGATCTCTAGCACCAAACAGAAGGAAGAGTAATTTAACTTCAAATTTAGAAGAGAGGGATCTAAATACAAAAAAAGGAGAGTGATGACATTCCTAATTTTTTTTTTCACAATGCTCATCCCATTTGTAATTTTCCGTTCAACATGTTCTTCCCTCTGGGTGGAAAGCTACATGAGGATTAAAAACTCTGTTCTTTTTTTTTTCCCCCAGAATGTAGCTTAATATTTGTCATATGGTAATCACTTAGTAAAAATGAGTGCTACTGATGTTGATGATGATGATTTATTTATTTATTTATGATTTATTTATTTCCTGTATCCCTAACTTCTTTTTCTTTTATCTCTTTTCTTGTCACCAATTATCTCATTCTTTTCTAAATGTTGCTCATGCCAGCTTGTGAGAATGCAGATTAATTACTTAACAGCTAGACATTCAAGTGCATTTTAGCTTCAAAGAGAAAGCATAGAAAATAAAATATGAATTTTTCTGTAGTCTATACTAAAAAACAAAGTAATTACAATCATTGCCTAATATAAAGATGGTTTACTCAATTTCATATTTTAATTAAGAGAAGAAAGTAATATTATTTACCCATTAATATCAGTGACTTTTTTAAAAGAAAAGCTTTTGTATATAATTAATTTTATTGTACTATTAGACATATTATCTTCATCTCATTTAATTAGTTGCTCTTTCCCTTTTGTTTCTTTCTGTTTTATAGGTTCAAGCAATTCTGAGAAGAAACTGGAATCAATATAAAATCCAATTTGGAAACAACTTTTCCCACTCAGATACTCTCCGTAGTGCATCTTACACAGTTTCAACAATCAGTGATGGCACGGGTTACAGTCATGACTGTCTAAGTGAACACTTAAATGGAAAAAGCATCCACGATACTGAAAACGTGGTCATAAAACCGGAAAAGTTATACGATTGATAATAGAGGGTGTATTGCTGAACTATTTTTTGCCACTCCTAACTCAAGGACTTGGATCCATGACTTTACAACCACAAGACTTCAGTATTAGATGAATTATTTGAAGGTGACAAAGAAAACCCTCATGAATTCAGTAGTGTGTTGATAAATGTTTTACACTAGCTCCATGGGGGAAAATTGTCTTGCTCTATGATTTTTGCCAGTTTTTATGTTGTAAATATTCCCACCATGACTGATTTCCAGCTATCAGCTTAACATTGCTGCATGTGGAACTGGGTAAAGATGAGCACATTCTATTCCTGTAGGTTGGTTTGAGCCACCTCGAGCACACTACTGCATGAATCCACAAATAATTATAAAAGTTCATAGACACAGTGGGCACAATTCCACTCCTGTTGCCTAAAGAGGCCTAGTGAAGGCTTATAGATTTGGAGGGAAAATGATCTTTCATTTGTTTTTAAAATCTGTTTCCCAAGTTCATTGGTGCAATTGAGTTTTTACACAGAAAAGGTTCTAGCTCTTTTGTTTTTATTTTTTAAAATGGACCCGATAATTAATTATTCCTCTTGGCTTACTGTCTTCTCCCCAGGAGAAATATTGAGCAGAACTGCTGTTGACTTCTTATTTACTGGTTCGTCACAGTTATACCCTTTGTCATATGCATTTTTTGAGACTTGATGAATAGTATATATGACATGCAATCCTGCTTTGGTATCTTTAGGGAGACATCTTGGTTGATACTACAAAACATGTTGTCAACTACTTTCCTATCTTACTACACAAATGAGAAGGAATTCATGTCCATGTACCTGTAAATAGACACCTTGCCCCTTCCATTTCTACTATATGGACAAATTAGCAATTATTTTACATGAAGGAAATCAATGAAGGGTTTATTATTTCCTCAAAAGTTTGTAAAAAATTGTGAAAAATGAGCTTGTAAATACTCTGTCATTCTATTTTATAGCCTCAAATATTTACAATCTACATAATTTTTAAAACAAATGCTTAATGTAACAAAGTGTGCATGCTAATATCTGATACTGTCTCTGGGCTAATTTTATAATAAAATAGAATCTGGAATTCTATATTTGTTAAATATTTTAAAGACAACCAGATGTCAGCATCAGAAGTTTGAGAACTAGGTTTGAGAAATATCTATGATAAGATATAAAATATTTATTTAAAAATCCCTCAAGGCAATTGTTTTATTGAATATGTTTGCTTTGGTGATTCAGATCTTAATAATAGGTATGTTTGACATAGTTTTCCTTTTATTTTGACGATGAATTTTCATTCTAATCCAGAAAATTTAAATGACTTCTGTAACAAAAGCCTGTTTGTTACTCTTTTGGTTTTTATCCCATTAAAAATATTACTTTTCTGACTTACTATAAGATGATATATATAGTTTTGGAAATACTCCAGGCTATTTTTTAAAAGTAGACAAATATATATCACACACAATGTTTTAATATTTTAATAAAGCTAGTATATATGATGATACAATACAGTGAAAGACCTGAATGTAACAGTGGGTAAGAATTTTTGTTGGAACATTTATGGAATGAAATTAAGATGGAAGAAATCTTCACTAATGAATTAAAGTGATATTTAAATGGGATTCATTTTCCCTAATGTCATTTTCCACTGAAATTTCTGAAATTCATAAGTCAATTTTGGCAGGAGAATTCATTATTTTTCTCTTTTTGTGGTGTGTCAATCTGCTTAAAATAGATTAGACTAATGACTTAGTCATCACAGGTTTTTTCTTAAGCTGTAAATAAATGGTAAGTCCAGAAGTCCTCTGAGATTGTCCAGGAAAATCATCTAAATTAATAAGAATTAACTTATTAAAAGGCCTGATCAATAGATTTATGATTTATCTATACACATGTAAAAGCTGTATTGTTAGTCTCAGATTTATGGATTTCAAATCAAGTTGTCATAAAAAGGAATGCAGGCTGTTCTGGACTTTCTAATGCCTAAATTATATAATTCCTTTAAATACACTTACTTTTAGCCATTTATTATTCAAAGACACAGATTCAAATCCTTTGCTGGCACTGTTCATATGTTTCAGCATTGTACCAGACAAACTATCAAGTCTCAATCATAAATGACAATAGAAAATGTCAAATTATCAGCAAGCATCATATTAAAAATACATTGTTAACTTTCAAGTATTTTTATTGTGCTTTTATCATATTCAGTTTAGATCAGATTTCCTTTTTGGCCAGGATTTATCTATTGTACCACCTTTAGGTGTAGACAGTCCATGATTAATGAGTGTTAGTTTTGTACCCATATATTTTTGGAAGTAATATTTTTAAATATTAGACTTCTCTAAAGCTGAAGTACTAATAATTAAGATCTCCTTTGTATTTTACTCATGAAGAAAAAGTAAAACATATAATTTTTAAAAACAAACTGCTTTGGTATCTAAAAGCTTACTGGGGAATTTCTAACTTTTAAAATGTAAATCTGCTACTTTTCTGCAAGTACTTGCAAAAGTCATTTTAATTTTTTTAAAATTCTAGTCTTTCATTTTTTAAAATTCTAAATTTATTTAGTGCGTTTATTCGTAGGTATGCATTCTGGCATTTAGTGTTTGTTCTAATGTAATCCAATGTATATAGAAGTAGTGATAGCTGTTGTGCTGTATTTATTGCTTGATAACTTTTTTTACAATGTGAACTTATTTTAATTTTCACTTGGTTTTAATATGCTAATAAAAACTATCATTTCTTTTATTTCTAAAACATACCCAAGATATTCTGATCAATTAACTCATGTTATGCCTACTTAATGTATATCTCTATATTTTGATTGTATGAAAATATTAAAGTTATGAGCTAACATTGATTTTCACTCATGTTTACTAGAGTGCTGAATAATCTAAATTATAATGATTTTTAATTCTTTATAGCAACCAGTGGAACACTTAAAATTGATGAGTATATCTCAATTACCCTCTTTGAAGTCTTCCATAATCCTATAAATCATTCTATAAAGCGATTTGTTTTGTAAGCTAGAAGATTCTAAATAAACTACAATGTATGCAAATTCCTTCTTAGACTGAAAGAAAGGAAAAGATGCCCAGGGATAAGAAAATGCAGAGATGTGTCTCCTTTCTTCAATATGCTCCATTGTAATAGTTTTGTATTGAATAATAGAAAGGAAAAGAACCATTTAAATATACACTTCACTCATTTCAAGTTGTTTTTAGTGTATTATATTAGTGTTGTCACCACAGTCAATTTTAGTACATTTTCATGACTTCAGGAGCTAACCACCTATCCTTTGCTATCACCTCTATCATCCCATTCCAGCTGTCATCCAAGCCCTAAGAACACTAACCTACTTTCTTTCTCAGTAGACTTCCCTATTCCGGACTTTCATATGAATGGAATCGTATGGAATATGGTGTTTTGTGACTGACTTCTTTCACCTGTAATTTTTTCAGGGTTCATCATGTTTTAAATTGTCTCATCATTTCATTCCTTTCTTTGCCTAAATTATTAAATTGTATGGATTTACAAATTTTGTTTATCCATCTGTCTGTTGATGGACATTTGTGTTGTTCTGATCTTTTGGCTATTATGAATAATGCTATTATAAATACTTGTGTAAATTTTACTTGGTAATATTTCCAGAAGTAAAAATGTTGGGTCATTTGTGTTGGGTTGAGTTAAATGTGTCTGAGGTCTATCAGACTGCTTTCCAAATCAACTGAATCATTTCACATTCCCATTGGCAATGTTTGAGGGTTCCTCTTTTTCCACATACTTCCCAATACTTGTTATTATCTGTCTTTTGTACTTAATTCATCCTAGAGTGTGTGAAATGGTATCCTGTGGTTTTAATTTGCATTTATTTGATGGCTAATTATGTTGAACACCGTTTCATATTTTTATTGGCCATTTGTATATTTTGGGGGGAGAAGCATCTATTCAAACACTTTGTCCTTTTTAAACTGGAATTTTGTCTTTTTATTATTGAATTGAAAGAGTTCTTCATGTATTCCCGATACAGGTCCCTATCAGATATACCATTTGCAAACCTTTTCTCTCATTCTATGGGTCATATTGTCACTTTTTTAATGGTGCTCTTCATAGCACAGAAGTCTAGTATCTTGATGAAATACAGTTTATATATTGCTTATTTTGGTTCTTAGTCTTTCGTTGTCTTTTCTAAAAATTCTTTGCCAAATTGAAGATCATTAAGATCTACTTAGTTTCTTCAAAGGGATTTACAGTTTTTGCTCTTATGTTTAGGTCTTTGGTCCATTTTGAGTTAATTTTTGTATATCGTGTGAGTTGTTCAGTCACTAAGTCGTGTCTGACTCTATGTGACCCCATGGACTGCACCATGCCAGGCTCCTGTGTCCTCTGCTATCTCCCAGATTTTGCTCAAATTCATGTCCATTGAGTCCATGATGCTATCTAACCATCTCATCCTCTGTCACCCCCTTCCCCTCCTGACCTCAATCTTTCCCAACATCAGGGTCTTTTCCAAGGAGTCTGCTCTTTCCATCAGGTGGCCAAAGTATTGGGGCTTCAGATATCAGTCCTTCAATGAATATTCAAGATTGATTTCCTTTAGGATTTACTGGTTTGATCTCCTTGCAGTCCAGTGGACTCTCAAGGGTCTTCTCCAGCATTGCAATTCAAAAGCATCAATTCTTTGGTATTCAGCCTTCTTTATGGTCCAACTCCCACATCCATACATGACTAAGGAAAAAAACCATAGCTTTGACTAGATGGACCTTTGTTGGCAAAGTGATGTCTCTGATTTTTAATATAATGTTTAAGGTTATCAAAGATTTTCTTCCAAGGAGCAAGCATCTTTTAATTTCATGGCTGCATTCAACATCGGCTGTGATTTTGGAGCCCCCCAAAAGAAAATCTGCCATTGCTTCACTTTTCTCCTTCTATCTGCCATGAAGTGATGGTACTGGATGCCATGATCTTAGTTTCCTAAATGTTGAGTTTCAAGCCAGCTTTTTCATTCTCCTCTTTCACCCTCATCAAGAGGCTCTTTAGTTCCTCTTCACTTTCTGACATCAGAGTGGTATCATCTGCGTATTTGTGGTTGTTGATATTTCTCCCAGCAATTTTTATTCCAGCCTGTGGTTCATCCAGTCTGGAATTTCGCATGATGTACTCTGCCTATAAGTTAAATAAGTAGGGTGACAATATATAGGCTTGTAATACCTCTTTCCTAATTTTGAACCCAGTCAGTTGTTCCACGTAAGGTTTGTACCATTATTTCTTGATCTGCATTAAGGTTTCTTAGGAGACGGGTAAAGTAGTCTAGTGTTTCCATCTCTTTAACAATTTTCCACAGTTTTTTGTGATCCACGAAGACTTTTGCATAGTCAATGAAGTGGAAGTAGATGTTTTTCAGGAATTCCCTTTCTTTTTCTATGGTCCAATGGATGTTGGCAATTTGATTTCTGGTTCCTCTGCTTTTTCTGGACTTAGCTTGTACAAGTTCTTGGTTCATATACTGCTGAAGCCTAGCATGAAGGATTTTGAGCATAACCTTACTAGCATATGAAATGAGCACAGTTGTACGATAGCTGGAACATTGTTTACAATTGCCCTTCTTTGGGATTGGAATGAAAACTGACCTTTTCCAGTCCTGTGGCCACTGCTGAGTGTTCAAAATTTGCTGACATATTGAGTACAGCAACATCTTTTAAGATTTTAAGTAGCTCAGATGGAATTCCATCACTTCCACCAGCTTTGTTTGTAGTAATGCTTCCTAAGAACCATTTGATTTCACACTCCAGGATGTCTGGTTCTGGGTAAGTGACCACAGCATTGTGGTTAGGCTTCCCAGGTAGCTGGCAAAGAATCTGCCCAGTTTGATTCCTGGGTCGGGAGCTCCCCTGGAGAAGGGATAGGCTATCCAGTCCAGTATTCTTGGGCTTCCCATGTGGGGTCAGATGGTAAAGAATGTGCCTGCAATGCGGGAGACCTGGATTCAATCCCTGCATTGGGAAGATCTCGGAGGAGGACATGGCAACCCACTCCAGTATTCTAGCCTGGAGAATCCCCATGGACACAGGAGTCTGGCAGGCTACAGTCCATTGGGTTACAATGAGTCAGACAACTGGGTAACTTGGCACACAGAGGTCATTTAGAGGGCTTCCCAGGTGGTGCTAGACCTTTCTTGTATAGCTCTTCTGTGTATTCTTGCCACCTCTCCTTAATCTGCTCCTTTCTGCTCCCCTAGGTTGCTACAATTTCTGTCCTTTATCATGCCCATCCTTGCATGAAGTGTTCTCTTGATATCTCCCATTTTCTTGGAGATATCTAGTCTTTCCCATTCTATTGTTTTCCTCTATTTCTTTGCATTTTTCATTGAAGAGGGCCTTCTTATCTTTCCTTGTTATTCTCTTGAATGCTGCATTCAGTTTGGTGTATCTTTACCATTCTCCCTTGCCTTTCACTTTTCTTCTTTCCTCAGCTATTTGTAAAGCCTCCTCAGATTACCACTTTGCCTTCTGGCATTTCTTTTTCTTTAGGATGATTTTTCTCACTGCCTCCTGTGTAACATTCAGTTCAGTTCAGTTCAGTTCAGTCTCACAGTCATGTCTGACTCCTTGCGGCCCCATGGATTTCAGCACACCAGTTTTCCCTGTCCATCACCAACTCCCGGAGCCTACCCAAATTCATGTCCATTGAGTCATTGATGCCATTCAACCGTCTCATCCTCTGTTGTCCCCCTCTCTTCCTGCCTTCAATCCTTCCCAGCATCAGGGTCTTTTCAAGGAGTCAGTACTTCCCATCAGGTGGCCAAGGTATTGGAGTTTCAGCTATAGCATCAGTCCTTCCAATGAATATTCAGGACTGATTTCCTTTAGGATTGATTGGTTTGACTTCCTGCAGTCCAAGGGACTCTCAAGAGTCTTCTCCAACACCACCATTCAAAAGCATCAATTCTTTGCTGCTCAGCTTTATTTATAGTCCAACTCTTACATCTGTACATGACTACTGGAAAAACCATAGCTTTGACTAGACGGACCTTTGTTGGTAAAGTAGTGTCTCTCTGCTTTTAAATATGCTGTCTAGGTTGGTCATAGCTTTTCTTCCAAGGAGCAAGTGTCTTTTAATTTCATGGCTGCAGTCACCATCTGCAGTGATTTTGGAGCCCAAAACAATAGTCTCTCACTGTTTCCATCATTTCTCCAGACTGGATGCCATGATCTTAGTTTTTTGAATGTTGAGTTTTAAGCTAACTTTTTCACTCTCCTCTTTCACTTTGATCAAGAGGCTCGTTAGTTCCTCTTCACTTTCTGCTATAATGTTGGTATCATCTGCATATTTGAGGTTATTGATATTTCTTCTGCCAGTCTTGACTCCAGCTTGTGCTTCATCCAGCCCAGCATTTCTCATGATGTACTCTGCATATAAGTTAAATAAGCAAGGTGACAATATACAGCCTTGATGTACTCCTTTCCCAATTTGAAACCAGTCTGTTGTTCTATGTCCAGGTCTAACTGTTGCTTCTTGACTTGCATCCAGGTTTCTCAAAAGGCAGGTCAAGTGGTCTGGTATTCCCATCCCTTTAAAAATTTTCCACTGTTTGTTGTGATCTACAGAGTCAAAGGCTTTGGCATAGCCAATAAAGCAGAAATAAATGTTTTTCTGGAATTCTCCTGATTTTTCTATTTTCCAAAAGATGCTGGCAATTTGATCTCTGGTTTCTCTGCTTTTTCTAAATCCAGCTTGAACATCTGGAAGTTCATGGTTCACATACTGTTGAAGCCGTACTTGGAGAATTTTGAGCACTACTTTGCTAGCACTTGAGATGAGTGCAATTGTGTGGTAGTTTGAACATTCTTTGGCACTGCCTTTCTTTGGCATTGGGATGAAAACTGACCTTTTCCAGTCCTGTGGCCACTGCTGAGTTTTCCAAATTTGCTGTCATATTGAGGGCAGCACTTTAACAGCATCATGTTTTAGAATTTGAAATAGTTCAGCTGGAATTCCATCACCATCACTAGCTTTGTTCATAGTAATGCTTCTTAAGGCCCACTTGACTTCAGACTCCAGGATGTCTGGCTCTAAGTGAGTGATCACACCATCATGGTTATCTGGGTCATGAAGAACTTCTTTTGCATAGTTCTTCTGTGTATTCTTGACACCTCTTCTTAATATCTTCTGCTTCTGTTAGGTCCATACCATTTCTGTCTTTTATTGTGCCCATCTTTGCATGAAATGTTCCCTTGATAGCTCTAATTTTCTTGAAGTAATCTCTAGTCTTTCCTATTCTATTGTTTCCCTCTATTTCTTTGGATTGTCGCTGAGGAACACTTTCTTCTCTCTCTTTGCTATTCTTTGGGACTCTGCATTCAGATGTGTATATCTTTCCTTTTCTCCTTTGCCTTTAGCTTTAGTGTTTAGTATAATACTACCAACCACTTTCATAGTTCTTCGGGCAATTTCTACCAGAACTAATCCCTTGAACTTATTCATCATGTCCGCTGTATAATCATGGGCTTCCCTGGAAGCTCAGCTGGTAAAGAATCTGCCAGCAAGGCATGAGACCTGGTTCACTTCCTGGGTAGGGAAACTAGTGGAGCTAGCTCTAAGAGAAGGGATAGGCTACCCACTCCAGTATTCTTGTGCTTCCCAGGTGGCTCACATGGTAAGGAATCCACCTGCAATGAGGGAGACCTGGGTTCCATCCCTGGGTTGGGAAGATCCCCTGGAGGAGAGCATGGTAACCCACACCGGTATTCTTCCTGGGAGAATCCCCATGCACAGAGGAGCCTGGCAGGTTACAGTCCACGAGGTTGCAAAGAGTCAGACACGACTGAGCAGCTAAGCACAGCACTGTATAATCATTAGGGATTTGATTTAGTCCTAATAGGTTTTCCCTATTTTCTTCAATTTAAGCCTGAACTTTGAATAGGGCTGATGATCTGAGGCACAGTCATCTCCAGGTGTTGTTTTGGCTGACTGCAGAGCTTCTTTATCTTCAGTTGCAAAGAATGTAATCAATCTGTTTTCAGTATTGACCATTTAGTGATGTCCATATGTAGACTCATCTCTTTTATTGTTAGAAAAGGATGCTTGCCATGTCCAGTGTGTTCTCTTGACAAAACTTAGCACAGTGTGAGATAAGAGGCCAAATCTATTCTTTTGCACGTAGCTATCCATTTACACCAGGCTTCCCAAGCTCAGATAGTAAAGAATCTGCCTGCAACACAGGAGACCCAGGTTCAATCCCTCAGTTGGGAAGAACCTCTGGAGAAGGGAATGGCTACCCAGTCCAGTATTCTTGTCTGGAGAATCCCATGGACAGAGGAACCTGGTGGACTGTAACCCATGGGTTGCAAAGAGTTGGACATGACTGAGTGACTAACACTTTCACTTTTCAACCTTTGTCCCAGAAATATTTGTTAAAAATTATTTTTCTGCATGGAAGAATATATTTGTCTACAAGGATGAATCTGGAGTAGGAGACTGCAACCTATTCCAGTATTATTTCCTAGAAAATTCCATTGACAGAGAAACCTGGCAAGCTATAGTCCATGGGACAGAGTCAGCTACAACAGAGCACACACACATTTACAAGAATGAAACAATATTTAGAAATCTATTACCTTAATACACCATATTAATAGCATTAAGGAGAAAAAATCTAATAGTTATCTTCAAGATCGCGCAGAAGCATTTGACACAATTCAATTACATACTTAATTTTAAAATTTAAATTAAATAAGGAATTTATATACAGACACTTCATTTACATGACAAAAGATGACTCAGCCTCCAAATGGCTATCATGTCAATAGAAGAATATTGGAAGCTTTGTCGCTAGAGTCGGGATCAGGATGTAAATGTTTGTATATCACCACCATTATTTAGTATCCAGCTAGATGAACAAGCCAGTGTAACTTGACAATGCAAAACAAGATAAAACTAAACAAAATAGAAGTTAAAAAATATAGAAAGGTGCAGAATACTATCAAGATTTTCTAATGATAGATATGGACCTACCTGGAATGCTAATCTAAGCAGTAAGAGAATTCAGAAATGTAGAAACATAGAAAGTAAATGTGCACAAATCAATATTTTTTGTAAATACATATAACAACCAGATAGAAGAATCAGTGGGGGAAAAAAAGGAGCAAATGCCATTTGTTATGGCATCAAGAGAAACAAAATATATAAGAACAAATAAAACAAGAAATAAGTGAAATACATTTTGAATATTACTAATGGTCACAACAGAAGGTAACAGTTCATGGCAAACCACCATGTTCTTGAATAGGAGAAACATCTTAAAGATGTCATTTGGCCCCTAAATAAATTATAAAGTATTTATGATCCAAATAAAAATAGTAGATACTTATTTTGAAACCAGATGTCCTGATTCTAAATTTCATATACAGTCAACCCTTAGTATCATTAGAGGATCAGTTCCAGGGCACTCCTCCTCCCTGCTGATACCAAAACCTACAGACACTCAAGTCCCTTATGTAAAATACCATAGTATTTATATATGACCTACACACACTATATATACGTTAAAGCATGTCTATATTACTTTTAATATTGAATACAATGTAAATACTACATAAATAGTAAATACAATGTAAATGCTATGTAAATAGTTGCCAGGTAGGTGGCAAATTCAAGTTTTGCTTTTTAGGACTTTCTAAAAGTTGTTTTCCATTCAAGGCTGCTTTCCATTCTGCAGACACAGAAACCTCAAATAGAGAAGGATGACTTTAGAGTAAAAGTAAATAGTCATGAAGTTTCTAAATAACAGGGGTTAGGAGATAAGCCCTGACAGATATATAACCCAATAATTAAAACAGTGGTAACAGTACATGATGAGAAGGACAGAAACTAGGAGGAGGGGAAATGTGTATGCAGAGCACTTTTTAAAACAGAAATAGTAATCAGAATGGGAAGTGCAATGTTCATTGCAGCATTATTTACAATAGCCTTGTCATGGAAGATATCTAGAGTCCATTGACAGATGAATGGATAAAGAAATTGTGGCACATATATACAATGGAGTATTACTCAGTCTTTAAAAGGAACAAATTCAAATCAGTTCTAGTGAGGCAGGTGATCCTAGAGCCTGTTATATAGAGTGAAGTAAATCAGAAAAATAAAAATAAATATCTTATATTAACATGTAAATATGGAATCTAGAAAAAAGTGGTACTGATGAACCTATTTGTAGGGCAGAAATGGAGATGCAGACAGGAAATATCTTGCAGAAATAGCAGGGGAAGGAGAAGGTGGGATAAATTGAAAGAGTAGCATTGAAACATATGCACTACCATGTGCAAAGTAGATAGCTAGTGGGAAGTTTCTGTATAGCAGAGGGAGCTCATTCTGGTATGCTGTGACTATCTAGAGGGGTAGGATGGGGTGGGGATGAGATGGAGATTCAAGAGGGAGGGGATGTATGTATACTTAACGGTTGATTCAGGTTGCTGAATGGCAGAAACCAACACAACATTGTAAAGCAATTATATTACAATTAAATATATATGGAGGTGATGGAATTCCAGTTGAGCTATTTCAAACCCTTAAAGATGATGCTGTGAAAGTGCTGCCCTCAATATGCCAGCAAATCTGGAAAACTCAGCAGTGGCCACAAGACTGGAAAAGTTCAGTTTTCATTCCAATCACAAAGAAAGGCAAGGTTCAAACTACCGCACAATTGCACTCATCTCACATGCTAGCAAAGTAATGCTCAAAACTCTCCAAGCCAGGCTTCAACAGTACGTGAGCCATGAATTTCCAGATGTTCAAGCTGGATTTAGAAAAGGCAGAGAAACCAGAGATTAGATTGCCAACGTCCGTTGGATCATCGAAAAAGCAAGAGAGTTCCAGAAAAAAACATCTACTTCTGCTTTATTGACTATGCCAAAGCTTTTGACTGTGCAGATCACAACTGTGGGAAACTGTTAAAGAGATGGGAATGCCAGACCACCTGACCTGCCTTTTGAGAAACCTGGACGCAGGTCAAGAAAACAACAATTAGACCTGGACATGGAACAACAGACTGGTTTCAAATTGGGAAAGGAGTACATCAAGGCTGTATATTGTCACCCTATTTATTTAACTTATATGAAGAGTACACCATGCCAAACGCTAGGCTGGATGAAGCACAAGCTGGAGTCAAGATTTCTGGGAGAAATATCAATGACATCAGATATGCGGATGTCACCACCCTTATGGCAGAAAGTGAAGAAGAACTAAAGAGCCTCTTGATGAAAGTGAAAGAGGAGAGTGAAAAAGTTGGCTTAA
Source organism: Giraffa tippelskirchi (assembly GCF_054371585.1). NCBI lineage: Eukaryota > Metazoa > Chordata > Mammalia > Artiodactyla > Giraffidae > Giraffa > Giraffa tippelskirchi. The sequence continues at coordinate 71,901,685 of NC_137277.1, forward strand.
AGCTCAACATTCAGAAAACTAAGATCATGGGATCTGGTCCCATCACTTCATGGCAAATAGATGGGGAAACAATGGAAACAGTGACAGTTTATTTTGGGGGGCTCCATAATCACTGCAGATGGTGACTGCAGCCATGAAATTAAAAGACACTTGCTCCTTGGAAGAAAAGCTATGACCAACCTAGACAGCATATTAAAAAGCAGAGACACTACTTTACCAACAAAGGTCCATCTAGTCAAAGCTATGGTTTTTCCAGTAGTCATGTATGGAGGTGAGAGCTGGAATATAAAGAAAACTTAGTGCTGAAGAATTGATACTTTTGAATGGTGGTGTTGGAGAAGACTCTGAGAGTCCCTTGGACTGCAAGGAGATTCAACCAGTCCATGCTAAAAGAAATCAGTCCTGAATATTCATTGGAAAGACTTATGCTGAAGCTGAAACTCCAATCTTTGGCCACCTGATGAAAAGAATTGACTCATTGGGAAAGACCCTGATGCTGGGAAAGAGTGAAGGTGGGAGGAAAGGGGGCTGACAGAGGATGAGATGGTTAGCATTACCAATGCGATGGACATGAGTTTGAGTAGGATCAGGGAGTTGGTGATGGACCAGGGAGTCTAGAGTGCTTCAGTCCATGAGGTCACAAAGAGTTGGACATGACTGAGCGACTGAACTGAACATATATAAATGAAAAAAAGAATGGGGAGTGGAATGACATCGTCAGCAGAGAACCATTAATTCCTGTCCTTTCTCATTTTCTCTTCTTTGGAAATGTGCCACCAGGAATAGAAACAGGTATAGTTGGTAATGGTTGCTCTCTTGGCCTTAAAACAGTAAACACATTGAAACTATCACCTGTTACGTGTAAAATTCTGTAGAAAAAAAGCCATCCTCCTCATTAATTTTTGCATGGGGAAAAGGTGTGATGTTAGTTAAAGTTACAGCTAATAACTCTAACTTCAAGGTACAGTTATTAGCATATAATTTCCGTGATTTCATAGAATCATGGACACTGAACTACACCTGAGGATGACCTAGGAGTACTTAACCTTCCATATATATCCTTAGCCTACATTTTCAGCAATGTTGAATGGATATTATATTGTTTCTAAATTCTATCTATGTTTTCTTCTCTCAGATCCCAGCTAGAAGGCATTTCTCTGGCCTTCTGAGAGCTAACATTTTCATCATACAATTTTGTTTTAATGTGTTTTTTATATAGTTTTGCCATTTCAATTTCTGTTACACTTTTAGCTTTCCTTTGACCTTTTTTTTTCTTTATCTTATCTCAGTCTATATATTATATTCCATCTATTAGTTTCTGAAATTTTCTGAAAACACATTCATATACTTAATCCCCAGTCTCTTATTGTTTATTCCATGTCTTAGTTCACTCACTTTTCATAACAAAAATGCCATAGGTTGGGTGGTTTATTCAACAGAAATTTATTTCTCACAATTCTGGAGGATGGAAAGCCCAATTTCAAGATTCCAGCAAGGTGCCAAGATTAAACTTTCATCCTGAGCCCTCTTCTCTTTAATTGTAGGCAGCTGTCATCTGGCTGTGTGCTCATATGACCTCTTCTTTGGGTATGTAGAGAGACTGAGCTACCTGGTGTCTCTTCTTATAGTGACACTAATCCTAATTTTCAGGGCCCCACCTTTATGATCTCATTTAAACTTAATTCAGTAAAGAATCTGCCTGCAATGCAGGAGATCTGTGTTTGATCCCTGGGTTGGAAAGTTTCCCTAGGGAAGGGATGGCTACCCACTCCAGAATTCTTGCCTGGAAACTTCTTGGACAGAAGAGCCTGGTGGGCTACAGTCCATCGGATTCCAAAGAGTCAGATACCACTGAGGACTAACACTTTCACTTTTTTTCAATTTTTCACTTCCTCAGAGGCTCCATCTCCAAATGTAGCCCCGCTGGGGGTTAGTGCTTCAACATATGAATTTGGGAGGGACACAAACATTCAGTGCATAACACCCCATTATTTCATTACAAGTTCTCTGTCTATAACACATTACCTCATACAAACAAAACATACAGCAAACAAAACATAACAACAAAACTAAAATTTCATTCCTCCTACAAATCAGATAGTGTCCCCTTTTCTGAAATGAGTTTTGCAAAAATTGTCATTGTTTAAGTCTATTTCCAGTCAGTTACTGATGGCTATCTTCTTGATCTTCTTCATGAGACAACCAGTTTCCTCACAAGCTTCAAAATTCTCTTTCCTTTAAGGTTCATTTTGGTTGCTCTACACTTTTATTTCTTTGTATTCATGTAATAAATACAACTAGTCATTTTTCTCCTTTGGATTCTGTGTCCAGGAAGCTTACCCAGCTGTATCAGTCTTATTTTCACTCTTACTTAGTCATAAAAAAACTGTGTAGGAATGTTCTTCATCTCTAAGGATAAACAAAGAGCTCTTGCTATAAAAAACAAACAAACAAAAACCTCTCCAGGTCTGCACACCCAGGACAGTTTCTGAGGCTGCAGTTTACACTCCAATGTGTGCTCCATAAATTTAAGGTAACTATATACATTTGTTTACTCGAGTCTAGGTTTGTTGTTTATTCTTCTGGCATCAACTCCAGATTAGCATTTGCAGTACTGGCCTCAGATCCATGAGAAAGGAGCTGTGTTCTTCTCCTGGCAGTTTAGAGACTCTTAACTCTGTCTTAACATTTCATGAGTTGAGGAGTTATCTGAGCCAAGGAAACATGTCCACCTAAAGCTTAAACCTCCCATTTTAATTATATCCTGAGAACCCTGGAGCCATAGAGCTCCCTGCCCCAGTGGCTTATGCTCACCCCCAGGGACTGCACAAGTCATTTGGCTGGATTCTCCTGTCAGATGGTGGACCCGGCCTCTTCTGTGCCCATCCCTAGTCTCAAGGTGTGGCCACAGGATGGGTATTTACATTGAGAAGTTGAACAGGAATCAAATGGGCAGGCTGAAATGAGCACTTAAACCCACATGAGAGGTCCTGTCAGTGTAGGAAGGAACTGGGGATGGACCAAAAAGGGTCTTCTGGGGGCTAGGGGCCAGTTCATCCTGTACCAGCATGTTCCTGAGCAAAACTCCAAGAGTCCTAAGAATCCTGAGAAATTGAAATTTGAAATTTATCTTCTTGGTGTTTTGAGTATTTACGTGTAAAGATAGATACCAAAAGTTACCTAATAGTGTGTGGCTTCCTTTATATACTTGGTATATGTCAAGTATATGGGCTTTAATTTGTACCCTTGCTTCAGGCTCCACAGATACTAGGAAAAAGTCTCAGTAATTTTCCTAGAATAAACACTTCTTAGTTTGGATAATAAATTATATGTTCCCTTATTCACTTCTACTCTAAACCTTCCCTGACCCCATTTGAAAAGTACCTATTAAATGGTTGAACTTCTCTTGTTTTTTTTCTTTTCCTTTTCTTTTTTACACATAGATGTAGTTCTTACTTTTATTATGCACCCTAAACCTTACATTTTCCCATTATTTTCAACCAGTCATAAAAATAATTCTCGGCAATAACCATGAAAATAGCTAGTTTTAATCATGTTATTCTAATAACTCTATTGATCAAATATTATACCTTCCAGGTCCTGTGAAGCACGGACCACCTCTGAAGGTAACTAACAATCTTTGACTTGCTAAATGGAATTGCAGTAGGGTTCCAACAAAAGTCATGTTTCTTCCGCTGATAAATTTTTAAACCCAGATTCATGGCTGTTCTAAAGATCATTGAAAATTCTTTATTTCCTGGCATTAACATAATAATAAATATCTACTGTCTTCCAAACATTGACTTAAACATCAGAGTTTGGGGGAGAGGGGCAGTTCATTGTTCTTTCTCTGGAGACAAGTGTTCTTAAGCAGAAGCCTTTTTTCTTCTAAGGATCTTCCCATTCTCTCCTGAAGAGAAACAGCAAGTTTTCCTCCCTCTGCTTTTGTTCAACCTCCAAATGTAGATATTATGCATGATAAATAGACAGAACAAAAAAGACTGATTTCCCTCTCTTTCTGCTGTAGAAATCCACTCAGTTCTGTCCATGTGAGACAGATTTGCCCTGCCCTTTGTCTTTCTTAAACTTTTCTTCTGCAGCTGTCTTCAGACATTTCTATACCCCTGACTAAAGCTAATGGAGAAAACTTAGTAAACTGTATGGCCAAAATACTTTACTGAATTCTTACTACTGCCAATCCTTTGCAGACACTTACTCCCCACTAAGATGCTCACAGGTTATTTCTGCATGGTAGTCTTTTTGTTTCATGCCTCCTCACTACCTCTGGTGCCCTGAACAGCTATAACAACTGAAGAGACTTTCTTTTCCTCTACTCTACCTGACAAATCAGATAGTGTTATTGTGTTAGTCACCCAGTTGTGTCTGGCTCTTTGTGACCCCATGGACTATAACCCGCCAGAATCTTCTGTCCATGGGATTCTCCAGGCAAGAATACTGGAGTGGGTTGCCATTTCCTCCTCCATGTGTTCCTTTATTTGCTATATTAGACTCCTTCCTCTATTTTGTAAGAGCTTGGTACATAGCAGGAACTCAACAAATAATGGTTTCTCTTCCCTTGTCTATTAAGAAATATATTTGAATCAGTAAGGCAAATGTGATCCTCAGTTGATTAACAAAATTGAGCCTTTGTAAACCTATGTCAATGTCATACTGTTTCCAAAATATAAAGTTAGACTAGAAGTCAGTGTCAGTATTTGATACTAAAAACAGTATCAAATTGTTCATAACAAAAAGAGACAATACAGAAAAAAATATTTTACGAGAAAACCCCTCAGAATACTTTTTACTATCATTTGATAATCAGGGTTTGGGAGAATAATCTCAAATAAGAGAGCTGAAAGGCAAAGACATGGTTTCAAAATATGTTGAGTGTGTTTGTTACATGTTTGTTACATGTCCAACTCTTGGCTTCCAAAATGAGGAATTGGTAAAAATTCTTTTGTAAAATGTCCCACCTACAAATTAGGAACATTTTTTTTTTCCTGGCAGTCTATTGTCTTTTCTATCTCATGATGAAAGTAGATTCATCCTTTCATACTCTGATTATTTCCTCTTTGAGCAGTCATCAGGGGCTGAAATAGAAAGAATACTTTGTTGTTCTTTTCATTCAGTTGATCTCCAATGGTGGCCAGACCAGGTCTCATTGGCTGCCTGACTCCCTATAGCCATGCCCAGTAAGGCCAGAACACAGAAGCAGAAATGTGGAATAAATGGAAGTCATGACCCTGAACTGTGCTCCGTAACCTTTACTTGTTTATGTGATCTTTGAATAACCATTTCCTCAAATGAGCTAGCAGTGACAAGACAAAAACCTCACTGTTTCTAAAAGGCTCTAAAGAATGCAGAGGTGTCAGTTAAGACAAAGTGACAGGTAAAGATTTGCAAAGCATGTGAAAAGTAATTGTAAACATAATGAATATGAAGGTCTTGTGTGATTAAGCAGGAAAATATGTAGTACTGTTGTAATTTCCAGTAAACTCTCAAATCAGCTCTGCTTTAACTGTCACAGGTGTTAGGTCACAAGGTACCCTGAGGGAGAACAATTTACTCTATGGCTTCCGGACCACATTTGATTCACATCCTGTCTCCTATGTTGTTTTACAATGTATTACATTTATCAGATTAAAAAGTAAGCATATTTTAGATGGGCTTAAAATCACACATCTTGCAGGGTTTTTATTCCCTTGCTGTAATGTATATAGATAGAATTCAGGGGATACATGAATTTAGATGCACAGAAAACTCCTACGTTTATTTTTGTTGACTGCTGGATGAAATCTGAATCTCCTTCAATTAGGAATGTAGGCATAAACCAAAATAGCATTAGTGATATCTGTGACTTTGTCACCAATATAAATCACAGATCCAGTCACATCACATTGTGATTGTTGCAGATATCTAGAAATAATATTTTTATCATCAGTATTTTGAAACTATGTTAGTTATTAGATTGCCCTTGGATCTTCTTAAATTTATTATAAAGAAAAATGTGTATTACGGTATCACAAATTTGTCTTTAATATTTGGATAACTAAATTTTAATATATCTATTTTTTGTACTCTATAATTTTATTTCAGATATTTTAAAATATTATTCTGAAAAAAAGATACAACACTTTACCATACTGTAAAAGAGGTCAAAAAATACACAAAATAGTGAAAAGCCATAGTTTAGAAGAGCAGTAGTTGAGAAAAATTGAGCATGTATCAGAATCCCAGAGAGCCCCATCCCAGACCTTTTGATTTAGCCAGTCTGGGGGGACCTGAGAACCTGCATTTCAAACAAATTCCCAGGTGATACCGATTCAATTGGTCCAAGGACTACACTTTGTAAATGAATGTAGCAGCATTACTTGGAAGAAAGAATGGGCAGCTCATAAAATCAAAGCAAATCAATTGCTTAAAAATATTATAACGATTTTGGCAAGGAACAGTTCAGAAAAACTTCAAGATCACACATATTAAAAAGAAATGCGTAAATGATTTTCTTGCTATCAGGGCACAGCAAATCCACTGTATGAAAATTTATATCTTAAACAGCAGGTTTCCTCTCATAACAATATCAATATAAATCAATGGAAAATATCAGCACCATTATCAAAGATAAAATGCATTTTTACCTTGATCAAGGAAAGAAATCTGCAAGTTAAGATGTATTCTCTAACGTATATCCTTCAAAACTCAGTGTTGTTTCTGAGTGATGAATGATCCATTGTAAGGATACAGAACTCATTCTATTCCTTATTCCTACCCAGGGCACTTTTCAGAAACCTATCCAAGACAGGAAATTTTTAAAACCAATTATGAAATTTAATATAAACTAATGAATAGTGAAGGGATCTTTACATCTATAATTCATTTAAATTCTGAAGGTTGACTTTCTATTTATAATTCAGAATTAGTCTTGCTCCAAATTAGATTAACTGTCTCTGGAATCTAATTTCTGCTTGAGCATGTCCATCTCAGGCAAAGGTATTTTTAAAAGTTGTGTGGTGATAAACTCTTGTTGTACAGCCTCTTCTCCTTGTGACTTTAAATTTTTTAATTAATATTAGCTACTGAGTTATATGTGTGTTAATGGATTAGGCTATATATTTAGCAACTCTTCATTAGCAAAAGAAAAAAACAGATGCACAAAGAGTGAAAGGAAAAAAAGATGGTGCAACTGCAAATCAATATATGTGGTATTCTCTATACACTATGTTCTAGAAATTGATGTCCAGCCCAGAATTCTAACATAATTCCATTCTCCTGGACCCAGTGTATACAAGTTCTTTGTCTATACAACCATTTCATTCAAATTTAGCTTACACCTTAAAAGAAAAGGTAATATTTGACTGAGTATAGAGGGAGCTAGAGTGAGAAAAAAATATGAGGGACAGCCTTAATATATGTTAAAGGAAAGTTATACACTCGAACAATACTCCCAGGATGGTGGGCAGTTTTCAGACCTGAGTGAAGGCACATCAATAAATATGTGGGAAAATCAGCAAGAAAATAAGTTTAGTAAATTTAAATAAGTCCTACCAAATTTGATGCCAGAATTTAGAATTTGAGAATCCCAAGTAGAAAATTAGATTTCTTAAAGGATAAGGCCGGAGTCACTTCACTGTTAAACATGACTTTTTACTGACAAAAGAAGCAACAAGGAAAATTATTGAAATACAGATGCTACTCTATAAAGAAAAATTACTTCTTCATCTCCTTTTTGTCAAAATAAATGAAAGTTTACATTAGCATTCAAGATCTCTAAGACATTCCAAGGTTATTCTAGTTCAGAGAACAAGCATCTGGGAAAAGCATTAGTAGAATTATTATCATATCTAATAGTTTCAAGTGTTTGAGAGAGGATGAACTTATTGAGTAGTAAATAATAATAGCTCATCACGTGATTCATTTGATATCATTCTCTTTCTTGTCAAAAGTAAGAAAAAGATAATGTAGCTCTGAAATTTGCATCGCTAATGGCTGGGGTTAGTCATCATTAGACTCTTGACAGTCCCTTGGACTGCAAGGAGATCAAACCAGTCAATCCTAAAGGATATCAATCCTGAATATTCATTGGAAGGAGTGATGCTGAAGCTGAAACTCCAATACTTTGGCCACCTGATGCGAAGAACCAACTCATTAGAAAAGACCCTGATGCTGGGAAAGATTGAAGGTAGGAGGAGAAGGGGATGAGAGAGGATGAGATGGTTGGATGGAATCACTAATTCAATGCACACGAGTTTCAGCAAACTCCCTGATATAGTGAAGAGCAGGGAAGTCTGGCGTGCTGCAGTCCATGGGGTCGCAAAGAGTCAGACATCACTGAGCAACTGAACAACAAGTCATCATTTCATATTTTCCCATTTTCCTGTCAATAGAATCCACTTTTTAGAGTGATTACTTTCCTTGAAATAAAGAGATACTTAATATGTCTGTCAGAAAGGGAGAAAAATCTTGGTGTTGCTGAAAAGATTTTGATTGTGAGATAAAAAAATCTTAATAAATCTAATAAAAATCACTGAAACTGCTAGAGGGATTTTAGAGTACAGGGCCCATATGGGAAACTGGAAACTAAGGCTTTCCAAGTAACTGATCTTGGGAGCAAGCACATTAAAGGAGTTTCAGAAAATCAATGGTTTTTCTGGATGCCTGGTAACAGTTTACGGGAAATGCACCATATAAGAAGACAAGTTAGATGAAAAGATGGAGGGAGTGGTGAGGAGGAGTTTTAAAGGAGAAGCAGGCTGGGTCCTGTAGTGTTCAGCTGCACAGGATTCTAGTTACAAAAGGTCACAATGCTCATTCTAGTTCTGTCATTTTCTACCTTAGAACAATGTGATTAACTTAGATTGTACCTTTTTGGTTTCTTCCTCAGCAAGAAGGCAAGAATAGCAACTTTTGGACTATGTATGGATCAAATTGGTTAAGATTTTTATATGTCTAGTGGGGTGCTAAGAACTGGAGTCTCTTTCAATGAATACAGTTTTAGGATTAAGCTTGGTAAATAGCTAATATTGTATTATGTATTTTGCTGGATACTTTATCTTATATTTATAATTATTATTAATACTATGGGTGCATGCTCAGTCATTTCAGTTGTGTCTGACTCTTTGTGACCCCACGGATTGGAGACTGCCAGGCTCTTTTGTCCATGAAATTTTCCTGGCAAGAATATTCCAGTGGGTTACCATGTCCTCCTCCTCCAAAGGATCTTCCTGACCCGAGGATCAAACTTGCATCTCCTGCAGGCAGATTCTTTATCACTGAGCCATGGGAAGCCCTAATAATTGCTATGTGTGCTGGGTGTGTTAGTTTTCATTGGTGTCCAACTCTTTGCAACCGCATGAACTGTAGCCCACGAGCCTTCTCTGTCCACAGGATTTCCCAGGCAAGAATACTGGAAAAAATAAATAAATAAATAAAAAAGAATAATGGAGTGCGTTGCCATTCCCTTCTCCAGGGAATATTCCTGACCCAGAGATCAAACCTGGGTCTCCCACATTGCAGGTTCTTTACCTTCTGAGCCACCAGGGAAGCTCAAATAATTACTATAATAATTACTATATCAAAATTAAAGTTGTCCAATTTTTCTTAGCTATTTATTTCATATTAGTTCATTTCTTCTTAATTAAAACCTCTGCAAAATAAGTGGAGAATGCAATGGCATCCCACTCCAGTACTCTTGCCTGGAAAATCCCATGGACAGAGGAGCCTGGTAGGCTGCAGTCCATGGGGTTGCTAAGAGTCAGACATGACTGAGCGACTTCACTTTCACTTTTCACTTTCATGCATTGGAGAAGGAAATGGCAACCCACTCCAGTGTTCTTGCCTGGAGAATCCCAGGGACGGGGGAGCCTGGTGGGCTGCCGTCTATGGGGTCGCACAGAGTCGGACACGACTGAAGCGACTTAGCAGTAGCAGCAGCAGCAAGATAAGTATTATAATTTAATAATTATAATTGTTATTTAATTATAAACTATAGTTTACCTACTGTGAGATAGTGGATAAATTAAGTCATTTGTCTAAGTTACGTGGTCATAAATTTGAAAGTGAAGGATTATATCTTGGGCCAGACTTTGATACTATCTACAACTGGATGTGTCATTTGTTTTTAGAGTTCAATAGTTAAAATATGAAAAGAACATTTGCATTTCTAATTGACGAATTAAAAACTTTGCTTATGCAAATCCTGTTTTCTATAGGAATTGTAGATACTGATGTGTGGCTATTGATAATGGGTGAGTGGTGAGGATGACTGGGAGAATTTTTTGTAGAATTGTCATTTCAAGTAATCAGCAATTTGGTAAGCCTTTTGATAGAAATTCCCATTTTGATAGAACTAAATCCCATTTAGTTCATGCTTTTGATTCATCAAAAAGAGATTATGTATCAGATATTAGATAGCTCTATAACGATATTAGAAGTTCTATAGTGAAATGCATCTTTAATAGAAATGTCATTCTTAGTAAGAGGACTGCAGTATAAAACCTGAATGTAACTATAATGGCCTACTCATAATGGACTATTTTGCTAACAAAATTATTGTTACTGCAGAAATCTTATTTCACTGCAATGCCAACCCACTTCAATATTCTTGCCTGGAGAATCCCATGGACAGAGGGGCCTGGTGGGCTACAGTCTATGGGGTCACAAAGAGTTGGACACAACTGAGTGACTTTCACTTTGACATACAATGTGACATATATTGCTGTTAATTGTGTGCCAAGCAAGCACACAGAATACCTTTGAAAATGCTTATTAAATAAGTAAATGAATAAATTAAAATCTTTCACACTTACTGCTCTTACCAATGACACGAATATCCTCTTACTTCTCAATCTCTCCAAAACGTTGTTTGACAAGTTGAATTTTTTAAACTCTAAGTTTTATGATGTTGTTGATGTTTTTGTTTGCTTACCTACTTTTTTGATCAGTTTTCCCTGCCATCTTTACTGACTGTCCCTCTTCTAAACATGTCATAAGTGCAAGCTTTTACAGGTTGCCATTAATTATCTTCTTCAGTCATAGTCATTCTCCCTAAGTGACCCCAATTAGTGCCATGGCTTCAACTATTATATTTATACTGAAGAAACAGAAAGAGGAGAGGGAAGGTATGAAAGAGAAAGGGGGAAATACAAAAGGAAGGGATTAAGCAATGGAGGTGGGGAAGAAGGAAGGGAAAGAAAGAGATAAAAGAAAGAAGAAGAGAGGAAGAAAAAAAGAGGGAGGAAGAGAAGGTGGGGAGAAGGGAAACCAGCTAGTGTAAATAGCAAGCCAGTATCCCACAATCATCTCATATCCATATGTCTAAAGTAGAACTACTTACCTTTCCTGTTAATCATCTTCCCCCAGTATTTTATATTTAATGAGCATTCTTATCTTCTGTTTTTGCTTAAGTTCAAAGTTTAAGAATACTTCTAATACAGTCTTCTTACTTGGCTATCTATATTCAATCTCCATTGCTTATTAATTTGTCCTCACTAATGTCTCAAATATTGTTCTGTTTTTCTTTGAGTACCTTAGTTCAGTTCCTTAAAGTCTTTCACTTGAAGTACTATTTCTTCCTATTGTCTGTCCTCCTTTAGCTGATCTCACTGATGTTTAAGCAGTTATCTACATGTTACTCCCAACATACAGTCTTTTTTACCCACATCAAATTGGGTCATTTCATTTTTCCTGCATAAAATTTCTCAATCGCTCAGTCGTGTCCGGCTCTTTGCGACCCCGTGAACCACAGCACACCAGGCCTCCCTGTCCATCACCAACTCCTGGAGTCCACCCAAACCCATGTCCATTGATTCGGTGATGCCATACAACCATCTCATCCTCTGTTGTCCCCTTCTCCTCCTGCCTTCAATCTTTCCCAGCATCAGGGTCTTTTCCAATGAGTCAGCTCTTCACATCAGGTGGCCACACTATTGGAGTTTCAGCTTCAACATCAGTCCTTCCAATGAACACCCAGGACTGATCTCCTTTAGGATGGACTGGTTGGATCTCCTTGCAGTCCAAAGGACTCTCAAGAGTCTTCTCCAACACCACAGTTCAAAAGCATCAATTCTTCTGCGCTCAGCTTTCTTTATAGTCCAACTCTCACATCCATACATAACTACTGGAAAAACCATATCCTTGACTAGATGGACCTGTATTGGCAAAGTAATGTCTCTGCTTTTTAATATGCTGTCTAGGTTGGTCAAAACTTTCTTTCCAAGGAGTAAGAGTCTTTTAATTTCATAGCTGCAATCACCATCTGCAGTGATTTTGGAGCCCAGAAAAATAAAGTCAGCCACTGTTTCCACTGTTTCCCCATCTATTTGCCATGAAGTGATGGGACAGGATGCCGTGATCTTAGTTTTCTGAATGGTGAGCTTTAAGCCAACTTTTTCACACTCCTCTTTCACATTCATCAAGAGGTTCTTTAGTTCTTCTTCACTTTCTGCCATAAGGATGGTGTCATCTGCATATCTGAGGTTATTGATATTTCTCCCGGCAATCTTGATTCCAGCTTGTGCTTCCTCTAGCACAGCATTTCTCATGATGTACTCGGCATAGAAGTTAAATAAGCAGGGTGACAATATACAGCCTTGATGTACTGTTTTTCCTATTTGGAACCAGTCTGTTGTTCCATGTCCTGTTCTAACTGTTGCTTCCTGACCTGCATACAGGTTTCTCAAGAGACAGGTCAGATGGTCTGGTACTCCCTTCACTTTCAGAATTTTCCACAGTTTATTGTGATCCACACAGTCAAAGGCTTTGGCATAGTCAGTAAAGCAGAAATAGATGTTTTTCTGGAACTCTCTTGCTTTTTCAATGATCCAGGGGATGTTGGCAGTTTGATCTCTGATTCTTCCGCCTTGTCTAAAACCAGCTTGAACATCTGGAAGTTCACGGTTCACATATTGCTGAAGCCTGGCTTGGAGAATTTTAAGCATTACTTTACTAGTGTGTGAGATGAGTGCAATTGTGTGGTAGTTTGAGCATTCTTTGGCATTGCCTTTCTTTAGGATTGGAATGAAAATTGACCTTTTCCCATCCTGTGGCCACTGCTGAGTTGTCCAAATTTGCTGGTATATTGACTGCAGCACTTTCACAGCATCATCTTTCAGGATTTGAAATAGCTCAACTGGAATTCCATCTATGGAATATAGCTATGGAATTCCATAGCTTTGTTTGTAGTGATCTTCCTAAGGCCCACTTGACTTCACATTCTAGGATGTCTGGCTCTGAGTGAGCACACCATCGTGATTATCTGGGTCATGAAGATGTTTTTTGTATAGCTCTTCTGTGTATTCTTGCCACCTCTTCTTAATATCTTCTGCTTCTGTTAGGTCCATACCATTTCTGTCCTTTATTGAGCCCATCTTTGCATAAAATGTTCCCTTGGTATCTCTAATTTTCTTGAAAAGATCTCTAGTCTTTTCCATTCTATTGTTTTTCTCTATTTCTTTGCACTGATCACTGAGGAAGGCTTTCTTATCTCCCCTTGCTATGCTTTGGAACTCTGCATTCAGATGGGTATATCTTTTCTTTTCCTCTTTGCTTTTGCTTCCCTTCTTTTCACAGCTGTTTGTAAAGCCTCCTCAGACAGCCATTTTGCTTTTTTGCATTTCTTTTTCATAGGTCATAAAGTTCAAAACCTTTTGCACAGAATGTTACAATCTATTTCTCTACCCACCTTTTCCTCCCTTCTCTAGGGTTTTGTGTCAAGCACACTGACATCCTTGTTCCCTGAACACCCAGCATGCTTTGTGCATGTTGTGCCTGGAATACCCCACTCCATCTCCTCCTCTTGGCAAACTTCTGCTCATCAGTCAGCACCAGTTCAAATGAATCTCATCTGTGGCCTTTCCTCACTCCCTCAGGCAAGTAGTTGTTCTGTTTTCCTCTCCCAAAGGAGTCATGTTCACACAGTGATTATATCAGTGGTTACATGCTATATTAGTAATTGGTTTTGATATCTGTTTTCTCCAATACACTGCTGTATTCATCTGTCACCATCCCTAATATAAAAAATGTACAGTAATTAAAATTTATGCATGCATATATGAATATTTACAAGCTACAATTCCACTCAATATTCTTTTAAAATTATTTCATTTTGTCCTTTGAACTTAATGTAATGATGGTCAGTATAATAATGATTTAGCTAGTTCAAAATTTTGATACACTATAATATAATTTTAATTATTTAAAATGAATTAACTATTTAAATATTTTGTATTTTTAGAAATGATGATGACTAATATAAACTGCATGCCACATTTCAGGCATACATAGACTCATCAATATGAATTCCATCTCTTACCTTAGATCTGCTTCTTAATCTTCCTGTGTCAGCCTTCGTGACAGGTTATTAATTGATTTCTCTTGTTAAGTCTACAAATTTAAGTCTCTTCTTTTGTAGTTTTTAAATTTGATTTGGCTTGAGTATTATAAATAAGTTACAATTGTGTTATAAAAAATAAATGCCTTTCAAGGAAGAATCTATTGGCCTCTCAGAGAGTAAAATCTGTGGCCTTAGTGATAGAATTTTATGGAAGATATTGTGGGTATTTTAAAGATCTGTTCCACTTCCTTGTAAGGGAAACAAGTTATATTTAAGAATACTGATGTTTACTAAGAAAAACAGTAACAATTTTTTTTTTTTAATTTGATCACACTATGCAGCATGTGGGATCTTAGTTCCCCAGCCAGGGATAGAGACCACATGTCCTACAGTGGAAGGGCAGAGTCTTAACCACTAGATCATCAAGAAAGTCACTATAGTAATCAACTTATATTCAGTGGCAGTTGAAATATCCTGCCTGATTTGTAGTTGTGTTCTTTATACTTCTCTCATTTATTCAAGAAAATATTTATTCAGTTTCTATACTGTGCAAGATAATGTGCAAGAGATACAACCAATGGTGAAAAAAGACAGTCAGGGTACCTGTCTTCACAGCACATTTATAGTCTTCATTTAATATTATATAATATATTACCAGTCAGTCTTAAAGGATATCAACAATGAATATTCATTGGAAGGACTGATGGTGAAGCTGCAGCTCCAATAATTTGGCCACCTGATGCAAAGAGCTGATTCAATGGAAAAGATCCTGATGCTGGGAAAGATAGAAGGCAGGAGGAGAAGCAGACAACAGAAAATGAGATGATTGGATGGCATCGTTGACATAATGAACATGAGATTGAGCAAACTCTGAGAGACTGGGAAGGATAGAGAAGCCTAGCATGCTGCAGTCCAAGAGTTCACAGAGTTGGACACAACTTAGAGACTGAACAACAAATTAATATTATTAGGTCTATTGGCCAAAAGATTTGTAAAGCATTTTATTACTAAATAAATGCATCATTAAATATATGTCATCAATATATGTGAGGGCTCTATATTGATACCTTGCTTATTTCACATATATAGAGAGTACATCATGCAAAATGCCAGGCTGGATGAAACACAAGCTGAAATCAAGATTGCCAGGAGAAATATCAATAATCCCAGATGTGGAGATGACACTACCCTTATGGCAGAAAGTGAAGAAGAACTAAAGAGCCTCTGATGAAGGTGAAAGATGAGAGGGAAAAAACTGGCTTAAAACTCAGCAATCAAGAAACTAGGATCATGGCATCTGGTCCCATCACTTCATGGCAAGTAGATTGGGAAAGAATGGAAACAATGACAGACTTTATTTTCTTGGGATCCAAAATCACTTCAGATGGTGACTGCAGCCATGAAATAAAAAAACGCGTGCTCCTTGGAAGAAAAGCTATGACCAACCTAGACAGCGTATTAAAAAGCAGAGACATTTCTTTGCCAACAAAGGTCTGCAGAGTCAAAGCTATGGTTTTTCCAGTAGTCATGTATGAATGTGAGAGTTGGACCATAAAGAAGGCTGAACGCTGAAGAATTGAGGCTTTTGAACCATGGTGCTGGAGAAGACTCTTGAGAGTCCCTTGGACTGCAAGGAGATCAAACCAGTCAATCCTAAAGGAAATCAACCCTGAATATTCATTGGAAGGACTGATGCTGAAGCTGAAGCTCCAATACTTTGGCCACCTGATGTGAAGAGCTGACTCATTGGAAAAGACTCTGATGCTGAGAAAGATTGAAGGCAGGAGGAGAAGGGGACAACAGAGGATGAGATGGTTGGATGGCATCACTGACTTGATGTACATGAGTTTGAGCAAGCTTCAGGAGTTGGTGATGGACTGGGAAGCCTGGCGTGCTGCAGTCCATGGGGGTCTCAAAGAGTCAGATATGTGTGAGCGACTGAAAAACAACAACAATAGTACGCCTTGTGTGCTAAGTTCCATCAGTCGTGTCTTATTCTGTGTGACCCTATAGACTGTAGCCCACCAGGCTCCTCTGTCCATGGGATTCTCCAGGCAAGAATACTGGAGTGAGTTGCCATGCCCTCCTCCAGGGGATATTCCCACCCAGTAATTGGAGAAGGCAATGGCACCCCACTCCAGTACTCTAGCCTGGAAAATCCCATGGACAGAGGAGCCTGGTAGGCTGCAGTCCATGGGGTTGCTAAGAGTCGGACACGACTGAGTGACTTCACTTTCACTTTTCACTTTCACGCACTGGAGAAGGAAATGGCAACCCACTCCAGTGTTGTTGCCTGGAGAATCCCAGGGACGGGGAGCCTGGTGGGCTGCCGTCTATGGGGTCGCGCAGAGTAGGACACGACTGAAGCGACTTAGCAGTAGCAGCAGCAATCGAACCCAAGTCTCTTACATCTCCTGCATTGAGAGGTGGGTTCTTTACCACTAGCACCACCTGGGAAGCACCCTGCTATATTTAAAATGGATAACCAACAAGGACCTACCGTATAGTACAGGGAACTCTGCTCAATGTTATATAGCAGCCTGGATGGGAAAGGAATTTGGGGGAGATGGATACATGTATATGTATGACTGAGCCCTTCACTGTTCACCTGAGACTATCTCAATATTGTTAATTGGCTATACCCCAATAAAAAATGAAAAGTTAAATTTAAAAAAATTCCTATTATTAATCAGAATTTCAGATAAAAGAGAAATCTGTATGCTATATGTGATGAAAGAGAAAAAAGCTAGGAAATTCAGTAGTTAAAATAGCTAATAAATAAGTAATAAATACAAATCCATCTGCCAATGCAGGAGATGCGGGTTTGATTCCTGGGTCAGGAATATCCTATGGAGAAGGAAATGGCAATCCACTCCAATGTTCTTGCCTGTGAAATCCCATGGACGGAAGAAATTGGCGGGCTATAGTCCATGGAGTTGCAAAAGAGTCAGACACAACCTAGCAACTAAACAACAACAAAAATAAATAAGTGGGGTGTGACGGTTTTAAAGCATATATAGGAAGTGACTGGGTTATTAATATTTAAGAGATTTTACTACCATATTATCTGTTTTAAAGAAAGAGCAACTTCCACAAATTCAATAAACTCATAAATATATATAAAAGGAAAAGGAATTTTATTTTCTTATTTTTTGCCTCCAAATAAATTTTCCCTGACAGTGTGAATATACCTGTAAAACACAGTCCCAAACTGTAACACAGAAGCTTTTAAGAAAAAGTACAGTTTTCAAGGCAATTCTAATGAATATGATCATCAAGTCTCTTTGCCCTATGGCGAGTAGGGTGAAGAGTTATTAGACCTTATTTGGCCTGCTAATATGCATTTAGGTGTACAGATGAGAAAGAAGAGTGAGACAGAAAAACCATGGTACTTAATGTGAGCCCCAAGAACTGGCTTTAGGATGTAAAATAATTTGCAGTATTTTTTAATGGATAAAGAGTCGATAACAATCATCAGATTCTCCAAGGAACCTATAATTATCCAGAAGTTTAAGAACCCAAAAAGTAGGAGAGAGGATAAAATCAGAAATAAAATATTTCCAAGGCAATAATTAAGAGTACTTTTGAGAACCAATTTTCTTTTAAGTTTGTAGAATTCTAAAATTAAATAGAACATTTACAAATATAATTAGCTTTCAAAACTGCTGCTGCTACTTTGTTTACTATTTGGAATAGAGATAAAGAGGTAACTGAAACAGAAAATTTCCCCTGTCATTTAGATGTTTTAGCAATTGCTACAAACAACTTTTGGGAAGGTATTTTTACATCTACAATTATCAAAGTCATCTCAGTAAAGATTTGTCTTTGGTTTATTCATATAAACTTTACTTTGAATTTTGCTCTTAAGGATGCCTGAAATTATGATTTGTATTCTGTATCATAATTATATTTACTATTGTAAATTAAGTATTCTATATATATCCAGAAGGTGTTTCAGAAACAGAGATTAAAAAAATTAAATTCACTCATGTCATTATGATCTATTTTTCAAGTGATTTTTAAAAATATCAAAAAAGTGATTTTAATCACTTTTTAAGTGATTAAAAAGTGTTAGTCAAACTAAATGCAATAACATCTACATATTTTGAGGGAATAGTTTTTGAATATAGAGTATGTGCCATCTTTCTCAGAGTTTTGAGAGTTTACTTAATAAATGAATTACAGCTCATCTTTACTGAAGTCACTTTCTGATAAATAGCCAACATTAAGAAATAAATAAATATAAGGCAGTTTGTGAATTCCAGCCTTCTTGGCGAGTCACAATTGGTGTGTTGTTATCTTGGCTTGAGGACAATAGTCATAATTACTTTCCTCTAAACAGCTGAATTCAATCCAACTCACAATGTCATAAGTTTATGAATCTGTTGTAGCAAAAATTAAGGTTAGCAATGAGGTAAAATGCCACTGAAAAAACATTTTTCAAACCTTCCCAATCCCCTACTCCCCTTTCTTATTTCATCAAATTGGAGTCACTCCCAATTTTAAAGGAATCACAGATTGAATTGTACTTTCCCAGCCACTGTTTGTCCAGTGAGTTCAACAAACACATATGTAGCCAGAAAACATTTTTCCTTTTGTGTATGTGGCTTTTCATGTGTATTAAAATCATGTTCTTTAGTTTTGCTTAAATATTGTGGTTATTACATCATTATAAATATATTCACATACATTTATTCTAGACAACAGTTTCTGAGAGACGTTTAATGTTAAAATGATTGTGTCTTGAGTTAGAATTTTCTAGATTTGAACAAATAAAAATTGTTGATTTTTATATTTCTCAATTTTCAAAGCAATATTAATAATATTATTAATTCAGTAATACAAATTAAAATCATATTTACATCACTGATGACAATAGAAAATGATCAATAATTTCAATGAACTTAAAATTACTCAATTCTCTGAAAAAAAACTGAAGAAAAAAGGTGTGTAAGTGTGTGTGTATATGTGGAAGCAAAAAGAAAGGGAAAAGTCATATAGATAAGGAGGAAGTATAGGACCCTGAGGTACTCAGCAATGAACCTGCAAGTCCAAGAATAAGAATAGTGGGTCCGGTGGAGGATTTTTATCAAAAATAAAAGAGCACTGATTGGAAAGAAAATTGCATGATGTGACTAAAATTTTCACCAGGGATTATCCTACCAGGATAGATAAAAGGGAACAAATAAAAATTTTTCACAGAGGCATGCAAAGAAATATTTTGTAAGATTTTTATTATGAAAAGAGAGAGAAAGAAGAGATGGGGAAGACTGAAATTTTATGCCCAAGGGCCTGGAAGGATGATCACTGAAGTCATGCAAGGGACAGAATAGCGAAAGAACATTTAAAGGAAAACAGATGGTCTAAGGTCAAACATGATAATAGTCATAGTACAGAAGTTATTAATGCTAATTTTAAAATTATAACGTGTATAGTACATTTTGTGTCATCAGTGTTTTCATGTGCGTGTTACCTCATTTGACTTGATAAGGAAGAAGAATGGCCAGTAAAAGAAAAAAAATGGAGGTCAACTAGACACTGAATTATCATTTAGACATTAGGAAAAAATTAGAAAACAGCTAATATCACTTATTTAGTGTTACCCTAAGTGCCTGACATGATACTGCTTTTTAAATCTACTCTTTTAATTGTCACAATAAATTTTTCAGTTATTATATCTCCATTTTGCAGATGGGAAACAGATTCACAGAGCTTTTGTCAAAGATCACATAACTAGGAAATAGCACAGGCACCCATCTCAGAGATGACTGGCCAGAAACATTCAATATATTTTTTTTTAATTCCTAGGTCAATCAAGGCTGAAAGACCTTTCTAAAATAAATACAAAAATCAAATCTCTCGGCTGCTTATTCACTATTCAACTCTATACTATTTTGGTTAAAAAGTAAGTGAATCAAATATAATCTAACGAAAATATTTGTTACTATGATGAGACAGATATTAACTAGACTTACTGTGATAATCATTTTTTAATACATGAAAACATTTAATCATACTTTGCACACCTGAAATTAATATAATGCTATATGTAAGTTAGGGCTTCCCTAGTAGTTTAGCTGGTAAAGAATCCACCTGCAATGGAGGAGACCCCAGTTTGAATCCTGGGTAGGGAAGATTCCTTGGAAAAGGATAGGCTGCCCACTCCAGTATTCTTGGGCTTCCCTGGTGGCTTAGATGGTAAAGAATCTGCCTGCAATGCAGGAGACCTGGGTTTGATCCCTGGGTTGGGAAGGCCCCTGGAGGAGGGCATGGCAACCCACTCCAGTATTCTTGCCTGGAGAATCCCCATGGACAGAGGAGCCTGGCAGGCTACAGTCCACAGGGTCACACACAGTCAGACATGACTGAGCGACTAAGCACATAGCACAGCACAGTGCACATATCAGTTATCCTCCAATAAAAAACAATCTATAACTTATATCCACTAAGGAAAAATAAAGTTAGGCAAATACATTTATTTACATGTTCTCCATATCAAGTACTCTTCTAAGTACTCTAGAACATAATCTTTACAATTTCTCTGTTAATACAATTTCATTCCCTCATGTGTCCTTTAATTACCCAGAGGCTCACCAACAGAAACGGGATAACATGCTCTACATAGGTCCCTTCCTGCAGATGGAGGGAAGTGAGAACAATAGCAGCAGCAAACATTTAGGTTAGTGCTTCTATACACCAGGGTATTGCCAAGCACTTTACATACATTAGTTCAGTCAGTACTCACAGCAGCTTAATGAAGTGAATGCCATAGTATGATCCTCATTTTATTGATGAGTGAAGAAAGATACAGAGCAGGTAAGTAGTTTTCCGAAATTTCCAGGGATACAATCAACAGATTCAGGATTTGAATGGATGTCCTCTGCCTCTGGAGCCTGTGCTACAAGTACATACATTGTACTGACTTTGTACAACTTAATAAAGGAGACTTAGTACCCTTGTCATGGTTCTAGAAGCCTGCAGAGGTCTGAAGTAAAGAAAATGTTGACCATTTAAAGAAACAGTAAATTAAACAGGATAAAGAGTGGGCATTTTTATTTGCAACCCAACCTCTACCAACAAAACAAAATGTAACACAGAGACAGCTTATTTATATTCATAGTTCATGATTTTTAAACATATAGGGAAAAAGATATTGCAACTATCAAATCAAAGAGTGGTTAAATTAAGAATACAGTTGACTACCATTGATATTTTCGTATCCAGCACTGAAATGTCAAGAAAGACTGTGAGAATGTCAAATTTTAAACATTCAAAGGGTGAATGTACCTAAATATGCAGACAAATGGAAGAGGAAAAGAAGATGTCCTTTTGCTCTCTGATACACTCTGAATTGTAACTCTTGAAAATACAAATATCAGTGAAATTAATACTAGCTATAAATAGCCTTGTAAATCATTCCAGGTTTTTTTTTCTCACATTCTGAGAGTAGAGAGATGCGGTTTCATGTTTAGATGTGGTTTCATGTTTAACACTGTATTTCTTTATCAATTGGCGCTTCTTCCTTATGTTGCAATAATGATATAAAAATTCTGAATCACAATTTATGTAGATGTAACTAAAAACATTAAAAAGTGACATGATTCTTACAAAAACTGTTCTTGCTAAATATAAATGACAGAATTGAAACATGCCAGCTAACATTTAGATTTTTATTCATAAATAAAATTAGAGTCCAAGCAAATATTAGACATTTTACCATTCAGTTCTCCTCTGAGTTAGAAATTGTGAGAAGTTCCTTTGATGTTATTAATTCCATTAACTCCATATTAAGGTTTTCCCATGTTTGGCAGTAACTAAACTGACCAGATTATCTTTTCCATCTTCTATCCTTTGCATATAACCAATACACATAGCAAGTACCATAAATGATAACATCGTTATTCTCAATTGTCTGTATTTAAGGAAAAACATTTTCCTATGGATGATAACATGGCTGTTGAGGAAATACTAAAAAAGAAAAAGAAAAAAGTCAGTCAAGAACCTTTTAATAGTACCTCCAGATTTATCTCAATCTCCTAAAATCTACTATGGTTTTTGTAGGTTTTACATGTGTCAGTATCAAATTTTGAAAATAATGCCAAGAAGATCTCTCAAATTCTCTCGTAAGATCCTGAAAGAAATGAACTTCTTTTTTACCTAATTTAATTTACAAATTAATAATAGTTTTAAATTTATAATTACTCTCAAGGTTCTATTTTGAAAAACCATAGTTTGTGGACTAAATGAATGAATGATTAAAATGTCTTCCAGGTGTGTCTCCTGCTGTCAGATCTTTTATTAAAGATCTTGGAAAAAAGTAGAATTTTTTGATATAACAAGTTTATTGACTAACTCCTTGTGAATTAGCACAAATATCACTTCCTCAAAGCAGTCTCCCAAAGTATCTTCCCATCCCTTTTCCCTATTTAGTTACTGGTCATCCTGTTAGCCTGTTTGGTTTATTCAATCATTTTTTATCTTTTCATTTACTTGCTTACATATTAAAGGTGTGTTTGCGTCCACTGAAATGCAGACTCCATAAGGTCAGGGAGTTTTTCTGTCTTGCAGACAGTTGTCTCCCTTGTGCTTAGAGATAGATGCTCAGTAAGCTTTGCTTAAGAATAGATGAATGCCCATAATAATGACTGGTGATAATGATATGGAAGACTTGTTTTGTTAGTTGTTGTTATTCTAATTTGCTGATGTGGCCATAATTGTCTACCTACTTTTTGTTTCACCAGTTATTGGAGGCAACTTGTAAAGGTATGCTAACCAGGTAATGTGTATGAGCATGAAACTAAAAATAAATATAACAGATTGAGTTATTTCAACAGTAAGATTACAAAGTTAATGTATTTACTTATTGACTCAACAAATGCTTATTGAGTACTTCATGTCAGTCAACTGGCTAGGTGCTAGAGATACAGCATGGGTAAGATGGATAGAAATACCATCATTACAATTTGTTTGTGGGTAGGGTGCATTATAACTACCAACCAAATAATAAAGATTGTATCAGATACTATTAAAAAGGAAATACAGATGATATCTCACCTAGCTTTGTAAAGGGGAAAGGAGGATCAGCAAAGACTCCCTGTGAAAGTTAGAGTTAGAGTGAGCTCTAAGGAAAACAAACAAGCAGGTAAGAGGCAACAGGGAGATTGTTCCAAGAAGAGTGATTCAGATTTGGAAATTTAGTTAAATTTGAAATCTATTGTACATATTTGATACTACATTCAAAATGATTTCTCTAAATATTTATGCATATATACAAGTACATTGCTGTTGTTTACGTCATGTCCAACTCTTTGTGACCCCACAGACTGTAGCCCGCAAAGTTCCTCTGTCCATGGAATTTTCCAGGCAAGAATACTGGAGTGGGTTGCCATTTCCTTCTCTAGGGGATCTTCCTGACCCAGAGAACGAAACTGCATCTCTTGTATTGAAGGTGGATTCTTTACCACTGAGCCACCCAGGAAGGCCACGAGTACATTATAGAGAAAAAAAAATTTTTTGTCAGCAGTATCTTCCAAATAATCTATAAAAGTAAAAATGTTTCTAAGTATAGGTTAAGAGCCCTTTCAACCTAATTGAACTGTGATTTTACAGCCAATGAATCACAGACTCTTAGAACATACATCATACTTTTACAAACAGAAAATCTCCACTCTTCCCAGAAATGGATCTGTTTTTCATTTTCATGAAGGTAGACTATTGACATTTCAAGGTCGCACAAAATGATAGGCAGTCAGAGAATTCTCCTTAAGACTGATCAATTTATCAAACTCAAGTCATAAAAAGAGAGACAAGAATAGAATGGTGGTTATCCTGGCAGTGGTAGGATTTGGGGGAATTGGGGAGGTATTATTTAAGGTACAAACTCATACCAGTAGATAAGTCCTATAGATCTAATATGTAGCATAATAATGATAGAGAAAAACACTGTACTATAAATTCAAAGTTACTAAGAGACTAGATCTTAATTGTTCCCACTACAAAAAAAAAAAAAAAGAAATGATGATTATGTGACATGAAAGAAGTCTCAGCTACTGCTTTGCTGAAAATCACATTGCAATATACAATATATCCACCAGTGTATACCTTAAACATGCACAATGTTCTATATAAATTACATCACAATGATTTTTTTAATTGAGAAAGAGCTGCTGAAGAAGGGATAGGCTACCCACTCCAGTATTCTTGGGCTTCCCTGGTGGCTCAGCTGGTAAAGAATATGCCTGCAATGTGGGAGATCTGGACTTGATCCCTGGGTTGGGAAGATCCCCTGGAGAAGGGAAAGGCTACCTACTCCAGTATTCTGGCCTGGAGAATTCTATGGACTGTATAGTCCATGGGGTAGTAAGCTACTGTTGGTTATGGGAAACTCTTGTTTTTTGTTTTCTGTCTAAGAGGAAAGCCTTTTAATACTTTTCATTAAAAAATAAAAATTTTGAGAACAAAATAATAGTTTTACTCCTAATTATGACATAAAGCGAACAGATTTAATTCAAATTAACATAGATTTAAAAGATAATAGACATACTCTGAAGTATAGAGAAAAGTGAAGCTAAAATTTTTAAATTTTGTATTTTAGGCTGATATATTAAAATGTAGGAGCATTCTTAGTTAAAGAAGTATAAAACTGGAAAATACATTTTGATTCAAAATAAATACATGCAATGTTTTTCAAACATATTAAAACAATTCTTTTCAGATTAAATGTGGTCATTTCAACACAAGAAGATACAAAATTAAATCAAGCATTTTAATATTCAAGAATTTAACACAGATTTCTAAAAGAAAAATATGGTTCTTAAAGGCAGAAGTGTACCATCCTCATTCATATTGGCTGAATATAATATAAGGTGTTGGCTACTTTGAAGAGTCTCACAATTTGTTAAGAAAAACACAAAAGCCTTAGTCTTTATCTAGATCCCTATAGTATAACAGAATGGAGGTAAAATTAAGGGTTAGTGTAATTATAAGCTATCCTTCCCATTTTGTCATTCGAAGATGATATTGGGGAAAAATACCTCAAAATCACAGTTTCATACAAAATGTACATATTCCTCTAAAATATGAGATAGAACGTTCTTCCTCCCTGAGAATACTTCTATCAGATTATTTTTGTCATCCTTTATGATGCACATAAATAAACTTTTTATCATTTTTGTTTTCTCTTTGGCTTGGAGAACTGGGGTACCTTGCAAAGATTTGCAGCTGTCAGTCTTTCCTTAGCTTAATGAATATTCATCACCATTTGCAAAGATAGAATGACAAGGAAAACTTTCAGCTCTTGTAATATATGACAATTTGGCCAGCTCTTAATGATTGCTTTCTGTGCTTGAAAACTGAATTACACTAGTAGGGAATTATTGAAGGAAAATTCCTGTAAAGAGGAGGAAGAAAAATGATTGAAGAGATATGAAACAGTATGATTATAAAAATCATTCAAAAAATTTAATCTCAGAAAATTTTAGTTTCAAATAATATTCTACTCACTCTAGAATTGTGCTGTTACTCATGAATACAATTTATTTCATTAGTATTCATATGTATTCATCTCAAAATCACTTAAATGATTTCTAAAGTAGATTAAAGAAATGGTCACTTGGGACTTCAATAGAAAGACTGTTAGAATAGTGTCCTGTTAATTACTGAAAATAAGATATGCTTCATTGTTAACACATTGTTCTTAATGACATTAAATTCTTATTTGTTTTGCTGAGTAGAGCTTTTTTTTTCAGGTAAATTATGATTTCTGGGTGAGATAAAAAGCTTTTTAAAAACTCCTACTATATGGATATTTTATTTAACATAATTTAGACATTTGGTAAACAGTATTGTTGCATTCAGAAAACAAAGCTCAAAAAAACTCTTGCTGTAATATAAAATTAAGTACAATCTCATTTAAAACAAACAAATAAAATAACAAAACAAGAAGTACTCACAGACAAGTAATTTCTCATTTTCTTTGCCTTGCTTTTGCCATGAAGTCTTTTTTCTTTTATATTTAAAAGTTGTTGAAAGTAAAGAATCATTACAAAATCATATAATAAACAATGTTGTAAGAAACATTAAATGTAGGAACATTAAATATTTAAGAAACATAAAATGTGAAAACATTCTCTAGTGGGATATTGATTCACCTAAATTAGGGGTCCCTAACCTCCAGGACCTATGCCTGATGATCTGAGGTGGAGCTAATGTAATAATAACAGAAATAAAGTGCACAATAAATGTAATGTGCTTGAATCATTCTCAAACCATGACCTCTGCCCCAGTCCATGGAAAAATTGCCTTCAACAAAACTGGTCCCTGGTGCCAAAATGGTTGGAGACCACTGATACATCAAAACATACAAAATCCATTAAAAGGGAAAAAATGTACTCCTTAAAAAGTTTATGTAAAATATGACCAGGTTATTATCATTAAAAGGTATTAAAGGGAAATAAATTGTTTATTTGTTAATAGAAAAGACTGATCCATAAATCAGAAAACCATATCTAAAAACCAATATATTTCATTCATGTCCTTAACATCTCAAGCCGTTAAATGATTCTTCTATGTATAGTACTTCACTACCTGGTTAATTTTTAGCAGTGTTATGAGGCTGCTGAGTGTTAACACACATACACATACACAGGCACACACAAACACAAGGTCTTTAGAATTTCCTGAATACAACAACAATCTATTTATATTCAGACACTTTATACCAAAGAGGGCTATTTTTAGAATGAATCACATCCTGGTCTTCAAAAACAATGGGATAAAACTGGGTACTAAATACAAGGGCAATATTTCCACTGTGTAAAGGAAATGTGTGTGTGTGTCACTGTGTGTGCATGTGTATACATCTCTCCAAAAAGCTGTCAATGATTGATTGAATCCTCTACATATTTTGTAATACATTTTATCACATGAATACTGTGGTTTCAAATGATCCCAAATCATTCTTTTTTTTTTTTTGCTTTTTCTGAGTTCTTCAATCAATAACACTATTGGTGATTGTATTTTGTTTTTAAAGTAAAATGATTATTATTACCAAATAAAGGATTATTAGTTTTACTATTTCTACCTATTTCTCCTCCTGAGCCCCACTGAAACTTTTCTTCAGATCTTAGAAAATAACGCTCTTTCCCAAAAGAAAATGGAATTTCTGTGAATCAACTTGTCCAGGGCAGCTTGCAAACAGATGGGAGAGTCCTGCTGTTTTTGAACTTCTGCCATACAAAGCTAGTACACACAGAAAGGCACTCTTCGAGAATCACTTGTTTGTGTTGTTTCTAAATGGAGGTGTTGTTGTCCACATGCATACACTAAATAATATTTTGCTTTTTTAAAAAACTACAAAGAAGTTTTGCCAAATCAAAGCTCTAAAATAATATACATTGTAGTGAATGGATATCTGTTTCTGATATCAACATGACATCTGTAATATTTACCCATTATTTCCCCTAATAACAGAAAAAAATTAAAAAGTATTACAAAAGATGTAGTGGAAAAAATTTAAAGAGAATTATTTTTCTTTCCTCAGGTAAAATTTCTATTTTAATTTTAAGTTATTTTTCTATGTTAATATATATTTCTGAAATTAGTAAAAATATGATTTTACTATATGATTCTCTATAGAAAATTTTGAAATCGAATATAAAATATTTTAGTTTTAGTTGGAAACATTTTTTACCAATGTTCATATGCTGGAAGTAGAAATTATACTATTTCCAGAATACACACACACATACACACACACACACACACACACACACGTATCCTCAATTTGCCAACTAAATTGTAAGGATCATGTGTTTGAACATTCCATGCTTAAGCACACATTATAGATATATTGTTATTGAATTTGAAAACTCTTTTTTTTTTTTTAAACCATGCAGATTTTGGCTTTGTCGTTTGAAAATTTTAATTACATGGCCATTGTCCAGATAATTACTTAAAAGAACTATAGACTTGATTAACGTACAAGTATTAGAAAAAATTTTGTTTTTTTCACTATGCCATGCTATGCTAAGTCGCTGCAGTCGTGTCCGACTCTGTGCGACCCCATAGAGGGCAGCCCACCAGGCTCCCCCGTCCCTGAGATTCTCCAGGCAAGAACACTGGAGTGGGCTGCCATTTCCTTCTCCAATGCATGAAAGTGAAAAGTGAAAGTGAAGTCGCTCAGTCGTGTCTGACTCTTCGCGACCCCATGGACTGCAGCCCACCAGGCTCCTCCGTCCATGGGATTTTCCAGGCAAGAGTACTGAGGGGGTTGCCATTGCATTCTCTGACTTTTGCCTATTGGGCTTCAAAAACTTAAAGAAAGAGAAAATGGGAAAGAAACAGGGAAGGGAAGGAAAGACGGGTAGGAAAGTACTCACAATGTGTATTTTTCAGAGTGGCTTTCTGACTGCACCCTTCTGTAACTGTAAATATGATGGCAGAAATTTTGAAATTCTCTGCAGTGGCAGTTTTCTAACAGACTTATGCAGTAGATGAAGCCTCTCAACACCTACTTCCTCTAAAAAAAGGCTCCAATTCAGAGAATCCTTCTACCATTGCAACAGGAAAAGAATTACACCAATTTTGGCTGTAATGATCACCTTAGTTACCAGTAGAGGGAGAACTCCAATTAAACTGCCAAATTTTATATACTCTATGACAGTGCTAAAAAAAAAAAAAAAATGCATCTATACTAGGTGAGTATGCATTTAGCAAAAATCGCTTTTATAGTGAAAGTCTTGCAGTCATGTCAACAGTCCATGGAATTCTCCAGGCCAGGATACTGGAGTGGGTAGCCTTTCCCTTCTCCAGGGGATCTTCCCAACCCAGGGATCGAACCCAGGTCTTCCACATTGCAGGCAGATTCTTTACCAGGTGAGCCACAAGGGAAGCCTATTATACTGTACTATTCCATTCTTGAGCAACTCAAACTTGGTAAGGGATGATGGGGCAAGAAACAGGAGATGTTTCAGCCAAAATTTAATACACTGTTTAAAATTACACAAGAAAAATCTATGTAAAATATTCTAGGTGCACCAAACAGGAGGAAAACAGTGGGACTTAGATGGCTAAATTATTAATAAATTATACTCAACATTACAGACATGCTGTACAACTATGGGCATTGAAGAGATGTCAAAAGATTTGAGTTCCAACAAGACAAATTCTTACACCGATTCTGAGCATTACAAAGCATCTTTAACCAGGAAGAATGCTATCCAAGACTTCAGACTCCATCCCCACCATCTCTTTAAAAAAGCTATTTTGCGTGGAGAATCTCCATCTGTATCCCAGTTATGGCCTCCTGCCACTCACTTTTTGCTTCTCCTAACGGGGCCCTGGTTCTTGGCCCTTGCCTTCTATGTTGCCACCTTACTGGCTCTACCTCTGTCAACCTGACTTCCTTACCTTCATCTTAGTTGGGTTATCTGAGAAAAGTCCTGGCTCTTTTCTTTCCTAGTGGTTCCCTCTTTGGGTATTATTTCTTTATAGTGAGCTATACCACACAGAATTTTTCAAAATTATAATGTGGTAATGAGGGTACAAGCAGTATTTTTGTTTCTTGATTTTTATTTTACCTCTTATATAAGCTACTACCCCTGGTATAAATACAGCAGATTGGTTTCTTGGGCCTCCTATATTTCTCCATTACTAAATGTTACACCCACCTTCCACTGTTTTTCCAGGCATACTTTCCATCATTGCAGACCATTTTGTCAAGTCTAGATTTCTGACCTGGGCTGTACTTTGCTGCGCTTTTCTAACCTACTGTCATGGTTTTGATCTGGAAGAAAAGAATTAATTTTTATGCTCTCTAGAATTAATTCTTTTCAGGTTCTACCACTGCCATTTTTTTATATCCTTGTCTCTATTAATAATTGCTATTTGTATTGTGTTGAAGCATGCTGAATATACAATTATAGAATGAAGCACTGTAATTGTCTAAATTTATGGAAGCAGAAAAGTTATCCTATTTCCATGATCAGTTCAACTATGACAAATTTCACAAATGATCCATAATTAAATGAGGATTCAAGATAAAAATATAAATAAGCATATATACTAATAATAAACATAAGATTTTTACTTGGGGGGGTTACAGAAATCCTAACATGTCATTCATCCACTCAACAGATACTTATTTTATTATGTACCAAATACTATCCTCTAGAATGGAGTGTTTATTAATTCATCCAATCAACAAAATTTATGTTTTCTCTATATCTGCTACTATCCTATAAGGAAGGCATTGACTCAAAGAATTTATAATCTAGTGAAAGAGATACATAGGTCCTCAAATAGTTGCATATGAAAAACCAAAGTGATCAGAGATTTATATGAAAAAATGATAGAGGAAGGTTAAGTCATTGTGCATACAGAAGCCAGAAAAAAAAAAAAATCCCTCCTGGACACAGTGTACTACCAAGGAAGGATAAAATATATAATAGACACAGAAGATAAAAACACTCTTGGTAGAGACAATGTAGAGACAATTCAAAGACATAAATGCATGCCATCGAAAGAATAACTTCTTCATGACCATTACATAGGGAAAAAATTCTGAGACATAGGAAATAAGGCTGAAAAGAAAGGGAGGAGTCAGATAATAAAGGTACTTGAATTCTTGTTGAAAAGACCTTGATTTAAACCTGTAAGCAAGTAAGCAAGGGGCAATCATTAAATGATTGTTAGTAGATCAAAATAGCACTTTAGAATAGAATTTCTAACTACTGCTTGGCTGACAGGCTAAAGTGGAGGATGCTATAACAGTGGCAAGTAGAATGGGGGAACAAAAGGCAGAATAATTGAGACATATCTACAAGGTACATTAAGTCTCAAATGAAACAGTGGAAAATGGAAAACAAGGGAAGAGATCAGAACTGCATATTGAATATTACACAATGCAATATACTAGAAATCAATAACAAAATAATGAACAGAATGCAGACTTTTCTGGAAACATTCCATATCCATATATAAACGTGCAATTTTCTGAATTTCAAAGACACAAAGAAAATTTCAAATATTTTCAAAACAGAAGCTTTCTCTAAAGCTTATCCAATTAGCCACTCAAATTCTTACAATATTTCCTGTTGCCTAGTGAAATGCAGACTTTGAGTGTTTAGGATTCCCTATGGTCAGCTTTTATTTTACTCTTTCTGCTACTCCTCACATCTTTTACAGCAGCCAAAGTGGATTTCATCCCCCCTACCTAAAATCAACATGGATGGTCCTACTTCTCGTCCACCTGCAATGATTGAATTTCTATAATTTTTTCTGGACTATATTAATTTTGTTTTTTTCTCAGTGCATGTTCCTTACCCCCTCTCAGTGTTCTCATGTTAGTTTGTTTATTCTCTAGTAAGATTTTTAATATCTTTAAGTTATATATAGAGTTCTCTATGTGTTTGCCTGAACACTCTATGCTTAGATTAAAATATACTTGAATACATGGTTTATATAACTTGCTTTTTTAGCCACTTCAGTTCCATAGCACAAGTCTGTCTAAAATAGTTTTTGGAAAATAATAACACTGTGAGAGAGAAAGAGAAAAAAAGAAGAGATAGAAGAAGAAAATAATACTAATATTAAAATCATTCAGATGGGAAAAATTGAGACAAGAAATGTTTGTTGGCTTGAAGCTTTCATTGTT
Organism: Giraffa tippelskirchi; assembly: GCF_054371585.1. Taxonomy (NCBI): domain Eukaryota; kingdom Metazoa; phylum Chordata; class Mammalia; order Artiodactyla; family Giraffidae; genus Giraffa; species Giraffa tippelskirchi. The sequence goes on from NC_137277.1 coordinate 71,933,670, forward strand.
TTGATTCATAAGACCTCATTAGGCAAGTGTTTTTGGCGTGTAAAATCCCATATATTATGTGATTGTGGTTAAGTTGAGTAAATGAAATTCAAGGTGAGTTACATAAGACAATCACCTTGGAAACAGAAACAGAAAACCGTATGTTGTCTTATGAAGAGACCGTTTATAACAGATTCCATGAGAGCTCAATTTTAAAATACCATGTTTCTGTTATGATGAAACGCTATAGCACCCCCTTTGATGAATGAACACAGAAGCACATTCTCATACAAGAACAAGAAAGCCCTAGGGGTCCATCAAGTTAAACTGATGCGCCATTCAGGCACTGTTTTCTTTATTCCCATGATATCTATCTTCTGCATTCTTGAACAGCACTAGTAACAGAAGCTCATTTTGCTAAGACACGTCTCTGGATAGTCTAGCTGAAGCTGTTTCTCCTTTTCTTCTCTCTCTTTCTCTCCCTTTCACCTTGCCTCTTCCTATCCTTCTCTCTCTCAGCTATTACTTAAGTATTACAGTATTTAACTGATTTTTTTTCAGTTAGCCATATCCAATTTCTCATGAGTTCCTCATGTGAACCTCAAACCTGAAACCTCATTTCTCAGCTTGATATGAATCAATTTGTCCAAGATTATTTAAAAACAAATGCTTTCTAGTTCTAAGTCACTAAAATGTTAAGTTGTGCTTAGAGTTTAATCACTTTATAACTGTGGGACATTTTAACAAATGAAAGATATAACATACCCTTTGAGAAATAATATAAGGCTATTTGCTTTTCTGATCTTTTCTCTGGTACACCAAGTTATAAAAAGGTGAACTTTTGCTCAATAGAAGATACAATTGTATGATTTTCCCTTCTAAAGATGATATAAAAAACACACTTTTTGAAAAATCAGGATTCTCATTTATTAACACTGGGCACTAAGTGTGGAATTTTAAATTTAGTATATAAAACAATAGACATTAATTATAGTTTCATAAATATATAAAAATTACAATGGTCATAAGAATGATGAAAGCCAAACTCATTTACTCCCTGTGGGAAGAAAAAAGGAGGAAAAATACAAATCATATTTTAACTCTTAAAAATGAGACAGGTATCTAAAACAAATATAGCCAAGTGTAAAAATTTGACAAAACTATTATGTATTAAAACACCTCCTATCTACTGAAGTCTTACTAATACCATTAATTGCTTTATGTCTATTATTAGAACAATCTATAAAAAAAGTGAGGGGAGCATGGCAACCCACTCGAGTATTCTTGCCTGGAGAATGCCATGGACAGAGGATCCTGGTGAGCTACAGTCCATGGGGTCACAAAGAGTCAGACAGGACTGAAGCAACTTAGAATGCATAAGAAAAGTACTGTGTTCTTTCCATTTTATAGAATAAAAACTGAGGCAGGAGAATTAAATAGGCTGCCTAAAAATTACACAGTAAATAAAAGGTTGAACTGGGTTTACACCCATGCATTTTGTCTCTTGAGGCCTTGTTCTTAATCACTGTATTACGAAACTTGTTTTATTTTTCCTCTTTTACTTCTTTGTGTACTTGAGGTAGTTCATATTTTTTAATGAACATGAAAATAGAAAAATCAGTACATAAATGTTAGTTAAGCTGAAAAAATATATTTTTAAATATTTACATGGAAGCTATGGCACTAGATGTTATGGTTTGTGAATACAAAGATTAGTAATGGCCATTTATCATGACACTCATATTCATGACACAGGTACTATTTCACAGAAGCACAAGTTTAAGAGACATGAAAACTAAGATTTTGAGTATTTTCATAAGAAAATCTGAATTCTGATTGTTTAACATATTGATTCAGCCATCCTTTGGACCCAGAGACTTAGATTATTTTTTTCACCGCATGCCCATCCTAAAGGAGATTAGTCCTGGGTGTTCATTAGAAGGACTGATGTTGAAGCTGAAACTCCAATACATGGGCCACCTAATGCGAAGAGCTGCCTCATTGGAAAAGACCCTGATACTAGGAAAGATTGAGGGCGGGAGAAGGGGACGACAGAGGATGAGATGGTTGGATGGCATCACCGACTCGATGGACATGGATTTGGGTGGACTCAGGGAGTTGGTGATGGACAGGGAGACCTGGAGTGCTGCGGTTCATGGGGTCACAACGAGTCGGACACGACTGAGTGACTGAACTGAACTGATCTCTTTTTAGAACAATAGTATGAAATTTTCTCAAAAGTCAAAGTAGGAGTGAAGAATTGAGATTTAGATGTCCCAAATTCAGAAAGAATCAGAAGATTGGATATTCTAATATATCTCAGTGATGACTAAACAAAAAATTATTCAAATAGATTATTTTTTTATGGTATGTGATTGATTTAAATACTTAGAGCAAGTTACAGACTCAGTGGTTGACTATTTCCTATTCTCAGTTCTCCTGTTGTTTCTCTACAAAATGTTCTTTACTCTTTATCCCACCAATTCCAGCCACTTCAGTACTTTAAGCGACCATTCTGTTTCCTTTGCTCAGCATGATTGCTATGCTCCTATTTGGACTATCCATCTCTGTGCTGACATCTAGAAAATGCCTCCAGGCAGAAAACCAACTATTCTGGGGTTTATCTTTTTTGTTTCCTTTATCTTAGATATATTTGTAATTTTTGTTCAAAATTTGAAAACAATTATTTAACATTAGCTTCAATTTTTAGATTATTTATGGTGGGCAGCCACTACAACTAGCAATTCAATTATTTTTAGAAGTTGCTAATATAGATTTGAAATACTTAGAAAAGATGCATCCTTGGTGTGTATCCATTATGTACATATGTGTATGCAACATTTATTAAATTAAATTTTAAGAGATAATTAATATTTCACAATTTCACAATCACTATCTAACCTTAGGCACATAATATTTCTACTAATCTTATTTTTTACCTTTTTTTTCCTTTGCCTAAAGTAGAAAGCACTTGCTCAAGACCACACAGGCAGAATTGGAACCTAAGTCTTTTTATGCTAATTTCTGTGTTCTTTCCAAAATGGACAAAAAAATATAAAAAAAAAGGGCCCAAGGTATTAGGGAACATCTTCCTGTCCACTCAAAGCTTTAAGCCTTAATATACACACTCATATTCCATCATCAGGCTTTAATTATGACAGGCTAAGCTACAGAAGCCATCTGGAAAGAAGAAATTTCCCCACCCATTGCTTCTTCCCACTGACTTTAATATGACCTGTGAATACTGTTAACAAATAACAGCTGTCTTGAATCCATACAGCATTTAATTGCCATTTGTTTGCCTTAGCTTCTTGCAACTATTTCAGGAGGGAAAGAGGTCTGAATTCATCACTGAGGATCCTCACATATTGAACTATGAAAATTAGTTGTATTTGCTTTATTTTGATCTCTTCAATGTCACTTATATTGCTTTACTTACACAGAGTTAGAAATAGCCAAAACAATAATAATAGCTGAAGCTTAAGAAATATTTTAGAGATGACATATTATTAAAATATACTATCTTTGTGAATAAGAGCCATATAGCAGAATCACTGAAAAATAAACCATTTGTTTTCTTATAGAGTTTTATATACTAGATTAGAAAAATACATTTTTGTCCTCTTAGTGTTTACTTGTAATGCTTTTCAAACTGCTTATAACAGTTTCTTTGTTTGTAAAATGAGTGGGTTGGATCCTTGAAGTCCTTCTGGTTCTTCCTAATTTGTAATTCCATAGAGAGATGTATTTCTATTGAAGGCAGAGTGCAGGCGTCAATGCACCTCTCACCGGCCCCTTGCTCTTTTGTCAGTGAACACACACAGAATCTGGGATTCACTTAGGAAAATCTGAATTGAAGTTTCTTCTTCTTATTAGCTACACTTTTGCTCTTAGGAAAGTTATTAAATATATATGAGAAAACTATGAAGGAGATTTTATATATGTACTACTCATTGGGAAAATCAAAACATATACTACAAAATAAGTTTAAAGACAAAGTAATTGTGTGAGAGAACACTTTGCAAATTGTGAAATATTTTACAAATGCAAGGAAGTTAATATAATAATAATTAAGTGCAAAAAGAGAGGGGGGGATATAAAAGAAATAGCTTCAGCTAGACTACCCAGAGACATGCCTTAGCAAACGAAGGTTCTGCTACTAGTGCTATTCAAGAATGCAGGAAATAGAATCATGTTCAGTTCAGTCGCTCAGTTGTGTCCAACTCTTTGCGACCCCATGGACTGCAGCACGCCAGGCCTCCCTGTCCATCACCAACTCCCGAAGTTTACTCAAACTCATGTCCATTGAGTTAGTGATGCCATCCAACCATCTCATCCTCTGACATCCCCTTCTCCCGCCTTCAATCTTTCCCAGCATCAGGGTAATTTCAAATGAGTCAATTCTTCCCATCAGGTGGCCAAAGTATTGGAGCTTCACCTTCAGCATCAGTCCTTCCAGTGAATATTCAGGACTGATTTCCTTTAGGATGGACTGGTTGGATCTCCTTGCAGTCCAAGGGACTCTCAAGAGTCTTCTCCAACACCACAGTTCAAAAGCATCAATTCTTTGGCACTCAAATTTCTTTATAGTCCAACTCTCACATTCATACATGACTACTGGAAAAACCACAGCTTTGACTAGACGGACCTTTGTTGGCAAAGTAATGTCTCTGCTTTAACCCCAGACGCTCGCATCTGCCACCAGCAAGTGGGGGCTGAAGGGAGAGGAGCGGGCGGCACTGCTTAGGGTAAGGCCGGGCCCGAATGCCCTGAGGGCAATCTGAGGGAGCTAACGTGAGATAGCAACCTAAACTGTGGGACAGCCAGAGAGAGAGAACTATCCCGCTAAAAGCCCAAATCTAAGGCACTGCCGGCCTGCTCACAGAACAAAGGACTGAGCAATACCAGAGGAGAGCTAGCCGGCTGAGGACCGCCCCATCCTCCGCCGGACGCAGTGGGCAGGCAGGGCCAGCCAGAGCTGGAAAGGGATGAACTCGGCCCCAGAGAGGGCACCCCCTATCAAACTGCAAACAGGCTTCCAGTTTCTAAGCAAAGACTGCCTGACATTCCGGAGGGTTGACAGCCGCCAGGAGGGTTGCAGTCAGAGACCAGCTCCCCAGAACTGACGCAAAGCACACCAGAGCTGGGCACGCCTAGAAACCGAGGCAGGGACCAGGGAGGTGATAAGTTGCACCGCCCCAACAGGGAAGAGTGCGCTCGCCAAACTCCTGTCTGCCTGAGCTGCTCCGACCAGGGATCCGCACAAACCGCAGGCCCAACTGAGTCTGCGCCTTTGTGGAGTACCCAGGAACCTGAACCTGAGCAGCTTAGACCTGGGAAGGGCACGCATCTCAGGGCCCACTCCCCGGCAGAGTAGCCTGAAGCCTGAGCAGGGCAGACCGGGAAAGCACACACGCCGTGAGTGGGGGCAAACCCAGTGCGTCCGAGACACTGCGAGCTCTCCACACACATGCCAGTAATATTGGTTTGCAGTGATCCTCCCTCCCCACAGCACGACTGAACAAGCGAACCTAAAGAGACCACCTCCGCCCCTTTGTGGCAGGGGGGAAATTAGACATTGAAGAAACCTGCAAACAGAAGCCAAATAAACAGAGGGAAGCACTTTGGAAGTGACAGTCCAACAGATTAAAATCCCTGTAGTTAACACCAACTACATTGAAAGGGGCCTATAGATCTTGAAAAGTATAAGCAGGAACAAGGATCCATCTGAAACTAAACTGAGCCCACACTGCTCACAACAGCTCCAGAGAAAGTCCTGGATATATTTTTACTATTATCATTTTTTTTTAATTTTTTAAATTTTTTTTCTTTTTTCTTTAAGTCCTCTATTACACCTTTAATTTTCATTTTTATAACCCACTATTACCTTGCAAAAAAAAAATACCCTATTTTTAAAGCAAACTGCATACATATATCTTATATTTTTTGTGATTTTGTTTTTGTTCTTTTATATTGTATTTTTTTAAGAGTCTAACTTCTACTCTAGATTTTTAATCTTTGTTTTACATATTTGATATCAATTTTGTACATTTAAGAACCCAATTTTTAGTACCAATTTTTACTCAGGAGTGTGATTACTGGCTTGATTACTCTCTCCCCCTACTGACGCTCTTTCTTCTCCCCCAGGGAATCTCTATCTCCCACCCTCCTCCTTCTCTTCTCAACCCAATTCTGTGAATCTCTGAGGGTGTTCTGGGCACCGGAGAACACTTCGGGAACAGAATACTACCCAGATCTCTCTCTCCCCTCTTGATTCCTTCCTTTCTACTCATGCTACCTCTATTACCTTCCTCCCCCCTCTTATGTATCTCTGTGAACCTATCTGAGGGTTCCAGACTGTGGAGAGCACAGAGGGAAGTGCTTACTGGCTAGACTGCTCTCTCCACGTTTGAGTCCCCCTCTTCTCCTCCTGGTCACCTCAATCCCCCCTACCTCCCTCTTCACCTCTCCATGTAACTTGGTGAACCTCTCTGGGTATCCCTCACTGTGGAGAATCTTTTCACCATTAACCTAAAAGTTTTATTATCAATGCTGTATGGATGGAGAAGTCTTGAGGCTACTGCAAGAATAAGACTGAAAGCCAGAGGAAACATTAATTAATAAGAGATCATCCAAAAGCCTCCACATATACACTGAAACCAAGCTCCACCCAAGAGCCAATAAATTCCAGAGCAAGACATACCACACAAATTCTCCAGCAATGCAGGAACATAGCCCTGAGCATCAATATACAGGCTGCCCAGAGGCACACCAAATCCATAGACATCTCAAAACTCAATACTGAACACTCCATTGCACTCTAGAGAGAAGAAATCCAGCTCCATCCACCAGAACACCAACACAAGCTCCCCCAACCAGGAAACCTTGACAAGCCACCCGTCCAACCCCACCCACAGTGAGGAACCTCCACAATAAAGAGGAACTTCAAACTACGAGAATACAGAAAGGCCACCCCAAACACAGCAATCTAAACAAGATGAAAAGGCAGAGAAATACTCAGCAAGTAAAGGAAAATGATAAATGCCCACCAAACCAAACAAAAGAGGAGGAGATAGGGAATTTATCTGAAAAAGAATTTAGAATAATGATAATAAAAATGATCCAAAATCTTGAAAGCAAATGGAGTTACAGATAAATACCCTGGAGACAAATATTGAGAAGATGCAAGAAATGCTTAAAAAGGACATAGAAGAAATAAAGAAGAGTCAATATATAATGAATAATGAAATAAAGAAGATAAAAGACACTCTGGAGGGAACCAACAGTAGAATAACAGAGGCAGAAGATAGGATAAGTGAGGTAGAAGAGAGAATGGTGGAAATAAACGAAGCAGAGAAGAAAAAAGAAAAAAAAAGAATCAAAACGAATGAGGACAACCGCATGGACCTCTGGGACGATGTGAAACGCCCCAACATTTGAATCATAGGAGTCCCAGAAGAAGATAAAAGGAAAGGCCATGAAAAAATACTCGAGGAGATAATAGTTGAAAATTTCCCTAAAATGGGGAAGGAAATAGTCACAGAAGTCCAAGAAACCCAGGGAGTCCCAAACAGGATAAACCCAAGGCAAAACACCCCAAGACACATATTAATCAAAATAACAAAGATCAAACACAAAGAACAAATACTAAAAGCAGCAAAGGAAAAACAACAAATAACACACAAGGGGATCCCCATAAGGATAACAGCTGATCTTTCAATAGAAACTCTTCAGGCTAGAAGGGAATGGCAGGACATACTTAAAGTAATGAAAGAGAATAATCTATAATACAGATTATTGTACCCAAAAAGGATCTTATTCAGATATGAAGGAGAATTAAAAAGCTTTACAGACAAGCAAAAGCTGAGAGAATTCAGCACCACCAAACCAGCTCTCCAACAAATGCTAAAGGATCTTCTCTAAACAGGAAACACAGAAAGGGTGTTTAAACACGAACTCAAAAAAACAAAGTAAATGGCAACGGGACCATACTTATCAATAATTACCTTAAATGTAAATGGGTTGAATGCCCCAATCAAAAGACAAAGGCTGGCTGAATGGATACAAAAACAAGACCCCTACATATGCTGTCTACTAGAGACCCACCTCAAAACTAGGGACACATACAGACTGAAAGTGAAGGGCTGGAAAAAGATATTTCATGCAAACGGAGACCAAAGAAAGCAGGAGTCGCAATACTCATTTCAGATAAAATAGACTTTAAAATTAAGGCTGTGAAAAGAGACAAAGAAGGACACTACATAATGATCAAAGGATCAATCCAAGAAGAAGATATAACAATTATAAATATATATGCACCCAACATAGGAGCACCACAATATGTACGGCAAATACTAACAAGTATGAAAGGGGTAATTAACAATAACACAATAATAGTGGGAGACTTTAATACCCCACTCACACGTATGGATAGATCAACTAAACATAAAATTAACAAGGAAACACAAACTTTAAATGATACAATGGGCAAGTTAGATTTAATTGATATTTACAGGACATTCCACCCCAAAACAATCAATTTCACCTTTTTCTCAAGTGCACATGGAACTTTCTCCAGGATAGATCACATCCTGGGCCATAAATCTAGCCTTGATAAATTCAAAAACATTGAAATCATCCCAATAATCTTCTCTGACCACAATGCAATAAGATTAGACCTCAATTACAGGAAAAAAAAACTATTAAAAATTCCAACATATGGAGGCTAAACAACACGCTTCTGAATAACCAACAAATCACAGAAGAAATAAAAAAAGAAATCAAAATATGCATAGAAACAAATGAAAATGAAAACACAACAACCCAAAACCTATGGGACACTGTAAAAGCAATGCTAAGGGTAAGGTTCATAGCAATACAGGCGTACCTCAAGAAACAAGAAAAAAATCAAATAAATAACCTAACTCTACAGCTAAGGCAACTAGAGAAGGAAGAAATGAAGAACCCCAGGGTTAGTGGAAGGAAAGAAATCGTAAAAATTAGGGCAGAAATAAATGCAAAAGAAACAAAAGAGACCATAGCAAAAATCAACAAAACTAAAAGCTGGTTTTTCGAGAAGATAAACAAAATTGACAAGCCATTTGCCAGACTCATCAAGAAACAAAGGGGGAAGAATCAAATCAACAAAATTAGGAATGAAAATGGAGAGATCACAACAGACTCCACAGAAATACAAAGGATCATAAGAGACTACTACCAACAGCTATATGCCAATAAAATGGACAACTTGGAAGAAATGGACAAATTCTTAGAAAAGTATAATTTTCCAAAACTGAACCAGGAAGAAATAGAAGATCTTAACAGACCCATCACAAGCACAGAAATCGAAACTGTAATCAGAAATCTTCCAGCAAACAAAAGCCCAGGACAAGATGGCTTCACAGCAAAATTCTACCAAAAATTTAGATAAGAGCTAATACTTATCCTGCTCAAACTCTTCCAGAAAATTGCAGAAGAAGGTAAACTTCCAAACTCATCTATGAAGCCACCATCACCCTAATTCCAAAACCAGAAAAAGATGCCACAAAAAAAGAAAACTACAGGCCAATATCACTGATGAATATAGATGCAAAAATCCTTAATAAAATTCTAGCAAACAGAATCCAACAACATATTAAAAAGATCATACATCATGACTAAGTGGGCTTTATCCCAGGAATGCAAGGTTTCTTTAATATCCGCAAATCAATGAATGTAATACACCACATTAACAAATTGAAAGATAAAAACCATATGATTATCTCAATAGATGCAGAAAAAGCCTTTGACAAAATTCAACATCCATTTATGATAAAAACCCTCCAGAAAGCAGGAATAGAAGGAATATACCTCAGCATAATAAAAGGTATATATGACAAACACACAGCAAACATTATCCTCAATGGTGAAAAATTGAAAGCATTTCCCCTAAAGTCAGGAACAAGACAAGGGTGCCCACTTTCACCACTACTATTCAACATAGTTTTGGAAGTTTTGGCCACAGCAATCGGAGCTGAAAAAGAAATAAAAGGAATCCAGATAGGAAAAGAAGAAGTAAAACTCTCACTGTTTGCAGATGACATGATCCTCTACATAGAAAACCCTAAAGATTCTGCCAGAAAATTACTAGAGCTAATCAATGAATATAGTAAATTTGCAGGATATAAAATTAACACACAGAAATCCCTTGCATTCCTATACACCAATAATGAGAAAACAGAAAGAGAAATTAAGGAAACAATACCATTCACCATTGCAACAAAAAGAATAAAATACTTAGGAATATATCTACCTAAAGAAACAAAAGACTTATATACAGAAAACTATAAAACACTGAGGAAAGAAATCAAAGAGGACACAAACAGATGGAGAAATATACCATGTACATGGATTGGAAGAATTAATATAGTGAAAATGAGTATACTACCCAAAGCAATCTATAGATTCAATGCAATCCCTATCAAGCTACCAATGGTATTTTTCACAGAACTAGAACAAACAATTTCACAATTTGTATGAAAATATAAAAAACCTCGAATAGCCAAAGCAATCTTGAGAAAGAAGAATGGAACTGGAGCAATCAACCTGCCTGACTTCAGGCTCTACAAAGCCACAGTCATCAAGACAGTATGGTACTGGCACAAAGATAGAAACATAGATCAATGGAACAAAATTGAAATCCCAGAGATAACTCCGCGCACCTATGGACACCTTATCTTCGACAAAGGAGGCAAGAATATACAATGGAGAAAAGACAATCTCTTTAACAAGTGGTGCTGGGAAAACTGGTCAACCACTTGTAAAAGAATGAAACTAGAACACTTTCTAACACCATACACAAAAATAAACTTCAAATGGATTAAAGATCTAAATGTAAGACCAGAAACTATAAAACTCCTACAGGAAAACATAGGCAAAACACTCTCCGACATAAATCACAGCAGGATCCTCCATGACCCACCTCCCAGAATATTGGAAATAAAAGCAAAAATAAACAAATGGGGCCTAATTAAAATTAAAAGCTTTTGCACAATGAAAGAAACTATAAGCAAGGTGAAAAGACAGCCTTCAGAATGGGAGAAAATAATAGCAAACGAAGCAACAAACAATTAATCTCAAAAATATACAAGCAACTCTTGCAACTGAATTCCAGAAAAATAAACGACCCAATCAAAAAATGGGCCAAAGAACTAAACAGACATTTCTCCAAAGAAGACATACAGATGGCTAACAAACACATGAAAAGATGCTCAACATCACTCATTATTAGAGAAATGCAAATCAAACCACAATGAGGTACCATTTCACGCCAGTCAGAATGGCTGCTATCCAAAAGTCTACAAGCAATAAATGCTGGAGAGGGTGTGGAGAAAAGGGACCCCTCTTACACTGTTGGTGGGAATGCAAACTAGTACAGCCACTATGGAGAACAGTGTGGAGATTCCTTAAAAAACTGGGAATAGAACTGCCATACGAACCAGCAATCCCACTGCTGGGCATACACACCGAGGAAACCAGAATTGAAAGAGACACGTGTACCCCAATGTTCATTGGAGCACTGTTTACAATAGCCAGGACATGGAAGCAACCTAGATGTCCATCAGCAGACGAATGGCTAAGGAAGCAGTGGTACATATACACAATGGAATATTACTCAGCCATTAAAAAGAATACTTTTTTGTATGTATTTTGTATGTATTTTTTGTATGGCAAAAACCATTACAATATTGTAAAGTAATTAGCCCCCAACTAAAATAAATAAATTTATTAAAATAAATAAATAAATAAATAAAAATAAAAACTAAAATAAATAAATAAATAAAAAGAATACATTTGAATCAGTTCTATTGAGATGGATGAAACTGGAGCCCATTATACAGAGTGAAGTAAGCCAGAAAGAAAAACACCAATACAGTATACTAATGCATATATATGGAATGTGAAAGATGGTATCGATAACCCTATATGCGAGACAGAATAAGAGACACAGATGCATAGAACAGTCTTATGGACTCTGAGGGAGAAGGTGAGGGTGGGACGTTCTGAGAGAATAGCATTGAAACAATGTATATTATCATATGTGAAACAGAACACCATTCCAGGTTCGATGCATAAGACAAATGCTCAGGGCTGGGGCAATGGGATGACCCAGAGGGATGGGATGGGGAGGGATGTGGGAGGGGGGTTCAGGATGGGGAACACATGTAAACCCATGGCTGATTCATGTCAATGTTTGGCAAAAACCACTACAATATTGTAAAGTAATTAGCCCCCAACTAAAATAAATACATTTATTTAAAAAAAAAATGCTATCTAGGTTGGTCAGTTAGGAAGGGTCATTTCGAAGCTTTTTAAGTGATCGGTCTTTGGTAAGAGCTCTTACTCCACAGATTGGGAAGCCATGTGGGCATTGCGCCTGTTGCTAGATACACGTTTTCAACAGTTGAATTCAGATAAGGAAAATAGCCAAACTTTTTCTCCATAGATGCCCTGAATCCACTATTAGATAGACTTAGTTCCAATCAACATTTATTATCCTTCATTAATTGTTGGAGAAGGAAATGGCAACCCACTCCAGTATTCTTGCCTGGAGAATTTCACGGAAAAAGGAGCCTGGTGGGCTACAGTCCACAAGGTCGCAAAGAATTGGACATGACTGAGGGACTTTCACTTTCACTTTCATCAGTTGTTCTCCTCTCTGAGCAGTGGATCATAATGATCCTTCACATCTCCAGTGATTAAAACCAATTCAAAGTTTCTAGTGCTCCAATTAAGGTATATTTCAATTTTCCAATACAAAAATAATTCTGAAATATGGTCATTAGATCCTTTGGGAAAAGCACAGAGAAAAGTTAACAGCACATACTTGTAGTGATATATCACATCCATTTTTAAGGTGATTTGTTTCACCTGGATTGATTATATTCTTTGCAGGTTGACATTATTCTTTGCAGCCAAAGATGGAGAAGCTCTAAACAGTCAGTAAAAACAAGACCTGGAGCTGACTCTGACTCAGATCAGGAGGTTCATATTGCAAAATTCAAGCTCAAATTGAAGAACGTGGGAAAAAAGAAATTGTAGGTCTTTGGTACATACTTATAGTGATATTTCACATCCATTTTCAAAGTGTTAGGCTCACCTTTATTCAAGAGATTCCGGTTCTTCATTCTTGCAAATGTCTACAAAATTACTAGGTTCTTGAAACTGGACTATCTCAGTTTTGATGATAGAAGTAAGGCCTGGAATTAGTTGTATTTTGTGGGTTTTGCAAAATATAGATCAACATTTAAGAGGGAATTCCCAGTTGGCTCATGTTAAAGAATCCACCTGCCAATGCAGGAAATGTAGGAAATTTGGGTTTGATCCCTGGGTGGGAAGATCCTCTGGAAGAGGAAATGGCAACTCCCTCCAGTATTCTTGCCTGGAAATCCCATGGGCAGAGGAATGTGGTGGGCCACAGTCCATGGAGTCATAAAGAGTTGGACATGAGTTAGCCACTAAGTACACACACACATAGTATTTTAGAAGGCTGTTCATCTATTTCAGTTCTAGAAACTGAGCAATTAGCCAGTACTAATGGAAATGTCATTCTGAAATTGTGGTAACCATCCAATCCATTCTGTCCTTTGGAGTAACCATTCCTACCATGACTCTTCTCAGTTAAATACCACAATTTCTTAGGCTTTGCCATTTCTACCATTTCTGTTGAAATCAGGTAATGCTTTTTTTTTTTTACTTGACCTTGCATTTTCACCCTCAAATTTCAAGCAGTAAAAACATTTTCAAGATTTTTTAATGCACTGCTGTATGAAATGCCCTTTGGACCTGCTGTCGATCACAGTGAATGTCACACATGATAAATTCACTCTAATGTTCCTATGACCATAAACTTCTGGAGATTCTTTTGTTAATCTAAAGTGCTATATAGAAGCAACATTCAGGGGGCTAAACCTCACTGAAAATGGGTTACAGTTTCAATCAGTCAATTGAGCGATATACTAGAGCTGCTGCTCATGATAACATATTAATCCAAGAATCTCTGGATGGTATGATAATATTGGTAAATTTGACTCGAATTCCATGTTTTACTCTCTTTGTTCTAATAGCCTTAGAAAAAATTCCATACATATTCTTCAAATTCCTACCAAAATAAAAATTGGGCATTTTTTTGATTGCAGAATTAGTGCCCTTATACGGTGTACAAGCTACATCTTCCTAGGTTTACACCTTCAAATAAAATCTTGCAATGCTGTGAATTCAAGTTACATTGCTACTGTTTATCCACAGAATCAAGTTTGGGGCCTTATTTCTATCTGCAGCAGCCTTGCAGCAATTAGAGGAAAAATAATTTCAGGGCAATTCTAGAAGTTCTCTGGTTGTCTGACAATGACTTGACCTGATTAAAATAGTCAGCTTGACATTTTATTTCCATAGTCTCCCAGGTCGAGTCGAAGGCAATTGCCTAACCCTCCATTTAGTCATCTTTTACTCAATTAAAATCAAGTGCAGCAGACTCTCGGTCTCCCCAAATTTTCTCTTCATTAGGAACTTAATACAAGACAACCATAGAAAGTTATTTGAATAACTATTTTTCCACTGCATGATTTTGACAACCATCCTCCAATTTTCCACTAGCAGTAAGATCATCACGACATTTAAATTCAATTAGATCAAATCACAATTCCTAGATGCCTGTCTTTGTGTGGATATGTTTCTTTGTTTCATTTCTTATATCAAGAACTCTATTGATCAATGTTCAGTCAGGAGAAAATAATAATAGCAAATCCAGTAGACAGTGATGATTTAAGTAATAAAATTTGTTACAAAGCTTTTGGTAGTATGGAAAGACCAAATGATATAAATGGTACTGGAAAAGCAAAAGGGAGAAAATCAAGTCCGAGGCTGAGTTGATGGAGAGCTATTATCTCCTCTCCTTTTCTTAGAAAAACATAAGAGCTTGGAACTAGATAGTGTTAAATTAGTTTTCCATCCTGCAGCCCCAGTGATAAAGAATATAAATGGATAATCATTTATACATGAGACAAGACACACCATCCAGCACACAGGAGTAATTCTTAGCTTAAATTCCATCAAAATCTCACCCTTTTTTCTCATATATATCTAAATAGACTCACTAATGTCATATCCATAGACTACTATCTGCATACCAGTACTACATAGGTATATTTAAGGCCCAAAATGCTTAGTAGCTCTGGGTTAAAACTAGTATTAGGTGTGATTGCAGTTAGTATTTGTGGTAAAAGAGTACTGATGGAGGAAAAATGGAGTACTCCATTTCTCAAGACTTTGCAGCCCTTTGTGGAAAAGTAAAGACCTTGCTAAGGAAATGAATGATCATCTTAAAATACATCTATCTTTAGTTTACTGATGTATTCTCAACAACAGCTGCTGTCCACACTGACTAATCTTGAGCCCATGTCTAGGTCATGAGATTTCAACCAGCATCTCTATAAGTGATGTGAATTGATAAGAAACATCAGAATGGATGCTCCAAGATTGGTTTGCTTTAGATGGTTTCTTGCTTTTTAAAAAAATTTCCTTCAGTATTTACATAGGACTAAAGGAATAGTCATACAATACAACGAGGCCTTTGACTGTGTGGATCACAACAAACTGTGGAAGATTCTTAAACAGATGAGAGTACCAGACCACCTTACCACCTGTCTCCTGAGAAAGCTGTATGTTAGTCAAAAAGCAACAGTATAAACTGGACCTTGAACAACTGACTGGTTCAAAACTGGGAGAGGAATACAACAGGGCTATATATTGTCACCCTGCTTATTTAACTTCTATGCAACATACATCATGTGCAAGGCTGGGCTAGATGTCTCACAAGCTGAAATCAAGATTGCTGGGAGAAATATCAACAGCATCAGACATGCAGATGATACCACTCTAATGGCAGAAAGTGAAGAAGAACTAAACAGTCTCTTGATGAGGGTGAAAGAGCAGAGTGAAAAAGCTGGCTTAAAACTCAACATTCGAAAAAACCAAGATCATGCTTCTGGTCCCATCGCTTAATGATAAACAGAAGCAGAAAAAGTGGAAGCAGTGACTTTTTTTATTTTCCTAGGTTCCAAAAATCACTGCAATCCAATCACCCTTGGACAGTGAGGAGATCAGACCAGTCAATCTCAAGGGAAATCAACACTGAATACTCATTGAAAGGATTGATGCTGAACCTCCAGTATTTTGGTCACATGATATGAACAGCCGACTCATTGGCAAAGTCCCTGATGCTGGGAAAGATTGAGGGCAGGAGGAGAAGAGGGTGTCAGAGAATGGGATGGCTGAATGGCGTCACTGATGCAATGGACATGAAATTGGGAAAACTTTAGGAGATGGTGAAGGACAGGGAGGCCAGATCTGCTGCAGCCACAAGGTTGTAAAGAGTCAGACATGATGGGGCAACTGAAAAACAACAGCAAAGTCACTGCAGGCAGTGACTTCAACCATTAAATTAAAAGATGGTTGCTTCTTGGAAGAAAAGCTATGACAAACCTAGACAGTAAATTAAAAAGCAGAGACCATCACTTTGTGACAAAAGTCTGTATAGTCAAAGCTATGGTTTTTCCAGTAGTCATGTATGGATGTTTGGCCTGAGGCCAAACTATGGTAAGGGTAATGGCAGTTAAGGCAACCTCCTCCAAAAGGACTATGACAACATGGCATCTGGTCCCATCACTTCATGTGACTGCAACCATGAAATTAAAACACTTGCTCCTTGGAAGAAAAGCTATGACAAATCTGCTGTGTTCAGTCTCAGTCACGTCCAACTCTTTGCGATCCGATGAACTTGTATACCCCTTAGAATCTCCTATAGTCCATGTACTCCATAGCCAGGTTCCTCTGTCCATGGGATTTTCCAGGCAGGAATACTGAAGTGGGTTGCCATTTCCTTCTCCAGGAGATCTTCTCGACCCAGGGACTGAACCCGCATCTTCTACATTGGCTGGCAGATTCTTCACCCCGAACCTCCTTTAAGTTACTCACTTTCAGTGCTGCTACCAGAAAAGCTGCATTCTGTTTTGCATCTCCTTGCTTCTGTCATTGTTCCCTGTTGTGGAATAATCTAAAAACAACATCTACTAATTGAGAAGGATTCATTTCAGATACACCATCTAATTTCTATAATTTTTTAATCTCTGGAGCACTTTGCCTGATGAAGGTCATATTTATCATCTTTACATTCTCAGGAGCCTCAGGATCTGTATCTGTATAGCACCATAAACTTGATAAATCCTTTCTAGAAACTCTGATGGATCCTCAGTTG
Source organism: Giraffa tippelskirchi (assembly GCF_054371585.1). NCBI lineage: Eukaryota > Metazoa > Chordata > Mammalia > Artiodactyla > Giraffidae > Giraffa > Giraffa tippelskirchi. Next base: position 71,950,942 of record NC_137277.1, read on the forward strand.
GTTTTGTTTTATCTCCTGAATTTAACTTAAGCTCTTTTGTCTAGGTATCCCATTGGGTTTTCTCTCAGACTTCTGCACCATAAGGTGGTAGTCCTGACACCTTTTTCTCCTGATGCAATAGCATAAATGCTTCTACATACGGTATCTCATCTCTTTTCCCTGCTCTTTTACAAAACACTTCTAACTGTGAGATCACATAATAGTTGAATGAGCCATTCAGAGGTCATTGCTCTTCTGATCCTAACATATATTGGGTCCAGACATTATTACAATAGCATAGTCATAGGCTCACAATTATACTTTACCATTTATCCAATATACACCCCTCAAAGGGCTCTCCTTCGAGGTAGATGGAGTAATTGCCAGTTATAGATGGAATACTTCCCATTTTTAAAAGTATGACAACACAACACAAAAGATGCATGCAAATTCCAATATAAAAAATTCCACAAAAAATTACAGCATCAATACACCAATAAATTGGTTCCTAACTCCCCAAACTTACCCTACAAACAGAAGAACTAATTTCAACTAGGGTAGGCTGACCCCACAAGAACTAGTTCCCCAGTAAACTGGTTCCCAACTCAGGTTAATAAAATTACCTTATAAAACAAATGAACTAATTCCATCTAAGATAGGCTTACCCCCACAAGAACTAGTTCACCAATGAACCAGTTCAAGCTCAGATATAGTACAAATCTAGACAGCATTTTATAATGCAGAAACATTACTTTGTCAACCAAGGTCCATGTAGTCAAAGCTATGGTTTTGCCAGGAGTCATGTATGGATGTGACAGTTGGACCATAAACAAGGCTGAGAGCCAAAGAATTGATACTTCAAACTATGGTGCTGGAGAAGACTCTTGAGAGTCCCTTGGATAGCAAGGAGGTCAAACCAGTCAATCCTAAAGGAAATCAACTTTGAATATTCACTGGAAGGACTAATACTGAAACTCCAATACTTTGGCGACCTGATACAAACAGCCAACTCATTGGAAGAGACCCTGATGCTGGGAAAGATTGAGGACAAGAGTAGAAGGGGGCAGCAAAGGATGAGATGGTTAGATAGTATCACCGACTCAATGAATTTGAATTTGAGCAAACACCAGGAGATAATGGAGGACAGAGGAGCCTGGGGTGCTACAGGCCATGAGGTTGCAAAGAGTTGGACACAGCTTAGCAACTGAACAACATAAGGAATATTATTTTTCTCTGTTAGAACATGAGATTCTGCAACTGAAGGGGAAAAAAAGATGATGGAAAAAGATGGTCATATTGAAAATTAATCAGGACCTAGGTAATTGAAACTCTGATAAGCAGATTTTGGGAGGATGTAATGCTACTTCTCATTGGAATTTCCTCTGAGTCTCTAGATTTCAAATATTTCTATGGATATCCCTTCAAAGCTGAGAAAACAGAAGTTTCTATAAAAAGATTATGAACTTTTTGCAGGGAGACTTCAACCAGTGTAGTTTAAGTCCACAAATTATGGCTTTTGGAAAACTGGGATGCACTGGCATGCCAAAACTGACATGAATTATCCCAAAGAAGCAGAAACCAAGATTTTAGAGTTTGTTTCTTTGGATTGTTGTTGCTGTTGCTATTGTATTATATGTGCTCTGTGTATCTTCTTTATTCCAAATAATGTTGAGCCTTTGTTGTGGTCTATGATTGACTAAAACAAGAAGGGCATGTAATAGTTATTGGCCCTGGGTACATTATTTTTCATTGATGGAATAGAACTGGAGCTTAGATAATACATTTGTGTGTTGCATTCCTTTCTTGCATTCTAAATTTATTGAGTGTAGGGATATTTTTGTGAATCTGGTTATTCTTGAAATTTTGGAAAAGCGGAACAGATAAGAAATGGTATTACATAAATCAAATTTGGATGTACTAAAATGGCCACACCCATTCCAGTGAAAATGGCCTTTGTTGCAAATGGTGTAGAAGGAATTCAGACCACCCAGATATGTGAGTGAAAAACTGTCTAGATGAATGAAATAAGACAGTAAGGAAAAGAGAGAGTGAATTTTAGTTAGTTTGGAATTTTATCCAAAGAAGAGAAGCTTCTTTTTGAGAACTTTACCATCTTTAGTGATATTTGGGATTTTTTTCCTCATTTTTTTCCTATTGAGCTTGGAGTCATAAAAAGAGGTGATTATAGGCTATTGGGGGCTTCACTGGTGGCTCGGCAGTAAAAGAATCTGCCTGCAATGCAGGAAGTGCAGGTTCGATCCCCTGGAGGAGGACATGGCAACCCACTTCAGTATTCTTCCCTAGATAATCCCATGGAAAGAGGAGCCAGATGGGCTACAGTCTATAGGGTCACAAAGAGTCAGACACGACTGAAGCAACTGAGAATGTACACATGCATATAGCCTATTGGGATGGAAATTATAATAATACATAAGTGCTTAGAAATGGAAATTATTGGCACTCAACTCAGTTCAGTCACTCAGTCATGTCCGACTCTTTGCGACCCCATGAACCACAGCACAGCAGGCCTCCCTGTCCATCACCAACTCCCTGAGTCCACCCAAACCCATATGCATCGAGTCGGTGATGCTATCCAGCCACCTCAACCTCTGTCGTCCCCTTCTCCTCCTGCCCTCAATCTTTCCCAGAATCAGGGTCTTTTCCCATGAGTCATCTCTTCGCGTCAGGTGGCCAAAGCATCGGAGTTTCCGCTTCAACATCAGTCCTTCCAATGAACACCCAGGACTGACTCCTTTAGGATAGACTGGATGGACCTCATTGAAGTCCAAGGGACTCTCAAGAGTCTTCTCCAACGCCACAGATCAAAAGCATCAATTCTTCGGCGCTCAGCTTTCTTTATACTCCAACTCTCACATCCATACATGACCACTGGAAAAACCATAGCCTGGACTAGATGGACCTTTGTCAGCAAAGTAATGTCTCTGTTTTTTAATATGCTATCTAGGCTGGTCATAACTTTCCTTCCAAGGAGTAAGAGTCTTTTAATTTCATGGCTGCAATCAGCATCTGCAGTGATCGTGGAGCCCAGAAAAATAAAGTCAGACACTGTTTCCACTGTTTCCCCATCTATCTACCATGAAGTGATGGGACCGGATGCCATGATCTTAGTTTTATGCATGTTGAGCTTTATGCCAACTTTTTCACTCTCCTCTTTGACTTTCATCAAGAGGCTCTTAAGTTCTTCTTCATATTCTGCCATAAGGATGGTGTCATCTGCATATCTGAGGTTGTTGATATTTCTCCTGGCAATCTTGATTCTAGCTTGTGCTTACTCCAGCCCAGCGTTTCTCATAATGTACTCTGCATATAAGTTAAATAAGCAGGGTGACAATATACAGCCCTGACGTACTCCTTTTCCTATTTGGAACCAGTCTGTTGTTCCATGTCCAGTTCTAACTGTTGCTTCCTGACCTGCATACAGATTTCTCAAGAGGCAGGTCAGGTGGTCTGGCCCATCTCTTTCAGAATTTTCCACAGTTTGTAGTGATCCCCACAGGCAAAGGCTTTGGCATAGTCAAAAAAGCAGAAATAGATTTTTTTTGGTACTCTCTTGCTTTTTCAATAATCCATCAGATGATGGCAGTTTGATCTATGGTTCCTGTGCCTTTTCTAAATCCAGCTTGTACATCTGGAAGTTCACGGTTCAAATATTGCTGAAGCCTGGCTTGGAGAATTTTGAGCATTACTTTACTAGCGTGTGGATGAGTGCAATTGTACGGTAGTTTGAGCATTCTTCGGCATTGCCTTTCTTTGGGATTGGAACGAAAACTGACCTTTTCCAGTCCTGTGGCCACTGCTGAGTTTTCCAAATTTGCTGGCATATTGAGTGCATCACTTTCACAGAGTCATCTTTCAGGATTTGAAATAGCTCAACTGGAATTCCATCACATCCACTAGCTTTGTTAGTAGTGATGCTTCCTAAGGCCCACTTGACTTCACATTCCAGGATGTCTGGCTCTAGGTGAGTGATCACACCATCGTGATTATCTGGGTCATGAAAATCTTTTTTGTACAGTTCTTCTGTGTATTCTTGCCACCTCTTCTTAATATCTTCTGGTTCTGTTAGGTCCATCCCATTTCTGTCCTTTATTGAACCCACTTTGCATGAAATGTTCCCTTGGTATCTCTACTTTTCTTGAAGAGATCTCTAGTCTTTCCCATTCTATTGTTTTCCTTTGTTTCTTTGCACTGATCATTGAGGAAAGCTTTCTTATCTCTCCTTGCTATTCTTTGGATCTTTGTATTCAAATGGGTATATCTTTCCTTTTCTCATTTGCCTTTCTCTTCTCTTCTTTTTACAGCTAATTTGTAAGGCCTTCTCAGACAGCCATTTCGCTTTTTTGCATTTCTTTTTCTTGGGGATAGTCTTGATCCCTGTCTCCTGTACAATGTCAGGAACCGATATTCATAGTTCATCAGACACTCTATCAGATCTAGTCCCTTAAATCTATTTCTCACTTCCACTGTATAATCGTAAGGGATTTAATTTAGGTCATACCTGAATGGTCTAGTGGTTTTCCCCACTTTCTTCAATTTAAGTCTGAATTTGGTAAAAAGGAGTTCATGATCTGAGCCACAGTCCACTCTCGTCTTGTTTTTGCTGACTGTGCAGAGCTTCTCCATCTTTGGCCGCAAAGAATATAATCAATCTGATTTCAGTGTCAACCATCTGGTGATGTCCATGTATAGAGTCTTCTCTTGTGTTGTTGGAAGAGGGTATTTGCTGTGACTAGTGCTTTCTCTTGGCAAAACTCTATTAGCCTTTGCCTTGCTTCATTCTGTACTCCAAGGCCAAATTTGCCTGTTATTCCAGATATATCTTGACTTCCTATTTTTGAAAGATAGCAAACTCCAAAATGCCAAGCTTAATTGTCTTAATAAAACCATACATATTGATACATACATGGAACAGTTCTTAAGATCTTATACTATGGGAACAATTGTATGTGAATTTTTATTATGCTTTTTGACTATCTGATAGACTTAGAAATTAATAATCACAAAGTTCATAGAAGCAGAAATAACTATACTGTTTATAGCATTCAAGGGGATATGATTACCTGAGCAATATTTCTTGTTACATGATGTTGCTTGGTAATAAAATATATAAAAACTAAGGAGTTGTGTGCCAAGTATGATTTAAAATTTCATCAGACTTTTTTAGAAAATAAATTGTTACTTGGATTTAAACTTTCTAGTCCAATTTGATTACCAAACATTTCTGTATATAAATCTTTCAGTTCAGTTCAGGCACTCAGTCGTGTTCGACTGTTTGCGACCCCATGAATTGCAACACACCAGGCCTCTCTGTCCATCACCAACTCCCGGAGTCTACCCAAACCCATGTTCATCGAGTCGGTGATGCCATCCAACCATCTCATCCTCTGTCGTCCCCTTCTCCTCTTGCCCGCAATCCTACCCAGCATTAGGGTATTTTCCAAAGAGTCAACTCTTCGCATGAGGTGGCCAAAGTATTGGAGTTTCAGCTTCAACATCAGTCCTTCCAACGAACACGCAGGATTGATCTCCTTTAGGATTGATTGATTGGATCTCCTTGCTGTCCAAGGGACTGTCAAGAGTCTTCTCCAACACCACAGTTCAAAAGCATCAATTCTGTGGCACTCAACTTTCTTCACTGTCCAACTCTCACATCCATACCTGACTACTGGAAAAACCATAGCCTGGACTAGACGGACCTTTGTCAGCAAAGTAATGTCTCTGCTTTTAAATATGCTATCTAGGTTGGCCATAACCCTCCTTCCAAGGAGTAAGAGTCTTTTAATTTCATGGCTGCAGTCACCATCAGCAGTGATTTTGGAGCCCAAAAAAATAAAGTCTGACACTGTTTCCACTGTTTCCCCATCTATTTCCCATGAAGTGATGGGACCAGATGCCATGATCTTAGTTTTCTGAATGTTGAGCTTTAAGCCAACTTTTTCACTCTCCTCTTTCACTTTCATCAAGAGGCTCTTTAGTGCTTCTTCACTTTCTGCCATAAGGGTGGTGTCATCTGCATATCTGAGGTTATTGATATTTCTCCTGGCAATCTTGATTCCAGCTTGTGTTTCTTCTAGCCCAGCGTTTCTCATGATGTACTCTGCATATAAGTTAAATAAGCAGGGTGACAATATACAGCCTTGACGTACTCCTTTTCCTATTTGGAACCAGTCTGTTGTTCCATGTCCAGTTCTAACTGTTGCTTCCTGACCTGCATACAGGTTTCTCAAGAGACAGGTCAGATGGTCTGGTATTCCCATCTCTTTCAGAATTTTCCACAGTTTATTGTGATCCACACAGTCAAAGGCTTTGGCATAGTCAATAAAGCAGAAATACATGTTTTTCTGGAACTATCTTGCTTTTTCGATGATCCAGTGGATATTGGCAATTTGATCTCTGGTTCCTCTGCCTTTTCTAAAACCAGCTTGAACATCTGGAAGTTCACGGTTCATGTATTGCTGAAGCCTGGCTTGGAGAATTTTGAGCATTACTTTACTAGCATGTGAGATGAGTGTCATTGTGTGGTAGTTTGAGCATTCTTTGGCATTGCCTTTCTTTCGGATTGGAACGAAAACTGATCTTTTCCAGTCCTGTGCCCACTGCTGAGTTTTCCAAATTTGTTGGCATATCAAGTGCAGCACTTTCACAGCATCATCTTTCAGGATTTGAAAAAGCTCAACTGGAATTCCATCACCTCCACTAGCTTTGTTCATAGTGATGCTTTCTAAGGCCCACTTGACTTCACATTCCAGGATGTCTATATATATATGTTTCTTTATGATACAAAAATCTATTTTGAGCTTTGTTTATATAAGACACATTTTTAAAATATATTATCAAGGACAACATGTGCATTATTAAAATCAGTAAAAATCATCTGAAAACTAATTTACAGAAAGTTCTGTTTTTAATTTAACATAGTAAAGTCTGTTCTTTCCTGTTAATCTACTAAAACTTTAAGACTATCTGTACAAGTATTTTAACAGATTATTCCTAGAAAAAAATTTCAGGTATAAATACATAAAACTTGTTAACTTCAAATTAACTTTACTCTAGATTATCTTAGACTCTCTTAGTCTACTTCTTGTAGACTTTAAAGAAGGAAACTACAAACAAAAATATCAAAACATAAAAGGCAAACAGGATATTCTGAATTATGGCCCCATTTTTTAAAATACCATAACAGTTGAGGAAGAGAGGATGAGATGATTAGATAGTATCACCGACTCAATGAAAATGAATTTGAGCAAACTCCAGGAGACTGTATAGGGTCTGGCATGTTATAGGCCATGGGTCACAAAGAGTTGGAAATGACTTAGTGACTGAACAACAACAATAGTTAATGGAACATTTATCCTTATTCATCTTTTTTGTTCTCCTTGACTATATTTACCTATTTTTAACTTGTACTAAAATGTATTCTTGACCGAGAGAGACATGTAATGTACTTAACATTGTTGTTCAGTTGCTGTTGTCTCTGACTCTTTGCAATCCCCTGTTATTCTTTTGCCTTCAATCTTTCCCAGTCTCAGGGTCTTTTCCAATAAGTTAGCTCTTCACAACAGGTGGCCAAAGTATTGGAGCTTCAGCATCATGAATATTCAGGGTTGATTTCCTCTAAGATTGACTGGTTGGATCTCCTTACAGTCCAAGGGACTCTCAAGAGTCTTCTCCAACACCACAGTTCAAAAGCATGAATTCTTTGGTGCTCAGCCTTCTTTAGTCCAATTCTTACAATTGTACATGGCTACTGGAAAAACCATACCTTTGACTAGATGGACCTTTGTTGGCAAAGTGATGTCTCTGCTTTTAAATATACTGTCTAGGTTTGTCATAGCTTTTCTTCCAAGAGCAAGCGTCTTTTAATTTCATGGCTGCAGTCACCATCTGCAGTGATTTTGGAGACCAAGAAAATGAAATATGTTACTGCTTCCACTTTTTCCCCTTCTATTTGCCATCAGGTGATGGAATCAGATGTCATGATCTTAGTTTTTTAAATGCTAAGTTTTAACCCAACTTTTTCACTCCTCTTCACCGTTATCACAGGCTCTTTAGTTCCTCTTCACTTTCTTCCATTAGAGTAATATCATCTGCATATGTGAGGTTGTTGATACTTCTCCCAGAAATTTTGATTCCAGCTGGTGATTCATCCAGTCTGGCATTTCACATGATGTATTTTGCATGTAAGTTAAGTAAATAGGAAACAACATACAGCCTTGACATACTCCTTTTCCAATTTAGAACCCGTCAGTTGTCCCATGAAAGATTCTGACTGTTGCTTCTTGACCTGCATACAGCTTTCTCTGGAGACAGGTAAGAGGGTCTGGTGTTTCAATCTGTTTAGAATTTTCCAGTTTGTTGTGATTCACACAGGAAAAGGCTTTAGCATAGTCAATGAAGCCAAAGAAGATGGTTTTTCAGGAATTCTCTTACATTGGACTGGCTAAAAAGCTCATTTTTTACAAACACACATTTTGGTCAACCCAGTGCAAATGTAAGGTCATAATAAACTAGGATTCTTTCATGAAGATTTTTACAAGTTTAAAGTTAAATAATTTAGCAACTTAAACAAGAAAAGTCATAACATAAGGCCAATTGCAATAGTTCAATTTTTAAACAAGAATTTTTTATATAATAATTTATTATTCCCAACTGATACCTCTTATCATCAAACTGCAGAGTCGTCATCATTTAAAACAAACAAAAATGTAATGTCCATGCAAGCTAGTTTTCTGTCACAGAATTTATCGGAAGCTCAGACAGAATTGATGAGTGTCACTTCATTGATGGGGAACTAAGGACAGTAATAAACATTTTCTAAGGTCTTTCCCTACTTAACTATTGGTTGAAAAAGCAAAGAAAAGTGACCTTGCAAACCAAATGTGCATCAAAAACATTAATATGGGAAACTCTTCTTCCCGGAAAATCTTTCTGGAAATGAAGTGTTTGGAAATATGAGGACATACGTGTATATATGGGCTTCCAAGGTGGCTTAGCAGTAAAGAATCTGCCTGTCAACACACGAGGTGCAGGAGACAAGTGTTCAATTCTTGGGTCAGGAAGATCCCTTGAAGAAGGGCATGGCTATCCACTCCAGTACTCTTGCCTGGAGAATCCCATGGACAGAGGAGACTGTCAGGCTATAGTCCATGGGGTCATAAAGAGTCGGACACAACTGAGTAGACACACAGACACACACACACACACACACACACACACACACACACACACACTGTTCATAGCACAGAAAAGTTATAACAGTTCAGTGAGGACTTTCACTCCAAAACAAATGGTATAGTTTCCTCTTTCCAAACAAGTAACCATTGTTTAGTAAAACAGGCTGTTCTTTGAATTGAACATGAACTAATTATGTAATTAGCATTTTCAGATACAACTTAAAAACTGACATTGTTTTAATTAAGTTTCATTTTTTCCAAGACTCAAAATCAAATCTCATTCATCTCTAAAAATTCTACCTAAAAACTTGCCAAATTGAATTAAAACAGTTTGCCCAAATTTTATTCATTATCCAACAAACATTTGTTGAGAATTTATTACCTCATGGGCACTGTGCTAAATGTTGAGAATAAATATATAAATAAAGAGTAAATAAATAAATAAAAAGTACTATTCTTTAGAAAAACAAGAATCTTGTGAGGAATTGCCATAGAAGTGGTAAAGAAAAAGTGTGGGTATTAATGGAGGGATCCTTCTTGATTGTTTTGTACATACCCACTATATGTCTCAAACATAATCACTCTTAGAATTGCAGATACTTTCAAACAAATGTGTACACTATTAAAGAATTACCTTATTTTTGAATAAAAAAGCTTGTATCATGTCTTCAGAATATACTGTGAAATCTTTTCCTGCTCTCAAAAGCAAAATACCCATTCTCCTCTGAGAAGACTACATAACCAAAATTAAAAACTTAGCTGAATCCTTTAAATTAGTAAAGTAGAGGATCTACTTGAATAAGTTAACTTTCTTCATGATTTCTAACTGGCACTGACCTTTCTCATAAAATGTTTTTGTATTCTACTTATTTTATGATGTTTATGTTACTGTAAAATCTATTTTCATGCTTATAAAAGCAGTTCACTTTACATGTCACAGAAAACTTTTGTCTATTTCACAAAAAGAATATTTCCCCCTGGAATTGAAAATTAAGCTCTTAAATTTCCCCAAATTCTATTGGGAAGTGTGTGCCCTTTTTTAACTTCTTGAATTTATGGTATAAGTTTAACCATTAATTTACTGTTGTGTGTACTGTGCTTAGTCACTCAGTCATGTTCAACTCTTTGCAATCCCAAGGACTGTATTCCACCAGACTCCTCTGTACATGGAATTCTCCAGGCAAGAATACTGTAGTGGGTTGCCATTTCCTTCTCCAGGGGATCTTTCTGGCCCAGAAATCAAACCAGCATCTCTTGTGTCTCCTGCATTGCAGGTGGATTCTTTACCTGCTGAGCCATGTTGTTTACATATATTAAAAATCAGGGGGAAAAAAAAAACGGGTCTATGAACTCTTGCCAATATTATCAGAAATGTCAGCATTAAAATTTTAGGAAGAAAAAGTGACAGAAGATAAAAGTTTACTGACAGAATCCTCACTCATGATTTCTACCCACACATCCTCTCTCTCTATAGAAACACTTTTTCTTCCCCCTACCAACACACTCCTACCCCAAACAAGAACAAACAAAAGTGTTTTCAGTGAAAGTAGTATAATGTAGCTAGCTACTGAAGGAATTGGAAAGCCTGAGCTCTGATCTAACACAAGGAAACAGCAAAGATACAAAGTTTCAATGAAAAAGCAATAGGAAGAGCCACAGAAAATAGTCTAAGCAATAGAATAGCACATGCAAAAACACACACTTAATAGGAGGAAGCAGGTATTGCTCTTGAAAAGTGATTAGTAACAATTAGAGGCCACCTAGATTTCTGTGCTTGGAAATGATGCTTCATGGAGTAAAATTTAAAACAGAAGGATCAGAATGAACAGATCCTCCCTCTCAAAACTTTTTCACTGTGTCTTCTGTAATGCTAATTTCATCATAAATATCGCCTCTAACTTTGCACCTTATTAGAGGATGCTGCCCACAATACTTTGCTTAAGTGAACCTCAGAGTGCATGATTTTCCTTGCAGTTCCCCACCCCACACCACCAAAGGAGGACAGTCATACTCTGACATGCCATAAACACAGAATTAGGAAAATTGTCTCAACTACAAATGCCTGCTCTCCAACCTACACCCAGTCACTTTATCCAGTGACTAGGGCTTCCCAGGTGATGCAAGTAGTAAAGAATCTGCCTGCCAATGCAGGAGATGCAAGAGACATAGGTTCAATCCCTGGGTCGAGAAGACCCCCTGGAGGAGGAAATGACACCCCACTCCAGTATTCTTGCCTGAAAAATTCTGTGGACAGAGGAGCCTGGCAGACAACAGTCCATGGAGTCACAAAGAGTTGAACATGACTGAGCACCCACATACACGTGTATGTTTCCAATGACTGAGTTGCAATGCCCTCATTGCCTTATCCCTCTATCTGTGCTCAAATACTATATCCTCTTATGTCCTCTGGGACTTTGGTCTATTAGTATCTATTATTTTTCACCACCTTTCTTTTTTGTTTATTGTCTGCATTCCCTTTGAATAAAATCTATTACCCATTTCCCATTGGGAAAAAAGTTCCCTCCATTTTATGACTTCCTATTACCATATTCCCATCTGTTCCCTGCTCTCATCGTTAAGGATCTTGAATTTTCCAATCCATTGTCTATATGTTTTTCCTCATCCATGTCTGCATTTTAGTCTAAATTCTTCCCCTATCAAAGGAATTATTGTTCAGTAGCTAAATCAAATTGAGTCCAAATCCTTTGCAACCCCATGAACTGTAGCCCACCAGGCTCCTCTGTCTGTGGGATTTCCCAGACAAGAATACTGGAGTGGGTTGCCATTTCCTTCTCCAGGGATCTTCGCAACCCAGGGATCAAACTGAGTCTCCTGAGTTGGCAGGCAGTTTCTTTACCACTGAGCCACCAGAGAAGCCCCATCAAAGGAATTATTTTCGCTCAAAATGTCAGTGACCACCTGGATTCAAAACACAGTGAATATATTTAATCTCTTCTCTCCTTTCACTTCTCCATGTTATTTGTACCATTGAACTATTATGTAATCCACCAGCCCTTGATAGCTGAGATACCGTTTCTTTATTATTGTCTTTCTGTTTTGCTGCTAGATACTCTTCTGTTTTCCCCCAGCATTCCTTAAAAATGTATGTTTCCCAATTCTATTCTTAGCGCTCTTCGGATAATTGCTTACTTTGTCTTTGGCATTACCTAAGATCTATAAACTAATGATTTTATCTCTTTCCTGCTAGTCCAGAAACTTTTCAGAAATTTAGACTTGTATTTCCAACTTCCTGCCAGACTTTAAGACTTGGAAGTCATATGGGTACCTAATATCAGCCAGGCTGTCATTTACATTGCCATTTCTTTTTCTAGCCTCAGTATTTTAGGTAATCACACTATTCTATCACACCACCTCAGTACTCTCTTCACTATATCCTTCCCCCACCGGTTTATTATTAAGTCCTATAGATTCCATCTTCTTCTTAGCTCTGAAATTGGACATTTTCTCTCCTCCAGTGTACAGGCCTCATTATGTCTCATTTGTATTTTACTTCTGCTGCTAGCCCCGCTGATTTCAATTTGTCCATTTACTGTTAATGTTTTTAAAACACTTTATATTGAACCTCCATCATAGCTGCACAAATTTGCATTCCCATCCACAGTGTACAAGAGTTCCCTCTTTTAACTTCCTCTCCAATATTTCTTATTTGTACTCTTTTTGATGATAGCCATTCTGATAGGTGTGAGGTGATATCTAACTGTTGTTTTGATTTGCATTTACTTGAGACTTAGTGATAATGACTATCTTTTCATGTTTTTGTTGGCCATCTATATATCTATGCTATTTGAAAAAATATCTGTTCAGGTTTTCTTCCCATTTTGTAATTGTTATTTTTTGATGTTGAGTTGCATGGACTATTTATACATTTTGAATATTAATCCTTTATCAGCCATATCTTTTGCAAATATATTCTCTGATAGCACAGGTTTTCATTTCATTTTGTCTATGATTTCCTTTGTTGTGCAAAAGCTTTTAAGTTTAATTAGATCTCATTTGTTTATTTTTGCTTTTATTTCTTTTGACTTAGAAGACAGATTCAAAAAAATATTTCTATGATCTATATTAAAGTGTGTCCCACTACTACTACATATGTCCCTTCTAGTTTTATGGTTTCAGGTCTTATATTTAGGTCTTTAGACCATTTTGAGTTTATTTTTGTATATAGTATCAGGTAATGTTCTAATCTCATTCTTTTACACATGATACTATCTAATTTTCCCAGCACCACTTGTCTTTTCTGCATTGTATGTTCTTGCCTCCCTTACAGGCCAATATATTTGAGGAGTATTGATGCAAAAGATCCTCAACAAAATATTAGCAATCCAAATTCGACAATATATTAAAAGATCATATACCACAATCGAGTCAGATTTATTCCAGGGTCAAAAGAATGGTTCAACATTTTCAAATCAATCAATGTAAGAGGATAAAAATCTCATGATCATCTCAACAGATGCAAAAAAAGCATTTGACAGAATTCAACTTTCACTCGTGATTACAACTCTCATCAGAGTGGGCATATAGGAAGCATTTCTTAACATAATGGAGGGCATTATGGCAAACCCACAATCTACATCCTTCTCAATGGTGAAAAGTGGAAAGCTTTTCTTCTAAACTCAGGAACAAGATAAGGATGCCCACTCTTGCCACTTCTATTTAACATAGCACTGGAAATACTATCGACAGCAATCAGACAAGAATAAGAAATAAAAGGCATTGAAATCGGAAGGGAAGATGTAAAACTGTCACTATCTGCAGATGATGTGATACTTTATATAGAAAAAAACTGTCTCCACCCCAAAATTATTAGAACTAACAAATGAATTCAGCAAAGTTGTAGTGATACATGTTAATATACAGAAATTTACTGTTTCTATATATAAATAATGAACTAACAGAATCAGAATTTTTAAAAAATCATTTAAAATCATATAAAAAATACATAATAATAAACAATCAAGGGCTTCCCTGATAGCTCAGTTGGTAAAGAATCCACCTGCAATGCAGGAGACCCTGGCTCAATTCCTGGGTCAGGAAGATCCACTAGAGAAGGGATAGGCTACCCACTCCAGTATCCTTGGGCTTCCCCTGTGGCCCAGCCAGTAAAGAATCCACCTGCAATGTGAGAGGCCTAGGTTCAATCCCTTGGTTGGGAAGATCCCCTGGAGAATGGAAAGGCTATCCACTCTTGTATTCTGGCCTGGAGAATGCAATGGACTGTATAGTCCATGGAGTCACAAAGAGTTGGGCATGACTGAGCGACTTTCACTTTCCATAAACAACCAAGGAGGTGAAAGACTTATACTCTGAAAGCTATAAAACATTGATGAAGGAAACTGAAGATGATACAAAGAAATGGAAAGATATTCAGTGCTCTCAAATTGGAAGAATTAATATTATCTAAATATTCCTACAATAAAGAATAAAGGAGATAATTTTCAGATTAAACAGTCATTGTGAGTCTAGAATGAAAGGTGGAATTAGCCAATAGGTTATTAGGTTTGGGGCCCAGTGTATCAAATGAGGGTATCAATAGATGCAAAAACTAAACGGTATTAAAGAAGAGAGTGCAGAGTGAGAAGTGGATTGTAAATGGCTTGATAAACTGAAGTTTACAAGGCTATCAAAATTATAAGCAAGCAAAACCAATAAGGTAGAGAAAAGATACAAAGAAGTGGGTAAAGAAACCAACTGATAGAGACAGGAATATGGAAATGTGGAGCTGTGTCTCCATTATTTTGTGGTAAAAAAAAGTCACTGGTTCAAAGATCTATATGTAGCTCAATTTTAACAAAATATTATGTGTCCAGCTTTTTCTGGATTTTCTATGGAAAATGTCTTTGTCTTTCCAACAAACCTATAGTCTCCAAAATTAATTGAGGCTTAGTTTCTTGAAAAAAAATAAAATAAAATTTAAAAGTTTAATTAAAATGAGTTTTGACGGGAATTTCCTGGCAGTCCAGTGGTTAGGACTTTGTGATTTCACTGTCTGGGTTCAATCCCAGGTCAGGGAACTAAGATCCCACAAGCCACACAGCATGGGGGGAAAAAAGACTTTGTATACATTTTAGGTATCAGAACACAGAGTGACAAATAATAATTTATTTAGATTAAATCTAGGGAAACATTACCTTTCTAAGAAACAAAAATATAGGTTTAGGAACTATACCATATTGTACAAATACTGTCATCATTACCAGTATATAACATTCTTTCAGCATAGATTTTTAAAGCTAAACCAAAAAAGATGACAGAAAAATAAATTGACAACCTTTATGTACTCCTAAATGATGTGAAAGTATGCACTCACAGCTTTATAAGCTGAAATACAGTCTGTTTGCTCTTTCCATCTGATAGAAAAGAACAAAAGCTCTTGATATAGCCAGGAAAGAAAAGTACTGTTAACACAATCGTTCATCATGAAAATCTTAAAGTATAATACTATATATCAAGACCAGTACAATATAATTTCTAAAAGTTTACATTCATAATTTTGGAAGGAACAAAATTTCTAATGACACTTTGACCTAGTATATACTATATTGAATTGTATCTTTTTTCTAGTGATCTCTGTGTACATATTCAGAAAAACAAAACAAAACAAAACACACACACACACACATGAACCTCTACTGTTTATATAATATACTGAAAACAGTCAAGAAAAAAAAAGAAAGAAACGCTTATAATAAATACTGATTCCATTGTATACACATGTATTTCCTGTCCCATGACATAATTGGGTGGACTCAGAAAGTCATACAATAGATTTTAATCATTTAATCTGGCTGTTCTAACTCACTGGGCCAATGTTTTCTTTTCCCATGAGAACTCTCTATAGTAGTAGAGCACTAAAGACGCCTTTCTCTCCTGACTGAAACACAAGGTACATACAGTGTAGAACATAAGTTATTCCTGCCCAAGGAGAGAGGAGAGACAAAGTATATATCTCCTAGAAATAAAAAGTACGATGCTTTGCCCCAGCTATTACACCTGTGATGCTTAAGATGATGTTTAAGATGTTCTGCCCTGTTAGTTCAATCAATCACTCTCAGTTTGGCTAGTCTTTCTAAAGCAGTATGCCTAAAGGACCTGAGCTGAATATGTTAAGTATCCTAGATGTCTGAAAGAAATGTTTCCTTAGTACAGTATTTGCATCCAGCCTGATGAAAAGTTTGCCTGAGCTGCTCTTTCAGTCCCCCTTTCTAGTCACCTCACCCCACACATGGATAAGTGGTGCGTTCAATTTGTTTCCAAGCTGTATCTCCAGGAAAAGCATTCTCCATAACTTACCATGTTTTAAAAATGGTAATGCCCTCAACTTCTCCAAACTCTCTCTCCATTTTCACTTTCACTCCTTAATACAAAATATTTTCTTATATTTCATTATGTACTTGCTCTAAGGGTGAAGATGTCAGACTATGTGGGTTGGAACAGCTGCATTACCTAGATCTAGAAAACAAATATTTGGAGATTAATATCTCCAAATTTTTAATATTTGGAGATTAACTTGAAGTCCTCAAACCATAGTGCACAGCAAGCCATTCCACAAACTTGAATAGCCAAGACGTTAAGGAACTAGCAGATTAAGAGTACAAAATTGTCTTTTTGTCTCAAAGAAGGTATCTGTAAGCCCGATTTGTTATCATTGATTCTGTATCTCACTTAACTTGAACCTGCTTACCACTGGGAAATGTTGAATGAATATAATGAGAAAATCATATTTCCAACTATCAGATGAATAAAACTACCAAACATTCATGGTTGTTATAATGCAGATAAGAGTAAAATAATTTGAGGAGATAAAAGGATGAACACTATTAAGCTATTTACATGTTTATTTTATGTATATTCAAAAATAAGACCAGTACATCAAAGTTGTGGCTTCACAGATACCATTTGCTTGTCACAGTGTTAAAACAGATCATTCTCTAGCCATATACATTTTCACAGATGGCATATATTGCAGGCAAATGATCTGAAATAACAAGGTGATTTTTATCCTTGTAGGACTTAGCCTTATAAACTCACTAACAGGAAATACAAGTATTGTTAGATGGCATTTTTGTGCACAAGTCTATGAAAAAGAGAATCCTCAATTCCATCAAATAGCAAGACCTCAAAATACTTGTCATTGAATTTAACAATTTTTAGCTATCATTATAGAACCACTTTGTTATTAGATAGCCATCTAATTAATTTTGTGTCTGTATGGACAATGGGTGGTCTCTCCTACTCCACTATTTTGCTGATGTTACCTGCTAAGTAAATTTTCTACAAAAGTATGTTTCAGAAACATATACAAAGCACAGAACAGAGTCTAAAATAAAACCACTTCTAGAGCAAAATAAATTCTCTGCAATATGTCAAGCACATCAATACATATAAAATGTAAATATCTACCTGTATGTGGAATGCTGTTAATTTAATTACAAACTTTTAATTATTGGTAATATTATTTGAAAGAGAAGATACATATGTACAAGGAAGAATCACAGCACAGTGCAAGATGGCATAAAATGGAGTGTTAATCTGAATATAATTAAGAAATAAATTACAAAATGTTCACAACACATCCTGGTGAATTAAATTAACTTTGAATTATCAGTGAAGACTCCATAAATAAAAATCTCTCTGAACTTCAAATACATAAATGGTTTTGTATAGAGAAATCAAAAGGCAAGGCTGAGGTAAGAAGTAGATGAAAAGAGGAAGGTTTAACAGAAAAGCTGAAAAAAAAAAAGAGTAAAACAAATAACCATGGCTTACAATAGACCATTTCATGCAAAGAAGGGCACAAACAAGGGAAGAAATGATATGGACCTAACATATGCAGAAGATATTAAGAAGAGGTGGCAAGAATACACAGAAGAACTATACATAAAAGATCTTCATGAACCAGATAACCACAATGGTGTGATCACTCACCTTGAGCCAGACATCCTGGAATGCAAAGTCAACTGGACCTTAGGAAGCATCATTGCGAACAAAGCTAGTGGAGGTGATGGAATTTCAGTTGAGCTATTTCAAATCCTAAAAGATGCTGCTGTGAAAGTGCTGCACTCGATATGCCAGCAAATTTGGAAAACTCAGAAGTGGCCACGGGACTGGAAAAGGTCAGTTTTCATTCCAATCCCAAAGAAAGGCAATGCCAAGGAATGCTCAAACTATTGTGCAATTGTACTCATCTCACATGCTAGCAAAGGAATGCTCTAAATTCTCCAAGCCAGGTTTCAATAGTACGTGAACCATGAACTTCCAGATGTTCAAGCTGGATTTAGAAAAGGCAGAGGAACCAGAGATCAAAATGCCAACATCCGTTCAATCATAGAAGAAACAAGAGAATACCAGAAAAACATCTACTTCTGCTTTTATGGATTATGCCAAAGCCTTTGGCTGTGTGGATCACAATAAGCTGTGGAAAATTTTTCAAGAGATGGGAGTTTCAGACCACCTGACATGCCTCCTAAGAAATCTGTATGCAGATCAGGAAGCAACAGTTAGAACTGGACATGAAACAACAGACTAGTTCCAAATAGGAAAAGAACTACGTTAAGGCTATATATTGTCACCCTGCTTATTTAACTTATATGCAGAGTACATCATGTGAAATGTCGGGCTGGATGAAACACAAGCTGGAATCTAGATTGCCGGGAGAAATATCAATAACCTCAGATATGCAGATGACACCACCCTTATGGCAGAAAGTGAAGATCTAAAGAGCCTCTTGATGAAAGTGAAAGAGGAGAGTGAAAAAATTGGCTTAAAACTCAACATTCAGAAAACTAAGATCATGGCATCTGGTCCCATCACTTCATGGCAAATAGATGGGGGAAAACAATGGAAACAGTGACAGACTTTATTTTGGGGGGCTCCAAAATCACTGCAAATGGTGCCTGTAGCCATGAAATTAAAATAAGCTTGCTGCTTGGAAGAAAAGCTTGACCAACCTAGACAGCATATTAAAAACAGAGACATTACTTTGCCAACAAAGGTCCGTCTAGTCAAAGCTATGGTTTTTCCAGTAGTCATGTATCGATATGAGAGTTGGACTATGAAGAAAGCTGACTGCCCAAAAAGTGGTGCTTTTGAACTGTGGTGTTGGAGAAGACTCTTGAGAGTCTCTTGGACTGCAAGGAGATCCAACCAGTCCATATGAAAGGAAATCAGTCCTGAATATTCATTGGAAGGACTGATGCTGAAGCTGAAGCTCCAATATTTTGGCCACCTGATGTGAATTGACTCATTAGAAAAGAGCCTAATGCTGGGAAAGACTGAAGACGGGAGGAGAAGGGGATGACAGAGGATGAGATGGTTGGATGGCATCACCAATTTAATGGATATGAGTTTGAGCAAGCTCCCAGTGATGGACAGGGAAGCCTGGTGTGCTGCAGTTCATGGGGTCACAAAAAGTCCAACAGTACTGAGCGACTGAACTCATCTAAACTTAACAATAAAAAGACCAATAGCCTGTGTAAGGATCACAGAGTATCATTCAAGCAGAAAGGAAACTAACTAATCAAAAATAATACTAAGAATCTTTATAAACACCTATAGAGTATATATTACTATATCTGAAATGATATATTTTAAGCACCACCCATATTTAATTTTTTTTTTTTCATATTTAATTTTTAAAAATGGTTTTTAATAATCAGTATTTAAAACCAGAACAATACTGTGTAAATTTAATACTTTCTCCCCAAGTCTTTGGACTAGAGTTTTTATTTCACTAATCCTGTACTAACATGTTGGATTGAAATTTCTTGTTATGAGAAGAGTGTAGAATATATAGAAGAATGTTTGTATAAAGGTGAATTGTAAAGGATTTAGAAAATATCAGTTAATTGCGTATGAAATATAAAATAAAATGAAACATTGTAAACTTCTGGCCATTTTTTCTTTTTCTGGTTAATTTTTTTTTTTTTATAAATTTATTTATTTTAGTTGGGGGCTAATTACTTCACAATATTGTAATAGTTTTTGCCATACATTGACATGAATCAGCCATGGGTTTACATGTGTTCCCCTTCCTGGACCCCCCACCCACCTCCCTCCCCATCCCATCCTTCTGGATCATCCCATTGCCCCGGCCCTGAGCCCTTGTCACATGCATCGAACATGGAATGGTGATTTTTTAAATTGCAAAATTCTTAGATATACATTATTCAATGATGTTAAAATTTCTTGTGAAGCAACCATATTTCTATGTCATCACTTAATTACATTCTAGTTACAAGAATATTCACATTAATATTCTCCCTGTGTCCATGTCCGCTGAAGGTACAGAAAAGCCAGTCTTAAAGAAATCAAAAGGTCCAGTTGCTTGGATGAAATGACAGTTAGTCCAAGAACCAATGTTTGTAAATCCTTTTATCTACTGTCACTGATGGAACAGCTGAACCATTTGAATAGACTGAGTCTTTCTTCACTCTGAATTTCATTATGGATCTTTCCACAATGCATCTTTTTAGTAGCTACTGATTCATTAATCTAGTGCCAAGGGATTTTTATTATCAAATCACTTGATTTATGGCTTGCTTAGTTAAATACGAAACACTAATTCTCTCTGACTTTATAATTTTCCTCAGACTCTACAGTGTGAGAAGACTTTGGATGTAGAAAAACAAACTGGAATTCAAAAGATCTGATTTTTTACTTTTCTAGTGTTAAGTGACTTTAAGAATCAGTGAATTTACTGCTGCAACCCAGGTGTACAGTGGAGGCTCTATCTTGAGCAGTTTTTAAGGCACAAAGCTTAAAGAAATCTGGCAAAGCTAACAAGGCTGCAATTGGCTGGAATTCTCTCAGACAGTAGGTTTCAAAGTGAGGGCAGAAGCTCCTTTTGGTAGCTCAGAAAACATTTTCTAATGCCAGTAATATGTAAAACATCATAATTTTAAAAATCGGAATACCAACCTTTGTGTTTGAGACATAAATCAATAACTTTTTTAAAGAATTTTGTTTATAATATCCTATAGGAGCAAATAAGAAACTAACATCACAAAGTAATGTTAAGATAATGATTTGTCTTATATATTTTGACATGTTTAAAAATATAATTCATTAGAAGTTCTTTTTGCCGTTTATCTAAAGAACAGTATATTTTTTCTAACACTACATATAAAACATTTAGCCTGAGAAATATTATAAAATAGTCCACTACAATCCTCTCTTTACTGGGATGCGCTTTTAAAAATTATTGCTCACATTTCATAAAATGCTTTTAATTATTATATTTCTTTTGTTTTGTTTCCAAATACATGACCTACAGTGGAATTAAACCTTTAATGGTAAGTCAATGTTAGAATGAAAAAAGCAATTTTTCTCAAGTACAGACTTTTTTTTCCTAGAGAAGGGATTTTCCTTTTTTTAATTTGTTTTAGTTAAATTCATAATTACTATTACAACATTTTCTTTGGAAAACAATTCTGAAAATACATTTAGATAGACTAAGAGAATATTAAACAACTTATAAGCTTGATGAAGGACTTGAAATTTCTTGTAAACTGTTTATATAAAGCTGTTGAGTTTAAGTAATCACTTGGGGTGAAATCTAGTGGTTTAAAGTTCAGTAGTCAGGGAAAGCTAAAACTATCAGAAAATAATAAAATTGAAGTATTTTTATAGGCTTTACAAATTTTAAAAGATATGAATTGCAAAATTCTGAATTATGCAATTATACCATATGAATTTTAAATACCCATTAATTTAGCAGCGGAAATCTAATTAATACAATTTTCAATAATGTTAAATTTTATCTTTTTCACAGTTTCTTTACAATGATTAATGTAATTGTTTTGAATGTAAAACCTTTTCAATATATCATAATGTATGAAATAAATTTTTCATTCATTTAATCAACCATATTCGTTGAGCCTGTGCTAGATACAAGCACCATGAGTGATAAAACAACAGGACAATTTTTCTGCCTTGAAGGAACAGCAAATCAAGTAGTGGGGATCTGATGTTTTCTAAATAACCTCCCTGGGTTGGGAAGATCTCCTGGAGGAGGGAATGGCAGCCCATTCCGGTATTCTTGCCTGGAAAATCCCATGGATAGGGGAGACTGGCAGGCTACAGTCCATGGGGTCACAGAGAGTCAGACACGACTGAAGCAACAGAGCATGCACACACAAAAATGGAACTTATATCATTATGTGAATCTAGTTAAAATATTACACAAGTTAGAGAAAGAAAAGATTCCCAGTCTCCAAATGGGAATCAAAAAGCTTTTGTCAAAGTGGTGATATCTAAGATAAATATTGAAAAGACAAAACAACTGAAGATGAAGATCATTTCAAAGGCCACAAAAGAACTGTATGAACAGAGGCACAAGAATTGAAAAGAGAAGGAAATATAAACAGGGAGCAGCAAGCAATTTATTTTGGGTTGAGAATGAGATGCACAAAAACACTCTAGTGTAAGATAATACTAGGAAAGTTGACTGGAATGTGGTTTAGATTATTTAGCATTGCAATGTACAAAGAAGATAAATTGGCCAAGAGTTAAAGAAAGTGGAAATAATGTGACTGAAATAATTTATGCAACAACACACATTTAAAACACAATAAGGCTGCCCAGGGTATTACTCATTTTTTATTGTCAGACATTGTTTTCAGATAAGGTAATTTCCCAATACTATAGTTCAACAATCTTTCTTGTCCTAAATCATTTTTTGAAATGAAGAACATACCAAATTCATGAAAGAATTTATCATTATTTAACATACTTATTTTCAAAGTTGATTTTATTTTATTTTGGCTACACTGCACAGTATATGGGATCTTAGTTCCCCAACCAGGGATCAAACCCACCACCTCTGCAATAGAAGAATGGATTCTTAACCACTGTATCACTAGGGAAGCCCCTTAAGTTCAGTTCAGTTCAGTCGCTCAGTCGTGTCCGACTCTTTGCAACCCCATGGACTGCAGCACGCCAGGCCTCCCTCTCCATCACCAACTCCTGGAGTTTACACAAACTCACATCCATCGAGTCGGTGATGCCATCCAACCATCACATCGTCTGTTGTCCCCTTCTCCTACTGCCTTCAATCTTTCCCAGCAACAGGGTCTTTTCAAATGAGTCAGTTCCTCGTATCAGGTGGCCAAAGTATTGGAGTTTCTGCTTCAGCATCAGCCCTTCCAATGAATATTCAGGACTGATTTCCTTTAGGATTGACTGGTTGGATTTCCTTGCAGTCCAAGAGACTCTCAAGAGTCTTCTCCAACACCATTGTTCAAAAGCATCAATTCTTCGGTGCTCAGTTCTCTTTATACTCCAACTCTCACATCCATGCATGGCTACTGGGAAAACCATAGCTTTGACGAGATGGACCTTTGTTGGCAAAGTAATGTCTCTGTTTTTTAATATGCTGTCTATGTTGGTCATAGCTTTTCTTCAAAGGGGTAAGTGTCTTTTAATTTCATGGATGCAATCACCATTTGCAGTGATTTTGGAGCCCCCCAAAATAAAGTCTGTCACTGTTTCCATTGTTTTCCCCATCTATTTGCCATGAAGTGATGGGACCAGATGCCATGATCTTAGTTTTCTGAATGTTGAGTTTTAAGCCAACTTTTTCACTCTCCTCTTTCACTTTCATCAAGAGGCTCTCTAGTTCCTCTTTGGTTTCTGCCATAAGGGTGGTGTCATCTGCATATCTGAGGTTATTGATATTTCTCCCAGCAATCTTGATTCCAGCTTGTGCTTCATCCAGTCCAGCGTTTCTCAAGATGTACTCTGCATATAAGTTAAATAAGCATGGTGACAATAATGGCCTTGACATACTCCTTTCCCTATTTGGAACCAGTCTGTTGTTTCATATTCAGTTCTAACAGTTGCTTCTTGACCTCCATACAGATTTCTCAAGAGGCAGGACAGGTGGTCTGGTATTCCCATCTCTTTCAGAATTTTCCAGTTTGTTGTGATCCACACAGTCAAAGGTTTTGGCATAGTCCATAAAGTAGAAGTAGGTGTTTTTCTGAAACTCTCTTGCTTTTTCAATGATCCAAAAGATGTTGGCAATTTGATCTCTGTTCCTCTGCCTTTTCTAAATCCAGCTTGAACATCTAGAATTTCATGGTTCATGTATCGTTGAAGCCTGGATTTCAGACTCTTTTGTTGACTATGATGGCTACTCCATTTCTTCTAAGGGATTCCTGCCCACAGTAGTAGATATAATGGTCATCTGAGTTAAATTCACCCATCCCAGTCCATTTTCCTTCACTGATTCCTAAAATGTGGATGCTCATTCTTGCCATCTCTTGTTTGACTTCTTCCAATTTGCCTTGATTCATGGACCCTACATTCCAGGTTTCTATGCAATATTGGTCTTTACAGCATCAGAGTTTACTTCCATCACCTGTCATATCCACAGGTGGGTGTTGCTTTGCTTTGGCTCTGTCTGTTCATTCTTTCTGGAGTTAGTTCTCCACTGATCTCCAGTAGCATATTGGGCACATACCGACCTGGGGAGTTCATCTTTTAGTGTCCTGTCTTTTTGCCTTTTCATGTTGTTCATGGGGTTCTCAAGGCAAGAGTACTGAAGTGGTTTGCCATTCCCTTCTCCAGTGGACCATGTTTTGTCAGAACTCTCCACCATGACCTGTTCTTCTTGGGTGGCCCTACATGGCACGACTCATAGTTTCATTGAGTTAGACAAGGCTGTGGTCCATGTGACCAGATTGTTTAGTTTCCGTGGTTGTGGTTTTCAGTCTGTCTGCCCTCTGATGGAGAAGGATAAGAGGCTTATGGAAGCTTCCTGGTGGGAGAGACTGACTGAGGGGAAAACTGGGTCTTGTTCTGATGTCCAGGGCCATGCTCAGCAAAAGATATTATTAGCATCAATGCTCCAGCCTGCTTTCTTGTTTCTATAATGACATGTATTGTGTTTAGGTGATATATATTATGTCTTTCAGAATTCTTAGGCTGTTAAACTATTGAATTCTAGATTTAATCTTCTGCTGCTCTGTATTTGTCCTTTGTAAAATGTTCTGGGGCTCCGGGCAGAAGAGTGACATAAAATTGTAGATATCTCAAATCTGACTCCTTTCAAGCATGAATTGACTACTCACCTCATTAATAGATTTAATGGATAATTCTCAGGAAGAACCATTCAATCTTGATGTAATCAATGATTAAAATAGTTCATAATAAAACCTTAGTAGCATAAATTCAATTTAAAACAATAATAAATCTCCAATATTTAAAACTAAATACAAATGATATCTAAAAAAGCTAACTCATGAAAAAATAAACCATGATCTATATTTTTCACCAAAAAGGAAAAATTTTGCCATTTTATAAATTTTGGAAATTTAATACAATTACTGACTTTTTGAAAAAAATATCAACAATAATGAAACTTGGAAAGATTAAATAACTATACCCTTTACAATAAAAAATTTATTAAAAACCAATCATACAATGCCTCTTTCATTTGTGAATAACTTACAATACCTTTGTATTTGCAAAAATATGTTGCAGTTTGATGAAATTAATGTTGAAGAAGGTTAACTCACTTTTGTATGAAAATGGCTTCACATTTTAAGACTATAGATGACATGAATAACACAATTAGCATTCTTGATCAACAGACATGTATAGAATACTATCTAACATCTAGATGATACTTTTTGACTCAAACAAAAATGTAATATAAATTTGATCAAGCATCAGCTATAAAATAACATTCAACAAAATTCAGAGAGCTGTTCTTACACAGAATTCATTCTCTGCCCTTATCCCTCAGTTAGAATGAAATAACTAAATAATACATAATTTCAAATTCATAAATTTTTTTTAAAAAATTGAATTCTCCCAAATTAATCTCTCTTTGAGAATAATAATAGACTCTTTGGCAAGTTCAATAAAGTAGAGTACAAAATAATTTAGAAATTATACATAATTTGTATAAATTATAAAATAAGTTTCTTTTTTATATATTTTTTAAATTAATTTATTTATTTAAATTGGAACCTAATTACTTTACAATTTTGTAGTGTTTTGGCCATACATTGACGTGAATCAGCCATGGGTGTACCTGTGTTCCCCATCCTGAACCCCCTCCAACCTACCTCTCCATCCAATCCCTCAGGATCATCCCAGTGCACCAGCCCTGAGCACCCTGTCTCATGCATCGAACCTGGACTGGCGATCTGTTTCTCATATAATAATATACATGTTTCAATGCTATTCTCTCAAATCATCCCACCCTCGCCTTCTCCCACAGAGTCCAAAAGACTGTTCTTTGCATCTGTGTCTCTTTTGCTGTCTCGCATATAGGGTAATCATTACCATCTTTCTAAATTCCATATATATGCGTTAGTATACTGTATTGGTGTTTTTCTTTCTGACTGACTTCACTCTGTATAATAGGCTCCAGTTTCATCCACCTCATTAGAACTGATTCAAATGCATCCTTTTTAATGGCTGAGTAATATTTCATTGTGTATATGTACCACAGCTTTCTTTTCCATTTGTCTGCCAATGGACATTTAGGTCACTTCCATGTCCTGGCTACTGTAAGCAGTGCTGCAATGAACATTGGGGTACATGTGTCTCTTTCAATTCTGGCTTCCTTGGTGTGTATGCTCAGCAGTGGGATTGCTGGGTCATATGGCAGTTCAATTTCCAGTTTTTTAAGGACTCTCCACACTGTTCTCCATAGTAGCTGTACTAGTTTGCATTCCCACCAGCAGTGTAAGAGGGTTCCTTTTTCTACACACTCTCTTCAGCATTTATTGTTTGTAGACTTTTTGATATCAGCCATTTTGACCAGCGTGAGATGATACCTCATGGTGGTTTTGATTTGCATTTCTCTGATAATGAGTGATGTTGAGCATCTTTTCATGTGTTTGTTAGCCATCTGTATGTCTTCTTTGGGGAAGTGTCTGTTTAGTTCTTTGGCTTTTTGATTAGGTCGTTTATTTTTCTGGAACTGAGCTGCATGAGCTGCTTGTATATATTTGAGATTAATTCTTTGTCAGTTGCTTCATTTGCTATTATTTTCTTCCATTCTGAAGGCTGTTTTTTCACCTTGCTTATAGTTTCCTTCGTTGTTTAAAAGCTTTTAAGTTTAATTAGGGCCCATTTGTTTATTTTTGCTTTTATTTCCTTTACTCTGGAAGGTGGGCCATAGAGGATCCTGCTGTGATTTATGTCAGAGAGTGTTTTGCCCATGTTTTCCTCTAGGAGTTTTATAGTTTCTTGTCTTACATTAGATCTTTAATCCATTTTGAGTTTATTTTTGTGCATGGTGTTAGAAAGTGTTCTAGTTTCATTCTTTTACAAGTGGTTGATCAGTTTTCCTAGCACCACTTGTTAAAGAGATTTTATTTTCCCCATTGTATATTTTTGCCTCCTTTGTCAAAGATAAGGTGTTCATGGGTGTTTGGATTTATCTCTGGGCTTTCTATTTTGTTCCATTGATCTATATTTCTGTTCTTGTGCCAGTACCATACTGTCTTGATGACTGTAGCTTTGTAATATAGTCTTAAGTCAGGCAGGTTGATTTCTCCAGTTCCAGTCTTCTTTCTCAAGATTGCTTTGGCTATTTGAGGTTTTTTGTATTTCCATAAACATTATGAAATTATTTGTTCTAGTTCTCTGAAAAATACCGTTGGTAGCTTGATAGGGATTGCATTGAATCTATAGATTGCTTTGGCTAGTATACTCATTTTCACTATACTGATTCTTCTGATCCATGAACATGGTATATTTCTCAATATATTTGTGTCATCTTTGATTTCTTTCACCAGTGTTTAATAGTTTTCTATATATAGGTCTTTTGTTTCTTTAGGTAGATTTATTCCTAAGTATTTTATTCTTTTCGTTGTGATGGTGAATGGAATTGTTTCCTTAATTTCTCTTTCTGTTTTCTCATTATTAGTGTATAGTAATGCAAGGGATTTTTGTGTGTTAATTTTGTATCCTGCAACTTTACTATATTCATTGATTAGCTCTAGTAATTTTCTGGTGGAGTCTTTAGGGTTTTCTATGTAGAGGATCATGTCATCAGCAAACAGTGAGAGTTTTACTTCTTTTCCAATCTGGATTCCTTTTGTTTCTTTTTCTGCTCTGATTGCTGTGGCTGAAACTTCCAAAACTATGTTGAATAGTAGTGGTGAGAGTGGGCACCCTTGTCTTGTTTCTGACTTTAGGGGAAATGCTTTCAATATTTCACCATTGAGGATAATGGTGACTGTGGGTTTATCATAGATGGTTTTTATTATATTGAGGTATGTTCCTTCTATGCCTGCTTTCTGGAGGGTATTTTTGTCATAAATGGATGTTGAATTTTGTCAAAGGCTTTCTCTGCGTTCATTGAGATAATCACATGGTTTCTATTTTTCAATTTGTTAATGTGGTGTATCACATTGATTGATTTGCGAATATTGAACCCTTGCATCCCTGGGATAAAGCCCACTTGGTCATGATGTATGATCTTTTTAATATGCTGTTGGATTCTGTTTGCTAAGATTTTGTTAAGGATTTTTGCATGTATGTTCATCAGTGATATTGGCCTGTAGTTTTCTTTTTTCGTGGCATCTTTTTCTGGTTTTGGTATTAGAGAGATGGTGACCTCATAGAATGTGTTTGGAAGTTTACCTTCCTCTGCAGTTTTGCACAAGAGTTTGAGTAGGATAGGTGTTAGCTCTTCTCTAAATTTTTGGTGGAATTCAGCTGTGAAGCCGTCTGATCCTGGGCTTTTGTTTGCTGGAAGATTTATGATTACAGTTTTGATTTCTGTGCTTGTGATGGGTCTGTTAAGATTTTCTATTCCTACCTGGTTCAGTTTTGGAAAGTTATAATTTTCTAAGAATTTGTCCCTTTCTTCCAAGTTGTCCATTTAATTGGCATATAGTTGCTGATAGCGACTTATGATCCTTTGTGTTTCTGTGTTGTCTGTTGTGATCTCTCTATTTTCATTTCTAATTTTGTTGATTTGATTCTTCTCCCTTTGTTTCTTGATGAGTCTGGCTAATGGCTTGTCAATTTTATTTATCTTCTCAAGGAATCAGCTTTTGGCTTTGTTGATTTTTGCTATCGTCCCTTTTGTTTCTTTTGCATTTATTTCTGCCCTAATTTTTAAGATTTCTTTCCTTCTACTAACCCTGGGGTTCTTCATTTCTGCCTTTTCTTGTTGCTTTAGGTGTAGAGTTAGGCTATTTATTTGATTTTTCTCTTCTTTCTTGAAGTAAGCTTGTATTGCTATCAACCTTTCCCTTAGCACTGCTTTTATTGAATCCCACAGGTTTTGGGTTGTTGTGTTTTCATTTTCATTTGGTTCTTTTGATTTCTTCTGTGATTTGTTGGTTATTCAGAAGAGTGCTGTTTGGCCTCCATATATTTGTATTTTTAATAGTTTTTTTTTTCCTGTAGTTGACATCAAATCTTACCACATTGTGAACAGAAAAGATACTTGGAATGATTTCAATTTTTTGAATTTACCAAGGCTAGATTTATCGTCCAGGATGTGATCTATCCTGGAGAAGGTTCCATGTGCACTTGAGAAAAATGTGAAATTTGTTGTTTTGGGGTGAAATGTCATATAGATATCAATTAGGTCAAACTGATCTGTTGTATCATTTAAAGTTTGTGTTTCCTTGCTAATTTTCTGTTTAGTTGATCTATCCGTAGGTGTGGGTGGGGTATTAAAGTCTTCCACTATTTTCGTGTTACTGTTATTAATTTTCCCTTTCATATTTGTTAGCGTTTGTCTTATATATTGTGGTGCTCCTATATTGGGTGCATATATATTTATAACTGTTATATCTTCTTCTTGGATTGATCCTTTGATCATTATGTAGTGTCCTTCTTTGTCTCTTTTCACTGCCTTTGTTTTAAAGTCATTTTATCTGATATGAGTATTGCTACTCCTGCTTTCTTTTGGTCTCCATTTGCGTGAAATATCTTTTTCCAGCCCTCACTTTCAGTCTGTGTGTGTCCCTTGTTTTGAGGTGGGTCTCTTGCAGACAGCATATATAGGGGTCTTGTTTTTGTATCCATTCAGGCAGTCTTTGTGTTTTGGTTAAGGCATTCAACCCATTTACATTTAAGATAATTATTGATAAGTATGATCCTGTTGTCGTTTACTTTGTTGTTTTGGATTCGAGTTTATACACCTTTTCTGTTTCCTGTCTAGAGAAGATCCTTTAGCATTTGTTGAAGAGCTGGTTTGGTGCTGCTGAATTCTCTCAGCTTTTGCTTGTCTGTGAAGCTTTTCATTTCTCCTTCATATTTGAATGAGATCCTTGCTGGGTACAGTAATCTGGGTCGTAAGTTTTTCTCTTTCAACACTGTAAGTATGTCCTGCCATTCCCTTCTGGCCTGAAGAGCTTCTATTGAAAGATCAGCTGTTATCCTTATGGGAATCCCCTTGTGGGTTATTTGTTGTTTTTATCTTGCTGCTTTTAATATTTGTTCTTTGTGTTTGATCTTCGCTAATTTGATTAATATGTGTCTTGGGGTGTTTCGCCTTGGGTTTATCCTGTTTGGGACTCTCGGGGTTTCTTGGACTTGGGTGGCTATTTCCTTCCGCATTTTAAGGAAGTTCTCAACTATTATCTCCTCAAGTGTGTTCTCATGGCCTTTCTTTTTGTCTTCTTCTGGGACTCCTATGATTCGAATGTTGGGGTATTTAACATTGTCCCAGAGGTCTCTGAGGTTGTCCTCATTTCTTTTAATTCTTTTTTTTTCTTTTTTCCTCTCTTCTTCGTGTACTTCCACCATTCTATCTTCCACCTCACTTATCCTATCTTCTGCCTCAGTTATTCTACTGTTGGTTCCCTCCAGGGTGTTTTTGATCTCAGTTATTGCCTTATTCATTATTAATTGACTCTTTTTTATTTCTCCTAAGTCCTTGTTAAATATTTCTTGCATCTTCTCAATCCTTGTCTCCAAACTATTTATCTGTAATTCCATTTTGTTTTCCAGATTTTGGATCATCTGTACTATCATTATTCTGAATTCTTTTTCAGGTAGATTCCCTATCTCCTCTTCTTTTGTTTGGTTTGGTGGGGTTTTATCATGTTCCTTTACCTGCTGAATATTTCTCTGTCTTTTCATCTTGTTTAGATTGCTGTATTTGAGGTGGCCTTTCTGTATGCTGGAAGTTTGTGGTTCCTCTTGTTGTGAAGGTTCCTTCCTGTGAATAGGGTTGGATGAGTGGCTTGTCAAGGTTTCCTGGTTAGGGAAGCTTGCGTCTGTGTTTTGGTGCGTGGATCTGGATCTCTTCTCTTGGAATGCAATGAAGTGTCCTATGGTGAGTTTTGAGATGTCTATGGGTTTGGTGTGACTTTTGGCCACCTATATTTTAATGCTTAGGGTTATGTTCCTCCATTGCTGGAGAATTAGCTTGGTATGTCTTGCTCTCAAACTTGTTGGCTCTTGGGTGGAGCTTGGTTTCATTGTAGGTATAGAGGCTTTTGGATGAGCTCTTGTTCATTAATGTTGCCTGGAGTCAGGAGTTTTCTGGTGTTCTCAAGTTTTGGATTTAATCCTCCTGCCTCTGGTTTTTAGTCTTATTATTACAGTAGCCTCAAGACTTCTCCATCCATACTGCACTGATGATAAAACCTCTAAGTTAATGGAGAAAAGATTCTCCACAGTGAAGGACAACCAGAGAGGTTCACAGAGTTACATGGAATAGAGAAGAGAAGGGAGGGAGATAGAGGTGACCAGAAGGAGAAGAGGGGAATCAAAAAGGGAGAGAGCAATCCAGCCAGTGATCAGTTCCCTATGTGCTCTCCACAATCTGGAACACCCAGAGAGGTTCAGAGTTACATAGAGAAGAGGGAGGAAGGAGATAGAGGGGACCAGGAGGAGAAGAGGGGGAATCAAAAGGAGAGAGAGGGATCTAGCCAGCAATGAATTCCCTAAGTGTTCTCCACAGCCTGGACTATCCAAAGAGATTCACAGAGTTGGGTAGAGAGGAGAAGGGGGAGGGAGGAGATAGAGGTGACCTGGGGGAGAAAAAGGAGAGTCAAAAGGGGGAGAGGGAGTCAAGCCAGTTATCACACTCCTAAGTAAAAATGGGTACTGAAGATTGGATTCTTAAAGGTACAAAATTTATAACAAATACCAAAAAGCAAAGATTAAAAATCTAGAATAGAGGTTAGACTCTCAAAAATATAATATTAAAAAAACAAAACAAAATCACAAAAATTATAAAATATATATATATATATATGTTTGCTTTAAAAATAGGGTCTTTTTTTTGCAAAGTAATAGCAGGTTATAAAAATGAAAATTAAAAGAGTAATAAAGAACTTAAAAATAAAAAATTTTTAAATTAAAAAAATGATAATAGTAAAATATATCTAGGAATTTCTCTGGAGCTGTTGAGGGCAATGTGGGGTCAGTTCATTTTCAGACAGTTCCTTGCTCCAGCTTATACTTCTTCTCAGGTCTATAGGCCCCTCCCAATGTAGTCAGTGCTAACTATAGGGTTTTAATATGTTGCACCTGTCACTTCCAAAGCGGTTCCCTCTTTGCTTATTTTGGCTTCCTCTATTTGCAAGTCTCTTCAGGGTCTGATTTCCACCCTGACACAAGGGGGTGAAGGTAGTCACTTATTTAGGCTCACTTGTTCAGTTGTGCTGTGGGGAGGGAGGAACACTGCAAACAAATATCACTGGCATGTGTGGAGAGTGCTCACAGTGTCTGGGCCACACGGGCTTTGCCCCCACTCAAGGTGTGTGTGCCTTCCTGGTCTACACTGCTTAGGCTCCAGGTTGCTCTTCAGGGGAACTGTCTAAAGCGGGCCCTGGGTTGCATGCACTTCCCAGGTCTAAGCTGCTCAGGTTCAGGTTCTCGAGTACTCCACATAGGCGCAGACTCAGTTGGGCCTGAGTTTTGTGCCCTTCCCAGGTCCGAGAAGCTCTGGTGACCAGGTGCTTGGTGACCGTAGTCTCCCCCGCTGGGCGGTGCATCTTATCACTTCCCCAATCCCAGCTGCTCGGTTCCCTGGTTACACAGTGGGAACACCATCTCAGCTGTCCCGTGTGTCTCCCCTGGGGAGCTGATCTCTGGCTGCAGCCCTCCTGGGAGATGTCAACCATCCAGGATCCCAGGAAGACTTGGTTAGCAACTGGGAGCCTGTACTCGGTTTGGTAAATGATGCCATCGCTGGGGCCGAGATTCCCCCTTGCCTTCTGGCTCTGGCTGTTGCCCACCTGCCTCTCTGCCTCCGGTGGGGAATGGGCCGGTCTGCAGCCGGCTAGCTCTCCTCTGGTATTCCCTCAGTCCTTTTCTGTGAGCAGGCCGGGCAGTGCCTCAGGTTAGAGCTTTTTGCAGGAAAGTTCTCTCTCTTTTTGATTTTTTCTCTCTCTCTGGCTATCCCACAGTTTGGATTGCTATCTCACATTAGCTCCCTCAGATTGTCCTCAGGGCATTCAGGCCCGGTCCTTACCTTAAGCAATGCATCTCTCACCTCCCTATTCAGCCCCCACTTGCTAGTGGCAGATGCAAGCCTCTGGTCTACTTCTCCACTGGGAGTTGCACTTAGGTGCATAATCCGTGGGTCTTTTTTTTTCTTCCCATTTATGTTGCCCTCTGAGATTCCAAAACTCCCCACAGACCCACCGGTGAGAGGGTTTCCTGGTATTTGGAAACTTCTCCTCCTTCATAACTCCCTCCCCAGGACAGGTCTCTGTCCCTAACTCTTTTGTCTCTCTTTTTATCTTGTATATTTTCTCCTATCTCCTTTTGAAGACAATAGGCTGCCAATCTGGGTGCCTGGTGTCCTCCACCAGCATTCAGAAGTTGTTTTGTGCAATTTGCTCAGCATTCAAGTGATCTTTCGATGAATTTGTGGGGGATAAAGTGGTCTCCCCATCCTATTCCTCCACCATCTTAGGACTGCCTCCCCTTATATATTCAATAAGTTTCTTATTAATTAAGAAATGCAAGCTATAAATGGAATATCATTTTATATTCACATGACAGGAAAAATTCTAAAATCTGAAAACACCAAATATTGGTGAGGATGCAAAGCAACAGAAATTCTTACAAACTTCAAATATACACATATGTAATATTTTTTGTATTGGACTCTGTCATTTTCAATTATATTTCACTAATTTTAAGATGTACACTTCTTCACATTTTATCATATGTATAATCAAATACATCTTAAATCACAGTAGTTGATAGTTTTCTTTTTTATTGGTACATAAAATAATAATGTCTTACAAAAGATGGTACCTTAGACCTTCATGAAATACTGTATCAAGATAAAACATCCCACCAACCCAACAGCTTTGGCTAGAGAAATTATTGCACAAATGACTGAGACATATTGAAAAATACTTACAACAGAACTGTTTTAATACCAACAACTCTTGAAATTACACAAATGTCCATTTTCAAGGGAAAGATGATTCAATTTTCAAAAGGAGTATAATAGTAATTATTGGACGTGAAAACTAATTAGTGCTACTTGTTTCTCTTGAATACTCCCACAAATGACTCTAACAAGCTATTAATATTGAATGTTAATAATGCTGAAGTAACATAAAAATCTGTGTGCATAAACCTGTATACAGGTCAAGGAGCAACAGCTAGAACTGAACAGGGAACAACAGACTGGTTCCAAATTGGGAAAAGAGTATGTCAAGGCTATATATTGTCACCCTGCTTATTTAACTTACATGCAGGTTACATCATGTGAAATGCAGGACTGGATGAAGTACAAGCTGGAATCAAGATTGCTGGGAGAAATATAAATAACTTCAAATATGCAGATGACACCACTCTTATGGCAGAAAGTGAAGAGGAACTAAAGAGCCTCTTGATGTGAAAGAGGAGAACGAAAAAGCTGACTTAAAATTCAACATTCAAAAAATGAAGGTCATGGCATCTGGTCCCATCACTTCACAGCAAATAGAGGTAAACAATGGAAACAATGGCAGACTTTATTTCCTTGGGCTCCAAAATCACTGCAGATGGTGACTGCAGCCATGAAATTAAAAGACACTTGCTCCTTGGAAGAAAAGCTATGACCACTCTAGATAGCATACTAAAAAGCAGAGGCATTTTTTGTCAACAAAGTCCGTATATTCAATGCTATGTTTTTCCAGTAGTTATGTATGGATGTGGGAGTTGGACCATAATGAAGCCTGAACACTGAAGAATTGATGTTTTGAACTGTGGTGTTGGAGAAGACTCTTGAGAGTCCCTTGGACTGCAAGGGGATCAAACTGGTCAATCCTAAAGGAAATCAATCCTGATTATTTATTAGTAGGACTAATGCTGAAGCTGAAGCTTCAATACTTTGGCCACCTAATGAGAAGAGCTGACTCATTGGAAAAGACCCTGATGCTGGGAAAGATTGAAGGCAGGAAGAGAAGGGGATTATAGAGGATGAGATGGTTGGATAGCATCATCGACTTGATGGACATTAGTTTGAGCAAGCTCTGGAAGTTGGTGAAGGACAGAGAAGTCTGGAGTGCTGCAGTCCATGGGGTTGCAAACAGTCAGACTTGACTGAGTGACTGAACAACAACAAACATAAAAACTAATATCTTCTAGTGCATTTCAAAAATTAGAATTAATCATTAGTTTATTCAGAAATGTATATTTTAAAATATATTCTATATTATATGCATGCATTTATACCACAACGATAGAAACAAAGGAAAGGGCAATTCCAAGATGGAGCCTAGAGCTGATGAGGAGAGTGGTAGGATAAGTGGATGAATTTGGGGATATGTTGCACTGTTACTGGTCTACTTAAACTCTGTGATGGGCTGATAAAAGTTTGTATTTGTGATATTATTCTTTTGCTTTTTGAGGGTATTGAATTTATCAAAATACACTTATAATGTTTAAAAAACAATACTGATATTAAGACTACATGATACCAAAGTATACTAATGTCAAGGGTTCCAAAATGTCTAAATGCAGCATTATGAAGGGTAAATGTCTGAATGATGAACTGAATTGTTCACTTTTCTACTTGGCTATTTCATATTTTTGGTTGATATCTGTATAGTTCTTTTATTCTGAATTGCATTTCCAAAGACAGCTGACTTCTCATCATTTTGTTCTTTAGAATTTTAATATTTATTTTAAAACATTATGTTTATTGTAAAAGTTAAATGTGTCATGATAAAAAATGCATATTGCCTCACACAAAAATGAAAGGGTATAAACTGAAAGTTAAATCTCCTTCTGAAACTCATTCCCCAAAGGCAACCATTGAGAACAGATTATTTTTTATAAAATTCTAAAAAATTTAAAAGTGCTTTTCTGGAAATTTAAGGGGGAGCATACTGTAAACACTGTCATATATCTTTATTACATACTTAATTTATCTTGCTGAGTCTTAATATCAGCACAAATAAACATATCTATTTGTCTTATTCCTGAAGTAGCTTAAATAGCACCAGACTATTTTAGAGGTTTTCACAGGGCTAACTGATGAAATATTTAAGCCTGCTACCTTTAGGAATGTATCACTTTAATGCATTTTTCTTCCATAAAATGGTGAAGGCAATTAATAACAACAAAAACAGTTTGCCAGAATCTAATTATAGAGTATTTTTTTTTAATGTAGCATGAAAATTTAAATCAGTGTTCTAGAGCCATCAAAACCATTTGGATCTAGACTCAGTTCAGTTCAGTTCAGTACACTCCCTCAGTCGTTTTCGACTCTTTGCGACCCCATGAATCGCAGCATGTCAGGCCTCCATGTCCATTAACAACTCCCGGAGTCTACCCAAACCCATGTCCATTGAGTCGGTGATGCCATCCAGCCATCTCATCCTCTGTCGTCCCCTTCTCCTTCTGCCCCCAATCCTACCCAGCATTAGGGTCATTTCCAGTGAGTCAACTCTTCACATGAGGTGGCCAAAGTATTGGAGTTTCAGCTTCAACATCAGTCCTTCCAATAAACACCCAGGACTGATCTCCTTTAGGATGGACTGGTTGGATTTTCTTGCAGTCCAAAGGACTCTCAAGAATCTTCTCCAACACCACAGTTCAAAAGCATCAATTCTTCAGCGCTCAGCTTTCTTCACCGTCCAACTCTCACATCCATACATGACCAATGGAAAAACCATAGCCTTGTCAAGATGCACCTTTGTTGGCAGAGTAATGTCTCTGCTTTCCAATATGCTATCTAAGTTGGTCATAACCTTCCTTCCAAGGAGTAAGCATCTTTTAATTTCATGGCTACAGTCACCATCAGCAGTGATTTTGGAGCCTCAAAAAATAAAGTGTGACACTGTTTCCACTGTTTCCCCATCTATTTCCCATGAAGTGATGGGATCAGATGCCATAATTTTAGTTTTCTGAATGTTGAGCTTTAAGCCAACTTTTTCACTCTCCTTTCACTTTCGTCAAGAGGCTCTTTAGCTCTTCTTTGCTTTCTGCCATAAGGGTGATGTCATCTGCATATCTGAGGTTATTGATATTTCTCCTGGCAATCTTGATTCCAGCTTGTGTTTCTTCTAGCCCAGCGTTTCTCATGATGTACTCTGCATATAAGTTAAATGAGCAGGATGACAATATACAGTCTTGATGTACTCCTTTTGCTATTTGGAACCAGTCTGCTGTTCCATGTCCAGTTCTAACTGTTGCTTCCTGACCTGCATACAGGCTTCTCAAGAGGCAGGTCAGGGAGTGGGGGAGACAAAAAAAAAAAAAAAGAGGCAGGTCAGGTGTTCTGGTATTCCCATCTTTTTCAGAATTTTCCACAGTTTATTGTGATCCACACAGTCAAAGGCTTTGGCATAGGCAGTAAAGCAGAAATAGATATTCTTCTGGAACTCTCTTGCTTTTTCAATGATCCACCGGATGTTGGCAATTTGATCTCTGGTTCCTCTGCCTTTTCTATAACCAGCTTGAACATCTGGAAGTTCACAGTTCATGTATTGCTGAAGCCTGGCTTGGAGAATTTTGAGCATTACTTTACTAGCATGTGAGATGAGTGAACAGTGCGGTAGTTTGAGCATTCTTTGACATTGCCTTTCTTTGGGATTGGAATGAAAACTGACCTTGTCCAGTCCTGTGGCCACTGCTGAGTTTTCCAGATTTGCTGGCATATTGAGTGCAGCACTTTCACAGCATCATCTTTCAGGATTTGAAATAGCTCAACTGGAATTCCATCACCTCCACTATCTTTGTTCATAGTGATGCTTTCTAAGGCCCACTGACTTCACATTCCAGAATGGCTGGCTCTAGGTGAGTGATCACACCATCGTGATTATCTGAGTCATGAAGATCTTTTTTGTACAGGTCTTCTGTGTATTCTTGCCACCTCTTCTTAATATCGTCTGCTTCTGTTAGGTCCATACCATTTCTGTCCTTTATTGAGCCCATCTTTGCATGAAATGTTCCCTTGGTATCTTTAATTTTTTTGAGGAGATCTCTAGTCTTTCCCATCCTTTTGTTTTCCTCTGTTTCTTTGCATTGATCGCTGAGGAAGGCTTTCTTATCTCTCCTTGCTATTTTTTGGAACTCTGCATTCAGATGGGAATATCTTTCCTTTTCTCCTTTGCTTTTCACTTCTCTTTTTTTCACAGCTATTTGTAAGGCCTCTTCAGACAGCCATTTGGCTTTTTTGCATTTCTTTTCCCTGGGGATGGTGTTGATCCCTGTCTCCTGTACAGTGTCACGAACCTCGGTCCATAGTTCATCAGGCACTCTGTCTATCAGATCTAGTCCCTTAAATCTATTTGTCATTTCCACTGTATATCATAAGGGATTTGATTTAGGTCATACCTGAAGGGTCTAGTGGTTTTCCCTATTTTCTTCAACTTAAGTCTGAATTTGGCAATAAGGAGTTCATGATCTGAGCCACAGTCCGCTCCTGGTCTTGTTTTTGCTGACTGTATAGACCTTCTCTATCTTTGGCTGCAAAGAATATAATCAATCTGATTTCAGTGTTGACCATCTGGTGATGTCCATGTGTAGAGTCTTCTCTTGTGTTGTTGGAAGAGAGTGTTTGTTATGACCAGTGAGTTCAGTTGGCAAAACTCTACTAGCCTTTGCCCTGCTTCATTCTGTACTCCAAGGCCAAATTTGCCTGTTACGCCAGGTGTTTCCTGACTTCCTACTTTTGCATTCGAGTCCTCTATAATGAAAAGGACATCTTTTTGGGGTGTTAGTTCTAATAGGTCTTGTAGGTCTTCATAGAACCATTCAAGTTCAGCTTCTTCAGTGTTACTGGTCAGGGAATAGACTTGGATTACTGTGATATTGAATTGTTTGCTTTGGAAACGAACAGAGATCATTCTGTCGTTTTTGAGACTGCATCCAAGTACTGCCTTTCGAACTCTTTTGTTGCCCATGATGGCTACTCCATTTCTCCTAAGGGATTCCTGCACACAGTAGTAGATATAATGGTCATTTGAGTTAAATTCACCCATTCCAGCCCATTTTAGTTCGCTGATTCCTAGAATGTCGACGTTCACTCTTGCTATCTCCTGTTTGACCACTTCCAATTTGCCTTGATTCATGGACCTAACATTCCAGGTTCCTATGCAATATTGCTCTTTACAGCATCGGACTTTGCTTCTATCACCAGTCACATCCACAGCTGGGTATAGTTTTTGCTTTGGCTCCATCACTTCATTCTTTCTGGAGTTATTTCTCCAGTGATCTCCAGTAGCATATTGGACACCTATCAACCTGGGGAGTTCATCTTTCAGTGTCCTATCTTTTTGCCTTTTCATACTGTTCATGGGGTTCTCAAGGCAAGAATACTGAGGTGGTTTGCCATGCCCTTCTCCAGTGGACCACATTCTGTCAGACCTCTCCACCATGTCCCGTCCGTCTTGGGTGGCCCCACACGGCATGGCCTAGTTTCATTGAGATAGACAATCTGTAGTCTGTGTGATCAGATTGGCTAGTTTTCTGTGATTATAGTTTCAGCGTGTCTGCTCTCTGATGCCCTCTTGCAACACGTACTGTCTTACTTGGGTTTCTCTTACCTTGGACGTGGGGTATATCTTCACGGTTGCTCCAGCAAAGTGCAGCCGCTGCTCCTTACCTTGAACAAGGGGATCTAGACTAGTTGGGTTCAAATGTCATCACCATTACCCACGACTTACATGAAATTGCAAGTTGCTCTGGACTTCAGTTAACTTATCTGTAGAACTGAAATATTGAAAACAGTTATAGGGTTGTTGTAAATATTAAATGTGCTAATATATGCAAATAACAAATCAATGGAATGAAGTAAGAACTAAAAAAGTTTATGTTGATCATTGCATTGTGTTGTTCTTCAAAGCAATACAGAACACTAGAGAAAAAAGAAATTTCATATATCTCAAAAAATTTACAGCAAATTTTAATATAATTAAAAGCAAAGAATGTACAGTAACCATTATTGGAAATTTTATCCCATTTATCTCAGCAATTTCCAGAATAAGCAGACAAAACTTAGTTAGGATAAAAGTTTGTTCATTATGATTTACCAGCTTTACTTAGTTGATATACATATAACATACAACACATAATAACAGCAAAGCAATATTTTTTTCCTTCCCAGTACATACCAAATAGCTGCTAAAATAGACCATATGCTGGCAAATAAAGCAAGCCTCAAAATTTTTCAAAGAAATGAAATCCTACAAACTATATTCTCTAATCATAGTTGAATTAAACTAGAAACAATAAAGATAACAAATTTCATTTATTACTAAACTTTACTCAGAATGGATATAGATATATGTATGGCTGAGTTTCCTTGCTGTCCACCTGAAATTATCACCACATTGTTAATCAGCCATACATTAATAAACAAAAAAAGTTTAAGAAAAACAAATTATTGAGCAAATTTCATTGAATAGTGACAAAAGAAGAAATTTAAAATATAATCAGTCTTAATATTAATATAAGTATATTAATTCTGTAATTTACAAATGTCCCAAATATAAAAGCCAGTGCAAGATGTATTTGTGGTGAACTATTCACTTCCAATTTTTTAAAAGTCTGTAGAAGTTGATATTTGAATGTTCATGACATCCAGTCCCATCACTTCATGGCAAATAGATGGGGAAAGGATGGAAACAGTGACAGATTTTTTTTTCTTGGGCTCCAAAATCACTGCAGATGGTGACTGTAGCCATGAAATTAAAAGATACTCGATCCTTGGAAGAAAAGCTATGAGAAACCTAGACAGCATATTAAAAAGCAGAGACGTTACTTTGCCAACAAAGATCCATCTTGTCAAGGCTATGTTTTTTCCAGTAGTCATGTATGGATGTGACAGTTGGACTATAAAGAAAGGTGAGAGGCAAAAAATTGATGCTTTTGAACTGTGGTGCTGGAGAAGACTCTTGAGAGTCTCTTGGACTGCAAGGAGATCCAACCAGTCCATCCTAAAGGAAATCAGTCCTGATTTGGAAGGACTGATGTTGAAGCTGAAACTCCAATACTTTGGCCACCTGATGTGAAGAACTGACTCCTTGGAAAAGACCCTGATGCTGGGAAAGATTGAGGGTCGGAGAAGAAGGGGACGACAGAGGATGAGGTGGTTGGATGGCATCACCGACTTGATGGACATGAGTTTGAGCAAGCTCCAGGAGTTGGTGATGGACAGGGAAGCCTGGCGTGCCACAGTCCATGGGGTCACAAAAAGTTGGACACAACTGAACTGAACTGAACTGAACTGAGAAGTCCAGTAAAATTCTGATACCAAATGTTAAATCAATATAACAAAAATAAGTTTGCTTATCTATATGTTTTTTTATATAGATGCAAATATTTCTTAAAAATAGCAAATTGAATCTACAGACCCTAGAAAGATAAGTTCATAAATAGTGGGGTTTAATCTCACCCATCCAAGGTTTGTTCAGCATTTTAACATCAGTAACTCAGATTCACCTCATTAACGGAGTAAAAGAAAAAAAGTTATGATTATTTCACTTGATACAAAATGAATAATGACAAAATTCAATGCTCAATAGTGACTAAAGAAACAAACTGAGAATAGGATGGAACTTCCTTAGTTTGGTAAAGTCTACTAACGCTATTTACTAAACTAAAAATTATCTACCTATTAAAATCCTACAGGGTTCATGCTGCTGCTGCTGCTGCTGCTAAGTCGCTTCAGTCTTGTCCGACTCTGTGCGACCCCATGGACTGCAGCCTATGCTCCTCCGTCCATGGAATTTTCCAGGCAAGAGTCCTGGAGTGGGTTGCCATTGCCTTCTCCTCAGGGTTCATGATGAAATATTAAATGGTTACTCCATCAGATAGTCGGAGAAGGCAATGGCGACCCAATCCAGGACACTTGCCTGGAAAATCCCATGGACGGAGGAGCCTGGTAGGCTGCAGTCCCTGGCATCGCGAAGAGTCAGATGCCACTGAGCGACTTCAGTTTCCCTTTTCACTTTCATGCATTGGAGAAGGAAATGGC
The DNA here is from genome assembly GCF_054371585.1 of Giraffa tippelskirchi. Classification (NCBI taxonomy): domain Eukaryota; kingdom Metazoa; phylum Chordata; class Mammalia; order Artiodactyla; family Giraffidae; genus Giraffa; species Giraffa tippelskirchi. The sequence goes on from NC_137277.1 coordinate 71,993,506, forward strand.
AACCCACTCCAGTATTCTTGCCTGGAGAATCCCAGGGACAGAGGAGCCTGGTGGGCTGCCGTCTATGGGGTCGCACAGAGTCGGACACAACTTAGCAGCAGCAGCAGCAGCCATTAAATAGTGAGCAAGACAGAGATGGTAACTATGAACTATGGTCTTAATTTTATTTGCAGAGGGTAGAGATGACATGTCTTACTATCACTCTAATTTCCATTTACAGCATTTTCATTTCCTAGTTTGGCAATTTATCCTTAACACTTTCCCAGCTATTTTTCTTCTTCTTCTTCTTCTTTTTTTTTTTTTTGGAGTATTTGTTGTGTAGTTGCTAAGTTGTATCGGAGTCTTTGTGACCCCAAGAACTGCAGCACACCAGATTTCCCTGTTTTTCACCGTCTTCTGGAGTTTGCTTAAACTCATGTCCATTGAGTCAGTGGTGCCATCTTACCATTTCATCATCTGTCATCTCCTTCTCCTCCTGCCCTCAATCTTTCCCAGCATCAGGGTCTTTTCCAATTAATCGGCTCTTCCCATCAGGTGGCCAAAGTATTGGAGTTTCAGCTTCAGCATGGGTCTTTCCAATGAATATTCAGGGTTGGTTTCCTTTAGGATTGACTGGTTTGATCTCCTTGTAGTCCAGTTTACTCTCAAGAGTCTTCTCCAGCACCACAGTTTGAAAGCATCAATTCTTTAGAATTCAGCCTTCTTTATGAATGATCTCTCACATCTGTACATGACTACTGGAAAAATCATAGTGTTGAATATACAGACTTTGGTGGCAAAGTGATATCTCTAGTTTGTTATATGCTGTGTAGGTTTGTCATAGCTTTTCTTCCAAGGAGCAATCATCCATGAATTTCATGGCTGCTATCACAATCTGCAGTGTTTTTGGAGCCCAAGAAAACAAAGTCTGTCACCGTTTCCACTGTTTCCCCATCTATTTGTCATGAAGGGATGGGACCGGATGCCATGATCTTAGTTTTCTGAATGTTGAGTTTTAAGCCAACTTTTCCACTCTCTCTTTCATTTTCATCAAGAGGCTGTTTTAATTTCGTGGTTTCAATCACTGTATACAGTGATTTTGGAGCCCAAGAAAATAAAATCTGTCACTGTTTCCATTGTTTCCCCATCTATTTGCCATGAAATGATGGGACCAGATGCCATGATCTTCTTTTTTTGAATGTTGAGTTTTAAGCCAGCTTTTTCATTCTCCTCTTTAACCCCCACTAAGAGGCTCTTGAGTTCCTCTTCTCTTTCTGCCATTAGAGTGGTATCATCTGTATATCTGAGGTGTTGATAATTCTCCCAGAAATCTTGATTTCAGCTTGTAAGTCATCCAACCTGGAATTTGCATGATGTATTAAATATATAAGTTAAACAAGCAGGGTGACATTATACAGCCATGACATACTTCTTTCCCTATTTTGAACCAGTCTGCTGTTCCATATTCAGTTCTGTTGCTTGCTTCTTGTCCTGCACATGGGTTTCTCAGAAGATAGATAAGGTGCTCTGGTATTCCCATCTCTTTAAGAGTTTTCCACAATTTGTTGTGATCCACACAGTCAAAGCTTTATTGGAGTATAGTTTATACTATAGTCTACACTTCATAATGTGTAAGTTTCTGCTGTGCAGCAAAGTGAATCAATTACGTGTGTGTGTGTGTGTGTGTGCGCGCGTGTGTGTGTGCTCAGTCACATTCAACCCTTTTGCAACCCCATGGACTGTTGCCCACAAGGTTCCTCTGTCCATAGTATTTCCCAGGCAAGAATAATCAATGGGTTGCCATTTCCTTCTCCAGGGGATCTTCCTGACACAGGGATCGAACCTAGATGTCCTGCATTACAAGCAAATTCTTTACCACTGAGCAACCTGGGAAGACCACACCTATTAGAATGGCAAAAATCCATAAAACTGACAAAACCAAATAATGGTGAAAATATAGAGCAACAGGAACACTCACTCATTGCTGGGAGAAATGTAAAATGGTATAATCACTTTGGAAGACATTTTGGCAATTTCTTACAAAGCTAAGTGGCTGACTTTATTTTTGAGGGGCTCCAAAATCACTGCAGATGGTGATTACAGGCATGAAATTAAAAGATGCTTACCCCTTGGAAGGAAAGTTATGACCAACCTAGACAGCATATTAAAAAGCAGAGACATTGCTTTGCCAACAAAGGTCTGTCTAGTCAAGGCTATGGTTTCTCCAGTAGTCATGTATGGATGTGAGAGTTGGACTATAAAGAAAGCTGAGCACTGAAGAATTGATGCTTTTGAACGGTAGTGTTGGAGAAGACTCTTGAGAGTCCCTTGAACTGCAAGGAGATCCAACAAGTCCATCCTAAAGGAGATCAATCCTGGGTGTTCATTGGAAGGATTGATGTTGAAGGTGAAACTCCAATACTTTGGCCACCTGATGCGAAGAGCTGACTCTCTTGAAAAGACCCTGATGCTGGGAAAGATTGAAGGCAGGAGGATTAGGGGACGACAGAAGATGATATGGTTGGATGGCATCACCGACTCAATTGACATGAGTTTGGGTAGGCTCCGGGAGTTGTTGATGGACAGGGAAGCCTGGCAGGCTGCAGTTCATGGGGTCACAAAGAGTTGTACACCACTGAGTGACTGAACTGAACTGAACTGAACTGAAGTACAAAGCTAAACAGTGTCTTACCACAGGATTCAGCAATTGCACTACCATGTATTTACCCCATTGAGTCGAAAACTATGTCCACTCAAAACCGGCACATGTGTTTTTTATAGCAGCTTTATTCAAAATTGTCACAAACTGGAAGCAACCATGATACCACTGCCAACAAGTGAATGGATAAACAAACTGTGGCACATTTAGACAATGTGATATTATTCACCTCTGTAAAGAAATGAGCTACCAAGCCTTAAAAATATAGAGGAATCTTGTGCTTATTGCTATAACCTATGTCTATTACTAAGAAAACTGGCCTGAAAGCCTATATATGGTTTCAACTACATGACATTTTGGAAAAGGCAGCAATTCTATTCTAGGTATATTATCAAAAGAAACTTATGTACATGAAATAGAATATATATTCAAGATATTTATCTTTTCCATCATTAGTAAGATGTGCAGAAGTAAAAATGAACAAATATAACAATATAGGACACATTGATGAATGTCACAAACATTACATGGTGTGAAAAATGCATATATACCCTATGACTACATTTGTATAAAATATAAAAATAACTATATTTTATGTACACATACAGTGTAGTAAATCTATGAAAAAAGTAAAAAATTATTATGAAATCATAATACTGGATAACTGTTAGAAGGAATAGGGCTTTGTGATTGCAGAGAAGCACCTTTAAGCTTCTAGCATGCTGGACATTGTCATGTTGACCAGGGTGGTGGTAACATGGTGTTTTCTGTATGATTGTCCTTCAAATGAACATATATGTTTTCTACACTTTTTATGTAGTCTCTATCTCACAATAAAATTAATGATAAAAGGATGGATGAAAGAAAAAAGAGAAGAGGTATGAGTCTATGTATTCACAGCTTTGGACTTGAATGAGAAGGAGATAAAAGAGCAGCAACAGAGAAAGACACAGAGATGAGAGAAATTTCTTTTTCTAAAGTTCGAAGAATCTGGAATAAATACCTAGCTTGCAATAATAATATGGGAAAAGAGAGGGGGAAAATGTTTTGATCTCAGTTGATTTTAGTTTAAGAGTTCTATTTGTCTATCTGCAATCATCTAAGATCAAAATACAAAGAGATAGAGTGCTGTTTTGAATGATGCCAGTGACTCTAGCACTGGAGTCCGACTGCGGCAGTATTGGAGGAAAGATTAGTACAAGGATCAAGCACCACATAGAGTTTGTTCCACATTTTCCTCACCTAGAAGTCCTGCTAGTCTTTTGACATTGGATCCTAATCCAATGTCTGAAATAATAATCCAGTGTGCTGAAATAACACTGAGATCAAGTGAAGAATAAGGATTGAATGTATTATGGGTGGAAATTTGGGAGAACTGGAGAGAGGGTAGCAGTGGTTTTCGTTGTAAATGAAAGGAGGAACTAAAAAGGAAGAGGAAAAAAATTCCCAACTGGAACAACACGGGAAAATGTAGTTCTTGTGGCCATATGGAAAGAGGTATATCAAATAAAATTTTGAAGAGCCTCCTATACTTTCTGTTCTTATAAAATTGAAATATACTATAGTCATTAGGCTACCAATAAGCTATAATAAGTTTAGAAAATGTTAACACAATTCTGAAAACAGAAGTGTCAACTTGACTTTAATAGATGAATATTGAATATACATTCATCTACAAAGGAAGATTAGTGTAAACTTCATTCTTAAGTTGATGCACAAATTCAACCTCTGTTAAACTGGGCCAGCATACTTAATTCTCTTCTTCTGCAGAATTATGTATGACAGTTTCTGAGGTGGTTTGGGCCAGAAAAAATATTTTTGATACTATATTTTGTATACTGAGGTTCAGTTCAGATAAGTTCAGTTGCTCAGTTGTGTCCAACTCTTTGCAACCCCATGGACTGCAGCACGCCAGGCCTCCCTGTCCATCACCAACTCCTGGAGTTTACTCAAATTCATGTCCATTCAGCCGGTGATGACATCCAACCATCTCATCCTCTGCCATCCCCTTCTCCTCCGACACCTCAATCTTTCCCAGCATCAGGGTCTTTTTAAATGAGTCAGTTATTTGCATCAGGTGGCCAAAGTATTGGAGTTATCAGCTTTAACATCAGTCCTTCCAATGAACACCCAGGACTGATCTCCTTTAGGATGGAGTGGTTGGATCTCCTTGCAATCCAAGGGACTCTCAAGAGTCTTCTCCAACACCACAGTTCAAAAGCATCAATTCTTCAGCACTCAGCTTTCTTTAGAGTCCAACTCTCACATCCATACATGACTACTGGAAAAATCATAGCCTTGACTAGATGGACCTTTGTTGGCAAAGTAATGTCTCTGCTTTTTAATATGCTATCTAGGTTGGTCATAACGTTTTTTCCAAGGAGTAAGCATCTTTTAATTTCATGGCGGCAGTCACCATCTGCAGTGATTTTGAAGCCCAAAAAATAAAGTCTGCCAAGGTTTCCACTGTCTCCCCATCTATGTGCCATGAAGTGATGGGACCAGATGCCACGATCTTAGTTTTCTGAATGTTGAGTTTTAAGTCAACTTTTTCACTCTCCTCTTTCACTTTCATCAAGGGACTCTCTAGTTCCTCTTCAATTTCTGCCATAAGGGTGGTGTCATCTGCATGTCTGAGGTTATTGATATTTCTCCCGGCAATCTTGATTCCAGCTTGTGCTTCATCCAGTACAGCATTTCTCATGATGTACTCTGCATATGAGTTAAATAAGCAGGGTGACATACAGCCTTGACGTACTCCTTTTCTTATTTGGAACCAGTCTATTGTTCCATGTCTAGTTCTAACTGTTGCTTCCTGACCTGCATACAGGTTTCTCAAGAGGCAGGTCAGATGTCCTGGTATTCCCATCTCTTTCAGAATTTTCCACAGTTTATTGTGATCCACACAGTCAAAGGCTTTGGCATAGTCAATAAAGCAGAAATAGGTGTTTTTCTGGAACTCTCTTGCTTTTTCAATGATCCAGGGGATGTTGGCAGTTTGATCTCTGGTTCCTCTGCCTTTTCTAAAACCAGCTTGAACATCTAGAAGTTCACGTATTGTTGAAGCCTGGCTTGAAGAATTCTGAGCATTACTTTACTAGCATGTGAGATGAGTGCAATTGTGCAGTAGTTTGAGCATGTTTTGGCATTGCTTTTCTTAGGGATTGGAATGAAAACTGAACTTTTCCAGTCCTTTGGCCACTGCTGAGTTTTCCAAATTTGCTGGCATACTGAGTGCAGCACTTTCACAGCATCATCTTTTAGGATTTGAAATAGCTCAACTGGAATTCCATCACCCCCATTCGCTTTGTTCATAGTGATGCTTCCTAAGGCCCAGTTGACTTCACATTCCAGGTTGTCTGACTCTAGATGAGTGATCACACCATCGTGATTATCTGGGTCTCTTAATATTGTTTTCTTTGGATATTTATTTCCATGGTCTCTGTTCAACTACAAAGTCCTTTAGTGTAGGATCCAAGTAGCAAAGTGGTGCTTTTCTCTTACATGTTCATTTGGTCAGTAATTATTTATTGGGCTGAATTTCCAGGAACTTAAAAAGGTATAAGGATTTAAAGAAAAATAGGACTTGGTCATATATATGGGTTAGATGATGGTTGGAGGAAGGGGGTTTATTAGAGATGAGAAGATGCTCACAATATAATATAGTGAATCCAATAATAAAAGTAACATTTTGGCTCTGAAAGCTCAGATTAAGAGCATCTCATCCAGGTTTGGAGGAGTACAAGTTGAGTCAGTAATCTGATTCTTAACAGAAGAATAAATTGTAGTAGTTAGAATCTGCAACAGGCAAAATGAAAATTATTCTAGATAAAAGAAGAACTTGAATAAGGTGAAATCACTAAAAAACACACAATGTGTATATGAGGGAAATACACTAGCTCTTCAGTGCTGCTGACACACAAATATTGAGAAGGGAAATAGATAATAAATTAGGTCGTAGTTAGGTGGGGGCTTCGTCTTACAGAGCTTCACACACAAGGTTAAACATATTGGTCATTATTCTATAACCAGAAAAGATGTTTTAAGCAGGGACATGACCCAATCATGCTTGTGGGCTAGGTAAGTCATTCTGAGACCCATGTGGAGTACAGAGCTGATAAGAAGTATGCTAACAGGGTAGATCAAGAGGGAGGCTTTAGAGCAATCCATGTAAGAGGTGATGAAATCCTGAACTAAAGCAAAAATGATAGAAATGGAAAATCATGCAAATGAGTCAGGAATTACTGTTTCAAGTGCCAGAGAGCCCAATCCAAAATGCATAAGCAAAACAGAAACAAAAAGCCTGAGTATAAGCACAAATTGATAAGGGGAACTAATGATGTCACCATCATGCTTTGCTTTGGCTCCGAATCCCAAATATGCTTCCCCCAACTTAGCTCTATCTTCAAGCATATTTTTTTCTCTCTCATAGGCTCCAAAATCACTGTGCATGGTGAGTGTAGCCATGAAATTAAAAGACGCTTGCTCCTTGGAAGAAAAACTATGACAAGCCTAGACAACATATTAAAAAGCAGAGACATCACTTTGTCAATAAAGGTCCATAGAGCCAAAGCTATGGTTTTTCCAGTAGTCATGTATGGATGTGAGAGTTGAGCCATTAAAGAAGGCTGATCGTTGAAGAAGTGATGCTTTTGAATGGTGGTGCTGGAGAAGACTCTTGAGAGTCTCTTGAACTGCAAGGAGATCCAACCAGTCCATCCTAAAGGAGATCAATCCTGGGTGTTCATTGGAAGGACTGATGATGAAGCTGAAACTCCAATACTTTGGCCACCTGATGTGAAGAGATGACTTCATTAGAAAACACCCTGACCCTGGGAAAGATTGAAGGCAGGAGAAGAAGGGGGTCACAGAGGATGAGATGTTTGGATGGCATCACTGACTCAATGGACGTGAGTTTGAGCAAACTCCGGGAGATAGTGAAGGACAGAGAAGCCTGGCATGATGTAGTCCATGGGGTAGCAAAGTGTCAGATACAACTTAGTCTTTGAACAACAACAACGTAGTGACACAGCTCCATCTCACAATCTTGCAATTCTAAACCTATATAAAACAGGAGCTTCATTTTTATACCTAAATTTCACAAAACTCTTGAGATTTTCTTTGGTTATATAAAAAAAAAAAACACAGGTACATCTCTGAACAAATGACAGTGACTGAGTACAATGGTGAAGGACTTAAGGAAATCAGGAGAGATCCAGGTTTTCTAGTGTAAAAGAAAACATATAGAGAGAATATAAAAAAAGCAATATAGAGGCATGAAGATGCAGTTCTGTTACCCCGAGTGGGATATCTCAATTAACATTCTAGAAAACTGTGGATACAGTTCATAAGATGGACTGGGCCTTTCCTCTAACCAAAACAGACAAACAAATAAACAACAACAACAAAAAAAAACCATTGTTACTATTAATTTTTAGAAAAAGAAAAGATGTGTTTATAAAGAAATGAAAATTTATAAATTGCAAATAAGAGTCTGAATCTTAGCAGTCTGGGTCAGAGATACAAATTTGAATGTTATAAAAATATGCATGGTTTAGATTTATTTTTAAGTACCCAGGAAAACTGTGTAGAATGAGAAGCATGGTATATTGAAGATAAAAACCTGGTTTATAATAATGATCATTATTGTACATAACTATATTCCTGGCTCTCTTCCTCTACTTTTTATTTATTTCCTATAGCAAACTTTGAGCTCCAAATTCAGTACAAAGAAACCTAGGCCTTAAACACTAAGAATATTTCATAAGTTTAGACAAACTGTAAATGCAGCTTCCACAATTCAAACACAAGTTATAGTTATCTGAGGCCACAATCTTTTTCTACCCACACTGAATAGCACCTGTTCAAAGAAGATAACATTGATAAAACTACAGTTTCTACAGGGTTTACACACCCACAAGAACATGAATACCAAAGCACTGACCTTCTTGTTTAAAGCATCTTTCTAGGCTATAAGATAGAGACCGGCCTACAGGATGATTCACATCACTAATTCAATATAATCTGCTGGTCTCAAAATCTTTGACATATTTTCCATTTTTTGTTCTTTTCTTGCCCAGGTCAATATACTTACAGAAACACTAAGGCCTAAATTATTATTGAATTATTCAATTGTTGAAGAAGGAGAAAGAGTCTCAGTTAATCTAATTTGTCACAACTCATTAAGACACAGAAATACTAGTCTTCTGTTAAGAAGGAAAAAGTTGGGCACACGTTAACACAGGAGTTAAAACTGCTTCCAAGATTTTTGATTACTTGGTTCAATAAAATGAAATTGAATCAACAGCATCACCTCCCTTAACAAGGGTAGAGCCTACCAATGGTGATTAGACAGACAGATATAGACTACTCATTCAACAAAGTCATTACCAATTCTACTTATGAATGATACATTAGTGAAATATGACAATAGTCATCTACAGACATAAAATCCCAGAACTGTGAAAAATAACTTTATGAATTCACATACCTTTTTCTAGTTTTATAACAAAAGTGTGGCTATCTAATATAAACTAATTTTCAACATTTCTCAATTCGTTGGCTTTTAAGAATAATTGAGTTATAAACTGGGCTTCCTAAGTGGCTCAGTGGTAAAGAATCCACCAGCCAACATAGGAGACGCAAGTTCGATCCATGGCTTGGGAAAATCCCCTAGAGAAGGGAATGGCAACCCACTACAGTATTCTTGCTTGGGAAATCCCATGGACAGAGGAGCATGGTGGGCTATACTCCATGGGGTCACAAATAAATGGACATGACTCGACCACTGAAGAGTTACGAATCACATGATTTTGTAGTACTTGTTTGCTTAGCATCTATGATGAAAGTGAAAAGCATAGGTGTTAGTCTCTCAGTTTTGACTCCATGGACTGTAGCCCATCATGTTCCTCTGACCATGGAATTCTCCAAGGCAAGAATATTGAAGTGGGTAGCCATTCCATTTTCAGGAGATCTTCCCAACCCAGGGATCAAACCCAGGTCTCCTGCATTGCAGGCAGATTCTTTACCTTCTGAGCCAACAACATCCATGATATGACAGAGGAAAAACTATGACCATACATATATATGGGTAATTTTAAAATGTTTTCCTCATAAAGCACAGAAGAGTTACATTGAACACAGTCATTGAATTTACAATTTTTGAATGTGAACTGACTTTAGCTAATTTTAATTGAAGAAAACATCTCTTTGGGGAATTGAGAGCTTGTTTATTTTTCCTTGCTGCATTATATTCCTATCAAGTGTGCACTTTCACTCCCCTGATACCATCTATTATTTGTATTCAGTTGTGTTAAGGATATAAATCATACAATTTACATCCCCATGGACTTTCATGGCTCATACTCATAAAAGCCAGCATCACTTCAAGTATTGTTGGAACATCCTCTCCTTTATCTGTGTGTATTCTTTTTCTTTCCTACATGAAATTTACAGACTTAAGGGGAGTAAAACAGATCCCTGAGCTCTTGTTTCTTCTTACTTGGTTTATTTTGTTCCGTATCACTCATTATACATTTCTCTTAATTAACAAGATGTATCCTTTAGGATTTTTTTTCTGTTTTCACTTTAGCATATTTCCATTAATTTCAGCAATTATATATAAAAGGCCATACTAAATAACAGATATTAGCTTCCTAAAAGGGGAAGAAAAAAACCAAAAATTTCTTTCCCTCTAAAATCTCATAAAATTTTATGGTATTCAAACTCATCCAGTGAAATAAACTCTGGAACTATATTTACTTTATAAACCAAGATAATGCAAAAGACAATAAACTTCTTGAGAGCATACTTCTTTTCTAAATTATACAATATCCTTGCAAACTTCTTGTGATAGAGCATAGCATCTCTGCTTCATTTCCTTTATAGACAATAAATATATTCTTTAGTCTCCCTGTGACTGATGACTTTCCTTATATTCACTGTTCTGAATTATACCTCAAGGTGATTTTCCCCATATAACACTATGCCTTCAAAGTTCTGTGAAATCAAGTTTCTTTAATCAAATGTGTTTGGAAAAGATTGTATACACTTGAACATTCATAGTGCACATTAGCATTCTGAGCACTTGATTCACATATTCATACCAATATGACCACCTGAATGCTTCTTTAGACAAGTGTTCTCACATTCAAAAATGTCCCACACTGACTTATGCTATCAAATGATATTCCAGAAAATGTCACCATCATTTAATCAATGAGCCGAAGCCAGCAATTTGATGTTATCCTTGATGTGTACCTAAATCTCACTGTGGCAGGTAGAATTCTAAAATATCCCAGATGACCCAGGCCCTTTTAAAATCTCCTTCCTGAGACTGTGGAAGGACCAGTTAGTATAATGAGATCCTAGTTCCATGATCATGTTATATTGTGTGGCCCAGTTGACTGTGAGAAAGGGAGACCATCCTCACTGAGCCAGATCTAATCAAATGAGTACTTTAAAAGGATAGGAACTTTGTGCCAAAAGTGATCTGAAATGTAGAGACCACTCCACAGGACTGTTTCAAAATATAGTTTCAAAATACAGTTGTTACTTGGCAAAGAATTCAAGCACCTTCTGGTTGCTAAGATCAGTCTTCAGCTGACAGGCAGTAAAATATGGGGCCTCAATTTTAGAACCCTGAGAAAAGTGTTTTGCCAACAATGTGAGTGAGCTTGGAAGTGCATTTTCCCTAGAAACTCCAAATAAGAACTAAGAAATCCCTGATTTCAGCCTTGTGATTCCCAAACAAAATTTCCAGCCACAACATGCTGGACTTCTGACTAACAGAACTGTGAGCAAGCAAATGGGTATTAGGTTGTCAAATTGGTAATTTGTTATGCAATAGAAAACTAGCATACTCAAACCCCAACACCACAAATTCCTGTTGATTCTATTCTGTACTTACAAACTTGTCTACTTTCCATCTCATTAACCACCATCCTAATCTAAGTCACCATCATTTCTCACCTAGACTTCAAATTTCCTGCTGACATATCCTCTGAACAGTCTATTCTTTACATAGAAACTAGGGAGTCTTTTTTAAAGACATAATTCTATTATTATCAAACCTCCTCTGCTTTAAAACCTACAATTACTTCTCATTACTCTCAAAGCACAATTTTTTCAACAGATGTAGAAAATAAACTTATGGTTACTGAGAAAGTCAACTCCTCTCAATTCCTTATGGCTTCTTGTAGCTCAGTCACTAAAACATCTACCTGCAGTGCAGGAGACCTGGGTTCAATCCCTGGGTCAGGAAAATCCCCTGGAGAAGGAAATGGCAACCCACTCCATTATCCTTGCCTGGAAAATCCCATGGACAGAGGAGCCTGGTGGCTGCAGTCCATGGGGTTGCAAACAGTCTGGCACTACTGAGCAACTAACACTTTGATAAGAAGTCGGGGCTTCCCTAGGAGGAGAGAGGGTCTGGGGCTCTCAAAGAGGAGATAGGCGTCTGGAATTCTCAAGGAGGAGGAAAGGACAAACATCTTTTTTTCTCTCTCTACATTCCTTAGTCTTAGTCACATAAAACGTTTTTTTCTTTAAGCCCAGAACTGATGATTAAACAAAAAACAACTCAGTTTAAACTCTGTACTAAGGATTATATAACAACAATGTATCCTGCTTGAGGACAGTTTCTCCTTCCTGACAACTTTATGACTAATCCTGTTATCTTAAAATGTATATTATGGAGTGGGTCTGGCAAGATCTTTCTATTGTTAGTTCTAATCCTGTCCTCTTAAAATGTAAATTGTGGGAGCGGGTCTGGCAAAATTTTTACAACCTTGAGACATTCTTTTGATTTATTGTAATAACTAATTTAAAAAGTGAAGGAAATGGAAACTCACACCAGTATTCTTGCCTGGAGAGTCCCATGGACAGAGGAGCCTGGTAGGTTCCCAGTCCATGGGATCTCAAGAGATGGACACGACTTAGTGACGAAACCACCACCAGTACCCCAGCTTAAACTAGCAGGGGGCACTCTCCGTGCCCCTTCTGATGTCTATGTCAGAAGCTTTCTCTGCCCCTTTTCATACTTTAATAAAACTCTGCTACACAAAAGCTCTTGAGTGATCAAGCCTGGTCCCTGGTCCCAAAGCTAAATCTTCTTCAGAGATCACAACTCTGACATCATTCACCATAAGTAATCATTGTTCAGTTCAGTTCAATTCAGTCGCTCAGTCATGTCTGACTCTTCGTGATCCCATGGACTGCAGCACGCCAAGCCTCCCTGTCCATCACCAACTCCTGAAGTTTACCTAAACTCATGTCCATTGAGTTGGTGATGCGATCCAACCATCTCATCCTCTGTCGTCCCCTTCTCCTCCTGCCTTCAATCTTTCCAGGCATCAGGGTCTTTTCAGATGAGTAATTTCCTCGTATCAGGTGGCCAAAGGATTGGAGTTTCAGCTTCAACATCAGTCCTTCCAATGAATATTCAGGATTGATTTCCTTTAGGATGGACTGGTTGGATCTCCTTGCTGTCCAAGGTACTTTCAAGAGTCTTCTCCAGCACCACAGTTCAAAAGTATCAATTCTTCAGCGCTTAGCTTTCTTTATAGTCCAACTCTCACATCCATACATGACTACTGGAAAAACCATAGCCTTGACTGGATGGACCTTTGTTGGCAAAGTAATGTCTCTGCTTTTTAATATGCTATCTAGGCTGGTCATAACTTTTCTTCCAAGGAGTAAGCGTCTTTTAATTTCATGGCTGCAATCACCATCTGAAATGATTTTGGAGTTCCCCCCACCAAAAAAAAAGTCTTTCACTGTTTCCACATCTATTTGCCATGAAGTGATGGGACTGAATGCCATGATCTTAGTTTTCTGAATGTTGAACATTAAGCCAACTTTTTCACTCTCCTCTTTCATTTTCTTCAAGAGGCTCTTTAGTTCTTCACTTTCTGCCATAAGGATGTGTCATCTGCATATCTGAGGTTATTGATATTTCTCCCAGCAGTCTTGATTCCATGTTGTGCTTCATCCAGCCCAGTGTTTCTCATGATGTACTCTGCATATAAGTTAAATAAGCAAGGTAACAATATACAGCCTTGACATACTCTTTTCCTATTTGGAACCAGTCTGTTGTTCCATGTCCTGTTCTAACTGTTGCTTCGTGACCTGCATACAGGTTTATCAAGAGGCAGGTCAGATGGGCTGGCCCATCTCTTTCAGAATTTTCCACAGTTTGTAGTGATCCCCACAGTCAAAGGCTTTGGCATAGTCAATAAAGCAGAAATAAATATTTTTCTGGAACTCTCTTGCTTTTTCTATGATCCAGGGGATGCTGACAATTTGATCTCTGGCTCCTCTGCCTTTTCTAGAACCAGCTTGAATATCTGGAAGTTCATGGTTCACTTACTTTTCAAGCCTAACTTGGAGAATTTTGAGCATTACTTTACTAGCGTGTGAGATGAGTTCAACTGTGTGGTAGTTTGAGCATTCTTTGGCAATGCCAAAGTTATCATTACCAAGGGGAAAAGAAAGGCAGGGGTAAATTGGGAAATTGGCATTGACATATACGCACACTATTTATAAAATAAATAACTAATAACGACCTTCTATATACCACAGGGAACTCTACTCATACTTTATAATGACTTATGTTGGAAAAGAATCTAATAAAGAGTGGATATATGTATGTGCATAACTGATTCCCTTTGCTGCACAGAAGAAACACGACATTGTAAATCAACTATGCTTCAATAAAATTTAAGGTAACAAAATCGTGAACTGAAACTGTGCCTATCTCTCCTACCATTACAGTGGTAATTTCTCTGTTTCAGAACGATGTTTCTTTCCATGTCCTATTCCCTTTCCTGGGGCACTCTGCTTTCTCCTTCAACCTCATGTCCCCCAACTAATGCTTGTGAATTATGTAGGAAAGAATCTAAAGTTACATTCTCTGGGAAATTTTCTTTACCCACAGGTCATTATAGTCCCTCTTTATATATCATAGCCTGGAGAAAGGATAGGCTACGCACTCCAATATTCTTGGGCTTCCCTCATGGCTAAGACAGCAAAGAATCTACCTGCAATGTGGGAGAACTGGGTTGGATCCCTGGGTTGGGAAGATCCCCCGGAGGAAGGCATGGCACCCCACTCCAGTATTCTTGCCTGGAGAATCCCCACGGACAGAGGAGCCTGGCGGGCTACAGTCCACAAGGTCGCAAAGAATCGATCATGACTGAGTGACGAAGTACAGCACAGCACATAGCCACATAGCATACTTGTCTACCATAGACTTTAACAGAATTGTTTTCATGGAACTCAGTACTGCTGTTACTCAATATACTGTCTTAGTTGATCTTTGAGTGAACCAATAACTTCAGAACTTCCAGAGTATTTTAACTGTCCCTTTTCTTCAATCCTTCCATTATATATTGCCAGAATGACCTTGCTAATGTGCAAATATTGAAATTTTCCTCTCTTTCTATATGCTGTTTAATACCTCCCCAAGGTACGGAACTTTTTAATGAAGAAAATATAGCATCAGGTGTAAAATGAGATTTTCCTGGACTAACTCTGCCTATTAATAACCAATAGTCAAGTTTATAATTTTACCCCAAGTAAAGTTTATTGACCTGTGGGAATTAAGCAGTCCACTTTTTTATTGTGAATACCAACTTATTTCCATTAGTTCTAGCCATCCTATTTTATGTGTACCCTATAGAATATCTTTTGTGTGGCTTCTTCTAGTCAGTTTGAAGTATTTTGGCTTTTGCACCTCAATAGATTGGAAATATTCTATTTCAATCTTGATTAGTGGTTATGCTAAACTTTTCACACCCATTTAATATTATATTTTCTATCAAAATCTACCATTAAACAGTCTTTGACTTCACATTAAACAAGATCAGAGTTTTCTTGGGCCTTTAAATTCCCCACTCCACACTCACACCTGTACACATCTGGGCATATACACGTACTCCTGTGGTAAAACTACCAAGATGTTAGTTGTTGATCATTGCCTTGTGTTGTTTTAATGTTATGCATCAATAGTAACTTAGATTAACCACAGATTGATTTTACAGTTCATTTGCTGTTGTTGTTGTTGTTCACCACACTTCCAAGAATACATCATCCTCAGTCTTTAATTCAGTTTTCATTTTATTGGTGTTCATACTTATGTAATTATATCAAGTAAGGCCTGAGAGTGGGTAAACTCTGGAAACATATCTATTTTTCCATTTCACCTGAATGCTAGTGTTTTCCTGGGCATGAGAAATGAGGTCCAATGTGATTTCTTGTTAGTGCCTTGATGATACAGCTTCATTGTGTTCTAACAACTAGTCTTAGTGATCAGACATCTGATGCCAAAACTGATTTTTATTTTTTGTAAGCAACCTGATTTTCCTTTCTGAAAACTATTAGTAATATCTCTTTTTGTTTGCTGTGGCCTAATGCTTCACTCACTTCTTCAGGACAATGTTCAACCTCCTTTTTCAAAAGTTGATGCCTTTTAATCTTTCTTCAGTTCTGGGAAATGTCTTTCATGATTTATTTGTTTCTTCTCTACCATTTTTATCCGTTACTCCCTTGTGAAACTCCTCCTAGAGTTATGTTGAAACTTTTAGAGATTTCCTCCACTTCTCTTAACTTTCAGGCCACACTGCCAACTTCTTTTAACTTGTTCTGGTTCAGTTTTCAATTAACAATTTACTCAGCATCTATAACTATTCTTTTAGCCCTTCTTTCAAACCCTGTTTTTAATTATCTTATTTTTTTTATCTCTAGGATCTCTAACTGTTCTTTTCTTGTAGACATACTATTTTAACATCTTCTATTCAGTGGGTTGTCTTGGGAATAGCCCTAGGTGTCTCTCTCTTTCACTGCTTTCTTCAAATAGTTCATGACACTGATTCATTTGATATCATTTTGAGAATATGCATTCCCCTTTTTGTGAATACTGATTTTGTTTACGGTAACATGTCTCCTGTGATAACGTAAACAAGTTGAATATTCTATTAGAAAATTGAGACAATAGCCTATCTTCTGTTATGGAGATGTCTTCCTTCCGGGACACTGATTGTCTGGGGCAGTGCCATCCAAATGCTCAAACTCCATGTTTCAGCTCATGAGAAAACAGTTCATCCTAACGATTGGGGCCTGGGTATGGGAGGGATCTTACTTCTGCTCTCCACATGAATATATACAGTTCAATATCTTTATCCTAGGACTATCATCTTTCTTCTAATATCACTGTCCTTGAGACATGAATGAACTGCACCTAAAGCCACAGAAATCCTTCTAAGTAGACATTCATTTATGAATTTAGGGCCATGATATCCTTCTTCAACCCATATATGACTATCTTCAAATGGTTTCAACATTTGTGGTCCAGAGACTTTCTTGCAATCTCACTAGGGATTTATTCTTCATAAAAGACATATGTTTTCTTTTTAAATCAAGGGACTTAGGTAGGTAGGAAGGTAGATATACATTCCCAGTGTATGCTGTTGATAATGATCTATCTCTTTAAAATGGGGGACATTTAGGCACATAATGAAGTTTTTATTCAAGGTCAAAATGTAAGAGAGTTGCCTAGGCCAACTGGAATATGAAACCCCTAGCTCCTCCTCCAATTTTCAGTCCTCGACCATAAGACTACTTTCAGATATATATCTCACTCTGCTCTTTTCTTGAAGGATCAGTTGTTGTCATTGTTCATTTGCTAAGTCGTGTCCAAGTCTTTGTGACCCCATGCACTGTAGCCCTGACAGGTTCCTCTGTCCATGGGATTTGCCAGGCAAGAATACAGGACTCGGTTACAATGAGCAATGTCTTTTGTTAAATGCCAAATGAGTAGATATAGGCTTCCTTTATAATTAAAAGCCATTGATATGATAATGTGATGTGAAAGCGGCCCAGTGACTCTTTGCGACCCTATAGACTGTAGTCCACCAAGTTCCTCTGTCCATGGAATTCTCCAGGCAGGAATACTGGAGGGGGTTGCCATTTCCTTCTCCAGGAGATCTTCCCAACCCAGGGACTGAACCCACACCTCCTACATTGCAGGCAGGTTCTTTACCATCTGAGCCACAAGGGAAGCTTCATAAAATAATAGTTACTGTCAAATATTTAGAGTTCTAGGGCATTCTGACAAAAACTCAGTGCCACACTGGAATATTGTTAAGTGAAGTGAAGTGAAGTCACTCAGTCATGCCCGACTCTTTGCGACCCCGTGGACTGTAGCCTACCAGGCTCCTCCGTCATCCTACAAGGCTCCTCCATCCATGGAATTCTCCAGGCAAGAATACTGGAGTGGGTTGCCATTTCCTTCTCCAGGGCATCTTCCCAACCCAGGGATCGAACCCGGGTCTACTGCATTGCAGGCAGATGATTTAACCTCTGAGCCACCAGGGAAGCCAAACTGTTAAGACGCCAAAGCAAATCAGTTCTTACCAGTAAACATCTTTTGTGATATTAACTGATAAATTCAATAGAAGAACAGAAATATAATATGTCATTAGCTGAACATTTTTATTATAACCTATAGGATATTTCATGAGGAATTTAACATGATAATTATTCTTTTCAACAAATTGGCAGTCTTCATCTTCAGGGTTCTTTAGCAAGAATAGTCATGGTTAAATAATGCCAAACACAAAGTTAGCCTAAATCACATATTCTTATTCATTCAAGTTTATCATTATGATTTTCCCTTCAGAAGCAGAATGAACAGAATTAAATCATTAATGGCAAGAGTAAGGGATAAAAGAATCTACACACAAGTATAAGTTTGTTAAATGCAAAGTACATACTAACAATGAGATTTTATTAAAGAGGTGGTTATAAAATATCCATGTAAAATACTATATAACACATTAGAAATTTATTCAAAAAGATCTTTCTAGTGAATGTAACAACTTAATATGTTTCCTTCAGGTATAAGTTTTTGAGGACTTTATTCAAATGTGAAACACATATTAAAGGAAGCATATGCCATATATGCTAAATATGAGAAGAGTACTTTATTTTAGAAAAAAAATAGAAATGATAGCAGCAATTGGTGACATTTACTAATATTTTATTAAGTACTAGATACTGGGATGGGGCCTTCTTATGTACTGTATCAATTAATTATCACAAGGTAAAGGTTCTGTTTATCTTCCATATTATAAGAGGCATAAACTGCAATTTCAGAGGTGAGGTAAATTTCCTAAAGTCAAAGAGCTTCGAGGTAGTTAAACTGTGACTTAAATAGCTACTGGATTATGAATAATTTGTTTGTCAACTTATTGCTAAACTAAGGTTACTATCTTTATTTTTCTTCACAGAAAGAGGTAACTAAGTCATCATCACCAGCATGATCATCACCATCATCCCCATCCCCATCACCGCCCTAGCACTCATAACAGTAAATTAATGCATAGCACCACCTGTTGGGCACCTGAAGAATAAGAGTACTGTTACCAGTGCTGACGGCTCTCAAGTTATGAAATTAGAGCAGGTATAGTTTGTCAGGATGTTTATAGCCTTGATTCATCCAAGATTGAAGTGTGTCTACAAAACTGACAAATTTCCGCGTAAACTGTCTCTAATATATTAAGCCAAATTTTCAAAGCCTGTGATGATTGATTTTAGTGTCAATTTGACTGGGCCACAAGATACTCAGATCAAAGGTTATGCTGAGTATGTCTGTAAGGGTTTCTTTGTTTTGTTTTGTTTTTAGATGAAATTAACTTTTGAACCAGTAGACTAAGTTAAGTAGATTGCCCTCCCCAGTGTGGGTAGTTCTCATTCAGTTAGTTGAAGGCGTGAATAGAAGGTAAAGTCTGACCATCTCCCGAATAAGAGCAAACTCCTCCCACCTGGCTGACTGCTTAGAGCTGCAACCTGTGTTTCTTTTGGAATTTAAACTCAAACTGAAACAGTAGTTCTTGGGCCTCAAATCTGCTTGCTTTTGCACCGGAATTTAAGCCATCTCAATCCTGGGTCTCCAACTTGTCCACTGCAGATCTTGGGACTTTCTCAGCTTCTACGATTGCTGAAACCATTTCCTTATAATAAATTTCTTTGTATGTGAGCGTGTGTATACATAGATGTCTGTGTTGTGGGGTAGGGGGAGGCATCTGTTTCTCTGAAGAACTCTGACTAATACAACACCCTTTCCTTTCCTTTATAACCATATTTCTTCAAATCAGAAATATATTTTGATGAAGGTTAAAAGACAAAGTTCTCAAATCCTTTTTTTTTTAAAGTAGGCACGATTAATCCTCCTTAATTGTTAAGCCATACCATGAGAGTGACATCTTTCAGAATTGCTGCAGCAAAATAAACAGAGCAAAGGCTGAGGAACTTGCTGTGTTAACCAATGAGGTCCCTTCAAGCATGACTTTATTAGAATAAATTACTCAATGTGATAGCCTCATCCCTAAAGATCTATGAATTATTGTGTGTTTTAATTGCATCTTGGTGCTTGAATACTTCCTTACCATTTTCCCTGTCATTTCACATTGCCTTCACCCCATTCCTTTCAAGAGCCTACAGGAGAGTTTTAAATCCTCATGACATAGTGTTGGTGTGCAGATCAACAGCATCAGAATCAAATAGGAACTGTTGAACAAACTCTCTAGAACCAAGATGGAGCTGCTCCTGTCAGGGGCTGCCACATCAGCAAACTGAAACTTAAATAACTTTCACGCCTTTATCAGTGTTCCACTTGACCAGAGATGCAGTATATCCAGTCAGCCAATCCCCAAACACCAAGCCAACTCTGGGCTCTATACTTACTTCCCTATTCTTTCTCACTCTAAACAAAGTTGATCTGTGGCCCCCAGGAAATCAGATATTTTCTATTGTCTCTTTCTTGTTCCTTATTCTTTATCCTATAAAAGCTTTCTGCCTTCTGCCCTGTTTTGCCATTCTCCCAAAGGACAATCTGTTTCATGAAGTGTTAAAGATTGTTTGTATCGCCTAAATTGTCTTCTTTAATTATTTTTAACAGAACTTATTAGACATGCAGTATCTTAGGCCCCACTCAAGATTTATCAATCAGAATCTGGATTATAACAAGGTCTGTAAGTGACTTACATACATATTAATATTTGAAAAGAATTGTCCTAGCCCCACTCAAACCTACTATGCTTGAGTGGAGGGAGTAAAGAGATTTATTGGCACTAATTAATATTTGCATTTTTATATTTTATAGAGCCCTTTTAGACCATGAACTCTGAAGGCAACCCAGTTTTCATGTTTCCTCCTCTGTTAAGTAGGAATCATAGTAGGACCTAGTTTATAGTATTTATTTTCTTTAAACTGGTTAATATTCTTAAAAGTTAGGAGAGTGTCTAATTTATGTGAGTATTAGGTATTTGCTATTATTTCATAGACATTCTTTATCTCACATAACTATGCACTGTTGGTATAACTTCAGTTATGCAAGCCTCTTCTTATTAGAGACTATCTCTACTATTCCAATAATTTTCAATCTCTCTTTTTTTTTTAACTTTTGCTTCACTGCCCTGGTTTTCTTCTTTTTGTCCTCTTCTCCCTCCCTCTTCCCTCCTTTTCCTTTCTTCCTATCATCATTTTGTAAAGCTAAGTGCCTATTTGCCCTGCCTCCCCTCCTGTTTACAAACATCCTTTCAGGTGTAAACCTCAGGGATACTTTAAAAGAGGTGTGCAAACATTTGCCTTTGATCTGTAATTCTGTTGTAAACCAAAGCTAGAGGCATGAGTGCTTCAGCATTACAAAAGGGAAAAAAAAAAAATCCATGGGTTAAATTTGTTATTTCTTTTAGGACAGGCCCTTTCCTTTGAAGAACCTTTGTAGAGATAAAACAAAAGCAGTAATGACCCAGGTTTTGTGTAGTCTCTCTTTATAAACTCTTACTAGCCTTGTGGCCAAGAACGAATTTCCTAATCTCCTTGAACATTAGTTTATTCATCTGTAGACTCTTATACAGTTATTGTAAATATTCTAAGAGACAATACATGTAAAGTACTCAGTGTAATTCCTTAGACGGGAAATTTTTTGAAAGGTTATCTCTCATCATCACCATCTTTATTATTATAAAAAAATGCTTATCAATTATGCAGTCAGAGATAAATTGCTCTCAAAAGTGCAAAGCCCAAATAAACAACACTGACTGATCTTAAACTGATCTTGAAACTGCTAAGATTTCCTCTGTGTTTTCCTCTTAAATTCTGGTACTCTCCTGAATCTTTCACTTAGAACTCTGCATCTGGCACACTTGAGAGTTTTTCACCTTATTTTCTGTCTCATTTTAGTCTTCTCTCTTGCTATGTATAACTTTCTCTTCTCATTGTAATTATTTCTTACCTTTAATCTGCTCTTCCTTCTCTCCACTCCATTCAATGCTTTTAGTCATTTTTGTATTTCAAGGAAACTAGGATTAATTTATTCACATATTTTTCTAGAAAAAAAGATAATTTTACAGGTGGACTTGGGTCACTGAATAATTTTGTATGTGTTATCTCTGCACTATCACATATAATTTTGATATTTTTTAGTAGCTTCCAAATGTTCATTAGGCAATTCATCTCCAGTCAAATGTGTCATTCATCACACCAGTGACTGAGAAGTTTCCATTGGTTCTTCAATTAGTACAAGTCATTTCTCTCAGTGCTAATGTGACTTAAATTTTATTTTACCCTTTCTGTATGATAACATAATGTAGAAGAGGTTAAATAAATCTATTTTGAGTATATTTGATAATCTCTCCAGTAAGTAATTTTAATTTTTGTCTTTATACATTTTCTAGCCATTTAGGTTTTTTAAAGTACTTATATTAGTAATATCAATAACCTCAGATATGCAGATGACACCACAGTTATGGCAGAAAGCGAAGAAGAACTAAAGAGCCTCTTGATGAAAGTGAAAGAAGAGAATGAAAAAGTTGGCTTAAAACTCAACATTCAGAAAACATTCAGAAAACTAAGATCATGGCATCTGGTCCCATCACTTCATGGCAAATAGATGGGGAAACAATGGGAACAGTGACAGACTTTATTTTAGGGGGCTCCAAAATCACTGCAAATGGTGATCACAAAATCATTGTAGCCATGAAATTAAAAGACACTTGCTCCTTGGAAGAAAATATATGACCAATCTAGACAGCATGTTAAAAAGCAGAGACATTACTTTGATGAAAAAGGTTCGTCTAGTCAAAGCTATGGTTTTTCCAGTAGTCATGCATGGATGTGAGAGTTGGACTATAAAGAAAGGTGAGAGCCAAAAAATTGATGCTTTTGAACTGTGGTGCTGGAGAAGACTCTTGAGAGTCCCTTGGACTGCAAGGAGATCCAACCAGTCAACGCTAAAGGAAATCAGTCCTGAATATTCATTGGAAGGACTTATGCTGAAGCTGAAACTCCAATATTTTGGCCACCTGATGCGAAGAACTGACTCATCTGAAAAGACCCTGATGCTGAGAAAGATTTAAGGTGGGAGGAGAAGGGAACGACAGAAGATGAGATGGTTGGATGGCATCACCGACTCAATGGACATGAGTTTGAGTAAACTCCAAGAGTTGGTGATGGCCTGACCTGCTGCAGTCCATGGGGTCGCAAAGAGTCGGACACAACTGAGCAACTGAACTGAACTGAAATATGTTAGGATAATCATTCTCAGTTGTGTTCAAGAAAATCTGGTCTTATCACTACGTAGATCAAATTCCTTTTTTTTCTCTTCTACTATGTAGTATGAAATCTTTTTCTAGATCTAGAGTTAAGTAAATGACAGATGAAGAGTCTATTTAAACACACAATTTTATCCTTTTAGCACTTATTTTTGTATTTTAATAATTATGGTGAAATTAAGTATTATTTCATGTTACTATAAAAATAAAATATATGAGCTGAATTTCTTTTAAATAGAAATTTTAAATGCTATCTTCAATTTTATTGATTCTCTATGAAAAAAAAGACTGTCATTTTCACAGTTTATTTTTTATTGCTAATAATTTCTTTGGAAATTGCAAAAGTAAGCCCAAACTTCCTCCAGGGCTGAATAATGTGAGCTAAGTAATATTGACATGTAGCAAAACATGCACAATAATACAAAAGAAGAATTATCCTTGGGTTTTGAAAATATCTGTGAGAAGTTCTTCCTTAAGCAATGAGATGTTTCTATGCATTTTTAGAGCAAATAGAAGATTCAAATGGGAAGAAATTTAATTTTTTTGCTATGTTGATTTTGGACTCTTGAATGGACTCTCGTGTCATTTCTCAGATGTAGCTGAAATCAAGAGTAGTCAGTTGACTTAATGAGTCAGTGCCTTATTCATAGGAAACCATAATTTAATACTACATCTCATATTTGTGTAACAATTTATTTAAAGTATTATAACAATAGTACTTAAAATAAAGTTTGAAATTTCTCTATTAAAAATTGCCTAGAATATCTAGAAACGATTATTACCTTGTAACTATCCTGTTTCTACTCTTGCTATTCTCCTAGGACATATCACTTTTCAGGTAACTCTGCTGTATAATCATGCAGCAAAAGTCTTGGTTATTTTTCTTTCTGCTATCTTTCTGAAGCAAAATGTCATGGTAAGTATAGAGGCCCCAACTTAGCAACACTTCCTGTAAATAAAGGAAATTGTGTCTCATCCCAAGTGCTTCAGAGCTCCTGTGAAGGCAATGGAAAATCTGAAGAGGAAATCTTTTGAAAATGGAATCATCAGCAGCTTTGGGTGGAGCCCTGAAATAAGGCCTTACCTTTCTATATTGATTCCTCAGTAGAGGAACCTAAGGTCAGATGTCAACTGGAATATTATAAAATGCTTCCCGTAGAAATACATTAGGTCTTCCATGTTATAATTAATTATTTAAATATATGTAGTCTCTGCCTTGTGTCTCCATGCACTAATTACACAAATTGGCAACAACAGATAAAAGTAAAGCATATTTTAATATTGTTTGAGGTTACAAAATTTATTTTTTAAATTCATTTTTAATTGAAGTATAGTTCAATTACAATGTTGTATGAATTAATGCTTTACAGCAAAGTTACTCAGTTACACATTCTTTTCCATTATGTATTATCTCAGTATATTGACTATAGCTCCCTATGCTATACGGTAGGACCTTGTTGCTTACCCCTTCTACACACACCAGTTTGCATCTGCTAATCCAGGATATTGAATATTGTTCCCTGTCCTATACAGTTGGACTTTGTTTATCCGTTCTATACATACCAGTTTGCATCTGCTAGTCCCAAATCCCAATCCAACTTTTTTTCACCCCACTTTCCCTTGTCAACTATCAGCCTATTCTCTATGTCTCTGATTCTATTTCTGTTTCATAGATAGGTTCATTTGTGTCATATTTTAGATTCCACATTTAAGTGATATCATATGGTATTTGTTTTTCTCTTTCTGACTTATTTCACTTACTATGATAATCTCTAGTTGCATCTACAAAATTTATTCTGGCATAAAATATTTAAGTGAGTTATTTCTCCATTTGTAGCCATGTCTCCCAAAGAAGAAAATAAAAACAAGCAAATTTATGTATTTCATTACTAATGTGATTGAACAAATAAATACAGTCTTGACAAACTAATAATAACAGATAAAATTGGCATTTAAAACTAAATTTAAAATATGTGATTTTCCTTAAATTTCTAATTGTGTAAATTTCTACCTATTTTACACAATATTTTAACTGTTTAACAGTGGTGAATATTCTATATAGCATCTCTGTTTTTAAATATACCATTTATGTCATGCTTAAGGATTTCATCACAGCTGCATTTATATAAATGAGATTTTACATATAACTCAGGACCATTTGATAGAAAAATATGTACATCTAATTATAAGTATTACAGTTGCCAAAGGAATACTGAATATAAATAATTTGGACTATCTGAAACTTAAAGTTCCTAGGGTAATTATTTAAAAGAGAAAATTTTCTTATATCAAATTGAAAAAAGGCAGTAGTAAGCCTTCAAGCAAATGTGGGGTAGGGGTCATTTTATGGGGAAAAAAAAAGTTTCTTCTTCATGTTACTGAAATCTATAATCAAACCAGATCGAAACAAGCAATGATAATGCAGCTTTCTCTAAGACACAGAGCTTGTTCTTTGACACCAAAATCTTAATTGTAATAGGTTAAGTTCACAGTCTAGATATTGACTATAGCAATACTTGAAGAGATTCTGTTACTCAGAATATTTGAAAACAACAAAAGGATTTGTTGAGATTATATCCAATTCTATGAAAAAAATTGTTCACAGATACATGTAGTTTAAAATTTATAATAATGTTCTAAACTATACAGCGATAACTTGGATTTCACGAGCAATTCTCTCTCTTCACTAAACCTAAAGTAGCAGCATTTGGTACAATTGATCATTCCTTTCTCCTCAGACTGTGTTGTTGGATCCTAAGACACCACACTCTTTTAGTTGTCCACATAGTTTACGAGCTTTTCCTCAATCCATTTTGTTGATTTTTCCTCATTTCTCTAACCTGTAAGTTTCAAAGGGCTTCACTTCTCATCCTCTGTACTTTCCTATCTACTTTCACTCCCTCAGTTCAGCTCAGTTGCTCAGTCGTGTCCGACTCTTTGCGACTCCATGGACTGCAGCACGCCAGGCCTCCCTGTCTATCACCAACTCCTGGAGTTTACTCAGACTCATGCCCATTGAGTCGGTGATGCCATCCAACCATCTCATCCTCTGTTGTCCCCTTCTCCTCCCGCTTTCAATCTTTCCCAACATCAGGGTGTTTTCCAGTGAGTCAGTTTTTCGCATCAGGTGGTCAAAATATTGGAGTTTCAGCTTCAGCATCAGTCCTTCCAATGAATATTCAGGACTGATTTCCTTCAGGATGGATTGATTGGATCTCCTTGCAGCCCAAGAGACTCTCAAGAGTTTTCTCCAGCACCACAGTTCAAAAGCATCAATTCTTTGGCGCTCAGCTTTCTTTATAGTCCAACTCTCACATCCATACACGACTACTGGAAAATCCATAGCTTTGACTAGACGGACTTTTGTCAGCAAAGTAATGTCTCTGCTTTTTAATATGCTGTCTAGATTGCTCATAACTTTTCTTCCAAGGAGCAAGCGTCTTTTAATTTCATGGCTGCGGTCACCATCTGAAGTGATTTTGGAGCCCCCCAAAATAAAGTCTGTCACTGTTGCCATTGTTTCCCCATCTATTTGCCATGAAGTGATGGGATCGGATTCCATGATCTTAGTTTTCTGAATGTTGAGTTTTAAACCAACTTTTTCACTCTCCTTTTTCACTTTCATCAAGAGGCTCTTTAGTTCTTCTTCACTTTCTGTCATAAGGGTGATGTCATCTGCTTTCACTCCCTAGGTAATCTTTTTTGGTCATATGGATTGAAATACCAGCTATACTGTAGCAGTTATCACATGTATACATCTGGTCCAGATCATGACTCTGAACTTGACTCCCACATTCAGATGCCCACTTGACACCTTCACTTACACGTTTAATAGGCACAACAAACTCAACTAGTCCAAAATTGAAATCCTAAGCTATCCTTAAAAAATTTTGTTTCTACCATCTTCTCCATGTAAAATATGGCAGCCTCTATCTTTCAGTTGCTTAAGCCATTAGAGATTGTGGTAATTCTTGACTTCTTCGTTTCCCTTTCACTTACTTCCAACCCATCGGTAAATCCTGTCTGCTTTACCTTCAAAACATACCTAGGATCCAACCACTTTTCACATCTCTGACCTGGATTATTTTAATAATTTTGTAATAGCCTCCCTAAATTCCCTTTGCCCTTACGATTTACCCAACGAAAGCATGTCAGTTCATGCCACTTCCTGCTCAATATCCTCCAGGGTTTCTGAACTTTTGAGTCTATCTGAAATGTCCTAAATTTTATTTTCCAGATTTCACTGTCATGGAGTCACATTTTTAGAGTAATGGCTCCATGTTTCAAAGATACTCTTGATATCTAATCAATTTCTTTAACAAAATAGAGCATTTTACTTTGTTGAAGAACAGTTTCTGATACATAGGTCTCTTTTTATAAATCAAGTTTCTTTTGTTGTTTTGTATAAATGTTTTTATGATATAAGGGTGGAATTTGGGATATGATTTTGAATCCTTGCATAGCCAAGGTACATTAAATTTCTACATTTATTGTGAAAGCATGTTAGTCTGTAGAGTCAAAAAGTAGTAGTAAGAAGAGACAAGTGAAACAGAGATAAAAGCATTCTGAAACCACTGAATATGTTATATTCAAGAGGTTTCATGTCTAACAGATTTTTTGTCTAGTAAGAAATAATTACGTTGGCTAGATAAGATGTACAGAGGATGCCACCTCTGTGCCTTTAAAGGTACAGTGTTGGGCCAGAAATCAAATTACTATTGACTCTCATGACCAACAAGGTAAGTGGTTATTTGTGAAACAAAAATGACCACTTCTTCTCTGTGAGGAGAAATGTCAAGATATATTCTAGATTTACTAGCATTCCTCAATTCAGAGGTTGAAACTTTGACACATAGCCAAGACATCACACAGATTAAAGTGCATTACAGAATGTTCAAATCGACACCAGAATGTCTGAAAAGCTGTCTCCATTCACTGTACCTGACTGAGGTTTTAGGCACCTAGAGTTCCAAGGGGCACTATAATTCGTACAAAGATATCATAGAAGGAGCAAGCATGAGAAAATGTCATGTTCGCTCTGAATTAGGTCAATAGTGAAAAAGATAAGATTCAGCAGGAGGAGAGGAATTAATTTAAAAATGTTCAGTGCAATTTGATCAATAGCAATAAATTCTCTAGCCTCTGGCCCTGAAAGCAAATAGACACATATGATAATTATGCAGGGCATAATTCAAGTTTCATTTCAGTTCAGTTCAGTCGCTCAGTCGTGTCCGACTCTTTGCAATCCCATGAATTGCAGTACGCCAGGCCTCCCTGTCCATCACCAACTCCCGGAGTCCACACAAACCCATGTCCATTGAGTTGGTGATGCCATCCAGCCATCTCATCCTCTGTCGTCCCCTTCTCCTCCTGTCCGCAATCCTTCCCAGCATTAGGGTCTTTTCCAATGAGTTAACTCTTCGCATGAGGTGGCCAAAGTATTGGAGTTTCAGCTTCAACATCAGTCTTTCCAATGAACAACCAGGATTGATCTCCTTTAGGATGGACTGGTTGGATCTTCTTGCAGCCCAAGGGACTCTCAAGAGTCTTCTCCAACACCACAGTTCAAAAGCATCAATTCTTCGGTGCTCAGCTTTCTTCACCATCCAACTCTCACATCCATACATGACCACTGGAAAAACCATAGCCTTGACTAGACAGAACTTTGTTGGCAAAGTAATGTCTCTGCTTTTCAATATGCTATCTAGGTTGGCCATAACCTTCCTTGCAAGGAGTAAGCGTCTTTTAATTTCATGGTGGCAATCACCATCAGCAGTAATTTTGGAGCCCAAAAAAATAAAGTCTGACACTGTTTCCACTGTTTCCCCATCTATTTCCCATGAAGTGATGGGACCAGATGCCAGTTCAAGTTTACTATGTAGAAAATTCCTTTGTTTTCTAATATCAAAAAGCCTTCCACAGCCAGGGTACACATTCTGGATTCTAAGTGTCCAGAGTATTTCTGGATCTGAATAGCTTCTCTCATTTTCTAGTATGATAGTGCTTGTCACAAAAAGCAGAAGCTTAGCATATGAGCATCTCAGAGTATTATGGAGTTCACTGTTTCGTTTTTCCTGAGATTTGAACCAGTGGGACATGTAAATAATGTGTAGTGAACCATGGCAACTACCTGAAATGTGTGCTCCATTTTTATTTCCTGGATCCTATTTTGTAAGTTATAGACTTCAAACTCCAAGTATTCATAATGAGCCTCAACTGGTCTGCCCAATTGCCTCAAAAAATATCTTCTGAATACAAGAAGAAATGGATGAATGTCTGAATGGATGAATGTATTAATGAATAGATAAATGAATGAAAGACATATCTGTCCTTAGTGTCCTCCCCACCTATGAGAAAGGTAGAGGCAGTAAATAAAATAAATATGATAAGTGGTACATTGGAGGTAATTCAAAAGTAGGATAGTGTCACAAGGAATAAAGATTTATTCTTTATGGGAAATTCAGTGAAGAAAGTTTTTATGGAGATGGAGAGAGGGAGTGATGTTTGAATTATTAGTCAACCCTGTTCACAAATGTTTTAGCTTATTTGCCATTCCCCTCAAAAAACTACTTCACTGTGCTTCACCAATACTTTATTTGAACACATCTAAAGCCTTCATTATTTTATTAAAATTATTGCTAAGTGACATTGTCTTCACTTATTCTTCATATTTAAAAAGGCCAAACATTCCTGATTATTACAGCTGTCCCAAGTCACTGAAAGCTGTCCTTACTGAGTACCAATAAAATGAGTGATGTTCAAAATTATTCCTTTTGAAAAATTAACATGCCTTTATGGAATGGATTTATGTGTCAATTTACATTTCCAATAATGCATTTAACCTCTATGACTGACTTCTGAGTTTAAGACTTAAGATACAGTTTACTCGAGATGTGGGAAATTTTTGCAACTTTTATCATTGTAATTATGTTTAAGTATAAACAGAAAATTAATTGGCATCCTGCCATATGCCCAACAGTATTCTAGAAAAGACAGTAATCATGTGCTAGAACTGCTTGACTTCAGAATGCAGAGAATGGGTATGCTATCTCTTGAGAAGCATAGCCCCTCACTTCAACAAGGGGAAGGCAAAATAATTCCTATAAATCAGAATTGTGAAAAATTACTAATAAAAAGGCTTAAGCCTCATAGTCAGAGGATCATTAAAGGAAACATTTCCAGTCTAGAAAGAAAGAAATACAAGCAGTGAGAAGGTTAAAAAGTGGAAGACCCACAGTTACAGAAAATGGGAGACCTCATCTATGCTGGATCTTCCCTGGTGGCTCAGATGGTAAAGAATCTGCCTACAAGGCAGGAGACCCAAGTTTGATCCCTATGGGAAGAAATGGCAACCCAGTCCAGTATTCTTGTCTGGAGAATCCCACGGTCAGAGGAGCGTGGTGGGCTACAGTCCATGGGGTTGCAAAGAGTTGGGCACAACTAAGCAGGTAACACTTTCACACTTCCATCTACTCTGAGATTTGCCAATGCCTACCTAAAGAGCTGTTAGCTATTTGACATGCTTCTTCACTTTTCTGAGCTTTGGCAGCAGAGTAAAATTGAACAATAATCTTTAGAAACTTGTATATATCTATAATTCCATGATTTCACAAATATACAATTTACACAAAATATGCAATTTTCACAATATACAATATACTTAGCAGATATTTTATTCAACCTTTAAGAAATACAACAGGGTATCTTCAATATTAAATGTACTGGGAGAAACCAGAGTTAGATTTTCAATATACTTAAGATGTGCAAAAATAAAATCACAAATCTAAAGATAAATTGCCTATTACATGTCAAATTTGGATTCTTGATTTGTAAAATTGGATTTTCCGCTAAAAAAGAAATATCTGCCTAGGAATCCAGAATACTTGCATTTAACAATCAAAACAGTGTGCCCCAGGTCATATGGGAAGCACACAGATCATTGGAAAATATCCATTTCCTTCTCTTTGTTCTTTTCTAAACTCATAATCAAAATATTTACATGTAACTAATAAGTATTTATGGGCCTTTATTTGGTCCCAGGACTGTTATTATACTTTATTTTCAGCTTTATACGGATGACCACATTTTATTCTCATAATCTTTTGAAAATTAGTATTATTCTTATTTTACAGAGGAGGAAAGTGAAGCATAAATAGGTTGAAAATCTTGCCTACAGTCATATAGAAAGGAAACAGCAGAATCAGAATTTGAACCAAGACAATTAGATTACATATATAGTTCCATCCTTTTTTTTTTTTTTTATAAATTTATTTATTTTAGTTGGGGGCTAATTACTTTACAATATTGTAATAGTTTTTGCCATACATTGACATGAATCAGCCATGGGTTTACATGTGTTCCCCTTCCTGGACCCCCGTCACACCTCCCTCCCCATCCCATCCCTCTGGGTCATCCCATTGCCCTGGCCCTGAGCCCTTGTCTCATGCATCGAACATGGAATGGTGTTCTGTTTCACATGTGATAATATACGTGTTTCAATGCTATTCTCCCAGAACGTCCCACCCTCACCTTCTCCCTCAGAGTCCATAAAATTGTTCTATGCATCTGTGTCTCTTATTCTGTCTCGCATATAGGGTTATCGTTACCATCTTTCAGATTCCATATATATGCATTAGTATACTGTATTGGTGTTTTTCTTTCTGGCTTACTTCACTCTGTATAATGGGCTCCAGTTTCATCCATCTCAGTAGCACCGATTCAAATGTATTTTTTTAAATGGCTGAGTAATATTCCATTGTGTATATGTACCACAGCTTCCTTATCCATTCGTCTGCTGATGGACATCTAGGTTGCTTCCATGTCCTGGCTATTGTAAACAGTGCTGAAAAAATGGGCCAAAAAATAGTTCCATCCTTTTAACATAAGGTTTCCCCAGCTAATGATTTTCTTTTTTGTCATTTACTACTTTTTTATATTCCTAGTAGACTATTTGTTACTACCTGCCTTGCATATTTTTAATTATGAATGTGTCTGTTCCTGCTACAATAGTTCCAATAGCAGCCAGGGCTTTATCTTATATATTTATAAGCCTGGCCTTACAAATCTTATACAAATTTGGGGTTTCCCAAATTTTTAGCATGGCATCTTGTTTACATTTTGTGTACCTTTTTCATATTTGTTCAGTAGTGTAATGACCTTATTGACTTTATAAAATCTCGATTCAGTCATTCCTCCAGTGTACATTGTGATTGATGCTTCTCACCTAAGATTTCTGTGTATTTTTGTCACGGAAAGCCTGTAAATACATTGCCTAGACCCCTTGCCAGATATGACTACCTGTCAGTCAATTGTCTACAGAGGCACTGACAGAATATTGAAAGGTAGGGAGAAGGCAGAAGCTGTTTTTCCAGCTCTGGCAGTGGCTCTAGCAGTGGCTACAGAGGAAGCAGAAATAGCAATAGCAGTCAAATACAATATGTATCCCAGGCTCCTGCACAGACTGTTCAGCTCCAGGAACAACAATCTCATTGGCAGAGAGATCATGAGCTATGGATAATAAAGTTTTCCCTGTTGTTTCTCCAGCTTCATGGAATAACATTATCCTGATGTTCCTAATTTTCACCTCTTTTTGTTTATCTTTCAAACTTCTAACATCTTAGTAGCCAACTTCTAGTATTAAGTTACTTCTGTTTTCATTGTTCTTACTGGATACTAACCTGATACACCTACAAAAGTATACTGACTAAATTTGAGGAAACCCTGATACTCCTGATTTCATTTAGGGAAAAATATGCCAATCTAAAACCACCTCTTAGATTAGGGTACGCTATAGATGACTAAACTCTGCTACTGTGTATGTGTGTGTGTGTATTTGGCTGTACTGGGTCTTAGTTGTGGCATGCAGAATGTTTAGTTGCAGCACATGAACTTTTAGTTGTGATGTGTGGGATCTAGTTCCCTGATGAGGGATCAAATCCAGGCCCTCTGCATTGGACTATGGGGTCTTAGCCGCTGGATCACCAGACAAGTTTTTCTTTTACTATATATTAATTTCTTTTAAAGCTCAAAGTGTTACTTCTTCTTGACATTATATCCAAATACAGAGACTTTCTCATAGTATGTTATTCTGTATATTAGCCACAGAATATGACTGGAGTTGAGATGAAATTCAGCTATCTATGCATTAGATACATGCATTCATTTATTCACTCATTCAACAAATGTTTATCACACTCCTATTAGATAACACACACTCTTCTAGACTCTAGGTACAAAGTGATGAGCAAGATAGCTAAATAGTTGTTTTCGTGGATCTGACCTTCTGTTTTATCAGAGGCAGATAACAAATTTATAAACAAAATCTTTTCTATAAATAATATGTAGGCCATATATATAATATCAGATAATTATATAGAATGATGCCTTATCAGGTTGAACAGAATACAACCTCTATTATGTGAAAATGGCATTTCATTTCTTTGGTCATTCTCCCCGAGACTCATAGCCATAGTCTAACTATGAGAAAAACATCAGATAAACTCAAGTTGAGAGACGTTCTACAAAATTTCTGACCAGCACTCCTCAAAACTGCAAGTTTATCAAAAAAACTAGGAAATTCAGTCTAGAAGATTCCAACTCTTATCACAGTTACTCCCTCAACATTATAAGGATAAAATTACTACTTAAGTAAGTTATTAAGTTATCGGAGAAGGCAATGGCACCCCACTCCAGTACTCTTGCCTGGAAAATCCCATGGATGGAGGAGCCTGGTAGGCTACAGTCCATGGGGTCGCGAAGAGTCAGACACGACTGAGCGACTTCACTTTCACTTTTCCCTTTCACGCACTGGAGAAGGAAATGGCAACCCACTCCAGTATTCTTGCCTGGAGAATCCCAGGGACGGCAGAGCCTGGTGGGCTGCCGTCTATGGGGTCGCACAGAGTCGGACACGACTGAAGCGACTCAGCAGCAGTAGCAGCAAGTTATTAATGTATTCATCCTTTTTTTTTATACATGTTATGTGCTGGACCAAACAAAAATGAATTGAATCAATTCTAAGACAATGTTTAACAATCAATCAAATGCTTTCAACATTTAAGTCCCTTGAATAGACACACATTTTCAAGCAGTGAACTCAATATCTGCAATTACTGCTTAATCCCAAAAGAACACTCTCTTTTATCAATTAAACTCATTACATTTGAATGTTCAGTTTCTTCTAGTGCACTATTTTACTCATTATATCCAAGTAATATGTTTGTAGATATAAGAACCATTAAATAACTTTCCTAAAATAAACCTTCTGGAGAAGTTTTACAAATGTATTTCTCAGGGGATAACTGAATCTTTATGAAGTATTTTTCACAATTTACCTGGGACAGGTGACCAGAAAAGACAACATAGAGGAAAGTGATATTCACACTGCAATGAATCTGCCGTGTAAAGAATAGGGGAAAGGAATTTCAAGCAGAAAAACAAGCTCAAAGACACAGGCTTAAGTTATATTGATTCCCTTTCAAAGTACTCTTCATAGATTTATTCAGTTATTTATTAATACCAGTATCTCACAATGTCCTAGACATGCATTATACCTTTGACATGTTTTTGCCTAAACATATTAGAATTATGCTCATGAAGCTGTAAGAGGCAAATTACAGAATCACAGAGCTACAAAGCCATGGGATCATGTAGTCTAATTTTCTCACTCTGTGAGTCAAGTGAGGACCAGAGGGTATAAGGGACTAGGGTTACATAGTATCTAGCTCACAGAATCAGATTATTTTATCCTCCCATAACAAAGTTCAAAATGGATCTACAGTAAACCCATGGCTGATTCATGTCAATGTATGGCAAAAACTATTACAATATTGTAAAGTAATTAGCCCCCAACTAAAATAAATAAATTTATTTAAAAAAAAAAGGTTCTCACTTTGACTTATTTAAAAGGCATTAGCCTAAAACAAATGTGTGGCAGGTTTTCACAATCAGTTTTATTTCCCAAATGGGTTTATTACCAGCGTGTAACCCCCAGAACTTTGACATTTAAAAGAGGATTAAAAATGCCATGTTTTTCTTCACTGGTAGAAAATCTAAAAAAGAAGAAATAAAGGTAACTGAAAGATAGAATTTGGTTAAGAGTGAAAGCAGAAATAAGTAGATCATTAAAACATAAAACTTTAATAAAGCTTAAACTAACACATAAACAGAGGCTAAAGTATTTTATGAATAAATCAGATTTTGTCATATGAACTAACATTTACTAAACAATCAGAGATTATTAAGAAATTTTTTTCTAAGGAACTGGAAAAAGAAATGGGGGGACTCTATTGGCTATGCCTGAATCAAGGAATAGTCTTAAACTATCTATCACAAACAAGCAGTATCAAAGAGGAAACACTTTGTAGGAATTACAGTAACACTGGAGGAGCCTCTGATCCCAGCGTACTTCCTACCATTGTCATGATTTACTGGTCAACTCCCCGATAAATCAAAGCTGCTCAAAATGTTACGATGAGACACACAACTTTTTGAACATAGTTACTGTGTAATTGTTTTCTCAGGCACATGTTTCATATGGATTACATTCTTACTGTTTTTTTTTTCCCCTAAAAGAGACTCACTTGAAAAGCAAAAAGAGAAAGACATTCCTTTAGTGCACATTTTAAATTATGTTTACTAGGGTGATGTACACAATTTATGTTTAACTCTTACAACACTGAACCACAGAGGGAGAGTAATTTGGTTCAGAATAACATGAGTAAGTAACTAAGGTTCATAGATAAGCACTGTTTGATAAAATCCTATAGAAAAAAAAATACTAATCAATGTTTATAAGTAATTCTTGGAGGATTGTCTTTTTGACTCCTATCTCCCTACTTCCTCTTCTCCTTAAATCTTCCCTGACTCCTGTTTGACTTTCATTTTCATTAACATATCACATTTGCTATTAAAAATAAATTAAAAACCTAGTCTCTTCTGACCCAAAACTAATATACTTGCTGTCACTTTTCTTTAGACTTACTGTAAACTTCATTTTAATGAATCTTGGTTTCCAGCCAAACATCCTTGACATTGCTCTTCAGATATCCTATTCATCAACTTTCACAGTATGGTTATCAGCTGCACCTCTAACCCATACCCCTACACATACACAATGAGGCTCCATGCTAAATTTTCTACTCTTCTAGGTTCCATATCTGTACAATGAAAAATTTGGGAATAATAGATAGAAATCTCCATGTAATTTAGCCAAGATTGGGCTTCCCTTGTGGTTCAGCTGGTAAAGAATCTTCCTGTAATGTGGGAAACCTGGGTTCAATCCCTGGGTTGGGAAGATTCTCTGGAGAAGGGAAAGGCTGTCCACTCCAGTATTCTGGCCTAGAGAATTCCATGGACTGTATGGGTTCACAGAGTCAGAAATGACTGAGTGACTTTCATTTTCCTTTCATATCATTTTGTGGAAAAACTTTGTCCTTTTTGATCTAATAAACCAAGTAAATGTCCTATTCTGTATTCACATGGTTTTGGAAAAATGCAGACCAATGCAAATCTTACAAACAAAGCATTCATTGTTTCTCATGGAGTTTACTAGAAATTTAGATCAGGAGAATTTATAGCCATCTTCAACAAGAGTTTTCCATTTCCATTCCATTCCATTTGGAAATTTCCATTTCCAAACCCATATTAAATTTATCCAATAAAAGAAATAAGTCTGGCAATTATGCTAATCCTATAACTTTCATCAAGACCCAGCTATTGTGAAAATAAGATTATTCTTAAAGGAAGAAAGAGAAGAATAAACAAAGGAGAAAGAAGGGAAGGGAATGGGAGAGGGAGGGAGGGGAGGAGGAAGATAACTATGAGAGTCTTTGCCAATAATAAGAAGGAGCACCTTGTGAAAATGGTCCCATAGATGTTTGTAGAGTAGTAAGTCTTCAAAAAATTACAGACTTAGATATACATGAGATGTTTCCTGTTGGAGGTTGAAATATTACTTGAATAACTTTTCAGATGTATTTGGCTAAATGGTAGGATTAATTTACTCATTTTAGGTGTTTTTCTTTAAGGTATTGCTGTATAGTTGATTTGACATAATCAGAATCAATTAGAGTCTGCAGGTGGTCACTATTTTGGTTCTTCATATTTGCCATTTTAAAATGCACTATTTAATAGAGCTGGTAGCTTTGTTCACAAAAATTCTTTAGACAATTTCTATCCAAGTCATTTACATCCCCTCAATTTGATTTATGTTTAATTTCTACCTAAAGAAACTTAGCAGTCCTAAATATTATTTGGCTCAGTAAAATAAATGAATCAGTAAACAAATCTGGCTCCACTTCATGAATTCTGACTTATGAGATTTTATAAACTTAGTCTCATAAAGTGGGAAACATGAACAAAAAACTGTGTATCATGGTGAATTTATGAAAAGGCAAGTGAATTAGAAACACAGACCCCAAAATAATATTGTGAACAAAATCCAATCATATAGTCTTGCTTTCCAATAGCAAAATGGAATGTCTGATCTGTTTTGAGGTTCACTGAAAAATTAATAAGGCACCAGCCTTATGTGCTTGTACAGACAAATCAAATCTAACCTCTCATTTGTTGTTCTGAATCTCAGTTTTCAAATTATTACATATCTATGTCTTTAAAATGAGATTTAAATGCCTTTAAACCTCATCTTAAAATGTCTTTAAAATGTCATTTTAAAGAGATTACATTTTTTAAATTATTTTAAAATGGCTGTAAATTTATAGAAATATTGCAGTAGCCCAAAGAATTCCCATTTACAATCACACAATCCCCCAATGATCAACATTTAAAATGCTTTATTTTCTCTCTTTCTGCCCATTTTTATATGCTTATTATAATATAAAATGGTATACAATTACATATTACATATTATTTTCAGAAATTATGAAATTATATATAATTATATATTTATATATAATTTTTATAAACCACTGGAGTATAAGTTGCAGACTTGATGCTTTATTCAGTTCAGTTCAGTCACTCAATCATGTCTGACTCTTTGTGACCCCATGAATTGCAGCATGCCAGGCCTCCCTGTCCATCACCAACTCCCAGAGTTTACCCAAACCCATGTCCATCGAGTCAGTGATGCCATCCAACCATCTCATCATCTGTCGTCCCCTTCTCCTCCTGTCCGCAATCCTTCCCAGCATCAGGGTCTTTTCCAATGAGTCAACCCTTCGCATGAGGTGGCCAAAGTATTGGAGTTTCAGCTTCAACATCAGTCCTTCCAATGAACACCCAGGATTGATCTCCTTTAGGATGGACTGGTTGGATCTTCTTGCAGCCCAAGGGACTCTCAAGAGTCTTCTCCAACACCACAGTTCAAAAGCATCAATTCTTCAGCACTCAGCTTTCTTCACCATCCAACTCTCACATCCATACATGACCACTGGAAAAACCATGACCTTGACTAGATGGACCTTTGTTGGCAGAGTAATGGCTCTGCTTTTAAAATGCTTTCTAGGTTGGTCATAACCTTCCTTCCAAGGAGTAAGCGTCTTTTAATTTCATGGCTGCAGTCACCATCAGCAGTGATTTTGGAGCCCAAAAAAATAAAGTCTGACACTGTTTCCACTGTTTCCCCATCTATTTCCCATGAAGTGATGGGACCAGATGCCATGATCTTAG
This sequence comes from Giraffa tippelskirchi, assembly GCF_054371585.1. Lineage (NCBI taxonomy): Eukaryota > Metazoa > Chordata > Mammalia > Artiodactyla > Giraffidae > Giraffa > Giraffa tippelskirchi. Next base: position 72,032,383 of record NC_137277.1, read on the forward strand.
TTTTCTCAACGTTGAGCTTTAAGCCAACTTTTTCACACTCCTCTTTCACCTTCATCAAGAGGTTCCTTAGTTCTTCTTCACTTTCTGCCATAAGGGGGCTGTCATCCGCATATCTGAAGTTATTGATAATTCTCCCGGCAATCTTGATTCCAGCTTGTGTTTCTTCCAGCTCAGCGTTTCTCATGATGTACTCGGCATATAAGTTAAATAAGCAGGGTGACAGTAGACAGCCTTGACGTACTCCTTTTCCTATTTGGAACCAGTCTGTTGTTCCATGTCCAGTTCTAACTGTTGCTTCCTGACCTGCATGCAGGTTTCTCAAGAGACAGGTCAGATGGGCTGGTATTCCCATCTCTTTCAGAATTTTCCGCAGTTTATTGTGATCCACACAGTCAAAGGCTTTGGCATAGTCAATAAAGCAGAAATATATGTTTTTCTGGAACTCTCTTGCTTTTTCGGTGATCCACCGGATGTTGGCAATTTGATCTCTGGTTCCTCTGCCTTTTCTAAAACCAGCTTGAACATCTGGAAGTTCATGGTTCACGTATTGCTGAAGCCTGGCTTGGAGAATTTTGAGCATTACTTTGCTAGCGTGTGAGATGAGTGCAATTGTGCGATAGTTTGAGCATTCTTTGGCATTGCCTTTCTTTGGGATAGGATGCTTTATTACTGCTAAATATTCCAGTATGAGAATGGATAGAAGATTTGAATAGATATTTTTCTAAAGAGGCACAGATGTCCAATAGGTTCATGAAAAGATATTCAACATCGCTAATCATCAGAGTATTGGAAAAAAAGAGAACCCTTGCCCACTGTTGGTGAGAATGTAAATTGGTGCAGTCACTACAGAAAGCAGCAGAGGTTTCTCAAAAACTTAAAAATAGAATTACTCTATAATCCAGCAATTCATTTCTGTATTCTCAAAGAATACAAAAACAGTAAAACAAAAAATGTCTGCATCCCCATGTTGCAAAGAACTGACTAATTGGAAAAGACCCTGATGCTGGGAAGGATTGAAAGCAGGAGGAGAAGGGGATGACAGAGGATGAGATGGTTGGATGACATCACCAACTTGATGGACATGAGTTTGAGCAAGCTCTGGAGTTGGTGATGGACAGGGAAGCCTGGAATGAAGCAGTCCATGGACTCATAAAGAGTCGGACATGACTAAGCAACTGAACTGAATTGAACTGAAGTTCATTGCAGCATTATTTGCAATAGTCGAGACTTGGAAGCAACCTAAATGCCCAACAACAGATGTGTGAAAGTCATTCAGTCTTGTCCGACTCTTTGCAACAACATGGACTATACAGTCCATGGAACTCTCCAGGCCAGATTACTGGAGTGGGCAGTGTTTCCCTTCTCCAGGGGATCTTCCCAACCCAGGGGTCAAACTCAGATCTCCCACATTGCAGGCAGATTCCTTACCAGCTGAACCACAAGGGAAGCCAGGGGATCTTCCTGATCCACGGATCAAACACAGGTCTCCTGCATTGTAGGTGGATCCTTACCCACCAAGCCATCAGGGAAGCCCTCCAACAACAGATGAATGGAAAAAAAGATTTAATTTACATATTATATATATATATATATATATAGTTTTTATATAAAGACGTTTCAAAAAAAAATCTACTTCTGCTTCAAAGTCTTTAACGGTATGGATCACAAAAAACAATGGAAAATTCTTAAAGAGATGGGAATACCAGATCATCTTACCTGCCTCCTCAGAAACCTGTATGCAGGTCAAGAAACAACAGTTAGAAAAGAGCATGGAACAATGGACTGGTTCCAAATTGGGAAAGGAGTACATCAAGGCTGTATATTGTCACCCTGTTTATTTAACTACTATGCAGAGTACATCATATGAAATGCCAGGCTGGATGATGTACAAGCTGGAATCAAGATTGTAGCAACATATATATTGTTGTTGTCCAGTCAATCAGTCGTCTCCAACTCTGCCACCCCATGGACTGCAGCACGGCAGATATCCCTGTTCTTCAACATTTCCCAGAGCTTGCTCAAACTCATGTCTTTTGACTAAGTGATGCCATCCAACCATCTCATCCTCTATCATCCCCTTCTCCTCCTGCCTTCAATCTTTTCCAGCATCAGGGTCTTTTCTAATGAGTCAGCTCTTGACATCAGTTGGCCAAACTATTGGAGCTTCAGCTTCAGTATCAGTTCTTCCAATGAACATTCAGGACTGATTTCCTTTAGAATTGACTGGTTTGATCTTGCTGTCCAAGGGACTCTCAAGAGACTTCTCCAACACCACAGTTCAAAAGCATCAAGTCTTTGGCACTCAGCCTTCTTTATGGTCCAACTCTCACATCCATACATGACTATTGGAAAAACCATAGCTTTGATTAGATGGACCTATCAACAGAGTAATGTCTCTGCTTTTTTTTTTTTTTTTATAAATTTATTTATTTTAGTTGGGGGCTAATTACTTTACAATATTGTAATAGTTTTTGCCATACATTGACATGAATCAGCCATGGGTTTACATGTGTTCGTTTACATGTGTTCCCCTTCCTGGACCCCCCACCCACCTCCTTCCCCATCCCATCCCTCTGGGTCATCCCATTGCCCTGGCCCTGAGCCCTTGTCTCATGCATCGAACATGGAATGGTGTTCTGTTTCACATATGATAATATACATGTTTCAGTGCTATTCTCCCAGAACGTCTCACCCTCACCTTCTCCCTCAGAGTCCATAAAATTGTTCTATGCATCTGTGTCTGCTTTTTAATATTCTGTCTAGGTTTGCCATAGCTTTTCTTTCAAGGAGGAAGTGTCTTTTAATTTCATGGCTGCAGTCACCATCTGCAGTGATTTTGGAGCTCAAGAATATAAAGTCAGTCACTGTTTCCACTGTTTCTCCATCTATTTGCCATGAAGTAATGGGACTGGATGCCATGATCTTTGTTTTTTGAATGTTGAGCTTTAAGCCAACTTTTTTACTCTCCTCTTTCACTTTCATCAAGAGGCTCTTTACTTCCTCTTCACTTTCTGCCATAAGTGTGGTGTCATCTGCATATCTGAGGTTTTTGACATTTCTCCCAGCAATCTTGATTCCATCTTGTAATTCACCAGCCTGGCATTTCTCATGATGTCTTATGTGTATAAGTTAAATAAGCAGGCTGACAATATACAGCCTTGATGTATTCCTTTCTCAATTTGGAACCAGTCCGTTGTGCCATGTAAGGTCCTAACTGTTGCTTCTTGACCTACATACAGCTCTCTGAGAAGGCAGGTAAGGTGATCTGGTATTCCCATCTCTTTAAGAATTTTCCGCAGTTTTTTGTGATCCACACAGTCAAATAATTAGTGTAGTCAATGAAGCAGAAGTGGATATTTTTCTGGAATTCTCTTGCTTTTTCTATGAGCCAGCAGATTTTGGCAACTTAATCTCTGATTTCTCTGCCTTTTCTAAATCCAGCTTGAACATCTGGAAGTTTTCAATTCATGAATTCCTGAAGCCTAGCTTGGAGAATTTTGAGCATTACTTTGCTAGCATGTGGAGTGCAGCTGTATATAATGGAATATTACCCAGCCATAAAAAGAATGACATTTTGCCATTTGCAACAACATAAATGGACCTGGAGGGTACTGTTCTTAGTGAAGTAAGTAAGATAGAAAAAGACAAATACTGTAGGCAGACCACTTATATGTAGAATCTAAAAATATAAAAAACAAGCAAAAAAACTGCTGAGCTCATAGATATTGAGAAAACATTGGTTGTTACTATAGGTGGGGATTGAGGAATGAGTAAAAGGTGAAGGAGTTTGAAAGGTACACACTTTCAGTTATAAAATAAGTCATGGTGATGTAATATAGAGCAGGGTGAATATCATTAACAATACTACATTGTATTTGAAAGTTTTTAAAAGAGTAAATCTTAAAAGCTCTCATCACAGGAAGAAAAGGGGTTCTTTTTTTTAGCTGTGTATGGTGGCCAGTAGTAATTAGATTTATTGTGATGATCATTTGTAATATATACAAATATAAAATTATGTTATTATGCCACTGTAACAAATCTAATGTCCTATGTAAATCATACCTCAATTTTTAAAAATGAAGAGTTCAGTATGTATTTCTTAAAATAGAAGGATACTTTCTTACATAACCAAAGTACATCAAAATCAGAAAACCAAGATTGATACAATACCAACATTAATCCACAAGTTTAGTCAAATTTTGGAAATAGTTCCAATAATATTCTCCATAGTGAAAAAAGGGAGTGGATTCTAAACACCTACACTTCATGGGCTTCCCAGGTAGCGCTAGAGGTAAAGAACCTGCCTGACAGTGCAGGAGATGTGAAAGACCCAAGTTCGATCCCTGGGTAGGGAAGATCCTCTGGAGGAGGGCATGGCTACCCACTCCAGTACCCTTGCCTGGAGAAGCCCATGGACAGAGGAACCTGGTGGGCTACAGCCCAGGTGGTTGCAAAGAGTCAGACATGACTGAAGAGACTTAGCACACGCACACGCACAGTTCATGACCCAGTACACAATGGTAATAATAATTATATTATTATATAATAATTACAATAATAATTATTATATAATAATAATAATGATAATAATAATAAGAAGAGGTGGCAAGAATACATGGAAGAACTGTACAAAAAAGATCTTCACGACCCAGATAATTACGATGGTGTGATCACTCACCTACAGCCAGACATCCTGGAATGTGAAGTCAAGTGGGCCTTAAAAGGCATCACTATGAACAAAGCTAGTGGAGGTGATGGAATTCCAGTTGAGCTATTTCAAATACTCAAAGGTGATCTGTGAAAGTGCTTCACTCAATATGCCAGCAAATTTGGAAAACTCAGCAGTGGCCACAGGACTGGAAAAGGTCAGTTTTTGTTCCAATCCCAAAGAAAGGCAATGCCAAAGAATGCTCAAACTACCGCACAATTGCACTCATCTCACATGCTAGTTAAGTAATGCTTAAAATTCTCCAAGCCAGGCTTCAGCAATACGTGAACCATGAACTTCCAGATGTTCAAGCTGGTTTTAGAAAAGGCAGAGGAACCAGAGATCAAATTGCCAATATCCACTGGATCATCGAAAAAGCAAGAGACTTCCAGAAAAACATCTATTTCTGCTTTACTGCCTATGCCAAAGCCTTTGACTGTGTGGATCACAATAAACTGTGGAAAATTCTGAAAGAGATGGGAATACCAGCCCATCTGACCTGTCTCTTGAGAAACCTGTATGAAGGTCAGTAAGCAACAGTTAGAACTGGACATGGAACAACAGACTGGTTCCAAATAGGAAAAGGAGTACGTCAAGGCTGTCTATTGTCACCCTGCTTATTTAACTTATATGCAGAGCACATCATGAGAAAGGCTGGGCTGGAAGAAACACAAGCTGGAATCAAGATTGCCGGGAGAAATATCAATAACCTTAGATATGCGGATGACACCACCCTTATGGCAGAAAGTGAAGAAGAACTAAAGAGCCTCTTGATGAAGGTGAAAGAGGAGTGTGAAAAAGTTGGCTTAAAGCTCAACGTTGAGAAAACTAAGATCATGGCATCTGGTCCCATCACTTCATGGGAAATAGATGGGGAAACAGTGGAAACAGTGTCAGACTTTATTTTTTTGGGCTCCAAAATCACTGCTGATGGTGACTGCAGCCATGAAATTAAAAGACGCTTACTCCTTGGAAGGAAGGTTATGGGCAACCTAGATAGCATGTTTAAAAGCAGAGACATTACTTTGCCAACAAAAGTCCGTCTAGTCAAGGCTATGGTTTTTCCAGTGGTCATGTATGGATGTGAGTGTTGGACGGTGAAGAAAGCTGAACGTCGCAGAATTGATGATTTTGAACTGTGGTGCTGGAGAAGACTCTTGAGAGTCCCTTGGACTGCAAGGAGATCCAATTAATCCATCCCGAAAGAAATCAATCCTGGGTGTTCATTGGAAGGACTGAGGTTGAAGCTGAAACTCCAATACTTTGGCTACCTCATGCGAAGAGTTTACTCATTGGAAAAGACCCTAATGCTGGGTAGGATTGGGGGCAGGAGGAGAAGGGGACGACAGAGGATGAGATGGTTGGATGGCATCACCAACTCGATGGACATGGGTTTGGGTAGACTCCGGGAGTTGGTGATGGACAGGGAGGCCTGGCGTGCTGCAGTTCATGGGGTCGCAAAGAGTCAGACACGACTGAGCGACTGAACTGACACAATGATATGTGCACCCTTCAATCTGTACGTTTTTCTACATTCCTTGTATCTTATAACCTTAAAGTTTTTTAAGTGTATAGGTCAGTTGTTTTGTAGAACTTCGGGTTTGTTGCCTATTTACTTTTATTGCCTCTTTACTGCACAAGTGGCACTGTGATCCTCTATCGGTATTAGCCTTTCTCTTAGAAGAGGCCCCCTGGAAAAAGAGGCTCACTGGTAACCCAGAGGAATGACCAAAGAATTTAAGGAAGAGTTTAGATTTATTTTTATTCCAGATTCTTCATTCAAGAATGACCTTGAATCCTCCAAACCACTGACATCCCCTCCACCCCCCACCAGTTTTAGTGTTATAGCAGCCCCTTGTATCTTTATTAAGCTACATCCCTCTCTCTTGCATGCAAGTGTCTTACAAAAGTCATTGTTATGTACAGGGGAAAAAAAAAGATAATCATCATTATATACATATAATGAGCCAAAATGATGACTTACAGAAATCCAGTCTATAGCTGACAGAAGATAGAGAAATTTGAAATAGTCCTGGGGCAAGACTATAAATTTATTTAAAATTTTTTCCAGCTTTGTTGAGGTATAGCTGACAAATAAAATTTGTACATATTTAAGATGTACAACATGATTGATTGACATATATATACATTGTGAAATGATTACCACAATCAACTTAATTCACATATGTATTTTTCCCCCTTCATTGTGGTAAGAACACTTGATCTACTCTCAGCAAATTTCAATGACAAAATACAGTATTATTAACCATAATTACCTTACTACTAGATACACAGGACTTACTCATCTTACAGCTGAAAGTTTGTACCCTTTTGGTAAACATCTTCCCATTTTCCCCACTACCCAGCCCCTAGTAACCACTATTATACTCTCTAGTTCTATGAGTTTGACTTATTTAGATTCCATATATACCACATTTTACTTATGAACTCATACAACAAAGGACATCTATATTTTGACTATTAAAAATAATGCTGCAATGCATATGGGAGTACAAATATCTCTTTGAGATACTGATTTCATTTTCTTTGGATATATGACCAGTATTGATATTGCTAGATCATTTGGTAGTTCTTCTTCTTTTTTTGAGGAAGTTCTGTACTGTTTTCCAAATTGGCTATACCAATTTCATTCCCTTCAATAATGTACCATTGTTCCTTTTTCCCCCATACTCTCAGCAACACTTGTAATATCTTGTCTTTTTGAGAAAAGCCATTCCATTGAGTTTGAGGTGATATCTAATTATGGTTTGATTTACATTTTCTGTTGTTGAGCACATTTTCATATGTAACTGCTGGCCATTCATTTTTCCCTTCTTTGGAAAAATGTCTACTTGGTTCTTCTGTCCATTTTTTAATTTGGTTATTTGCTTTTTTTGCTATTAGTTGTGTAAGTTCCTTACATATTTTGGATATTAATCCCTTATGAGGTATATGGTTGGTAGATATTTTCTCTTATTTAATAGGCTGTGTTTTCATTTTCTTGATTGTTTCTTTTGCTGAGCAGAAGCTTTCAGTTTATGGAAGTTCAACTTGTTTATTTTTGCTTTTTTTGCTTTTGCTTTTGGTGTCATACCCAAAAAATCATTGCCAAGATGAATGTCAAAGGGTTTTATCTCTATGTTTTCATATAAGTGCTCACAGATTCAAGTCTTACATTTAAGTTTTTAATCAATTTTGAATTTATTTTTGTATATGATATGTGTCCAATTTCCTTCTTTTGCATGTGGATATTCACTTTTCCCAGCACCATTTATTGAATGCCCTGTTGTGCATTGTTGGCATCCTTGTCATAGATTAATTGACCATATATGCGTGTGTTAATTTCTAGGCTCTTTCTTCTATTCCATTCTTCTATGTGTCTAGTTTATACTTTGACCATATTGTTTTTATTGTTATAGCTTTGTAATAAAGTTTGAAATCAGGAAGTGTGATACCTTTTGCTTTGTTCTTTCTCAAGATTGTTTTAGTTATTGGGTTTTTGTGGTTCCACATAAATTTTAGGATTTTTTTTTATTTTTGTGAAAAATGTCATTGGAATTTTAGGGATTGCATTAAACATATAGAATGCTTTGTGTAATATGAACATTTTCACAATATTAATTTGTTCAATCCAAAGACACGAGGCATCTTTCCATTTGTCTTTGTCAATTTCTTTCATCAGTGTCTTAGTTTTCAAGGATAAATGTATTCTTCCTCCCATGCACTGATTTCCACCAATCACTCTCTGCCTCAACAGGCTTCTCATTCCATAGTTGTTATTTATACTTCCTCTGAGTGCCTCCCTGGTGGCTCAGATGGTAAAGAATCTGCCTGCAATGCAGGAGACCTAGGTTTGATCCCTGAATCAGGAAGATCCCCTGGAGAAGGGAAAGGCTACCCACTCTAGTATTCTTGTCTGGAGAATTCCATGGACAGGGAAGCCTGGGGGTCTATGGTCCATGAGGTCACAAAGAGTCACCACTGAGCAACTAACACTCACTCATACTTCCTCTGAACCTTTTCAGTACTGAGATATTATATTTGTAGTACATTTCATACACTGTTACCCCTATTTTCTGTTCAAAGCCAGTGAAACCTAACACTTTTAGCACTATATCATGCCTGATAAGTATTCCATCTACTACCAGTATTAGGTCCTCATTGCCAACTGACCAACTAGTGACCCAGCTACAAAATTCCCATTTAGTATATGTCTCCAACACTACTCTTGATACCATCTACCATAGCTCAAGTTCCTAGAAAACAGACTGAGAAAAATTTATGTGAAAATGGTATATTCGGGAGTACTCTCAAGAATCACATCTTTAAGGTATGAGGAAAGGGGAATTTGTGTAAGAGAGAAATTGAACTGCAATGCAGTTGCAACAGAGATGTTGGGTATACCTAAGGGAAGCTCTGAAGTTAGGGTGGCCCTTCAGAAAAGTCCCAAATGGAAACAAGATTGCTAGGTCTTCATAGCCTCTTAGTATGAACTGCCTCTGGGGAGGCAGTCATCTTCGACCCAGGGTGATTGCCTAGGAGCAATACAGCTATTATCCATGAGCAATCAATACTCCTAGAAGCTGGAAGAATGAGTGTCTCAATGAATGAGAGAATCTGGTGGCATACTACACATAACACTACAGTTCATTCATTTTGTTAAGTGCCCCATTTTGTGAAAACATTATTATTTTTAAAATTAATTTTGTCAGTGGACATTTGGTTTGCTTCCAGTGCTTTCCACTTGCAAATTGTGCTGCTAAAATATCTTGTACATGTTTTACAGTGCAGTTATACAAAGATTTTCTAGGAATAAGTACAAAAGATATTTTTACAACGGAACTCAATTGCTTTGAAAATAGTTGAACAAATTTTGACTCACAACAGCAATTTTTATCCACCAACAATCTGCCAACATTTGATACTGTCAGACACTTAAAACTTTCCTCATCTAAAGAACATAAAAATATATATCCTTTCTTCTTATTTTATTTTTTCCTTGTACATCAATATTAGGTATAAATAAGTTAAATTGGAATCAAGGCTCTTCTAATAAAGATAGCTTCTAGAAAATTATAAGAATATCTTCAAAAACATCAAGTTTAAATGAATATGTGTTACAGCCAGCTGAGTTACAACCAGCTGGATAGTTCTGGGAACCCAGGTGAAGGGGTATTTACTCTCAAATTCTTCAAAATATATGAGCTCTTCGATAATCTCTTATTCCAAATGATTTGTGTTTTCTTTAGAATTACCTCAGCATGAGTTTCCATAAGCCTGTCTCATTCTCTTTTAAATTATATCAGTTCTTTATTTTTTAAAAAAACTTTTACTTCACATAGAATTTTAAAGAGTTCATCATATTTTTTTCACTAAATAGGGTCCCTCTTCTGTGTGTAGAAGAATGAAACTCCCTCACACCTTCTTTCACCCAAACAAGGTGCAAGAGAGTGGGCCAAGCATGCAATTTAGACATCTCATATTATGTTATCCAATAAAAACAGCTTTATTTGGTATACACACATAGCAACCACTAATTGGCCATAGTAATCATATATTCTTACTAAAACTATTGCTAACAACTAAGGCCATGTGAGTATGATACATTCAGCTCATCACATTACTCACTTAAAACCCACCTCCTAACAACTATATCCTCAACCATATGATCTGCAATTACACATTGTGTTGCTATCTTACACAACCCATCTGGAATCTGCATGAATATTGCTGCCTACCCTCCCCCACATTTCTGCCTATCTTTCACAACTGGCTCGTCAACCTTGAGCAATTCTATAAATGTATTTCCTCTTCTTTCTCAAATAGAACATTCTCAATCCAAGTTTCTAATATAACTCTTTGTTAAACTTTGAGTTTGCAATTCCTTCTTCCTTGCCCTTTCAATGCCAAGATTTTCTTTTGTTCCTTTATCTTCTCTCTCTTTCAATTTTCAAGTGCCCGCCAGTATTTTCCTCTTCCAATGCATTTTTCTTCCCTTTCTTTACATGTTCTATGTAAAGTTCTATGGCTTCTAATTCAAATATAATCATGACAATCCTTACTTAGTAAAAGTCTAACATTTTATTCATTTTTTCTTACATTCTACCTACCATAAACATTTCTGGACACAAAACTCCAATCCTCCAATCAATTTCAGTTTTAGAGGGCATCTTTTTACAATGCAAAGATGTAGAGTCCTATGAAATGTTACATTTGAATCCTTGCTTCCCCAAACATAATAATATATCTCTATTTAAAAATTAAATTTGTTGTTACTTTTTTTTACTGGATATATTAATGTACTGTTTTAGACAGATAGAAAGCATTTACTTTTATGTTTTGATAAAAGAATATTAACTCTCAAGGGAATTTCTTCCTTATACTGCTCATTTTAAGATTTAATGCAAAAAAGTTATTTACTTTTGCCTCTGAAAAGATTTTTAGTATTTAATATACATATAGGATTATTACATTTAGCAAATAAAAATCCAGCACACACAGTTAAATCTCAATTTTAGATAAACAGCATGTAAGTTTTTAGTATAAGTATGTCCCATGCAATACTTAGAACATATTTATACTAAGGACATGGCATCCAGCCCCATCACTTCATGGCAAATAGATGGGGAAACAGTGGAAACAGTGGCTGACTTTATTTTTTTGGGCTCCAAAATCGCTGCATATGGTGACTGCAGCAATGAAATTAAAAGACGTTTACTCCTTGGAAGGAAAGTTATGACCAACCTAGACAGCATATTAAAAAGCAGAGACATCACTTTGCCAACAAAGGTCCGTCTAGTCAAGGCTATGGTTTTTCCAGTGGTCATGTATGGATGTGAGAGTTGGACTATAAAGAAAGCTGAGCACTGAAGAATTGATGCTTTTGAACTGTGGTGTTGGAGAAGACTCTTGAGAGTCCCTTGGACTGCAAGGAGATCCAACCAGTCCATCCTAAGGGAGATCAGTCCTAGGTGTTCATTGGAAGGACTGATGTTGAAGCTGAAACTCCAATACTTTGGCCATCTGATGCAAAGAGCTGACTCATTTGAAAAGACCCTAATGCTGGGAAGGATTGCGGGCAGGAGGAGAAGGGGATAACAGAGGATGAGATGGTTGGATGGCATCATCAACTCAATGGACATGGGTTTGGGTGGACTCCGGGAGTTGGTGATGGACAGAGAGGCCTAGCATGCTGTAGTTCATGGGGTTGCAAAGAGTCAGACATGACTGAGTGACTGAACTGAACTGAACTGAACTGATACTAAGGAATATTCATCATTTATCTGAAACTCAAATTTAACTAAGCATCCTATAACATATTTGGCAACCATAAATCACATTTTAAAAACATAACCTTGTTTCCGTATTTTAATACTCGAGCAAATAAAGGACAACCTTTACTTAATTAATCATCACCAACAATTTCACATTTAAATTCCTCCCAGATTATACTGGTCATGTAACAAATTAATGTCGTGGTCCAGGAGCAGGTTGGAAAAGAATTTCCAGACATGAGGCAGAATGAACGGAGAATAAAGTTTATTAGAGTGGGAGACACAGTTAGAACAGCGGGCCAGCTCAAGGGAGAACCGAGTTGAACAGAGGTCCTTAGTCCACTTTTATACCCAGGGTACAAGGAGTGGGATAGAGTCTTGCAGGTCATTTGCTAATTGGATGAGGCACGTATACTGGGTGGAGGGAAGAGTAAGATAAATACCTTCTCCCTATGGGGTAGGAGGGGAGACAGGTTATACTGCTCAAGAGGACCTGAAATCCATTAATAGTTACAACACGGGGGAAGGAAGGACAATAAGGGTCGATTTTTCTGTTACTGCATTCCAAGACCCTCCTGGGTTTTATCTGCTCTTTCCTCCTTGGGCCACCACAAATAACACAACATTAAACTGGGCAGAAAAATCTAATTCCAATAGAAATAGAGATTGCACAAAATATTGTGAAAATCGGTCTCTTTTCATTGGAGACCACCACTTTAATCATTTTCAATTTATAACCACGTTCCTTTTCTCCTTGGTTATTAGGTTCCTGGGGAAACTTTATCCATGTTGCTATGGGCTAATATTTGCTTTCTATACTGTACATTTCAGTAATTCCATTCCACTTTTAAAAAGACTCTAATTAGCTTGTTATTTAATGCTAACTCTCTGGGAATGATGTTTTAGCTTTTTTTTTTTCTCTTAATTGATATTGAACAATCAGGACAGAGAATGCAGTAACCCCTAACCTTCTTTTGGTCACAGATACTTTTTTCAAGCTGATAAAAATCTAAAGACTTTTTCCCAGGAAAATGTATTTTTCATGGACACAAAACAGTTTTTATTAAAATTTCAGTAAGTTTACAGGTACTCAGAAGATCAACTTTGGCCTCAGTTAAAAACCTAGAAAGTACTGAGTATATGTTATAGGTAATACATTTGACATATACTAATGACTCATACTTACTGTTTTACAATATGTTGAAGCTCTATTTTTACTTGGTTTTTTATTCAATAAATGATTCCAAATATAAAGTAGCTCACATACTAAACAAAACACATGCCACATATGCAGTTTTAATTATTATTTTTTTTATTTTCCCCATTTAAGAACCCACCTCACTTTAGAATTACATCTCAATAAGCAAGATGAGACGGTTGTGGATTTGCAGTTTTATAGTTTAGTAAATTTTACCGTATGCATATTTTAAATAAGTATAGGAGCAAGATCTCTGAAAATTGAAACAATATCTCATTCTCCGACACATTCTATTCCCTTAATTAACAATGAAAAAATCATTAAAACTTATTTAATGAAGTAGTTGTAATCCAGAGTTTTGTTCTCTATAACTTACTGAGCGATAAAGACATTTAAATTGAGCCATTTGGCTACATTAAAACAATGCTAGAAAAATTGGAACTAGTCTTACTAATATAATTTTATTCCTATCATTTGAGAATGTATTTATATTGCTTTAAAATTTTTAAATGGCAATTTTGGGTGAAGTTTTAAAAATGAGTTCAAAAACAGTCAAATTCATTGCATCAAAGAATAGAACTATGATTGCTGGTGGCTTGGTAAAGGAGAATTGCAGGGGAATCAACAGCAGACAGTCTCCATTAAGCAAGATGAATAAGCCCTAGAGATGTACTATACAACAGGTTCAGCTAGTCAATAACATTGTACAATACACAAAAAATTTAAGAAGGGAGATCTCATTTAAGTGCTCTTAGCTCCAATAAAATAAAAATTTTTAAGCAATATCAAAAAAATGAGTTATTTTCTCATTTGTGTTTTTAAATTCAAATACAAATTATTTTGTTATTTGATGGCAATATTCTTTAGGGCTTCCCTGGTAGCTCAGTCAGTAAAGAATCTGCCTGCAGTGTAGGAGACCCGGGATTGATCCTTGGGTCAGGAAGATCCTGTAGAGAAGGAAACAGCAACCCACTTCAGTATTCTTGCTTGGAAAATCCTATGGACAGAGGAGCCTGGAGGGTTACAGTCCATGGGGTCACAAGAGTTGGACACGACTGAGCGACAAAACTACCACATACTTTCCCATTTCTTCTTTTCATTCTAAGATGAAAATAGAACTCTTCTGGTTTACGGAGTGTGATATAACTAAAAGTGCAACATCATTTGGTAACCTAGAAAGTCTATCACACACACTGTAAGCAGGCAATTATTTTTGTTTCCAAAAGACTGGCATGAGGAAATGAAAGTTGAAGAGGGAGGCTAAATATGATCAATCCCGTGAAGCATAAACTGCCTTCAAGTTGCTTCTATTTTTCCAGAAACTCTTTTGCCTTTTGTAGCTGAGACTACAAAGCCTTTAGCAAAAGCTTACAGTATCCCAGGAGATGTCATCTCCTTTATTCAAGCACATAAATAGGCATCATGATGGTCTACAGGCTTCAAGCGGTCTGGGAATCTTTGCCATTATACATAAGATGGTGCCTGTGTATGAGAATGGTACTTTCAGAAACTTAAAGGCATCTGTGACCCAGAAAATGTAAAGACCCAAGTGCTTGTAACCCTTAAAGGTAAATTTCAGGAGGATTGGGCTCACTTACCACGAGAGGATGTTAATGAAGTGCTATGTCCCACAAAACACACAGAAACTTTGCTACTGGGAGAGTCACCCAATCAGATAATTCACAGATCACTTCATTTTGAATATTTCATACTATGTGTACTCTGTTTTCTATTTTTAAGAGAATATTTTAATAATACCACCTGAAATGTGATGTTTCACAATTAGCGTATAGAATAAAATATAGAAAACATACCACCACTATATTTAATATGACATATATTTTCTGCCAGATAAACTTGTCTATAGTTTTATGCAAGATTTTCATCATCTCTCATTAAGCTTCTGTTAAAATGTGCAAAACTCAGTTAAGATTGTAATACTTGGAAAGCAAAACATCAATGACCTTCAAATGAACTTGTTAAGGAAATCATGTTGTGAGTCAGTATGAAAAGTTGATGACTGGTTATGTATTTGCTATGGTGAAAGAAAAGGAAAAAATATTTAATTTGGACAGGTTAATTTTTTGAGTATAAAGAACAAAAATTTACTTTGAATAGGATAAAATTGGTCTTCCATTAGAGTTGAGAAGGCCTAATTTTTTTAAATATGTATATATGAGATATTAAAATGTCTCATTAAAAATTTAGTCTCTATACCTGCTATAATAGAGTTATAATAAAAAACTAAACTGTTCACTTGTGCTTAACCTACTGTTTAAGGATAATTTATGGAATTGTATAGATTCTATGCTCTGCTTTTTGGCAATTCAGAAAAACACAACTGTAATTCATATTTTATTACCCTCCAAAGAAGTATTATTAAATATATATTTTCAAAGTAAATTATAAAACATCAGAGATATACAGATGTCTTTTACTTAAAATTTAAAAACCAGATATCTATGTTTTAAAATTTGTATAACTTATAGACCGTAATAAGTTTGTATTGACTTTTTAGTGAATCACGCTCTGTAATATAGATAACTGCCTTGTATAGGATCAGGCATGTAGGGAAAACATCAGTCCATTACACAACAGTATAGAAGCAGGTGAGTAAAATAATTAAAAAAGAAAGAAAAAAAGCAGTCTCAAGAGATAAAAACTACTCCATGGGTGTGGGGTCAACTACCTTTCAATCCTTTCACTGCACAGTTGTGTGGAAAATGGTTAATATTCATAAGAATATAAATCACAACTAATAGGAAACGTACTTTCACACCACTAAAAAATACACTTACAATAATAATCTTTTAAGAATGAATGATCCAGCAATTTTTTTTGCACTCATAAACAACTGAAAGCATTAACAGGCATTGTCTTCCTGCAGAATTTCCAGTTGAGATTCCAGCTGGCAACTTTGAAAAATGATTGTTTGTCCCTTTACAGTGATTCATTCTGATACTCAAAGGACATAAAAAGGCCATCATAGTATTTCTGTTTACATAGAGAGTACAGTCAAAAGGCACAATCCCCTCACTGCACCTGGGGCTATTGCTTACTTGCAGAATTTCCTGGCCACTGAATTGAAAAAGGTAAACTGGATATCCTACAAGTACCATGAGTTCAGTATATTCAAACATGTTTAAACAGAATGAACTATTTTTCTCCAAATATGTTGTCCTGTCAGTCACACAAGTCAGAAATATAGTAGTAATATTAGAAGAGTTGATAATAATAAAATAAATGACTGCCATGTACTAATTTACCAGAAATGAATATCATAATATTTAGAGCATGAAATAGGTCATTTCTATCTGCCCCATCCCCAGTGATTCTTTCATTTTGTTAATCACCTCCGTGCACAGTAAACTGTAGTAGAAATATCATGGATTAGGGGATGAAACTCCAGAATTACCACTTAATGGCCGCACATTCTTGGAAAATTATTTAACACTTCCAAGTTTTGGTTTTCTTGCATATATACTAAAAAGACAATACTAAATGTCCAAGGTTGATTAGAAATGTTTTAAACCATCTAACACAGAGCCTGACATATAATAAAAGTGAAAGTGAAGTCGTGTACGACTCTTTGTGACCTCATGGACTGTAGCCCACCAGGCTCCTCCATCCATGGAATTTTCCAGGCAAGAGTACTGGAGAGGGTTGCCATTTCCTTCTCCAGGGGTTCTTCCTGACCCAAGAATTGAACCCAGGTCTCCTGTACTGCAAGAAGACGCTTTACTGTCTGAGCCACCAGGGAAACCCACAAGCCATATAACAGGCACTCATTAAATAGCAGTCATTTCAAGTGTCTATCAAGGCATACTAGTCTGGCCTACAGCAGCCAGAGTGACATAGAAGCTTGTGGTTTAAGGCAGGACACATCAGTATAATCAGAAGCTTATCTGACAGCTTCAGATATGAGTAAGATGTAATCTGACCACAGACAGGGTACTCATTCTGTCACATAATTACATGATGGTTGCCAGAGGAAGCCCTACTATATTAGTCAGAGTGATGAATAAGGTAAAATATGGATATACAGTGAAAATATTGGGGGGATGGAAAAATATATTGTGTGATGAAATTATGGATTCATCACAGTTCATTTCTAAAGCTCCTGACCTAAAATCTGTAACTGATCACATAGCTTTTGGATTTTATTATTCTATACCAAAAACATTTTGTGTAATCCTAAAATACATGGGCCACTATCCTATTATGAAAGAGCAACCATGGCCTTTCTGTTTACTTGACTTCTTTTTGCCAATTTTAGTTTGAAATAGCTAAAGGTTTCTAATAGTATACAAGGGTCAAAAAATCCTTCCTCAGGATATTAAGAAATATTGCTGTAATTTGAGGGTAGATTGCAGAAGCCTTTTCAGATGACTCCAGATGCCCTGGCTACATCCCCCAACACCAGTAACCATGCTTTACAAACTAAATCTGCTGAGGACTCTTCACTAAGTATTTAGTACAGAACTGGTTATCTGACAATGGATTTCATTTGTATTTCTTCTGTTTCTTTCCTTTTAAAATTGTAACAGGATTTTCTCCAGTTAAATAATTTCCAAATAAAATTATAGCAACATTCAAAAATAAATCACTTGCAAATGTATTGAAGCTATGCTTTGAAAAGTCAACAAAAAGGTTTTGTCTGGTTTGGAGTGTCCCTGGAAGAAACTTCAGAGGAAAGTTTGACCAGAAGGAGCAATTTTGTTTTCTTTGAACATGTGAAATAATTTTATCCTGACAGCATATATGGCTTCACATAAAGAAAAGAAAAACCAGAGATAAAC
Source organism: Giraffa tippelskirchi (assembly GCF_054371585.1). Classification (NCBI taxonomy): domain Eukaryota; kingdom Metazoa; phylum Chordata; class Mammalia; order Artiodactyla; family Giraffidae; genus Giraffa; species Giraffa tippelskirchi. The sequence goes on from NC_137277.1 coordinate 72,050,362, forward strand.
AAGTGTGTAACAAAGAGATGGTTAAGATCAAAGGTTAAATGCTATTTCACATTCCCTCACCTGTGAGATCTTCGGGGTCAGCATCAAATAGAGGGTTCCTAGTGAAGCAAGCAGCTGGTATATAAATGTAAGAATTTAAGCAAGAGATGCTTTTTGCTTTTCTTCTTACTTGCATAAGCATCTGAAAAAGCAATCCTCATTTATTTCTCAATTTTAATCTTAATTTTTTGTTTTAATTTTTTTAAAATAAAAGGTTTTCCTTTGTTTGTTTTGTTGCCTAGGGAGATGGGTGGTAGAAGAGGAAATACGAACAAAATGAGAACTGTGAATAAGAGAAAATGGTGCTAATTTTTTTTTCCTGTTAATTCAGAAACCTAAAAATACATGAAAAAAATCAAAGTTCAAGAGGAAGGTCAAATTATTATCCTGAGGATGCAGCAGCAAAAAGAGACCTGGATAAAATTAGGTAATATCGAGTACTGAGTACACATTCCTTTTGTCCACTGATAAATTAAGTTATAGAGATTGTACACTGGAAACATAGAGACTGAATGCACAGAGCTTTGGATTCAGACAAACCTAAGCTCAAATCTCAAAACTACTATTTACATATACAAGAGAGATGAGAAAGTTACTTGTCTAAGATTTTGTTTCCGTATGTAATTATATTCACAGTGTTTTTAAGGAAATCATATGAATTCATAAAACATTTTGGACACTTAAGAAACAAAGCCCTAATAAATGACTGACATAATCATTGTCACCCTAGCTATACTACTTATTTCATGATACCACATACTTAGCACTGAACTTAATTTAACTTAAAGATTACTCTTAATCTTGCCTCCTCCGATCACCCAAACTTCAGTGAGGGTCTTTGTATGCATGACCTTCAAGTGAGTGTAGTGAAAACAAAGATTCAAAGCATTTACATTTAAATTGACATTTTTTCAGTGTTGAAAATTTTGTTAATAAGCAGGGGCCAATTCCCATAATGGCCTTTGTAATTCTAGGATATCTTAGTAAGCTTTCGACATTCTTATAGATATCTACAGCTTCCAGGACTACTGTTCTTAGACATAAAATAAACAGGTGTGCTGGAAGCTGTGCACTCAATTCTTTGAAACCTGAGATCCCATTTCTTTTGCTAAGCCTGGAGTCTCTTGGAGCTAAATTACCATCTGAAAAAAGATATGCGGCTGAGTGGAGATTTTGTGGTGTTTTACAATGTACCTCATCGCACAGAATTTTTCTTGAGGTTGGTGGGTTCCTTTGATCTCACCCATTCCATAACCAGCTTATCCTGGCATATGAGTCTTGACATTAGGTGACAAGTGCTCTAATGCTTGACCAGTTCCCACCAGTTTTGCAGCCTTGACTTCTGAGATTTCCAGTAGCAATAAATTTATTATTATTTTTAAGAGACTTCTTTATAGTGACAGACACTATAATGGCTTTTAATGGTTTAACTTGTGCCTATATAAATTTTGATGGGCCATTGGTCCAAAAAAAAACCCTCTGAATTTTTTATCTTATTTCCCCAAGTGCCCCAGTGGTCTGTGCTATGACCTTACCTTGAGACTTTGTGGGTCCCTTAATGTCTGCCATCCTGCTTTTTTTAGATTGGGGGGTACCCATTTTTTTTCTTTGTAATAAACCTCTGAAATTCAAGCAAACTTACTGTTTCTGGCTCCCTGGGCATGGTTTCTGAGATCTGTTAAGACCTTCTGAAGGCACTTACTTTCAAGACAAGGTCAGCCACAAACTCAAATGTTTCCCAGTAAATCTCACCATGAAACTCTCAAACCTGTGACGCCTCCGTTTCCATCCGGTGAGAAATACAGAGTCTCTCATACCTCAGTTTTCCACCCAGAAAGATTTGAACAAACTAACTCAAAGATCTCAGAACATGAAACAAGCAGAACTTGATCCAAGAGAAGCTTACCAGAGATTCCGGAGAGAGGCAGCAAACCCAAAGTGCTCTGTGGGTACCTTCACCTGCATCTAGGAGCCATCCCAGAATCTTTAACAGCTGTCTTAAGGTCCCATCTCATTGCCAAAACTGTAGGTGACAAAATTAAAAGTTTAATAAGGAGTTTGATGTTCTGTGTTCAAGGGAAAATAATTCATGGATTACGGGAGTAGAGTTCTTAACAAGCAGTGGATCACTGTTCCCCCTAAGTTGGCTTATATAAAACTATAGCATACTGTAATTGTGAAATTCCTGGGTTCCAGTTAAAAGAGTAGATATTTGAGAAAGAAAGGAGTTGTTTGTATATTGTTAGTAATTTTAAGACCTTGACTTTAAATATCAAGAGAGAAAATATGTGTGAATATAACATAGATATAGTTCATAATACTCTATCAAATAGGAAGAATAAGTGAGGAGACAAGATCTGTTATATTAAATAGTAATATTTGAACAAATGAGCAAGGAAGGAAAAATCAGAAAGAACATGACTGGAACTTAAACACTGATGAGTCTCTGAGAATGAGCTTAATGGCCTGAATTGCAGGCTAAACTCTGGCAATTAACCAGAACAATAGAAACTATTATGCATAGATCTCTCTCATAGGTTGGAAGAATCCAGAGCAGAAGGAACTGTAGCCTAACATCACCAAAACTCAAGAGACTGCAGTCTTATAGACAACCACCATTTAAGCCATGATTAGTCTTAGAGAAGTATAAAATGTAAGACTTCAAAGGGTTTTACACTGTCCAGGTAGCAAAGAAAAGTAGCTGAGATTTCCTGATTCTTTTTCCCTAACAGCCCTTCTCACCCCACCACACACACACCACCACAATGAAAGCACAGAATGGCTGAGAGAATTAATGGGCAGCAGAAGTGTTGAGGTTAGCTTGAGGAGGATGAAATGTCCCACGGAGGCATTTGTTAGTTCTATAACAGTGTCTGAGAATAAGACAAGTACATTTGCGAGTCTTAGAAGCTGAAAGAGTAAGACATAACAAAACCAAGAACCAAAAACCGACTTCTGATTATTTTATCATGCTTAAAACAAATATCAGATCCCAGAATCAAACAAGATGAGGGATATTATTGTAGACCCTGAGTATTTAGTTTGTATTTCCAAATGAATAAATAGTTTGTATTTCTAGGAGTAAATGTGAGCTGCAAATAAACTAGCTCTTGAAAGATTCAAGACAAGCTTTGAATTAGCTCAAAGCCTAATTAGGTTAAGCTGAACCAGCTGCAATTTAACTACCTACAAGAAGCAAAAGAAAAATCCTCTCTGTAGAATGATAATGTAATCTAAAAACAATATCACATCTGAGATTTTTTATATGTAATATATTGCACTCAGTAGAAAGAGGAAGCATTGGGAGGGATAAAAATGAAAAGAAAATAAATAATTGACTGAAAATGAAATAAAGAGAAAAATCAGCCAATAGAAAAAGACCGAGCGGAGATCGAGATATTGGAATGTGTAGAAAGCAATTTCGAACAATAGAGATAAACACGTACAAATATTAAGTGACAAAATGAATGATTTCAGCCAAGAACTATTTGGAACTATACAAAAGAATCAAATAGTAATTCTAGAATTGAAGAATAAAAATAATTGAAATAGATAGGCATTCTAGAGGACTGGACAGCTCTGAAGAGAGAAGCAGTAAACTGGAAGGTGGCTCAGAAAAAAAAATTTAATTTGATGCACAAATAGAAAAAAAATTGTAAATAATAAAAATGTATAAAAATATATGAGTCACTGTGAAAGAGTCAACCAATAGGTATTTGGAGTTGGTAAAGGAGAGGAGAGGAAGAATGGGATAAAGGCAATATTTTAACAGATAATAGTCACAAATTTTTAAAATCCAATAAATACTTCAGAAAGCACTATACACCATAGCAGAATACATTCAAATAAGCTCAGAGGTCTTTACGTATACCCATAACTAAGTACTTATTTAACTAAGATCTAACTACTAAATAAATTATTATGATATACGAAGAATGTATCTACAACTGATTAGTTTTCCATAAATGCAATTTGAATCCAACAACATCCAACTATCAAATCGATAGTTTCCACTTATAGGAACTTCTAAATTCACTAGCTCATTATATATTTTTTTGGCCATACTCTGAAGCATGTGGGATCTCTGTTCCCCAACCAGGGATCAAACCTGGGCCCCCTGCCTTGGAAGCTAGAGTCTTAAATCAATGGACCACCATGGAAGTCCCACTAGCTCACTGCAGTCAATACCATTTTACCCTGCCCTGCTTCCTCTCCCATTGTAAGAGAGCAGGATGAGCACCAGCCCTTAGCAGTAGCCATTGTTGTGCCTCATTTCTCTGCTCCCTGTTACTAGGCAACAGGTCTTGCTTAGCCATTGCTCGGTGCCTCTGTGGGCCCTGCCCACAAGCAACCCTCTGTCAGTGAGCGACCCTTAGCTGTCCTGCTTGGCTATTGGTCAGAGTTGCAGTGGCCCCTGCCCATTGGTAACTGTCAATGAGGAACCACTGGGGAAATGATTCAGCCAAGTGTCAGTGGTAGGATGGTCACTAGGTGGAAAGTGAGGTAAGAGGCAGATTCAGGCCTTCTCCTGGAGGCCCTCCAGCTTACCCAGCCTTGGGCTAGTGGGTGAGCTGGAGGGTCCAGGGAACAGGCTGGGGACTACATTCCAGAGCCCTTACCAAGGCCCTCTACTAGCTGTGGCCCATGCCTTGAGGAGCAGTGGACTCTCCCCCATCCCTGTCTCTGACCCACTCACAGTGGCTGGCTGTCTGGGTCACAGTCTGTGAGACTTGGTCTCCCCATTTGAGTGACCTGAGGAGATTGAGAGCCAATGGGTTGGAGGCCTGGCTCCTGCAGAGATGACAGCCGGGCAGGATATGAGAACCTGGCCCTAAGAAGCTACCAACTGAGATCTGCCTCCTCTTAGCCAAAACTGGGACCTTGGAGGGTAAAAGTTGTGCCTTGGGACTTTGGCCTTTCTGGTCAGGACAGAGAATAACATTCATCCAGTAGAGATTTGCAGGAGCATCTTACCTGATAATGACCTGACCTCAAGAACAAAGAATCTGACACTGAGAAGTCTGCAACAACTAATCACACCCATCCTTCACCTTTTGCTTTTAAATGGATATGCTGAAAACTTTCAGTAACTTTGGGGTTGTTAGGGCATGAGCCACACATCTCCATGTATGAATCTGTAATAAACCTTTCTCTGTTCGAAACTCTAACGTTGAGTATTGATGGGCCTCACTGTGCATTGGGCACACGAACTTGCGATTTTGGTAACACCATCATATACATCTGTCATTTCCTCTGCCTGCATACTATGGTCTCACCCATGATTCAGACAACTTGGAAGTACAGGGCACATTTGTCTGGAACATGACGATTAAAACGAATGCCAAAACTCACCCAGTAGTTTCCTATGAGATTTTTCTCTTATTTATTCTATCCTTTTTATCATGACTAATTGTATTTTTTTTCTAATGGATCAGGCCCCTTTCAGTCTCCATTTCCTCAAATTTATTCCACATCCAACTTCCAGACTTATATTCCCAAATTACCTGATTCCTCATTGCCTGGCCAATAAAAGACAGCTTCCTCAGACTGCTGATCACATCCTCTTCAAACAACACTTCCCACCAAGTCTCCATAAGGCCGTACATTTTAGCTCCACTTGCTTGGTTCTAAGAGGGAATTCCTACACAATTATTGCGTTTTCCACTTTTGCATGTGCTACTCACTCTCTCTGGAATGTTCTACTCATCATTTTTTCTTATGAAATAAAGAAGGAGATTTTACAGTATTTCTGTACTTGTCAGTGGTCAGTTGCAGAGATAAAAGTCTAGCTACTTTAAATCCACAGGGATTTGATTACAGTGTTCTCAATAGCTTACAGCATTCTCAGGGATGCTGAAGGAAGAGGGTCTAGGTTGATATGCAAACCAATACCACTGAAGTAGACCATGAATCACCTCTTTGACATGGAGAACACTGTGTAGAAAACTTCCAAAGTCGAGAAAGTCACTGTCAAGAAGCTACCACCATAACTACAAGCTTCAGCACTATACTGACACTGCTGGAATCACAAATTTGTTCCCCATTCTCTCTCCCTCAACACCCTTGAGGCTAGTGGCAAGACAATGGGATCTCTGCCACCACTATCAAGGAAGGAAGGAAGGAGAGAGGAAATTTGCTTCATGACTGAACTTGGCACCTGAAACAGCAGAATCAGGCCTTCATTTCAGTTCTGTCTTCCAAATTTTACATGCAAGCACATCATCGGTCAAGGGTAAATTGTATTGTTTTATCACCCTAAGTCTACTGTTTTTCCAGCCTGAGTCACTAAACCCTTGTGGTAACTACTTTTTCTTTTAAAAACCACTATTACATTTCTTTCTCCAGAGACTTTTTCTCTGCTTCCACAGTCCTAAATACGTTCATATTTGTTCGTTTGTTCATTCATTCATTCATTCCTCCAGTTGCATAGGTTTCTGAGAAATGTCATTTTTAGCCTTCCAGCCTCTTAATTACAGGAAGGACACTAGTAGAGGAGTGGAATAGATGTTGAGTGCTAAGCCACCATCTTCACTGCAATCCTCTCTTCATGGTGCCCATTCCAAACCCACTGTGAATGTTCCTCAAGTGGTCCCTCCCTTCTTTGCCCATCTATACTCTTTAGTTTCTACATTTTCTCTTCTAAGTATAGGTTTATTCTTTCCCTGGATTATAAAATCCTTGAAAATAAGACACTGAATCTTTCTAAAAGTTTGGAGACTCCATAGTGTATTCCAGAAAGTGAATATTGTTTCTCTATGAAACCTTGTATAATTACACTGGAAATATTTAACAAATATAGGCTGAATAAATGAATGAGTGAACAAATATGAACATACTTAGGATCTTGAAATCAGAGAAAATGTCCCTGAAAGAAGATTAAAAAATAGTTGTTTTTAAAAGGGAAAGTAGTAGTCACAAGAGTTTAGAGATTCAGGGTGGAAAAATAATAGAGTTAGAGAATAAGACAACTAAGAATGTAGAAAATTCATACACACACACAAAAAGACTTATGCACATAAAAATTATCCTAGGACAAATCCTTTATATTAGCAACAAGAGTTTTTCTTTACTTTATTCAGAAAGAAGTAAAGGAAATATCTAAAGATTTCTCTTTTCTGAATTTTTTTTATTATTAATATTTTTTATTTGTTTTGCCATACATTGACATGAATCCACCATGGGTGTACATGTTTTCCCCTTCCAGAACCCCCCTTCCACCTTCCTCCCTATCCCATCTCTCTGGGTCATCCCGGTGCACCAGCCCCGAGCACCCTGCATCATGCATTGAACCTGGACTAGCGATTCGTTTCACATATGATAATTTACATGCTTCCATGCCATTCTCCCATATCATCCTGCCCTCGCCCTCTCCCATAGAGTCCATAATACTGTTCTATTTATCTGTGTCTCTTTTGATGTCTCACTCACAGGGTTATCTTTACCGATTGGCTAAATACCAAATATATATGTTAGTATACTATATTGGTGTTTTTCTTTCTGGCTCACTTCACTCTATATAATAGGCTCCAGTTTCATCCACCTCATTAGAACTGATTCGAATGTATTCTTTTTAATGGCTGAGTAATATTCCATTGTGTATATGTACCACTGCTTCCTTATCCATTCGTCTGCTGATGGGCATGCAGGTTGCTTCCATGTCCTCGCTATTATAAACAGTGCTGTGATGAACACTGGGATACATGTGTCTCTTTCAATTCTGGTTTCCTCGGTGTGTATGCCCAGCAGTAGGATTGCTGGGTCATATGGCAGTTCTATTTCCAGTTTTTTGAGGAATCTCCACACTGTTCTCCATAGTGGCTGTCCTACTTTGCATTCCCACCAACAGTGTAAGAGGGTTCCCTTTTCTCCACACCCTCTCCAGCATTTATTGTTTGTAGTCTTTTGGATAGCAGCCCTTCTGACAGGCATGAAATGGTACCTCATTGTGGTTTTGATTTGCATTTCTCTGATAATGAGTGATGTTGAGCATCTTTTCATGTGTTTGTTAGCCATCTGTATGTCTTCTTTGGAGAAGTGTCTGCTTAGTTCTTTGGCCCACTTTTGGATTGGGTCGTTTATTTTTCTGGAATTGAGCTGCAGGAGTTGCTTGTATATTTTTGAGATTAATTGTTTGTCCGTTGCTTCGTTTGCTATTATTTTCTCCCATTCCGAAGGCTGTCTTTTCACCCTGTTTATAGTTTCCTTTGTTGTGCAAAAGCTTTTAATTTTAATTAGGTCCCATTTGTTTATTTTTGCTTTTATTTTCAATGTTCTGGGAGGTGGGTCACAGGGGATCCTGCTGTGGTTTATGTCGGAAAGTGTTTTCCCTATGTTTTCCTCTAGGAGTTTGATAGTTTCTGGTCTTACGTTTAGATCTTTAATCCATTTGGAGTTTATTTTTGTGTATGGTGTTAGAAAGTGTTCTAGTTTCAATCTTTTACAAGTGACTGACCAGTTTTCCCAGCACCACTTGTTAAAGAGATTGTCTTTTCTCCATTGTACATTCTTGCCTCCTTTGTCAAAAATAAGATGTACATAGGTGTGTAGATTTATCTCTGGGCTTTCTATTTCGTTCCATTGATCTATATTTCTGTCCTTGTGCCAGTACCATACTGTCTTGATGACTGTGGCTTTGTAGTAGAGCCTGAAGTCAGGCAGGTTGATTCCTCCAGTTCCATTCTTTTTCCTCAAGATTGCTTTCACTATTCGAGGTTTCTTGTATTTCCATACAAATTGTGAAATTATTTGTTCTAGTTCTCTGAAGAATACCATTGGAAGCTTGATAGGGATTGCATTGAATCTATAGATTGCTTTGGGTAGGATACTCCTTTTCACTATATTGATTCTTCCGATCCATGAACACGGTATATTTCTACATCTATTTGTGTCCTCTTTGATTTCTTTCACCAGTGCTTTATAGTTTTCTATATATAGGTCTTTTGTTTCTTTAGGTAGATACATTCCTAAGTATTTTATTCTTTTTGTTGCAATGGTGAATGAAATTGTTTCCTTAATTTCTCATTCTGTTTTCTCATTGTTAGTGTATAGGAATGCAAGGGATTTCTGTGTGTTAATTTTATATCCTGCAACTTTACTATATTCATTGATTAGCTCTAGTAATTTTCTGGTGGAGTCTTTAGGGTTTTCCATGTAGAGGATCATGTCATCTGCAAACAGTGAGAATTTTACTTCTTCTTTTCCAAACTGGATTCCTTTTATTTCTTTTTCTGCTCTGATTGCTGTGGCTAAAACTTCCAAAACTATGTTGAATAGCAGTGGTGAGAGTGGGCACCCTTGTCTTGTTCCTGATTTTAGGGGAAATGCTTTCAGTTTTTCACCATTTAGGATAATGTTTGCCATGGATTTGTCATATATAGCTTTTATTATGTTGAGGTATGTTTCTTCTATTCCTGCTTTTTGGAGGGTTTTTATCATAAATGGATGTTGAATTTTGTCAAAGGCTTTCTCCGCATCTATTGAAATAATCATATGGTTTTTATTTTTTAATTTGTTTATGTGGTGTATTACATTGATTGATTTGTGGATATTGAAGAATCCTTGCATCCCTGGGATAAAGCCCACTTGGTCATGATGTATGATCTTTTTAATATGTTGTTGGATTCTGTTTGCTAGGATTTTGTTAAGGATTTTTGCATTTATGTTCATCAGTGATATTGGCCTATAGCTTTCTTTTTTTGTAGCATCTTTTTCAGGTTTTGGTATTAGGGTGATGGTGGCCTCATAGAATGAGTTTGGAAGTTTACCTTCCTCTGGAATTTTCTGGATGAGTTTGAGTAGGATAGGTGCTAGCTCTTCTCTATATTTTTGGTAGAATTCAGCTGTGAAGCCATCTGGTCCTGGGCTTTTGTTTGCTGGAAGATTTCTGATTACACTTTCAATTTCCGTGCTTGTGATGGGTCTGTTGAGATTTTCTATTTCTTCATGGTTCAGTTTGGGGAAGTCATACTTTTCTAAGAATTTATCCATTTCTTCCAAGTTGACCAATTTATTTGCATATAGTTGCTGATAATAGTCTCTTATGATCCTTTGTATTTCTGTGTTGTCTGTTGTGATCTCTCCATTTTCATTTCAAATTTTGTTGATTTGATTCTTCTCCCTTTGTTTCTTGATGAGTCTGGCTAATGGCTTGTCAATTTTATTTATCATCTCAAAGAACCAGCTTTTTGCTTTGTTGATTTTTGCTATGGTCTCTTTTGTTTCTTTTGCATTTGTTTCTGCCCTAATTTTTAAGATTTCTTTCTTTCTACTAACACTGGGGTTCTTCATTTCTTCCTTTTCTAGTTGCTTTAGGTGTAGAGTTAAATTATTTATTTGGCTTTTTTCTTGTTTCTTGAGGTGAGCCTGTATTGCAATGAATCTTCCCCTTAGCACTCCTTTTACCGTGTCCCATAGGTTTTGGGTTGTTGTGTTTTCATTTTTGTTCATTTCTATGCATATTTTGATTTCTTCTGTGATTTGTTGGTCATTCAGCAGTGTGTTGTTCAGCCTCCATGTGTTGGATATTTTAATTGTTTTTCTCCTGTAATTGACATCGAATCTTACTGCATTGTGGTCAGAAAAGATGCTTGGGATGATTTCAATTTTTTTGAATTTACCAAGACTAGATTTATGGCCCAGGTTGTGATCTATTCTGGAGAAGGTTCCATGTGCGCTTGAGAAAAAGGTGAAATTCATTGTTTTGGGGTGAAATGACCTATAGATATTAATTAGGTCTCACTGCTCTATTGTATCATTTAAAGTTTGTGTCTCCTTGTTAATTTTCTGTTTAGTTGATTTGTCCAAAGGTGTGAGTGGGGTATTAAACTCTCCCACTATTATAGTGTTATTGTTAATTTCCCCTTTCATACTTGTTAGCATTTGCCTTACATATTGCAGTGCTCCTATGTTGAGTGCATATGTATTTATAATTGTTATATCTTCTTCTTGGATTGATCCTTTGATCATTATATAGTGTCCATCTTTGTCTCTTTTCATCACCTTTGTTTTAAAGTCTATTTTTTCTGATACGAGTATTGCTACTCCTGCTTTCTTTTGGTCTCGGTTTGCATGAAATATCTTTTTCCAGCCCTTCACTTTCAGTCTGTATGTGTCCCTTGTTTTGAGGTGGGTATCTTGTAGACAATATATATAGGGGTCTTGTTTTTGTGTCCATTCAGCCAGTCTTTGTCTTTTGGTTGGGGCATTCAACCCATTTACATTTAATGTAATTATTGATATGTATGATCCCGTTGCCATTTACTTTATTGTTTTCGGTTTGAGATTATACACCCTTTCTGTGTTTCCTGTCCAGAGAAGATCCTTTAGCATTTGTTGGAGAGCTGGTTTGGTGGTGCTGAATTCTCTGAGCTTTTGCTTGTCTGTAAAGCTTTTGATTTCTCCTTCGTATTTGAATGAGATTCTTGCAGGATACAGTAATCTGGGCTGTAGATTATTTTCTTTCATCACCTTGAGTATATCCTGCCATTCCCTTCTGGCCTGAAGAGTTTCTATTGAAAGATCAGCTGTTATCCTTATGGGAATCCCCTTGAGTGTTATTTGTTGTTTTTCCCTTGGTGCTTTTAATATCTGTTCCTTGTGTTTGGTCTTTGTTAATTTGATTATGTGTCTTGGGGTATTTCGTCTTGGGTTTATCCTGTTTGGGACTCTCTGGGTTTCTTGGACTTGGGTGATTATTTCCTTCCCTACTTTAGGGAAGTTTTCAACTATTATCCCCTCGAGTATTTTCTCATGGTCTTTCTTTTTGTCTTCTTCTTCTGGGATTCCTATGATTCATATGTTGGTGTGTTTAACATTGTCCCAGAGGTCTCTAAGGTTGTCCTCATTTCTTTTAATTCTTCTTTCTTTTTTCTCTCTGTTTCATTTATTTCTATCATTCTATCTTCTATCTCACTTATCCTATCTTCTGCCTCCGTTATTCTACTGTTGGTTCCCTCCAGAGTGTTTTTGATCTCATTTATTGCATTATTCATTATATAATTACTCTTTTTTATTTCTTCTAAGTCCTTGTTAAACCTTTCTTGCATCCTCTCAATTCTTGTCTCCAGGTTATTTATCTGTAACTCCAATTTGTTTTCCAGATTTTGTATCATTTTCACTATCATTATTCGGAATTCTTTATCAGGTAGATTCCCTATCTCTTCCTCTTTTGTTTGATTTGGAGGGCATTTTTCCTGTTCCTTTACCTGCTGGGTATTTCTCTGCCTTTTCATCTTGTTTATATTGCTCTGTTTGGGATGGCTTTTCTATTTTCTGGCAATTTGTGGTTCCTCTTTTTTGTGGAGGTTCCTCACTGTGAGTGGGGTTAGACAGGTGGCTTATCGAGGTTTCCTGGTTGGGGAAGGTTGTGGCGGTGTTCTGGTGGGTGGAGCTTGATTTCTTCTCTCTGGAGTGCAATGAAGTGTACAGTAATGAGTTTTGAGATGTCAATGGGTTTGATGTGACTTTGAGCAGCCTGTACGTTGAAGCTCAGGGCCATGTTCTTGTGTTGCTGGAGAATTTGCGTAGTATATCTTACTCTGGGACTTGTTGGCCCTTGTGTGGTGCTTGGTTTCAGTGTAGGTATGGAGGAGTTTGATGAGCTCCTATCATTTAATGCTTCCTGGATTCAGGAGTTCTCTGGTGTTCTCAAGATTTGGATTTAAGTCTTCTGTCTCTAGTTTTCAGTCTTATTTTTACAGTAGCCTCAAGACTTCTCCATCTATACAGCACTGATGATAAAACATCTAGGTTAATGATGAAAGGTTTCTCTGCAGTGAGGGACACCCAGAGAGGTTCACGGAGTTACATGGAGAAGAGAAGACGGAGGAGGGAGATAGAGGTGGCCAGGAGAAGAAGAGGGGAATAGAAAGGGGAGAGAGCAAGCTAGCCAGTAATCACTTCCCTGTGTGCTCTCCACAGTCTGGATTTCTCAGAGATGTTCTTGGAGTTACACAGGGAGGAGAAGATGGAGGAAGGAGACAGAGGTGGCCAGGAGGTGAAAAGAGGGAACCCAAAGGGGAGAGACAGATCCAGCCAGTAATCAGTTCTCTAAGTGTTCTCCACAGCCCGGAACATACAAAAAGATACACAGAATTGGGTAGAGAAGAAAAGGTGGAGTGGGGAGATGGAGGTGACTTGGTGAAGAAAAAGGAGAGTTAAAAGGGGGAGAGAGAAATCAAGCCAGTGATATCATTCCCAAGTAAAAATGGGTGCAGAAGATTGGGTTCTTGAAGATACAAAGTTGATAACAAATACTAAAAAGCAATGATTAAAAATCTAGAGTAAAAGGTTCGGTTCTCAAAATACCATATTAAAAAAGGAGAAAGAAAAGAGAAAAAAAAGAAAAAGAAAGAAAAAAGAAAAGAAAAAAACCCACCAAAGTCACAAAAAGTATAAAATATATATAAATGAAGTTTACTTTGAAAATAATATCTTAAAGAAAGAAAAAAATAATAAAATAAAAATAAAAATAGAGGGGTTTTTTTGTAAGGTAATAGTAGGTTATAAAAATGAAAATTGAAGGAGTAATAGGGGACTTAAAAATAAAAATAAAATAAGAAAATAAAATAAAATTAAATTATTAAAAAAATAATAATTTTTAAAAATTTAAAAAATGATACTAGTAAAAATATATCTCGGACTTTCTTTGGAGCTGTTATGGACTGTGTGGGGTCAGTTCATTTTCAGATAGTTCCTTGGTCCAGCTTGTACTTCTCAAGGTCTCTAGGCCCCTTCCTATGTAGTCAGTGCTAATTACAGGGTTTTAATCTGTTGCATCTGTCACTTCCAAAGCGATTTCTTGTTTCTTTTAGCTTCTTCTGTTTGCTGGTCTCTTCAGCGTCTAGTTTCCGCCCTGACACAAAGGGGGTGGTGGTGGTCACTTTTTTTTAGTCTCACTTGTTCAGTTGTGCTGTGGGGAGGGAGGAACACTGCAAACAAATCTCACTGGCATGTGCTTACAGTGTTTCAGCCACACTGGGTTTGCCCCGCTCACGGCGTGTGTGCTTTCCCAGTCTACACTGCTCAGGCTCTAGGTTGCACTGGCGGGAACTGTCTGAAGCGGCCCCTGGGGTTGCCTGTACTTTCCAGGTCTAAGCCACTCAGGTTCTGGTTTCCGGGTACTTCACAAAGGCGCAGACTTGGTTGAGCCTGGGTTTTGTGCCCTTCCCAGGTCGGAGCAGCTCCAGTGACCAGGTTTTTGGCTAGTGCGGTCGGGGGCTGCGTCTTTTCTCCTTCCCCCGTCCCAGCTGCTCGGTTTTCTGGGTGTACAATGGGTGCAGCTTCCCAGGTTTGCCGTGCTCTCCCCTGGGGAGCTGATCTATGGCTGCGACCCTCTCGGCGGGTGTCGACCCTTTAGAGTCCCAGGCAGTCCTGGTTAGCAGGAGGTCTGTTTGCAGTTTGGTATAGAATGCCTCTCTGGGGCCGCGATTCCGCCCTTCCAGCTCTCATTGCCCTCCCCTGCCTGTCTCCTGCTGGGGATGGGCCGGTCCATGGCCGGTTTACTCTGTTCAGTCCTTTGTTCTGTGAGCGGGCCTGGTGGTGTCTTAGGTTAAGGCTTTTCACGGGGAAGCTATCCCACGGTCTAGGTTCCTGTGTCAATCTAGTTCCCTCAGATTGCCCGCGGAGCATTCAGGCTCAGTTCTAACCCAAAACAATGCAGCCCGCCCCTTCCTGCCCAGCCCCCACTTGCTAGTTGGGGACGCGCACTTCTGCGCTGCGCGTCTGCTGGGTTTTTCTGTTAGGTACGTAAACAGTGGGTTTTAATTATTTATTTATTTTTCCTCCCGGTTATTTTGCCCTTTGCGATTCCAAGGCTAGCCACAGACCCTCCAAAGAGAGTGTTTCCTGGTATTTGGAAACTTCTCTCTTTTTTAAGACTCCCTTCCCAGGATGGATCTCCATCCCTACCTCTTTTGTCTCTCTTTTTATCTTTTATATTTTGTCCTACCTCCTTTTGAAGACTATGATCTGCCTTTCTGTGTGTCTGATGTTCTCTGCCAGCATTCACAAGTTGTTTTGTGGAATTTGCTCAGCGTCTAAATGTTCTTTTGTTGAATTTGTGGGAGAGAAGTCGTCTCCCCGTCCCATTTCTCCACCATCTTAGGACCGCCTCCTGAAATTTTTTTTAAGCGACAAAGAATTGAAAGATCGTTTTGAGATGAATAAGTTCTCCCCAGATTCAATGTACAGCATGAAGCTGACTATAGTTAATAACACTGTATTGTATACTTTACATTGCTAAGAGGTAAAGCTTAAGTGTTCTCATCACAACAAAAAAGGTAACTATGTGAGGTATTGGAGGTATTAATTACCTTGATTGTGATAATTATTCTACAATGTATACTTCTATCAAACCATCACACTGCACATATCAAATATATATAATTTTGTCAATTATACTTCAATAAAGCTGGGGAAAATCTGAAATATATAAACTAACAAGTATTTGATATGATTTAGAATCTCTCAGGAAAGAACAGTGAAATCACCCTTCAGGTTATACTTTACTGTCTGAAGAAATACAAGGAGGGCTGATAGATGATATGATGCAGTAAGTGGGTGGTGCAACACACTATAGGGATGATCACTGATTAGAACAGAGATGATATTTTGATTTGTATGTCTAAGAGCATAAAATAAATATGATCTTAATATGAGCTCTAGAATCTTATGTGAAACGTACTGGTTGTCATCGACATCTTTATTTTTCCTTATAAACAACCCCAGCTCAGTTGTTCAACTGTGATGTAGAGACAACCTCTCTTACTCATTCTTTAATCTAAACCCTTAAGAATATAAACTTCTCAAATGTAATGCCACTCTTGTTTTATTTTCAGTGATCAACTGTTGGAGAGGGGGAAAAACTTCTCAAAGTCCAATTTCTTTCTTAATCCATGCTATTATTATGTGATTATAAATAACTTTTCAAAAAACTTCATCAGGGTACTCTGCAAAAAGAGTGCAAGGATATTGGATTAGTACAAAGATCATATTTAATTTTTGAATATATCTCATTGATTCTTAGCATTGTTTTAACTTACCATTGCATTGTTGTTTGCCTATTACTAATGGGACATTTTGGTTATTACTCATTTCTTTGTTAGTTGAAATCGACAACTAACTTTTCAACTTGACAGCTGTGCTATATTATTTACTCATAAGCTTTCTACATTATAGTCATTATTGTCATTCTTATAGTCATGACTCTAAATTACTGTCACTGATATTTTTAATGCAAATCTGTGGCAAAATCTGCTGTTATTCTGTTACTCACCAATGCCATTCTTTCCTTTTTCCAGGAGAACCAAATCCCAGTTTTTAGCTAGATGCATAATCAGCTAACTAGAATAAAGACATTTCTTAGACTGTCTACTAAGTTTAGGCATGTGGTTAATTTCTGGCTAGTGGAGCAGAAATAGAAAAGATGTGTGCAACGTGAAGTCACACTACTGAGAAAAGTGTCCTTTTCCTCTTGCTGGAATGTGGCTCTGCTAGTGAGCCATCATGACCCCAGGGGTGAGGAAGGGCAGCACCCAGTGCTGTCCTGGGGCTGAGATCATGCCAACTTGCCAGAGCTGGCTGTTCAATTTTCAAGAATTTTGAAATCTTGAAAACCATTGGTGGTTAAATTATTGGTAGCTTAAAATTGGCTATTAAAGGTATTTACAACACAAAAATATCAGCAACCACAAGTCAGGGATCTTTTTTTCTCCCCAAAAGCCAGTTTACCTGCATACCTCTGGCAATCAGGATAGGAAGAGTAACAAGACAGAAAGTGCTGGGCTCCTTTATAATCATAGTGCCAGAGCTGGATTCCTTATGCCTAAATTATTACTAGTAAGAAATAAATTTCCGCAGATGTAGAGAATGGTCTCATGGACACAGGTGGGGAAGGAGAAGGTGGGATGAACTGAGATAGTAGTATTGACATATATACACTACCATTTGTAAAACAGATAGCTAGTAGGAAGCTGCTATAGAGCATATGGAGCTCAGCTTGGTGCTCTGTAATGACCTAGACAGGTGGGGTGGGTGAGGTGGAAGGCAGGCTCTAGAGCGAGGAGATATATATACACATCTAGCTGATTCATGTTGTTGCACAGCAGAAGCTAATACAACATTGTAATCAATTATACTGCAATTGAAAATATTTAAATTTCTTTTTAAAGGAAGGGAAAAAAGAAATAAATTTGAGATTGTTTCAGCCACTATTATTTGAATATTTGTTACAGATGCTGAACACACTACATAATCAAAATGATGGTATTATTTGATATCTTCAATTACACATCAAAAAGTGCTATTATCATCTGTAGGAGCCTACATAGTCTGACAAAGCTGGTAGGTATGTTTCACACATAAAAATCAGTTTTATATGTAAGTTATTGATCCACAGACATGAAATTTTGAATATTCCATTTCTAGAAGCTTGAAATAAAAAACTATATAAAATATATATAAGTCTCTAAAAAGAGAAATGAAAACTGTGTGAGAAGAAGCAGTAGCAATGCATTTGCCTTAGAGGCTGATATAATTGATATGATTTGGCAAGAAACTTAACTTGAGCTTTCCAGAAGTCCCTGCAGAAGGGGAAACACAAGTGGATTATATAATTCTTATCATCTCAAAAAAGATAACTCGCCATTTGCTTAAGAGAAAGAAAATTTTCACTTGTTCTGCTTTCACAAAAGGAGTAATTTCATGAGTTTTTTCATAAATTTAATAATTTTCAAAAATAAACGATCACCATTTTAAGGAATTTTTACGCAATAAAAGCATTCTTAAGAAAACAAACTTTGTCACTATTCTCTAAGAGCCAGACTTTCCTGAATACAGATTTTGCCTAGGAATAGAAAAGTCAGTTTGGATACTCCCAAAGGACCAGCTGTTATGATGGAACTATACTGTGACTCTGTCAAAAGCTTCTCATCAACAAAATGAAAAGACCAGCAAATATCACCTAAGGCCACTTTCATGTCTAAATTATCCTGTATTATTACTGAAAATTCCAAGTGCATGACATTTTCAGCCCACAGGGACATGTCAGAATTTGAGCGCTATGAGGAGGGTGTTTGAATTAAGGGATGCCTAGACTGTCAGAGCATGAATTAAGTAACAAGGGTTAACCAGGGTTACTTAATTCAGTTGATAAGGGGTGGTAACAGAAATGAGGAGACAGTTATCTTGAAGGATCAGTGGTCTAAGAATTTAATTATGGAGGATTATAAAAGCCAGAGTTCTCATTGTCAGAAAAGAATGTCAAATATGGAAAGGAAAAAAACTAGACGGAATCCAGGAGTGCTGAATTGGAACTGATGTGGACTCATAGTGTTAGCTAGATAACAGAGAGAGAGACAGATAGGGAGATAGGTAGGTAGATAAATTTGTGTGTCTACATATGTGCATATAATGTTCTCTTGCATGTAATATATATTTTTAAACATGTTTTTGTACATATTTGTATGTGCGTACATATAATTTATTAAAAAATATAACCTACTCCCTTGCTATGTCCACTCAGAGGCCTAAGAGCAGCAATATCCCAACAGTCATAAGCTCACTTGACATCCAACCTTTTCAGATACCTTTTTCCTAAAAGGAACCAGGGCTCTTGACATAAATGGTGAATTCCAGGACTGGGACTGGGACAGGGAAAGTGCAAGATAAACCCAGAGCATCTTTAGAAGTAAGGAATTTCTCAAAAGATGAAGTTATATCAAAAGGATGCAGAAACCATTGTGAAGGAGCTCTAACTAGGCCAAGTCAGAGAAAACTTGAGCATCAAAAGAAACAATGATAGTAATGTATTATAACCCATTGAATAAAATAGAAAATCTATGACTCCCTACTTTAATTAAGGTGAGAAGAGAAAGCTTTTCCTTACAGTAAAATGCCAACCAATAAATATAGAAGAAATGATGGCATTAAAAACAACCATGTGGCAAGCATCATAATATTTAATTCAGCTGAGAAGCATCAGTGGCTGCTAAAACAAGTTTGTGAAAGATTGCTGAGAATGGGATATTTACAGGTTCTCAAAGGACTCTCCTCACAAATGCATTATAAATTATAAAATGAAAAAGGGAAAAAAATACAGAGGAAGTCTGACAAATTAATGAAGTGATGGAATCAGGAAAGAAACAGATCAAAACTGTACCATCTGCGCAAATACAAGGATAAACTGGCATCATGTTAATGATATCCCTGACAAAAATACCCTGAATCTACAATGAGGAACTGTTAGATTAAACCAAAGTAAGGGACACTCTATAAAATAACCAGATTAGTAATGTTCAAAAGTTGCATGGCTGTGAAGTCAAGGAAACACTGGGGAACTGTGTCAGGTTTAAGGTGTCTAAAGAGATGTGACCAGCATCGCCACATGTAATCCTGGCTGGATGATTTGAGCATAAGTGATATTGTTAGGAAATTTTGTGAAAGTTTAATTGAGTCTGAGCATTTGATGATAATAATTTTCAGTGTATCCTTCTTCATTTCCTGGTTTTGATGACTGGATTAAGATTATGTAGCAAAATATTCTTTTTTATAGGAATTACACACCAAATATTGCTGGATGATAGAGCATCATGTTAACAACTTACTCTAAAAATAGGTCAGGAAAAAAATCTTTTATACTATTCATGTAAATTGTCTGTCAGTTTGACTTTATTTGAAATCTAATATATACAGAAATTTTGAACTCATGGGTAAAATCAAAATTTGGAAAATTTGTGGCTAAACTATTGCCAAATATTCTACAAAGAAATCTTATATTTTCTTTTTTAAATTAATTTTATATTTTTATTTATTTTTGACTGTGTTGGGTCTTTGTTGCTGCATGGGCCTTTCTCTAGTTGTGGTGAGCAGGGGCTACTCTCTAGTTATAGTGTGTGGGCTTCTTATTGCAGTGGCTTCCCCTGTTGAGGAGCAGAGGCTCCAGGACACACCGACTCAGTAGCTGTGGAGTGTGGGCTCAACAGTCACCGTTTCCTGGCTCTAGAGCGCAGGCTCAGTAGTTGTGACACAGGGGCTTGGTTCCTCTGCGGCATGTTGCATCTTCCCAGGCCGTAGATTGGACCTGTGTCTCCTATATTGATAGGCGGACTATTGGCCACTGAGCCACCAGGGAAGCCCCTATATTTTCTTTAAAAAAATAAGGACTATATTTTCCTGACATAAAATATGGCCAGCACAGGCAGAACTAATATTTCATGTTAGAAGTCAGAATAGTGATCAGACCCTTGATGATTGAAAAAAGTGAAAGGTGGCAAAACAGGACTTCTCAGATTCACCATAATTCCTGTCAAAATTCCAACGACTTTTTTTTTTTTCCAGAATTGGAAAGGCCAATTTTCAAATTCATATGGAATTCCAAGGTGTCCTGAAGAGTCAAAGCAGTCTTGAAAAGAAGAATACAACTGGAGACTGATACTTCCTGACTTCAAAACTTACTGCAAAGCTATAGTAATTTAAAACAATATAGTGCTGGCATAAGGACAGACATATAGACAAATGGATAGCAGAGACAGCCCCCAAACACACTCTCACATATATGGTTAATTAAATTTCATAAGGGTGCCAAGACCATTTATTGGAGAAAGGACAGCCTTTTGAATAAATTATGCTTGGAAAGGTGCATATCCACATTCAAAAGAATGAAGTTGGACCTTTATCTTGCATTATCTACAGAACTTAACCCAAAATGCACCAAAGACCTAAACATAAGAGCTGAAACTATAAAACTCGTGGAAGGAAACTTTGTGGAAAATCTTCATGACACTGAGATCAGTCCTGGTGTTCATTGGTAGGACTGATGTTGAAGCTGAAACTCCAATAATTTGGCCACCTGATGCGTAGAGCTGACTCATTTGAAAAGACCCTGATGCTGGGAAAGATTGAGGGCAGGAGGAGAAGGGGACAACAAAGGATGAGATGGTTGGATGGCATCACCGACTCAAAGGACTTGGGTTTGGGTGGACTCCGTGAGTTGGTGATGGACAGGGAGTCCTGGCATGCTGTGGTTCATGGGGTCCCAAAGAGCTGAACACGACTGAGCGACTGAACTGACTGAATAAGTCACTAAGATCCAGAACATATAAAGAACTCCTAAAACTCAACCAAAAACCAACCCAGTTCAAAAATGGGCAAGGGACTTGAAAAAGCATTTCTCCAAATAAAATATACAAATGGCTGATAAACACATGAAAAGATGTTTAACATTATTACTCATTAGGAAAATGCAAATAATAACTACAATGAGATACCATTTTACACCTACTTGTATAGCTGAAAAAGAATGGAAAATACCAAGTGATAGCAAGGAAAATACCAAGTGATAGCAAGGAAGTGGAGAAATTGGAACCCTCCTACATTCCTGATGGTAAAGTAAAATGGTGCAACTGATATGGAAAACAGTTTAACACTTTCTGAAAAGATTAAACACAAATTTTCATACAACCCAGCCATTACATCCAAAAGAACTGAAAGCAGAGACATAAAAAGATATGATCACAGGAGCATTATTCATAATAGCCAAAAAATGGGAACACTCCAAATGCTCATTGTCAGATGAATAGACAAACAAAATATGGCATATATGTACATTGTGTGTGTGTGTGTCCGAGTCTTTGCAACCCAATGGGCTGTAGCCCACCAAGCTCATCTGTCCATGGATTGGACAGATTGCCTGGATTTTCCAGGCAAGAATACTGGATTGGTTCTCATTTTCTTCTCCAATAAAGATACATTACTCAGCCATAAAAAGGAATGACATTTTTATATATGCTACAAAATGAATGCACTATGGAAATATTATGTATAATGAAATAAGCCAGACACAGGTAGACAAGTATTATATAATTCCTCTTGTATGTGGTACCAAGAATAGGCAAATTCATAGAGCAGAAAGTAAAATAGAGGTTTCAAGAACTAGGGGAGGAGAGGAAGCTGAGTTATTGTTTAATGTGTAATGATGGGAATGATGAAAAAGTTTTGGGTATAGACTATGGTGATGTTTACACAATATCTTGAATGTATTTAATGCCACTAGATATACACTTAAGAAAGATTACAATGCTAAATATTACATTATATAATTTTTCCAAAGTAAAAAAGTAGGCACTGGGTTCTACTAATATATTTCTTGATCAAGAAGCTAAAGACATAAATATGTGTGTAAGTGTATACACATATTTTAGACATAAATATGTGTGTAAGTGTATACACATATTTTATGTATGTATGTACATATATTCCCATATATATACACTTTCTCAAAATTCATCAAGATGTACACCTATAATTTTCCCTTTGTTAAAGTATGTTATAATTCTATAAAATTTACATTAAAATAACAGAAAAGTCAGTTTATCCTACTGGTATTTTTTCTATGGTAAATAACAACAAAACACATGGTAAAAGCTAAGTGTTACTAAAAGCCACTTACTTGGTCCTTGGAAAGTTACATAAAATTCTTATACTCAGTTTCTTAATCCATAAACTCAATTATTTAATATAAATATAAAAATGAGATGTATGCATTGCTCTATTAGTTTGCTATACGTACCATAACAAAGTACTACAAACTAAGGGGCTTGAAAATTTATATCTCACAGCTCTGAAGGCTTGAAGTCTGAGATCAAGGTGTCACACGGTTGCTTCCTTCTGTGAACTGTGAGAGAATCTTTTCCATGCCTCTCTCCTAGCTACTAGTAGTTTGCTGAAAATTTTTGGCATTTCTTGACTTCATCTTCACACAGCATTCTCCTTGTATGCATGTCTGTGTCCAAATTTCCTCTTTTAATAGGGATATTGGATTATTATATTGGATTAGGGGCCCATCCTAGTATGACCTCATTTTAACTAATTATGTCTATAATGACCCTCTGTCTTAGAAAAGGTCACATTCTGAGATACTAGATGTTAGGACTTCAACATACGAATCATAGAAAGATAAAATTCAACTATTAATAACAATTACCATGAGTTAGGTTTATTTATTTATAAAGATCAAACAGAAGACATGTTGGAGGTTCTTAGGCTTATCAGACTTTTGTCTGAATTACTGATGTTGCTGAAAACAATAAAAAATGCAGGGACACTAGTGAATTAGGGGCATTAGTTTTTTATTTTTTAATTGGAGGAAAATTGCTTTACAATGTTGTTGGTTTCTGCTGTACAATAACCCAAGTCAGCAATAATTATATATATATATCCCCTCCTTCTTGCACCTCCCTCCCCTCGGTGCATCCCACCCTTCTAGGTCATCACAGAGGACCAAGCTGGGCTCCCTGTGTTATATAGCAACTTCTCACCAGCTATATATTTTACGCAGATAGTGTATACATGTTGATGCTACTTTCTCCATTCATTGGGGGCATATTTTTGCCTGACATCATTCTTCTAAGTAGGCAGTTCTGAGCTTCATGTTGTGTCCAATGCATTTTGAACTTTGTATTTTCTCACTCTTAAATAAGTTGTCCAGATTTACTGCATTAGGTAATAATAAAATATTTGAAACAAAATAAATTTCAGTAAGTGTCTCTCCTGTAGTCTCAATTTGTATTTATTAGAAGTTTCTTTTTAAAGTCATAGTAAAGGTATCTTTCTTTTCTAGGAATGTCAGAAATTACATGAATGTTTTGATGTACCCTTTGATACTTGTCCATTTATAGAGGCAACATTGCCAGTGATGGGAACCAGAGCATCTGTTTTGCTGCAGTAGTAGCAGAAAGCCTTTTTCTGCAATCAGTGTTGCAAAGACATGACTTCCAATAACCACTGGAAATCATTTTTGCACACATGCTAAATATATTACTCAGTAGTAAAACTATTTAAATTTTTCATCCCTGGAAAGAAATCTAACAATCATGGAGAAAGACCATGTGGTACTCAGGATGAGGGTAAAATCTTCTTTGATGTAAGGCATGTTGATAAAAATAATTAATTGTGCTACAAATACTATGATTTTATTCTTTGAATCCTCTCCACAGAACACTTACTTTTTGATAAGGGAAATCAGATTTTTGTTGAGGAGAATGATAATAACCATCTGTTGAGTTAAGTAACTATTTGGACTTCACACTAACATCAAATAATCCCATATCTCAAATACATCAAAGGTATGATTTAGAGAGAGTTAGCCTATTGTGGGAAAATCAGCAAATGAAATAATGAAACATTCTTTCCTCTTTTATCAGAAATTGGCATTCAAAAGTACAGAGTGTCCTCACACCCCTCCCAGAATGAGGCTGTTAGGGCTTATACTTCTGAAGACCTGGCAGAACATTAATAAGCAAATCTTCTCACTCTCTGACTTAATAAGGGGAATAGTCTGTAACCAGGACCAACAGGGTAGAAAACCACTCACTTTGTTTGGGAAATTTGCGGTGGGGGAAAGTGCTCTGTCTAGCCCGAATAACTCTTGCAGTTCCAGTCCAAAAAGTCTTGGTATTTTTAAGTCAAGGATTATTTCCAGGAAGCCACAATAAAACAGGATTTGCCATAAAGTGTTAAAAAAGTAATAAAGCATTAACAAGGGTTTGTTAGCCAAATTCTTAATACAGCTGTGGGAACTGAGGAAATGAGGCAGGGCAAGTATATCCTGATGGGTAATTAAGGAGGAAAGGCCCCACACAGTCAGCTAAAAAGGACAGGCTGGGGATGGTGCTTTAGCTTTTGGATTCTGGAAACTGGGGAGACATGAGGCGGGGGTGCTTGCAAAATAAGAGAGAGAGATATAGGGAGTTCCTCTGTGGATGCCATGAAGTTCACTCCACATCTAGGCCAGGAAATTAAAAGAATAAAATTTGGAACTAACATGGATAATCTTCAGAGAGCTTATCTGTCTTGTGGCACATATTTACATCGAACACACTGAAACAGAAGCTTGTATCAAGTATTATGTTCCCAGGTGGGACAAAGGAAGAATGAGAAAAAAAAAAAAGGCAGCCCTGGATAGCCAGGAGGGGCACTTACAGCAAGGCTTTGGTGGTCTCCTACCTAACACAATCACACAGAATATCAGTATCAGACAAGGCTACTTTATGTCCATGGTGGATCGAGGCAACGACAAAACCACTCCATAATCATGTCTGAACACACAGAAAACAGGAATATTGCTCAAGTACAAAATTCTAAATGGTCCCCTTTCTCAGTCAACAGGCGCTTTACCAGTCTCTGCTTTAGCCTTGCTCTAGTCTACACTCCCTAAAAATTTATTTAGAACCCAATCATAGACAATGGCCAGTCTATAGCAAACATCTCAATTCCTTGGACTCAGTCCCAAATCGCCCAACCAAAGCCAAAATGCTTTAAGTTCTAAGATCGTACTACTAAGCTACCCTGTTGTACTTCATGGTGTATATTCTCCCTCACTGTAATGAGTAACAAGCCCAGGTTTCTCAACTGCAGATGTGTCCCTGGTGGTCTCTGACTAGGACACCGACAAGAATTGCTGACATTTTTTTAAAAAATTAGATTATTGAGAATGATTACTGCTACTGAAATGTGAGGCCTTATTTAATCTCAATAATACAATGATGGCAACAATAGAGCTTTAGTTTGGCCTTAAATAACTTTTAGCCACCTTATTTCTCTTTTTTATAAATGAATTTCTTGATGGCTGCATTTTGACCTCTGAGTAGATGGCTAATGTGTACCTTGGGAAGCAGTTAAAAAGGTAAATAACCTTCACATGCTGACTTCTGTCACAGAAAAGAATTATCTAAAATATAGAAGTAATTGTCAGAGAGCAGCTGTTTTTCTTTTCCCAATTTGTAGACTATTGGTAGATCCCCACTGAACCATGCCTACAATGTTCATACTCTAATGTCGTTCTTTTTCATTTTGACTCTGGGCTTAGCTATGTATTTTTCTTTGCCCAATGGAACATTAGCAAATGTTCTGTATTGAATTGTGTACTGCATGAAATGCAAAGGTTGAAGTACTAAACCCCAATGTGATTGTATTTGGAAAGAGGGCCTTTAAGGAGATAACTGAAGTTATCTGAGCTTAAAAGTATAGGGCTTAGGTTCAACAGGATTGGTGTCAATGGAAGAAAAGGAAGAGGCACCAGGGATGCGTGTGCAGAGAGAAAATGCCATGTAAGGACAGAGTGAGAAGTCAGCTTTCTGTAAATCAAGGAGAGAGGACTTATGAGAAACCAACCTCGAGGTTAGACCAAAAAGGCTTCTAGAACCATGAGAAGATAATTTTTTTGAAGACATGTTTTAGGGCATTTTGTTATACAACTCCAGCCAATTATTGCAACTGATATGATGTAAGCTGTGCATACATGCTTGTATATTGGAACCTCCTTGAGAAATGGAAACCACTATGTTGTGGAAAAGTTCAAGTCTGGCAGACTGCATGTGGAATAGAACCAAGAAACTCAGCTAACATTCAGAACTGAGGCCACAGACATAAGGCCCCAATCAAACCAGCCCTCCCTCCCATCTTCCAGCCATTTGATCCACCTCAGCTGAGGTCCCAGATATCATGGAGCAGATGTTTTTGCCCTGCCCAAATTGTTGATGCACAAAATCATTAGGAAAAAAAAAAAATGGTTTTAACCTCCTAAATTTTGAGATGGTTTGTTACATAGCAGTTGATAAATAAAACAGAAGTTGGTACTGGAACTGAGATGCTACCATAAGAAAACACAAAAAACATGTAATATTGTCTTGGTGACTGGATGCTGGGTGTGATGTTTTGTATGATTGTTCTCCAGAGAAAAAGAACCCATAGGTTCTTTTGTATACATATTTGTACATACATATATATCTTTTGTATATGTACACACACATACCCAACACATAATATGTTAAAAACACATTTCAAGGAATTGTGTAATCTCCCATGGACAAGTTGAATAGATAATTGGCTAGATAGGGAAGATAAAAGATAGCTCTGGGTAGTCATGATATTTTTCTGATACAAGGAACACAGAAGGAACTATCAAACTTCATGCCCTTAAAAATATTAAGTAATTTCAGTTACAAAATAAGTAAACTCTAAGGATGTAATACAGGGCACAGTAACTACAGTTAACAATACTGCTTTGTATTTTTGAAAGTTACTAAGAGAGTAGATCTTAAAAGTTTTCAGCAAAAGAAAAAAAATTATAACTATGTGTTGTGATAGATGTTAATTAAACATTAGGATGATCTCAAAATATTTCAAATTATTAAGTTGTGTATATGAAACTAATATAATGCTATGTGTCAATTATGTCTCAATTTTTTAAAATTTGATAAGATAAAAATGTTAAGTAATTCAACAAATACATATGAAGTGTTTGTTATGTAACAGGAGCTATGTTTTATGCATAACAGCCCATTTGTCTGCCCTCCCATAAGTCTAATGTATAGTGTTTTTATTTGTCCTTTCTCCTCCAGTAGAGAGTGATAGCCAACATGTTGTCTATGTTTATTTAATTACAATCATTGACTAGTTTGTATTCAGGATCTGGGAATGGACTTCTGCCAACTTCAATGATGAGAAACCATTGAAGTAATATCAGTCTATACATATCACCAAATGTACGCTAGTTGCTGAAAATATTATAGTTTATTATTTAAGTCTCTTCAATCTCATTCATATGGACAATACCACTGGCTGAAATATTTAGTATAAAAGTTTAAAGATGCAAGAAATCATACATTATCTAGTTAATTGTTTTCAGAACACATACAGGAAATTGAAGGTGGTATCAATGGCAGGTGCCAAATTTTCGTAGAGAAGAGACTCAGGGAATGAGATTAGGAGACTAATTTTAATGCTGAATTTGCATATTATTTTACAAAAGATAAGGAAATGTCAATTTTCCTTATTGATTAACTAACCTCTGCATACACATGTCTATGTTCATGGATGGGGTGGAAGGAGTAGTAACAATAAAAATTCCGTTCAGTTCAGTTCAGTCGCTCAGTCGTGTCCGACTCTGCGACCCCATGAATCGCAGCACGCCAGGCCTTCCTGTCCATCACCAACTCCCGGAGTCTACCCAAACCCATGTCCATCGAGTCGGTGATGCCATCCAACCCTCTCATCCTATGTCGTCCCCTTCTCCTCCCACCCCCAATCCTACCCAGCATTAGGGTCTTTTCCAATGAGTCAACTCTTCGCATGAGGTGGCCAAAGTATTGGAGTTTCAGCTTCAACATCAGACCTTCCAATGAACACCCAGGATTGATCTCTTTTAAGATGGATTGATTGGATCTCCTTGTAGTCCAAGGGACTCTCAAGAGTCTTCTCCAACACCACAGTTCAAAAGCATCAATTCTTCGGCGCTCAGCTTTCTTCACCATCCAACTCTCACAACCATACATGACCACTGGAAAAACCATAGCCTTGACTAGATGGACTTTTGTTGGCAAAGTAATGTCTCTGCTTTTCAATATGCTATCTAGGTTGGCCATAACCTTCCTTCCAAGGAGTAAGCGTCTTTTAATTTCATGGCTGCAATCACCATCAGCAGTGATTCTGGAGCCCAGAAAAATAAAGTCTGACACTGTTTCCACTGTTTCGCCATCTATTTCCCATGAAGTGATGGGACCAGATGCCATGGTCTTAGTTTTCTGAATGTTGAGCTTTAAGCTGACTTTTTCACTCTCCTGTTTCACCTTCATCAAGAGGCTCTTTAGTTCTTCTTCACTTTCTGCCATAAGGGTGGTGTCATCCGCATATCTCAGGTTATTGATATTTCTCCCGGCAATCTTGATTCCAGCTTGTGTTTCTTCCAGCCCAGCTTTTCTCATGATGTACTTGGCATATAAGTTAAATAGGCAGGGTGACAATATACAGCCTTGACGTACTCCTTTTCCTATTTGGAACCAGTCTCTTGTTCCATGTCCAGTTCGAACTGTTGCTTCCTGACCTGCATACAGGTTTCTCAAGAGACAGGTCAGATAGTCTGGTATTCCCATCTCTTTCAGAATTTTCCACAGTTTATTGTGATCCACACAGACATTAAAATTCCAAAGAAAGGCAGTGCCAAAGAATGTTCAAACTACCACACAATTACACTCATTTCACATACTAGCAAAGTAATACTCAAAATTCTCCAAGCTAGGGTTCAAGAATACATGAACCAAGAACTTCCAGATGTTCAAGATGGTTTTAGAAAAGGCTTAAGAATCAGAGATCAAATTGCCAACATCCACTGGATCACAGAAAAAGCAAGAGAATTCCAGAAAAACATCTACTTCTGCTTTATTGACCATACTAAATTCTTCGACTGTATGGATCACAAAAAAACTGTGGAAAATTCTTAAAGAGATGGAAAAACCAGACCACCTTACCTGCCTCCTCAGAAACCTGTATGCAGGTAAAGAAGCAACAGTTAGAACCAGACTTGGAACCACGGACTGGTTCCAAATTGGGAAAGGAGTACGTCAAGGCTGTATACTGTCACCCTGCTTATTTAACTTATATGCAGACTACATCAAGAGAAATGCTGGGCTGGAGGAAGCACACGCTGGAATCAAGATTGCTGGGGAAAATATCAATAACCTCAGATATGCAGATGACACCAACCTTATGGCAGAAGACACCACCCTTATGATAAAAAGCAAAGAGGAACTAAAGAGACTCTTGATGAAGGTGAAAGAGGAGAGTGAAAAACCTGGCTTAAAACTCAACATTCAAAAAACAAAGATCATGGCATCCAGTCCCATCATATGGCAAATAGATGGAAGAACAATGGAAACAGTGACAGATTTTATTTTGGGGGGCTCCAAAATCACTGCAGATGTGACTGCAACCATGAAATTAAGAGACACTTGTTCCTTGGAAGAAAAGCTATGACAAACCTAGACAGCATATTAAAAAGCAGAGACATTATTTTGCCAACAAAAGTTTGTATTAGTCAAAGCTATGGTTTTTCCAGTAGTCATGTGTGGATGTGAGAGTTGGATCATTGAGGAGGCTGAGCATCAAAGAATTGATGCTTTTTAACTGTGGTGTTGGAGAAGACCCTTGAGAATTACTTGGACTGCAAGGATTCAAACTATCACTCTTAAAGGAAATCAATCCTGAATATTCTTTGGAAGGACTGATGCTGAAGCTGAAGCTTCAATACTTTTACCACTTGATGTGAAAAGCCACCTGATTTGGAAAGACCCTGATGCTGGGAAAGATTGAAGGCAGGAAGAGAAAGGGATGACAGAGGACGAGATGGTTGGATGGCATCACTGACTCGATAGACATGAGTTTGAGCAAGTTCCGGGAGATGGTGAAGGACAGGGAAGCCTGGCATGCTGCAGTCCATGGGTTCGCAAAAAGTCGGACACAACTGAGCGACTGAACACCAACAACCACCTTAAATTTCTATTTAGTGGCTTCTTTCATTTTGGCTTGATTTTGGAAACAACTTCAGAATTTCATTTTCATTGTAACAGGCTTTTAAGTATCAGAAAACCATAGTATTAGTATCTTTACTAAAGACAATTGAAGCAAAATAACTTTCTAAGCATTAACAAATTTAAAATCTGGTTAAACTATAAACAATGAGAAAAAGCTACAAATGTTGCAAATTTATGAAGAAGAGTCGGACACGACTGAGTGACTTCACTTTCACTTTTCACTTTCATGCACTGGAGGAGGAAATGGCAACCCACTCCAGTATTCTTGCCTGGAGAATCCCATGGACGGAGGAGCCTGGTGGGCTGCTGTCTATGGGGTCGCACAGAGTCGGACACGACTGACGCGACTTAGCAGCAGCAGCAGCAGCCATTGTTTGGTGATAAAAAGCTGATTTAGTTAGATGAACCTCTTAGAATATCTTTCAGGTACATATAAAACAAGGAATTTTAATCTATGCAAGCCTAAAGCCAAAAGGAAATACTCCCCCACACCTAGCGTTATGCTATTACTGAATGGATAATAGATTTCAAGAATACAGCACTGAATAATGATGGGATAGTTCACAGAGGAACCAAAATACCGCTGGCACTGACTGAATGGCTTTTTCTGGCTCTGAGTGACCTTTGAAAGGTGATTCCTGCCACCAGAGTAAGCATAGCAGAGGATAGCTAAAACAAAGATAGAAGAGCTGACACTTTTAAATGGACCAGAGAGAGTTTCATGGAAAATTTGAGTACTCTAAAGCTGTGCTCTTTTAAACAATGTCAGGCTGTTTCTAAACCAAATAGAGGGAATGAATTAAAATTATTTCCAGGATAACATAATCACCCCTAGCCCCTGCAAATAGTTATTGAGGATGAGAATTTAAACTGAATCTGAGTACCAACATTGATCATATTGAATCAAATACTAATTAGAATTTCTTACTTCACTAAAGCATAACCTTCATGCTACAAACAAAACCAGGAAAATAAAAGAGCCTAAAGCGCTCTTTTAAAGCAAATATACTTCAACAGTAAGCATTTCAAATGTGCTGTGGAACTATGTACTGAAATAAGTTAAAATGTAAATAAATAAAACCTAATCCTAAAATTAAGCTCTTCCTTGTAGACTATAATAATAAGAGATAAAGCCATTAGTTGAAAATCTGTAGAAGCTGACTTTGACCAAAGGAAATCTAATTATGAGTGTAGGTCTCTAACAGTCAGGAGTTAATCTGCTAAAAAATTTTATAGTTACATTTTCCCAGGGACCAAAGGAAAAAAGAAAAAAGAAATTTGTCTGTCCTGTGTTGATATTCCTTCATTCAACGTACATTAAATTACTCCTTATCTGGTATTTCACTTTCACCTCATACACTCAAGGTGGCCTGTTAAGATTTCACTTCTGAGTGACCTAGGAAAGAAAGTTGTCTGTCAGCCAGACTAGGAAGGACTACTGCTAAATAAGTGCTCTATAAATGCAACATGTACTTAACATTTATAGATGTATGAACTGTCATAGTACAATAGTAAGCAATTCTGTGAGATATAAGGGCTCAGGAAAAAAAAAATCATGTTAAGAGATTCTATCAAGCTTTTATGTCATATAAGCAGAATTGTAAAGTATCTACCTTAAATATAACTTTAAATTTTATGTAATTCATAATTACTGCAGATGTGAAAATCACAGGTATTCTTGGAAAGTTAGTTAAAATTCCTCCTGATTACTTGGCTAGGATTAGTCAACCTCAAAGGAAAAATTCATCATTTATGCCTTGAACTGTCTTCTTACAAAGTAAGCAGTGTTTGCCCTCGGAGAAGATAGAGATGATTGTTTAGGAAGAAGGCACATAACCAAGATCACTCCCATCACTCAACACTAAAATCCTCAAATTCTTCTGAGTATAGCTAGTGAAAGGCAATATGACATTTGAGGGGGAAAATGACTCCTTCTAGTAGTCACAATTACTTAATCCTTTACTATATAATCAAAACAAAGTATTCAAAGTTCTTTTTAATCCTCGTCCTAGGTGATGTTACATTCCCCATTTACATATGGGAAGTTGGAAGCCTGAGAAATAAAATAAGTGGTCTAAATTCACATTATTATTAGCTGAAGTGTGGTGTCATTCACCACTCTGGAAGAGGGCATGGCAACCCGCTGCAGTATTCTTGCCTGGAGAATCTCATAGAGAGAGGAGACTGGCGGGCTACAATCCATAGGGTCACAGGACACAAGTGAAGTGACTTAGCACGCACGTAGGACACCACTAGTAAAGAACTCAATACGGACTCATATAGCAGCTGCTAAAACAGCCAGCACAGAAATTCTGAACTGGGGCAGAGATCATGCCTCAGAAATACAAGCAGATGAAGACAAAGTTCTCAGTCCAGAAGCTTATTGAGGAATCTCCTGAGTATAATGCAAAATATAGCTTCTTTTTTGTAAAAATAATATGTCTTGATAATTTATTTGTCAACTGGACAAATCATGTCTTGACAAATTTCTTCAAGTTTCCATTCATTTATGAAGCAAATATTTACTGAGATGAAGTGTATTAGACGTCATCCTGATGTAATACAATGGTGAAAAGACACAGAACAGCCCATTTC
Organism: Giraffa tippelskirchi; assembly: GCF_054371585.1. NCBI lineage: Eukaryota > Metazoa > Chordata > Mammalia > Artiodactyla > Giraffidae > Giraffa > Giraffa tippelskirchi. The sequence goes on from NC_137277.1 coordinate 72,083,358, forward strand.
TGAATTTTACTGGTTAAGGAAAGTCATAAGAACAACCCAAGATTAAAAAGAGGAAATTAGTCTTGATGAAAAAAGCAGAAAAGAATTTGTGATATTTTATCCAACACAATTTATTTTGATATATTCTTACTTCTTTGAAAGTCTTCCTTAAGTAATCTCTAGAAAGAATTTAATTTTGTCAATAATAGTTGCTCAAAATTGATTCTAGGCTTTCTGACTACACTATAAAGAAGCTAATACATTTAATCAATGCCTTTTACTAACCTATGAAAATTAAGCAGGCCCAAACACAAAAAGGCAAATTTTTTGTGACAAAGAATATTCTTTGGGGATTATTTATCATCACAAGGGATAACTGTTAAGAAAATTATCCAAAATGGCCATTAAGCCAATAGAATATCTGCATATAATTTCAATATTATACCAGGGCATTAACGAACAGGATCACCCAAGAAAAATTTAATTCCCTAGAATAGGTATCTCTCTTTCCTTTATTTACTATCAGTAGGGCTTCCCTGGTGCCTCAGATGGTCAAGAATCCACCTGCAATGCAGACCTGGATTAGATCCCTGGGTTGGGAAGATCCCCTAAAAGAGGGCATGGCAACCTACTCCAGCATTCTTGCCTGGAGAATCCCCATGGACAGAGGAGCCTGCCGGGCTACAGTCCACGGGGTCGCAAAAAGTTGGACTTGACTGAACGACTGAGACCGTGACTGAACTCATTGAACACTGAACCAGCTGAGTTGGACTGTGACTGAACTCGCAGGCTGGGAATCAGTGAGTTACATAGTCACTTGTAGTTTTCTCCACTGGAAATGAAAAGGCAGTTTTTTCCCCTACTACCTTCTTCCCTATCCAGAAGAAAGGAAATCTTAAAGGTTGTCATTTTATTGCCCTGTAGGATTTATTCCTAAAATTCCCAGTTTCATTTTTAAACTGGTAAATTTATTTCAGCACATCTTTCTCAACAGACTTCATCAATATCTGTTCTTCAAATGCTCCGTGAGCTAACTTTATCTTCTTGATGATTCCCTCATTAATGACTTAAATAGATATATGGCATTTGCTCACTTGACATTTGTAAGAAAGTGCTATTTCTAACTTTAAATATTATACTTTGACAGTACAATTATAAAAATGGAGGTGCAAAAAAGTAGTGTCAAGACTCACTGATGGATTGAATTTGAGAAATGAGGGAAAGAGAAAGATGAAATATAGCTTTCAAATTTTCTCAGACTGAAAAAATCATTTATGAAAACAGCATCATAAAACCTAAAATTCTCCCGGGGTAAATTCTAAGGCTGTGGGTGAATTAGTCTCACTTCTTTTAGATAAAAAGCAGAGTCTCTGCCTTTGTCTCAAATATCATTCAGCAAGTACTGTAGGCTCATTTAAAACATTATTTTAACATTTTTTAAAAGAATAGCCCTGGGAAAATTATCTTTTTGAAATGAGAATGTTGGATAAAATCTTTAATCACAAAAATCACTAAACTACTCAAATTTTGCCTAAAAAAGAGAAAGAGCAAACTAGCGTCTGTTTTTAAATTATGTAAAGCATTATGCTAAGATTTTTATAGTCCACAAATCTGATCAGTAAAGGTCACTAAAACTAGAGATTATAATATTGGATAGCTTATTCATATATGTTTATTCCAATTTCTATATCTTTATTTCTATCACTCTTCAGAAGTCATTTCTTATTTTCTAAGGGAAAAAATTATTTCAGTCAGTTCAGTCGCTCAGTCATGTCCTACTCTTTGCGACCCCATGAATTGCAGCACGACAGGCCTCCCTGTCCATCACCAACTCCGAGAGTCCACCCAAACTCATGTCCATTGAGTCGGTGATGCCATCAAACCATCTAATTCTCCAACGTCCCCTTCTACTTCTGCCTTCAATCTTTCCCAGAATCAGGGTCTTTTCAAATGAGTCAGCTCTTCACATCAGGTGGCCAAAATATTGAAGTTTCAGCTTTACCATCAGTCCTTCCAATGAACACCAAGGACTGATTTCCCTTAGGATGGACTTGTTGGATCTCCTTGCAGTCCAAGGGACTCTCAAGAGTCTTCTCCAACACCACCGTTCAAAAGCATCAATTCTGTGCTCAGCTTTCTTTAGAGTCCAACTCTCGCATCCATACATGACCACTGGAAAAATAATAGCCTTGACTAGACGGACCTTTGTTGGCAAAGTAACGTCTCTGCTTTTCAATATGCTGTCTAGGTTGCTCATAACTTTCCTTCCAAAGAGTAAGCGTCTTTTAATTTCATGGCTGCAATCACCATCTGAAGTGATTTGGAGCCCCCCCAAAAAAGTCAGCCACTGTTTCCCCATCTATTTGCCATGAAGTGATGGGACCGTATGCCGTGATCTTAGTTTTCTGAATGGTGAGCTTTAAGCCAACTTTTTCACTCTCCTTTTTCACCTTCATCAAGAGGCTCTTTAGTTCTTCACTTTCTGCCATAAGGGTGGTGTCATCTGCGTATCTGAGGTTATTGATATTTCTCCCAGCAATCTTGATTCCAGCTTGTGCTTCCTCCAGCCCAGGGTTTCTCATGATGTAGCAAGTTAAATAAGCAGGGTGAAAATATACAGCCTTGATGTACTCCTTTTCCTATTTGGAACCAGTCTGTTGTTCCATGTCCAGTTCTAACTGTTGCTTCCTGACTTGCATACAGGTTTCTCAAGAGGCAGGTCAGGTGATATGGTATTCCCAGAATTTTCCACAGTTTATTGTGATCCACACAGTCAAAGACTTTGGCATAGTCAATAAAGCAGAAAAAGATGTTTTTCTGGAACTCTCTTGCTTTTTCGATGATCCAGCGGATGTTGGCAATTTGATCTCTGGTTCCTCTGCCTTTTTTAAATCCAACTTGTACATCTGGAAGTTCATGGTTCACGTATCGCTGAAGCCTGGCTTGGAGAATTTTGAGCATTACTTTACTAGCGTGTGAGATGAGTGTAATTGTGCGGTAGTTTGAACATTCTTTGGCATTGCCTTTCTTTGGGATTGGAATGAACACTGCCCTTTTCCAGTCCTGTGGCCACTGCTGAGTTTTCCAAATTTGTTGGCATATTGAGTGCAGAACTTTCACAGCATCATCTTTTAGGATCTGAAATAGCTCAACTGGAATTCCATCACCTCCACTAGCTTTGTTCATAGTGATACTTCCTAGGGCCCACTTGACTTCACATTCCAGTATGTGTGGCTCTAGGTGAGTGATCACACCATCGTGGTTATCTGGGTCATGAAGATTTTTTTGTAAGTTCTTCTGTGTATTCTTGCCACCTCTTCTTAATATCTTCTGCTTCTGTTAAGTCCCTACCATTTCTGTCCTTTATTGAGCCCATCTTTGCATGAAATGTTCCCTCGGTATCTCTTATTTTCTTGAAAAGATCTCTAGTCTTTTCCATTCTGTTGTTTTCCTCTATTTCTTTGCATTGATCGCTGAGGAAGGCTTTCTTATCTCTTGTTGCTATTCTTTGGAACTCTGCATTCCAATGGGCATATCTTTCCTTTTCACCTCACATTAATTATAAAGTTTCAAATGAATTTTATTCTCTTTAAAATAGAAGATAATTATTTCACTGATTATTTTTATTTAACATTCCAATTATGGCAAATAATAAATGTTAATTGTATAAGTAACATACACAACTACAAAGAAACAAATTATAAAGTTGCTCACATCCATAAAGCTAAGATAACTACAGTTAATGATTTGCTTTGTGCCCCCAAAGTGTCTATATGCTTTAGCTTTCACTGCATAAAAAACCAGAGAAGGCAATGGCAACCCACTCCAGTGTTCTTGCCTGGAGAATCCCAGGGACGGGGCAGCCTGGTGGGCTTCCGTCTATGGGGTCGCACAGAGTCGGACATGACTGACGTGACTTAGCAGCAGCAGTAGCAGCATAAAAAGCTATTCAGAAACTCAGTGGCATTACAATGAATATTTATTTCTTGTGTATCTCAGTTCAGAGCCTCAAGTCTGGACAGCTCCTCTGACCTCATCTTAGCTTTCACATTCTTCTGGAAGTCAGCTGAAAGTCTTCAGATCTAGGTTGAGTTAAGCTGGAGTGATTTACTTTGCTTCATTGCAATAGCAGAGATACAAGAGTGAACAAACAGAATTAAGCAAAGTTGTCTGAAAGGTATAAAAGCTTCTAATTTTGGTCACTTCTAGTATTCAATCTCTTGTGAAGTCTGCCATGTACCTGTACTTTTCTCTTGTTAATCTGCTTATTTCAACTTAATTGTTAGACAAAACCAGGGACCCAAAGAGAGTAAAGGAGAATTCTTTCCTCCCCTACAAATATACGTTACTGCTTTGCCCCCTAATTTATACCAAAACATTACTACCAAAAGGTAAAGTGTAAAATGGATGAAAAAAGAGCAAACTTTTAAATATTTATTTTATTTAAACTACTTATAACCAGACACTTTGCATCTTGTCATTTAATTTAATCTTTGTGTATTTGATAGAATTGACTGAAATCTCTTGCAAAGAGAACACACTGGTCATAGTAAACACCCTCTTCGAACAACATAGGAGAAGACTCTACACATGGACATCACCAGATGGTCAACACTGAAATCAGATTGATTATATTCTTTGCAGCCAAAGATGGAGAAGCTCTATGCAGTCAGCAAAAACAAGACCGGGAGCAGACTATGGCTCAGATTATGAACTCCTTATTGCCAAATTCAGACATAAATTGAAGAAAGTAGGGAAAACCACTAGACCATTCAGGTATGACCTAAATCAAATCCTTTATGATTATATAGTGGAAGGGACAAATAGATTTAAAGGACTAGATCTGATAGACAGAATGCCTGATGAAATACGGACAGAGATTCATGACATTGTACAGGAGACAGGGAACAAGACCATCCCCAAGAAAAAGAAATGCAAAAAAGCAAAATGGCTGTCTGAGGAGGCCTTACAAATAGCTGTGAAAAGAAGAGAAGTGAAAAGCAAAGAAGAAAAGGAAAGATATTCCCATCTGAATGCAGAGTTACAAAGAATAGCAACGAGAGATAAGAAAGTCTTCCTCAGCGATCAATGCAAAGAAAGAGAGGAAACCAACAGAATGGGAAAAACTAGAGATATCTTCAAGAATTTAGAGATACCAAGGGAACATTTCATGCAAAGATGGGCTCGATAAAGGACAGAAATGGTCGGGACCTAACAGAAGCAGAAGATATTAAGAAGAGGTGGCAAGAATACACAGAAGAACTGTACAAAAAAGATCTTCATGATCCAGAAAATCACGATGGTGTGATCACTCACCTACAGCCAGACATCCTGGAATGTGAAGTCAAGTGGGCCTTAGAAAGCATCACTACGAACAAAGCTAGTGGAGGTGATGGAATTCCAGTTGAGCTATTTCAAATCCTCAAAGATGATGTTGTGAAAGTGCTTCACTCGATATGCCAGCAAATCTGGGAAACTCAGCAGTGGCCACAGGACTGGAAAAGGTCAGTTTTCATTCCAATCCCAAAGAAGGCAATGCCAAAGAATGCTCAAACTACTGCACAATTGCACTGATCTCACACGCTAGTAAAGTAATGCTCAAAATTCTCCAAGCCAGGCTTCAGCAATATGTGAACCATGAACTTCCAGATGTTGAAGCTAGTTTTAGAAAAGGCAGAGGAACCAGAGATCAAATTGCCAACATCCACTGGATCATCAAAAAAGCAAGAGAGTTCCAGAAAAACATCTATTTCTTCTTTATTGACTATGCCAAAGTCTTTGACTGTGTGGATCACAATAAACTGTGGAAAATTCTGAAAGAGATGGGAATACCAGATCACCTGACCTGTCTCTTGAGAAACCTGTATGCAGGTCAGGAAGCAATAAATAGGTTCCAAATAGGAAGGTTCCAAATAGGAAAAGGAGTACATCCAGGCTGTAAATTGTCACCCTGCTTATTTAACTTATATGCAGAGTACATCATGAGAAATGCTTGGCTGGAAGAAACACAAGCTGGAATCAAGATTGCTGGGAGAAATATCAATAACCTCAGATATGCAGATGACACCACCCTTATGGCAGAAAGTGAAGAACTAAAGAGCCTCTTGATGAAAGTGAAAGAGGAGAGTGGAAAAAGTTGGCTTAAAGCTCAACATTCAGAAAACTAAGATCATGGCATCTGGTCCCATCACTTCATGGGAAATAGATAGGGAAACAGTGGAAACAGTGTCAGACTTTATTTTTCCAGCTCCAAAATCACTGCTGATGGTGATTGCAGCCATGAAATTAAAAGACGCTTACTCCTTGGAAGAAAGGTTATGATCAACCTAGATAGCATATTTAAAAGCAAAGACATTACTTTGCCAACAAAGGTCCACCTAGTCAAGGCTATGGTTTTTCCAGTGGTCATGTATGGATGTGAGATTTGGACTCTAAAGAAAGCTGAGCACTGAAAAATTGATGCTTTTGAACTGTGGTGTTGGAGAAGACTCTTGAGAGTCTCTTGGACTGCAAGGATATCCAACCAGTCCATCCTAAAGGGGATCAGTCCTGAGTGTTCACTGGAAGGACTGATGTTGAAGCTGAAACTCCAATACTTTGGCCACTTCATGAGATGAGTTGACTCATTGTAAAAGACAAAAGACCCCAATGCTGGGAAGGATTGGGGGCAGGAGGAGAAGGGGACGACAGAGGATGAGATGGTTGGATGGCATCATTGACTCGATGGACATGAATTTGGGTAAACTCCGGGAGTTGGTGATGGACAGGGAGGCCTGGCATGCTGCGATTCATGGGGTCGCAAAGAGTGGGACATTACTGAGCAACTGAACTCACTGAACTGAACTGAACTGAAATCTTCTTTTCACAGTAATTTATTTATCTGTGAAATTTAACCTTTTCTAATATGCTTATTATTACACTGTATTTCTTCATTTGCCTGTTGGACCAGTAAGCATGAGCTAGGTTAGGTCAGGAGTCAGAACACATTCAGCTAATTTTTAGCTGAAAATACATTCTATTTCCTCATGGCCATCTTTTTAAATTTTTTAATTTTACTCCCATGATACAGTTTACATAGTTTTTTTTCTGTGTTCATTTACTTTACTTTCTAAATTTTTGCTTGCTGCTTCCCTAAGCAAAAATTCTTTAATCAAACCTCTTTCGTGCCTCAGCTATACTTATAAAAGAAAAGAGAATATATTTGTCATTTCTTATATTTCATATATTAAAACCCCACATATTTGTCCTTCAGAGGTCCACCTTCATTATCATTAAATAGCTATTAATATTCACCAGTGCATCATATGATATTTATTTCCTATAGCCTCATTACGTGATAGAAATGAAAAATGAACAAATGTGAATGAAGTTTTAAAGTAAATGAAGTAGAAATGCAAGAAGGAGGTAAAATATAAAGGGAAAACCAAGTGAAATCAGTTATATATATTATTAACATAAAAATATGATGAAAATTTGTTCAGTTAAATGTTACATTTGAAGAAATTAAGAAAAAAGAGAAGTGACGGAATAAATTAGTTAAGAGCCTACTCCTCAGAGTTGAAAGTGTGATTGGATCCTGTTCTGTTACTTCCAGTGAATGAGCCTGAGCGGTTATTTTATTTCTATGTGATTCAGCTTAAAGGGCTTTAAAATAAGGATAGTAATAGAGCATCTGAGGATTGTTGCAAGGATTAAATGAGAAAATAAATATGACACAAGAGTCCTTGCTAACATAATATATACTTATACTTAAGTATTATTAAATGAACCAGTCATGATAACCTCTCTGGATGAGAAGCTATTTTCAGATGGTTAAAGATAAATATAGAATGTTTAAATGGGAATTAACAGGCTGTCCTTTGTGTCCTGCAACATTTTAGGCTCTTGTTTACATTTGGTGTCACAGTAAACTTATGATTCTTACCTTTATTTGTTGTGTTATATCTAAACTACACATTTCTGTGGTTTACAACTGATTTATTGTTTATCATAGCGCCTTGTCCCAAAAGGTGCTAAATGAATACTTACTGAGTACGGACAACATTTTTCAACTAGAGTTTTTGAGGGAAATGAAAAGGCAGATGTGTCTTCCCAGATTTGGTTTTCTCACCTCCACTCATAACCCTCCTTGGTGTCACCTGTATCATGCCCCAGATTCTAGGTGTACAAGCAAAACATGTTGATGAGCTCTGCTTTAAAACTCAAATTATGAAGATCAGACTGTTATGCTGGGGAGGTTGCCAAGACGTAAAACTGACTGAGAAAACTTGCAACGTTACTAACGCGAAGTTATTACCAAGGGATCTGAAATTACAAAACAATACTGCTGAAATCTAAGATACATTCATTAGTTGGTTTATTCTCTCACAACAATAACAATAATGAATTTCTACTGAAGCCTAAACTCTTTCACCCAAACTTTCCTACAATCAATTCCATATTATTACATATTAACTGATTTTGTGGTTCAACGCTTGACTGTGAACCTTAACTGATCATTATCCCTGAACTTCCCTTCATGTTTTAACTGTTAAACTATGTTACTATATGTAGGTATTGAGGTTTAGATCCTGATACATATATTTGAAACTCTTCCAAATCTCCTGAAGTTTTCCTCCCAGAGAGAACTTTGCACCTTTACTTTTATAAATCTATACTTTTCTTTTTTTGGAACAAATCATCAAACCCATGTTTTTAACAATAAAATTAAAATTTAGATCCTTAAATATCTCCCCTAGTGGACCTTCAATTATCTTCTCTGTATTTGACGTTAGAAATATAGGTAGTACAGAATAAAATTACTGAGCTAATAAATCTTGAAATGAAATGCATTAAAACAGCATCATTTTTTCCATAAGAATATATAACGTATGCAAACTAAAAAAGAATCTAGGAGCAATGTTTCATAAAGTTAATCTGTTTAACTTTGCCTAAAGACATTGTTCAATAATTATCAGGAAATAAAACACTTTGAGCATAGGTTAAAGTTCATTTTTATGTTTATGAAGTTGATGCTTCCAAACTTATTTGATTTTGCCAATCAAATACATTTACTTGAAAAATAAAATTAAATCTGCTACAGTGAGTGTTTTTGGATGACATGGATAATAAAAGTGAAGCATGTTATGTTTTCATGTTCACAATTGTGATTAAATTTCAGTTCAGTTCAGTCGCTCAGTTGTGTCTGACTCTTTGTGATTAAATTTAGATTCTAACTAATGCCTAAGAGCATGAATTTAGGGTTCAAAATGACCATGGAGAGTTGAATTAAAAAATCTGCATCAGTGAAATTCAGTAAGGAAGAGTAATTGAATACATATTGTATATACATAGCATATACTTGGGATTTCTATGTTGAACATAGTCAAATTGAATCTAAATTCATCAGGAAGTAAATTTTTATAAAACCAATAACTTCATTCTTCTGATCTTCTTTATTTAGGACCCAATTATAATCATTGTCTCAGTTGTGTTGATATCTGCTTGGAGGCCTCTTAAGCTTCTGTGAGATACCAAGAATTCCAATAAGAAATGAACATCTTGGAATTTAGTATTTTTCCTGTTATCATTCAGCTATTGGACTTTTCAGCAGCTGACAAATAACTTTTTAAAAGAATCTAATTCATGTTAGGTTCAGTGCTATAAATTTTAAGTATATATTATCATTTAATTCTTATAACAATTCTATGCATAATTAATAACCCTGTATTAAAGATAAGAAACATGTTCAGGTCACTTGGATGACAAGTTGCAGAGCTGTAATATTTCTAAAATCAATGGTCTTTACCCTTGAACTAAAGATGAACTTCATAAGGAGGGGAAAGATTTTACACCATTAGTCACATTTGTAGCAGGGAAACCTATTGTTAGTTACTGGGCAATTCCAAATGTACACAATATCTTGGGCAGTATTTCAGAAATTACCAGAAATCTGCTATTAGAATGGCACTTTTTTTTTAATGGATAAATAAACAAATACATAGAAATATAAATATATATTGTTTAACCTGTAGAAAGCACTTGTACTAAACATTCTATAGTATACCTATATTCTTTCTTAAGGAATGCTAGTTTTTTAAGGGTTAAAGAACATTATCAAAAATTTGAATATCATTAACTCTAAGAAGTATACTTTATAAGCAACATCATATATATCTACATCTCTTTACTCTCTTCTCTAGATCATTAAATTCTTAAGTGACCATATCCAAGTCAATGTCTTTTCTTCTCTCCTTTTATCCTATCAGATTTTATTTCTACCAAAAGAAAGGTGATAATAAAAATTTAAATGCCAAGTGTAAACTAGTTCTCTACAAGTCAAGATTTTTGGAAAGACTTAAAATGACAATAAAAATAAGCAATTTTTTTAAAGAAAAGAAGTACAACATTTCCAGAAACTCAAACTTTTTTCCCATCAGAATCAATGGGGGAAATAACAAAGGCAGAGGTCCTGAATCCACCTTCAGAGATTCGGAAATAGTTTTTGTGGTTGTTTAGTCACTCAATTGTGTCCGACTCTTTGTGACCCTATGTACTGTAGCCCTCCAGGCTCCTCTGTCCATGGGATTTTCCAGGCAAGGATACTGGCGTGGGTTGCCATTTCCTTCTCCACGTGAATAGGTGGTCCTCCACAAATACATACTTTAGTGAGTTCCCCTACTGATCCTAATTCACAACAAAAACGGTCTTAAACTTAAATCTGGAAAGCGATTGTCACTTAAAGAGTAGCCTTTGCATATAGAGAGTAAACTATATTTAAGAGAGTGTAAATAGCTTAAAATTTACTTTTAATTTCTTTTCTTGATCTTGATGACTTTTAATTTCTTTCCTGAATGTTGATTACTTTTAATACTTTCCTTGATCTCCATTATTTCTCTGAACCCATTATAAAATCAATGTAAAGACTTCCTTTCTTCTTGCCATTTTTTATTTGTATTTGAATTCTATCTTCAGTTGTTTGTTTCCTTATAGTAGGTTGTATAATGGTAACACAAAGATGACATATCCTAATTCCTAGAATTTACAAATGTTTCCTTTTTTGGGAAAAAAAAGACCTCTGCAGATGTGCTTAAATTAGGATCTTGAAATGGGAAGATTATCCTGGATTATCCAAGTAGGCCCTACATGTAATCACATGTGCAGACAAGCCTGGGAATGCTGCAGCCCAGAAATTGAAAGAGACAAGGAATGGATGCTCCCCAATAGCTGCTGGAAGGAGGATGGCCTTGCCATAACCTTGATGTCAGACTCCTGGCCTCCAAAATTGTGAGAAAAGAAATTCTTGTTATTTTAAGCCACCAAGTTTTTGGTAATTTGTTAAACCAGACATAGGTAACATATATAGTCCCCTATTAGGAAAGGAACTTTATCATTTTCTTCTTGCAGTCCTATCACCTGGAACACTGTTGGCTTAGAACAGTGGTTCTAAATCTTGATTTCAGTTCAGAATAACACAAAAATCTTTTACAAATTACTAATGCCCAGACCAAATATCCCCACTAGAGAAATTCTAATTTACCTGCTCTGAGATGAGATCTGGGCATTAGTATTTATTTTTTTAACTCTCCAGATTGTGCCTAACCAAAGTTGAGAAACACAGACATCAAGACTGATTGAATGAATGGAGAGTTATTCAGTAGGGTATAGTAGATAAGAGCAATGCTCTGGAATCCAACAGCCAGGGGTCCAGTCCCAGCTCCACAGTGTGCCAACTGTGAGATCTAAACCAAGTTGACCAAACATCAGTTTCTTCATTTTTAAAAAATGAGACAATAAAATTCTCTTCATTTAGGGTTACTATGAGGCTCAAATAAAATAATGCAGAATTTTTAAAAAATATAGTACCTAATCTATTGTAAATTCTCAATAAATGTTAGATTTCAATGTTAGAGGGAAAAAAAGGAAAATTAAACTTTGAATTTGGGTTAATGAGGAAGACTAAGGATTTTAACCCAAATCAATATTTAATATTATGTAAAATAATCTTATACAACTCTTAGTTTGTCTCAATTGACTGAGCTTCCGAAATTCTTAAATGTAAGTTTATTGCCAGTAACCCAGAGATTTGCCAAGCAACTTCTTTAAAATCCTGCAATTGAATTCCTTCTATTGACTCATCCAATGTGTTCTCTCTTAATGTAATTACATTAGAATTCCCTTGTTTAAGTTAAAATTGTACGCTTTGCATGGTAGAGAATGAAGAAACATTTTGTATATAGTGGAGCCATGCAAATCTTTCCAAAGTCTTTTACCTTTTTTTTTTTTTTTTGCCCCTTTCCCAAATCCCCATCTGTTTTGCTGATATGCCAATATCTGGGGTCTGTTTTTCATAATGTCATTTTGTTTGTGAGGATGTCTGTTTCTGAGAGTTCATGAGCTGGCTGACAATGAAAAAGTGATCACAATAAGGTCAGGAAATATCCTGAGAAATAAAGCAAAAGCCAGGAAAACCGCTCACCCTGCTAGTCAGGGCACAGAAAACTCAGGAGAGCAGGCACAATGGTTATGGCCACTACTGGGGAGTATCTCCTTGGTGGCCAAAGAAACTTCCAAGAAGGGGCTACCACTGAGTATTAGAATCACATCACAGGCTGACATTCCCTCCAGAATGGTTTAAACAAAGTAACTTTGTGTGGAAAACAGTTTTATTTTGCAAAGAAAGAAAGCAAATAAGAGAAATGGCAAATGACATTAAAAAAAAAAAAAATCCTCTCTGCACCAAGAAAATGAAGATGGAAGGAGGGGAAAAGGCAAAAAAAAAAACCTCCAATACTTCTGTTCAGTATTCATTAATTTTGCTTTCATATTTAACTAAAGACAGTCTGAAGAATGCCTGGAATAAAAGTAATTTTGTTTCCCTCTGATATTTTTTGCACAGCTGATAATTTTCATTTCCTCAACAGTGATTGGATGAATATGTCAGAAAGGAGGATCTTTTTCTCCTTGGTTTTAAAAAAGGGGCATCAAAAATTACAGGCAATTTATCTTTGTTAGAATTTTACATAAAACTTCCAGTGTTACACACATGGCTTCACTTTGTTTAATGGTCTATGTTGTAGATGTTATAAATGTAAGAATACCACCCCTTAAAGCTTAATGGCACATATGAAAATTCCTGATTAAAAACTTATTTTAACAAGAGTAAATCCCCACTTGATGGGATAATAAAGAGAAAATCTTTAATCTCATTTATTTTCTAATTTTATGCTGGGTAGAAGGCATGGATGCTATACATTCATGTTGGCACTAGAATTAAAGACAAGTAAGGTCATCTGTGATGTAAGACAATTTTCATATTGATAGAAAATAGGAGTTCTTTTATCTTGGGTAAGACAATAGTGTGCTTTCCATATAGCAGGTGGTGGATAGAGGTTTGAAAAAGGCTCACAAAGTGGCCTGTGCAATTTCCTGTCATAGCACATCACTAGGAAGAATTTACAGACTCTTATTCTTGGTGTGGGTGTTTTTTTTAACCTCTATTTGATCAGTAAATACTTTAGAAAGAAGAAGTGGGTTTACAGAGTGCCTCAGAAATGTGCAAAGACTCTGGAACAATCCAACCCAGACTATACACTCTGACCCATCAGCTTGACAGCCATTGAGAATGGCTTCCACTTGGCAATAGGAAACCAGGAGGAAATATAAAGAATGTGATTTCTCTCCAGCTCTGTTTAATCATTTTCAAGTAGAACAGCTTTAACAACATGACATGTAAAAAGATGGGGGTGGGAGAAGAACCTTTCAAGGAAAATAGAAACCTTACTTTGGAAATATCTCATTCCCTAGTTGGTTCTACATCTATGCAAATATAGGCCCTCATAATTAGCTCTAAACTTTTAAATCTTTTGTGTAAAATTCCATTTTCAGCAGAGGTGTCACCATGTGCTATATCCCTTTCCCCTCCCTCTGGCTTTAATTCAGGTGATAGACAGGAAAAGGAGAGTTCCAGAATCCCGCCTTTTCCCAGTTAGGCACAGCTTTTTCAGCTTGAGGTATAACAATTGTAGGAAATGGTGAATGATGGAAACTTTTTCCTAGAAGTGGAGTTTGAAGCCTAGATGAGCCACTCCTATTTGAGCTATAACTACTTACAGAGGCATGAATCGGAGGAAACTGGCCACATTGAGAAGGCCCGAACAGACAAATTTGACAGAGGACTAGATTGTCACTTCCTGAAAGTGGTGGACTAACACACTCCCAGGATGCACCTTCCTCTGACATTTCCTGAGCTTTGCCTCATTATTAATCTACTCCCAGGATTCATGAAAGGGATTGTGATCTGCATTTTTTAAAGAATACATATAAAAAGCAGCCACTAATAATAATTCTCTGAAGCAACAGATCATGTATGTACACAACTTTTCCTAGGGTTAGCATTTATTATATGAGGACAAGATGCAAAGGAAACAGCTTAAATATGGCCTTGCATTTTAAAATGCACCCCCTCCTCCCAAAAAATGAGCTGCTGAGAGACAAAAAGAGAAAAGAGGCTGACTATCTACAGTTTGACAATAAAGCATTCCCATTTCTCTTAAATGGAATTTTCAGTCGCTGTTCAAATGAGAGCAAATTATTCAGTCATTGTCAAGATTTTCATGTCCCTGAAAAGTAAAAGTAAATTGCATCAGCTGTCCTTTTTAAGCTTTTTGTCTTACAAATAAGATTATATATGAGAAGTGATTTGAATTCAAGATGACTTGAAAATTAAGTCATTTTTGTGATTCTCATTATGCTAGGCAAGGATGTCATTTACAGGATGAAAGTAGGGAGAGTTTAAATTGAATTTTGCTTTAATACCATGATAATAAATTACTATTGTCATATTTTACAATTAAGAAATAATATATATTTTGTAAGGTATCTTAAGATTAAGTGAGTTTTTCTTCAGAACATGTGTCGGGAAGTGGGAAGAGTGTATGGATATTAATGAACAGACAAAGGCTATTTATTATTCACGCTTCAGTATTAATAATTAACAAAAGGTTAAGGAGGTAGCAGACTAAATTCAAGTAAGGAACTTGCAATTAAACAATGATGATGAGGATACAAGGCATTTCCTGAGGATTTATCTTTGATTAGGAGAAGTTGTTGAAAGAACTTGGCCTTTAATTCTAGCCAGTACCTAATTCCCAGGAAGTATCCTTAACTTTACTGCTATTTTAAGATAACACTAGACACTTTCAGACAGAAAATGATTTGTCTTTTTTAAGCCTGGTGTAACTCAAAGATATTCAGATCTCTTTAATCATTTCTCAGCATTACACAGCATTTCATGTGTAGCTTACATGTAATATTACTACATATAATCTAAGATTTACAGTATAATAGTTAAGAGTAGGACTTTAGTCAAATAAAATACCTTTGAATCTTAGTCCCAAAAGTTCTATGTGACTTTAAACAGGTTACTTAACTTCTCCAATTAACTATTATGCAAACTGTAGCATAAGTATAATATGATCCTAATTAATGATGATTAAATTAAATCAGAAGTAATATTACATAGAGTGCTTAGTACAGACCAATATTACTGATGAATTTAGATGAAAAAAATTCAACAAAATTTAGCAGACTGAACTCAACAATTTATTAAAAGGCACAAACACCATGATCAAGTGGGATTTGTCCCAGGGACACAAGAATGACTTAATATCTTAAAATCATTCCATGTGATACACAACATTATCAAATTGAAGAATAAAAATCATATAATAATCTCAATGGGTGTAGAAGAAACTTTTGACCAAACTGGACATCCATTTATAATAAAATCTCTCAACAAAATAAGTTTAGAGGGAACATACCTCAAAATAATAAAGGCCATGTATGACAACCTACAGCCAATACCATACCCAGTGATGAAAAGCTGAAAGTATTTCCTCTAAGATCAGGAACAGGAAAAATATGCCCACTCTCACCACTTTTATTCTACATAGTACAGGCAGTTCTAACTATAGCAATCAGACAAAAAAGGAAATAAAAGAAATACAAATGTCAAAGGCAGAAATAAAATTGTCACTGTTTGCATGATACTATATCAATGTACTATATCAATTTTTATATATAAAAATTGTAAAAATGCCAGCAAAAACTACTAGAATAAATGATTCAGTAAAGTTGCAGGATACAAAATTAATATACTGAAAACTTTTAAATTATTTATACACTAATAACAAACAAAAAGAAAAATTAGGAAAACATCCTATTTACAATTTCATCAAAAAAGAATAAAATACCTCAAAAAAAAAAATCTCACCAAGGGAATAAAAGACTAGTAGTCTGAAAACTCTGAAGTCAGTGATGAAAGAAACTGAAAATGATGCATATAGATGTAAATATATACCATGCCCATGGATTGGAAGAATGAATATTGTTAAAATAACTATATAATCCATGGCAATCTAAAGATTTAATGCAATCCCTATCAATTTTTTTCACAGAAATAGAATAAATAATTCTAAATTTTATATGGAAACATGAAAGCCCCCAAATAGCCAATGCAATCTTGGGAAAGAACAATAAAGTTGGAGGTATCACACCCCTTTTTTTCAAGCTATACTACAAAGCTAGACTAATCAGAACACTATGATATTGGTGCAAAGACACACAAAGCAATGGAATAGATTAGAAAGTCCAGATTAAACTCACTTACATGATCAACTAATTTACAACAAAAAAGGCAGGAATGTACTGTGGGTAAAAGATAAATCTTCAATAAATGGTGCTGGGAAAACTGGACAGCCCCATGCCAAAGAATGAAACTGGACTATTTTCTCATACTATATACAAAAATAAATTCAAAATGGATTGAAAATGTAAGAGTAAGACCAGAAACCATAAAACTAGAAGAAAACATAGGCAGTACATTCTTTAACATCAATCTTAGCAATATATTTTTTTGGATATGTCTCCTCAGGTAAGAAAAACAAAAGCAAAAATAAACGTATGGAACTATATCAAGCTAAAAAGCTTTGGCACAGCAAAAGAAACCATCAACAAAATGAAAAGGCAGCCTAATAAAACAGGAGATGTTTTTAAATGATGTATCTGGTAAGGGGTTAATATCCTAAATATACAAAGAGCTCAAGTAACTCAACTTCAAAAAATGAGAAACAAAATAACAACCAATTAAAAAATGGGCAGAGGAGCTGAATAGAAATGTTTCCAAAGAAGACATAACAGATGGCCAACAGACACATGAAAATATGCTTAATATCACTAATCATCAAGAAAATGAAAATTAAAACCACAGTGATACATCGCCTCACCCCTGTCATAATAGCCATCATCAAAAAGACAAGAAACAAGTGTTGGCAAGGATGTAGAGAAAAGGGAAGCCTTGTGTGCTGTTGGTAAAATTGTAATTTTGTGCAGCCACTATGGAAAACAGTATGGAGGCTCATCAAAAAGTTAAAAATAGAAAATGCCATACAATCCAGCAATTTTACTTCTAAGTATTTATGCAAATAAAACAAAAACACTAATTCAAAAAGATATATGTACCTCAATGCTCATTACAAACTTATTTACAATTGCCAAGATATGGAAGCAATCTATCAATAAATAGATAAGAAGGATGTGGTATATATATATATACACACACACACACAAATGGAATATTCCTTATTAAAAATGATGCCCAGTTTTTGACACCATACAAATTCTTATGTTTAAGTTTCCTTGTTTCTAATGTTCAATGTGTAGTTTTTCTGTGAATTGGCATGATTTATCTTCTATACAATTAAGGAAAGGGAAAGGCATATCCAACTAAATGCAAGTTTCCAAAGAACAGCATGGAGAGACAAGAAGGTCTTCTTCAATGACAATGTATAAAACTAGAAGAAAACAACAGAAGGGGAAAGATTAGAGATCTCATCAGGAAAACTGGAGATATCAAAGGAACATTTTGCCCAAAGATGGACACAATAGAGGACAGAAATTGTAGAGACCTACTAGATGCTGAAGAGATGAAGAGATGGAAGGAGTACACAGAAGTACTGTATAGAAAAGATCTAAATGAACCAGATTACTGTGATTGTGTGGTCAGCCTCCCAGAGCCAGACATTCTGGAGAGTGAAGTCAAGTGGGCTTTAGGAAGCACTGCTGTTAATAAAGCTAGTGAATGTGACTGAATTCCAGTAGAACTATTCAAAACCCTAAAGGATGATGCCATCAAGGTGTTGCATTCAATCTGTCAGCAAATCTGGAAGACCCAGCAGTGGCCACAAGACTGGAGAAGATCAATCCTCATTCCAGTTCCCAAGAAGGGTAGTACTAAAGAATGTGCTAACCATCAGACTCATCTCCTGTGCTAGTAAGGTCATGCTTAAAATCTTGCATGCTAGGCTTCAGCATTACATGAATCAAGAACTTTCAGATGTCCAAGCTGGGTTTAGAAAAGGAAGAGGAACCAGAGATCAAATTACCAACATTTGCTGGATCATAGAAAAAGCTAGAGAACTCCAGAAAAAAAATCCACCTCGGTTTCATCGACTATACCAAAGCCTTTGATTGTGTGGATCCTAATAAACTGTGGAAAGCTCTTAAAGAGATAGTAATACCAGGCCCTCTTACCTATCTCCTGAGAAACCTCTATGTGGATCAAGAAGCAACAGTTAGAACCCTGGATGGAACAACTGGTTGATTCAAAATTGAGAAAGGAGTATGACATGGTTGTCTGCTATCACCCTGTTGGTTTAATCTATATGCTGAACACATCATGAGAAATGCCAACTGGATGAGTTACAAGCTGGAATCAACATAGGTGAGAGAAGCATCAACAATCTCAATATGTGGATGATACCACTGTAATGGCGGAAAGCAAAGAGAAACTAAAGAGCCACTTAATGAGGGTGAAGGAAGAGAGTGAAAGAGCTGGCTTAAAACTAAATATTAAAACTAAGATCACGGCATCTGGCCCCATTGCTGCTGCTGCTGCTGCTAAGTCGCTTCAGTAGTGTCCGACTCTGTGCGATCCCATAGACGGCAGCCAACCAGGCTCCGCTGTCCCTGGGATTCTGCAGGCAAGAACACTGGAGTGGGTTGCCATTTCCTTCTCCAGTGCATGAAAGGGAAAAGTGAAAGTGAAGTCGCTCAGTCGTGTCTGACTCTTAGCGACCCCATGGACTGCAGCCCACCAGGCTCCTCCGTCCATGGGGTTTTCCAGGCAAGAGTACTGGAGTGGGGTGCCATTACTGCATGGCAAATAGAAGGCGAAAGGTGGAAGTAGTGACAGATTTCCTCTTTGGAGGCTCTAAAACTACTGCAGATGGTGACTGCATCCATGAAATCAGAAGACATTTGGTTCTTGGCAGGAAAGCTATGACAAACCTAGACAGTGTGTTGAAAAGCAGAGACATTACTCTGCCGGTAAAGGTCCATATAATCTAGGCTATGGTCTTCCCAGTGTTCACCTACAGTTATCAGAGTTGGACAATAAGGAAGGCAGAGTGCTGAAGAATTGATACCTTCTAACTGTGGTGCTGGAGAAGACTCCTGAGAGTCCCTTGGACAGGAAGGAGATCAAACTAGTCAATCTTAAGGGAAATCAACCCTAATTATTTGCTGCAAGGACTGATACTGAAGCTGAAGCACCAGTATTTTGGTCATCTGATGAGAACAGCTGACTCATTGGAAAAGTTTCTGATGCTGGGAAAGATTGAGGGCAGAAGAAGAGGGTATCAGAGCATGAGATGGCCAGATAGCATCACCAATGCAATGGATGTGAACTTGGGCAAACTTTGGGAGATGTCAGGGACAGAGAGGCCTGGCATGCTGCAGTCCAGGGGTCATAGAGTTGAGCATGACTGGGCAACTGAACAACAAAAACAAGTAAGGAATACGGAATTTAAGGGAGAGAACAGGCCTTGACTCACTCTATCAAGATGCATCACCATATCCTCAAAGCTCTGACAAGATGAGATAGGTAAGCAATCTCAGGAGCTAAGTAGTGATTCAAGTGGAAGAGATGTCAGTCTCTTACACAGCTTAAATGTGCTTTGTGGGAAAGATCTTTGAACTGAGGACTAAGGAAAAACTTACATTCCCAGACATGAAAGTACCCTGAAAGGCTGCCTTCCTCTCCCATCTCTAGATGGGGTGCTTATGTGCTCAGTCATGTCCAACTCTGTGACCCCATGGACTGTAGCCCACCAGGTTCTTCTGTCCATGGGATTTCCCAGACAAGAATACTGGAATGGGTTGCCATTTCCTCCTCTGGGGGATCTTCCTGACCCAGGGATAAAAACTGCATCTCCTGCATTGGCAGGCAGATTCTTTACCCACTCCAGAATTCTTGGGCTTCCCTTGTTTTTCAGCTGGTAAAGAATATGCCTGAAATGCAGGAGACATGGGTTCGATCCCTGGGTTGGGGAGAAGGGAAAGGCTGCCAACTCAAGTATTCTGGCCTAGAGAAGTCCACAGACTGTGTAGTTCATGGGGTCGCAAAGAATCAGACACGACTGAGCGACTTTCCCTCACTTCTGTACCACTGAGCCACCTAGGAAGCCCCATATCTAGATGGTAAATGCTGCCAAAGGAGGCCTCTCTCCTCCTCAAGAGACTTGATAAGTCTCATGCCTAAAAGTGAGCCTTCTTTGACCTCAGTCATAGAGAAATGGGAAACATTGCTCTCGAATTGCCCTGGAGACAACCTGGGATTAAATCTTTACTTGAACACTTAATCCAGCAAATTCATTAAAGTCTCTGTGATTTGTTAAATAGGATTATTTCTCATTTGTAAAACAGAGATAATAATATACTACTATACAGCGTTGTTGTGAGAATTAAGTACGTAAAAAAATGTGCATGATTCACCTTTTGTTCATCCAGATACATTTCCACTTTTGTCTGCCAAGCTCTGTGTCCTGGGAGGTTAACTTCTACAGACTGTAGCAATATCAGATGGGAGAAATATCAATAACCTCAGATTTGCAGATGATACCACCCTTATGGCAGAAAGTAGAGAGGAACTAAAGAGCCTATAGAAGGTGAAAGAGGAGAGTGAAAAAGCTGCTTAAAACTCAACATTCAAAAAACAAAAATCATGGTATCTGGTCCCATCAATTCATGGCAAACAGATGGGAATACAATGGAAACAGTGGTCAAGATATTGCTTTCTACTTTGCTTCCCCTGGGTTTTGAAATCATGGTCAGACATAAAACTATTTCTCCACTTCTAAAGCTCCTTTCCAGAAACCTCTCTTCCAGGGACCAGCTCCCACCTAGCTCTAGTACCATGGTTCCCTCCCCTTGCTCGTTCACACCCAGGGGAAGCACAGCCTCCTACTGTTGTTAACTCCTGGTTCCAATGATATCCAACGTTCAGGTATTAATCATATCATCTTCCTATACCACACTAGCCTGTCTTTGAAAGTTCTTGCTTTTCAGTTATACTTTTACAAATGCATTTTTCAATTACAGAGAAACCTTTGCTGAACCATTTTTATTTAATTCATCAAATCAAATTTGATTCAATCATTCATCAGGTCATTTCATCATGTATTGATATACATGCTGCTTAAGTCTCTTCAGTCATGTCTGACTCTTTGCGACCCTATGGACTGTAGCCCACCAGGCTTCTCTGTCCATGGGATTCTCCAGGCAAGAATACCAGACTGAGTCGCCATGCCCTACATCCAGGCGATCTTCCTGACTCAGGGATCAAACCCACATCTCTTATGCCTCCTGCATTGTCAAGCAGGTTTTTTACTATTACTGCCACCTGGGAAGCCCATTGATATACATATTCACATTCATATCATATATGTACACAAACATATACATACAGTCTGGCCACAACACATAGGATGAAATATTCCTCTCCACAAAGTCATCATATTATTCTTTTTGCTAGACAAGTCACATCAGACATCTTATTTAGACTTTACAAAGACTTTTTTGAAATTTAAAATAAAATCCAATTCTTCATAATGCCTAACATGTTATCTGACCCCAACTACTCCTGTCTACCAAAATTCCCTTTTGTTCACCATGTTCTAGCAATACTGGACTTATTTCTTGGTTCAAGTTGACTCATATAACTTTTGACACTTTCTCTTGCCTCTGAAAGGAAAACTCTTACCCAGGTCTTTGTATGCATCCTTCTCATATTCATTCCTAAAGAGTCATTATCTGGTTACTGGTAAAATCAGCACATAAACTCAAGTCCTCTAATTTCCTTATTAAAGTTTTTTATACTGCCGGTAGTTTATACTTTCAAGCTAAAGTAATATAAGATAAATAAAAAGAGTCAATATAACTGTGGAGATTGCAGAAAATGGCACTTAATACTACAGAACTTTGTAAAGTGCTCTTAAAAAAAAAAATGACCTAATACCTAAAAGCCTATTTTAAATAAACCTTTGATTTAACCTATTTTTAATAAATGCTTTGAATTTGAGAGGCTAACAACAGTCAGCACAATTATATCTCAGGTATTGTTCAACAGGGCTAACAAGAATCTCTATTATTGTTCTTTATTCCTCAATAAATGGTCCATGTATCTATAGTTATTTATCAAATCTGTGACATTACCTATAAACATCCTATGAAATCCATTTACGTGACTATTTACTTTTACATTCTGTTATAACCACCAAAATAAATCTACTTGAAAACTAAAAGGAATGGTTCCATGATCTAGAAAGCATATCTCTCAAACTTTCAAATACTCTTCATTCTAAATTACAGTTAATAATGATGATATTGACACATTCCCAATTTCTTTAGGGGCTTCCCACATGGCTCAATGGTAAAGAACCTGCCTGTCAATGCAAGGAGATGCAGGAGACACCGTTTCAACCCGTGGGTTGGGAAGATCCCCTGGAAGAGGAAATGGCAACCTTCTGCAGTATTCTTGCCTGGAGAATCCCATGGACAGAGGAGCCTGGCGGGTTACAGTCCATTGGGTCACAAAGTCAGACACGACTGAGTGACAGAACACAAAATATCTTTAAGTTTTTATTTAGTCTTTACTATTAAACTCAAAATAATAGTTTTTCTGACAATTCAACAGGTGTTCTTTTTACTTCAAATTCCAGGACAAACTAATTGACAATATAGTTAACAATAATTTATATGCAGAGTACATCATGAGGAACACTGGGCTGGATGAAGCACAAGCTGGAATCAAGATTGCTGGGAGAAATATCAATAACCTCATATATGCAGATGACATCACCCTTATGGCAGAGAGCAAAGAACTAAAGACCTTCTTGATGAAAGTGAAAGAAGGGTGAAAAAGTTGGCTTAAAACTCAACATTCAGAAAACTAAGATCATGGCATCTGGCCCCATCACTTCATGGCAAAAGATGGGGAAACAATGGAAACAGTGACAGACTTTAGTTTGGGGGGCTCCAAAATCATTGCAGATGGTGACTGCAACCATGAAATTAAAAGACGCTTGCTCCTTGGAAGAAAAGTTATGACCAACCTAGACAGCATATGAAAAAGCAGAGGCATTACTTTGTCGACAAAGGTCCATCTAGTCAAAGTTACGGTTTTTCCAGTAGTCATGTATGGATGTGAGAGTTGGACTACAAAGAAAGAATTGATGCTTTTGAACTGTGGTGTTGGAGAAGACTCTTAGGAGTCCCTGGGACAGCAAGGAGATCCAACCAGTCCATCCTAAAGGAAATCAGCCCTGAATATTCATTGGAAGCATTGATGCTGAAGCTGAAACTCCAATACTTTGGCCACCTGATATGAAGGACTGACTCATTTGAAAAGATCCTGATGCTGGGAAAGATTGAAGACGGGAGAAAGGGACGACAGAGGATGAGATGGTTGGATGGCATCACCAACTCAATGGACATGAGTCTAAGTAAACTCCAGGAGTTGGTGATAGACAGGGAGGCCTGGTATGCTGCAGTCCATGGGGTCACAAAGAGTTGGACACAACTGAGTGACTGAACTGAACTGAATTGGCAATATAAGTATAAGCACTTTGGGACTTCTTGTGTGGTTTTTTAAAGGTAGTGCTTGTCTTTACAAAATAAGTCTCGTGGGAATCACTGTGAGTTTAATGAAAGATCCTAATATGGCCACTGATACAAAATGAGTTCCCATAACTGAACACAAAGCCCTTAAAACAGCATTTATTATTAGATGTGTTTTGTTACTCCTGTGTTATTACAACATTTTGATCTAATCATATTTAAACTTCATGTGAAGATGATGCATGTTTATGGAAAGAAGGTAGTTCAGTGTACTGCTTAACTTGATCTTAGCAATGATAACTAGAAAATACAATGCCACAAAATATTTACCAGTTATATAAAAATGATAATATACAGAAGATATTGTTATCCTATCATTGATGTGAGGACTTATTTAAGAAAGCCAAGAATGTGTGTGTGTGTATGTGTGTGTGTGTGTGTGTGTGTGTGTGTGTTTCTCTTCAGGATATACCTTAAATATAAATGAGGCAGATTATTACAATAAATATTTGCCATTTGATAATTCACACTAGAAAAGCATATGTGTATATCTCAATCCGTAACTATAAAACATTTGCAAAATTATATCTGCTATGTAATTAGAATACACATACACCATATTCGTAACATACCTATGCAAAGATAAAACAAAGAGATTTAGGGAGATGTTTCTAATTAACACAATGCCAACTTCTAAATACACTTTAAACACCCAAATTCACTGTGGGAATTTTCAGGAAGAATTACATGCTCCATGCTATTTTCAGAATATGAAGTTTAAGCTAGTACATCTGTTAAATACTGAAATAGCCAAAAGGAATCCCCAAAGACACAGTCTGCTTTTTCAGGCTGCAACTTTTCCTTTTAGCCAAAGGTTTATAATCAGCGAAGATTTACCCAGTCCAGGTGTGGCCTTGAATACTGAAACACAGCTGCAAAGTTGATCTAATTTTTTTTTCCTCTTTCCTTTCACTCTCTAAGTAATGTGGCAAATATTGCCTTTTTCTCTCTGGAGAGGAATTCATGGATTTATGTTTTGAAAGATTTTTTTCATTCTGTTGCCTAGCAAACATGGTGTTGTAGTTAGATAAAAACTATATGCAAGTAAACTGAGAACACTTGATGTATTTGCGATATGACCAAATCTCAATATGCAATAAAGAAAATGAGTTGTATATAATATGGATTTTTTATGAGTAAATATTTTACAATACTTTAAGAAAGACTGTGACAGTTAATGTAGAATTCTGAATTATGCATGGAAAGATGTTTAGTATTTTTTTAAATGCTAAAAGTCACAGTGTTTGAAAAACATGTATTTTGGACTGTTCATAAGCTAACAGTGAGCTAGTTTAATGGAACAATAATGTCTTCATTGTGTTCTTTTTTAATATCCCCAAATTCTGGCTTTATAAATAAAAGAGGAAGCATAAGCCTCATGTAGGTCTTTATCAACAAACATATATTCAACAAACATGTATTGTCTAGCTGCCAGGTCCCAGGTTATATGTTATATGTTTGAAATGCTGAGACAAATACTCCCAATGAGTTCATTGGGAACTTTTACTGTGGGAAACAGGTATGTGATAAGATAAAACCCAGTGATGAGATATAAACAACGTTTTTAAGAACCTAAAGACAGTACCCAAGGTGCCTTTGAAGGGTCTTCCATGGTGCTTTTTAAAATGATCAGCTCTTGGTCTAGACTTAAAACCTACTGAATCATAATCTTGAAGGTGCACCAAGAACTTGCAGGGAGTTTTGCAAGCACCCCAAGGTGATTTTTAATATACAGATAATAAAGGTTCACTGAAGGGGAATTAATGTTCTCTGAAGATGTTGGAGAAGGCTTCTTCAAGGAGTTGACTGTTGAACTCAAAAACAGTACACCAAAATCCTGCTTCTGCTTTTCTCTGTCAGAGTTCTACAGGTTGGAGAACGAATTTCACTTATTATACATTGAGTATCTATTTAATAATCATTTGCTGAGCATCTCATCTATGTCAGGTGCATTATACATGCAATAACAAGGGTCTTAGTAATACTGAGCCTCAAAATTAGGAAGATGAAAGCAGGCCCTCTGACCACCTGGCAGAAAGAAGTGCAGGTATATCCTCTCTGTAGGCCAGAGTCCAAGAAGATGAGAACAGGGAGCAGAACCATCCATGCCCAGTTTTTTCTCCAAAATTCACCAATCTAAGAGTTGTTCCACTTCTCCTGAGAAGACTAGTTAGGAGAGCACAGAAAAGTAATACTTACAGAGATCCTTCTACATGGAAAGAGTCAACATGTGTAAGAAGTATTTCCCTTCCCCCTCAGTGGTGACATCTGAATCAGGTCTTGAGGAAAAAATAATCATTTTCCAGATCATGGGAGGTCATAGTAGGAGAGAAGAGAAATTAAGCATGAAATGAAAAACATATTAAAATCCAAGTCTACTTAATACAAGAGCTCATCTTTAGAATCAACAGAGCCTTCAGAGGATTTTAAGTCAGTGTGTAGAAAATTCAGCTTTGTTCATTTAAGAATATGGCCCTGGGATGAGCGAATGTCTGATCCATGATAAAAAGGACTGGCATCAGGGTGACCGGTTGGAAGAACATTAATAATTCAAGATGGAAATTATAAATGCCTCAATGAATCACTCATCTAGAGCCAGACATCCTGGAATGTGAAGTCAAATGGGCCTCAGGAAGCATCATTATGAACAAAGCTAGTGGAGGTGATGGAAATACAGTTGAGCTATTTCAAATCATCAAAGATGATGCTGTGAAAGTGCTGCACTCGATATGCCAGCAAATTGGGAAAACTCAGCAGTGGCCACAGGACTGGAAAAGGTCAGTTTTCATTTCACTCCCAAAGAAAGGCAATGCCAAAGAATGCTCAAACTACCTCACAATTGCACTCATCTCACACACTAGCAAAGTAATGCTCAAAATTATCCAAGCCAGGCTTCAACAATATGTGAACCATGAACTTCTAGATGTTCAAGCTAGTTTTAGAAAAGGCAGAGGAACCAGACATCAAATTGCCAACATCCGCTGGGTTATCGAAAATGAATGAGAGTTCCAGAAAAACATCTATTTCTGCTTTATTGACTATTCCAAAGCCTTTGACTGTGTGGATCACAATAAACTGGAAAATTCTGAGAGAGATATGAATACCATACCACCTGACCTGCCTCTTGAGAAATCTGTATGCAGCTCAGGAAGCAACAGTAAGAACTGGACATGGAACAACAGACTGGTTCCAAATAGGAAAAGGAGTATGTCAAGGCTGTATATTGTCACCCTGTTTATTTAACTTATATGCAGAGTGTGTCATGAGAAAAGCTGGGCTGGAGGAAGCACAAGCTGGAATCAAGATTGCCAGGAGAAATATCAATAACCTCAGATATGCAGATGACACCACTCGTATGGCAGAAACCGAAGAAGAACTAAAGAGCCTCCTGATGAAAGCGAAAGAGGAGAGTGAAAAAGTTAGCTTTTTCAACATTCAGAAAACTAAGATCATGGCATCTGGTCCCATCACTTCATGCCAAATAGGTGGGAAAATAGTAGAAACAGTGGCTTGACTTTATTTTCTTGGGCTCCAAAATCACTGCGGACGGTGACTGCAGCCATGAAACTAAAAGACGCTTACTCCTTGGAAGGAAAGTTATGACCAACCTAGACAGCATATTAAAAAGCAGAGAGATTACTTTGCCAACAAAGTGCATCTAGTCAAGGCTATGGTTTTTCCAGTAGTCATGTATGGATATGAGAACTGGACTGTAAAGAAAGCTGAGCGCAGAAGAATTGATGCTTTTGAACTGTGGTGTTGGAGTAGACTCTTGAGAGTCCCTTGAACTGCAAGGAGATCCAACCAGTCTATCCTAAAGGAGATCAGTCCTGAGTGTTCATTGGAAGGACTGATGTTGAAGCTGAAACTCCAATACTTTGGCCACCTGATGCAAGGAGATGACTCATTTGAAAAGACCCTGATGCTGGGAAAGATTGAAGGCAGGAGGAGAAGGGGATGACAGAGGATGAGATGGTTGGATGGCATCACCGACTCAACGGACATGAGTTTGGGTAAACTCCTGGAGTTGTTGATGGACAGGGAGGCCTGTCATACTGCAGTTCACGGGATCGCAAAGAGTTGGACACGACTGAGAGACTGAACTGAACTGACCTGAATGAAGGCCACAGCAAAGGAAACAGAAAGCAGAGGATATATTTTGTAAATAGATCTATAAAATGGATGGGAATTGGTGGCTAAGTGTGTGTGTAGGGGAGGTGAAAGATAATAAGATTGAAATTGAGTGTGGAATTCTAGTTTGACAGATCTACACTCAGATGGTCCTAAAACGAGCGCATTATACGTGGTTCATTAGCTGTGGAATTTGATATTCAAGTTTAGAATTAAATTAACTTTACATTTGAAAGAAAGATTTCCCTCAGAACTAAAAAATAATAAATTGCTTTGAGTCTGCAGTGACTCATGGGAACTGCTCTCAGAAATTTGTAAGATGAGGTTGACAACATCAGAGCAAACAAAGAGGTTGTGGGTCTTACTTTTAAGCTCATTGGGTCAAAATAAGGAAGAAAAATCAAGCTTAATATAGAGTAGTATGCTAAGTTGCTTCAGTCGTGTCCGACTCTGTGTGACCCCATAGACGGCAGCCCACCAGGCTCCCTCGTCCCTGGGATTCTCCAGGCAAGAACACTGGAGTGGGTTGCCATTTCCTTCTCCAATGCATGAAAGTGAAAAGTGAAAGTGAAGTCGCTCAGTCGTGTCTGACTCTTCGCGACCCCATGGACTGGAGCCAACCCGGCTCCTCCATCCATGGGATTTTCCAGGCAAGAGTACTGGAGTGGGGTGCCATTGCCTTCTCCATAGAGTAGTATAGTCTTCCTAAAAAGGCAAAATTCGTCAATTAAAAACAAAATATAATTAAGATTAATGGACAAAAATTAATGATCTTTTTATTTTATATTTTTGAGACTATTCTAGCTGTTGAAGGTGTCTTGCTTTGCATTCTTTTCTTCTATTTAACATGTAAGCATCTCTACTACTTACATGACACTGAAAGACTGTCATCTAAGGCAAATCGAAACACACAGTAAGACAGCATTGAAGATATTGTGAAGAAAATTAAAATCAGAATATTGAGGGCTTCCAAGGTAGCTCAGGAGTCAGGAATCCACCTGCCAATACAGAAGATTCAGAAGACACAGGTTCAGTCCCTGGGTGGGGATGATCCCCTGGAGGTGGAAATGGCAACCCACTCCAGTATCCTTGCCTGGAAAATCCCATGGAGTGAAGAGCCTGGTGAGCTACATGTAGTACATGGGTTTGCAAAGAGTTAGACATGACTGAGAGACTGAACACACAACAACATTGCCAAGAATCTATAATTCCTCTTTTGTGAGTAAAATGCAAATGAAAAAAATCAATCTCAGAAAGGGGAGAAACGTTTTTTCCAATGAAAATAGAGAACATGTATTTTTTAGCTAAAGATTAATATGAAAAAAATTCTTGCCTTCTTTTGTAAATAGAATGATTGACTAGAAAGAAAAAGTCTGTGAAATAGAGGTATTGTGTGTTTCTAATAATTTTAATAAAGTTACAATTTAAAGGTCTGAGAACTCTGATTATTAACATTGAGGAGTTAGTCCATTGTAAACATTTGTCTGGATTTTCAGTCCCCTTCCTGATTCTACTGTAAGCAAATTCCAATTTTACTGAGGCAATTGAAATTCATTTGTTGGAATACAGATTATGTTAACTGATGTGAGACCCTCTGATTCTGTTTCATCTGTTTAGCTAAAATATCTGTACTGCTCATGAGTCTTTAATATTCTAAACTGACCCATCCATGAAGAAATGAACCCTAATAAACTCACTGATATCAGAGGTGAACCTAGATGATATCACTGGGTATGCCAAAAGACATCTCAGTTCTCTAAATGACATATTTTTCTGAATAATGTGTGGACTCAAGAACATTTTCATAGTACTAATTTTTCTTCTAGGAGAATATTTCAGAGAAAAAGAACAAGATGTGCTCATAGCAGGTAGACAAGGCCTCATCTACTGGAAAAGTGAAATAGCTTGTAACTGGGCACATATGCACTGTTTCTATCCATCTGAATTTCTTAAAGCTAGTATCATTTATTTATTCATGGAAGAATTATTTTATGAGCAAAAATTATGCATCAGATGTCTTACAGGAAAAGGGATAAAAAATGTGCTCCTCACTTGGCATTGGAGAAGACAGCTTAAAAATCACTTGAAAATTATCAAATGAAGGATTACACAGAAAGCTACAGTTTCACAGAGTGGCACTCACTCAAGCTGAATATTTAAAAATGAGCTAGGGGATGACAGAGAGACTAACATTTATAAAATTTACAGAGGAAAGTAAGTTTAGGAAACTAAAACTACCCAGAAATTACAAAAGCACAGGGAAATACGGAAGGAGGCAGAAGCAAAGTTAAAGAGTGGAGAAAGGTACGTAAAAAGATGTTGGGCATCACTAATCAACAAGGAAATGCAAATCAAAAGCACAATGACATATCACCTCGTATTAGTTATTTTAATGGCTATTATAAAAAAAAATGATGAGTGCTGGTAAGGACTTGGAGAAAAGGGAACCCTCATACACTGTTGGTAGAAATATAAATTTGTGCAGGCACTAGGGAAAACATTATGAAGTTCTTTAAAAAATTAAAAACAGAACTACCATATGATCCAGCAATTCCATTTCTTAGTATATACCTAAAGGAAATGAAAACAGAATATTAATGAGATATATGCATTCTCATGGTTATTGCAGCATTACTTTTAATAGCCAGGATATGGAAACAAACTAAGTGTCTGTCAAGAGATGAATGGATGAAGATGTCTCTCTCTCTCATTCACACACAGAGGAATATTATTTAGCCATGAGAAGGAAAGAAAGTCTATCATTTGTGACAACATGGATGGGCTATGAGGACATTAGGCTGAGTGAGATGTCAGACAGAAAAAGACAAAGACTGTGTGATGTCATTTACACGTAGTACCTAAAAAAAATGAAACTCATAAAAACAGCATAAAATGATGGTTACTCATTTTAGCTGGGGGGTGGAGGGATAGATATGCTGTTCAAGGGTACAAATAAAGGAAACAAATTTACAACCTGTAGTAAGAAAGTCCTAGATATCTAATGCATACTAGAGTGAATCTATAGACAACAAGACTGTATTACAATCAAGTTTACTGAGACTGAATCTTCATTATTCCTAACAAAAAAGTAATGATAATCACGTGATGTGATAGAAGCGTTAACGCTATATTGGCAATCATATTGCAATATACAGTGTCCAAAAACCAAGTTGGACATTGGCCAAGTACAAAGTTAAGGAATTCTTAACTAACAATTAGATTTACTAAGTTAAGGAGTTCGTGTTTTATAATATCAAATACAAATAAAAATGAAAAAAGAAAAATTATTTTTACAAAATAATTTTCTAAATTATTCACTAGTGAATTTTCTAAAAAATACACTAAAAATTTTAGATGCATTTTTCAGTTACCTTCAATAGAGTCATTTTCAACAACCATCTGAAAGCAAAAGTAAGCAATAAAAAGAAACTGCATAAGAAAATATGTCACTAGAGAAGTTGAGGGTCATCAAAATGCACATGTAAATAGCTTTTCTTTATAGTGTGTCTAAGAAAAACTTTATTATTTGTTATTAAAAAGATAGTGCCATCCAGAGTTAAATGACCAGATTTCAGAGACTGAAGCAGAGATTGAGTATGCTGCAAAGTTCTTAATGGAAATACATAAGAACATAAAACTTGGCAATGTAGATATGCAAAGTGTGGCTCATTTCAGTCGCTCAGTTGTGTCTGACTCTTTGCAACCCCACAGACTACAGCATGCCAGGTCTCCCTGTCCATCATCAACTCCCAGAGCTTGCTCACACTCATGTCCAGAAAGACGGTGATGCCATTCAACCATCTCATCCTCTGTTGTCCCCCTCTCCTCCTGCCCAATATCTTTCCCAGCATCAGGGTCCTTTTCAAGGAGTCAGTTCTTCGCATCAGGGAACCAAAGTATCGAGTTTCACCTTCAGCATCAGTCCTTCCGATGAATATTCATGACTGATTTCCTTTTGGGTGGCACTGAGCGTTGTGATGGTGTGATCACTCACCTACAGCCAGACATACTGGAATGTGAAGTCAAGTGGACCTTAGGAAGCATCACTACAAACAAATGTAGTGGAGGTGATGGAATTCCAGCTGAGCTATTTCAAATCCTAAAAGGTGATGCTGTGAAAGTGCTGCACTCAATATGCCAGCAAATTGGGAAAACTCAGCAGTGGCCACAGGACTGGAAAAGGTCAGTTTTCATTCCAATCCCAAAGAAAGGCAATGCCAAAGAATGCTCAAACTACCTCACAATTGCACTCATCTCACACACTAGCAAAGTAATGCTCAAAATTATCCAAGCCAGGCTTCAGCAATATGTGAACCATGAACTTCTAGATGTTCAAGCTAGTTTTAGAAAAGGCAGAGGAGCCAGACATCAATTTGCCAGTATCTGCTAGGTCATCGAAAATGAAAGAGTGTTCCAGAAAAACATCTATTTCTGCTTTATTGACTATGCCAAAGCCTTTGACTGTGTGGATCACAATAAACTGTGGAAAATTCTGAAAGAGATGGGAATACCAGACCACCTGACCTGCCTCTTGAGAAACCTGTATGCACGTCAGGAAGCAACAGTAAGAACTGGACATGGAACAACAGACTGGTTCCAAATAGGAAAAGGAGTATGTCAAGGCTGTATATTGTCAC
The DNA here is from genome assembly GCF_054371585.1 of Giraffa tippelskirchi. Taxonomy (NCBI): domain Eukaryota; kingdom Metazoa; phylum Chordata; class Mammalia; order Artiodactyla; family Giraffidae; genus Giraffa; species Giraffa tippelskirchi. Next base: position 72,116,099 of record NC_137277.1, read on the forward strand.
TTTGCTTATTTAACTTATATGCAGAGGGCATCATGAGAAACGCTGGGCTGGATGAAGCATAAGCTGGAATCAAGATTGCTGTGAGAAATATCAATAACCTCAGATATGCAGATGACACTACCCTTAAGGCAGACAGTGAAGAAAAACTAAAGAGCCTCTTGATGAAGGTGAAAGAGGAGAGTGAAAATGTTAGTTTAAAGCTCAACATTCAGAAAACTAAGATCATGGCATCTGGTCCCATCACATCATGGCAAATAAATGGGAAAACAGTGGAAACAGTGGCTGACTTTATTCTTTTGGGCTCCGAAATCACTGCAGATGGTGACTGCAGCCATGTAATTAAAAGACACTTACTTCTTGGAAGGAAAGTTATGACCAACCTAGACAGCATATTAAAAAGCAGAGACGTTACTTTGTCAACAAAGGTCTATCTAGTCAAACCTATGGTTTTTCCTGTAGTCATGTATGGATATGAGAGTTGGACTATAAAGAAAGCTGAGCACAGAAGAATTGATGCTTTTGAACTGTGGTGTTGGAGAAGACTCTTGAGAGTCCCTTGGGCTGCAAGGAGATCCAATCAGTCCATCCTAAAGGAGATCAGTCCTGGGTGTTCACTGGAAGGACTGATGTTGAAGCTGAAACTCCAATACTTTGGCCACCTGATGTGAAGAGCTGACTCATTTGAAAAGACCTTGATGCTGGGAAAGATTGAGGTCAGGAGGAGAAGGGGACGATAGAGGATGAGATGGTTGGATGGCAATACTGACTCAATGGACATGAGTTTGGGTAAACTCTGGGAGTTGGTGATGGACAGGGAGGCCTGGCGTGCTGCAGTCCATGGGGTCGCAAAGAGTCGGACACAAGTGAGTGACTGAACTGAACTGATTTCCTTTAGGAATGACTGGTTTGATCTCCCTGAAGTCTAAGGGACTTTCAAGAATCTTCTCCAACTCCACAGTTCAAAAGCATCAATTCTTTGGTACTCAGCTTTCTTTATAGTCCAACTCTCACATCCATACACGACTACCAGAAAAACCATCGCTTTGACCAGACATTTGTTGCTATGCAGTCAGTCTTATCCTTAGCTGTCAGAGGGCATACAGAATGAAAACCACAATCACAGAAAATGAATCAAACTGATCACATGGACCATAACCTTGTCTAACTCAATGAAACTATGAGCCATGCAGTGTAGGGCCACCCAAGATGGATGGGTCATGGTGGAGAGTTCTGACAAAATGTGTTCCACTGGCAAAGGGAATGGCAAACCATTTCCAGATTCTTTCCTTGAGAACCCCATGAACAGTATGAAAAGGCAAAAAGTGTGGCTATTGCTCATAATATTTAGTAAACTGCTGAGTTAGAAATAAAAGTAAGAAGTAAAAGCTCAGAAGAACAGAGCTTGTAATACCTGAGCAATTTATAAATAAGGTTAAGCAATTTATTTTGGCTTATATTTCCTTTATTATTATTCAAGTTCTCATAATGCAATATGTAAACAATTTACTGAAGTGTTTCTAGTTGTCAGGGTATGCTGCTGCTGCTACTAAGTCACTTCAGTCGTGTCCGACTCTCTGCGACCCCACAGATGGCAGCCCACCAGGTTCTGCCATCCCTGGGATTCTCCAGGCAAAGCCACTGGAGTGGGTTGCCATTTCCTTTTCCAATGCATGAAAGTGAAAATGAAAGTGAAGTCGCTCAGTCGTGTCCGACTCTTAGCAATCCCATCAACTGCAGCCCACCAGGCTCCCCCATCCATGGGATTTTCCAGGCAAGAGTACTGGAGTGGGGTACCATTGCCTTCTCCGCGTAAGGGTATAAGCATAAAATTATTTTAATTTTCCCAGTAATTGCCTCTCAACTATACCATGCTCCACATAATGATATTTTGGCTAAAGTCTCTCTCTATCTTGTTACATTGGGCTATTATCACTGTCTCATTTTAAAGACTCTGTTCTGCTCTTGTTTAAAAGACCCATTTTAAACTTGATTCCATGTTTGTGTCCTTCCATCCCCCAACCCCACATTGAGTAAAACTGAGTCCTACTTGCTAAAAGTGGGAGGTTTGGCCTGACTCAGAGACATCTCTTTTTCCTTTTCTAGGCACTAGTTTTACTCTTATTGAGGGTGTGAAGAAAAATATTAAAACATTATTTTCTTCTGTTAGTATTTCAGTCTGTTCTATCTGATGCTAATTTTCTCTGCTGATAATTTGGAGTTTTCACATAGTTGGTGCATGTGGTTTCCTTGGAGCAATGTTCAGCATCATTCCTGCCTTCCTTGCTGATGGGCACAAGAACTCCCAGCTAAAAAAATGATCGGATGCTGAAATCTAGCCCCTACTCTATTTCTTAAGGCTGTATCAAAAACACACAGATGGTGTAATGTAAATAGAGATGCACCTTCCACTTTCCTATAGACCATGGGGCAGCTCTAGCTTCATAAAGACCCAGTAAATCATAGACAGTGATCATGGGAAACCCATTAGGAGGCTTCAGTGTATTAGCCTTAGGGCAGTAGTGCCCAGGAGAATGGAGAGAGACCTAATAACTCCTGTGAAATACATTGCCATCCACTGGAGCCCTAAAAAATCATTGTGTTCTAGGAAATAAACATAGTGGCCAGGAAAACAGAGTGCCAGGAGTAATGGAACAATGCTCAAAATGACTAGATTCATTTCTCAGTACATTTGATTCCTCCCATTGAGATTTCCATAGGCCTTCAGGAGCAATTAGTATGAAGTCCTGTATAAACAAATGGGAACTCCTATATGAGCTGCTGAGACTTCATCTGTATCCCCAAGCAGATGAAGCAGAGGAAATTCTAGTTACCTACCACCACCCATCTAAGAGCCAGATGGCTAGAGATGAGCCGGTAGTGCTTGCCTTCTGTTACCTGATAAGCATAAATATTGGAGATATCAGTAAATCAAATAGAAATTATTATAAATAATCATTTTTAGGACATTGTCTACCAAGTCTATATTTTAGGTTCATCTTTTTAACAATGAAACTTGATACAAGACAGTCTCCATTTTTAATAGCCAAATTTAATATTTTTAGGAGAAATAAGCTGCTTTCTTGGGAATTGATAATAAAGTTTATTTCCTTTTTTTGTGACCCCATGGACAGTAGCCAACCAGGGTCCTCTGTCCATGGAATTTTCCAGGCAAGAATACTGGAGTGGGTTGCTATTTCCTACTCCAAGGGATCTTCTTGACCCAGGGATTGAAACTGGGTCTCTTTGCGTCTCTTGCCTTAGCAGGCAGATTCTTTTACCAGTGTACCACTTGGGAGTAGATTTTGTAACTAAGTAACTTCATGCTTTTTAAAGTATGGTTAATAAAATATACTTGGAATAACAAGTTGCAAAACAACTTAAGAAAATACACTATGGTGCCCATTTTCATACAGTAGTCCTAAGTTAAATGTAAATTTTGAATATATTAATAATTCATAAGAACTATAAATCCTATCCAATGACCAATTAAATCTCAAGTACTAAGGATGCAACCAAATTATTAGAATAATGCATAGTAAGTAGAGGTATTTTGAAGATTTTAAAGACTAATTCCAAATAATTTGGATGTGAATACTGTCACTGATCATGAGATGTCCAAATCTATATACATGTTTAGACACTAATGTGCTATATCCAAATGATTTATATAGCTGATTACAAAAATATTTTTTAATTTGTTGTATTTTATCAGATAATATCTACATATTTAAAAACAAATAATATTCTTGTCTTACAGTAACTCTTGATCTATTTTTTTCAAAACTATATTTCTTGAAGCATTCCCCTCTAGACCTGTGAATTTCTTTATTGATTCCACTTCTATATCTAGGATAATGTTAGTGAAAACATTATCTAAAGGGATTTTGCTAGGATGGGGGAATGATTATTCTAAATTTCCTAAGGCAAAATACCTGTGTTCATGTTGTAACAAAAAAGTAAAGCCATGTTCAAAGTTAAGAAAGCAGACCAAGAGGAAAAACTAAAGAATGAGAGTGAAAGTGTTAGTCGAGTCGACTCTGTGATCCCATGGACTGTAGCCCGCCAAGTTCCTCTGTCCATGGAATCTTCCAGGAAAAGATACTGGAGAGGGTTGCCATTTCCTTTTCCAGGGATCTTCCTGACCCAGGGATTGAACCTGGGACTCCTGCATTGCAGGCAGATTCTTTACCATCTGAGCCACCAGGGAAGCCAAAGAATGAGGGTTGGTGGTAAATGGTAGAAAAAAACATGAAGGCAGAGCAATGACTTGGTTATAAGGTCATGGTGAAAATATTAGATCAGAAGAGGTTGGGACATGACAGGAGAAAAGAGGTTCTTTTCAAAAATGCAGGGATGGGGCTTTCCTGGTAGCTCAGTGGTACAGAATCCACCTGCCAATGCAGGAGACGTGGTTCGATCCCTGGTCTGGGAAGATCCCACATGCCACAGAGCAATCAAGCCATGAACCACAACTATTGTGCCTGTGCTCTAGAGCCCAGGAGCCACAACTACTGAAGCCCACATGCAGCAAATACTGAAGCCCAGGCACTCCAGAGCCCATTCTCCACAACAGGAGAAGCTACTGCAATGAGAAGCTCACACATGGCAACTAGAGAGTAGCCCCAACTTGTGGCAACTAGAGAAAGCCTATGCAGCAGTGAAGACACTGCATAGACAAAAATAAAATAAATAAATGCAAGAATGCTAGTGACCACTGTATGTGTGATCCTAATAATTTAAAGGGGAAAAGTTACATAGAACTGAAAAGCTTGTAAATTCCTTAATGAAAACAAAAATTACAGAACATAGTGCACACACTTAAGAAGCAATGATGGTGAAAAAAAATACAAGAAATTCATTTTATCATTCTCTCAAAATACGAAGTTTTGATCCTTAAAAAGTTGGCATCTAACAAGATAAAGACTGTCTAAACCATTATCTCCACTCCCACTTCTTAGGATTAGTGTGTTAACTGAGATGGATGAAGCTCAAGGACAGTTTAGGGATCAAAGAGCCAAGAGCTAAATTTTCATGAGTAAGATACACCCCATCTAGGATAACCATGGATGTAGAGCTTAGACTATCTGTACTCTGGACATTGGGCAGTGTTCCTTTGAATTTATTTTTCCTTACCTTCATAATAATTTGTAGTGTCAATTTTATGGTAAGAGTCTGAAAGAGAGAACAGCTTAAAAGGATAAATGCCCTGAAAAGCCTCTCTCTTGATATGGTAGTAGGATGAACTATGGGTCAGAAATGCAAGGAAAATGTTTGGATCTCTAGTGTTCTTTCCAGATCCACACCCCAACTGCCTTCCACAAGAAGCTCTTGAGTATACTGTGGCTGCTAAGAGTCACAGCATTGTCTGGTTTTTGCTCCCACTAAGGACTAGTTATTTAAATTTTCCTTGGAATAACCCAGTAACGTCTTAATAAACTTCATTGGGTTTTGGATAAGATTCTTTGAATTATTTTCCATTGCTTGTAATTAAATTAAGAAACTCTTCCAAATGATTATGTCAATCTCATTTGGAGCAGGCCTTCTACTTAGGACTTTGTCATTTTTTAAAATTAATTGCAATAAATCTGCAATTTTGTCTCTTCTTCTCTTGACTCCAGTAAAGTAAAGCAGTTCATGATTAAACTGAGAATAATCCTAGTCATCTCAACAGTAGGTCATGACAATAAATATAATAAATTTAGTACTGCCAGAAGAGTGCTTTTGAGAGCTTGTCAAAAGAAGCAAGCAAATAAACATGAGCTGGGAAAATTATACTCTATATTCTCTGGATTTCCTGAACTTCTTTGTTTAAAAATATTCCTACTACATCAGCAGAATTCGGAGAGATTTATAAGTGAGGGAATCTGTAAAGAACATATAAATACTGTTTAAAAGTTTTCTGGCTTTTCTACCTTCAGTTGCCTATTCAATACAACCATGGGCTTGTGGCAAATGATCTGTATATCAAATTCCCAAACAGGAGAGAACCATTTATTTTGAGCATAACTGGAAAAAAGTTTCATTTGACAGCACTGACAGAACAACCACTGATTTCATTGTTTGCTCTTCAAATAGAGCTTGATCTACTTTGTTCAGTCCTTTATTTTCATATATTCTTTTCCAGTGACTACAAAAATAGACATGATAAGAATTTTTTTATAGCAATCCTCTTCAGCTTTCTTACTTTAACTATAAAATATAGCCCAAACACAGCCGTGGTCAATTACATCTTGTGAATTTAACTTTTTACCAATGCATATCTAAAACATTTGCCTTTTTTCAAATGTACAAATTGCCTAGAGCAGACAGTTGTATATGATAATAATATGAAAATATTCATGATTTTGATATTTACTGTTTCTTTGGTTCATTGCTATTTTCTGTGTTTCTTGGTTTACTCTGTACTTAGTAAAGTACCTTGTACATAATAAGGACTCAGTGAACATTTGTTAATTGAAAATTATCTGAGAAAGGCATATTTAGTCTATCATACCTCACACATAGGCAAAAAGTATTACAAAGTAAAACAAAGTGGAAGTAAAAATAATTTGTGATTTCTTTGGCTTTATTTCAGGTTCAAGTTTTACTCCATGTTTCACTGTCTTTAATCACCTCAAATAAAGATATTATGTTATGACTTAAGAATTATTTTAAAAATTAAATCGTTTGTCTGTAATATTAAATATTAATTCACTTGACTGATAATTAAATCCCAAAAAGGAAAGAATATAAATGTGCTTTTACAGTAGCAGAAAACTGTTCAACTGAAGTTATAAAAATATTTCAGAATATATTCTGATATTAGAAATCACTGCTGTATATGCTTTCTACACTTTTGAATTTTAACAAATAATCTGCATTCCTTATTATCCAAGAGACGTTCTTCCAATGACCAATGAAGAACATTGTTTTGTTTGCTTCCTGAAAGACATCTATTATTTTCTTTTTTCACCGTCAGATGGAAACTCTACTAGGAAATAAAATACAAAATACAGTCTCTAAGTATCCCAGTTGAAATTAGACCCAATTTACTAGCACAACTCATATTCTGACTGTTGAATAATATGCAGAACAGTTTTCCAAATATCTATTCTCCAAAGTCTACTAAGGATCAAAAGAAATAAATTCTGAGGAAGGTGACAAAGGTAAGATCTACATTTGATAATGAAAGTTGAGATTAAAGTTCATGGAACCAAATTCTAGGAACGAAAAATAGCATCTATTAATCTGTTTAAAACCTTGAGATGTTATTTTGAAGGTATATTTTAAAAACCATAGAAGTACTTTTATAAAACAGAATGACTGAAAAAAAGTTAAGATAAAGTATCAAGAAACAAATACACTTAACAAGATACAAACAAAAAACCACCATTCAAATCAAATTTATACCCTTGCATTCTTAATCATATTATTTTACAAAAATCATAATATTTTTACAGTTAGGGGAATGCAGGGCAAGAAAAAAATGATAAATTTAAATGAAAAACTGAGAGTTTTTTCACTACCTGATAGTCAGAAATAGTAGCCTATAGCATTCAGAAATTTTATTTTAATGACCACTAATTCTTTTTCAAAATATAAGGTAACAAAGATTCTATAGCAGACATAAACATAAAAATGAATTTTTATATAGAAAGACTAAGAACCAGATCAAAGGTTTTCCATAAATTCTTGCAAACATCTCCTCTTACTTCCTAACTTCTGCTTGTTTATATCTTTCAATGTTGCTTTTAAAGTCAATTAGTAGATATTACTCTACTTAAAACCTTTCTAGTATGTTCAAATATTGTCACAGGGTAAAATACCTCTTTTTTCATAGTAAGTCATATGGATTTATATTCTAAGTTATGTAAAGTAATAACTTTTAATTGGAAAAAATCTATTTTCCAAATATAAACCAAAGAGAACTAAGAAATCAAATGCAGTTAGATAGAAATAAACAGTTGTGCATTATGCTTGGTTTCCATTTCCATTTTAGATTTGTTAGCCACTTGGACACAGAAATGACAGTTAATGTCTTAGTCCTAGGCTGGGAAAATAGAAGTCTGGTTACATTATGTGGTATTACTTTTTTAAAAAATAGAAATAAAGGATAAGATACACTGCACCAAAGCACTAACTGTACTGCTGGCTGTTCTAGTTCTCTGATGCAGAAAATAAAAAGGGAGATAAGAAAGATAAACAATGATATCTTTTTATAAATTTGTCAGGACTCTATCACACTTAACTGATAGATTATTCAAAATGTGTTTTGACTTCCATTCCATTGTAATAATCTCTTATTAAAGACATCAATAATTTTTAAAGGATAAATCCAAAGAATTCCTTTAAACCTTTATGTTCCTAGATCTGAATACAGTATCTCATAGTATTAACCACTCTGAATTTTTGTATGTCTTTTTTATTCATGGCTTCCATGACACTACTTTTTCTTACCTTTTCCTACTGTCACAACTACCTCTTTTCAGTGATATTTTCCTTTAACTTTTAATGTTACTCATGGTGCTAACCTGCACATTTTCTCTTCTCAGTACACACACTGGTGATTTCAACTGTCTCATGTGCTTTGACTTCCATAACTCTACCCAAGAACTTGTTCTCTAGAATGAGTATGCATAAGCCTTCTGGATGTGTCCATATGACTACGATCTCAAATACCTCAAGCTTACCATGCCAAAAATTGAATTCATTACCTTCTACCCCAAATTTGCTTTCTCATTCTTGTCCAAGATGAAATCAGTCAATTTCTTGAAAGACATGATCTGCCAAAACTCATATAAGGAGGAAAAGACATGAATAGGCCAATTTCCATTAAAAAAATTGAATCAATAAACTTCCAAAATAGAAAGCACCAGGCCCAGATGGGTTCACTCGTAAATTCTACTAAACATTTAAGAAAGAGTTTATACCAATTCTCCACCATCTCTTTCAAAAGATAGAAGCAGATGAATACAGGGGATACTTCTTAACTCAACCTATGGGGCCAGCATTTCCCTAACACCAAAACTATACAATGACATTAAAGAAACAAGGAATATGAAACAATATTTATCATGAACATAGATGCTAAATCCTCAACAAAACATTAGCAAATGAAACCTAATGCTATATAACCATTTTGCATTTTCCATTTAGCATAGAAGAGAATCTAGTACTCCTGCGTCCTGGTGCACACAAGGAATTGTCTGTGCCCTCCAAGAGTCTATTTCCCCAATCCTGTATAAACTCTGTAATTAAATCACAATGGCCTCCAAATTCAAATTCCCAGGGGGTTCTCAGTCCCTTAGCTGTATCCCCAGATTGGGAAATCTGTTGTGCCCACCAGGACCCAGGAGAAAGGAGCAAAAACCACACAAGAGACTGACACAGACCTGCCTGTGAGTGTCCATGAGTCTCCAGTGGAGGTGTGGGCCGATGGTGGCCTGCTGCAGGGTCAGGGGCATTGAGTGTGGCAGTGCCTGCCTGGAACCTTTTGAAGGAAATCACCATTATCTTCATTACCTCCACCATAATTTGGTCTCAGGTCAAACAACAGGGAGGGAACACAGTCCCGCTCATCAACAGAAAATTGGACTAAAGATTTACTGAGCATCATCAGAACAAGACCGCCCATCAGAACAAGACCCAGTTTTGCCCACAGCCAGTCTCTCCCATCAGGAAGCTTCCAGAAGACTCATACTCATTCTTCAGAGGGAAGACAGAATGAAAAACACAATCAGTGATAACTAATCAAACTAATCACATGGATCACAGCCTTGTCTACATCAATGAAACTATGGGCCAAGCCACGTAGGGCCACCGAGGACAGATGTGTCATGGTGGACAGTTCTTACAAAATGTGGCCCACTGGAGAAGGGAATGGCAAACCACTTCAGTATTCTTGCCTTGAGAACCCCAATCAAGGCATGAAAAGGCAAAAAGATATGACACTGTAAGATGAACTCCCCAGGTCAGTAGGTGCACAATATGCTACTGGAGAAGAGTAGAGAAATAACTTCAGAAAGAATGAAGAGACAGAGCCACAATAAAAACCATGCCCAGTTGTGGATGTGACTGGTGATGGAAGTAAAGTCTGATGATGTAAAGAACAATATTGTTCAGGAACCTGGAATGCTAGGTCCATGAATCAAGGCAAATTAGAAGTGGTCAAACAGGAGATGGCAAGGGTGAACATTGACACTTTAGGAATCAATGAAGGAAAATGGACTGCAATGGGCAAATTTGATTCAGATGACCATTATATCTACTATTGTGGGCAAGGATCCCTTAGAAAGAATTGAGAACCCTTCATAATCAACAAAAGAGTCCAAAATGCAGTATGTGGGTGCAATCTCAAAAATGACAGAATGATCTCTGTTCATTTCCAAGACAAACCATTGAATTTCACAGTAAGCCAAGTGTATGCCCCAATTAGTAATGCTGAAGAAGCAGAAATTGAATGGTTTTGATGAAAGTGAAAGAGGAGAGTGAAAAAGGTGGCTTGAAACTCAACATTCAGAAAACCAAGATCATGGCATCTAGTCTCATCACTTCATGGCAAATAGATGGGGAAACAGGGACAGACTTTAATTTGGGGGCTCCAAAATCACTGCATATGGTGACTACAACCATGAAATCAAAAGATGCTTACTCCTTGGAAGGAAAGTTATGACCAACCTAGACAGCATGTTAAAAAGCAGAGGCATTACTTTGCTGACAAAGATCCGTCTAGTCAAAGCTATGGTTTTTCCAGTAGTCATGTATGGATGTGAGATTTGGACTATAAAGAAAGCTGAGCTCCGAAGAATTGATGTTTCTGAACTGTAGTGTTGGAGAAGACTCTTAAGAGTCCCTTGGACTGCAAGGAGATCCAACCAGTCCATCCTAAAGGAAATCAGTCCTGAATATTCATTGGAAAGACTGATGCAGAAGCTGAAACTCCAACAGTTTGGTCACCTGATGCGGAAAACTGACTCATTTGAAAAGATCCTTATGTTGGGAAAGATTGAAGACAGGTGGAGAAGGGGACGACAGAGGATGAGATGGTTGAATGGCATCACCAACTCGATGGACATGAGTTTGAGTAAACTCTGGGAGTTGGTGATGGACAGGGAGGCCTGACTTGCTGCAGTCCGTGGGGTCACAAAGAGTCAGACATGACTGAGTGACTGAACTGATGAAGATCTACAAGACCTTCTAGAACTAACACCCAAAAAAGATGTCCTTTTCATCATAGGGGACTGGAATGTAAAAATACGACATCTAGAGAAACCTGGAGTAACAGGCAACTTGGCCTTGGAGTACAAAATGAAGCAGGGAAAAGGCTAAAAGAGTTCTGCAAGGAGAACACACTGGTCATAGCAAACACCCTTTTCCAACAACACAAGAGACAACTCTTTACAGGGACATCACCAGATGGTCAATACTTAAATCAGATTGTTTATATTCTTTGCAACCAAAGATGGAAAAGCTTTATACAATCAGCAAAAACATACCAGGAGCTGACTGTGGCTCAGATCATGAACTTCTTATTGCAAAATTCAGACTTAAATTGAAGAAAGTAACAGAAAACACTAGACCATTCGGGTTTGATCTAAATCAAATCCCTTACGATTATACAGTGGAAGTGACAAGTAGATTCAAAGGATTAGATCTGATAGAGTGCCTGAAGAACTATGGATGGAGGTTCGTGACATTGTACAGGAGGCAGTGATTAAGACCATCCCAAGGAAAAGAAATGCAAAAAGGCAAAATGGTTGTCTGAGGAGGCCTTACAAATAGCTGAGAAAAGAAGAGAAGTAAAAGGCAAAGGAGAAAAGGAAAGATATACCCATTTGAATGCATATTTCCAAAGAATAGCAAGGAGAGACAAGGAAGCCTTCTTCAGCGATCAATGCAAAGAAATAGAGGAAAACAATAGAATGGGAAAGACAAGAGATCTCTTCAAGAAAATTAGAGATACCAAGGGAAATTTTCATGCAAAGATGGGCAAAATAAAGGACAGAAATGGCATGGACCTAACAGAAGCAGAAGATATTAAGAAGAGGTGGCGAGAATACACAGAAGAACTATACAAAAAAGATCTTCATGACTTAGACAACCATGATGGTGTGATCACTCACCTAGAGCCAGACATCCTGGAGTCTGAAGTCAAGTGGGTCATAGGAAGCATTGCTATGAACAAAGCTAGTTCAGGTGATGGAATTCCAGTTAAGCTATTTCAAACCCTAAAGGATGATGCTGTGAAAGTGCTACACTCATTATGCCAGCAAATTTGGAAAACTCAGCAGTGGCCACAGGACTGGAAAAGGTCAGTGTTCATTCCAATCCCAAAGAAGGGCCATGCCAAAAAGTTTTCAAAATACCACAAAATTGCACTCATCTCACACGCTAGCAAAGTAATGCTCAAAATTCTCTAAGCCAGGCTTCAACAGTACGTGAACCATGAACTTCCAGATGTTCAAACTGGATTTAGAAAAGGAAGAGTAACCAGAGATCAAGTTGCTAACATCCATTTGATCCTAGAAAAAGCAAGAGAGTTCCAGAAAATCATCTACTTCTGCTTTATGGATTATGCCAAAATCTTTGACTGTGGAACACAGCAAACTGTGGAAAATTCTTCAAGAGGTGGGAATACCAGACCACCTTACCTGGCTCCTGAGTAATCTGCATGCAGGTCAAGAAGCAATAGTTAGAACCAGACATGGAATGACAGACTGGTTCCAAATTGGGAGAGGAGTACGTCAAGGATGTATACATACTGTCACCCTGCTTGTTTAGTTTATATGCAGAGTACATCATGTGAAATGCTGGGCTGAAGGAAGCACAAGCTGGAATCAAGATTGCCAGGAGAAATATCAATAACCTCAGATAAGTAGATGACACCACCCTAATGGCAGAAAGTGAAGAGGAACTAAAGAGCCTCTTAATGAAAGTGAAAGGGGAGAGTGAAAAGGCTGGATTAAAACTCAACATTAGGAACACATGTAAACCCATGGCTGATTCATGTCAATGTATGGCAAAAAACACTATAATATTGTAAAGTAATTAGCCTCCAACTAAAATAAATAAATTAATTTAAAAAATAAAGTAAATTAAAATTATGAAAAAAGAAAAGTAAGATCATGGCATCTGGTCCCTTCACTCCACAGCAAATAGGTGGGGAAACAATGGAAACAGAGACATTACTTTGGGGGGTTTTCAAAAATCACTGCAGATGGTGATTATAGCCATGAAATTAAAGGACACTGGCTCCTTGGAAGAAAAGCTATGACAAACCTAGACAGCATATTAAAAAGCAAAGACATTACTTTGTCGACAAAGGTCCATCTGGTCAAAGCTCTGGTTTTTTCAGTAGTCATGTATGGATGTGAGAGTTGGACTGTAAAGAAAGCTGCATGCCCCAAAATTGACGCTTTTTAACTGTGGTTTTGGAGAAAACTCCTGAGGGACCCATGGACTTCAAGGAGACCAAACCAGTCCATCCTAAAGGAAATCAGTCCTGAATATTCATTGGAAGGACTGATGCTGAAGCTGAAGTTTCAATACTTTGGCCACATGATGCACAGAACTGACACGTTGGAAAAGACCCTGATGCTGGGAAAGATTAAAGGCAGGAGGAGAAAGGGACAACAGAGGATGAGATGGTTTGATGGCATCACCTACTTGATGGACAAGAGTTTGAGCAACCTCTGAGAGTTGGCGATGGACGGGGAAGCCAGGCTTGCTACGGTCCATGGGGTCTGAAAGAGTCAGACACAACTGAGCAACTGAACTGAACTGAATTGAACTGAGAATTTGGTACTTCCTTACAAAACTAAACACAGTATAACCATACAATCATTCTCATCGGTATTTTTCCAAATGAGCTGAAAAACATATCCACACAAGAATCTGTACACATGTTTATAGAAGCTGTATTCATAATTGCCAAACTTGAAAGCAACCAAGATGTCTTCACGTAGGTTAATGGATAACCAAACTGTGTTATACCTAAACAGTCGAATATTATTCAGCACTATAAAATGAGCTCTCCATTCATGAAAAGACAAGGAGGGATGTTGAAGCTGAAACTCTATTATTTTGGCCATCTGATGCGAAGAGCTGACTCATTTGAAAAGACCCTGATGTTGGGAAAGATTGGAGGCAGGAGGAGAAGGGGATGACAGTGGATGAGATAGTTAGATGGCATCACCGACTCAATGGAGCTGAGTTTGGGTAAACTCCGAGAGTTGGTGATGGACAGGGAGGCCTGGTGTGCTGCGGTTCATGGGGTCGCAAAGGGTCAGACACAACTGAGCTACTGAAATGAACTGAACTAGCAAGAAAACAACTTATTTGAATTCTATGGTCTGAAACTGGTGATTTTGATGTTGTGATACTATTGAGTAAGCGAGGCTTGAATTCCTAAGATGCTTAGTCTATTAAAAGTCTAAGCTTTCAAATCAACAAAGTCAAGGGAAAATCTTTCACATTAAAAGAAAACTTTTACCTCGCAAATGTTATGTTTAGTGTAGAGACAGCCATATAGGGCTATTTAACATGGGTAAGAATTTATAGAATTATAAACACATAAATATGGAAACAAACCAAGAGGTGGAACATGTCCAACATCACTCCCAATGCAGGAATTCTTTCAACATTTTCAACCAAAGTTTATACAGTTTCTGCCTGATATACGCAATGACAATGAGCTCACTCTATTTAATAGGCATCTCAATATCCATCTTTGATTATCTACAACAACAAACATTTCCTGTGAACTCTCACTTGCCAGATACAACTCTAGGCATCAGAGACACAAACATGTATAATATATACATTCCTTAAACTGGACTCAATTTCATCTCTCCTTAACTACCATTTACTAGTCTTAATTCTTACGGTACCACACAGACATCAGACACAACTGAAGTGACTTAGCATGCATGCAATTATAAGACATAATCCTAATACTAAGCAAACCTAAGGTAAAAAATGTGCTTTAAAAGTTAAAAACACTATGTAAATAGATAGCATGCACGAATACTAAACCACTTCAGTTGTGTCCAACTCTTTGTGACCCCATGGACTGCAGCCCTCCAGGCTCCTCTGTCCATGGAATTTTCCAGGTAAGCTTACTGGAGTGAGTTACCATGCCCTCCTCCAAGGGACCTTCCTGACCCAGGGATCAATCCTGCCTCTCTTAAGTCTCTTGCATATTCAGCAGTGGTTATTATCATTAGATTCCATTATATAGTCTTATAATGTAATAAGGATTGGACTAGAATATGCCAATATGACCAGGACTAGAGATGTAAATATAGAAACATTTTCAGCATTGGTGACAGCTGGGCCCATAAAAGTGTTAAGTCTTTCACAGGAGTGAATGTTTAAAGAATGAAAGCAAATTACGTTTTTAAAATTAATTTGCTAAGGCAAATAAATTGCCGCATTTACAAAGTTGAATACATATATAAAAATCTTTGACTATAATTTCTTTCAGTTTTTGTGGATTTTGTTGTTCTGAATGACCAAAAATATGTATTTTGGCATGTTATTCTTTATCCAAACATTCTGCAAGTACTGGACTTTAAGAAGACTTTGTAACAGAGTCCTCAGTTTTAATTGCCCAGGGATTCTCCTGGAGCCCTTTAAAAATTATTGGATGGAGAAAATTTCTTAAAGTGAGAATTCTACTTCAGAAGGGACAAGAAACATAATATTCTAATCAGATAGTAGAGAATCTCAACAAATGCTCATATTTCTCCCATTTGCAATTTTCCCTGAGTGTTTTGGCACTTGTTAAAAGTCAGAGTTAAGAGACAGCAACAGGGCCAGTTTGGCTGATCACATAAAGTTAGATTTTGCTAACTGCTGAGAAAGAGGGTGGTTCAATCATCAGAGTCCAAAATGATATATGCTGATAATTTGTCAATATTTTTGAAACCCAAAGAGAAAATGTGTGAAACTGGATTTCAAACATAAATAATAAGAATCTATATTCATAACAGTGAGAGTTAATTCTTAAGCATAACAATGATGTATTAAAACAAATATAATTAACTCAAGTATTGGTCTTCACATATCAGGAAGCTTTATTGTTTCTATGGACGTGTATCATAAAATCAATACAACAATGAGAGGACATTTTGGTTAGTAAGTTCATGATATAAGTGGAAAGCAGTGGGAAATAATGCAAAAAACAGATTTAATCAATTCAAAAATAATTTATGCTTGACTTTTGGTATGTCTTGGCTCTAGAAAATTAATAATGGCATGTGCAGAGTTCTAGAAATCCTCAATACTTCAAACTATCTAATGCAGACATACTGAATATCTGCATGCAGACAAAAAATTCTCTTTTCATCCTCTATTTGACACTGATCATTATTACCTCCTTTATACTATCTAGGGTCAACTTGACTTTCTGGCATTCATTTAATATTATTCTAATTCTTATTCAATATTGGTAAGAATTTGCAGCATTTTAATTTTATAAAGATGGAAAAAATCAAGAGGTACTCCTCTTGTTGGCCTCTCAACCCCACTTATTAAGTACTTGCTCCACCAGGGATCACTCTATGTTCAGGCTATGCTGTACTCCCAAGAAACAGCAAAGTCCTGCTACAACCACATTGGGCCAACCTCTTATTACTTGTCACTGTACTTTTGTTTTGTCTTGGGACCAATGAATAAAGTAGCAAGCCGTTACATCCAAAATCCTCTAAAGCAGGTCTGAAGAAGACCTGGTTTAAGTTAAATGCAAGGAAAATACGTACAATTAAAATATACGTTCCCTTTCTACTTTGTTAAACAATTAACATATATCTACCGACAGGCATTGTTGTTTGTCTTTTTGCTTCTGTAGTCTGTGGAGTAATTCTCCCTTTTGCATGCAAATCTAAAAATAATATTTAAATTCACTCTCTCAGATGCTGATGATGGCTTATTAAATCTAAGCCACATACTCTATTATGGAATTCAAGAATTTCTATCAATTGACAACTCATACCGCTTCACGCCATATCTTATTATAATTCTAGAACATACTCTTTGCCCCAAAAAGTCAGATTTAGATAATTTAAGATCTATGATAGTTTCACTGACCAGGAGGAATCATAAACACACACTGCAACATATAGGAGAATAAAATTGGGTCCCTGCATGGAAATAAAAAAACTTAAGCCATCCAAAAGAGACAAATATTATTGTTTAACTTATTCACTCTACAGATATGCATTAATTGTGTGCATCAGTTGCCTGCTCTGTGCCAGGTACTAATCTAGATGCTGGGGACACAAAAGAACAAGAGACACTCTTTATTTGAAAGGAGTTTTTGTCACTGACAATAATGTTTACACAACCCTGCATCCCTTTTGAAGCCAGGGTTTCAGAAATATTACACACACACACACACATACACACACACACACACACAAATTAGCCTCAAAATCGATATTGACTAACATATGAGGTATATACACAATTCTACAAGTTGTTATATGAAACAAATGTTTTAACCTAGTGAATTCTAGGTTCCACTTGACAGCTGTTTAAAGGAGATAAAAATTATGTAAAGGAGATAAAATTATTTGTCCCTCAGTTATTAATGCCCATTTTCTGTTTTCATATAGTTGCCTCACAATTAGTAGTATATAGTTTTAAAAACTACATGTACACTATATAATCTCACATAGAATCTAAAAAAGCTGAATTCATAGAACCAGAGAGTAGAAAGGTTGTTGCCAGGGACTCAGGGGAGGGGGAGATGGAAAGATGTTGGTCAAAGTGCAAAAACTTTCCATTTTAAAAGGAATAGGCTCTGGGGATCTACTGTGCAGCACAGTGAATATAATTGATAATACTGTTTTGTAGACTTACGATTTGCTAAGAAAGAAAATCTTTGTTATAACATATGCACACACACAAAATAGTAACTATATGAGGGGATGGTTATGTTAATTAGATTGACTGTGGTAATATTTTACAATGTATATCAAATCATCACATTATACATACTAAAGATATACAATTTTTATTTGTCAATTATACCTTAGTAAAGCTGGGGGGGACGGGCCTATATGGATCCAAAGCAAATGAAAAAAAACAGTAAAACAGAACACATTCTGATTACATCTTGTTTTCTCTGGGAGAATGAACTAGCTATGGTACAATTCCCATTGGGAGAGACTGTTCCAAACTTTCTTTAAAAATTGGCTTTCAATATTACATGTCAGTGGTGTCTATTCAAGAAGTGAAAAATCACCCAAGACAAATTATATCAGCCATCTGGACTTTTTCCACTTTAATCTCAAAATACACTGTGAAACACAATAAAGTCTTGACCACTGCCCATCTCTCTATTACACAATAGGTATTGTTTGCTTCACAGTTTATAGAAGTGTACCGCTTGAGAAATATTAGGAAGAGCAACAAAAGCATATGTAGCAACACACACAGAATACAGAGCATAGTGTCCTTGAGAATATCATTTTCCTCTCTTGAAATATTTATAACTTTGAAAATAGGTTAATATGGGCTATACTGATACCTAACTGTTGCATCCTAATTTTAGATAATTTCCAATTTTCTTTATGGGTGAACAAAATTTCTACTGGTTTTAAAGTTACCCCCAAATAAAGGCGACAAAATATATTTTTCTTCTTTCTATGTGACTTTTGATTAGTAAAGGGTATGAATGTGCCCTGTTTAAACACAGTATGTGTGTGTGCTTAGTTGGGTCTTACTCTTTGTGTCCCCATGGACTGTAGCCCACCAGGCTCCTCCATCCATGGAATTTTCCAAGGAAGAATACTGGAGTGGGTTGCTGTTTCCTTCTCTAGGGGATCACATCTGTGTCTCTTGCGCATTCTGCACTGGCAGACAGATTCTTTACCTGGAAAGCCCTGTTTAAACATAAGGACATAGCAAACAAATATTAGATGGGCTTTGTGTGAAAAGCCACATTGAAACTCTGAATCTCACATGGATCCATGTTGCCATTTGCCACAAATTAAAAACAACCATAGTGTGATGGTTAAGTTCTGAAGAAAGACACAAGGCACAAATCTCGTTTCCAATTATTAACTAAGCAATCAGAGACAAATTCTTTAATTTTCTTGTCCTTCAGGTTGTCTTCTAAAATTAAGATAATAAAACTTAAGATAATAACAACCTACATCAAAGCATTGTAATAATTACTGAATTTTTACATGCAGAGCATCAGAGCAGTGTTAGCAAATAATAAGTTCTCAATAAAAATTATCGAACAAAACTAGCTTCTTTGGGCACAACAGTATAGCTGTTATAAGAACTGTTGTAATACAAAGTTTAAAGTCATTTCCTGCCAAGTATAACTAAATAGTATTTTTCTATATGGACAAACTTTAATAAAATTTACTCTGAGTTCAAATAATAATGTCTGGTTTTCAATCACTATGTAAATTTCTAGAGCAATTGTCTTTCATCATTGAAGATCACACCTTATTTCTCATTTTTTTAAAATTACTGAATAAAGTACAAAGATTATGTTTACTTTTATATTAGGAAAACAAAGCACATATTCACTTCTAGTGACATGTCTGTTTATTATTTCATCAAGCAAAAATGTCTGAATGGACCTTGCAATGGACTGGATATTTGTGTCCCCCAAAATTTATCTGCTGAAACCCTAATGCCAATATGATAGTATTTAGAAGGGGGCCTTTAGAAGGCAATCAGGCTATAGGGTGAAGTCTTCATGAATGGAATTAGTGTCTCTACTAAAAGATGCCCAGAGAGCTAGCTCACTTTCTTTCTATGATGTGAGGATTTAAGTTAGTAATCTGCAACCTGAAAGAGGGTCCTCACCAGAATCCAATAACACTGGAACCCTTATGCTGGATTTTGAGCCTTCAGAACTATGAGAAACAAACTGATGTTGTTCAAAAGTCACTCAGCCTATGGTACTTTGTTATAGCAGCCAGACCTAGACAGATCTTAACTGAATTGAGGATGTTTGAAACTGACTGACTTAGCATATGTAGAGTATTTAATATTTACTACGGAAGTAAAAAGGCTTTAAGTCTCCTCAAAGAGATTGTCGTTCATCATCCAAGGCAACCACAGTAGTTTATAAGGCGACTCCACGACTGCTATAGGAGTAAAATGCTATACAAAGTAAAACGTTGCAAAAACAGAAACCAATGAATGGTTTCAAGTAAAAAGGGCAAAAAACAAACACTCAAAATTCAAAATGCTGGCTCTTCTAGAGCTGCCATGCACATGGCATCCGCCAGGTTGAATACTAACAAGGATTTATCTACCCTTTTGAGCAATTTCACAGTTCCTAGTGTGTTACAAAAATTAACTAACAATTGAAATAGACACTCTTACTCTTATTTTAACCTCATTAACGTCATTATTATTATTTTGCTAAAGGCCACGTTTAACACTAAGAGGGCTGTATAAATACAATTCTCTTTTCCAGCAGTAGAGAAGTGACTATTGATGAACAAAAGCAATAATTGCCACAGCCAAGCAGCAAGATAAATGTCGCCAAGCGTTTACATGCTACCCAGAATGGAGAAAGAAGGCGTTGTTCCAGACTCCTGCCATAACGTAAAAGAAAATGTTCACTATGTCCTGAGCCCCTGATATCCTGCAAATAAAGGAGCAGGAAGTCCTCAGATTTTGCAGCAGGAAGCTACTGAGGTGGCACTTACCTTGATTTCCAAATGGAACAATCATCTACAAAAGGAAAAGTGAGGATATCTACTTCATAAATCTGAAGAGAACACGGAAGAGGCTTCTTCCAGCAGCTTATGCATTGTTGCCATTTAAAACCGGCTGATGCCAGTATCATATATCCTTCAGGAATACCGACCAGCAAGCTGTGCTGAAGTTTGCTGCTCCTATTACTGGCTGCCTCACTTCTAGAACCTTCACTAACAAGATGCAGGCAACCATTCTGGAGTCACGGCTAGAGGTGGCTACTGATCCCAGGGCTGACCACCAGCTTCTCACAGAGGTTCTTATATGAACCCGCCCACCTCGCCCTTTGTGACACAGACTCCCCTCAGTGCCATGTGGACATGGCCGTCATCCCCAGACAATAATGGCGGGTGGGGCGGGGCACTCACTTGGGGGTCTGACGTCATGAGGGATGCTAGCCAAGAAAGTTCTGCGCATGCACAGAAGGATCTCTTATCAACAAGCCTGAGAGGTCCTCTGAGCGGGAAGGATCGCCGCTTCCACAGAGACCTGGAAGAAACGGAAAGGAAGAGCAGGCCGGTCTGGAAAGGCTGTGACCGTGGGGGGATTTTCAGCTTCCCAGCTCACTGCTACTGCACCCAAGGTCACAGACGGGTCTGAAAGAGCAGGTATCCTCTGTGCCCACCTACAGCTCCCCACTGGAGACAAGCCTCAGTGCCAGCAATGACCGTCTGCGGCCCCACAGCTCCGAGCACTGAACGAGTAGGACCGAACAATGAGTTGGGCTTAAGCTGTTCTCCCTCAGACGCTGAAACACAAAATGGAAGTAAGGTTGACAGAAAGTAGGTTGTTCAAAACATGTATGTGTAAATATATCAATATGTATAATACGTATAAAGCATTCATAAATATATTTATTATACATACATAAATTAATCTCAGTAATATAATTTCAATTATTAGTAAACTTCACAGGCATACAGATATGGTTTTCATGTATTTTTGTTAAAAAGTCTAGCCATAGTTCATTACATCTCAAGCGGAATTTGTAAAATAGCAGCATCAGAATTATTCTGGGATTATTGTGTAAAAATAAATAACTCAGGGGCCTATCTCAGACCTACTAAATCAGAAACTACAGAAACAGGGTGTAAAATTCTACTCTTTTTTTAAACCTCCCTGTTGTTGTTGTTTAGTTGCTAAGTTTTCTCTAACTCTTTTGCAACTAAATCTCCCAAAGGAGTTTTTGTTTGCCATACACATGGAGAATTGTTACTCTAGTTTATTTTTCTTCCTAAAACACAGAAGGATAGCATAGTATAATGCTCTCAGAATAAGTAAAAAGGATATTTTTTCCTGAAAAGCTTTAACTATGTCTCATAGGAAAACATCTTAAATGTCTGGGTAAAGATCATGGATTAAAAACCATGCTATCACTCTTGCTCCCTCCATAAACTGCTGGGTCCAAAATTCACAAGTATAAAAGTATTGTTCAAAGGCATAAAAACCTAAATATAAAAACCTAAATATATGGAAAACAAGAATTGTGAATAAAATTTTGATAGCTGGAAAAAATATCAATAAGTGATAAATGACAGCGCAAAAAAGAAAAAAAAAAAAACTTGAATCAATTTCACTTCAGTTCAGTCACTCAGTCGTGTCTGACTCTTTGAGACTCCATGGACCACAGCATGCCAGGCCTCCCTGTCCATCACCAACTCCTGGAGTTTACCCAAACCCATGTACATTGAGTCAGTGATACCATCCAACAATCTTATCCTCTGTCGTCCCTTTCTCCTTCTGCCCTCAATCTTTCCCAACATCAGGGCCTTTTCAAGTGAGTGAGCTCTTGCATCAGGTAGCCAAAGTATTGGAGTTTCAGCTTCAACATCAGTCCTTCCAATGAACACCCAGGACTGATCTCCTTTAGGATGGACTGGTTGGATCTCCTTGCAGTCCAAGGGATTGTCAAGATTCTTCTCCAACACCACAGTTCAAAAGCATCAATTCTTCGGCACTCAGCTTTCTTTATACACCAAATCTCACATCCATACATGATGACTGGAAGAGCCATAGCTTTCCATGAAAAAATACTCGAGGAGATAATAGTAAAAAATTTCCCTAAAAGAGAAAGGAAATAGTCACAGAAGTCCAAGAAACCCAGAGAGTCCCAAACAGGATAAACCCAAGGCGAAACACCCCAAGACACATATTAATCAAATTAACAAAGATCAAACACAAAGAACAAATATTAAAAGCAGCAAGGGAAAAACAACAAATAACACACAAGGGGATCCCCATAAGGATAACAGCTGATCTTTCAATAGAAACTCTTCAGGCTAGAAGGGAATGGCAGGACATACTTAAAGTAATGAAAGAGAATAATCTACAACCCAGATTACGGTACCCAACAAGGATCTCATTCAGATATGAAGGAGAATTCAAAAGCTTTACAGACAAGCAAGAGCTGAGGGAATTCAGCACCACCAAACCAGCTCTCCAACAAATGCTAAAGGATCTTCTCTAAACAGGAAACACAGAAAGGATGTTTCAACACGAACTCAAAACAACAAAGTAAATGGCAACGGGATCATACTTATCCATAATTACCTTAAATGTAAATGGGTTGAATGCCCCAACCAAAAGACAAAGCCTGGCTGAATGGATACAAAAACAAGACCCCTATATATGCTGTCTACAAGAGACCCACCTCAAAACTAGGGACACATACAGACTGAAAGTGAAGGGATGGAAAAACATATTTCATGCAAACGGAGACCAAAAGAAAGCAGGAGTCGCAATACTCATTTCAGATAAAATAGACTTTAAAATAAAGG
The DNA here is from genome assembly GCF_054371585.1 of Giraffa tippelskirchi. NCBI lineage: Eukaryota > Metazoa > Chordata > Mammalia > Artiodactyla > Giraffidae > Giraffa > Giraffa tippelskirchi. Next base: position 72,139,588 of record NC_137277.1, read on the forward strand.
CTGGAGGATGGGGGATAAGATGGCGGAGGAATAGGATGGGGAGACCACTCTCTCCTCCACAAATGTATCGAAAGAACATCTAAACGCTGACCAAACTTCACAAAACTACTTCTGAAGGCTGGCTGAGGACTTCAGGCTTCCACAAAAACTGCGCATTATCTTCAAAAGAGGTAGGAGAAATTATAAAAGATAAAAAGAGAGACAAAAGAGTTAGGGACGGAGACCCATCCCGGGGAGGGAGTCGTAAAAGAGGAGGAATTTCCAAGCACCAGGAAACCCTCTCACCGGCGGGTGTGGGGGAGGATTTTTTATCTCGGAGGGCAATGTAACTGGGAGGAAAAAATAAATAAAATCCACAGATTACGTGCCTAAAGCAACTCCCAGCAAAGAACCCCAGACGCTCGCATCATCCGCCACCAGCAAGTGGGGGCTGAACGGAGAGGAGCGGGCGGCATTGCCTAGGGTAAGGACCGGGCCCGAGTGCCCCAAGGGCAATCTGAGGGAGCTAACGTGAGATAGTAACCTAAACTGTGGGACAGCGAGAGAGAAAGAACTATCCCGCGAAAAAGCCCAACTCTAAGGCACTGCCGGCCCGCTCACAGAACAAAGGACTGAGCGATACCAGAGGAGAGCTAGCCGGCTGCGGACCGCCCCATCCCCCGCCGGACACAGCGGGCAGGTGGGGCCCGCCAGAGCCGGAAAGGGGCAAACTCGGCTCCAGAGAGGGCACCCCCTACCAAACTGCAAACAGGCTCCCAGTTTCTAAGCAAAGACTGCCTGAGATCCCGGAGGGTCGACAGCCGCCGGGAGGGTCGCAGCCAGAGACCAGCTCCCCAGAACCGACACAAAGCACACCGGAGCCGGGCGCGCCCGTAAACCGAGGCGGGGACCAGGGAGGTGATAAGCCGCACTGCCCCAACAGGGGAGACCGCGCTCGCCAAACTCCTGGCCGCCGGGGCAGCTCCGACCGGGAACGGCACAAGCCGCGGGCGAAACCGAGTCTGCGCTTTTGTGGAGTAACCGGGAGCCTGAACCTGAGCGGCTTAGACCTGGGAAGTGCACGCAGCTCAGGGCCCGCTCCCCGGCCGAGTAACCTGAAGCCTGAGCAGGGTAGACGGGGAAAGCACACACGCCGTGAGCGGGGGCGAACCCAGTGCGGCCGAGACACTGCGAGCTTACCACACGCACGCCAGAATTGCAGTGTTCCTTCCTCCCCACAGCACGATTGAACAAGCGAACCTAAAGAGATCACCTCCACCGCTTTGTTGCAGGGCAGAAATTAGATACTGAAGAGATCTCCAAACAGAAGCCAAATAAACAGAGGGAAGCGCTTTGGAAGGGACAGGCCAACAGATTAAGATCCCTGTAGTTAATACCGACTGCATTGAAAAGGACCTATAGATCTTGAAAAGTATAAGCAGGAATAAGGATCTATCTAAAACTGAGCAGATCCCACACTGCTCACAACAGCTCCAGAGAAAGTCCGGGATATATATATTTTTTACTATTTTTTTTTTTTGATTTTTTTTTTTTAATTAATTAAAAAAAAATTTTTTTTTTCTCTTCTTTCCTTTTTCTTCAAGTCCTCTATTACACCTTTAACTTTCATTTTCATAACCCACTATTAACTTGCAAAAAAAAAAAAACCCTATTTTTGAAGCAAACTACATACATATATCTTATACCTTTTGTGTTTTCTTTTTTTAATGTTTTTTTCCTGTTCTACATTTTTTTACTGTTTCTTTTTTTACTGTTTTACTGTTTTTTTTCTTTTTACACTGTTTCCTTTTTTCTTTTTTTTTTTTTTTAGATTGTAAGTCTTATAAGAGTCTAACCTCTACTCTAGATTTTTAATCTTTGTTTTACATATTTGATATCAACTTTGTACATTTAAGAACCCAATCTTTAGGACCCACTTTTACTCAGGAGTGTGATCACTGGCCTGATCACTCTCTCCCCCTATTGATGCTCTTTCTTCTCCCTCAGGGAACCTCTATCTCCCACCCTCCTCCTTCTCTTCTCAACCCAATTCTGTGAATCTCTGAGGGTGTTCTGGGTACCGGAGAACACTTCAGGAACAGGATACTGCCCAGATCTCTCTCTCCCCTCTTGATTCCTCCCTTTCTACTCATGCTCACCTCTGTTACCTTCCTCCCCCCTCTCTATGTATCTCTGTGAATCACTCTGAGGGTTCCAAACTGTGGAAAGCACAGAGGGAAGTGCTTACTGGCTAGATTGCTCTCTCCACATTTGAATTCCCCTCTTCCCCTCCTGGTCACCTCAACCCACCCCCCCCCACCTCATCTCTCCATGTAACTCAGTGAACCTTTCTGGGTATCCCTCACTGCGGAGAATCTTTTCACCATTAACCTAAAAGTTTTATTATTGAGGCTGTATGGAAGGAGAAGTCTTGAGGCTACTGCAAGAATAAGACTGAAAGCCAGGGGAAACATTAATTAATAAGAGACCATCCAATAGCCTCCATAAATTCACTGAAACCAAGCTCCACCCAAGAGACAATAAGTTCCAGAGCAAGACATACCACGCAAATTCTCCAGCAACGCAGGAAGATAGAACTGAGCATCAATATACAGGCTGCCCAGAGGCACACCAAATCCATAGACATCTCAAAAATTAATACTGGTCACTCCATTACACTCTAGAGAGCAGAAATCCAGCTCCACCCACCAGAACACCGACACAAGCTCCCCCAACCAGGAAGCCTTGACAAGCCACCTGTCCAACCCCAACCGCAGTGAGGAACCTCCACAACAAAGAGGAACTTCATACTACCAGAATACAGAAGGGCCACGCCTAACACAGCAATCTAAACAAGATGAAAAGACAGAGAAATACTCAGCAAGTAAAGGACATTGAGAAATGCCCACAAAGCCAAACAAAAGAGGAGGAGATAGGGAATCTATCTGAAAAAGAATTTAGAATAAGGATAATAAAAATGATCCAAAATCTTGAAAGCAAAATGGAGTTACAGATAAATAGCCTGGAGACAAAGATTGAGAAGATGCAAGAAATGTTTATCAAGGACTTAGAAGAAATAAAAAGGAATCAATATAGAATGAATAATGAAATAAAGGAGATAAAAGACACTCTGGAGGGAACCAACAGTAGAATAACGGAGGCAGAAGATAGGATAAGTGAGGTAGAAGATAGAATGATGGAAATAAACGAAGCAGAGAGGAAAAAAGAAAAAAGAATCAAAAGAAATGAGGAAAACCTCCGGGACCTCTGGGACAATATGAAACGCCCCAACATTCGAATCATAGGAGTCCCAGAAGAAGAAGATAAAAGGAAAGGCCATGAAAAAATACTCGAGGAGATAATAGTTGAGAATTTCCCTAAATTGAGGAAAGAAATAGTCACAGAAGTCCAAGAAACCCAGAGAGTTCCAAACAGGATAAACCCAAGGCGAAACACCCCAAGACACATATTAATCAAATTAACAAAGATCAAACACAAAGAACAAATATTAAAAGCAGCAAGGGAAAAACAACAAATAACACACAAGGGGATCCCCATAAGGATAACAGCTGATCTTTCAATAGAAACCCTTCAGGCTAGAAGGGAATGGCAGGACATACTTAAAGTAATGAAAGAGAATAATCTACAACCCAGATTACTGTACCCAGCAAGGATTTCATTCAGATATGAAGGAGAATTCAAAAGCTTTACAGACAAGCAAGAGCTGAGGGAATTCAGCACCACCAAACCAGCTCTCCAGCAAATGCTAAAGGATCTTCTCTAAACAGGAAACACAGAAAGGATGTTTCAACACGAACTCAAAACAACAAAGTAAATGGCAACGGGATCATACTTATCAATAATTACCTTAAATGTAAATGGGTTGAATGCCCCAACCAAAAGACAAAGGGTTGCTGAATGGATACAAAAACAAGACCCCTATATATGCTGTCTACAAGAGACCCACCTCAAAACTAGAGACACACACAGGCTGAAAGTGAAAGGATGGAAAAACATATTCCATGCAAACGGAGACCAAAAGAAAGCAGGAGTCGCAATACTCATTTCAGATAAAATAGACTTTAAAATAAAGGATGTGAAAAGGGACAAAGAAGGACACTACATAAAGATCAAAGGATCAATTCAAGAAGAAGACGTAACAATCATAAATATATATGCACCCAACATAGGAGCACCACAATATATAAGGCAAATACTAACAAGTATGAAAGGGGAAATTAACAATAACACAATAATAGTGGGAGACTTTAATACTCCACTCACGCATATGGATAGATCAACTAAACAGAAAATTAACAAGGAAACACAAACTTTAAATGATACAATAGACAAATTAGATTTAATTGATATTTACAGGAGTTTCCACCCCAAAACAATCAATTTTACCTTTTTCTCAAGTGCACATGGAACTTTCTCCAGGATAGATCACATCCTGGGCCATAAATCTAGCCTTGGTAAATTCAAAAAAATTGAAATCATCCCAGCCATCTTCTCTGACCACAATGCAGTAAGATTAGACCTCAATTACAGGAAAAAAACTATTAAAAGTTCCAACATATGGAGGCTAAACAACACGCTTCTGAATAACCAACAAATCACAGAAGAAATCAAAAAAGAAATCAAATTATGCATAGAAACGAATGAAAATGAAAGCACAACAACCCAAAACCTATGGGACACTGTAAAAGCAATACTAAGGGGAAGGTTCATAGCAATACAGGCGTACCTCAAGAAACAAGAAAAAAATCAAATAAATCAACTAACTCTACACCTAAAGCAACTAGAGAAGGAAGAAATGAAAAACCCCAGGGTCAGTAGAAGGAAAGAAATCTTAAAAATTAGGGCAGAAATAAATGCAAAAGAAACAAAAGAGACCATAGCAAAAATCAACAAAACTAAAAGCTGGTTTTTCGAGAAGATAAACAAAATTGACAAGCCATTAGCCAGACTCATCAAGAAACAAAGGGAGAAGAATCAGATCAACAAAATTAGAAATGAAAATGGAGAGATCACAACAGACTCCACAGAAATACAAAGGATCATAAGAGACTACTACCAACAGCTATATGCCAATAAAATGGACAACTTGGAAGAAATGGACAAATTCTTAGAAAAGTATAACTTTCCAAAACTGAACCATGAAGAAATAGAAGATCTTAACAGACCCATCACAAGCACGGAAATCGAAACTGTAATCAGAAATCTTCCAGCAAACAAAAGCCCAGGACGAGACGGCTTCACAGCGGAATTCTACCAAAAATTTAGAGAAGAGCTAACATCTATCCTACTCAAACTCTTCCAGAAAATTGCAGAAGATGGTAAACTTCCAAACTCATTCTATGAGGCCACCATCACCCTAATTCCAAAACCAGACAAAGATGTCACAAAAAAGGAAAACTACAGGCCAATATCACTGATGAACATAGATACAAAAATCCTTAATAAAATTCTAGCAAACAGAATCCAACATCATATTAAAAAGATCATACATCATGACCAAGTGGGCTTTATCCCAGGAATGCAAGGTTTTTTTAACATCCGCAAATCAATCAATGTAATACACCACATTAACAAATTGAAAGAAAAAAACCATATGGTTATCTCAATAGATGCAGAAAAAGCCTTTGACAAAATTCAGCATCCATTTATGATTAAAACCCTCCAGAAAGCAGGAATAGAAGGAACATATCTCAACATAATAAAAGCTATATATGACAAACCCACAGCAAACATTATCCTCAAGGGTGAAAAATTGAAAGCATTTCCCCTAAAGTCAGGAACAAGGCAAGGATGCCCACTTTCACCACTACTATTCAACATAGTTTTGGAAGTTTTGGCCACAGCAATCAGAGCTGAAAAAGAAATAAAAGGAATCCAGATAGGAAAAGAAGAAGTAAAACTCTCACTGTTTGCAGACGACATGATTCTCTACGTAGAAAACCCTAAAGACTCTACTAGAAAATTACTAGAGTTGATCAATGAATATAGTAAAGTTGCAGGATATAAAATTAACACACAGAAATCCCTTGCATTCCTATACTCCAATAATGAGAAAACAGAAAGAGAAATTAAGGAAACAATACCATTCACCATTGCATCAAAAAGAATAAAATACTTAGGAATATATCTACCTAAAGAAACAAAAGACTTATATATAGAAAACTATAAAACACTGATGAAAGAAATCAAAGAGGACACAAACAGATGGAGAAATATACCGTGTTCATGGATTGGAAGAATTAATATAGTGAAAATGAGTATACTACCCAAAGCAATCTATAGATTCAATGCAATCCCTATCAAGCTACCAATGGTATTTTTCACAGAACTAGAACAAATCATCTCACAATTTGTATGGAAATATAAGAAACCTCGAATAGCCAAAGCAATCTTGAGGAAGAAGAATGGAACTGGAGGAATCAACCTGCCTGACTTCAGGCTCTACTACAAAGCCACAGTCATCAAGACAGTATGGTACTGGCACAAAGATAGAAATATAGATCAATGGAACAAAATAGAAAGCCCAGAGATAAACCCACGCACCTATGGACACCTTATCTTCGACAAAGGAGGCAAGAATATTCAATGGAGAAAAGACAATCTCTTTAACAAGTGGTGCTGGGAAAACTGGTCAACCACTTGTAAAAGAATGAAACTAGAACATTTCCTAACACCGTACACAAAAATAAACTCAAAATGGATTAAAGATCTAAATGTAAGACCAGAAACAATAAAACTCCTAGAGGAAAACATAGGCAAAACACTCTCCGACATAAATCACAGCAGGATCCTCCATGACCCACCTCCTAGAATATTGGAAATAAAAGCAAAAATAAAAAAATGGGACCTAATTAAAATTAAAAGCTTTTGCACAACAAAGGAAACTATAAACAAGGTGAAAAGACAGCCTTCAGAATGGGAGAAAATAATAGCAAATGAAGCAACAGACAAACAATTAATATCAAAAATATACAAGCAACTTCTGCAGCTGAATTCCTGAAAAATAAACGACCCAATCAAAAAATGGGCCAAAGAACTAAACAGACATTTCTCCAAAGAAGACATACAGATGGCTAACAAACACATGAAAAGATGCTCAACATCACTCATTATTAGAGAAATGCAAATCAAAACCACAATGAGGTATCATTTCACACCAGTCAGAATGGCTGCTATCCAAAAGTCTACAAGCAATAAATGCTGGAGAGGGTGTGGAGAAAAGGGAACCCTCTTACACTGTTGGTGGGGATGCAAACTAGTACAGCCACTATGGAGAACAGTGTGGAGATTCCTTAAAAAACTGGGAATAGAACTGCCATATGACCCAGCAATCCCACTGCTGGGCATATACACCGAGGAAACCAGAATTGAAAGAGACGCGTGTACCCCAATGTTCATCGCAGCACTGTTTACAATAGCCAGGACATGGAAGCAACCTAGATGTCCATCAGCAGACGAATGGATGAGGAAGCAGTGGTACATATACACAATGGAATATTACTCAGCCATTAAAAAAAATACATTTGAATCGGTTCTACTGAGATGGATGAAACTGGAGCCCATTATACAGAGTGAAGTAAGCCAGAAAGAAAAACACCAATACAGTATACTAATGCATATATATGGAATTTGAAAGATGGTAATGATAACCCTATATGCGAGACAGAATAAGAGACACAGATGCATGGAACAATTTTATGGACTCTGAGGGAGAAGGTGAGGGTGGGACGTTCTGGGAGAATAGCATTGAAACATGTATATTATCATATGTGAAACAGAACACCATTCCATGTTCGATGCATGAGACAAGGGCTCAGGGCCGGGGCAATGGGATGATCCAGAAGGATGGGATGGGGAGGGCGGTGGGTGGGGGGTCCAGGAGGGGGAACACATGTAAACCCATGGCTGATTCATGTCAATGTATGGCAAAAACTATTGCAATGTTGTGAAGTGATTGGCCCCCAACTAAAATAAATAAATTTATAAAAAAATAAAAAAATAAAAAAAAATAAAATAAAATAAAGGCTGTGAAAAGGGACAAAGAAGGACACTACATAATGATCAAAGGATCAATCCCAGAAGAAGATGTAACAATTATAAACATATATGCACCCAACATAGGAGCACCACAATATATAAGGCAAATACTAACAAGTATGAAAGGGGAAATTAACAATAACACAATAATAGTGGGAGACTTTAATACTCCACTCACACCTATGGATAGATCAACTAAACATAAAATTAACAAGGAAACACAAACTTTAAATGATACAATAGACAAATTAGATTTAATTGATATTTACAGGACTTTCCTCCCCAAAACAACCAATTTCACCTTTTTTTCAAGTGCACACGGAACTTTCTCCAGGATAGATCACATCCTGGGCCATAAATCTAGCCTTGGTAAATTCCAAAAAATTGAAATCATCCCAGCCATCTTCTCTGACCACAATGCAGTAAGATTAGACCTCAATTACAGGAAAAAAAACTATTAAAAATTCCAACATATGGAGGCTAAACAACACGCTTCTGAATAACCAACAAATCACAGAAGAAATCAAAAAAGAAATCAAATTATGCATAGAAACAAATGAAAATGACAACACAACAACCCAAAACCTATGAGACACTGAAAAACAATGCTAAAGGGAAGGTTCATAGCAATACAGGCGTACCTCAAGAAACAAGAAAAAAATCAAATAAATAAACTAACTCTACACCTAAAGCAACTAGAGAAGGAAGAAATTAAGAACCCCAGGGTCAGTAAAAGGAAAGAAATCTTAAAAATTATGGTAGAAATAAATGCAAAAGAAACAAAAGAGACCATAGCAAAAATCAACAAAACTAAAAGATGGTTTTTCGAGAAGATAAACAAAATTGACAAGCCATTAGCCAGACTCATCAAGAAACAAAGGGAGAAGAATCACATCAACAAAATTAGAAATGAAAATGGAGAGATCACAACAGACTCCACAGAAATACAAAGAATCATAAGAGACTACTACCAACAGAAAATCTCAACAGACCCATCACAAGCACGGAAATCGAAACTGTAAACAGAATTCTTCCAGCAAACAAAAGCCCAGGACCAGACGGCTTCACAGCGGAATTCTACCAAAAATTTAGAGAAGAGCTAATACCTATCCTACTCAAACTCGTCCAGAAAATTGCAGAAGATGGTAAACTTCCAAGCTCATTCTATGAGGCCATCATCACCCTAATTCCAAAACCAGAAAAAGATGCCACAAAAAAAGAAAACTACAGGCCAATATCACTGATGAACATAGATGCAAAAATCCTTAATAAAATTCTAGCAAACAGAATCCAACATCATATTAAAAAGATCATACATCATGACCAAGTGGGCTTTATCCCAGGAATGCAAGGTTTCTTTAACATCCGCAAATCAATGAATGTAATGCATCACATTAACAAATTGAAAGATAAAAACCATATGATTATCTCAATAGATGCAGAAAAAGCCTTTGACAAAATTCAACATCCATTTATGATAAAAACCCTCCAGAAAGCAGGAATAGAAGGAACATACCTAAACATAATAAAAGCTATATATGACAACCCCACAGCAAACATTATCCTCAAGGGTGAAAAATTGAAAGCATTTCCCCTAAAGTCAGGAACAAGGCAAGGATGCCCACTTTCACCACTACTATTCAACATAGTTTTGGAAGTTTTGGCCACAGCAATCAGAGCTGAAAAAGAAATAAAAGGAATCCAGATAGGAAAAGAAGAAGTAAAACTCTCACTGTTTGCAGACGACATGATTCTCTACGTAGAAAACCCTAAAGACTCTACTAGAAAATTACTAGAACTAATCAATGAATATAGTAAAGTTGCAGGATATAAAATTAACACACAGAAATCCCTTGCATTCCTGTACTTCAATAATGAGAAAACAGAAAGAGAAATTAAGAAAACAATACCATTCTCCATTGCAACAAAAAGAATAAAATACTTAGGAATATATCTACCTAAAGAAATGAAACACTTATATATAGAAAACTATAAAACACTGATGAAAGAAGTCAAAGAGGACACAAACAGATGGAGAAATTTACCGTGTTCATGGATTGGAAGAATTAATACAGTGAAAATTAGTATACTACCCAAAGCAATCTATGGATTCAATGCAATCCCTATCAAGCTACCAATGGTATTTTTCACAGAACCAGAACAAATAATTTCACAATTTGTATGGAAATATAAGAAACCTCAAATAGCCAAAGTAATCTTGAGAAAGAAGAATGGAACTGGAGGAATCAACCTGCCTGACCTCAGGCTCTACTCCAAAGCCACAGTCATCAAGATAGTATGGTACTGGCACAAAGACAGAAATATAGATCAATGGAACAAAATAGAAATCCCAGAGATAAATGCACACACCTATGGACATCTTATATTTGACAAAGGAGGCAAGAATATACAATGGAGAAAAGACAATCTCTTTAATAAGTGGTGCTGGGAAAACTGGTCATCCACTTGTAAAAGAATGAAACTAGAACACTTCATAACACCATACACAAAAATAAACTCAAAATGGATTAAAGATCTAAATGTAAGACCAGAAACTATAAAACTCCTAGAGGAAAACATAGGCAAAACACTCTCCGACATAAATCACAGCAGGATCCTCCATGACCCACTTCCCAGAATATTGGAAATAAAAGCAAAAATAAACAAATGGGACCTAATTAAAATTAAAAGCTTTTGCACAACAAAGGAAACTATAAGCAAGGTGAAAAGACAGCCTTTAGAATGGGAGAAAATAGTAGCAAATGAAGCAACAGACAAACAATTAATCTCAAAAATATACAAGCAACTCTTGCAGCTGAATTCCAGAAAAATAAACGACCAATCAAAAAAATGGGCCAAAGAACTAAACAGACATTTCTCCAAAGAAGACATACAGATGGCTAACAAACACATGAAAAGATGCTCAACATCACTCATTATTAGAGAAATGCAAATCAAAACGACAATGAGGTACCATTTCACACCAGTCAGAATGGCTGCTATCCAAAAGTCTACAAGCAATAAATGCTGGAGAGGATGTGGAGAAAAGGGAACCCTCTTACACTGTTGGTGGGAATGCAAACTAGTACAGCCACTATGGAGAACAGTGTGGAGATTCCTTAAAAAACTGGGAATAGAACTGCCATATGACCCAGCAATCTCACTGCTGGGCTACACACCAAGGAAACCAGAATTGAAAGAGACGCATGTACCCCAATGTTCATCGCAGCACTGTTTACAATAGCCAGGACATGGAAGCAACCTAGATGTCCATCAGCAGACGAATGGATGAGGAAGCAGTGGTACATATACACAATGGAATATTACTCAGCCATGAAAAAAATACATTTGAATCGGTTCTATTGAGATGGATGAAACTGGAGCCCATTATACAGAGTGAAGTAAGCCAGAAAGAAAAACACCAATACAGTATACTAATGCATATATATGGAATTTGAAAGATGGTAATGATAACCCTATATGCGAGACAAAATAAGAGACATAGATGCATAGAATAGTCTTATGGACTCTGAGGGAGAAGGTGAGGGTGGGACATTCTGGGAGAATAGCACTGAAACATGTATATTATCATATGTGAAACAGAACACCATTCCATGTTCGATGCATGAGACAAATGCTCAGGGCTGGGGCAATGAGATGACCCAGAGGGATGGGATGGGGAGGGAGGTGTGACGGGGGTCCAGGAAGGGGAACACATGTAAACCCATGGCTGATTCATGTCAATGTATGGCAAAAACTACTACAATATTGTAAAGTAATTAGCCCCCAACTAAAATAAATAAATTTATTTAAAAAAAAAAAAAGAAAGAAAGAAAAACCATAGCTTTGACTAGATGGACCAATTTCAGCAAAGTAACGTCTCTACTTTTTAATATGCTGTCTAGACTGGTCATAACTTTCCTTCCAAGGAGTAAGCGTCTTTTAATTTCATGGCTGCAGTCACCATCTGCAGTGATTTGGGAGCCCAAAAGAATAAAGTCAGCCACTGTCCCCACTGTTTCCCCATCTATTTATCATGAAGTGATGGGACTGGATGCCATGATCTTAGTTTTCTCAATGTTGAGCTTGTAGCCCACTTTTTCACTCTCCTCTTTCACCTTCATCAACAGGCTCTTTAGTTCTTCACATTCTTCCATAAGCATGGTGTTATCTGCATATCTCAGGTTATTGATATTTCTCCTGGCAATCTTGATTCCAGCTTGTGCTTCATCCAGCCCAGCGTTTCTCATGACGTACTCTTCATATAAGTTAAATAAGCAGGATGACAATATATAGCCTTGACGTACTCCTTTTCCTATTTGGGACCAGTCTGTTGTTCATGTCCAGTTCTAACTGTTGCTTCTTGACCTGCATATAGATTTCTCAAGAGGCAGGCCAAGTGGTCTGATATTCCCATCGTTTTTAGAATTTTCCATAGATTATTGTGATCCAAACAGTCAAAGGCTTTGGCATAGGCAATAAAGCAGAAATAGATGTTTCCTCTGGAACTCGCTTGCTTCAGATATGATCCAATGGATGTTGGCAATTTGGTCTCTGGTTCCTCTACCTTTTCTAAATCCAGCTGGAACATCTGGAAGTTCATAGTTCAAGTACTGTTGAAGCCTGGCTTAGAGAATTTTAAGCATTATTTTGCTAGCGTGTGAGATGAGTGCAATCGTGCGGTAGTTTGAGCATTCTTTGGCATTGCCCTTCTTTGGGATTGAAATGAAAACTAACATCTTCCTATCCCATGGCCACTGTTGAGTTTTCCAAATTTGCTGGCATAATGAATGCAGCACTTTCACAGCATCATCTTTTCGGATTTGAAATAGCTCAACTGGAATTCCATTGCCTCCACTAGCTTTGTTTGTTGTGATGCTTCCTAAGGCCCACTTGTCTTTGCATTCCAGGACGTCTGGCTCTAGATGAGTGCTCACACCATCGTGATTATCTGGGTTATGAAGATCTTTTTCGTATAGTTATTCTGTGTATTCTAGCCATCTCTTCTTAATATCTTCTGCTTCTGTTAGGTCCATGCCATTTCTGTACTTCATTGTGCCCATCTTCGCATGAAATATTCCCTTGCTATCTTGAAGTTTTTTTGAAGAGATCACTAGTCTTTCCCATTCTGTTGTTCTCCTCTATTTCTTTGCATTGATGACTGAGGAAGACTGTCTTATCTCTCCTTGTTATTCTTTGAAAATCTGTATTCAGATGGGTATATCTTTCTTTTCCTCCTTTGCCTTTTGCTTCTCTTCTTTTCACAGCTATTTGTAAGGCTTCCTCAGACAACCATTTTGCCTTTTTGCATTTCTTTTTCTTGGGGATGGTCTTGATCCAAACCCCCATCCATAGTTCTTCAGGCACTCTCTCTATCAGATCTAATCCCTTGAATCTGTTTGTCACTTCCACGGTATAATCCTAAGGGATTTGATTTGGGTCATAGCTGAATGGTATAGTGTTTTTCCTCACTTTTTTCAATTTAAGTCTGAATGTGACAATAAGGAGTTCATGATCTGAGCCACAGTCAGCTCCAGGTCTTGTTTTTGCTGACTGTATAGAGCTTCTCCATCTTTGGCTGCAAAGAATATAATCAGTCTGATTTTGGTGTTGACCATCTGGTGATGTCCATGTGTCAAGTCTTCTCTTGTGTTGTTGGAAGAGAGTGTTTGCTATAACCAGTGTGTTCTCTTGGCAAAACTCTATTAGCCTTTGCCCTGCTTCATTCTGTACTCCAAGGCCAAATTTGCCTGTTATTCCAGGTATTTCTTGACTTCCTACTTCTGCATTCTGGTCCCCTCTGATGAAAAGGACTTCTTTTTTGGGTGTTAGTTCTAGAAATAAACAGAGATCATTCTGTTGTTTTTGAGATTGCATTCAAGTGTTGCATTTCAGACTCTTTTGTTGACTATGATGGCTACTCCATTTCTTCTAAGGGATTCTTGCCCACAAGAGTAGATATAATGGTCATCTGAGTTAAATTCACTGATTCCAGTCCATTTTAGATGGCTGATTCCTAAAATGTCAATGCTCACTCTTGCCATCTCCTGTTTGACCTCTTCCAATTTGCCTTGATTCATGGACCTAACATTCCATGCCCATGCTATATTGCTCTGTACAGCATGGGACTTTACTTCCATCACCAGTAACATCCACAACTGGGTGTTGTTTTGCCTTGGCTCCACCCCATGATTCTTTCTGGAGTTATTTCTCCACTGATCTCCAGTAGCATTTCTCCACTGACCTATCGACCTGGAGAGTTCATCTTTCAGTGTCCTATCTTTTCACCTTTCATACTGTTCATGGGGTTCTCAAGGCAAAAATACTGACGTGGTTTGCCATTCCCTTCTCCATCTAACCACGTTTTTCCAGAACTCTCCACCATGACACATCTGTCTTGGGTGGCCTTACGTGGTATGGCTCATAGTTTCATTGAGGTAGACAAGGCTGTTGTCCATGTGATCAGATCGGTTTGTTTTCTCTGATTGTGATTTTCATTCTGTCTGCCCTCTGATGGGGAAGGATAAGGGGCTTATGGAAGCTTCCTAATGGTAGAGACTGACTGAGGGTTCCCCCTGGGTCTTGTTCTGATGAGCAAGGCCATGCTCACTAAATGTTTAATCTAATTTTCTGTTGATGGGTGGAGCTATGTTCCTGCCTTGTTATTTGACCTGAGGCCAAACTATGGTGGAGGTAATAAAGACACGGACAACCTCTTTCAAAAAATCCCATGCATGTACTGCTACAACCAGTGCTCCCAACCCTGCAGCAGGCCACTGCTGACCCACACCTCCACCAGAGACTCCTGAACACTCATGGGCAAGTCTGGGTCAGTCTCTTGTGGGGTCACTGTTCCTTTTTCCTGGGTCTGGCACACACAAGGTTTTGTTTGTACCCTCCAAGAGTCTGTTTCCTCAGTCTTGTGTAAGTTCTGCTGGCTCTGTGGTCCACTGCACCCAGAGCCCCTCCCCCTGCAGCAGTCCATTGTTGACCTGTACTGCCACAGGAGACACTCAAACATAGTTCTGGCTCAGTCTCTGTGGGGTCTCAGGGTCCTGGTGTGCACAAGATTTGTTTGAACTCTCTTAGCATCTCTTGCAGGTATGCTGTTTGATTCTCAATGGATTTCATCCCTCCTACCATCTTTCTGGGGCTTCTCTTTTGCCCTTGGATGTGGGGTATTTCTTCAAAGTTGCTCCAGCACCACACAGCCGCTGCTCCATGAACAGTATGAAAAGGCAAAAAGATATGATACTGAAAGATGAACTCCCCAGGTTGGTAGGTGCCCGCTATGCTACTGGAGATTAGTGGAGAAATAACTCCAGAAAGAATGAAGAGACAGAACCAAAGTGAAAACAACGCCCAGTTGTGGATGAGACTGGTGATGGAAGTAAAGCCCAATGCTGTAAAGAACAATATTGCATAGGACCCTGGAATGTTAGGTCCATGAATAAAGGTAAATTTGAAGTGGTCAAACAGGAGATGGCAAGCTTGAAAATCAACATTTTAGGAATCAGTGAAGGAAAATGGATGGCAATGGGCGCATTTAACTCAGATGACCATTATATCTTCTACTGTGGGCAAGAATCCTTTAGAAGAAATGAAGTAGCCATCATAGTCAACAAGAGTCCAAAATGCAGTACTTGGGTGGAATCTCAAAAACGACAGAATGATCTCTGTTCGTTTCTAAGGCAAACTGCTCAATATCACAGTAATCCAAGTCTATGCCCCAACCAGTAATGCTGAATAAACTGCAGTTGAACAGCTCTATGAAGATTTACAAGACCTTCTAGAACTAACAAAAAAAGATGCCCTTTTCATCACAGAGGACTGAAATCAAAAGTAGGAAGTCAAGTGATACCTAGAGTGACAGGAAAATTTGGCCTTGGAGTACAGAATGAAGCAGGGCAAAGGCTAATAGAGTTTTGCCAAGAGAACACACTGGTTATAGCAAACACCCTCTTCCAACAACACAAGAGAAGACTCGACACATGGACATCACCAGATGGTCAACACCAAAATCAGACTGATTATATTCTTTGCAGCCAAAGATGGAGAAGCTCTATACAGTCAGCAAAAACAAGACCTGGAGCTGACTGTGGCTCAGATCATGAACTCCTTATTGTCACATTCAGACTTAAATTGAAAAAAGTGAGGAAAAACACTATACCATTCAGCTATGACCCAAATCAAATCCCTTAGGATTATACCGTGGAAGTGACAAACAGATTCAAGGGATTAGATCTGATAGAGAGAGTGCCTGAAGAACTATGGATGGGGGTTTGGATCAAGACCATCCCCAAGAAAAAGAAATGCAAAAAGGCAAAATGGTTGTCTGAGGAAGCCTTACAAATAGCTGTGAAAAGAAGAGAAGCAAAAGGCAAAGGAGGAAAAGAAAGATATACCCATCTGAATACAGATTTTCAAAGAATAACAAGGAGAGATAAGACAGTCTTCCTCAGTCATCAATGCAAAGAAATAGAGGAGAACAACAGAATGGGAAAGACTAGTGATCTCTTCAAAAAAACTTCAAGATAGCAAGGGAATATTTCATGCGAAGATGGGCACAATGAAGTACAGAAATGGCATGGACCTAACAGAAGCAGAAGATATTAAGAAGAGATGGCTAGAATACACAGAATAACTATACGAAAAAGATCTTCATAACCCAGATAATCACGATGGTGTGAGCACTCATCTAGAGCCAGACGTCCTGGAATGCAAAGACAAGTGGGCCTTAGGAAGCATCACAACAAACAAAGCTAGTGGAGGCAATGGAATTCCAGTTGAGCTATTTCAAATCCGAAAAGATGATGCTGTGAAAGTGCTGCATTCATTATGCCAGCAAATTTGGAAAACTCAACAGTGGCCATGGGATAGGAAGATGTTAGTTTTCATTTCAATCCCAAAGAAGGGCAATGCCAAAGAATGCTCAAACTACCGCACGATTGCACTCATCTCACACGCTAGCAAAATAATGCTTAAAATTCTCTAAGCCAGGCTTCAATAGTATGTGAACCTTGAACTTCCAGATGTTCCAGCTGGATTTAGAAAAGGCAGAGAAACCAGAGACCAAATTGGCAACATCTGTTGGATCATAGCAGAAGCCAGCAAGTTCCAGAAAATCATATACTTGTGTTTTATTGCCTATGCCAAAGCCTTTGACTGTGTGGATCACAATAAACTGTGGAAAATTATGAAAGAGATAGGAATACCAAACTACCTGACCTGCCTCCTGAGACATCTGTATGCAGGTCAAGAAGCAACAGTTAGAACTGGACATGGAACAGACTTGTTCCAAATAGGGAAAGGAGTACATCAAGGCTATAAATTGTCACCCTGCTTATTTAACTTATATGCACAGTACATCATGTGAAATGCCAGGCTGGATGAAGCACAAGCTGGAATCAAGATTGCCAGGAGAAATATCAATAACCTCAGATATGCAGATGACACCACCCTTATGGCAGAAAGTGAAGAAGAACTAAAGAGCCTGTTGATGAAGGTGAAAGAGGAGAGTGAAAAAGCGGACTTCAAGCTCAACATTGAGAAAACTAAGATCATGGCATCCGGTCCCATCACTTCATGACAAATAGATGGGGAAACAGTGGAAACAGTGGCTGACTTTATTCTTTAGGGCTCCCAAATCACTGCAGATGGTGACTGCAGCCATGAAATTAAAAGACACTTCCTCCTTGGAAGGAAAGTTATGACCATCTAGACAACATATTAAAAAGTAGAGACATTACTTTGCCAACAAAGGTCCATCTAGTCAAAACTTTGGTCTTGCCAGTGGTCACGTGTGAATGTGAGAACTGGAATATAAAGAAAGCTGAGCACCGAAGAATTGATGCTTTTGATCTGTGGTGTTGGAGAAGACTCTTGAGAGTCCTTTGGACTCAGGGAGATCTAACCAGTCCATCCCAAGGAAATCAGTCCTGAGTGTTCATCGGAAGGACTGATGTTGAAATTGAAATTCCAATATTTTGGCCACTTGTTGCGAAGAACTGACTTATTGGAAAAGACCCTGATTTGGGGAAGGATTGAAGGCGGGAGGAAAAGGGGACAACAGAGGATGAGATGGTTTGATTGCATCACCGACTCAATGGACATGAGTTTGAGTAAATTCCACGAGTTGGTGATGGACAGGGAAGCCTGGCATGCTGCAGTCCATGGGGTTGCAAAGAGTCAGAGACAACTGAGAGACTGAACTGAACTGAACTGAATGAAGATAATGGAGACCTGCTTCAAATTCTTCTGCATGCACTGTTGTACTCAGTGCTATTTACCTTACAATAGGCAACTGTCATCCCACGCCTCCTCCAGAGACTCCTGGAGGAGTCTCAGAGGATAGTCAGAGGACAGTCAGAGGATAGTCTTATGGATAAATGAATGTATTTCAATATAATGACAAATGTGTATGTGTACTTCTGGCAATGTTTAGGGATGATTCAGTGAAAGAAATACAAAGAAATGAAAGCAAACTTATATAATTATTATTTCAAGGAAAAGAATGTATAACAAAGAAAATATTATCCAATAGATTCCTTATTTGTAAACGATATTAATAAAATCATAATTTAGAAATATGAAGCACTGGTTTAAATCAGTGTCTGCCTAATCTAAGCAATACATATGTACTATTTTGATTAAAACTTTAAAGCAGTTTGTTCACTCATGAAAAATCTGGTACATAGGCATAACCTAAGATTTATACACAAAAAAGCAAATATCATCTTATAAATGATTTCTCATTTTAAGTGATCTTTTTTCCATATACAACTATAACAATTTAACTATAAATTTTAAAATTATACTATGATCTCTTGCAAACATTTTTATAAGGTGTATTAAAAGTCTAAAGTGTTTTTATTCACTTTACTCATTTTTTAATTGTTTTATTTATTTATTTGTGTGTCTTTGTTGCTATACAGGGTTTTCTCTAGTTGCTGTGAACAGGGGCTATTCTCTAGTTGCAGTGCACAGGCTTCTCATTGTAGAGGCTTCTCTTAGGAAGGAGCACAGGCTCTAGGGCCTGCAGGCTTCAGCAGTTGCAGCACGTGGGTTCAGCTGCGCCTTGTGGCCGCTAGAGCACAGGCTCAGTAGCTGTGACCCACAGAATGTAGTTGTCCGGCGGCATGTGGGATCTTCCCAGACCAGGGACCGAATCCATGTCTCCTGCATTGACTCTTTACCACGGAGCCACATTAGTGAGTTAGCCACTTTACTCACTAATTCCACTCATAAATTTACTATGAGGACACTATTTTAGCAAGAACTATTTTGTTGTTATCAATAGCAAAAAATTAGAAAAATAATACTCAATGTAAAGGAAAAATGTAGTACCTAATTATAACTTTCTTGATGAGATTCTATGGAATTGTTTAAAAATATGACTGAAAAAATGTCAAGTTGCATGAAATATACTTATGATGCTACTTTGGAAAATTTTATTATAACATTTCTTTACCTTGAGAATAATATATATACATATGTGTATATATATATATATAAAAACATAAAAAGCCTCTCCCTTCAAAGCATCATATTTTCAGTGTAACCTCTTTGGGTAGTATAATCCCTCCCCTAGAAATTAAAAATGCTATAAAATATATTATAGAATATAATATTATATTATTTATAACCAAACCAATTTTATTACCAGTTAACTTTATTTCTCCTGTGCTTCATTGCTTAGAATAATCTACCCTGAACTTTATTCGCTCACTACTTAAGCAAGCTTTCAGATATACATGTTTTAATTATAAATTCTTTATCCTTATATGCCAGGGTGATATTTTTTAAACGTTTTTAAAATAGTACAGCACATAACATGAAACGAAGGCATTGACCGACTGTAGCACATGATGGCTATTAAACAGTACGACTGTACTGACCATTCTGGCTCATTATCAGTCAGGACTCTAGGAAGGGTAATCATACAACTCCATCTACTCAAGACAGTCGTAATTTATACCTGTTCTCTTGGAATAATTAATAAATATACACTTTCAGTCTCAGGTGTCCTAATTAAATAACAAATTACATTGTTTCCAAGACTTTCATATACAATGACAAAAATGATTCTTGTGGAATATCAACTACCATAGGTGTTTTCTCATTGAGAACTGGATGATAAATATTTCCATTTTAGCCTTCTAGCACATGCCAGGAATCAAACTTTCTGTTTTCATTAACATCAGAAATCTTGATGAGCATTCTTACCCATATTCTAGACCATTCTACCTCTGCACAAAAGTAGAAAATTTGCACACAGGGTCTATAAGAATCCTGAAATACTATTTTTGAAGAAAAATGTGGTTAGAGCCTTTTCTTCTGGACCAAAAGTATGAAGATATAACTTGGGCAATTCTGAGGATAGACATCAGTCACATATCCTTCCTACTAGAAGAAATCTCAACTGCTCCTGAGAAACTTATACTTGTGAATAGGCAAGCCTCTCTGTGAATCCAGTAGATTGTGTGATCCATAAAATGCACTCCCAGACAGTTAAAAGTAGATGGAGTGCCCACAGAAGGCATCAAAGAAGAGGCACAATTTGAACCAGAGTTCCAAATGTTCATGAGGTCCATAGTAATTGCAGTAGAGTTTGCCAGCGAAAGGCTGGCTGCCTCCCAAAAAGCCTCACAGAGTGATATTCTTTACCTGAGTAGATTTATTGGCCTGCAGCTTTACACGCCTAGTAACTTGATTTTGTCAACATCCTAAAAGCAAATCCACTTCTCAAGAACAAACTCACATTATCCAAGCTCCTGAGGTAGATAAATGAAACCAGAATGTGACTTAATTTACATTGTGAAATAATTGTTACAAGGACTAAAATACTTGAAGCTCATATGAGCAACACATTTTGTCCTTGAAGGCACAAACATGGAAAAGATAAATTATAATCAGAAAGTTGTTTAATAAATGGGGAATCAAAACAAAGAAGTTAGATGAATCCAAAATTTTAATGGCATTAGACTCAGACAGCTGATGAATTCATCTTAAAATAGGAATAGACTTGCCAAAGGAGCCAATATACTGAAAGTCTGTTGGCCTCATGTCCTTTCTTCTGGGCAATGCTTGGATGGAAATTGCCAAATATGCATTTATGACTTTTTTAAAAGGCTCCCATGACTAACCAACATACATCAAATTGAGACATTCTTTCTTTGGATATCTTAATACTCTGTATCAAATTGCACTCATTATATAGCCAGTAAAGTCTTGTTTCTTTTGTGCTTTTTAATTATTTTGTAAATTGCCTAAGCTATACGTGAATGGTTTTATTTAGTTTTTTTTTAAAGAAGTTGAATATTTTATTATTAAATTGTTTATTCTCCTGCAAGACTGTTGCTTCACTGTATAAAAACAGCACCAGCAAACACAGTATATTGCAAAATTAAGATAGTAATATTCTTCGTTGGACGCTATACAACTAACAAACTTTTCTCTACTGGCAGTTATTTCTAGTGGGAAGATCCTTTTGACCCAAATCCAAGGATAGCTGTAAGCAAGTTACAATGTCATATAAGGTTTAAGATGACCATGTTATCCTTGAATTACATAATTTTTGTAATTAGTTTTTTTTTTAATAAATTTATTTATTTTAGTTGAGGGCTAATTACTTTACAATATTGTAGTGGTTTTTGCCATACACTGACATGAATCAGCCATGGGTTTACATGTGTTCCCCATCCTGAACCCCCCTCCCACCTCCCTCCCCATCCCATCCCTCTGGGTCATTCCATTGCCCCAGCCCTGAGCATTTGTCTCATGCATCGAACCTGGAATGGTGTTCTGTTTCACATATGATAATATACATGTTTCAGTGCTATTCTCCCAGAACGTCCTGCCCTCACCTTCTCCCTCAGAGTCCATAGGACGGTTCTATGCATCTGTGTCTCTTATTCTGTCTCGCTTATAGGGTTATCGTTACCATCTTTCAAATTCCATATATATGCATTAGTATACTGTATTGGTGTTTTTCTTTCTGGCTTACTTCACTCTGTATAATGGGCTCCTGTTTCATCCATCTCAATAGAACTGATTCGAATGTATTCTTTTTAATGGCTGAGTAATATTCCATTGTGTATATGTACCACTGCTTCCTCATCCATTCGTCTGCTGATGGACATCTAGGTTGCTTCCATGTCCTGGCTGTTGTAAACAGTGCTGCGATGAACATTGGAGTACACGTGTCTCTTTCAATTCTGGTTTCCTCGATGTGTATGCCCAGCAGTGGGATTGCTGGGTCATATGGCAGTTCTATTCCCAGTTTTTTAAGGAATCTCCACACTGTTCTCCATAGTGGCTGTACTAGTTTGCATTCCCACCAACAGTGTAAGAGGGTTCCCTTTTCTCCACACCCTCTCCAGCATTTATTGCTTGTAGACTTTTGGATAGCAGCCATTCTGACTGGTGTGAAATGGTACCTCATTGTCGTTTTGATTTGCATTTCTCTAATAATGAGTGATGTTGAGCATCTTTTCATGTGTTTGTTAGCCATCTGTATGTCTTCTTTGGAGAAATGTCTGTTTAGTTCTTTGGCCCATTTTTTTATTGGGTCGTTTATTTTTCTGGAATTCAGCTGCAAGAGTTGCTTGTATATTTTTGAGATTAATTGTTTGTCTGTTGCTTCATTTGCTACTATTTTCTCCCATTCTAAAGGCTGTCTTTTCACCTTGCTTATAGTTTCCTTTGTTGTGCAAAAGCTTTTAATTTTAATTAGGTCCCATTTGTTTATTTTTGCTTTTATTTCCAATATTCTGGGAAGTGGGTCATGGAGGATCCTGCTGTGATTTATGTCGGAGAGCGTTTTGCCTATGTTTTCCTCTAGGAGTTTTATAGTTTCTGGTCTTACGTTTAGATCTTTAATCCATTTTGAGTTTATTTTTGTGTATGGTGTTATAAAGTGTTCTAGTTTCATTCTTTCACAAGTGGTTGACCAGTTTTCCCAGCACCACTTGTTAAAGAGATTGTCTTTTCTCCATTGTATATGTAATTAGTTTTAACAGAGATAATTTCAGAAATTCTGAATATTATAAATGGAGCCTAGCCTAAAAATCACAGGATGCTGTGGAAAAGATGCACAGTGTTTATCTGAAGTCATTAGGAAGTTAAGGGGTATTTTCTTCAGGAAACTTTGTTACAAGTAGTTTCTTTTGCTAAAGTTGCTTTTTAAATACCTGTCCACCACTAATTTAAGACAACTATGCTAGATTAAGTTGTTTCAAAGTAGTTTATTTAGGGGTTCCATTTTCACTCCTCAATAGATTTTATGTATTTCTCATATGCTTCTTCACTCATTAGTTCATCTAGTTCTGAAGGGTTACTGAATGTCATCCTGATCAGCCAACCATCTTCATAACAAGATTTGTTGAGATGTCCTGGATTTTCTGCTATAGCTTTATTAATTTCAGTTACTTCTCCTGATAGAGGAGAATACAGTTCACTAGCAGCTTTCACACTTTCCAAAGCACCAAACTCCTCTTGTTTGTTCAACTTTGTCCCAACTTCAGGCAGACTACAGTAAACAACATCTCCCAAAGCTTCCTGTGCAAAATTGCTGATTTCCACTGTTCCAACACCATTTTCTGTTGTTACCCATTCATGTTTTTCTGTGAATTTCCGCACCGACAGCAGAGCAGGGCCAGTGCGCAGCGCCCAGATGGCACGCGCCCACAGTAACCAGGGCCGCAGCGAGCAGGGCGCGCTAGGTGCCGAGATGGCGCGCAGGCTGCCGACCGCGGCCCGCACGCTCCGCACCGCTCGCAGAGCCATATTCACACCCGTGAATGGTTTTAAAAGGGAAAACTCCTTCAAACCCTTTCAAAATTTCACTGCCCTTCCCTAAAATGTAGACACATATATATACACACGTGTATTTATGTGTGTAAGAAATTCTACATTGGTTTCTTTCCCTGAAATTAAATTAAACCATAATCCTTTCACTTATTTAGGCTGGAAGTTTGTTTAATCCTGGTAATGAGGATTGTCCACTCATTCCCATCCTAGGACTCTTGCCACCTTTGGTTCCTGTTGCCGCAGTCATTTTTCATGGTAGCCCCCTCCAAGGACTGCCACATCTTCAGAGTTCTGAAGGAGTAAATTGTGGATATTTACAACATTGAAAGTCTCATTCCAATAGGATTTTAAAGTTCTCTAACTCTACTTCTTTACACTTCCCAACACCCTCCTGATTTCACTACCTCCACCCTGACCTTGCTTACATTATATGATTCATCATTTTAACTATTTTTTAGATATCCTTGAGGTTTTCATCTCCCTTATCTTACCCTCATTCCGTCTCACCTGGATAAACCCCAGTTGTGAAAAGCTACCCATTCTACGCCTGCTAGTTACATCTAGGTAACTGTGTG
Organism: Giraffa tippelskirchi; assembly: GCF_054371585.1. Lineage (NCBI taxonomy): Eukaryota > Metazoa > Chordata > Mammalia > Artiodactyla > Giraffidae > Giraffa > Giraffa tippelskirchi. Next base: position 72,164,010 of record NC_137277.1, read on the forward strand.
CATAGCTGAAGAAAACTATACAGGCTTACTTAAATTTATTACCACTAAATCTCAAATGGCCTGTTAGTGCTGCCTGGTGGCTACTAATTTTTTAATTCAGTTTGCATTTCATTCATCCAAAATTATTGCACCCCTTTCTTCTCTCAAAATTTCAAAACCCTACGCTACTACTTTACTCTTAGCTGAGCACCTTGATTTTATTTTCACTTAGAAAAAAAATTTCAAGTAGAAAATTTTAAATCTTTCACCATTAAATTTACCAACTTAAATGTTTTTAAGCCCAAATTATACTTTTCACTTTACTAGAGTAGATAAAAGCCTTTATCCCTAAGACCCAACAGTCTGCCTGAGTATTTGTTCTCATTTCTCTTACAATCTCAAATACTGCTTCTTGCCATCATCCCACCCTCCTCACCCCACACCATCATTTTTTCCTCCCTATGGATCATTCCCATATAAAAAAAAAACATGCCGCATTTCTTTGCTTTAATTTTCAGGGGAAAAAAAAAACTTATAAGTATTATTGATATACACTATTTTCACTTCCTCTCCTAGAAGCACCCCTCCACTGAAACAGCCCTGCTCAGGTTCAAAATCTTACTCATCCAATAGTCAGACCTCAGTATTCATCCACCTTAAAATGTCTCAATATTGCTTGTCATCACTGTTATTTCCCTTCTTGCAATTCCCCCACTCCTGTGCTTTCCTACCACTGTTTCCCTAGTCAATAGTCTGCACCAGCTACTTCCTTTGTGAGTCTTTTTTGCTAGATATTCCTGCTCTTCCTAACCCCTACATACTGAAATGCTCCAGAACTTAGTCCCCAAATCTCTTTTCTCTTTTTAAAGCTACTTTCTTGGTGATCTCATCAAATCCTTTATTTTTTAAAGTCATATTTGACCAGTTGTAAGTTTTTATACCTAGCCTTGTCCTTGCTACTAAATTTCAGACTCATCTTTAATTTCCAACTCAGCATATCCACTTGGATAACATAGGAATCTCAAGTAAGATAGTCAAGACTGAATTTTTATTTTTAACACACCCACACACACACACGCCTGCTCCCTCCCACCCCAAGGAACTCCATCTCAACTCATTAAATGATAATACCATTTTCCCAAACTTTGATCAAAAACCTTAAAATCATCTTTGATTGTTCTCTTTCATATCAACACATAATCTAAAAGTGATACTATCATTTCTAGGTATCAGTTCAAAACACTTAATGAAAGAATTTACCACCTTCACAAATATCTCCATAGTTTAGGAGACAATTGCGTCTTGCCTAAACTGTCATAAGAAGCTACAGAATTTCCTCCAACATACTAGGCTTGTTCCCACTTCAAGGCCCTTTGTGATCAATATTCCTTTAGCAAGAATATTCTTTCTTCTCTTATATTCTCATTCCCTCACTTCATTCAACTTCTTAGTCTAATTTCATCTGCTCAGACAGTCCTTCCCCTGACAACTCTATCATAGTAAATCCTGCCACTCTCTACAATCTTAAAGGAATAGATTGTTTCCAAAGATAGATATAATAATTCCTCCTGTGATATCTGCCCTTTAGTCATACAGTTTTACCACTCTTCTAGTCAAGGGGTAAAATCTGTGTTCCCTCCCTAGAAATCTGGACTAGCCTTGTGACTTGCCCTAACCGGTAGTATGATGGAAGTTATACTGTGTGATTTCCAGGCCTAAATCTTAGGAGCTTCTCTTTTGGCTCCCTTGGAAACCAGTCACCATGTAAAAAATCTCAGTCTAGAAAATTGAATTATGAAAGACTCCATGGAGAGGCCATTGGAGAACTGAGTTACCATAGCCAACAGTCAGTACCAATCCCTAATGGATATATGTGCATACATGTGTGCATTGCTATCTTGCATAGTCCAGTCCCAAAGAGCTTTCTTTCTGAGTATAGGCATGTAAATGACCTCAGACACAAGGGACTTTTTCCCCTGATTCTAGATTATGCATAAACTATAAACAATTAGCCACCTTGTTCACAAATAAATAAAATAAGATAATTTCAAAAGAGCTTGTGCAGAGGGATTTAGTTATTTTTACTCACTGGATTGTAACAGGGAAAGTGTATTGAGGGATGTAAGTAATAATAAACTTTTCTTTCAGCCGAGAAAATAATGCTATCAAAGTTGGCAATTCATTATCTTAGCATCAGGAAAGAGATAAATAGAAAAGATTTTGACAAATATAATAGAAAAGCAAGTATTCAAAATATAAAGTGATGATAGATCAAGTGAAAAGACTAAATAGACTTTCTAGATTCTTATCTCACATTATTTGGAATGAGCCTTACATTTTTATCAACTAAAAACCTCACAAATAATTATGTTTTTCAAAAAACAAAGTGCTTATATGTTTATAATACCCTACTGTGAATTTTATCAGTTCTTCGATTTCCATTCAAACAAATTCAGCCATAACCAATTATAGTCAATTCTGGAATTTTAAAGATTCCAATATCTGGGAGTTTTTACTGAGAAAAATCCACTCAAATTTAGTGAAATGGTTTGCCTATTAATGGAACTAAATCTCACTTCAGTTACTCAATTTATTTTAGAACTCTAATTGTAAGTTAAAGCTATAATTTAATAAACCCATTCATCTTATAAATGTTTCCATAAGATATTGATTTAAATATCTCCTTGAACCTTTTTATACCAGCATATACTTTGAAATAAGACTTTGCCCCCTTTTGTTATTTTCTTTTTAGTATAAAATCTTTTCCAGCATGTTGGCTGCCTAGGTTGGATTCCCTATAAAGCATACTCTGAGAGAAACTTTAGCATGCAGAATGCTTAATAAGAAATGTTCTTGGAACTAATACTTGTGCAGAGGTGGGAAGGTCACAGCTGGTTTAGACAGAAGAAGAAGTTGAGCTGCAATACAGTCCTGACAGTCTCAAACAGGAGTTATCGAATCATAAAAAAAACCTTTAAAAGTTCTCACGTTGGGTCAGATTACATCATAATATTAATATTCATGCATCTATTTATTATTATATTTGGATCATGACAGTCATGGGCCTATTCCCATACCTCCTGTGCTATAGAAATAGGTTCTCTGTACACAGTGTTATCAGGATTCCTTGTTGGCGTGTCAAACACTGTGTAAACCTAACTTCGATAATAGTGCTGGCTGAGATCCAACTGGTAGGCAACGAAAATCTATTCTTGAAATGTCTGTTATTATTATCAGAGCTAATCACTGGCCTTTCCAAGAAGGAAAGATAGTATTGGTATTATCTACTTGTCACCAAGTGGCCAATTAGTTGTCCTCAAGGGATGATGCCATATAAAGAACTTAGTCTTGACCTCTGTCACTGACAGGGTTGATATTTTGTGGCAATAGTAGGTAGACCAGTGTCAGTGGATTGGAACCTATGTTGTTGGATTCATACAGAGCCTCCATTCTACCATCATGCCACTTCACTCATATGTTCATCATGCCAGCACCAAGAAGGCCAGTGACAAATCCTGGCTTATGGCAAAGTATTTTCATTTACTTTGTTCTTTAGTGTTTCTTACCCTTAGGTGCTCTCTGACTGGCATTAACATTTGATATGAAGATTTTCAAACTTCATATCTGCTTTCATATGTACAAGCAAATGTCTCTGCCCTAGATCTTTGTCTTCAATATTCCAATCTTCCTTCCAGGTTCCAAGTCATTTCCCACTAGCCAGATATACATCTATATGTATATAGCCTGTATGAATATATACATATCTATGTATATGAGTATGCATGAGTCTATTCATATCTATTCTCAGGTTATTTCTTTAATACAAACTGGATAACCAGGTGCACCATCCAAACCTCTATATATTGAAAGGTTTTTTCCCTATCCACTGTCTGTCAAGATGACCTCTCACAGGGGCTAAAGTACAGTTGCTATCCATTTGTAGCTTACCTTCATATCCTAATCCAATCTCTTTGAGGCAGGACACCTCTAAGATGACCTCGAGTGACCTCTGTCTCCTGATATTCACACTCTTGTGCAATCCCTACCTCCCCCCCAATGTGTGTGTTCTTGATTATGGGTACGAACTATTGCTTCTAGTCAATAGAATATGACAAATGTGATGGGATGACAGGACACTTCTATGATTAGAATGTATTGAAGAGTAAATTCTCTCTCTTTTTCTGGCTTTGATTGAAAAAGAAAAATGCCATGTTCAAGAAACTCCCATGGTAAAGAATGAAGGTAGCCCCCAGGCAACAGCCAGCAAAGAACTGAGGCCCTCATTCCAACAATCTGCTAACCTAAATTATATCAAAAAACACAAACAAATGAACTTTGAAAGGGATCATACCCCAGCTGAGCTTTCAAATGAGACTCTAGCCTTGGACAATATTTGCAGTCTTATAAAAAAGTGTGATGGAGTAGACTCAGCTAAACCATGTCCAGATTCCTAAACCACACAAAATGGAAGATAATATATGCATGCTATTTTATGCTGTTTATGACTTGCTATGCATCAACAGATCAGTAATATATTATCCATGAGCTGAATAAAGGGTCTACTTAAAAAATAATAAAGTAGAAAATTTACTTTGTATAGGAGAGTATAAAATATAATAGAGGACTGTCAATTATAGTCTGGAGGTTTTTCTTCTAAACTTGGTAGGAAATAGGGAGCTATTGTAGATTTTATTACCAAGGAAGTGGTGGGATTATTTTCCTACTGGTTTAAAATTAGTCTGGTTTTATTATATCCAAAGGATAAAGGTGAGAACAGTTAGAATGGTATTATGCTTTTATAGACAAGGAAAAATGAGAGCTTGAGCCAATGTAGAGCAATAAGAATGAAAAGAGAAAATAAGTTCAGTGCAAGAGATTGTCTCTCCATTCAGTTGGTAGTATTAAGTGTGGGACACTAAGGAAGGAGAATAGTTTACCTTATTAGTTATGGATAACTGGGAAAGTGCTGGTCCTCTAACAGGATGAAGAGAGCAGAATCTTAAATATTGCTTATTTGTAAAAGATATAGCAGTATATGGAAGTTTTTTTTTTTTAATCATTATTGTTGTTTTCACTGTATAAGTAAAAACTTAGAGCTGTGGATCTGGACACTAGGAGATCCTGATTTGGTAGACATCAATAATGCAAAAATAGTTTAGAAGAAAAACTAGAGAAAGAGATTTACTTAAGGAAACAGCTTTGAGAATGAATCTGTATAAAAAGAAAAGATGCAATGTCAAAAGAGGAATAATCAGAGAATAAGCAGGTTGTGTTGTGTGAAAGCTAAGGGAGAAGCAAGAGTCAAGAAAGTGGAGCTAAAAATTAGAAGGACTGAAAAAATTTCACTCATCCTGGAATTTACAAAAAGATTAATTTCGAAAGACCCATAAAAGAAAACTAGATTACAAGAGGTCAGGGGTGAGAAGGTAAAAACTGGTGACAGTAAATTTCTTTTTTCCAAAGAGTGGTTTCATGGAGTAATAGATCAAAAGGAGAATGTGGAATGGGAATTATAGGCAAAGGGAAGAGGAGCCTTGAAGCTAGGAGATAAGAAGATACATTATCCCTTGTCAGATGACTCCCACTTCAAAGCCATAATTACAAGAGATTGGGCCAGGCAAGACTGGAGTTTAAGAACAGTGGAAGCATTTAAACAGCCACTGTGATGAGTAAAGATGAACATTCAGAACATCACTAGCAGTGATGAGAATCCAGCTACAGTTAAATAGCACATGTAACTCCCTCACTTATGGCCACAATCTATTAGATGACCACATGCTCAAATAAAAACCCAAAATGGTAAAATGTATATATTTCATGAGTCCCCTTTAGTTCATCCAAAGTCCACAAACAACTGACACATGAGAATCCTATTACTTCTGTAGTTCAAGCATATTATATTATTTGCCATTCTTGGCTCATACCATGCCTGTATGCCTTTGTTTTTACCTCTCTCTGTTTGAAGTGAACCTGCTCCCGTATGTCAGATCAAGCATGACATAATTTATGAAACCTCTCTGCCATCTATTTCTCAAACACTGTAGAGCTGACTATATTCTCCATTACACTATACCCTACAGTTGCATAATAAATAAAATCTGCTAGAGAAATACTCTATTTTCAAATGTAATGTTATCTTAGAAAATGTGGAAGTCAAAATGTGGAAAAGTCAAATAAGATGGAAGAAACCCAGGCAAATAATAAACATAGGTCTAATTACCTCTCTTCTTTTGGTCAATGGTTCAAATCCCCAACAGATATCACAATGCCTGTTGCATAACTAAAAGTTAATTAGTGTATGAATTAAGGCTTTCAACATTTTTTTGCTGGTATATCACAATACCATCCTAACCATTTTGAACAGTATCTTCTAGTGTTAACGGATTTTACTCTCAAAACCTTTCTATAAAATAATACGAATCATGTCGCTTCCCTATTAAAAACTCCATAGTCTGATACAAAAGGTCTTTCAATGCAATTTGACTTTGGGGCCCCTGTCCCACAGTCATTCCATGTAGCCAATGCTCCTGCCACACATCCAAAGCCTTTTGTAAAAAATGAACAAACAAACAAAAAAACCATACCTTCCCATTTCCTCAAATATCCTCTATACCCAAGCCTTTTGAATGTGGAAAATTGTAACTCATCATTAAGGCCTGATACACAGCTTACCATATCTGTGAATTCTTTCCTGAAGCTCCATTCTCTTATGTTCCTTATGTTATCTTTAACTCTGAAAAAGCACTTACATTTTAATGGTATATTAAAACTGATCTTTCTTTATAATTTTATCCAAATGGAATGGACATAATGTAAATGCATTTAGTAATCAATTCACATATCCATTTTATTAACAAGGACAGAATAAAAGCATAACATTATAGTGATTTTGTTTAATTTGCTCAACAGAACCCCAATTTTGTGCCTACTTTAGAACTAAAGGCAGACTTTACTATGGTAAACCCTTTATAGAACTTAAGAGTTTAGTAAGATAGCATCATATACAAGTAAAACAAACAAATCTGCATAAAATGGCAAATTGTTTTTAATTGTTAAGAAAAAACATAAATTATCAATAGTTTGGATAAATCAAAGAAAGCTTTTCTGAGTAGTTGACATTTTATCTATGAACCCATGGGGAAAAAACTTTTTTTAAGTTATGTAAAGAACTGGGTAGAAATTTCCAAGAAGAAATAACAACATATACAAAGTCCTAAGGTGAAATAAAGCTTAGGATACAGGATAGAGAACAAACATGGTTAAAGTCGGGAATATTTGAGGAGATGAAGGAATGGAGAGATAGCCAAAACCTATATAATTGAGGAATTTGTCTGCTAAAGTAAGAAATTTTGATTTTACTTTGAAGACATTGGGAAGATATCAAAAAACTCAACCAGGAAATTGAGACAGTCTAATTTACACTTTAAAAAATTTCTCCTGCTAGACTTAAGAGAATACATTGGAGGGGCAAGAAGAGAAACAGAAGAATGAGGAGAATATTGTGGATGGCGAGGCAAAAGATGATTAATTTGAACCAGAGTCATAGAAATAGAAGAGTAGAGACATAGAAACACTTGAAGTGTACTTTCTAAAGAATGGAGAGGTCTTGATAATGGAACAGATGGAGGTTTAAAGGAGAGAAAAGTGTCAAATTAGATCCCATACTATTAATAATTGTTCCCATTAAGCTTTATGGGAGTGCGTGTGGCTTACCTATAAGCTGCAGCAATAGACAGAAAAAAAAATCTAAATATCAGGAGGAATTGTCAGGGTATGTAGTTAACACTTTTCTTGAAGTGAGAGAAAAAAATAGTCCCATGTCTATCTCCCTCCACACAACTCTCAACCTTATTGTCAGGTAAACTTGAACTATAAATCTGCCTATGTCTTTACATGCCATATGACTTAGCTAGTCACGCTATTTCATTTCTGTTTCTCAAAGTTCTCACCTGAAAGCCAAGTGTAAATTTCCTATGTTCAAGGGTGTTGTCAAATTTAAAAGAGACAATATACATGAAGAACATAATACTTCATGAAGAAAATACTTAGTACTTTCCTTGCATATGAAAAGTACTCAGACTTTTAATTCTTTTCTGTTGTAAATGTTTCTTTAAAAACTCTTTTTGCATGGTTATGTATGCATGTGCTGTGAGTTTCATCTCCCTGAGCAAGACCATGTACTGATAATTAAGCAAGTACATGCTTAGAAAAATCCTGTAGTCTATCATTATAAGTCTTAAAAATCTAAAAGATATAGTGGCAACTGCTTCAAATAATGGTTTTACATTTTAAAGGCACAACAGACTGTCAAGATATATTCACATATTTTTGCATTGTACTGATTATTAAGTGTCACAAGAAGTACAAAATTGTCTTAGTGATATCAAATATTTCAACAAAATATCTTAAAAGAAGGCAGTTTCAGTTCCTTCTTAGATATATTCATTTATTTTATCTGTATATGAATTTGTCAGGTTATAAATATTCCCAATGTACTTATATTCATTCTTTCGAACTGGTAGAGGCCTGAAAGAAAATCAATCTATGCTAGCACAAAGCATATAGTCCTAGCATCTGTCACAAAGGTATAATAGCGCAGATGACAGCATGTACAATAGTAGGAGCCGAATATTTTAGAATTCATTGCTCATAAAATCTTGAATAGAATTACAAAACTGCCACACTTCCATACAACGACTTAAAAATCTTTATGCTTTGGGACATATGAGGTGTCAGAGTAAAATCAGAAGAACGATTACCATTGTGATAAAAAGAAATGGTAAACACAGTAGCTAAACAAAAAGTAGATAAACACTCTTTTCTTTTGCAGAAAGCAATTCTTGATTTAGAGAAATCAAAAGGTAACTGAGATCTCAGGATCAAGATGACAGAGGAGGAGGACGCTGAGCTCACTGCCCCAAACGAGAACCTCTAAACTGCACCTACACATAGACTAACTATTGCTGAAATCCACCTAACAACTAGCATAAGTGCTCTTCTATTCAAGACAACCAAGGCTTTAAATCTTTCTAAAGAAAGATACGTATGGAGTTTGGTAAGAGAAGAGAAGTGTTTTAGTCAGTATCTGCACCCCTGGCAGGGAACCCAGAAGAGGAAGGGGATATCACAAGCTTGGGTATCCTCCCTGGGGAGCAAGGGGTTCAATGTATGTATTAGACCTCCCAGCCCTGGTGTCCAACTCCTAGAAGATGAATCTCCATAGCTGCTTTGAAAACTGGTGAAGCTAACCAGAGGGCTATAAGAAATTGAGACTCCAAGCTTGACGGGCATGTGCACAAACTTGCAAACAGACCAGGCACCTGGTTCAGCACCTCTTGTTCCAACACTGCTCCCCACTAAGGTGAAGGGAACAGAGCCAGCTCTGGCCCTAGCACTGCCTCTGACCAGGGCAGAGACCATTGCCAGCACAAATGTCCATGTGCACACTTGCTGCTGCTGCTGCTAAGTTGCTTCAGTCGTGTCTGACTCTGTGCGACCCCAGAGACGGCAGCCCACCAGGCTCCCCTGTCCCTGCGATTCTCCAGGCAAGAACACTGGAGTGGGTTGCCATTTCCTTCTCCAATGCATGAAAGTGAAAAGTGAAAGTGAAGCCACTCAGTCGTGTCCGACTCTTAGTGACCCTATGGACTGCAGCCCACCAGGCTCCTCCATCCATGGGATTGTCCAGGCAAGAGTACTGGAGTGGGGTGCCATTGCCTCCTCCGATGTGCACACTTGGGAGGGAGTGAAACCAGTTCACCAGCGTGGCTCCATCCCCTCGGGCTGCACCTAGCCTCTAACTAGGGACATACAGTGGGGGAAAAGTGAAACCATCACAGAAGTGCAGCTCCCAGGCCTCAGACCCCAGCCATGCCCCCAACCAAAGCAAATACTGCTATGACAGCCTGAAGAAACCCGGCTCCCTCACGGCCTCTTGCTCCAACTCCACGGGCCATACTCCACCCTGATAGGGAGGTGACTGCTGCTGCACACAGAAGTCCCAGCTCATATCTAATAATTTACCTGATGAAAAGTTCAAAACAATGGTAATAAGACTGCTAACTGAACTTGGAGAAAGAATAGATGAACATAGTGAAAATTTCAATGAAGAACTAGAAAATATAAAAGAGGAACCAGTCAGGCCACATGTAAAAGAATGAAATTAGAACATTCTCTAACACTACATACAAAAATAAGCTCAAAATTCAAAAGAATTAAATGTAAGACCAAAATCACAAAACACCTAGAAGAAAACATAGGTGAAACACTATTTTGTCATAACTTGTAGCAATATTTCTTTGGATCAATTTGCTAAAGCAAAGGATATAGAAGCAAAAATAAATAAATGGCATCTAATTAAACTTAAAAGATTCTACACAGCAAAGGAACCCATCCTCAAAACAAGAAAACCTTCTGAATGGGAGAAAATACTTGCAAATGACATGATTGATAAGGAGTTAATATTCAAAATGTATAAACAGCTCATATAACTTAACATCAAAAACAAATTTGATAATAAATTGAACAGAAGACTTGAACAGACAATTTTCCAGAGAAGACATACAAATGGACAACAGAAACATGAAAAGATGCTCAATTAATGATCATTAATTGTCAGGGAAATGCAAATCAAAAGCACAGTGAGATATGACCTCACACCTGAGGCTATCATCAACAAGAGCACAAGTAACAGATGTTGACAAGGATGCGGAAAAAAGGGAACCCTCATACAATGCACGTGGAGTACCAACTGGTGGAGCCACTATGGGAAACAGTATGGAGGTTTCTCAAAAAACTAAAAATAATGCTACCATATGACCCAGCAACTCCACTCCTGGGTATACATCCAAAAATATTTTGAAAATGTTAATTTGAAAAGATACATGCACCCTAATGTTTATAATACCATTATTTACAATTGCCAGGATATGGAAACAACCTAAGTGTCCATATATAGATGAAGTGATAAAGAAAATGTGTAATATATACACAATGGAATACTACTCAGTCCAAAAAAAGAATGAAATTTTGCATTTTCAGCAACATGGATGGACTTGGAGAGTTTATGGTAACTGAAGTCAGTCAGAAAAAGACAAATATTGTCTGTTTTCACTTACATATGGAAATGAAAAATAAATGAATGCAACAAAACAGACTGACAGGTACAGAGAACAAACCCAGTGGTTACCAGTGGGGAAAGGGCTGGAGCGAAGGACAAGATAGGGGAAAGGGATTAATAGGTATAAAATCTACAATACGAGTAGGTAATATTCAGCACAGTGAATATAGTAAATATTTCATAAAAACTTTGAAAAGTGAAAAGTGAAAGTTAGTTGCATAGTCATGTCTGACTCTGCGATCCCATGGACTGTAGCTTGCCTGGCTCCTCTGTCCATGGACTTCTCCAGGCAAGAGTACTGGAGTGGGTTGCCATTCTTTCTCCAGGGGATCTTCTCGACTCAGGGATTGAACTCAGGTCTCCTGCAAAGCAGGCAGATTCTTTACAAACTGAGCCACTAGGGAAGCCCCATAATAACTTTAAGTGGAGTATAATCTATAAAAATATCAAATCCCTATGTTGTACACCTGAAACTAACATTGTAAATTAGCTATAATTGCATAAAAAAGGTAACTGTAAAAGATAGGATATGATAAAATGATTAGGCTCAGTTTCCACTTGTAAGTATCCAGGTGTCAATTCCCAGGATAAGGTAAACAATATCCTGCCATGATTGTCTGCCTTCCTTGTTAATGGTACCTCAGTTGGACCGTAAGTGATTTGTACAGCTACCCCAGACAGCTTCCTGGTATTACAAACCATCTCAGTCCAAACAAAGAGGGTCCAAGACGGTGAACTTCACCCATTCACATAATAATGTTATCAGCCAAATAGCAGTCTTTGTCAAACTTATACATGTAACACCACATCCTTGATTCTTATTCCAGAGCTCAAATAATTAGATCGTGTGTTTACCTTTAGAAATGTTCAATTTAAAATAACACTACAAAATAAAAAAATAAAAATAAAAAATAAAATTACACTACAGAGGAGAAAGAAAACTGACAGCTTCGAGCCAGCTGCCAATTTCAAACTCACTACTTTGGATCTAACATCATCAACTAAATAACTCATAAACTATTGTTAATCTAAAATTTGATCTTTCTATGTGACCCTAATCACATTTAAACAATGATACTTTTTCAAATAAGCATTGTTATTTATGACAATCTCTAGCTTTCACCATTTTAAAAGTGATTCCGAGTATTAATAATATTCCAAACTGTATTTGGGCAAATCAAGGTCAACTGCTCATTATACTGGGCTGTAATTTCCTCATCTGTAAAATTAGATGATCAGATTACATGATCTCTAAAGCCCCATCCAATCTTAAAAATTTATAAGTTTTGTTTCCAAGAATGGATGTAAAAAAATCCAACCTTTATCTCAGACCTCAGCACTGAATTACCCGGTGTTCTCTTGTCTCGTTTCACCCCAGAAAACTTAGCTTAGTAAAAAAAATACTTTGATATGCAATATGCCTACAGCAACAAAAAGTGAAAATTATCAGAGGCTTAGTTGCTCAGCAGCATTTCAATTCATAGACACTCAAAAACAGCCACCTTTGTACTCAATGAAATTAAACCCACTTAATAACAGCAATCAAAAACATACACATATATGGACTGGCACATTTGCTTCCATGAAATCTCAGTATTCAAAGTATTATATATATTGTTTTAAACTTGGCTCAGGATTGGTGATGTGAGATACCCTGAGAGGAAATCTATTAGTATGAACATATTCTTAATACACCAAAGACTGTGACTGATCTCTTTCAGATTACAGTTGGCCTTCTGCCTCAGGCTAGTCTAGAAATAAAGCTAACACTAAAACAATATAAGAATAAATCTAAGAAGGCTAAGGCAAGAAAAAATGCTTTTCTCTTAGTGCCTGAGATTCTTGAGAAAGCAAATAAACTCATTGTTTTCTGATTCAATAATTTAAAAAAATAATCTGGAAAACATTTAATTATTCATACATATAAAAGCACTGACAATTTATATTCAAGATAACTCTAGTTTCCTCATTTTGTTTTCAAGTTCTTACACAAATCTTATCTAAGTTTTTACAAGTGTCATAATTTGGTTTAAACACTTTTGTCTGCTTTTGCTCCCTCTAAAGTGTAAATACTTATAAATATGACAAGAACAAATGGACGAATCCAAGAAGGTAAGGACAAAAGAGCAGCAATGTCATCTACTTCTGCCTGGCCTCAGAGATACTTCACTTAGGAGCACTTAGCTCCTTCCCCAGCACAGCATCTTGGCAAAATTAAGGTGCTCAATACATTTCATTAATACTATATGAGCAAACTCAGCTTGAAGCAATAAGAACACATGTAATATATTAACAACCAGTGAGAAGTGTTGCCATCAACAGCCTGGATATCAGTCTACAGATTTTTCGCTCCCAGATCTGCTGTTTGCCCAAGATTTAGAACTAGTTTTTGCTCTACATATCTAACTATATGACCTCTTTTGACACTGAAATCCTGCATTGAAAGTCAGCCTATTTTTACTTTATTCCAATATTTTGCTTTATTCCTACCAGCTGCCTCACCTCCAGGGCCCGGCTCTCATTTTCTACAGCTTTAGCCACTGGCTGTGCTGTCTCCAGGACCTACAAGTTTGACCATAGTAATAGAATATTGAATGGGACTGTTTCTGTCTCAGTTTCTACTGAGGTCCCGGACAGCGGGTGTCAATGACTTTGATATTCCCATGTGAAATGTGAAAGCACCTATGCAGGACTGCAAGAGAGCCGTTTGTGTATCAGTTTTAACTAACCTTAGATCTCACTCATCTCTGGCTTTTACAGGGAGTGGGAGAGACACACACATCAGAAAATAGGAAGAGAATTTCTTTGGGGACGATTGCTAGTGAGCTGAAGGAGGCATGTGGGGGCATGTGGAGAATTTGCCCCTGATCCCAAGTCAAGTGAACAAGGTGTCAAGGAGACAATTTCTTAAGGAGTCTGACATAATTCCCCTGGAGTTTGAGGACATGCAATCTAATTTCCAACTCAAGCCTGATTGTATAAGCAGTAGGAATCTGGACAAAACAGCCTGTAGTGACAAAGCAGAGAACTAGTTAGGGAAGCTACTGAACAGCACACAATGGGACATGGGACCAGATTTCCCAAGAACAAGGCATGGGCCACCTGGGAAACAGAGGTACCCATAGATGTTTTGAATCATGTCCAAGAGGGCTTTCTACAATGATCGAGACAATCTCATCTAGGCAGGCTGAAGGTATAGAGGCAGGTACAGAAGCTAAATGGGAATCACAACTAGACAGATGAGGGAGACTTACTACTCATGTGAAGGGGCCTCCAAAAAATAATAGAGTAGTTCACTAAACACCCAGAGAAGAATCACTTCAAACAATAGGAAAGGATCAAGAAAATCAACATCAGATGCCACCTGAGCTCACATAAGAGTTTTCCTGCCTCTTACTTCTCCTCCCTTTGGCCTACCAGAGACCTCATCTGGGGACAGGAGAATTATTATGGGATAGAACAAATCTGCAAACTTTGGGAGATAGTGAAGGACAGGGAAGACTGGCGTGCTGCAGTCCATGGGGTCGGACACGACTTAGCGACTGATCAACAGAAGAAATTTGACCAAAAAAAGACAGCAAGAAGTTAAAATCAGTTTCTAAGCCAACCATGTTATTTCACATATGATACCATCAACAAGTATTACCTACCCTTCCAAGTTTTGTGGGGACCATAATCAGAGACAATTAAGTTTGCATTTGTTTGGATATTTTAACTTGTTTAACAACTTTTCTAGTGGGGAAGCCTTGTATTCCCAAACTTTGTATTCCATTACTCCTCGCTTCCACTGAGATATCAGCATGTCTTATAATTGAACCCCATGTGCAACTAAAGAAACAAACTAGTGACATGTGTTTAGAAAACACATCACTGATAATTCGAGCTGTATTCTCAGGTAATCATTTCAGAAGATAAAGACTCTTTGATTTTGTTTCTTTTTGTTTGTTTTGGGGTTTTTCTCCCCTTTTCTTTTGCTTACTTCCCTTAATTCAAAGAGTATTCTCTACTTTTTAAATGTATATTTCAGTAAAATGAGCTCAGGATAACAGAAGAAAAGACTGTCAGGGTTGTTCTGTGTTGTTTGTTTGTCCTTTCATATCGGTAGCTGATATCCTAAATAAAACAGATATTTAGTGATATGTGGCAATGACAAATTACAATAAGTTCAGTTTAAAGCAACACAAATTTATTACCTTACAGTTCTGTAGGTCAGAAGTCTGATGCAGGCCTTTCCTTCTGAAATCCTATGTGAAAATCTATTTCCTTGCTTTTTTCCAGTTTGTACATACTGCCAGAATTCCTTAGCTCCTGGCCCCATTCTTTCTTCAAAGGTAGCAGTGCCCTGGACAGTCAATTCTTTCTCATATAACATTACTCTAACCCTGTTTTGCCTCCTGCTTCCTCTTGGAAGGACGCTTGTGATTATTTTTGGCCCACCTGGATAACCTGGGCATACAGAGTTTTCAAGTAATTGATTGGCTGGTAAGACCCCCTTTGCCTAGTAACAGCCTACTCACAGGTTCTGGCCATGAAGCCATTTTTCTGCCTGATCCACCATTACTATCACCACTACCATCTCCAATACATACACACACATGCTGTTGTTTCTCTGTTTAGTGGAATAAGTTTGGTAAATGTCCTTAGAATGTCAAATAGTGCTTCAGCATGTTAGACCCTGTAACTTCCTTTTATTAATCAGCATGAATAGCATTTGTCTGGATAAAGACTCTTGAGTTTTTTAGCCTTCATGAATGACAAGTATAATTGTATTTATTCAAATGCACTGAATAAAGTAAAAACAACCTCTATTTATTCTATCACTAATCCCTACAAATGAAATCAATATGCTTCAGCAAGGAAATCAAGTTTGTTCTTTCCCTAGTTCCTTCTCCTTTGTCTGATTTCCATGGGAAATCTATATTTGACAGTAGAACTGAACTCAACACATTTGCTACAGGTTGGTGCTTGGATTGATGGAGTTTTCAGTGAAAAATTTAAAAGGTGCTTGGAACAAGCCTAGGTTCACTAGTAAATTAGGGTGAAAGACAAATCAGGTGTTGCAGTTTAGGGTGATTGGTATCATAAGAGGCTCTCAAGGTTGATTAGCAAGGTTGAGTTGTTGCTTTATTTTTCTACTTTTTTTTTCTTCCTTTATCTTAAGTAGAGGAATTTCTAGCTGGAGCAGTGGAAAAGAATCTGCTTGCCAATGCAGGAGATGCAAGAGATGCGGATCCAATCCCTTGTTGACAAAATCCCCTGGAGGAGGAAATGGCAACCTTCTCCAGTATTTTTGCCTGGAAAATCCATGGACAGAAGAGTCTGGGAGGCTAATCCATGGGATTGCAGAGTAGATGCGATTGAGCACCCATGCATACATCTTAAGTAGAATTCCCTAGAAGCAGGGCCTGAGACAGGATTTCAAGCACATATGAGATATTTTGAAAGTTCTGTTTAGGAAAAACCTATTATGAGACAGAGGGAGGGCTAGAAAATGAGAAAAAGCCAGCAAGAACATGACCTCAGCTAGAGGCTAGTCTGGACTGTATATTTCACTGATAGAGTTGTCTTACCTTGAAGCAAGATGACTGAGGTTTTGTACCTTGTATCAGTCAGTCATTAGCTGCCCCAGGGATGAGGAGACATGTAACGTCAAGTATTAGCAGGTCAGTGAAGGACAATTCTCCATAGACACTTGCACAGCTGGAGGACGGCTTCCTGATCAAGTAAAAAGGATCTGGGAGGAAGAACAAGAACATCACCTGTATCATTCCTTCCTTTTCCCTTCAATCTCTCTTTACTTTCTTCTTCCTTCCTCTATTCCCTTTAAATCTTGCTCTCCTCCACACTGCTGTATTTTCAAAACTTCAGGTCTTACTGGAAATTGTTGTTCTGTTGTCCAGTCACTAAGTCGTATGTGATTCTTTGTGACACCATGAACTGCAGCATGCCAGGCCTCCCTGTCCCTCAGCATCTCCTGGAGTTTGCCTAAGTTCATATTCATTGAATTGGTGATGCTATTCAAACATCTCACCCTCTGTCACCCTCTTGTTCTTCTGCCTTCAATCTTTCCCAGCATCAGGGTCTTTTCCAGGGTCTTATTGGAAATATTCACCCATAATTTTTTAAATTAATTTATTTTAACTGAAGGCTAATTACTTTACAATATTATGGTGGTTTTTGCCATACATTGACATGAATCAGCCATGGGTGTACGTGTGTCTCCCATCCCGACCCCCCTCCCACCTGCCTCCCTACCCCATCCCTCTGGGTTGTCCCAGTGCCCCAGCTTTGAGTGCCCTGTTTCATGCATCAAACTTGGACTGGTCATCTATTTTACATATGGCAATACACATGTTTCAATGCTATTCTCTCAAATCATCCCACCCTTGCCTTCTCCCACAGAGTCAAAAAGACTGTTCTTTACATCTGTGTCTCTTTTGCTATCTCGCATACAGGGTCATCGTTCAGTTCAGTTCAGTTCAGTCGCTCAGTTGTGTCCAATTCTTTGAGACCCCACGAATTTCAGTACACCAGGCCTCTCTTTCCATCACCAACTCCTGGAGTCTACCCAAACTCATGTCCATCGAGTCAGTGATGCCATCCAACCATCTCATCCTCTGTCGTCCCCTTCTCCTCCTGCCCACAATCTTACCCAGCATTAGGGTCTTTTCCAATGAGTCAACTCTACACATGAGGTGGCCAGGGTCATCGTTACCATCTTTCTAAATTCCATATATATGTGTTAGTATACTGTATTGGTGTTTTTCTTTGTAACTTACTTCACTCTGTATAATAGGCTCCAGTTTCATCCACCTCATTAGAACTGATTCAAATGCATCCTTTTTAATGGCTGAGTAATATTCTGTTGTGCATATGTACCACAGCTTTCTTTTCCATTTGTCTGTCGATGGACATCTAGGTCACTTCCATGTCCTGGCTACTGTAAACAGTGCTGTGATGAACATTAGGGTACACGTGTCTCTTTCAATTCTGGTTTCCTCAGTGTGTATGCCCAGCAGTGGGATTACTGGATCATAAGGCAGTTCTATTTCCAGTTTTTTAAGGAATCTCCACACTGTTATCCATAGTGGCTCTACTAATTTGCATTCCCACCAACAGTGTAAGCGGGTTCCCTTTTCTCCACATCCTCTCCAGCATTTATTGCTTGTAGACTTTTGGATAGCAGCCATTCTGACTGGTGTGAAATGGTACCTCATTGTCGTTTTGATTTGCATTTCTCTAATAATGAGTGATGTTGAGAATATTTTCATGTGTTTGTTAGCCATCTGTATGTCTTCTTTGGAGAAATGTCTGTTTAGTTCTTTTTGGCCCATTTTTTGATTGGGTGGTTTATTTTTCTGGAATTGAGCTGCATGAGCTGCTTGTATATTTTTGAGATTAATTTTTTGTCAATTGCTTCGTTTGTTATTATTTTATCCCATTCTGAAGGCTGTCTGTTCACCTTGCTTATAGTTTCCTTCATTGTGCAAAAGCTTTTAAGTTTAATTAGGTCCCATTTGTTTATTTTTGGTTTTATTTCCATTACTCTTGGAGGTGTATCATAGAGGATCCTGCTGTGATTTATGTCAGAGAGTGTTTTGCCTGTGTTTTCCTCTAGGAGTTTTATAGTTTCTGGTCTCACATTTAGATGTTTAATCCATTTTGAACTTATTTTTGTGTAGTTAGAAAGTGTTCTAGTGTCATTCATTTACAAGTGGTTGACCAGTTTTCCCAGCACCACTTGTTAAAGAGACAGTCTTTTCTTCATTGTATATTTTTGCCTGCTTTGTCAAAGATAAGGTGTCCATAGGTGCATGGATTTATCTCTGGGCTCTCTATTTTGTTCCATTGATCTATATTTCTCTTTTAGTGCCAGTACCATACTGTCTTGATGACTGTAGCTTTATAGTATACTCTGAAGTCAGGCAGGTTGATTCCTCCAGTTCCATTCTTTCTCAAAATTGCTTTGGCTATTTGAGTTTTTTGTATTTCCATAGAAATTGTGAAATTATTTGTTCTAGTTCTGTGAAAAATACCACTGGTAGCTTGATAGGGGTTGCATTGAATCTCTAGATTGCTTTGGGTAGTATACTCATTTTCACTATATTGATTCTGATCAATTTCACTTCTGATCCATGAACATGATATATTTCTCCATCTATTTGTGTCATCTTTAATTTCTTTCATCAGTGTTTTATAGTTTTCTGTATATAGGTCTTTTGTTTCTTTAGGTAGATTTATCCCTAAGTATTTTATTCTTTTCATCACAATGGTGAATGGGATTGTTTCCTTATTTTCTCTTTCTGTTTTCTCATTGTTAGTGTATAGGAATGCAAGGGATTTCTGTGCATTAATTTTATATCCTGCAACTTTCCTATATTCATTGATTAGCTCTAGTAATTTTCTGGTTCACCCATAATTTTTAAGCAATGGAAAATGTAGTGAGTTTCTGCTTAAAGTTGATTAACATGTTTTCTGACATCTGAAAAGACCCCTAATTAATTACTGCAAAATTTTGACTCACATTATAAATTTATAATTTTTCTTCCAATTTTTAAGACAAAATTGACATAGAGTACTGTATAAGTTTAAAGTGTACACCATAATGATTTGACTAACACATATCATGAAATGATTATCTCAGTAAGTTTAGTGACCATCCATCAACTCATACAGATACAAAATTAAATAGGAAAAAAACTCTTCCCTTCTGATGAGAACTCTTAGGATTTTTCTCTTAAAAACTACATAACATACAGTAGTGTTAATTATATTTATCACTTCACATTGCAATCCTATATTTATCTTACAACTGAAAGTTTGCAACTTTGACTGCCTTCAATTCCCTCTCCCTCCATTCTCCAACCCCACCCTCAACCTCTGGTAACCACAAATCTGATCTCTTTTTCTATGAGTTTATTTGTTTTTGAAGTATAATTGACCTACAACACTATGTTGGTTCTCACTACACATCATTGCTATTTGATATTTCTATACTTTTCAAAATGGTCACCATGATGTCTTATTATGATATGTCATCATACAAAGGTATTACATAGCTATTAACTATATTCCCCACACTGGATGCTTCATGCCCATGACTCATTTATTTTGCAACTGGAAATTTGTACCTCCTCACCTCCTTCACCACTTTCTTTTCTCTCCCCACCACTTGGCAACCACTGTCTCTTCTCTGTACCTATAACTCTGTTCCTGTTTTGTTATATTCGTCCTTTTTTATTTTTTTAGATTCCACATACAAGTGATATCATATGGTATTTGTCTCTCTGTCTTTTTTATTTCACTTATCATAATATCATCTAAGTTCATCCAAGTTTGTTGCATCTGGCAAGATTTTATTCTTTTATGGCTGAGTAATGGTCCATTGTGTATGTATACCATATTTTCTTTATCTATTCATCTATTGATAGGTATTTAGGTTGTTCCCATGTCTTTACTGTTGTGAATAGTGCTGCAATATGAACATAGGAGTGCATATATTTTTTCTAATTAGTGTTTTGTTTTCTTTGGATAAATACCCAGGAGTAAAATTGCTGGGCCATATTTTTAGCTTTCTGAGGAATATTCATTCTGTTTTCAATAGTGGCTGCACCAATTTACATTCCCACCAACATTGCACAAGGAAACCCTTTTCTCAACATTCACTACACATTTTTTAAAAATTAGAATCAGATCTGAGTAAGATAAGCACAAACCTCTGAAAAGTAGCTTGTTCCATCTATGATTTCTGTCCAATCAATTTGCTAGATTCTAGGAATCAATGAAATGCTACCTGAAATCTGCTCCTTTCACTGAAAACATAGTACAAAGTTGACAGACCATTGATGACATAATTACCTGAGAGTTGTGGTGTGTGCGTATGAAAGTCTCTCAGTCATGTCTGACTCTTTGCAACACCATGGGCTGTAGCCTGCCAGGCTCCTTTTTCCATGGGGATTTTCCAGGGAAGAATACCAGATTGGGTTGCCATTTCCTTTTCCAGGGGATCTTCCCAACCCAGGGATTGAACCCAGGTCTCCCATATTGCAGGCAGATTCTTTACAATCTGAGTCATCAGGGAAGCCCAAGAATACTGGCGTGAGTATCCTATCCCTTTTCCAGGGGATCTTGCCAACCCAGGAATCGAACTGGGGCCTTCTGCATTGCAGGTAGATTATTTACCAGCTGAGACACCACGGAAGCCTGAGAGCTGTTGTAGTGAATTGTAAATATTCTACTAAAAGGCATATATATCTAAGTTGACTATAGGCTATCACCAAATTCTGAGCACTTTGTTTAGCTATACAGAAAATTGAGCCTAAGCATCTTTAAATTTGGTGAACAATAGACTCAAAATATAATCAACTTTTATTTCATAATAAAAAAATAAATTGTAAATCAAGGACATCTGGAAGATCTATAACAAATTATTAAATCTTTCATCTTTTGTTTCTTTATTTGTAAATTGTTTAACAAAATGATCTAAAGATTGCCTTCCAGAATTGAAATTCTGTGATTAAATGGCTAATTCTAATTTGAAATAGTGTACAGAGTAATACTCAGAGTTATGACATCATTCTTTGGCTCCATGATACTTTGGCTGTTTCCACTCTGAAATAAAAGAATAATGTAAAACAAATGGGCCCTTCTAATGGGGCTGAGAAATCTCATGAAAAAAATTCTTTCTGTAATCACTACATCAAATTGTCACAACACATAATGTGTAGGAAAATTTATTTAGAGATTCTCCTAATTGGTCACTTATTCCGTTTTACTGATGTAAAAAAATAATTCATAATAATTATAATTCTATGTAGCACACATTTCTTAACCAACATTGCATATATTTTCTTCACATAAAATTCTTGAATTTTTTTAATCCACATTTTACATGTGTATTGGGGAATAAAGGACCAAGATCAGCTAGTACATTGGTAGTGAAATCAAGATTGGAAACTAGGATTCCAGATTCCTATGATCTTCGTACTGTAGCACACACCCTTTCATCATGAGCCATAGTTTGGCCTCATGTAGTACATAGATTTCACTGGCATCAAGCAATCAATCCAAATATTATTATGCTGACATTCAATCAGAAAAGTTAAAAGTTTTACAAATATTTCTATTGTTCTTAAGTCTACTATATTGTCACAAGTGAACTATAAATTCATGCTGCATTGTCATCCATACAGCTGGATGGGAAAATATCGTCAAATAGTCTCAAGCTCTGAGATACCTTGCATTCATCTTTGCCATCTTGCTTACCTTTGATAATCACTGGACTCCCTTCAATCTTAATCTTCCCATCACCCATTTGATCAAAATTGAAAATAAGAATCATGGAGATGGTCAATTCTTACTAAAAGGCATAAGCCCAAATGACATTTCCCATTAATGCTAAGATCATCAAATTAAACCAGGGCCACTGTACCTTTAACTTTTCCATTTTTCCTTACATAAAAAACATCTATTTCTGCTTTTTTTTTTTGACAGTAGTCAATTTATTTATTATTATTATTTTTTAAATAAATTTATTTATTTTAGTTGGGGGTTAATTACTTTACAATATTGTAGTGGTTTTTGCCATACATTGACATGAATCAGCCATGGGTTTACATGTGTTCCCCATCCTGAACCCCCCTCCCACCTCCCTCCCCATCCTATCCCTCTGGGTCATCCCATTGCCCCAGCCCTGAGCATTTGTTTCATGTATCGAACCTGGAATGGTGTTCTGTTTCACATATGATAACATACATGTTTCGATGCTATTCTCTCAGAACGTCCCACCCTCACCTTCTTCCTCAGAGTCCATAAGACTGTTCTATGGGTCTGTATCTCTTATTCTGTCTCGCATATAGGGTTATCGTTACCATCTTTCAAATTCCATATATATGCATTAGTATACTGTATTGGTGTTTTTCTTTCTGGCTTACTTCACTCTGTATAATGGGCTCCAGTTTCATCCATCTCAATAGAAGTGATTTGAATGTATTCTTTTAATAGGTGAGTAATATTCCATTGTGTATATGTACCACAGCTTCCTTATCCATTTGTCTGCTGATGGACATCTAGGTTGCTTCCATTTCCTGGCTATTGTAAACAGTGCTGCGATGAACATTGGGGTACACGTGTCTCTTTCAATTCTGGTTTCCTCGGTGTGTATGCCCAGCTGTGGAATTGCTGGGTCATATGGCAGTTCTATTCCCAGTTTTTTAAGGAATCTCCACACTGTTCTCCATAGTGGCTGTACTAGTTTGCATCCCCACCAACAGTGTAAGAGGGGTCCCTTTTCTCCACACCCTCTCCAGCATTTATTGCTTGTAGACTTTTGGATAGCAGCCATTCTGACTGGTGTGAAATGGTACCTCATTGTGGTTTTTATTTGCATTTCTCTAATAATGAGTGATGTTGAGCATCTTTTCGTGTGTTTGTTAACCATCTGTATACCTTCTTTGGAGAAATGTCTGTTTAGTTCTTTGGCCCATATTTTTATTGGGTCGTTTATTTTTCTGGAATTGAGCTGCAGGAATTGCTTGTATATTTTTGAGATTAATTGTTTGCTTTATTGACTATGCCAAAGCCTTCGACTGTGTGGATCACAATAAACTGTGGAAAATTCTGAAAGAAATGGGAATGCCAGACCACCTGACCTGCCTCTTGAGAAACCTGTATGCAGGTCAGGGAGAAACAGTTAGAACTGGACATGGAACAACAGACTGGTTCCAAATAGGAAAAGGAATACGTCAAGGCTGTGTATTGTCACCCTGCTTATTTAACTTATATGCACAGTACATCATGAGAAACCCTGGGCAGGAAGAAGCACAAGCTGGAATCAAGATTGCCGGGAGAAATATCAATAACCTCAGATATGCAGGTGACACCACCCTTATGGCAGAAAGTGAAGAAGAAATAAAGAGCCTCTTGATGAAAGTGAAAGAGGAGAGTAAAAAAGTTGGCTTAAAGTTCAACATTCAGAAAACTGAGATCATGGCATCTGGTCCCATCACTTCATGGGAAATAGATGGGGAAACAGTGGAAACAGTGGCTGACTTTATTTCTTGGGGCTCCAAAATCACCGCAGATGGTGATTGCAGCCATGAAATTAAAAGACGCTTACTCCTTGGAAGGAAAGTTATGACCAACCTAAATAGCATATTAAAAAACAGAGACATTACTTTGTCAACAAAGGTCCGTCTAGTCAAGGCTATGGTTTTTCCAGTAGTCATGTATGGATGTGAGAGTTGGACTATAAAGAAAGCTGAGCGCCGCAGAATTGATGCTTTTGAACTGTGGTGTTGGAGAAGACTCTTGAGAGTTCCTTGGACTACAAGGAGATCCAATCAGTCCATCCTAAAGGAGATCAGTCCTGGGTGTTCATTGGAAGGACTGATGTTGAAGCGGAAACTCCAATACTTTGGCCACCTCATGCGAAGAGTTGACTCATTTGAAAAGACCCTAATGCCGGGAAGGATTGGGGGCAGGAGGAAAAGGGGACGACGGAGGATGAGCTGGTTGGATGGTATCACCAACTCTATGGACATGAGTTTGGGTGGACTCCGGGAGTTGGTGATGGGCAGGGAGGCCTGGTATGCTGCAATTCCTGGGGTCCCAAAGAGTCGGACACAATTGAGTGACTGAACTGAACACCTGAATCAAATTCAATATTGTAAAAAATCATTTTCTTGTTGAAAAAATTTATCTTTCACTTAATTATCTGATAAATATTGTTAAATTAAACAAGGAGGCCATTACATGGAGACAGTTCTAATTACCTTTAATGGCCAAATAAGCAAAATAAAGTCTTAATCCTGTAAATGCCTCCAGGTTAAGAAATCAAAACCTAAGGACAACCAGTCACAAACAGGCAATTAAGGTTTTCCAACTAAGACAAACACAAGCCATAGCTTAATTGAAGCTTCAAATAATTTCATTGCTTTTCTTCCACTTTTTCTCTACAGAAGTTCCTCCCTGAGCTACTATGGGTGTAACCTTCCTAACCACTTTGAATTCCATGTTGCCCACTTTGAATCAATTTTTGCTCAAATAAATTCTTAAAATTTTCAATGTGCCTCAGTTGGCTTTTTAACAGTTTGAACATTCGTGCTGCAATCATATACTCAGTAGGTACATAGTAAGTCAGGACAATGAACAGGAGTGGGAGAAAATGGATCTGTGTAACAATTTTTAATATCTACGGTAAATCATCATTCTTATAATTCATCTCTTCACCAACCACATTCTAGTTCCTGGAATGTGCTCTGTAGCTTTGTATCTAGGTTCCACTTATTGTAAAACATATAAGTTAGCAAAAGTTTCATTGCTTCTGGATGGTTTTGATTGAGTCCCATGTCTATCCTCAACCTGTCGGTATAGGAAAAGGCAATGCAGTGATTTGGAGGGGTTGGGTCTTATGCCTCACTCCTGACCATGCTGGAGTCCCACCAATCTTAAGGCAGAAGATGGAGATTCCCAGATAAGAATTAGTATTGTTGCCAATCATCAAGTTTCTATCACCATAGCATTTCCTCAGCTTTTCTTTACCTTCTCCCAAATTTTATACAAGCATTCTAAACTATCAAAATGTTTAAAAAGAAATTTCTAGTCATCCTGTAATTTCTATTCAAATCCTGAGACTCATTTTCTAACCCTATCTGTCAGAATTCTTCCCTCCCTTAATGGTTTGTCCTTTTATTAGTAAGTTATTTAATTGGACAGTGTATATGTTGTTTATTTAACTTCTGCCAGCTTTTGTGACCCATATTTTAAGTTGTTGGTGTTTAGTCCCTAAGTCACCCCACTCCAATACTCTTGCCTGGAAAAACCCATGGACGGAGGAGCCTGGTAGGCTGCAGTCCATGGGGTCGCTAAGAGTCAGACACGACTGAGCATCCTCACTTTCACTTTTCACTTTCATGCATTGGAGAAGGAAATGGCAACCCGCTACAGTGTTCTTGCCTGGAGAATCCCAGGGACAGGGGAGTCTGGTGGGCTGCCGTCTATGGGGTCGCACAGATTCGGACACTACTGAAGCGACTTAGCAGCAGCAGCAGCAGCAGTCCCTAAGTCATGTCCAACTCTTTGCAATCCCATGGACTGCAGCATGCCAGGCTTCCTTGTCCTTCACAATCTCCCAGAGTTTTCTCACACTCATGGTCATTGAGTTGGTGATGCTATCCAACCATATCTAAAACTACATTGTCTTATTTCCTGTATGTGCCTCCAGTAGTGGTTCACACATCTTAATATGCACTTGCTAAAATGAAGCCTCCTAAGATGCATCAAGAAATATATCCAGGGAATATTTTTTTAACTAAGCACATCCTATGTGAGACATAGTGAAAAAAAATCACACATTAAAATGTGAAAGGAAATTTCAGTCAGTATTAATAAATTTTCAATAATAAGACTCACTGAAATTAGAACACTTAGATATAGCAGTGTCAAAAGAGGAGAGACTACAGTTCAGGTGACTGTCCCAGGGCTATAGCAGAGTTCTGCCCAACTCCAGCTGATATCACAGTTTCAGAGGTGCTTTGAATGGCAACACCTGGATTTATGTGGTACATAACATATATAGATAATGACCTTGCTCAAAGAGATCTCATAAACATGAGCTTAACTTCATTAACAGTAGTTTTCCAACTTATTTTTTCATCTTTCAAGGGCCCACTTGAGAGATAAACTCATTTACACAGCTTGCATGGATTCATGAGTACAGACAGCTCAACACCAACTGCTTTGAACATTGGTTCTCAACCTAGTATACATAGTTCCCCCACACTAAGTAGAAGGTGGGTGGTGCTTACCGACATCAGAGTAGAGGTAAAGGATGGTGACAAATATTCTACAATGCCCAAGACAGCACTCCACGATAAAGACCATCCAGCTATAAAGCCAAAAATGTCAGTAGTGCACAGGCTGAGAAACTCTGCTTTAGAGATAAAATTACTTATAGCCTTTGCTTTCCACAGATTGCTATTACTGGAAAACAGTGGAAATAATTCTAACACATCATGATAATAGATATAGACTCACAGAGGCCTTTGAGACAACCACCTAATACAAAGATGAGCACAATAAAGGACAGAAAAGGATCTAACAGAAGCAGAAGATATTAAGAAGAGGTGGCAAGAATACACAAAAGAACTATACAAAAAAGATCTTCACAACCCAGATAATCACGATGATGTGATCACTCACCTAGAACCAGACATCCTGGAATGCAAAGTCAAGTGGGCCTTAGGAAGCATCACTATGAACAAAGCTAATGGAGGTGATGGAATTCCAGTTGAGCTATTTCAAACTCTAAAACATGATGCTATGAAAGCATTGCACTCGACATGCCAGCAAATCTGGAAAACTCAGCAGTGGCCACAGGACTGGAAAAGATCAGTTTTCATTCCAAACTCAAAGAAAAGCAATGCCAAAGAAAGTTCATACTACTGCACAATTGCACTCATCTCACACACTAGTAAAGTAATGCTCAAAATTCTCCAAGCCAGGCTTCAACAGTATGTGAAACGTGAACTTCCAGATGTTCAAGCTGGATTTAGAAAAAGCGGAGGAACCAGAGAACAAATTGCCAACATCTGTTGAATCATCGAAAAAGCAAGCGAGTTCCAGAAAAACATCTACTTTTGCTTTATTGACTATGCCAAAGCCTTTGACTGTGTGAATCACAACAGACTGTGGAAAATTCTTAAAGAGATAGGAATACCAGACCACTTGACCTGCCTCCTGAGACATCTGTATGCAGGTTAAGAAGCAACAGTTAGAACTGGACATGGAACAACTGACTGGTTCCAAATAGGGAAAGGAGTACGTCAAGGCTGTATATTGTCACCCTGCTTATTTAACTTACATGCACAGTACATCATGCAAAATGCCAGGCTGGATGAAGCACAAGCTGGAATCAAGATTGCCAGGAGAAATAGCAATAACCTCGGATATGCAGATGACACCACCCTATGGCAGAAAGTGAAGAACTAAAGAGCCTCTTGATGAAAGTGAAAGAGGAGAGTGAAAAAGTTGTCTTAAAACTCAACATTCAGAAAACTAAGATTATGGCATCTGGTCCCATCACTTCATGGCAAATAGATGGGGAAACAATGGAAACAGTGAGAGACTTTATTTTCTTGGGCGCCAAAATCACTGCAGATGGTGACTGGAGCCATGAAATTAAAAGACACTTACTCCTGGAAGAAAACCTATGACCAGCCTAGACAGGATACTAAAAAGCAGAGACATTACTTTGCCAACAAAGGTCCGTCTAGTCAAAGCTATGGTTTTTCCAGTTGTCAAGCACGGATGTGAGAGTTGGACTATAAGGAAAGCTGAGCACCAAAGAATTTATGCTTTTGAACTGTGGTGTTGGAGAAGACTCTTGAGAGTCCCTTGGACTGCAAGGAGATCCAACCATTCCATCCCAAAGGAAATCAGTCCTGAATATTCTTTGGAAGGACTGATGTTGAAGCTGAAACTCTAATACTTTTGCCACTTGATGCGAAGAGCCAAGTCATTTGAAAAGATACTGATGCTGGGAAAGATTGAAGGCTGGAGGAGAAGAGGACCACAGAGGATAAGATGGTTGAATGGCATCACTGACTCAATGGATGAGTTTTAATAGGTTTCGGGAGTTGATGATGGACATGGAAGCCTGGCGTGCTGCCATCCATGGGATCGCAAAGAGTTGGACACGAATGAGCAACTGAACTGAACTAAACTGAATCTAATACATTCTTTAATTGTTACAATACTGAAACTCTAATTATATCTTTATATGGAAATGTGTAAAAAAAAACTATGTAATGGAATATTATATAGTCACTAAATGTGATACTTTGGATTTCCCAGGTGATGCAGGAGTAAAGAATTCACCTGCCAATGCAGGAGACACAAGAGATAAGGTTTTCATCCCTGGGTTGGGAAGATTCCCTGAAATAGAAAATGGCAATCCATTCCAATGTTCTTGTCTGGAAAATTCCATGGATAGAGGAACCTGGTGGGCTGCAATGCATGAGATCACAAAGAGTCAGACATGACTGAGCAGCTGAGCATGCACTGCTGCTGCTGCTACTTTAGGAGGACTTTAAGTGTCATGTAACAATGCCCATCACTTGGTAGTTAAAAAGAATCAGTATTTTTTATGGTACATTACAACCTTACTATATATGTTTGGTAATATGGGAATATTTATGGGTAATGTATGCATATATGTATATGCATAGACATACAAATAAAAATACATGTTGAAAGTCTATTTATGATGTAATTTACAGGTAATTTTAATTTACTTCTTTATGCTTTTCAGATTTTTAAAATAACTATAATACCAGGATTTTATGAAAGGAAAAATATTACTTAAAATTTTTAAAGAAATAGTTTAATATATGCTTCTTAAATGTTTTCTGTAGAGAGATGTTTGGCAATTGTTAACACAGAAATGGCATCAGTCATGGTGAATACAAGTCAAAGTAAAATTTTAAAAATATTTTGAAATTAATTATTTTACTTGCAAAAAAGTCAGCATTAGCATTGAAACTGGAAAGCACAAAATGCATAAATTTATGAAGAAAAAAATGAGACACATCTGCTTTATCCATTCTGCATCATTCCCAGGAACAGCTAAATAAGGGAAATAACATTATGAGACAGTATTTGAGAAAATAAAACCAACAAAGAATGTTGAATATATGTAAAGTTTCTGACTTTTAGGGCATCAAGATTCAACTTCTTAAATAATCAGAAGTTATTTTCCTACTATGCCACATATAGCATAGCATATAAAAGAGGGTTATTTAATACACACACACACTCACACACAAACACTTTTAATTGTGCATACGAGTGGAATTAGGAAGATTGTTGATGAGACTTTAACTTTAAAGAATCATAGTCTTCAGAAAGGAGTGATTTATCTAGTTTAATCGACATATGCTGAGTTCTACCTTGCTTTACTCTTAGACAAATATTTCTTAAATAACACTTTCATAAAATGCAGATTTCTAAGCCTCCTCAGAAACTCAGGTTTAGAAGGCTTAGGAACCTGCATGGTCAACAAATACCCGCAGGTGGTTCAGAACCCAGGGATCACACCTCCTAGCCCCAGCTCTCTGCAGAGCTGTCTTCTTGGTTCTCTTTCCTCCCTCTGCCTTCCGCAGTTCTGAGATCCACTAGGCACTTCCCGACAATATTCCTCCTCCTCTAATGTAAGAACTTAAGCTAGTGCTGTGCGGACCTTCTCTTTTGCCAGGTACTGTGGCTGGATATGGGACGGGATAAGAAGGGGGGGGGAAACCTCCTATCCTAAAGGTGGAGAAGAGAGGGAAGCAAAACTACTGTGTCTTGGAGTGTTAAATCTTTGTACAGAGAAAGATCAACCTAATCGATTGCTAGCAAATATTTTCTATCTAAACATGGCTTCTATCCTAGGCTGAGATTATTAGGAAATCTTTCTTCTGAAATTTTAAACATTATAGATATCAGGCTTTGGTAAGTGATGGACATCCTCAAAACACATCCATCTGAAAATAATTCATTTTCTTTTTAATACAAACTATAGGAAATAAAGGTTGACAGAATTCCCAGATTTATCTTGATTTTATTATCTTTCTCTCTCCCCCAACCACAGAGATTCTCAACTTGTGAAGTATAGCCCCAGAAGAAGTAGGTGGAATGAAATAGAGTGGTTTGTAAGATTTACATAGTGAGCAAAAGAGAGTATGTGTTATAGGCTGAATATTTATGCACCCTAAAATTCATATGTGGAAATCCTAACCTAATGGTACTAGGTGATGGTATTAGGATGTGAGCCTTGGGGAAATGGTAGGATATGAACGTGAAGCCCTCATGAATAGGATTAATTCCTCTATAAAAGAGAACCCAGAGAGCTCCCTTGCCCCTCCTAACATGTGAAGACTCAGCAAAAATACAGCTCTCCATGAGCCAGGAAGTGGGCCCTCATCAGAACCCAACCATACTGGCAAATCTGATCTTAGACTTCCAGCCCAGAACAGTGATAAATAGATTCCTGTTGTTTATAAGCCACCCTTCTATGGTATTCTGTTATAGCATCCCAAACTGCCTAAGACATCAAAAGAAGGTATGGTTCAACCAGTTTGAGAAACGCTCCTTGAAAGAAAACAAACTGGACTGAAAAATGGAAGTAATTAGTTAAGTGATTGATCAAAGGCACCAGAATTTTTATTCAGAAGATCCTAAGGTTAAAAAACAGATTCAACTCAAAGTATATTCATTTCCCCACTTCATGTCCTCATGTAAATTTGCTTCATCTTTTTTACTGTTTCATGTAAACAGAAGTGTAATTACCTTTGTAACTGGAATAGTTTTGCATTCCTTTTAAGACTAAACAGAATAATGAATAACTGGAAACTTTTTGAGTACACAACAAGAAAATACAAAATAAACACAAATATTTAAAAAGCAAAACAAACTTAAGCAATCCTTGACTCCTAGTCTCTTCCTAAAATGGATTAGAATATTTATGCCAAGCCTTGAAAATTACCCTCTGGGAAAAAAACACTCAGAGCCACAAACTGTCTAAAAGTAGGAGCTCTCCTTGATGGCAAAACAGATACCTTGAGAATCGGGTCTTATATGTCCCCCCAAATAGCAAATATCCTGAGTAGAGACACTGATCTCATACTTTTGACAAGAGAAAAAAAGTCTACCAATTTTAATTTGTAGTTATACTGGAAAACATTAGGGATAGGGTTTGGGTTGAGAAAGAGAATAACACTGTTTTTAGAGTTACTTAATTGTGTCTCCCTGCTTCATGGATCACAGCCTTGTCCATGGCAAAAGGACTTGCATAAGCCAATGAAGCTGTGAACCATGCCATGCAGGGCCACCCAAAATGGATGGGTCATAGTGAAGAGTTCTGACAAAATGTGGTCCACGGGAGGAGGGAATGCAAACCAGTATTTTTGCTGCAAAAACCCCATGGACAATATGAAAAGGCAAAAAGATATGCCGTCAGATGATGAGCACCCCAAGTCAGAAGGTGTCCAATATGCTATTGGTAAAGAGTGGAGGGCAATTAATAATAACTCCAGAAAGAATGAAGCAGCTGGGCCAAAGCAGAAACAATAGTCCCTTATGGATTGTCTGGTGGTGAAATTAAAAGACACTTACTCCTTGGAATGAAAGCTATGACAAACATAGACAGCACATTAAAAAGCAAAGATGTCACTTTGCTGACGAAAGTCCCTATAGTCAAACCTATGTTTTTTCCCCTGGGCTCCAAAATCACTTTGGATGGTGACTGCAGCCAATAAATTAAAAGATGCTTGCTCCTTGGAAAAATTGCAATGACAAACCTAGACAATGTATTAAAACGCAGAGACATTGCTTTGCCTGCAAAGGTCTGTATAGTCAAAGCTATGGTTTTTCCAGCAGTCATGTATGGATGTGAGAGCTGGACAATAAAAAAGACTGACCGCCGAAGAATTGATGCTTTTGAATTGTGGTGTTTGAGAAGACTCTTGAGAGTCCCTTGGACAGCAGGAAGATCAAACCAGTCAATGCTAAAGGAAATCAGTCCTGAATATTCATTGGAAGGGCTGATGCTGAAGCTGAAGCTCCGATACTTTGGACACATAATGCAAAGACCTGACTCACTGGAAAAGACCCTGATGCTGGCAAAGATTGAAGGCAGGAGGAGAAGGGGATGACAGAGAATGAGAAGCTTGGATGGCATCACTGACTCAAGGGCTTCCCTGAAAATTCAGTTGGTAAAGTATCCACCTGCAATGCAGGAGACTCCAGTTCGATTCCTGGGTCAGGAAGATGTCCTGGAGAAGGGATCGGCTATCCACTCCAGTATTCTTGGGCTTCCCTTGTGACTCAGCTGGTAAAGAATCCACCTGCAATGCAGGAGACCTGGGTTCAATCCCTGGGTTGGGAAAATCCCCTGGAGAAGGGCAGTGAACCTCACTCAGTCATGTCCAACTCTTGGTCACCCCATGGACCATACAGTCCGTGGAATTCTCTAGGCCAGAATACTGGATTGGGTAGCCAGATCTCCCGCATTGCAGGTGGATTCTTTACCAGCTGAGCCACCAGGGAAGCCCAAGAATACTGGAGTGGGTAGCCTATCCCTTCTCCAGGGGATCTTCCCAACCCAGGAATCGAACTGGGCTCTCCTGCAAGTGGGTTCTTTACTAACTGAGCTACCAGGGAAGCCCGGAGAAGGGAAAGGCTACCCACTCCAGTATTCTGGCCTGGAGAATTCTATGGACTGCGTAGCCCTTGGGGTTGCAAAGAGTCGGCTTTCACTTTCACTGACTCAATGGGCATGAGTTTGAGCAAACTCTGGGAGATGATGAAGGACAGGGAAGCCTGGCTTGTTGCAGTCCATGGAGTCTGAAAGAGTCGGACACGACTTGTCAACTGAGCTATAATAACAATTGCCTCCCATTTAAATATACGGCATTATTAAGAGTTCTCCAGAGAAACACAACTAGTATGATGTGTATGTAACATAAAGAGAGAGATTTATCTTTAGGAATAGGCTCACATAATTGTAGAGGATGGAGAGTCCAAAATCTACAAGACAGGTTGTCAGACTAGGGACCCAGAAAAAAGCTGATGTTACAGCTAAGACTGTGGAGAGTGGAGGCAGAATTTCCTCTTCCTCAAGACCGCATCTTTTTTCTCTTAAGGCCATAAGCTAATTGGATGAGGCCCACCCATATAATGGAGGGTAATTGGCTTTACTCAAAGTCTATTAAATAAATGTTAATCTCGTCTGAAAAATACCTACACAGTAGCATCTAGACTGGTGTATGATCAGATATCTGGGTACTGTGGCCTAGCCAAGTTTACACATAAAATTAACTATTGTGTATACTGATATTTTGTTTAGTCACTAAGTTGTGTCTGACTCTTGCAACCCCACGGATTATAGGCCACCAGGCTCCTCTGTTCATGGGATTTCCCAGGCAAGAATACTGGAGTGGGTTGCCATCTCCTCCTCCAGTGGATCTTCCCAACCCAGGAAGAGGACTTCATCTGCTGTGCTTCCTGCATTGGTAGGTAGATCTTTACCACTGAGCCACCAGGCACTTTTTGTGATCCTAAAATCAGAGAAAAATAATATTTTTAGTGCTCATTTAAAGTGTTTAATAAAAAAACTATGCAAAGATGGGCACAATAAACTACAGAAATGGTATGGACCTAACAGAAGCAGAGGAGGTGGCAAGAATACACAGAAGAACTATACAAAAAAGATCTTCGTGACCCAGATAATCATGATGGTGTGATCACTCACCTAGAGCCAGACATCCTGGAATGCAAAGTCAAGTAGGCCTTAGGAAGCATCACTACAAACAAAGCTAGTGGAAGTGATGGAATTCCAGTTGAGCTATTTCAAATCCTGGAAGATGATGCTGTGGAAGTGCTGCACTCAATATACCAGCAAATGTGGAAAACTCAACAGTGGCCTCAGGACTGGAAATTTCAGTTTCATTCCAATCCCAAAGAAAGGCAATATCAAAGAATGCTCATACTACCACACAATTGCACTCATCTCACACACTAGTAAAGTAATGCTCAAAATTCTCCAAGCCAGGCTTCAACAGTATGTGAACCGTGAACTTCCAGAAGTTCAAGCTGGTTTTAGAAAAGGCAGAGGAACCAGAGATCAAATTACCAACATCTGTTGGATCACAGAAAAAGCAAGAGAGTGTTTTGCCTATGTTTTCCTCAGGGAGTTTTATAGTTTCTGGTCTTACATTTAGATCTTTAATTGTTTGGACTCTGTGGGAGAAGGCGAGGGTGGAATGATTTGAGAGAATAGCATTGAAACATGTAAATTACCATATGTGAAATAAATCACCAGCCCAGGTTTGATACATGAAACAGGGCGCTCAGGGCTGATGCACTGGGATGACCCTGAGGGATGGGATGGGAAAGGAGGTGGGAGGGGTTTCAGGATGAGAGACACATGTACACCCATGGCTGATTCATGTCAGTGTATGGCAAAAAACACTACAACATTGTAAAGTAATTAGCCTCCAATTAAAATAAATAAATAATTTTTTTTAAAAGCTGAAGAGTTCCAGAAAAACATATATTTCTGCTTTATTGACTACGCCAAAGCCTTTGACTGTGTGAATCACAACAAACTGTGGAAAATTCTGAAAGAGATGCGAATACTAGACCACCTGACCTGCCTCCTA
The DNA here is from genome assembly GCF_054371585.1 of Giraffa tippelskirchi. Lineage (NCBI taxonomy): Eukaryota > Metazoa > Chordata > Mammalia > Artiodactyla > Giraffidae > Giraffa > Giraffa tippelskirchi. The sequence continues at coordinate 72,199,308 of NC_137277.1, forward strand.
AGAAATCTGTGTGCAGGTCAAGAAGCAACAGTTAGAACTGGACATGAAACAACAGACTGGTCCCAAATAGGGAAAGAAGTACGTCAAGGCTGTATATTATCACCCTGCTTATCTAACTTATATGCAAAGTACATCATTCGAAATGCAGGCTGGAAGAAGCACAAGCTAGAATCAAGATTGCCAGGAGAAATAGCAATAACCTCAGATATGCAGATGACACCACCCTTATGGCAGAAAGTGAAAAAGAACTAAAGACCCTCTTGATGGAGATGAAAAAGGAGAGTGAAAAAGTTGTCTTAAAACTCAACATTCAGAAAACTAAGATCATGGCATCTGGTCCCATCAGTTCAGTTCAATTCAGTCTCTCAGTCGTGTCCAACTCTTTGCAACCCCATGAATCGCAGCATGCCAGGCCTCCCTGTCCATCACCAACTCCCAAGGTTTACCCAAACACATGTCCATTGAGTCAGTGATGCCATCCAACCATCTCATCCTCTGTTGTCCCCATCACTTCATGGCAAATAGATGGAGAGACAGTGGAAACAGTGAGAGATTTTATTTTGGGGCTGCAAAATCACTGCAGATGGTGACTGCAGCCATGAAATTAAAAGACGCTTACTCCTTGGAAGAAAACCTATGACCAACCTAGACAGAATACTTAAAAGCAGAAACATTAGTTTGCCAACAAAGGTCCGTTTAGTCAAAGCTATGGTTTTTCCACTAGTCATGTATGGATGTGAGAGTTGGACTATGAAGAAAGCTGAGCGCCGAAGAATTGATGCTTTTGAACTGTGGTGTTGGAGAAGACTCTTGAGAGTCCCTTGGACTGCAAGGAGATGAAACCAGTCCATCCCAAAGGAAATCAGTCCTGAATATTTATTGGAAGGACTGATGCTGAAACAGAAACTCCAATACTTTGGCCACCTGATGTGAAAAGCTGAGTCATTAGAAAAGACCCTCATTTGGGGAAAAATTGAAGGCCGGAAAAGGGGACGACAGAGGATGAGACGGTTGGATGGCATCACCGACTCAACAGACATGAGTTTGAGTAAACTCCAGGAGTTGGTGATGGACAGGGAGGCCTGGCGTGCTACCATCCATGGGGTTGCAAAGAATCAGACCCGACAGGGGGAACTGAACTGAACTGAACTGAAATCTTATAAACTTAACTCAAAATTTGGAAACAAATTTTCATTTCAATACTAAAATATTCCTTTCACAAAATACTGATTGTGGCATCTACGTTTGGTTCAGTTAAGTTTCAAGCTATTAACAGATCCTGCGTTAAGAAAATAATTTAAAATTGTTAAAATATTCAGTCAGTTCAGTTCAGTCACTCAGTCGTGTCCGACTCTTTGCAACCCCATGAATTGCAGCACGCCAGGCCTCCCTGTCCATCACCAACTCCCGGAGTCCACCCAAACCCATGTTCATCGAGTCGGTGATGCCATCCAACCATCTCATCCTCTGTCGTCCCCTTCTCCTCCTGCCCCCAATCCCACCCAGCATTAGGGTTTTTTCCAACGAGTCAACCCTTCGCATGAGGTGGCCAAAGTATTGGAGTTTCAGCTTCAACATCAGACCTTCCAAGTGACTACTATTAAAAATGTTTATTTCAAGCTCAATTGCTGATCTTCTGCTGATAGTCACTAAACTTCTAAAATTGAAAATCCTCCTACTGTAAAGATTATACTTAGTCGTTGCAACCTTGGCTTCATAGGCATTTACTGCAGATGCTGAGGCCTGGGTCTCACCCCTAGAGCTTCTGATTTAATTGGTCTGGTATGCACACTGGGGATCAGCATTTTTCACAGTTCCACACATGAAGCTAGTATGCAGCCAGAATTTAGAACTGCTGCATGCGTGATAGTTAATCAATCCAGCCTATGTATGCATGACCCATTATTAATACAAGTTTATAGCAGTATCTTAGCAAAGAAAAGAGAATAGAAATCTGACTTTATTTATCAATATAAATGTATCTAGTAACAACAGAGGACGAGCAGATGTTGTTGGAATGCAACTGACTGAATATCTTGATGAGTACCTAGTGGAGCTGCTGCTGGAAACTAGATAATTCACAGTTTCTACAAACTGCCTTGCTTCAAGACCCCTTTGAGTTGGATAATAAGCGTAGGAGGTTACAATGCAGGAAGTTACTTATTCACTCTGACCCCCTCACTGCCCAGCCTCATGCTGTCTCCTGGATCTTAAGGGAGGTTGAGGAAGGGTTGAGGAATAGTGAGACAGAGCTTTGTGGAGTACAGGACAGGACCTGGGTTGGAGGAATCCATGGAGGGAACCAGGCTCTGCTTGGCAAGGTAAGACTTTGGTGGAGGTGAGGGCATTGGATCTGGTGCTTGAAGAAAGGGTGGTCTTTGGGGCAAGGAAAACATTTTGCTCAAAGATCAAAAATGAGAAAGGTCTTGTGTGTTTTGGCCAGTAATTTCATGGCTGGAACATGAGGGCCACTTGGAGGAAGTGTGCATGTCCTGAATCACACTCTGAAGAGCTGAAACTCTTCTGAGGGCAATAAGGAACCACAGCAGGTTGTGAGGAGGAGATGGTATGGCTGGATCTGAGCATCAGAACCAGTGCATAAGGCTACACTATGGAAGGAAGGGAAACAGGGAACAGGGAAGAGTTTCCTCTTACATTTATGCTTTGGAGTAACTTAAAGAGCATCAGATTTTTATATGCTTGGAAGGTTTAATAGAGTTTATGACTTTGTAGATGTGTGTGTTTTGCATGTTTTGTAGCTCAGTCGTGTCCGACTCTGCGACCCCATGGACTACGACCCGCCAGGCTCCCCTGTCCACAGGATTCTCTAGGCAAGAATACTGGAGTGGGTTGCCATTTCCTTCTCCAGGGGATCTTCCCCACCCAGGGATTGAACCCAGGTCTCCTGCATTGCAGGCGGATGCTTTACCATCTGAGCTGTGTTTTGTGTGTGTGTGTGTGTGTTTGTGTGTTTTGTGTCAAACTCTTAGCTGTGTTTTTTTTAATTTGTTATTTGTGTGTGTGTTTTTTGGGTCAAACTGTTAGTCTTTAAGCACTTACTCAATTTCTTAATAGCACTTAACCTTGTTAAGCTCTTATTCCACTTCTGAGGTCCTTTTGCAATTTATACTTTTCAAAAAAAAATCTTGTCTTCCATCTCAATTTTCATATGTATTGACATAAATCTCCTGGTGTCCAACAGCTTGAAACCTACTGTTCTATTCTTTGCAACATGAAATAGGATATGTCAAACCCATTTCCCCTGTGCCAGCCAGCTCCCTGTAAGGTTGTGCCAACAAAGAGAGTTTCCAGGAGGGAAACTAGAAAGCTGGAGGAGACAATGGAAAAATGTCTCTATTTTTCTTCCTGCTCCTATCAGTACCACTATAGCAGTAGATTTTGGTGTTTTTTTTTTTTAAGCCATAGCAATAACAGTTGGTTCCAGTTTGCATTCTCACAAAGCTCCCAAATCAGTCTTGATGTACCCCTTGAGACATACCAACACTGGTCTACCAGCACCCCAGCTCAGATTTCTGGATCTTCCATGATGGGTTTTTCTTCTTCAAGCTTCTACATTTTACCACCATCAGATTTTCCCTTTGTCCCTCCATCCTCAGGATGGTAATGCTTCCTGTGTTTAATACCCCTATGATACTTCAACGATCTGTTTTTGATTCCAGCACTCCAATGTCTGATTTACAGTTCTTTATATTAAATGTTTTCTGTTAGAATAACAGTGGTTCTGTCTCCTGACTGGAAGACTTCTCAAATTTATTATAATTATTTTCATTTCTTCAATATCTATAACTATATAACCATTGTCTTTCAAAGGCATTTTTCCTTTCATTTTTCTTCATTTCTATTGTCATTTATTTTTAATGTGATAGCTTATTTTTATTTTTGCTTTCAAATTGTGGTGCTGGAGAAGACTCTTGAGAAACCCTTAGACTGCAAGGAGATCAGACCAGTCAGTCCTAAGGGAATTCAATCCTGAATGTTCATTGGAAGGACTATTGATAAAGCTGAAGCTCTAATACTTTGGCTACCTGATGCAAAGAGTTGACTTATTGGAAAAGATCCTGAAATTGAGAAAGATTGAAAGGAAGGGGAGAAGAGGGTGGCAGAGGATGAGATAGTTAGGTAGCATTACTGACTCACTGGACATGATCTTGAGCAAACTCTGGGACATAATGGAGGATAGAGGAGCCTGGAATATTGTAGTCCATTGGGTCACAAAGAAGCAGACACGACTTAGCAATTGAACAACAACAAATATTTTTATTTTATGTATATAATTTTACATGAATAACTGAAATAATATACTGCATGTAAAGCTTTGGAGTACCATCTCTTCATTTTCATTTTACTTGCCATTACTCTCTGCCCCTCCTACACTCTTTCACCCAAGGCAGCCTTTCCCCATTACCTCCTTCACATGGCCTTCACATGGTCCTTCACAAGGGCAAGGACCCAAATTAACAATCTCATGTGTATCTGTAATGTTCACCATGTCCACATAATTATACATAAATATTTAGCTGTTTAACTCAATTTTTAAATCACTATATATGATTAGTTAGTTACAACTTTATTTTTAAAACATTCCTTATTCAATGGAAACTAGCTTTGCTTCTAGTTTTTCCCACTACCCCTCTTATTCTCCTTGATAATTTCCTTGTATTGAAATGCCCTTACTGGCCTCAATAACTATTCATTATAAATTTGCAGGTACAGTTTTAGTTTGGTTCAGTTCAGTCGCTCAGTTGTATCCTGCTCTTTGCAATCCCATAGACTGCAGCACACCAGGCTTCCCTGTCTATCATCAGCTCCCAGAACGTGCTCAAACTCATATCCATTGAATCAGTGAAGCCATCCAACCACCTCATCCTCTGTTGTTCCCTTCTCCTCCTGCCTTCAATCTTTCCCAGCATCAGGGTCTTTTCTAATGACTCAGCTCTTAACATCAGGTGGCCAAAGAATTGGTGTTTCAGCTTCAGCTTCAGTCCTTCCAATGAACATTCAGGACTGATTTCCTTTGGGATGGACTAGTTTGAACGCCTTGCAGTCCTAGAACTCTCAAGAGTCTTCTCCAACACCACAGTTCAAAAGCATCAATTCTTCAGTGCTCAGCTTTCTTTATAGTCCAACTCTCAAATCCATACATGACAACTGGAAAAACCATAGTTTTGACTATATGGACATTTGTTGGCAAAGTAATGTCTCTGCTTTTTAATATGCTGTCTTGGTTGGTCATAGCTTTTCTTCCAAGGAGTGAGCATCTTTTAATTTCATGGCTTCAGTCACCATCTGCAGTGATTTTGGAGCCCAAGAAAATAAAGTTTCTCACTGTTTCCATTGTTTCGCCGTCTATTTGCCAGGAAGTGATGGGACAGGATGCCATGATTTTGGTTTTGGAATGTTGAATTTTAAGCCACCTTTTTCACTTTCCTCTTTCACCTTCATCAAGAGGCTCTTTAGTTCTTCTTCACTTTCTCCCATAAGGGTGGTGTCATCTGCATATCTGAGGTTATTGACATTTCTACCTGCAATCTTGATTCCAACTTGTGCTTCATTCAGCCCGGCATTTCTCATGATGTACTGGGCATATAAGTTAAATAATCAGTGTGACAATATACATCCTTGATGTACCCTTTTCCCAATTTGGAACCAGACCATTGTTCCATGTCCAGTTCTAACTGTTGCTTCTTGACCTGCATACAGATTTCTCAGGAGGCAGGTAATGTGGTCTGGTATTCCTATCTATTTAAGAATTTTCCACAGTTTGTTTTGACTCACACAGTCAATGGCTTTAGCGTAGTCAATGAAACAGAAGTAGATGTTTTCCTGGAACTCTCTTGCTTTTTCTATGATCCAGCAGATGTTGGCAATTTGATCTCTGGTTCCTCTAACTCTTCTAAATCCAGCTTGAGCATCTGGAATTTCTCGGTTCACATACGGTTGAAGCCTAGCTTAGAGAATTTTGAGCATTACTTTGCTAGCATAGCATCACTTTGCTAGCATAGCATCACTACCAACAAAGCTAGTGGAGGTGATGGAATTCCAGTTGAGCTGTTTCAAATCCTAAAAGATGATGCTGTGAAAGTGCTGCACTCAATATGCCAGCAAATTTAGAAAACTCAGCCACGGCCACAGAACTAGGACAGTCAGTTTTCACTCCAATCCCAAAGAAAGGCAAAGCCAAAACATGTTCAAACTACCCCACAATTGCACTCATCTCACACTGCTGGAGCTATTTATAAATACCTTATTGAAACTTTCTTCCTCTGTACTCATAATGGCACTTGACCAGTAGTTTTTCCTTTTTTGTGTGTGTACTACAATTCACACATTTAACATAGTAGTGTTTGAAAATACGTTGACATTATGAATAAATTAAGTTCCAAATTTTTCTGAGGTTACAAATGGTTTAAATAATGTTGAAATTCTTTATTTCTTGAGAGTTAGTAGAACCATCTGGTCCTTATTCCATTTCCAGTGGTAAATTAAGCAATCTTTGAATCTTGTCAGCATTAATTGATTTATTCAAGATTTTCACTTTGTTCCTTTGTTAGTTCATATATTGCTAGTAAACAATTAATTGCATGCTTTTTAAATTAGTTCCCATAGATCTATATATTTTACCATCTTAAGATCCCTTTAATAACTGTGGCTATGTACCTCTTCTGTTTCTTCCTTTTCAAATTTCCAAGAGATTTGTCTACTATATTAATGACTTACAAGTACAAATTTCAGAATATGTATATGCCATTTTACTGAATTCACTGATTAGATCTTACAAGTTTTGCTTTGGGATCCATATTGGTCTCAGCCCAAGCCTTAGGCTGGCTCTGCCTTTCAGACCTCTCCCATGGCCCAAAGGTCACATGCAGTCCAGCTGCTAGCCATCTCCAAATCTTCTGAAGGAGCAGATAGATTAACCTTCAGGGTAGAAGAAACATGAGAAACACTCATATGGAGTCACTATTTCTACTCACTGCATCTCTTTCTAAATTGCTTTTGTTAGGTTAACTAACGATTCGCCTATTTTTTTGTTTTTCGAATAAACAGTTCTTGATTATATTTATTATCTGTCTTTTTCCTTCTAATTTCTCCATTTATCTTTAATGATTCTCTCTTTCCGTTCTCCTTGTTTTTTTGTCTTTTAAAATACTCTTCAATTGAATGAGTCATTTTCATTTTTTCTTGTTTATGATGCATTTATGATGCTATGATTTGGAGGGAGAGACAAACTTCAATCTTTCTAACTAGCTTAATTTAGTTGATAATAATACATGATTTTTCTTAATTTTTAAGTTTTAGATATTTTTGTCACTTTGGTAGAATGTTTTTATTATCTATTTTCTGGACTTTCTCTAAGTTTAGTATTAATTTTAATGTTTCTGTAATGAGGTCAACAAATTGTGCTTTACTATTATTAATTTACCCATTCTATTAAGATTTGTATCATGGCCCAAATTGGATCAAATAGTGATGTATCCTATGGATATTAGAGGAATCCTGCATCAGGCAGAAATGGGTTGTTACTAATACCCTGCCATGCTCAGTCATTGCCTTGAAGCAGTCTGGGGATAGCTTGGTCTCAGATTCACAGGAGGTGTAGCTAAAAACTGTCAGTCAATTATGCTCCCATGGAAGTTTCTCACATAGGAGATCTTAACAGGACATCTCCATGACCACCATACATATCCAAAGCTTAATTGAAATATAAATTTTAACACCATACCTTTGGACATTTTGAGATGCAAAATGTCTCTGATGCTGCTGCTAAGTCACTTTAGTTGTGTCCGACTCTGTGCGACCCCATAGACAGCAGCCCACCAGGTTCCTCCGTCCCTGGGATTCTCCAGGCAAGAATACTGGAGTGGGTTGCCATTTCTTTCTCCAAAAATGTCTCTGCATAAGGGTAAAAATACCGGCAATAAATAAGTTTATTTGGTTCTTTCCTGCAAAGGTTCTGTACCCACCCTTTACAGATATAGGTGATTTTTATATTAAGTTGACATGAACTTGTGAGATTATTCTTCTGCTGAAACTTATAAACTCTTTGTTAAAGCCTTTCTTGAGTATAAGCATATTTGGGGTAGAACATTACCTGATCTTCAAGTGTACAGGGGCAATTAAAGAAGAGCTGATTGCTAAAGAAGACTCACAGGACGCCAAATGGCAATGCTTTCAAATCTACAAGAAAGAACACAATATACAGCAGCATAAAGCAAGGATATGCACCACAGCCAAAGGCTGTCTCAGAACAGGGTATCCAGGCAGGGACTCCAACTGTTCTTCCTCTGAAAGGCCACAGCAGATGTCTTTTTTACTCTCACATCAGGTAACACCAGTAATATATGTGGAACACTCCCAAACTAGGGAGCCCAGTGGGTGACTCGTCCCAGGTTTCGCATATTCTGCTGACCATGTAAGCACATACTTGCTATATAAGCAGCTATAATAACTGACACTTATAGTGATCTCACTAAGACCAGATACAAACCACCAGTCTCAATGTTCTTAATAAATAATGCTAATATACTGGTACAATTCTTCTCAGACCCATGGTTACAAAGCAACATTCAAATAAATATTTTTTTAAATCCACAATCATTTAAGATCATGTTTTGGAAAAGCATTTAACTATTTGGGGGAAAGGCTCACAATATGAAAATACATAAGAAAATTGCTGTAGCTATAGTTTTTAAATGACATTATTGAGTCAGGAATAGTTAAAAAGTTGAGGAAAGGATTGCTTCCCATCAAATACACCAAAAAAATTAAGAACTAAGATGATCTGGCCCTTGCCTCCACAGATATGCCTTGGCTTGCCAGCCTACTCTATTTTTCACTACCTGCTAGTCCACCAAAATGGCCTATATGGGTATGGAAGTAATACACACTGACAAAAGTGAGAATGAACGGTTTCTGTTCTCCTAGGAAAAGACTGACTGTCCTTTGGTCATAGAAACAAGCAACCATTGATCCAAGTGATTAATAACAGCTTCACGCCAGTGCACACGCCTCTATGCTTTGTTCAGAGAGACTGTGCCCTACGAGCACAGCTTCCTCATGATTAGCAGGGAATAAAATCAGCTTTCTGTTTAAGATCCTTCTCAGCAGCCTCTTCCTTCAACAGGTGGCTCCTATTACACGTATTAGAAGACAGGAGTAGGGTGGCAAGGGGAGAATGAGCGGAAGGAAGGAGGGGAAAGGAAGGAAGAAAATAGGACTTTAAATAAATAAGTACTGTGAAGTCTTAAGGAAATTAATTACCTTATGGGAGAAAATGACTTTCTAGAATCAAAATTATGATTTCTGAATTCTAAAAGTAAACAGACTAAATAGGAAATAGGATGAATGCAGTGTAAAACTATAGTACTGATGTATGCAGATTCCATGATATAAACATGGAAAAAGCTCACAAAACCAAGCAAGTAAGCAAAGAAACTGAAAAAGAGTGTTGGAAGCTAAATCTTACAGTTACTCTTTTCTGGAAGAAGTAAAAGAAATGAAGAAAAGAGAAACAAGTGTTTTTAAAATGAGAGAAGAACATGTCTACTCCTTCCAAAAATCCCATTAAAGAGACATAAAGGATTTTTTTTTTTTTTTGCGTCATCAACTTATAAAGACAAAGAGAACAAGGCAAGTAACAGCAAATAAGAAATTCAGCAAGACTTTAAAAGCTGAATATCACATGGATAAGCATAAATGACAAGAAAAAAATAAAGTTGAATCTACAGGAGGAAAGCTACCTGAAAGTAATACAATTTGTACTTGAGTTTTAACACCAAGTATTTATTTATAATTTTAAATTTTCAAAAAATTATTTTAAAAGCACACAACTAAGTTTATTTATATACAGAATAAAATTAGCTAACAATATGCCTATGTCATCAAGGGTTATACTTGCACAACACCATTAAGAACTATTCCATTTTATATATCTTAAATACAGAATTATATGTTCAATAAGCAATGAAAGAAATTGTATCATTCCTTAGCATGAAGAGTTATGATACACAGCTGTAACATGAACCAACCTCAAAGAGAAGTTGGTCTCATTTTCTTAGTTTCCCTTCTTAACTCACACACATTAGTGTACTGAAGTGTTTAACTTTTTATTGCATACATTTCCTTATTAAGAATCATAAAGATTAACACCAGCTCATCTTAGCCACTTGTATAGTAGTTAGAAAAAGCGTTCCTTAAGAAATACCTAAAATTTTGTTCAAAAATTTATATGCAATTTTCTTTGCAATGTTACAAATGATAATAAAAAGTGGGGAAAATATTCATTTAGAAGGCACTGATCAATTATTATGATAATTTTTTGGAGAATATTATGCAACTATTTAAAATGATATCATGGAAAATGTTCATGATGTATGATTACAAAGTAATATTACCCTAATTTAGTTTTATTTAATGCACATATTGTATATTTATGTGTTACTGAATATACATGCATGTATTTATATGTATAGGTATTCAATTAGAGAAATAGAAAGAGAAGAAAGTTGAAGAGAGAGACAGAAAAACTAACAGCATGTGCAAAGTGTTTAACATTGTGAGTGAAGAAGTGGTAAAAAACACAGCAAAATCAATAAATTAACACTTTAAGGAAAAAATACTCTGTTGAGAGTATGTAAGAAATTCTTTGACCTATGAAAAGACTGATTTCATTTTTCTCTTTATTCTTTAAGTCACTAAAGCTTAAAGAAAACCCTAAAGGGAAGAAGCCAATTCTTGCCTCAGTTCAGTTCAGTTCAGTCACTCAGTCATGCCTGACTCTTTGCAACCCCATGGACTGCAGCACGCCAGGCTTCCCTGTCCCTCACCAGCTCCTGGAGCTTATTCAAACTCATGTCCATTGAGTCAGTAATGCCATCCAACCATCTCATCCTCTGTTGTCCCCTTCTCTTCCCACCTTCAATCATTCCCAGCATCAGGGTCTTTTCAAATGAGTCAGTTCTTCACGTCAGGTGGCCAAATTCTTGCCTACACAGTTTGTATTTCATGAGTCCTCATTTCAATTTATCTACTTCGGTTCAGTTTCTAAGTTTCTTTGTCCCCTTGCATAATATTCACCTGTTAAAGTTTCATGATGCTTTCACCATGCCTGTAACCAAACTTGATGTCAAAAAATGACTAAACCATGTGCTATCAATAAACTGCCTTATGATCAGCACCCCCGTGAGCCCTAAGCCCAGTATGGTGATCCTGTTATATCTGTTACATTGGTTTAGGCAGCATGACCCCTCTCTCTACACTATGATCATTTCAACCTTCTCAATCTCCTCAAACTACCAACCTCATCACTTCTTCCTTCTTAGAAATTAGCCTCATCAGATAGCAACCTCCTCACCTTTTGGCCACCAAATCTGTAAACACACCTGAACCTACATCATCCTTCCTTCCATTCTCAATTTAAAAGAGAGGAATTGTCCTATCCAAATTCAATATCTGTCCAATGCTCCAGCTTCCTTCCCCTCCCACCATCCATCAGACCCTGATAAATTAATTTTCCCTCTCATATTACTTAAAAATAAACTACCTCACCTAGCCCCACACTCCTTTCCAGACACCACTTTGCATTTCTTTTCAGGATCAGAGAGTGTTTTTAACTTGAAGTTTCTTAGCATATCTTAGTTAACTCTCTTAACAATTCATTGCCTAGATTGGCAACCTGGAACTTATGAAAAAATAATAATCATTTTTCAAAAGTGTTAAAACCATGATTCTCATGCCAATATAAAATAAACATGTGTCAATGTTCATTTAACTCATAAATTAAGTGAAAGGATAAGACAGAAGTCCAAATCCCCACAAATTTATAGCGAGTGGAGGAATGATGACATGCATCTTGAAATAGGTTGAAAAGTGAGATTTTGACAATAGGGGAGAGCTTGGCTCTCTACTATACTGAATTTACTTGCATGTTTGTAAGCAAGGATTACCTGCATTACTGTCAGTGTTCTATAAGTAAACTTTTATTGCTAATAGGGCTGTAAAATAGGCTAGTCAGTGACAAAAGTGCATATCCCTACAGGATCAGGTAATTTCCAGAGCTCAAGCATTACTGTGAAAGATATTCAGTAATCTTTTTTTGCTAATTGCAAAGTCTTAAATTTTTCCTTATGTAAATATTGGGTAATGTATTCAGTTCAGTTCAGTTCAGTCGCTCAGTCGTTTCTGACTCTTTGTGACCCCATGAATCACAGCAGGCCAGGCCTCCCTGTCCATTACTAACTCCCGGAGTTTACCCAAACCCATGTCCATCGAGTCGGTGATGCCATCTCTTCCTCTGTCGTTCCCTTCTCCTCCTGCCCCCAATCCTTCCCAGCATTAGGGTCTTTTCCAATGAGTCAACTCTTCGCATGAGGTGGCCAAAGTATTGGAGTTTCAGCTTCAATATCAGTCCTTCCAAGGAACACCCAGGACTGATCTCCTTTAGGATGGACTGGTTGGATCTCCTTGCAGTCCAAGGGACTGTCAAGAGTCTTCTCCAACACTACAGTTCAAAAGCATCAATTCTTCAGCGCTCAGCTTTCTTCACCGTCCAACTCTCACATCCATACATGACCACTGGAAAAACCATAGCCTTGACTAGACGGACCTTTGTTGGCAAAGTAATGTCTCTGCTTTTAAATGGTATTAGAAATCATATAAATAATAATTGGAAAATCTAGGATTTAAACCCCAGCCTGAAAATCTTCTGCTGTTACTCTCTAGCTTTCTTTTTTTCTTTCTCCTTTTCAAATTTCTTTAATGGGTTATGCTCAGATGCTCTCTCTATGAATTATCCATCTCTGACTGAATCCTCAAACTTAACCTGATTTCTGCCTTCATTATTTTTCTGAAAATACCTCATTTAGGTCATGAATAAACTCTGTATCCTGAAAGCCAGTCAGCTTTCACTTGATCATTATTGAATATTAAAAACCTGAGATCATATTAAGCATGCCCTCTTTTTGAAAGACTTTTAAAATTTCCCTTTCATCTTAACACTCTCTCCTAGTTTTAATCCACCTTACCTCCACTTCTTTCCAGGCTCCTTTCCCTGATATTTTCTTCTATTAATTGTTTAAATAAATGAAACTCTTCAAGGAGCTGTCCTTCCCTTAAAAGCTACAACTTCTGTGGGGGTTGTTGCATTTTTCCAATAATCATATATTTCATAGTATATCCAAAATTTGCCTCTGGCATTCTAGTTTCATGTATCCAATTTTTAAATGGGTATACCCATTGGATGTTAATTCAACAAACATCTATTGAAATTTTGCTACAATATGCCATAGACTTTAATACATGATTGGGCACTATCCAGTCATAGGATTTCTACAGGTTTTTCATTCTCAATAACTGAAATTATCTCAAGTTTGTGTTTCCTCCAGCTTCCTCTTAATGCAAATGGAATCTCTTTATCCATAGAACTTCTCAAAGCTGAAAACTCAGTCATTTTTGACCCTTCTCTCTCCCTGTACTTCTACATCATATCAAGTCCTATTCATTTATAGGATTTTATTCTACCTCATAATTTTGTCTCTCTTTTTTTTCCCTCAAAGCTTGATTTGTTGAACAACCAGACACTTGTAGAAGTTTTCCAGTTGGATTTGGCACCACTCATAATCAATTTACTTTTATTTAAGATACCAGAAATTATCCTCACTACATTCTTCCCAAATGTTAATATTAAATGAAGATAAACTTCTATTTCAGTCACATGTATGACTATGTATGTAAATTTCTATACACTTCTTAGTATATGTAGAAAGGGATCTTCAGGCCTTATTGGCTAGAGAGTAAAATCTAAGGCCACATTCCACTAAAATTCAAACTGCAACAACTTGGAGTATCCACAATCTAAATGCAAAAATTAATTCTTTATAATATCTCCTAAATGTTTCTAGAGGTTTTGAATATCTTTTCCCCTTGTGCTTAAGAATAGAAGCCAAAGGATTAATCTCCCAAATATACAAGCAGCTCATGCAGCTTATTATAAGAAAAATAAACAACTCAATCAAAAAATGGATGGAACACCTAAACAGACATTTTCCAAAGAAGACATACAGATGGCCAACAAATACATGAAAAGATGTTCAACATCCCTCATTATTAGAGAAAAGCAAATCAAAACTACAGTGAGATATCACTTCACACTAGTCAGAATCAAAAAAACCTACAAACAATAGATGCTGGAGAGGATGTGGAGAAAAGGGAACCCTCCTGCACTGTTTTGGAGAATATAAATTAATACAGCCATTATGGAGAACAGCATGGAGATTTCTTTAAAAGCTAGGAATAAAACTACCATATGAGCCAGCAATCCCATTAGTGAGGATGTGAAAACCATAATTCAAAAAGACACATGTACCCCAATATTCATAGCAGAACTATTTACAATAGTAAGGACATGGAAGCAACCTAGATTTCCATCGACAAGCGAACAGATAAAGAAGCTGTGGTACATATATACAATCGAATATGACTCAGCCATAAAAAGGAATGAATTTGAGTCAGTTATAGTGAGGTGGATGAACCTAGAGCCAGTTATACAAAGTTAAGTAAGTCAGAAAGAGAAAAACATATCACACATATGTATGGAATCTAGAAAAATGGTACAATGAACCTATTTGCAGGGAAGGAATAGAGATGCAGATGTAGAGAATGGACATGTGGCACAGCAGAGGAAGTAGAGGATGGGATACGTTGAGAAAGTAGCATTGGCATATAAATGGTATCAAGTGTAAAATAGATAGTCAGTGGGAGACAAATATATATTAATAGCACAGAGAACTCAGCTCAGTGCTCTATGATGAAACCTAGAGAGGTCACAGGGGACTGGGAGGGAGGCTCAAGAAGAGGGGATATATGTATATTTAAAACTGATTCACATTGTTGTGCCAACACAATATTGTAAAGCAATTGGCCTGCAATTAAAAAGTAAAAAAGAACAGGAGCCATTTGACCACATTTGTTCCAGTCTTTCTTAAGACATGACATGAACCATTGTCTCTTGTTTTCAACAGCTATGAGACTATTGATCTCCCTTAAGATGCTGCTGCTCCCACCATGATATTCTCCAGAGATATCACTCTACCATTACACTATTGGTTGGTAGGGAGAAGGTAATACTCTCTTTTTATTGTTTAATCCCTTATTATGCAGCAGCAGCTCAGAAACAAAGCTGTACCTTTAACAAGATCATACTGAATTTTCTTCTATAAAAGAAGCCAGTCAATGTAAAGAACTTACATTGCTACCCTATATGATTATTCTTACAGGTTACATTATGTCCTTGGATTTCTTCAGACATTCCTTGTCTACTTTTCAGTCTATTTCTAAGAGGTTTGACCCCTAGATTATACCATACACAAAGTTAATTTGATATGGTATATATCTAATATAAAAGCTAAAACTATGAAGATTTTTAAAGGAAATATATAGGCTTATTTTTGCAAACTTGTAATACTGAAAAACTTCTTAAAGAGAACATAAGCAAAATTGTTGAAAAAAAGATAAATTGAATCTTATAAAAATAAAAAATTTCCATTCATAAGAAAATAACACTGTTAAGAAAATTAAAAGCCAGTCACAGACTGGAAGAAAACACGTGTAGTATAGATATCTGGCAAGGGAATTTATTCAAAATATATCTGGAATTCCTACAACTTAATAATAAAAAGTCAAATAATTTTAGGGGGGCTATTTTTAAATGGAAAAACTCTTAAAAGACATTTCACAAGAGAAAATATATGAATAACCAATAAACACATAAAAAAACTTGCACAATATCATTAGCCACTAGAGAAATGTAAATTAAATTCACAATGAGCTAACAGTTCACATTTTAAAGTATCAGTTCAGTCGCTAAGTCGTGTCCAACTCTTTGCAACCCCATGAACCGCAGCACGCCAGGCCTTCTTGTCTATCACCAACTCCCGGAGTCCACCCAAACCCATGTCCATTGAGTCGGTGATGCCATCCAACCATCTCATCCTCTGTTGTCCCCTTCTCCTCTTGCCCTCGACATTTCCCATCATCAGGGTCTTTTCAAATGAGTCAGCTCTTCACATCAGGTAGCCAAAGTATTGGAGTTTCAGCTTCAACATCAGTCCTACCAATGAACACCCAGGACTGATCTCCTTTAGGATGGACTGATTGGATCTCCTTTCAGTCCAAGGGACTCTCAAGAGTCTTCTCCAACACCACAGTTCAAAAGCATCAATTTTTCAGTGCTCAGCTTTCTTTATAGTCCAACTCTCACATCCATACATGACTACTGGAAAAACCATAGCTTTGACTAGATGGACATTTGTTGGCAAAGTAATGTCTCTGCTTTTCAATGTACGGTCTAGGTTAGTCATAACTTTCCTTCCAAGGAGTAAGTGTCTTTTAATTTCATGGCTGCAATCACCATCTACAGTGATTTAGGAGCCCCCAAAAATAAAGTCAGCCACTGTTTCCACTGTTTCCCCATCTATTTGCCATGAAGTGATGGGACCGGATGCCATGATCTTAGTTTTCCGAATGTTGAGCTTTAAGCCAGCTTTTTCACTCTCCTCTTTCACCTTCATCAAGAGGCTCTTTACTTCTTCTTCACTTTCTGCCATAAGGGTGGTGTCATCTGCATATCTGAGGTTATTGATATTTCTTGGGCTTCCCTTGTGGCTCAACTGGTAAAGAATCTGCCTGCAATGTGGGAGACCGGGGTTTGATCCCTGGGTTGGGAAGATCCCCTGGAAAAGGGAAAGGCTACCCACTCCAGTGTTCTGTCTTGGAGAATTCTTGGATTTTAAAGTATAGCTAAAATGAAAAAGGCTAAAATTCAACTTTTGGCAAGAATGTGGAGTAACTGCAGCTCTCATACATTGCTGAGTGATAGTGTGAGATTATCAATCATTTCAGGAAAACAGAAGTATGTTATAAAGTGAAATGTACAACTACTCAAATTATCTAGCAATTTCACTCCTAGATATTTACCCAAGTAAATGAAATATACTCTAATAATAATAATGGTGCAAAATGTTTATAGTATTTTTATTCATTATAGCCCCAAATCAGAACCATCCAACATGTTCAACAGATGAATGGATTAAAAAAATTCTGGTGAATTCATAATATTGAAGTACTACTCAGAAATAAAAAGGAACACACTATTATTGGACAATAATGTGGATGAATCTCAGAAAATGTTGTGCTGAGTGAAAGAAGGCAATAACAGGAATATATATACTATTGTTATTAACTCAAGGTGGAAGGAAAATGGCAGAGTGATTGCCTGGATAGGGGATGGAGGTGCATTGACTGGAGAGAGGCATGAAGATACTTTCTAGAGTGATGGAAGTGTTCTACATCTTGACCAGGATGATGACCACAGAGATGTATAAATTTGTCAAAACCCATCAAACTATACTTAAAATCTACGTATTTCATTATGTAAATTATACCCTAAAATTATTTTCTCTTTGCAAGTTAGGAGGAGGATTATACAGAGAAGTTGCTCTAATGAACAAATGGTAAATAAAGCAGATAAGGTCCCTACTTTCAGATAGCAAGCCCGATCTCAATCAGAGTATGCATGGTATAAATCTCCCCACACCACAAGTTCCGGACACAACAACCTAACTCTTAGAGCAAATAAAATAACCCTACAGTTTAAGTTCTCTCTCCCCATTCTTTATATTCCCAATTCAAAATGAGCCATGTTACAAGATGTTTAAGAGTGGCAAGATCTGCCTTCAGAAAAAAACCGAAAGTCATTCTGTATGGCTTTGCGCTCTTCTCCAATAGGAAATACACATCTGAACGTGAAAATCCAACATCAGTACACATAGATTCTTTGGTTTTAAATAACACTATAGGTCAGGGCATCAGTCGTCCTATACACATTGAGAAATGACAAGTCCAATTCAAATTTATTTTTAGAGTCTCTCTTAAAACATGAAGTCATGTCTGCTAGACATTCCCAGAGACTTCTGTCTCAACTTCTCTTCA
Source organism: Giraffa tippelskirchi (assembly GCF_054371585.1). Taxonomy (NCBI): domain Eukaryota; kingdom Metazoa; phylum Chordata; class Mammalia; order Artiodactyla; family Giraffidae; genus Giraffa; species Giraffa tippelskirchi. Next base: position 72,217,314 of record NC_137277.1, read on the forward strand.
TTGTTAGCCACAGGTTGCCTTAGTTATTAAGATATTTCAAGTGACAATAGTACTTAAGTCTGAGCATTATTTAGAAACTGTTGCTAGCCAGCAGTCAGTGTCTGAGTCCAAGCTTAAGGACTTACTTAACACAAACTATTTGTCCTACCCGTAAAGCAAGGATACCTCTAATAGTTAAGTACTAAATGGTCCACCTAGAATATAAAAACTGCTTGGGAATACTGTGGCATTAAATCTCATCTCTGCATGGAGGGACAGCTTGTCACCAGCTGCTCTGAGCAATACCATAATCCTTAGTCTTCTGTATTTGATTTCATGCCCACTTCTCTGTTTATGTATTAAAGCATTGGCCAGTAGAATGGCTGTCCTTCTTCAACATATTAGCCAGAGCATGGCTTTAGCAATGCACTGTAAAGACTTTGTCTAAGCAATTTACCTAAGCAGATTAGTGGAGCAGTATAACCTGTTTACTCCTATTGCATAATAGTTGTTTTATAAAGAACCTCAGTTATTGTAGCTAGGACCAGTTTTAGCCTATCCCTCAGAATGAACAAAAACAACATTCACATCGCCACACACATACAAAAAAAGAAATTAAAGCAGTACAAAGAAAGGAAATATTCTCACAAAGAAGTAACAACTCTAATGAGTTATGACACTGGCTAAAGTATGCATTCAACAAATCCTATTGTCATCAGAAATCTTAGTTTTTCAGAATGAAATATATATGTATTCATGTTACTTCAAACTTTCCCACAAGCAATAGTTGTATATTTCCCGTACTTAGTTTGTTTAACTGAAGGGGCCAATGAGAGCTGTCAAGAAGTAAACTTTATCTGAAAGGTAAAGTCAAGCTTTCACATTCTTCATAGTTTTCAGTTTTTAATAAAGCAATTGTTTGGGAGTTTTCTGTTTGTTTTTTGTTTGTTTGTTTTTTCTTTTAACTTCACCCCATCAATGTTTGTCAGGAAAAAAAATGGGGGAAATGAAGAGCACATTTTGAGTTAGTGCACACTGCTAGAGAAAAGATAAATAAATGAGATTCCCTTGAAGAACATTTGGTTCTCTGCTGAGGAGTTTTCTATTTAATGGAAACTTCATTTTTAGTTTTAGCATCACAGCTCTACATCAGCTGACAAAACACAGGGAAAAAAAAGAAAAGAAATCTTTGTTTTATTTGTTCTGGCTTTTTCCTACTTATCAAACAATGATCACTCTCAGTTATCAAGGGGTTGAAGAACAATATTTTCTCATTTTAAATATTGCCTTTGGGAGATAGCATGGTGTATCTGAAAGAGTGGGTTTTGAAATGAGGACTGAGTTCTCCCTTAACCAACTCTATGTCTCTGTCCTATTCCATCACTTTTCTGGGCTTCAGACCTCTTGTTTGTTAAAATAAAGATAATGTATACCTGACAGTTGCTGTGATAAGGAGATTCAACTGAATATTTATTTGTTCTGCCTCAAATGGTAGTTAGCTTCCTGAAATTTTATTCATGGCTTTCCTGTGATTTCATTTTTTAATCTATAAATTTGTAGAATTCTTAAACCTTCAGCTCTAAAACCTTCAAATTATTATGAAGATGATCAATTTATATTGTCATTAGCATCTTTTACTAGCTAAAAGATGCTAATGAAAAATTACATTGAAGACTTACACAGATAGCTAACTAGTTGACAGAATTATTCATCCTAACCCTGAATTAAACAATATTTTATTTACAAGTTTCATGCACATGAAACTTAAGCTATAAAATTCTAGAGATGAGCCCTAAAAAAAATGAATAAAAACTACTCTTGAAGGATTTATTGAGATCAGAAAAGATCAAGAAAGGCAAAGCTAATTCTTTAAATGATTTTTTTTTGCCTTGTAATAATTATTTAAACTAAACATTGTAAATTTATGGAACTGTTCAACTTCCCTGAATGACTTCTCTAGGTTACATTGCAAGAATAAAGTTTGCTGAGCAAATACTAATTGCATCTCAGGAACACTTTATACAGTAAATTGTACTGAGTAAAATGATGAAAATAAGGAGGTTGTCTAAAAATGCATCAGATTCTACAATATCTGATGAAACAGAAATTTCTTCAATATCTTCTCACAGAAATTATGTTGTATATTTACACATAGTATTATGGGCTTCCCTTGTGGTTCAGGGGTAAAGAATCTGCCTGCAATGCAAGAGACAGGTTCAATCCCTGAGTTGGGAAGGTCCCCTGGAGAAAGAAATGGCTACCCACTCCAGTAATCTTGCCTGGGAAATCCCATGGACAGAGGAGTTTGGTGGCTATAGTCCATGGGATCACAAAGAGTCAGACATGACCGAGTGACTAAAAGACAACAAATGATGATTATGGTCCACTCTACCAAAGTCTTACAGTTACATGCATCTAAATGAAGACACTTTGGCCCACCTCTGCTTGTCTTTTTGGACTTCCTTGATGACACAGTGGTAAAGAGTCTGCCTGCCAATGCGGAAGACTCAGGTTTGATCCCTTGGTCAGGAAGATCCTCTGGAGAAGGAAATGGCAACCCACTCCAGTATACTTGCCTGGAAAATTCCATGGACCAAGTAATATGGGAGGTTACAGTCCATGAGGTCACAAAGAGTCAGACACAACTTAACAACTAAACAACTGAGTTTCCATCTGGGATAAGAAATAAAGAGAAAGAAAGTGTGACTATGCTTCTTCATTTCACACATGCATGTAAATACTCAGGAGGAGTATGCAGAAGGTTTAAAGGCTATGCTCAACACTGATATTTGAAAAAGCATACCTAATATTAAATTTGAAAAGGTTTCTATTGTTAAAAATTTTAGTGATAATATTTAATTTTCTTTTGAGATTGCAAATGACATTAAAGGAACAGAGTGTGGGGTTTTAGTGTGAGAATATTGAACTAATTGAATACTTGAATCATTATTTCTTTTTTCTAATGAACAGTTCAGGAACATAATACATGAAGTGACAAAGGACCACGTTTTAGTGTTCTAAAACAGAAAAGCCCTATTCACAAATACTCAACGCACATAATTTATGCATGTGCTTAGCTGCTCAGTCTTGTCCAACTCTTCGAAACCCCATGGTCTGTAGCCCCCACCAGGTTTCTCTGTCCATGGGGGTTCTCTAGGCAAGAATACTGGAGTGAGTTGCCATGCCCTCTTCCAGGGAATCTTCCCAAATCCAGGGATCGAACCTAGGTCTCCTGCATTGCAGGTAGATTCTTTACCATCTGAGCCACCAGGGAAGCCCAAAAATACTGGAGTGGGTAGCCGATCCCTTCTCTGGGGAATTTCCTAGCCCAAGAATTGAACCAGGGTCTCCGGTATTGCAGGCAGATTCTTTACCAGCTGAGCTACCTGCGAAGCCCCAATTAATGGCATAAGACATTATTATTCAGCATAGAATATACCTAGTCCCTTTAAAAATAAGCATAAATATATATTCTGTTGAATAGACAAAATACACACTTAAAAGTAGTAGTAGTACAGCATTGAGAATAAATATGGTCATAGGGCATTTTAATCACATCATTCTGCTTACTTTGGAACATCAACTTATGAAATGTTTGGCAGAATATGCTAAAATTGCTAATGAAAAATTATAGAAATTTTTTAAAAAACTAAATATTTGAGTATCTGGTACACAGGGTAATTGGAATAATTATCATCAATTCTATAAAATGAACTGTACCTGTATTGACTTTGTCAACTCTGTATAGATTGTGAGACAATTTACCCCAGGCCCTAGATTGTTTTATGCCATAATAATGGCAAAAACTAATTCCCAAGCTCCAGGCTCCATTGTGGAAATGTCACCTCAAGCTGGTTTGGTTAATGATTTCAATTAGGTTTATTACAAAATAAAGATAAATCCACATTGACTGAAGCGACTTAGCAGCAGCAGCACATTGATTTGGATTTTTGTAGGGTGAACTAGATGCACTGAGTATGTTTTTATTCTTTAGAAGCAGGTTGAATGCATATAAAAACCTACTTTATGGTATTATGCTTGCCTGGCCTTTAGTTGGTAAAGAGCATCAGTTGAGTAATATCTGGGAGGATTTATGTGTGAAAAGCAAAACTTTAAACTTTGTTTAAACTTTGTCTTTGTTTTAGCTTAGTAATTAAAATTTAAAATCTTCAACCCAAGTGTCTTCTAATCCTTCATGTCAATGCAAAATAAAAATATTAAATCTATTTAAAATAAGAATGACAAGTTTTACTTGCCCATCTTTAAAGTTAAATAGAGCTGATCTTCATCAGTTCAAACTCCTGATAGGTCAGACTTAAATGCTATTATGGATTTAATTGTGTCCCCCTCCAAGATTGTTATGTTGAACTTCAAATCTCCTGAACCTCAGAATTCAGCTTTATCTGGATATAAGGTCATTGCAGATGTAATTAGTTAAGATAAGGTCATACTTGAGCAGCATGGATCCCTAATCTTACTAGTGTTCTTATTAAAAGGAGAACTGCAGGCACAGCTATGCACACAAAGTGATCACCATGTGAAAATGAAAGCAGAAACTATGGGGATACCAAGGAACACCAGAGATTGTATCCCTGGCAAACAACCAGAGCTAAGAGACAGAGGTATGGAACAATTTTCTCCCTCACAACACTTCAAAGGAACTGACTCTGTTGCTTTCTTAACCTTGGACTTCTAGCTCTTGATCTGTGAGAAAATAAATTTCTGTTGTTTAAGTCACCAATCCAAAGTACTTTATTACAATAACCCTAACAGACTAATCCAAATGCTTAACTTGCAAATCACTTTTAAGTATTTAAGCAAATTTGTAGATCTAATAATCAAACATGAGTGCAAATAGCTTTCTTTTCCTTAGGACAAATAAAATTCTCTTATACATTTCAAATTAAAATTTTAACAAAGCTAATATATCTATGTTTCTTATCTGTCATATTCCTTTAAATGTTTTCTATATCTTAATCAATGTATGTTCTTATTATCATCAGTTCAGTTCAGTTCAGCCACTCAGTCGTGTCTGACTCTTTGTGACCCCATGAATTGCAGCACACTAGGCCTCCCTGTCCATCACCAACTCCCAGAGTTTACCCAAACCCATGTCCATCGAGTCGGTGATGCCATCTCTTCCTCTGTCGTTCCCTTCTCCTCCTGCCCCCAATCCTTCCCAGCATTAGGGTCTTTTCCAATGAGTCAACTCTTCGCATGAGGTGGCCAAAGTATTGGAGTTTCCGCTTCAACTTCAGTCCTTCCAATGAACACCCAGGACTGATCTCATTTAGGATGGACTGGTTGGATCTTCTTGAAGTCCAAGAGACTCTCAAGAGTCTTCTCCAACACCACAGTTCAAAAGCATCAATAATTTTTAAATTAGATACCAAAATATTAATTTTATGGGGTTCTTTCACTGCATCAAAAATTTACCTATTTTTTCCTAAGTTTCAGTGTTTAGCTTATCTGGCCAAAGCAAGCATATATAATCATCACAAATGGGCCAAGTTTATCATAACCTTTTTATAAAATTGAACTGTCTGGTTTGAATTCATGAGGTCATATAACCCTCTGACACAGGATTGTGAATAAATGTTTTACTGCTCTTTGCATTCTGAATCTTTATTTATTCCTCAGTCACAATTCTATTCTTCAGCCTTTTCCCACTACTCTATAATCACTTTAATGGCAAAGGAGTCCTATTTGCTAAGGCAGTGTTTGGCAAGGATCAGCTTATTATCACGCAGGTTTGAGAGGATACCTTCACTCAAACTTTGATGAGGAGACCTTCACTCTATCTGTCTCAGCCCCAGACAGTCGAACAGCTACTCCGTCTGTCAACTAAATCCTGACCATTGAGTGAGGCTGACTCTACCAAGGAATTGCATAGTCACAAGAGTGACTAAAGCTCAACTTCTCCCTTCCCAAAGATCCTAAGTCATACTTGGGTTCCTTTTCAATTCTAAAGCAATAATAATTAGAAAACAGAGACAATATCTGTGACAGGAGAATGATCAAGGAGGAGAGGAAGATGAACTGATATATAAAAGATAAAAACATAGGGAACCAATTCTGTAGGGACTTGTAAGCCAGTAAGATATGGACAGAGGCATGAAATAGTCTGACTGAAAGTTTTAAAAGATCATGCTTCTGCCTTATTGCTCTGAAAAGTCACAATCAGACAGTGAGTCTTCACCTTTTCTCAATCCTAGTTTCTCACTAATGAGATTTCTTTCCAGTAAGGAGAGAAGGTGGAAAATGTGGATTTAATTACTTAATTTATTAACATCATTCTCACTAAAGTCAGAGAGAAAGTAGGGAGTACCCGAAGTTCCCTAGAGCACTTCAGCTTTAACTCTATCTGTTCAGACTCCCACTATGCTTGTGGCTACATTCACTCTTAGCTAGAAGCCAAATCCTTCTTTCTTCTTACTTTGCAACTCTGCCTCAAACACGTCTCTTCATCTTCTCAGTATCTAATTTACTTGCCCATTGTTGTTGTTTAGTTGCTAAGTCTTGTCCATCACTTCTGCAAGCCCATGGACTGTATCATGCTAGCTTCCCCTGTCCATGGGATTTCCCAGGCAATAATACTGGAGTGGGTTGCTATTTCCTTCTCCAGGGGATCTTCCCAATAGAGGGATTGAACCCCTGTCTCCTGAATGTGTCTCCTGATTTGCAGACCAGTTCATTAGGACTGGATTTACTTGCATAGTTTTCTCTAAATGTGCTGATTCTGCTACTTTGATTTCATCTGGCTAATTTTAATGCATTCGTTTTCCTACCTATATATTCACAATTCAATTAGTACCTATAAATACTACTGTGGCAAGCTGATATATCCACCTTTTGCAAGAAATTTTGTAACAAAAACTAGCTCCTTTCAACCTTATGCTGTACTTAGTCGTCAATCATGTCCACTTCTTTGCAACCCTTTGGACTGCAGGGCTCTGTCTGTGGGATTTTCCAGGCAAGAATATTGGAATGGGTTGCCATTTCCTTCTCCAAGGGATCTTCTCAACCCAGGAATCAAATCCGTGTCTCCTGTATCTCCTGCATTGCAAGCAGATTCTTTACCCGCTGAACCATCAGGGAAGCTCTTTCAACCTTATACTGGCAACCAAATAGAAATATTTGAATAAAGTTATTGCTTCAAATTTAATTAAGATGATCACAGATATAAAGCAACATTTTGTAAAATGGGTTTGTTTGTATTGTTTAAAGAAGAGGACTGTTACACATGACTATTGCCTGAGGAGTTTATTTCTGGTAATGAACATGGGAAAATATACATCATAATATAGATTTTTAAAATTATGAACATAACTGTATGTGCCAGACCCTGCCCCAGAGCATTTACAGATCCCTTATGTGACCCTGCAACTTAGTGAAGAAAATAGAAGGGCAAAGACAAAATTAAAATGCATAAAACTAGGAGATGTGTACAGCTAGTTTATTTTGAAGACAGATAAGGCAGAGGCAAACAGGAAAAGCAAAATTGAGAATGCTATACTGGGTTGATCCCCGCCCCTAGCAGGTAGCGGCCTCAGGACCACGTTTTCCGAGGAGCATTTAGAAGAGCTCAGAGAATCTTCCACACTAAAATAGAAACGCATTCTGCGAGCAATTCCCATCCGGTATTGGTTGGCCCCTTCACGTTACTGCGCGATTGCACATGTGCAGTATGTGCACGCACACACGCCAGCGCACACTCACACAGCACGCACGCGTTCTTAAAGGAGCCTACACGTGTGGCAAAAGGGGGAACTCGGTTTTGCAGGCCACAACCTGAGAGGCGCCGTGGGACAGAAAGTAAAAGATTTAAAGAACAGAAAGTGAGGGCTTCATTGGTGGCTCAGTGGTAAAGAATCTGCCCACTCCGGTACTCGTGCCTGGAAAATCCCATGGATGGAGGAGCCTGATGGGCTGCAGTCCATGGGGTCGCTAGGAGTCAGAGACGACAGAGCGACTTCACTTTCACTTTTTACTTTCAGGCATTGGAGAAGGAAATGGTAACCCACTCCTGTGTTCTTGCCTGGAGAACCCCAGGGACGGCGGAGCCTGGTGGGCTGCCATCTTTGGGGTCGCGCAGAGTCGGACACGACTGAAGCGACTTAGCAGCAGCAACAACGCAGGAAACCTTGATTCAGTCCCTGGGTCAGAAAGCTTCTCTGAAGAAGGAAATGGCAACTGGCTCCAGTATTTTTGTCTGGGAAATCCCATGGAAAGAGGAGTTTGCCGGGCTATAGTGAATGGAGTCACAAAAGAGTCAGACACAACTTAGCTAAAAAACAACAACTGCAGAATGAACTGTGGAATCCTGCAAGCGGCTAACTGTCCAAGGTGAGGCTAGAATCAGATCGGAGGCTGGAAGGGATACAGGAAAACCTAGAAGTGTCTGAGGTACTCTTTTATTTAACAATCATGTATTTGAAATGTTCCCCAAAGCTTGTGTTACTGGTTTAACTGACCCTCTCACTGACCTCTCACCCTAACAATTATTATCTGTCTTAAGGTTAACTTGTTTCAACTGACATCTTAGAAACATTATTCAGTAACAGTTTTCAGCATGCAGAAGTTTGATGACAAGGAAACTGAAGAGATTAAAGTAGTGGAAGAAAAGAGTACAGATCAGAGATCTTCTTTAGGATAAGATTGATAAACTGGAGAACATAAGAAAGAAACAGCATATCCTTGGACAGTGTTTCTTAAATACTTTTTACTATAACCCACATGAGGAAATAGATTCCATGCCAGGAAGACCCTTCCTCCCTTCCTCCTGCCTTCCCATACACAAACATATATTTTAATGATGCAAAATTTTTACAAGATAATAGATATCTTGACTATGTGCAATGCTAATATTTTTTATATTTTATTGTTTCTATTTTTAAATATTGGCAGCAGAATTTGATATTATCACAGTTAGAAAATACTTGATTTAGGGTTACTCCCAGCTTTCTAGCTTGGCAACAGAGAGAAATTGATGGATAGATCATCAAGATGAGGAATATAGGAAAAGGAAAGAGGAGAAAGTTGTGAAAAGTTCAGCTTATATTCAGAATATGTTAAGGGCTTTCACACATAATGCTTCGTTTAATCTCGATAACCACCTTTATAAATAGGAAGTCATTGTTTCAACTTTAAAGATGAAGATATTAAGGCTCAAAAATATGGTACGTTTCAAAATTGTACAGGCAGATAATGGAGAAAGATTTTGAAACTTTAAAATTACATATTTTACATTACATTAATTAATATGAACCTTGCTTTACATGGGCTTCCCTGGTGGCTCAGATGGTAAAGAATCTGCCTGCAATGCAGGAGACCCAGGTTCTGTCCTTGGCTGGGGAAGATCTCCTGGAGAAAGGAGTGGCTACCCACTTCAGTATTCTTGCCTGGAGAATTCCATGGACAGAGGAGCCTGGCGGGCTACATTCCATGGGGTCACCAAGAGTCTGACGTGAATGAACAACTCACACTTTGACCTTAACTTTGTCAAAAGCTAAAAATACAGATAAATAGTGCTATTAAATTTCTGGCTGACCCTGTATTCTACTGGGAATTTCATTTTGTTAATTTATTTTTATGAAATAGATTATTTTCTATTCTTTATTTATGTAACAATCACTCTTCATAAGGGAAAAAAACAAGCCAAATTATAATTCTGTTTGTTCAGTGGATGAGGGGGAATAAGAGATCTGAATTTTTTTCCTCTGCATTATTCATTTTCATAGAATTTTTAAACTGAAAGAAACTACAGAAATCATCTACTGGAAACATCCAATTCCTTTCCTTAAGACATGAAAAAACTGATTTCATCTACTTATTGGCAGAACTGGGTGTGTAGGAAACCCTTGTAAATCATGTGTTCTGCTTTGTAAAATTTGTAAGTATTATTCAACTTCCCTCTCTGCTCCCCTCTGCAAGCATTCTGATTGTTCTTTCCACAAAAATCATTTCCCAAGTGTTCAGATAACAAAATAGAACACAAAGAAAGATTCAGGCACAAGGAGGAGGAAAGGGTGGAGTTGTTCACATCCTCCTTCTTTCTCCAGTAGGTTAAAAGCAGACTGAACACGTGTAGAAGCCACACTATTTTATCTCCAGGTCCTACAGAAATTAAAAAAATATTTCTGTCTTTTCACATTGGTGGTTGACAGCTGACCTCAAAGATTCATTTTTTCCTTCACTTTTCTGTTTTCCTTCCCAATCTATTAAATAGCCTTACACATACCACTACATCTTCATACTTTGCCTCCATTTGGATGGCCTTTATGGACAGAGGACCTACCCTTTCTTTCCATATGTCCTAAAAGGATGAAAACCTCCAGGGAGAGAGTCACATAGAGGGATTCAGCATAGGCCCTACAGAATTGTTTGTGCTTTAAATCCCAAAGATGAGCAACTCTTTTTCAGTTTGTGCTGTAAGTGGAGCTAAGTTATTTGGGGCATAAAAATTGTCCTAATAGGCCAATATGTCCTAGGCATTTAGTAAAAGTTTGTATATGTAAGATGTGTTAAAATGATTGGAGAATTCTGATATTGGTGCTCACCTAATTCAACTGATTAATAGCGATTAATTGTGGTTCTCTAGAGAAATAGCATCAGTAGAATGGAGAGAAAGAGAAAGTGACTGAACAAGAGAGAGACTGATTTTTTTTAAGGAATTGGCTCACTTGAATTGTGAAAGCTGTCAAGTCCTAAATCTATAAGTCAGGCCAGCAGAGTGGAAACTCGGTTAAGAGTTGATGTTGTAATCTTGAATCTGAATTTCACAGTTCAGCAGACTGGAAACTTAAGTAGGGTTTCTATGTTGGTGTCTGGAGAATTCCTTCTTCTTCAAGAAACTTCAGCCTTTGCTCTTAAGATATCAACTAATTGAAAGAGGCCCAACTCATATCTGCTTTACTCAAAGCCTATTGATTTAAATGTTAATCACATCTGAAAAATACCTTCATAGCAACATCTAGACTGGTGTTTGACCAAGCGACTAAGTACCATATCTTAGCAAGGTTAACACATAAGATTATTCATCATACCAGTTAACCATAACTTTGCTTTTCACAGGAAAACTAATTATTTAAAATTGTAATATAATAGAATTACATAAATTTTAAAAAAATATCAAACACTGAGTAACATACACAACCATGTTAACTGTTTTAATTTATCTGAATGGCTAATTTTGGCAATATGTACCTAATTTTTAACAATAATCACTTAATTTTATTTTAAAAAAAAGAATGACCTGTAAAAGTTTTTGGTTTGGAATTTGGTGTGTGTGGCTGTGTGTGTGAAAGAGAGAGAGAGAATACTATTACCTGGCAAAAACTAAAATTTTATCTGACAGAAAGCTAAAAATTATTCTGCACTAGCAATCAATCCAACTTATCATTTATATATCTTGAAACTAAATCAAATGTATATAGAGAAGCCAAAAAATTTAAAGATTTAAACCCAGTATCTATATATTCCCTTTGTCATGTGCTTTAAGTTACACTAAATAAACTAATTCTGGAAGAGAAAATAAAACTATTCCATAAGACTGTCTACTAGCATTTGGTTGTCTAGGAAACAAGCAACAGCATTTTTCACCTAAATATATTTTGCAAAACCTTTTCCCCTTTCCCAGAGGAGAGAAGCAGGTATTTAAAAAAAAAATAGAATTTATGACTAATTTCCATGACATTTTCATGGTTACACTAGTTTGTGTGAGGGATCCTATGACTTATTTCTTTTTAGTATTTAACAATAGCAGTGATCTCCTTCCCACTCAACTTTGACCTCTCTAACTTGTACATTCCCTCTGTGAGTCTCAGCCCAGGTTCACATGTAGAATCAGGAGAAATTTGAGACTTTTTTCAGGTCAGCACTATAACTAATGAAGCTGTTCATCATTCAGCACAGAATATATAGAAAGTGGCTATACTTCTTTTTGTTCATCAACTTTTTCTTTTCCCCCTTTTATATGAAACATTTCAAACATTTAGAAATAGTTTGTACCCAACACCTAGATTTTACAAATGTTAATTTTTTAACAGTTTCAGAAACTTTTGCAAAGAAATGAAAACTGGCAACTACAGAGAAAGCTTCTTTCACCACTTCCTGAGTTTTTTAACCTGAAGTATTCTCCCCCTTCTGCTTGCTTTCCTCCCTTTCCAAAAATAATCAACATATGGATAGATAGGGCAGCCTTCCTATCTTGGCTTTTTTTTACTTTTTCCACATATGAATAGACACATTAAAATTACAGGTATTATTTTGCACTATTATTTTACTGTATTTTCAGTTTTGTATAATGTATATTTGCAGCTAGGTTTATAATTTAACCCTATGCTTCCAAAATGTATCCAAATTGAGCCATATTTTAACTGCTAGGATACTATTCTATTAAAAGATACCACTCTTGAGGTCTTTTATATGAATAGGGCTTCCCTGATGGCTCAGTTGATAAAAAGTCTACCTGCAATGTGAGAGACCTAGACTTGATCCCTGGGTCCGGAAGATCTGCTGGAGAAGGGAATGACTACCCATTTCAATATTCTTGCCTAGAGAGTTCCATAGACAGAGGACACTGGCGAGCTATAGTCCATGGGGTCACAAAGAGTCGATGATTCCTCCTGGGAAGGAAATTTGTGACAAACATAGAGAGCATATTAAAAAGCAGAGACATTTCTTTGCCAACAAAAGTTCGTCTAGTCAAAGCTATGGTTTTTCCACTAGTCATGTATGGATGTGAGAGTTCGACCATAAAGAAGGCTGAGGGTCGAAGAATTGCTGCTTTTGAACTGTAGTGTTGGAGAAGATTCTTGAGAGTCCTTTGGCCTGTAAGGAGATCAAACCAGTCAATCCTAAAGGAAATCAGTCCTGAATATTCATTGGAAGGACTAACGCTGAAGCTCCAATACTTTGGCCACCTGATGCGAAGAGCTGACTCACTAGAAAAGACCCTGATGCTGAGAAAGATTGAAGGCAGGAGGAGAAGGGAGTGACAGAGAACAAGATGGTTGGATGGCATCATTGACTTAACGGACATGAGTTTGAGCAAACTCCAGGAGATGGTGAAGGACAGGGAAACCTGATGTGTTGCAGTCCATGGGGTCACAAGGAGTCGGACACAGCTGAGCAACTGAACAACAACAATATGCATAAGCCTTTTTCTGGGATCTTTATTTCTTTCCATTGATTGTTTTGTCTAGCCCCATGAATAGTGAAATAAAACCAACACAACATTGTAAACCAATTATCCTTCAATTAAAAATTGTCCTCCAATTAAAAATACTCTACCATCTTGTTCTGATCACAATTAAAAACGAAAAAGCATTTAATAGTAAAATGGAGTAATACTTATAATTTTATGATTAGTCTTCATATCTGCAAAGAATTTCCTCTTGTTTCTTCTTCATTTTTTTAATTTTTGCATTCTGTTCTTCTGTGTTCCCTATCTTACTTTTTAAAATGCATAGTTTGATGTTTCCTTCAGTGGTTCTGAGTAAGAATCTTCTTAGTCCTCATTTTTCTGAGTGATTTTATTTTGTTCCTACTCTCCAACATGTTTTTTTGGTCCTGGGTACTAGAAATTGATTCTAAGCCTCACAGTTAAGGAAAAAATACTTATGCAGCTCAAATCTAAGTGCACAAAATTTCTAGCTATTTATACCCACCCATGAAAGATTGCCAAAAGGCAATTTTCCTGCAAAACCAATACTACCACACCCACTCCTCATTCACTATAAAAGGAAATCTAGGAAAATGGAAGGTGAATTTTTGTGGGATGCCCAATTCATGAAGAAGGTTTTTATTTCTCCTTATGTGGAAGAAATGTGCTATTCTCTTTCTGAAACCAAGAATGGGAGAAACAAAGAAAATTACTAAGACAATCTGGGGTTATCCAAACCACTAATTTTCCTCTGTCAGGTAATCATAAGTATCTCTATGCCGGAGTCCAGCTCCAGCAGGTCCAGGGGTTTCCTCAGGATGGACGGCGTCGGCGATGCGAATGAGAAGACACAGCGAGTCTCGGTGTTTCCAAGTGTCTCCCAACTTGATTGTTTTTAAGACAGCTCCTATATTTTTAGTGGTATATAGAAACAAATGTAAAGTATAGAGTCATACCAATTCAGCTTAGTGGGCATACCAATTTAACTTAATGAGCATATGAATTCAGCTTAATGGGCCTATCAATTCAGCTTAATAGGCCAGCAGTTTTGACCTTCATTGAAACCGTTTGCATCTTTTTAGTTACCAAAAGCCTCATTTTGTTTACATCATGTTCTGGCCTAGTGGCCTGCTAACACCTTGTGACTCTCTATTGATAAAGGCTGATCAATCAGAATACTTTTGTATAGGGCACATCAGGAAAGAATTCATCAACAGGAAGTTTCAAGGTAAAACCTGTTTTGGGTAATTTACTCTATGCCTTGAGCTTAACAGAAAAGAATGTAGTTCCATAAAGTCATAGAAGAGCAAGCTGAAGGTCAGCTCTAAGTAAGAATCATCAGTTAAATCAACAATTGTCTTACTATAAATTTTTAACTATTATGTTTTCATTATATAGGCTAAATACGTTAAGAGTAAAAACATAGTGAGTAAATATAGACTAAGTAACAGTTTAATAAAGCAATATTTCTTATATTTCCTAACAAGCCTTTTTTCCTGCGAAGGGTTTTGTGCCCATAGGGGCTTTCTGTGCAGAGGCTCTCAATGCTGTTTTATTATTAAGGAGCAGTCATGTATATTAGCTCTAAAGGCAAAGGCTTATTTATTAAACAAACTAATATGTTAGCAAAAGGAATTTGGATCAGCATACTCTATATCCCAGATAATTTTATTTAGGGTGCTACCATTCAGGGGCCTTGTTGATTTGAGGTTTCAGAATGATCTATTTTAGAAGGAAATCGGGAAAGGCCTTTTGCTTAAGTCATAGAAAATAAGAAGAGGTTTTTTATAGTAAACATCAGAAAGACAGATATCTTTAAGGTGAGCGCTGAGGCAGCCTTCCGAGAATCCCTGAGGCCTGAGAAGCCGTGCTCGATCATTCCTCTTTCCCATGACTCTGTCATGGGTGGGATCTCGTGGGCTGGCTCCCGGCATCTCTATATAATTTTATCCAAATCATTCATTTGGTGAGAGAGCCTAGAGTTGCTTATATATGGAAACAGGGACAAGAAAAATACTAAGAGATGTCAATCAAGCAGATAACACTTCTACTATTTGGCTTTACAGGGAGTGAGTGAGATTCTCAGAATTTTCTTAAGCCCTTAGCTGCCTTATCAGTATATATGAACTGTATGTGAACCTTATGAACTATAAGCAAGAGCTAAAGAGTGGGATAAAAGAGAACCAAAGCCAGATTCCCACATCAGGACTCTTGGGAGAGCCAATTAATGGTTCATTTATACAGTTGCAACTACAGAAACTAGAAGGTCATCAGTCTCAGCCAAGATGTACAAAGGAGGATCTCCAGAATCCAATCAGGGCAATTATTAAAAATTAAATTATAATATCCTAATGAGCTGTTGCTGCTCTATAAACCAATAAACCTAAATCATGTTTTGAGAAGGTATAAAATTACAAATTCTATTTTTGTTTCTACTAGAGTTCCAGTAGAAACATATGTCTCCTATAAGAAGTCAATGTCAAAGTCTGGCTTTGGGTTGGGTTTTCAGTTTCTCTAGAGTAACTTGGTTTTTCTTCTTACCCATAATTCAAAACTTAAAAAAAAATGGTATTCTTTACTATTTCCTTAGATGGGTAACAAAGCTTAAAGAGACCCTTTTCACATAAAGTACACCTTAACAAATTCTGTCTTTGTTGAAGTTCTATCCCCACATTCCCACTTAGACACTAAAATTCCAGTCTTCAGTCTTTTAGACCCACATACTATTTCAAACTTACTACCATATATATTCCCATAACTTCACCTCCTTTATATGGCACAGATTTAAAATTTCTCCTCATTTCTACAACTTGAGTAATCTGTTTCTATGAATTAGTTATATATTGATAAAAGTTTTTTTTTCAGTAGTGTCAGATCAAAATGCTAAATATCCAAGTATGACTTTTATCAGTTAATTCCCTGTATTCTCTTTATATAGTGTAAAACCAATATACTTAAATGACTTAATATCCACATATTTAACTTTTTGTTGATGATCTGAAATGACATTTTAAACATGCTTTCAAATGTCAGGTTCTGCTATGGTCTGAATATTTGCGTCCCTCCAGAATTCATATGCTAAAATTCTGATACCCAATGTGATGATAGTAAGAGGTGGGTTTGGGGAGATACCTAGGTGCTGAGGATAGAGCCCTCATTAATGGAATTAGTGCTCTTATTAAAGAAACCCCATCTCTTATTAAAGAGCTCTCTTGCCCCCTACCACCATGGGGGATACAATGAGAAGTCTGTGACCCTGAAGAGGCCCTCACCTGACCATGCTGGTACCCTTACCTTGGATTTCAGCCTCCAGAACTGTAAGATATAAATTTCTATTGTTTATAAGCCTCCAGTCTATGGCATTTTGTTATAGCAGCCCAAACTAACCAAGACAGCCTCTGTAGCCAATCTTATTAAATGTCTACGATGCAAAATCCCATTTTGGTGTTAAATGAATTTGTTAAAAAATGTTTTTAAATATCACTTGTAATCTTGTAAACACACACATGCATGCACGCACATGCACACACTCACATACACATGCTAAATTATAATTTCAGGTACACCTTGGTTGTCTCCATGATTGGATTCCTGTTCTCTTGATTTCACTGACTTTCTGAAAATATCAATAGTAGCTAAAGCCATGATCTGAATAAGCAGGTTTCAACTCCTGTTATTTCATCACTGGACTCATCCCAAATTGAGTTTGGTGAGGATCATTCTGAAATCAACACAGAAAGTCACAGAAGAACAAATTGAGGTCATCTGACTCATTCCACTTGTGACTTAAAGTGCATTTGAAACTACGTCTCCAGAGGGGAAATTTGGTTATAAAGTACTGCAAATCAACTAATGTCACTTGCTTCAGTTTCTTTTAAGATTTGAATCAGAAGGGAGACAAGGTCGAGAAAGAAGAGAAAGAGAAATGAGTATTTTTAAACAGAACATTTCCAAATTGCTGAAAATAATTGTTTTATATCATATGTTTGCAAATAATTTCATGTGCTATACAGTAGGTCCTTGTTGGTGATCCATTTTAAATATAGCAAAGTGTACATGTCCATCTCAAACTCCCTAACGTGGAACTTTACTCACAGCTATGTGGCAGACTGCATGGCAGGGGAATTTAGGAGAGAATGGATAGATGTATATGTATGGTAGAGTGCCTTTGGTGTTTACCTGAAACTATCAGATTTTTAATCAGCTATACTCAATACAAAATAATTTTTTTAAAAAAAAGAAATAATTTCAAAGGAGAAGATCATATGATCCATCAGCCTTACTCAGCCATCTTTTAAAAATATTTTAAATCATATTCTAAAATAAAAAGCAATATTTTATTTATTAAAATCTTTTTCTGATATTCCATTTCTGACTTCAAAATACTTCATGACCTCAGAAGTCTAAAACTAAAGTATTAAATACTCAAATTTATCTGTCTTCCTTCTCTAGATAAAACCTCATGTTCTTAAGTTTTAGACAATTGTGTTATTGGAAAACTGGTTTTAGATATATCTGCTGCTGCTGCTGTTGCTGCTAAGTCACTTCAGTCGTGTCCGACTCTGTGCGACCCCATAGATGGCAGCCCACCAGGCTCCGCCATCCCTGGGATTCTCCAGGCAAGAACACTGGAGTGGGTTGCCATTTCCTTTTCCAATGCATGAAAGTGAAAAGTGAAAATGAAGTCGCTCAGTCGTGTCCGACTCTTAGCGACCCCATGGACTGAAACCTACCAGGCTCCTCTGTCCATGGGATTTTCCAGGCAAGAATACTAGAGTGGGTTGCCATTGCCTTCTCTGATTAGATATATATCTATATTATCAAAAATATTATTGTGAAAAATAAAATATTTAATTAATCTCTGATATAACTTGTCTGTTAACATCATATATTTCCAAAAATATGGTTAACAGGTACTATCAAATATTTCTACTTCAGATTCAGGAGACTGTTGATATCAGTTCTTTGCTTCATATGAGTTACTTGGGAGCATAGAAGACAACCCAGAGAGGAACAGAGCATGTTCTCTATGTTTGCTGCACACAAAATCACTAGTGTTAAGGAGGAGAGATAAGCTTTAGTTATTGAATTTGCTTCCACTAAAAACATTAATAGGATAATCAATTCTATTTGTCCATTCTAGTCTTTATTTAAACTCTTTTCCTCATGCTTCCTTTTCTCATCTTTAACCCTGTTGTCTCTTACATATATGATGAGTATTTCATTTCCTTCCTTTTTATCCTCTATATCTCTTCCTATTCAATCAAATATTTTGAAGGCTAAAGACCAATGCATCGTGATGTTGCACAACAATCTCTTTCCAACAGACTCCTCTTCTTTTAAAGAAAAGCACTTCCATTGAATGACTGATAGTGGATATGCAAATGCCACTCCAGCTATGATTGGGGTGAAGCTGAATAAATTATTGCTCACTTACAATGTTATGTGCATTACTTTTTAATGAAACTAAATTTTATAGGTTCCTAAAAATAAGGTCTTTCGAGAATGGTCAAACTATTTCACAATTTTGTAATGTATTCCCCTGAGAAGATCATAGGTGTGCATTAACAACACATACATCTTAGCTTCACTATGATATTCTCTGAAAAGACATTTTAAATGTTTTTTATTGATGGACTAATAAGTACCAATATGTAATCTTGGGAGAAGATATCAACCAGGTATGGGAATTGACATGCTTTTCTAGAGAAGTTCCACCAATGACAATTAGGCCATTTATTAAATACTCACCATATTTGATGCTCTCAGCTAAACACATCACACACATTACTGCACTTCATTATTCCAACCAGTCTTATAATTCTGAGTGTTTTTAATAAAATTTAGTAGATGAAGAAACAGAGCCATAGATCAGCTAGGTAATTTTTCCATGATCATATTAGCAATAAATGAGGATTCAAACACAGGTCTGTCTGTCTCCAAATACCAGTCATTGTCTTGACTACCAGGCAACCCGCCTATCAACTATGGGGACCTAAATCCATTATATAAAAGGAGAAGGAAAAAGAAGATATAGGAATCTACATCATGGAAAACTTGAAAAATAAGTCAAAAGTCCCAAGAATGCTGTAAAAATAATATCATTAAATTCTTGGCCAATGGCTAAAATAATTTGTACATAAAAGTAAAACATGAATAAAAATTAGAATTGTTCATGGAAATGTACTGCTTTTATTTATTTAGGTTTTCAGGACAAAAAATGATCATATTTCTCCTTTTCTAATTTAAAAGCAACATTTACTCTCATATTAAAGTAGAAAATTTGGAAGGTTTACTGAATGTTCAGGACTTTAAACTCTTGTAAGTAACAGGCTGCTGTTCATTCTTTGCACAAGATTTCACAATTAGTTAAGAGTTTTATATGTAACTGTTAAATCTTTAATTGTCAAGTACATAGAACTGCTGATCAAATGTTACAGTTAATTTTATATCGTTCTATATTTTAATGTGCTTTTTAAGAAAAGTAATAAAGCAAAAACTTTACTAAAACATAGTTGCAAAATGGGCGGGTGTTACTAACATATCTAAAGAGGACTGATTTATTATCATGTAAAATACACAAACTAATGAGAAGGAACATTTCCTATATATATTTATTTAACCAGAACCTAAGGGAGTCCTTATTTGTATTTTATTGAGATTGAAAGCATCCAGGGAACCTCAGAGTAACAATAGAAAGAATGGGACTCTTCCTTTAAAGATAATTTTCTCCCACCAGGAAATTAAATGTTTCTCCTGGCAGCAAGTAAAGTACACAGAGGAATGTAGACTCACACGTATACCTCTTCAAAGTTAATCAGAAAACGGGGTTACCCAAGGTTCAGACTAAAGGGAGGGGGACCATTTTTACCCCTAGATATTATTTGAGCATTTAAGCCAATTTAGAAATATTAGCAAAAACATTTGTTCTTCTAGCAAGTTTTATGAAAGAATTAAATGCAATAAACTGTAACACCTTTATATGACTAAAGGAAAGGAAAGCATCTGCCTTGAAAGATGATCCCAGTTATATTTTGTATATTCAAAGCTGTAGTATATGGAGAGATATATTTGACCCACAGTCCATCAAAATATATGTAATAAAGAATCATCTAAAAGTGCTCATCTAGGCAAACACAGTTTTATTCAGAGGAATGATCAATAAATTTTGAATCAGAATCAGTGAATGAGTATGAGGTCAGTCCACCAGGGCTTCCCTGGTGGCTTAGATATCTGGTAAAGAATCTGCCTGCAATGCAGGAGACCCAGATTCGATCCCCAGGTTGGGAAGATCCCCTAGAGAAGGAAATAGCTATCCACTCCAGTATTCTTGCCTGGAGAATTCCATGGACAGAGGAACCCACTCTAGAGTCCATGCAGTCACAAAGAGTCGGACAAGACTGAGTGACTAACACACACACATGGGATCAGTCAGTGGTTGCTATGACAACTTATAAATGTTCTGTAACATTTGCGGTCCTGTTTCTTCGGTTGTAAAAGTTGAGATAATCAGAATATCTAGCTTTCAAGATTACTGTGAGAACAGAATGAAATTAAATAATACTTGTGAGAGGCTTCCATGTATTTTCTACCTCAATACAAGTGTAAAAGAGCAATATCAGTCATATCTGTAAGTCAGAAAGGGCCATAGCTAAAATTTAGCCACAAGGACACATGGAATCTAAGAAGATACACATTACAGGACAGGAGTGCCCTGACTTCTCATAATAAAATGTCTCCTTGCTCTGAAATCCTGCATAAGTAACTCTAGGCTAAGTTAACCCACGTGAGTAGCAAAATGAGACTGGCACTAGAGAGACATCTAGTGTTTGAATTAACTGGAAGAGCAGACTTGGAGGTTGAAACAATTTTGTTAAAGAAAAAGATACTCTGTGTCTGAATAAAACCATACAAAAATTAAATCAACATTTTAACAATGTTTCTATATCGTTTCAAATCCTCCAGAAGTGTAAAAAAATTTTATTCGAATTTTCAGTTCAACACAGACATTTTTAAGGAAAACTGGGAGTCAGGGAATGTAACTAGGAATTCCCTTTTTAAGACAGTTACCACCTCACAGGGTAGAGTTTGGTGCAGAAAGAGGAGTGTACAGATCTTTAAGTAAGGATAAATGAAAAGCAGAGGGATATTTGTTACACAGAAATCAATGAAAGAAAAACAACTAGGTGCTACTTCTATGGAGAAGGTGGAAAGAGGCTGTCGCAGAACACCAGAAAAGAAGATTCTGCATTATTAGTAGAAATGTTGGTGGTGGTGCTCAGCTGCTCAGTCGTGTCTGACTCTTTGCGATCCCATGGACTGTAGCCTGCCAGGCTCCTCTGTCCCTGGAATTCTCCAGGCTAGAACACTGGAGTGGGTAGCCATTCCCTTCTCCAAGGGATCTTCCCAACCTGGGGAGTGAACCTGGGTCTCCTGCATTGCAGGCAGATTCTTAACTTCTGAGCCACCAGAGATGCCCTTATTAGTAGTAATGCACCCTGTTAAAAATGGAATTTGTTGATTAGTATTTGATTACTCCCACATGTATTATAATGCATCAAGAGTAATTCAGCTTACAGATTTTAATAACTAGACATTAACAAAAGCATTGTTGCACTTCAAATAGTTAACAGATATTTATTAAATGATTATGATGAGACAGAAATCATCTAGATATTTGGAATGCATAAATTAACAAAACAGATAAAGATCCTTGGACCTGAAGTTTACATTCTGGATAAGCAAGATAGTAAGTAATAAACAGAATAAATAAGCCAAATATATGGCATAGTAAAAGGAATTCAAAAAATAACATAAAAATATGGGGGGAAAAAGAACTAGAAGACATAGGGTGTGTGTGTGTGACAAAAGAGAAAAGGAATGCAATTTTTGCTAAAATAGCAATATAGTTAATCTCTCCCACCACAAGTAAAAAATGAGGAAAAGGGCATGGCACCCCACTCCAGTACCCTTGCCTGGAGAACCCCATGGACGGAGGGGCCTGGTGGGCTATAGTCCATGGGGTCGCAAAGAGTCGGACACGAGTGAGCGACTTCTCTTCCACTTTTCACTTTCATGCATTGGAGAAGGAAATGGCAACCCACTCCAGTATTCTTGCCTGGAGAATCCCAGGGACAGAGGAGCCTGGTGGGCTGCCGTCTATGGGGTCACACAGAGTTGGACATGACTGAAGCAACTTAGCGGCAGCAGCAGCAACCTGGGCCATCTTTAAGGCAAATGTTCATTCTTGCTCCTCCTGCTGAAAATAAAATTTGTCAGTCAGAGTTCCATGTTAGCTAACTCAAACTGTTGTTTGGAATAAGTTAAGAAGTCAAAGCAATCATATTTATGTGTAATTTCTTATAGTTTTCCATATCTTACATATCTCATGTAACATTCTTGTAACATTCCTCTAATTGCTATTGTTTCAATTTATATATTTATCAATGTCCCCTGCCACTGCAGATTCCATAAATGATTTTAGATGGTTATAATTACAAAATGCAGAACTTCTTCCTTTTATTTACATGTTTAGAATCTATAGATATATAGCCCTAAATGTATGAATAAAATATAATATTAATTAGCTTTTTCTCCCCTAAATTCTGAGAATCACTAAACTCTAGTAATGTCAGGCAGAAATAGTCTCCAACATTGAGGAGAATTTTCTAAGGAAATGCATTGGTAAAAATGGAATGCAGATCAGTTTTGTTGTTTAGAAACATTATTTGAAAATACATCATTCTTCTTTTTATTATTTTTAATGAGGTATGGGAAAGTGTTAGTCATTCAGTGATGTCCAACTCTTTGTGACTCCATGGATGGTAGGCCTCCAGGCTCCTCTGTCCATGGAATTCTCCAGGCAAGAATATTGGAGCAGTAGCCATTGCCTTCTCCAGGGTATCTTCCTAACACAGGGATCGAACCTGGGTCTCCTGCATTGAAGACACATTTTTTTACCATCTGAGTATCCAAGGGAACCCAGGTGTATATTTATTGAGGTATCGTTTCAGTTCAGTCGCTCAATTGTGTCTGACTCTTTGCGACCCCATGGACTGCAGCACACCAGGCCTCCCTGTCCATCACCAACTCCCGGAGCCTACTCAAACTCATGTCCATTGAGTCGGTGATGCCATCCAACCATCTCATCCTCTGTCGTCTCCTCCTCCTCCCACCTTCAATCTTTCCTAAAATCAGGGTCTTTTCAAATGAGTCAGTTCTTCTCATCAGGTGGCCAAAGTATCGGAGTTTCAGCTTCAGCGTCAGTCCTTCCAATGAACAGCCAGGACTGATCTCCTTTAGGATGGACTGGTTGGATCTCCTTGCAGTCCAAGGGACTCTCAAGAGTCTTCTGCAACACCACAGCTCAAAAGCATCAATTCTTAGGTGCTCAGCTTTCTTTATAGTCCAACTCTCACATCCATACATGACTACTGGAAAAACCATAGCTTTAACTAGACAGATCTTTGTTGTCAAACTAATGTTTCTACTTTTTAGTATTCTGTCTAGGTTGGTCATAGCTTTTCTTCCAAGGAGTAAGCGTCTTAATTTCATGGTTTTAGTCACCATCTGCAGTGATTTGGGAGCCCAAAAGAATAAAGTCTCTAACTATTTTCATTGTTTCCCCGTCTATTTGCCAGGAAGTGATGGGACCCGGTTAAATAAGTTAAATAAGCAGGGTTACAATATACAGCCTTGACATACTCCTTTCCAGATTTGGAACCAGTCTGTTGTTCCTTGTCCAGTTCTAACTGTTGCTCTTGACCTGCATACAGATTTCTCAGGAGGCAGGTCAGGTGGTCTGGTATTCTCATCTCTTTAAGAATTTTCCACAGTTTGTTGTGATCCACACAGTCAAAGGCTTTGGGATACTCAATAAAACAGAAAGTGTAGTTGATGTAAAATACATGTTTCAAGTGTATAACACGGTGATTCACATTTTTAAGGTTATGTTCCATTTATAGTTATTATAAAATACCAGCTATTTGCCCTGGGTTGTGTAATACATCCCTATAGCTTATTTATTTTACACACAGCCATTTGTGCCTCTTAACCTCTACCCCTATTTTGCCCATTCCACCCTCTCCTCACCCCATTGGTATCCACTAGTTTGTTCTCTAGATCTGTGAGTCTGCTTCTTTTTTGTTATATTTACTAAATAGTTTCATTTTTTAGATTCTACACAAAAGTGCTATCATACAATATTTATCTTTCTCTGCCTGACATTTCACTTAGCTTAATACCCCCAAGTCTATCCATGTTGTTGCAAATTCCATTCTTTTTATAGCTGAGTATTATTCCATCGTGTGTGTGTGTGTATGTGTGTGTGTATATTGTATATATACAACATATATATATTCACATTCATCTTTTGATGGACACTTAGGTTGCTTCCATACTTTGGCATTTGTAAATAAAGCTGCTGTGAACATTGGGGTGCACCATTCTTTCCAAATTAGCGTTTTTGGAAAATATGTTACTGTTATTAGCATCCATCTACTGAACAGATGAGATGATATCTTTAAGGAACATATATACATTATTACCATACATATAAAAATTGTCAAATATTTTTTAGGATTTTTATGCTGGAGATTTCTCCCTGAAATTTTTCTAAATACTGACATAATCTCTCTTTTTTGTTTACTTTGTTCCCACTATTAAAGAGATTTTCCTTCTTCACGTTGATATTTATCCTACATCATCTTTTTGTAAATCTATATACTACTCTTTAGTAGCTCTCTTAACTCTAAAAACCTAGCAACCCATATATGTTTTGCTATGTAATTTGATGTGATTTTTTTTTAATTTTGCACTAAACTTGTACTATCACAATCCTACAGTAATTTCCAGATTTAAATCCTAATAGTTAAATTTTCTATACCAAAAACTTTTATGTCTAAAATGTTATTTTTTTCTTTGATTATGATAAAACTTACTAGTATAACTCTAGCAGACATTAGAGAGTTTTCTTCCCAAGATATCTATGTGCATATTCTCTATGTAACCCCCCAAAAAATAACTTTGATATGCACAGAAGTTCATATAGCAACATATTATTTTCTATTATTGCTGAAGTCATTTTTCTTGATTCAAAAATCTTTGCATACAGTGTTGTACTGCTTGCTTCCCTCTGGTTTCTGGTCACATAATGATTATATTTAAGATTCAAAATGACAGTGAGAAGTACCTGTGTGATGAGAGAATCAACTCCTTGCTTACTTTTCATTTTGTCATTAATGTCATTATCATTAAATATTTCAAAATATTTTCAGTCACCAGAGAAACTTTCTTATAATTTCAAGTTCTTTAGCAAATACATCACATACACAGAACAGAAATTGTTGGAACAGAAAGATTATATGAAAGTCTTCTTTATTCAGATTATTTAGTTTCATTGCTTATTCTAAAAGATGAGGTTGATCTCAAATGTCGCTTTATCTTATTTTCTATTGAGTTGGAATGTCACTATAGAAATTCATATCCTGTTTAAAATGTGTGTATCACTGAAATATTGATCTTTCTAAGATATTATTTTTTTAATAAATTTATTTATTTTAATTGGGGGCTAATTACTTTACAATATTGTAGTGGTTTTTGCCATACACTGACATGAATCAGCCATGGATTTACATATGTTCCCCATCCTGAACCCCCCTCCCACCTCCCTCCCCATCCCATCCCTCTGGGTCATCCCATTGCCCCAGCCCTGAGCATTTGTCTCATGCATCGAACATGGAATGGTGTTCTGTTTCACATATGATAATATACATGTTTCAATGCTATTGACCCAGAACATCCCACCCTCACCTTCTCTCTCAGAGTCCATAAGACTGTTCAGTGTATCTGTGTCTCTTATTCGGTCTCGCATATAGGGTTATTGTTACCATCTTTCAAATTCCATATATATGCATTAGTATACTGTATTGGTGTTTTTCTTTCTGGCTTACTTCACTCTGTATAATGGGCTCCAGTTTCATCCATCTCAATAGAACCAATTCAAACGTATTCTTTTTAATGGCTGAGTAATATTCCATTGTGTATATCTACCACTGCTTCCTTATCCATTCATCTGCTGATGGACATCTAGGTTGCTTCCATGTCCTGGCTATTGTAAACAGTGCTGCGATGAACATTGGGGTACACGTGTCTCTTTCAATTCTGGTTTCCTCGGTGTGTATGCCCAGCAGTGGGATTGCTGGGTCATATGGCAGTTCTATTCCCAATTTTTTAAGGAATCTCCACACTGTTCTCCATAGTGGCTGTACTAGTTTGCATTCCCACCAACAGTGTAAGAGGGTTCCCTTTTCTCCACACCCTCTCCAGCATTTATTGCTTGTAGACTTTTGGATAGCAGCCATTCTGACTGGTGTGAAATGGTACCTCATTGTGGTTTTGATTTGCATTTCTCTAATAATGAGTAATGTTGAGCACTAAGATATTATTATTATGAGACACTTTGTTATGATTTTACTCAGTTTACTCTGTAAGACTCCAAGATGTTATAGAAAATGATTCAGTTCTTATGTGTCATCCACATAATATCCAGCTATAACATTGCAGTGTGGGATTTTATAAAGGTACTGGTCCTGAAATATAACATTGCAGAACTGAATCCAATAGGGAGTCAGATGCTGTAGAATCATCCCTGTCTTCAAAACAGAGTCTATCCAAATCCTTATATGAATTTTTCTATGGCTTGTCCTATGTATTGGGAATTCCACAGAATGGTATAGAGACTTTCTTAAGGCAAACTAAAGGACAGAAAGCATCTCCCCAGAATCATGGAAGCTAATAATACAAATGTGCCCCTCACTTTGCAGTATAATTCGGCCTTACGCCTATGAAAGTCGCTCAGCCGTGTCCGACTCTTTGCGACTCTATGGGTTATACAGTCCGTGGAATTCTCTAAGCCAGAATACTGGAGTGGGTAATCTTTCCCTTCTCCAGGGGATCTTCCTAACCCAGGGATAGAACCCAGGTCTCCCACATTGCAGGCAGATTCTTTACCAGCTAAGCTACCAGGAAGCCCAAGAATACTGGAGTGGATAGCCTATCCCTTCTCCAGCAGATTTTCCTGACCCAGGAATTGAACCAGGGTCTCCTGCATTGCAGGCAGATTTTTTACCAGCTGAGCTACTAGGGAAGCCCTATGCAAGGAACCCTTAAATTATCAGAAAGCTATGGATCATCTAGAGTTGAAATTTCACCTGAAGACTTATATTTTTCACATAAAAGACCATTAATAATAGATATACTATCCGTAATTCACTACATAGTTGGAAACTTTCAGATTTGGCCAAGTTGGGAGATTCCAAAAACTGAAAATATTTTATTAATACATTTTCTGCTTTCAAGTCTGTGATAAAATTACATAATAGATTGGGAGTTTGGGATTAACATGTATATCTGATATATTTAAAATAGATAATCAGTGAGATACTACTGTATAGCATCAGAAACTCTGCTCAATATTATCTAGTATTCTACATGGGGAAAGAATTTGAAAAAGAATAAATACATGTATATGTATAAATGAATCACTTTGCTGTACACCTGAAACTAATACAACATTGTTAATCAACTATACTCTGATATAAAATAAAAAATTTTAATTACATAATAGATACACAGGGCACACATTTCCATCTAACTGCTGCTGCTGAGTCGCTTCAGTCGTGTCCGACTCTGTGCGACCCCATAGATGGCAGCCCACCAGGCTCCGCGTCCCTGGGATTCTCCAGGCAAGAATACTGGAGTTGGTTGCCATTTCCTTCTCCAATGCATGAAAGTGGAAAGTGAAAGTGAAGTCGCTACTTATGTATAATTTAAGAACAATAATCACAGCCATCAGTGAGTAGCATGAACCAGTCAAGATGTAAAGCCATTTAAGTGAACTCACATAATTCTCATAATAACTCTTTGAGGTAGATACAATTCCTTCTATAAAAGACGAGGAAGTTAAGATTTTGAGAATTTCAACAAGTTTTCAATAAGTAGCGTTGGCTGGAATTCATTCTACGTCTATTGTCTCCAAAGCCTACACCATTAAATGCTATGCTTTACCGGTGTCTGGAAATGAACTCAAATTGAGTATTTAAAACTGAATATATGAAAATTGATACATGAAATTTAACCTTGATCCTATGTCTATAAGAAGTAACAAAAATTGGAAAACAAGTTACAGCACAAACTGGAAAGATTTGTGGCTAGGTTAAGAATTCATGAGATTCAGGAGCACATATTTACAGTAGACAATAGATGCCTGAAAGATTGAGCAAAGTTGTGCATCAAAAGCAAGTTTATATCCTCATACTTCAGGGACACAGTGACTCAGCGGAAAGAGCACCACACTGAAAGTCAGACAAGTCTTCTCTCAGCTCCACCACTTAGCAGCTGTAAGATCTTAGTCACTGTTTTAAGCTCTACATGCGTCCTTTGGGGAATAATAAAACTTATTTCCTATTTTGTGTTGAGGATTAAATGGCACAATGTACATTAAGTTACTGACTTTCAGAAAGTGCTATGAGTGTTATTTCTAAAAATGACTTTCAAAAATAAATTATGGGAAAATTTTTATTCTAAAAATTGAACATTGAAAATATTGAACTTTATA
Source organism: Giraffa tippelskirchi (assembly GCF_054371585.1). Classification (NCBI taxonomy): domain Eukaryota; kingdom Metazoa; phylum Chordata; class Mammalia; order Artiodactyla; family Giraffidae; genus Giraffa; species Giraffa tippelskirchi. The sequence continues at coordinate 72,246,074 of NC_137277.1, forward strand.
AAACATGCATTTTTAGGACATCGTTTTTTTTTTAACTTTCACATGTTTATATGGACTAAAATTTGGTTAGTGAAATTTTTCTTATCACATGTAATTTTAATAACATGGGTACAACATTAACAGGCTACCTACATTAGCAAACTGTAAGGACAAGTATAGCTTAATGAGTGTGTTTGGACATGAAAGCAAAAGTGAAGTCATGTTCAACTCTTTGTAACCCCATGGACTGTAGCTCACCAGGCTGCTCCGTCCATGGGATTTTCCAGGCAAGAGTACTGAAGTGGGTTGCCCTTTCCTTCTCCAGAGGATATTTTCACTTATATAGACAGCCATTATAGTAAAAGCTCCTGAAATATTATTCACTTGAATGGCTATATTTTTATGACAGTTTTGTTTCAAATATTCTTACCTTTAGAAAATTATTTTATGAAAAATTTTGATCTGCTGAAAAATGTTTTCTGAACCACAAGATTTTCATCAATTCTGCTGTTCAAATTAGAATCTTAATTATAAATTTAAAGCATCCCCATTAATACTTTAATCCATTCACATTTTTACAAAGAATGAAACATAGACCTGAGGTTATGTGACTTGCTCAAGGATTATGTGTTTCTGATTCTTGATCCAGGGACATTTTCATCAAATAAGCTCTCTCCCAAGAAGATGTCTTTTTCTTAAAGCTTTTCACTTTGAAATAATTACACAGTTACCAGAATTAGAAAACAATAATGCACAGTCTTTTATACCCTTCACCCAGCTTTGCCCAATAGTTCATCATATAAAACTATAGAACAATATAAAAATCAGGAAACTGACGTTGATTTAATACTGTTAGCTAGACTATAAATGCTACCTAATTTCACCATTTTTTTACATGCATTCATTTCCGTATGTGTGTGTGTATGTGTTTCAATGCAATTTTATCCTACCTTAAAGATGCTTTTATGCTAATGCAGTCAATGATAAGAAGCATTACTAGCTGAATGACGAACAATACCAGAATGACTGGATTGCTTGCTTTTTTGGGTTTATCATGTCTCATAAGTCAAGTTCTTTTGAATTTGACAAAATATCTTTTCTCTCCTGATTGGAAACACCTGAGCAAATAATGAAACTAAAGATTTTTGAATGTCAAGTTTTCATTCCATGAATAAAGAAATTAAACCAAATAATCTGAGGTTAATAGTAGAAAATTAGTCACATTATTTGAGGCTATCATCTATTTTTTGCTGCTGCTGCTGCTGCTGCTGCTAAGTCGCGTCCATTGTGTCCAACTCTGTGCGACCCCATAGATGGCAGTCCACCAGGCTCCCCCGTTCCTGGGATTCTCCAGGCAAGAACACTGGAGTGGGTTGCCATTTCCTTCTCCATCTATTTTTTGCAGAGGAAAGCAATTAGATGATGACATCATCACACATGTTTATGTCTCCAGAAAGAGGCCTGTGCTTCAGGCTTTTGTGGAAAATATACTGCAACAGCTACTTATGACCCAAGATCAGCATCTACTTTGCACACATGAGAAAACAGGTGGGTCATAGGTGGACATACATGTGATATTTACTACACTTGCCAGTTGGCCTTGTGTCTTTTTATTTCTGCAAATGTGTCATAAGGAGACTGAGTCAGTCAATGTTTGGTTCTTTCCATAAATATCCAAGCTGATTTTATGAAGGCACATGTAGGTAATAAAATGCTCACTGACTCTCACAAACACACACACACAAAAAAAATTAAAAGGTTACTGGGAGAAATGAACTTTTATGAATTTGATCAGATATATAAATAAGATGTTTTATTATTTGATCATTATTTGCAGAAAGTGTTTCTTAGATTTTCCGTTTCTAGACACATCATCTAGATCCTAGGTGAATTAAAAGGTATTTTCTGTGCTGACTGCTATAAGGAATTATCATCCAAATGTATTAATATGAAACAACTTTTGAGGCTTAATTTCATTGAAATCTAATTCGAAGGTAGCTAATAAAACAGTTATACCACTAGCCTCTTAAAATATAACTTTTTACCGTGTTGTTTCAATAAGTAACGGACACTGCTGCTGCTGCTAAGTCGCTTCAGTCGTGTCCGACTCTGTGCGACCCCATAGACGGCAGCCCACCAGGCTCTGCCGTCCCTGGGATTTTCCAGGCAAGAACACTGGAGTGGGTTGCCATTTCCTTCTCCGACGCATGAAAGTGAAACGTGAAAGTGAAGTCGCTCAGTTGTGTCCGATTCTTTGCTACCCCATGGACTGCAGCACGCCAGGCCTCCCTGTCCATCACCAGCTCCAGGAGCCTACTCAAACTCAAGTCCATTGCGTCAGTGATGCCCTCCAACCATGTCATCCTCTGTCGTCCCCTTCTCCTCCAGCCTTCAATTCTCAGCGTCAGGGTTGTTTCCAGTGAGTCAGCTCTTCGCATCAGGTGGCCAAAGTATTGGAGTTTCAGCTTCAGCACCAGTCCTTCCAATGAACAGCCAGGACTGATCTCCTTTAGGATGGACTGGTTGGATCTCCTTGCAGTCCAAGGGACTCTCGAGAGTCTTCTCCAACACCACAGTTCAAAAGCATCAATTCTTCGGCACTCAGCTTTCTTTATAGCCCAAATCTCACACCCATACATAACTACTGGAAAAAGCATAGCCTTGACTAGACGGACGTTTGTTGACAAAGTAATATCTCTGGTTTTTAACATGCTGTCTAGGTTGGTCATAACTTTTCTTCCAAGGAGTAAGTGTCTTTTTATTTCATGACTGCAGTCACCATCTGCAGTGATTTTGGAGCCCCCCAAAATAAAATCTGTCGCTGTTTCCACTGTTTCCCCATCTATTTCCCATGAAGTGATGGGACCAGATGCCAGGATCTTTGTTTTCTGAATGTTGAACTTTAAGCCAACTTTTTCACTCTCCTCTTTCACTTTCATCAAGAGGCTCTTTAGTTCTTCTTCACTTTCTGCCATAAGGTTTGTGTCATCTGCAAATCTGAGGTTATTGATATTTCTCCCAGCAATCTTGATACCAGCTTGTGCTTCATCCAGCCCAGCATTTCTCATGATGTACTCTGCTGTAAGTTAAATAAGCACAGTGATATAATTGATCATAAATTAAAGAAATACATGCAAAAAACTTTAGAGAAATCCATACCCTTCCATGAAGGGAAAATCTAATAAATATATTTTTCAGATAATTAATTTTAATTAATCAACAATAAATTTAACAAGTAAATCAAGAACATAATATGCTACTCAGTGAGAAAATGGCTATACCAAAAAGGGTGTTTTCATCCACATTTTACAACTTAGAATAAAAAGCTATTGCTCATTCTTATGTTTTTTAAATTTCCATTTATTTTTCTACACTTTCATTAGTTTAACAAATATTTACTGCACACCTACTGTGAACCAGGCTTTGGGCTGATTCAGAGGGTACAGTGGTAAAAAGGAAAAGTTCACTCAAGAAACTAATTGAGAGAAAGCAGAAAACAAGGATTCACAGTATAGAGTTTGACAGTGTTAAAATAAACATTTATTTTCAGTTCGTAATCTTTTTTCTCAGGTATGTGAGACTATTAAAACCCCAATTTTTCAAATTTCTTGTAACTCCTACACTTTTAAGTACAGTGCTTTTAACAAGTTTTATTTTTCTACAATTTTGCAGTGACTATGAAACTTGCCATCAATTATTTCTATTTGATATGTAATCATCAAATATAATTAGTTAATATATATAAGAATTCAAAATACTTTTACACTTATGTGCCAAAAATGGCACAGGGAAGTCTGGCGTGCTGCAGCCCATGGGGTCACAAAGAGTTGGACACGACTTGGTGACTGAACAACAACAAAAAAGTAGATTTCGATTTAAATATATACTCTCTTATTTATGATACTTTGGACTCCCTCTTTTGCTTATGCTATGCTATACTATGCTATGCTATGCTATGCTTAGTCACTCGTTCCTATCCGACTCTTTGCGACCCCATGGACTGTACCCTGCAAGGCTCCTCTGTCCATGGGGATTCTCCAGGCAAGAATACTGGAGTGGGTTGCCATGCCCTCCTTCAGGGGATCTTTCCAACCCAGGGATCAAACCCAGGTCTCTCGCATGGCAGGCAGATTCCGCTTAAAGGCATATGTTGCCTGACTGGCTTCTCTTTTGTGTCTTCTCTTAACTGCAACCAACGAATGGAATAACTCCTAAGTATAATGTGGACTATTATGATGTCCTGTAATTTTACATAACATCAATCAGCAGAATTCCATCCTTAGATTGCTGCCAAAATGTTATTAAAGATAGGTGGGAGTCATTAAAGAAAATCTACTTTAAAATATAATTTATGATAACATCTCAGTTCATTTGCAAAACACATATGCATAACAAGGGAAGGGGGTTATGATAAATATAAATATTTATATTAAATTTGGGGTTAAAAACAAGATATAATAACAATATCTGAAGAGGGAAACAATTATTTTAAGGCCATTAAAACTTATCTGGAAAGGTTGTGATGTTTTAATATGCTCAGTATGTTTTTCTCTGATATGGGGGCCAAGTCCCTAGAATGGGTTTGGCATAGTATATAAAACCTGTAAATATTTATTGAATGAACAAATAAATCATTAAAACACAACATTTTTATGTTAATCATCCACTAATTAAAATTTTGTTTAGATAGTTTAAGCTTTGCTTCCCTCTTTTGAGGAGCCTGTTTATTACTCTCTCTAAATACCATTGCCAAAAAAAGATCTTTTAGAACTAGGTCTTGTAGCTATTAGATTTTTTTTGTTTAAAATTACTAGTATCTGAGTTTTCTTAAGGACTTTGATGTTAATATTATTCTATTCTGAGGAAGTAGTGTCATTAATTGTGACTTACCAGTAACCTTTCAACTTGGGACTTTGTAAATAAGATATTTTTGGTAATTTTTATCTCTTGCTAGAATGGACATTTTCTTCATGGTTTTTTTTCTATTTGCTCAGGATAATGAGCATGAACATTGATATTTTTCTTAAACTTTTAAAGCTGTTCTTCTTCTTCAAAAAAACTTTAAATCCTAACCTACTCTTAATTTTCCAAATTAAGAAAATGAGAGTATTTAGTCACAATTTTTAAAAAATTCACACATTCAACATTAGAGTAGTAGGGAATGGGAGAGACAGAGGATCTGGACTCCTAAGTCAAAGTATTGAAAGATTATGAGTTATCTGAACAGTCACACAGTATGAAAAATTAACTGGTAAAATTCAATGATTGGGGTCATAATGCAAGATTTGATACCTTTTTAATGAAATCAAATGTTTCTTAAGCATTTCCTTTCCCTCATATGCGTTTTACTCCCAGTACTAAATGCTACTCTTCTATCCTTTTACTCTATCCCTAACATTAACTTCCCTCTTCTCCATCCTCACAAAACCCAAACTGTCCGTTAAGAGTAGAGTCTAGGGTAGGGGAAACCATGTAAGATAATTTACGCCCACTTATATATTTTTGAGATTAATTGTTTGTCCATTGCTTCATTTGCTATTATTTTCTCCCCGGAGGGATGGGATGGGGAGGGAGGTGGGAGTGGGGTTCTGGAAGGGGAAATCATGTACACCCATGGTGGATACATGTCAATGTATGGCAAAACAAATACAATATTATTAAAAAATAGATAAACTAATTTAAAATTTTTAAAAAAAAGATAATTTACGTCCACTTAACTATCTCATTCAATTGAAGTGTTCTGATACACCTAGTATTTTTTAAATATATGGATAAATATTACATCAACTGAACTGAAATTTCCTAACTGGAGTTTCCCCAGTTAATCTACCAAGAAGTGAGAGCACTATTTCCATCTATGCCTAGCTGTTTCTGTGATACAAATTAAATTTGTTATGCTGGAGAAGCCATGAAAAATGTTTTTCTTCATGTAAAGAAAATAGAAGAATTAGAGTTTAGTCAAGTAAGGGGAGGTTTTCCTAGGCAAGATACCAAGGCAGAAACCATAAAGGTAAAAAAAATTATGTGAGATGTTACAAACATTTAAAATTTCAGAACAGAAAAAATTAATTAATTAGGTCCAAAAGGAAGTAACCACTGCTTTGTCATATTATATTGATGGGTATAGAAATGCTGTAATTTTTTTTGAAGTATTGTTTGGTTATGTTGATGTAGTTATATATTTAGGTATAGATTCAGAAAATTCACACACACATGCTCAGCCATGTCCAAATTTTTGCCAGGACCCTCTGTCCATGGAATTCTCCAGGCAGGAATACTGGAATGGGTTATCATTTCCTTCTCCAGCAGATCTTCCTGACCCAGGGAAAGAACCCGTGTCTCACGTTGTTGTTGTTCAGTCTCTAAGTTGTGTCTGACTCTTTGCAACCCCATGGAATGCAGCTTCCTTGTTCTTCACAATCTCCCAGAGCTTGCTCACATTCATGTTCATTGAATTGGTGATGTCATCCAACCATCTCATCCTCTGTCAGCCCCTCTTCCTCTTGCCCTTAATCTTTCCCAGCATCAGTCTTTTCCAATGAATCAGTCCTTTGCATCAGGTAGCCAAAATATTGGAGCTTCAGCTTTATCATCAGTCTCTCCAGTGAATATTTGTGGTTGATTTCATTTAGGGTTGACTGGTTTTATCTCCTTGCAATCCACAGGACTCTCAAGAGGCTTCTCCAACACCACAGTTCAAAGCATCAGTTCTTTGGCACCCACCCTTCTTTATGGTTCAGCTCTCACATCTGTACATGACCACTGGAGAAGCCATAGCTTTGACTATACTGACCTTTGTTGGCAAAGTAATGTCTCTGCTTTTCAATATGCTGTCTAGGTTTTTCATAGCCTCTCTTCCAAGGAGCAAGTCTCTTTTAATTTCATGGGTGCAGTCAATGTCTGCAGTGATTTTGGAGCTAAAGAATATAAAGTCTGTCATTGCTTCCACTGTTTCCCCATCTTTTGGCCATGAAGAAATGGGACTGGATGTCATGATCTTCAGTCTTTCAGTGCTGAGTTTTAAGCCAGCTTTTTCACTCTCCTCTTTCATCTTTATCAAGAGGCTCTTTAATTCTTCTTCACTTTCTGCCATTAGAGTGGTATCTGCATATCTGGGATTCTGGTATTTCTCCAAGCAATCTTGATTCCACCTTGTGATTCACGCCGCCCAGCATTTTGCATGATGTACTTTGCATAGAGGTTAAATAAGCAGGGTGACAATATACAGCCTTGACATTTGGAAGCGGTCCATTGTTCCATGTCTGGTTCTTTTGCTTCTTGACCTGCATGCAGGTTTCTCGGGGGCAGGTAAGGTTGTCTAGTATTCCCATCTCTTAAAGAATTTTCTGGGAGGTGGTCCTAAGATGGCAGAGGAATAGGACGGGGAGACAACTTTATCTCCCACAAATTCACCAAAAGAACATTTAGACGCCGAGCAAATTCCACAAAACAACTTTGGAAAGCTGGCAGAGGACATCAGACACACAGAAAGGCAGCTCTTGGTCTTCGAAAGGAGGTAGGACAAAATGTAAAAGATAAAAAAAGAAACAAAAGAGGTAGGGATGGAGATCTGTCCCAGGAAGGGAGTCTTAAAAAAGAGAGAAGTTTCCAAACACCAGGAAAAACTCTCCAATGGGTCTGTGGCGAGTCTTGGAATTGCAGAGGCCAAAATAACCGGGAGGAAAAATAAATAAATAATTAAAACCCGTGGTTTACGTACCTAACAGCAAATCCCAGCAGGCATGCAGCCCAGACACGCGCATCCCCAACTAGCATGCAGGGACTGGGCAGGGAGGGGCAGGCTGCATTGGTTTGGGTAAGGACTGAGCCTGAATGCCCCAAGGGCAGTCTGAGGGAACTAGACTGAGAGAGCAACCTAGACCGTGGGATAGCTTTCCCGTGAAAAGCCTTAACCTAAGACACCGCCAGGCCTGCTCACAGAACAAAGGACTGAGCAGAGCAAGCCTGCTGCGGACCGGCCCATCCCCCACAGGAGACAGGCAAGCAAGGGCAGCCAGAGCCGGAAGGGCAGAATCATGGCCCCAGAGAGGCATCCTATACCAAACTGCAAACAGACCTCACTGCTAACCAGGAATCTTGGGACTCTGGAGAGTTGACCCCCGCTGAGAGGGTTGCAGCCATAGATCAGCTCCCCAGGGGAGAGCACAGCACACCTGGGAAGCTGCAACCACTGTACACCCAGAAAACCGAGTGGCTGGGGTGGGGGAAGGGAAAAAGGCACAGCCCCCGACCGCGCTAGCCAAAAACCTGATCACCAGAGCTGCTCGGACCTGGGAAGGGCACAAAATCCAGGCTCAACCAAGTCTGCGCCTTTGTGAAGTACCCGGAAACCAGAACCTGAGCAGCTTAGACCTGGGAGGTACAGGCAACCCCAGGGGCCGCTTCAGACAGTTTCCGGCAGTGCAACCTAGAGCCTGAGGAGTGTAGACTGGGAAAGCACACACGCCATGAACGGGGCAAACCCAGTGTGGCTGAAACATTTTGAGCACATGCCAGTGAGATTTGTTTGCAGTGTTCCTCCCTCCCCACAGCACAACTGAACAAGTGAGACTAAAAAAAAGTGACCACCACCGCTCCCCTTGTGTCAGGGCGGAAATTAGACACCGAAGAGACCAGCAAACAGAAGAAGCTAAAACAAACAGAGGGAACCGCTTTGGAAGTGACAAATGCAACAGATTAAAACCCGGTAATTAGCACCGACTACATAGGAAGAGCCCTAGAGACCTTGAGAAGTACAAGCTGGACCAAGGAACTATCTGAAAATGAACCGTAATAGCTCTGTAACAGCTCCAGAGAAAGTCCTAGATACATTTTACTACTATCATTTTTTAAATTTTTAAAATTTTTTTATTATTTTTTAATTTTTTTAATTTTATTTTATTTTCTTATTTTATTTTTATTTTTAAGTCCCCTATTACTCCTTCAATTTTCATTTTATAATCTACTATTAACTTGCAAAAAAAAACACCCTATTTTTATTTGTTGTTTTTTTTTTTTTACTTTTTTTTTTAAGACCTTATTTTGAAAGTAAACTTCATATATATATATTATAATTTTTGTGACTCTGGTGGTTTTTTCTTTTTTTTGATTTTTTTTTCTCTTTTTTTAATATGGTATTTTTGAGAACCTAACCTCTACTCCAGATTTTTAATCTTTGCTTTTTAGTATTTGTTATCAACTTTGTATCTTCAAGAACCCAATCTTCAGCACCCATTTTTACTTGGGAGTGAGATCACTGGCTTGATTGCTCTCTCCCCCTTTTAACTCTCCTTTTTCTCCACCAAGTCGCCTCCATCTACCCACTCCCCATTTTCTTCTCAACCCAACTCTGTGAATTTCTCTGTGTGTTCTGGGCTGTGGAGAACACTTAAGAGAACTGATTACTGGCTGAATCTGTCTCTCCTCTTTTGATTCCCCCTTTTCTCCTCCTGGCCACCTCTGTCTCATTCCTCCCTCTTCTCTTCCCTGTGTAAATCTGTGAACATCTCTGAGAGATCCAGATGGTGGAGAGCACACAGGGAAGTGATTACTGGCTAACTTGCTCTCTCTCCTTTTAATTCCCCTCTTCTCCTTCTGGCGACCTCTATCTCCCTCCTCCGTCTTCTCTTCTCCATGTAACTCTGTGAACCTCTCTGGGTGTCCCTCACTGTGGAGAAACTTTTCATCGTTAACCTAGATGTTTTATCATCAGTGCTGTATAGATGGAGAAGTCTTGAGGCTACTAGAAGAATAAGACTAAAAACCAGAGACAGGAGACTTAAGTCAAAATCTTGAGAACACCAGAGAACTCCTGAATCCAGGAAGCAGTAAACGATAGGAGCTCATCAAATGCCTCCATACCTACACTGAAACCAAGCACCACCCAAGGGCCAACAAGTTCCAGAGTAAGATATACCATGCAAATTCTCCAGCAACACAGGGACATAGCCCTGAGCTTCAATATACAGGCTGCCCAAAGTCACACCAAACCCACTGACATCTCAAAACTCATTACTGGACACTTCATTGCACTCCAGAGAGAAGAAATCAAGCTCCACCCACCAGAACACTGACACAACCTTCCTCAACTAGGAAACGTTGACAAGCCACCCATCTAACCCCACCCACAGCGAGGAACCTCCACAATAAAGAGGAACGACAAACTGCAAGAAAACAGAAAGGCAACCCCAAACACAGCAATATAAACAAGATGAAAAGGCAGAGAAATACCCAGCAGGTAAAGGAACAGGATAAATGCCCTCCAAATTAAACAAAAGAGGAAGAGATAGGGAATCTACCTGATAAAGAATTCCAAATAATGATAGCGAAAATGATCCAAAATTTGGAAAACAAATTGGAGTTACAGATAAATAACCTGGAGACCAAGATCGAGAAGATGCAAGCAAGGTTTAACAAGGACTTAGAAGAAATAAAAAAGAGTCAATATATAATGAATAATGCAATAAATGAAATAAAAAACACTCTGGAGGGAACCAACAGTAGAATAACAGAGGCAGAAGATAGGATAAGTGAGATAGAAGATAGAATGATAGAAATGAATGAAACAGAGAGGAAAAAAGAAAAAAGAATTAAAAGAAATGAGGACAACCTCAGAGACCTCTGGGACAATGTTAAACGCACCAACATACAAATCATAGGAGTCCCAGAAGAAGAAGACAAAAAGAAAGACCATGAGAAAATACTCGAGGAGATAATAGTTGAAAACGTCCGTAAAGTGGGGAAAGAAATAATCACCTAGGTCCAAGAAACCCAGAGAGTCCCAAACAGAATAAACCCAAGGCGAAACACCCCAAGACACATAGTAATCAAATTAACAAAGATCAAACACAAAGAACAAATATCAAAAGCAGCAAGGGAAAAACAATAACACACAAGGGGATTCCCATAAGGATAATAGCTGATCTTTCGATAGAAACTCTTCAGGCCAGAAGGGAATGGCAGGACATACTTAAAGTGATGAAAGAAAGTAATCTATAGCCCAGATTACTGTATGCTGCAAGAATCTCATTCAAATATGGAAGAGAAATCAAAAGCTTTACAGACAAACAAAAGCTCAGAGAATTCAGCACCACCAAACCAGCTCTCCAACAAATGCTAAAGGATCTTCTCTACACAGGAAACACAGAAAGGGTGTATAATATCGAACCGAAAACAATAAAGTAAATGGCAACAAGATCATACTTATCAATAATTACCTTAAATGTAAATGGGTTGAATGCCCCAACCAAATGACAAAGACTGGCTGAATGGATACCAAAACAAGACCCCTATATATGTTGTCTACAAGAGACCCACCTCAAAACAAGGGACACATACAGACTGAAAGTGAAGGGCTGGAAAAAGATATTTGATGCAAACCGAGACCAAAAGAAAGCAGGAGCAGCAATACTCATATCAGATAAAATAGACTTTAAAACAAAGGCAGTGAAAAGAGACAAAGATGGACACTACATAATGGTCAAAGGATCAATCCAAGAAGAAGATATAACAATTATAAATATATATGCACCCAACATAGGAGCACTGCAATATGTAAGGCAATTACTAGCAAGTATGAAAGGGGAAATTAACAATAACACAATAGTAGTGGGAGACTTTAATACCCCACTCACACCTATGGACAGATCAACAAAACAGAAAATTAACAAGGAAACACAAACTTTAAATGATACTATAGATCAGTTAGACCTAATTGATATCTACAGGTCATTTCACCCCAAAACAATCAATTTTAACAATGAATTTTAATGAGTTTAACAATCAACTTTTCTCAAGTGCACACGGAACCTTCTCTAGAATAGATCACACCCTGGGCCGTAAATCTAGTCTTGGTAAGTTAAAAAAAAAAAATGAAACGATTCCAAGCATCTTTTCTGACCACAACACAGTAAGATTCAATGTCAATTACAGGAGAAAAACAATTAAAAACTCCAACATATGGAGGCTAAACAACACATTGCTGAATGACCAACAAATCACAGAAGAAATCAAAATATGCATAGAAACGAATGAAAATGAAAACACAACATCCCAAAACCTATGGGACACAGTAAAAGCAGTGCTAAGGGGAAGATTCATTGCAATACAGGCTCACCTCAAGAAACAAGAAAAAAGCCAAATAAATAAACTAACTCTACACCTAAAACAACTAGAAAAGGAAGAAATGAAGAAACCCAGGGTTAGTAGAAGGAACAAAATCTTAAAAATTAGGGCAGAAACAAATGCAAAAGAAACAAAAGAGACCATAGCAAAAATCAACAAAGCCAAAAGCTGGTTCTCTGAGAAGATAAATAAAATTGACAAGCCATTAGCCAGACTCATCAAGAAACAAAGGGAGAAGAATCAGATCAACAAAATTAGAAATGAAAACGGAGAGATCACAACAGACAACACAGAAATACAAGGGATCATAAGAGACTTTTATCAGCAACTACATGCAAATAAAATGGACAACTTGGAAGAAATGGATAAATTCTTACAAAAGTATGACTTCCCAAAACTGAACCAGGAAGAAATAGAACATCTCAACAGACCCATCACAAGCACAGAAATTGAAACTGTAATCAGAAATCTTCCAGCAAACAAAAGCCCAAGACCAGACGGCTTCACAGCTGAATTCTACCAAAAATTTAGAGAGGAGCTAACACCTTATCTTACTCACACTCTTCCAGAAAATTGCAGAGGAAGGTAAACTTCCAAACTCACTCTATGAGGCCACCATCACCCTAATACCAAAACATGACAAAGATGCTACAAAAAAAGAAAACTACAGTCCAATATCATTGATGAACATCGATGCAAAAATCCTTAACAAAATCCTAGCAAACAGAATCCAACAGCATATTAAAAAGATCATACATCATGACCAAGTGGGCTTTATCCCAGGGATGCAAGGATTCTTCAATATCTGCAAATCAATCAATGTAATACACCACATAAACAAATTAAAAAATAAAAACCATACGATTATTTCAATAGATGCAGAGAAAGCCTTTGACAAAATTCAACATCCATTTATGATAAAAACCCTCCACAAAGCAGGAATAGAAGGAACATACCTCAACATAATAAAAGCTACCTAAAACAAACCCACAGCAAACATTATCCTAAATGGTGAAAAACTGAAAGCATTTCCCCTAAAGTCAGGAACAAGACAAGGGTGCCCACCCTACCACTCCTATTAAACATAGTTTTGGAAGTTTTGGCCACAGCAATCACAGCAGAAAAAGAAATAAAAGGAATCCAGATTGGAAAAGAAGAAGTGAAACTCACTGTTTGCAAATGACATGATCCTCTACATAGAAAACCCTAAAGACTCCACCAGAAAATTACCAGAGCTAATCAATGAATATAGTAAAGTTGCAAGATATAAAATTAACACACAGAAATACCTTGCATTCCTATACACTAACAACGAGAAATAGAAAGAGAAATTAAGGAAACAATTCCATGCACCATTGCAACGAAAAGAATAAAATCCTTAGGAATATATCTACCTAAAGAAACAAAAGACTTATATATAGAAAACTATAAAGCACTGGTGAAAGAAATGAAAGAGGACACAAATAGATGTAGAAATATACCGTGTTCATGGATTGGAAGAATCAATATAGTGAAAATGAGTATACTACCCAAAGCAATCTATAGATTCAATGCAATCCCTATCACACTACCAACAGTATTCTTCAGAGAACTAGAACAAATAATTTCACAATTTGTATGGAAATACAAAAAACCTCGAATAGCCAAAGCAATCTTGAGAAAGAAGAATGGAACTGTAGGAATCAACCTGCCTGACCTCAAGCTCTACTACAAAGCCACAGTCATCAAGACAGTATGGTACTGGCACAAGGACAGAAATATAGATCAATGGAACAAAATAGAAAGCCCAGAGATAAATCTACGCACCTATGGACACCTTATCTTTGACAAACGAGGCAAGAATATACAATGGAGAAAAGACAATCTCTTTAACAAGTGATGCTGGGAAAACTGGTCAACCACTTGTAAAAGATTGAAACTAGAACACTTTCTAACACCATACACAAAAATAAACTCAAAATGGATTAAAGATCTAAACGTAACACCAGAACCTATAAAACTCCTAGAGGAAAACATAGGCAAAACACTCTCCGACATAAATCACAGCAGGATCCTCTATGACCCACCTCCCAGAGTAATGGAAATAAAAGCAAAAATAAACAAATTTGACCTAATTAAACTTAAAAGCTTTTGCACAACAAAGGAAACTATAAGCAAGGTGAAAAGACAGCCTTCAGAATGGGAGAAAATAATAGCAAACGAAGCAATGGACAAACAATTAATCTCAAAAATATACAAGCAACCCCTGCAGCTCAATTCCAGAAAAATAAACGACCCAATCCAAAAGTGGGCCAAAGAACTAAAGAGACACTTCTTCAAAGAAAACATACAGATGGCTAACAAACACATAAAAAGATGCTCAACATCACTCATTATCAGAGAAATGCAAATCAAAACCACAATGAGGTACCGTTTCACGCCCATCATAAGGGTTGCTATCCAAAAGACTACAAGCAATAAATGCTGGAGAGAGTGTGGAGAAAAGGGAACCCTCTTACACTGTTGGTGGGAATGCAAACTAGGACAGCCACTATGGAGAACAGTGTGAAGATTCCTTAAAAAACTGGAAATAGAACTGCCATATGACCCAACAATCCCACTGCTGGGCATATACACTGAGGAGACCAGAATTGAAAGAGACACGTGTACCCCAATGTTCATCACAGCACTGTTTACAATAGCCAGGACATGGAAGCAGCCTAGATGCCCATCAGCAGACGAATGGATAAGGAAGCAGTGGTACATATACACAATGGAATATTACTCAGCCATTAAAAAGAATACATTCGAATCAGTTCTAATGAGGTGGATGAAACTGGAGCCTATTATACAGAGTGAAGTAAGCCAGAAAGAAAAACATCAATACAGAATACTAACACATATGTATGATATTTAGTTAATCGGTAAAGATAACCCTGTATGCAAGACATCAAAAGAGACACAGATAAATAGAACAGTATTATGGACTCTATGGGAGAGGGCGAGGGCAGGATGATATGGGAGAATGGCACTGAAGCACGTAAATTATCATATGTGAAACGAATCACCAGTCCAGGTTCGACACATGATACAGGGTGCTCGGGGCTGGTTCATCGGGATGACCGGGAGGGATGGGATGGGGAGGGAGGTGGGAGGGTGGTTCTGGAAGAGGAACACATGTACACCCATGGTGGACTCATGTCAATGTATGGCAAAACAAATGCAATATTGTAAAGTTAAAAAATAGATAAATAAACTAATTTAAAATTAAAAAAAAAAGAATTTTCCACAGTTTATTGTGACACACACAGTCAAAGGCTTTAGCATAGTCAATGATGCAGAATTAGATGTTCCTCTGGAACTTTCTTGCATTCTCCCTTGTCTCCTAAGTCTCTTGCATTGGCAAGTGCATTCTTTACCACTGCACAACCTGGGAAGCACAGATTCAGAATTAGATATTAATAATAAAGATATAGACATAGGTATAGATGTAAAAATAGGCTTACTATATGACCCAAAATTCCATTTCCAGGAATTTTTCTTACAGACATAATAAGAGTAGTAAGGCAAAATTTATGGATTTTCCTCTATACCAGGAATTAACCTGAATATCCAAAAAGGGAGGATAAGTTATATAAACACTTGAAATTTATTCACATTGAACAATAGCACAAGTATTAAAAATGTTGATGTATTACGGCATATGTATTATATGATTTCTTTTATTTAATTGTAAAATTTGCATTGTTGTTGTTCAGTCTCTCTGCCATGTCTGACTCTTTGTGACCCCATGGACTACAACACACCAGGCCCCCCTGTCTTTCACCATCTACCAGAGCCAGCCCAAACTCATGTCCATTGAGCTTGATGCCATCCAGCCACCTCGTCCTCTGTTGTTCCCTTCCCCTCCTGCCTTCAATCTTTCCCAGCATCAGGGTCTTTTCCAATGAGTCAGCTCTTCTCATCAGGTGCTCAAAGTATTGGAGCTTCAGCATCAATCCTTCAAATGAATATTTAGGATTGATTCCATTTAGGACTGAATCGTATGATCTCCTTGCAACTGAAGGTACACTCAAGAGTCTTTTCCAACAACACAGTTCAAAGCATCAGTTCTTTGGCACCCACCCTTCTTTATGGTCCAGCTCTCACATCTGTACTTGACTACTGGAAAAACCATAACTTTGACCATACTGCCCTTTGTTGGCAAAATAATGTCTCTGCTTTTTAATATGCTCTCTAGGTTGGTCATAGCTTTTCTTCCAAGAAGCAAGCATCTTTTAATTTCATGGCTGCCATCACCATCTGCAGTGATTTTGGAGCCCAAGAATATAAAGTTGGTCACTGTTTCCATTGTTTCCCCATCTATTTGCCATGAAGTGATGGGACTGGATGTCATGATCTTCCTTTTTTGAATGTTGAGTCTTAAGTCAGCCTTTCCACTTTCCTCTTTCACCTTCATCAAGAAGCACTTTAGTTCCTTTTACTTTCTGCCATAAGCGTAGTGTCATCTGCATATCTGAGGTTACTGATATTTGATCCCACAAGAGACTAAGCCAGTATTGCCTATGTGTGCATGGGAGTCTGTGGTGGAGGAGTGGGTTGACAGTGGCCTGCCTTGGGTTTGGGGGTACTGACTACAAAGTCCTGGGAGCTATTGGCATAAATCCTTTTTAAGGAAGTCTCCATTACCCCTACCATAGTTTGGCCTCAGGAGGGAACACAGCCCCTGCTCATTAACAGAAAATTTTATTTAAGATTTACTGAGCGTGGCTTTGCCCACCAGGGCAAGACCCGGTTTTCCCACAGCCAGTCCCTCCCATCAGGCAGCTTCCAGAAGCCTCTTGTCCTCACCCATCAAAGGGCAGACAGAATGAAAACCACAATCAAAGAAAACAACCAAACTGACCACATGGATCACAGCCTTGTCTACCTCAATGAAATTATGGGTCATGCCGTGTAGGGCCACCCATAATAGATGGGTCCTGGTGGAGGGTTTGGATGAAATGTGGTCCACTGGAGAAGGAAATGGCAAACCACTTCAGCATTCTTGCCTGGAGAACACCATGAACAGTATTAAAAGGGAACAAGATATGACACTGAAAGATGAATTCCTCAGGTTGATAGGTGCCCTACCTACTACTGGAGGAGAGCAGAAAAATAGCTCCATAAGGAATGAAGAGGCTGAGCTAAAGCAGAAACAGTGCCCAGTTGTGGATGTCTCTGATAGTGAAAGTAAAGTCTGATGCTATAAGGAACAGTATTGCATAGGAACTTGGAGTGTTAGGCCCATGAATCAAGGTAAATTGGAAGTGGTCAAACAGGAGATGGCAAGAGTGAATATCATCATTTTAGGAATCAGTGAACTAAAATGGACTGGAATGGGTGAATTTAATTCAGATGTCCATTTTATCTACTGCTGTGGGCAGAACCCTTAGAAGAAAGTGAGTAGCCCTCACAGTCAACAACAAAAGAGTCTGAAATGCAGTGCTTGGGTACAATATCAAAAATGACAGAATGATCTCTGTTCATTTCCAAGGCAAACCATTCACAGTAATCCAAGTCTATGCCCCAGCCACTAATGCCAAAGAAGCTGAAGTTGAACAGTTATATGGAGACTTATAAGACCTTCTAGAACTAACATCAATTAAAAAAAAAATGATGTCCTTTTCATCATAGGGGACTGGAATGTACAAGTAGAAAGTCAAGAGATAGCTGAAGTAACAGACAAATTTGGCCTTGGAATACAAAATGAAGCAGGGCAAAGGCTAACAGTATTGCCAAGAGAATGCACCGGTCATAGCAAACACCCTCTTCCAACAACACAAGAGAAGACTCTACACATGGACATCACTGATTTCAGTCAATACCAAAATCAGGTTGATTATATATTTGCAGCCAAAGATGGAGAAGCTCTATATAGTCAACAAAAACAAGACCAGGAGCTGACTGTGGCTAAATCATGAACTCCTTATTGCAAAATTCAGACTTAAATTGAAGAAAGTAGGGAAAACCAGTAGACCATTTATGTATGACCTAAATCAAATCCCTTATGATTATACAGTGGAAGTGACAAATAGATTCAAGGGATTAGATCTGATAGAGTGCTTGAAGAACTATGGACAGATATTCATAACATTGTATAAGAGGTGGTGATTAAAACTTTCCCCAAGAAAAAGAAATGCAAGAAGACAAAATGGTTGTCTGAGGAAGGCTTACAAATAGCTGAGAAAGGAAGAGAAGTGAAAAGTAAAGGAGAAAAGGAAAGATATACCCATATGAATGCAGAGTTCCAAAGAATAGCAAGGAGAGATAAGAAAGCCTTCCTAAGCGAACAATGCAAAGAAATAGAGGAAAACAATAGAACAGAAAAGACTAGAAAGCTCTTCAAGAAAATTAGAGCTAACAAGGAAACATTTCATGCAAAGATGGGCACAATAAAGGAGAGAAATGGTATGGACCTAACAGAAGCAGAAGATATTAAGAAGAAGTGGCAAGAATACACAGAAGAACTATACAAAAAAAGATCTTAATGACATATATAAGCACAATGGTGTGATCATTCACCTAGAGCTAGACATCTTGGAGTGCAAAGTCAAGTCGGTCTTAGGAAGCATCACTATGAACAAAGCTTTTTGGAGGTGATGGAATTTCCAGCTGAGCTAGTTCAAATTCTAAAAGATGATGCTGTGAAAATCCTGCACTCAACATGCCAGCAAATTTGGAAAACTCAGCAGTGGCCACAGGACTGGAAAAGTTTTCATTCCAATCCCAAAGAAGAACAATGTCAAAGACTGTTCAAACTACCACACAATTACACTCATCTCACACGCTAGCAAAGTAATGCAGTTAGAAATGGACATTGGACAATGGACGGGTTCCAAATTGGGAAAGGAGTAGTGAAGGCTGTATATTTTCACCCTGCTACTTTAACTTATATGCAGAATACACCATATGAAATGCAGGGCTGGATGAAGCACAAACTGGAATCAAGATTACGGGGAAAACTTACATAGATATAGGTAAATTGTATCATCTCAGTTTCCTTTTTCAAAAGGCTTGTAAATAAGGGTACACACATTTAATAGAAATATTTAGAAATAATGAATATCAGGATACAAATGACAGTTATACCTTAATTTAGAGTTGAACAGTTGTTTTATTTATACTTTTCTGAATATTTGATATCTTCAAAGAAAAAATAAAGTTCACATTGGGACAAAAATTAAACAAATGCAAACAAAGTCAGTGATTTGGAAAGCAAATATCCTTACATTGGATTATATATCTACGTTCTTTTCCTTTCTCATATTTTATTATTCTAACATAACTATTTTATCACTTATTAATTAAGAGTTTTGTATAACATATCTTCATTTTAGGATTAGTAGTTACAAGTGTGAAAAGTGAGTTTTAGTCGCTTAGTCATGTCCAACTCTTTCTGACCCCACTGAATGTAACCCGCCAGGTCTGTGCATGGGATTTTCCAGGCAGGAATACTGGAGTGGGTTGCCATTCTCTTCTTCAGAGGATCTTCCTTACCCAGGGATCCTACCTGGGTCACCAGCATTGCCAGCAGATTATTTACTATCTGAGCCACAAAGGAAAATCTGCATATTAAAAGATAAACTTATGCAAATAATTTTGTGTTTTGATACTAATTCCTTATTGAGGCAAGTTCTTGAAATAATATCCTATAAAACATATCTCTTTTTTCTCCCCCTTCTTTTGTCTTCTTTCTTCTCTTTCCCTAAGTTTTGTCTCCTTCGTCTCTGTCCCACATTTGTACCATGATTTCATTAAGTCCTTAATGAATCTGTAAGTTATGGTGTACAGAGAAGCCTGAAATTGTGCGATTTTTATACTAGCAAATTGAAGATAATAAATGCTTATGCATTCCTATGGTATATGGAAATACAATAATATTTAATAACACTGCTGATGGTGATTGCAGCCATGAAATCAAAAGACTCTTACTCCTTGGAAGGAAAGTTATGACCAACCTAGATAGCATATTTAAAAGCAGAGACATTACTTTGCCAACAAAAGTCCGTCTAGTCAAGGCTATGGTTTTTCCAGTGGTCATGTATGAATGTGCGAGTTGGACGGAAAGAAAGCTGAGCACCGAAGAATTGATGCTTTTGAATTGTGGTGTTGGAGAAGACTCTTGACAGTCCCTTGGACTGCAAGAAGATCCAACCAGTCCATCCTAAAGGAGATCAGTCCTGGGTGTTCATTGGAAGGACTGATGTTGAAGCTGAAACTCCAATACTTTGACCACCTCATGCGAAGGGTTGACTCATTGGAAAAGACCCTAATGCTGGGAAGGATTGGGGTCAGGAGGAGAAGGGGACAATAGAGGATGAGATGGTTGTATGGCATCACTGACTCGATGGACATGGATTTGGGTAGGCTCCGGGAGTTGATGGTGGACAGGGAGGCCTGGCGTGCTGCGATTCATGGGGTCGCAAAGAGTTGGACACGACTGAGCGACTGAACTGAACTGAACTGAACTGAAAACATTTTAATTTCCTTTTTAAATATTCAAATTAGTATATACTTTTTATCATTATAATGCGTTTCTCAAATGCAGTTGAGTGCTTTCCCTAAAGCACTTTACATCCAATAATTAAATATACTCACAAGCACAGTAAACTTCTTATTTAATATAGTTTTCTTAATGAAAAATTATAATATTAACCAGTTCTTAATAATAATAGCTAGATATTCTCTTATACCAAATAATTTGCCTTCATCCTGACATTTAATCTTCCCTACCTCATCTTAAAGAAACTGAATCTCAGGTGAGTTTTATAATTTGCTCAGTTTGGATAACTGAAAAATAAAAAGGTCCTATGTGAGGTTTATAGAAGATTGTGGAATTATTTTTTCAAGAAATATCATAGCCCAAATTTTTATAATAAAAATTGTCAGAATTCCTTCCCAGACTCTACTTGGAAATAAAAGGAAATGTTAACTGCTCAAATTTTCAAACTTTAAGCAAAGTAATGTACAGATGGCAGGCCATTCTAAGTAAATTCTGCTATTAGTAGTTATGAATAAAACCTTGACAGAGTAATCTTCATTCACAAAATAAATATTGGAAAGTTTATATCAACTTAACTCACATCTTAGAATAGGAGCAAAGGTCTGGGATGATTTCCTTTTATCTTACCAACAGAACTGCCAAGACTGGCAAGGTTAGTGACAAAAGGGTGTAAAACTACCTGGAAATGTAAAGAGGAGTCAGGCATGCATGTGAACTGTTATGTTTCATAACAATGTCCATCTCATGTATTTTCTTTCTTTGGGAACTACTTGAGGAGGATACAACCCAGAGGGGTAGGCCAACTCCCTGAGATAGGGAAAGAGGCACAGAAAGATTTCACACACCCAAAATCTCCTATGGACACAAACCTGTAAATTAGAGTCTTAGTCACATTGGTAGTGTTCTCTTCTATAATGAAATATTCTCCTGGCAGAATAATTCTACCGGTTATTGCCATCTTAACTTCAATGAATGACTGAGATAAGCAATCTTGTAAATAGGAGTACTGATGAAACAGCGAAGAAAACAGTTATAACTGAAAACAGGTAATAGGAGATTTTTTGGTGATTAAAGTAGTAAATTTTAAAGAACTGAAGGACTTGGTCATTGGGGGAGAAGGAAAGATTTGGAATAAAAAGATAAAATTGATAAGACAAGTCCAGTAGACAAATGGGGTCGTACCAAAGTCAAATTTTTCTAACATGCGATCTTGCCTGGAACCCTGGTGGCAGCCCTCCAGCTCTCTACTCCAGCTGTTAAATCTCAAAGAAGTTTTTCAAGTATATCTCTTCCTCCTCTACATAATAGCTATTAATTTTCATCTTTGGTGGCAGTACCGTTTGATATTTTTGAATTGTTGCTTTGTCCACAAGTGGGAGTGAGGGCACTGAAGCTCAGGGTGGGAATATTAGGACCCTAGTAACAGTAAGGGAGGCGCACTCGCTCTCTGAGAGCCACGGGGTCCAACCACAGTGCCTAAGAGCAAAGGCCCTGAAGAGAAGCTAAGCAGAGGCCAAGCCCACTGTCCTATTGGTTATTAATCCTAATGGGATGCACAGGAAAAAACTTCCCAAGTCAGTGAAAAGGAAATAGCCTAGGCATCAAAGGAAATCAATGAGGTTCACAGTGAGAGTGATCCAGGGACAGATCTTTTGAGACAGGCTGAAAATAAAGAGAGATGACACAGTAGAAAGGGACCACCTTTGTCTAGCTACTTAGTTACTGTCACATCAGTTTTGCTTTGCTTCCTCCACCATACTGCCAGAGAACATTCCATGAGTCTCTGAAAAATCCTGCAACACTTTCCCTAACAGTGAGGAAGCAGAAGCTGAGCAACAAATCAGAAATCACTAATGCAGGTCATAAACCTAGGAAGGGAACAAACCAGGACTAGCATCAGCACTGAAATTTTTCTGACTTAGCTTCTGTGTTTAGAAATTTCTGTATTTTTTAAATCACCTTTTCTACCAGAGCCATACGATTGACCTTTTAATAACCATAGAATTGCCCTAAATTCATTGCCATATCCCTTGCCTTCTCTGAGCTCTCTCCACCTGCCCTCCTCCCTACCTAGTAAGAGTTTCCACTACCTAATTGGATAAAAATTTCTCCTATAAGCTATATAGATATTAAAGTAGGCACCATGGAACCAATTAAAAGACTCAGGCAAAATTAATAGGAGAAAAATCTCAAGGAGCAATCAATCCAATCCCTTTGTCTTACATAGGAAGACCTTAAGAGAAATGAAGATCATTAAACTAGACTTTAAATCTCTTGGATTCTTCCTTTAAAAAAAAAAATGCTTATCACTGAAGCTTTTTTAAAATCTTAGTTATCAAAAAAGTTTTTTACTTAAATTTTGTAAGTATGTGAAACAAATGGGTTGAGAACATTTGCTTTAAAAATAGGGATAGAATCAACCATAGACTTCAGGTAGGATTGGTAATTGTTCACCACCCTGTAAGAGGAGGCCAAACACACACATACCATTTGTTTGGCTTCCTTTGGATCTAACTCTTGAATAAAGAGTGCACTGAGAAAAAGGGTAGAATCACTTCAGATGAAATCATTTGGCCTTGTTAGATGCATACTATGTAGATGCAGCATCAAAATATGCTACAAATAAAGACAAAACTGGGGTAATTCCTACTTGAACAAGCTATGAAAGCCTAAGTCTGTATACAACCTGCCTTTTGAGAAAAGGGGAGGAAGAAAAGTATAGATCAGCCCACTTATCACATAGTCTTTCTTGTGAATTTTTTCCCATTAGTTCACCATTGCACCTTTTCCTTCTGAGGTGCCTGAAGTCAGGGGTGAGTTTCAGCCCTGTATTGCTGAGGAGAGGTTTTTTTGGCAGGATGACATATGACAGCACTCTTCTTAGGGCTGCATTTATCACACCCTTCCTCAAAGGACCTGCCAAATATTGGTGCCTTACCAGGAGATCTGCATGGACAAAAACAATGGCCATACCGTTCAGGTATTACCTTTACTTACTAATATTCATATAGAAAATTACACCTCAAAATATGTACATATATATAGCAACAACTGTATCATAGAGACAGGGGAGAGATTTGTATTCTCACCTCACTGAAGAGCAGACTGCAAGAAACACTAATGTGCCCTGGGGTTGGGGGATGATGGCTAACCAGAAAGAAACCAGAGCTAGAACATAAATAAACCCTTCCTGATTCAGACTGCATCTCCTAAGGCTAGTCACAGATGCCTGTCCTAAGAGAAACAGATGTTGCTTGCATTAATATAATACCACTAAAAACTGAAAAAAAGCAAAAAGGGAAAAAATCATTTGTTAGGAAAATCAATGGTTTCTTTTATCTTTTTTCTGAATGATTTCCAGGATTGAATTACTCAACTAGGTAGACTGATTTAAAACTTCTCAGGATAATTCCCAACACTGAGCAGTCCTACACAAGAGCTATTAGCTATACTGTTTTCCCAGTTTTCTCAGTCTTAATTCAGGAGTGGACAGAATGACATGTCAAAGAATGAAAAAATACTTTTGAAATTTTACAAAATATTCTAACAAATCACTTCACTCACTTAAAATTGTAGCTGCTTCCAAATACAAATGCCACTTTGTTTGGTTTTTTTTTTTTTTTTTTTATAAATTTATTTATTTTAGTTGGGGGCTAATTACTTTACAATATTGTAATAGTTTTTGTCACACATTGACATGAATCAGCCATGGGTCTACATGTGTTCCCCCTCCCGGACCCCCCACCCACCTCCCTCCCCATCCCATCCCTCTGGGCCATCCCATTGCCCCGGCCCTGAGCCCCTGTCTCATGCATCGAACATGGAATGGTGCTCTGCCTCACATACGATAATATACATGTTTCAATGCTATTCTCCCAGAACGTCCCACCCTCACCTTCTCCCTCAGAGTCCATAAAATTGTTCCATGCATCTGTGTCTCTTATTCTGTCTCGCATATAGGGTTATCGTTACCATCTTTCAAATTCCATATATATGCATTAGTATACTGTATTGGTGTTTTTCTTTCTGGCTTACTTCACTCTGTATAATGGGCTCCAGTTTCATCCATCTCAGTAGAACCGATTCAAATGTATTTTTTTTAATGGCTGAGTAATATTCCATTGTGTATATGTACCACTGCTTCCTTATCCATTCGTCTGCTGATGGACATCTAGGTTGCTTCCATGTCCTGGCTATTGTAAACAGTGCTGCGATGAACATTGGGGTACACGTGTCTCTTTCAATTCTGGTTTCCTCGGTGTATATGCCCAGCAGTGGGATTGCTGGGTCATATGGCAGTTCTATTCCCAGTTTTTTAAGGAATCTCCACACTGTTCTCCACAGTGGCTGTACTAGTTTGCATTCCCACCAACAGTGTAAGAGGGTTCCCTTTTCTCCACACCCTCTCCAGCATTTATTGCTTGTAGACTTTTGGATAGCAGCCATTCTGACTGGTGTGAAATGATACCTCATTGTGGTTTTGATTTGCATTTCTCTAATAATGAGTGATGTTGAGCATCTTTTCATGTGTTTGTTAGCCATCTGTATGTCTTCTTTGGAGAAATGTCTGTTTAGTTCTTTGGCCCATTTTTTGATTGGGTCGTTTATTTTTCTGGAATTCAGCTGCAGAAGTTGCTTGTATATTTTTGAGATTAATTGTTTGTCTGTTGCTTCATTTGCTATTATTTTCTCCCATTCTGAAGGCTGTCTTTTCACCTTGCTTATAGTTTCCTTTGTTGTGCAAAAGCTTTTAATTTTAATTAGGTCCCATTTGTTTATTTTTGCTTTTATTTCCAATATTCTGGAAGGTGGGTCATGGAGGATCCTGCTGTGATTTATGTCGGAGAGTGTTTTGCCTATGTTTTCCTCTAGGAGTTTTATAGTTTCTGGTCTTACGTTTAGATCTTTAATCCATTTTGAGTTTATTTTTGTGTACGGTGTTAGGAAGTGTTCTAGTTTCATTCTTTTACAAGTGGTTGACCAGTTTTCCCAGCACCACTTGTTAAAGAGATTGTCTTTTCTCCATTGTATATTCTTGCCTCCTTTGTCGAAGATAAGGTGTCCATATGTGCGTGGGTTTATCTCTGGGCTTTCTATTTTGTTCCATTGATCTATATTTCTATCTTTGTGCCAGTACCATACTGTCTTGATGACTGTGGCTTTGTAGTAGAGCCTGAAGTCAGGCAGGTTGATTCCTCCAGTTCCATTCTTCTTCCTCAAGATTGCTTTGGCTATTCGAGGTTTCATATAGATTTAATTGATATTTACAGGACTTTCCACCCCAAAACAATCAATTTTACCTTTTTCTCAAGTGCACATGGAACTTTCTCCAGGATAGATCACATCCTGGGCCATAAATCTAGCCTTGGTAAATTCAAAAAAATTGAAATCATCCCAGCCATCTTCTCTGACCACAATGCAGTAAGATTAGACCTCAATTACAGGAAAAAAACTATTAAAAATTCCAACATATGGAGGCTAAACAACACGCTTCTGAATAACCAACAAATCACAGAAGAAATCAAAAAAGAAATCAAATTATGCATAGAAACGAATGAAAATGAAAACACAACAACCCAAAACCTATGGGACACTGTAAAAGCAATACTAAGGGGAAGGTTCATAGCAATACAGGCGTACCTCAAGAAACAAGAAAAAAATCAAATAAATCAACTAACTCTACACCTAAAGCAACTAGAGAAGGAAGAAATGAAAAACCCCAGGGTCAGTAGAAGGAAAGAAATCTTAAAAATTAGGGCAGAAATAAATGCAAAAGAAACAAAAGAGACCATAGCAAAAATCAACAAAACTAAAAGCTGGTTTTTCGAGAAGATAAACAAAATTGACAAGCCATTAGCCAGACTCATCAAGAAACAACGGGAGAAGAATCAGATCAACAAAATTAGAAATGAAAATGGAGAGATCACAACAGACTCCACAGAAATACAAAGGATCATAAGAGACTACTACCAACAGCTATATGCCAATAAAATGGACAACTTGGAAGAAATGGACAAATTCTTAGAAAAATATAACTTTCCAAAACTGAACCATGAAGAAATAGAAGATCTTAACAGACCCATCACAAGCACGGAAATCGAAACTGTAATCAGAAATCTTCCAGCAAACAAAAGCCCAGGACCAGACGGCTTCACAGCGGAATTCTACCAAAAATTTAGAGAAGAGCTAACACCTATCCTACTCAAACTCTTCCAGAAAATTGCAGAAGATGGTAAACTGCCACTTTGTTTTAACAATCCAGGATATCTGAAGAATAGTAAAGATCTGCTCAGCACTTGTTTCACTGTAGGAAACTGTAAATTCCACAGACATGCCATACAATGCAGCTCTTATTTAGAAAAGGAAGAGAAAGCGAAGGCACGAGACAATATATTATTTATTTTTAGTGTTTTTTACAGTCGAACTCTTTGACTTAGGTTGCAAGAAGCAGAGTGAGATAACCCCATATGAAGCACCTCTTAAACTTCAAACCCCTGTTAAGGGTTTGAAGGCAGATGTAGGATGTCTGCTGGCCTTGATAAGAAACTGTAAAAGAAAGGACAGACCCTTAGGAAGTGGAAAGAAACACAAAAGTCTATTCATTACTCAACTTAGTAAAATTATGATAAAGAACAGTTGCACTATTTGTCTAAGGAGAGGGCTGTAATTCTTAAATGCAGAGCATACATCTTTTTTACAGCAGTGATCTAAATTTTAATAGGAGGATGAGTAGATATGCTTTTTTAAAAATTGTTCCGGAGTCAGGAAAGTTATAAACCTTACTGCTCTTGATATTACTACTTAATCATTGAAAGAAAAAGTCATGTGTGGGACAAACTATAAAAAATTTCATTTGAAGCTTCCTTTTATTAAAAGGAAGCATTTTTAAAATAAGCTTCTCACCAGGAATAATGCCAAGTATGTGCTTCAAAGCCTCTTTCTCTTTGATGGGAGCTAGAGGCAACTCATAATCTAATTGTCAAGGGTCCTTGGAGTTCACTCCCAACCCATTCATTAATCACTAGGAATATTTATTGGACGACTACTATCTACCCACTGTAATTGTTTTATAAAGAGGAATTTAAAAAAAAGAATGTCTGTCTCATAGTGCTGGATCTCTGAGGTATTCCCTGTCAACCTTGATGCAGCTCTGAATTCTGATCACACTTCACTCTTCATTGATAATAAGCAAGTGAGGAAGAAGGCAGTGAGATACAGTCACTCAGCGAGTCTCTGTAAATTGTTTAAAGCTACAGCAGTTTTTTTTTCATATTTATTACTTAAGGCAACAGTTCAAAATAAAGTCAGGATTTTGCTGTTCCCTGTATGCTTGTCTACTTACATAAACCATAAATAATTCACACTTATAAAAATTAGTTAAACTAAATAACCTGTGGAATTTTCTATTTTACTTTATTATATTAGCAAATTATACAAATTTTTTTCTTTTCATTGTAATTGATTTACTTCCATTGCTTTCACATTTTTATTACTTCTTTGAGCTTTATAAATGTCAACATTTTTATGAACACCAGATTTATGTACCTTTACTGCCTTAATGAGCAAAATAAATGTAAAACATGTCAGTAAATATTCGTAGATAGATCTAAATTTTTAAATTATAATCTTAAAAATATAATTTAAAGTATAACTTTTAAATTATATTAACCTTTAAGAGAAAATTGCCTTACAAAGCTTAAGGTACTTGACTTTCTAGAATTTGAACTAATTTTTTTGGCTTAACTTAAATATTAAATCAACTTCTCTAAATAAAAAATGGTATAAAATCATGTTCCAAGTTAGAAATCTTAAAACGTTGACTTATAAATTAAGTTATTAATTCATTAACATGAAAATAACTTTTAATATTAACCACTCTAATCAAAAGTATTTAGTTTAAAAGTTTTTAAATATTTATTTATTTATTTGGCTGTGTTAGGTCTTAGCTGCCTCATGAGAACTGTTAGTTGCCACCTGTGGGATCTAGTTGTTCCCTGACCATGGATTGAACCAGGGCCCCCTGCATTGGGAGCATGGAGTCTTAACCACTGGGCAACCAGGGAAGTCCTTAAAAATTTAACAGTAGAATCAAGTGAAAATTAGAGTAGACTGAGTGCTACAATGTATTTTTGCTTTGTTTCCAAAACTACATACATAAAAGAATATAGAAATAATAAACTTTCCTGTCTACAGACATTTGACACCAACAAATGTTTAAATATTTTTACTCACAGTTTCCTGATCTGCTAGTGAGTAGAGTTGGATCCCTGTGCAGCTGGATACAGGGCCCAAGGGAACCCAGGGCTGATGCTGGCCCACTGGGATGTGGGTAATCCCCCAGCACTAAAAGGCTACAGGGAGAACTCCAAAATGGTGCTTCCTAGTGCAGTACCTTCATGGTATCTCCCCAAAATGGCTACCACCAGCACTACATCCCCAGCTGCCTCCTACCTCTTCAAGAGGCTCTTCAAGTTCAGCAAGTGGGTCTGACTCAGGGTCCTTTCAAACTACTGCCTCTGGGTGCATGCCCTTTAAGAGCTGAGTCTGTTTCCTATAGCCCTCTGGCTAACCTTCAGAGTCAAATGTCCTAGGGCTTATCTTCCCAGTGCAGGACCTTCAGGCTGGGAACTTAATGTTGGGTTTGGACTCCTTGCTCCTTGCAAAGAAACTCTGCAATAGTGATTATTCTTCCTTTTGTGGATCACATATGGATTTAGGGTCTTGACTATACCACACCTCCACCCCCCCACACACACAACCCATCTCATTGTGACTCCTTCTTTCTCTTCAGTTGTGTAAAATCTTTTCTGCTAGTTTTCAATTCATTTTCATAGATGAGAGTTGCTCTGTAAATAGTTATAATTTTAGTGTGTCTGTGAGCTCAACGTCTTCCTACTCCACCGTCTTCTTGGGTTCATTTCTTAAAACTATCATAGTAGAAATGTATTTGGTATGGAATATATGAAAAATCATTAAATTGTACACTTGAAAGGATGAATTATATGGAACATAAATTATTTATCTCAATAAAGTTGCTACCAGAAAAAAAGTGTTCATTAGGGTTCTCACTTTCCCTGTTCTTCTGTATTATGGAGAGTATTTCTTAACAAAGCACAGCTCAAAGGGGAGGAAAAGACTAAGCCTCAGAGAGACCATAGCTATTATCCTTCCACCCTGGAATTCTTCCTTTGATAGGCACAAGAGGTTTTCTGAACATGTGCAGCTGAAATGCATCTACTCTAAACAAAATATCTTAAAATGGTAGAATATGTTCACATGAAAAGAAAAAAAAAATTTCCCTAAGTTAAAATCTTTTGAAGCATTTATGTCATGTAAGAGTTGCCAATGGGTCTAGAGCTTAAGAAAAAATATAATAATATTAAAAGAAACTGTGAACTCAAAAATAAGAACCAGAACAGAGGATAAAATTTAATTCAAAGAATTTATTCAGTAGTTCTTAGGACTTAAACTGCCTTCGGGTGTGTTAACCCTAAGTTGTCAAAAATGCACTGAATGGCAGACTGGTAAACTAATACAAAATGTTGCTATTTGCTATCTGTGAAAGAAGGTTACTCTTCACTTTTTAATATATTAACTGTGGCCTTTCTATCATCTACTTATATATGTAAGTCATCTGGTTCTATTAATAGAAACATAATCTACTAAATTCTCTGATTCCATAGCTCAAAATCTATTCCTTTTCATGATTTTCTTCTTAAATTATATAATGTTCTGTTTAGATCCTAACGGTGCATGTTTACACACAGACATATACAGAGACATACCCGCGTATTCACATAGTCTCAATATTAAGAGAGAGATTATGGAAACCTTTGAATTATTACAAATCACACTTTAAATACTTCCACTGGACAAAGCATTCGGCAGCATACTTCTGATACTCTACCATAAAGGCAAGAATTTACTCCGATTCTTGGGCAGTTAGACAGAGGCCAATATCTGGCTAACTCTTGAATAGGCTAGATGGTAAAGAATTGGTGAGATTGAAAAATTGAAGGGAAGGAGGCTTGGAGAGAAGTGTGTGAGTAGAATACTTGGAAAAAGCCCAGATCATGCAAATATTTGTACCTCATTCTAACATCAGTCCCCATAAAAGGAGCCTTAATAACCCAGATGTATAAGCTGAATGTGAATATGAGTCATTCTCCTTCCATGGTCAACCAATGTTATTAATGTCCAATTTACCAGCAGTAGTGGCCAAACATGATGTCTTAAGGAAACTAGCAGCTATCTGCTAATTGTTCAATTAAATTGTGACTTTTTCATTGCCAAGGAAGCAACCCATAAAATACTGCCTTCAATTAAAGTATCAGCTTCACGTTTTAAATTAGCAAGCTGATGTCCACAGACAATAATCCTATAGAATAGCCAAATGCCTTGTTGGAAACTTAGCTGCATTATCAATTTGCAGACAAGACTTTTGTAAGTTTGGTATGCTGACTTACAGGATGTGTTATTTGCTCTAAATCAATGACTGATACACATGGTTCTGTTTCTCAAAAATGTGCAAGTCTTAGTTTGAAGGGGAAACAGGGCAAACAAGGCTCCTATAATTGTATCTAGTATTCTTCATGACAATTGTTTGCTCTTGAGCCCAGAAATTTGCTTCTCTATAAGTTTTAGTACCCAAGGAAGATACGTGTATACTAACGAACACAATAATGGTTTCTCTGAGTGAGAAACAGAGGCTGTATCCTGATTATTTGGGTTTTATCCTGTTTCTAGGCAAAGAGTTTAAAATTGCAGCTATGCTATTGTTTGATATTGACTATCAAGAATAAACAGGATTTCTGCTCTATAGTCAGGACTGGGAAGAATTAGGATAGAATTCAAGGGGATTGTTGTAGAGTAATGAAAATCAGTGAGTGTGCTTCAAGCATATATAGAAAGGACCACTGAGTCCTATAAAAAATGAAGGAATGGATCATATCACTAAGGAAAAACTACCAAGAAAACCAAGGTTCTGTCCAAATGGAAGAGAAACATTGAATAGGTAGAGGAGAAACAATTAAATTTACCTTATCTATCTGCAAAAATGAGAACTCTAGCCTATATGTTTATTCTCCTGCTTTCTGAATATGTATTACCAAATGTACATATGTGCCTGTGTGTGAGTGCATGCCCATTTCATTCTCCTTTCTTTCCTTTTATAGTATTAAATAGACTATTGGCAGTGGCCAAATTTGACACTTATAGAACAGGTTGCAAAATACTGATCTCTTCCTTTGGTTCTGTGAGTGATGCTTTATCCTTTAAAAAAGTCTCTTTTCAAGGACTGTTTCTGCTACTTAGAACCAAAAAAACTCTAATAGTGATTATGTATTAATAGACATATATATTATACATATACTATGTATATATATATACACACACGCACACACACATATATATATAAATTTCACCCATGATTTTATGGCCAATAAAATGAAAAGACAGTGTACTGAAAAGACAATCCAGAAAATCTATAAATCTAATCATGGTTCAAAATCTAGTATATTGGAATTACTTAAATCTAGCAAGTTATTTTCTAACCAAATTTCATCAACTCCAATTCAAACTACTTCTAGCCTGAGGAAGAAGTATAAGATACTGTTAATAACAAACATTGTACTGAGTGCCTCCTCAGGCTCTGATACACTCCATTTAACACTCATGAGTTATGTTTTCTAATTATACCAATATTGACAAATAGGAAATTGACATTAACAACTTTCCATAATCACATAGTAAGTAGCAATGTTATATTCTCAACTATTATTTTGTCTCCTTAAAAATCAGTGCATTCAAGGAGTCTGTAAAGAGGCCTTAGGAATATTTCCTGTTGGGGTGAAGGGAATAAAATAGTCTGTAGGGACAATACTGTAAAACACAAACAATACTAAGTTATATTAAACTATATTCCAAAATGGGCTTCCCCAGAGGCTCAGCAGTAAAGAATCTGCCTGCAATGCAGGAGGTGCAGGGTACGTGGATTCAGTCCCCGGGTTGGGAAGTTCCCCTGGAGGAGGGCATGGCAACCCACTCAAGTATTCTTACCTGGAGAATTCCATGGACAGAGGAGCCTGGCAGGCTACAGTCCAATGAGTTGCAGAGTAGGACATGACTGAAATGACTGAGCACGAATATTCCAAAAAAAATTGTAGAAGAAAGTTTGGTTTTTTTGTTTTAAGGTGGGAGAAGCTGCAAACACTTACACACAAAAAGATCAAAGATTTCAGATGCAGAAATGACCAGGAGGCAAACAAAGGAGCATGGATAATCATCAACCCTTCCACGAACCATACGTCTTACCCAAAGAGAAGCAACAGATTCCCTACATCTTAGGACAGAGAGGTAGGACAGTGGCTTCATGACTGAAACATACAAGAAAAAAAGGGAATCTCCTAATAGATCCCTCAGGGTGGTTTGTTCTGCCCACTTCATTCCAATAAGTGGAAACAGTAAACAGAATCAGACAAAGCAGTCAGCCTAAGCAAAATTGGAAGTCAACACATGAGGGCTTCCCTGGTGGTTCCATGGTGAAGAATCTTCCTGCCACTGCAGGAGACGTGGATTTAATCCTTGATCCAGGAAGACCCCACATGCCGTGGAGAAACTAAGCCCATGCACCAGCACTATTGAACCTGTGCTCTGAAGCCCAGGAGCCACAACTACTGAGCAATGTGCTGCAACTACTGGAGCCCACCTGCCCTAAAGCCCCTGCTCTGCAACAAGAGATGCTGCCACAATGAGAAGCCTGTGCACCACAGCTAGAGAGCCCTCACTTACTACAACTAGAGAGAAGATTGCACAGCAATGAAGACCCAGCACAGCCATAAATAAATAAATAAATAATTTTTAAAAGTAAAAATATACACCTACAGATCAGAATCCACTAACCAACTGAGATCAAAGCCAAGAGAAGTATTCCCCCAAAACGTGGCCACTGTAGCAAAGATATGCAAAGTACTACTGTGAAATGTGATTTATAACCTCAGAAAATAAATGAAATTTCTTCCATTAAAAAAAAAATTGTATCACCTGAATAACTTAAGTATTGAAAAATAATTATATAAGAAAGCAACTTTACGACCATACCATCCTGAATGTGTGTGATCATGTCTGACCTCGGAAGCTAAGCAGGGTCAGGAATGGTTAGTAGTTGGATGGGGTAAATATACAGTCTTAAATTCTGATATTAGAACAGAAGAAAGACTGAAAATTAATTTATATAGAACTTTAAAAGTAGAAAAAGAAAAAATATAAAAAACTATAAAGATGATTCAATATAAGGAAAGAGCAGAAATTAATAATATAGAAAACAAAGTTCAATGTAATAGTAAACAAAGATAAAACCTTATTCTTTGAAAAGTCTAATGAAATTGACAATACACCAACATAACTGATTAAAATAAAAGGCAAAAATCTACAATGTGGCAGAATTTTTAAGACTAATAAAGGAATACTATTAAAAGCTTTTGACAATATTGGAAAATAAAACTGAAATGAAATTGACCATTTCCTAGAAAAAACATTACTTAAAATGACATCATCCATAAAAACTCCTCAAAATCAATAAAGAAGAGAAAATAAACTCAAGTGAAAAATGAGCAAGAAACAAAACAGACATTTCATTAAAAAGGAAATTCAAGCGTTTAAAAAAAAAACTCTATAAAAAGATAATCTTATTAGTAATTTTAAAAATATAAGTTAAAATCACAATAAGAAATCATTTTACTCCCACTAGATTGTCATTAAAGTCATAAATCTCCATACGTGAAGCTACAAAATCTCATACACTACTGTTCAGCTGATTTGGTACAAAGTGTTTGGAACTAATCTAGTACATCAGAAGGTGAGCAGAATCTACAACTCAGCAAATCCACTACTTGGTTTGATCTCTATTCAGGAAAACTCCAGTGGGCAACTGACTATCCCATACTAAAGCAAATTTTAGAGCATCACATTTTTTA
Source organism: Giraffa tippelskirchi (assembly GCF_054371585.1). Classification (NCBI taxonomy): domain Eukaryota; kingdom Metazoa; phylum Chordata; class Mammalia; order Artiodactyla; family Giraffidae; genus Giraffa; species Giraffa tippelskirchi. Next base: position 72,280,673 of record NC_137277.1, read on the forward strand.
AGTGTAGGAGACAGGTTAATAAAAATAATAGAATGTAAAGTCAAGAAATATACCTAGATGCATGTGGAAATTTAGTGTATAAAAAGGATATCTCAAACTAGTTGGGGAACATATACGATTTATATAACAGTGGGTTTAGGACAACTAAGTAGCTATCGAGAAAAAAATAATTAAGCAGTATTCATACCTCATATCCTATACCTTGATAAATTCAAACTAGATACGATTTTTTAATTTTTTAAATTTATTTTAAAATTTTTACTCTTTAATTATAGTTGATTTACAATGTTGTGATACTTTCAGGTGTACAGAAAAGATATTCCGTTATATATGTATGTATTCTTTTTCACTTTTTTACATTTTAGGTTATTTCTGTTGTTGTTGTTTAGTTGCTAAGTCATGTCCAACTCTTGTGACCCCATGGACTGTAGCCCATCAGGTTCCTCTGTCCATGGGATTTCCCATGCAAGAATGCTGCAGTGGGTTGCCATTTTCTCCTCCAGGGGAACTTCCTGACCCAGGGATCGAACCCTAATCTCCTGCATTAGCAGATTCTTTACCACTGAACCACCTGGGAAGCTCTTTTAGGTTATTATAAGATATTGAATACAGTTTCCTGTGCTATACAGTGGGATCTTGTTGTTCATCTATTTTATATATGAGTGAGTGAAGTCGCTCAGTCGTGTCCAACTCTTTGCGACCCCATGGACTGTAGCCTACCAGGCTCCTCCATCCATGGGATTTTCCAGGCAAGAATACTGGAGTGAGTTGCCATTTCCTTCTCCAGGAGCTCTTCCCGACCCAGGGATTGAACCCAGGTCTCCCACATTGTAGGCAAATGCTTTAACATCTGAGCCACCAGGGAAGTCCATTTTATATATAGTACTGTATATATGTTAATCCCAAACTCCTAATTTATCCCTCCACCTATCCTTTTCTCCTTTGTAACCACATGTCTGTGAGTTTATTTGTATTTTATAGATAAGATTATTTATATCAACTTTTTAGAATCCACTTATAAGTGATATCATATTATATTTCTTTCTCTGCTTTACCTCACTTAGTAGGATCATCTCTAGATCTGTCCATATTGCTGCAAAGGACAATAATTCATTCTTTTTATGTTGTTGTTGTTGTTGTTGTTGTTGTTGTTCAGTCACTAAGTCATGTCCGACTCTTTGTGACCCTACAGACTGCAGCATGCCAGGCTCCTCTTTATCCACTTTCTCCAGGAGTTTATTCAAACTCATGTCCATTGAGTCGGTGATGCTATCTAACCATCATCTGCTGCCGCCCCCTTCTCCTTTTGCCTTCAATCTTTCCCAGCATCAAGATCTTTTCCAATAGTCGATGCTTTGCATCAGGTGGCCAAAGTATTTGGAGCATGAGCTTCAGCATCAGTACTTCCAATGAATATTCAGGATTGATTTCCTTTAGGACTGACTGGTTTGATCTTGCTGTCCAAGGGACTCTCAAGAGTCTTCTCCAACACCACAATTCAAAAGCATCAATTCTCTAGCACTCAGCCTTCTTTCGAGTCCAACTTTCACATGACTATTGGAAAAACTATAGCTTTGACTATATGGACCTTTGTTGGCAAAGTGATGTCTCTGCTTTTTAACATGCTGTTTAGGTTTGTCAAAGCTTTCCTTCCAAGGAGTAAGCATCTTTTAATTTCATGGCTGCAGTCACCATCTGCAGTGATTTTGGAGCCCAAGAAAATCTGTTACTTCTTCCACTTTTTCCCCATCTGTTTGCCATGAAGTGATGGGACAACATGCCATGATTTTAGTTTTTTTGAATGTTGAGTTTCAAGCCAGCTCTTTTCTCTCCTTTTTCACTTTCATCAAAAGGCTCTTTGTTTTCTGCCACAAGGGTGGTGTCGTCTGCATATCTGCGTTTGTTGATATTTCTCCCTGCAATCTTGATTCCAGCTTGTAGTTCATCCAGCTCAACATTTCACAGGATGTACTCTGCATAAAAGTTAAATAAGCAGGGTGACAATATACAGCCTTGTCATATTCTTTCCCCAATTTTGAACCAGTCAGTTGTTTCATGTCCGATTCTAAATGTTGCTTCTTGACCCACATATAGATTTCTCAGGAGACAGGTAAGTTAATCTAGTACTCACATCTCTTTACGAATTTTGCAGAGTTTGTTGTGATCCGTACAGTCAAAGGCTTTAGTGTAGTCAATGAAGTAGAAGCAGATGCTTTTCTGGAACTTCCTTGCTTTCTCCATGATCCACAAATGTTGTCAATTTGACCTCTGATTCCTCTGCTTCTTTGAAACCAAGTATGTACATGTGGAAGTTCTCAGTTCACATACTGCTGAAGCCTAGCTTGAAGGATTTTGAGCATAATCTTGCTAGCATGTGAAATGAGCACAATTGTCCCATAGTTTGAACATTTTTTGGCATTGCCCTTCTTTGGGATTGGAATGAAAACTGACTGTTTACAATCATGTGGCCACTGATGAGTTGAGTAATATTCTATTGTATATATTCAAATTGATAAATTCTAAATGAATACATGATTTAAATAGGGAAGTGAAACTATAAAATTACAAGAAGAATCCACTTGATGATTGATTATTTTAAACTCAGCCCTTTCAAACTATGACACAAAACTATGACACATTTTGATTCTCTGTCAAAATCAAGAAGATCTGACTTTTAAAATATATATATAGCAAAAAGTACCATGGAGATAGTCAAAACACGGACTGGGGAAAGAATTTGCAATTTGCATGTCACTAAAATAAAAATAGCTCCTAATATTCAATAAGAAAAAAACTGATATATTTTTTCAATGTAAAAACAAGCTAAAGCTGTGAACATACAGTTTGCCCAAAAAATGAAATATAAAATATAGGAAAAGATATCCATCTCAGTTCATGATAAGAGATATGCTAATTAGCTACTACCATTGACCTTGGAGAAGACTCTTGAGAGTCCCTTGGACTGCAAGGAGATCTAACCAGTCAATCCTAAAGAATATCAACCCTGAATTGGCAGGACTGATGCTGAAGCTGAAGCTCCAATACTTTGGCCACCTGATGCAAAGAACTGACTCATTGGAAAAGACTGATCCCGGGAAAGAGTGAGGGCAGGAGGAGAAGTGGACGACAGAGGATGAGATGGTTAGATTGCATCATCAACTCAATGGATATGAGTTTGAGCAAACTCCAGGAAATAGTGAAGGACAGGGAAGCCTGTTGTGCTGTGGTCCATGGGGTCACAAAGAGTCAGACACAATTGAGTGAATGAACAGCAAAAACATTCTTTACCTATCAGGTTGATAAAGATTGAAATTGGTATTATTTGTCCTTTTATCTTGTCTGCTGGCATCCCCACACTACAGTAAAATCCTTCTAAAATGTAGCTTCCTCTCAGGTAGTTCTGGGAGTATGTTGCTTCTTTACCACTACATCATGAAAAACTGCATTACCTTATAAAATCTGGTACTACATTGTCAGAGAACCTATGAAATTAGATCAAAATGTAGAAAACCTCTTTTGCAATCTAAGGTGAGAAAAGCCTCCTAAAGGTCAATAAAATAGCACTTAGAATGCTAATAATAATAAAGCCATATGCCTTGCAGTATATTTGGCATGCATTTTAATGCTTAATCTTTTCAATATTAAGGCTGAATTCTTTATTAAGGAAGACACAGTCTAGTTGACAGTCTAATGCAGAAATGTTTCATTGTTTTGGGAGAAAGCAGCATGACTGGACAGAGACCCTGGCAAGTCATTCATAAACAAGCAATGGGGGAATATTTGGTGTTCATTAAAGATGAAAACTTCATTGAAGAAAAATGAAGAAACTATTTGAAAAAAAAATCCTTAAAAATGAAGAACAAAAGAAGGCCTTTTAGAAGAACAGTACTATTCTTGTAGCCTTTTTAGAAGACAAATGTGTTCAGAACAGCCAGGCATAGCCATTCTCTTCCTCTCAGTCTTAACCCATAAAGCCACTGATGTGTTGGGTTCAGCATCGTGCATCAGTGTACTTTGCTCTTCATCAAACAAGCTATATGAAAGGATATCTGGACTGAGTATGCAATTTTATGCTCTGTAGAAAGAAGAGATTCCTCCATGTTCATCATATTATGATGTGGTGATTTTGTCTACATAAATGCAGATTGTAATGCATTATTGAACAAAAACCATTGCACCTCTACTATGTCAGCTCTGACACCAACAACATGTATTGTTAACTCTGAGTCATATATCAAAGAGTGTAGACAAACTATGTTACAGCTGGATCAGCCACCGTCCTCTTCTCTGTTTAAGAAAAAAGAGCGATCAGGAGCAGTTCTTCATTATTTAGAATAGAAGCTGCCCCTCCCACTCAGGGCAGAGTAACACTGGATTCTTTAATTGCCTTTTCATTCAGATCTGTTCTTCTGGCTAAAACATTTCCAGCTCCATTCACCTTTTCAAGAATATGACTCCAAGATTAAAGAAATGATGTCTGACTGAATACCCAGAATAAAATCTTGAAATCTGCTTACACAATCTAAAGCTATCTATCAGGAAAACACATTTTTATCCAATTAAACATGAAACCATCGGCTAGCAAGTGTCAGGCAAATACACAAAAGCCTAAGAATGATTAGTTTATCACTCTGATAACCAGTTATCATAATATCTCTAATTATAAAAACATACTGAGAACGGCAGAGTAAATTCTTATGAAGACCACAAAATCTCATGTGAAAGACCAAGTAAATATAGTCACGTGTTGCACAGGCAAGTTAAGGCAGGAAAATTTGTTTTGGTTCACTTCTATTTTCATTTTAGACCTAGAGAAAGTTAATCCTTATTCAAACTTTAACTTCTCTTCCTACCTTCAATCATCCTCCCTATGGCTCTCTATACAAAATTATTCTAATCATTGGTAAGCTGTTATCTAACAGCATTGGATTATCAGACAAAAATTTATTATTGTTTTTACTATTTCCAGAAACTCTCTAATTTTATTTAGATAAGCATATGGGATGTGGTAACAGTAGGAAAATAGTGATGTTCCATGTCCCAAATATGGAGTGAGATTTAAGCACAACTAGGACTTACCAAGGGATGTTAAAGTATACAACATAAATGAGTGACTTCTGTATATGTTGTCCTTGAAAGGAAGGTAGTAGCATAGCAATAAACCTTGTGAATTCTCAATTCTATTTTCTATTCAAATAAGACAATACTTTTTTCCCAAATTTAACATATTCCTTTAAAAGTACCTTACTTACTTCACTATGATAAGTAAAGTATATTAACTTTGAAAACTGAATAAAAAGTATTTTTGGCATTTAAAAAATAGTATAATGAACTACAAAAATGTCTTTCAGATTTTGTCATTATTAAAATCAAATCAGATAAGAATATGGACATGCAATGGAAAACCCATTCAAATAATGTTTTAACCAAAAAACTGCATTCATAAAAAGTAAAACAAAAAGCATTATTTATGCAGGAAAAATGTTTCTAGATGGAAAAATGGAAATCTATTGTCTACTTAGACAATATTGTCTAAGTAGCTGCTATTGACTACTCAGCTGCCAATTTCTTCCTAGAAATGCATAACACTCACCCAAACAACAAATCTTTAAAGTTGTAAAATGAGGTGTGTGTCTGGTGTGCATATTTTAAAAATATATTCTACTTGTGCACAAATAATATCAGATAATGGACAAATATAATTTACCTTAATACATTTCTAAAAGAATTTTAATAAATTCATAATAGAATCAGGACTGAAACTTCATAACTTTTAAAATCTAAAATCATCTTGACCTTTCAACAGAATCTAAGCTCAGATGATTCAATTTATTTAATCTTTGCCAAGATATAACACTCCCTTGGAGAAAATTGTTTTCAAGTGAAAAGAACAAGCTTCTAAAGGCTATAAAGCAACAAAGTAATTTATATATATTTATTTCTGAGATGCTTAATTAAATTAATTTTCTTCATATGATACCTAAGTTACAATGATTCTGAAAAGATTTTATATACAAAAATAAATTGTTCAATCAAAACATATATAAATCAAGTCAAACTGTCATTCTAAAACAAACATATCTTCACTTAAAATATGAATTAAAGATTTTAATGAATATGCTATGAGCATGAAAAAATTAACCACTCACAAAAATATCAGTACCCAACTTCTATAAAGAGGTTTAACTCATGGCTATAAATTTTTATCCTTTAGTATAAAAGTAAATGGATATTTTCCATGTGGATTAAATACGCAATGCGATTTTTTTTTTTACCAATTTATGGATATATTCATAAACTAATAGGTACAAAAAAATGAATCAACAAGCAAGAAAAATGGATTGTTATTAAGTTTACACATTAAGTAATTTTAGCACTTTTATTATCAATCCTGTTTTCTTAAAACCTCTACATACACATATGTGGCATTATAGTTTGCTTTATCATCAACTTAAAATCCATTCATTTCAAAGCATGCTCAGAGATTTTGTTTTTAACATGGTAATTACTAGATCATGTTCCTAATACGAAAAGGCAATTCAGAAGGAAGGGTGAGGTTGACAATATAAGAATGAAAAACAGGAAGTAAGAAGAAACTATTCAAATTAGCTCCTAAAAACTTTCAAAATATAGAAATTCCTTTGGTGTATTAAACTTTTATTTATTTACTCAGTTTATAAAGAAACTGATATTGGATTGGATTTTGTTTAGGGAATCCAGTTATATCCAAGGAACTATTCTAGAAAGCAGTGAGATATAAATGAAAAAAGTTATTGTATCAAGAAGCTTACATTCAGTGAAGTGGTGGAGTGACTATGGAAAACATTATGGAGGTTCCTCAACAAATTAAAAATCATCTCAGTTCAGTTCAGTCGCTCAGTCATGTCCGACTCTTTGCGACCCCATGAACTGCAGCACGCCAGGCCTCTCTGTCCATCACCAACTCCCAGAGTCTACCCAAACCCATGTCCATCGAGTCGGTGATGCCATCCAACCATCTCATCCTCTGTCGTCCCCTTCTCCTCCCGCCCCCAATCCTACCCAGCATTAGGGTCTTTTCCAATGAGTCAACCCTTCGCATGAGGTGGCCAAAGTATTGAAGTTTCAGCTTCAACATCAGATCTTCCAATGAACACCCAGGATTGATCTCTTTTAGGATGGATTGATTGGATCTCATAGTACTACTACAAGTGATTCAGCAATTCCACTTCTGGGTATTGGTCCGAAGAAAACAAAAACACCAACTTGAAAAGACATATGCACCCCATGTATATTGCAGAATTATTTTCAGTAGCCAAGATGTGAAAACAACCTAACCATCCATTGATGGATAAATGGATAAAGAAAATGTGGTGTGTGTGTATTTATATATATTAATCTTTTCATGTTCAATAGCAAATTCATTAAAATATTTAATATATATATAAATCTTTAATATATATATATGTATGTATGTATATTATTCAAATACATACCATGAACTTCCAGATGTTCAAGCTGGATTTAGAAAAGGCAGAGGAACCAGAATCAAATTGCCAACATCTGCTGGAATATTGAAAAAGCAAGAGAGTTCCAGAAAGACATCTATTTCTGCTTTATTGACTACGCCAAAGTCTTTGACTGTGTTCACTTCAGTTCAGTATGCAGTCGTGTCCGACTCTTTGTGACTCCATGAACCGCAGCATACCAGGCCTCCCTGTCCATCACCAACTCCCTGAGTCCACCCAAACCCATGTCTATTGAGTCAGTGATGCCATCCAACCATCTCATCCTCTGTCATCCCCTTCTCCTCCTGCCTTCTTCTTTCCCAGCATCAGGGTCTTTTCCAATGAGTCAGCTCTTCACATCAGGTGGCCAAAGTATTGGAGTTTCAGCTTCAACATCAGTCCTTCCAATGAATATTCAGGACTGATTTCCTTTAGGATGGACTGGTTGGATCTCCTTGCAGTCCAAGGGACTCTCAAGAGTCTTCTCCAACACCACAGTTCAAAAGCATCAATTCGTCAGTGCTCAGCTTTCTTTATAGTCCAACTCTCACATCCATACATGATCACTGGAAAAACCATAGCCTTGACCAGACGGATCTTTGTTGGCAAAGTAATGTCTCTGCTTTTTAATATGTTGTCTAGGTTGGTCATAACTTTCCTTCCAAGGAGAAAGCGTCTTTTAATTTCATGGCTGCAATCAGCATCTGCAGTGATTTTGGAGCCCAGAAAAATAAAGTCAGCCACTGTTTCCACTGTGTCCCCATATATTTGCCATGAACAGATGGGACCAGATGCCATGATCTTAGTTTTCTGAATGTTGAGCTTTAAGCCAACCTTTTCACTCTCCTCTTTCACTTTCATCAAGAGGCTCTTTAGTTCTTCTTCACTTTCTACCATAAGGGTGGTGCCATCTGCATATCTGAGGTTATTGATATTTCTCCCGGCAATCTTGATTCCAGCTTGTGCTTCCTCCAGCCCAGGGTTTCTCATGATGTATTCTGCATATAAGTTAAATAAGTAGGGTGACAATATACAGCCTTGACGTACTCCTTATCCTATTTGTAACCAGTCTGTTGTTCCATGTCCAGTTCTAACTGTTGCTTCCTGACCTGCATACAGATTTCTCAGGAGGCAGGTCAGATGGTCTGGTATTCCCATCTCTTGAAGAATTTTCCACAATTTTTTGTGATCCACACAGTCAAAGGCTTTGGCATAGTCAATAAAGCATAAATAGATGTTTTTCTGGAACTCTCTTGCATTTTTGATGATCCAGAGGATGTTGGCAATTTGATCTCTGGTTCCTCTGCCTTTTCTAAAACCAGCTTGAACATGGATCACCACAAACTGGAGAAAATTCTTCAAGAGATGAGAATACCAGACCACCTGACCTGCCTCTTGAGAAATCTGTATGCAGGTCAGGAAGCAACTATTAGAACTGGACATGGAACAACAGACTGGTTCCAAATAGGAAAAGGAGTATGTCAAGGCTGTATATTGTCACCCTGCTTATTTAACTTATATGTAAGGTACATCATGAGAAACGCTGGGCTGGATGAAGCACAAGCTGGAATCAAGATTGCCGGGAGAAATACCAATAACCTCAAATATGCAGATGACATCACCCTTATGGCAGAAAGGGAAGAAGAATTAAAGAGCCTCTTGATGAAAATGAAAGAGGAGAGTGACAATGTTGGCTGAAAGCTCAACATTCAGAAAACTAAGATCATGGCACCTGGTCCCATCACTTCATGACAAATAGATAGGGAAACAGTGGAAACAGTGACAGACTTTTTTTGGGGGGTGCAGCTCCAAAATCACTGTGGATGGTGACTGCAGCCATGAAATTAAAAGACGCTTACTTGGAGAAGGAAATGGCAACCCACTCTATTACTCTTGCCTGGAAAATTCCATGGACTGAGGAGCCTGGTAGGCTACAGTCCATGGGGTCACAAAGAGTCGGACATGACTGATCGACTTCACTCACTCCTTGGAAGAAAAGTTATGTCCAACCTAGACAGCATATTAAAAAGCAGAGACATTACTTTACCAACAAAGGTCCATCTAGTCAAAGCTATGGTTTTTCCAGTAGTCATGTATGGATGTGAGAGTTGGACTATAAAGAAAGGTGAGCACTGAAGAATTGATGCTTTTGAACTGTGGTGTTGGAGAAGACTCTTGAGAGTCCCTTAGACTGCAAGGAGATCCAACCAGTCCATCCTAAAGGAAATCAGTCCTGAATATTCATTGGAAGGACTGATGCTGAAGCTGAAACTCCAATACTTTGGCCACCTGATGTGAAGAGCTGACTCATTGGAAAAGACCCTGATACTGGGAAAGATTGAAGGCAGGAGGAGAAGGGGACAACAGAGGATGAGATGGTTGGATGGCAACACTGACTCAATGGACATGAATTTGGGTAAACTCCAGAAGTTGGTGATGGACAGGGAGACCTGGCATGCTACCATTCATAGGGTCACAAAGAGTTGGATACGACAGAGCAACTGAACTGAACTGAACATACATATACATACAAATATACACATATAATGGATTATTATTCTGCCACTAAAGAAAGGAAATCTTGCCATCTGTGACAACATGGATGTAACTTGAGGGCATTATGCTAAATGAAATTAATTAGAAAGACAAATACCAGTGCCTTATTATCTCACTTATAAGTGGATTCTTTAAAAAAAAAAAAAAGGGAGCTCATGATACAGAGAACAAATATGGTGGTTGCCAGAGTTTAAAGTGTGCATGGTGAGTGAAATGGGTGAAGGGTATCAAAAGGTACAAAGTTCCAGTTATAAAATAAATAACTAGTATAGTGTAAAGCATGGTGACTATAGTTAATAATATTGTAGTGCACGTTATTGAAATAATATTGAAATTTGCTGAGAGAGTAAATCTTAAAAATTCTTATCAAAGGAAAAAATTTGTAAATATGTATGGTGACTTATTTATTGTGGTGATCATTTTACAATATACACAAATATGGAACCATTATGTTATATACCTAAAACTAATATATCATATATATCAATATATCATTATATATATATATATACCAATATATCAAATTATATCTCAAGAAAACTTGTTAAAGGGTGACATGGTTTTCAAGCATTAATATTCCTGTAGTAAATAAGACATCATGATGAAAATTTTATGCTTATATTCAAGACAAATAAATAGATAATTACTGATTATAAATTCTATTAAAAAGTAATCAGATATATGTAAAATAAAATAAAATGCAAAAGAGAAAACAAGAAGACATCTCTAGGACTAAAGCAACACAGATACTGGATTGCCAAAACATTTGTTCAGGTTTTTCAATAAGATGTTATGGAAAACCCAAACAAATTTTTGGCCAATCCAATAATTCTACTGATCAAAATCAGGAAGTGGCAGCTCAGAGCTAAGGTCTCCTAGGAAAAGAAGTACAAAATGTGTCCTCTGAAAAATATCAACAAACTCACTGAAGGTAGGGGCTTGAGTATGGCTTCCCTTCCCATTAATGAAAGAGGGCTGGGGAAAAAAGGGATTAATTATTGTTCTGCTGCTTGGGGCTGATGAGGGGACAAAGACTTAATGCCAACAGAAATGTAACTGAAGTCAGCCAGTTGCTTTGCATGTAGATCAGTCATGTCCCCAAGAGCAAGAGCCCAGAATGCCTTGATATAATCCCAATCTGAACTGAAAGCCTGAGAGATGAATGAAAATAATCACACCGGTTAGTAAGGGGTGGGGAAAGGGGAGAGGAGAAAAGAGAATAGAGGGAGATAGACTTACTAAAAGAAGATTAGCGCACATAATGAGCTTACAATCTTATATTCTAAGAGACACGTAGAATAAGTTAATGTTACTTGTTTTTTGTTTTCTTTTGCGATCGCCATTGTGAGCAGCGTGAGGTGATACCTTGCTGTGGTTTGGGTTTGCCTTTTTCTGATGGCTCTGAGCATCTTTTCATATACTGTCCATATGCCACCTGTTGTCTTCTTGGTGGTCCCATGGTCACGACTTCACCTTCCGATGCAGGGGGTGCAGATTGCATCCTGGTAGGGGAGCTAAGATCCCACATGCCTCTGGCCAAGAAACCAAAACATCAAACAGAAACAATACTGCAACTAATTTAATAAAGACTTTTAGAAAAATGGTCCACATCAAAAAATCTTTAGAAATGACTGTGCAATCCTTAACCCATTTTTTAATCACCTTGTTAAGGTTTTTTATCTTTTGACGTTTGGGTCTTTTTGCTATCAATGCACCTCTATTTTGGAGATGAATCCCTTATCATATGTATTGTTTGCAAATGTTTTCTTCCATTCCATACATTGCCTTTTAGCACTCCCATGTTCATTGCAGCCCTATTCACACTAACCAAGATGTGGAACCAATCTAAATGTCCATTCACATATTAATGGATAAAGAAAATATGATATCTAATACAGTGGAAATTCTGCAATATGGTGAGCCCTGAGGAAACTCAGGCTATGAAAACATAGGATACTGGCCCCAGATAGCTGAGGAGCATATTAAAGGAATAATTTCAGTGAGTCCAGATTCTCGCATCTTCCCATACATAGAAAAGCGCTAAATTCCTTAACTTGACATATATGGTTTTCTTTATTTAACAGTAATCTTTTGATGTTCTGGCTATTGCCCTTTGTTGCAAATCTCCTATAAATCCTAGTTCCCACCTAAACTCCTCAAAGTAGTTCCCTCAGGGTTACTTGAGGTGTTGCCTCTCTAACTTAAAGTCCTAAAACTTCCTGCCAAATAAAACAACTCTGAGTTTTTAGGTTGTGAATAACTTTTTAAGTGACATGACATAAAATAAAATCTATTAATTGAACAAACAAAAAATTTACCTGGGAATTTGCCAGGTTCGGTTTGTATCTGCAGTTACCTTCTGCAGGATTTGGTCCTGGAACTTGATAACTCCTGTATCAGTAAAAACCCAACATAGCTACAGAGCATATAGCAGCTTTCTACCAGCCTGCCTGTTTGACTCCTGCCGTGCCCCCCATTCCACACCAGAAAATGTTCTACTCTACAACAGTTCTAAACAGTTCTAAGGATTGTTCCCAATGCCAGGCTCTCTCCGCATTCCTCAGCTTCACATGTTCTGCATCTGCTAGATTCCTTCGTTATCTGTTCCACCTGACAAGCCACTGCTCATCCTTCAGATTCCGCTCCAATGCTGTGACTTGTCCCATGGCTCACTAAGCAGCAGAGGTTGCTCCTTCTGGATACTGTGCAGTTCCTATTGTGTCATTGTTGTTCGGTCGCTCAGCCATGTCCATTTCTTTGCAACACCATGGACTGCAGCACGCCAGTCTTCCCTGTCCTTCACCATCTCCCGGAGTTTGCTCAAACTCATGTCCATCGAGTTAGTGATACAACAATAATTGCATCATTATTTTATTGAATTACAATAATCTTTTTTATTTTTTTTTGCGCCTGTCTCTCCCACTACACCATAAGCTCCTGGAGGGCAGGGAATTTGCTTTTGTGTTCCCATGACCTAAATGAATGTTTTGCCCGTCATTGGCTCACAAAAATATCCATTGCCCCTGAAATCAGAAAAGGCCAGGCAGCTCTTAATGGGAAAAGGTCAGTCTTGTGTATCTGTTCTCTTACTTTGCCACATCGTTTTGCACATGAAGGCGCTCTCAAAACTATGCCAGTAGTCTTTATTACTGAGATAACGAAGCCTAGTGTTCAAGCCCACTGGCTGTGATGTTCAAGAGCTCAGATTTCCTATTATAATGCCAGTATTTATAAGTTATAAAATGTCAAGTAAGGTTCCTAATAGGATAATAATAATAGCTAACAGTTATTGAACATTTACTATGTTCCAGGTCTCGTTCATACAATAAATAACTCATTTAATCCTCCAAAAAATATGTGAGGTGTTATCACCTTTCTTTACAGGCGAAGAAACTAAAGTGCAGAGAGGTTAGGTAACTTGACCAAGGTCACACAGCTTATAAATTGCAGAGTCAGAATTCAAACAGCCTGCCTCCAGAGCTCATCAATTAAATATGAATTTATACTGTCTCTCTACCATAATACTACCATATTTGAGGATTAGAGGAAATAGTACAGGTACATATCTTAGACACAGTAAACATGCAGATGACAGCTGTGCTTACTGTCATATTAACAATTCAGTCTTGCTCCTCAGCTCCGATACTAGGCACTGATAATTTTGCATTTTATTGAATGCCAAAAATGGACAATTTGGGAATTGCTTATGATACACTCCCTTAGCCCTAAAAGTTTAGTAGTCATGCATGTGCAGTGTTAAAACCATGTCCAATTAATCCCATTCAATTAAACCTTAATAATTTTAATGAAAAACATAAGTAAAAATATAGATTAGTTCTGTGTTAGCAAATGTTTTCCCTTTTCTATAATATAACAAGGTAAAAAAGTATTCTCTGGTAGTAACAATTTGAATTTTGAAGTTTCAGAAGTGCTCCAATTGACAAGGCAGTTTTGAAAAACATAACTTCCCTTCTAAAATTCTTATTATAAAGTCTTTCCAAAGTTGATTTCAGCCATGGGTCAGAATTAGAAGGCTCACGTTATTCGAGGTTAGAGGTAAGCTAATTTCACTAAGATGGCGCATTGAAAAAACAACCATGGCTGGAAGCACAGCAGGAGAAGGAGCATTCTTCAGCTACATTAACAAACTCTCTAGAGAAATCAAGCAAGCCAATAGCTTCATCTAAGATAATTGCAGTGCTAGAGTCCCTGCCCAGACAAATTTTATTCCCACACTCACAGGGTGTGCCCTCTTGGAACAGAATATATGTAAGCAAATGGCAGAAATAGCACCAGGAACCCATTCAAAAAAATTTCTATGATAGGAAGTAAGATATGGAAGATGGATGTGTAACTACAATCTCAAATTTAAACTCCTGACTCTATTAAGTAACTGCAACCAGACTATTAGCACTCTTTCAGAGATTAAAAACAAAACATTTCGAAATATTTTATGTAATAGAAGATACCCAGAGTAATAAGTTATTGTATGGGCAGTATATAAATAAATTCTCCTATGGAAACAGGTTAATTATAGATTAAAAGAATAACTACTAAAAGAGCTGCATAAGATCTAAAGTTTTAGACTAACGTCATTAAAAAACAGGATTGGACTGTAGACAATTCCATGTTACTTATCAGAATATAAGGATTACAAGTGCCAACTTGGCTATAAAGCTTAATTAAAAATTATATGAAATGGAGGTATGCAGTTTATGAAGTAGTGAGGCAGGAAATTTTGTTTGGAAAAAGCAGTGAAGCAGAAACCACTTGGATTCTTATTCCAACTGTGTCACTTTCTTAAGCTAAAAATATATTTTTTCTCTCCATTTTTTTGCCATTTAAAAGGAACTAAATATTATTGTCTTATGATCTTAATGCAAAATTCACATACAATAAACAAACTACAATGTGATAGCAGATATTTGCTTTGAAGGCCCAGTTAAATAATTTCATAGATTTTTATGGGTGGTGATAGAAGGTTCTAAGCACTCCAGTAATCTCATGCTTATTCTTATACAATGTTCACCATTTTATCCCACACTGCTTAGAGAAGAAAAGTAAAAATGTCAAAAAATATTCAGTTTGAAAATCACAAATATTATATAGATTTCAGACTATTCTTTTGAATTTCAGAGGTTTACTATCAGGAAAAAAAAATTGTTTATTTTCTAAACTAAATTCTCCTATTCTTGGTTGGTGATGATATCATCAATCAATGTAATCAAAAAAGGTAGAAACACAAAGGAGTCATCAACTCCTCCCTCTCTATCATACCTCCCACCAAGCAGTCATCAGTTTATTGTTTTATATCCTAATTCCCAAATAGGTTACTCTCTAACTCTCATGATTTCCACTGTGTTGGTTAATGTCTTTGGTGGTGGTTTAGTTGCTAAGTCGTGTCCGACTCTTGCGACCCCACGGGCTGTAGCCTGCCAGGCTCCTCTGTCCATGGGATTCTCCAGGCAAGAATACTGGAGTGGGTTGCCATTACCTTCTCCAGGGGATCTTCCCAACCCAGGAAGTGAACCTGGGTCTTCTGTGTTGCAGACAGATTCTTTATCGACTGCAATATGAGAGAAGCCCAGGTTAATGTCTTTATCACATCTCAACTGTATTACAGCAGAAGCCCCACAAGTAAATATTTTTTCCTCTGAATAGGCCCACCTTACACAACTACCACAGTAATTCATCTAAAACACAAGTCTGACCCACTCACATTCCTGACTAAACTTATGTGAATAGCTTCCCATTGCTGACAGGATAAATGATAACCTCTCTAATTTCCCACTAGAGTCGTCCATGATCTGTTCCCAGACTGACTCTCCATGATGGCAGAAACTGTTTATATCTTGCTCTCCATGGTATCCCCAGCAGTTTCTGATGAATAATCGACATCACTCAATAACAAACGAAATAATAAATTTCAGTTAAATACTTTGTTGACTAAATAGATACATAAATGAATGACCATTGTCTCACTACTGACACTCATTTAGCAGTTTGTTGTCTAGCAAGGTCAAAGGGCATCTAATTCCCCTACCCATTCCAAGCTGTTCTACCCCATGGTTCTTTCCCTCTCTTCTTTGGTGACCTCCTATTCTTCCTCAGCAGCTGGAACACTGGCTTTTCCTAGAATGTTTCCCCAGTCCTCTTCCCTTCATCTGGGCTCCCAAAACACCCTGTAAGAAATCCTTATACTTGACCTGAAGATGACATGAAATTATAAATCGTGTACCTATTCCCAGCACTTGTCTCATGCCAAGCGCACAGAAGGTGCCCAATAGTTGTTAGGTAATGAATGAGTAATTCTAATCCAAATGTCACATATATAACACTTATTCAGTGTTAGAAATCAGCTAAAATTCACAAAATTTGTTTCTTCACAAAATCGCAGCTTTCTAATACAAAGCATAGTTAAATCCATGAATTCTGATTTAACATCTCCAAAATATAGGTCTCGAGGCTTTAATTAATCACAGCCAACTGTGAAGTAAAGGTTTACTATTTCTGCTTTGGTCAGTATTCCTTAAATAATCTATCTACAAGGTTAATATCATTTAAAAGGAGATGATTGTTTTAAAAGGGCTATAAAATAAAGACAATATGTTAAATTACTGCTATTATTCAATATTTAATGTCTTTTATGTATCAAATATATGAATATGATCTTGGCTGTTGTGCTAAAAATCTTCAAGTTGCTAACCATTGTTTAACTTAGATACAAATCAAGATATACATAGAATAATATTGATCTGAGCTTGAAATCATTCTGAAGTCTCTTAATTTTACAGTAAACTGATAATATTTAAAATGTCTGTATACATACGTACTTACAAACAACACTATAGTGATAGGCACAGAAATGACAGACCTTATAGGGTATTTTTATATGTGAAAGAATATATAATTTTTCTAGTAAATCTAAATATGAATTTCTTTCATAAGTAGTCACAAAATATAATATTAGTAAGGGAATTTTATTATAAACTTAATACACATTTTTGTAATAGAAAATTTAAAAGCATAAGTGCATTTTTATATTTTTAACATGCTTAATAACAGAAAGGCTAAAAAATCATTGCACTGTTCAACCAGCTGAATTCATTTATCCATTGCTTTTCACAAATATATTTGAACACATATCACATACCACGCAGTGGGAGTCAACACTGGAAACAGAAAAAATACAAAACCTATCTTTTGAAGTTATTTATACTCTCAACAAAGTTAATAATTTATGGGGGTATTATTTGTGGTCAGATCATATAAAGAATTAACAAGGTAAAAGTTTGAAATTTACTTGGCAACAAATTTTAAATCACAAATCATTTATGAGCTTTGGTCCAGTGAATATCTAGAAGCAATATAGGAAATAGTTTGAAGGTGGCAAGGTCAGAAGACTATGATACTAGCTCAAAAATAAAGCAATGAGAGCATGTAGCTGTAGAATTAAATATTACACATGGGAAGAAAAAGCTTTTTATCATTGTATATTATTGAATAAGAACAAAAATATTTTCATTCTTCATTGAAGATATTTTCTCTGGATTTTCAGGATATTTTGTAAACACAATACTTTGATTTTACCTGTATCATAAAACTTACCGTGTTGTATTTTAATTATATATTTATGTGTCTATCTCCTTAGATAGATCACAAGTCCCTTGAGAGCACGAACTGAGTCAAATCATCTTTGAAGCCCCAGTGCTTAGTGTGAGGCTGCAAGAGAGTAGAAATTCACTGTAAACATGTTATTGGGGGTATTTTTTTTTTTTATTAATTTACAAGGTGAGAACCCAAAGGAGAAATACTGTTTGCTCTCAATATCATAAATAGATGTACTTTTCTAGAGAAATTGGGTTATTTCTATCTTAAAGGAATAAAAATTTCTGTTTTGTTTCCTTCTTTCTCACTGGCTGTTAGAAAATGAAAAAGCAATTTATAATCTCCAATAACAACTGTATAAAATGCCAGGGCATTTATTGTCTATAAAATATTCAATTCATTTTTCCATCTTATTTTTGCTTATTTCTCCTTGTTTCATCTCTTCTACTAACTTCAAATTACTTTCTCTTCTATTATTTATATTTATGTAAATCAGCTTGAATTTCTATTAAATAAACTGGGTTAAAATGATTAAGCAAAGGCGGGTGTCCAAATATGCCTCTTTGATGATTGAAAAATGGGATAGGTTGTTGAATTCAAATTAAATTGAATTTACACTTACACTTTTCTTTGTAAAATTCTCTTGCCTTGCATGAGGTGAATTCTCATATATTCTTAATAACAAAAATTATAGACATAACAAAGACTAAGTGCTATAGCTACTCTCTCTATATAGGTATTCTATCCTACATTTATAACGTAGTATAAGTAGTGAAATCTTCTCCAGAAGATAATTTTAGTACATCAGTAACTCACTAAGTAACATGAGGTTTTAGAATTGTGCTAGTAAGATAAAAGTTAGCTTGTATTTTTCCATGTGAAATAAGTGTGATCTAACTGCTCTGAGGTTATACGTTTAAAGTCATTCCTTTTGGGTTTTTATTACGAATGATCCTTAGTATTCACACTCTCATCAATTTAAGCCACATGAGGGGAAAGGAAAAAAAAAAACTGTGGGAAACTAGGAGTAGTGGGTGGAGTGGGGAAACACTGTGTTTCTTCAGGATTCCCAGAAGTTTGCACTGAGTTAGCTGACACATGTCATAGCTAAGGCATTACAAACAATAACGAGTGCTTCTTTTGAAGATCATAGTCCTACTGCAAAACTAAAGTTTAAAGATGAAACATAAGCAGCAAAATTTTCAGATGGATTTACAAGAAATGACTTGTAGCCAAGGCTTGCATTTTTACTGAATCGTTTTTACACATATTCCAACAAACAAAATTTCAAGGCCATTTAATGTCTGCATATTTAATAAAAAAAATAAGAAAGGATTAACATATTAAGCCACATAATTTATTTCGTATTAGTTAATATCTTGCTCTCCGTATGTTATCCTAGATGCCCCGGTGACTCAGATGGTAAAGAATCTTCCTGCAATCCAGGAGAACCTAGTTAGGTCCCTGGGTGGAGAATATCCCCTAGAGAAAGGAGTGGCAACACTCTCCTGTCTTCTTGCCTGGAAAACCCCATGGACAGAGGAGCCTGGTGGGCTCTATCCCTTGGGATCACAAAGAGTCAGACATGATTGAGAGACTAACACACTATATTTTACTCTCCAAATGTAATCGTCTTGAGAATTTCTAATTGAGTGGGGGGAAATCTATAGCTTATACTAAGCCTGAAAAAAAGGAAGCATCACTTTTTCATAATTTCTATCCTATACTCATAAAACAGAGCATATATGTGACTCATTCAATATTAAGTTTGGGAGATCTTTCCTTAAATACCTACTAGATATTTAGATATTTTCACTTTATACCTAAGCAAGAAGAAGCAATAATTTCAAGGGAAATTATATTCATTCTATTGAAGAACATAAGACAAACATCCATGTGATTTTGCTAAAACCTAAACTCTGAAAAGGAGACTGTGCAAATTTTTATTTTGTTAAAATCTTTTTCATGTTCAGCAATGTTGCAATTTTAATGGGAGACATTTTAAACTTTTACTCCAGAAACTATCTAATAATCTGTGGAGTATCAAGGTACATGAAATGACTGAGTGCACACTAGTACATAGCATTTTTTAAAAAGCAATGAAAACAGATGAGAACACTGAAAATTGTCATACATTACAGGCATTCTAGGAAAGAAAGTTCAGATTTTCCTCAATATTATTTTTCACTTTTGCAATATATTTCATTATTACATTGCATCACTATTAATAAGACACAACTTTGTTTACAATTTCTTAAATGTTGCAAACATGACTAACTTAGGCATATTAGTCAAATAGTATAAAAATCGCATTCAGACCTATTCTGAGTGTTTGCAAAATGATCTTTTATAGATTCTAATATTTTTATGAATTAGCTTTTATAATTCAGATACAAATGTCATATCAGTTCAAAATCAGACCTAATAAAGGAATTCCTAGATGGATTAGGGAAAAGAGAAATCATTTTATCATAACTCAAGGGGATACTTTTCATACAACTGTTCTTGGAAAATTTTGAAAATATGTAACATTTAGCAGAGTTCTTACTCCCTCTGGTGACAGATAAGTGAAATGTAAATGCTACATAACAGTTTCAACAGGAATTTTTTTTTAAAATATCATTGATTAACAGTTTTGTGTTAATTTCAGATATAGAGCAAAGTGATTCAGTTATACATGTATATGCATGCATGCGTGTGAGCTCAGTCGTGTCCAACTCTGCGACCCCATGGGCTGTAGCCTGCCAGGCTCCTCTATCCATGGGATTTCCTAGGCAAGAATACTGGAGTGGGTTGCCATACCCTCCTCCAAGGGATCTTCCCAACCCAGGGATCAAGCCTGCTTCTCTTGTGTCTCCTGCATTGGCAGGTAGGTTCTTTACCAGCTGAGCCACCAAGGAAGCCCTATACATATGTGTGTGTGTGTGTGTGTGTGTGTATACATATATATATATATATAGTCTCTTTTCAGATTCTTTTCCATTATAGGTTATTAAGATATCAAATTTAGTTCTCTGTGCTATACAGTAGGTTTCTTGATATAAGGGTGCAAGATAAAAAGGAGGCAACACAATTCTTCAGAAATGGATTTAACTAGAAATGACTTGTAGCCAAGGCCCACATTTTCAGTGAGTCATTTCCACAGACATATGTACTTTGATATCACCAAAGAAAGGGGGCAGGAGAAAAGACCATTGTCACAAAAATATCAAAGGGCCCAGACTCACAGAAGTGTTCCACTATACAGAGACCTGCAGCTTCAACCTGTTTCCTTTCAGGTTCTCAAAGGCCAACTGAGACAAACCAGTTAAAACCATCTAAGTTAAAATTTAAGGAAGTTGACATATACACACTACTATGGAGAAAGCAAGGGAGTTCCAGAAAAACATCTACTTCTGTTTCATTGAGTATGCTAAAGCCTTTGACCGTGTGGATCACAACAAACTGGAAAATTCTTAAAGAGATAGGAGTACCAGACCTCCTTACCTGTTTCCTGAAAACCTGTATGTGGGTCAAGAAGCAACAGTTGGAAGCAGACATGGAACAATGTCCTGGTTCAAAATTGGGAAAGGAATACGACAAGGCTGTATATTGTCACTCTGCATGTTTAACTTTTATGTAGAGAACATCATGGGCTTCCCAGGTGGCACTAGTGGTAAAGAACCCATCTGCCAATGCAGGAGACATAAGAGATGCAGATTTGATCCCTGGGTCAGGAAGATACCCTGGAAGAGGACATGGCAACCCACTCTAGTATTCTTGCCTTGAGAATCCCATGGACAGAAGAGTCTGCTGGGCTAGAGTCCACAGGGTTGCAAAGAGTTGGACATGACCGAAGCTACTAATACACACACACACACGCACGCACGCATGCATACACATCATGTGAAATGCCAGGCTGGATGAATCACAAACTGGAATTAAAACTGCTGGGGAAACTACCAACAATCTTAGATACCACTCAAAAGGCAGAAAGTAAAGAGGAACTAAACTCTTGACAAGAGTGAAAGAAGAGAGTGAAAAGGCTGGCTTGAAACTCAACATCAGAAAAACAAAAGTTATGGCATCTGGTCCCATCACTTCACAGCAAACAGAAGGGAAAAAAGTGGAAGTAGTGACAGATTTTATTTGCTTGGGCTCCAGATTACTGCTGACTGTGACAGCAGTCACAAAATTGAAAGTTGCTTGCTCCTTGGAAGCAAAGCTATGACAAACCAAGAAGCATGCTAAAAAACAGAGACATCAGTTTGCTGACAAATGTCTGTATAGTCAAAGCTATGGTTTTTCCAATAGTCATGTATGGATGTGAGAGTTGGACCCTAAGGAAGGCTGAGCACTGAAGAATTGATGCTTTCAAATTGTGGTGTTGGAGAAAACTCTTGAGGGTCTCTTTGACTACAAGGAAATCAAATCAGTCAATCCTAATGGAAATCAATCCTGAATATTCATTGGAAGAACTGATGCTGAAGCTCCAATACTTTGGCCCCCTGATGTGAAAAGCTGACTTATTGGAAAAACTCTGATGCTGGGAAAGATTGAAGGCAAAAGGAGAAGGGGGAAGTAGTGCCTGAGATGGTTAGATAGCATACTGACTCAATGGACATGAATTCGAGCAAACTCCAGGAAATAATGGAGGGCAGAGGAGCCTGGTGTGCTACAGTCCATGGGGTTGCAAAGAGTCAGACATGACATTGCAACTGAACAACTACTATGTATATAGAATAGATAACCAGTAAGGACCTACTGTATAGCACAGAGAATTTTACTTAATACAATTCTGTGTAATAGTCTATATGGGAAAAACTCTAAAAAAGACTGGGTAGATACATAGATAGATATAGGTATGTAACAGATTCACTTTGCTATACACTTGAAGTAACACATTGTGGATCAACTGTACCCCAATAAAAATTAATAAAAAAATTTTTAATGTAAGGAGGTTGAAGATTATCTAGATACACTCTTCCCTGTCCAACAACACTGCTCCTAAGCCTCGGCACTGAGTCTTTATTTTGCTTCTTTCTAAGAAACCCAAGTTTTCTATGGGGCTAGGACCAAAATATGTTTAAACCTTCCCTGAATCAGTGTCCTACATTTCATACTTATCACATCATCCCTCATAATGTCAGAAGCCCATAAGTTACTCTATCCATTTCTTTTGTGTTTAATTCTCAGTATCCTACCACTTCAGAGGTGAATATGTGAGTACACACACACACACATACATTAATTGAAACTAAAATGTTTACCTCATATCCTATATTTACATTTAACTGGGAATTCCTGGAGATATAAATCCTTTAATCCAAAATAATATAGTATTTGAGGCACCATTGTAAAAATAAAAGCATGGAGCAAGTATCTGCTTTAGCAGGTACTATACTGGGCATTTATATATATATATATTTTTAATTTAACCTTCATGACATCCCTGTAATGCAAGCTTAATTATCTTAATTATCTTATAGGTGAAAAAACTAAGATTTAAGTAATTCATCCAATTGGTTGATAGTGGATCCAAGTTTCACATCCAGGTTTATCTAGCTCCAAACTCTTTGTTGCTTACATTTAGCAAATAAGGATGTGGTTTGACACAGAGGATTTTTTCAGGTGATTTTCAGATCTCAAGTAAACTTTGCTGTCTTCCCTCTCTGTGTCTAGTGATCATCTGGGTGAGTTGCAGATCATGCTCAGTACATCAAATATGGAAAAAGATCTCAAAACTAAACATGAATGTGAGATCACTAAACTAATTTTCAGGCTTCCCTTGTAGCTCAGTTGGTAAAGAATCTGCCTGTAGTGCAGGAGATCCGAGTTCAATTCCTGGGTTGGAAAGATCCCCTGGAGAAGGAAATGGCAACCCACACTAGCATTCTTGCCATGGACAGAGGAGCCTGGCAGGCTATAGTCCAGGGAGTTGCAAAAGTCGGACACAACTTAGCGGCTAAACCACTACCAAAGTAATTTTCACTTGAGTCCCAGGATTTTCATTATTATTATTTATAGTCTTCTATTGAGTGTTTTATTATATTATGAAATTCTGTGGAGTTCTGGCCAAACTTTTTATACATCATTAAAAGTATTTGAACATTCCCTTGAATTTGACCACCAATTATTTATGATGATGATGAAAATCTATATTATTTTGTGTTACATTATATTAAAATCTATTATGGTCCCTGTCCTTATAGTTTCTTGGGAAATGCACATAAAGAGAAAAAATACTTTCAAAGCAATGAATAAGAGCTATGATAGAGGTACAAGAATAAGGAAGAATGAAACAAAGTAGAGAGGCCACTAGTCCCAAAGTGAGAGAAAAGCTTCCTGGGATAAATAATGTCAAGCTGAGCCAGGGAAAGAGAAGAAACAATGTCCCAAGCAGAGGGAACAGCACTGAAAACTGGATAAGTATGGAAGATTTATAAGCAATGGGATTTTGTAAAATGTATGATATGAGGCAGCAGAGAAAGATGAAGGACAGATTTTGGAGGGCCTTTAAATTCTGAAATGTGGAGTATATTCTAACGGTAAAACAGGTGAACTGGTAGGCATTTAGGCATCTCACACTAGACAATTGCTTGGAAAGAGGCCGGATTTGAGTCTGTTTCAGCAACCAAGAAAAGAGTACATGCTTACTCAGTCTAAGGTGATAACAGTAGCAATACCAAGAAACAGAACAAATTTTAAAATATGTAAGGTTCAGGATTGGGGGATTTTGATATAAGGAGGGAGAGAAACAAGAAGGATTCCAGGGAGATGTTTGTATTTCTGCCAATTAAATGAAAATACCATTTGTGAGATACAAAACAATAAACAAGAAAGTTTAGGTGAAGGGGAGAAAATGAGAATGTTTGATATTTCAGGAGAAATGAAGTTAGTTTGAATTCATAATTCCATATAGTTAGTAGCTTGAAAAAGTGAGGCATATTCTAAGTATTGTGGAGAAAGGGAGCATAAAATAACTGGCAAAATGAGGCTCGTCTGACATCACTGAGATCCCAGGTGCAACTGAAAAGAAAGACTCTGTCCTATGACATGACTTGATTCTTCACCAGTGCTCAGCCATCCACCTACACGTCCAAGCAGGAGACCATCAGGTTGATCCAAGACTGACAGCCTGCTGGGGAATGAAACAAAGTCAGAGGAGCAAAAAGGAGAGAAATGTGGATTGGCAACAGCTTGCGGGATCAATGTTTCAAAAACCAGTATAGTGAGCAACAAAATGGAGGAGTTAAAACTGTGGTTCTCAATCTTGGAGGTATATTAGTGTAACCTGAGGAGTTTTAAGATCTACTGCTTTTTCTATTATACCTCCAGAAATTTCAGAAATTCTGATTGAGTTAATCTGGTATGTGGCCTCACCTGGGCCTCAGGATCTTTTAGATTTCTCTAATATATAGTCTGGGCTGAGAAAGAGTGAGCTGTAAGTATATGAGGTTGAGACCTGGTTGTTTGATTTTAGCATTTTAAAGGGGGAGTAATTGAGTGATTGAAAAAGTCCTGGATGTGGTTGAGGGAATGGTTGGCTGCAGTGCTGTCAAAGTAAAGGTCACTGAGGATGTGGAAATCAAGAACCTGAGCAAGAGCCAGATGGGTCATCCACATGGACTCTAATGTTAGCCAAGGAGATGGCAAAACTTGGAACAGAGAAAGTTGTGAGTCAAATGCTTAATTTAAGATAATGTTAGCTTTAAAAGACAAGAATTAACCAGGCACTGATGATTCAGTTTACAAATTCTACAACATAACTCTTGAAATAAACCTAAAAATTATCTTATATTTATTTTTAAAAGGTATATTTCACATTTTCAAGTATAAAATGTAAAATAATATAATCTATAAGAGTAAAACAGTGGCATTAATAAAATAAATTTAGATGGCTTCATTGACCTTTCCAGGGAGGAAAAATATGTTATTTTTCAGTGACCTGTAAAAAAAAATACAGAAAAAAGCAGACTTCAGTACAGGTAAATATTCTTTTATGGGTGTGAATTCTAACAAGAGTAAATGAATTCTACCCTTTTTTCAGCGCATATATTCACTGAGTATGAAACTGACTATTCCTCTACACATGGATATCACCAGATGGTCAATACCAAAATCAGATTGATTATATTCTATGCAGTCAAAGATGGAGAAGCTCTATACAGTCAGCAAAAAGACCAGGAGCTGACTCTGGCTCAGATCATGAACTCCTTATTGCCAAATTCAGACCTAAATTGAAGAAAGTAGGGAAAACCACTAGACCATTCAGGTATGACCTATCAAATCCCTTATGATTATAGCGTGGAAATGAGAAATAGATTCAAGGGATTGGATCTGATAGAGTGCCTGATGAACTATGGATGGAAGTTGATGACATTGTACTGGAGTCAGGGATCAAGACAATTCCCAAGAAAATGAAATGCAAAAAGGCAAAATGGTTGTCTGAGGAGGCCTTACAAATAGCTGTGAAAAGAAGAGAATTGAAAAGCAAAGGAGAAAAGGAAAAATATACCCATTTGAATGCAGAGTTCCAGAGAAGAGCAAGGAGAGATAAGAGAGCATTCCTCAGCAATCAATACAAAGAAATAGAGGAAAACAACAGAATGGGAAAGACTAGAGATCTCTTCAAGAAAATTAGAGATACCAAGGGAACATTTCATGTAAAAATGGGCATGATCAAGGACAGAAATGGTATGGACCTAACAGAAGCAGAAGATATTAGGAAGAGGTGGCAACAATACACAAAAGAACTATACAAAAAAGATCTTCACAACCCAGATAATCACGATGGTATGATCACTCACCTAGAGCCAGACATCCTGGAATGTGAAGTCAAGTGGGCCTTAGGAACCATCATTACGAACAAACCTAGTGGAGGTGATGGAATTCCAGTTGAGCTATTTCAAATCCTGAAAGATGATGCTGTGAAAGTGGTGCACTCAATATACCAGCAAATTTGGAAAACTCAACAATGGCCACAGGACTGGAAAAGGTCAGTTTTCATTCCAATTCCAAAGAAAGGCAATGCCAAAGAATGCACAAACTACCGCACAACTGCACTCATCTCTCATGCTAGCAAAGTAATGCCCAAAATTCTCCAAGCCAGGCTTCAACAGTACATGAGATGTGAAATTCCAGATGTTCAAGCTGGTTTTAGAAAAGGCAGAGGAACCAGAGATCAAATTGCCAACATCTGTTGGATCATCGAAAAAGCAAGAGAGTTCCAGAAAAACATCTATTTCTGCATTATTGACTATGCCAAAGCCTTTGACTGTGTGGATCACAATAAACTGTGGAAAATTCTGAAAGAGGTGGGAATACCAGACCACCTGACCTGCCTCTTGAGAAATTTGCATGGAGGTCAGGAAGCAACAGTTAGAACTGGACATGGAACAACAGACTGGTTCCAAATAGGAAAAGGAATACGTCAAGTCTGTATATTGTCACCCTACTTATGTAACTTATATGCAGAGTACATCATGAGAAATGCTGGACTGGATGAAGCACAATCTGAAATCAAGATTGCCAGGAGAAATATCAATAACCTCAGATATGGAGATAACACCACCCTTCTGGCAGAAAGTGAAGAAGAACTAAAGAGTTTCTTGATGAAAGTGAAAGAGGAGAGTGAAAAATTTGGCTGAAAGCTCAACATTCAGAAAACTAAGATCATGGGATCTGGTCCCATCACTTCATGGGAAATAGGTGGGGAAACAGTGGGAACAGTGGCAGACTTTATTCTGGGGTGCTCCAAAATCACTGCAGATGGTGACTGCAGCCATGAAATTAAAAGACACTTACTCCTTGGAAGAAAAGTTATGACCAACCTAGACAGCATATTAAAAAGTAGTGACATTACTTTGCCAACAAAGGTTCATCTAGTCAAAGCTATGGTTTTTCTAATAGTCATGTATGGATGTGAGAGTTGGACTATAAGGAAAGCTGAGCACTGAAGAATTGATGCTTTTGAACTGTGGTGTTGGAGAAGACTCTTGAGAGTCCCTTGGACTGCAAGGAGATCCAACCAGTCCATCCTAAAGGAAATAGGTCCTGAATATTGATTGTAAGGATTGATGCTGAAACTGAAACTCCAATACTTTGGCCACAGGATGTGAAGAATTGACTCATTTGAAAAGACTCTGATGAAGATTGAAGGCGGGAGGAGAAGGGACAACTGAGAATGAGATGGTTGGATGGCATCACCAACTCAATGGACAGGAGTTTAAGTAAACTCCCAGAGGTGGTGATTGATGGACAGGGAGGCCTGCTGTGCTAAAGTCCATGGTATTGCAGTAAGTCGGACATGACTGAGTGACTGAATTGAACTGAACTGATTCCTCTTTTTTAATGTTTACCTACTCAAGCCACTTGTCAGGGTTAGGAGAAGAGAAGGCAGAAAATTTCCAACAATTTTACTTGGTTCCAAAATACATTCTTCTAGTTTCCTCCAGTTTGTCAAATCGAGAAAAATTATTTAACACTGGATATTATTTTACAATAGCAACTGCTCATAGTTAGATTGTGTATTAGTCACTCAGCCATGTCTGATTCTTTGCAATCCTATGGACTGTAGATACTGCCAAACTCCTCTGTCCATGGAATTCTCCAGGCAAGAATACTGGAGGAGTTTGCCATTTCCTTCTCCAACAGATTGTCCTTACCTGGAGATCGAACCAGGGTTTCCCTCATTGTGGGCAGATTCTTTACCAATTGAGCCACCAAGAAAGCCTATAGTTACAGCATAACTATGTGGCTCTTTGCGTTTTCCTGGTGGCCCAGACAGTAAAGAATCTGACTGCAGTGTAAGCTGAGTTTGATCCCTGGGTCAGAAAATCCTCTGGAGAAGGGAATGGCTACTCACTCCAATATTCTTGCCTGGAGAATCCCATGGACAGAAGAGCCTGGTGGGCAACAGTCCATGGAGTTGCAAAGAGTTGTACACAACTGAGCGACTAACGCACACACACATGCACACACACATAATGTGGCTCTTTGTAGGACAATTCCATTCAGTAAGACAACCATAATGAGCTCCTTTATTAGGCATTTAAGTAAACAAATTCCTTTGGTTGTAGCTTAAGACTGACTTATTTTACACCAAAATATTTATGTGGTTGACAATTTTGGAGTTTCCTCTTTAAATTTTAAAGTCATGTATGCTTTGGAATTATAGTAAATATGTCATATTTGTTTTCTAAACTATATGTTACATTTGTTTTCCAACATAATATGAACATTTTTTTCCTTTTATTTATAATTTTTTTGTAGTTTTGTTAATTCTGACACATCTATATAGTCGCTGATAGCCCATGGACTTGACTACCTAGGAACACATCTTTGACAATATTTGGAGAATCTGATTTCCCAAGTAGGTTTTCACTAAGTAAATATAGTTGTTATTGAACTATTTAAGTACAAATCTTCCCCTACAGTGGTCAAATACAACTTTTGTCTTTATATGCACCATAATTTAGAATATCATTTGAAGAAGTTCCAAAATAGACCAGATAGTAATAGGAGTAAATTTATTTTTAAAAAATAGAAAGAAACAAATTCATAAATTGTGAGTATAGCAGCAATAGGACCTGAAAGACAAATGCTGGCACTGGCCCACCTAAGAAATGTCGAGTAGAATTTATTTCTATTGTAGAAATTCTGTTAAACCCTCAGATCAAATTTGTCACTCATAATGTTCCCATGTGCACCAAGCACATTTCTGGTTATTTGTAAGACAGAACACTCTGGCTAAAGACAGAAGTGTTGGGTTATGTTTTCTGTTATATTTCTTATTGTCAAATAACACGCTGGCTTTCTGATTTATATACTTTGGTCTCTTGTGAGTTTAGTCAGTGTGAGTCATCCAACACGTCTGACTAATTGTAGGGTATTGACAAGATTGAGTCTCTGAATCTGTTCTGCTGAACCAGGGTGAAATCACCAATGTTGTCTACTTTGTGTAAACTTTTGGCCTCTTGAAATTTGACCAACTGGCTTTCCCAACCTCAATACTTCCAAATCTCTACAATGGACTTCTTTGTTTATAAGAGATTAAATACAATACAAATAACAGGCTCTTAGTCTATCGGTCAAAGTGTCTCATTGTGATCAATGTATGAACAATATAACTGAATACTTACATCAAGACTTTCTCCTTCCATGATTCATTCACACAGAAAAAAACAAATTACTATAACTATATATTGATTTTTTATTGTAGCTATGCTTTTACAGTAAATGAATACTGTGTTTTCTAAAAATAAAAGCATTTCAATCATGATGAAGAAAAGTAGAGATGATATAGTATAGTTAAAGCAATTTTTAAGGTATTTTAATGGTACCACTGCATATATCTTGTCTACAAGATGGCGGAGTAGAAGGATGTGCACTCATCTTCTTTGGTGAGAACTCCAAAATTACAACTCACTGCTCATCAGGAGAATGTTGGATCCCACCAAAAAAATATCCCTCACATCCAAGGACAAAGAAGCCCCAGCAAGACGGTAGGAGGGCAGCAATCATGTTCAGAATCAAACCCCATATACACCAGCGATGCTCCAAGGGTCAAAAAAAACCTTGTGTACACCATGAGGCCCCACAGAGACTGAGCCAGACCTGCCTTTGAGTGTTTGAGTGTCTCCTGCGGAGGTACAGATCAGCAGTGGCCTGCTGCTGAAGCAGGGGCTCTGGGAGCAGCAGCAGACCTGGGAATGGTATAAGTCCTCTTGGAGGAGCTCACCATTAACCCCATCATAGAGCCACCAGAACTTACACAGGACTGGGGAAACAGTCTCTTGGAGGGCGCAAACAAAACCTTGTGCATACCTCGACCCAGGAGAAAGGAGCAGTGACCCAACAAGAGACTGACCTAGACTTGCCTGTGAGTGTTCAAGAGTCTCCGGCAGAGGCATGGGTTGGCGGTGGGCCTGCAGGGTCGGGAGCACTGAGTGTGGCAGTGCATGCACAGAACCTTTTGAAGGAGGTCACCATTATCTTCATTACCTCCACCAGTGTTTGGCCTCAGGTCAGACAACAGGAAGGGAATACAGCCCCGCCCATCAACAGAAAATTGGATTTAAGATTTACTGAGTATGGCTCTGCCCATCAGAAAAAGACCCAGTTTCCCGCTCAGTCAGTCACTCCTATCAGGAAGCTTCCATGAGCCTCTTAATCTTATATCCATCAGAGGGAAGACAAAATGAAAACCACAATCACAGAAAATTAATCAAACTGATCATATGGAACACAACCTTGTCTAACTCAATGAAAATATAAACCATGCTGTGTAGTGCCATAGTGCCACCCAAGATGGAGAGATCATGGTGGAGAGTTCTGACAAAACGTGGTCCACTGGAGAAGGGAATGGCAAACACTTCAGTATTCTTGCCTTGAGAACCCCGTGAACAGTATGAAAACGCAAAAAGATACAACACTGAAAGATAAACTCCCCAGGTAGGTAGGTGCACAATATGCCACTGGAGAATGGTGAAGAAATAACTCCAGAAAAAATGAAGAGATGGAGCCAAAACAAAAACAGCACCCAGCTGTGGATGTGACTGGTAATGGAAATAAAGCCCAATGCTGTAAAGAAAAATATTGCATAAGAACCTGGAATGTTAGGTCCATGAATCAAGGTAAATTGAAAGTGATCAAACGGGAAATGGCAAGAGTGAACATCAACATTCTAGGAATCAGTGAACTAAATGGACTGGAATGGGTGAATCTAATTCAGATGACCATTATATCTACTACTGAAAGCAAGAATCCCTTGGAAGAAATGGAGTAGCCTGCATAGTCAACAAAAGAGTCCAAAATTCAGTACG
Organism: Giraffa tippelskirchi; assembly: GCF_054371585.1. Classification (NCBI taxonomy): domain Eukaryota; kingdom Metazoa; phylum Chordata; class Mammalia; order Artiodactyla; family Giraffidae; genus Giraffa; species Giraffa tippelskirchi. The sequence continues at coordinate 72,312,129 of NC_137277.1, forward strand.
TGGATGTAATCTCAAAAACGACAATATGATCTCTGTTTGTTTCCAAGGCAACCAACCATTCAATATCACAGTAATCCAAGTCTATGCCCCAGCCAGTAATGCTGAAGAAGCTGAAGTTGAATGGTTCTATGAAGACCTACAAGACCTTCTAGAACTTACACCCAAAAAAGATGTCCTTTTCATTATAGGGGACTGGAATGCAAAAGTAGGAAGTCAGGAGATACCTGAAGTCATAGGCAAATTTGGCCTTAGAGTACAAAATGAAGCACAGTAAAGGCTAACATAGTTTTGCCAAGAGAATGTATTGGTCATGGCAAACACCCTCTTCCAACAATACAAGAGAAGACTCTACACGTGGACATCACCAGATGGTCAATACCGAAATCACACATTATATTCTTTGCAGCCAAAGATGGAGAAGCTCTATACAGTCAGCAAAAACAAGACCAGGAGCTGACTCTGGCTTAAAACATAAACTCTTTATTGCCAAATTCAGACCTAAATTGAAGAAAGTAGGGAAAACCACTAGACCATTCAGATATGACCTTAATCAAATCCCTTACAATTAAACAGTGGAAGTGACAAATAGATTCAAGGGATTAGATCTGATAGACAGAGTACCTGAAGAACTATGGACAGAGATTCATGACATTGTACAGGAGGCAGTGATCAAGACCATCCCCAAGAAAAAGAAATACAAAAAGGCAAACTGATTGTCTGAGGAGGGCTTACAAATAGCTGAGAAAAGAAGAGAAGCTAAAGGCAAAGGAGAAAAGGCAAGATATACCCATTTGAATGAAGAGATCCAAAGACTAACAAGAAAGATAAGAAAGCCTTCCTCGGTGATCAATGCAAAGAAATAGAGGAAAACAATAGAATGGGAAAGACTAGAGATCTCTTCAAGAAAATTAGAGATACCAAGGGAACATTTCATGCAAAGATGGGCATGATAAAGGACAGAAATGGTAGAAGCACAAGATATCAAGAAGAGGTGGCAACAATACACAGAAGAACTACACAAAAAAGATCTTCACGACCCAGATAATCACGATGGTGTGGTCACTCACCTAGAGCCAGATATCCTGGAATGCAAAGTCAAGTGGGCCTTAGAAGGATCACTACCAACAAACCTAGTGGAACTGATGGAATTCTAGTAGAGTTATTTCAAATCCTACAAGATGATACTGTGAAAGTGCTGCACTCGATATGCCAGCAAATTTGGAAAACTCAGCAGTGGCCACAGAACTGGAAAAGGTCAGTTTTCATTCCAATTCCAAAGAAAGGCAATGCCAAAGAATGCTCAAACTACAGCACAACTGTACTCATCTCTCATGCTAGCAAAGTAATGCTCAAAATTCTCCAGACCAGGCTTCAACAGTACATGAACCGTGAACTTCCAGACGTTCAAGCTGGTTTTAGAAAAGGCAGAGGAACCAGAGATCAAATTGCCAACAGCTGTTGGATCATCGAAAAAGCAAGAGAGTTCCAGAAAAACATCTACTTCTGCTTTTTTGACTATACCAAAGCCTTTGACTGTGTGGATCACAAACTGGAAAATTCTTCAAGAGATGGGAATACTATACCACCTGACCTGCCTCCTGAGAAATTTGCATGCAGGTCAGGAAGCAACAGTTAGAACTGGACATGGAACAACAGACTGGTTCCAAATAGGGGAAGGAGTAAGTCAAAGCTGTATACTGTTACCCTGTTTATTTATGAGAAATGCTGGACTGGATGAAGCACAAACTGGAATGAAGATTGCTGGAAGAAATATCAATAACCTTAGATATGCAGATGACTCACCCTTATGGCAGAAAGCAAAAAAGAATTAAAGAGCCTCTTGATGAAAGTGAAAGAGGAGAGTGAAAAAGTTGGCTTAAAACTCAACATTCAGAAAACTAAGATCATGGCATACAGTTCCATCACTTCGTGGAAAATCGATGGGGAAACAATGGAAACAGTGAGAGACTTTATTTTGGGGGGCTCCAAAATCACTGCATATGGTGACTGCAGCCATGAAATTAAAAGACGCTTGTTCCTCAGAAAAAAATTATGACCAACCTAGACAGCATATTAAAAAGCAGAGACATTATTTTGCCAACAAAGGTCCTTCTAGTCAAAGCTATGATTTTTCCAATAGTCAGGTATGGATGTGAGAGTTGGACTATAAGGAAAGCTGAGCGTCGAAGAATTTATGCTTTTGAACTGTGGTGTTGAAGTAGACTCTTGAGAATCTCTTGGACTACAAGAAGATCCAACCAATCCATCCTAAAGGAAATAGGTCCTGAATACTCATTGGAAGGACTGATATTGAAGCTGAAATTCCAATACTTTGGCCACCTGATACGAAGAACTGACTCATTTAAAAAGACCCTGATGCTGGAAAAGATTGAAGGCAGGAGGAGAAGGGGATGACAGGGTGAGATGGTTGGATGGCATCACCGACTCGATGGACATGAGTTTAAGTAAACTCCGGGAGTTGGTGATGGACAGGGAAGCCTGGCGTGCTACAGTTCATGGGGTAGCAAACAGTCACACACGACTGAGCTACTGAACTGAACTGAATGTTAGCTCTATGGATAAAGGAAATTGAGAAAAGCGGAAACTGACTCAGGGTATAATTACTGTATAACTTTATAAAATGCAAAACAAGAAAGAGCAGATGCTAGGCCAGTGTCTTTTTTTTCTATAATATGATTATATTTTTTAATTATTTATTTTAATTGGAGGACAGTTACTTTACAATATTTTGATGGTTTTTGCCCTACAAGAACATGAATCGGCCACTGGTATACATTTGTCCCCTATTTCCTGAATAGGGGACTTCCCTTCCCACCCTATTGCTCTGGATTGTCCCAGAGCACTGGCTTTAGGTTAGTGCCTTTAAAAGTGCAGGAAGGTTTCCCACTTAATTGTGACCAAACAGGGTGTGAAAGTAAAGAATGCTCAAAGCTACTGGGTGGTCAAGGGAGGATTAAAGGCAGGACTGGCACAGAGTGGGTGAGCTGAAAATTCCCTTGAGGCTGCAGTGTAGAGGGAAAAGCCATAGGTTTTGGTGCCAGATAATCCTGAGTTCATGACCAGTTCATTCTTTATTAGCTTTATGGTTTCTACATAATCCTCAGTTGCCAATTTGTGAAATGCTGATAGCAATTTCTATGAGGGAGTTAATGAAGACTAAACAAATGACTAAAAATAGTTACTGGCAGAGTAGGTACTTAATAACTGGTGGTTATTATTAAATATCATGAGAAAATTTTTTGTAGGCCATACATACTTTAAAAGAAAGTGAAAGAGAAGTATCGTATGACATTCCTTATATGTGGACTCTAAAAAGAAATGATCCAAATGAACTTACTTACAAAACAGAAAGAGACTCACAGACTTAGTAAATGAACTTATAGTTGCCAGGGAGAAGGGATAGTTAGGAAGTTTGGGAAGGCAATGTTCACACTGCTATATTCCAAATGGGTAACCAAGAAGGACCTATTGTATAGCACATGAAACTCTACTTAATGTTATGTGGCAGCCTGGATGGGAGGGTGTCTTAGGGAAGAATGGATGTATATATATATATATATATATATATGTATGTATGTATGTATGTATGTATGTATGTATGTATGGCTGAGTCCCTTTACTGTTTACCTGAAACTACATTATTAACCAGCTATACCCCCAATACAAAATAAAAAGTTTAAAGTTTGAGAAAAAAGAGAGTTTAGAGAATAAAGTGCCAGATTCCTGCTATTTGTTACAGTTGGTAGCCATTTATTTAGCTTTTTCATCTATACCAAAAAGAGCTTTAAAATATTTCACTTAATAATTTTATAGCTATGATTTACTACTAAAATCATCCAAACTAATAAGAACTTCATTTTTAATTATCTGAGGACTATATTGTTTTCTCACATACATGCATTTCTATCACTACTTAAGAGTTTCTAAGAACGCTCATTTGGGATCAATCTAGACATACTAAATATGTGTTCAATATAGGACATGAGTTTAGATAAATAGTCTTTAGATCATTTACTTTCCTGTCAGAGAAATATATATCTAGCATTTTATATTTTCTAAAAATTAATTTTATTCAACATCTCCATCCCCTGGGATTTAGAGTCATGCCAAAGGTTGCATAGCATCAGATTATTTCATCATGGAATTGTGAAATGAAAAACTGTTCTGCCAAAGGCTCTTAGTAGACAGTAAATAGTGAAATTCATACTCTCTTACTAATGTATGTCTTTAGCAGCTTGTTTTTAAGACAGGAGTACAGAAGGTCACTATGTGATTAAACTTGAGTAAACCTTCTAATTTACAGTTTAATTTTATCTAAGTTCCATTTTATTTTTTATTTTTTAAATTTATTTTCATTGAGATATAATTTTTTAATATTTTAATTTTATTGGAGTAAAGTTGATTTACAGTATTGTGTTAGTTTCAGATGTACAACAAAATGATTCAGTTATATACATATATATATTCATTCTTTTTAGATTATTTTCTCATGTAACTTATCATAGAATATTGAGTAGAGTTCTCTGGGTTACATAGTAGGTTCTTGTGGGTTATCTATCTTATATATAGTAGTGTGTGTATGTTCCTCCCAAGCTCCTGATTTATCCCTCCCTTCTGCCACATTATATTTCCCCTTTGATAACCATAAGTTTGTTTTTGATATCAGTCTCTTTTTTGTAAATAAGTTCATTTGTATCCTTTTTAATTAGATTCCACATATAAGTGATATCATGTGATATTTGTCTTTGTCTGACTTACTTCACTTAATATGATAATCTCTAGATCCATCCAAGTTGCTGCAAATGACATTTTATTTTTATTGAGATATAATTGACATATAACATTGTGTAAATTTACAGTATACAAAATGTTGATTTGATCCATTTATATATTGCAATATGATTACCACTATAGCATAAATTAACGCCTTTATCACATCAGATAATCAACATTTCTTTTTCATGGTGGAAATAATTAAATTCTAGTCTCCCAGTAACTTTGAAGTTTATAACATAATATTGTTGTCCATAATCACTATTCTGTACAGTAGCTCTCCAGGACTTATTTGTCTAAGAGTTGCAAGTTTGTACCCGTAAATAACATATCCCCAAACTCCCACCCCGCAACCCCTGGTAACTGCTGTTCCACTCTGTTTTTATGTTTGGCTTTTGAGGATTCCACATGTAAGTGATATCATACAGTATTTGTCCTTCTCTGTCTAATTTATTTTGCTTAGCATAATACCCTCAAGATCTATCCATGTCATTGCAAATGGCAGGGTTTCCTTCTTTCTTATGATGAAATAATATTCCATTGCATTTGTATACATACATCACATCTTTTATTCATTCATCTGTTGCCAAGGACTTAGATTGTTTTCATATTTGTCTACTGTGAAAAATGCTTTTCACATACCTGTTGGCTATTTGAATGAGTTGTATGGGTTTTTTATTTATTTTAGATATTAACCACTTATCTAATATAAGATTTGCAAGCATTTTCTCCATTCCATACATTGCATTTTTATTTTGTTGATTGTTTCTTTTGCTGTGCTTTGTATCTGACATAGTCCCTGTTGTTGATTTCTGTTTTTGTTGCTGCTTGAGCTTTTGGTGTCAGATCAAAAAAAAAAAAAAAATTCATTGCCCAGACCAGTGTCAAGGAGCTTCTTTCATATGTTTACTCATAGGAGTATTACAGTATTATGTTTTATGTAGGTCTTATGTTTAAGTCCTCAATCCATTACAAGTTAATTTTTGTGAGCAGGGTAAGATAGGGGTCAAATTTCATATTTCTGTATGTAGTTACTGAGTTTTCCAAGGACCATTTGTTAAAGAAACTATTCTTTGCCCATTGAGTATTCTTGGATCCCTTATCAAATATTAGTTGAGCATATGAGGGTTTATTTCTGGGCTCTCTTTTCTGTTCCATTGGCCTATGTGTCTATTTGTATGCCAATATCATGCTATTTTGATTACCATAGCTTTGTAGTATAGCTTGAAATCAAAAAGTATGGTACATCTGACTTTGTTATTCTTACTAATGATTTATTTGGCTATTCAGACTATTTTGTGGTTCCATATAAAGTTTATAATTGTTTTCTCTATTTCTGTGAAAAATGCCACTTGAATCTTGATAGAGATTGCATGAAGTCTATAGATAGCTTTGGGTAATAGATATTTTTATAATATTAATTCTTCCAATCAAGGGGCATGGAATATCTTTTAATTTGTGTCTTCAATTTCTTTCATCAAGGTCTTGTAGTTTTCATTGTACAAATCTCTTACTTTTGGTTAAATTTATCTCTAAGTATTTTAATGCTTTTTTGTTTTTATTGAAATTAGATATAACTGACTCAAAGCATTGTATTAGTTTTAGATGTACAGTTTAGTGATTTGATATATTACAGAATGATTATCACAACAAGTTTTCAAGCTTGCTATATTTGTTTTATGTATGTATGGTTATGGTTATGGGTTTATGTGTGTATAAACCATACATCATTACATTTTTTTCTTATGATGAGAATTTTTAAGATTTAGTCTCCTGGCAACTTTCAAATATACAACATGTACATGTAACTATATAATGTATGACTATCAGTTCAGTTCAGTTCAGTTCATTTGCTCAGTCGTGTCTGGCTCTTTGTGACCCCATGAATTGCAGCACGCCAGGCCTCTCTGTCCATCACCAACTCCCGGAGTCTACCCAAACCCATGACCATCGAGTCGGTTATTCCATCCAAGCATCTCATCCTCTGTCATCCACTTCTCCTCCCGCCCCCAATCCTACCCAGCATTAGGGTCTTTTCCAATGAGTCAGCTCTTCGCATGAGGTGGCCAAAGTATTGGAGTTTCAGCTTCAACATCAGAACTTCCAATAAACACCCAGGATTGATCTCTTTTAGGATGGACTGATTGGATCTCCTTGCAGTCCAAGGGGCTCTCAAGAGTCTTCTCCAACACCACAGTTCAAAAGTATCAACTCTGCGGCGCTCAGCTTTCTTCACCGTCCAACTCTCACATCCATACATGACCACTGGAAAAACCATAGCCTTGACTAGACGGACTTCTGTTGGCAAAGTAATGTCTCTGCTTTTCAATATGCTATCTAAGTTGGCCATAACCTTCCTTCCAAGGAGTAAGCATCTTTTTTTTTTTTTTTTTATAAATTTATTTATTTTACTTGGGGGCTAATTACTTTACAATATTGTAATAGTTTTTGCCATACATTGACAAGAATCAGCCATGGGTTTACATGTGTTCCCCTTGGCTGCAATCACCATCAGCACTGATTTTGGAGCCCAAAAAAATAAAGCCTGACACTGTTTCCATGTTTCCCCATCTATTTCCCATGAATTGATGGGGCCAGATGCCATGATCTTAGTTTTCTGAATGTTGAGCTTTAAGCCAACTTTTTCACTCTCCTCTTTCACCTTCATCAAGAGGCTCTTTAGTTCTTCTTCACTTTCTGCCATAAGGGTGGTGTCATCCGCATATCTGAGGTTATTGATATTTCTCCCGGCAATCTTGATTCCAGCTTCTGTTTCTTCCAGCCCAAAGTTTCTCATGATGTACTCTGCATAGAAGTTAAATAAGCAGGGTGACAATATACTGCCTTGACGTACTCCTTTTCCTATTTGGAACCAGTCTGTTGTTCCATGTCCAGTTCTAACTGTTGCTTCCTGACCTGCATACAGGTTTCTCAAGAGACAGGTCAGATGGTCTGGTATTCCCATCTCTTTCAGAATTTTCCACAGTTTATTGTGATCCACAAAGTCAAAGGCTTTGGCATAGTCAATAAAGGAGAAATAGATGTTTTTCTGGAACTCTCTTGCTTTTTTGATGATCCAGCGGATATTGGCAATTTGATCTCTGGTTTCTCCACCTTTTCTAAAACCAGCTTGAACATCTGGAAGTTCACAGTTCACGTATTGCTGAAGCCTGGCTTGGAGAATTTTGAGCATTACTTTACTAACATGTGAGATGAGTGCAATTGTGCTGTAGTTTGAGCATTCTTTGGCATTGCCTTTCCTTGGGATTGGAATGAAGACTGACCTCTTCCAGTCCTGTGACCACTGCTGAGTTTTCCAAATTTGCTGGCATATCGAGTGCAGCACTTTCACAGCATCATCTTTCAGGATTTGAAATAGCTCAACTGGAATGCCATCACCTCCACTAGCTTTGTTCGTAGTGATGCTTTCTAAGGCCCACTTGACTTCATGTTCCAGGATGTCTGGCTCTAGGTGAGTGATGACACCATCGTGATTGTCTGGGTTATAAAGATCTTTTTTGTACAGTTCTGTGTATTCTTGCCACCTCTTCTTAATATCGTCTGCTTCTGTTAGGTCCATACCATTTCTGTCCTTTATCGAGCCTATCTTTGCATGAAATGTTCCTTTGGTATCTCTAATTTTCTTGAAGAGATCTCTAGTCTTTCCCAATCTGTTGTTTTCCTCTATTTCTTTGCACTGATCGCTGAGGAAGGTTTCTTATCTCTCCTTGCTATTCTTTGGAACTCTGCATTCAGATGGAATATCTTTCCTTTTCTCCTTTGCTTTTTGCTTCTCTTCTCTTCCCAGCTATCTGTAAGGCCTCCTCAGACAGCCATTTTGCTTTTTTTCATTTCTTTTCCATGAGGATTTTCTTGATCCCTGTCTCCTGTACAATGTCACGAACCTCTGTCCATAGTTCATCAGGCACTCTGTCTATCAGGTCTAGTCCCTTAAATCTATTTGTCACTTCCACTGTATACTCATAAGGGATTTGATCTAGGTCATAACTGAATGGTCTAGTGGTTTTCCCTACTTTCTTCAATTTAAGTCTGAATTTGGCAATAAGCAGTTCATGATCCGAGCCACAGTCTGCTCCCGGTCTTGTTTTTGCAGGTTGTACATTATACCCAGGACTTATTAATCTTCTAAATGGAAGTTTGTAACTTTTGACCACACTCACCTATTTTACCCATTCCTCATGACCTACTTCTGGCAACCATCTTCCATGTCTTGACTATTGTAAATAACGCTTCTAGATCTGATAGACAGAGTGCCTGATGAACTATGGACAGAGGTTCATGACACTGTACAGGAGACAGGGATCAACACCATCCCCAGGGAAAAGAAATGCAAAAAAGCAAAATGGCTGTCTGAAGAGGCCTTAGAAATAGCTGTGAAAAAAAGAGAAGAGAAAAGCAAAGGAGAAAAGGAAAGATATTCCCATCTGAAAGCCGAGTTCCAAAAAATAGCAAGGAGAGATAAGAAAGCCTTCCTCAGCAATCAGTGCAAAGAAACAGAGGAAAACAAAAGGATGGGAAAGACTAGAGATCTCCTCAAAAAAATTAGAGATACCAAGGGAACATTTCATGCAAAGATGGGCTCAATAAAGGACAGAAATGGTATGGACCTAACAGAAGCATAAGATATTAAGAAGAGGTGGCAAGAATACACAGAAGAACTGTAGAAAAAAGATCTTCACAACCCAGATAATCACGATGGTGTGATCCCTCACATAGAACCAGACATCCTGGAATGTGAAGTCAAGTGGGCCTTAGAAAGCATCACTACGAACAAAGCTAGTGGAGGTGATGGCATTCCAGTTGAGCTATTTCATATCCTGAAAGATGATGCTGTGAAAGTGCTGCACTCGATATGCCAGCAAATTTGGAAAACTCAGCAGTGGTCACAGGACTGGAAAAGGTCAGTTTTCGTTCCAATCCCAAGGAAAGGCAATGCCAAAGAATGTTCAAACTACAGCACAATTGCACTCATCTCACACGCTAGTAAAGTAATGCTCAAAATTCTCCAAGCCAGGCTTCAGCAATACGTGAACTGTGAACTTCCAGATGTTCAAGCTGGTTTTAGAAAAGGCAGAAGAACCAGATTTCAAATTGCCAATATCCGCTGGATCATCGAAAAAGCAAGAGAGTTCCAGAAAAACGTCTATTTCTCCTTTATTGACTATGCCAAAGCCTTTGACTTTGTGGATCACAATAAACTGTGGAAAATTCTGAAAGAGATGGGAATACCAGACCATCTGACCTGTCTCTTGAGAAACCTGTATGAAGGTCAGGAAGCAACAGTTAGAACTGAACATGGAACAACAGACTGGTTCCAAATAGGAAAAGGAGTACGTCAAGGCTGTGTATTATCACCCTGCTTATTTAACTTCTATGCAGAGTACATCATGAGAAATGCTGGGCTGGAAGAAACACAAGCTGGAATCAAGATTGCCGGGAGAAATATCAATAACCTCAGGTATGCAGATGACACCACCCTTATGGCAGAAAATGAAGAAGGACTAAAGAGCCTCTAGATGAAAGTGAAAAAGGAGAGTGAAAAAGTTGACTTAAAATTCAACGTTCAGAAAACTAAGATCATGGCATCTGGTCCCATCACTTCATGGGAAATAGATGGGGAAACAGTGGAAACAGTGTCAGGCTTTATTTTTTGGGCTCCAAAATCACTGCAGATGGTGATTGCAGCCATGAAATTAAACGACACTTCCTCCTTGGAAGGAAGGTTGTGGCCAACCTAGATAGCATATTGAAAAGCAGAGACATTACTTTGCCAACAAAAGTCCGTCTAGTCAAGGCTATGGTTTTTCCAGTGGTCATGTATGGATGTGAGAGTTGGACGATGAAGAAAGCTGAGCGCCACAGAATTGATGCTTTTGAACTGTGGTGTTGGAGAAGACTCTTGAGAGTCCCTTGGACTGCAAGGAGATCCAATCAATCCATCCTAAAGGAGATCAATCCTGGGTGTTCATTGGAAGGACTGATGTTGAAGCTGAAACTCCAATACTTTGGCCACCTCATGCAAAGAGTTGACTCATTGGAGAAGACCCTAATCCTGGGTAGGATTGGGAGGAGAAGGGGATGACAGAGGATGAGATGGTTGGATGACATCACTGACTCGATGGACATGGGTTTGGGTAGACTCCGGGAGTTGGTGATGGACAGAGACGCCTGGCGTGCTGCAGTTCATGGGGTCGCAAAGAGTTGGACACGACTGAGCGACCGAACTGAACTGAAAATGAGGGGGACAAATATTTCAAGATAAATGAAAAGTTATCTAGTTTTCTTTGGGATAAGTACCCAAAGAAGTAGAATCGCTTGATCGTATAGTAGCTCTAGTTTTAATTTTTTGAGAAAGCATTGTACTTTTTCTGTAGTGGCTGCACCAATTTCCAAGTCCACCAGCAGTGTAAAATTTTCCCTTTTCTCCACATCCTCACAAACACTTATTTCTTGTCTTTTTTTGTAATAGCCATTTTAACACACGTCATGATATCTCATTATGGATTTCACCATCCCTGGTTGTCTAGTGCTTAGAACTCGGCACTCTCATTGTGGCTTTCATTTGCATTTCCCTGGTGGTTAGTGATGTAAAACACCTTTTCATAAACCTGTTGGTCATTTGTATGTCTTTGTTGGATAAAGGTCTATTCAGATTCTCTACCCATTGTTTAATTGGATTATTTGGTTTTTTTCTATCAAGTTGTATGAGTACTTTATATATTTTTATATTAACCGTGAATATTTATATGATTTGCAACTAGTTTCTCTCATTCAGTCAGTTGCCTTTTTTTTGTTTCTTTCACTGCATAAAAGCTTTTCAATTTGATGTAGTCCCACTTGTTGATTTTTACTATTGTTGCTTTTGCTTTTGGTATCAAATCCAAAAAATCATTTTTGCACTTCCATAAAGGAGCTTACTATATATTTTTATTTTTAATTAAATTTCTATTGAAGTATAGTTGATTTGCAATGTTGTGTTAGTTTATACTGTACGGCAAAGTGAATCAGTTATACACATATCCACTCTTTTTAGATTCTGTTCCCATAATGGTCATTACAGAGTACTGAATAGAGTTCCCTGTGCAATAAAGTAAGTTCTTGTTAGTTATCTTTCTTATATACAGTATTATGTATATGTCAATCCCATTCTCCCAGTTTATCCTTTCCTCCTTGGAAACCAGAAGTTTGTTTTCTATATTGATGACTCAGTTTTTGTTTTGTAAATATACAGGTTCATTTGTACCATTTTTTAGAATCCACATATAAGCAATATTATACAATATTTCTCCTTCTTTGTCTGACTTACTTCACTCAGTATGACACTCTCTAGGTCCATTCATGTTGCTGTAAATGGCATTATTTCATTCTTTTTAATGACTGAGTAATATTCCATTGTATATATGTACTACATCTTCTTTGTGCATTCCTCTGTCGATGAACATTTAGGTTGCTTCTATGTCTTGGCTGTTGTAAACAGCGCTGCAGTGAACACTGGGATGCAGGTATCCTTCTGGATTATGCTTTTTTTTTTTTGCCGGATGTATGCCCAGGAGTGGGATTGCTGGATCATGTGTAGCTCTATTAGTAGTTTTTTAAGGATTCTCCATATATTCTCCATAATGGCTATACCAATTTACGTTACCACCAGCAGTTTAAGAAGATGTCCTTTTCTCCACACCGTCTCCCATTTATTGTTCATAGATTTTTTTTGGTGATGGCCGTTCTAACCAGTGTGAAGTAGTTTTAATTTTCACTTTTCTAATTTTTAGTGATGTTGAGCATCTTTTCATGTGCCTCTTGGCCGTGAAGACTAAAATTTTAGGCCAAGGCCTAAAACTCTGTATTAGGAGTTTTATGGTTTCAGGTCTTATATATAAGTATTTAATATATTTGAGTTGATTTGTATGTATGATGTAAAAGTTGTCCTGCTTCATTCTTTTACACATGATGGTCCAGTTTTCCCAGCATCAGTCTTTACTAAAGAGAATTTCCTTTCCTCATTGTATATTCTCTGTTGTGTGTGTTATTTGACCATAAATGTGTATTTATTCTAATCTCTCTATTCTGTTCCATTAATCAATGTGTCTGTTTTTATACCAATACCATAGTATTTTGAAAATTATATAGCTTGGTAATACTGTATGATCAGGAAATATGATGCCTCCAGATTTTTTCTTCTGTGTGAAGCTTGATTTGCTATTTGGGGTTCATGGTTCCATACAAATTTTAGGATTCTTTGTTCTATTTCTGTGAAAAATGCCACTGGAATTTTTATAGGGACTGTACTGAATCTGTAGATTACTTTGAATAGTTTGAAAATTTAACAGTATCAATTCTTCCAATCCGTGAGCACAGGATATCTTTCCATTTGTGTCTTCTTCACTTTCTTTCATCAGTTTCTTACATTTTTCAATGTACAGGCTTTTTACTTCTTTGGTTAAATTTATTCCTAAGTATTTTTTTCTTTATGGTGCAATTGTAAATGAGATTATTTTCTTAATTTCTCTTTCTGATAGTTCATTTTTAGTATATAGAATTACAGCAAATTTTTGTACATTGATTTTGTATCCTGCAACTTTAATGAATGCATTTGTTAGTTCTAACAGTTTTTTGGGGGCTGAGTGTTTAGAGCTCTCTGTATATTACATCATGTCATCTGAAAATAGTGATAGTTTTATAGTTTACTTCTTCCTTTTCACTTTGGATGCTGCCTTTGTGGCTTTCTTGCTCTGGTTAGGATGTCCAATACTGTGTTGAATAAAAGCAGCAAGAGTGGGCATCCTTGTCTTGTTCTTGATCTTAGAGGAAAAGCTTTCAGCTTTTCACTCTTTGGTGTGATGTTAGCTGTGGGCTTCTTGTATATCGCTGATATCATGTTGAGATATATTCCCCCACTTTGTTGGGAATTTTTATCATAAGTGGATGTTGAATTTTTTCAAATGCTTTTTCTGCAACTATTGAGATTATCATATGATATTTATCCCTTATTTTGTTAATTGGTGTATAGCATTGATTGATTTGTGGACGTTGAACAATGCTCACATCCTTAGACTAAATCCTAGTTGATCATGGTGTAGGATTCTGCAATGAGAAAGCAGTTATTTTGAGTTCCTGCCTAGGCACTTTCCAGTATGGCAGTCCTGCTCACACCTAGAGTCTGGACATTTAGAAAAGGACTCAAGCTTAGGATTCCTATCACAAATTCTCATTTTGCTTTTCTCAGGGCACCTTTTAAAATAACCACTTAAAGTTAAACCTGAGAAAAGTTAGTGTCAGCTACCCCAACCACCTTATAAGTAACAAGTACTTGCTACTCTGCTCTGTCTCCTGCTTGCACATGATCTGTGATGGAGCACTGCCCTTCCCCCAGTTCATTGCATCCACCCCTGTTCTGGGATCTGTAAGGGATCAATAACATGACTTGAATTCCTTTGTATGAGTGCAATGAAACTGCAACTGCAATGAAGAGTTTTGGGTTGAACTTTTGGTTGTTGTTGTTGTTGTTGTTCAGTCACTCTGTTGTGTCTGGCTCTTTGCAGACCTATGGACAGAGGTTCCTCTGTCCTCCACTGTCTCCTAGAATTTGCTCAAATTCATGCCCAGAGTCAGTGATGCTATCTGACCATCTCATCCTCTGCTTCCCCCTTCTCTTTCTACCTTCAATCTTTCACAGCATCAGGGTCTTTTCGAAAATGTCAGCTCTTCACTTCAGGTGGCCGAAGTATTGTTACTTCAGCTTCAGCTTTAAAAGTGAATCAGCTTCAAAGTGAATCTTTAGGATTCAGCTTTAAAGTGAATTTAAGTAAATTCACTTTTAAATTTACTTCTAAAGTAACAATTCAGCTTTAGAGTGAATCTTTAGGATTTTCTATATTTAATATTATATCACCTGCAAATAACAATTTTATTTCTTCCTTTATGATTTGGATCCTTTATACTTCTTCACATTAGCTAATTACTCTAAAAACGACTTCCAGTATTATGTTAAGAATGGTGAAAGTAAGCATCCTTTTCCTGTTTCTGAACTTAGAAGTAAAGCTTTCAATTTTTTACCCTTGAGTATAACATTAGCTGTGGGTTTGTCTGATATTGCTTTTATTATGTTGAGGTATGTTCCTTCTATGCTTAATTTGTTGAGGGTTTTTATTTCTCAAAGAATGTTTGAAAGAATTTTGTCAAAATATTTTTCTGCATCTATTGAGAGGATCATATAAAATTCATCTTCTATTCTATTCATGTGCTATATCACATTTATTGATTTGCACATGTTGAATCATTCTTGCATGCTAGGGATAAATCCCAAATGATTAATATATATAATTCTTTTAATATATTTTTTAATTCAATTTCTGATATTTTGTTGAGAGTTTTTATATTGATATTCTTTGGGGATATTGGCCTGTAGTTTTCTTATTGTGTCTTTATTTGGCTTTGGTATCAGGGTGACACTGGCCTTGTCAAATGAGTTTGAAAGTATTGTGTCCTCTTCAGTTTTTTTGGAAGAGTTTGAGAAAAATTGGCATTGATTATTCCTTGAATGTTTGGTAGAATTCACCTGTGAAGCCATTTGGTCCCAGGGTTTTCTGTGTTGGGAGGTGTTTCATTATTCTTTTAATCTAAACTTAATCTAACTTTGCTCATTATTTATCTGTTCAGATATTCTATTTCTTCCTTGTCTAGTCTTTGATATCTTGTATGCATCTAGGAATTTATCCATTTCTTCTCAGTTTTACAATTTGTTCATGTGTAATTGTTCAAAGTAGCCTCTTATGTTAGTGCCAGCCTTTGCTGCCTGGAAAATTCCATAGACAGAGGAGCCTGGTGGGCTACAGTCTTGGGGTTGCAAAGAGTTGGATACGACTGAATGACTTTCACTTGTACAGTTTATACCAGAAATTGTCAAACTTTATGTAAAAGCCCAAAAACTTTCCTAGTAACTTTGGACACATAGTCAGACCCACTGTTTATCTAGTGCTAAAAAGCTAAAGCTCTTTCCAGCTTCATGCCATCTTTATTCTGAAATAAGCAGAAGAATATGAAATGTAAGAATAAGAAGAAATTACAATCTTGTTCAACCCCCTCATTTTAGAGGAGAAAATTTATTCCTAGAGAAGTTCTTATTTACCTCAAGTCATGCCTCGTAGTGGTTGAAGCCACACTGGAACTTCCTAGAACCTGTGTGTAATCCTGAGTATAGCCACAGGAGCCCTGAAACATGAATGTTCTGGATGGTGAAGGAGTCTATTAGAAAAGGAGATTTTTAGACAGGTCTAAATTGTTAGGAAGCTCCTCCTTAAACTGAGCTAACATCTACCTCCAGTTTGAACTTTCTATTCTTTTAAATTTATTCCAAATCTAATGCAAGTCAGAATGAAGAACATGATAAAATCAAATGCAAGTAATACATAGAATGAGATTTCAGCAATGCTTTATGAAGGGAAGACCTTCAGCCTGAGGGTGGAAACAAAGACAGGTCATTGTTGGGAGATAGTTAATGGGTATGGCAAGATTAATGGTTATCAATGTATTCAAGAATCTTGACTACTGACATCCTATAGAACTTTCTTCAGTGATGGAAATATTCTGTCTGCACTATCCAATATGATACCAGACATATGAATCTATTGTGTACTCAAATGATGTGAATATGACAAAATTAAGACTCAGAGCTTTACTACTCAAAATATGGTATGGAAACAGCAGCAGCATCACCTGGGAGCTCATTAAAAATGCAGACTCTCAGCCCCACCCCAAACCTACTGAATCAAAATCTGTACTTTTTACAGTGTAGTGACATAGACTATACATATTTAAACTATGGTTAACACACCATCCTATTACAGAATTAGAGTTTCCTAAGCCTGACTATATATTTACCTTTATGAGTATGTTGTATACTTTCACATGTTTTCATGAAACTGGTTAGAATCTTTTCATTTCAGCTTGAACTCCTTTCAACAGTTCTTGCAAGGCAGAGCTGGGGAAATGAACTCTTGCAGTTTTTCTTTTCTTCTGATCTGGGAAAATTTTTATTTCTCCTTTATATCTGGAGAAAAAAATTTTCCAGATTGATATTCTTGGCTGGCAATTTTTCTTTTAACACTCTGAGTATTTTCTACTCTCCTAGTGTTCTACTAGGAATGCTATTCTACTCTCCTAGCATATAGGGTTTCTGCTGAGAAATCCTATGTGCTAGATTTCTCAGCATATAGAATCTTATATACAGATTCTTATCTACTTCTTTCCCAATATTCTTCCTCCTTCCAGTCATGCAGGTTCTACTTCAGTACTGAGTGCTTCTGATTGCTGGGCTATATAGATTCCAAGGGTTCTCAACAGGATTCTCATATGGGGCCAGGAGACACTCTCCAGAGAAGGTGAGGCACAGCTCCTTGCCTGGGCTCGAGCAAATCAGGCTCAAAGTAGGCCACTGGTTGGGATGACTACTTGGGCACTGCAGGTATGAACTCAGTTTCTACCAAGATTCCTGTGCTGGTAACAGCAAGCCCCTCCCCCTTCTCCATCACAGTCAGATTACCAGTGGTTGAGCCCCAGCAGATTCCACTACAATCCTAAGGGGTGAGATCAGAGTAGGGGTTCCCACAAAAACAAAAAGACCCATGATGCTGGGAGGAGGTGGCTAGTTGTTCCGCTGGGCTCTCTTTCACCACTGGAGGAACAGAGGCTCAAGGAGACCTCTCCTGGTACCGTGCTGGCCTGGAGAAGGGGCAATGTGGTCAACTTGTAGGTGTTTCTCTTACCTTCTAATGCACTCTGTCTTCATCTCTGTCGTCTGGGGGTTGCTTCGGCCTCACCACTGTGCTCTAGGGTTCTCTTGGTGGTGCCTTGCTCTTGAATAATTGTTAGTTGTTCCTCTTGTGAGGGGAGTAAAGTCAGAAACAACCTATGTCATCATTTTGGTGAAGTCACTCTCCTAAAGTTTGACTTATCTTTGTAAAATTAGAATTCTATTAGGTTAAATCATACCCACTATAGTAGTTTCATAAATATCATTGATATTGCTGTAACTTCTTGCATTATTCTTAGAGCTATATTCTATTCTTCCTGGAAAAAGACCTTGGAAATTCAATAGCATCATTGCACATAAAATTTTTCATCTAATTATCAAGTCTCTTCTTAGTTAAGAAGAGGGCCAAAGGATGAGGAGGACAAGGAGGATGAGAAAGAGGAGGAGGTGGTGGTGGAGGCAGAAGCAGCTAGTAGACTTAGCAATAATATATATAATGTCTTTGCATCCAAGAGGACACAGAGTAATATTCCTAGGGACCATGATAACTACTCTGTAACAAGTTATTCTTTGAACTTGAAAGATTAACTTTGTCCTAAGGACCAAGTCCTTCTTTATGTATGTAGAAATATCTGCTCCATAATTTAAAAAAAAAAAAGTCAGTGGAAAGTATAATTAGGAGTGTCTCAAATGTGTTTTAAATAAAATATGAGGATTTTTTTAAATTACAATAGTCAGTACTATAATGTAGCATCTGTAAAACTTTAAAAATTAATATTATTGCAATGTAGCCTTCTTTAAACTGATAACTAAGTTTGAGATTCTTCTCTGATACAAGACTACTGATATATAACATTTGTCACTAGATTTCTAAAAGCAAATGAAACATTTTGAAACTGTCTGACAACTACAAACAGCATATGTCTAGAACCCAGAAGAGGCGAGGAGGACCATGCAGGGTGAACAGATCAGGTTAACCAATTTACCTCGAGGGATTATTTTTGAAGTTTCTCAGGATGAAGGTGGAGTAAGAAATAATGTACCACTGACTCGGCACCAACAGACCTAAGAGCTCTGAGGATAAGCACTCCACCCACACACAGCTGCATGGCCCAATTTAAGCATGTGATTTTGAGAGGAAAACGTTGGGAAAAAAACAGTCAGAGATTGCACAATTCAGGAGATTTTTGCCAAAGTGCTCCCCAGCTTGCCTGAGACACCCTGGATCTGGCTCTCAGACATGCTGAAAGGGCTTTCCTTGATCTCTGCAAAGCCAGAAGCAAGGCTGCTATAGCAGCCAACTGATTCTCTTGGGTCAGTTAGACCCAAGTTCAACAGCCTTGTAACATCTGGGCTACAGCAGAGAAAGATCCTTCTCTTTGTTCTTGTTTCCAACATCAGCTCAGTGCAAAACTAAGTTAACTAAATAATACTCTGTCTGCCTTTTTATATTTCCTTGTGTGATTGTCCTAAATAAAAATAGGGCAGAGTTTGTCCTCTAATCAAGTTCTGGTAGTAGACTTCCCATTATAATATGTTTTTTAAGAAACATTAAATATCCTTATTCAGTGGTGAACTAGTTAAAACTTGCCATAAATAAGAAAAATGGAATTCTTCAATGGTAAAACTGGATAAGAACAACAGTAAGTTAGAGGTAGAAATAGAATTCTTAAAAGCATTATTATTCCTGTGAAGATAAAAATAACCCTTTATTCTATGTTATATGCTCTATTTCAAAAGATACTTGGGAGACCTGGGTTTGATCCCTGGGTTGGGAAGATCCCCTGGAAAAGGGCATGGCAACCCACTCCAATATTCTTGCCTGGAGAATCCCCATGGACAGAGGAGTCTGGCGAGCTACAGTCCATGGGGTTGGACACAACTGAGCAACTAAGCACACAGAGAGAAGATACTTAATAGCTTCAATATATTTGATTTTTTTGAATCTGGTTGTCAAGTCCACTCCTCTAAACAAAGAAAGTGGGTGTGAAGGAGAGAAAAGAAATCCAAAAAAAAACAGAAAGAAAGAAAAAGAAAATGAAGAAAGAAGGTGTAAAACAATAAATAGATTCCCCTTCTTTAGTATCAGAGGGCTTACAACTCTGCTCAGTGTTATGTGGCTGCCTGGATGGGAGGGGGCTTTAGGGGAGAATAGATACACGTATTTCTATGTCCCTTCGCTGTTCACCTGAAGCTATCACAACATTGTTAATCGACTATACCCCAATACAAAATACAAAGTTCAAAAGAAAAAAAGATATCAAAGGGCTTGCAGTAAAGCTCCTGGGGATGATGGCAAGCAGTTTGATAAAGTATGGTGTGCTTTAGGACTTTTGTATTTATTTCTTCATAAGCAATAGAAAGGACAATGTATGACTGTCAGAATTGTCCTAGGGCCCTAAGAGAAAAAATTGACAACCAGCATAGTTTTTCCAACACAAATAGGCATCTAGATATCACATGTGGACATTTCCTATATGGTCCATGGGTTAGGACTCAGCACTTTCGCTGCTGAGGGCCCAAGTTCAATTCTTGGTCAGGGAACTAAGATCCCACAAGCCACATTGCATAGCCAAACACAAATAAATAAATAAATTGCCTTAAAAAAAAAAAAAGTCACATATGGCCATAGTGTGGTTTATAAAACAAAAATGCACTTTAAGACACTGACCTTCCAGTACTATTTTTACTTATTAACCCTGGTATTATGTTACATGTGAGTTCTCTCTGTAACTTTAGCAGGGAACCAGCATAATTCTCTTCTAACTGATGCTTGGATGATAGATATTTTAAGCTTCTTCAGCAGTCTACAACCTCCAGCTACTTGAATTCAAACTGTATAGAACCTCAACACTTCCTATTTAGCACAATTAACTTTCCCCTGAAAACAGTTAACTTACTATTTTAACATTTAATTACTTTATGCTAAAGACATGTGCATTACAATAGATTCACTAAGTCCATTAGTTGATCCACATGACATGGGCCTTTCTGATCATGACTATATGAAAATAGAAGATATGGGGAGATAGTGTCTCTAAGGTAACAGAAGATTTGAAGGAGTCCAATAAAGAAAGATATTCAGCATTCTATACAATTGTTCACTAATAAATAAATTGTGACTTGTTCAATCAGTGAAACTTTATGCAGCCACTGAAAATGAAGATTATAAAATATACAAAAACCATGAAAATGTATATTCTATGTATTAATTTTTAAGAAAAAGTTATATTCAAAATTATGTGCTTATGCTTAGTGGCTTCAGTCACATCCAACTCTTTGCCACCCCATGGGCTGCAGCCCACCAGGCTCTTCTGTCCACGGGATTCTCTAGGCAAGAATATTGGAGTGGGATGCCCTCTTCAGAGGATCTTCTCCACCCAGGGATTAAACCCATATCTCCTGCATCTCCTGCATTACAGGTAGATTCTTTACCGCTGAGCCACTGGGGATACATTGTGTATATATGCATGTATACACATTTGACCACAGTCTTGAAAATATATTGAAAAATATACCTGGAGAGAAAATGAATCAAAATGTTCACAATTTCTATGTCAGAGCTGAAGATTATGTACTATTATTTTTGTTCTCTCTAGAAGTTTTTATAATTCACTTTTTAAAATATTTACTTGTTTTTATTTTGGGCTTCTTTGAGTCTTCATTGCTGCGTGCAGGCTATCTCTAGTTGTGGTGAGCAGGGGCTACTCTTCGTTGCAGTGCACTGGCTTCTTATTGAGGTGGCTTCTCTTGTTGCCGAGCACAGGCTTGAGAGCACAGGCTCAGTAGCTGCAGTGTATGGACTTAGTTGCTCCACGACATGTGGAATTTTCCTGGACCAGGGATGGAACCCCTGTCCCCTGCACTGGCAGGTAGATTCTTTACCACTGGACCATCAGGGAAGTCTGATCATTCATTTTGTTTTTAACCATTTTGGTAAAAGAAAAAAGATGTGGAAGTCATTGTGGAAAACTTCTAAGAATTTTTTTTAACAAATCCAGTGTGGCTCATACAATATGTTTTACCACATTGGTAGAGATCTTTAGAATTTATCTATCATGATTCAAGTAACTTTAAAAACAGATGTATACCCCTAATTAAAATATACAAAATAAAATTCCTGAATGAAATGAGTTCTTTAGTTTCCAAAAAGCACAAATTCTTTATTTATGACAAAAGTTTAGCCACAAAATGGAAATCCCCTTTTCTTTTGAAGTAAGAGCATATAATTGGAATTTTTAACATACAATGCCAATGGGAACAATTGTTAAATTATTAAGAAATGCTTAATTGTATGTTTGAGAAATTGCGTTATTTCCTGACATAACTCTTCAATTTAACTATTATTTTCCTATTTTTAAAAAGTGGGAGCTATTAGTCCAAAGTGAAGAAAATAAAATGGCTACTTTTTATAGAGTTTTAAATGTTTAAGGGTTTCTAAGCATTTTATGCTCAAAGCTAATCATATATCTCCAGTTCTATCTGTAATATTATTGGCATAATATTCTCTTACACAGCTTCACCAGCTTTTAACCTCCCTGACACTTTTCCTGTATTTGTGCTCCGTTTAACACAAGCAAACACAAAGCTTCCTGTGTGATGGTGATAACATATGCCTGGCTTTGTTGTTGGCTGCTGGAGTGAAAGGGAAGACAATGCCCTTTAACCTGTGCAAAGTAGAATAAAGCTTATCAGATCCTCTCCAGATATCATTAAAGGAAATGGGCCATGAAGGTTGCCTCTGTTAGGAAACACATATTTTAGAAAACTGTCGCTGCTAATCCTTTTTGTTTGGGCACTAGAAAATTACTCCTACAAACTTCAGTCCTTCCAGACAATGAAATTATACCAGGATAAACTGAAAAAAGTAACAAGAAAAGCATAACAGGCAATAAATTATTCTCTTGCAATCACTATGGCAAATGCTCTTTACCAAAAGAATTAAGTCACTATGACCATTGGAAATTGAGTCTGAAATCCATTGTGTTTAAAAGTTAAGAACTAAGGCAAATTTTTATAAATTTGTTTATAAAATACAATTATATAATTTTACTTGTATTTAAGTTGCAGTTGTTTTATTCCCAGCTATGTTTATTTAGGCTCTTAGGATATTCTGTTAGGCAGAGTACTGATGGTTGAACATTCAAATCTCCTTGCCCCCTCCCCAATTTCTATCCTTACATACACAAGAAAATTGTTAGTCCTAATAAACAAAGTCAACAAAGTTGTAGGATAGAAAAATCAACACACAAAAATCAGTTGTGTTTCTATATAGTAACAGCAAGCAGTCTTAAAGGCAATTAAGAAAACAATCCTTTTTCTAATAGTATCAAAAAAGAATAAAATATTTAGGAATAAACTTAACTAAGGAGATAAAAAAAAACTTGTATACTGAAAGCTACAAAACATTGCTGAAAGAAATGAGACAGTCCAGGTTCAGTGCATGATACAGGGTGCTCGGGGCTGGTCACCAGGATGACCCGGAGGGATGGGATGGGGAGGGAGGTGGAAGGGGGGTTCTGGAAGGGGAAAACATGTACACCCATGGTGGATTCATGTCAATGTATGGCAAAACAAATACAATATTGTAAAGTTAAAAAATAGAAAATAAACTAATTTAAAAAAAACAAATAAATAGAAAAAGATTTCATGTTCGTGGATCAGATGACATACATTGCTAAAATTTCCATACTACCCAAAATTATCTATAGAATCAATCCAATACCTATCAAAATCCCAATGGTATTTTTACAGAAATAGAAAAAAACAATCCCTAAATTCATATGGAACCACAAAGGACCCCAAATAACCAGAATAATCTTGAAAAAGAACAAATCAGGATGCTTCCAACTTCAAGATTTCAAAAACATATTACAAAGCTCCAGTAATCAAAATAGCACAGTACTGGTATAAAGACAGACACATAGATCAACAGAAAAGAATAGAGATCCCAGAAATAAACCCATGCATATACATTCAATTAATCTTCAACAAAAGCGCCAAGAGTACACAATGAAGAAAAAATAGTTTTCAACAAATGGTGTTGGGAAAATTAGATCTCCACATGTGAAAGAATAAAATTAGACCCTTATCATACATGATATACAAAAATCAACTCAAAGTAAATTAAAGACTTAAACATTATACCTAAAACTGTAAAACTCCTAAGAAAAATACATCAGGAAAATCTGTGACATTGGTCTTGGCAACGATTTCTTGAATATGACCCCAAAAGCACAGGCAACAAAACCAAAAGTACACAAGTGGGACTGCATCAAACTTTTAGTTTTTTTAAGCTTCTTTAGCTTTTTAAGCTTCTTCACAACAAAGGAAACAACAAGCAAAATGAAAACACAACCTATGAAATGGGAGAAAATATTTTCAAACCATCTATCTTATAAAAGGTTGGTTGCTAAGCTATGTGAGGAACTCCTGCAGCTCAATAGCAAAAAATAAATCAGAAACCTGATTTTTAAAATGGGCAAAAGATTTGAATAGATATTTCTCCAAAGCAGACATACAAATGGTCAACAAGTATATGAAATAGTGTTCAATATCACTTATCATCAGGGAAATTAAAATCAAAACCACAATGAGATGTTACCTCATATCTGACAGAATGGCTATCATCAAAAAAAAAAGAAAAGTAAAGAAACTCAGAAAATAAAAAATGTTGATGAGAATATGGAGAAATTGAAAAACTTGTGCACTGTTGGTGGAAATGTAAAATGGAAGACAGTTTGAAAGTTCTTCAAAAATTAAAAATAGAATTACCATATGCTCCAGCAATCCTACTTCTGTGTACAGTATTTATCCCAAAGATTTGAAACGTGGATCTCAAAAAGGCATCTGTACCTCTGTATTCATTATAGCATTGCTCATAATACCTAATGTAGAAACAACCTGGATGTCCATCGGTAGATTAATAGATAAAGAAAATGTTGTATATACATACAGTAGAAAATTATTCAACCATAGAGTGTTTCCCTAGCGGTCCAGTGGTTGAGAGTCCACCTGCCAATGCAGGGGACATGGGTTCAATCCCTGCTCCAGGAAGATCCCACATGCTGTGGAGAAACTAAGTCTGTATGCCACAACTGCTGAGCGCACGCACTGCAACTCCTGAAGCTCCCATGCCCTAGAGCCTGTGCTCTGCAGCAAGAGAAGCCACCACAGTGAGAAGAACACCCACCACACCTAGGAGTACCCCCCACTCTCCACAATAAGAGAAGGCCTGCATGCAGCAATGAAGACCTAGCACAGCCAAAAATAAGTAAGTCTTCTTTTAAAATAAAAAATTATTCAGTCATAAACAAAGAAGGCAATGCTGTCACATGCTGTGGCATAGATTAACTTTGAAGACTTGACGCTAAGTGAAACAAGCCAGTCACAGAAGAATAAATAATGTACAGTTCAACTTACATGAGGCATCCAAGTAGTCACACTAATCAAAGCACAAAGTAGAATGGTGATTTCCAGAGCTGGGGAGAGGGAGAAATGTGGAGCTGCTGTTTGATGGGTATAGTTTCCATTTTAGAAGATCAAATAGTTTTAAAGATTTTCTGTACAATATGTGCTTATAGTTAGCATTGTTGCTCTCGTTATTGTTTAGTCGGTTGGTCGTGTCCAACTGTTTGCGACCCATAGGCTGTAGTCCGCCAGGTTCCTTTGTCCATGGGATTTTCCAGGCAAGAATACTGGAGTGGGTTGCCATTCCCTTCTCCAGGGGAAGAGAAGGGATTCCTGACCCAGGGATAAAACCCACACCTCTGAATCTCCTGCATTGTAGGCATATTCTTTACCACTGAGCCACCTGGGAAGTTTGTTTAATACATATAAGCCTTATTTTCCCCATCTAAAAAAAGTGGGAACAAAAAAGTACCTCTCTAATAAAAATATGGTGACATCAGAGATGTAAAGTTCTTAGAATAATACCTGTAGTTGTAAGTTCCCTTATTATTATCTCTGCTTCTTTCATTGTCTACACTGAATCACTAACGTTCAACATAGCTGTTGCCAAATTCTAAATTCATAACCACCTAGTCCTTCTCCCCAACTGATTCATCATCCTGTTTGAGCACTGAACATTACAACACAATAATTTGACTAATATTGGGTCAGCTGTCCTCTATTGCTTAAATAATTTGAGGCACACAGAGTATCCCTGTCTAGGAGATGTGAACCTGCTGAGTTCACATGACGGTGGAACATGTCTTAGATACTGTGTCCTGAGTCTGGAAACTACACAGGTAAGTTATTAGTCACTATTACAGTCATTTCTCTGTTGCTCTTTCCAACAAATTAGTGGCACATATAGGACCAGAGGGCTTCCCTCGTAGCTCAGTCGGTAAAGAATCTGCCTGCAGTGCAGGAGACCCAGGTTCGATCCCTGGGTTGGGAAGATCCCCTGGAGAAGGAAATGGCAACCCACTCCAGTATTCTTGCCTGGAAAATCTCATGGACAGAAGAGTCTGGGGGGCTGCAGTCCATAGGGTCTCAAAGAGTCAGGCACGACTGGGCAACTAACACTTACTTACTTGTAGGGCCAGATCCAAAGTGGACTGATTTTTACTTGAGGGTTTTTTTCTCTACTCCATACCTCTAAATAGATATTTTATACTGAGTGAGTAATTTCACCTTTCTGATCACTTAGTTTCTCAACTATATAATGTGATTTTTTGGGGGGGGGGACTGCATCACATTGCTTGCAGAATCCAGTTCCCAGACCAGGGACTGAACCTGGGCCATGGCAGTAAAAGCACCGAGGCTTAACCACTGGATCACAAGGGAATTCACATATATAGTAATTTATATAGATCACTGTTTTTCAAACTATCTCCATGCAGCTATGGCAGATGGCAGCTCACAGGCACAGCACTCTTGCACAGATGAGATAGACAACAGGTCATTCCTGGCACTTTCTCTGTAACTTTAGCCCTTTTCTTACAACTCAAAATTGTATGCAAATCAGTCGGTGAATCAGGGCACTTAACCTAACTAGATAATCTCTAAAACATCTTCCATTCTGAGTTCTAATTCTAAGACAGTTAAAGACAAATTCAAAGTCGTTTTAGGTAACCTAGGTAGCATAAATTTCCTACAATTCTCCAGTCATCTAGTAGCCTTTTTATATTAAATTAATAAAGATTTGGGTAAGCATTCTCAAGAATGAGTGTTTTATATGTACTAGAAAAAAGGAAAGTGGTCATCCCTTAGACTGCTGAATGGCTAATAAAATCACAGAATTATTTCTGTCTATTAACACTTGCAGAATTATGTTATGAAATATTGAGAAAGATATATGGAGTTTACTATTCAATCCCAAACACAGCTTACTTTATTATTCTTAGCACTATTTCAAGAAATAATTCATGGAATGTCTCATATACAAAAGGATAATTCATTTCTAATATCTTTCAAGTATATTTTTGGTTCATCATTAAATATGTGCAATTCCTTCAGTCAAACACATTAACCCTCTTTGTAAAACAGTTTGACAGAAAATAGACAAATCTCAAATTATCTTCCTTCTAAATTATTAGGATGTTATATTAACAAAAAATATTTCTTAGTTTTATATTATCTTATTCCGATATTTCTACAGTGCTAAGCTCTCTGAAGCTATTCCCAGTGAGTGCACCCTACATTAATGGCAGAGAGAACAATTCTTTAAGCACAGGATTTCCAGTTCAGTGTCTGCAAAACTGCAATGATCTTGGTTTGGAATAACTTTGAGCCAAATATTTAATAGTAAATAATAATAGTAAATACATGAAAGTCCCCAGACAAAAATGTGGGTCTACCTAAAAAAAATACTTTTTATTCATTTTCTATTTTGTCTTAAAGACATTAACTTATATTCCTTCAATTTTCCAAAGTATATGATATGTTCTATTCTTTATTCTGGGCTTCCCCGGTGACTCAGTGGTAAAGAATACACCTGCCAATGCATATTCCTGGGTCAGAAAGACCCCCTGGAGAAGGAAATGGCAACCCACTACAATATTCTTGCCTGGGAAATCCCATGGACTGGCTATAGGCCATGGGGTCGCAAAGAGTCAGATATGACCCAGTGACTGAGCACACATGCATTTTTTAAGATTATATTTGCCTAATTAAGATAACAAAATGTACCAGTTAAGCAACTTTATATTAACAATTATGAGACTATAATGATGGATAGCATGGCCAGTGCATTCCTATCAAGACTCACTATATTTTCTGATTTCTCTTTCTAGAGAATAATCTGAAAATCATGCTTAAATTGGACTTTAGAAGAGAATTGCAATATTGGAATCAGTGAACAATATAGTTTTCACAATTCTGCAATCATTCCAGAAAATATTGGAACAAGCCTAGTAAGATATCATGACAAATCATAATGGTGTAGAATTGAAATTGTTTAAGTGAACTGAGAGGTTGGAATTCTCCGCGAAAATCTTTAGGTGCCAGACTATTTTGTGTATAGCATGAAGTTACTGTAGGAAATAGTAGTGGACATTTTCAAACTATAGTAATCAGAATTCTGAAACTGTGAGCCTCAAATTCACCCTCAGCTGGTTTCTAAACTTGATGATACTTTCTCAGCAAGGAATGTCATTGACTGCAAATAACGTAATTGTTGTTGTTATTGTTGAGTTGCTAAGTCATGTCTGACTCTTGGCAACCCCAAGGACTGCAGCACAACAGGCTTCTCTGTCCTTCACCATCTCCCAGAGTTTGCTCAAACTCATGTCCATTGAGTCACTGAGTTTCATCCAACCATCGCATCCTCTGTCGTCTCCTTCTCCTCCTGTCTTCAGTCTTTCTCAGCATCAGGGTCTTTTCCAATGAGTTGGCTGTTCCCATTAAGTGGCTGAAGTATTGGAGCTTCAGCTTCAGCATCAGTCCTTCCAATGAATATTCAGGACTGATTTCCTTTAGGATGGACTGGTCGGATCTCCTTGCAGTCCAAGGCACGCTCAAGAGTCTTCTCCAATACCACAGTCCTAAAATATCAATTCTTTGGTGCTAAGCCTTCTTTTTGGTCCAACTCTCACATCCACATGTGACTACTGGAAAAAACATAGCTTTGACTATAGGCACCTTTGTCAGCCAAGCAACATCTCTGCTTTTTATATGCTGTCTAGTTTTGTCATTGTTTTTCCAAGAAGCAAGTGTCTTTTAATTTCACAGCTTCAATCACTGTCTATAGTGATTTTGGAGCCCAAGAAAATAAAATCTGCCACTGTTTCCATTTTTTCCCCATGTATTTGCCATGAAGTAATGGGACCAGATGCCATGATCTTAGTTTTTTAAATGTTGAGTTTTAAGCCAGCTTTTTCACTGTCATCTTTTACCTTCAAGAGGCTCTTTAGCTTTCTTCACTTTCTGCCATTAGAGTGGTATTATTTGCATATCTGAGGTTTTTGATATTTTTCCCAGCAGACTTGATTCCAGCTTGTGATTTATTCATCCAACCCAGCATTTTGCATGATGTATTCTGTATGTAAGTTAAATAAGTAGGGTGACAATATACAGCCTTGATGTACTCCTTTCCCAATTTTGAGCTAGTTTTGCTGTTCCATATCTGGTTCTAATTGTTGCTTCTTGACCTACATACAAGTTTCTCAGGAGGCAGGTAAGGTGGTCTGGTATCTTCATTCCTTTAAGAATTTTCCAAGGTTTGTTGTAATCCACATGGGCAAAGGCTTTAGCATAGTCAATGAAGCAGAAGTAGATTTTTTTCCTGCAATTCTGTTGCTCTTCTATGATCCAACAGATGTTGATAATTTAATCTCTGGTTCCTCTCTTTTCTAAATCCAGCTTGTACATCTGGAAATTCTTGGTTCACATACTATTGAAGCCTAGTTTGAAGGATCTTGAGCATTATCTTACTAGCATGTGAAATGAGGGCAATGGTATAGTAGTTTGAACATTCTTTGGCATTACCCTTCGTTGAGATTGGAATGAAAACTGACCTTTTCCCATCCTAATGGCTTAAATAACAAACATATTATTATCTCACATAATAAGAAATCTGAAGGTGGGCAATTTTAAGGTTTGTTGACAAACTAATGATGATGGAGTCTGGAATTTTGTCTCTGCAGTTCTTTTGGCCTTTCCTTCATGCTTGCAAGATAGCTGCCATAGTTCCAGACATCATTTGTCTAAAGCAGGATTCTAGAAGGGAACAACCAGTGGGACTGGAGTAAGATAAATTTGTATTCCTCCTTCCTTTTAAAAGAGGGGAAAATCTTTCCTAAATGTTCTCTAACAGATGTTTCCTGTCTTCTTATTTGTCTAAACAATTTCATATGTCCATTCCTGGGTGCAAAGAATTGTGGGAAGGGAACTACTTGGCTAAGGTAAATATGATTGCCATGATTGGCTCAAACCACTTTTGTGTCTGCACAGGTAAATTTGAGATTCCATTAGTATTTAAAGAGGGTGAGTCTCAGATGGAAAAAAAAAGAATAAACTACTGACCCATGTAATAACATGGATGAATCTCAAAAGCATTGTGCTAAGTGAAAGAAGCCAGAATCAAAAGGCTACATACTGTGTGATTCAATTTATGAAATTCCAAAAAAGGCAAAACTATGTTTGATAGAAATCAGATCAGTGGCTTCCCGAAGTGGGAAAGGGAATCAACTACAAAGAAGCATAGAGGTTTTTCAGACAGTGGAAATCTTTTCTATCTTGATTGCCGTGATAAATTACTATTTAAATTTGTCAATTTTCATAAAACTATACACCTAAACACAGTTACTTTTACTCTATGTAAATTATACTTGAATAAACAAAAGTTAGAGGTTTCTCCTACAAAGATAATTAACAGTATATTACAGCTCCTGCTTTTGCTGTTTGTCCCTGAGATCCTTAGCATATTTTGAAATCTCACATGGAGATCTAGAATTAAGTCAATATTTTAAAGACCCTACCCCAAAACTAGCGTACACCTGAAAAATCATTTCAATAGAGACTACTTAAGGAAAAAAAAATTCAGGTATGTCACAAACCTCCTGCAATAATCTTTAGCAGTTGTTTTGGCCAAAATCTCTTTCCCAAGGTCAGTGACAACATGTGGAGCCAAACTTGGCCAGAATATACTCCTCTGGCTGCTCTCTTTGTGCACAGAAACTTGTGTGCCTTTAGAGGATAGGTAATTAATATAAACATGTAATCAGATACACATAAAAGCAGTCATAGTTCAGTGTTAAAAAAAATTTAGAAAATGATCTTACAAAATTTCTTTGCAAAGAAATTTCTGAAATAGAAAACCTGTTTTCAGCCTCTTTCTTCTTCTTCAATTATACCATTAATATCAAGGTGAAGAAAGTAAAATATAAAATAGTTAAATATTTTCTTACAATAGTTAAGCCCTAGTACTTAATCTTGTTAAAAGAGACAGTTTAGCTTCTCACATTTGGTTCATATGATGCCTCTAAATTAACAACCAAGTTATATTGGATAAAATTCTAGATGTATTTCTATTGAGTATTAACCTTTGGTCTAATGTTTAAGTACAAACAGTGTAGGAACAATGATAATTGAGCAGGACAGTCACTAAAACTAGGCAACAGGCCTAAAAGACTGATAAATGACTTTCTCTGCGGCATAATTCCTCTTGATTTGGTTCATATGGCAGTATTCTTTATGAAGTTACTAACAAACTAGGTATACACAATAGCAAGTTTGAATAAAATCTGAGAAATACAATTATTTCTAGGATTTTAAAAATCCAGCTATTTAAAAATCACATAGACCCATCAAATATTTGAATATTCTTCACTTTATCCAAATGTTTTGATAATTTAGAGGAAAATTACGAATGAGAAACTGTGGAAGCAAAATGAGCTAAAATTTTTGAGTAAATTTTGTGAAGCAGTTGATAGGCATTTGAACGAATATTTGTGTCATTTGAAACAATGGACGGTCTCTAATATCTGCTCTAAAATGCAAATGGTGATTTGCTACTATCTTATGCCAATTGTCTTAATGTGGTTAACCTGACAGGTCACTTTGGGATCAGAAGTACTCTGTTGAAATCAGCTTTAAAATGTGCAGCAGCTTCCCCCAAATTTCTCAAGCTTGTTAGTTGAAGATTCAAGCATAATACCCTCATAAACAGAGCAGTTCTGCTGAGTAACCAGAGTTAACCTCTCAAAGCAAAGCATTTCTATTAAAATAACTTGTTTGGCACATCATTAGGTCTGTACTATTATTAGTTCCATGCAAACAGATGTCTTCCTGGATGAAATCCAAGCCAGGCATCTTACTTTTTCCAGTTCAGTAAGTTTTCCACATGAGAAAGAGATACAATCTTGCAATTCCATTTGATTTGAATTGCAATCTACTCTTTTACAGTAAATATTACAACAATTTGATTCTTTACAAAAGCGAGAGAGTAAACTCCATGCTTTCTAAAAATGTAGATATACTAGCTAATGATGTAAAAATTAGTTCAAAAACAAAATATTTATAATCCTTTTGAGATTATCAGTATCCATTTTAACGAAAAATATGTATAATTTATGTCTAAAATATACATAGTAATATCAGAAATTAAAACACCCCTCGGAGGACCACTATTTGTGAAAGACTTTAAAAGGTACTGAATTCCTACACTGCAATTTTTAATATAGAAGCATAAATCCCCTTTTCTCTTTTCCCATGTAAATAAAGGTACATTTTAGCAATGTTTTCCATAGTAAAATAGTTTTTTTTCAATTTACTCTATTAAAGTTTGTACATCTAAAACTTAAAAGAAGTGTTACAAAGTCACCTACTTTTCCCATGATACACACTGACCTTGTTTCATTTAGTAGTAGAGTCCCCCTGAACATATCATTACCCAGCTAGATGCCATATTTCCCGGTTTCAGCAAAAAGGTTCATCTCCTTCAGAACTTTTTTTAAAATTTATTTATCTATTTTTTAACTTTACAATATTGTATTTGTTTTGCCATACATTGACATGAATCCACCATGGGTGTACATGTTTTCCCCTTCCAGAACCCCCCTTCCACTTCCCTCCCCATCCCATCCCTCCGGGTCATCCCTCAGGGCACACCAGCCCCAAGTGCCCTGTATCGTGCATTGAACCTGGACTGACGATTCGTTTCACATATGATAATTTACATGCTCCAGTGCCATTCTCCCATAGCATCTCGCCCTCACCCTTTCCCATAGAGTCCATAATACTGTACTGTTTATCTGTGTCTCTTTTGATGTCTCGCATACAGGGTTATCTTTACCGATTAACTAAATACCATATATATGTGTTAGTATACTGTATTGGTGTTTTTCTTTCTGTCTTACTTCACTCTGTATAATAGGCTCCAGTTTCATCCACCTCATTAGAACTGATTCGAATGTATTCTTTTTAATGGCTGAGTAATATTCCATTGTGTATATGTACCACTGCTTCCTTATCCATTCGTCTGCTGATGGACATCTAGGTTGCTTCCATGTTCTGGCTATTATAAACAGTGCTGCAATGAACATTGGGGTACACGTGTCTCTTTCAATTCTGTTTTCCTCAGTGTGTATGCCCAGCAGTGGGATTGTTGGGTCATATGGCAGTTCTATTTCCAGTTTTTTAAGGAATCTCCACACTGTTCTCCATAGTGGCTGTCCTAGTTTGCATTCCCACCAACAGTGTAAGAGGGTTCCCTTTTCTCCACACCCTCTCCAGCATTTATTGCTTGTAGTCTTTTGGATAGCAGCCATTCTGATGGGTGTGAAATGGTACCTCATTGTGGTTTTGATTTGCATTTCTCTGATAATGAGTGATGCTGAGCATCTTTTCATGTGTTTGTTAGCCATCTGTATGTCTTCTTTGGAAAAGTGTCTGTTTAGTTCTTTGGCCCACTTTTTGATTGGGTCGTTTATTTTTCTGGAATTGAGCTGCAGGAGTTGCTTGTATATTTTTGAGATTAATTGTTTGTCCATTGCTTCATTTTCTATTATTTTCTTCCATTCCAAGGGCTGTCTTTTCACCTTGCTTATAGTTTCCTTTGTTGTGCAAAAGCTTTTAAGTTATTAGGTCCCATTTGTTTATTTTTGCTTTTATTTCCAATATTCTGAGAGGTGGGTCATAGAGGATCCTGCTGTGATTTATGTCAGAGAGTGTTTTGCCTATGTTTTCCTCTAGGAGTTTTATAGTTTCTGGTCTATGTTTAGATCTTCAATCCATTTTGAGTTTATTTTTGTGTATGGTGTTAGAAAGTGTTCTAGTTTCATTCTTTTACAAGTGGTTGACCTGTTTTCCCAGCACCATTTGTTAGAGAGATTGTCTTTTCTCCATTGTATATTCTTGCCTCCTTTGTCAAAGATAAGGTGTCCATAGGTGTGTGGATTTATCTTTGGGCTTTTTATTTTGTTCCACTGATCTATATTTCTGTCCTTGTGCCAGTACCATACTGTCTTGATGACTGTGGCTTTGTAGTAGAGCCTGAAGTCAGGCAGGTTGATTCCTCCAGTTCCATTCTTCTTTCTCAAGATTGCTTTGGCTATTCGAGGTTTTTTGTATTTCCATATAAATTGTGAAATTATTTGTTCTAGTTCTCTGAAGAATACCGTTGGTAGCTTGATAGGGATTGCATTGAATCTATAGATTGCTTGGGGAGTATATTCATTTTCACTGTACTGATTCTTCAAATCCATGAACACGGTATATTTCTCCATCTATTTGTGTCCTTTGATTTCTTTCACCAGTGTTTTATAGTTTTCTATATATAGGTCTTTTGTTTCTTTAGGTAGATATATTCCTAAGTATTTTATTCTTTTCGTTGTGATAGTGCATGGAATTGTTTCCTTAATTTCTCTTTCTGTTTTCTCGTTGTTAGTATATAGGAATGCAAGAGATTTCTGTGTGTTAATTTTATACCTGCAACTTTACTATTTCATTGATTAGCTCTAGCAATTTTCTGGTAGAGTCTTTAGGGGTTTCTATGTAGAGGATCATGTCATCTGCAAACAGTGAGAGTTTTACTTCTTCTTTTCCAATCTGGATTCCTTTTATTTCTTTTTCTGCTCTGATTGCTGTGGCCAAAACTTCCAAAACTATGTTGAATAGTAGTGGTGAGAGAGGGCACCCTTTTCTTGTTCCTGACTTTAGGGGAAATGCTTTCAGTTTTTCACCATTTAGGATAATGTTTGCTGTGGGTTTGTCATATATAGCTTTTATTATGTTGAGGTATGTTCCTTCTATTCCTGCTTTGTGGAGGGTTTTTATCATAAATGGATGTTGAATTTTGTCAAAGGCTTTCTCTGCATCTATGGAAATAATCATATGGTTTTTATTTTTCAATTTGTTTATGTGGTGTATTACAATGAGTACCAAGCAAGCTTGGATTCTTGAGGTTCTCTCACTAAGTGGAGAAAATCTGCCTAGAAATAAATGCAGCACAAAAGAAAACAAAGCTGAGAGAAGAAAGAGGGCGGTCTTGATGATATTGTTTAAGTTTCTGCCTCCAGCTGTGCTAAAGTTACCTGCATCCTGGGCTTATGACTTTTCTGAGCAAATAATTTCCCACTTTTGTTAAAACTAATTAAAGTTGGATTTCTATTATTTGCAATTAAAGATAACTCTTGGCTAAAATAGCTGCTAATTACAGTCATTTAAATTGACTGAAAAATTCAGGACTTTTAATCTAAAAATAGTTCTTAACTTCAAAGTCATCCCCATGTTCCCAAGAATATCATCTGGAGATCCTTATTTTACATGGTCATTCTGGCCTATAACTGCTTTCAAGTTATTTGCCAAATACCACAGTGGTTTATCATCAAAAAGTATATTTCAGTGATCTATTAGCTCCTTCCATTGTTTTGAAAGTGAAAATTAGAAATGCCTTAATGTTCAAAAAGCTTTGTTTCTGAGTTCGTAGGGACATTCATTTTCTTACCAGCAGTACAAATTTTCCTTTTATTTGGTGTCCCAGTGATTTTCACACCCTGGGGTGATTAACACCTGATTGGATCTAAGATATGATTTTGTTTTCTAAAGTGAGAGAAGTATGGTTGCAAAAGGAAGTGAAAAAAGAATGCAAAGCATGATATCTTAATTCAAGTTCTCAGGCTTATTAATATTAACAAAGAGTGGATATGTGAGTTGAGGATAAGGACATTGACTCTCTTAAAATTATTCTAAGCCCATGTACTTTGTAAAGTCTTTGTGGAGCTCAAGAAGTACACGTATCTCAATTCAAAGATTGCTGGTCCACTGTCCCATTAAATCCCACTCTTAGGTCAGCTGGCTTTAACAACATTGAATGCCATGTTCTCTTTCTCCCTTTCTTGGAATATCCATATTACATCAGAATGTAGTCTACAGTACATATTCAGTATCTACACTTTCTCACTTTTCACATATTCCTCAGTCATACTGTTTATAAACAGTATGATGGCCTCAAAATGGCAAAACCAACTCAAAATCTTTCCTGCCAAAGAAAGATTCTCTTTCTGGAGTCTCAAATTTTAATGAATACCACTGTAAAGCCTTCTAAATTAGAAAATCCCCAATGGTCTTTCTCAATTTCTCAATCTTCTGCTTCCATATGTGACCACTCTTTATAGATCAAATTTCCTACACATGTATTGTCTCTATTCATGTCTATTTATCCTTTAACAAGTATTTATTACACACCTATTATGTTTCACGTACTGTTCTAATCATAATTAACAGAAGGAAAAGATAGACATGTTCCTTGTACTTCTAGACATGTGTATTTGTGTGTCTATATATACATCCATATACATACGTGTATATACATCCTCCATTTAAGAGTTGTATCATAAATTTTATTCAATTTGTTTCTAAAAGGTTGTTTTGCCTTTAGAGGTATCAATTTCTCTATATTCCTTCCCTGCAGTATGGAATAATTTAATATCCTAAAATTTCTGTAGTTTATATTGTTTGATATTGGCTTTTATTACATAATTTGATTAATATTGTAAGTAAATTAACACTGAAAATAAGCCTTTTACTATGAAAGACTAGCATGAAGAAGTGGAAATTCCTGTGAATTCTGAGGAAAATTTTCAAAGAAACATGACAAGATTATAATCTAAAATTAATTAATAAGATTTATGATATTTATTAAAATCAGAATACATTGCCACAGGAACTCCCCGCCCTTTGTTGCTGAAAAGTCATTACAGTATTGACCACATTAAATACAAATACCCAAAATGGTGCACTTTAATGCTTTTTTATGTACTGAATTTGAAAAATAATTCAGCATGTCATTTTTTTACTTAAAAATGTAGCAACAGCTGTATTAAGCAAAATGACAAATTTCTTGCATGCTAAGGAAAACAGAACTCAATATGAAATAATTTTCACAAATATAAAACTCTTTCTGTCCTTTGAAGATACAACCTAAGGCATGTCTTCACTATTTAATGTAAGCTAAAGCTGACATTCAGATGAATTAAGGTCAGGTTGACATAAAGCCAAAATCAGAGATGCTACATTGAGTAGTCATGGGGAAAAAAATAAGCTGAAAATACCTAAGTGATGAATTACCCAACTTGTCCTCTTAACTAGAAAGTAAACCAGTCAGCATGACACTAAGCTATTCAATTATTACTCATATTCTTTAAATCATATTTATAAATTAAATAACAGAAAGGGGAAATGCTGTACTTTTGATCTTCACTATTGACCAAATGTCTTTCATAAGCTGTTAAAGGAACAAATCACTAACTGAAAACCCAAAATACTGATGCAGGAAATGTACTCCTTACTGTCATTCCTATGTGTGATTGCTTTCTTTTTCCATTCCCTTGATGTAGACTACCACCCCAACAGCTGACATTAATTCTAATAGGTGAAACAAAAACAGACATTTGGGTAGACAATAATTATTATACCTACAAACTGACTACTTTATTAAATATACATTTCATATCATCATTCTTGTAAGGATTTTTTAAAAATATGTTTATGAACAACCAGAGATTTAATAATTGTTCACTCAGAAACATTCAGATTCACAGTGCTAAAGTGACACCTAGTGGAATAAAAACAGGAGTTCAGGGCTGCCAAGAAACCTGTTTTTAAGCTTTTCACATTTTATGGAGTAAATAGCACACACATACACACACACAAACATCCGATACACATATAAATATATGCCAAAACACCATATGGCCTTTGGAGCCAATTCAGTAAGAAATTACTTGACAGGAATTAAAAGCAGATGCTATTGGATCTCAAATAATAATACCTCACCAAATCCTTAGAAGAAATGGAGTAGCCCTCATAATCAACAAGAGTCTGAAATGCAGTACTTGGGTGTAATCTCAAAAACAACAAAATGATCTTGGTTCATTTCCAATGCAAACCATTCAATATCATAGTAATCCAAGTCTCTGCCCCAACCACAAATGCCAAAGAAGCTGAACAGTTCTATGAAGACCTACAAGACATTCTAGAACTAATAACAAAAAAAGGTGTCCTTTTCATCATAGGGGAATGGAATGCAAAAGTAGAAAGTCAAGAGATATCTGGAGTAACAGGCAAGTCTGGTCTTGGAGTACAAAATGAAGCAGGGCAAAGGCTAACATATTTTTGCCAAGAGAATGCACTGGTCATGGCAAATACTCTCTTCCAACAACACAAGAGACTCTACACATGGACATCACCAGATGGTCAATACCAAAATCAAATTGATCATATTCTTTGCAGCCAAAGATGGAGAAACTCTATACAGTCAGCAAAAACAAGACCAGGAGGTGACTGTGGCTCAGATCATGAACTTCTTATTTCAAAATTCAGACTTAAATTGAAGAAAGTAGGGAAAACCACTAGGCCATTCAGGTATGACCTAAGTCAAATCCCTTATGATTATACAGTGGAAGTGACAAACAGATTTAAGGCATTAGACTTGGCAGATAGAATCCCTGAAGAACTACAGACAGAGGTTCATAACATTGTACAGGAGGTGGTGATCAAAACCACCCCCAAGAAAAAGAAATGCAAAAATGCAAAATGGTTGTCTGAGGAGGCCTTACAAATAGCTGAGAAAAGAAGAGAAGCAAAAAGCAAAGGAGAAAAGGAAAGATAAACCCATCTGAATGCAGAGTTCCAAAGACTAGCAAGGACAGATAAAGCCTTCCTTAATGATCGGTGTAAAGAAACAGAGGAAAACAGTAGAATGGGAAAGACTCTTCAAGAAAATTAGAGATACCAAGGGAACATTTCATGCAAACATAGGCACAATAAAGGACAGAAACCATATGTACCTAACAGAAGCAGAAGATATTAAGAAAAGGTGGCAAGAATACACAGAAGAACTACACAAAAACGATCTTCATGACCCAGATAATCACGATGGTGTGATCACTCAGACATCCTGGAATGCGAAGTCAAGTGGGCCTTAGGAAGCATCACTTCAAACAAAGCTAATGGAGGTGATGTAGTTCCAGCCAAGCTATTTTATACCCTAAAAGATGATGCTATAAACATGCTGCACTCAATATGTCAGCAAATATGGAAAACTCAGCAGTGGCCACAGGACTGGAAAAGGTCAGTTTTCATTCCAAACCCAAAGAAAGGCAATGCCAAAGAATTTGCAAACTACTACACAATTGCACTAATTTTACATGCTAGCAAGGCAATGCTCAAAATCCTTCAAGCTAGGCTTCAATAGTATGTGAACTGAGAACTTCCAGATGTACCAGCGGGATTTAGAGAAGGCAGAGGAACCAGAGATCAAATTGCCAACATCCATCGTATCATAGAAAAAGCAAGAGACTCCAGAAAACATCTATTTCTGCTTCATTGACTATGCTAAAGACTTTGACTATGTATATCAAAACAAACTGTGGAAAATCCTTAGAAAGATAGAAATACCCGACCACCTTACCTGCCTCCTGCAAAACCTGTATGCAGGTCAAGAGGCAACAGTTAGAACCAGACATGGATCATGGAATGGCTCAAAATTGGGAAAGGAGTATATCACTCCTTTGTGTATTGTCAACCTGTTTATTTAATTTATATGCAGAGTACATCATGCAAAATGCTGGGCTGAATCAAGCACAAGCAGGATTCAAGATTACAGGGAGAAATATCAACAACTTCAGATATTCAGATGACACCACCCTATGGCATAAAGCAAAGAGGAACTAAAGAGCCTGTTGATGAAGGTGAGTGAGCAGAGTGAAAAAGCTGGCTTAAAACTCAACATTCAAAAAACAAAAATCATGGCATCTGGTCCCATCACTTTATAGCAAATAGATGGGGAAAAAATGGAAACAGTGACAGACTTTATTTTCTTGGGCTCCAAAATCACTGAGGATGGTGACTGCAGCCATGAAATTAAAAGATTCTTGCTCTTGGAAGTAAAGCTATGAAAAACCTAAACAGCATGTTAAAAAGCAGAGACATCACTTTGTCAAAGCAATGGTTTTTCCAGTAGTTGTGTACAAATGTGAGAGTTGGACCATAAAGAAGGTTGAATGCCAAAGAATTGATGCTTTTGAACTGTGATGCTGGAGAAGACTCTAGAGAGTCCCTTGAAAGGCAAAGAGATCAAACCAGTCAATCCTAAAGGAAACCAACTCTGAAACCTAGACAGTGTATTAAAAAGCAAAGCCATCACTTTGCCGACAAAGGTCCATATAGTCAAAGTTATGGCTTTTCCAGTAGTCATGTATGGATATGAGAGTTGGACCATAAAGAAGGCTGAGCACTGAAGAATTGATGCTTTTGAACTGTGGTGCTGGAGAAGACTCCTGAAATGCTGAGTATGCAGGTGGAATTTGCTGACTGTAACGAGTACTTCAAGTGATCTGGCCACTCTATGTCATCATCAATGGGGAGGCCCTGTTGTCTATGTTTACGTCTTTCATTTTGGGGAAGATTTTCAAGACTCTTCCTTCTTTCTTCTTGGAATGTAAATGTCCAACAATAGTGATTGAGTTGTGGTTAGAGTAAGGGGCTGAAATTCAGCCTCTAATACATATATGTTTACTTAATACCTCTGTTTTCAGTACGATACTACCAATTTGATTATTCTCAGGTTCTCCCAGTGCAGAGCCCTTCTGTTTTTACCTTCTGCAGAAAATAAATCTCTGCCAATTTACCTGAGTGGAGGAAGTAGTCTAATTGTTCAGTATGAGGAAGGGGACGTAGGGATTTCACTTCTTCCTAAGCAGCTTTTAATCAATTTTCTGTATTTTAGAACATCATTTCACTGTACCTTCCAGAGGTACTTGATCTCATTTATTCTTAGGCTCTTTTGGAATTCTTCAAGGTAAACTAGACTGGTTCTCACCTTTTGCAACAGAGGTTCAATATACATCTATCACCAGTTTGTTATGACACCTACCATTTTCCAAAATTATGTTGCTCTTGTGTCCACTGTCATCCTTTTGTACTTCTGGGTTCATTCCTTTTAAAACATTCCTAGGCTATAACTTCACTGGGGTTTTGGAAGGTAGCTTAATTAGAGTCATATATTTCATTTACCAAGCAGCAACCTTACATTCTCTTCAGCTAATGTTTTTTTTTAACCACTTGGGGCACTGAGAAGGAAAGCCAAAATATACTCAGATATCAGTTTATAAATGTTTCAGTGAAGCCAAACTAAAGATGGTATCTACAGAGTCCAGCTGTCCACATCTGCACCTGTTAATAAATCACCTTGGAGACATCATAAGCTCATGACTGGTTCCTCAAGTTTGTGCCTCTAGAAACTTAATTTTATTGGTGGTTCAGAATTGCTCAGTCCTTTGGCAACTAGCTAATACTAACCCAAAAAATTCACAAAGGACTTCTGTATTTAAAAGGATTATGATTTATTGACTTACAGTAAAAAATATATACTATCAAATGAATAAAATATTCAAGTTTTATGAATTACAATTCTGCTCAAAGTATAAAGCCAAATAGTATGTATTAAAATAATACAATTGTTTTAAAAGAATGAAAGCTTAAGTAATAATGGCATGTTGCTGTATTAGTTTGATGTACTCTTATTAAGTCAATTTGCCAATCAAATCATTGTCAAAATCCTGTTATAAATAATTCAATATCAAAAATTTTCATGACAATCTAGTCTTATTTCTGTGGGGTGAGAGAATACTGCATTAAGATGAGTCCAAACTAATGTATCCAACTTTTTAATATGCATATTCATCAAACGTCTCACAAGCACTGCACTCTTAACCTGTAATTGACATGTTTAATTTGGGACTCAAGATCTTTCTGCCCAACTCTATTTTTTCTTGTGTGTTACCTGTCACAAGGGTTTGAGACTCATCTTTGACTCTTTCCTCTTCCTAGCATCCATTTATGTCTAGTACCTAAGGCATTTTGATTCTATGCCTGAGATCCGTTCTTTCTTCTACATTTCCACAAACACGAAGCTATTAAAGAGCCTCATTTTAGCTATTAAAAAAGTTACTTCATTTGTAACAAAAAAGCAGAGACTCACTCAAGCTAATTCAAGCAAGAGAGTTTGTTGTCTCAAGTAACTGGTGAATCACACAATAAGCTGGGATATAAAAGGACAGGTGTTGATTAATAAAACCATTGAAGCATAAAATTAAGCAAAAAAAACAATAATAATACATAAATACAAATTTAAGCAACCCTGTTTTCCCTGGTGTATATCTTCTAGTCCCTTATTTATTAATTATGCATGAGAGATAAGCTTTCTAAATCCTATGTGTCTTTACATTACTTTGATAATGTAGCTAGATATAAAATTCTAGTGTTGGTGACATTTCCTTCAGAACTTCTGTCTTTTAGCATCACCTGATGTAAATGAAAAATTTGATGCTTATCTAATGTTTGCCTCTTTGAACCTATTTTTCCCATTATGTGAACAGATTTTTCTCATTCTCTCCAATGTTCTGAAATTTATTAACCACATATCTAGGTCATTCACTCATCTGACTCAGCACTTGATAAGCTCTTTCCACTTGAAGGTATATTGTCCCCCTTTGTTTTAGGAAATAGCTTTCATTATATTTATTATATCTTTGATAATTTCCTCACTTTCATTCTTCTCTTTGGAAATCTTAGTAGTCTGAATTTATCCATCTTAATCTTCTTTCTTTTTAATATTTATCAGTTGCTTTCTTTCTTCTTTATATTCTGGATCATTGATTTCATCTTTCAAAAATTCTATTGAATTTTTTAATTTGACAGTCATTTTTCAAACAAAAGCTCTTTCTTATTCTCTGATTGCTCCTTTGGACTGACTAAACCATTTTACTCTCTTCGCTCTTTCCCATTTTGGTAGCTCTCCAGTTTGGTAATATCCCCTTTTTGTATTTCTGAGATTTTCTTTTTTTTTTTTTTCTTTTCGCCTCTAACATGACTAGCTTCTGCCAAGACTTGAAAGGCAGACATGAAGTTTTTGAGACCACACAACCCAACTAGCAATCACAGTTTAAAAGTCCTTTAGTTTTCCTGTAGCGATAATAATAGGGGTACTATATTTTATCCCTAGCTTCTAGAGTGACTAGGAGGGATTTCCACTGGAAAAATCTCATGTAGTGAACAGCTTTCCTGAGTGTCTCACTTTAGTGTGGGATCAAACTTTGATTCTGTAGCCTTTCTAAATATTCTGTAAGCTAACATATGCTATGATAAAATTATTTATGCTTAGAATCAGTGATTCTGTTGTCCAACCCAATGGTGGCAGATAACAAGGAGTAAACTGTTCTGTGTTCATACCTTCATTTAACCCTCCTTTCCTCAGTCAGCACTTTTCATCCATATATGTTCTAGTAGTTTTTTGAAATTTGCCAGTTCATTTTCTATTGCTATGTGAAAAAATTACCACGAACTCAGTGGCTTAAAACAACACCCATTTGTTAGTTTGCAGGTCTGTATATCAAAAGTCAAGGCAGGCCTGACTAGGTTCTCTGCTCAGGATATTACAAGGCCAAAATCAAGGTATCAAGCTAGGCTGTGGTCTTATCT
Organism: Giraffa tippelskirchi; assembly: GCF_054371585.1. NCBI lineage: Eukaryota > Metazoa > Chordata > Mammalia > Artiodactyla > Giraffidae > Giraffa > Giraffa tippelskirchi. Next base: position 72,355,618 of record NC_137277.1, read on the forward strand.
GGAAGCTCTGGGGACGAATCTGATTTCAACCTCATTAAGGTTGTTGGCAAAATCCAGTTTCTTGTTGCTATAGATCTGAGGTCCCCATTTCTTTTCTGGCTATCAGTCAGAGGCTGCTGTTTTTTTCTAGAGCTGTCTCCACCCCAGCCTTATCACATGGGCCCCTTCATCTGCAAGATCAGCAACAGAATCATCTTTCAATTCTAGCCTCTTCTTCTGCCACTAGCCAAAGAAAACTCTGCTTTTAAAGGACTTGTGTGATTAGATTAGAATAACCCAAATTATCTCCTTTTATTAACTTAATCAACTGATTAGTAACCGTAATTACACATGCAAAATCTCTTTTGCCATATGACATATTCACAAGAGAGGGAATTATGCAAGGGCAAAGGTCACCAGGGTCATTCTTAGAATTCTGCCTCTCTCATCCCTCTCTGGTTGTTGTTGTTGAGTCGTTAAGTCGTATCTGACTCTTTGTGACTCCATGAACTGCAGCAACCAAGGCTTCCCTGTCCTTCACCATCTCCCAGTGTCCACTGAGTTGAACTCATGTCCACTGAGTCAGTGATGCCATCCAACCATCTCATCCTCTGTCATCACCTTCTCCTCTTGCCCTCTATCTTTCCCAGCATCAGGGTCTTTTCCAATGAGTCTACTCTTCACATCAAGTGGCCAAAGCATTGGAGCTTCAGCTTCAGCATCAGTCCTAACAGTGACTATTCAGAGTTGATCTCTTTTAGGATTGACTAGTTTGATCTCTTTTCTGTCCAAGGGACTCTCAAGAGTCTTCTCCAGCACCAGAGTTTGAAATCATCAATTCTTCAGCACCCAGCCTTCTTTATGGTCCAACTCTCACATCCATACATGACTACTGGAAAAACCATAGCTTTGACTATACGGACCTTTGTCAGCAAACTGATATGTTTGCTTTTTAATATGCTGTCTAGGTTGGTCATAGATTTTCTTCCAAGGAGCAAGCATATTTTAATTTCATTGCTGCAGTCATCATCCACAGTGATTCTGGAGCCCAAGAAAATAAAGTTTCTCTGTTTTCATTGTTTCCCTATCTATTTGCCATGAAGTGATGGGACCAGATCCATGATCTTAAGATTTTGAATGTTGAGTTTTAAGCCAGCTTTTTCACTCTCCTCTTTCACCTTCATCAAGAGGTTTTTAGCTCCTCTTTGCTTTCTGCAACTAGAGTGGTATCATCTGTATATCTGAGGTTGTTGTATTTCTTCTGGCAGTCTTGATTCCAGCTTCTGCTTCATTCAGTCCAGCATTTTGCATGATGTACTCTGCATATAAGTTAAATAAGTAGGGTGACAATATACATCCTTGATGTACTCCTTTCCCAATTTTGAACCAGCCTGTTGTTCCATATCTGGTCATCCCTCTCTGGTTTGCTTTAATGTCAGAAATTGAAACCTTTTTAATTTTTTTTATTAATTTCATAATCTTTTCAGGCTGAAAAGGATTTGACATTATCTTAAACTAAAAGTATCAATCCCACTCATAGTTGGTTGCAAATTATTTATATTAGAGTTGGATATGCAAAATATCAAGGTATGTTTTCTCTATAAATGATCCAATCATCTTTGCTAGCCACTATTCCCCTAGTCACTGGGTTGGGGTTAGAGAAGGGAGCGGGACTTAGTAAACTCATTTAGTCTCTTTTAATAAAGTTTTTTAGATAAATGCTATCTATCACCAAAGAAAAATTGCACTGGCAGAGTAAACAGGCAAAGAAGTCTATTCAAAACAGACAAGGGAGAGAATCTGACCTCAACTATATTGCAACAAAGGTGGGACTTCGGTGAGATAGAAGGAAAGTATCAGAGGTACTTCAGATGAGATTGGTTAATGTGATTAGGCCATTTATTATCAAAGGTCAGCTCCACATTGCCTCAAAAACTGGGAGATAGGAGCAATATCTTTCTTGATTCTATTTCAAAGGATGGCTAGCAGGTTCTTGAGAAAGATATTACTAGGTTGTAAAACTATGAGAAAATCTGTATCTCAAAAGGCAGTGAAAAAATTTACAACTGAACATTTTCTAAAGTAAATGCTCTAAGAAAAGTGAGGTCAGGGACCTAAAGTCTGGAAGAAATCTGACTTATGTTTAGTCAAGCTAAGAGGAATGTTAAAGTACCTTGGTCACTATTAAGGGTAAAATGCTTAGCAATTCAGTTTTCTACCCATCCCCTATTTCTCTCCACAAATTACATGAGTGTTTGAGGAAAGTGAAGCTTATATGACCTTGTGTCTGATGACAAAAGATGGAGACCTTCAATCTATACAGTGTCTCCTAGACTCTTGCTGGTCATTTTTGCAGTGTGGCCACTGTTGATCACCTGTTGGGAACCACTGAGTTGTGCTGGACCTATTGATTTATTTTAATAGAAGTTATCATGTTGTGCTTCCCACAAGAGTTCTTGGTTCTGGTTCCTTCCAATCTTGAGGTCATTGATTTCTGCATTCATTAACATTGTCTTTATTTTGTGCCCATTCTTTAGAGGTAAACACAGATTCCTATGTTCATTGAATATGTTCACCCCCTTGAGAATCAGGGCATTACATCCAGTTCATTTACCTGTCTTCCACTGGCACCTCTGCATATTGCTTATCATGTGTTATGGCCCTAAGCCAGAAGCATAAGTTTCCTACTAGCCTGTACCTCCCTAACATTATTCCAGAAGTAAGCATACTACACACACAAACACACACACACACACACACACACACACACACACACACACAGGTGTTCTTAGTCTTCATAAACCCAGCTCATTGTTTCAGTCCATCCCTCTACCTACTCCACATACTTACCCCAACATACACACTCACCCTTTTGAGACTGGTAGCTGACTTTCCACTGACTTCTGTTATTCTTCTTCCTACCCACTCAGGGCATTCTCTTTCATACAGTTCCCAGGCCTAATACTCTAGGCTCCGTTTTTTATATCTTAATCCGAGGTTATAATAATTTTTTAATTCCTATCTTTTATAATCAAATTGTATTGCTAAAGAGCCTAAAACTTAGTTCATGTAATTCAAATGACTTATCAGTGACTTTCTAGCACTAACCACTTCCCTCTTTCCTGGGAAATATGCTTCAAAATGTAATTTGGAGGGGAACAATTCCCTTATTTAATATTTGCAAAATATTACCCCTGTAAAATACTTTTAAGAGATGAAGCAAATATATGGGATAGTAACCTGGCTATAAAAATGTTTTTGATGTCTTAACTGACAGATACAAAAACAAATGTCTTCCAGCTAGACTAAAGTTCTGTTTGGCAATCTGTGCTTTCCCTTTGTAATTTCAATAAAAGTGCGAATACTGTTACTGTCATAATCTCCCCCAATAGAATTTATGAACCTATATTCAGTTGACATGACAGTTGTGTCTTAAAGACATGATCTTTTGAGAATGGTATCACTTACACATATAACAAGTATTATTACCTAATTATGATAATAAAACAATTTTACTTATTTACAAAATAATTTTAACAATTATTTGCTGTTTTTTTAAGTTTCTTCAGAATAATTCTTAAGTAGCTATATACATAATATATATGTAATCTATATGGAGACATCTATGTACATGGAGAGGGGAGAGAAATGGTGGTTGAATAAAGTGCCTTCACTCTGAAACTTTACTCATCATAAAGTGCAGATTGTCTTTTATTTTGAGTCCTTTTAATTATAAGTATTAATAAATAAATTACGAATTCAGTTTATAATTTCTTTTGGTTTGGATATGAGTTTTTTTCTTAATGTATTAATATAATACTTTATTTCAACATCTAGCACCATTAAATTGATGGTAAAGTTGGGAGTATGGTAGCATGTATGCTAGTTGTTGTCAGTCAGAATAGGAGAGTAGAGATAAAATTAAGTTAAAATCTTAGACCTAGGATTGGATGCTGTTTATTCAGTTGTCTCACATGTGAAAGCTGCCATTTCTATTATCTTCTTTCGTATCAGGGCCTTTGACCATTTTCTCCTCCTGCTTTTGACGTACTGAGTTGTGAGTTCCTTCCATAATAAAATAGGACAAATATCCCTCATCTTTATGTTACTGGGCTACAACTGGTCATTTCCTGTTTTCACTTTTAAAGACAGATTCCAGTAATATGGCTTCTTTACTTGACTCACATTTTGCTATTGCTGTCCTCCTAGACGGAGAAGGCAATGGCACCCCACTCCAGTACTCTTGCCTGGAAAATCCCATGGACAGAGGAGCCTGGTGGGCTACAGTCCGTGGGGTCGCGGAGAGTCGGACACGACTGAGAGACTTCACTTTCATTTTCACTTTCATGCATTGGAGAAGGAAATGGCACCCCACTCCAGTGTTCTTGCCTGGAGAACCCCAGGGACGGGGGAGCCTGGTGGGCTGCCGTCTATGGGGTCGCACAGAGTCGGACACGACTGAAGCGACTTAGCAGCAGCAGCAGTCCTCCTAGAACGTAGTAACAAAGCTCATAGACAATTTGAACTATCCGGTGAACATTACATACCTTAGTCCTTAAATAGGTATTTGTAAGTTTAGAGGGCATGGAGCAATGGATTCTGCACCCCTCCCCCCAACACCCATCCCTACCCAAACATGCAATATAAACATGCTGAGCACAACACCAACACATACATCCCTACTTAAAGAGTCTAGCTTCCAGTTTAGAATGCTGTGTTCCACATCATCGATCTTCCCCCCAGCGATTAATTCTGGTTATGCACCTAATGAGCAATCGGGAAATGTTTGTGGAACATCTTTCGGATAAACACGATAAATCATTACAGGATAATTTTAGCATCCAGAGCCCTAACTGTAACCGGGTTGTGCGGCAGTCCTAACACAGAATTCACGAGCCCCGCCTGTGAGGAACCAGCAGAAGGAACGCGAGAGATTTGACAGCGATGTCTTCGACCACCAGCTTTGGGTATTAGAAACACTCCGCGGTCAAGCTCTTTCCTTCTGGAATGAGTGGAGGCGGGTGTGATCGCGCGAAGCAACACCTCAGCGCAAGGCACGCCGGGATACCGGGGAGCTCAAATACCGTCACCACGCAACCGGCAGGCACGCGGTTGTCATGGAGACCGGCTGGCGACTGCGACAGCCTGGCTGAACCGCTGCCTTCGCCCTAACCCGGGCAAGATGCTTCGCGGGGGCTGTAAAGCCTCTGAGAGGCGAAGACACTTGATCGACCGCCTCAGCTGGCAACAAGACCAAGCGCTGAGCAGCAGCATCTACCTCCTGCGAGAGATTGGCCCCACCGCCTTTCTACTGAGAGAGGAGGAACCGGAAAACAGGGATTTCCGAGTAACTACCGCCCCCAACTCGCCTCGGCTTCCAGCTAGGCGGACCCGCCCAGTTCCCCCGAGACCCACCTTGCATGTAGCTAGCTACTCGCTGCCGAACCTCACCCGCGAGTGTTCCAGACTTTAAAGACGTGCGCATTGCCGAGCAAAATAGTATTTGTTAGAAAAGTTCCGTTATGGGACGTTAAGCCTACAAATCGTATCCAATTCTAAGATGATGCCCCTTGATCTTAGGGCTTGAAAACACAACAGGTTTTATTTGAGTATATGGTTTGCTTTTACGTAAATTCTCGGATCCATTAGCAGTCACTAGCCCTGTAACGCAGATGAAATGAAAATCGTCCAGTCTGTTTACAAGCCGTATATATTTGCTGGATAAATAAAATTGGATTTTCTTTACTTTTTTGTCCCTCGGAAGCTATAACGAGACACTTTTAAAGTGTGGCTTAAATGGCGATTTCTTGGAAAGGTCTTGATGAACAAAAATTGTTATTAATTTTGCTGAAAACTACAGATATTTAATTTTCACATATCCTGCTCTCTCATGAGTCAAAAATCAGCCACTGCTCTACCTCGCAGAAGTTGGCTTGGAATCTTTTAATTTAATGCTACTAAATTAAATTAAATTATTTATTTTAATGTAATTTATTATTTTATTTTAAATTAATTTAAATTTAAATTAATTTATTTTAATAATAAATTTGATTATTAAGTTAATATCATGCATTTTAAGTACTGAGTACAGATTACTAACCTATGCTTATCTCAGACGTCCTTTTCCCACTTTACAACACTTAGGGCATTTAATAAATAGTTTAAGCCAGTATAGACTTAGAGTAAAATTAATTACACTCACTAATTGAAATATATGCACAAAACAAAAACCCAGGAAGTACTCCATTACTAAAAGTCTTTAGCTACACTGCAGAGTAGAATTTCCTTTCAGTTAAAATTTTATAGATTTTTCTTTCAAGCTTTTAACATTAGATTTCTTTCACTTGCCTAAACATAGGGCTCTTAAAAACAATCTTAGCTGACAATACAATTTGTTGAGCAAGGCAAAGAATATGGAAGTGGAAAATTAGACTGGTGTCAAGAATTAAGATGTCCCAAGTAGACTGTATTTAACCTTTTGGAGTCACCTAAACTATGACCTGAAATCTCTGTTAATCCAGTTATTAACTTAATTTTACTCTATAATCTAAAAATTAACTTGAGGTTTTTTTTTTTTTTTTGAGTATGTATTTTTCTTTTGAAGGTTTCACTAGGAAATCCTCATGTTTGTAATTGCTCCACATTTCTGAAAGGAGCGGAACTTTGTAAGCACATATGCTGGTAAGTGATGTTGTAGTGAAGATCTTCCACAGAGAAACATCTTGGTTTATTACATATTTTGCCTTTTTCATGGTTTTAATTCCATAAGATTAATGAAACTTGGTGTTGAGAAAATACAAAGGTAAAATGATCATGGCTTGTCAATATAGTCAATATAGTTTGGGGTATTTTATTTCAACCCAAAAATTAAATAAGATTTAAATTGAGAAACATGCTATCACCTCTACATGTTTGTAATGTTATTGTTTTTAATAAGAAAAAGATCAATGTTTAGATTTTTATAATGTACAAAGGTGAAATCTAACAATAAGACAATGTCCTTGATTCACGTCGGTGATGATAACTACATAGATCATTATGATTTTTAAAAATTTTATTATGCCCTTTTCAGTAAGCATTTGACTATGAATTTCAAGACTGAAGTAAGACTCTACTTTAGATTACTTATGTCAAATCTAGAATTTTTCCTCTAGAGTCAGAACCTGTTTGTAAGGGATCCCAGAAATGAAAAACAAAAAAAATTTCCTCCACCTATGGTCCTTTCAAAGCTTGCAATTTGGTTTTATTATTTTACATAAAATAGATTTTTTCCATTTTTATTTTATGCCAGTTTCCTTAGGGCAAGGATATTCTGTTCTGATTTTTATGTAATGTAATGTTTTTTGCAGTATATTAACCATAAATTTAGTGGAAATATAATCCAAGTATTTAATATACTAATATATATTTAGTAAATTTAAGTAAGAATTTAAAGTATACTTCCCACTTTTTTAAGAGTCATATTCCATTTTAGTTGATAATATTTGAAAGTATTTTTCCGTCATACATTAAAAGTGATATGTATAGGAAAACAGGAATTATCTAGAAAAGTCCTCCATTTCCAGGAGTAGGAAGCTTCTGTGTTAGTCGCTCAGTTGTGTCCGATTTGTGATCCCATACACTATAGCCCAGCAGGCTCCTCTGTCAATGAGATTCTCCAGTCAAGAATACTGGAATGGGTTGCCATTTCCTATTCCAAGGAAGCTTCCAAGGCAGTTTAAAAGGAGTGCTGTGAATACTTAGATTCCCTCACTAACCTTTCTTTGTAAATTACTCTATGTCATAAAGAAATATATGGACTCTCTCTGACAAATCTCTTTATTGCAAATGCCTTTTGTTTCCATGGATCATATGTTTTTCACATACTTATTTTAAAACATAAATTTAATGTCTTGTAACATAAAATGATGAGAATTTTAAATTTATACTTAATGTGTTCAGCAATGTAAATTCTGTAATGCCATACGTATTCTAAAATTAATAATACCTTTTGAGGTTATGTCAAAAATAAATGTTTCATTTTGGTTTTCTACTTTTGGATATTAGGGTCTTGTTGAAAAAATTCAGGCTCCCAAGGAATCATGAATGTAAGTTGTGTTTTTATGTGTGTTTTTACTAATTTAACAAATCTAAAAATTTTTTATTTAGACATATTCTAAATTTAGGCAGTTATTTTTCTAGGTGATCTGACAGCTGTCTGTAATGCAGTTTGTTACATTTAAGACAATTGGAACATTTTTCTGTATAACAAAAAAATACAACTTTATATGACATTTCAAATTAAAAAGCGCTTAATAATAAATGAGATGAAATAATTGCCAGATTTTCAGTAGACTTTCCTATGTAGTCTAAGCAAGGATTCACAGTAGTTTCTATATCTAATTTTATCTTAATTGTGAGAAAAATAACAAATTGTTCAGATCCCAGAAATAGACAGTTGACATGATACATAATTTCTTTTAAAAATATTTACTGACAAATTTTTATGCAAAAATGTATGTTTTTTAGAGCAAAATAATTCTAATGACAGTAAACTCAGTAAACAGAGTTTAAACTCAGACATATGAAAATTTTTATAATTTTCAACTTAACAATAAATTCTGGAGTCCTCAAAAATAAAAGAGAAAGAAAAATAATTCTATTATGGGTTAGTTAGATTTGTACATTTTATAATCAAGATGCTGTCATTATCAAAGTGTTTCCTGCAAAGATTTATTTAACCTATACTAGATTCATCCAAGAACTACAAAGGCATTTTAAAATTTATTAATAAATGTCTATAATATTCATAAAAATTAAAGTAATAATTAGGTTTTTTTCAGTTCAGTGTATAGATTCTATTTAGGCAAGTTCATTCCCCTCAAACTATTTTATAAGTGCAATAACAGTAGACATTTGTAAGTTCTGATAGACAATAAATTAATATTAGTGTTTCACAGGCATTTTTCCTTTATATTCTTCTCTCCACATACACATTCCTTAGTGGCTCAGCAGTAAAAGAAACTGCCAGCAATTTAGGAGACCACCTGCTAAGCAGGAGACATAGATTGGATCCATGGGCCAGGAAATTGCATTTCCTGGAGAAGGAAATGGCAACATACTCCAGTATTCTTGCCTAGAAATCCCATGGACAGAGGAGCCTGGCGAACTACAGTCCATGGAGCCACAAAAGAGTTGGACATAACTTAGCAACCAAACCACCACCACCACATATGTCCTTAGAAATGTCTCATATTGCCTGTCTCCCCTTGTCACCTCTGTAACAGTGATTTCTACATCTTATCAAGAGACCCGTATTTCCACCTGCTTTCTTAGCAGCACAATTTTGGAGGTCCCACGGGCATTTTGAGTACTAAATTCCCCCATATGTGCCCCCTGTTGTATTCCCCAACTCACATATTGACTTTCCCTTTTCTTTAGTCTCAAAACTAGAAACTTTGCATCCTCGGTTTTTCATTTCTCATTCTCTTCTCTTGTACAAATCCTATTTATGTTACATCGTCCCTACTTCTCAACTGTTCTCTCACCTCTCTATCCTCATTCTCACTTTCGGTCAAACTTCACCAACCTTTAGTACTATTCTTAGTAGCCTCCTTGTTTCCAGCACCTGCGCTTTGTTGCTGGCTCCTTCACATCGAAGACAAAAGGTTCTCTCTGAAATGTCTCTTACTCTTCACTTCATCCTCTCCCAATCCTTCATACACAATGATTAGATTGTATGAGTTCATGCATATTGTTTTCTTCTCTATTTCTCTGTTCTATCTACTTGAAGTTAAATGTTCACATCCTCTACACTATTTTCCACATCATGTTCACAAGCTTCTTCTATACTACGCTGCCCATTAGACATATAATCTGAAGCACATGTATAATTTTCTAGTAACCATATTAAAAAAGTAAAAAGAAATAGGAAAATTAATATATTTATATATAATAATATAACAATTATATATTATTATATATAAATATATAATATTAATATATAATATAGTATATAAATATATATACAATATTCTATATAATATATAATAATATAATATATAAAATAAAATAATATAATTATTATAATATATAATTATATATATTATATATAATAATTATATATTATATATTATACATATCATATATTATATATTATATATATTATATTGCTATATATATTATATGTATTTAATGTATATAATATATATAATATATATTTATATTGTATATTATATAATATTTATATATTACTATAATTAGTACACATTATATTATTATATACATTATATATAGTATATATTATATATTATATGTATTATATACATTATATATAATATATTATATATTATATGTATTATATATAATTATATTATATATTTTAAGTTATGTTATATATTATAATTATTATGTATTTATATATAATACATATATTATATATTATATAATAATATAATATATATGTATTATTATATATTATATTATGTATTATACATATATTATATCATATATCATATATCATATATCATATATATTATATATTATATTATTATAATTATTATATATCAATAGCTATATAATACATATATTGTATATAATTATATATTATATCATATATATTATATTTATATTTATAATGTAATTATAATATAATTTATAATATTTATATTATATAATTTTAATTATATTATAATATATAATAATATATTTTACTTTAACCCAATACATAAAAATATCATGTCAGCATGTAATCAATATAAAAATTATGAGATAGTGTGATGTTTTTCTCTTTGTATTCAAAATCTAGTGTGTCGTTTACACTTACAGTACATCTCAACTGAGACACTGTTTTTTCATTAGAAATGCTTAATCTGCATTTAGACATCATAAAATATTCAGTTGAAAAATAGATTCAGATAACACATAAATTGTTATAAACATACTTCTAAACTTCCAAAAACTATAGATTATTAGTCTTCCATTTAAACTTAAATAAAACAACATCTAAAATTCAATTTTTCAGTCACACTATCCACATTTCAAGTGCTCAGTAACCAACGGCTATTGTATTGGACAGTACAACTCTACCCAATTATATTCAACAAATATTTATTGTACTGCATTTTAGTTGAGAGCTCTGCTAGGTTATTTTTTAATCAATTGAATCATATGAATTGCCAATATTTTTTCATCTATGAAAATAGTTTTTTCATATGGATAAATTTAATATTTTTTATCATATTATCCTTTGTGTTTTTGAAGGCAGAAATCATGTCTTATTATTTTTATTATTAAGTATTCCTGTAGTAGAAAAGTTTGTAAATGCTTAAATTTGATCCTATATATGAATTTTGAAAAATTATATTTCCTACTTAAAATATTTTATATAATATTTAAAAGATGTTTTAGCTACTCAACATTGAGAATATCCTTTGTGTACAAATATTCAAAGAAAGTATGTCTCAATAATATTGAAATTTATCATTTAAATGAAAGCTAGAACAAACATGTAGGAAAATTAAAGTAATCCAAAGAAAGCTATAAACAGCTATTCATTAATATTATGTAAAGCATATAAATGTAGAGAAGAAGGTTACTAATAATGAAGCAGAAACATTTTGAACATCATTCATAGATTCTTCTAAAACAAATCTGGAAGCAATTATTTGTACCCTAGTGTTGCATTCCAGAAACCTGAGACTCGCTTTTATTTTTGAAGACCTACAAAGATGGCTGGAGAAGGAAATGGCAACCCACTCCAGTATCTTTGCCTAAAAAATCCTGCGAACAGAGAAGCCTGGTTGGTCACAAAGAGTCAGACACGACTTGTGGACTAAGCACAAAGATGGTTACATAGGAATTTTTCATAAAAATATCAGTTTTTGAACACTGAATATTTTTCCCATCACCCCACAAATATTTCCCAGCAAAACCTAGCTTTATTGCCGAATGGGTTTTTTCTACATACAGTGTCTAGTAGATCCTATCTATTCCTTTTTTCAGTTAAATATTTATGGATAAAATAAAAACCACACTTAAGGAAAAATTTTTTAATTCCAACCACAAAGATGCAATAAATATTTATTTTCTATTTTCTTTTTTGACTTTGTATTTATACAGAGAATAAATGTAAATGTGGAAATTCTGTGTTCTGCTTTTATCACACACTGTTAATTTATAAACACTTTCAGTGCTAAATAGTCTAAGTTGCCAGTGAATGTTAAATAAATTATGATATACTCAGAGTATTATATGTCATAATATATTTAACATTCTCCTGTTGTTTGGCATTTAACTTATTTCTGAATACCTGTTATATTCTTTTTTATCATGACTCATTTTTATTGATCTTTTTATTAATTTTTATAGGAGTATAGTTGTTCCTGTTATATTCCTTATATATGAAACTTTTTCTTCTCTCAGTTATTTCTTTAGCCTAAAGTCTCATTAATTGGATCTTGGGGTAAAAGTACTGTTTTTTTTTAATTTAGATATAATTGACATAAAACATTATATAAATTTCAGGTGTACAACATAATGATTCACTATATATGTATATTGCAAAATGATCACAAAACCACACAATTATAACTTTTTTCTTGTGATGAATATTTTTAAGATTTTTCTCTTAGCAACTTTCAAATACACAACACAGTACTATTAACTGTACTATTATCACCATGCTGTGCATTATGTCCCCATGACTAATTTATTTTATAAATGGAAGTTTGCACATTTTGACCACCTTTAGCCATTTCTCTTACCTCCTAGCCACCTCCCTACACACCTTCAGGCAAGCATCAATCTGTTCTCCATATCTGTGAGTTTGAGGGTTTTTTCCTTTTTTAAGTATTAATATTTTATGTCTGTCACCCATAAGTATTGCTTTATAGCAGTACTTTTGCTGATTTATGAATTCAGCAATATATCAGTTTTCTGCTAGTTTTGCTTTTTGGATTCATGTTTTCGTCGTATTTAACATATTACATATATTTAACAGCATATTTTAAGTCTCGAAAGTAAATAAAGATACATGGAAAATTTTGAAAAACTGAGATATTTTTATAATACTAGGAAAAAAGACAAAGTCACACAAAGTAGGAAAAGATACAAAGTTCATAGTAATCTATTCATTCCCAGTAAATTAAGAAAATAGTTTTCATTATTTCATATATCTGACATACCTTTAGAATCTAAAATGCCCTGAAATAATAATAATAAAGGGCAAATGAAACATAGCCCTTTATGTATTTATTACCTTTTATTTAGGTTTTATTCTATATCTGTGACACATTTTGATTTTAACCTACTTTTCTTTGATATTAATGAAATTGAACATCTTCTATTGACTTATTTGTGCTACATGTGTAAATTGTACTTTGGCTATTTATTTATTGGAGTAAAACTACAAGCTCTTCCTAAATATACGGTTTACCCCTCTTTGCAAATGTTTTCCTATTGACATAATTCTTTTTTGTATGGTTTTATTAAGTTTTGTTATATATATATATGGGTTTTTGCGTGTTACTAAATCTTACTATTTTTATTTTTTGTGTATATTGTTTTGATACTTTGAAAGTTGTCCTTCCATAGTATTTTAGAGATTTGTTTCTGCTAACTTTTTCATTTTATTTTTATTTTTCCTTATGGCATCCATGTATAGTTGTGTTGGTATAAGTTGGAGATTGGTATTTTTTAATTAGTTCAGTTTTCTCCATATTTCTACCTAGTTATCTCAGTAACAGCTAATAAATAGTGCTTCTTTTCAACCTTGTTTCATAATTTTTATTCTTTAGTGAGTTTTTATATACTTTATTGTTTTTATAATAGATTGTGATATCTGATAAGGTTAACTGTCTTCCTCTTCTCTATTAAAGAGGATTCTTTCCTAGTCTCTTACATTAATATTTCCAAATTAATTTCAGAAGAGTTTGTTTCTCCCTTTTATTCTCTGATTCATTTTATACCATAGAGAATATTTTGTAGCCAGCTCGTCTTATGAAATTTTATGATTCAATATTTCTGCTACTGTGGAGAAATCTTTTGTTCTTCATTCTCTTCCTCTTTTTTTTAGGGAGCAGATGTTGCTCTGTCTCTGTGACAAATAGCCCTCATCCTCCAAAGTAATGGTTAATTAAAGTATAATACCCTCCCACATTCCACCTGCCACCCCACCTTAGACAAGGAACAGAGATCTCTATAGTCAAATGTAACCGTGAGGTTTTCAGTATTTTTAGTGTGTAAGTGGTAATCTTTTTAGGGGGAAATGAAGCTTTTAATTATCTTGCAAGTGATTTTTAATCTATATGTATTAAAGAATGTATAAAATGACTAGAACTCAGGGGGGCCAATAACAGCTGGCATTTTAATTATGACATGTTAAGGAGAGAGGAAGAGAAAAGAACATGGGAATGGGCCAGAGAAAAAAGGAACCTAGGATGCCTTGATCAAAAACTGCATGCGCTGAGAGCACCAAGTAGGATGCCAGATGGAGAAGATTCGGAATTCAAAAACTGTCCATCCCAAGGGTATAGATAATATAGTTCCTAATAGGTTGTCCTGAGGAATACTGCCAAATCTGTGAAGGATGTGGCTACTGAGATGCTCTTGTAGGGGCATAAAACTGAGAGAGGAAAATAGGCACAGTGGAGTCTTGCTCTCTCATTATCTATTTACTAATTTATTCATCTAACAAATATTAATTATACTAACTACTCAAATATCTCTTCCCCTTTCTGAATTTGCACCCATTTCTTTTAATACTCTTGTATGTTGATTAAGTATTGTTTTTGAATAAGAAATAAAAATGTAAGAGATGATTACAGCACCAATCCAAGGATGAACACTGTCTTATAATTAATCTAAAACATTTATAAGGTACTAGTTGTACCAACTCTTTACAGTAACAAGAAAATAAGAGATAACTTCCATTCCTTTATAAATAACTCTTTTCTGACCTTTTGGCTCTGAAAGGAATACAATAAATAGTAAATGTCAGTGTAATAATTCAACCAAGTCTGTCTTTCTGATAAAAAATGCTAACTTTCAGCCTAAGTTGTTTCTGTATCTCCAATTTGCCATCAAATTTTAATACTTTGGAATTTATCACCAGCTGCTTTGCAGTTAGGTCTTGTGGAAAGAGAAATCAACGATTTGCTTCAGGAAATTCATCGAGTTCAAACTCCCCAACAAGAAATGAACAATGAAAATGCACAGATTGAAGAAGACGGTTACATTAAACAGAAGGAAATCGGTTCAGATGATATCTGCTCTATTTGTCAAGAAGTACTTTTAGAGAAAAAGCTTCCTGTCACCTTTTGCAGGTGACATAAGTTTTCTTTAGATTCTACAAACTTATGAAAAAAATTCTAATTTAATGTGTTTATAATATATTGTTATGAAACATGTTGATAGAAAAATAATACATATTTAAGTAATCATGTTTAATTAGCCTTTTATTTCCTAACATGTATGTTTAAAGAGATCCTGTTCTTACTCTAAATATTTCTGGCTACATTTAAAGGGTGAAAATTAAAAACTAAATTCTACTTTATTTCCCTTTTCACTTTAAGTTATTAAAGTAGATAATTTTCATGTTTTTGTTTTACACACATGAACAAATGCCATGGCTTGTAAGCCGCCTGTTAATGCAGGAGATGTGAGACGCAGGTTTGATCCCTGGGACCCAAAGATCCCCTGGAGGAACACGTGGCAGCCCACTCCAGTAATCTTGCCTGGAGAATCCCATGGACAGAGGAGCCTAGTGGGCTACAGTCTATGGGGTTGCAAAGATTCGGACACGACTGAAATGGCTTAGCATGAACAAATGCCATTGCTTAGAGTGGTTACAAAGAGTTTTCTGAAAGTAATGATTATTTTACTTTAAATGATAAAAAAAAAATTCTCTTCAGCTTTTCTAAATTTTGTCTTTAAACCTAAATAATTCAAAATTCCACTTATACCTAAATGTTTATTAAGGGTTTTGTACTCAACTATTCTTAAAGGCACTATAAAGTTGGACTTGGAAAATCTGAGCAACCATTTGGTATTTAACTTTTTAACTCTTTTTTTTCCTTGGTCATTTACTAAAATTTTCATCCACATTGTATTTTTTCACATAGCTACTTGTTTTGCATATTTTGAAATTATTAACTATTTCCCAAAATATTATTTCTCTCAGCAGATATTAACTGGGTACTACCACCTTTATGTTAGTGTAATATCTAGAAAAATAAGGTGCTCTCAGTAACGTTTTTTATTTAAAAATAATAATTATTATTATAATTTTCCTCTTTGATAAGACTGTATTCATTCGCAATTTAAAAATGAAAAATATAATGATGCAAAACCTTTTACTACCAATTTCATTGAAATGGGGAACATTTTGTCTGGAATTCTGATATACTAAATTAAATATGATAGATTAGATTAGACTAGATAAATAAGATAGTATTTATGTGTGTGTGTGTGTGTGCTCAGTTCCTCAGTTGTGTCCAGTTCCTCGTGACTCTTAGGACGATAGCTCACCAGGCTCCTCTGTCCATGGGATTTTTCAGGCAAGAATGATGGAGTGGGTTGCTATTTCCTCCTCCAGGGGAGCTTCCTTACCCAGAGATCAAACCCGTGTCTCATGTCTCCTGAATTGCAGGTGGATTCTTTACCACTGAGCCATCAGGGAAGCCCCGTTTATGTCTGTAATCAAGCTATAAATAATCAGTTCCGAATCTATTTTTATGGGAAATAAAAATGGTAGCACAGAAAACTTATTTATGTAAATAAACTTTGCTGCATACAAATCGTAAACATGGATTTTATTTCTAACAGGTTTGGCTGTGGCAATAGTGTTCATATAAAATGTATGAAGATCTTAGCTAATTATCAGGATGTGACATTGAACTCTTCCATGTTGAAATGTCCTCTGTGTAGGAAAGACTTTGGACCATTAAATCTTATTTTAGAGGAATTCAAAAACTCGAACAAACTTGTGACTGCAGCTGAGAAAGAACGATTAGACAAGCATCTTGGAATTCCTTGTAATAAATGTCAACAATTTCCACTTGAGGGAAAGTGTTACAAGTAAGTATCAGTTAGTAAAATTATCAGCTTGTAGTCTTTTTTTTTTTAATTTAGGAAACTTTGAACATTAGAGTACTAGTCATTTAAACTTCTTTTCCTCTTTATGTTTTTTTTAATTTTTGTTTTGTTTGTTTGTTTTTTTTGGGGGGGGTGTTTTGTTTTTGTGTTTGCCCTATATAGGATTAGGCTGCTTATTCAGGATTTTCAGACTAGTGATCTATGTCAGCCCTGTACCTCAGGACTTTCAGTTGTTTTATCTCCTTTACTCACACAGAGTATTAACTTTGCATTCTGGTCTAGATTGTGAGTCTGAACTAGCATTCTTTCTTGGAAGCTCTGAACACAGGATTTATAATTTGGCTTAAATCAGTTTGCAAGCTCAGAGCCCTGCTAGAGAGACCTCTCATCCCCTGTAATTTTTTTTGAACCACCTATGAAGTCATTGCCAAAAACTTCTAGGACTGAGCCAGAGGGATATTGACTAGATCAACTGAAGTTAACTTGCCCCCAACTCCAAATTGCAATGATGCATGTTTTGTTTTCTTTTACATCTTAAACCACCACAAGATACTTAGGAGAGAAAGAAATTTTCATTACTTTTTAAGTAATCCTCAAACTTTCCCACAAGTCCCACAATAAAATATCAATTAATTGCTATGCTTGGAAAATTGTTCTTTCATAATTAAAATCTTAAAAGTTAACTGTATGTGAAGAAGAAAATATCTTGTTTCAACCTTTGCTAAAATTTTTCTAAAATGCAGTCAGTCTTCCTGGAATTACATTATGATGAGCCCAATTAATATATTTTTAAAACCCTCTCATAAAACTATAGACCTGTTTTTATCACCCCAACAATGAATGATACCTTCCTCTTGGAACTCTTCTAATACTTTGTTTTCTCAATGTGTCGCATAAAAACAAATCAGCCAGAACACTGTTCGCAAAAGTCTTTATTGGAAAATAGCTAGCCTGAGAAAGCTCCAAAGGAGCCTTTTCACTTGAGGAAGATGGGCAGAATTTTTATAAGGTTTGGCAGGAAGTGTTCGGACAGTTTCTGGAATGTTGGTTAAAGAGAATTCTAGAAAAAGGAAAGACTTGATATTTGGCACTAGCAGTCGTTGTTTTGGCAATCTGAATTTTTTCAGGAGGAGTGAGTAAGAAAAATAAGGGACCAAGATAACGTGGAAAAGTAAGTTGGGAGAAATAGCTTGGGTGGGGAATAAGGACAGGTGAATGTCACAGTGTAAAATTTTCAGTCTTTATAGTGATGTGTTCCTCAAATGGTTAATGTGTGAGTGGCTTTGGTAAATTATCTTGTTTTTGTTAATGACAGTGTTCTCCTCTGTCCCTCTGACTACACTTTCTGTCCCCATGGGTGATTCTTCCTACTACCCCCCAATACAGGTATTCTCCACTGTTCTGCTCCCTGCCTGCTGCTGTTCCACACTCTCAGAATAACTTCTTCTATATGCATTTGGTTCACAATTATTCACATCAATTTTCTTTTACAAATTAAAGAATGCACTATTCCACTCCCTCAAATACTAAGATTTCAGCCGTTAGCCTGAAAGAACTATTTCCAGTAGTTTAGTAATGGTTTGAATAAGAGGCAAGATAAACTAGAAAGCTTTTCAGTTCCTTCTTCATTAAAGTTCATAATATAGCTATTAATACTTATTATCTTTTAATTTCAAAAATATCATATATATATATCAATACAGAGATGCTTAGCTTTTTCTAGCCCAGCATAATCTGATGTATTGAATAAATTACACCATTGCTCTGATGTTATTAAGAATCTTTCTTGTGTATATAAATAATACTAATGAATAAATTAATACTTGCTGTTTCTAAGATGTCTGAAGGATATGTTTTCCCAAATTTCTCTTGGAAATAATCTTCTCATTCTTTGATAACTTGAGTAAGAAAATAACATTATTATATTGCTTGAAATGTTATTTTTTGGTGAATATTGCTGCAAGTAAATTAGAATTCTCTGCTTGTGCCAAAATTTTATGTAAGTAATATATGCTTAGATTGAATTTGGCAGAAAATGAAAATTTTTATCATATCAATAGTTTTTATCGCAAATTTTTTTATACATATAGGTTTTTCCATTTTGTGAGGGACGAGAGAGAATATAGTACAATTCTGTTTTCAAGAACCTTTCTACTAAGTATAACTCCAGCATTCATGAAATCATAGGAAAACACTGGGTAATCAAATGATAAAATATCTAATAGGCTGTTGGACCTAAGGAACTTAGAGAAAGAGGTAGATTCAGGATAAGGTATTCCAGGAAGACATCATGGTGGGGGTGTGTGGTAGGCAAAATAATAGCCTCCCCAATATATCCACCGGAGAAGGCAATGGCACCCCACTCCAGTACTCTTGCCTGGAAAATCCCATGGATGGAGGAGCCTGGTAGGCTACAGTTCATGGTGTCACTAAGAGTCAGACATGACTGAGCGACTTCACTTTCACTTTTCCCTTTCACGCACTGGAGAAGGAAATGGCAATTCACTCCAGTATTCTTGCCTGGAGAATCCCAGGGATGGCGGAGCCTGGTGGGCTGCCGTCTATGGGGTCGCACAGAGTCGGACACAACTGAAGCGACTTAGCAGCAGCAGCAGCAATATATCCACATCTTCACACCCAGAACCTGTATGTTAGGTTACATGTTGTAGGAGAATTAAGATTTGGTGAAATTCAGACTGCTAATCATCTGACCTTGAAATAAGGATATTATCCTGCACTGCCTGGGCTCAGTGTTTAATCACAAGGGTTCTTAAAAGTGAAAGAGGGTGGCAAAGAAGACAATCAAAGGGATACGTGACTATGGAAGGAAGGCACAGAGAGATACTGCGTTGCTTGCTTTGAGGAGGAAAGGGACACAAACTAAGCTAAGGAAGGTGGGCAGCCTCCAGAAGAAAGTACAGAAAAGCAGATCTCCCCTATAGCCTCCAAAAAGGAATGCAATTTTTGTGGACCCCTTGATTTGAAACCCATTGAGACCCATGTCCAACTTCCAACCTACAAAATCGTAAGATAATAAAGTGTTGTTTAAGATGCTAAGTTTGTAATTTGTTACAGTAGCAACAGGAAACTAATATAGGTGAGACTTAAGATGGGCCTTGTCATTATCTGCATAGTTACCAGGAAATCTTAACCAGCGTTTTTCACCAAAAACCATCAAATAACTGGATTTTTTTTCTTGTATGTTTTGGTGTTTTGCATTTTTAGGTGTACCAAATGTATAGAATATCACTTATGTCAGGATTGTTTTGATAGCTGCTGTCATCTTTCTCACTCATTTATGTTTCGTGAGGTACAGTATCCTTCTTGAATTTCATATAGTGTTTGTATTTGTCCCATTGTAAATCTAAGTAAAATCTAAGAATAGATAACACTGGAATAGAGCTGACTGTGTCTGAATAAAAACCAAAGACCATGATTTTTTGGATAACTTTTTCATAAGGTTTTCTAGGCAATTGGTTCTTACATCAGTAACGTATAAAATTCAACACAATAACAAATATGTGATGATATCATATATAAATCATAAGGACAGAAATTAATGGCCATCAAGCTTGAAAATTCATTTTGAAAAAAAAGATCTCAACACACCAAATGGTTTATTACTCATGACGATTTATGGTTTTAAAATTTCTTACATCACTTGAATTTAACAAGTAAAATTTCTTACATCACTTGAATTTAACAAGTAAATTTGGTGCTGAACTTACTACACAAGATAAAACATCCACAATTACCATTATTGATTAATAGGTTAAAATTTTACATTTAAAAGTAATGTTAGAGTAGCTGTGCAACAGTATATAAGAGTGACTAATAATTTGCAATTTCTTTAATGTGTTAAAAAGCTATATTTTAAAATGATGAGTCTTTATTTACAGTATTATTTAACTGATATGCATCCTACTGATTTTAATGCACAAGGTAAAAGTTTCCACAAATTGCCAAGTAACATGCACTTTTTACGTATTACAGAAGAGAAATCAAAAATGGAGATCGCTGGGGAAAAGGTCAGATAAAACTGTAAAATATGTCGATATTAAAAATGAGATAGAGGAAAAGATGCCACATTTTCAAGAAAAGCAAGAGTAAGATTCTCAGTGAAATTTGTATTTGGGGAAATATTTAAATAATTTTTCAGTTTGGATAAGTTTTATTCATTTCTTTATTCAATAAATGTGTATTGATCAAGTACTATTATGTACTAGATGATATAGTATTCAAGTGAAGAGCAAAGCTCTGGAGTCAGAATGCTTAAATCCAGTCCTAGTACAGCCACAGGTTGGATATGCAACTTTTGGGCTAGTTATTTCACTCCTCCCTGCAACATTTTTCTTTATCGTTAAAATAGGGACAGTTATAAAGCCAGTCTTACAGAAATTTTGTGCATGTGAAATTAATACACACAGTAAATATTCAAATAATGCTGTCTACTATTATGTTATTATTATTAATTCTACCAAAGATTATATTAGGGATATAGTAGTTATAGTAGTTTCCTTAGTAATGATCATCAACATAAATATAAAATTAAAACTGATAGGAGTTAATATAAAGAAAAAAATGCAGTTAGCTATGAGATTGGCTTTGAAGTAATCAGCCCCTGGAACTTCCCAGGTGGCTCAATGGTAAAGAACTCTCCTGTCAATACAGGAGACGTGGGTTCAAAGATCCCCTGGAGAAGGAAATGGCAACCCACTCCAGTATTCTTGCTGGTAAATTCAATGAACAGAGGAGCCTGGCTGGCTACAGTCCATGGGGTTGCAAAGTCATCCTTAGCAACTAAACAACAATTGGCCACTAGGGGAAGGAAGTCTTTCTTTTCTCATTGCCCCTCTACTCCACCCCCATGGAAGAGTGTTGAAGGGATTGGTTGTATTTCAAAACCCTGACTCAGCCTCTTTACTAGAGGACAGTTTTTGTCATACTTCTTATTAATGAAAGAAAATTAAACTTACTGTGTATAATTACTATATTAGGTACACTATAAAACATGAACAAAGTTCATTTTAAAAGAATGGGATAAAATTGAAATATTTTTTAAAAGACAATTTCAATGAATTAACCAAACAAAAATTGTGCCTATTCATGATATATGTAATATATATATTTAAAATTTTATCCTATGTATATATATTTCTATCCTACATATATATATAGTATGTCTATATCTAGATAGATGATTGATAGATTTCTGTCCAACCCAGTAGAAACCTAGCCTATGCCCTGTGGGTGCTCCACACACTTCAGGGACCATAGCTCTTGTGGACTATAAAATGCTTTGTGGATGTGAAATAAGGCTCTCCATCTCCATTTTCCTTGACCCTGGCTGGGTATCACACGTCAAACTATTAAATGATAAATTCTCTAACTAATGGTTTAAGAGATATTGTGGAGGTAGGCAAGAGAACTTTAGGGATAGAAGAACGTTCTAGGCAGAGAAAATGGAATAAATAAAAGAGTTTCAAGATAAAAAACTGATTAATAACCTGAAATAATAGAAACACACAGATTTTTTTTTCAGTTGATAATTAAATGACCTTAGTAAAGGCAATTTTTGTAGTTTATCTGCAGAGTTAATGAGAAGTATATCTATAGAGTAATGAAAAGTATAAAGTTTTCTAAGAATATATTTTAACTTTATTCTGAATAACCTTTGAATAACAAAAATGCATCCAACCTTTAAACCAAGCTTTTGTTTTTAAATATTTGTTTCATCTGTTTTATCAGCTGCTAGTGGCATCAAATTTACATTGCATAATGTTAGTTATGTTTGTTGGTATTTTTGGTACAAAAATGGGGCTTGTATTTTTACAGTACATTTACATGGTCTAACAGTACTGAAGTAGTAAGCATATGCCCCATGTGAAATAAGTTTCTTCATAGATTATGACCTACCAATTTATCATAGTAGCCTGGAATATTTAATATGGCCTACCATCCACCTTACTTTCTACCAGATGACAAAGTGAATTGGGTTATATTTTTCTAAACATAAGCCTTTGTGTTAGCTCAGCTCATATATATGAAAGTACCTAGTTTTCATCAAAATTCTGTTCTGGTTTCATTGATGTGAAAAAGCTCAACTCAAAAAATTTCAAGTTAGTATTTTTGTTTGAAATGACTAAATTTTGTTCTTTATGAAGTTGATGTTGAAGTTGGATCCATCTTGTTCAAGATCAAGGCAATAGATTTTTAAACTTTATAATGCATAAGATTTATTATCTTCAGTTCTAAAAAGTATTGGGTTCATTTGCATTATTTATATGGAGGTTATTACCTGTACTATTGTTTGCTTCCTGATCTATAATCACATATGACCATTCATATCTCTCTGCTTATTCTCACTTAGCCAAATTTATACACCAAAACACGTGGTAAAGTCACTGCCTCTCTTTCTGGTCACAAAGAATAGTAAACTGCTTGCTCCAGGATACCAATGTCGACTTTGTCTGAAGGCATTTCATCGTGGTCAGCATACGAGACTGCTACCATGTACTCACAAGGTAGAAGTCACATCATTTTAGTTTGACTTTCCCTGTAGGGCCAGTTTTCACAAATGGAATGGCAATTTAAGTCTCTCTTTTTACTTTTTAAGTTGGATTATGAGCAGAGATGTTCAGATTGAACAGCGTGTGTAAAAAGCTAGAACAGAGACTGTTGAGAAGGTGGCTCTGCCTCCCAAGGATGGATTCCTATTAATTAGGATTCATTTCTGTATATACTACTGAGGAAACATAAAATGACACTTCAAGTTAAATACTTTCGTCTACTTTGGTTACTGATAAAGAGAAAAAGCTTATAGAATATACTAACTTATGATTCTTCAAATGAAACAGAAGTGCTTAATTTCAAATGGACTCACTGAAATCAAAGTTTTAATGTTGCTGAATCGCTATGTGGTGGTAACCAGGTTTTTTCTGAGATAAAGTTGTTTTAATAAATAAACTTTTATGATTTATGATATTATGTCTTACCATCATCATATAAATCTTCAACACAAGTTGACTATGACATTTTTATTATTTAATAATACTCATTCATTAGAAAGTAACAGTGAAATGGTATCCATAGAGGGCTTTGCATTTTAATGTGGAAAATAGCAATCAGTCTATAAACAACTACATTTTTAAGAGAACTTCTTCAAAATATTTCCATAAAACATGACAAATTGTATTACCTTCCAATTTTATGAAAGTTTTAAAAGGAACACAGTGATGATATGGGAAAATTTGTATGAATACTATACATTATAAATAAGATATTGTATCTCTCATTAACATAACTTTTTTTTAAGTTTCATAGGAAGTGTATTGACAGTTGGTTACTCCACAAGTGCAATTCATGCCCTATTGATGGACAAGTTATATATAACCCTTTAATCTGGAAAGAGAGAGCGGTGAATGGACATGTACATCATTCTGTTTCAAACACAGACATCACTCATCTGCCAAAACAGGAAGAACCAAAACTTTTTATTCCTGGTACTGGATTAGTCTTAAAACAAAACAAACCTAGAATTTTACCTATCTTACCTCAACATAATTCTGAAAAATTGAATACACTTCAGAGTCCAAATGATACTTATCAGAGTATAACAATAGATAATCTATATTCTATCAAATTAGATGATTCAAATTCAAGAAAATCAATCTATGAATGTAAAATTAACCAACATTTTCCCAGCTATCTCCAAGATTTACCCACTGGATCCTTTGGAAAAACATCATCTCAAACACTTTTTCCTTCTATTGATCACAAGAATACAGTACATCCAACTGAAATGAAAAACCCATGTATAAATAAAAAACACCACACTAGTCAAAGCCAGAAGATGAACAAAAGTTGTAAAGGAACTAACCACAGTTCAAAGAAGATTCTTGGTAATAAAGTAAGAGAGGACAACACGAGATCAAATACTTTGCTTCCAGATTTAAATCTTATTGTCAATTGGGGTACAACAAAACTTAGTTTGTCTAAGAGGTATAATAATTGTATGGGGAAAATTAGACCAAAATGTAGTCATTTATCCAGAAGGCCTATATCTCACCCTTTAAATACAAAAAGTCCTGAGCTATCTTTAATATTGGAAGGTGTTCATTTATAAAACTTAATTTATTAAAATCAGAAAATATTTGAATATCAAATGTAAAATTTTTGTAGAACATAATAAATGCTATGTACTCTTGACAAATATATATAAAATTCTCTGCTATTATTTTGCCTACTTGTCTACGAATAAAGACCTATATATATATATATATAATTCTCTGTTTTTATTTTGCCTATTGTCTATGAATAACAACCTAAGGAAATGACCTCATTTCTTATAAGACTTAAAGCATTAATAAGTATGTTTCAGGGTCTTATGAATTATAAATAATTTTTAGAAATGTTATATATGACTTTACATTGATTACATTAATTGTTTTTAATTAAGGAAATAGATTTCCTTGCTTTGAGTTACTGTTTCAAACATTTCATTAGATGACATGTAACATACAGGGATTCTTTCCAATTATTTTTTACATTTCTGAACTAATGATCACCATAACCCTATAGGAAAATCCAGATGGTGGTTTTCTTTTTTTATTTATTTTTAATTGAAGGATGATTGCTTTACAATATTGTGTTGGTTTCTGCCAAACATCAACATGAATCAGCCATAGGTATATATGAATCAATCTCCCTCTTGAACCTCTGTCCCACTTCCCAATCTATCCCACCCCTCTGTTGTCACAGATCCCCAGTTTGAGTTCCTTGAGTTATACAGCAAATTCCCACTGGCTATCTGTTTTACATATGGTAATGTGTATGTTTCCATGCTACTCTCTTTGCTCATCCCACCCACCCTCTCTTCCCCATCCTATGTTCATAAGTCTGTTCTCTATGTCTGCCCTACAAATTGGTTCATCAGAACCATCTTTCTCAGTTCAGTTCAGTCACGCTGTCGTGTCCGACTCTTTGCAACCCCATGGACTGCAGCATGCCAGGCCTCCCTGTCCATAGCCAACTCCCAGAGTATGCTTAAACTCATGTCCATCGAGTCGGTGATGCCATCCAACCATTTCATTCTCTGTTGTCCCCTTCTCCTGCCTTCAGTCTTTCCCAGCATGAGGGCCTTCTTCAATGAGTCAGTTTTTCACATCAGGTGGCCAAAGCACTGGAGTTTCAGCTTCAGCATCAGTCCTTCCAATGAATATTCAGGACTGATTTCCTTTAGGATTGACTGTTTAGATCTCTTTGAAGTCTAAGGGACTCTCAAGAGTCTTCTCCAACACCATAGTTCATTCTACATTCCACATATATGCATTAGTGCATTGTATAATCTTTGTTTTCCTCTTTCTGACTTACTTCACTCTGTATAATAGGCCATGTATAATATTCATCCACCTCATTAGCACTGACGCAAATGCATTTCTTTTTGTGGCTGATTACAGCAAACAGTATGAAAAAGCAAAAAGACAGGACAATGAAAGATAAAGTCCCCAGGTCAATAGATGTCCAATATGATACTGGAGCTCAGTGGAGAAATAACTCCAAGAAAGAATGAAGAGATGGAGCCAAAGCAAAAACAACACCCAGTTGTGGATGTGACTGGTGATAGAAGCAAGGTCCAATGCTGTAAAGAGCAATATTGCATAGGAACCTGGAATGTTAGGTCCATGAATCAAGGCAAACTGGAAGTGGTCAAACAGGAGATGACAAGAGTGAATGTCAACATTCTAGGAATCAGCTAACTAAGATGGACTGGAATGAGTGAATTTAACTCAGATGACCATTGTATCTACTACTGTGGGCAGGAATCCCTTAGAAGAAATGGAGTAGCCATCATGGACAACAAAAGAGTCTGAAATGCAGTACTTGGATGCAATCTGAAAAACGACAGAATGATCTCTGTTCATTTCCAAGGCAAACCATTCAATATCACGGTAATCCAAGTCTATGCCCCGATCAGTAACACTGAAGAAGCTGAAGTTGAACAGTTCCAAGAAGACATACAAGACCTTTTAGAACTAACACCCCAAAAAGATGTCCTTTTCATTATAGGGGACTAGAATGCAAAAGTAGGAAGTCAAAAAACACCTAGAGTAACAGGCAAATTTGGCCTTGGAGTACAGAATAAAGCAGGGCAAAGGCTAATAGAGTTTTGCCAAGAGAATGCACTGGGCATAGCAAACACCCTCTTCCAACAACACAAGAGAAGACTCGACACATGGACATCACCAGATGGTCAACACCGAAATCAGATTGATTTTATTGTTTGCAGCCAAAGATGGAGAAGCTCTATACAGTCAGCAAAAAACAAGACCAGGAACTGTCTGTGGCTCAGATCATGAACTCTTTATAGCCAAATTTACACTTAAATTGAAGAAAGTGGGGAAAACCATAAGACCATTTAGGTATGACCTGAATCAAATCCTACACAGTTATACAGTGGAAGTGAGAAATAGATTTAAGGGACGAGATCTGATAGACAGACTGCTTGATGAACTATGGACAGAGGTTCATGACATGGTAAAGGAGACAGGGATCAAGACCATCCTCAAGAAAAATAAATACAAAAAAGCAAAATGGCTGTCTGAGGAGGGCTTACAAATAGTTGTGAAAAGAAGAGAAGCAAAAAACAAAGGAGAAAAGGAACGATACACCCATTTGAATGCATAGATCCAAAGAACAGCAAGGAGAGATAAAAAAAAGCCTTCCACAGCAATCAATGCAAAGAAATAAAGGAAAGCAATAGAATGGGAAAGACTAGCGATCTCTTCAAGAAAATTAGAGATACCAAGGGAACATTTCATGCAAAAATAGGCACAATAAAGGACAGAAATGGAATGGACCTAACAGAAGCAGAAGATATTAAGAAGAGGTGACAAGAATACACAGAAGAACCATACAAAACAGATCTTCATGACCCAGATAATCATGACGGTGTGATCACTCATCTAGAGCCAGACATCACAGAATGTGAGGTTAAGTGGGCCTTAGGAAGCATTATTATGAACAAAGCTAGTGGAGATGATGGAATTCCAGTTGAACTATTTCAAATCCTACAAGATGATGCTGTGAAAGTGCTGCACTCAATATGCCAGCAAATATGGAAAACTCAGCAGTGGCCATAGGACTAGAAAAGGTCAGTTTTTATTCCAATCCCAAAGAAGAGCAATGCCAAAGTATGTTCAAACTACCACACAATCGCAATCATTTCACATGCTAGTAAAGTAATGCTCAAAATTCCCAAGACAGCCTTCAACAATACATGAACCGTGAACTTCCAGATGTTCAAGCTAGTTTTAGAAAAGGTAGAGGAACCAGAGATCAAATTGCCAACATCCGCTGGATCATCAAAACAGCAAGAGAGTAACAGAAAAACATCTATTTCTGCTTTATTGACTATACCAAAGCCTTTGACTGTGTGGATCACAATAAACTGTGGAAAATCCCTAAAGAGGTGGGAATACCAGACCACCTGACCTGCCTCTTGAGAAACCTGTATGCAGGTCAGGAAGCAACAGTTAGAACTGGACATGGAACAACAAAATAGGAAATGGAGTACGTGAAGGCCGTACGTATATTGCCACCCTGCTTATTTAACTTATATGCGGAGTACCTCATGAAAACGCTAGGCTGGAAGATGCACAGGCTGAAATCAAGATTGCCAGGAGAAATATCAATAACCTCAGATATGCAAATGACACCACCCTTATGGCAGAAAGTGAAGAACTAAAGAGCCTCTTGATGAAAGTGAAAGAGGAGAGTGAAAAAGTTGGCTTAAAGCTCAACATTCAGAAACTAAGATCATGGCATCTGGTCCCGTCACTTCATGGCAAATAGATGAGAAAACAGTGGAAACAGTGGCTGACTTTATTTTTAGGGGCTCCAAAATCACTGTTGATGGTGATTGCATCCATGAAATTAAAAGACGCTTACTCCTTGGAAGAAAAGTGATGACCAACCTAGACAGCATATTAAAAAGCAGAGACATTACTTTGCCAACAAAGGTCTGTCTAGACAAGGCTATGGTTTTTCCAGTAGTCATGTATGGATGTGAGAGTTGGACTATAAAGAAATGGGCTGACCCAGAGGGATGGGATGGGGAGGGAGGTGAGTGGGGGGTCCAGGAGGGGGAACACATGTAAACCCATGGCTGATTCATGTCAACGTATGGCAAAAACTATTACAATATTGTAAAGTAATTAGCCCCCAATTAAAATAAATAAATTTATAAAAATAAATAAATAAATAAACAGTATTTGTCCCCCCTCCCCAAAAAAAAGAAAAAAAGAGAAAGCTGAGTGCTGATAAATTGATGCTTTTGAGCTGTGGTGTTGGAGAAGACTCTTGAGAGTCCCTTGGACTACAAGGAGATCCAACCAGTCCATCCTAAAGGAGATCAGTCCTGGGTGTTCATTGGAAGGACTGTTATTGAAGCTGAAACTCCAGTGCTGTGGCCACCTGTTGCAAAGAGCTGACTCATTTGAAAAGACCCTGATGATGGGAAAGATTGAAGGTGGGAGGAGAAGGGGACGACAGAGGATAAGATTGTTGGATGGCATCACTGACTCAATGGAGATGAGTTTGGGTAAACTCTGGGAGTTGGTGATGGACAGGAAGGCCTGGCATGCTGGGGTTCATGGGGTCGCAAAGAGTCGGAAACGACTGAGCAACTGAACTGAATTGAATATTCCATTGTATATATGTACCGCAGCTGCTTTATCCATTTATCTGTTGATGGATATCTAGGTTGTTTCCATGTCCTAGCTATTTTAAATAGTGCTACAATGAACATTGGGGATATATGTGACTTTTTCAGTTATGTTTTTCTCTGGGTATATGAGAGAACCATAATTGTTGGATCACATGGTAGTTTTATTACAGTTTTTTTTTTTAAGGAATCTCCATGCTGTCTGCAATAGTGACTGTATCAATTTACATTCCCACCAACAGTACAGAAGGGTTCCTTTTCTCCACATCCTCTCCAGCATCTATTATTTAAAAAGTTTTTGATGATTGCCATTCTAACTGGTGGGAGTGAGATCTCACTGTAGTTTTGATTTGCATTTCTCTAATAATGAACGATGCTGAGCATCTTTTCATGTACTTATTAGCCATCTGTGTGTCTTCTTTGGAGAAATGTTTGTTTAGGACTTTTGCCCACTTTTTGATTGAGTTGTTTGTTTTTCTGGTATTAAGTTGAATGAGCTGCTTATATCTTTTGCAAATCAATCCTTTGTCAGTTGTTTCATTGCTATTATTTTCCAGATGGTGGTTTTCTTTTCTACTTTATGTCCTTAAAGGAGTTTTCTTGTAGAGAAAATGAAATAAAATAATTATTATATAATTATATTCTTATAATGCTATAAACCATGCCACATTTACAGTGATTTTACTGGGTTTTTTTTTTTTTCATCAAGAAATATATAAGTACTACCAAATCCCTCTTTTATTGTAGCAAAAGTTTGGTTCAGTCACTCGGTCATGTCCAACTTTTTGTGATCCCATGGACTCCAGCACACCCCTCCCTGTCCATCACCAACTCCTGAAGCTTGTTCAAACTCATGTCCATTGACTCTGTGATACCATCCAACCTTCTCATCCTCTGTTGTCTCCTTCTACTCCTGCCTTCAATCTTTCCCAGCATCAGGGTCATTTCCAAAGAGTCAGTTCTTCGCATCAGGTGGCCAAAATATTGGAGTTTCAGCTTCAGCATCAGTCATTCCAATGATTATTCAGGACTGATCTCCTTTAGGATGGACTGGTTGGATCTCCTTGCAGTCCAAGGGACTCTCAAGAGTCTTCTCCAGCACCACAGCTCAAAAGCATCAATTCTTCGGCACTCAGCTTTCTTTATGGTCCAACTCTCACATCCATACATGACTACTGGAAAAAACATAGCTTTGACTAGATGGACCTTTGTTGGCAAAGTAATGCCTCTGCTTTTTAATATGCTGTCTAGGTTGGTCATAACTTTTCTTTCAAGGAGCAAGCGCCTTTTAATTTCATGGCTGTAGTCACCATCTGCAGTGATTTTGGAGCCCAAGAAAATAAAGTCTCTCTCATTGTTTTCATTGTTTCCCCATCTATTCGCCATGAAGTGATGGGACCAGATGCCACGATCTTAGTTTTTTGAATGTTGAGTGTTAAGCCAACTTTTTCACTCTCCTCTTTCACTTTTATCAAGAGGCTCTTTAGTTCTTTTTTGCTTTCTGCCATAAGGGTGGCGACATCTGCATATCTGAGGTTATTGATACTTCTCCTGGCAATCTTCATTCCAGCTTGAGTTTCATATATATATATGTGTGTGTGTGTATATATATATATATATATATATATATATATATATGAGCTTATATATATACAAGCTTGAGCTTCATATATATATATATAATATATATATATAATAGATTTGAGTTTGTTGAATCATCCTTGTGACACTGGAATAAATCCAACTTGATAATGGTGTATGATCTTATTGTTGAATTACTAAAATTTTGTTGAAGATTTTTTTCATCCATATTCATCAGAGCTATTGGCCTGTAATTTTCTTTTTTATAGGGGCTTTGTATGGTATCAGGGTAATGGTGGCCTCATAGAATGAATCTGGGAGTGTTCTCCCCCTATAGATTTTTTGGAATAGTTTGAGAAGCATAGATAAAAGTTGTTCTTTATATGTTTGGTCATATCCACTGTGAAGCTGTCCAGACCTAGACTTTTGTTTTCTGAGAGTTTTTATTACAAATTCGATTTCACTTCTAGTGATTGGTCTGTTCAACTTGACTATTTCTTCTAGACTCAGTCTTAGAAGGCTATCTTTTCCTAGAAATTTGTTCATTTCTTCTTCTTGTTCAGTCGCTAAGCTATGTCCAACTCTTTCCAACCCCATGAACTGCAGCACGTCAGGCTTCTCTCTCCATCACAATCTCCCTGAATTTGCTCAAACTCATGTCCATTGAATCCATTAATACCCCAAATGAACTTTTTAGCCAACCCAATAAATAAGCTCTCCTGCCCAATCTTATTTTCTAATCCCCTTAATTAAGCACTCTTAGAATTCGGACCCACAGGTTCTCTTCCAGCACCCGTCAATACACAATGGCTAAGTCTCGTTTTCTCTTTAGAATATTAGGCATTATTAACACCAGAGTATCACAGAGATGTCAGAAGAGTCTAGAGGTTCAAAATGTCCAGAGTCATTCACCCAGATATTCTCTTTGCAAATGTCAAGATCCCATTTTATCCCAACCAGGCCCTGATCTTGTCTTAACTAACCTCCCTTGATTGGGCATTTAATCTTATCTGGAGCTCTACACTCCTTTAACTAGTCATCAGTTTCTTCTGCCTTCCTGTTGCAGACTGTTTTTGTAAGCTTTCAGAAGGTCTACAGACTTTCGTGCTTGGTGATCAATTGCCCACACCTTTCCATGATCTTTTTCTAGGGTAGTAATGGGCTTAACAATAGCCATTCATTCCCATTATTTTTAAAGTTTGTTTCCCAGTTCTTCTCAGAGGTCTGACAATTTCCACTAGCTAATGCATACTCCCCTCCTGCCGTGGTATCCTTCACCATTCACCAGTGGAAGGAGGTTTAATAATTGGACATCCACTTTATGTCCAGGCACATCTGTGTTCCCCTTACCAATGACAGGGTCCTCATGACCAGTTGGACTGAAAGTGATCCTACTCCCAATTAACCTCTTATCTCAGTTTTCAGATGCCTTCATTACTAACTGGCATAAGTTATTTCTTCCAAAAACAAGGCTTAGATAGAATTTGGGGGCTTCCCAGGTGGTGCTAGTGGTAAAGAATCTGCCTGCCAATGCAATAGATGCATGATCCATCCCTGGGGCAGGAAAATCCCCTGAAGTAGGGAATGGCAACCCATCCAGTATTCTTACATGGAAAATTCCATGGACAGAGGAGCCTAGCATGCTATAATCCATGGGGTTTCAAAGAGTCAGATGCAACTGAGCACACAAATAGAATTTGATGTATAAACACCTATGGAAAGAAGGTGACCAATTCTGTTTTTATTTAAAATACTTTTGTTCATCATCTTTCCTCACTCTAGTCCCTTTACTCGAGAAAGAAAACCAAGTTTGTCAGAGAGAAAAATGGAACTGTAAAGCCTTGGTCCTCCTCCAGTTGCAGTCAGTTCAGGGGTGTTTCCATTGCAGGAAGGGTGTGATCTTGGCCTAGGTAGCACTTGCCAGCTAAGGCTGGCTCCGGAGAAGCTGACAGCAGCAGGCTGTCTTCTAAGTGCAATCCCAGCAGCCCCAGCAACACATCTTTCTGTAAAGGCCCATTCATAGGCGATGCATCCCCTGTTTGCCATAAACATAGTGCTTATTGGTAAGGGGAAGGAGAAAAAGAAGTCTAAAATAATTCTTTTTGTGGTAGATATTGCTCGAGCTAATCAGTAGCTGGTTCCTTGCTGGGCATCTGGGAAACTGCATTCCCCAGTGAACCAGTGAAGTTGCTCAGTCGTGTCCGACTCTTTGCGACCCCATGTACTGTAGCCTACCAAGCATCCCTGGAACTTTCCGGGCAAGAGTACTGGAGTGGGTTGCCATTTCCTTCTCCAGGGGATTTTCCCGACCCAGGGATCGAAACCAGGTCTCCTGCAATGCAGGCAGACGCTTTACCATCTGAGCTACCAGGGAAGCCCCTGCCCCCTTGTGGTAAAGCTCTGTGGCTAGCTCAGGATGGACGTAATGTGGGAAAAATTGAAGTATATCACTGCCAGACAGAGACAGTGAGAAGCTCCCTCACCATCCAGTCTCTCTTCCCCAGCTATAGTATTTGGGAAGCCACAGACTCCAGGTGACACAGCGGCACCGGGGGTCCTCCCGCAGCCTGCGGCCTTGAGGTAAGCACTTAAAGTGTGCAGCTCAGAAGAGGTATGGAGTGAAATTTTAAATGTAGGGGTTATAGGCACATGGACAAAAATTGTTTGATAAGGAGTGAATACAGAGTAAATAAGAGAGCTTTGGACGGAGCTCTGGAAAGCTCCACCATTTAAAACTCCGAAGATTCTAGCAAAAGAGGTTGAGGAAGAGTGAGAAGCACTCTAATTTGGGTTCTAATATAACTATTTGCTATTTTCATAGCACTTTTGAGAATTATGTGAAATTACTTAATCCCTCCTCCCTTAAAATGTAAAGTACTTAGGAGCAAGGATCTTGTTGTTTTGTTCACTGTTAACATGCTCAACATACAGGGCTCGACATACACGGATATTCTGTAATATTTGTTGAACTATTCAACTATAAAGGAAAATGACCAGATAGGGAGTGGAGGGGAAAGAAAAAAAGTATGTTATTAGGAAACCAAAGAAAGAAAGTGTAGTCAACTAGTAGGAACTGATCAAGTAAGAACAAGACTGAGGGAGGCAATTTTGCGTTAGCTGTAAGGAGGGTAATCCTGACGATGGCTAGGAGTCTTTTAGTGGAATTATGGGAACAAAGTCCAGATGGTGTTGGGGTGTAGAAAGAATGGAGAGTGAAGACATAGAAACAGGATGTATACATAACTCTCCTTATGAGAAGTTTATGAAAAACATAAAAGTAGCTGGAAGAAGGTGTTTGTTTCAGGGATTTTTTTAAAGCTAAGACTCAAACATGTTTCAGTGTCATTGAGATACAGCTGGTGATAATTGATAGTAACAAGGATCTAGAGCACAGATGACGGAACAGCCTATGGTAGGATGCAGGCACACAGCCACGATAACAGAGGGATGAAAGGGGGTGTGGGGTGTTATAGATGTAGGCAGGTGTGAATACTTGCAGGCAGGAGATAGTGAAATTGTAGTCTAGATCAACAGAGAGTGAATAAAGAATCAAAAGGTTTGCAGTCATTGAAGATTAAGGAACCTTTTATTTTCCTCAGAGAAATAGAAATTGAGCTGACTTCTGACACCTGACAGAAATTCAGGCAATTTTAATGTCCTTGTAAGTTTGTTGGCTATGAATTTATAGACTGTTACCAATCTGACTTGTTTGGATGATTTTTAGCTGCACAAAGCAGTCTACGTGCAAGCTGAAGCTGAAGAGCTGGAT
Source organism: Giraffa tippelskirchi (assembly GCF_054371585.1). NCBI lineage: Eukaryota > Metazoa > Chordata > Mammalia > Artiodactyla > Giraffidae > Giraffa > Giraffa tippelskirchi. The sequence goes on from NC_137277.1 coordinate 72,390,744, forward strand.
TCATTCATGGTTGCAGTTTTGGTAGGCAGTTAGAATTAAAGGAAAATGGACAAGAAGGTTTGGGGCCTTAACAAAGAAATTATTGAAGAGAGAGACTCAAAATCTAAACTGGATTAGAAGAGAACAGAGGAAAAGGCTGACCTGTAGGTAAAATAAATGAGTAAATGAATCAGAAGATGTGGGGGGCAACCTGACAACAGTCAGGACGTGCTTTGGGAACTGCCTTGTTAACTCAAGGGTTAAGTCCAGGGCAACCTGACAACAAGCAGGATTTGCTTTGGGAGCTGCCTTGTTAACTCAAGGGTCAAGTCCAGACATAGCTCTCTGTCCCGCCACCTCTTATTGATTACTAAAGAAACTTCTTGCAGCCCCCGGAGTGCATCTGACGCAGGACAAATGGCTTTTATGACCTGAGTCCTGAGATACGACCTGAGTCCTAAGATACAGAATCATGGGATAGTCATGGGATCTTGATTGATAGATTTATGTTACTTAGGTGATTTCTGATGCATGTTACTTAGGTGATTTTTGATGATAGTATTGTATAAGAATTTCCTGGTATAAGGGTATAAAATTCTGTGTGTAAAAATAAACAAGCATCACTGGCATTACAGGTTGCAGTGATCCTCTCAACCCCCGCTGTGTCTGTGTCTTTGTCTCTCTGTGTGTCTGTGTCTGTTTCTTTCTCAGCCGAGGAATCCCGCGTTTGTGCCTACGTTGACTCGTCGGCCGGTCCCGACAAGAAGACAGAGCGGTCAAAGAAAAATACTTAGGCAGGCAAACTGCAAAAATAGGAAGTTTGAACCCAAGATCATGCCTGAAGAAGAGATTCCAGAGGTGGGGCAGGTTTGAGTGAGGTCCCAGATGTGGCCATGCCTTGGTGGAGATGGTGGGGAGAGGGCTGCCAGGGTGAAAACACAGGGAAACTGAGCAGCAATGGCAATAACTGGGTCAGTCTGTTGGCAGCAAATCTGAGGCCCAATCATGTTGCCAAGTGTTGTGGCAGAAAAGCATATAGTGAGGCAGAAGGAGCTAAAGTCAGCAGGAGGCTGATGGGCAGCCCGGCTGTTCAAGGGTAACAAAATAAGCCAGGACTGAGAGGGGACCACAGTGGTGAACTTGGGTGAAAGGAGACCGGAGGCCAACGACTGGCTCAAACCCTTTTCTGTGGTCTCCTAATTTCTCTCAGCCTTTCACCCCGGATACAGAGCTTAGGAGCTGAAAGAATTTTTGGAAATCCTACTTTCCTTATGAGGAAAATGACATTTAATGGACTTTCATGTTTCACCCAAGATAAGAAATCAAAACTACATTCAAAAAAATCTACATTTTTTGCTCCTAGTTTGATTTTCTCTCTTTCTACCTCTCCTTCCTTCTCCCTCTCAGTCCCTTTCAGCATTTAATTGAGGGAATGTTGTATTATCCCATTTTAAACTAATCTTTCTTATCATGGCTAGAAAATGTTTTTTGAAGCTTGTAAAGGCAAAATTTTAACAGTGGGATGTAGTTAACTTTTATAGAGTCAGTATTATACTGAGTAAATACCTTCATGAGTATTATCATGATTAATAACTGCATACATAAACCATGTTGCTTGTACATATGGTAATAAATATTTTATTCAGATTAGCCATTATAATGAAATATTTAGTGGCACATGATTGCAGGAACATTTCCAAAAGCAATTAGAGGATTCAAAACTGATGGAACTGCTTTTTTCAAAGTGACGACTTCTATGAAACAAGTTCTACTTTTAATGTGCTCTTTGAAGAGAATGACCAGTTTCTTTGAAGTTAAAATGTCATTATTACTGGGTGAGCGACTGATCTCTCTGAAGTAGAGGAAGCATCTTTCAAGCTAGAATAAAAAACATTGATTCATACAAAAAAACAGTTTGGCATACAACAGACGTTTAAATCACTGGAAAGTCTCTAGTGTTTAAAAGTTGGATTTCAGTTTCTAAATTGTACTGTTTTGCAGCCATCTGTTTCACAATTAAAATACATTTTCGAGATGTATGTTCAAACAGTAAAATCCTGAGAATGAGAAATAGAAGACATAATACTAAGGATCACAATGTGCTTCAAATGCATCTTTAATAAAGTAGTATCAGTTCAGTTCAGTTCAGTCGCTCAGTCGTGTCCGACTCTCTGCGACCCCATGAATTGCAGCACGCCAGGCCTCTCTGTCCATCACCAGCTCCCGGAGTCTACCCAAACCCATGTCCATCGAGTCGGTGATGGCATCCAACCATCTCATCCTCTGTCGTCCCCTTCTCCTCCCGCCCCTAATCCTACCCAGCATTAGGGTCTTTTCCAATGAGTCAACCCTTCGCATGAGGTGGCCAAAGTATTGGAGCTTCAGCTTCAACATCAGACCTTCCAATGAACACCCAGGATTGATCTCTTTTAGGATGGATTGATTGGATCTCCTTGCAGTCCAAGGGACTCTCAAGAGTCTTCTCCAACACCACAGTTCAAAAGCATCAATTCTGCGGCGCTCAGCTTTCTTCACCGTCCAACTCTCACATCCATACATGACCACTGGAAAAACCATAGCCTTGACTAGATGGACTTTTGTTGGCAAAGTAATGTCTCTGCTTTTAAACATGCTATCTAGGTTGGCCATAACCTTCCTTCCAAGGAGTAAGCGTCTTTTAATTTCATGGCTGCAGTCACCATCAGCAGTGATTCTGGAGCCCAAAAAAGTAAAGTCTGACACTGTTTCCACTGCTTCCCCATCTATTTCCCATGGAGTGATGGGACCAGATGCCATGATCTTAGTTTTCTGAACGTTGAGCTTTAAGCAAACTTTTTCACTCTCCTCCTTCACCTTCATCAAGAGGCTCTTTAGTTCTTCTTCACTTTCTGCCATAAGGGTGGTGTCATCCGCATATCTGAGGTTATTGATATTTCACCCGGCAATCTTGATTCCAGCTTGTGTTTCTTCCAGCCCAGCGTTTCTCATGATGTACTCTGCATATAAGTTAAATAAGCAGGGTGACAATATACAGCCTTGACGGACTCCTTTTCCTATTTGGAACCAGTTGTTGTTCCATGTCCAGTTCGAACTGTTGCTTCCTGACCTGCATACAGGTTTCTCAAGAGACAGGTCAGATGGTCTGGTATTCCCATCTCTTTCAGAATTTTCCACAGTTTATTGTGATCCACACAGTCAAAGGCTTTGGCATAGTCAATAAAGCAGAAATAGATGTTTTTCTGGAACTCTCTTGCTTTTTCGATGATCCAGCGGATGTTGGCAATTTGATCTCTGGTTCCTCTGCCTTTTCTAAAACCAGCTTGAACATATGGAAGTTCACGGTTCACATATTGCTGAAGCCTGGCTTGGAGAATTTTGAGCATTACTTTACTAGCATGTGAGATGAGTACAATTGTGCAGTAGTTTGAGCATTCTTTGGCATTGCCTTTCTTTGGGATTGGAAAGAAAACTGACCTCTTCCAGTCCTGTGGCCACTGCTGAGTTTTCCAAATTTGCTGGCATATCAAGTGCAGCACTTTCACAGCATCATCTTTCAGGATTTGAAATAGCTCAACTGGAATGCCATCACCTCCACTAGCTTTGTTCGTAGTGATGCTTTCTAAGGCCCACTTGACTTCACATTCCAGGATGTCTGGCTCTAGGTGAGTGATCACACCATCGTGATTATCTGGGTCGTGAAGATCTTTTTTGTACAGTTCTTCTGTGTATTCTTGCCACCTCTTCTTAATATCTTCTGGTTCTGTTAGGTCCATACCATTTCTGTCCTTTATCGAGCCTATCTTTGCATGAAATGTTCCTTTGGTATCTCTAATTTTCTTGAAGAGGTCTCTAGTCTTTCCCAATCTGGTGTTTTCCTCTATTTGTTTGCACTGATCACTGAGGAAGGCTTTCTTATCTCTCCTTGCTATTCTTTGGAACTCTGCATTCAGATGAGAATATCTTTCTTTTTCTCCTTTGCTTTTTGCTTCTCTTCTCTTCCCAGCTATCTGTAAGGCCTCCTCAGACAGCCATTTTGTTTTTTGCATTTCTTTTCCATGGAGATTTTCTTGATCCCTGTCTCCTGTACAATGTCACGAACCTCTGTCCATAGTTCATCAGGCATTCTGTCTATCAGGTCTAGTCCCTTAAATCTACTTTTCACTTCCACTGTATACTCCGACAGGGGTTAGGGCGGGCCGGGGCCCGGGAGCAGGGGGCGGCGGCCAACAGGGCCTAGGCCGGGCCGGGGGCCGGGGGCGGCGGCCGACAGGGCCTAGGCCGGGCCGGGGGCTGGGGGCCAAGGGCCGGGGGCAGCAGTCGAGAGGGGCTAGGCCAGGCCGGGGGCTGGGGCCGGGGGCAGCGGTGGCGGCGGCAAGAGGAATTACCCAAGGCCCAAGGTAAGAGAAACCCAAGTCAGACGGTAAGTGTTGCGAGAGGGCATCAGAGGGCAGACACACTAAAACTAAAACTACAGAAAACTAGCTAATCTGATCACACGGACCACAGCCTTGTCTATCTCAATGAAACTAAGCCATGCCATGTGGGGCCACCCAAGATGGATGGGTCATGGTGGAGAGGTCTGACAGATTGTGGTCCACTGGAGAAGGGCATGGCAAACCACTTCAGTATTCTTGCCTTGAGAACCCCATGAACAGTATGAAAATAAAGTAATATACTAGTATATTATTCTTATAGTATAAAAAAGCAAGATAAGAAAGAAAATACAAATATTTGTAAGTAGCTGCTCTCATTTGAAAAAAATGCCAACCAAGAACTAGAGGTATGTTTCAATGATACTTCAATAATATCTGAATAAAACAATTAAGGTATACTAACACAAATTCCTCTCACCAAAAAAACACCGCCAGATGAGTTATAAATTTAAAAGAAACATGTTCAAGCTAGAAATAATATCTTTTTATATTGTATAAAACCACTAGAATATAATGTTAATTTTCCAAAAATCCACATGCCTGTAATTGATTAATTAAAATAAAAACAATTGTTTACTAACTTTTCTCATGAAAAATTAATAATTGTTAAGTGCTAAAATTCTAACTATATCTTGCAGAAGAAAAATAGAGTAAGAATCTAATAAGCTTTCAAATGCAAAATTTCATAAAAATCACTTTTGAACAGATGAAAATTATTGAAATGACTTTTCACTGTTCCATCACTAAGTCATATCTGATTCTTTGTGACCCCATGAACCGCAGCACACCATGCTTCCCTGTCCTTCAATATATCCTGGAGTTTGCACAAATTCATGTCCACTGAGTTGGTGATGCCGTCTGACCATCTCATCTTCTTGCCCTCTTCTCCTCTTGCCCTCAGTCCTTCTAGCATCTGGGTTTTTTCCAATGAGTCAGCTCTTCGAATCAGGTGGCCAAAGGATTGGAGCTTCAGCATCACTCCTTCCAATGAATATTCAGGGTTGATTTCCTTTAAGATTGACTGATTTGCTCTCCTTACTGTCCGTAGGACTCTCAATAGTCTTCTTCAGCACCACAATTCAAAAGCATCAATTCTTCAGCGCTCTGCATTCTTTAGGGTCCAACTTTCACATCCATACATGATTACTGGAAAAACCATAGCTTTGACCATAGGGACCTTTGTTGGCAAAGTCTCTGCCTTTTAATACACTATCTAGGTTTTTCATAGCTTTTTTCCCAAGGAGCAAGCATCTTTTAATTTGGTGGCCATAGTCACCATCCACAGTGGCTTTGGAGCCCCCCAAAATAAAATATATCACTGTTTCTACTTTTTCCCCATCTAATTGCATGAAATGATGGGACTGGATGCCATGATCTTAGTTTTTTTGAATGTTGAATTTTAAGCTAGCTTTTTCACTCTTGTCTTTTACCCTCACGGAGAAGGCAATGGCACCCCACTCCAGAACTCTTGCCTGGAAAATCCCATGGACGGAGGAGCCTGGTGGGCTGCCGTCTATGGGGTCGCACAGAGTCGGACACGACTAAAGCAACTAGCTGCAGCAGCAGCAGCTTTTACCCTCAACAAGAGGCTCTTTAGTTCCTCTTCACTTCACTTTCTCAAGAGGTATCATCTGCATATCTGAGATTGTTTATTTCTCCCAGCAATCTAAATTCCAGCTTGTGAGTCATCCAGCCTGGCATTTCCCATGATGTATTCTGCATGTAAGTTAATTAAGCAGGGTAACAATGCATCCTTGACCTACTCCTTTCCCAATTTTAAATCAGTCTGTTGTTCCATGTCTGGTTCTATTGCTTCTTGACCTGCATACAAGTTTCTCAAGAGACAGGTAACATGGTCTGGCATTCCCATCTCTTTAAGAATTTTCCGCAGTTTTTTTTTTTTTTTAATTTTTTTTATTCTATTTTATTTTTTTTTAATAAGTTTATTTATTTTAGTTGGGGGCTAATTACTTTACAATATTGTAATAGTTTTTGCCATACATTGACATGAATCAGCCATGGGTTTACATGTGTTCCCCTTCCTGGACCCCCTACCCACCTCCCTCCCCATCCCATCCCTCTGGGTCATCCCATTGCCCCGGCCCTGAGCCCTTGTCTCATGCATCGAACATGGAATGGTGTTCTGTTTCACATATGATAATATACATGTTTCAATGCTATTCTCCCAGAATGTCCCACCCTCACCTTCTCCCTCAGAGTCCATAAAATTGTTCTATGCATCTGTGTCTCTTATTCTGTCTCGCATATAGGGTTATCGTTACCATCTTTCAAATTCCATACATATGCATTTGTATACTGTATTGGTGTTTTTCTTTCTGGCTTACTTCACTCTGTATAATGGGCTCCAGTTTCATCCATCTCAGTAGAACCGATTCAAATGTATTTTTTTTAATGGCTGAGTAATATTCCATTGTGTATGTGTACCACAGCTTCCTTATCCATTCGTCTGCTGATGGACATCTAGGTTGCTTCCATGTCCTGGCTATTGTAAACAGTGCTGTGATGAACATTGGGGTACATGCGTCTCTTTCAATTCTGGTTTCCTCGGTATGCCCAGCAGTGGGATTGCTGGGTCATATGGCAGTTCTATTCCCAGTTTTTTAAGGAATCTCCACACTGTTCTCCATAGTGGCTGTCCTAGTTTGCATTCCCACCAACAGTGTAAGAGGGTTCCCTTTTCTCCACACCCTCTCCAGCATTTATTGCTTGTAGACTTTTGGATAGCAGCCATTCTGACTGGTGTGAAATGGTACCTCATTGTGGTTTTGATTTGCATTTCTCTAATAATGAGTGATGTTGAGCATCTTTTCATGTGTTTGTTAGCCATCTGTATGTCTTCTTTGGAGAAAATAATAGCAAACGAAGCAACAGACAAACAATTAATCTCAAAAATATACAAGCAACTCCTGCAGCTCAATTCCAGAAAAATAAACGACCCAATCAAAAAATGGGCCAAAGAACTAAACAGACATTTCTCCGCAGTTTGTTTTGATCCACACAGTCATAGGCTGTAGCGTAGTCAATGAAGCAGAAGTAGATTTTTTTTTTTAATTCCCTTGCTTTTTCTATGATCCAATGGAATTTGGAAATTTGATCTCTGGTTCCTCTGTCGTTTCTAAATCCAGCTGGTACATCTGGAAGTTCTTGGTTCATGTACTGCTGAAGCCTAGCTTGAAGGACTTTGAATAATTAGATTCTGAGTATTTCTCTTTGTAGCACTAACTATATAGTTACTTTAAATAAAATAACAAAACCATTATACATGTAACATGGATTTTGAAAATAAAATATAGCAACAGCACTAATTTGTACACTTTTTATGAGAAAACTTTCCAAAAGTACAATTTAAACAATCTCAGTTCCTAATTTTTCTATGTACTGTATATGCACTAAGGAATAGTGCATTTTAAAAAGGACTATATCTTGATGATTCTCAAATGTATTATTTTTAAACTTCAATTGATTATTTTAGCAGCAAGAAGTTTTAAAATATATTACTTTTTTTGGAGTATAGTTGATTGATTTAATACAATATTACCAATATATTAGTTTCATGTGTACAACAGAGTGATTCAATATTTTTACAGATTATAAACCTTTTAAAGTTACTATAAAATATTGTTATATTCCCTGTGATATCCTTGTATCTTGTTTATTTTATATATAATAATTTGTATTTCTTAATCCCCTGCTTTTATCATGCCTGTCCACCCCTTCCCCTCCCTACTGGTAACTACTAGCTTATTCTCTCTGTGAGTTTGTTCCTGTTTCATTATTTTCATTCATTTGTTTTGTCTTTTAGATTCCACATCTAAGTGATAAAATACAGTATTTTTTTTGTCTTTCTCTGTCTGACTTATTTCACTAAGCATGATAATCTCCAGGTCCAATCATGTTGCAGATGGCAAAATTTTATTCTTTTTTATGGTTGAGTTGTATTCCATTGTATTCATGTGTATGTATAAGTATGTGTGTGTGCACGTGTGCACATGTGTTTTTATCTGTATCCATCTGTCTATTGATGGACACTGAGGTTGTTTCAATATTTTAGCTTGGCTATTATAAATAATGCTGCTATGAACATTGGGATGTATCTTTTCAAACTAGTGTTTTCATTTTTATATTTTTATATACCAGGAGAAGGAGAAGGCAATGGCACCCCACTCCAGTACTCTTGCCTGGAAAATCCCATGGACGGAGGAGCCTGGTAGGCTACAGTCCATGGGGTCGCTAAGAGTCGGACATGACTGAGCGACTTCACTTTCACTTTTCCCTTTCATGCACTGGAGAAGGAAATGGCAACCCACTCCAGTATTCTTGCCTGGAGAATCCTAGGGACGGCGGAGCCTGGTGGGCTGCCGTCTATAGGGTCGCACAGAGTCGGACACGACTGAAGCGACTTAGCACCAGCAGCAGCAGCATACCAGGAGAAAAATTTATGGGTCATATTGTGGTTCTGTTTTTATGTTTTTTGAGGAATCTCCATAATGTTTTCTATAGTGGCTACACTAATTTGCATTCCCACTAACAAAGTACTAGGTTTCCCCTTTCTCCACATCCTTGCCAACATTCATTATTTGCATTCTTCTTAATGATAGCTATTCTACCAATTGTGAAGTGATATCTCATTGGGGTTTGATTTCTCTGATCAGCAGTGTTGAGCATCTTTTCATGTGCTGGTTAGCCATCTACATGTCTTCTTTTAAAGAATGTCTAGTTGGGTCTTCTGCCTATTTTTTTAATTTTTTTTTGTATTGAGTTGTGTAAATTGTTAATATATCATGAATATTAACCCTATATCGTCATATAATTTTCAAATCTTTTCTCTCATTCAAAAGTTTATCTCTTCCTTTTGTTAGTGATTTCCTGTGCCATGTAAGCTCTTAATTTTTATTGAAATATACTTGATTTACAATGTGTTTCAGATGTAAAGTTATAGAAACATATGTAAATATATATACTTCTTTTACTTTATCTTCCAGTCTAACAGTAGGAGGTTCCCTTTTCTCCATACCCTGTCCAGCACTTATGGTTTGTAGACATTTTGATGATGGCCATTCAGAACAGTGAGGTGATACTCATTTTAGTTTTGGTTTGTATTTCTCTAATAATTAGTGATGTTGAGCACTGAGCATCTTTTCATGTGTTTTTGGCCATTTGTATGTCTTTGGAGAAATATCTGTTTAGATGTTCTGCCCATTTCTTTATTGGGTTGTTTTTGATATAGAGCTGCATAAGCCATTTGTAAATTTTGGAGATTACTTCTTTGTCAGTCCCTTCGTTTGCAAATATTTTCTCCCATTCTGTGAGTTGTCTTTTCTTCTGTTTATGGTTTCCTTTAGTGTGCAAAAGCTCTTAAATTAGGTCCCATTTGTTTATTTTTGTTTTTATTTTCATTAAGGGGTGGATTGAAAAAAATCTTGCTGCAGTTTATCTTAGAGTGTTCTATCTATATTTTCTTCTAATAATTTTTATTGTATCAACCTTATATTTAGATCTTTAATCCATTTTGAGTTTACTTTTGGGTATGGTTTTAAGGTGTGTTCTAATTTTATTCATTTACATGTGGCTGTCAAGTTTTCCCAGCACCACTTGTTGAAGAGGTTGCCTTTTCTCCATTGTCCATTCTTGCCTCTTTTATCATAGATTAGGTGACCATGTATGGATGTGAGAGTTGGACTATAAAGAAAGCTGAGCACAGAAGAATTGATGCTTTTGAACTGTGGTGTTGGAGAAGACTCTTGAGAGTCCCCTGGACTGCAAGGAGATCCAACCAGTCCATCCTAAAGGAAATCAGTCTTGAATATTCATTGGAAGGACTGATGCTAAAGCTGAAACTCCAATACTTTGGCCACCTGATGGGAAGAACTGACTCATTGGAAAAGACCCTGATGCTGGGAAGGATTGAAGGCAGGAGGAGAAGGGGACAACAGAGATGAGACGGTTGGATGGCATCACTGACTCAATGGACACGAGTTTGAGCAAGCTCCAGGAATTGATGATGGACAGGGAGGCCTGGCATGCTGCAGTCCATGGGGTCACAAAGAGTCAGACATGACTGAGTGAATGAACTGACTGACTGAGGTGACCATAAATGTGTGGGTTTATCTCTGGACTTCCTATCCTGTTCTGTTAATCTAATTGTCTGTTTTGTGCAAGTACCATAGTGTTTCATAGTGTTTTGACAACTGTAGCTTTACGGTGTAGTCTGAAGCCAGGGAGCCTGGTTCCTCCAGCTCCATTTTTCTTTTTCAAGATTGCTTTGGCTATTTGTGGTCTTTTGGTTTCCATACAAACTGTAAACTTTTTGTTCTAATCCTGTGAAAAATAATCTTGGTAATTTGATAGAGATTGCATTGAATTTGTAGGTAGCCTTGGGTAGTATAGTCATTTTGATAATATTAATTTTTCCTGTCCAGAAACATATCTTTCCATCTGTTTGTGTCATCTTTGATTTCTTTCATCAGTGCCTTACGTTTGGTATACAGGCCTTTTCCCTCCATAGGTAGGTTTATTCTTAGGTATTTCGTTCTTTTTGATATGATGAAAAATGGAGTTGCTTCCTTAATTTTTCTTTCTGATCTTTCATTGTTAGTGTATAGGAATGCAAGAGATTTCTGGGTATTAATTTTGTGTCCTGCAACTTGACTGAATTCATTGAGCTCTAGTAGTTTTCTGGTAGCATATTTGGGATTTTCTATGTACAGTATCATGTCACCTGCAAACAGTAACAGTGTTAAAACTTCTTCCTTTCAATTTATAGTCTATGTCTTTTTCTTCTCTAATTGCCATGGCTAGAACTTCCAAAACAATATTGGATAAAAGTGGTGAAAGTGGAAATCCTCATCTTGTTCCCCTTCTTAGAGGAAATGCTTTCAGCTTTCCACCTTTGAGAACAATGTTAGTGTGGGCTTGGCATTTATGGTATTTATTATGTTGACGTAGGTCCCCTCTATGCTCTTTTTCTAGGGAGTTTTTGTCAAAACAAACAAACAAACAAAAAGAATGTTAAACTCTATCAAAAGGCTTTTCTGCATCTATTGAGATTACCATAGGGTTTTTATTCTTCTGTTGGTTAATGTGGGGTGTCACACTGATTTGTGAATATTGAAGAATCCTTGAATCCCTGGGATAAATCCCATTTGATCATGGTGTGTAATCCTTCTAATGTATTTTTAGATTTGATTTTTTACTATCTTGTTGAGGAATTTTGCATCAATTTTCATCAGTGATATTGACCTATAACTTTCTTTCTGTGGTAGCTTTGTCTGGTCAGAGTGATGTTGGCCTCATAGAATGAATTTGGGAGTGTTCCTTCCTTTGCAATTTTTGGTAAGAGTTTCAGAAGGATAGATGTTGACTCTTCTCTGAGTATAGTTTGAGAGAATTCACCTGTGAAGGCATCTGGTCCTGGACATTTGTTGAGAGTTTTTAAATCACAGTTCCAATTTCAGTTCTTGTGATTAGTCTGTTCATATTTTCTGTTTCTTCATGGTTCAGTCTTGGAAGGTTGTACCTTTCTAAGAATAGTTCCATTTCTTTTAGGTTCTTCATTTTATTGGCATATAGTGGCTTAAAGTCCTGTCTTGTATGCTCAGTTAGTCAGACTCTTTGTGACCCAATGGATGGTAGCCCACGAAGCTCCTCTGTCCATAATATTTTCCAGGCAAGAATACTGGAGTAAGTCGCCATTTCCTACCCCAGGGAATCTTCCTGACTCAGGGATCAAATCCATGTCTTATGGTAGTTCTAAGGATTCTTTGTATTTCTATGGTGTCAGTTGTAACTTCTTCTTTGTCATTTCTAATTTTATTGACTTGAGCCCCCTCCCTTTTTTCTTGATGAGTCTGGCTGAAGGTTTATCAATTTTGTTTCTTTTCAAAGAACTAGCTTTTAGTTTCATTCATCTTTTCTATTGTTATCTCTGTTTCTATTTCATATGTTTCTGCTAAAATCTTTATGATTTCTCTCCTTCTGCCACCTTTGGGGTTTTGTTTCCTCTTCTTTCTCTAGTTACTTTAGGTATATTGTTACATTATAGGTTACATTGTTTATTTGAGATTTTTCTGGTTTCCTGAGGTAAGCATGTATTGCTATAAATTTCCCTCTGAAAATTGCTTTTTCTGCATCTCATAGGTTTTGGATCATTGTGTTTTCATTGTCATTTGACTCTAAGTATTTTTTCTTCTTTGATTTCTCCAGTGACCCATGGTCGTTTAATAACATATTGTTTAGCCTCCACATGCTTGTGCTTTTTTGCCGTTTTTTTTTTTCTTTTGACTGATTTCTAATCTGATAGCTTCAATTTTCTTAAATTTACTGTGGCTTGTTTTGTGACCCATTATGGGATCAGTTTTGGAGAATGTTCTATGTGCACTTGAGAAGAACGTGTATTTTGCTTTTGGATGGAATATTCTATAAATATTGATTAAGTTCATATCATCTAATGTGTCAGTTAAAGCCTGTGTTTCTTTATTCATTTTCTGTCTGAATAGTCTGTCCATTGATGCAAATGGGATGTTATTGTTATTGTGTAACTGTTATTGTATACTGTTACTGTGTAACCATCAATTTCTCCTTTAATGGCTATTAGGATTTGCCTTATATATTGAAGTGTTTCTATGTTTGGTGCATATATGTTTACAATGTATACCTTCTTCTTGGATTGATTCCTTGGTCATTATGTAGTGTCCTTTGTTTCTTGTAACAGTATTTTAAAATCTATTTTCTCTGATATAAGAACTGCTATTCCAGCTTTCTTTTGGTTTCCATTTACATGGAAAATATTTTTCCATCCCCTCTCTTTCAGTCTGTATGTGTCCATAGATCTGGGTCTCTTATAGACAACATATATACATGTCTTGGTTATGTATCCATTCAGCAAGTCTGTGTCTTTTGGTTGAAGGATTTAATTCATTTCTATTAAGGTAATTATTGATATGTATGTTCTTATTGACATTTTGTTAATTGTTTTGGATTTGGTTATGTAGGTCTTATTTCTTCCCTTCTTTTTTTGTTTTCTTCTCTTGTGATTCGATGTCTATCTTTATTGTTGTATTTGGATTGGTTTATCTTGTTAGTGTATCTATTGTAGCTTTTTGGTTTACAGTTCCCATGAGGTTTTGATGTAGCAGTCTATATATATACACATACACACACACAATATTCTTTCAAGTTGCTGGTCCCTTAATTTCCAATACATTTCCAATATCCTGCATTTATACTTTCCTCTTCTCATGATTGCTGGTTTTGATATCATATTTGTGTGTAGATGATTTTCTACCTTTACTGTATGTCTGTCTCTACCAGTGAGCTTTCCCATTTGTAATTTTCTTGTTTCCAGTTGTGGCCTTTTTTTCTGTCTAGAGAAGTTCATTCAGCATGTGCTATAGAGCTGGCTCGGTGGTGCTGAATTCTCTTAGCTTTTGCTTGTTTATAAAGCTTTTGATTTCTCCACTGACTGAATGTGAGCCTTGCTGTGTAGAGTATTCTTGGTTATAGTTGTTTTTTTTTTTTTTTTTCCTTTCATCACTTTACATGTATCAAGGCATTTCCTTCTGTCCCAAAGAGTTTCTGCTGGAAAATCAGCTGGTAACCTTATGGGAACTCCTTTGTATGTTTTTGGTTGTTTTTCCCTTGTTGCTTTTAATATTTTATCTTCAATTTTTGTAAATACGATTAACATGTGGCTCTTGCTCCTTGGATTTATCTAGTGTGGGACTCTCTCTGCTTCCTGGACTTGAGTGAGTGTTACTTTTCCATATTAGGGAAATTTTCAGCTATTGTCTCTTCAGATATTTTGTCAGGGCCTTTATCTCTCTCTTCTCTTTCTGAAACCCCTATAAAGTGAATGTTTGTGTGTTTAATGTTCCAGAGGTCTCTTAGACTATCCTCATTTCTCTTCTTTTTTCTGTTCTGTGGCACTGATTTCCACTAATTTGTCTTCCAGCTCCCTGACTTGTTCTTCTGTCTCATTCATTCTGTATTGATTTCTTCTGGTTTATTTTTATTTCAGTTATTGTATTGTTCACCTCTGTTTGTTTCTTCTTTAAAGTTTCTAGCTCTTTATTAAACATTTCTTATATTCCCTCCATCTGTGCCTCTACGCTTTTTCCAAGATCTTGGATCACCTTTGCTATCATTACTCTGAATTATTTTTCAAGTAGATTGCCTATTTCCATTTATTTGTTTTTCTGGGTTTTGTCTTGTTCCTTTATCTGGAAGATATTTCTCTGCTGTCTCATTTGTCTAACTTTCTGTGGTTGTGGTCTCTGCTCCCCAGGCTGCAGAATTATAATTCTTAGTTGGTGAAATTGGTCCAGGGGCTTGTGCAGGCTCCCTGCTGGGAGAGACTTGTGCCTATCGACTGGTGGGTAGTGGTGGGTCTTGTCCCTCTAGTGGGCAGCCATGTCAAGGAGTGTGTTTTTAGGCAGATGTTGGCTCAGGATGACTTTAGACAGCCTGCCTACTGACAGGTGGGGCTGTGTTTCTGTCTTTCTGGTAGTTTGGCCTGAGGTATACTGGAGTTGTACTGGAGCCATTTGAATGCAGAGTTCCAAAAAATAGCAAAGAGAGATAAGAAAGCCTTCCCAAGTGATCAGTGCAAAGAAATAGAGGAAAACAATAGAATGGGAAAGACTAGAGATCTCTTCAAGAAAATTCAAGATACCAAGGGAACATTTCATGCAAAAATAGCCACAATAAAGGACAGAAATGGTATGGACCTAACGGAAGCAGAAGATATTAAGAAGAGGTGTCAAGAATACACAGAAGAACTGTACCAAAAATATCTTCATGACTCAAATAACCATGATGGTGTGATCACTCACCTAGAGCCAGACATCCTGGAATTTGAAGTCAAGTGGGCCTTAGGAATCATCACTCCAAACAAAGCTAGTGGAGGTGATGGAATTTCAGTTGAGCTATTTCAAATCCTGAAAGATGATGCTGTGAAAGTGCTGCACTCAATATGCCAGCAAATTTGGAAAACTCAACAGTGGCCACAGGCCTGGAAAAGGTCTGTTTTCATTCCAATCCCAAAGAAAGGCAATGCCAAAAAATGCTCAAACTACTGCACAATTGCATTCATCTCACACACTAGCAAAGTAATACTCAAAATTTTCCAAGCCAGGTTTCAACAGTACATGAATTGAGAACTTCCGTATGTTCAAGCTGGTTTTAGAAAAGGCAGAGGAACCACAGATCAAATTACCAACATGCATTGGATCATCAATAAAGCAAAAGAGTTCCAGAAAAACATTTACTTCTGCTATAATGACTATGCCAAAGCCTTTGACTATGTGGATCACAAAAAACTGTGGAAAATTCTTCAAGAGATGGGAATTCCAGACTACCTTACCTGCCTCCTGAGAAATCTGTATGCCAGTCAAGAAGCAACAGTTAGAACTGGACATGGAAAAACAGACTGCTTGCAAATCGGGAAAGGAGTACATCAAGGCTGTATATTGTCACCCTGCTTATTTAACTTATATGTAGAGTACATCATGAGAAACCCTGGGCTGGATGAAGCACAAGCTGGAATCAAGATTACCGGAAGAAACGTCAATAACCTCAGATATGCAGATGATACCACCCTACTGGCAGAAAGTGAAGAACTAAAGGGCCTCTTGATGAAAGTGAAAGAGGAGACTGAAAAAGTTGGCTTAAAACTCAACATTCAGAAAACTAAGATCATGGCATCTGGTCCCATCATTTCATGGCACATGGATGGGGAAACAGTGGAAACAGTGGCTGACTTCATCTGAAAATTTGGGAAATTTTCAGTTATATTTCTTCAAATACATTTTTAATCCCCTTTCTCTTTCTTCTCCTTCTGGAATCCCTATTGTGCACAGATTGGCACACATAGGCCTCTTATATTGCTTTTATTTTTTATTTGGCTTTCTGTCTGCTGTTTTGGTTGGATAATTTCCTTTATTCTATCTTCAAGATCACTTATTCTTTCATCTGCATTATTCATTCTGCTATTCATTGCCTTTAGCTCATCTTTTGTCTCAGCAAAAAATTTTTCTAATTTCTCTTAGCTGCTCCTTTTTTTCCCTTTTACAGTAACTTGCATTTCTGTTAATAGCCTTTCTTAATTCCTTCAGTATTTTCATTTCCTCCTTTTTGAACTCAGTGTCTATTAGCCTGAAGAGGTCTCTTTCATTGCTTGTTCCTTCAGGGAAATTCTCTTAGTCTTTCAGCTGGAAGTCATTCCTCTGCTTCTTCATTTTGCTTATATTTCTCTTAGTCTCTGAGCTTAGGAGGAACAATTATCTATTGTAGTCTAGGGGCTCTATTTATATACAGGTGCATCCCTGTGTATCTTGTGTGAGTTTAATATCTTTTTGGAATGTGGACTGTATTTGGTTTAGAGGCTTGCCTCTCTTTCCTCAGTATGTGCTGGCTATTATCCTCTTGCTAGGGGGTGTGCAGACACTTGGCCCGTGCCTGCTCCCAGGTAGATGGGGATAGCAGCTGGCACCCAGTCTTGGGACTCTTGGCAATAGCAGTGATCAGCACCTGCTTCTGGAGTCCAGGGTATCAGAGGCAGCTCACAGATTCCCTCCCCCAAGCTCACGTGGGCAGTGTCCTGCTGCCTGAGAGCACATGCATGTGGAGAAAGACATGCCTATGGAAGTTCCACCCCTCTTCTCACATGCCTCATCTTCGTGCCCCTCTGGCAGGCCCACATTTCTTCCTGTACTCCCTTGGTTGCGGTGTATCACACCCTGGCTCCCTCACACTGTATCCACAGCCCTCTCTCAGGGGCTGACGCCAACACCTGAGCCTCAGCACCCATCCCCGGCCTGCCTGCCCCAGTGGATGCGCCTTTCAAGCTGGGGAGTGCCAGCTGGCTTCACCGGCTGTGCAGCTCTCTCTCTGCTTTGCATTCCACAAACTGACTGTTGTGTTCTCTGTGGTTCCCCCTCTGCCCTGACTGATCTTCCCTCCTCTCAGGGTGGGGAAACTTTTCCTTTTTCACAGCTCTCTCCCTGAGGTGCAAGTCCTATCTGATTCCTTTTTGTCTTTTTTTTTTTTTTTTGGTTTGTCCTACTCAGTTACTTGGAGATTTTCTTGCCCTTTTGGAAGTCTGAGGTCTTCCTCCAGCTTAAAGTAGCTGTTCTATGAGAATCATACCACATGTAGATGTATTTTTGATGTATTTGTGAGAGAAGGTGAGCTCCATGTCCTCCTCCTCCTCTGCCATCTTGATCTGATCCCCAAAAGAAATAATTTTATTCCCACTTCATCTGATGGCATCACAATGCCATCTCCCACAGTACTTTTTTCCCACTTACTCTAGGAGAGGAAAGCAATCTAATCATAGAAAGAGGTGTCTGTGTCCCCTTATTGTAAGTACCCCCAAACTTCCCCAGTGATCTCGTCCCCCCACTGAATCATCTGAGAAGAGTACTAGTAAAGTGCTCCTTTGACCACCACAGGGAGTGAGGTGAACTGATAGCTCCCTTCAATAACATCCCCTCCCCAGAAAGAACACTTCTCTGCTTCCCTGTTGTCTTCTTAATGAAATGGGGAGTGGCGTGAATTTAACACCAGTTCTGCAAAAAGGTTGCTCTCAACCAACCCTTCAAAGAGATGGTTGATACCTGATAACTGAGGGTTCTCCGGACTTAAAACACGTGTTTTTTTCTTCTACAGACTTGAGTCTTCACGCTACCAGGAAATCTCCTACTCAACATTTTGGTCCATTCTTTTACAAGTTTTAGAATACATTCAAAACATCAGTGAAGAGATCAAGAAAATGTTAATTCTTAGAAACAATTTTTTCTGAAGGAAATGGTGTGATCATATACTTTTAATTTGTAAAACATTTTAGAGTAATAAAAATGTAGGAAATAACTAGAATGAGGATGTTTACATTCCTTTGATTCATGAATCACTGGATAATGGGTTCATAAAATCCTCTTCATGCCTTGCTGTTAAATTATTCTAGGTAGCTGAGTAGTTATTGCATTATATGAGATTTAATATGAAGTATGGGAGGCAAACTATACAGGAGAGTAGTGAGTTTACCCAGTTTGTCAAATCCCCTAAATAATTTGAGTGGTTCTCCTCTTTCCCCAATTCCTAATGATCCTGATTTAAAAAAACAAAAGCACAGTAGTTGCTGTAAGGGGAACTCTAGCATCTGGAGGCCTACACTTTGATAATTAGCTACCATGGCATTAGTGTGCAATGATAAATCAGCTTTTAACTGGAGATAATCTAATTGGTTAGACAGAGTTGAATCACAAAAGCAACCCCTGATAATTTATAAATTTGTTAAATGTACAGTCATAGGTCAATAACTAATAATTTGCCTGGTCTGTGCTTTTCCTTTGTACCACCTTCAGTCTTACCATATTGCTGTTATGAATGTTGTCAGAGCCACATAACACAAAGAAACTGAAGTTTACTAGAAATGTGAAGAGTCATGGCCTGAACCCAGATCTCCTAATTTTTGCTTCTTTCTTTGTAATATATTTATTGAAAATCTACATTGTGAAAATGCAATATAAAAAAGGAAAAAAATTAGTAGTGAAATTAACATAAAACAATTATTTGCCACTTATTTTTAAGAAAGGTTCTACTTACAAAAATAAAATGATATTTGAGATGTAAACTGAAAGTCATATTTATGAAATTTAACAGGAGACACCAAAGTCATTGTTTTATTTTCTTTCAACTCTACTACATATACAAGTTTGTTTGTTAAAACCTAATATTCTTAAATAGAATTGATATTTTACTGATATTTTATTACACAAAAAATGACACCTATGGAAGTATTTTCTCACCTCCCTATTCTTTCTTGACCATCTCACCTTTGCCTGCAGCTTCAAACAACCATTTGAAATTCCCCAAATCTCTACTGCCTGCATTGGATTTAACACCTGATGTGACCCTAATAACCCAAGATGGATTCAGAGGTTCACAGGAAATCTCCTAGATTCCCCACTGATCCTTTTAACTTGGAATATCCAAAAGAAAAAGGCAGGTCTCCATTCAAGTCTTCCTCTGGGCACCTAGTTACCCCAACAATCAATAATAAACATCAAATGGAAAAATGAGAATATATATAAAACATGTTAATAATTAAACATTTCTGAATTTAGTGGTCACAAGTCTTTTAGAAGTTATTGAAGTTAGAAAAAGAAATGCAAAAAAGCAAATGGCTGTCTGAGGAGGCCTTACAAATAGCTGTGAAAAGGAGAGAAGTGAAAAGCAAAGGAGAAAAGGAAAGATATATCCATCTGAATGCAGAGTTCCAAAGAATAGCAAGGAGGGATAAGAAAGCCTTCCTCAGTGATCAGTGCAAAGAAATAGAGGAAAACAATAGAATGGGAAAGACTAGAGATCTCTTCAAGAAAATTAGAGATACCAAGGGAATATTTCATGCAAAGATGGGGTCAATAAAAGTCAGAAATGGTATGACCTAACACAAGAGAAGATCTTAAGAAGAGGTGGCAAGAATACACAGGACAGTACAAAAAAGATCTTCATGACCCAGATAATCACGATGGTGTGATCACTCACCTAGAGCCAGACATCCTGGAATCCGAAGTCAAGAGGGCCTTAGGAAGCATCACTATGAACAAAGCTAGTGGAGGTGATGGAATTCCAGTTGAGCTATTTTAAATCCTAAAAGATGATGCTGTGAAAGTGCTGCACTCAATATGTCAGCAAATTTGGAAAACTCAGCAGTGGCCACAGGACTGGAAAAGATCAGTTTTCATTCCAATCCCTAAGAAAGGCAGTGTCAAAGAATGTTCAAACTACTGCACAATTGTACTCCTATCACACACTAGCAAAGTAATGCTCAAAATTCTCCAAGCCAGGCTTCAACAGTACATGAGACGTGAACTTCCACATGTTCAAGCTGATTTTAGAAAAGGCAGAGGAACCACAGATCAAATTGCCAACATCTGCTGGATTATCAAAAAAGCAAGAGAGTTCCAGAAAATCATCTACTGCTTTATTGACTACGCTAAAACCTTTGACTGTGTGGATCACACAAACTGTGGGAAATTCTGAAAGAGATGGGAATACCAGACCATCTGACCTGCCTCCTGAGAAATCTGTATGCAGTTCAAGAAGTAACAGTTAGAACCAGACATGGAACAACTGTCTTGTTCCCAATCAGGAAAGGAGTACATCAAGGCTGTATATTGTCACCTTGCTTATTTAACTCATATGCAGAGTACATCATGAGAAACTCTGGGCTGGAGGAAGCACAAACTGGAATGAAGATTGCCAGGAGAAATATAACCTCAAATATGCAGAAGCTGCTGCTAAGTCGCTTCAGTCATGTCCGACTCTGTATGACCCCATAGACTGCAGCCCACCAGGCTCCTCTGTCCCTGGGATTCTCCAGGCAAGAATACTGGAGTGGGTTGCCATTTCCTTCTCCCACCCTTATGGCAGAAAGTGAAGAAGAACTAAAGAGCTTCTTGATGAAAATGAAGAGGAGAGTGAAAAATTTGGCTTAACACTCAACATTCAGAAAACTAAGATCACGGCATCTGGTCCCATCACTTCATGGCAAATAGATGGGGAACCAGTGGAAACAGTGGCTGACTTTATTTTTTTGGACTCCAAAATCACTGTGGATGGTGACTACAGCCATGAAATTAAAAGATGCTTACTCCTTGGAAGGAAAGTTATGACCAACCTAGACAGCATATTAAAAAGCAGAGACATTACTTTGCTAACAAAGGTCCGTCTAGTCAAGGCTCTGGTTTTTCCAGTAGTCATGTATGGATGTGAGAGTTGGACTACACAACTGAGAAAGCTGAGTGCCGAAGAATTGATGCTTTTGAACTGTGGTGTTGGAGAAGACTCTTGAGAGTCCCTTGGACTGCAAGGAGATCCAATCAATCCATCCTAAAGGAGATCAGTCCTGTGTGTTCATTGGAAGGACTGACGTTGAAGCTGAAACACCAATACTTTGGCCACCTGATGCGAAGGGTTGACTCATTTGAAAAGACCCTGATGCTGGGAAAGATTGAAGGTGGGAGGAGAAGGTGACAACAGAAAACGAGATGATTGGATGGCATCACAGACTCAATGAACATGAGTTTGGGTAAACTCCGGGAGTTGGTGATAGACAGGGAGGCCTGGTGTGCTGTAGTCCATGGGGTCGCAAAGAGTCGGACACAACTGAGAGACTGAATTGAACTGACTGAAGGTAGAAATCAGGGTTTCAAAGTAGTATTTATTTCAAAATGCTGGATATCAGAGATAAATTTAAACTGAATAAATTCACTTTAAAATATTTTCTACATAAAACAAATTTTTATTTTCCAGACTGAAATATAGGGATATATAAATAAAAATTATTTTGATATGTTATGCACATTGTTTAATAGCTACAATTCTACCTTTCACTGCAGTATTTAGGAAATGTTCTTAACTAAGATGTTCAAGTATAATAAGCCCAGAGACTCCTGGGAATGTAATTATCTGGTTTGTTTTGAATCAGACTGTCTGGAGTTAGTCTAGTGTTTTAATAAGGTCTACAGGGATTAGAACTAGTAAATATATGAATTATGAAACTTCTAGTCAACCAGAAGAACATAAGAAGGAAAAAAAAAAGACTAAATCATGTGGGAAATTTGAATATCCCTACAGGGCTGTAGAGTATTTACAACCATAGTAAATATAGGTTTGAAAAACAGGAAATATAGGGTACAATCAAGAGAGGTTTTGCCACCAAAGGTTTAAAAAATACCATTTACTTCTCAACATGTAAACTTTCCCAACAGAAATAGACAGTCATCTACCATAGCAAAGTGGAGAAAAACTGTATTGCAATGTTTTGACAAACACCACAGATAATTTTAAAATGTGATCTTTAAGCTTAGCTATCTTAGAAAGAAAATAGTTCCTTTTCCCCTAAGAAACTTTCCATATGTATCTAATGATAATGTTTCTCCATCATTTATAATTGATTTTATTAATACTAACTTTTTGGTACTTAGCATTATAAATTATGATTGTCTAGAAATCAGTTTTTCTCTAGTCAAACTGAAAATGTTTTTATCAAAAAAGTAAACTCACTGGACAGAGTCCAGTTCCAGGTCCACAGTTCCAAATTAAACAGAGGCTCAAAATAAAGGGAAAAAGAAAACAAGTCAAAGGAAAAATATTTATTTTGATAGAGAAAACATATCAAAACCAAAGACAAAAGAAATTAACCCCACAGTTGGTTTAGAGAGCTTACTGTTGGAATAAAGCTCTCACTGCATATTAGGATAAAGAAAGCCATCTATAAAAAGAAAGCTAAAAGGTGATTTTATGAAGTCTAGATAAAGCAGCACTGCCATATAGTTTAACATTTTTCCAGCATGTAGTTGAAGGATCCCTGATTAGCTGTCAAATACCTCCTAACTCCATCCCTTTCCTTTCCTATAGTTCCTACACATTAATTTCCCTTGAGAATGTGATGAACAGCTTGTGAACTTCAATCTCTTTGGCAGCTAAATTTCTCATTGTGATTTATGAAATCTTATTTTCTATTACAAGCAATTCCATGTGAGTTTGAGTTTTGCATGACTCCTCCAGAGGCTGCATCATTTCTGTTAAGACTCCATACTCTCCCAGATGGAGACCAGGCCCTGACAAAGGTGGCTATGGCCTGGCTTGCCCTCGGGAGGCATCCAAACTGAAGTGTCTATTTCAACTCCAGTGTTGAGGGTTATAACCTCCATTGTATTTGTGAGTGGATTCAGAGCATAGTTCCCATTAGAACTGACCAAAGTTATTTCTGGTACCATATTTATTTGTATAAGTTGTACAAAATGCCTGAAAACATGGAAGTCAGATTTTGCTGTTATTTGGTTGCTCAGTCATGTCCAACTCTTTGTGACCCCATGGACTGCAGCACGCCAGGTTTCCCTGTCCTTCACCATCTCCCGGAGTTTGCTCAGACTCATTGAGTCAATGATGCCATCTAACTATCTCATCCTCTGTCATCCCCTTCTCCTCCTGCCCTCAATCTTTCCCAGCACCAGGGTCTTTTCTAATAAGTCAGCTCTTCACATCGGGTGGCCAACGTACTGAAGCATCAGTCCTTCCAATGAATATTCAGGGTTGATTTACTTTAGAATGGACTCCTTGACTGACTTCCTTTAGGTTTCATCTCTTTGCAGTCCAAGGGACTCTCAAGAGTCTTCTCCAGCACCACAATTCAAAAGTGTAAATTCTTCAGCACTCAGCCTTCTTAGGGTCCAACTCTCATATCCATACACGATCACTGGAAAAACCACAGCTTTGACTAGAGGGACTTTTTCGGCAAAGTAATGTCTCTGCTTTTTAATATGCTGTCTAGGTTGGTCACAGCTTTTCTTCCAAGGAGCAAGTGTCTTTTAATTTCATG
The DNA here is from genome assembly GCF_054371585.1 of Giraffa tippelskirchi. NCBI lineage: Eukaryota > Metazoa > Chordata > Mammalia > Artiodactyla > Giraffidae > Giraffa > Giraffa tippelskirchi. The sequence continues at coordinate 72,414,561 of NC_137277.1, forward strand.
GCTGCAGTCACCATCTGCAGTGATTTTGGAGCCCAAGGGAACAAAATCTGTGACTGTTTCCACTTTTCTCCCCATCTATTTGCCACGAAGTGATAGAACTGGATGCCATGATTTTAGTTTTTTAAATGTTGAGTTTTAAGCCAGCTTTTTCACTCTCTTTCACCCTCACCAAGAGGCTCTTTAGTTCCTCTTTACTTTCTGCCACATGTGAGGTTGTTGATATTTCTCCTTGTAATCTTGATTCCAGCTTGAGCTTCATCCAGCCCGGCATTTCACATCATGTACTCTGCATTTAAGTTAAATAAGAGGGTGACGATATATAGCCTTGATGTACACCTTCCCCAATGTCGAACCAGTCCATTGTTCCATGTCTGGTTCTAACTGGTGCTTCTTGACCTGCACAGAGATTTCTCAGGAGGCAGGTAAGGTGGTCTGATATTCCCATCTCTTTAAGAATTTTCTACAGTTTGTTGTCATCCACACAGTCAAAGGTTTTAGCCTAGTCAATGAAGCTGAAGTAGATGTTTTTTCTGGAATTCTCTTGTTTTTTACTATGATCTGGAAAAACCCAAATGAACTTTTTGGCCAACCCAATACATGAACCTAAGCACTGTTCAATTAACTGAGCAAACAGCCTTAGTGTTATCACTAGTCTTAGGTTTAAAGCTAAAAGAATTTTTTTTTTTTACAGGGGATGTGGGAGGGTGTACTCTATTGTTTCTTACTTAGAATATAAAAACTGCAACTCCCAAAATATCTGTCATATTATCTGGGCTTCCCTGGTGGCTCAGATGCTAAAGAATCTGCCTGCAGTACAGGAGACCGGGGTTCAATCCGTGGGTCAGGAAGATCCCCTGGAGAAAGGAATGGCTACCCACTCCAGTATTCTTGCCTGGAGAATACCATGGAAAGAGGAGCCTGGCAGGCTACTGTTCATGGGATTACAGAGTTGGAGATGACTGAGAGACTAACACTTTCATTTTCATTATCTTGAAAAGTCTTCTCATTGAATGAAAAAATGATTTGTCTATATCCAGCTTTAATAGTCAAAATGTTGGAGACTTTGGAGAACATGAAATACAAAGAGAAACCAAGTTCATTATATAAACATAGGGTATTCAAATGTTTATTTTACTATAGTGAGTGTAATCAAGAAAATAATTGAATATTCATCTTCCAGATTAAATAACAATTTAGGAAGGAATATTTCATAGTTTACCCAAAATAAAACAGTACATCAGGTACATCTTTAGATTTTATTATCTTTAATGAACTGTTTCACATTTTTACAAATCTTCAGATTTTTAACAGTTTCCAGCAGTAAATATAGTAGTGATGGCATAAATACACTGAAATGTGAGATTCCTCTGATGAGAGAATTCAAAAGATAGAAACACCTGGAAACAGAGGGCAAAATGTCAACTCTAGTTCTGAGATGGAAATTAACATAGTTAAATTCTTTACAACTCTAGTATACGGAGAAATGAGTAACTCATTCCCTATAAATGAATACGTAACTTTGAGCTTCACCTTCCTGGAAGTTTTGAGGGACATTATTTGACCCAAAGATCCCCAAAACTTTATACTATTTATTGATACCAGAGAATTCAAACATACAGAAAGTGATCTGAAAATGATTGCCAAAGGAAAGAAGTGCTTTTATTCCTCAACATTTGTGACCTTCGTGGTATACTGTGTATTATAAAAGGGTGTAATCCCTATACAATTGCATAAATGTCATACAAATGGATTTTACAAATTCAAGATCATATGTATTCAAAAATACATATAGCTGTGCTTTAGTAAATGAATCCATCAGTTCACTGAGGGATAATTTTGCTTTTAAGTTATATCCAAAGTATATACAAAGGATCCACAAATGCTAACAATTTGTGACTAAAATTCTCAAGGTTTTCATTTGCAAAAAACTGTGGGGTTTTCAATTTAAAAATTTTAAGAAAGTTGTGAATATTGCCAGTTTATTATCACTTGGGTTAAGAAAAAGTAGATGGCTTCAGCTCTTTAACAGGAAATTTGTGAACTACTCACAAATGAGAAGTTACACATTTTGGATCATTAGAAAAAGATAAATTACCTATACTTCCCAATTGAGAACAGAATGTGCAGTGTATAAAAAAATAAGATTTTATTCTGAAACCAATAAAGGTATTTCTAGAAAAGCCCTTGGGGATCCATCTTCTCATTTCCTTTACACAAGAATGAATAAGCGGCATACCTTAATGGCATACCCTTATATCAAAGTGTGTATTCCATCACCAAGATGAGACGGTGAACATTTTTAAGGATGGGAAAAATATACACTTAAAATGTCAAAGTTCAGTATATTACTATATAGTTTCTAACTTCATTCCAACATAATGTTATCAATATAAACTAGATTGAAAAAAGAATCAAATACACAAAGAGATGTTACCGGCATGCAAAATTCGTTGTTCCAACGTGAAACACTAGGTCTATATTTTTAATAAAAACTGCACATCTGTTTAATTTGGCTAACAGAAAGAAAATGCACATTTAAGAAAGATGTTATCATATCCTTCTAATAAAGCAAGTCTATATCAAAGGCACTTCAGCAGAGCACTAACTCCTTAACCTTTTCCAAATCATTTTCATTTATGTCACCTTTAATACATCTTTCTGTGTAAAACCAGTAAGAAACTGCCTCTAATTTTGGACCTTATCACCCCTCCCTCAAAAAAGTAAATGTAGGTATTAACCAAAACATTTCTCTCTTCTATGGATTGGGGTAGAAGATAGCAAACTTTTACCTAGATCTTTAAATTCTTTGGGTTAATACAGAAAGGAATGTTATCTGACAGATTATATGCTTCAGAAATGGTTACAGGAAAAACCTGGCTGAAGTTTACTGTCTTGGGGGAAAAGCTGTTGTCTTTTGTTGTATATCTATCTAGAGTTTGACTGACGCTAATGTGACTAATTTTAGTTCTTACAACTTTATGTGCCTTGGGTCTCTGTGTTGCTCCCATCTTAATTAGCAGTGCATGAGAAATAAAGCTATTTAGTTTAATTCCCCCCCACCCAAGGAAAAGGGTAAGCTGCTTCAGACATTTGCCTTTATGGAAATTTTAAGGAAAATGAGACATGTTGATTTCAATTAACAAAGTTTCATTTTTAGGACATGAATGATAATTCAGAGTTGAAAGCACTTAAAATTAAAAACAGCTGTTGAATGTGTTCACACTAATTCTCTGCTATGATGAAAAGAATGTATTACTTCCAAACCTGGAAAAAATGTTATATAACTTAAAAGCATATAAGTGATTTAAGAAAAATCTTTTACTTTTCCCGTGAAATTGAAACTGTTGTTCCCAAACATTTTTTAGAATGTAAGCAACAAAAAAATCTGGATGTATACCTGGGATCCTGAAGGTATTCTTGAATCTCAAGAGAAATGGCACTTTTTTTTTTTTTTTTTTTGCTTGACATTTCAGAAAAAATTGAAATGTTTATTTCCTTTAGCTCCACATATTTTAAGTTTGGATGTTTATAAGAAACTTTCAATTCACTGATTTTTAAAAATCAAGTTTAATAGTTAGTGACTTTTTGAATAGAAGAAATATCTTAAAACTGATTTCAGTCTATATGTATCAGTGAGCCTTAAAGACTGGGGACAGGGAGGAATGATTTTTTTATTTTAAAGACTGGTAAAAAATTTTTCTTGACAGCTAAGCTCACTTCCCTTTTGGTGATGGGGAAGGGGGTAAGAAATTTTTAAATAAAAATTCAGTATCAGAACATTCATTTCTCAGATTTATAGATAAACTAACACCTTTTTATTCTGTGAAGTTTTATCCAAAAACAACCAAACAGCTGGTATTCCCTCTCTAACAACCAAGTAGCTTCTTGCCCATCTTAGGTGAGTATGGAATTTACTTTTGGGTTGATACAATATACATGCTGTTTAAAAATGAAAGAAAATGTGGTTTGGCCTTTGAACTCTAGAATAACATCAATCCAGAACATTTATCCAGTTATTTTCAAGTATATGCAGTGGAGAATATGAGTAACATTTCATGAGAGTAATACAGTTTCATTTCTAAATGCTTCACAGGGGTAGTCAAAGCAGAAGCAATATTTTTGAAAACTTTAGGAGTATACTTTTCACTGTTATTCTTCAGAGTCAGGGCTCAACTTGATGACTGAGCAACAATTTTGGATACTAATTTTTACATTTTGAACCCTCGTATACTTCAAATTCATCACCCAAAAATAAATAAAAAGCATAGGCCAGAAAAAAGCATTTCTTGGTATCTTTCTCACTACTGAATTACCATTTTACTATTTACTCTGCTTGAGACATGTCCAGGGACCATGAGATTGCTCAGTCTCAGCTTCTTCAGAAGTTCACACAGCAATTTACAATAAAAAGCAAGAATAAACAGCACGAACAACAGAGACACAACCACTCTTGGTGTTAATTTATGGGAATCAGTGGGCGTTCCTCTCGCTTCTTCCAGATGTTAGTTTTGCTATCTCTCTTGGCTAGTGGTGGTGGTCTGCCCCTTTTTTTAGTGGGGGATATATTGGCTTCAAAATCTTCAGCGGTGCTTTTTCTTCCTGGGGACTCTTCCCCAGGGTGCTCCATGATAGCTCCACTCCCTCCGTCTAGGATGTGCCTTAAAGCTGGGTCCTCTGGAGAGCAGACAGTGGTTCCACTCTCACTACTGCTCAGGTCTAAGTCTTCTAAGTAAAGGATCTTAGGCTGATGCATGCTTTTGATGAACGTTTTCTCCCTCTCCAGTTTTCTACTTGAGTGGTGCTCATTCATGTCCACCCCAGAGTCCAGACTTGTGTCATTGCTCTGGGCTCTCTTGCCCTTTTTCAGGTCTATGAAGGAGTGCCTCACCTGTGCGACCGGCTTTCCATCAAGAGACACAAACCAGGCTCTGGGGTGGGGGGAGGGCTTTCCTTTGGACAGTTCTAGGAGGGTCTGTTCTGAAATTCCTTGAAGCTCTGATGAAAAGGGAGTCATTACAACAGCTTCATTTAGTGTTCCAGGAACAGAAACCGATTCCAGGAGGCTGTTTGAATACCGGCTCCAATCTGAAGTTTGGGATGGCAAACTCTGTTGACCTTCCAGTGGGATATTCTCTTCCCTGGCATCTGGGGGCTGGGCATGAGAATGCATTGGCATTTTCGGTAATGTCTGTGTAAAGTTCTCTCTATTTACTGGTTCCATCAGTTGGCCATAGACTAACTGTCCCTTTCTTGGCAGAGTAGCCGACTTAGCAGGATGTAACTGCTCTGGAGTGGGGAAGAGGTCAGATGTTTGAAGGATGGCTATGGGCTGGCTGTAGATATGCATGATCTGTTCTGGAATGTGGGAATGCCCATATGCCTCTTCATTACCTGTGAGATACCTCTTTTCCTCTTGTGTATCACCTAGAGACGAAGACATATTGTTGTTAACATGTTTAAGTTGTTTGGACCCTACACTGGGCTCCAAAGACTGTGCTGGGTTTCTGGAGTAATTATTTTGATTGACTGACAGAAACGAAACATCTTCATTGTAGATTTTTAAATTGTCCCGAGTTTTCACCATGGAAACTCTTTCTTCTGCTTCCACCTTGGATGATTCCTTTTTCTGAGGGCTGTATGAGGAGCTTTTGGCATTGAATAACTGTGATTTGTCCTCAGTTTTTAATGCAACTTTTACTGAACTGATGTGATTTATGTGAGTTGTTGAAGTTGTCTGGTCTCTCTTCAGGACCTCAAGTTTAGTGGTATTTCTTTCTCTCTTCTGTGGAGTACCACACTTATCCCTAGTGTAGAAGAGAAGGCAAAAAAAAATGTTTCAAACTTATCTAGAAGGTTTCATTAAAAAAAAAAATCATCTCATGTTTATTTTATATATATATATATATAATGCTACTGTTAGAATATATCTGTTTTTATTTTAATCTATATTTTAAATATCAAACCACTGCTTTCTACAAACTTTGTAATACGCAGAGCTTACATGACACTAAAATCAGACAGTTTGTGTTCACATGCATTACTATTGTTCTTACCTGCAATAACAAAGAAGTACAGCAAAAAATCCAATGACAATGACTATTGTTCCTCCTAATATGGCTGTAAGAAATACTGTGTGGTAGGCAGTTATGTCCTTTGAAGCTCCATTTATACCTGCCCCTAAATAGTTCAAAATAAACAAAGAGAAAATATATTACTTTAGGTCAAACTTTCAACTGTGTCCTATCCTGGGTGAGGCAGATTAAAGATGTGTACACAGGTCTATTAATTTGTTCCCCTCCCATGGCAGGCTTCTTTGTGGATGGAAAATATTTTCCCTACCCCCATTAGGCTTAATCAGTTGACTAGCTGTGCCCAGTAAAATATGAGCACCTTAAATGAGACTTTATAAATTGCCTGTCCTCTGCTAAGGTCTTCTACTAAGTGAAAAGTATATCCTAAAGTTTTGCTATTCTTTCAACCTAGGTTCTGGAATGAGAAAAAATCTTAAAACTTGAACCAAGTCAAGCCCAACAGTCACAAAATGAAAGCAACAAATAGAGAGCAGGCTTATTTGTTACTGATGGCTGAATATTACAGAAAATGGTACCAAGATGCTAAAGTGCTGCTGTAACAAAACTTAAAACATGTGACACTGGCTTCCAAGTCAAGCAGTAAGGAAACTGTTGCAGGAAGTAGTAAAAACAGTGACCGAAGTTATGTGGTAGCAAAATGTTTGCTGGAATAAAAAATATTTCTAATGAGAGCTTTGTGCAAAGAGATTTTGAGATAGAATATAGTGAGTGTTGATATTAGCTGCATTCAATTAAAAAGAAAATTTAAAGATAAATTTAAAAAGAATTTGCTAAAGTAAACAGGGATGAAAAGACCAATGAGAATGCAAAAATTGGGGGCCTGAAGAATCAAAAGTTGCAACTCCTTCAGACAGAACTCTAGGATAACATGGCGCCATGATCCCCATAAGCTAAGCCCAGCAGAAGCACGGGTGACCCATTCTTCTTCTTTATGAGAACACATATATATACAGTGTTGTGGTAATTACTTTGTTGTTTTTGTACAGTTGCTAAGTCATGTCTGACTCTTTTGCAACCCCACTGACTGTAGTCCGCCAGGCTTCTCTGTCCATGGGATATTCAGGCAAGAATACTTGAGCAAGTTGCCATTTCCTTCTCGAGAGGATCTTCCTAACCCCGGGATCAAACCTGCATCTCCTCCACTGCCAAGCAGATTGTTTACCACTGAGCCACCAAGGAAGCCCCTGGAATTAGCTTAACTGCAGTAAAAGCAGACTAAGCATGGGGATGATCACTGGAGGTTCTGAATATTCTGCATGAAAGTAGATGCAACTTACCTTGAGGTAATGTTTCAACATCACTAGGACTTAATTTTGCTCAGAAATATATACAAGTCTACTGATTAGTATCAACTGGATTTTAATGTGTATTTGGGGTGATGAGACACCTGATTTTCCGCTCATCTCAACCATAAGAAAAAGTCCAGCATGAGGCTTTCAACTTCACCAAGGACGCTGGAAATACTAAGGACACATAAAGACTTAGACTGTTTAACTTTTACATCATCTAAGTTGACTAAAGTATAGTGACATTAAAGGATTTGCAGAAGCAGTGTTTTGTTTATGCATTCAGACTTTGAAGCCAGAGTGCCTGAACTGGAATCCTGGTTTCACCCTTTCTGTGTGGTGTTGGGCAAGTTTCCTTCACTTATATCTCAGTGCACAGCTGTCATACTTGTTACAACAATTAAATAAAATATTGAGAACAGTGTTTAGCACACGATAAGCACTCAATAAGTGTTGGCTATATTATACCACTGTTGTTAAATGAAATGTTGTCAAGATTATAGAAGAACGGGCACTCCAGTACTGAATACTCTTTTAACTGGTAACTGATAATAAAATGTTTATCATATTGAGTAGGCAACCAAGCACAGCATTGCACAATATGAAATTTCTTCCAAGAAAAAAGATAAGAGTAACAACTCTATCTGTAGATTACTATTTACGATCCAGAGCTGCAACAGAGTAAATAGTTAGACTAAAACTGGGTGAAATTCAAGTTCTTCTCCAAAGAATATCTGAACATACGTTTTCTCAATAGAGTAATGTAAGCAATTTTCACTCCACAGAATTCCAACAGAACTCACCTTTGGAATTAAGAGGCTGACATTGTTACATCAGTCCCAAATCTTAAGTGTATGACAACAGTAGAAAAGCATACAACTGCATGTGTGTGTTAGTGCGTATGTGCATGCCCAAGAGAGGTTAGAAAGTTAGAAAATTACAATAAATTTTCACTCTGATATTTGAAAATCAATGGCACTTGTTTAATTCTATACTCAGCTACCTACTTACCTATAATAATATGTGAAAAACTAATTGATTTTAATTTCTTGCACTTAGTATTTTTTCAAGGAATTCTAGAAACTGGTTTAAGATTTATTTTAAAAACATATTTAGTAATATTATTCACCAAATATAGCTTCAGCACACCAGACACTAACTAGCCTATCACAGAACCAGTTTGATTTCACAGTAATATTTGCATCCTAAACTCTTTAGGGACATAAGTGATCTTCATATCCAACTCCTGCCATTTAGAAAAAGGAAAACTAATATTCAGATGGGTAAGTACCTATTTCTAGCTCACCCTGTTAATTACTGTCAGAGCCAGAACTACAATCAAGTTAAAGTTATCCATATTTCTCATATGGACCTTTCAAAAGCATAACTAGAAATTATCTAATAATCCTACACTTCCGTTAGTACTCCGATTCACACAAAATTGTTCCCAACATAAAAGCTAAGACAAAACTTCTATTTTAGAAAATTATTTCAGCTTTTATAATTCAGTCATCTTGCATAAATGGTATATTTTTAGTGGAAAGCACATTTCTCTCTAAAATTCAAGTGCTCCTGAGGTCATTTTTATCAGAAATGAAATAACCTAGATTTAGTTGAGTTGAAGTATTAAATATTAATTGTTCTTTTTCATCAATATTTTATAGTTGCAAATTTAGAATAGGATAAGATCAGACAGCTGGCAAGACTGCATGATATTTTGCACCATAAACAACAAAAGCAATCACCCTCTGGTTTCTGAATAAATAAACTCACAAGGACTACATTGAAACAAAAACAGAACACTCCTCATGATTATAATGGTTAACAGCTCACATTTCTTCTACTGGAATACTCTATTTTAGCTTCATTTTTGAAACAAAGTCTTGTTACCTTGCATGGTTTAAAATTTGAAAGTTGTCAAATGTAAAATGAAAATAAACTATATAAAAAGTTTCAAAAAACTCAAAGCTTTCAAATAGGCAGCCATAACAAAGTTTAGCTGATACACTGCTACTGAGAAATGGATGTAAAATGTCATCTGTTTCCTGGATCAGGGCAGGCACCAGGACTATTCCTGAACAGCATGAAATAGGCAGGCTGCAGCTGCCTTTCAACTGGAAGCCAAGACACTAGCTAAACCAAAAGAATTACTTTTGACACAATTAAAGATGAAGGAGGGACATATGCATTCAGCTTTTACACTTTCCCTAAACTTTACAAAAAAGACACTGAAAGTTTTGCTCTGTCTTGTTTTGATAAATATACATGTCCACAGGTTAAGGGAGAATGAGATCAAAGACAGGAGCAACAAGATGCTGACAGCTGGAAAGTTGACTTAGCAGAGCAGGCAGCAGAGAAAAACCAAGAAGCAACTCAACTTATACCAGCAAACACCCAGAAGGCCTGACGAGTGGTTGCTGGTCCACGGTGCAGCCAGTCTACACAACAGCAGGTTAGAGTATTTCTTTTTTTAAGATGACTTAATGGATGAGATATGCAATGTTTGAGAATTTTGAGATATTTACATAACTCAAGATGTAGGATTTCTAAGTACAAAGTATATAGATAGATTGATACCATGTTAATTTGATACCAGTTAAATCCAGGAAAAATGAAACACTTATTTCTCCTAGAATATGAGTAAGACCATTCCTAGCACACAGCTCTTGGTTTTTGCCCACCTTCTGTTCATATGTCAGGCCAATCTTCATTTGGGCCATCACCTGTCTTATCCTACGAACACTGGGGACACCATTATTTAACAGTCCTTCCTCCTCCCCACCACACCCCCACCAAGGAAAATGCTCATGATCTAAGTCTGAAAATTCTTCATCCCTAGAAAGATCAGGAACAGTGTGAAGGAAAGACTGCAGAGGGTTAGGATCAGCTGTCTTGAAGCAGCAATCTTCCAAAGACAGTGGAGCAGGTCCGCTAACTGGGTCCTCTAGGATTCCTGCCTTTTAACAGTCTGCTTTTTCAGCCTTCCCTAGGATCCTGCAAACTCCTGATATCCTAATATATGTTTCTAATTATCTAAAATCTGCTCCTGTTGTTTGCAATCAAAAGCTCTTAACTGATCTGGGTAGAATTAATTCATAAAAAGCACACTAAGAAAATTCTTGATTTGAATAAACTTTGTACTTCAGATTCATCAGGTATTACAGTTGTAAAGGACCCTAGAGTTCATGGAACTTAATCTTTCCCTATATACCTGGAAAAAATAAAATAAAGCTGAGGTCGAGAGACTAGAAGCTTTTTCCAGTACGTAGCAATGCTTAGAATAAAATGGGAAACTAATATCAGTTTCAGCATGACTATTTGGATTTTTTAAGTTTGTATTTTGTTTCATTTTACCATACCTCTAGTTCCTGGAAGTGGAGCTGCTAGCCAGTAGCCCAAATGTGGTGCATCATATGTCCAAATTAAATGACCGTTATATTCCTTGACCATTCCCTGGCCGTGATTTACCCATGCACCTAAAAAGGAAGGCAAATAAAAAGTACTAATCAGTTACCTTATATATCTTGAATGCTAATAGGAGTTTGCTGATAGTCATGTACAGAATACTTTGTAGGACATTTTCAAAGATGAAAACTGTGACAATATATTTTCATGGGATAATATATATCATAATAATACATATTATGTTAAGTAGACTATTGATGTGTTATGACCAAAGGATATAAAATCAATATAAATCAACTTTATATCATATATAAAATCAATATAAATTTTATATCAATATAAAAAGGGTATCTATTTAGGGAAATCATACTCTTCAAATAATGTCTAAATTGTGTATATTGAGATATATCTTAATGTAATTAATTACATTGTGCAATTAAATCCAAATTTATCAACAGATGGTTGTTACCTGCTCTGGGGTCCTGATTTAATGCTTATAGTGTGTGTTTGATGACCTTATTAATATTTTTATTAAATGCTGTTTTGTTCTAGTACTGCTGGCATGGTTCTTTTAGAACTAAATGTCTTAAAACTTAAAAAAGTGCTATTCTGATTCAATTAAATATCAACCACAGAAAAAAGAATTCAGTAAAACCAGTATCTTTTATGAAGTCCAGCATTACAAAGCTTGTTTATAAGTTTGGTCTATGTTTGTATTTGGTTTACTGATTCATTGTAATGATGTATATAGATAAAGTTGAAATTATGGGAGTGAGTCAACCTGCTTTTTGAATAGTCACATTAAACTTAAGCAGTACATGTGATGAATCAATTCAAAAATTCTGCCACTGGAAGGTACATGAGAAACACAGGCTTTTTTCAGGAGAAACAATCAGAAAGCAGAACTCAAAGCAGATATTCTTCTTTAAAGTGTCTTGAAACAATTCTCTCATTCAACAAGTCAGGGGATTGAGGCCAAAATAAATAAATAAAGTGACTTGTTCAACATCATATTGCTTGTAAATGGACCAGAACCCAGGTCTTACAGCTCTTAATCCAATGTTTTACAGTACTACACCACTGTGATAGTGTGACTTATAATAAGAAATTTATATATATGGTCTTAAATCCCCAGTCCTGGCACAGAGCTCCTAAAACCTTGTAATTCCCTATGTGACACGATCCATAAAGGTGGAAAGAGTGTCTTGTTGACAACAAGCCAATTTCAACCCTGTCTGAGTTTATGTTAATGAGGTGAATTTTAGAAAGTCCCAGTGGATGGGGGCTGGTTGCCAGGGGAACCAATTGCATATACCTTTCATCTCCACCTCCCCACACCCCTATACAGAAGGGAGAGGGGCTGGAGCTTGCATTCAACTGTCAGTGTTTGAAGATTTAATCAAGCATGTCTACATAATGTGGCCTCCACAAAAGTCCCTGAACTGCAGGGTTCAGGGAGCAGAGCTGGTGAACACGCGGAGGTGCTAGGAAGGTGACGCACCCAGAGGAGAGAGCACTGAAGCTCCAAACCCCTTGCCCTGTGCATCTCTTTCATCTGGCTATTACCAAATTGTATCCTTCTATAGAAAACCGATAACCTAGTAGTAAACTGTCTTCCTGTGAGCTGTTCTAGTAAGTTACCAAACTTGAGGAGAAGGTCACGGAAGCCTCCAATTTATAGCCAGTCGCAGCAGGAGCATGGCTGATAAGCTGGACTTCAAGTTGGCCTCTTGAGTTGCAGGTTGTGGGACCAAGCCTTTAACCTGTGGGATCTGACACTAACTCCAGGTAGACAGGGTCTCAGTCAGTTCACTTCAGTCGCTGAGTCATGTCCAACTCTTTGTGACCCCATGAACTGCAGCACGCCAGGCCTCCCTGAACATCACCAACTCCTGGAGTTTAGTCAAACTCATGTCCATTGAGTCGGTGATGCCATCCAACCATATCATCCTCTGTCGTCCCCTTCTCCTCCCACCTTCAATCTTTCCCAGCATCAGGGTCTTTTCAAATGAGTCAGTTCTTCACATCATGTGGCCAAAGTACTGGAGTTTCAGCTTCAGCATCAGTCCTTCCAATGAATATGCAGGACTGATTTCCTTTAGGATGGACTGGTTGGATCTCCTTGCAGTCCAAGGGATTCTCAAGAGTCTTCTCTAACACCACAGTGCAAAAGCATCAGTTCTTTGGCACTCAGCTTTCTTTATGGTCCAACTCTCACATCCATACATGACTACTGGAAAAACCACAGCTTTGACTAGATGGACCACTGAAGGAAATTTTAGGACACTTAGCTCATGTTGGAGGGCACAAGAAAAATACCTTCACATTTGGTGACCAGAAGTGAAACTTTTGAGTGTAGAATAGAGTTGAAAGAAGAGTTTGTCCCTTATAACTACCTTTGTTACTTACATAATTTCTAGTCTTTTTTTAAAAATAATATATCTGTTTTTATCTTCTGTAGTGAATGTGTTTGTGCCTCACTACCTACCTACCTTTTCAGTTACAGTGAAACCTCAATTCCAAATCTCCTTGAGAATACACTGCTCCATCTTCTTAGTCCGCATGATTAGTTTAGGGTTCCAATTCCAGCTCCAACACATGACTTAAGCCTAAATAAATCTATGAAATCTATTTGCAGGCCACAGACATTTGTTCTGAGATGGACATGCAAACCTCCTTCTAGAAATGCAGTGAATCCAAGGGCTTGTGTACTAGCTACTAGGAAAAGAATTTCTCTACCTTTTGGACTTTAACCTGGGTAGTATAAAGTGAGAGCACCTACAGCCTGCCTGACACTCCGAAGGGAAATTCTATTTCAGAAAGGTTATTAACACAGGAAACTGATGAGAGAGAAGTCAAGTCCTACAAATCAGTCTAGTCTGTGTATCGTGACTTAATCCAACACAGTTCTAGCCCTGGGCTTTTCAGTTGTGGGGGGTTGATCATCTTTGTTTTTTGATAAGGACGCCCACCTTATTTACATGGAAAAACAAAACCAAGAGAAGCAGAAGAGAAAAATGCATCCAGTTGCTATTTAGGAGGCTAACCTCAGGAAACAAAATTGGTACCAAAGTGTTTTTTATGAAAAGAATCACTCTTTCTACCTTCATATATATATATATATATATGTATACAGACACATATAGAAAATACAGTGTTATTCATTTTCATGAAATTTGCATACATTTATTAATTGCTTTAGCCAAGCTTTTAGATGTAAGTTATATTGCCTATGAATCCACCTGCAATGCAGGAGACCCCAGTTTGCTTCATGGGTTGGGAAGATACCCTGGAGAAGGGATAGGCTCAGTATTCTTGGGCTTCCCTGGTGGCTCAGATGGAAAAGAATCCACCTGCAATGTGGGAGACCTGGGTATGATCCCTGGTGTGCGGATCATCCCTTGGCGGAGGGCATGGCAACCCACTCCAGTATTCTTGCCAGGAGAATCCCCATGGACAGAGGAGCCTGGCGTGCTACAGTCCATGGGGTCACAAAGAATTGGACACAACTGAGCAACTAAGCATTAGCACTATCGCAACAAAAACCCATAAGAGCCTCAAAATATAAAACATGGGAATGTGAGTAAATAATGCTATTCTAAAATAATAGTGATATCATTTTCCCTACAATTTTATTATACTAATCAAAGTGGGGCCACTTTTGGTCACTGATAAAGTGCTTAAAATTATATTACTGATCTAGTGCTCTACTAAAGATAAAACATTCATATGTAAATATTAATGTTTAAATACTAAGGTATATTAAAATTTAATATTCTATGTAAAATAGAAATTTATCAATTATACCTTAATAAAGTTGAAATTTTTTAATAACAATAGAAACCTATTTCTAAGATAAACATTCAAATATTCAAAACAATTCAAAATATTCAGAACCTTTTGCCATAGTTCACATACCTGTGTTCATATCAAATGTCCAGGCAGGTATGTGATCCCCTGCACTTACATCATTTGTATGTAGAAGAGGAAGAGAAATTTGAATAGAGCCATCCACCTTTAATTCTTTTCCTCCAGAATATATTTTCACACATATTGCAGCAAGAGGAGTTAATTCAATGCTTTCAAAACCTAAAAACAGAAGACAATTCATTAAAATCATATGTAAAGCACAAAGTGTAGTTATACATTAACAACAAATTAATATTGGCCTAAATATCTAGTTCCTCTATTTCAATCAGAGTTATCCAGTGTAATACCAAATAGATACTAGATTCTATTTGAGGATTTTTTTTAAATTAGTTTATTTTCCATTTTTTAACTTTACAATATTGTATTTGTTTTGCCATACATTGACATGAATCCACCAGGATTTTTAAACTATAAAATATATCATAAGTAAATGCTATACTTATGTAACACTGAGACCTCATGTTATGACCCTAATGATCTAATTCTCTCAGACTCCTCTGATTTAATGTCACTGGAATCTAAAAGTCAATATTTTTTTGTTTTTAACTTTCTATTTTACATTGGAGTATAGTTGGTTAAAAATGCTATGACAGTTTCAGGTGTACAGCAAAGTGATTCAGTTATACATATACATGTATCTATTCGTTTCAAATTCTTTTCCCATTTAGGTTGTTATCTAATACCGAGCAGGGATCCCTGTGCTATCCAGTAGGGTCTTTGTTGGTTATCCATTTCAATAATTTGATGTTTTTTAAAACCTACAAAACCATCAGGAAGGCTGCCTCTCTGAGAAGGAGACATTCGAGCAGTGGCCAAATGACAGGTGCCATCCATGCAGACACCTCAGAGAAGAGCCTTCCAGGCAGAAGAAACCCCTCAAATCAGAAGTGATCTTGGCATGTGTAAGAAGGAATATGAGAGAGCAGAGGGAGATGGAAACAGCATGAAGCCACGGAAAGGAATTCTAATTATCGCTGCCACCGAATCTGGCAATATATCTTCAGTTATCAGACAGGGAAACCACTGGCTTATTGGAGATTTTCTGTTAAATATAAAAAATTTAACCTTTGTAAATGTCCTAAAATTCTATCCATAAGATAAGCAAAGTAGTGCCATGCATATTCTGTAGACTAGTTGCACTGGTAAGTAATGTACTGTAAAAAGTACTATGTAATCTGTAAGTAATTATAATATCTCATATCAAACAATAAAACCAGCTGGCTTTCTTAACTCCATTCCTTGGTTCTGTGCAGTCAGAGCCTTCACATACTGAATGCATCTGAAACTGATGAGGTCAACACCCCACCATTTGGGATAAGGCCAACTAGAAGAAAAGGAAAAAAGTCTGAAAGACAATGAGGAGACTTTAAAAAAGCATTTTCATATTCACAGAACTCTAGAACTGTGCAATCAGTATATTAGCCATGAGCAACATGTGGCAATTTCAATTTAAATGAAATTACCAATTTAGTTCCTCAGTGTACTGGTTATATTTCAAGAGCTCAACTGCCACCTGTGGCTAACTGCTACCATATTGGGCAGGAGAGAACATTCTCATTTGACACCATGGCTCTAGGACTTTTAAAATGCTAGCAGCATCAGGACAATTGAAACATCTAATGAACAATCTCAAAAGCAGGTGGTAGAGAAATGATGAAGGGCAGAACATGTTATAACTTCTTCCCACTTACTCTAATGAGTCTTCATAAAAACCCTCCAGGGCAATATGAGCTTCGTTTGTGATAGTGTATATTGGTTACCATGCTTCTAATGCTTTTATTTTGAGCATCCTATAACTTATACCTGGAAAACTTCAGCAGGTGTCTTAGATTGGCTTCCTCAAGAAGCAGATCCTGAAATAACACTTTGGAAGGAAGGAAGCACCCACCACTGAGGGGATGGAGGAGTAATACAGAAGGAGGAAGGAAGCCAACACAGGATGTGTTAATGAAGAGGCATGTACACTTTATATACTCTTTTCTGTCACTGGTTGAGAGCCTGCCTCTTGTGAGGGCCAAGTCTGCTTCCTGGGCCAGGGAGTGCCCTTATGCAGAGTCACAGATACATGCAGTAGGAAATATTTAGGCTTGTAACAGAAGAGAGGGTCATCTGCCTGGGGTATCAATAACATCAGCTACAGCAGGTAAAAAAAATGCCTATCTAACCATGACACCTATTTGCTTATTACTCTAATTTCTGACTAGTCCCCACATGATATGGACCAAAAATTTGACTCATGAAAAAACCACAAAAATCACAGATTGTCTGAGGTGATTTTAAAAACAGTGGAGTTTCTTACTGGCAACAAGTGGTAGAAATGGTGGAACAAGTGTGGATGTACAGAGGAAAGATACAGCTTTTACAGGGGTCATTCATAAGTTAATTGTTAAATAAAATGTAAAATCCCATCACCTCCTTAGGTTAGGTCATGACAGCCTTATATATTACTACTGTTGAATCTGAAAAACATATTTTTTCAATATTTACCCTTTTACTCAAAGAATTTTAAATATTTCAAAATTTCCAATTGTTCACTCCAATCTACAAATTATTTTGTTTCCAACAATTATTGACACTTCTGACCAATTTAAGAATGATTGGTCAAATCATATGTCTAAACTTCTTAATAAGATTTCCACTTTTAAATGCACTTTTTTAATTTGCAAAATTTTAGAGTAAACATTATTATGTTCTATAGTTTGTTTACCTCCTTTGAATAAAAATATCCTGTAAATTAAATTCCCCATTAACTTGTAATTTATGCATAAGGTTCTGATATAATCTCTTTCATAATGTACTGGAATAAAAGGACCGCCTATAAACACTTTAATAACTGTGTTTATGTTTCAAAAGTGATGTCTCCTCCAAAGCATAAATTATCTAAAATATCTACATAAATAGTATTTGAATATGCACTGTTTTTATAAATAGATTATATAAAAATTAGGAAATACCTGACTTATTGAGAGTAATGCCAGTTGTATACAGAAAATTATCCACTTTCAAAAACTGTTGTAGAACTGTAAGGTAGCCTGTAACATTGTTAATATGATGGTTGTTGGGTAGTTTGATTAAGGCTTTTGAAAACTGAACACTTGGTTGAGATTTGGCATCTGGAAAAAGGAAACCCCTCATTAGCAAATAAACAAAACAAATGCATAGTAAGCACAGCACTGTTGGTCAGGACATGTTACTCTAAGTGAGCCAGTTATTTCTAAAACATTACTAACATTTTATTATAATGATTATTTTATATTCAGATCTGAATAAACAAGAAATGCCCCTTTCTTTAACTCAAAGCGCTGCACTCAATATGCCAGCAAATTTGGAAAACTCAGCAGTGGCCACAGGACTGAAAAAGGTCAGCTTTCATTCCAATCCCAAAGAAAGGCAATGCCAAAGAATGTTCCAACTACTGCACAATGACACTCCTCTCACATGATAGCAAAGTAATGCTCAAAATTCTCCAGGCCAGGCTTCAACAGTACATGAACTGTGAACTTCCAGATGTTCAAGCTGGATTTAGAAAAGGGAGAGGAACCAGAGATCAAATAGCCAACATCCGCTGGATCATCAAAAAGCAAGAGAGTTCCAGAAAAACATCTACTTCTGCTTTACTGACTACGCCAAAGCCTTTGACCATGTGGATCACAAACTGTGGAAAATTCTTCAAGAGATGGGAATACCAGATCACCTGACCTGCCCCCTGAGAAATCTATATGCAGGTCAGGAAGCAATAGTTAGAACTGGACATGGAACAACAGACTGGTTGCAAATTGGGAAAGGAGAACGTCAAGGCTGTATATTGTCACCCTGCTTATTTAACTTACATGCGAAGTACATCATGAGAAACGCTGGGCTGGATAAAGCACAAGATGGAAGGAAGATTGCTGGGAGAAATATCAATAACCTCAGATATGCAGATGACACCACCCTTATGGCAGAAAGTGAAGAAGAACTAAAGAGCCTCTTGATGAAAGTGAAAGAGGAGAGTGAAAAAGTTGGCTTAAAGCTCAACATTCAGAAAACTAAGATCATTGCATCTGGTCCCATCACTTCATGGCAAATAGATGGAGAAACAGTGGAAACAGCAGCTGACTTTATTTTGGGGAGCTGCAAAATCACTGCAGATGGTTACTGAAGCCATGAAATTAAAAGACACTTGCTCCTTGGAAGAAAAGTTGTGACCAACCTAGACAGCATATTAAAAAGCAGAGATGTAACTTTGCCAACAAACGTCCTGCTAGTCAAAGCTATGGTTTTTCCAGTAGCCATGTATGGATGTGAGAGCTGGACTATAAAGAAAGCTGAGCACTGAAGATTTGATGCTTTGAAACTGTGGTGTTGGAGAAGACTCTTGAGAGTCCCTTGGACTTCAAGGAGATCCAACCAGTCCATCCTAAAGGAAGTTAGTCCTGAATATTCATTGTAAAGACTGATGCTGAAGCTGAAACTCCAATACTTTGGCCACCTGATGTGAAGAACTGACTCACTGGAAAAGACCCTGATGTTGGGAAAGATTGAAGGCGGGAGGAGAAGGGCATGACAGAGGATGAGATGGTTGGATGGCATCACCGACCTGATAGACATGAGTTTAACTAAGCTCCGTGAGTTGGTGATGGACAGGGAAGCCTGGTGTGCTGCAGTCCATGGGCAAAGAGTCAGACACGACTGAGCAACTGAACTGAAATTAGATCACACAAGGCACCTTTAGCCCAGAGCCTGCTTGAGCTTGATTCATCTGCCCAGAATTTCTTCACCTTTGAGCTTCACTCTGGGGAACCACACATTGACCCATGTGGCACATTTGGGGTTTCATTTCTGCAACAAGAGTAGAGGTACTGGTGCATGCCAGAATGGGCTGAAAGCAATCAACAGCATCTCATTATCCTCTTGACCACAGTGATTTGTTGAGTGATGGAACCTGTGCCAACCACAGTTAATGAGATGCAATGTGAATTTTGGGCTTCCCAGGCAGAGATAGTATTAAAGAATCCACCTGCCAATGCAGAAGATGCAAGAATATGGTTTCGATCCTTGGGTTGGGAAGATCCCCTGGAGTAGGAAATGGCAACTCACTCCTGGCAAGTATTCTTGCCAGGAGAATCCCATGGACAGAGGAGCCTGGTGGGCTACAGTCTATGGGATCACAAAGAGTAAGACACAACTAAGCATCTGAGCACAGACAATGTGAATTTTGCTTGGACTTCTAGGGGCAAAGATATGCTATCCCCTACTAGACCTAAATGTGAGCAGGTATGTCCAGGAGTTGCAAAAGCCATCTTGTGACCAGAAATGAGAACTCATTTGAAAATAGACACAATAAGGGGAGGAAAGTTGAAAAATGGAAAGAGTTTGAAGAGGCCAGTAAGGAGTAGGACCATGTCAAGATAATGGCCTTTCTCTGCACACATGCAGGTCCTATTTACTTTGTACCCTTCACACGCAGCTCTACATCCACCCATCCTGCTGTGCACCGGCAAAACCAGTGCGAGAGTGAGAGATTCTACTACCTCGCTCAGTAAATTACTCCAAGATTAATCAAGCCCCAGTTTTTTCCAAATGATAGTATTAGGTTTTCTTTAAGACATTAGGACTATATAAGATAGCTTCTAAAAATGAAGAATTTCAAAAACTGTTTTTTACCATGACTCTTGTCTTGGACTCAAAGGTTTTCTGCCTTTACCAGTCATTCCTATTATGCTTTGGTTCTAAACATTGATTTCCCAAAAGAAATGTGAATTATTGTCATTTACAGAGGTTTTACATAATATGCAGTAAGAGTTACAAAATGCTGGGATTCCCCCTAAGGACTAGTTAAGGGAGGTGAGGAGGTAGGTGAGGATGAAAGCTATCATCTTCGAGGTTGCTAAGCAGAGTTTGAATCACATCCCAAATCAGGCTTCTTGTATTCCTGCCCTTGGGACATGTGAGTGGGGCAAATCATGTCTGCCCAGTAGACATTTAATTCCCCAGCCTCAGACCTTTCCCTCACAGGCAGCAAGATTAATGTCAGAGGCAGGAATGAAGGTGACCTGCCAACGAGAATGCCCCAAAGGTCTGAGTCCTTTTCCCAATTTCACCAACCACCAAAGCCCAGTAAGAGATGTGATTTGGGAGGAAGTTCAGAGACTCTTTCCAGTATTTCTGAAAGTCAGATGTTCTATTGAGGCTGGCTAAAATGATAAAAAAGAATGATTTGCACTACACACAAAAATTATGTATGCTATAGTTTGATAGTGAAATAAGAATCAGTTCAGATCAACTTATAGTCAATACCAGTCATCCCAGATCAATTTAGATTTTTCCCACCTTATAATCAACATTGATCCACTGGTGAAGTAGTACAGTTATACAATACAGTCACTTTCAAGTGTTTACTTACTAGTTAAGAAGAAATAGAGTACTTACCAGCTAATTTTCCAGTAATTAAAATAGTGTCTTCAAATAGCCATATATTTGCTTGGTTTTGTGGGAACAATGAAAGTGTAACTGAAGAATATACTGTGAAATATAGCACAATTAGAACATTTTATTAGACACGGAGGGAAAACTGGGACAAATACAGTTCTGCTCCGGCAGGCCCTAAAAATGTAGGAAAAACAAACTGTGTGATGGGAAAAGCAATTCAAAACAAAGGAAGAATGAATGTAAAATACAGAGGGGAAAAAAGGAACATAATAAAGTGAGAAGATTGGGCATCACTACTATTTTTTTTTAAATTTCATACAATACTTTGTACCAAGATGACTAATGATGTTCTCTAACCCTATATATATGGATATATGTATATGGATATATATATATATATATATATGTATATGTGTGTGTGGTCAAGTTAAATGCTTAACAACCCTCTGCTGTTTTCTCTATACAATCATTACTTATTTCCTTCCTATAATTTTTAAAACCTTTTTTCTTGCCTCCATGATTTTAGGTTCTTTAAGGGGAGTACATCCATTCTTTTTTAACTTCCCACACAAAGGTTCAATGCTCTTCTTCACAGCGTGGTTCACCAAACAGACCGAGTTGGCAAAGGATGAAAGAGTTTAACATACACACGAGCCATAGGCAACCTTTAGTAGTAGGCAGCATGAGGCCGAACCTGTCTACAAGAGTAGGCATCTGAAATGACTGGTGGGATGAGTAAGTACAGATCGCTGAAAGATAACAATTCTTTCAAGATGAGGAGCAACAGGCAGGGATAAAAGACCATCATCTTATAAGCAAGAACAAGTCAGATAAACTTACCAATCCTGCAAAAGAAAAATGTTTTGAGGCATTACCTAAAGTACAAGTTCTCACTGATCTCTCTCCTCCATGCGATATATTTAAATATCAACAGAAACTATACAACACCCCTGAATCACTTAAGAAAAGATAAAATACACTTGCCTGGGAATACTTTTAATTAGACCTTACTGTTTAAGGAAATATGCAAAAGAGGATAAAATATAAAAGTATACAAAAATTATGGGTGGATGTAAAACAAATTTTTTTCTTAACTAGAAAAGGAAGACTACCAATGAAAGTAATTTTAATTCAGAAATTATTAATATTTAGACAGATTGTTGGAGTTCCAAGATTGGAGAGGAGATGATAGGATAATAGCCTGGACCTTGAGATGATTGGATCCCACACATGGATGCTTTCTTAGTCCCAGGTGTTGAAAGGGGCTACCCTGACAGCTTTTTCTACTAAGCCTGAGGAGAATCTTTCTGAATCTCATCAAAATTTGCATTCAGATTTCTTTCGATTTACAAAAATGTTTCTGATTTTAAAAGAGATGTATATCTTCTCTGGAAAAGTTGAGAAATACAGAAAAGGAAGAAAATGATGGTCATCACAGTACCACTACAGAGACGACCACTATTAGTATTTCACTATAGCTCTTCCTGGATTTTTCCTGTGGTTTAAAAAAGAGGGAGTATGATATCGTATACAGAGTATTTTCACCCTGCATTTTCACTTAAGATAATGTTGTAAGCATTTCTGTCCCTCAGTAGAAACTTTTCATAACATTTTCAAGGTCACATTTCTTAAAGTATCAAGATTCATTTAAACTGTGTAATATTGTAGATTGTTTCCATTTTCACTATTACAAAATATTTGCCTCATTATCCTTGTGCACAAATATCTGTCCACTTTATTTGTATGTTCGTTTTTAGAAAAGATTCCCAGCAAAGATGAAGATTTCAAAGACTTTGACACACATATTTCAAAACTGTCATCCAGATAATACTGCCAACTTCTCCTCCCACCAGCAGTGTTTGAGGCTGCCATCCTGTCCATACTGAGTATGTTCACTCTTTAAAAACTTTCCTGAGGTGAAAAATCTAAGAAATGCATGTTTTGGGGGTGTACTTAGATTATTAGAAAGGTAAATATTTTATCACATTCTCTAATTTTTATTTCCTGTTTGAAAACTGCTAAGTCATGATTCTGTCCATTTATATTATTTAGGCAGTGCCCTGGTATCTTTTACTGATGTGAATGAATTCTTAGCACATAAAAGATATCATTCCTTATTACTTCACATATTTTTCCTACTTTTTAAAATTATGGTGAAATTTACCTTTTAGACATTATTCATTGCTTTTCAGTTTAAAAAGACCATCCTAAAAAAAGATAGTTTATATTAAATATAATTTTCCGCATTTGAACTCTCAGCAATGTATTTTGAAATACGGATTCAAATTAATTTACTGCAAATGGTTAGCAAAATATTCCAATATTACTTATTGAATATTCAGCTTTTTCCTCAATGATTTATAATAGTTCCTTAACATACATTATATTTTTTATACCTACTAGTATCTGATTTGTATTATAGTACAAACCATAGTAAATCTGTAGCTATATATTTTAGTTATCTGGAATTTCAAACTGCCTCCAGTAAATCTCTTAAAATTTCAGGTATTTTTACACATTTATTCTTCAAGAATTATTTTGCCAAGTATTTTGCTAATGCATTAAATCTATAAATTGGTCTGAGAAGAATTAAATCTTTACAATATTCAGGGTAAGAAAAATATTTTTCCAGTTATACGATGTTTTAGATGATTTTTTTTTTTTTTAGTTCTATCAGTAACATTTGGTAGTTTTATTTTCCTCCCCACAGTTACTTCAATTTTTTGTAAGTTTCCCTTCTCATATGGTTCTGAGAAGCATTTATTTTCATTTTTCCTAATTGGTTATCACCTCTGGTATGTAAGAACATCTACTGATTTTTACCAGTGCTAACTTGCAGTTTTCCAGGGATATGATCATAACCACAAACAATGGCTTTGATTCTTCCTAATAGCTCTCCTCTTTTTTTTCTCTTAATATCTTTTTGTTCTGATGAGAACTTCTACTACAATGTAAAATAATATAGATATCTGTATTTAGTTTCTTATTTTAGTAGGATCACCTCTAATATTTTACACTTAGTATGAGTTTGAGATACCTAAGTATATCTTTGTAGTCCTAGTTATTAAAGAGTTTATTCTTGGTTATGCATGAATGGTGAACTTACAAAATACATTTCAGGCCCTTGTTGATATGATCACATACTAGTTCTAATTTGTTCTAATTGTTGTTGTTCACTCAGTCGTGTCTGACTCTTTCAGACCCCATGGACTGCAGCACACCAGGCTTCCCTGTCCTTCATCATTTCCCAGAGTTTGCTCAAACTCGTGTCCACGGAGTCGGTGATGCCATCCAACCATCCCACCCTCTGTCCTCCTCTGCTCCTGCCTTCAATCTTTCCCAGCATCAAGGTCTTTTCTAATGAGTCGGCTCTTCACATCAGGTGGCCAAAGTATTGGAGCTTCAGTTTCAGCATCAGTCCTTCCAATGAAAATTCAGGATTGATTTTCTTTAGGATTGACTGGTTTGATCTCCTTGCAGTCCAAGGGACTCTCAAGAGTCTTCTCCAACACCACAGTTCAAAAGTATCAATTCTTCAGCACTCAGCCTCCTTCAGGGGCTTCCCTGCTGGCTCAGAGGGTAAAGCATCTGCCTGCAATGCAGGAGACCCGCATTCGATCCCTGGGTTGGGGAGATCCCTGGAGAAGGAAATGGCAACCCACTCCAGTATTCTTGCCTGGAGAATCCCATAGACAGAGGAGCCTGGTAGGCTATAGTTCATGGGGTTGCAAAGAGTTGGACACAACTGAGCAGCTTCACACTTTCAGCCTTCTTCATGGTCCAACTCGCACATCCATACACGACTACTGGAAAAACCATTGCTGTCTCTGCTTTTTAAAATGCTGTCTAGGTTTTTCACAGCTTTTCTTTCAAAGAGCAAGTGTCTTTTAATTTCACGGCTGTAGTCACCATCTGCAGTGATTTTGGAGCCCAAGAAAATAAAATCTGTCATGTTTCCATTGTTTCCCCATCTATTTGTCATGAAGTGATGGGTCTAGATGCCATGGTCTTCATTTTTTTGAATGTTCTCTTGTGGTTCATACAGTAAAGAATCTGTCTGTAATGCAGAAGACACACATTTGATCCCTGGGTTGGGAAGATACCCTGGCGAAGGGAGTGGCATCCCACTCCAGTATTCTTGCCTGGAGAATTCCATGGACAGAGGAGCCTGGTGGGCTAAGTCCATGGGGTTGCAAAGAGTTGGACACAACGGAGCAACTAACACTTGACTTTTACTCTCCTCTTTCACCTTCATCAAGAGGCTCTTTAGTTCCTCTTCACTTTCTGCCATAACAGTGGTGTCATCTGCACATCTGAGGTTATTGATAGTTCTCCTGGCAATCTTGATTCCAGCTTGTTCTAATAGTATGATATATAAAATTAATAAAGTCTGACATCTGTATAGTCCTGCAAAGAAGAAAAATCCTACTTGGTCTGGACAGTATGCTATTTTTAAATAACAGTGAAATTTTCACTATTCTGCTTAGGATTTTTGAATTTCAAGTTACAGGTAAATGAGAAAGAGTATGCACACAAGAGGGCATTTAATTTTGCATTACCTTGGTTAGGTCTCAGGATCAAGGCTGTACTGATTGATTTGGTAGAATAACCTGCAGTACTTTTCCTTATAGCCTTAGAAGTTATTTTTATCTAGAACATTTTACCCATGATTATTAATTTACCTCATCTAAAAGCAATAATCATTTACATTATCACAAAATTGTTTGTTTTATTGGATTTTTGCGATACTTGCCATCAAATTTGTTATCAATTACTTTTATGATTTTTAAAGCTTTTATGTATTTTTGTCAACTATTTCTTTATATTTTTCTAACCTATGCCAATATACTTCTATCTCTATTATTTCCTTTTCCCAATAGTTGGTTTCTTCTTTCATTGTTTTTCTCACTTTTGCTGCATGAATAGTTGTGCTTAATCTCTATCTTTAAAAAAATCATTTGAGACCATGAATTTATCTCAATCCTATCCCTACACAGATTTTCTAGTCATTATTTTGCTAGAATTTTACTCATGTGAATCTTACTAATTATCTAATTTTTCATTTTCTTTCTCAATCTAATTTTTAAAAGTTCAATAATTCAAATATTTCTAATATGAAACTATAATATCTAAAATTTAACAAGAACAATAAAATATAAAATTTTTGAAAAGATTGATTACCTAATGGATCATCCTTCCAATCAGACTTGTATTCTGGAAACTGGTTGGCCATTTTCCCCCCAACAGCCACTTAGTTATACTGTGGTAGTCGCTCAGTTGTGTCTGACTCTTTGTGACCCATGGACCGTAGCCCACCAGGCCCCTCTGTCCATGGGATTCTCTAAGCAAGAATACTGGAGTAGGTTGCCATTTCCTTCTCCAAATTAGTGATGCTAAGTCCTACCAATTTTTTCCAGCTTTGTTGAGATATAACTGACACCTACCATCATATAACCTTAAGGTGTACAATGGGATGATATGTGTATATATTGTAAAATGATTACCATAATAAATACTGATTCTTTCTCCAGTATGCCTCTTATACGCTTACCTCTCCTTTCATCTCCTTTCTTACATCAGGCTAGCCTTACTGTCCCTCAGCACAGCCATAGTTTCATAGCCAGACTCCCTGAATCTATTTCAGCCCTGCTGTTGACCTATATGCTGTAAATTCAGTTTCTAAACAACTTAAATTCATGTGTTCAAGAATCTACAAGAACTGCTTTATTAGTCATCATGTAAATCTAAACTGTTCATCTTACCTTTTGAGAAGGTCCCTTCATCAATACTTTGGCCCATCCTAATCCTGTAGGCATGCCACACCCGCTACCCCCCCACACACCTGCAGACAAGTTTTGTACCAGAGCAGAGCTGTTTCTCAGGATTCCTTCAGGCTTCTGTAGAAGGAAAAAGGCCTTCATATTTTCTTCAAACTGGCATGCCTTTCTAATCTACTTATACTGGCTTCACATAGACAGTCATATTTTCAGTTTACCAGAACAAGCAGTTCTCAAAGAGTAAAAAATCATTTACATTTAGTGAAGGCAAAATACTATTTAAGTGCTTACTTGGCATTCTTCTGGTCTTCCAAGGTAGAGGTGTCAACACATAGCCGTCTTTGTAAGCAATGATGGTTAAGCTGAGTCCTAACTTGTAGGGCACTCTTATCAACACTGCTCCATTGTTTCTAGTTACTGTGGAATTTGTCTTTGTGTAGTTTACAAACACTTCTACAACTGCTTGACTCAGGTACTGACGACTGATGATGTCATTCACCTGGACTTTCAGCATAAATACAGACACTAGAAAAGACAGAAAATCACAGCATATTAAATCCTAGAAAGCATGTCACTATACTGTAAAATGTCATTTAAAACAGCTGAACAAAACTGTTGAAAAACTTAGAAGATACATACATATGGATGGGTAGAAAGATGTTAAATATTCCAATAAATTTATTCTTCCTAAAACTGAATAAATTGAATATTATTAATAAGGTATAGTATTATCATTATTTTCTCTGCCAATTAAAAGGAAAAGAAGGGAGAATAGTGAATAATGGAAAGTGAGAATAGTAAATAATGCAAAGACAGCTTCTGGCTGTAGGAAAATTTTTACTTTATATGACTAATTTCTAATATTATCAAGTTACACAGATTTAATACTAATAAAATACAGTCAAAGGTCCTACAATAAAATGCTATTCACCAAACCCATTAGTGCATGGATAGCTCTTTTATTTTGCTCTGTTGTCTGGAAAGCAGAGGATGTGTTTTAGTTGCAAATTACAAAATATCAAAACAAAATCTCAGATGGACCTAGAGAATATAATGCTTAGTGATATAAGTCAGAGAAAGATAAATACTACGATGTCACTTATACATAAAATC
The DNA here is from genome assembly GCF_054371585.1 of Giraffa tippelskirchi. Classification (NCBI taxonomy): domain Eukaryota; kingdom Metazoa; phylum Chordata; class Mammalia; order Artiodactyla; family Giraffidae; genus Giraffa; species Giraffa tippelskirchi. The sequence goes on from NC_137277.1 coordinate 72,442,575, forward strand.
TAAAAAATAATACAAATGAATGTATACCCAAAACAAGCAAACTCACAGACACAGAAAATAAACTTAAGATAACAAAAGGCGAGAGGGAAGCTGGGGGTACAAATTAGAGGTATGGGATTAACAAACTACTATTTATAAAATAGATAAGCAACAAGAATGTATTGTATTGCACAAGGAATTATAGCCATTATCTTGTAATAACCTATAATGGAACATAATCTACAAAAATACTGAATCACTATGCTGTATTGCTGAAACTAATACTGTAGATGAACTATGTGTGTGTGCTAAGTTGCTTCAGTCATGTCCAACTCTTTGTGACCCCATGGACTGTAGCCCATCAGGCTCCTCTGTCCATAGGATTCTCCAGGCAAGAATACTGGAGTGAGTTGCCATGCCCTCCTCCAGGAGGTCTTCCTGACCCAAGGATCTAACCCGCATCTCTTAAGTCTCCTGCACTGGCAGGTACGTTTACCACTAGCTCCATCTTTAGTTAAAAAAATTTTTACTAAAATATAAAAAATATCAATTAAATATATAGATGATAAAGTCAAGAAAAAAGAACTAAGGCTGGCTTCTACTTAAAACCTCCAGCCTTACAGATTTTGACAATGTGTTCATGGATTTACCATTGATAATATCTGGCTACAGAAGAACTTTTACCACCATGGAAATGCCTTTGCAAAGCCAGCATCACAACACCTTTGCTAAAAATGTTTTTCTTCTCTTCCACTATAAATGGGCTCTGTAGTCAGTCAAGGTCCATCTTTGCCAATCCCTAGACGTGTGACTTTAGGTAAGTTACTCACCTCTCAGTCCATTTGCTCATCTATAAAATCAGGACAGCAGCCACTAATTTGAGCTAATAAAGTAAAATAATGCAAATAATGTGCTCTGTATAGTGTTTAATTGTCAAAAAAATTATAATATTGTTATTTATAACAAAAATTATTACTTCACAACTGGAGACCACTTCATAAACATGAGTACATCACTAAGAAACATCTCATAAGGATTAATTATGCTGCTATGCATTTGTATAAACGTATATTTAAGAATTTTTAGCAAGAACATCATGTCAGGTAAAAAATCTTAGTCAACACTGACTGAATTGCAATATTGCTACAAAACTGTTATCACACCTTATCTATTCTTTGTTAAAATAATCTAGACTTTAAATTGCTTTTGGACAACAACAAAGGCATTTAAATCAAAATAGAATCATCAAAAATAGAATCATTAAATTCTTTTTTTTTCTTATATATCATCAATTAAAAATAAAGAAGTAATCGCACACACATGTTGGTGCCAGACCATGGCTTCAAATTCAAATGGGAAATATAACTCTTGGCAAAATAATAAAAGGTTGTAATAAAAATGGCCTGATGAGCTTATAAACCAAATGTCCTTGTATAGGTCCACCTAGTACAATAAACTATGTGTAGAGGACAAGTAGCTGCTGCTCAATCTAAACTAAATACCCCAGCCACCTGCCCCTAAACCCCTAGACAAAATTTACTGAGCCACTGGCATAAAGCATGTAACTAATGCAAACTCCAGGAGACAAACTCCAGGAGACAGCGGAGGATAGAGGAGCCTGGTAGGCTAGAGTCCATGGGTTCACAAAGAGTCGGACACAACTTAGTGACTGAACAACAACAAAAACGAAGGCCAGACAGTCTGTCAGGCCCTTGAAATGTTGATTAAAGATACACAGAGGCTAACAGTTTCTGGAGTTGGATCATCTCTGGGAGTCTATAAGCTCCCACCCTCTGTGCTTCCCTCTCCTTCCAGAAGATGGGTTGTGCAGCCCCTCCTGATGATATGTGATCTATATCAAACTCCCCTGAATCTTGTAGCATGAGCTGGGTTCTGTTGCTTGTTTCCAAAGCAAGTACCTTAAATAGCATAAGACACAACTGTAAGTACAGAATATTTTATTCCTCAGATGGTAAAGAATCTGCCTGTAATGCAAGAGACCTGGGTTCAATCCCTGGGTCGGGAAGATCCTCAGGAAAAGGGAATGGCTACCCACTCAAATATTCTTACCTGGAGAATTCCAGGGACAGAGGAGCCTGGTGGGCTACAGTCCATGGGGTCACAAAGAGTCAGACACAACTGAACAACTAACACTTTCACTTTTTTCACTTTTCATCCTATCTTTCATAAGAGAAGGAGGAGAAGGGAAGGATAATGTACCAAAAACAGATAAACCATATAAGAGGAATACTGCACACTACTAGAAGATAAGGAAACTAATAATTTTAAAAGCTTTTAAGATTTGGTGATGGGCCTTATCAAACCAAATGTTTGAACTACATTTGTAGTTCAACGGTTACAACGTTCCTTCAACAGCATTTTCAGGAATGGGACTCAATATGCAATGTTTATTAATTTGTTTGCTCCAAAGATTAATTTCAGAAATTCTCAGAGCCTTTGGATTTGTAAACAAAGTCCAAGTGTAGTAAGATTCTAAACTAAATTAATTAAAAACTCTGCATATTCCATCTGTTCCATCTTTGTAAAAGTACAGTTGCCAAAATAAGACACCCAAAACCTCCTGCCATTCTGAAACTGGGTTTGATTCACAAAATGTCTTCCAATCCAGAATGGATGATTTTATTCTTTTCACGTGTACTAATAATGTTCAGTTAGTAGTGAAGTGGCAAACCACTTCAGTATTCTTGGCCTTGAGAACTCCATGAACAGTATGAAAAGGCAAAAAGATTGGACATTGAAAGATGAACTCCCCAGGTCGGTAGGTGCCCAATATGCTGCTGGAGAACAGTGGAGAAAAAACTAGAGGAAGAATGAAGGGATACAGCCAAAGCAAAACAACACCCAATTGTGAATGGAACTGGTGATAGAAGCAAGACTCAATGCTATAAAGAGCAATATTGCATAGGAACCTGGAATGTTAGCTCCATGAATCAGGGCAAATTGGAAGTGGTCAAACAGGAGATGACAAGAGTGAACGTCGACATTCTAGGAATCAGTGAACTAAGATGGACTGGAATGGGTTAATTTAACTCAGATGACCATTATATCTACTACTGCAGGCAGGAATCCCTTAGAAGAAATGGAGTAGCCATCATATTCAACAAAAGAGTCCGAAATGCAGTACTTGGATGCAATCTCAAAATTGACAGAATGATCTCTGTTCGTTTTCAAGGCAAACCATTCAATATCACAGTAATTCAAGTCTATGCCCCGACCAGTAACGACAAAGAAGCTGAAGTTGAACAGTTCTATGAAGACTTAGAAGACCTTCTAGAACTAACACCCAAAAAAACGATGTCCTTTTCATTACAGGGGACTGGATGCAAAAGCAGGAAGTCAAGAAACACCTGGTGTAACAGGCAAATTTGGCCTTGGAGTACAGAATGAAGCAGGGCAAAGGCTAATAGAGTTCTGTCAAGAGAATGCACTGGTCATAGCAAACACCCTCTTCCAAAAACTCAAGAGAAGACTCTACACATGGACATCACCAGATGGTCAACACCGAAATCAGATTAATTATGTTCTTTGCAGTCAAAGATGGAGAAGCTCTATACAGTCAGCAAAAACAAGACCGGGAGCAGACTGTGGCTCACATCATGAACTCCTTATTGCCAAATTCAAAATTGAAGAAAGTGGAGAAAACCACTAGACTATTCAGGTATGACCTAAATCAAATCCCTTATGACTATACAGTAGAAGTGAGAAATAGATTTAAAGGACTAGATCTGATAGACAGAATACCTGATGAACTATGGATGGAGGTTCGTGACATTGCACAGGAGACAGGAATCAAGACCATCCCCATGGAAAAGAAATGCAAAAAAGAAAAATGGCTGTCTGAGGAGGCCTTACATATAGCTGTGAAAAGACAGGAAGCGAAAAGCAAAGGAGAAAAGGAAAGATACACCCATTTGAATGCAGAGTTCCAAAGAATAGCAAGGAGAGATAAGAAAGCCTTCCTCAGCAATAATTGCAAAGAAACAGAGGAAAACAATAGAATGGGAAAGATTAGAGATCTCCTCAAGAAAATTACAGATACCAAGGGAACATTTCATGCAAAGATGGGCTCAATAAAGGACAGAAATGGTAGGGACCTAACAGAAGCAGAAGATATAAAGAAGAGGTGGCAAGAATACACAGAAGAATTGTACAAAAAAGTTCTTGACGACCCAGACAATCATGATGGTGTGATCACTCACCTAGAGCCAGACATCTTGGAATGTGAAGTGAAGAGGGCCTTAGGAAGCATCACTATGAACAAAGCTAGTGGAGGTGATGGAATTCCAGTTGAGCTATTTCAAATTCTCAAAGGTGATGCTGTGAAAGTGCTGCACTCAATATGCCAGCAAATATGGAAAACTCAGCAGTGGCCAGAGGACTGGAAAAGGTCAGTTTTCATTCCAATCCCAAAGAAAGGCAATGCCAAAGAATGCTCAAACTACTGCACAATTGCACTCATCTCACACGCTAATAAAGTAATGCTTAAAATTCTCCAAGCCAGGCTTCAGCAATATGTGAACCGTGAGCTCCCAGATGTTCAAGCTGGTTTTAGAAAGGCAGAGGAACCAGAGATCAAATTGCCAACATCCGATGGATCATCGAAAAAGCAAGAGAGTACCAGAAAAACATCTATTTCTGCTTTATTGACTATTCCAAAGCCTTTGACTGTGTGGATCACAATAAACTGTGGAAAATCCTGAAAGAGATGGGAATACCAGACCACCTGACCTGCCTCTTGAGAAACCTGTATGCAGGTCAGGAAGCAACAGTTAGAACTAGACATGGAACAACAGACTGCTTCCAAATAGGAAAAGGAGTACGTCAAGGCTGTATATTGTCACCCTGCTTATTTAACTTATATGCAGAGTACATCATGAGAAACACTGGGCTGGAGGAAGCACAAGCTGGAATCAAGATAGCCAGAAGAATTATCAATAACCTCAGATATGCAGATGACACCACCCTTATGGCAGAAAGCGAAGAAGAACTAAAGAGCCTCTTGTTGAAAGTGAAAGTGGAGAATGAAAAAGGTGGCTTAAAGCTCAACATTCAGAAAACTAAGATCATGGCATCCAGTCCCATCACTTCATGGCAGATAGATGGGGAAACAGTGGAAACAGTGGCTGACTTTATTTTTCTGGGCTCCAAAATCATTGCAGATGGTGACTGCAGCCATGAAATTAAAAGACGCTTACTCCTTGCAAGGAAAGTTATGACGAACCTAGACAGCATATTGAAAAGGAGAGGCATTACTTTGCCAACAAAGGTCCATATAGTCAAGGCTATGGTTTTTCCATTGGTCATGTATGGATGTGAGAGTTGGACTATAAAGAAAGCTGAGCACAGAACAATTGATGCTTTTGAACTGTGGTGTTGGAGAAGACTCTTGAGAGTCCCTTGGACAGCAAGGAGATCCAACCAGTCCATCCTAAAGGAGATCAGTCCTGGGTGTTCATTGGAAGGACTGATGTTGAAGCTGAAACTCCAATACTTTGGCCACCTGATGCGAAGAGCTGACTCACTGGAAAAGACCCTGATGCTGGGAAAGATTGAGGGCAGGAGAAGGGGACGACAGTGGATGAGATGGCTGGATGGCATCAACTCGAAGGACATGGGTTTGGGTGGACTCAGGGAGTTGGTAATGGACAGGGAGGCCTGATGTGCTGCGGTTCATGGGGTCACAAAGAGTCGGACACGATTGAGCAACTGAACTGAACTGAACTGAATAATGTTAATATAATAAATCTGATGAGAAAATGAGTATCAAATTCAGAAAAAAAACAACTTTCAAAGGTCAAATTTTCACTATCAAAATCAAAGCCTCTCTGTCTGAGGAGATCTCCTACATCTATACCTTAGGTTGCCTGACAGACTTAGGATATAATGTAGACCTGACCAAAACTGTCCTTTCTAGCTCAAATGGGAAAAAAGTAGTATTTGTGTAATACACACACACACACACACACACACACACACACACACACACACACCTCTTCCCCCAGGCCCAGTACTAGAAACTTTACATATGTTGTCCAATTTCATCCTAATACAAACCTGCAAGACTTCCCCCGTTTTAAGGCAAGAAAATTGAGGCAAATATTGAGCAGCTAATAGAGCACAGGCAGGATTAACAGGTTCATTTTACTCCAAGTTCCATGTGTTTTACTGTACTTTCTCTCTCACCAAAAAGCCTTAGGAATTTGGTTTCCACCATATTTACTAGTTTCTGCTTTCAGAGTCCCTTGGACAGCAAAGAGATCAAACCAGTCAATCCTAAAGGATATCAACCCTGAATACTCACTGGAAGGACTGATGCACAAACTAAAGCTTCAATATTTTGGCCACCTGATGGGAAGAGCTGACTCACTGGAAAAGACATTGATGCTCTCTGAGAAAGACTGAGGCAGAAAGTTGAACAGGGTGACAGAGGATGAGATGGTTGGATTGCATCACTGATTCAATAGACATAAACTTGGGCAAACTCTGGGAGATGGTGAGGCACGGGGAGGCCTGGAGTGCTCTAGTGCATGGGGTTGCAAAGAGTCGGACATGACTTGGCAACTGAACAACAACAAAATATTCACTAGCTTATTTCCTCCCAACCAGAGAAGGAAGTCCTCATTTGCTGACTCTCTGAGCTGCCTACCCCCTCCTTCAGCTTGGTTTTTCTGGCCCCAGCATAAGCAGCAGCAAAAAACAGCATTAAAAAAAAATACAACCTAAAAACAAAATCTTGACTGAAAGCCTAGTTATAGAAATTAAGGAGGCACAAACAACTCTTTTTCCTCCAAATAAAAAGTTATAAGGAATTATCTGCCATGACTTAAAAAACAGGATGCTTCTGACTTCTGTGATGTCAATAGTTTGATCAGGCAAATGGCACTGGCAGCCAGAAGTAATATATAGCCATAATAATCCCCCTCACTAGCTTTCTTCTCCAACAAAAATACTTTGGCATTTAGATCGGGCAGATTGTGTGGTTAAATATATGATTTTCCACCAGAGGTGCTTTTGTCTCCATAATCTACCTACTGTTCTCCATTGTATTTTTCAGCTCTCCATGCCCATATTATTTTCTCTGTCACTTAATTATAATCATTATGTCTTGCCCACACAATCTTCTTTTCAATATGTCAGCATTGGTTTAAAAATGGTTCAATATCAAATGATTTCAACTGCACCCTAGAAAACATATAATCTAAACACTGAAAGAAACAAATGAAAATAAAATATACATCCATGAGCAAGACCCTGAGGTTGCTGGCAAAGATTTAACCATTTAGCACATGATTAGAAGCATTAAGTAGTGAGAATCATTAAAATTCAAAAGACTGCTAAATAGGTATAAAGAAATGTTCTTGAAAAAGCCTATTAGAATCAACACCGTATTATGGTTTTGCTATAGGGTATAGACAGGTAAAACTCAAAATCCAGAAAAGGCTGAAACAAAAGGTACTGCTAGCCATTTATCTGGCAACATCTGGAGTAGGGTGGGCTGAGAAATTACAACCCCACTTCTTTCCAAGAGAATCTGACATCTTATTATGTTGTTACTATTATGTAGGTTACAAATGTATGTATGGAGAAACTTTATTTTCAGATTTCTCCAGTACAAAAACTAGCTTACTTCTTTTCAACTATGTATAAAGCATCTAAAATAATTTCATTTAATATATAATTTTCTTCTCTCTAGGGATATAATGCTAAAAATACACTAGGTATATAAAGTTTTTGTAAACAGATCACAGATGAAATTTAATATTTTAACAATGAAGACTTCTAAACTTTGAGGTTTATGCATTCTAGATGAGAACTATTAAAGATGAAAAACACAAAATATAGTGAAATAACTTGTTTGGAACAATTAGAAATGTTTACCTACATTCATTCAGTTAACAAATGTTTACTGATTGTCTGCTTTTGGCCAGATCTGCACCAGGAGATAATAGGGCTGCAAACATTAATAAGGTACAGCCTTACCTTGAGGAAGATTCTGAGGAACAACATGAGAAATAGTACTGCAGAATTATCTGATATTACCTTAGAGGAAGTTTTAAAACGGAAATGTTGAACCAGAGACAAGAGAAGAACTGTCTATAGTACCTAATACAATCTTCTATGAAATTATGTAGAATTTTAGAATCAACATGTGTAACTATTCCTGTAAGTATCAATCTCAAAGACAGAGGCTTGTACTCCCATGTTCAATGCAGCATTATTCCCAATAGCCAAGACAAGGAAAAAATATAAATGTCCATCAGCAGATGAATAAAGGAAATTGGTATATACATACAATGGAATATTCTTCAGTCTTAAAAAATAAAAAAAGAAATCTTGCCATTTGCAACAAGATGGACAGAGCTAGAAGACATTATGTTAAGTGAAATAAGCCAGACACACAAAGATAATAATGTATGCTCTCATTTATACGTGGAATCCAAAAGAGTCAACTCAATTGACATGAATTTGAGCAAACTCCGGGAGATAGTGAAGGCCGGGGAAGCCTTGCAGGGTGGTCCATGGGTCCCAAAGAGCTGGACATGACTTAGTGTCTGAACAATAACACAAAACAGTCAAAGATTAGATTGGAGTTTCCAGGGGCAGAGAAGAGGGAGATATGGGGGTAACAGGGTGTGAAGCTTCAGTTACACAAGATAAATAAGTACTAGAGATTTAGTGTACAACAGTGCCTACTGCCAACAACACTGCATATTTATTACTTCCTCAGAGGACTGATCTTACTTTCAGTGTTCTTACCACAAGATAATAATAATAGGAGCAGAAAGAAACTTTGGCAGGTGATGCATATGTCTATGGCTTTGATGGTGGGGATGGTTTCACGGGTGTACATTTATCCCCGAACTCATTAATTTATATACATGACATATCTACAGCCTTTACATGTCAATTGTGCTCAATAAAATGGTTTTTAAAGAATAAGTATCAAAAAATGTGGATCTTATATCTACTTTGGAATTAAGTTCACATTATCAGTTTTTGAACAGAGAAGAATGTGGACATTTTGAGTTCAGATCTCCAAAGCGCCCACTCATTCATTCTCTTCCATTTTCCAAGCTCTGATTTTTTGGTCCATTCCAGTGGACACTTTATGGTGAGAAGCCCAAACATCCTATGTCTCAAACTTTACTGGGGGGCATTCAAAGGCCTAGTTTGTTCTCCACCCACTATTTTTATACAAATATTATTCAGAGAAATCTCAGTATTGAGCTAGCTATACAGATATCTAAAGGATGTAAACAGAAAACATCTGGCTCCATACTTAAATGTCAAGGTATTTAAAGTCTTTAGTAGAGACATAATCATGGTTTTACTAAAGAGAGTACAATTAATTCCCACGTCTTTAGCTTAGCATTCAAAAGCTGACATCTGGCCACCACCTCACTAGAGAAGGAAATGGCAATCCACTCCAGTATTCTTGCCTGGAAAATCCCCTTGGATGGGGAGCCTGGTGGGTTACAGTACAAAGGGTCACAAAGAGTTGCACACAACTGACTACTAGCCCCCAACTAAAATAAATTAAAAAAAAAAAAATTAAAAAAAAAAACATAAAAAGAGTCAGAAGGAAAAAGGAGAGAGAGAATTGAGCAGAAAAGAATATTTTTCAGGAATAAAAGCTGAAAATCCCCCTCAAAAAAAAAAAAATAAAATAAAGTGAAGTGAAGTAAAGTCACTCAGTCATGTCCGACTCTTTGTGATCCCATGGACTGTAGCCTGCCAGGCTCCTCCATCCATGGGATTTTCCAGGCAAGAATATTGGAGTGGGTTGCCATTTCCTTCTCCAGGGGATCTTCCCAACCCAAGGATTGAACCCGGGTCTCCCGCATTGTAGGTAGATGCTTTTACTGTCTGAGCCATACTAAGCACAGCACATTTATTTCCCACTAACCACTGTTTTATCATGGATTAGCAGATGATAGCCCATGGGCAAACTCAGACCTGCAGCCCATTTTTGTAAATAAAGTTTTGTTGGAACACTGCCAGTGTATTCATTTATGGATTCCCTATGGTTGCTTCTGCTTTGCTTCTGCAAAGGCCACATGGTCTGCAAAGAAATTATTTACTCTGTAGCACTTTACAGAAAACATCTGCAGAACTCTGCTCTATCAGTTCAGTTCAGTTGCTCAGCTGTGTCTGACTCTTTGTGACCCCATGGACTGCCGCACACCAGGCTTCCCTGTCTATCACCAACTTCCGGAGCTTGCTCAAACTTAGGTCCATCAAGTCAGTGATGCCATCCAACCATCTCATCCTCTGTCATCCCCTTCTCCTCCTGCCGTCAACCCTTCCCAGCATCAGGGTCTTTTCCAATGACCATGACATAAATGGGTCACTAGTCACTATCCCAGACCAACTCACTCTACTGCTACATCCTTCCTTTCTTCTATCTGAAAAAAAATCTTAATCTCTACCCATCAAAAACCCTAACCTATCCTTCAAAGTTTAGGACAAACAACCCTCTTCATAGATTTGCGCTGGGATAAATTTGCACTTATGCCAGTTAGATGGGCTCTCCTCTCCTGTACTGACTCATCTAATGGCACATGATACATTGTGGTGTATGTTTTTACTCTCTGTGTATTGATCTTCTCTGTGAGAACAAGCTTCTTGACAGTCAATGCTGTTTCAAACTCAACCTTGGGTTTTGCCAGGGTTTACTAAGGGTTGTTAGCTTGTAGCTTCTAGGTGAATGGAACAGGGAGAGGAAGGAAGAGTGGAAAGATGAGAAAAGTGGGAAAATGAAAAGAAATGAAGAAGAAAAGAAAAAGGAAGATCGAGACAATCAGAAGTGACCAAGCATCAGGGTAAAGAATGATAATTGTTGGATATCCACAGAGGTCACTGGAAAGCCAGCTTTCCAGTCCTAGGATTGGTGAAATTTTGAGCTTGATCCGATAGTTGCTGGTGACAAATATTTCACATTATTACAATAATCACAAAAACAAATATTAAGAGTCCCTTCTTTTTGGAAATGAATGTTTCCTTCTTATAAGAAAATTTAACTTGGAAATTTTTACTAAAAAACCCATAAGTAACAAAATTTGCTAAATAAATATAATGCAACTAGATTAAATCTAATTTACTTTCACTATTACAAAATAATACCAACAAAGTAGGTTTACAATTCTTTCTCCTAGGGTGCCAGCCCAATCTCCCTACTTAATTGGAAGGAAGACTGACAGTTCAGGAAAGAACAAGGACAACCAAGGAGTTTATAAAAGAAAAGACCATATTATTCCACATTCTATAAAACAGAATGGAAAGGGCTTCAACAGTCTAATCTTTACAGCATTTCAAACATGGACACACAGCCTCCTTCTTTTAAAGGAACAAAAGGGAGCTGAATTAAAGAAAGAGTTCAACAAATTAGAAAAGCCTTCTTTTCATTGCTTAAGCACCATATTGGATCCAAAATTCTTATAGTCTTTGGAGTTTAAGAGAAAAAAATCTGTGCCTGTTTGAAGCAAAAACAAATTTACTGCACTAATACTTATTACAGAGAAAATGTCAAATCGAAGAAGAAATTATGGACATGGAATGTCCATATGATCTCCAAAGGTGAAAAATGGTATGAAGCAAGTAAAATGCACATTTTCTTCATTAGGACCCAAAACTTGAGTGTGATTTGCCAAAACTAATGAGATGAATAACATAAAAGAGTCCTTATAACTTAAGAACAAGCACATTGCAGACGACTCAATAGGGAACAAGCGAGAAAGTGAGCCGTTTGTAGCTGGACTCAGTTCCTTCTTGCCTACCCAAAGGGCCCTTTCCCTCAGTGGAAATAATTCAGTCTGATAAATAAACAAATCAAACTCCTAAAACATATTGTCCAAGCTCACTCCACAGGCATTTCTCACTCTATTTTTCTCTGCAATTTTTCATCCTGCTGCAGAATCACAATTATTCATTCACTCACACATTCACCCAACATGCATGAATTGGGTACACTATGTATGAAGGCACTAAGTATGGAGTGACAGAAGAACCAATAGCCCAGTGGCATCACAGATGAAAAGACTGAAAGAAAAAAAAGGTGAGATTTATTTTCCTGTGAAAAATCAGCAAAAAAAAGTTAAGGACCGAGGAAAGAAAAAATGAGGTTAAAAAGAATATGTTAAGTCTCTGCCAAAAACAGAAACAACTGAGCTAAGAAAACCTGAGAAGCAGATATTCCTCCTTAAAGAAAGATAGGAATGTAGTGACCCACCCCACAAACATGCACTGAGCAACATCACCCCTTTCCCTCAAGAAGATCCTTGCCTGAAGATGTGCCCCCGAGTCTCTGAGCTTCATCCTCCCCACTCCACCCTCACTCCTCTGATCCACTTGGGCCCCAGCACTTTCTTGAGCCAGACAAGTTCCCACCTCTCGGTCTTTGCACAGGCTGTCCCTTCTGCCTAGAATTCTCTCCCTACCTCCCACCATACCCCCATAAATGAACAGCTTACTCTCTCAACCTCCTTAAAGTCTTTGTCAAAATGACACTTCTCCTGACTCCATACCCTCCCAGTCCTTCTTACTCTATGTTTCAGAAGTCCCAAGACCACTTCCAGTTCAGTGACTTATCAGAAGGACTCACACCACTTAATAGGAAGTCATACTCAAAACGAAGATTTGTAACAGCCAAGGATAAAAAGTAAAAACAACAGGAAAAGTAAACGCAGCAGCCAAGCCCAGAGAGGTCAGGCATGGGCTTTCAAGTCCTTCTCCTGCTCAGTTTAGACAAGACACAATTCTTCTCTAGCTGTAACTGTAGGCACACATGCAATCTGTCTGCAGTGGGCTTCCCTGCATGGAATCTTAGGGTCAGAGCTTGCCATGGGGACACTGGTCATGTAGCCACATTCCTGTTACGTAACTAGCCATGGATGCTGAAACACAGAACCCGAGCAAAGATACCAGGTGTACCCTGTAAACCTGCTAAATAATCCTGAGAAGTCTTGACAAGCTGGAATAGTATACCCCATTACTCTGTGCATAAAAACATCATCATTCATTAGTAACAGAAGGAATATTCCAAGAGCCTAGTCTCATGAGCTGGCCAAGGAACAACCATGGCTCCAGGCTCTGCTGGAGATATGCAAGGATTGAGCAACTACACCTGTCACTTTTCTTACATCCTATTTTTCCATACTACCATCTATACACAGTGTTTAATTTACTCATAATGTTCATTTTCTGTTTCCCCTATTAGCTCTATGAGATATTGAGATTTTTCATTGTATTTATTACTGTATCCTAAACTATCAATCCTTATTTTTGAATTAATGATCAAATTAATGAATGAATTCCTTACTCTGAAATCATGAAGTGAGACTGCAATCTCAGAACCACTTCGGCAAGTGTACTGTGCTTAGTCACTCAGTTGTGTACAACTCTACAACCCCATGGACTACAGCCCGCCAGGCTCCTCTGTTCATGGGGATTCTCCAGCTAAGAATACTGGAGTGGGTTACCATGCCCTCCTCTACAGGATCTTCCCAACCCAGGGATTGAACCCAGGTCTCCCGCATTGCAGGCAGATTCTTTACCATCTGAGCCACCAGGGAAGCAATAACTGCAAGGGAGGATGCAAACATGTGAAATGAGGTAGATAAGCCTTGCGGTGGCATATGGGACAAGGAGATAATGTGTAAGCAACCACTTCTGTGCGTAGAATATTTGTAAGTTATATACTTTAAGCAAAGTACAGATTCTCTGATTCCTTACCAGTTCTTCCTTCAATAATTTCTTCAACAGATGTGTTCATTCTTGTGACATTGAGAAAGAACTTTTAAAAACAAGATTAGGGCAACCATTGTGGCTTTTCCTTAGAAAAGCAATTAAATGAAGATTAAGTTCTACCAATTATTACCCAATTCTAAATAATTAATTGGAAAAAATCTCTTTAGCATATCATCAAGGAACCAAAACTGAAGTTGGCAATAAAAATGGAAACAAGTAATATGAGTGAAAACAAGAGACTGCTATAAGGGGGGAAAAACCCTATCTGAGAAAATAATTAAAGAATTTTAAATTAAAAAGTTGTTACAAAATCTATTTCACACAGATTTAGGTTTCCTAATAAATTGCTATTTAACAGGAACAATCCATTAGGAATTGGTTGAGTAGTAAATGTTTTTCCCCTAGGTATTTCAAATGTATTAATGATGGTATATAGAAGAGAAGACCTGTAGAGAACCAGCAATCACTGAATGCTCCCTCCCATGAATGTAACAATGGAAATCAGGTTAGATGTGTTAGCTGGGGTGCAATACCTGCTTGGGGAAGAATTAAGTATGAACTACTTGAACACAGGGTACTCTAGCCTCCTTTGAAACTTAATGAGTCAATGTCATTCAGTTCAGTTCAGTTGCTCAGTTGTGTCCGACTCTTCGCAACCCCATGGACTGCAGCATCCCAGGCTTCCCTGTCCATCACCAACTCCCAGAGCTTACTCAAATTCATGTGCATGGAGTCAGTGATGCATCCAACCATCTCATCCTCTGTCGTCCCTTTCTCCTGCCTTCAATCTCTCCCAACATCAGGGTCTTTTCCAATGAGTCGGCTTTTCGCATCAGGTAGCCAAAGTATTGGAGTTTCAGCTTCAGCATCAGTCCTTCCAATGGCTATTCAGGACTGATTTCCTTTGGATTGACTGGTTGGATCTCCTTGCAATCCAAGGGACTCTCAAGAGACTTCTCCAACACCACAGTTCAAAAGCATCAATTCTTTGGCACTCAACCTTCTTTATTGTCCAGCTCTCACATCCATACATGACTACTGGAAAAACCATAGCTTTGACTAAGCATTCCTAATTTAGTATAATTGATGGATGAAGTCTGGAAAGGACTATGTCATCCAGGCGAAAAGCAGAATTAAGCAAATGCTATTTATACAATTAATATCCTGAAAAGGATTTAGTTTACTAACCTGTCTTCCCTAAATGATCTCCCCAAAATATTCCCCATCACGCCTCCAGAAAGGATTTAACACTCCAAGAACAAACAACTGTAAAGTGTGATCACTATTTTGAGCTGCACAACTCTAACCCAGGGGACCTGGTACAAGACAGAATTCATCCCTGGAGCCCACATTAGCACATTTCTCCATAATGTGCTAGGGTCACAGTCCATACCAACTGGAATGGCCAGCAGCTTACACCGCTTGCCTAGTGAATAGCCCAGCCCTGGCCGAAGACCGCCACCTCCAAGCCCCACGCTACAAAACAACTTCCTACTCTTTTTTTTGGAGCAGGGTGGTTTTCTTTACCACTGTTTGTGAAATGCGTTCCAATTTCAAAAACATGAAAGAATACTATAAAGTACTTATTAGTGCAGTGCCTTGAATCCAGTGAAGTGCTTTTTTTTTTTTCTAAGTAACCATTTTTAGTGGTCCCACATCTCAATGATACAAATAAAGACTATGATTAGTCTTCTCTGTTAGAATGTATGCACAGGCTCAGCAACTGGATATCGAAAGCTAACAAAACAATCAACAAACCCTTAATAGACAAATCCTCTGTCATGCCCAAAACAGAAAAATATCAAAGCCAGAGATTTGGGGCCACAGTTCCTAAACTATGTTTGAAGCCACCAAAGGTTATACAACAAACTTACAGGGGTGCCAGAAGATATTTTAAACTTTCATGAAAGCAAACCAACTCCAGCGAGTTCATAATTCAACATTCTATACTCAAAGCAGTGACATGAGATCTTTGTGTAGCTGAATATTCAGTGATTGTTCTGCTAAAAAGTAAACACTGCACGAACACCAATGCTGAACAGGAAATAAGGATGGCAGTATTTAGTTTCACTCCAAGGTCTGAGAAGTTGTGCAGTGTCTAACAGACAAATACATCCCACTAAGTAAAGAGCAAATATGTACTATTTTTTTTCAAATGACTACTAATTTGTTAGAAGTTGCTGGGTGGCCACAAGAAAAATTACTGAGCTACTAAAGCGAGTGTGAACCAAGAAAGTTTCAGAGTCTGGGTCTGAGCAGTCATTTTATGCTACACACTTTTATTAAGCATCTACTATATGCATGATCTGTACTAGTCACTGTGAGAGACACAAAGAAATTGTGTGCTATGTCGCTTCAGTCGTGTCCTACTCAATGGATTCCACGGACTGTAGCCCACCAGACTCCTCTGTCCATGGGATTTTCCAGGCAAGAATACTGGAGTGGGTGACCATTTCCTTCTCCCGGGGATGTTCCTGACCCAGGGGTCGAAGCTGCAGAGCCTCCTGCATCACAAGCAATTCTTCATGACAGAGTCAAATAAAAAGAGTAATAGTACCAAAAAAGCACACACAAGATATGTAATAGTTAAGAGAATTGTATGATTAAATTATTCTGGTTAACAGCATTAGACAAGAAATGAGTCACATGTAACTCATAGCGTCTTTCTAAAAGTGCCAGTTCACTTTGTGTTAGTAAGATCATTTCAGGAAACAACTGTTCTTTGGAGGAAAAAAACACATTTAGAATTATAAACACAGGTATTTACTCAATTATTTTCTGAATGTGTGATTGACTGAATAAAAAATACACAATATTTTAAATGAAAGTCTTACAAAATCTCAAAATTATCAACTTGCAAATGATGTGTTTACTATTGTTACCTTTCTAGTATGTACAACTCTCTTGGCCTAAGACAGTAGTTCTCAACCCTGTGTAGACATCAAAATTGCCCGGAAACCTTTACTATATTCCCAGGCCCCACCTCACTCCAATTAAGTCAGCATCACTGCAGATGGGATCCAGGGAAATCATGTTTTCAAAAGGTCCCAGATGATTCTAGTGTACGGCCACAGTTGAGAACCACTTACATAAAAAATAGGATATTCCTAGGGGATAGGGATATGACCTAAAGTCATCCTCTTCAATTGTTCAGTTTCTTTTACTATAAAAAAATATAAACTTATCTTTGAAATGAGATTTATTTATTCCAAGGCTTGCACAAGTACCCCAGAGAATCAGAGATGTAGGATACTGACATGACAGAAAGCTAACCTTGGTGGCTTGGTGGTCTACTAATAGTTATTGTTAGCTGTTTTTTTCTTTTTAATCTGATATTTGCTATTTTCTAATCATTTATTTCTGTGTCCTTCTCACATTAAAAACACCTGGTTAACTCAGATACAGCTCCACACAATGTCTTTTAAATGTTCTATATAGATAATTTGGAAAATATGGAAAAATAAAATTTCCTAATCCAATTTCTCAGAAATAACTTGGATTCCATCCAGTACTTTCAAAAGCATACTAAAAGAACAGACTTACAAAATTAAAAGCATATTGTATACATGTATATAATTGTGTAGATGTTTATGTAAGCATGAGGTAAGGTGTGAAAGAAACTGACCAAACTGTTAATACTGACTATATTATTTGGGCCACTGGAAGATACCATTTGACTTGCTATCATGTGATGTGACTTACTACAGTGAGCATGCATTAGAAGTAGGAAGAATAAAAATAAAAAATAAAGAATGTTAAATATTGTGTTTTTTGTTAAGATTATACTGTGAACATGTATCCATGCTATTAAGTATTTTTCAAAATTACCATATTTCATCAGTGAAAAATATTCTATGGGCTGTTTATTCACTTAATACTTCTCTCATTAGTGCATGTTTAGTCATTTCCAACTTCTCACATTTGCAAACAATGTTTTAATTAAAATCCATGTACAAATATCTTCATCTGAATCTTTAATTATTTTGGGGGGAGGAAAAATAATAGACCCAAAGGTATAAACTCTTTACAGCTTCCTTTTTTTAAAAAAAGATTCTTGACATGTAATTATTAAATTGCTTTCCAGAATGTGACACAAATTTGGAAACAGAAGAGTATTCATACTTTATTTTGTTGTCGTCAATATATCAATATGCCTGCTTCTGTTTCCCCAGGGAGTTATCATGAAAAATACTGAAGTTTTGAAATTATTTATTCTACTTTTTTTTTCTACTTTCCTTTTTATTTTAACTTTTATTCATTTCATGTTTTTTGTTTTTTTTTCTTTTCATACCCTCCTGAGAGGCTGAGAAGAGCCTTCTTATGAACAAAATTAAATAAGAAATAGCCTGACAAAGAGCCAACATGTACTGCCTATTTTGTTGTTTGGGGATGGCACTGGTGAACTTATAGACTTAATTCACAGTAAAATGAGGTGGAAAGGACTTAAAACATCTATTTTCCCTTTTTCAGAAGACTCTTCTTGTTCTCGCCTTGTTCTTTCTACATGTAAAGTATGTATAAATAAATAAAAAGAAAATAGAACTTCTTTAAAACTTGCCAGACACATGCTTCAGAGTGGCTTTTTAAAGGGTCTGAAACCTACTGTCAGCATTTCATTTAAGCAGATGAGACCCACCCTGCGGGGAAAGTGGTTAGATTTAAACAGACTGAGTCCCAGCATTTTCTCCAGTGCTCCTGTAACAACTTAGTAAAATGAAGCAACTTCCCTGTAAATAGACAGCTGAAAGGAATAGTGACCAGTAAATAGAAATTCAGGTGTTAGAAGAACGAGTACCTAAACCATGACCACAGAAAGACTACTACAGCCTGAGGGAACGCAGTTTACACGATAGCAGAGAGGCAATATATGGGTATGGAAATTTTAACCAAATGAATCATTCATTAATTTTTCAGTGAAAAAAATAACATGAAATCAAAAGATCTTAAAAGACAAAGCAGTATGAATTTTATATTAAAGAAAGGTCCATAGGTAGCATCATAGTATTTTTAAAAAGTCAGACGAAACTCACTTGAGTAAACATTTATGTTATACTGACCAGGCATCAGGTAAAGTGCCAGGTTCAGCAGAGCACATATCATAATTTGTATTTATTCACCACGATCTCTGTATCAGAAACTATGCTCTTCTAAATTTTTATGTTATTCTATTTAATAGTACCTAGTTTCAGGTCTGAAGTAGTTCAAAATCTAGCAAGAAAGGCATAAAGAAATGATATGAACAAAGTATTACAGGTATGCAAAAAAGGGAAATATGAATTCTAAGTGAGAGAATGTGAGCCATTTTCAAGTAGGAATTAACTGAGGCTGAATTTAAAAGTGGTCTTCCAGTTGTAAGAGCTGACCATAAAGAAAGCAGAACGCCAAAGAATTGATGCCTTGGAATTGTGGTGCTGGAGAAGACTCCTGAGAGTCCCTTGGATAGCAAGGAGATCAAACCAGTCAATCTTAAGGAAAATCAACCCTGAAAACTCACTGGAAGGACTGATGCTGAAGCTGAAGCTCCAGTATTTTTGGTCACTTGATATGAACAGCTGACTCAATGGAAAAGTCCCTGATGCTGGGAAAGATTGAGGGCAGAAGGAGAAGAGAGTGTCAGAGGATGAGATGGCTTGATGGCATCACCAATGCAATGGACATGAACTTGGGTGAACTCCGGGAGATGGTGAGGGACAGGGAGGCCTAGCGTGCTGCAGTCCATGGGGTTGCAAAGAGTTGGACATGAATGGGCGACTGAACAACAAACTTAAAAGAGTAAGATAAATTTTAAAATACAGGCTTGAGGTAAGGACACAGCAAGAAGAAGCACTAGCATGAGAATAGGCACCAAAGTTAGGGGGGAAAAGAAAATAAATGAAGTATTCAGGAAATGACAGTCAGTGGTAGCAAGAAAATTTAAAAGTCCGTGTACAATGGGAGAGGACAGGATTTCATTCCACTGTCTACGTGATGAAAGGTTGAGCAGTGTATAAAAAGAGTTCTCTGGCAGCGGAGGGAAAAAACGGACTATCGTGAGAAATGAATAAATCTATTGAAATAATTTAGCATCAAGTGAAGAAAGTCAAAGGGCAGATGCAGAGCAAAGGAGGACTGGAAGCAAAAACATTTAGGATCTGGCCACTGACAATACTGAGAGTGAGGTAAAGTTAAAATTACGTGAGATTTTTGAACTTCAACAACTAGGAGAACAGAAATAATATTCTTGTTATTTAATATTATTTACTGAGTATCTAATCATTGCTGATGAAAATGGTAGGTAATGATGGTCAGCCGAACAGAACAAGATACTCCCTACTCTGTGGACAGAAAAGTCTAGTGGGAAGACATAGGCAAATCAAAGGCCATTTCAACTGAGAACCAAGCGTGCTTCAAGACGTCAAATGACATGGAACCCAGAACAGTGCCTAATAAAGGTGACAGGTAAGCGGACACTAGAAAGCTCTTTTACCTTAACGAGAAGAAGCTCTCCAGACAGTGATCTAGACAGAAGAGTGAAGCAAAATGCTGAGGCAGTAGAAGGCAGGAGACAGGAATGCCTGCCTAGAGCCCAGAACATAAGGGAGAAGACTGAAGAGCAAGAAGCGTCTGAACAGACGCATCCATTATAGTAGATTCAGCTACCGTCCTTCTGGAAAGAAATGTGAATGAACTTTCATAGGTTGCCCAGCCTAGTGATTCTATGAGATAACTCCATGGAAAAGGTCTGCCCTCTTCATGCCAGTGATACTTTAATCCCTTCAAGAATCTGATAAGTCCATGGTCTCTCTTCATCTCCACCCCACAAAAAAGAAAATGCACAACAATTTTGCATGTAATTTCACTGGGCTCAAACATTCCCATAAACTAGGGTTTCTAAATTGCTGAGGATATCAGCATATTCCCTGCTTCACATTTTTTAAAAACAACATTATTTTAACTATCATTATCTTGATTAATTTCAAAAATGTGTCTTCATTTTATAGATAAACACAGGTCATTTTCCACGAGGCCGATACAGTCTAAGAGCCAAATAGCCACAGTTCCAGTTCCAGCTCTGTCTCTTACTATTTATGTGACTGTGGCAAGTTACATAGCTAACCTGTGCCTGAATTTCATCTATGAAATGAGAATAACAGGACCCAGGTAATAGCTATATATCAAAGTTACTGGAGGATTAATGAAATAATAAACAATGCTTAGAACATCTCCTGGCCCTGAGTATTACTAGTATTTGGTACTATTATTCCATATTTGTAAATATTTCCTTAGCTTCTGAACATAAGTCTCCTCTGATATTTTTGAAGACTCACTCTCACTTTACCAAGATCTTCCTCAGAAAAACGAACACATATTTTATATACATTTCAGTTTGTAGAATTTGGCGTTCCTGGTAGTCTTTTCTTCACTTTAATATTTGTATAAGAAGGCTGTTGGGACTTCCCTGGTGTCCCAGTGGTTCCACCGCAGGGGGCACGGGTTTTATCCCTGGTCAGGGAACTAAGATCTTGCATGCTGAGCAGTGTGGCTAGATAAAGAAAAGAAAAGAAAAAAGGCTGCTAAAAAAAAGGGAGGGGGAGCTGTTTATTTCTTTGAAAATAATTAACTTCAATAAAATATTCTTTTATGGAAAGAAAAACACCAATACAGTATACTAATGCATATATATGGAATTTGAAAGATGGTAACGATAACCCTATATGCAAGACAGAATAAGAGACACAGATGCATAGAACAGTCTTATGGACTCTGAGGGAGAAGGTGAGGGTGGGACGTTCTGGGAGAATAGCATTGAAACATGTATATTATCATATGTGAAACAGAACACCATTCCATGTTCGATGCATGAGACAAATGCTCAGGGCCGGGGCAATGGGATGACCCAGAGGGATGGGATGGGGAGGGAGGTGGGTGGGGGGTCCAGGAAGGGGAACACATGTAAACCCATGGCTGATTCATGTCAATGTATGGCAAAAACTATTACAATATTGTAAAGTAATTAGCCCCCAACTAAAATAAATAAATAAATTTATTTAAAAAAAAAAAAGAAAAAAAAATATTCTTTTATGAAACACAAATTTTTTTGTGTGTATATATATATATATATACATATATATATATGGATACTTAAATTACTAGAAAGTCTTAGAGCAAATCTTGACAAATGATCCACATAGGTGAGTTACCAATTAGAAAGTATTGTTTTTATTATTTCTGTTAGGCAAAGATATTAATCGCACATTGCAGCTTTCATTTAACTGATTTGGAATACTGTATAGAAAAGGAAGTCTAGTTCAAATAAGAAGTTTTATGTATTCAACAAACATTTACTAAGCAAAAAACATTGAGACCAGGATGGATAACAACAGTTTTGCCTTCTGAGTTACAGTGGTCTTAGTATCTTGTATACATGAACTCACCTCAAGTCTCACTAACCCATTTTAAGGATTACCCTTCACAATTTAAAAATGAGGAAACAGGATTCAAAAAGGAAACTGCTCAAGGTCTCATTGCTTGAGTAATGAAGTACTCAAGAAAGGGTGAAGATAGTATACTGCTCAATTACAGGATGACCCAGAGGGATGGGATGGGGAGGGAGGTGGGTGGGGGGTCCAGGAAGGGGAACACATGTAAACCCATGGCTGATTCATGTCAATGTATGGCAAAAACTATTACAATATTGTAAAGTAATTAGCCCCCAACTAAAATAAATAAATTTATAAAAAAAAAAAAAGAAAGAAAAGTCAGAAAAGCCAGTGGTGTCATTTAGTCTAAGTTCAAAGGTGTTACAAAAGTCCAAGAATCAGGAGTTTTGATATCTGAGGGAAGGAGAAGATGGATGTCTCAATTCAAGCAGAAAAAGAGAGAGAATTCTCCCTTTGTTAGCCTTTTTGTTCTGCTCAAGTCCTCAGTGGATGGGATATTGGTGGGGAGGTTGGTTTCCTTTACTGATTCAAATGCTAATCTTCTCCAGGAACATCCTCATAGACACACCCCCCCAAAAAATGTTTAATCAGGTATCTGGACATCTTGTCTAGTTGACATACAAAATTAACTATCCCAATGGCTTATATGTATTGAATGTATTATGTGCCAAGCACTGTTTGCTGCCTAAACCTGGGACCATGGTCCAGTGGCTAAAGCCCTGGGCTCTGGATTCAAACTGCTTGGTTTGAAATCTTGCCAGTTACTTTCTGCCAATTATTATCATGTCATCATGGGCAAGTTACTTCACTTCAATGTATTTGTCTGTAAATAATAGTACCTACTTCATAGAGCACTTATGAGGAGTAAATGAGTTATTAATAGCGTCTGCTGTTTGTTAAATAAAATATGCTTACATGGATTGAATACTTAATATCTTAAATATAATACTTGTGAAATGCTTGAATATCATGAATTCTTAATAAACACTTAGTTATTATTAAAAAAAAAAAAAGAAGAAAACTGAAGCATCCAATAGTATGACATCAGCCACTGTATGGAAGATTCCACAGCATCAGCTGGACTTGTATACAATTCTTTTCCCAATCTCAAGCAATACCAAAATTGGTGCAAAGGCAAATTTACTACAAAACCAGATAAGTTGCTTTTTTCTACCTTCAAATCTGAATATAAGTTTTGCCTAAGAAGTTATATAATAATCCAATTTCTGAAGCAGTCAACTCTGAAAATAAATTATTCATGCAAGAATAAAAGTTCCCACACTCCTTAAAAAAGACTCTTCTGTAACCATGGCAATAGGTAGGCACAAGAACAGTCTTTAAACATGCTTAATTAATATATGACAGCTCTATATTGCCTTTAAACCAGAGAATTGGTTTGAAACTCCTTTAACCAATGATTGACAAGTTGCCACAGTGAAGTCACCTCTATAAGGCAACCAATCAGTGACCAACACTCCTGAGCATTAGCCAATCAGGAGAGGAGATATTCATCGACGGTACCTCTGCCCTGCTATCCAGACAGCAAAAGCTTCACCTGAGAAGCCAGTTTCCACTGCCAGTGTCATCCCAACAGCACTCTTGAAGTTCGCCAATCCCAGAACTCAACACTTCTCAAACACCTCCACGAAAGGCCAGTTTTCTGCTCTGCTGAGAAAAACTGCCTCACCATATAGCTCTCTCCATCAAGTATGCAACAAATACAGCATTTGGCTTTTGCTTCAGATATCAACTGGTAGTTTCCTCCTTTGACATAAAGCATGCTATTTCAGGCCTAAGCAGACACTGAAAACAATACTTTCCACATTAAAAAATAATTTTGCTAACACTATTCCAAGCCTAGTATCGCATCCTTCACACCAATACTAGGTCCGACATGAATCATTTCTTATGAATTGCTTTCATTTTGAGTGCTTTGAAAGTAGTATTACTTCATAAATAAAGAGAATTATTATTACTTCATAAATAAAGAGTTCTCTTTATTTATATTAAATAAATATGATGCAAATACAAATAACTGTATATACTGAATATAACTTACAGGTTCTTTTAAAATTCTCATATTTCTCAAAGCTTCTGAACTGAAAAAGCACTAGATAAAAGCTAACAGCCCAGTGTGGCTTTTTTATATGATGAGCTATTATGTAGCAATTAAATTGAAGTAATAACATCTTAATCTATCAACAATGAAAGTACCCCAAACAGGATACTGAGTGAAAAATAAACTGCTAAAGGATATGTATAATATCCTTTATATGTATAATGTCTGACTCTTTGTGACCCATAGACTGCAGCATGCCAGGCCTCCCTGTTCATCACCAACTCTCGGAGTTTACCCAAACTCATGTCCATTGATGGAGAAGAAATGGCAACCCACTCCAGTATTCTTGCCTGGAGAAACCCAGGACAGAGGAGCCTGGTAGGCTGCCAACTGTGGGTCACATAGAGTCGGACACGACTGAAGTGACGTAGCAGCAGCAGCAGCATGTCCACTGACTTGGTGATGCCATCCAAACATCTCATCCTCTGTCATCCCCTTCTCCTTCCGCCTTCAATCTTTCCCAGCATCAGGGTATTTTCCAATGAGTCAGCTCTTTGCATCAGGTGGCCAAAGGATTGGAGTTTCAGCTTCAACATCAGTCCTTCCAATGAATATCCAGGACTGATTTCCTGTAGGACAGACTGGTTGGATTTCCTTGCGGTCCAAGGGACTCTCAAGAGTCTTCTCCAACACCACAGTTCAAAACCATCAATTCTTCTGTGCTCAGCTTTCTTTATAGTCCAACATTCACATCCATACATGACTACTGGAAAACCATAGCCTTGACTAGACGGATCTTTATTGGCAAAGTAATGTCTCTGCTTTTTAATATACTGTCTAGGTTGGTCATAACTTTTCTTCCAAGGAGCAAGCTTCTTTTAATTTCATGGCTGCATTCACCATCTGCAGTGATTTTGGAGTCCAAAAAAATAAAGTCTGCCACTGTTACCACTGTTTCTCCATCTATATGCCATGAAGTGATGGAACCAGATGCCATAATCTTAGTTTTCTGAATGTTGAGCTTTAAACCAACTTCTTCACTCTCCTCTTTCACTTTCATCAAGAGGCTCTTAAGTTCTTTTTCATTTTCTGCCAGAAGAGTGGTGTCATCTGCATATCTGAGGTTATTGATAGTTCTCCCGGCAATCTTGACTCCAGCTTGTGCTTCATCCAGCCCAGCGTTTCGCATGATGTACTCCGCATATAAGTTAAATAAGCAGGGTGACAATATACAGCCTTGACGTACTCCGTTTCCTATTTGGAACCAGTCTGTTGTTCTATGTCCAGTTCTAACTGTTGCTTCCTGACCTGCATAAAGATTTCTCAAGAGGCAGGTCAGGTAGTCTGCTATTCCCATCTCTTTAAGAATTTTCCAAAGTTTACTGGGATCCACACAGTCAAAGGCTTTGGCATGGTCAATAAAGCCGAAATAGATGTTTCTCTGGAACTCTTTTGCTTTTTCGATGATCCAGCGGATGCTGGCAGTTTGATCTCTGGTTCCTCTGCCTTTTCTAAAACCAGCTTGAACATCTGGAGGCTCACGGTTCATCTATTGTTGAAGCCTGGCTTGGAGAATTTTGAGCATTACCTTACAGCATGTGATACGAGTGCAATTGTGTCGTAGTTTGAGCATTCTTTGGTACTGCCTTTCTTAAGGATTGGAATGAAAATTTATCTTTTCCAGTCCTGTGGCCACTGCTGAGTTTTCCAAATTTGCTGGCATATCGAGTGCAGCACTTTCACAGCATCATCTTTTAGGATTTGAAATAGCTCAAATGGAATTCCATCACCTCCACTAGCTTTATTCATAATGATGTTTCCTAAGGCCCACTTGACTTCACACTTCAGGATGTCTGGCTCTAGGTGAGTGATCACACCATCGTGATTATCATGTGATCACCTGGGTCATGAAGATGTTTTTTGTATAGTTCTTCTGTGTATTCTTGCCACCTCTTCTTAATATCTTCTGCTTCTGTTAGGTCCATACCATTTCTGTCCTTTATTGAGCCCATCTTTGCATGAAATGTTCCCTTGGTATCTCTAATTTTCTTGAAGAGATCTCTAGTCTTTCCCATTCTATTGTTTTCCTCTATTTCTTTGCACTGATTACTGAGGAAGGCTTTCTTATCTCTCCTTGCTATTCTTTGGAACTCTGCATTCAAATGGGTACATCTTTTCTTTTCTCCTTTGCTTTTCGCTTCTCTTCTTTTCACAGCTATTTGTAAGGCCTCCTCAAACAGCCATTTGGCTTTTTTGCATTTTTTTTTTTCAATTTATTTACTGTAATTGGAGGCTAATTACTTTACAATATTGTAGTGGTTTCTGCCATACATTGACATGTCTTGATCCCTGTCTCTTGTACAATGTCACAAATCTCTGTCCATAGTTCATCAGGCACTCTATCAGATCTAGTCCCTTAAATCTATTTCTCACTTCCACTGTATAATCATAAGGAATTTGATTAAGTCATACCTGAATGGTCTAGTGGTTTTCCCTACTTTTTTCAATTTCAGTCTGAATTTGGCAATAAGGAGTTCATGATCTGAGCCACAGTCTGCTTCCGGTTTTGATTTTGCTGACTGTATAGAGCTTCTCTCTTTGGCTGCAAAGAATATAATCAATCTGATTTTGGTGTTGACCATCTGGTAATGTCCATGTGTAGAGTCTTCTCCTGTGTTGTTGGAAGAGGGTGTTTGCTATGACCAGTGTGTTCTCTTGGCAAAACTCTATTAGCCTTTGCCCTGCTTTATTCTGTACTCCAAGGCCAAATTTGCCTGTTATTCCAGGTGTTTCTTGACTGCCTACTTTTGCATTCCAGTCCCGTATAATGAAAACGACATCTTTTTTGGGTGTTAGTTCTAGAAGGTCTTGTAGATCTTCATAGAACCTTTCAACTTCAGCTTCTTCAGCATTATTGGTCGGGGCATAGACTTGAATTACCGTGATATTGAATGGTTTGCCTTGGAAACAAACAGAGATCATTCTTTTCTGTTTTTGAGATGGCATCCAAGTACTGCATTTTGGACTCTTTTGTTGACTATGAGGGCTACTCCATTTCTTCTAGGGGATTCTTGCCCACAGTAGTAGATATAATGGACATCTGAGTTAAATTCACCTATTCCAGTCCATTTTAGTTTGCTGATTCCTAAAACATCGATGTTCACTCTTGCCATCTCCTGTTTGACCACTTCCACTTTGCCTTGATTCATGGACCTAACATTCCAGGTTCCTATGCAATATAGCTCTTTACAGCATTGGACTTTGCTCCCATCACCAGTCTCATCCACAACTGGGTGTTGTTTTTGCTTTGGCTCCATCACTTCATTCTTTCTGGAGTTATTTCTCCACTGATCTCCAGTAGCATATTGGGCACCTACCAACCTGGGGAGTTCACCTTTCAGTGTTGTATCTTTTCGCCTTTTCATACTGTTCAGGGGGTTCTCAAAGCAAGAATACTGAACTGGTTTGCCATTCCCTTCTCCAGTGGACCACATTTTGTCAGAACTCTCCACCATGACCTGTCCATCTTGGGTGGCCCTACACGGCATGGCTCATAGTTTCATTGAGTTAGACAAGGCTGTGGTCCATGTGATTAGATTGGTTAGTTTTCTGTGATTGTGGTTTTCAGACTGTCAGCCCTGTGATGGAGAAGGGTAAGGGGCTTATGGAAGCTTTCTGATGGGAGAGACTGACTGAAGGGGAAACTAGGTCTTCCTCTGATGGGCAGGACCATGGTCAGTAAATCTTTAATCCAATTTTATATTGATGGGTGCAGCTGTGTTCCCTCCCTGCTATTTACCTGGGGCCAAACTATGGTGGAGGTAATGAAGATAATGGGGACCTCCCTCAAAAGATCCCATGCATGCACTGCTATACTCAGCACCCCCAACGCTGCAGCAGGCCACCACCGACCCACACCTCCACTAGAGATTCCTGGATGCTCACAGGCAAGTCCAGGACAGTCTCTTGTGGGGTCACTGCTCCTTTCTCCTGGGTTCTGGTGCACAAGGTTCTGTTTGGGCCCTCCAAGAGTCTGTTTCCCTAGTCCTGTGTAAGTTCTGGCAGCTCTATGATGGGATTAATGGCGACCTCCTCCAAGAGGGCTTATGCCATACCCAAGTCTGCTGCACCCAAACCACCACCAACCCATACCTATATATATCTATTACAGTTTTTTAAACAGAAAGATTAACACCAATTTCAGGACAGTGATTAATTCAGAGTGGAGAGTGGAGCTTGAGTCTAAGTTTCACTTTTGCTTCTTGAAAAAAAGAAATCTGAAGCAAGTAGCAAAAAGCTAATATTTGACTAATTTCACTGATGAAACTATGTAGACATACAGACTACATTTCTATATGTTTGGAATCTTTCATAATTAAGATGAAATTTTTGAAATAAAAACAGAAGTGGGAAAATGTATTCCTACAGTGAATAGGTGAGTGAATATAAAAACACAAACGAAAATCTTAGTTTCTATTTCCTCTTTCTAACAGCTAACCTTCTAATGAGAGACAATTAAAAAAAAAATTCTCCTTACTCCTTTCCAGCCACTCCCTTTAATGTAGGCTCTAAAACTGTGGTAACAATAAAGCAGGTAATTAAGCCTTAAGCAGTTGGGAAATCAGTCCCTTCAAAATTGGAAGTCTGTTTCTCCTTCCCTCAGGTTCCCATAGCACTTTTAAACTCTAACGGGGCATATTATGGCATCTTACATTAAATTATATTTACATCTGTTTATGCCCTCTTAATCAATTTAATGTTAAGTATCTTGAGAGCAAAAAACTTGCTCTTCAAAGTTCCTTCAAAAAGTCAGATTTTGTAAATGTTCACCTACAGTTGCTATACTGAATTTGAGTGTTACTCTATATGTCCATCTCTCTATTTGACTGGATAATTTTCCATCTTAGAATTTCAGTATATCACATTTAATTTTTAGTTGTTGGGTTTAATAGATTAAGAAACCTTTTTAAAAATAGAGTTAAATTTTTTAAATTTATTTATTTTTAATTGAAGGATAATGGCTTTACACTATGGTGTTGGTTTCTGCCAAACGTCAACATGAATCAGCCATAGGAAGCTACCACCTTTAAACTAAGTGTTTCTAGTTCGTTCTCTTAAGAGAAAACCTGAGAGGACAGCATAAGCTGCTTTATGCTAAGAGTTGAACAAGATCAAATCTTATATTTAGCCAGCCATCAATTTAGACACAGCCGACTTATTAGCCTCTGCCCAAACTGTCAGTCAATTCCACCTAACCAATCAAGAAGCAAACATATATCCACTGAACCAACCATCCAGGAAGTTATTACTGTGAACCCAACATAAGTCCAGGGTTGATAACTGCCTTCCTGCCAATTGCCAGGCCCCGTAAGTACAGAGCAAAAAAAAAAAAAAAAAAGATCACTGACACAGCTGAATCCTTTGTTTCTATGTACATTCAAAGTGGACTAAAAATAATTCCTAAACTATGAGCTCTCATTTATTTTTGTCCTACTAGCTTTATAAACCTTCATCTTGTTTATTACTTTAATTTGAACACAACTATATCATCATGACTAGGAATTTTCAGTAAACTCCTGATGAATCTTATTTGGCCTTTACAATTCATGACTTACTCTTGCTTCCTACTTATACAAAGAAGAATGGCAAATCATTTCTGAATACTTTTAAAGTGTAGTTTATAATAATTCTATTTCATTCTTCCATCTCCTCTTTTAATGAAAATCCCTTAGAATTTGTTTTACTTGTGAATATTGTTAACATTAGAAAATTTTAAACTAGTCAGATGCAATCGCCCTACCAATTTCACAGAACACAATCTTCTAGATCTAATCAATATGTTAATCAATCAGCTGCCTCCATTAGGATGTTAATGCCCTTCTCTGCTGTGGTAGGAACCACAATACTAGAGAGAAACATAATTTACTACTCCTCTGAGATATGTTGTATTCAAAAATAAATAAGATTTCATCTACTTTGCAGAATTCTTTTCTAACAAGAATGCTTCCAGACACATCATTTTCATGGACAGATCCTTCTCCCCAGCACAGTCCAAGGCTAGCAAAAAGACAGGAGGTGAATTGCAAAATATTCCTGTTTGTTCCATAAAGAAGAAACACTATCTTTTCAATACATAGTTTTCCAAGGACCATAGCCAGTATTCATTGGCTTATTTGTATGCTGAAAATATTCTAGATCATGTTAAGATTTTCTGGACAGAAAAAAAAGAATAATAAAAACTATTGTTTGAATTCAGCCTTTTTTTTTTAATAAATTTATTTATTTTAGTTGGGGGCTAATTACTTTACAATATTGTAGTGGTTTTTGCCATACATTGACATGAATCAGCCATGGGTTTACATGTGTTCCCCATCCTGAATCCCCCTCCCCTCTCCCTTCCCATCTCATCCCTCTGGGTCATCCCATTGCCCCAGCCCTGAGCATTTGTCTCATGCATCGAACCTGGAATGGTGTTCTGTTTCACATATGATAACATACATGTTTCAATGCTATTCTCAGCCTTTCTTAAGAACCAAGTTGCATTTTCAGCAAAACAAAAGGAATCAATATAATAGTGAAAGCATGAAGCTCACAGATGAATTTTTGGCTTTCAAATATAATTTGCGTGCTTGCTTGAGGTAACGTTTCAAAGACAATGTCATTTCTAGGTTGTCTGAAAAGAAAAACAGAAACTTTATTCCATAATATGCTTTAAAACTTCTTACTAACGAAACATTCTCTTTAGAATCAACTTATAGGAAACGTATTAAAGCAGTGAAAAGAAATCCAGCCTCATTTACTAGAAAGTGGTAAAAATTGACACGTTATCGTTTCTGTCTACTTATTCAATCCTTACCAGCAGAGAATATAAACCAAGACAGAACATTCATAGTTCTGAAATACTTAATTTACTAAAAATCATCTCTAATAATAGCAGTAATAGATAGGTGTACCTGTTAAGTTCTAGGTGTTTCACAACAACTCTAATCCTTGACAATGCTGCAACGTTAAGTCTCAGTATCTTTATCTCAGAGGAAGTTTGGTTTGCCCAAGAGCACATCTAAGAAGGGGCAGAGCAGATTTTGAATTCTAGCTGTCCAAGTTCCAAAGCCCACGGAATAGCCACCAAACTACAAAGCCCGAGAACAATTCCCCTTCTGATAAAGACACAGGAGCAAGTGAGGGCACAGAACCCAATGAGCTGCCATCAACACCCACACCCGAGTCCTGCTTGCCTTTCCCACCCCATCCCACCACCGTCTTGCCTCTCTCTCCTCAGGGCAGCCACGCCACATGGGCCTTCTCCTGTGGCTCAAATTCTCCAAGACCTCTCCACTTCAACATTACAATCAAGAACCATAATTCAGCTAGTCAGGCAGTTTTTAAAAGTGCCATGAAGTCTTTCATGAGTGCCCTCATTTATTATGAGTTTTGTGACAAAGAACTTTTATTTGATAATTATTGAGGACTGATTAATTAAATGTACTTGTTTGCAATGTAGATTTTGAAATTTCTTTATGTAAGTCAGAGGCTCTAGAGCAGTCTTTGGAGGAGAAAAAAAGATTTCATTTTGGAATCCTGAGGACATCTAAATTGGTACTGTGAAGTGAGATGGGGGGAAAGTGAGTGAGAAAAAAGAGGGAGAGGGAGTGAGAGGCATGAGGTTTTCATCACGGACCAAAAAGTGATAAAACTGAGTGCTAATGAGAGACAAAAAAATAAACATAGAAATAAAAGGGAACAAAATATAGAAAAGGGAAAAAATTGTCTCTGACAAAGTAGTCCAGGTGTAAGAACTGCACACAACTGACAGACAGTTCTCAATCTTAGAGCATCATACAATATGCATCATCTTCAAATTCATTTAATGTCATCAGTACCTACTCCAAACTCATAAATAAAAGAATATTTTAATTAACATGAATTTAAGCACACCTACCATGTTTCTAGCACTGTAACAAATGAATAACATGCCTAACAAAAGATCCTTGGTTCCTTAGATATCTGTCTTAATATACAGTATCACAGCATGTTAGGAATCAACATGCCATGCTTTTATTGAGCACTCACTGAGTATCAGGCATTCTGGAAGGTAAAAACGGATTAAAAAGTGTATCTATCCTCTAAAGGAATTCAGAAGAGACAAGCACACCAGAAGCCATTAGGGACTCAATCAAAACACCATGTAGTAGCAAGTCACCAAAGGGAGATCACCAAGTGATGCAGGAAGAGAAACATAACTGAAAAACCTTCATGAGAAGGGTAGAGTTAAGTTGGTTTCTGATGGAGTTAGGGATAAAATAGAGTTAGGGCAATGCCAATGGGGAGGGGCTTCCCAGGTGGCGCCAGTAGTAAAGAACCTGCCTGCCAACGCAGGAGACATATGAGATGTGGGTTCGATCCCTGGGTCAGGAAGATCCCCTGGGGAAGGGAATGGCAACCCACTCCAGTATTCTTGCCTGGGAAATCCCATGGACAGAGGAGCTTGGTGGGCTACAGTCTATAGGATCACAAAGAGTCAGGCATGACTGAGCACATACAATGGGGGAGGAGGAAGAGTCAATGAATTTAAAATCTGCTTGGAGTTAGGACTTACCACTGAATGTTTCCCCAGATCTTAAAAGGGGCATGCTAAAGCTTTTAGACATGAGAAGTCAGGATGTATAAATCTAAGATTCAACTGGTTCTGCTATACCGTGTGTGTGTGTGTGTGTGTGTGTGTGTGTGTGTGTGTGTGTGTGTGTGTAGATAGATAATAAAAGAGATAAAGTAAAAATAACAAAATTTTAGTAGCTGTTGCATCTTGGAGGATATATGGATATCTGTTACAATAATTCAATTTTTTGGCATACAGTACCTTAAAGTATTCATTATAAAAATTTGAAGAGAAGTAGAAGTTTGACAGAAGGCTTCACATTTTAAATGAAAACATAATGAAAGCTTAAAAATGAAAATGGTGTTTCAGGAATATGCACGGAGTAAGGCTATGGTTTGAGTGAGAGGCAGGAAAAAAATAGGGAGACCTAGGAGATTACTGTAAGAGTCCAAGCAGATGGAGAGGGGGATGGGCTAGATGAGAGTGTGGCCGAGAAAATGAAACAGAAGGAATGAACACAGAAGACACTGTGATGAATGCTTAATAGAAACCAGTGAGTGATAGCTGAGTGTGGGGGAGAGGACAGAGTCGATGATTCCTGGTTCCCCAGGTCAAATAACTAGAGAAGGGATAGAAACAGATAAGATCTAAAGCAGGGAGCAGATCTGTTGGGTTAAGACGATGTCTTTCATTAAAAAGGTTAGTATATTGCCTCTTCCATGTAAATCATGTAAATACAGTTCACATGCTGAATGGTGGTGTATGTGGTATAATCTCCTCCTCAGTCTCTGAAAGCCCAAAAAACAACATACCACACCATCACCCTCAGACAAGAGCAGCAGACACATGGGGCTAGAGCCCGAGGGAGAACAGCCTGAGTCAGCCCATAAATTACAAAATTTAAGGGATTTTTAAAAAATGGAAAACCTGCATGATAGGGTGCTTTAAAGTGGTAAGAACAAACCTGAACTTTATCCACAAAAATACATCAAAGCATATAGCTTCAGGTAAATGTGAGAGGGCTTCCTAGGTGGTGCTAGTGGTAAAGAACCTGCCAGCTAATGCAGGAGACAGAAGAGACGTGGGTTCGATCGCTGGGTCGGGAAGATCCCCTGGAGGAAGGCATGGCAACCCACTCCAGTAATCTTGTCTGGAGAATCCTATGGACAGAGGAGCCCCATGAGCGGGCTACAGTCCATAGGGTTGCGAAGAGATGGACACAAGTGAAGTGACTTCACACACACAAGTGTGAGAACTTTTCTCATGCTTACATAATGTCAGTTAAATGGCCTCTTGCTATGAATACACCTTTGGAGTATCTTAATGGAGAAAAAGTTCATGAATACATAAAATTCCTATTAGTTTTTCTTAAACTTTCTGATTTAGCAGAAAACCAGGCAACTGCTACGTGCATTACATTTCTTTAAAGTACAATTCAGATGGTACAACCACAATCATTAACAAATTTTAAATCACTCACTGCCTTGTGGTGGGGTGTGGAAATGAAATTTGGGGTCACTGAAGAGGAAAGAAGAGAAGCCAGGTTGTTTCCGAGACAGACTGGGGAAATGGCCAACGGTTTGGCCCAGATGGGAGAGGGAGGTTACAAGAGACATCAAGACACAGCTCTCGGTGTTGTGTTCATGTGGAGAACTGAGATGTTAAAAAAAGAGCACAAGTTGGTCAAGGGGGCAACATCTCACTGCCAACTGCAGGGGAAAGTATTTCGGCTGTATATCAGTGCAGAAGCAAGATAAAGTCTCTGCTAGGTTACAGCAGATCTAAACTCATAGAAATGGGGCTTATGTTTGAATCCTGAATTCAATTTCTTTATTTAGAAAGAAGTACGCACATCAGTCTGGTCTTCAAGAAATGTGAGCACAGTGGAAGACCTATGGTCTTTTTCTTCATAACAGTATG
This sequence comes from Giraffa tippelskirchi, assembly GCF_054371585.1. Lineage (NCBI taxonomy): Eukaryota > Metazoa > Chordata > Mammalia > Artiodactyla > Giraffidae > Giraffa > Giraffa tippelskirchi. Next base: position 72,477,316 of record NC_137277.1, read on the forward strand.
GAATGGTGAGCCGTTAGGAATATGAAATAAAGAGGAATTAAAGGAAAGAGTTTTGTTTAAAAAAGGAAAAAAAGAAAAAAAATGAATGAAATCAGTTACTGTAGGAATCTTGTAGGTTATCTGTAGCTCCATATATAAACTCGGAGAAGGCAATGGCACCCCACTCCAGTACTCTTGCCTGGAAAATCCCATGGACGGAGGAGCCTGGTAGGCTGCAGTCCATGGGGTCGTGAAGAGTCGGACATGACTGAGCGACTTCACTTTCCCTTTTCACTTTCATGCATTGGAGAAGGCAATGGCAACCCACTCCAGTGTTCTTGCCTGGAGAATCCCAGGGGCGGGAGAGCCTGGTGGGCTTCTGTCTATGGGGTCGCACAGAGTCGGCCACAACTGAAACGACTTAGCAGCAACTAACATATGTTGAGTTAAATGCAAATAAATATCAGTTCCTCTTTCAATATATTTTTTTCAAAGCCAACATTGCTCTTGATCCAAAATCTGCATACTTTGGCCACTTCATTCTGCAACACTACAGCCTTTTCCCTATATAATATTCTTTTCATATATATATTCTCTAGAGAAGCCCACTCAGGCTAGGGAATGAAAGAAGATACTCAAGTGCACAAATATTTATCCACGTAGAGTTATTATTTTTTTCACTCAATGACTATTTATACAAGATATGGCCTCAACCAAAACAATTACTGCAACTGGCCTCATCTGGCTTCCAATATGGAGGTGAGGACAAATATGGAACAAGATGCCTAGCTAGGAATTAAGGTGCCTAGCTACAGCTCAACTACACACCCTGAGCAATTACAAAATGCTCATGAGAGCACATAATAGCAGGGGAACCTAGTTCAGACTGGAAAGCCAAAGAAAATCCAGCGAAGTAGCACTTAAGCTAATGCTGGAAGTTTGGATGAAATTAGCCGGGGGGGTGGGGGGGTGGGGGCAGGGGGAGAATGTGTATGCATGTTGGAGCAGGGAAGTACTGCAAGCAGAGAAACAACCTGCAAAGGTCCTGAGGTACAAAACCTGTCACACTCAAGGCACAGAGGGCTGGAGTGTAGTGATGAAGTGGGAGAGAAGCTGGAGCTGAGACTGGGTAGGAAAGCATGCAGACTCTTACACACAGGTTATTGGTTCTCAATGTCTTGGGAAGCCTGGTCAGGTTTGTACTTAAAAATAGAATAACCGCTATTGTCAGGGTGTGGGTGGATGGTCTCCATCGTTGCTCTAGGGCATGGATTTCCGAGCACCAAGAATGGACACAGGGAGGCCAGTCAATATGCGAACCTAACTAGAGCATTAAGAGTAACCTGGGCTGAGGGAGGGGCAGTGAAGATGAAGAGAAGTTAACAGATGAGAAATATTTAGGAGACAGACTTGATGGGTTTGGTGATGGGCCAGGAGAAGAAGGAAGTGGCAAGGACAGCATCCTCAATTCTCCTTATTGGTCACAGGGGCACCTTAGTAACAGTGGAGTTTTTAGTTAACAACAAGGATGACTGGTGAAGGTAGTTGAAAGGTAAAAGCTGCCAGTTAACTTAAGTTCTGGAAGGTAGTGTATAGCATGGGGACTGCAGTTAAAAAAAAAAAAGCAAGGAGAGGATTTTTTAATCCTGGAAGGTGTGGTAAGAAATAAAGAATCCAGACTTAGGCATGGTTTACCAGAAAAACTTGAAATCTATCCAGATAAAGATGTCAAAATAATTGGTGGATATATTCAGAAGTACACTCTGGGGAGTCTTAGCATATAGATGGTATTTAAAGCAACTGGAGTAGATGAGATCACCTTGTGAGAAGGGAGAGTGAGAAGAGAGAATATTAAATGAAAAAAATCTTTTTCTACTTTTACTTTTTAGAACATAAAGACATTTTAATTATCTGCATGTTACAGTATCAAATATTTTATGGTTGTAATAATACTTAAGTATAACTTTAAAATATCATGTAATTACTGCATAGCAAATTATTCAAAAGTCACAAACTTCAGACTTCACTATCGACAAAGAATATTGATAGCAAAGAAAGGGGAATAAATTTGGGTCACCGTATTTTCCTCTTTCTTTGTCAGATCTCTAAGCTGCTGCATCCATAAAGGATCCCACACATAGACTGTGCATAGAGCTCTAGTCTGTGAGTCAGTCCTTACATACAGGATATACAATGGCCACAGAAAAACCCAGATTTGTCAGGGGAGCTTACATTGTTTTTACCTCCCTGCCTGTGCACTCATACTGTTTTCCGAAGCTTTAGCTTTCCAAGTCTCAACACATGCTATTATTTATCTTTGGAACATCAGAATGTGTTGAAACATAAATTTTGCCATTTGGACTTTCAAATGAAAGAAAAAATTTGCAATATTAAGCCACTTCTCAAAACAAGGAATCACTCTGTAATTCACTCTTTGTAGCGTCTAGCTTTTCCAATGCAGTCAGTTATTAGTGAAACTAGCAGAGGTGTAAATCAAAAACAGTAAGGAAAATATGAGTCTCAAAAAGTTTAGAGATGATATTAATTCTGAAAGCCTAGAACAGCACTGGTGATAAAAAAGAGCAAGTTCAAACCACAGACTTAAACCACAGTAGGCTGAAATTACTATTTTGACCCAGAAACTGTTTAAAAACCAAAGATTAATACTTATTTCAGCAGGTGGGAAAGAGCTTAGGTTTTTATGAATGCCTTCTCAGTAAACTAATAACAACCAGGGCAGGCCCTCATCTGCTAAAACTGATTGAAGTTTATAATCAGGCCTGAGGGATTGGATGACTCACAAAGTCATCAGAGCCCTTGTTAAGACTATTAACTTAATGTTTGTGACCCTATCCTTCAGTGCAAGAGCCAAGAGCCAAAATGCAGAGAGTTTCTGGGTTGACTGCCAAAAAATTCTGAACAGAGGGCTTTTTTCAGGTATAAGATATCCCACCAGGTTATTATATAATGAAACCTGGATGCAAAACAATTCAAAGTCATGTGGTTTATCAAAAGATGAACGTGGGACTTCCCTGGCGGTACAGTGGATAAGAATTCGCCTGCTAGTGTAGGGGACATAGTTCGATCGCTGGTCCGGGAAGATTCCACACGCTGCGGGGCAACTGAGCCCATGCACCACAACTACTGAAGCCCCCATTCCTAGAGCCTGTGCTGTGCAACAAGGGAAGCCACTGTTGGATAAGCCTGTGCACCACAACCAGAGAGCAGCTCCCACTGGCTGCAATGAGACAAAGCCTGAGCTCAGCCATGAAGACTCAGTGTAACCAAGGATAAATTAATTCAAAAAGACAACTGTTGCTTTTTGGTAGCCATTCTACAAACAGAATGGAAAAGCTAAAGGTTGAGAGAATCAGCCAGGGGACATGCATCCCAAGTGGTCAGTTCCTTTAAGGGTTAAGGCCTCTGGCAGGATTGGTTATGTCACTGAAACTCTGGTTTTACCCATCACATACACACAATAATAGGAACTTTACATATTAAAAAAGAAACACAAAAATGTTATCTGAGTCTGAATGTTATCTTTATTCTTATTGAGTCTACTTACAAAGGCCTAATTAACCATTGCAGGTTTTCTTAACGTTTTGGGGGTCAAGGATTCCTTTGAAAATTGTACAGCTGATCTCAACACTAGGTACTGCAGACTGCGTAATTAATGGCAGGCTGCTCATTACATCCTGCACTGGTTTCCTAGAACCTCTGCCATATAAGTGTAAGGGACAGTGAGTCCCTTTACACATACCAGGGGAGAAGAAAATTCACCAATCTTCACCAAGAAGATTCACCATTTCTCTACAATCAGTAAAGAAATTCAGATAGGTATTTCTTTCCTATCTGAAATACCATGGCATAGAAGCAATTTAAAAATACATTTTTTTGACTCTTCTGATTCACAAAAGTGAATTCGTTGGTAGGGAAAGAGCTCACTTATCTTTGTCATATTTGCTGTGAAGAAAATCAAATTATCCTTAAGTAACAGTTTTATCAGGCTTTGTATCTGCCAGGTGGTACCACAATTTCTAAGATGTGGATGTGGGACCTGGAGATTATCATATGAAGTGAAGTTTACCAGAGAAAGAGAAATATCATGGGATCACTTATGACACAAATGAACCTATTTATAAAACAGAAAGAGATCCACAGATCTAGGGGAAAAAAACATAGTTAAAAAGGGGAAAGACGGTGAGAAGGGATAAAATAGGAATTTGGGAGTAACATATACACACTACTATATATAAAACAGATATACAACAAGGACCTCCTGCATAGCACAGGAACTATATTCAATATCTTGTTAATGACCTATAATGGAAAAAAATCGGAAAAAGAACATATAATATATGTGTGTATATATACGGCCTTCCCTGGTGGCTCAGATAGTAAAGAATCCACCTGCAATGAAGAAGCTGCAGGAGATGCGGTTTGATCCCTGGGTCAGGAAGATGCCCTGGAGGAGGAAATGGCAACCTACTCCAGTATTCTTGCCAGGAGAATCCCATGGACAGAGGAGACTGGCGGGCTACAGTCCACAGGGTCGCAAAGAGCCAGACATGACTGAAGTGACTTAGCACACACACCCATAAATATATATATATATATATATGGATACAGATATTTGGATGTATGTGAAAGAGTTAGGTGCTCAGTCGTGTCTGACTATTTGCAACCCCATGGACTGTAATCGGCCAGACTCCTCTCTCTCCATGGAATTCTCCAGGCAAGAATACTGGTATGAGTAGCCACACCCTTTCCCAGGGGATCTTCCTGACCTAGAGATCGAACCTGGGTCTCCCACCTTGCAGATTCTTTACTGTCTGAGCCACGTGTGTGTGTGTGTGTGTACAGATATATGTATATATATATAAAACTGAATCAGTTTGCTGTACACCAAAAACTAACACAATATTATAAAGTAGCTATACATCAATAAAAATTTAAAAATAAGAATAAATAAAAACTATTATAGTACTTCAGATATAGAGAACAAACTAATGATTATGGGGCAGAGGGAAGACAGGGTTAAGGATTTAAGAGGCAAAAACTAGTGTATTAGATAAATAAGCTAGAAGAATGTATTGTACAGCACAGAGAATATAATAACTATAAATGGAGTATATAACCTTTAAGAATTGTGAATCACTATAGTTGTACACCTGAAACATATAACATAGTAAATCAATGATATTTCAATTAAAAAATAACTCTTTTTTAAAAAAAGATTTACAAATTACTAGATTTAAAAAAAAAAGTGTTCCAGCTTATGTCATATACTTTTCAAATACAGCCAAAGCAAAGCACTTAGGAGAAGGTCATTTCTACCTCATCCCAGTTCTAAGAGCCAACAATTCCAAGAAGTCTTAAATTTTAACTATATACAGCCATATTTTGACAGCTTTAACCTAGGGTTAGTCACTCAGTCATGTCTGACTCTCTGCGACCCCATGGATTGTAGCCCGCCAGGCTCCTCTGTCCATGGAATTCTCTAGGCAAGAACATGGGAGTGGATAGCCGTTCCTTTCTCCAGGGCATCTTCCTGATCCACGGATAAACATGGGTCTCCCACACTGCAGGTAGATTAATTTCTATCATTTCTAAAAATACTGCTGGTGGGGGCAGGGTGGGGAGACAGGCAAGGGTGGAAGAGGTCACAAAATCCAGGACCTTTGTAGCTTCAATTCCTGGTTATAGTTAACCCATTAGAAAAAACAAATCATCCATCTCTCATTCTGTTTCTGTTGTATCATATTTCTGTTACAAAAAAGAATTGGAATAGGTAGGTATGAATAAAACCAGGGACACTGATATTAAGACAATGGATATGAAATTCTACAACCTCCTTGAAGCATTTACCACCGAGGTAACCCAAAGGCCTCACAGTATAAGCCTTGGGTTGAGGCTGGATATTTCAACCAGCTTCCAACTAGTCAAGTGGTCAATGAAAGCCCAACTAGTATTTAGGTCCACAGGTAACCCGAACTGCCATTGGCTTAGCTATATGAGTGTTCTAAATTTCAGCATAACTAATGAGTGAATTAAAAGTATATAGTTTATAAATGCTATTTCTCTACTGAACAGAAACAAAACTAAACTAGGTACAATAACTGATGATAACTGGCAAACGTTTAATTTCAAATTAGCCCCTCAAGCGTTATGATATAGAAACCTAGTTGAGAAAAAAAAAAGCACAGTAAATAGCAATTGAAATCTTGGTCACATATAATTAAATTAATTTAAAATCTTAGTTTCCATGTAAGACAGAGAAGCTTAACATGGAGAGATTAACAGGCATTACCAACTTAAGGCTTCAGAGAAGCCCAAGACACTGCTGAGACACTCTACAGTCGCCGTTCACTAGGTCATTGGAGCAGATCTGAAACAAGCATTGCTCTTTCCTCGACACCCTCTGGGCTTCCTTGATGGCTCAGCTGGTAAAGAATCTGTCTGCAGTGAGGGAGACCTGGGTTCAGTCCCTGGGTTGGGACAATGCCCTGGAGAAGGGAACAGCTATCCACTCCCATATTCTTGCCTAGATAATTCCATGGACAGAGGAGCCTGGCAGGCTACCATCTATGTGATCACAAAGAATCGGGACACGACTGAGCAACTTTGGCTTCACTTCACTGACACCCTCTACCCTACATGAAATGGCACCCAAAAATCACTTCTCATTTCAGGTCCAAAAGAACTGGCCTTTACACTCACAGATATCAGCAACAAGTAGTTAAGAATACTGCCTAGTCCTTATAATCCAGTCATAAAAAAAATACATGTAAGAGGCACAGAATCTGGTATGTCTTGGACATATTGTGCTTACACAAAAGGGCAATTACAAAGACATCTCCAAACAGAATCTTCAAAGCAAATAAAAGCTATTTTCTTAAGATTATTATATATTTCACTACAATGCACACAGCTTTCATAGTTTTAGAATTTTCCAGGTAACTACAAAGCATACTTTTTTACCAACAGCAGATGGAAAACCTTGTATCCATTTCCTAGTGAAGGCAACTTGGCTAGGAAAAAGAAATTAGGACACATTACACTAAACCAAGTCAATGAATGACAATACTGCCACTAACCTAGTCAAACAGACCGTTGAAGGAGACTCAAGTTCAATGTTTATATACTTAGGTGGAAGAGTTTTGCTTCCGAAAAATATTTCATAGTTTCTGTGCAGGCACATTAAGAACAACGAAAAACCATCACTGAAACAAACTAGACTGAAATTCAACACAATGGCATGAGTTTTCAACCTGTAATCAACACCAAGAAATAGCTCCCTTTGGTGATTAAAATCCTGGAAAGAAATCATAATTACTTCATCTGGGATTATGGCCTTCAAAGCATGAGTACTTTAGATAAAACAGTCATTGTCTAGTCCTACTTCTACTGATTTTCAAATTCCTTGAAAAGAAAAAAAAATCTAAACAAATGCCTTCATGGATGCTGCTGCTGCTGCTAAGTCGCTTCAGTCGTGTCCGACTCTGTGCGACCCCATAGACGGCAGCCCACCAGGCTCCCCGTCCCTGGGATTCTCCAGGGAAGAACACTGGAGTGGGTTGCCATTTCCTTCTCCAATGCATGAAAATGAAAAGGTAAAGTGAAGTCCTTCAGTCATGTCCGACTCCTAGAGACCCCATGGACGGCAGCCTACCAGGCTCCTCCATCCATGGGATTCTCCTGGCAAGAGTACTGGAGTGGGGTGCCATTGCTTTCTCCGCCTTCATGGATGGGAGATTTCAAACAGGTTTGCTTAAATCAAGAAGTTTAAATCAAGTTTTTTGAACATAATAAAAAGTATACAGTAATATTCTATACTGAATTTCACTATTTTTAAATTTTATTAAGTTAAATAGGTCCCAGCTATATAGAATATAAAAAAGGTTTTAACTTTAAAAGTACAAGAATGAAGCAGCTTCATTTATAATGGCTAAAACTGAAATAACCCAAACATCCTTCAATAAAAGTGATAAATCAAACTGCAATAATTCACACAATGGAATACTACTCAGCAGTATAAAGGAATAAACTACTGAACAAGCAACAACATGGATGAAACCGCTGGAAAGTAGACTTAGATAAGAAGCTAGACAAAGAAGTACATGCTATATGCTTCTATTTTATGAAGGTCTAGAAAACATAAAATTAATGACAAGAACAATCAAAACAGTTGTCAACAGGTCAGGGTCAAAGACTGCCCGAGAAGGGGGCATGAGGGAACTTTCTAAGGTGATATAAATGTTTTCTGTCTTGACAGGGGTAATGCTTACAGGGGTATATCCGTTTGCCAAGAGACTACAGTTTATGTTACTACCAGAATCTGAAATATGGATGTCCAATAAGTAGCTCCTATAGTTCTTTCTTTTTTTCATTTTATGACTTTTGATATTTTTAAACTAATATTTACAAAATGTATATGATCATATGCTAACTTGAAAATGACTTTTGAATTTTTTGCAAGACAAAACTAGAGTGATGATGAAATTTTAATGTCAATTTAAAAAAAAAATATATATATATATACATAAAATGTGGCAACTCTAAATCAAACACCACTTTCCCCACCTAATAAACTAGCTTATTGTTTAAAAAGTGTGCAGTTTAGTTATGTCCATTTTAATACATTTTATCTCTCCACTTCCCCCAAATCCCACATAGTAGAAATGGATGGAACTGTGAAGGAAACATGGACAGCAGAATTTGATCACTGTTAAAGCTGGGTGATGGGTATGGCTTTATGAATACTATCCTGTTTACTTTCTATGTATTTGACATTTTCCAAGATAAAAGGTTTAAAACTACTTATCAGTGAAATGGTATGGACCTAACAGAAGCAGAAGATACTAAGAAGAGGTGGCAAGAATACACAGACGAACTACACTAAAAAGATCTTAATGACATAGATAACCATGATGGTATGATCACTGACCTATAGCCAGATATCCTGGAGTGCGAAGTGAAGTGGGCCTTAGGGAAGCATCACTATGAGCAAAGCTAATGGAGGTGATGGAATTTCAGCTGAGCTATTTCAAGTCCTAAAAGATGATGCTGTTAAAGTGCTATACTCAAAAGGCCAGCAAATTGGGAAATCTCAGCAGTGGCCATAGGACTGGAAAAGGTCAGTTTTCATCCAATCCCAAAGAAAGATAATGCCAAAGAATGTTCAAACTACTGCACAACTGTGCACTCATCTCACACACTAGCAAAGTAATGCTCAAAATTCTCCAAGCAAGGCTTCAACAGTGTGTGAATTGAGAACTTCAGATGTTCAAGCTGGATTTAGAAAAGGTGGAGGAACCAAAGAGCAAATTGCCAACATCTGGTGGATCATAGAAAAAGCAAGAGAGTTCCAGAAAAACATCTGCTTCATTGATTACGCTAATGCCTTTTACTGTGTGGATCACAACAAACTGTGGAAAATTCTTCAAGAGATGAGAATACCAGACCACCTGACCTGCCTCTTGAGAAACCTGTATGCAGGTCAAGAAGCAACAGTTAGAACTGGGCATGGAACTGGACTGGTTCTAAATCGGGAAAGGAGTACATCAAGGCTGTATATTGTCACCCTGCTTATTTAACTTATATGCAGAGTACATCATGAGAAACGCTGGGCTGGAGGAAGCACAAGCTGGAACCAAGATTGCCAGGAGAAATACCAATAACCTCAGATATGCAGATGACACCACCCTTATGGCAGAAAGTGAAGAGGAACTAAAGAGTCTCTCTATGAAAATGAAAGAGGAGAGTGAAAAAGCTGGCTTAAAACTCAACATTCAAAAAACGAAGATCATGGCATCCAGCCCCATCACTTCATGGCAAATAGATGGAGAAACAATGGAAATAGTGACAGACTTTATTTTCTTGGGCTCCAAAACCACTGCAGTTGGTGACTGCAGCCATGAAATTAAAAGACACTTGCTCCTTGGAAGAAAAGCTATGACAAACCTAGACAGCATATTAAAAATCAGAGACATTACTTTGCCAACAAAGGACCATATAGTCAAAGCTATGGTTTTTCTAGTAATCACGTACGGATATGAGAGTAGGACCATATAGAAAGTTGAGCACCGACAAATTGATACTTTTGAAACATGATGTTGGAGAAGACTCTTGAGAGTCCCTTGGACTGCAAGGAGATCAAACCAGTCAATCCTAAAGGAGATCAGTCCTGAATATTCATTGGTAGGACTGATGCTGAAGCTTCAATACTTTGGCCACCTGATGCAAAGAGTCGACTCATTAGAAAAGACCCTGATGCTGGGAAAGATTGAAGGTGAGAGGAGAAGGGGATGACAGAGGATGAGATGGTTGGATGGCATCACTGACTCAATGGACATGAGTTTGAGCAAGCTCTGGGAGATGGTGATTGACAGGGAGGCCTAGCATGCTGTAGTCCATGGGGTCGCAAAGAGTCAGACACGACTGAGCGACTGAACTGAGTCAGTGAAACACACAATCACTTATATAAACAGTGTATCAGTATAAACATACATTTATACTGTGAAAACATACCCCTCAGCAAGCTTTCACTGTATGCAGAAGACTTTTATAAAAATCCGTGGAGGTTCCCTGTGTCTGTACTTCACGTGGAGAATCTGAAATGGGGTTTGTCATTTTTCCAGCTCTGCTCACCCCAACCCCCAGTACGCCTCCCATCTAATAGGCCATCAGACTGGATATGATATTATTGTTTCAGTTACTACCAACCCTCAAATTAATTCTTCCCTCATCCCTCAAATATTTATTTCTAATAATTACTGGTGCAGAGGGAGAAATCAGAGCGGCTGTAGACACTAGAGAAAACATATCTCAACTTTCGTCTTTTTTCTCCCTACTTTGAGGATGATGTTTTAGAAGTTAATGAGATAACAAAGATTTGTTTTTATACCTTGATTTTATAAATCTCATATTCAACTTCTTTTAACAACACTTTCTTATTTCTCAGCTATATAAAATGACAAAAAATTTGAAAATAATAAAATCTGAAGTAAAAGTCAACTTTCAGTTTTTCTATATGGACTTATGAAGCTCAATCATATACGAGTCACTAAACATGTCTTATTAGTTTTCTAAATTTTGCCTGAGAAGGGCAAATGTCTGAAAAATCAGAAGCACCATACAGAGGCAAAGAGAGAACTACCAGGCTCAGTCAGAGCTATTTAAAGGTATATAATACCCTCCTAGGTCATAAGAGAATTATAAGTGCACCTGGGTAAAGAATCTTCTTGACAGAACCTAAAAACTGAACTTAAGTATTGTTCTAGAAGTTGTCTGCAGTCAACTTAAGATAAACAGTGAAATTAGCTAAAATTAAAAGTCCAAGATAAATGCACTTTATAACCTCCTCCTATAAATATTTCTACCTACCATTTATTTTTATATGCCCCTGCTAAATTTCAGTGAAGAATTTTACAAGATGTTAAACAACACAAACTCAAAGTCAAAGAGATGCCCAATGCCAGCATTTTATTCATTCATTCAAAAAACTTAATGTGTGCCTATGACTCACATACGCTCTTCTAAGTGCTAGAAAGATATGTAATAATTCTATGTAATAATGAACAATGCAAAGTTCATGCCCTCAGACAGCTTACATTCTAGTAAGAGGAGACAGGTTTACAAGAAAGGCTGAGGATATTAAAGGCCGTGGAGGAGAATCAGTAGGAAAAGGGCATGCAGGTTGCTATTTAATATAGTGGTCAGAAAAGCGTCTCTGTTCCAGTGATATCTGAGCAAATCTGGTGAATGTGAAGGTCCAGAGCTCCAGGCAGAGAAAACAAAAAGCGTAAAGGTGCCACACCAGAGCCCACTTGCCAGCTGAAGAAGCAGATTGACAGTGTGGCCCTAGCACTCAGTTAGGGTGAGAGCCAAGGAACACAGGAATGAGGTGGGCACAGAGGATCTAGGCCTTTGAAGGCCATTTTCAGGGTCTGGGCATCTAGTGTGACAGCCATGGGAAGCCACCGTGGGACTGTGAGCTGAAATGGTCCTATTTAATATTTTTTAAAAGATTACTAACTGCGTGAGGAGAACAGAAAGTAGAGGAACAAAGGTTGAAGCAGGAAGACCAGTTCAATCTAGATCACAATGTGCTCAGAGGAATATTTTAACTTCTTTGTTTACAGGTTGTGTTTCATTATGCAACCCAATGTGTGTGTTAGTTGCTCAGACGTGTCCGACTCTTTGCGACCCCATGGACTGTAGCCTGGCAGGCTTCTCTGTCCCTAAGATTCTCCAAGCAAGAATACTGGAGTGCATTGCCGTTCCCTTCTCCAGAGATGCAACCCAATATCTCTAACTAAAACAGCAATCAACTGAATTGCTCTCCTGGTTGCCACTGCCTTGGAGAGGTTAGAGTTTTTGAGGGAAATTCAAGAGTCATATTACTTTTTAGGCTCTAGTCTGATCTGTTGGCTAGTGGTTCCTTTATCTCCGTTAGTCTAATAGGTAAATATGTTCCAAAACTGCTCTTCCCCCCAATAATCCTTTTCAAAAATATTCTATCACAAATATCAGAAAGCAAATATTTTCACATGCATGCAGGATACAGAAGTTTCTCATATTATTTCACAACGGCAGTAGTCAAAACCCATGTAACTAATATTTCTGAAAGATGATAAATCCAAATAAAAATATACTGCAAACCATAATTCATCCCTACTCTCAGACTTCTGTTCTGTAATTTATGAAATCATGAAGACAGGCTCTCAATCACTCTCCTATCTCTCATTTCCTTAAATTCAGTAAACATTGTGTCTAACAGCTGCCTCATTGAAACCCTGTGGTTAGCAATGTCAGTTATAAAAAGCCAGGAAGGAAAACCACCACACTCTGCACACCTTTCAGGACTTTCAGCCATGCTCGTGTTATTAATTGGTATAAAAGGGTGTCAGAAACACATGCTTTCCTCCACACTTTGGTGATTTCATCCTTTGCTCAGAGCACTCTGATAAATCCAATCATCCTGGCTGTGTCAGGAATCGCAGCTGGTGTTGGCAGAGTACTGCTCTTTGAGGATGAACAAGCAGTACAAAAAAAAATACTGAATCCTACTCTTCAAAAATCTCATTTTCGGCATCTTGTATGATGTTACTAGGCAGGATTTTAAAGCAAAAATAAATGTTACAATTCACTTTGGTTTTGTAGAAACCTAGTCCACTTGCCAAAAAAAAACCTAATGGCTTTTTTCTCTTTCCAAATAGCAGGCAGCTTCTACAGGAGGGAAGGGAACTGGGGTGGGGGGTGGGGAGAAGCTATTAAAATGGACAATCCCGCTTTTTGCTTACCGGTGGAGCCTTAATGGAGGGGAATCAGGCAGGAACGGAGGGACTGTTACAGCCACAGATACTGAAAGGGACTTCCTCACCCTCAATGAACAGTGCGGAGAATCTGCCTCATTACCTCCTACTAACAAGTAAGGAGACTCCCCTCTCTGGGGGCAGGCTTTGCTATACCAACATCCACTACAGACTTGATCTCAACCACCCCCTCTCTCCTTTTCCCTTTCCTTCAATCACAAACTCCTATTTCATTTTTGTTTTGCTTCATTTTTTATCAAACGGAAGACGTTCTTGCAAACTGCCTTAAAACCATTCCCAGGATAAGAAGAGATAGAAATAAATAAAATAAATCAAGATTTTTCTCCAGAGCCAAATTTAAATATACAGGCGGAGCCAGATGATGAAAAGGGGTGTGTGGGTGTCTATCGCAAAATTCTTCAGTCTCCAGGAGAGAAAGCGTTACAGAACAGAAGGCTAAAGGGATGTGAGAACCGTGTGTGTGTGTGTGTGTGTGTGTGTGTGTGTGTGTGTGTGTAAATCATCCCCAGGCTAAAAGGATTTGAGAACCGTGTGTGTGTATGTGTGTGTGTAAATCATCCCCAGGCTAAAAGGATTTGAGAACCGTGTGTGTGTGTGTGTGTGTGTACACACAACCATCCCCAGGGCAGAGGGAAAATTCAGGAAGGGAGAAGAAAAGGATCAATCGAGGCAGTCTTTCAATCCCATCCCTCCCGACCCCTCCTCACCCCACTGCAGTACTCTGCGCTTACCAGAAAGCTCATCACCCAAAGGGCAGATTCCCGAAACCAAAGCAAAGCCCCAGTCCTGGGCAGGCAGGCTGGGGAGGGGGGAGGGGGAGGGGGAGGGGGAGGGGGGTACAGACAGGCGATGGAAAACCATCTGGCTAGGGATTGCGCGAGGCGGCCAGCGAAATCAGAAGAGTCGCCGGCGGAGATGGAAAGGCAGGGCCGGGCTCCCGGGACCTACCTGGAGCAGCGGCTGTAGAGGATACCCCGGGCACCTCCGGCCTCTCTTCCTCGGCTTCCTCCCGCTGCCGTTGCTGCTGCTGCTGCTGCTGGATGAGGCTGAGGTCGGAGCGGCTGAGCTCGGCTCTGGCGGCCGCGGGGACCAGCCTCGCCTTCAGCAGCACCGCGGCCAGGCCGAGGAGCAGGGTGCAAGGGACGCGCCGGCTGAGCCTCGCCATGGCCGAGAGCCACAGGGCCGCGGCGGCATATTGCGGAGCTCCGGGCGGCGGCGGGCGCCAGGGCTGCGGGCTCCGGCTGCGCCCGCCTGCTCGCGCCCCCTCGTGCAGTCTGCCTCGCACTCGCTCAGCAGAAGGAGGCCGCGGAGGCGGAGGGGACGCCGCGGGAGGAGGAGGGGGAAGTTAGCATCCTCGCGCACGTGATGCGGGAGGCGGGACGAACCCGGCTCCAGAGACCGCGTCTCCGCGGTCCACCCGGGGCTGGGCTGCTCCGAGGGCGCGCACGCGGCGGGGTGCTGGGGCGCCGTGCGACTGGTGGCCCCCGAGGGTAAACGAAAAAGGAGAGCCTTTCAGGGGGCTGGCAGACCAGGTCCCCCAGCCCCTACACTGAGAAATTTTGCGGAAAGTGGAATAAAATTCCCTCCACCTGACCTCAAAGTATTAGAGCTGGTGATATTAACATATTGATTACCCTCCTACAACACGCAAGGCCGCACCAACGAATCCAAAAGCCAGGATCTCTTAACCATATGGGCTTTGGGGCACCGCGGCCATCACTGGTTAGCTCGAAATTAAACTACAGTTCTCCAGATTTTGATTAAACTTCCTTTTTCTTCCCAAGTTGAATTTTCTTTCTGTATCATAAAATGTCCTTAATTACATTTTGTCTAATTATAGTCTACAGTTTGCTCAAAAAATGCTCATTTGCTCAAAAAATATTTTTCTAAATGCCTACAAGGTGCTTACCGCGTGCATTCCAGTATTTTGATCAGGATTTGAATAAGCAAGATAGAATCCCTGCATTCTAGGAGCTCACTACCTGTTAGGGCAGAGGAGCATAAAAGCAAATTATAATCCAAGGTAATGAAACATTACAATACGCAGAAATTACATCAAATTGCAAGAAATGAACAATCTGATCTATGGAAGGGGTCTATGAAACACTAGGAGAGGTGGGTTTAAAGAAGATGACAAGTTCCACACATAGGCAGGTGCAACCAGGTCATCTAAAAAGTGGAGTTGTGTGTGTGTTGTGTGCATGTGCACAGACACCTAGAGGTAACAGTGCAGTGTGCGTGCTTGGAAAACTGTGAACAATGATTGTCATAGAGTGACAGTGTTTTAGATTGAAAAGGACAGTGGAGATCAGGTCATTAAAAAAACAACAGCAAACACTTCTATAGTACATAGTGTGGAGGCACTGTTCAAGCACTTTATACACATTAACTCCTGTTACACTAACCTGATTGAAGGCTGAGCACCGATGAATTGATGCTTTCGAACTGTGGTACCGGTGAAGAGTCTTGAGAGTCCTTTGGACACCAAGGAGATCAAACCAGTCAATCCTAAAGGAAATCAATCATGGATTCATTGGAAGGACTGATGCTGAAGTTGAAGCTCCAATACGTTGGCCACCTGATGCAAAGAGTCGACTCATTGGAAAGACTGTGATGCTGGGAAAAATTGAGGGCAAGTGGAGAAGGGGGCAACAGAGGATGAGATGGCTGAAAGGCCATCACTAACTCAATGGACATGAGTTTGAGCAAACTCAAAGAGATAGTAAAGCCTGGCATGTGCAGTTCATGGGGTCACAGAGTCAGACACGACTTAGTGACTGAACATTAACCTTGGATGTTACATAGGAAACTGAAATTTACACTACAAGTGATTATGATAGTGAAAGAAATTAATCAGGGAAGGGACCTGCTGCCAGTCTGTTTCAAAGGATCACTATGCTATCAGTATGGAAGATGGATTTTAGAGGGGTAGATTGGCGGAGAGGAGGCCAGTGTAGTGGTGTTTGCGAAAGCCAGTGAGAAAACACCAAAGGCTAGTGAGAGTGGACGGAGAAGGCAATGGCACGCCACTCCAGTACTCTTGCCTGGAAAATCCCATGGACGGAGGAGCCTGGTAGGCTGCAGTCCATGGGGTCGCTAGGAGTCGGAGACGACTGAGTGACTTCACTTTCACTTTTCACTTTCATGCATTGGAGAAGAAAATGGCAACCCACTCCAGTGTTCTTGCCTGGAGAATCCCAGGGATAGCGGAGCCTGGTGGGCTGCCGTCTATGGGGTCGCGCAGAGTCGGACACGACTGAAGTGACTTAGCAGCAGTGAGAGTGGAAAGGAGAGGAAAGGTGTGGAAAGAGTGGGAGGTTCAGTATGTAGGGCTAGAATCAGCAGACATGGTTGACTGGTATGGAGTAGTGAGGAGAAAGATATGTGCTAACTGCTAAGTCGCTTCAGTCGTGTCCGACTCTGTGCGACCCGAGACGGCAGCCCACCAGGCTCCGCCATCCCTGGGATTCTCCAGGCAAGAATACTGGAGTGGGTTGCCATTTCCTTCTCCAGTGCATGAAAGGGAAAAGTGAAAGTGAAGTCGCTCAGTGTGTCCGACTCTCAGCGACCCCATGGGCTGTAGCCTACCCGGCTCCTCCCTCCATGGGATTTTCCAGGCAAGAGTACTGGAGTGGGGTGCCATTGCCTTCTCCAAGGTATGTGCAGTATGATTCAAATTGCCAAACTGAGATTTTGGCTAGCACCTAAGACATTTTCAAGATTAGCTAGCTGGCACTACTGACTACAGAATTGGTGATAAGCCATGGCTTGGTCAGCTGCAGTCTCTGTAATTGGAGTATCTCTGGGACATCTCATCATATAATGTAAATGCGATCTATGACATCACTTCCTTTACCCTCATCCTAGATTCAGCTGACCTGGCTGACTGGACAGTCCCTTTCCACACTCACCACTCTTCTGTGTTCCTTCCAATTTTCCCAACATGCTGGAAGAGAACAAATTTCTCACTAGTGGAAAATTATTCTTTGGTCAAAGATATGAAACTAGTTCCATAAAAAATAATAGGCATTCTATACACGTTATCACATATTCTTAGAGCAGTCCTACAAATTAGCTCTCAGAGGCAAAGTTGCTGATTTCACAGCCACCAATGGAGGAGGATGGGTGTGAAACCCTTCAATACTACAGACTATTTGAAGAAATAAGATTAGTCAATCAATATGGTTTTTAAATGACTTTTAAATGCTGCATTGCACATAGTTTATGCTTTATTTTTGTGCAATATACAAAAGCCATATTATTTGATGCAATCAGGGCTAGTAGTTGGTGAATCAAAGTAGGTCAAGAGACAAAATCAATATATTTTAAACATATTTTAAAATAAGCAAATATATATTCACTTACCAACCTTTTGATGTAGGGTCAATAATTTTTTTTTTTTAACCAAACCCTAAGGGATTGAAGTAGTAAACCACAATTACAATGCATGCCTATTATTTGAAGTTTTCAGTTAAGTGGAAGTTCTTAAAAACTCTTGTCAAGCAATTTGAATGCCAAATCTTTCTATTTGTAATTTCTCTCCAATTTTACAATTTCTTCACCCACTTTTTTTTCAAAGAATAATATACTTCATTTAAATTTATATTTTATCCATTCCTTGTAACATAGAACTGCCAAAAAAACAATTGTGTAAACAAACATAACTGACTTTCGGCATAGATACAAGCCAACTGATGGGGACAAAACCAAGTAGATGTTGACGAAGGGGTGTCCTGCTAACTGCATGTACTTCACCTGTCAGCCAGTGTGTTTTACAAAGGAATGGAAGATGCTAGTTAATCTAGGAAATTACTTTCAATTCTTAATCCATGATACTGTTCATGTTTATGGTGTTATTCAGTTGCTAAATCATGTCCGACTCTGCAACCCCACAGACTGCAGCACACTAGGCTCCTCTGTCTTCCTCTCTCTGGGAGTTTGCTCAAATTCATGTCCGTTGAGTCAGTGATGCTATCTAACCATCCCATCCTCTGCCACCCCCTTCTCCCTTTGCCTTCAATTTTTCCCAGCATTAGGGTCTTTTCCAGAGTTAGCTCTTTGCATCAGGTGGCCAAAGTATTGGAGCTTCAGCAACAGTCCTTGCAATGAACATTCAGGGTCGATATCCTTTAGGATTGACTGGTTTGATCTCCTTGCAGTCCAAGGGACTCTCAAGTCTTCTCCAGTACAATTCAAAAGCATCACTTCTCCAGTGCTCAGTCTTCTTTATGGTCCAACTCTCACATATAATGTAATCACTAATGTTAGAACTTTGTTTTTATAAATATACTGCAGGAGCCATCAGAAAGCAGAGTATAATACCATACATATACTATATAATAATTCTTCCCTGCTTAAGATCTCCTGGTACTTCACTATTGCTCTTAGCAAAACATCCAAAATCCCCAACAAATTGACAAAAGCCCTTTACAATATATCCTTTGACTATGCAGGCTTATCTTTTGATATTTCCTATATAAATACAGAGATGGAGGTTCTTGGGAGGAGAGAAGGGAAGGGAAGGGTATATTTTATTCCCTTGAGCTAGAACGGAATTATTTGGCTTGCAGATACTGATTTCCTCTGCCTGGATCTCTACTCTCATGTCTTTAACTGACAAGCCCCCACAGACACTGAAGGTTAGCTTATATATTACTTTCTTGAGGCTACTTTGCCTGATATCCTTAGCTTTGATTAGGAACCCCTGCTATGAACTTGCACAACACCTCTTATTTCCCCTTAGGACTCTTATTACATAAAATGGATATTTTCTTGCCTGTATCCTCACTAGTCTACGTTCCACAAAGACCAGGGCCATCATGTTCACAGCTTTATTTCCGGTTCCTGCCACAAGGCCCAACACCGACTGTTTGATAACTTGGTTGATTAAATCAACAAACCAAAATTTTTCTTACTTGAGCATATATGTTTATTACAGAAAGTTGATAGGCAGGTAGATAGATTTCAATTTTTTATGAATTTTTATTGGAATATAGTTACTTTACAATGTTGTGTTAGTTTCTGCTGTACAGCAAAGTGAATCAGCTATATGTTTACATAACCCCTCTTTTTTTGGATTTCCTTCCCATTTACATCACCACAGAGCACTGAGCAGAGTTCCTTGAGCGATACAGCAGGTTCTCATTAGTTATCTATTTTATATACAGTATTACTAGTGTATATAAGTCAACCTCCACCTCCCAACTAACACTCCTAAGAATTGGGACTTTTAAAGAGATGTGCCACCTCTTTGAGGTCATCCTTTTAGTGCATTGTTGCTGGCTCCTGTGATTAAAAAAACAACATCATAGAAGGAAAATAGAACATCCATGCACAAAAGTGGCACCACATGCTCAAGTTTATTGAACAGACACAAATTACACATTGGAAACTAATAAGAAGAACACTGTACCAGTTTTCACTAACTCAAATCATGTTAGCAAATCATAAATTTTAGAACACACTCATTTTATGCCTCACCCAATGTGGGTGATCACAAGAGAGCTAAATAAAGAAAATGACTTTCTATGTTACCTAGGTAGGAAATTAATTGATATACACAACTTCCAAGTAACTTTAAGATACTGCAAAGTGTTTCAAAACTAGCAGGGAACAGTTCATGTCCAGCCTGAAGTAAAATGTAGAATGAATAAAGGGTAAAAGGACCTTTTAGGGGTAAATAACTTCATTTGTATATCCATCTCAGAATCCCTCCTTCCTGCTAACAAAAATACTAATAAATTCTTTTAGATTAGGTTTACTAAATTAGACTTTGAAATATCTAGGTTTGGTTACATTGTTATATTGCACTTGAGAAGAATGATGACAAAAAAATCAAAGATTCAGTACCTCTGCCAAGAAATTCATTATGTATGAGAAATTACAACGAAATACAAGCATACATGCATGCTACATGTTCATACGTTCATTGTCCAAACTAGCCTACCAACAAGTTAAAAGAAATACTCTCTACAACACTGAGCATTACATCATTTCATTTGCTATTTTTGATCTTATATTCAATTTTCAAATTTTGTATTTTTTCTTATTAATCAAACTATCACATATGTAAGCTATCTAAGAGCACTAACACAGTGATACCGAGATAAGCAACAGTTGTACACAAATATTCCAAGAATGGCTTATTCTTTGCAAGCTCAACACTACATTCTGTAACACAGGAACATCTATCAATTTACAGACTGTATGCCTTATAAAAAACCCGCTGATCTTATTATACACTACACTTCTGCCACATAAATCTCTCTTAGGGTTATGATTCACTATCAGAAATCTTTCACATCCTCTTAAAGAAGTCAGTTTAGCCTCTAACACTTGAATTTTCTCTTTATATAAAAAAGTATTAATGAGAATTTACTATGAATAATTAGCTTCAAAACAGGGAGAATTGTGGCACTAATATTTTGATTAACTGTTTTACAACTCAGTATTAAGAACTCAATCAGAATTACAATAATCACTAATTACAACAGAAAGGTAAAGGGAAAAAAAGGAAAGAGCATCCCTCACACAAATGTTTCTCAAAATATTAAGTCTTAAATAAATGCCTACATAAGAAATCAACAACATAATCAATTTCTTACCAATATCAAATGTTTTAAATATTCCCAACTCCAATGATATGTGATTTCTTAAATTGAATCAGATTATAAGAATTTTACAGTCAAAACAGATTTCAGTGCTCAATAAATCACAAATACAGCAGTGATTATTTTTTGACATTTTAACCAAAACATTCACATTACTTTAATCCCAACATTTTGCCAAATATTTTCTTCAAAGACTAGGTTTTTAGTCTTCAAAGACTAGACTACCATATTTTTGTAGAGATAAAATTTTCTTTTTTTTTTTTTTTTTAAAGAAAATACTATTGCTTTAAACTACAGTTCATAAGAGCAATTTAAAACATGTTAATTTTCATTACATGACCCTTCAGTCTCCTCCAGTCTAATGCTCTCCCAACTAAGCCATCTTGGCTCCTCCTTCAATCTCTCATAAAAGGTTATATCTTGAGAGAAGAGGCCATAAAAGGAACAGATTGTGCAAAAGCAAATGGTAACATTTAACTTTTTCAAAGAGTGACTTTCTATCCAACAGATATTTTTCAGGAATGACTGCTACTAGATGGGAAAACAGGTGAGGTAAATGCTGTTCTAGACCAACTTAGCAACTGTCTGGTGGCAGGCCCTATGATAAAAAATTTTTACTTAAAAAACTTTAAGTTTATTGGTAACAAAAATACTTATTGTATATGACCACCTACGATCTCTTAAGGTACTAGTAAAATCTATATTACAACACCAATTAATTTTGAAAATCACTAAAGCTAAATACAGGGTCTTGTCAATGTTCTAACTTGTACAACTCACCTACATATGCCTCTATTTTATGAATGTATTCTAGTTTAGCCACTTGTGTAGGGAGTTATAACACAAGCCATGGCAAGAAAATTTCAATTATTTTTAAAACATGGAAAAATATTCAATTATCTAAGGGAAATATTTATCATCACCTAATGAAGGCAGTAGTTAAAAAGCTATTGAACTCTCAATCTCTAATGCACAACATGATGTAATTACACAAAAATAGGTATAATTAACAGTTATCCCCAGGCCTGGAGGAACTGTGAATAATTCACATAATCTTCTAGAAGATTCATCACCCTACAGACTTAAAAAACTACAACTTGCCACCTGTACAGCTTTTATTTAAAAATCCTAGAAAAGTAGTTTATATTAATAAAACTAAGAAAATTTTAAAAGGTTCCCAATAACTTGAATTGCCTATAAAATAACCTCTAAGAAGTTATTATGATAGCTGAGACTGGTTTTACATGTTACACCTGGTTTCAACTGAGGTAATATCCATGCGAGTAGCATCATGCTACTGCTAGAAGTAAACCAGTGAGCTACCTTAAGAATTTAATTCCATGCATTTCTCGTGAGATTCAGAGGTTGAGTGCACATTCTTATAAACTGTAAAGTTTTCTCATTGATCTTGACACATTCTCAATAACAGTTTTGAAAATATAAGGAAAAATACATATATAGGAGGAAAATAAATTAATCCCAACTAAAAACTCCTGCTCTAATCTAAGAGCAAACTATTCAATAAGCAACTCTGTCAAAGAACTACATAGCCTTTTAATTTAAATGCTTTTTTTTTTGTATTGTCTACAGCCAGACTAATGCAATAGAATACACTTTGGAAACGATTTCCAATTACATATAGCTTCAAGCATCATGATGTTTAGCAGAAATTAAACAACTACACAAAAGAGGCAATTTTGATTATAAAACTAATTTTTAGTGTAAGTTGACTTAAAGGATTTGAAATATAACTTGTGTGTGCATTAGTCACTCAGTCAAGTCCAACTCTTTGTGATGCCATGGACCGTACGTAGCCTGCCAGGCTCCTCTATCCATGGAATTTTCCAGGCAAGAGAACTCCCAAAACTGGAGTGGCTTGCCATGCCCTCCTCCAGGGAATCTTCTTGACCCAGGGATGAAACCCCCATCTCCTGCATTGCAGGCAGATTCTTTACTGTTGAGCTACCAGGAAAAACTAATTTTTCAGTATAACTTGACTTAAAGGATTTGAAATAGAATTTAAACTTATACAAAATAAAATGTGATCAAATGGACTGTGGGTAAAAATATAAATAAAAGTTTAATAGCATGTACTCAATTTTCACATTAAAACAAAAATCTGTACCTTTGCAGTTACAAGAAAGAATTTTGATGGGATCATGCTTTTTTCTTTTTTTAAAGTCCTACCATATAGGTAATATTAAAATCCAAGTTTATACAGCTATGAAGTTAGCTTGAAAACTCAAGTGTAGTGTAACACGTATTAACATTATGTATTTGCACAAAAGATGTGGATCCTAAGGTCCAAATTTGGATTGCTTTAAAACAACAAAAACAACGACAAACAAAATCCAACATACAAAATCAGAAACAGTAATTGTAGGAGGTACTATTTTAGATAAAGTGGTAACTCAGGCACTATCTTATGTACATTGAAGACCTATCACTTGAAATGTTATTATTTAAATACCTAAAAACACAAGTCAGTAGGTGTGTATTAAATGTATGTCTGAACTTAATTATAATGAAAAGGATGACAAATATTGCTCACTTTGTGGTTAATACCAATGGGCACCATCAGCAGTACAGTCTTGGAATTTTATTCCTCAGGAAGGAAATTAAAATCTAAACTGAAGTTGGAACTTCTAATGGATCAGGATGTAGCGTAACTTAAAAACTACAGTTAAGTTTCTGAGTTTCCTTCACCATTTTCATGAGGCTGAAGTTGTTCCCTTTCTTGTTCTTCTTGAGGTGGCCGTACACGCTTAAAAAAGCCCATCTGTCAGTTTGAAAAAAAAAAAAAACTAACATCACTGCTACATCAATGAAGTATACAGAAAGTATTCTGAGTGACCATAATATGACCAAGAAAATGTAAAATGGTACTTAGTTCAACTTTTCTTCCTTCAAATGATAAGGAGTGCTCATTATACATCATCATTAAAGGTCCGACTCCTCTTTCCCTCCCTTTTTTCTCTCCCTTTTTTCTTCTCTCCCTTCTTCTTTTCTTCTATTTCCCCTCCCTCCCTCTCTTCCAAAGTCCATCACTTACCCTGTACATTACGAATACTAAAACAGCCAGTAACAACAATCCTGCTAGAACTGCTAAAATGATCACCCACACAGGTACAGGCATGGGTGCTGGCTGAATGCCCCAGGTGACATTTGTGGTAACCTGTTGGGGAAAAAAAAGTTCTTGAGTCTTAAAAATAGTTCACTGAGTTATTCAACAAATATCTGAATATATACTATATTTTAAGTCAATGTTACTGACATTATTTTCTAGTATATGATAAGTTATCATTACACATCTGGCATCAATAGCATATACACACATGAAACTCTCAACTTCAGGTTAACTTCTTACTGTCTCTGAAATGATTTTTTAAATAATCTGACCACCCACTTTATGATGCATTGGTTTCATTTTAATCCTCAAATTAAAGATCTATAAAATGCCCTCACTTACTACAGTTAATTTCCAACTTTCTAACTTTGTGGGGAGAGATTCCCCAAATTTTCCCCCATAAAATTCAGTATATGTTAAGTATATTACACACAATAAGACGCTCAAGTAAAAGGTCTACCTTTAATAATTCTGGGATGGGGGAGTAAAATAGTATTAAACTAGGTTATAACCCATTCAAATAACTCAATTACTTTAAATTATGAAAATAGTTAACTGCTAATATTTAAAATAAAAACAACTTCAGTGTTTAAGTGAATGCACTTATTTCATTTCCCAAAATCAATCACTTACCAATGTGGAGTTGAAGATGTCCTCAATTGGAAGGTTTTTATAAGGAAACTCTATGACATTAAATGAAGCAGACGACTTCAAAGAATATGAATGATTCTGGTTTTCCTTCTATATGGGAATAACAATAAGATGATTTTCTAGATGTCAGGCCTTTTTTATTTCTTTGAAAAAGTGGATAAATTTGCTGAAAGCCGCCTCTGCCCACTTACATTCATAAAGGTCTCGGTCCACAGTAGAGACCTTACATACAGGATTGCACTCTTTCCTCTGTCTAGTCGTCCCACCTGGCAGACAATCTTCAAGCATTCAGCAATTCCACAACCCTGCCAAAAAAATTACTTACTTAAAAGGAAAGATCATTCTATTGTCTCTTCAACGTATGAAAGTTAGACATTTGACTTGTTTTATATGAAAGCTAAAGAGATCTAGATTCTTTTGCCTTACGGCAATAATGTTTAAAATGAGCAGGCTAACAGCTGAACCTATGAATGTTCCCTGTTATGAAGGGATTGGTTTTACTGTGATTTGTTATGGAAGGATAAACCTTATAACATTAAAATATTTACTTTTATAGCTATAACTTAACATTCTTTAGGCAAACCCAGAGCATGGTGATTTTAGTAAGACATGAAAATCAGATCACAACATGCTTGTGGAAAAGAAAGAGAAATGGAGTGAATCTTTAATAGTTATTCCATGTCAGACCTGTAGAAATCAAGTGGCATGTTGATGGTCTTTGCCACATTCGGTGTTTTCAACGGTAACTTGAAGGCAGACAGAATTAACAAATATTCACCACCTTTTATGTGCTGGTCAACCTGCATTAGACATAAACTGTATTATATGCATACACCTCACAACAGTGCTATCCAGTAAGTGACACCTCCAGTTGATGACTAGAAATAGAAGCAAACTCCTCTGACCTGATAAAAGGCATCTACGAAAAGCCCATAGCTAATCCCATACTTACTGGTGAAAGAATGAATGCTTTTCCCATAAGATTAGGAACTGTATGACAATGTCTATTCATGATACTTCTACTCTATACTGTTCAGAAGATTCTTGCCAGTGCAATTAAGCAAGAAAAAAAATTAAATAAAAGGTATCCAGATCAGAAAGAAAAAAGTAAAACTATCTCTATTCAGATGATAGAATACTTACAGAAAACTTTAAAGAATCCACAATACAACTACTAAAGCTAATAAACAAGTACAGAAAAGGTACAGAACACAAGATCAGCATACAAATGTGAATTATCTTTATATAAGCTGGCAATGAAAAACAAGAAAAATTTTTTTAAATTCTATTTTAAACAGAATTCAAAAAGAATAAAATATGTAGAAGTTACTTAACCAAGGAAGTGTTAAGACTTGTACACTGAAAACTACAAAATATTTTTGAAATAAAGAAGATAGCTCATATTCAAGAAATGAAAGGCTTAACATCAAAAGAGCAATACTCTCAAAGTGACAGACAGAGCTAACAAAATTGCTACCAAAATTTCAACAAGGGTTTTTGTAGAAATGGACAAGCTGGTCCTAAAATTCGCATGGAATTGCCAGGAACCCCAACTAGCCAGGGCTTTCCTTGCAGCTCAGATGGTAAAGAATCTGCCTGCAATGCAGGAGACCTGGGTTCTATTCCTGAGTCAGGAAGATCCCCTGGAGAAGGAAATGGCAACCCACTCCAGTATTTTTGCCTGGAGAATCCCATGGACAGAGGAGCCTGGCAGGCTACAGTCCATGGAGTCACAAGAGTCAGACACAACTTAGCAACTAAACCACCACCACCACCAACCAGCCAAAACACTCTTGAAACAGAAGAAACACTGGGCGGGGGTGCTCACACCCCTCAACTTCAAAACTTACTGCAGAAAAACAATAATCAAAAAATTTTGATACTGGCATTAGGATACATGTATAGATCAATGGGACAGAATTAAGAGTCAAGAAATAAACCCATATATTCACAGTCAATTCATTTTCAACAAGGGAGTCAGGATCATTTAAAGAGAAGAGCTAGGTCTTTCCAACAAATGATGTTGCAAGAACTGGAAAACCACATGCAAAAGAATAAATCTGGGCTTCTATTTCACACCACATACAAAAATTAACTCTGTATGGATCAGAGATATAAAAGTAAGAGCTAAGATTACAAAACTCAGAAAACCAGAAAACTTAGGTGTAAATCTCCAGGACTCTGGGGTAGACAATGGCTTTTCAAATATGACAGTAAAAATATAAGCAACACAAAAAGAAATATACTTGAGAAATTTGCACTTCTTCAAATTTAAAAGCTTTTTTGCATCAAAGGATACTATCAAGAAAGTAAAAAGACAACTTATAGAATGAGAGCAAACATGTGCAGTAACAGCTCTGATCAGGGTAGCATCTAGAACACTTCACGACTCAACAACAAAAAGCAAACAACCCAATTTAAATATGGGCAAGTGGTCTGAATAGAGATTCCTCAAATGAAAATACAAAAATGAAAAAATGCTCAGCACCATTAGGCATTAGGGAAATCCAAATAAAACTACAATGAGGTACTACTTCACTCCAATAAGGATGACTACAAAAAAAACTTCTTTGAAGGCAATAGCAAGCGAAGGCAAGAATATGGAGAAACTGGGACCCTCTTATACTGCTGGTTGGGAATGTAAAATGGTACAACCACTTGGAAAAACAGTTTTGCAGTTCTTCAAAAGTTAAATCAAGTTTGGCCGTATGACCATATGACCCAGCAATTGGACCCCTAGATTTATTCTCAAAAAAATTAAAATATATGTTCACACAAAATCTTGTACATGTTTACAGTGGCACTATTCAAAACAGGCAAAAAATGGAAACACAAACATTCACCAACTGATGAATGCATAAACAAAATGTAGTATTATCCACAGAATGGAATATTATCCAGCCACAAAACAACTGAAGTACTAATGCATGCTTCATGATGAACCTCAAAACCACTATGCTAAGTCAAAGAAGCCAAACACAAAAGGCCACATTTTATATGATTTCGTTTATAGGAAATGTTCAAAACAGACGAATCCTTAGAGCCAGAAAGTAGATTAGCGGTCTCCAGAGATGGGTGGTAGGGGAGAAGGCAGTGGCTGCTTAATGCACAGTGTTTCTTTTTGAAGTGATGAAAACGTTTTTAAGTTAGATAATGTACAATGTTGTGAATATACTAGAGATTACTAAATTGTGTATTTTAAAATGGGTAAAACGGCAAATTTTATGTAAATATTTTAAAATGTGATTCTGTACGAGGACAGAAAGAACAGGATCAAAAGTGGGATGAAGGTAGAAGGTAACTTCGAATTCACATGGGTTGGTCAGGGAAGTCCAATCTGCCACTCAAGAACAGCAGAAGGAGATGGGGGAGTAAGCCACAGAGATAGTTGGGCAAAGAGCATTTTAGGGGGAGAGCAATTTTAAAAGTTAGGAGGTAGAAACAGGCTTACGGCTATCTGTTCAATGAAAAGCAAGGTGACCAAAATGGGAAGAGCAGAGTAAGGAGAGGAAATGCAGGCAGCAAGGCAGAAAGGCCCAGATCCCGTTTGCCTCGAAGGCTTTTTAGGCTCTGGTTTTCTCCTGAGTTAGATGGGAAGACACGGGAGTGACACAGTAGTAGTGTTAGTTGCTCAGTCGTGTCTGACTCTTTGAGATTCCACAGACTGTAGCCCACCAGGCTCCTCTGTCCATGGAATTCTCCAGGAAAGAATACTGGAGTGGGTTGCCATTCCCTTCTCCAGGGGATCTTCCCGACACAGGGATCGAACTGGGTCTCCTGCACTGCAGGGAGATTTTTTACTGTCTGAGCTATAGGGAAGTCCTTGGGAGCGACATGACTTGACCAGTTTTTAAAGAGTCACTATGGCTTCTTTGTGGCAAATACACTGTCATGGGGAAAAGGGCAGAAACATGGAGTCTAACTGGAGGTTTGGCAATAGTTCAAGTGCAAGAGGAAGGTGGCCTGGGTTAGATCGTGGCAGTGATACAGATGGCAACAAGGGGTCACTTTCTGTGTGTTGTGAAAGTAGATAATGATAGAATTTGCTGATATGTTGGACATGACGTTTGAGAGAAAGAAAAGAGTCAAGCACAATGCCCATGTTTTGGACAGAGAAACGAGTTGGTATTTACTAAAATGTGGGACACCACAGAAAGATTTGTGTTGGGAAAACTCAAGGGTATGTTCTTAGCATTAAGTGTAAGATTCCTATTAAATATTTAAGAGGAGTTCCAGTAGATAGTTGGATAATAAGAGTCTGGAGGTCAGTGCAGAGGATTGGGTTGGAAATATAAATCAAAGTCATCTACACAGAAACAGCACTTAATAGCCCTGAGAATGATTAAGATCATCTCACATGGAACTGTGGGATATAACCTCTACAGTGACAGAAATCATCAGTGTGGATATACCTGCACTTCTCTAAGTGGTAGCCACTAGCCACACGCGGCCAATGAATACCTGAAATGTGGCTGGTATTTACAAAACTGGACCACATGGATCTAATGAATGACTGGAAGGGGAGCAGCAAGAAATCTGAGCCCTAAAAATACTCTCTGGACCTTAAAAGCCTAGAAATGGAGATTAAGAAGTATAGAGAGTTGTGGTAGGAGGACAACCAAGAGAGTAGGGTTCTAGAAGTAAGATAGGAGTGTTTCATAAAGGAGGAAGTGCTTAACTGTGCCCAAAAGTCACTGAGCAGTTAAACCGAAAGAGAGCTAAGAAGAACCATGGAATTCGGAGATATGGAAGAAACTGGTGATTGCTAGTGAACATAAACACTACACCAGGTGCTCTGCTAGCTATGGTTTGCAGATGTTAAATTTTAACATCTTTTAACGTGTTAAATTTTAAGAACTTGAGTGACAAACCTCTCTATAATATTATAGTTATTAGACAGGCTGACTCAACAAAAGATGATCATAATGTTAATTATTCTCACATTTTTGTTGAGGCCTTCTGGGTTTTTTCTACACTACTGCACATAAGTTGCAAAGATTAGAGTGAGACCAAGAAAGAGGTCAGTTAAAGGAGTGCAGTCAGAAAAATAAGTTAGAATATAAAACATTTTTATTAGCAATCTAGAAAGATAGATCCTTTGAATAAAATGTGGTGTTAATCCAGTTAGGAAGAGGAAAGTAAGAGGAGTGAATGGTATTAAAATATATAGCTCTTTCCAGCACAGCTGTTAGTTATTTTTGAAATGTTCTTTGGCATCAGTTCTATAATCACATATTTTAAAACATTTAAAGTGCTTGTTGTTGGAATGGCACTTACCAAAGTGTGAACATCTCCTTCATTGAGGGTGAGATCCCGCTTCGTGATGAGATGGTTCCGGTCACCTTGCCCACCAATTGTATCATTCTTTTCAGTTGTTTGTGAATTTGAGATCTAGGATTACATTAATAAACTGGTGGTAAATAACAATGGAAAATATTTTGCATAAACATTTTGGCATAAACTGTTACATGTGATTAAAATACAGCCACTAAAACTTTGGTATGATAGAAAATTCACCACTTACTAGATGGCCAAAACTAAGCACAGAAAATAAAGACGAGTCCTTAATATGTGGTAAAAATTACCTCTGCCTAGCCATCATTTTCTCCCCTTGCATAGTGAGAGGAGAAATTGATAAAATATACAAAACAGTCTGAAATTTCACAGTGTACATCTGTGATGTGTGTCAAGAGTATACATTTTTTGTTTTGTTCTCTTAACTCTCCTTTTTCCAAACTGCAACAGCTTCTTATCCAAAGATTCATGCTAGGATGGAGAGGACTATATCTAAAAGTAAATAGAATTCCATAAAATGATATCTTCTAGGTCAAGTCAAGAAAGCCAAGAGTAAAATGTTACATCTTACCCCAAAGACAAAAATTTGGACATCCAAACACCCTTGATATAATATCACATGTGGATAAACCACTATGTGATGAAACCAAAGTCAAACTGGATCACTTAAGAATATCTCCAGAGGCTCACTAAACACCACCTAAATAAATGGTTCAGCAGAACATTATAGAATTCATCCTTACTCATTACACAAATAAACAATCTAATCCACAGCATACTGGTTATGACCTAAAATATTTTTGCAGAATGGATTTGGATTTATTACTAAAACAATTGCTTTATTTTATGCCTTTCTTTTATAGATTTAGAAAGAAAAGCAACTAAAACATCAGCATAATGAATAGCTGCTATGAAGCATATTACCTTAATTCTCAAAGGGTTAATCTCCATATCTGAAGTGCAGTTCATTGGCCCATCAATATCATATTGAAGGATGTACAACAAAGTGTTATTGTTGTATTTGTAAGGCCACTGAAGATGTAGCATTGCCTTGCTGAATGAACTCGGACCATTGTTTCTCAGCTAATGAGGAAAAGAAAATGTAAATACTTTGGGCAAAAATCTATAATCCTTCCCCTACATCATCTTTAGGAATCCTGAATCAACAGCATTTGAATAACAGCAGAGTTTCCATAGAGACTCTAATATCACATCATGATCATTAGTATGCAAAAGAATCAAACTCAACATCTGCCTCCGAGTAGGAGAGTATGTGTCAGGATAAAAATACAAACGAAAGAGGAAAAAGTTACTGATAAGTGGCATAGAAAATTTTCTTCCTACAGAAACAAAATTTTACTCAACGACCTATTCCTTTTATCCAAGTACAACTAATCGGTTTTAAACAACAGCTTGTATAAACAGCTTTCTTTTACCACTTGAAGTTACTTGTCTAATGGAAATGAGCTTAAGAATGGGGAAAAAATTCTAAGAAATCTCTGGTACAAAATTAAACTATGCAGAGTTTACATAAAAGTTACATAGATGTGTTTTTTGTTTTTTAGACTTGTTTTTTAAAAGCAGCCTATCTGTTCCTTTCTCTGTTGTCTCTCTACCAGGTATCAATTAAATCCAACTGCAAACCTCATAGATGTGCTGAACAACTGGCCCAACATCTTCTTCAGTCTCAGGGTTCTCTTTGTACTTCCAATTTGGAATCGGAAGAAAGATATGATCAGGACTTGAGACTCTAAACAATGACCAAAGAAAACCTACCATGAATATCAAAATGATATGGTCAGTTCATTTTCAAAAGTACCTAGTATCCAAATGAATAAAATCAGAATTTAAAAAAAACACCCAAGACAAAAAAAATTATACTTGTACGTGTACATGCACAGCTGGACATACAAACTCTTCTTTACTGAATCCAGTGTAACAGATGAATTGGTAAAAGGTGAACATTTCTGCATAAAAGTTCAATAAACTTATTTTATGCTACTTTTGCCATGTCTGGTTTATTATCAGAGAATTAGCAAACAAATATTTGCTTTGGAATATACCCAGAGCCTTCTTATTCCTGCAGAAGCTATAGTTCTAGTAAAATCACCATGAAACATGGAACATATACTATCTAAAAGAAGTTAGGGGGCCTAAGACTTGGACATACGTTATGTGCTGTGCTTAGCTGCTCAGTCGTGTCTGACCCACTGTAGCCTGCCAGGCTCCTCTGTCCATGGGGATTCTCCAGGCAAGAACACTAGAATGGGTTGCCATGTCCTCCTCCAGGGGATCCTTCCCAACCCAGGGATTGAACCCAGGTCTCCCGTATTGCAGACAGATTCTTTACTGTCTGAGCCACCAGGGAAGCCTTGGACATATCTATACCTATGGCTGGTTCATGTTGATATTTGGCAGAAAACCACAAAATTCTGTAAAGTAATTATCTTTCAATTAAAAAATAAATAAATTTTTTAAAAATGTAAAAAAAAAGTAACTACTTTTTAAAGTAGTTTAAATCATGAGAATATGTTACTCAACTGGGTAATCATACTGACCCTCTTATCTCAACAGCAGCTAAAACAGCAAGGTCAACTTTGTAAGATACAATCGGGCTTACTTTATCAAAAAGATTGGAGCTGAAAAAGAAAAAAATAAATTTAGGACTGAATTTGATGAGCATAATTATCATCAAAATCATACAGAGGCAAAGGCAGTGAAACTAAAAGTGAACAAATGAAAAGCAATAAAGAAATGACCAACTGCACAAAATAATTATTTTCACTAGCATTTAATTCTAAGAAGATGATTTTTATTCAACTTTTATTTTTGTCTTAAAACTCAAAAATAATAAAATTATTCTTATCATGTAAATACTGGTCTTAAAATTTGATAACTAAGTACTAAAATTTTAGTCTATCCTATTCCATAATACTTAAGTATACTGCAAAATATTTTTATAACAAATACTATTTCCTCAAAAGTTATTATAAACAGAAAAAAGTTGTTTTCACACCTTTGAATTTGTAAATCAAATTTCACAGACGTATCCATCTCTGATTGCTGGTGTACACTGAAACGAAGACCAGCTAAGAGCTAAAGAGGGAGGAAGAGAAGATTAATGCTAGTTAGAAACATGTCAAACAAGCAAAATTTCAAATCCCATGTCCAAAGAAAAAAGAATGGTCTAAAACAGGGATTTTCTGAACTTAAAATAAAGCTGAAAGTACTCTGGCAAAAATAACTAAGCCTGCTGCTGCTGCTGTTGTTCAATCACTTCAGTAGTGTCCGACTCTTTGCGACCCATGGACTGTAGCACGCCAGGGTCCTATGTCCGTGGCATTCTCCAGGCAAGAACACTGGAGTGAGTTGCCATGCCCTTCTCCATAGGATCTTCTTGACCCAGGGACCGAACCTGTGTCTGTGTCTCCTGCATTACAGGCAGATTCTTTACCAGTGAGCCACCAGGGAAGCCCTAACTAAGTCTGATCTTCTATCATATCCCTATTAATTAAGATACTCAGGCCAATCCACAATGGAAGCCTGTTTAACAACAATGATTAATCATATCTCCTTGTAATATTAACTAATTATCTCCTTATAATGTCAACTAATATTAACTTTCTGAAAAATGCAAGAGGAACCACTGATCCAATGAAAGTACAGTAGTTATGCACAAGATTTAGTGACAGGAAGCTAATACCTGAACTTGTGTTAATGGAGCAGGAAGAAATAAATGGTTTACAAGACTGAGAGAGCCTGACTGAAAAGGAGAGAAGTAGGGCCAGAAGCAGAATTTCTATACGCCACCCACAAGTCCATCAATAACAAACATCTTAACTTCTGCAGGCAGAAAATTGTTATTTTAAAGAAAACAACTGAGCTACAAAGTTAGAGAAAGCAGGCTTCTTGGAAGTCATATAAAAGACATCTAAAAAATGGCCCTTCTAGGGGACTTCATCAAACCACCTCTCACTTTACAAAGCCTGGAGCCGGCTGTAAGAATTAACCTGGAATTACCCCTGAATACACAGTGAGTAAGAAAGTTAGAGAGAATGAGTGTATGAGAAAATAAAAGGCACATTCACTTCTTAATAAAACACTGCATTAAATACAAGTGAAACATGTAACTTTGAGGACTCTATTCAAGCCCTCTTCCCCAAGAGACCATACATCTAGAAATAACTATGACTTTTAAGGGAAAAATATATTTAAAGAAATATGGAAATTTATTTTTTATTGAAATATATTAATATTTGACACACAACACTGTGTAAAGTTAAGGTATATAACATGTTGATTCCATACATTACATGATTATCATTGTAACAATAACTGTAACTCTGTCACATTACAAAATTATAACTTCTTTTTTTGTGGTTGCAATAATTAAGATCTAATCTCTCACAAGTTTGACATCATACTCTTGTCTATAATCATTACACTGCACATTAGATCTCTAGGACTTATTTACTAGTCGTTGAAAGTCTATACCCTTAAATAACATCTAATAGGACACTGTTTATAAGGGTAGATATGGAATATGTAGTCTCATGTTATCACAGATAATGCCAGGCTGGATGAAGCTCAAGTTGGAATCAAGATCACCCAGAGAAATATCAATAACCTCAGATACGCAGATGACACCACCCTAATGGCAGAAAGCAAAGAGGAATTATAAAGCTATTGATGAAGGTGAAAGAGGAGTGAAAAAACTGGCTGAAAACCCAACATTCAAAGAACGAAGATCATGGCACCCAGTCCCATCACTTCATAGCAAATAGATGAGAAAAAATGGAAACAGTAACAGACTTTATTTCCTTGGGTGCCAAAATCAATTCAGACAATGACTGCAACCATGAAATTAAGACACTTGCTTCTTGGAAGAAAAGCTATGACAAACCTAGACAGCATGTTAAAAAAGCAGAGACATCACTTTGCCAACAAAGGTCCCTATTGTCAAAGTTATCGTTTTTCCAGGAGTCATGTACGGATGCAAGAGTTGGACCATGAAGGCGGCTGAGCACCTAAGAATTGCTACTTTTGAACTGTGGTGCTGGAGAAGACTCAAGAGTCCCTTGGACAGCAAGGATACCAAACCAGTCAATCCTAAAGGAAATCAACCCTGAATATTCATTGGAAGGACTGATGCTGAAGCTGAAGCTCCAATACTTTGGCCACCTAATGTGAAGGGCCAACTCATTGGAAAAGACCCTGATGCTGGGAAAGACTGAAGGCAGGAGGAAAAGAGGACAACAGAGGACAAGATGGTTGGATGGCATCATTGACTCAATGGACATGAGTTTGAGTAAACTCCAGGAGATAGCCAAGGGCAGGGAAGCCCAGAGTGCTGCAGTCCATGGGGTAGCAAAGAGTCAGATATGACTAAGTGACTGAATAACAATTATCACAGATCGTCAAATTACCAATATCAATGTGTTATTATTAATAAATTAGATTCTATTGAAAAGGTAACAAGAAATATACTGCTGCTTTTTTTCCCCTTGATACTAGCAATTCAAAAAGGTATATTTTGTCTCCTTTTTTAGAAGATTTGGGAAGCAGTCCACTGAGTGCTTCTTCTCAAGCTTCTGGGCTCCCTTCTCCACCACCTAAAGAGGAGTCTGATCCAACCAATGTGCAGTTTGATCCTAATGGGATGACCTTATAGGTTTCACTTTAATAAAGTGTGAAGTGAAAGTGTTAGTCATTCAGTCGTGTCCGACTCTTTGCAACCCTACGGACTGTAGCTCGCCAGGCTCCTCTGTCCATGGAATTCTGCAAGCAAGAATACTGGAGTGGGTAGTCATTCCCTTCTCCAGGGGATCTTCCCAACCCAGGGATAGCACTTGGGCCTACCTGCATTGCAGGCAGATTCTTTATAGCCTGAGCTAGCAGGGAAGCCCCAGTTAATGAGATCACTCTAACTCACCTAACAATAACAGTCTTGGTATTTGTCAGAGTAGCTTTGAGGATGCATTAAAGCACCAGTTTAAAATATCAAAGTTACAATCTCAGTCCTTGATTTAAACCATGTTCTCATTCATTCACCAAACTAAAGGCAAAGAGCAGCTTACTGAATACAGGTAATAGCACAACTCACTACTTTAGTATCTTAATCAAAACTAAGCTCTAATAATCATTACATTCTAAAGCAAAACCAACTGAAATACTATTTTGAAGTTTTTATTTAAAAAAAAAAAAAATTACTATGGGGCTTCCCTGGTGGTCCAGTGTCTGAGAATCTGCCTTGCAATGCAGGGGATACAGGTTCAATCCCAGGTTCCGGAAGATCCCATATGCTGCAGAGCAGCTAGACCTATGCACCACAACTCCTGAGCCCATGCTCCAGAGCCCACGAGCCACAACTACTTCTCCCACATGCTGCAACTACTGGAGCCCATGCTCGGCGACAGGAGAAGCCACCGCAGCGAGAAGTCCGAGCTCCACAACAAGGAGTGGCCCCTGCTCACCACACTGGCGAGGGCCCATGTGCAGCAACAGAGACCCCCCCATAATCAAAACATAAATAAAAAATAATCAAACAAATGACTGTGGATAATCCCACAGAAAAATACGCTAATCTCTATGAAAGAAAAAAACAGACCCATTTAATTAAAATGCCTTACTTGAGTTCCAGCCTTCATTGGGTTTCCAAGGTCACAAACCACCTGGCGGGTTTGGTTTTCTGTCTTAAACGCACAGGAAAGTCTTGCTAAGGCCTTAGATAGACGAAGAAAGAGGATTGAAGGGAAAATAAATTAATCACTAAAAAAAAAAAGCAGAAGCCATACTAAAACTGCAAAGTTTCTAGACAATATCATACAGTTGGATGTTTGGGTTTCTTGCTTTACAAAGCAAATAGATCTATTTGAGTAATGAGAGATATGGGGGAACCAGAACTGTGTTCAGTTGCCACATATAAATGCAAAAGTGTTTCTGAACAATCCCTAGAGGACTTAGACACATAACCATATTATTTCTGACAAATTATTTGATGGCCAGGCTTAGACACTTTATCCATCTGACCTTGTGTCAGGCACTTAGCTAGCAATTTTTAAAAAGTTGTATCAATGCATTATGCAAAGTACTAGGCTTGAAAAGAATTATATAAGACAGGCACTCTATTGTCTAGCAATTTAGCCTTAGGTAGAACAGCTAAGCTATAGTATAATAAATAGGGTAGCTGCTCATTAATGTTAATGTGAACCATGAGTGCATTTCGATTTTTAAAGAGGCAGCTTGCTTACTTCACTGTTGCGGACAACCCCGATAAAATCAGCCTGCAGTGGGATGGAAATGATGAGCTCAGCTTCATAGGCACCTTCTCCCTGATTCTGAGCCTTAACAATCAAGGTCAGAGGGTTGTCGTCCCCAATATAGATCTTCTTTTGATCACTACAAGTTAATATAAATCTAGTCAATGAAAAAAGACCGCACAGCAAGAGTATGACTGTTCAAAGCACTGACATGTTCAACAATGTCTCAGGATATTCTGAGACTACTGCACAGATCAACACTAAACTGGAAATAGCACACTGGGTGCAAACTCAACGTTTCTCCCAACAAAAGAAAACACTGGTGCCTTCCTCATATCACTATCACTCAAATCTATTATGGAAATAATTTTATATCCCTTTGTACTTATTAATTTCCTGATTTTTTCCAAAAGTTGAACTAATCCCCTGGTCACTTACAATATTTGCTATAATTTATACATCATATAAAATGGTAATACATCCTTTAGTTAACAGACAATCTTTAAGAGAATACAATGCTACTTTGTGACACTACTCCATACTGATGAAAACAGACCTGTTAACCTAGGTAGCTGGTGAAACATACAGTCTATTTTTTAAAGCTCAATATTCACTCCTTTACTGAAAATCATGCATTATCCTCCAACATAACTAATTGTCATTGCTATTACTTTAATAGAAAAATATGCTCTTTCATTTCAATTTCTTATTATACAGTCTGTTATTTGGAGCAAAACTTACCTATCTACAGAAACCTCCAGTTTGGGTTTACAGACATTGTCTTCACCACAGTCAAGTAGAATATGAGCCTAGAAAAAAGTTTTTTATTTTTTTCTACATGAATAAATACCAATACAGGTCACACACACAGTGTATATTAATATGCATATGGATGTATATGAATATACATGTATATATTTATATACACTCAACTTTTATATATATCTGAATGCAAAAGGGATCGTGGCTGCCTGTTTTTAAACAGATCAGTGTTAGCTAGTAAGAATGAAAAGGAAGGAAAAGATTCATAGGGTATAATACAATTAGTTGGAACCTTTTAGGTCTATCTCGAAATAAGCTGTTATGACTTTGGAATGAAGTGTAGAATAGAAAGTAATATTGAAATTAGAGTTTGGCTTTAGTCTGCTACTGCTAAGTTGTGTGATCTTGGGGCAAAGAAGCTCCTTTACAGAATTTCTCATTACAGACTATGTCTCTGGAGAGCACAGAATAAGGAGTAAAAGAATAAGGAGCTGTAGATACATAGCAACAATTCAGACAGACAGACCAAACAGAACAGAAAGTGGATGAAAGGAGTTCATCATTGGCATGGCCATCTGGAAAGAGATAAAGAAAAAGGAACCAGAAGCATTAAGTTAGCAGATCCAAGACAGGTACAATAAGCAAAGACCTCAACACTTTCTCCCTCCAGATACGACCATATGACATGTCAGCTGGAACATTATGGAAAATCCAGCAGAAAGACACAGTGGAGGAAGCAGAAGAAGTTGGGCAGGATGTGAAATAAGAAACGTAAAAATTAATAAAAGAGGAAAGAAAAAAACAAGCCATTCTTGGTTTGTCTATTGCTAACATCCAAAGGGCTTCAGGTCCTAAGGCAAACAGAAAAGAAAAAGATTTAAAGGGGAAAAATAGTGACAGGCTTTCTTGAAAACAACAACAAAACTGTATGCTTTCAAGTTACAGGGATATAGGGCTTCCCAGGATAAAATAACATGATAGAGATCTTAAATGACAATGCAGTTGGGATGAAACCCAACAATACATGTTAACTAATTTACTGACCTAGATGTAAACAGCTGCTATGTGCTTCAAGAAGTTGAAGGGAAAAGGCCAGGATCATTAGAAGAACTTTGAGGTAACTGCACAAGTCATACCAAAACAATCCACTACTAACTTAGTTCATGAACTAAGAGTGGATTTAATGATATCTGATATGGTGTGTATTAAAAGTCCCAGCTAGAATGATGAGTATCTGAAGTTTGAAATGAGAAGTATTATGAAATATTAATAAACTACGATAAAGGGATATTTGATTGACTACCAGTCTACACTGAAGAAAAAGGATTTAACTGGCATTGGTGCAACTACAGCATTAAAATACACTATCAGGAAAGAATAGCTTCAGAAATAGAAAAAGAGCACTATCTTCCATTCACAGAGAACTAAATCTCTACAGTTATATACTTAGTATCTTACACAGAGTAAGAACTGAATACACATTTGAATGAACAACCAGGAGGCGGTGGGCGGGGGGGGGGTGTTAAAAAGCCACTTTTTCTGCTGCTGCTGCTAAGTCGCTTCAGTCGTGTCCGACTCTGTGCGACCCCATAGACGGCAGCTCACCAGGCTCCACCGTCCCTAGGATTCTCCAGGCAAGAACACTGGAGTGGGTTGCCATTTCCTTCTCCAGTGCATGAAAGGGAAAAGTGAAAGTGAATTCGCTCAGTCGTGTCCGACTCTTAGTGACCCCATGGACTGCAGCCTACCAGGCTCCTCCGTCCATGGGATTTTCCAGGCAAGAGTACTGGAGTGGGGTGCCATTGCCTTGCAGAAAGCACTAAATCTGTAACTCCAAAGGATAAGGGTACAGAAAGGAAAATGCAAGAGCTGCTTTGTCCAATAGAGAAGCCATAGCAAGCTGCATGTGGCTTTTGAGCACTTGAAATGTACCTAGTATGACGGGGGGGTTAAGTTTTACATTTCACTTAATATTAATTAATTTAAATTTAAAAACTGATACTTGATTCTGACACTGGAAAACTTTTAACTTTTAGAATAACTTGGCTATGTGACTCTACTTTTCAGTTGCAAATTCTATGACTTCTAAATGCAGAAAAAATATTTCTGATGAAGCTTTGGCATCTGAATTGACATGTGCTATAGTATAATAAACTCTGGATTTTGAAGACAGTAAAAAACAATATAAAGAATTTCATGGAAAAATGTGACTATTTGGAAATATGGTTTTTAAAGAGGTAATTAAGTTAAAAAGACATCGTTAGGGTGGCCCTAATCCAATATGGTGGTGGTGGTGGTGAAGTTGGTAAGTCGTGTCCAACTCTTGCAGCTGCATGGACTGTAGCCTGCCAGGCTCCTCTGTCCATGGGAATTCTCCAGGCAAGAATATTGGAGTGGGTTGCCATTTCCTTCTCCAGGGGATCTTCCTGACTCCAGGAATCGAACCCAGGTCTCCTGCGTTGCCAGCAGATTCTTTACCGACTGAGCTATGAGGGAAGCCCCTAATCCAATATGACTGGTGCTTTTTAAGGAGATTAGAACGCAGACACAGAGGGGAAACCACATAAAGACACAGGGAGAAAGTGACCACTACAAGCCAGTGGGAAAAGCTTCAGAGGAAACCAATACTGCCTACACTTTGATCTCCGACTTTAAGCCTCCAGAATTGTGAGAAAATAAATTTCTATTATTTCACCACCCATTCTGTGGCACTTTGTAATAGCAGTCCTAGCAAACTAATGCAGATATACTATTAAAATTACAGTCACCAGTTTTCTATTTTTTTTAATGTTACTGATCAGTAAATTTAAACTACAAATGTGTCTCACATTATATTTCTATTAGAAAGCAGTACTTTAAAGAGAGTATACAGTAAAAAGAAGTGAGTAATATGACCAGGGAAATAAAGGGCCATTTTAGAGAGAAGTAAATAAGCATGCTGAGGTAGGTAATTAACACAGAAATGAGAGTACATAATAAAACTAAGAATACAGAAAGAAAGATGCCTAAGAGTAGGTAATGTCCTTCTTGAAACAAAAGTAGAACACAAAGGAAACAAAGATTCAAATAATGAAGAAGGGGAGGTGGAGAAAGGGAAGAAAGTCAAATTTTATTGGTATTAAAGAGATTGGTGATCCCAGTAAACTGATGTTAACACTAATAAATAGTTTCCCCAAAATTCCAGAATTATAAACAGAAAATAATCATAACTCCAATATCAAAATGCATAATGTAAAAGTAACAATTAACTTTTTAAAAATATGAACTAAGAACAATGTTTGTAAGTTCTATACTAATGGGTAGTGGAAAGCAGCACCTATACTATTTACATGCAAAATGAAATATAAGATAGTTATATAAAATAAATTATAAAATTAAAACTATAAAATATAGCTAACATATATAAAATATATTCCTTATAAAATTCTGTGTTGCTATATTTCATTTTATCAAAAGAATAATTTATATACTATATATTCATATGTGTGTATATACACTAGTTTTTAAAATATAAATCAAAGATAACATAAACTTGTTTAGCAAAATACTAAAATACTATGTATTACTTGGCATTTTGTTGTTTTCCTTGACTTACTTTATTGTTTTATGTATTCAAAATGCGACCTTGTCTTCCTCTGCATGTAAGTTGAGTGGCTTTGAATATCTCTTCCCCTCTTACTTCTCTGACTAAAAAATGCAACATTATAGAAGCAATCCTTGTATGGCTGAGTCCCTTTGCTGTCCACCTGAAACTATCTCAATATTGTTAATCTGCTATACTCGAATGCAAAAAGATTAAAAATATAAAATAAAAGCAATCCTTTATGCTATTTAAAAATACAAATTATAAGATTTTTTAAAAAGATTAAAGAATCAAATAATAAATTAATAAAGTACAGTACCTGTCGACTAACATTGGCAGGAGTAAATTGGTTAAGAATAGGTTGCAACCCTGTTGCATCAGCAGCTGTTCGATAATCCAACCAATACTCCATAAAAATAGTAATTGGAGTGAGTTTGTCTCTAAATTCAGATTCATCCTAAAAATGGAAAAGCTTTGAATTAATTACAATATCAACCTAAGACATCAAGCTATCTGTAGAAATCCATAAGTGCACAATACAAAGCCAGCTGTACTTACCCCTTGATCCAATTCTACCAAAACTCTCTGTAAAACTACACTTACATAAGAATAGGATATTCATAAAGACTATCATTATCCATTGAGAATCCTTAATCAGCTTTGTTTTGTAATGTAATATTTGATTCACACAAAAATATGAGACCTGTTAATAAAATGAGCACTCCAACACACACCCAATGTAAATAATAACTAGGACATTACTTATATTGCTTAAGCTGCCTACACGCTCTTTTCATCCCTTTGTCTTCCTTCCAGAGGTAATCATTCCATTAGCTTGCTCACAGTAATTTTACTCTAGTGTGTATGTCTCTAAAACAGCATGTTCTTCAGATTGCTTTTCTTGTTTATTTTAAAATGAGATCATACGTATTCTTCTGTCATTTGCTTCAACACTTTTTTAGAAGATTCATTCACACTGTCTCATGTAGCAAAGTCAACTTTTATTGCTGAGTAACTGGAGTGGGTAGCGTTTGCCTTCTCAAGGGGATCTTCCCAACCCAGGGATCAAACCGAGATCTCCCACATTGCAGGTGGATTCTTTACCAGCTGAGCCACAAGGGAAGCCCAAGAATACTGGAGTGGGTAGCCCATTCCTTCTCCAGGGGATCTTCCCGATCCAGGAATTGAACTAGGGTCTCCTGCATTGCAGGCAGATTCTTTACCAACTGAGCTATCAGGGAAGCCTATGTTGGGTAACACTTATAATAAATCCACAGTTTATCAATTCTTTTTTGGATTTTTTTGGGTTTTGGTTTATTTTTGCTATTACAAAAAAAAAAAAGTATCGTTCTACACAGTGGAAAGGAGATTTGTCAGCTCTCTAAGACAACACCATATTATTTTCCAAAATCTTCACAGCATTTACACTGCCATTAGCAACACATAAGAATTCTCATTAATTCACACCTGGACCAAGCAATAGGTACCGGTAGACTTTGTCTGAGTGTAAAATGACATTTCTTCATAGTTGAAGCTTGAGGTATTTGTCTTGTTTGCAAATATCATGAATAGTTATTTAATCAAAAACCTTTCTTGCACTTCAAGTAAGATGGCCATGTTTTCAGTCTATTCAAGTGTGAAGTTACATTTCTCTACTTTTAATGTTAACCCACTCTAGGATACATGCAAGTTGGTCTGTTTTTTAATCTTCTTTAGAAACAGCTTGGATTGAGTTTGCTTATATTTGGTTAGTAATTCTACATCTATGTCTTCATGTAAGACTCATGATTTCTTCTTGTTTATACTATCCTTGGCCAGTCTAGGTATCAATTACACTAGCTTCAGAGAATAAACTGGAAATACATCTTATTTTTCTATTCTTTCTAAGAGCTTAATATTGGAATGTCTCATTCCTGACAGCTTAGATGATATTGCCTATAAAATTATTTAGGTCTTGTGATCTGTTTGTGTAAAGATTTTTAAACTGCCAGTTCAATTTTCAGAATGGTTTATATGGTTAAGTGGATTGTTTGGGTTTTCTATTTCTTCAAGTAATAGTCGTGTTATGTTTTTCTAAGAATGTTTTTGTTTTCTTGGTACAAGGTTGTTCCTAATATTCTATTATTTTAATTCCTCCATTATCTATGTGCCTGCGAGCAAAGTTGCTTCAGTCATGTCCGACTCTTTGTGACCCCATAGACTGTACCCCTCCAGACTCCTCTGTCCATGGGATTTCCCAGGAAAGAATACCGGAATCAGTAGCTATTCTCTTCTCCTGGGCATCTTCCCAACCCAGGGATTGAACCCGGGGTCTCCCGCACTCCAGGCAGATTCTTTACTGCTGAGTCACCAGGAATGTCCTTTTTTAATTTTTAATTTTGTGGAGGTTTTTGGGTTTATTTTTCCTTCATTTTTTCCCTCAAGCTTTCATTTAAATTAAATAGCATTTAAGGCTATATACGTTTACGTTTACAATATGCTTTTGGGATATCCTACACATTTTGGTATTTTGATATTTTCACTATAATTCACTTCTAAGTAAATTTCCAGTATGATTTTTTTTATCCATAAGTTGCTTAAAATCACAATTCCTAATTCTCAATTTAAATTTGTTACTGATTTCTAAAAATTGCACTATAATCAAATAGCATATATTCTATGATTTCAATTTTCTCAAATTTGTTCAGACTTTCTGTATCTATATGGGCAACTTTTATATTCTCTAAGTGTTGGATGCCAAGTTCTATATAGGTTTATTAAATAGAGTTTATTAATTACGTTGAGTCTTCTATATGTTTACTGATACTTTTGTCTTTTAAATCAAATTTCACCCTTTATTTCTTTCAATATTTTATACACATTTATACTTTGTAACTGATAATTCTAAATCTCAAGTCTTTCCATGGGGTCGCAAAGA
Source organism: Giraffa tippelskirchi (assembly GCF_054371585.1). Taxonomy (NCBI): domain Eukaryota; kingdom Metazoa; phylum Chordata; class Mammalia; order Artiodactyla; family Giraffidae; genus Giraffa; species Giraffa tippelskirchi. The sequence goes on from NC_137277.1 coordinate 72,521,836, forward strand.
GTCGGACATGACTGAGCAACTTTCACTTCACTTTTCCAGGACTAAGATTTGTTTGCTGTGCCTTCTGATGGCCTCCTTTCTGTTTCTATAGTACTTTAGAAATGAATTCCTATCTGATTTGAACTTAACCTGTGGGACCTGTACTAGATTGTTCCAGTGAAAATTTGCATTTACTCTTGCAAGAGTCAGGAGCATCTTTGTTTTGGGAACACTTTAGCCCTGTGGAAAAATCTAGACCTAATACAGGAGGTTCAGGTCAGACCCCTGGCTTGCAGCACGCCTCAGGTTGAGTCTGAACCCCCATACTGGTGTCGGCAAGTATTGCTCCCCCTCTGCCCCCTCTGCCCAGGGTCCATCCCTCCCTCCCTAGCTACCCTGACTCACACACTTGCTTACAACTCACAAGTCAGGTTTAGCCAATGGAGTTTTTTAATTGATTAATTGGGGAGGGTGGATTTCTTTTACAGTCTCGAGAGTCCAGTAATACATTTGTCATAATTTAATAAGGCCACGTGTGATATCCAGTCTGACAAGAGTAGATGTCCATTACTCAAGTCTGACTCGTTAAAAAGCCCAATTTCCTCAACTGCATTTTTCTGTTTTCTTATTTATTCACCACCAAAAAAATTTTACAGAAAGGAAAAATCATTCAGATGAAAAAATAATACATAGAAATATAAGGAACATAAAAGTATGCCTTACCCGCAGATATGCGATCAGCTCCTCACACTGCATCTGTCCCCCCCTTGAGATGGTCATGTTCTTGGAGTGACCTGGGGACCTGTTATGGAGAAAGAGTGCTCGTCGAATCGCTCCTTTCTGCTTGAGTTTATCCAAAAGAAGCTCCACCTGGAAGTCTATACAAACCAAAGGATTTATAACCAATATCTTTATGGACACCATCTGTCCTCAATATCTTGAGTTTTCATGTAAAGAGAGATACACAGACATTTCTTAAGAAGTAACTTGCTTCTAATTCATTCTTAAAAAGTCTATACGTTATAGTGAGACCACAACATATTAATTCTGAATAAATATTTAATAATTAATTAATCCAACCATTCCCAACTTAATGTCATCTAATAATTCAGACACTAGATAATGATAAAACAACTAGCAGAAGGGAATTTTTTTTTCTTTTAACTTAAGCTGAGAGGAGGAAGTTCAGAAATGAAATTGTGAATAATTAAGACTTCCACCACCAATGCAGGTAGCAGCACTCTTGCTGATTGTAAGAAATGTTTACTAATATGCACCCATACATTCACTATCGTGATGAATGAGCAGTTTATATCAATTGCAACTCCTACTTCTAATGCAGCTACCATATCAAACTATTAGGTAATCATGAACCAAATGACCAAACAAAGCTGACTAGGTCAGGAATCATGTTAAAAAGAATGTACAGCCAAGAATCAAGCACAGTTGCTAGATTACTAGCTTTTAAGATTCAGTTCTTCTTAAATAGTTTCTTCAAAGGCGATAAGAATGCAGATTTTAAAACCACAAGTCTCCTTTCAAGTTCCTCTAAATGCTGAACTTCATAACAAATCTGAGTGAAAACCCAGGGTTATTTTGCTTCCAGTTCTGTTCCATCCACTCTTTGAGAGACAGCAAGCACCTGCCTCTAGCCTCTTGAAACTGCCATTTCCTCTGCAAAATACTTGTCCAGGTATCCCTTGGCTCCTTCATTTTCTTCAGGTCTTTACTGAAAAATTACCCTCCTTGCTACCCTATGTGAACTTCAGACACAAACACACCTCCCAACAGACTCAGTCCTCTAGTAGGAGCTTCACTGTTATTTCTTAGCATTTACATCAACAAATCTCCACAACAGTTACTGAAATCTCCTACCTTGCTTTCAGAATCACATAAATAATTTTGGGGAAAAAAAGAGTGAAGTTAGTATTTTCTGTGTGGGTTAAATTTAGTGGTCAAAACTTTTTCTCCTTCTCTCTCTTTCTAAATCACCTCTACTCCTGAAATTACCAGGGTTTCCCCAACACATAAAATATAAGCTTCTCAGTAGGTAACTGACTTTATAAACAACGATATTCATTTTTCCTAAAGTTCATTTGTCTCACATTGGTAACTTTAACTTTCTCAAGGCCGTATTTATCACTGATTTTTCAGAATGCCAATAAATGTATTATCTCTGAACTGGCTTAAGAGCTGCCAAACAAAATAATTATGTTGTAATTTTAAATGTCTTTAACATATACATTCAAATAAAAAAAAACAATAACAACTATCTGAATAGTTATTCAAATATCCTAAAACATTTTTTCAGTGTTGTGTATGCAGCACCATTATATATAATTTTTCCATAGAACACTTACCAAGTTTCGTAGGAAGTGCTCCTTTGCCATCTGCCTTTAAGCAGAACCTGACATTAAAACTGTAAAAAAAATAAAAAAATACATACAAATCCCATAATCCAGTTTAAACATTTTTTAATATCACCCAAATCTCACATTTCTTCTTTTTTAAATCTCACATTTCTAATACTTAGTTTACATTGTGAAGCCTTGTATCTTTCTTTACATCTTAATATTATTTTTAAAACATGAAACTATATAGAATATTCTAACTCATTCTTCAGTAACTTAGGCACCTTTCCTTTCACGATACTTTAATGAGACAAAAAAGAAAAAAAAAATTCCTAACCTCCTCTTCAGTTTATAGAATCTCTACATAAATCTAAATGAGGAAAATGACAGTCCAGATTTAAAATAAATATCTCACTTATTTAAAAGCCCCACAAAGCTCCCTTTAATTAGTACGCTCCTCTAGAACAGCATTTTTCACAGTTTATTACTAGGTCATGACATCAGTTTACTGGATTGTGGCCAGCATCTTGAGAAAAACAAATATATGTGTAAAATTGACTTAAGTATCAAGGATAAGATTTCATGAAACTTAAGTTTTAAAAACGTATGTTTACTGGATTATGATGTAAAATGTATTTCATCCTATAATCAAAAACATATGAAAGCTACTGCTCTAGTTAATGTATTCAAAGCCTTCACATTGTTACCAGAATAAGCAAAAATCTTGAAAATGTCACTGCCAATCAATGAAAATGAAGACCAAATATTATTGAACTTTTAATGCACTCTGATGAAAGAAATAAAATTTTTATTGTATACATGTTTATTTAATATGTATTTCACTATAAACAAAATTTTGAAAAATTATTTTAATAACAACAATAAACACTTCAAAAACAAAATCAGGAAAAATATCTTTCCATTAGATCATTTGAAGTAAAATTTTCCCAGCTTCCAATCATTCTACCCTTCATATATAAGTTCTCTTTGATTTTTCTGTAACAAACATGAACATTGTTTCGCAAAGTTGGGTGCTTACAGTCAGTTTATATGGATCAGGACTCTTCATTATTAATTTTATATTTATGTTCACATGTATGAGAAAGACTGGTTTCTCTATTTTATTTTAATATGTTTTAAAGTAAAACACGAGTCAGTTTAAAGGAAAAAAATCTTAAGAAAATTATAAATACAAATAGAATAAAAAATAGCAAAAAAAAAATCACATGATACAGTGAAAAGTAATAAAAAATGGCAACTTGAGAAATAGAGAAGAATTTCAGACATTAAGCTTACAGAAAAAGTTACACTTTTCTTCAGAAATTAGTAAAGGAACAAACAGAAAACTAGTACCTTCAAGCAAAATAATTCTTTTCATACAATTAATCACAGACTAAATCTGAAAAACATCATTAGTTTTTAAAAATCAAAATCAAAATGTTCACTGGCTTTATTTTCGATATATTCATTTTTCAAAAATTAGTTTTATACTAGTTTATAGACTATTTCTAGAGGCTTGTCCCTCTTTGGAACAATATTTCTAAATTCAATCTATGAGAAGAAAATAGAGTATATTCATAGAAACTGTTTTAGTAATATTTCAGCCCACTCCCCCATTTTCAGTTATTTTTATAATGATTGAACCAATAATTATAATAACTATTATTAAACAAACATCCTTACCAGGAAACTTTGAGATCTGTCCCAGGCAGAGGGCAGGTTTTATTTTCTTGATTTAAAATGCTAGGGTACACTTCAAGGCCAGCATTTACAGTGATAACTGGTCTAGCCCTGGTTTTAAAAAAAAAGAAAAAAAGTTATTTAAAATGTTACATTGATCTAAGTACTTCAGGTTCACATTCATGGTGTATACAGTGCGTGTTCACTAAAGCAGTGTTTATAATAGCAAAAAGAATAGAAACAATCTAAACTTAGAAAGACCAAATATCCCAGGTTGCCCCGAACTGTCTTGATTTTATCAGTGAAAGTTCCATGACCTGGTAAAGCCCCCTCAATTCCAGGCAAAGCAGGACCACTGGTCACAACCTATCTGAACACAGCCCATTAAAACAGGATGGTTTTAAACAAGTTGGGGGATAGCTATCTCATGCATTTGCAATACAAGAGAGAGATGAGTGCTGTAAAGCCATCTGCGCTAATATGGGATGATATTAGCCAGGAGAGAATTTTAGTATGACAGGAAAAAAAAACCCCACCATGTAAAAAGGATGCATGTACACATACACACACACAATTTTATAATGCAGAGAATGTTTCTGGTAGGATATACTAATGAACTAGCAACTGGCGTGAGAGGAAACATATTTTTTACTGTATGCCTTTTTTATATTGCTTGAAATTTTACCACATGCCTGTATTACTTTGTTAATAGCAATTTTTATTTTTTTCTTTGTTAATAGCAATTTTTATTTTTTTTCCAAAACATACTTCATAAAACTAAACAATAAATTAAAATAAATAGTTTTCCAAAGTTCAGATGTACATGTTTATGCTCTGTAAAAAAACATAGCAGGCTCAGGTCAGTGTGCTGGTTCCAATCATGACAAATCCTAGAATCTGTATGGTCCCAAGCTGCTCTGAGAGGCACAATCAAGTTGACCTACACTACACAAGAGAGCTAGTTTTCCTGCCATGTATAAGCACAGTTCATAGAAGTGTAAACATCTTAATCCACTTGCGATGCCAGATGATACTGTAAGGCATGAGGAACTGATAAAACACAGAGAATTACTGGAAATATGTATGAAGCTGGGAACTAGAGATATGTAGATTTATACATATTACTCTGATAAAAACATTTATTTGGGGAGTCATTACATACTTCCCCGGTGGTCTCAGAATACTGTGGCACAAATACCAAGTTAATTTCTTGTCTCTTAAGAGGAAAAACTAACTTTTATACTTTTAAATGTAACTCGTATACTTTTAAATTCATAAAATCTAAAACATAGGAGAACATCTTTGAACAAATTTAAAGAACAAAGATGGAAAATTCTGAATGCTTTTCTAATAAAAAAAAATCTGCTGCTTTCTCTGGGAGAGATTGAGGGCAGGAGAACAAGGGGACAACAGAGGATGAGATGGTGGGATGGCATCACCGACTCAATGGACATGAGTATGGGTAAACTCCGGGAGTTGGTGATGGACAGGGAGTCCTGGCATGCTGCGGTTCATGGGGTCGCAACGAGTCGGACACGACTGAGTGACTGAACTGAACTGAACTGCTTTCTCTATTCTGGGGATCTCCTTGTATCACTACTCCTTGCCTGAAGTGAATCTTGAATAGAAAGAACAAATTTTATCATTACTTCAAGAAAATTAAAATGAAATTTAAGCACTGGTACTTAACTATAAAACTTTCATATAATTCATAATATTCCTGAATTATCAGATATGGAAAGTCTTACCTGTATAATACAGCTCTATCTACACCAAAAGCTCCTACAATTAAGTCTTAAAAGAGAATAGAAAAAATGTTAATAATAACAGTTTTTTAAAATTCACATACCATTCTATAAAGCCCTCCATGTACATAATAAAGATTAGATTTAGACATAGACTCAAAGTTCTTCTTCATCAGTGATTTTAAGACAACATCTAAAAGGCTAAAATTTATATGAAAACTTTACACTATTATCAATGACAAAGACTTTCATAACACTAATTTTTTCATCCATCCAGGTAGATAAGAATCTTCTGAATTGATACTGAGTAAAAAGCACCAATGAGGAAGGCTATACCACCCAAACACACATTCCCAAAGGTAAAAGCTTTATAGATGCTTGTGGATTTTTTTAATTTAGTTGTTTTTTTAATTTCTTTTTAATTGAAGGATAACTATAATATCGTGTTGGTTTCTGCCATATATCAACATGAATCAGCCACAGGGATACATTTGCCTGTGGACTTTTGAATTTCTCTTTCGTTTTATTGTTTCAAAAACAAAATAAAACCAAAACACAAACACAGTTGACTCTTAAACAACATGGGTTTGAATTGTGCAAATCTACTTATACATGGATTTTTTTTTTTTTCCACAGGAAGTACTACAGCACTACACAACCCGAGGTTGGTTCACAACCTGGACTGTTGATACAGAGGTCTAGTGTAGTTAGTTATATATGAACTTTTGACTGTGCAGAGGGTCAGCACCCTTAATACACTGTCCAAGGATCAACTGTACCTAGAATCCTTAGAATGACAGCAGACAGCATCCAAATCAACAAGAACAGAATGCATTAGTCTTCACACGTAGCTAGTACCACTGGTTCACAATTAGGAAAAATGAAAAATCAGAACTCTATCCCACAGTATATGTGCGCGTGTGCTAAGTCACTTCAGTTGTGTCTGACTTTGTGATCCCATGGACTGTAGCCCAACAGGCTTACCCAAGCTTAATTTGACAAAGCTCTTTCTAAGCAGAAAAGCACATGAGAAACCATAAAGACGTGAACAATGGATCACAAAAAAATTAAGAACTTTTTTATGCCCCAAAAGAAAACATGACAGGAAACAGACCTGGTCTGAGCTTTGTGTCCCCTCAGTTATGACAACCATGCCTTGAACAATGGCAGGGGCTTGAACAGCAGTTGAAATATTGAATTAAACTGATTTATAACATAAAATCAAGAGAGCAGTAATTAATATTTGGTTGGTGCAAAAGTAATTGTGGTTTTACAGTGCTGACCTTTGCCATTGATACTGGAATACATCCTTAAATAAATGGGGTTATGTTATACATCATTTCAATGTGCATTTCTCACTTTATGTTTTTTTGCTAATGACTTAATACTTGCTGTATATTTTATATTTATTTTAGACTATGGAAATGATGTTAGACAAAAAGCAAAATTGAGTGACTTTCTTATTCAAGTTTAAAGTGGGTCAGAGACAGCAGCAGAGACAACTCACAACATCAACAACACATTTGGCCAAGGAACTGATGATGAACATACAGGCCATTGGTAGTTCAAGAAGTTTTACAAATGAGATGAGAGTCCTGAAGATGAGGAGCGTAGTGGCCGGCCATCAGAAGTTGACAACAACCAACTGAAAGGATCATCAAAGTTGATCCTCTTACAACTACACAAGAAGTTGAAGAACTCAATGTTGACCATTCTATACTTGTCTGGCATTTGAAGTAAATTGGAAAGGTGAAAAAGCCAGATAAGTAGGTGCCTCATGAGCTGACCGAAAATCAAAATAATAGTCCTTTTGAAGTGTCATCTTCTCTTATTCTATGCAACAACAATGAACCATTTCTCAATCATATTGTGACCTGTGATGAAAAGTGGATTTTACACAAAACTGGTGATGATCAGCTCAGTGGTTAGACTGAGAAGAAACTCCAAATCACTTTCCAAAGCCAAATTTGCACCAAAAACGTCATGGTCAGTATTTGGTGGTCTGCTGCTGGTCTGCTCCACTATAGCTTTCTAAATACCAGTGAAACCATTACATCTGAGAAGTATGCTCAGCAAATCGATGAGATGTATGGAAAACTACATCACTTGCAGCAGGCATTGCTCAACAGAAAGGGACCAATTCTTGTTCACAACAACCCCTGACTGTATGTTGCACAATCAACGCTTCTAAAGTTGAACAAATTGGGCTACAAGTTTTCCCTCATCTTCCATATTCACCTGACCTCTCACCAACTGACTACCACTTCTTCAAGCATCTTGACTACTTAATGCAGCAAAAATGCTTCCACAACCAGGAGGCAGAAAATGCTTCCCAAGAGGTTCGTCAAATCCTGAAGCACAGATTTTTACACTACAGGATTAAACAAACTTATTTCTCACTGGCAAAAATGTGGTTCCTATTTTGATTAACAAAGATGTGTTCAAGACTAGTTATAATTATTTAAAGTCCACGGTCTGAAACCGCAATTACATTTGCACCAACCTAATACTACTGGCTGTTAGGACTGAAAAATCTAAGATGCTCTATTTATTTCTAAGAAGCACCTGGATATCCATTCTTGTCTATATCCGTGGCTCCTTTCATGGAATAGCCGAAGCTTGGTGGCATGCTCCGAGCTGCCCACTTCCCTTCAAGGATCTGAGATGGTACTGCATTCAAGCCTGTGGGTCTTCCATTGAAAATATAAACAATTCCTTTTTTATCTTCACCACCATATGGAGCAGCAATTGCAATATCTGAGGGGGAAAAGGAAGAGGGGGAGAGTAAGGAGGGGGAAAAGGGGTGGGGGGAAGGTGAAGAAGAAATGAGAGTGGGAGGGAGGAGGGAACAGGTGGAGAAAATAAGTCATAGTACTCATCATTATTTCTGTGGAGAAGATCCTAACATCTTTAGAATCCATGTATTGATACCATGATAAATATCAATTCAAAGTTCAGTAGGGTACTCTTAACTCAAAAGCAAAAACCAAATTCAAAGAGATTCAAGCAAACAGTATGGAAATGACATTAACTTGGAGCCATATATTCTGGATCTGACCTTGGACAAATCACTTAGCCTTTCTTGACCTCAAATGACTCATCCTTAAAACAGAGAGGAGGGGACATGTCAAAATAGTCATCTAAGGTTCATTCTAGCTCTCAAAATTCTAGTTAATTTAACTGGGCATGGTTTTGGGGTTGTTTTCTTGTTTTGTTTTTTTGAGAAGTCATTCTGGTTCAGAGACTTGAATGCTATGATTTCATCTCTATCTTAATCAATTTATACTGAAATTTTTAAAAAGTTTGAAATTCTTAAAAAGAAAAAAAAAAAAAAAAGGTCACTATAACCTTTCCTAACTCCAGAATATATTATGAATACTATGTCCACTTCCTTCTATCTTTGCTGACCCCACGCTGGACAAGTCATTCTCATCCTTTGCCTGGACCCCTAAAGGAGTCTAAGTGTCATCATGTCACCTTCCTTCTTAAAAATCCTTCAATTATTTCCCAAAGCATTCAAATGCCACCTAGTTTGTCCATTCATCACCCCACCTCTAACCCAACCCCAAATCTTCCTACCAATCCTGGCCTTTTCTGTTTCTTAAACTCACCAAGTTAGCCCCCATCTCTGGATTTATACTTGCTGTGCCCTCTGCTCCAGAGCTTTCCAAGCTTTGCTCCTACTATTTGTCCGAATCGTCAGAGAGCTCTTCCCTGGCCATTCTGCGGAGTAACACGCTCTCCTTCCTCTAGCTTGGCACTCTCTATCATATCACCTTGCCTTTTGTTTGTCTAAACCCACAGCCTTTATCACTACCTGAATTTCCCCTTTATGTGTTTACTCTATTGCTCCTCTACAAAACATAAATTTCCTAAGAACAAAGATGTGTTCATCTTGCTTATAACAGCCCCTAAATAGCAGCCATTTCAACCTGCCTCAGTTTTCTTAATATACCTAAAGTGGTCTCACCCGCCTCCATGTAACATCCAGAGACATCAGACACCTCGTCATTATTTTTTAAGACAATTATACCCAGGAATATCTCAAACACTGTGATGACTACTTTCTAGTGTTTACTTGTTCACATTAAACTTGCTCCTCCTATTGATGCTCAATTCCTTAAGGACATGGATGGGCTCTAATTCATCCTCTCATTTTCAGCACTTAGAACAGTGCTTAGCCTGCATTAAGCACCAACTAAGAATTTGTTATCCTTAAATAAAAAGTAGTATTTAAATTATGTAAGAGTTATTCTTAATCCTTCTTTAAGTTTTAAAAGATAAATATAACTTCTAAATTGACATATGCACTAAGAAAGTTTTTATTAAAATACAATTTTACAACAGAAGACGGCTCTACTGCTGAGAGATGGTTTTAAAAAATTCTCCTAACCTTTCCTAAACCTTTTGTTATTTTGTATATTCTAATCATATCTTCTCTTGGCTGGTATCTGTCTAGTCTGAAGAGCCCTCCTTTTTCATGTAATCAATCTATTCCTTTGATCATTTTAGTTTCTTTTTCTGTGCTTTTCCCCCTCTGCCTTTCTGGAGAAGTACTGACAAAAACTCCACGTAATTGTGGAACATAATTTTATTATTTTGTTTTCAGTATCCCTCTTGATCATACCTAGGGTTTTCCCAGTGGGTGTTAAGTGGAAAGGGAGGAAAATAGGAGCAAAGACATAAAAAAGAGTCAATGTCATCAGGTCTGAATAAGGAAAAGATCCAGGTTATAACTAATACACACATACACATACAGACTATATGGGACAATAAGACCTCAGGAGACACTTTGGGAGCAAAAAAAAAAATCATCCTCAATGGTATCTAGCTCTAAAAGTAAAATCTCTTTGTAAAATTGTTATAAAACTTTGATATTTTTTAGCTATCACTGCTTATAATTTTTGTGCTCACAGTACATTTTAACAGGAATAGGGAAAGCAGGATGAGATGCTATCTGGATTATGATATTAAAGAAACATTATTTAAAGTGGCTGGAATATTCTCAAAACAAGGCAAACATGTCCAGGCTTTCCCAGAATGCCCGGAGACAGGGCCATCCACAGGAGAGAACTTGTCAAATTTATTCAAGGTAGAACTTCAAATCTGGCCCTGTTTTCTAGGTAGTTTTTGTTATCAAAAAGTAATAATTTGATCTGTTCTATAGTATTCTCAAGTTCTATATTGAATTTTATACCAGAATTCCATTTATGTTCTCCTGGTGGTAAAAAATAACCTTTAAGACTATTTTAGGATGCAAAATGTCCCCTTGAGTAGTTTTTCCACTAACAGTGAAAACTTCTAGGGTGAGAGATGACACTTCCAGCACATGACATAACACCACCCATGTGGCAGGAATGGAGTCTTGAGGCCAAACAAACATTTTCCTTTTCTACTATTAATTGGGAGATTTGAGAGTCATCTGTCTTTTGAGGCTTTTATCTTAATTTGTAACTTTCTTGTCATTTTCGGGGGGATATCCCTATAGACTGCTGATTATACCAACAAACCCATAGTTCAACTCTCCATTTTGTGACCTCTATGAAGATTGTTAGTATCATTCCTTTTTTAAAAAATCTTGGTAATTTGTAATCTACATTTCACTCTATAGCAGAAGCCAACTTTGATTTTTAAAGATATATACAGCTATTAATTAAATTATTAAGTGGGACTGTTATAAAAGTGAACGTATACCTTTTTACTTGTCCCTGTGAAGGGAGATACAGCCTCCCTCAGAATATTCTGGAGAGCCACAACAAAATTATGGCTTTAAAAGTATTAGTATCAAATCATACCTTTGAAGGAGGCATTAGGGTCAGCACTGCCTTGACAACAGGCCTGGGAGCATGTTTTACACTTGTATCCGAATGAACAGCAGAGGGCACTGCCGCTAAGCAGGACACAGATGCAAAAAATCACCAGCTCACACTGGGCTCCCTGGGAACGCAAGTGCCTTTCAAAAATTAACCACTCTGACGCTCTAATTTGAGCTGCATCTATAATAACTCGTGAGAGTCAATTTTTGAAAATTCCCCTCTGATTTTTAAGGGAAATGAACAACCTGTCGTTGAACCTAGTGTGTCACTCAAATCCTTCCTTCCAGGAAGGAGGTTTGCTCATGTGAGCCTCTATAAACAGGGTATAGGACTTTTGCAGGCGGCCACAGAAAGTCAGGGACCTTCGGCTCCTTACAGTCCTTACCGTTGAAGCCATCCTGGTCTAGATCTCCCAAAGGGGCTATGGCGCTGCCGAACCTCGCAAAGACCTCAAAACCATTCAGCTTGAGGGTCTGGAAGTCTCCTGAAGCTTTCTGCAGAGACACGGAGACCTGCCCCACCTCCTGGAGTTTGCCATCAGAACCACGATCCATGAAGAGAGGTGCGCCGATAAACACATCTGCATAACTAAAAGAACAGAATCGTTTTCACAAAGAGCAAGATCAAATCCCATGTGACTATTAATAATCATGTTCTTTCTTAGTTGAAACTCAAGTTTTCCTCTTTCTACATCTCTTAAGGCCACATTGAAATGACCACTTCTAATTCAAACCTTCCTTCAGTTCTTTTAAGAAACTATGAGTAATTCATAAGATTATTTTATTCCTTCATACTATAAAAGCTATTGAAAGGAATTATTAACAACATAAAGGTTTTCTAATATTTGTGATTAAGGTTGCATCAAATTGGTTCCTTAAATAGGAAGATTAGCAGGAAGGAAACAGAGAAACAGAAGGAAAAATGTTTAGTTTTAGTAAAGCATTCATAAACACGAGAGGAAAACTGTTTCTGGAAACATTTTTTAAAACTTACTCATCCCCATTAATGTCAGTGGCAGCGACAGAAAATCCAAAATATGCAGCCATCTGGATAATGAGATGAAAATGAAATGTTTACATTTCATCCAACTAATTTAGAAAATTAGTATTTGTTGTATATTTACCAAATAGAAAGGATTGCTTTTTTCTCTGCATATAGTGCTTCAATCTAAGTTTCTTCTTTTGTTTATTCTACCAAAACAATGACCATCAGTTAATGAGGCTTGTATACTTTCCTCGACTTACTGGCAAGACAGCAATGTGTCTTGCAAGACATTTCAGCGTCTTCAGCACACGCCATTTACAAGTTCAAGTACAATCAAGGCTCCTCCTGAGGCCCCACCTCCTACCTCCTGCCCTCTCTACTTACCCAAAGACACCAGACACACTACCAGAAAGACAGACATTTCAACTGAACACAAGAAGTTATAAATGATGCCAACGCAGTAAAAATAATAAATACTAATTTTTAGTAGGTCATAAATGGTTCTTCCTATGTGAAACCACTACAACTCTAAAGAAATTACTGTTTGGAAAGATACAGAATGGAGTTCCTTTTTGTTTCACATCTCAATCAATTATGTGCCAGTGGTTTTGCTTTTAAATTGCACATAGTACAAATGTGCTTGGGTTTATCATGGGCTTGTTTTGCAGAGAAGGAATGTCCTCTCCTCACCACAGGAGACTGCTGGCCATCACAGACAGAGCAGTCTGGCTGGAAATACATGTGAAAAAGAAAAGTTCTAAAGAGATTCCAACATACAAAACAAAACTAGGAGTGGTGACAGACTAAAGAACTAAAGTGAAGGATGAGTCAACAAATCAAAAAAAGTCAAGTTAGTAAATCTTCCAAAACTCGATTAGCTGAGCTATCAGGAGGGAATGATATGGGAGGTTCCCAGGTTAATCTATTTTGACTTTATACAGTGTAACTGAGAAAATGAAAGACAAAGTCTGTGTTGAATCACAAGGTCAGAACATGTGCAATAAAGTGCACTGTATTAGGGGTACCGTGAGAAAGTGCTGGCTGAAATTTAACAGAATACTACTCTTGGATCTTGGTCTCCCAGGGCACTGGGCCTGAAACTGCAAAGAAAGGATGTCACTGACTGAGAAAAGTCTTGTCCTGTGTTATTATCACTGAAATGTTTCCCTTGGATTTTCACCACAGCTTCATAAGGAAGCTACCAGGATCCCTATTTTTACACATAAGCCATCAGATTGATAACGGTAAACACCATATCCAACGCAGTTCAGACTGAGCAGTGAGAGCCCAGGTCAGTCCTAATGCAAACCCTGCTTTCCTCCACAAAAGAGCTGAGGACAAAGAGGAAGCATCAAGGATCAAGTACACGACCCAGAGACACACGTGGGCATCCGACAGGAGAAGCTGCTTGAGGACAAGAAGTCATGATAGCAGAAAGGGATAGCCACCCCTGACACAAATGTAACAGCTGACAAGTGCACATGTCAACCCTGACAGCCACACAAATGGGAAGTTACTGGGGACCTCAAGTCTAGCTTCCCGTCCTATCAATCCTCTCGCAAAGCCAAACAGTCTCAACTGAACAAAAAGTGGGCTTAAATCCTAGATGTGCAAAGTAGGAGATGCTTTTTTCTACTACTGATTAAGTTTTTCTTGATCATTATCGGTACACCTTGGAGATGCTGCAAGTCCAGTTCCAGACCAGACCACCGCAACAAATTGAACAGCCCAATAAAGTGAGTCACACAAATTTTTTGGTCGCCCGTACATATAACATTTATACTTTACTATAGTCTATTAAGTGTGCAATATCATTATGTCTAAAAAAACAATGTATATATCTTCATTTTAAAATACTTTATCACTAAAAAATACTAAACATCATCTGACAACTCAGGGTTGCCACAAATTTTCAATCTGTAAAAAAACAACCAGAATCTATGAAATGTATTAATAATGAAATGCAGTAAAACACGGTACACCTATACTAACTTACCATTTCAATCTTTGAGACACAAAATAATACAGAATATTGTAAAATGCCTATAATTATAGAGAATGTCTAGTACTTAAAAGTACTAATTAGTAACTGAAGAATGTTGTATTTCATGTAGTACAAATGAAGTTTACTTGTAATATCTATAGTGAACACATCTTGGCCATGCTTTGGTTTACATCTAATAAAATTAAAAGGTAATTTTTTAGATAGATCATTCTTTCAAAAAAAAAGCATAGATCATTCTTTAAAAGAGAATTTAATGTTATTGGCAAATAAAAAGGAAATTTTTTAGTTTTGTATGTGTTCAATTTGATTTTGTATTTCCTTTTTTAAAAAGCTATTATAGCAATTACAAAAGGCTTTGCTTAAATAAATTACTCTGGTTAAAACAAAGGTGAAATATTTAAAGCCTATTTTATATCTATAATATCCACTATTAAACCAATAGTTACTATATACTGAACATTAAGCCATCAGAATATTATCAAGAAAAGTTGTTAAAGATAGTAGGAAGTGTTGGTGTCAAACTGTTAAATGAAAAAAAAAAACCCACAATGCTGCAAAAGCCTACCTGTTCACCAGTAAAATTGTGTAAGGAGGACATGTTTTTCCCATCATAAATATAAACCTGGGCAAGAAAAACAAAAGCATATGAAATAGAGTGAAATACGAAATAACCCAGAGATTTTTTTAGAAAACACCTTTTAAGTTTCCTACCATTCCCAAAGTCCTTGCTGCTCTTGGAACTCCTGAAACGAAGTCTGAAAAGAAAAAAATTACTTATTTTTAAGACCATTACTGGCAACTCCAACAGTAAGTGGCTATGTCAGACAGCTTTAAGTTTTGTTATTTCAGTAGACAGTAAGTATGAGATCTTAAAAACTTGGGACTCCATAATAAATGACCCAAGCATTTTTTAACCACAAAATCAAATCTTTACAAAATATGGAAAGATTCCTGAAGACTTCAAATAAATGCATGTGTGCCCTCAAGGTATTTACAATGTGGCGAAAGAGAGCAGACAAGAGAAAAGGGCTTAAGGGTGAAGAAAAGCTGCACATACAGTAATAAAAATAATCCAGAGCCATGTGCAACAGGGCTGAGGCTGCAACGGGACAGAAACGCAACCAAATCAGGCCAAGTCTAGGCTCCCAAGAGTGAGCTCTGAAGATGGACAAAGAGAATATGGGCTACAGACAGAGCTCAGGAAGTCACAGATGATGTGTCCAAACAAAGTAGAAACTATTAAACTGTGCCTCCGCAGGAGAACTGAATCCACCAAACATAAGAGGAAAAGAGCTAGAGAAACAGCTGGAAGTGAGAGCAAACAGAGGTTGCTGAAGCCCTCAGCTCCCTTGGCTGGTTAAAAGAGGTTTACCACGGACCAAGCTCAATTTCAAAACTCTTCTATTGCTGAAATTTTTCAGTGCCACCTGTTTCAAATGCTTAGTCTAAATTTTTAAAAGAGGATTAAATCTAGTTCAAGCACATCGTACCATCTATGCCATCACCGTTGAAATCTCCAACAGCCACTGAGTAACCTAAAGAGGAAACAAAGGTAAAACACCATCAGGGCAGAACTGATTATCTTCAACTTATCTGCAGACTAAGCTTTCCTGGAAAATACCTTCAACTCATTCCTTTAATTATGTAATATTTTGTCCTCTAGGAGAAATGGGTTCACATGTGTATGATAAATGAATTACTGAAGAAAATAATGGCGCTAAGTACTCAAATAGTATATCTCTGTTAGAAATATAAGACTGTTTTATCAACTTTACAAAGAAGTCACTTGAAAACAGGGCAAATTTGCAATTCATCGTAAAGGAGTAACAAACAACAGATTTTCTCAATCAGCAAATACTATTTCTGTCATGTATACTTCGTTTAATGAATAAGAGAAACTTAGAACAAAAGTTAATACATCCTAAACCAAAACTGTAGTTTAACATAGTGAATAGAAGTTCAAGAATCAGACTGCCTGGGTTGGAATCTGAGAAAAGCAAAGTTGTAAGTGAAGGACTTTAGGCAAAGACTTCAGACTTTATTTTGCCTCTCTGTGCATCAGTATCTTTATCTATAAAATGGGAGTAATAACAGTACACTGTCACAGACTTGTGAGGTTTAAATGAGTTATTACAGATAAAGCTCTTAGAACAACATCCAGAATGCAGCAAGCACATCTTAAAGACTATCCATTATTACTATCACTGTGTAAACAATTATGCTCTTAAATTTCAGCTACTGATATACAACATAATCTAGGTACTCAATAACAATTTGAAATTATATGTTCCTTATATTTTAAGAAAATCTTAATCTATTTCACATAAACGATTTTTCTACTGAAAGCAGCATATGCCACTATAGGACACATCTACCGCCAACACCAGAAAGTGAATCCATATTTCGATTTTACCTACCCAAATAACTGTCATCAAAAATAGCTTGTGCAGTCCGAGTTGCTAACTGGTTATTATACTTGATGCTGTAAACTTTGGGGTCATATTTAGATACAATTTCTGCTACTTGATCGGAAATGAGTTGACCTGAAAGAAATACATAAAATAAATTATAATTTAAAATGAGCTGCCCTGAAAACAATATATAAAATAAATGACAATTTTCTAGCAGAACCTTATGATGCAGATGATGGATAGCACCTGCATGAAAGAAAACAGATTAGATATAAATCTTTCTGCTTATTAGCCTTAAATAACTCTTCATAATCCTAAATCTGATATTTGATTATTTTTAAGTCACAATTATCTCTATTCAAGGCTAGTACTTAAAGTTAGTCTCTGCTAAAAAGCAAAAGTTTATAAATGCAGAATTTGTTTTAATTCACTAAAAAGTCAATGTTAAATACATGGAATCATAAAATCAAGGATTGTTTACCAACCAAATTTCAAATTAGAACTTGAAAAATCTACTGAAATTATTTTTACTTTCACAATAATTGGTTAAACTGATTTTTCTTAGTGAGCTATTTGGACACCTTTATGAAGCAGCCTGAATGAGTGACTGCATTTTCTTCACAACCTTAAGTTATCAAGTTAAGAAAGCCAGACACCTACATAAAAATCAGACTACCTCCTTGTCCCCAAGAAAGGTTGTTTGATTTATCAAACACCATCTCTGTAACATACGGAAACCAATCTCTTCATTTCTGCTATTTCAGAAAGAAAATCATAATAGCTAAAGATATCAATCCAGTTCCAATTTTTCCAGTCACATAAGCTGAGGTTGTAGGGCAGAACACTTTCTGTCTGGGTCACTAATTTATTATCTTTGCCTGCGCGTGTGTGTGCTTAGTTGTGTCTTGACTCTTTGCAACCTCATGGACTGTATGTAGCCCACCAGACTCCTCTGTCCATGGGGTTTTCCAGGCAAGAACACTGGAGTGGGTTGCCATTTCCTTCTCCAGGGAATATTCTCAACCCAGGGATGGAACCCACATCTCCTGCATCTCCTGCATTGCAGGCGGATTCTTTACTGCTTGAGCCATTGGGGAATCCCATCGTCTTGCCTAAATGATATCTAACATATAGGAGGGATTCCTTAAATATTTCTTGAATCAAAGAACACAGGAAAATTTATCATGTCTTTGGAATAAAACATCATTATAATTTTCTCTATTCTTACAGAGACAATTCTGAGATCTATGGGAAAATTCATCCTAACATCTTATATACTCCCAGTGAAACATGCTGATTTTAATCTTATTAAAACAAAATATTCTCTGCCCAGTCATTGAGTTTTTAGTAACATATTATATACCATTTATAATATATCAATAGTATCTATATCTGTGCTAATTTATAATAAACAGGAATGCCTGCATTGTGCAATACTCAAAGTATTAAAAGAACAAGTAATTTAAATATGTTCACAATTGTGTCTCTTAAAAAGGCAGAGTTAAAGAGTCCTGATAGAGAATCACAAAATCCATCTTTGGTTCCCACACGTGCCCATGAGACACTTCCGTCTCTTCCACTGAATGATATACCTAGCAGTAAAGAGGAAAATAAATCCATGTTTTATAGCTAACTAGAAAGCATTAATATATATTTTCTTACATATAATTAGAACTGCTATTTTAATTTTTATTGTAAGGCTGCAAAACTCAAGTATAATTTTCCTACATCATTTCATCTTCCAATAGAGGTATAATTCATAGAAATTCAAATTTTTCAGTTTTAGTTAATATGTCTCATCCTGATCCTCTTTGCCTGATTTTTCTTTTTTCTCCTTTGCCATCCCTTCCAATTTCTCACTTATTCCCACTTTACATTCCTTATTTTCCTTCCACCTTGTTTTTCTTCAGCAAATCTTTCTTTAGTTCCCTTTCTATAAAGCAAAAGCACAGGTTTTCCTACAAGGAAACAAGTAAAGAAAGCACAGTGCAGAATACAGAAGTAAAATCCAGAATCAGAAAGTACTTGCAAATCAATATAGTCAGAGATTTTCCAGTTCTTCCAAATATTGACAGTGTTTGAATAACAGAATACCAATAAACAAGAAAGCCTTGATTTGGTAAATGGTACTTTTTAGCAGAAAATAAACATATGAATATATATTGACTAAATAAATAATTATGTTTCTAATGATAAATGAAACATAAATCAAATAAGCAGATATAGTTACCAATTTTCAAACTGTAAGAATGATCTGTTATACATTTGTTCAAATGGTAATTTTATTAGTCCTCTGGAAATGACTAAAGAATGCAGATTTTTACTTCAATCATCGATGCCAATTTAATATATTCTTTTGAAACTTAATAAGATCCTCTATTTTTACAACTTCCCAAATACAAAGAAATCATTCTTGATGTCAGTGATTAATGAGAAAATAACCACATCAATATTCTAATGTGCAAATTAATTTTAAAACCATGAGCTTTCAGAAGGTCACAATTTACCTACAGCTCCTCATACTTCCTAATGATTAATTATATCATTTCCTCTAAAGTACAGAGATGAAGTATATAAGCAATAAAAATTAATTACTTTAAATTACTTTATAAATTACTTTATAATTTACTTTTAAAACAGTTTATTTTCTACTAGAAATGCATGTTATATATTATGTTATATATTTTACATATACCTTATTACATATACCTTATTATATATGTTACAGTTCTTTTTAAAAAAAATTATATATAGATAGTGGTTATACATTTAGATTTAATATTTTCATTTCTTTCTTTTAAATAACTTGAAAAGTCTCAAAGGTACATGATAAGCCAGATAAGTCTGAAATATAGTCATTATTGGGTAATTTTTAAAAGATTAACCTACCTTGCCAATAAAAACTACCAGGACCACCAAGAAGTACTCTGTCAGCCTAGATTAAATCAAACAAAAAGATATATATTTTAAAACAGATAGCTCTAAAAACTGAGAGCAATGTAATAAACATAAAAGCTACATATTCATGTATATATGACATATATATGCATATACATTAAAGCAAACAAAATCATAAATCTTAAACCAAGCTGATTCCATAATTTTCACTGTACCTTATATAAAACACAATACAATATCAAAAAGGAAGCCTATAATATATTCATTTAATATATGAAAATATACAAATATATATATATACATACAGATTCTGCAGATCTTGGCTGCTTCACATACTTGGTATGAAGTACTGTCAGCAAAGTATTATTAGTTACAGTAAGAAAAAAAGTCACTCCTTAATTTTGTTTATTACATTTGTGACTACACTGACAAATTTCCTTTCTAATAATCATTAAATTTTTTTCAAGCTAAAGCAAAATTTTTAGTGTCATGTAGATCTAAACATTAGTGAGGCTTGGGGGTACATTTTTTGGGTATGGTATGTATACAAATTATACTTGACTAGCATTTCTTATATATGTAACAAATTATAAGTATCTAAATTCAAGGTAGTTAGTGTTTTGAGCATATTTTTAAAATTTCTTCTCGCTGGAGAAAGAGAAAAACTTTCTTTCTCCAAATACACATACGGCCTTTGAAGCTTTCAACAATCTCCTGCCTTGGCTATGTAAAAGATATTTCTAAGTTGTCTGCTTTAAAATGACACCACTTTTCAGAAATGAGTTGAAGAAAGCAGTTAATTTAGCGATGACTATTCACGGTATTTCTGGGGTTATAGTTGTACTGGCGTAAGTACAGAAAATATAAACACTTCTTGTTTCAATACAACATCTATTTGAAAATACATCCTCCAAGTTGAAACCTTTTATGTGTTAAGATACGTTACCTCTCTTTGTTCTGCTTCCTTAAATTTTAAATTATGAGTAATTATGAATAAACTTTGAATTATGAATTTCAAATTGAGTGAATTAAAATTAACTGCTTGATAAGGAGAGTTAACTAAAATTATTAGTACCTAATATTTAAGATTAGAAATATAAATTTATAAAAATAAGAAAATGCTTTATTAGTTTCTCTGAACCATGATTATAGTTTCTGTGCTTTTAGTAAATTTAAGGCACTTTTGCTTGCATTTTCTAAATCATATTAAGTTTTCTAAGAAAGCTCTACTTTTAATCAAGCAATGTGTTTTTGAGACTTCTCTAGGAGTAATTAATTTTCTCAATTTGTTATTCAAAATATTCATATATCCCACAAAAAACCACCCAAAGACAAAAGTAAATTATATAAAGTATTTAAGAAAAATTTCCTTTGAAAATACACATGGAATTCTTATTTTTAAAAAAATGATGAAAAATTATCAACTCTAGAGAGCATATCAGCTCGGTTAAAAATACATAAAGCCCTATATATGAGATTTCTTACAGTAATTAAACTGCTTCATCTTTATTTATTGCCCATAGGCACATAATAGGTGGCAAACATGCATGTTTTTCAACTTTTATGTAACTAAACCCTGATTTGTAAAAAGCTCCCATTGATAGCTTTTATGAAAACTCAATTTCGGGCAAAAATAGAAAGCTTTAATATAACAGTCTGTAAATCTATCCAACTGGAAATTTTAATATTAAGTCATAATAGCTGACTATATTCTGCTAAGAAGATTTTCTACTATTTTCCATTCCCATTTTGATGTCTATTCCAAATAAGCAATGTCTCCTAGGGAGAGAACAGTATAAAGCAAAGGATATCAAATGCATGGGTAATTTTTATTAGATGTTTCCATAAAACAGGTAATAGTTACAGAGAATATGAAGTATTATCCAGTAATTTTTAACCACGGTTTTAGATAACAAGGTAGATCTGAATCTCATTCAGTCTTAAATGAGAACTTACTTTAGTAAAATCAATGCTGAATCCTCCTTGACAAAATCCCTGTCCATCAGCATCAATATTTTCTAAAATAAAAAGATTGGAAATATACACAAACCCAAAAACAAACAAATAACACAAAACAAAACATGAGAAAAATCTGATATCACTGTAACTATAAGAAAATGTACTAGTCTCTGAGAGTGTTCATTCATTCAGCCTCTTAATGGGTTATTAACACATTCTTAAAAAGTTAGTATGCATGTTTATCAACACTCATTAATCAGAAATGGCAACACAGAGAGATGAAAGTAATTGGAGCAGTCAGCAAGGGGTAGAAAGATCACCTAAGATAGTGGATTTCAAACTTTATTTTTAACTAAAAGATTATAGTTTATATCATAGCCCACACAACCCAACATTTACACATTATATTTCATTCCAACTTTTAAAAATTACTGGTTATGACCCATTCTTTGATTTAACAATGATGAGTCATGATATTTGAGTTAAAAACTCCAATCTGAAATTTCTAATTTTTACTGTTATTCCCCTACAGTTGCTAGGTCTTTGCTAAGTTATTATGAAGACTAATAAGCAGATACCTGCATTCCAATACATGTATAGCCAACAACAACAAATCTGAAAAAACATACTTCAGAATTTTGGGAGATGGCCTAGTTAAATGTTCTGCAAAGAGCAAAATATACCCTTAAAACACATTTAGAAAGCCAACTTTTTAAAACATGACACTTTTAAGTATTTTCCAAATGATGACAGACTCAACTGTTTTACTGTTTTACAATTACCCCTTTTCCTATAGTTCTCACAAAAGGGGACAATTAGCCAATTAATTCAAATTAGCTCTAATCACGAGTTAATACTGTACCTAGAATAGAGGTAACAGTGAGCAAGTCTTCTCCTTGTTTTATTTCGAGGATAATAAGAGCAATGAAAAACAGCTACTCTTTAGTCACCAAGGAATTACTGTAGTCAATGCCACAATATCTAAATAATTATGATATAATATTCCTGTATTTGCCAGCCAAATACAGTAACCAAAAATATCTACTTTCAGTCATAAGGACAATTTGCAAGAATTTTTGTCAAATACTCCCATCAAAAATTTTGAACCCATTTTTAAAACCTGGGAACTGCCCTAAGATTACCCACTTAATATCTAAATTTAGAAATTTTTTTAGAAAATAGCCTCAAGAGTATAACGCTCCCCCAATGTAAATTTTTCTAACCAAGAGGGAATGGGAAAATGTAGGGCTGGGGTTTCCAGCGTCTAGTGAATCATAGTAAGGAATTCTGCTCTGACCTCAAGTCAGCCTTTTATTTCCTTTATTCAAGTTGCATCTGGGGAACTCTTTTAAGCTATTTATAAAGACATCCTTTTTTCATTATCTTACTGTACAGTTATCTACTTTATTTGGTTTCCCAGAACATCCAACTAGAAAACATTACTGTCCTTTAAAAATTTAACAGGTACATATTAAACAGTGCAAATGTAAAGAATTTTCTGTTGACTATAATCTATTTCAGGGAAGGCTTTTGTTTTTATTTGTATGTACAGTTAATATTTTTCCTAATTGTTAAGCCTGACAATATTATAAATAATGTTACTGATCATGATAGTAAGAGCAGCTAATGGTTATTAAGCCCTTACTGTGAGTCCAGTACTGTACTAAAGCACTTAAATTCTTTTCAAATTTACACAGCAAAATTCTATGAGAATAACAGTATCCCTATTCTATGAGAGATACTATTATTAGTCACAACTTACATATAAGGGAACTAAGGCTCACAGAAATTAAGGAATTTAACCATGGTAAACGTGCTAGTAAATAAAGAGAGTGGATCTGAGGTGAAGAGTGTCTATACCATTAGGCTACAGTATCTCAAACCAGCAGTGTATTTGTACTTCCCCGAGCAACTATCAAGGGGAAGAAAAAGAAAATTAGGAATGATACCTGAGAAAAATCTACATGCAAATAATATTTTCATCAGAAAGTAGACAGAAAGAACAAAGACTCAGTCTGAGCATGAAGTTGAAAGACCATTTAAATCATATGATTTGTGGTTCAGGTACTTTTAGAACAGAAAGACATTCAACCTTTTGTGCAATGCCCAAGAATGGTCATAGATATAATAATGAAAAGCCAAAAGCAAACATAATCAGTAATAAAGTAAGTTTTAACAGAGAGTAAAGTTCCATAAATTCACATAGGCCACAATAAAAACAAAAGCAAATAAACAAACAAATGAACAAAAACAACAAATCCCACAAACTACCACCACACCAAAACAAGCAGTTATCAAGAAGCTGGCAGTGTAGCCCTACAAAACTGGCATTCTCATGTAAAATCAGTCATGGGGCTAGGTTACATAATTTACTGAAGTATGAAGAAGCCATAAACTACAAAATTGCCTCTGAAGTCTTTTGTCTAAAGTTTTATCAATGATTAATTACCCATGACTGCAGATAAGCAGGTTGTCGGCAGATAAGAATACAACTCAAGTTCTCAGATTCCCACTCTTGAGTGTGCTCCTCTGGGCAGTTTGCCCCTTGTACTTTAGGCCTGCAGGTAGCTTAATATTTCAAAGGTTGAGCCCCAAAATACATACAATAATCAAAAGATACTGAAAGCCAGACTTACTAGGAAGAAGGCATTCACTTTGATTTTTTTTTGAGATTTTTCTCTCTGTTTTTTCTAACACTTGAGGTATAATTATCAGTAAAGGGCCAGGTAATAAATGTTTCAGGCTTAGGGGCTAGACAGCCTCTGTGGCAAGAATGCAACTCTCCCTTTGTAGATTTTAATAGCATGTGAACAAATGGGTGTGGTTATGTTCCAGTCAAACTTTATTTACAAAAACAGGCTCACAAGTCATAATTTGTTGGCCTGATTTGGATGTTAAATACTTTGGAAAATAAGTTTAAAATGTCTGTGCTTAAACTAAGTAAGTGAAGGTATTATGCAGCAGCTATATCATACAAACAGTCTTAATCCTTTAAATACATGTTAAGAAAAGAACTGGTCATTAGGGAAGAGGCAAAATGACGAAAAATACTAGCCAAACATCACAGTATATCCTCAAGGGACCATCATCATTAGAATGCTTGTTTTCAGAAGGTTTCTTGTCCTCTTACATCAGGAATTAATCTAAACCTGCACTTGTGAAAGCAGAATGTACTCTCTGTAGAAAAGCTGTGCTTAGTTCAAAAGCAATTGAAATGGAAAACGCTTCCTATTGCTAATAATACAGAGAAAAGCTTCCTTTGGAATAAGACAGACCTGGGTTTATATCCTCATTAGATCACTCAGTACCATAACATGCAGGAAAAAAACCATGACTTCAGTTGTCTAGATCTCGGTTCCCACATGTATTGGAGGAGAATAAGGATGATTTTACAGGTGTGCCCATCCCATAAACAGTAAGTTACAAGTATGGCACACAATGGTTAGTTCATCCTTGAGAGCTACAAAATTATCTTTTCATAATAGGAGTATTTTTGCAATATAAAAATTAAAAACACAAATTTAGTCCTCACATTTTCCACACGCCACCAGAGAGCAGTATCATGACCAAAACACCAACAAAAGGTGGTGACACAGACGATGTCGGGAACTGAGGATAAAGCTGCCCATTCCCTCCATCTTGTGCACTGTGTGCCTCCTGCCCGCCCATAATAAACAAGGTGGTTCTGGGTACATATCATTCTTTTCATGTTTACCTCCCACTTACAAAAGTAGGACCAAGGCAGTAGGCTAAGAAAACAAGCATTTAGTAAAACGATTTGCAATTTCTCAGAGATTCAACTGCTTAGAATTTTGAAGACTAAGTTGATCCTTTGACCTGATGTCAGAAGTCACCTGACAAGGAAAAAAAGATTCTAGCAGTAAGAATCTTACACGTTGTGCTTTTGTTATTAATTCTCTCTACACTATCTAGTGACCCATGAAACAGAAAGAGTAAAGGCCTAAAAAGTACTCCAGGTATAAACAGCATACTGCATTTCAATAAGCTATTTTTATGTTTCTGATATGAAGATCTGGGATGGTGGCCAACTCAATGATAATGGAGAAGCAAAAGCACTGCAATCTCCAAGAAGGAAAAAACATACAGTTTGGAAAGCATAATTAAAATTATAAATGCTCAAAGTCATCTTTAGCCACAATATAAATTTCACTGGAAATTTCAAATAATATTAGAGAACAGGGTGAGATCTTTTAGATCATCAAGAGGAGTGAGTCTAGTTAACAGACTGACAAAGAGACTGATTAAAGCAAGGAAATTCAGACTCTGACTCCTGGGCCCAATGTTCTATCTTCCTATAAAAAATCTGGCTTCTTAAGATATAATTTTTTTTTTTTTACTTTTAACACCATTATTAATATAAAGCTGTAAGTTCTCAAACTTTGGTTTCCATCAGAATTACCTCATAGAGTTTGTTAAAAATGCAGGTAGCCAGGCCTGATCTAGACCTGCTGAATCAGAATCGTTAGCTGTGGGGCCTGCATCTCTGATAGAGAAGTTCAAGGGAGCACCTTTTGACTAATAGTGACTAAAAATGCAGCTTTCCAAAATCAAATCTTAATTGTTACTGACCAAGGAAAAGGAAAACAACAGTTCTTAGGAAGAAAAGATAAGCCTGTTGACTGTATATTTGACATTTCTTTACATTAATAAAACTGCTTTCATTTTGCTCTCTCAAACATCATAGTATGTCTACAAATTTTAACACACACATACACACACATTTTTAACAGCCGAGGCTTCCCAATCCTCTCTGTAAAAGCTAGTACAACTTCCAACACATACTTGATCTGCATGGAGCATACTCAACAGTCTTTGTTCCATCCTGAAGAAAGCATGTTCCAACAGGCTCTCTTTCCTGCTTCATTTCAGTCCTCCAGTGATACAGTGGGGCACAGGCCTGAAATCAAAGGGGGGAGTCCATGCATAAAAATTCTCTGAAAAAAATTAGTGTTTCAGACAATATATAATAACATCCTTTTATAAGCATTAACAAAAATTAATCAAACCTATACTCAAATTCCTTATCATAGTAGTGGATAAAGATTTTTATAAGTACTCTTCTCACATGCTTCAAAGGCTGTATGTGTAGTCTAGGGTTTTTTTGGGGTTTTTCCCCCAAAATAGTTAGCAAAATCATTATTTCATGCAGTACCTTTTTAATTTTAGGTACTAAACTGAAGGTCACAGACCAAATCAAACTTTAACTAAATATATCTCTAAGCTATAAAACAAATAATTTATCAAATAAGAAGGGAGTAAAAGAATTTGCAGCACTTATTTTATTTACTTTTCAAATAAACTATGACCTTTTTGCTTTCAGAGCTACAGATTTCAACACTACATATAAGTGGTAGAATGCATGTTTTAATAGCATAGTAATCTACCAAAGTATAACCATTCAATTTGCTGGGGGGAAAAAAAAAATCAATGAATTTTCTATAATATCCTTTGAAGCAAAACATTTTAAAACAAACACCACAAACAATACTGGGCTATATTTACCCTAAAAGCTGAAAGTAAGCAATTGCTACTACTTCTCTACATGTACCTGATTTCCAGGGTGGAGAATTTGCCACTTCTGCGTACTTTTGCTTCCCTCTACCTCTTTCTGCCTAGAATGCCACTACTCTCAACTCCTCCCCTCACCTCTAACTGCAATTTGACACATTCTTAAGCTCCCCTGAAATTTCACTTCCTAAACAAACCCTTCCCTGATGCCCCACAATCCAATGGGAAAGAAAGAAAATAATAAATACCACGCAGATAATTAAAATAGGGAAGGGCTCTCAGAGGAAATGAAAGTAGAGCTGAATCAGTCTACACATAAGATAAGCAGAGGGACAAACACTAAGGAACTAACTGAAATGACTTGGTATGGAAGGAGTCAAAAGATCAGTGTAGCTGCACGTGTAAGATGCAGTGAGATGATGGCAAAGAGACAGCAGCCAGTGACTGGACTATGGAGATGCTGATAAAAGCCAGGATGAACAGGAGATTTTTATTTTGAGAGTGATAAAAAGCTGCTTAACTGTTTGAATCAGGAAGGTGAAATGCTCTGGTTCACTCTGGTCCCTCTAATAAAGGACATGTTGTAGCTGGGGCAAGAGAGGAAGCAGAGAAAGTGAGACGTGCTACTACACTGGCCCAGGAGAGGAATGATGGTGGCTTTGGCACAGGACAGAAACAGTGGAGATGATGATTTATTGAGGGGTGGGATCCAGGAAGCTGAAGGCAGAACTGACTGGGGTTGCTGGGGAATGGGTTAGAGTCATGCTTTTAAGATAAGGAAGTTTTATATGGAAATAGTTACTTTCCTGGTTTTTCCTTTATGATGGAGGGTAACAGTTCTATTTTGGTTCACATTTATTTTGAGTAATAATGAGATATCCAAATGGAAATGCCTAATTGGCAGTTTGGAAATACAACTTAAAAGATCCAAGAACAATTAAGAGTTAGAGATGTAGATTTGGGGATTACGATATATAGATCGTATTCACAGTGGCAGGATAAGTTAGGAGCAGTCCCAGGAGCCAAGGAAAGAAAAATATTTCAAAAAGTATGGCTCAAGTGACCTTGCTAAATGGTGTTGAAGGGGCAAGAAAAATATTCTTGACCTGAAAGTCAAAAGTGACCTTGCCCATGCCTACCTGAGCCAGACAGGAAGGGCTGGGAAGAGCAAGGGGAGTGAGAAAGTGGAGATAGTTACTACAGAAAACATTTCAACAAGTCTTCGAAAAGATGAGCAAAGGAAGGAGACTATAGCAAAGAGGAAGAGGAGGCAAAGGTAAGGGTGTTTTATTCATAAGGAAAGGAGGTACTAGGGCATTTGAGTAATCAAAGCCACACTATTCTTAAACCTTACTGGAGAGAAACAAATTCCCAGGGAACTATCAAGTGGGGCAGAAAAAACGTCCAATGTAGGAATGACAGTGAAAGTAGCAAAAGCCAAGTCTATGAAGGGTGAAAGAGAAGGTATCCTTAGAACGGGTTCAGTTCAGTCACTCAGTCATGTCCGACTCTTTGCAACCCCATGAACCACAGCCTGCCAGGCCTCTATGTCCATCACCAACTGCCAGAGTCTACCCAAACCCATGTTCATTGAGTCGGTGATGCCATCCAACCATCTCATCCTCTGTCGTCCCCTTCTCCTCCTGCCCTCAACCTTTCCCAGCCATCAGGGTCTTTTCAAATGAGTTAGCTCTTCGCATCAGGTGGCCAAAGTATTGGAGTTTCAGCTTCAACATCAGTCCTTCCAATGAACACCCAGGACTGATCTGCTTTATGATGGACTGGTTGGATCTCCTTACAGTCCAAAGGACTTTCAAGAGTCTTCTCCAACACCACAGTTCAAAGCATCAATTCTTCGGCGCTCAGCTTTCTTCAGTCCAACTCTCACATCCATACATGACTACTGGAAAAACCATAGCCTTGACTAGACGGACCTTTGTGGACAAAGTAATTAGAGCTGCGTTATCAGAATAGACTCTCTGCCCCTGAGCACACTGAATTTTACTATCAGCTTTCAAACAGAAAACTTCCTGTGTTTTCACATAAATTGACTAAATTTAACCTGTGAGTAAATATGCAAAACTTACCAAAATTTTATCCTGTTTTGACCTCACAGATGCTCCAAACCACTGATGAGACTTAAACTCCAATGGATCATCCTTGGCATAATCTCTGTTGCCTAAAATAAAATAAAATAAAATTTAAAACATTTTTAAAAAGCATGAGGGGTGAGAATCAAAATATGCTTCCTTTGTACAACAGAGTTTATTTCAACTCAGTCAGGTTTACAAATAGTATGCCTCTGATTAATCAAATTTGGCTACTTTAAAACATTACATACTTTATTTATACTTTCAACTAACCAGAAAAATAAAATACAAGATGACTTGGAAGTGTCTCAGATTTGTTACCAGCCCTATCAATTATCATAATATAGATGTGTAAAAGTCACAATAAGTGAAATTCTCCGGTTGCTAAATTATAAGATAATTAACTATTAAATACTTTCTGTATTCCCCAAAGTTCTTTCTGTAGCATAAAGATATTTCTGAAAATAGAAGGCATGAAACACCTTTATAGAACACCAGCAGTTAAAGACTAAGATCTTGTCAATGACATTATACCATGAGTCAGAATCCAGGAGACATTATTTGGCTGGTAGGAAAAAGAATTAGACTTGGCACACTACATGCAAACATTTATTTTTCAGCCTACATTATTGAAAAAGTTATTTCCAGTATACCAAGTACTCGTAAAGCACTGTAGATTTTAAAAGAAAAAGATAAAAATCTTTTTCCACGAGAAAGTTCTTGATCGGATCAATGAAAAAAAAATTACAGAAATAAATGTATGAAGTATTAGGAGAGACTATTCTTAAAGACTAGTCTGTTCCTCTTAAAATCTACTTATAATAATTAATCCTTATAAATATATATTTCAATAACTACTGGAGAGAGATATCAGACCAGTATCAGCTTTAAGAATGCCAGCCAATATGTAAATATCATCAAAAGGTTTGATTAAATCTACTCTCTAAATCTCAACCTTCTAAAATAGTGCTTATGGTTATTCAATTCCATTCTGAGGACTTTTAAGATCAACTGAAGAATTATAAATAATTAATGATCATTTCAATAATGCCAGACATTTCATAGGCAAGATGAAGGACATATTAGCTATATAATTCTTTGAACTTTTTTGTTGTTTTTGCAAAAAAATAAATAATTTGAATTGTCACTTTCCAAAGTCTTCTATCTGTAGTCTAAATACCACTCACTTTTGTCAGTGGTCACAAAGCACCTTTTTATTAGTAAAGGGAGGGAAGAAGGATGAATGAACTAACTAATATATGCCTTTTACCAAGTAAATCAAGGTTTCCCAACAGTGGTTGGCTTGCCCTTGATGCCGACGTTCACATGCCGACCTCACTGGAAACAAGACACATCAGTAACCTAAAGGTCCCCTAACAGTCCATGTGCTCCCTTACATTTCCCATCCTCCCAGTTAGGTTAAAGCCACACAACTCATTTTAATCAATAAGTTAAATGCAGAAGTGGCATGTGTTCCTTCCAGTTCAAGTCAGTTAAGAGTGGATATGAGTAGTCAGTATGAGTATATCAGTAGTCATCAAGTAAATGCAAACCAAAACTACAATAAGGTGTCATCTCACACCAGTTAAGAAGGCTATTATCAGATGCGGAGAAAAGGGAACCCTGATACACTGTTGGCTGGCAATGTAAATTGGTGCAGCCATTATGGAAAATGGTATGGAGGCTACATAAGAAATTAAAAATACTATTATTGGCAATTCCACTCTAGGCATATGCTGCTGCTGCTGCTGCTGCTTCTAAGTCACTTCAGTTGTGTCCGACTCTGTGCGACCCCATAGATGGCAGCCCACCAGGCTCCCCCGTCCCTGGGATTCTCCAGGCAAGAACAATGGAGTGGGTTGCCATTTCCTTCTCCAACGCACAAAAGTGAAAGGTGAAAGTGAAGTCGCTCAGTCGTGTCCGACTCTTTGTGACCCCATGGACTACAGCCTACCAGGCTCCTCCGTCCATGGGATTTTCCAGGCAAGAGTACTGGAGTGGGGTGCCATTGCCTTCTCCCAGGCATATACATGAAGGAAATATACCACTATCTTAAAGCAGTATCTGTACTCCCTTGTTCACTGAAGTATCATTAACAACAGTCAAGACATAGAAGCAACTTAAATGTCTATGGTTGAATGAATTTAAAAAAAAAAAAAGAAAATACGCTCTATAATTAAAATGGAATATTACTCAACCTTAAAAAAAAATCCTGCCATGTCCACCAATATGGCTGGATCTAGAAGATATTATGTTAAGGGAAATAAGACAGTCACAGGAAAACAAATGCTTCATTATATCACTTACATGTGAAATCTCAAATTGTCATTTCATTTAAAAAACAAAGCAAAACAAAAACAGTGGATATAAATTCTCCATGTTTTCTTTCTCCCATCTATGAAACTGGAATAGACGGTGCGGAATTCCCTAACAAAAGAAGCTGTAGTTCAAGTTTCTAAACCATCGAAAACAGCCAAATGATCAATACAAGATGATGACATGAGCAAGAAAGTATCCTTTTTTAAGTGAGTAAGATCTGGGTATTTGTTTAAGGGGAAAAAATAAATGTTACTGCAGTACAGCCTAGCACAGTTTGAGCAATATATATTCTAAAAACAAAACGTTAAAAATGGTCTGACCTACAACTGCAAAGAGGCTTTGCCATTGGAAGAATTGGATTCAATTAATAGTTTTTTCTAGGATTTTAGCCATAAAATGTATGATTGCAAGTTATGTAATAGGATTTTTAAAAATTCCACTGCAAGCTGAGTTCTCTCACTGGCTCTCTATTCTATTCTTTTCTACGAAGGAAATAAAGGCATCCCCCTTCCCCTTACATTAATGAGAAACACAGTATGAACCTGAAACAGCTGGTGCTTGGAGGGATACACTTCCAGTCACTATCACTTGACACCATAAGAATCATGATAAACTCAAGGTAAGCTTAGCCTGAGGGATCTGACTTTATGAACTTCTGTATCTGAACAGAAAGTACAGTATTATCACAACTGCTACCTTCTACTTCTGCTTTCATTTAAAACAGCCTTTTCAGCAAGACCCTAAAGATATCCAAGCAAAAGCAAAACTTTTCTGTATTTCTGTATTTTGTTCTTTAATGAACGGAAGTACATTAGAGAGGTGCAACTCAAATTAATTCAAATTATGGCTCTATATAGTTCCTCATACTCTAATAAAACTTCAATTAAAAAAAATGCAGACCCAACATCACTATATTCTTGCAAATACAAGTGTTCCTACCTAAAGACATTTGATATAGCTTCCTCAAAAATGTCAATGTCATCAAAGACAAAAGAAAAACAGTAAGAGTCAAGATTAAAAGAGAACAATGAGACATGGCAACCCAATGCAAGATATGATCCTTGACTGACTCTTTTGTCTGAAGAAATTTTTCAAGTTACAAAGGACTTTATTAGATAGCCGTATTGTAATAATGACACATTTCTAGTCTGTGATGATGACAGTACTTTGGTTATATAAGGGAAGGTCCTAGTTATGGGGAACTATCTGCTATGGGAAGTATTCTTGGGGTAAAGTTTCACAATGTCTGCAAGAATACTTGAATCTAGGTGAAGGGGATACTGTTCATTACATTACAGTTTCAAATTTTCTCTAAGTTTAAAATTTTGCAAAATAAAAGTACAGCAGTCAGCAAGTACAAATTGTATGTACTATAGGCCAACAACAGAATATCTTTTATTTCTGTTTATTTGCACTCTTTATCATATTTACTCTGGGCTTCCCAGGTGGCACTAATGGTGAGGAATCCACATGCCAATACAAGAGATGCGGGTTTGATCTCTGGGTCACAAATATCCCCTGGAGGAGGAAATGGCAACCCACTCCAGTGTTCTTGCCTGGAAAATTCCATCGACAGAGGAGTCTGGCAGGCTACAGTCCATGGACTCACAAAGAATTGGACATGACCGAGCATGCACACACACATACACACACACACACACACATTTACTCTAATAATACCATTAAAAGTATTATAAAACAAGTGAAAAAAAAATAAACACAAAATAAAACCATATGCAAAGACAAATCTAAAGACCACAATCCTACCACGAAGAAACAAAACAGCCTCTGCTCACATTTTGGTATCTATCCTAAACATTTGTTTTAGGAATACATGCATATTATTTTATGCAAAATAGATATTGTACGCCAGTATTAAAAAAACAGAGAACAAGATGGCAGAGGAGTAGATGGACGTGGAGTACATCTCTCTCCATGGATACATCAGGAATACACCTTCAGACACAGAAGTGCATGCAGAACACCAGCTGAGAGCGGACAGGAGTGCCTGACCAGCAGAAAAGAATATATAGAACAATGCAAAACTAGGTAGGATGAAGGAATTAGGGGGGAAAATA
This sequence comes from Giraffa tippelskirchi, assembly GCF_054371585.1. Taxonomy (NCBI): domain Eukaryota; kingdom Metazoa; phylum Chordata; class Mammalia; order Artiodactyla; family Giraffidae; genus Giraffa; species Giraffa tippelskirchi. The sequence goes on from NC_137277.1 coordinate 72,555,680, forward strand.
GGAGTGTTAGTAGGACTGGACCTGTCCTCGGCATGTAGGGGAAACGAAGCAGGGGTCCGATCCCCACATCAGGGCAATTGTCTGAGTCAGAGGAGAAACATTTAAGGCTGAGAGTGAAACAGCTGATCTGTGGCAGCCTAAATGGAATGAGAATCAGACAGTCCTTGCTGCAGCCATACATACCCCGGACAGGGACTTCTATCCCCTGGAAGGTGCAGTGGCTGGCAGCTGGAGTTTAGGGATTGCAGAGCAATCCCAGGGCAAGGGCTGTCATTGACTGCGGAGAGATGGATGCAGGGGATGGGAGGGAGGAGACTGTGGTGGGTAACGCCTGTGGAAGAAAGCCAGGCAGCCATGGAAGCAAGGCGATACTGCTGAGTCATGCGTAGGGGGTGGAGCCATCACCATAGCCTCTCTCCCCCACCACACACCATCAGCAGCAGCTGAACAATACAGAGACTGGCCCATCAAACGCCTGATGCGGTGAACTACAGAACAGGACCCTACTCAGGGTGCCCCTTTAAGTGCCTGACCCGCCCGATCTACAGAGTTGGACCCCAGTCACGGCGGGAGGTGTGTGTGTGGGGGGTGTCAGGCCTCTCTATGTGCCTGACGCACCAAACAACAGAGAAGGACCCCAGGCAGGGGAGCCCTCTAAGTGCCTGACCGGGTGGAGCTATGGAGAAAGACTGGCCAAAGAGGTCTTCTGGTCTCCAGTTACAAGAGGCTTGAAAAAAGACTCTGATGGGGCCATAACTCCTGCGGTGGAGGCAATCCCTGTCCCTGCACACTTGGCACCACCAGGGTCCCCGCAAGCCAAGCAGCTACGCCACCTTCTCTCTCAACTCTCACTGGGGCAGAGCTGCCACAGGCAGAAAGTCTTGCATCTATGCTCACAGGGTCGCTTTGGTAGTATTGTCCGACTCTTTGTGACCCTGTGGACTGCAGCGTGCCAGGCTTCTCTGTCAGGGAGCGGGATTCCCCAGGCAAGAACACTGGAGTGTATTGGCCAATACTGGTTGCCATAACCTTCTAGAGCACCATGTTTCCTGCTGCCCTAGCCACCAACTCCCCTGAGTACCTGGTGATGCCAGAATCCCTGACGCCCAAGCAGCTGCATCACCTCCACACCTGGCCCTCACAGGATCAATCCAAGTCCTTCCAGGGCATCCTCAGGAGCAAATCCCAGTGGACGACCCACATGCAGAGGTGGAAATAAAACCACAATTGAAACCCAGGGGCAGTGTGACTGAGGAATAAGACTCAAAACCTTCCCACCAGCTGTAGAAGCTGCAGATTAAATCCACTCAATCAACTAGCCAGGCTCTGTGTCTACGCGATATATAAAAAGCCACTGAGAGCTCCCACAAAAGAAAAGGCACTAGTGCTGATAGCTGTGGACACTGGAGGCAAGAACACACAACTAGGACCAAATTAGAATCTGAGCTGCCCCCACAGCAGGTCCAGAGATCAGCACAGTGTTGGAGGACATCCTAAGGAGGTGAGGTGGACTGTGACTCCCATTGAGGGAAAGGACTCTGATAGCAGTGACTCAAAAAAAACATTTATTATTCTTATGTTTCGACTTGTTCTGTAGACTGTTTTGGGCTGTTTTTTTTTTTTTCCTTTTTTTCCCTCCCTGGGTTGTACTTGTCAACTTTATTGGCACTATGAAATTAAGCTTTTGAGCTTTTTTTTTCCCCTCAGTCAAATAGTTTATTGTTGTGATAAGCCTCTGTCTCTGCATTGGGCTTTTGCAGTTCTGGGGGGTTTCCCTTTTTTTCTATTCTCCTTTTTCAATTTCAATCTTTAATTTTTTAAACCTATTATTACTTTTTCTACATTTATTCTCGTTTGCTTTTCCTACTCTTCTTTTCCCCTTGCACTTAATCTTTAATGTATATAAATCTTCTTTATATATCTCTATTTAACTTTGCATATATATTGTTTCCCTTCTTTCCGTTCCTCTCAACATATTTGTTAGTTTTATTTTCATTGCTTTATTTCCCAATTGGCACCTTGCTTTAGTTTTGTTATCCAGTTTATGCTTTTCAGTTAATTTTGTCCTGGTAGATAAACTTTTTGTTCACCGGGCCAATCTACTGTACTTTATTTTTGTTGGACTGTTTTGATTCTGCTTATGGGTGGATATGTATATGTGTATATTCAGTCACACTTTTATTATTGTTATAAACCTCTGCCTCCACGTTGGGCTTTTGCAGTTCTGTGGAGTTTTCCTTTTTTTTCCCCTTTCTTCTTCAGTTTTTCTCTTTTCTCTTTTTATAATTTTAATTTTTTTAAACCTATATTCTTTTTTCTACATTTATTTCTTTGTTTGCCTTTCTACTGTTCTCTTCCTCTTGCTTTTAATCTCTAATGTATATAAATCTTCTTCATCTACCTCTACTTAACTTTGCACATCTATTCTTTCTTCTCTTTAAGTTCCTCTCAACATATTTGTTAACTTTGTTTTCATTGCTTTATTCCCCACTTGGCACCTTATTTTAGTTTTGTTTTCCACTTTGTGCTTTATAGTTAGTTTTGTTCTTAACTGGTAAACATAATTTTTTATTTCCTTTGTTCACGGGAGCAATCTATTGTACTTCATTTTTGTTGGATTCTGTTTTGACTTTGCTCATGGGTGTATATGTATATATCTCATTATTTTAATTATTATTTGCCTGATTTTGTAACTGCCATTTGTCTGGGTACATCTTTGGATTCTCGTTTGGGGTATCTGTTTTAATATCACTCAGTGATGTAACAAACCACTTGTGGAATCTTTGTTCCTGACCAGAGATCAAGCCCTGAACTTTTGGAGTGGAAGCACCAACTCCAAGACTACCAGAGAACTACAAACACTAGGGAGTATCAAATAGTGAGAACTCACACAAAGGAAACCACTTGAATACAAGACCCGGTATCATCCACCCACTGTGCAGGACTCCTCATCTAAACAACAAAGCAAAAATACAAACCCAATCATCAGCAGACAGGATTACCACCTCGCTCAGTCTTGCCCATCAGAGGAAAAACAAACAAAACTCAGCACAAATCTCACCCTATACAAAGCTTACACAAACCACTGGACCAAACTTAGGAGGGCAGAAACCAAAAGGAAGAAAGAATTCAACCTTGAAGCTTGGGAAAAGGAGACCTCAAACACAATAAGTTAAAAAAAATAATGAAAAGGTAGAGAAATACAACACAAATGAAGGAATAAACTAGACACACAGAGTCCAAATAAATGAAGAGAAAATAGGCAAACTCCCTGAAAAAGAATTCAGAATGATAGTAAAGATGATCAAAAACCTTGAAAACAAAATGGAGAAAATGCAAGAATCAATTAACAAAGACCTAGAATTATTAAAAAATAAACATACAGAGACAACACAATTACTGAAGTTAAAAATATTCTAGAAGGAATCAATAGCAGAATATCTGAAGCAGAAGAATGAATAAGTGAGCTGGAAGATAAAATGGTAGAAATAACTTCTGAAGAGCAGAATAAAGTAAAAAGAATGAAAAGAACTGAGGATAGTCTCAGAGACCTCTGGGACAGTATCAAACACACCAACATTCGAATTATACAGGTCCCAGAGAAGAAGAGAAAAAGAAAAGCTATGAGAAAATTTTTTAAGAGTTGAAAATTTCCCCAACATGGACAAAGAAATAGTCAATCAAGTCTAAGAGGCGCAAAGAGTCCCATACAGGATAAACCCAAGGAGAAACATGCCAAGACACATACTAATCAAACTAACAAAGACTAAACACAAAGAATGAATATTAAAAGCAGCAAGGGGAAAGCGACAAGTAACATAAAAGGGAAACCCCATACGTTTAACAACTGATCTTTCAGCAGAAACTCTGCAGGCCAGAAGGGAATGGCAGGATATATTTAAAGTACTGAAAGGAAAAAATCTACAACCAAGATCACTCTACCCGGCAAGGATCTCATTCAAAATTGATGGAGAAATCAAAAGCTTTTCAGACAAGCAAAAGTTAAGAGAGTTCAGTACCACCAAACCAGCTTTACAACAAATGTTAAAGGGACTTATATAGTCAAGAAATACAAGAGAAGAAAAAAGATCTACAAAACCAACCCCAAATGACAATAGGAACATATATATCAATTATTACTTAAAATGTAAATGGATTAAATGCTCCAACCAAAAGACACAGACTGGCTGAATGGATACAAAAACAAGACCCATATAAATGCTCTCTACAAGAAACCCACTGCAGACCTAAAGACACATATAGACTGAAAGTGAGAGGATGGAAAAATATATTCCTAACAAATGGAAAGCAAAACAAAGCTGGAGTAGCAATCCTCATATCAGACAAAATAGACCTTAAAATAAAGAAGATTACAAGAGACAAGGAAGGACACTACATAATGATTAAGGGACCAATCCAAGAGGAAGACATAACAATTGTAAATATCTGCGCACCCAACATTGGAGCACCTCAGTACATAAGACAAACATGTAAGACACAAAAGACATACATACATAAGACATAAAAGGAGAAATTGACAGTAACACAATAATAGTAGGAGACTTTAACACCCCACTCTCACAATGGACAGATCATCAAAACAGAAAGTTAATAAGGAAACACAATTCGTAAATGATATATTAGATGAGATGGATCTCATTGATATCTTCAGAACATTCCATTCAAATGCAGAAGAATACACCTTCTCAAGCGCACATAGAACATTCTCCAGGATAGACCACATTTTGAGTCACAAATCAAACCTCAGTAAACTTAAGAAAACTGCGATCATATCAAGCATCTTCTCTGACCGCAACACTATGAGACTAGATATCAATTACAAGAAGAAAACTGCAAGAAACACAAACACATGCAGATTAAAAAACACACTTCTAAATAACCAACAGGTTACTGAAAACATCAAAGAGGAAATCAAAAAATTTCTAGAAACAAATGACAATGAAAACACAGCAACTCAAAACCTATGGGATGCAGCAAAAGCAGTTCTAAGTGGACAGTTTACAGCAATACAATCCTACCTCAAGAAACAAGAAAAACATCAAACAACCTAACTTTACACCTAAAACAACTATAAAAAGAAGAACAAAAAACCCCAAAATTTGTAGAAGGAAAGAAATCATAAAGATTCAAGCAGAAATAAATGAAAAAGAAATGAAAGAAACAATAGCGAAGATTAATAAAACTAAAAGCTGGTTCTTTGAGAAGATAAACAAAATTGACAAACCTTTAGCAGACTCATCAAGAAAAAAAGTGAGAAGAATCAAATAAACAAGATTAGAAATGAAAAAGAGGTTACAAGAGACAATGCAGAAATACAAAGGATTATAAGAGACTATTATGAACAACTATATGGCAATAAAATGGATAACCTGGAAGAAATAGACAAGATTCTTAGAAAAGTTCAATCTTTCATGACTGAACCAGGAAGAAATGGTAATTATGAACAACCCAATTACAAGCATTGAAATTGAAGCTGTGATCAAAAATTTCCCCAAAAACAAAGCCCAGGATCAAATGGCTTCATAGGACTACTCTACCAAACATTTAGAGAAGAGCTAACGCCTATCCTAAAACTCTTTCAAAAAATTGCAGAGAAAGAAACACTTCCAAACTCATTCTACGAGGCCACCATCACCCTGATACCAAAACCAGACAAAGACAACACAAAAAAAGAAAACTACAGGCCAGTATCACTGATGAACACAGATGCAAAAATCCTCTAGAAAATTTTAGCAAACAGAATTCAGCAACACATCAAAAAGCTCATACACCATGATCAAGTTGAGTTTATTCCTGGGATACAAGGATTCTTCAATATACGCAAATCAACCAAGGTGATATACCATATTAACAAATTGAAAGATAAAAACCATATGACAATCTCAATAGATGCAGAAAAAGCCTTTGACAAAATTCAGCACTCATTTATCATCAAAACTCTTCAAAAAATGTGCACAGAAGGAACTTACCTCAACATAGTAAAGGTCATATATGATAAGCCTACAACAAACATTATTCTCAACAGTGAGAAACTGAAAGCATTCCCCCTAAGATCAGGAACAAGACAAGGGTGTCCACTTTCACCACTATTATTCAACATAATTCTGGAAGTCTTAACTTCAGCAAGAGAGAAGAAATAGAAATAAAAGGCATCCAGATTGGAAAAGAAAAGTAAAGCTCTCACTGTTTGCAAATGACACGATACTGTACATAGAAAACCCTAAAGAGAGTATCAGAAAATTACTAGAGCTAATCAGTGAATTTAGCAAAGTTGCAGGATACAAATATTCAATACACAGAAATCACTTGCATTTCTATATACTAACAATGAAAAATCAGAAGAAAAATTAAGGAATCAATCCCATTCACCACTGCAACAAAAAGAATTAAATATCTAGGAAAAGCCTTACCTAAGGAGACAAAAGAACTGTACACAGAAAATTATAAGACACTGATAAAAGAAATCAAAGATGACATAAACAGATGGAGAGATATTGCATGTTCCTGGGTAGGAAGAATCAATATTGTGAAAATGACTATAGTACCAAATGCAATCTACAAATTCAGTGCGATCCCTATCAAATTACCAATGGTATTTTTTCACAGAACTAGAACAAAAAATTTCACAATTCATACGGAAACACAAAAGACCCCGAAGAGCCAAAGCAGTCTTGAGAAAGAAGAATGGAACTGGAGGAATCAACGGAATCAACCTTTGGGATTTCAGATTATAGTACAAAGCTACAGTCATCAAGACAGCATGGTACCAGCACAAAAATAAAAATACAGACCAATGGGACAACATAGAAAGCCCAGAAATAAACCCATGCACCTATGGGTACCTTATTTTTGACAAAGGAGGCAAGAATATACAATTGGGGCAAAGACAGGCTCTTCGATAAATGGCTGGGAAAACTGGACAGCTATGGGTAAAAGAATGAAATTAGAACACTTCCTAACACCAAACACAAAGATAAACTCAAAATGGATTAAAGACCTAAGTGTAAGACCAAAAACTGTGAAACTCTTAGAGGAAAACATAGGCAGAACACTCAATGACATAAATCTAAGCAAGATCCTCTATGCCCCACCTCCTAGAGTAATGAAAATAAAAACAAAAGTAAACAAGTGGGATCTGATTAAACTTAAAAGCTTTTGCACAGCAAAGGAAACTATAACCCAGGTGAAAAGACAACCCTCAGAATGGGAGAAAATAATAGCAAATGAAACAGCTGACAAAAGATTAATTTCAAAAATATACAAGCAACTCATACAACTCAATACCAGAAAAACAAACAACGCAATCAAAAAATGGGGAAAAGATCTAAACAGACATTTCTCCAAAGGAGACATACAGATGACTAACAAACATATGAAAAGATGCTCAACACTGCTCATTATTAGAAAAATGCAAATCAAAACTACAATGAGATATCATCTCACACCAGTCAGAATGGCCATCATCAAGAAGTCTACAAACAATAAATGCCGGAGAGGGTGTGGAGAAAGGGAACGCTCTTGCACTGTCGGTGGGAATGTAAATTGATACAGCTGCTATGGAAGACAGTATGGAGATTCCTTAAAAACTAGGAATAAAACCACCATATGACCCAGCAATCCCACTACTAGGCATATACCCTGAGGAAATAAAAATTGAAAAAGACGCATGTATCCCATTGTTCACTCCAGCACTATTTACAATAGCTAGAACATGGAAGCAACCTAGGTGTCCATTGACAGACGAATGAATAAAGAAGTTGTGGTACATATACACAATGGAATATTACTCAGCCATAAAACGGAACACATTTGAATCAATTCTGATGAGGTGGATGAACCTAGAATCTATTATACAGATTGAAGTAAGTCAGAAAGAGAAAGATAAATATCATATTCTAATGCACATATACAGAATCTAGAAAAATGGTACTGAAGAATTTATTTACAGGTCAGCAATGGAGAAACAGAGAATAGACTTATGGACATGGGGAGAGGAGAGGGGAGGGTGAAATGTATGGAAAGAGTAACATGGAAACTTACATTACCATATGTAAAATAGATAGCCAAAGGTAATTTTCTGTATGGCTCAGAAAACTCAAACAGGGGCTCTGTATCAACCTACAGGGGTGGGATGGGGAGGGAGATGGGAGGGAAGTTCAAAAGGGAGGGGATATATATATGTATACTCCTGGCTGATTCATGTTGAGGTTTGACAGAAAACAACAAAATTTTGTAAAGCAATTATCCTTCAATAAAAAAATATATTAAAAGGTTAAAAAAAATTCTATTATTCTATATAAATGTATATACTTTTTTCCATGTCACAACATGTCAATAAAAGTAGACCTATAGCACCAATTTCATTGTTGTATAATACATCATACAGCTGCACAGCAGTTTATTTAATCAACCACCTACATCTCCTTTAGTTTCATGTTCAGTAATATTTCTATTTTGATTTAAGAGACTCACATATTCCCTCAAAGTCACATCCACTTCCTCTTGAATTTCAAGAAGCTCAGCATAAGCTAACTGAGCATGAGCTCATTCCTAAGTGAAGATCATTCCTAAATGAAGGTTCCTAATTCTTCTGGAAAATGGAATGTAATATAGAATATTATTCTAATGGATAAATTTTTATTAAGTTTCCCAGATAAACTTATTCTTATATGTAAGAGTTCCCTTACTCTGAGCCTCTAGTCCCTTATACAAGCCCCACTCATTTCCACCTATAGGCCTTTTTACCCAAGGCCCTCTGACCTGGAATACCTTATTCCTTCCATGTTTGATCCAAACCCTAACTGAAAATTCGGTTGCAACCATCCATGACTCTAACACATGATGAAATGTTAGTCTTCCCTGAAGGAAATATCTGACACACAAAGACCAATCATGGGAACAAGTAATCACAGTGGAGTGATGGCAGAGGAGTGTAAAGAGCTCTGGGAAAAGGGTGGCAGAGTACAGGGGAGGGATATGCTTTCTGGGTCAAGATAAAACCCTGTGCAAAGAAATAGAGCAATGGGTATTCTTGGATTTTTAGAGACTCGTGAGTTATTCACTGTGACTAGAGAAAAGGGCCTCTAGGTGGTCAAGAGCTTTCACACAATGCTAAGAATGGGCTGCATGGTATTTTTCAATTGCCCTCTGTGCTAAGCAATTTTTCTTCAGTTATACTCCTGAAAGATGGAAGAGAAGTTTTCTCTGTAAAATGATACCAGGTCTCTTTCTACTACTTTGAAAAACTGCCTCCATATATGTTTTTCCCTAAACAAACGGACTTTTCTCTAAATCTGTAAGTGGTAGCATAGGACACTGCAATGCACTGTTAAGTAATAAGTGCTTCTCATTGCTACCATGTTCTGTGTCCTATTTTTTAAAAAAAGCTCCTATAGCACCCCTACCATTGTGATTATGGACTGCTTTTCTGGACACCTAGTTAAGCTTAAGCTAAAAAATGTCCAAGAAAATAAGTATTATATATATTTCAATTTTATTTTTATCATCAAGTATTATGGTACACAAAAATCCACAGTTCTGTCCAATAGAGCAAGCAATTTGCCCACAGGATTTTAAAAAAATAAGAAACACCAGTCAAAGGTAAAAAAGCATCAGGCAATATGGCTTTTTTTTTTTTTTTTTATTAAAAAGCACATTTGAAAAGCCTGGAGCTTATTTAAAACTTAGATATGCCCCCAAGACAATAATTACATCTTAAGGCATCAAGTTATTAACTGTGTTTTCAATTACATTACCACACAAAAGAAGTCAAATATATTTGGCTATAATGTATCATCATGCATTAACATCTAAAACTTAAGTCAACAGTTTTCCAAAAAATATGTATTAATATCACCCATTGCTTTGAACACCTTCAGCTTCAACAGGTTCAAAACCTCAAATTACCATTTCTTTAAGAAGTTTGCTCAATGGGAAGTTCTTTACCAATCAGAACTTTTTTTTTTTTCAGAGACCAAGTCTTAAAATACCCAATTCAATCTCAGGCAGAAGTTTAACTCAGATGAAGTGTGAATAGAATTGGGTGGGGAGACAGAAAAGGAAAGCCTGCTCTCCAAACACACTGACAAGAAGTTCATTCATGACCTGGCTGAAATTGGCAGCTAATCCAGGGCGCATGAGGGAAGTAAATATTTTGAGTCATGGCCCTGAGTCACCATTTCGAGTGATGCCGGAACTCCCCAGGCTGCTTGCACCATGCCACCAACCTTGAAAGGGAAATCTAATACAGACAAACTGCAGAAATTCCAGTGCTGGAGGGAAGGCTACCTCAGGCAACAGTCAAGAAAGAACAATGATTTCTGTCCACAGCTCTGTAAAACCCCTTGGAATATTAGCTCTGATCTCCCAAGTAAATTAAAAGGAAAAAGAAAATCGCATGCAATGGCAAGAGTGAGAAGAAACTGCCCCACATTATGTAAATTAAGACTCTACACTGTCACTTTCAAAAATGCACAGAGGAAAATGTTGCTAGAGAGTCCTGAAGTTAATTAGCAAGTACATCACCTGAGACTTGAAAATTTAATGTCTATTTTGGTTGGCTTTTGAACTTGCCGTTGCACCTTATCAGACTTCCATGATTGAGGACTTCAGCACAGAAGCATACTGAACAACACAAACTGTCATAGCTTTCGAGTTGGCCTGCTGATTATAGTAGCCAACACTTTTTTTTTCTCATTTCCTCCAAGTGTTTGAAAACACACACTGTTCAACTTTCAGGAGAATCATTTTTAAGACAAAGTCACCTTATCACCCTGAAACTACATTTTGTTTCTTCTTTTCATGCCTAAAGAATATCCTTGGGAACAATAAGATCATGTCATCTTTTCTGAAAAGGTCAAAGGCAAGAATGCCAAAGCATTAGAAAAGCAAACCAATGAAGTTCTATTTTGAAGTTATCTGTGTATTTAGTCATTTAGTTCCCATTCCTCTACAATTGGAGAAGGAAATGGCAACCCACTCCAGTGTTCTGGCCTGGAGAATCCCAGGGACGGGGGAGCCTGGTAGCCTGCCGTCGATGGGGTCACACAGAGTTGGACACGACTGAAGCGACTTAGCAGCAGCAGCAGCAGCAGAACTCTACAAATAATGAAATGATGTGAGTCCTCAGGGAGCCTACATTTTGCCCTTAAAAAGTGGCTATTAAAACAATATAATATACAGCATGGTGACTTTATTACAATTAATAGTAACATACTGCATATTTGAAAGTTGCTAAAGGGTAAATCTCAAAAGTTCTCACTACAAGAAAAAAATATTTTGTAACTGTATATGATAATGGATGTTAATTAGACTTATTATGGTCAATATTTTTCAATATACACAAATATCAAATCATTATATTGTACACCTGAAACTAATATGTCAATTATACCTCAATTACAAACAATAATGGCACTTCATATTCACTGTTTAATGAAACAGACAATTTGGAGTCTTCCTTAAGTAGCTTTTTACCTCAGACATCACTTGTGTTCAGTCACGTTTCCTGTAACAAATCTGCCTGAAAGAAAAATCTCCCAAAATGGCTTGCTAATTTATGTGAAAATTAACAGGATAGACAAAGAAATCTCTTTGATCATTCAGTTAAATAAATAAATCATGGGCAATTCCTATATCTAAATGCATGAAGTGTAACAGTTAAATGAGACAGATAAGATCCCTGCTTTCAAGGGAGAGAAATAATAACCAATTACATAAGATATTTTCAGACTCTTACAAATATTATAAAAGAAGTATGAAAGAAAATGAAGTAATCCTACAGCTGCTGACTGACTGTACAAGTAACGTAATACTATTGGGAGATAATGTATTTTATTGATTTAGAGTTGCAAATATTCAGATATCAACATCTTTGAAATATGAATGTGTATTACAGTCAATGGTGACATAATCATAATTAGCAGCATTTTTTAGTAGTTACCTAATTAGCACATTTTAATATCAATGGGGGTGCAAATGGGCAGTGACTGATAATGAACATGAGGTTTCTTTATAGAGGGTGATAGAAATTCCCTGGAATTCAATTTTAATAACATCTGCAAAACACTATAAATATGTAAGATTATATCTCAATATTGTTCCTAAAAAATGACAAACTTGTCAGGCAGAAAAGTAGCTGCCACATAACAGAAAAGTAAATGTATAATAAAGACTTTTCAAAAATCAACAAAAAAAACAGATGTATCAGTAGGGAAACAGACCAAGAATACGAATAGACAATACAGAAAGAGCTAATAAACATATTAGCTTAACCTAATATGACTTAACCTCACTAGAAATCAGAAATGCAAATTGTTGTTGTTGTTCAGTCACCAAGTCGTGTCGGACTCTTTGCCACCCCATGGACTGCAGCATGTCAGGCTTCCCTATCCATCACCATCTCCCGGAGTTTGCCCAAGTTCATGTGCATTGAATCAGTGATGCCATCCAACCATCTCAATCTCTGTTACCCTCTTCTCCTGCTTTCAATCTTAACCAGCATCAGAGTCATTTCCAATGAGTCAGCTATTCACATCAGTGGCCAAAGTACTGGAGCTTCAGCATCATTCCTGCCAAAGAATATTCAGGGTTGATTTCCTTTAAGATTGACTGGTCTGATCTCCTTGCTTTTCAAGGGACTCTCAAGAGTCTTCTTCAGCACCACAATTTGAAAGCATCAATTCTTCAGCACTCTGCCTTATTTTTTGTCCAGCTCTCACATCTGTACATGACCACTGGAAAGATCAGAGCCTTGACTATATGGACCTTTGTCAGCAAAGTGATGCCTTTGCTTTTTAACACACTCTCTGGGTTTGTCATAGCTTTCCTGCCAAGAAGCAACTGTCTTCTAATTTCATGGCTGCCATCACCATCTACAGTGATTTTAGAGCCCAAGAAAAGGAAATCTGTCACTGTTTCCACCTTTTCCCCTTCTATTTGCCATGAAGTAATGGGACCAGATGCCATGATCTTAGTTTTTTTAACATTGAGTTTTAAGCTGGCTTTTTCACTCTCCTCCTTCACCCTCATCACAAGTCTCTTTAATTCCTCTTTGCTTTCTACCATACTACTTTAGTATGTATACTTTAGAGTAGTATCATCCACATATCTGAGGTGGTTGATATTTCTCCTGGCAATTTTGATTCCAGCTTGTAACTCATCTACCCCGGCATTTCTCATAGTGTGCCCTGTGTATAAGTTAAATAAACAGGGTGACAATAAACAGTCTTGTACTCCTTTCTCAACCCTGAACCAATCAGTTGTTCCACACACAGGGTTGTAACTTTTGGTTCTTGACCCGCATACAGGTTTCTCAGGAGACAGGTAAGATGGTCTGGTATTTCCATCTCTTTAAGAGTTTTCCACAGTTTGCTATGATCCACACAGTCAAAGGCTTTAGCACAGTCAATGAAACAGAGGTAGATGTTTTTCTGGAATTCCTTTGCTTTCTCTATGATCCAGCAAATGTTGGCAATTTGATCTCTGCTTCCCCTGCCTTTTCTAAACCCAGCTGGAACATCTGGACATTCTCAGTTCACGTAATGTTGAAGCCTAGCTTGGAGGGTTTTGAGCAAAGCCTTACTAGCATAGGAGATGAGTGCAATTGTCTGGTGGTTTGAACATTCTTTAGGACTGCCCTTCTTGGGAACTGGGATGAAGATTGGCCTTTTCCAGTCCTGTGGCCACTGCTGGGTTTTCCAAATTTGCTGACATATTGAATGCAGCACTTTAGTAGCATCATCTTTTAGGATTTCAAATAGCTCTGCTAGAACTCCATCACCTCCACTAGCTTTACTGGCAGGAGTGCTTCCTAAGGCCCACTTGACTTCACACTCCACAATGTCTCTGAGTTAGAGACTACACCATCATGGTTATCCAGGTCATTAAGGATCATTTTTGTACAGTCCTTCTGTGGATTCTTCCATCTCTTCTTGATCTCTTCTGCTTCTATAAGGTCTTTACCATTTGCGTCCTTTATTGTGCCCATCTTCGTGACATTGTACAGGAGACAGGGATCAAGAAAATCCCCATGGAAAAGAAATGCAAAAAAGCAAAATGGCAGTCTGAGGAGGCCTTACAGATAGCTTGGAAGAGAAGAGAAGCGAAAAGCAAAGGAGAAAAGGAAAGATATTCTCATCTGAATGCAGAGTTCCAAAGAATAGCAAGGAGAGATAAGAAAGCCTTCCTCAGCGATCAGTGCAAAGAAATAAAGGAAAACAACAGATTGGGAAAGACTAGAGATCTCTTCAAGAAAATTAGAGATACCAAAGGAACATTTCATGCAAAGATGGGCTCGATAAAGGACAGAAATGGTATGGACCTAACAGAAGCAGAAGATATTAAGAAGAGGTGGCAGGAATACACAGAAGAACTGTACAAAAAAGATCTTCACAACCCAGATAATCACGATGGTGTGATCACTCACCTAGAGCCAGACATCCTGGAATGTGAAGTCAAGTGGGCCTTAGAAAGCATCACTACGAACAAAGCTAGTGGAGGTGATGGAATTCCAGTTGAGCTATTTCAAATCCTCAAAGGTGATGCTGTGAAAGTGCTGCACTCGATATGCCAGCAAATTTGGAAAACTCAGCAGTGGCCACAGGACTGGAAGAGGTCAGTCTTCATTCCAATCCCAAAGAAAGGCAATGCCAAAGAATGCTCAAACGACCGCACAATTGCACTCATCTCACATGCTAGTAAAGTAATGCTCAAAATTCTCCAAGCCAGGCTTCAGCAATACGTGAACCGTGAACTTCCAGATGTTCAAGCTGGTTTTAGAAAAGGCAGAGGAACCAGAGATCAAATTGCCAATATCCGCTGGATCATCGAAAAAGCAAGAGAGTTCCAGAAAAACATCTATTTCTGCTTTATCGACTATGCCAAAGCCTTTGACTGTGTGGATCACAATGAACTGTGGAAAATCCTGAAAGAGATGGGAATACCAGACCATCTGACCTGTCTCTTGAGAAACCTGTATGCAGGTCAGGAAGCAACAGTTCGAACTGGACATGGAACAACAGGCTGGTTCCAAATAGGAAAAGGAGTCCGTCAAGGCTGTATATTGTCACCCTGCTTATTTAACTTATATGCAGAGTACATCATGAGAAACACTGGGCTGGAAGAAACACAAGCTGGAATCAAGACTGCCAGGAGAAATGTCAATAACCTCAGATATGCGGATGACACCACCCTTATGGCAGAAAGTGAGGAAGAACTGAAGAGCCTCTTGATCAAGGTGAAAGAGGAGAGTGAAAAAGTTGGCTTAAAGCTCAACGATCAGAAAACTAAGATCATGGCATCTGGTCCCATCACTTCATGGGAAATAAATGGGGAAACAGTGGAAACAGTGTCAGACTTTATTTTTTTGGGCTCCAAAATCACTGCTGATGGTGATTGCAGCCATGAAATTAAAAGACGCTTACTCCTTGGAAGGAAGGTTATGGCCAACCTAGATAGCATATTTAAAAGCAGAGACATTACTTTGCCAACAAAAGTCCATCTAGTCAAGGCTATGGTTTTTCCAGTGGTCATGTATGGATGTGAGAGTTGGACGGTGAAGAAAGCTGAGCGCCGAAGATTGATGCTTTTGAACTGTGGTGCTGGAGAAGACTCTTGAGAGTCCTTTGGACTGCAAGGAGATCCAATCAATCCATCCTAAAAGAGATCAATCCTGGGTGTTCATTGGAATGTCTGATGTTGAAGCTGAAACTCTAATACTTTGGGCACCTCATGCGAAGGGTTGACTCATTGGAAAAGACCCTAATGCTGGGTAGGATTGGGGGCGGGAGGAGAAGGGGATGACAGAGGATGAGATGGTTGGATGGCATCACCGACTCGATGGACATGGGTTTGGGTAGACTCCGGGAGTTGGTGATGGACAGAGAGGCCTGGCGTGCTGCAATTCATGGGGTCGCAAAGAGTCGGACATGACTGAGCGACTGAACTGAACTTACATGAAATATTCTTTTGATATTTCATATTTTCTTGAAGAGATCTCTAGTCTTACCCTTTCGGTTGTTTTCCTCTATTTCTTTGCATTGTTCATTGAAGAAGGCCTTCTTATCTCTCCTTGGTATCCTCTGGAACTCTGCATTTAGCTGGGTGTGTGCTGTGCTAAGCTGCTTCAGTCTGTCCGACTCTTTGTGACACTATGGATATGTAGCCTGCCAGGCTCCTCTGTCCATGAGATTCTACAGGCAAGAATACTAGAGTGGGTTGCAATGCCCTTCTCCAGGAGATTTCCCCAACCCATGGATTGAACCCAAGTCTCTTAAGTCTCTTTTATTGGCAGGTGAGTACTTTACCATTATTGCCACCTGGGAAGTTGAGTGTGCCTTTCCCTTTCTCCCTTGCTTTTCACTTCTCTTCTTTCCTCAGCTATTTGTAAAGCGCCCTCAGACAACCACTTTGCCTTCCTGCGTTTCTTTTTCTTTGGGATGGTTTTGTTTGCTGCCATCTCACTAGAAAAGTGAGAAAAGCCTTAACCTCACTAGAGGCTAAAGACTTAACACCTCACTAGAAACAAGAAATGCAAATTAAAACAGTTTGCTTCATCTGCCAGACTAAGAAAGATTATATCAAGTTTGGTTTAGAGATAAGTTGTACAGAATGGTTTCCTACTTCACAAATATGTATCAAGTATGTGTTAAAGGGAGCTTCCCTGGTGGCTCCCTGGTAAAGAACCTGTCTGCCAAGCAGGAAACATGGGTTCAATCCCTGGTTGAGGAAGGTCCTCCTGCAGAAGAAAATGGCAACCCACTCCAGTTTTCTTGCCTGGGAAATCCCATGGACAGAGGAGCCTGGCAGACTACAGTCCATGGAGTCACAAGAGTTGGACACGACTTAGTGACTAAATAACAACAATGTGTTAAAAACACACATCCCTTTGACTTCCAAATTTCATTTTTAGAAATTAACCCTAAATAAATAATTTAAAAGAACAAAAACATAATAAACATGTTCAAAGCATTGTTATAATAGTTTAAGAAAAAGCTAAGAAATCTATCTACAACACAATAGGAGATAAATTGAGTAAGCTATAATTTTACATATTTATATGTACATAGTTGCACACACACACACACACACACACACAGTATATATACAAAGGTCACAACGTACATACACAAACATGTTATACATACACAACCAAACATATCTTATAGCTATTTCCTTGGTGGTGGGATTTGGGAGATTTTTCTTTTCTTTTTGCCCTTTGGAGTTTTCTCATTTTTTTCAATCAATGAATATGTATTATTTGTATGTTTCAAAAAGTGAAAAAAAAGTAGTGTGGGTATGCATTCAAAAACCTTCACATACAAAAGCTCTGTTAGGAGCTTACATATCCCCTTTTAATTAACTTAAGGTTTACATTTTCGTCTTCCACACATAAGAGTTTTAGCCCATGAAATTCAAGAATATTTAAGTTGAACAAGCTCCCCTAGTAATTTTTCTAAGCATTATTATTCCTATAGTCAGTAAACATTATATTTCCTAGTACTCAAACTACTGGAGTAGAATGCTGTGAAAAATAATTCATTTAAAAAAACCAAAATTCCAGATATTACTGATGACCAAAATGGAGGTTAATAAAATTCTTTGAGTAAGAAAACACAGTTTCTTAATATAAGAAACTCTGGAAGACAATATGTAATGGTTAAACTTTAGTATTAATGAAAGGATGATTTGCTTTGTAAACTTTAAAGTGTCTTTAAATGTCTCTAAAAGCCTAATTGTACTGACTTTAAAATGACAAGAGATAAAGATCTCCAAATCCAGTGTTTGGGGCCACAGACTACTGAAAAACTAATCACTTGTGAATGTAAAAATAAATCATAGTCTATGAACATGAGCAAGTGTTACTAATTTACACAGAGCTATCCAAGAATATCTTTTATATATATTAGGTACAGCTGTTTTTCAAAAGCAAACAAGAAGTGTCAGAAAAGTAGAGCCAGAAGAAAATATGATAAAGCTCATTTCACTGGGGACTGGTATTTATTTACTGACTGATTTATTACCATCATGGGGAACAGAGAATCAAAATCTCCCCTCTCCTTCCATGAGCAATTCTGATGCTTCTGATGGAGCCAGCACAAAGAATACAGGCCCTTTGAAAACACCCAGTGCTCTATCAATGCTGGTTTGTTTCCTCCTAGAGATGAGAAGGAAATGATCCTGAAAGCGTCTAACATTTTAAAACAAAAACTCTTTACCAAAGATTAAAAAAAAAAAAGTCACCGTTAAGTCTTAAAATAATGGGTACGCGTCAGGTCAAAATGGGCTGGGAAGAGGATGGTCTTTAAAGGACTACATGTACTCAGCTTCAGTAAAATATTTAAAGTGTTAAAATGCCAACTAACTGCATGAGTGTTAGTCAACTAGCAATAAAAGAATTGGATTAATTGATTTCTAGGTTGTCTGCCAGTTCAATTGTGTAATTCTCTACTGGGGAACAATAGAGTATATCAGGAAAAATAGTTTCATTAAAAAACAACATGTGAATAAACATAGACACACCAAAAAAAGGTGAAAAACCACACATATATGTAATTCTTTAGTATAAACTTATTTTGTATTAATAAGGGAAGGGAGACTATTTTCTCTGTGTTTTTTAACTTTCTAATTTGCAGGACTATTGCACCTGGACAGGTATCTCGACACCACTCTGAAAGACATAAAATTCACCAGGAGGACAAAGGCAAACTCAGGCTGTTTTTGAGTCAGCCTGATTGTTTTAATTGCAATGAATTGGCAACTGTATGACACAGAGGCCTGAGAGCAGCTCAGTCTTCTATTTTCTATTTAATACAAAGCATAGTAATTTTCAGAAAATACTCCACAGCATTTTTCTTGACCGGAAAATTGGCATAGCCAGGGTTTGCCCACAGTCTACACAGCCAAGCCCTTCTGGGAACAGGTGGTAAGTGTTCCAGCAAGTCATTTGGGTGGAGGGCAATGACCTTTATGACCTTCTCTAGGACAGACATTGTTGGTGAGTGGTGCCACCAATTCACTGAATGAGGGACACAAATGTAGGTGGTTCTCCTTTTGTAAGAGATGCATTTAACAAATCATGCAGGCAAGCCCACATTTCTAAACAAAGAGACTTCAATGGTGCCAGGTGCTACGTGTACTCCTCTGTCAGTGCTCATCATCTGTTTAACTTTTGAGAAAAGATTTACTATTAAGAAAACTGGGCAATGGTCAATCTGTTAGTAACATCTGCTTCCTGAAAAAGGAAAGCATGTTGCAAGAAGAAGATTTTCCTAAATGTTACCATAAGAGGTTACAACACAAACCAAGATATAATCCAGTTAAGGACATCCACAGTTATCTTTATTTTATTCCTTTTCCATAATCATTTACTTCCCCACAGCTGCAGTATGAGCATAATGTCAACTATCGTTTCTTCATTTGTATACTGCTTCATCATTTATGAAGAATGCTTAGCAGTAGCAGTAGCAGATGAAGACATTCTTCACAGACATTATCTCATTTGATCCACATACAAGTTTGAGGCGTAGGTCTTATGCTTATTTGACAAATGGGAAAATCTGAAGCTGGCAAACTTGAAACACTTGCCCAAGGTCACATCTGGTGAGTGTCACATGAATTTGAGCCTTCACCTTCTAGTTTGCATTCCCCATAACAACAGGGCCAAAGCAAAAACAAGAAGAGAGAAAACAAGGCCGACTTATACAATCATGGTTGTGCCCTTAAAGTAGCTTCTAGTATGGCTGTGCACGCATGCTCAGTCGCTTCAGCCGTGTTCAACTCATTGCAACCGTATGGACTGTAGCCCGCCAGGCTCCTTCAGCCCATGGGATTCTACAGGCAAGAATACTGG
This sequence comes from Giraffa tippelskirchi, assembly GCF_054371585.1. Lineage (NCBI taxonomy): Eukaryota > Metazoa > Chordata > Mammalia > Artiodactyla > Giraffidae > Giraffa > Giraffa tippelskirchi. The sequence goes on from NC_137277.1 coordinate 72,575,550, forward strand.
AGTGGGTTGCCATGTCTTGCCATGTCTGGATCTTCCCAACTCAGAGATCAAATCTATGTCTCCTGCATTCCAGGCAGATTGCTTACCACTGAGCCACCGGGAAGCCCCTAACCAATATCAAACAAAATATTTAAAAGGGCACTGTGACAACAGAATAATCCCCACTACCCCACCTCCCACCAAAGATGTTCAAATCCTAATCCCTGGAAACTTCACACCAGGTGAAATGTCACACCTGGATATACGACATTACACAGCAAAAGGAACCTAGCAGGTGTGATTCAGTTAAGGGCCTTGCAATGGAAAGTTACTCAGGATTATCTCAGTAGGCCTGATGTAGTCACAGCAGGGAGGCAGAAGAGTCAGTACCAGTGATGTGGCCTGAGAAAGACTCAACCAGTCAATCCTGGCTTTTAAAACAGAAGGGGCTACAAGCCAGGAAGTTGCATGGCCTCTTCAAGTTAGAAAAGGCATGAAAATGGCTTCTTCCTTGGAGCCCCCAAGAGGAATGCAGCACTGCAGACACCTTGATTTTGGCCCAATTAGACATCTGACCTTCAAAACTGAAGATAATACATTTGTGTTGTTTTTAAGCTTCCACATGTATTTATAGTAACTTGTGATGAAAAGAATAAGAAACTAATCAGGCATGAAGACAAAACTGAGATAACAGACTAACCCTATCTTGCTACATAAATATTCTTGATAATGTTTTGCATACCAACATAATACAATTTTAGAATTTTTTACTTCTTAAAATACACAGATCATTAGTCCTTACACTAAAGTAGATTTGCTTAAGTTCTACTTTTCCACATCTGTGTGCTGTGTGCTGTCGTGTCCAACTCTTTGTGAGCCCATGGACTGTAGCCCACCAGGCTCCTCTGTCCATGGGATTCTCCAGGCAAGAATACTCAAGTGGGCTGCCATCTACATTCAGATAAATTGTGTCTTCTACATAACAATCATTTTGTTTTTTTAGAAGTAGGGGAATAAGAAATAACAAACTACTGTGCATAAATAAACAAGCTCCAAGGATATATTGTAGGGCACAGAAAATATAGGCACTATTTCATAATAACTATAAATGGAGTATAATCTTTAAAAATTGTGAATCACTGTGTTGTACACCTGAAATGTATAAAATATTATAAATCAATTATATCTCAAAATTTTTAAAAAAAATCATACTAGTAGAAAACAAACAAATCATACCCCAAAATGACCTTTTAAATTTCAGTAATTCAACCCATGTCTCAAAGTTCAGATTATTCTATCAATTTAGGGAAAAATCAGTTTTCAACCATTATGCAAACTTTGGTTAAAACCTACAAATTTTGTAGAGTCACTAGATGAAGGGGTTTTAAAAATCTAAGTGGGTAACTATCATTTCAGAGTAGTTGAAATCACTGAACAGGTATGTAAAATAAGACACAAGGTTTTCCTTTTTACATACTAGTTGTGGTTTTATTTACATATTACATCAAGGGAATCAGCAGGAAAAAGAATAATAAAGAAGACAAATCACACAAAAGGACACAACTAGAAACATAATAAAGTTTATGTTTAGAAGTTAACAAAACAAAGAAGACAAGCAAAAGTCAAAAGCTTAAAAGAAAATTAACAGAGAGCATGTTTAGGAACTAAGTTTCACAAATCCATGAAATAAGAAAGTTTAGACTGAGGCTTTGTTTTGTTCCTGCAGGATCAGTAATGCACAAATATCATTCAAAACTCAGAGCAGTAAATAAGCTTACCACCTCAGACTGAATTTTCTGCTAAATTAAACTTTTCATCACAGAACCCTACATTGTCCTTGTTCAAAAGATAAGTCTACAATATTTTGGAGCTATCCATATGATAATATTCATTATTTCATGTAACTTATATAATTCTACCAAAAATAATGACTAAGAAAATTAATAGAATGAGTACTGAAAATGTTACTTTCTCTGTAAAGTTCACATCAAATCTACTTAGCATGGCAAAGAACCAAGAACTCTACCCACTGAGCTCCAGATCCTTTTATTTTTCATACAATGCTCTATGTGTGTTAGGCTCGATGGTGAATTTATTTGGTTATACTGCTGGCTTAAAGTATCTTTTTAAAGCTCACTTAGATCCTCCCTCCATTTACTTCCAGCTTAATTTCTCAACATGCCCTCAACACCCTCACCTTATACATATAAATCTTATAGAAAAATGTACACATGCAGGTCGCACAGAATTATTTGATTTTTCTTCATAAACACTTTTACTAATCTATGCATATTTTGTTTCCTCTGCCCTGGAACTCTCTCTTGCCTCTGGTGAATTCTACCTTATCTTTTATTAGCTACCTAAAATGCCAGCAACTGATCTGGGAAGCCTTTCTCCAAGGCCTCAAGCAGAGTTAAGACTTTCTGGGTCTGCCTCCTTTATTTCAGTATAAATCTACTTGTGTCTACTGCTCAGACATAAAGTGACATAAATTTAGACTGGTCTTTCAACAACAGTTTTTAAAATCTTTCTTCCTCTTCCACTACCGAAAATCATGCCCTGGGATAAGAAAAAAAAGCACATTACAAGTATTCATCTTTCCTCTTTAAGAGCTAAGAAACCAAGTGTTATGCTATTCTAATACCAAAATCCAGATTTTCTTTCTTAGCTACTGCTACATGTCTTAATGCATGTGACAAGTCACACTAAAATGGCCTACAAAGTTATACACTGTTTAATATCTAGGTATATCTTTGGTAAACAGAAAATAAAATTGGTTCATGAATTATTGATCAGTAACAAACACACAATGAACCTGAGCAAACTCCGTAGACAGTGGAGGACAGGGAAGCCTGGCATGCTACAGCCAATGAGGTTGCAAAGAGTTGGACACGACTTAGCGACTGAACAACAACCACAGATACACACTGGATTTGTCAAGGATGTTTTCTTAGTATTACCTTGTTTTCCAACTCAAAAGAGAAAAAGGTACTCTCTTACTGCTATTCTTTTTCTTCGTTTGAAGAACTGTAAATTCTAGTTCTCTGAACAAGCTCATAATCTATCATTTCTTAGCTGTGCCAGGTAAGACAGACCTTCTCTGACACAGGCATAGGCATATGGCTTAGACTAAGTCAGATACTACCATAAAAGCTTTGAATCCCTAGCAACTGATGCAAAAAGCCAGAGACGGGTAAGAAATTATTCTCATGGTGTTGCCCCACGGCCAGTAACAGCAATTCCAATAGCAATAAAACCCTACACTACTAGTTCCTCTGTTAGCTTCTCTTGCCCATTATTCAGAAAACTATCGAGTTACCAATATTAGGCCAATAAAGTCCTATTCAGCAAAATTTAGCCAAAGTCAATTTTTATTGCTTTACATGAAGAACCCAACACCTGCAGGCAATAAATACACACACACAGCCTACCATCTGCCAAGCACTTCTCTATTCACTAGCACGCAATGGTGATCACAAACAAATTTGTCTGGAGAATTTACAGCCTAGTCTGGAAAAGAAATATATTGTAAGACAACCAGAAAAAAAAAAAAGAAGAAGAAAAGAAAAGAAGTGTAAATTTGAGCTAAATAAAGAAAAAGAGTTGTACTTACTGCACTGACAGCCTGCATAGCAGAAGCTGATCTAAAAGGAAGACAAAGGGAATGGGAAAGGACATTGATAATACACTATTTAACACCAAGTGTTTGTAGTATCTCCAAAAAGCACCTTACTGTAAAAAACTTTATTGTGATCCTGGAACTAGCTGATGTTTGTTCTTATGACAAGAAGGGATAAAGTCACTATTCTGTTTTTAAAGAGAAACAGCCCAAGAAATAAATGAGCCTAGAGTAAGTACTTCATAGTTACAAACTTCAAATGTTGATACAACTATCAGGAGGGATTCTCAGGACTCAATTTAATGGCCAGACTCACAAAACCACCAGAGGCCACACTCAGCACCAGTCTATTTCGAGGCTTTAGAACAGAACCGGACATACCTCCCTGAAGAGAGTCCTCACATGAACTTTCCTGTGCAGCAGTACACACAGCTGTCCAGAGCACTTCTCTTCGCCTCACCAGGAGACAGCTCAGATGTGGTGGATAAAGCAGCTACCAGTGCCAGGTCTCATGCCCCTTGAGAATATTATCTCCTATAAAAACCCCCCACAGCCAGCACTTTCAGAGTTCCCACAAAGACATGCCAGTTATGAGAGTCAATGCACTCAGGGAACGCTGAAGCTATGACTTCCCCATCAGGTACTAATAGTCTATAGTTTCTCCTAAACTAAATTCAATTTACCAACCAGGAGCCATTCTTAGCAAAGCAACGATATCTACTTAGCCACTCAGGACCCAATAAAATAGAACAAGAAACTTAACAGAAACTCGGGTTGGCATGCAGAATAGGAAAGGGTTTTAATAACCATTTTCCAAAAGCTGCCTACTGATCATTTTACTTCGTCTTAATATCCCTACATGTATTATTCAGTTAGGCTGCATTATGCTAAAGTAACAAGCATCCCCAATATCTATTAGTCAAAAATAACAAAAAATTATTCTATATACATACATTGTGTGTAAGAGACTAAGCTTCACATCATTCTTACTCAGGAACCTATGCTGAGGGAGCCTCTATCATTTAAACTATCACCACTCACTGCGGCATCTGGCAAGAGGAGGAGCAGAACAACGTCCCAACCCCTAAACCCTTCCACCCACACTGCTGCTCATGTTTCACCGGCTAGCAAAAGTCACAAGGGCTTACCTAATTAAGGGGCATTCCGAGAAGTTTTAGAAATATGATACTAACCATTAGTTGTAATATCTACTACATATCATTTAAGAGCTAATGTAAATAAAATAATTTTATAAATTCAATATCACAGTAATTTTATAAATTCAACCAGTCAACATAATAGTAATCCAAGTCTATGCCCCAATCACTGACGCTGAAGAAGCTGAAGTTCACCAGTTCTATGAAGACCTACAAGACTTTCTAGAACTAACACCAAAAAAAAATAGATGTCCTTTTCATCATAGGGGATTGAAGTACAAAAGTAGAAGTCAAGAGATACCTGGAGTAACAGGCAAGTGTGGCCTCAGAGGACAAAATGAAGCAGCCTTGAACAGAATTTTGTCAAGAGAACACACTGGTCATAGCAAACACCCTTTCCCAATAACACAAGAGACGACTCTACACATGGACATCACCAGATGGTTAATACAGAAACCAGACTGATTATATTCTTTGCGGCTAAAGATGAAGAAGCTCTATACAGTCTGCAAAAACAAGACCGGGAGCTGACTGTGGCTCAGATCATGAGCTCCTTATTGCAAAATCCAGGCTTAAACTGAAGGAAGTAGGGATAACCACTAGGCCATTCAGGTATGACCTAAATCAAAAATCCCTTAAGATTATACAGTAGAGGTAACAAGAGATTCAAGGGATTAGATCTGGTAGACAGAGTGCCTGAAGAACTATGGACAGAGGTTCTTAACACTGTACAAGAAGCAGTGACCAAAACATCCCAAAGAAAAAGAAATGCAAGAAGGCAAAATGGTTCCAAATCGCAAAAGGAGTACAACAAGGCTATATACTGTCACCTGGCTTATCTAACTTTTATGCAGAGTACATAATGCAAAATGCCAGGCTGGATGAAGCATAAGCTGGAAGCGAGACAGCTGGGAAAAATATCAACAACCTCAGATATGCAGATGATACCACTCTAACGGCAGAAAGTCAAGAGGAACTAAAGAGGGTGAAAGAGGAGAGTGAAAAGCTGGCTTAAAACATTCAAAAAATTAAGATAATGGCATCCAGTCCCATCACTTCATGGCATATAGAAGGGGAAAAAGTGGAAGCAGTGGTAGACTTTATTTTCCTGGGTTCCAAAATCACTGTGGATGGTGACTGCAGCCATGAAATTAAAAGATGCTTGCTCCTTAAAAGGAAAGCTATGATAAACATAGACAGCATATTAAACAGCAGAGACTGTTTGCTGACAAAGGTCTATATAGAAATCCAGGTAGCCCCCAGCTACAGCCATGACCCAGAATCTGCACACTGCTCTCATTTTCGGGGGCTTCATCTCGCTGATTGGTGCCACTGTCTACCTCATCTACTTCCAGATCCTAATGTGACTGTAGGAGTAACAGAAGCAACAAACCATAAATCGAGCTGGTATTGTTCAAGACATGCAGCCACCATGGTTCAAAGTGTGGTTGGATCCATTTGGTAGGAAATGAGAAGACTATCACCACCTTTAATTATAAAAGGAGAAAGAGATTTCATGCTTTCAGTTCTACAGCAAGTATAATCAATCACCTAGCTAGAGAATGATGGCTGGAGAAGAAAACTCTAAAAAGCCATAAAGAAGAGTACTGTGTACAAGGACTAAATTCCCTTCTTATGTTCAAAAGAATCCTGGAATAAATCACACCATTAGGAAGGTTTTCATGATTTGGTTTCCTTTCTAAAAATGCTCTCTCACCCACCTGGGATTGGAGGTGAACTATTTATCATTCAATCTCTACCTCTTACCCACCTGGGATGTGATATGAATATAAGCAACCAACAGACTGGGGAAGATCCTAGTCTGTTTTCCAATCTTCAAATGGGAAGTTTCAGGGGGAAACCACCATAATGAGCAGCCTCATAGGGCTCTTTGAAAATGTTAAAGTTGATAAAACTCTTCGAGGACAAAGTACATTGTACTCTTTAAAAATAAATAGTTCAACTCACCTATCTCATTAGGAAGGTTGCTCTATGTTGAAAAATAAACTTGAAGCAAAACTAAATGGATAAGCATGCCTATTAGAAATCACTGTTGAATTAACTGAAGTGCAAGTGTGCATATTAAAATTTCTTTTCACTTCAAAAAAAAAAGGTCTATATAGTCAAAGATATGGTTTTTCCAGTAGTCATGTGTAGGTATGAGAGCTGGACCATAAAGAAGGCTAAGCGCCAAAGAACTGATGCTTTCAAACTGTGGTACTGCAGAAGACTCGAGAGTCCCTTGGACTGCAAGGAGATCAAGTCAGTCAATCCTAAAGGAAACTGACCCTGAACTGGAAGGACTAAAGCTAAGGCTGAAATTTCAATTATTTAGCCACCTGATGCTAAGAGCCAACTCAGTGGGAAAGACCCTGATGCTAGGCAAGATTGAAGGCAAAAGGAGAAGGAGGCGGTAGAAGAGATGATTAGATACTGCCACCAACTCAATGGACATGAATTTGAGCAAACTCCAGGAGACAGTGGAGGACAGGGAAGCCTGGCATACTACAGTCCATGGGGCCGCAAAGAGTTGGACACAACTTAGTGACTGAACAACAATAAATTTTATTTCCCAAATATTCAAAAAAATGAGGATGGAGCCCTTTAAACACTGAAGTCTCCTCTGGACTCATAAACACAATAAAGCAGAGAAAATAAATAACTGAAATTTTTCATGATCACCCCTGAAATGTAGTACAGCTGTGGAAAGGTAGGCAATTTCCCCAAAGTAACAATGGCAACCCACTCCAATATTCTTGCCTGGGGAATCCCATGAACAGAGGAGCCTGGCTGGCTACAGTCCATGGAGTCTCAAAGAGTCGGACGTGACTGAGCAACTAAACAACACTGGAAAAAATGGCAGAGCCTGGATTTGAACGCAGGTCTGTGTGACTCCATGGTCTATTTCCTTTTCATGACACAACGATGTATAGCAAATATAGATGGAGAGAGTGAAGAAAGAAGAGTCAAAGGGCAAACTCCACAAGAGTACCAAGAAGGTTAGGAGGCAGTGAACTGTATTCAATATCCTATGACAAAACATAATAGAAAAGAACATGAAAAAGAATACATATATAACTGAGTCACTTTGCTGTATAGAAGAAATTAACACATTATAAATCAACTATACTTCAATGATTTTTTTTTTAAAGGTTAGGAGGAATAAGAAGACAAGATAGTTTCAGACAGGCAAAAAGTGGCAACTTTAAATAAGACAGTGGTGGATAAGGGATCAAGTGTCCACTGAGGCAGAGCTGCCAAGCAGCGATTTGAGTTTGGGCAATGCTGGGTTGGGTTCAGGGAGCCGCAGGATTGAAGTAGCTGAGCATGAGAGGTGATAAAGGGAGGCAGAGTGTTCAATATCCTGCTTGTGAAGAAAAAGAGAAAGGAAAATGGCTAAGAGAAGACACAAGCTCAAGGGAAAGCTGTTTCGATTAATTTTTCAGGTAGGAAAAATTAAAGCATGTTTGAAAGTTGTTTTCTTTTAAAAAAAAAAAAATTAAAAAAGGAATATGGGAGAAGGGCAGGATCATAGAAAAAAATGAAAGTAAGCAGGGTCCCTGAGAAGGGAGAAGTAATAACAATATAAAGCAACTTAAAGGGGAGGACAGAGGACAAGATTGTTGGATGGTATCACCAACTCAACAGACATGAGTTTGAGCAAACTCCAGGAGATGGTGAAGGACAGGGAAGCCTGGCGTGCTGCAGCCCACCAAGTCGCAGAGTTGGAAACGACTGAGCAACAGAACAACAAATACTAAGTGAGTGACTGTAGTGTGCCTGGCCCTGCACTAAGCAGGTCACATGTTTTAACATTCCATTTAACTCCATAGGAATCAACTCATTCCTTTTTTTTTTTAATTAGTTTATTTTCTATTTTTTAACATTACAATATTGTATTTGTTTTGCCATATATTGACATGAATCCACCATGGGTGTACATGTTTTCCCCTTCCAGAAACTCCCTCCCCATCCCATCCCTCCGGGTCATCCCGGTGCACCAGCCCTGAGCACCCTGTATCATGCATCGAACCTGGACTTGCGATTCATTTCACATATGATAATCTACATGCTTCCATGCCATTCTCCCATATCATCCCGCCCTCGCCCTCTCCCATAGAGTCCATAATACTGTTCTATTTATCTGTGTCTCTTTTGATGTCTCACATACAGGGTTATCTTTACCAATTGACTAAATACTATATATATGTGTTAGTATACTGTACTAGTGTTTTTCTTTCTGGCTTACTTCACTCTGTATAATAGGCTCCAGTTTCATCCATCTCAATAGAACTGATTCAAATGTATTCTTTTTAATGGCTGAGTAATATTCCATTGTGTATATGTACCACAGCTTCCTTATCCATTCGTCTGCTGATGGGCATCTAGGCTGCTTCCATGTCCTGGCTATTATAAACAATGCTGTGATGAACATTGGGGTACACCTGTCTCTTTCAATTTTGGTTTCCTCAGTGTGTATGCCCAGCAGTGGGATTGCTGGGTAACACATTCCTGCACTGTGTCAGGGAGAGGGTGGTAACCCATTAGTAATCTGTGAAAAGTTAAACCAATAACCTCATACATGCAGACGACACCACCCTTATGGCAGAAAGTGAAGAAGAACTAAAGAGCCTCTTGATGAAGGTGAAAGAGGAGAGTGAAAAAGTTGGCTTAAAGCTCAACGTTCAGAAAACTAAGATCATGGCATCTGGTCCCATCACTTCATGGGAAATAGATGGGGAAAGAGTGGAAACAGTGTCAGACTTTATTTTTTTGGGCTCCAAAATCACTGCTGATGGTGATTGCAGCCATGAAATTAAAAGACGCTTACTCCTTGGAAGGAAGGTTATGGCCAACCTAGATAGCATATTTAAAAGCAGAGACATTACTTTGCCAACAAAAGTACGTCTAGTCAAGGCTATGGTTTTTCCAGTGGTCATGTATGGATGTGAGAGTTGGACGGTGAAGAAAGCTGAGCGCTGAAGAATTGATGCTTTTGAACTGTGGTGTTGGAGAAGACTCTTGAGAGTCCTTTGGACTGCAAGGAGATCCAATCAATCCATCCTAAAAGAGATCAATCCTGGGTGTTCATTAGAAGGTCTGATGTTGAAGCTGAAACTCCAATACTTCGGGCACCTCATGCGAAGGGTTGACTCATTGGAAAAGACCCTAATGCTGGGTAGGATTGGGGGTGGGAGGAGAAGGGGATGACAGAGGATGAGATGGTTGGATGGCATCACCGACTCGATGGACATGGGTTTGGGTAGACTCCGGGAGTTGGTGATGGACAGAGAGGCCTGGCATGCTGCAATTCATGGGGTCGCAAAGAGTCGGACACGACTGAGCGACTGGACTGAACTGAACTGAACTGAAAAGTTAAACAGCAGTAAATGACAGGGCTGGGTTAAGCCCCAGGCGGTTTGCCTCCAGAAACCTCATTTATCCCCTCAGCTACTATCTCTCCTGACTCAAGACTGAGGATGAGGGAAAGAGAAATGCCACTATCTCTCTTGAGATAATGAAAAAAGATAAACGACATCAATGGTGCAGAGATGTTGATGTATTTGGGCTAGGATGGGACAGAGGTGTGAGGAAAGTTCAGGAGGATGCTGTAAGTTGTAAGCATTTCTTCCATAGTCAAGACATACTCTGATGGTGCTAGTTCCAGATATACATGTTTGTGACTAGATTACTGAAAACCATATTGTCCTGTTTTCTTAAATTCAAACACTATTTGGATAAAAACCATAATGGAAAAAATACAATTTGTATATTCTTTTCATAAGAGAAGTCTAAAAGACTGTACAAAATGATTAAAGCACTATCATAAACAAGGACAAAAAGATAGAACAAAAAGTCCATACATGTCAATGTACAACTAAAGGACTTTGGCAATTTCGTCACTATGGGAAAAGCTCTTATGACTTACTCATTCATCTATTTAATTTATTGGGTACCACTTGTGCCAGGCACTGTTTTAGGCCCTGGGATTGCAGCAGTGAACAAAACAGATAAAAACAATTCCCATGGAATACATATCCTAACTGAAAGAAAGGATAACTAAAACAAATTAACTAAAAATAAATAACTTCTACAGCATTGTGAGTACTAAGGAAAAAATAAAGCAGAGAAGATGATGGGAGCACAAAGCGGGAAAGGGGGAATTGGAATTTTAAATAAGAAGATCAGCGCATAACTGAGAAAATGACATTTGAGGAACTGCATAACTGAGAAAATGACATTTGAGGAATTTCCAGGGGAGGTGATGGAGGGGCACCCAATGTACATTTGGGGAATCAATGTTTCAAGCAATGGAAACAGTCCACGCAAAGATGAGGTGAGAATGTGCCTCCTGTTTACAAACCTCTGCAAAGAGACCCAGTGAGGCTGGAAGCACATGAAGGTAAAGACAGAAATGGTGGGCTGGAATACTCAAGAGTCCTCTCAGCTACTGTGAGAAAGATGGAAGTGGAATCTGTCCACTCAGTGGAATCTAAATGGGAATGTTACGATCTGAATATTTTAAAAGAATCACTCTGGCTGCTCTAGAGAATAAACAGCAGGGGGGCCCGGGGGAGATCTGCGAAGGGTGGTGCTGGCTCTTTTCCATCTGCCCCTCCAGGTCTCCTCTCCACCGTTCCCCACCCTACTGTGTGCGCAGAATGTCTAGGATGCTGACCCGTGTGAACTCACAGACTGCCCTGCCTGCTGGCACGAGATAAACAATATGGACTGTATATACATAAAACTGAATAATCGCCATGACTGGCAAAGAATGAGGTAAATCTATATATGTCTATAAGAGATTATATTGGGAGGTAGAGGGGGTTGACTCAGGTGCCTTAAAGACTCCTATTTTGTGAATTGCTTTTTTTTTTAAAGGATATATAGATACGTAGGAATAAGAAAATTCTAAGAAGATAAAAGAAATTGTTTAAAGTGGTAGCCTCTAAGCAAGCTGATGTGAGCAAATCCATTTTTCACTGTCTACTCTTTTAAACTGTTTGAAATTTTTTCAATAAACAAATTTCAATAAAGATCAGTTAATAAATTACCTTGCACTGCACAAAACCTATGGTGTTGAATACAGAAATATATCTGAACAGTTCAACAGTTTTATTCATTAATACGCATATTTTGTTAGAAGACATAAAAGCCCTGACCAATAATACCCTGAATCACAGATATATTTCTCTATTTGTGGTAAAACTGAAACTTTTACATACTCCTGCTGCTTCTAAGTCACTTCAGTTGTGTCCGACTCTGTGCAACCCCATAGACGGCAGCCCACCAGGCTCCTCCGTCCCTGGGACCCTCCAGGCAAGAACACTGGAGTGGGTTGCCATTTCCTTCTCCAATGCATGAAAGTGAAAAGTGAAAGTCAAGTCGCTCAGTCGTGTCCGACTCTATGCGACCCCATGGACAGCAGCCCACCAGGCTCCTCTGTCCACGGGACTCTCCCGGCAAGAACACTGGAGTGGGTTGCCATTGCCTTCTCTATTTACATACTCCTAGAGTTTTCCAAATGCCACATATATGGGAAAAAAAACAAGGTTTAATGCAGATGGTTTCAAAAGGGAAAAAAGCAAATGTGACCTGATTCCTATAAAGAATTGGCTTACCGACATTCATTTTGGCACTGATCATGATATGAAATGGAACAGTCCATAACATGATTTCTGTTTCACTGATACTATAATTCCCAGAATATTTTAGAACTAGCAGTAAATAACAATATGGAAAAAAATATTAATTTTCTTCAGACTTATCTTAAAATATTCTGTCAAAGCCAGCAAATCAACATTGTTAAAAAAATTATGCAAACTATTGTACCTGAAGAATGTCAAACTATTTCTTTAAGGATTCTCTAAGCTTTCACAAATGTAGATAAATGTGCCAACACAAATATATATAGAATTATGCATATTTTATTTTACCTATATAAGTGAAAAACTTAAAATTATTTATTTCTCATCTTATCCTATTTTTCTCCTTACCACCACAGTGGAATTGTCCCTGTAGAGAAAACTTTAATTTTATCAGAATCATAACATATTATTTCCCCAATAAATTCTAGAAAAGAATTTTTTTAAAGTCAACTGAATCTACTTGAATACAAAATATTCCTCAACTGGTTTTTGATAAAATTTTTTGCACCTCTTCTGAGAAAATCTTTTGTCCTTTCTCTGTTGGCAAAAAATTTTAATAGATTTCCCCAGACTTCTGCAGGTTAACATTATCAGTTAAAGTTGGAGACATCTAAAGCAATAGAAACACAATGTATTAAGGCTTTTATATGCCACAAAATTGTACCAAAAAAAAAAATCATAGAATAAGTCATTTGTTTTTAACTCTCTGGGGTTCTGAAGTACTTATATATGTCATTAAATTGTTACATTTAAGCTAAAGCAAGTACTTTCAAAAATTAAATGTTTTAAAATATGTAAAGTGGAGGGAGGTAAAGATCGGGGGAATACAAAAGTAATAGAAATTAAGAAAGGGGGCCACTATTTGAATGTTTACCTGTTGCATCAAACTCAATTGGCTGGCACCTGCGGTGAGAAGCCCAGTCACACTTAAGGACTTGCCCTCCTTCCACAATCCCAGGCTGGGTCGTGTTGGCTTTGGGCGCTCCCACCAGAAGAAACATCCTGCTAAGATACAAACGGGGAAACAAGACTTTAAGTGACACAAAGCACAAACCACCTCTTACGATTCAGGAAAAGCAATCGTTCTCCTTATTTCATCCACAAACATTTTTAAAAAACCACTCACTGAGTGCATACTCCATCTTCCTTATTCATTCGGTGCTCTTTTACATACACACATTATTCAGTATGATTTATTCAATCCAGTAACACATTATAGGGCAACTTCAGGGTTGTTGTCACTGTTGTTGTTCAGTCACTCAGTCATGTCAGACTCTGCTGCAACGCCATGGACTGCAGCACACCAGGCCTCCCTGTCCCTCACCATCTCCCAGATCTTGTTCAACTCATGACCATGGAGTCGATGATGCCATCCAACCATCTCATCCTCTGTCGTCCCCTTCTCCTCCTGCCCTCAATCCTTCCCAGCATCAGGGTCTTTTCCAATGAGTCAACTCTGCATCAGGTGGCCAAAGGACTGGAGCTTCAGCTTCAGCATCAGTGCTTCCAATGAATATTCAGGGTTGATTTCCTTTACGATGGACTGGTTTGATCTCTTTGCTGTCCAAGAGACTCTCACGAGTCTTCTCCAGCACAATTCAAAAGCATCAATTCTTTGGCATTCAGCCTTCTACATGGTCCAGGTCTCACATCTGTACCTGACTGCTGGAAAAACCACAGCTTTGACTATAGGACCTTTGCCAGCAAAGTGATATCAACTAAAAATTTATGTCAGCCAAACTGTCACTTTAGATAGGTACAGTTTATCATGTCAATTATAGCTCAATAAATTTGTTAAAAATATATGCTGGCTGAAGACAGGGACATTTTGTTTTAATTTGTGGGTTTCTGTTTTATTTTTTTAACGATTTAATTTATACATTCTATATCCTGAATGTTGAAAAAAATAAATGATTCTAACGTATGGTAACTCTAAATACTATCATTTCTCCACTGGGAAAACTTACCTTGTTTTAAAACTACATGCTTAATTTTTTTTTTTTATATAGCAACTAACAAATTTCTCTTTTCACTGGATTAATCTAATCAACCTCTGGTCAAAGAACAAAACCACTATTCAATTTCCTGAAAGGGTAAAATTAGCAAAAGACAAAAATAATCAGGAATCAGATTTTTAAGTAAAAGAGATCTTTCTTTAGCTGTTTCTATTCATTCAGAAAAAGATATAGATTGAGTGTCTCCACTACTAAGGCACAGATCTGGGGACTAGAGAAACCAGGGTGGATAAAATCATCTTGTTTCCTGCTCTCAGTGGAGCTGCCATTCCCTGGGGGGAAAGTCAAGGAACTAGCAAAGAAAATTAGTCACTGTTACAAGTGCTACAAACGAAACCAATTGGCTGAGAGACATTATTCGGGTATGGGGAGAGGACACCTTCTTTAGATAAAGGAAAGCTATCTCTAAGGAATGCAGGGGAGAGATTTTCTTCAGATAAAGGGATATCTAAGGAAGTTATCTTTACAGAACCAGGAGAAAAGACTTCTTGTAGGTAAAGTCACAAGTGGGTTTACCTCTAAGTACACTGAAGTGTACATGATTAGAAGGAAGTTGCCAAAGAGTGTCTTGTGTATTGGGAGTAAGGGAATAACGGAGTGGGATGGAGAGGTTGAACAAGTCAGTCAATCCTAAAGGAAATCAACCCTGAATATTCACTGGACAGATTGATGCTGAAGCTGAAGCTCCAATACTTTTGCCACCTGATGAGTGGCTCTACTGAACAGCCAACTCAGTAGAAAAGACCCTGATGCTGGGAGGGACTGAAGGCAAAAAGAGAAGGGGGCGGCATAAGAAGAGATGGTTAGATAGCATGACCGACTCAATGGACATGAATCTGAGTAAACTCTAGGAGACAGTGGAGGACAGAGTAGCCTGGAGAGCTGCAGTGCACGGGGTCACCAAGGGTCAGAAACGACTTTGTGACTGAACAACAACAATGGAGAGGTGGAAGGGAACATCCCAGGCAAAGGTACAAAGACGCAAGGCAGGAAAGAGCTTACAAAGAAGAGGAGCAGCTGAAGGAGAGCAAGCTGAGAATGGCACAAAATAAAACTAGGGCGCTTGGCCAAAGCTAAACCACACAGGGTCCTTCAGCCAGAGTAAAACTTTCGGATTTTCTCCTCAGGTCCTTGTGAAGCTTCTGAATGTTTTTTAAAGCAAGAGAAAGACATAATCTAATAAAGAAGATGAAATTTGGTGCCTTAGGGGAAACAAATAAAGGGGGAGGGGGGCAAAAATGGAACAAGAAAAGTGAGAGAGTTTCAGCAGCTGAGGGAGGAGGTGACAGTAACTGAGATTGGGAGGATAGATGGAGAAAGAGATGGATGGGCAGATTTGGAAAATATCTGGAGTAGAATGAACAGGAATAGCTGGTGGCTTGACTAAGGTAGAAAGGGAAGATGAGATGAAAGAATAATACCTCGGTTTCCTTCTGGAGCGCAGGAGTGGGAGAACCATATACTGTGCTAGAAAAGCACAGAGAGTAGGGAAGCAAAAGGCAGACTGAGTATTTCACAGGAAAACCAAGAATTCAGTTCCCAACACCTGTGAGACACCTACAACACCTGTGAGCTACCCACCTGGTGATCTGTGTCTCTAGGAGAGTTCTGTCTTAGAGATAACATGGTGAGAATGTCAACTAGGAATACATAGTTTCACACAGAGAGGAGAGGACCAAAGAGAGGAAGCAACAACATTTAGGAGTCAGAGAAAGAGGACAGCGTAAAAGAGGCTGAGCAGAAACTAAATGAACTGTAGAAGAAAACAGGACGGGAGACAAGCACAGAAGGCCCTCGATAAATGCTACCACTGTTACCATCTCATTTCCTTATTAAACACTAAGCCGCTTACATTCTTCTAGCAAAGAAAATACTCATAATTGCTTTTCACTTTTTTGTGAAATTATGAACAAACCTACATCTTAAATATGGAATGCTCTGATTTCTTTTTTTTTTTCTGAGCTAAAAGATATTTTATTAAGGTTGTAAGGTAATCAGGGCATCAAAGGAAAAGTCATAAAACTGATTTGGGGGAAGTACTGGAATGCTTTGATTTTAACTTGTATTTATCAATTTCATTTCTTCTCGATGGTATCTGCCAAATCCTATTTAGACCAGTCAAGAGCTGGCTGCATGAATTACTTGCATCTTGCTTTCAGATACTTATCTCAAAACTCCACACTCAAAGACAAAATCCCCAACCAAGCCACACCCTGTTGAATAAAGTTTTATGCAGTCATATTTGGCATCAGTAAAACACCAATGCTGGCTCATTCTCTTCATAGCCAACTAAGCTTTCACTCAGCAAAAAAAAAAAAAAAAAAAAATCTGAGTAAGAGAACCCTTAAGCCCCATGAATAAGATAGCAGCTCAGTTATCATCCTACCCCCCTTTTCTACAGCGGAGCTGGTTAACAGCTAAATTACACACACACACACATCCATACACACATATATATATGAAATCTGCCTTTCAACAGGTCAAAAATTTGGCCACAAAATTATAAAACTGCCCCTCATCATCGGAATTAAATGATTCTTGAATACAAGATAGGAAAAAACAAAAGTATTTCTGAGAAGTATACTTTTCAGATCTATGCCTAAAAAGGCATAGGATCATTCCTGCAGTAGCCCTAATAACGGTAATACAAGCACAGGTGTGTGTTATGATTTTTGTGTTGTGGATAAAGGACAGGTTCCAGGACATTAGGACAGAAGAGTTGGTTCTCAGAATTTATCTAAAAACCTACAAGCAAACTCATTTCTGAACTGTCCTCACACAGCACACTACAGAGTCTTTAATAATTTTTTGTCAAAGCACTTCTTCCTATCTTGTAATAAACTGCTTCCATGAATGAAGGATACCTTCATTCATCTTTGTACTGCCACATAACAAGAACTTTAAAATAGCTTTTTAAATTGACAACTGAGTGGCAAGTACATTTGATAGTTATAAGTCTCAGTTTTAACAGCCATACATAAAAAGCCACCTCCACTATCGCCAACCCCTGCAGAATGCAGAAACCATCCTCCAATAAACATCTGATTATTTAAGTTTTCCTTAAAATAATTTCTTTCTGTAACATATCGCTTCTTAATCTTGGATTTCAGATACTTTCTTTACTTGGCACTAGAGACAGAGAGGGCTGGGAAGTTGGTAGGGGATATGAGTTTCAGCAAAGACAGAAAAAAGGGCGCTGCAGGAGAGTTCTGAATGGAAACTGCACTCACTCTATTGGTAGCACAGAGCTCGAGTTCCTTGGATAAGACCAGAAACAAGGCTGCTGCTTTTCATCAGACCATTTGCACATTATGGGCATGAAATGACGGTAATTAGATGTGCTAACCAGGGTGTTCATCAAGTTTTCCTAAGCATACCTTCATGTGCAGTCTTGCACATTGGTGAAATGCCACAGAAATGGTAGAATAATATAAAAGGAATGTGTGAGCATTCTCAGCTTCTAAATGCTAGGTTAATGGGAGGAATAGGAGGGGAAAAAGCTGAGAAATAAAGTTCTTTGTGCAAAGTGTCAACATGATATTTAAGTTATTTTTAAGAGTGTTAGAGAAAGTTCTAAAAGAGCAAAAATGGAGAGATAAAAACAGTAAGACTGCCTTAGACAAATGTTAAGTCCTAAAAGGGAGAGAAAAAAATTAAGCATTTGTAGAGAATAAAGAGTACAGGATGGTACAAGATACTACATGAGAAAATTAAGACTATAAGAGCAACACATATCACAGAGAGTAAAAGCCCATTAATGTGCTGGGAGGACAATTTTGTACCATGTGTCTTTCTGCCACAGTAACAAAAAACAGCCTGTTAATAAAACACCTTATAAATAATTAAATCATTTTACTTAAGTTCATCGAGGAATATCTAATGAATGTCTACAACAGCTTAATTAAAGGAAAAGAAGTGACAGACCAGAAAAAAAAAATGTGATATAAGCAGCACTGTCCAATGGGCAGTTTGGGACTAAAGGTTCCAATCACCATATAAATCATTAAAGAAAGTCACTGTAAATCTCTCAGCCTCAATTTCCACTTCCATTGTATGGAAATAATAATGCCCACTACAATTACTTAAAAGAGAAATTTTCTGAATGTGAACAGTACAGATAAAAGCAAACTTAGAAAATATGACCACGTTATAAAAATACCAGATGATGACATCAGAGCTAAAAAACAACGATTAATAAAATTATTCCCTAATAAAACAAGAAATAAATGTTAAAATCTCTTTTTAAAAGACCTTTTTTTCCTCAATTTTCTCAAAGGGTCATTAATGAACCCAAAGGCAAGCTCCCGGGAGAGAGGTAAAAAAGAAGGTAGAAAATAGTTGGCTTGCAACATTTCCTGACAATGGTGGAGAGTTGGGAAGATACACAGGGTTAGTTGAGGCTGACAGAGATTTCTCTGATAAGCAACAAAAATGTGAAATTGAGCAACTTAGTTTCACGTGCTCGCAATTTCCTGACAGAATCCACCTCCCGCCAGAGTTTGCCCCAAAACAGTATCAGAATCCCCATTTTCACTCAATGACTTGAGTTATTTTCATTAAATGGTTTTAAAATTAAGGTTTACATATATGAGCAGGCTATTAATATCATGCCAAGAAATTCTAAAATATAAAGAGTAGAATGTGTGTTTGAGGGAAGCAGGTGAAGAAGAAAGAGGGACAGTAGATAGTCAAGGAGAAAGACAGGGAGGGACAGAATGAAGGAGAAGAGAGGAGGAAGCGCAAAAGAGGGGGAAGAAAAGGAAATTAAAAAAGGAAGGGAGGCAGGGAGAGCGAGAGGAAGGGGGAGGGGATGTGAGAGAGAGACAAGCGGACTTGAGAAGACAACCAGGAGGATGCCCTGTGGATGCACTTCTAATCCAAGGTGTACTTTAAGGGCAGCTGCTTCAGGGAATGTGACCTTGCCTACCAAGGAGAGACAACCAGCCAAACAATGACAAGAACGTTTTTCAAACCCTCCAAATGAACTAAGTTATTTGGCTGATTTCAGCTTCGACTTCTCCATGATAAAACATGTTTAACATATTTTGGCTGACTCTGGCTGACCAGTGAGGTTTCACCAAAAGGAACTTCCGAAAAATTATCATATACATATACAGAAAGAAATGTGTATAATATTGTGCAGAATGTTATTTCAGAGCTGTAATTCCAGTCTCATTTACTTTTCATCAAAAAAAAAAAAACCAGCTACAATCAACATTTATTTGATATAAAACAGACGGATTAACTAGAAATTCTACGTATTTGCTCTTTTCCTCCATAATATCTATCCTATAAACCTTGGGCCTTAATCAGGAGAAATCAACATAGGACTTGCTTTCTAAATAAAAATGACAGAATCTATGAGTGTATATTATTTATGATAAGAAAAAAGGACCGATATAGCCAGAGCCACACTACGTTCAGTTCATGAAAATAACCTGTGTTATCTGGTAAAGAGTTGTGAAGTGAAGTGAAGTCTCTCAGTCGTTTCTGACTCTGCGACTCCATGGACTGTAGCCTACCAGGCTCCTTCGTCCGTGGGATTTTCCAGGCAAGAGTACCGGAGTGGGTTGGCATTTCCTTCTCCAAAAGGGTTGTGAAGATGGTTACAAAGACGAAGGGAGAAGTAGGATGTAAGCTTCTAAACGTAGGTGCAGACTGGGACAGGCTGAAAGGGGCCTTCATCCAGGTTAAGCAGTTTGGACTGCATCTCTGGCCATGAGAACTTGTTGAGGAAATTTAAACAGTGGAATACCAGGATCAAAAGATGCTTCAGAAAGAGAAAACTATTAGAAACATGTAAGATGTTTTGCAGGTCTAAGAGCTAAATGATGAGCAAAAGGGTGATGACCTGAGTACCACAGACCATGCTTGTGACAGCTCGTCAAAGTACAAGTGGAAAGCAGTGATGGGTGCAAGAAACATTAGCAAGGAAGAACTTCCAGGACCTTCTCCCTGGTGACTAATCACTGACTAATATTAGGGGTGTGCAGTAGGAGAGATAAAGAAAAATAGAAAATGAGAGGGAGGAATATGAAATTATTTCCAGGGCGACAGAGAGAATGAAGGTACCATTAATAGAAGCAGAGGTGCAACTGACATCACTTAGTGAAAAAGTTCCCTTTCTTTTTTGTCAAATTGAGGCAAGACAGTCTAGTCAAGGAGAAATGACCCAGAGGCTGTTGAATATAAAGTTTGAGCTCTGCTTTGAGATGGAAGATGCAGACAGGGAAGCAGTATGGTTTTAAAAGCTCTCCAGGTGTTGCAAACAGGAAGTCAGGACTGAGAACCATTTTGCTGGACGGTCTGCGACCAGGGCACATCCACCCAAACCTTGTCTTCGGGGTCACAGGATAAGAAGTAGCTGTAAATAAGGCTCCAATCATGTTTAATGGGGGGAAAAGCAAGCCTTATAATCTAGTGTTGCTCATTATAGCATTATTTTAAAATATATGTAAAATGAGAACTGTATAATATGCCTTAAGAATAAGAAAACTGTTCGTTTTCTTCTTAAAATTTGAACACAAAAATTAAATTGAATTTGAATTTCATTTCTTCTGCCTTTTGTTCCCATCTTTTGTATTTTATCCCACATCATCCCACTCAAACAACTTAAGGCTGCAAACGCTTCTGGCCTCAGTTCCCTCATCTGTAAGAATGAGTTCATCTGCTTCCCTTCTTCCCCTAGGGGTCTGTGGTGTAGAGCAAAATGAGAAATCACAGCAAAAGTGCTTTGTAAATTATAAAATAGGTCAACCAATGTAAAATACCACCATTATTATAACTAAGCCTAGGGTGTAATTTTTAACTCCTTCAATTCCTCTCCATAAGAAAAACATGCCTTTACTTCTTGGCCTGTATATACTACTTAAACTTTATGTAAGTTTGGCAATATAGTCACCATAAATTAATGCATACAGGAAAAAAAATAGGGAGTGCCAATGTTTTATTTTTCATAATTACTTTTCCTTTTCTTCTGAAGCATAGCTAATTTACAATGTTGTGTTAGTTTCTGGTGTACAGCAAAGTGATTCAGTTTTATGTGTGTGTGTGTGTGTGTGTGTGTGTGTGTGTGTGTGTGTGTGTCTATGTATTCTTTCCCATTATAGCTTATTAGAACTTATTATAAGACACTGAATATAGTTTCCTGTTCTATATAGTAAATCCTTGTTGCTTATTTATTTTATATACAGTAATTTGCATCTGCTAATCTCAAACTCCTGATTTATCTTTCTCCCCTACAGTCTTTCCCCTTTGGTAATCATAAGTTTGTTTTCTATATTTTTCACAATTTTCAAATCACAATTTTTCTGACGTTTCACTTTAAACCTAAGGCATTTCTGGAGAAACTTTACTGAAGTCACTTTAATATTTTTGCTTAGTATGAACATTGATGCGTTAGTTTTCATTAGGGTATGGATATAATTTGGTAGCAATTTTCTGTAACAAGAAAAATGAGACATAAAACAGTCCTATAGCTTGCCAAAGGTATTTAGACACCTTCAGAAACCAGAAGCAGCAGGAGACCTCATTGCTTCCTCATTAATCCAGGCACTCTTCCTTCAGAAGAAAGGAATTTTTAATTAGCACTTTTTTTAACGTGAATTTTTTTTTCCCTTTAGATGTTTATTATCACACCAAATGACAACAATAAATGCAGCTGCTGATACTGTAAATGGCATTCTCATGCACCTGGGATTCCAATGCTTGTTAAACTTTAAAAGTACCTTTCTACAAAATTAAGCACATTGTTCTTGTTTAGTCATTTCAGCCGTGTCTGACTCTGCAACCGCATGGACTGTAGCCACCAGGTTCCTCTGTCCATGGGATTGTCCAGGCAAGAATACTGGAGTGGGTTGCCATTCCCTTCTCCAGATCTTTTCAAGCCAGGCCATCTCCTGCACTGGCAGAGGATTCTTTACCACTGAGCCACCAGGGAAGCATAAGTTTGCATCAATCTTTTTTAAATCTGAAAAGCTCAGAAGTAGACACCTTTGTTTATATATATTTTGGGGTTTTTTAATCTCAAAGATGATTTTATATTTTTTTAAGTTAGGCTATTTCTAGAGCTCACTAGTCTATTAGTAACGAAGTTAGGGAAGAAAGTTTCAAAATGTTATATGAAATCAAACCAACTTCAATTTTACCTTACCATTAAAGGCCCAAGTGGGAGATCATGTAAACTTGTGAGGTCACAGTATATTCAACAACTACAGTGACTAGTCACAAATTAGACATCCAGCCTCGCAACCAAAAAATAGGAAATATGTCATGCGAACAGTCGACATTACTGCATTTTCCATGGTAAAAACACTTAAAGTTTATCATTTTATCGCATATCTTTCACCACTAAACTCAGAGGGTTGCCACAGAATTAAGAGCAACACTTGCAAAACACTCCATCAACATGAAAGTATTTAAATGCTAATTCTTGTTACTGCAACTCTTGACAAAAGACAATATGTATTTTCAAAATTATTAGAATTATTAAAAGAGCACTCTGAGAGCAACTAAAATCCTCTGCAATATAAAAGCATACACTTAAAACTATCTGGAGACAAAAAGAAATTTAAATAACAAAAAAGGCTGAAAATATGATTACATCAAATGAGAAGGCAGTAAATGCTTCCTGAAGTTAATGATTATTTTTATCACTTTGGAAAATCTGTGCTCAGGTCTCATAAAAAGCAATGACGCTGGAGAAAACAAAATTGAGTTCACTACAGAAAACGTAGTTTCCACCAACTGCTTCCAACAGATTTACTGCTGCAAAGGTTGTCACCAAAATGAATGATAACCAGCAACTCTCAGTAAGAATAAATCCTGATGAATATTATTAAGAGTCAAGGAAAAATACTTAATCATCCTCAAATTAGGTATGTATGACTAGGAAGAAATCGTTCTAAAAAGTACTGACCATTAAAATTATCCTCCCTCCTCCTCCCCCAAAAAAGCAATACTTTAAAATACAGAAAAAAACAAAACTATGTTGCTACGATTTATAAGAGCTAAGAACAGTTCTCCCTGTTGGAAACAAGATTTAAACATCAAAAGACAGCCAGTGAACACTGATTAAATCAGTATTTCTAACGCTAAAAAAGGTGGTGGGTGGTGAGAATGATGTCAGCGTTTGGTGACTGAGACCACTTTTAATCCAATAATGACAATAACTCAGTTCCAAATCCTGTGCAACGCGAAACGTTGGCAATTTGAAACATAACTGAAACGACCTGTAGTGAGTGAAAACTCAGCAAACACCCTTGTTCTTTCTGAACAATGACCCAAATAATGATCACTATAAAAAGAACAGATGACACATCCAATTCATCTGTTCAGCCTCCAATGTGCACAGGTCTGACAGTATCAGAGATAAGACACAATGACTTTCCTACGACAGAATGGTCACTTTAGTCATCTTCTGATGACATTCTTGTCTGGAAAAGGAGCAGACTAGGAGGAACAGGATCAGACTGAGAGGCATAAAGAATGAGGGAGGGCTTTGGGGAGAGCGAAAAACACGGGTGTTTAAGTAAGTCTGTGAAGCAAAAAAGACGACTACAGGAAAGGCTAACTTTAACTGGTATTGGAGAGAAAGAAGTTCGGAGATGAAACTGACCAAGTCCAGGGCGCCCGCAGAGGCTGCGCGGTATTCCGCCGGACTAGCCTTTATTGATTTCCCTCTTTTCCCTAATTTTCAGCACAGGTCTGCTTCAAAGCGCTCCCTATGAAGAAGTGAGAAGGGGGAACTGGGTGATGAGCAGTGCTGCGGTTCACCTCCCCCAAGTATTTCATCCACCCAGAATCTAACTCGCCCAGTGAGGGGGAGGGAAGGTTAGAAGGAACGGACAGAAAGACGCCGGGATCTTTTGCAGAAGTCGCTCCCTATGGGAAATCGCAGGGTGGGTGCGCTTGATGGCGGAGGGGGCCAACTCCCCTTCCAAGTGTGGCCACTTACGAAGACGCGCTGGGCACGAAGAAATCCACCGCGAAGCCGAAGTAACTTCCCTCTGGGCCGGAGTACTCCGCAGGACTCTCCACATCTAGATTGAAGGCGCCGCAAAGAGGCAGCAGGATTCCGGGGAGAAGGAGCAGGAGGCGGCGGGGGCGAAGGCGCAGTTGCCGCCGCGGCAGAGAAGCCATCGCCGAAGTGCGCACGGGGCGCCGAGCCCGGAGCCGCGGCCACCCCTCCCGGAGCGCACGGTGCCCGCGGCCCGCCGCCTGCGCGCGCCGAAACTTGCCAGCTGCTCGCTTCCCCGCGAGTCCCGGACCGCGCTGGGGGAGGAAAGAGAGCTGAGCTCGGAGCGGCCGCCCGGGAAGTGGGGCGCGGGGCGCGCGGGGCGGGGACAGCAGCGCGGGCGGCCCCCGCCTCCCTCCCGCTCGGCCGCTCAGCGTCGCGCCTCTGGCTCTGGACTGCCGGGATGGGCGCCGCACCCCCGGCCGGGGTCCTGCCTCGGCCAGTGGGAGGAGGCAGAGCAGGAGGAGGAGCCGCCCTGGAGGCTGAGCCAATTCGCAGGAGGAAGTGGGGGAGGAGAGGCAGCCTCGGACTGGGGCGAGCCGAGCACACTTCCGTGCGCGCTGGCTATCACCTCCTGTCCCGGGAACGGGGCTCGAGGATCGAGGCCCCGACCCTCAGAGCCCGGGCCAGCGGCAGCGCTCCTAGACTAGGGCCTCAGACCCAGAGCCGGAGTTGGGGGTTTGGTGGGGGGCGATGGTCGGTGGAGGAGATGCTTCAGCGTCCCAACCCTCCCGCACCCTACGGAATGCCAAGGGCAGCCGGATTCCGCCGGCAACTCTTGTGCGACTTTTATCTAAAAATGAGTAAAGCTTTGTCCGTTTCTCGTGTTTCTGGTACTTTAAAGCCCTCAGGCACTCACAGACGAAACTCTGTAATTAACGGTCGGTTTCCTCCCCAACTCTAGCCCACACACAAACGCTGAACTTAATTATAAACTTTCAAAACGCTAGCACAGCCTCTTCCAGGCGAGTCGTATTAAAGCTGATCTTCAGCCGACCACGAAGGGATGGGCAGGGCAAAGAACCGCAATAATCGTTTTAAATTACGTCAGATTAGTCAAAACCTTATTCCTAGTTTATTAGTGTTGAAGTACGATTTTAGACTTGGAAGAAGGAATCGGCACCTGAGGTCCTTTGGGGCTAGCTTGCTATTGGTGTTTTCCACCCCGCCCAGGCCCTGGAGCAGGATTGAGGACTGAACCTTGACCTTTTCTTTTGTATTCACAAGTCCTAGCACCTTGCCAGACAGTTAGTAAGCAATCAATAAAATGTTGAAGGAATGAATGAGAAGAGATGAAATGATGAGTAAACTTTGCCCAGAGACTTCTTCATGTTGTGTATTATGTGCTAAAGAATTTGGTGAACAAGACAATATAAATGCATTGTTTGGATTTTAAAAACAGTTTAAAAAGTACTAAAACAGTAATTTTGAATTTGAACCTAAAAGCTCTTAATCCTGTGCAGAGATATGTATGTAAACTAAAATATCTAATTTGAATGTATAGTACTTAATTGCATCATATACTTTGATTTTTAAATGTGACTAATGGTCATGCAACACAACCTTAGGCATGTTTTATAAAGTATGGTCCAACACTTGCCTAAAGGAAATTACTATGTGAGATAGGCAATCCTACACAAATACTTGTACGTAAGTATAAATGTACCTTTCTCCTTGCCATGTTCTCTGGCACACAAAACAGGCCATGGGTATGTACACAAACCCAAAGGGTCATCTATGCCTTAAAATCCTGAGAATTAGTTCCCTTGGAAATCCACCACGATAGGGAGAGAAACTGAAACTTGAATGAATGAAGACCACATTTCTATGAGGAGACAAACAGTAAGCCAGGACCTTAAGGCACCCAGGGTTGCGAATGCAGACACGTTTGTTACAGAGTAGTCAGGCTTGAGCAGTCATCCATCCAGCACCTTGCAAAGTGAGGAAGTTTATTATGTGAATGAAGCAACTAAGTCGCTTCTGTCATGTCTTAACACTTTTTGACCCCATGGACTGTAACCCACCAGGCTCCTCTGTTGAAGAAGGAATTCGTGGGGCCTGGACTCCATCTTAGGCCTGTTTGTGCTGATCATGTTCAGCCACCTCTCTAATGGACTCTGAACTATGTGCTTAGTGCCTGTGGAAACGACAACAGAAGGATAAGACCCCCTCCGGACAGGGGAATCTTGAAGATTGTATCCAGGTTACTCATCACCTAAAAGAAAACATACACTAATCCCCCTACCTCCGGACAGGTCATAAATTTTTTTTGTCACCTTGGGCTTATTGATAATTGATTGTTTGAACATGGGGTTATTGTGATTGTATTTACCTTTCCTTTGTTTATGTAAGTCACAAGGAAATTGGGGTGGTGGGTTCAGACACGTACACGTGGGGTATAAGATTTTCGCAAATGCTGGTCGGGGTCCTTAGCTAAGAGGAGACTCTGCCTTGGGCCCACCGGTGTAATAAACTGCACTTCACTATCTGCATCGTCCTTCTGAGTGAACTTGTTTCCCGGAGCGCGTGGCTATAACACTGTCCATGGGGTTCTCCAGGCAACAACACTGGAGTGGGTTGCCATGCCCTCCTCCAGGGGAATCCCAGCCCAGGGATCGAACCTGTGTCTCCTAACATCTACCTGCATTGGCAGGGGGTTCTTGACCACTAGCACCACCTGAGAAGTGTGCATACCAATTCAGCCCATGCTTATTCAGAATCCACAATGTGCCAGGTATTGTGTGCATAGGAGAGGGCAAGAGCGTATTTTATGCTACAAATAAAAACTGTGCTATCCCCCATTCCCATGGCATTCTTTAAAACTACATTATAACAATTTTCCAACTTAGGAGAACTAGATATCAACATTAAGTATAATCACTTTTTAAATCAAGAAAATTAAATAGTAAAAAGATTTTTACTTTGAATTTACCCTATACTCCTTTGTCCTATGCTTAAAATCCTGAGTCCACCGATTTCTGTAAATTCAAATGCCTGAGTTCAACTCCTGGCTTCACCAAATACTAGTTAGTTGTGTGATGCTGGGCAAATCACTCCAATCATTATGTGCCTCAGTTTTCTTTTGAAAGAAAGCTCAGTTCTGTCACCATAAAATAAGAGGAATTTCAAATTTTTATCTTTCAACCAACATCAAGGAGGATTCAGTTCATAATCCACAGAAACCCTTTTGAAATCTTCCTTTTCTGCCCTCCATTTCTCCCAAGCCCTTAATCCACTAAACCCAACTCTACGATGTTTGTTGCTATTGCTTTCCAGCTATTTATTAGGGAGATCGATTTGGCCTTGGCCTTTACAGCTTCACTCCCTTCTGGGTGAAGGCATTCATTTCTTTTTATATTTGTTTTTATTGAGATAACATTGGCTTATTACATTATACAAGTTTTATGAGTACAGTGTATTTCTACTTCTATATACCCTACAGAATTGCCTTTTCCTATCTGTATCACAAAAGATCCCCAGCTAGCACTTGGGTGTGTGGAACAGAAGAGAAGGAAGACAAAAAACTTGTCTTTCTGGGTTTTCTTTCCTAATCTGCTCCCTCAGGGTTCAGTTCAGTTCAGCTCAGTTCAGTCGCTCCGTCGTGTCCGACTCTTTGCGACCCCATGAATCGCAGCACGCCAAGCCTCCCTGTCCATCACCAACTCCCGGAATCTACCCAAAGCCGTGTCCATCGAGTCGGTGATGCCATCCAGCCATCTCATCCTCTGTCGTCCCCATCTCCTCCTACCCCCAATCCTTCCCAGCATTAGGGTCTTTTCCAATGAGTCAACTCTTCGCGTGAGGTGGCCAAAGTATTGGGGTTAGGTTTGTCCAAGTCTCTGTCTTTGATTCACTGCATTTCTCATTCTACACATCGCTAACATTATCTTACTCATTGTCATGATCTTACCACTCGGCACCTCACAAAGTAGCTTTAGCTATATTAAATCAATTAAATTAATTACTCATAGTGTCCCCAAAATGCCATCTTTGTTCACAAGGTCTCTATCTTCCTAGAAAACATTAGAGCTCCTCGTCAACCAGCCTGCATCCTTCTGCAACTTAAACCTACACAATATCCTCTCCCTGGCTCTTTCCTACTCTTCTTTCAAGATGTGTATCAGTCACCATCATGTTCTCAGGATGCATTCTATCAGGAACCATGACTTTTGTTTTTGTATCCTCTGACCTCAATACTGAACACAAAAATGGAATTTATTCCATTGTGCAGAGATTTACTAATAACATTTTTGTTAAGTATATTCAGTATGTGCTGGGCACTGTGCTAAAGCCTTATCAGATAGGTTCTATTAGTATGCCCAACTGAAAGATGAAGAAACTGATTCTCTCTTAGATCGATTTTTTCCAGGGTCACAAAGGTAGTGCGTTGAGACAGATTTTGAATGCATGATTGTCCAACTGCAAGCTCACACCCACTATCACTAGTTACCTCTTACAGTATAGATACATAACGTAACAATACAAGGCTAAAATAAACAAGTAATACATTCAAAGAGATCTGAAAATTTACTTAAATATTTATCTTTACCCTTAATCCACTCGATATGCCAGCAAATTTGGAAAACTCAGCAGTGGCCACAGGACTGGAAAGGTCAGTTTTTGTTCCAATCCCAAAGAAAGGCAATGCCAAAGAATGCTCAAACTACCGCACAATTGCACTCATCTCACATGCTAGTAAAGTAATGCTCAAAATTCTCCAAGCCAGGCTTCAGCAATACGTGAACCGAGAATTTCCAGATGTTCAAGCTAGTTTTAGAAAAGGCAGAGGAACCAGAGATCAAATTGCCAATATCCGCTGGATCATCGAAAAAGCAAGAGAGTTCCAGAAAAACATCTATTTCTGCTTTATTGACTATGCCAAAGCCTTTGACTGTGTGGATCACAATAAACTGTGGAAAATTCTGAAAGAGATGGGAATACCAGACCATCTGACCTGTCTCTTGAGAAACCTGTATGCAGGTCAGGAAGCAACAATTCGAACTGGACATGGAACAACAGACTGGTTCCAAATAGGAAAAGGAGTCCGTCAAGGCTGTATATTGTCACCCTGCTTATTTAACTTATATGCAGAGTACATCGTGAGAAACGCTGGGCTGGAAGAAACACAAGCTGGAATCAAGATTGCCAGGAGAAATATCAATAACCTCAGATATGCGGATGACACCACCCTTATGGCAGAAAGTGAAGAAGAACTAAAGAGCCTCTTGATGAAGGTGAAAGAGGAGAGTGAAAAAGTTGGCTTAAAGCTCAACGATCAGAAAACTAAGATCATGGCATCTGGTCCCATCACTCCATGGGAAATAGATGGGGAAACAGTGGAAACAGTGTCAGACTTTTTTTTGGGGGGCTCCAGAATCACTGCTGATGGTGACTGCAGCCATGAAATTAAAAGACGCTTACTCCTTGGAAGGAAGGTTATGGCCAACCTAGATAGCATGTTTAAAAGCAGAGACGTTACTTTGCCAACAAAAGTCCGTCTAGTCAAGGCTATGGTTTTTCCAGTGGTCATGTATGGATGTGAGAGTTGGACGGTGAAGAAAGCTGAGCGCCGAAGATTGATGCTTTTTAACTGTGGTGTTGGAGAAGACTCTTGAGAGTCCCTGGGACTGCAAGGAGATCCAATCAATCCATCCTAAAAGAGATCAATCCTGGGTGTTCATTGGAAGGTCTGATGTTGAAGCTGAAACTCCAATACTTTGGGCACCTCATGCGAAGGGTTGACTCATTGGAAAAGACCCTAATGCTGGGTAGGATTGGGGGCGGGAGGAGAAGGGGACAACAGAGGATGAGATGGTTGTATGGCATCACCGACTTGATGAACATGGGTTTGGGTAGACTCCGGGAGTTGGTGATGGACAGAGAGGCCTGGCGTGCTGCAATTCATGGGGTCGCAGAGAGTCGGACACGACTGAGCGACTGAACTGAACTGAACTGAACCATTAATCCATCTGAATTTTTTACCAATAAAACATTTTAGTCAATCTTCATTATTGCTTGTATTCATCACTAAATTGTTAAGGTTTGTCTCAGAAAAGGGGCTTCTCTGGCTCAGATGGTATAGAATTTGCCTGCAACGCAGGAGATCAGGGTTCGATCCCTGGGTCAGGAAGATCCACTGGACAAAAGAAGGGCTACACACTCCAGTATTCTTATTTGGAGAATCCCATGGACAGAGGAGACTGGCAGGCTACAGTCCAAAGAGTCAGATGCAACTGAAGTGGTTAAGCATGCACACACACATCCCATCTTCTAATCTCTTCATGTCCTCTGACCTCCTCATCCTTGTGGACAAGGAAAGGCATTGGCGATGATCTCTAGGTCCTCCCCAGATGAGAACCTGGGGCCTCAGTGACCTCCCTAGAATAACTAGGGTGATTATTGTGAGTTTCCATGGGACAATGTCACCTGGTCTCTTTCAAATCTCTTGCCCCCACACTAGGCAGAATAATGATGTCTGCTAAGGAGAAACTGGTTCACATCCATGAATATCAAGAAAGGGAAATGTTTCTCATCCTCATCTATAAGTAACACATTTATATTTTCATAACAGTAGCAAATCAATTGGAAGAAGGCAATGGCACCCCATTCCAGTAATCTTGCCTGGAAAATCCCATGGAGGGAGGAGCCTGGTGGGCTGCAGTCCATGGTGTCGCTAAGAGGTGGACACGATTGAGCGGCTTCACTTTCATGTTTCACTTTCATGCATTGGAGGAGGAAATGGCGACCCACTCCAGTGTTCTTGCCTGGAGAATCCCAGGGACGGCAGAGCCTGGTGGGCTGCCGTCTATGGGGTCACACAGAGTCGGACACGACTGAAGTGACTTAGTAGCAGCAGCAAATCAATTATTTGCAGCATTTAGAACAGATGCTTTTTCCATGTACTAGGAAAAGTTAGTTACAAACTTGTTTCAGATAAATATTGGGGAAATGTGTAAATATCTTCATTCCTTTGTTTAAAGAACAAGACACAGATAACTAATATTTTGAAATTTCAAAAACAAAATTGCAACTCTTCTCTAAACTCTTTTTTTGAAAGAGTTTAACTTAAATGGACTATTGCTGAATAAAACTATCCAGGAAACTTCTTTGGATTCTTACCCTTAGGACTGAGTGTGTTGGTAAGCCAAATAAAATATGTACTGTTTTTTATCGGTGGCTTGATTAATAGGTAACATTTCACTATCTGAATATTTCTTTTCTCTCCACCATTCATTTAGTTTATTCATCTCACTTATACAATCTGGTTTTTAAATTTTCCTCTTTTCTCTTTAATATCATGGGACTTAAAGGTCAAACTGAAAAGACCATATTGATTACTTTTGTATAAAAACCTTAAGAATGTACACATATGAATACTAAAATAGAATATAACTGAAACGGAGCAGGACTCTATGATCCTTAACCACTGCCCCCACCCCCCGCCACCATGTCTTCTGTCTGCCTTTTGCCTGTGGAAAACTTTAGTCAAAGAGTAAGTTTAATCAGAGAAGTGAGAAATGCTGAAATAAAGGAAAACAGTCAAAGGAGACTAAATAATAATAATGTAGTCATTAAGCACAGTCAAGGACCTTTAGTTCTTTCTCCAGGACTATAGATAATATTCTGAGCCATATCCTGTGATCTGTCTTATAGATACCAAAACACCAGGTGAAGTTAACTACATGATGACCAGACTGTACCCAGATATGAGCTGCCACAATTTCAAGAATTGACCTCAAAGAAATGGGAACAAATGGACCCTGGAACTGAAGATTAACTGTATCTAAAACAATCAAGATGATGCTGGTCAGACCACTGATGACCAATTTGAAGATGACTATCAGAGCTGACTCTGCGAAGAACTGACTCATTTGAAAAGACCCTGGTGCTGGGAAAGATTGAAAGCAGGAAGAGAAGGGGACGACAGAGGATGAAAAGGTTGGATGTCATCACTGACTCAATGGACATGAGTTTGAGTAAACTCTGGGAGTTGGCGATGGACAGGGAGGCCTGGCGTGCTGCAGTCTGTGGGATCGAAAAGAGCTGGACACAGTTGAGTGACTGAACTGAACTGAACTGATGACCTTAAATTGAGAACATGAAAATGATAACTCAATAAATAGTCATTCATAAATGAATGAGTGAATAATGTAATTTTCAAGAAGTAGATAAGTTCAAGAATGTCTTAACAGGTTCATTTTATGACTAGCAAAGAAATGGGATTAAGTTACTAACTTCATCTAGAAAAGTGCCTGTTTTTCATTCCTTGTTGCAATTTGGGATTAGGATTTGGAGTTTATGAAGGAGATAAAAATTAATCATGGATAGCAATAGCCTGTGCACTCTTGGAGTTCTCTACATATCATTGTAAAAAAACCACTTTATTTTCACAGTAATCATTCTTTACTCCAAGGACATGCCTGGTTTTCAGAATTTCCCTTCAAATGATCAACATGTTTTAAAATGTAAAAGGAAAATCCATTTAAACTAATTAAATATTACAGACTCCTCTTACATTATAACTACTTAAGGTGATTGAATTTGTTTTAAAAGCCTAAAGTGTTGATGTGTACTCTGGTGTGCACTAAGAAATATTAATAGACCACGTTAATAGATCACATTTCTCAATATTGATAGATCATATAGCATATATAAAAAAAAAATCCATCTTTGGAAGAGGGCAATACTATCTAAGTTACTCTTTAATCCCTAGAAAGTCAAATTAGAGGCTTATAGAGAGCAAAATGTTTGTAATATATTCAGAATTAGCAAAAAAAATCTTTAAAAAATAATACACAAACAGAAATTTTAAAAAATCACTATTTTTTTAGTGTCATGAGTTATAAAGGGAATTATGTGGTATAACTTTAAATGTCTTTGGCATTTGATAGATGATTATTAATGTTTTCCTCCTGCTAATCATTTAGTATAAATGTAGCTTTACTTTTATTGGAGATTATAAATCAAAACCTCTAATTCTTTCTTTTTTTTTTTTTTGTCACACCACATGGCTTGTGGGACCTTGGTTCCCAGTTGTTGTTGTTCATTTGCTCAGTCATGCCCAACTCTTTGCAACCCCATAAACTTCCGAATACCAGGCATCCCTGTCCATCACCATCTCCCAGAGTTTGCCCAAACTCAGGTCCATTGACTCAGTGATGCGATCCAACCATCTCATCCTCTGTCATACCCTTCTCCTCCTACCTTCTATCTTTCCCAGCATCAGGGTATTTTCCAGTGAGTCAGCTCTTTGCATCAGGTGGCCAAAGTATTGGAGCTTCAGCTTCAGCATCAGTTCTTCCAATGAATATTCAGGACTGATTTCCTTTAGGATGGACTGACTGGTTTGATCTCCTTGCAGTCCAAGGGACTCTTAAGAGTCTTCTCTAACATCACAGCTCAAAAGCATCAATTCTTTAGCACTCAGATTTCTTTATAGTCCAACTCTCACATCCATACATGACTACTGGAAAACCATAGCTTTGACTAGACAGATCTTTGCTGGCAAAGTAATGCCTCTGCTTTTTAATATGCTGTCTAGACTTGTCATGGCTTTTCTTTCAAGGAGCAAGCATCTTTTAATTTTATGACAGCAGTCACAATCCACAGTGATTTTAGAGCCCAAGAAAATAAAGTCTGTCACTGTTTCCATTTTTTTCCCATCTATTTGCCATGAAGTGATGGGACCAGACGTCATGATCTTCGTTTTTTGAATGCTGAGTTTTAAGGTATCTTTTTCACTTTCCTCTTTCACCTTCATCAAGAGGAATCAAATCAAGGCCCACCAGGGAATTCCCAAAACCTCTAATTCTTTTTTCCTTCAGCTTTATGATAAATTTAAATACTCATAATCAGATGATCTTTAAAAAATCAAGTCTACAAAGTCATGCATATTTTTATTTTTTCCTTGGAAAAAATGGCAAGAAAATGTCATTAATGACAAAACACAGCATTTGCATAACACACTTGTATGTATAGGTCCTGAAATTTTTCCTTAGATACATGATTTAATCCTACTATTGTTTAGTACTATGTCACCTAAATGATTATTAAAGTATTTTCTCACAAAAATTTATCTCCATGTCCCAAAAAGACATAGCTAGACATATGTCTACAAAACACAATTTTGCAGAAGAAATTTTAATGTATAAAACATAAGGTAATCCTACAATAGCAGTTTATATTAGTGAATACTATTAAAGTTATGTAACTTTATATTAGCATGCAGTTTTTCATGTTCTATTAAATAAACAGCTATAACAATCTGATATATAACTTGAATAAAACATAAATTCATTCACATTACATTTTCTTTCCACTTACAGAAACACTCCACTTTACTAGTCTTATTAAGGAATATGTTAATCATTCATTTATTCATCATATGGATGTTGCCTCTTTGTAACAATGTAGTTACCACATGTGGGTAATTTTATCCCATTTTACAGATGAAAAGAGTAAGTTTGGAGATGTTAAAGTATCCTCCCTTCAAGAGGTGGAGCCCAGTTCCCCTTCCCTTGAGTATGGACTAGATCTCCTGAATTGCTTTCAATGAATAGGATAAAAAAATCATGTGACGGTGCAACTTTGTTGACTAAGTCGTAAAAGGTGTCCTTTCGCTCTTCCAGATGGGAGGCCAGATGTCTTGAGGTGGGAACTTACAAGCTGCCCTGTGGAGAAGTCCATGTGGTGAGAACCTGGGGCCTCTTCCTAACAGCCGTGGGAGTGAGTCCTCTTCAGGTTGGCTCCTTCTTCCCAGTCAGGCCTTCAGATGCTGGCAGGCCCTGCCAACATCTAATCTGAAGAGAGACGCTGAGCCAGAAACTATCCATCTAAGCTACAGTATAATTGTTAGATAATAAATATTTATTGCTTTAAGCCAGTACATTTTGGGGATATTCAGCAATAGATAAGTAAGACAAAGAGTTTAGATCAGATATGTAATTTGCTAAGGTCGCAGAGCTAGGAAATGTTAGAGATGTGTCAGCCAGTCAACTATAGCTAATCATGTAATTTATTGTCTAACTGGGACACTTTAGAGAGTAACAGGGATAGTGATAATAATTATAATGGTACAACAGCTATATACTGGAACTATCTAGGGCAAACTGGGACATAGATTCACTCTATACAGCCTATGCTCTTTACTGCAACACAGCATTGTCTTCTATATAAATTACTGGATACAGTGTGACTTACCCAACAATGGAAGTATAGCACAGGGAAGGTACAAACCATGTACTCCAACAGAGACTACTAGCTGCCTACCAAATATTCATTGTCTCCTTTGGTAATACTCCCACATTGTGTGATGCCAACAATGTGTCTAGCCAGAAAAAACAAAAACAAAACCCCCTGCATTTGCCACCTCCCTTATAGATGACCAGAAGCTGTCAGCAGAAGTTATCAGGTGGAACTACTTAAGAAACCTCTTAGAAGAGGGCTAGTTTAACTATCAGGAGTCCTTTTTCCTTCTCAGTTTCTTTCCTGCTGACACTTGAGAACATGGATATGCTGGTTGTAGCTGCAGCAGCCTCACTGCAAACATGAGGAGGCATACTTGGTAATGAAGGTCATGATTTAAGAATTACAGAGCAGAAAGTCTGGGCTTCCGCAAACCACGGACCCATGATTTCTGTCTTAGTAAATTTTTCTCTTATGTGAAAGAAAAAATATGCCTCTATCTTTGTTTAAGTAGATTTACAAGGGTTTTCAGTTATACCTTGATTAACCTAATCCTAATTGATATACCCACCTTAATTCCTCAAGCAATAGATTTAAGTTTTGAGTACCAAACATTTGTATACTTACTCTGTTTTGATAGAAATTGTTCTTAATATGTTGAACACCCTTCCTACTTTTTAAAGTAGCTAAAACAAAAGCATTGACAGTTTTCTTGATGATACAAGGTTATTATTATTTATAAAAAGGAGAGTCAGCTCACTTTTTAGTGCTTAATAGAGTTTTATATGCCCTGTGGAAGCTCATTCAACTATTGGTATTAAATAAATCAGATATGAATTAAGTTCTGCTAAGCGATACTCTTAGACGGGTTTGTTTGTTCCTTTTAAATGAGTCATTAGAGGGTTTTTTTCTTCTAAACTCTCTACTCTTACTTCTTCTTAAAACTTGAAAATTAATTAAAGATTTCCATCTGTCAATCATTATGGCAGGGGATTTTCATGATATGTTAAATATCTGGATTTAATAGGAAATTATTACATTCAGAAAGGAGTTAGATGCAGAGCTCTTAATCACATAATTGTATTAGGTTTAGCTCATAGAAATGTAAAAGAATTAAATAAAAGGTTTGGTACATATTCAGCATTTTTGTGAAGCAGAACAGCATTTCCATAGTTTTTCTTTTGAGTTTTGAAAAAGTAAATTAATAGTATTATGCAATTATTAATAGTAAATGAATACTATTTTGGAGATAGTTAAAATAATGCTACTCTTTTGGCAGAAATAAGATCCTCTAAGAAGCTGAATTAACTTTTTTATTCTAACTATTTCAAGTTAGTTATTCTATTTCAGTTCAGAATAGCCTTATCATTAAGTAAACAACATTTTTGAATAGTGATTGTAATAAAATGCTTCCATGAGAGAATAAATATTTTCATACATGTAAAATGTCTAGGATAAATACAAGGAAGAAAACTTCAAGGACAACCTAACAATTACATCTGACCCAAAATGCAATAGTGAATGACATTCATAAAAAGAATTTAAGCTAAGGCTGTATGATCATTTGATAGGAATATAATAGACCTTTCTATAAGTATGGAAATACTCTGTATCTATACTATCTCTATTATTTATTTTAGCTACATGTGGCTACTGAGCACTTGAAATATGGCTAGTATCACTGAGAAGGTAAATTTCAAATTGTATTCAATAGCCACATGTGGCTAGTGACTCTCAAACTGGATGATACAGTTATAGATGGTATTTATGGGAGTGAAAGAATTAATTTTGATGGATTCTAAACTCCCTTCCACCTTAATACCACCATAGCTGCAAAAACGTGCAATTAAACTTTATTTCTTCTGCATTTTCTTCTCTATTCGGCACCAAATTATCCCTGTTTCTAATATCTAAAATTAACCAAGGCATTAATTTAGTCATCACAGAACTACAATGTGCCAAACGCAGTGGGGGGAAAAAAATACAAGAGAATCTTCTCTGGTATTAATTTGGGGGGGCATTAATATTTTTAACCTTCTTGATTTTCCTCTAACTACCCTATTTGTTTAACCTATACGCTGAGCACATCATGAGAAATGCCGGGCTGGATGAGTTATGAGCCAGAATCAAGATAGGTGGGAGAAATCTCAGTAACCTCAGAAATGCAGATGATACTCATGGCAGAAAGCGAAGAGGAACTAAAGATCCTCTTGATGAGGGTGAAGGAGGAGAGTGAAAGAGCTGGCTTAAGACTAAATATTAAAAGAAACTAAGATCATGGCATCTAGCCCCATTACTGCGTGGCAAATAGAAGGGGAAAAGGTGGAAGTAGAGACAGATTTCCTCTTCTTGGGCTCCAAAATTACTGTAGGTGGTGACTGCAGCCATGAAATCAGAAGACGATTGCTTCTCGGCAGGAAAACGATGACAGACTTAGACGGTGTACTGAAAAG
Source organism: Giraffa tippelskirchi (assembly GCF_054371585.1). Taxonomy (NCBI): domain Eukaryota; kingdom Metazoa; phylum Chordata; class Mammalia; order Artiodactyla; family Giraffidae; genus Giraffa; species Giraffa tippelskirchi. The sequence continues at coordinate 72,613,621 of NC_137277.1, forward strand.
CAGAGACATTATTGTACCGACAAAGGTCCATATCAAGGCTATGATTTTCCTGGTGGTTACGTACAGCTGTGAGAGCTGGACCATAAAGAAGGCAGAACACCAAAGAATTGATGCGTTTGAACTGTGGTGCTGGAGAAGACTCCTGAAAGTCCCTTGGACAGTCCCCCAAGGAGATGAAGCCAGTCAATCTTAAAGGAGATCAACCCTGAATATTCACTGGAAGGACTGATGCTGAAGCTGAAGCTCCAATACTTTGGTCATCTGACGTTAACAGACGACTCACTAGAAAAGTCCCTGATGCTGGTAAAGATTGAGGGCAGAAGGAGAAGAGGGTATCAGAGGATGAGTTGGCTGGACGGCATCACTGATGCAATGAACATGAACTTGGGCAAACTTCGGGAGATGGTGAGGGACAGGGAGGCCTGGTGTGCTGCAGTCCATGCGGTGGCAAAGAGTCAGACACGACTGGACAACTGAACAACAAGAACCTTCAATAACCCTTCCTTTCTGGGACACCTCTCAAATATGATGTCCAGGAAGCAGGCTGCGGACACCATACCTATATGCTGGAACTCCCAGATTCACCAGAGATTTCTCTGCTTGGATGGAGCAAAGCCACAGGAATTGATGGGGTCATACAGGAGCAATAAGGGTTCTGATCAGATTCAAGTTGATTTTAAAGTGATATTATTTGCGCATGTGAGATGTGAGCTATAAGGAATTCCTACTATTGCTAGCCTCCTTCCCGGTATTTCCCAGGATTCTCAAAGCAGCTTCAGCCTATATGGAGTTCTTAGTCTCACTCGTACTCCTGCATCCGGTCTGTTCATTCATCCCTGCATATAAACTGTCTCAACCCGGATATGGAATGTGGTCCCTTTCACATCGATTCCACAAAGCAACCTAAATGCAAGGTAGCAGGATTCTGTAAAAAGTTGGAGGGTGATAGTGGAATGGGCTGTGTTGCAGCTAAATATTGAATAGCCCTGTTTCTTAAAGCCTTCAGCATTCCTACTGTGGGAATTTCTCCCAACCTGTGTCTCCTTCTCCAATTCCTGACCTCCTATCATGTTTGTACCCACTTCTACCAGGTCCTCTTCTCTTTTCCTCACTCCCAAGCCCCTATTTCTTCACTCTGCGCCATGGCCATGTCTAAATTGCTCTCAATTATTCCTTCAGAATAATTCGGACTTCTCTGCTTTACTCTGTTTCAGCTGTCAGGGACCTATACTGCCAGAATCAAAACTTCAGATAAAAAACTAAGTATAAAAAAAACTTCTTACCCTAAAAAATAGGATTCTACTTCCAGATTTTGAAGTAAAATTTTCTTTTTCATGTGACTACATAACTGTATATTATTATAGTTTCAAAGAAGACTTGGCCATGGTCCTAAAATTAATAAAAGACATTATGGGGACTAGAAGGCAAAACTCTTGAAGAGCATTTATCCTTTCATTAAATTATAGCCATAAACAATGAGTTTATAAATAAGATTTTGTAAACAAGTATGAGACTCTCACAACCACTTATAATACTGTCTCCAATGAAAAACGGTCATGAGCACTAGAAAATGGCGTAACAGACATTGGGGGAAAAATCATATAAAAGTGAAAGCTGTATAGATTTAAAAAGTAACTAAAAATAGCTTGATCCATATACCACACCCGCTTCCCGCCCCTCTCGCTCTTCCTTTTCCGGCTCTGCTTCCTTCTTTTAGTTGTCGCCTCTCCCGTTTCAGGCTTCCCAGTTGACTAGAGAAGAGAGCCACCTGTAATCTCAGGCTCTGCGTCATAATTTAGCAATCCCATTCTAGCTAAAATCCCAGTATAGCAACTCCAGGCAATGATTCGTTTGAATTGGCTCTGTTTGTAATAATTGCTTACCCCTGCACCGATCGCTGTGTTCAGAGGAGAGAGATACTCGGATTGGCCATACCTGCATCAGGTAATCACTTCTGCAGCAAAAATGTGGCACAACACTGTTGTAGACAGGATGTTCTTAATGATTTAGGATGCAGGAATGGAAGTAGTACAAAGAAAGGGATGCAGCCAAGCATGCAGATACAATGTATGCGGTCTGTTCCACATAAATCTTAGTATTTATTACATCAAAGGGGAAAATACCCCCGCACAGTCCTCCAATTTTTACTTCTATTATTAATCAGTTATCTGTTATAAAATTTAAATATCCTCTCAGTTTTTATTACAATTATATAAACCCAATTTTGTTAGTTTTAAATTATGTGTGAAAACTGTTTGCTCATTGGTGTAACATTTTGTGGTGGTCCAAAGGCAATGTTGGCTCAAAACTTTTTCTTGTATAATAAATGATAAATTTGTTTTTAGACACTGTGAAAACTATGTCAATCTAACAAGCCATTTCCACAGTTAATCTTAGTTGTGCAGCTGTGATAGTCTGAACAGCATTTCTTGGCCTCACCACACTTTGGTTGCTGCCATATTTAGAGACTGTTTTAGCCTTGACAGAAAAACTTATTATTTTTATAGGAATTGTATTGGCTAGAAAGCATAATTTGCATATTTGCTACTCGTGTTGCCTTGGTATATAGAAATTAAAAACCTGATGCTGGTATCACGAATTTTTACTAAATGTGCTTCATGCAATAGAGTGAAATACAAGCTTTTGCTGGGTTAAATCACTGAGATTTGTGAACTAACTTGATAGTTTACAAAATCTATAATATAATCTGAAATATATCCTAGCCAATACATGCCAATAAATATAGATGTGTTAAGTTTCAAGTTATAATTTATAAATAAAAAGATTCTTACTATAATTAGACAAATGCTATATACTTTACCTTATTATAATATGTATAATTTATGTTCTAGGCAAAGATACATATGTCTGTGTGATTTCCTAAGAGTGATGGTTAAGTCTACCTTTTTCCCAAGAGAAATGGGGAAAAATCATAATTTGGTGAGTGTCAAGAGACCCCTCAAACTTAAAAATCATCAACGCCAACTTTCTGTAGGTATCTATGATTTTTTTTTTCTTACTCTATTTCAGTGATATAAGTTTCACAAACAGCTCCTGTAAAAGGGAAAATTCTGAATATAAGTTATATTATTATATAAGAAGTTGGGGTTTTCACAGGTTATTTCACATCCACTTGGGCTTCCCAGGTGGCGTGAATGGTAAAGAATCCACCTGCCAATGCAGGAGACTTAAGAGACATGGGTTTGATCCCTGGGTCAAGAAGATCCCCTGGAGGAGGGCACGGCAATCCACTCCCATTTTCTTGCCTGGAGAACCCCATGAACAGAGGAGCCTGGAAGGCTACGGTCCACGGGGTCTCACAGAGTCAGACATGACTGAAGAGACTTAGCACATGGCAAAGAAAATACAGGTTGGACTCACCAAAGGATCCAGGGAGATGGCATTTGTTGAAAGATTTATGGGTTTCCATCACCTTCTGAGAACAAAAGGGAACCACAAGAAGACTGAGTTTGACTATATCTGCCACTGAGAAGCAGCGATCTCAGAAACTAAAACATCAGTGGTGTGATACTCTTTCTCTTCAATTAAATAACATTTCTTTCATGCTTTAACTCCTTGGTTTTCAAATGTTTCCTGGCAGTGGAACCCATTCTTCCAATGACACATTAGCAGAAATCACAAATACAAGATGGATAAAAAGCAGGACCCAGACACTCGGAACCATCCAGCACAACGTAATAAAGCTGCAGCTTTAAAGATACACCTGTTAAAGTTCATGACACACCTATCAAGGGTTGTACACATAAATAGAAAACTCAGCTATTTCTAGCAGATTCACATTTCATCTTTCTAGAGCTTCAGGATATTCACCTGCAGTTGGTCTCGTTCTTCATTCAAATAAACCTTCCTGAGCATCTGCCTTTCCTATTTTCCTGCCTCCTCCTTTCACAATGCTCAGAGAAACTTGCATACTCTTTTTCTCTTTCTGCCTCAGTTTTGGAGCCTTTAAAAGAATACCTACCCTCTTATTTCAAGACTGTAGCCCATATCAATTTTGTCAGGCAAATGGGGAAGCATAAAAGTAAACCTTTTGATTCCTATTTTATGTTCTATATATATATTTAGTCTATCTTTTTATGCAAACATTAAAACAAGCTTCTTCTGTACCTGGCCATTGCATGTGGCAATGCAAATGTACATTGCACAAATGTAGGAGCACCATTTGCAGGGGTGATGCACAATTATGTGGCCACCTGCCTCAGGCCTGCTCTGTGCTGAGGGAAATCTCACCAGGATATTCTCCCAAAGGACGGTCTGAAGTTAAACCTCCATCTGGGGTCTTCATGTGAAAAGTGTGATCAAAATCCCAAGCCAGGCACTAAATCAGAATTTCTGGAGAGGAGACCTTGGATGTGCCTTGTTAACAATTTCCTTTGGGAGTTTTAGTTACCTGTTAATAAATAACAATCCTCCTCTCACCCCCAAACATAGTAGCTTAAAGCAGTTATTTCTTTTTTCTTTTTTGGCCACACCAAGCAGCATGGGGATCTTAGTTCCCCAATCAGGGATCCAACCCGTGCCTCCTGCAGTAGAAGCAAGGAGTCTTAACCACTGGACTGCCAGGGAAATCCCAGCAATGATTTATTACTTCACATGATTCTATGTGGGTTGACTGGCAGTTTCTCCTGGGCTCACTCTTGCAACATCATTCCAGACTGGAAGGTCCAAAATGGCCTCTTTCACATATTTGTCAGTTGGTGTTGGCTGTCAGTGGGGTGCCTCAATTCTCTTTTTTGTGGTTTCTCATCCTTCACTTGCCTCCTGATACCAGGGGTGGCTTCCTTACAAATGGCATTCTCAAGGCAATGTTTCAAGAGGGCAAAGGAGGAAACCAAAAGCTCTCAGGAGACCTAGACTTTACTGACACATCATTTCTGCCATATTCTATTAGTCAAAGCAAGTTACAAGGTCGGACCAGGTTCAAAGTATGGGAAACTGATTCCATTTCTTGATTGAAAGAGATGCAAAGCATTTACAGCTGTATTTCCCAACATACTATAGTGTATAATACTTCCAGCCTTCATCATCATGTCTGCGGAAATTGAAACATCTGAAATATGGTATTTGTGAGTTTTTTTTTAATGTTTATTTATTTTTAGCTGTACTGGGTCTTCATTGCTCTGCAGGCTTTTCTCTAGTTGCAGCAAGCAGGTGCTACTCTCTAGTTGCGATGCATGAGCATCTCATGCTGGTGGCTTCTCTTGTTGCAGAACACACTCTCTAGGCTGCATGGACTTTGGTCGTTGCAACACGTAGGCTCAGTAGTTGTGGCTCCTGGGCTCTAAAGCAGAGACTCTGTGGTTATGGTGCAGGGGTTTAGTTGCCCCAAGACATGTGGGATCTTCCTGGATCACAGACCAAACCCATGTTGAATCGAACCCGTGTCTTCTGCATTGGCAGGCAGATTCTTTATCACTGAGCCACCAGGGAAGCCCCTGTAGGCTTTCCTTTTAAACGGAAGTTTCTGCCTTCATTTGCTAGAAAAAAGCTGATTTTCTTTCAGGTCCTGAAACTAAGATTGTCAAAAAAATGTGTATCTACACTCACATTTTCAACCTACTCAAAATCAACTATGGAATTATTTTTAAAAAATAATATAACAAGATTGCATATTTTCACAGCTATTTTATCCAGACTTTTCTGATCAATTATTTTCCAAATTAAAAACAAAAAGGTCAGAATTGGGTAATGTAAATTTAGTTTCCTCTTCTACCAAAGCCAATCTTTTAGTGATTTTGGTAACAAGTAGACTTAATTAAAAATGGCAAAATTATAGGAGAGAATACAGAAGGATTGAAGACAAGCTGAGAAATTAGGTATAGGGTGTAAGATTAAAGGACCATTCCAGGAGGAAGGACTGAGGTATCAGCTTTGCCTATAATTGAAAGCCTGTTGTGAGTCAGCGACAGAGGTAATGTAGCCGTCCAATCCACACCCACATCTCTGCTCAAGAATGTGCTACTTTATTTGCAAACTACAGGCAGTACTGAGAAAATGGATCTAAAATGTATTCTTGGAAAGTGTTCTCCGAGGGGGCTTAAGTAGCAAAAATTCTTAAGAAAAAATACCAACCTCTTAGTGCCATGGTAGAACAAACCATGAAAATGTCTTTTAATCAAATAATGGAAGATGTACTATTACAAACCCTTGAATTTGTTGGCTGCAAAGTGTTCTATATATTGCGCCGTATTTAACATTTGCTTTGGACATTTTTTTCTTCTGGTTTAGACTGGAGGAAAAGTTTGCCAAGATTTATGTCTCCCTGAATCAGCAAGTAAATTTCCCATTACTCTCCCAATTGGGTGAGTCATCAGCCCGGCTTAGGGAAGTCACAGTCCTGGCTGTCTGGGCGGGAGGAGAAACATCACAGTCAATCAGTCTAGACAGTCACTTGGCCATTTATGGTATCATTTCCCCTTTACTACTGAGAACCTAGAGAGCAAAGAGACACTCCTGGGAATATGCGTAGGGTTACCAGATTTAGTAAATAAGAATACAGGATGCTCAGTTAAATTTAGATTTCAAGATAAACAATGAATACTTTGTTTAGTATATGTATGCTCCATGAAATATTCGTAACCTACTTTCACTTGAAAAAGAAAAAAAAAAACATTGCTTATCTGAAATTCACATTTAACTAGGCATCGTATATTTTATCTGGCAAACCTACAAACATGGATCTCACTTCGTATCATCTGCAGAATGTCAGAGAGATGAAAGTCTGTTTCTTGAGTTTTTGAGAAGAAAAGTCAAGCGATTTTTCTTTCATCTTTTATTAATCATGTAATTACTACCTAACACATAGAAAGAAAAAAAATATCAAATACAAGAATTCCTTTGAGCAGTAATCCTCAGACTTTCATGTACATATAGGCCATGTGGGGCTCTTGGCAAAATACAGATTCTAACTCAGTAGCCTGAGGTGGGCCTGACATTCTGCATTTCTAACAAGCTCCCAGATGACAGCAGTGCTGTTGGCCCCTGGACCACATTTTTCAGTGACCAAGTTTTCAGTGTTTCTTAAACTTTGCTGCACATTAGAATCACCCGAGGAGTTTTCAAAATTCTTGATGCCCAAACTGTGTCCCATTCAAATTAGATGTGAATTGCAGGGAGGTGGGAGACAGGAGTCAGCATTTTTTAAAGCTCCTCAGTTGCTTCCAGTGTGCAGCCAGTGTTGAGAACCGCTGTCTTTGATGAGATCACTTTGATGCTGGTTAATGTTTATTACCACCTACCTGGCGGACTACACTCCACCAGGTCATAGAGAGTCGGACACGAATGAGTACACATGCACACACACACGCACACTCCTGGCAGCCAGAGCTTTTTAAAAAAGAAATTGACCTGGTGCTTTATTACACATTAATTGTAATCTTGAGAGACTGATGTCTGAGGGATTATCACCATGGTCTTTTCAATCACCTCGGTCTTTTCAATGTGTCTACTTTCAATTACGTTTTCTAAGCAATTGAGGAAAGCAATAGATTTATTATTTTAACTGGTAGATCACTAAATATTTTCCAAATTTGGAAATTTTATATCTGTAACACACATTTTTTCCATGGATCCAAAATAATTTATTTCTTTTAATGTTTCTAATGGAAACCAAACAGCCACCACCTCAGAGTCGATCTGGCTTGGAAAAGACTGGAATTTATAGTCTGTTACTCTTTGTGAGGCTTGGCTAGAGTCAAGGAATGTGACTTAAGGAAGAAAATCAAACCTTAAGTTCTTGTTGTTTTTCACACAAAGACATGTCAACAAAAATAAAAGCATGTGTTCAAAGCTACTGATAAGAATATTGCTTTTTAAAAATTTTTATGTGTATATATTTTTTATTTATTTAATTGGAGGCTAATTATTTTACAGTATTGCGGTGGTTTTTGCCATACATTCACATGAATCAGTCAGGAACCACCAATTAAAAAAAAAGAATATTGCATGTATTAATATATAACACATGTTTACACAAAACAGACACTTGCTGGCATGAAGTTAACTGTGGAGTACATCAATTAAAGCCTTGGTTTTTAACCAAACACCTTCCTCTTTTTTCTTCTAATTGTGTCATTTTAGTGTCATCAATTTTTATGCCATCTTTCTTAAATCACGATCTTTTCTGCAGTATTGTTTAGCTGGAAGAATGCTTTTCGGGTTTCTTGTACCTTACACTGAAGTTTTACCCACAGATTTCTTTTCCCTTTTAAAACTTTATCTTGTTGTTTTGTTTGTTTGCTTGTCTGTTTGTTTTGTTTTCTTTTGGGATAGTGGGTAGTGGGTGGTTTTTTTTTTGGTTTGCTTGATTCATCATGCATTATCACTGCTCTGCTCAATTCTTTACCTTGAGCATTCTAGAATCTGTGACCAGACCTTTACTTGATCTACATCCCTCATCAACACCAGCAGTCATCACCATGCTCTGGGAAACAACCTTGGGAATCACACACACGCCCCTTTTCCTGGGTGGGCCCATCAGCATGTTGAAAGGCTGCCAAGATGAAATGTTGGCTCAACAAAGCCATTAGGTGTGGGTGGCAAATTGCTGTGCAAACATTTAACTGTAGGTTTTCCATGTGCCCTTTCAGGGTACTTCTGCCTAGGGGAGAAAAAAGTAGAAAGTGACTCTTAGGCAGCAGATGTCTCCCATGAGAGGAGGCAATTAACCTGATCTGGCCTGCAAAAAAGTCACTACCTAAAAATGTTTTTGTTCTAAACTATAGTAGTTTATTTACTCTACCTGCCATGAAAAGTTTATACACATTTTCTTACAGAGCCTGCAGTTTAGCAGTGTAGTATACAATATGATAAATTAATAACTAGGCTAATATTTATTAAGCACTCACTATATGTATTTATGTGCATTAGACCTTTAAATCTTTGTAACCATCCAACAAGTACTATCACTACTCCAGTTTAAAAGACGAAGAAGCTACAGCTTAGAAAACGATGTCCTGGCCATCATCACATAGATAATTGGTAGTAAAGCCAGGATATAAATCCAAACAAAACAAGTTAAAGGCATATCCCTGTATATAACTTAGCTACCATGCATCTGAATACATCCGGGGCCTCCACTATGTGATAATACTTCTGAAAGTTCTTGCATGGAATAATAGGATCCTAAAGGACCCTTTATTTATTCATTTTTATTTATTTGCTTATTTCATTGACTATGCTAAAGCGTTTCAATGTGTGGATCACAACAAACTTGGAAAATTCTTACAGAGATGGGAATACCCGATCACCTTACTTGCCTCCTGAGAATCCTGTATGCAGATCAAGAAGCAACAGTTAGAATCAGACGTGGAACAATGGACTGGTTCCAAATTGGGAAAGGAGTACAACAAGGCTGTATATTGTCACCCTGTTTAACTTCTATGCAGAGTACATCATGTGAAATGCTGGGCTGGATGAATCACAAGCTGGAGGCAAGACTGCTGGGAGAAATATCAACAGCCTCAGACACACAGATGATACCACTCTAATGACAGAAAGTGAAGAGGAACTGAAGAGCCTCTTGATGAGGGTGAAAGAGGAGAGTGAAAAAGCTGGCTTGAAACTCAACATTCAAAAAACAAAGATCATGGCATCTGGTCCCATCACTTCATGGCAAATAGATGGGGAAAAAATGGAAATAGTGGCAAATTTTATTTTCTTGGGCTCAAAATCACTGTGGACGGTGACTGCAGCCATGAAATTAAAAGACACTTGCTCCTTGGAGGAAAGCTATGACAAACCTAGACAGCATATTAAAAAGCAAAAGCATCACTTTGCTGACAAATGTTCATCTAGTCAAATCTATGGTTTTTCCAGTAGTTATGTTTGGATATGAGAGTTGGACCATAAAGAAGGCTGAGCACCAAAGAACTGATGCTTTGGAATTATGCTGGAGAAGACATTTGAGAGTCCCTTGGACTGCAAGGACATCAAACCAGTCAATCCTAAAGGAAATCAATCTTGAACATTCATTGGAAGGATTGACGCTAAAGCTGAAGCTCCAACGCTTTGGCCACCTGTTGTGAAGATCCAATTCACTGGAAAAGACCCTGATACTGGGAAATATTGAGGGCAGGAGGAGGAGGAGGCAACAGAGGTTGAGATGGTTGGATGGCATCCCTGACTCGATGGACATGAGTTTGAGCGAACTCTGGAAGATAGTGAGGGACACGGAAACCTGGCATGCTGCAGTCCATGGGGTTGCAAAGAGTCGGACATGACTGAGCGAGTGAACAACAACTGATGCTAGGAATTATAGAAGACAAAAGGAGAAGAGGGCAGCAGAGGATGAGATGGTTAAATAGTATCACCGACTCAATGGACATGAATTTGAGCAAACTTCAGTACATAGTAAAGGACGAGGAAGTCTGGAGTGCTGCAGTCCATGGAATCACAAAGAATTGGACACGACTTGGTGACTGAACAACAAAAGGACCCTTAACTTTAAGTATTAATGGTAGTAAATGCATTCATTGTAGTAGTTTTCTCCCAACTGAGCCAATGGTTAAAGAGGTTATTTGAAGTGTTATCTAAGTGAATCACAGTAAAAATTTTACCCCCTCTCTAGTTTCTTTCAGTCTTTCTGATTATAACAAAGGCTAAGTTTTAGATTGGTGCTAATTTGTATTCATTTTTCTTTTAACAAGAAGGGCAGGCCTTGGGCTGCCTTGATGTACCATGAAGGCTAAAGTGTAGAATACTTAAAATGAGGCAGCAAGAAAAAAAAAAAAGACTGCAGTCTTGTTTCTATTGGCTGCATGAAAATGTCTGAATTAAGGAAGAAATGAAAAGTCTAGCCCTAAAGAAAACAGAAAACTGCTTTTGAATTTCCCTGGCTTTCATATTCTAGAGTTCTAGACTGTTCAGTTTAGTTCAGTCGCCCTGTTGTGTCCGACTCTTTACAACCCCATGAATCACAGCACACCAGGCCTCCCTGTCCATCACCAACTCCCGGAGTTTACCCAAACCCATGTCCATCGAGTCGGTGATGCCATCCCATCCTCTGTCATCCCCTTCTCCTCTTGCCCCCAATCCTTCCCAGCATCAGGGTTTTTTCCTATGAGTCAACTCTTCACATCAGGTGGCCAAAGTATTGGAGTTTCAGCTTCAACATCAGACCTTCCAATGAACACCCAGGACTGATCTCCTTTAGGATGGACTGGTTGGATCTCCTTGCAGTCCAAGGGACTCTCAAGAGTCTTCTCCAACACCACAGTTCAAAAGCATCAATTCTTCAGCGCTCAGCTATCTTCACAGTCCAACTCTCATATCCATACATGACTACTAGAAAAACCATAGCCTTGACTAGACGAACTTTGTTGGCAAAGTAATGTCTCTGCTTTTTAATATGCTATCTAGGTTGGTCATAACTTTCCTTCCAAGGAGTAAGCGTCTTTTAATTTCATGGCTGCAATCACCATCTGCAGTGATTTTGGAGCCCCCCAAAATAAAGTCTGACACTGTTTCCCCATCCATTTCGCATGAAGTGATGGGACCAGATGCCATGATCTTAGTTTTCTGAATGTTGACCTTTAAGCCAACTTTTTCACTCTCCTCTCTCACTTTCATCAAGAGGCTTTTTAGTTCTACTTCACTTTCTGCCATAAGAGTGGTGTCATCTGCATGTCTGAGGTTATTGATATTTCTCCCAGCAACCTTGATTCCAGCTTGTGCTTCTTCCAGCCCAGCGTTTCTCACGATGTACTCTGCATATAAGTTAATTAAGCAGGGTGACAATATACAGCCTTGACGCACTCCTTTTCCTATTTGGAACCAGTCTGTTGTTTCTAGACTGTAGAAAACTTAATTATTCCTCATTCCCTGCTATGAGGCTGTTTTCCACTGTATAAAGAACTCTTGATTAACTTTCAGAAGCTGCTGTTTGTGTCCAAGCTCTGCCACTAACCTTATGCAGGTCCTTGAAGTCAGTTTCTCCATTAAAAAATAAAAGATCAAATTAAACTGTTTCTTCTAGCTCTTTTAGTCTAACTTTATACAATGTATCTGAAATGGTCTGGACATTTATTTACCTTTCTTCCAAAGTGCTCATCTAGGGGTAGCTTTGTGCAGACCTGTACAACTCACATGCTTTTTTGAGAGAATATAAGCCATGTTAATGCTTTACCTTGTAAAGCTTCTGTTTTTGTTATCAAAGGTTACAGAACTTGAAGGCTATTTTGGGTTTGGGAGCTGGAGCTATTACAGGTCAGCTGTCTGTTACAACTTGATATTATTCTGGGAGGAAAGTGAGGCTTCCACTTCCTTTACACCATTCAAAGAAACTAGCCTGAGTTCCAAGAATGCCCAGGCCATTTACCAGACACTATGCTTTTCCTTGTATGTGTCTATTTTTACACTGGGCACAAAGTACAATTAATTACCACTGGTCACTAGAATAGAATGTAATTATGGCCTGAAAGGATGACCAAACTGCATTCTCCTGTTGGCTGACTAACTGCGGAAACTCTTCCAGAACTGCTTATCTGTGTGATCAGCTTAGCGCTGTTACTGAGCATGTCCTAGAGTAAATAGACTGCCCAGCTTAAGTCAGTGACCTTAAATCTTGCAGGTTCTGGTTGCCTGACAAAAACTAAAATCAAATCACACACTGACAACACAAAAAGCAGAAAACACAAGACCAGTCCTTTTAGCTGTGTAAGATCACTTAAATCCCCAGTTGCATAATTCATATTTTATAAACACCTTTTCAAAGGATCTAGCATATTTGTAGGAGAGGAGACACAATCTGCCCTGTAATCAGGATTAGTTAGAAGGACAGATAGAGCATGTTCATTTCATGACAGTTGACCACCTGGCACCAACCATATAATTCTTACAGTCTATTCTTCTTTGTGTTCACTAACATTTTAAGCACTTTATACATGAAATGGTTTTCATGAGACATAACAAAAAGTGGGGGAAAAACAATTTGAGTATAGCTGCATTGAGATCCTGGGAATGCAAAGTAATGCTAATCTATAAGAAGGGCAAAATAATGAATTTTTCATTAACAATAACCTTTATAGGTCCTTGTACTGGAAACTATATTACTGGAAAACAATGAAATATTTGTTAAATGTCCAATCCAACAAACCTCATAAGACAAGCTTGATATGAAAATATCTAGCTCCGTGACCTGGATATGGCACAGAGTAACAGTGTTTCTGTAATCTGGTTATTGACAGTCCCCTGGGACAATAAACCTGAACAAACTCGCAGTTGCCATCGTTGTTTAGTTTGTGGTAATCCTCTATAAACCACCTGTTTGTCAGGATTGGCGGAATAGTTAGGGAGAAGAGGAGAGCCAACTACAGCAGAATCTGAATAATGTAAGCATTTACTGACTGGCTGCTGTCAGGGATTGAGTTCCAGTCTGACTGTTCACACTTCATGAGAACAACCATTTGATAGAGGTACTGCAGTTCACCACGTTATCTTGGTGATTGTTTCTCCACCAGATACAATAGCTGCTCTGGCTGTCATGCTTGGTTCCTAGCAAACTGAAGAGACCCAGGGGTTAGGATCTACCAATATATCTCTCCCTTATAAAGGTGGCAAACTGAGAGTAAGGAAGGCTAATGCTAAGGGAAGGAGGAGAATTAGTAAAAAGCTAGCAAGATTTGGTGGTAAACTAGGACAGGTTTTCAGTTTCTAGGGTAAAGGGTCAACTATCAGGAGCTAAATTTAGATGTTGGAAATATAGTCTAGAAAAACCAGTTACAGAAAGTCCAAGTCAAAGTTATATTGTGAGGGAATGAAGCGTTCAAAGTACAGAGCATAAATGGTGGTCAGATAGGATACAGAGTCCAAATATTCTAGAAATTTCATCTGTAAAACAAGGCAAAGCAGAGTGTGAAAAGAGGACAGCAAAGCAGAGTGTGAAAAGGGGAAAGCAGTTTTGAGCAACCAGAACAAATAGAATATGGATCTCCCCAGCCAATAGGAAACCACTAAAACTCTCCCCAAAAGAGGAATCATGCCTGGAGTTAAAGGCCTGAGAGTCTGGAAAATTCAAGTACCTGAGATATTCAAGCAAAATTCATCCAAGTAAGTAAAACATACTACAACAGTTCTCAGGGAGATTACCTCATGTTATACCTGAAAGGCCCATGTTAGACACAAGAGTAGGCTGGGACTGGCATCCAGGCCATAGGAAATGCAGCAGACAAAGACACAGCATCTAAAGGAAAATGAAAATCTGGGCAGATAGTGCAACTGAAGTGTCATCAGAGGAAATCCGGCAAATAGGTAAGATCTAGTCACCAAGCAAAAGTCTGGTATCAGGAATGCCAGAGCAGAAGTCTTGAAATGCACACAGGTGGTAGATCATGGAAAGATGTACTGAGCGGCTCTTGGAGGAGAACGGTGTTGCCTTTAATAGGTTGCCCAAGTCCTCGTCCCTCAGTGTGTGGAGAGGGTACCTCTTAGTGCACTGCATTTATTCAGACCCAATTTAAATTTCTTCATGAAATGGCCTGGTATGACAAAACTGAAAACATGAAAACTTTGAGTTTCAATCATATTTGAATAATAGAAAAAATATTCTAAGTATGGATTAGAAAAGCAAGTAAATGAAAGAAAAAGTTGTAAATACCTGAAAATTGGGCCCTGTATGTTTAAACCATGCTGCACCTGTGTGATGACATACAATTCTGGCACTAACAACGATAACCACAGTGAATTTTCAGTAACTTAAAAATGCTTTTGGACAACTTGCCTTCCCTCTCCCCCAATACCTCACTGTTCCTTCCCATCATGGGCCTGGAGAACAGCTCAGACAAGGAAGGGTGGCCCGAAGGGTGGTTCTGCCATCAAGGAGGTAGAGACCAAAGAATACACCACAGACATACAGCAGCACATACATGAAGTGGGCTAAGAAGCCTGGCCCTCAGGAACTCAGAGAAATCTGGAAATCTGCCATGAAGGCGATGGGAACTCTAGATGTGCACTTTCATATCAGACTTAACAAAGCTGTCCGGGCCAAAGGAATAGGAATGTCCCATACTGTTTCCATGTGTGGTTGTCCAGGAAGTGTAATAAGGATGATTTGCCAAGCAAGCAAGCTGTACATGTTGGTTACCTATGTCCCTATCACCACGGTCAAAATCTACAGCCAATGTGGATGAGGACTAACAGCCAACTATAAAATAAAGTTATAAAACTGCCAAAAAAAAGCTTTTGCTGTCTTAAGTGGATACAGGAGATTCTTTACAGAATTACAGATTTTACCAGTTATAAACTGGATTCATCTGCTAGCACCAAAGACCTGAAATACTAGTGCTCAAGCAAGAGAGAAGTTTGTATTTTTCTCATAGAAAATAAGTCCAGAGCTGGGAAGGTAGATCCAGTCATTTCAGGCACCCCCATCTCTTTCTATTTATCATCTTCAAAGTTGGCTAAAACAGTTGCCAATGCTTTAGCTCTGGTGTCCACATCCCAGGCAGGAAGCAAAAGAACAGCAAAAAGGTGCAGGCTAATGACATGTCCTCTTTTGAAGGGGTGTTGTTAGAAGTGTAACAGATGTGTAAAACAACAGTGGCTTAAACAAGAGCAAAGTGTTCTTTCTTAGGGAGTTTTACAACCTAAGTTCATGACGGCAATGCTGCTCCAAAGCACCCTCAAAAATTCAGTCTCCTTTTTTCTTGTTGGCTATCTCTTAGTGATTTCCATTCCAAGATCACCTCAAGGGTCAAAATAGCTGCTCTAGCTTACACCACCATGTGGTGCTGTGATTCATAATAAGAAGTATATTTATTAGGTCTTCATCCTGGTTTCTGGCACAGAGCCCCTAAACCTTTGGAATTTCCTAAGTGATCAGAGAGATAAAGATATCTTTTGTTATTCATAGCAAACACCTTTCAACCACATCTGTTTCTGTTAACAAGGTGACTTTAGAAAGCTCCTAATGATGCAGGCTGGTTGCCAGGGTAACCAACCCTGCCTAGGTCCTGGGACAGTGGTGTTTTCTAGAGAAGGCGTGGAAGCTCTGTCCCTCTTCCCACATATCTACTCTGTGTATCTCTTTCATCCGGCTGTTCCTGATATGTTTCCTTTTATAATAAACTGGTAATCCAGTAGTACACTGTTTGACTTCTGTGAATCACTCTAGAAATTAATTGAACCCATGAAGTGAGCTATGGGAACATGTCATTTATAGCCTCTGTCAGAGCACAGATGATGACAAAATGGGCTTCTGACTGGCAGCAGGGGTGGTGGAGAGGCGGGGAGTGTGTGAGCAGTTTGGTGGGACTGACCTTTAACCTGTGGGATGTGATACTATCTCCAGGTAGACAGTGTCAGAACTGAGTTACATTTAGGACACGCAGCTGGTAATTGTTACTGAAATGTAAGTCCACATGCCCATGACACAGTGAGGCCAATAATACCAAAACATCAGAGTTTAGAACAGAGAAAGGTTTACTGAGGGCCAATCTTTACAGAGAAAGGTTTACAAGGAGATGAGTGGCTCCTCCCTTAAAAATCCCAAACTCCTGGAAAGCTCTCAGCAAAGCCCTTTCCTAGGAAATGTGAGGGATGAGCATGGTTAGTTTTGTAAGCTTCAAGGTGTCAGATCCTTTGTTCTTGAGGTCAGGTCATGGTCAGGTAATGATGTTCCTGTAAATCTCCACCAAATAGATGTTATTTTGTTCTGATAAGAAAGGGCAAGTTCCCCAGACTCTGCCCAACCATCATCACTGAAGGAGCCAGGTGCCCAGGACCCAGTTGGCCCGCAGGCTCCTCAGGCTGCCCAAACATTGGAGACAGGTCCCACAGACTGCGACCCAGGTGGACTGCTGCTGTCATGAAGTCGCAGAGACAGGGATGGGGGAGAGGTTCACCTCTGCCTCAAGGCCTGGGCCTGTCCAGTGGATGGCCTTGGCGAGGGCGGTGGAGCCCTGCAGGACACAGACTCCAACCTGTTCCTGGGATCCCTGGTCCGAGGCTAGGTGAGCTGCAGGGTCCTGGGGAGTAGGCCAGGATCTACCTCTTACCCATTCTCTGCTTGGCGACCACCACTCCTCTGAGAGTTGGCTGAATGAGCCACAAACGGTGTCTCCTTGACAGTTGCTCATTTAGGGAAGGGGCCCACTCTGGTGCCAGCCGATGGTTGAGCAGGATCACCAACCGTTGCTCATTGAGAGTTGCTTGCTTGGGGGAGGAGCCCACTGCAGTGCTGACCAATGGCTGAGCAGGACCACTAGTGGTCCCGTGGTAACCGTTGCCTAGTAACAGGGTGGCCGGGTGATGGTGGACAGCAACGGCAGTGTGCTAAGGGCTGCACGTGGCAGTACTCTATTACAGTATCACGGAACTGTTCAGCATGTGAAAAACCCACACATCTGTTGTTACAAGTGTTAAGTGTTCTAAGTAGAGTATTGAGAATAGGGAGTGTGTTTTTTCAAAAATATTACTTAATGTATCAATAATCTGGTGAAGAGAGAAAAGGATATGAAAGACAGGCAAACAGCCCACACTTGCTGCCTTTCCTTTTTTAAAAATTTTTTGGCCAGGCATTCGGGATTTTTGGAGGCATTCGGGATTTTTGTCCCTGGATCAGGGATCCAACCTGTGCCCCGTGCAGTGGAAGTGCAGAGTCTTAACTACTGGACCGCCAAGGAAGTCCCCCAACATTTGCTGCCGTTTCAGGAAGTTTTCTGGATGATTTCATGTAACATTTCTGCTTATATCTTATTTGCCAGAACTTAGTCATATGGCCATATCTAGCTTCAAATGAGGTTGAAAAATACAGTATTTTCTAGTAGGCACATTAATAAATAAGTCAAAATTCTAGTAGTAAAGAAGAAGAGACTGGCAGATATTGGCTAGGCAGTTGACAGCCTTTACCACATCTCTACAGTGATTTTAAAATATAACCGTATGACTTTACAATAGAACAAGCCTTGGGGAATGAGACAAAGACATCAAGATATGCATTTTGATTGGGACCAATTGGAAAAACAGGCACTATGTGTGGGCTTTTGGGAGAGTGTGGCTATTCAGTGCAAAGCACAGAAAAGCATTGAGAAGAATAAGACAGAAAATCATGGCGGGGAGTGTCTCAACTGAACAATGTGAGGTCTAAGGGCCTGAGCAAATGTCCTCCAAACATATATCTTTTTTCTTTCTCCTTTGCTTGGCTTCCTTCACTGACCACTTCTCCCATCCTCAGCTCTCATAGATGTGGCCATCTGTCTCTCTTTTGAAGCCCTTACTCAGTTGTAAGCTAATACCTATTTGTGTACTACATAGATTGATACTGTAGCTCCATTAAGGCAGGCACTCTAACTCTTTTTTTGGCAGGCTTTGTATCCCCATGCCCAGCGTGGTGCCCAATAAACAAGCAATAAACATTTGCCAAGCTGAAATAAATATGTAAGGTCACGGTGATAGGTAAATAAAGCTGATCGAGTACATCACAAGATAAGTTTCCTGGAAAGGTATCTTTCAAAGATAAAAGATGCATGAATTTGTGAGGCATCACATCTTTCCAGAATAGTCTATGAACAGTTACAAATTGGAAGACATCAGTTTCCTTGTAACTATACATTACTATTCTGTTCTTTTCCACCAAGATTTTTACACATATTCTTTTACTTTATCTTAACTGAATCATCTTGTCTCTGCCTTACCCTGAGCTCCTTCTCCCACATTTCCTTCCAGTCCTGTGACATACATAAATTATCAATATCTGAATGGAGGCCAGAAAGACATTGCCAAGAATCACAAGAGAATGTAATATTCCTTCCCATTTTATACTTACTGGCTGTGTGACCTTGGGAAATTTATTTAACTGATCTATGCCTCCATTTCCCAACCAGTAAAGTGGAAATAATAAACTGATGGGTCAGGGTTGTTGAAATGTTTATGTGAGATAATCTAAGTAAAACTTTGATCAGTAATGTCTCCTGATGTGCATTCAACATATGTTAACAATTACTGCTTGTCCACAGAATAGCATGTTAGAATATGATGCTCACACTTTTCATGGGGAGGCAAGACCCATTCTTAACGATGGGTGCACTAGAGAACCGCTGAGAGAAAGGACCCTAGCAGACGTGGCAGTGAGAGAAGAGAGGTGGGAGGAAGCAAGGAGAGGGTTTTCCAAGGTCCCACAGCCAGGACCATGAGGTGGGGTGATGGGAAAGGGTGATAGAATCCAACCCATTCTTGCTTGTGGGGAACTTCCAAGGTCAAGTGGGTGGTAAAGAAAATCTGACTTGAAAATTTCCTCTCATGGGATGCAACAACCTTGGCTGCAGCTATGTGAATCATGCGTTCTGGAGAAGAAACAGCACTGACTCAATGGATTTGAGACAAAGGGAGTTTCCTTAAGGACTAGCTCCTGAATCAGCCACTGTTTGCCTAAGATAAAATAAACCACACTTGCCAGTTGCATTAGGTAAAACCAAAACACACAAAACTCTCAAAGACTAAGAAAGGAATTTACTGGCTTGCATAACTGAAAACCTTGGGGGTAGGAAGCTCTTGGCTTTTGTCTTTTTAATCTCCATATGAAGATTCATGTGCGACATGCTCATGCTTCATTTTAAGTCTCCTCTTGGTGACAAGAGAGCTGCAGAAGCCTCAGTCTCACAACACTACTAGTTAGAGTCCAGCAGGAAAGAAGTCTACCACCTAGATGTGGCTTCAACAAAAGTCCCAGAGTCTCATTGGCATGACCAACCTGCTTGTGAATTAGTAAATTGGCTCAGGCCAAGTCTGGGTCATGTAACACCCTCCAGAGTTAAAAGTGGAATGAGCTCCATAGGAACCACATGGAGGGTGGAGGAGTGGTTAATCCCCAAACATAAATTGTGGGCTGTTAACCAGAAGTAGGGTAAACAGATGTGGATAGCCGGGATAAAAATGGTTACTACACTACTCATTATTTTATCTTGCCAGGTGTTGTAGGCACTGTTGAAATGCTACTGTATTATACACAGTGGGAACCCTGAGAAACATACCCTTGCTTTGGTATTAGTTATGAAACTCCCTTGGAGGTTAAAGGGCACCAGTAATTGTTCCATACTCCAGTTTAAAAAATGTTAGCAGTACTGGGTGATATTACACACTGGATATAATTCAGATTGTTTTTTAGTGGCAATGCTGTTGTTCAGCATCAATGAGTTTGTTTCCCTGTTACCCAGCAAGCTGCTAGAAGGCAGGGGTCTAGCTGGGTGCCCCTCATAATGTCAGTACCAATAAATGACTTATTCACTGATTCATTCACTTAAGGGCTCTGTTTCCAGTCAGATCTGACACAGTCAGAGGCATTTGAGCTTCCACCAACTTCAAAACAGGAATTATAATCCCTCTTGGCAAGTGTGAAATCACTGTAACTCGTGTTCTTTAGAAACACATTTGAACAACATCCTGCTGACTGGAAAGATGTATACAGTCCCTCCACAGAACAATTGCTCATTCACCACTCACACAGAAATAAAATTTCAAGTAATTAATCTTCATCATTTACCAATCTGTTTTTAGCAGATGCTGTGTGCTGTGCTTAGTTGCTCAGTCGTGTCCGACTCTTTGTGACCCCATGGACTGTAGCCCGGCAGGCTCCTCTGTCTCTGGGGATTCTCCAGGCAAGAATACTGGAGTGGGTGAGTGGGTAGCCTATCCTTTCTCCAGGGGGTCTTCTTGACCCAGTAATCGAACCCCAGCCCCCTGCATTGTGGATGGATTCTTTACCAGCTGACCTACCAGGGAAGCCCTTTAAGCAGATAGCCGCATGCTATTATCCTTTTTGAGCACAGAAAATTTTTCCAGGGCAGGACAGAAAACTTTTTCCCTTTCAGTCGGAACTAAGGCATAATTTCATCAGTCTAAAGGCTGAGAAGTATCCATTTAAATCTGAGGCACTGAACCTGAGCTCTGATCCTCAGGGAGGTGTGTGTGTGTATGTATTTGAGAGACAGAGAGATAGAGATGGTGAGATACTGGAGTTCAGGGTGATATAAATAAGTGATAGGAAGCAACATCTGAGTTCAAACAAGAAATGAATCAAAGAGGAACAAGCAGAGCTGAATTCTCTGACTAGGCAAGAAGCAATAGGAAATAATAATAAACACCAGTACAGCACTGATTATGAGGTAAGGACTTTCTAAGTACTTTATACAGGAATGTGCATTCTCCTCTATTCTAGACTAGACTACTGAATTCATGAAATCAGGGACTGTGTTATTTTATGGAGAGGTCTTCTTTGCTCAATAAATATCGTGAATACTAATGACACTGTATTGACCAAAATAAAGCCAGTGGTACAAAGAGTGGAGGGTTGGAGGCAGACACAGAGACATTCCCCGAGTAGTTAAGTGAAACTGTGACTCTTCCTAAAGGGTGTCCAAGGCCTTGACTATGGTTTAGGATGGGCTGTTGAAAGATGTTGGCTTGCTAGGTGGCACAGTGGTAAAGAATTCACCTGCCAATGCAAGAGATGTGGGTTTGATCCCTGAGTTGGGAAGATCCCCTGGAGGAGAAAATGGCAACTCACTACAGTATTCTTGCCTGGAAAATTCCATGGACAGAGTAGGTTGGCCGGCTGAAGTCCACGGAGTCACAAAGAGTCAGAAATGACTGAGCATGAATGCAAAAAAAAAAAAAAATTAAGGATGTTAGGGCATATCAGTTTCTACCCAGATTGCGTCCACATTCCAAAGATAACTTAAACCTTGCTTTTCATTAAAGCAGCCATCAAAATGCAATGAAATGAACTGTCGTCTTTTTGTGAGACCTACACCATGGATGGGTGACAACTTTTTGGAGACAAGTTCCTCAGACTGAAAGGTGAAGTTCCACAGTGATGGGAAACCAAAATGATTAAATTCCAGGCTGCCTCTCTACCTCCTTGCCATCACCATGAGAAGAATATGCTCTGACTAGCTACTGGCTCCAAGAGGACAGTGAAGAATACGTGAAGCAGAACCACCTCCGGAAACCCAAAGACATTCATGTATGGATGTAAGAGCTGGACCATAAAAAGTGCTGAATCCTGGAGAATTGATGCTTTCAAACTGTGGTGTTGGAGATGACTTTTCAAAGTCCCCTGGACAGCAAGGAGATCTAACCAGTCAATCCTAAAGGAAATTAATCCTGAACATTCATTGGAAGGACTGGTGCTGAAGCTGAAGCTCTAGAACTTTGGCCACTGATGCAAAAAACCAACTCATTGGAAAAGATCCTGATGCTGGGAAAGATTGAAGGTAGAAGGAGAAGGGGACGAGATGATTGGACGGCATCACCTACTCAATGGACGTAAGTTTGAGCAAACTCTTGGAGATGGAGCAGGACAGGGAAGCCTGGCATGCTGCAGTCCATGGGGTCGCAAAGAGTTGGACATGACTAAGGGAATGAACAAAACAAGAAGTTTAATTACTGGATTGATTAAATTTTTGGCTGACTTGAATCAGAGAGAATTTTTCCTTGACAATTCAAAACGGTGAATGTAAATTAAGTAGTATTAAAATACTTCCCAGTTTATTTGTATAGAATTGTCAAATTCAATACAGCAGACAGGGATATTCTCTATTTTATGGACTTGGAGTATACTGTCATTTAAAAGTAAATATAACAAAATAAAGTGCTAATAAAATTAAAGTATATTCCTGAATTTAAAAAAAGGCAATGGAATGACTGTGGCACTATAAAAATCAGTCAGGTGTGTTGTTCTCTTCACCTTATTCTGCTTCCCCTCCCTGCCCCATTTTACTCAGGCACCCCAGGGTATTCTGGGACTTTCAAGTGGAGGCAATCACATCCCTGCCTGCAGTAAAGCCAGGCAGAGTTTGTTAAATGGTGTTAGACTTGTGAGTCAGTGTCTTCCTGGAGTTTCATACTGGTAGCATCACAGGAGGCAATCGTCCTCAATAATTGGGTGCTGTGTATACCAACTTCTTTCCGTAGCACATTGATCTTGAGTAGTGCTAACTCAGCATGGCCCAAGAGACAGTCTAGTCTGTCAGGTCTGCAGTTAATCAGCAAGAAATTTTTCATTCCCAGGCTAATGCCTTCATGCCACACAGTCTCTCATATTTTCTTAGCTAAGCAAAGTATCTGAGTCGTAAACTGTACTTCTAAAAACCCAATACATGAATGTGTTGAGGAATGGGAGGGAGGGAGAAGAGGTATCTCCAGACAAGAGAGTTTATCTACATTTTACGAAGGAAAAACAGGGCAGAAAAAGGTGGAAAGACTGGAGGATGCCCTTCGCTACTTGCAGAAAGACATCTAGATTCTGGGAAAGCAATCTGGGGTTTCTTTATTGATGCAATGGTTTGATCACACAGTAACACATACTCTTCACTTGCAGACTACCAAACCAATGATAACCTAATTGTGACAAAGAGAAACTGAGTTATTGACATTGCTAGGGGTAGGAAAGTGAAGTGTGAGTTGGGGAGGTTTAGGCAGTACAGCAATATGAAAAGAGTCATTAATATTTTTCAGTTTATAAATAGTTGGATTCTAAAGGGGAACTGTGTTTGAATTCCAGCTTTACCACTACTAGCTATGTCAGCTTGCATGAATTTTTAAAGCTCTTTAGATACAGTTTCTTTGTCTGTAAAGGGGAGGTAATATTAGTACATGCTTCCTAGAGTTATTGGGATGATAACTGAGTTAATACAAGGAAAAGGCTTGGAACAGTGTCCTAATCATTGTAAAATTCATCATATATTTCCCCAGCCCTATCATTATTAGTTTCACGTATCTCTCTAAATTTCTTTATTTTAAATCATTTTTCTTCTATTCTTTGTTCTATAAATCTGGTTAATCTGGTTGGGTGTTAGTTGAAGACAGACTCTTCTTTTAGATTTCACAGTTTCATCAAAGCCAGTTCTCAGGTTTTCATGTGGAGGGACTTCAACAGGACAAACACCCCAGGTCTCTGCCTTGTCACTCACTTCTCACCTTGGAGGGTTTGGGAGAAGAACCTGGGTTGTATGATCAATGGATCTGTCATTCTGATCTGGCTCTCCACCAACAGTGTCAGGCCTGGCCTAGTGGAGAAGACTTGACTTAGTCTAGCTCTTCTAGAACAGGTAGATGATAAGTATACTATTTTAGAGCTATGATATCAGTTATTTGGTCCTATCTTCCAATCTAGTTTTTATCAGTAATAAAGCTTATAGTTCTCCACCATACAAGTGGGATGCCTTTTCTCAGTTAGCTTTGACACAGAGGGAGAATAATATTTAATTTATTGGGCCCCTAAATTCTCAAAACCTGCTGTGTGTAAGGTTATTGCAGGTTACTGTGTGTGTGTGTGTGTGTGTCGGTCGCTCAGTTGTGTCTGGGCCTTTGCAACCACATGGACTGTAGCCTGCCAGGCTCCTCTGTCTATGGAATTCTCCAGGCAAGAATACTGGACTGGGTAGCCATTCCCTTCTCCAGGGGATCTTTCTGACTCAGGGATCAAACCCTGAGGTCTTCTGCACTGCAGGCAGATTCTTTACCATCTGAACCACCAGGGAAGCCCACAGCTTACTGTAGGTGATATATTAATGACCAAGAAACTTCTTTTCCTTGGGGAACTTGAAATCTAGTAAACTGAAAGATTATTTTTCATAAATAACCATATCACAGAACAAATAATCAAAATAAGCAAATTTTATGGGCAATTCAAAGGAGAGAGAAATCACTTCCCTCTGGAGGCATCAAGAAAAAACTCATGGAAGAGACAGTATTTAATGTACTTATTACTTTGACAGATTGAATGGGGGTGGTGGAGAGCATTTAAAACACACAGCAACGCCATAAAGGGGTTTCCCTGCTGGCTCAGTGGTAAAAATCAGCCTGTCAATGTAGGAGACACAGGTGAGGAAGTGAGGTGAGGAAGTGAGTGGGTGAGGAAGATAAGGAAATGGCAACCCACTCCAGTATTCTTGCCTGGGAAATCCCATGGAGAGGGGAGCCTGGTGGGCTGCAGTCCATGGGGTAGCAAAAGAGTTGGACACGACTTAGTGACTAAACAACAACAACATCAAGAAGGCAGAAAGGTGTGAGTATGTGTGTCAGGAGTGGGGTGGCAGCAAGGAGCCCTCTATAGAGAATCAACAAGTAATTCATTCTGGCTGAAATTTACAGTAATAAGTAAGGAAGTAGGGGAAGAGGCTGGATGTGCTTGGGCCATACCGTGGTAACACATGGAAAATTTTTGAACAAGACACTTACTTTAAAATTGCCTTTAATGAAGATGAATCAGGCAATTATACATAAGGCAGTTTCAATTCAGAGATTAGGGAAAGGGAATAACTGAGAATGAACTGAGATTTAATTCCCTATTTGTGTGATTCTAAGCCTTGACTTATCAGAAGAAAGTATATAAAAAAGATTTGTGTTAGAGGGATAAGACAATGAGCACAAACTTAGATATTGAGTTTGAGATGCCACTGGGACATTCAAGGGAACACCTCTAGTAACTTCTGGCTCCATTCTGTCCTTCAGTTAGTAGGGAAACAGACTCCACCTCCAATTCTGCAATGAATTTGTTGCCATTTTGAATGTACTACACCAATTGTACAGTTTTTTAGCCCTGTAACCCTAGGGCTTTTACCTTAATCTTTCTCAGCCAAACTAAAGCTAATATGTCAAAAGAAAAACCTACCTCATAGACTTCTGAAATTAGATAACATATGTACCTACCTTGTACAGGTCCTGACATGAAATAGGTGCTAAGAAATGATAGCTATCACCATCATCATCACCAGTACAGAGTCAGGTTCAAATACTGGCTCAGTCATCTAGTAGTTATGTGATTGTTAAATCTTTTTAAATATTGCTTGCTCATCTTTAAAGGGGAATAATCAGAATAACTACAACAACTATAGTTGTAAAAATTTATGAGATGATTTATGTATAGAGGCTAGAACTTGTAGCTCCCAAACAGAGCTGTTGTGAAGATTTAATACGTTCTTGAATGTATTCAGCATGAAGCCAAGATTCTAAATGTTAGGTATTATTAATGTAATTACATTGCTACTACTACTACTTTGCATTCAGTAGATATTTGGTTGTTAACCTCTCTATTAATTGTGGGTTCTTTAAAGAATTTTCTCAATACTCTTTCACTTAGAAAATAGATAGATAGGACTTCTCTGGTGGTCCAGTGGTTAAGAATCCACCTGCCAATGCAGGGGACACAGGTTCAATTCCTGGTCTGAGAAGATTCCACATGCCACGGAGTAACAAAACCCATGTGCCACAGCTACTGTGCCTGCACTCTAGAGCCCACGCTCCACAAGAGAAGTCTGTGCACCACAATGCAGTAGCCCCTCACTCACTGCAACTAGAGAAAGTCCATGCACAGTAACAAAGACCCAGCACAGTTATAAATAAATAAATCCATTTTTTTAAAGGAAAGAAAATAGATGTTTTAAAATATAAATTGAAGATATCTAGAGGGCAGTTGGAGAAGGCAATGGCACCCCACTCCAGTACTCCTGCCTGGAAAATCCCATGGACGGAGGAGCCTGGTAGGCTACAAGTCCAGGGGGTCGCTGAGAGTCGGACACGACTGAGCGACTTCACTTTCACTTTTCCCTTTCATGCACTGGAGAAGGAAATGGCAACCCACTCCAGTATTCTTGCCTGGAGAATCCCAGGGATGGCGGAGCCTGGTGGGCTATGGGGTCGCACAGAGTCGGACACGACTGAAGCGACTTAGCAGCAGTAGCAGCAGCAGCAGCAGAGGGCAGTTGGCTCTGTGTATTAAAAACTTAGGGTTTGGGGCCTTATGGGATGGATTTTAGAATACTCTATACATAGAGATAATAATGGAGAACCTTGAGGGAGTATAGGGAGTAAGGAGGGCTGATGAACCTTACTGGGTGTTTGTTTATTGTAGATGGGAGGAGGAAGAGAGGCCAGGAAGGGACACCTAAGAAAAGATGAGTGATCCAGAAGTAGAATGATACTTTTCAGAGTCCCAAGAATGAGAAAGTTGCAGGAAGGATGACAATGTTCAACATTGCTAAATGACACATAAAAACTCAAGAACAGTTGTAGGCTTTACCAATTATGGGGTAATTGGCGATCTTGAGAGGACAGTTTTAGAAAGAGAATCAAGGGAGAATTCAGATTCTGAGGAACTGAGTAGTAGGAAAATTGAACACTACAATGGTAGCCTGCTTTTAAAAGATATTTTCCAAAGAATAGACAAGAAAACAAGGCAGTAACTGAGGCAGTAGTAGCATCAAGGGAAGGCTCATTATAAGGAGAGAAAATCTTCCAGATAAGGAAGGCAAATGAAAACACCATCAAGAGAAGTCCTTTGTGGAATAAGAAAATCTTAGTAAAAAACTTAGAGCAAATAGGTAAGAACAAGAATAGAGGCTAGGTTGAACTTTATAAAAGCGGACACATGGGTCTCTCTTGGAGGCCAGAGTAAGACAAAAGGAGTGGGCAGATTAAAATTACCAAGAGATACTGAGGTGGAACAAATGGAATTGCATGAGGTCTCTATCAGATATCTTGGATCTTACTGGTAAACAAGAGAGTGACTACCATATTCTGAGATTTCTGGGAGTGGATGGGAACTGAGAGATAAGGAGAGCTGTATGGAAAGGCTGCTGTACAGCACTGACTGTAGCTGAACTCAATAATTTCTGGAGTAATAATGAGAGCTTAGCTGAAATCAGACAATTAGTTTAGTGTCACTGGCTTAATGATATTGTGTAGACCCAATCCATCGACTTTCCCCAGAAATGATCAATGGTCAGGGAAGAAGAGCAGGGAAAGCAGATTTTGGATTACGGTAAGCTTGATGATGTTGAAGCAGAAATGAGGGAGAAAAAAATGGTAAGGGATATCATGTGGTGAAAAATTACTGACATGGCTTGGCATATTACTTACATAACAAGGGAACCCAGAACAGAGAGAATATATTGAAGAAAAGAGAAAGTTTAAGACATACATTGATACCATTAGGATCAAAAAATTTCTTTATCATAGAAAAGAAATGGAAGGACTTGAAGTTGGGATTAGAATGTGGATTTTCAGGGGTTAAGATCTCAGAAATGTAGCAACACTGATGAAGTCTAGAGAGGCCTTGTCAAGGGGTCACCTGCTGCTGCTGCTGCTGCTGCTAAGTTGCTTCAGGGTCACCTAGTGGAGAGAAACTCAACTTCCAAAGTCCAGAAAGCTGTGAGAAAGATGGTACAGGAATATGACCCAGTGGGTAAGTCAGAGTGGTCTGGGCTCCAGGCCCCAGTTCTATCACTCTTTACGTGCTTGACCCTGTGCAAGCTCCTAAATGTTTCCACATCTCTTTTCTCATCTGCAAAATGGAGGTCATATTAGTTCCCAACTTTTAGAATGGTTGGGCAACTAAATGGGATACTGTAAGTAAAGTATATCATGTTTGACACCTGAAAAGGGATCATAACATATTTTAAATTAATATTTAGAGTTAGCTTTCAATATTTTCATGAATCCTACCTTAGTGACTATCCTTGGGAGGATGACAGGGCTTAAAGTAGAGAGGAAGACAGTGGATGGAATACTGAAGTCAATGAAAAAGATACCTGGTTTTAGAGGTTAGTGGATGATTGGGTAAGAATTATTAGAAAGGCTAGCTAAAAATGCCTTTAATACTGACTATCTCAAAACAACAAATCCTCAGGTAGAACTGCTCCTCAGTTCACTGCCATTGGCTTAACAATATCCTGAAAGATGCAGATGCTTTCTCTACTTGTTGACTTGTCCCCTTGTGTGATTTCCTATCATCAAGGTCCCAACAGAATGGTTGCAGTTGCAGGTACTGTTAGACACTGAGTTTGAGGGATCCGTAGGGGATCTCTCTACAGTATGAGGGCACTAGCACCTACTGATTGCAGTTTAGGGAATAAGACAACAGAAAAACCCCATCTAACATTTTGCTACACAAATGATACTGCAATGAACACCCTTGTGCTATATCATGCATATGTGAAGCATTTTCCAGGATGAATAGAAAGATGTCAGATTGCTTCCACAGAGGGCTCATTTTAAGTGTCTCAGAACCTTACCATTCTTTCATTACCACTTTACACTCTCATTAGCAGTACAGAAAAAAATAATTATTTCCCTACTTCTTGTCCAAAATTTGGTAAGATTAAACTTTTAAATATTTCCTAACCTGGCAGATGAAAACTGTATCTCCTTGCTTTTTCAGTGTGCATTTTCCTGGTTACAAATGAAATTGACTAGTTTCTCAAATGTCTGTGAGTTACTTACACTTAATTTTCTATGAGTTTCCTGTTCATAAGTTTTGCTTGGTTTTCTATTGAGTTGTTCATGTTTTCTTAACTTATTGAAATTACTCATATAGTCTTGATACTATCTAGCAATTCTTTGATTGCTATTTATGACTATCTTTTGTCTTTTAGCTTTGTTGAAGGTTTCTATCATAGGAAGCAACTTTTAATTTGCACAAATTTTCTGTACTGTTCAGTTTCTTAGGTTGTTCTGGCAGTAACATAGTTACTGACAGTAACCAGGCAGTTACTCACTCTCCAGGGTCAACCCTGCCCAAAGTCAATTACAGGAAGCCCTCTACAAAATGTAATGTAAAGGATAGGGAGAGATGGGACTTCCCTGGTGGTCCAGCGTTTAAGACTGCTTCCGCAGCAGGGCTCAGTTTTCATCCTTGGTCAGGGGAACTAAGATTCCGCACGTCACATGGTGCAGTCAAAAAAAAAAATTGTTTAAAGGATAAGGAGAGAAAGGCTCAACTGCTCGAATATATTTCAATCCATGAGTCTGATGCCATGTCTGAAATTCCCCATATGAGTCATTCCCAAGGGACTTTCTGGGAACTCGGATTTTAAATGTGTAAAGGATGTTATTACCTCATTGAGAAAGGACATTAGTTTATTAACAATAATTGTGGTCTCTGATTAAATGTTTTGCCATTTATTTTTATCAGAAGGAATGAGATGTACAAGGAAAGTAAAGAACGTTTGAAAACAGTGCATGGCCCATGTGCTTGAATAATTTTTATGGAGGGCTTTGAGTAGCAAGGAGGTAGCTTCAAGGTAACTTTTCTCTTTGTCAAGAAGAAAGAGAGGAGAAAGACAAAATGCGAACACTCAAAACAAACTTTGATTTTTTTTTTCTCCCCTGAGGCTAGAGTACTCTAACATTTGGGTTACTTTCTAGGTCAATATCAAAATGTGATAACTTTCTACTGAGAGTAGATGTGACTTTGATTATTCCCTTAATTAAAGGAAACTTAAATATGGAGTTCTACAGCTATGATTCAATAGATCCTTTCAAATGTTCCTCACAAGAGTCTCATGATAAAGTCATTTGAGATGGAAAATGGGGGAATTAAAAAAGAAAAGTGGCATAAAATGCTTTTCTTCTGTCATGTGTTAAGCTGGGGGAATTTTTTCTGTCCTTGTAAGTGGTTTTTTTGCCTCTGAGGAAAAAACTACTTAAAGAAAGCAGATGTTGATGAGTCACATTTAAGCTCTTATAGTTTGAAACTCATTTTTTTACTTGTATATGAAGCTGTGGTCTGGAAGGTAACTGGCTAAAGTCCTTGACTAAAACCGTAAATGTTGAATTTTCCCGTGTTGTCAATACCAAAGAAGTTGGACTAGAAAGTCTTTACCAATACTCCCAGTTCTTGTACTCTACACTTTTTAATGAGTTTCATGCCTGTTTGGCCTTTGCCCCAATTGTGTAGCCACAGAATGATACAGTCCCAGCCCCTTTTCTCCTCTGGTTACTTCTCCAAGTCACAGGTCAGGCATGAACAGCGAAGGAGTTAGGAAGAAGGAGAAAACTGTCCAAGTGTGAGAATGCGAGCACTATTCTTTGTTTAATAAATATTCACAGATTGCTAACTACAAGTAGACAGACTAACCAAATGATTATGGCTAAGGCAAGTTTCTTTATAAAAGAACTCAAAACCTAACTGAGAAGTCAAAAAACAAAAAACTTCTCCCAGGAAGAACCAACATCTGAGCTGAGATGTTGAGCAGAGATCTGAAGGAGGAAGAGAGGTTGCAAACTGAAAGAGTGAGTGGGTTGACTGTGCTAAGAGCATTCCAGGCAGGAAATTAGCATTCCCATGGTGTTTCAGCAGGGGTACACATTGTGTCCAGGAAAAATGGAGGCAAGGGGATGCACCCTTAAGGTGGTTAAGAGAAAACAGACAGGATTTCGTATTGATCTGGGTAACTGGAGCTAGTTCTCTCTCAGATTCCTTGCTACTTTTTTCCTCGTCTTTCTCTCTTAGCAGATAACACTCGAGCTAGGCATTGTTTTAAGTACTTTACACATATTAACTCAATTCTAACTCAACAATAACCCAATGAGTATATGGTATGATATATGAACACTTGATCCTACCTGAAAAATCTCTGCTTTGCCTTTTTCTGTCCCTCATATACTAAGCTATCTTTAAGAGAGCAGATATTTTTTTGGGTAGGGACAATCCTAGGGTTATTTGAGAAAGAAAAACCAAAACCAAAAAAAAAAAAGGATGAGAGTATTCAGATGTGGTCTCATCATGCTCAGTCCCAAACTATGGGATTTAGGAAGAAAACTATAGAAAATTACAACCCATTCATGTCTAATTTTTTTTAATTGAGATATATAATACTTATTGAGTGCCTACTGCATCAAGCACTATTGTGAACATTTTATACAATTGTAGCCACACGTTCTGGGAAACAAACTCACTCAGAAGGACAATGCAGGTAGCGGAGTGCAGTTTATTATACCGGCGGGCCCAAGGCAGAGTCTTCTCTTAGCCAAGGATCCCGACCAGCATTTGTGAAAATCTTTTATATCTCACGTGTACGTGTCTGAACCCACCACCCCAAATTCCTTGAGACTTACATAAACAAAGGAAGGGTAAATACAATCACAATAACTCTATCATTCATGTTATAAGACTAGATAAACAGTGGACATTTATCAATAGGCCTGTGGTCATAGCCTGATAAACATAATGGAATTTATGACTTTGTTCTGTTACAGAGATAATTAGCATATTCTTTTAGGCAACGGAGAGTCCAAGTACAAGTCCTAAGGCTGTTTTATCCGGGGGGAGGGTGAGGGCTGGTTTTCCATTGGTATGCCATTTCTGTAGACACCGGGCACAAAGTTCAGAGTCCATTGGGAGGGTGACCGTGCGTGTAGCCTAATGTTCGCAGCCTGGCCTAAGATGGAGTCCACCTCTGTCTGTTTCCTCCTTCACAATGGCTTATTTAATCTTCACACCTAACCCTATTATGATGCCCATTTTATAAGTAACAACCTCAAGGGAAATCTTCAAGGATGTACACCTATATAATAGTAGTGAAGGGAGGGAGGTGCTGGTCCTAGGCGGTGTGTCTTCAGAGGCCACATTCTTAAGCCCTAGGCCTCACTTGCTCATTTGTATGACTGCCCAATGCCTTGCTACCTCCTAAAACAATTCTCCACTTTCTTCTCTAATAGAGTCTCTTGAGATACATTAGGAAAGAAAGGTCCTCATGATAAACATCATATAGTCACTAAATTAACAGGAAATCCAGAGAAATTCTGGTGGAACTCTGTAAGGATAAGTACATGAAAAAGCACTGCTTTTTCTTAAACAAATGAGAATATGGAAGTAATTTTGTGGCCAAGAAATATGAAAGACTTCAGAAATGCAGCAAGCAGACATGTAACTCTAGATTTCTGAAACTGGTGTAAAAGCTGCCCTAAGGCTGCTTTTGAGCAGGGATTATAGTCAATCCTACACCACTAAAATAATTACAGTAGAAAAAGAAAGTCCATTTTCAACAAAGTAGCAGAATTTCTCTGATTTGCATTAAGAATTTTTCATTTTCTTGGCATATATTTCTCCTTTCATCATGGAACTGTACGAGAGATCATGAGTTTCAAGTCTGCCTCACTTTCATTTAGGTTCAAGTCAAATTCCAGAGTGTTCTTTTGGATGAAGGGGTTTCCCTGAAGTTAACTGGAGTTTCCTGCACTTCTGTTGAGATCTAAAGAAGCAGGATTTCAGTTCCTCACTCACCGCTCATCACTTTAATCATTGCACTGTATACATCCTCAGTTTTCTTGCTACTTTGTTCCTCCACCGTACCTTCTTAGAAGATAATAAAACACTTCTATTGTGCCTTCTATGTGTCCTTCCCCCATCCCTTACCCTTTCCTCCTCTTTTTTCAGTGCTTAGAATTGTCCACCCAGACACTCAACCACACCCTGTGAGTATATGGACCCAGATGCAGGTAAGCTGGGAGACAGGGTGGTGGAAGC
The DNA here is from genome assembly GCF_054371585.1 of Giraffa tippelskirchi. Taxonomy (NCBI): domain Eukaryota; kingdom Metazoa; phylum Chordata; class Mammalia; order Artiodactyla; family Giraffidae; genus Giraffa; species Giraffa tippelskirchi. Next base: position 72,646,883 of record NC_137277.1, read on the forward strand.
ATGTAAAAGATTTCCTCTAAATGGTCCTAGTTTCTCTGTAAATGGGAAACAGACTGTACTCATTTTACAGCTGAGGAATCCAAAGCACAGAGAGAGTAAGCAGTTTGTTCAAGACAAGCTAGTTGCCAAGTGCTTGAACCATGATTTAAATATGAGCAGTATGACTCCAGAGTCTATACTCTTTGCCTTTATGCACTTCTGCCAAACTCCTCTCTGGTTAGATTGAATTCTGTGCATCTCCTGCCTGTCCTTGAGAAACTGAACAAACTGAAGACTAATAACCATGCTGATTATACTTCCTTCAAATTCATGACATGGCATAGCCCTGAAAGGCTACTCTACTTTCTAAGTCAGTTCATTTATTAATTATTTCACATCTCATTTCAGACTTTTGTTGCCACTTCTCCAATGACTTGTTTCTCATTTCACTGAGAAAATGGAAGCAGTCAGAAGAGAACTTCCACATACTCCTAACACCACAACTACTGACCTTCTTGCATCAGGCCCCATGTACCCTGCCTGACCTTTCACCATGGATGAATGTCTATCTGCTTACCTAAATCCAGTAGCTCCACTGGATCTCATTCCCTCACCTTCTCCAGGATCTCTCTTTTTCAAATATATCCTCTCTTCTGTATCATCAGTTTTTCTACCCTCGTAAATCATTTCCCATCAGCATACAGATATTCTGTAATGTTGTTTTTCAGTTGCTCAGTCATGTCCAACTCTTTGCAACTCCATGGGCTGCAGCATGCCTGGTATCCCTGTCCTTCACTATCTCTCAGAGTTTGCTCAAACTCATGTCCATTGAATTGGTCAGGCCATCCAATCATCTCATCCTCTGTCGTCTCCTTCTCTTGCCTTCAATCTTTCCCAGAATTAGGGTCTTGTCCAATGAGTCGGCTCTTCACATCAGATGGCCAAAGTACTGGAGCTTCAGCTTCAGCAGCAGTCCTTGCAATGAATATTCAGGGTTGATTTCCTTTAGGATTGAATGGTTTGATCTCCTTGCTGTCCAAGGGAATCTCAAGAGTCTTTTCTAGCATCACAGTTCAAAAGAATCAATTCTTCAGAACTCAGCCTTCTTTATGGTCCAACTGTCACATCCGTACATGATTACCAGAAAAAAAATTGCTTTGACTATATGGATCTTTGTTGGGAAAGTAATGTCTCTGCTTTTTAGTATGCTGTCTCAGTTTATCATAGCTTTCCTTCCAAGGGGCAAGCATCTTTTAATTTCATGGCTGCAGTCACCATTTGCAGAGATTTTGGAGCCCAAGAAAATAAAATCTGTCACTGTTTCCATTTTTTCCCCATCTATTTGCTGTGAATGATGGGACTGGATGCCATAATCTTAGTTTTTTGAATGTTGAGTTTTAAGCTAGCTTTTCACTCTCCTCTTTTCTCTCCATCAAGAGGTTCTTTAGTTCCTCTTTGCTTTCTGCCATAAGGGTGGTGTCATCTGCATATCTGAGATTTGATATTTCTCCTGGCAATCTTGATTGCAGCTTGAACTTCATCCAGCCCGGCATTTTGAATGATGTATTCTGCATATAAGTTAAATAAGTAGGGTGAGAATATACAGCCTTGACATACTCCTTTCCTAATTTGGAACTAGTCCATAGTTTCATGTCCGGTTCTAAGTGTTGCTTCTTGACCTGCATACAGGTTTCTCAGGAGACAGGTAAGGTAATATTCCTATCTTAAAAACAAAAACATGTGTCTGGTTCTGATCTGGCATGTAAGGAGCTTGGCAACTGTCATTTTGTCCTAACAGCAAGTAAAAAACTGAACAAAATGAAAAATCAAAGTCTTTTCTAAGATCCAGCAGAGAAGTGAGGTCATAGGCAAACCACTGCCTCCAAACTTGGAGAGACAAGTAAATACAGAGAATCAGAACTTGCTGGAGCAAAGGCCTTCATGAGAACCAGTGCAAGGGTAGGAAAACCTGAACTGTAATTGACAAATTGCTAGAAGTTCAATGTGGACAAGCCCGAGCATTTAGAACTCTAGGGGGATCTAGTCATCAGGAGGTCCACGCAATTTTGTGAGTTTTATCTCCAGGAGCTTGACCTAGTTCTTATAGTGAATATCAGAGGGAAATTTGCTTGGGTTGATGGCAGGGGGAGGAGAAAAGAAATCACTTTGAAATATGTAAGAGCATTTTTTTTCTTAACAAGTCCTGCCCATAAGAAAACCTATTTTACAGAGCCTAAATATTGAGATTTTATCAGGAGGGAAATACTCAAGTCTAGCCCACTCTAGCTTTCCACATGAGAGAAAGGAAATACCCAACCCTAATTCCTTTTAGCTTTCCATGTTGGGGAAGGGAAATAGCCAACTCCAGCCTCCTCTATCCATTCTGTCCCACCTGGGGGGCAAACACCAAGATGTACTTGGGATGTTCACAGTTCAGAGGCACAGGCTCCCTAAAAGACTGAGACCTAAGAACTCTTTCTCTTCCCTCACACCTTATTACCATATTACTAAAAGTCTTTACCACAGTGCCTTTTAACCAATATATTATACCTGGTTGTCAAGGAAAAAATTAAAAAGCATACCAAAAGGCAAAACATGCAGTTTGAAGAGGCAGTAAGCACTAGGACTGGGCTTCCCTGATAGTTCAGTTGGTAAAGAATCTGCCTGCAATGCAGGAGACCCTGGTTAGATTCCTGGGTTGGGAAGATTCGCTGGAGAAGGGATAGGCTACCCACTCCAGTGTTCTTGGGCTTCTCTTGTGGCTCAAACGGTAAAGAATCCTCCTGCAATGTGGGTGACCTGGGTTCAATCCCTGGGCTGGGACGATCCCCTGGAGGAGGGAAAAGCCACCTATTCTAGTATCCTGACCTGGAGAATTCCCATGGACTGTATAGTCCATGGGGTTGCAAAAATCAGACACGACTGAGTGACTTTCACTTTCACTTTCAAGCACTGCAGGGATGTTGGAATAATCAGACCAGGAACTTAAAACAACTATGATTAATATGCTAAGGACTCCCTAACAGATAAGTAGGTGGTGTGCAAGAACAGATGGGCAGTGTGGGCAGAGAGATGGAAATTCTAAGAAAGAATAAAAAGGAAATACTAGAGATCAAAAAGCTGTAACTGGAATGAGGAAGGCATTTGATGGGCTTATTGGTAGACTGGATACAGGTCAGAAAAAAATCGTTGAGCTTGAATGTATCTTATTAGAAGCCTCCAAAACTGAAAAGGAGACAGAAAAAAAGACCTCAAAAACAGACAAAACAAAGCAAACAAAAAAACAACCCAGAACAGAATATCTGAGAACTGTGGTAAAATGATAAAAGGTGTAACATATACATAATGGGAATACCAGGAGGAGAAGAGAGAATTAAAAGAAGGTACATCGCTACAGATCCCATGAATAATTAAAGATAATTACAATCTTCACAAAAATTAACTCAAAATGTATCATATCAAAATGTAAACTACAAAATTATAAAACTCCTAGAAGATAATATAACAGGAAACCTGGGTGACCTCTGATATGGCAGTTACTTTTTAGATATAACATCAAAGGCATGATCCATGAAAGGACAAACTATAAGGTAGAGTTCATTAAAATTAAGAACTTCTGTTCTGCAAAAGACAGTGTTAAGAGACTGAGAAGATAAGCCTAAGAGTGGGAGGAAATATTTCCAAAAGACATATCTATAAAGGACAGTTTTCCAAAACACACATAGAACTCTTAAAACTCAAAAATAAGAAAATCAACTACATTTTAAAATGAGCCAAAGACCTGAACAGACATTCTATCAAAGAATACATACAAACAGCAAATAAGCATACAAAAAGATGCTCCGCACCATATGTCATTAGAGAATTGCAAATTAAAATAACAATGAGATACCACTATATCTATTCACTTTGCCCAAAATCCAAAACACTAATAACACCAAATGCTAGTGAGGATGTGGAGCAATAGGAACTGTCATTGCTGGTGGGAATGCAGTAGGGTACAGCCACTTTGGCAAACAATTTAGCAATTTCTGTCAAGACTAAATATATCTTACCATAAGATTCAGCAATTGTGCTCCTTGGTATTTACTCAAATGAGTTGAAAAGTTGTGTCCACATAAAAACTTCCACATAAAGATGTTTATAGCAGCTTGATTCATAGTTGTCAAAACATGGGAGCAACCAAGATGTACTTCAGTAAGTTAATGGATAAATAAACTGTGGTACATTCTGACAGTGGAATATTATTCCGTGCTAAAAAGAGATGAATTATCAAGCCACAAAAAGGCACGGAGGAATCTTAAATGCATATTACTTACTAAGTGAAGGAAGCCAATCCCAAAATGCTACATAGTGTGCTATTCTAACTATATTCCATTCTGGAATAGGCAAAACTGTGGAGACCATATAAAAAGTTCAGTTGTTGGAGGGTAGGCTAGCAGTGGGGATATGAATAGGCAGAGCTCTGAGGACTTTTAGAAAATTTGATTCTGGAAAAGGCAAAACTATGGAGAAAGTAATAGGATCAGTGGTGCTAGGGTTGGGAGACAGTGGTGAATAGGTGGAGCACAGGGTTTTTAGGGCAGTGAAACTACTAGGTATAATACTATAGTGGTGGATGCATATTGTACATTTGTCAAAATCCATAGAATGTACAATACCAAGAGGAACCCTAATGTTAACTATGTGCTTTGGGTGATAATGATGTATCAATATAGGTTCATCGCTTGTAACAAATGCACCATTCAAGTGTGGGATTTTGAGGGTGGGGGGAGGCTACATGTGTGCTCAGTAGGTATGCGTGAAATCTCCCTGCTGCTGCTCAATTTTGCTCTGAACTAAAATTTCTCTAAAAATAAAATCAATTTGAAAACAAAACAAAAACCAAAAAACTTTCCTGGACCTCACATTGCCTTCCAGCTGCCACCTTATTTCTCTGCTCCGTTTTAGAGAAGAACTCCTCCAAAGGTTGCCTCTGCTCACTAGCTGCCTCTATTTCCCCTCTTCCTGTCTCTCTTGGATCTATTCCCGCCAAGTTTTTGTCCTCACCATTCCACTGAAATGTGGTCAATTCTCAGTCCTCATGTTACCTGAAATATGAGCAGCTGTTGACACAATGATCATCTCTTCTTTTTCGATAGACTTACTTGGTTCCTGGGGTGCTAATTTTTAATGTTCCCCCGTCCCCTGTGCTGCTGCTGCTGCTAAGTTGCTTCAGTTGTGTTCGACTCTGCGCGACTCCATAGACGGCAGCCCACCAGGCTCGGCTGTCCCTGGGATTCTCCAGGCAAGAACACTGGAGTGGGTTGCCATTTCCTTCTCCAATGCATGAAAGTGAAAAGTGAAAGTGAAGTCACTCAGTAGTGTCCGACCCTTCGCGTCTCCATGGATTGCAGCCTACCAGGCTCCTCCACCCATGGGGTTTTCCAGGCAAGAGTACTGGAGTGGCGTGCCATTGCCTTCTCCTCCTCCTCTTTGGGCCACTCCTTAATTTCCTTTGCTAGTTTCTGCTCATGTCTCTGCGTGTGTGCGAAGTCGCTTTCGTCGTGTCCGACTCTTTGTGACCCCAAGGTCTGTAGCCCACCAGGCTCCTCTGTCCATGGTATTCTCTAGGCAAGAATACTGGAGTGGGTTTGCCGTGCCCTCCTCTAGGGGACCTTCCTGACCCAGGGATGAAACCTGCCTCTCTTATGTTTCCTGCATATGCAGGCGGGTTCTTTACCACTAGCGCCATCTGGGAAGCCCCTCCCATTTAGCGCATGTCTCTGAAAGCTGAGTATTAGAGTTCACTGAGCTCAGTCTTTGGTCTTCTCTGTATCTACACCCACTTTCTTGGTGATGTCATCCAGACTCATGGCTTTAAATAATATTGATAACTGAGGATGCCTCAAAGAAAAAAATCATGCGGTTGTAATGAGGATTAAATAAATTAATGCTCATAGCCGCTTAAAACTGTCAGAACACAGTAAGTACTTTAAACAATCAGCTATAAACATGCTGATTGTCTACTAGGCATCACAAATATCACATGTTCAAAACCAAATTTCCAATTTTTCTCCCTTAAGTCTCCGCTCCTGTAGACTTACCTAACATCCTTCATTGTTTGCTTCCCATCATATTCTCCATTGAATCTATGAGAAAATACTGAAGCTTCTATCTTCAAAATACATTCAGAATCCAAACTCTCCCCATATCTCATCCCTGTATTCTCGACCAACGTAAAATCATCTACCTGCTCTGTTGAAAATTTACTGATCCATCTCCCTTCCTTTCTCTTATTTCCATTTAGCCTAGTTCAACACAGCAACCAGAGTGGAACTTTTAAAATGTAAGTCAGATTGTGGCACTCCTTCATCCTAAATCTTCAAGTGGTTATGCATCTTACTCAGAGCAAAAGCCAATATATCTGTCGATGGCCTGGGAGGCCCTAGATTAACTCCTTTCTCCATTATTTTTGCATTTGATTTCCCACTGCTGGGAGTGTCCTTCTGCCAGGTAATCTGCTCAGTGTCTCTGTCTCTTGCTTTCTCCAATATCTCTCTCAAAGTATTCCCCTCTCTCTCACAAGTCCACTAGGGGAGGATGTAGCCTGTATATTATGTAAACACTTCAAAACCAGACTCTTGATGACATCCTTTGAGCATCTAGATCAAGCCTGGCCTAATGATAGCCCTCCTCCAGAGCTGTTATTTGAGAGAAACATGCCCTTTGAAGTTTATTACAATATGTGGCAAATAACTTGGAAGATGTACATATAAAAACCATCATCATTAGTATATTTTATTATAATTTATTGTTCACATTTTAGTGTGACATAATGAGTATTAGCACAAAGAAAATTTTAATTTGTGTAAAAGGATGAAGAAATGTATTCCGAATCTTTTCTTCTGGAGTTATGTTGTACAACATGAAGAGAAAAGAGAAACAGAGGGAAGGAGCTGACAGTTATAAACTGTCAGGCTTTGTGTTAAGTGCTTCACATGCATTTTCTTCTTCAAAAACTCAGCATCCCCAGGACAAATATTTTTCTCCACATTTTATAGATGAGGAAGATTAGAGGTCAAGATTATCGAGCTATTAAGGGAAATAGTCAGGATTTGTGACAAGGGCTATTTTACTCCAAAATCTATTCTCTTGCCATTGTCACCATGCTGGGTTTGGTCTTTAAATCTTTCTCCAGTAAATAAGTCCTGTTTATTGAGTCAGTGAGGGAAGCCAGAAACCAAGTGGAAAAAAGAATTCTTTTCAGTCTGCAAATGTCAAGGGTGATAATATGTAGCTGTTTTCTTACCACTGAGCTTAAAATCTTGCAACTCAGGCTTTTGTAGAAATATGAGGAAGAAAAGAAACTTCTCATCGGCACTTCTAATGAATTAGAGAATGATAAAATGTTACTGCACATAGTGACAACATCCCACTTATCTCCTGGAACCCATTTAATGATGGAGAAAGATATGAATCAACTATAAATAGAATAACAGAATGAGCTAATGCTCATCAGTTCTTATAAGATGCAGTGAAATTTAGTATCTAGGGCAAGGGTTGATTTAAGGGTGCCTCTGAATCTGCTTTTCATTGAGCAAATTTTTGGCTAGTATACATCTAAGAAACTATGGTTATTTACTTTTACACTGTGATTTAAATTATATTACATTAGAATCATTTAAAGAAAGATAATCTGATATTTGTCCCAAGAGAGATTAACTTTAAACTACAGTAAAAAATCTAGTTAATCCATTCACATCAGCATGATTTATTAAGTGGCTATTTGTTTTGAACTGTCCTGGATACTATGTACAAAGAGAGCACGATGTACTCAAACTAGTGCACGGCCTCTAGAAACCTTGAGGGATCCTTCTTTTTTTCTTTTTTGAGTTCCCAGGCAATGCAAAAGCTATTTGGGATGAGCTATATCCTGGGCACGAAACAGCCATTTAAATGACTGGCCAGCTTACCTCCTTCATGGAACAAGAACTGAAATAAGGGCAGGGTATTCGTTCTCAATCCTTTTCATAACCAACCTCCATTTAATTCTTTAAATGTCTTCTATATTAATCTCACACATTATTTTTATTCTTTGAATCTGTGCCAGAATATATTATATATTCCCAATATTGAGATACTGAATGCAAAAATTCTCCAACACTTCTTGGAAATAAAAGTCAACACTTTGGGTTTTTGTCAGGGACAGGTGAGCCTCCAAGGTTTATGGTTGATATTCTAGCTGTATTAATTTGATATACACTTTCCTTTTCGATTCAATGTCCAGTTCATATGTTGTTAAAGATGTCCTCATCCCCATGGGCATTTTATACTGTGCCAATTAAAACAATATTTTAAGCTATGTAACATTTGTTTGTTTCTGCTCTCTCAATAATTTGCAATAGCAGCCAATCCCACTTTGGGGCCACCAGTGTGTTACCATGCTTTCCTTTCATATAAAAAGGAAGCTATTCATGGGGTTGTATCATGTAGTTAGAAGATTCCACGGAAAAATTTGCCGAAGTCCAAATCAGCCACACCTCTCAATGCACATATACACTAGTGTCTATAAATGGATGGAAAAAACACTTGGCAAAAAGACTCCAATTCAGCTGGGGGAGGAAGAAGAATAACACAACGGCTATGAATTTTTACTCCCGAGGCCAAGAGGGCCCTTGTGCCTGCACTTCTGTACTCTTCAACCTGCTTTGGGTCAGATTTAAGAAATCCTTACTAGTGCTGGCAGTCATGCCTTGCTTATATGGTTTCTGGAGACTAATGAGGCATCTGATGCTATGAATGTGCTCAGACACGAGGCAATTTTCAGGGACCCCAAAAAGAAAGGAATCATGACTTCTAGGTAATTTCCTTTTCCATCTTTCTTCTTTATCCAGTTTTGGGATATACAGCTTTTGTCAGTTTGTGGTCTGTGCATAAGTATGAGGGACAAGGATGGAACTGTGTTAAGAGGAGAGAAATATTTCTTCTTTTTATGTTCAAACACGGGACTCCAAACATATGAATAGTTAACAGTTTCCAATTTACAGGAAATATTAAACTCCACATGTCATTTTGCTATTTTTCAGAAAGAAAAAACTAAGAAAATGGTTGAAAGATTTACACAGTTGATAGAAATTATTAGATTGGTGCAAAAGTAATTACAGATTTGCATTGTTGAACTTTGCCATTTGATATAGAAATACATTCTTAAATGTGGTTATGTTATACATCATTTTGATGCACATTTCTTGCAGTATTTTTTTTGCTAATGAAGTATTATTTGCTGTCTATTTTATATGTCTTTTAGAGTATGGAGATGATGTTATACAAAAACAAATTGGAGTGATTTTCTTATTGGAGTTCAAAATGGGTCATAAAGCAGCGGAAACAGTCACAACATTAACAATGCATTTGGCCAAGGAACTGCTGATGGACATACAGGCCAGTGGTGGGTCAAGAAATTTTGCAAAGGAGATAAGAGCCTTCAAGATAAGGAGCATAGTGGCCAGCCACTGGAAGTTGACAACGACTAATTGAGAGTGGATCCTCTTACAACTATACAAGAAGTTGCCCAAGAACTCAACGTTAACCATTCTACAGTCGCTTGGCATTTGAAGCAAATTGGAAAGGTGAAAAAGCTCAATAAGTGAGTGTCTCCTGAGATAACCACAAATCAAAAAAATTGTCGTTTTGAAGTGTCATCTTCTCTTAGTCTATGCAACAAAAATGAGCCATTTCTCAATTGGATAGTGATGTGAGATGGAAAGTGGATTGTATACGACAACCAGTGATGACCAGCTTAGAAGCTGGACTGAGAAGAGGCTCCAAAGCATTTTCCAAAGCCAAACTTGTACCAAAAACAGCATCATGGTCACTGTTCAGTGGTTTGCTGACATCCTGATGCTGAATCCTGGCAAAACCATTATATTTGAGAAGTATGCTCAGAAAATGGATGAGATGCACTGAAAACTGCACTGCCTGCAGCCGGCATTGGTCAACAGAAAGGGCTCAATTCTCCCCAACAACCCCCAACTGCACGTCGCACAACCAACACTTCAAAAGTTGAGCAAATTAGGCTACAAAGCTTTGCTTCATCTGCTAGAATGGGCTTCCCAGGTGGCACCAGTGGTAAAGAGTCCACCTGTCAACGCAGGAGATGTGAATTTGATTCCTGAGTCAGGAAGGTCCCCTGGAGTAGGAAATGACAACCTGCTCCAGTATTCTTGCCTGGGAAACCCCACGGACAGAGGAACCTGTGGGCTACAGTCTATAGGGTCACAAAGAGTTGGACACGACTGAGCACACATGTACATGGCTGAAATGCTTTCAACCATGAAATCAGAAATCTCCTATGATGCCTCTTTTAATGTTCCAATTGTACTGAACTATGATCCACGCTTGCTCAGATTTCTGTACCTCTGAACTTTGAAATTAAGTTAAAGTATTATTGTAAGAAGGCGTCTGTGGGATTACTTCTTGATCCTCTCTGTTGAGCTAAGTGCTTCCCTCATGTGCTTACATAGAGTACATACATTTCTCTATTTTTAATGTATTAAAATCATCCATTTATTTTCCCATTTTCCTTATTAGATGGGGGACTCACGAAGACAGGTGGGTTTTGTTTTGTTTCCACCTTTGATATCCCCTACACCTAGTGTAATGCTTGCACATAGTAATTGCATAAGTGTTTGCTGAATAAATGAAAAAGTCAAGATGCTTAACAAAGGCACAACTAGAGGGATTTGATTACCTTTTCCCCTCCATATTTGACTGAACTAAAGTCATTGCCAAGAAGGTACAGTAACCAAGTGGTCAGTTTCTATACTGATGTCTTCTCTTCTAATGATTTTAAGTGAATTACTCTATAGCAACAAGTTGTTTATGTGAAGCAAGCACAACAGCTTCATACAGTAAATGCTATACATAAGAGAGCATACCATTCTAATTAAAAAGTTATAGTTATATGAAGTGTTATGAGGGAAATGTCACATGGAGAAGGAATGGATGAGTAGATCTAGGAATGGAACAAATAGACTTATTAAATGGCCAAGCTTTTGCTTTAGGAGTTCACTGGCATCACTGCATGATCATTTGGGTCCCAGGGTTCAGAATTCATTCTGAATGGCTCTACTGTGCCCTGGCCCAATTAATTCATCTTGCAAATCCATTGCCCAGTAGTGAGTAGTCGAATAGACTCAGATATTCTTCTAATTAAATCACAGTCATGTCGATTGGTGATCACAATAGCCCCACAGTATATTAGCTAAGGTTAAGAACAAAGAACTATTCATAAAATAATACCCTTAAAACTGAGATTTCATTCTGCTTCTGACACTGACTGGCTATATGACCTTGGGGCATTTTCTTAACCTTTCTAGAATCAGTTACCTTTTACAGAACGTGGGGATAATAGTACCTGGCTCACAGAGTTGTTATGAAGAACACATGAGATGATCACTCAAGATGGTGTGGTGCAGAAATAAAGACAGGTTATATAGGCCAAGGGATCAGAATAGAGAGTCTAGAAATAAACCCTTGCATATATGGCTAAGCAATCTGTACAGGATTACACAAAAGGAAATGAAGAGTCTCTTCATAAATAGTGTTGGGAAAACTGGATATCCACATGCTAAGTGTGAATCTGGAAATTTACCATATACCACATTAAAAATAAACTCAAAATGGATGAAAGACTTAAACCATAGGCCTAAAACTGCAACTCCTAGGAGAAAGATAAGGGAAAAGCTTTAGGATGTTAGACTTGGCAGTAATTTTTCAGATACACATCAAAAGCCCAGACAACAAAAGCAAAAATAAACAAAACAGATTACATCAAACTTAAAAATTCTGCACATCAAAGGAAACAATCAACAGAGTGAAAAGGCAACCTACAGAATGGGAGAAAATATTTGCAAATCCCACATCTGAAAAAAGGCTAATATCCAGAATATATAAGGAACTTCTGTAACTCAGCAACAAAAAACAGATAATTTGACTAAACAGTGGGCAAAGAACTTGAAAAGACAATTCTCCAAAGAAGATATACGGATGGCCAACAGTCATTCATAAGAGAAACATAAATCAAAACCACTATATCACCTCACATCCATTAGCATGATCACTATCAAAAGAACAAAATATAACAAACATAGAATTGCTATATGATTAAGCAATGCTGTATTGACTATGTCAAAGACTTTGTGTGGATCACAACAAACTGTGAAAAATTCTTCAAGAGATGGGAATACCAGACCATCTGACCTGCCTCCTGAGAAATCTGTATGCAGGTCAAGAAGCAAGTCAGAACTGGACATGGAACAACAGACTGGTTCCAAATTGGGAAAGACGTACATCAAGGCTGTATATTGTCACCCTGCTTATTTAATTTCGATGCAGAGTACATCATGTGAAATGCTGGGCTGGATAAAGCACAAGCTGGAATCAAGACTGCCAGGAGAAATATCAATAACTTCAGATATGCAGATGATACCACCTTTATGGCAGAAAGTGAAGAGGAACCAAAGAGCCTCTTGATGAAAGTGAAAGAGGAGAGTGAAAAATTTGGCTTAAAACTCAGCATTCAGAAAACTAAGATCATGGCATCTGGTCCCATCACTTCATGGCAAATAGCTAGGGAAACAATGGAAACAGTGACGGACTTTATTTTCTTGGGCTCCAAAAATCATTGCAGATGGTGACTGCAGCCATGAAATTAAAAGACACTTAGAAGAAAAGTTATTACTGATCTAGACAGCATATTAAAAAGCAGAGGCATTACTTTGCCAACAAAGGTCCATCTAGTCAAATCTATGGTTTTTCCAGTAGTCTTGTATGGATGTGAGAGTTGGACTATAAAGAAAGCTGAGTGCTGAAGAATTCATGCTTTTGAACTATGGTGTTGAAGACTCTTGAGAGTCCCTTGGACAGCAAGGAGATCCAACCAGTTCATCCTAAAGGAAATCAGTCCTGAATATTCATTGAAGGACTGATGTTGAAGCTGAAACTCCAATACTTTGGCCACCTGATGTGAAGAACTGACTCATTGGAAAAGACCCTGATGCTGGGAAAGACTCAAGGCAGAAAGAGAAGGGGACGACAGAGGATGAGATGGTTGAATGGCATCACCGACTCAACGGACATGAGTTTGAGTAAACTCTGGGAGTTGGTGATGGACAGGGAGGCCTGGCATGCTGCAGTCCATGGAGTCACAAAGAGTCGGACACAACTGAGTGACTGAACTGACTTACTGAACTGACAAGCAATGCCACTTCTGGGTATATAGTCAAGAAATTCTGTCCCATGCTACAACATTAATGGACCTGGAGAACATTATGCTAAGCAAAATCATCACACATACACATACTGTATTAATCCACTTATATTATCTGCTGCAAAATAATGTGAACATACTTAACACTACAGAACACTTAAAAATGGTTAAGATGGTAAATATAATGTATGTATTTTGTGGATTACTTTTATTTATTTATTTTTGCCACACACACAAAAAGAAAAAATCTGAATGTCAAGGGTCTCTGTAATTATATTCCCTTCCTACTATAATTATAAACGTACTACATAAATACAACAAACACTGTTAACAGGTATGTAGTTTTAAAGTCTTTGTTTTTTAAGGAATATAAAGATACAGACACTCCATACACCCATATACACTTTTCAACAGAGTTCTCATAATTGCCTTATTTCTTAATATTCAATAGAATATCATGGTTATCTTTTCATACTAGTACATGGAAAAATCTACTTCATTCTTTTAAACAACTGCATAGTATCTCATATACAAATTAACCATATTTGGCAAACGTAGTACCACAGGTCTCAGAGGCTTTATAGTCCAAAAGAATGAGACCTTTAATTGTAAAAACTTTAATAATTAACAATATTCATTACCTAAAAGTAGAGCACTAGGGTGTGGGGAATGCATTATAATGAGTGACAAGAGTTCCTTTCCTCAAGCAAACAATACTCTATTATGGAAGCAAAGATACAAACATGACTAGACAAGGTATAAAGACACATATATAAATAACTACATGAATTTTATACTCTCAGTTGGGAGGGAAAAAAAGTGGTTTCTTTCTACATTTATTCCTTTGTTTGCTTTTCCTACTGTTCCTTAACCCTTGCAGTTAGTCTTTAATATATATAAATCTTCTTTATCTACCTATCTACCTATATTTAACTTTGCATATCTATTCTTTCTTTCTTTTCTTTCTTTCCTTTCCTCTCAACATATTTGTTAATTTTATTTTCATTGCTTTATTCCCCAATTGGCACTTTGCTTTAGTTTTTTTTTTTTTTCCAGTTTGTGCTTTAGTTAGTTTTGTTCTTAACTGATAAACATAATTTTTGATTTCCTTTGTTCACCAGAGCAATCTTTTGTACTTCATTTTTGTCATCAAAAATCTCCCAAAAAACAAAAGCCCGGGACCAGATAGCTTCACAGAATTCTATCAAACATTTAGAGGAGAGCTAATGCCTATCTTTCTAAAACTCTTTCAAAAATTGGCAGAGGAAGGAACACTTCCAAACTCATTCTACAAGGCCACCATCACCCTGATACCAAAACCAGACAAAGACAACATACACAAAAAAACTACAGGCCAATATCACTGATGAACATAGATGCAAAAATCCTCTAGAAAATTTTAGCAAACAGAATTCAGCAACACATCAAAAAGCTCATACACCATGATCAAGTTGGGTTTATTTCTGGGATACAAAGATTCTTCAATATATGCAAATCAATCAAGGTGACACAATATTAACAAATTGAAGATAAAACCATATGACAATCTCAATAGATGCAGAAAAAGCCTCTGACAAAATTCAGCACCCATTTATGATCAAAACGCTTCAAAAAATGTGCATAGAAGGAACCTACCTCAACACAATAAAGGCCGTATATGATAAGCCAACAGCAAACATTATTCTCAATGGTGAGAAACTGAAAGCATTCTCCCTAAGATCAGGAACAAGACAAGGGTCTCCACTTTTACCACTATTATTCAACATAGTTCTGGAAGTCCTAGCTACAGCAATCGCAGAAGGAAAAGAAATAAAAGGAATCCAGATTGGAAAAGAAGTAAAGCACTCACTGTTTGCAGATGACATGATACTGAACATAGAAAACTCTAAAGATAGTATCAGAAAATTACTAGAGCTAATCAGTGAATTTAGAAAAGTTTCAGGATACAAAATCAATACACAGAAATCACTTGCATTTCTATATACTAACAATGAAAAATCAGAAAGAGCAATTAAGGAATCAATCTCATTCACCATTACAACAAAAAGAATAAAATATCTAGGAATAAACTTACCTAAGGAGGCAAAAGAACTGTACACAGAAAATTATAAGACATTAATGAAAGAAATCAAAGATGCCATAAACAGATGGAGAGATATTCCATGTTCTTGGGTAGGAAGAATCAATATTGTGAAAATGACTATACTACCAAATGCAGTCTACAAATTCAATGCGATCCCTATCAAATTACCAATGGCATTTTTCACAGAATTAGAACAAAAAATTTCACAATTCATATGGCAACACAAAAGACCAAGCCAAAGCAGTCTTGAGAAAGAAGAATGGAGCTGGAGAAATCAACCTTTGGGATTTCAGATTATACTACAAAGCTACAGTCATCAAGACAGTATGGTACTGGTAAAAAATCAGAAATATAGACCAATGGAACAAGATAGAAAGCACAGAAATACACCCATGTGGCTATGGGTACCTTATTTTTAACAAAGGAGGCAAGAATATACAATGGAGCAAAGACAGCCCCTTCAGTAAATGGTGCTTGGAAAACTGGACAGCTATGTGTAAAAGAATGAAATTAGAACACTTCCTAACACCATACACAAAGATACACTCAAAATGGATTAAAAACCTAAATGTAAGACCAGAAAACATAGGCAGAACACTCGATAACATAAATCAAAGCAAGATCCTCTATGACCCACCTCCTAGAGTAATGGAAATAAAAACAAAAGTAAACAGTGTGATCTGATTAAACTTAAAAGCTTTTGCACAGCAAAAGAAACTATAAGCAAGGTGAAAAGACAACCCTCAGAATGGGAGAAAATAATAGCAAATGATACAACTGACAAAGGGTTAATTTCCAAAATATACAAGCAGCTCATACAACTCAATACCAGAAAAACAAGCAACCCAATCAAAAAGTGGGAAAAAGACCTAAACAGACATTTCCAAAGAAGTCATACAGATGGTTAACAAACACATGAAAAGATGCTCAACGTTGCTCATTACTAGAGAAATGCAAATCAAAACCTCAATGAGATATCATCTCACACCAGTCAGAATGGCCATCATCAAATAAATGATGGAGGGGGTGTGGAGAAATGGGAATGCTCTTGCACTTTGGTGGGAATGTAAACTGATACAGCCACTATGAAAGACGATATGGAGATTCCTTAAAAAACGAGGAATAAAACAACCATATGACCCAGCAATCCCACTCCTAGGCATATATCCTGAGGAAATAAAAATTGAAAATGACACATGTATCCCATTGTTCACTCCAGCACTGTTTACAATAGCTAGAACATGGAAGCAACCTAGATGTCCATCAACAGATGAATGGATAAAGAAGTTATGGTGCATATACACAATGGAATATTACTTAGCCATAAAAAGGAACACATTTGAGTCAGTTCTGATGAGATAGATGAACCTAGAATCTATTATGCAGAGTGAAGTGAGTCAGAAAGAGAAAGATAAATATCATAATCTAACGTATATATATGGAATCTAGAAAAATGGTTCTGAAGAATTTATTTACATGGCAGCAATGGTGAAACAGACATAAAGAATAGACTTATGGACATGGGGAGGGGAAGGAGAGGGTGAGATGTATGGAGGAGTAACATGGAAACTTACATTACCATATATAAAATAGATAGCCACTGGGAATTTTCTGTATGGCTCAGGAAACTCAAACAAGGGCTCTGTATCAACCTAGAGGGGTGGCATGGGGAGGGAGATGGGAGGGAGGTTCAAAGGGAGGGGATATATGTATAGCTATGGCTGATTCATGTTGATGTTTGACAGAAAACAATACATTTCTGTAAAGCAATTATCCTTCAATTAAAAAAAATGTAAAAAAAAAGTGGTTTCAAGGGAATGCACTTTTGGAATATTCAAGGGTTGGAAGGATTAAGGAATTTGGAGATAGGTTAGAAAAGAGGAAGAGAGTATTTCACAGAGTAGAAACAGGTAGAGCAGATATACAAAATTATAGTATGTAATAATAGCTAACAGTTCCTCAGTGTGTATGTACTAAGTACTTGGCAGTAGGTACTATCTATGTACTAAGCTACATTCTAACATATAAATCCCCTTTCAGCTTCATAAGTGAGGAATAAACATTTTAATTCCATTTTACTAATGAGGTAACTCAGGATCAGAAAAGTTAAGTATTAACATTGTGAGTTGCTTGACTAAGGAAATAATAACAATGCAACATGGATGGACCTTGAGGGCATTACGGTAAGTGGAATAAGTCAGACAGAGAAAGACAAATATTTGTATGATCTCACTTACACACAGACTCTAAAAATAAATAGTGGAATCTAAAAATAAATAAAAATCCCATACTCACAGAAAAAGAGTTTAAATTTGTGGTTACCAGAGTGGGAGGTGGAAAAATTGGATAGAGGTAGTCAAAAGGTACAAACTTCCAGTTACAAGATAAATATGTACTGGAGATGTAAAGTAATGTATGACACAATGACTGCAGTTAACATTGCTATATGAAAGCAGTGAAAGTTGAAAGTAGATCCTAAGATTTCTCATCACAGTGAAAAAATATTTCCCTCACTTTTTTTTATATCAATGAGATGACAGATGTTAGCTAACATTGTAATCATTTCACAACGTATGTAAGTCATTATGCTCTACATCTTAAACATATATAGTGCTGTTGTCAATTTTATCTCAATAAAACTGTAAAAGAAATAACATAGGCGAGAGAAACTGAAATTGGACTAAAGAAGACTTTGAAGATCATGCCTGAACATTTAGATTCTATTTGGTAGGTAATTTATAATTTAGAGCCACTAAAGAATTATGAAGATGGAAGACATGACTAAAATAATGTTTTAAGAAGGTAAGTCTGGGGGCTAGCAATACTCATATCAGACAAATTAGACATTAGCTATAACAAAAGACAAAGAAGGGCACTATATAATGATAAAGGAGAGATCAGGACAGGAAGATAATATTACACTTGTTAACATATAAACACAGGAGCACCTAAATATATGAAGTAAATAGTAACAGACATAAAGGGAGAAGTTGATAATAATACAGTAATAGTTGGAGACTTTAATACTCCTCTGATATCAATCACAGATCATACAGACAGAAAATAAGGCAAGTGGTCTTAAAGGACACAATAGACCTGTTGGACTTAATTGATGTCTACAGGACATGACATTCAAAAACACATTCTTTTCATGTGCACATGGAATGTTCTTCAGGGTAGGTCATATACTAGATAACAAAAGTCTCAACAAACATAAGAGGATAGAAATTATACGAAGTATTTTTTTCCAACTACATCAGTATGAACTAGATATCAACTACAGAAAGAAAAACAGGAAAAGAATAAACATGTAGAGACTAAACAATGCCCTACTAAAATCTAGTGGATCAACAATGAAATCAAAGAGAGAATCAGAAAATATTTTGAGACAAATGAAACTGAAAACATAACTTTCCAAAATTTATGGGATGCAGGAAAAGCATATTTAAGAGGGAATTTCATAGTGATAAAAGCTTTCCTCAAGAAACAAGAAAAATCTCCAACAATCTAATTTATCCAGCTAAAAGCTGATCTTTTTAACAGCTGATCTTTTGGCAGAAACTCTGCAGGCCAGAAGGGAATGGCAGGATATATTTAAAGTACTGAAAGGGAAAAATGTACAACCAACATTACTCTACTCGGCAAGGATCTCATTCAAAATTGATGGAGAAATCAAAAGATTTACAGACAAGCAAAAGTTAAGAGAATTCAGTAACATCAAACCACCTTTACAACAAGTGTTAAAGGGACTTATATAGTCAGGAAATACAAGAGAAGAAAAAGATCTACAATAACAAACCATAAACAATTAAGAAAATGGTAACAGGAACACACATATCAAAATTACTTTAAATATAAATGGATTAAATGCTCCAACCAGAAGAAACAGAATGGCTGAATGGATATAAAAACAAGACCCATATATTTGCTGCCTACAAGAAACCCGACACATATAGACTGAAAGTGAGAGGATGGAAAAATTGGAAGCAAAAGGCAAAGGAGAAAAGGAAAGACGTACCCATTTGAATGCAGAGTTCCAAAGAATAGCAAGGAGAGATAAGAAAGCCTTTCTCAGGGATCAATGCAAAGAAACAGAGGAAAACAACAGAATGGGAAAGACTAGAGATCTCTTCAAGAAAATTAGAGATACCAAGGGAACATTTCATGCAAAGATGGGCTCAATAAAGGACAGAAACGATATGGACCTAACAGAAGCCGAAGATATTAAGAAGAGGTGGCAAAAATACACAGAAGAACTGTACAAAAAAGATCTTCATGACGCAGATAACCATGATGGTGTGATCACTCACCTAGAGCCAGACAACCTGGAATGCGAAGTCAAGTGGGCCTTAGGAAGCATCACTATGAACAAAGCTAGTGGAGGTGATGGAATTCCAGTTGAGCTCTTTCAAAACCTGAAAGATGATACTGTGAAAGTGTTGCACTCAATATGTCAGCAAATTTGGAAAACTCAGCAGTGGCCACGGGACTGGAAAATGTCAGTTTTGATTCCAATCCCAAAGAAAGGCAATGTCAAAGAACATTCAAACTACCGACAACTGTACTCATTTCACATGCTAACAAAGTAATGCTCAAAATTCTCTAAGCTAGGCTTAAACAGTAGGTGAACCAAGAGTTTCCAGATGTTCAAGGTGGATTTAGAAAGGCAGAGGAACCAGAAATCAAATTGCCAACATCTGTTGAATCATAGAAAAAAAGCAAGAGAATTCCAGAAAAACATCTACTTCTGCTTCATTGACTATGCCAAAGCCTTTGACTGTGTGGATCACAACAAACTGCAGAAAATTCAAGAGATGGGAATACCAGACCACCTGACCTGCCTCCTGAGAAATCTGTAAGCAGGCCAAGAAGCAACACTTAGAACTGGACATGGAACTATGGACTGGTTTCAAATTGGGAAAGGAGTACATCAAGGCTGTATACTGTCACCCTGTTTATTTAACTTCTATGCAGAGTACATCATGAGAAATGCCAGGCTGGATGAAGCACAAGCTGGAACCAAGATTGCTGGGATAAATATCAATAACCTCAGATATGCAGATGACACCACCCTTATGGCAGAAAGTGAAGAGGAACTAAAGAGCCTCTTGATGAAAGTGAAAGAGGAGAGTGAAAAAGTTGGCTTAAAACTCAGCATTCAAAAAACATAAGATCATGGAATCCAGTCCCATCACTTCATGGCAAATAGATGGGGAAACAATGGAAACAGTGACAGACTTTATGTTTTTGGGCTCCAAAATCACTGCAGATGGTGACTGCAGTTATGAAATTAAAAGACGCTTGCTCCTTGGAAGAAAAGCTATAACCAACCTATACAGCATAATGAAAAGCAGAGACATTACTTTGCCAACAAATGTCCGTCTAGTCAAAGCTATGGTTTTTCCAATAGTCATGTATGTACGTGAGAGTTGGACTATAAAGAAGGCTAAGCACAGAAGAATTGATACTCTTGAACTGTGGTGTTGGAGAAGACTCTTGAGAGTCCTTTGGACAGCAAGGAGATCAAACCAGTCAATCCTAAAGGAAATCAATCCTGAGATTCATTGAAAGTACTGATGCTGAAGATGAAAGCTCCAATACTTTGGCTACCTGATATGAAAAGCTGACTCATTAGAAAAGACCCTGATGCTCAAAAAGACTGAAGGCAGGAGAAGAGGATGACAGAGGATGAGATGGTTGGATGGCATCACCGACTTGATGGACATGAGTTTGAGCAAGCTCTGGGAGATGGTGAAGGACAGGGAAGCCTCGCGTGCTGCAGTCCACGGGGTTGCAAAGAGTCAGACATGACTGAGTGACTGAACAACAACAATCACTAGAAGTGAAATTGAATCTGTATACAAAAGTCTAGAGCCAGACAGTTTCATAGGGGAATTCTATCAAACATATAAGGAAGAACTAACACCTGTCCTTCTCACACTATTCCTAAAAATTCAAAGAGAAAGAAATCATTCTATGAGGCCACTACTATCCTGATACCAAAACTAAGGACACTACAAAAAAGAAAATTACTGGCCAATATCTTTGATAAGTATAGATGAAAAAATCCTATATAAAATATTGGCAACAATACATAAAAAGGATCATATGCTATGATCAAGTTGGATTCATTCCTGGGTCACAAGAATGGTTCAACATATGTAAATCAATGTGATACACCACATTAACAAAAGGAAAGAAAAAATTACTTGGTCACCTCAATAGACAGAAAAAGTATTTGACAATATTCAACATTCAGTAATGATAAAAATTCTCAGCAAAGTGGGTACAGAGGGAACACATCTCAGCATAAGAAAGGTCATTTATGACAAACCCACATTGAAAATAACAGTGAAAATCTGAAAGCCTTCCATATATATTCAGGAACAAAACAACAATGCCCACTTTTGTTGCTTCTATATAACAGTATTGGAAGTCCTAGCCACAGTAATAAGGCAAGAAAAAGAAATAAAAGGTATCCAAATTGGAAGGGAAGAGATACAACTGTCACTATTTGCAGATGATATAATACTCTCTATATATAGAGAACCTTAAACTCTCTAGAACTAATAAATGAATTCAGCAAGGTTGTGGGGCACAAGATTAATATACAGAAATCTGGTGTATTTCTATATACTAATAATGAAAAGTCAGAATAAAATAATTTTAAAAATAAACCTACACAAAATGGTCAATTAATCTATATCAAAGGAGGCAAGAATATAAAATGGAGAAAAGATAGTCTCTTCAACAAGTGGTACTGGGAAAACTAGAAAGCCAAATGTAAAACAATGAGAACATTCTCTCACAGCATATAAAAAAATAACCTCAAAATTGTTTGAAGACCTAAATATAAGATCTGAAACCATAAAACTCCTAGAAGAGAACTCAAGTAGAACTCTTTTTAACATAAATCACAGCAATAGTTTCTGGGATCAGTCTCCCAAGGCAAAACAAATACAAGCAAAAATAAACAAATAGGACCTAATTAAAATTAACAGCTTTTGCACAGCAAAGGAAAACCATCAACAAAATGAAAAGACAATCTACAGAATGGGAGAAAATATTTACAAACAATGTGATCAACAAGGGGTTAATGTCCAAAATAGACAAACAATTCATACAATAATATCAAAAAACTAAACAATCAAAATATAGGCAGAAGATCTGGACATTTTCCCAAAGACACACAGATGGCTAACAGGCATAAGAGAAAGTGCTTAAAATCATCAATTATTGGAGAAATGCAAAGCAGTGAAGTCTACAAATAGAGTCAACAAATAAATGTTGGAAAGGATGTGGTGAAAAGGAAACCCTCATATACTGCTGTGATGATTTAGTTGCTAAGTCGTGTCTAGCTCTTGGTACCCCATGGACTGCAACCTGTCAGGCTCCTCTGTCCATGGGATTCTCCAGGCAAGAATACTGGAGTGGGTTGCCATTTCCTTCTCCAGGGGATCTTACCAATCCAGGGATCAAACCCAGGTCTCCTGCATTGCAGGCAGATTCTTTGCTGACTGAGCTCTGAGGAAAGCTCATCCTGTTGGGGGGAATGTAAATTGGTGCAGCCACCTTGGAAAACAGCATGCAGATTCCTTAAAAAAACAAAAGTGGAACCACTGTATGATCCAACAATTCCATTCCTGGGTATGTATCTGGAAAAAACAAAAACACTAATTGGAAAAGATGCTTGCATCCTAATGCTCATAGCAGCACCATGTGTACAGCCATGATATGGAAGCAAGCCCCATGCCCATCAACAGGTGACTAGATTACAAACATGTGGTACTATATGCAATGGAATATTACTCAGCCATTAAAAGAATGAAATACTGCCACTGCAGCAATGTGAATAGACCTAGAGAATATTATGTTCAGTGAAATAAATTGGATAAAGATAGATATTTTATGATATCATTTATATATAGAATTAAAAAAATAATACAAATGGATTATATGCAAAACAGAAACAGACTCTCAGACACAGAAAACAAACAAGTATACATCAATTCAAAAAAAGAAGATAAGTCTGGTAGTGCAGTAGATGGATTAACTACAGGAAGGAAGGAAACAGATTAACTAGAGTACAATGATTAAAACTGTCCCAGGTTTGCAAAGGACAGTCTGAGTTTGTAACAGTTGTCTTAGTTTAAGTATTACAAGAGCCTTCTTCACTCTCCGAAATGTCCCTTTCGGTTATGGGGATAGGGGAGAGGGGAGGGACAAATTAAGATGATGGTATTATCTGATACAAACTACTACACATAAAAAGATAAGCAACAAGGATATGTTGTATAGTACAGGAGTTATACCCATTATTTTGTAATAACCTATAATACAGCATAATCTGCAAAAAAAAAAAAATCAAATCACTATGGTATATACCTGAAACTAACACAATATTGTAAGTCAACTATACATCAATTAAAAAAAAAAAAGAACATAAATCTGGTAGTGCTGTAAACTAATGGATTAGTTACACGAAGGAAGGAAATAAATTAGATTAACAGTGATCATATACCTAGGTTTGCAAGGGACAGTCTGTGTAACAGTTGTCCTACTGTATGTATTAAGAGCCTTCTTCACTCTCCATAATGTCCCTTTTACATTCAAATGTGTCCTGGTTTGGAAGAGAAATAACCATGTGACCAAATACGAAGGGAAATGAGAACCTGAGTAATATAGGATAGCAGCAGGGTGAATAGAAAGGAGGATGGATGTGAGAGAAATCTTGGCATGGTAGAACAATATGTACTTTTTTGATACAAGTGGCTAGACAAAAAAAAAAAAAACCCTCAATAATGGGTTAAAAAAGAAAGTAAAGAAAAAGGAAAAAGATTTAGGAGAGAAAATGATGACTTTAGTTTGGAATCTGATGTACTGGCAGGATATGCTGAGCTGTGTGGCAGATTATGGGAAATGTGAGGCTGGAGATATAGCTGCACATATGGAAATGATAACTGAAATCATAAAGTGAATGACACTGCCAAGGAATAGAGAGTAATCAAAGGTGGCAAAGAGGCCTGGAGGATGTCAAGGAGTACCTATTTACAACTCTCATCTTGTAAATACTAAATGAGGTTAACAGTTCTATAATTCTTGATCATCTTGAACTCAGTCAAAATTACCAACTGCAGACGCAGAATGCTGAGTTTGAAAGTAGCTGATCAGGAAACCAGAGGGAAACTTCACAAACTGTTTCCTGCTTGTTATCATTTCATTTAAAAAGTTTTATCAACTTTTTCCTTTTGACTATATATTTTGGCTGTGCTATGTGGCTTGTGGGATCTTAGTTCCCCAACCAGGGATTGAACCCAGGCCCCCTCCAATCGAAGTGCAGAGTCTTAACCACTGGACCACCAGGGAAATCCCTAACATTTTTCTTTTGAATGTGAACTTCTGAGTGTTATGTTATCAATGTACTTCCAGCTCAGGACTAGAGTGATTGATACAAGATAAACACAGCAGTGACACTGGCCACTGAAGTATCCACATTCTGTCACTCATTTTCTCAGCATATGTGTATGAATAATGTTATCTTTTCCTACCTAACTTGCTGTAGATTGCCAAGCTGAGGTCTCTCCCACCATTATCAGTGAATACATCAAGACTAAAGAACAAAATTAAGCTCTGTATTATTAGTGCGTTCAGAACTATATGGTATATTGACAAATTGCTTAGTGTTCATATATGAAAGCCCAGGATTTACTGTTTCACTTCCAGGGAGATATAAATTTTACCTAGGAAAGACCATGTACACTTTAAAATTACTATATGGAGTTGATAAACATATATATAAGGGCATTTGAATTTAATTTTAAGGTTGCTTTGACAAATGAGGAAAGAAATTGCATTTAGAACTTTTACATTTTGTAAGGCAGATTCATATTTTTTTGTTCTTAAAACAAAGCCATATGAAAATATTTTAAGTAAAAAATTTTATTTAACTGTCCAGAAAGTTGAAATTAAACCACAGGAGTACTGGCCTGCTTTTTAAGCTTGTCTCCTTTAAAAGAAACTTCAATGTTTCAGTATCAAGAATATACATAATCTATAAGTCTAACTGAAAACAGTGGCATTGCAATTATTTAACTATCTTTTCCTTCATTTAAAAAATTCATTCTTTGGAGGAAAAACAGTTTTAAAGTAGGCCACATATCTCTTCATATATCTAAAAAAAAATGGTACATTGCACTGGAATCATATTAACTTTATGGAGGAGAAAACAGAGCAGGATAATTAATATTTTCAAGCAATTTCAGTACATTTCAAACCTTAGACTACTGTCAAAATGACAAAGTGCAGCAACTCTACTATGATTCTCTGAATAGACAATGTGTTTGCAATACCTGCTTGGAAGAGAATCATGTGTTTCCAGTTAAAAATTCAGATTCTTTGCCAATACTGTGAAATGAATTCAAGCAGTATGGGAATCTGCAACATGCAGTTTGTTACTCATCAATGCAACCAATTTTTCCAGGTTGGAACTGGGCCTCTTAGTGTAAAACTGTTAATTTTTAATACAACCACCATGGGAAGCTTGTTCCTGATGGTAAAGCACATTCAGTAATAAGTTGTAAACAGTCACTAAATGACTGGCTAGAATTTCTCTGGACAATACCCTGTTTGACATTATTAATGGATTTATCTTTGCTTTTTTGAAAATGAACTGCAATATTCATGTCATTAGAAAAATTCTGCAAACCATTTTTGGTAAGTAATATGTTTAGTAAACAATCTATGCAGATGCTGAACATCCTAGGATGATCATATGCTAAATAACTATTACAATGATATGTTCAGAGGATAAGGCAAAATAAACTTATTTTCTATGTTGCCTGAATTTCTAAGCTCACGTTTTAAAGTTGAGATCTTGAACAGGTTATTATCACTTCAAGTGTTTTCCTCAATTTTAGGGTCCTATTAACCTCAGTTTGCCTCATCAACATATGGGCAAGTAAATCAACCAAGAAAACCAAAGTGGTCAAATGTGTCCAAAGAATTCTTTTGTAAACCAAAATATCCAATTTAAGGCAACAATTTTTAAATGTAAGGAAATGAAAAGAAGACATAAAGATATCTTTGTATTTTCTCTGAGGTCATCCACTAAATATTTTAGCTTCTATAAAGTTCTATAGTTATTGTGGGTTTTACATAAAAATATTTGGGAAAGAGAAAGCAGTCATTTCGAGAGATCTTTCTTGTTTCATAAAATCACTTTAAATACAGATATATCTCAACAGTGAACTCAAGAACTATGTAAAAGCATTTTCTCAGTCACTCAGTAGACTCCTGAAGTTCTTTCCCTTGAAGTTCGTGACACCCATTTATATTACACCTGAGCTATTTTCACATTCAAAAAATAATTTTCATGAGATTTTAATACTTTATACTATCTTCTCATACAGAGAATATATACTGCAATGCTTAATCATTAAAAAAAAGAATTTTAAGGGAAAATCACTTTTTCAATATGAACATTCTTAGTATTAGCAAAGCTATTACTGTCAAGTAGATTTTTATGAGTAGTACTGACTAAAAAACATAAGCTATCCAAGGTAATACCAGACCATCTGACCTGCCTATTGAGAAACCTGTATGCAGGTTAGGAAGCAACAGTTAGAACTGGACATGGAGCAACAGACTGGTTCCAAATAGGAAAAGGAGTATGTCAAGGCTGTATAATGTCACCCTGCTTATTTAACTTACACGCAGAGTATATCATGAGAAACACTGGGCTGGAGGAAGCACAAGCTGGAATCAAGATTGCCGGGAGAAATATCAATAACCTCAGATGTGCAGATGACAGCACCCTTATGGAAGAAAGTGAAGAGGAACTAAAAAGTCTCTTGATGAAGGTGAAAGAGGAGAGTGAAAAAGTTGGCTTAAAGCTCAACATTCAGAAAACTAAGATCATGGCATCTGGTCCCATCACTTCATGGGAAATAGATGGGGAACCAGTGGAAACAGTGTCAGATTTTATTTTCTTGGGCTCCAAAATCACTGCAGATGGTGATTGCAGCCATGAAATTAAAAGACGCTTACTCCTTGGAAGGAAAGTTATGACCAACCTAGATAGCATATTAAAAGGCAGAGACATTACTTTGCCAACAAAGGTCCGTCTAGTCAAGGCTATGGTTTTTCCAGTAGTCATGTATGGATGTGAGAGTTGGACTGTGAAGATAGCTGAGCTATGAAGAATTGATGCTTTTGGACTGTGGTGTTGGAGAAGACTCTTGAGAGTCCCTTGGACTGCAAGGAGATCCAACCAGTCCATCCTAAAGGAGATCAGTCCTGGGTGTTCATTGGAAGGATTGATGTTGAAGCTGAAACTCCAATACTTTGGCCACCTCATGCGAAGAGTTGACTCATAGGAAAAGACCCTGATGCTAGGAAGGATTGGGGGCAGGAAGAGAAGGGGATGACAGAGGATGAGATGGCTGGATGGCATCACCGACTAGATGGACATGGGTTTGGGTAAACTCCAGGAGATGGTGATAGACAGGGAGGTCTGGTGTGCTGCGATTCACGGGGTCGCAAAGAGCTGGACACACTGAGTGACTGAACTGAACTGATCCAAGGTAAACAGAGGAAATATGGGGAAGAATTAATTAGGGGTTTGGTAGTTTGTGAACCCCCACATTCTTACCAAATTTGGTCAAGTTTCATTCAAAAATTTCCTATATTAAAGAAAAAGTACACATCTAAATTTAGATTTTACTTCCACTTCTGGCCAAGATGACACAGTGAATCAGATATGCCTCTGCATATGTGAAACAGATCGCCAGTCTAGGTTCGATGCATGAGACAGCGTGCTTGGGGCTGGTGCACTGGGATGACCCTGAGGGGTGGGATGGGAAGGGAGGTGGGAGGGAGGGTCAGGATGAGGAACACATGTACACCCATGGCTGATTCATGTCAATGTATGGCAAAAACCACCACAATATTGTAAAGTAATTAGCCTCCAACTAAAATAAATTAAAAAAATAAAAATAAAAAAATGGTTTTCAAGATATAAATATTAGACAATAGGCAATGATTTCTGAGAGATGGGAAAAGAAGAGACCCTCATGACTTTTCCAAGCTTACTGCCTGTAGTTTCTAGTTACAGGGTAAGGAAGAGGAAACCCAGAAGGATTTGGAGTCTAGGGAAGCCCAGGCAGCTAGAATTTGCAAGGCAAAGTGCGAGAGGTGAGAACCACACACCACACCAAGGGTCCCTTCTTAGGTCTTCAACTGAATACTAATGAGCAGCCCATGCATGTTAGGAAACTACCTAAGGCTGGAGAAAAAAAAACACACACTTGACAGTTTTAGAGAGAATTAATACTTGAAGCTCACATAGGCTACAACAGTTCCTGTTTTCACCTATCAGACAGGAAAATCTCATAAATTCATGGGGCATCTGGCACAATACTCAGAAAGGTTTTGCCTCACTTGTGGAAAATTAGACCTGGACTAAATCTTCCCAAGTAACTTAACTGCATACAAAACAAAGCTTAGGAATATTTAGAGAAATACAAAAATATCAGCAGTCAACAAATTAAAAATATCTATCATCCAACCAAAAATTAAGGGAAAAAAAGCAGGAAAATACAACCCATAAGGAGGAGAATATTCAGTCAATCAAAACTAGCAAAGATTATGACTAGTAAGTGAATGGAAAAAAGGGAAATCATATGAAATATTCAACCTCCCCAAAAGGGAGTAAAAATTAAAAACGGACACAAAGAAATAGAAATAGAAAACAGTAAGACATTAGACTTTAACCCACTCTTGTGAATCCTATTATTATATGTAAATGGTTTAAGCACTCCAGTGAAAAGGTAGAGAGATAAGATTGTATATAAAAGCAAGACCAACTATATGCTGCCTAAAAGAAACCCTTTAAACAAAGACACAAATAGGTTAAGTGGAAAGGAGGAAAAGATATGCCAAAAGGATACACAATGACTGAAAAACATTACTGATCAACATGACCTAACAAACACGTAAAGAACAAACAGCAGAAATGTACATGGGACATTCACCAAGATGAACTATACTCTAGGCCATAAAACAAGTCTCAATAATGTAAAAAGAATCTGAGTCATAGAAAGTATGTTCTCTGACCACAATAGAATTAAGAGTCAATTCACATGGTCAAAGGGCAATTATAAAGTATTTTGATCTGAATTAAAAAGGAAAACTTATGGGATATATCATATCAAAACATGAAACTGAAGAGTGAAAGTCACTCAGTTGTGTTGGAGTCTTTGTGACCCCACAGACTATACAAACCACGGAATTTTCCAGATCAGAATACTGGAGTGGGTAGTCTTTCCCTTCTCCAGGGGATTTTCTCAACCCAGGGATCGAACCCAGGTCTCCTGCATTGTAGGTGGATTCTTTACCAGCTGAACCATAAGGGAAAAAATATGAGATGAGATGTAGCTAAAACAGTAATTAGAGGGAAATTTATAGTACTCAATGACTAGATTCAAAAAATATCAAATCTGGGAGTTCCCTTGTGGCCTAGTGGTTAGGACTCCAGGTTTCCAATGCAGTGGCCATGGTTCAATCCTTGGTCAGGGAACTGAGATCCTGCAAAACGTGTGGTGCAGTCAAAAAAAAAAAAGTATCAAATAAATAACCTCAGTTGCCATGTTAAGAAACTAACAGATAGCAAATTAAACCTGAAGTAAGGAGAAGAAAAAAATTATAAAGATCAGAGTAAAAAAATCAATGAAACAGAAAACAGAATTACACAGAAAAAAATCAAAGAAATAAAAAGCTGTTTCTCTCAGACAATCAAGTTGGTAAGTCTCTAGCAAGACTTATCAGGAAAAAGGGAAGACACAAACTGTTAACATTAGGAATGAGAGCTAACACTGCTTCATATTCTGCAGTAGTATACTAAAAGGATAATATAGGAAACTATGAAAAACTTTATGCTAATACACTGAAAACACGGTATGTACAAATTCCTGAAAGCATACAAACAAAGCTCATATAAGAGATAATCAGAATTTGTAATAAAAAGATCTTCCCTTAATAAAGATAACTATCGGTTCAGATGGTTTCCCTGGTGAATTTCAAGGAAAATGTAATATTGAACACATACCTTCCAGAAAATTGAAGAGAAAGAAATACATCCCAACACATTCTCTGACAGTATTACCCTGATACAAAACTCAAAGACATTACAAGAAAACTACAGACCAACTCATCAATTATGAACACAGACATAAGTATTTTAAATAAAATTTTATCACATTTCAGAGTCAAGTAGGGTTTATTATAGAAATTCAAAGTTGGTTTCACCATGTTGGTGGTTGGTGGTTTATTAGCTAAGTCATATCCAATTCTTGCAACCTCATGTCAGGCTCCTCTGTCCATGAGATTTTCCAGGCAAGAATACTGAAGGGGTTGCCATTTCTTTCTCCAGGGGATCTTCCTGACCCAGAGATTGAACCCAAGTGTCTTGCAATGCAGGCAGACTCTTTACAGACTGAGCCACCATATTTAAAAAATTTAAAAGCCATATGGTCACTTCACTAGATACAGAGAACTACTTGACACAACCAACATTCAATCTTGATTAAAACAAAACAAACACCACCCACCCCCTAGAAGGGAACTTGCTCAATCTTTTATAAGTATTATATGAAAAACCTACACCTAACATCATTACTTAGTGGTGAAAGACTGAATGCTTTTATCTAATATTATGAAAAGGCAAGAATGTTTGCTCTTACCTTTTCTATTTAATACCTTAATTAAAGGTCCTAGCCAGGACAATAAGGCAGGATTTCTTCAATTTCAATTTTTTAAAAATAGAAACAGATGGTAAGTCAGGCTTTGTGAGGCCATTTGGTCTTTATGGCAACTACCCAACCTGCTACTGTAGCATGAAAGCAGGAGATAATGCATATATAAATATGTTTGAATAAAACCTTATTTATAAGAACAGGTTTGCTGACTCATGAAATAATGGAAAAAAGAAAAAAAAAAAGAAAATGTATCCAGATTGAAAAGGAAGAAAACTATCTTTATTCACAGATGGTTATCAAATGGTCGTCTATGTAGAAGACTGTTAAATCTACTTAAAAAAAAAAAGTAGAATGAGTTTAGCAAGGCTGCAGAATACAATCAAAATGCAAAAATTATATTTCTATATAGTAGGGATGAGCAATTCTAAATTGAAATTTTAAAAAGTATCATTTACAACAGCATCAAGAAATGTGAAATACTTTAGTATGACAAATACTTAAATACCACAAAAGATGTCTGAGACTTGTATACTGAAAACTACAAACCTGCTAAAATTGAAAAAGACCTAAATAAATTGAGAGATACACCATATTCATGAATCAGAAGATTCAATACTGAGATGCACATTCTTTTCAAATATGACCTATGGCTTCTTTTTGTCTGTGCTGCACTGCTTGTGGGACCTCAGTTCTCCAACCAGAGATTGCATGTAGGCCATGGTAGTGAAAGCCTGGAATCCTAACCACTAGGCCATCAGGGAACTCCCCCATCTACAGATTTAATGCAAGCCCAATCAAAATTCCAGCATCATTTTTGGCAAAAATCAACAGTCTCATTCTTAAATGCACATGAAAATACAAATAACTTTGTAAAAGATGAACAAAGTTGGAGAACTTATTCTAATTTCAGGCTTTAACAGTATAAAGCTACAGTCATCAAGAAAGTATGGTACTGATGGCGAGAGAGAGATAATAACCCTTCCAATAAGTGGTGCTAGAATGATTACATTGTTCAGTTCAGTTCAGTCGCTCAGTCATGTCCGACTCTTTGTGACCCAATGAATTGCAGCACGCCAGGCCTCTCTGTCCATCACCAACTCCCAGAGTCTACCCAAACCCATGTCCATCGAGTCGGTGATGCCATCCAACAATCTCATCCTCTATCGTCCCCTTCTCCTCCCGCCCCCAATCCTACCCAGCATCAGGGTCTTTTCCAATGAGTCAACTCTTCGCATGAGGTGGCCAAAGTATTGGAGTTTCAGCTTCAACATCAGACCTTCCAATGAACACCCAGGATTGATCTCTTTTAGGATGGACTGATTGGATCTCCTTGCAGTCCAAGGGACTCTCAAGAATCTTCTCCAACACCACAGTTCAAAAGCATCAATCCTTCGGCGCTCAGCTTTCTTCACCGTCCAACTCTCACATCCATACATGACCACTGGAAAAACCATAGCCTTGACTAGACGGGACTTTTGTTGGCAAAATAATGTCTCTGCCTTTAAATATGCTATCTAGGTTGGCCATAACCTTCTTTCCAAGGAGTAAGCATCTTTTAATTTCATGGTTGCAGTCACCATCAGCAGTGATTCTGGAGCCCAAAAAAATAAAGTCTGACACTGTTTCCACTGTTTCCCCATCTATTTCCCATGAAGTGATGGGACCAGATGCCATGATCTTAGTTTTCTGAACGTTGAGCTTTAAGCCAACTTTTTCACTCTCCTCTTTCACCTTCATTAAGAGGCTCTTTAGTTCTTCTTCACTTTCTGCCATAAGGGTGGTGTCATCCACATATCTGAGGTTATTGATATTTCACCAAATGCAAAAAAAACCCCCAAAACTTTTATTCATACTTTGGACTACATGAAGACATTAACCCAAAATGAATGAGATCTAAATTAAAACTGATCGCATCAAGTGTTACTAAGGATGTGGAACAAGCAGTACTCAACTGCCATGGGAATGTAAATTGATGCAATCACTTTGGAAAACATTGTGGAAATTTCTTAAGAAATTAAACATATGAACCAAACATTCCACTTGCATTTACCTAAAAGAAATTACATGTTCATACAAAGACTTGTATGTGAAAGTTCATAGTAACTTTTTAAAATGATAGTTCCAAACTGGGAATAACCTCAAATTCCATCAACAGTTGAATGGATAAATAGTTATATACATACAAAGGAATACCACTGACTAACAGAAAAGAATGCACTACTGATACCTGAGACATGGATAAATCTCCCAATAATTATGCTGCATGAAAGCAAAGAGAAAAAAATAGAGTACTATTGCATATTATATGATTCCATTCATACAAAATCTTAAAAAATGTAAATTAACTTAGTTATGACTATTTGCTTGGGGAGGGAAAAATTATAAAAGGGCATGAGGAATCATTTGGTGGAGATGAACATGCATATTGTATCTTGATTGTGATTATGGCTTCACAGGTATATACATCTGTCAAACATTAAATGTTACATTTTAAACATGTACAAATTTATTGTATTAATTATGCCTTCTCAATGAAGCTGTTTAAATAATTCAGTAAAGATCTATGAAAAGCCATTTAGTTTTATCTGAATCAAGGAAATAAAATGCTGGCAAAATTTTCCCACAAGAAAGCCATTGCACAACAAATTAACTGTTCTAGTGTCCAAAATACAGTTCTAGTTCTCACAGAAGGGCTTATTCTCAGTTCTACAGGCAGTTATGATGAATCATATTTATGTATGCATTTAAATCAAATATAAAAATATAAGTGCTGGAATAAACTTGTTAGTAGCCTAAGTTTGCTGACAAAAACCTCTGACATCCTATTGGTCCACTTAACTTTTCTTCTGATAAGGCAACTCATCTGTGTTCATACTTCTGTCACTTCTAATATTCTTTTTTAAGATAAACAAGGGTATCAACTTTCATCCTTCATAGTTTTGATTTTTATAAATATCATCAATCAGAAACTACTTCTATAGTAAACCTACAAATTAAGTAATCTTTTTAGTTACCTCCAATGGTGAATGATTAATAATTTAAAATAATTCTTTGCTGCCAAAGATCTTCCCGGGAAGAAAAGGAGTGAGGTGGGTATCAAGGGATGAATGGGGTCTCCTGTATATAAGCCATTCCATACATCAAATGGTTGTTGAAGGCTATGTATTAGATAGTCGAGAATCTACCCTTCCCACTAGAAGACTGCTCTGGAGAAAAAGTTAAAAAGACCAATCAGTAATTTAAAAATTGTAATAATTATTTCAAAGTAGATATAATTCTTTTTAGTTCTAGTTTTAAATTGAAGATAAAGAAGTTGAAGCTATTAGTGACCGCCTCCACCCCACCCACCACAGAGCTGAAAGATAACTTTGGAGTAGAAAAGAAGCTAATATTTACTTTTCCTTTATGATTGGTGTTCTCTTTAGACTTTCCTGGTGGCTCAGATGGTAAAGCATCTGCCTACAATGCAGGAGACCCGGGTTCAACCCCTGGGTTGGGAAGCTCTCCTGGAGAAGGAAATGGCAACCCACTCCAGTATTCTTACCTGGAAAATTTCATGGACGGAGGAACCTCGTAGGCTACAGTCCATGGGGCTGCAAAGAGTCGGACACAACTGAGCGACTTCACTTTTCTTTCTTATGATCGGTAACCAGTGCAAGAGGTGTAGGAATAGCATTATCAGACAGAAAAGGTCCAGAGAGTGAACAAACAATGTGGTCAATCAGCTGACATGCAGGTGAATGAGTGAGAGCTGGTTTACTTATGATTATCTACACAAATTAACTTGCTTCTCAATCACATGTTAATTTGAAAAGTTATCAAAAGGATTTAGTTACTAAAGTCTTAACTTTCATTATCTATTCAATATGGAGTAAAACTTCAAGGATGAATATTCCTACTAATGCAGTGGATTCTATTTCTCCCACATTTCTTAAGTGAAATATACACAATATGAGCTTCCTCAGTGGCTCAGTTGGTAAAGAACCTGCCTGCCAATGCAGGAGATGCAAGAGATGCAGGTTCAATCCCCGGGTCGGGCCTATCCCATGGAGGAAATGGCAACCCCTTCAGTATTCTTGCCTGGAAAATTCTATGGACAGAGGAGACTGGTGGGCTAAGTCTATGGGGTTGCAAAGAGTTGGACATGATTGAGTCTGCATGCATCCATGCATGCATGCACACACACATACAATATATGCAATGATGCACAATCATGAGGTGATCCACACAATTAGTGTATTATACACCTTTCAATTACACATTCTTTGATACATTTCTATACATGGTGTCAAGTTGTAAATAGATTACTCAAAATAAGTACCAAATAAACATAGTAACAGCATCACAAAATTCTTAAAATATGTAAAATAGTACTGATCTTTGTCATTGAAATACAGTTCCCTAAAAATTAGGTAAGATTAAATACAGTTTAAAGGATTCATAGGTAAAGAGAGACACAACTGCACATGTAAAATGAAACTGGTATACATATGCTCCTTTGAAAACATTCACATACCCTTTTCTCAAGATTAAGTGTCAAAAAAAGTGGTCAGGTATTAACTGTCTTCTGAATCATAGCATAAAGCTAACTAGATAGGGCTAACAAAATTAAGTCCTAGTGCTTAAGTCCCTAAGTACCACTTAATTTTACATACATTTGTTTCAAAACCAATATGTGTCTCTGGGAACCAAGTATAAAATAACCACCTTTGTCTGAAAAACGTCCATCACAATACTTTCACAAAAGACATTTTTATTTAAAAAATCTAAATACTCAATGAAATGTAAATACAAAATGACTGAAAAGTTTGCCGACAGTCTGATAGAAAAGCCATTCCTATTAACAGTTATGTACTTGCTATTTCAGTTTCATATTTCATAGCCTTACACAGCTGTGACTTTCCTCTTCTAAAATGTATACTCAAATCAGGCACAAAGTCTTAAGCTAAGTCATGCTACAGTGCCTACGAGAAGTGTCTTATTTATGAAAAGGCACAAAAACCTATTAATTGAATGAATAAATTGCCTATTAACAGAAAGCAATGCACAGCGAAAGGGTCAACATACAACATTAAAATGGAGGGGGAGTATTTGGAAATGCATTTTGTACTAATGCCATTCAGGTTTGTGTGTGTACATGTGCGCTCAGCTGTATTCAGATTTCTTTCTAAAGATACTATGAAATTTTGTGAAGTGAAGTGAAGTGAAGTGGCTCAGTCATGTACAACTCTCTGCGACCCCATGGACTATAGCCTACCAGGCTCCTCTGTCCATGGAATTTTCCAGGCAAGAATACTGGAGTGGGTTGCCATTTCCTTCTTCAGGCAATCTTCCCAGCCCAGGGATTGAACCCAGGTCTCCTGCACTGCAGACAGATGCTTACCGTCTGAGCCACCAGGGAAGCCATGAAATTCTGTGGATGGTACTAAATTCTAGCTTAAAGTTATCTTTGTAGTTTTTATTAATTGAGAAACAATGTATTATCCTTGTTCAGAAAACACTGCAATTACCAATGGGATATGAATCTGAAAAAAAGACAAAAATCCGAAACACAAGATTTTGGTAGTCCACCTACTACCTCTCACATGGTATTCCTTGTAGTAATACATTCATTGCTACATGTACCTAAGTTCATACAGTATGAACAGTGTGTACGTACCTGGGAGCTTTAACGTTAACAGTATAAGAATCAGTATACATATATGTATCTGTATAGATATCAGATAGATATCTGTATGTGTATCAGAATCCCAGATCTCCACTTTAATATATAAAGACCAGTCTGTAGCCTGTGATCCTGAAAGCTCTTTATACATTTATACAAAGTTCACTACACACAATATGAACAGAACTCATTCAGTACTATTAATTATCTGTAATAACTTCTGTCACAAACTCCCTTTTGTGCACTCTGTATGTTAAAACCTGAGGATGGATGCAATGCTTTATGATCTGCTACATGTAAATGTGCTGTAGATTCCTTTTTATCACATTCTAAACGACTTAATAGTCTGCTGCTGCTGCTAAGTCGCTTCAGTTGTGTCCGACTCTGTGCGACCCCATAGACGGCAGCCCACCAGGCTCCACAGTCCCTGGGATTCTCCAGGCAAGAATACTGGAGTGGGTTGCCATTTCCTTCTCCAGTGCATGAAAGGGAAAAGTGAAAGTGAAGTCGCTCTGTCGTGTCCGACTCTTAGCGACCCCATGGACTGTAGCCTACCAGGCTCCTCCGTCCATGGGATTTTCCAGGCAAGAGTACTGGAGTGGGATGCCATTGCCTTCTCCGGACTTAATGGTCAGGATGGCCTAATTCAAATATTAAAAAAATATAACAATTATGCAATTTTGCATCAGTCCATCCATGGTAGGTCTATTCAGTTCAGTTCAGTCGCTCAGTCGTGTCCGACTCTTTGCGACCCCATGAATTGCAGCATGCCAGGCTTCCCTGTCCATCATATTATATAAATTATCTGTGCAAAAAGAAGTTAATATTATAATTTAATTAGTTTGCATTAGAAAGATTTTGGCAAACATGGGATCATGATAGCAACAATTATTGAGTACAGGATAAAAAGCGTTGACTGATGTAACCTCCTAGATGTTAAAGAAAATAAAAAGTTCTTATGTTTGGGAAAATGATCTCATTAACAAACTAAAGGGAAACAAGGGTAAAGCCACAGTTCTTCTGTGAAGGGCTTACATTATAAGTTCCTAAATCACACATCTTTAAAAATGAAGCTAAGTCATCAAATAATTAAGATTAGATTACAGAGACTACTGTGTTAACAACAGAAATTATACAAAAGAGCAATGTGTAAAAAAAAAAACTAAAGTTATGTGTAAATGGTCTTGAAAAACAAGTGCCAGTGTCAGATTTGTTGTATCAAGACAGCGTAACTGCACTGTCAACAATACAGGAACACTTTGGAGATACTGCAGGTTCAGTTCCAGATCACCACAATAAAGTGCATATTATGATAAAGTGAGTCACACAAATTTATTGGTTTCCCAGTACATACAGGTCTTCCCTGGTGGCTGAGACCACAATCTGCCTGCAATGCAGGAGACCCAAGTTCAGTCCCTGGGGGTTGGGAAGATCCGTGGGAGAAGGAAATGGCAATCCACTCCAGTATCCTTGCCTGGAGAATTCCATGAACAGAGGAACCTGGCCGGCTAGTTTATGGGATTGCAGAGGTGGACACGACTGAGCAACTAACACTTTCACTTTCAGTACAAATAAAAGTTTACACTGTAGCTTATTAAGTTATTAAGTGTACAATAGCATTACATCTTAAAAAACAAAAACAGACATTAATTTAAGAATAACATGTGGAAAAATAACACTGATAGTCCTGTTTGATGCAGGGAAGCCACAGGCCTTCAATTTGATAAACATCCAGTATCTGCATTTTTAAATGTACTTCACTGAGCAAGTCTATCGGCGCCATTTTTCCAATAGCATTTGCTTGCTTTGTGTCTGTCTCTGTGTCATGCTTTGATAATTCTTGTAACATTGCCAACTTCTGCATTATTATATTTGTTTTAATGACCTGTGATAAGAGATATTTTATATTAATACAGTGACTTCCTGAAGACTAAGATGATGGTTAGCCCTTTTTTTTTAGCAGTATCTTTAAGGAAGGAATGTACACTTTTCTATAGACATAATGGTACTGCACACTTAACAGACTTCAGTACAGTGTAAATAAAACTTTTTTATGCAACAGGAAAAAAAATTTGTGTGACTTGGTTTAGTGGAATATTTTGCTGTACTGCACTTGTCTGAACTGAACACTCAAAGTATCTGAGGTATGCCTGTATATGATTTAATTTTGCATTCTGATTTTTTTCAGATTAAATTTTTTTTTTTGCATTCTCTGAGTATATTTTATTTTCTAATGGAAGACACAGGCAAATTAGATGAACGCTGTCCTAAACGTAAAGTATTGTGGGTAATGAAAATTACTTTCACACTATAGCATTTTCCTTTTAACTCACTGATTAAAGAAAACTGGTTTTCAAAATCAAATGCTTGCTGTAAGGAAATAATACTTCAAATTGAAATGTTTCATTATTAAAGTATTTAAAGCTTTTAATAAAAAGAATGAAATAAATCTTTCATAGAAAGTATGAAAGTATACTTCCACTGTAGATGGGAAACTTGGCTCCTGATAGTCTAAACCTCAATAGTACTGAACTGTCAAGAACTCAATTTCTCTATCAACTTTGATGTTATCACTGATAAGATTTACAATCATGTTTTCTTAGCTTTCACAATTCAGAAACACTTTAACTTCTCTATGCAGACAAAGAAACTAAGGTTCAGAGATTTAAAAATTATATACTTAGGGCCTAGGTCACCTGACCTTTTGCCGCTATTATCTTAATTGCCTTAAAGTCCATTAGATTAGCAAATAACAAAAGCAGCACTGTATTCATATTTGAAAATATATCAATGTCAAAGGCCCCCAAGCCCACTTTTCTGGTGGATTTCTTTACACTCTTTCAAACAAGGTTATCAAACTTCATCATATACTACTATAACCCAATGGATCTCCAAAATGATGCTTAAGTAGTATTTGGTACAGGTACTGCTTTACCTGCACTGCTAGCACATATGCATGTAGGTGATACTTAATTAGGTTGATGATCTATCAATTCAGTAATTACCCTTTCATATTACACCATCAATAGTCTCTTTTTGAGGCTAAGTAACTGTGTTACTAAACGCATAGTAGTGCTATCAGCACTCAGTCCTGTAATCGGTATTAAGAGAATCCTTTAAGTGTCTGTGTCTTTTGTGATAGTTAATTCTAATAGATATTTAGTAAAAATTCTCAAGCTAGAAATAGTCAGAAGACTTTCATAGAAAAACATTAAAAAAAAAAAAAGGTCTGTATTTGGAATTTATTGTATCACTGTTTTTATTTACAACTTTATTGGCAAAAAAGAAAAGGGAGTAGTTTCAAACAGTTTAACATAGGGCATTGCAGTTGATCCTGTCAGATTAATGAAGTTTCATTTTAAATGTCCATCTAATTGTCCAAAGATATACAATACTGAATCTGCATATGCAGTTTCCTTGATGAAGTACAGGCTCATATCTTAGGCAGTCTTTTAAACATATAAATACAAAGGAAATAGAATCACTCATTAAAAATTGCATTAAATGAAGGATAATTTAAATTTATGTTGTCCTTGTAACAACACATGCCCAATGAAAATCAAAAGCTGGAAAAGCAGTTTAC
This sequence comes from Giraffa tippelskirchi, assembly GCF_054371585.1. Classification (NCBI taxonomy): domain Eukaryota; kingdom Metazoa; phylum Chordata; class Mammalia; order Artiodactyla; family Giraffidae; genus Giraffa; species Giraffa tippelskirchi. The sequence continues at coordinate 72,687,197 of NC_137277.1, forward strand.
ACTTCCTACTTGAGTGGACAATTACAACAATCAATCATTTTCTGCAATGACCATTTATCTTTAATTTATCATGAACTACTCTGAACTTACTATGAGATGTAGCCAAAGTCAGAAGACAAGATGTAGGGAGAATATTCCTTTTTTGGAGGAAGTAAGCCCTACAGAATCAGCATGGGAAACAAACATCCTGTTGAAGAGTTTTAGGTGGAAAAAAATTATAATGTAGTCAATTTCAACTCATGCTGAGCTGGCTCAATTTTTTCACTGACTTGTTTGGTGTCATTCTTCTAAATCAAGTGTGTTTAATTCTTCTTCTAGTTCATCCAAATCTTCGCCAGTAAACAGATTTTCATCAACAGGAACAGCATCAATGGCTCCATTTTCCTGTCCTTCCCCTTCGTTGTCCTCTTCCAAATCACTTCTCTCACCATTTTCAGCCCTACCTCCGGAAGCTTCACTTAATTTGTTTTCTAAAAATAAAAATTAAAATCAATAAGGCCTAGAAAAAGAAAACACTAGTCAATTAGGAACAGTTACAGACTGATATACTTCTTTTCCTTTTTCCATGAAAGCCTTCCTTAAGATTACTCTAATAAGAACTGATTTTTCTTTGAGCTTATCTGTATCACTTTTCTAAACCTACTATAAAATATGTCTTTAACTGAAGACATTTAATACATTAATGATTATTTAATACATCTGAGGGCAAGATTTAGCTTATACAACTCTGTATTCTCTACATGACCCAACAATTAGGTTTTTAAAGTCAACTTCCATGTATTTTGAAACGATTATGTGATCTAAAAAATGTTTATGATACAAGCAGCTACTGACCTTTTGGTTTTACAAATAGTTAAGTCACACAAGTTGTAAAGGTGTAAATGAGTGTGAATGCAGGAACATTTCATCTTGTCATCAAATTGTGGGAAAAAACCCCTGGGGCTATGCAACTACTTCTTTCAGGCTATAGTTATTAAGACTGACAAAACAAAATGCTTCCCTTTACCAATAATGAACAGAAGAGAATTTTCAACAGCTTAAAGTTATTTCATACTCTCTGATGACAAATTCTTAGGAATTAAAACCTCTGAGGTACTTGCAATTGTGCCTATTACCAACAAAGCCCTACTTCTAAAAGGAGCAAATTAGTTTGCGATTGGCATTAAGACAATAGTCTGACAGCATTCTCAAATCTCAGGAGGGCAGGCCAGTTTTTCCAGTTATAACTTGTATTCCTTTACTGTAAAAGTAAGGTTTAGTTTTTTTCTCCCCTCAACTTTTGTCTACGCTTTTCTTTCACAGCAGCTGTGCCAAACTTTATTTTTTAATTCTCACTCAAGGCACAATTAGATATAAATTGTATTAGCAATCTTTTATTTCCAAATATACGTAAGCCAGCCTCCTTTCCATTCTTATTCTTAATCAAACTTAACTACTTACAGTTCCAGATGTTGATTCTATATCTAGCATGGTTTCATCTTCAATATTTCTGTCTTTTTCAGATCTTTTTTCTCTGGCCAACAGATAATATTTACATTTCCCATATTCTAAAAGACGCTTCTCTCATGACCATGTCTCCCTCTAAAAGTTCTTATAAGTGAGTGATTTATATTCACTTTTTCTGCTCATTCCTCATACCACTGTAGTCCCAGTGAAAACTGTGTCCTCTATTCTTACAATTCTTTCCCTAGTCATAATTATTTCTAATTCTCATCCGACTTAATCTTCCTGAAATTCTGTTCTTCTCAGTATCTTTCCCAGGCTTTTTCCTTTCTACTACTGTAAAACATTAATGTTTTCAGCAGTCTGTTCTAGAACATTCTTATCCTACGTATTGTGCCTGGGTGAAATCATTCACTGTTAGCTATGAATGCAGATGACTTTCAAACCTTTTCCTCCTGGGAATGTCTACATAGTATCCTAGACAACGCCACTTTTGATAACCAAAATATGTCATACTCGTGTGCTCCCAAACTGAACTCATTAGCTAAATGTTCAAACTCATTTTCATTCCCTTCAAGTTTCAGTTAATGGGTTCAATATCCAACCAGCCACCCATTTCCACAGTCTCCACTATTTACTACCTTTATATTCAGCCAAATCATACGTTTATGTTACCAGTTTGGTACCTGCAGCCATCTAAGTTTGCCAAGACTAGTCTAACCTCCTTTAGACAGTTTCTTAGTTTGTAGAATTACACAAAAACTAGCATACTTACCATCCTTTTCTGAAGTATATGTGCTGAATCTTTCAAGACTGGCTACAGTAATACCTGTCTCATCTACATCTCGTGGGATGTACAGGCTTAAATCTATGTCATTTACGCTCACTGAATCATCAACCTTTAAAAACACATAGAAAAGGAGTGTTACTAATAAAAATATTTTTCATAAATTACTTGTCCTTTACCTCTGACATTTATCTTAATAATAGAAAATTAATAGTGCCAAGTGAAAACAAATGACTATTGCCAAAATTCACTTCTTTTATAAACTTTCTGAGAAAGGAATAGAAATGTCATACTTGAAGCTTCTTCCTGACATCATAGTTTTACATACACATTTTAATTTTTTAACTCAAAGGCAGAAGTCAGAATTTTATGATAATCATATGAAAAATCAAACGCTATTTGCTATTTTATTAATCAATATAGTTTATAGTTAAAATATTAACATTAATAATACTAAGTTTATCTATCATCAATAATTCTGCTGCTGTCTTCTGCTCCCTTCTCTGTACTTTTTAGTGTCTCTAATGATTTTTTACTATAAAGTATTAAACGAAAACCTTTTTTTTTTGAGAGGGAGAGTAAAACATTTTACAGCTAATACACTCAAGCATTTAACACTATATTAGGCACTGTCCCAAGCTGTATAAAGAAGTATAATCAAATATGAACTCACTAACTCATTTAATTCTCAGAAGTAGGGATTATCGTTATGGCAGTATGTGACTGGAAGGATTATCATTATGGCAGTATTACGGATTAGAGTGGAGGCCTAGAGTGTAGCTAATTTCCCAGGGTACAGTAGGGATTTGAACCAAGGCCTCCAAGTTAGTACTTTTAACTATACTGCTCCGTTGTCACTCTCTATTGTTTCTCTCAATCAACATGAGAAGATAAAGTGCCAAAGCGTCCTTACCTCATCACCACCTGTTCCCTGGGTGTAACGGGTATCATCTGCTTCCTCATCATCATCGTCAACCAGTTCAGGACGAAATTCAAACACCTCACGACCACTAATCTATTCAAATACACACATATATCAGCTCAGGAGAAACTTCAAACATTTCTTAGTCACTGATTTTATTTTTAAAAATCCTTTGTTTTTTTGGCGGTCCCACACAGCATGTGGGATTTTAGTTCCTCCATCAGGGACTGAACCCAGGCCCCTGGCAGTGGAAGTGTGGAGTCTTCACTGCTGGACTGCCAGGGAAATCTCTGCTGGTCATTGATTTTAGACAAATACATAATTAAATAGAGATAAAATCTTCCATAATACAGAAATTATAAAATCAACAAAAGAATAGAAGCCTATTTAGGAGTTTGGGACATACCACTAATGCTTTTCCAGCTTTGAAGTCTGCTTTTCTTCTTTCTATATCTTGCTCAAGTTTATCAATCTTTTCTTGTCTTTTTCTTTTTTTCCATGCAAGAAAAGATTCTAGAGTGATTTTGGTAACATTTGGACCTAGGGCAGAACGCTGCAAAGATAAAAAAGTTAATTTTCTCCCCCTAAAATTATCTATGATAATATCTAATCATTTTCTCTTAGTTCAATTAAGTCCTTGCTATGACTGTTATGAAGACATTAAATCTGGAGTTAACTGCTTTATCTTTACTTTACATGGCAAGGAGCAAAATGAGTGTCCACAGATACAAACATTTCTAAACACTATAAAATATATTATTCTGAGCTAGATGTCTTTTCAAAATCGAAGGTGAATAAAACTTGTCATGAGAAATAGTCTTAAAGTCAATTGATGAAAACAATAAATACGAAAAGCAGCAATATATCCAAGTTTCATTTGTGATTCTCAAAAGATGAGGTTTTAGATAATATGCAGCAGAACTAGGATACAAATAATTCCAAATATATCTGACTCCAAGTCTACATTTTTTATCACAATATATTGCCTCCTGTGTGAGACACCAAATGATATGTCCTTTTAAGAACAAACATATATAACTTCAAAGTTAGACATTTATAAAACATATTTAGACCACCCATAGCAAGGCAAAATGGATACCGTTTGAAGCATACAACCCTAAATCTAATATTTCCAATAATCTCAACATTTTCATGTCACTGCCAGGAGCCTTATCTGTTGACTCAGTAACCCTATCTGCTAGCTCAAAGGATAAAATTCTTGTGCTGAACCAGAGATGAGCAGATGAAGAGTCCTTGAGTCCAGGAATGATGAAACATACTTGAAAAGCTGTAGTGGAGCTGTCTCCTTTCACATGTTAAAATAACCAATAAATAACTAGGTAAAATGCCAAAAAAATAAAGACATCAAGGAAAACATCTAAAACTTCAAGTTCAATCATTCTGAATACTGACTAAGCATTTTCATGAATTGATGTACCAGTAAATGAATCTTATGAAAACAATTTGATAAGCCAGTGGCTAGCACTTAACAAAATTGTTTCACAATCCTAAAATTAATATCATGATTATGGCTAGGGTTACATTTTTGACATGTAAGAGTAATGAAATAAAAAGTAAGGAAGCTTTGAAAAAAATTCATATTATTTTTTCCCTTTCATAACAACATGCTATTGTTGCCCCCAAGTGGTAAATATTAGAATTTCACAATACTGCTTTAGAGTTTTATGGTAGGAAAAAGAGAACAGCTACCTCTCTTTCAATTAGATCTTCTAAGGAAATTTCATCTTCTTTCTCTTCTTTCTTTTTATCTTTTTTCAAGACAAATCCGGGAGGAAGTGCGTGACGATACATGCAAATATCACCCCCTCCAGGACAGACCCAAAACCAGCCGTATTTGTTGTTTTCAATAGCTTCAAGGAAATGCTTGCATACCTAGAGAGACATTATTATTCACAAGTAGTGGCTCAGTGTGGTCCGTTTCCAAGGTAAATGCTTAGGTATATGGAACAGGTATATTCAAGTTACATCTTTTTTAAGCTAACCACTTAGGTACAGAATACCTTGTGTACAGAAATGTAAATATACATTAATCTTAATATCTAATACAATGGTAACTTTCCTTTAGAGAGGATTTGTATAACATATTTATTTTTGACCTTCTCTAAACTGAATTATACAAAAGGATTTGCTGCCATTTAGTCTTTGTAAATGCAATCCAAAGAGTGGTTTTTAAATATGAGAAATTAAAAATGGTTACAAGAAAATAAAAACAATAACTTTGTTTTGGTTTGATCTTTTCTAAAAACCACATGCAGTAAAGATACAAACATTATTTCAATTATCTGAAATTATAGTCAATTTTATATAAGAAGGGAGCAAGGCATGAATGGGTGCAAGATGCAACTGTACTGAAGCTTTAGGTAATACACTTTACAAATAAGTAGAAAAATTAACTAATAAGCAATATTCTTTTCCTAAAAGTCTACAAGAGATAAGTAAAAACAATATTCAGAATTTTTCTAACACAGCAAGGTTTTTCACTTGCAAATATACTACAGAATGAGTATGTGGACGTGAATGTAGCATCTGAGAAATAGGGCACTGACTTGTAAAAGTACATTTCCTAGAATAATACTAGAACCATTATGTACCAAAAACTCATTTTGCAATTCATACGTAATATTTTTACCTTTACGATTAAATGTCTCCCTACCATTAAAACAGAATAAGTTATGAATTAGACAGGGTAGTTTAACAGTTCTTCCTCCATTCATTTGGCACAAAAAGTTAAGAATTCTTAGATGAAAACGTGTATTCATCCACGTTTGAGAAAGTAAAACCATCTCAGAAAATAGCATTTGAAGAACTTTAGTCACATGATTTTCAAGTCACTTTTGAACAAGAATTATGTGTAACTGACACTTGTATATTCCAAACATAAAGCTTGATCACCTTATCTTTATGAAAAGATCCAGTATAATCATCTAGTAGAAAACAGCAGAAATATATTGCCACATAACTCTCCCTAATGATAAATACCAAAGCAACTCAATTCAAGAAAAGGACATACTATTTGAGTTTTTGGTTTTTTCTTTTCCGCCTCACCGTGCTTCTTGTTCACAACTTCTTCCAGTTTTTTCTCATCCCAATTATCCATAGTATCTAAATAGAGAGAGACGTGGAGACTAAATACTGTAATTTTGTTTACTGTCCCCAAAATACATTGCATATATCCTTACACAAGAAAGCTGTATTATAAAACTCATGACCTAACACGTTTCCTTTAAAACACCAAAGGTAAGAATAAACAGTGTTGTGAGATTTTCACCAAATCTAAGTAGTTCAGGCAAATGAGAAGGTAGTACCAGAAGAAAGGGTGAAAGAAGAATACTAAACAAGCCACTGGTTTTTAAATATCTTCATTTTCTTAATCAAAGGCCGTAATATGATAAATTCAGATTTTGCATAAAACAACAAACTATTCTTCAGGACAAACACAGTCCTACTAAGACCGAAATGGTTTTCAAGCTACTAAATATTTTAGTAACAACAAATCAAAAATACATTTACTGTTAAGAATATATCTTAAAAAAAAAATACCTTTTTCAAGTTCTTCATCTCTTGCATCAATGTAAACACTTCGCTTTTCACATTTTCTCTCCAGAGTCAAATCATGAGAGAACTTACACTTATCTCCTTTAGTACACTGTCCTTGCTTGAAGAATGCACATACTACGGATTTGGGATCTGCACCTAAGTCAAATAGCACATGGTATTTACATTAAAAACTTTCAGATAACAAAGTACAGCTTCTTTCTAAGATATAATTACTTTTGGTTAATTTGTTATTTTCTGTTCACTGGTTTGAGAGGAAATACCACACATATAGGTGAATATTAAGACATTTCTTTGAAGTTCTTTCTATAGCCTATTATATCTGTATTTGTTTCCTTTATTCTTACCAAAAAAGAGAGCAAGGGGGTAGGAAATCAAGTAAGTGCATATGTTATTCTATAGTTACTTGTCTAGTTGGAGTCAATGAGGTAAGAGGCAAAAGAGAAATATAAATATAAATGTACTTGCAGTGTCAAGAGTTTGGGATTTGCAGTTTTTATAACCATAGGTTTGCTTTGTCTACTACCAAAGATCAGAGATTATAAATCAACTAGTAGACTGCCAAAATTCTTAATTTTCCCTTATGGGGGGTGGGGGCGTTACTGGCTGGACTTAACAGTTGTATGACACAGCTATGCACATATAAAAAGGAATGATAAGAATCGACATCGATAATTTTGACAGAGTATTATTTTCACAGCATATACAACTGAAGAAAACATTTAAGAGTTTTCAAATATGAATCACATTGGTAAAAACACTTCTGAAATTTAAAGTTTACCTTTACTTATTTTTTGAGCAGCAACTACAGGTTTGAACAACTCATTTAGCTCTTGCAATTCTTTCTTCTTGTCATCTTTCTTCAACTTCTTTTCAGCTTCACTTTGTGCTACCTATAATATTACCAGGTGTGACATAATAAATTTGATGTCATATAATAAAACTGTTTTCACTACACAGTAATATCTATATCACTGACATAACAAAGACAATCACATATTACATGTATATAGTTCTTACTTAATATCAATGTTACAATGGCCTTCCAGTATATATTAAATGGTGTGTCAAACTAGTAAATGAAATTGCTAAATCTTGTAGAGCAATTGACTCATAAAAAACCTATACATGGTACCATGCTGAGTTAAGAGCATACTCAAAGCTTATAGCGATAGCATTTATTAAGCATATGCTACATGCCCAGCATTTTTAGCAAATGGTTCTCACCTGGGAATTTCTTCTTATGACAACAACCTACTCCTCAGAAATAAGTAGGTGCATTTTGAAGATCAGATATAAACATCCTAAAATGCCCAGTCCCACACAATAAAGAATTGTACCAACCCAAATACCTGTAAGTACCCTTGGGAAAAACACTGGGCTAGGTCAATGTGGGAGACCAAACAAAACAAAACAAACATGACATATGACATAGTCCCAGGCACACAATTTACATACCTAATATGATTAGAGGTTTCATCCAAACATTTATATGTCAGGTCCTATGTTAGATGACAGGGGATACAAAGATGAAAAGACAAAGATGCTTATTTAAAGAAGCTCAGAATCTAGTGGGAAGACAGACATGTCAGCAACTATAAAATAATACACCGTGCTCTGGAAACAAAGAATGTTTATATGCCTAAGAAAATTAGACTGAGCTAATACTTTATGGATGAATTCTTTTGATAAGCAAGAAATGCAGAAACAGAAGCTCCAACCAATGCATAGATGAATCGGGTATGATAGACATCAATGAAAAATGTGGACTGTATCAACAGGTGGACAGGGTGAGATTCAAGAGTTTAAAGTAAGCCAGTGACACAATCAGACTGCATTTCATAAAGATCACAATAACAACTTTATGAAGAGTGGACTGAAAGGAGTCCAAGAATGAAGGCAAGGAAAATTAGGAGGCTAATGCAATTGCTGTAGCCAAGAAAGCACAGGAGCTTAAAACAGGCATTAGTAGCAAGGATGGAGAAAAGGTGGAAGAAAGCTGTTAAGGAGGTAAAACTGTTAGGACTAAGTGACTGACTGGACATGAAGTATCAGGGACAGGGAGGAGTCTAGGATTATCATTTGTATGGTTAGTGATGCTAAACAAGACTGGGAATACAGGAGGAACAGGTTTCATGGCAGGAGGTGGAGATGAGCTCAGTTTTAGACATACTTGGTATGAGATGCTGACAGGGCAGAAAGGTGGAATTATTTAGAAGGCAGCTGGACATGGATCTTGATTCCTGGACAGAAGGTCTGCTTTGAGATAAAGATTTTAGAAATAGCTGCTTAGAGATAATAAACTTTTGGTGTGTATGAGATTATGCCCGGACACCATAAAAAAGTATAAGAGCAGAGAACAGTACCCTGAATAATATCAATATTAAACAAGCCAAAAGAACCTAAAAAGCCTGTTAAAGGAAGAAAGAAACATCAAAGAAATAAGTAGAAATCCAGGACAATAAAGTATTAAAGGGAAAGGAAATTTTAGGAAAGAACTGGCCAAGTATCATAATAGGGTTAAAGACATTCTAAATCCTGGCTTTGATGATGTGGTCAGATATGTTTAAACAGAACAATGAAAAAAGTTTTCTAAAAATAAAAATTTAAGTCACTTATTTTTAATAAAAGTATTCTTTGTATCAGACGTTTGTGGGGACCAGAACCATTTTTGTAAGTATTTATGTTAGAAATCAAACTATTGTTAAATAAAGTATGATTTGTGCCCCTACTTGACAAACATACCTTGTGACACGGAAGAGCAGGTTCAAATTTAAAACACTCAGGTTTCATGGAGTTCCACATGGAGCATGGCAGTAAAGCAAGAATCAATCCCTGGCTCCTCCTCTTTCCACCCTGAGTTTCATCCCACCACATGTGTGCAGGGAGACAGAAGGTACAGAGAAGGACATGGTTTGGATCCAGACTCTGTCCATACTCCCAGCACATACCCTCGCTTTGACTACTTCAGCCACACAGGCAGTGAAGTATATCCTAAGATGGACTCAGACTAAGTGACTTTGAGGCCCTGAGCTGGTGTGGGGAGAAATATGTCTAGAGGAGACACAAAGTAGGGTCATCCTCTGCAGCACACGGTTTGTGGGGATGGGGTGGAGGGGGAAGGATCTTTTGCCTGGCTCTAACAGTAAGACTGCTGCTCATTTCCAGTGTTAAGTATGGTGGTTAGATACCTCAAGTTCACAGATAAAAGGCCAGTTACCCAAGAGATTATCAAAAATGTATTAATGAAAGTACTCTCAAGTCTACAAGACATTTTATGGCTTTCTCAGGTTGATGAAATTTTAAATTACCTGTCAATATACTTCCCACTGGAAGAAAAAACAGGAAGAAGCATCATGTTTGAAATGAATCCTTACATTATGCCAGAAGATTTACATTATCTTCTCATTTAACTATCACAGAAACCCTACAAGGGTAACTGTCCTTTCACTATACTACAAATTGAAGATCAGTGTCATTAAATAATTTAAGATCATAAAACAAATAAGATAGAGGGATGCACACTCAAGCTGATCTGATTCCGAAGCTGAGCATACATTTTTATTAGACCAGGCTACTCAGTCAGCAATGTAGAAGATCAAGCTTTTGGCTCTTGAGTCAAACCATGTATAAGAGAAAGAAAAATGCTGGAAGTACTGATCTGTAGACAGAATCAGTGATGGAAGTTAACCATCTTATGAATATATATTCTGGTATTTTCAGATGGAAAAAGTGTTTCCAAATTAAGGAAAAGGAGATAGGGTGGTGAAAAAAGTACTTTTTAAAATGTTTGTGTCTATAAAATCCTAAACTCAAAGTGAAAGATCTACATTAAAAAAAGAAATGAGAATACAGAGATTTGAAGAAAATGTGTCTAAAGTTTTTTGAATGAGTTGCTAATTTATCAAAATAATTCCAAAATTCATCTGGAAAAATAAATGCCTAAGAACAGCCAAGAAAAACAGAAAAGGAGTAACATCTTAAACAAAAGGACTTGCCTTATCAGCTAACAGAATATGTTACTAGGCCACTATAATCAAAATCGATGTGGTACTGGTTTAGGGAAAGACAGAAAAAAGAATCTAGAAATAGATCTGAATATATATGAGACTTTAATGTATGTCAATAGGGTTGTTCAAATTCAGTGAGATAAACGATGCTATTTATTTGAAAGGAAATATCATGCAAAATAAATTTATATGATAAATTACAGACTGTAAATAGCCAGGAAAAAAAATCTAGGAAAAACACATAATCTAATGGCAGGGGAGACCTCTTCAACCATATAAAAGAAAAGCTAGACATATCTGACAGTACAAAAACTCAAAACTGTTGCACAGCAAAATGTAACAGAAACATCACAAATTATATCTCTCTTACAAGTTGACAATAAAAAGACAAAAAACCAAAAAAGCAAAAGATTTGAATAGAAAAGTCAGAGAAGTACAGACTCAAACAGTCAAAAAGCTGAAGAAAATTTTCAAACTCACTAGGAGTAAGGAAAAGAAAAATGAGGTATCACTTTATACTTAATCAGATTGGAAAACATTAAAAAGAGCTTTAGTACCTATAACAGATGCACTACAAATGAAACTGTGAAGTATTACAATCTCCATGGAGAACGATCAGGCAAACTTCTTATTAGAAGTCCATTTCCCTTTATTTAGAAATGTGTTACCAGATAATTTAAGCTACATAAATAAAAAGCACAAATGCATGTAAAAACACCTGTATAAGAGAATTTCTTGTAAAACTGTTCTTAAAGTCAGAAAGCTGGAAACAAAGTGATTACTTATAAAGAAGGAAAAGATAGATATAGTACATCCACATCATAGAACAGTATGCAGCCATTAGAATAAATTAGAGCTATATAAAAATGGTTTGAAAGAATATCTAGAAGGTATTGCTGAGTAACCAAGACAAGATACCCGTAAGTTTACAGAGTAGGATTCTGTTCTGAAACACAATTATAGCATCAAACATTTTTATCTGCAACAGTGTTGCATTACATCCATATGAAGAAAATGCAGAAATTTAAGTTACTTACCTGACGTGGATTCTGTTGACCAAATTTAACTTGATGAGTGACAGCCTTGATAAATTTCTGTTGCTTTGCTCCTTTCTTATTCTTCAGACCAAAAGTTTTGTCCTAAATGAGAAACAGTATTGCAATGTTAGCAATTTATATTAACGATACATTAAGATTCAATACATACATATAATTATCATCATTAAACTTGTTAGTCTATGATGCTTTTTCTGAATTGTTTTAGATATGCCGAGTTGTTACAGCGGGATAATTAGTTCAACAATCAAATTAGTTTAGGAAAATGCTTATTCAACAGGGTTTCTAATTCTTAAGCACAGGATATCTGAAAACCTTTACTCAGAGGGGAGGCAGCCATCCTAAATCTTACTTTACCTCAGAAAGCATTTTTCTCACCAAAAAGGAGGGATTATGAACTTACTAACACATTTGGGGGAATACTGCATAAACAGATACATTAAGTTTTGAATTCGTTTCTTGGGTAATAGAACTATCCTCTCTAAACAATTAAAGAACTCAAATCTAAAATGCATGCATTACTAGCTGTTGCTAAAATGGAAATATTAAAACTGAAGTATCCCTAACTAAAAAGCAACACTTTAAATTTGGAATATCATCAAATAGTACTTTGGGAAAGCTATTAATACAACAGCAGCTATCACTTGTGGAATGCGCATTATGTGCACTAAATGATAGTCTTTGACTACTTATGCCGCAGTAGGGTGAATAGTGTCCCCCTCAGATTCATGTCTACCCAGACTTCAGAATGTGGCTTTATTTGGAAAAAGGTCTTTGTAGGTATAATAAATTAAGACGAAGACACACTGGATTACATATCCAATGACTAGTATCTTTATAAGAGAAGAAAAGGGTAAACAGGTTTAGAGAGAAGGCAATGTGCAGAAAGAGGCAAAGAGATTACAGTGATACAGTTTCCAGGCCAAGGAATGCGAAAGACAGCTGGAAGCCACCAGAAACTAGGAAATGGCAAAGGAAGATTCTTCCCTAGAGTATTTAGAGGGAGCACTGTCCTGCCTGCACTGGATTTCAGATTTCTAGCCCCCATATCTGTGACAGAATAAATTTCTGTTGTTTCAAGTCACCCAATGTGTGGTAATTTGTATGAGAATCCTAGGAAAGTAACACAGGAGACTAGACTGAGTGAGCTTCACCCTGAGGTGAAAAGCCTATCAGGAAACCACCAAACACTGGTATCCGAAAGTCTTTTTTTCCTGTCTTCTCTTGAGAAGGATCTTTCAGCTAGGACAGCAACAAGCCTGGCTAGAGGACTGGAGAAGAGAGCAGGTAGGAGAAGGTGTCTCTTAGTTTACGACACAGACACCTTAGTGGCTCTTTTCAGGCTCACATTTTAACCATGCCTTCCACATCCTTTGTGCCTAGTTACAGAAGCAGAGAGGCCTCCTGATTTATAACCTCCACCCTCTTTCTTGCAGGGGTAATAAATAAAAACTATCAGCTACTTCTGTACTTTAAATCCTCAATTTTCAGCCACTTGCCTTCTCCATTACCTAGTACCTGCCATGGTTGAGTTTCTGCAAAATTTTGCAGAGCAAATCCACTTACTTCTCAATGGCACACTCCTAGGTGGGCACTCAGGCCCAACTGCTCTGTTCTACAGTTAACCAATCAGTTAACCAATTCATCATCCATTCACTATCAGTTTTCGTATGCTGAGATTCAAAATTATAGATGTCTCCTAATTTCAAGTCGGAGTTTGGATTTCTTTCATACTCTTGTTTATAAGTGAGTTTCCAAAAGGAAGAAAGAGGCAAAAAGGTCTTAAATTCACTTGAGATCTTTTGAGAGGCATTCAATCTGAAATAAATTAAGTGGCTATTTTAAAGCCTTTATTTTATTTCTAAGAGCAGGGACAGGGTAGTGAGAAGAAAGTTATTATAGGTAGAGAATACTTATATACCTATGCGAACAAACTGGGAAGTGGAAAAAACTAATAAAACATATCTTTCAATTCTCTCAAGATCACAAAGTTCAAGAGGATTTTAGTTCTAAAAGATTATTTCTCGTTGGGAAACAGCATTTATCTCCTCTATATCCATCCATATAGCAAAACTTCAGGTTTCCCACTTAAATGCCTATGCTTTAATATTGCATTATATTACAATATTCTACATGAGTTTCCTACAGCCTATGCATATAAAAAAAGGTAGTAGGGGGCATATACAAGCTGATATTCTCTGTATTTTTTTAAAAATATGGTTGCCTTCCCTTGTTTTTATAGAGTTTAATACACAATCCAATTAGAAGAAAAAAATAGTTAACGGTAAAGTGACATATGGGGAGATGACTGCATACAGTAGCCAGGTGTGAAATGTCATAAAGTACTTTCCTTTTACAAAAAAATGAGGTCTCATGAGAGGATGGAAAACCTCAGATTAAATTATTACTAGCATGAAAGTGCAACACCATCTACATATGCCTCGCCAGAGAAGAGCCTATCTGGGGTTCAGTTCATGCTTTCTGTATTAATACAGAGGAGAAGCAAACTAAGAATTAAGCAAGGCCAAACAGAAAGATAGATACTGATATATGAAGATTTAGGAAAGAAAAAAGTCCTCTAAGGGGTGCTGGCCAGCTAGAAAGTAAGTACTCATGACAAAAGCTTCTGGTAGAGGTGTATAGGCTCCAGATCCCAGAAGAAAAACAGTTTTTCAGGTTTAATTACACTGCTTTAGCACATAATCAACCAGTCTAAAGAGATAATGAATGAGTTGTATTTTGAAAGTCTCTAATTAGAACTTGGAAATTATTTTTTCCAGAGATAAAGGACACTTATTTACATCTAGCATTCACTAAACATAAACTCCTGAATATATAACTTTATTGAATCCTCTTAAAGATCATATTATCTCATTCTGCAAATGTGGATACTGAAACTCAATACTTTTGAAGTAACACTGCTAATAAGGGGCAGGCTGTACAGTGTAATGATTTATAGAGTATAAGCTCTGGAGTTAAGAGTGCCTAAGCTCCAGTACCAAACAGAACTGGGCAAATTACCTTTGCCAGTTTTCTTATTTGTAAAGTGGGTCTCAACTTACTAGCATCTCAGGACTGCAGTGCAAGTCAAAAGACTTATTACAAGGAGGTGGAGCACAGTGGTTAACAGGAAGGACTTGGGAACCAAAATCCTAACTATGCCACTTGCTGCCTTAATAATAACCTTGGGCAAGTAATTTAACCTGTTCCTCTTTCTTCAAATGCAAAGAGGTTAATAATACTTACTTCAGTGAGGGAATTAAAGCAGCTGTGTAAAATTTATCACTTGTAGATGGCTTGCTTCTCTTCCTTTCTTTCCCCCAAACACTGAGATCTGTGTCTGGTTCAGGTATTATTTGAGTCTAAGCAAAATTCTTGTTCTTTCCACCACGAAAAACTACTTCCCAGAGAAACCAGTTAAGTTACTGGGTCGGTTGGTACACAAAGTTTTCTGAATACTACACTGTGGACCTGATATACCAACAGTACCTCTTGAAAACAGGATAGTTTGCAATTTGGAATACTTAAAGCCTCCCTCTCCCTTCTTCTGGAATATAAGAGAGACCCTTATCTCAAGATTAACCTGGATTTAAGGGTTGAGGGATAGCAGATGGGAAGACTAGAGGTTACACTCAACCCTAGGGAAATAGTGGTTCTCATTAGATTAATAAGGTCCCAAAGGTAAGGTGATAAGGAACAATGTGTGTTTCAGGCATGGGAAATAAAATATAAAGGAGTTTAGAGATCAGGCAGTAATTCTAAAAGGATGGCTCCCAGAGGCTTCAAAAGCCTTAACATTCAGTGAACTCCAAACCTGACTTAAAACTGACATTTTTCCCCCCTTCTTTCCCTTAAGTAATCCTACTTCTTTTACAGACCAGCCTCTACATCTTAAATTAAGATATCTGAAAAAAGGAAGAAGGTGTGAGGGCAGGTCAATAATAAACAGTGCTCAAAGATAACTGGAGTCGTCCTTTTGTTCACCAGTGTGAGCAAAGTCCAGCACTGGTCTACCTCATTAGTTTCAGCCCCACATGCATTCTCAGTATATTTTTTTTGTCCATCTATGCAATGGATATTCTGCTTCTGGTTAATCCAGCTTCAAGTAATAAACAGTTGACCTTAGCTGAAGTTTTTCACTGGCAACAAGAATCACTTCTCTTTCTCCATCCTTTACACACCTGGATCCTGTCCCTCTAAGTCTCAATTACTACTTCTTTGCTGCTACAAGGCCTTAGCTGGACATCCTTTATTTGCTTGCCTTAACCCAGATTATCTCCCCCTTTCCATTAACAAACCTTCCATTTCCCAAAGCTGACTTCAGTTTATTAAATTTTAGCCAAAGAAAGCAAATAGTATATGCCATTTGAGACAACTGTATGAATGTTTAACAGAACCATAACCCTTTCTG
Organism: Giraffa tippelskirchi; assembly: GCF_054371585.1. Classification (NCBI taxonomy): domain Eukaryota; kingdom Metazoa; phylum Chordata; class Mammalia; order Artiodactyla; family Giraffidae; genus Giraffa; species Giraffa tippelskirchi. The sequence goes on from NC_137277.1 coordinate 72,703,401, forward strand.
ATATACTCATTTCAGAAAGAAAGCGAAAGTTACTCAGTCCTGTCTCTTTGTGACCCCACAGACTGTTAGCCAACCAGGGTCCTCTGTCCATGGAATTCTCCAGGCCAGAATACTGGAGTGGGTAGCCATTCCCTTCTTCAGGGGATCTTCCCAACCCAAGGATCAAACCCAGGTCTCCCGCATTGCAGGCTGATTCTTTACTGTCTGGGCCACCAGGAAAGCAAATACTTATAAATGCAAATGAATTCATGAAATTTTGGGGAGTTTAAACAGGGAAAGAAAAAAAATGCAGGCACTATAAGTTAATTATTTCAAGTGACAGAAAGTAAGCACTGTATAAACAGTGCAGGTCAATCTGATTCATTTCCCTAACTAGTTCTTTTTATAGTAATGAATTAACAACAGCTGTTATTAATTGAACTTATGTCAGGTACTTTACATGTCATCTCATTTAACCCACAGTTCTGGAATGATAGGAATTAGCTCCAAATGAGAAATTGTGGTTTAGATAGGTCAGGTAACTTGCCTAAACTAGTTTGAAATTTTAGTGCAAAATATGGGACTCAAACCCAGGTCTATTTGGCCTCAAGCTGGTGCTTCTTTCATTAAATTAGGCTGCCTCTCATGCCTCTTTTTACTTCTTGAAGTTCTCAAAACCTATGTATGCTACTGTTCTACAGTGGGTGTCTAAGACGGTGGCAGTGGAAGCAACAGAGGTTCGATGCATGAGACAAATGCTCAGGGCTGGGGCAATGGGATGACCCAGAGGGATGGGATGGGGAGGGAGGTGGGAGGGGGGTCCAGGAAGGGGAACACATGTAAACCCATGGCTGATTCATGTCAATGTATGGCAAAAACTACTACAATATTGTAAAGTAATTAGCCCCCAACTAAAATAAATAAATTTATTAAAAAATAAAAAAATAAAAAGGCATCACCATAAAAAAAAAAAAAACAAAAACTGCTGCTTAAAAGCATATGTTCTACTTAACTATCAATTTTTGGTGAATTTAGAATTTCTGGTCATATGCCTATAAACTTTCCAAAATTAACCAGACTCTGAAATGTTACTAACCTTTCACATGTCAAATATAGGCAATACTTTTTCCACAAATATTACAGTAATAAAAATCAATTATCAGTAGGAACCAGGTTTCAACTGCCACATGTTCATTGTAAGTTTGTTGCAAAGTATACTTTACTGTCACTAAAAACAGAACTATTATATGACTCAGCAATTCCTCTCTTGGGTATACACCTAGGAAAAAACCAAATCAAATAACTAATTTGAAAAGATACATGCAACCCAGTGTTCACAGCAGCATTGTTTACAATTGCCAAGGTGTAAAAGCAACCTAAGTGTCCATCACAGATGAATAGATAAGGAAGATGTGGTATATATACTGTGGAATACACCTCAGCCATAAAAAAGAATAAACTGTTGCCATTTGTAGCAACATGGGTGGGCCCGAAGGATATTATACGAAGTGAATTAAGACAGAGAAAGACAAATCACTTATATGTGGACTTTAAAAATACAAAAAAAAAGACTATAAAAAAAGCAGACTAGTGGTTAGGGGGGCCATACAGGGGTGGAGTGTGAGGTACAAAATATTGCGTGAGACAGGCTCAAGGATGTAGTGTACAACATGGGGAATAAGGTCAATATTTTGTAATAACTGTCAATGGAAAGGAACCTTTAGAAGTTGTATATAAAAAATGTAAAATGTATAGAATTAAAAAAAAACATTTTACTTCATCTTAACTTTTAAAGGCTTTGGTAATAAAAAGCCTATTAACAGTATTCAAATTGTACAAAAAAATGAAAAAATTGCTCTTCCGGATGACATGGAATATACTGTGCCCTAACCAGGCTGAATAACATAGTATTCTCTACAAATCTAGTTTCGCAAAAAAAAGATAAAACTTAACCTACAATTTACAATATTGTGGTTCCTCTCTGGTGGTAGTAAACATCTAAGCAGCACACTACCATTTAAAAAAAATCACTCATTGTATATCAAATGTGGGCAGAAAGGCTTAATCCCACTATTCTAGTATTTTTGGCTAAAGATTACAGCTATTTTCCATTTTTCTTTGGTTAAGTCTTCATCAGTGAAACTAAAGTCCTCTTCTCTTTACCTTAAAAGTAATCTTGTTACAAGATGAATAAATCCATAGCTATCATTTTTAGTTATGGGAATACTATAATTTTCAAATACAACTGCTTAAAACAAAATTAAATATTTATTTAAAAATAAAAATGTACACAGATAAAACTCAATAATGCATAAAGTATACTTAAACTGTCATGTAGCATTTAATTTCATGTCTATATGTGAGTTTTTCATGGTTGAATGTGTTAATTCAACCTCAGTAAAGGAAGCTAACAAGTGAAATGTCATCCCTAAAATGCCCTTGGGTTTACATAGCACCAAATGCCATCAGGTAACCATCCCCAGAGATTTACCAAGTGTCAAGAGTCCAGATTGTTCAAAAAGGTACAGCAGACACAGGTATGATGGTGACAATGACTGTTTTCAAATCGCTAACTACGCTATTTCATGACAGTTCTTAAATAGCACAAAGACACAGATGTGAAGGTGACAATGACTGTTTTCAAATCTCTAGTTATGCTACTTCAAGACAGTTCTTAAATGGCACAAATTGGCAGTAAGAATATATGTTCTGCTTCAGAGCTGGGGCCTGGCCAAAGCTACCAGAATTCTAAATAAGCATGTTAGTTAAATCCAATAAACACACTAAAAATTTTGTGAAATTTTGACAAACACAAGTTCTGATTAGGTTTACACAATGAAACCCTGGGGGCTTTCACTGCTATTATTTTTCAAGGCTATAAATGCTGAATATTAAAATAATCATTTACAAATAAATATCTCATTTCAAAACACCCAACATGTTTTCGTGTTCTAATGAAAAGTTAACTATTCCAGAAACGGCTCTCCATTAATTATTCAGATATATCTCATGTAGGAAAATGGTCATGACTTTTCCAACTACTTCTAACACACACAAGGAACTGTTTAATTATGAGAGTGATTAATAGCAGGAATTCGGGGAAGAAATACCTTGTTGTTTAGTAGCTATGTCGCGTAGGACTCTTGCGACCCCATGGAGTGTAGCCCGCCAGACCTCTGCCTATGGGATTTCCCAGGCAAGAAACTGGAGTGGGTTGCCATTTCCTTCTCCAGGGGATCTTCCCGAGGCAGGGATTGAACCCGCGTCTCCTGCATTGGCAGGCGGGTTCTTTACCACAGAGTCACCAGAGAAGTCCATACGATACGTTTATGTTATCTCAAACACAGTTCACTCTCTTAAGGAAATTCACTGATACAGTCGTTAGACTACAAATATAAAACATTTAGGAACGTCAATAGCGTCCCTCTGCCATTAAAACGCAATAGGATCAGCGAACTAAATGAATTTACATATATATATATATATACATAACAAATTCAGATACAACACAACACAGCTAGTGATAAGAAACCTCATCTCCCTTAAAACGTCTTTCGATTTAATTTAATCCAGAACCTATGTGACAAGGGTCAGGTACAAGACGGTGTGATACGATATGAAAGAAATCTCCTCTCTTCAGGTAACCTGAAACTGTTTAGAGGTGGATCGAAAAATGTCACGAAGAAGTAATCTGTTGGCTTGAAGGAAGTAACCAATACTCCTAGGTGATGGGTAAAGAAACACAAAACACAAAGGCTCGTAATAAGTCGACCTTCCAGAAAGAGTGTGGTCCGAGACAGTTCAGCGTGTTTTTCTTTTTTAACACAAGCCTAGAAACGTCTTCAATTTCGGTGACTAGAGAAGGACACAACCCTGTGACGGCACTGGGGTGGGGGTGGGGGGTCGTTTCGCACGGGAGTCGGTGAAGGCGGCTGTGTGGGGCGGAGAAGCAAAGGCTAAGTGCGGGGGCGCCCGCGGCGTCACTATAGCGATGAGAGGCAGCGAGCGTCAGCAGGAGGCTGGAGAAGGGGCTGTGGGCACACAGAGCCAAAACAAGGGGCACGTGGGCCCGGAAGACGCGAACAGGAGTCGGGGAGCGGGGAACCGGGAGGCTGCTTTCCTGAGAACTCGCGGCGTGAGTGGGGGAGGGGAGTAGGTACTCACTTCGATAATCTTCTCCTTCTTTTTCTGCTCCGCCTTTTTGCTGCCCCCGGCCTGAGCCTGTTTCTTGGGGGGCATTGCGGAGACAGGTCGCGCCGGCCAGACTTCAGCGCAGCTGGACTCCCTCACGGACTCTGGCCCAGCGGTAGGAAGAGGAGGAAGACGCGCGCCGCCGTTGCCGCCGCACCGCACGTAAAGCTACTCGCTCACCCGCCGCCGGAATGCGGCCTTTGCGACAGGTTGGTGCTGCAGAGCATTGTGGGTAGTGAGGAGCGGAACCCGGAAGCGAATCTGCGCCTGCGCTTATGCAGCGGCGGGCCAGGAGGGGGCGGAGACGAGACGTGGGAAAATGCGCGTTATACGTGGTGTCGCTCAGCCGCCTGGCCTTTGCTAGATTGCCACAGGCTCGGTGATAGTTGATGGGAACAGATTGGAACCCACAGCGTTTGTGTTGTCCCTACACAGTCTGTTTCGCTGACGATGTGCGACTTTTGCCCATCTTCGTCTCGGGTGGAGGCTCTTCCTGCCGGCTGGATTAGCAGTCATCTGTATTATCCCCATCCTGGATGACTACCGAGCGTCAACAGCAACTCAGGGCTGCTTGGAGGGCCAGGGTACGGAGTTACCTTCTTCTCGTTCTCAGGTGGAGCAGGGCCAGCTTACTGGCGAGTGCGGCCTGCTTCAGATTATTGTGAAGGTTTATGGAGAAATGGAGAAAGATTCCTTTTATTTGAGGAGTGCGTAACCGTGAACTCCTTTGGTGTATTAGGTTTATCAAGTTAATTTCAGGCTTTAGGAAAGTGTTTAGATGATTCCTAAAATCTTATTTGTAATTAGAGCTTACCACGCCTAGTTTGAGGGTGGAGGGCACATGTCAACAACTTTCTTTAAATGCTTCAGTTCAGTTCGGTCGCTCAGCCGTGTCTGACTCGTTGGGACTGCATGGACTGCAGCATGCCAGGCCTCCCTGTCCATCACCAACTCCAGAGTTTACTCAGACTCATGTCCATTGAGTCAGTGATGCCATCCAACCATCTCATCCTCTGTTGTCCCCTTCTCCTCCTGCCTTCAATCTTTCCCAGCATCAGGGTCTTTTCAGATAGGTCAGTTCTTCCATCAGGTGGCCAAAGTATTGGAGTTTCAGCTTCAACATCAGTCCTTCCAATGAATACTCAGGACTGATTTCCTTTAGGATGGACTAGTTGGATCTCCTTGCAGTCCAAGGGGCTCTCAAGAGTATTCTCCAACACCACATTTCAAAAGCATCAATCCTTCAGCACTCAGCTTGCTTTATATTTCAACTCTCACATCCATATATGACTACTGGAAAAAACCAGTAGTTTTTATATCTTCGACTAGATGGACCTTTGTTGGCAAAGTAACGTCTCTGCTTTTTAATATACTGTCTAAGTTGGTCATAGCTTTTCTTCCAAGGAGCAAGCGTCTTTTAATTTCATGGCTGCAGTCACCATCTGCAGTGATTTTGGAGCCCCCCAAAGTAAAGTCTGCCACTGTTTCCCCATCTATTTGCCATAAAGTGATGGGACTGGGTATCGTTTAAATGCTTGGTAATCTAGAAACAGTGACAGACTTTATTTTTTTTTTGGGGGGGGCTCCAAAATCACTGCAGATGGTGACTTCAGCCATGAAATTAAAAGACGCTTGCTCCTTGGAAGAAAAGCTATGACAAACCTAGACAGCATATTAAAAAGCAGAGACACTACTTTGCTAACAAAGATCTGTCTAGTTGAAGCTATGGTTTTTCCAGTAGTCATGTATGGATGAGTTCGTCTATAAAAAAAGCTGAGTGCTGAAGCACTGATGCTTTTGAACTGTGTTGTTGGAGAAGACTCTTGAGAGTCCCTTGGACTGCAAGGAGATCCAATCAGTCCATCCTAAAGGAGATCAATCCTCGGTGTTCATTGGAAGGACTGATGTTGAAGCTAAAACTGAAATACTTTGGCCACCTGATGTGAAGAACTGACTCATGGAAAAGACCCTGATGCTGGGAAAGATTGAAGGCAGGAGGAGAAGGGGTCAACAGAGGATGAGATGGTTGGATGGCATCACTGACTTGATGGACATGAATTTTGAGCAAGCTCCAGGAGTTGGTGAAAGACAGGGAAGCCTGTGTGCTCAGTCCATGGGGTTGCAAAGAGTTGGGTATAACTGAGTGACTGAACTGAACTGAATCCAGAAACTAGTTGGCATAGTATACACGCTATTTCATTTGGTTATCACAGTTACATTGAGATAGAGGAGTTGTTACTGTTAGCATTTTAAAGCGAAGCACAGAAAAGAAGAAACATTCAGGATTCTGAAGAAGGCTGAGCTAGAAATTCCAACCTTGGCAGTTAAACTTCAAATGAGGGCAGGAGGAGGCAGGCCACAAAGTTTAAAAGAATGCCATAGATGGAGGACTTGTGCCAGAAACTGATTAGAACCCAATAGGTCCAAGATGGTGGCTAACTCAATGGTAACAAATCAGCTTGCTAAATCCCATCAAAGACCAAAAGTGGGTGTTGGCTCAATTCTGGGAAATCCCTGCCCCTTCCCACAAATGGGCTTCCCTGGTGGCTCAAATGGTAAAGAGTAGTCTGCCAGCAATGCGAAGACCTGGGTTCAATCCCTGGGTCTGGAAGATCCCCTGGAGAAGGAAATGGCAACCCACTCCAGTATTGCCTGGGAAATTCCATGGACCGAGGAGCCTAGCGGGTTACAGTCCATGGGGCCACAAAGAGTCCCACATGGCTGAGCAACTACCGCTTTTCCCCCAAATAATGGAGTAATCCTCCCACTCATTTGCCTATGAAATTACCCAGCCCATAAAAAACTAACCATGCTGTATTTTGGAGCCACTCTTTCTGATATGGCCCACTGCTGCACTCCTGTGGAATGTATTTCTCTCTAGGTAAATTCACTTTTTACCTATCGCTTAGTCTTTCACTGAACTCTTTCTGGAATGAGACATCCGAGCTTCATTACGTTCTGAAACCAGGTGAGTGATTTCAACTAAGACACCATGGGTTCAAGTCCCAATCTCAGTTACACAGCTTCCACTTCAAAGCCTAAATACATATCACTGATAATACAAAAATAGATGAATAAATGGGGCCTATTAATATTTATACAAATCAAAATTGTTGTTGTTTAGTTGCTAAGTCCTGTCCTACTCTTTGCAACCCCATGGACTGTAGGCTGCCAGGCTCCTGTGTCCATGGGATTGCCCAGGCAAGAATACTGGACTGGGTTGCCATACTCTTCTGCAAGGAATCTTCCTGACCCAGGGATCAAACCTGGATCTTCTGCATTGCAGGCAGATTCTTTACCATCTGGGCCACCAGAGAAGCCTGAAGGGCAGAACAATTGCTAATCAAAGGAGAAGCAGCAACCACCTGAGGTAAGATTAAAGAGACCGAGACTCATCAAGATTAAGGAGACAAGAGCACCTAAGATGCTGCACACACACTAATCTTCTCAGCAACCCCACTCTTGAAACTGCAGAAGGAGGAATGAAGAGTGTTACTGCCTTGATCCTTACACATACCCTTGCCTGACGATATAACCTCTTCCTGCTCACCAGGGAGGAAAGGGAAGAGAAAAGAATAGAGACTCAATATCCAAAACAAACAAAACCAAAGGTCCTTGGTGCTGTGTGTGTGTGTGTGTGTGTGTGTGTGTGTGTGTGAGAGAGAGAGAGAGAGAGAGAGAGAGATTACCCATTATGTTAAAATTCCCACTTTAGAAACTAAAGGGGCAGGTTTCTCCTTTTCCCTTATCCCACAGAACCAGATTCTAGTTACATAGGATTTGACCAACAGATTCTTTCTGCCACCTCCGTACCATGCCTAAGCTTTTAATCTCAAAGAAATGAGACAAGACTCAGAAATAGTTCTGGAGTCCTTCAGAGCATTAGAATAATACATTTTATTACAAATACAGTGGTGATAGGCTGGTGGCAGCATCTGCTCTATACTTGAATTCCATCCTTTGCTACTATCTCTTGCTCTTTTAGTTTTCCTAACCTGAATTCTCTAGGTTTCCCAAAATTCTGGATATCCTTAGATTGTCAGATTCTTTAGATTCTGTGGACAACATTTCCAATAATTTTTGTTTTAACTTAAATTTGGCTTGACTTTAGTTGTTTGCACCTAAAGCCTCTTTTATGGGATGAATTATATCTGCCTTTCCAAATTTATATGTTGAAACACTGATCTTTAGAACCTCAGAATGTGACTATATTTGCAGGTAAGGCCTTTAAATAGGTGATTAAATTAAAATGAGGCTCTCAGTTTGAGCTCTAATACAATCTCATGGATGTCCTTTTAAGAAGAGGAAATATGGACACACAGAGACATTAGGTATGCATGTGCAAAAAGGAAATACTACATGAAGACACAGCAAGAAAGCAGCCATCTGCAAGCCAAGGTGGGAGGCCTCAGAAGAAACCAAACCTGCTGATACCTTGATCTTGGGCTTCTAGCCTTCAAAACTATATGAATATAAATTTCTGTTGTTTAAGCCACCAAGACTGATACTTTGTTATCACAGCATGCCAATACAGACTCTAACTGATAAAGGACCAAAGTGTGCTGTGGGTGTTGCTATTATGGTGAGCAGAGGCCAGACTACTACTTTATCTAAATTCTTTTTATTAAGACAGGATTAATTTGACTGGTCATGTAAGTTGCTGATCTACTTTGTGGCTTGAGGCAGTATATATTAGAAAGTATTTTGATTTGAATATTGGATGCTTCAAAATGCTTCTGACATGTCAGCAGTTTCCTTTAAAACATTTTTTCCTTCTCCAAAATAATAAATTATTACAAAAGATTTGCCATTATTTCAGTAGCGCATGTAAAATCTCTTTTAACTTGTCAGTGTGAGTTTCAGTTCTATAAACCTTCACTTCAGCTACACTGACATAAAATTTTCTTAAATGAGTGACTTACATGGGTGACTTATCTGTTTCTGTTTGAAATATTTCTTGGTGCCATTATGATAATAGTTATTATGGCATTTGTCAAGAAATCAAGATGTACAATTTCCAAATATTTTTTTTTGCTTCACTGAAGCTAAAACCATTTCCCATGATTCTCATAAATCATGTCATTTTCCTAGTAAGAGCTTTCTGATGATTTCCTGTGCCTTTTTGAATGTAATACAAGGGATTCCATGCTTTCCTCAGCCCAGTAATGTCTGCTTTTTATCTTCTACTAGTTTATGCTCCCCATTTTAGGTCAGCTTTTCCTATCTCTCACCTCCACACCCCTATTACTCTCCATTGCCTTAGAGCTTTTCATAAATACTGTAGTCTCCCCTTATCCATGGGGGATATGAATATTCCAGTATCCCCAGTGTATGCCTAAAACTGCAAGTGGCACCAAACCCTATATAGACTATGTTGTTTTTTTTTTCTATGTGTTGCTAATGGGCAAGTAGTATATATAGTACAGATACACTGGACAAATGAATGATTGAAGTTCTGGGGGAAATGTAGGGAGATAGTGCAAGATTTCATCATGCTACTCAGAATAGCTACTCAGAATGTTGTGCAGTTTAATACTTACAAATACAGTAAGTCCCCTGCATAGAAACTTTCCCTTACATATGAAGCTTCAAGTTGTGACCTTTTAAAGATGCACACGTGCTATAGTGTGTCCAATCACAGAAGTTAGTTCAAGTGTCTGGTGTACATTGTCACGTGCATGCATCCTCTACAAGTGGTTGTGCTTTTGTGTCCTTTACAGTACTGTATAGAGTACAGTACACTGTATCTTTATTTTAAGACCAGGATGTAGAGAAGCAAGTAGAAAAGCAGCGGTGATGTAGCTGGTGCTGCTAAGAATCGCCAGGAATTGGAGGCCCAGAGAAAGGATGAAGAGAGACAAGACGAAGAAGAAGTAACTGAAAAACAGAGGTTCATAATGCAGGAAATGGCAGATGGCAGGGGGCTTTTCTTTATTTGAGGAGACACTGTTAGCTTTTGAGGCACAGGACCCAAACATAGAATGGTACATGGAGGTTCAGAATGCAGTCCAGTGCTACCATGTGTCATCTATGAAAAAAAGAGCTACTACCCAAACATCACTGGATCATTTTTTTAAAGAGGGTAGATAGAACTGAACCCAGCAAGGAACCAAAACCTGTGCCATCACCATCAGGCATGAGTGAAATTGAGGCTTGCCCTCTGTCTCCTATTGCTGACAGTCCTTCAGCTCTACCATCTCCGGCTTCCCTCCTCCAGTCAGTAACTCTTCTTCCTGTTCACCTGCTGCCAAACCCTGTGTGCCAGCTCTTGTGCTGTGTTCTGTGTGCTCTGCTGCTGCTGCTGCTAAGTCGCTTCAGTCGTGTCCGACTCTGTGCCGACCCCATAGACGGCAGCCCACCAGGCTCCGCCGTCCCCAGGATTCTCCAGGCAAGAATACTGGAGTGGGTTGCCATTTCCTTCTCCAGATGCTCGGTCGTGGCCAACTGTTTGCGACCCCATGGATTGTAGACAGCGAGGCTCCTTTGTCCATAGGATTTTCCAGGCAAGTATACTGGAGTGGGAGTGGGTTGCCATTTCCTACTCCAGGGGGTCTTCCCCAACCATGGGTCGAAACAGTCTCCTGCATCTCCTGCATTTGCAGCTGGATTCTTCACCACTGAGCCACCGGAGAAGCCCTCTTGTACTGTACTACTGTACTTTGCAAGATGCTGTATTGTAAGATTAAAAGTGTTTTTATTTTTTGTGTTTGCTTCTTATATATTATTTGTGTGAAAAGTGTTATAAGCCTATTTCAGTACAGTGCTATATAGCCAAGTGTTGGTTGTATGACTAGGCTAACTTTGTTGGACTTACAAACAAATTGGACTTACAGACACATTCTTGGAACAAAACTTATTTGTACGTAGGGGACTTACTGTGGTTCATTTCTGGCATTTTCCATTTAATATTTTTGGACCAAATTGACTAAAACCATGAAAAGCAAAACTGGATAAATAGGAATTACTCTGGTTTTATGTATACAGCTTCAAACAAAAACTATCTACCTTCCATCTATCATACATAGAAACTTTGATGAGTCATCTTTGATTCCTTCTTCAACCTCCAAACCAGTCAAGTCTTACTGATTCTACCTCTTAATCTTTTAAATTATGCTCTTCCTATCTCACTACTTTACTCTGGGGCCACATCTCTTGCTTGGGCTATTGAAGAAACTCTTTTTTCTCAATTTCAAACTTTCTCCTTCACATTTGTTCTTAAAAATTAGTAGGCTGCTAGCATTCTTAGTTATTGGGTCATAAAACACATGAACAAGGAAGAAACAAGTAGTAATGGATGGATAAAATGTTTCATGTAACTGAAAGTGTTTCATATACATTCCACAATAATGTGGAGCTATTTATGTAAAATATAGTCTTATTTTCTGTTAGAAACATATCTAGGCTGTTGGTGAAATTCACCATATCATTTTTTTGGTTATTACCCAAATAACACCACAATTTTCAGATGTCTGCTACTGAACACATTTCAGAATAACTGATTTAATTAATCAAACACTATGTCACCTTCATAGCTAGATTTAGTGCCTGTTATCCCAGAATCTTAAAAATCTTTGAAGTGGTAAATTTGTTCCTAGAAAAACTGTGAAGTTAAATGCTTAATTTTCCTGTTATGAAAGCTAATTTTTTACTTTTATGACATAATGTTTAAAAGATCAGATTTTAGAGTCAGAAATGTGTAGGTTAAATCTTATCTCTTCCACTTCCATATGGGACTTAAGGCAAATTGCTGAACACTTCTAAGCGTTGGTTTCTTTACATATACAAGAGAAATAATCATACTGTTCATAGCTCACAGGGCTATTTGAAGGAGGAAATGACATAGTGCATGACTCAGAGTGCCTGACACCTAGTAAGCACATCATTAGTTTATATTACTATAACTCCAGGTTGTAGTGTAAAGAAGTAAAGAATTTATTTTTGACCTGTTAATTTCTGAGGGAACTCACACCAAAGAAATGTTAAGTTTGTGAAATTTGGAGATTGGGTGACTATGCATAGGAGCTGAGGGGGTAGAAGTCAGAAAATAGAAGATTTTCAGATATCAAGCATGGGCAAATGATCACTGATGGTGCTAGAAGGTTATGTGGGGAGTGAATGGAGTGTCTGGGGAGGGCAGGGGGTAATGTGTCCAGTTTTGGCTCTGTTGAATTAAGGAAGCTAGTGGGACATTCATGTGTAGAAATCCAGTGGAATGTGGATATTTGACGTGGAAACTCAGGAGAGAGTTTGGAATATATAGGTGCCAATGGGAATGGAGAACTTTGGAGAATTGCACAGAATGAAAAAAAAAGAATGTGAGGGATAAAATTTAAAAAGCAAATATAGAAAAAGCAGCTCAGGAAGCAAAGTGAGAAGAGGCAACTATGATAGGGATGCTTAAGGAGAAGAGCTTTTCAAATTGGAGGTTGTTGGCAGAGTAGTTTTGAGTCTGGAGTTGGCTTGAAAATGTCGCTACTTGATCAGAATTAAGGTGACATACTGGACATCCAATTTAAGACATAGACATCTGAAATTAGTAGATATTTCAAGCTGTATTGGCCTGTATTTCTTATATATATGGATATTGCCATTTGCTAATAACCTGAATTTTTGTTAGTTTTTTGTTTGTTTTTTGGTGATTAGGATACTATATTTAGGGTATGGTAACCCTTGTTCCCTTTATAGGATATATTAATCTCCCAAATCTCCACATGTCTGGCTTGCTTTCATCCTAGAGGTCTCAGCTCAAGTGGCATTTCCTCTAATGACCAGCCCTGACCATTATATCTAAAGGGCCTCCCTCCCTCAGTCCCTGTTTATCTCATCACTCTCTTCACTTCTTAATAGCATTTATCACAATCTGTAACTACTTTGTGATGTTTCTTTATTTCTTTTTTTTTCATATATTTAAAGTATGTATTTTTATTTATTTGTTTGTTTATTTTTTTAAATAAATTTATTTATTTTAGTTGGGGGCTAATTACTTTACAATATTGTAGTGGTTTTTACCATACATTGACATGAATCAGCCATGGATTTACATGTGTTCCCCATCCTGAACCCCCCTCCCACCTCCTTCCCCATCCCATCCCTCTGGGTCATCCCATGCCCCAGCCCTGAGCATTTGTCTCATACATCCAACCTGGAATGGTGTTCTGTTTCACATATGATAATATACATGTTTCAATGCTATTCTCTCAGAACATCCCACCCTCACCTTCTCCCTCAGAGTCCATAAGACTGTTCTATGCATCTGTGTCTCTTATTCTGTCTCGTATATAGGGTTATCATTACCATTTTTCAAATTCCATATATATGCATTAGTATACTGTGTTGGTGTTTTTCTTTCTATAATGGGCTTCAGTTTCATTCGTCTCAATAGAACTGATTCAAATGTATTCTTTTTAATGGTTGAGTAATATTCCATTGTGTATATGTACCACAGCTTCCTTATCCATTCGTCTGTTGATGGACATCTAGGTTACTTCCATGTCCTGGCTATTAAAAACAGTGCTGTGACTTTGTTTCTTAACTGGTTGTCTCTTACCCCAGCATGTAAGCTTCGTGGGAATAGGGACCCTGGCTCTCTTGTTTACTGCTCCATTTGATGGTGCCTAACAAACCAGAGGAACCAGAGATCAAATTGCCAATATCCGCTGGATCATCGAAAAAGCAAGAGAGTTCCAGAAAAACATCTATTTCTGCTTTATTGACTATGCCAAAGCCTTTGACTGTGTGGATCACAATAAACTGTGGAAAATTCTGAAAGAGATGGGAATACCAGACCATCTGACCTGTCTCTTGAGAAACCTGTATGCAGGTCAGGAAGCAACAGTTAGAACTGGACATGGAACAACAGACTGGTTCCAAATAGGAAAAGGAGTACGTCAAGGCTGTATATTGTCACCCTGCTTATTTAACTTACATGCAGAGTACATCATGAGAAACGCTGGGCTGGAAGAAACACAAGCTGGAATCAAGATTGCCGGGAGAAATATCAATAACCTCAGATATGCAGATGACACCACCCTTATGGCAGAAAGTGAAGAAGAACTAAAGAGCCTCTTGATGAAGGTGAAGGAGGAGAGTGAAAAAGTTGGCTTAAAGCTCAACGTTCAGAAAACTAAGATCATGGCATCTGGTCCCATCACTCCATGGGAAATAGATGGGGAAACAGTGGAAACAGTGTCAGACTTTACTTTTTTGGGCTCCAGAATCACTGCTGATGGTGACTGCAGCCATGAAATTAAAAGATGCTTACTACTTGGAAGGAAGGTTATGGCCAACCTAGATAGCATGTTTAAAAGCAGAGACATTACTTTGCCAACAAAAGTCCGTCTAGTCAAGACTATGGTTTTTCCAGTGGTCATGTATGGATGTGAGAGTTGGACGGTGAAGAAAGCTGAGCGCCGCAGAATTGATGCTTTTGAACTGTGGTGTTGGAGAAGACTCTTGAGAGTTTCTTGGACTGCAAGGAGATCCAATCAATCCATCCTAAAAGAGATCAATCCTGGGTGTTCATTGGAAGGTCTGATGTTGAAGCTGAAGCTCCAGTACTTTGGCCACCTCATGCGAAGGGTTGACTCATTGGAAAAGACCCTAATGCTGGGTAGGATTGGGGGCGGGAGGAGAAGGGGACGACAGAGGATAAGATGGTTGGATGGTATCACCGACTCGATGAACATGGGTTTGGATAGACTCCGGGAGTTGGTGATGGACAGAGAGGCCTGGCGTGCTGCAATTCATGGGGTCGCAGAGTCGGACACGACTGAGCGACTGAACTGAACTGAACACAACCTGCCTCTTAGAAGGATCTTAATCAATGTGTTAAGAAGTGAGTGATGGGCAAGAACTAAGGGGAGAGCTGAGGGTTCTTTCCCATTTTCTCTGCAAGAGTGTATTTAGCTTTGGTATTTATCTTATCTATTGAGGATGAGTTTAATAAAAACCTCTGTGCCAAGATATGAGAATCCAGATCCATCTGGGGAATTTTCTAGCAATAATGAGGATGTGTGTCACTGAATGCCAAGATTCTACAAGAACAGGAAAAAATTATAGGTGAGACTTCTGAGGATAAACATCTTTAATTAGATGTACAGACACACTTGCAGGCTTCCTTTCTTTTGGTTCTCCTGATTCTTCTGCTTATTGTGGAAGTGGGTTTGTAATGGTGTTCTGGGGATTGTGGTGAATGGGGAATGGGCAATGTAGAGAAGGATATAAACATTGGTAAAATATTTACTTGTGCTCTGGGCTTTAAATGACATTCTGCCTTATTCGATGATGCAGGTTTGCAACATAAAATCAGAAAAGATTTCAAAAATTCTGTAAGAGACAAGTAAGCCTCTTCCTGTAATAAGTTATTCTGGAATTCCTAGAGGGGACAAGTAGTGTCACTAGTAATCGTATTTTCTGCATTAAAACCAGGAAGCATACTCAGATAAATTTACTCATGTTCTTATATGGACATAAAGACAGAACATTTGAAACCGAAACAGTTCTAAAAACGTCCACAATATATAGGTGACAAAGATATGCCATCAGTATATGCAGGATGATGTGAAACCACAGTAGATGAAAATGACTTCTCGCCTAGAGAAGTCAGAGAGAGAAGCTTGGAGGAGATGCTGTTTGCACTGGGAATATAGGAATTTACCAAGCAGAGTGGAGCTAGTGGGTATGCCAAGCAGAGAAGACAGCATATGCAAATATATGAATATCTGAAAGTACATGACATTTCGGGGGAGTGACAATGATTTGGGGAAGATGTGTTGAGACAGTGACAAAAGATGAAGCTAAAAATATATTAGGATCAGATTTTAAAGGGTCTTATATATCATTTTAAACGACTTGGGCTTTAAATTGAAGTTATTAGTGAGTCATTCAAGGTTTTTATAGAGATATATGATCTCAGATATATATTTTGGCCACGATAAATCTGACAGAAGACAAATTAGAAAAAGGAGAGACTAGACATAAAGATCAATTATGAGGCTAGTGTAGTAGTCTTAGAAATGGTGACAGCCTGTACAAAGATAGTGCTGATGGAGAGAGGAAATAAATTGAGAGTTATTTAGGGGGCATAAGCAATGAGGATAAATCTACATCAAAGATATGAGGTAGGTATTGAGGATAATTTTATGTTTTCTATTTTGGGTAACTGGGTTGAAGATAAAAAAGGAAACGCTGAATGGGAACAAAGAGACAGGAAGACAAATATTTGGTTTTGGTTAGGCTAAGATGGCTTTCTAGGTGATGTGTAACAGGCAGTTGAAAACATAAATATGGGTTTTGGAAGAAAGATGAGGACTAAAATAATGAACCTGAAATAATGGTTTGAGATTCAATATAGATGAATATATTCATCAATATAGATGGCGCTTGGAACTAGGGGAGTAGTTGAGATCACCCAGGGTAAGTGAATAAAGTGAGATAGTAAAAGTTACTGGTAAGATCTCTAAGTAGCAGTAACATTCAAGGAATGAAGTGTAGTATTCTGTGGTAGTAAGGAAATATGTCCACAATTTAAATGATACTCTTTAAGAGGCAGAGCCTAATTCTTCTCTTCTCCAGTGCTGGGAGGAATTTAGTGCTTACTCTCAGCAGTGTACAGTTTCATAGCTGCTGCTGCTGCTGCATCGCTTCAGTCGTGTCTGACTCTGTGCGACCCCATAGACGGCAGCCCACCAGGCTCTCCCGTCCCTGGGATTCTCCAGGCAAGAACACTGGAGTGGGTTGCCGTTTCCTTCTCCAATGCATGGAAGCATGCTAAGTCGCTTCAGTCATGTCTGACTCGGTGCAACTCCATAGACAGCAGCCCACCAGGCTCCTCTGTCCACAGGATTCTCTAGGCAAGAATATTGGAGTGGGTTGCCATTTCCTTCTCCGACAGTTTCATAGATGAGGGCATAAAAGGTACTGCAACTTTTCTGTCTGTCTGTCTGTCTGTCTTTGCTTGATTGGGTGGGTGGGAGTGCCTATCTTTCATACCGGTTGAAGACACGCAGCCCATGGAGAGACCCATACAGTGAGGAACTGAGACACATGTAACAAGTTAGGAACTGAGGCCTTTTGCCAACAGTCATGTGAGTGAATCTTCCTGGAAGTGGATCCTCCTGCCCTATTTGTCTTTAAATAATTGCAGCCCCAGTCAATGCCTTCACTGCAACCTCATCAGAGACCCTGATCCAGAATGTCCCAGTTTCCCCACCCCAAGCTGTGCCTGAATTCCTTGACCATCAGATACTTTGAGAAGCAATGCTTGCTGTTTAGATGCACTGAGTTTTAGGGTACTTTTTTACATAGTAATACATAACTAATACAAAGATATTGAAGGAAAAAAGAAGTTGTCAGAGAGATAGAAAGGCAAAAAGCAGAAAGAGAAGTGTTGAAACAGCCATGAGAAGAAAGTTTTTAAGAGGAGTTATGTCAAATGCTATAGGTAAGCACTTTTTGACTATTTTTTTAAAGCAACGGCACCCAAGAGTTCTAGCAGTCATTGTATTCTTCACTACAACATGCAGAAAAAGGCAAGCTTCATTTAAGAATGTCCCTGATAAAGTAGTATAAACTTAATTTTATTAAAATTTGGCCCTTAAATACATCTTTGTAGCATTCTCTGTGACAAAAATCAGAATTATTTATAGTCATTATTTTTGATGCACATGTAAATATAATGGCAATCTCAAAGAAAAGCATTTGTGAAATTGGGTTGGAAACTGAATTAGTTGCTTTTCTTACAGAACAGAATTTTTACTTGACAGAGTAATGAATGAACTATGATTATTTAGACTTGGGTATTTGGCAAATGGTTTCTTGAAAAAACAACTGGGTGAGACTATCACTTCAAGAAAAACCGTTGATATTATTTGTTGTCAATGATAAAATTTAATCTTTCAAGCAAAATTCAGAATTTTGAAAAACTTGGTCATTATGGACTTGACAGCTTCATAATATCTAAAGACTTTTCTGATGCTGCTGCTGCTGCTGCTGCTGCTAAGTCGCTTCAGTCGTGTCCGACTCTGTGCGACCCCATAGACGGCCGCCCACCAGGCTCCTTCGTCCCTGGGATTCTCCAGGCAAGAACATTGGAGTGGGTTGCCATTTCCTTCTCCAATGCATGAAAGTAAAAAGTGAAAGTGAAGTCGCTCAGTCGTGTCTGACTCTTCGCGACCCCATGGGCTGTAGCCTACCAGGCTCCTCCGTCCATGGGGTTTCCCAGGCAAGAGTACTGGAGTGGGGTGCCATTGCCTTCTCCGTTCTGATGATGAGGGTGGTGATAGCAACAGATGTGATTTTTTAAGAGAATCATTTTATAATAAACATTTGGTAAATCTATATAACTCATTGAACTGATATTTTTCTAAAGATCAAAGCATGAATTAACAATGAAATGTGTGGAAGATCCATTCAAAGTACAAGATGGGTCATTTTAATGTAACAGAGTATGACAATTTATTGATATAGCTGCAGATTCCTCATCTCATAAGGAATTTGTATTACCTGCTATAAAGCAGATATTGCTTACAGAGAGATTTTTTTTTTTTTTTTTAATTTTTGTGTTATAGAGAGACCCAAGTTTCTGAAGGATATTTAGGGCAAAGAAGAGAGTTGAATTCCTTTGAGGGAAGTGAACAAGGAAAGAGGACTTCCCTAAGACTGATTGGAGGTTTATGAACTTCAAAAATAATAGTGATCCTCACTCCATTCCCTGGCAATACCTTTAGGACCTGGCAAGACATCTGAGTGGATTTACTGTGTGGTGTTCCTAGAGAGATTGGGCAGGGAAATGGGACTCCCAGCCTTGACAGAGTTTCCAGTGCTCAGGTTTGACATGGAATGGGCAGAGCCATCTGCCTTCAGGAACAAAGTGGTCTTGAAAAATAAGATATCAAAGGGGAATTCGATAAAGCTGAGAAGATGTTTGTGAACTCTAAAGGACCTAGGTTGAATTTCTTCCTAGTCTGTGGAATGGAAACTTGGAATTAATTTGATTTTAAAGAAATAATGGAGTTTGACATTTCTTGCACACTTGTTTGTAGTTGAAGATACAGTATATACTCACTATGTATGTGTGCACACTCAGTCACTCAGTCCTGTGCAACTCTTCAACCCTATAGACTGTAGCCCGCCAGGCTCCTCTGTCCATGGGGTTATCCTGGCAAGAATACTGGTGTGGGTTTTCATTTCTTCCTCCAGGGGATCTTCCCAACCCAGGGATCGAACTCGCATCTCCTGTATCTGCTGCGTTGGCAGGTGAATTCTTTACTTTTGAGTCACCTCATATACTCACTATATCAGTTAGAATTCTGCAAAGAACTTGTGTGTGTGTGTGTGTGTGTGTGTGTGCGTGCACATACACACATGTGTATTTATTTATTATAAGTGGTTAGCTCATATAATTTTGGGAGCTAGCATGTCTAAAATTTGTAGAGCAGGCTGGCACCTGGAAACTCAGGCAGATGTCCGTGTTGCAATCTTGTTACTATCTTGAGGTTGCATTCCTTCTTTTCTAGGAAACTAGTTTTGTTTCATAAACCTTTTATCTTTACAATTACCTGTGTATTTGCTTTTGTCATCATAGACAAAATAAAAAGGATATCAAAATGCCCATAAGGAAAAAGTAGAGAGAATAAAAATATCAAATATGTTTCTAGTGTCAATTACAGTTCTAGTGTAAATTAAAATACCTAAAAACATTAATTCTAGGAAATAAGCATCCAAAATCATACTTTTGTTTCTGGTTTTATAGAAATCTGTGTGACTGTTTCATGTGCTATACATCTGATTTATTCACATTCCTCTGTTTCCCTAATATTTTTAGGAAATACTAATAATAATTGATATTTGAAAAGTCTTCCATCAAACAGAAAGAAATCATATATGAGAAAATATATATATTTAGAATGAAGTTGGAAATAAAAATTGTATGAATTAGTTAGAATTACAAAGGGACATAAATAGATTGCTTTTGGTGCTTTCTTTTTACAGCCATCCCAAGGTCCTTTTGGTCTTCATAATAAGACAAAAATAAAAGTTTAATCAATAGAAATGAGCTTGGTTCCAAGATAAGAGTTAACCTTGGATTTGAATGATCCTATTGATTTGGCTTTATGAACCTGAGGCAAGATTGCATTTAAAGATTGGGCTGTACTTTAGTTTAAAATAAGTGCTTCTAAGATGTTGGCAAATAGAGTGCAATTGCCAATAAAGTTGGCTGAGATAGGCTCAAACAATAGCTCAGTTCATACAGAGATAATAACTGAGATAAATATAGAGTCACAAAATGTTCATTTAAAAAAATTTTTCTACACTATAATTATCAAAATCAATATCACCAGTAATGAGATATGAAGCTAACCAAAACACCTGAGGGGTACTCATGACCTTCAGTGTGGAAAAGTGGAGCAGAGTTTTAATTTTTTTCCCCCCTTAGGAGGTATGTCCTGCTATCCATCTTTTCTTATTTCTTCTTCTTTTGTAATCTACAACATCAACTTCACCTATAGGGAAGTCACATTTTAAGCAAGTTAAAAAACACTTGTCAAAGAAGTTCTGGCTCTGAAATCTTAGATAATGACAATGGTCTAGTCACTGTGGGAGCTGGAAGGGAAGGAGGCGGTTGCAGTCTCATGGTTGTTCCTCCATCTTCCTCCCCGCCCTCCACTGGTTCAGCTAGCTGAAACATCAGCTTATTGCTTTAACAGAGGGATAGGAAAATTACTATCTGTGATAGCACAAGTTTGTCTTAAACGTTTCATTTAAGCTAAGTTAGTGTTTTATTTCAATTTGGTTTATAATAAAAAAATAAAGATAAATAAGTTTTTATTTTATTTGTTGCCTTTTGGAGATTAAAGATGCCAGATTAAATAAGGTATGGCCCCTATTGTTAGTAATGGTGGATATAGACATGAAGTAGTTATGATACAACATTGTAAATTCTGTAACAGAAGTCTGCAATGTGTTCTGAAATCAAAGTGCCAAGAATAATGAGCTGTATCTTGGGGTGACAAGAAATGTAAGGTGATGTAAAGGTAGGTTTTATAGTATTTTGGAAATGTGTTGACATAGTAAAAATTAAGAAAAAAAGGCCTCTTTCAAAAATCGGAAGTGAAAATACAAGGATAGTGAGGAAACAGATCCCATTGGCTTAATACCAGCCGGCCTTAGGGAGAAATAACAAGGGGACAGGTAGCTCCCTGTATTATTATAATATGCAAATAGGAGGAGGCTGGGATCTAATGAAATCCCTGGGTGAGTGGTCAAGAGAGGAAACAAAGGGAAGAGGAGAAGGTTCTTTTTTTTTGTATATATATATATATATATTCAAGCTTGTATGCCTGAGAACTTTTTGAGTACTACAAACCTGTAGTAGCCTCACTCACTGACTCTGACAAAATCAGTGTAGATAGTAAATCACAGAATGGTCACATAATCTTACCACTCTTGTCCTCCCAGTTGAACTCACTGAATAAAAGAAACTTTTGGCTGGGAAAAAAAGCAAAAGCTACCCAGAAAGTCAACAGAAGATAGTGGGAAAAGTTCTCAAGAAAAGTGCTCTTTCCCAGACATGGAAGCAATGGAAAATTTATTCCAGGAAAAGCAAAATGTATGTACAAAGGCTCAAGAGCATAGAAAAATTATGGTGAGTTTGGTGAACAGGAAGTTGATTGGAGGAGCTAGTGACAGCTGTCACCTTTAGAATCATTGGCAAGGTCACAGGGCACAAGTCTTTGAGTGCCACTGTTCTTTGAGCTAATCTTCAACTTGAGGAACTTGGGTCAAGAGTATGCTATAAATTTCAGGAATTCAAAGCAGTAAAGTGAAAGGTCTCTGATAATGGATGAAATTTTATATACTAGGAGTTCGTTTAAATGTCCCAGCTTAGGTTAGAGGATTGGTTTCACCTCTCTATGTATCCAAATTTTCCTGTACTAGCACCCCTTTGTCTCTTCAGCATTAGAAGTCAAGGGGCCTTAAATGTCAAAACTGCACGAGATGATGAAGGAAAAAATGCATCACTGCTTAAATTTAAAGGAGCTCTGGGCTGGAGTTACCATGATTTATATGGCAGCACAGCTCTAATGAGAAGTTTATATTAGCCTTTCTATTATTTCCTTGTATTTATTTCTGTTTCAAGTGTGCTTACTATGATAAAGTACCTGCTAGAATGAAGTTACAGTAAAGTGTATGTTATAATACAGTTATGGCTTTCACCTCTGATTTTGACTTCTTGTGATGAATATGTCAGGTGAAAAAAGAACAAAAAATATGAACTATAATAATGTACACAAATAAATAAACTAAAAAAACTCAAAGGCATAATGTATTAGTTTTCCATTGCTACACAACAAATTATCATAAGCTTTGTAGTTTAAATTGACACACAGTTGTATCTTGCACTTTCCATGAGTCAGGAGTCCAGACACAGCTTAGCTGGGTCCTCTGTCTCAGGGTCTCAGAAGGCTACAATAAAGCTGTCAGATGGAGCTGCCACTCATCTGAGGCTTGGCTTTTCTTTCAAATTTGCCAAAGTTGCTGAGAATTCAGTTTCTTAGAGTGGAAGGACTAAGGCCATTAGCTCCTGGGGACTGCCTGCCATCCTTCCCCTGACTCCACAACATGGCAGCAGTTTGCTTCTAGACCAGTATGATGGTGTCTGCTGTTGCTTTGCGGAGAAGGCAATGGCACCCCACTCCAGTACTCTTGCCTGGAGAATCCCATGGACAGAGGAGCCTGGTGGGCTGCATTCCATGGGGTCGCTAAGAGTCGGACACGACTGAGCGACTTCACTTTCACTTTTCACTTTCACGCATTGTAGAAGGAAATGGCATCCCACTCCAATGTTCTTGTCTGGAGAATTCCAGGGACGGGGGAGCCTGGTGGGCTGCCGTCTATGGGGTCGCACAGAGTCGGACACGACTGAAGCGACTTAGCAGTAGCAGCAGCAGCAGCTGTTGCTTTGAGCCTCTTTTAAGGGCTCATCTAATTAGGGCAGACCACCACCCAGCACAGTTTTGATTAACTGACAGTCAACTAATTAGTCACTGTCATTACATCTGAAAAATGCCTTCAGCCTTGCTGTATAGTGTAACCAACCAAACGGATGCTATCCCACCATATTTGCAGGCCCTGCTTACACTCAACGGGTGGGGATTATAGAAGGATGTGGATCACTGGAAGTCATCCTAAAATTCTGCCTACTACATATATCGATCTTAAATTACAAATGTATTTCCTATTTTCACAAAGAAGTTGAGAAATTCTGTAATACCTATACAATATCTAAGGCTTAGATGCTATCACAGCACTGTTTAGTAGAAATATAATGTAAGCCACAAATGTGAACCACATAAGAGACTTATTTTTAGTAGCCACATAAGAAAAAATAAATAGAAACAAGTAAAATTAATTTTGACTCAGATGGTAAAGAATCTGCCTGAAATGCAAGAGACCTGGGTTTGATCCCAGGGTGAGGAAAATCCTCTGGAGAAGGGAATGACTACCCACTCCAGTATTCTTGCCTGGAGAATTCCATGAACAGAGGAGCCTGGCGGGCTACAATCCATGGGGTTGCCAAGTTGGATATGACTGAATGACTAACATTTTAACTTTCAAAATAAATTTTAATGATATGTTTTATTTAATCACTATGCCCAGAATATTATCATGTCAACATGTAATCAATATGGAACATTATGGGGCAGATATCATGTGTTTTAAAAACACTGTCTTTCAACATCACATCTCAATTTGGGCTAGCAACATTTCAAGTGCTCAATGGCCACAGGCAAGTGGCTGCTGTATTGGAACCAAACTGCTGTTAATTGCCTTTTCAAAAATATCCACCAGGTGTCACAATGAGCTTATTACTTTAAGACAGTGACATCAACAACTTTCTTCTCTTGATATCAGTTGTTAGGATTCTATTTCTATTGATACATTTTTGACTTTCCATTTATTCAGAATTTCCCTTGAATTTTTTGCCTAATTAAGAAATCAAGCAAAGTAGATTTTACTACTTAAATGAGTCAGAATTCAAAATGCTGCGCATGTGAGAAGCATTATTCCTTACTTGTTCTGTAATCCTGAGATGATCTGCCCAGTAAGAGGGTGAATAATTCGTAATTACATGCACTTGCAATACTCAACATAATAAAAATTATTTTCATGTTAGATCATTTTAAATACTTGGGCAATTTCCACCTCCTCAGGCACAATTAAATGGTGTTCTTTTTACCTTTTCAAATTGTTTAGTAGAACACATTAAAAATAGAAAACCAAATTTTTTAAGTGACAAAATGTTCTTTAATTTTCATACCTATTACTGCAATTTACTTATTGCCATAATTTTTACTTTTCTCACACACAGTAAGACTAAATAGATTATATTTGAGCTCATTAACACTTTTACTTTGAAAGGCAGAATCATTTTAAAATGTTCATTTACTTATTTGCAGGTTGTTTTAGGATTTCTTTTAAAATTAAGGATAAATTGCTTTTGTTTTAATATTCCGTGGTTTTAATTCTCAGTCTTGTACTTTTAAGTATTTCCTAGGTAAAACTAAATATACATATTTAGAGATTGAAGCGTCTCAAATATGTTCTCCTTAACTTTTAGAAAATCATTAATCTGTAAAATATTAAAAATACAGATATCATACAGAAGCACTAAGTAACTAAAAGATTAAAGTGTGCGTTTTTATCACTAACTTCTGTAAGGTGAGTATAATTTAGATGTACTCTAGTTTTATACGAATAATTAATCCTACTCTTTGTCCTGTTAATTCCAGCTATATGATGTCCGTAAAATAAAAATAAACTTGATCCTAATGAGAAACAATAATTATCTCTTGACAATTCAATTGTCAACTAGCTTCAGGGGAAACTAATCAGCCTTGGCATCTTAATAACCAATATTTTAAGGAGAGAAATGACCAGTGTTGTAGCTATAACTATATGAGAATATAAAAGAATCACTGAGTGGAAATATGTGACTGCTTCTGCTGCTAAGTCGCTTCAGTCGTGCCCGACTCTATGTGATCCCATAGATGGCAGCCTACCAGGCTCCTCCGTCCCTGGGATTCTCCAGGCAAGAGTACTGGAGTGGGATGCCATTGCCGTCTCCAAAATATGTGACTAGTATTTAAAAAAAAAAAAACCCATAAAGCTTAAAGTTAGGATCATGTATACTTTGTGTGTGTGTGTGTGTGTGTGCGCGCGCACACACGTATGTGCACCTGTTTGGATAAATCTCTTTTAACGCAACTAGGAAAATTTAACTACATATAAATATTTTAGAAGCCAGATTTTTAATGAAATAAGTATATGCAAATAATATTTTTTGCTGCTCAACTCTTTACAGTTTTTGTTATTTCCTTCTTTTTAAAAATTTACTTTTAGCTGCACTGAATCTTCATTGCTTTGCACCAGCTTTCTCTAGTTGTGGTGGTCAGGGGCTAATCTTTGTTGTGGTGTGCTGTTTCTCATTTTGGTGGCTTCTCTTGTTGTGGAGCACAGGCTTTAGGTGTGCTGGCTTTAGTACCTGCAGAACATGGGCTCAGCAGTTGCAGCTCCAGGGCTCTAGTGTACAGGCTTAATAGTTGTGGCACATGGGCTTTGTTGCTCTGAGGTGTGTGGAATCTTCCTGGACCAGGGATCGAACCCATGTCCCCTGTATTGCAAGGTGGATTCTTATCCACTGTGCCACCAGGGAAGTCCTCTTATTTCCTGCTTGAAGAAATACTAGCCATGTAAAGCCTGAAGCTGAAAAGACCCTGATGCTGGGAAAGATTGAAGGCAGGAGGGGAAGGGGATGACAGATGGTTGGATGGTATCACTGACTCAATGGACATGAGTTAGAGCAAGCTCTGGGAGATGGTGAAGGACAGGAAAGCCTGGCGTGCTGCAGTTCATGAGGTCACAAAGAGTTGGACCTGAATGAGTGACTGAGCAATGAAAAAAGCCTGAAGACCTAATTTGTTTGCTCTTTTTGAAAGTATAATATTGACATAGTCCAGGAGATGGCAGCCAACATCTTTTGTGAAATAAATGAATTATGTTGATGCTTTATTATGGTAATTTTAATGTGATTTCTCTATTTTAATAACATCACCATTGAAGCAATCACTAAAAGCCTAAAACTGTTGAAATTCTAAATATGGATATCTCATTGTGTAAGTGTGCTTTAAAGAGATTCTTCATAGTATTTTATAAGGTAAACTGAATACATTTCTCTCTCATCTTTCTCCCTTCCTTCAGAGCATTGGTTTCTGCCAGAATATTGACCTAGAATTACCTATAGAGCAGTAGGATTAATGAATAAATTGTAATATTAATGAATATCTCAGAAGTGGTAAAATTAAGCACATAAAATACTAATGATATTATTTAAGAAATATATCAACTGATAACTGAGGTTTTTTTTGGAAACCACACTTTTTTGGTTAAATTCATAATTCATAATGCACAAAGCTAGAAAAGAAGACCAATACAGTGAAGATGCTGCATTTGTGTTAAAGGGCTATTTTAATCTCTGAATACATTACCTTGTATAATATTAAAGCTGTTTTGTTGTGGGAGCCTACAGGAAAAGGAATGGCATAATTTTGTCCCTTGTCCACATATATGGTGTCCCAGATTTTATGGCCACTATCTAAGGGATAAGTCCCCAAACCATATAGCTTTGATAGCCAACAGTGTTTGTATTTACAAGTCCCACAAGACTACAGCCCAACAGAAAAAGCAGTTTTTAAGTGGGCACAGAAGCACTCTGTTTCAACCCTGGCTATACACCTGGGTTCGGCCTAAGGGGAGCACGCCAAAATGCCCATCTCCCAGTTTCTCCCTGGAAAGGGTTTAACTGCATACTTCCCCAGCTGTTACTTGAGGGTCTGGATTCTATGCAGCCTGCATCTAGGTGCTGACTGCCATCCTCCCCTTTAGGACACTGCTGAGTCTTGGCACATCCTTAAATATTAGGAACTATTAAGAACAAAGATGCCAACTTGCACAGTTACAAAGATCTGAGAGGAAAACAGAGCTCCAATCAAACTGACTGATGAGATTCAACCCCTATAGAAGTACAGAAGTCTGTCAAGGCTGGGAGAGGTGGTTGTTTTATCTAATATGCAGAAAGCAACACAGAGAGTCATGGAAAAGGAAGAAACAAAGCAATACGTTTAAAACTAATTATCAAGATAAATATCCTGAAACCAATATCAATAAAACAGAGAGGAATGATTTACCTAGAAGTTCAAAATAATGGTCATAAAGATGTCCTCTTTGAAGTCAAGACAACAATGCATGAATAAAACAAGAATTTCATTGAAGAGAAATATAAGTACTAGACAAAATAAGGAGAGAGATAAATAAAAATATAAATATATAAATAAAAGTAACATCCTGAAATCATAAAGTTGAAGGAACCCATAACAACTGAAAAATTCAGCCGAGGAGTTCAAGAAAAGGATAGATAAACTAGAAGAAAGGAACAGCAAACTTGAATAAAGGAAGTGAAATTCATTCTATTAGAGAAATGAAAAAGATAAACAACAAAGAAGAGTGAAGATAGCTTATGAGACTTAAGGGGCACCATAATCTACTGTAAAGGGGCCTAAGAAGGAAAAGAGAAAGAGGGGCAGAAAGCTTATTCAAAGAAAAAAGGGCTGAAAATTTCCTTAATTTGGGGAAAGAAATATACATCCATATCCAGGAAGCCAGAAAAATCCCAAAAAAGATAAATCTAAAAGACCCACACTGAGACACATTATAATTAAAAGCAGTAAGAGAAGAGCAGCTTGTTACACACAAGGGAACCCTCATAAGACTGTTAGCAGGTTACTTAGCAGAAACCTAGTAGGCCAGAAGGGAATGTAGTTAAAGTGTAATAGGGGTGGAGCAGGGCATGCAGCCATTAGCTTGTGACTGTTATCGCGAGATCCTGTGTACTACGGTTAGAGGTCCTGCTTAGCCAACAGTCAGCTCGTAGTGGTCCTCGCACAAAGAGTATGGTGACAGTCCACTTGTGGCGTTATCCTCAGGGCCCTCCAGGCCCTCTGACTGTGGGGATGGTAGGTGAGCTAGGGGGCTATATCCTGCAGGGCTCCCGAGCCCTTGCTATGGCAGCCCACTGGCCAGGCACAGGCCGTGAAGCACCAGTGAACCTGTCCCCCATCCCCACCTCTGCCATGGGGCACAGTTCTTGGAGGTCTCAGCAACTGAAGTACACTGACACTGCCATGAAGGTAACAGCTTCAATCAACTTCACTCTTTCCTTTCAAGTTTCAAAAATTGGTATGCTTAGATCAGCTGACTAGATCAGGTGGCCAGAGAATCAGGGTTAAGTTGCAACGGCATTGCATATCATTACTGCAGACCCACCTCTGTGATTGGGGCTATTCTCAAGAAAACAAAAAAGGGCAGTTGTTGTGAGTTGGGAGTTAACCTGATTGGTATTTGCTACAACATATGTTCCTACTGGGGCTTCCAAGGTGGTGTTAGTGGTAAAGAACCCACCTGCCAATGCAGGATATGTAAGAGATATGGGTTCAATCCCTTGATCAGGAAGGTCCTGTGGAGGAGGGTGTGGCAACCCACTCCAGTATTCCTACCTGGAGAATTCTATGAACAGAGGAGCCCCGTGGGTGGGCTATAGTCTACAGAGTCGCAAAGAGTCAGACACGACTGAAGTGACTTAGCTTGCATGAATGCACACACATATTCTTATTGATCCTATATAAATGTTTCTCTCCAGTTAAATGAAAAGCCTGAAGGCTGGCAGGGTCCTGGGTGCCTGGTCCCTCAGTTCTGATGACTGGGAAGGGTCTGGGGACCTGGTCCTGAGGGCACCATCAACTAAGATTTGCCTCTTCAGATGGGTCTGGACTCTGGTGAGAGGACTGGGATCAGGTGCTGGATGAATGCTCCTGGGCAGGCTAAACAGCTTCTGCAGGACCACTCTCCTCTTAGCCAGGGCCTGGACCCCAGAGGGCAAAAGTTGAGCTTTGGGATCTTGCTCTTTCTTGTCACAACAGAAAATAACATTTGTTTTGGACCTGACCTCAAGACCAAAGGATCTGACCCCAAGAAGTCTGTAACAACTAAACATGCTCCTTCCACAGTTGTCCACTTTGCTGAAAGCTTCCTAGCAATTTAGGCTTTTTAAGGCATGAATCACCTGTCTCCTCGTACATGTATGCTGCGTGCTAAGCCGCTTCAGTCATGTCCAACTCTTTGTGACTCTATGGACCATAGCCTGCCAGGTTCCTCAGTCCATGGGATTCTCCAGGTAAAAATACTGGAGTGGGTTGCCATTCCCTCCTCCAGGGGATTTTCCCAACCCAGGGATCAAACCAGTGTCTCTTCTGTCTCTTGCATTGGCAGGTGGGTTCTTTACCACTAGTACCACTTGAGAAGCCCTTGTATAGGTCTGCAGTAAGAGACTGACCCAGACTTGGCTGTGAGTATCCAGGAGTCTCTAGCAGAGGTGTGGGTTGGTGGTGGCTTGCTGCAGGGTTGGGGGCTCTGAGTGTAGGCGTACATGCATGGGATCTTTTGAAAGAGGTCACCATTATCTTCATTACCTCCACCATAATTTGGCCCCAGGTAAGTAGAAGGGAGGGAACACAGCTCCACCCATCAACCGAAAATTGGATTAAAGATTTACTGATCATGGCCCTGCCCATCAGAACAAGACCCAGTTTCCCCCTGAGTCAGTCCCTCCCATCAGGAGGCTTCCATAAGCCTCTTATCCCTCTCCATCAGAGGGCAGACAGACTGAAAACCACAATCACAGAAAACTAACCAATCTAATCACATGGACCACAGCCTTATCTAACTCAATGAAACTATGAACCATGCCGTGTAGGGCCACTCAAGATGGACAGGTCATGGTGGAGAGTTCTGACAAATTGTCCACTGGAGAAGGGAGTGGCAAGCCACTTCAGTATTCCTGCCTTAAAACCCCATGAACATTATGAAAAGGCAAAAGTATAGGACACTGAAAGATGAGCTCCCTAGGTCGGTAGGTGCCCAATATGCTGCTGGAGATCAGTGGAGAAATAACTCCAGAAAGAATGAAGAGACAGAGCCAAAGCAAAAACAACACCCAGTTGTGGGTGTGAGTGGTGATAGAACCAAGTTCTGATGCTGTAAGAGGAATCTTGCATAGAACTTGGAATGTTATGTCCATGAATCAAGGCAAATTGGAAGTGGTCAAACAGGAGATGGCAAGAGTGAACATCGACATTTTAGGAATCAGCGAACTAAAATGGACTGGAATGGGTGAATTTAACTCAGATGACCATTATATTTACTACTGTGAGCAAAAATCCCTTAGAAGAAATGGAGTAGCCATCATAGTCAACAAAAGAGTCCAAAATGCAGTACTTGGACAATCTCAAAAATGACAGAATGATCTCTATTCATTTCCAAAGCAAACCATTCAATATCACAGTAATCCACGTCTATGAACCGACCAGTAATGCTGAAGAAGCTGAAGTTGAAAAGTTCTGTGAAGACCTACAAGACCTAGAACTAACACCCAAAAATGATGTCCTTTTCATTATAGGAGACTTGAATGCAAAAGTAGGAAGTCAAGAAACACCTGGAGTAACAACAAAACTTGGCCTTGGAGTACAGAATGAAGCAGGGCAAAGGCTAATAGAGTTCTGCCAAGAGAACACACTGGACATAGCAAACACCTTCTTCCAACAACACAAGAGAAAACTCTACACATGGACATCACCAGATGGTCAATACCGAAATCAGATTGATTTTATTCTTAGGAGCCAAAGATAGAGAAGCTCTATACAATCAGCCAGAACAAGACCTGGAGCTATCTGTGGTTCAGATCATGAGCTCCTTATTGCCAAATTCAGACTTAAATTGAAGAAAGTGGGGAAAACCGCTAAACCATTCAGGTATGACCTAAATCAAATCCCTTATGATTATACAGTGGAAGTGAGAAATAGATTTAAGGGACTAGATCTGATAGACAGAGTGCCTGTGAACTATGGATGAAGGTTTATGACACTATAGAGGAGACAGGGATCAAGACCATCTCCAAGAAAAAGAAATGCAAAAAAGCAAGATGGCTGTCTCAGGAGGCCTTACAAATAGCTGTGAAAAGAAGAGAAGTGAAAAGCAAAGGAGAAGAGGAAAGATATACCCATTTGAATGCAGAGTTCCAAAAAGAGCAAGGAGAGATAAGAAAGACTTCCTTAGTGATCAGTGCAAAGAAATAGAGGAGAGCAATAAAATGGGAAAGACTAGAGATCTCTTAAAAAAAATTAGAGATACCAAGGGAACATTTCATGCAAAGAGGGGCTCAATAAAGGAAAGAAATGGTATGGATCTAACAGAAGCAGAAGATATTAAGAAGAGGTGGCAAGAATACACAGAAGAATTGTGCAAAAAATATCTTCAAGACCCAGATAATCACGATGGTGTGATCACTCACCTAGAGCCAGACATCCTGGGATGTGAAGTCAAATGGGCCTTACGCAGCATCACTACGAACAAAGCTAGTGGAGGTGATGGAATTCCAGTTGAGCTACTTCAAATCCTAAAAGATGATGCTGTGAAAGGGCTGCACTCAGTATGCCAGCAAATTTGGAAAACTCAGCAGTGGACACAGGACTGGAAAAGATCTATTTTCATTCCTGTCCCAAAGAAAGGCAATGCCAAAGAATGCTCAAACTACTGCACAATTGCACTCATTCACAAGCTGGCAAAGTAATGCTCAAAATTCTCCTAGCCAGACTTCAACAGTTTGTGAACCGTGAGCTTCCAGATGTTCAAGCTGGATTTAGAAAAGGCAGAGGAAGCAGAGATCAAAGTGCCAACATCCACTGGGTTACTGAAAAAGCAAGAGACTTCCAGAAAAACATCTACTTCTGCTTTATTGACTATGCCAAAGCCATTGACTTGTGGATCACAACAAACTGGAAAATTCTGAAAGAGATGGGAATACCAGACCCCCTGACCTGCCTCTTGAGAAATCTGTATGCAGGTCAGGAAGCAACAGTTAGAACTGGACATGGAAAAACAGACTGGTTCCAAATAGGAAAAGGAGTATATCAAGACTGTATATTGTCACCATACTTATTTGACTTATATGCAGAGTACATCATGAGAAACGCTGGTCTGGATGAAGCACAAGCTGGAATCAAGATTGCTGGGAGAAATATCAATAACCTCAGATATGCAGATGACACCACCCTTATGGCAGAAAGTGAAGAAGAACTAAAGAGCCTCTTGATGAAAGTGAAAGAGGAGAGTGAAAAAGTTGTCTTAAAGTTCAACATTCAGAAAACTGAGATCATGGCATCTGGTCCCATCACTTCATGGCAAATAGATGGGGAAACAGTGGCAGACTTTATTTTTGGGGGGCTCCAAAATCACTTCGATGGTGATTGCAGCCATGAAATTAAAAGATGCTTACTCCTTGACAGGAAAGTTATTACCAACCTAGACAGCATATTAAAAAGCAGAAACATTCAGTTCAGTTCAGTCGCTCAGTCGTGTCCGACTCTCTGCGACCCCATGAACTGCAGCACGTCAGGCCTCTCTGTCCATCACCAACTCCCGGAGTCCACCCAAACCCATGTCCATCGAGTCGGTTATGCCATCCAACCATCTCATCCTCTGTTATCCCCTTCTCCTTCCGCCCCCAATCCTACCCAGCATTAGGGTCTTTTCCAATGAGTCAACCCTTCACATGAGGTGGCCAAAGTATTGGAGTTTCAGCTTCAACATCAGACCTTCCAATGAACACCCAGGATTGATCTCTTTTAGGATGGATTGATTGGATCTTCTTGCACTCCAAGGGACTCTCAAGAGTCTTCTCCAACACCACAGTTCAAAAGCATCAATTCTTCAGCGCTCAGCTTTCTTCACCGTCCAACTCTCACATCCATACATGACCACTGGAAAAACCATAGCCTTGACTAGACGTACTTTTGTTAGCAAAGTAATGTCTCTGCTTTTAAATATGCTATCTAGGTTGGCCATAACCTTCCTTCCAAGGAGTAAGCGTCTTTTAATTTCATGGCTGCAATCACCATCAGCAGTGATTCTGGAGCCCAAAAAAATAAAGTCTGACACTGTTTCCCCATCTATTTCCCATGAAGAGATGGGACCAGATGCCATGATCTTAGTTTTCTGAACGTTGAGCTTTAAGCCAACTTTTCCACTCTCCTCTTTCACCTTCATCAAGAGGCTCTTTAGTTCTTCTTCACTTTCTGCCATAAGGGTGGTGTCATCTGCATATCTGAGGTTATTGATATTTCTCCCGGCAATCTTGATTCCAGCTTGTGTTTCTTCCAGCCCAGCGTTTCTCATGATGTACTCTCCATATAAGTTAAATAAGCAGGGTGACAATATACAGCCTTGACGTACTCCTTTTCCTATTTGGAACCAGTTTGTTGTTCCATGTCCAGTTCTAACTGTTGCTTCCTGACCTGCATACAGGTTTCTCAAGAGACAGGTCAGATGGTCTGGTATTCCCATCTCTTTCAGAATTTTCCACAGTTTATTGTGATCCACACAGTCAAAGGCTTTGGCATAGTCAATAAAGCAGAAATAGATGTTTTTCTGGAACTCTCTTGCTTTTTCGATGATCCAGCGGATATTGGCAATTTGATCTCTGGTTCCTCTGCCTTTTCTAAAACCAGCTTGAACATCTGGAAGTTCACGGTTCACGTATTGCTGAAGCCTGGCTTGGAGAATTTTGAGCATTACTTTACTAGCATGTGAGATGAGTGTAATTGTGCGGTAGTTTGAGCATTCTTTGGCATTGCCTTTCTTTGGGATTGGAACGAAGACTGACCTCTTCCAGTCCTGTGGCCACTGCTGAGTTTTCCAAATTTGCTGGCATATCGAGTGCAGCACTTTCACAGCATCACCTTTGAGGATTTGAAATAGCTCAACTGGAATTCCATCACCTCCACTAGCTTTGTTTGTAGTGATGCTTTCTAAGGCCCACTTGACTTCACATTCCTGGATGTCTGGCTCTAGGTGAGTGATCACACCATCGTGATTATCTGGGTCGTGAAGATCTTTTTTGTGCAGTTCTTCTGTGTATTCTTGCCTCCTCTTCTTAATATCTTCTGCTTCTGTTAGGTCCATACCATTTATGTCCTTTATCGAGCCTATCTTTGCATGAAATGTTCCTTTGGTATCTCTAATTTTCTTGAAGAGGTCTCTAGTCTTTCCTGTTTTATTGTTTTCCTCTATTTCTTTGCACTGATTGCTGAGGAAGGCTTTCTTATCTCTCCTTGCTATTCTTTGGAACTTTGCATTCAGATGGGAATATCTTTCCTTTTCTCCTTTGCCTTTCACTTCTCTTCCTTCCCCGCTATCTGTAAGGCCTCCTCAGATAGCCATTTTGCTTTTTTGCATTTCTTTTCCATGGGGATTTTCTTGATCCCTGTCTCCTGTACAATGTCACGAACATCTGTCCATAGTTCATCAGGCAGTCTGTCTATCAGGTCTAGTCCCTTAAATCTATTTGTCACTTCCACTGTATACTCATAAGGGATTTGATCTAGGTCATACATGAATGGTCTAGTGGTTTTCCCTACTTTCTTCAATTTAAGTCTGAATTTGGCAATAAGCAGTTCATGATCTGAGCCACAGTCTGCTCCCGGTCTTGTTTTTGCTGACTGTATAGAGCTTCTCCATCTTTGGCTGCAAAGAATATAATCAATCTGATTTCGGTGTTGACCATCTGGTGATGTCCACGTGTAGAGTCTTCTCTTGTGTTGTTGGAATAGGGTGTTTGCTATGACCAGTGCGTTCTCGTGGCAAAACTCTATTAGCCTTTGCCCTGCTTCATTCTGTACTCCAAGGCCAAACTTTCCTGTTACGCCAGGTGTTTCTTGTCTTCCTACTTTTGCATTCCAGTCCTCTATAATGAAAAGGACATCTTTTTTGGGTGTTAGTTCTAGAAGGTCTTGTAGGTCTTCATAGAATCGTTCAACTTCAGCTTCTTCAGCATTACTGGTCGGGGCATAGACTTGGATTACCACGATATTGAATGGTTTGCCTTGGAAATGAACAGAGATCATTCTATCGTTTTTGAGATTGCATCCAAGTACTGCATTTTGGACTCTTTTGTTGACCATGATGGCTACTCCATTTCTTCCAAGGGATTCTTTCCCACAGTAGTAGATATAACGGTCATCTGAGTTGAATTCACCCATTCCAGTCCATCTTAGTTTGCTGATTCCTAGAATGTCGACGTTCACTCTTGCCATCTCCTGTTTGAACACATCCAATTTGCCTTGATTCATGGACCTAACATTCCAGGTTCCTATGCAATATTGCAGCGACATTACTTTGCCAACAAAGATCTGTTTAGTCTAGGCTATGGTTTTTCCAGTAGTCATGTATGGATGTGAGAGTTTGACTATAAAGAAAGCTGAGCGCTGAAGAATTGATACTTTTGAACTGTGGTGTTGGAGAAGACTCTTGAGAGTCTCTTGGACTGCAAGGAGATCCAAACAGTCCATCCTAAAGAAATCACTCCTGAGTGTTCATTGGAAGGGCTGATGCTGAAGCTGAAACTCCAGTACTTTGGCCACCTGTGGAAAGACCTGAATCGTTTGAAACGACCCTGATGCTGGGAAAGATTGAAGGCAGGAGAAGAAGGGGAAGACAGAGAATGAGATGGTTGGATGGCATCATTGACTCAATAGACACGAGTTTGAGTAAATTCTGGGAGTTGGTGATGGACACGGAAGCCTTGCATGCTGCAGTCCATGGGGTCGCAAAGAGTCGGACATGACTAAGCGACTAAACTGAATTGAAACATTTCTCCGCTCCAAACTCTGGTGTTTTGGTACTGTTTTGTCTCACCATGTCTCAGGCACACCTTTGTGTTTCATAACAAAAGTACTGATATTCAAAAGAAAAAAGCTGCTAACCAAGAATTCTTTACCTGGGGCAAAACTGTCCTTTAGAATTGAAGGAGGGATAAAGAGTTTCCAGAAAAAACTGCTGAAGAAGTTCATCATTACTGGACTCGCCCTACAGAAATGTTAAAGTGAGTTCTTCCAGCTCAAATGAAAGGATACAAATTAGTAACATGAAAACATGAAAGTATAAAACTCATTGGTAAAGGTAAATTCAAAATACTCTAATATAATAGCAGTGGGTAAATCACTTATGAATGAGTTATAAAGGTTAAAAGACAAAAGTATTAAAATAAAACTGTATCTACATAATTTGTTAATGCATACACAAGGTATAAAGATGTAAATTGTGACATCAAAAACATAAAATGGGGCAGGAGTGTAAAATGTAGAGCTTTTGTATGTGTTCGAATTTAAGTTGTTCTCATATAATAGACAAAATATGCTACATATCTGATAAGATATTAATATCCAAAATATATAAAGAACTTGTATAAATCCACAGTGAAAAACAAATAATCCAATTAAAAAATGGGCAGAGGACCAAAATAAACATTTTCCCAAATGGCCAAATGATGTGAAAATGTGCTCAACATCTCTAATTATCAGGCAAATGCAAATCCAAACCACAATGAGATATTACCTCACACCTGTTGGAATGATTATCTTCCAAACGATAACTGATAACAGAACCTGGGAAGGATGTAGGGAAAAGGTAACAATTATACACTGCTGAGGGGCTTCCCTGGTGGCACTAGTGGTAAAGAACCTACCTGCCAATGCAGGAGATGAAGAGATGCAGGTTCAACCCCTGGGTTGGGAAGATCCCTTGGAGAAGGCATGGCAATTCACTCCAGTATTCTTGCCATGGAAAATTCCATGGACAGAGGAGCCTGGCGGGCTGTACAGTCCATAGGGCTGCAAAGAGTCTGACATGACTGAAGTGATTTAGCACAGCACAGCCTGTACACTGCTAGTGGAACTGTAAACTGGTACACCACTGTGGAAAAGTTAAAGTTTTCTTAAAAACAAAACAAAACAAAACTTAGAGTAGAGTTTTTCTTACTTAGTGTGGAGTTTTCTTAAAAAACTTAAAGTAGAACTACCATATGATCCAGGCTTCCCTAGAGGCTCAGCTTTAAAGAGTTCGCCTACAATGCAGGAGACTGCCTGTAAAGCAGGAGATGTGGGTTCAACCACTGGGTCAGGAAGATCCCCTGAAAAAGGAAATGGCAACCCACCCCAGTATTCTTGCCTAAAAAATCCCATGGACAGAGGAGCCTAGTGGGCTACAGTCCATGGGTTCTCAAGAGTCAAACACGACTTAGTGACTAAACCGCTACCACCATATGATTCAGCAATACCACTTCTGGGTATATATCCAAAGTAAACAAAATTACTATGTTGAAGTGATATCTGTACTCCAACGTTTATTGCAGCATTGTTTTCAACAGCTTAGACATGGGAACAACCTAATTACCCATTGATAGATGAATGGAAAAAAGATGTGGTATAATTTTATATATATAATACATATTATATATAAAATTCAGCTTTACTAAAGAAGGAAATACTGCCATTGCAACAACATAGATGAACCTAGAGGACATTATGCTAAGTGAAATAAACCAAGTGGAGCATGACAAATAGTGCATAATATCACTTGTATGTGGAATCTAAAAAGCCAAAGTTGAATTCGTAGAAATAGGTGAATGATGGTTGACTCTGAAGTGGAAAATAGGGAGATGCTTCTGAAAATGTACAAACTTCATAATTGAAAAATTTGCTAAGAAAATAGAACCTAAGTGTTCTCAACAACAACAAAAAAAGTGAAATGATAGATGTGTTAATTAATTCAATGATGGGGCCCCTTCCACAATGTATATTGCAATTTTGTTATACTTATCAATTATACATCAATAAGGTTTAAAGATTTAACTCATAACACTCCTCCCTTCACCTTTTTTCTCATCTAATATTAAAGTAGTTTTATACTTTTAAGTGTCATATTGTGCTTTATCAGCGGTTTTAGGAAGGTAATATTGATAATAATCTAGTTAAAAAATTAAAAAGTGTTTATCATCTATATTATGTTACCTTCCATATATTAATCAAATTCATGTAATCATTTCATTTGATCTTTATAACAACTGTAGGAGATGTTTTTAACTTAATTTTACAGATAAGGAGACAGAAGCAGAGATGATAAGTAACTTTCTTAAAGTCACACAGGTAATAAGTGTTAGAGCATTATCTAAAGCCCCGAGTCTAACATCAGAGTTATTTTGAATACATCATTCTTTATCACAACCATCTCTGCATCCATAAGAAATCAAATCCTGTAAAAGCAGATCTGACAAATTCTTGCCACATTTTTCTTACAATCTCCCCTCTCAAAAGAACCAAAGAGATTAGGGGACTTGCTAGTCTTTGATTAATTCTAAATAAAGTATTGATTGATGATGTGGAACTGATGTGCATTTTGAGAGAAAAGTCTATGTGACACTGAACTTAGTCAAGTATATACAGTGGATTTAAGAAAATAAAATTTCAAAAACTTCAGGGAAAAAAGATAGGCATGAACCTGTGGGGGGAGACTAAAGTGGAAGTGTGGTTCTAGATGGTGAGGAAGTTTGAAAATAAATGCAGAATGTACCATGGACTCTACTGATAATATGTAGAGAGCTACAATGGAAGAAGCCAGTGTGAACAAAAGGCTGAAGGGAGACTTTTAAGACCACATACAGAAGATGGGAAGAAAATAAGTACCAAAAGAGTGGAATGGGCCAGCAACAGTGGTGGTAAACTGGATAACAAAGGTTCATGAAGCTTTTGAAATATGCTACAAATAATTAAAAATGGAATTAAAATCTATTTTGAGATAAGAGCAGGAGAATGAGAACCCTGACATCATAGAAAATAGTCTCTCCAATAATGAAAAATCAAAAGTAATATGAGAACTGCAAGGTTTTGATTGTGCATAAACAAATGACAACAATAATCATCTTCAAGTTTAATTTGAATATAACCTACAATCACACATTCTTTCCATGGAGTCTTTTCAGAGGTAAGTGTTTAAAATAACAATCACTTTAATGATATTTCTGTTTTTGTCTTTGTTGATTTATTTACTCAACAGACCTTTATTAAATTCACTTCTTAAGTGCCAGATTATGCTACATTCTCAGAACACAAAGATGAATGTTGCCATAAACCTCGATGGTCCAATAGGTAATGGTGGGGATAAAGACATAATTATGGAAATATTATAATAAGTATAATAATATAATTAATAAACTATGTTAACAAATACTTATATAATAAGTATAATAAAATTATAAGGGACCATGGGAATACAGAAAAGGCAGTAATTAATTTTGCCTTATAATCTGGCAATTATAGAAAAGAAAATTTCAAAAAGTTCATAATAAAAGGTAGCCATGTAATCAGGTGGGAACATTTATACTGAGTCTTGAACTGTAAAAGGAAAATTATAATTGCAGGGAAAAGGACTAGGCTGTGAAAACCCACAGCTTGAGAAAGAATTGTGTCATCAGTCACCTACAAGTGGCTTAGTATTGCTGGAAAATAATGTGCATGTGAAGGGGAAGGCAATCAAGGTAATGCTCAAAATCCTTAATGCTAGGCTTTAACAGTACATGAACTGAGGACTTCCAGATGTACAAGCTGGATTTAGAAAAGGCCGAGGAACCAGAGATCAGGAAAGCATCTACTTCTGCTTCACTGACTATGATAAAGCCTTTGACTGTGTGGATCACAACAAACTGTGGAAAATTCTTCAAGAGATGGGAATACCAGATTACCTGACCTGCCTCCTGAGAAACCTGTATGCAGGTCAAGAAGCAACAGTTAGAACCAGACATGGAACAATGGACTGGTTCCAAACTGGGAAAGGAGTACGTCAAGACTGTGTATTGTCACCCTGCTTATTTAACTTCCATGCAGAGTACATCAAGCAAAATGCTGGGCTTGATGAATCACAAGCTGCAAACAAGATTGCTGGGAAAAATATCGAACACCTCAGATATGCAGATGATGCCACTGTACTGGCAGAAAGTGAGGAGAAACTAAGGAATCTTTTGATGAGAGTGAAAGAGGAGAGTGAAAAAGCTGGCTTAAAACTCAACATTATCTTTGTCACACAGCAACTTCCCACTTGCTATCTATTTTACATACGGTAATGTGTATGTTTCCATATACTATTCTCTCAAACACAGGGAGCTCAATCCGGTGCTCTCTAACAACGTAGAGGGGTGGGATGGGGTGGGAGATGGGTGGGGAAAGAGAGGAAAGAGAGGACATATGTATGCCTGTGGCTGATTTATGTTGATGAATGGCAGAGGCCAATACAATATTGTAAAGCAATTATTCTCCAATAAAAAAAAAAGAAAAATGTTTCAACATTCAAAAAACTAAGAACTAAGATCATGGCATCCGATCCCATCACTTCACGGCAAATAGATGGGGGAAAAAGTGGAAACAGTGACAGGTCTTATTTTCTTGGACTCCAAAATCATTGTGGACTGTGACTGCAGTCAAGAAATTAAAAGATGCTTGCTATTTGGAAGCAAAGCTATGAAAAACCTAGATAGCATATTAAAAAGCAGAGACATCACTTTCCTGACAAAGGTCCATCTTGTCAAAGCTATGGTTTTCCAGTAGTCATGTACGGATGTGAGATGTGGACCGTTAAGAAGGCTGAGCACCAAAGAACTGATGCTTTCCAACTGTGTGCTGGAGAAGACTCTTGAGAGTCCCTTGGACAGCAAGAATGTCAAACCAGTGAATCCTAAAGGAAATCAACCCAGAATATTCATTGGAAGGGCTGATGTTTAGGCTGAAGCGGCAATACTTTGGCCACCTGATGCGAAGAGCCAACTCATTGGAAAAGAACCTGATGCTGGGGAAGACTGAGGGCAGGAGGAGAAGGGGGTGACAGAGGATGAGATGGCTGGATGGCATCACCAACTCTTTGAGCATGAGTTTGAGCAAACCCCGGGAGATAGTGAAAGACAGAGAAGCCTAGTGTGCTGCAGTCCATGGGGTAGTAGAGTTGGGACAGGACTTAAGAGACTGAACAACTGAACTATGAAGAGGAAACGGTGATGGGAATTGTGGTAGGAAATGCTAACCAGTAGTGAATGTCTGACATTGAATATTAAGTAGAGAAAAATCATCATTTGGTTTCTTTTATAGAAACTTCACTCTGACTGCAGAGAAGAGGTTGGATTAGAGGAGGCCAAGAAGGAAAGTAGAAGTGAAAACGAGAGTGGCTCAGTCATGCCCAACACTTTGCGGCCCCATGGGCTATACAGTCCATGGAATATTTATAAAAGATGAGTTAAACTAACATAGTGGAAGGTGAAGAGGTAGGGGTAAATTTAGTTTGGAAAATCCACTGGTTTTATTAACTAACTGGAAACTATATATGATGGAGAGGAAAGAGTATAAGAAAACATGTATATTATCATATGTGAAACAGAACACCATTCCATGTTCGATGCATGAGACAATTGCTCAGGGCTGGGGCAATGGGATGACCCAGAGGGATGGGATGGGGAGGGAGGTGGGAGGGGGGTCCAGGAAGGGGAACACAGGTAAACCCATGGCTGATTCATGTCAAAGTATGGCAGAAACTACTA
The DNA here is from genome assembly GCF_054371585.1 of Giraffa tippelskirchi. NCBI lineage: Eukaryota > Metazoa > Chordata > Mammalia > Artiodactyla > Giraffidae > Giraffa > Giraffa tippelskirchi. The sequence continues at coordinate 72,745,150 of NC_137277.1, forward strand.
CAATATTGTAAAGTAATTAGTCCCCAACTAAAATAAATAAATTTATTAAAAAAAAAAAGATAACCACTAGGTTCTTGGATTAAGTTACTAGTTAGACAGTGATGCTAACCAGGTAGGGTACATAAAAGAGAATACTATCTTTGGAAAAAAATAAGAAATTTATTTTAAAAATATTTAATTTGAGGTACTTGTGGGAAATTGAGAAGGAGTTGTTCATACTGGAAAATACAGGTCTGGAGCTGAATATAGACTTCGGGATCATCACCATATCAATCCATAGAGATGCTGTAGAATGGGAAAAATATCAAGCTAGAAGCAAGCTGAGTGTGTCCATTTGTTTGGTAATAATATTCTAACGTCTAAAATGTTTAAAATAGGTATATTGCATTTTGGATATGTCTCTTTTTCTTTAATATAAAATTACTTATGTTAAGTAGTAAAGTCAATTTGAAAAAATATCCAAACATGTGTGTGTTCTTAGTTGCTCGGTTGTGTCCAGCTCTTTGTGACCCCATGGACTGTAGCCTACCAGGTTCCTCTGTCCCTGGGATTTCCCAGGCAAGAATATTGGAGTGTGTTGCCATTTCCTTCTCTGGAAGATCTTCCTGACACAGGGATCGAGCTCATGTCTCCTGTGTCTGCTGCATTGCAAGAGGATTCTTTACCTGCTCAGCCATCAGGGAAGACCACTTAAGGATGAATAATATAATATTGCTTTAAGACATATTTTATAACTATATATTGAAAAATGAACTCCAAAACAAAAAATTTGTGGATAACAGTTATCGTATAACTTTATTTTCTTAATTTGATTAAAAGACATGTTAGTGTAATTTGTGAAGTCTTTTTTTTTTTTAAATAAACTTATTTATTTTAGTTGGGGGCTAATTACTTTACAATATTGTAATAGTTTTTGCTATACATTGACATGAATCAGCCATGGGTGAAGTCTTAATATTTTAGATGTATATAAAAAATATAAAAATTATAAAAGTATTTCCAAGAACAGTACTTCAACTTCTTTTTTACATAATATATTAGAATTTTACATAACAAATGAGCTTACATTGTTGAATAGTATAACTGGAAATATTTGCATTTATTTCCTTTGTAACGATTCTGTTTCTTTATAGGCTGGCTTAAATAAATGCCATTTAGATTCCATACAACCTAGAATATAATTTTATCATAGCACTTACATTATTACATTGAAATGCTCTCTTTACATGTCTGTCACCCAATATCCCCCTCTGACCTTAACCACCACCCTGGACTATGAGATATCCTAGAACAGTAGCTTTCAAATCTTTTTGCTTTCAACTGTAGTAAGAAATACATTTTATGAGAGTAATGCATAAAACTGAAATTAAGTTTCATGAAATAATATACTTACTATGGGAACTAATCTGATATTTTCCTTTCCATTTCTTTAAAAACATTACTGCAACTCAATACATTCATTTAACAAGTTTCTAATTGGTCTCAAACTGTGATTTGGAAAAAAAATTATTCCAAGGCATGTCTTCCTGATGCTTGTATCTCTGGTATTTAGCATAGGAGCTGGCACTATTGTTTTTGTTTTGTTTTGTAATAAATTTATTTATTTTAGTTGGGGGCTAATTACTTTACAATATTGTAGTGGTTTTTGCCATACATTGACATGAATCAGCCATGGGTTTACATGTGTTCCCCATCCTGAACCCCCTTCCCACCTCCCTCCCCATCCCATCCCTCTGGGTCATCCCATTGCCAGGAGCTGGCACTATTGATTGAATGTAAACCCACAGAATTATTTTAGATCGTGCTGCTATGTAAATTCTATAATAATGTAGGAAAAATATTGCTTCTGCTGTGCTCAGCATAGGATTTTCTAAATTCACATTTTAGGAGATAGCACATGTCATGAGCCATGAATTGTGTTAAAAATAAAAAGCTGTAAAGCCTTACTGCACTGCATTTTTGTGATTCTGCTAATACCAGTGTGACCTATCCACGTGCATCCAGGGGTAACATACTGACAAATTCTCAATTAATACAAGCATTTCTGAGCTTCTAGCAGGCAGCTCTAGTGTATTAAAAGCTTTATCATTTTCAACATTGAAAGAGCAATAAAAGCTAAATGATTAGAGTATATAAGGGAGCTCAAATTTTTATTTAATATTGCTTAAATGTAGGAAAGGTTGTGCATTTAAAACGACTAGCCAGGGATAAAATAATAAATCAAGAGAAAATTATCCTTTTTAAATATGAATAACACAATCTTAAAAAAATCTGATGATACAGTAAATAAATATTTATTATTAGTCGTGTCCGATTTACAAATATTTGCAAATATTAAAAGTATTTGTATTTGTATTCGTAGTGCTTTTATGAACCTGCTTACACCCAGATAAATAAGACAAAAATCTATTATGAAATTCATAAGACAGACATTTACATTTCTTTACGTATTTTGTCACTTTCACAGCTAAATTTCTTAATTTAAACTGCTTCAGTTATGCCTTGTACCAGTTATACCATTGAAAATGCTTTTGCTTTAATTACCAATGATCTCATCATTATCCATTTCACAGGACACTTTAGAACATTATTTTTCTGCCAAATCTGCTCAGTCTAATACTTCAGTCAGTCTTGAATTTTTTTTCTTCCTTGGCTTCTTTGATGTCATTTTTTTTTTTTTTCTAGTTTTCCATCTACACTTTATTAGCTGCTCCTCAATTTTCTTTCCAGGTTCTTCCCATTCACACCTTCTGTGTTTTTCCTACTCTAGTGTAAATAGTCTTCACGGAAAATCTCATCCAGCTTAAAATATTTCTGGAACTCATATTACTAAATCTATGTCATTAGTTCCAACCCCTTTTCTTAAGTGTATACTCATACATCTATCAAACTACCTCTGAAATATAATTCCACCTAGGTGCCTGAGAGTCTCATCAAACTCTACATGTCTGAAAAAGAATTATCTTCCTCTCCTTGTCCCTCACTCCAGTTTGAGCTAACCTGCTACATATGTATATCTTACTTTTCTTGCTATAGATTTTCCCTTTTTCACCTCCTCCCTCAATCTGATTATTGACCAAGGCAAATTTTCCTAGATATTAACCATTTCTTGAATATCTCCATATTTTTATTCCTATATTGTCTATATCAGGTAGTGTGATCAGACAAACAATATTAGGTGGAAGGTACTTGATAGAAAAAATTGGACACAACACTGTTGGAAGACTAAGAGGGGGAAGATCAGGAGAAAGTGTTTCTGGTAGTTGGGAAATCCAAAAATGTAGGAATCACAGGGAAGCTGTGACTGCAGTGCTGAAGCAATTCCTGAGAACTCTGCCCTCATTGCAGAAGTTGGCTCATCCTGAACATCCCCTGAAACTTTGCAGGATCTATTTCTGTGCATTTAGGTGCTGTGTCTCTCTGTCTGAGGGCTTTATGTGGCTGTGGGGGCATACTGGATGAAGGACAGGCCATAAGTGCCAGGAAGTGAATGCCTCGGGAGCAACCCTCAGCCCCCAAGGGACAGCAGCTTCCTTGCCATAAGTGGCATAACCTTGAAATACATTCTACATAGTCCGTTAGAAGATTTCCAGCAGGACTGAGCCCTAGTTGGCTAGTTGTAATCCACATATCAATGTTCTTTTATCACCTTTTTTCCCTTTCCTATTTTACTTCTGCACTCTTTTCTGCTTCGGGAGCAACTCCGAAACAGGCTATTTTCATTCGAAGTCTTGCTCAGGGTCTAAGACATGTATGTTTTTACACTGCCTCCAGAGGAGAACAATCCTTTCTTCTCTTCAGTCTTCCCCATTTTCTCTTTTTGCAAAATTAATTAATTTTATTTTTGGCTGCGTTGTGTCTTGATTGCTACACAGACTTTTCTTTAGTTGCGGCAAGTGGGGCTACTTATTGTTGCAGTGCATGGTCTTCTCCTTGTGGTGGCTTCTCTTGCTGCAGAGCACAGGCTCTAGGGTGCATGGGCTTCGGTAGTTTTGGCACTCAGGCTCAGTAGTTACAGGTGGCAGCATCTAGGTCGAGGGCTCAGTAGTTATGGCCCACAGGCTTAGTTGCTCTGTGGCATGTAGGATCTTCCTGGACCAGGGATCAAACCCATGCCTCCTGCGTTGGCAGGCAGATTCATATCCACTATGCCACCAGGGAAGTCCCACATTCTCTGAAAGTGCTTCTTTTTGAAGATTTTAAACCAGAAAATTCCTGCAAAATTTTCTGAGAAATATGTTTTATTAGATTTTTAGTCCTTGTGGTACTGGAGAATATTGAAGGCAAGTATGATGTTGAACAGCTTTGGTCACATGTTCATGATGCTATGAATTTATATTCAAAATATAATATGCATTATATTCACATGACACTTGAGCTTATATATTATTCCATTGAGCATTCACACACTATCTAGCACAGTCCATATCATTCAAATTTGAACTATACACATTTAGACAATAGCAACTACATCATGCAGCATAATGAAACTATCCCTTGTGTATAAAAATATACTCACTATCTCCCCTAAAAGGGAAGACACTGAGTATTTCTTATAGGTGATAACTTCTCTTCTAGCTTACTCACAATCTCATCAGGATATCTTGCAAACTGAAACACTCCATTTTTTAGACAATGCTTAAAGTGTTAGTCACTCAGTGACTAACTCTCAGTCACTCTGACTCTTTGTGACCGCATGGACTGTATGTAGCCTGCCAGGCTCCTCTGTCAATGGAATTCTCCAGGCAAGAATACTGGAGCCAGTAGTCATTCCCTTCTCCAGGGGATTTTTCCACCCCAGGGATCAAACCCAGGTCTCTTTCATCGCAGGCAGATTCTTTACCATCTGAGCCACCAGGGGCTTCCCAGGTGGTTCTAATGGTAAAGAACCCACCTGTCAATGAGGAGATGTAAGAGACATGGGTTCAGTCCCTGGGTTGGGAAGATCCCCTGGAGGAGGGCATGGCAACCCACTCCAGTATTCTTGCCTGGAGAATCCCACGGACAGAGGAGTCTGGCAGGCTGCAGCCCATAGCGTCACAGAGTCGAACGTGACTGAGCACACACACACGCACATTCATCTTTGTATTCCCAAAGCCTAGCAAAAGTCTGAGCATTTCTTCACTATGTCAGGTTTCAAAGGCTGGTTGAAGTTCATAGATTTGTAAACATTATGAACCTGATTTGGATCATTTGTTTTGATTTTCTGCTGAATCACCAATCAAGATTGCAAAGGATATATATGAATGGGCACATTCTTCAAATTTCCAATTTTTCATGGAGATGAGCACTTAGTTTGATGATCAATATCATACCCAAAGTGTAAGCATGCAGGTAAGAAACTGTAGGTGAGGGGCTATGTCAGCCAGGGAAGTGGCCAGACCAGCACTCAGTGGTCTATCTACTACTGCCTTTTAAGGCAAATCCTTGATGCATGCCCAAGTTTTATTTCTCTTTGTGTCAGGCTAGGCTATGGCACATCAGGTTTTGTTTTCCTTAAAATTCATACAAGGTGTAGTTTGTATGACTGAATAGATTGCATAGTGGTTTTTTTTTTTTTTTGGTAGTTTAAATAATTAGGCACATGGCACTTTAGAAACAGATAAGGATCTATCATAATTTCAGCACAGTCTGGACTGAAAATATGATATCAGTTGGACTGTCCTATTGAGCCTTAACACAATTCTCCTTTACCATTAGATTATCATGTGGGTCAATATATATATATTTTTAATTTTAAATGCTCAATATCAACCGTTATTATGGTATACATAAAATTGAGCAAGATATCAAGTAGCTTAGTTTTCCGTCTGGATCAAACTTCAGGACACAATATTTAAAGTAAGATAGAATTGACATTTGTAGTTATCATTTGTATCCCCCACAAAGTGGTCTGCTCTAGAAGTGGGAGTTAAAATTTGCAGCTATGCTGTAGCCGCTCAGTTGTGTCTGACTCTTTGCGACCCTATGAACTGGAGACTGCCAGATTCCTCTGTCAATAGGGATTCTCCAAGCAAGAATACTGGAGTGGGTTGCCATGCCCTCCTCCAGGAATGTTTGCAGCGGTCTTTGATAAATCCTTTATATTTTAAATACCCATTGAAGAAGACATCTGAGTACTCAATATGCACAACCTTTTGTAACTGAAGCTCTATAAGGTAAAGAAAACATAGAGGGTATCTTTGCAATCTTGGGCTTCAAGATTTCTTGGATAAGACATAGAAAGCACAAACCATAAAAGGATAAAATAATAAATGTAGACTTCATAAAAATTTAAAACTTCTGCTTATCAAAAAGGCACCATCAAGAAAATGAATAAGCATTCATAGATTGGAGAAACTAAATGCAGGACAAAATTTTAAAAACAATTTTTATCAGAATATATAAAGAATCCCTAAATCCCAATCATAATAGTTTTTGTGTTTCAATCTATCTTCCTTCTGAAATTAATTTTTGAGCATCATGAAAGACACATTTGAAGTTAGTTTTTTTAATGTAGATATCCAGTTGTTCCAATACATTTGTTGAAATGACTTTCTTTTCCCCAATGAATTACTTTGATACCTTTATAAAAATCAATTGACCATATAACTGTGTGTCTATTTCTGGACTCTCTATTCTAGTCAGTTGATCTATTTGTCTACCTTAAGCCAACACTACAATGTCTTGATTACTGTAATTTTTATAATAAGTTTTGAAATCAGGTATTGTGAATCCTCCAACTTTGTTTTTGTATTTTAAGACAATTTTAGCTATTCTGCACCCTTTTCAATCTCATATAAATTTTACAAACAGTTCTGTCAATTTCTAGGGAAAGACTGTGTGCTGTGCCTGACTTCCACATTTTTGTGCAGTGGTTTGAAAAGTGCTTCCAGACCAAAGTCTGAGCAATTGTGGGACTCACCTCATGGATTTCCTCTCTCTCATGGATTACAGATGTCCTTTGATTGTTCCTAAAGACATGATAGTATAGTCAATTTAAGGAAATGATGAAAATTCAATATGTTAGAATAATTAAACATAAAATATAATTGTACATCCAGTTATTAGATAACACAGAACTTCCTATGGGCTACAAAAATACTGTTCTGAGATTCTAATGATCATTTTATTGTTCACTTAGTTTTGATAGTCAAATATAGAATCTGCTCAAATGTCAGTGTTAAAACATTAGCTCTTTTCTTCCCTGCCCTAACTCCTATGCAGTGCTTGCTTGCATGCTAAGTTGCTTCAGTTGTGTTCCACTCTTTGTGACCCTATGGACTTTAGCCCACCAGACTTCTCTGTCCACAGGATTATCCAGGCAAGAATACTGGAGTGGGTTGCCATGTCCTTTCCCAGAGGATCTTCCAGACTGAGAGATCAAACCTGTCTCTCTATGTCTCCTTCATTGGCAGGGAGTTCTTTACCACTAGTGCCAACTGGGAAGTCCTGTAGAGTATTAAAAATTTTGGAAGTTTTTTTTTTTTACATGACTTGCTTATACAACTTTGTATTCCTTTGCATCCAAGAGTTTCTGTGAGGCAATGAAAATGGGGGAAAGAGAAAGAATGGGTTGAGAAGACAATTTGAAAGTAAAATGAATAGCATCTGTGACCAGTTTAATGTTGAAAGAAGGAATGAGAAAGAGAGAAGAGAGTGCATTCAAATTTTAATTAATTAATTTATTCATTTATTAATAAACACTGACTAAATTCTTAGTATGTCTCATTTAGCATGCCCAAGTGCTGGTAATAAAAGATGACTAAGACAAGATTTTTCTCTAGGAAGGTCAGGCTATTAGATGAGGTAAAAACTCATCCAATGAACTACAGCACAATGTAATACATTATGTTTTAATATTCTACTACTGATATATTTAATGTACTAAGGGAAGACAGATGAATGAAAAACTAATTATACTAGGGAAAGCATCTGTGAAGTCTGCAGAGAAGAGGCAATGTTTAGCCTTAATATTAAAAAAAAATGATCATTTCAGCGAAAGATGTGTGGCAAAGAGGATTAAGGCAGAGAAATGGAGTAAAAAAAAGTAAGAGTTGTGGAATGCAAGTCATGATTGGAAAAGAGGAAGCAGTTTGGTATGAGTTAATTTAAAAAACATGTTAATAGTGGGAGCTGAGACTGAACAGCTTAATTGTGACTGGGCTGCAATGAGTTTTGTAAGTAAGGTTTTTTGAATTCTATCTTATAGGCTAATGAGAATCAGATATTTTTAAGAGGAGAGTGATAGGAACAATTCATATTTCTGCTTGGTAGCTCGAGGTGGGGTAGATTGGAGAGGATTATTCAATAGTATAAGGTAAGATGATAAAATCAAAAGCTTTTGCACACCAGGACCCAGTTCAGACAAAATGTGGTCCACTAGAGAAGGAAATGGCAAACCACTTCAGTATTCCTGCCTTGAGAACCCCATGAACAGTATGAAAAGGCAAAAACATAGGACACTGAAAGATGAACTCCCCAGGTCAGTAGGTGCCCAATATGTAACTGGAGATCAGTGGAGAAATAACTCTAGAAAGAATGAAGAGACAGATCCAAAGCGAAAACAACACCCAATTGTGGATGTGACTGGTGATGGAAGTAAGGTCCGATGCTGTAAAGAACAATACTGCATAGGAACCTGGAATGCTAGGTCCATGAATCAAGGTAAATGGGAAATAGTCAAACAAGAGATGGCAAGAGTGAGCATTGACATTTTAGGAATTAGTGAGCTAAAACGGACTGGAACAGGCAAATTTAATTCAGATGACCATTATATCTACTACTGTGGGCAAGAGTCCTTTAGAAAAAATAGAGTAGCCCTCATAGTCAACAAAAGAGTCTGAAATGCAGTAGTTGGGTGCAATCTCAAAAAAACCAGGATGATCTCTGTTTGATTCCAAGGCAAACCATTCAATATCACAGTAATCCAATCTATGCCACAACCACTAAGGCTGAAGAAGCTAAAGTTGAATGGCTTTATGATGACCGACAAGACCTTCTAGAACTAACACCAAAAAAGATGTCCTTTTCATTATAGAGGACTGGAATGCAAAAGTAGGAAGTCAAGAGATACCTGGAGTAACAGGCAAGTTTGGCCTTGGAGTACAAAATGAAGCAGGGCAAAGGCTAACAGAGTTTTGCCAAGAGAACGCATTGGTCATAGCAAACACCCTCTTCCAACAACACAAGAGATGGTGCTACACAGGGACATCACCAGATGGTCAATACCAAAATCAGATTGATTAATATATTCTTTGCAGCCAAAGAAGGAGAAGCTCTATACAGTGAGAAAAAACAAGACTAGGAGCTGATTGTGGCTCAGATCATGAACTCCTTATTGCCAAATACAGACTTAAATTGAAGAAAGTAGGAAAACCACTAGACCATTCATGTATGTCCTAAATCAAATCCCTTACAATTATACAGTGGAGGTGATAAATAGATCCAAGGTGTTAGATCTGATAGACAGAGGACCTGAAGAACTATGCACAGAGGTTTGTGACATTGTACAGGAGGTGGTGATCAAAACCATCCTGAAGAAAAAGAAATGCAAAAAGACAAAATGGTTGTCTGAGGAGGCCTTACAAATAGCTGAGAAAAGAAGAGAAGTGAAAAGCAAGGGAGATAAAGAAAGATATATCCAACTGAATGCACAGTTCCAAATAATAGCAAGAAGGAGAGATAAGAAAGCCTTCCTAATGATCAATGCAAAGAAATAGAGGAAAACAATAAAATGGGAAAGATTAGATATCTCTTCAAGAAAATTAGAGATACCAAGGGAACATTTCATGCAAAGATGGGCACAATAAAGGACAGAAACGGTATGGACCTAACAGAAGCAGAAGAGATTAAGATGAGGTGGCATGAAGATACATAGAAGAACTGTACAAAAAAGATCTTAATGACCCAGATAACCATGATGGTCTGATCACTCACCTAGAGCCAGACATCCTGAAGTGTGAAGTCAAGTGGACCTTAGGAAGCAACACTATGAACAAAGCTAGTGGAGGTGATGGAATTCCAGTTGAGCTATTCCAAATCCTAAAAAATGATGCTGTGCAAGTGCTGCATTCAATATAACAGAAAATCTGGAAAACTCAGCAGTGGCCACAGGACTGGAAAAGGTCAGTTTTCATTCTAATCCCAAAGAAAGGCAATGCCAAAGAGTATTCGATCTATTGCACAACTGCAGTCATTTCACATGCTAGCAAGATAATGCTGAAAATTCTCCAGTTAGGCTTCAACAGTACATGAACTGAGAACTTTCAAATGTTCAAGCTGGATTTAGAAAAGGCAGAGGAAGCAGAGATCAAATTGCGAATATCTGTTGGATCATCAAAAAAGCAAGAGAATTCCAGAAAAACATCTACTTCTGCTTTATTGATTATGTCAAAGCCTTTGACAGTGTGGATCACAACAAACTGTGGAAAACTCTTAAAGAGAAGGAATACCAGACTGTCTTATCTGCCTCCTGAGAAATCTGTATGCAGGTCAAGAAGCAACAGTTAGAACTGGACATGGAACTGGACTGGTTCCAAATTGGGAAAGGATAATGTCAAGGCTGTATATTGTCACCCTGCTTATTTAACCTCTATGCAGAGGACATATGAGAAATGCCAGCTGGATGAATTACAAGCTGGAATCAAGATTTCTGGGAGAAATATCAATAGCCTCAGATATGCAGAAGACACTACCCTTATGACAGAAAGCAAAGAGGAACTAAAGAGCCTCTTGATTAAAGTGAAAGAGAAGAGTGAAAAAGTTGGCTTAAAATTCGACATTCAGAAAACTAAGATCATGGCATCCGGTCTCATTACTTCATTGCAAATAGACGGGGAAATGATGGAAACAGTGACAGACATTATATTTTTGGGCAGCAAAATCACTGCAGATGGTGACTGCAGCCATAAAATTAAAAGATGCTTGCTCCTTGGAAGAAAAGCTATCACCAACCTAGACAGCATATTATAAAGCAGAGACATTACTTTGCCAACAAATGTCCTTCTAGTCAAAGCTATGGTTTTTCCAGTAGTCATGAATGGATGTGAGTTGGACCATAAAGAAAGCTGAGCACCAAAGCATTGATGCTTTTGAACTGTGGTGTTGGAAAAGATTCTTGAGAGTCCCTTGGACTGCAAGGAGATCCAACCAGTCCATCCGAAAGGAAAGCAGTCCTGAATATTCATTGAAAGGACTGATGTTGAAGCTGAACCTCCAATAATTTGGCCACCTGATGTGAAGAACTGACTCATTGGAAAAGACTCTGATGCTGGGAAAGATGGAAGGCAGGAAGAAAAGGGGATGACAGAGGGTGAGATGGTTGTATGGCATCACTGACTTGATGGACATGAGTCTGAGCAAGCTCCAGGTTTTGGTGATGGACAGGGAAGCCTGGCATGCTGCAATCCATGGAGTCGCAAAGAGCAGGACATGACTGATCAACTGAACTGAACTGAACTGAAGACGATAGGGTAAGAAATGATGGGAAAATAGGGGAGGCATGGCATAAATTTAAGAGACAATTTGAAAATAGAGCAACTAGGACCTGATATGGAGAAGGCAATGGCAACCCACTCCAATACTCTTGCCTAGAAAATCCCATGGACAGAGGAGCCTGATAGGCTGCAGTCCATGGGGTCGCTAAGGGTCGGACACGACTGAGCGACTTCACTTTCACGCATTGGAGAAGGAAATGGCAACCCACTCCAGTGTTCTTGCCTGGAGAATCCCAGGGACAGGGGAGCCTGGTGGGCTGCCGTCTATGGGGTCGCACAGAATTGGACACGACTGAAGCGACTTAGCAGCAGCAGCAGCAGCAGCAGGACCTGATAACTCAACTGTCTGGCTCAGAGGTAGGGGAAGAGCACGTAAGAGAATGATATTGAATAGATAGTGATATTTAAGTAGGGGTTATGTGGAAGTGGAGCAGGCTTGAGGGGAAAAGTAGAGGTCATATTGAGTCTGATTTTGTTTGGAAGGCCTTTGGGTAGAAATTTTTGTGGACTAGCAGAAACACAGTTTTGAAGCTCAAAATTGAGATCTGGGCTGAAAATAGAAGTTTGAAAATCATATCAACATTGGTGTTAATGAAAGTCAGGAAGAAAACTAAGTTGCTCGAGAGAGAAGTTACGTGAGAAAGAGAAGAGTCCTGAGGAGTGACACCTTCAGAAAACAAATAATAAGTTAGAAGGAGGAGAAGAGTCAGCAGAAGACATGGAGAGTCATTTGAGAAAGGCAGTAGATAAAGAAAGATTCGTGTAATGAAAATTAGTAGAGGAGTATACAGCAATATCACAGCATTCTTCAGAGATTTTAAGAAGGGGATATGGACATATATACACTGCTGATACTATGTATGAAATAGATAACTATTGAGAACATACTGTATACAACAGAGAACTCTACTTAATGCACTGTGGTGACCCAAATTGGAAGGAAGTCCAAAAGGGAGGGGATATATGTACATGTATAGCTGATTCATTTTGCTGTGCAGTAGAAACTAATACAACATTATAAAGCAACTATACTCCAATAAAAATTAATTAAAAAATAAAAGTAAAAAGCAGGGGGAGAAACTTAGAAAAATATTAGACTCCAGAGTTAGAAGATTTTCTTTTTTTTTTTTTTTTTTTTATAAATTTATTTATTTTACTTGGGGGCTAATTACTTTACAATATTGTAATAGTTTTTGCCATACATTGACAAGAATCAGCCATGGGTTTACATGTGTTCCCCTTCCCGAACCCCCCACCCACCTCCCTCCCCCTCCCATCCCTCTGGATCATCCCACTGCCCCGGCCCCGAGCCCTTGTCACATGCATCGAACATGGAATGGTGCTCTGTTTCACATATGACAATACACATGTCTCAATGCCATTCTCCCAGAACGTCCCACCCTCACCTTCTCCCTCAGAGTCCATAAAATTGTTCCATGCATCTGTGTCTCTCATTCTGTCCCGCATATAGGGTTATCGTTACCATCTTTCAGATTCCATATATATGCATTAGTATACTGTATTGTTGTTTTTCTTTCTGGCTTACTTCACTCTGTATAATGGGCTCCAGTTTCATCCATCTCAGTAGAACCGGTTCAAATGTATTTTTTTTAATGGCTGAGTAATATTCCATTGTGTATATGTACCACAGCTTCCTCCTTTTTAAAAACAATGTAACAAGATCAGTACAAACTATACTCTAGAATATTGTGTAGGTGGATGGGAGGTGAGAAAATGAGGTGGGAGAAAAATCAGACAATAGCTAAGGGAATCTTTAGGAGAGAGTCTGGAAGAAGAAAATTATTTCGGTCTTTTTAAAAAATTTACCGTAGAATTTCTAACTTTTATTCTTAATTATTTTACTGAGGAATAAATTAGTGAAATAAGGATCTCCAAAGAGATCTATCCAAGCTGGGGGTTGGGATCCTAGACTCTCAAAAATCGTCCAAGGTAGTTAATGAAAACATTTAAGTTACTTTTCAACATCAGGGCTATGCAAAATCAGATATTTATCTGAGATAAAGGTGGTTACTAAAATGTTAAAATTATCTTTAAAGTTGAAATTACAAACTAGCATACATAATGTTTATCTATAGGGAAAAGAATTATTTATTAAAGGCAGAACATGTAGCAAGTAAAATCTTTAAAATGAAATTCTTGCACACTATTCCACCTCCAATCCATGTGGAATGGATTTTGTATGTTGCAGGTTTGCAGAAAGTCAAAGTAACAATTCAAACAACTTGTCCTGAAGCAAGAAGGAATTTATTATTCAAGAAAATTAGACAAATTTTTTTTACGAGAGCACTCAGTCATGTCTGACTCTTTGCGACCCCTTGGACTATACAGTCCATGGAATTCTCCAGGCCAGAATATTGTAGTGGGTAGCCTTTCCCTTCTCCAGGGGATTTTCCCAGCCCAGGGATCAAACCCAGGTCTCCTGCATTGCAGGCGGATTTTTTACCAGCTCAGCTACAAGGGAAGCCCAAGAATACTGGAGTGGGTAGCCTATCCCTTCTCCAGCAGATTTTCCTGATGCAGGAATCAAACTGGGGTCTCCTGAATTGCAGGCGGATTCTTTACCAACTGAGCTATAAGGGAAGCCCACCATATCTAACAGGGACTCTGAGAAAGCAGCCTTCTAGTCTGTTTGCGTGTGTGTATGTATGTTGCTCAGTTGTGTCCAACTCTTTGTGATCCCCATGGACTCTAGCCCACCAGGCTCCTCTGTCCGTGGAATTCGCCAGGCCAGAATACTGGACGGGGTTGCCATTTTCTTCTCCAGGGGATCTTCCCGACTCAGGGATTGAACTCAGGTCTCTCACATTGCAGGCCGATTCTTGACCATCTGAGTCACCAGGGAAGCCGTTGTCTGTTTGCTCATTGTCAAATGATGGTTCATCCCTACAGTGTAGTCAAGAGAGAAAAATCAGACGTTAAAGTTCTGCTATTGAGTCTGTGACCTAAGAATCTAGAGCACTTTGTTATTAGCTTTCTATTGTTGCGTAAGTAATTACCTCGAATATAGTAGCTTAAAACAATAGCACACCTTTATTATCGCATATTCTTCTTATGGGACAGGAATTCTAGAGCAGATTAGTTGGTCATTTCTGGCTTGGATTTTCTCATGAGGTTGCAGTTACATGCCAGTCAGGGCTGCAGTCACCTGAAGGCTTGTCTGGGGCTGAAGGTGATTCACTCATACGGCTGTGGAAACTGGTAGAAGGCATGAGTTCTTTACCCTGAACTCCATAGAGCTTCCCCAATGCCTGATGACTACTTTCATCAGAGTGAGTGATCCAAGAGAAAGGAGACTTTTGTGACCTCCAGTCCCTCTGTGATTTCTACAACATCCTATTGATATCACAATTCCTTCCAATCTACTGTGGCAAGGAAATGCACAGGCTCAAAGGGTGAGGTAGAGGTAAACAAATATGTGGGAGACTTTCTCCCACATATTTATCATGTAGATGCTAATCTGTTTTTTTGTATGGGTCAGTTTTATAGTTCTTGCAAATAAGCAGGGATTTCTGCTTAAGAGAAAAACAACACTTCACTGCACTGGCCTATTCACACATACATAATATATGCCTCTGTAGCCTCTTGCCAGTGAGAATGGTGCAGTGAAGTCAGCTATTAAAGGACTTCAGACAGTGAGGAGAGGGGGATTGGCTGCTATCACTGAGCAAAGTTTGCTAACCCTAGAGAGCAGAGAAAGTGGGAAAGAGGTTCTCGTTAACTATTATCCAAGTAACAAGAGTGTCTATGGGGGAAAATACTTGCTGCTCTGATCTTTTGATGAGATACCTCTCCATATCTGGAGCTAAAATCTGGCCTGATGAAAGGCCAATTTCCTACAGCAAAGGGAAGAGCGAAGGTGTCATTCTAGGCTCTTAAAATTATGTGTATATGCTTATGTACATGTTTTAAGTATTTAAGACACTTCCTCTCTGATTACGATAGTGGTGAAAATTTAGGAAACAAGTGCAATAGTGTTCACTCTTTCCTCTTTAATAGCTGAGTAATATTCCATTGTGTATACATACCACAGTTTTCTTATCCATTCGTCTGCTGATGGGCATCTAGGTTGTTTCATGTCCAAGCTATCGTAAACAGTTCTGCGATGAAGATTGGGGTAGAGGAAAACATGGGCAAAAAACTCTCTGACATAAATCACAGCAGGATCCTCTATGACCCACCTCCCAGAGTAATGGAAATAAAAGCAAAAATAAACAAATGGGACCTAATTAAATTTAAAAGCTTTTGCACAACGAAGGAAACTATAAGCAAGGTGAAAAGATAGATTTCAGAATGGGAGAAAATAATAGCAAATGAAGCAACTGACAATTAATCTCAAAAATATACAAGCAGCTCATGCAGCTCAATTCCAGAAAAATAAACAACCCAATGAAAAAATGGGCCAAAGAATTAAACAAACATTTCTCCAAAGAAGACATACTGATGATTAACAAACAAATCAAAACCACAATGAGGTACCATCTCACACCAGTCAGAATGGCTGCTATTCAAAAATCTACAAACAGTAAATGCTGGAGAGGGTGTGGAGAAAAGGGAACCCTCTTACACTGTTGGTGGGAATGCAAACTAGTACAGCCACTATGGAGAACAGTGTGGAGATTCCTTAACAACCTGGAAATAGAACTGCCATACAATCCTGCAATCCCACTGCTAGGCATACACACCAAGGAAACCAGAATTGAAAGAGACACGTGCCATTTCTTTCTCCAGAGAATCTCCCCTGACCTAGCGATCAAACCTGCATCTCCCTCATTGACAGATGGATTCTTTACCGCTTAGCCACCAGGGAAGCCCTATATACATATATGTATTCTCTCCATATACTCATAAATTCCCTCTTAGACACCGAGTCATTCTAAGAGAGAAATGGTGAAACACATTTAAAGAAATATTAATTTTGAAGTGTAAAATAGATCCTATGTTCTAGAGGTTAATAGTTATGTACAAATCTAACTGAACGATTGAGGTCATGCCATCCTGCAATAAAAGTATTAATGGGCTTTTAGCCACACTGAAATGTGCATTGTACAGATGCTTTCAGGCATAATTGTGATCATGTTGGGATCTTATTCTGAATTGGTAATGTGATGCAATTATTTTAAGTCAGCAGCATTTAACTGATCTGAAGTTTATTTCTATGTTTGACATTTAGATGAGATGGATAAATACCTCTTGTCCAGAATAATATTTTAACATAGATTTCACATAACAGAGTCTTCTGTGATGCCAAATTCTGCTCTTAGTTATTTTCCACGAGAGACCAAAATTATGCTGTTTCCATCAGTGAAATTGTTTTACATTTTTGATAAAAGTTAGTTTGCTTTATTCAATGTAGTGGAAAAATCAACTTTATTGATATGTTGTAAAAATACCTCAACTGTTCAGTGTTTTCAGAAGAGAAATTATCAAATAAAACAGTGAAGTCAGTGAAGTCTATTTGGGGCAATGAGATTTAGAAAGTACCCATACATCTTTTTCAGTAAACATAATGTCATCATGATAATCGCATGGTTTATTAAGGAGAGATTTTTATGATGTTGTGGAAAGAGACTGGATCAAGACAGAGAAACATGAGACCTAGTCCTAAACCCATTGTTTGTTAGTGTGATCTTGAGTAAATCACCTCATATCTTCTTAATTAATTAATTTTTGTTTGTGCTGGGTCTTCGTTACTGTGTGTTGGCTTTCTCTAGCTGCAATGAGTAGGGGCTACCCTCTAGTTGTGGTGCATGGGCTTCTCATTGTGGTGGCTTTCTTTGTTGCAGAGCATGGGCCCTAGGGTGTGCGGGCTTCAGTAGTTGTGGTGCATGGGGTTAGTTGTCCTGAGGCATGTGGAATCCTCCTGAAGCAGGGATCAAACCCATGTTCCCTGCATTGGCAGGTGGATTCTCAACCACTGGACCACAGGAGAAGCCCTCATCTCATGTCTTTATTTTCAGTTCTATCATGTGTACCTTGGGGTTAGTAAAATCTACTTTATAATCTTGTTGTGAGGATTAAATAAGCTAATGCATGAAATAATTCTAATATACATCTAGAAATATTCTGCATGCATGCTCGGTCATGTCTGACTCTTTGCGACCCCGTGGACTATAACCCGTCAGGCTCCTCTGTCCATGGAATTTTTTAGGCAAGAATACTGGAGTGGGTTGACGTTTCCTACTCCAGCAGATCTTCCTGATCCAGGGATTGAACCCATATCTTTTGCATCTCTTGCATTGGCAGGTAGATTCTTTATCACTGTGCCACCTGGGAAACCCCGAGAAACATTAGGTACTAAATAAATATTCATCTCTATTTCTAAATTAAAAAAAAAATTGCCTCCTAGTTGCCAAGCATATTGTGTGTGTGTGTGTGTTTGTGTGTGTGTGTTAGTCGCTCAGTTGTGTCCGACTCTTTGCAACCCCATGGAATGTAGCCCACCAGACTACTCTGTCCATGAAATTCTCCAGGCAAGAATATTGGAATGGATTTCCATTCCCTTCTCCAGGGGATCTTCTTGACCCAGGGATCAAACCCAGCTCTCCTGCATTGCAAGCAGATTCTTTACTGTCTGAGGCACCAGGGAAACTCCTTCAAAGTATATTAGGTAAGGGTAAGTCTAAGAAAACATGTTACTACAGGAGAAAAATATGGGGTAATTGTGTGGCAAGATAAGCCATGCAATTTTGCTGATGGAAGTAGTTTGCTTAAGACTAAGGAGGATCTCTTAACCAAAGTTTATTGTGGGAAACCTTTGACGAATTTATTACAAGAATTTCTTATTTTAAGGAAAACCATTATATAAAATACTAAATTTAACATAGAGACCAGATGATAGACAGCATCAGCATCATCATCATAAATCTCAATGCCCTTATATGGGACATGAAATTTGTAATTCTCTTAAGCTCTCAACATTCTGTGTTGTCTTGATGGCCAGCTTCCCTCCTTTACATTACCTGATTGACACCTGTATTATTTGTTTGCTGTCCATGATTTCAAACATTGAAATAAAGACTCGTTATTAGGCAAGACAGTTTCTGTTTCCTAAATTGTGAGTTGGATGTGGAGACTGTTGACTAGAGAGGTAGCAACAGTAATGCAAACTCAGATGCTTGTGTTTACCTACTGTTTTCAAAAGTCAAAGAAATAGCAACAACAAAAAATAATACCTGATTATATCAAACAGAAAAAAGAAAACAAATTAACTTTGACCTAAATAAATAAAAACAATCATTTCTGTCTTTTTAGCTTCAAAATGGTAGCATACTTAAAGCCCTTCCACAAATAGCACTAATTACAGCGAATTTTGTAATATATCTATAAGCTTATAAATCAGAAATTTTAGTAATCTTAAAAACCAAAAATTTCAGTTCTTAGCCCTCTGAAGACTGATAGAATTCTGTTGAATTATTACTTTTAGCTTTGGAGATTGTGCCTTTCCCAATGGCAGGGCTAGCTTTTCTTAAAAATATTTTCTTTCCTGCAATGTGTGCTCCAAATGCTTTGATTTCTTATTGCAATTGCTGTTACCTGGATGGTTGTGAACTGTGGTGTTGGAGAAGACTCTTGAGAATACTTTGGACAGCAAGGAGATCAAACTAGTCCATTCTAACGGAAATCAATCCTGAATATTCATTGGAAGGACAGATGCTGAAGCTGAAGCTCCAATATTTTGGCCACCTGATGTGAAGAACCGATTCCTTCGAAAAGAGCCTGATGCTAGGCAAGATTGAAGGCAGGAGGAGAAGGGGATGAGAGAGGATGACAGGGAAGCCTGGCGTGCTGCAGTCCATGGGGTCACAAAGAGTCGGACACGATTGAGCGACTGAACTGAACTGAACTTAACAAAAAGTAAATGTTATCATAATATATGCCTAAGCATGAACCTAAAATTCAGGTTTTATTTGTTTTACGAAATTGGCTTATATTACCTTACATTCTGATCATTGGATCTATAGTTAATATTTACCCAAGATTAAACATATCATAATTGGATGATGTTCCAATAAAATACTGCTTCCTCATAGTTCAGTTGGTAAAGAACCTGCCTGTGATGCAGGAGACCCCCGTTCGATTCCTGGGTCGGGAAGATCCGCTGGAGAAGGGATAGGCTACCCACTCCACAGTATTCTTGGGCTTCCCTTGTGGCTCAGCTGGTAAAGAATCTGCCTGCAATGTGGGAGACGTGAGTTCAATCCCTGGGTTGGGAAGATCCCCTGGAGAAGGGAAAGACTACCCATTCCAGTATTCTAGCCTGGAGAATTCCATGGACTAAGCCCATGGGGTTGCAAAAAGTCAGACAGGACTGAGCAACTTTCATTTCACCTTCATTTAACTTCCAATAAAATACTATTAGGCAAAAAAAAAAAAAAATACTATTAGGCATTACATTTAGTCTCCTGGTGCTCACTGGCATTTAGTTTCATGCTGATTTTACTATAAGTGGTGTTTTTTGGGGTCTTTTTTATCTTCTTTTGCCTTCAAATAAGTAAGTACATGGAGTGTGCATAATAAAGTAAGGGGAATCTAGATGTTTCAGTAATCTAAAGGGGATTAGATTCCACTAACTTAAAAACAACTTCATGATTTGGAATCAAATAGGTAGAATAAAGTTTAAAAGTAGTGATATATATCTAGACATCAGAATTATGAAAAGAGCAGGTACCAGAGCAGTTCTAAAGATTCATATATGTTGACAGTTTTAGGGTACTGGGAGAAAATGTGACTGTCAGCAATCTCATTTTGTTACTTTTGTAAAAGATCTGCAGGTTTGTTTTTTTTTTCTGTGCGACTCAAGAATCACACTATAAATTTTTCTTGGCTCCAAACATGACCCTGGCATCGTGCAACCTACTATGACTATATGATTTCCTTTATTCTTCTTTTATGCGATTTTTCCCAAGATATTTCAGCTTCTCTTATCTCATTCAGTTCAGTTCAGTTCAGTTGCTCAATCTTGTCTGATTCTTTGCGACCCCATGGACTGCAGCACGCCAGACCTCCCTGTCCATCACCAACTCCCAGAGTTTACTCAAACTCATGTCCAACGAGTCAGTGATGCCATCCAACCATCTTATCCTCTGTTGTCCCCTTCTCCTCCTGCCTTCAATCTTTCCCAGCATCAGGGTCTTTTCAAATGAGTCAGTTCTTCACATCAGGTGGCCAAAGTATTGGAGTTTCAGCTTAAGCATCCATCCTTCCAATGAATATTCAGTATTGATTTCCTTTAGGATGGACTGGTTGGATCTCCTTGCAGTCCAAGTGACTCTCAAGAGTCTTTTCCAACACCACAGTTCAAAAGCATCAATGCTTCGGCACTCATCTTTCTTTTAGTCAAACTCTCAATCCATAAATGACTACTGGAAAAACCATAGCCTTGACTAAACAGACCTTTGTTGGCAAAGTAATGTCTCTGCTTTTTAATAAGCTGTTTAGGTTGGTGATAGCTTTTCTTCCAAGGAGCAAGCATCTTTTAATTTCATGGCTGCAGTCACCATCTGCAGTGATTTGGGAGCCCAAAAAAATAAAGTCTGTCACTGTTTCCCCGTCTATTTGCCATGAAGTGATGGGACCAGATGCCATGATCTTAGTTTTCTGAATGTTGAGTTTTAAGCCAACTTTTTCACTCTCCTCTTTCACTTTCATTAAAAGGCTCTTTAGTTCTTCTTTGCTTTCTGCCATAAGGGTAGTGTCATCTGCATATCTGTGGTTATTGATATTTCTCCCTGCAGTCTTTATTCCAACTTGTGTTTTACCTAATCCAGCATTTCTCATGATGTACTCTGCATATAAGTTAAATAAGCAGGGTGACAATATACAGTCTGGATGTACTCTTTTCCCAATTTGGAAATAGTCCGTTGTTCCATGTCTGATTCTAACTGTTGCTTCTTGACCTGCATACAGATTTCTCAGGAGGCAGGTCAGATGATCTGATATTCCCATGTCTTTCAGAATTTTCCAGTTTGTTTTGATCCACACAGTCAAAGGCTTTGGCATAGTCAATAAAGCAGAAGTAGATGTTTTTCTGGAATGCTCTTGCTTTTTTGATGATCCAGTGGATGTTGGCAATTTGATCTCTGGTTCCTCTGCCTTTTCTAAAACCAGCTTGAACATCTGGAAGTTCACAGTTCATGTATTGCTGAAGCCTGGCTTGGAGAATTTTGAGCATTATTTTGCTAGTGTGTGAGATGAGCGGTAGTTTGAGCATTCTTTGGCATTGCCTGTCTTTGGGATTGGAATGAACACTGCCCTTTTCCAGTCCTGTGGCCACTGCTGAGTTTTTCAGATTTGCTGGTATATTGAGTGCAGCCCTTTCGCAGCATCACCTTTTAGGATTTGAAATAGTTCAACTGGAATTCCATTCCCTCCACTAGCTTTGTGTTTGTAGTGATGCTTCCTAAGGCCCGCTTGACTTCGCAGTTCAGGATGTCTGGCTCTATGTGAGTGATCACACCATCGTGATTATCTGGGTGATGAAGATATTTTTTTGTATAGTTCTTCTGTGTATTCTTGCCATCTCATCTTAATATCTTCTGCTTCTGTTAGGTCCATACCATTTCTGTCCTTTTTGTGCCCATCTTTGCATGAAATATTCCCTTGGTATCTCTAATTTTCTTGAAGAGTCTAGAGTCTTTCCCATTCTATTGTTTTCCTCTATTTCTTTGCACCGATCGCTGAGGAAGGCTTTCTTATCTCTCCTTGTTATTCTTTGGAACTCTGCCTTCAATTGGGTATATCTGTCCTTTTCTCCTTTGCCTTTTGCTTCTTTTCTTTTCTCAGCTATTTGTAAGGCTTCCTCAGACAACCATTTTGCCTTTTTGCATTTCTTGTTCTTGGGGATCGTCTTGATCACTGCCTCCTGTACAGTGTCACAAACTTCATCCGTAGTTCTTCAGGCACTCTATCAGATCTAATCCCTTGGGTCTGTCACTTCCACTGTATAATTGTAAGGGATTTGATTTGGGTCATACCTGAATGGTCTAGTGGTTTTCCCTACTTTCTTCAGTTTAAGTCTGAGTTTGGCAATAATTTTCTCATTAGGTAGTAATAACATTTGTATACAAACATGAAATAATTTTATTCCTTCATTGACTCAAAACCTATATGTTAAACATCCCTCTATTTTCTGAATCTGGCACTGGGGATACAAAATCTAATAAAATATGATCCACAGATAATTAGATATACAAGATGAGAAGTTCTGATAATGATGAGTCAAGTGATAAGGAGTTGTAGCTAGATGATATTCATATCATCTAGGGCCATAGTTCTTAACTTTAGGTGCATGTTAGAACCATCTGGAGAGGTGCAAAAAATTCCTATGCCCAGATGGCAGCCCAGGTCAATTAAATCAGAATCTCTGAGGGTGGCTTCCGGGCCTCAGTTTTATCTTGAAGCTTTCTAAGAGATTCTAAATGTGAAGCCAACTTTGAGAATCACAGGTCTAGATATTTGCAGATGAAGTCCCAGAAGAGTTGAGACTTGAGCTGACATTTTACTTAGATATATGAAGAAATGGGGATGTCATAATAGGAAGAAAGTGCATTTTGAAGAGGCAAAGGATTATGAAATAGCATGAAGTTTTAGGCAATTCACAGGTTATTCAGTGCAGCAGAAGGAAAGATAGAGAATGGAATGCCCTAAAATTTGAGGAAGAGGTAGGTAGAAAACTAATTATAAAGAACCTTGACCTACTTATTACCGGTAGAAATGATCATCACAGTGATAAAGTGGCATAGGATAAGAGGAGTGAGCTTAGAATGAAGTAGAAGAATAAAGATGCAAGACTAGGAGTGGATGGCTGTTAGGAATAAAGGAACAAACCAGGATGGAAAAGAGCCAGTAACTCAAATGGTCAAAAGCAGAGGGGCTGGTAGAGTCATGAGGAAAGAAGTTTTGATTAATATAGGAAAGTTTTGGTATTCAGTGTTGGCGTCAGAATTAAATGTTTCTACACAATTGTTACCTCCAGTGGACTTATAGATCATGGGGGACAGTGCGTAGGACTGGAGGTAGTAGAGGGAACTAGGTAAGGTGGTCCATGTTCTCTGTTACCTGGCTAGAGCCATTAGGATTCAATTATTTCAGGCATGGATAATCAGAGACCTGGGCTGAAGAGCAGATTGTGAGGTTGGTATTTAATGTTTACTCTAATATCCTGGAGTTGAAAACTTCTGGTTGTACCAGCAAATTTAGGACCTTTGGACATCTGTAATCACATACCCTACCTTACCACGTGTTCCTATGGATCCGTTCTCTCTGCTTCTATTAGCGACAACACTTCCAAATGCATACTGGATCACACCATGTGAAAATATTTTGGTTCTGCAATTATTCCCTTTTCTTATTTATTAACAGTTTTCTTTTTCCTGCTGGGCCATTGCCAACAATATACCAACATGTTTGCTGTCTTTAAAATAACCCCCCTGACTTTACATTCCCTCCGTGTACCACTCTTATTTTTCTTATCCTTATTATCTTAACCTATTTATTATCTCTGTGTTTCTTAACCCTTTCAGAAGGGTTACCTCTCTTCACTCTATCTCCTTTACCTCAATTTTCTTCTGAACACACTTCAACAGGATTTTCACTTTCTCTATTCTCTAGAATCACTCTTGTTAAGGTCATTAATGGCTTTCAAATTGCCAAAATCAATGGCCAAATTTCAGTTCTAATCTTACCTGACTTTATTTGCATCATTTGGCAGCAGTTAGTCCTAATACCCTGACCACTGTCTTCCTTTGAATTAGGATGCTATTCCCTTTTGGTTTTACCCATACCTCAGTGGTCACATGTTCTCAGTCTCCCTTGCATTTATTTCCTATTCTTAACTTTTCCATTGCTCTTTCTTCCTTCCCTAGCTGCATCCATTCCCCAGTTCATCTGGTCCAGTGGTATGGCTTTTATTTCCATCAATACGTTGACTCATATTTATATATCCAGCCTCTTCTATGAGTTCTAGACTCAATGGTCAAAGTGTCATTTTTAAAATTGCTACTTGGAGTTCAAGTAGATATCTTATGCCTCAAACAGAAATCCTTTATTAAGTCTTATTTCTTCCCCAGTGTTCTCCTACCTTAACAGTGGAATCACAATTATTACAATACTTGATAAAACTTGTATGATTTACAGGCTTCCCAGGTGGCACTAGTGATAAAGAACCCATCTGCCAATGCAGGAGACACAAGAGATGCGGATTTGATCCCTCGGTTTGAAAGATCCCCTGGAGGAGGGCATGGTAACCCACTCCAGTATTCTTGCCTGGAGAATCCCCATGGACAGAGGAGCCTGGCAGGCTACAGTTTACAGTGTTGCAAAGAGTCGGACACGACCAAAGTGACTTAGCACGATCACTGGTTTGAGAAGATCCCTGGAAGAGGGCAATGCAACCCACTCCAGTATTCTTGCCTGGAGAATCCCCATGAACAGAGGAGCCTGGCAGGTTACAGTACGTATGTTGCAAACAGTTGGACATGACTGAAGGGGCTTAGTACACATGCATGTATGATTTACTCTTGGCTAGTTCTTTGACCTGTGCTTTCTGCTGCTCTTACTCTTGACTCACTGTACTGGCCATACTGATCTTCTTGCTGTTTTTAAGCATGCCAGGCACACTCCCACATCAGGGCTTTTGCATCTGCTGTTCCATTCCCTGGAGTATGTTTTACTCCAGATATTCATGAGGCTTACTCTCTTCATTCGTGTCTTTGCTCAAATATCTCTTCAGCAAAGCTTTTCTTGTTCACTCTAAAAGAGAAAGCTTTCCTTTATAATTCTCTATTCAATTTTTATTTTTCTCTGAAGAAGTTACCACTGTCTTCTGACATCCTGTTACTTGTTTATTTACTGTTTGCCAGTCTTTCATACTAAACAGAAAGCTCTAAGAGGGCAGGGATTTTTGTCTGTGTTGTTTCCACATTTATTTTTAGCATCTAGAATAACACAAAGTAAGGAGCTCAGTAAATATTTGTTAACTGATTAATCCAATGAATTAACTACCTATTAATAAAAGTAGATTCTCCTTAGATAAGAATTAATCATCTTATGTCAGAATAATCTGATATAGTTTCCTATTGCTAGGAAGATTTTAAATTATTATATGAAAAAGTCATTATTTTTAGGCTCATACTTAGACTTACCTTGATATGCCCTCTTAAGTGAATTTCTAAGCAATGTAGCAAATTGTTCTTACTCTTTTTTTTTTTATAAATTTATTTATTTTAGTTGGGGGCTAATTACTTTACAATATTGTAATAGTTTTTGCCATACATTGACATGAATCAGTCATGGGTTTACATGTGTTCCCCTTCCTGGACCCCCCACCCACCTCCCTCCCCATCCCATCCCTCTGGGTCATCCCATTGCCCCGGCCCTGAGCCTTTGTCTCATGCATCGAACATGGAATGGTGTTCTGTTTCACATATGATAATATACATGTTTCAATGCTATTCTCCCAGAACGTCCCACCCTCACCTTCTCCCTCAGAGTCCATAAAATTGTTCTATGCATCTGTGTCTCTTATTATGTCCTAACAATTAATCTGGTATTTGAAGTAAAATATGAAACATTAATTTTCCTTTGTTTTCTCAGAGCCTGACTTTGTGATATATTAACAGTCTTTCTCCTCCCAATTCTTTTTTTAATTACCTTTTCATCATAATAAGCTTCCCTTGTGGCTCAGCTGGTTAAAAATCTGCCTGCAATGCAGGAGACCTGGGTTCAATCCCTGTGTTGGAAAGATCCCCTGGTGAAGGGAAAGGCTACCCACTCCAGTATTCTGGCCTGGAGAATTCCATGCACTATACAGTCCATGGGGTCGCAAAGAGTCAGACATGACTGAATGACTTTCACTGTCACTTTCATCATTATAATGACACATAAAATATGAAGAAGAGGGTGGGAGCAATTAGTTAGACTCCAGTGATACATTCTATGTTCTACATCAATGGATAGGCTTTAAGTGGAACACAAGATGAGCTGCGTTCCTCTGAAACTGACTAATACATTGAACTAATCTGAGAAAAATGACTTGGCACTCACTGTAAAGGTTAGCTGACAAAGCAGATGGTTGAAATGATTTTTATTTTTCACATTAAGATGTCACTTTTAAAATTAATGCTGTCCATAATAAAATTCTTAGTTCAGCGGCTTATCTTTTCCATGAAAATCTAAAATGCGGGTCATTTATTTCTACAATTGTAAACATAAATCGCCATGGCACATAACGTGTCAGTAATCAGAAATGGCCCTTTGAGTAAGTACTCATGCATCAATTGCCTTTGAGAAATGTGTTATTTCTGTGTTTTCCCTGATAAAGAGAAAAGCTGACAAGGAGAACTAAAAGCATGAAAGCTAGTAACACTTAGAAAGTAGTAAAAAATACTTACAACAGAAAAATGATGACTTATGTTTACATTTCTAGTTTGTATTTTCAGATTTATAAAGGGTATGGTTTTATTTCCAAATTAAACAGGAGACACTGAGTAATGTAATACAAAATTGATTTCATTCATCAGCTTAACTGGGAAGTATTAGAGGTGCCACATTGATATATAGCATTTAATCAAAAGAAAAGTACCCAATTGCTGAATTCGAAGGCTCATATGATAATAAATCCTCAATCCACACTAGAATTTTATGTTCCTAAGCAACAGTAGTCCTCCAGTGACTTCATTATGATCAAGTTAATGTGTGTTTTTTCTCAAGGGTAGTTTGAGGTGCAAACCGTAACTATTATGCATATTGGAATTATAGGGGAAAATCCCACATATGATATTATTTTGATATTATAAATAGTTCTATGCATAACAACAAAGTAGATGAGGTTCACAATAAGATCGAGGGCTTGGGGGCTCTTTTTAGTATCATAATTCATGAGCTTTCCAACCTCAGGCTGGGGACATATTTGTAATTTACTTCATTTCTTGTAATTCATTTTAGGCTGGAAAGACTCTCAGGTTGCACTTTCAAGGTTTTACAGGTATAACTACTTGTGATGTGTTTGTGATTCTGGTGATGACTTTAAATATTAAAACTGCAACTCTCATGATATTTACATGGACCTAAAACTAATAACTACATAGGAAATGGTAGCTTTCTGCTTATAAAAACACTTCCTATAATTTAATAGTTGATATCCGTTAAAAAATCCAATCTTAAAACATATTAATGCCTATGCAAAGCTCTTTATTTTCTACTGATGAAACCCACAAATAGTAAAGTATAATTCGGTTTAAATACTGACAAAGTAATGAGGGAATTTAGCAACATCAGAATTTCTATATTCTGGTGAGTACTATTTTCTTCAAGGTTGTTCTGTTAGCAATTTGTATACTTATTTCAATGACTCTACCATTATTCAAAATATATTACTCCTAACTAAAGAAATTCTCTTTTCTTTTTAAAATTGTGATATAAAACACATGAAATCTATTTAACTTTTTGAATGTATAGTATTGTCAGATATAAACACAATATTATACAGCAGATCTCTAGAACTTTTTCATCTTGAATGACTAAAAATTTATACCTATGCTTCAGTGTATTAGTTAGGGTTCGCCAGAGAAACAAAACCAATAGGGTGTATATCTATATGTATATATAATATATATATGTGTAATATGGGCTTCCCAGGTGGGTCAGTGGTAAAGCATCTGCCTGCCAATGCAGGAGACGTAGGACATGTGGGTTCGATCCCTGGGTCAGGAAGATCCCCTGGAGGAGGAAATGGCAACCCACTCTAGCATTCTTGCCTGGAAAAAATTCCATGGATAGAGGAGCCTGAAGGGCTTTAGTTCATGTGTTGCAAAGAGTCGGACACGACTGAACATGCACACATGTGCGTGTGCGTGTGCACACACACATATGAAATCTATTGTAAAGAATTGGCTTAGGAGACTATGGAGGCTGAGAACTCTCAAGATCTGCAGATGGCAAGCTGGAAACTTGGGAAAGCAGATGTGCAGTCTGAGTCTGAAGGTTTGAACACCCAAATTATTAATATTTTTTTGTTATGGATTTTGGATAACCACAAAGGTAGGAAATGATTTATACTAAGGTAGGAAATGATTATACTAAGATTAAGTAATATTTGTCAACAATTTTGGATAATTTTTTCCAGTCTGTATGTTTCTAGTTATTACTTAAAATGAGTACATAATACCAGTTACGTGTTAGTTTCTAGACAGAATGGCTAATTTCTAGACTATCATAATAAGAAGATTTTTGTAAAAATCCAATAATAGATAGCTAGGAAAACCATGGAATGAAGTTTAAGTTACATGTATTTCTTTAACCTTCCAACTATCAGTTCAATTCAGTCGCTCAATTGTGTCTGACTCTGTGACCCCATGGACTGCAGCACACCAGGCTTCCCTGTCCATCACCAATTCCCGGAGCTTACTCAAACTCATGCCCATTGAGTCGGTGATGCCATCCAACCATCTCATTCTCTGCCGTCCCCTTCTCCTCCCGCCTTCAATCTTTCCCAGCCTCAGGGTCTTTTCAAATGAGTCAGTTCTTCGTATCAAGTGGCCAAAGTATTGGAGTTTCAGCTTCAACGTCAGTCCTTTCAATGAATATTCATGACTGATTTCCTTTAGGATGTACTGGTTGGATCTCCTTGCAGTCCAAGGGACTCTCAAGAGTCTTCTCCAACACCACAGTTTAAAAGCACCAATTCTTCTGCGCCCAGCTTTCTTTATTGTCCAACTCTCACATCTATATATGACTACTGGAAAAACCATAGCTTTGACTAGATGGAACTTTGTTAGCAAAGCTGTCTAGGTTGGTCATAACTTTTCTTCCAAGGAGTAAGCGTCTTTTTATTTCATGGCTGCAGTCACCATCTTCAGTGATTTTGGAGCCCCCTAAAATAAAATCTCCCACTGTTTCCATTGTTTCCCCATCAATTTCTCCCTCATCCACCATAAATTATAATTTTTAATAAGTAAGTATTATAGTGCTATTTGCCAACCCTTGGTACACTTAGCATATATGACCCTGAACTTGCCTGTCTGTAAGGGGACAGCACTTGTCACTGTATATCAGGCTTGTCCTGTGAACTGTTCTAGGGTTTCAAGTCCTCACCGAATCTGTCTTTACTTGAACATACTACCTAGCATGGATGCTCACTAAACAACAGGAAAAAATTCTACTTTTTAAATATAAAATGTCAAATGAAATTAAGCAAAATTTAAGAAGGAAAAATACTGAAAAAGTGGTACCAGTAATTTCTTCCTGACTCTGGAAATCTTAACATATAGTAATGGCAATCAGTACATCTTTATTTGTTAATTGGTAGAAAATAACTTTATAGTTCAAATTGAGTAAAATAAGAAACTTAGAGCTATGGGTGAAATCTGAAAAAAAAAAGGGCTAGAGTGAAAGTTCCAAAGCATGATCAGCAATTCAAATACTGAAGGAAAGCTATACAATTCTGCTAATTTGCACACATGCATATGCATGTGTGAATGAATATATTTGGGGGTGCATAACTTCCTACACTTGTGAGAATGTATTGCTACTTATCAATGTTTCATTAAAAATGTTATTATGGTAAGATGGCGGAGGAATAGGACAGGGAGACCACTCTCTCACTGAGCAAACTTCACAAAACAACTTCTGAACGCTGGCAGATGTCATCAGGCAACCAGAAAAACAGCACATTATCTTCGAAAGGAGGTAGGACAAAATATAAAAGATAAAAAGAGACAAAAGAGTTAGGGATGGAGACCCATCCCGGGGAGGGAGTCGTAAAAGAGGAGAAGTTTCCAAACACAGGAAACCTTCTCACTGGCGGGTTAGGGAGAAGATTTCGAATCTCGAAGGGCAACATAACCGGGAGGAAAAATAAATAAAACCCACAGATTACGTGCCTAAAGGCAACTCCCAACAAAGAACCCCAGAGGCTTGCGTCCGCCACCAGCAAGTGGGGGCTGAACAGAGAGGAGCGGGCAGCACTGGTTAGGGTAAGGACCAGGCCCGAATGCCCTGAGGGCAATCTGAGAGCCAAGGTGAGATAGCAACCTAAACCTTGGGACAGCCAGAGAGAGAGAACTATCCCGCGAAAAGCCCAAATCTAAGGCACTGCTGGCCCACTCACAGAACAAAGGACTGAGCAATACCAGAGGAGAGCTAGCCGGTTGCGGACCGCCCCATCCCCCGCCGGACGCAGCGGGCAGGCGGGGCCAGCCAGAGCCGAAAAGGGCAAACTCGTCTCCAGAGAGGGCACCCCCTACCAAACTGCAAACAGGCTTCCAGTTTCTAAGCAAAGACTGCCTGAGATCCCGGAGGGTTGACAGCCGCTGGAGGGTCGCAGCCAGAGACTAGCTCCCCAGAACTGACACAAAGCACACCGGAGCCGGGCGCGCCCGTAAACCGAGGCGGGGACCAGGGAGGTGATAAGTCGCACCGCCCCAACAGGGGAGAGTGCGTTCGCCAAACTCCTGGCTGCCTGAGCTGCTCCGACCGGGGATCAGCACAAACCGTGTGCCCAACCGAGTCTGCGCCTTTGTGGATTACCCGGGAACCTGAACCTGAGCGTCTTAGACATGGGAAATGCATGCATCTCAGGGCCCACTCCCTGGCAGAGTAACCCGAAGCCTAAGCAGGGCAGACTGGGAAAGCACACACGCAGTGAGTGGGGGCAAACCCAGTGCAGCCGAGACACTGCGAGCTCTCCACACACACGCCAGTGATATTGGTTTGCAGTGATCCTCCCTCCCCACAGCATGACTGAACAAGCGAACCTAAAGAGACCACCTCCGCCCCTTTGTGGCAGGGCGGAAATTAGACACTGAAGAGACCTGCAAACAGAAGCCAAATAAACAGAGGGAAGCGCTTTGGAAGTGACAGGCCAACAGATTAAAATCCCTGTAGTTAACACCGACTACATTGAAAGGAGCCTATAGATCTTGAAAAGTATAAGCAGGAACAAGGATCTATCTGAAACTGAACTGACCCCACACTGCTCACAACAGCTCCAGAGAAAGTCCTGGATATATTTTTACTATTATCATTTTTTTTAATTTTTTTTCTTTTTCCTTTAAGACCTCTATTACACCTTTAATTTTCATTTTTATAACCCACTATTACCTTGCAAAAAAAAAAAAGATCCTATTTTTAAAGCAAACTGCATACATACAGCTTATACTTTTTGTGATTTTGTTTTCTTTTTTCCTTTATATTGTATTTTTTTAAGAGTCTAACCTCTACTCTAGATTTTTAATCTTTGTTTTACATATTTGATATCAATTTTGTCCATTTAAGAACCCAATCTTTAGTACCCATTTTTACTCAGGAGTGTGATTACTGGCTTGATTACTCTCTCCCTCCACTGACGCTCTTTCTTCTCCCTCAGGGAACCTCTATCTCCCACCCTCCTCCTTCTCTTCTCAACCCAATTCTGTGAATCTCTGAGGGTGTTCCGGGCACCGGAGAACACTTTGGGAACAGAATGCTGCCCAGATCTCTCTCTCCCCTCTTGATTCCTCCCTTTCTACTCATGCTCACCTCTATTACCTTCCTCCCCCCTCTCTATGTATCTCCATGAACCTCTCTGAGGGTTCCAGACTGTGGAGAGCACAGAGGGAAGTGCTTACTGGCTAGACTGCTCTCTCCACGTTTGAGTCCCCCTCTTATCCTCCTGATCACCTCAACCCCCCCTCCCCCACTTCACCTCTCCATGTAACTCAGTGAACCTCTCTGGGTATCCCTCACTGTGGAGAATCTTTTCACCATTAACCTAAAAGTTTTATTATCGGTGCTGTATGGATGGAGAAGTCTTGAGGCTACTACAAGAATAAGACTGAAAACCAGAGTAAACATTAATTAATAACAGATCATCCAAAAGCCTCGATACATACACTGAAATGAAGCTCCACCCAAGAACCAATAAGTTCCAGAGCAAGACATACCACGCAAATTCTCCAGCAACACAGGAACATAGCCCTGAGCATCAATATACAGGCTGCCCAGAGGCACACCAAACCCATAGACATCTCAAAACTCAATACTGGACACTCCATTGCACTCTAGAGAGAAGAGATACAGCTCCACCCACCAGAACACCGACACAAGCTCCCCCAACCAGGAAACCTTGACAAGCCACCCATCCAACCCCACCCACAGTGAGGAACCGCCACAATAAAGAGGAACTTCAAATTACCAGAATACAGAAAGGCCACCCCAAACACAGCAATCTAAACAAGATGAAAAGGCAGAGAAATACTCAGCAAGTAAAGGAAAATGATAAATGCCCACCAAACCAAACAAAAAAGGAGGAGATAAGGAATCTATCTGAAAAAGAATTTAGAATAATGATAATAAAAATGATTCAAAATCTTGAAAACAAAATGGAGTTAGAGATAAATAGCCTGGAGACAAGGATTGAGAAGATGCAAGAAATGTTTATCAAGGACCTAGAAGAAATAAAGAAGAGTCAATATATAATGAATAATGAAATAAAGGAGATAAAAAACACTCTGGAGGGAACCAACAGTAGAATAACAGGGGCAGAAGATAGGATAAGTGAGGTAGAAGATAGAATAGTGGAAATAAATGAAGCAGAGAGGAAAAAAGAAAAAAGAATCAAAAGAAATGAGGAAAACCTCAGGGACCTCTGGGACAATATAAAACGCCCCAGCATTGGAATCATAGAAGTCCTAGAAGAAGAAGATAAAAGCAAAGGCCATGAAAAAATACTCGAGGAGATAATAGTTGAAAATTTCCCTAAAATGGGGAAGGAAATAGTCACAGAAGTCCAAGAAACCCAGAGAGTCCCAAACAGGATAAACCCAAGGAGAAACACCCCAAGACACATATTAATCAAATTAACAAAGATCAAATACAAAGAACAAATATTAAAAGCAGCAAGGGAAAAACAACAAATAACACACAAGGGGATCCCATAAGGATAGCAGCTGATCTTTCAATAGAAACTCTTCAGGCTAGAAGGGAATGGCAGGACATACTTAAAGTAATGAAAGAGAATAATCTACAACCCAGATTACTGTACCCAGCAAGGATCTCATTCAGATATGAAGGAGAATTCAAAAGCTTTACAGACAAGCAAGAGCTGAGGGAATTCAGCACCACCAAAGCAGCTCTCCAACAAATGCTAAAGGATCTTCTCTAAACAGGAAACACAGAAAGAATGTTTAAAGATGAACTCAAAACAACAAAGTGAATGGCAACGGGACCATACTTATCAATAATTACCTTAAATGTAAATGGGTTGAATGCCCCAACCAAAAGACAAAGCCTGGCTGAATGGATACAAAAACAAGACCCCTATATATGCTGTCTACAAGAGACCCACCTCAAAACAAGGGACACATACAAACTGAAAGTGAAGGGCTGGAAAAAGATATTTCATGCAAACGGAGACCAAAAGAAAGCAGGAGTCGCAATACTCATTCCAGATAAAATAGACTTTAAAATAAAAGCTGTGAAAAGAGACAAAGAAGGACACTACATAATGATCAAAGGATCAATCCAAGAAGAAGATATAACAATTATAAATATATATGCACCCAACATAGGAGCACCACCATATGTAAGGCAAACACTAACAAGTATGAAAGGAGAAATTAACAATAACACAATAATAGGGGGAGACTTTAATACTCCACTCACGCATATGGATAGATCAACTAAACAGAAAATTAACAAGGAAACACAAAGTTTAAATGATACAATAGACAAATTAGATTTAATTGATATTTACAGGACATTCCACCGCAAAACAATCAATTTCACCTTTTTCTCAAGTGCACACGGAACTTTCTCCAGGATAAATCACATCCTGGGCCATAAATCTAGCCTTGGTAAATTCAAAAAAATTGAAATCATCCCAATCATCTTCTCTGACCACAATGCAGTAAGATTAGACCTCAATTACAGGAAAAAAACTATTAAAAATTCCAACATATGGAGGCTAAACAACACGCTTCTGAATAACCAACAAATCACAGGAGAAATCAAAAAAGAAATCAAAATATGCATAGAAACGAATGACAATGAAAACACAACAACCCAAAACCTATGGGACACTGTAAAAGCAATGCTAAGGGGAAGGTTCATAGCAATAGAGGCGTACCTCAAGAAACAAGAAAAAAATCAAATAAATAACCTAACTTTACACCTAAAGCAACTAGAAAAGGAAAAAATGAAGAAAACCAGGGTTAGTAGAAGGAAAGACATCTTAAAAATTAGGGCAGAAATAAATGCAAAAGAAAGAAAAGAGTCCATAGCAAAAATCAACAAAACTAAAAGCTGGTTTTTTGAGAAAATAAACAAAATTGACAAACCATTAGCCAGACTCATCAAGAAACAAAGGGAGAAGAATCAGATCAACAAAATTAGAAATGAAAATGTCGAGATCACAGCAGACTCCACAGAAATACAAAGGATCATTAGAGACTACTACCAACAGCTTTATGCCAATAAAATGGACAACTTGGAAGAAATGGACAAATTCTTAGAAAAGTATAACTTTCCAAAACTGAACCAGGAAGAAATAGATGATCTTAACAGACCCATCACAAGCACGGAAATCGAAACTGTAATCAGAAATCTTCCAGCAAACAAAAGCCCAGGACCAGACGGCTTCACAGCAGAATTCTACCAAAAATTTAGAGAAGAGCTAACACCTATCTTACTCAAACTCTTCCAGAAAATTGCAGAAGATGGTAAACTTCCAAACTCATTCTATGATGCCACCATCACCCTAATTCCAAAACCAGACAAAGATGCCACAAAAAAAAGAAAATTACAGGCCAATATCACTGATGAACATAGATGCAAAAATCCTTAATAAAATTCTAGCAAACAGAATCCAACATCATATTAAAAAGATCATACATCATGACCAAGTGGGCTTTATCCCAGGAATGCAAGGTTTCTTTAACATCCGCAAATCAAACAATGTAATACACTACATTAACAAATTGAAAGATAAAAACCATATGATTATCTCAATAGATGCAGAAAAAGCCTTTGACAAAATTCAACATCCATTTATGATAAAAACCCTCCAGAAAGCAGGAATGGAAGGAACATAACTCAACATAATAAAAGCTACATATGACAAACCCACGGCAAACATTATCCTCAATGGTGAAAAATTGAAAGCATTCCCCTAAAGTCCGGAGCAAGGCAAGGATGCCCACTTTCACAGCTACTATTCAACATAGTTTTGGAAGTTTTCGCC
Organism: Giraffa tippelskirchi; assembly: GCF_054371585.1. Taxonomy (NCBI): domain Eukaryota; kingdom Metazoa; phylum Chordata; class Mammalia; order Artiodactyla; family Giraffidae; genus Giraffa; species Giraffa tippelskirchi. The sequence continues at coordinate 72,780,862 of NC_137277.1, forward strand.
ACAGTAATCAGAGCTGAAAAAGAAATGAAAGGAATACAGATAGGAAAAGAAGTAAACTCTCGCTGTTTGCAAATGACATGATCCTCTACATAGAAAACACTAAAGATTCTACCAGAAAATTACTAGAGCTAATCAATGAATATAGTGAAGTTGCAGGATATAAAATTAACACACAGAAATCCCTTGCATTCCTATACACCAATAATGAGAAAACAGAAAGAGAAATTAAGGAAACAACACCATTCACCATTGCAACAAAAAGAATAGAATACTTAGGAATATATCTACCTAAAGAAACAAAAGACTTATATATAGAAAACTATAAAACACTGATGAAAGAAATCAAAGAGGACACAAACAGATGGAGAAATATACCGTGTTCATGGATTGGAAGAATTAATATAGTGAAAATGAGTATACTACCCAAAGCAATCTATAGATTCAATGCAATCTCTATCAAGCTACCAGTGGTATTTTTCACAGAACTAGAACAAATCATTTCACAATTTGTATGGAAATATAAAAAACCTCAAATAGCCAAAGCAATCTTGAGAAAGAAGAATGGAACTGGAGGAATCAACCTGCCTGACTTCAGGCTCTACTACAAAGCCACAGTCATCAAGACAGTATGGTACTGGCACAAAGATAGAAATATAGATCAATGGAACAAAATAGAAAGCCCAGAGATAAGTCCACGCACCTATGGATACCTTATCTTTGACAAAGGAGGCAAGAATATACAATGGAGAAAGGACAATCTCTTTAACAAGCGGTGCTGGAAAAACTGGTCAGCCACTTGTAAAAGAATGAAACTAGAACACTTCCTAACATCATACACAAAAATAAACTCAAAATGGATTAAAGATCTAAACGTAAGACCAGAAACTATAAAACTCCTAGAGGAAAACATAGGCAAAACACTCTGACATAAATCACAGCAGGATCCTCCATGACCCACCTCCCAGAATATTGGAAATAAAAGCAAAAATAAACAAATGGGACCTAATTAAAATTAAAAGCTTTTGCACAACAAAGGAAACTATAAGCAAGGTGAAAAGACAGCCTTCAGAATGGGAGAAAATAATAGCAAACAATGCAACAGACAAACAATTAATCTCAAAAATATACAAGCAACTCCTGCAGCTGAATTCCAGAAAAATAAATGACCCAATCAAAAAATAGTCCAAAGAACTAAACAGACATTTCTCCAAAGAAGACATACAGATGGCTAACAATCACATGAAAAGATGCTCAACATCACTCATTGTTAGAGAAATGCAAATCAAAACCACAATGAGGTACCATTTCACGCCAGTCAGGATGGCTGCTATCCAAAAGTCTACAAGCAATGAATGCTGGAGAAGGTGTGGAGAAAAGGGAACCCTCTTACACTGTTGGTGGGAATGCAAACTAGGACAGCCAGTATGGAGAACAGTGTGGAGATTACTTAAAAAACTGGGAATAGAACTGCCATACGACCCAGCAATCCCACTGCTGGGCATACACACCGAGGAAACCAGAATTGAAAGAGACACGTGTACCCCGATATTCATCTCAGCACTGTTTACAATAGCCCGGACATGGAAGCAACCTAGATGTCCATCAGCAGACGAATGGATAAGGAAGCACTGGTACATATACACAATGGAATATTATTCAGCCATTAAAAAGAATACATTTGAATCAGTTCTGTTGAGATAGATGAAACTGGAGCCCATTATACTGAGTGAAGTAAGCCAGAAAGAAAAACACCAATACAGTATACAAATGCACATATATGGAATTTGAAAGATGGTAACAATAACCCTATATGTGAGACAGAATAAAAGACACAGATGCATAGAACAGTCTTATGGACTCTGGGGGAGATGGTGAGAGTGGGACGTTCTGAGAGAATAGCATTGAAACATGTATATTATCATATGTGAAACAGAACACCATTCCAGGTTGGATGCATGAGACAAATGCTCAGGGCTGGGGCAATGTGATGACCCAGAGGGATGGGATGAGGAGGGAGGTGGGAGAGGGGTTCAGGATGGGGAACACATGTAAACCCATGGCTGATTCATGTCAATGTATGGTAAAAACCACTACAATATCGTAAAGTAATTAGCCCCCAATAAAAAAAAAATTAAAAAAAAAAATGTTATTATGTTCACCTGAGGGTGGTAAATAATATTTTATTTTAACTATTAATCAATCATTTGTTAATACAATTAAGACATGATTCTCAAAATGTAGATTTTTGGATCACAGTAATATGACCATGTAAATGTCATGGAAATTTGAAAAAAAGAAATGTGAAAAAGAAAGAAATACAGAAAGAAATGTAAAATCTTAAGTTCCACCCAAAATCTACTGAATCAGAGCCTTTATCGTATGATCATGTTAACAAGATCATCACATCATTTATATGCATGTTCAAGTTTGACAAGTACATTTTAGGACATTTACTTTGGCAACAAGGAAGATGATGGTGATGGTACCTTGGATGGTTACTTGGGCAAGTAATAGTCTAGATAATTGATACTGAAGGTCTGAACAGTATAGTGATAGTGTGAAAAGGGATTGATAAGAGCTACAAATTTTAAAAGTAAATCCCATGAGGTGTCCACTCTGTAATATCCTTTTTCAGTGGATCTAAGGTGAAGCCTAACTATAAGTATTTTTTAAATCTTCCCTGATGATTGTACAGCTCCCCTGTACATCCATGGTTGAGAATCATTGCTCTATACACTGGGAACTTTAAAATAAGCACAGTAAAAGTAAATAATGATGTGACATGATGGTAATACAAAAGTAAATGAGGTTCTTAATTATACCAGAAAACTCCCTACTTCATTAAAAAACTTTGATTTGGTTTTTATTTTATTATTTTTTAAAACAAATAGTACTTATTTATTTGGATCTTGAATTATCAAATAAAATTTGTCTTTTTTCAGTTTTCATTGTATGGAATTTTTGCTCATGCTTTCAGCCTGTCATGTCTTAAATTAATTTTCTTAAATATACTGTCTGCCTTAAAAAAACTAAACGTATAGAATAAATTGTTTCCTGAATGGAATTCATAAGGCATGAATATCATATATCTAATTATGAAGATCAAACTTCTCTTAAACATTTTATTAAAAAGTGAATAGGGTATAAAAAAATACTTAGGCAGCAGATTCATGTAGAGTCAAACAATTTTAACACAAAAGTATTTTTCTTGTTCATTTTTATCTTGCATTTAACATAAATTGTCAATGTTTCTCAATATTAATACAAGGGCTCACTATTATTATGTTCTTTAAATGTTTTGCTGCACATTTCTTTTTTTTTTCTTTTTTAATAAATTTATTTATTTTAGTTGGGGGCTAATTACTTTACAATATTGTAGTGGTTTTTGCCATACACTGTCATGAATCAGCCATGGGTTTACATGTGTTCCCCATCCTGAATCCCCCTTCCACCTCCCTCCCCATCCCATCCCTCTGGGTCATCCCATTGCCCCAGCCCTGAGCATTTGTCTCATGCATCCAACCTGGAATGGTGTTCTGTTTCACATATGATAATATACATGTTTCAATGCTATTCTCTCAGAATGTCCCACCCTCAACTTCTCCCCCAGAGTCCATAAGACTGTTCTATGCATCTGTGTCTCTTATTCTGTCTCGCATATAGGGTTATCGTTACCATCTTTCAAATTCCATATATGTGCATTTGTATACTGTATTGGTGTTTTTCTTTCTGGCTTACTTCACTCTGTATAATGGGCTCCAGTTTCATTCATCTCAACAGAACTGATTCAAATGTATTCTTTTTAATGGCTGAATAATATTCCATTGTGTATATGTACCACAGCTTCCTTACCCATTCATCTGTTGATGGACATTTAGGTTGCTTCCATGTCCTGGCTATTATAAACAGTGCTTCACATTTCTCAAACCTATTAAGATACATCAGCTAGCACTCAGGTTAGCAGTACTCAGAATTTAAGTTTATAGATTGCAAATTTAGAATTTCTTGGCTCTTACTTTCACAGGGTACAATTGTTCACAAAGATTATTAGCAATATCAAGTCGTTTTCAAGCTCCAGAGCTTTAACCAGTCTCTGGTTCTCAGATAAAATCATGCTTTCTATTTATTCTGTTGCTCAGAGAAGAAAGAAAAGAGCTGTTTTTTTCCTTTGAACATATACTATTTTTTCATACGATTGTTCAGGCAGCTTTATGTAGAAACTATCTAATTCTTATAATAAATTTACCAGGTAGCATTAAACTCAGGTCTGCCTGACTTCCAGCTCATGTACATTTGATTAACTGCATCGTTCTTCCTTATTAAATGTCACAGAGCTCTGTTGGCATTTACCAATATTTTTCAGAAAATCCTTTTGCTCTTATAAAACATCTTTTTTGTGATTGCCAACATATTAATAGTATCATAAAATCCCTTGTTTAAGTTTATACTTTTGTTTATAATCCTCTAGCCTCTGGGCTTCCCTGGTGGCTCAGCAGTAAAGAATCTGCCTGTCAGTGTAGGAGACACGGGTTCAATCCCTAAGTTGGGAGGATCCCCTCGAAAAGGAAATGGCAACACCTCGGATCCTGTCAAAATAAATCTACTTTAGTACTTTGAATCTTCCCAAGTTCTCTGTTCTCCTGTGTATGTTGTTTGATGTGCCTGGGATGCTATTATTCCTTCTTAATCCCATGGCAAATTTCCACCCTTTATATTAGCTGGTTCTCCAGAGAAAAAGAACTAAATAAAGTATACATATAAAGAGATTTATCATGAGAAATTGGCTCATGTGATCAAGGAGGTGGAGAAGTCCTGGGACGTGCAGCTGGCAAGCTGAAGACCCAGGAGTGCTGGTGGTATAGTTCTAGGCTGAGTCCAAAGACTTGACAACCAGAGAACCTAATGGTATAAGTTCCAGTCAGGGTCAAAAAAAATGAAAGTGTTAGTCATTCAGTTGTGTTTGACTCTTTGAGACATCATGAACTTTCCTTGGAAGGAAAGTTATGACCAATCTAGACAGCATATTAAAAAGCAGAGACATTACTTTTCCAGCAAAGGTCTGTCTAGTCAAGGCTATGGTTTTTCCAGTAGTCATATATGGATGTGAGAGTTGGACTATAAGGAGAGCTGAGTGCAGAAGAATTGATGCTTTTGAACTGTGGTGTTGGAGAAGACTCTTGAGAGTCCCTTGGACTGCAAGGAGATCCAACCAGTCCATCCTAAAGGAGATCAGTCCGGGGTGTTCATGGGAAGAACTGATGCTGGAGCTGAAACTCCAATACTTTGGCCACCTGATGCAAAGAACTGACTCATTGGAAAAGACCCTGATGGCTGGGAAAGATTGAAGGCGGGAGGAGAAGGGGACAACAGAGGATGAGATGGTTGGATAGCATCAGCAACTCAATGGACATGAGTTTGAGTAAACTCCAAGAGTTGGTGATGGACACGGAGGCCTGGAATGCTGCAGTCCATGGGGTCACAGAGAGTTGGACATGACTGAGTGACTGAACTGAACTGAACTGTGGCCTACCAGCCTCCTCTAGTCATGGAATTCTCCAAGCAAGAATACTAGTGTAGGTTGCCATTCCCTTCTCCAGGGGATCTTTCAGACCCTGGGATTGAACCCAAGTCTCTTACATTGCAGGCAGATTCTTAACCATCTGACCCACCAGGGAAGCCCCAGAGGCAGGAGAAAACTGACGTCCCAGCATGAAGACCATCAGGCAGAGAAATACTCCTCTATTTGCCTTTTGTTCTATTCAAGATTTCAGTGGATTGGATGTGGCTCTTCCACACTGGGGAGACAATATAATTTAAGTCAGTTCAGTTCAGTCGCTCAGTTGTGTCCGACTCTGCGACCCATGAACTGCAGCATGCCAGGCCTCTCTGTCCATCACCAACTCCTGGAGTCCACCCAAACCCATGTGCATCGAGTCAATGATGCCATCCAGCCATCTCATTCTCTGTCGTCCCCTTCTCTTCTTGCCCTCAATCCTTCCCAGCATCAGGGTCTTTTCAAATAAGTCAGCTCTTTGCATCAGGTGGCCAAAGTATTGGAGTTTCAGCTTCAACATCAGTCCTTCCAATGAACACCCAGGACTGATATCCTTTAGGATGGACTGGTTGGATCTCCTTGCAGTCCAAGGGACTCTCAAGAGTCTTCTCCAACACCACAGTCCAAAAGCATCAATTCTTCTGTGATCATCTTTCTTCACCATCCAACTCTCACATCCATACATGACCACTGGAAAAAACCATAGCCTTGACTAGACGGACCTTTGCAGGCAAAGTAATGTCTCTGCTTTTTAATATGCTCTCTAGGTTAGGAGAAGGCAATGGCACCCCACTCCAGTACTCTTGCCTGGAAAATCCCATGGACAGAGGAGCCTGGTAGGCTGCAGACCATGGGGTCGCTAAGAGTCGGAAACGACTGAGCGACTTCACTTTCCCTTTTCACTTTCATACATTGGAGAAGGAAATGGCAACCCACTCCAGTGTTCTTGCCTGGAGAATCCCAGGGACCGGGGAGCCTGGTGGGCTGCCGCCTATGGGGTCGCACAGAGTCGGACACGACTGAAGCAATTTAGCAGTAGCAGCTAGGTTGGTCATAACTTTCCTTCCAAGGAGTAAGTGTCTTTTAATTTCATGGCTGCAATCTCCATCTTCAGTGATTTTGGAGCCCAGAAAAATAAAGTCAGTTACTGTTTCCACTGTTTCCCCATCTATTTGCCATGAAATGATGGGACCGGATGCCATGATCTTAGTTTTATGAATGTTGAGCTTTCAGCCAACTCTTTCACTCTCCTCTTTCACTTTCATCAAGAGGCTCTTTAGTTCTTCACTTTCTTCCATAAGGGTGGTGTCATCTGCATATCTGAGGTTATTGATATTTCTCCCGGCAATCTTGATTCTAGCTTGTGCTTCTTCCAGCCCAGCGTTTCTCATGATGTACTCTGCATACAAGTTAAATAAGCAAGGTGACAATATACAGCCTTGATGTACTCCTTTTCCTCTTTGGAACCAATGTGTTGTTCCATGTCCAATTCTAACTGTTGCTTCCTGACCTGCATATAGATTTCTCAAGAGGCAGGTCAGATGATCTGATATTCCCATCTCTTTCAGAATTTTCCACAGTTTATTGTGATCCACACAGTCAAAGGCTTTGGCATAGTCAATAAAGCAGAAATAGATGTTTTTTCTCGAACTCTCTTGCTTTTTCAATGATCCAGCGGATGTTGGCAATTTGATCTCTGGTTCCTCTGCCTTTTCTAAAACCAGCTTGAACATCTGGAAGTTCACGGTTCACGTATTGCTGAAGCCTGGCTTGGAGAATTTTGAGCATTACTTTACTAGTGTGTGAGGTGAGTGCAATTGTGCAGTAGTTTGAGCATTCTTTGGCATTGCCTTTCTTCAGGATTGGAATGGAAACTGATTAGTCCGATTCAAATGTCAGTCTCATCCAGAAGTACTCTACCAGACATAGCTAGAATAACCTTTAACCAAATATCCAGGCTCCTCTGTTTCAGTCAACTTGACACAAAAAGTTAATCATCACAACTTCCTATAACATTTAACTGAGATATCTTGTGCTTTCAAGCTGTTCCTGAATATTATGTTGCTGTTTAGTCACTCAGTGGTGTTTGACTCTTTGTGACCCCATGGACTGCAGCACGCGAAGCTTCCCTATCCTTTACTATCTCCCGGAGTCTGCTTAAACGTGTGTCCATTGAGTCAATGATGTCATCCAAACACCTCATCCTCTGTTGTCCCCTTCTTCCCCTGCCCTCAATATTTCCCAGCATCAGTGTCTTTTCCAATGAGTTGGCTCTTCACCTCAGGTGGCCAAAGTATTGGAATTTCAGCTTCAGCATCAGTCTTTCCAATGAATATTCAGTATTCATTTCCTTTAGGATTGACTGGTTTGACTCCTTGCTGTCCAAGGGACTCTCAAGAGTCTTCTCCAGCACCACATTCAAAAGCATCAGCTCTTCAGTGCTCAGCCTTCTTAATGGTCCAGTTTAACAGTTCAACTCTCACATCTGTACATGATTACCAGAAAAACCACAGTTTTGACTACATGGACCTTTATCAGCAAAGTAATGTCTCTGCTTTTTAATATGCTGTCTAGATTTGTAATAGCTTTTCTTCCAAAGAGAAAGTGTCTTTTAATTTCATGGCTGTAGTCACCAACCACAGTGGTTTTGGAGCCCAAGAAGATAAAGTCTCTCACTGTTTACTTTTTTTCCCCATTTTTGCCATGAAGTGATGGGACAGGATGGCATGATCTTAATTTTTTGAATGGTGAATTTTAAGCTGGTTTCTTCACTTTCCTCTTTCACTTTCATCAAGAGGCTCTTTAATTCCTCTTGATGTGCCATAAGGGTGGTATCATCTGCAAACCTGAGGTTATTGATTTTCTCCTGGAAATCTTGATTGCAGTTTGTGATTTATTGAGCCTGGCATTTCACATGATGTATTCTGCATATAGGTTAAATAAGCAGGGTGACAATACACAGCCTTGATGTACTCCTTTCCCAATTTTGAACCAGTCTGTTGTTCCATGTCCAGTTCTAACTGTTGCTTCCTGACCTGCATATAGATTTCTCAAGAGGCAGGTAAGGTGGTCTGGTATTTTCATCTCTTTAAGAATTGTCCACAGTTTTTTGTGATCCACACAGTCAAGGGCTTTAGTGTTGTCAATGAGGCAGAAGTAGATGGTTTTCTGGAATTTCCTTGTTTTTCCTTAGATCCAATGGATATTGGCAATTTGATCTCTGGTTTCTCTGCTCTTTCTAAATCCACCTTGAACATTTGGGAGTTCTTGATTTATGTACTGTTGAAGCCTAGCTTGAAGGATTTTGAGCATTATCTTTCTAACATGTGAAATGAGTGCAACTGTGCAGTAGTTTGAACATTCTTTGGGATTTTCCTTCTTTGGTATTGGAATGAATACTGACCTTTTTTAGTCCTGTGGCCACTGCTGAGTAGTCCAAATTTGCTGATATATTGATTGCAGCACTTTCACAGCATCATCTTTTAGGACTTGAAATAGCTCAGCTGGAATTCCATCACCTCCACTAGTTTTGTTCATAGTGATGATTCCTAAGGGCCACTTGACTTCACACTCCAGGATGTTTGGCTCTAGGTGAGTGATCAGACCATCATGGTTATCTGGGTCATTAAGATCAGTTTTGTATAGTTCTTCTGTTATTCTTGCCACCTCTTCTTAATATCTTCTCCTTCTGTTAGGTCCATACTATTTCTGTTCTTTTTTGTGCCCATCTTTGCATGAAATGTTCCCTTGGTATCTCTAAATTTCTTGAAGAGGTCTCTAGGTTGTCCCATTTTGTTTTCCTCTATTTCTTTGCATTGATCCCTTAGGAAAGCTTTCTTATCTCTCTTTGCTATTCTTTGGAACTCTGCATTTAAATGGGTATATCTTACCTTTCTTCTTTGCCTTTTGCTTCTCTTTTCTCAGCTATTTGTAAGGCCTCCTCAGACAACCATTTTGCCTTTTTGCATTTCTTTTTCCTGGGGATGGTTTTGATCACGGCCTCCTGTACAGTGTTGTGAACCTTTGTCCATAGTTCTTCAGGCAGCCTGTCCATCAGATATAATCCCTTAAATCTATTTGTCACTTCCACTGTATAATCATAAAGGATTTGATTTAGGACATATTTGAATGATCTAGTGGTTTTCCCTACTTTTTTCAATTTAAGTCTGAATTTTGTAATAGGGAGTTCATGATCTAAGCCACAGTCAACTCCTGATCTTGTTTTTTTCTGACTGTATAGAGCTTCTCCATCTTCAGCTAAAAAAGAAGCCTGAGCATTAGAGGCTTAGTTAATTGCTTTCTATAGTACCTGTGTCAGAGATGTTTAGCTGTTCAACCAGTCTATTTTCTTTTCCTGCTTGGCACATATTCACACTACATAACCCAAACTCCTTTGTCCTTTGGTGTGGCCATGTAGCCTTACAGCTAAATTTTTCCCACACAATCTGTTCTTTCTTCTCTTGTCTTGTTAATTGTTTGTTTATATAGACAAATTATCTTTTTCTAAAACTTTTAATTTTATATTGGAGTATAGTTGATTAGCAATATTGTATTAGTTTCAGGTGCATAGCAAAGTGATTCAGAGATACATATACATGTATGTATTCTTTTTCAAATTATTTCCCCATTAGGTTGTTACATATTGTTGAGTACAGTTCCTTATGCCATACAGGGTATGTGGGGGGAGGGATAGTTAGGGAGTGTGGAATTGACATGTATACACTGCTATATTTAAAATGGATAACCAACAAGGAACTATTGTACAGACAAGTTATCTTTAAAAACAATGTGTTGAAATGCCAGAGCCTGTCGGCTGGGTTCCTGAATGACTAAAGAATACATCTGCCAGTCCTCCATCCCATCTCTGCCCCACTGTCCTATCAATGGGATAAAATTAAATTTTATTGGATTAAACCATCATAGAAACAGCAAGGGAATTCCAGAAAAACATCTGCTTCTGCTTCATTGACAACACTAAAGCCTTTGACTGTATGGATCTCAACAAACTGTGGAAAATTCTTTAAGAGATGGGAATACCAGACCATCTTATGTGCTTCCTGAGAAACCTGTATGTAGGTCAAGAAGCAACAGTTATAACTGGACATGGAACAACAGACTGGTTCCAAATTGGGAAAGGAGTATGTCAAGGCTGTATATTGCCACCCTGATTATTTAAATTATATGCAGTATACATCATGTGAAATGCTGGGGTGGATGAATCACAAACTGGAATCAAGATTGCCAGGAGAAATATCAACAACCTCAGATATGCAGATGACACCACCCTATGGCAGAAAGTGATGAGGAACTAAGGAGCCTCTTGATGAAAGTGAAAGAGGAGAGTCAAAAAGTTGACTTAAAACTCAACATCAAAGATGAAGATCATGGCATCCTGTCTCATCACTTCATGGCAAATAGATGGGGAAACAATGGAAGCAGTGACAGTCTTTATTTTCTTAGGCTCCAAAATCAATGAGGTTGGTGACTTCAGCCATGAAATTAAAAGATGCTTGCTCCTTGGAAGAAAAGCTATGACCAACCTAGACAGCATATTAAAAAGCAGAGACGTTACTTTGCCAACAAAGGTACTTCTGGTCAAAGCTATGGTTTTCCAGTAGTCATGTATGATTGTGAGAGTTGGACTATAAAGAAAGCTGAGTGCCAAAACATTGATGCTTTTGAACTGTGGTGTTGGAGAAGACTCTTGAGAGTCCCTTGGATTGCAAGGAAATCATACCAGTCAATCCTAAAGGAAATCAGTCCCGAATATTCCTTGGAAGGACTGATGCTGAAGCTGAAGCTCCAATTCTTTGGCCACTGATGCGAAGAATTGACTCATTGGAAAAGACCTGATGCTGGGAGAGATTGAAGGCAAGAGAAGAAGGAGACGACAGAGGATGAGATGGTTGGATGGCATCACCGACTCAATGGACATGAGTTTGAGAAAGCTCTTGGAGTTGGTGATAGACAGGGAAGCCTAGTGTACTGCAGTCCATGGGGTTTCAAAGCGCCAGACACGACTGAGAACTGAACTGAACTGAAAGGTCTTCTACCTGGGCTACCTTTGGGAGACTGAAACAAAGACACACATCTAATATAGCTCACCTCATTTGTGCATGCTCAGTTGATCATAAGTGTCTGACTCTTTGCTATAGCCCACCAGGATCCTCTGTTCATGGGATTATTTAGGCAAAAATACTGGAGTGAATTGCCATTTCCTCCTCCAGGAAATATTCCTGAGTCAAGGATCAAACAGGCACCTCCTGTGTTTCCTGCACTGGCAAGTGGAGTCTTCACCACTGTGCAAACTGGATAGCCGTAGCTCATCTCACATTGCTTTATATGATTGGTCTTATGTCTTTGTCTTCTACCAGATTCTAAGAACTTTAGGTTCTATGTGTTGTGCTTAGTCGCTCAGTCATGTCCAACACTTTGCGACCCCATGGACTATATGGGTTATAACCCACCAGGCTCTTCTGTCCATAGGAATTCTACAGGCAATAATACTGGAGTGGGTTTCCATGCCTTTCTCCAGGGGATCTCCTCAACCCAGGGGTTGAACCCCGGTCTCCCACATTGCAGGTGGATACTTTACCATCTGAGCCACCAGGGAAGCCCTTGAGATACTAAGGTAAGTAGAATTTTAAGATGGCTCCCAAGATTCCTGTCTCCTTGTGTACTTGCTCTAAATAATCCCCTCATCTTGAGTGGTGGGCAGAACCTGTGAATATGAGGAGGTAGTCACTCCTTTGATTAGATTACATTATAAGGTGAGATGATAGTTACCTTCCATTGTAAAGAACTCTGTTTTAGCTGACTGCAGACAGAGATTCCCCTGCTGAAACTTGAAGAAGCAGGGCACTATGAATTCTACAAATGCAAGAAAATGAATTCTGCTAACAATCAAGTGACTTTGGAAGAAGATTCTGTGCCTCAGATGAGACTCCAGACTTCACCAACACCTTGACTAAGGCCATGTGAGAATTTGATTATCCAGCTAAGCTACAGCATGACTCCTGACTCAAGGAAGCTGTGGGATAATAAATATATGTTGTTTTAAGTTCTTAAGCTTGTGATATTTTGTTACACAGCATAGAAAACTATTACAGACGTGTACATATTCTTTTAAAAATTACAAAATATTTCAATACACCAAAATGTTAGAGAATAATGTAACTAGTATCATGTATGCAGTATGAAGCTTGAACATAAAATTCATAAAATTATGACTAATGTTGAAATTGTCTGTGTAGCCCTTCCTAATTCTGTTTCCATTACTTCCTCTTGAGAACCCACACTGCCCTGAAGATAGTGTTCAGCATTTCTGTGCATTTTAGAAAACTTCATTTCATTATATATATGTCCGAAAATAATATACTGTTGTTTCTGTTTGCTTAATCTTTTGTCTAAAAGAAATGAATTAAAACTCAAAATGATTTTTTATATTAGTTTTCCTTTTTAATATTGTCCAATTTTACATTGTGGACAAACTAGCAAATATTTGGTTAGTTGCTATGACAGAAATACTTAATGCTTACTGAACAAGCGTGTACTCCACCACACCTGCCAGGCTCCAGCAGTTGAACCATGCCATGTGATAAATTCTGGCCCATGGCCTGTTAGTGGAAGTTGACTGTGTCATTGCTGGTCTAAAGTACTGAAGAACTTCTGCAGGACATTCAGCTTACCTGTTGCCTGTCTTAGCAACCAAGGAAGCTGCCTGTTAAGATGATTGAACCTAGGATGGGAACAGCCTGGATATCTGAGTCAGCATATGGATGATTGCTGGTCTGCAATACTTATGAAAATTGCACAGGACTTTTTGTGAGTAAGAAATAAAACTTTAGTTTGTAAAGCCAGTATAATTTATTATTGTGGCATACGTAGCCTAAACTACTCTGTCTGATACATAACCATACAAGTTCATGTATTTTATTCTCATGTTGTGTTCCTTTTTATAGCTTATCCTTATTAAGCCCTTTGTCTTACACTCTATGTAACACTGATATTGTTATACCAACTTACTTTTGACTAGTATGTTCCTCTGTACTTCTGATCATCCCATTATTTTCAAACCTTTGTTTTATTTAATGCATGTCTCTTGTAAGATAACTGGGTATATTTTAAAATCAGATCTCGTAGTTCTTTTTCTTCTGTTAGGTAGTTTAATCCACTTATACTATTGGGATTACTAATAGATTTAGACTTATTTCTATGATTTGATTGTTATCAAGCCATTTAGTTTCAATTTTAATGAAAGAACCACAGTTAATTATCAATTGATATTGTAGTCAGTAGCTCATACAATTTGCTAGTCTATTTTTAAAGAAACATTTTCTGTCTTCAGTGCTGTTTTTACACAAGAGGCTTTTCCCTTTGGGCTCACAATTCATCTTGATGAGGTACATATACTGCTTTCATAATTTTTTTTTTTCAGGTGAACGTCTGTAGATAGCAAGCTCCATTAGACTCTTCTATGTCTGAAAATGTATTTATTTTGTCTGTCACCCTTGAATGATAGCTAGGTATAGCATTAAGTTATTTTTCTGCAGCATTTTCTGATATTACTTCACTAACTTCTGCTGTCTATAATTGCAGGTTATGACAGGTTAGCTCTTAATTCAACAACCATTCCCTTGTAGGTAATTTGCCTTTTCTTTACAGCTTCTCCCAAGATTCTTCTTTATCAGACATTCTGAAATTATACTACAATATGTCTAGAATTTTTTTAAAAATCTAGTATTTGAATTTAACTTTTGCTCTGAGAGTTCTGGTTTTTAGTTCTTGAAATTTTTTTTTAACTTTGTTGAGATAAAGTTGACAAATAAAATTGTAAGATATTTAAAGTGTACATGGCGATGACTTGATATATGTACACATTGTGAAAGGATTCCCCCCATCAAGTTAATGAAAACATCCATCACCTCATGTATTTGCTTTTTATTTAAAACATTCTTGCTTTGGTGAGAACACAAGTTCTACTCCCTTAGCAAATTTTAATTATACGAATAGTGTTATCAACTATAGTCACCATGTTATACATTAAGATTTTCTTTTAAAAATTATTTATTTATTATTGTTGTTTTTTTCAGCCATGCCTTGGCTTGTGGGATCTTAGTTCCCTGACTAGGGATTGAACCCGAGCCCTTGGCCATGAAAGCACAGTGTCCTAAGCACTGAACAGCCAGGGAATTTCTGTGCATTAAGATTCTCTTATAACTGAAGGTTTGCTCTGTCTTCTTGATGGTGGCATATGTACACAAAGTATTTGGAATAATTCTCTATGGAAGTTTAGTCTCTTCTTCATTTATTTAATTATTCAACCAGTTTAATAAATAAATGGGCTCAATATTTATTTTAGACTTTGTGTGATAATCCAATTGTTACTTTATTCCATTAGTCAATTTGTTCCCATGCACTGTATTTATTTTTATCTGAGAAATTGTGAATTGTGGCATGAATCAGATCTTCTTTGCTTTGGTTTCCAGAAAACTTAGAGCTACATTTGTGGCCTTGCAAAAATTGTTCAGAAATTGATACATTTTAACATTAATCTGATTTCCTTCTCTATCCTCTGTCTGTAGCTTCATTTCTCTCCTCTCCACTTTCTTCTAATTATATTATCTTACTGTGTTTTATGAAACTGTCTTTATTGGCCACTTTACCTTTTTTTTTTTTCCTGAAAGGCCAGAAGTGGCTACCTGTACTTATTTACCTTCCTTCTTTCTATCATTATCTGCCTGTCCCATCCCTTTCCTCATATTAAGGGACTACTGCCAATGCTCTCTCTGGAATCCCAGCTCCAGGACCCTACTCCTGGCCCCTGCTGGACCTGGCTTGCTGTGAACTGGCCCTGTAGAGCTGTGCCAGGTGTTGGACATCTCACTGGCCAGGCTTCACATCTGGGTCTCTTGCTGGCAGGACTGGGGGTTGGATGGAGCAAGATTTCATCTTCAATGAAACTTGTTGGGATTTCACAATCTTTTTTGATTTTTGACTCATTGTTTCTCTGTTTCTTAAAAAAACATTTTATTGAGGTATGCTTGACATACAAAAAGTGAACACATTTAATGTATACAACTTGATCAGTTTGGAGATAGATATATACCTGTGGAACCATCACCACAATCAAGGTCATAAAATCATCCATCCTCCCAAGGTTTTCTCTCAACCCCTTTTATTAAAAATTATTTTTTCTTTTGCAATAAGAGCACCTAAGATTTACCTTCTTAGAAAAATTTTAAGTATACAAGTATACTAAGTATACTACAATTCAGTAGTGTTAACTATAAATCCTGCTTTGTACAGTAGATTTCTAGACTTTATTCACCCTGCATAATTGAAACTTTGTACCCTTTGACTCAGGGCTTCCTCGGTGGCTCAGCAGTAAAGAATCTGCCTGCAGTGTAGGAGACACAGGAGATGCCAGTTCGATCCTTGGGTGGGGAAGATTCCCCTGGAGGAGGGCATGGCCACTCCAGTATTCTTGCCTGGAGAATCCCATGGACAGAGGAGGCTGGTGGGCTACAGTCTGTGGAGTCGCAAAGACTCAGACATGACTGAAGCAATTTAGCAATGCACCCTTTGACTCAAAATTTCCCATTTCTCCCTTCCCTCAGTCTCTGGTAACCACCTGCTCCTATGTGTATGGCAATTTTAGATTTTGTATAATGTGAGGATCATTCAGTATTTCTTCTTCTGTGACTGGTCTATTTTACTTACTTAGCATATGTCCTCCAAGATCATTTGTTAGATAAATAGCAGGATTTCCTTCCTTTTTTATGGTTGAATAATATTTCATTATATGTATATATAACGGATTATACATATAAATTATACATAAATCAATTATATACATTTAATTATGCTTATATATAATGCAATATTTATATGAATTTATATTTTATATGAATGATGAACACTTAAGCTGTGTCCATGTCTTGGCTATTGTAAATATGCTGCAATGTACACAGGGGTGCAGATTTCTCTTCAAAACTGACTTCATCTCTTTCAGATATATACTCAGAAGTGAAGCTGTTGAATTACACGGTAGTTCTGTTTTTTTTTTTTTTATATTTGAGGAGCCTCATAGATCTCTATTTCTTTACAGTTAGTTATTGGAGTGTTACCTCATTCTTGGTGATCCTTGTACCTTTGCTTTCTTGCTTTGAAATCTGTGCATTTGAATAAGTGGTCTCTTCTTCCAGAGGGAAAGATGGTCTATAAGTCAGCTCAGTTCAGGGTACTGACTGAGTCAGTTGGCAGCATCTGGAGGTGTGGGGTTTTGCTCTCTGGTTCCTTAGTGTGTGAGGAGGACACTGCCTGTGCTCTAAGGATGCCACTGGCTGGGTCCCGAGTGGGCCTCTATGTAAGTGAAGGAGCCGGGTGAGCTCCCTGGTCAGGTTGGGGTCAAGCTGGCACCTCTCCCAGCTCAGAAGAGGCTTCAGGGTGGTGTTCCCTGGCAGGGAGGCGCCAGGGGTTGGATTGGGCCTTTGGGCAGAGTTCCGGGCTGTGCTCCTTGCACTCCAGGTTGGATGAGGTGTCTGGCGTTCTCCTCGATTGGATGATGCGGAGGGCCGGGCGCTGAGTTCAGGCAGGGTCACGCGCGGTTTCACACTTGGAGGCGCACACGGGGAGCTGTGTTCTGAGATCAGGGGGAAATGCGCACTGTGCCCAGAGTTGTGCAGAACCACAGGCGGGGCCTCATAGGCGGGTAGGCCGTTGGGTTTGATGGGCGGGGACGCTGTGGTGCCGCTGTAGCTGGGCGGGCTTAGAGGCTGTGCTGCTCAGGCCACAGGCTGGGTCTTAGTTCTGGCGTCCTATTCAAGTGTGATCGTAGACTTAGCTCGGTGATTGCGCGGGGGCAAAAGCTGGGTTCCCTAACTGGGCGAGGCCGCAGGCTGCGTTCAGCAGTCTGGCAGGGGCCAGATGCTGGTCGCGCGGGTAGGCTGGGCTCCGAGGCTGCTCAGGGTCACTGTTCTGGTGTCCTGGTAAAGTGGGGCCGCGGCTCTGCTCAATAGATGGGCGTGGCTGCCGGCTTAGTCCCTGGCCGGGTGGCAGGATGTGCTCCACAACTTTCAGGTTTGTCCCGGGGTGGAACGTGGAGACTGCACTCTGCAATCAGGCAGGTCTGTGCATCAACAATGTGAGCAATGCGTAGCTGCTCTTCTTACCCTTCCAATATTCCTCTTCGTCTCTGCAGTCCACGGGGATGCTGCAGTTTCCCCCTGACCTTTCTGAGATTTTCATAATGATGTCTTGCCTATGGATGGTTGTTCCGTGGTCTTCTTATGAGATGAACTGAAGTCGGAACATTGATATGTCCGGTCCATCTTGATGATGTTACAAGGACAGAGAGTTGTGGATTGAAATACTACCTGTCCTTTAGTAGTTGTGCGATCTGGGGCCAGTTAACCTCTCTGAGGCTAAATTTAAAAGGAAATTTTTTTAAATGGAGAAGAGAAGCTACCTTAGGGAGCTGTAAGGAGATGGAAGTAACATTATCTGTGGCACATGGCTCTCAGTATATAATAGCTCCCAGGGAAAGTTCTATTTAATTTGAGTGATTATTAATCAAAGGGAAGAGAAAGAATTATTTAGCTATCTAAAAGTTGTTCTCATTTTGCAGATGAAACAACACAACCCAAAGTGACAGAGAAGCTTGCTCAGGTTTCTTTATCACAAAGTTTATAACTGTGACGTAGCTGTGAGGAGCTGAAAGACATGAGTATGTGTTTCTGAACTGGAAGCCCCTCAAGGAGGCAGGTAAGGGAGGGGGGCGATACGGTTGCTGATGGAGGAGAAATGCCTGGTTTGACAGGCATGATCATTTCACTGAAGACAACTCTATCAACCCCTGTGTGGCAGTGAATATGGTTCTTGACCTTACTTTTCATCACTGAGCCTTTTGGGCCAGGCTTTGAAGTGGTTGGATGGAGTGAACATGTGGGGAAGAAGGAAATGTCAGGTGAGGCCAAAAGTGGGCCTTGAAGCAGGTCATATAGGATGCTGAAGGTCAATCTCATTAGTCTGGGCCATTGAAGATTTTTGAGGATGAAGGTAAGTGTTTATAATTCAGCCAACACTGTGTGTCTGCAATAAAGATGTGACTTTGAAAGTGGGGAAATTGTGCTGGTGTCTTCTCCTGCTCCAGAGTCCAGACTGTTCCCTCTCAGAAGCTCACTGTTCCACCAGTGCACTAGTAGTTTCCTTCTCTGGCCTTTGCACTAAATGTTAAACATACTTCACTTGTGAGCTTTTGAACCCTGAGGAAACATTTTTAGCAGAAGATGTCCTGTGACAGCCTGGAAAGACTGGTGGAGTTTTATTCATGTTTTCTTAGGGTGAGTGGTCCTGGAAGAGCCAATCTGGGTGGTTCTTGCTTGCAGCATTTCACAAAGCTGTATTCAAGACGGTGGCAGGGAGTGTCATCTCTGAAAGCTTGGCTGGAGTTGGTAGATCTGCTTCCAAGGAGGCTTCCTCATATGGCTGTTGTCCCTTATATGGCCTTAGTTCCTCACCACATGGCCTTTCCACAAGAGCTTCTCACAAAAGGGTAACATTCCTTCCCCAGAGCAAGCAAGTGAGCAAGTGAGAGAGAGGTGACGAAAGGTTTTAAAAACATTTTTGTCTTTATTCCTATGTGTTTCTTTCCCTTAACATAGAGCAGTTTGCAAATGCTTCTCCCTGGCTCCTTGATCTCAAGAACTATTATATTATCAGGTGGAAGCTCATTTTTTGGTCACATTGAGGATACTTCAGGTTAGTCACTCAACCTATACGTGGCTTGATTCATCATCAGTAGTCAACAGGCTATTCTCATCATCTTCCTCCTAATATCATGGTGTCACAGAAGCCATAGGATCAGCCAGTGTTTGGAAGCAGCTCTTTTCAGCTTTTTTTTTTTTTTTTTCTTTCTTTTTTTTTTTTCTTTTTTATTTATTTATTTATTTTTTTAATAAATTTATTTATTTTAGTTGGGGGCTAATTACTTTACAATATTGTAATAGTTTTTGCCATACATTGACATGAATCAGCCATGGGTTTACATGTGTTCCCCTTCCTGGACCCCCCACCCACCTCCCTCCCCATCCCATCCCTCTGGATCATCCCATTGCCCCGGCCCTGAGCCCCTGTCACATGCATCGAACATGGAATGGTGTTCTGCTTCACATATGATAATATACATGTTTCAATGCTATTCTCCCAGAACGTCCCACCCTCACCTTCTCCCTCAGAGTCCATAAAATTGTTCCATGCATCTGTGTCTCTTATTCTGTCTCGCATATAGGGTTATCGTTACCATTTTTCAAATTCCATATATATGCATTAGTATACTGTATTGTTGTTTTTCTTTCTGGCTTACTTCACTCTGTATAATGGGCTCCAGTTTCATCCATCTCAGTAGAACCGATTCAAATGTATTTTTTTTAATGGCTGAGTAATATTCCATTGTGTATATGTACCACAGCTTCCTTATCCATTCGTCTGCTGATGGACATCTAGCTTGCTTCCATGTCCTGGCTATTGTAAACAGTGCTGCAATGAACATTGGGGTACACGCGTCTCTTTCAATTCTGGTTTCCTCGGTGTATATGCCCAGCAGTGGGACTGCTGGGTCATATGGCAGTTCTATTCCCAGTTTTTTAAGGAATCTCCACACTGTTCTCCATAGTGGCTGTACTAGTTTGCATTCCCACCAACAGTGTAAGAGGGTTCCCTTTTCTCCACACCCTCTCCAGCATTTATTGCTTGTAGACTTTTGGATAGCAGCCATTCTGACTGGTGTGAAATGATACCTCATTGTGGTTTTGATTTGCATTTCTCTAATAATGAGTGATGTTGAGCATCTCTTCATGTGTTTGTTAGCCATCTGTATGTCTTCTTTGGAGAAATGTCTGTTTAGTTCTTTGGCCCTATTTTATGAATAAGAGAATCTCTAAGTCTCTGCCTTCCATCAGGAATTTTGGCTATACTACTCCACTTAGTGTTAAGTTCCAGTGCATCCATGTGCTCTTCAAACTTATGCATTAGCCATTCTCTTTGGAAAAATCTTTTCCAAAACTTCACATGACTTTTTGTTTCATGGCTCTAGAGAAGCCTTTCCTGACTGACCCATTAAAGATAATATGCTACTGTATCTCCTACCAAAGTGTAAATTCCATGAGACAGGGACGTTGTTTAGTGTCTATGCACCTGTTACCCAATGCAATGCAGAGAAACTGATTCATAGTATATACTTAATAAATACTTTAGAAAATGAATGACTGAAATTATGGCTGTAAATGTAATAAGGTTGTATGTGCTTGAAAAGGCAGAAAGGATGAAGACAGGAAATTAACATTGGTTGACAAACTATTATGCACCATTCATTGCAGTGGGATTGTTGTTGTTCAGTTGCTCAGTCATGTCTGACTCTGCAACTCCATGGACTGCAGCACTCCAGGCCTCCCTGTCCCTTACCATCTCCCAGTTTGCCTAAGTTCATGTCCATTGCATTGGTAATGCCATCCAGTCATCTCATTCTCTGATGCCCTCTTCTCCTTCTGCCTCAATCTTTCCCAGCATCAGAGACTTTTCCAATGAGTCAGCAGTTCACATCAAATGACCAAAATACTGGAGCTTCAGCTTCTGCATCAATCCTTCCAATGAGTATTCAGGGTTGATTTCCCTTAAGATTGGCTGGTTTGATCTCCTTATGTTCATGAGACTTTCAGGAGTCTTCTCCAGCACTACAGTTTGAAGGCATCAATTCTTTGGCATTCTGCCTTCTTTATGGTCCAGCTCTCACAACCGTTCATGACCACTGGGAAGACCATAGCCTTGACTATACAGACCTTTGTTGGCAGGGTAATATTTCTGTTTTTCCGCACACTGTCTAGGTTTGTCATAGTTTTCCTGCCAAGAAGCAATTGTCTTCTGATTTCATGGCTGCAGTTACCATCTGCAGTGATTTTAGAACCCAAGAAGAGGAAGCTTGAAGATATTATCCCATTTAATCTTCATGTACCTGTGAGGCCAAGATCAAAGTCATACTGCTAACACCATCTGCAGTGATTCAGAGCCCAAGAAGAGGGAACCTTGAAGATATTATCCCATTTAATCTTCGTATACTGGTAAGGCCAAGATCAAAGTCATACTGCTAATTAGTGACAGAGAGATTTCAGAGTCTGAGTATACTGAACTTATATAGCAAACATATGTTTTCTTTCTTTTTTAAGATTTATTTTTAATTGGAGGATAATTGCTTTACAATGTTGTATTGTTTTTTGCCATATAACCACTTGAATCAGCCATAAGTATACATATGTCCCCTCCTTCTTGAACCTCCCTTCCTCCCATACTCCATCCCACCCCTCTAGGTTGTCAGACAGTACCAGTTGAGTTTCCTGTCTTATAGAGTAACTTCCCATTAGCTATCTGTTTTACATATTGTAATGTATATTTCAATGCTACTGTCTCAATTTGTCCCATTCTCTCCTTCCCCCACTGTGGCCACAAATTTGTTCTCTATGTCTGTGTCTCTATTCTGGCCCAGCAAATAGGTTCATCATACCATTTTTCTAGATTCCATATATATGTGTTAATATATAATATTTGTTTTTCTCTTTATGACCTTCTTCACTCTGTATAACAGGCTTTAGGTTCATCCACCTCACTAGGACTGACTCAAATTCATTCTTTTCATGGCTGAGTGATGATATTCCTTTGTATATATGTACCACAACTTCTTTATCCATTCATCTGTTGACAGATATCTAGATTGCTTCCATGTCCTGGCTATTGTAAATAGTGCTGCAATGAACTTTGGGGTACATGTGTTCTTTTCAATTATGGTTTTCTCAGGATATATGCACAGTAGTGGAATTACTGGGTCATATGGTATTTTATTCCTAGTTTTTTAAAAGAATCTCCATACCATTCTTCATAGTGGCTGTATCAATTTACATTCCCACCAGCAGTGCAAGAGGATTTCCTTTTCTCCATATTGTCTCCAGCATTTGTTTGTAGATTTTTGATGATGGCCATTCTGACTGGTGTGAGGTGATACCTTGCTGTAGTTTTGATTTGCATTTCTCTAATAATCAACTTCCCTGGGCTTCCCTGGTGGCTCAGATGGTAAAGAATCTGCCTGCAACATAGGAGATCCGGATTTGATTCCTAGTCAGGAAGATCCCCTGGAGAAGGGAATGTCTATCCGCTCCAGTATTCTTGCCTGGGAAATTCCGTGGACGAGGAGCCTGAGGGAGCTACAGCCCTTGGCATTGCAAAGAGCTGGATATGACTGAGAGACTAACACATACAATAACGAGCTGTGCTGAGCATCTTTTCATGTGTTGGCCATCTGTATGTCTTCTTTGGAAAAATGTTTTTTTAGGTCTGCTCATTATTAAATTGGGTTGTTTGTTTTTCTGGTATTGAGCTGCATGAGTTGCTTGTATATTTTGGAGATTAATCCTTTTTCAGTTGTTTCATTTGCAATTATTTTCTTCCATTCTGAAGGCTGTCTTCATCTCATTTAGAGTTCCCTTTGCTGTGCAGAAGCTTTTAAGTTTAATTAGACCCCACTTGTTAATTTTTTTTTTTATTTCCATTACTCTAGGAGGTAGGTCAAAGAGGATCTTGTAGCAAATACTTTTGAGTACACAAAGATCACTACTTAAATTAAGGAAGCAATAAATTCTATTGTGTTATAAATAATATTCTATGGAACATAATTGCAAGCTGTATACATGGTCTTTTTTTAGTTTTCTACATTAAACCAGCAACAAATAGAATCTTAGAAGGATAGATGGTACATGAATCCATGCTAGGACAACACTTTGCCCTCAGTCCACTTTTTTTTTCCTCACAGGACTAGTCATAGGAACCACGGAGAGCCCTTTGGGGCTGAAAACTTCTTTAGATCAAGTGAATTACTGCTGCTTTGAATTTACCTACTTTGTAATAAAAGAAGAAATGAATTAGCTATCCCATCTTCTAAACAGCCATCAAAAATCCTGGTAGCATTCCTATTATTCTCTGAGCATTAAGACTTTAAAAGTGTAAATGTTTATGATATTTAGTTATGTACTTTCTGGGAAAACATATAGAAATGAAATTGTCAGAGGTCTCTAAATATCACTAGTGAGCAGATGATCCTCCAAGGCTGTCAGGGTCAAAAGGGACTTTTATTCAGCTAGGGTGTTATCTTGTTGACAAGGCGCTTACTAACCAATGAACAGAAGAAAACCCATTTACAGGAAATTGGCCAGTTGGTACATCAAATCAGTGGTTAACCTGAACCTAGCAGAGAAGCACATGCATTGTGTTAGCTTAGTAGAATACACATGGGTCATACATTTTCTTCTCTTTTGTTCCAATCACAAACCACTTCAGCTCTGTGGACTGTGTACTGAAGAGAAATTGAGAAATACTATGCAGGAAATTTAGATTATATCACCTAATTGTTTTTATTTTTTTAATTAGTTTATTTTCTATTTTTTAACTTGACAATATTGTATTTGTTTTGTCATACATTGACATGAATCCACCATGGGTGTACATGTTTTCCCCCTCCAGAACCCCTCTTCCACCTCCCTCCCCATCCCATCACCTAATTGGGGAAATACTTAAATATAGCAAATTGTAATCAAGCCCTCTGGACTATTCTAGCAATATGAATATATATTAGTTTTCTTTATGAAAAGTTGTGAAAACTTTGACTATATTATTTTTAGTGATCTGAAAAAATAATTACTGAATCTGAAATTTTAAAAATTTTATAAGAAATTGAGAATATGGTAATCACTTAAATCTGAAATAATGTTTGGATCTTTTGGAAAGGCAATGCAAATATGATTCAGTTATGCCACTAATGAAGAACTCTACATGGAGAAAACCTTCACCTGGGGTAGGGAGAGGATAAGGAAAAGATTGAGGGATCCTGAACTACAGCCCTAGTTTTCTCAGACTCTTGTGATTTGACCTGGGTTGACTCACTTCATTTTTCAGGACTCAATCTCCTTGTCTATGAATGAAGATTATCCCGGATCTATAGTTCAAGTAGTTAGGTTTCAGATCTTTCTTCAAAATATTTATTAAAGCATTATATCTAAGCCTAAAATAGAAAGAAAATTTAAAAATAGGGCTGCTTTGTTTTCTATTTGTGGCAGAGTAGTAACTGAGCCCTTACAGTTCCTTGGTCCTAACTCATGTTCTCTTTGCCTATGAGGGATATCCGTGGAAAACAATGGAAATATTTATTTTTGGTTGATAGTTTCTGAAGTTCTTTCTAGCTGTAATGCTTTGAAATTCTGTGCTTTTTTAATAATGACAGACTCTTTGGATCAGATTTTGATTTTGAATTACATAAAATGATCTCTTCATTTAACAAATATTTATTTGAGCTACTACTATATATCAGGTATTGTTTAGGTGTTAGGTAAATGAACAAAGAAGCAGACAAACATGCTTATACTCACAGAGCCTATACTTAATGAGGAATGACAAAACAGAAGAAAAGAATAAGTATGCCATATAAGAGAGGATAAGTACTATTGTTGTTGTTTAGTACTAAGTCATGTCCGACTCTTTGAGAGCCTGTGAACTGCAATGCAGCACACCAGGCTTCCCTGTCCCTCACTGTCTCCCAGAGTTTGCTCAAACTCATGTCCATTGAGTCGGTGACACAATCCAACCATCTTATCCTCTGTCACTCTCTTCTCCTCTTGTCCTCAACCTTTCTCAGCATTAGGGTCTTTTCCATGGAGTCAGCTCTTCACATCAGGTGGCCATTAATAATACTATAAAGAAAGATAAATACATGAGAGGTGGGGGCTTCTGGGGTGGGGGCTATATTTTTACTTCATATAGGGCGGCCAAGAAAGTCCTCACTTGAGTAAAGTAATGATGACTGAGACCTTGGTTTCAGTGATTGCATTCAATAGAAGAAAAAGCATTAGGGAGTATAGTAAATTTTTTGATGAGTTTTGCTATAAAGGTGAACAGAGTAAAGGTCATGTGTGGTAAAAAGAAGTTATTTGTAAGATGCAGTGTATCACTGCATATTTGTGTACAAATGAAGGGGATGATGCCTTAGAGGAGTGTGGCTAGAACTTAAGTAGGTAGGTGGAAGGTCATGGAATCCAGGGCACAAGTAAACATTGGAATTGATGGTGGACTATTTTGGCAGGGATGCAAGTAAGTGCATCGGCATGATGATGGGAGCTTGTGGGAGTTCTCTTCTATTTGCTTCAGATATCTCAGTGAAATGAAAGCCAGGTCGTAATTTAAGGGTGGAGGTGTTAAAGTTTTGCGGAAAGTGAAAAAGCGGTGAAATACTCACAAGGAAAGTTAATAAAGTAGGGAAATATTCTCTGATGACTTGGGCAAAATGAAGGGTCTACTTGATACTAATGCTCTTGAATTTAAAGTGAGACCACTCAGCATGGTTGTGTGTTTTTCTTCAGCTACTTGTACTTGTGTGAATATAGGTGCAAAGTGTGGGGTTGAATTTAATCACATGGGCAAGATGGTGGAGGTGAGATTGTGAAGATGGACTGTAGAATCTGAGGTGTGTAAGGAAAGGGTTAGAATATAATGGGCACAGTAAACTGTGAAAAAGAATCAAAAGATTGTAGTTTTCAGTGGGTAAAAGAAATTTTGAAAATGTGCTACCAGAGGAAGTGAGGAAACATGTAATAGGGAGTGGTCATAAAAGTAAACAATGTTTAAACTTGAGATTACGAAGGAAATGCAGTTTAGGGTAGTGTGTGGCGGAGGTCAAAATTAATGAAAGAGCAGACGTTAGGGAACTGTATAAATATTGAATCACCAAGAACTATGACAGCAGTAGAATTGGAGAAAATGATAGTAACTATATCTCAATTACATTATGAAAATCATGATGTTTTTAAATTCAGCTTTCAAAATAATTAGGAATTAGAATAGAAGGAAAAATATCTTTATTTTTGTAGCACAGTTTTCACTGAAACAATAGATTAAACATCACTGCTCAAGACTGTATTTTACTGAAAAATGATTTTACATCTGTCATGTTGTTTGAGTATAGATACTTAGTAGAAATGATTGCCATGCATATAACCTCATGGTTCCCTCATCTTTGTGCTCAGCTTGTTGTTGTTTAGTTGTTCGGTCATGCCTGACTCTTTGAAACCCTATGGGCTGTGACCTGCCATGCTCCTCCAGTCAATGGGATTTTCCAGGCAAGAATACTGAAGTGGGTTGCCATTTCCTTCTCCAAGGGATCTTCTCGACCCAGAGACTGAACCCACATCTCTGCATCTCCTGCATAACAGGAGGATTCTTTACCACTGAGCTGCTGGGAAGCTCACTTGTGCTAGGCTATCACCTCTCAAACCACAATAAGTTGCAGAATCCTATCATGCAAAGAATTATTAAAAACTCTAATATTTATTTGAGGAGCAATTTCTGCTAATCATTTATCATTCTAAATGGATATATTTCAAGTTCTTCTGATTTTTCTTATAAATGAATACACCCATAAGATATAAATATTTATTTTTAGAATTAGATGTAATCTGAACAATGATGTATATATACATACATATATATATACTAACTATGCATTTCTTGCATTTAATTTTTAAAGCAGTGTTATAATTGGACCCCAAAAGTGGAAGATAAATGTCTGTGGAGGTCCAGGTTTGGTTTGGTCCTGGTGATAACAGTAGACATTTAAACTTTGATCTTCCTAGTTTTCAGCTACATTTGAAGGAAAAAAGAAAGTTCATTTCAGATTTTGGCATGCAGAAAAAAATTCAGATATATCACTACGAAAAACTCACTGCCCCAAGAAATTACCTGTTATGCAGCTTGGACAAATTGCCATTCAGCATCTGTCTATGGCAATAATGATTACATGCTAAATTGGCCACAAATAAAAGCAATAAACATGCCACATCTTGTGGTCCTATTTCTCCTGCAGTTAGTGTCATTGCCTCTCATTTAATTTGTCTCAGTTAGAGTCATTATTTCACCTTCAAATTGGAGAATATTCTAGACTGTAGCTCTTTGATTTCAAAGCATTTTCTACCTGGAAGTGATCCTAGAATTCAATTCAAATCACCTCATTTTACCAATAAGAAAACTGAAGACCAGGAAAGCACAATGGTGTGTTTAAGTTCACATTAATGGGAGTTTGCAGTGAGAAACTAGATCCCCCATATGGATCTACTATATCCATTGCCAATTCAGATATTAGTTGTAAATAAAATTTGGCAAGTTAACAACTTGAAACCTGAAAATATTATGATTTTTTACTTTAAAAGAGCTTCCTGAATTTAGACAGATACTCTGCTGTGTAACCACAATATGATAGAAGCATAATTGGGAGTCTGGGGGGATCTAAGCATTAACAATTATCGCAGAGACAGTTCTAAACAAAAGCAGATTACAAGTTTCTAACTATGTTAATAATGATATAGCATTACTGCTAGAAATATATAAATAAGGTTCTTTTGCTAAAATATTTGCTTCTATTCTAGATCATGAGAGCATGAGAAGATGCATTATTGCTTTAAAAATTCATACTAAGGCTCTTAGTGTAGTAGTGATAATATATCCAAAAGCTGGAGAAGTGTATTATTTCCTTATAAATAAAAAAGAAGGAAAACTCTGAGTTTCTTGATTAACTTTCATCCTGTTATTCTGCATTGTTATTCTGATAGTAAAGCCTTTCAATTTCAAAATACTGTCTCTTTTAAAATATAAAACATGTCAAGTTTTATGATTGACACATAAAATTGTATGTATTTAAAATATACAATATGATGTTTTGATATAAGTATATGTTGTGAAATGATTACCATAATCAAGTTAATTAACATATCCATGACCTCAAATACTCACATACTTTTTTTGTGTGTGTGAGAACACAAGGTCTGCTCTCATAGAAAATTTTAAGTCTACAATATAGTATTATTGGCTACAGTTACCATGTTGTACATTAGGTCTCTAGAACTTATTCATCCTGGGTAATTGAAAATTTGTACTCTTCAACCAACATTTCCCCATTTTCCTCACTGCTCCAGACCTTGGCACCCACCGTTCTACTTTCTGCTTTTATGAATTCAACTTTTTAAAGTTATTTATATGTGAGACTATTCAGTATTTGTCTTTCTGAGTCTAGCTTATTTCACTTAACATAATGTCCTCTAGGTTCATCCATGTTATCACAAATGGCAGGATTTACTTCTTTTTTTAAAAGCTGAATAATATTCTGTTGTGTATGTGTATGTACATATATATATAGTCTATTGTGTGTGTGGAAACATTTAGATTGTTTCCATATTGTATCTTGTGTATTGTAAATAATGCTCCAGTGAACATGGAAGTGCATTAATCTCTTCAGGATACTGATTTTATTTCTTTTGGCAATATCCCAAAAGTCATAATTTTAATTTTTTTTTAGGAATCTCCATACGGTTTTCTGGGGGTTCCTTGGTGGCTCAGATGGTAAAGAATCTGCCTGCGATGCAGGAGACCAGGGTTCAATCCCTGGATCAGGGAGATCTGAAGAAGGATATGTCTACCCACTCCAGTATTCTTGTCTGAAGAATTACAGACAGAGGAGACTGGCGGGCTATAGTCCATGGGGTCACAAAGAGTTGAACATGATTGAGTGGATAACATTTAACACCATACTCTTTTCTACAGTGGCTGCACCAATTTACATTCCCTCTAGTAATGTACACGCTTCCATTTTCTCTACATTCATGCCAATACTTGTTATCTGTTGTCTTTCTGATAATAGCCAATCTAACAGGAATGAGGTGATATATCATTGTGATTTTGATTTGCATTACCCTGATGATTTGTGATTTGAGCATATTTTCATATACCTGATGTGGTTAAGTTTTGTGAGTGATACAATTTCTACTGATGCTCATCTGAGCATCAACTGCCTCAGATGCTTTCCAGAACCAGGTTAACTTCATTGTCTTGAGTGACTTGGGGATTTTACCCACACACAGAATGTTATATTCCGTATGTGTGCATGCTCAGTCACTTCAGTTGTGTCTGACTTTGTGACCCCATGGACTGTAGCCTGCCAGGCTCCTCTGTCCATGGGATTCTCAAGGCAAGAATGCTAGAGTGGGTTGCCATTTCCTCCTCCAGGGGATCTTCCCAACCCAGGGATGGAACCCACATCTACCTATGTCTCCTGTATTGCAGGTGGATTCTTTACCATTGAGCCCCTGCCGAAGCCCTATATTCAGTATCTACAAGGGAAAAAGGATATTTTTGTTAATAACATATAGTTACTGTGCTTTGACATCAATAGCAGTGGTAGTTTGGGTAGGTGTATCTTTTCTGCTCTCTGTATTTGTCACTCTACTTATTAAAGGGATTTATCCATAAATATTCATTAATGATTTTTTACTACATGGCAAAGCAATAACCACAGAAAAGAACCTTTTTCTTTTCTCCATAGAGGCATTCTCATCATCCACCACAGTCACAATATTTGTTTATTGAAATAAATTAAATCCTTTATGTCCCTGCTGTATGATCTTAAAGTCATCTTCTTTCTTGGGGTAATGTTTGCTCCCCAATGGCTTACTATATCATGCACTGCAACTTTTAGATCCCACGGTGCTTCCACTTTATTTGTTCATTACTTTTATTAGCACATACTTTTTAAATTTGGTATTGTTTGTTCCTTACCGCAACAGTTTTGTTTTTATCCTTGACACTCTAGATATTAGTGGTAGGAATGGGGGAGCTTTTTTCCCAATTCACTCCTTTACGCAATTTGCTGATCTTACTGTAACAAACCAAAAGAAGATACTAACCTGCCTGAACTGGTTTGCTTCTGTGTGTTGACTACTCTTGGATATAAGTCCTTTGTGCCTTCACTATTGTTGTTCAGTCACTCAGTCATGTCCAGCTTTTTGTGACCCCATGGACTGTAGCCCCCCAGGCTCCTCTGTCTATGGGATTTCCCAGGCAAGAAAACTGGCTGCCGTTTCCTTCTCCAGGGGATCTTCCTGACCTAGGGATTGAACACTCATCACCTGCATTGCAGGAAGATTCTTTACTGCTAAGCCAAAGGGGAAGCCCCTGTGCCTTCACCAAATCTCCTCCTACCTCATGATATTCTAACTACAGAGCCATCCACCAACCAAGAACCAAAGGGAAAACACAAACAAAATAGTGACACAAAAAACATAAACTTATTAGCACTGATGCATGTTCATGGAGGGTGACTATTGCTATTGAGGTGTTGCTCTCCAAAGGCTTTAACCTTCTTCATTCTGTGGTGACAAGATCACTTGAAATGTTTTCTGTCTTGTGATCAAGAAGTATTGACCATATATTCTTAGAATTCCTTCATGGAAAGATGAGGAGTTGGGACATAGTAGGAGGTTGATTAGTGTCTGGGTTAAATTCTAGATTTTTCATTTTGTAGAAGCTATGAACAAATCATATGAGTTATGTGTTTATGACTATGAATGAAGAAGATATTTTTGAATATAGTAATAATTGTACTAATAGTACCGCTTAAAGAGCCCTAATGTTCTGGACAGTGTCCTTTTGGTATTTGCTGTTTGATAGCTCCCTGAGTGTTGGCACCCACTCTGCTTGTTTTGAATTTTTACCTAGTTATTGCCTGTGTGTGTGCCGCGTGCTCAGTCATGTCTGACTCTTTGAGACTCCATGGACTGTAGCCCGCCAGGCTCCTCTGTCCGTGGAATTTCACAGGCAAGAATATGGGAGTGGGTTGCCATTTCTTCCTGGGAGGAGTGCATGGATAGAGTGCATGTGCTGGCCAGTGTGCTAAATACTTTAATGTATAGTACCTCTTTTGAGATTCAGGCAGCTTCATGATACAGTTTTTGTTATTTCTTATGTTGAAACTTAAGAGCAGTTGCACCCATAGAGCTCAAACACCTATACTGATTGATGTTGTAAAGAATGCTCTCAAAGCATTTCAGTTGTGTCAGCTATTCTAAGGACTGACCTGCTATCTTGTACTTGGTCCCTTAAGAAAAAGAAGAGGATAAATAGATCTTTAATTATTTTTTCTATTCATCAGAATTTTTTGTTCTTTAAGAATTGAGATGATTCTGGGGTAATTTTGAGGTTTTTTTCCCTATGCTGTTACCATTTTCCTTATTTCCCCTCAAATCTGGGAGGGTTAGCTAGGAAGAATCCTGAACACTGTAAGGAGATAGTGCATTTGTGGTAAGTGTTGTCATATTTGTGATGTAAGTGAAAAGCCTGAAAAATATGATTCTGCTATGCTTTTGGCTAGTGTAAGGCATCAAATCACACCCATTGGCCTGTGCCTCTTGAAGAAAATCTGCACACAATAATCAGAGTGTAAGATCTGACTAGGGAAAGGGCATTTCTATAGCTCTGCTAGTATAGGTTACAATTAATCACTCCTGTGTTTAATGAGCACAGAGTGTCCAGATCAACAAATATATATTGCGCAGTAACTATGGGGTGAATACTATAGTAAAGTAATTCAGTAATTCAGAAGATGATTAACTATTGTGCCTTCAAGGAGCTTACCATATTATATTGGGGACATATTATATCTGTCGATGCAAAAATATCTTCAGGTAGCTATTTTTTTTTTTCTTTTTTTTTTTTTTTATAAATTTATTTATTTTAGTTGGGGGCTAATTACTTTACAATATTGTAATAGTTTTTGCCATACATTGACAAGAATCAGCCATGGGTTTACATGTGTTCCCCTTCCCGAACCCCCCACCCACCTCCCTCCCCCTCTCATCCTTCTGGATCATACCATTTTTGTATTATATTCAGATCATATATATATATCAGTTCAGTTCAGTTCAGTTCAGTCACTCAGTCGTGTCCGACTCTTTGTGACCCAATGGACTGCAGCATGCCAGGCCTCCCTGTCCATCACCAACTCCTGGAGTTTACCCAAATATATATATATGTTCTCTGTGTTAGTCTGGTAGTATCTTATTCTGTCGTCAGTAGCAGAAGTCCAGTTGAGTTTATTTTATGCTTGAAAAGTATCAAATTTGTTGGAAGGCCAATGTCTGGCTCACTACCTTTATTCAGTTTTTATTTCAGAAATAATTTCCTATGTAGAGACTAGCTAAAGGTATACATTTGAGTAAATATTTTTTCTGAGGTTTTTAATATGGTTGTATGTGTGCACATATATAAGAGTGTATGTTTAAGGATTACTGGGGGATCCCACACCAGTGGGATCAGGGTTGGAAAAAGGGGAAAATTGCTTTCTTGAATAGAAACAAGTCAATCACAGTTCTTCAGTCAGAATGCTTGAGTTCTGAAATTGTCTAGAAGAAAGAAAGCAGATGATATAGTAATGTAACTTGTTTTCATTTGGAAAACATTTCATTTCGTTATCTGTTTATTCTTCAAACAAGATGTTTTGGAAGTTAATACCTTAACTATGGGGCTTCCCAGGTGGTGCTAGCGGTAAAGAACCCACCTGCCAATACAGGAGACATAGAGGCGCGGGTTCGACCCCTGGGTCAAAAAGATCCCCTGAAGGAGGGCATGGCCATCCACTCCAGTATTCTTGCCTGGAGAATCCATGGAAAGAAGAGTCTGGTGGGCTACGGTCCACAGGGTCGCAAAGAGTTGGACACGACTGAAGCGACTTAGCACGCACACACCTTAACTAGAATGTATTTGAGTATATCAGTTAAGTTAACCTGAGAAGCCTTATATGATTAGAATGAAATGCTTCATCTATTGAACAAGTTACTCTCAGTAACTACTAACGCCACTTTTGTCTGCTGGCATTATGTTCCTTTTTCATGTATGTTTTAAATAGAAATGCTTTCTGTATGGTTTCAGGGGAATGCATATGCTTGACAGCAGAGGCATAGAAAACTGGTCTACTGGATCCTGCTATTTCATGTGTCTGTCTTTTTGTTTTAAATTGTAGTTTAAACTTCAGAATCTTGTTATTAAAGTGTAGGAAAATTAAGGGTGGAGATGGATGGTGTTTTCTAGAATTACTGAATATATTAGTATGGATTTATTTCTGAGGAATGTATAAGAGGTTATGTGGGGATTACAAATTAGCTTTTGTTAACTGCCTTTGCAGGCTTTTTCTTCCATGTAAATTTTTGTCTTAGAATGAAAAGATTCTGGAGGGAAGATTGTGTTTGGATTTGCTAGAAAATATAGAACAGGCAGAAGACTCTGAGTAAGTGTGAATGTGAGTGTGTGTGTATGTTTGTATGCATGGAAAAGGGCAAATATTTAAAATTATTTGATATAACTTCCTGAAATTGCTATCCAAGATGAATCGATTTTCTCTTTTTAATCTTGAGAAAAGATCACTTTTTCTGTATTCCATAGCTTTTAAATATGTTAGACTTCTGGCCCTCTGCCATTTCCAAAAGTCTGGGATTCAGCCCAGATTTGGAAAAGATTCATAGGCTACCTAGCAATCCATATACTGACCAGTATATTAATCTTCAATGACTGCCAGGTGTTAAATCAATGTGATACTGGACACCTTGGCAAGAAAACAATTAAGAAGGAAGAAACATGGGAAAGGAAGGCCAAAAAATGCAGCATGTAATGTCATAATGGTTTGTGACATTAGAGTGCCTAATGTCATAGCCAATGTCAAGGACTGAAAATGGAAGACTTGTGAACTTAACCCCAATTTTCTTTTGCTGGTGAAATATTAACATACTCAATTTATTTTAGCTATAAAATTTTCATGTTAGAAGTGATAGTCTAATAAAAATGACAGTTTTCAAGATAAGAAAATTGAGATCCAGAATGACTGTTTTTCTCTATTTTGTGACTATTTTCATTACCATCTGGAGACAAATTCTTGGTTAAAAAACTGGTCTCTAATAAAAATGACAGTTTTCAAGATAAGAAAATTGAGATCCAGAATGACTGTTTTTCTCTATTTTGTGACTATTTTCATTACCATCTGGAGACAAATTCTTGGTTAAAAAACTGGTCTCCAAGTACTTACTATTAATTCAGGCACTGAAAATTGGATTTTTCCCTGACTAATTAATAGGCATAATAATAATAATAATGCTGCTGCTGCTGCTAAGTTGCTTCAGTCATGTCCAACTCTGTGCAACCCCAGAGACGGCAGCCCACTAGGTTCCCCCGTCCCTGGGATTCTCCAGGCAAGAACACTGGAGTGGGTTGCCATTTCCTTCTCCAATGAATGAAAGTGAAAAGTGAAAATGAAGTCGCTCAGTCGTGTCCGACTCTTCGGACACTCTTCGGAGCCTACCAGGCTCCTCCGTCCATGGGATTTTCCAGGCAAGAGTACTGGAGTGGGGTGCCAGTACCTTCTAATGCATAATATTTGAGATAAGCTAATTTGTTGTTATTCAGTTGCTAAGTCATGTCAGACTCTTTGTGACCCCATGGACTTATTTGTCCTCCACTGTTTCCTGGAGTTTGCTTAAATTCATGTCTGTTGAGTTGGTGATGCTATCTAACTATTTCATCCTCTGTTGCCCCATTCTCCTTTCGCCTTCAAACTTTCCAGCATCAGGGTCTTTTCCAATGAATCAGCTGTTAGCATCAGGTGGCCAAATATTGAAGCTTCAGTTGCAGCAACAGTCCTTCCAATGAATATTCAGGGTTGATTTCCTTTAGCATTAACTGGTTTGATCTTGCTGTCCAAAGGACTCTCAGGAGTATTCTCCAGAACCACAATTTGAAAGCATCAATTCTTCGATGCTCAACCTTCTTTATGGTCCAACCCTCACATCTGTACATGACTAC
This sequence comes from Giraffa tippelskirchi, assembly GCF_054371585.1. Classification (NCBI taxonomy): domain Eukaryota; kingdom Metazoa; phylum Chordata; class Mammalia; order Artiodactyla; family Giraffidae; genus Giraffa; species Giraffa tippelskirchi. Next base: position 72,816,173 of record NC_137277.1, read on the forward strand.
TGGAAAAGCCATAGCTTTGACTAGACAGACTTTTGTCAGCAAAGTGATGTCTCTCCTTTTTAATATGCTGTCTAGGTTTGTCATAGCTTTTCTTCCAAGGATCAAGTGTCTTTCAATTTCATGGCTGCAGTCACCATCCACAGTGATTTTTGAACCCAAGAAAGTAAAATCTGTCACTGTTTCCACTTTTACCCCTTCTATTTGACATGAAGTGATGGGACAGGATACCACGATCTTAGTTTTTTAAATGTTGAGTTTCAAGCCAGATTTTTCACTCTCTTCTTTTACCCTTATCAAGAGGCTTTTTAGTTCCTCTTCAATTTCTGCCATTAGAGTGGTTTCATCTGCATATCTGAGGTTATTGATATTTCTCCTGACAAGCTGATTCCAGCTTGTGATTCATCCAGCCCAGCAGCATTCACCTGATGTACTCTGCACAGAAGTTAAATAAACAGGGAGACAATATACAGCCTTGATGTACCCTTTTCCCAATTTAGAACCAGTTTGTTGTACCCTGTCTGTTTCTAATTGTTGCTTAGAACTACCACACAGGTTTCTCAGGAGGCAGGTCAGGTGGTCTGGTATTCCCATCTCTTTAAGAATTTTCCACAGTTTGTTGTGGTCCACACAGTCAAAGGCTTTAGCATAGTCAATGGAGCACACATTTTTCTGGAATTCCCTTGCTTTTTCCATGATCCACCAAATATTGGCAATTTGATCTTTGGTTCCTTTGCCTCTTTGAAACCCAGCTTTTACATCTGGAAGTTCTCAATTCACGTACTGTTGAAGTGTATCTTGAAGGATTTTGAGCATAACCTTGCTAGGATGTGAAGTGAGTGCAATGGTATGGTAGTTTGAACACTCTTTGAAGGGCATTGCCCTTCTTTGAGATTGGAATGAAAACTGACCTTTTCTAGTCCTATGGCCACTGTTGAGTTTTCTAAATTTGCTGACATATTAAGTGCAACACTTTAACAGCATCATCTTTTAGGATTTTAAATAGCTCTGCTGAAATTCTGTTACCTTCACTAGTGCTGTTTGTAGTAATGTTTCCTGAAGCCCAATTGACTTCATGCTCTAAGATGTCTGACTTTAGGAGTGTGACCACACTATCATGGTTATCTGGGTCATGAATACCTTTCTTGTATAGTTGTTCTGTGTATTTGTGCCACCTCTACTTAGTCTCTTCTGCTTCTATTATGTCCTTACAGTTTCTGTCCTTTATCATGCCCATCCTTGCATGAAATGTTCCCTTAATAGCTCTAATTTTCTTGAAGAGATCTTTAGTCTTTCCCATTCAATTGTTTTCCTCTATTTCTTTGCATGGATCATTAGGAAGGCTTTCTTGTCTCTCCTTGCTATTATTTGGAACTCTGCAATCAAATGGGTATATCTTTCCTTTTCTCCTATGCCTTCTGTGTCTTTTCTTTTCTCAACAATTTGTAAGGCCTCCTCAACCATTTTGTCCTTTTGCATTTCTTTTCCTTGGTGATGGTCTTGATCACTGCCTCCTGTACAATGTCACAAACCTCTGTCCATAGTTCTTTAGGCACTCTGTCTATCAGATTTAATCCCTTGAATCTATTCATCATCTCCATTGTAAGGGATTTTATTTAGGTCATACCTGAATGACCCAGAGATTTTCCCTACTTTCTTCAGTTTAAGTCTGAATTTTGCAATAAGGAGCTCATGATCTGAGTCATAGTCAGCTCTTGGTCTTGTTTTTGCTGACTGTATAGAGCTTCTCCATCTTTGGCTGCAAAAACATTATCAGTCTGATTTTGCTATTGACTACTGGTGATGTCTATATGTAAATTTGTCTCGTGTGTTGTTGGAAGAAGGTGTTTGCTATGACTAGCATGTTCTCTTGCCAAACCTAGTTAGCTTTTACCCTGCTCCATTTTGTACTCCAAGGCCAAACTTGCTTGTTATACTGGCTATCTCTTGACTTTCTACTTTTGCATTCCAATCCCCTGTGATGAATAGGGAATCTTATTTTTCTGTAAGTTCTAGAAGATGTTGTAGGTCTTTATAGAACCTGTCAACTTTAGCTTCTTTGGCATCAGTGGTTAGGGCATAGACTTGGATTACTGTGATGCTGAATGGTTTGCCTTGGAAATGAACTGAGTTTTGTCTGTCATTTTTTTTTTTTTTATAAATTTATTTATTTTAGTTGGGGGCTAATTACTTTACAATATTGTAATAGTTTTTGCCATACATTGACATGAATCAGCCATGGGTTTACATGTGTCTGTCATTTTTGAGGTTGCTTCTTAGTACTGTATTTCAGACTCTTTTGTTGACTATGAGGGCTACTCCATTTCTTCTAAGGGATTCTTGCCCAGTAGATATAATGGTCATCTGAATTAAATTCCCCCATCCCCATCCATTTTAGTTCACTAATTCCTGAAATGTTGATGTTCAGTCTTGCCATCTCCTGCTCGACTCCATCCAATTTACCTTGATTCCCTACGCAATGTTGTTCTTTACAGCATCAGATTTTACTTTCACCACCAGACACATCTACAGCTGAGTGTCGTACCTTCTTTTGCCCAGCCACTTCATTCTTTTTGGAGCTATTAGTGATTGCCCTCTGTTCTCCCCTAGTAGCATATTGGACAGCTTCAGACCTGGAGGGGGGGACGTTCATCTTCCAGTGTCATATCCTTTTGCCTTTTCATATTATCCATGGGGTTCTCCAGGCAAGAATACTGGTTTGGGTTTCCATTTCCTTCTCTAATTTACAGTTTATTTAATTTACAGTTTTCCTGATGAAGTTTATGCTGGCCATTACTTCCTCCCAATGTCTACTCTAATTCTTAGCTAACACTCAATGTCATTATGACTTGTGTCCTATCTTTATACTCTTTCATTGAACTGCCCCATCTCTTCTTCTTAATCTGGATAACCTCACCTTTCTTTGGCAAGAGAGAGAGACACAGGATAAGTTTAATGACACTCAGGATTTGTACAAATGCAGTCTGATTCCCAAGTACTTAGAAAGTTACTTCCTCTGATTCTCAATCTGAGAATTTACAGAGGTGCCAATGGACAGAAGTGTAGAGGAAGAGAAGCACAGAAAATCAGATAATACTGATTTATTCACTCTGGCTGTCTTCTGAGTCAGTGGTAGCCCTGAAATGTCTGTAGCATGAGATGTTCTAAACAAGTGTGAGGTGCATGGATTTGCATATTTTTACAAATACAAATCTATCCCCCTCTTCATTATTCCTTCTTTTGTTTCTACAAAGGTTTTCCCTATTTCTGCCCTAGGAACAATATATGCCACTTCTTGGATAGTCTTCAAAGTGCTACTTATTTTATGCCATTATTATGCTCAGACATCTACTTTATTATACTATCATGTCAGTATACTATGGGAAGTGGTCCTAGGCTAGCTAGCTTGTTAACTATGTAGTATTTTCTAATTCTGGTTGGTTTAATTCCCAATACATGGAAACACTATTATACTTCTGTAATCTTAATGGTGCAAAACAAAGTCCATTTTATTTAAATTTATCCTACAGACATCAATTAGCATTAAATTGACCAATCTATTTTATTCCAGAGTCTTTGTTTTTTGGTTCTGGCTTTGGTACAAAGTAATTCTTCCTCTGATGATCCAACCTACTTATATCTAAAATGTTATTTGAAGTTGAACTTATCTATATAATATGTGTGTGTGTGTGTTCTCAGTTGTATCTGACTCTGTGCAACCCAGTGGACTGTAGCCCACCAAGCTCTTCTGACCTTGGAATTTTCCTGGCAAAAATACTGCAGCAGGTTGTCATTTCCTTCTCCAGGGGATCTTCCCGACCCAGGGATCAACCTGCCTCTCTTGTGTCTCCTCAATTGACAGGCGGATTCTTTACCACTGTGCCACCCGGGAAATCCAACTATGTAATACATTTTTACAATCATGATATTGCTTTGAAGTTTTCTATATAGTCTCTATCTTATAGTTTATGTTTCTGGACTTCTCTAGAATTCAAGGTCATTTCAGCTATTTGTGCCCTTTTTGATATGTAAGGTGTGGGTGAAATAAAGCCATATATTATCCTGGATTGGGCTTGAAATAATGGCAAATAATGAGAAAATATGAAGGTTTATATTAAAAATCCTTGTCAGATCCTCCAGGAGGATGTATTCAGGGTGAACTTTTTCTTCTAACTTCCTGGTGATTAGGGTTATTTCATCTTTAGTTACCTTTATGGATGATCTGTGTTGTGAATAGGGACACTGTATATTTGGTAAATTGGGAGCACAGTGTAGATAACTTGTATTATGAGCATTTAACTTCACTGAGGTATAAATATATCTATTTAATGAAGACTAGACAAATTTTCAGTGTGACAGAAGGACCTAGTCCTCCTTAAGCAGAGCACAGGCCATACCTACCATATGTTATGAGGTCTAAGAATGAGAAAATAAATTGCAAACAGAAAGAAAAGAATAGTAAATAATGATGACTATTTCAACAAAGGTAGTAGAAGAAAATATAGGGTAGATTTATTTATATAGGTTATATTGGAAGATAGGGCTTCCCAAGTGGCACTAGTGATAAAGAACTTGCCTGCCAATGTAGGAGATATAAAGACACAAGTTCGATCCCTGAGTTGGAAAGTTCCCCTGGAGCAGGGCACAGCAACCCATTCCAGTGTTCTTGCCTGGCAAATCCCATGGATAGAGGAGCCTGGCAGTCTATAGTCCATACGGTTGCAAAGAGTTGGACACAACTGAAGTGACTTAGCACACACCCATGCACATATGAAAATAAACTAAAACAGCTCATGGATAATACTAAAATTATTAATAGTAAAGTTTACTTGGGCTTGAGGTGAGGAAAAGTTCATTCTCTAATACCATGAAATAGTACCAGGCAGAATGTTTTGCTGTTTACATACGCTTCATCAGGCACAAAAGTTAAAATGTCATTGCTTTCTTTGAACTTGACTGTCATGTTTTAGCCGGTGATGGGTTACACAATATTACCTTCATAAACAGCATGTGAACTGTGGGGAGCCTGTTTTCTCTAGTTATTTGGAAAGATGAAAAACTCTGCATGCTCTGAAATACATGATGTTTCTTTTAATTCCAAGATTTTAATTCTTGAATTGTAATCACAAGGTATAGATGATATATTTGTTTAATTAAGAAAGTCTGATGTTCAGGAGGAAATAAGAAAATGTGTAGCAGTGGCATATAAGAGTCAACATCGAGAGCTAAGTTTTTCACGACTGAGTTATCTTTGCACATACAATTAAATACAATTCATCTATCATGTCTTATTTAAGGGAGATGGTTTAAAACAATTTATATGTTTATGAACTTATAGTTTACATGCTATTCATTTGAACCCCTAATAAAAGTGACTTTGAATTAATTTTCAGTTGCATAATTTATCAACAACTTAATTTTTTGGACTTTGAATCCATTTTAACAATTGAATTTAAAATGAATTCAATTGAAGGGCAAACAAGCAATGATTAAAATAGAATAGATGTGAGAGCAAATTGTTGCGATTTGATAGAAAGGCAAGAGAACTAAAATAGCAGCCAGATTATGTAAATTCTGGTCCTGGGCTCACTCTCACTCACGATATGACCTTTATTTCCCTGGACTCCAAAAGCCATCTGTATAAATTAAAACACACAGATTAGAAAATTCCTGGGGGATAAATTGGATAGTTGTTTAACAAATAGATCCCTTTTTTCCTACTGGACACAGAGCCTCTTTTGCCTTTAGACGCTGCCAATATAACTGGATTATGGTCAGTGAAATCTGATATGTGATGAATATAATTTCCATATGATCTGCTACTGAAGATCAGTGGAGAAATAACTCCAGAAAGAATGAAGAGCTGGAACCAAAGCAAAAACAACACCCAGTTGTGGATGTGACTGGTGATGGAAGCAATGTCTGATGCTGTAAAGAGCAATAGTGCATTAGGAACCTGGAATGTTAGTTCCATGAATCAAGGCATATTGGAAGTGGTCAAACAGGAGATGGCAAGAGTGAACATTGACATTTTAGGAATCAGTGAACTAAAATGGATTGGAATGGGTGAATTTAACTTAGGTGAACATTTTATCTACTACTGTGGGCAAAAATCCCTTAGAAGAAATGGAGTAGCCATGATAGTCGACAAAAATCTGAAATGCAGTACTTGGATGCAATCTCAAAAATGACAGAATTATCTCTGTTCGTTTCCAAGGCAAACCATTCAATAGCACGGTAATCCAAGTCTATGCCTGACCCATAATGCTGAAGAAGCTGAAGTTGAATGGTTCTATGAAGACCTACAAGACCTTCTAGAACTAACACCCCAAAAAGATGTCCTTTTCATTATAGAGGACTGGAATGCAAAAGTAGGAAGTCAAGAGATACCTGGAATAACAGGCAAATTTGGCCTTGGAGTACAAAACGAAGCATGGCAAAGGCTAATAGAGTTTTGCCAAGAGAATGCACTGGTCATAGCAAACACCCTTTTCCAACAACACAAGAGAAGACTCCACACATGGAAATGACCAGACTGTCAATACTGAAATCAGATTGATTATATACTTTGCAGCCGAAGATGGAGAAGCTCTATACAGTCAGCAAAAGCAACCCGGGAGCTGACTGTGGCTCGGATCGTGAACTCCTTATTGCCAAATTCAGACTTAAATTGAAGAAAATAGGGAAAACCACTAGACAATTCAGCTATGAGCTAAATCAAATCCCTTACGATTATACAGTAGAAGTGAGAAATAGATTCAAGGGATTAGATTTGATAGACAGAGTGCCTAAAGAGCTATGGAAGGAGGTTCGTGACATTATACAGGAGGCAGTGATCAAGACCATCCCCAAGGAAAAGAAATGCAAGAGGAAAAAATGGTTGAGGAGGCCTTACAAATTGTTGAGAAAGGAAAAGACACAGAGGCAAAGGAGAAAAGGAAAGATTTACCCATTTGGTTGCAGAGTTCCAAAGAATAGCAAGGAGAGATAAGAAAGCCTTCCTAATGATCCATGCAAAGAAATAGAGGAACTGATAGAATGAGAAAGACTAGAGATCTCTTCAAGAAAATTAGAGATACCAAGGGAACATTTCATGCAAAGATGGGCACAATAAAGGAAAGAAATGGTATGGACCTAACAGAAGCAGAAGATATTAAGATGAGGTGGCAAGAATACACGAAAGAACTATACAGAAAAGATCTTAATGACCTAGATAGCCTTGATGGTGTGATCATTCACCTAGAGCCAGACATCCTGAAACGTGAAGTCAAGTGGGCCTTAGGAAGCATCATTACGAACAAAGCTAATGGAGGTGATGGAATTCCAGTTGAGCTATTTCAAATCCTAAAAGATGGTGCTGTGAAAGTACTGCACTCAATATGCGAGCAAATTTAGAAAACTCAGCAGTGGCCACAGGACTGGAAAAGGTCAATTTTCATTCTTATCTCAAAGAAAGGCAATGCCAAAGAATGCTCAGACTCCCAAACAGTTGCACTCATCTCACATGCTAGCAAAGTAGTGCTCAAAATTCTCCAAGCCAGGTTTCAATAGTACGTGAACCAAGAACTCCTAGATGTTCAAGCTAGATTTAGAAAAGAAAGAAGAACCAGGGATCAAATTGCCAACATCCATTGAATCATAGAAAAAGCAAGAGAATTCCAGAAAAGCACCTACTTCTGCTTTATTGACTACTCCAAAGCGTTTGACTGTGTGGATCACAACAAACTGTGGAAAATTCCGAAAGAGATGGGAATACCAGGCCATCTGACCTGTCTCTTGAGAAACCGGTATGCAGATCAGGAAGCAACAGTTAGAACTGGACATGGAACAACAGACTGGTTCCAAATAGGAAAAGGAGTCCGTCAAGGCTGTATATCATCACCCTGCTTATTTAACTTATATTCAGTGTACATCATGCGAAATCCTGGACTGGATAAAGCACAAGCTTGAATCAAGATTGCCAGGAGAAATATCAATAACCACAGATATGCAGATGACACTACCCTTATGGCAGAAAGCAAAGAAGAACTAAAGAGCCTCTTAATGAAAGTGAAAGATGAGAGTGAAAAAGTTGGCTTAAAACTCAACATTCAGGACCCTAAGAAGATTGCATCTGGTCCCATCACTTCATGGCAAATAGATGGGGAAATGATGGAAACAGTGACAGATTTTATCTCTTGGGGCTTTAAAATCATTGTAGAGGGTGACTACAGCCATTAAATTAAAAGACGCTTGCTCCTTGGAAGTAAAGTTTTGACCAACCTTGACAGCATATTAAAAAGCAGAGACATTACTTTGCCAACAAAGATCTGTCTAGTCAAGGCTATGGTTTTTCCAGTAGTCATGTATGAATGTGAGAGTTTGACTATAAAGAAAGCTGAGGGCCAAAAAATTGATGCTTTTGAACTGTGGTGTTGGAAAAGACTCTTGAGAGTCCCTTGGACTGCAAGGAGATACAATCAGTCCATCCTAAAGGAAATCAGTCCTGCATATTCATTGGAAGGACTGATGCTGAAGCTGAAACTCCAATACTTTGGCCACTTGATGTGAAGAACTGACTTATTTGAAAAGACCCTGATGCTGGGAAAGATTGAAGGCAGGAGGAGAAGGGGTCGGCTGAAGATGAGTTGGTTGGATGGCATCAATGACTCAATGGACATGAGTTTGAGTATGCTTTGGAGTTGGTGATGTACAGGGAAGCTTGGTGTGCAAGCCCATGGGGTTGCAAAGAGTTGGACATGACTGAGAGACTGAACTGAACTGATGTAGTTTCCAACCCTGGTCCATAAAAATGCCCATAGACAAATGTGTCTATCTGTCTACTAAATGGAGACAACTATAATGGACTATACAAGAGTAGATTCACATGCCAGAATAATCCCGTACTCCTGAATGACTGCCTGGACCAGAACTGCTTTTGCTGTCTCACATTTGGCTATTGTCTGAATAAGAAATTAAATTTTATTGTATTAAGCCACTAAAGATTTGAAGTTAAACAGTTAGCCTAACTCACTAATACAATAGACAAGTTTCCTTCTAGTTTTAAATTTTGTGATTTGCCAAAAATCATTGGTGAGTTAATACATGGAAAACACTTTCTAAAGTAAAAAACTTTGTAAATGCAAATGAAACTTTTCTATTATTCAAGTAGCCACAAAGAAGTATTCAAAATAATTTAAATTTAACATTTATTTCAATAAGACAGTTCTTATTTTACATAATTCCAATATACATGATCTTTAATTACCATGGTTTAGTTAAATGATACCAGTTTCCCAACAACTCAGCTCAAATTTCGGTTACTATAGTATATTAGCTGTGCATAAAATATAGATTTCACTGCTAGCTTTTTAGTCCACAGATTGCTACATAAATAATAGATGCACATTATGATAAAGTGACCAATCATGTCACTTCTCTCAGTCTCTTGGTGATTGGTCAGTATGCCTGTTTTGAAGAGTATGAAGTTGTGTAGCCTCTCTGTAACCTATTGTTAAATCAGTGTGACAGCTTACACAAATAGATATCTGAAGGAGGAAATCAAGATAGAAGTGGACCAAAGAAACAGAAGGTGATAGTGTTAGACACAAGATTTCGATGGAATGTAAATGTCATCATAGAAGTAATAGCTGACTGTGGGAGTGTTAACAGTGGTGCACTGGAGAGACTCTAGTTATGCAGCCAGAGGAACTTGGTAAAGGTCAAGTTATTAACATAAATGAAGAAAGTAGTTGTGATGAAAAGGAGATGTCCCAGAGAAAATGAATAAAATTGGCATAAAACTTAACATTTTTGGAACATTTAGAAATATTTTATGACTTTGAAAATACAAACATAAAAAGTTGGAGATCAGGGGTGGGTATGGGAAGCCAAGCCATATCTCCATTTTGAAAGTTAAGCCAACCCAGTTTTCTCATTTCCTTTGTTTTTTTCTTTTAATTTTGTTTTGTCTTGTCCAGAAAAAATATCTAGGAATGCTTTTTGAATTCTTTTCTAAATTCGTATTGAATAAGAATCATATAGTCTCATGTTTTACAAAGTACTTTTGAGACATGCATCATTTCATTTGCCCCTCATACTACTCCTTTTAATAAGGTGCTACTGCTAAGTCACCTCAGTCGTGTCCGACTCTGTGCGACCCCATAGATGGCAGCCCACCAGGCTCCACCGTCCCTGGGATTCTCCAGGCAAGAACACTGGAGTGTGTTGCCATTTCCTTCTCCAGTGCATGAAAGTGAAAAGTGAAAGTGAAGTCATTCAGTCGTATCCGACTCTTAGCGACCCCATGGACTGCAGCCTACCAGGCTCCTCCCATCCATGGGATTTTCCAGGCAAGAATACTGGAGTGGGGTGCCATTGCCTTCTCCATTTAATAAGGTAGCCTGGGTATTATTCTGCCCATTAAATAGATGATCATTCGGAAAACAGGCCCAGAGAGGTTAATTGGCTTGTTCAGAGTCATGGAGTGGTAGAGCTGACTCTTGAGTCCAGAACTCTAAGACCAGTGTTCTTGTTCCTTCACCAATGATTGTGAAACCTTGAATTGACTAATAACCTTTATGAAAGAAGAGCCTTGACCACATTCATGGAGCTAAGATGGTTCTAAAAGAGTGAAAAATAACAACAAAAATGGTGAACAGAATTAACAGGAGCAGCTATTACACATGAACATTTCTGTTGAGAGCTCTACTTCATCTTTGACTCCTTCTTCTCTTTAATTACATGGGAAAGTAGTAGGAGCAACCACCATTCCTCCTGGAAAAAACGAAAAGGAAATGCAAAGATAAAATGGTGGAAGCCAATCCAAACATAGACAGGTACAGAAAAGATGCTTGCTCTGTATTATATGGCTAGAAGTAGAAGGATGTTCTACTCGCACTACTCTTGATAGTACAGATATTCCTCCTTTGATTTATGTCAGGGTTATATTCTCATAATCCCATCATAAGTTGAAAATATTGTTTAGTCAAAAATACATGTGATATACCTAACCTACCAAACATCACAGTTTAATCTAGCCTACCTTAAACCTGCTCAGAACACTTAAATTAGCCTACAGTTAGGTAAAAATCATCTAACGCAAAGCCTATTTTATAATAAAGTGTTGAATATCTCATGTAATTTATTGAATACAGTACTGAAAGTGAGAAACAGAATGATTGTTAGTGTATTGATTGTTTACACTGGTGATTGTGTGGCTGACTGGGAGCTGTGGCTCTCCGCCACTGCCCACATCAGGATGGAATAACATACCACATGTTACTGGCCCAGCAAGCTTAGTCGCTTTAGTCGTGTCCGACTCTGCGACCTCATGGACTGTAGCCTGCCCTCTGTCCATGGGATTTTCCAGGCAAAAATACTGGAGTGGGTTGCCGTTTCCTTCTAGCCCAAGGAAAGGTCAAAATTCAAAACAGCTTCTACTGAATGTATATTGTTTCTGTACCATTGTAAAGTTGAAAAATTGCGATTCCAATGATCATAAGTTGGAGGCCATATGTGCTTTTTTAATAAAGAAAACACCTCCTTGGGAGTTTCTGGACCTTCATAAACAGGCCCTCATAAACAGAGGGTAGGGAGAGACTGAAGAAAGAGGCAGACGACTCTAGATTTGTAGGTGGCTGGTTTAATAAGCAAGAAAACTTGGATATGAAGTTTGTCTTGGGTGGCCGCAATATAAGTGGATTTCCACACTTGTCTGCCAGAACCTTAATAGTTTATACAGAGGCTTTAATTAGACTCGATCATATATACCATCCATATGGTTTCAACACCACCTTACTAACTCAAGGCTGTGTCTTTGGGCAGCTTCCAGCATGGAGAAGCAGTGGAATGCACAGCCCATAGGCAAGAGAGGGTATCAAAGAACTCTTAAGTTTGCCTGGGGGTAGCTCACAGGTCAACTGATGGTCTTGTTCTTAAGATTACCTCCTCCAAAACTAATTTATAAATGACAATATGTTGAATAAATATCAGTTTTACTTAAAAACTTTTCCCTATATATTTATAACCAACAGTAAAGAGTATTTGGGCTTCCGACGTGGTGCTAGTGGTAAAGAACCCGCCTGCCAATGCAGGAGACATAAGAGATGCAGGTTTGATCCCTGGAACGGGAAGATCCCTGGAGGAGGGCATGGCTACCTACTCCAGTATTCTTGCCTGGAGAATTCTATGGACAGAGGAGCCTGGAAGGCTATAGTCCATGGGCTCGCAAAGAGTTGCACACGACTGAAGTGACTTAGCATGCACACACACAAGAAAATTTTCAACGTTTTAACAAACATATGTAAAGATCACAAAATAATTTTTTTTTCCAAATTGATTATTAGGATCACTTACCACAGTTTCAGCTTGTACAACTGCTTTATATGAGTGGATCTTTTTTGGATTCTTTCTACAGTTCCTTTGACCTAAACACCTAACACCAAAACTACACTGTGTTGATACCATATACCAACTTCCACATGTTGTATTTAGTTGTTATATTTATTGAGTCCTTTTTTATTCTGTAAAATCTACCCCACCCCCTTTTTTTCTTTGATCTCTTGAGGTTTCAGATGATAAATATGTCATATAGACTAGTGCTTCTCAACTCTGACGTTTGAGATATGAATTGTCCAGAGGTCTCGTCAAGATGACTCTTTTTCAGCCCTGAGATTTTGCACTTTTAACAAGCTCTCAGATGATGTGTATTTTGATGCACTGAGGACCACACTTTAAATATCATGGATTTATAGCCTGTCTAGACCTTTTGAATTCGGAGAAGGCAATGGCACCCCACTCCAGTACTCTTTCTTGGAAAATCCCATGGATAGAGGAGCCTGGTAGGCTGCAGTCTATGGGGTCGCGAAGAGTCGGACACGACTGAGCGACTTCACTTTCACTTTTCACTTTCATGCATTGGAGAAGGAAATGGCAACCCACTCCAGTATTCTTGCCTGGAGAATCCCAGGGACGGAGGAGCCTGGTGGGCTGCCGTCTATGGGGTCGCACAGAGTCGGACACGACTGAAGCGACTTAGCAGCAGCAGCAGCAGACCTCTTGAATTAGAATCTGCATTTGATCAAGATCTCTAGTGGATTAATATGCACATTAAAGTTTGAGAAGCATGGCTATCAAATGAAAAAAACAGGACCATACGGGGTAAGGAAATGATCATTATTTTTACTTTTCTTCTCCCCTTAAGTGTAGTGTCTGATTTCCCTTTTGTTTATAGTCAGCTTCTGTTCTGACTGGTCAGTATGTTTTTCTGATTTTCTAATGCCCACGCCATACTGCTTAAGTATTTTTAATATTGCTCTGTATTTTTAGGTCTGTACGTGTATGTGTATCTATATATGTTATTTTAATAGATTTCCAGATAGACATTTGCAAGATATTAAGCTCATAATGAAGAATATTTTTTTTTGCTGTTGGCAGCAGGTTTGATTTTCTTTGCTTCCTTTAAACACAAGTAGACTAATATGCATTGCCATTAAATCACCAGATAATTAATAAGTACCTCACGGTTTACACAATTACCTTCTATTACTTATTATAATTCCCTTTCATCAGCTATTGCTTATAGATAGATTTTAATTTCCTCAGAACATTAGAAGAGAGTAACAACTAATGATGAGGAATTTGATCACATCTCTGTTCTCAACACTCATACAGGTTCTTGGCTTTTATTTTCTTACTCTCAGTGTTCAGGATTTTTCATTGTTAAGAAGTAAAGAAAATACTTCATGGAATACAATGGGGATATTTGTTGCAAATAGAGTAGTAATTTCATGGATTATCATAAAAAGAGTTTGGCAAATCTTAAGAAACATTGACATTAACAGCAAAGAGAGATTTTTAACTCTTGGAGGTTTTTTAAAACACCAAGGTAAAAATATAATTTTAAAGCAAGGCATATTTTAAAAATAACTAATATAAATATACTGTATTGCCTAAATTATGTGGTTTGATTTTCTTTACTATAGATATTCTTTTCTGCTAGGGAAAAGCACTTTTAAAAACTAATTTCATTTTCATTTTCACATGCTTTTATATTTATATATGTCTACAAGAAGCACAGACTGTTTTTTTATGTGTATATTTAAGCTTTTTTATATGGTATTTGAGATATCATTATGATCCATGTCTTTTCTTTTTTTAAAAAAATTATTTATTTGTGGTTGTTCTAGGTCTTTGTTGTTGCATGCAGGCTTTCTCTAGTTGCAGTAAGTGAGGGCTCCCTCTTTGTTGAGGTGCACAGGCTTCTCATTGTGGTGACTTTTCTTGTTGTGGAGCATGGGCTCTAGGGTGTGTGGGCTCAGTAGTTGTGGCACATGGGATAAGTTGCTCCGCTACATGTGGAATCTTCCTGGACCAAGGACCAAACCTGTGTACACTGCATTGGCAGGTGGATTTGTATCCACTGTAGCACAATGGAAGTCCAAGCCATGTATTTTCTTCATTAAGTATTAAGTTTCTGAGAAATAACCATGTTGTATATGTGCTTTAGTTCATTTGTTTTACTTGCAGATTAGTGTATCATTATGAGTATATCCTGAGAAACCTGTATGCAAGTCAAGAAGCAGCAGTTAGAACTGAACATGAAACAACAGACTGGTTCCAAATCAGGAAAGGAGTACGTCAAAGCTGTATATTGTCATCCTGCTTATTTAACTTATAAGCAGAATACATCATGTGAAATGCTGGGCTGGATAAAGTGCAAGCTGGAATCAAGATTGCCAGGAGAAATAGCAATAACCTCAGATATGCAGATGACACCATCCTTATGGCAGAAAGCAAAGAGGAACTAAAGAGCCTCTTGATGAAGGTTAAAGAGGAGAGTGAAAAATATGGCTTAAAACTCAACATTCAAAAAACCAAGATCACGGCATCCGGTCCCATCACTTCATGGCAAGTAGATGGGGAAACGATGGAAATGGTGACAGACTCTATTTTCTTGGGCTCCAAAATCACTGCAGATGGTGACTGCAGCCATGAAATTAAAAGACACTTGCTCCTTGGAATAAAAGCTGACAGACTTAGATAGCATATTAAAAAGCAGAGACATTACTTTGCCAACAAAGGTCCATCTAATTAAAGCTATGGTTTTTCTAGTAGTCATGCATGTATGTGAGAGTTGGACCATAAAGAAGGCTGAGCACCGAAGAAATGATGCTTTTGAATTGTAGTGTTGGAGAAGACTCTTGAGAGTCCCTTGGACTGCAAGGAGATCAAACCAGTCAAGAATATTCATTGGAAGGACTGATGCTGAAGCTGAAGCTCCAATACTTTGGCCACCTGATGTGAAGAGCTGACTCATTAGAAAAAACCCTGATGCTGGGAAAAATTGAAGGCAGGAGGAGAAGGGGATGACAGAGGACGAGACGGTTGGATGGTATCACTGACTCAATGTGCATGAGTTTGAGCAAGCTCTGGGAGGTGGTGAAGGACAGGGAAGCCTGGTATGCTGCAGTCCATGGGGTTGCAAAGATTTGGACTTGACTGAGCGACTGAACAACAGCAACAAAATATTAGTATATCACAGCATACAGGTATATATTTTCCTGTTGAAGAACATTTAACATATTTCCAAATTTTGCTTTTGCAAAGGATGCTGCAAGAAACAGTCACATGTATCACTTGTACCATATTTGAACATTTCCCTATTGTAAATACCTAGAATTGGAATTATAGTATCTTACTTATGGACATTTTCAGTTTTTCAGTTTCATTATATCATACAAAATTGCTCTTTGCTCCCTGAGGTGGTTTGGGCACTGGAACACTAGCAGCTCATGAATTTATATTTTTCTTTACTCTAAGTTTGATTTGCTGTTTCTGTTTTGTTAAGGTTAAGAAAATAGTGCTGTCTGGCCATGGTGTCTTGAGAAAAGATACTTTTGTAGATGATTATTTCATTTAATGTTTATTGCTTAATTTCTTTTTCCTGACACAATTTGGTAATCTCTATCTTTCTAAGAAATTATATTTCAGATTTGTTGACAATCTTTAATGTCCCTCAGGTTTGCTTCGTTTTCCATTCTCAGTATTACTTAATTTCAGCTTTTTATCTTTTCTATGTCTTGTTTGAGATATATTGCTTTTGTTAATTTTTTTTTTGCTTTTTTCTTCTTTTTCTATATAGTGTCTTTGTCCTTTAAAAATTTTTTCCTATCTTTATGTTTCATATTTACTTTCTTATTCTAGAATGTTGAATTGAACACAGCTCATTTATTTTTAATCTCGTTTTGAAATATTGATATATGTATTTATGGCTATAAATTAAACTATGTTATCACTCCAGCCAAATCCAATGTATAATGCTGGTAGTGTTTTATTCTTAATATTTTGTGATTGCTATGGAATATATATATGTATGTGTCCTACCTGCCCCCTTCCCTTGGGGGGAAGCTGTTTTTACTTGATGACTTCTAGTTAAATTCTGTGATCAGAGAACATAGTTTATGTAATTGAATTCTTTTGACTTTTTAAAAATTAGTTTATTTTCTATTTTTTAACTTAACAATATTGTAT
Source organism: Giraffa tippelskirchi (assembly GCF_054371585.1). Taxonomy (NCBI): domain Eukaryota; kingdom Metazoa; phylum Chordata; class Mammalia; order Artiodactyla; family Giraffidae; genus Giraffa; species Giraffa tippelskirchi. The sequence continues at coordinate 72,832,682 of NC_137277.1, forward strand.
TTGTTTTGCCATACATTGACATGAATCCACCATGGGTGTACATGTTTTCCCCTTCCAGAACCCCCCTTCCACCTCCCTCCCCATCCCATCCCTCCAGGTCATCCAAGTGCACCAGCCGCAAGCACCCTGTATCATGCGTTGAACCTGGACTGGTGATTCATTTCACATATGATAATTTACATGCTTCCATGCCATTCTCCCATATCATCCCACCCTTGCCCTCTCCCATAGAGTCCATAATACTGTTATATTTATCTGTGTCTCTTTTGATGTCTCGCATACAGGGTTATCTTTACCAATTGACTAAATACCATATATATGTGTTAGTATACTGTACTGGTGTTTTTCTTTCTGGCTTACTTCACTCTGTATAATAGGCTCCAGTTTCATCCACCTCATTAGAACTGATTTGAATGTATTCTTTTTAATGGCTGAGTAATATTCCATTGTGTATATGTACCACAGCTTCCTTATCCATTTGTCTGCTGATGGACATCTAGGCTGCTTCCATGTCCTGGCTATTATAAACACTGCTGCGATGAACATTGGGGTACACGTGTCTCTTTCAATTCTGGTTTCCTTGGTGTGTATGCCCCGCAGTGGGATTGCTGGGTCATATGGCAGTTCTATTTCCAGATTTTTGAGGAATCTCCACACTGTTCTCCATAGTGGCTGTCCTAGTTTGCATTCCCACCAACAGTGTAAGAGGGTTCCCTTTTCTCCACACCCTCTCCAGCATTTATTGCTTGTAGTCTTTTGGATAGCAGCCATTCTGACGGGCGTGAATTGGTACTTCATTGTGGGTTTTATTTGCATTTCTCTGATAATGAGTGACGTTGATCATCTTTTCATGTGTTTGTTAGCCATCTGGATGTCTTCTTTGGAGAAGTGTCTGTTTAGTTCTTTGGCCCACTTTTGAATTGGGTCGTTTATTTTTCTGGAATTGAGCTACAGGAGTTGCTCATATATTTGTGAGATTAATTGTTTGTCTGTTGCTTCATTTGCTATTATTTTCTCCCATTCCGAGGGCTGTCTTTTCACCTTGCTTATAGTTTCCTTTGTTGTGCAAAAGCTTTTAAGTTTAATTAGGTCCCATTTGTTTATTTTTGCATTTATTTCCAATATTCTGGGAGGTGGATCATAGAGAATCCTGCTGTGGTTTATGTTGGAGAGTGTTTTGCCGATGTTTTCCTCTAGGATTTTTATAGTTTCTGGTCTTATGTTTGAATCTTTAACCTATTTTGACTTTATTTTTGTGTAAGGTGTTAGAAAGTGTTCTAGTTTCATTCTTTTACAAGTGGTTGACCAGTTTTCCCAGCACCACTTGTTAAAGAGATTGTCTTTTCTCCATTGTATATTCTTGCCTCCTTTGTCAAAGATAAGGTGTCCATAGGTGCGTAGATTTATCTCTGGGGGTCCTATTTTGTTCCATTGATCTATATTTCTGTCCTTGTGCCAGTACCATACTGTCTTGATGACTGTGGCTTTGTAATATAGCCTGAAGTGAGGCAGGTTGATTCCTCCAGTTCCATTCTTCTTTCTCAAGATTGCTTTGGCTATTCGAGGTTTTTTGTATTTCCATACAAATTGTGAAATTATTTGCTGTAGTTCTCTGAAGAATACCGTTGGAAGCTTGATAGGGATTGCACTGAATCTATAGATTGCTTTGGGGGGTATACTCATTTTCACTATATTGACTCTTCCAATACATGAACACGGTATATTTCTCCATCTATTTGTGTCCTCTTTGATTTCTTTCATCAGTGTTTTATAGTTTTCTATATATAGGTCTTTTGTTTCTTTAGGTAGATATAAAATAAGTATTTTATTCTTTTCGTTGCGATGGTGAATGGAATTGTTTCCTTAATTTCTCTTTCTGTTTTCTTGTTGTTAGTGTATAGGCATGCAAAGGATTTCTGTGTGTTAATTTTATATCCTTCAACTTTACTATATTCGTTGATTAGCTCTAGTAATTTTCTGGTGGAGTCTTTAGGGTTTTCCACGTAGAGGATCATGTCATCTGTAAACAGAGTTTTACGTCTTCTTTTCCAATCTGGATTCCTTTTATTTCTTTTTCTGCTCTGACTGCTATGGCCAAAACTTTGTTGAATAGTAGTGGTGAGAGTGGTCACCCTTGTCTTGTTCCTGATTTTAGGGGAAATGTTTTCAGTTTTTCACCATTTAGGATGATGTTTGCTGTGGCTTTGTCATATATAGCTTTTATTATTTTGAGGTATGTTCCTTCTATTCCTGCTTTTTGGAGGGTTTTTATCATAAATGGATGTTGAATTTTGTCAAAGGCTTTCTCTGCATCTATTGAAATAATCATGTGGTTTTTATTTTTCAATTTGTTTATGTGGTGTATTACATTGATTGATTTGTGGATATTGAAGAATCCTTGCATCCCTGGGATAAAGCCCACTTGGTCATGATGTATGATCTTTTTAATATGTTCTTGGACTCTGTTTGCTAGGATTTTGTTAAGGATTTTTGCATCTATGTTCTTCAGTGATACTGGCCTGTAGTTTTCTTTTTTTGTAGCGTCTTTGTCAGGTTTTTGTATTAAGGGGATGGTGGCCTCCTAGAATGAGTTTGGAAGTTTACCTTCCTCTGCAATTTTCTGGAAGTGTTTGAGTAGGAAAAGTGTTAGCTCTTCTCTAAATTTTTGGTAGAATTCAGCTGTGGAAACATCTGGTCCTGGACTTTTGTTTACTGGAAGATTTCTGATTACAGTTTCAATTTCTGTGCTTGTGATGGGTCTGTTGAGATTTTCTATTTCTTCCTGATTCAGTTTTGGGAAGTCGTGCTTTTCTAAGAATTTATCCATTTCTTCCAAGTTGTCCAATATTTTTGCATATAGTTGCTGATAATAGTCTCTTATGATCCTTTGTATTTCTGTGTTGTCTGTTGTGATCTCTCCATTTTCATTTCTAATTTTGTTGATTTGATTCTTCCCCCTTTGTTTCTTGATGAGTCTGTCTAATGGCTTGTCAATTTTATTTATCTTCTCAAAGAACCAGCTTTTGGCTTTGCTGATTTTTGCTATGGCCTCTTTTGTTTCTTTTGCATTTATTTCTGCCCTAATTTTTAAGATTTCTTTCCTTCTACTGACCCTTGGGTTCTTCATTTCTTCCTTTTCTAGTTGCTTTAGGTGTAGAGTTAGGTTGTTTATTTGACTTTTTTCTTGTTTCTTGAGGTAAGCCTGAATTGCTATGAACCTTCCCCTTAGCACTGCTTTTACAGTGTCCCATAGGTTTGGGGTTGTTGTGTTTTCATTTTCATTTGTTTCTATGGGTGTTCATTGGAAGGACTGATGTTGAAGCTGAAGCTCCAATACTTTGGCCACATGATGCGGAGAGCTCACTCACTGGAAAAGACCTTGATGCTGGAGAAGACTGAGGGCAGGAGGAGAAAGGGACGACAGAGGATGAGATGGCTGGATTGCATCACCAACTCGATGGATGTGGGTTTGGGTGGACTCAGGGAGTTGGTGATGGACAGGGAAGCCTGGCGTGCTGTGGTTCAAGGGGTCTCAAAGAGTTGGACATGACTGAGCGACTGAACTGAACGGATGCATATTTTGATTTCTTTTTGATTTTGTCTGTGATTTGTTGGTTATTCAGAAGCGTGTTATTTAGCCACAATATGTTGGAATTTTTAATATTTTTTTTTCTTCCTGTAGTTGGCATCTAATCTTACTGCGCTGTGGTCAAAAGAGATGCTTGGAATGATTTCAGTTTTTTTGAATTTACCAAGGCTAGATTTATGGCCCAGGATGTGATCTATCCTGGAGAAGCTTCCGTGTGCACTTGAGAAAAAGGTGAAATTCATTGTTTTGGGGTGAAATGTCCTATAGATATCAACTATGTTTAGCTGGTCCATTGTGTCATTTAAAGGTTGTGTTTCCTTTTTAATTTTCTGTTTAGTTGATCTATCCATAGGTGTGAGTGGGGTATGAAAATCTCCTACTATTAGTGTGTTATTGTTAATTTCCCCTTTCATACTTGTTAACATTTGCCTTACATATTGTGATGCTCCTATGTTGGGTGCATATATATTTATAATTGTTGTATCTTCTTTTTGGATTGATCCATTGACCATTATGTAGTGTCATCTTTGTCTCTTTTCACAGCCTTTATTTCAAAGTCTATTTTATCTGATATGAGTATTGCTATTCCTGCTTTCCTTTGGTCTCCATTTGCATGAAATATCTTTTTCCAGCCCTTCACTTTCAGTCTGTATGTGTCCCTTGTTTTGAGGTGGGTCTCTTATAGACAGCATATATAGGGGTCTTGTTTTTGTATCCATTCAGCCAGTCTTTGTCTTTTGGTTGGGGGATTCAACCTGTTTACATTTAAGGTAATTATTGATAAGTATGATCCCATTGCCATTTACTTTGTTGTTTTGGGTTCGAGTTTATACACCTTTTCTGTGTTTCCTGTCTAGAGAAGATCCTTTAGCATTTGTTGAAGAGCTGGTTTGGTGGTGCTGAATTCTCTCAGCTTTTGCTTGTCTGTAAAGCTTTTGGTTTCTCTTTCAAATTTGAATGAGATCCTTGCTGGGTACAGTAATCAGGGTTGTAGGTTTTTCTCTCTCATCACTGTAAGTATGTCCTGCCATTCCCTTCTGGCCCAAAGAGTTTCTATTGAAAAATCAGCTGTTATCCTTATGGGAATCCCCTTGTGTGTTATTTGTTGTTTTTCCCTTGCTGCTTTTAATATTTGTTCTTTGTGTTTGATCTTTGTTAATTTGATTAACATGTGTCTTGGTGTGTTTTGCCTTGGGTTTATCCTGTTTGGGACTCTCTGGGTTTCTTGGACTTGGGTGACTATTTCTTTCCCCATTTTAAGGAAGTTTTCAACTGTTATCTCCTTAAGTATGTTCTCATGGCCTTTCTTTTTTGTCTTCTTCTGGGACTCTAATGATTCGAAAATGGGGGGGTTGACATTGTTCTAGAGGTCTCTAGGGTTATCCTCATTTCTTTTAATTCTTTTTTCTTTTTTCCTCTCTGTTTCATTTATTTCCACCATTCTATCTTCTACCTCACTTATCCTATCTTCTGTCTCTGATATTCTACTTTGGTTCCCTCCAGAATGTTTTTGTTCTCATTTATTGCATTATTCATTATTGATTGACTCTTTTTTATTTATCCTAGGTCCTTGTTAAACATTTCTTGCATCTTCTCAATCCTTGTATCCAGGCTATTCATCCCTAACTCCATTTTGTTTTCCAGATTTTGGATCATTTTTACTATCATTATTCTGAATTCTTTTTCAGGTAGACTCCTTTTCTCTTCCTCTTTTGTTTGGTTTGGTGGGCACTTATCATCTTCCTTTACCTGCTTAGTATTTCCCTGCCTTTCCATCTTGTTTAGATTGCTGTGTTTGGGGTGGCCTTTCTGTATTCTGGCAGTTTGTGGTTCCTCTTTATTGTGGAGGTTCCTCCCAGTGGGTGAGGTTGGACGAGTGTGTTGTCAAGGTTTCCTGGTTAGGGAAGCTTGCATTGGTGTTCTGGTGGGTGGAGCTTGATTTCTTCTCTCTGGAGTGCAATGAAGTGTCCAGTAGTGAGTTTTGAGATGTCTATGGGTTTGGTGTGACTTTGGGCAGCCTGTATATTAAAGTTCAGGGCTATGTTCCTGCGTTGCTGGTATGACTGCTCTGGAACTTGTTAACTCCTGGGCTGAGCTTGGTTTCAGTGTAGGTATGGAGGCTTTTGGATGAGCTCTTATCAATTAATGTTCCCTGGAGTCAGGAGTTCTCTGGTGTTCTCAGGTTTTGGACTTAAGCCTCCTGCCTCTGGTTTTCAGTCTTATTCTTACAGTAGCCTCAAGACTTCTCCATCCACACAGTACTGATGATAAAACATCTAGGTTAATGGAGGAAAGATTCTCCACAATGAGGGACACTCAGAAAGTTTCGCTTAGTTACATGGAGAAGAGAAGAGGGAGGAGAGAGATAGAGGTGACCAGGAGGTGAAGAGGGGAAATCAAAAGAGGAGAGCGCAATCTAGCCAGTAATCAAATTCCTACCTGCTCTCCACAGCCTGGAACACCCAGAGAGGTTCACGGAGTTACATAGAGAAGAGAAGAGGGAGGAAGGAGATAGAAGTGACCAGAAGGAGAAGAGGAGGGGTCAAAGGGAGAGTGACAGATCAAACCAGTAATCAGTTCCCTAAGTATTCTCCACAGCCTGGAATACCCAAAGAGATTCATAGAGTTGGGTAGAGAATAGAAGGGGGAGGAAGGAGATAAAGGTGACCCAGGGGAGAAAAGGGGGAGAGTGCAGTCAAGCCAGTAATCACACTCCTAAGAAAAAATGGGTACTGAAGATTGGATTCTTAAAGGTGCAAAATTGGTAACAAATACCAAAAGGCAAAGATTAAAAATCTAGAGTAGCAGTTCAGTTCAATTCAGTGCGGTTGCTTAGTCGTGTTTGACTCTTTGCGACTCCATAATTTGCAGCATGCCAGGCCTCCCTGTCCAACACCAACTCCTGGAGCCCACCCAAACTCATGTCCATTGAGTTGGTGATGCCATCCAACCATCTCATCCTCTGTCATTCCCTTCTCCTCTTGCCCTCACTCTTACCCAGCATCAGGGTGTTTTCAAATCAATCAGCTCTTCGCATCAGGTGGCCAAAGTTTTGGCGTTTCAGCTTCAACATCAGACCTTCTAATGAACACCCTGGACTGATCTCCTTTAGGATGGACTTGTTGGATCTCCTTGCAGTCCAAGGGGCTCTCAAGAGTCTTCTCCAACACCATAGTTCAAAAACATCAATTGTTCTGTGCTCAGCTCTCTTTATAGTCCAACTCTCACATCCATACATGACTACTGGAAAAACCATAGCCTTGACTAGATGGACCTTTGTCGGCAAAGTAGTGTCTCTGCTTTATAATATGCTGTCTAGGTTGGTCATAACTTTCCTTCCAAGGAGTAAGTGTCTTTTATTTCATGGCTGCAATTACCATCTTCAGTGATTTTGAAGCCCCTCAAAATAAAGTGTCTCACTGTTTCCACTATTTGCCCATCTATTTGCTATGAAGTGATGGGACCAGATACCATGATTTTAGTTTTCTGAATGTTGAGTTTTAAGCCAACTTTTTCATTCTCCTCTTTTACTTTCATTAAGAGGCTCTTTAGTTCCTCTTCACTTTCTTCCAAAAGGATGGTGTCATCTGCACATCTGAGGTTATTGATATTTCTCCCAGCAATCTTGACTCCAGCTTGTGCTTCCTCCAGCCCAGCGTTTCTCATGTTGTACTCTGCATATAATTAAATAAGCAGGGTGACAATATACAGCCCTGACGTAATCGTTTTCCTATTTGGAACCCATCTGTTGTTCCATGTCCAGTTCTAACTGTTGCTTCCTGACCTGCATACAGGTTTTTAAGAGGCAGGTCAGGAGGTCTGGTATTCCTATCTCTTTCAGAATTTTCCACAGTTTATTGTGATCCACACAGTCACAAGCTTCGGCATAGTCAATAAAGCAGAAAAAGATATATTTCTGGAAATACTCTATTAGAAAAACAAAACAAAATCACAAAAATTATAAAAAAAATATATATGAAGTTTGCTTTAAAAATAGGGTCTTTTTTGGTAGGTTGTAAAAATGAAAGTTAAAGGAGTAATAGAGGACTTAAAAATTAAAAAATTTAAAGAATTATAATATCCAGGAATTTATAAGTATACCCAGAAATTTTTCTGGAGCTGTTGCTGGCAGTGTGGGGTCAGTTCAGTTTCAGATAGTTTTTGTTCCAGCTTATGCTTCTCAAGATCTATAGGCCCCTTCCAGTGTAGTTGGTGCTAACTACAGGGTTTTAATCTGTTGCACCTGTCACTTCCAAAGCAGTTCCCTCTGTTTATTTTGGCTTCTTCTGTTTGCAGATCTCTTCAGTGTCTAATTTCTGCCCTGAAACAAGGGGGGAGAAGGTGATCACTTACTTAGGCTCACTTGTTCAGTCGTGCTGTGGGGAGGGAGGAATACTGCCAACAAATATCACTGATGTGTGTGGGGAGTGCTTGCACTGTCTCGGCCACACTGGCTTTGCCCCCGCTCATGGCATGTGTCCTTTCCCAGTCTACACTTCTCAGGCTCCAGGTTGCTCTGCAGGGAAACTGTCTAAAGCAGAGCCTAGGTGTTGTGCACTTCCCAGGACTAAGCCGCTCAGGATCAGGTTCTTAGGCACTCCACAAAGGCGCAGACTCGGTTGGGCCTGCATTTTGTGCCCTTCCCAAGTCCGAGCAGCTCAGGTGACCAGGTGTTTGGTGAGCACACTCTCCCCAGTTGTGTGGTGTGTCTTATCGCCTCCCTCATCCCAGCCACTCGGTTTCCTGGGTGTGCAGTGGGAGCGCCGTCTCTGGTGTGCCATGTGTCTCTTCTGGGAAGCTGATTTCTGGCTGTGACCCTCCTGGCGGATATCAGCCGTCCAGGATCCTAGGAAAACTTGGTTAGCAACTGGGAGCTTTGTCGCAGTTTGTTAGTGCATGCTGTCTCTGGGGCCGAGTTTGCCCCTTTCCGGCTCTAGCTGCTGCCCGACTGTCTCCCTGTCTCTGCTGGTGGAGGGGCCGGTTTGCAGCTGGCTAGCTCTCCTCCAGTATTCGCTCAGTCCTTTGTTCTGTGAGCGGGCCAGCTTTGCCTTAGGTTAGAGCTTTTCGCGGGAAAGTTCTCTCTCTCTCTGTTTTTTTTCCTCTCTCTGGCTATCCCACTGTTTGGGTTGCTATCTCATGTTAGCTCCCTCAGATTGCCCTCAGGGCGTTCAGGCTCGGTTCTTACCCTAAGCAATACAGCCCGCACCTCCCTGTTCAGCCTCAGCTTGCTGGTGGTGGATGCGAGTGTCTGGGCTACTTCTCTGCTGGGAGTTACCATTAGGCACGTAATCTGTGGGGTTTATTTATTTATTTATTTATTTATTTATTTATTTTTCATCCTGGTTATGTTGCCCTCTGAGATTCCCAAACTCTCCACAGACCCGCTGGTGAGAGGGTTTTCTGGTGTTTGGAAACTTCTCTTTTATAACTCCTTCCCCGGAACAGGTCTCCATCCCTAACTCTTTTGTCTCTCTTTTTATCTTTTATATTTTGTTTTGCCTCCTTTCGATGACAATGGGCTGCCTTTCTGGGTGCCTGGTGTACTCTGCCAGCGTTCAAAAGTTGTTTTGTGGAATTTGCTTAGAGTTCAAATGTTCTTTTGATGAATTTGTGGGGGAGAAAGGGGTCTCCCCGTCCTATTCCTCTGCCATCTTAGGACCGCCTCCTCTCAAGTTATTTAATATTCAGAAATTCTTGCTAAGCATTAACCATGTGCCAGGCACTGTGCTAGTCAATTCTCTGTGAATAATTCCTTGAGTCCCAGGTACTTCTTATTCTGCCATGTGCACATCTCTATTATCAAATTGAATTGTCAAGATCTGCATATTTATATGCCTCTTTTACTGAGCCTTGTGCTTCCAGAGGGAAAGAAATTTATCTTATTCATTTAGGTGTCATTAGCTCTTGACACAGTCATAGATAATCATTACATGTTGAACAAATGAATGAAATGGTTACTTTGAGCAAAATGTTAATAACATTTCTTAGGGAGATTTGGAAAAACATAATTTTCCTTGAGATTAGTAGAACACAAATACTGTTTCCTGAAATTCTAAACCTACTGGGCTAGAAAATGAGTGTTTTAAGATGAGTGAATCACCTCAGAATTCTAGTTAATTGGTGTGAATAATTTCTGACAGAAGGTTGAATATCAAATAGCTATCTTCTTTGCCTCTCTTTTGTATTTATCATATGTATTTTGAAAGAAATTAGCAATAAACCAAAGAGATGTTTACTCACAGATATCATTGCTTTTCATTTGGTGTGGATAATGAACACTACGAAAGCAGGCAGGGTTTACAGGGAGTAATTGATGTTGATGTTTTGTGCAATCATGTGGATATTATTTTTAAAAAGAGGCACTAAACTATCATTTCATGCCCAATAGTTACAAGCAAGGGCCATGCAGATCAGTGATTCTTTAATGAAATGCTGTGGAGCACACAGTCATTATCTTGTTCTTACAAATAAGAAACAAGAATGAACTATTGAATTCATGAGCAAGGAGGGCAGTTTGGATTGTATAACCCCAACTCTTTTTTTCTTTTTTTTTTCAATAAATGAGGGAATCAAGAGTTAAAGATGTTAGAGTATCAAGTTGAGGTGACAAAGTAGAGATAGGACAGAAATTAGATATCCTAACTAAAAATTTCTTCCAACCGTTTTAAGTTTTGACAGAAGCTCATACTCTGTGCACCATGTGAGCCTGAGATTGCTATCATATTCCTTTTAAACAGGCACATTAATCGGTCATTAATTATCTGCATGTATTTATTGCTTAAATGGTTAATATTTATGTGTCAAGTAGCTCATGAAAAGGAAATTGAAAGTGGAAGTCACTCAATCGTGTCCAACTCTTTGCAACTCCACTGACTATACAGTCCATGGAATTCTCCAGGCCAGAATATTGGAGTGAGCAGCCATTCCCTTCTCCAGGGGATCTTCCTTTCCCAACCCAGGGATTGAACCCAGGTCTCCCTCATTGCAGGAGAATTCTTTACCAGCTGAGCCAAAGGGAGGCCCATACAAATAGCTCATAATTGGTATTAATTTTATATCATGAACCAAGAGTTCACAAGTATTATTTTCCATATGTTAGCTCTTGAAAAAATAAAATCAGTATGTCAGTTTTTCCTTCATCTCTTCACAGATAATTGTGATTTACTGTGCCTAGTAGTGTAGTTACCCACTTCAGGGCCCATGGAAGGTCAAGCCCAGAATCCAGTTTTTATATTTCCATTGAATTTCCCTTTTGTCCTCGGAAAGTTGTTAGTAGGAGTTTGTAACAGATGGCCAGGTTCTTAGGAGCTCTGGGTTAGAACTTGCCAGGAAGATAATGTGATATGAAGGCTGCCTGATGGTCTGGGAGTGGACAAAGAAGGGGAGGGGGAAAGAAAGGGAAGGCAGCAGTCGAACAGAGGAACCAAGGGAAAAAAGGCAAGTAAGGAAAGAACCAAGAATGTAAGGCAGGAAAATTAGGCCTGGAAAGGTTTTTTGAACTCCCACCTATTAGATTAAGGTACTGTGCTAGAAAATTTCACCTAGTTAATCCTCACAACTTCAGAACACATTCCATTTGTAGGTGACGAAATGTATCCCAAACACCTGGTTAGTAAGTATCAGGACTAGAATTCAAACCCAGATCTAGTATCTTCTCCTGCTGCAGGAGGAAAAACTCATTAAATGATTCTCAGGATGCAAGTACATGGCTGGTAAGGACTCCCTTGAAAATTCAGTCCTCACTAGGTTGGTTCAAATGGCCTGGGAGTGCCTGCTCTTGTGAACTTCAGTGGATCCCTTAGCTCAGGCCCTTAAAAAAATGAGGCCAGCTGATAAGCCCTGAATGTCTGATTACTGGATGTTATCTGAAGGAAGGGAGGAAATTCTTCTCTAAGCAGGGCCAGAAGAGAGAGAAAACTGAAATAATAGGAATTACAATAATGCAGGACCTATTAGAAATGAAGGAGTGATGATTTTCCCTCTTTGGCTGCAGAAATCACACCTGTCAATGGAGTAGAAATCAGTCCCCACATGCAGAAGAAGGTATGTGTGTGTGTGTGTGCGGCTGCGATAGGGTAGTGGTTCCATTCATAAAACTGGGCTGGAACTTGGAGCCCTATATAATTAAGAGCCAGACATCCTGGAATGCCAATTGATTGGGCCTTAGGAAGCATCACTACGAACAAAGCTAGTGGAGGTGATGGAATTTCAGTTGAGCTATTTCAAATCCTAAAAGATGATGTTGTGAAAGTGCTGCACTCAATATGCCAGCAAATTTGGAAAACTCAGCAGTGGCCACAGGACTGGAAAAGGCCAATTTTCATTCTAATCCCAAAGAAAGGCAATGCCTAAGAATGTTCAAACTACCGCACAATGGCACTCATCTCAAACGCTAGTAAAATAATGCTCAAAATTCTCCAAGCCAGGCTTCAACAGTACGTGAACTGTGAACTTCCAGATGTTCAAGCTGGTTTTAGAAAAGGCAGAGGAACCAGAGATCAAGTTGCCGACATCCGCTGGAACATAGAAAAAGCAAGAGAGTTCCAGATGCTTTATTGACTATGCCAAAGCCTTTGACTGTGTGGATCACAAAAAATTGCAGAAAATTCTTCAAGATATGGGAATACCAGACCACCTTATCTGCCTCCTGAGAAATCTGTATGCAGGCCAAGAAGCAACAGTTAGAACCAGACATGGAATGACAGACTTGTTCCAAATCGGGAAAGGAGTACGTCAAGGTTGTATATTGTCACCCTGCTTATTTAACTTATATGCAGAGTGCATCATGCAAAATGCCAGGCTGGACGAAGGGTAAGCTGGAATCAAGATTACCAGGAGAAATATCAATAACCTCATATATGCAGAGGACACCATCCTTATGGCAGAAAGCAAAGAACTAAAGAACCTCTTGATGAATGTGAAAAGAAGAGTTTAAAAGCTGGTTTTAAACTCAACATTCAGAAAACTAAGATCATGGCATTAGGTCCCATTGCTTCATGGCAAGCAGATGGGGAAACAATAGAAACAGTAACAGACTTTATTTTGTTGGGCTCCAAAATCACTGCAGAGTGTGACCACAGCCATGAAATTAAAACACTCTTGCTCCTTGGAAGGAAAGCTATCACCAACTTAGACAGCGTATTAAAAAGCAGAAACATTATTTTTCCAACAAAGGTCCGTCTAGTCAAATCTATGGTTTTTCTAGTAGTCATGTATGGATGTGAAAGTTTAATATAAAGAAAGCTGAGCACCAAAGAATTGATGCTTTTGAACTGTGGTGTTGGAGAAGACTCTTGAGAGTCCCTTGGACTGCAAGGAGATCCAACCAGTCCATCCTAAAGCATATCAGTCCTGAATATTCATTGGAAGGACTGATGCTGAAGCTGAAACTCCAATACTTTGGCCACCTGATGCAAAGAACTAACTCATTTGAAATGACCCTGATGCTGGAAAGGATTGCGGGCAGGAGGAGAAGGGGACGACAGAGGATGAGATGGTTGGATGGCATCACCGACTCAATGCCATGAGTTTTAGCAAGCTCTGGGAGTTGGTGATGGACAGGGAAGCCTGGTGTGCTGTAGTCCATGGGGTCGCAAAGAGCAACTATACTGAACTGAACTGATAATTAAGGTTGTAATTGCACCTTTTCTCTTTATTGTCCCCAAATATAGTATAACTTGGGAATAAGTTTACTAGCAGGTAAAATTGCATTGCACACATCCAGATGTACAACATCTGCATTAAAATATTTTAAAAATCACAATTTGAAGTTGTTTTAGAAGAATAATGTATATATTATTTTCATAAGAATTGGACAGTTTGATTACATATAAAGAACTAGAAATGGAATCTTATAAAGAAGAAAGTAATAAATCAGCCAAATTTTTTGTGACAGAACCTATGCGACTTTAAATATTTGCTGAATAGTATTTAAGGTATCTGTTTGTGTGTATGAAAGTGAAAGTGTTAGTCACTCAGTTGTGTCTGACTCTTTGTGACCCTATGGACTATAGCCTACCTGGCTCTGCTGTTCATGGGATTCTCCAGGCAAGAATACTGGAGTGGGAATACATAAATAGAAATATAGGTAGATAGAAATAATTTTGGAGCAGATGTGATATTACTTTATATGCAATTTTAAATTAAAATATAACTCCTAACATGCATTTAATAAAAACCTGAAGCTGAAGTAATTGTTTAACTTTACACTAAATATTTGTTTTTAATCACAGAACTATATGAGGGCTTGGACTTAATCTCTCTAGAACAAAAAAAATTCTAAAAAATTTAAGAGGTTGAGTCATTGCATTTTTCACCAGTGTTTTTTCACCATTATAATAGTTACAGATTTGCAGCTATGAATAGAGACATCAGCATACTTAGATTTTCTTCCTTCTCTTCATTCCTTTTACCTGGTTCCTTCAGATATTCCTGAGTTAATTTTGCTTTTGTCCTATTTCTCTTAAAAACTTTACATTTCTGCTATCTAGTTATATTTTATGTGTTTTTTTCAAGTCACTCTTAGTACACAATAGGAACAAGGCAGAATATAAATAACTCACAAATAAAGTTTTGCAAAATGTTTATAATCCTGAATCATGATTTACTAGTAATTTTTCTGTGTTCAATAGTATGTGTAAAGATTGCATCTAAATTATATGTTAGTTACTAAAGAGACAGGTTAGAACAATGCAAAGTGTCTCTTTTTAAATCAATATTCACCTATTCACTAATAAGTCTCTTCTAAATTGTTGTGTCTTCAATATAGCGTTTACATGAAGTAAGACAAAATTGCTTTGCTTTGGTGTTGAAATTTTGTGTTCTGGTATAGGAAGGCCATGAAGAGAGTGACTCCTGGCTTACTGTTTTTTAAATTGTAGATTGTTAAGTAAGACATGCCAGAATCAGGTCCTAAAAGTGAGTTATTTTTCATATATCAAAGTCTAGGTTGAAACACTGGCTTGCTTGTTAAGATTAATTAAGTAGAGGTATACTTTCACATTGGCTCATTAACAGAAGAAAAATTGGCCCACTCTAATCACTCATAGAATGTTAGTAGAAAAGTTAATGATGAATGTAAGCAAACTTCATGTAAATACAACCCTTTCACTGTTTAGGAAAAAAAAGAAAACATTTTTGTTTCCCCTCCACAGTAGAGATAATTACCCAGTGTGCGATTCTCCTGCAGCTGTTTTATTTTCTTCTTATGATCTTTCTTTCCTAGTGTTAAGAAATCACAAAATTAACCATTTCTGATCTTGTACAGTTGAGCAGTGTTGAATATTAATACTGAAATTAGACACAGTGACTCTGTCATAAGTAGCCTTGAACTTGAACCAGTTTCTTAGTCCTTTGAGCCTCAGTTTCAGCTGAAAAAATGATGAGGGTGAACCAGTAGTCTTTTAAACGCATTCTTTTTGTAAAATTTTTCTTCTTAAATGAGCTATGTTGAAAATATGAGTGCCTTTTGGGTGTTCCTTGTGTCAAGTTGCATTACGACAACTTCAAAACATTCTTGAAACAAAAATATACTGACTTGATGTTTAAACAATTTAAACTTTAAGTGGTTTTGTGGAATAAAACTATTGTAATTGAGTGTTCAGTCTCAGCCCTGAGGGTCATCACTGATCATATTTCTGTGATCAGCACCACATTGCATCTTTGAAGCCCTTTAGAACTTCAGTCTATTGGACTGATGGCTAATATTTTTCAGTTTCCACTATGGTTGCCATCTTTGAATATTTGGAGAAGGTAAAAGACTAACTGTGGTAAATGAGGCAATCTGATCATCTCATAACACAGTAACTATCTGCCTGCCCATTCTGTGGTGAGTACAAATCCTGGGAATTTCAGCCAGAGTACACAACCAATGAACCCAAGTGTCTTTGACTAACTTTTAGTAGAATGTGTTCTGTTGTTGCTAACTTTGTTAGCAGTGATAAAGCATGTGTCAAGTTTTGATTATGATTACTAATTGAGTACCATATATTTTGTAGTTTATGAAATTTCTTTATAGATCTGTCAGTAGGTTAAATATAAGTTTTATGGTGTTGAGTTTTCATAATATTCTGTGTCTTCATAAGTATTTCAGTGAGAATATTGTGTTACAGTCTTCTAATTAGATATTTGCTATGGAGAAATTCATATTAGACTTTTAAAGTTAGATATTATCTTAATTAGCTTGTGGATGAAGCACAAGCTGCAACCAAGATTGCCGGGAGAAATATCAATAACCTCAGATATGCAGATGACACCACCCTTATGGCAGAAAGTGAAGAAGAACTAAAGAGCATCTTGATGAAAGTGAAAGAGGAGAGTGGAAAAGTTGGCTTAAAACTCAACATTCAGAAAATTAAGATCATGACATCCAGTCCCATCACTTCATAGCAAATAGGTGGGGAAACAATGGAAACAGTGACAGACTTTAATTTTTTGGGCTCCAAAATCACTGCAGAGGGTGACTGCAGCCATGAAATTAAAAGATGCTTGCTCCTTGGAAGAAAAACTATCACCAACTTAGACAATATATTAAAAAGCAAAAACATTACTTTGCCAACAAAGGTCCATCTGGTCAAAGCTATGGTTTTTCCAGTAGCCATGTATGGATGTGAGAGTTTGACTATAAAGGTAAGCGCCGAAGAACTGATGCTTTTGAACTGTGATGTTGGAGAAGACTCTTGAGAGTCCCTTGGACTGCAAGGAGATCCAACCAGTCAATTCTAAAGGAAATCAGTCGTGAATATTCATTGGAAGGATTGATGTTGAAGCTGAAACTCTAATACTATGGCCACCTGATGCAAAGAACTAACTCATTTGAAATGACCCTGATGCTGGAAAGGATTGTGGGCAGGAGGAGAAGGGAACGACAGAGGATGAGATGGTTGGATGGCATCACTGACCCAATGGACATGAGTTTGAGTAAGCCTCCAGAGATGGTGATAGACAGGGAAGACTCACCTGCTGCAGTCCATAGGGTTGCAAAGCGTTTGACACAACTGAGTGGCTGAACTGAACTGAACTGATCTTAATTAGAAAATTGTTCTACGAGTTTTACTTTCTATCACTAGGTAGAAAATGTCAGACTTGGTCATCTTTAGAATGCTTTAACTCCAAAGTACTATATTTCTTTAACTTAGGCTCAGAGAATTTCTAACTTAGGGGTAATGCCACTCATTACCACTCAATGCCACTGAGTCTACCCAAACTGCTGGATATACATGGTACATGCTAGCAACTACTTTAAGATTACTTTAGAGATGTTGGGTAGGTTGATACAAACAATTAGATATAAGCATTTAAAATGATTGAAAGTTACATGTGGTTAAGTCATCATTAGAAAAATAGACTTTAAAAGTTTCATTCATCATCTGAGTTTAGCAGCCATAGTTACTGTGTCTAGCTTGGAATTTGAATCCTGTAATTCACCGCTTATCATTAAACTGAGCCCAACAGGAGTCATGTGTGTGTTTCTTCACTGAAAAACTGTGACAGCTTCTTCTGAGAATCTCAGTACAAAGTGATTTCAAAATAATGTTTAGTCTGGAAACTGTTGTTACTTCCTGAGTAGTGAGTGATGAAACTTGGATATGTTGTTTACTGCTGCTGCATTGCTTATGAAGAGCACTGTAAAGAAAAGAGGGATTAATGACAATGATGAAATCTGCATCTCATTTTAAGGATTACTTTTTCAAACCCAATCTTTGTTCCAGAAGCTTAATTTTTCCCCCAGATTCTCACTTTTTCTTGATGGAACAGTGGCATGTGGCTAAGTCAAAGAGCATAAGCCGCTTGAGTTCACTGTAAAACTCTACCTATTAAATTTTTTGAAAGTTATTAAAAAACCCTGGGACTCACTTTTTCCCTTTGTGAAGCTTTGTAATATGTGTCATATTTTTGGAAGATGGCATAGAATTTATGAGGAAGGGTTCTTAGATTAGGCCCACTGATTTTGAATTTTGGCTCCAACTCTTAAGAACTATTTTAAAAAGTGGCTTCCCTGATAGCTCAATTGGTGAAGAATCTACCTGCACTGCAGGAGACCCCAGTTTGATTCCTGGGTCAGGAAGATCCCCTGGGGAAGGGATAAGCTACCCACTCAAGTATTCTTGGTCTTCCCTTATGGTTCAGCTGGTAAAGAATCCGCCTACATTGTGGGAGACCTGAGTTCAACTCCTGAGTTGGGAAGGACTCCTGGAGAGGGGAAAGGCTACCCACTACAGTATTCTGGCCTGGAGAATTCCATGAACTGTATAGTCCACGTGGTCGCAAAGAGTCGGACACGACTGAGCAACTTTGACTTTCACTTAAGAACTATGTGATTTTGCTTGGTCTGCTTAGTCTAAGACTCAATTATTTCAGTGGTAAAAATGGGGTTAATAGTACTAATGGGCTTGTTCTGATCATTAGATCAGATAATCCGTGTAGCACATTTAGCACAGTACCTGGCACAAATACATACGTATTAACCATTGGATGTTATTGTTAACTCTTACTAAATGCAATGCAGACACATATAGAAAGCACTCAAACTGTTATTATTGAGCATGTAGAAGACTCAGTAGGTGTGTTACTAAGCAGTAATTATAGTTAGTCTCTTCTCTGTGTATCTATTATCTAATGACTTAAGAGGAGATATTGTTGGTAGGACATCTATTCAGGTGTTAAATTATGGTGGAAATCGCTCATCTTTAGCCTGTTCTGCTTTTCCACATCACTGGATTCTACATGATATTTCTCAAATTAAATTGTCCTTTTTATTTCTAACTGCACACCAGGTTGCTGTCTAAAGCCAGTATTTCTTAGCTAAGGAATATCCAATTAGTTCTTATTCTGATGAAGGAAGATGTTTAATAATATTCTGCAGTGGGCCTTTTGTCTGGGATATTTAACAGGTTCTGTTTTTTTCTAATTGCAAAGGCTATATGATAGTCATTTCATTATTAGTATAGATCTGTGAGCAGCTATAATATAGTATATAAGGCATTTTTATGCTTTTTCTAGAAAATGAATGTAGTTTAAGGGAAAACTTTTCCATGAGGTGATGGGTGATTTCAGTTATTTAAAGCAAATATTTTTCCATGGAATATATACAGCAGTAACTAGTGATATAGGTAACTAACACATACTATTGCCTGTATATTTCATAGCCTAATAGATTTTTTAAAAGGAAAGTGGTACAATCTGTTTTGGAAGGAATGTTTGTCAGAATAATTCCTCTTGTTGTCATATTAATGCAGTAATTTAAATGTTTTTTGGCTAAGGAAAGATGGTTAAATTTTTCACAGTGTGCATGTATGTATATATAACGTTATAAAAATGAGAATTTTGACTTTTAAAATTTCAGTGTCATTATCCACTTTTTCGATTCTCAGTCTTAATCACAGAATGTTGTATGTACTGTCATTGTAATATATCATAGCACTGAAACTGATAGATATAGTTTAAAATACTATTGTTTTAAAGGTACCTTATCTATGCATATACACAGAAACACATGCAAAGGAACTTGCATATTTATATATGTAATATTTTCTATAACTCAAACTTTTTTTTGGTGGGGAGGAAATCTGTAACAGGAGATTTGAGAGGGATAAACCTAGAAAGAATTCAGGTGAAGTCAGGACTGTGAATCCACAGTCTTATACTTAATGAGTGTCCCCCCCACCCCCAGTCCCCATCTCTGCCCTCCAACTCATCCTTTTTTTCTTTTTGAAAGAATTTTATAGGTTTAAGAGATTCAGGCAGGCAGAAGAGCACTTTTTCCTTTTTATAGGATCCCCCAACCCTTGATTCCGTCCCTAAGTAAGCTAGGTGGGACCGTGTTGAGGATTCTTTATACCTAAGTCCTAGAATCAAAGTAATCTCTGTTATGTTTATCCTAAATCCAAACACTTTGTTGTCTCTCTCATTTATCCTTATATGGTGAGAAAAGCCTAAGCTCACCAGGATGTTATGACCAGGTAGAAGAAGTAGAGCTGTTGGTTCATCTCTGAGACTTGGAGCAGAATTGGCTTAGGTGCCTCTCTAGAGAGCTTTTCAGGGTGGTTTAGCTCCTGAAGGGCAGTTATTTATTCTGCAGGCACTGAAACAGATCCTCAGAGGCTCCAAAAGGGAGCTGGGAGTAGAACACTCAGTCAGATCTTCAACTTCTATACTTGTGACTCTGGATATCACCACCTCTAGTACTGAGATCCTTCAAATTGTATTTGCCGTTCACATTGACTTCCTGCAGGGAGGACCAAGGAAGGAAAGGGGCAAAGGAAGGTTCCTAAGATCCTTTTTGAGATCAGTAAGCCTCTGACATCTTTTTATGTATTCTTTTGTAACTCTAGAGATTTTCTATCCAAATGCTCTTTCAAAAGTTTGATGGTATATTTGATATCATATGTTTATTATTACGGCTTTGACATATAAAAGTGAACTTTTTTCAATGGCTGAGTAATATTCCATTGTGTATATGTACCACAGCTTCCTTATCCATTCGTCTGCTGATGGACATCTAGGTTGCTTCCACGTGTGGAAGCTGTGGTACATATACACAATGGAATATTACTCAGCCATTAAAAAAAATACATTTGAATCGGTTCTATTGAGATGGATGAAACTGGAGCCCATTATACAGAGTGAAGTAAGCCAGAAAGAAAAACACCAATACAGTATACAAATGCACATATATGGAATTTGAAAGATGGTAACGATAACCCTATATGCGAGACAGAATAAGAGACACAGATGCATAGAACAGTCTTATGGACTCTGAGAGAGAAGGTGAGGGTGGGACGTTCTGGGAGAATAGCATTGAAACATGTATATTATCGTATGTGAAACAGAACACCATTCCATGTTTGATGCATGAGACAAAGGCTCAGGGCCGGGGAAATGGGATGACCCAGAGGGATGGGATGGGGAGGGAGGTGGGTGGGGGGTCCAGGAAGGGGAACACATGTAAACCCATGGCTGATTCATGTCAATGTATGGCAAAAACCACTACAATATTGTAAAGTAATTAGCCCCCAACTAAAATAAATAAATTTATTAAAAAAAAAATAAAAAGCATAGTATATAATCTATGAACAATATAATTGTGATAACTAATTGATGAAGACTACTTTTGTTAGCAGTAGAAAAATACCATTATTATTTTCAAGGAAGGGATTCTGGGAATATTATGTTGTGCTCTTTAGAAAATAAGATTTTATAAAATGTGAACATGGAAATTTTAGGCAATATCAGGTTTTATTTAATAAGCAATTGCTGAATTTATACAATTTAATAAAAACATACTACTGATATACATGAGGCTCAAAAAAAAAAAAGTGAACTTTTAGAGATTTTATTATTAAAGATGAATCATTTTACGAAAAAAAGGGGGAAAGAGAGTAATCATTTATCCTCTTTCAAATACTATAGATTCATTCACTTATGTACTTATTTCTTGGTGTTATAAAAATGAGGAGATCCTGCATTGTTCATGTTAATCTCTCATGGTTTCTCTTGTGCCCCAGATTGCAGAATAAGATTTATCTTCTGTTTTAGATACATACAGATATATTTCTCTGGTCTTGGAATATATTGTTATTTCCCAGTGCAATAAATCAAGGAGGCTGACTGAGAGCTCTAAAATAACTAAATAACCAGGTTGTTGCGCCACTAACAGGCATAGGCAATTCATCACATAAATGCTACATGCCACAACAGGTAAGTAAGAGTTTGTGAATGATATGCTATTGCCCTCTTTTTGTTTATTTATTTTTAGTTTTAGCAGAGTAAGTCACTGGGGCAGAGAGTATGAAGAGGAGGACATAGAGAGAAGAGAAAAAGGAAGGAACGCTTTGTATTTTATTGATTTCAGAGGACAAAAATTTGTTATTTGTGGAGCTAGAAGAGGTTATTTAGGCATTCACTCTTTATATCACAGCACCGTGACTTTGCTAAGGATGTTGTTTTAAGCAAGGATCGAGAAGGAAACTTTTAACTGCTGTTAGTAAAACACGTGTAAGGCCTGTTTCAGTACATCTTAAAAAATTCAGCTAGGACAATTGCTCTCAAACTTTGGTTTGCATATATATCATGCAAGACTGTTTGAAATTCAGATGCTCAGGTGCAGAATCTTAAGATTCTGACTCACTCCTGTAGTGGGCTCCAGAAGCTGCATTTAAAATGTAAGATGTAGATGTGGCTGGTTGTCAATTCCTCCACTGCATCCTGCCTGAACTTTGTAATGTTTGAAAAATAGGGCCGTACCTCTTAACCAAGTGTTAATCATTACTGTGCAATAATATCCATTTGGAGTTTGGTACCATCTCTCACTTATTATTAAATCCTTATTGTGGTGATGGCCTGTCTTTGATGACATTCTGTTAGAGGTGTCTTGGCATTCCTGTGGTTTGAGTCACAGGATCTGTCTTTGTTGCTTAGAAACAGTAATCAGTTGTGATTAAACAACAAAAAGAGAGAGCCATTCAAAATCTTTTCCAAGCTCAGAGAATTGATGAGAGGCAGAAGAACCTTAGCAGCAGCAGCAGCAGCAGCAGCAGCAGCAGCAGCAGAAGAAGAAGAAGAAGAACCAATCTTGAAAAAAGAGCATGCCTCAAGGCAGTTGTGTGTGGGGCTGTGGGGTCTGGCCGGAAGAACTTCCTGTGAAGTTTCACTGAGGGCAGAGTTTGTGCTTTGCCCTGCTGCTGATGACTGTGACAGGAAGACCCCATTGCAAACATCAAAGTTCGGGGCGACTGTTTACAATTTGTTTTGCTCTCTTTCCTGGCTGGTGATAAAGACAGGAGAGAAATCCTCAAAGATTTCTGAGACTGTTTTGAATCTTTACGGTGGGCACCAGAGAGTTCCTGATCTCTACAGCTTTATTTCCTTTGGGGTTATAGATGAGAAAGCATAGATATAAATTACATGATTAATTATTCACACTGACTAGTACAGAGTCAATGGAGAAAGTAAAAGGTCATCTGTGTCTAGAAATTTAATTTTTAATATTCTCCTTCATGACATTATTCAAAACATAATATTTTTCTTGTTTTAAGATACATATTCATACAAGTCAGAAAAATTCTATTCCATATTATATCTGTATTGTTTTAGTATGCATATAATGCTTAAAATGACTTACTTTCAAAGAATAAGAATACATCACTGGAATGAGATATCTATTTTGATATCTCACATATTTCTTTGTATAGTACTAGATGTAAGTAAGTACTGGATAGTTCTTAGAGCGTACTATCTACTAAAAGTGTATGATCAAACAGGCACGTGAAAAGATGCCCAACATTGCTAACTTAGAGAAATGCAAATCAAAACTAAAATGAGGTATCATTTCACACCAGTCAGAATGGCCCCCATCAAAAAGTCTATAAATAATAAATCCTGGAGACAGTGCAGAGGAAAGGATACCCTCCTACACTGTTGGTAGGAGCATAAATTGGTGCAACCACTGTGGAGAACAGTATCGAGGTACCTTAAAAAACTAAAATTAGAATTACCATATAATCCAGCAGGCTCACTCTGGGGCATATATCTGGAAAAGACAAAAACTCAAATTCAAAAATACACCTACATCTCAGTGTTCATAGCAGCACTATTTACAATATATAAGACATGGAAGCAACCTAAATGTCCACTGATAGATGAATGTATAAAGATGATGTGGGGTACATACACACATGCACACACACAATGGAATATTTGTTGTTATTCAATTGCTAAGTCATGTCCGACTCTTTGGGACCCATGGACTGCAGCATGCCAGGCTCCACTGTCCTTCACCATCTCCCAGTGTTTGCTCAATTTCATGTCCATTGAGTCAGTGATGTATCTAACCATCTCAACCTCTGCTGCCCCCTTCTCCTTTTGCCTTCAATCTTTCCCAGCATCAGGGTCTTTTTCAATGAGTCAGCTCTTCCCATCAGGTGGCCAAAGTATTGGAGCTTCAGTCCTTCCAATGAATAAATGGAATATTACTCAACCACGATAAAGAATGACATAATGCCGTTTGCAACAATTTGAATGGACCTAGAAATTATTATACTAAGTGAAGTAAGTCAGAAATAAAAAGACAAATATCATATGATATCACTTATATATGGAATCTAAAAAATTGATACAAGTGAACCTACTTGCAAAACAGAAATAGACTCATAGATACAGAAAATAAACTTATGGTTACCAAAGGGGATAGCAACAGGAGGGGATATAAATTAGGAGTTTGGGATTTAACATATGCACACTAATGTATATAAAGTATTAATAGATAAACAATACACACCTACTGTATAGCACAGGGAGCTATATTTAATATCTTCTATTAGTCTATAGTGGAAAAAATATGAAAAAGAACTTAAAAAATATATGACCAACTTTTTTTCTGTTTATTATATGTGAATAAACTAATAAAACTATAAAACAGGGCACTTGGATAACATAAAGTTTGTTTTTGTTAAACAGGAAATGTCTTAAAATTTTTAAAAATTTTATTATCTTTTTGAAAAATTTTTTTGACAGACAATATTGGCTGCATGAAATAATTGAATTTTTTTGGTTGATTGAAAATTGGAAGTTCCTTAAGATTCTTGTTTGACTTTATTCAGGAAAATAAGCACTCCCTGATTATACTTCAGAAGCTAAGTTCACAGTTAAGCCATGTGGTCACACCTAGGTGCATGGTGGGCCTGAATCTCATTATTTTGAATAGGTGCTGAGAGAGCCAATGTAGCCCACGTACTATACTGATCAGCCTGGAGAGCATATGCAGAGAGAGAGTGAAGAGGTGAGAGAGAGGGAGGTAGGAAGAGGAAGGTAAAGAAAGATTTAGAAAGAGAGAATTATTTCAATGGCCGGGTAATCTAGACAAAAGACAAAGGCATGCACAGTGTGGGGGGTGGGGTGGGGAGTGGGAGGTGGTGGTGGTGGTAGTAAGCGAAACAGCCTATCAGCATTTTGAAAAAAAAATTATTTTTTAAAAAGCATTTGTGGGGAGGGAAAGCCTCAATACAAATTAAACGGGATTGTGTTGAAGGGAATTTAGAGCTACTGTCTAAATGTCATTGTTTTATCTTTTTCTTTTTAATGAAAGTTTTAAAAATACTAAAACTAGGTTAAATTTTTATGTTATATAGAATTTTAATTTGTTGTTTAGTCACTAAGTCTCGGTTCATGGAATTTCTCAGGCAAGAATACTGGAGTGGGTTGCTATTTCTTTTTCCAGGGGATCTTCCTGACTCAGGAATTGAACCTGTGTCTCCAGCATTGGCAGGTGGATTCTTTACCTCTGAGCCACCAGGGAATCCCAGATAAGAAGGTAGTAGGTATAAAGCTGGGCTTCCCTGGTGGTGCAGTGATAAAGAATCTACCTGCAATGCAGGAGCCGAAGAATCCCACGGACAGAGCAGCCTGGTGGGGTACAGTCCATAGGTCGCAAAGAATCAGACATGGCTGAAGCAAGTTAGCATGCACGCAGATAGAAAGCTAGCAGATGCTACTGTGTATAATACAGCAGTTTAAACTAGGTTCCAATACTGTGTTTGAAAAAGAATATAGTTGGCTTTTACACATGCACATATATATTTCT
Source organism: Giraffa tippelskirchi (assembly GCF_054371585.1). NCBI lineage: Eukaryota > Metazoa > Chordata > Mammalia > Artiodactyla > Giraffidae > Giraffa > Giraffa tippelskirchi. The sequence continues at coordinate 72,857,848 of NC_137277.1, forward strand.
AACATTTCAATATATAAAATTTAGTAAATTTAGCTTCTACCATTAGGTTTTCATTGTATTACTCTTTGTATATTACATTCATCTCTGTCACCAATCTGTCTTTTTTGATTCATTTTGATGTATACTGCAGGTGTCAGTACGTTTCTCACTAAATATTTTAACAATGCATATCTTTAACTATAGTTGAATATATTTTTAGAGTTTTTGTCTCTAGAGGTAAAATGTACATGTAATAAAATTCATAAAGCTTAAATTATGCTTTCTGACTTTGTCAAATGCATTTACCTACATAAACTGAATCTCTATTAAGATGTGGTTCATTATGATACTTGGAAATTATTCTTGGATCTGTTTGTAGTCAATCTCTGTCCTGCTTCCCACCAAAGAGGTAATCATTTTACAGTTTTAAAAAGTTATAGCTTTCTCTTTTCTAGAACTCCACATAAATAAGATCATACATTACGTGCACTTTTAGATAAGGCTTTTTCAGCCAGCATAATGGGTTTGAAATTCACTTGTGTTGCTGTGGGTATTGTTAGTTTGTTCCTTTTCACTTCTGAGTATACATTCTATGAATACAGCAGTTTGCTTACTAATTCTCTTTCTTATGTACACTTGGGTTGTTTCCAGTCTTTGGCTATTATTTATGAAGCTATAATGAATATATCTTTTCATTACTCTAAATACTAAGAAACAAAATTTCTGGGTTGTAGGATAGGTATACATACATTTAGTTCTACAAGAAACTGCCAGATCTTTTTCAAAAGAGGTTGTATCACTTTATACACCCAACCAGCAAAGCACGAGAGTTCTAGGTGCTCTACATTTTTGCCAAAATCATATGTTGTCAGTCTTTTTAATTTTAGCCACTCTGGTGGATATAGAATACACATTTTTTTTTCCCCCTTGGCCATTACAACCCCTACTTTCAGAGATAGTCTTAATATGCCTAGATTTCTTGACTTTTGGATATGTCGCCTGTTAGGAGCTGAGTGACATTACCAAAGTGATTTCCTGATTGTCTTCTCTCTGGGACAGTGTGTCTGAGTCAACATGATAAGTATGTTAATTATTAATACCTTGTGTAACTACTGTTGCAGTTGATGAGAAAGGCAGGTGAAAGCTATTCTTCCAATTAGACAAAGAAAACCCCAGTATCTTGGGGACCTGCAGACAATAGTTCTAATAAGAATGGATGCACCTGTACAACCTCACTGTTGGCATGCTTGGAACGCAGACTTGAGCAGTGAGAAACAGCTGCTTTTTAATTACTTCTTTGGCTAGAATTTCTTCCCCACTGGCTCTCAAGGGGATGAGAGGCAACATTAAGGGTAGCTTATATTATAGCCATAATTTGTGTGTCTCTGGAAAGGCAAATTTATTGCAATGAAAAGGAATCTCTCTTAGCATGATCTCATGAACTGGGGAATCAATCCTTAATTAGATTAATATGTTATGATCTACTCTTGGAGAATATATCTTTTGGATTATTTGGGAAGCATTGCTGAGAGCGAGTTAGGACTGTGGATGGCTTGTATCACTCAGTTAGGGCTGCCGTAACAAAATGACAGGGATTGGGTGACAAACTAATTAAAGAAATCAATTTTCTCACAGTTCTGGAAGCTGGAAGTCAAAGATCTAGGTGTTGGCAGGTTTGTTTTCTCCAGAGGCCCTGCTGTGGGCTTGCAGATGGCTGTCTTCTCCCTGTGTCCTCACACGGCTCTTTTCTGTGTCTTTTCTTCTTCTAAAAGGACACCTGTCATATTGAATTAGGACCCCACCCTTATTACCCCCTTTAACTTTACCTCCTTAAAGATCCTATCTCCAAACACAGTCACACTGAGGGTTGGAGCTTCAATGCATGAATTTGAGGGAGACATAGAGACATAATTCAGTCCATTATAAGCCTTATTCTGCTTTCCTGGTAGCTCAGCTGGTAAAGAATCCACTTGCAATCCAGGAGACCCCGGTTCAATTCCTAGGTTGGGAAGATCCCCTGGAGAAGGGAATGGCTACCCACTCCAGTATTCTGGCACAACTGAGTGACTTCATTTTTCACTTTCATAAGCCTTATATTAATAGGTAATACCTGTAGAAGACAAAAAGGGCAAAAACCATTAATTAGTCAAGGAAACCTTTCAGACCATGATGCAAATCTAACACCCATGAAAGGAATGGAGGAAGGAAGCAGAAATGGATAGGGAAAAACCTTAGCCAGTAATGCAGAGTTTGGCAAGTTTAGTGGAGATTTTGGAGCAAATGCTGTACTTGCCCATTAGGATCCTGTAATGGGAAGAAATGGTTAGACTCTACTGTGCTCAATCTTTGGCTGAGGGCTTTGTGGGTAGAGTATAATCTAAAGGCTATGAACATGAAATATATCCATTTAATACCCTGATGGCCACTTTGTGTATGTGATGTTCTTCCCAATAAATCTATAGATCCTATGTTTGATTACCGTAAACGCCTTGAATTATATACATCCTCCTCATAGTATTTCAGAGATAAGGGCTCTCCTTTTGTCAAATATCAGTATTTTATTTACCAGATAATACAGTTATCAACATTTTTTAAGGCAATTAGACCACGACATAGGCCTTCTTTCTTTTCCCAGGAGAGTCACCCCTTCCCCATAAAACGAGGAGAGAAATAAATCCCATCCAGTTGCTTTAACTCTTCTCTCACCAGCTGATTAGGTATTAGACTTGTATTTTATCTCAAATGTCCAGAAAAGACAGGTTTATAAGACAGAAAGTAAATTAGTGGTTTACTGGAACTGGAGGTGGGAAAGGAATGAACTATTCACGAACGTAAGAGATCTTATTGGTGGAATGAAAATGCAATAAAAATAATTTGTGATGGTGGTTTTACCACTTGGTAAAATTACTAAGAACACTGAATTGTAGACTCGAACTGGGTAAGTTTTACTGTATGTAAAATATAGCTCAATAAACTTACTAAAAAAGTGAAAGCTGAAAGTAAAATCCTTGTTACAAAGATATAAAAACCTGTCAGGTTTGGGAGGAAAAGTGTATCTGAGGAACATATTTAGTAAGGGCAATTCAAGCTATCAATCTTATAAATCAACAGCTTTATCTTAAAGTGACTTATCCAATTATATTATTATATAGTCTATACTTTTATAGTATGAATAATTTTCTTTAATTAGTTGACAAAAGCAATATAAAATTGAAAGTACATTAAGTGAAAATTGCCCTCCCTACCCCAAATAACGAATGACAAAGATATAACAGTTTTCTAACTGTGAAAGTAAGTCATTTTGAGAAAAACTATAATAGTTAGGTATAAATAGCATCCAAAATTCAAATGATAGCAATGGGAGATATTTGCTGTGTCATAATATACAACAGGCTGAAGAAACGGTCTGGAGTATTCAGATGTGTACAGTACATAGGGCACATATTTGAATCCCACACTGAGAGGCTTTTCTGCATTGTTGATCATAAATTGGATTGGTTAAGTAATTAAACTGTGAATTTTTGAAGGTCAAAGACATTGTTTCCTTGGCATGTTTTACTTGTACTGTTCTTTATATATTTAATAATAGTACATACTGGGCCAAATTCTTAAAGTAATTCAATTATAGCAAATGATAATACTGAATTGAGAGAATCATTAATCACTTTTAATCTATCTCTTGCAGGCATTGGGTTCTTTTTACAGCATAGACTTTATAATGATTTAGTTTCAGGCAATAATGCACAAATATGTTTAGTCTTAATAATTCATAAAGTACTAAAATATTGAACAACTTAGATCAGATCCACAAAAAATTTATTGACTGAAAAATAGCATAGATTCATATATTTTAATTTAAGACTATAAAGTTCATGGTATGTTAAATATTTGGAATGAATAGTTTTTCAGCCGCTGTTACAATTTGTCGGTCTCAGGAGAAGCCTGTTACAGATGTCCTGCTCTCTGACACTTCTCCATTCATCTCTAGTAGCAAAAATAATTTTTGTAGCTCTGGGAATTTTTTCCCATATATATCTTCTTCCTATATCATCATCATCATCATCATCATCAATTTGTTTATGCCATTACATGCTATTGGCTTCAGATTTATCCTGTTCTCCCTGTTCCTCAGAAAGGTTTGAGTAGCACCAAGCATCTTATTTTCTTCTAATGTCCTTCCTCACTGTCTTTAGGGTCAAGGAGGGAGCGGTGGCAGAATCATTTGCATGAATTGGCTTTAGCCTCTCTGTAATTTACTTTAATTCATCTGTTCTGTTTTTCAGTGCCAAATGTTTGAGAGAAACTAGAGTTTGGGGAGTGGATATAATAAAGTGCATGGATATGTATATACACACTGAAAGATATTAATTCATGATTACTTTCATGGCTTGATTGCTGGGGGTCCATGGATTCTCCTGTTCTTTTATCCTTTGCTTTGGAATCTTTAGAACTCTAGTGGACTTAAAACTTTATCATGGGCATAGCTATCTGCAACTGAATGAGTTGGAGGATAAAGTCCTTCAAAGCTTCCCTTATGGCTCAGCTGGTAAAGAATCCACCTACAATGTGGGAGACTTGGGTTCGATCCCTGGGTTGGGAAGATCCCTTGGAGAAGGGAAAGGCTACCCACTCCAGCATTCTGGCCTGGAGAATTCCATGGACTGTGTAGTCCATGGGGTCTCAAAGAATCAGACACAACTGAGCAACTTTCACTTAGTCACTTTGCTATGAGGACAGTTAAAAAAGAAACCAACTTAGCTTGAGATATAGGAAAATTTACTTAATCAGGAAGGACTATTTAAAGTCTTTGCTTGGAACTTTATAGATCTGAAAGCCATATTTTCTCAGACATATTAGGAAAACATTGGTTATACTGGATATCGTCAGAATCTATAGTGTGTTTAAAGAAAAGTCTTGCAGCATGGAAGGCCAAATTTAAAAGTGAAGGTCAGTGCATGCAGAACACCAGCTGAGAGCAGAGAGGAGTATCTGACCAGTGGAAAAGAATATATAGAACCATGAAAACTTGGGAGGATTAAAGAACTAGGCGGTAAAACAAGGGTGTTAGTAGGACTGGACCTGCCCTTGGTGGGTGGGCGAACTGAAGCAGGGGTCCGATCCCCACATTGGGGCAACTATCTGAGTCAGAGGAGAAACATTTAAGGCTGAGAGGGAAACAGCTGATCTGTGGAAACCTAAATGGAAAGAGAATCAGAAAGTCCTTGCCACAGCCATACATAGCCCGGACAGGGACACAGGAAGGTGCAGTGGCTGGGAGCTAGAGTTTAGGGATTGTGGAGCAATCCCAGGGTGAGGGCTGCTGTTGACTGCGGAGAGATGGATGGAGGGGGTGGGAGGGAGGAGATCGTGGTAGGAAATGCCTGTGGAGGAAAGCCAGGCAGCCATAGAAGCAAGGCAATACTGCTAAGTCACACGTAGGGGGTGAAGCCATCACCACAGCCTCTCTCCCCACACCCAGCATCAGCAGCTGAACAATAGAGAGGCTGGACCATCAAATGCCGGACGCAGTGAATTACAGAGTAGGACTCCACCCAGGGTACTCCTTTAGGTGACTGATGTGCCAAACTACAGAGTAGGACCCCACTAAAGGTGCCCCTTTAAGTGCCTGATGTGCAGATCTACAAAGTAGGACCCCAGCCAGGGGCCCCCCTATGTGCCTGACGCTCTGAACAACAAAGAAGGACCCCAGGCAAGGGAGCCCTCTAAGTGCCTGAATGGGTAGAGCTACGGAGAAAGACTGGCCAAAGAGGCCTTCTGATGGCCACCCACAAGAAACTCAAAAAAAGACTCTGATAGGGCCATAACTCCTGTGGTGGAGGCAGTCCTTGTCCCTGCACACTTGGCGCCACTGGGGTCCCCGCAAGCCAAGCAGCTGTGCCACCTTCAAAGCTGTCAAAGGTAAAAAAAAGTCTTGCATCTATGCACCCGGTGTCACTTAAGTTGTGTTCAACTCTTTGTGATCCTGTGGGCTGGCCTGCCAGTCTTCTCTGTTAGGGGAGTGCTCCAGGCAAGAATACTAGAGTGTATTTGTCAGTACTGGTAGCCATACCCTTCTAGAGCACTATATTTCCTGCTGCCCTAGCCGCCAACTCCCCTGAGTACCGGGTGCTACCAGAACCCCTGCAACCCAAGCAGCTGCACAACCTCCACACCTGACCCTCACTGGGGCAGACCTAAGTCCTCCATGGCAGCCTCAGGAGCAAACCCCAGTGGACAACCCATATGCAGAGGTGGAAATAAAACCACAGTTGAATCCCAGGAGCAGTGTGACTAAGTAAGAAGACCCAAAAGTTCCCACCAGCTGTACAAGCTGCAGATTAAATCCACATGATCAACTAGCCAGGCTCTGTGTCTACGCAATATATAAAAGGACACTGAGAGCCCCTACAAAAGAAAACGCACTAGTTCTTTCTGATATCTGTGGACATTGGAGGTGAGAATACACAGGCGTAGGACCAGATTAGAAGCTGAACTGCCCTCACAGCAGCTCCAGAGAGCAGCACAGTGTTGAAGGGCATCCTAGGGAGATGAGGTGGACTGTGACTCCCAGTGAGGGAAAGGACTCTGACAGCAGTGACTCAAGAAAAACATTTATTATTCTTATGTTTTGACTTTCTTTTGTTTTTGTTTTTGCTTTTTACTTTTTCTTCCCCCTTCCCCCCACCCCACTGTAGCTGTCAATTTTATTGGCGCTATGAAATCTAATTAAGTTTTTGAGCTTTTATATTTTTTCTCTCAATCACATTATTTATTGTTGTTATAAACTTCTGCCACTACTTTGGGCTTTTGCAGTTCTGTGGAGATTTGCTTTTTTTTTTTTTTTAACTTTCTTCTTCCTTTTTTTCCCCCTCTTTTTTAATCTTAATTTTTAATTCCTTAAACCTTTTATTATTTTTTCTACATTTACTCCTTTGTTTGCTTTTCCTACTGTTCATGTCTCCTTGCAGTTAAAATTTAATATATATAAATATTCTTTATCTACCTCTATTTAACTTTGAATATCTATTCTTTCTTTCTTTCCTTTCTTTCCATTCCTCTCAATATACTTGTTAGTTTTGTTTTCATTGCTTTATTACCTATTTGGCACCGTGCTTTAGTTTTGTTTTCCAGTTTGTGCTTTCGTTAGTTTTGTTCTTAATTGGTAGATATAATTTTTGATTTCCTTTGTTCACCAGGTCAATCTACTGTACTTTACTTTTGTTGGACTGTTTTGATTTTGCTTATGGGTGTGTATGTATATGTGTATTTCCATTATTTTAATTATTATTTGCCTGATTTTGTAACTGCCATTTGCCTGGGGTTCATCTTTGGTTTCTTGTTTTGGGGTATTTGTTTTAATCTCACTCAATGACAGAACAAACCACCTGTGGAATCTTTGTTCCTGACCAGAGATCAAGCCCTGAGTCTTTGAGTGGGAGCACTGACTCCAAGACCCTAGACTACCAGAGAACTAACCCTAGGGAGTATCAAATAGTGAGAACTCACACAAAGAAAACCACTTGAATATAAGACCAAGCATCACCCACCCACCAGTAGTACCCTGTGCAGGATGCCTCATCTAAACAACAAACAAAACAAAAATACAAACCCAATCATCAGCAGACAGGATTATCACATCACTCAGCCTTGAGCATCAGAGGAAAAGGAAACAAACAAAAAAACTCAGCACAAATCTCACCCTATATGAAGCTTACACAAACCACTGGACCAAACTTAGGAGGGCAGAAACCAAAAGGAAGAAAGAATTCAACCCTGAAGCCTGGGAAAAGGAGACCTCAAACACAGTAAGTTAAAAAAAATAATGAAAAGGCAGAGAAATACAACACAAATGAAGGAACAAACTAGAAACACAGAAGTCCAAATAAATGAAGAAGAAATAGGCAAAATACCTGAAAAAGAATTCAGAATAATGATAGTAAAGATGATAAAAAACCTTGAAAACAGAGTGGAGAAAATGCAAGAATCAATTAACAGAAACCTAGAAGAGTTAAAGAATAAACATACAGAGACAAACAACACAATTACTAAAATTAAAAATACTCTAGAAAGAATTAATAGCAGAATATCTGAAGTAGAAGAATGAATCAGTTAGCTGGAAGATAAAATGATGGAAATAACTCTGAAGAGCAGAATAAAGTAAAAGGAATGAAAAGAACTGAGGATAGTCTCAGAGACCTCTGGGACAATATCAAACACACCAACATTCGAATTATAGGGATCCCAGAAAAAGAAGAGGAAAAGAAAGGGTACGAGAAAATTTTTGAAGAGGTTATAGTTGAAAATTTCCCCCACATGGAAAAGGAAATAATCAAGTCAAAGAGATGCAGAGTCCTATACAGGATAAACCCAAGGACAAAGATGCCAAGACACATACTAATCAAACTAACAAAGACTAAACACAAAGAAATAATATTAAAAGCAGCAAGAGAAAAGCAACAAGTAACATACAAGGGAAACCCCATTCACCTAACAGCTGATGCTTCAGCAGAAACTCTGCAGCCCAGAAGGGAATGGCAGAATATATTGAAAGTACTGAAGGAGGAAAATCTACAACCAAGATTACTATACCTGGCAAGGATCTCATTCAAAATTGATGGAGAAATCAGAAGCTTTTCAGACAAGTGAAAGTTAAGAGAATTCAGTACCACCAAACCAGTTTTACGACAAATGTTAAATAGACTTAAATGGTCAAGAAATACAAGAGAAGAGAAAGATCTACAAAATCAACCCCAAACAATTAAGAAAATGGTAATAGGAACATATATATCAATAATTACTTTAAATGTAAACAGATTAAATGCTCCAACCAAAAGACACAGACTGGCTGAATGGATACAAAAACAAGACCCATATATATATTGTCTATAAGAAACCCACTTCAGACATCAAGACACATATAGACTGAAAATGAGAGGATGGAAAAATATTTTCCATACAAATGAGAAGCAAAAGAAAGCTGGAGTATCAATCCTCATATTAGATGAAATAGACTTAAAGATTATTGCAAAAGATAAGGATGGACACTACATAATGATCAATCCAAGAGGAAGACATACAAATGTAAATATCTATGCACCCAACATAGGAGCACCTCAATACATAAGACAAACACTAACAGACATAAAAGGAGAAATTGACAGTAACACAGTAATAGTAGGAGACTTTAACACCCCTCTCATACCAATGGACAGATCATCAAAGGAGAAAATTAACAAGGAAACACAAACCCTAAATGATACATTAGATGAGATGGATCTCATTGATATCTTCAGGACATTCCATCCAAATGCAGAAGAATACACCTTCTCAAGTGCCCATGGAACATTTTCTTGGATAGACCACATCTTGGGTCACAAATCAAACCTCAGTAAATTTAAAAAAATTAAAATCATATCAAGTATCTTCTCCAACCACAAAGCTTTGAGACTAGATATCAATTACAAGAAAAAAACTGTAAGAAACACAAACACATGGAGATTAAACAACACGTTTCTAAATAACCAACAGGTTACTGAAGAAATCAAAAGGGAAATCAAGTTTCTAGAAACAAGTGACAATGAAAACAACTCAAAACTCTTGAGATGCAGCAAAAACAGTTCTAAGAGGGAAATTTATAGCAATACAATCCTACCTCAAGAAACAAGAAAAACATTGAATAGACAAACTGACTTTATACCTAAAACAACTGGAAAAAGAAGAACCCCAAACCCCCAAAATTAGTAGAAGGAAATAAATCATGAATATCCAAGCAGAAATAAATGAAAAAGAAAAGAAACAATAGTAAAGATTAATAAAGCTAAAAGTTGGTTCTTTGAGAAGATAAACAAAATTGGCAAGCCTTTAGGCAGACTCATCAAGGAAAAAAGAGAGAAGAATCAAATCAACAAAATTAGAAATGAAAAAGGAGAGGTTACAACAGACAATGCAGAAATACAAAGGATTATAAGATAACCTGGAAGAAATGGACAGATTCTTAGAAAAGTTTAATCTTCCAAGACTGAGCCAGGAAGAAACAGAAATTATTAACAACCCAATTACAGGCATTGAAATTGAAGCTGTGATCAAAAATCTCCCCCAAAACAAAAGCCCAGGGCCAGATGGCTTCACAGGAGAATTCTATCAAACATTAAGAGAAGAACTAATGCCTATTCTTTGAAAACTCTTTCAGAAAATTACAGAGAAAGGAACACTTCCAAACTCGTTCTACAAGGCCACCATCACCCTGATATCAAAACCAGATAAAGAAAACACACACAAAAAAACTACAGGACAATATCACTGATGAATGTAGATGCAAAAATCCTCAACAAAATTTTAGTAAACAGAATTCAGCAACACATCAAAAAGCTCATACACCGTGATCAAGTTGGGTTTATTCCTGAGATGCAAGGATTCTTCAAGATATGAAAATCAATCATGGTGATACACCATATTAACAAATTGAAAGATAAAAACCATATGATAATCTCAATAGATGCAGAAAAAGCCTTTGACAAAATTCAGCACCCATTTTTTTTTCAATGTATAAAGAACTTTATTTATTTATTTTTTAAATGGTCTTGTGTTTTATTTTATTTTTTTAATATATTTATTTTAAGTGGAGGCTAATTACTTAACAATATTGTAGTGGTTTTAACCATACATTGACATGAATCAGCCATAGGTTTACATGTGTTCCCCACCCTGAACCCCCCTCCCAACTCCCTCCCCATCCCATCCCTCAGGGTCATCCCAGTGCACCAGCCCTGAGCACTCTGTCTCATGCATAGAACCTAGACTGGCTATCTGTTTCACATATGATCATATACATGTTTCAATGCTATTCTCTCAAATCATCTCACTCTCACCTTCTCCCACAGAGTCCAAAAGACTGTTGTATACATCTGTGTCTCTTTTGCTGTCTCGCACATAGGGTCATCATTACCATCTTTCTAAATTCCATATATATGCATTAGTATACTGTATTGGTGTTTTTCTTTCTGACTTACTTCACTCTGTATAATAGGCTCCAGTTTCATACACCTCATTAGAATGGATTCAAATGTATCCTTTTTAATGGCTGAGTAATATTCCATTGTATATATGTACCACAGATTTCTTATCCATTTTCCTGCTGATGGACATCTGGGTCGCTTCCATGTCCTGGCTATTATAAACAGCAGCACCCATTTATGATTAAAACTCTTCAAAAAATGGGCATAGAAGGAACCTACGTCAACATAGTAAAGGCCATGTATGATAAGCCTACAGCAAACATTATTCTCAATGGTGAGAAACTGAAAGCATTCCCCCTACGTTCAGGAACAAGACAGGGGTGTCCACTTTCACCACTATTATTCAAGATAGTTCTGAAAGTCCTAGCTTCAGCAATCAGAAAAGAAAAAGAAATAAAAGGAATCTAGATCAGAGCAGAAGAAGTAAAGCTCTCACTGTTTGCAGATGACATGATACTGTACATAGAAATCCCTAAAGATAGTATTAGAAAATTACTAGAGTTAATCAGTGAATTTAACAAATTGCAGGATACAAAACCAATACACAGAAATCACTTGCAATTTCTATATACTAACAATGAAAAATCAGAAAGAGAAATTAAGGAATCAATCCCATTCAACATTGCAACAAAAAGAATAAAATATCTAGGAATAAACTTACCTAAGGAGACAAAAAAACTGTACACAGAAAATTATAAGACTCTGATGAAAGAAATCAAAGGTGGCATAAACAGATGGAGAGATATTGCATGTTCCTGGGTAGGAAGAATCAATATTGTGAAAATGATTATACTATCAAATGCTATATACAGATTCAATGTGATCCCTATCAAATTACCAATGGCATTTTTCACAGAACTAGAACAAAAATTTTTACAATTCATATGGAAACACAAGAGACCCCAAATAGCCAAAGCAGTCTTGAGAAAGAAGAATGGAGCTGGAGGAATCAGCTTTCATGACTTATACTACTTATACTACTTTCCTTGATTATACTACAAAGCTACAGTCATCAAGACAGTATGGTACTGGCACAAAAACAGAAATATAGACCAATGGGAACAAGATAGAAAGTGCAGAAATACACCCATGTGCCTATGGGTACCTTATTTTTGACAAAGGAGGCAAGAATATACCATGGGACAAAGACAGCCTCTTCAATAAATGGTGCTGGGAAAACTGGACAGCTACATGTAAAAGAATGAAATTAGAACACATCCTAACACCATACACAAAGATAAACTCAATATGGATTAAATACATAAATGTATAGGCAGAACACTCGATGACATAAATCAAAGCAAGATCCTCTATGACCCACCTCCTAGAGTAATGGAAATAAAAGTCAAAGTAAACAAGTGGGTCCTGATTAAACTTAAAAGCTTTTGCACAGCAAAGGAAACTATAAGCAAGGTGAAAAACAACCCTCAGAATAGGAGAAAATAATAGCAAATGAAACAACTGACAAAGGATTAATTTCCCAAATAAAAAAGCAGCTCATACAACTCAATGCCAGAAAAACAAACAACCCAATCAAAAAGTGGGAAAAAAGACCTAAACAGACGTTTCTCCAAATAAAACATACAGATGCCTAACAAACACATGAAAAGATGCTCAATATCACTCATTATTTGAGAAATGCAAATCAAAACTACAATGAGATATCACCTCACACCAGTCAGAACGGCCATTATCCAAAAGTCTACAAACAATAAATGCTGGAGAGGGTATAGAGAAAAGGGAACACTCTTGCACTGTTGGTGGGAATGTAAATTGATACAGCTGCTATGGAAGATGGTATGGAGATTCCTTAAAAAACTAGGAATAAAACCACCATATGACCCAGCAATCCCACTCCTAGGCATATACCCTGAGGAAATAAAAATTGAAAAAGACTCATGTATCCCGTTGTTCATTCCAGCACTATTTCCAATAGCTAGAACATGGAAGCAACCTAGGTGTCCATTGACAGATGAATGGATAAAGAAGCTGTGGTACATATACATAGTGGAATATTACTCAACCATAAAAAGGAACACATTTGAGTCAGTTCTGATGAGGTGGGTGAACCTAGAGTGAAGTGAGTCAGAAAGAGAAAGATAAATATTGTATTCTAATGCACATATACAGAATCTAGAAAAATAGTACTAAAGAATTTATTTAGAGGTCAGCAATGGTGAAATAGACATAGAGAATAGACTTATGGACATGGGGAGAGGGAAGGAGAGGGTGAGATGTTTGGAAAGAGTAACATGGAAACCTACATTATCATATGTAAAATAGATAGCAATGGGAATTTTCTTTATGGCTCAGGAAACTCAAACAGGGGCTCTGTATCAACCTAGAGAGGTTGGATGGGGAAGGAGATGGGAGGGAGGTTCAAAAGGGAGGGTATATATGTGTACCTATGGCTGATTCATGTTGAGGTTTGACAGAAAACAACAAATGTCTGTAAAGCAATTATCCCTCAATTAAAATGATAAGTAAATTTAAAAAGATAAAAGTAAAGGTCAAACAGAACTTTAAAAAAAATCTAGTTTTAAAAATCTTGTTTTTAAGAAAGAAACTGTGAAAATAGAAGTAGAAGTAGACTAAAACTATAGAAATAACAAGAATTAGTAATAACATAGTGAGGCCAAATTGGAGTACATTTAATAATTTATAACCCCAACTGAACTTATATAAAGTTCAGGAAGCATGGCAAAACTTGAAGAAAGGAGATCTAGGTCTTATATGATGATTGCAAAGGCTATTCAGGGAACCTCGAAAGTAGAGAAGATACCTAAGGGCAGGGAAAAGCAAGAACTGGAAAGAGACTTTGAAAAATAGAAAGGGAGGCCAAGACTTTTAAGGCAGATCTTAGAAAACATTTTAAGAGCGAGTCTAATTCAACAACCTAGAAGCTAAAGTGGTGTGCAAACGTAAGAACCTAGAAAGACACTTGTGTTGGAATAAGGAGCTAGAGGCACAAGGAATTCCCAAGCGAACCATACTGACAGAAATAGAAAATAAATATGTGCACCTAAAAATTAGAGGAGGCAGTGGGAAGTGTGTGTGTGGGGAGATCCTGTGAATGGTTTTCAAATGGTTGCCAATTATTGTGAAGAATCTTTCTCCGAACAAGACCAGAGGCTGTATCTCTTGACTGAGTCCTTGCAATTCAGAATGGAAGTACAATAATGTAGGAATAAAGGAGGATGTGGAGAGGCTCTCAAAAGCATTGAAATGTGATGTTGTAAGAAGGAGACCCGGGATTTGTTGTAAGCATTGTTACAAAAATCTAAATATTTTCAATGTACGTGGTCTTTCAATGGCAGTATCTAATCAAGTTTTACAACGAGGAATTCCAAAAAACTGAACTGAAAAGGATTGTTTCAAGACCCTAAAAAATCTGAAGCCATAATGCTTTTCTGTTTTTTCTTATATTTTTGACAATTAAATGGAGCCTGATGAGTCAATGAAAAAAAAATCTGTTGTTGTATTAGAGAATTGTACAAGATTTGTAAAATACTATAATGTTCATTTGTGTCTTGGATTCAGTTCTATTTTTATCTTTACTGATACATTAAATAATTAGGAATCTGGTATTGTCTTTTATGCCTTGATATCAACTTTCCATCTATTCTAGGAATTTAAAAGATGAACATTTAGGAGATAACAGGAGAGAGTTTCCACGTGGGACTTAGGTCCAGAATCCATATTTAAAATGAAAGATAAGTGTGTAATTTGGATGGAGCTATGATGCTTTCTGGAGAAGGAAATGACAACCCATTCCAGTATGCTTGCCTAGAGAATCCTGTGGATGGAGGAGCCTGGTGGGCTGCTGTCCATGGGGTTGCACAGAGTTGGACACGACTGAAGCGACTTGGCTGGCTTGCATACATGCTTGATGCTTTCATTGAAAACCTTCCCAGGATAAAGCCCCCCAAGAAGAAGCTTAAGCTCTAGTTCGATTTTGGAATGAAAGTCTTCTGGCTTTGACTGAGCTTTGAAAGAAGGAGAGGTCTTTCAGTTATCTGAATAAATCTATGGGACAAAGGATTTAGAGTATTGTTTTATCCACAAAAGAAAAAAATGATTTAGTGCCCCAAGTGTCAGAGAGAAAAAATGAAAAGACATCTTGGCAAGTTTTCTCTACCCCTTTTGGATTTTGGGAGTAGAAAGAGTGAGGGTACTATAGTAGGTTTCTTTTTTGAAGTTTTTGCTCATTTTTGATTTCTTGAGGTATTAAAATATTAAATAACCTACTCCAGCATTTCTCAGTTTTTACTCATCAGATATAGTAACCAAATGCTCAGTACATAACACAAGCAAACCAGCAAACAAACAGAAGTTTACATGTCAAAAACCTTTAGAAAATAGGTAACACTATACCCCACCCCTTCTTTCATGGGTTAAGTGATAATTTTAAAATCACATTGTTGGTCTGTTTCTTCCTTTAGGAAAACATTTAAGATGTTTAAGTTAGTAAAACTCTTCCTTTAGTAGCTTAGTTTGCTCAAGATACTCACACCTTGTCTCTTTTTATAGGAAGAGAGCAGAACTAACTAAAATTTTGCTTCGGCTATCTATACTCTGGGTAAATATACTCTCTCTATTCCTTTCCCCTGTCTCACCAAAAATTATTAAGTACATAATTAGCTAAGTGATTTTGACAAGATAAAAATGATGCTCTTAAATTGAGAGTTGTCCTCTTCCTGGTACAGAAGAGGAAGACAGCTCTACAGATGGAAATGTCCTTTGTAAATTTAAAGTTCTTTTATAAAAGGGAAATTTATATTCCATTTTTAGAGATTTTCCTGCATCTGTGCAGTCGTAAGCATTAAGTCACTTCAGTCGTGTTAGACTCTTTTCAACCCCATAGACTGTAGCCCGCCAGGCTCTTCTGTCCATGGGATTCTCCAGGCAAGAATACTGGAGTGGGTTGCCATGTTCTCCTCCAAGGGACCTTCCTGACCAGGAGTGGAACCCACGTCTCTTCTGTCTCCTGCATTGGCCGGTGGGTTCTTTACCACTAGCACCACCTGGTCTTCTTCAATTGCCTTCAACTCAAAATAATGTCAAAGAGGCCTATTCGAGGTGGCATATTCTTCTTCTATTCAATATATTTATATAAATATATAATTATTTATATATATAAAGTATAGATACATAAATCTGTAATATGTATAATATGCTATAATCTGTAATATGCCTCTATGCTATCAACAATCAACAAAATTAATTTTGAAACATAAAGCAAATAAATGATTAAATAGTTCTTATCCTCTTCAAGATTTCCGCCCTCCTCCCCACCCCGGGGGGGGGGTAGAGATTTAAAAAAATTCTTGGTTAGGTTTTTTCAAAGCAAAAATTGCACTTAATAAAGATAAACAGCAAAGAGGACTTTATTCAAGACTGTTGCAATATGAAAGTAAAAGCTAAACTAAGTCTCATCTCCACTGAAACAACTGGCAGGAGGATTTGTAAGCAATGAGGTAAACTAGAGGAAAAACACTGAAGGGGAGATTGATCAATATAGTATGTTGAACACATTCAGTTATTTCCTGAGTTGGCATATATTTTTGCTCTATGATTAGGCCATCTGTGTTTTCTTTTTATTTTAATTGGAGGCTAATTACTTTACAATGTTGTAGTGGTTTTTGCCATACATTGACATGAATCAGTCATGGGTGTACATGTGTGCCCCATCCTGAACCCCGCTTCCACCTCCCTCTCCATCCCATCCCTCTGGGTCATCCCATTGCACCAGCCCTGATCACCCTGTCTCATGCATTCAACCTGGAGTGGCGATCTGTTTCACATATGACAATAAACATGTTTCAATGTTATTCTCTCAAATCATGCCACCCTCGCCTTCTCCCGCAGAGTCCAAAGACTGTTGTATACATCTGTGTCTCTTTTGCTGTCTCACATATAGGGTCATTGTTACCATCTTTCTAAATTCCATATATATGCGTTAGTATACTGTATTGGTGTTTTTCTTTCTGGCTTACTGCACTCCGTATAATAGGCTCCAGTTTTATCCACCTCATTAGAACTGATTCAAATGCATTCTTGTTAATAGCTGAGTAATATTCCATTGGGTATATATACCACAGCTTTCTTATCCATTCGTCTGCCGATGGATATCTGGGTTGCTTCCATGTCCTCGCTATTATAAGCTGTGCTGCAGTGAACATTGGGGTACACGTGTCTCTTTCAATTCTGGTTTCCTCCGTGTGTATACCCAGCAGTGGGATTGCTGGGTCATATGGCAGTTCTATTTCCAGTTTTTTAAGGAATCTCCACACTGTTCTCCATAGTGGCTGTCCTAGTTTGCATTCCCACCAACAGTGTAAGAGGGTTCCCTTTTCTCCACACTCTCTTCAGCATTTATTGTTTGTAGACTTTTGGATAGCAGCCATTCTGACTGGCATGAGATGGTACCTCATTGTGAGTTTGATTTGCATTTCTCTGATAATGAGTGATGTTGAGCATCTTTTCCTGTGTTTGTTATTCTTCTGTATGTCTTCTTTGGAGAAATGTCTGTTTAGTTCTTTGGTCCATTTTTTAATTGGGTCGCTTATTTTTCTGGAATTGAGCTGCATGCTACTGCTAAGTCGCTTCAGTCGTGTCCGACTCTGTGCAACCCCATAGACGGCAGCCCACCAGGCTCCGCCGTCCCTGGGATTCTCCAGGCAAGAACACTGCATGAGCTGCTTGTATATTAGGGTGATAGTGGCCTTCTAGAATGAGTTTGGAAGTTTACTTTCCTCTGCAATTTTCTGGAAGAGTTTGAGTAGGATTGGTGTTAGCTCTTCTTTAAATTTTTGGTAGAATTCAGCTGTGAAGCCGTCTGGTCCTGGGCTTTTGTTTGCTGGAAGATTTCTGATTACTGTTTCGATTTTGATGAGTCTGACTAATGGTTTGTCTATTTTTTTATCTTCTCAAAGAACCAGCTTTTAGCTCAGTTGATTTTTGCTATGGTCTCTCTTGTTTCTTTTGCATTTATTTCTGCCCTAATTTTTATGGCTTCTTTCCTTCTGCTAACCCTGGGGCTCTTCATTTTTTTTTTCTTTTCTAGTGCTTTAGGTATAGAGTTAGGTTATTTATTTGACTTTTTCTCTTGTTTCTTGAGGTAAGCCTGAATTGCTGTGAACCTTCCCCTTAGCACTGTTTTTACAGTGTTCCATAGATTTTGGGTTGTTGTGTTCTCATTTTCATTCGTTTCTATGCATATTTTGATATTTTTTAAAATTTCTTCTGTGATTTGTTGGTTATTCAGAAGTGTGTTGTTTAGCCTCTATATGTTGGAATTTTTAATGGTTTTTTTTTTTTTTTTCTGTAGTTGACATCTAATCTTACTGCATTGTGATCAGAAAAGATGCTTGGAATGATTTCAATTTTTTTGGATTTACCAAGGCTAGATTTATGGCCCAGGATGTGATCTATCCTGGAGAAGGTTCCATGTGCACTTGAGAAAAAGGTGAAATTCATTCCTTTGGGGTGAAATGTCCTATAGACATCAACTAAGTCTAACTGGTCCATTTTATCATTTAAAGTTTGTGTTTCCTTGCTAATTTTCTGTTTAGTTGATTTATCCATAGGTGTGAGTGGGGTGTTAAAGTCTCCCACTATTATTGTGTTATTGTTAATTTTCCTTTTACACTTGTTAGCATTTGCTTTACATATTGCAGTGCTCCTATGTTGGGTGCATATATATTTATAATTGTTATATCGTCTTCTTGGTTTGAGCCTTTGATCATTATGTCGTGTCATCTTTATCTCCTTTCACAGACTTTATTTCAAAGTCTATTTTATCTGATATGAGTATTGCTGCTCCTGCTTTCTTTTGGTCTTCATTTGCATGAAATATTTTTTTCCTGCCCTTCACTTTCAGTCTGTATGTGTCCCTTGTTTTGAGGTGGGTCTCTTGTAGACAGCATATATAGGGGTCTTGTTTTTTTATCCATTCAGCCAGTCTTTGTCTTTTGGTTGGAGCATTCAACCCATTTACATTTAAGGTAATTATTGATAAGTATGATCCCATTGCCATTTACTTTGTTGTTTTGGGTTCGAGTTTATACACCTTTTCTGTGTTTCCTGTCTAGAGAAGATCCTTTAGCATTTGTTGAAGAGCTGGTTTGGTGGTGCTGAATTCTCTCAGCTTTTGCTTGTCTGTAAAGCTTTTGATTTTTCTTTCATATTTGAATGAGATCCTTTCTGGGTACAGTAATCAGGGTTGTGGGTTTTTCTCTTTCATCACTGTAAGTATGTCCTGCCATTCCCTTCTGGCCCGAAGAGCTTCTATTGAAAAATCAGCTGTTATCCTTATGGGAATCCCCTTGTGTGTTATTTGTTGTTTTTCCCTTGCTGCTTTTAATATTTGTTCTTTGTGTTTGATCTTTGTTAATTTGATTAATATGTGTCTTGGTGTGTTTTGCCTTGGGTTTATCCTGTTTGGGACTCTCTAGGTTTCTTGGACTTGGGTGACTATTTCCTTGCCCATTTTAGGGAAGTTTTCAACTATTATCTCCTTAAGTATGTTCTTATGGCCTTTCTTTTTTGTCTTCTTCTTCTGGGACTCCAATGATTTGAAAATGGGGGCGTTTGACATTCTTCCAGAGGTCTCGAGGGTTAGCCTCATTTCTTTTAATTCTTTTTTCTTTTTTCCTCTCTGCTTCATTTATTTCCACCATTCTATTTTCTACCTCACTTATCCTATCTTCTGCCTCTGATATTCTACTTTGGTTCCCTCCAGAATGTTTTTGATCTCATTTATTGCATTATTCATTATTGATTGACTCTTTTTTATTTATCCTAGGTCCTTGTTAAACATTTCTTGCATCTTCCCAATCCTTGTCTCCTGGCTATTCATCTCTAACTCCATTTTGTTTTCCTGATTTTGGATCATTTTTACTATCATTATTCTGAATTCTTTTTCAGGTAGACTCCTTTTCTCTTCCTCTTTTGTTTGGTTTGGTGGGCATTTATCATCTTCCTTTACCTGCTTAGTATTTCCCTGCCTTTCCATCTTGTTTAGATTGCTGTGTTTAGGGTGGTCTTTCTGTATTCTGGCAGTTTGTGGTTCCTCTTTATTGTGGAGGTTCCTCCCAGTAGGTGGGGTTGGACGAGTGTGTTGTCAAGGTTTCCTGGTTAGGGAAGCTTGCATTGGTGTTCTGGTGGGTGGAGCTTGATTTCTTCTCTCTGGAGTGCAATGAAGTGTCCAGTAGTGAGTTTTGAGATGTCTGTGGGTTTGGTGTGACTTTGGATATAATAATCCTGTATATTTAAGTTCAGGGCTATGTTCCTGCGTTGCTGGTATGACTGCTCTGGAACTTACTGGCTCTTGGGTGGAGCTTGGTTTCAGTGTAGGTATGGAGGCTTTTGGATGAGCTCTTATCAATTAATGTTCCCTGGAGTCAGGAGTTCTCTGGTGTTCTCAGGTTTTGGACTTAAGCCTCCTGCCTCTGGTTTTCAATCTTATTCTTACAGTAGCCTCAAGACTTCTCCATCCATATAGCACCAACGATAAAACATCTAAGTTAATGGAGGAAAGATTCTCCACAATGAAGGACACCCAGAAAGGTTTGCTGAGTTATATGGAGAAGAGAAGGGTGTGGAGGGAGATAGAGGTGGCCAGGAGGAGAAGAGGAGGGGTCAAAAAGAGAGAGACAGATCTAACCAGTAATCAGTTCCCTAAGTGTTTTCCACAGCCTGGTATACACAAAGAGATTCAGAGTTGGGTAGAGAATAGAAGGGGGAGGGAGGAGATAGAGGTGACCTAGGGGAGAAAAAGGAGCGTCAAAAGAGGGAGAGGGCAGTCAAGCCAGTAATCAACTCCTAAGTAAAAATGGGCACTGAAGATTGGATTCTTAAAGGTTCAAAATTAATAACAAATACCAAAAAGCAAAGATTAAAAATCTAGAGTAGAAGTTAGACTCTCAAAAATACAATATTAAAAAAACAAAACAAAATCACAAAAATTATGAAAAATATATATGAAGTTTGCTTTAAAAATAGAGTCTTTTCTCTTTTTGCAAGGTAACAGGTTATAAAACTGAAATTAAAGGAGTAATAGAGCACTTAAAAATAAAAAAAAATTTTAAAATTAAAAAATGATAATTGTAAAAATATACCTAGGAATTTATCTGGAGGTGTTGTGGGCAGTGTGGGATCAGTTCAGTTTCGGATAGTTTCTAGTTCCAGCTTATACTTCTCAAGATCTGTAGGCCCCTTCCAATGTAGTCAGTGCTAACTACAGGGTTTTAGTCTGTTTCACCTGTCACTTCCAAAACGGTTCCTTCTGTTTATTTTGGCTTTTTCTGTTTGCAAGTCTCTTCAGTGTCTAATTTCCTCCCTGACACAAGGGGGGTGAATGTGGTCACTTATTTAGGCTCATTGGCTCAGTCATGCTGTGGGGAGGGAGGAATACTGCAAACAAATATCACTGGTGTGTGTGGGGAGTGCTTGCAGTGTCTCAGCCACACTGGGTTTGCCCTCGCTCACAGCATGCGTGCTTTCCCAGTCTACACTGCTCAGGCTCCAGGTTGCTCTGCAGGGGAACTGTCTAAAGTGGGCCCTGGGTTTGATGTACTTCCCAGGTCAAAACCTCTCAGTTCAGGTTCTCGGGTACTCCACAAAGGTGCAAACTCGGCTGGGCCTGCGTTTTGTGCCGTTCCCAAGTCCGAGCAGCTCAGGTGACCAGTTGCTTGGTCAACGCACACTTCCCAGGGGTGGTGCGTCTTATCGCCTCCCCGGTCCCAGCCGTTTGGTTTCCTGGGTGTGCAGTGGGAGCACTGTCTCAGGTGTGTCATGTGTTTCTTCTGGGGAGCTGATCTCTGGCTGCAACCTTCCTGGTGGATGTCAACCGTCCAGGATCCCAGGAAGACTTGATTAGCAACTGGGAGCCTTGTCACAGTTTGGTAGAAGATGCAGTCTCTGGGGCTGAGATTGCCCCTTTTAGGCTCTGGTTGTTGCCTGCATGCCTCCAGCCCTCTGGTGGAGGATGGGCCGGTCCACTGAGGGCTAGCTCTCCTCTGGTATTTGCTCAGTCCTTTGTTCTGTGAGTGGCCTGGCAGTGCCTTAGGTTAGGGGTTTTCACGGGAAATTTCTCTCTCTCTTTTTTTCTCTCTCTGACTATCCCACTGTTTGGGTTGCTATCTCATGGTAGCTCCCTCAGATTGCCATCAGGGTATTCAGGCTCGGTTCTTACCCTATGCAATGCAGCCTGAGCCTCCCTATTCAGCCCCTGCTTGCTGGTGGTGAACGCGAGCGTCTGGGCTACTTCTCTGCTGGGACTTGCCTTTCGGCACGTAATCTGTGGGTTTTATTTATTTAGTTTTTATTATTTTTCCTCCTGGTTATGTTGCCTTCTGAGATCCCAAAACTCCCCAAACACCCACCGGTGAGAGGGTTTCCTGGTGTTGGGAAACTTTTCTTTTACGACTCCCTCCTGGGATGGGTCTCCGTCCCTAACTCTTTTGTCTCTCTTTTCATCTTTTATATTTTGTCCTGCTGCTGCTGCTGCTGCTGCTAAGTTGCGTCAGTCGTGTCCGACTCTGTGCAACCCCATAGACGGCAGCCCACCAGGCTCCCCCGTCCCTGGGATTCTCCAGGCAAGAGTACTGGAGTGGGTTGCTATTTCCTTCTCCAGGGCATGAAAGTGAAAAGTGAAAGTGGAGTCGCTCAGTCGTGTCCTACTCAGTGACCCCATGGACTGCAGCCCGCCAGGCTTCTCCGTTCATGCGATTTTCCAGGCAAGAGTACTGGAGTGGGGTGCCATTGCCTTCTCCATATTTTGTCCTACCTCCTTTCAAAGACAATAGGCTGCCTTTCTCGGTGCTTGGTGTCCTCTGCCAGCGTTTAGAAGTTGTTTTGTGGAATTTGTTCAGCGTTCAAACATTCTTTTGATGAATTTGTGGGGGAGGAAGTGGTCTCCCCATCATATTACTCTGCCATCTTAGGACTATCCCCCCATCTGTGTTTTCTAATTGGCATCTATCAATGAAGTTAGGCTTCTACCCTCTTCAAGATTGGGAGATGGGGACGCTGTCTTCCTTGCTGATTACATTTTGAGTTCCTTGAAAAAGGTGTTCCTGGGTTATAAAGCAGCTTTGACTCTGTGGATCACAATAAACTGTGGAAAATTCTGAAAGAGATGGGAAAACTAGACCACCTGACCTGCCTCTTGAGAAACCTGTATGCAGGTCAGGAAGCAACAGTTAGAACTGGACATGGAACAACAGACTGGTTCCAAATAGGAAAAGGAGTACATCAAGGCTGTGTATTGTCACCCTGCTTATTTAACTTCTATGCAGAGTTCATCATGAGAAACGCTGGGCTGGAGGAAGCACAAGCTGGAATCAAGATTGCCGGGAAAAATATCAATAACCTCAGATATGCAGAAGACACCATCCTTATGGCCGAAGGTGAAGAGAAACTAAAGAGCCTCTTAATGAAAGTGAAAGAGGGGAGTGAAAAAGTTGGCTTAAAGCTCAACATTCAGAAAACAAAGATCATGGCATCCGGTCCTATCACTTCATGGCATAGATGGGGAAACAGTGGAAACAGTAGCTGAATTTATTTTTGGGGGGCTCCAAAATCACTGCAGATAGTGACTGCAGCCATGAAATTAAAACACATTTATGCCTTGGAAGGAAAGTTATGACCAACCTAGACATCATATTAAAAAGCAAAGACATTACTTTGCCAACAAAGGTCCTTTTGTCAAGGCTATGGTTTTTCCAGTAGTCATGTATGGATGTGAGAGTTGGACTGTTAAGAATGCTGCATGCTGAAGCATTGATGCTTTTGAAGTGTGGTGTTGGAGAAGACTCTTGAGAGTCACTTGGATTGCAAGGAGATCCAACCAGTCCATCCTAAAGAAGATCAATCCTGGCTGTTCATTGGAAGGGCTGATGTTGAAGCTGAAACGCCAACACTTTGGCCACCTGATGCAAAGAGCTGACTCGTTTGAAAAGACCCTGATGCTGGGAAAGATTGCGGGCAGTAGAAGGGGATGACAGAGGATGAGATGGTTGGATGACATCACCGACTCAGTGGACGTGAATTTGGGTAAACTCTGGGAGTTAGTGATGGACAGGGAGGCCTGGGCTTGTTGTGGTTCATGGGGTTCCAACGAGTCAGATACGACTGAGTGACTGAACTGAACTGAAGAGGCCTTTAAAAAAATCTACATCGCAAAGAGGCAAAGGAAAAACTTATAATTTTTCTAAAGCAAACACTTTATGAGAGACCAGGGCCCAGAGTCAGGAAGAAGCCTGTCTTAAATTTAGCCAGAGTGAGGGTGTTGTTAAGCCTCTCTTGGTTAGTTGTTTAATTAGAATTCTTTGCTTATAAATCAAGTTTCTAATTATACAGGCAGTTTTTTGATATTGAAGAAGCATATGAATGGTGTTTTGATCTTCAATAAGTTTTATTCTTGTGCTAGACTAGATGATGTAAAAATATAATCAAGTGATAATTACTGATAATACAGATAATAGAGGATCACTTTAGATGAGCTTTTTCGCAATGATTTTTTTTTAGACCATTCCTATAGCGAGGTTTTAATGTATTAATTGATGTGGGTATTTCCTTTGCCTTTTTAAGTTTTTGAGAATTTCCCCCCAATCTTCATCAATTAAATATTTTTATTAGCATGTAGTTTAATTCCTTTTTAGTTGTCAGTGAAATAATAGATTGCTTTTATGTGGAAACTATTGAGTTTCCTTTTACTAACCTGCAGAGGTGGGTTTAGCTAAAACCAAAAGCTCTGAATTTTCTGAGCTTTTTCAAGCTCTGCTTCCCAACATCCAGTTTATAGCACATTGGTTCTATAGATTTTGTCCTTGCCCCAGTGCAAATACCTGTCATTTACTTCATTTTTAATAGAGAAAGAACATATTCGATGTCTTAGTCTGGTTGTTTTATTTTATTCAGTCTTCTTGTTTTAACACAGCTTAGTCTTTCTCTTCCACTCTATGTTTATTAAAAAAACTATTTCAAAAATGAGTGTATCTGATTCTGAGGAAATATAATTAAAAATAAAATCTCCTGCCAACCCAGTGAATCCTCTCCCTTAAATATAAAAAGAATGAGACAGCTTTTTTTTTTTATTGTAAAACCATTAAATCAGACTGTGATGTTCATTATAGGCAATATGCTAAAGAAATTAAGAAGACAAAAAGAAATCATACCCTTTTAATGTAGTCAGGCACACATAATCCACTATATATATATGTTAACTGTCTTTATCCAAGGAAAAAGAAAAATTCATTTATCTTATTGACAAGCAGGAAGTTACAACTTGGAGCCTGGTACCTCAGCTAAATTCCCACGGATGGAGGGCAGCAGAGCATCATCCTCCCCAGTGTTCACATTTCAAAGGAATGTCTTTCAGGTCCCCAAGAAAGACCTTCCTGGGGATGTACAACTGGCAAGAGGCTCATTAAGCTTTTAAAAGGATTCACATACACCTCAAAGAGATAGAGAAAGCCTTTATGGTTTCAGATGTTCTGAAGGAAAGGTAAGAAAAGGGTGGGGAAATTCTACTTGTTGTTTCATACTATGGAAAATTTTAAATCTAACTTTCTTAAGTTTGTGTTCATCCTTACAATCTATACAATGTTTTTTTTGTTTTTTTTTTTAACTCCTATTGGGGAAGAACAATTTTACCCTTCTAGGTTCTTTGACTGGTCTAATTACTAAATTGAGATAAGACATATTAATAGAGAAAAAGATTTAATTTTATCTATCTGGGAGCCCCAAAGTTATGAGACCTAAGGGCAAGCTGGGCAGTTGAGGCTGATGTGCCAACCCGAGTTATGGAATCAGAGAGGGGCTTGGGCTTCCAAGGGGAGAAGAATTATTTCCATGACAATAAGAAGAATAGATGTGTGGTAGTTAAATGCTTGCCGTGCCATACAGATAGGTCTTTCAGGTAAAAAATTAACTCTGGTAATAGCTTTATTTCTGATAGGCCTCCTATATAAATTCTTTTAGGTAGTTAAAAAAAGAAAAACTTTTCTTGAGTCTGCCAGGTATGGATTGCCTTCACCTCAAAATTGTCCATATGTCAAAATGACAGTTTTTGGGGTCACGTATTTCCCCATTGGGGATTCCTTGAAAGCTCAGAGATAAAGAATCTGCCTGTCAGTGCAGGAGACACAGGAGGTGTGGGTTCGATTCCTGGTTGGAATGGTCCCCTGGAGGAGGAAAGGGCAACCCACTCCAGTATTCTTGCCAGGAAGATCGCATGAAAAGAGTAGCCTCCTGGGCTACAGTCCGTGGGGTTGCAAAGAGTGAGACATGACTGAGCATGCATGCACGCGCTTTCTCCCCTCGCTCTCAAACAGCTTCATTGACTAAAAGCATCTTCAGTCAATGTGAATTAGTGATAACATTATTACATTTCACCAGAAATTATTTCAAAATCTCACAAAATCTGTTTCTTTCAGTTCAGTTCAGTTCAGTCGCTCAGTCATGTCCGACTCTTTGAGACCCCATGAACGGTAGCACACCAGGCCTGCCTGTCCAAAACCAACTCCTGAAGCCTAACCAAACTCATGTCCATTGAGTCAGTGATGTCATCCAACTATCTCATCCTCTGTCTTCCCCTTCTCCTCTTGCCCTCAATCTTTTCCAGCATCAGGGTCTTTTCAAATGAGTCAGCTCTTTGCATCAGGTGGCCAAAGTGTTGGATTTTTAACTTCAAATCAGTCCTTCCAATGAACATTCAGGACTGATTTCCTTTAGGATAGACTGGTTGGATCTCCTTGCAACCCAAGAGACTCTCAAGAATCTTCTCCAACACCACAGTTCAAAAGCATCAATTCTTCTGCACTCAGCTTTCTTTATAGTCCAACTCTCACATCCATACACAACTACTGCAAAAACCATAGCCTTGACTAGATGGACCTTTGTTGGCAAAGTAATGTCTCTGCTTTTTAATATGGTGTCTAGGTTGGTCATAACTTTCCTTTCAAGGAGTGTCTTTTAATTTCATGTCTGCAGTCACCATCTGCAGTGATTTTGGAGCCCCCCCAAATAAAGTCTGACACTGTTTCAACTGTTTCCCCATCTATTTGCTATGAAGTGATAGGACCAGATCCCATGATCTTTGTTTTCTGAATGTTGAGCTTTAAGCCAACTTTTTCACTCTCCTCTCTCACCTTCATCAAGACGCTCTTTAGTTCCTCTTCACTCTCTGCCATAAGGGTGGGGTCATCTGCATATCTGAGGTTATTGATATTTCTCCCGGCAATCTTGATTCCAGCTTGTGCTTCCTCCAGCCCAGCGTTTCTCATGATGTACTCTGCATAGAAGTTAAATAAGCAGGGTGACAATACACAGCCTTGACGTACTCCTTTTCCTATTTGGAACCAGTCTGTTGTTCCATGTCCAGTTCTAACTGTTGCTTCCTGACCTGCATACAGGTTTCTCAAGAGACAGGTCAGATGGTCTGGTATTCCCATCTCTTTCAGAATTTTCCACAATTTATTGTGATCCACAGAGTCAAAGGCTTTGGCATAGTCAATAATGCAGAAATAGATGTTTTTCTGGAACTCTCTGGCTTTTTCGATGATCCAGCGGATGTGGCAATTTGATCTCTGGTTCCTCTGCCTTTTCTAAAACCAGCTTGAACATCTGGAAGTTCACGGTTCACACATTGCTGAAGCCTGACTTGGAGAATTTTGAGCATTACTTTGCTAGCGTGTGAGATGAGTGCAATTGTGTGGTAGTTGGAGCATTCTTTGGCATTGCCTTTCTTTGGGATTGAAGTGAAAACTGACCTTTTCCAGTCCTGTGGCCACTGCTGAGTTTCCCAAATTTGCTGGCATATTGAGTGTAGCAGTTTCACAGCATCATCTTTTAGGATTTGAATTAGCTCAACTGGAATTCCATCACCTCCACTAGCTTTGTTCGTAGTGATGCTTCCTAAGGCCCACTTGACTTCACATTCCAGGATGTCTGGCTCTAGGTGAGTGATCACATCATCGTGATTAACTGGGTCATGAAGATCTTTTTTGTACTGTTCTTCTGTGTATTCCTGTCACCTCTTCTTAATATCTTCTGCTTCTGTTAGGTCCATACCATTTCTGTCCTTTATTGAGCCCATCTTTGCATGAAATGTTCCCTTGATATCTCTAATTTTCTTGAAGAGATCTATAGTCTTTCCCATTCTTTTGTTTTCCTTTATTTCTTTGCACTGATCGCTGAGGAAGGCTTTCTTATCTCTCCTTGCTATTCTTTGGAACTCTGCATTCAAATGGGCATATCTTTCCTTTTCTCCCTTGCTTTTGACTTCTCTTCTTTTCACAGCTATTTGTAAGGCTTCCTCAGACAGCCATTTTTCTTTTTTGCATTTCTTTTCTTGGGGATCGTCTTGATCCCTGTCTCCTGTACAATGTCATGAACCTCTGTCTATAGTTCATCAGGCATCTGTCTATCAGATCTAGTCCCTTAAATCTGTTTCTCATTTCCACTGTATAATCATAAGGGATTTGATTTAGATCATACCTGAATAGTTTAGTGGTTTTTCCCACTTTCTTCAATTTAAGTCTGAATTTGGCAATAAGGAATTCATGATCTGAGCCACAGTCTGTTTCTTTAAAACAGCAGAAAGCCAGATCAAGATGGAGGAATAGAAGGACGTGGAGCTCACCTCCTCCTACAAATACACTACAAATACATCTACATGGGGAAAATTTCTCACAAAATATTTGTTGAATGCTGGCAGAAAATCTCATAAAATCAAAACCAAAACTGCAAAAAAGATCATCATTTAACCCAGTGGGATCAAAAACAAAAAGAAAAAAGGAACCAGATGGGACCTGGCACTCTGGGAGGGAGCTCTGAAAGAGGAAAGGTTCCCTTACCCTGGGAACTCCATTCACTGGTGGGGAGTTCAGCCAAGACAGAAAGAGAGCTTCAGAGGCTCAGAGAAGAGTGCAGCAGGTATCTTGTGGCAGGTAGAATAAAGAGAGACCAGCACAAAGGTCCTGGCCACCTCCCTGCACCCCCTAGCTTGAGACGCTCACCTGCTGATATGGGCAAGGCTGTGTACTGAAGTTCAGGCTTCAAAGGACAGACCTGAAGAGAGGAGTGGGTTGGTTGCATGAAGACAGCTGAGTGTTCTGGGCTGCAACCAGGAGAGAGTGAAGAAGGAACCCAAGTCCACCATTAAACCTCTATTGTTAACCTCTGTGTTTGAAGGGAGGGCCGGACCCCACATAACAGCCACATTCTTATAAGTTCAGGGAGGGAGCACCTCTACTTCTAGCAGTTCTGGGAGCTCATAAGCACTAGTGGGTTCCCCACATATGAAGGGATTGCTGAAATTTGATCTGATCCCCAGGGGCTTTGCAGTCCCCAGATTTACACCACCACAAGCTTTGTAAACTCAGCACCTGTGCGGCTTCCCAGCAGAATATTGATGCTCCTGTGGCTGGGGCAGTTGTGGCATTAGCAGCTGTGTGCTTTGTGGATATGGGTGCTCACCCTGAAGCAAGGCCGGGCTCTGGGCTGTTTCCGTTGTTCCCCCAGCGGATGTGTGACTACTGCATTCTGGTACCTGACTTCAGTGGGTCTTTGTCTACAGATCTGCCCTGGTGGCTTTGTGAACACAATGCCTGAGAGTTTGCATTCCCATGGCTGAGGCGGGGCTGAGGGCACTATGAACAATAGTGCTCTTTGTGAACCTGCACAGTGAGAGGGAGATGACACCACGGGGTGTACTTCTTTGTGGATACCACCTGCAGAGGAATACTCAGTGACTCATCTCCCAGTGGGAGTGCTCCAGGACTGCCCACCTCACACCACAGTTCAGAAACAGATCTGTGGGCTTCTACACCAACCTTTGGGGAGCAGACCCTGTCCTCAATAGGGCTATGACAAGCACAGAGCAAAGAGGAGGCCCTGCTCAGCATGCAGTGCAGGCTCTGGTCATCATAACACCAGTCACACCCCCTCAGAGGGATAAGGGGCAGCCACACCGAAGAAAGACATGGCAGGCATCTATACTAAAGACAGCCCTTGCACCAAAAATATTAGACTCACACAGGCTGCGCAGGGATGCTCCCATATAAAAATAGCCCGCCAAGACCACAGTAGGTAACTGTTTCTCCTAAACTCTTAATCAGAGAAATATAAGTAAAATGAAGGAGTAGAGGAACCGTTCCCAGTTAAAAGATCAAAAGAATTCCCCTGAAAGAACAAACAGTGAAACATCTCTCCAGTGTAACAGACTGAGTTCAAAATGGAGGTAATAAAAATAATGAAGGAATTAAGAAAGGCCATTAATAGAAATGTAGATTACTATAAAAAAGAACTAGAAATTATAAAGAGAAACCAGGTAAAATTGGAAGACTCATTTACCTAGACAAAATCTGAGCTAAAGACAATACATAGTAAGCTGGAAGACAGAATAATGAAAATCACCCAATCAGAACAGCAGTCAGAAAGACAAAAAAAGTGAAAGCAGCATGTGAAACTTATGGGATAATGTAACTCATGCCAGTCTTCCCATAATAGGGATCCCAGAAGGAGAAGAAAGGTAAAAGAGGATCCAAAATGCATTTGAAGAAATTATAGCTGAAAATTCCCAAACCTAAAGAAGAAAACAGATATCCATGTAGAGGAAGCATACAGGATCTCAAACAAGATGAACACAAATAGACTTATGCCAAGACATAGTCTAATTAAAATGGCAAAAGTTAAAGAGAGGATTCCAAATTCAGCAAGAGGAAAACAAACAGTTAATTACAAGGGAACCCCCATAAGGATATCAGCTGATTTCTCTACAGAAATGTTGCAGGCCAGATGGGAATGGTAAGATATTTTGAAAATCCTGAAAAGGAAAAACCTGAAACCTAAGATACTCTACCCTACAAGATTATAATTTAGAATAGAAGAAGCAATAAAGAATTTCTCAGACAATAAAAACTAAAAGAATGCAGCAATAGTATGCCTATTGTAAAAGAAATGTTGAAAATTCTCTAAATAGAAAAGAATCTATAGGAAAAGAGAAAAATCACAATTGGAAAGTAAATCACTTAAGCCAGTATACAGATTAAAGAAAATAAAATTGTGAAAGCAATGACAGCTAAAATGAACCAAAGGAAAAATATGAAAATGTAGAAGAAAACATAAAAAATCAAAATATGGGAAAGAAGATTAGGAAATGTATATTTGTTTAGAATGCGTTTGAGCCTATATGACTACCAGTCTAAAGCAAGTAGATATAGTAATGGGTTGAAAGTCATTCAGTTGTGTCCGACTCTTTGCGACCCCATGGATGATACAGTCCAGAATACTGGAATGGGTAACCTTTCCCTTCTCCAGGGGATCTTCCCAACCCAGGGGTTGAACCTAGGTCTCCCTCATTACAGGCAGATTCTTTACCAACTGAGCCACAGGAGAAACCCAACAATACTGAAGTGGGTAGATTATCCCTTCTCCAGCGGATCTTCCTGACCCAGCAATCATACCAGGGTCTCCTGCATTGCAGGTGAATTCTTTACTAAGCCAGCTATCAGGGAAACCCTAAGTAATAGGTTAACACTTAAAAAAACAGGATAATCACAAATCAAAAATATACAGTAAATTCACAAAAAACAAAAGAAGAGAATATAAGCATAATACAAAAGAAAACCATCATACCACAAAAAGTAAAACATAAAGGAAAAGAAAGGAATGAAGAAAAACTTAGAATCACCTGGAAAACAAGGTTTAAAATGGCAATATATACATTGATATCAAATTACCTTAAGTGTCCATGGACTGACCGTTCCATTCAATAGACATTTGAGTGGCAAGTGGATAAAAAAACAGTCTACAATATGCTTGCCTACAAGAGACCCACTTTAGGGCAAAGGACACACATAGATTGAAAATGAAAGTATGATAAAAGATATTTCATGTAAACAGAAATGACAAGAAAGTGCAGATAGCAATACTTATATCAGACAAAATACACTTTAAAACAAAGGCCATAAAGAAAGATAAAGAAGGCACTATATATAGATAAAGGGATCAATACAAGGAGAGTATAAGACACTCATTAACATATATGCACCCAATATAGGAGGACCTAAACACATGAAACAAATACTTCCAGACATAAAGGGAGAAATTGATCGCAGTACAATAATAGGAGACTTTAACACCCACTCACACTAATGAACAGATCTTCTAGACAGAAAATTAGTATTAATGTTTATCATGATCTTAAAATGTTCAGGGAGTCAAGAAGAAAATAATACTTGCATTTATATAATGTATTGGAAAGAAGTATGTGTTCTTTTAAAAAAATGTTAATGAATGCTCTACATTTCCATATTTTAAAGTACTTCTGTTTGCAACTTTTTCACATATATCCCCCTGAGGTGATCATTTGCAGTGTTGCTGAGGCATCGATTTGAATTTAAGGTGCTGTGTTAGGAGAGCTGGGACAAGTAAATTATCTGGTAAGTGAAGTTAGCTGCTACCACGAAGCACATCACAATTTGACTCTGTGATTGTCTACTTATTAAGTATGTATGTAATATTTCTTATGAGGTAATTTCTGTTTTGAATTTTTGTATAAATTTATATCCATAGTTTACACGTTTAAGAGAGTTTTATGATATATCATTTTTATAAACTGAGGTTTTCTAATGCTTTATGTGATTCATTGCTTCCCTTTTGTTTTTACTCAGCATTTTTGTTAAGTCTTCGAAAATTTAAAAGCTGGCAGTGCAGAATGCCCACTGAAGAGTATTTCTGAGGCTATTGATGGGTCAAAGCTGTAAAAGGTGTAAGAGTGAGCAGAGTGGGGAGTAAATGGCATTGGTGGTTCAAATTAGGAAGAAGGAATCCAAAGGAGAAGATCTAATGGAAAAAACAGGAATCTCTTGCTCAGAGAGAGATGATTCACCTAGAAATAAAATAATCAGAACTTCTGCTTTTTCTTCTTGTTTCTTTTTTTTTAAATGTAGGCAATCATTTATCATATGGATAAAATATGCACATTCTGAGAAAAAAGCTATATGCTTTTATTTAAAATGGTTTTATTCTGTTCAATGAATTCTTAAAGTTTGTACAAAGAAGGTTGAGTTGTCTCATTAAAATATTGCTCATTACTCTTTAACTTCAGACATTTCAGTTATTTTTCAGTGCCTTTACAATAAAGTCCAAAGTCCCCAGAGTTTAAAAAAGGCCTTCTGTGGTATAATCCTAAGCAATGTCTATACACTTGTGTGTCCCAATTTAAGCTTCCCATCCTTCATCCTAAAGCCTTGCCTAAGCTCCTGCAGTTCTCTGGGCCACGCTGTTTCAGGGTCCTGTGACTTTGCTTCTTCGTTCCACAGCCAGCCCTCCTGGGAGTGAGTCAGGAAAGGTTTCCCAAGTGTTAGAAGACCTTAGCAGAAAAGTAGTTGAAATGAATGGTTCTCAAACTTTAGTGTGTTTCAGACTCTCCCAGCAAGCTAGCTTGCTTAACTACACATTCCTAGGCCTCTAGGGGATTTCAGATTCAGCAAGTGTGGGAGGTGAATCCCAGGAACCCGAATTTTAACAAACACTCCAGGGGTTTTCAAGCAGATGGTTCATGTTAACAAGTTTTTGAAACCCTGCTTTTTAAGGATGGGTAGCCCTCAGCTACGCAGGAAGGAGGCTGGAGAACTGAATCAGATATGGCATAAGAACACCTCGAGCAACGATGTAAAGGCAGTGGGTGTGCTGGAGCCAGTTCATTTTGGCTTGCAAAAGTTGGTTGTTGAATTTTCAGAAATTTTGTGAGCTGCTTGTCAAACACAGTCATTATTAAATTAAATTATATGAACTTGCAATTAAGTAAGCTATATTAAAAGCAAAAGTAATAAACGTGGAAAACATCACTTCCTAATTATTTCACTTCTCTTTATTATATATGTGCTTAAGGTTATTTATGTCTACTTTATCTAGGTGGTAGAAGTGCTGTGTAATTATATACTACTGTGTCTCTCCTCCAAATTCCATGTTCAGTATTGGCATGTTAGTAGTTTGAAATTGAATGTAGTGGGTGTATTTACAACATAGTAATTGGCCAGTGTTAAAAATTAGGTTTTCCTGCCAGCCCCAAGCCAGTTTTACCACATCACTGCTTAAGGATGAAAAAGAGTTTGGTTGTACATAGTGGAATGCAAGAAGTGTGATACTTTTGGATCTTAAGCTGGAAGTCGCTAAATATGAGACCAAAGAAACACATTATTGGCTGTATCATGGAGTTCTTTGTGTCCCAGTTTTGAGAAGCATAGCCTTTATTCTAGTAATGTTGGGAAACCACTGTGGCAGTTTCGTAAAGGAGCACTGTGGTCAGATTTAATTTTGGAAGGGTGACTCCGTGGAGGATAATTTTGAAGTTGACAAAACTGAAAACCAGGTGACTGTTTAGGAGGCCATATTCCATATGACACATGGTGATGAGTTGGGCTATGAGAGTGAAAATACAGATGGAGGAGAGCAGACTAACTGGAGAAATAGCTAGAAGTTAAACTTGACAGTGATTAGGATGGTGATGAGAGAGAGGGTCAGGTCATATATAATTAATATTTCTAACCTGAGTGAATGTGTGATGATGCAAGCCATTGAGATAGAGAATACTGTATTGTGAACCACAAATAACCTGTTGGAGGCATGCCATTTGGGAAACTTTCGTATTATATTCACTATCTCTATTTCTTCTATCTCTAAATTCATAAGAAAGGTTAGGGAAGAGGGAAGGGGATAAATATATATATATATATAATATATATATATATATATTATAGACTACATAATGCAATGCATGTTGGAAAATGTTCACAGAGCTCAGTTAAGTAACCCATTTAATATTGATGTGACTTATTGGAACATGAGAGAGCTGAAAGTGAGAGACCTACTAATTAAGAGCCTAGGAATTTCTTTCGAAATTGAGGAAATTGAAGTTACTGACTGGGGACCGTGCTATCACTACTGTGTTCTAGTGTTTCTCTGTTATCACTGAAAAGAAGAGGTAGGAAACTGTGCAATTGAGAATTGAGTTCCTTCAGGCTAATTGGGAGTGCAAAAGAAACAAGCTAATGTCTTTTCCCCCCCTGATAATCCTAATTGGCAATTATAGTAAAAAGAATATAGAATATTTTTAGTATAAATTGAGAGAGAAGACTGTGCAAATTCTGGCCTATTGCCAGAATACTTCTAACAGTAAGAAATGCCTAAATTTCCATTACTTTTTAAGGTCTGAGAAAGTTATATTTATTTATGTAAAGGACTACAGCATATGATTTAATTTTCTTTCTCAAACCCAATTCTCAATAAATCTATGTTTATCACCATAGTTTTACTGAAAGTGAGGAGAATAATATTTAAGGGAGTAATATTTAAGGAATAATAATATTTAGGGAATAACATTTAAAGGAGTAATATCCCTTAAATGGGGCTTCCCTGGTAGCTCAGCTGGGAAAGAATCTGCCTGCAATCCTGGAGACCCTTGTTCTTTTCCTGGGTCAGGAAGATCCCCTGGAGAAGGGATAGGCTACCCACTCCATTATTCCTGGGCTTTCCTAGTGGCTCTGATGGTAAAGAATATGCCTGCAATGCGGGAGACCTGGGTTCGATTCCTGCATTGGGAAGATCCTGGAGGAGGGCATAGCAACCCACTCCAGTATTCTTGCCTGGAGAATCCCCATGGATAGAGGAGCCTGGCAGGCTACAGTCCACGAGGTCACATAGAGTTGGATGTGACTAAGCACAGCACAGCACAACACAGCACATCCCTTAATATTATTCTGTACTTGTGGCAGCAATGAGATAATCTATATGATAAAGTCAGGACTGTCCTCAAAAATTCAGGTTGTATAGACAAAGTGTCCATATGGCTACATGTTGAAGTTAAAAATCATTTCACTCTTTGGGAGCTCACAGTCAGAAGGCAGGGTCTGGAGGAGAAGATAAGCATACAAGCAGTGTGATGCTGTACAAAGATGGTAGGCACATAGGAGACATAACTCACTAAGCCTGGAAGGGAAGGAAGATGGGAGGGTCTGTGAGTTGGAACTGTCTTCCATCAGAGAAGGTTGCTCCTGGGAAGTTTCAAGTGGTTCTATATTATTAGGATTTATGAGATGATAGGAGTTGAGGCTGATTGACAGGCAAGGACCAAAGCCATGAAAGATTGCTGAAAAGTTTAGATTTTATCCTGTAAAGCAAATGAGAACCCTTGGGGAGTTTAATAAGGGGACTAACTGAATATTTTTGAGTTTCAGGAAGGTTACTCTGGCAAGCAAGTGGAGAACAGAGACGAGGGGGATGGCAGAGGAAGCAGGGAGTGAGATCAGTTGAGAGACATAATAATCCAAATGAAAAGTCTTATAAATCTGGATAAAAGCCTTATAAATCTGGATTAAAGCCATGGCAGTGTGCCTATTAAAGAAGGGGCAGATTTAGACCAATGCAGAAAGGAGAATCTGAAGACTGATTGTGATGAGGGAGTGAGAGAGAAGGCAAAATTGATATTCATTTCTGTTTTGCGTGTAGGTACTTCTCCGTGGCAGAGGCGATAGAGAAAGTTGAACGGGTTACAGTGTGTTATCCCGATTCCTGCCAGTACTGGTACCTTCATCTCTAAGATATTGCCATTGTGCATCTTTATGACAGGTTACTGATTGACATCACAAGACTGGAACAATGAAAAAGATAAGAAAATTAGTTTTGCGTTTTTGATGAGAACTGAACATTTATACACTGTGTAATGATTAGGGATTTGACTTAGTTCATACCTGAATGGTCTAGTTGTTTTCCCTACGTTCTTCAATTTAAGTTTGAATTTGGCTTGAGAAATGCAAGA
The DNA here is from genome assembly GCF_054371585.1 of Giraffa tippelskirchi. NCBI lineage: Eukaryota > Metazoa > Chordata > Mammalia > Artiodactyla > Giraffidae > Giraffa > Giraffa tippelskirchi. The sequence continues at coordinate 72,894,673 of NC_137277.1, forward strand.
AAAACAAATGCAAAAAAGAAAAATGACTGTCTGAGGAGGCCTTACAAATATCTGTGAAAAGAAGAGAAGCCAAAAGCAAAGGAGAAAAGGAAAGATATACCCATTTGAATGGAGAGTTCCAAAGAATAGCAAGGAGAGATAAAAAAGCCTTCCTCGGTGATCACTGCAAACAAATAGAGGAAAACAATAGAATGGGAATGACTAGAGATCTCTTCAAGAAAATTAGAGATACCAAGGGAACATTTCATGCAAAGATGGGCTCAATAAAGGACAGAAATGGCATGGACCTAACAGAAGCAGAAGATATTAAGAAGAGGTGACAGGAATACACAGAACAGTACAAAAAAGATGTTCACGACCCAGTTAATCACGATGGTGTGATCACTCACCTAGAGCCAGACATCCTGGAATGTGAAGTCAAGTGGGCCTTAGGAAGCATCACTACGAACAAAGCTAGTGGAGGTGATGGAATTCCAGTTGAGCTATTTCAAATCCTAAAAGATGATGCTGTGAAAGTGCTGCACTCAATATACCAGCAAATTTGGAAAACTCAGCAGTGGCCACAGGACTGGAAAAGGTCAGTTTTCATTCCAATCCCAAAGAAAGGCAATGCCAAAGAATGCTCAAACTACCACACAATTGCACTCATCTCACACGCTAGCAAAGTAATGCTCAAAATTCTCCAAGTCAGGCTTCAGAAATATGTGAACTGTGAACTTCCAGATGTTCAAGCTGGTTTTAGAAAAGGCAGAGGAGCCAGAGATCAAATTGCCAACATCTGCTGGATCATCAAAAAAGCAAGAGAGTTTCAGAAAAACATCTATTTCTGCTTTATTAACTATGCCAAAGCTTTTGACTGTGTGGATCACTATAAATTGTGGAAAATTCTGAAAGAGATGGGAATACCAGACCACCTGACCTGCCTTTTGAGAAATCTTATGCAGGTCAGGAAGCAACAGTTAGAACTGGACATGGAACAACAGACTGGTTCCAAATAGGAAAAGGAGTACATCAAGGCTGTATATTGTCACCCTGCTTATTTAACTTCTATGCAGAGTACATCATGAGAAACACTGGGCTGGATGAAGCACAAGCTGGAATCAAGATTGCCGGGAGAAATATCAATAACCTCAGATATGCAAATGACCCTACCCTTATGGCAGAAAGTGAAGAAGAACTAAAGAGCATCTTGATGAAAGTGAAGAGGAGAGTGAAAATGTTGACTTAAAGCTCAACGTTCAGAAAACTAAGATCATGGCATCCAGTCCCATCGCTTCATGGTAAATAGATGGGGAAACAATGGAAACAGTGGCTGACTTTATTTTTTTTAGGCTGCAAAATCACTGCAGATGGTGACTGCTGCCATGAAATAAAAAGACGCTTACTCCTTGGAAGAAAAGTTATGACCAACCTAGACAGCATACTAAAAAACAGAGATATTACTTTGCCAACAAAGGTCCTTCTAGTCAAGGCTACAGTTTTTCCAGTAGTCCTGTATGGATGTGAGAGTTGGACTATAAAGAGAGCTGAGCACTGAAGCATTGATGCTTTTGAACTGTGGTGTTGGAGAAGATTCTTGAGAGTCCCTTGAACTGCAAGGAGATCCAACCAGTCTATCCTAAAGGAAATCAGTTGAATGTTCATTGGAAGGACTGATGTTCAAGCTGAAACTTCAATACTTTAGGCTGATGCGAAGAGCTGACTCATTTGAAAAGACCCTGATGCTGGGAAAGGTTGAGGGCAGAAGGACAAGGGGGCAACAGGGGATGAGATGGTTGGATGGCATCACCAACTCAATGGACATGAATTTGTGTAAACTCTGGGAGTTGGTGATGGACAGGGAGGCCTGGCATGCTGCAGTCCATGGGGTCGCAAAGAGTCGGACACGACTGAGCGACTGAAGTGAACATATATACAAGGAAATGTATGCAAATACTTGTAGTAAAACTGTTGTTACTTTTGTATATTACTTTAGTTATATCGCTTACAACTTCTGGCACTGTGAAGGAGGTGGTATAATATAATGAAGTGTTGAATGTATTAAGCCAGTTAGTTCTATGAAGAATATGTGTTCAAATAAATCATTGTGCCAGAATGTATAAGTTTCAGTTAATATAATGCAACTGGGGGAAATAAAGCTATCTTTACTTGTAATTTTGCGATCTGTATTCATTTCAACATTTTTTAGTATTTGTCATGTAGTTGGCTTCTTTTGGATATTGATAGTGATTCCTGCAGAGTAGGGAAATTAAATAATTATTAACTTTACAGTGAAAGTATGTATGTTTAACTAAAAAATTGGGAAATATGTAAATGAGATAGATATATTGTGCCTATAATACACACCCTAAACACATTAGGCCTGTAGAACAGTTCTTCAATTTGTGATTATATCTAAAATATTTGTGAAGCCTTTGTTCATGCTGGGAACCAATCAATGAGGAATAAAAGCAACTTAAAAAAATCATTTCATATCCTATTTAATAGATCTTTAGAAGTATTATTACTGTAAAAGAGCAAATATACCTTTCCTAAAAATGATCGTGTATACTTTAAATTTTGGACTCAGAACATTTTTCTTATGAACATACTGGGTTAGAAACTAGGATATTCTTCATTAATTTTGAGAAAATATCAGAAATGTTATAGTTTAAAAATTCAGCAGTCTCTAGTTATGATTGCCAAGGTCAGTGAGAAAAAATAAGGAAGATTAACAAGAAGAATCACACTGAAAACCTATATAGGAGCCATGAAAACCTGAAGCCTAATGATATGTCAGCGTGCTTTTATAACAAACCAGCACAGATGCCTTTAAAGCAATGGGATGTTTGTATGAAGCAATTACTGAGAAGCAAGTTGAGGTGTTAAGTTTGATATATTGTGGTCTTTTCTGTCTGTTCCAATTTGCCTCCATGGTAACTGTTGCTGCTTCTCCAGCCTGACTCCCTTCCAGCTCTCAGTATTTTCTTTTATTGGAAAATGTTCTTTGTTTGGGTGCAATTTCATTCTCACGTATTTAGTTGGATTTTTAAAAACAATAATTCAAAACTTAGCTATATAAATTATTGATCTTCAGAGTATTAGTTTACAGAGAAGTTCATGTTGAGACTTGAATTTTTGGCCCCTTTCACTTTATTGCTTTGCTGGAAATATTAATTCAGTTAAAAAATTATTTCATAATAACTTTGAACCCTTTAGAGAAAACAGCTACCTACTGGTTATGCCACTGGCATTATGAGTTTCTGGTTCCAAATTTTGCCTTCAGAAAGCTGAGAGGTAAAAGACCCTGAAGAATATTGAATTAATTTTTCATATTAACCTGCTCAGTATTTTGCTTCTTTAATAATGTATCGATAAAGTGTTTTAAAAGTTAATTTCTAATTCTTCTCTCATACTTTCCACATTTATTGAAAAGTAAATAGCATGCTTTCTTTTGTGAAGAGAGCTGGACTTGCAGGCACATGATTGAGGCGTGAGTTCTGCCTTTGCCAGATGTTGCCTTGGTGACTCTGATTAAGTTACTCAACCTCTCTGTTCTTCACGTTTCTCATTAGTACTGTTAAGGAGGTGGTGGTTTAGTTACTAAGTTGTATCTGACTCATTGGGACCCCTGATAGGCTCCTCTGTTCATGAAATTTCCAGGCAAGATTATTGGAGCAGATTGTCATTTGCCTTCTCCAGGGAATCTTCTCTATGCAGAGACTGAACCTAAGTCTCCTGCATTGCAAGCGGACTCTTTACCAGCTGAACCACTAGGGAAGCCCTGTACTGTTTAGGATGTTCTATCAAATAGAATGTGTGACAGTTCATAGCACAAAGTAAAACTTGAGCACTTGTTATACAGACTATAGTTCTATTTTGGTTCAAAGGACAAGGGGAAAATGTATGATTATACAGGGTTCTTCAAAAATCATGTATACTTCCCATTTCTTATATTTTTTAATGTAATTTTCAGTTATGCAGACATAAATGAGATAAGACTATGAACACATTGCAATCATGACAATTATTAAAAATTTTTTAACAAAGAAGAATCTTAGTTATACTTTCAATGTCACATGAAATTCAGAAAAACTGTTCTATTACATAATTCAACAAGAAATAAAATAAAAAAGAATGTTTGCCATATTCAATTCTGATAAGATTTTCTTCTCGTAGAAGATGTAAATCATGAATTTGAGTATTTTTATTATCATTATTAAAAGTAAAACATGCTACATGATGCAAAAGAGAGTTGAGAATACTCATTGCCTTTGCTTGTATGATCAAAAGAGAAATGACATATAAATCCAGGTCAGTGTGAAGGGAATTTCAGTTCTCTATTAGTCAAGAAGAAAAGTTGTTTTCCACTGCCTCAAAAACTTTAGACAGGAAACTTAAAGAGATTCTACATTTTTGGTAGTAACTGAATGTCCATGTAATTTCAGTTTCATCCTATAACTATGTAAGTGAACCTTGGTTATGGGATGGAATAAATCGAAACTATTTAAGCTTCACTTCTATTAATTTCTCCTCCCACAGACAGTTGTATAAAATGTATTTTTATGTTATTATGGAGGAAAATGCAATATTAAAATTTAACCTTTATTCAATGCAATATTATATATAAAACATTCTAATTTTGTTAATTTTATTAAAATATAAAACATTTTATGTAGACTATGTAGCAAAATTCTTGAGGAGGTTGGAAAGTAGAGGAGAAAAGTCCATTACCTAAATAATGAGTATTAGTAAAAAATATTTTAGGTAACTGAACAGAGGAAATAAATATATTGATGTCTTCTCTTACATATCTCAGAATGATTAAGGTATCCCATGCTGCACTGTTGATCTTCTCTGCAAAAATCCATCTTCAGCTTTTTCTGTCTTAAAGTGGAAATACTATCCATTTATTTGCTTAAGCCAGAGATATGTGAGGCATCCTTAATCCCACCTTTTCACCTCTCACACTCTATCAATCAAGTTGTTGATTCTACAGTTAAAATATTACCCTGTCCACATCTGTCCATTTCTGTTGCCACTGGCTTAATTCAATTATACTTTTTTTTTTGCTGTTATGAATAATACTGTATGAAATTTGTATACACATTTTTGTGTGGACATATGTTTTCATTTCTTTTAGGATATGCCTAAGAGTAGAATTGCTTTGTCATATGCTAACTCTGTTAACCACTTTAAAGGACTGTCAAAATGTTTTATATATCTACCAGCAGTGTATAGGGATTCCAATTTTTCTACATCCTCACCAGCACTTGTTACTGTCCATCTTTGTGATGATAGCCATCCTCACAGGCACACAGCAGTATCTCTTTGTGATTTTTGTTTCTCTAATGACTAATGGAAAAGACCCTAATGCTGGGTAGGATTGGGGGCAGGAGGAGAAGGGGAAGACAGAGGATGAGATGGTTGGATGGCATCACCAACACGATGGACATGGGTTTGGGTAGACTCTGGGAGTTGGTGATGGACAGAGAGGCCTGGCGTGCTGCAATTCATGGGGTCGCAAAGAGTGGGACACGACTGAGCGACTGGACTGAACTGAATGACTAATGATTTTGAGCATCCTTTCATGTGCTTATTAGACACTTGTTTATCCTCTTAGGAGAAATGTATGTTCTGGGATTGATTCTTAAATATTAATATTCAATCAAGTATCTGTAGATGTAGAGAAAAGGCTAATCCACAGGACTTGAGATAAACATATAGAAAAGAATGACCCTAGGAAAAGAATAATAATTCAGGAGAAAGAAATCTCACTCTGATGAGCAACCTGAGACATATAAGATCTCTTGCAGTCACAAAAGAGGATGCTCCTGAAAAGGAAGCTTGAGCAGCAGACAGACTATCTAGGTGTGTAGCTCTAAAGCCTTTCAGTGTGGGGAGGAGAGTTCTGAGACTTACAGCAGGAGATGAGAGAGACGTCAGAACTTCTGGCTTTTGCACTGGACCAAAAACACGTGCTTTCCAATAAATGTGTGTTATTAGTGCATTAAGTTAGTTCATAAAGTTCTGTTTGTGGTTAACTTATCTTGGAGGCTAAGATAATAGCAGAGGTCAGCCTGTATTTGGGTTTTTTTCCCAGTGCAGGATATGGTTATAATTTTCTTTCTTGAAATATTATATATTCCATATTAACACATCTTATATTAATGTTAAGTGTTCATATAATAAGCATGTTTTGGTTTAAAATGTAAAATTTAGCAAGTAAATTTTGCATTGATCTGCGTACTGGATTAAGAGCTTAAGCAATGAAAAAGTCTGCAGCTTCTTAGACAATACAGTATAAATAGTCCGGTACCGGTGAGCAATTAGGCTCTTTCTACTGGTCTGGTAGTAAGGGAAGGGGCAAAGCTTCATTCAGGGGTTGGATTTGCTGTGTGGCATTAACTTGTTTGATTATAAGAAGTTTTAAATATTAAAAACTGTTAATAGTGCATTTTTTTTTTCTGTCCAGATTACCTGTCTGTGGTCCCATTCACTAATTTATCCTGCTTGTAAAGCTAGGGCTGAGATTAGGAGCCAGGGAGTGATTCCATTTCCCACTCTCTTAGTACACCCTGCTGCTTATTCTTTTTCAAGAAGCACAACAGAACAATTAAAAATGGTAGCCTTTCAGGGACTGTGTCTTGGTCTAAGAGTGGTCACTTAACATCAGTCTTTTGCTAGCATGTCAATCCTATGGAAGAATATCTGCCCTAAAACTGGCAGTAGAGATTGGGGTAAAGTGTAATTGATTTCTCTTTTTTATTCCTTTTATTCACAATACACAACTAATAGGCTTTTTCTCCTTTTTAGTGTTTGGTAGTATTGAGAGAACTGGGGAGAAATAAAAGGAAACTCTGTAAAGTAAATAAGTGAGCTCAGAAGCAGTTTTCTGACACTATATAATAATGATTTTACTCTTCTTAGTACCAGGAATATGTCACCATAGAGAATTTTTATAGCTATCAGAGAACTAATAAGAGAAAAAAAATAACCATTTGACTTTGGTGTATAAAATTAATACTAATGATAGTCATCAATAAGAATAATGAAAACTGCATATCATCCATGGATAATTACCTTATGTGTAACAACTATGATGAATGTCATTAATACCTGTCAAATTATTACTATAGATTTTATTTGATTACAACACTAAATTATGTTCAGATATGCTCAGGTTCTTCAGTTCTGTTTCTGAAATCTTAAACTTGAATATCTCACTCTTTCATCATCATCTCCTTTCCTTCTAGGTTAATAATCTAGGTCAAACTCACTTTAATTCTTTGAACTTCAGTTTGTCCATCAGTAAAATAAACATTGTTACAAAGGGTTATTGTGAAAACTGAATAACATCACAAAGGCAAAGTGTGTGGCAGAGTGGCTGGCTCAGGGTAGACACTGAATGAACATTTCCTTCTGCATTTTCCCTGTTTTTTTGGTCTTCAGATTCTGACCTTTCAAGTTTACTTCAGTTACTCTCTTGCCTGTATCCATAAGCTTCTCATCTCCTTGTCCTTCTTATAAATTACTTCATGTTTTACACAATTCTCTGCTCCTATGCCTGAGTGCTCAGTGTAGCAAAGAAAATTACATGTTGATGGATTGGTCCTCTACAAGTTCAGTTTCATTTGAACTTTCAGTACCCTTTATCTGTTCTCATATAATAATATGTCCTGTGTCCTCCTCAATCTGAGATTCATACCTTATCATTTCCCCAAATTCATATGTTGAAATCCTAAACTCCTGCTGCTGCTGCTGCTAAGTTGCTTCAGTCGTGTCCGACTCTGTGCAACCCCATAGACGGCAGCCCACCAGGCTCCCCCGTCCCTGGGATTCTCCAGGCAAGAACACTGGAGTGGGTTGCCATTTCCTTCTCCAATGCATGAAAGTGAAAAGTGAAAGTGAAGTCGCTCAGTCATGTCCGACTCTTAGCGACCCCATGGACTACAGCCTACCAGGCTCCACCGTCCATGGGATTTTCCAGGCAAGAGTTCTGGAGCGGGGTGCCATCGCCTTCTCCCCTAAACTCCTAAGATGATGATATTGGGTGGTGAGCATTTGGGAGGTGCTTAGGTCATGAGGGTGGAGCTTTTGTGAATCAGATTCATGCTTTGTAGGGGGAGCTCTGGAGAGATCCCTACGTCCTTCCACCATGTGAGGACGCAGTGAAAAGGTGCCAGCTCTGAACCAGGAAAGGGCTCATATCAAACGTGACCATTTGTTGTCGTTGAGTTGCTAAGATGTGTCCAACTGTTTTGCATCCCCATGGAAGCCAAAATGTGACCATACTGGTGACTTGATCTCAGACTTCTCCACAATACAAGCAATAAATTTCTGTTGCTATAAGAGACCTAGTCTCCTATTGAGAAGGCAATGGCAACACACTCCAGTACTCTTTACCTGGAAAATTCCATGGGCGGAGGAGCCTAGTAGGCTGCAGTCTGTGGGGTCGCTAGGGGTCGGACACGACTGAGCGGCTTCATTTTCACTTTTCACTTTCATGCATTGGAGAAGGAAATGGCAACCCACTCCAGTGTTCTTGCCTGGAGAATCCCAGGGACGGGGGAGCCTGGTGGGCTGCCGTCTATGGGGTCGCGCAGAGTTGGACACGACTGAAGCGACTTAGCAGCAGTAGCAGCAGTCTTCTATTTTTCTATAGTAGCCCGAACAAAGTCACATTCTAGACAATGAATAACCTCACCACCTGAATCACAGAAAAGGTGTGATGCCCTCAAATTTGACTGTTATTGGTCAACATGGCTACATTTGCAGAATCCTGTACTTTTTTTTAATAGGTCTTGGGAATACTAAAGTGTGTTTATCCTTTCATTCAAGGTATGACCTTCAACTTGTGCATTTAATGCCATGTTCTGATCATTATTCTTTAGGATCTTGCTCTATCAATTTCTCTCCCTCCATCTCTCTCAATCTTCTGTCTGTTTCTCTGTCCTGAATCTTGTTTCTTCTTATCTCTAAGCATATTTATGTTTCTTTTTAAAATTTTATTTTTAACTGAGGTACAGTTGATGTACAACATTGTATTAATTTTAGGTGTGCAACATAGTGATATGATATATATTTAGTCAGTTCAGTCACTCAGTAGTGTTCGAGTATGGACTGCAGTATGAACCCCATGGACTGCAGTATGCCGGATTTCCCTGTGCATCACCAACTTCCAGAGCTTGCTCAAAAGTTCATCATGTCCATCAAGTCGGTGATGCCATCCAACCATCTTATCCTCTATTATCCCTTCCTCCTCCTGCCTTCATTCTTTCCCAGCATCAGAGTCTTTCCCAATGAGTCAGTTTTTTGCACCAGGTAGCCAAAGGATTAGAACTTCAGCTTCAGCATCAGTCCTTCTAGTGAATATTCAGGACTGATTTCCTTTAGGATAGGCTGGTTGGATCTCCTTGCAGTCCAAGGGACTCTCAAGAGTCTTCTCCAACACCACAATTTAAAAGCATCAATGCTTCGGTGCTCAGCTCTCTTTATAGTCCAATTCTCACATCCATACACGACTACTGGAAAAACCATAGCCTTGACTAGATGGACTTTTGTTGGCAAAGTAATGTCTCTGCTTTTTAATATGCTGTCAAGGTTGGTCATAACTTTTCTTCCAAGGAGTAAGCGTCTTTTTATTTCATGGCTGCAGTCACCATCTGCAGTGATTTTGGAGCCTAAAAATATAAAGTCAGCCACTGTTTCCATTGTTTCCCCATCTATTTGCCTTGAAGTGATGGGACCGGATGCCATGATCTTAGTTTTCTGAATGTTGAGTTTTAATAAGCCAACTTTTTCACTCTCGTCTTTCACTTTCATCAAGATGCTCTTTAGTTTCTCTTCACTTTCAGCCGTAACGGGGTGTCATCTGCATATCTGAGGTTATTGATATTTCTCCTGGCAGTCTTGATTCCAGCTTGTGCTTCATCCAGGCCAGCATTATGCATGATGTACTTTGCATAAGTTAAATAAGCAGAATGACAATATATAGCCTTGATGTACTCTTTTCCCAATTTGGAACCAGTATGTTATTCCATGTCCGGTTCTAACTCTTTCTTCTTGATCTGCATACAGATTTCTCAGGAGGCAGGTAACGTGGTCTGGTATTCTCATCTCTTGAAGAATTTTCCACTGTTTGTTGTAATCCACACAGTCAAAGGCTTTGGCATAGTCAATAAAGCAGAAGTAGATGTTTTTCTGGATGCTTGTTCTATGATTCAACAGATATTGGCAATTTGATATATGTGCGTGTATATGTGTATATATATATATATATATAAGCATACTTCATTTTATTGCACTTTGCTTTTGCTTTATTGCAAAGATACTGCATTTTTACATATTGAAGGTTTATTACAACTCTGCCTTAAACAAGTCTATAGGTACCATTTTTCTAAAGCATTATTTTTTATTTAGGGTATGTACATTTTTAAGACAACACTGTTGTACACTTAATAGATTACAATATAGTGTAAACATACCTTTTATATGCACTGGGAAACCAAAAAACACTTGTGTGACTTCCTTTAGTGTAGTGATCTGGAACCAAACCCCTACAATATCTCGAAGGTATGCCTGTTTGTATGTGAGTATATATATATGTGATATATGAACCACAATAAATCTAGTGGTTAACATCTATCACCACACATAGTTATAAATGTTTTTCTTGTGATGAGAACTTTTAAGATCTACTCTCTTAGCAACTTTCAAATATACATTACAGTGTTGTTAACTATAGTTACTGTGGTACACATTGCATCCCCAGGACTTATTCCTTATAACTGGAATTTATACCTTTTGACCACCTTCACTCATTTCACACATCTTCTCTCTGACAACCACCAATCTGTTCTTTGTATCTATGATTTTTGTTTTCAGATTCCACATGTAAAAGAGATCATCCAGTATTTGCCTTTCTCAGTCTGATTTATTTCACTTAGCATAATGTTCTCAGGGTCCATCCACGTTGTAGCAAGTGGCAGGATTTCTTTCTTTTTATGGCTGAATAATATTCCATTGTGTACCTGTACATATGTATCTATTCATCATTCACAGTTTCTTTATATATTTATGTGTCAGTGGACTTAGGTTGTTTTCATTTCTTGGCTATTGTAAATAATGCATGGGGGTGCAGATATCAGATATCCTTATGAGTTAGTGACTTTGTTTCCTTTGGATATATACCCAGAATTGAAATTTCTGGATAATATGGTTGCTCTATTTTTAATTTTTTGAGGAAACTCCATACTGTTTCTGTAGTGGCTGCACCAAGGTACTTTCCCACCAACAGCACACAAGTGTTCATTTTTCTCTGCATTCTTGACAACATTGCTTTTTTTTTTTTTCTGCTCTTTGTCTAGATTGTCTATTTGCTTAAAGGGTGGCTGTTGTGAAGTATTTATATATAGTAATTCTTAATGCCATTAAAAAGAATTCTGTACAGCATGACAGTGATCTTGGATATTCTTCACTATGAATTGTTACACCTTTAATTACAAAATATTAGAGGAGCACAACTGAAACTTAGGTTTCCTGTTGTGAAATGATTAAATTATTTTATAGCTAGATAACAAAAGTTCCTTTTGATTGTCAAAATGTTTTGTTGACTCTGTTCTTATGGCAACTTTTTAAGACATTTTGATAAATTAGTCCTTACATTTTATGTTGTTCCTAAAAATCCTAAAAACTGCTGTGCTTTTAAATATTACTTTTATTAGCAATTGCTATGCTTTTAAATATTGCTGTGCTTTTAAATATTACTTATACTAGTAATTGTATCTTGTGTTTAAAAAGCATATTCATGTCTTGTCTCACCTGACAATTCACTTTACTTTTTTCTTTCCCTTATCAGATCCTAAGTTCTTAATAATAAAACTGTTAAGGTGTCTTTCCTGCTTGAATTCCCTACGTATTTTCCTGAGTGGCCACCATGGAACACAAAGATTTGCTCTCTCACTCTGTAAAGAAGAAGGATAATAGAAATAATTGGGTTTGCTTTGGCCTTCTTCCAATGTAATTTATTTGAAACATTTGTGATTACAAATTTGACATAGAAGAAAGACTGGTGAATCACAATAAAAGTAGCCTTTTAATTATGTATAAGGAAAAATATTGATGTGAATGTACTTCAGTGATTGTATGTTTAAGTTAAAGGAGACATAGTCATGTTCATGCATAAATACTGGGACAATATCTATCTCTAAAGTGATTTTCTTTCTAGGTTTCATCAATCAGGCATAATCATAGTACTTACATAATACAAACCAAAAGTCCTACCAGTTTTTCAAGGTTGGCATATTCAGAATAAGTTCTTACTCCCAGGGCAATTGTTGACTTCATTCTTGTAAATTGATTGTGTGTTGTAACTTGAGAGAGGATTCTACTCTTCAATTCTGTGAGTGCTGATTAACATAACAGGGATAAACTGACTACATTAAAAAATCAGCACTGATGAGAAAACTTTGAAGAAAACTTCAAAGGCTGTTTCTTTTCCTGCCTACAACATAATCCTGCAGAACCATAAAGCTGAAGTAGGACTTTAACCAAAACCTCAGGGAGGCCCTTTTGAGCACCTCCAAGCACATTTTATTCAACTGCCTTTGGCAATGAGATATAACCATGTTTTGCTTACTGTATGTTTATTATCAAGATGGGTCAAAGCTTTCCCTTGTTTTTAAGCCACAACGTTAACAGTAAAAAAAAAAAAAAAAAAAAAAGTTGCTTGACCTTATGTTTCCCATTGGAAGAATGCCTACCTACCTCTCCAGTGACTGTGGGAGCTCATGTTACTGTCACAATCATTACAGAATGCTGCAGAGGCTTATCTATTAGCTAGAAACTACATTGTTCTTATCACCACAGTCTTCTGAAAAAAATGAAAGGAAAATGACTTTTTAAAATGCAAGCCTCCAAATTCACCAAACAGCTTCAACTACTTTGGCCCAAGGTGCTCACTTTAGCACTGACATTTCATTCTGTTCCCTCAGAATCACAAATGTTGTCGCCATATGAGCCTGTGGCAGCTCACACTTAATGAGACTGAGAACTTCGGTTTCCATGGTAGATTTTGCCTTAGTCTATGTAGATACAGCTAAATATTGTCAAGATAATAGTCTCAAAATATCATCACCAGAAGGGAAACTTAAAAATATTTATAATTGAATGACAATGAATGTATTACCTGTTGATATTTATGGGATAATGTTAAAATAGTACTTAGAGGTTAATTTACAATCTCAATTGCTTAGACTAAAGAAAGAAAAAAGTTACATCTTAAGTCAGGAATCAAGAAAAGAACAAAAGTAGGAACAAAGCAAAATAAAAATGAGTAGAAAAAATTAAAAAGTAATGTTAGAAATAATAGGTTAAAAAAACTTGGAAGATGGTTATTGGAAAATATAATTGTGTATAAATCTTTATCAAGAATGATCAAGGAATGAAGAGAAAAAGCACAGATAAATAATAGTTGCACTACAAAAAGGCAACATGATTGAGATATTTTCAGATTAATAAAATAAATCTTAGAAATCTATGAACAAGTTTATTCCAATACATTTCAGAACTTGGATGAAATAGAAAATTTTATAGTAAAGGTAAATTAAGAAGTTTGAACAAAAAATAGAAATTCAAGTAAATCAATCAAAAATTAAATAAATAAGTAATCAAAATCTCACTCAACAAAGGATGCCATATAACTGGATGGTCTTACAGATAAATTTTATCAAACTTCTTTAAAAAAGATATTTCACATATATACACACATATGTATATATTGATGTAATTGGCATATAACATCATGTAAGTTAAGATGTAAAATGTGTTTATTTAATATTTATGTGGTGCAATATGATTACCACTGTAGACATAGCTAGCATCTCTATCACAACACATAATTATCGTTTCTTTTTTGTGGAGAAAATATTTAAGATGTAGTCTCTTAGTAATTTTCAAGTATGCAAAATAATATTATCAGCTATAATCATAATACTGTGCATTACATCCCCAGAACTTATTCATCATCTAACAGCAAATTTGAAAAAGATATTTCTAATATTTTACTTATGAATACATATCGATATGTGTATATATATATTCTTTTCAGAGTAGAAACAGGGCAAAAACTAAAGTGATTTTATGAGGTTACTATTACTTTGATACAAAAACCGAATAACTGTAGTACTAGGTAATAAAATTATAGATCAATCTCATTTCTGAACTGAAATAGATTCTAACTATCTGCTCACAGCTCAAATTCATTCAGCATTATGTAAAAATCATTACGTCTCAATCCAATGAAACAGAACAGAAACGCAAGAAATTTTCAACATCATAGATTGAGGAGGGTGAGGGATCACTTCTGTGATGCAGGAAGATGAATTGATAAATTTAACATTCTTCAGGAGAAAAGCCACTAGCAAATTAAGAAAGGTAATTAACTTTGCTGCCCTTTAATATTATTCTAAAATGTTTTAATATTAAGCATAATGATGGTGAAATTGCAGAAGAGTTTCTCAGTAAAGTCAAAAACAAGACAAAATGCTATCATTTCTTTTTTTCATCCTTGTAATAGAAGTCTTAACCAATGCAGTAATGAAGCAAATGAGATACAATTTTAAACAAAAATGGGTCCACTTGTTTTATATTCAGATGCTACAACTATTTCTGTAGAAAATCATAAAGAATCTATTAAAACTACGGGCTTAGTAATTTCCTGAAGACAAGGCAACATAAAAAAGAATGGTATACACCTTTCTTTATATATATACTCTATATACCAAAAAAACTCTATATACCAAAAATTGCTAACCAGAATATATAATATGCAAAAAAATTCTATTTAAAATAACATAGGGGCTTCCCTGGTGGCTCAGTGGTAAAGAATCCTGGGAGACAAAACTACCAAGCCTGTACGCTGCAGCTACTGAAGCCCATGCACCCTAGAGTCTGTGCTGCACAACAAGAGAAGCCCCTGCAATGTGAAGTCCTCCCACGGAAATCAAGAGTAGCCCCTGCTCCCTGCAACTAGAGTAAAGCCCATATAGCATCGAAGACCCAGCACAGCCAAAAATAAAGATAAAAAGATAAATAAAATAAAAAAAGACATGCCCACAAAAGTTGTAACATACTATTTCAAAATAAATATTAAGAAAATTATTTTAAAAATAACATAAAATTTATAAGATATCTAGGACCAAACCTAACAGTGTGCAAGACATATATGCAGAAACATAAAATCACACTGAAGGGTGAAAAAAAAAAGTAGTGTTTACCCACTATGTTAAATAATTCATCCCTGCTCAGGTTATAATCAAATATGATTACAATGAAAAAATTTCTTCAGGAAGGGTGTCAAGCTGTTCCTTATTAACATAGAAGAGAAAAGAGTCAAGTCTAGGCAAATAGTTCTGGAGATGACTGACATCAAGAATCTTTCCCTACTAATTGTCATAATATTTAAGTCTATGGAAATACAATTGTATCTTGTTGTTATAAGAACAGGCCTAAAAATCTAATAGAGAGAGACCAGAATCAGTATTATGCACAAATATATATAAAGTGATATTAACAGAGATCTGTTAATATCTCTGTTAACACAGAGATGGATGGTATCACTGACTTGATGGACATGAGTTTGGGTAAGCTCTGGGATTTGGTGATGGATAGGGAAGCCTGGCATGCTGCAGTCCTTGGGGTCTCGAAGAGTCGGATACGACTGAGTGACTGAACTGAACTGAACAGAGATGTGAATGTAAACACATCAGTGGAACTACAGATAAGAGGAAAGAACATCTAGTCATTATGTGGTGCTTGGATAATTGATCATTTATGTTTTAAAAAAAGACACAATTATCTCAAGCTAAAGCAAAGGACAAAAAAGATCTTCATGACACAGATAATCATGATGGTGTGATCACTCACCTAGAGCCAGACATCCTGGAATGTGAAGTCAAGTGGGCCTTAGAAAGCATCACTACGAACAAAGCTAGTGGAGGTGATGGAATTCCAGTTGAGCTATTTCAAATCCTGAAAGAGGATGCTGTGAAAGTGCTGCACTCGATATGCCAGCAAATTTGGAAAACTCAGCAGTGGTCACAGGACTGGAAGAGGTCAGTCTTCGTTCCAATCCCAAAGAAAGACAATGCCAAAGAATGCTCAAACTACCGCACAATTGCACTCATCTCACATGCTAGTAAAATAATGCTCAAAATTCTCCAAGCCAGGCTTCAGCAATATGTGAACTGTGAACTTCCAGATGTTCAAGCTGGTTTTAGAAAAGGCAGAGGAACCAGAGATCAAATTGCCAATATCCGCTGGATCATCGAAAAAGCAAGAGAGTTTCAGAAAAACATCTATTTCTGCTTTATTGACTATGCCAAAGCTTTTGACTGTGTGGATCACAATAAACTGCGGAAAATTCTGAAAGAGATGGGAATACCAGACCATCTGACCTGTCTCTTGAGAAACCTGTATGCAGGTCAGGAAGCAACAGTTAGAACAGGACATGGAAAAACATACTGGTTCCAAATAGGAAAAGGAGTACATCAAGGCTGTATATTGTCACCCTGCTTATTTAACTTATATGCAGAGTACATCATGAGAAACGCTGGGCTGGAAGAAACACAAGCTGGAATCAAGATTGCCGGGAGAAATATCAATAACCTCAGATATGCGGATGACACCACTCTTATGGCAGAAAGTGAAGAAGAACTAAAGAGCCTCTTGATGAAGGTGAAGGAGGAGAGTGAAAAAGTTGGCTTAAAGCTCGACGTTCAGAAAACTAAGATCATGGCATCTGGTCCCATCACTCCATGGAAAATAGATGGGGAAACAGTGGAAACAGTGTCAGACTTTACTTTTTTGGGCTCCAGAATCACTGCTGATGGTGACTGCAGCCATGAAATAAAAGACGCTTACTCCTTGGAAGGAAGGTTATGGCCAACCTAGATAGCATGTTTAAAAGCAGAGACATTACTTTGCCAACAAAAGTCCGTCTAGTCAAGACTATGGTTTTTCCAGTGTTCATGTATGGATGTGAGAGTTGGACGGTGAAGAAAGCTGAGCGCCGCAGAATTGATGCTTTTGAACTGTGGTGTTGGAGAAGACTCTTGAGAGTTTCTTGGACTGCAAGGAGATCCAATCAATCCATCCTAAAAGAGATCAATCCTGGATGTTCATTGGAAGGTCTGATGTTGAAGCTGAAGCTCCAATGCTTTGGGCACCTCATGTGAAGGGTTGACTCATTGGAAAAGACCCTAATGCTGGGTAGGATTGGGGGCGGGAGGAGAAGGGGACGACAGAGGATGAGATGGTTGGATGGCATCACCGACTCGATGAACATGGGTTTGGGTAGACTCTGGGAGTTGGTGATGGACAGAGAGGCCTGGCGTGCTGCAATTCATGGGGTCGCAGAGAGTCTGACACGACTGAGCGACTGAACTGAACTGAAAGCAAAGGAATTTTCCAAGTGGATTAAAGCTTTCAATGTGAATTTTTTTTTCTTCAAAAATTTAAAAGAAAATATCTTGAGAGTCCCTTGGACAACAAGGAGATCAAACCAGTCCATTCTAAAGGAAACCAACCTTGAATATTCATTGGAAGGTTTGATGCTGAAGCTGAAGCCCTAATACTTTGGCCACCTGATGTGAAGAACCAACTCACTGGAAAAGACCTAGATGCTGGGAAAGATTGAGGGCAGGAGGAAAAGCGGACAGCAGAGGATGAGATGGTTGGATGACATCATTGACTCAATGGACATGAATTTGAGCAAACTCTGGGAGATGGTGAAGGATAGGGAAGCCTGGTGTGCTGTAGTCCCTGGGGTTGCAAAGAGTCAGACACGACTTACCGGCTAAATAACAACAACAATAAGTGAATATCTTTGTGATATCAAATTCTGGAGATCGGTTAGCTCTGAGATAGTTAGATGCAAAAGTTTATGTGGAGAAGCATACAAATCATTTCAACCAAGTTAATATTCTTTTATTCTAGCATTTTAAACTGATATAATCTAATACAAATTATAGTTCAAGCTATGATAATTTTTTCATTGTATTATTTGCATTTTTTCTATATGTTTGAAACATTTAAAATAACAAAATAAAGAATGTACCAATGTGAGATTGCTTTGTGAATAAGAATAATAATTTTATTGTTTCTATAACTGGGTAATTCTTTTTAACCAGTGAGATATAATTAAGGCCAAAGGTGAAAAAGGTAAAAACTGTAGCTTTAAAATAATCAACTTTTAAAAACTAGAACAAATACATATACATCATATGATAGCAGCTTTAAGGAAATTATAGCATTGCCCTGTTATCTATCTTTCAATTATAATATAATCTATAATTATTTATTGACCAGGCATCAGAAATGTTGAACATAGGAAAAAGGTAAATGCTTTGAAGGATATTGTAGCAGATAAAATTGAAATATGAGAAGTACTTACACAATTCATAGCTTATACATTATATAGGCTGATGTTAACCTGTGAATTGTAACTCTATGAATACATTAATGTTTCTTCTGTCTTTTCGTTCAGAAATTTAAGGTGAAATAATATTTTGTTTAGTATAAATTACATGTGCATGATAGGGATGTTAATTTTCTCTTCAACCAATTCTTCTGAAGTGGATCATAAAATCTATGTCATGAATTTTCTCTTTAAAATGTATTTTTCTGGGGCAAAAGAATTAGATCCAAAAATATAGATATTAGATATTTCAGATAAGTGCTATTCAAATAACAGTTTACCACATTCACTTTTAATGCAATCTTAATTTTTTTGTATTTATCAACAAAATATTGGTAAGGATAGAAAACAAATCAAATTTTAGGGAAATAATGACACATTCCAAGGATTGTGTCTTCAAATTGACTGTCAAATACAAATCTTCATATATAAATATATACATTTCAGATTTACTATCTCACAATTTGTGTGGGTCAGGAGGCCAGCATGGTTTCACTGTGCTCTCTGCTCTTGGTCTCACAAAGCTTAAATCAAGGTTTGGCTGGAACTGGAGTTCTCATCTGGAACTTGAGGTCATCTTCCAAGCTCATTCAGATTATTGACAGAATTCAATCTTTGAAGTCGTAGATCTCATGGCAACTTGTCTCTTCATGGACAGCAGGAAAATTCTGACTTCTGTCTTGTAAGATGAAGTCTTCTGTAGCCTAATCAAAAGAGCGACTCTCTCATGCTCAAGTTCTACCCATGCTGAAGGGAGAGGGATAATATAGAGTGTGCTCACCAGGAGCAGGAATCTTGGGGGAATCTCAGAGCTCTGTCTACCACTGGGTGTCTTATGTGGTTTTTTTTTTTTTTTCCACAGAGCTCGTTGTTTATAAATCTCTGCCTGGCTCATTGGTCTGTCTGTCCATGTATATATCTGTATATCTCTATGGAAGGGGAAAGGGGGACTCTCGCGTAAAAATCCAAAGCACAATTCTGTGAACACCTGCGTCCTGGTCAGTCTGAGTGTGGCCGTGAAGCCCAGGCAAGCCGTGGCTCACAGGGCTACGCCCTCGGTGCTGGCCAGGGTCCATGCCCCCCTGCCAGCCAGGGGTCTAGGCTCCCCAACACGAGCCCTGCCCAAGGCCGACTCTCCTCCTGGGGCTTCTAGGAGACAGTGGGGTCCTTGGCTTTGGGGGGCTCTGAGCCCGTCAGCAGGGAGATGGTGGGGTCATCCGAGTAGTCGTGTCCCTCGGAGAAGTAGGAGCCCTCCTCCAGCTTGAAGAGCACCGGCAGGTTGCTGCTCCCCACGTCCACGGGGCCCTGGTCCAGCAGCAGCAGGGGCTGGGCGGTGTAGTGAACCAGCTGAGTCTGGGCTGCTTTTCTCTGCCTCCAGAGGTCTGGGGGGCTCCTAGGGAGAGAGGAGCTCCTGGATGCCGGCCAGGCTGCTGTCAAGGTCGGGCAGGCTCATGTCGGGCACCGTCACCGAGGGGCTGAACAGGTCCAGCAGGGTGCTGGTGTCCACGCTGAAGCCGTGGCTCGTCAGCATGGTCTGAAGGTTGTCCAGGTTGGAGTCCATGGCGTCCAGGTGGTCGCTGAGCTCAGTCTTGTCCAGGAAGGCGACGCTGAGGCACTTCTCAGGGGCCGAGGCGGGCAGGGGCGAGGAGGGATGGCCCCCGGTGTCCGAGAGGGGGGTGGTGGAGGTGGCGGGCGTGGGCTCACTCGCCGGGAGGATGGAGTCAATGAGGGTGGTCGGGGACAGGGGCGTCTCCACCATGGAGGACGGTCGGCCAGGGCTGGCATCCTCTGCCCGGGGGTTCTGTGGCGGGCTTGGGGGCTCCTCCTTGACGCGAACCAGGGTGCTGCTGTCTTATGTTTTGATCCTGACCTTTACTAATGCAAATACTGAAGACAAGTATACCAAGTAGCTAATAATCTTGTTTCTCTTCTCTTTGGGTTATTGTGCCTGAGCAATTCAAAGGAATATTTTCTGATAATAACTAGCATGGCTCATGGTAGTAGGTATGTTTCTGATCTTCTGAATTAAATTTG
This sequence comes from Giraffa tippelskirchi, assembly GCF_054371585.1. Taxonomy (NCBI): domain Eukaryota; kingdom Metazoa; phylum Chordata; class Mammalia; order Artiodactyla; family Giraffidae; genus Giraffa; species Giraffa tippelskirchi. The sequence continues at coordinate 72,915,164 of NC_137277.1, forward strand.
GAGCAGCAGATAGCTATATCTTAGCTCTTGTTGTTGCTTAAGGATGGTGAAATTGTTTCTGCATGTAGAGGTGTATAAAATGCTGTGAACCACATTTGTCAACACCAGTAAATCACACAATAGGCGTTAGTGTTTATTGAAGTAAGATTTGCACTTTTAAATAAAGTGTTTGGTAATTATATTTGAATAGCAAAATTAGTAAAATAAATGGTATATTGTCTTGCAGAGTTATTAAAAAATGGACTCTACAATTTTATGGAATATTATGATAAGAAACTTGGGGGAAATTCTTATTGTTAGACTATATGCCACAGAAATTTTATGTTCTTCTCACCTTCTTCCTAAGTGATATTAATTTTTGGTTTTTTAAAAAATAATGATTGTAAAGTAGATTAGTCATGGAAACATGATACCTTTATCATTTTTGTCCTTTATTCTTTGAAGAGCATAGAATGGAAAGCTTGATTTTTTAAACTAGAATTATTTTAAAATGGTAAAGATCAAAAATTATAAACAGATAAATAAAAATTCTGATTTTGTATTCTACCAGTTTGTGGACCTGGTAGGTTAATGGGAAGAGACTTCAAGGAAGACAGTATAAAAATTCAAATCTACACAGGTGTATGTGGCCCCTTTAGAAATAATCATGTAATAGGATAGAAGTACTTTCTATCCTATGTGTATTTCTAATGTGTTAAGAAAGAAAAAAAATTAGACTTTTGAGGGACAGGGAACTGAGGTATGAACTCTTGTCAGTCTGGGTAGGTTATTACCTCTCATTACAATATTGGACCCATAAAATACAATGAGTTTAAAGTCTTCACATCTCTCACCTTGGTGCTGTCCTTCTCTCATTCCTAGGATGGATTAAAATAGCAATTCAGATAAATTCTAGATGTAGTTCTACTGTAAATGCAAATTCTCTTGCATTTAGTGGCCTCTACTCTAGTGCAGGAGGCTTCCCAGGTGGTGCAGTGGTAAAGAATTCACCTGCCAATGCAGGAGATGCAGGTTCAATCCCTGGGTCAGAAGATTCCCTGAAGGAGGAAATGGCAACCCACTACAGTATTCTTGCTGGGAAAATCCCATGGACAGAGCAGCCTGGTGGGCTACAGTCTGTGGGATCACAGAGAGTTGGACCCGACTGAGCTTGCAACTCACTGTGGTGCAGATTATAATTTTGATGTGAATGCTTCTAATTTTTAATCAGCATTTATACTTAAGCTGACATGATTTTACAAAAGATTTTAGATTTACTTAATTTTCAAATTTTATAGTTTAATTTTTGTAAGCAATAGAAGAAACATCCTTTATCAATGGTGATACAAAAAAGGAATAGTACATGGAGGGACACTTGGTAATTCAACCCAAGTAAATTCTCAAGTGTTTGAGAAGTGCTTACACCCTGATAAGAATGGAAAATGTTGAAATTTTTACTTTAAACACTTTTTATAATGGATGTTATAGAATGTGGTTCATTTTTTCTTTTACAGAGATTTAGATATTGGTTATATCTGATGGTTGTATATGTTTTCACTTTGCAGCATTGTACAGAACCTGAATCAGAACTTTACTTTGATACATTTTGTTATTTAGTTGCTATTTCATGTCTGACTTTTGGCGACCCCCATAGCCTGCCAGGTTCCTCTGTCCATGGGATTTCCCAGGCCAGAACACTGAAGTGGTTTACCATTTTCTTCTCCAGGGATTCTTCCTGACCCAGAGATCAAACCTGAGTCTCCTGCATTGGCAGGCAGATTCTTCACTGCTGAGCCGCCTGGGAAGCATTAGTAAAGTTCTTTGTGATACATTATTACAGTTAAATATTTTTGTTAAAAGGTAATATAGAAGCAACTGTAAACATATTTAGAATCATCTTGGTCAAAATAAAGTCAAAGATTTTAAGAAAAACTGTATCACTCACTTCTTGCGTTTTGTTGAAGTGACACCAAAGCCATTATCAGAAATATAGTAGGTATTATTTATAGGTTTCAGTTTTAAGCAACTGAACTTTGTAACGACATTTGGTAAATGCATCATGTTTCCAGAAACTAGAAATAATGACTTAAATTAAACCAAATTCTTTTGAGATATACCGGGCTAACAAGGAGACAGGGAATTAATGTTTGAAATAAAATGAACATATTAAAATGTGCAAAACTGGTTTCAGTAAAAATTAGAAAAAAGAAATAATAAGGTTACAACAAAGCAACTACTTTCCTACATATTGAATAATATCTTTAGCAACCCAAACTAATTGGCCTAAGTAACAAATGAGCTAATAAGTAGTATAAAGATAGAATACAGAAATACAGATAATTGCTTGTGTTCCTTTGAAGTAGTGAGTGGTATTCTTTTTCATCTCCAAAAGTAAATATGCAAGCTATTTATGTCTGATGAATTAATCTGAACTTGAAATTAGTCAAGCTCCCCTCCCCCCCACCCCAGTATATTCGGTTGTTAACTGTAAATGACTGGAGTCAATTTAAGAAAACCCTGGAATTGAAATTGGGGAAGTGGAGGAGTATTAATGATAGTGCAGTGGACCTGATTGGGGTGAAAGTTCAGAAAAAGAATAGCAAGTCCCTGAATTAAGCACTATAAATAGAATGTTTACATTAACAAGCTATCATCATTCAGGAACATGAAATCAAGCAAATTATCTATAAGTTAAGATGTATTATAGTCAGCTTTTAAAATAACAATACAACTTACTTCTAATGGATTCATTCTCCATTCCACTGCAAGCTCTTTTAGTTATACTTGACAAAGGTTAATCCAACAAGGCAACGTAGTCTCCAATTTTCATATCTTTATTTTCTGTTGTATTGGGATATCAATTGACAAAAGATATATACCAAAAAAAGTTTTATCAAAAATATATTAATATCATGAAGAGTAGATATGTTTCTGATTTTGTCTCTCTAGAAAGATGACATCTGAACTGAGACTTGAATGGTGCAAAGGAGCCAATTCTACAAAAATCAGGACGAAATAATTAAAAGCAGAGGAAGGAGACAATTCAAAGTTGAGAATGAACTGGGAGTCAAGGGCTACATCATGTTGGATTTTGTGCATCAAAGTTAGGATTCTAAATTTTATTCTTAGGTGGTGAGAAGTGCAACCATTGGAAATTTAATATTTTTTCATTGTAAAATATATCATACACACCAAAGAGTGTATCTCCCACTTAAATTAGGAAATAGAATGTTGCCAAATAATACTGAAGCCCACTTATTCCCTTCCCAGTGGGATACCACTCCCCCTCTTTCCACCAGCCTAAATTTAAAATTTTGCATATCTTAGGGTTTCTTCCTAGTTATTGCTGCTGCTGCTAAGTCGCCTTAGTCGTGTCCAACTCTGTGCGACCCCATGGACGGCAGCCCACCAGGCTCCCCCGTCCCTGGGATTCTCCAGATAAGAGTACTGGAGTGGGGTGCCATTGCCTTCTCCCTTCCTAGTTATTAGGTTGGTACAAAAGTAATTGCAGTTTTGTATTGTTGTACTTTGCTGTTTGATATTGGAATATATTCTTAAATAAATGTGGTTTTGTTAAACATGATTTTAATGCACATTTATTGCTTTATGTTTTTTTTGCTGATGACATTACTTGCTGTGTATTTTATATTTTAGACTATGGAAATGGTGTTAGACAGAGAGCTAATACAAGCGATTTTCTTATTCGAGTTCAAAATGTGTTGTTAATCTGTGTAGACACCTTGCAACATCAACAGCACATTTGGCCCAGGATCTGCTAATGAACATACAGTGCAGTGGTGACTCAAGAAGTTTTGCAAAGGAGACGAGAGCCTTGAAGATGAGAAGCACAGTGATTGGCCATCGGAAGTTGATAACAGCTAATTGAGAGCATCATTGAAACTGATTCTCATAAAACTACATGTGAAGCTGCCATAAGTGGGTGCTTCATGAGCTGACTGCAAATCAAAAAAATGGTCATTTTGAAGTGTCATCTTCTCTTCTAGGCAACAACAATGAACAATTTCTTCATTGGATTGTGATGTGCAATGAAAAATGGATTTTATGCAACAACCAACGATGACCAGCTTAGTGGTTGGACTGAGAAGAAGCTCCAAAGCATTTCACGAAGCCAAGCTTGCACCAAAAAAAAAAAGTCATGGTCACTGTTTGGTGGTCTGCTGCTGGTTTGATCCACTACAGTTTTCTGAATCATGGCGAAACCATCACATCTGAGAAGTATTCTCAGCAAATTGATAAGATGCACAGAAAACTGTAACGCCTGAAGCTGGCATTGGTCAACAGAAAGGGCCCAGTTCTTTTCTATGACAACTCCTGACCTCACGTCACACAACCAATGCTTCAAAAGTTGAATGAATTGGGCTACGAAATTTTGCCTCATCTACCATATTCACCTGATCTTTTGCCAACTGACCTGCACTTCTTCAAGCATCTCAACAACTTTTTGCAGGGAAAAAGCTTCTACAAACAACAGGAGGCAGAAAATGGTTTCTAAGAGTTTGTAGAATCTTGAAGCATGGATTTTTATGCTATAGAAATAAATAAACTTATTTTTTGTTGGTTGCAAAACTGTGTTGATTGTAATGGTTCCTATTTTGATTAATAAATATGTGTTTGAACCTAGTTGTAATGATTTAAAATTCATGGTCTGAAATTGCAATTACGTTTGCACCAATTTAATATTTCATATTGCTGCAATTCATGGTTTAGTTTTACATCTTTTGAAGTATAAATATCCAATTAACACTGTTTATATTCTTCTGTAACTTGCTTGTTTAGCTCAACATTGTTGCTGTTGTTCAGTCACTCAGTCATGTCTGACTCCTTGCGAACCTATGGATTGCAACTCGCCAAGCTTCCCTGTCCTTCACCATCTCCTGGAGCTTGCTCAGACTCATGTCTGTGGAGTTGGTGATGCTATCCAACCATCTCATCCTTTGTCATCCCCTTTCCCTCTGCCTGAAATCTTTCCCAGCATCAGGGTCTTTTTCAGTGAGTTGACTCCTTGCATTTGGTAGCCAAAGTATTGTAGCTTCAGCTTCAGCATCAGTCCCTCCAATGAATATTCAGGATTGATTTCATTTAGGATGGACTGGTTGGGTCTCCTTGCAGTCCAAGGGACTCTCAAGAGTCTTCTCCAACACCACAGTTCTAAAACATCAATTCTTCAACACTCAACCTTCTTTATGGTCCAACTCTCACATCCATACATGACTACTGGAAAAACCATAACTTTGACTATATGGATCTTTGGCAGTAAAGTGACGTCTCTGCTTCTTAATATACTGTCTAGGTTTGTCATAGTTTTTCTTCCAAGGAGTAAGCGTCTTTTTATTTCATGGCTGCAGTCACCATCTGCAGTGATTTTGGAGCCCAAGAAAATAAAGTATGTCATTGTTTCCATTGTTTCCCCATCTATTTGCCATGAAGTGATGGGACCAGATGCCATCATCTTAGTTTTTTGAATGCTGAGTTTTAAGCCATCTTTTTCACTCTCCTCTTTCATCTGCATTAAGAGGCTCTTTAGTTCCTCTTCACTTTCTGCCAAAAGGGTGGTGTCAACTGCATATCTGAGATTGTTGATATTTCTCCTGGCAATCTTGATTGGCTTCTGCTTCATTTTGCAGTTTTGTGATCCACACAATCAGAGGCTTTGGCATAGTCAGTGAAGCGGAAGTAGATGTTTTTCTGGAATTCCTTTGCTTTTTCTATGACCCAGCAGATGTTGGCATTTTGATCTCTTGTTCCTCTGCCTTTTCTAAATCCAGCTTGAACATTTGGAAATTCCTGGTCATGTGCTGTTGAAGCCTGGCTTGAAGAATTTTGAGCATTACTTTCCTAGCATGTGAAATGAGTGCAATTGTGTGGTAGTTTGAACATTGACTCTGTGTTTTATTCATTTTTCTTGCTGAACAGTCATTCTATTACTACACCACAATTTATTTATCCTTTATATTATTGACCAAGATTTGATCTGTCCTCTTCCATTTTTTTTTGCTCTAAAAAATGAAGAAACTATGCACAATGCTCTGAGTAAACTTGTATACTGACACATATATGTAAGAGTTTTTATATTAATAGGGAATTGTTGGATGCAGGCTATGTGCATCTCCTGCTTTAAAAGGAAATACTAATTGTTTTCCTAAGTGAATGTATTAATTTATAAATGTATCAGCAGAGGACCGAGTCTCATTTATCCATATCCTCTTCAACACTTAGTACTGTCAAATTTTAAAATTTTAAAAAATGAATCAAGTTAAATATTAACTGCTTGTGGTTTTACATTGGATTTCTATGAATGTCAATAAGGTCAAGCACATTTTTTATGCTTTTTGTGGGGGATTCATCCTCTTTTCTTAATTTGTAGATATATATGGTTTTAAGACATATTCTAAATGTGAGGCTTTTTAGTTTTATTTGTTGCAGATCTTTTTTCATTCTGTGTCTTTTAATTCTGTAAATGATGTCATTTGATGAATATAAATTTTGATTTTAATCATGAACTCTTTATTTTATTATTAAAGCCTTTATAATCTTATTTAAAATATTTTTTAATACCCCCAAATTATAATATTTATTCTGCTATATTACCTTCTAAAAGCTTTATTATTTTGCCTTTCACACATGTTTACAATAACTGTGAATCAGTGTTTGGCCTGAGAATAACTTGTTTTTTCATGTGGATCTACAATTATGTGGCTTTTTTTGGAAGTCTTTATTGAATTTGTTACAATATTGCTTCTGTTTTATGTTTTGTTTTTCTGGCCACATGACATGTAGGATCTTAGCTCCCTAGCCAGGGATGGAACCTGCACTCCCTGCATTGGAAGGCTAAGTCTTAACCACTGGACCATCAGAGGAGTCCCAATTATGTAGCTTTGACTCTTACTCATGGTTGTTCATTTCGTTGTGTGTTTAGGGTTATGTTTAATTGAAAATCACTGCCTTGTTTTCCCATATTTGTTGTAATTCAGTGGTCCACACACTCAATTGTCACTGCTTTGTAGATAATCTATTTCTCATTTTTTAAAAACTTAAATTTTTATTTCAAAATATTAGATGTATTTTTCCTTTTTTTTTTCTTTTGGAAGGAGGCTTGAGATGGTTTCCCAAAAATTCGGAAAGGATTTATTATATATGTTCTGGACAACTCTTGGTCACTTTCTTTTTGAAAGTACTTTCTCTCATTTTGTCTCTCATCTTCTTCTGGTCCTCCACTGAAACATATGTTTAACAGTCTCACTTGATCGTCCGTATCTTCTAACCTGTGTTCAAATTTTTCATCTTTGTCTCTTGGTAAATTCATCCCATTTGAATTCCAGTTTACCAGTTTTTGCTCCACATATGACTATTCTAGTTAATACAAGCTTTGAGGTTCTATTATAAATTATATATATACATAATTTCTAGGTGTATATGTATCTGGCTGTTTTCTAATATCCCTTATACTGATAATCTTTTATTCTTTTGTCTTTTCAACAGCTTCTTTTTATTTCTTATTTATTTTATTTTTGGCTGTGCTGGATCTTTGTTGCTGTGCATAGGCTTTCTCTTTTTGCGGAGGGGGGGGCTACTCTCTAGTTGCAATGTGAAGGCTTCTCATTGAAGTGTCTTCTCTTGTTGTGGAACATGGTCTCTTGGGTGCATGGGCTTCAGTAGTTGCTGCATATGGGCTCAGTACTTGTGGCACACAGGGTTAGTTGCCCTGTGGTATGTGGAATCTTCCCGGACCAGGGATCAAACTGGTATTCTCTGCATTGCAAGGCGGAGTCTTAACCACTAGACCACCAGGGAAGCCCCTTCTTTTTATTTATTTAAGCATATTAATCATATTATTTCATGTTATTTTTCTCATAATTCCATTACGTGCAGTAATTGTGAAAAGATGCTCAACATCACTCATTATCAGAGAAATGCAAATCAAAACCACAATGAGGTACCATCTCACGCCAGTCAGAATGGCTGCTATCCAAAAGTCTACAAACAATAAATGCTGGAGAGGTTGTGGAGAAAAAGGGAACCCTCTTACACTGTTGGTAGAAATGTAAACTAGTACAGTCACTATGGAGAACAGTGTGGAGATTCCTTAAAAAACTGAAAATAGAACTGCCATATGACCCAGCAATCCCACTGCTGGGCATACACACCGAGGAAACCAGAATTGAAAGAGACCCGTGAACCCCAATGTTCATCGCAGCACTGTTTATAATAGCCAGGACATGGAAGCAGCCTAGATACCCATCACCAGACGAATGGATGAGGAAGCAGTGGTACATATACACAATGGAATATTACTCAGCTATTAAAAAGAATGCATTTGAATCAGTTCTAATGAGATGAATGAAACTGGAGCCTATTATACAGAGTGAAGTAAGTCAGAAAGCAAAACACCAATACAGTATATTAACACATATATATGGAATTTAGAAAGATGGTAATGATAACCCTATATGCGAGACAGCAAAAGAGACACAGATGTAAAGAACAGACTTTTGGACTCTGTGAGAGAAGGTGAGGGTGGGATGATTTGAGAGAATATCATTGAATCATGTATATTATCATATGTGAAATAGATCGCCAGTCCAGGTTCGATGCATGAGACAGGGTGCTCAGGGCTGGTGCACTAAGATTACCCTGAGTGATGGGATAGGGAGGAAGTTGGGAGGGCAGTTCAGGATGGGGAACACATGTACACCCATGGCTGATTCATGTCAATGTATGGCAAAAACCACTACAATACTGTAAAGTGATTAGCCTCCAACTAAAATAAATAAATTAAAAAAAGAAATACTATCTTCAGTTCATGTAATGTTATCTTAGTTTTTGACAGTCAAATGATGAAAATGGTTTTTCTTTGTTCCATTTCCTTGTTCACTTATGAAGATGACAATATATACATATATTTATTAATATGTGAGCTTTCCTCCTCTTCAGAATGACTGTTCATGTCTTTAACTAGATTGTCTTAACAAATATTCTTTGACTTTTAATATATTCTTAATGCTATTTTTTGCATTCATTGTAAATATCTTATCCCTTTTCTTAGTTTTTAAGTCTTTAATAGTTCTTAATTTAAAATAAATTTATATATCATTTCTTTTAGAGTGAATACAACTTTCTGTCATGTTTAAGAAATATCTCCCTACCACAAAGCCAGAGAGATATTTCTCACTAATAGTTTTAAAGTTTTGTTTCTGACACAGTCATTCCTCATTATCTGCAGAGAATTGGTTCTATGACCCCCTTGGATACCAAAATCCAAGGATGCTCAAGTCTTTTATGTAAAATGAAGTAGTATACTCAGTCTACTTTATTTATGGATTCTGCATTGGTGCACATAGAGGGCCAACTGTATAAGTAATTGTTTCATCTGGAATATTTTTTTTTGTATATATGGTAGGGATACAATTTTATTTTTTTCCATTATTTGTTTTTAACCTCATTTAGAATAGATCCTTCATCACGAAGTGGTAGATTATCCCATTATATATAAATTTCCATATATTCTTATGTCTGCTTTATTGCATTTTTCAATTCGCCTATGTCTGAAGTAGTACTACGGTGTTTTTATTACTATAGCTTTAAAAGAAGACCCAAATCCTAGCAGGGTAATTCTTCCTCTATGCTTTTCTTCAGAACTGTTTAGCTATCCTTGGTCTTTGCATGTCCATGTAATTTACAAATCATTTTTTCAGTTCCAGTCAAAAAATACCCTTTGAGATTCACACTGAAATTGCATTGTGGCTATAGATGAGTCTGGGGAGAATTGACAAGTTTATAATGTTAAGTATACACATCTATGAAGACTGCATATCTTTCTTTGATTTTTTTCAGTTTAGATTTTTCCCACAGAACCTATAAACATTGTTTGTTAGACTTATCCATCAGTATTTGATCTTACTGTAAATGAGGTCTTATTTTTGTCTGCTAGATGCTTTTTGCTTGTATTAAGAGATGCAATTGATTTTTGTATTTTGATCATATGTCTAGTAGTTTTGCTAAATTCTGTATGCACTCTATTGTATGTAAATATGAAGGAAGGAGTGTGCTAGAATGGGAAGCATAATAGAGGTAACTCAGTCTATTTTCTTGAAAAAGATCCTTCTGAGGTAAGACTTTTAAAAACATTTTTTAAATTCTAAAACGTGAACAGGCTTCCCAAAATTCAAACTATGGAGAAGCACATCAAGGAAGGTGACTTTGTATTATATCACTTCACTCTATGGAAATAATGATTATTTGCAGTGTATCCTAATGCTTATTCTTTTTCTCTCTTTCTGTACACGTTTTGTGTATATATTGGTTGTTACTAAATTGTGATAACAATTTACATATTATTTTATTTCAAGTAACTATTTTGGACTGTTAAAATATCAAATTGATATACATTTTTATTATGACTCTAAACTATAATCTGTTCCCTCATTCAAAAGTGCTGTAGTTTAAGGATCATAAGTTTTACTACGATCCATAATATGATTCATCATAAGTCTTAAATCATCTACTCTGGTTTCTACTTACTCTACAAAAAGGGAGAATGCTTTGGACAACTGCACCCGTTTCCCTCTTTGAACTGATGTGTTAGGCACAGCTTCCCACAATATTATGAATAATTTTATTCCATGGCAAAACATTTATTTTCATGCTATGTTCAGAGTCACCTTGCCACAAATAACATAAAGAGAGTTATCTTAATTCAGTCTCGGCCTTAACTGAACATGCCTTTTGGTGCTAGTAATTCCCATGCATTTATTTCTCATCTGATTTGCATCTACTGTAACTAAACTGCTTCATGGTAGCGTAATAGTTTTCTTTTTTATTAATAGTCTCTCTTTTCAAAACTAGATTTATCTCACTATAGCATTTATGTTTTCTATCTTGTATTTTATATCTGTACTTTTCCTGCTTCAACCTTATTTTTTTAATCCAGTTTGATTTTTTGATATTGCTTTGTTTATAATCTAGTCTGAGTTTGCTTTTGTTTAAATTGGACATAATTTTTAAAAGATCTTTAAAAATAAAAGGCACCAAAATGTATTACTTTAATCATTCCCAAATTACCATGATAATGAATTTTCTCAAACTGATTTTTGAATATAAAACATTAAAAGTATTAATAGTGGAATGATAGTCAAATTTTTTTCTGCCTTGAGGCACTGAGATAAGACCATAATTTTTCTTTTTCATAAAAAGGAGATATTTTAAACATTATCTATGTTTTTATTTAAAAATATATGTAGACTTTTATTGTAAATGACATTGTTTCCTTTTTTCCTGGCAAATGTCAAGAAGTGCTTAGAGAAATTTAGAGAAAGATGAGTTATTTATTCATGTGAGACATTTTAATTCATTTTAGTGATATGTTTCAATTCCTAATTTATGAGAGGCTTAAATGATTTTTTATGACTTTTCTGATCAGATAATAACCAATTAAATACAGAAATCAAAAGTTCAGGTCAAGTTAAATGCTTTCATGGTCATAGAGAAATAGCACTTTTCTAATTTTCAAGAGCTCAGATCAATGCATTATTTCTTTTATCAGTACTACTTTTATATATTTTACCACTATATTTTCCAGGACTTCCTTTTCAGAAATAGACATTAATTTTTTCTTTGATTAATATGTAAATTTATAATTTTGAATGCTTATTATTCATGGCCAGTTATTAAATTTTCATGACTTCGCCTATAAACATAAATAATTTAGAAATTCATTCTTTTAAATTTTAATTATGTAACATTTGATAGATGATACTTCTCTATTTTCATCATAGTCAAGATCTAACCATATTAAAAATACAACATACCTTTATATTTCCTACTTCTTACAAATTAAATATGTGATTCTGAAAGATTTTAATATCAGAAAATATTTTTTATATGAATTAATATTTCAGCTTTTTCTGAGCAAGAAATTTCAGTCAGGTATTACCTTAATTATATTGCCCTAACTATTAAACTATTTTCAAAGTTTATAGTAATACTTAAGGGACCATTGGCTTAAAATGATGCTGCCCCTCACACTTGTAGCTGTGTGCAATTGTGCTGAGTGCTGTGCTTCTGGCTGTAAATGTGAATCAGCCAGGGAAGCTCTGCTCCAAATGTCTTTTTGATTCCTAAAACGCAGGGAAAGGGTCACCTGGGGTCATTTTTTGTTATTTTTGGAAAGGATGAGCAGAAATAGCTTAAACCTTGGGCTTGAAACTGGTACCCTGTCACTTCTGCCTATATTCCAATGACCAAAGCAAGTCATGTGATCAAGTCCAATATCAATAAAATGGGAAAATGTATGTTTTCCAGGGAAGTTTAGGATGAGGAGTAATATTTGCTAATATCATTGAATTTACCATACTGCTCCTCCACTGTTAATTAATAGCTCCATTATTTAAAATGTAGCTAAAATACATATTACCACTGTATTTTCCCCTTCCTTTTTAGAAATAGATACTAATTTATTCTTTGATTTACATAAATTTAATATATTAAATGATATATAATATGTTAAATGATATATTAAATGATATTTAACATATTAAATGATATTGTGACCAGCTATATATTTACAAAAAATACTTTTATTTGTATTTCTTTGTGTTGATACTTGGCACAAATATTATGTTTTTCCTGAAATCATATTCACCAGAATTTTCTCACTAAAATGTATACAACATATTTTTAACCTCCATCAGTCTATATTTACAGCTTGATCTGAGCTTTGTGCAGAGATTAAAGTTGTCTTGAAGATAAGATAAAGCTGTCAGTGCTTTGTAAACATCGTGTGAAAGGAATGAATTTTCTAATGTTTTATAGGTCATATAATTTCTGTTTATATGATATTATTTGCTGGAAAAATTATAGACTCAATCACATATACATTGTGCACACAATTCAAGTCCTTAACAGTCTTGTGTTGACAAAATATTTCATCATCTTGTAATTTTAGTGTGAATTCAGTCATATATAACAGTATCACCAATTCTCCCTCTGGCCAAATCCTAAAACTTATACAATACTGCTGTGCAAAAAAGAACAATGTTTCTTTCTTTTTTTCCATTTTCAATGATAGGATAAATTACTATTTGAAAATGGAAAATGATAGTGTTTAATAGGATTTTGTCAAAAAGATTATTTTCGCTTTACCTTTTAACTGTTTGTATTTCTCACAGCTTTCTTTTGGAACGTCTCTTCTTTATCATTTTTCTGAGTAATATAACTACCTCCCATGGCTTCAATAAATATCTTTCCATATGGTGATGGCTCTATTATATACATCTCATATCTCCTTCATAAGCTCAAAATCTACATTAGAAAATCTGTATTCATCATCACATATGAATATATTATAAACAGCTCAAACTCAGCATATTAAAAATTGTTTATTATATTGCTTGGTCAACCATATTAATCCTCTTTTAATTCTGTTTGGTTGATGGCATTGCTAATGACATAGTCTGTTAAGCAGGAAACTTCACTGCTACAGAAAGGAACAACCAAGTCACATTTGACCTCTGAGAACAGAGTTATTGGCTTTCCCTATTATCAGGGCTTTTTAACCTAACCACTCTGTGATTCAGTTAATATCATTGTACTTCAAATATCTGTAGTCATTAGCTAGGAAGCCTCTCTGTCTTTCCTAAGCATTGTGTTCTAGGTAACTATTGATGGTTACAAGCTGACAGCTTAATGGTTTAAAACTGTATTATATTATTATTGCTTAGGTTCCTATAGGCCAATGGTCTTAGCTGGCAGTTCATCCTTGGACATGCTCATGCAGTTTCCATCAGATTTTCAATTGGATTAAAGTAATCTGAAAGACTGACTGGACTGAACATCCAAAATGACTCTGTCTATGTGGTTGGCAGTTCTGCTGGAGCTGTTTAGCAGAGCACCTACCTGTTGCCCCTCTGGGTAACTTGGACTTCTCACAGTATGGTAGTTGCTGTATCATATTGATAAAAGCAGTCATAAAATGGCAGAAAATACACTCTGCCCCTCAGTGGGAACAAGGTCACTTTGTAGAAGTGTACATAGAAGATCGGAGATAGTTCCTCAGCCATCTTTGAAAAATACAATATTCCAAACTTACAACTCCACATCAATTTATCAAAAGCTTCTGTGTTGAAAGATCAATTCACCAAATGATCTGTATTTTATTTTAACACATTTACTTATTTATCTAAGACTTATTTAAACTATTTTTAGAGTTTATTATAATATTTCAGGGACTGTTGGCATGTTTTGGATATCCTGGATTCAAGAGCCTTCAAGCTCTTCCATTGACCATCAATCTGACCTTTTTATGCCCTTCTCTACTCTCTTCACTGGCCTCCCTCTCAACTTTTTCTTAGTCTCCTATCTTTTATGCTCATTTCTTTTGTTTCTCAGGCTTCAATTTGTCCTTCTCTGCAGCTACAGCTCAAGCTTGTGTTCAATGTTGATTATATTTTTCATCTTTCTCCTAGCAACTACTCATTTTTTAAAACACGGCACTCCCACAGTACTTATCACATTGCTTATTTATATTATTTACCTTTTCATGTCCTTTCCTAGACACAGCAACTAGAGGTCAAAGACAGTGTCTTGTTCATTTTTATAGCTTCATTACCAGGCTTGACTCAGAGTAGGTCTTCGATAAATGTTTGCCTATTGAATTAGTTATGATTCAATACATCTTGATAGCTTTTAGTGTGGGTCCAGAGACAAGAAGATGAAATTTAACAGCAGTAAATATAAATTTCATTATTTCGGCTCAAATGATCTGCTTTAGTGCTTTTGAGAATGACTTTGCTCATTGGCAGTTCATGTGAGAAAATTCTCATGGGATTTTAGCAAATACAATTTCAATATTAGTCATGCATTAAAAAAATATAGTACAATGTTAGACATGATGAAGACCCTAGAAATAATTTCATTTAAGGAAATATAAAAAGGAGTGAAAATGTGTGTCTTGGAGAAGGCTTAGTGAAAATATGATACTTTTTTCAGTCAATTGATAAGCAAGCATGTGTGGATTCTGCCAGCTGCTGAGTATTTCTATTCTAATTATGCCTTTTGGAACTTGGGGGAATAACTACAGAATAGGTTCAGGAACACAGTGAGCCCATTGTGAGATCTTAGCTGAAGTGCCATTGATCGCCTGATCTCCATAAACTCCTACTCTTAGTGGTGGATCACAGTGATGTTTTGGATCCCTTGAAATTAGTGTCAGATAAGAACCACTTTATCCAGCAGTCCCTGAAAGGTCTGATTATGTTCTTTTTCCCAGTGTACAGTTACTTTCGTAAAAAGTAACTTGCCCTTTGGGGAAGGCTAGGAGAGATTACCAATATACATTTTTGGCATCAATTTCACGTAAGAGATCCTGGGTTTGTAACCTGGCCAATCTGAGAATTAATTGAGGAGCCATGACTGTCTATTTTTATCATCCAAGTTATCCATTTGTTCACTTGACCTTAGAACTTTTCTACTTACATAGAACAAGGAAGAATTTAGTGCACTACCTATCTATTTCACTTCTAGAAACACAAAAATCAATCAGCCAATGACACTGATCTGTGCACTCAATAGACCTGAGTTTGAGCAAGTTCCAGGAGATAGTGAAGAACAGGGAAGCCTGGCGTGCTGCAGTTCATGGGGTCGCAAACAATCAGACATGACTGAGTGACTGAACAACAACAACAACTGGTCTTTGCAAACCAGACTATTCTGATCGCGGCTTTAACTCGGCCATCCATAGTGGTAATCACGCTCCCTTACCCTTGGCAGTTGAGCGCTGCCATTGGCCTTGCTACTCTGGGATCTGATTACTCTCATTACATTTAGGTTTCTTGTTACAGTGACTATAGTTCCCACTGTAAAATCTGACTACAGAGGAGGGTGATCATGAGGGTTCTTCAAGGATGCCGGGACTCCTTTCCCAAATTTATTCCTTATAGTTGCAGTGAAAGGTTGTCTCTTGATCCTCCCAGTTTGGTTGAATAAATAGATCTTACATGGTAAGTATACTGTCACATTCCAATCTTTCTAAGACTTTAAATACCTTCCTATGCATTAAACCAAACAAGTCTAGCATTTCTAACTCACTTCTTGTGGGCAACATTTTAGCCTGTTTCAGCCAGTAAACCAATCAAAATGTTAGAGACCTTTCTAACTGCCCAAGCTGTGTTAAATGCTGAGTCTCTGTTTAGTGAGTTGATGTCAGCAAATGTAGCCTGATCCAGCTTTATGTTCTTTACACCAGTTATTTTTCTCCCTAATATTCACTGCTACACCTGTTCCCCAGATTTTTGCCTGTACAATTTAGAAAATTCAAATAGTTCTTTTGGAGTATAGTACACCTTTTCATTGATCATACTTTGCATTTCAAAAGAGCCAATGTTGTCGTTGTTCAGTCACCCACTCGTGCCCGACCTTTTGAAACCCCATGGACTGTAGCATGATAGGCCTCCCTGTTCCTCACCATCTGAAGTTTGCCCAAGGTTACGTCCATTGCATTGGTGTTGCCATCCAGCCATCTTATCCTCTGATGTCCTCTTCTCCTTCTGCCCTCAATCTTTTCCAGGATCAGGGACTTTTCCAATAATTCAACTGTTCACATCAGGTGAGCAAGATACTGGAGCTTCAGCTTCACCATCAGTCCTTCCAACAAGTATTCAGGGCTGATTTCCCTTAAGATTGACTGGTTTGATCTCCTTGTTGTCCAAGGGACTCTAAGGAGTCTTCTCCAGCACCACAGTTTGAAAGCATCAATTCTTTGGTGCTCTGCCTTCTTTATGGTCCAGCTCTCACAACTGTATGCAACCACTGGGAAGACCATAGCCTTGACTATACAGACCTTTGTTGGCAGAGTAATGTCTCTGCTTTTCAACACACTGTCTAGGCTTGTCATAGCTTTCCTGCCGAGAAGCAATTGTCTTCTGATTTCATGGCTGCGGTCACCATCTGCAGTGATTTTAGAGCCCAAGAATAGGAAATCTGTTACTACTTACACCTTTTCCCCTTCTATTTGCCATGAAGTAATGGGACTGGATGCCATGATCTTAGTTTTTTTAATATTTAGTTTTAAGCTAACTCTTTCACTCTCCTCCTTCACTCTCATCAAGAGGCTGTTTAGTTCCTCTCCGCTTTCTGCCATTAGAGTGGTATCATCCATGTATCTGAGGTTGTTGAGCCAATAGTGTAGTTCCAGTCTGAATGACAGCAAGTTCAAGACCCAAGAGAGTCAATGTTTCAGCTCAAGGCTTAAGGAAGGAAAATAATGGACTAATTCCATGTTAGAAAGAAATGAAGGGTGGAATTCGAAGAAAGGCAAATTGGGAAATTTTCTGCAGAGTTAGAGTTGTCAAAACACAAAATTTGTTTCTCAAGACTAAATCAATAAATTCATTTTATAGAAAGTATTCAGAACATGAAGACATATGCCTGGGATTTTTAGAATGGATGCCTGTGTTCAGCTAGTCATTGTTTCCTCTAACAACCAACAAACATTTTTCCAGTAACATGTGCAAGACATATATTATGATGAGAGCAATGTGTTTTGCTTCATTATTGCTTTTCAAAGGCTTGAGGATTATAGCCCAGAGGATCATATAGAAATGCTAGAAGATAAGATAGAAGAGAAGTAATTACAGAGTCAAGAACAAGGGTTTCTGTGGTGGTCCAGTGGTTAAGACTCTGTGCTTCCAATTTAGGGGGCACAGGTTCAATCCCTGATTGGAAAATAAGGTCCCACATGTTGTGCAGTGTGGCCAAATATATGTATGTATGTGTGTGTGTATATATATATGTGTGTGTATATATGTATATAATATGAAAAAGAACATGAGTGGAGGTAATAAGAGCACTGCATTAGAGGATGGACTAGGATAATCTCTGAGATTCTTTCAAATTATAAGGGACTCTAGTTCTTAAAAATGATATTGGAATGCAAACAGGTTTGTTCTCCTTAATTGGCTCATTTCTTAATTCTCTATAAGTTGACACTTTAAGAAATATTTACTTTTTAAACAAAACACTAATTTACTTATGATAGGTCTGTTGCATTTATAAAACTACTAATTCATCATTTAGGCACAATTCTGGTGTTATCTTAGAAAACTCATGTATTTCCTTTTCCAGAGAAAAATATTTATGAGCCTTATTCTTCCTTTCAGGTTTAATAGTTTCTAAAAAGTTAATTGAAAGAAAAGGCCTGGGAAGTGACTGAACTTGAAAAAAAAAGTGCTTATTTCTTTACAATATTGGGTTATTCTACAAAGATTACTGCCTAAAAATGGAATATTTCTTCATTATTTAGGAGCTAGAGGTGACAAGTCCAATAAAAACCCATAAATTAAGATTGGGAATTGGATTCTGTGATATCTGTGATATTGAAAATATTATACTTCTAGGTTAGAATAGTGGCATAATAAAGACCTGATTTACCCTTCTCAACCTCTGACTGAATTCTAAAAAAGAAAGAAAAGTAAAACCTACATGAGCATTGGAAAAATGAGGATAAGAGTTTACTACAAGAAAGATGGGAATTGATAATCCCATGTTCTTTAAAATTGATGAAGATGGCTTAAGAAGCATGATAAAAATCTTCATCTTTTGAGCTGAAACAGAAAGTTCTTCTGTAGAATAGTTGACAGATTTCTGTGATCATCTCCAAGGCTTTAGCTGAGAGATAAAGAAAATCTAAGATCAAGTAGAGGATAAAGATTCTTGAAATTCTAGAAAACTCAAGAATTCGAAGTTGTCAAATGAAAAGACTTGTGGTGAATAAAATCATAAAGTGAAAATATTGTTACAGAATTAAACGCACATTTTAGAAATTATTATAAAGATGGAATGTTATATTTTAAAAGGTAATAATAAAAACATAATCTGGGTCTGAAAGTGAAGTCGCTCAGTCATGTCTGACTCTTTGCAACCCGATGGACTGTAGCCTATGAGACTCCTCCATCCATGGAATTTTCCAGGCAGGAGTACTGGAGTGGGTTGCCATTTCCTTCTCCAGGGGATCTTCCCCACCCAGGGATCGAACCTGGGTCTATATTGCCCAAATCAGTCAGTAGAAAAGAAAAGGAAGTGTAAGGTTTGAAACTTCATCTTATATACCGTGTAGATAGGAGTAGCTATCTCATTTTTTTACTTTATACTTAAAGAACATAGACTGACATGTGTTTCTAAATGTACAGCAAAGGTTAGTTTTTCCCTCTTTTGATAGTTATATCCTTCTGGTATATACCATACCATTGAGATTTTTATTTTGTCCTTGAGTTGTCCACTTTTTAGTTTTCCTTATGGAAACATACTCTTTCCAACTGTCTAGAAACATACTCTATACCCACCATCTCCATATAGAACCTCATTTTACTTGGTACTGGTCACTGAAAATTGAACACAGATACTCCAGCAGTGTGCTACTCTGTATTCCTTTGCTATGTTATATTTTTATTCTCAACAATGGCCCAGAAGAGTTTGGGTAATTAAAGACTATTACAGTGTGGGAGGGGTAAATTAAATCTGTATGCTAAATAGGACTAGTCTATGGGAAAGCACACAGGAAGCATGACTTTTTATAGGACCTTCCCATTGGCCTAGGTTATTTTCTTACCTCAGGCATCTCAGCTCAGATCTGGGTGTTCCTGACAACAAGAAGAGAATCTCAAATTGATTTTTCAAATATTTTCAAACATAGTAACTATAAAATTATCTTAAAAAGTTTGTAAGTAAAATAAACAAGCAAATATAAATCAAGAAGACAGGAGTTATAAATTTAATTTCAGACAAAATGCAATTCATGGCCCAAATATAATATAGGATATACAAAGATATGTAATATAGTTGTGAACATATTTGCAGCCAATAATGTATTCTTAACATAAAGCAAGAGCTGACAAAACTACAGAACTAATAAACCAACAACAAATATAGATGGATATTTTAATATATTCCTTTGAAAATTAGATAGTAAGAAAGAAATAAGTAAAAATGTTTGAATAATATAAGTAGAATAATTTTGTTTTTACATTTATGCTCAGCAAGAAGAGCAAGTTCTTTCCAGTCACGCACATGAGATATTTATAAAATTTGACAAAATAGTTCACAAAGAAAGCTTTAATACAGTCCCCAAATCAATTTCATGGAGACTGTATTGTTTTATCAAGCCCAATGCTACTGAACTACCCTGGCTTGAAAAAGGAGCTGAGAAGAAGAGTTGTGAAATTCTTAGAAGAGTGAGGCATGGCTCAGTCAGCTATGTACTTGGGATATGTGTACTTTCTGTATATGTGTTATACTCCAGTAGGTATTTATTAAAAAACAAATAGAGATCACACAAATTTAACGAGAGTAAAATTAAATCCCATCGGAGTTTGGTTGGAATTACATTAAACCTTGCAAATAATTTAGAAAGGATAAACATCTTTAAAAAATAACATTTAATTTTATTTTGAAGAACTCAATATTTTGACTAAAAATAGCTATTATAAAACATATAGTATATAGAGGTGATCTATCTAGAATAGTTTTCTTGGTAGTCATGCAGTATGAGGTTTTTTTTTTTTTTTTTTTTAAGCTTTCTTGGTATTGAATCATTTAAAAGTGTTTTGACTAGTGAAGTTGTTTAGATAGACCATGGTAAAAGTGAGTTCAATGCAGTAGCTTGAATTGATGCATCTGCACTCATAAATTATACAAATGGGAAGTCAATATTAGCATTTCATTTACCTAACTCATCTCACACGTTAGTAAAGTAATGCTCAAGATTCTCCAAGCCAGGCTTCAGCAATATGTGAACCGTGAACTTCCAGATGTTCAAGCTGGTTTTAGAAAAGGCAGAGGAACCAGAGATCAAATTGCCAACAGCCGCTGGATCATCAAAAAAGCCAGAGAGTTCCAGAAAAACATCTATTTCTGCCTTATTGGCTATGCCAAAGCCTTTGACTGTGTGGATCACAATAAACTGTGGAAAATTCTGAAAGAGATGGGAATACCAGACCATCTGACCTGTCTCTTGAGAAACCTGTATGCAGGTCAGGAAGCAACAGTTAGAACTGGACATGGAACAGACTGGTTCCAAATAGGAAAAGGAGTACGTCAAGGCTGTATATTGTCACCTGCTTATTTAACTTCTATGCAGAGTACATCATGAGAAATGCTGGGCTGGAAGAAACACAAACTGGAATCAAGATTGCCGGGAGAAATATCAATAACCTCAGATATGCAGATGACACCACCCTTATGGCAGAAAGTGAAGAAGAACTAAAGAGCCTCTTGATGAAAGTGAAATAGGAGAGTGAAAAAGTTGGCTTAAAGCTCAACATTCAGAAAACTAAGATCATGGCACTTGGTCCCATCAGTTCATGGGAAATAGATGGGGAAACAGTAGAAATAGTGTCAGACTTTATTTTTTTGGGCTCCAAAATTACTGCTGATGGTGATTGCAGCCATGAAATTAAAAGACGCTTACTCCTTGGAAGGAAAGTTATGGCCAACCTAGATAGCATATTTAAAAGCTGAGACATTACTTTGCCAACAAAAGTCCATCTAATCAAGGCTATGGTTTTTCCAGTGGTCATGTATGGAGAGTTGGACGGTGAAGAAAGTTGAGCGCCGAAGAGTTGATGCTTTTGAGCTGTGGTGTTGGAGAAGACTCTTGAGAGTCCCTTGGACTGCAAGGAGATCCAATCAATCCATCCTAAAGGAGATCAATGTTGGGTGTTCATGGGAAGGACTGATGTTGAAGCTGAAACTCCAATACCTTGGCCAACTCATGCGAAGAGTTGACTCATTGGAAAAGACCCTAATGCTGGGTGGGATTGGGGGCAGGAGGAGAAGGGGATGACAGAGGATGAGATGGTTGGATGGCATCACTGACTCGATGGACATGGGTTTGGGTAAACTCCGGGAGTTGGTGATGGACAGGGAGGCCTGGCGTGCCACACTTCATGGGGTCGCAAAAAGTCAGACACGACTGAGCGACTGAACTGAACTGAACTGAATAAATTTGAGTAAAATTGCTGAGACCGTATACTTTGTATCTAAAGACAAATACTTTATGCATTTCTTACGTGGAATAATGTTGATGTGATGGTCAAGCAGATAACAGTGTGTAACTTTATTTTGCATATTCTATGACCATATATTTGAAGGCCATTTAAAATATTCTATTTGAAAAATGTTTATAGTTGGCATATCTGTTCTATGAAGCTTGTTTATTTCTTTACAGAGAGAACATTTTTGAAAGTGAGATTAGAGCGCATTACCTTATGCAGTAACAATACCAGAAACAACTGGGATAGTTTGTATAGACTAGGTAAGGAAATGAATTAATGGCTTATCTCTGTCACTTTTGAGAGTATAATTTTTTTATGAATTCAGAAATATGTTCATTGTATAATCCTGATGATAATATCAAATTCCTATTATTCATAATAGTTAATGCATCATTGAGGGGATAATTGCACATTATTTATAGCTTTTTGGTTATCAAATTTGATTTACAATTTCAGATAATGTAAATGTCTTAATTTTTGAATTAAAAAGAAGAATGTGACCTATATATATTTCCCAGCACCGAAAATGTGCATGGTCTGTTCTTTACAAATATCTATTTAACACTTATAGTAACAAGGTTTTGAAGAGCTGTTATTACCAAGAGAGATACTAGCTGATCAAGAGGATAGGATAAATATAATTAGTATAATTTTAGTAATAAGTTTATCTGGTTTGCTGTTATTTATACAACTTTAAATCACCCTGATCTACACATCTTTTTCTTCTTAAGATTAAATTCTCTTTTCCAAATAGGTGACAAGTTTATATTACGCATCATGTCTTGCATTCATGAACTGAAGGAACAATGTTAACTCAATTTCTCTTAGTTTTTTATATCTTTACTTTTAAAAATAGCTGTTCATATATAAAGCTTGTTTTAGCCTTTGCTTAGAGTTTTCTGATGTTGATCATTTAACTTATTTATGATAAGTCTACTTGGTGCGTTTCATCTTTCCTAGTGAGAGAGATGTTGCTACAAGAAAATCACCTTGAAATTACTGAGGT
This sequence comes from Giraffa tippelskirchi, assembly GCF_054371585.1. Lineage (NCBI taxonomy): Eukaryota > Metazoa > Chordata > Mammalia > Artiodactyla > Giraffidae > Giraffa > Giraffa tippelskirchi. The sequence goes on from NC_137277.1 coordinate 72,938,210, forward strand.
CACTCTTCCTGTATTGTCTGAAGAAAGGAATCCTAATTTAAACATGGCACATATATCTGCTTTATGTCAGGCTCAGTCCTCATGGAAGGGACTGGGATTCTGGGTCCTTGATGTTACTATCACCAGAATCAGTCTAGACCCGTCGCTGCCCTGGGGTGGCTCCTTGCACTGGGAGACAGCTGCATCTGTGAAATTAGTGTTTTAGAGTTAAGGATAAGTCACTTAGGGCATGCTCAGAAGACCATGGTGCTCTGAACAGAGAAAGGACCCTTCTGAAAAGAGTCATAGGAAAGGAATTTCATTAACATTAAGACAGACCTTCCTTTTCTCAGACTCCCTAAATCTCAGGTTAAAAATAACCTGAAAATATCATCTTGAACTTTTCTCTTTTTTATTATTTTCTTCAAGTGTTAGTGAACTTTCTAAAAAGTGAAATTTGCATAGGAGATGCTTAAACCGAAGCTCATTAATTACATCAAGTGTATTTTTACTGTCAGTTAATTTTGCACTTAGTCTATGTTTAAATTTGTTTGGAGGAAATAAGTATCTGCTCTATCAAGTTTGGGCTTCCCTGGTGGCTCAGTGGTAGAGAATCCTCCTGCAATGCAGGAGATGTGGGTTGGATCCCTGTGTAGGGAAGTGGCAACTGACTCCAGTATTCTTGCCTAGGAAAGCCCATGGACAGAGGAGCCTAGTGGGCCACAGCCCATGGGGCGGGAAGAGTCAGAGAGAACTCATCAACTAAACAACAACAACTATCGTATTTTATCTTTAAAAACTTAAATTGGAATTTTGATGACACTTAATGATGACTTGATTCTAATTCAGGAATATCTAATATGATATTTAAATGAAAAACAGTTGTGTTTTGATGAATGATCAGATTAGAAAAGAAGTGGGGTCATGGCTTCAAAGCATTGGTCCAAATGTTAATATTCCAGCCAACCAGAAGATGTCACTATTGTGTATAGAATGTGTAAAAGAAGAAAGAAAAAATAAAGTCAATAACTTTTCTACAGTTCCATTGTGCCTCTCCTAATCTTGCTAAATTTCCTCTAGAGCTCTTTGAAAGAAAACACTGGGGTGAAACGTTGTCTTCAAGCTGACAGGCACCAAAAAATTACTACCTTTATTGGACAGGCATGCCAGGCAGTCACACTCCTACGTCTTTTCATTTGGAAAAAAGAAATTAAAGTACATTGGCAGAAAAATTCCACCTTAATTAATAATTTTGTATGGGGCAAACTGGGAATTAATAACCACACACTAGATCTGTTTTACCTCTAGTAAAAGAATGTGTCTATCATAAATAATTTAGCACACGTTAATTAAGAAAAATCAAGCTATTTTGCAAATGCCTATGATTAAAGTAATAGTTCATTTAAAACAGAGAAAATAAGCTGCCAAATATACATTTCAACTTGAGATTAATGGATGTCACTAATAGATTACATTTTAAAATGATACATTTAGTCTTTTAGAGTACTATTTTTAAAGAAAATGGTGTTGACATTTCTATACCTGGTGTTATGAGAGACATTAAAAAAGATGTTTACTTTAGTTCTTGCATAGTTACTTTACAGTTTAGACAAAGAACCATATTGATGAAGTAGCTTCTTTGTGGGTAAAAAAAACTTTGCTGGACATGTTTACTCCGGGAGCAAACAGTGAGGGAAGACAGGAAGACATGAACTGGATCCCAGTTGCCTGCAAGGCTTAGTGGTCTGAACAGCTGGACTTATTTCGGGTCACTGGCAGGTTTGACAGGATGGATATCAAAGGGAAGACAGCTAGACAACATCAGGAATGTTTCCCACTGAGTTATTTTCATAGAATATTTTCTCATTTTACCCTTCTCTTCATTTAGCCCCAAGTTGAAGTCTACCTTAAATACATATATTTATGCATTGAGACATAGTGACTGACTTGGTTGAAATTAGCAAGTATTCCTTTTTCTGGTTTAGGTAGTACAATAAAAGTGACTAACTAAAAAAAAGCTTTTAAAAAGGAGGACAGCAAGCTCTAATTTGTACTTAGCTAATGGCTATCAGGGAAACCGAGGCTTCCCTGGTGGCTCAGACTGTAAAGAATCTGCCCGGAATGAGGGATACCTGGGTTTGATTTCTGGGTTGGGAAGATCCCCTGGAGGAGGACATAGCAACCCACTCCAGTATTCTTGCCTGGAGAAGCCCCATGGACAGAGGAGCCCGGTAGGCTACAGTCCAGGGGATTGCGAAGAGTCCGGCATGACTGGAGCGACTAAGCGCAGCTGCTGCTGCTGCTGCTAAGTCGCTTCAGTCGTGTCCGACTCTGTGCGACCCCATAGACGGCAGCCCACCAGGCTCCCGCGTCCCTGGGATTCTCCAGGCCAGAACACTGGAGTGGGTTGCCGTTTCCTTCTCCAATGCATGAAAGGGAAAAGCGAAAGTGAAGTCGCTCAGTCGTGTCTGACTCTTAGTGACCCCATGGACTGCAGCCTACCAGGCTCCTCCGTCCATGGGATTTTCCAGGCAAGAGTACTGGAGTGGGGTGCCATTGCCTGCTCCGAAGCGCAGCACACAATGCCTATGAAGTGCTTACTATGTATCAGGTATTATTACATGTACTTTGCATGCAGTACCTCCTCTTAATAAATCTGTGAGGTAGGTTCTACTATAATTGAAACACAGAGAGGGTCAGTAAATTATCCAATGTTACTATACTAAAGAGGCAGAGTGGAGTTCCAAACCCTGACTGTGTAGCATCAGAGACCAGTTTTAACAACACTATTCTGTACTACATCTCTGAAATATGTGTAACACACCATTTAGCTGAGGTTATCTCTTTCATGAAATTTGTTGTTGCAGTTTTCTGCTGATAACAAGTGGGAAGAGGTTTTCATGATCCACCCTAACCTACTAACATAGATGAAAGAAAATGATCCTATTAAAATCTAGGCACTGATTTTATTTTTTTATTCATCTTAACCTATCTTAATATTTAGAAGAGCCAGAGAATTTAATCTTCCTTCAGTGAATAATATTTTTATTCTTAAAAAGATGGAAATTTTTAGTGAGGGATCAGTACAAACAAAAGGTCTTTGAATTGTGATCTCATTATTTAAGAAGCGAAAGAATTGGAGCTATTTTCTTTTCTAGCTTTGTGAACAACAGCGCCCATTTGAAAGGCTGTGATTGGGGTGAATATTTTAAACCGAGAGAATTGCAAAATGTATTGACCCATGTACGCCTACAGTATCTGATCTGGCACCTAACATAACAAATAGACAATTTATCAGTTTAAAGCCAAACTTAAAACAGGGTGCATTCTAAATATATTTCTTCAAATATTTTTTTATTGTAAAAGAGGAGAGAAGCACCTTAAGATAAATGTCTGTGCTAATTTTTTTTATGGCTTATTGACTCTAACAACCATTTGAGAATCTTTTGAGATTTCTTAACTGAGATTAGAGGTGATGAGTTATTTTATTACCTCTAGGCCAATGGGATGGAGTTTGTATTGATATATAAAACAGAAGTTTCCAGATAATAAGATCCCTAGGCAGCTCATTTTAGCCATTTATTTTATTTTTCCTTTTTATTGAGATATACTTGACATGCAACCTTGTATAAGTTTAAGCCTACAATGTTGATTTGATACATTTATAAATTACACTATGCTTACCAGGGTAGTGTTAGCCAGCACTAACTCTATTATATCAAAATTATCTCATTTTTGTGATGAGAACATTTAAAATTTAATTTCAGCAACTCTGAATTATAGTACAGTATTATTGACTAAAATCACTATGCTATGCATTAGGTCTCCAGAACTTTTTTATCTTCACTGACACTGGGAAGTTGTTTCTCCAACATCTCCCTGTTCCCCGGGCCTCCAGTCTCTGGTTGACACCTTTCTTTCTTGGTTTCTTTGAGTTTGACTTTTTTAGATTCCACATATACTGTTGACTCTTGGACAACACAGGGGTTAGAGGCGATGACCTTCTGCTCAGTCAGATTTTTGCATATAACTTACTCTACTTGGTGTCCGTGGTTTCCCACTGGCAAATTCAGCCAACCATGGATGGTAAAGTCCTGCAGTATTTACTCTTGAAAAAAATCTTTAAGTGGATCTGCACAGTTCAAACCCATGTAAGAGCCAACTGTAAATGATATGATATAGCAATTATCTTTTCTGTCTGACACTTCCTTTAGCATAAAGCCCTCAGGGTTCATTCATGGTGTTGCAAATGGCAGTTTCCTTCTCCCTTATGACTGAATAATATTCCACTTGTGTGTGTGTGTGTTTGTATTTCACATATGCTTTATCCATTTATTTGTGGATGAACATAGGTTGTTTCTACATCTTGGCTGTTGTGAGTAATGCTGCAGTAAACATGGGAGTGCAGATATCTTTTCCATACCTTGTTTTTATTTCTTTTAGATATATACCAAGAATGGGATTGCTGGATTATATGATAGTTCTATTTTAATTTTTTGAGGAACTTCCATACTATTTTCCATAGTGATAGAACCAATTTATGTTCCCACCAACAGTGTACAAGAGTGTCTTCTTCTCCACGTCCTCTCTGACACTTGTCATCTCTTGTCTTCCTGATAGTCATTCTAACAGGTATGAGATGATGCCACATTGTGGTTTTGATTTGTCTTTCCCTGATGAGTTAGTGGGGTTGTATGCACTGATCAATAGCTCAGCAAGTAGAGTGAAGGGTATGTGTGAGCCATCTGGCATGTGTGAGCCATTTGTTCTAATCATGTATAAAGCCTCAGAGTTGGGCAGGGAAATCCCATCAGAATGCCTTAGTTCTTATGAAATTTATGCAGTGAGGGATTAATCCATTTTAAATAAATAGATCAATGTAACAAATATTTATTAGTCATTTTAATATCAAGTCAGTAACTTAATGAGGGATATATGATAGGAAAAGTCCTGCTCTTATAAACTGGAGTAGAGGAGAAGGGATTGTGCTTATTTCTGCCTTGTAAATTTACTGAGTACATAATTCCTCTTTTTATTCCCTTCTGTCTTTAGCAGATAATCTGGGCTAAAGAGTCCGATTTCTTATTGAACTTTTGGTTTAGTTGGGGAAACAAGTCACAGCTCTATATTTATATGCCTATAGATCTGTGAGGTTTCTCAGGAGATAGGTAAGATGGTATGGTATTCTCATCTCTTTAAGGGCTTTCCACAGTTTGTTTTTCCACAGAGTTTTGTCACTCTGAGAAAGGAGTATGACAGGGCTTTCTGCTGTCATTATGTTTATTTAACATATACACTGAGCACATCATGAGAAATGCTGGGCTGGATGAGTTACAGGCTGAAATCAAGATAGGCAGAAGAAACAGCAACAACCTCAGATATGTGGATGATACTTCTCTAACAGCAGAGAGCAAACAGGAACTAAAGAGCCTCTTGATGAGGGTGAAGGAGGAGGGTGATAGAGCCAGCTTAAAACTAAATATTAAAAAAACTAAGATCATGGCATCCAGTCCCAGTATTTCATGGCAAATAGAAGGGGAAAATGTGGAGGTAGTGACAGACTTCCTCTTCTAGGGCTCAAAAATCATTGCATTTAGAGACTGGAGCCATGAAATCAGAAGATAATTGCTTCTCGGCAGGAAAGCTCTGACAAGCCTAGACATTGTGTTGAAAAGCAGAGACATTACTCTGCTAACAAAGGTCTGTATAGTCAAGGCTATGGTCTTCCCAGTGGTCGCATACGGTTGTGAGAGCTGGACCATAAAGAAGGCAGAGCACCAAAGAATTGATGCCTTCAAACTGTGGTGCTGGAGAAGACTCCTGAGAGTCCCTTGGACAACAAGGAGATCAAACCAGTCAATCTTAAGGGAAATCAGCCCTGAATACTCGTTGGAAGGACTGATGGTGAAGCTGAAGCTCCAGTATTTTGCTCACCTGATGTGAACAGTTGAATTATTGGAAAAGTCCCTGATCCTGGAAAAGATTGAGGGCAGAAGGAGAAGAGGACATCAGAGGATAAGATGGCTGGATGGCATCACCAATGCAATGGACATAACCTTGGGCAAACTTCAGATGGTGAGGAATAGGGCTGTTGGCATGCTGCAGTCCATGGGGTCGCAGAGAGTTAGATACGACTGTGTGACTGAACAACAACAGATTTGTGAGAGTGTAGTTACTTATCTAGGGACAAGAAGATAAAGCTTGATGAGTTGTATAATCAGGTCCATATGCATTCAGGGTGAGTGAGAGCTTGCTGTAGACTGCGGAGACCAGGGAATACTTCATGGGAGACATGGAGCCACAGGTGGGACTTAGAAAATTGGTAAGGTTTCAGTTCTGTTCAGTTCAGTCACTCAGTCATGTCCGACTCTTTGTGACCCCATGGACTGCAGCATGCCAGGCCTCCCTGTCCATCACCAACTCCCAGAGTTTGCCCAAACTCATGTCCATTGAGTCAGTGGTGCCATCCAACCATCTCATCCTCTGTTGTCCCCTTCTCCTCCTGTCTTCAATTTTTCCCAGCATCAGGGTCTTTTCAAATGAGTCAGTTCTTCGCATCAGGTGGCCAAATGATTGAAGTTTCAGCTTCAACATCAGTCCTTCCAATGAATATTCAGGACTGATTTCATTTAGGATGAACTGGTTGGATCTCCTTGCAGTCCAAGGGACTCTCAAGAGTCTTCTCCAATACCACAGTTCAAAGGCATCAATTCTTCAGTGCTCAGCTTTCTTTGTAGTCCAACTCTCACATTCATACATGACTACTGGAAAAACCATAGCCTTGACTAGACGGAACTTTGTTGGTAAAGTAATGTCTCTGCTTTTTAATATGCTGTCTAGGTTGCTGATAGCTTTTCTTCCAAGGAGTAAACGTCTTTTAATTTCATGGCTGCAGTCACCATCTGCAGTGACTTTAGAGCCCCCCAAAATAAAGTCTGTCACTGTTTCCACTGTTTCCCCATCTATTTGCCATGAAGTGATGGGAGCGGCGGCTGCACGGTGTAGGAGCAGCCGAGAGGAGATACCCCACGACCAAAGTCAGGAGCAGTGGCCGAGAGGAAATACCCCATGTCCAAGGTCTGGAGCCACAGTTGTGAGGAGATGACTCACTTCCAAGGTAAGGAGCCGTGGCTGCACTTTGCTGGAACAGCCGTGAAGAGATACCCCATGTCCAAGGTAAGAGAAACCCAAGTAAGACAGTAAGTGCTAAGAGAGGGCATCAGAGGGCCGACAGACTGAAACCACAATCACAGAAAACTAGCCAATATGATCACATGGATCACAGCCTTCTCTAACTCAACGAAACTAAGCCATGCCATGTGGGGCCACCCAAGACGGCCGGGTCATGGTGGAGGGGTCTGACAGAATGTGGTCCACTGGAGAAGGGAATGGCAAACCACTTCAGTATTCTTACCTTGAAAACCCCATGAACAGTATGAAAAGGCAAAAAAATAGGACACTGAAAGATGAACTCCCCAGGTCGGTAGGTGCCCAATATGCTACTGGAGATCAGTGGAGGAATAACTTCAGAAAGAATGATGGGATGGAGCCAAAGCAAAAACAAAACCCAGTTGTGGATTTGACCAGTGATAGACGCAAAATCCGATGCTGTAAAGAGCAATGTTGCATAGGAACATGGAATGTTAGGTCCACAAATCAAGGCAAACTGGAAGTGGTCAAACAGGAGATGGCAAGAGTGAACGTCGACATTCTAGGAATCAGCTAACTAAAATGGACTGGGATGGGTGCATTTAATGCACATGACCATTATATCTACTACTGTGGGCAGGAATCCCTTAGAAGAAATTAAGTAGCCATCATAGTCAGAAAAGAGTCTGAAATGCAGTACTTGGATGCAATCTCTGAAACGAAAGAGTGATCTCTGTTCGTTTCCAAGGCAAACCATTCAATATCATGGTAATCCAAGTCTATGTCCCAACCAGTAACACTAGAGAAGCTGAAGTTGAACGGTTCTATGAAGACCTACAAGACCTTTCAGAACTAACACCCAAAAAAGGTGTCCTTTTCATTATTGGGGACTGGAATGAAAAGAAGGAAGTCAAGAAACACCTGGAGTAACAGGCAAGTTTGGCCTTGGAGTACAAAATGAAGTAGGGCAAAGGCTAATAGAGTTTTGCCAAGAGAACGCACTGGTCATAGCAAACACCCTCTTCCAACAACACAAGAGAAGACTCTACACACGGACATCACCAGATGGCCAACAGTGACATCAGATTGATTATATTCTTTGTAGCCAAAGATGGCAAAGCTCTACACAATCAGCAAAAATAAGACCGGGAGCTGACTGTGGCTCAGATCATGAACTCCTTATTGCCAAATTCAGACTTAAATTGAAGAAAGTGGGGAAAACCACTAGACCGTTCACGTATGACCTAAATCCAATCCCTTATGATTATACAGTGGAAGTAAGAAATAGTTTTAAATAGATTTAAATTAAATCTGATAGAGTGCCTGATGAACTATGGACAGAGGATTGTGACATTGTAGAAGAGACAGGGATCAAGACCATCCCCATGGAAAAGAAATGCAAAAAAGCAAAATGACTGTCTGAGGAGGCCTTACAAATAGCTGTGAAAAGAAGAGAAGTGAAAAGCCAAGAGAAAAGGAAAGATATACCCATTTGAATTCAGAGTCCCAAAGAATAGCCAGGAGAGATAAGAAAGCCTTCCTCAGCAATCAATGCAAAGAAATAGAGGAAAATATTAGAATGGGAAAGACTAAAGATCTCTTCAAGAAAATTAGAGTTACCAAGGGAACATTTCATGCAAAGATGGGCTCAATAAAGGATAGAAATGGTATGGACCTAACAGAAGCTGAAGACATTAAGTAGAGGTGGCAAGAATACACAGAACTGTACAAAAAAGATCTTCATGACCCAGATATTCATGATGGCTTGATGACTTACCTAGAGCTGGACATCCTGGAATGTGAAGTCAAGTTTTCTAAATGTTGAGCTTTAAGCCAACATTTTTACTCTTCTCTTTCACTTTCATCAAGAGACTCTTTAGATCCTCTTCACTTTCTGCCATAAGGGTGATGTCATCTGCATATCCGAGGTTATTGATATTTCTCCCAGTATTCTTGATTCCAGCTTGTGCTTCATCCAGCCTATCATTTCTTATGATACACTCTGCATATAAGTTAAATAAGCAGGGTGACAATATACAGACTTTACATTCTCCTTTTCTATTTGGAACCAGTGTGTTTTTCCATTTCCAGTTCTAACTGTTTCTTCTTGACCTGCATACAGATTTATCAAGAGGCAGGTCAGGTAGTCTGGTATTCCCATCCCTGAAGAATTTTTCACAGTTTATTGTGATCCACACAGTCAAAGGCTTTGGCATAGTCAATAAGGCAGAAATAGATGTTTTTCTGGAACTCTCTTGCTTTTCAATGATCCAGCAGATGTTGGCAATTTGATTTCTGGTTCCTCTGTCTCTTCTAAAATGAGCTTGAATATCTGGAAGTTCATTGTTCATGTGTTGTTGAAGCCAGGCTTAGAGAATTTTGAGCATTACTTTACTAGCGTGTGAGATGAGAACAATTGTGTCATAGTTTGAACATTCTTTGGCATTGCCTTTCTTTGGGATTGGAATGAATACTGACCTTTTCCAGGTAAGGTTTAGAAAGTTGAAACAGTGAAAGGAGCCAGACAGAGGCAAATGTAGAGAGGCAAACCTGGGTAGGGAATAGTGTTACATGAGTATGGTTAAGTCAAAGTTCCTGGAGGATGACTTTTTGTTGACAAACCTATATATTTGTAGAAATTTCTTAGACTACTCATTGTGCTGGTAATCAAGGTCTAGGATTGCCTTGAATTGAAGATTTTCATTTTAATACTAATTCAGTATGAGTGAAGGGACAAAACTCTCTTTATATTTCATTCTCTCACAGGTGAAGACTATATATTTCCTATCAATTAAATTATGCTGGTATTTAATTTTATGTGTGGACTCAATAGTATATAACTCCAATATTCTGTGATTAAATCTGTGATAAAATTTGCTCTAAAATAGAATCCATTGGAATGATCATGGGTTAAGAGTTGATAAGGCTAATGCTCTTTCCTTTGTGTTGAAGATATTGTTTGAACAGTTTCTTACACGAATTAGAGAAAATATTAAGTACAAAGTGTGAAAACGTTTATGGAGGTTTAGTTAAAATGGGATTTACTAATCTACTTCTCTTTCTTAAATATTATAATCACAAAATATTATCATCCTCTGAATGATGAAGCAATCTTGATATGAAAATATCCAAGGTGTGCTTTGGCTATGCCAAAGCCTTTGACTGTGTGGATCACAATAAACTGTGGAAAATTCTGAAAGAGATGGGAATACCAGACCACCTGACCTGCCTCTTGATAACTCTGTATGCAGGTCAGGAAGCAACAGTAAGAACAGGACATGGAACAACAGACTGGTTCCAAATAGGAAAATGAGTACGTCAAGGCTGTATATTGTCACCCTGCTTATTTAACTTATATGCAGAGCACATCATGAGAAATGCTGGGCTGAATGAAGCACAAGCTGGAATCAAGATTGCCAGGAGAAATATCAATAACCTCAGATATGCAGATAACACCACCATAATGGCGGAAAGTGAAAGAGAACTAAAAAGCCTCTTGATGAAAGTGAGAGAGGAGAGTGAAAAAATTGGCTTAAAGCTCAACATTCAGAAAACTAAGATCATAGCATCTGGTCCCATCAGTTCATGGGAAATAGATGGGGAAACAGTGGCTGACTTTATGTTTTTGGGCTCCAAAATCACTGCAGATGGTGATTGCAGCCATGAAGTTAAAAGACACTTACTCCTTGGAAGGAAAGTTATGACCAACCTAGATAGTATATTAAAAAGCAGAGAAAGGTCCGACTAGTCCAGGCTATGGTTTTTCCAGTAGTCATGTACGGATGTGAGAGTTGGACTGTGAAGAAGGCTGAGAGCCGAATAATTGATGCTTTTGAACTGTGGTGTTGGAGAAGACTCTTGAGAGTCCCTTGGACTGCAAGAAGATCCAACAAGTCCATCCTAAAGGAGATCAGTCCTGGGTATTCATTGGAAGGACTGATGTTGAAGCTGAAACTCCAATGCTTTGGCCACCTGATGTGAAGAGTTGACTCATTGGGAAAGACCCTAATGCTGGGAAGGATTGGGGGAAGGAAGAGAAGGGGATGGCAGAGGATGAGATGGTTGGATGGCATCATCGACTCAATGGACATGGGTTTGGTTGGACTCAGGGAGTTGGTGATGGACAGGGAGACCTGGCGTGCTGCGGTTCATGGGGTCGCAAAGAGTTGGACATGACTAAGCCACTGAACTGAACTGAAGAGGTAGAAAACAAGCTTTCAACTCTAACTTAAAATTTGATATCTTACTTTCTGTCATGGGGAACAGTTCCAAATTTATTTCATAGGTACATATTTAGAAATATATACGTTGGAAATGATTTTTGGTAACATTATGCTTGTTACAGTTTGGTGCACATACTAATACTAAATTACCAAAATTTGAGAGCAATTGATACATTGAAATGATTTTAAAATAGGTGCTTATATTACAATAATCTTTTTGGTCAAAATAATAGCAGAATATAGAGGGGATTTTCTTTTGGTGGATTAAAATAGCTTTCATCTGTATCTCAAAAGCAGACTTTAACAAACTCTTTCTCTTTCTAGTAGAATTCAATAAAATTTAATTATTTACATGCCTTGATGATAGCTGAAATGAAATTTACAAAAATGTCATATTTTGAAAAATTGGATGATTTATTCCAATTTAGGTATGGTCATAACCAAGCATGATTTTAAGTATATTTTTCTTAGCTAAACATGGTAGAAATTTAAATATTTTAAAACTTTTCTCTGTATTCACTTAAGAAGTTATTCTTAAAATCATATGTAGCTTTAAGGTAGTTGCTGTGATAAGTCACAGAACCAATTCTGTCAAGTTATACTCCATTAAGGACAGGTAGAGCAGTGGTAAAGAATCCACCTGCCAATGAAAGAGACACAGGTAATGTGAGTTCGATCCCTGGGTCTGGAAGATCCCCTGGAGAAGGAAATGGCAACCCACTCCAGTATTCCTGCCAGGATAATCTGATGGATGGAGGAGCCTGGGGCTCCTCTGTGGCCTGTAGCCATAGTCCATGGGAATTCCAAGAGTTGGACATGTCTGAGCATATTTAGGGCATTATGATGGCCATTAAATATTAACAACTCTGATACCTACAGAAAGTATACTTTGGTGTTTCAGGGACTATTACAACCCTTTATGTTCAATAGTCACATAAACAGAAATTTTGTATGACCAGAAGTGGAAATCAGATCACTGTTTATTCTTGCTATGTTGGAAATATGTAAAAAAAATGTTATTAGGAATCTTGGCCATTGTGATAGTATTACAGATTTAAACATATCCTTGGTAAAAATACAGCAGCCATGCCTTTTAAGTTTAACTTTTTCTGCCCTTCACAGAAATCTCTGTAATTTATTTTAACTTGAAATTTCTATAATTTTTAGGCCTAACCAAATAGTTTCCATTTTCAGAATAGTATTACAGGTTTAAACATACCCTTAGTAAAAATACAGTAGCCATGCCTCTTAAGTTTTACTTATTCTGCCATTCACAGAAATCTCTGTAATTTATTTTAACTTGAAATTTCTATAATTTTTAGGCCTAACCAAATAGTTTCCATTTTCAGAAATTTTTATTTGACCCTACTGAATGTCTTCTCTGTGACATTCTGATGGTTTTTGATGTATGGTTTCTATCTGTTCATATTTAATTATTTTACTTAATCACCTGGCTATTTATTTTCTAATGTCTGTAGTATATAGGGGCTTCAATAAAAGTTATTGAATTTATTTTTTGTCCATAGGTCCCTGGGAGAACAAAAACATATACACAGACATACTAATATTTCCTTGTTTTATGAAGTGGTTTACTGAATTTTTAATAAAAGTAAATATTAAAGTCACTTTAATTTTCATATAAGTTGGCATTTCTAGGAATTTTCCCAATATCAAATTATTAAGCACACATTTCTGAAGGAAATCTCTGTACCCTTTGCTTTTTTTTTCTCATGTGGAAGGACTTCATAAAGTTCCAAATTCTATTTCTATCTTCCATTTATTCCTCTGACAGAAAATGTCTCACCTTGTGAGTTTGAGAAGAGGAACTGAAGTTACTTTATTCTCCTTCTTGCTCTTCATTTTGTGTTCTTCAGCCAGACTGCTGCAGAGCTCTTGAATTTGAGTCTCTTTCTGTCTGCCTTTTGGGGGAAGCCTGAGACAGTCCCGTGCTGCTTTTGCCTCAAGATACATGGTGTTAGTGGTAAAGAATCCGCATGCCAATGCAGGAGACTCAGGTTCAGTCCCTGGGTTGGGAAGAGCCCCTGGAGTAGGAAAAGGCAACACACTCCAGTATTCTTGCCTGGAACATTCCAGGGGCAGAGGAGCCTGGCGGGCTACAGTACACGGGTTTGCAAAGAGTTAGACATGACTGAGTGACTGAGCACAACACATGTCTGTCTTACTCAAGACAAGTACTAAGATGCTTGGCAGAGTTGCAGATCGAACCATGTTTTCCAACACATTTCATTAGAGATAAGTGTGATGTTTTGTGTGAAATTTGAATCTATCAGTTGTTTTCAACCTAGAAGGTGAACAAGCAAATATTCTTGATTTGACTTCTTAAATCCCCAACAATCAGCATACCCTTTAAAATTTTTATTGAGCACAATAACCACTTAAGTTCTTTTCTTCAACTTACTGGGGGAAATGTTTTGTTCACTCAGCACTTTTTCCCTAGTTTGAAATGTTAAATTTAACTTAGTAGAAATGAAATAATATTAACAATCTCTGGAAAATGAAGTAATTCCAAAAGAATCACATTTTAAGTTTATTACTAAGTGAACAAACATTGGCTCCTTAAAAGTGACTTAAATCTTTTAGAATATTATTAATATTTTATTAGTTCAACTCAAAAACTGTGGCAAAGATTGTACACGTACTTTTACAAAAAGATTTTGGCATTTGGACAAAATGAAAAGTATGATGAATTAGAATATTTTTCTATGCTTTTATAACTACTTTTAGTTTTTTTTTTTTTCTGCATTTCTGCTGATATTTGTCTTATGGCTAGAGATTTGAGGCATCTCCTCATGCTTAAGAAAATGTGTGAGAGAGATACAATGACCATGTATTTCAGTTTGCCAAATGTAGTCCTGGTATATATATTTGCTTGTTTCAGTATAATTATTAATAACAATTCTCTTTACTCTGAAGATGTCACCTCAGGATGGTAAATTATATGATCACCCCCAAACAAAGTATATAGTTACTGGCATTTGTGCATAGAATCATTCTTTTAGGTGTTTTAATCTAATTGTTTCATCAACTTATCTTCAAAACTTAAATTCAAATCTTCAGGAAGATTTCTTTATATTAACTTGAATTGAAATGTTTTACTTTTAGTTTAGTTTTGGTATTTATGTTTGTTTTGATTGAAAGTGAAAGTCACTCAGTTGTGTCTGACTCTTTGCGACTCCATGGACAGTCCATGGAGTTCTCCAGGCCAGAATACTGGAGTGGGTAGCCATTCCCTTCTCCAGGGGATCTTCCCAACCCAGGGATCAAAAGCAGGTCTCCCGCATTGCAGGCAGATTCTTTACCAGTTGAGCCATAGGGAAGCCCTTGTTTTGATTAGTCTATACTTAATTTTATGAGTATGTATTTAAGTGGAGATAATATGAGTACATGCAGCCTAGGATTACTAGGAGGATTTAACCCAGATGTTTGTGCATCCCCTAGCAATTTTTAAATTATTGATGATGCTGAAAATTTTTAATCAGCACAGATTCTGCATTAACTGAACCTCACCTGTAAGTCTTCCTATCTTAGTGCCTGATTTTTGTGTCCAAAATTGCATTGTGTTAAATGACATCCAATTTCACTTGACTTTCAGGGTGTTGGTAAAAATGTCTGACCCTTAAGGTAACATGTTCTAGTGTCAAAACAACACAAGTTACCCCATTTCTGCTCTTGTACTCCTGCTGAAATTTTAGCACTTAAGAAAAAATTATTTTTTGCAGTAAGCCATCAAGTCACATAGCATTTAATACAAGAGGGCTTTAAGTTGTTTAATAAACTGGCTTTAAACCGACAAGGGAAAAAAACATGGAATATTGGAGAAATGTACTACTCTAGTTATCATATAGTACTGAGAAAAGGATAGAGGCATATGAATAGATGATGTGTTTTAAGAAAAGGTAAATTTTCATCTCAGTCTCATTTAGACATTTCACAGTAGTTCAAATAAAGAAAAATTTCATGAGAATAAATTCATCATGACATTCCAGATTCAGAAGAACCAACTATATACTATGTATGTGCATGTGTATGCGTTTACCATATTTACCATGGATAGATGTTGCTCAAAGTGTCTGTCTTTACGTATAATGACTTGAAACAATTCACTATTAGTAAATGGTTAAAAAATACATAAGAAACTATTTTTAAATGATTGTTTTAATGTTAAGATTTTTTTTAATCCACTGTTAAGCAGAGTAGCCTATCAAAATAATGCTTTAGTGGTTTCAGTTCAGTGTTTAAAAAAGCTATGATAACACTAATGTTTAATAAAATCCCCTTATTCTCAGGATCAAAGAAGTCAGTTTAATACTATCTATCTACCACTAAACCCATCAATGACAATTTAGCTTCAGAAAATGTTTATCAATCTATTGTTTTTCAGTTTAAATATTAATTAAAAAAATTTTTTTTAATTAGCCATGTATAATTTATGGATGTATTTAAGTCTCACGTTGATGAAATTGTTTGTCAACAAAAGGATTTAATAAATATTATTTTCTTTGAAAAAATTTATTGTATTCTGGTTATTGGTAAACTTCCCTGAAAGACATGAAATGGCCTCTTAATCGAACTGAAAATATGGATTATAGAATCCGGTTTTGTAGCAACAGGGGGTGGGATGGTCCTGGGTTTCTGAGGGCTGATGTGATTGGCTTATTTGAATAATCCTAGGGCTAGCAGTGAACTGAAGCCCAGGACTCGGGTATAAGCAGGTACTGTGTCTGGTTTCCATGATAGGGAATGTTTGGTTAGGGGGTCTCATATTTGAGATAAGAGTGGAGAAGGGGCTATAGTTAGGCTTTTGGATGCCTTCTCACATTTAGATGTCAAGGCAGCTCATAGTTATTATTTCAGGCCTTAAATGACATTGGCTTAATTTCAGAGTTAGATACTAAGAGGATACAGGTTATTACTATCAATAAATCCACATTGTTGCAATTATCAAACAGTACAGGCAATAGAGGCTTCCACATGTAGGTCTTCCAATTTGAGTTTATGGTTTTTGGCTTCTTGTTATTATTTTTCAAGGTGAGGAGGCTTAATATCATAAGATGAGCTGTACTTAAACTGGTTTCAATAGACTCAGATGGCAATTTTGGCTTGAAATAAAATTTATGTACAATTTACCAAGGATATTGTGTCTTTGTGAAAAAAAAATATCAGCTACTCCTTATATTTTGTGTTTCTAATCTTCAGGCTGATGTAGATACTGTGTATTTTATAGTTTAAGTGATTTTGTGTGTTTACAAGGAAAGACATTATACCAACGGTCCATAATCTAAATGACTATTAACCTGCTGAAATAACACTTAAGATGGGTATTTTAGTTTCTTAAGTACTATTTGGTTATCTCTTTTATGTACTTGCATTATAATTGTCATCATATGATATGTGTGAAGTGGTAAAATAGACTTAAAAAAAAACCTGTTCCTTGATAATTATTGCTTCTCTTAATTCAATATAGCCTCAGGTTGTTGATTTAGAATGGGTTTAATATATAGAATGCCAATTTGAAGTTCTTTTAGTAAATTCTTAAAGTTTTTTCATTAGTAGATATTGAATCTAGTAATGAAAAACCTTCTGCTGTCCATCCTTCTGCTTCTTCCTGCTTATAATTCAGATACAATACAGTTTCTGAAGATGGAGTAGCCATCCTGTAATTGTGAGAGTGAAAGCCACACTCTAAAGATAACGAAACAGTAAAGTTAGAAGTAAAGTGGGTTCTGGACAGCTCTTCTGTCAGTCCTATGGGTCCTGGATTGCTCCCCAGTGGATCTTTTGTTACACATAAACTGTGCTGTGGTAAGGTTTCTGTGGAAGGCAGCTGACTTCAGTCATTACTGACTTTACAATTTTTAGCTAAGCATCAGGTACCAGACTGAACTTGAAGTTTCCATATATATGATTGCCATTTCAAAAGAACAATCAGTATTTGAAAGAGCAGAATTTACCTGAAGGCTAAGCAAGTTTATTGAGGGTGATGCTTTAATATTCTCCAGGAAAGAAAATACTCAAGCTTTCCCAGTCTTGACACTGAATTGGCAAAATGGTGAGGTATTGCTGCAAGAATATCTGAGTATAGTTGCTGAGTTTAGGAATTTTTGTTTAGAAAAATGCATGTTTAAAAGACAATCTAACCCTATTTATAGTAATCTTTCCAAACTTTTTCTGTAGAAGGCATGGGATTGCAAAGACATTGGGCTGTTGCCACTGAAATAAATGAAAATGCCAGTATCCATCCATTTAATATTAGCAACCCTGCTTGTTTTCAGTTTCACTTTAAGTTCTCCTTCTGTGCCCTCTTGCTGTCACCCAATATGAAATGTCCAAGGACAAATGCTCTCACTGTTATTTTAAAACGAAACTTTGAGTTTGACTTGCATATTGATTGAAAAAGAATACAATTCATTTGCAGGCAACAGAGAATCCTTTTGGGACTGTGAGTGATAAAGGAACAAGAGTTAACTGTTTCAAACACAAAAACTCTATTCACAGGTTATCCAAGCATTTAAACATCAAAGTTGTGTACAGAAGTTCTTAAATTCTTCCCTTTACAACCCTAGATTCCCAAACCCATTTTATTTCCTTACCCCTTATCTGCCACTCTCTACTCCTTCTACCTGCAGTCCAGACAAATAGATCCATATTATTTCATTTACAAGGAACAGAGAAGGAACTTTGTTGCACATGTTCAGAAAGTTTTTAGTGTGTGTCTTAAATATCTTCCCTTATTTAGACCCCTTTCTCTTTGTCATTGAATTTAAATGAAGAACAATTATCTTCAAAAAATGCAGAAGGAAATTAATATTTACTGATGTCTACTATGCACAAGTTCTAGAAAGTGTTTTCACATATATTATTTTATTTAATTTTCAGTACCTGCAGCATAAGAGTGAGAATAGGCAAGGTAGTGTGGTGGAAGCCTTGAAAGTCCATCAGACTGAGTTTCTATCCCAGATTTTTTATTTACTTGCTGTTTGATCTTCCTCAGTAGCTGAATGGAATTATTTCCATGTAAAAGATAGAGAGCTTGAGCCTCAGGAGGATTTAAGGCTTTAATTGTTTATTCTTTGGTAGATGCGCCAACAATTTTAGGAACATAACCTCAGCTGTCTGAAAGGACTCAAATACTTCATAGAAACATGCTTAATGTGCTTAGTTGTGTCCAATTCTTTGTGACACTTTGGACTGTAGCCCGCCAGTCTCCTCTTCCCATGGAATTTTCCAGGCAAGAATACTGAAGTGGGTTGCCTTTTTCTGCTTCTAGGGGATCGTCCAGACCCAGGGATTCAACCAATGTCATCTCTTGTGTCTCCTGCATTGCAGGCAGATTCTTTACCCACTGAGCCATCAAGGAAGCCCACTTGATAGACACCTGCAGCCTAACACCATCTTCGTTATTACTAGTTTTCTGTTTTTGTAAGACTTCTAAATGAGCTTCACAATTCTTTTTTTTTTTTTAATTATTTTATTTTCTATTTTTTAACTTTACAATATTGTATTTGTTTTGCCATACATTGACATGAATCCACCATGGGTGTACATGTTTTCCCCTTCCAGAACACCCCTTCCACCTCCCTCCCCATCCCACCCCTCCCAGTCATCCCAGTGCACCAGCCCCGAGCACCCTGTATCATGCATTGTACGTGGACTGGCGATTCGTTTCACATATGATAATTTACATGCTTCCATGCCATTCTCCCATATCATCCTGCCCTCGCCCTCTCCCATAGAGCCCATAATAATTCTATTCTTACCACTGAGAAATGAGACCATTGCATTCACATTACTAATCAATTAGGAATGAGAACTGAAATTACCTGTGCCAATGTGACTAAATATTTATTTCAGGAGATTCTTACCTAGGAAGAGATTGCTCAGCTAGGCACATAACAAATGTATCAAAAACACACCTGAACACATCTGAAACAACAGTATGCAGATGTGTTTCATCCTCTTATGAAGAAAAGAGTGCAATGTGCTCCTCATGTGCCCACCAATCTTAAACTACTATATCATGAACTTTGCCCAATTCAAATTAATATCCTGCTTGAAAGATAAGCCTTAAACCACTTGACCTAGACCCCAAAACTGTCTATAAATAATATTCTCTCTTTCTTGTCCTTTGTTCTTGGGAGATATCTCGAAGCCCTTGGATTGATCTGCCTGATAATCTGAATACCAAGGCATGGGTGAACTTCCCTGGTTGACAATACGCCATGAATACTATCACACCTCATTGCCTGGAGAAGTTAGCACTGCCCATAACTCCTCTGGGAGAGGACAGTTGGAAGTTTCAGATGTGGAACTCTCTTGGACTCTCTCCTTTGTAGTTCTTCCCTTGGCTGATTTTAATTTGTATCTTTCTACCATAAAAATGCATAACCATAAATGTAACAGCTTTTGGTGAGTTCTCTGAATCCTTCTTGTAGATTATGGAACTTGAGGTAGTCTTGGAAACTTGTAATTGGTGTCAGAAGTAACTGTTGTTTTGGGGACTGCTGAGTTTTGCAGTTGATGTCAGTTCAGCTCAGTTCAGTCGCTCAGTCGTGTCCGACGCTTTGTGACCCCATGAATCACAGCACACCAGGCCTCTCTGTCCATCACCAACTCTCGGAGTTTACCCAAACCCATGTCCATCGAGTCGGTTGTGCCATCCAACCATCTCATCCTCTGTCATCCTCTTCTCCTCCTGCCCCCAATACTTCCCAGCATTAGGGTCTTTTCCAATGAGTCAACTCTTCGCATGAGCTGGCCAAAGTATTGGAGTTTCAGCTTCAACATCAGTCCTTCCAATGAACACCCAGGACTGATCTCCTTTAGGATGGACTGGTTGGATCTCCTTGCAGTCCAAGGGACTCTCAAGAGTCTTCTCCAACACCACAGTTCAAAAGCATCAATTCTTCGGCGCTCAGCTTTCTTTATAGTCCAACTCTCACATCCATACATGACCACTGGAAAAACCATAGCCTTGACTAGACGGACTTTTGTTGGCAAACCAATGTCTCTGCTTTTAAATATGCTATCTAGATTGATCATAACCTTCCTTCCAAGGAGTAAGCGTCTTTTAATTTCATGGCTGCAATCACCATCTGCAGTGATTTTGGAGCCCCCAAAAATAAAGTCTTACACTGTTTCCACTGTTTCCCCATCTACTTCCCATGAAGTGATGGGACCAGATGCCATGATCTTAGTTTTCTGAATGTTGAGCTTTAAGCCAACTTTTTCACTCTCCTCTCTCACTTTCATCAAGAGGCTCTTTAGTTCTTCTTCACTTTCTGCCATAAGGGTGGTGTCATCTGCATATCTGAGGTTATTGATATTTCTCCCAGCAATCTTGATTCCAGCTTGTGTTTCTTCCAGCCCAGCGTTTCTCATGATGTACTCTGCATATAAGTTAAATAAGCAGGTGACAATATACAGCCTTGACATACTTCTTTTCCTATTTGGAACCAGTCTGTTGTTCCATGTCCAGTTCTAACTGTTGCTTCAAGATGATATTAATTTTGGGGACTCCTGAATTTTGTAAGCAGGTAACTCAATAGGGGCATTATTGTTGTTGTTCAGTCACTCAGTCATGTCTCTTTGTGACCCCATGGACTGCAGCATACCAGGCTTCCCTGTCCTTCACTATCTCATGGAGTTTGCTCAAACTCATGTCCATTGAGTTGATGATGCCATCCAACCATCTCATCCTCTGTCATCCCCTTCTCCTCTGTCTGCAATCTTTCCCAGCATCAGGGTCTTTTCTAATGAGTTGGCTCTTTGCATCAGGTGATTACTCGTATTGGAGCTTCACCTTCAACATTAGTCCTTCCAATGAATATTCAGAATTCCTTCAGGATTGACTGGTTTGGTCTCCTTGCTGCCCAAGGGACTCTCAAGAGTCTTCTCCAGCACCACAATAGGAGCATAGCACTGCCCATTTTTAAAAGACACTCAGGAATAAATCTATAATTGTCAAATGTTTTTCTCTTTTTTGGTAAGGGAAAAGAGTGGAGAAATGTTGAAGAGCAAAATCATGTTATAGCTTTACTCTGTTAGGATATAAATGAATACATTCTATTTATAGGCTGGAAAGTATAGAAGAAATTATAAATCATAATAGTATTATTACTTTACATTTACACATTTCTGATTCCCTAATATTTCTATAAGTTATCTTTATTTTATTAATGAGGTAACTGGGGGCTCAGAGAAATGAGGGACCTTTCCTGGACCCATGAAAACAATAAGACCTTTACAGTTAAGTTTTCTCATTAAATATTCAGATTGTTAAATATTCAGGGTTGTTATGTTTTATCCCAGTTATTCCTACAGAAACTGCAGGTGTGCATAGATTTTTGTGAAGAAGATTCTCTGATACACACTGTTCAGCAACCTTAGCACAAAAATGTTTTGACACATTCATATGTGTTTTCTTTTGGTAATTTCCCATTTTCCTCATCCTACTCAAGTGGTATCGATTTTGTGATTTTTCCAGTGGGCATTTTCTGGCTTCCCATAAGTAGAAGTTGTATAGCAGATTTTTATCCCTTGGATTTTGTTTCAAAAGCTTTAGTCCACGAAAGAGAAGAGGATCCAGGGAAAGAGAGCAAATGGAGAAGGGTTTCCCAGATTGCAAATGGGAGGGAAAGATCTGTGAGTTTCCTGTACCTCAGAAATCTACTCCTTGTGCCCTTCTGTGTTCCTAGCCTTCTCTATACATCTTAGCTTTGTTGGTCTCTGAGTGAGGCGAAGCCAAAACCTTTCCTTCCTGTGCAGAAAGTCTGGGGAAGCTGTCACTTGCCTTGTTCTCCTTTCCCAAGAAGGAAAATTCACTTTGGTTGTGGCGTTTCCTCTTGGCCCTGAGCAGTGCTGGCTTGGGGAATGGGTGATGCAGCCAGAATGAAACTGTTTTTTCTTCCCTTTTTGTGTAGTTCTTGTCAAATTCTTCTCTGTTGAAGTTTCTTACGTGGATTTCAGAACCTCCCAGAACCATTTTGTCCATGGATAGCTGCGTAATTGTTGATCCTTGTAGGTGGACAGGGGTAGACATTCCTACTTTGCCATCCTGGTGACCTCACTCTTAAGTGATTTGTTTTAGTTTACATCCAAATTACTTGACTGTGCACTATTGTTCCCAGTTTCTGTTTTCCTGTTTCTGGGACTTCCTAGGTACTCAGCGGGAGAAATCTACCCATTGTTTTCTAGGCAGCCTCCTCTTCTCCCTGTGTTGAATCTTAGGCCAATTTACTCAAATATCAATCCCTTACATCTCTAATATTTCTGAATTCCTGAAATCCTGTCATTGGTTGAGGTACGTCCTTGCAGTGTATATATGTGTGTGTGGGTACACGTGTGTGTGTGTGTGTGTGTGTGTGTTTTACAGAGTAGATGACAGATTCAAATCTTCTTTACTTTTCTTTCCTTAATTTAATGATAGTTTAAAGGTGGAGGAAATAGTCCTAAGTGGCTTGATTCACTCAAGTATTTTCTTAAAATCACTAAATTGAATTTTGGCCAGGGGAATAACATCTACAGGATTTAGAAGGTATATGAGTGCTGTGCTGCTCTCACAGGATTTATTTTTCAATCTTTTAATGATTACTACTTCTTTGATCTACTTCCAGATTTCATACATGCATCACATACATTTTAAGATCATAAATTATCTGTAATACTTTAGCACTTTTATTTTGTAGCTTTAAGAAATAACTGTATAAAAATGTTTGGAAAGAGTTTTCTTGATGTAAACACAGCCTAAATTTATCCCAGTTGGGCTACTATTTAATGACTTGGATTTCAGCTAGATCGACTACTCTTAAAAGAATGGCATGTGTAGTCTCTAATGATCCACTGGTAACTTAAAAGTCAAATTAAAGACCTACAAATCCAGTCATCTGTGACAGTGACTTTAATCCCTCTTAAAGGAATTTACTGAGAATCTTAAGTTTTTCTAGTTCAGATAAGAACTTTTTATATTAACTGGAAATCTCAGGGAAAATGGTAATAAACAAAGAAAACTCAAGAATATGTCATGTCTATGTTTTCTCATCAGAAATTTTATGAGATATAAAGAAAGTGAAGTCGCTCAGTCATGTCTGACTCTGTGACCCCATGGACTGTAGCCTACCAGACTCCTCTGTCCATGGGATTTTTCCAGGCAAGAGTACTGGAGTGGGCTGCCATTTCCTTCTCCAATTAATGAGATATAGGTTTCTTCAATTAATTTTTTTCAAAAGGATATTCATAAAGTGGCAAAAAGTAAGTGAAATAAAATAGAGTTTATTCATAATAGTTACTTGATAAAAATGATTTTCTATTTTAACCTAGATGGTATGGAATGAGTATGATAAATGATAATGCTAATATAAAATGTGTTGAATTTTCTCTTTTATTTTTAAATAATGAGATTATTTATACACGAAAGCAAAGCTATTGTTAGTTGTTAAAATGTAAGCAGAAAGACCAAAGAGTGTTGCTTATCATCTCCTTGTACAAAGAGTTAGGTCACAACCCACCAACAGTGCACCCTAAGGGGAATTCAGGATGGGAAAAACAGGATGCTGCATTCTATATTTTGGATATTTGGGGCCCTAGATAATTAAGATGCATATCTATGGAAAATTTCAATGATCCTAGGTTTGTGCATACATAGAAAAACACTAAAATCATTAACTTGAGATATCTGTTCTTTGTAACTAACAGTAATTTTTTTATGCTTGACTACATGTATGTCTTAGTCAAAAAATCTGTGTATATATTGACTTGTCCCCTACCTCTTCAGAGCAGTTTTTCAGAGATGAGAGGCTATTTCCCATGCTATCAGCCTCATTTAGGTCCTAAATAAAGCTGAAACTCATCAATCTTACATTGTATGTTTCTTTCAGTTAGCAGAAACAAGAGTGTTTATTTTACTTTTGGTTCAGTTCAGTTCAGTCGCTCAGTAATGTCTGACTGTTTGCAACCGCATGGACGGCAGCACACCAGGCCTCCCTGTCCATCACCACCTCCCGGAGTTTACTCAAACTCATATCCGTTGAGCCAGTGATGCCATCCAACCAACTCATCCTCTGTCATCCCCTTCTCCTCCTGCCTTCCATCTTTCCCAGCATCAGGGTCTTTTCAAAATGAGTCAATTCTTCGCATCAGGTGGCCAAAGGATTAGAGTTTCAGCTTCAACATCAGTCCTTCCAATGGATATTCAGGACTGATTTGCTTTAGGATGGACTGGTTGGATCTCCTTGCAGTCCAAGAGACTCTCAGGAGTCTTCTCCAACACCACAGTTCAAAAGTATCAATTCTTTAGCACTCAGCTTTCTTTATAGTCCAACTCTCACATCCATAAATGACTACTGGAAAAACCAGATTTTACTTTACTGAATGTTTATTATGTGCCAGGCTCTGTCCCAAAAGTTGTATAAATATTACCTGAGTTAATCCTCACAACATATCTATGAGGTAGAATTTATCATCATTCCAATGTTAATATAAAGAAATGGAAACTTAGAAAGTATAACTTTTTTGCTATGTCCCCAAATTAGTAAGTGTTGGAGCATTTGAATCAGAAAGCCATTCTCTGAAGATCTATTTTTCAAGAATATTTAATTTTCTCGGTCTTTGGAATACACTGATGAAATTATATTGTCTTCATCCTCAAGAAATGCACAGTCTGTTTCAATAAAAGATAATTGTTTTATAGGGATAATCTGGTTGAATGGAAGTATGACCATAAGTCTGCCTAGGCAGTTTATGAAGATACAGAAAAGGTAGAGTTTGAGCTGAATGTTCTAGAATGAGTAAAATCTTTGCAATTGCTAAAGCAAAAGTTGTCATTCAGGTTGAAGGATTAGTAGATGATATTCTAAAGGTTTACGAGAGCATTGTATATATGAGTAAAAAAAAATGATACTAAAGTTTTGAAGCAAAATGACTTCTTAAAAAAAATAAGTCCTGTACTTTTGACAGCTCTCTTTCTCTCTCTGTCTCTCAATTTTACACACACCCACATACACACAAGTTACCTGAGAAAAGATATGTTCCAGTGTTCCAGACTCTTAAATTACTGAGAAATGACACCTCTATTTTTTCCACTGTTGACAGCTTGACACTATTTTTTTTTTTCTGTTTCTACTCAACAAAATAATTTGGTCTTTATTGAACAGCCCTAAAGGTTTAGAGGGCAGACTCTGTCCAACTGAGCAGCTGCAGTTTTCTACTATTTTCACTTATCTTCATGCCTAACAACACAATTATGAATAAATGGTGACTGCCCAGGCTGTTGTTGACACTGATGTGAGAGGAAATACGGCAGCAACCTGGTAGACTTAAGCATTTAAAACTATGAAGTACCTAAGATAAGGAAAGTCCAATTTCAGTGGATTCAGCTAGTGAGCAATAACATTTTCAGTGGAAGACTAAAGTAGGTTTAGCCTGGGAGAAACTTAAACTGTATTTTCAAAAGTTTTTTTTTTAAATCTCTTCCTAGTTCTAAGAAAATATAAAACTAATAAGAAGACAGATACATACTGATTCTTACTTGGAAATCTCACAGTAATGGAGCCTTAGTAATTAGAATAATCATGAAACTATTGTAGGTATGCATTTTATCTCCAGCTACATCCATATGATCAATATGTTCATGAGAAATTAAAATTATAATATTTTTCTAGTACAAAATTAAAATATTATGAAAAAGAATTCCACTATGGATGGGGAGAAGGGAGGCAAAACATTTCTCACATAGTCTTACTAGCCAGAGAAAATTATGTTGGTGCTTGATGTTTCTTTTCAATATCCTTATGAATAAAGTATGAATATTGCTATGTTTCTTCTAATTTATTAAAAGTAGGCATAGATTTTTAGGATTGTAATACAAATAACTTCATAATTATAACATTTTTTGATATAATGATTTTTTTAACAATTGAAGTATAGTTGATTTACAATGCTGTGTTGTTTATTGCTATACAGCAGAGTGTTTCAGTTATGCATATATGTGCATTCTTTTTTATGTTCTTTTCCATTAAGATTTATCATAGATATTGAATATAGTTCTCTGTGCTATACTGTAGGACCTTGTTTTTTATCCATTCTGTATATTAAAACTTACATCTGCTAACCCCAACCTCTCACTCCACCTGCCCCCTAAACCTCTCCCCTTTGACAACCACCAGGCTGTTCTCTATGTCCATGATTCTGTTTCTGTTTCATAGGCAAGTTCATTTATGTATAACAGAACTCTTTATATAGTTCTGCTTTGAGTAGGGGCTGCTGCTGCTGCTTAGTTGCTAAGTCATGCCCAACTCATTGTGACCCCATGGACTGTAGCCCTTCAGGTTCCTCTGTCCATGGGATTTTCCAGGCAAGAATACTGGAGTGGGTTGCCATTTCCTTTTCCAGGGAATCTTCCTGACTCAGGGATCAAACCCATGTTTCCTGCTTGACAGGCAGATTCTTTACCACTGAGCCACCTGGGAAGCCCAAGTGGGCTGCTAATCACCATCAAATTTATGGAATTTTGCCCATAAGCCTTCAAATCCTCTTAGATAAATATCAAGTGAGGTATCATTTTTTGATATGTAGCAAATACACATTTGAGTCAATTAGCATTTGACAGCTGTGAGAAAGCTTATGTAACATGATTATCAGCTGGAGTCTCTCAACTAATTTAGATGTAGGTATGTTTAACTTGAGCCTTCATTTCAGACCCTTTAGAGGTTCATGGCCTTCTTCAGCACTTGTGTAAATTCCCTTAGGACTTTCATTCTTCAGTAACCTCTTGCTTTGAGCCTCTGGTTTGTTGACTTGGTTCAGATTACAGATTATCTCGCCTCCTCTAAATGTTGACTCAGACCTGGAATTTATCTCTGTATCATGATTTAGATCAAGTGACCAAACAAACAAACAAACAAAACTCTTACTCAAGCCATATGTTTGCTTAAGTTTAGGAGAGAGGTGTGTGCGTGAATTTGGGGGTTTAACATTCTCACATAATTAGATACTTCTGTCTTAAAAGTTTTTTGGGCACCATAAAACAGGGGATTATTTATGGGCATCTCACCTCATATAGCACTTTTGCTGCAAACTAGTTTGGTAAATTCTCTTTCTCTTGTCATTTTTCTTTTTTTTTAATCTTTCTTGTTTTTCTCCCTTGCCACAAGTAATGCCAACTTATTCTCAGTTTTTGCAGAGCAATAGATTCATCTTTCCAACTAGTAAACTCTGCATGTGCAAACTCATTAAAAAGCTCAACAGAAGAATGTTGTCTTTCATTTATTTTTAGAAAGAAATCTCATAAATAGCATTATTTTCTTTCCATTACACAAGTTTTGTAAAAGTTTATTTATTTTTAACTGAAGGATAATTGCTTTACAATATTGTGTTGGTTTTTGCCATACATTAACATGCATCAGCCATAGGTATATATATGTCCCCTCCCTCTTGAACCTCCCACCTCATCCCACCCCTACACAAGTATTTAAAAAAACATAATTATCATTTTTTCATAAATTATTGTCAAAACCAAATGTATAGATCAAGCAATTAAAAATCAATAAGTGCAACTCTTTTTTTCCTTTTCCTCCTCTACCTCTCTTTCCTGTTTTTTTCATTTTACTTTTTCTTATACAAATAATTCTATAAAGATATTTGTATTTGTATTTTTATCTCCCCTGGTGGCTAAAATGTAAAGAAACTGCCTGCAATATGCGAGACTGGGGTTCAATCCCTGGGTTGGGAAGATCTCCTGGAGAAGAAAATAGCAACCCATTCCAGTATTCTTGCCTGGAGAATCCCATGAACAGAGGAGCCTGGTGGGCTACAGTCCATGGGGTTGCAAAGAGTCAGACATGACCGAGGTGACTTAGTACAGCACATGAATGTAAATAATAATTGCAACAGTCTAAGAGTCCCTTGGACTGCAAGGAGAGCCAACCAGTCCATCCTAAAGGAGATCAGTCCTGGGTGTTCATTGGAAGGACTGATGTTGAAGCTGAAACTCCAATGCTTTGGCCACCTGATGCGAAGAACTGACTCATTTTGAAAAGACCCTGATGCTGGGAAAGATTGAGGGGAGGAGGAGAAGGGGATGACAGAGGATGAGATGGTTGGATGGCATCATTGACTCAATGGACATGAGTTTGGGTAAACTCCAGGAGTTGGTGATGGACAGGGAAGCCTGGCGTGCTGTGGTTCATGGGGTTGCAAAGAGTCAGACATGACTGAGCGACTGAATTGAACTGAAGAATTACCTTCAACTAACCTGTGCTTCTCATTGACAGCTGGAAAGATTTTGGCCTATGCCTTCCAGTCATCCTTTATTCTTATTTTGTACCAGCATTATATTTAAGAAATGTGACCTTATATCTCATTTAAGGAACTAGGTAAATTTAACAGTGTTAGAATTATAACTTAATTGTCATTAATTACAGCATTCTTTTTTTCAAATTATTTTTTATTGTTGAAATTCTGAAATATATGCAAAATTAAAGACAATTGCTTTATAAACCCCTTACACACAAAACCCAACTTAAGCAATTATGGCTAATGTTTCACTTAATTTCCACCTACTCTCTTCTCTAATCCGCTGGCATGCTAAAAACAAAACAGCTTTATTGAAGCATAATTTATAAACTATAAAATTCACTCATTTTTAGTGTAAAATTCAGTATCTTTTTAGTAAGTTTACAGTTGTATAAATATCACCACATCCAATTTTAGAACATTTTTTATTACATTAGAGAGATTACTTGTTTTCATTCTCCTTTTCTCTCTTTCCCATCCTGAGCCCTGTGCCACCACTATCTGCTTTCCATCACTATAGATTGCAAGATTCTTTTATTGGTGATGGAAACAATGTTTATTATAGAGCTGTTTTATGTGACGAAGTTACTCAAACCATATTTGTGTAATTTGGATAATCTTCTGGTGTAAGTAGTCATCATCCCCATTTTAGAGGTGAGGAAACCTGGGATTAATTGATTAACATATACTCAAGATCACATCTTGGAGATGGTGAAGAAATCATTCAATTAAAATCTGACAGATACCGAGGCTCCATTTTTTTACATGCATTGCTTTATAGTTTATGCCATAGTGTTTACAAATGCTTTCATATATTCAATTATCCATCAAGCAGTTATTAGCATTTAAATGTGTGAAGTTGCTTGTGTCCGACTCTTTGTGACCCCATGTACTATAGCCCCACAGGCTGCTCCATCTATGGGATTTTCCAAGCAAGAATATTGGAGTGGGTTGCCATTTTCTTCTCCAGAGGACCTTCCTGACCCAGAGATCGAACCTGGGTCTCCCACATTGCAGGCAGAATCTTTACTGTCTGAGCCACAAGGGAAGCTTTAAATGTGTAAGGCATTGGAATCTCAAATACAGCTTTGTTTCTATTCTTAAGGAACTCATAGTGTGTGGGAGACTGTGACAAACATGTGGGGGATACGATTCAAAGGACATGAACTAGGGCAAACTGTGGGAGATGGTGAGGGACAAGGAAGCCTGGTGTGCTGCAGTTCATGAGTCTCAAAGAGTCGGACACGAGTTGGTGACTAAACAACAAAATTGGCAGATCAGTGAATGTAATGTATGTGTCCATCTGTATACCTTTATGTATGTGTGTGGATCAGTTCAGTTCAGCCATTCAGTCGTGTCAGACTCTTGGCGACCCCATGAATCGCAGAACAACATGTGTGTGTATAGAAATAATCAATTCTGGCTGAAGATTCACAAATGACTTCTCCTCAGAAATGGTGTTTAAGTTGACACCTCATGAAAGTGTTCACAAGTCGAACAAGGAGTCTAGGGTCATTCCAGGTAATAGGAAAGGCACTGCAAAGACACGCTGATGTTATTTTGCCCATCTCTTTTCTTTCTTTTTTTCTCCTTTTCCTTCTTGTTCAAGTTCTTCTCTCCTCTCTCCCTTTCTCTCTGGTACATGCTTGGCTCTTCAATTTCTTTTCTCACTAGTACCTTCCTCTAGACTTCTGCAAACCCATAAGTAACTTTGTAAATATATATATATATATAAAGCTGGTCCTTCCTTGAAGTGTGCAACCATGTACCAAGAGGCAGGGGACAAGTGAATGAATCTGGGGTTCATCTCCAGTTCCTGTTCTCTAGAAGCCCTGGGTAGGATACACCCTGAATCACCTTTTGAGACGATGTGACTCTAGATTCCTCTAATAGATTCCCTTAGATCTGTTAGGCAAAATCTATGATAAGCCTTTGGCATGACTTTTCTAGCCCTGAAAGGTTTTATTTCAAAAGTTCAGTCTGAGACTCTATAAAAAGCAAAACGTCTATGATAAATTATGGTTCTATAAATCATCAGGCCAAGTTTATTAAGGCCAGACCTATATTGCAAACAAGTCTTTATTTGGTTTTATTTTTTAAAAATGACGGTGATTTTAGGGAGGAAAAGATGTTTCAATGAATGTTAAATCCCAAATTGTTGATGGAGGTCTGTGTCTACTGAGACTCATTTCCTGGATAGTTCCTTGCTGTTAGGGTATATTAATGTAAAATTTATTAAATTATTAAAGGACACTCTAGGTTTATTTCTGAAGCTTGTCTCAGTAATCTGTCTTTGGATGAAGATCAGATGCGAAGATCAGATGCCTCATGCATGACCTACAACCACGATGGGAAAAGGACATAATTTAAGGAACTATCTCCAATCTGGGTCTTCCCTGGTGGCTCAGTGGTAAAGAATCTACCTGCCAAAGCAGGTGAACCAGGCTTGATTGCTGGGTCAAAAGATCACAACAACTCAAGAGAAGACTCTACACATGGACATCACCATGGCCAACACTGCAATCAGATTGACTTATATTCTTTGTAGCCAAAGATGGAGAAGCTCTATACTGTCAGCAAAAACAAGATGGGGAGCTGACTGTGGCTGAGATTATGAACTCCTTATTGCCAAATTCAGACTTAAATTGAAGAAAGTGGGGAAAACCACTAGACAATTCACTTCAGTTCAGTTCAGTTCAGTCGCTCAGTCGTGTCTGACTCTTTGCGACACCATGAACCGCAGAACGCCAGGCCTCCCTGTCCATCACCAACTCCCGGAGTTTACCCAAATCCATCGAGTTGGTGATGCCATCCAACCATCTCATCCTCTGTTGTCCCCTTCTCCTCCTGCCCCCAATCCTTCCCAGCATTGGGGTCTTTTCCAAAGAGTCAATTCTTCTCATGAGCTGGCCAAAGTATTGGAGTTTCAGCTTCAACATCAGTCCTTCCAATGAACACCCAGGACTGATCTCCTTTAGGATAGACTGGTTGGATCTCTTTACAGTCCAAGGGACTCTCAAGAGTCTTCTCCAACACCACAGTTCAAAAGCATCAATTCTTCGGCGCTCAGCTTTCTTCACTGTCCAACTCTCGCATCCATACATGACCACTGGAAAAACCATAGCCTTGACTAGACAGACCTTTGTTGGTAAAGTAATGTCTCTGCTTTTAAATATGCTATCTAGGTTGGCCATAACCTTCCTTCCAAGGAGTAAGCGTCTTTAAATTTCATGGCTGCAATCACCACCAGCAGTGATTTTGGAGCCCCCAAAATTAAAGTCTGACACTGTTTCCACTGTTTCCCCATCTATTTGCCATGAAGTGATGGGACCAGATGCCATGATCTTGGTTTGTATGACCTGAATCCAATTCTTTATGATTATACAGTGGAAGTGACAATAGCTTTAAGGTACTAGATTGGATAGACAAAGTGCCTGATAAACTATGGATGGAGGTTCGTGAAATTGTAGAGGAGGCAGGGATCAAGACCATCCCCAAGAAAAAGAAATGCAAAAAAGCAAAATGGCTGTCTAAGGAGGCCTTACAAATAGCTGTGAAAAGAAGAGAAGTGAAAAGCAAAGGAGAAAAGGAAAGATATTCCTATCTGAATGCAGAGTTCCAAAGAATAGCAAGGAAAGATAAGAAAGCCTTCCTCAGTGATCAGTGGTAAGAAATAGAGGAAAACAATAGAATGGGAAAGACTAGAGATCTCTTCAAGAAAGTTAGAGATACCAAGAGAACATTTCATGCAAAGATGAGCTCAATAAAGGACAGAAATATTATGACCTAACAGAAGCAGAAAGTATTAAGAAGAGGTGGCAAGAATACACAGAACTATACAAAAAATATCCTCATGCCACAGAAAATCACGATGGTGTGATCACTCACCTAGAGCCAGATATCCTGGAATGTGAAGTCAAATGGGCCTTAGGAAGCATCAGAACGGAAAAACTTCTGCAGTTGATAGAAATCCAGTTGGGCTATTTCAAATCCTAAAAGATAATGCTGTGAAAGTGTTGCACTCAATGTGTCAGGAAATTTGGAAAACTCAGCAGTGACCACAGGCCTGGAAAAGGTCAGTTTTCATTCCAATCCCAAAGTAAGGCAATGCCAAATAATGCTCAGACTACTGCTCAATTGCAATATGCTAGCAAAGTAATGCTCAAAATTCTACAAGCCAGGCTTCAGCAATACGTGACCTTGAACTGCCAGATGTTCAAGCTAGATTTAGAAAAGGCAGAGGAAGCAGAGATCAAGTTGCCAACATCTGCTGGATCATCGAAAAAGCAAGAGAGTTCCTGAAAAACATCAACTTCTGCTTCACTAACTATGCCAAAGCCTTTGACTGTGTTGATCACAACAAACTGTGGAAAATTCTTCAAGGGATGAGAATATCAGACCGTCTGAGCTACCTCTTGAGAAATCTGTATGCAGATCAGGAAGCAATAGTTAGAACTGTACATGAAACAACAGACTGGTTCCAAATCAGGAAAGAAGTACGTCAGAGATGAAAAGTGTCACCCTGTTTATTTAACTTATATGCAGAGTACATCATGAAAAACGCTGGGCTGGATGAAGCACAAGCTGGAAGCAATATTGCCAGGAGAAATATCAATAACCTCAGGTATGCATATGACACCACCCCTATGGCAGAAAGTGAAGGAGAACTAAAGATCCTTTTGATGAAAGTAATAGAGGAGAGTGAAAAAGTTGGCTTAAAATTCAACATTCAGAAAACTAAGATCATGGCATCCGATTCCATCACTTCATGGCAAATAGATAGGGAAACAGTGGGAACAGTGGCAGACTTTATTTTTTTGGGCTCCAAAGTCACTGCAGATGGTGACTGCAGCCATGAAATTAAAAGACGCTTAATACTTGGAAGGAAAGATATGACCAACCTAGACAGCATATTAAAAAGCAGAGACATAACTTTGCCAACAAAGCCTGTCTAGTCAAGGCTATGGTTTTTCCAATAGTCATGTATGGATGTGAGAGTTGGATGGTGAAGAAAACTGAGCGCCGAAGAATTGATGTTTTTGAACCATGGTGTTGGATAAGACTCTTGAGAGTCCCTTGGACTGCAAGGAGATCCAACAGTGCATCCTAAAGGAGATCAGTCCTGAGTGTTCATTGGAAGGACTGATGTTGAAGCTGAAACTCCAATACTTTGGCCCCCTTATGCGAAAAACTGACTCATTTGAAACGACCCTGATGCTGGGAAAGAGTGAAGGTGGGAGGAGAAGGGGACGACTCAACACACATGAGTTTGGGTAAACTCCGGGAGTTGGTGATGGACAGGGAGACCTGGCATGCTGCAGTCCATGGGGTCACAAAGAGTTAGATACGACTTAGCGACTGAACTGAAACCGAACTGAACCGAAACTATGGTTGAGGTAATGAAGATAATGGCGACCTCCTTCAAAAGGTCCATGCCTGTACTGCTACACTCAGTACTCTCAACCCTGCAGCAGGCCACTACTGACTCACGCCTCTGCTAGAGACTCCTGGACACTCTGGGATGAGTCTGGGTCAGTCTCTTTTGGGGTCACTGCTCTTTTCCTCTGCGTCCTGGTGTATACAAGTTCTGTTTGTGGCCACCAAAAGTCTGTTTACCAGTCCTGTGTAAGTTCTGGCAGCTCTATGGTAGGGTTAGTGGTGACCTCCTCCAAGAGGGCTTATGCCATAGCTGTCTGCTCCACCCCGCCATACCCATTCCCTTTCTTATTATTTTTATTATATTTTCCTTTCTCTTTAGTACTACCTCTACTGTACTGATCATAATATGACACTTTAGTAGACACTTGGTGATGGTTTAGTCGCTAAGTCATATCCAACCCTGTTGCAATCCCATGAACTATAGCCCGCCAGGCTCCTCTATCCATTGAATTCTCTAGGTAAGAATACTGGAGCAAAGACGTTAGCTCCACCCGCATCATCTGGTCCTGAAGGCCTCTCTCTCCATTCTGAGTTCTCAGAAGATGGTTCTTGGATGCTGGTGAAGTGAAACCACTTCCTCTGTCTCACTGGAGGAAAGTCAACAATGGCCTCTGCAAAGAAGGTAGCTTACAAGCGGCATAACCCCGTGGATAGCGTCTGTAGAAAACTGTGAGCCACCCAAAAGAGAGAAGACATTTCTGATCCCATCCGACAGAGTATCAAATACCGGTCTAGAAGTTTTGACAGACCACAGAAACCCCAAGAAAGATTTTGAAGAGGTACTGAAGAAAATGATCGCTGCGCACATCCCTCTGCTTGACATGCTCTTCTCCAGTCCTGAGAAAGATGGTGCCTTCACTTCACAGTCTCAGATAGTGTCTCCAAGAACCTCATCCACTTCTCATCTCAGCTCTCCTGAGAATGCAACATGCTCACTTATCCTCACAAGTTCTGAAAACATCTCAAGGCCGAGATCACAGAGCTCCCAGAATTATACATCTCTGATACAGCAGATCACAAAAAGGGAGCTCTTTGCTAACAAGGATTTGACAAACTATTGTAGTGGAAATGATTTTAGTACTTTAGCACTTGACTTTGATTCCACCTCTGATCAGAGCTCTGAATTTTTAACTCAGGATTCAGTGGTGAAAAAAATTATCTCTGAATGAAGAGGCGTGGAAACAGGGAACTGATGATGGCAAGGAAGATGTAACCTATAGCAACAAAAGGACCTGTGAAGAAGAGTTGCTTAGGAGTATTTTTAATGTATATGACTCCAGGCACAGAGTCTTGAATAATTTTTACTGAGCTTATCATCGGTTTCACCAGCCGCAGTCACTGACTGGAACTATTTACATCTCATATGTGTTGCCTCACAAGAAATACATACTTCATATACATAAAACCGCCATACAAATTTAGCTCCAATTTTTAAGTCGATTTTAGATTTTCACTTCTGCTTTTCTTAGAGGTGTGCTCTTTTTAAAATTTCTGCAAGTAATGTTTAGCATGTCACTGGTTCATGATCACTGTAACAAAATTAATAATATGGAGAAAAGAAAGGAAAAAAAGAACTCATCAGTAATCCTGTTTCCCTGAGTAACTGATGTTAATGATTTGTTGTATAACCTGCCCCCACAAATTCCTTGGTCAATATGGTTTTCTTTCATTTGGATTAAAACTTTTTTATTATAGAAACTTTCAAACACATACAGAAGTAGAGAGGGTATTATGACCCTTATAATGTGTCATAAATAATGACGTCTCATTTTTCCTCCACTTTCCTCTGTTCTACTCTAGATTGTTCCTGTTGTTGTTCAGTTGCTAAGTTGTGTCCGACTCTTTGCGACCCCATGGACTGTAGCTGGCCAGGCTCTTCTGTCCTCCACTATCTCCCACTAAGTCTGGATTAGTTTGAGGCAAGTCCAAGACATCATATTATTTCATCTGTAAACACTTCAGTACATTCAAAAGATAAAGACTGATTTCATATACAGCTATACAATGTCTTTAAAAATTTTTATTTTTAAATTCTATTATTGGAGTATAATTGCTTTACAATGTTGTGTTTGTTTCTGCTGTACAATGAAGTGAATCAGCTATATGTGTACATATATACCCTCCCTTTTGAGCCTCCCTCCCACCCCCACATCCCACCTCTCTAGGTCACTGCAGAGCACCCAGCTGAGCTCTTGAGCTATACAAAACTTCACTTATTTTAACAGATGGAAGTAGTTATATTTGTTGTAAGGTGTATACGTAAACTATGTTAACTTTGTGGTCTGAAGTGTTTAGCTATCAAGTGGATTCTTTAGTAGACCAAAATTTTCTGTCACTGAAGTGTTCTGAAGTATTTACCTTGATGTTTAAAAGAAATACTTGTTAAAGCAAGTTTTCATCTTCTGGGATATACTTTTTAAAACTTCCATCCCCTGTAGTTACGACTGCATGTGCCAGGCCTCTAGAAGTTAGTATGTTAAGCTGAACCAACTTGACTGGAGTCACTGTCCATACATAGGGCTTGTTTTCCAAAGAAAAATATTGTTTAGAGT
Source organism: Giraffa tippelskirchi (assembly GCF_054371585.1). Taxonomy (NCBI): domain Eukaryota; kingdom Metazoa; phylum Chordata; class Mammalia; order Artiodactyla; family Giraffidae; genus Giraffa; species Giraffa tippelskirchi. The sequence continues at coordinate 72,974,859 of NC_137277.1, forward strand.
AGCAAAATTATAAGCCTGCCCAGGCATGTTGTAAAGCTGCTGGAAGAGTAACTTGAGAAAGTTTTGTGAATGGAAATGTAGTGCTTAAGTCACATTGTGCTTTAAAAAGTTGTAACAAATACAGATGAATTAAAAAGGAAAAAATAACAACCTTTACACTAGCTGTCTATTTTATACATGCACAATGTGATTTTTATGACTAAAGCTGTAAATTAATTTCTTAATATCAAATACCTTACCAACATTCAAGTTTTCTCATCTGTATGAAAAATTTATATTTTCTTAAATAGTTTATTTGTTAAAATCAGCATCCAAGAAAGGGTTGTTCATTGTTATTGGTTATCTGGCTTATCTTTCTGTTCCTTTTCCATTCTTTTTATATTTTCAGTTATTTGTTAATGAAACTGGCTTTTTTTAAAAATTAATTTATTTATTTTAGTTGGAGGCTAATTACTTTACAATATTGTAGTGGTTTTTGCCATACATTGACATAATGCACATATATGGAATTTGAAAGATGGTAACGATAATCCTATATGTGAGACAGAAAAAGAGACACAGATGCATAGAACAGTCTTATGGACTCTGTGGGAGAAGGTGAGGGTGGGACAATCTTAGAGAATAGCATTGAAACTGGCTCTTTTACAAAGGCTGGCTGAATGGATACAAAAACAAGACCCCTATATATGCTGTCTACAAGAGATCCACTTCAAAACTAGGGACACATACAGACTGAAAGTGAAGGGATGGAAAAACATATTTCATGCAAACGGAGACCAAAAGAAAGCAGGAGTCGCAATACTCATTTCAGATAAAATAGACTTTAAAATAAAGGCTGTGAAAAGGGACAAAGAAGGACACTACATAATGATCAAAGGATCAATCCAAGAAGAAGATGTAACAATTATAAATATATATGCACCCAACATAGGAGCACCACAATATATAAGGCAAATACTAACAAGTATGAAAGGGGAAATTAACAATAACACAATAATAGTGGGAGACTTTAATACTCCACTCACACATATGGATAGATCAACTAAACAGAAAATTAACAAGGAAACACAAACTTTAAATGATACAATAGACAAATTAGATTTAATTGATGTTTACAGGACTTTCCACCCCCAAACAATCAATTTCACCTTTTTCTCAAGTGCACACGGAACTTTCTCCAGGATAGATCACATCCTGGGCCATAAATCTAGCCTTGGTAAATTCAAAAAAATTGAAATCATCCCAGCCATCTTCTCTGACCACAATGCAGTAAGATTAGACCTCAATTACAGGGAAAAAACTATTAAAAAGTCCAACATATGGAGGCTAAACAACACGCTTCTGAATAACCAACAAATCACAGAAGAAATCAAAAAAGAAATCAAATTATGCATAGAAACGAATGAAAATGAAAACACAACAACCCAAAACCTATGGGACACTGAAACTGGCTCTTTTATCTCCTCATTTTCTCCAATTTGAATTTTAGTGACTGTGTGGCCATAGAAACACAACCTGTTTTTTTGTCCCCTACATTTAGAAGCTTGATCAGGTAAATGTTTTATATCTGTTTTTGTCAGACTCTGTATAAATGGTGTATTTTGGTGTTTTTTTTTTTCTTCTGCCACATCAAGTGGCAGGCATGTGGGATCTTAGTTCCTTGGCCAGGGATCAAACTCTCACCCCCTGCATTAGAAGCATGGAGTTTTAACAGGACCACCAGAGAAGTCACAGTACATGTAATTTTATCAAAAGATAACACTATTTGAGAGTGAAGGCCTAGATTTATTCTTTCATTAGATGTTGTAAAGATTAGTAGTTTATCATTCTTTCCTACTTTATTAGCTGGAATATCTATAAAAAGAAGCTCTATGCTGCTTATCAGTTGATAAGGCTGTGTCTGAGTCTTGTTTCCCAAATGAAAGGCTGGATAAAAGCTTGATTGTGTTTCTAATTGCAAATAAACTCCAGATATTGTGTCTCTTTAAAAAAAAAAAAAAAGAATACAGGAGCAGGTTGCCATATCCTTCTCCAGGGGAATCTTCCGGACCCAGGAATCGAACCTGGGTCTCCTGCATTGCAGGAGATTCTTTACCAACTGAGCTACAAGGGAAGCATGAAGTAGACACTTAGAGATTTTTATTTACTTAACTAAAAATAAATAAAAGTTTCAGGCTTTCATTCTGTGCACAAAAAAACATATAAGTAAATGTGATTTTATATATGTCCTTGGAAAAAAATCCTTATGATGATTTTCTGCAGAAAAAATACTTCCCTATCTGTGTGTTTGATGCTACTAAGAATGGCTGGTTGTTTTCCTGATGGCAGATGTGCTGCTATTTATCATGAGCTGTGGAAAATCTGTGAGCAGTAGTGTTGAATCAGCGGAAACATTTTCCTTCAATTGCTAGAAATCATCAAAGTGAAACCTGTAATGCTTGTCAAGTAGGCTCTGGAATAACATTTTGTAAGTTAAGGCAGCAATGAAATGCTTTGTCACAAAAGTGAGAATGATCTAGGCAGGACTTTTTAGGCAGTTTGGATACTAGAATGGGAACAACTGAGAAATCAGTTTATCTGACAGTCAGCAAAAATGTAAAGGGTCTCTGTAAGCATCCTGCAAAGGGAGAATTGAAATGATCAAATAAGGTATACTCTTTCAATTAAAAAAAAATCTACATGGAACTCTGGACATGGGCAGTAAATAAAAAGTTGGATAGGGGACTGGCAGAGAGAGTACAGAAATCTATAAGTAAATTTTAGGTTTCATTTGCAGGTAATCACTTCATTGTGACTGCACATGAGAATTCTTGGAGTACTTAAAAAAAAAATACCAGTGCTAGTGAAGGGCCTGGGCAGATTTGTTTTGTCCTGTTTTTTGTTCCCCAAATGATTCTGATGATCTCATAAGGGCTGGGAACCACAATATTACATGACTTGTCCAAAAAACTCTTTTCGAGCCATAGTGATGAGCAAAAACTACTAGATTAACTCCTTTATATCATCTATTACAAAACTATAAATATTAAAGGGGAAACAAACTAAAATTACTGAAATTTAACTGTGGCAATGTACCTCACCCTATCTAAGCTTCATTATTTTTATAACAAGGAAGGGAGGAAATTGTGGAATTGTCTCTGAATCGTACTAATAGAGAATTATTGTTTTTCTTCATTTTGTGGCATTTCAGGAGGTGTTGTAAAAATATCAGCTATATGTGCCCCATATAGCTGATAGTCCTGGCGTGCTGCGATTCATGGAGTCACAAAGAGTCAGGCATGACTGAGCGACTGAACTGAACTGAACTGAATCTCTGTTTTGTTCATTGTCAGAGACACTCCTTCCTCTGAGTCTGGAACACAGTAGCTGCTTTGTATATGTTTATTGAAACAATAAAATTTATTAAAATGGAGGGAAAAAGCTGATGGTGGGCAACCTGTAGAGAAAACATTAAGTGCCAGAGATGTCCAGGGCTATTGGAGAGGGGGAAACGTTGCTTTTGATATAATTATCTTGGGTATCTCATAGAATTAGACTCCTGATTTTAGTGGCAAGAGAACGGTGTTACTAGGGTTGGATGAGTCTTGGTGAAAGGGTGTACATATCATTTGGATTACCAGGCTGATGCTACATCCAACTCTTAGGGTTCCATCTCCTGCAGAAGCAAGAGAAACTAGGGCCCAGGGACAAACAGCTACCATCTCAGAGGAATCACTGTTATTTCATCATTTTAATGAAGTATTCATTTTTTTTTGTTTGCATATACATTTAGTTTTATTTCAGCAAATTTCAAAATCTGGTCTAAGCCCAAGTGTATAACACCTGTGATCCTTTAACTTTCTTTCTTTAGTAACTTAGGTCTTCAATGTAATGTGTAAAATGAGATTTGGCAATCATAATAATAACCATGGGTAATAGAATAGTAAATATGCCCAGTGATACAGACAAAATACGCACCTGGGAAGGACCAGCTTGGGTGTCTTCCACCAGGAGATCTCTCAAGGTGGCCTCACTTTTTTTTTTTTTTAATAAATTTATTTATTTTAGTTGGGGGCTAATTACTTTACAATATAGTAGTGATTTTTGCCATACATTGACATGAATCAGCCATGAGTTTACATGTGTTCCCCATCCTGAACCCCCCTCCCACTTCCCTCTCCATCCCATCCCTCTGGGTCATCCCATTGCCCCAGCCCTGAGCATTTGTCTCATGCATCCAATCTGGAATGGTGTTCTGTTTCACATATGATAATATACATGTTTCAATGCTATTCTCTCAGAACGTCCCACCCTCACCTTCTCCCTCAGAGTCCATAAGACTGTTCTATGCATCTGTGTCTCTTATTCTGGCTCACATATAGGGTTATCGTTACCATCTTTCAAATTCCATATATGTGCATTAGTATACTGTATTGGTGTTTTTCTTTCTGGCTTACTTCACTCTGTATAATGGGCTCCAGTTTCATCTATCTCAATAGAACTGATTCAAATGTATTCTTTTTAATGGCTGAGTAATATTCCATTGTGTATATGTACCACTGCTTCCTTATCCATTCGTCTGCTGATGGACATCTAGGTTGCTTCCATGTCCTGGCTATTGTAAACAGTGCTGCGATGAACATTGGGGTACACGTGTCTCTTTCAATTCTGGTTTCCTTGGTGTGTATGCCCAGCAGTGGGATTACTGGGTCGTATGGCAGTTCTATTCCCAGTTTTTTAAGGAATCTCCACACTGTTCTCCATAGTGGCTGTACTAGTTTACATTCCCACCAACAGTGTAAGAGGGTTCCCTTTTCTCCACACCCTCTCCAGCATTTATTGCTTGTAGACTTTTGGATAGCAGCCATTCTGACTGGCATGAAATGGTACCTCATTGTGGTTTTGATTTGCATTTCTCTAATAATGAGTGATGTTGAGCATCTTTTCATGTGTTTGTTAGTCATCTGTATGTCTTCTTTGGAGAAATGTCTGTTTAGTTCTTTGGCCTATTTTTTGATTGGGTCGTTTATTTTTCTGGAATTCAGCTGCAGGAGTTGCTTGTATATTTTTGAGATTAATTGTTTTGCCTGTTGCTTCGTTTGCTATTATTTTCTCCCATTCTGAAGGCTGTCTTTTCACCTTGTTTATAGTTTCCTTTGTTGTGCAAAAGCTTTTAATTTTAATTAGGTCCCATTTGTTTATTTTTGCTTTTATTTCCAATATTCTGGGAGGTGGGTCATGGAGGATCCTGCTGTGATTTATGTCGGAGAGGGTTTTGCCTATGTTTTCCTCTAGGAGTTTTATAGTTTCTGGTCTTACGTTTAGATCTTTAATCCATTTTGAGTTTATTTTTGTGTATGGTGTTAGAAAGTGTTCTAGTTTCATTCTTTTACAAGTGGTTGACCAGTTTTCCCAGCACCACTTGTTAAAGAGATTGTCTTTTCTCCATTGTATATTCTTGCCTCCTTTGTCGAAGATAAGGTTTCCATATGTGCATGGATTTATCTCTGGGCTTTCTATTTTGTTCCATTGATCTATATTTCTATCTTTGTGCCAGTACCATACTGTCTTGATGACTGTGGCTTTGTAGTAGAGCCTGAAGTCAGGCAAGTTGATTCCTCCAGTTCCATTCTTCTTTCTCAAGATTGCTTTGTCTATTAGAGGTTTCTTATATTTCCATACAAATTGTGAAATGATTTGTTCTAGTTCTGTGAAAAATACCATTGGTAGCTTGATAGCGATTGCATTGAATCTATAGATTGCTTTGGGTAGTATACTCATTTTCACTATATTAATTCTTCCAATCTGAAGTATTCATTTTTAAAGTAGGAAATACCCCATGAAAATACTCTGACATAATGAAGAGTGAGAGACTTGGAAGCATGGGAAGTTGAAGTTACTCTTTAAAGCATATTTTAAGATGGATAGTTTCATTAAGTCATTGTGACTTGATTGGAATAGATTTGGATAAGCTTTTTTTGTTTGTTTGTTTTCTCTTAATTTTTACACTTAAAGGAATACCTGTAATAATACACTACCTAGAGAATTTGTACCTTCATATCTTTCATACATTTCATTGGTATGATGTTATACTTTTATATTAATTGTATTATATCATATATGTTAAATTTACAATTTGATTTATATTGCCTCTTCTTTTCCAGTTCTATTTTTTAATGAATTTTTCTCTTTTCAGAAACACAGGGTAAAAGCAATCAGCAAGGGCAACAATAGACTTTTAACAAGAGTTTCTGAGCAAACACTATCCAAAATCTGATAATATAAATATAGGAAATGAAAAGCAGCAGAAAGCAAAAACGAAAAAAATTCCACTAACATTTTTATTAGCCCTATCATATTGAACATCAACTTTTCCTTATTTACAGACATAATAATTTTCTATATTTATAAGAAACTTAGATTTTCCTGGCAGATGGGCAATAGAAGATACCATCTCAGCATTACTTTTTTTTTTTTTTCAAAATTCTGACAAAACTTTTGTCAAAACTTGTGAGGGGAATTTCAAAAGAAAGTTATTAAACTGTATTAGATAATCATTTAATAATAGAGAAAAAGTGTTAATGTCAGCAGTTAACATCAGCCAAGTCAGCCAGCATTATAACTCAATTATAACTTTGGCTAGATATGAAACAGAAGAGACACAAAAGGAAAAGTCATGTGTTGTGTTGTTTTGGAAGTCTTGCCCTTAATTTGAACTCTTTTGACTGGAACATAAAATCTCAGGAAATTCAAGCCAGTAGAAATTCTACTTCTCTCTTGGCTAACATAGTATAGCACTGTGCAACAGCTGAAAACCACATTTTTGTGTGTTTATAATTTAATTCTCTTCTACCACCTGCATGTGGCAAATAATCTTTCCACAGTTGCCAATTGTAGCTTTGCCAGCTGCTGGACAAAATGGGGGATAAATTTAACTTTCTGAAAACATTTTGATCCACTAGTTATGTATGCTCTAGACAGGCTCATTCTCATTGGTCATCTAGAATTTGCTACTGCATAAGTGGAGTGGATGCTGTAGGTTCAGCTAGTCGGCAGTGTACTGAGATAATAATTGCTATTTGAAACTGTTCATCAAAGCTGTTTAAATTAAAGGGAAAGGATGGGCAAACATATCATGAGTTTCTGTATCTAAATAGCTCAAACAGTTAGTACAAAGGGAGTGTGACTCAGCTGAATAAGTGAACATACTTTAGAATTCTGTGTACTTGGATTCGAATTCTGCTTCTTCCTCCTTATGGCTGTGTGACATAGAAGTAAGTTTTATTACCTTTTTAAATTACAGTTTCTACATCTATAATACAGGGATTATTTCTACCTTATGTATTTATTCAGCCCTCCTTGGTGGCTTAGATGGTAAAAAATCCTCCTGCAATGCAGGAGATCCTGGTTCAATCCCTGGGTCAGGAAGATCTGCTGGAGAAGGGAATATCTACCTACTCCAGTATCCTTGCCATGTCCATGGAGAATCCCATGGATAGAGGAGTCTGACGGGCTATAGTTCATGGGGTCGCAAAGAGTCAGACACGACTGAGTGACTAACACTTTCATGTACCAGACAGTGAAAAAGTACTCAAGGTACAGTGCTCAACAAAACAGCTATGGCTATTGATTTAATGGAACTTACAGCATAGGGAGGGAAGCATATATTTAGAATGAAAGTGAAAGTGAAGTCACTCACTCATGTCCTACTCTTTGTGACCCCATGGACTGTAGCCCACCAGGCTCCTCAATCCCTGGAATTTTCCAGGCAAGAGTATTGGAGTGGGTTGCCATTTCCCCTCTCCAGGGAATCTTCCTGACCCGAGGATCGAACCCATGTCTCCCGCATTGCAGGCAGATGCTTTTACCGTCTGAGCCACTAGGGAAGCCCACAGATAAATATATTAAGAATACCCACAAATAAATCTATGATTTCAAATTGGGAAGCTGTTGTGAAGGAAGGTATTGTAAAGTATGCAATATCATGAGAACCCAATTTAGGCTGAATAATTAGTGAAGTTTTCTGCAAATAAATTATGTTTGATTTGAGATTGGAATAATGAATATAGGTGTTTTGTGAAATGGAAGGAAAAAAATGCATTTTAGGAACAGGAAACAGCATGTGCAAATTGCTATACCTTGCAAAGGTATAGCACTTGCAAGGAACTGACTTAAGATAAAAGGAGTAATAATAGTGTGAATTTAGGCTAGATATAGAGATTATAGAGGGATTTGGCCATGTAAGAATTTGAAATTTCATCTTAAAAGCCAATGAAAAAGGGTTAAAGCAGAAAAATGATAAAATCGGATTTGCAATTTTAAATGGATAGCGCATGTACTATTTGGAGAATGGACCAGGGGAGAGAGACTGGCTTAAGCTGGATGCTTCTAGGTGCAGTCTTGGGGAAATACGGTGGTAGCTTCCAATATGGTTGAGATAAAAAGACAGGATTCATAGATAGTTAAAGAAAACATCATTAGACTTGTGATTGATATAGAGAAGGGAGTGGAAAAGGAGAGAGACTTGCCAGCGTTGATTCTTGTTCAGTCTTGAGGAACTGAGAATATGGTTATTCTATTCAGTGAACAAGGAAACCTCAAAGAAGACTAGCTTTGAAGAAAGGATGTTTGGGACATGTTGAGTTTTAGGCAACTTTGACACACGTGATATATACAGGAGGCCTTCAGATTTGTAGATTTGAAGCTGTAGAAGAGGTAAAACATGATGATATAAAGTTGGGAATTGTCAGTGATTTGATGTCTATTAAAGTCAAAAATGCAGATTAGATTACCTGGGGAGAGAGTAGAGTATAGGAGAGTAGAGTATAAGAAGAAAAGAGGGACAATAACTAAGCCTTTCAATGCAAAGAAATAGAGGAAAACAACAGACTGGGAAAGACTAGAGATCTCTTCAAGAAAATTAGAGACACCAAAGGAACATTTCATGCAAAGATAGGCTCGATAAAGGACAGAAATGGTATGGACCTAACAGAAGCGAAGATATTAAGAAGAGGTGGCAAGAATACACAGAAGAACTGTACAAAAAAGATCTTCACGACGCAGATAATCACGATGGTGTGATCACTCACCTAGAGCCAGACATCCTGGAATGTGAAGTCAAGTGGGCCTTAGAAAGCATCACTACGAACAAAGCTAAAGGAGATGATGGAATTCCAGTTGAGCTATTTCAAATCTTGAAAGATGATGCTGTGAAAGTGCTGCACTCGATATGCCAGCAAATTTGGAAAACTCAGCAGTGGCCACAGGACTGGAAAAGGTCAGTTTTTGTTCCAATCCCAAACAAAGGCAATGTCAAAGAATGCTTAAACTACTGCACAATTGCACTCATCTCACATGCTAGTAAAGTAATTCTCAAAATTCTCCAAGCCAGGCTTCAGCAATATGTGAACCATGAACTTTCAGATGTTCAAGCTGGTTTTAGAAAAGGCAGAGGAACCAGAGATCAAATTGCCAACATCCATTGGATCATCAAAAAAGCAAGACAGTTTCAGAAAAACATCTGCTTTATTGACTATGCCAAAGCCTTTGACTGTGTGGATCACAATAAACTGTGGAAAATTCTGAAAGAGAAGGGAATACCAGACCATCTGACCTGTCTCTTGAGAAACCTGTATGCAGGTCAGGAAGCAACAGTTAGAACTGGACATGGAACAACAGACTGGTTCCAAATAAGAAAAGGAGTACATCAAGGCTGTATATTGTCACCCTGCTTATTTAACTTCTATGCAGAGTACATCATGAGAAATGCTGGGCTGGAAGAAACATAAGCTGGAATCAAGATTGCCAGGAGAAATATCCATAACCTCAGATATGCAGATGACACCACCCTCATGGCAGAAAGTGAAGAAGAACTAAAGAGCCTCTTGATGAAAGTGAGAGAGGAGAGTGAAAAAGTTGGCTTAAAGCTCAACGTTCAGAAAACTAAGATCATGGCATCTGGTCCCATCACTTCATGAGAAATAGATGGGGAAGGAGTGGAAACAGTGTCAGACTTTATTTTTGGGGGCTCCAAAATCACTGCAGATGGTGATTGCAGCCATGAAATTAAAAGACGCTTACTCCTTGGAAGGAAGGTTATGACCAACCTATATAGCATATTTAAAAGCCGAGACATTACTTTGCCAACAAAAATCCGTCTAGTCAAGGCTATGGTTTTTCCAGTGGTCATGTATGGATGTGAGAGTTGGACGGTGAAGAAAGCTGAGCACCACAGAACTGATACTTTGAACTGTGGTGTTGGAGAAGACTCTTGAGAGTCCCTTGGACTGCAAGGAAACCCAATCAATCCATCCCAAAGGAGATCAATCCTGGGTGTTCATTGGAAGGACTGATGTTGAAGCTGAAACTCCAATACTTTGGCTACCTGATGTGAAGAGTTGACTCATTGGAAGAGACCCTAATGCTGGGTAGGATTGGAGGCAGGAGGAGAAGGGGACAACAGAGGATGAGATGGTTGGATGGCATCACTGACTCGATGGACATGGGTTTGGGTAGACTCCGGGAGCTGGCGATGGACAGAGAGGCCTGGTGTGCTGCAATTCATGGGGTCGCAAAGATTCAGACATGACTGAGTGACTGAAATGAACTGAACTGAACTGAACTATGCCTTTAGGGATATCAGTATAGTCTAGGTAAAAACCAGATACAAGTGAGAGTGACTGAGAAGGAGTGACTGAAGATTTCAGAGGCATGTGGCATCCTCTAAGTATTTCACTCAGTAAAAACACTTTTAAACTGTTTTTGAGAGTACCTGTACTATTTTGTGTTTCCACCAGCAAAATATATGAGTTCCAGTTTGTCCACAGTCTTGACAAGCACCGAGTAGTGTCAGTTCTTAGTTTTCAATTTTTTTTTCTTTTATTAGATGTGTATCAGTTTGGTTCAGTTCAGTCACTTAGTCATGTCCAACTCTTTGTGACTCCATGAACTGCAGCATGCCAGCCTTCCCTGTCCATCACCAACTCTAGGAGGTGCTGTAAAATCTAATTGTGTAGGTGCATATAGTAGTATCTCATTGTTTTAATTTACATTTCCCTAGTGGCTAATAAGTTTGGAACTTTTTTCATATGCTTATTTTGTGTAAATCTTCTGCATATCTTCTTTGGTGAAGTATTTGTTCAAATATTTTGCATACTTAAAAAACGGGGATTTTTTTGTTGTTGTTGTTGTACTGTTGAGTATTAAGAGTCCTTTATATATTTTGGATATAAGTCTTTTGTTAGATATGTGATTGGTATTTTCCCCCAACCTATATAACTTTTCCTTCTCTTGTCAATATCTTTTATGGAAGAAAAGGTTTTATCTTTGTAATGTCAGTTTATCATTTTTGAATTTTATAGATATAAGCTTTTCGTGTTTGATATGTGGGGAGAGTGTGTAATTTCCTCAGTTCTGTCTCAACACAACAAAGATTTGAAACGGCGGACAAGTATTACAGCTTGGTTACAGCTCAGAGTTTTATTTGGTAAAGAAAGTCCATCCCTGAGGTGTGTCGGTGGGCCACTCCTTTAGGAGAAGCCCCAATCCATTTTGGCTTCTTCTTTTTATACGTTTTGTCTCCTCCCCTCCACTAATCTGCCTTATGCAAATTAAGGCTAGCCAGGAAGGGGACATGTTTGTTTCACCAGAGGCTCTCACTCCAGTATTCAGATTTTTCCTTTGTTCCCTTTTTGTGGGCTTTTCCCTTTCTTTGTCTGTCTGTTAGCCACTACCATTTGGGACTCTTCTTTCCTATTACAACTACCTGACATATCTAAGAACTCTTTGAAGAGACCATCATTATGCTACACTGAATTTCCTTTGTGCCTTTGAAAAAAGTAATTATCCATACACACGTATGGGTCCATTTCTGCATTCTCTGTTCTGCTCCGTTGATACCATATTGTAGCATTACGTTAGATTTTGAAATTAGGTAGTGTTAGTCTTTCAACTCTGTTCTTTATGCAGACTGTTTTGCCTATTCTAGATCCTTTTTATTTCCATGTGAATTTAGAATCATCTTGCCAATTTTTATATAAAAGCCTCCTGGAGTTGTGTTTCGCATTGGGCAGAATCTCTAGAATAACTTGGGGAGAAATGAGACTAGATAAGCTTCCATGAGAGAAGAAGTAAAATTCACATTTTGCCTGCAATGGTTATGCCACTGAGTACTTGTGTTTGGACTGGTGGGCAGAAAAAAATATGAAATGGGCTCCAAGAAAACTAATTGTGAAAAGAGCTAAAAGAAAAAAGAATATTTGACTATTAGGAATGAAAATCCTGGTAGGGTTAAATGAATGATTATTAATTATTGTGGATTCAATACATATGCAAGAGACATTCAAAAGACACTGAGTGATTTAAATTTGAGAGAAAAGCACACTCTTTTCACATAAAAGAAACATTCAAGACTTAATGGTTGCTCTAATGGATGCAAAACAGAGTAATGTTTTTAGCTGGATTGGGAAGAGATTATACCAAAAGAGTTGAACTGAATTTTTGTGCACTGTAATTTCTGTCTTAAATAAAATAACAGTAACCACTGTGATGCTATCCATTTCCCTAACTCAAATGTCTGTAATTAAGAAACTGAATTCACCCATCTCTACTTATTATGAATGTCAGAGTTTTTAAGCCTTAATAGCTTTCAGAATGCTTCTCAACTGAGGAAAATTTCACAGACTCAAATAAAAATGTCTCAAGGATATCCAGGAGCTAATGGATGACTTGTTTCCTTGTTTTCTGTCTTTATTAATAGATACAAAGAGAGCTATATTACATAATTTACCTCATAGACTTTAAAGTTTCTGCTTTCTTAGCCTATTTATTTCTGTTGCTATTTTAGTACTCAGTACCACTTGAAATACTTAGAGAGATGCCTGAAGAGGTGTGTAATGATGCAGAGACTAGGAGGAAGGGACTAGTCAAGGAATTAGTACAGAAGATGCCTATGAGTGTTGGCTAGGCAAACAAAACCCTTTCTTTTTAACATGAAAGTCTTTCAAAGTAGACTTTGTTGACTTATCGACTCCTCTGCCTCTTGCAATAACAAAACAGGAGTTAATATTTCAAATGCTTACTTTATAAAAGACAGGTTGCTAAGGTCAGCTCTTACCCTGAAGAACACTAATTTCTTTGTTTCACTGCATTTCTCAGGGTACTGTGGTTATCTGTAATAGTCCAAATCAAGGCTTGAGATGAAGTAGAGTCTATACTCGGCCATAATCATCCTCTAAATATGAGTCATTTTCCTGAAAGGAAGTTTATAAAAGATCTGACATACCTCATAATCCAAGGTTTAAAACTTTGTGGAAAACCTATAAGCTTATAGTGTAGATAATTTGATCTTACTTTTCAGGAAGTGATCTTGTTCTTCATCCACTTAATACATCTGTAATATCTCAGGGAAGGACTTTGAGGTGTTCATTAAAAGTTTGTTGAATATATTGAATAATTGATAGAACAGGGACTAGGATCTCAGTTCCCTTAATTACTAGTTCTTTTTTCTAATTACTTTAAAGGTAAAAGTTAAGCTTCAACAAATTAGACACAGTAAATAAATTCCCTTACAAGAAGCCAGTTTACAAGTGTTTTGTTGCTTTTTATTTTTAAAACCAACTAACAGCCCGACAGCCAAGTTTTAAGTCTCCCTATCCTTAAAAGTTTGGAAAAGTAGTTTAAGATATTCTGCTAAGCTTCCAACAACTGACAAGTTTCCTTCCTCGTATTTTGAATTGCTACTTCATTGACTGACTGTGACACCAATATTGCATTAGCCTGCTTCACAAACGGGTAATGGAGAGATAAGGGGATTAAAACTTTTGGAGACATATTTGGCAATAAAAATATCAAATCTTTCACTAGGCTACCGACAGCATTTGGACAACACACAGATCAAATTTTGAGGCATTCTAAGTCACAGAAATGATTTAAAGGAGCCTAGAAGCAATGTAAAATGAAACTGGATTTCAACACACCTGGGAGTTAATGGTATCTAAACATATCAGTCTCTACCTCTTTTGCAATACAAAAAAAAAATTCTAAATATTGGCATCAAGATAATCTGGGACTCTCAAATGATAGAATTAGTTACAGCGTAGGTCCTCATTAAAGGCAATATATGAAAGGGTTTTCTGAATTTTATTTTAGTGTGTATTTTCACAAATTCTCAAAGGCTTCCAGGGCTCTATCTGTCATCACAATTTTCAAGAGATGAGCAGTCTTTTTAAAAAATATAAGTTGCGGAGAGTTGTTCATATAACAACAGGTGAGTTTCCTGTAGCGGTGTTACATTTACCTTTATATTTAAAAAAATATTTTAAATTAAATGAAAACCTAATCATAATTGAAGGGCAGGCTTTCCAGGTGGCTCTAGTGGTAAAGAACCCACCTGTCAATGCAGGAGACACAGAAGACGTGGGTTTGACCCCTGGGTAGGGAAGATTCCCCTGGAAGAGAGCATGGCAACCCACTCCAGTATTCTTGCCTGGAGAATCCCATGGACAGAGGAGTCTGGCAGACTACATTCATGGGGTTGCACAGAGTCAGACATTACTGAGGTGACTTAGCACAAATAGCTTAAAATGTCAAATAATGTTACATGTTATGAGAAATGATCATGCCTGCCACGTTCCCAACACTATCTTACAGTATTTTGGTAATTACTTCTGGTATTTATCTCCATGTGTATGTATTAATCACTCAGTTGTGTCCAACTCTGTAGCCACTAGGCTTCTCTGTTCATGGAATTCTCCAGGCAAGAATACTAGAGTGAGTAGCCATTCCCTTCTTGAGTGTCTCTTCCTGACCCAGGGATCAAACTCGGGTCTCCTGCATTGCAGGCAGATTCTTTACTGTCTGAGCCACCAGGGAAACACATTTACCTCCATATATCTAACCAACTAAATACTCCATTACTTTGCTTTGTCATTTTTGAACATTATGTGTTGGCTTTCTCCTGTAGTGATTGTAGATTTTATGTCTCTTATGCCCTCCTTTTCTGCTTCTTTAACTATGTATATAGATATTAAGTTTTTCTGTTAAATTCATAGTTACTCCTTCTATAGTGTGATTATATGAAAAAGATTAACTACCAAGCCAAGTAGTATACCTTGTTTATATTTCTGTTCTTGTACATTTTGTTTTTTCAGCTAAGAATCATGTTTTTCATGCTTTGAGAATTACCTAATTTTCTTTTCCGTTTGTTTATTTTTTTCTTTCATTTGCTTGATTTTCTTTAGTCTATGACATCTCTGTTCTTCTGTCCTCTCCAAGAGCTCTGTAAAATGCCTTCTGTTACAATTTTCCAGGAGTCAGTCTTATCAGTTAGTATATCTACTCCAGTTTTGTTTGTCTTTGGTAAATTAATCATGAATCTGACATAATTCCACTCTCCTCAGCTATAGTTGCTTGCTAAGATCTGCTGAAATGTTATTTGGGGAACTCCTTTTTCCTCTCCCCTTGAATCTCTAATTCCTGTATTTCTTTTCCTTGCTGTATCTTCTCTGGTAGATTCATGATATTGAATTCATGAGAGGTAAAATTTTAATATCCTTAGTGTCAGATAGTGTTTTCTTTTTTCTCTACCCTATTCTTTGACTAATAATTTGGATTGATACACACATTGAGGTCAGAAATGATTTCATTTTAGCAATAAGAAGGTCATGTTCCACTGCCTTCTGATCTTCATAATGTTTTTTCTCCTTCTCTTTGCATGACCTAATCCTTCTAGGATCATCTGTTTTTTCTTGTTCTGAAATTGTGTAAGGATATACCTTGGTACAGACCTTTTTACATCCATTTTGCTAGGCAGTATTCAAAGGACACTCATTTCCTTCTGTTTCAGAAAATCTTGTATTTTTTGTTTAAAATACTTTACTTTCTTCTAGTTTCCCTGTTTCTTTTTTTAAAGGGCTACTTCTTCCTCCCAGCTTAATCAAGATATAATTGACATATATCCTTGTGTAAATTTAAGGTGTACAACAGGATAAATTTGATATATGTGTATACTGAGAAATGATTACAACGTTAGAATTCCTAGAAATTCTTTAATTTCCCTTTGGGCGTCCTGTGTCATCCCATAGTTCCTTCATTCTTTTCTTTATTTTCTCTCTCATCCTCTTTTCTTCCTGCTCCTCCCCTTCCCTCTTTTCCCCTTGTTCTCTCTTTCTCTCTCTCTTTCTTTCTCTTCTCCCTCCCTGTCTTCCTGCCATTCCTCTCTTCCTGGCCATCACTTTCCCTCTTGACACATTCTGGGGGATGTATTTGACTTTATCAACTAACCTTTCTTCACTCATGAATAAAAAAAAAATAAGTTCATCTGCCATATTTTTAATACCTGAGAACTTTATCTTGCTCTATAAATATTCATTTTGAGGCATGTAATATTTTTCCTTTAACAGATGGGATAGTCATTTTTAGCTCACTGATAGTATCATTTATAGCTTACTATAAAATTTCTTCTGTTCCCACCATTCTCTGTGTCATCTGAGTATCTTTCTTTTCTTCCTGTTGATTTGGTATATATTTCCATGTGGTAATTTTGCTTGTATGTTTGGTATTCTTGACTTTCCATTCATTTTAGAATGAGTCGCTGAAACACTAGTGGAAGTTATGTGCATTGTTGGGCATGGATAAATCATAGCTTTTTCTCTAGGATCATCAAGTAATCAATCAATGTTATTTTTTTTTCTTTTAATTTTGAATCTTCAAATGTCAGTATATGAAATGAAGGATTGACTACTTTTGTCTGTAAAGGACAAATTAATATTTTAGGTTTAATGGGTACTTTACAGTAATCATCACAACTGCAGATTGTTGCCAACTTATAATGGCTTGACTTAAAGATTTTTTGACTTTGTGACTGTGTGAGAGTGATATACATTCAGTAGAAACCATACTTCAAATTTTGAATTTTGTTCTTTTTTGGAGCTGTGATATGCAGTAGGATACTCTTATGTGATGCTGGGCAGTGGCAGAGAGTCACAAGTCCCAGTTAGTCACATGACCATGACAGCAAGCAGTCAACATGCTGACAACCATTCTGTACCCATACAACCATTATTTTTCACATTCAGTGAAGTATTAGATAAATTACATGAGATATTCAAAACCTAATTATAGAATAGGCTTTCCATTAGATGATTTTGCCCAACTGCAGGCTACTGTAATTATTCTGAGTACATTTAAAGTAGGCTAAGCTAAGCTCTGGTATTTGGTAGGTAAGGTGTATTAAATGTATTTTCAATTTAAGATATTTTCAGTTTATGATGGGTGTATTGGGAAGTGTAAGTTGAGGAAGATCTGTACTCAACTCTGCCCTTATAGTGAGTGAATAAAGCCACAGGCAATAGTAAATGAATGTGTGTGGTTGTGTTCCAATAAAACTTTATTTATTAAAAAAGTAGTAAACTAAATTTGGCCTGAAGGCTCTAATTTGCTGACCCCTGACAGAGAACACTACTTTTAGGGCTTCCATTTCTTTAGAAATAATTTCTCGAAATTTTTTACAAGGAGTTGAAGATAAGGCGGGAAATCAGTCTGCTGGTGTTCTAGACCTGGGCAGGGAAAGGCAGCTGAGGGTTGTACCATTTAATATGGAGATCCTCATTTATTGTCTTATCTTTACCCCCTCCTGCTTGACATCCCCAAATCCTATACTCCTGTAGTTCAATTTCTTAATAGTGTTTCTCAACCTAATGTGCATAGGAAAAACCTGAGGACCTTAAAGTGCAGGCTCAGATATATGAGGTTTAAAGTTGGACTGGAGAGTCTATATTTCTGATAAGTTTCTAAATGATGTTGATGCTGCTGATCCTCAAAGAACATTTTGAATTGCTAGCAAGGGAATAAATACCATATTTTTTATGCGTAGAAGAGAGAAGAAATCTAGTTTTCTCTCTACAGGCTTTCAAACAATCCTAATGTTTCCTGCCCCATTTTTCACTCAGGCCTTCCATGGCTCAGATCCCTGAGTCTTTCTAGTTTTCTATAAGTAAATTGACTAGCTTTTTGTCAGTGTCCTTTTCTATAGGCAGCTAGATTTTCAATTCCTGTTCTGGTCATGTTCAGTTATTTATTTATTTTTTTCATTTATTCTCCAATTTTGTGTATATATTTGGGATTCCTTTCTTTGTTTTAATGAAGATGGAGCTTGTACTTTGTACTTTGTAAAAAGCATTTGGAATAATATTTTTGAGGATGGAAAGAAGAGCATGTTTGAAATTGAAACTGAATTAGAAAGTAGAGTATCACAAAATATTTTCTTGAACTATTTATCAGGCATAATGACAAGTCAAATTTTTATTATATCCAACCTGAAATGGTAAAGGAATTTAAATGTTCATATATAAGTAACTTCTGGAATATTTCAAAATGTTTGCTGAGGGACAATCATGATTATTCTTTGACTTTTGATTTTGTGTTTTGAATTTGTTACTGAAGAGATTCTTAAGAAGAGCTTCATTTCTCCCAATTTCATTATCTGAATTTATCCTTTGAAATATTTATATTCATATTAAAATGAATCAGAGAAATAAACACTTTCTCTCATGGAATTACTTATGGCAAACCTGAACCAGTGTTCTTGGGGTTCCCTTGTGGCTCAGCTAGTAAAGAGTTTGCCTGCAATGCGGGAGATCTGGGTTTGATCCCTGGGTTGGGAAGATTCCCTGGAGAAGGGAAAGGCTACCCACTCCAATATTTTGGCCTAGAGAATTCTATGGACCTCATAGTCCATGGAGTCGCAAAGAGTAGGATACGGCTGAATGACTTTCACTTTCAACCTGAACCAACATTGGGAAGTAGATAAAATTTGTTTTCATTTCATTATCCTAATTCCAAACAAAGATAACATGCCTTGACTTATCCCTGAGGTCTCCCCTTTGCCTGAAAAGCTTCCCCTCTGTTTTGTGACTCAGGATTTCATGTGCTAGATATTTGCTGTCTATCATTCTTTGATGTCCTTCATCACAGATTACATATTCTGTATCATAACATAATTTGTCTGTTTAATATGTTATGGATAGCACATCATTAATGTAATGAATCTCTACATGGTATTTGAGTAGTTATGATAGTAGGCATATTGTTGTTCTGCTGGCCTGAAATTATTGTCTAAATGCTTTGAATCATAATAATTTGCTCTGTCTAAAAAAGTATTAGATTAAAAATCATAAAGATTGCCGTAAACAGTAAAACATTAGATAAATAAAATTTCTCTAAAGTAGGGCATTACATGAGATTCATTTGAAAATATATGTTATTCTAACTTTGTGTCCTTCTACACATATTAGTCATGTTAAGAATATATATATATATGTATATACACTATATATGTGTGAGTGTGTGTGTTTGTGTGTGTGTGTGTGTGTAATCATTTTGGTACTTGGAAGAGCAAAAGCCAAATTGCATTCATATGTAAATTCTTTCTGAGGATTATGTGACTGTTGTGTATATTAGGTAGGAATATATCTTAAAATTACAGTTTATATGCAGAAATTTCTTGAAAAGTGTTATTAATTTAGAACACTTTATTTTTATAGAATAAAGCTATGGAGAAGTGAGATTGCTTGCAATATATTTCAAAATATACAGGTATTCAAAATTCCTTTTTCTTCCCTCAGATTATTATTTCTGATGATAATAAAATGAGTGCATTCTTATAAAAATTCCAATATGGATGATTACTTGCAGTGTGGAACATTTCCTTCCAGAAATTTTATCCATATAAAAGATCTATGTATAACTTTGTTTAACATTAAAGGATAACATTATATATAATATTCTATAATATGATTTTCATATTTCTAAAAATTATAGGTAATAATTAATTCTATGTGTGTGTGCTCCATCACTCATCATATCTGACCCTTGGTGACCCCATGGACTGTTGCTTGCCATCTCCTGTGTACATGGCATTTCTCAGGCAAGAAAACTGGAATGGGTTGTCATTTCCTACTACAGGGGATCAAACCTGCAACTCTTGCATGTCCTGCACTGGCAGGTGGATTCTTTACCACTGTGCCACCTGGGAAGCCCAATGAATTCTATAGAGGACAATAAAACATTTCACATTATAGAATCTGATTTCATAGCCATATCCATGAAACTATAACTAGCTATAAAAATGTTACACCCTAATGAATAAAAGGAATGCCTAATAAACTTTGTCACTCTATAACTTAATTTGTAACTCTAATTTATCTCTTATTTTGACAAGCACATTTTAATTTTAATGATTTATGATTAAATAGCAAACTAGTGAATATGAATAATATTTCTTAAAAACCTTATTGCCTTAATATTATGAGATCTTATTAAATTCATGCTGTTTTGGTGAAATGTATGAATTATACTTTGTTGAAATTATGATACTATGGATTATTAAAAATCATTAGATATGTGAGCACTGACAGAATTCTACAGTTTGAACAAGGATGTCTCTAGATTTTGTTCAGAGGAACTACTTTTTATTTTACTGAAGAGTTGAGCTGTTGGGAACGGAATCGAATATTGAGAGTTGAGAGTGAACAGCAAAGGAAGTGGTTATGCTACCTGTACATCCTACCATTGATTGGAAATTCTAGGAATCCACAGATAATGTGAAATTATCCAGGATATCCCAGTCTGTTGTTCGGGGGTTCATAGGTGAGTAATGGACTGGTGATGAAGGTTCAATCCCTTCAGCCTTTTCTTTTCTAGGATGTTCCTCTTGAAGAGTCAGGAGAGCGTGTTTGAGAAGACTAAAAGTGTATGTTAAAATTATACGAGACATCAAAAGAGACACAGATAAATAGAACAGTATTATGGACTCTATGGGAGAGGGCGAGGGTGGGATGATATGGGAGAATGGCATGGAAGCATGTAAATTATCATATGTGAGGCAAATTGCCAGACCAGTTTCAATGCATGATACAGAATGCTCGGGACTGGTGCACCGGGATGGCCTGGAGGGATGGGATGGGGATGAAGGTGAAAGGGGGGTTCTGGAAGGGGAAAGCATGTATACCCATGGTAGATTCATGTCAATGTATGGCGGAACAAATACAATGTTGTAAAGTTAAAAAATAGAAAATAAGCTAATTTAATAAAAAAAAAATTATACCACTTTGAAACATCTGGATGTATTTCTGATTTGCTAGTTTCTCTTACCTTCCCATCTAGATCTTCTATCAGAGTCAATCCTCAGCAAAGATAGAGAAAGGATAGGATTTACTGGAAATTGATTTCTCAAAGAAATGATGACTTGTCTTCATGGCAGTTTTCCATGATAGAAACAGGGGCTACAGAGTTGATTCTAAGATTTAACTTCATCTTACTCTCAATAACTGTTTTCATGATGATCCTCTGACCAAGTTTTAGAATGGATGGGCTACTTCACCACTTGCATACATCTCCAAACATTTACTAGTGATGTTTACTAATGATTTGTGAATTGGTCTCTTTGGATCCTTATAGCTTCTAGTCCTACACACCAGGCAGGACTTCATGCCATGAGAACTATGTATATATACCAACCAGACAATGGAAAGTCTAAATCAGGGTTGGCAATTGCGCAGCAACTGTGCTTCCATTCTTAACTCCTGCACCCAGGGCAGACATACCTAATCCACCATGGTACTGTTTCTCACTAGGCTTAAACATGACCTCAGAATTCTTTCCACAAGCTGTTTAAGAACCTAGTCCCAAGTTTTCAAAGTTTGTATATAAAGTAAAAATGAATTTGGTCATATGTCCAAATAAAGAGACAAAAACTCAAAAGAAACTAAGATCAATTCCTGTCAGATCAGTCACTTTAAGCCTTTTCTTTCCTGGGCCTGCATTTTATCCTCATGATCTCAGTCTCAGATGCTTTGGATTTCAGACTCTATGTTCTTTGCCTCTTCTTTTTTCTTCCTCCACTGATTCAAGCAGGCCTCTCTAGCGGAGGAGTACTGTAGTAATAGTTCAGTTCAGTTCAGTTGCTCAGTCATGTCCGATTCTCTGTGACCCCATGGACTGTAGCATGCCAGGCTTCCCTGTACATCACCAATTCTCAGAGCTTACTCAGACTCATGTCCATTGAGTTGGTGGTGCCATCCAACCATCTCACCCTCTGTCAACCCCTCCTCCTCCCGCCTTCAATCTTTCCCAGAATCAGGGTCTTTTCCAATGAGACAGTTCTTCGCATCAGGTGGCCAAAGTATTGGAGTTTCAGCTTCAGGATCAGTCCTTCCAATGAATATTCAGGAGTGATTTCCTTTAGGATTCACTGGCTGGAGCTCCTTGCAGTCCAAGGGACTCTCAAGTTTTCTCCAACACCACAGTTCAAAAGCATCAGTTCTTTGGTGCACAGCTTTCTTGATAGTCCAACTCTCACATCCATACATGACTACAGGAAAAACTATAGCTTTGACTACATGGAACTTTGTCTGCAAAGTAATGTCTCTGCTTCTTAATATGCTCTCTAGGTTGGTCATAGCTTTTCTTCCAAGGAGCAAGCATCTTTTAATTTCATGGCTGCAGTCACCATCCGCAGTGATTGGGGAGCCCCTCAAAATAAATTCTCTCACTGTTTCCATTCTTTCCCCATCTTTTTGCCATGAAGTGATGGGACCGGATGCCATGCTCTTAGTTTTCTGAATGTTGAGTTTTAAGCTAACTGTTTTGACTCTCCTCTTTCCCTTTTATCAAGAAGCTATTTAGTTCTTTGCTTTCTGCCATAAGGGTGGTGTCATCTGTGTATCTGAGGCTGAGGTTATTAATTTTCTCCCGGCAATCTTGATTCCAGCTTATGCTTCATCCAGCCTGGCATTTCACATGATGTACTCTGCATACAAGTTAAATAAGCAGGGTGACAATATACAGCCTTGACGTACTCCTTTCCCATTTGGGAACCAGTCTGTTGTTCCATGTCCAGTTCTAACTGTTGCTTCTTGACCTGCATACAGATTTCTCAGGAGGCAGGTCAGGTGATTTGGTATTCCCATCTCTAGGAAGAGTGAACATTGACATTTTAGGAATCAGTTAACTAAAAGGCGCTGAAATGAGTGAATTTAACTCATATTACCATTATATCTACTACTATGGGCAAGACTCCCTTAGAAGAAATAGAGTAGCCATCATAGTAAACAAAAGTCCAAAATGCAGTACTTGGATGCAATCTCAAAAATGACAGAATGACGTCTGTTCTTTTCCAAGGCAAACCATTCAATATCACAGTAGTCCAAGGCTATGCCCCGACCAGTAATGCTGAAGAAGCTGAAGTTGAACTGTTCTTTGAAGACCTACAAGAACTTCTAGAATGAACACCCAGAAAAGGTATCTTTTTCATCATAGGGGTCTGGAATGCAAAAGTAAGAAGTCAAGAAACACCCGGAGTAACAGTTTAATTTGGCCTTGGAGTACAAAATGAAGCAGGGAAAAGGCCAACAGAGTTTTGCTAAGAGAACACACTGGTCATAGCAAACACCCTCTTCAAACAACACAAGAGAAGACTCTACACATGGACATAACCAGATGGTCAACACCGAAATCAGATTGATTATATGCTTTGCACCCAAAGATGGAGAAGCTCTATACAGTCAGCAAAAACAAGACCGGGAGCTGACTGTGGCTCAGATCATGAACTCCTTATTCCAAATTTAGACTCAAAATAAAGAAAGTAAGGAAAACCACTAGATGATTCAGGTATGACCTAAGTCAAATCCCTTATGATTATACAGTGGAAGTGACAAATAGATTCAAGGGATTAGATGTGATAGAGTGCCTGAAGAACTATGGACAGAGGTTCATGACATTGTACAAGAGGCTGGGATCAAGACCATCCCCAAGAAAAAGAAATTTAAAAAGGCAAAAAGGTTGTCTGAGGAGGCCTTACAAATAGCTGAGAAAAGAAGAATAGCTAAAGGCAAAGGAGAAAAGAGAGATATACCCATTTGAATGCAGAGTTCCAAAGAATAGCAAGGAGAGATAAATAGCCTTCCTCAGTGATCAATGCAAAGAAATAGAGGAAAGCAATAGAATGGGAAGGACTAGAGATCTCTTCAAGAAAATTAGAGAAACCAAGGGGATATTTCATGCAAAGATAGGTACAATAAAGGACAGAAATGAAATGGACCTAACAGAAGCAGAAGATATTAAGAAGATGTGGCAAGAATACACAGAAAAACTATACAAAAAAGATCTTCATGACCCAGATAACCACAATCATGTGATCACTCACCTAGAGCCAGACATCCTGGATTGAGAAGTCAAGTGGCCTTAGGAAGCATCGCTACACACAAAGCTAGTGGAGTTGATGGAATTCCAGTTGAGTGATTTCAAATCCTAAAAGATGATGCTGTGAAAGTGCTGCACTCAATATGCCAGCAAATTTGTAAAACTCAGCAGTGTCCACAGGATGGAAGAGGTCAGTTTTCATTCCAATCCCAAAGAAAGGCAATGCCAAAGAATGTTCAAACTACCGCACAATTGCACTCATCTCACACACTAGCGAAGTAATGCTCAAAATTCTCCAAGCCAGGCTTCAGCAATACATGAACCTTGAACTTCCAGATGTGTAAGTTGGATTTAGAAAAGGCAGAGAAACCAGAGATAAAATTGCCAACATCCATTGGATCATCAAAAAACAACAGAGTTCCAGATGTTTGACTATGCCAAAATCTTTGACTGTGTGGATCACAACACATTGTGGTAATAGTTCCCTGTGGTAACTGATTTGAATCCTGGCTATGGCCTTTCAAGCTATGTTATTTAAATCTTTTGTGTCCAGGTTTCATTCTTTCTAGAATAAGTGCTATGATACACAATACATGAGGTAATCTGTTTGAAAACATTTCAGTTTAACATTACATAAATGTCAGGTGTGTTTATTATTGATGAAGATTCAATTTGAGTATTCAGCTAAAATGTGGAACACTTATAGGTTATGTTGAAAAAGTGAAATTATATTAGTCAGAATACTGTGTGCACCTATTATTTTTGGTCAGGTAGATTACATTTGAAATACTGTATCAAAATATGATAGTTTGATCATAAGTGGCATAAAACTACATGAAGACATACTAAAATTGCTCACTAAACTCAGTAGATCCTAGACTTCTGCTTAAACAATTGTAAACGTTTAAAGAGGCTGTCTTTTGAATTCTTATCTCCAATTGCTCTATCACTGTTTAGACAGCACTCCTGGAGAGCCCCATGGACAGAGGAGCCTGGTGGGCTACAGTCCATGGGATCGCAAAGAGTTGGACATGACTGAAGCTACTTGAGCCAGACATCTTGGAATGTGAAGTCAAGTGGGCCTTAGAAAGCAACACTACAAACAAAGGAGTGGAGGTGATGGAATTCCAGTTGAGCTATTTCAAATCCTGAAAGATTTGAATACATGAACCGTGAACTTCCAGATGTTCAAGCTGGTTTTAGAAAAGGCAGAGGAACCAGAGATCAAATTGCCAACATCTGCTGGATCATCGAAAAAGCAAGAGAGTTCCAGAAAAACATCTATTTCTGCTTTATTGACTATGACAAAGCCTTTTACTGTGTGGATCACAATAAACTGTGGAAAATTCTGAAAGAGATGGGAATACCAGACCATCTGACCTGTCTCTTGAGAAACCCGTATGCAGGTCAGGAAGCAACAGTTAGAACTGGACATGGAACAACAGACTGGTTCCAAATAGGAAAAGGAGTACATCAAGGCTGTATATTGTCACCCTGCTTATTTAACTTCTATGTAGAGTACATCATGAGAAACGCTGGGCTGGAAGAAACACAAGCTGGAATCAGGATTGCCGGGAGAAATATCAGTAACCTCAGATATGCGGATGACACCACCCTTATGGCAGAAAGTGAAGAAGAACTAAAGAGCCTCTTGATGAAAGTGAAAGAGGAGAGTGAAAAAGTTGGCTTAAAGCTCAACGTTCAGAAAACTAAGATCATGGCGTCTGGTCCCATCACTTCATGGGAAATAGATGGGGAAACAGTGTCAGACTTTATTTTTTTGGGCTCCAAAATCACTGCTGATGGTGATTGCAGCCATGAAATTAAAAGACGCTTACTCCTTGGAAGGAAGGTTATGGCCAACCTAGATAGCATATTTAAAAGCAGAGACATTACTTTGCCAAAAGTCCATCTAGTCAAGGCTATGGTTTTTCCAGTGGTCATGTATGGATGTGAGAGTTGGACGGTGAAGAAAGCTGAGCGCTACAGAATTGATGCTTTTGAACTGTGGTGTTGGAGAAGACTCTTGAGAGTCCCTTGGACTGCAAGGAGATCCAATCAATCCATCCCAAAGGAGATCAATCCTGGGTGTTCATTGGAAGGGCTGATGTTGAAGCTTAAACTCCAATACTTTGGCCACCTCATGCGAAGAGTTGACTCATTGGAAAAGATCCTAATGCTGGGTAGGATTGGGGGCAGGAGGAGAAAGGGACGACAGAGGATGAGATGGTTGGATGGTATCACCGACTAGATGGACATGGGTTTGGGTAGACTCCAGGAGTTGGTGATGAACAGGGAGACCTGGCGTGCTGCAATTCATGGGGTCGCAAAGAGTCGGACATGACTGAGTGACTGAACTGAACTGAACTGAACTGAACTGAACTGAACTGAAGCTACTTGGCATGCACACACTAATTTAATTTCAGGTAGAAATATTATGCAAGTGTCATTGGAGACATAGTCTCTCTCTTTCCTTAGATGATAAGTTTGGGAAAATTACAATAGATTTCCCCAGTGCTCACATACCCAAATTCAAAGTTGACCTCTCAGTCAGATTTGCAAGATTTAAACTGGTATTGCAAAAAGTCAGTTGAATTCATTCCTAGACAAGGTTTGTTGTGAACTGCCTCATTAAAATAGTCATTCAAAGTAAATGTATTTGTATATGGTATGATAAGGAAGTCACTTCCCTGGTGGCTCAGATAGTAAAGAATTTGCCTGCAATGCAGGAGACCTGGGTTCAATTCCTGGGTTGGGAAGATCTCCTGGAGGAGGGGATAGCAACCCACTCCAGTATTCTTGCCTGGAGAATCCCATGGACAGAGGGGCCTGGTGGGCTACAGTCCATGGGGTTGCAAAGTTTGACACGACTGAGCAACTAAGCACAGCACAGTATGTTTGTCAGTTAATATTTGCTCACATACCCAATAATTCTAGATAAAACACATTTCACTCAGTCCCTTCTTCCTTGGTGGCCATTTTTATACCTCAAGATCCACTCTCTTGGCTACAGTTAAGTGGACTAGGACTGAGAATTGATAGTAAGAAGAGTACAGTCAATAGATGGGCTCAATAGCAGCCTGTGACTTGTTCTGTTGTAAACAGGTGAATTAGGTCAATCAGATTCTCGCTCTTGGGAGTCTGAACTGGAAAGCACAGTCCGTTAACAGTAAGCATAGCAGCCGAAAGGATGCTGTGAGGTAGTTGCTACACTGATGTCATGTACAAAAGGAGGTTATGAGGAAGCAAAAACTGGATAAACAGAGGAAACCACATAGCAGAGATGAATGATGTGGATAAGGAGAGAGAACAGTGACGCTAAGAAAGCTAATTTAGCTATTGGTGGAGAAAGAAGTTAGCCAGCTCTTAAAGCTGATTCTGGGCCAGTTCCTGTATCATTACAACAAATTGCCTTTACCCAAAATAAATTAAGTGTATCTTTTTTTCCTTGCCTAACCAATCCATGTGCTAATAAACATACATGATTCAATTTTGTCTTGCAATCACAATTTATTCTGATGATTATTTTGAATACTTCCTTGTTAAGAAATATGCAAAAATATGAAGATGAAATAAAGTTTTACTAGAATCTATGTCTTTTAATACTTTACCATTGCATTAGTGTCTGATAAATTTATGGTGGCAGTCATGCCTGAGAGATTTAAAAGATTGTTTTTGTTTCATTGTAAATAAGCTACAGAAAAGCAGCTTGTTTTCTGCAACAAATCGTGAAAGTACAGGGCACCAATTTTTGAAGTGAGCCTTGGGCAGATGTTAGGAATGCAGTAATGTGTTGAGGAATATATGTTCATTTAAGAATGGCACCGAGTCTGGATAAGGACATTAGAGCAGTCAAACAGATGTAGGGATTGTATTAAAGGTGCTGATGGTGTAACTTGAAATGTCCTGGGTGGCCATTTTCACTTTTCTATTTCATCAGGAAATTATCATAGCTTAATAATGTATTTTTAATTGTTATCCAGGAAAGGTAATTTATTTTCTGTAGATAGCAGTCAGAATTTGAAAATAAGAGGTATGTTACATTTAAGATAGCTCTAAGAATATGTTGTAGTTTTGTTTTACTTGATAAGTATATTGCAAAAATATATTTTAAAAAGGGAAACAGGCTTCTATGAAAGCACTTGTACATAGGTGTAAAGGCAGGCTGCTATCAAAAGATATATTCTGACTGTAAGACCGGGGATATGCATATATTTATATTTTTCAGCATCCTGGAGGTGATTTAAAGGATATTATGTACTGTGGTTTGGAAATGTAAATTGTTCTGTCTTCTCTAAAGATGGCTTATCTTTTCAAAAATCTTTCATTCACAATATTTATTACTGATTTTATCATATCTGATTTATGTTATTTTCATAAATTGTTTCTTAGGGTAAAATTGTACTTGGTTAAATAGTAATTTAAAATCTGTCTTCCAAGACTATAGCAGAACTGTGCTGGAATGACATATTTTTTGAAGTGTGTTTTACTTGAGGACTATCATATTTCTGAAACTGGCAGTTCTAAATGAAATAACTGTTTAAACTTCTTTGCCGGGAGAGAGTTTACCTGGTAAGAAAATATTGGAACTAGCAAAGAAGGAAGATGTTTTCATTTATATTTCATTATAGCTACAAAAAATGTGTTTTGGTATTTTAGAAATATATATATTTTTTTCTTTGTTGCCTTCTCTGAAGTTTGAGTCACTTGCTCACATTATGGAGTTAACCCTATGGAATTTTTGGTCCATTTAATTCCCTATAACTGATGAAAATTGGGAAGGACAAATGTACCAACTTTTTGAAATTATATATTAATTGGTTTTTTTTTTAAGTCAGGAGAAAATCCAGATATTATACTCTGAAAACTGCCATTTTAATGGTGGTAAAATAATAATATAGTATTTTTGCTTTTATTATTACCTGTATATAAAAAGTCAGAAAATAAAGAATCCATTTCTGTAACTACTGTATTGAAAAAATTTTATGAAATTATTTGACTAAAGAAAATATTTTTACCAAGTGGAAACTTTTATCATGTGACTTTTAGAAGTATTGGACTAGACAAAATTTAGACTATTTTTTCGTATATTATTTCTGCTATTTCTTGGTAATGAAGTTGTGAAATTATTTTCAAGAATAAGGACCTTTTTAGAAATGCTGTGGAGAACTAGTGATGACTATAACATATAATCTATGAATATTATCTATTTTGAGTTCTGTTTTACCCATCTTTTGATGTATATATTATTACCATCAACATGTGCTTATGAAAAAATAAAAATAGCCATATTTGTAGATATTTCAATATGTGAATTCTTTATATGATTTGAATTCTTTATATAATTTGATCATTACAAAAATGTATTGACTTGGTGGGGCATATATATTCCCACAAGCTGAAAAAGGAATATTTAAATAGTATACCTGCAAATTTCAGTTCCTAAAACTAGAGGCAATCCAATGTCTTGGGTTCAGATGCAGTACTCTTTTCCTATAGAGGTCACTGTCTCTTAACAAGGAATAAAGGCACATTCAGGTAAAGTACTTATTTTCTTGGCTTGAGAGTAATGTAAATAAAAAATGAACTAAGAACTACCCAAAATAAAGGTATTTTAATGTCATTAAATAGTGGAAAGAGCAATGCAGTACAGATCATATATTAACACTCATTTTTAAGTTGATGAAGATCAAGCTTCATTAAAGTCCTACACTATTACATAAAATTAAAATGTCTTGGGTACAGCAACAAACATTTGACTTAGTATTGAAATTGTGTTGATAATCTTTTACTAGTTTGAATTTTCAGCCCTTTATGTCTAAAATTCTGAGAATTAACTGCTATTACTGGTTCTATAATTAATCCTAAATAGGTAAGGTATAGGAGGTAGATGAGTTAAAGTTTCCTTTTAATTGAACACAGTCCTTTATTTGCCATAAATATGTTTCCTAAGTTACAAGGCAAAAAAGTATCTTGAATAAGAATTCTACTCTTTGATGAATTAGAACATTTAGTTGAGAGCCAGTTCCAAGAAAAAGTTCAGAGAGAATTTTATTTTTAGAGGACTCATCTCCCCGTTAACAAGAATAATGAAATGAGTGAATCATATAATGCAATTGGAGCCTGGTCCTGGCAATTATGCAGCCATTTACCCCTCAGTGACAACTTGGGAGCTAGAGCTTCAGCACATTCTGGGTGTTGATTTCCTACAGGGGCATGTTTATGTTGTAGATGAAGCACAGGCTGCTTGGAAGGCTTCAGATGGTTCTATTGGGTTGAGGATTAATGAGGTTAAATTAACTCAGTCACTTAATGCACATTTTATTGAGGTTCAAGCTGTTCAGACTGTTGCTGTTAATATGAGTAACTCAGAATGTTGCCAGTTAAATGTAAGTTACACATCAGGGATGGCAGGGTCATTAGTGACAGAAAGAAAGCAATTTTATTTGGTCATGACATTTATCATAAAGGCATTCTTATGTTTACATAATACATATATATATTTAAAATATTATGTAAAAGATATTTATAACTATCTTTAAAAACATAAGAATGCCTATATGATATGTATGTGAAATATATATGTGTATGTATTCTTATATATATATATGTAATATATATATATAATATTTACTCCAAAACGTCATTTATTTAGGGGTATTGTTGTTATCTCAGATAGAATTATGAGCTTACCTTTAAATATTTTTGTGCTGATTTTAGAGAACAAAGTGTTCACATGAGAAATAAAAGTGAAATGAACAAAATTTCCTTCCCTCATCAGCTGTGCATATGAGGAACATCTTGGATAGCTGTTTTGTTCTAAACCCTATGATATCATAAACCTGAAAAGCTCCTATGTTGAGAAGATTTAGTCAGACCCATGATGTAACACCTGAGTATCTATTCATTCACTAATTTATTCACTCATTGTTTTTTGACCATCTGATATATGCTACCACTTGTACTAATGCTGAGGATAGATAGTTCTAGCTCCCTTACATTTAGTATGTTTATTAGCCTCTTCATTTAAATATGCATATCTTATGTTATCAAGGGCTTTATGACTTCCCGTGGAGCTTTCGCAGGTGTACTACTGGCTTTAAAATAATGATTTCTAGTTGCTCATAAAGTAAATAAGCCCCCTAGGTGATGGAATCTAATATTCACATAAATTGCTCCATTTTTACCCTAGGCAAAAAAGTAAGCTTAGAACAACATAAATGACAACACCCTCCTCTACCAAAGGGCCCCACACAGATGCTTTACTGTCTTTTTGTGCAAGTATTATAATGCTCTCATAATATATAGAATCTCATGACTTATTCCACTTCCTATAGGCTGAGTTTTCACTTGAAATGTCTGTTTTACTCTCAGGACATGCATAAGGACATTGGAAAAAATAATCCAGAGTACATCTGCCAAAAGAACACACACATGCACACACTGAATAAAGAGTTCATGGCAAGGCTCCAGGAGTCTAAGCGCATACTTGCCTAGAAAAACTGGTGCACCCTATGTTGCCACTTCTCTCTACCCCTGGCACAACACTCCCCTGGTTTGGAAGCAGGGCTTTGGCATCCCTACTGAGAACAGGGCACTGAGAAGTGATTGCTAGAGGGAAGAACCATTACAGTTGCCAGCCACCACTGCAGTTTTATGGTTCTTTTTATTTTTCTACTGCTCTTTTCTGATAATTCTCCAGCTTAAAGGCACAAATGGTATTTATTTAATACAACAGATTCTTTTTAACTGCCAAGTGCTTTTTTAGGCTTTTTAACTTGACTCTGACCCTTCAGATATTTGGGAGTGGGGAACAGAAGAAGGGCTAAAGGTCATATAAAATCACAGTGATACAAACCTGTATTTAGTGTCAAAGCCAAGACATACATACGCCATGGCTCTGAGATTATAGGTACTCAATGTATTTTAGTTTCCTTTTTGCTGGTCTTCCATATCTGCATGGAGTAGGCTAGGTGTATATAGACCTTTGAAATAGCCAGAGGTGTTTGTCTTTAACTTGGCTTGCTATCAGAAATTACTGAAATTAATTTCCCTAAGAAAATAACACCATTGGTATAAAAGGAAAATTTTGGAAATTAACTACTTTTATGATATATATGTGATGTTATATAACCCAAATTTAAAATATGCCTGGAGGTGTTTATTGCGGAGTTATTTTTTGTCACATCTATATGCCTAAACATGATGTACTCTGCATATAGGTTAAATAAGCATAGTGACAATATATAGCGTTGATGTACTTCTTTCCCAATTTTGAACCAGTCCATCATTCCATGTCTGTTTCTAATTGTTGCTTCTTGACTTGCATACAGGTTTCTGAGGAGGCAGGTAAGGTGCTCTGGTATTCCCATCTCTTTCAGAATTTTCCAGTTTGTTGTGATCCACACAGTCAGAGGCTTTAACATAGTCAATGAAGCAGAAGTAGATGTTTTTCTGGAATTCTCTTGCTTTTTCTATGATCCAATGGATGGTTGCAATTTGATCTCTGGTTCCTCTGCTTTTCTAAATCCAGCTTGTATATCTGGAAGTTCTCGGTCCATGTATTGTTGAAGCTTGGAGAATTTTGAGCATTAATTTGCTAGCTTGTTAATTGAGTGCAATTGTGTGGTAGTTTGAACATCCTTTGGCATTGTCTTTCTTTGGGATTGGAATGAAAACTGACCTTATTCAGTCCTGAGGCTACTACTGAGTTTTCTAAATTTGCTGGTGTATTGAGTGCTTATTTAACTTATATGCAGAGTACGTCATGAGAAATGGCAGGCTGGATGAAGCCCAAGCTGGAATCACGATTTCCAGAAGAAATATCAATAACCTCAGGTATGCAGATAACACCACCCTTATGGCAAAAAGTGAAGAGGAACTAAAGAGCCTTTTGATGAAGCTGAAAAGGAAGAGTGAGAAAGCTAGCTTAAAACTCAACATTCAAAAATTAAGATCATGCAAGCAACTTCTGCAGCTGAATTCCAGAAAAATAAACGACCCAATCAAAAAATGGGCCAAAGAACTAAACAGACATTTCTCCAAAGAAGACATACAGATGGCTAACAAACACATGAAAAGATGCTCAACATCACTCATTATTAGAGAAATGCAAATCAAAACCACAATGAGGTATCATTTCACACCAGTCAGAATGGCTGCTATCCAAAAGTCTACAAGCAATAAATGCTGGAGAAGGTGTGGAGAAAAGAGAACCCTCTTACACTGTTGGTGGGAATGCAAACTAGTACAGCCACTATGGAGAACAGTGTGGAGATTCCTTAAAAAACTGGGAATAGAACTGCCATATGACCCAGCAATCCCACTGCTGGGCATACACACCGAGGAAACCAGAATTGAAAGAGACGCGTGTACCCCAATGTTCATCGCAGCACTGTTTACAATAGCCAGGACATGGAAGAAACCTAGATGTCCATCAGCAGACGAATGGATAAGGAAGCAGTGGTACATATACACAATGGAATATTACTCAGCCATTAAAAAAAATACATTTGAATCGGTTCTACTGAGATGGATGAAACTGGAGCCCATTATACAGAGTGAAGTAAGCCAGAAAGAAAAACAATACAGTATACTAATGCATATATATGGAATTTGAAAGATGGTAACGATAACCCTATATGCGAGACAGAATAAGAGACACAGATGCATAGAACAATCTTATGGACTCTGAGGGAGAAAGTGAGGGTGGGACGTTCTGGGAGAATAGCATTGAAATATGTATATTATCATATGTGAAACAGAACACCATTCCATGTTCGATGCATGAGGCAAATGCTCAGGGCTGGGGCAATGGGATGACCCAGAGGGATGGGATGGGGAGGGAGGTGGGTGGGGGGTCCAGGAGGGGGAACACATGTAAACCCATGGTTGATTCTTGTCAATGTATGGCAAAAACTATTACAATATTGTAAAATAATTAGCCCCCAACTAAAATAAATAAATGTATTAAAAAAAAATTAAGATCATGGCATCTGGTCCCATTACTTCATGGCAAATAAATGAGGAAACAGTGTAAATAATAACAGACTTTATTTTCTTGGGCTCCCCAATCACTGCAGATAGTGACTGCAGCCATGAAGTTAAAAGACACTTTATCCTTTGAAGAAAAGCTATGACCAAACTAGACAGCATATTAAAAAGCAGAGACATTACTTTGCAGACAAAGGTCCCTCTAGTCAAAGCTATGGTTTTTCCAGTAGTCATGTATGGATGTGAGAGTTGGACCATGAAGAAGGCTGAGCATCAAAGAATTGATGCTTTTGAACTGTGGTGTTGGAGAAGACTCTTGAGAGTCCCTTGGATTGCAAGGAGATCAAACCAGTCAATCCTAAAGGAAATCAACCCTGAGTGTTCATTGGAAAGACTGATGCTGAAGCTGAAGCTCCAGTACTTTGGTCACCTGATGCAAAGAGCTGATTCATTGGAAAATACCCTGATGCTGCGCAAGACTGAAAGCAGGAGGAGAAGGGGACGACAGAGGACGAGTTGGTTGGATGGCATAAACCATCTATGAGTTTGAGTAAGCTCCAGGAGATGGTGAAGGACAGGGAAGCCTGGCATGCTGCAGTCCATGGGGTCATAGAGAGTCAGACATGACTGAGTGACTGAATAACAATAATATGCCTAAATGGGTTGATTATTCATTAAAAATGAAAAAAATGTATTTTTTGAAGGTTGGGCATTAGAATTTTTTAAAACAACATATACTATAAAGTTAAGATAAAAGAATTCTAAAAGAAAAATGTACAGAGATTGGTGAAAGTTGGACTTTCAGAGTATGATGGAAGGAAATGAACACGCTAGAAATGTGCTCATATGGTCAGTTTTTAGAATAAAATATTAACGCATTTTAAAAACATGACAATGATAGACATGATATCTCTTCAGTATACTGAAATTAATACTATAAAGAAATTTCAGACACATCAAGATCTGGGAACAAGGTCAGCAGATTTATAAGCCTATTTTATCTTGACATGACAGAAATACCCTTTGTTTAATACAGAGCTGAAACAAAGCTTTGAAAGAAATGGCACATTTTCTTTGATATCTCAGTATGCTTCCTATGAAAATATATCAACATGGGAATTAATTTTTCCCTTATCATATAAAATACATTGTATCTTATATGTATAGATATATATGTATGTGCGTGTGTGTGTTAGTTGCTCAGTCGTGTCCAACTCCTTGCAACCCCATGGACTGTAGCCCACCAGGCTTCTTTGTCCATGGGATTCCACAGGCAAGAATACTGGAGTGGGTTGCCATTTCCTTCTCTATATATATGTATACTTGTCCTTTATTATTCAAGTAATATTTATGAGCTTATTATTTTTCTCATTGTAGGAGAGTTAAGGAATGAGAGCAGGGGGTTTTGTTAAAAAATAATTTAATTGAAAAGAATAAAAGAGTATATGGAAAACAAACTTGGAAGAAGTAGAGTATTTAGTGTCAGTTAAGTCCAAAATCTTTATGGCTTAGGTTTCAGACTATATTACCTGTCTTCCACTTTGTTTTCCAGCCACGTCTCCTATATTATCTTGCTACAGTAAGCTGAATTGCTCATGTCAGTTGTCATTAACACAAAAGCGAAAAGAATTTGGCAAGAATTTCAGCTGATAATTTTTAGAGCTACAACTTAAGATCCGTGGTAAAATATTTGAATGATGCATAGGACACCCTAAAGCTGAAAGCTACTATATTCTAGTTTAGGTAGAATTGCCTTATTATGTGCTGAGGTAATGCCAAACTATGAAGATAAATGTGTACTGGGTATTTTCAGTAGACAGTCTGATGTGTTCTGCAGTTGTATTGATGATAGAATCTTGGCACAATAAAGTCTAAACACAAGGGAGGGAAGTGATAATATACTAAATGCAAATCATAGATTGAAAACAAATTGTCTTGGTAGTTCTTTCTCCATATAATCTCAGATTTTTAGTTGATTTTGACATTTTATGGGTATACATTTTACAATTGGGTTTCAAATAGCCATTATCTTTGTTTTTATCTCCTGTCCTCAAGAGTTAAAACTAAAATAGAATCATATTATAAAAGAGAGCACAAGATCAAGACTCTGGAGTATTAATCATGACACTGGTACTAAGAAATTAGTTAAGAGGAACAGAATAAAAGCTCTAAAAATATGATTCAAATTTGGAACTTAAAATATCTTCAGAGTTTAATTCCTGTGTTCAGGAATGGTAAAATACCAGGTGTCAAAATGTAAAT
The DNA here is from genome assembly GCF_054371585.1 of Giraffa tippelskirchi. Taxonomy (NCBI): domain Eukaryota; kingdom Metazoa; phylum Chordata; class Mammalia; order Artiodactyla; family Giraffidae; genus Giraffa; species Giraffa tippelskirchi. Next base: position 73,011,291 of record NC_137277.1, read on the forward strand.
TTTTCTAGGCTGATTTACTTTGTTAGAGAAATGTCAAGTCATCATTTTCATTCATTCCTTCATTAATTAAACTGATAAATACATATATTGAGTCCCTGCTTTGTGCCAGGCACTCTGCTAGGCCTTGGGGTAAGTAATAAATAATAAATAGTAAATAAGTTCCAAACAAGAAGTAGAGTCGTGGATGTAGAAAACAAACAGGGTTCCCAGGAGATAAGGGAGGGTGGATAAATTGGGAGATGGGGACTGACATACACACACTAATATGTATAAAATAAATAACTAATAAGAATCTACTGTATACCACAGGGAACTCTATTTAATACTCTGTAATGGCCTATATGGGAAAAGAATCTCAAAAAGCATGGATATATGTGCATGTATAACTGATTCACTTTGCTGTATGCCTAAAGCTAACACAACATTGTAAATTAACTTATACGCCAATAAAAATTTAAAACAATAGTAAGTAATAAGTAAAAGTATACATGTGAGAATTCTTATGGATGAAAGATTGGAGGTATAGAGAGAGTTGACTGATACTCTGTGCCAGGAAAATCTTCCCTAAGTATGTGACATTTGAGTTTCTGCTTAATGATAAATAAGAATCAACTGAGTGCACAGTCTTGGCTGAAGGAAATGCAGCATGCATTGTGGGTTAAGTTTTGTTTCCTAAAAGATGTATGAAGTCCTCATTCCAGTATTTCATAAAAGGACCTTTTTGGAAATAGGATCATTGCAGATACAATTAGTTGTTAAGATGAGGTCTTTCTGGAATAGGATGAGCCCTTAATCCAGTATTACTGGTACTCAAATAAGAGGAGGAAGGACACAGAGACACAGACACACAAGTAAAAATTCTGTGTGATGGCGGAAGCAGAGACTGAAGTGCTGTAGTTGCAAACCAAGAAGAACCACAGCTCCTGGCAACCACCAGACTCTTGGAAGAGGCCAGAAAGAGCCTGTCCTAATTTACAACTGCTTGGCTAGCTGAATTATTAATAACATCTACTTTCACTCTCAAAAGCACTCTGGTTTGCATGATAAGCTAAATGATTACTCTGGTTATAACTGATTAGTTGCTTCACTTAGAACTTGAAGGAAAAAAAAATATGCCTCTTGGACCTAAAAATTATTTTGAGCTGAAGGTAATTAAGAAGTTGCAAATTCAGGAAAAGCTCTCTCCACCTTCTCCTTTTTTTGCCTAAAGGTAGAATGAGTCTAGACACTTATCAGCCCAGGTAGGCAGCAGAGGAGTCTACAGACAAACCTTACTCCATCAGTTTCCTCTCTTATATTTATCTTGTCATATTTTGCCACCAGTGGAAGCCTAAAACCGCTTTCTTTTATCCTGTCATTTCTCCACAAATTTATTGTTCTGTGTTGAAGATACTATGTAAGCTGGGGTACTAAACCACTTCTTTGAGTGGCTTATTCACTGGTTTCTCCCAGGTGTATGTGTTCGTAAACATTTGTTTTTCTCTTGTTAATCAGTCTCTCATTATGGGGGCCCCAGCTGAGAACTCAGAAGGGGTAGAAGGAAAAGGACTTTATCCTCTCTTATAACTCTTTCCAAATTGTCATTTTTTATGCTTTGTAGAAGAGATGTATTTTTTCTTTCCCAGGACTCATTCCTTTCTTTCTCACCAGTTGAGTCTCAGTTTTTCTTTGAAGAGTTTACACAACTTCACTTTCATTTATGTGGGTTGATTCAAGGGTAGATTTCTATGGGCTTTACTTTATTGTTAAGTCCTATTCCATTGAGCACAGTGGTTGGATTAGGGTGGGTTACATGACACATTTAGGGATATTGAGAGACTCTGAATTCCAGGACCTTGTATGGGAGGAAAAAAGACTCATGATGAACTGTTAGTATGTGAGAACTAGAACTATCAGTCATAAGGGGATAATTTGAAGCTTGTGTTGGTGGGAGATAAGAGACAGTGTGTGGTTTAAGGATAAAGGATGCCAGTGAGGGGTGAGTAGAGAGTGAAAGAGAAACTGGTATTATGGCAACATTGTTTGAGCCACTGGATCATGACTAGCCTGAATCTAGAACTGCTACTGGAATTTTATTCATGTGAATTAAAATTTATCCCTTATCGTTTAAGCTAGCTTGACTCAAGTTTTGTCAGTTATAAAATGTTAAGTCCTAAGTGTAGGTTCTTCTTCCATAATTGATGTTATGTTGTACTAGTGAACGTATATCTCCTGGGGTGGTAGGGGTGGGGAAGTGGGTGGATGTTAAGTAGAGTTTGTTGTCTGTTGAATGAAGGCAAAAGATAAAATATTATGCTTCTGCATTTTTCCCCTCTAGTTGCAGATTGAGAAGGGAGACTTGTAATTTAAGGAGTCTTCAAATTAACTGTATTTTGAAAGGAATAAAGATGGCAATCATGAAGAGCCATGCATGCAGAGATATAGCAAGATGGACAAAGTTACTCACGCAGCATCTTTAGGGTGCTCATCCTTTGACATCATGGACGTTTGGTTCATTTTTAGATCATTACTTGTGCCTTTTTTTTTTTTAAACAATATTACAATAAATGCCATTTAATTAACCATAAAAACATATCCAGACTACTTATGCCTTATTGTTTACTCATTTTTAAAGATATGGACTCCATCTCTATCATCTCAGTGTCTTTTCTTATAGTATTTAACCAGTTTGATCAATTTGGAAACTTAAATATATTCTCTAGGTCCTACCAGAGCATCTAGTCCTGCTTATGTTACATTTCCCTGAATAGGAGTGATTTTGAAGATCTGATTCTGGGATTTCTGCATCAGGAATCTATTTACCTTGTATCAGAGGCCTTCAGCCACTATGTTAGGTACACATGTGGCTGATAGTAATGAGGGTGCAAGATTTATTTCCCATTCTTTACCTTTTGCATTTCAAGGTAGTATGGGTTTTATTATTATAATTTAGACAAATGCTACACACAGGCTGGATAATTGAGGAACATGTAATGAAGACAATATTTATAAGGTTTAGTGAAAGCAGTTTACCCTGAGGCTTGTACAAGCAGTAAGCCTTTAAAGATACTGGGGTGAGGGTGGAAGTGGGAGTGGTTACTAGAACCTGAAGTCTCAGCGATGTTGTACACCTTACATTTAATGGGTACATTTATACAATATATTAAAACCGGCAGTCTTAGTCATTTGAAGGGAATATAAGGAAATCTCTTTGAAAACTAAGAAAATAAGGTTTTTTGATTTATAAAATCAGATTTCTTTAATTGATGAGAGAGCTTGAGAGAGGAGAGGGTGTTAGGGAGAGGGAAGGAGGGATGGATTGCTCTGATTCATAAAGTCTTAAAGTACCTTGACATTATGGGCATATATTATTTCAAAAGGTATGCATATAAAGAGGATGTTATTTGCTAGTGGGATAGCATATTTTACGTTATATTTTAGCTTAGCCCCACTTGGTTTACCCAAAGTTGAACTTTAACAACCTTAAGTCTAAAAACAAATTCTAACTCTATTCTTCTTCCTCTTTTAGCATTTTGCAGTATTTATTTCTGCTGGATTATCTAATTTCACCATGTTAGTTTATGAGTTGTATTTTGTAGAATTCAACCCATTGTGTGCTTTCTTTGAGCTATTTAGTGCATAGTATCTTTATATTTTTATATCTTTAGAGGATTACTGTAAAGGCCCCTCTTCAGCCAATATTCTGGGTATGTTTTTTAGACTTCTGTTTAAAAAATGTGAATCTACTTTTTCCCTGTTTATTGTGCCATTCTTTGTTCAAGTATTTCTCTCCATCAAAAGATGCATTATTTATCCAGCAACTATCTAAACATATTTAATATGTGCTGAGACCTATGAGAAACATTGGTAATGCACAAGTATTCATTGTCAACATGGGAAAACTCTGTTCTACTATACAGAATGCAAATCTCTAGAGCAGATCTATTTTAAACTATAATGTTGTTCAGTCACTATGTCCGACTCTTTACATCACCATGGACTGCAGCACACCAGGCTTTCCTGTTCTTCACTATCTCCCAGAGCTTGCTCAAACTCATGTCCATTGAGTCAGCGATGCCATCCAACCATCTCATCCTCTGTCACCACCTTTCTCCTTTTGCCTTTAATTTTTCCCTGCATCAGATTCTTTTCCAATGAGTCACTCTTCACATCAGGCAGCCAAAGTATTAGAGTTTCAGCTTCAGCATTAGTCCTTCCAATGAATATTCAGGGTTGATTTCTTTTAGGATGGACTGGTTTGATCTCCTTGCTGCCCAAGGGACTCTCAAGAGTCTTCTCCAGCACCATAATTTGATAGCATCAATTCTTCAGTGCTCAGCCTTCTTTATGGTCCAACTCTCACATCTGTATCTGACTACTGGAAAAGCCATAGCTTTGACTATACTTACTTTTGTCAGCAAAGTGATGTCTCTGCTTTTTAATATGCTATCTAGGTTTATCATAGCTTTCCTTCCAAGGAGCAAGCTTCTTTTAATTTCATGGCTGCAGTCACCGTCCACAGTCATTTTGGAGCCCAAGAAAATAAAATCTGTCACTGTTTCCTCTTTTTCCTCATCTATTTGTCATGAAGTGATGGGACTGTGTACCACGATCTCAGGTTTTTGGATGTTGAGTTTTAAGTCAGCTTTTTCACTCTCTGCTTTCAGCTTCATCAAGAGGTTCTTCAGTTCCTCTTTACTTTCTTCCATTAGAGCGGTATCATCTGTATATCTGAGATTGTTGATATCTCTCCTGGCAATCTTGATTCCAGTTTGTGATTCATCCAGCCCAGAATTTCTCATGATGTACTCTTCATGTAAGTTAAACAAGCAGGGTGACAATACACAGCCTGGATGTACTCCTTCCCAGTTTGGAACCAGTCTGTTGTTCCATGTCTGGTTCTAACTATTGCTTATTGACCTGAATACAGGTTTCTCAGGAGAAAGGTAAGGTGATGGTATTCCCATCTCTTTAAGAATTTTCCACAGTTTGTTGTGATCCGCACAAAGGCTTTAGTGTAGTCAATAAAGCAGAAGCAGATGTTTTTCTGGAATTCTCTTGCTTTTTTGATGATCCAATGGATGTTGGCAATTTGATCTCTGGTTCCTCTGCCTTTTCTAAATCCAGCTTGTACATCTGGAAGTTCTTGGTTCACATACTGCTGAAGCCTAGCTTGAAGGATTTTTAGCATTACTTTTCTAGCACGTGAAATGAGTGAAACTGTGTTGTAGTTTGAACATTCTTTGGCATTGCCCTTCTCTGGGATTGTAATGAAGACTGACTTTTTCATTATAGTTTGTTTGCCCTGAATCGCCTCCGGCCAAACAAGCTATAATGAATTAAGCCTATCCATAGTAGAAATTGTCAGTGTCCTGCTTATAACCCTTCAGTCCACTTGAGAGTTCACAGGGAAACAAACATGCTAAATACTGCTGTCCCCTGTATTCTTCTAACCAGGAGGTAGGAGCTGTCATGATAAGCAGTTATTGTAGTCAAAGAGGAATAGGGGTTGGTGAAGAAATGCCTCAGCATCTCAGTAGGCAAATTGTGAGATGCATTCTACTGGGCTCTCTGTGAGGTCCCCACAGAAACTGAGCCCCAGTTGTCACATCAGCAACTAACATTCTTTATTGACTTTCCTCTTTGTTCTCCTCTCTTGCCGATTCCTATACATTGTTCATTGGGACCATTTACCAAAGAGACCACTTGCAACTTCAGTGTTGTCTAAGGATCTGCTTTTGAAAATCCACACTAAGATATTTAAATTATAAAGTTTTGGTATTTCTGTTTTCAGGTGTTTTTTTCTTTTGATTATTTTTTGATTATATTTTTTACTAGAACATCTTAGAAATGAGCTGTTTTGTTGGCTCTTTGAAAATAATTTTTTTCATTATGTGACTCAAGGCTTCTTCCTGCCCTTGGCAAATTGAAAAATGAGTGTCCCTGAAGGACCAACAGTCACCAAAGATAAAGTATCACTTAACAGTTTGTGCCCCCACCATATTTCTGCCTCAGGCAAGTGCCAGAATGGTTGAGCCAATTATCTGGATTTCTGAAATAATAAAGCTGATAGTTTTATAAGATTGCATATCAATATGGATTTGTTTTTCTAGACCCTGTTTACTAGTCCCATTTCAGATTTTGTTCTAATAGTAGACTTCTTTCGATACCAACTCTTTTATCCTTATTTGTTCTCTTTTTGGAATATTTGACTCATTAGAAGGGACCATAGATAGTTTTACTTCTTTTCAATGAGACAGAAAGTGTGATGTGTATTACAAAATATACTTTCTTTAAATCTTTGCAAAATTTTATAGATGGTTCCATATACTCATAAACATATTCACATATATTTAGTACTGACATATATAAAACATATGTGTATATATAAAACATATGTAGCCACACATGAAATAGAAAGGAGTAAATACAAGGAAAATAATAAAGAAATATGAAGAATGTAACAGTTTCAGTTTCAATTTTCTGTCATTAATGCCTGCAGTTAGAATTGGCCTTAAGTATAATTATGGGAAGACTATTGAAATGCCTATTTTAACCTCAAATATCTTCTTCCTCAATTCCATCAAGTGGCTTAAAACTCTTATGAGTATCTTATAATTTAGAACTTATTAAAAACATCTTAAACATCTTATCAGTATCTTTTTGGATATTATTAATAAAAAAGTATGTGATAAAGTTCCAAGAAAATAACACTTCCTTGTATTTCCTCCAAAAGAACAAACAGGTTATATAAAATTATATATGCTTATCATTTTAAATACATTCTGATAAATGTAATTTCAGTATCTGCAGGTTCAGGATTAGCTAGTTAATGTGTTAGCAGGAGCAAAATAGAATGACATGCTCACTAGTCCCCGTTTCTGAGAGGTCAAGGCTATCCTTGCAGCTGAGGGAGGTGGTGTAAATGTCAGAAACTTGACATGGGGTCAGTACAATATATTTCAGAGTTGAAGGCAGTTGAGTGAGTAGAATAATTCCAGAGATTCAAAAAAACTGAAAAGAAGATTGGAAGATAAAAGTATCATAAATTATTGACAACAAATCTATTACACATTTGTTTCCAGGACCAAACCTGATGAAAGACTAAAGTAATCACTTATAAGGGGAGTGACTATAGTGAAGACAAGGAAATATGAAATGTTGGGACTCATGATGATAGGAATTCTTTGTTTTTTCAAAACTCTCTTCTTTTTAACCTACAACCTATTTTTCCTTTTCTCCTTTCCCTCGCTCATTCCTATTCCTCTTACTCCTTCTTTCTTTCCATTCATCTCTCCCGCATCCTCTCTTCCTTTCTTTCTTTCATATACATTTTCGTATTAGTTTATCATTTTTAATTTTCAGTTCAGTTCAGTCTCAGTCGTGTCTGACCATTTGCAACCCCAAGGACTGCAGCACGCCAGGTTTCCCTGTCCATCACCAACTCCTGGAGCTTACTCAAACTCATGTCCATCGAGTCAGTGATGCCAGCCAACCATCTCATCCTCTGTCATCCCCTTCCCCTCCTGCTTTCAATCTTCCCCAACATTAGGGTCTTTTCCAATGAATAAGTTCTTCATATCAGGTGGCTAAAGTATTGGAGTTTCAGCTTCAGCATCAGTCTTTCCAATGAATATTCAGGACTGATTTCCTTCAGGATTGACTAGTTTGATCTCCTTTCAGTCCAAGAAACTCTCAAGAGTCTTCTGCAACACCTCAGTTCAAAAGCATCAAATCTTTGGTGTTCAGCTTACTTTATAGTCCAGCTCTCACATCCATACATGACTACTGGAAAAACCATAGCTCTGACTCGATGGACCTTTGTTGGCAAAGTAATGTCTCTGTTTTTTAATATGCTGTCTAGGTTGGTCATAGCTTTTCTTTCAAGGAGAAAGCATCTTTTAATTTCATGGCTGCAGTCACCATCTGCAGTGAATTTGGAGCCCAAGAAAATAGTCTGTCACTGTTTCCATTGTTTTATATATTTGCATTGAAGTGATGGGACCAGATGTCATGATATTAGTTTTTTGAATGTTTTAAGTTTTAAGCTGACTTTTTCACTCTCCTCTTTCACTTTCATCAAGAAGCTCATTAGTTCTTCTTCACTTTCTGCCATAAGGATGGTGTCATCTACATATTCGAGATTATTGATATTTCTCCTGGCAATCTTGATGCCAGCTTGTGCTTCATCCAGCCCAGCATTTCACATGATATACTCTGCATATAAGTTAAATATGAAGGGTGACAATATATGGTCTTGAAGTACTCCTTTCCAATTTGAAACCAGTCTGTGTTTCCATGTCCAGTTCTAACTGTTTCTTCTTGACCTGCATACAGGTTTCTCAGGAGGCAGGTAAGGTGGTCTGGTATTCCCATCTCTTTCAGAATTTTCCACAGTTGGTTGTGATCTAAACAGTTAAAGGCTTTGGCGTAATCACTAAAGCAGAGGTAGATGTGTTTCTGGTTCAGTTCAGTTCAGTCGCTCAGTCGTGTCTGACTCTGCGACCCCATGAATCGCAGCATGCCAGGCCTCCCTGTCCATCACCAACTCCCGGAGTTTACCCTAACCCATGTCCATCAAGTCGGTGATACCATCTAACCATCTCATCCTCTGTCGTCCCCTTCTCCTCCTGCCCTCAATCTTTCCCAGCATCAGGGTCTTTTCAAATGAGTCCGCTCTTTGCATCAGGTGGCCAAAGTATTGGAGATTCAGCTTCAACATCAGTCCTTCCAATGAACACCCAGGACTGATCTCCTTTAGGATGGACTGGTTGGATCTCCTTGAAGTCCAAAGGACTCTCAAGAGTCTTCTCCAACAACACAGTTCAAAAGCATCAATTCTTTGGTGCTCAGCTTTCTTTATAGTCTAGCTCTCATATCCATACATGACCACTGGAAAAACCATAGACTTGACTAGACAGACCTTTGTTGGCTACGTAATGTCTCTGCTTTTTAATATGCTGTCTAGGTTGGTCATAACTTTCCTTCCAAGGAGTTAGCGTCTTTTAGTTTCATTGTTTCTGGTATTCTCTTGCTTTTTTGATGATCCAGTGGATGTGGCAATTTGATCTCTGGTTTCTCTGCCTTTTGCAAATCCCGCTTGAACATCTGGAAGTTCATGGTTCATGTACTGTTGAAGTCTGGCTTGGAGAATTTTGAGCATTATTTTGCTAGTATTTGAGATGAGAGCAATTGTGCGGTAGTTTGAACATTCTTTGACATTGCCTTTCTTTGGGATTGGAATGAAAACTGACCTTTTCCAGTCCTGTGGCCACTGCAAAGTTTTCAAAATTTGCTTGCATGTTGAGTACAACACTTTCACAGCATCATCTTTTAGGATTTGAAATAACTCAACTGGAATTCCATCAACTCCACTAGCTTTGTGTGTAGCTATGCTTCCTAGGGCCCACTTGACTTCTCAATCCAGGATGTCTGGCTCTAGGTGAGTTATCACACCATCGTGGTTATCTGGGTCATGAAGATATTTTTTGCATAGTTCTTCTGTGTATTCTTGCCACCTCTTCTTAATATCTTCTGCTTCTGTTAGGTCCATACCATTTCTGTCCTTTATTGAGCCCATCTTTGCATGAAATGTTCCCTTGGTTTCTCTAATTTTCTTCAAAAGATCTCTAGTCTTTCCCATTCTCTTGTTTTCCTCTATTTCTTTACAGTGATCACTGAGGAAGTCTTTCTTCTCTCTCCTTGCTTTTCTTTGGAACTCTGCATTCAAATTATTATATCTTTCCTTTTCTCCTTTGCCTTCATATCTCTTCTTTCCACAGCTATTTGTAAGGCCTCCTCAAATAACCTTTGCCTTTTTGTATTTCTCTGTCTTGGGGATGACATTGATTACTGCCTCCTGTACAACTTTATGAACTTCTGTCCATAGTTCTTCAGGCTCTCTGTCTATCAGATCTAATCCTTTGAATCTATTTATCACCTCCACTGTATAACTGTAAGGAATTTGATTTAGGTCATAGCTGAATGGTCTAGTGTTTTCCCTACTTTCTTCAACTTACATCTGAATTTGGCAATAAGAAGTTCATGATCTGAGTCACAGTCAGCTCCTGGTCTTGTTTTTGCTGACCATATAGAGCTTCTCCATATTTGGCTGCAAAGCATATAATCAATCTGATTTCTGTATTGACCATCTGGTGATGTCCATGTGTAGAGTCTTCTCTTGTGTTGTTGGAAAAGGGTGTTTGCTACGACCAGTGCATTCTCTTGGCAAAACTCTGTTAGCCTTTGACCTGCTTCATTTTGTACTCCAAGGCCAAATTTGCCTCCAGGTATCTCTTGACTTCCTACTTTTGCATTACAACCCCCTATGATCAATAGGAAATCTTTTTTTGGCGTTATTTCTAAAAGTTCTTGTAGGTATTCATAGAACCTTTCAACTTCAGCTTCTTCAGCATTACTGCCTTGGACATAGACTTGAATTACTGTGATACTGAATGGTTTGTCCTGGGAATGAACAGAAACCATTCTGTCATTTTTGAGATTGCACTTTAGTACTGCATTTTGGACTCTTGTTGACTATGAGGGCTACTCCATTTTTTCTAAGGGATTCTTGCCCACAGTAGATACAATGCTTATCTGAATTAAATTTGCTCATTCCATTCCATTTTTAATTTTAACAAATACAAAAAGTCCATAGAGACAACTGGAAATTTAAAGATGCCATGCATCCATAAAAGGTGCAATACAATTTTATCTGATCAATTGTCTAATAGTTATTCCCAATTTCAATGAAAGGACTTAAGAAATCACAGATAATAATAAACATTACACAAAGAAAATCCAAAGTTTATAGTAAACCTATGACAAGATTTTGGGAGCAATTGTCATTAATGGCATGACTAGTGGAATTTGTCCATGTTTTCTGTGGTTTACTGCCAGGACAGAGCAAATCTGAAAGTTCCAAGGGAAGTGTGACTATAGTTTTTCTGATGCCGGTAGAAAAAATTCATAGTTTTAATAAATGAAAACTTCTTTCTCCTGCATGAATATTATTTTTCTGAGCTAGAAAAGTAAAAACTGTAATGTTGCATTTGATATTAATGCTTTAAAAATCTATATCTTTTAAAAAGAATGTCTTTAAGGGAAATAATGATGTGCGAGAACAACAATTATCTATAGACAGACCGGAGATTAAGTCTCCTCAAGTAATGTGGTGTAGTTGGGAGCTGAGGTTTAAACTGTGTCTTTTCATATGCCCGTTTATTCTAAGTATTGGATAACCAGTAGGTGGGTATAGGAGATGAACACAGTTTAGAGTTACATCAACACTCTTGGCGGATGCTCCAAGAGATAGCAGGACTTGGGTTGAAAACTGAGCATATCGATCTGTCATCCTACACTAGATTGTGAAGTATGGTTCAACCAGGCCTCATATTATCAATGATCAGGGCCAAAGACAGTGTGCACACTTTTCATTAGCAAACCCTGAATATAAATAGAAGTCTCCTCATTCAAGGGAACAGAAAGATGTACTGACAACGGGTGTGGTTGTGTTTTGGCTGTATAACAAACCACTGCGAAAGCTTAGTAACTTAAAAAAACCCACAATTTTATTATTTCTTGTGACCTGTTGTTGACTCGAATCTGTGTGCTGTGTGTTGGCTGGGGCTTGACTGGGCTTGAATACTGAAAATTGTTCACTCCCATGCCTGCCAATCAATGATAACTATTAATCCTTTCTCTTTACTTGTATAATAATTCTACAACTTTGGTGACTTGATCCCACTCCTGGCTTCATGGGAAGGTCTTTCTCCTTGTCAGTGATTGGTTTAGGCCTAAGCCAGTCAGTTCATAGCTTCTTCATTGATCATGGTGACTAGTTCAGGGATGGTTTAATAAAAGTGACTTTGACTACTTTTATTTGATGGTTGTAGGAAACAATTTTCTATACCTTTCTTTGGATGAGTCTTTGCTTGGTGACTGTAAACATCTCATAACCATTGGGAAAGTCAAACCAAGTGGGGAGCCAACCAAGAGATTGGTGTAAAGCTGAACAAGTGCAGAGAAATGAAGCTGGAGCCCTGATCAAACATTGCCTAAATCTCCCCTGTCTATAAACATTTCAGGAACTAAAATGAGACACTAAATCCACTCATTTATTTAAACTAGTGTGGGTTAGGTTTTCTGCCACTTGCAAGAGAAAGCATTCAAACAAACAGACACAGCTAAAAAATTGACCCCAAAAGGGATGAATAAAAGGATGAGTATAGTTGTGCTTATTTAAAGGAAAATCAATCAATCAATCAATCAACCAACTAACCAGCCAATCAGTGTTTATAAATGTAAATCAGTGGATCAACAAAAAATTAGAAAAATAATAAGAAGGGTGATATGATAAATGCAGATATAAATGCAGAGGCATTTAGGTATTTGTATCTTAGGAAAGGATAAGCATGGCAGTAACAATAAGGATAACAAAGATTATTTAAGTGTGTACTGTGCTTTCTATTCTAAGAGTTTTGTGTGTTTTAACTCTTTTAGTCTTTAAAAAAAAAAACCACTGTAACCACCATATTAATGCTTATTTGAATAACAAGGAATATGAGACAAAAGGCAGTGTAGTTACTTATATAAGTCATGGCAACAGAATCCATATTTTATTATATGTAATTTAGCAAAAATACTTTGAAATTTTTGTGAATGGAGAGATGTTCTTGACTTATTTATATTGCTGAAATCAGTTCAAGAAGAAAAGGAAAACTAAGACTAATAATTGAGAAATTTGAAGTTACTAAAATATTATTTCCCAAAAGACTATGGAATCAGATGATTTTATTGGCAAGTTATTATAGAAAACAGATAATCCATTTACAAAGTCACTTGATTTAGCCTATAATGTTACCATAATCCTGTTGTCCAAAGCTGATATCACACAACAATGATAGGGTGTTTTATGAATTCAGCCACAACTGTCCTAAATGAAATATTTTCATGTCATGTTCAACTTTACCTTTAAATGAATTGCCTGTACCAAATGTTACACTTTTTCTCCTCTATCTAGGTTATGTCAGTCTTATTTTACTTTCTTATTACTCTGTATTAAAATAGGTTTTCAGTTTTAAGATCATCTTCTTACATTTCTGAAATGTAATCTGCCTTGATTTTGAGTGGTGCCCTTCACTGTTATTGGACTGACATGATTTGTTGTTCACCAAGTCATTGTTGTTATTACCCTGCCTCCTGCACTTTCTAGAGCTTTGCAAATTGCTTGTGGAGGATCTGTTCTACTATTGGGAAAGATGTTGACATTAAAGTAAATTGATATCTAATTTCAAAAGTGTTGTCCTATCCTGAAAGTGAGTGTTAGTCATTCAGTCAGGTCCAACTCTTTGTGACCCATGGACTGTAGTCCGCCAGGTTCGTCCGTCCATGGAATTCTCCAGGCAAGAATATTGGAAAGGGTTGCCATTTCTTTCTCCAAGGATCTTCCTGACCCAGGGACTGAATCTGGGTCTCCTGCATTGCTGGCAGATTATTTACTGTTTGAGCCATATCCTACACCTCATCAACTGCTCACCTTCCACCTTCCTCAGTCCCTTAGAAAGGAAGATGTATACATCACTTGTTTCAGTCCCTTGAAACATATACATCTTATAGCTGTTAACATTTTAGTAAAATCCTTAGTCAACTGAAGTCATGTCTAAGTCACAGTAGTTCATATCTCAAAGTGTCTGGCATTTTGAAGTAATTTTGGACCCTCTTCCTCTGTCTTTTGTTACATCAAAGACATTTGGCACAAATTTCAATATTTTTAGTAATTGGGACTGACCCTAGGTAGTTTTGGGGGGAAAATACACTTGAAAATCTTTCTTGTATTTGACCATATGAGATGAAATATTTATTGTCACAATCCCTACCCATTCACCTTGGCGTGAAGGAATGATCTTGTGCAAAATTGTTAAAAGCAGCATTTTCTAGCCCAAAGATGAGCATTTTTGTTCTTTATATTACTATATGTTCCATGAAAAGAATAATTCAGCTCACAACTCAAACAGTCACACAAGTACTTTCTCTTAAGGCCAACATCATATTATTAATTTTTAATTGAAGTATAGTTGATTTATAATGTGTTAATTACTGCTGTATATCAAAGTGATTCAGTTGTATATATAACTGAATATATATACATTCTTTTTTATATTCTTTTCCATTATGATTTATCACAGGATATTGAATGCAATTCTCTGTACTATACAGTAGGACCTTGTGGTTTATCCATTCTCTCTATAAAAGTGTACATCTGCTAATCCCAACTTCCTACTGTATCCTTCCCCCAACCCCTCCCCTTTGTCAACTACCAGTCTGTTCTCTATGTCCATGATTCTGTTTCTGTTTTATAGATAGGGTCACTTGTGTCATATTTTAGTGTCCACATATAAGTGATACCATATGGTGTTTGTCTTTCTCTTTTTGACTTCACTTAGTATGATAATTTCTAGTTGCATCCATGTTGCTGCAAGTGGCATTATTTTGTTCTTTTCTAATCACTGCAGATGGTGATTGCAGCCATGAAATTAAGGATGCTTACTCCTTGGGAGGAAAGTTATGACCAACCTAGATAGCATATTAAAAAGCAGAGACATTACTTTGTCAACAAAGGTCCATCTAGTCCAAGCTATGGTTTTTCCAGTAGTCATGTATGTATGAGAGAGTAGGACTGTGAAGAGAGCTGAGCGCCAAAAAGTTGATGCTTTTGAACTGTGGTGTTGGAGAAGACTCTTGAGAGTCACTTGGATGGCAAGGAGATCCAACCAGTCCATCCTAAAGGAGATCAGTCCTGGGTGTTCATTGGAAGGACTGATGTTGAAGCTGAAACTCCAATACTTTTGCTACCTGATGCAAAGTGTTGACTCATTGGAAAAGACCCTAATGCTAGGAAGGATTGGGAGCAGGAGGAGAAGGGGACGACAGAGGGTGAGATGGCTGGATGGCATCACCGACTCGATGGACATGGGTTTGGGTAGACTCCGGGAGTTGGTGGTGGACAGGGAGGCCTGGCGTGCTGCAATTCATGGGGTCGCAAAGAGTCGTACACGACTGAGCAACTGAACTGAACTGAATGACTGAACTGAACTGAATGACTGTTAGTATTCCATTGTACATATGTACCACATCTTCTTTATCGTTTCATATGTTGATGGATATTTAGGTTATTTCACGTCTTAGCTAGATCCACACAGTCGAAGGCTTTAGTGTAGTCAATGAAGCAGAAGTAGATATTTTTCTGGAATTTCCTTGCTTTTTCTATGATCCAGCAGATGTTGGCAATTTTATCTCTGGCTCCTCTGCCTTTTCTAAATCCAGCTTATATATCTGGAAGTTTTTGGTTCACATACTGTTGAAGCCTAGCTTGAAGAATTTTGGATATTACCTTGCTAGCATGTGAAATGAGGGCAATTGTGTCATAGTTTGAACATTCTTTGGCATTTCCTTTCTTCAGGATTGTAATGAAAATTGACCTTTTCCAGTCCTGTGGCCACTGCTGAGTTTTCCAAATTTGCTGACATATTGAGTGCAGCACTTTAACAGCATAATCTTTTATGCTGTTAAATTAACATAGGGGTGCATGTGTATTTTTGAATTACACTTTTGTCTGAATATATTTCCAGGAATGGAATTTCTGGATCATATAATAATTCTATTTTTGTTTTCTGAGGAACCTCCATACTGTTTTCCAAAGAGGCTGCACCAATTTACCTTCCTACCAACAGTGTAGGAAGGTTCCTCTTTCTCCATACCCTCTCTAGCATTTATTTGTAGAGTTTTTAATGATGGCCATTTTGACTGGTGCATGATTTCTCATTGTAGTTTTCATTTGCATTTTTCTAATAATAAGTGATGTTGAGAATCTTTTACATGTGTTTGTTGGCCATTTGTATATCTTCTTTGTAAAAATGTCTATTTAGGTCTTCTGCCCATTTTTGGATTGCATTCTTTGTTTTTTTTTATTTTTGAGTTGTATGAGCTGTTTGTATGTTTTGGAAATTAAGCCCCTGTTGGATCATTTGCAAATATTATCTTCTATTCTGTAGGTTGTCTTTTCACTTTGCTTATGATTTCCACTGCTGTGCAAAAGCTTGTAAGTTTGATTAGGTCCCATTTGTTTATTTTTGTTTTTGTTTTTTTCCATTGTCTTGGGAGACTGGCCTAAGAAAACACTGGTATGATTTATGTCAGGGAATGTGTTGTTTCTGTTCTCGTCTAGGAATTCTTTGGTGTCATGTCTTATGTTTAAGTCTTTAAGCCATTTTGAGTTTGTTTTGTGTATGGTAAGAGGATGTGTTTTAACCTCATTAGTTAACATGGGGTTGTCCGACTTTCCCAGTAGCACTTGTTGAAGAGACTATCTTTCTCCCATTGTGTATTCTTATTAAGTCTAACATTACAGAGCGGTTATTGGCTAAACATTTTCTGTCTTGCTTGGCACCTGCCCCTTTCCTGGCCTTTCAGCTAGAGAGAGCAGGCTTTTCTGGAGCTCTTTTGATATATGCCTGTTGGTGTTTCCAGGTTGCTCATTTCTCCAGAACCTAGTCTGGGATATGTAAAACACAAAGAGGACAAAACCCTGGAAAGTCACTGCCACATCCCTTTTTGGGTCCTGAGGCCCCTAGCCCATCTGTCTCCTTTTCACTTTTCAGCATCTCATATTTGTTTTGTACATTATCTGCAGGGAGTATAGCTGTTAATAGTGGGAAGAGTAGGAACAGTGAAGTTGTGTCTTGTTATTTGTGATGGTTATTTCTATAAAGTCACCATGAACACTGAATTAGCAAATGCTCAACAGGAACTTTCCTACAGGAAATTCAGGGTTAGGGTTCTGTGAGCCTCTGGTCTCAGTATTTTCATCAACTGATCCATACACAAACTTGTGTGATATGTAATGTCAGATTACTTAATATATATTGTTGATGCAATAACATTCAGCTCAGGGCCAACAGTGCTATAATTCAGGTCTGAATAGAGCTTATCTAACACATGTGTTTTCTGCATAAAGTACATCATGGCTTTCTTGAACCTAGGAACACTAGACAGCACCAACAGTATATCTGGGGACCATTTTAAGCAGTGAAATAAGCAACATAAAGCATAAAAATGCAAAAAAAAAAGTACGCTAAATAGTTTGTGAAAAATAATTTGTTCATAGTGTGAGAGCTAATACAAGAAGTCAGAGCCTCATCTTGTTTCATCTCAGTTGGGAATGTGTACCATGGGTGATTCAAACTTTTGACTGCTCTGCACATGTCTACAAATGACTGTGTAAGCACCATGAGTATTGATTTTTGAGTTACAAATAAATTTTAGAGTGTAAGTCAATTCATAAATACAAAATTGGTGAATAATGTGGATTGGCTGAAAATCTACTCTGTCTTTCCGTAAGTGAAAGTCAACTCTCACTTTTATAATTTTATATTTACATTTAGGTCTTTAGACTGAATTTTCGATGTTGTGACTTTATTCTTTTCTATAGAGAGTCAGATGACTCAACACCTTATCATGAAGAACCATCTTTGATAGACATTTCAAGTTGTTCTCTAATTTCTTTATCTCTTTTTTTTCTTTAGTAGTAAGAGCTTTATTTTTAGTTGAATAGATAGCTGATTAGAGCAAGACTACATTTTGCAGTCTTTGGATTAAAATTCTTTAGATTTTTACTTAAAGTAACATGCAGCCACCTTCATCCATTCCTCTTTTGTGTTGGTAGAAATGTGCATGTGTTCTTGGAGCTTTAGCATCTGTCTTGGCATAAGTGAGAAGCATGTGCTGAGCACACCAGAGCAGCAAGATATTAATAGGAAAGCCTGAGTCTCTCCTGATTTGATGAAGATCCTGTGTAAGTTTTTTACTAAGTTCCTTTCATGTATAAGAATAATTAGATTTTATCCTATTAAAGCCACAGTTGTTTTGGATTTTGTCACTTGCAGTCAAACCTAAGCTGACACTCTATCCTGTATGTAATGAATAAAACAAAAGAAAAAAATGCTATTATACTAAACTCCACTATATATATATATATATACACACACACACACACACACATATAGTGTAGTTCCTTAACCTGCTATATTGTTACATTCATAATTCTGTGTCTTCACAACTCTGATACTGTTTAAGAGCCTTTATACATTCGCATACTTTTTTTCTAATCTAGAATAAATTTCACATAATATTCTTTCTCAATATGTCTTTGACTAGACTTGTGGATTTTACTTTCATAAATTTTCGAATCAATTTAACTAATTTTTAGAAGAATTGAAGGATATATATTCTTATATCAGGAAACCATATGCTCACCTAACAGAGAGATGAGATTTTGATTAGATTACATCAGATTGATAAATTCAATTACAATAAATTAACAGCTTGACAATTAAAATTTTTCCCACTCAATAAATGTACTGCTTTATTTGTTGGGGCCTTATTTTTGTCCTTAAGTAAAGTATTATAAATTTATTTTTTTAAACTTTTACTTTTGTTTTGGAGTATAGCCGATTAACAACGTTGTGTTAAGGACAGCAAAGACACTCAGCTATATATATATATACATGTATTCATTCTTCCCCACACTCCTCTCTCATCTAGGTTGCAACTTAACATCGAACAGAGTTACCTGTGCTATATAGTACATCCTTGTTGGTTATCCATTTTAAATATAGCAGTGTGTACCTGTCCATCCTAAACTCCCTATATTTTATTGATTTCTTTATGTAGTTTCAGTTCAGTTCAGTCGCTTAGTCGTGTGCGACTCCTTGCAACCCCATGAATTGCAGCACGCCAGGCCTCTCTGTCCATCACCAACTCCCAGAGTCTACCCAAACTGATGTCCATCGAGTCAGTGATGCCATCCAACCATCTCATCTTCTGTTGTTCCCTTCTCCTCCTGCCCCTAATCCTACCCAACATTAGGGTCTTTTCCAATGAGTCAACTCTTCGCGTGAGGTGCCCAAAGTATTGGAGTTTCAGCTTCAGCATCAGTCCTTCCAATGAACACCCAGGACTGATCTCCTTTAGGATGGACTGGTTGGATCTCCTTGCCATCCAAGTGACTCTCAACACCACAGTTCAAAAACATCAATTCTTTGGCGCTCAGCTTTCTTCACCGTCCAAATCTCACATCCATACGTGACTACTGGTAAAACCATAGCTTTGACTAGACGACCTTTGTTGGCAAAGTGATGTCTCTGCTTTTAAATATGCTATCTAGGTTGGTCATAACCTTCCTTCCAAGGAGTAAGCATCTTTTAATTTCATGGCTGCAATCACCATCTGCAGTGATTTTGGAGCCCAAAAAAATAAAGTCTGACACTGTTTCCACTGTTTCCCCACCTATTTCCCATGAAGTGATGGGACCAGATGCCACGATCTTAGTTTTCTGAAAGTTGAGCTTTAAGCCAACTTTTTCACTCTCCTCTTTCACTTTCATCAAGAAGCTCTTTAGTTCTTCTTCACTTTCTGCCATAAGGGTGGTGTCATCTGCATATCTGAGGTTATGGATATTTCTCCCGGCAATCTTGATGCCAGCTTGTGTTTCTTTTAGCTCAGCATTTCTCATGATGTACTCTGCATATAAGTTAAATAAACAGGGTGACAACATACAGCCTTGATGTACTCCTTTTCTTATTTGGAACTAGTCTGTTGTTCCATGTCCAGTTCTAACTGTTGCTTCCTGACCTGCATACAGGTTTCTCAAGAGACAGGTCAGATGGTCTGGTATTCCCATCTCTTTCAGAATTTTCCACAGTTTATTGTGATCCACAGAGTCAAAGGCTTTGGCATAGTCAATAAAGCAGAAATAGATGTTTTTCTGGAACTCTCTTGCTTTTTCGATGATCCAGCAGATATTGGCAATTTGATCTCTGGTTCCTCTGCCTTTTCTAAAACCAGCTTGAGCATCTGGAAGTTCATGGTTCATGTATTGCTGAAGCCTGTCTTGGAGAATTTTGAGCATTACTTTACTAGCGTGTGAGATGAGTGCAATTGTGCGGTAGTTTGAACATTCTTTGGCATTGCCTTTCTTTGGGATTGGAAAGAAAACTGACCTCTTCCAGTCCTGTGGCCACTGCTGAGTTTTCCAAATTTGCTGGCATAGTGAGTGCAGCACTTTCACAGCATCCTCTTTCAGGATTTGAAATAGCTCAACTTGAA
The DNA here is from genome assembly GCF_054371585.1 of Giraffa tippelskirchi. Classification (NCBI taxonomy): domain Eukaryota; kingdom Metazoa; phylum Chordata; class Mammalia; order Artiodactyla; family Giraffidae; genus Giraffa; species Giraffa tippelskirchi. Next base: position 73,031,433 of record NC_137277.1, read on the forward strand.
TTCCATCACTTCCACTAGGTTTGTTCATAGTGATGCTTTCTAAGGCCCACTTGACTTCACATTCAGCTTAATAAAAGCTAAATTCTTTGATCTTACTTTGCATTCAATATGTTGTCATATATCAATTTAATTGAAGTATCTGAAGAAAGACTGGCTTCACATGGTACATGGTTGCAAAAGGGTGGAGTATTTGTCTAGTATGTTCAGGTAATTATTGATATTACTTTTGATACTATACCAAAACTTGACAGTGTAGTTTCATAAAGGTTAGGTGTATGAAATTATACTGAAGAATGTTTTATGTTCTAGTTTATTGAAATTCATTGATTTATCTTTCAATTAGAATTGATATTTTATCCAATGCATGATTTTGTGACAGTTGATCACTTGCAAAATATTAGTGCACTGAAAAATGTATGTTTTCTAAGTGTTGATCTGTTCATTTTAAAATATGCAAAATTGATTTGTTACTATCACTACCAGTCTTCCCTGGTGGCTCAGACGGTAAATGATCTGCCTGAAATACAGGTTTGATCCCTCATTTGAGAAGATTGCCTGGAGTAGGAAATGGCAAACCACTCCAGTATTCTTGCCTGGAAATTCCATGAACAGAGGAGCCTGGTGGGCTACAGTCCATGGCATTGCAAAGAGTCAGATATGCCTGAGCAGGCATGTAAACATGAAACCAATCTTGTTGGATTATATATCTAACTTGTCGGATTACATGTATATGTTATATATTTAACTTTTGCTTGAAATCTTGTATTGGTAACAAATACTGTTGTTTTTCTTGAAGTGAAGGCTTACTTGGTTCACTTTTGAGATGATGTCTACCAGATAATGAAGTCAGAATAACCATAGTTATTATTCATTCTGGGGCTTCTCCAGTGGGTCAGCAGTAAGGAATCCATCTGTGATGCAGAAGACACAAGAAAGGCAGACTCGATCCCTGGATCAGGAAGATCCCCTGGAGACAAAAATGGCAACCCACTCCAGTATTTCTGCCTGGAGAGTCCCATGGACAGAGGAGCCTGGTGGGCTCCAGTCCATAGGGTCGCTAAGAGTCGGACACGACTGAAGTGACTGGGCACATATGCAGACTATTCATTCCACAAAAAGAGCAATAATTCAGCCCACAAGTCAGTCAAACAAGTACTTTTTCTTGAGGCCAACATTCTCCTTTGGTGTGCAGTAGAAGTGCTTTATATATACTTCCTATTTAGTCATGAGGTGTATTGAAAAGAGGTATACATTAAGTGGATAGGATACGGAGAAAAGCTTAAAATCTTATTTGTAGTTTAAATCTTACTCTTGTTATTTTCTATGTATGCTTTTTGTACATGCTGAATAGTGGAATAATGGAAAGCAATCTGCATGTGTTTCCTGGTGATAGACTGGGAGATCTTCCAGTTCTACATGTGAAGTCATCAATAGTCGATTTTTCCACAATTATTCACAGAATATGTTTAAAATAGGGTATTGTTTTAAGGTGCCTTTTTTTCACTGAGTCAAATTAGTGCATTTAAATGATTATCATTACCAGTGATCTTGATTTATGGATTAAGTATAGGCTTCTCTCATTTCCAATTGTAAAAGAGCTACCTCTAAGCTAAAGCTTGATTGCACCTTGAGAAATACGGGGGCATTTTTATAATGCCTTTGTGAAGGTGATTGAGAATTAGAAGTCAGTAAATAATGCTGTTAAATGATGTAAATATATAATTATTTCTTTTGTTTGTGTAGTAACTATCAGGAGTTCAGATTTATGCATCGTTAAATTCTAATCCTTGGAAAATACTTGTAAGATAAGACTTTTAATTTTCAATTTAGAGAGGAGCAAACGTGAACAGGGAGACTGTGAAGCAGTTTATTTCCCACTAAGGAGATCATCAGTGACCTCCACACTGCCAAAGGCAGTACATTTTTGTTCATCCTTTTCTTACCAGATCATTCTGTGACAGTTGACAAATTTTGGACTAATTCAATGACACTCTCTTCCCCCTCAGCTTTTGTATGCTTTAAAAAATAATACTTGTCTCATAATTCCTTTTTAGTATTCTTTGTACCTTTAACAAAAATCATCCTTTTAAGTTTCTGTATTCTTGTGGCCTCTGTCCCTGGCACTAAGCTCCTTTTAATCTATGTCCTCTTCCTGTGTGGCCTCATTTGAAATCCTCATGCTCTGAACAGCTTGCTACTTGCTGCTGAGTCTCATATTTCTGTCTGCAGTCTAGAACAGCAGACTTTACCCAGCTAGTTTCTGAATATCTACATATGATCATCCCTCTGCTATCTCAGATTTCTCATATATCAAACTGAAATTACTGTCCCATTCTATACTTGCTCATCCCTTTGTATTCCCTGTCTTGGTGAATGATGTAGAGATTCACCAGCTGCCCAAGTGAGAACACTGATAGTAATCCTGACACCCATCTCAACCAAATCTAGAGGGTCACCAAGCCACTTTGATTCTAATTCTTAATCTCTTTCCTTCCACTGCTGCTGCCTTCCTGCTGCTAACCTTATCATGTAGAGCATTATTCAGTTCAGTTCAGTCACTCAGTCATGTCTGACTATTTGTGACACCATCAACCACAGCACTCCAGGCCTCCCTGTCCATCACCAGCTAGCGGAGTCTGCCCAAACCCATGACCATCGAGTCGGTGATGCCATCCAGCCATCTCATCCTCTGTCATCCCCTTCTCCTCCTGCCCCCAGTCCTTCCTAGCATTAGGGTCTTTTCCAATGTGTCAACTCTTCGCATGAGGTGGCCAAAGTATTGGAGTTTCAGCACCAACATCAGTCCCTCCAATGAACACCCAGGACTGATCTCCTTTAGGATGGATTGGTTGGATCTCCTTGCCATCCAAGGGACTTTCAAGAGTCTTCTCCAACACCACAGTTCAAAAGCATCAATTCTTTAGCGCTCAGCTTTCTTCACCGTCCAAATCTCACATCCATACATGACTACTGGTAAAACCATAGCTTTGACTAGACAACCTTTGTTGGCAAAGTAATGTTTCTGTTTTTAAATATGCTATCTAGGTTGGTCATAACCTTCCTTCCAAGGAGTAAGCGTCTTTTAATTTCATGGCTGCAATCACCATCAGCAGTGATTTTGGAGCCCCAAAAAATAAAGTCTGACACTGTTTCCCCACCTATTTCCCATGAAGTGATGGGACCAGATGCCATGATCTTAATTTTCTGAACGTTGACCTTTAAGCCAACTTTTTCACTCTCCTCTTTCACTTTCATCAAGAGGCTCTTTAGTTCTTCTTCACTTTCTGCCATAAGGGTGGTGTCATCTGCATATCTGAGCTTATTGATATTTCTCCCGGCAATCTTGATGCCAGCTTGTGTTTCTTTTAGCCCAGCGTTTCTCATGATGTACTCTGCATATAAGTTAAATAAGCAGGGTGATAATATACAGCCTTGATGTACTCCTTTTCCTATTTGGAACCAGTCTGTTGTTCCATGTCCAGTTCTAACTGTTGCTTCCTGACCTGCATACAGGTTTCTCAAGAGACAGGTCAGATGGTCTGGTATTCCCATCTCTTTCAGAATTTTCCACAGTTTATTGTGATCCACAGAGTCAAAGGCTTTGGCATAGTCAATAAAGCAGAAATAGATGTTTTTCTGGAACTCTCTTGCTTTTTCGATGATCCAGCGGATGTTGGCAATTTGATCTCTGGTTCCTCTGCCTTTTCTAAAACCAGCTTGAACATCTGGAAGTTCACAGTTCATGTATTGCTGAAGCCTGGCTTGGAGAATTTTGAGGATTACCTTACTAGCATGTGAGATGAGTGCAATTGTGTGGTAGTTCGAGTATTCTTTGGCATTGCCTTTCTTTGAGATTGGAATGAAAACTGATCTTTTCTAGTCCTGTGGCCACTGCTGAGTTTTCCAGATTTGCTGGCATATTGAGTGCAGCAATTTCACAGCATCATCCTTCAGGATTTGAAATAGTTGAACTGGAATTCCATCACCTCAACTAGCTTTGTTCATAGTGATGCTTTCTAGAGCATTATTAGTGATACTCATGATAACAGTGATATCTAGTGAACAATAACTGTGTTTGGAAAACTTTACCTGTATTATTGCACCAAATTTCATGATAATTTATGATGTAGGTACTATTATTATTTCTGTTTTCCAAAAGAAAAAAGTGGAGCTTCAAAGTAGTTATATACTTGGTCCAAGATCACACAAGTAATTTTGCCAAGTAAGTAGCAAATTCAGGATTGGATCAGTAAATGCATCAGTGTCCAAGCTCGTTACCAACTTGGTAGTTGGGATCTCTCTGCTCTGTCAGGGCTGAGTCTTTCCTACCCTCTACCTTACTTCACAGAGAAGTTTCTAAAATCTGATGAAATTTGATGAAAAGAAATCACAACTTGATTAGAACCTCCAAAGAGTCCCATTGCTTCCAAGATAAGGTTCAAACATACTCTTTCATGATGTGATCTCCTGTTCATATCTGTAACATTACCTGCGTTATTCATTGTCACATACATTCTTCTGCAGCAAGGCTGGGTCCTAAGGGATCCCTAAATGTATAACACCACTTCACATTTCCTCTCCGCTTTCTATTTTCTCTACCTGGAAAGTCTTCCCTTGTTAACTAGCTAATGTCTGTTCATTCTTCCGTTTCTCTTTCTGGGGCTTCCTAGTTAGTGCTAATGATAAAGAACCCGCCTGCCAATGCAGGAGATTAAGAGATCCAGGCTCAATCACTGGGTCAGGAAGATCCCTTGAGGGAGGGAATGGTTACTCACTCCAGTATTCTTCTTGCCAGGAGAATCCCATGGACAGAGGAGCCTGGCAGACTGTGGCCCATGGGGTTTCATAGAGTCAGACAGAACTGAAGCAACTTAGCGAGCATGCACCTGTCTGCTTCTAATACATTCCTAGCATTTACCATCTGGCATGTAATAATTGATAGGCAAGATATTTAAGGATAATAATCATGTTTATTTTACATTTACACCCCAGGGCTAGGGTGCTACCACAAGGCACTAAAATATTTTTTGAATGAATAAGTGTTGAGGTTATTTCAGAATTCACCTAGTTTAACTTATCTCCACATATTTTGATCAAATTTTGTGACATGTTTTAAAGAATTAAATTAGGTTTAAAGTTAAAAATTCTCTAAAATTTTAATTAGTAAACTTGTTCTTCTGCTTTGCTCCTCACTTCATCTTTAACAATCTCTTTCAAAAAGAAAATGTAAATATAAGTGCAAATCTAAAACAGTGCTAAAGCACTGATGAACTCTAATAAGTTAGGGGGAAATAGAGAAGAGTCAAGGCAAAGTAATAGCAAATAAATATCACATGATAAATTTATTCAAATTGGGGTATAGTTGAACTTTTATTCAAAAAAAGTTATGATGTTTTTAGGAGAAAATAATATTTTATTTCAGGAGAAGACTAGACTGCCTGGCAATAAATCTAAGTTTCTTTCCAGATTTTAGATTAGTTCTCTGAAAACCTTGTGATTTCTTGCAAGCAGAGAAATATAAGTGTGTGTTAAGCAAAACAATAAATAAAATCACAGAAACAAATAAAATATGTGTTCTGTATGCCTAGTACACAAAATAGAATAAATTTATAAAAGTTTTACTTTGTCATCATAAAATGGAATAGCAAGAAAATGATTGTTGACATTCACACTATTGAAAGATGCACAAATTTTCATCTTGGGGCCTGGAATTACCTTCAGGTTATGAATTGTTGGCTGATATAATGTTTAAAATTCAGTTTGTAAAGAAAGCATTCTGACTGTGCATGTAGCCTCCAATTTGACAACAGATTACATCACTTCTTGTGATGTTACACCTAGACTTTTCTACCCAGTTTTAATAGTTGATATTGTAAATCAACTATACTTCAATATCAATAATACTTGTTTTTGGTGTACAACATAGTGATTTAATATTTTTATAGATTAAAATTCATTTAAAATTAGTAGAAAAATATTGGCTACATTCCCTGTGCTCTACAATATATCCTTGCAGATTATTTATTTCGTACATAGTAGTTTGTGTTTCTTAATCCCCTTCCCCTATCTTGCTCCTCATCCCTTCCCTCTTCCCACTTGTAACCACTAGTTTGTTCTCTGTATCTGTGAGTTCTGTTTCTTTTTTATTTGTTGTTTTATTTTTTAGATTTCACATATAAGAGATAATGTTTAGTATTTGTCTTTCTCTGACATTTCGCTAAGCAAAATAACCTCTATCTAGGTCCATCCATGCTGTTGCAAATGGCAAAATCTCTTTCTTTTATATGGCTGAGTAATTTGTCATTGTGTGTGTGTATATATACACACATTGTGCATTTTTATTTTCCATTCATTTTTTGATAAATGACATTTATGTTGCATCGATATACTAGCTATTGGAAATAGTGCTGCTATGAGCATTGAGGGCTTCCCTGGCAGTTCAGCTGGTAAAGAATCTGCCTGCAATGCGGAAGACCTGGGCTCTATCCTGGGTTGGGAAGATCCCCTAGAGAAGGGGAAGGCTACCCACTCCAGTATTCTGGCCTGGAGAATTCCATGGACTATTCCATGGGGTCACAAAGAGCGACTGAGTGACTTTCACTTTCACACTTTCATTCCATGAACATTGAGGTGAATATATTTTTTTGATAGTCCTTTTTGATTGCTGTATTGTAAACTATAAATTATTTTAAAATTGGCAGTTGTTTCAAGTTCTAACATAATTCCTGGAACCAGGTGCTTAATAACTGTTGAACTAAATTTCTTATAAATGAAAATCCATTTTCACTGATATAAATTATCTGACTAAAATTGTATTTAAATAGCAACCTAACCTTTATTATATGACTTATTGTATTAGTTTGTTAGAGCTGCCGTAAAAAATACCACAGATTGGATGACAAATTAATTTCTCACAATTCTGAATTGGAAATCAAAAATTAAGTTGTTGGTAGGTTTAGTTTCTCCTTTAGTCTTTCTCTCTCTTTGACTTACACATGACTGCCTTCTTGCTGTGTCCTTACATTGCCTTTTCTCTATGTATACTTCCTTTTAAGGATAGCAATCTTGTTGGATTAAGGTGACACACTTATGACCTCATGTAACCTTTTGATAACCTCTTTAAAGGCTCGAACACTAATACAGTCGCAGTGGAGTTTAGGTTTTCCACATATGAATTTTGAGGAGCCACAATTCAATCTATAATAGTTACTGAAGTTTAATGCATGTCCAAGTGGTAATAATGAGTCAAAAGAAATTGTGAACTCTTTCAAATGTGTTGAAAGAGTGAGTTTACTGTGTAAACATCCAAATATGCCCCAATTTTTTTCCTCCAGAATTTTCTAGCAGCATTCTGAAACTAAATAAAATTTTCCCTCCAAAATAATAGATTTCTAAGGGAAAGACATGGTGTAATTCATCATCTTTAACATGAGGAAAGTCATAATGAAAGCATCTTCTAATTCAGTCATGGCACTTGCCAAACTCTTCAAACCCTCTCAAAACTCTTTCCTACTGTCTCTGCTGGAATGTTTATCTTCCCGTTCCTGCATAGCCAGCTCCACTTTGATTTGAATGCTTAAATTTAGCCTAATCTGCTTTCTCTGTTCATAACTGGTTCATAACTCTATAAATGTGTGCACCACACTACTTAGTAATTTTTCTGCTTGCTTATCTCTTCACCTTGAGGCTAGGGTTGAATTCCAATTCACTGTTTTCTGCTGGCCTGGTATAGTATACCTCATTCATGAACTTGCTCAGTGACTGTTGTCAAACAAATGGATTACCTGTTATGAGTTGGAAATAGCTTTCTTGAACATCAGGTAGCTTGTCTTTTCAGGGAAGTCACAATTTTATAGTATGTGGTGCAGAAAGGAAACTCTCATGGGTCAGCGGCAAGGACTTTATTACTCACACCAGAGCAACCAGCATAAATTGCATGTTTGTGTCAGTTCTCTTTGACTCCTAAGTCCTACTGGGGCAAAGCAGAGAGACTCCAATGGGTACTGCACAGGCCGTGGGCTTGCATTTCAGCTGAGGAACCACAGCATAGACCACTTTAGCTTTTTACAATGGACTGCAAGTCAGCCTGCCTGAACTCCCCAGGAGAAAACATTATCTGTAGTATACTGTTCAGTAAATAAATCTGTTCTTTGCCCTGGAGGGAGACAGTTTATAAATATCCTTGAAAAGATAGTGATAAATGCCCACAACTGTGAGAAACCCATGGAGAACTGTCTGTCAGCAAAGCACAGCCAAGCAAAGATATGAGTTGAAAGCTTTCCAGATAAGAGCTACATAGAGAGACACAGCCTACCATTTTTGAGGAAGGAAATGAAGGTCAGTATGGATAGAATGGAGAGAAATAGGAGCCATGTGTAGAAGAGAAGATCTAAAAGGTACCTGAGGGCCAGGTTTTGAAGGACTCTGTAGCCATGGTTTTGTATTAAAAACTGATCCATGAATCTCTAGCTGGAAAAATTTAAAAGCTAATTATGTGTAAGAAAAGGTTGTTTCCAAAAAATAAATGCACACATATGTGTGTGGTGGGTTTGAAATTATTTATAGTTCATCACGTTTTATTAAATTGTTTTTGTACTGTGATTAAATTTTTTCAAACAAACTTATTTCGATACAGGATTTAATATATATGTATATAGAACTCTCTGTGTATTGTTTGAATGAATGCTTGAGTGCTTGCTAAATCGTTTCAGTCGTATCTTACTCTTTGCAACCTTTTGGACTGTAGCTCTCCAGGCTCCTTGGTCCATGGGATTCTCCAGGCAAGAATACTGGAGTGGGTTGCCATGCCTTCCTCCAGGGGCTCTTCCCTACTCAGGGATCAAACCTGAATCTCTTATGTCTCCTGAATTAGCAGGCAGGTTCTTTACCACTAACACCACCTGGGAAGCCCCTCTGTGTGTGTGTGCGTATACATTTTACAAGTGAGAAAATTGAAGATATTAGCTATATTTAAACATATAAAATTATGATGTTCCCTTATATAATTATCTTACCCATGAGAAAAGCAGTATTTCTTGATTTTGAAGCTCATGGTTTTTTACCCCAGAGATATTTTTTACATGAAAATAAATACTTCAAAGATACTGGCCATGGCTAATTCTTTTTTTTTTAATACCCCAAACTGTTTTCCAAATAAAGTTGAGTTACTGATACTTCCACATTCTTGAAAAGACTATCTACCATCAAGGTTTGGAGTACCTTCCAAACTCTTTGTAGCTTTGAAAACCTAACATAACTTTATGGATGCCTGGTCTCTTGGAGTTGTAAAGAAAAAGGAAGATGATTTGCTTGCTGCCTTTTTTCAAATAAATGAATATTTTCTAAAGCATTCATTCACTTATTCACTCAACAAAGAGTCATAGAGGGCCTGTCTGTGTCAAGCATCCTTTGTGCATTAGATGCCAGGGATGATGCTAAGATTTTAAAAACACACAGATTTCTGTCTTTATATGAGCAGATTTTATGCAACTCATCACAGAGAGGCTTTAGTTTTATTGAAAGTTTATAAAAGACTTCAAAATAAAACTAGCAGTTATTTTGTCTCCTCAGAGGCAGCTCTTTACACTGATGAAAAGCATCAGTTAATATTAAGTTTGATCTACATTTTAAGCTATTAGGCTTTCTTTTAAAATTTCACTCATTGGGCAGAGTTTAGCTCTCTGGAGCATCATAAAATATATATTATCCACCTCCATCCCAACAGTGCCTATCTCCATGGCAGACCTTCTAATTAAATCTGATCATCCCTTTATATTTGACTTTTTATCCCTTAATGATAACTTTTTGTACAGAGTTTTTCTTAAACTATGCTTCTTCCTTTTTTCCAACAACACTAGAATTTTCGCTCACAATAAAAATTTATTGCTATAGTTTGTTTTACTTTTATGTATTTTGGTCCATCCTTCTAATAAATACTTTCTTATGTTTCTTCCCCAGAGCCACAGTTTATAAATACTTAGAATGCTACAGTCAGTGCTTAGTGCTACACTTTACAAGGGTTGTAAACAAAATTAAATGATCATAAGGTAACAACCAGGATACAGAGTAATGGGGAAATCACTTCTCTTGAGACATAGGTAAAGAAACTAGAGATATTCAGCCAGGAATAGAAAAGACCAAGACAGAATCGAAAAGGCCTGTTTAAATATTGGGTGTACTGTTATTAGAAAAAAAAAACCAAACTGATTAGATATGTTCAGGACCCTCCCAGCACCCCAAAGGAGAGGCGAATTGAAAATACTGATGAACATTTGTAAGATTTTCCAATATGCTTAGAAACATGAATAGGAATTTAGCGTTGATCAAATTAGAGAGATTAGAGAAACAATGTAGTCAGCTTTTAGTATTTATTTAGTACTTGTCTTTGAGTTGTATCTGAGCTCGAGGAGGAGTCATATAAGATATGAAAGTGATCTTAGCTTGGCTTGAATGATACAGTTTGATTTGTGGAAACAGGAGTCTCAACTGGATTACCTAGGAAGAAGCTCAGGCCAAGGTTAAACAGTTACTATGTAGCTGAGTCAGTTTTGAACCTGTGTCTGACTCTAAAACCTAGACTTTTAAAAATTACACTATGAAAAGGGGAATAACAATGTATTGTCAAGTAAAAACAAATCAGTTTTCAAAAACTAAAATCTAACTTTTGTAAATGAATTGCATGTCTATGCCTGAAAAGATTGGGTAGATAAACCCCAAAATGTTAGCAGTCACTGGGCAGTTTGATTTGGTGCCTTATAAAACATTTTGTCTTTATGCTTGTACATTTTCATAAAAAAAACAAGTATTTTCTTTATATCTTTTATGCGCTGAATGAAAATACCTGGCAACATAGAATTAGGTACTAAGAGAAAATATCCTTCAAGAATGAGAGCAAAATAGAATTAGAAACATAGAAACAGAGTTTGTTACCAATTGATCTTCAAAAATAAAAATTCTAAAGCTTATATATATATATATATATAAAGAAAAGTTAGCAACGCTTGATAGAAATTATGAATTTCCAAAAGTATATGAACAGCAAATAAAATGGTAAATATGTGGATAAGTCTAAAGAAACATTACTCCATAAAACAATGTAACAATATCTGTAAGGTTAAAAGGGAGAAAGTGTTAAAGCTATTATTCTGAAGAAAAACTTAAAATGTCTAATACAAGTTTTATACAAAAGTGGAAATATTAATAGATGGATTGTAAAAATATTATCCATGGATAGGAAGACAGACTATTGTAAAGATTTCCATTTCATTCCACCAGAGTCAGAGAATCATTAAAATCCACTCAAGATATTAATTTTTTTTGAGGGGGGAGTAGTATTTGGTAAGCTGATTCTAAAGTTTAAAAGTGCAAAAAAGAAACACTCTTGAAAGAACAGTGTGGTAGGATTTGCTGTAGCAGATGTCCAGATTCATTATAAAGCTACAATTGGGACTTGCTTGGTGACACAGTGGATAAGAATCCCCTGCCAATTCAGGGGACACAGGTTTGATCCCTGGTCCGGGAAGATTACACATTCCAGACAGCAACTAAGTGTGTGAGCCACAACTACGAAGCTGTGCTCTAGAGCCCGAGTGCTGCAGCTACTGAAGCCCACGCGCCCTAGAGCCTGTGCTCTGCAAGAGAGAAGCCACCACAGTGAGAAGCCTGTGCACCACAGTGAAGAATAGTCCCCGCTCGCCACAACTAGAGAAAGCCCGTTGCAGTAATGAAGACCCAGAACCACCAAAAATAAATCAATAAATTTTATTTTTTAAAAAAGCTTAAGTTGTAATTAAAATGGTATGATATTGGCAGAAGAACAGACAAATATACCCACGGGACAGAATAGAAAGCCTGAAAACAAATAGATATAAACAGAGACTTATTTGGTTACATCTGTCTATAACAGATGAAGGCAGATAAATTTTTACAATATATGGTTCTGGCAAAATTTGTTATCTATCTGGGTAAAAATTGGATCCATAGCTCACATTGTATAGAAATTAACCCTTTGCAGGGGTATTATTAATCTAAATATGAAGAAAAACTATAAACATTTTAGAAGGTAATAGAGGAAATATTGTCATGACCTTTGGGATAGGGAAGGATTTAATTCAGACACAGAATGAAAACATGATAAATTCAACTGCATTAATATTCAAAATTTCTGTTTTAAAGCAGGTATCATAAACAGAATGAAAAAGGCATGGTAAGCCAGAGAACTTTGCCATACATATTTAACCAAGAAGTCATATCCACTATATATAAAGACTTGCTAAACTTCAATAAGAAAAAAGACAGTTTACCTAAATTAAAAAATACATGAAAGAGATGCTACACAGAGACAGAAAATCAGTCAATATGTGTGTGTGTATGTATATATATATGAAAGACACTCAACTTTAGTCAGAATCAGATGTAAAGAGTTTAACCTTTCCTTCAAGGAGGCCTGGTCTTTGCCTTCAGCTAGTGGCTCACATAGTAGAGTCTGCCCACAATGCAGGAGACCCTGGTTTGATTCCTGGGTGGAGAAGATCCCCTGGAGAAGGAAATGGCAACCCACTCCAATATTCTTGCCTGGAAAATCTCATGGGCAGAGGAGCCTGGTAGGCTACAGTACATGGGGTTGCACAGAGTCGGACAAGACTGAGTGACTAATACTTTCACTTTGTTAATCTTTAAGCTCTAGGAATGTCATGCCTTACAGAGATGTGTCTTTGTTTGTCTGGGGTCCTTGTATTGGATAGTCTAATGTGGTTTGGGGAGAGAGATGGCTAAGCCAGATTCTAACAGTGTGATTTAGAGTAAAGTGAAAGAAAAGTGAAGTTGCTCAGTCGTGTCAGACTCTTTGCAACCCATGGACTGTAGCCTACGAGGTTCCTCCACCCATGGGATTTTCCAGGCAAGAATACTGGAGTGGGTTGCCATTTGCTTCTCCAGAGGATTTTCCTGACCCAGGGATTGAACTGGATCTCCCACATTGTAAGCAGACGCTTTACAGTCTGAACCACCAGGGAAACTCACAGATTAAGGGAAGATCTGTGATTAAGCCACAGAGAAGATCATGGATTAAGATAGATGATCACAATATGATCTGGAGTGTGTGTGGGGGTGCTCTTTGGGTCATGAAGCCCAATCTCTGAAGGGATAGAGCTTAAGATCACCTGGTGGGAAGTCTATCGTTCCTATGTGATGGAACTCGAGTGAAACTTCTAGACACCAAGGCTTGGGTGAACTTCCTTGGTTGATAACATTCCATGCCTACTGCCACACATCTTTTGTGCTTTTCAGGTTTGTTTTTTTTTGCCACTAAACTGTATTATTTTATAATAAAAAGAATAATTGAAGTGAGTTTTAAGAAACAAAAAGTAAGGTTTTATAAGGTAAATATGGTCAAAGGGTTCAAAAGAACCCCTTTTAATAAGGATAAAAAAGGTTCTACTGTATAGCACAGGGAACTATATTCAATATCCTATAATAAACTATAATGGAAAAGAAAATGAAAAAATGTATATATATGTATAACTGAGTCACTTTGCTATACAGCAGAAATTAATACAACATTGTAAATCAACTATACTTCAATAAAATGAAGATTAAAAAAAAAAAACAGTAAGGTCAGGTCTCCAGTTTTGGAGAAATAGTTTTGAGAGTGCTCTCAAAGTTGATCTACTAGTTAGGGACAGATGAGTAATTGGCATAGATCTTGAAATTCCAGTTTTTAATTTTGTCTTTGGCGATCTTTTCTTCCTTTGTAACCTATTAGAATGCTTCCTTCCTGGTGTATGGGAACATGGACAACTAAAGGGCCATCAGAAGGTAGCTTTGAGATACATTCTGCAGGCTGTGACAAAGCCTGATTGATGATCATGGTTTTCTCTAAATAGAGACCTCCAGATAAGGTTGTCACTGCTCTGGAGAATCCTGGATAAGCCCTGGCAAAATACTTCCTGGATCTGCTTTCTAAGACTTTATGTAGCCTCCTTTTAGTCACAAATGACGTTGTTTCCTTGTTTTTCTACTTCTTTTCCTTCCACTGATTAAATTAGGACCATCTTTCAAGACCTATTAGGCATAATTAGATTTGTAGGCTTTGGTTTTCCAATTTTGTCCTAGGCAACATCCCTTCTTGTTAGGAGACTCCTAGAGATGGTTAACCTCATCCATTATGTACTGATTTCCAGAGGTTAACTCTCAAAGGGCCAGGTCTTGTTCTTTCCTCTTTTTTATGCGCTCTATCTCTTTCTTTACTCAGTATGTGTGATATGTGATACTTTAAAATTCTTATTTCACAAGGCAGGATAAAATACTTCCTTGTTAAAATACCTTCTCCCTAAGGGGGGGGTTATTATTGAATGAGATAAATGAAACTGTTATCATTTCTGTCCCATGTCCTTATAAAGAATATTTTTCGTGTTAGAAAAAAATGTATTACTTGGTTTTCTTGCAGCATTTTTTTTGCCACCAAAATATTTTCTAGGCTACACTAATATGAAGGGTTTTCAGCAATTTACAGAAATGGTGCTTATGAGCGTGTATTTTCCCTTTTACTACTGAAAGGAAACCATGGGAACATCGCATCCAATTTTGTTTGACAGAATTCTGGTTAGCAAGCCACATGTGGTGTGTTTTTGTTTTGTTCTATAGTTGTTTCCACTGTGTCGTGTGATTCATCACAAGGATTTTGAGAATGGAAAATGTCACAAACCAAATATACTAAATTATGAGTAGTTTACTCCATTGCAAAGGGAAGTTAGTGAACAGTCAGGCAGAACAAAAGCAACAAGAATCCCTGGATATAAAGCTGTTTCACCTGATGAAGTTCAGGTTTCTGCATGTGATATGAAGTTGTCAGAGCACCAATAGCCATCTTACTTAATTTTTAAGTTTCTGAAAAATGATAAATGATTATTCTTGCATTCACTTTACATAACCTATCAGTTAAGGGTAATCACATGTTTAAAGCAACCAAGAGAAACAGTTGCATGCACAGCTATTAGTATTTTCAGAGCAATTTTAGAATGAACTTGTTACTAGCAGCCAGATTCATTTCTAATGAGTCCTGTGTTCCTGTGGCCACATATAAAATGTGATGCCAGGTTTGCTCTCTTGTAGTTTTGAGCCAGAAGTGTTATGATTACGTTTGCAAAAAACGTAATCTGAATGTCTCTGGATGTCTGGATGTCTCTTACCTAGCTCATTTTGATCAAAACTTGCAAATAAAAGGAGAGGAATAATAACCAGAGACTATTGAACTCCAAACTCCTGCCTATTCACTAATTGTGACATTTTATAATTCTTTCCTAGTTTCATCACCCTTCCATTACCAAGACAACTCTGGGGTTTTTCCAGAGTAGGGTCAGCTTAACTCTAAGTTCTCTACTTCAAATTCAGAAGGGTTTGTACTCAACAATCTCTTTCTGTACTCTTCAGAGCTTTTTGATTTCTTGTTACTTGAAGCTACAGCTATTTATCTTGGTACCAAAGATGTCTTCATTTCCATAATTAGTGGATTACTTCAAAACCTAATTAATGGGGACCTCTGTGGTAATCCAGTGGCTAAGACTCCGTGCTCCCAATTCAGGAGGCTGGGATTTGTTCCCTGGTCAGGGAATTAGATCCTACATGCCACAACTAAGAGTTCACACGCTGCAACTAAAAATCCCACATCCCACAAAGAAGACTGAAGATCTCAAGTAACAACTAAGACCTGGGTCAACCAAATAAGTAAATATTAAAAAAAGAACTAGCATATGGATTAAAAAGAAGACAAAAACCCTAATTACTAAAACCCTACACATGATTATGAAAGGATGAAATGTTTTAAGCCAAGAGGAGCACAGGTCATCCTATCTATTAAAAAAATAAGGAAATTCAGGATGATATATGGGCAAAATATCTTCATTTCCTTTCCAAATCCTCCCCCTGCCCCACCTTGCTGTTTTCTCAGGAGACTGACTGTTACTCAGATTTCCGTGCCTTCTGGCTTCTACCTGGGTTCAGTCCTGGTGAATCAGAGCAGGAAATAGGGAAAGAGGAAGGGTGAGACGTGGGCATTCATTCTCCCAACTCCCTGCCTAGAGCTGGTCACATCCCTTAAGATTCCTGATCCTTACCAGATCATCTGATCTGCATGAATTTCTCTTCATTCAGGTTTCAGTAACATCTTCCCTCATCTCTTGAGACAGAGCTCTGCTACTGTTTGTCCTGGGTCCCTGCTGTCTCCAGCTGTTTCCTACATCCCATTACAGTTTGATAACGAGCCTTTTTTTCGGTAAACTCTTTTTGAGTTAACTCATTTTAAGTGTGAAATCTTTTTACTGTTGAGAACCCAGTTGAAACACCCCAAATGGTAATAACACCTAAATCTGAAGAACAAAGTAGAAGACAAACTCTTGTTTTCTTAATCTGAAACATTTCTTTCAGTTTCAAGGAGACTTACCCTCAACAGGATGAGGAAGAAAAGTGAAATCTAGAAAAGTGAAGGGTAAAGGAAAGTCTGTAAATGTGCATGGAGTTGCTCTAGAATCTTCCCTCCCAGAGGTCTGTGTTCTGTTCACAGCTGGACCCAGAGTCTCCCAGCTCCCTGCACAGGTGGTACCCCAGGACTTTCCCTTCACTCTTTTCCTGGAATGGACCCACAGCTTCCCATATTTCATGTCTTCAGGGTTTCACTGGTTTTGTTTTGTTGTGTTTTGGTTGTGACATGGTGAGAAGACTGGTTTTCTGAGACTCTGGAAAGTAGTAGACAGCAATATTTTTCAGGAACAACTGGATACTGACTCTGCTTGCCTATTAAAAAAATACCTTTCTAGTATTAAGTTTGCTTCAAAATCTAGAAAAGCTAGGTTTTTCTAAAGACTTCCTTGAACAGAAGTACATGGGTGGTGAGGTTAAGATGTGAAAGGGAACTGAAACCATAGTATAAAAGAACAGTGTCTTAGCAGGAATTTTGAGTTTTATCAGCAGCTGTGTACCCTACAGGGACACAGAGTCCAGGAAGAAGTTACACAAAGATGTGATGTATCTTTTTTGTGTGTGGACATTTCTGTTAAATTCTGTTTCCTTTGCCACAGAAATGAAAAACTTAGAGGTAGACCGAGTCTGTGGATTATTTCTGTGGCTCCCTGACCCAACTTTCAGTGCTGCTAGAATATCCACAACTTATAAGGAACTTTTAAGAAAAGGTATATGAAAAATTAACTTATTGAGCCTTTGCACATATGAAAATGCTTTCACTCTTGTTGGATGCACAGACTGAACACAGCATTTTAAGTTTCCTCCGTGTTTTGAAGCTTATGTCTCCATTATTTTAACATGCAGTATTTTTGGTGAGATGCTGGTTTCCAGTTTGATTCTCCTTTTGACTCTTCTGTAGCCATTATGAAAATATTTTCTTTATTTTTAGTATGGTCTAAAATTGTATGGACAAATATCAAGGTTTTTCTTTAAAATTTTATTTATGTTTTTATTGGAGTACAATTGCTTTACAATGTTGCGTTAGTTTCTCCTGTTCAACAAAGTGAATCAGATGTAAATATACATGCATCTTCTCTCTCTCGGGCATCTCTTCCACCACCTCCCCCATCCCATTCCTCTAGGTCATCATACCACACCAAGCTGAGCTCCCTGTGCTGGACAACAGATTGCCTAAAGGCTTGTCTTTCTTTAGTGCTTGAAAATAATCTTCTTTTATTTCTTTATTTTATTCCATCCACTCTTGCTTTGGAATTCCTGAATGTTGGACTCCCTGGATTAACCCTCCATATAATTTTCCTCATATTTTCTATCTATTTGTCTTTTTGATCTATGTTCTGAGAGATCACCTTTTTTTCCTAAGTGCCTTCCGACATTTAAAATTTTAGCTATGATCCTTTTACTCTTCAGATATTTTCTTGTCATATGACTGAATCCTCTTCTTAGAACTCCATTCTTGATTTACAGAAATAATGTTTCCTCAGTCTTCTCTGAGAATATTATTATACTACATTCTCTTTCTCTCTTCTTTCCTCCTCCCCTTGGAATTATTTTTTCATTTTGCACCCTATTTGTCTTGCATGCTCTTGGTTCTCCTCTCCATTCGTATTTTAAAAAGAAAGAAGGTAGGGTTTTACTGTATGTGTACACATGCATGTGTATGTGTACACATATATACACTCTGCATATAGGTATTGCATTAGTTTTATTCCCTGAGTTGGAATTTTGACCATGGGCTCTATGTTTATGAGTGCTCTCCAGCCTTCCCTTCTGCAGCTGTTATCGGGATCCTGTAAGAACACCTGATCTGTTAGTCGGCTTTACCTCTGAACTCAGATACTGTTAATAATAATGGAAGCTAATAGACTGACTAAATTAGTTGATTCCTTTTCATAATGTTGACTCATATTTAAATTTGTCCTTTTTTTTTTTTTTAATTGGTAGGGTTTTTTGGCTTCTAACACTTCTTGAAACACACACACACAGAAACTTTTTGACACATTTTTATGCATAAGGAAAAAGCTTATAAAAGTCTGACCGAAAGCCTATATATTTCAAAAGAACTAACAAATTGCAAAGTGCCTGCAAAAGCAGCTTCCCCTCCACCCTCAATTCCCTTAGTGCTGCTGTGATGGGGATTCTGTTTCTCTGTAATCCATCCATGTCCTTATGCTTGAATTCCTTAGACTTATCTAGAATTCAGGAGATGAAGTAAAATCTTCCTTGTGTTTTTTTCCTCTCTTTTGTACTTTTGTTTTTGTATCTTGATTTATTTTGTGGTATGTGTGAGTTTTTTAAAATAAAATTGTAATAAAATATCCCCCAACTTTTTTTAAACAAAAGCCAGATCTCATGAGTGGTAATTTGTTGAGTTCAACATTTTCTTTTATGAAAAATAGTTTATACACATGAGGGACTAAGTATTACAGGGTACCTATAAATAGGTAAAATCATTTTTCTGCTTTTTATTGATATAAAAACAATGACATTCTTTATCAATTTACCAGCTAACTAATGTGTAGACAGTTCTAATAAAAAGATAAATGGGAGTGTTAAATATCTCATCATTGCAGTACAGAAGCATTTTAAAGGAATACCTCCATATACTAAAATGAAATTTAAATCTAAACATCCTTATGGATCATCAGATGTGATCTTTGTATAAAATGAGTGCTCTGTCTGCTGAACCAGAATATTTTAAAGCCCAACCACTTCACTTTCAAGCTTCTTTCTGCCCTGCTAATATTAAAGGTTGCCTTTTCTTCCTAACCATGGAATCTATTATTCCCCAATGGCAGTGAAAATGCCAACTTGTTAGTTCCAGTACAAGTTTATTCAACAGCACCAGTGTTTTCTTCATAATAGCAAATCTGCTTTTTTATGTCATCCCACAGGGTAGTCATCATAGGGAATTTGAGATACCAGTAAAAATATAGTAGTCCATCTAAAATCATAGTAAAGATAGACATCTGAATGGGACTTGACTACAGAACTAGGTAACTTTCTAGAGATATTTGCTTTTGAACTTTTAGTGTGAGAAGATTTAAGCCCTGGGATGCCATAGGTTGTTGTATATTTCAAGAAAAATGTAACACTTCCATTATGTAGCAAATGGTTATGACAAAGCGTAAATGTTAGTAAAAAAGTTGGAGTGGGTACTGGAGTGGATAGCCTTTCCCTTCTTCAGGGGATCTTCCCAACTGAGGGATCGAACCCAGGTCTCCTGCATTGCAGGCCGATTCTTTACCAGCTAAACCACAAGGGAAGCCCAAGAATACTGGAGTGGGTGGCCTATCCCTTCCTTCTCCAGCAGATCTTCCTGACCCAGGAATTGAACTGGGGTCTCTTGCATTGCAGGTGGATTCTTTACCAACTGAGCTATTAGGGAAGCCTGTAAAATAGTTGCTTGTCTTCACCAGCACTTCTAGAAAATGATGATGATATGTGTACCCCATGAACTGTATTCCTCCAAGCTTCTCTGTCCATGGGATTTTCCAGGCAAGAATGGTGGAGTGGGTTGCTATTCTCTTCTCTAGAGTATTTTCCTGATCTAGGGATCAAACCCATGGCCTCTGCTTCACCTGTCTCCCGCATTGCAGGCAGATTCTTTACTGCTGAGCCACCAGGGAATTGGTCAGTCTTCCACTGCCTGGAGAATAGGCTATGGGCAGGAGGTCTATATGGGAGTATTTTAACAACTCCCCCAACCTATGAAACCTGACCACTGGAGGAAGGGTGGACTGGGGGCTTCACAGAACTGTAATCAGGGAAGGGGAGTTTAATTAATTAGATGTGTACTTGGGAAGACTGATTCATTTATATTTGACTATATTCCCAAGAATTCAGATACATCCTACCAATGGAAATAATGATGACCGGAGAAAAAAATGTTTAAATTTTACTCATTTATTTCCATCACATAAATATGAATGTAACACTGTTTACTGGCTTCTCAGATGGCACAGTGGTAAAGAATCTGCCTGCATTTCAGGAAACTTGGGTTTGATCTCTGGATTGAGAAGATCCCCTGGAGAAGGGGATGGCTACTCACTCCAGTATTCTTGCTTGGAGAATTCCATGGACAGAGAAACCTGGTGGGCTACAGTCCAGGAGGTCTCAAAGAGTCAGCCATGATGGAGCAATTAACACTTTCATTTTCAGGCAGCTTTAGCAAAACAAAAGTTATGTGCAGGGTGTGTGTGTGTGTGTGTGTGTAAGGGCAAATTTCAGGGAAAGAATAATTGCACTTAAATGTTTAGGTGTCTTGAAAGTCTGCTGAGAATTTTACTTTGAAGAACAATTGAAGATCTGAGTAAAAAAAGGGCTTAATCTGATCTGCATTTAAAGGAAATAACTCTTGAAACTTTGGGAAGGCAGAAATAAAGTAGAAGATGTGTGTGCATGCTAAATCCCTTGTCATGTCTGACTCTTTGCGACCTTATGGACTGTAGTGTGCCAGGCTCCTCTGTCCTTGGGATTTTCCGGGCAAGAATACTGGAGTGTGTTGCCATTTTCTCCTCCAGGGGATCTTCCCTACCCAGGGATCGAACCTGCATCTCCTGCATTGGTAGGTGGATTCTTTACCACTAGCGCCACCTGGGAAGTCACTAAATACTATTGGAGGATGGAAAAGACAACCTCTTAGTATCTCAGACAAAAGTACTGAATTAATTTCTTGATAAGCAGTAGAAAGCTATATGTGGATGTTCAGTTTCCTCCCAAAAGCAGAAAGTAACCTCATAGCGGATTTTGGGGGATGTTGCTTTCAGATACTGATAAATATCAAAAAAGTAGGAGGGTTTATAGATTGATTACATAATTACTGGTGGCTTCCTCTTATAGGTTTGGGGACTGATATAAAATGCTCTGAAATTGATACAGCACAGAGTTATTGGGAAATAATAATTTCTGTTTTCGTCTGGAATTTGGAGAATAAGAACCTTCTATTCTTAAATAAAAACATCTACCTTAGTTTTCTTATATAAGATTTTGTTTCAAGGTTAATTATTTTTGAGGAATTCAAGTAATGATGGCTGATAACATCTCTCCAGACTTCTCTCGAAAACTAGAGAACAACATAAAGAACAAATAAACTATCCAAACTTTCTATAAATTTCAAATTCTCATAAGTATTTTAAAAAACAACATTTTCGTAAGAATTACTTCTTAATATCACACTTTAAGGTCTTGTGGAGACCTAAGGAGTGCAGAAAACCTAAGTGGAAGAGAGAATAGGAGATAGAGACTAAAATAAACCCTGAAATCAAAAGTCAACTCAAAGTGTAAAATATTGAAAAAGAGTTCAGAAAGGCCAAAGTGATAACTCCTAGAAAAGGATTTTAAAGTACAAGTCAGGAAAGTTATATCAGCATCACAGCTAAATAAGATGGCCCTTGTTCATGTCTCCCCATGCCCCTGAATGACAATTTAACATCTGTCTAACAAAGGTGTCATTTTGTGAGCAGTGGGATCCAGCACCATTGGTAGTACACAATTATGAAGCAAAAGGAGCATTTTACACAAAATATCAAGCTGAATTAAATGTGCTTAAACAAACATTTGAGGGTAAAAAATCAACCAGAATTTAACCTTAAATCAAAAATTTTAAAACTCACAAGAAAAATGAGCAAAAAGAGGAAAAAAATTAAGAGTTTTGTATTCTAAAAAGAAATAGGAGAAAAATCATAACAGATTTGAAGACCAAATTACAGATGCTCAAGTAAAAATATATGCCAATGAAACTTAAGAATGACATTAATAGGAAAAAGATCCCAGCTGTGACCATGTTGGTGCACCCTTATTAAGGGAAAGACCAATGCTCTGTAAGGTATAAGCGCACTGGTTCTTTGCTCATGTGGAAGAAGAGCAGTCGTCATGTGGCATGCTGATTTCCGTGCTCTTAAAAGATGATGGCTCACTAGAATCCTCTAAAATGCCTTTGCTGCTGCTGCTTTTGCCTCTGTTTCTGATAAATGATACTTATTCTCAGGGTATAGGTAAAAAACACACAAGATATTACTATAGTGTTGTCAAGGATAAACCCAGCATAAGCCTGTGATTCTAAGCCCAACAAAGCCATGGGAACACATCTAAACCTGACAATAATTAATTGAGACTCTGGAGAAAGAAACTTGTAAATATTAGGAGTATACAGAGGACACTCTCTCCTTTAAGTATATCCATTAACTACCACAAAAATTCAAACAACAAAACAAGCAATAATAACAAAATCCCGCAAAACCCTGGATACAGGAGGAGGAAACACAACACTCAAATGGCCACAATTGACACAACTGGAAACCAAACTTTTCTAAAATAATGCATACAACAAAATGATGAAAGGGCCCTGGTGGGGGTTTGTACCTCTACAACATAGGCATTTAATTAATTTTAACATATGCTGAAATTCATCAGTTGACAGATGTTGATGATCTTAATCAACTATGGGCCTCAAATTACAGTTATTCCTGGAGATGTGACTAAATTTAAGTGAGATGCCAAGTGATTGATTAATATTGACAAATAATCTGTCCCTAAACAGAAGAATAAAAGCATAAGGAAAAAATATTAAGATAGACACAATATTCTGGGCCAAAATATATGTTTCAATAATTATTAAAAGATTAAAATCATAAAAAGGTATTTTATCTGAACATAGTAGAATTAAATTAGAAGTAAATAATAAGGAAAATCTGGAAATTATAGAAATATTTGGAAATTTAAGAATATGGATGGGTAATGGAAGAAACAACAGAAATATTAAAGTGTTTTAAGCTGAATGAAACAAAAAATCTGTGCAATACAGTTAAAAGGGTGCTTATATAGGAATTTAGTATCACTGAATATTTAGATTAAAAGATAAATCTTAAGACTATAATATAAACTTGATCTTAAGGAATTAGAGAAAGCAAAACAACATAGACCAAAAAGTAATCATAAGACAGGAAACAATAAATTTCAGATTGCATATGAAGTAGAAAACAAAAACAACAGAAAAAATTGAAGAAACAAAAATGTATTTCTTTGAGATTAATGAATATGATTGATTTGTAACAATTTATGAGACAAAGGAAACTAAATAAGACAAAATTACCCATACCATAGGGCTTCCCTGGTGGCTGAGTGGTAAAGAACCTGCCTGCCCATGCAGGAGATGTGGATTCGATCGTTGGATCTGGAAAATCCCCTTGAGGAGGAAATGGCAACCCACTCTAGTCTTCTTGCCTGGAGAATCCAATGGACAGAGGAAACTGGTAGCCTACAGTTTGTGGGGTCTCCCAAAGAGTCAGAAACAACTTAGCTACTAAACAACAGCAAACCATACAATAAGCAATAGATAAGGCATTGCTACAGATTCTACCATTTTTAAAAGGAAAATAAGGGGCATATTTTGATCAATTTTATACAAATAAATTTGACAATTTGTATGAAATGAACAAAGGTTATGAAGGATAGAAACTAACAAATCTCACTCAAGAATAAACAGCTTGAAACGCCCCATATACATGAAAGGAAATCAACATATAGTGAAAAAGTTTTACACAAAAGAATCTGTCCAGGTGCCTGAAATGGCAAATTCTATCAAAAATTTAAGAAAACAGTAACTCTGACACTATACTTACACTCAGTAGAAGTGGAGGGAACATTTTCAACTCATTTTTGAGACTGGCATAAATTCTATAACACAAAAAAATATAGATCATTAACTGTTAATAATATAAACACAAAATACTTAATAAAATTTTGTCAAGTGGATTTTATCCAAAGAATGCAAGGCTGGTTTAATACTAAAAAACAATCAATATAATTAATCTTATTATCAGTTTAGAAAAGAAAAATAACGTATACATTGGACAAACCAACCTATTAGTTCAGTTCAGTCACTCAGTCATGTCCGACTCTGTGACTCCATGGACTGCAGCATGACAGGCTTCCCTCTCCATCACTAACTCCCAGAGTTTAATCAAATTAGTATCCATTGAGTCGGTGATGCCATCCAACCATCTCATCCTCTGCCGTCCCCTTCTCCTCCTGCCTTCAATCTTTCCCACCATCAGGGTCTTTTCAAATGAGTCAGTTCTTCCCATAAGGTGGCTTAAGTATTGGAGTTTCAGCTTCAGCATCAGTCCTTTCAATGAATATTCAGGACTGATTTTCTTTAGGATGGACTGGTTGGATCTCCATGCTGTCCAAGGGACTCTCAAGAGTCTTCTCCAACACCACAGTTCAAAAGCATCAATTCTTCGGTGCTTAGCTTTATTTATAGTCCAACTCTCACATCCATACTTGACTACTGGAAAAACCATAGCCTTGCCTAGATGGACCTTTGTTGGCAAAGTAATGTCTCTGCTTTTTAATATGCTGTCTCAGTTGGTCATAATTTTTCTTTCAAGGAGCAAGCATCTTTTAATTTCATGGCTGCAGTCACCATCTGCAGTGATTTTGGAGCCCAAGAAAACAAAGTCTTTGTTTCCATTGTATCCCCATCTATTTGCCGTGAAGTGATGGGACCAGATGCCATGATCTAAGTTTTCTGAATGTTGAGTTTTAAGCCAAATTTTTCACTCTCCTCTTTCACTTTCATCAAGAGGCTCTTTAGTTCTTCTTCACTTTCTGCCATAAGGGTGGTGTCAACTGCGTATCTGTTCAGTTCAGTCGCTCAGTCGTGTCCAACTCTTTGCGACCCCATGAATCGCAACACTCCAGGCCTCCCTGTCCAACACCAATTCCCGGAGCCCACCCAAACTCATGTCCATTGAGTTGGTGATGCCATCCAACCATCTCATCCTCTGTCGTCCCCTTCTCCTCCTGCCCTCAATCTTTCCCAGCATCAAGGTCTTTTCAAATGAGTCAGCTCTTGGCATCAGGTGGCCAAAGTATTGGAGTTTCAGCTTCAACATCAGACCCTCCAATGAACACCCAGGGCTGATCTCCTTTAGGATGGATTGGTTGGATCTTCTTGCACTCCAAGGGACTCTCAAGAGTCTTCTCCAACACCACAGTGCATATCTGAGGTTACTTATATTTCTCCCAGCAATGTTGATTCCAGCTTATGCTTCTTCCAGCCTGGCATTTCACATGATGTACACTGAATAGAAGTTTAATAAGCAGGGTGACAATATACAAGCTTGACTACTTCTTTCCCGATTTGGAACCAGTCTGTTGTTCCATGTCCAGTTCTAACTGTTGCTTCTAGACCTGCATACAGATTTCTTGGGAGGCAGGTCAGATGGTCTGGTATTTCCATCTCTTTCAGAATTTTCCACAGTTTGTTGTGATCCACACAGTCAAAGGCTTTGGCATAGTCAATAAAGCAGAAATAGTTTTTTTTGTAACTCTGTTGTTTTTTTCTATGATTCAGTGGATGTGGCAGTTTGATCTCTGGTTCCTCTGCCTCTTCTAAATCCAGCTTGAACATCTGAAAGTTCACGGTTCATGTACTGTTGAAGCCTGACTTGGAGAATTTTGAGGATTACTTTGCTAGTGTGTGAGATGAGTGCAATTGTGTGGTAGTTTGAGCATTCTTTGGCATTGCCTTTCTTTGGGATTGAAATGAAAATTGACCTTTTCCAGTCCTGTGGCCACTGCTGAGTTTTCCAGATTTGCTGGCATATTGAGTGCAGCACTTTCACAGCATCATCTTTTAGGACTTGAAATAACTCAGCTGGAATTCCATCACCTCCACTAGCTTTTTTCATAATGATGCTTTCTAAGTCCCATTTGACTTTGCATTCCAGGATGTCTGGCTCTAGGTGAATGCTCACACCATCTTGATTATATGGGTCATGAAGATCTTTTTTGTATAGTTGGTCTGCACAAACCAATCTATATTTGTGAATAAAATTCTAAGTCATTTAGGAATAGAATATAACTTCCCCCGTTTGATGAAGGGCTTTAAGAAAAGCAATGGCTAACACCATATTTAAGGCTTCCCTGGTAGCTCAACTGGTAAAGAATCCACCTACAATGCAGGAGACCCTGGTTCGATTCCTGGGTTGTGAAGATCCCCTGGAGAAGGGATAGGCTATCCACTCCAGTATTTTTGGGCTTCCCTGTGACTCAGATTGTAAAGAATCCACCTGCAATGCAGGAGATCTGGGTTCTATCCCTGGGTTGGGAAGATCCCCTGGAGGAGGACATGGCAACCCCCTCCTGTATCCTTGCCTGAAGAATCCCCATGGACAGAGGAACCTGGAGGGCCCCAGTCCATGGGATCACAGAGTCGGATATGACTGAGGTACTAAGCACAAGCACAGAACAACACCATATTTAATGGGTAAAATCTGGTTGTTTATTTCTAACATGGAGACAATGGCAAAGATATCTTTTCTCCTCACTTCTTTTAATTTTTTATTGGAATTCCTAACTACTGTAATAAAGTGAGGAAAAGAAATATAAGAAATATAAATTGGAAAGAAAGAGGTAAAACTTTTTATTTGTGGAATATCTAATTATGTAGAAAATATAAAGAAATCTATGAAAAACTTACTAGAACTGATATATGAGTGTAGCAAGAGTCCAAGATAGAAAATGTATGAAATTACTCCGATATGTAAATTTATGAAAACTAATGAAAATGTTTATTGCAAAATTATTCACAATAACCAAAATATGGTAACAACCCAAATGTTCATTGACAGAGATAATAGGGTATATACATAAAATGGACTATTATTCAGTATTAGAAAAAAGGAAATCCTATCATTTGCAACAGTGTGGATGGATCTGGAAGATATTATCCTAATTTTAACATGCATGCATGAATGCTCATTCAGTCATGCCCAACTCTTTGCCACTCCGTGGACTGTGGCTCACTAGGATCCTCTATCCATGAAATTTTCCAGGCAAGAATACTGAAATATGTTGTCATTTCCTCCTTTGGGGGATCTTCCTGACCCAGGGATTGAACCCGTGTCTCCTGCACTGGCAGGCGAATTCTTTACCATTGAGCAACCTATTAAGTCATAAACAAACACTCCATAATTCATTTATATGAGATACCTAAAATAGTCAAGTTATAGAAGCAGAAAATAGCATGATGGTTGTCAAGGGATGGGAGGAGGGGGAGAAATGGAGAGTCGTTATATTTATACAAATTGAATAAGCTCTAAATATCTGCTATGCAACATACTGCCTATAGTTAACAATTGAAATAATGCACTTAAAAATTTAAGTGAATAGATCTAATATTAAGTGCTTTTACTACACACATATGAAAAAACAACCCCACCCCCCAAAATCAAAGGGACGCAAGGAAACCTTTGGAGGTGATGGATGTTTATTACCTTGATTGTGGTGATGCTATCACAATTGTATGCATGCATTAAACTTATCAAATTATATGCATTAAATATGTGGTTTTAAAAATATCAATTATAATAATTAATATACCTGTAAAAACACTTAAAAATCTATTGTTTCTATACACTACTATTGAAAAATTGAAAATTGAAATTAAAATAAATACTATTTACAAAAGCATCAAGCAGAGATAAATTTGAAAAAGGTATGCAACACTGAGAACTACAAAGCACTGAGAAGACCTATGTAAGTAGAAGAATGTGTGTTAGTTTCTCAGTCATGTCCAACTCTTTACAACCCCATGAACTGTAGCCCACAAGACTCCTCTGTCCATAGAATTTTGCAGGCAAGAACACTGGAGTGGGTTGCCATTCCTTTCTTCAAGGGATCTTCCAAACCCAGTGATCAAACCCAGGTCTCCTGCATTGCTGGCAGATTTATACCATATGAGCCACCAGGGAAGCCATAGGTAGAGGAATATATCATATTAATTTTTATTGGAAAATTAATTGTTATAAAATATTAATTCTTCCTAAATTTTTCTAAAGTTTTCAGCAATCATATTTAAGATTCCAGCAGTCTTCATTATAGAAATTTACAAACAGATTCTAAAACTTTAAAAGAAATATAAATATAATACAGTATCTAAAATGATCTTGAAAAAGAATACCAAAGTTACTGATCACACTGTCTGCTTTCAACACCTAAGAAAAATCTGTTCTAGTCATGACAGCTTTGTATTGACATGAAAATGGACATATAGACCACACATATATAAGCAATTGTTTTTTGACACAGTTATCAAGGTAACTGAGTGGAAAAAAAGGATGAACTTACAAGAAATGATGTTGGGTAGCCATAGGAAAACAAATAAAAGGCCAACCCTTACTTCACACTATATTCAAAATTTAACTCAAAGTAAATAATAGATTTAAATGTGAGATATGAACCCTTTAGAAGAAAGAGGAGAAACTTTTAGTGACTCTGGATTTGACAAAAATCTCTTCAACAAGATACACAAAGTACAAAATACAAATTAAAAATTGCTAAATTGAATTTCATCAAAATTTTAAAAGATACTCTTCAATAAATACTGTTACAAAAAAGAAAAGACAAAGTACTGACAGGAAGAAAATATTTCCAAACATTTATCTGACAAAGGACTTCTTTCTAAAATATAAAAAGAACTCTTACAACTTGGTAAAAAATAATACATACAACCCAATTAATAATGGGCAAAAGTTTTGAACAGACACTTTAGTAAAGGATATGTATGGATGTAAATAAACACACAAAAAGATGCTTAAGATCATTAGTCATTAGAGAAATGCAAATTAAACCGTAATAAGACACCACTGTATCCCTAGGAGTATCGTCAAAATCAAGAGTTTGAGCCATACCAAGTGTTGATAAGTATGCAGAGCAACTTTAACTCTTATACCCTGCTGGAAGGATGTAAATTATTATAATTACTTTGGAAAAATGGTTCACAGTATTTTAACCTTTTAAACATATGACTTTTGTACGACCTAATAATCCCTTGCCAGCTGTATACTGAAGAGATATAAAAGGTATGTCCACACAAACACTGGTGCACAACTTTTTGTGATGCTTAATTTTTGGTAATCCCAGGTCGTAAGCAACTCAATCATCAATTAACAGATGAATGGATATGCAAGTTTCGGTATATCCATATAATGAAATACTACTCAATAATTTAAAATAATACTGATTCAAGCAGCAACACCAATGAATCTCAAGATAATTATGCTATTTACCAGCCAGAGGAGAAAAGGGCTTCTCAGGTAATATGGTGGAAAAGAATCTGTCTGCTAAGTCAGGAAACAGAAAAGACACCGGTTTGATCCCTGTGTAGGAAAGATCCCCTGGAGTAGGAAATGGCAACCCACTCCAGTACTCTTGTCTGTAAAAACCCATGGACAGAGAAACCTGGCGGGCTACAGTCCGTGGGGTTGCAAAAAAAAGTTGAACATGACTAAGTAACTGAGCACGTAAACACATAGAGGAAAAAACGGGGACTATATATCTATATCTATCTATATATATATACAGAGACTTATTTAAAATTCAGGGATATACAAATTAGTCTATAGTGACAGAAAGTAGATGAGTGGCTGCCTGGGCATGAGAGGGAAGATTATTTAAACTTTTGGGGCTGATTGATATGTTCATTACCTTGATTTGCGGTGATGGGTTCATAGGTATGTTGATAAATCAAAATTTTCAAATTGAATACATGTCTAAATTATTATACTTCCATTATACCTTAATACAGCTATAAACTAGGAATGAGTCCCCACATGAGGATGTTATTATAAAAGTTTTTTCATTTTTTATATTAAAATATCAAACTTTTTAAAATTTAAAGTTAACTGATTCTAATCAAGTAAAAGGTATAAAGAATTCCACAAAATTCACATAATGTTGATTCATTATTGAATTTGTTGTTTTCAGTTCAGTTCATTTCAGTCGCTCAGTTGTGCCTGACTCTTTGCGACCCCATGAACCAGAGCACGCCAGGCCTCACTGTCCATCACCAACTCCTGGAGTTTACCGAAACTCATGTCCATTGAGTCGGTGATGCCATCCAACCATCTCATCCTCCCTTGTACCCTTCTCCACCTGCCCTCAATCTTTCCCAGCATCAGGACCTTTTCAAATGAGTCAGCTCTTCACATCAGGTGGCCAAAGTATTGGAGTTTCAGCTTCAAAATCAGTCCTTCCAATGAATATTCAGGACTGATTTCCTTTAGGATGGACTGGTTGGATCTCCTTGCAGTCCAAGGGACTCTCAAGAGCCTTCTTCAACACCACAGTTCAAAGGCATCAATTCTTCGGTGCTCAGCTTTCTTTATAGTCCAGCTCTCACATCCATACATGACCACTGGAAAAACCATAGCCTTGAAGAGACGGACTTTGTTGAAAAACTAATGTCTCTGCTTTTCAATATGCTGTCTAGGTTGATCATAACTTTCCTTCCAAGGAGTAAGCATCTAATTTCATGGCTGCAATCACCATCTGCAGTGATTTTGGAGCCAAAAAAGTAAAGTCAGCCACTGTTTCCACTGTTTTCCCATCCATTTGCCATTAAGTAATGGGACTGGATGCCATGATCTTAGTTTTCTGAATGTTGAGTTTTAAGCCAATTTTTTCACTCTCCTCTTTCACTTTCATCAAGAGGCTCTTTAGTTCTTCTTCACTTTCTGCCATAAGGGTGGTGTCATCTGCATATCTGAGGTTAATGATATTTCTCCCGGCAATCTTGATTCCAGTTTGTGCTTCTTCCAGCCCAGTGTTTCTCATGATGTACTCTGCATATAAGTTAAATAAGCAGGGTGACAATATAAAGCCTTGACGGACTCCTTGGCCTATTTGGAACCAGTCTGTTGTTCCATGTCCAGTTCTAACTGTTGCTTCCTGACCTGTATACAGATTTCTCAGGAAGTAGGTCAAGTGGTCTGGTATTCCCATCTCTTTCAGAATTTTCCACAGTTTGTTGTGATCCACACAGTCAAAGGCTTTGGCATAGTCAATAAAGCAGAAATAGATGTTTTTCTGGAACTCTCTTGCTTTTTTGATGATCCAGTGGATGTTGGCAGTTTGATCTCTAGTTCTCTGCCTTTTCTAAAACCAGCTTGAACATCTGGAAGTTCACGGTTCACATATTGCTGAAGCCTGGCTTGGAGAATTTTGAGCATTACTTTACTAGCGTGTGAGATGAGTGCAATTGTGTGGTAGTTTGAGCATTCTTTGGCATTGCCTTTCTTTGGGATTGGAATGAAAACTGGCCTTTTCCAGTCGTATGGCCACTGCTGAGTTTTCCAAATTTGCTAGTATATTCAGTGCAGCACTTTCACAGCATCATCTTTTAGGATTTGAAATAGCTCAACTGGAATTCCATCACTTCCACTAGCTTTGTTTATAGTGATGCTTCCTAAGGCCCACTTGACTTCACATTCCAGGATGTCTGGCTCTAGGTGAGTGATCACACCATTGTGATTATCTGGGTCGTGAAGATCTTTTTTGTACAGTTCTTTTGTGTATTCTTGCCATCTCTTCTTAATAGCTTCTGCCTTTGTCAGGTTCATACCATTTCTATCCTTTATCTAGCACATCTTTGCATGAAATGTTCCCATGGTATCTCTAAGTTTCTTAAAGAGATCTCTAGTCTTTCCCATTCTATTGTTTTCCTCTATTTCTTTGCAGTGTTCGCTGAAGAAGGCTTTCTTATCTCTCTTTGGTATACTTTGTAACTCTGCATTAAAATGGGTATATCTTTCCTTTTCTCCGTGCTTTTGGCTTCTCTTCTTTTCACAGCTATTTGTAAGGCCTCCTCAGACAGCCATTTTGCTTTTTGCATTTCTTTTTCTTGGCGATGGTCTTGATCCCTGTCTCCTCTACAGTGTCACAAACCTCCGTGCATAGTTCATCAGGCACTCTATCAAATCTAGTACCTTAAATCTATTTCTGACTTCCACTGTATACTCATAAAGGATTTTATTTAGGTCATACCTGAATGGTTTAGTGGTTTTCCCTACTTTCTTCAATTTAAGTCTGAATTTGGCAATAAGCGGTTCATGATCTGAGCCACAGTCTGCTCCCGGTCTTGTTTTTGCTGACTGTATAGAGCTTCTCCATCTTTGGCTGCAAAGAATATAATCAATCTGATTTCGGTGTTGACCATCTGGTGATGTCCATGTGTAGAGTCTTCTCTTGTGTTGTTGGAAGAGGGTGTTTGTTATTACCAGTGCGTTCTCTTGGCAAAACTCTATTAGCCTTTGCCCTGCTTCATTCTGTACTCCATGGCCAAATTTGCCTGTTATGCCAGGTGTTTCCTGACTTCCTACTTTTGCATTCCAGTCCCCTATAATGAAAAGGACATCTTTTTTAGGTGTTAGTTCTAAAAGGTTTTGTAGGTCTTCATAGAACCGTTCAATTTCAGCTTCTTCAGCGTTACTGGTCGGGGCATAGACTTGGATTACCGTGATATTGAATGGCTTTCCTTGGAAACGAACAGAGATCAATCTGTCGTTTTTGAGATTGCATCCCAGTATTGTCTTTCGGACTCTTTTGTTGACCATGATGGCTACTCCATTTCTTTTAAGGGATGCCTTCCCACAGTGGTAGATATAATGGTCATCTGAGTTAAATTCACCCATTCCAGTCCATCTTCGTTCGCTGATTCCTAGAATGTCGACGTTCACTCTTGCCATCTCCTGTTTGACCACTTCCAATTTGCCTTGATTCATGTACCTAACATTCCATTTCCTATGCAATATTGCTCGTTACAGCATCGGACTTTGTTTCTATTACCAGTCACATCCACAGCTGCGTATTGTTTTTGCTTTGTTTATCAAAAAAATTCTCTTAAATGAGTAACTAGATTGTTGCTTTTTCCTAAAGATGAATTTGGAAGCAGCCCTGCCACTCTCTATATTTATTTTCTCCCAAGAGATAGCAGCTAGTTTTAATTCACTTGAAGAAAGTCCTTTAGCATTAGGGAATCTCAAAGCTCTGAGGACAAAAAGAAGAATTTTGTAAAGGAAACTAATTCTCATAGTTGAAGATATTCTAATTCAGTTTTATTGTCTCATAGATAAGCTAATTTTGTATATAATCTGTGTCTTCGTAATGATATCTTTCCTTGTGAACAACAAAATTGTTTTCCTCTATTTTAAAACATTTTAGAGCTATTTACATTTATATCTGTTTTATGAGCTGCCTGTTTCCCTCCCTCCCTAGCTCCTTCCCTCTGTTCCTTTTTTTCTTCCTTTCTTCTATTCTTATTCTTCCTTCTATTCTATTTTTCCCATTCACTCCTCTCCCTTCTCTTCCCTTCCCTTCCATTTCTTTCCTGTATTTTCCTTAATATATTTCTTGTCTTCATTGTTTTAGAAAGAGGGTGCTAGACAGGAATTGCAATATTGCCTGTTTTATGATTATGAGAAGGAAATACTCAGCTGCACTACATTGATGCCAGTAGACCACACCATTACAAATGCTGCAGCTACGCACTGTTGATACACCGTTTCTGATGAGCATTAAAGTCATTTGACTTTGAAACAGCTTTAAGGCAAAAAGACTCATGAGCCAAATAAACATTACTAGACTAGCACAGAGCACAGTTCTACATATTGAGTGATTATACTGAAAATCCAATTCACAATGTGACAGTTATAATGCTTCTTATACATCTCTGGAAATTTCTTAATCCATTTCCTAAGAAGAAGTTGAAATACTGGAGTCTTCACTTAAAAACTTGATAATCTCCAATCTCATCATTACCTCTGAATGGGGCACACTTGCAGAGGATTTTGATTATTGGGATCTGGATTTTAAAGGAGTTCTGATGTCATTAACTGACCTTTCTCAATTCACTAAATAAATTCTGCTCACATACTGTTCACCGTTCTCATTTTTCTGTGCAAATGGCATGGTCATATGCTTTAAACTTTGAAAAACATCAGAAAGAACATTGGTCCTATGTGGCTGGCTGAATTTGGTCAGGGTCCACCTGGCATAATTTGCAAACGGATTGGTTTCCACATATTGGCTATAATACTTTTGAAAGCCAACCTGTATTTGATTTTGCAGTCTGCAGATGGGAAATCCAATTATTGCCACCTGTTCTTATCTATAGCACAATTCTTAATGAAATATTTCTCTGACTACTTGAGACTTTGTCTTTTTTTTTTTTTTTAGCTTTTATTTAATGGTTGCTTGCTTGACTATACCAATGTTTTTATTCCAAGAGAAATATTTCATTAATAGCATGTCAGTAAGTATTCTTCCTTTATGTTATTAATTAATCAGATACAATTCAAATAATAGCAACTGCATGTCCTTAACTTATTTAAAACTTATATGAGAAACTATCTTATAATTATGGAATTCTCTTTGTTAATATGAGCTCTATTTTTAAAAATTTTGCTAGAGCTGCTGATAATTCATTCAGGATTTCGATTAAGCAAATATTGTGATGACATCTGCATAGTGAAAGTATAATTTATAGCAAAATTTTCAATAAGACTGCTGTCAATAATTCATTTAACATTTTTTCCTACATACACCAGAACATGTTTCAAACTATTTTTTAAAATGTAGAGCACCATATTTAAAACTAGTATTCAAAGGTTCCCAGTACATAAAATAAATAAGTGAAAGAGCTTATTTTGCCTAGGATCTTCCCCCCTCACACTACTTATTCCATGTCTTACCTCCATGGCCACTGAGTTACCCCCATGATATTTCTAATGTTCAGTGAAGTCTTAGTTTAACATATGGTGCAAGATCAGGGTGAGAAATGGTGATGATTCCACCATGTTGTGTAGCAATATTTTACAGTATGATATCCTCAAATTTCAGCATTTTCTTGAGTATCAAGGATGTTTTGAGGCTCATAGAGCCCTAGCAAAGTACCTTAGGGATTAGGCTATGTACAGGAGCCTAGGATGGTGGGAGAGATAGCCCCTCTGGCAATACAAAACAGCAACATTTGTTAGGAAAGCAGACAGTAAGGCTGAAGTCACAGGAAACCCCTTCTTCCAGCCACTCAATCTAAGGTTACTCTCTATAGAGAGTTAAAATATTTAAACAGAGAGTGCTCAAATTTTTGCTCATCTGGCATGTGAGGAATCAAGCTGTTTTCAAATTAATCTGATGAGATGAAAAAGATATGATCACACATGCAGTAAACTTTATGAAGCAACTCATGCTTAATTGTGCCATGAAACTTTCTAAGAGTCTTATAGCAGCAAATAAACTGAGGCTTGCTATAGAATGCCCTATGGATGAGGAAAACAAATTTCCTTCTGCGAATTCATAGTAATAGAAAAGTACTTCAGTTTGTGAGGCCACAGATTCATAATTTTTAATTGTGCATTCATTAAATAATTTTCCATTGAAGTAGTGAAATAACCCAGTGACAAAGTAAACAACTATAACTTTTCCACTTTTCATCTCCTATATTTATTTTCTTGAATTCCTGTTCTTGTTTGTGGCCTGGATCAGTTCTTTATTTCATGTTTTGCTATCAGATTGTGATTTTTAGGTAAACACAAACATTTAGGGGGAAAAAGCACTTGCCATTTTGATGTAATTTGAATATTTAAAATTTCTTGGTAAGTTTCTTTTGAAACTCTTTTAAATGCATAAGAATTCCTTTCCTTCTATCAACAGAATGCCTGAAGTGAAGTGAAATGAAAGTCGCTCAGTGATGTCCAACTCTTTGTAACCCCATGGACTATACAGTCAACAGAATTCTCCAGGCCGAATACTGGAGTGAGTAGCCCTTCCCTTCTCCAGGGGATCTTCCCAACCCAGGGATCTAACCCAGGTCTCCCGCACTGCAGACAGATTCTTTACCAGCTGAGCTGCAATGATTGCTCCTTTCTTTTTTCTGCTGCTGGAAGGAGTAGATAAACTGAGAATACTAAGAGTGCCTTCAATTCCCCACCAACATGTTCCCGTGTATCATTCTTGCCTGTGTTATTTGTTGCTGTGTTAAATGTTACTGTGTTAATTGTTCCAGATAGGCTTAGGAGGATCTTGATGTTGGCCTAGGTAGTCTTCAAGCAGTGCTTCAGATTATTTGGCACCTAACACATAATCTACATTATCGCATTGTGAATACTCAGGCAGCAGAAAACTCTGCTTTTTAGGAAACTGTAATAAACACTGGATAGTAGATCACCTCTAGTTCTCATCAATTAAGTTTCCTGAAGTCTTTCTGTATTGTGGTTTTTGTTGTGAATCACATATTACACTGTCACAAAGTTATTCAAATCTCTGAATAAGCACTGGACAAAACTGCAGAGTTCCTTGCTATGAATCACAAAAATGATTTCTTGCTCAGGGATATCACTTCTTGTGAGG
Source organism: Giraffa tippelskirchi (assembly GCF_054371585.1). Lineage (NCBI taxonomy): Eukaryota > Metazoa > Chordata > Mammalia > Artiodactyla > Giraffidae > Giraffa > Giraffa tippelskirchi. The sequence continues at coordinate 73,068,102 of NC_137277.1, forward strand.
TAAGACATGATATTAAATAATATTGAAACTATGAGATGATTAATGACAGGGAAGATTTGCTATTTGATACCTTCATGCAGAATTTCTTTTTGTTTGTTTAAGGATTATACATTCAATATTATTCTAGATTTGAATATTTTAATGTAAAAGTGGGACTTCCCTGGTGGTTCAGTGGTAAAGAATCCACCTGCTAATGCAGGAAACATGAGTTTGATCCCTGGGTTTGGTGGATTCCCCTGGAGAAGGAAATGGCAACCCACTCCAGTCTTTTTGCCTGGGAAATCCCGTGGATAGAAGAGCCTGGTGGGCTACAGTCCATGGGGTTACAAAAGAATAGGACATGACTTAGCAACTGAACAACAACTACAATAAAAATGTGAAAGTGTAAAAGATTATTATATTATGAGTATAATACTTAGGAAAGGTATATCATCAAAATTAGATCACAGCACTATTTAAAATATGAACTACCATTTCTATAACAATCTAAACAAAATGCAAAGTATCTACTTACTAAGAATATGTTGCGATATATTACCACAGAAAGATATGTTGTATTAGAAAATGACCACAAAATTTCCCATTCATTCATTTATTCAGTAAAGATTCACAATATATGATGGTGGTAATATTAAAAATTGACATAGTCTTGACAAGATCATAGCAATGAATTTTGAAGGAAGGAAACCCAGTGACTAACATGGTAGACGACTGTAGTTTTTCTTTAACTAAAGACAAATTGTTCTTTCATGAGTATAGGAAAGAAGCTGATTGACTGCTTACCTCACTATATTCTTGGATGTGAGCTATATTTTTATATAAATTAAAATTGCTCACATTTGTGATTACACAAAGGAAAAGTCAACATTCATAGCTTTGTGACAGGAAGTAGTTTCACCTCTTGAACAAGTCACCCATAGAATTAGGATCCTGCATTCCCATAGACACTGGGAAATAGAGACGCTGTCTTCTTTGACGATTCCATCTCAAAGAGATGGCTGCCAGGTCCTTGAGAAAGACATTTCTGGATTGTAAATTGGCAAGTAGGTTTTTAAAGATTTACTTCTCAGTGGACTGAGAAAGAATATACAACAGCACGTTTCCTATAATAATTGTTCTAAGAATAGGGAAGAGAGGACTTCTGTGGTCAGGTCATCTGGCCATATAAGGTCAGGAGTGGGAGGCAGATCAAGGAGTTTAGAAGCAAGAGGAAGGCTGCCTAAAGTTTAGTCAAGCTGAGAGAAATTTGAGGCCATCTTGTCAACTTCCTTAACTTTAAAGGTAAAGCTAATGAGAACCATACTGAGAGGGTTCTTTGGAGATCTTTGGAGAGTGTCTTGGTGATGTTATAGGGCAATTGGTCTAAAAGACTGAAACTAAACCCAAATCTCAGTTGATTTTAAAAATTCAATACTACAAAGTTCATGAAAAGGGAAATCTTCAAATTGCTTGCTGGAGTTATTGGAATTATGAAATCAGAATGGAAAAGCTACATTGAATATTCTCCTTGAACTTTAGCAAGATCACACCTAAACAATTCTAGAGACAAGAGTTCCTGCATACTTCAAAAATCATGTAAGAAATGAGATTTCAAAGCTTTCTTTACAATGTACTTCTCAATTCCAATCACTATTCCAGAAAATTTAACCTTGTTTCATGCTGAAGATGAAATCTTTTCTTTATCACTTCTATCAAAAATGGAAAATAGTTACTCAAAAATCTATAGCTGGAAATTTTAGGCTTGAAATAAACTATTTTATCCCCAAGGTAACTGAATAGGTAGAATAGGTGACTTCTCTAAATTTGTACAGAGAATTATGGACAGAGAGAGGGTTGACCGCAAGTATGCTACTCTATTAACATAACAATTATGAAATTCCCTCTCAGAGCCTTTCCCAGAATGAGTTGAGTCAAGTAATATTAAGCAGATAAGAAGCAAAGTAAAAAATGTACAACTCTGAGCTTATCCTAGCCTATGTATTCCTGTAATGGTCAACTACAGGAACTAAAAGAAACAAAACCCATTATTACATACAACAAAACCATCTAGTGTATATATTATATTTCACCTCCCTTAGTTAATGTAACTGTTTAATCATCAGAAAAGCTTATCTGAATCTGCCACAAGGTTACTCTAGTAGGTATTTAAGTAGCACATGGCTGTTTTTTAGCATTTGGTTGTATGTAGCTGGAAAAAATATATACATATATATATATTTCTTGAGAATTTGCTTCTAATAATTTTAAAATCATACATTTAGAAATGCTTTTGAAAGTGATTTATGTGGCAATAACATTGGTCCATATGCTATATGGATTGTATATAGTGAAGAAAGGTCCTATGACATGGTAGAAACAAAAAACAACTAATTTGAAATTATCTCACAGTTCTTGAATATGATAAATTTTGTGATAAAATGAGCAAATAATATTTATAAACAGCATAAAATGTTCATATATGACTTTTTTATTATGAATAAAATTGTATGACATTTTAATATGATTTTTTCCTTCCAATTTTATTCAGATATAGTTGACATACAGCATTGTTTTAAGTTCGAGGTGTTTAAAGTAATGATTGACTTACATACATCATAAATAATTAAACAATAAGTTTAGGGGATATTCATCATCTCATAGATAGAAAGTAAGAGAAAAAGAAAAAAAAATTTTGTGATGAGAACTCTTAGGATTTACTCTCTTACCAACTTTCATTTATAACATATAACTGTAATTATATTTATCATGTTGTATATTACATCCCAAGTACTTATTTATCTTATAACTGGAAGTTTCTACCTTTTCACTACCTTCATCCAATTCCCCACCTTCTCAGCCTAGTTCTGGTAACCACAAATCTTATCTGTTTTTCTATGAGTTTTTCTGTTTGTTTGAAGTATAATTGACCTATAACACTAATTTTGTTCCTGATGCACTAATAGTGCATATTTCTGTACATACAAAATGATCATTGTGATAAATCTAATATATCTATAGTTTTTATGTCCTCAGTAAAGTACAAAAAATGTGGTTTAGGTGGGCATGCAAATCCACATAGCAGCTATTGTTTCTGTTGTTTTTCTATTTACGGGTAATTTGAACAACTGGAAAAGTCCTTGGTTAGTTCTCCAAAATTCCTTCTTAGAGCATTTTTGGTCAACCATCAGGAATTATTATTTAAACATGGTCATTTGTTTGAGAAGTATTAGATAAACTCTCAAAAATCATGGTAAGCTTCTTTACATTGTTACCTTGTATCCAGGAAATTAAATGGAGAGCAATTACGTATACACGAGAAACCCTAGAAATTTATAAGTTGCTCACAACTGAAGCCAAAGTATCACTGTTGCAGTAGAAGCTTGAAAAGTGTTAAAAACATTCTAAGGAGTTTTGAGAAATTCTCTGAATTATGTGGAACAGGCTTGATTATCCTGCAAAGGAAATAAAAAAAAATCCATACCCTGGTACCTTTGTGAAACAAAGATTTACATCTCACTCCTGTAATGTCTAATAAAGTTTAGCTGGCTCTTCCCTATCTTGCAGCCAGGCCATCTGGAACACATGACCTCCAAAATCAACACAGCAGGATAAGAGGAGTTGTAAGACTGTTTAGGAGGTTTTGAATCATCAGGTCTGGAAGTGGCTTACTTTACATCTGCCATCATGCCTTTGGCCAGAACTGTCTTTGGTTCAATCTTCCAGCAAGACCAGTGGGGAAATGTGTTTTTCCTGTGTGCCTAGGAAGAGATTACAATGTGATAAACCCCTATAACTGAATCTTCCATTCCCACAATAATTTTCTTCCCTAATGTCACTCCCCAAATTGTGTCACTAGTCAATATTCATTAAACACTCAGTGCATTTATAAATGTTCAGTACCTTGACTTGAAATAAAATGATTTCAGTAGTCTCAATATATGTATGTATTCTGTCTACTTATAAAACATAATTTATTGACTTTTCCCAGCACTACCACCAAACTATTAAATCAGTCTCTTTCTTGTACGTGTCAGGTTCTCCAATAGGCTGTGGCAAACACTCAGGTGCATTCAATTTTTGGTTGAACTCGAAAAGAGAAAGTGAAAGCATTAGTCACTCACTCAGTAGACTCTTTGTGACCTTATGGCCTGTAGCCCACCAGGCTCCTCTGTCCATGGAATTCTCCAGGCAAGAATACAGGAGTGGGATGCCATTCCCTTCTCCAAGGGATCTCCCCAACCCAGGAACTGAACCTGGGTCTCCTGCATTGCAGGCATTGAACTCAGGGATGAATACTATAAGAATCACTATCTTGAGTTGTTATTTAAAGATAAGTTAATGTCAACAAACCAGATATACAGCTAGTAAGAATGACATTGGGCTTTCCAGGTGGCACTAGCGGTAAAGAACCTGCTTGCCAACGCAGGAGACGTAAGCGACTCTGGTTTGTGTGACATACATTTTGATTGTACGATAACTCTCAACAGATGTACCCCAGGATGCTATGAGTAAGGTTCCATTTTCCTTATAAAAATTATTTCTAGTTATAGGTTCTAGTGACTAACTTCCAAATACACAATTTCAGGACATGTGAAATATAATCCTCTCAAAAGTATATTGATTGCCCTCTAGAACAAAAGGGGCTTCCTGGTGGCTCAAGGTAAAAAGTCTACCTACAATGTGGGAGACCTGGGTTCGATCCTTGGGTCAGGAAGATCCCTTGGAGAAAAAAAATGGCAACCCACTCCAGTACTCTTGCCTGGAATATCCCATGGACAGACGGAGGAGCCTCCAGGGCTACAGTCCATGAGGTCTCAGCTGCTGCTGCTGCTGCTAAGTCGCTTCAGTCGTGTCCGACTCTGTGCGACCCCATAGACGGCAGCCCACCGGGCTCCCCTGTCCCTGGGATTCTCTAGGCAAGAATACTGGAGTGGGCTGCCATTTCCTTCTCCAATGCATGAAAGTGAAAAGTGAAAATGAAGCCGCTCAGTCGTGTCCGACCCCTAGCGACCCCACAGACTGCAGCCTACTAGGCTCCTCCGTCCATGGGATTTTCCAGGCAAGAGTACTGGAGTGGGGTGCCATTGCCTTCTCCGATGAGGTCTCAGAGTCTGGTATGAAAATGTGACTCACATACAAATACCATTCTCCAGGTGGCGCTAGTGGTAAAGAACCCTCCTGCCAATACAAGAGATTTATGTAAGAGAAGTGGTTCCATCCCACAGGATCGAAGAAGATCTTGTGGGTTGGGAAGATCCCCGGAGAAGGGAATGGCAACCCACTTCAGTATTCTTGCCTGGAGGATCCCATGGACAGAGGAGCCTGGAAAGCTACAGTCCATAAGATCTCAAAGAGTTTGGACACAACAGAAGTGACTTAGCATGCTTGCAGCAGCAGATTGCTCACTTACATAACTTGTGTATAATTTATTCCTTTTATTCATATCTAGCTCCAGGAATAACTCATTGTAAGGCCTGCATAGTTAGTACAAGTCCAGAATCTCTTATTTGGTACCATTGTGGAGAGAGGTGATTGGGAATTCAGAATTTTTACTATTTTGTAGGGAAGGTGAGTTAGGTCTTTTCCAATTTTATATGTATACACTATGTGAATCTGTTCTACCCACTTTTTTGCCTTTTACTTAAACGTCAAAGTCTGCGTGTTTGGGGCATTCATTACTAAGCATAAGTAGTTTTATTCTGTGAGTAAGCAAGCAAGGAGAAATGCTGCGCTGCTTTGGGAATAAGCTCCTAAGCAGCATGCATCTATCATGTTGCAGGCTATTTGATACAATAGTGTCAGTTGCCTAGTGCATGTTATTTCCACTGTGTCACACAATACAGTGCAAGTGAGGCCTGAGGTGCTGTTAAATTATCCTCTTCATTCAAACTGCATGAAGTGTACAATGACATCACAATAAAATCTCTCAATGGCATTCTTCTTTGGGATTTGTGTTCAGTAGGTGCACCTAAAATATATTACATGGATCTAATTATTAGTCTGAATAATGTCCAGTGTGAATGTTGTGGTTTCCTAGATCCCTCTTCCAGTGGTGGTGAGAATGTCTCCCCCTTCACTGTCTATTTCTTCATGCATGCCTGCTTTGACAGGCTTCATGGGATTCACCGAGACGCAGATGGTCTGTGCACAGTTCCCTCAAGCATAAAACAACATTTTGGTACTTGTTGTCAGGATCTTAAATTGCACACTGTTCTTTGATTATTTTCAAATTCTGGGCTTGCTGTAGGAAGTCAAATGAAAACTATTTGCATAAAAGAATCAAGAGCACAATTGAATTAAAGGGGCAAGCATTTGAGTTGAAACTAAATCTTATGGAAAAGTCACTGACACTGTTTTTTTTGCTTGTCATTGATATTGCTTTCCTATAACCTCTGACAATATAAAGCAGTGCTTAAGGTGTTTCTATTTATTAAACTAAAAAAAAATAAATACAAGGGCTTTTTCTTTTTCCAAATACACTAAAGTACAAATATTTACCTTCTAATCTTAAAATTCATGTGCTTCACGGGATAACAACAAGTAATTAAAATTGTTGTAAAGTCATAATATTTAAATTAATACTTAATCTACTTATAGAGTAATTTGTACACAGATTTGTAATGAGACTTATTTCTATCCAGATATTGTGATAGTGTCTAGGCAAGGTTTGTGTGTATTTGAAGAGCTTTTTTATTCAAAGGAAACTGTCCCCACAAAGCTTTGAAGGAAAGATATATAAACCTACTGGGTTTAAACAGATTGTTTAATTTAGATTTTCTACTTTGCTCTTGATTTCTAGCCTTTAACTTTTCACTCTCTCAAAGTACTCTGAAATGGAGTAATGTACTAAACATGCAGAGAAATTAGAAATTTGGCTCCAGCAAAGAAATTATTTCCAGGGGAAAAGAAAGTTGTGAAGAAAATGTTTTAGAAATTAGGAGAACAGCATGTAATGGCAACGGGAAAAGTGAGCGTTTGAGCTCTGATTACCACATGAATTTTAATTCTGGCCAAATAGCCATCCTGTAAGTGCAAGGCCACATCCATTGAAGAAGTTGGTTTTCTGAGTCACTTCCCTCTTCAGGTTGCTCAGTGGTAAAGAAACTGCCTGCTAATGCAGGAGTCATAGGTTTGAACCCTGAGTCAACCCCTAGGTTGGGAAGATCCCATGAAGTAGGAAATGGCAACCCGCTCCAGTATTCCTGTCTGGGAAATCCTATGGACAGATGCACAAAGAGTTGGAAACTGCTTAGTGACTAAGCATGCACACACACCTCTTCATGGTAACATGTGGGAATTATTGCAGTAAAACACATGGCTTTATAAGTCTTCACTGGGTTCTTCACATTACTGAGACTAGTGTCACTTTTTAACTTTCACAAGTGTGTGATGGAAGAAAAGATTTTCAGCTTAAGTGATTGTATAGATTCCACAGATACAGTGTTTACTACTTATGGGGATAGTCTATATAAATTTGGTGAATGGTCATTAGGTCAGCATATAAGAGATATGGAAAGTATAGTTCTCCATGTCTTTAGGATAAGTAGCAATTAGCTTCTACCAACTACTTCATGTTTTTCATGTGTCTTTGTTCATTTCTGACTATAATCAGTCAAAGTTGAATTGGATACTAATTGTCTAGGTCTATGCTGTCCAATACACTAGCCTCTAGCAACATGTAACTATTTAAATTTTAATTTTTTAAATGAAATAAAAGAAACATTCAGCTCCTTGGTTACGCTAGCCATATTTTACGTGCACAATAGCCACAGTGGTCATTGAATACAATATTAGACTGTTCAGAATGAACATCGCTGTCATCATAGAAAGTTCTGTTGGATATAGTTAATCTAGATGCTAAATACTGAAGGTAAATTATCTTCCTTCACAGAGAAACATCTGATTAGTACCTATTTCATAGTTATATTTACTATGGAACTACCTGAGCATAATCTTGGGAGATGCATTATTGTAAAATTCGTTGGGTGGCATTGGTTTTAGCATTTTTAAAACATTCTAATAGTGCACTATTAGTTTAAATGGATCAACTTTGTGCCTAATATGCAATTTTTCAACTTTATTTCAATATCATCATTTATTTTGAAATAGAACATTTGCCTTATTTGGAATAAAGATAATCCTTGTGGGATAGCAAAATTATCTGTCCTCTAAAGTTAAATTCACAAGAAGGATAACTAAGAAAATTTTAAGCTAGTCATCTCTCCCCTGTCATTTCTCTTATCCAACAAATTCCCTGTATAACTGGGAAATACACAGGGATCTCATTGTATGGGGGATGGATTTAAAATGAAATTATTTATATCTTTTATATCTCTACATCTATCTTCAATAAAGAAATAAGATTTTTAAGTAGAAAACTCACTTAATGTAAAACATTTACTCATTTACTCAAATAAGATACTATTTTATTTTTCTTATTCATTTTTCAGCCCTATAAAGTATACATTTAGAGTTGCCATTAAATATCCTTTCATGGTTGTAATTACCTTACTTTTGCTGTTTAACAATATTATGCATGCATATAGTAAACTTAATTTACTCAGTTAAAATTTACAAGTCCAAAATCCTCAAGATGAAATTCAAGGATCCCCATCAAATGAACCTGCCTTACCACTCTAGCTATTTCTTCTGAATGCTCCCAAACAATCCTCTGCCCTAATGTCACTATTTAAATTATCATTTTTCTATGACTATACTCAAGTCTCTCAACTATGCAAAAACGAAAAGATTATTACCTGGAGCCATGTAAAGTCATTAAAGTCCTCACACTCTTTGCTTGTTTACTGTATCATTTTTTATTCTCTGATGTCTGTGGATGGTAGCCTTAATTTGTCAGCACTCTTTGGAAATCAGTGCACAAACTCAAAGTTTGAGAAGCCATGCCTGTTTCCTAGATGGATGGACAGAGTTTAATATTACACAGAGTGAAAAGGGATTAGCCTCAGTGGACGGTGGATTTGATATGTGCTATTGTTTGATGGGGAAATCAGAACATAAAACATTTACCACCTTGATAACCTTCTTTACAGATCTCATATTTAGTTCAGTTCAGTCGCTCAATCGTGTCCGACTCTTTGCGACCCCACGAATTGCAGCATGCCAGGCCTCTCTGTCTATCACCAACTCCAGGAGTCCATCCAAACCCATGTCCATCGAGTCGGTGATGCCATCCAACCATTTCATACTCTGTCGTCCCCTTCTCCTCCTGCCTCCAATCCTACCCAGCATTAGGGTCTTTTCCAATGAGTCAACTCTTCGCATGAGGTGGCCAAAGTATTGGAGCTTCAGCTTCAACATCAGTCCTTCCAATGAACACCCAGGATTGATCTCCTTTACGATGGATTGATTGGATCTCCTTGCAGTCCAAGGGACTCTCAAGAGTCTTCTTCAACACCACAGTTCAAAAGCGTCAATTCTGCGGTGCTCAGCTTTCTTCATCGCCCAACTCTCACATCCATACATGACCACTGGAAAAACCATAGCCTTGACTAGATGGACTTTTGTTGGCAAAGTAATGTCTCTGCTTTTAAATATGCTATCTAGGTTGGTCATAACCTTCCTTCCAAGGAGTAAGCGTCTTTTAATTTAATGGCTGCAATCACCATCAGCAGTGATTTTGGAGCCCCCAAAAATAAAGTCTGACACTGTTTCCACTGTTTCCCCATCTATTTCCCATGAAATGATGGGACCAGATGCCATGATCTCAGTTTTCTGAATGTTGAGCTTTAAGCCAGCTTTTTCACTCTCCTCTTTCACTTTCATCAAGAGGCTCTTTAGTTCTTCTTCACTTTCTCCCATAAGGGTGGTGTCATCTGCATATCTGAGGTTATTGATGTTTCTCCTGGCAATATTGATTCCAGTATGTGATTTTTCCAGCCCAGCGTTTCTCATGATGTACTCTGCAGAGAAGTTAATATTAGCAGGGTGATAATATACAGCCTTGACGTACTCCTTTTCCTATTTGGAACCAGTCTGTTGTTCCATGTCCAGTTCTAACTGTTGCTTCCAGACTTACATACAGGTTTCTCAAGAGACAGGTCAGATGGTCTGGTATTCCCATCTCTTTCAGAATTTTCCACAGTTGATTGTGATCCACAGAGTCAAAGGCTTTGGCATAGTCAATAAAACAGAAATAGATGTTTTTCTGGAACTCTCTTGCTTTTTCAATGATCCAGCAGATGTTGGCAGTTTGATCTCTTGCTCCTCTGCCTGTTCTAAAACCAGCTTGAATATCTGGAAGTTCACGGTTCACGTACTGCTGAAGCCTGGCTTGGAGAATTTTGAGCATTACTTTACTAGTGGGTGAGATGAGTACAATTGTGTGGTAGTTTGAGCAATCTTTGGCATTGCCTTTCTTTGGGATTGGAAAGAAAACTGACCTTTTCCAGTCCAGTGGCCACTGCTGAGTTTTCCAAATTTGCTGTCATATCGAGTGCAGCACTTTCACAGCATCATCTTTCAAGATTTGAAACAGCTCAACTGGAATTCTATCACCTCCACTAGCTTTGTTCTTAGTGATGCTTTCTAAGGCCCACTTGACTTCACATTCCAGGATGTCTGGCTCTAGGTGAGTGATAACACCATCGTGATTATTTGGGTCGTGAAGATCTTTTTTGTACAGTTTTTCTGTGTATTCTTGCCACCTCTTCTTAATATCTTCTGCTTCTGTTAGGTCCATACCATTTCTGTCCTTTATCGAGCTTATCTTTGCATGAAATGTTCCTTTGGTATCTCTAATTTTCTTGAAGAGATCTCTAGTCTTTCCCAATCTGTTGTTTTCCTCTATTTCTTTGGATTGATTGCTGAGGAAGGCTTTCTTATCTCTCCTTGCTCTTCTTTGGAACTCTGCATTCAGAAACCCAAGTAAGAAGGTAAGTGTTGTGAGAGGGCATCAGAGGGCAGAGACACTGAAACTAAAATTACAGAAAACTTGCTAATCTGATCACATGGACCACAGCCTTGTCTATCTCAACGAAACTAAGCCATGCCGTGTGGGGCCACCCAAGACGGATGGGTCATGGTGGAGAGGTCTGACAGAATGTGGTCCACTGGAGAAGGTCATGGCAAACGACTTCAGTATTCTTGCCCATGAACAGTATGAAAAAGCAAAAAGATAGGACACTGATAGATGAACTCCCCAGGTCAGTAAGTGCCCAATATGTTACTGGAGATCAGTGGAGAAACAACTCAAGAAAGAATGAAAGAATGATGGGATGGAGCCAAAGCAAAAACGATACCCAGCTGTGGATGTGACTGGTGATAGAAGCAAAGTGCGATGCTGTAAAGAGCAATATCGCATAGGAACCTGGAATGTTAGGTCCATGAATCAAGGCAAATTGGAAGTGGTCAAACAGGAGATGGCAAGAGTGAACGTCAACATTCTAGGAATCAGCGAATGAAGATGGACTGGAATGGGTGAATTTAACTCAGATGACCATTATATCTACTACTGTGGGCAAGAATCCCTTAGAAGAAATGGAGTAGCCATCATGGTTAATAAAAGAGTCTGAAATGCAGTACTTGGATGCAATCTCAAAAACGATAGAATGATCTCTGTTCGTTTCCAAGGCAAACCATTCAATATTACGGTAATCCAAGTCTATGCCCCGACCAGTAATGCCGAATAAGCTGAAGTTGAACGGTTCTATGAAGACCTACAAGACCTTCTAGAACTAACACCCAAAATAGATGTCCTTTTCATTATAGGGGACTGGAATGCAAAAGTAGGAAGTCAAGAAACACCTGGCGTCACAGGCAAATTTGGCCTTGGAGTACAGAATGAAGCAGGGCAAAGGCTAATAGAGTTTTGCCAAGAGAACGTACTGGTAATAACAAACACCCCCTTCCAACAACACAAGAGAAGACTTTACACATGGACATCACCAGATGGTCAACACCGAAATCAGATTGATTATATTCTTTGCAGCCAAAGATGGAGAAGCTCTATAGAGTCAGCAAAAACAAGACCAGGAGCAGACTGTGGCTCAGATCATGAACCGCTTATTGCCAAATTCAGACTTAAATTGAAGAAAGTAGGGAAAACCACTAGTCCATTCAGGTATGACCTAGATCAAATCCCTTATGAGTATATAGTAGAAGTGACAAATAGATTTAAGGGACTAGATCTGATAGACAGAATGCCTGATGAACTATGGACAGAGGTTCGTGACATTGTACAGGAGACAGAGATCAAGACCATCCCCATGGAAAAGAAATGCAAAAAGCAAAATGGCTGTCTGAGGAGGCGTTACAGATAGCTGGGAAGAGAAGAGAAGCAAAAAGCAAAGGAGAAAAGGAAAGATGTTTCCATCTGAATGCAGCGGTCTCATATTTTGACCACTATTTCTTCAATAATGTATTGGAAAATATCAACCCTTGATTTTATAATTTTCCTACTGTCATTGTTTTGGTAGAGTAAGATATTTTGAAAAGTACACAAGAAAGAAAAGAGAATAATAAACCACTTTGTGTATACACCCAGATCTATTAGAACCTAATAATGTTTTCACCGCTGGTCTCTTGTTTGGTTAAAACAATGTTTGTCCTTTTAAACTTTTAAAAAAGAAATAGAACATTACAGATGTGGTTAGGCCCCCCTGTGAACATTTTCCAATATCTTTGCCTATCATCTCCAGAAATAATCCCTAATTTCAATTTGGTATTTATCAAGTTAGGCCACTTTGGATAGGTGACACTAAGCAGAGATTTTAAGGTTTTTTTGTTATTGGATATAAAAACTTTATTCCAGTAGATTTTCTGAAGTCTCTTGTATTAACAGCAAAATTTGATGTCTAATCATTCTTTTCTTGAAAGTCTATTAGTGTCATTATTTTGTTCCTGCCTTTAAATGATAGAGTAATTTACGCTAGTTGCTCAGTCATGTCCAACTCTTTTCAACCCTATGGACTGTAGCCTGCCTCTGTCCATGGGATCCTGCAGACAAGGATACTGGAGTGGGTAGCCATTTCCTCCTCCAGGAGAATCTTCCAGATTCAGGGATTGAACCCAGGACTCCTGCATTGCAGGCAGATTCTTTACCATCTGAGCCACCAGGGAAGCCCAAATGATATAGTATCTGGATATAAAATTTTACACTGACAGGTTTTTCTTTTGAAAATTTGAAGATATTACTTTATAGATTTTTGGCTTCTTACATGAAAAGGTTTCTGTCATACAGATTGCCAAGTTTTTAAAAACAATCTGTCTTTTCACTTTGGCATTTTATATATATTAGCTCTATATTTTAATGACCTGCAATTTCACTATAAAGTGACTACCTGTGGATTTGTATTTATTGATTTATTCTACCTAATATTGAGAATATATTTTTATCTACTAGTCACATACCTTTGTGCAAAATTCTCAACTATTACCCATTATTCCTTTTGTAAATTTTGTTTTCTGTAACACCTATTAGATATCCATTTATTTCTTAATTACTTTTATGACATTTATATCTTTATCTCTCTATGCCATATCTTGAGTAATTTATTCAATTCTGTTTTCACTTTGAAGATTATTTCTTTGATTGTTCTATTTTTATTGTTAAGTTGGGATTTTCATTTCAGTGATTATATTTTTTAACTATACTACTTCTTCCCTTTCTCCAAAGTTCTTGTTTCATTTCTTCCTGTTTTATTTTATGATTTATTGTTTTTTCTCTCATAGCTTATAAGCTTTCATTTATTTCTGAGTATTCATAATATTTATGTTAAAGTTTGCTAAATTGTTCTATGAAGTTAAATTTCTTCTGGAATGCACACCTATTTTGATGTTGATATTTGCTGCCTTTCTTAGCATTAAGTTTTTCCTTTTTTTTTATTTTTTTGAAATAGTGAGTTTTGTGGTTGCCTTAAACCAACACTCAGGCAACTGGTTCAGATCCCAATCTTATAATCTGGGTCAAGGAGTGTTTTTAGGTCTGTTCCTGGCCATTCAGTTCAGCTCTTTCTTTTGATTTTTTGCCTATAGTTTTCTGTCTGTCATAGTTATATTCAGCAGATTGGAAACAGTTTGCACTAATCTTCTTTATAGAGTATGCTGGCCCATTCTAAACCTTCCCACCTCCTGGCATCAGGTCACGAAACTGACTCTGATCCATGTCCCTCTTGGAGTAAATATTGATATTCATTACCATACCACAGCCAAACCTGAAACATTGCCTATCTCTGGATCCACAAGGCAGCACACCTGCTACTTTGGTCCCATTAGCCAGTTAAGCATTATTTTGTTTCTGGCTCTCAAAACTATTTGTCTTGTATTTGAGCCCAGTCAGACAATTTTTCTTTTCTTATATTTTGCCTATAATTGTTTTGTTTTTAAAGTAGAGAAGTAAGTGCTTTAAAGCATGAAATCCCTGCCATCTTACTGGAATTTGCCCTTCTGTCAGGTTTTTATTTCAAAGTACTGTTTTTAGAATGCTAGGCTCAAACTATTGCATTTAAAAATGTTACAAGGTGTGTTACCTAATGATACTATGCTCAGGGAGAGGAGTTTCTCCCTTTTGTAACTTCCCAATTAAGCCTAGAGTATAAGGAAGTTATATTCCCCTAGCTCTATCATGTGATTATCTGGGAAGCCATAATAATGGTAATCCCAACTCATACTAATTAATGTTGTTGCACTGATTATTAGCAGTGCATATTTTAGGAGTTCACAGTGTTGTTGTTGACATTCTTATTTACATAAAAATGCAGTTATTTGGGGGACCTTTTTAGAGTATGTATTTGAGACATTTTTTTCTAATTCTCCCTGACCTAACATAGAAGTGAGAACACAGATAAAGCTTTAAACATAGTTTCTAAGTAAGTAATGTTTCTGAGAGAAGAATGACTTTAAACATGACCTAACTAAACTTTTCATATATAGATGAAGAAATTTGAGCTTGGATAACTTAAGTGATTTTCATAAACACACAGAGATATTAAATAGCGATAATGAATAATGAACAGGCCAAAGTTGTATTAGTTTACTTGTTTCCATGACTATATTTGAAGTTCCTGAATATAATGAACTGAAACATGCCTTTGAATGACACGCAACACCTAATAAAAGTCTCACCCATAATAGTTACTCAGAAATTATTAGGAGATAATGAGTAGAGAATTTAAGAAAATTAGTAAAATAATGTGACTTAGTTACTATTATTTGTATAATTGATACTGTCATTAACTCTATTTACCCACAAAGCGTGTATCATTTAAATGACACTTAATCTGTAGAAAAACCTCTTAAATTGGGCTTTTTTTTGCTCAGAATGTCTTAAGGTATTTAGTATTATTACAATAGAGATATTTCTGTAGCAACTTAATCATGTTGCAGACATTAGAAATGCAAATGTACTTTCACTGTAAACGGTAATAGTGTGACAGGGACATAATATATGCTCACATTTTAAGGAAACACCTAGAAAATTGAACAGAATTTACAAAAAATGATTAATATATATTGGACAATAAGCAGAATAGGACCATGGTCCCGGAGAGAAAGAAAACAAGTTTTTTTTTTGAAGTGATCTTACAGTTGTCCCAATTTCATCTTACCTTCAAGCAGTTTCCAGTTCAGTTAGGTTCAGTTGTTCAGTTGTGTCCAACTCTTTGCAACCCCATTGACTGCAGCAGAACAGGCTTCCCTCTTCATCACCAACTCCTAGAGCCTGCTTAAACTCATGTTCATCGAGTCGGTGATGCCATCCAACCATCTCATCCTCTGTCATATCCTTTTCCTGCCTTCAGTCTTTCCCAGCATCAAGGTCTTTTCCAACAAGTCAGTACTTCACATCAGATGGCCAAAGCAATGGCACTACAGCTTCAACATCAGTCCTTCCAAAGAATATTCAGGACTGATTTCCTTTAAGACTGACTGGTTTGATCTCCTTGCAGTCCACAGGAATCTCAAGAACCTTCTCCAACACTACAGTTCAAAAGCATCAATTCTTCAGTGCTCAGTTTTCTTTATGGTCCAACTCTCACATCCATACATGACTGCTGGAAAAGCTGTAGCTTTGACTAGACAGACCTTTATTGGCAAAGTAATGTCTCTGCTTTTTAATATGCTGTCTAGGTTGATAATAGCTTTTCTTCCAAGGAGCAAGTGTCTTTTAATTTCATGGCTGCAGTCACCGTCTGCAATGATTATAGAGCTCAAGAAAATAAAGTCTGTCACTGTTTCCATTGTGTCCCCATCCATTTGCCATGAAGTGATGGGCCAAGATGTCATGATCTTCCTGTTTTGAATGTTGAGTTTTTAGCCAGCTTTTTCACTTTCATCAAGAGGCTTTTCAGTTCCTCTTCACTTTCTGCCATAAGGGTGGTGTCATCTGCATATCTGAGGTTATTGATATTTCTCCCAGCAATCTTGGTTCCAGGTTGTGCTTCATCCAGCCCAGCATTTTGCATGATGTACTCTGCATAGAAGTTAAATAAGCAGGGCAATGATATAAAGACTTGATGTACTCCTTTTCCAATTTGGAACCAGTGAATTGTTCCATGTCCAGTTCTATAAGTTCCTTCTTGTCCTGCACACAGATTTCTCAGGAGGCAGGTAAGATGGTCTGGTGTTCCCATATCTTGAAGAATTTTCCACAGTTTGTTGTGATCCACACAGTCAAAGGCTTTGGCATAGTCAATAAAGCAGAAATAGATGCTTTTTTGGAACTCTCTTGCTTTTTCGATGATCCAGTGGATGTTACCAATTTGATCTCTTGTTCCTCTGCCTTTTCTATTTTTTCTTTTTTTTAAAATTTTTTTTTATTAATTAGTTTATTTTCTATTTTTTAACTTTACAATATTGTATTTGTTTTCCATACATTGACATAAATCCACCATGGGTGTACATGTTTTCCCCTTCCAGAACCCCCCTTCCACCTCCCTCCTCATCCCATCCCTCCAGGCCATCCCAGTGCACCAGCCCCAAGCACGCTGTATCATGCATTGCACCCTGTATCATGCATCGAACCCGGACTGGTGATTCGCCTCACATGTGATACTTTACATGCTTCCATGCCATTCTCCCATATCATCCCACCCTCGCCCTCTCCCATAGAGTTCATAATACTGTTCTATTTGTCTGTGTCTCTTTTGATGTCTCGCATACAGGATTATCTTTACCGATTGACTAAATACTATATATATGTGTTAGTATACTGTATTGGTGTTTTTCATTCTGGCTTACTTCACTCTGTATAATAGGCTCCAGTTTCATCCACCTCATTAGAACTTATTTGAATGTATTCTTTTTCATGGCTGAGTAATATTCCATTGTGTATATGTACCACTGCTTCCTTATCCATTCGTCTGCTGATGGGCATCTAGGCTGTTTCCATGTCCTGGCTGTTATAAAGAGTACTGCAATGAACATTGGGGTACACATGTTTCTTTCAAGTCTGGTTTCCTCAGTGTGTATGTCCAGCAGTGGGATTGCTGGGTCATATGGCAGTTCTATTTCCAGTATTTTGAGGAATCTCCACACTGTTCTCCATAGTGGTTGTACTAGTTTGCATTCCCACCAACAGGGTAAGAGGGTTCCCTTTTCTCCACACCCTCTCCAGCATTTATTGCTTGTAGTCTTTTGGATCACAGCCATTCTGACGGGCGTGAAATGGTACCTCATTGTGGTTTTGATTTGCATTTCTCTGATAACGAGTGCTGTTGAGCATATTTTCATGTGTTTGTTAGCCATCTATATGTCTTCTTTGCAGAAGTGTCTGTTTAGTTCTTTGGCCCACTTTTTGATTGGGTTGTTTATTTTTCTGGAATTGAGCTGCAGGAGTTGCTTGTATATTTTTGAGATTAATTGTCTGCTGCTTCATTTACTATTATTTTCTCCCATTCCGAGGGCTGTCTTTTCACCTTGCTTATAGTTTCATTTGTTGTGAAAAAGCTTTTAAGTTTAATTAGGTCCCATTTGTTGATTTTTGCTTTTATTTCCAATATTCTGGGAGGTGGGTCATAGAGGATCCTGCTGTGGTTTATGTCAGAGAGTGTTTTGCCTATGTTTTCCTCTGGGAGTTTTATAGTTTCTGGTCTTATGTTTAGATCTTTAATCCATTTTGAGTTTATTTTTGTGTGTGGTGTTAGAAAGTGTTCTAGTTTCATTCTTTTACAAGTGGTTGACCAGTTTGCACAGCACCGCTTGTTAAAGGGATTGTCTTTTCTCCATTGTATATTCTTGCCTCCTTTGTCAAAAATAAGGTGTCCTAGGTGTGTGGATTTATCTCTGGGCTTTCTATTTTGTTCCATTGATCTATATTTCTGTCCTTGTGTCAGTACCATACTGTCTTGATGACTGTGGCTTTGTAGCAGAGCTTGAGGTCAGGCAGGTTGATTCCTCCAGTTCCATTCTTCTTTCTCAAGAATGCTTTGGCTATTCGAGGTTTTTTGTATTTCCATACAAATTGTGAAATTATTTGTTCTAGTTCTCTGAAGAATACCGTTGGAAGCTTGATAGGGATTGCCTTGAATCTATAGATTGCTTTGGGTAGTATACTCATTTTCACTATATTGATTCTTCCGCTCCATGAACATGGTATATTTCTCCATCTAGTTGTGTCCTCTTTGATTTCTTTCATTAGTGTTTTATACTTTCCTGTATATAGGTCTTTAGTTTCTTTAGATAGATATATTCCTAAGTATTTTATTCTTTTCATTGCGATAGTGAATGGAATTGTTTCCTTAATTTCTCCTTCTGTTTTCTCATTGTTGGTGTATAGAACTGCAAAGGATTTCTGTGTGTTAATTTTATATCCTGCAACTTTACTATATTTGTTGATTAGCTCTAGTAATTTTCTGGTGGAATCTTTAGGGTTTTCTACGTAGAGGATCATGTCATCTGCAAACAGTGAGAGTTTTACTTCTTCTTTTTCAATCTGGATTACTTTTATTTTGTTTTCTGGTCTGATTGCTGTGGCCAAAACTTCCAAAACTATGTTGAATAGTAGTGGGCACCCTTGTCTTGTTCCTGATTTTAGAGGAAATGCTTTCAGTTTTTCCCCATTTAGGATAATGTTTGCTTTGGGTTTGTCATACATAGCTTTTATTATGTTGAGGTATGTTCCTTCTATTCCTGCTTTTTGGAGGGTTTTTATCATAAATGGATGTTGAATTTTGTCAAAGGCTTTCTCTGAATCTATTGAAATAATCATATGGTTTTTATTTTTCAATTTGTTTCTGTGATGTATTACATTGATTGATTTGCGGATATTGAAGAATCCTTGCATCCCTGAGATAAAGCCCACTTGGTCATGATGTATGATCTTTTTAATATGATGTTGGATTCTGTTTGCTAGGATTTTGTTAAGGATTTTTGCATCTATGTTCATTAGTGATATTGGCCTGTAGTTTTCTTTTTTTGTATCATCTTTGTCAGGTTTTGGTATTAGGGTAATGGTGGCCTCATAGAATGAGTTTGTAAGTTTACCTTCCTCTGCAATTTTCTGGAAGAGTTTGAGTAGGATAGGTGTCAGCTCTTCTCTAAATTTTTGGTAGAATTCAGCTGTGAAGCCGTCTAATCCTGGGCTTTTGTTTGCTGGAAGATTTCTGATTACAGTTTCAATTTCTGTGCTTGTGATGGGTCTGTTGAGATTTTCTATTTCTTCCTGGTTCAGTTTTGGGAAGTCTTACATTTCTAAGAGTTTATCCATTTCTTTGAAGTTGTCCATTTTATTTGCGTATAGTTGCTGATGATAGTCTCTTATGATCCTTTGTATTTCTGTGTTGTCTGTTGTGATTTCTCCGTTTTCATTTCTAATTTTGTTGATTTGATTCTTCTCCCTTTGTTTCTTGATGAGTCTGGCTAATGGCTTGTCAATTTTATTTATCTTCTCAAGAACCAGCTTTTAGCTTTGTTGATTTTTGCTATGGTCTCTTTTGTTTCTTTTGCACTTATTTCTGCTCTAATTTTTAAGATTTCTTTCCTTCTACTAACCTTGAGGTTCTTCATTTCTTCCTTTTCTAGTTGTTTTAGGTGTAGAGTTAGGTTATTTATTTGACTCTTTTCTTGTTTCTTGAGGTGAGCCTGTATTGCTTTGAATCTTCCCCTTAGCACTGCTTTTACTGTATCCCATAGGTTTTGGGTTGTTGTGTTTTCATTTTGGTTCTTTTCTATGCATATTTTGATTTCTTTTTTGATTTCTTCTGTGATTTGTTGGTCATTCAGCAGTGTGTTGTTCAGCCTCCATATGTTGGAGTTTTTAATTGTTTTTCTCCTGTAATTGACATCTAATCTTACTGCACTGTGGTCAGAAAAGATGCTTGGGATGATTTCAATTTTTTTGAATTTACCAAGACTAGATTTATGACCCAGGATGTGATGTATTCTGGAGAAGGTTCCGTGTGCACTTGAGAAAAAGGTGAAATTCATTGTTTTGGGGTGAAATGTCCTATAGATATCAATTAGGTCTAACTGGTCTATTGTATCATTTAAACTTTGGGTTTCCTTGTTAATTTTCGGTTTAGTTGATCTGTCCATAGATGTGAGTGGGGTATTAAAGTCTCCCACTATTATTGTGTTATTGTTAATTTCCCCTTTCATATTTGTTAGCATTTACCTTACATATTGTGGTGCTCCTATGTTGGGTGCGTATATATTTATAATTGTTTTATCTTCTTCTTGGATTGATCCTTTGATCATTATGTAGTGTCCGTCTTTGTCTCTTTTCACTGCCTTTGTTTTAAAGTCTATTTTATCTGATATGAGTATTGCTACTCCTGCTTTCTTTTGGTCTCTATTTGCATGAAATATCTTTTTCCAGCCCTTCACTTTCAGTCTGTATGTGTCCCTTGTTTCAAGGTGGTTCTCTTGTAGACAACATATATAGGGGTCTTGTTTTTGTATCCATTCAGCCAGTCTTTGTCTTTTGGTTGGGGCATTCAACCCATTTACATTTAAGGTAATTATTGATAAGTATGATCCCATTGCCATTTACTTTATTCTTTTGGGTTCGAGATTATACACTGTTTCTGTGTTTCCTGTCTAAACAAGATCCTTTAATATTTGTTGGAGAGCTGGTTTGGTGGTGCTGAATTCTCTGAGCTTTTGCTTGTCTTTAAAGCTTTTGCTTTCTCCTTCGTATTTGAAAGAGATTCTTACAGGATACAGTAACCTGGACTGTACATTATTTTCTTTCATCATTCTAAGTATGTCTTGCCATTCCCTTTTGGCCTGAAGAGTTTCTATTGAAAGATCAGCTGTTATTTTTATGGGAATCCCCTTGTGTGTTATTTGTAGTTTTTTTCCCCTTGCTGCTTTTAATATTTGTTCTTTGTGTTTGATCTTTCTTAATTTGATTATTATGTGTCTTGGGGTGTTTCACCTTGGTTTTATCCTGTTTGGGACTCTGTGGGTTTCTTGGACTTGGGTGATTATTTCCTTCCCCACTTTAGGGAAGTTTTCAACTATTATCTCCTCGAGTATTTTCTCATGGTCTTTCTTTTTGTCTTCTTCTTCTGGGACTCCTATGATTCATATGTTGGTGCGTTTAACATTGTCCCAGAGGTCTCTGAGGTTGTTCTCATTTCTTTTAATTTTTTTCTTTTTTCCTCTCTGTTTCATTTATTTCTATCATTCTATCTTCTATCTCACTTATCCTATCTTCTGCCTCCATTATTCTACTGTTGGTTCCCTCCAGAGTGTTTTTGATCTCATTTATTGCATTATGCATTATATAATGACACTTTTTTTTTATTTCTTCTAAGTCCTTGTTAAACCTTTCTTGCATCTTCTCGATCCTTGTCTCCAGGTTATTTATCTGTAACTCCAATTTGTTTTCCAGATTTTGGATCATTTTCACTATTATTATTCGGAATTCTTTATCAGGCAGATTCCCTATCGCTTCCTCTTTTGTTTGATTTGGAGGGCATTTATCCTGTTCCTTTACCTGCTGGGTATTTCCCTGCCTTTTCATCTTGTTTATATTGCTGTGTTTGGGGTGGCCTGTTTTCTGGCAGTTTGTGGTTCCTCTTTATTGTGGAGGTTCCTCCCAGTGGGTGGGGTTGGACGAGTGTATTGTCAAGGTTTCCTGGTTGGGGAAGGTTGTGTCAGTGTTCTGGTGGGTGGAGCTTGATTTCTTCTCTCTGGAGTACAGTGAAGTGTCCAGTAATGAGTTTTGAGATGTCAACGGGTTTGGTGTGACTTTGACTAGCCTGTATGTTGAAGTTCAGGGCTATATTCTTGTGTTGCTGGAGAATTTGTGTGGTATATCTTACTCTGGGACTTGTTGGCCCTTGGGTGGTGCTTGGTTTCAGTGTAGGTATGGAGGTGTTTGATGAGCTCCTCTCGCTTAATGCTTCCTGGATTCCGGAGTTCTCTGGTGTTCTCAAGATTTGGACTTAAGTCTCCTGTCTCTGGTTTTCAGTCTTATTCCTACAGTAGCCTCAAGACTTCTCCATCTATACAGCACTGATGATAAAACATCTAGGTTAATGATGAAAGGTTTCTCTGCAGTGAGGGACACTCGGAGAGGTTCACAGAGTTACATGGAGAAGAGAAGAGGGAGGAGGGAGATAGAGGTGGCCAGGAGGAGAAGAGGGGAATATAAAGGGGAGAGAGCAAGCTAGCCAGTAATCACTTCCCAAAGTGCTCTCCACCGTCTGGATCTCTCAGAGATGTTTATGGAGTTACACAGGGAAGAGAAGAGGGAGGAAGGAGACAGAGGTGGCCTGGAGGAGAAAAGGGGGACTCAAAAGAGGAGAGACAGATCCAGCCAGTAATCAGTTCTCTAAGTGTTCTCCACAGCCCAGAACACACAAAGAGATTCACAGAGTTGGGTAGAGAAGAAAAGGGGGAGTGGGTAGATGGAGGCGACTTGGTGGAGAAAAAAGATAGCTAAAAGGGGGAGAGAGCAATCAAGCCAGTGATCTCGTTCCCAAGTAAAAATGGGTGCTGAAGATTGGGTTCTTGAAGATACAAAGTTGATAACAAATACTAAAAAGCAAAGATTAAAAATCTAGAGTAGAGGTTAGATTCTCAAAAATACCTTATTGAAAAAGGAGAAAGAAAAGAAGAAAAAAAAAGAAAAAAAAAGAATAAAAAGAATGAAAAAAACAAAAAAAAATCCCACCAAATTCACAAAAATTATAATATATATATATATATGAAGTTTACTTTAAGAATAATGTTGTAAAGAAAAAAATAAAAATAGGATCTTTTTTTGCAAGGTTATAGTGGGTTATAAAAATGAAAAGTGAAGGAGTAATAGGGGACTTAAAAATAAAAATAAAATAAAATTTAAAAAATTAACAAAAAAAATTTAAAAAGTTTTAAAAATTTAAAAAATGAAACTAGTAAAAATATATCTTGGGCTTTCTCTGGAGCTGTAATGGACTGTGTGGTGTCAGTTCATTTTTAGATAGTTCCTTGGTCCAGCTTGTACTTCTCAAGGTCTCTAGGCCCCTTCCTATGTAGTCAGTGCTAATTACAGGGTTTTAATCTGTTGCATCTGTCACTTCCAAAGCGATTCTTTCTGTTTCTTTTAGCTTCTTCTGTTTGCTGGTCTCTTCAGTGTCTAATTTCCCCCCTAACACAAGGGGGGTGGTGATGGTCACTTTTTTTTTTTTAGTCTCACTTGTTCAGGCATGCTGTGGGGAGGGAGAAACACTGCAAACAAATCTCACTGGCGTGTGCTCACAATGTTTTGGCCACTCTGGGCTTGCCCCTCTCACGGCGTGTGTGCTTTCCCAGTCTACACTGCTCAGGCATGAGGTTGCACTGCCGGGAACTGTCTGAAGCGGCCCCTGGGGTTGCCTGTATTTCCCAGGTCTAAGCCACTCAGGTTCTGGTTCCCGGCTATTTCACAAAGGTGCAGACTTGGTTGAGCCTGGGTTTTGTGCCCTTCCCAGGTCCGAGCAGTGCCGGTGACCAGGTTTTTTGCTAGCGCGGTCAGGGGCTGCACCTTTTTCCTTTCCCCCGACCCAGCCACTTGGTTTTCTGGGTGTACAACGGGCGCAGCTTCCCAGGTGTGCCGTGCTCTCCCCTTTCGAGATGATCTCTGGCTGCGACCCTCTTGGCAGGTGTCAACCCTCCAGAGTCCCAAGCAGTCCTGGTTAGCAGAGAGGTCTGTTTGCAGTTTGGTATAGAATGCCTCTCTGGGGCCGTGATTCTGCCCTTCCAGCTCTGGATATCCTCCCCTTCCTGTCTCCTGCTGGGGATGGGCCAGTCTGTGGCTGGTTTACTCTGCTCGGTGTTTTGTTCTGTGAGCCGGCCTGGTGGTGTCTTAGGTTAGGGATTTTCGTGGGAAAGCTATCCCATGGTCTAGGTTGCTGTCTCAACCTAGTTCCCTCAGATTGCCCGCAGGGCATTCAGGCTCAGTCCTAACCCAAAGCAGTGAGGCCCGCCCCTCCCTGCCCGGTCTCCGCTTGCTAGTTGGGAAAGCGTGCGTCTGGGCTGCGCACCTGCGCCCACTGGGAATTGCTGCTAGGTACATAAACCATGGGGTTTAATAATTTATTTATTTTTCCTCCCGGTTATTTTGCCCTTTGCAATTCCAACGGTCACCACAGACCCGCCGGAGAGAGTGTTTCCTGGTGTTTGGAAACTTCTCTCTTTTTTAAGACTCCCTTTCCAGGATGGATCTCAGTCCCTACCTCTTTTGTCTCTCTTTTTATCTTTTATATTTTGTCCTACCTCCTTTCAAAGACTATGATCTGCCTTTCTGTGTGTCTGATGTCTTCTGCCAGCATTCACAAGTTGTTCTGTGGAATTTGCTCGGCGTCTAAATGTTCTTTTGGTGAATTTGTGGGAGAGAAAGTCGTCTCCCCTTCCTATTTCTCTGCCATCTTAGGACCGCAGCCCCCCCTGCCTTTTCTAAATCCAACTTGGACATCTGGAAGTTCTTGGTTCATGTACTGTTGAAGCCTTGCTTGGAGAATTTTGAAAATCATTTTGTGAGCACGTGATATGAGAGCAATTATGCAGTAGTTTGAACTTCTTTGGCATTGGCCTTTCTTTGGGATTGGAATGAAATCTGACCTTTTCCAATCCTGTGGCCACTGCTGAGTTTTCCAAATTTGCTGGCATATTGAGTGCAGCACTTAAAAAACAGCATCATCTTTTAGGGTTTGAAACAGCTCAGCTGGAATCCCATCACCTCCACTAGCTTTTTTCGTACTGATGCTTCCTAAGGCCCACTTGACTTTGGACTCCAGGATGTATGGCTCTTGGTGAACAATCACACCATTGTGATTATCTGGGTCATTAAGTTCTTTTTTTTTTTTAGTTCTTCTGTGTATTCTTGTCACCTTTTCTTAATATCTTCTGCTTCTGTTATGCCCATACCATTTCTGTCTTTTTTGTGCCCATCTTTGTATGAAATGTTCCCTTGGTATCTCTAATTTTCTTGGAGAGTGCTCTAGTCTTTCCCATTCTATTGTTTTCCTCCATGTCTTTGCACTGATCACTTAGGAAGGCTTTCTTGTTTCTCCTTGCTATTCTTTGGAACACTGAATTCTAAGTTGTCTTAATTTCACATTACCTGCAAGCAGTTTCCTGGTCACAGAGTAGGGACAAAACAACCTGGTGATCTCCTTGTGTTGAAGGGACAGAATGAAATTTGGGGATGTGAAATGATTAGAATTTAAAAGCAGAGGACATGAAAGATGGTATCTAAATAGAAAGATTCTGAAGATATGTGGAGGGATACACTTTAGTCTTTTTCTCTATATTATTAATATAATCTGCACATTTTTTAGAGGAAACCACAGAGGCCAGATGAAAAAAACAGTTGTAAGCAGTAGTTTGAACAATTGCAAGAGTTCAGACAGGACTGGGAGTAAATTTGCTACCAGCTATAAAACAAGATCTTTTAATGTGTATTGGGTAAAATCTCCCAAAGGATATGACCTTGGTGGTGGTTGAGTTGGGATTGGGGGTGGGGTATAAATTAGTACTAGGCTAAAAGCTGCTCTAGAACCAATCTAAAAATACTTAAAAGATAGCCAGATACAACACATTTCAAGTGATTTTACTGGGCAACTAAGCAAATACAAAGCTTTCACAGAAATATTAAAGTATAGCACCAAACAATATAATACTTGTATATAGAGGATTTGATGAAAAACAACAATGCAAAAGGGAAAGACTGTGATGTGTGCAATATGGCAAAGATTAAAGGTTCTCAGATTTTGCCCTGCTTTCAAACTAACAAATTAGCTTGCAATTTCATAGATGTTAGTAGAAGACACGGCATCCCTGGATCAGAGACAAACGACTTTACTGCTCATGCCATGGCAGCCTGTGGTGAGCTTTAAGTTCACATTGTTTCCCTTGTCATTGCCAAGTCCCACAGGTATTGGGAATTGCAGAAGAAATTGCAGAACTGAATCCAAGTAGATGCTGTACACACAATGGTTTTGTGTCAGAGATGAGGAACACCCATGTCTTAGGAAACTCCCTATTTTATAAGGCACTATAAAGCAAACCGGCTAAATCTGTGTCTCAGAGGAGACATCGTCTTTATTAGAATGTCAAGAAATAAATCTGCCCCCTTCCCTGGAGGAAGACACTATCTCTATCTTCCAAGGCTGTTTGCTGTACAAATGTCCTTGAAAACAGTCTGGAGCAAAAGCTGATACTAGAAATGTCATGAATTATCTCCTGAAATAATAGATAGCAAAAAAAATTTTGACTCACATAACCTTTATGAATATTTCCCTGTGTTCTTATATCTATCTTCTACACATGTATACAGTTTCATTCATGTAAAATTATTATAATTTATCTGAAAAAAAGCATTCAATGAAAGTAATGTAAATTATATTTTTGCATAAAACTTATTATAAGCAACTTTTATTGATGATTCTGTTTGGCTTAGGTGTTAATACACAGGATAGATTTCATTAACAGCAGCTTCTATTACTGTTATAGTGGAAATTTGAAAATGAAAAATGATAAGACTGTGATATTCATATTTAGTCAGAATGACCAAATGCAGATTTTAAAACTATTATAAATGTATGTAAATCAAACATAGTTTCAGTTCAGTTCAGTCGCTCATTCGTGTCTGACTCTTTGTGACCCCATGAATTGCATCACGCCAGGCCTCCTTGTCCACCACCAACCCCCGGAGTTTACCCAAACATGTGTCCATAGAGTCGGTGATGCCATCTAGCCATCTCATCCTCTGTCATCCCCTTCTCCTCCTGCCCCCAATCCTTCCAACATCAGGGTCTTTTCCAATGAGTCAACTCTTCGCATGAGGTGGCCAAAGTATTGGAGTTTCAGCTTCAACATCAGTCCTTCCAATGAACACCCAGGATTGATCTCCTTTACGATGGACTGGTTGGATCTCCTTGCAGTCCAAGGGACTTTCAAGAGTCTTCTCCAACACCACAGTTCAAAAGCATCAATTCTGCGGTGCTCAGCTTTCTTCATCGTCCAACTCTCACATCCATGCATGACTACTGGAAAAACTGTAGCCTTGACTAGATGAACCTTTGCTGGCAAAGTAATGTCTCTGCTTTTCAATATGCTATCTAGGTTTGTCATAACCTTCCTTCCAAGGAGTAAGCGTCTTTTAATTTCATGGCTGCAATCACAATCAGCAGTGATTTGGAGCCCCCCAAAATAAAGTCTGACACTGTTTCCACTGTTTCCCGATCTACTTCCCATGAAGTGATGGGACCAGATGCCATGATCTCAGTTTTCTGAATGTTGAGCTTTAAGCCAACTTTTTCACTCTCCTCTTTCAGTTTCATCAAGAGGCTCTTTAGTTCTTCTTCGTTTTCTGCCATAAGGGTGGTGTCATCAGCATATCTGAGATTATTGATACTTCTCCCAGCAATCTTGATTCCAGCTTGTGATTCTTCCAGCCCAGCGTTTCTCAGGATGTACTCTGCATATAAGTTAAATAAGCAGGGTGACACTATACAGCCTTGATGTACTCCTTTTCCTATTTGGAACCAGTCTGTTGTTCCCTGTCCACTTCTAACTGTTGCTTCCTGACCTGCATACAGGTTTCTCAAGAGACAGGTCAGATGGCCTGGTATTCCCATCTCTTTAAGAATTTTCTATAGTTTATTGTGATCCACACAGTCAAAGGCTTTGGCATAGTCAATAAAGCTGAAATAGATGATTTTCTAGAACACTCTTGCTTTTTTGATCATCCAGCAGATGTTGGAAATTTAATCTCTGGCTCCTCTGCCTTTTCTAAAACCAGCTTGAATATCTGGAAGTTCACAGTTCACGTATTGCTGAAGCCTGGCTTGCAGAATTTTGAGCATCACTTTACTAATGTGTGAGATGAGTGCAATTGTGCAGTAGTTTGAGCATTCTTTGGCATTGCCTTTCTTTGTGATTGGAATGAAAACTGACCTTTTCCAGTCCTGTGGCCACTGCTGAGTTTTTCAGATTTGCTGGCATATTGAGTGTAGCACTTTCACAGCATCATCTTTGAGGAATTGAAATAGCTCAACTGAAATTCCATCACCTCCACTAGCTTTGTTCATAGTTGTGCTTTATAAGGCCCACTTGACTTCACATTCCATGATGTCTGGCTCTAGGTGAGTCATCACACCATCGTGATTATCTGGGTTGTGAACATCTTTTTTTGTACAGTTCTTCAGTGTATTGTCACCATCTCTTCTTAATATCTTCTGCTTCTGTTAGGTCCATACCATTTCTATAGTTTATTGAGCCCATCTTTGCATGAAATGTTCCCTTGGTATCTCTAATTTTCTTGAAGAGATCTCTAGTCTTTCCCATTCTGTTGTTTTCCTCTGTTTCTTTGCCTTGATCACTGAGGAAGGCTTTCTTATCTCTCCTTGCTATTCTTTGGAACTCTGCATTCAGTTGGGAATATATTTCCTTTTCTGCTTTGCTTTTCACTTCTCTTCTTTTCACAGCTATTTGTATGGCCTCCTCAGATATCCATTTTGCTTTTTTTTTGCATTTCTTTTCCATGGGGATGATCTTGATCCTTGTCTCCTGTACAATGTCACAAACCTCTGTCCATAGTTCATCAGGCACTCTGTCCATCAGATCTAGCCCCTTAAATCTATTTGTCACTTCCACTGTATAATCATAAAGGATTTGATTTAGATTATATCTGAATGGTCTAGTGGTTTTCCTTACTTTCTTCAATTTAAGTCTGAATTTGGCAATAAGCAGTTCATGATCTGAGCCACACTTTACTCCCAGTCTTGTTTTTGCTGACTGTATAGAGCTTCTCCATCTTTGGGTGCAAAGAATATAATCAATCTGATTTCGGTGTTGACCATCTGGTGATGTCCACTTGTAGTCTTGTCTTGTGTTGTCGGAAGAGGGTGTTTGCTATGATCAGTGCATTCTCTTGTCAAAACTCTATTAGCCTTTGCCCTGCTTCATTCTGTACTCCAAGACCAAATTTGTCTGTTATGCCAGGTGTTTCCTGACTTCCTACTTTTGCATTCCAGTCCCCTATAATGAAAAGGGCATCTTTTTTGGGTGTTCGTTCTAAAAGGTCTTGTAGGTCTTCATAGTACTGTTCAGGTTCAGCTTCTTCAGCGTTACTGGTCCGGGCATAGACTTGGATTACTGTGATATTGAATGGTTTGCCTTGGAAATGAACAGAGATCATTCTGTCGTTTTTGAGATTGCATCCAACTACTGCATTTCAGACTCTTTTCTTGACCATGATGGCTACTTTATTTCTTCTAAGAGATTCCTGTCCACTGTAGTAGATATAATGGTCATCTGAGTTAAATTCACCCATTCCAGTCCATCTGAGTTCGCTGATTCCTAGAATGTTGTCGTTCACTCTTGCCATCTCCTGTTTGACCACTTCCAATTTGCCTTGATTCATGGACCTAACATTCCAGGTTCCTATGCAATATTGCTCTTTACAGCATCGGACTTTGCTTCTCTCACCAGTGCCATCCACAGGTGGATTTTGTTTTTGCTTTGGCTCTATCCCATGATTCTTTCTGGAGATATTTCTCCACTGATCTCCAGTAGCATATTGGCCACCTAAAGACCTGGGGAGTTCATCTTTCAGTGTCCTATCTTGTTGCCTTTTCATACTGTTCATGGGGATCTCAAGGCAAGAATACTGAAGTGGTTTGCCATTCCCTTCTCCAGTAGGCCACGTTCTGTCAGACCTCTCCACCATGACCCGTCCGTCTTGGGAGACCCCACACGGCATGGCTTACTTTCTGAGATAGACAAGGATGTGGTCCGTGCGATCAGATTGGCTAGTTTTCTGTGATTATAGTTTCAGTGTGTCTGCCCTCTGATGCTCCCTTGCAATACTTACCGTCTTGCTTGGGTTTCTCTTACCTTGGACGTGGGGTATCCCTTCCCGGCTGCTCCAGCAAAGTGCAGCCGCTGCTCCTTACCTTGGACAATGGGTGTCTACTCACGGCGGCTCCTCCTCAACATAGTTTACAGATAATTTAAATACTTTCACTATGGAGATTATCTCAATGAATAATTACCTCATAGAAATGTAGCAATCATAATAGATAGATATCATTTATCTTACTAAGATGGGTTTTCAAGATGAAAACTGTAATAACCCACCCGTCTGCTGAATAGGTTATTCAATGAAACTTTTGTTATGTTCAAATTGCTGATTGATGATCACTGCTCAAACAGTTAAATCTCATGTTTATTTTGCTTTTCCCACTAGCATAGCTTAAAAGTATCTGGTTTATATAAGTAGAAGCATCCTAGGTCAGGCATGGAACTGAGTCTGAGGCAAGTGTAATAGAAGTGAAAATAATAATGGTTATTATTTTTACACAAATAAAAATATTATTTTTGTAATTTATTATTGTAGAATCTTCTCTTTAGAGTTTTTACATATGTTCTTTATTTTATTTAATATTCACAGAACATGCACAAGGTGTGGAATATAACCTTCTTTTAAAAGATGGATGATAAAACAGACTCAAAAAAGTATTATGATTGATCTCAAATTGTATGTATCACCAGAACCAGGATTTGAACACATGTTGGTTTGATTTCAATAACCCCATTCTTTCCCCTATGCCAATGTACTTTCTTGTGTGTTACTAGTTAAGAACAGGGGTTAGCAAACTGTGTTCCATGGGTCAAAGCTGTTACACCATCAATTTTTTAAAATAGTTATTGTTATACAGCAGCAAGCATTCACTTATGGATTGTCTTTAGTAGCTGCTTTTGCTGCAATGGCAGAGTTAAGTAGTGGCAGAGTTGAGTAATTATAACAGAGACCATACGGCTCACAATGACAAACATATTTATTAGTTGGCTCCTTCAGAAAAAATTTGCTAACCTCTGGTTTAAAGTAGTTACCTAAGTTTACGGATGCATCACAAAAATAAATGTATTTTATAAAATGAGGATGAATGTGAGCCAAATTTTCTTCATTATCTTTTGGAGCTTGAAATTAATAAAAAAAAAAAAAACTATTTTGGAGAGAAATATTCCTGAGTATCTTATGGGAATTCATAAGTAAAGAGCTGAGACGCTTAACAACTGGGCAGTATCTCCTTTTGTGAAAAAGGGAGGTATTCTCAAGTGATCCAGAGAGGAGAAAGGGCTAAAGAAATCCAGTTGGTGATGGTTTGTGGGGCTGACTTCTGAGGATTGGTATACCAAGTGCTCTGAAACAGTAACTGGGCACTTGGCTGGGGGAGAAGAAAGTGTTGACAAATGGTAGTGGGTAGAGAAAAATAATGATAATAATCTTGCTAATAATCTTGGTATAAGCAGTACTGATTTTGATTCTGATATTGTCAGAGAGTATTTGTTTATTCAAGCAGAGAATATTTCAGTGAAAGATAAGTACTGATGGATTTAAGAAATAGTATTATTTTGTCAAGCAAAAAGTCTCTGAGAAAGTCTATGACTATATTTGATGCTGAAATATTCTTCAGCTAGTGTGCCTTACTTGAGTAGCACAAAGTCTGTGTTAAACTTAAATTTTCATCAGCTTGTAAACTTTGGTATTAAAAGCTTTAGTACTCTTACATCTTCTCCTGAGAGTAAAGGGAAAACTAAAGGGATAATATGAACCTTTATCATTGTACCTTATAGTAAAAGAACTTAACACCAAATTAATTAAAATGACACATCAAATCAGAAATTAATTAAATAACATGTCACAGTTATGTTCTTCTTAGCTCTCTACTAATGAAAAATTAAATGAAGATGCTGGAATTATAACTCCTTAGACCTCTAAAAGAAAGGACAGAATACAAAACCATGAAATAGCACAAATATTTCATTCTAATTATTCTCATTCTTCTTTCTTCACATATTCTAACTGAACCAAGAAGTCATTGCCAGTTCCTTTTGTCAAACATTCATTCATTTTACTTATGTAAAGAAGATCTAAGAAAGATGGGGGCTGAGTAAGTAGAAAAGGTTATAAACTAAACATTATTGCAGAGTTTGGAAGTTTCCCAGCTTTCCTAGGACCTGTCCTTAGAAAATGTTTTATTTGTGCTACCAGGAGACTAGATTTCTGCCTGAAAACTAAATTTCTATATGTAATAAAGGGGTAGCAGAATAACCATGGTGTTAGGAGAAGGATAGCTCATTAGTTGGAGGTAGAATTCAGACTGTTCTAGGCAGAGAAGAATGTGAAAAGTGATTAGAGCAATTATATTGTTGAGCAAATCTCTAAGGGGATAGCTGCAACACACACATTTCTTTTTACAAATTTTGCTATCAGTAAGTAGTGGTACTCTCAATACTCAGTAATGCTTCTGGGTGAAATTTTTCATTTACTTGTATAATATCATCATGGAGAGATGTGCCTTGGAGCAACAACAAGATAAGTATTGAATTACAAGCTATGATACTGTGATAGGTACTAGAAGACTAAGTACAGAGTGCTTTCTACAGTTTCACATGTACAGACTTTACATTCAGAATTACAGCACTTGTGAAGGGCTATAACTTATCCGTAACACATGTATTGGCCTGCCTATTTTACTAAAATATTGTAAGGATCAACTGTATAAAAATAGCATAAATGAATTTCTCATAGAGAGGCAGTGATAAGTTAAAAGCAACATTTTAATTATAACTTGGAAAGTTACACTTGTGGACACCTGCATCCTATATTTCAGGTCAAATTTAGTGGTAATATCTCTGAAAATGAAGTTTGAAAATACAGTTTCTCCATTAGGTATAGTTATATTTTTCTACAGAAACTCTACAAGGATTCTCACTCAAGCAGAAAAATAATTCCAGAGTTCCTAACAAGCAGCTGAATAGCAAGAAGAAGAAAAGTGCTTCATATAAGGCAGGCAGTCATGCTTTCAGGACTGAATAAGCATTATGTGGGAACAATACAGAATAGATGATAGTATCTGAAAATGTGCTGTCTGGTAGTATAATTCATTTTCAGATATTATGAAGTAAAAAGGATACACAGATCCAAGATGACTATAATGAAAGACTTCATGCTTAACTTTCTAGTAGCTATAGATATAGTAGGTATTATTAACAATGATTTTGGACAGCATTTGTTAAAGCATAGCTCCAATCAGACATCTTACTAAATTATTATCTTTTTCTGTAATCCTTCATTGTCTATCAAATTAAGTACATCCTCTTCCAAGGCCTTCTATAATGTGTTCCAAACCAATTCT
Source organism: Giraffa tippelskirchi (assembly GCF_054371585.1). Lineage (NCBI taxonomy): Eukaryota > Metazoa > Chordata > Mammalia > Artiodactyla > Giraffidae > Giraffa > Giraffa tippelskirchi. The sequence continues at coordinate 73,101,653 of NC_137277.1, forward strand.
CTGACTTTTCTCTTTAAATTCTATGACATCTATCTTGCAAGAATTTTTGTAATTCTTCGATCATATATTTTGCTTCATGATTTCCTCATTCTTTATACACAAAACACTCTTTTAAGTTTTTTCTTTGCTCATCATTCAAGATATATTCTGAAATACAAATCTATCTTTTGTATAGTCTTTTTTGATCCATCTCTAACTGAATGTGCTCTCCCTTTTCTAAACTGCTCCAGGACCACATGCCTTTTTCATCAAGGCTTTAGTGAGTGCTTAAGATCTACAGTGAGAAACTGCACACAGGAGTTGTAAGTAAATTAACTCTTAGAGTTAAACTTTAAAAGCAATGTGAAAGATTCAGTGCAGAGCTAGAAGTGTTCCCAAAAGAGGAGAAATAGTTCCCAGTGCTAAGAGTTGGTCATAATCTGGTTGAGCCTGTTAAGATTTTGAAAGAATGAATTAGACAACTGTATTACATCAGACTTAGATGCAGTAATTAAGAGAAGTCTCAGGCAGACTTTGACAATGACATCCAAAGGAAATTTGAAGAAGAGGAAGCCTCAGGATCAGTGTTTGTAGATTTTAGCAAGTAAGTGTATTTCTAAGGTGTTTAAGCAGTCTGTGAAGTAAAGGACTTTTAGAAGTATAAATACCGTATTGGAATATCATCTCACTCAAATCATCTCCATCTTGCCACCAAATGGAAACATGTACATACATTTGCATCCATTCTTCCCTTCTTTCTCTTGTTGTCCTGCTTTAATAGAGGAAGTATCTCTTCTAAGTCAAATCTTTGCATGTAGGCCCTGGATATCATCCTCTCTCTATTTTCTCATACATTGTATCTTATTCATTATTCCACAATCCCTGTATCTTTAAGTGCTGAATTGCAGAAGCCATAAAGTAAGCGTCATCTTTGAGATTTCAGTTTAGCATTATCTAAAGGCAGAACATAAGATACAGGTTCAATAGTGAGGAGTTTATTGAAGACTTTCAAGGACCACCAGTAGAGGAATAAGAAGCGATACAGGATAGGGAAAACAACCAACAAAGGGTGATATTTAAGTCTTCTACCCCTGTGTGCAGATGGTAAAGCATCTACCTACAACACGGGAGACCTGGGTTCAATCCCTGGATTGGGAAGATCTCCTGGAGAAGGAAATGGCAACCCACTCCAGTATTCTTGCCTGGAAAATTCCGTGGATGGAGGAGTCTGTTAGGCTACAGTCCATGGGGTCGCAAAGAGTCGGACACGACTGAGCACCTTCACTTTTTTCACTTACCCCTGTGTACAACCAGACTGTGATCAGGAAATGGTGTAAAACACATGCCTTAGAAGTATCCCACCTAGAGAAAGTACTTCGGTATGATCATGTGAGCAATTTTGTGGTCTTACTTTCCAGTGAAACTCACAAAAATGATAAAAAATTCCAAGCATTTTAGATCTCTAGAAATGGTTCCAAGGGCATGCAGAAAATGATGAAAATTTGCTCAAGAAAAGCTACTAAAGTTCAGTAAGAATAGGGAGAGTAAACGATATTTGAACCAAGACCTATTTTCTTCTTCCTCCTTTCCAATTCAGTGAGGTGGAAACTCTACTCTAGACTGTTGCAGTCGAGAATAGAGTGCTCCCCTTTCCCCCATCTCCCAAGAAAGAAAGGCTATCTTATCCTGCCTCAGGTACTTTTGTTGTACCTAAGCTCTGGATTAGTACAGCTGAGAGGGGGGCTCCCTCCTTTGTTCTACCCCACACGCAGGACAGAGACCATACCTTGGGTGTGGAGCCATTGAGAATACTGGGGACTCAATTGTCTTTGCTCATGAATTTCTACATTGGGAGAGGCAATCTGAGAAGGTGTGAGGCTACTTCCTGCACTTTCCCACCTGACCCTGATACCCACCAACTAGGGACTAGGTCCTAAAGTGGAGGGTGTCACTCATACAGATGTATGTGATTGTCCCTATGCCCAGCTCCAGAGTCATGGTTCAGAATCTTCCTGGGGAGAGACACAGCTTATAAAACTGGTAGCTCCTAATCTCTTTTCAAAGGGACTGACTTCATTTGTGACTCCTGATGGAAGTGTTTAAGGTTTGGTGTGTTCCCCAAAATAGTAGAAGTAGTTGTAAAAGATGATTTGGAGGAGATTGTTAAATTCATTGGAAATACAGGCTAGACTAGTAGTTTGCCCAAGAGAATCTAAGAGACAGCTGGTTGGAGCCCCCTTGGGATCAAAACAAATTTCAAACACTGACCTCAGGAGTCAATCCTTTCAAAGGAGCCCAGGGTTTTTAATTTTAATTTGTGGAGCAACTTATGCCCCAATGCATTGTTTAAGACAATAGAGTACTCAGCTAGAAATTAATGGAATTTAGCAACTTAATATTCTCAGGGAAAGGGACAATCAGAGAGAGCCCTGCAAAACTCACCATCATCTCAGTGTAACTGTGCATATATCTAAAGCTGTACCTTCTCAGTGCTGTGCTGTGCTAAGCTGTTTCAGTCATGTCTGACTCTTTGCGACCCTGTGGACTATAGCCCACCAAGCTCCTCTGTCCATGGGATTCTCCAGGCAAGAATATTGGGGTAGGTTGCCATACCCTTCTCCAGGCAATCTTCCTGACCCCAGGGATTGAACCATGTCTCCTGTTTCTCCTGCATATTCTTTACTGCTTACCTTCTGAGTAGCAGCATCAAAAGCTTAACACTCTAGGAAGAATATACATTTCACTAAAATAATCCAAACTTTAAACAAATTAATAAACAAATAACAATAACAAGTCCCAACGAGGGGTGACCAGCATCCACTTTTGCTATAATATTATAATATCCAGTTTCCAACAAAATTTCTGAGACATGCAATGAAATACTAAAGTAATGACCCATAGCCCAGAAAACTGAGGGAACTAAAACTGCCTATGGCCAGATGTCATATTTAACAGACAAAGCCTTTAAAGTAGTCATTATGCATATAATTGGAAAAATAAAGGAGACCATGATTAAAGAAAATAAAAGAAGATATATGACAGTGTTTTATTAAATAGAGAATAGCAATTGATTGAAATGATGAAAAAAAAAAGAACCAAATGTGAATTCTAGAATTGAAAAGTACATAACTGAAGTTAAAAAGTTACTAAAGGGGCTAAATAGGATATTTTAACTGACAGAAGAAAAGATTATTGAACTTGAAGATAGATTAATAGAGATTATGTCCATCCCAAGAACAGAGATGAAAAAGAATGAAAAATGAACAGAGCCTCAGAGAAATGTGGGATAGTATTAAGTACACAGATAATGAGAGCACGAGAATGAAAGGAGAGAGAAAGGAGCAGAAAATTTTCAAAGAAATAATGGCTTAAATTCATTCATTTATGTACTTAAAAACAATAGTCTACACATCCAGGAATCTCAATGAATTCCAAGTAAGACAAAAAGAAAATCCATTGACAGTCACATCATAGTAAAAATGCTGGGGGGAAAAATCAGGCTGTCATTTTCAAGAATAGCCCTTTAGATTAGATTAACAGGTTTCATCCCCTCAGAATCAATAGAGGCCAGCAGACAGTAGGATGACGTATTCAGCGTGCTCAGAGGGAGGAAAAAAAGCTGTCAACCATGAATCCATATTCAGCAAAGCTCTCTTTCTAAAGTGAAAACAAGAGGCATTTGGAGATGAACAAAAACTGAAAGGAATTGTTGCCAGTAGACACATCTTATAAGAAAATCAAACTGTACATTTTAAATTATCACTTGAAACAGTAAATTATGTCTCTATTAAATAAGTACATGAATTACATTTCAATAACCCCCCCTTTTTTTTAAAGAAGAATCTTCTCACCTGAGTGTGAGAATGATCAGACATTTATAACCAATTTCTGATAGTCATTGTTGAGGTTGCTTCTGGTAGTAAAATTCCTGGCAAACAGGCAGGGCAGCCTCCCAGCACTTTCAGAATGGGCTTTACTCATAGAGATGCAGACACTTTCAGCTGGAATTTGTCTAGAGCACACTGATTATGGTCAAGTCTAAGGTAAGTGGTGCCCTGAGAACATCTACTACAGTCCACTCCTATGCCACTCAGATTTATGCATGTCTTACATTGAGTTCACTACATCTTGTGGCTGCTTTGTCAGGGTGATCCTTGTTTATACTTTATGAAAAACCAACTAGAAAACCAGAAGTTTAGTGGAGAAAAATTACAGCAGCTGGTACTAAGGCTACTATTGATAATCTTCTTTCTTTACCACTTGACCTAGACTCCAGTCACCCTTATGAACCACTTCTACTTTTCTACATCTACTTCCATGGTTGGGTGAACATGACATTCATTAATGACCATCCAAACTACCATTCTTCTCAAGTTGCAGGGGCTGCAAATGTTTCTTTAGTGTTAACACTAGATGTAAAAACAACTATCATCCCATTCTCTCCCCTTGGATCCAGGCATTTTCATGCCTGTCTTCTATTACATAACATGACCCTACCTATTACATATGCAGGGAACTGTAGAAATGCATTTGTCTATGAGCCATGGCCAAGAATCCATAAGTCACAGCTCAATGAATATCATTTTGAATTTACTTCCATTGTGGTAATTATGTCCACTTGCCTCTAATGGTTACCCACCTCCTTAAGACCCTTGCTATTCCAGAAGCCTGTCATTACCAATCATATTAATTAGTCCAGTTTCATCATAGTAGTTCCCTGCTGTCCATCTACTGTCTACCGCTGTCTGCAAAGGACAGTCACAACTGTGCTTCTCACTCATGCAGTACCACCCTTACTCATTTCTAATTGTTTATTAAAGTATCCTCTGAGATTTCAAAGAGAACCTGGTCAACTGGTGGGCTTTCTGGTGATATGTAGGAATTTATTCTAGCATGCCCTCCTCTCTGCTTGAATCACCAGTACTCTATTCGACAGTTCTGGCATCTGTACCTAATATGCTATAGGCTGAAAAAAACAAATAAGGATATAAATATATACATTTTAATCTCTCTCTCTTTACATATATATATACCTGTACCTATATCTATATCTATCTGTTGTTGTTTAGTCACTAAGTCATGTCTGACTCTTTTGCAACCCCATGGACTGTATAGCCCGCCAAGCTCCTCTGTCCATGGGATTTTCCAGGCAAGAATACTGGAGTGAGTTGCCATTTCCTTCTCCAGGAGATCTTCTTGACCGAGGGATTGAACCCACATCTGTATTAGCAGTTGGATTCTTTACCATCAGAGCCACCAGGGAAACCCATCTATATCTATATCAATATTGATATCTATGAAAAAAAAATGTTAGTTGCTCAGTCATGTCTGATGCTTTGCAACCCCATGCACTGTAGCCCGCCAAGCTCCTCTGTCCATGAAATTTTCCAAGCAAGAATACTAGAGTGGGTAGCCATTCCCTTCTCCAGGGCATCCTCTTGACCCAGGGATTGAACCAGGATTTCCCACATTACATGCAGATTCTTTACCATCTGAGCACCAGGGAAGCCTATCTATATCTATATCTATAATTTGCATCTAAAATTTGCTGCAGACATCATTGAAAGTTAACCCTATATATGGGATTTATTATTCCAAACTTAGGTATGTGGAAATAAGTATGCAACCTATTTTAAATGGTATATAGATATAGATGTATGTACCATCTAAGAGTGCAACCTATTTCACATAAATCTATATATATCATTGAAAATAGGTTGCGTTCTTATTTCCACATACCTAAGTTTGGGGTAGTAAATTCCATACATAGGATTAACTTTTAATTATCTCTGAAGAAAATTTTAGATGCAAGTTGTCAGCCTCCTGCCAAAGAACAGATGGTGTCTGGACCACCTTTCCGTCATTAGTTATGTGTTTTCAGAATATAAAATCATGCTTTCGTTAGCCTTCTTGGTGGATATGGATGTCTGTTTAATCCACATAGATATTTCATACAAATATATTAATTCATAAACTTCAAAGTTAAATATGATTGATATTTAAATTTTCTGCTAAGTTAAAACATCTGCTAATGCATTCTCTAATTTTTCCATTGGAACATGGAAGTTGGCTATTACATTTATAATTCAACTCTTTTTTTTTCATTGCCTAAATTACCATTTGTAAATGTCCTATTTATATAAGAAATTATAACATCCTCTAGCATTACAAGTTTCAAAAGAAGTGCTATAACTGGCAACAAATCTCTCAGGACACCTGGTGTTTAACACATCAGTCAGTATGTGTCTTTAGCTTCTCTTGGCCAGTTGGTCTCTCAAATATGAATAACTTGTGGATCAGCAGGCAGTGAGCAATGTTAGGCTATTGTGCTGAGATTCCTTTTTGTCTAGAAAGAAGTAACCCGGTTGTATCCCTTCAAAGGCCTGAGCAGTTTGATTTTAACATGTTGACTTTCTTTTTGTGTTAGGTGAAATAGGAAGCTGTGCCTATGTCACAAAATTGAATGTTGAATAGTTAAAGGCACTGCTGTGTAAAAAAATTTAAAGGACCCCCCCACCCCCCAAAAAAGACCCTCAATTTCTGCTCTAGTTGAATGTGAATATTGATTTCAGAGGAGTTGAAAGCTATGTTTTATGGTCTGTTACCAAAATAGAATTTGCTAACGTTTGGGATAAAACTTCACAGGAGCAATCCAAATTTAAATTCTAGAAACCAGTTTAGAATTCAAAAGTGTATAAAAAGAATTATTTGTAATGAGGAATGGCATAATTCTTTAAAGTTTATATATAACTGTCACATGTCTATCTGTTTAACATATGATGCCAAAAAGCCAGTTGTTAGTTTTCTAACATTAAATGAAACGAAACTTAAAAGTACAAAGATAATTTGAAAAAAAAAAATACCTGATACATAGTTAGTTTAAACACCACAAGAACAGGGCCAAATGGAAACTATTTTTTGTAGGTTAAGCTTTCTAATAATTAACTTCATCATCTTATTGTATAAGAATGAAATGAAAATAGCCCTTCAATCTAAATTGCAGATAAAAATATGACTCTATTTTATGTATTTAGATACACTGACTTATAAGTTAATTAAGATATATCTGCAAATAAGTGTGAGTTTCTGAAGAGCTGTGAGTTATGTTTGATTACTTTGATGATCTATTCAAATTTTCAGTGCTCTTAACTGGAAACTTTGCATAAAATTGAAAATTATACATGCTAAAATCAAAGATTTAATTATATTTAACCACTTAGCCACTTTTGTCTTTACCCTTCATGTTACCATCTAGCACAATAAAGCAGAGAATGGAATGAATTAATACAAAACCATGATTGACTGTCTTTTAAGATATTAAGTTATCTGGCTCACATGTGTAAATTTAAAATGCCCCTATTTGACCAAAAACAAGCATGGAAATAAAAATTAATTTTGTAAGCTGAAATTTTACAGGATACTATGCCAAGGTCTACTATCATGTATTTAAAATGTACTTTTAAAAACAAAACCTATGTTTGGGTGTTTAACAATATAGTAAACAATTCTCATATCATTGTACTTAGCTTGAATTGTCTGGTATAGGCAATATAATTGTATTTAAATTAAAATATTTAATAGATATTTATATCTATTAAATATTAGATATTTATATAATTATGATTAGATACAATTATATAACATATAAACAAATAATATATGATACATAATTATATACTATATTACTATATTATATATAATATAGCAATATATATTCATATATAATACATAAATCAAATATATTAATATATTATTATATTATATTATTAATATAATATAATATAATATGTTATTAATATATCATATATTAATATATTATATTATTAATATATAATATTAGATTTAGATATTATATTAATATTATATTATTATTAAAATATATTTATATAATATATGATTATATATTATTATAAGAACTAATAAGTATTATTATTTAATTGTAATAATTAAAACTATTAATTATTATGTTATTTATTAATTTATAATTTATTTTAAATTTAAATAAAATTAATCATTCAAATTAATTATATTCATAATTATATTTATTTATATTTATAGGAATAATACATATATTATACATATAATACATATAAACCAGAATTGAAAGAGACACATGTACCCCAATGTTCATCGCATCACTGTATATAATAGCCAGGACATGGAAGCAACCTAGATGTCCATCAACAAATGAATGGATAAAAAAGCTGTGGTACATATACACAATGGAATATTACTCAGCCATTAAAAAGAATACATTTGAATCAGTTCTAATGAGGTGGATGAAACCGGAGCCCATTATATAGAGTGAAGTAAGCCAGAAAGAAAAACATCAATACAGTATACTAATGCATATATATGGAATTTAGAAAGATGGTAACGATAACCCTATATGCAAGACAGAAAAAGAGACACAGATGCATAGAACAGTCTTTTGGACTCTGGGAGAAGGTGAGGGTGGGACGATCTGAGAGAATAGCATTGAAGCATGTATATTATCATAATGTGAAACAGAACGCCAGACCAGGTTCTCTGCATGAAACAGGGTGCTCAGGGCTGCTGCAAAGGGATGACCCAGAGGGATGGAATGGGGAGGGAGGTGAGAGGGGGGTTCAGGATGGGGAACACATGTAAACCCATGGCTGATTCATATCAATGAATGGCAAAAACCACTACAATATTGTAAAGTAATTAGCTTCCAACTAAAATAAATAAATAAATTTAAAAAAATAAATTAATCATTCAAATTAATTATATCTATAATTATATTTATAAGAATAATACATATATTATTATTAATATATATTAGTGGAAATTATTATTATTTATGATTATAAAAGTATAATTATGACAATTATATAATTATATAATTAATTATAAAAATTAATAATATATTTATTTATATGATATTTATAATTATAATTATAAAATCATACAAGTATTAAGATAAATATTTTATAATTAATTAACTAATTAATTTATACTAATTATTATGCTAATTAATTATGTTAATTATCATATAATTGTATATAATGATATCATATATAAAATAATCTATGATATAATTATATATAATATACATAATAATATATAATGTTAATATAATATATAATAATATTAATATAATATATTTATTATAATATTTACCATAATATTCTATAATTATAATACATATAATACATATATTATAATTATAACTATAATAAATATATAATATATGTTATATATAGCATATTATATATTATATATTTATTTGTATTTACTTATAATTATATATACTATATATAATTATATATTTTATATAGTATATATTATAATAATATAAATGTTATATATATTATTCTAATATATATTATATTTATTATATTCTATTACATATTATATAATATATAAAAATATATATAAGTATATAATATATATTATATAAATATATTTATTATATAATATGATATATAATTATGTTATATTGTATATAATATATATTATTTTATATATATTATTATGTATTATATATAATATAATATATATTTTATTCATTATATAAAGATAGTCTATATTATATTTATTATATAAATATATATTATATAGTATAATATAATATATAATATATTATATATTATTTATATTATAATATATATTATATGCTGAATATAGTATATATTAGATTTATTATGTATATATTAATATAATAAATATGTTTTATAGATTTATTATATATATTATATAATAAATATGTTTTATATATCAATATATATTTTAAATACATATTTTAAATATACATTAACTATATTAAATGTATTAATATTATATTATATAATTATTATATTATGTTATATTATAGATATATACTAAATATATACATAGTATATAAAGATGTAAGCTCATAAATATACTCATGTTATATTATATAAATATTATATTATATAATTCTTATAATTATATATTATATATAATATTTATATATATATGTTACATAATTTGCTTTATACATAAAATAGTTATATAATATACATTGCAATATATATAATATATATTTAATTCAATTATGTAGGGTAAATGATACTATTTATATAATTATAATAGATAATTTATACAATTATATATTATAATTAGATAGTTATATAATTATAATTTGTATTTATAGTATTTAATAGATATTAAAGAAATTACCTTTAGTGATTTTGTCTTCCTGTGTTTAGATCCTTGCTTAAATTCTCTTTCACATGGGATGCCTAATCTGGTCTTGGCACGCTGAATCTGGTCATGTGACTTATTGGAAAATGGAGTATTAGTAAATGTGATGCAAGTGGGAGCCTGATAAATGCTTGCACATGGGGTCTTGTTCTCTTGAAAAGCTGCCAGACATCAGGGCTAGTCTGCTGGAGACATGTGGCCCAGCCAACAGCCAGCAACATTCTCCAGACTTGAGTGGGGCCCTTTAAATCATTCAGGTGCAGTGTGACTCAGGGAACACAAACCATATTAATGATGTAATAATCTAGAGGGGTGGGCTGGTGAAGGAGGTGGGAGGGAAGTTCAAGAGACTGGGGACATAGGTATACCTATGGCTGATTCATTTTGGTTTTTGGCAGAAACAAACAATATTGTAAAGCAATTCTCCTTTCATTAAAAATAAATAAATTTAATTATTAAAAAATCCAGGTGCAGTAGATCCATCAGATTGGTGCAGCTGCATGAGTGACCCTGCTACAGATAGCAGAAAAACCACCTAACTAAGCACAAAAAATATTGGTAACCCACAGTTATAGATAAATAAAATGGTTGTTTTTTTATGCCACTATATTTTGGCAATGGCTATAGAAAACTGACAAAAACAATCACCTGACCTCACACTTTATGCCAAAGTGAAAGGCAGGACATTAGGATTAATGTCTACGCTGAACAGAGGAGGTGTCACTGTGCTGGCTGATACCAGCATATATTATTACAAGAAATTGGTGAGGTAGTCTCAGGAAGCAAGGCACGGCCCCAAACATTAAATCTATTGGAGTTGGCAGAGAATGTGTACTAGGCCCCAAACCAAGGGTATATAAATGCATTTATGGATTGAGGAGGGAAAGGGTTTGTGCAGGGGAAAGTTCGTGATACTCCTTGAGGCAATGGATGAAGTAAGAGAGGAGTCTTTTCCTGGAATAGTAAGGCTCTACTTGTTGAGTTGTTCAGTCATGTCTGACTCTTTGTGACCCTATGGACTGCAGCATGCCAGACTGCCCGGTCCTTTACTGTTACATAGAGTTTGCTCAAACTCATGTCCATTGAATTGGTGATGCCATCCAACAATCTCATCCTCTTGCCCCCTTCTCCTCCTGCCCTCAGTCTTTCCCAGCATCAGGGTCTTTTCCAATGAGCTGGCTCTTTGTATCAGGTGGCCAAAGTATTGGAACTTCAGCTTCAGTATCAGTGCGTCCAGTGAATATTCAGGACTGATTTCCTTTAAGATTGACTATGTTGATCTCCTTGCTATCCATGGGACTCTCAAGAGTCTTCTTCAACACCACAGTTCAAAAGCATGGATTCTTTGGTGCTCAACTTTCTTTATAGTCCAACTCTCACATACATACACTACTGGAAAGACTATAGCTTTGACTAGACAGACCTTTGTTGGCAAAGTGATGTCTCTGCTTTTTAACATGCTGTCTAGGTTTGTCATAGGGTCTCTTGTAAGAAGCAAGCATCTTTTAATTTCATGACCGTGGTCACCGTCTGCAGTGATTTTGGAGCCCAAGGAAATAAAATCTGCCACTGTTTCCATTGTTTCTCCATCTATTTGCCATGAAGTAACGGGACTGGATGCCAGGATTTTAATTTTTTGATGCTGAGTTTTAAGCCAGCTTTTTCACTCTCCTCTTTCACTTTCATCAAGAGGCTCTTTAGTTCTTCACTTTCTGCCATTAAAGTGGTTATTATTTGAATATCTGAGGTTGTTGATATTTCTCCTGGCAATCTTGAGTTCTGTTGCTTCTTGACCTGCATACAGGTTTCTCAGGAGACAGGTAAGGTAATCTGGTATTTCCATCTCTTTAAGAATTTTCCACAGTTTGTTGTGATCCACACAGTCAAAGCCATTAGTGTAGTCAATGAACCAGAAGTAGACTTGTAGGAAAATTTAGACATTAAATGACTTTGATTTGTTACTTTTGGGGGGTTGGCCCTAGGTGATGAGATTACAGGGTCAAAAACTAGAAACATTATTTTTGATATATAATATGTAATTCTCATTCATTGTTAAATCTTTTTAATGTTAAATATGTCAAACATATAAAAACTAAAACATAGTAAACGTCAGTATACCTCTATGTTCATGTTTTAACTTTGCCTTCATGCCAATGTTTTTTGTTTTTTGAAGTGATGTTGCTGATACAGTTACCCTCTCTATCTTTCCTTTCCCTTTATTGGTCACATGAGTTACAAGCAAGCATGATAATCAAAATAATTCACAGAAGTTTGCTAAGAGTGACTGGAGGCCGTCTGCTGGATTAAGTGGGTGTCTGAGAGCTACTGAAAGGGCTGGGAAGGCCAGAAGAAGCAGTGTTACAGGAGCTCAGAGCAGCAACCATTAATCATAACTAGTGCCGGATCATTTTAGAGAAAGTTATGACTTTTCCAGTACATCCTGATCGAAGATCAGCCTTGATTATAAATTTCCTTTCCCAATCTGGTTACCTTTTTACTTTTAAATGGTGTATTTGGTGTATTTATTTTGATTTTAGTAATAGAAGCTTTTATATTTAATGATGTCAAATGTGTCCTTCTTTTCCTTTATAATCATTGTCTTTTTAAAATCTTTGTTCAAAAATCCTTTGTTAGACAAAATATTTCCTTCTAAAATGTATGGTAGTGCTCTTCATTTTTAGATTTTTAATCCCTAAAAATTAAAGTTCAGGGTTTAAACTTTATTTAAAGTTTAATAAAGTTTATTTTTATTTCCTGTGAGGTAGGGATTTCATTTTATCCTTTATCATGTAGACAGGCTAACTCTGCCACTTATTAGCAGTGTGTCCTTGTCTAAATTACCTATATCTATGTACCATTGTTCCCTCACCAATGAAATGGGGTTAGTAGCAGTCTCTACCTTATAAATTATTGAAGAGATGAATTAAGATAATACATGTGAAATATCAACAACACTACTTGTTGTTACATAATGGCTCTCTTGGAATTATTATTTAATAGACCTCCTCACTATTTTAGCAAAATGTATTGAATACTCCTTACTTCACCTATTGATTTGACAAGCCTTGTAGATGTATGTGGATTCATTTCTAAGCTCTCTATTATGTTTTTTGATATTATCTATCCTTCTTTGCACCAACATCCAAACTTTTGATTGCCATAATTTTGTAGCAGTTTTTGATATATAGTGGAGTGAAGGTTCCCTAAATATTATTCAAAATTGTCTGGGTTTTTACTGTTGTGTATAAATTTTATGTCAAAATTATTGATTTCTATGAAAATTACTCTTGGAAATTTTATGAGAGTTGCATTGAGTTTACAAGTATTTTGTGTAAAACTGTCGTCTTTATAGTATTAATTCTTATCAATAAACAATACTCTATTGATTTAGGTCTTCTTTTATTTATTATTTCAAAACCTACTTGTATTAACTAATATACTAGGAGGATATGGCTTCTTTGAATCATAGTGTAGGCTGTTCATTACCCATACTCCAGAAACCAATAGGAGTTTGGGGAATAGGAGGCACGGTTGTTAGAATTTTTGACGTATCTCTTCTCTGCTTAAAATTCTTCCATAATCTCCCACAACTCATAAAATTTTCAAACTCTTTAATGTGGTAGAATACATTCTATGTTTCCCAAATTCTATGCTTCTTGTTCAATCTTCTTCACTAATGGTCTAGAAATGGCCTGCCTTCTATTTCCTTTGGATGTCTGGGACACATTGGAAACTGAACTCATCATGTCTTTATATACATGATCTCCTCACTGATTCTTTGTTGTTGTCATTTGTTAAGTCATGTCCAACTACTTGTAACCTCTTGGACTATAGTACACCAGGGCCTTCTGTCCTCCACTATCTCCTGGAGTTTACTCAAGTTCAAGTCCACTGAGTTGGTGAAGGTATCTTATCATCTCATCCTCTGCTGCCCCCTTCTCCTTTTGCCTTCAATCTTTCCCAGCATCAGAGTCTTTTCCAATGAGTTGGCTTTTCTCATCAAGTGGCCAAAGTATTGAAGCTTCAGCTTTAGCAACAGAAATCAACCCAATGAATTTTCATGGTTGATTTCCTTTAGGATTGATGTGTTTGATCTCCTTGCAGCCCAAGGAACCCTCCAGAGTCTTCTTTAGCACCACAATGGAAAGCAAAATTGAAAGCATTAATTCTTCAGCAATCAGCCTTTACGGTCCAACTCTCACATTCGTACATGACTACTGGAAAAACCATAGCTATAATTATACAAACCTTTGTCAAAAAAATGATGTTTCTGCTTTTTAATATGCTGTCTAGGTTGGTCATAGCTTTCCTTCCAGGGAGCAAGCATCTTTTAATTTCATGGCTGCAGTTACCATCCGCAGTGATTTATGAGCCCAAGAAAAGAAAATCTGTCATTGCTTCCACTATTTTCCCTTCTATTTGCCATGAAGTGATGGGACTGATGTCATGATCTTAATTTTTTTAATGTTGAGTTTTATGCCAGTGTTTTTTTTTTTCACTCCTCTTTCACCCTTATCTAGAGGCTCATTAGTTCCTCTTGGCTTTCTTCCATTTGGGTTGTATCATTTGCATATCTGGGCTTATTGATATTTTTCCCCGCAATCTTCATTCCAGCTTGTGATTCATCCAGCCCAGCATTTTGCAGGATGTACTCTGCATATAAGTTGAATAAGCAGGATGACAATATACAACCTTGTCATACTCCTTTCCCAATTTCGAATCAGAAAGTTATTCCATGTCTGGTTCTAACTGTTGCTTCTTGACCCACATACAAGTTTCTCAGGGGATAGGTAAGGTGGTCTCATAATCCTGAGACAGGAGGTAGATGGCTGCCCAGGATAAAGAAATTGGAGGCTCATTCTGTATGGATTGAAACTTCCAAGAGGAGAATAGCAGGACAATTAAGGGAAGAGCCTGGGTCCTGCCTAGACCACATATTTCTTACCCTCAAAGTCAAAGTGAAAGTGAAGTCACTCAGTCGTGTCCGACTCTTTGTGACCCCATGGACAGTAGCCTATCAGGCTCTTCCATCCATGGGATTTTCTAGGCAAGAATCCTGTAGTGGGTTGCCATTTCCTTCTCCATCAAAGTCAAAAGACTTCCTCAACCACACATGTACAGAGAAGCTTCTTGGAGGCCAAAGGAGAGTTGTGTCAAAGGATGTTCCCTGCCCATATGCCTTTTCAGTAAAATCTATCTTGGCTAAGAGATGTATGTGCACACATGGGAGAATCTTGGGACATACCAAATGCGGACTGTGAACCAGGCAAATCAAAATGATTGGCCAAAGGAAACCCAGAAGAAATGCCCCATAAAAGTAATTGAAACTGCCACGAGGGCACGACTCAGGGACTCCCCCTCTGAGTCTGCACATGTGTCTATCCACATGTACTGTACTATTTTTCCCTCCTAATAAATTCTTTACTTGTTTCACCACTTTCCATCTTTGTGGAAATCCTTTTCTGCAAAACCGAAGGAACAGGGCCCTTGTCACTGACCAATGGTCTGGTGGCTAGGATCTGGTGCTTTCACTGTCACCACCCAGCCCAGTCTCTGGCTGGGAACCCAAGCCCCACTCCAAGCCATTGCAGGCTGAGGCCTCCAGGGATCACTCCCATCTCTTTAAGAATTTTCCAGTTTGTTGTGATTCACATAGTCAAAGGCTTTAGCATAGTCAATGAAGTAGAAGTAGATGTTTTCCTGGAACTCCCTTGCTTTCTCCATGATTCAGCAAACGTTGGTAATTTGATGTCTGGTTCCTAGGCCTCTTTTAAAACCAGCTTGTACATCTGAAAGTTTTTGGTTCACATACTGTTGAGGCCTAGCTTGAAGGATTTTGAGCAGAACCTTGCTAGCATGTGAAATGAGTGCAATTGTATGATAGTTTGAACATTCTTTGGCATAGCCCTTCTTTGGGATTGGAATTAAAACTGGCCTTTTGCAGTCCTGTGGCCACAGCTGAGTTTTCCAAATTTGCTAACATATTGAATGCAGCACTTTAACAGCATCATCTTTGAGGATTTTAAATAGCTCAGCTGGAATTCTATCACCTCCACTAGCTTTGTTTGTGGTAATGCTTCCTGAGGCCCATTTGACTTCATACTCCAGGATGTCTGGCTCTAGATGTGCATTGTAGTTAATTGGGTCATTAAGACCTTTTTGGTATAGTTTTTCTTTGTATTCTTGCCCACTTCTTCTTAGTCTCTTCTGTTTCTGTTAGGTCACTGACTCTAAAAGCTCATTAAATGGCATCTTCATTCACTCAATTGTTCAGGATAAAAAACTTGAAATCATTCCTGACTCATTTCTTACTCTTACATTCCAGATCAATTCATCATCTTGGTGGTTGTTTCTTAAAAAATGATTCTCTTTATCTGTTTGCTTGTTTTCTCTATGGTGACCTAAATAGGAAGGAAATCCAAAAAAGTTGGAATATATGTATATGTATAGCTGATTTGGTTTGCTGAACAGCAGAAACTAACACAGCATTGTAAAACAGCTATACTCCAATAAAAATAAGCAAGAAAAACCATAAATATCCTAAATCCAACTTTTTCTGCTTACCTCCCACAGCTATCATGCTAAGCTAAGTCATCATCAGTTCTAGCCTGAAATAATAAGGAAACCTTGAAAGTTTTTTTTCCTTGTTCTACCCCTTTTACTCCTTCTGATCAGTTTTCACATAACAGTCTGAGCACTCTTAAAATAAAAATCATGTCACTCTATGCTCAAGGTCTCCAGTGGCTTCCCATTAGACTTTAAGGTAAAACTTTGCTCACGTCCAAGGAATCCTTCAAGTTCTGGCCTGTGTCCCTTCTCCAACCTCATCTCTGATTACTTTGCCTTTTGGACACTCTGCTCTGGACACACTGATCTTCTTGCTGTTCCCTAATCAGGCAAATTTATTCTTGCCTCAGAATCTTGAACTGTGTGTTCTTCTGCCTAGAATGGTCTTGTAAACAGTCATCCTATTGGTAAACAGTGAGAGGTAGGAAAATGCACATTAGTAATTTGATGATCAGACAGTTTTCTGAATGGTTCATACTTTGCCAGCTTTATAAAACAAATTAAAATGCTTTTCACTTAAAGATGCATCCCTCTATCTGTAACAGTTTCCATGGCGTGATGTTGCTGTGTTGTTTAGCTACTAAGTCATGTCCAAGTCTTTTGTGACCCCATGGATTGTAGCCCACCAAACTCCTCTGTCCATGGGATTTCCCAGGTAAGAATACTGGAGTGGGTTGCCATTTCCTTCTCTAGGGCATCTCCTGCATGGGCAAGCGGATTCTTTGCCACTGAACCACCGAGTATATACAAATATAGAAAAAGTTAAGTGTAATGAACCTACTATAACTATCAATTTTTTAAAATATCCAATCTCTTCTCCTCAGCTGCTACACTTTTTAATAATGTATTTGCTTAAATCAGGGATAAAGTCCATATATTTGTTAGTTAGTTCAGTCACTCAGTCATGTCTGATTCTTTGTGACCCCATGGACTACAGCATGTCAAGCTTCCCTGACCATCACCAACTCCCGGAGCTTGCTCAAACTCATGCCCATTGAGTCGGTGATGCCATCCAACCATCTCATCCTCTGTCGTCCCCTTCTTCTCCCACTTTCAATCTTTCCCAGCATCTGGGTCTTTTCCAGTGAGTCAGTTCTTCACATTATGTGACCAAAGTATTGGAGTTTCAGCTTGAGCACCAGTCCTTCCAATGAATATTCAGAACTGATTTCCTTTAGGATTGACTGGTTGAATCTTCTTGCAGTCCAAGTGACTCTCAAGAGTCTTCTCCAACACTACAGTTCAAAAGCATGAATTCTTTGGTGCTCAACTTTCTTTATAGTCCATCTCTCACATCCATACCTGACTACTGGAAAAATGATAGCTTTGACTAGATGGACCTTGTTGGCAAAGCAATGTCTCTGTTTTTTAATATGCTGTCTAGTTTGGTCATAGCTTTTCTTCCAAGGAGCAACGGTCTTTTAATTTCATGGCTACAGTCACCATCTGCAATGATTTTGGAGCCCCCCAAAATGAAGTCTCTCACGGTTTCCATTGTTTTCCCATCCATTCGCCATGAAGTGATGGGATCGGATGCCATGCTCTTAGTTTTCTGAATGTTGAGCTTTAAGCCAACTTTTTCACTTTCCTCTTTCACTTTCATCAAGAGGCTCTTTAGCTCTTCTTCCCTTTCTGTCATAAGTGTGGTGTCATTTGCATATCTGAGGTTATTGATATTTCTCCCAGCAATCTTGATTCCACCTTGTGCTTCATCCAGTCCATATATTTGTCTTGGTGAATTTATCTCATTGATCTGCTTTAATTGCTCTCTCTCTGATTTTTCCTCATACTTTAATTGTTGAACAACCTGGGTCATTTTTTCCTGTATAGTTTTCATTTAATATATCCCTTTTAACTGTGTATTTCTTGTAAATTCTGAAAGATAGAGGCTGGATCAGATTCAGGTTCTATTTTTTTTTTTTTTTGTCAAGACTACTTCTTAGATAGCAGGGTTTGCTTCTAGTGGAAGTACAAAAAATATTTTCTTGTTGTTGTAACCACTCTTTGATCATCATTACTTAGATCCATTATCTCATTCAGACTTGCAAAAATGTTAATATACTAACTACATAAAACTTTCATGAAAGAAAATTTTCCTTAGCAGCAGTTTGGTTACTTTGAGGTAGAGTTTTATACAAAAGGCAGATATGTTAACCCCAAACTCCCAATTTATCTTTCCCCCTCCCCCAAATTTCCCCTTTGTTTAACCATGTTTGTTTTCTAAATCTGTGACTCTATTTCTGTTTTGTAAATAATTTCACTGTATCATCTTTTTAGAGTCCACATGTAAGTTATGTCATTTGACATTTCTCTTTCTCTAACTTATTTCACTTAGTGTGATAATCTCTAGGTCCAAAAATAGTTAATCAATGAGGACCTACTGTATAGCACTCAGTATTCTGTAATAACCTATGTGGGAAGAGAATCTGAAAAAGAATGGGTATATATATATGTATATGTATATGTATATGTATATGTATATGTATAACTGAACCATTTTGCTGTGCACCTGAAACTAAATCCACCTTATGAATAAACTATATACCCCAATATAAATTTAAAAATTAAGAAAGAAAAGGCAGATAAATACTTGATTTTCCCCTTATTTAGCAATTTTCAGTAACATATGTTGGTTGTATAGCATTTTCCAAGGGTTGCTAATACTGCTTCATTACCCACTGAGCCATCAGGGAAGCTCTCCACATTGTTTAATAACTGGATAAATTACTATAAGATCATTAACTGTGACAGGATCATTGAAGCTTAGCAATAAATGTGAAATCTTTGAAGGAAAAATCACCAGATTTGAATATATAAAAATATTTATGTTGTTAAAATTTTAACAAACTAAAAATGTGAAGAATAGATGAAGGAATTTATTTGCAACAGACATGGCAAACCATGGGCAAATGTCTCCTGGACTTATTGCAGTTCTTCCCATTTATCTTTGAGTTTGATGGCTCAGTGGGTAATGAACTCACCTCCACTGCAGGAGACACAGGAGACATGAGTTCAATTCTTGGGTCAGGAAGATCCCCTGGAGGAAATGGCAACCCACTCCAGTATTCTTGCCTTGGAAAATCCCATGGACAAAGGAACCTTGTGGGCTACAGTCCAAAGGGTCACAAGAGTCCAACACGACTGATGACTAAGCACAGCCACATTTATCTTCATGAATCAGTCAGATTAAATACTTCAGAACTTTTAAAAGAAAAAGAAATGTCTGTGGAAATGTAGCTATTTAGTAAAATGTGAAAAAAAATAGGAGTGTCAAAGATCACTCAATTTTCATTTTCTTCCTTTAAACATCAGTGAATTTTCATTGTTCAACTATCCTTTTACTTGGGATATATATTGTTAGTCAATTGTCCTATACTCTGTCTTAGTTTCTCATATTCCTAATTCTTTTATTACCAGTAGAATGTGATTTTTTTCAGAGAATCATCTAAATACAATGAATATAATGCAACACTGGAAGATATAGGCTGTAATCAGGTTTATGGTATTTTATAAAATGACCCCCAGCCCCTCACTCCACCTTCTTAGCATTTTCACCTTTAAGAATGATTAGGCTTTCCCTGGTTCTTTCTTCACTATAGATGTTTGAAAAGTGTGTATATGTATGTTTGTGGGGGGTTTGAGGGGAAGGGTGTGTGTGTGTGTGTATGTATCAGGGAATGCAGGCGTCCAGGTAGCAGGCTAAGAGAGTCTAACTTTCACTGATTTATTTATTTTCTTAAAAGTCTATTAAGTCAGTGGAGTTTTACTTACAGATGGCTCTTAAAAATCTTTAGGAATAGATATTTAATAAACCAAAATCTTCTGGCTAATGGATATTGACATGTACAATGATATCTTTGCTTCATGAGACCTTTTAGGTCTAAACACATACTTTCTGGTACCTGTTTGTATTGCTTTTGCTTCTCTTTTCCAATGGAAGAACGTTAAGAAATGTTCTATGTGAGGCATTTCTCATATCTGACACTTGCTTTATTTTTGCTTAACAAATCTACACATTTTGATAATCACAAACAGAACTTTTAAAGAACTAAAATTCACCTTGTTGTTCAGTGTTTATTCAAGAGAGTTGTATCGTTATTATTTTTTTTTAATAAATTTATTTATTTTAGTTGGGGGCTAATTACTTTACAATATTGTAATAGTTTTTGCCATACATTGACATGAATCAGCCATGAGTTTACATGTGTTCCCCTTCCTGGACGCCTCACCCACCTCCCTCCCCATCCCATCCCTCTGGGTCATCCCATTGCTCCGGCCCTGAGCCTTTGTCTCATGCATCGAACATGGAATGGTGTTCTGTTTCACATATGATAATATACATGTTTCAATGCTATTCTCCCAGAACGTCCCACCCTCACCTTCTCCCTCAGAGTCCATAAAATTGTTCTATGCATCTGTGTCTCTTATTCTGTCTTGCATATAGGGTTATCGTTACCATCTTTCAAATTCCATATATATGCATTAGTATACTGTATTGTTGTTTTTCTTTCTGGCTTACTTCACTCTGTATAATGGACTCCAGTTTCATCCATCTCAGTAGAACCGATTCAAATGTATTTTTTTTAATGGCTGAGTAATATTCCATTGTGTATATGTACCACTGCTTCCTTATCCATTCGTCTGCTGATGGACATCTAGGTTGCTTCCATGTCCTGGCTATTGTAAACAGTGCTGCGATGAACATTGGGGTACACGCATCTCTTTCAATTCTGGTTTCCTC
Organism: Giraffa tippelskirchi; assembly: GCF_054371585.1. NCBI lineage: Eukaryota > Metazoa > Chordata > Mammalia > Artiodactyla > Giraffidae > Giraffa > Giraffa tippelskirchi. The sequence continues at coordinate 73,123,131 of NC_137277.1, forward strand.
GGTGTGTATGCCCAGCAGTGGGATTGCTGGGTCATATGGCAGTTCTATTCCCAGTTTTTTAAGGAATCTCCACACTGTTCTCCATAGTGGCTGTACTAGTTTGCATTCCCACCAAGAGTGTAAGAGGGTTCCCTTTTCTCCACACCCTCTCCAGCATTTATTGCTTGTAGACTTTTGGATAGCAGCCATTCTGACTGGTGTGAAATGATACCTCATTGTGGTTTTGATTTGCATTTCTCTAATAATGAGTGATGTTGAGCATCTTTTCATGTGTTTGTTAGCCATCTGTATGTCTTCTTTGGAGAAATGTCTGTTTAGTTCTTTGGCCCATTTTTTGATTGGGTCGTTTATTTTTCTGGAATTCAGCTGCAGAAGTTGCTTGTATATTTTTGAGATTAATTGTTTGTCTGTTGCTTCGTTTGCTATTATTTTCTCCCATTCTGAAGGCTGTCTTTTCACCTTGCTTATAGTTTCCTTTGTTGTGCAAAAGCTTTTAATTTTAATTAGGTCCCATTTGTTTATTTTTGCTTTTATTTCCAATATTCTGGGAGGTGGGTCATGGAGGATCCTGCTGTGATTTATGTCGGAGAGGGTTTTGCCTATGTTTTCCTCTAGGAGTTTTATAGTTTCTGGTCTTACGTTTAGATCTTTAATCCATTTGGAGTTTATTTTTGTGTATGGTGTTAGGAAGTGTTCTAGTTTCATTCTTTTACAAGTGGTTGACCAGTTTTCCCAGCACCACTTATTAAAGAGATTGTCTTTTCTCCATTGTATATTCTTGCCTCCTTTGTCGAAGATAAGGTGTCCATAGGTGCGTGGGTTTATCTCTGGGCTTTCTATTTTGTTCCATTGATCTATATTTCTATCTTTTTGCCAGTACCATACTGTCTTGATGACTGTGGCTTTGTAGTAGAGCCTGAAGTCAGGCAGGTTGATTCCTCCAGTTCCATTCTTCTTCCTCAAGATTGCTTTGGCTATTCGAGGTTTCTTATATTTCCATACAAATTGTGAGATGATTTGTTCTAGTTCTGTGAAAAATACCGTTGGTAGCTTGATAGGGATTGCATTGAATCTATAGATTGCTTTGGGTAGTATACTCATTTTCACTATATTAATTCTTCCAATCCATGAACACGGTGTATTTCTCTATCTGTTTGTGTCCTCTTTGATTTCTTTCATCAGTGTTTTATAGTTTTCTATATATAAGTCTTTTGTTTCTTTAGGTAGATATATTCCTAAGTATTTTATTCTTTTTGTTGCAATGGTGAATGCTATTGTTTCCTTAATTTCTCTTTCTGTTTTCTCATTATTGGAGTATAGGAATGCAAGGGATTTCTGTGTGTTGATTTTATATCCTGCAACTTTACTATATTCATTGATTAACTCTAGTAATTTTCTAGTAGAGTCTTTAGGGTTTTCTATGTAGAGGATCATGTCATCTGCAAACAGTGAGAGTTTTACTTCTTCTTTTCCTATCTGTATTCCTTTTATTTCTTTTTCAGCTCTGATTGCTGTGGCCAAAACTTCCAAAACTATGTTGAATAGTAGTGGTGAAAGTGGGCGTCCTTGCCTTGTTCCTGACTTTAGGGGAAATGCTTTCAATTTTTCACCATTGAGGATAATGTTTGCTGTGGGTTTGTCATATATAGCTTTTATTATCTTGAGGTATGTTCCTTCTATTCCTGCTTTCTGGAGGGGATTTATCATAAATGGATGCTGAATTTTGTCAAAGGCTTTTTCTGCATCTATTGAGATAACCATATGGTTTTTTTCTTTCAATTTGTTAATGTGGTGTATTACATTGATTGATTTGCGGATGTTAAAGAAACCTTGCATTCCTGGGATAAAGCCCACTTGGTCATGATGTATGATCTTTTTAATATGATGTTGGATTCTGTTTGCTAGAATTTTATTAAGAATTTTTGCATCTATGTTCATCAGTGATATTGGCCTGTAGCTTTCCTTTTTTGTGACATCTTTGTCTGGTTTTGGAATTAGGGTGATGGTGGCCTCATAGAATGAGTTTGGAAGTTTACCATCTTCTGCAATTTTCTGGAAGAGTTTGAGTAGGATAGGTGTTAGCTCTTCTCTAAATTTTTGGTAGAATTCCGCTGTGAAGCCATCTGGTCCTGGGCTTTTGTTTGCTGGAAGATTTCTGATTACAGTTTCGATTTCCGTGCTTGTGATGGGTCTCTTAAGATCTTCTATTTCTTCCTGGTTCAGTTTTGGAAAGTTATACTTTTCTAAGAATTTGTCCATTTCTTCCAAGTTGTCCATTTTATTGGCATATAGTTGTTGGTAGTAGTCTCTTATGATCCTTTGTATTTCTGTGGAGTCTGTTGTGATCTCTCCATTTTCATTTCTAATTTTGTTGATCTGATTCTTCTCCCTTTGTTTCTTGATGAGTCTGGCTAATGGCTTGTCAATTTTGTTTATCTTCTCGAAAAACCAGCTTTTAGTTTTGTTGATTTTTGCTATGGTCTCTTTTGTTTCTTTTGCACTTATTTCTGCCCTAATTTTTAAGATTTCTTTCCTTCTACTGACCCTGGGGTTCTTCATTTCTTCCTTCTCTAGTTGCTTTAGGTGTAGAGTTAGTTGATTTATTTGATTTTTTTCTAGTTTCTTGAGGTATGCCTGTATTGCTATGAACCTTCCCCTTAGCATTGCTTTTACAGTGTCCCATAGGTTTTGGGTTGTCGTGTTTTCATTTTCATTCCTTTCTATGAATAATTTGATTTCTTTTTTGATTTCTTCTGTGATTTGTTGGTTATTCAGAAGCGTGTTGTTTAGCCTCCATATGTTGGAATTTTTAATAGGTTTTTTCCTGTAATTGAGGTCTAATCTTACTGCATTATGGTCAGAGAAGATGACTGGGATGATTTCAACTTTTTTGAATTTACCAAGGCTAGATTTATGGCCCAGGATTTGATCTATCGTGGAGAAAGTTCTGTGTGCACTTGAGAAAAAGGTAAAATTGATTGTTTTGGGGTGGAAAGTCCTGTAAATATCAATTAAATCTAATTTGTCTATTGTCTCATTTAAAGTTTGTGTTCCCTTGTTAATTTTCTGTTTAGTTGATCTATTCATATGCGTGAGTGGAGTATTAACGTCTCCCACTATTATTGTGTTATTGTTAATTTCCCCTTTCATACTTGTTAGTATTTGCCTTATATATTGTGGTGCTCCTATGTTGGTTGCATATATATTTATGATTGTTACGTCTTCTTCTTGGATTGATCCTTTGATCTTTATGAAGTGTCCTTCTTTGTCCCTTTTCACAGCCTTTATTTTAAAGTCTATTTTATCTGAAATGAGTATTGCGACTCCTGCTTTCTTTTGGTCTCCGTTTGCATGAAATATGTTTTTCCATCCCTTCATTTTCAGCCTGTGTGTGTCCCTAGTTTTGAGGTGGGTCTCTTGTAGACAGCATATATAGGGGTCTTGTTTTTGTATCCATTCAGCCAGCCTTTGTCTTTTGGTTAGGGCATTCAACCCATTTACATTTAAGGTAATTATTGATAAGTATGATCCCGTTGCCATTTACTTTGTTGTTTTGAGTTCGTGTTGAAACATCCTTTCTGTGTTTCCTGTTTAGAGAAGATCCTTTAGCATTTGTTGGAGAGCTGGTTTGGTGGTGCTGAATTCCCTCAGCTCTTGCTTGTCTGTAAAGCTTTTGAATTCTCCTTCATATCTGAATGAGATCCTTGCTGGGTACAGTAATCTGGGTTGTAGATTATTCTCTTTCATTACTTTAAGTATGTCCTTCCATTCCCTTCTAGACTGAAGGGTTTCTATTGAAAGATCAGCTGTTACACAATGGAATATTACTCAGCCATTAAAAAAAATACATTTGAACCGGTTCTACTGAGATGGATGAAACTGGAGCCCATTATACAGAGTGAAGTAAGCCAGAAAGAAAAACAACAATACAGTATACTAATGCATATATATGGAATCTGAAAGATGGTAACGATAACCCTATATGCGAGACAGAATAAGAGACACAGATGCATGGAACAATTTTATGGACTCTGAGGGAGAAGGTGAGGGTGGGACGTTCTGGGAGAATGGCATTGAGACATGTGTATTGTCATATGTGAAACAGAGCACCATTCCATGTTCGATGCATGTGACAAGGGCTCAGGGCCGGGGCAATGGGATGATCCAGAAGGATGAGAGGGGGAGGGAGGTGGGTGGGGGGTTCGGGAAGGGGAACACATGTAAACCCATGGCTGATTCTTGTCAATGTATGGCAAAAACTATTACAATATTGTAAAGTAATTAGCCCCCAACTAAAATAAATAAATTTATTAAAAAAAAAAAAAAAAAGATCAGCTGTTATCCTTATGGGGATTCCCTTGTGTGTTATTTGTTGTTTTTCCCTTGCTGCTTTTAATATTTGTTCTTTGTGTTTGATCTTTGTTAATTTGATTAATATGTGTCTTGGGGTGTTTCGCCTTGGGTTTATCCTATTTGGAACTCTCTGGGTTTCTTGGACTTCTGTGACTATTTCTTTCCCCATTTTAGGGAAATTTTCAACTATTATCTCCTCGAGTATTTTTTCATGGCCTTTCCTTTTATCTTCTTCTTCTGGGACTCCTATGATTCGAATGTTGGGGCGTTTCATATTGTCCCAGAGGTCCCTGAGGTTTTCCTCATTTCTTTTGATTCTTTTTTCTTTTTTCCTCTCTGCTTCGTTTATTTCCATCATTCTATCTTCTACCTCACTTATCCTATCTTCTGCCTCCGTTATTCTACTGTTGGTTCCCTCCAGAGTGTCTTTTATCTCCTTTATTTCATTATTCATTCTATATTGACTCCTTTTTATTTCTTCTAAGTCCTTGATAAACATTTCTTGCATCTTCTCAATCCTTGTCTCCAGGCTATTTATCTGTAACTCCATTTTGCTTTCAAGATTTTGGATCATTTTTATTATCATTATTCTAAATTCTTTTTCAGATAGATTCCCTATCTCCTCCTCTTTTGTTTGGTTTTGTGGGCATTTCTCATTTTCCTTTACTTGCTGAGTATTTCTCTGCCTTTTCATCTTGTTTAGATTGCTGTGTTAGGCGTGGCCCTTCTGTATTCTGGTAGTATGAAGTTCCTCTTTATTGTGGAGGTTCCTCACTGTGGATGGGGTTGGACAGGTGGCTTGTCAAGGCTTCCTGGTTGGGGGAGCTTGTGTCGGTGTTCTGGTGGGTGGAGCTGGATTTCTGCTCTCTGGAGTGCAATGGAGTGACCAGTATTAATTTTTGAGATGTCTATAGATTTGGTGTGCCTCTGGGCAGCCTGTATATTGATGCTCAGGGCTATGTTCCTGCGTTGCTGAAGAATTTGCGTGGTATGTCTTGCTCTGGAACTTATTGGCTCTTGGGTGGAGCTTGGCTTCAGTGTATATGTGGAGGCTATTGGATGGTCTCTTATTATTTAATGTTTCCCCTGGCTTTCAGTCTTATTCTTGCAGTAGCCTCAAGACTTCTCCATCCATACAGTATCAATAATAAAACTTTTAGGTTAATGGTGAAAAGATTCTCCACAGTGAGGGATACCCAGAAAGGTTCACTGAGTTACATGGAGAGATGATGTGAGGGGCGGGGTTGAGGTGACCAGGAGGAGAAGAGGGAAATTCAAATGAGGAGAGAGCAATCTCTCTCCCCTCTTGATTCCTCCCTTTCTACTCATGCTCACCTCTATTACCTTCCTCCCCCCTCTCTATGTATCTCTGTGAACCACTCTGAGGGTTCCAGACTGTGGAAAGCACAGAGAGAAGTGCTTACTGGCTAGATTGCTCGTTATTATTTTTTATTGATGTTCCTATTTTCCTTAGTTTATTGTCAAAGAAAGAAAGAACGCTCAGACCAAAGGTTTGCCAAAAGTCAGAATGCCTGTTTTTAATTCACCTGGATCAGAATTGAATCCACTTCTTTGGTTAAAAAGAAAAAAAATCAGAAGCACACATTAATGTGTATTGCTCTTAGTCCAACCTAAGAATGCATTTATTTACTATACTTATATTAGACTCGTGTGCTATTATATCTCTCTTTTGATTGGCTTCATGCCACTTTCAAGAGGAAATGTACATGAAAAACTATAAAGGTACTGATGACACTTTTAAAAGGTACTGATGATACTGAGCTTCCTAGCTCCCACTTCTTTGTCCTTCTCTTTAAAAGTTTTATGTTTTGGAATCTATTCTTTAACAGAATGGCCTATGCTACCCCCAATCCTTTCCTTCTATATCCTTCTAACCACTCTTTCCAGGAGAATCCGTCTCAGAATGGATGTAGAAATGTAAGTCAAGAATAATTATAGAGGAAGTGGGTGACCAGTTCTCCAGTTGCTTGAAAAGAATGAAAGAGGTGACCAGTTTTATTGCTTACAGATTTTGCATTTATCTGCCCAGGAAAAATTGAAGTACTCAAAGAAAATTTGCTGCTAACATCGATTCTGGCTAGCAACTTTGCTCAGTTTCTGGCAAATAGAATACAATGATAGCTTCCTGGTCCAGTTTTATTATGTCTTGGTGTTGATTGTTTTCAGATTACTGCTGTAAATTGATTGTTGGTCCTAGTCTTTGAAGAGATGAGAGTTTTTTTGTTTTTTTCAAGGTCTGCTCTATTTGGATGTTCAAAGATATAGCATCAAGGTTGACTCCTGGAGAGTTCATATTTCAAAACCAAAGTAGTTCTTGCTTCTTTCTGACTAAATGTAGTTTCTGAAATCTGACTTTCCTTTACACTGTCTCAGCTTTATATTTCTTTATTATGTTTCCCCCAAGGGCCTAATTATGAATCCCTACTAGGTTTCTTCTGAGCATTAATAGTACTTAAAGTTCAATGAGCTCTTCGTTAATGCTTTTCCTAACTGAATGGGAAGAAGCTGTTTACTTTCTCGTTTGTGTCTTGCTACTTCACCTGAATGGAATAAGCCATATTTATGTGTTTCTGTTTCTTTCTCAAATAAAACATAAAATTTTGGGCTTTCACTGAAGCTACTTATTTGGTTAATATTTAAGTGCTTTTTTAGTTTTAACATAGTCTTTATATTCATCAATATTGACTAATTAAAATTTGTAAAGCTCAAAAGGGATCTAAAGAAATATTCTTGATAAAAATCTACATGTTAGCAGTTAAGGTATGCATCATGATGACAGAAAATTTCAATGACAATAAATGGAATTCTTATTTTCATTTCTAGATTTTGCTGTCAGCCTCATTGTGCTCTACACAAGAGGGATGATACTCGGAAATAAAAAGACTAAAACATTTGGAAAATGCCAATGTGATTTGGTACTCAGTAAGTAAGGAATGTCAAAAATAGGAGAGTTTCTAAATACTTGAGTTCTATATTGTTGGTGTGCATGTGGTGTTTTCTTGTTAGGAGTGTGCAGGGAAAGGAGAAATAAATAATTCTATACAACAGTCTGGCTCTGCTGAGCATAGGTTTCACACTGAGGGAAGACTAAGAATAGCAACAACTAGTTTAGGAAGCTTCCACAGTCCCAAGCAGTTCTTTCCCACAGAGAACCACTTTTGTCTGCAACTTTCCCACAAAGACCCCCACTTTGACTGCTACATTGCACATCTTGCTCAGAAGTGTAGTCACTTTATTATCCCATTATCCTTTTTCACGTATTTGACCTGGCTGTCAAAACTGCTGTGGGAATGAGAAATACTTTGTGCGCATTCAACCTCTCACCGCACGTCTCACGGGTGAGGGGCCTCCTTCTGAGTGAAGTCATGGCTGATATGCTCAGTCTTGGAAATAATAGACGAATTGCCTACCCTCATTCGTGAACTTCTGCTATTGCACAAAGCAAACTAAAGAAACAATGTAATCTCTTATTTTAAAATTTAATCTTTCACAGCCTGCTTTCTAAGGCAGTTCCTCTGTGAATCTGCTGACACTTTAAATTCTACTTTGGAAATTTCCACTCTGTTTCAAATATCCGCTCTACTCAAAATTTTATATAAAGTTATCCCCTCCATACACTATCAGTATGAAACTTCTTCTTCCTTTCTTTCTTTCCTAAAGCATTCTAAGTCACTTCAGGAACCAGCTCTCTTAAGACAAAACCACTAAATCTTGCTGCTTACACAGCAGCCCCAAATCTTACCAGAGTGCTTGTCAAAGGGTGAGAAATATTTTCTGTGTAAGCTCCTGAAAGGTTCACTGGCTTACTAGATTGTGCTTTCTAGCTAATAGGAAAGAAAAGAAAACCACAGAAGCCCCTAGAGAACCTTCTGGCAGAAAGTAGATAACACAAAATAAAATCACTCTTTTATTTTATTAAGGACCTTTGTGAAGGTTCATTTGAAACAATTTAGTCTGTCTAACATAATTAAGTCACTAAGCAGCATCAGATAGTAGCCAGTTACAGCCTTGGATTAATAATGTCTAATTCACTTATAATTACTCTAATACATGTCTAGGAAGCATACGCAGAATTTTACAAAATGCAATATGATGAGTAAGGACAGTTGAATGATGGATCATAAAATAGATTAAATTGTAGTCATTTGAGCTGCTGTTTGCAATGTATGGCTGCCAACTGGCCACCCGAGATTGTTTTCTTTGTTTGTTTTTGGTGTTTTGATAAATAAGTTCATAAAGCTATCCAGATAGGAAATCTGGAGCTGGAGTATGAGAATTATTTGTGGGCCTTCACCAGAAATGAGTTTTTTGAGACAGGAACACTAAGGAATGTTAAGGGAGGGTCACTATGGAAGCAATATTGTGTCTAGCAAGATCCACTCTGGTAAACTCCCAACCCATTATCTCTTAATAATTGATATTCCTCAGCTGGGTTGAAGTGAGTTTAATCAATTGGCATAGGAGAGAAAGGAGGATAAGGGTTGGATAGAAGAGTTTTTTCTGTAGAACAGATCTAAAATTGATTAGGGTTTAAAATGGGTTTGTTGAAGGGATTAAGAAACAATTACGGATGATTAAATGGCATAAACTCTATTGTAGCCCCATTTCTACATTTGCACTTAAAATTTAAAGATTTTTGTTCCTCTAGAGTTTGAGAAGGAAAGCCTTGCTTGAGCAGAGGTTTTCTGATGGAAGAGAAGGCAAATCAGGTATTACAATATTTAATTGACTAGACACAGGGTTAAATCTCAAGGTAATTCTAGCATCTGAAAAACTGTTATCTCTACATTTCAGAAGGTATGTATGTAGAACAACTTCTGGGTTGCTGCATTCTTACTAATACACTCAGCAAGACTGATGTTGTTAATAAATTTCGTCTAAAAATCATTTCAGATTCTCTAGAATCTGAATTATAGTTATTGGCTTAAAATTGTTTACATTATTTGAAACAAATTCTTACAAACATAGCGTAGATGTTACATATTTTTCAGATTACATAGATTTCAATTTGTTTGATTTATTGACCTATATACATAAATAAGAATATATAAAATAAAACACTGTAGACTATTTTCTTGTGAGTAACCGAAATTTGGAATATTCCACTATTTCTGGTTATATGACAATTAGAAAGATTGAAAGACTTCTGGGAAGAACTAACCCTGGGATCTTTAATGTATTTGGATCAAGATAACAAATGGAGATAAACTCTTTAAAAAAGTTACATGATTGTTAAAGTCACAAATTTCATTTGTTCATTTGACAAATTTTAGTGAGCTGACTATGTGCCAGATACTGATTTGGTGTCTGGGATGTGGCAGTGAAAGAACAGAATTCTGTGCCCTTCTTTGGACTGAAACTGAAAATAGACACACCTTGCCAAAATAGTGTCATAACTAATGGAGGAGAGACTGCAAAACCAAAAATGTCAATAGGAATAGTGGAACTGAAATTTACATTGAGACTTCATGGACTTTGGAAAGCATTTGGATACATAATTTACATTTGCAAGGTTCAACTAGTGTTTGTTGAAGGATCTGTTTTTCAGAATCTATGGGAGAAATAAGCTTAGTACACTAACAGGGATATCTTGTTTCCCTTAAGAAAAAAATATATATGTATGTGTACATATATATATGTATTTTATAAACACTATAAATTTCATTTCCCTTTCTGCATTGGCTGCTGAGAATATCAGTAATAAATTCAAGGCTGACATCTAGCAATGGAAAATGAATGTGTTTTTCTTATTATCTTTCTTTGTTCTTAGAATCTATGTTTAGAAAGACACAGGATTTTAAACAAACAGAAAAAATGACAGTTACAATCACGGTTCCGTTTGTAAATCCAGCTGAAGCTTTTTAAAGCACTGCAATATATCAGTTCTTTCAATAGATAATAGGACCTGAGCTTACCACTGTAGAACAGTTTCCTCAGAGCTTAAAAAACAAATAACTCTACTTTATTAAGATCAGACTCCAGGTCCCAGAAGAATATTTTTCCTATCATATTCCTATCATGATATATATTCCTATTCCTACATGATATATAATCCTGTCAATCTACATATATATATATGTATATATATATAATAGGAAATGTATTTCTAAACTGAATAAAATCAGTTTAAAGTACAATCTGTCAGTGCAGACAGATGACCATGGCAAAGCTGTTAGAGGGGTGGAAGATGACACTATTGAAAGATGTGTTGAGGGATAGTGAATTGAAGCAAATGGAAACACTGGGAAACAGAAGCATAAAATCAGCCAGTTATCATCCCAAAGATCCCCAGACTCTGGAGATATCAATTTGTGCTGCAAACCAAGACACTTTTTGAAGTATGTAAAGAAATAATCCTGGTTATAGATATATTTGGATGAAGGCTAATAGAGATTGACAATATAAAGAGGTAATATGATTGCTCTGAGATAGATGTCATTTGTTCATCCAACCAACAGCATCAAATAACTCTGACTAGCAGTAGGATTTTATTTGGTATCAAAAAATGTTGATGGAATTTAAAAATGTATTGAGTTTGTTTTGCATACTTAACTTGCAATGGTAGGAAATAGAGTTAAAAAATCCCTTAGGATTTTGTAATCTACTTCAAAGTCAGCATGAAAGAACTAAATAGAAATTTCTGTATTTTACATATTTGTTACTCATTGTGTTTCAGTAAAGCAAGGAAATACTTTCTTACACGATTTGATCTAGCTTTTTTTTTAAAAAAAAGATAATTTTTAAGAAAAATTCAGTGGTCGTTGTGGTTATCACTGGCTATACCACCAGTGGGCTGAAACTACTTCCTCAGGTTTAGTATGTGGAAATCTGTTCAATAAATGATTGTTCAGTTAAGATTTTTCTAGGGTAGAAGCTGACAGATGTAGAAACTGATGGCTGAAGTAGTGGGTGTATTGCCACCTCTGTCTTTTGCTGAACTGAGGTGGAAAGTAGAGGCCAAAAGAGCTATTCTACATCCTCTGGCAATTTACCAGCATTTTACAAGCATCCATTTGGCCAGCTTCAAGCTATGTTTACTGCCTGCTAACATAAGATTAAAATGAGTGTAATTTCCAGCTTTTGTGAAGAGTATCAGATGATTGAGTAATCAGATGTTCACCTGTATTGCTTACTGCAGTGAAACATGGATTAAATGTGTAGTAAAAATATCAGTTTATCTGTACAAGGAGCTAGATACATTCATTTGCTTTCTTTGACCTAGCTTAGTTGTTTCATTGGAAGAGAAGGGAAAAGAGAAATGATGTCCTAATTATTTATATGTTTACAAGACTCTCCTTCCCCTTAGGCTACTGTTAAGTTGTCATACTTCATACACTCTGTTCCACAGCAATTAAATATTTCATTAAAAAGGCATTAATGATAGATCCAGTAAATTTCTCCCATCCAGGCTCCACAGTGATAGCAATTCAAGTTAGTGTTGATCTCTGAGCGATACTCATGAAACCAAAGCCCGACAAAGGGACAGTTAGAGTGCTGCTCATATTCCCTGCATCTTGAGGTCAAATTGAAGAGCCAGGTGCTGAGTGGTACCTTCTAACTTCAGTGGATGAGAGAAAAGCATCTCATTTGTACTCAATAAATGAATTGTTCAATAAATGTGACAATTGGGTGTGTCACATTTATACTCAGTCTTTAGATACCAGATTGAACAATTTCTATAACGCTGGCTCTTTTGAAAGAGTTCTCAGAGGCTTCTGTTTCTTGGCTTCTGCTTTTAATTTTAAAACGAAAATGAAAAGGTACCCCATGAGCAAATACCCTATTGTCTTTGAAGCATTTGATCATTTATTTAATGAAATCATATATATTTATTAAATGCCTACTGTGTGTTTTCAAGTTACTGTGGCCTCTGGTTTAGAGAAGCGGAAGAGTTCTTGTTCTTAAGGATGTGCTTTTTTTTCACTTAGAGGAGAAAGGAAAAATTGAGATGAAAACATAAATACTAATGGAAAACTTTAAATGATGAGGGTCAAATGATTTGTTCTCACAAGAAATTAGGCTTGTGTATATACAAAGGAATTGTTTCCAGCTAATATAATTAAGAAATTTATGTACAATTGGCAGTTAAGTTAAAAAAATTCAAGGTTGTAATTTTTATAGTTTTAAAGTAGAGGGAATATAAGTTTTATTTACTGGAGTAGCAGAATAAGAAGTAGTAAAGAATGTTGGAAGCATATTGTAGAGGTTATTAGAGTTTAACTTTCAGGTAATTAATTTTACTATACTAATCACACAAAGCAGCGTTGCAAAAATAATGTAGAATTTAAAAAGAAAAACAAAAGAAAAAATAACTTGGCCTTGCTTCCCTTCTGAAGCAAATGATCTATTTTCATTTTCTGTGTTCTTACTGAAGATTTTTGAACAGTGAAATGACATGATGAAAAGTGTGTTGTAGGCCTTTTAGGAAGATTAATCTATCAAGAGTAAGCAAGATGGAGAGTGAAGAGAAGTGCCTGAAACCTAGAGACCAATTATAATTCTATTGAAGTAATCCAGGTGAGAAGTGATAAGGGCCTGAACAGAAATGGAAAGAAATAGGAAGTTGTAAGAGGTATTGAAATGGAAAAATCACTGACTGGATATGGGACATTAGAAAAAGGTAATCTTTAGAGACGATTGGAGCCTGAGTTAACAGCAATAGTTTCAGAGATAGAAAGCAGAAGTAGAATGATTAGAGTAGGTATCATGAAAATTGATTTATGCAACATATTATATTTGAAAAAATGTCACACATACATGATGCTAATATATTTAAAGATGGACAATTGGAATATATATGCATATTTCTAATCTTGAGGTCTTTTCCATATTCCAATCCTTCTTAATCATGTAAAATCATGTAAAAGGGACAGTTGAAGTGAAATCAGCATCATGGTGATGTGAATCAATGCTTTTTTTTATCTAACCTTTGATTTACAACTATTTATTTTGACTTATAACCCCCCCCAAAAAAAGTACCTCTGCAAAGTGTACCAGGCACCTGAGAGATTCATTCATGTATGCATCCAAACATGGGTAGATTGGATCACGGAGTGGGTGACAGAGCAAGGAGAGTTGCAGAGAGGCCAGCAGTGGCCAGAGGCAGTGATGGAAGAAAAGTTGGCTGCTAGTCCAGCAGTGTGCTGGCGCCATTTTTCTGGTAGAGAAGAGTGGAGGATGAAGGTAATGAATGGGGTTCCACTTAGCCACGTGTGTGCAGCAGGAGGTAGGTGACCCCTGAGGAGAGACTGCACTGTCTAAGGGGAAGGAAAGGAAAGGGAAATAGGTAGAGAGAGAATAGAAGCAAAATATCTCCTGTTGTCCGCCTTGGAAGGCAAGAGGACTGTCCACTGGCTTCTGGAACCCCTAGCTTGAGGATCTTCCTACCAAGTTGTGGGCATACCCAAAGTCCCCAATGTTAAATACACATTTCACCCTGCTCTGCCACCACCTTTTTCTTTTTTTAATGCATAACTCCCAACATTACCAGAAATCAGCTCCAATAAGAAAAACTAAAACTTTGTTCTCTATCTAGAAAACAAAAGATAGATTCCACACTATGGAAGGCTAAGGGGTCTCACCCCAGAGCCTGTTTGAGGGCTGCTTCTGCCAAAGCTTATCAATCAGTGGCCTGGTACAGGACAGTCAGGGTTGTTGCTGAAGAGCCCCAGGAAAAGGAGTTAGGACAGAAGCAGGAGCTGCAGGAGAGGAACCACGACCAGAGGAGACGGGCTCTGGGGACATCTGTCAGTCTGTCCTCCGGTACTCGTAGGATGTGGAGTTTTTCAGTGATCCCGTCTCAAGTATTAGCTGGCATTCTCCACTATATGCCATCCACTGGGGATGACTATAGTTCTTCCTAAAAAGGATGGCTGCTCTTTTCCTAAAGAAGTCCACATTACAAGCCATTAAGACTGAGAATAACTGCATTAGAAGATGTTTGGGTAACTACATCCTACAGAGGCCAGTGCCCGTACAGCGGTCCCCAGTACCAACCTGCCTCATTCACACCAAAGCTTTTAGTACTGAAGACACCCAAGATGAGGGGAAAAAAAAAAAAAAGGATGAGATGGCTTTCAGTAACGTTGGGAGAAAAATCGACAAGCGTTACCATTCACGTGCTGGACGAGCAGGGCAACGACCACATGCACAGAGCGAACGTGATCAGGCTCGTGACTGCCGAGCGGGACCTACGGCTGGTGAAGAGGGACCCCAGCGTGCAACTCGCCCAGTATCAGCTCCTGAAGGGCTCACAGATCCACCAGGTGCGGCTGCGGCTCAGAAAGATGGAGAGGGCAGAACTCTGACAAAGAAACTGACTTTTTCTTCAAACGTTGGCAACATGATTTGGATACAAAGAGTAAACAGATTCAGCAGTGATCAAAAAAAAAAAAAGTACAAAGTTCAGATTACAATAAAGAAAGGGAAGAATGCAGGCGAGCCCGAAAAAAAAAAAATGCAGGAGACAATAGAATCCTCCAGACCATGTTTGGAACAGTGACATTTACATCCAGGCCTCAGCCCATCAGAGGTGACCAGGCTGTGATGTGTGTTCTTGGTCTCTTGAGCAAAAAGGAAGAGAATGCGTGGAGAGCAGCTCAGGACACAGAGAGCAGACACTGTGAACAGGAAAAACGGAAAGGATGGAGCATCTGATGTCCTGCACCAGTGATTTTTAATAAAAAACATGCTTCTGAGAGACGAAAAGAAAAGAAAAGGGCTCCTAACGATTAATCTGTTGAGCTATTATAATTGAAGTGACCCAAGCCTTGCCTAAGTAAGAAAGGTGTTCACTATGTCAAATGCAATAGCAGAGACACTTCTCATCAAACACTATGAAAAATCACAGTATTATGGTATCACAAAAAGAAAATGGCAGTTTTCTAGCCACCAAACCCAAAGACATGGACTATTGTAATCTATATAAGGAATTTCAAAGAGTGTTATGAAGAAATCCAACAAACTAAAGAAACTTCAGAAAGGCAGTTCAATGATCTCAGAAGAGGAGTACTTTACTGAAGAGACTGAAATTCTAAAAAAGAAACAAGTAGAAATTCTGGAGCTGAAGTACTCGATAAATAAGGTGAAGAATGCCTTAGAAAGCTTTGGAAATAGAACAGATCATATGGAAGAGAGAATTAGCAAGCTCAAGGGAAAAAATAAAGAAATAATTTTGATGCAAGAGCAAAGAAAAGTAAGATTTTTTAAAGTGAAGAAACTATGTGAGAAATGACTCCATTAGAAAAGTCAATCCAACAGCAATGTGTTTCTTAGAAGCAGAAGAGAGGGAGAAGGGAGCAGAGGGTATATTTAAAAAATGATATTTGAGAACTTCCCAAACCTGGAAAGAACTTGATATACAAGTCTATGAAATTATACAACACCTTATTATCTCAATGTAAAAAGATTTTCTTCAAGATACATTATACTGAAATTATCAAAAGTTAACAATACAGGATAAATTTTAAAAGCAGCAAGGGGAAAAAACACTATCACCTACAAAGGTACCCCCCGTTAGGCTATCAAGAGATTTCTTAACAGAAACTCTATAGGCCAGGAGATAGTAGAATGGCATATTCAAAATATTGAACCATAAAAATTGCCAGCCAAGAACATTCTATCCAGCAAAACTATCATTCAAATATGAAGGATAAATTAAGGCTTTCCCAGATAAACAAAAGTGAGCGAGTCCACTACCACTCAGTTCAATTAATTCACTTCAGTTCAGTACAGTCGCTCAGTCGTGTCCGACTCTTTGTGACTCCATGAATCGCAGCACGCCAGGCGTCCCTGTCCATCACCAACTCCCGGAGTCTACCCAAACCCATGTCCATCGAGTCGGCGATGCCATCCAACCATCTCATCCTCTGTCATCCCCTTCTCCTCCTGCCCCCAATCCTTCCCAGCATTAGGGTCTTTTCTAATGAGTCAACTCTTCGCATGAGGTGGCCAAAGTATTGGAGTTTCAGCTTCAACATCAGTCCTTCCAATGAACACCCAGGACTGATCTCCTTTAGGATGGACTGGTTGGATCTCCTTGCAGTCCAAGGGACTCTCAAGAGTCTTCTCCAACACCACAGTTCAAAAGCATCAGTTCTTCGGTGCTCAGCTTTCTTCACCGTCCAACTCTCACATCCATACATGACTACTGAAAAAACCATAGCCTTGATTAGATGGACCTTTGTTGGCAAAGTAAGGTCCCTGCTTTTCAATATGCTATCTAGGTTGGTCATAACTTTCCTTCCAAGGAGTAAGCATCTTTTAATTTCATGGCTGCAATCACCATCAGCAGTGATTTTGGAGCCCCCAAAATAAAGTCTGACATTGTTTCCACTGTTTCCCCATCTATTTGCCATGAAGTGGTGGGACCAGAGGCCATGCTCTTAGTTCTCTGAATGTTGAGCTTTAAGCCAACTTTTTCACTCTTCTCTTTCTGTTTCATCAAGAGGCCCTTTAGCTCTTCTTCGCTTTCTGCCAGAAGGGTGGTGTCATCTGCATATCTGATGTTATTAATATTTCTCCCGGCAATCTTGATTCCAGCCTGTGTTTCTTCCAGCCTAGCGTTTCTCATGGTGTACTCTGCATGTAAGTTAAATAAGCAGGGTGACACTATACAGCCTTGATGTACTCCTTTTCCTATTTGGAACCAGTCTGTTGTTCCATGTCCAGTTCTAACTGTTGCTTCCTGACCTTCATACAGGTTTCTTAAGAGACAGGTCAAATGGTCTGTTATTCCCATCTCTTGCAGAATTTTCCACAGTTTACTGTTATCCACACAGTCAAAGGCTTTGGCATAGTCAATAAAGCAGAAATAGATGTTTTTCTGGAACTCTCTTGCTTTTTCAATGATCCAGCGGATATTGGCAATTTGATCTCTGGTTCCTCTGCCTTTTCTAAAACCAGCTTGAACATCTGGAAGTTCACGGTTCACATATTGCTGAAGCCTGGCTTGGAGAATTTTGAGCATCACTTTACTAATGTGTGAGATGAGTGCAATTGTGCGGTAGTTTGAGCATTCTTTGGCATTGCCTTTCTTTGTGATTGGAATGAAAACTGACCTTTTCCAGTCCTGTGGCCACTGCTGAGTTTTCCAGATTTGCTGGCATATTGAGTGTAGCACTTTCACAGCATCATCTTTGAGGATTTGAAATGGCTCAACTGGAATTCCATCACCTCCACTAGCTTTGTTCATAGTAATGTTTTCTAAGGCCCACTTGACTTCGCATTCCAGAATGTCTGGCTCCAGGTGAGTGATCACATCATCGTGATTTTCTGGGTTGTGAACATCTTTTTTTGTACAGTTCTTCTGTGTATTCTTGCCACCTCTTCTTAATATCTTCTGCTTCTCTTAGGTCCATACCATTTCTATCCTTTATTAAGCCCGTCTTTGCATGAAATGTTCCCTTGGTATCTCTAATTTTCTTGAAGAGATCTCTAGTCTTTCCAGTTCTGTTGTTTTCCTCTATTTCTTTGCATTGATCCCTGAGGAAGGCTTTCTTATCTCTCCTTGCTATTCTTTGGAACTCTGCATTCAAATGGGAATATCTTTCCTTTTCTCCTTTGCTTTTGGCTTCTCTTCTTTTCACCGCTATTTGTAAGTCCTCCTCAGACAGCAATTTTGCTTTTTTCCATTTCTTTTCCATGGGGATGGTCTTGATCCCTGTCTCCTGTACAGTGTCATGAACCACTGTCCATAGTTCATCAGGCACTCTGTCTATCACATCTAGCCCCTTAAATCTATTTGTCCCTTCCACTGTATAATCATAAGGGGTTTGATTTAGGTCATACCTGAATGATCTAGTGGTTTTCCTTACGTTCTTCAATTTAAGTCTGAGTTTGGCAATAAGGAGTTCATGATCTGAGCCAGAGTCCACTATCGGTCTTGTTTTTGCTGCCTGTATAGAGCTTCTCCATCTTTGGGTGCAAAGAATATAATCAATCTGATTTCAGTTTTGACCATCTGGTGATGTCCATGTGCAGAGTCTTCTCTTATGTTGTTAGAAGAGGGTGTTTGCTATGACCAGTGCGTTCTCTTGACTAAACTCTATTAGCCTTTGCCCTTTTTCATTCTGTACTCCAAGTCCAAATTTGCCTGTTATGCCAGGTGTTTCCTGACCTCCTACTTTTGCATTCCAGTCCTGTATAATGAAAAGGACATCTTTTTGTGGTATTAGTTCTAAAAGGTCTTGTAGGTCTTCATAGAACCATTCAACTTCAGCTTCTTCAGCGGTACTGGTCTGGGCATAGACTTGGATTACTGTGATATTGAATGGTTTGCCTTGGAAACAAACAGATATCATTCTGTCGTTTTTGAGATTGCATCCAAGTACTGCATTTCTGACTCACTAACACTAGACCTACCTTACTAAAAATATTGAAAAGAACTCTTTACACTGAAACAAAAAGACTAAAGTACACAATACTCTAATCTATAGGGACAGACATAAAGGTAGGATGGCAGACTGAAATTAGGCCAACTAGGGAGCTGTTTCAGTAGTCCTGGCAAGGGATGTTGCAAGGTAACTTGAATTCGAATTATAGTTGTGGAAATGGTGAGTATTGGTTGGATCTGGCCAACATTTAGAAGCTAAAGCTGATCTGATTTGATAATGAATAAGGTATCAGGTGTGAGAACAAGAAAAAAAATGGTGTTGTTTTATTGGCTTAAACAACTAAGAATAATGGTACCATTTACTAAGATGAGTAAGACAGAGGAAAATGCAGGGAATGCCGTTTTTGTTTGTTTGTTTGTTTTAATGTGTTGATCCTGGTTTTAATCTGGGACATCCATGTGGTGATGTTGTCTAGAGAGTTGGACACAAGAGGCTTAACTAAGAGTGAAGTTTTGGACATGTAAGTTTTCTCTTCATGCATAATAGGGAAATACGGAGAAATCTGCTATGAACATTAAGAATAATCACTGAGATATGAAGGTCTGGAGAAGGTGAGGAATGAAAGAAAGAATGTTTCAAGAAAAGCTTCTTCAGTTGTGTCGAAGTCTGGTGAGAAGTAGTATAAGATGTGTACACAGAAATAGGTAGGGGAGATTAGCACAGGTTGTATTGAAAGTAAACAGGATTATCATTTAGTTGGTTAATCAAATCTAAGTATCTTTTTCCTGGAACTGATTTTTTAGGCAAGGCTGAAGGTGTTTTCATGTGGAGGAATGGTACTCTTATACGAAGTAGAGTCACAGACAATGGAGAGAGGCATTATAACAGGCAACTCTGGAGAGGGTATTTTTAAATATAGGTCTTTATAAGGAGGTTTTTGATTATTACTTCTATTTTGTTAGTCATTATTAGTCTCTTTACATTTTCTAATTCTTCATGATTCAGTCCTGGTAGGTTGTGTGTTTCTAGGAATTTATCCACTTTTTTTCTAAGTTGTACAGTTTGTTGGCTTGTAATTGTTCACAGTAGCTTCTTATATCTTTTGTATTTCTGTGGTAATAATTACAATGTATCCTCTTTCATTTTTAATTTTATGTGAGTCCTTTCTCTTCGCTAATCTAGTAAAAGATTGGTCAATTTTGTTTACCTTTTCTAAAAATAAACTCTTAAGTTCATTAATTTTTTTCTATTATGTTTCTAGTCTCTATCATCTATTTCTGATATATTCTTTATTTTTTCTTTCTCTCATCTAATGGCACAGTTTGTTCTTCTTTTTCTAATGATTTGAAGTTGTAAAGGTAGTTTGTTTATTTTAGCTCTCTCTCTTTTTTTAAGGTAGTATTTATTGCTATAAACTTCCCGCTTAGAACTGCTTTTGCTGCATCCCATCTGTTTTAGTGTGTTTTCCTTATATTTGTCTCAAGCTACTTTGTAATTTCACTTTTGATATCTTCTTTGACTCGGTTGTTCAGTAGCATGTTGTTTAATTTCTACTTATTTGTGAATTTTCCAGCTTTCTTCCTGTTGGTGGTGGTTAGTGGTTTAGTCGCTAAGTTGTGCCCGACTCTTGCAACCCCATGTAGTCTGCCAAGTTACTCTGCCTATGGGATTTTCCAGGCGAGAATACTGAAGTGGGTTGCCATTTTGATTTCTAATTTCATACCATTGTGGTTAGAGGAAAACTTGACATGATTTCAATAATTACTTTAAAAATTTTTTCATAATTGTTCTAAGTACTGGGGTTATGATGGCAAGCAAGAGTGAGAAGGTGCTTGACCTAAATGAAGAAAAATAAACAACAAAAAATTTTAAGTTGTGATATTTTTCAGAGAATTATGAAGTAGGTAGGAAATAATAGAAGATGGAAGATGGGTTAATTAGGAAATTTTCTGAACATTTAACATTAAAAATGAAGGATGAGAAGTTTGCTTTACGGAGGTCAGAAGGAGAAAGAAGAAATGAGAAAAAAACATGCTTAGGGACAGAAAGTTCCAGGTGCAAGGGCCTCAGGTGAGAAAAGAAATATTTCCTTTCATTATTATTATTATTAGCATGTTCTTTACAATTTAGCCATAGTGCTTTTTGTGGTTAAACAATAAAATTAGGAATATTAATTCCTCATTAATATGCAATAAGTAGTATATATTTTAATATTTTTTAAAACAAAAATACTTGCATTATTCTGTTTCTTAATATAAATTGTACCTTAAAATTGATATCTTCAGTTCCATTTCTCTGTTTTTAACTTGTTGGTTTTGAAAAAAGGTGAGAAAATTCATTTAATTGGCATATTTTTTACTTTATGCAAAGAATTTTATTTTAGCTAAAGGATGTGCATTTAAAAATTTTCATCATTAGTTTCAGCATGAAAATGTCTAAAAAGATAAGAGCTATACAATGTTTAGTTTTTCTTTTTCCTCTAACTTTGGGGTTTGTATATAGATAGCACTATATAACCTAAAAAAAGATGAATACCATTTTTAAAATGTTTTATGCTTTTTATACAAAGCAAGGTGAAATTAGATTAAGCCACTGACCTCTTGATCTTGACCTTGCATTGACTATTTAAAGGGAATAAAAATAGAGACATTCATTGCTAAGAATAAATTTCTTACCTTAAATTGAGAGAAAATAAAAGTGAGTCAGAGGTTTTCATCTTTGGAGTAAACAGGTGTCCACACATTCAAGGGCAAAAATGCTAAAATCTTAAGGGGCAGAGAGAATGTTACAGAGAGCCTTGCTGGACCTACTGAGGTTAAATCATTTATTACTTCATGTAGTTTCAATCTATCTCCTTGATCTAGTAGTTTCAATCTATCTCCTTGATCTAGTAGTTTCAATCTATCTCCATGATCTAGTATGTTAGGGCTGTTAATGTTTTTATTAATTTTAAACTGTTAAATTATCACCTTTACATTTGGATATACATGAAATTGTTTCTTGTGGGAAAGCATCTTATTGAGCAGTGTTTGAAAATTCAACCTTGAAAGGGAAGTTATATGAACTTCTCGCTAAACTATTTATCTTTCTCAGTGAGTTATCACATAGTTTGCCCAGCAGTAAGCTGATTGAAAGTAGATTGGTGGACTGGGCGATATCACAGATACCTCACTTTCCTTAACCTCTCATATGCCACTCCAACCACCCATCATCTTTAAAATTTAGTTTGTTGTTGTAAGAACACTTAACGTGAGATCTACCCTCTTTGTAAATATTTAGCTCAGTTCAGTTCAGTCGCTCAGTCATGTTCAACTCTTTGTGACCCCATGAACTGCAGCACACCAGGCCTCTCTGTCCATCACCAACTCCCAGAGTCCACCCAAACCCATGTCCATCGAGTTAATGATGCCATCCAGCCATCTCATCCTCTGTCGTCCCCTTCTCCTCCTGCCCTCAATCCTTCCCAGCATCAGGGTCTTTTCCAATGAGTCAGCTCTTTGCATCAGGTGGCCAAAGTATTGGAGTTTCAGCTTCAACATCAGTCCTTCCAATGAACACCCAGGACTGATCTTTAGGATGGACTGGTTGGATCTCCTTGCAGTCCAAGGGACTCTCAAGAGTCTTCTCCAACACTACAGTTCAAAGGCATCAATTCTTTGGCACTCAGCTTTCTTTATAGTCCAACTCTCACATCCGTACATGACCACTGGAAAAACCATAGCCTTGACTAGACGGACTTTTGTTGGCAAAGTAATGTCTCTGCTTTTTAATATGCTGTCTAGGTTGGTCATAACTTTCCCTCCAAGAAGTAAGCGTCTTTTAATTTCATGGCTGCAATCACCATCTGCAGTGATTTTGGAGCCCAGAAAAATAAAGTCAGCCACTGTTTCCACTGTTTCCCCATCTATTTCCCATGAAGTGATGGGAACAGATGCCATGATTTTAGTTTTCTGAATGTTGAGCTTTAAGCCTACTTCTTCACTCTCCTCTTTCACTTTCATCAAGAGGCTCTTTAGTTCTTCTTCACTTTCTGCCATAAGGGTGGTGTCACCTGCATATCTGAGGTTATTATTTAAGCTTGCAATAATTTATTCTTGACCATACCAATAATATTGTACAATAGTTCTCTAGGGTTTATTTATCTTTCTTGGCTATAACTTTATGCCTATTTCCATCATCATCTTTTGATGGGTTTTTAAAAATAGCTCCCTGTCTCCCAGCCTACAGATTCATTTTCTAACAGTCACCATCTCACAAGCTATTGAGTACTTGAAAGAGATTTCCAAAACCTATCTATGATCACTTCACTTTTCAATTGAAAATCCTTCAATCATTTCTTTTCACCTTTTGGATTCATGATAAGCAAAGATTCCTGTCTGCTTTTCCCAACTTATTGTCTGACTCTGTCAGGCAGTAGAACACAGTGTCTCAACATTCCATCATCCATATATTCAATAAAGCAAAAATTAGTTGAAAATTCCTCAATCAGTGATTTTAATCAAACTAAAATACCAACCAAAAGAGAGTAGACCTTGCCAGTGGACTATCTCATGCCTACATCAACAACTTTGTGAAAATGTTCTCAACTAGAGGCAGGAAACATGCATTGGAATCCTAGATAATACAGCCCTGCAAACCAGAAGTGTGCAGGGTTCCATGGTTATCAGTTATTGCTTGGGAATCTATAGAGTTTGTAGAGGTCAGTTGGAAGGCTACCTATTGTACTACCAAGGAAAGAATATGTTCCTTAATATAAGTATTAGGCATCATTTTTAAATGATAGTTCAGTTTCTTTCCTTTCAAACTTAAGCCTTCACATTATGCATTAAATTCAGCTTAGTTCAACTACTGATTACCTACATTTCAGGCTATTTGAGAATACAACATTGAATAAGGCATCCAGCACTTTTTTTCAACAGAGTTTGTAGTCAAGTTGGGGAGACCTAAAGGATAATTTTGAAGTGATGTGATAAGTTCAAGTAATGCAGGTATGTATAGGGAGCTATGGGCATATAATTAAGACAAACATAGGTAATAGATAATAGACTTTTCTCTAAATCCTTTGGAGTTTTAAAATGAAAAAACAAAGATAATTCAGGAAAGAAAATGAACAAATATTCAAATTTTGGGGGTAGAAATTACTTATTAACTGTCAAAGATGATTGTAAAACCACTTTGCATCTAGACACATCTGATCAGAACTTTAGGTCTAAAAGTAAATGATTTAAGCATATATAGGTAAAAAAATACAACCAAATGAATGCAACTGAGAATGACTTCAAATAACTTATCAACAAGAAACTGGAAAGTGCCAAGTTCTAATGGAAATTGAGTTTGGATCTATAATTCTGTTTACAGCAAAAAAAAAAAAAAGCAGTACATGATATACAATAATGAAGAGCAGCTAAGTATAATCTGAAATGAGTAGAGAGAGTCAACAATAAATCAAAGTGGATCCACTGAACTTTGATGCTTAGAGCACTTGTCTTTGAGCAGGAAGAATTTAGGATTAAGTGAAATACAATTAAATTTACTTCTAAGGTGCACAATAATCTCAGTATTATAATGACTATATTTTTTGTATACCAATGCTCATAACAGATCTGTAATAGCAAATGCTTAAAAAATCCCAAATGTCCTTCAATAAGTGACTAGTTTAACAAACTATGTTACTCAGTAGTAAAAAGGAGCACACAGTTGACACACATAATAATTTTGATGGTTCACAAGGGAATTATTCTGAGTGAAAAGAGTCAATATAGAAAGATTATATAACATATAAGTCCATTTATACAGCAACCTTTTTTAAAATTGTGGTATAATTGATATATAACATATACTATTATATTAATTTCCTCTATGGGTTCCCAGATGGCTCAGTGGTAAAGAATCCACTTGCTGATGCAGGGGACATTGGTTCTATCCCTGGGTCAGGAAGATCCCCTGGAGGAGGAAATGGCAACCCCTTCCAATAGTCTTGCCAGGAAAATCTCATGGACTGAGGAGCCTGGCAGCTACTGTCCATGGGGTTGCAAAGAATCAGACACAATGATATATTATACAATGATATAATATTTTTATATGTTGTAAAATGATCACCACAATAAGTTAAGTCCAGTTAACATCCATCCACATATATATAATTAAAACCATTTTTTTTCTTGTGATGAGGACTTTTAAGATCTACTCTCTTAGCTACTTTCAAATATGCAATACAGTGTTGTTAACTATAGTCACCATGCTATACGTTATATCTCCATTAAATTTCTTTATAACTGGAAGTTTATACCTTTTGACTCCTTCACCCATTTCACCCAAGCCCCAATCCCCACCTCTGCCAATCTGTCTTCTGTATCTATGAGCTTGGTTTTTGTTTGTTTGCTTACTTGTTTTGTTTTTAGATTCCACATGTGTAAGTGAGATCGTATGGTTTTTCTCTCTCTGACTTATTTCACTTACTATAATGCCCTCAAGTTCCACTAATGTTGTTGCAAATTGCAAGATCTCATTCTTTTTTACAGCTTCTTTACACATACACACACACACACACACACACACACACACACACACACATATATTTATGCACACATGGTAAAGAATTCACCTGCCAATGCAAAAGCTGCAGGAGATGCAGGTTCGACACCTGGGTCAGGAAGATTCCCTGGGTCAGGAGAAGGCAATGGCAATCTACACCAGTATTTTTGCCTGGGAAATCCCATGGACAAAGGAGCCTGGCATACTACAGTCCATGGGGTCACAAAGAGTTGGACATGACTTAGGGACTTAGCAGCAACATTGTTGGGTTGCCATTGCCATTTCCAGGGGATCTTCTTGACCCAGGGATCAAACCCACAATCCCTGTGTTGGCAGGCAGATTCTTTACCACTGAGCCACCAGGGAAGCCCATCTATATATATGTATGTATACATATGTATGTGAATGTGTGTGTATGTATATATGTTATTTCAGTAATATCCGACTCTTTGCAACTCTTGTGACTCTTTGCGACATCATTTTTATCCATTCATTTTTCAATGGACACGAGTTGTTTTCATATCTTGGCTGTTGTAAATGTTGCAATGTACATGGGGGTGCATATAGCTTTTTGAATTAAGGCTTTAATTTTCTTTGGATAAATATCAAGAAATGGGATTGGTGGATCATATGTTAGTTCATTTTTAATTTTCTTTTGAGGAATCATCGTATTATTTTCCACAGTGACTGCACCAATTTACAATCCACCAACAGTGTACCATACAATGGCTGTTTTGTCAACTTTAAAATTATGCAGTTTTTCTATTGCCAACATACAGAAATTTTATACTTTGTGAACTGAAATTAGTCATATAACTGACAGAAATCTGAAAGATGAGAAGTAAAAAGTATGTTCTTGGCTCAGATGGTAAAGAATCTGCCTGCAATGCAGGAGATCTGGGTTTGATCCCTAGGTCGGAAAGATCCCCTGGAGAAGGGAATGGCAACCCACTCCAATATTCTTGCCTGGAGAATTCCGTGGACAGGGGAGCCTGGTGGGCTACAGTCCATGGAGTCTCAAAGAGTCGGACACAACTGGGCGACTAACACTTTCACTTTACTTGGTTATGTAGATCAGCCAGTAGATCACCTTGCAGGTGATAGAGCAAGAGACAGAGGTTTAAATGGATTGTTTTATATTGTAAACAAAACCACAAGTAGAGCTACAGATTATAACTAGTATATATCATGAGCTAGGTGGTAAAAAGGAAAATTATAAATTATTTTCAAGAAGAGGTGTGATAGCAGATAATAAAGAAGAGAGACTGAAAAGTGGTTACTTTTATTTACTTTAAAATTTTCCATATGGCTTGACTTTATTCCTCTAAGTAAAAATATTGCTTTAGAAAGAAAGATACTTAATGCACAGGATGAATGGGGAAAAATACTACTTGGTGAGCATTTTAGGAATGACTCCCCTTCCCCTTTAGGTTTTATATTTTTCCCAAAATTTTCTATAAACATTACTTTTACAATCTAAAATTCTATAAAATAAATGTCATGTTTAAAGAAGTGATAACATCTGATGTAACACAATGTATTTTGAATAGACATGCACGTTATTTTGAAAAATCAGATATAGTATTTACAAGACAAGTTGTTCATGTATGTTGAGTTCCTATGATATAGTTGCAGTGTAACTGTGAGTGGCTTATTTAATCTTGTAAGTACTGACTTAAGTCCTCTGCCTCACAGATAAAATGACAATTTCAAAAATTAAGCTGTAAAGAAAAATGCCTTGTTACTACATAGAAAATCACTTGATAGAATTAAATGAGTCACTCAACTGTGCTGCACAAATTTATAGCCATTATCTGTGGAGAAATAGAGTTACCACTGATGTTAAACGTACCATTAACCACTACCATATGGTTTTCATTATGTTTGTTGCCATTTGTTATGCCCAATAAGTTGAAAACTTTATTATATATTGATTTACTGCTGTGAATGACTGAAAACCCTTGTGCTCGCAACACTATCATTGATCAGATATCAATTGTTTTTTACTCTCAGACCACAGAAAATATTAAACTGATTCTGGATATATCTGATACATGCTAAAGGGCCTGACCCCAATTTTTCTGTTAAAGGCCTTTTAGCTTCAATTTTAAGAACAATTTTGTTTCTTACAATACTGTACTCTTCCTGACTAAGATTCCCACTTTTTCATTTATTTGTCTGGAAAACAGGACTAGACCAGTATTTGAGATAATGTGTAATTGGTAGAGGTGTGGCTGCTATTCTTGATGTAAACAATGTCCATAAAAATGATTTAGGAATGTATTATTTGGAAAATGAGTTGTACTGGTGGGTCATAAATTAGAATGATTTTTTAAAATATAACATTTAAAAGGAATGAATGCTTTGTCCCACCCTGGACTCTGTTACATATCACTTTAATATGCCTCTATATTGTGGGATATAGAATGTCCAAAGAATTACATACTGCATATTAATTTGAAAGATAATTTTCTGATCATTTTCCTTTATTTCTATCTGTTTTGAGGTACCTATTAATTATCTAATACATAATTGAAAATAAAATGCTGTATCCCAGGTGCAGAAGTCTAAAATAGTGTATAAATATTAAGCATTTTAACCATTTTGACATGTTGTTTTTGTGTTTAGTCATTAAGCTATGTCCGACTCTTTTGCGACCCCATGAACTGTAACCCACCAGGCTCTTCTGTCTATGGAGTTTCTCAGGCAAGAATATTGAGGTAGGCTGCCATTTTTTTCTCAAAGGGATCTTTCCGACACAGGAATCAAACTCATGCCTTCTGCTTGGCAGGCGGATTCTTTGCTGCTGAGCCACCTGGGAAGCCATTTTGACATATAGAACATAAAAAAGTTAATTAAATAATTAAACTAATATTAAATACTTTCTGAAACATAAATTGGTGAATCTGAGTGTTAGAATTTTTCTAAGCATTATTTTCTATTAAAAGTGATAGTTTAGTCTACACATGAGTGAACCACACAGAAATAATAAATGTCTATACAGACTTTTGTTTCTCATTCTATAT
This sequence comes from Giraffa tippelskirchi, assembly GCF_054371585.1. Taxonomy (NCBI): domain Eukaryota; kingdom Metazoa; phylum Chordata; class Mammalia; order Artiodactyla; family Giraffidae; genus Giraffa; species Giraffa tippelskirchi. The sequence goes on from NC_137277.1 coordinate 73,151,398, forward strand.
GAAAGTTAGGGATGTTGAAGAGCATTTTGTCAGCCTAAACTTTGAAGTCAGGGAAACCTGATTTTGAAACCAACTTTTACATGAATTTACTACCTGTTGAAGAAGGAACATTAATTTCCTTATCTGAATTGAGGATTAAATGAGATTATGGTTGCATATGAGAAGTTCCTGGCTACACCGTATGTAATAAAGGCAAAAACTGTCAATTATTTCATGAGATTTACACTAATGATGGCCTAAGCATCTCAATTTATCTACCTTCCTGAATGAGCTGATTGATAGATAAAAAAAAATGTGATTGCTAAGAAAATAGCTGACGTTTCCTCATTTAGAAATGATAAATAAGTAATTGCCACATGGCATTTTAAATTTAATTAAATTGTATTCCTTTGGCTATTTGTGTGTGTGTGTGTGTGTGTGTGTGTAGATTTCAGTTGGGGCTTTAGGATGGTACTTTTCAAAATTTCAATGTACATGTGAATCATCTGGAAATGTTGCAAAAATCCAGATTCTAGGTCAGTAGATCTGGAGTAGAATCCAGATTCTGGGTCAGTAGATCTGGAGTAGAGTCTGAGATTCTGAATTTCGGAAAGCTTACTGGTGATGCTGAAGCTATTGGACCATGGTGTGTGTGTGTACTGGTGCTTAGGGTAGTGAGGTGATAGATTGTAGATGCTACATAATAAATACCCTCTTGCTCTTTCCTATTATATGCTCCCATAGGACCCTGAATGTACATTCTCAAAATTATTTGTTTCTGGTATTAAAATGTTTTAAATTTTTTACTTCCTTCCATATATTATAAGCTCCTTTAAAGTATGTCTTCTTTTACTTGCTGCTCTGTCCAAGAAAAGCATAGTGCCTGGAACTTGGCCATGAGTATCCATCTGTTTAGTGCTGGTAAGCTACATGCCAAAAGTGAAGCCCATGACTGAAAAGATAATCCACAGATTGAAAGGCTGTGTTACAAAATAATTTTGCGAAATGGACTGCTTCTCCATTACCCATAGGTTTAGTTTAACTTCCTCCCTCAGAAATGTGTGTCTGTGCATGTGTCTAGTGGTCATAGACAGAACTGGTGTTTGAAAGACATGTATTCTGGCAATTAGATACAATATAACTAAATTTGCCACTTTATAAATTTACTTTGACATTGATCCAAGAAGGTGCATTTGAAGGGAATCACTGAATACAAAGTCAAATGAGGGCTAGGTCACTAAGTTTCTTTAAGGCCAAGATGCTGCCAGCATAGAGTTTTGAGAAGATACAGTACTGTATTGTATACTGGAAATTTTTAATAGAGTAGGTCTTAAGAGTTTTCACCACACACACATAAACACAAATGCACACACACACATGCACAAATGGTAACTATGTCAGATGATGGATGTGTGAGTAAACTTGGTTGTGGTAATAGTTTTACAATGTATACTTATATCAAACCATTACCTTTTCTGTCAGTAATGTGTCATAATAGATTAGGTTGCATTTTCTGAGATTTTTATATAAACAGAATCATGTAATATATGCTCTTTTTGTCTGACTTCTTTCAGTCAGCAAAATTATTTTGAGACTCATCCATGTAATTGTGTGTATCAGTAATTTGTCTTTTCCTAGATGGAGCAGACGGAGAAGGCAATGGCACCCCACTCCAGTATTCTTGCCTGGAAAATCCCATGGATGGAGGAGCCTGGTAGGCTGCAGTCCATGGGGTCGCTAAGAGTCGGACACGACTGAGCGACTTCACGTTCACTTTTCCCTTTCATGCACTGGAGAAGGAAATGGCAACCCACTCCAGTGTTCTTGCCCGGAGAATCCCAGGGATGGCAGAGCCTGGTGGGCTGCCGTCTATGGGGTCGCACAGAGTCGGACACGACTGAAGCGACTTAGCAGCAGCAGCAGCAGCAAATGGAGCAGAATTCCATCTAAAGAAGAGAAAGGTTACATTTTGAAGTAGATGCTATTCAGGCTTTCATGTCTCTGCAGGATGTGTGGAAAGAGAAAATTATGAACTATCAGTTATGAGTGTGTGGTTAAGTATAGAAGTGGATGATAAATATAAAATTTTGCCTTTCCAGTACTTCACAAGTTAACTTTAATTATTTTATATATGAGTATTAAGGTATGCATTCGTTTTATTTGAAAATGGCATATACAGTATTCATATGAGCTAACTTTAGCCTATCAAGTCCAGTTAACTCATGCTCTCAGCAGATCCTTACAGGCAACAGTGAACTAATGGGGACTGGGATTGAGACATTAATGTTGATTTGTGTCTCTTGGAGTTTTCTTCTTGTGCAGTATTTCATAAAGGGTTACTTATGCATGGAGAGATGCACATTGAAAGATGGACAGAAATTTCAGATTGCTCTCATCTATTTTATCAGATTCCTATTTTGAACCCCTTCAGTTTTTCTTTTTCTCACTGTCTCTGGGCCGCTTTTCTAGCATCAGTTCAGAATGCAGAAACTGAGTATGTGTCACTCTGGTCAGCTTCAGGCAAATACACATGTCCACATTCAGCAATTCTTGCCTTCTGCCACTTGGGGTTAATTTTTGAATGAAGGAATCTGGAGCAGGGCGATCAACATAGAATCATAATGGTACTGTTTTCAGTCAACTCTCAAATATTGCAAATATTAACATGTAATTAATACTGAAAGGAGAATATAAAGGAATATGAGATTTGAGTAGATATTTCTTAAACTTTCCATTACGAAATATTTTAGTTTATAAATATACATTTAAGAGAAAATACAAATATGGCAGAGTGGTGAAGAATCCAACTGCCAATGTAGGAGACGCAGTTTCGATCCCTGGGTCGGGAAGATCCCCTGGAGGAGGAAGTGGGTTGCCATTCTCTTGCCTGGAGAATTTCATGGACAGAGGAGCCTGGTAGTCTACAGTCCATGGGGTCACAAAAGAGTCAGACACAACTTAGCGAATAAACAACAACAACAGCAACAGAAATATTCTTAAGTTTCTACTGTCAACTTTTCATTAATTTGATTATTACATTATATGTATATACATATATATTTACATATAAATATGTCAATAATAATTTTAAGGTTATTTGGAAATTTTACCAAGAACTGAAAAAATCTTTAGAGTTTGGGAAGTTTGCTCTTTTTGTTGTGTTTTTGTCTTTTTCCTTGAGTCCCTTATCTCAAGTATCTGAACAGAATGCCATATTTAAGGGATTAATTGCATTTCATATATTTAAGGTGAAGGAACTCAGAAGTTTTTACTATTACTTTTATTGCTTTTAGATAGATGAGGAGTATGAAAGAGTAGCTATCCTTAGTTAATCTTAGAGAATTAAATCTATCTAAGTAAAACCAATTGGAAACGATTTTTTATCTTGCGCTATGGGCCTTTGTTCTGTGATAATGGCAGCCATTTAAAGTAAATTGTCCATTAAAGTACCACTCTGGCTTTTGACAAATTGCATCCAACTGTTTTCTTCCTCCAGGGAAACACAAACCTGAAAACGGTGGTTTTATATTTTCTGCTTGACATATAGGTTGCCTGAGCCAGCGGGCTAAAATGCTTTTAGGTGCTCTGCAAGACAACTCAAAGAGGTTATATATGGTCCAGTAGAGCCCAAGTGAAGATATTGAATACTAGCAACTTATCTTGTGTGATGACAAATAATTGGTCATGTTCTTGTATCATTTATCATTTTAAAAACAGTTCTCACTTTTTAATCATGTAATATAAGAACAATGGAACAGAACTGACAAAAGCCATAAATCCTATTTTTGGCTAAAAAAACATCAAACCATACAAAAATAATCCAAATGACTGGTAAGGTAAAATTGAACACACTGCTCTTGTAAGCAGATACTATCTTACTTTCAGGTGACAAAAGTTCAAAGTGCTAATTATAAATGAGCAAAAAGTCAATTTTAATAGAAGCCTTCTCTCAAAAAGTGAATAAGCTGTAGTGAAAAAATGTGGGCTTCTTAGATGGCGCAAGTGGTAAAGAACCCGCCTGCCAATGCAGGAGATATAAAAGACACTGTGGGTTCAATCCTGGGTTGGGAAGATCCCCTGGAGGAGGGCATGGCAACCCACTCTAGTATTCTTGCCTGGAGAATCCCATGGACAGAGGATCCTGGTAGGCTACAGCCTATAGGGTCACAAGGAGTTGGACATGAATGAAGTGACTTAGCACACACACAGTTAAAGATTCAAAGATAACTATACAACTGTGGTTTAGATGTTAATGGAATGAAGTATTCTACTGTCTTTTAAACTTAGATTATTTCAGCTATGAAAAAACAATAACTGAAGTGTTTTTAGTAGTAAAAATAGTTATAATAGTCTATCTTTACAGAATGTAATAAGAAAATAAACATTTTCTGTGTTTCTAAAACAAGTTATTCACCTTAGCTTTGATGGTCAACATGTTGTAGTCATATAATTTATGAGTAAAAATCTTTGATTGTGAACTAAGATTTCTAATTCACAAATATGAAAAGATGTGTTATGCTAAAGTAACTGAAAGTTGCTTAAATGCTTTGATTTTAGGCACAATTTTCTAGTCTACAACATTTTGTGGAAAGAATAAAATTCATTATTTCAGACTGGATCAGTACATTGTCTGGAAAGTTCTGAGTAGTGTCAATTTCCTTGACTTTCACAATTTTGACACCTTGGAAGATGATGTGGTGGTTTAGTTGCTAAGTCATGTCCGACTCTTGCAACCCCATGAACTGTAGCCTGCTAGGCTGGAAGATGATAGGTCTGTTATTTTGTACACTGTTTCTGAGTTTGGGTTTGTCTGAGTTTCCGATTGATTAGATTCTAGTTATGCACATTTTAGAAGAATATCACAGAAATGAGATTATATTCCTGTCAGGAGGCACATGATTTCAATTTGTCTCATTATTCATAGTGTTAACTTTGACTATGTATTTAAAACCATGTCTGCCAGGTTTATCCACTGTACAATTAACTCCTCTAACTTTTGTAATGATTACGAACTTTATGAAAAGGTATTTTTGAGACTGCGTAAACATTCCTGTCTTTACTAAACTTTTGAAACATTCATTTATTTGTTTAGATTAGTAAGTTTACTTATTTTGATGCCCAAATTATTCCACATTTAGACAAAAGGAGACTCTATAATATGGCTTCTGTGTCCTTTTGACACATCCAAATTGTTTTTTAAGCACTTTTTTTCTGACATTAGTAAGATTTTTCTAGGCCCATTTTCTTCTTTCTCTGATTCAGTGAGCTATTTCACTAAAGATTCTCAGGTTCTTTTAGTGAAGAATGATGTTCAGAAACCAAGATCTGGTAGCACTTCTTAATAAGGTGCCTTGTTTCCAGGCCTGCTCAATAGACACATCTATGGAATATGTGTATGTGTACATGGATACATACATACATTTACATCTACATTAATTCTGTATTTCTACACCACACATTTGTATCTATATTTCTTTCTCCCTCTGTTCCTCTGTCTCTTTCTCTCTATGTATTAAAATACTTTGGTTATCATCAATGCCTTCAATTCTTCTGCAACACTCAGGATATGTCCTTATTTTCTCCAGTTTTGTATGCCCTTCTCTGAGTATGTGTGACTCCTACTAGATTCAATGTATGTACCATATTTGGTCATTCCCTCTATAACTGATCTTCCTGTTGTCCCCACTGTCCTCCTCTGAATAGATGTCCCTCTCATCCTGCTCAGGCTCAGATACATGGTACCGTGTCACCCCTCTGAAAAGATGCTACATTAACTGTTCATGCTTCAACAACCAAGGTGGGGCCACCAGCCCTCCTCTACAGGGATGTTCTCCCACACAAGTTGGTCTGTAGCATTCTGTGGTGTGCTTTCTTTTACCCTCATGATAACCTATTTCCTCTTTTCCTCTGATCTCTCTCTCTCTCACACACACATACACACACCTCTATCTTCCTGGATTTCTTCCATCCTTGTCTTATTTACAATATTTTTCTTTTCCTGCCTGCTCTCTAAATGTTCAAGTTCCCTGGAGCTTATACATTGCTGCCTACATGATGTCAACCATTCTCACAGTTTTAAGTGTTTTCTCCACATCAGTAACTCCCAAATCAGCACCTGAGGCATTTAAGCTGATACACATAACTGCCTACCTGGTGTCTATGCATGGATCTCGTGAATCCAAATATAAGTTGTAAAAATTAGAGACTTGATTCTTCTTGCCCCACTCCTCTTTCTCCAATAAATAACACCACTATTACTGTACAAGCCAGAATACAGGAATAGTCCTTGATTTATCTGTTTTCCTGACCCACACACATGCAGTATATCAATATGAGCAAATCTAGCTGCTATTTTTGTCAGATGTTTTCTTTATCTCTTGATTCTCATCAGATCTCCATTGCTGCCACTGTAGCCCAAGCCATAATTACATCTCACGTAGACTATTGTAATAGCCTATTTTTCCTGCTTCTATAATTGATTCTTCTGTAATCTATACTCTATTCCTCTAAAGAGGGTACAACTCACCTTTAAAAATTAAATCAGACCACATTGTCTCTCAACAAGAAATCTTTGTTTTTCCATTGCACGTATAATGAAATGTAGTCTGCTTGCCCTGGTCTACAGTGCTCTGCTAGTGGTTTGATTTATCTCTGTTACGCCATCTTTTACCACTTTCACCCTCTGGATTACTACCACCTATCTTGTCATTCCTGTTTTACAACAGGCCAAGTTTTTCCCAAGCTGGGCATTTGGATTGCTTTCTAGTATGCTGCAGTCCATAGAGTTGCAAAGAGTCAGACACGACTGAGCAACTGAACATGCACACAGTTTCTCCAAATCGTCATTTAGTTGACCCCTTCTCATTTGGATCTTACTGAAATGTCTTCTCAGAGAGATTAAATTAATTGACTAATTTATCATGAAACTCTTAAATTTGTTAGTGAAGTTCTGAGTTCAGCAAGACACAGAGATCATTTACAAGTAGTTGATGAAGGTCACAGAAGGGGAGTTGGAGTCTGTCCTACAGAGATGATTCCTAGGAGGCAGTTAAGTTTTCATGAATCATTAGAGAGTTTAAGAGTGTTGTGAGAACCCATGGAATAGGAGAAGTCAGGAGCCAGAAGATGAAGAAGTTCTAATAGATTTGTAAGTTCTAAACTTTATGGCCTAGACTGTAGACCAGCATGGTCATAAGTACCCAGGAGAAGCTGGTAAAATCAACTACTACAGCATAAGAAGCATGAAGTAAGGTCAGGTAGGATCTAAAGCTATCCAGCAATCTCCCTTAGATACTTCTGAAACACCCCAAAGAGAATTCCCAGTTGTGAGGTTTTGTTCCTCAATAGCCAGAAGACCTTAAACATCCCCTTATACGTATTTCTAGGTATCATCTTGGGAGAAGGGCTTAGTGGTGAGTAAAATGCTAAATGATTATTACTTGCTTAGAAAAGAAAGAGATAACCTGAGAAAATATAAATGGAAGAGATTTCGTTTATGTTTGTTGAGGGAGTTTAGTAAATCTAAGCCCACCTAAGTTTCCTAGTAGACTAGAGTAAATGGGCCATATGACCAAGTGCATTTGTGTGTGTATAGCACATACTGTGTTGTATACAAATAATTTTTAACTTTACAGTTGTAAATTGTTGCCAACACTAAGGAATTTGCGTTTTTGTGTGTGTGGATTTATAAACTTCCAGGGACTAAAGAAACATACAGCCAGATACAGCCAGAAGGGAAGCATATATATTAGAGCAATTGTTCTCATCTTTTATTTCTCATTTTATTCACTAGGTGGAGCTTAAAAAAGCTGATTTCTTTGGAGAAATGTCTGTTTAGTTCTTTGGCCCATTTTTTGATTGGGTCATTTATTTTTCGGGAATTCAGCTGCAGAAGTTGCTTGTATATTTTTGAGATTAATTGTTTGTCTGTTGCTTCATTTGCTATTATTTTCTCCCATTCTGAAGGCTGTCTTTTCACCTTGTTTATAGTTTCCTTTGTTGTGCAAAAGCTTTTAATTTTAATTAGGTCCCATTTGTTTATTTTTGCTTTTATTTCCAATATTCTGGGAGGTGGGTCATGGAGGATCCTGCTGTGATTTATGTCGGAGAGTGTTTTGCCTATGTTTTCCTCTAGGAGTTTTATTGTTTCTGGTCTTACGTTTAGATCTTTAATCCATTTTGAGTTTATTTTTGTGTACGGTGTTAGGAAGTGTTCTAGTTTCATTCTTTTACAAGTGGTTGACCAGTTTTCCCAGCACCACTTGTTAAAGAGATTGTCTTTTCTCCATTGTATATTCTGGCCTCCTTTGTCGAAGATAAGGTGTCCATATGTGCGTGGGTTTATCTCTGGGCTTTCTATTTTGTTCCATTGATCTATATTTCTATCTTTGTGCCAGTACCATACTGTCTTGATGACTGTGGCTTTGTAGTAGAGTCTGAAGTCAGGCAGGTTGATTCCTCCAGTTCCATTCTTCTTCCTCAAGATTGCTTTGGCTATTCGAGGTTTCTTATATTTCCATACAAATTGTGAGATGATTTGTTCTAGTTCTGTGAAAAATACCATTGGTAGCTTGATAGGGATTGCATTGAATCTGTAGATTGCTTTGGGTAGAATACTCATTTTCACTATATTAATTCTTCCAATCCATGAACACGGTATATTTCTCCATCTGTTTGTGTCCTCTTTGATTTCTTTCATCAGTGTTTTATAGTTTTCTATATATAAGTCTTTTGTTTCTTTAGGTAGATATATTCCTAAGTATTTTATTCTTTTTGATGCAATGGTGAATGGTATTGTTCCCATACAGATGGCTAACAAACACATGAAAAGATGCTCAACATCACTCATTATCAGAGAAATGCAAATCAAAACCACAATGAGGTATCATTTCACACCAGTCAGAATGGCTGCTATCCAAAAGTCTACAAGCAATAAATGCTGGAGAGGGTGTGGAGAAAAGGGAACCCTCTTACACTGTTGGTGGGAATGCAAACTAGTACAGCCACTATGGAGAACAGTGTGGAGATTCCTTAAAAAACTGGGAATAGAACTGCCATATGACCCAGCAATCCCACTGCTGGGCATATACACCGAGGAAACCAGAATTGAAAGAGACGCGTGTACCCCAATGTTCATCGCAGCACTGTTTACAATAGCCAGGACATGGAAGCAACCTAGATGTCCATCAGCAGATGAATGGATAAGGAAGCTGTGGTACATATACACAATGGAATATTACTCAGCCATTAAAAAAAATACATTTGAACCGGTTCTACTGAGATGGATGAAACTGGAGCCCATTATACAGAGTGAAGTAAGCCAGAAAGAAAAACAACAATACAGTATACTAATGCATATATATGGAATATGAAAGATGGTAACGATAACCCTATATGCGGGACAGAATGAGAGACACAGATGCATGGAACAATTTTATGGACTCTGAGGGAGAAGGTGAGGGTGGGTCGTTCTGGGAGAATGGCATTGAGACATGTGTATTGTCATATGTGAAACAGAGCACCATTCCATGTTCGATGCATGTGACAAGGGCTCGGGGCCGGGGCAGTGGGATGATCCAGAGGGATGGGAGGGGGAGGGAGGTGGGTGGGGGGTTCGGGAAGGGGAACACATGTAAACCCATGGCTGATTCTTGTCAATGTATGGCAAAAACTATTACAATATTGTAAAGTAATTAGCCCCCAAGTAAAATAAATAAATTTATTAAAAAAAAAAAAAAAAAAAAAAAAAGCTGATTTCTGAGTCTCTTACCCAAGAGCTTCTGGTTTAATTGGCCTGGGCCTTATGATTTTTTGAAATTTTCCCACGTGCTTCTCATGTGCATCCAGGGTTGACAGGCTGAAAGGCAATTTTTTAGATTAACAACAACAACAAAAAACCCCAAAAAAACTATATACATTTCCAGTCTCACAACATTATTTTGTGTGTACTTGCATGCTAAGTCACTTCAGTCACGTCCAACTCTTTGGAACCCTGTGGACCATAGCCTGCCAGGCTCCACTGTCCATGGGATTCTCCAGGCAAGAATACTGGAGGGGATTGCCATGGCCTTCTCCAGGGGATCTTCCTGACCCAGGGATCTAATGCACATCTCTTATGTCTCCTACCTTGGCAGGCAGGTTCTTTACCACCAGCACCACCTATTTTGCATATGTTAATATATCCTAATATGAGTGAGATTTAGCTAGGACCCCTAGTCGCTGACACACTAGACAGATGCTGATTTAAATAGTTTCCAAGATGTATAAGTACAGAAACATTTCTAGAAAGTGAATGATTTTAATGGAGTTAGCTCCATTAAAATTGAATAGTTGAGGTCCCTTTTTGCCTTTTTCCTAGGGTTTGTGAGCAGTCATCCTTGTGCTTAGAATCAGTCCCCAAATTCCCAATTTCATATATTTGGCAGAATTGCCTAGTTATTTTTGTTAAAGCAAGCAACAATAACCATAGAAATCAGGTCTTTCAGCTGCATTCTACCTTGTCTAAGAAACACAACTGGCCAGCATAAGATTAATGGGGCTCAGGAGAGAACCATGGTAAAGCTTGCTAACCCAGCAGTCTTTTGAAATATGCCATAACAGTCATGACATCTTCACAATAAGTTTCGTGAGGGTGTATATTGAGTCTAATGAACTTTGGTTAGCTCTGCTAGCTGTCCCTCACTTTGTTTAGTTTTGTAGCTGCTAAAATGGGAAAGATTGAGATCAGCAAGTTTCTGTGAGTGAGTTAAAAGAGACTTTTGAGTAATTTTTTCTGCCTACGTGGCATATTTCTCTTGTGACAGTTGGATGTTATTTGGGGTTTCATACTTGGAGGAAGAAGCACAAGTAAATTTCAGTCATTTTAGAGATTAAATATTCTCTGTATATATTTGTAGCTGTTATTTTCTTCTTCTTGAGGTTTATGATTGATCTTTAGCATGTGATCCCTTGTGTATTGCTCTGTCTGAAGCAGCCTGGAAAGAATTTTCCGAGAATTATGCAGGGTTTCTCTTTAGTTACAATTCTGCTTTCTTACCTCACTTGAGTATCAGTCTTCAGAGAATCAACATAACAAAGGAGTAAATACAAATACATACAAAAATATCTACCAGAAGATACTGAATTAGGTTTGTGAAAGCACACTAAAAGTAATTTTCTACTGAAAAATTTAATCAAATTTATTAATCATATCACTGCTTACCGGTGTTAAATAAAAATTTAAAAGGTAGCAATCAATAAACAGAGGTAAAAATGTCTCAAGAATAAATGAAAGGAAGTAATAAAAAGACTCACCAAGCTGAAGTGCCTCCTATCAACAGTAGCTGATAAAATATTAAAAGACTTGCCTTGTGTAATGTCTCTGGAGAGCCATCTGGCTGATCTGCTAGACCATGATTGACAACTTTGAGACCTTGCTGGAAGCCACAAAAGTATATCTATAATATTATGCTCAATTGCATAGGTCTTTCTTCCTAAATGGGGCTGAAAATAACATACCACTGAATGATTGGCTTTTAAGAAATTGAACATTCTCTTCAGTCCCAGTTGAAGTTTAATTTGCTTAGAATTAGATGCTATGTGGTATGTGGAATACAAAAAAAAGAAACAGAGCCTTGTATCTAAGAACATGTAAAACTGGTTTGGAGAAGTTAAGAAATCAATGGAGGGAATTTTATTAGAGGGGGCAGGTGATTTCAGTGTCAGAATAAATAATTATTTACTAACACATTTCATGTGCCTGGTACTAAGCTCCTGATTTATGTTCATTGTCTTAATTAAGTTTCACAAAAAAAGCCTTACCGATGAGTCATGTAAAGATGTTTTTACTTTTCTTGAGATAAGAAATTGAAACTCAGAAAAGTTAAAGAACTTGTCTAAGGTCTCTATAGTAAATAGTGTCTTAACTTATATCTGAACCAGATCAACACAACTCCAAATGGCATGACAAACCAAAATTGACTATGAGGCTAGTGACACCCTAGACATTTATTCACAAGAGTGATGTGCCTTTTCACTTTGTTGATGGTTTCCTCCACTGTGCTAAAGCTTTTTAGTTTGAATGTAGTCCCATTTGTTTATTTTTGCTCTTTTGCCCTTGTCTGAGGTGACAGATCCAGAAAAATATTGCTAAGATCAATGTTAAAGGGTCTACTTCCTATGGTTTCCTCTAAGATTTTTATGGTTACAGGTTTTTCATATAAGTCTTTAATATATTTTAAGTTTATTTTTGTATATATGAAAGTGATCCAGTTTCATTCTTTTGCATATGTCTGTCCAGTTTTCCCTACACCATTTATTTTTTAATTTTAAATTTATTTTTTAATTGAAGGATAACTGCTTTACAGAACTTTGTTGCTTTCTGTCAAACATCAACATGAATCAGTCATAGGTATACATATGTCCCCTCCCTGTTGAACCTCCCTCCCATCTATCTTCCTATCCCACTCCTCTAGGTTGTTACAGAGCCCCAGTTTGAGTTCCTTGTTATACAGCAAATTCCCATTGGCTATCTATTTTACACATGGTAATGTAAGTTTCCATGTTACTCTCTCCATACATCCCACCCTCTCCTGCTTCCCCCCTCCCATGTCCATAAGTCTGTTCCCTATGTCTGTATCTCCATTGCTGCCCTGCAAATAATTTCATCAGTACCCTCTTTTTAAATTCAATATATATGCATTAGTGTATGACATTTGTTTTTGTCTTTCTGACCTATTTCACTCTGGCTCTAGGTTCATCCACCGCATTAGAACTGACTCAAATGTGTTCCTTTTTATGGCTGAGTAATATTCCATTGTGTATATATATATATATATATATATCTCACAGCTGCTTTATCCATTCATCTGTGAATGGACATCTAAGTTACTTCCATGTTCTAGCTATTGTAAATAGTGTAAATGAACATTGGGGTACATGTCTTTTTCAGTTTTGGTTTCCTCAGAGTATATGCCTACTAATGAGATTTCTGGGTCATATTGTGGTTTTATTTCTAGTTTTCAAAGGAATCTCCATACAGTCTTTCATAGTGGCTGTATCAATTTGCTTTCCCACCAATAGTACAAGAGGGTTTCCTTTTTTCCACACCCTCTCCAGCATTTATTGTTTGTAGACTTTTTGATGATGGCCAATCTGACTGGTGTGAGGTGATATTTCATTGTAGTTTTGATTTGCATTTCTCTAATAATGAGAGATCTTGAGCATCTTTTCATGTGATTGTTAGCCATCTGTATATATTCTTTGGAGAAATGTATACAGAAATCACTTGCATTCCTGTATACTAACAATGAAAAATCAGAAAGAGAGATTAAGGAATAAATCCTATTCACCATTGCAACAAAAAGAATAAAATATCTAAGAATAAACCTACCTAAGGAGACAGAATAACTGTATACAGGAAAATATAAGACACTGATGAAAGAAATCAAAGACAACATAAACAGATGGAGAGATATTCCATGTTCCTGGGTTGGGAGAATCAATATTGTGCAAATGGCTATACTGCTAAATGCAGTCTACAGATTCAGTGCAATCTATATCAAATTACCACTGGCATTTTTCACAGAACTAGAACAAAAATGTTCACAATTCATACGGAAACACAAAAGACCCAGAATACTGAGAAAAGCAATCTTGAGAAAGAGACATGCAGCTGAAGGAATCAACCTTCCTGACTTCAGATGATACTACAAAGCTCTGGTCATCAGGACAGTATAGTACTGGCACAAAAGCAGAAGTATAGACCAATGGAACAAGATAGAAAGCCCAGAGCTGAACCCACACACCTATGCGTATCTTATTTTTGACAAAGGAGGCAAGAATGTACAATAGGGCAAAGATAGCCTCTTCAATAAGTGAGAAATAAATAAATATGACAGGAAATAGAAATTATAAAAAATAATCAAATGCAAATTCCAAAGATGAAAAATATAATGTCTGAAATGAAATTGACCCTAGATGAGATTAAGAGCAGATTAGACATTGAAAAAGAAAACTTGACAGCTACACGTAAAAGAATGAAATTAGAGCACTTCCTAACACCATACACAAAGATAAACCAAAAATGGATTAAAGACCTAAATGTAAGACTGGAAACTATAAAACTCTTACAGGAAAACATAAACAGAATACTCGATGACATAAATCAAAGCAAGCTCCTCTATGACTCACCTCCTGGAGTACTGGAAATAAAAATAAAAATAAACAAGTGGGATCTAATTAAACTTAAAAGATTTTACACAGCAAAGGAAACTAAAAACAAGGTGAAAAGACAACCCTCAGAATAAGAAAATAATAGCAAAGGAAAAAAACTGACAAAGAATTAATTTCCAAAATATACAACGGCTCATACAACTCAATGCCAGAAAAACAAACAACCCAATCACAAAGAGGGCAGAAGACCTAAACAACACTGTTTATTGAAGAGAGTCTTTTCCCATTTTATTTTCTTGCTTCCTTTGTTTTAGATTGACTGTATGCATAGGTTTATTTCTGGGCTGTATATTCTGTTGCATTGATCTATGTATCTTTGTTGTTGTTTTTTTTGCACCATTAGAGTAGTGTTTTGATTACTACAGTTTTATAACATGGTTTGAAATCAGGAAGTATGATGCCACCAGCTTTGTTCTTTCTCAAGATTGTTTTGACTATTCAGGTTCTTTTTGTTTCCACACAAATTTTAGGATTATTTGTTCTAGTTCTGTTAAAAATGTCATCGTGTCTTGATAGGAATTACACTGAATCTGTAGATTACTTTGGGTAGTATTGATATTTAACAATATTAATGCTTCTAATCCATGAGCACGGTATATCTTTCCACTTATTTGTGTTGTCGTCAATTTGTTTCATCAGTGTCTTATTATTTCCAGTACAAGTCTTTCACCTCATTGGTTAGGTTTATTCCTAGGTATTTTATTCTTTTTGATGCAGTTGTAAGTGGGGTGGGGTTTTTTAAATTGCAGTATAATTATTTTGCAATATTATGTTAGTGTCAGGTGTATAACATAGTGGTTCAAAATTTTAAAGATTATACTCCATTTAAGGTTATTATAAAATATTGGCTATATTCCCTGGGCTGCACAATATATTCTGGTAGCTTATTTATTTTGTACATAGTAGTATGTACCTTTATCTCCTACTCCTTAAACACAGGACTATGTTATTTCTCTTCCTAGTTCCAGGATGTTGGTCTAACAATGGAGAGGATAAAACTAAACAGAAGCCTGAACATAATTTGAGATTTATGTATCAGCAATGTGACCTTAGTAACCAAGCCACACAGAGTTTGGGATTGGAGCATTTTCCTTGTTTATTCATTTGTCACAGCATACTTTAACATACCTTAGCTTGCTCTCCAAAATCTTCTGCTGCTTCACAGAGATAAGATTCTTAGACCATATTTCTATTTCTTCATTATAATTGGTGCTTGTTTTTGATAACACATTCTGCTTCTACATGTATTATAAATTTCACATAAACTTAAAAATTGATTTATACAAAATTTTCCTTTAAGTAACTTAAAATGAAAAAAGCAACATTTTATATTTACTAACATGTTTGCAATGTCTTGTGCTTTTCATTTCTTTGTACAAATCTTAGTTTCCATATGTAACCATTTTTATTCTTCCAGAGAATTTTTATTAGCATTTCTTGTGGTGTTATTCTGATGGCAAAGAATTCTCTCAACTTTTGTTTTTCTGAAACTATTTTTTGATAACTTTTTCTTGAGGTGGAGGTATAAAATTCTATGATGGGTTCTTTAAATTTTAGCATGTAATGATATAATTCTGTGATCTCTGACTTGCTTAGTCTCTAATTAGAGGTGTGTGTTCTTACCTTTATTCTTCTGTGTTATATTTTCTTACACAAGAAATATAGGAAATGAAAAACACCAGGATAGGGGACATGGATGGGTTTTTTTTTTTTCTGCTTCATTGTTAAACCCTCAGGTTCAATGATCTTTTCTTTTTCAATGTCTAATCTGCTTTTAATCTCATCCAGGGACAATTGCATTTCAGATGTTATATTTTTCATGTTTGGAATTTGCGTTTGATTATTTTTTTATAATTTCTATTTCCTGTCATATTTATTTATTTCTCTATCTTCTTAAGTATATAGAAAATAGCTTTTTTAAATTCCCTTTTCTGATAGTGTCATTCCTGGGTCTGTTTGTATTGGCTTATTTTTATTCAGGTAATAGGTTACGTTGTTGTGTTTTTAGACATGGGTAGTAATTTTTTTTTCTTTTATTGTATGTTAAACATGTTAGTTACCTTGCTGAGTGTTTGGATTTTCTTGTCTTCCTTTAAAGAATGTTTTATTTATTTTTGTTTGGTTGGGCAATAACGAAAGTTATTGGAGATCATTTTGATCCCTTGAAAACAATTCTTTAGATCTTTGGGGGAAGATAAGGAGTAGCTGGGCTTCCTAGGTGGTGCTAGTGGTAATAACCCTCCTGCCCTTGCAGGAGACCTAAGAAATGCAGATTCCATCTCTGGGTGGGGAAGATCCCTGGAGGAGGGCATGGCAACCTAGTCCAGTTTTCTTACCTGGAGAATTACATGAACAGAGGAGCTTGGCAGGCTACAGTCCATAGGGTTGCAAGGAGTTAGACACGACTGAAGTGACTCAGTATGCACTCTAGACTCACTCTGCTAAGTCGCTTCAGTCGTGTCCGACTCTGTGCGACCCCATAGACGGCAGCCCACCAGGCTCTGCCGTCCCTAGGATTCTCCAGGCAAGAATACTGGAGTGGGTTGCCATTTCCTTCTCCAGTGCATGAAAGGGAAAAGTGAAAGTGAAGTCGCTCAGTCATGTCCGACTCTTAGCGACCCCATGGACTGTAGCCTACCAGGCTCCTCTGTCCATGGTATTTTCCAGGCAAGAGTACTGGAGTGGGGTGCCATTGCCTCTAGACTCACTCTAGAGTTGGTTTAAACTTAAAGATAGTGTTAGTCGCTCAGTCACGTCCAACTTTTTGCGACCCCACGGACTGTAGCCCACCAGACTTCTCTGTCCATGGGATTCTCCAGGCAAGAACACTGGAGTGGGTTGTCTTTCCCAAATCTTGACCCTGTTAGGGCTCCATAAATGTGTCAGACTGCAGCCTCTATTTCCTACGTCAACCAGGCCACTAGGCTTTGTTTGGGTTCCCCCTCCATGTTTTCCTGGTCTAGAAATTGCCTGTAGGCAGAAAGCCATGGTAGTTTTATTGTTCATCTCATTTATTTCTCTTGTCTCAGCAATCACAGTTCTGAACTACCTCTTTTCTGATCTCTGAAAACAATTTTTAATAATTTTCTAGTTTCCAGTTGTTTACAGAAGAGATTTTGCCTAGGTTGTAACTGCTTTCTAGCTTGAAGCAGTATTTAATATATTTTTAAAGGAAATGTTTGTTCAGCAAAGGCCTTTTAATGAGAAAGGAGACCATGTTTACATGTATGTGAAATATATCAATTTTAATCTCATGAGAATGAAAAAGGTATAATAGTAAATCCAAATAATGCATTAAATTATAGATTCATGATTTAAGGAAGGACTTTAAGAAGTCATTGATCTAGTTCCCTGAATATTGACATTGGGGAATATGTCATTAAGGTTGAGTTGACTAATGGTTAGAACTGGCCTGATGTATCATAGCATCCCATATGAACATTTTATTATCAACATGGTCAACCCCATAAAATCAGAATATTCCTGTTTTAATTTCATTGACCTCCACTTATTTGGATACAATTATCCTCCCTTTTTCCATTCATATGCAAAAGAAATGAGGCTAGTCTCTCATATGTAAAGCATTTAATGGCAAAAGAATTTATGCATGATGATAGAAAAGGACAAGAGAAAACACCACAATCTTGGCTGAAGATGTAGTTTTTCTACTTTCTATGTAGTATTCAGGGACATATTCTAGAGCTATGAGAAAAGCTATTCAAAAGTTAGAAAGACATTAACTTCCCTTTTAATGACATATATTCTTCATTTCAGATTTTTACATGACTTTTTTTTATGTTCCTTTGTATATATTTATATTTACAACTATGTAAATAAATAATATCAAACCTATCTTAATTCTCACAGTTGTGGTTAGCATAATTAATCCTGGCCATATCAACATAAAATTATGAGTGTACAGTAGTAAATATTATAATTACAAGTAAGTCACCATAATTAAATTCCTTTTCAATTCTTCTGCCTAAATTTTTTCTTTGTTTTTAAATAATGTACATTTTTATGATGTTTGGGTAATATTTATAATATATTTTATATTTTGTTATATTACAGGTTGTGGCAAAGATTAATTTCTTCAGACTGTAATAATAAACCTCATGAAAAATGCTCTGTATTATTTTTTGTTATTGGTAGAAATAATTCTATATCAGAATTTAATTCACCATATACAAATTTACATTGATATTTATGTATTAGTTGAAGCATTCCATTCATATAAATATTCCATGGATGGTTTCCAGCTAAATGTCAGATTTTAAAATACTGTATAAATATTACTTAAATATTCAGAAAAATCACTTTTTAAGTGAAAAACCAAGAATTATCACTCTGAACATATAAGAAACACTTTAATAAATCAGAATAAGAATTTGAAATAAACCTTATTTTTGTTGAGCTCTTGAGGAGAAACAAATTCAGTTAGCAAAAATGATGAGAAAGGTTATGTCAAATAAAAATAACAAGTAGCACCACAAGCAAAATAATTTGACGAGATGTGATGAAATATACAGCAATGAAATATTCTCACTGAAATATCACACAAAGGTATAGAAAGTTTCTTAATAACCTAAAGAAAAGTAAATTTATCTAAGTCTCAAATTTGGTCATAGATCAGCTTATGATTTTGATGCACAGCTACAATGTATTCAATATCAAGGTTCACAGAAATTGAAAATCAGCTTCACACATTGGTTGTGAATATCCTTCATCAGTTTCCTCTAGTTCCAGGTAATGAAAAACATCATAAGTACCATGGAGGATTTGCTATGAATTTAATGACTAACTTTGATGTGTATATTTGTATCTAAAGAGTTTTAACCATAAAATTGTAAATGCTAATCTAAACACATAAACCTGTGTCTATCAAAATTGTGTAAATAATTGCTCATTCTATTCTTTACAATTTTCCTGCAATTCTTCCTTTTCCCCTTTTATTTCTTTTTATTACAGATTTGCAGACAAAAGTAAATTCTTATTGTTATGTGGTCAGAGATGAGATGAAAATTGCAAAGCCTTCCCTTCCCTGTTTAAAAGAATTCTAAGTGACCAAAGAACAGGCACAATGTTGTTAGTAAATTTTCTAAATATTGCTTCTTCTCTATATGTATAATATTCATACTTCTCATGTCTTTCCATTATCCTATATCATCTAAAGACATCTAACATAGTGCTCTGTCCACCAAAGTGTCAGATAAATCCTTCACTAACCGAATATATCTTTTGCGTTCAGCTTTGAATTCACGTTCTTAGTCAGTTTTTAAATTTAATTTTCAATCGAGTTATTTGGTATAATCACATATCATTGTTCATGAAATTGTCTCTTTACTTTATAAGAGAAATCTGAGACAGTAAAGTAATTAGCAAGTGTTATGTATCATTACAAGGAAAAGGGTATCCTCTCTTCAGAAAGTGTGCAGGTTTCAATAGCAGGTTCATTGAATGTCAATAAAAAAGTAATTAGCTTTCCAAATTTTGCAAAAGCAATTTCTATAAAGACCTTAAGGCCTTTAGGAAGCAAGAGAAAATGAAAGAACAAACCTGCAAGTTGATGAACTTGTCCCTATAATTTTTAAGAACATGTTTATTGGTAACTCAATTTGGAAAATAATTTTTTAACCTGTATTTCATATTTTCACTTTCTATAATAAGTTTTAGTGATGGTTTTGGCTTACTTCAGCAAAGTATTAGTTGACAGAACTTCCTGTTTGCAATGTGAAATTATTACATCCCTGCCTGTAAAGTCTATTTTACAAAGTATCTTTCTGCAATTTGCTTTAAACATTTTTTTCTCTAAAGCAGTTTTGGGTTCACAGAAAAATTGAATATAAGGTACACAGTTTCCATATACTCCCTGCCTGTATTCATGTGCTGCTTCCCCCACTGTCAACATGCTACATCAGAGTGATACATTTGTTACAATCAATGGATCCACAACACTTCATTATCATGCAAGCCTACAGTTCACAAAGGGTTTGCGCTTGGTGTTGTATATTCTATAGGTTTTTAACAAATGTACAGGAACATGTATATATTATTATATATCATATACAGGATAGTTTTACTGCCCCCAGTTTTATCCCCAGTTTTACTCTGTGTGTTGCCCCTAAAACCTTGGCAACCACTGATCTTTTCACCATATCTATAGTTTGCCTTTTCCTGAATATTAAGTAACTGGAATCATGTATTATATGACTTTTCATATTTTTTTTTCACTTAGTAATATGAAGTTAGGCTCCCTCAATGGCTTTTCACAGCTAAATTGCTCATTTCTTTTTAGTGCTAAATAATATTCTGTTGTCTGTATATACCAGTTTGTTTATTCACTAAACTATTGAAGCACATCTCAGTTGCTTCCAGATTTGGGGAATTAAGAATAAAGTTTCTATAAAAATCTATGTGTAATGTTTTTATAGACTTAAGTTTTCAACTCTTTTGGGTAAATACCAAGGAGTACAATTGCTAGGTCATATAGTAAGGAGATGTTTAGTTTTGTAAGAAACTGCCAAAGTGTCTTGCAAGGTGGCTGTACCATTTTCCATCCTCACTGTAAGTTCTACTTTTAATAACGTAAAAATAAGAAATACTTAGATAATACGAGGTAATTCTATGGAATACATAAGCTTTCAGTAGAAATTTTCCTTGAAACTCCAGGATGAAGTGTCCAGTATTTTCATTTGAATTTCCATGTCTACTTCAAAGAAAAATAGAGGTCTTGACATCCCATATCTACTATGGTCCTCAAACATGTTTCACTATCTCAGTAAATCCACTCATCCACCCAAATTTCTACTTTGCTATCACCATTTACATTCTGTCTATCAGCAAATACAGTTCTCTCTTAAAAATGTTTTATATCTATTTTCTTTAATAGTATTTATTATATTCACTTCTACTATGATATTGAGATTTTCTTTTCATTAACAATCAGATGATATGAAGGCAGAGATCTCACTTTTCTTATTCTTGATTTTATTTCTGATGTCTAATAGGCAATGCCTGCAACATGGTAGACATTCAGTAAATATTTACTTAATAAGTAAAGCAAATTCAATGATCAATGTAGTAGCCGTTGTTGAATGCTCACAAAACATTTAGTGGAATTTCCTCAGCTCCTATGTCTTTTGTGTAGTACCCTCATTTTATTCATCTAGTCCAATCTCCTTCCAAAGGTCCTGTGCTTCACGTAGCTAATCACTTAGGCATATAACATTTTTCTGTGCAATAAGCTGTAAAGTGGTATATGTTATTGGCTTTTAAGAATTGTTTCCTTAGCCTTAGTAAGAAACACTGGATTGGCATTTGTCGTATTCCCTACATGTCCTATCTGCTTTGGACATTCGAGCTTGTGCTTCCCTGGTGGCCCAGATGGTAAAGAAAAGTGAAAAAGTAAAAGTCACTCAGTCGTGTCCGACTCTTTGTGACCCCATGGACTATACAGTCCACAGAATTCTCCAGGCCAGAATACTGGAGTGGGTAGCCTTTCCCTTCTCCAGGGGATCTTCCCAACCCAGGGATCAAACCCAGGTCTCCCGCACTGCAATGTGGGAGACCTGGGTTCGATCCCTGGGTTGGGAAGATCCTCTGGAGGAGGCCATGGCAGCCCACCCCGGTATTCTGGCCTGGAGAATCCCCATGGACAGAAGAGTCTCGTGGGCTACTATCCATGGGCTTGCAAAGAGTCGGACACCACTGAGTGACTAAGCACACACAAGCCTTCCTGTAACCATAAAGGAAATGAGCAGAGAACACACTCTGAAAATGCCTGAGGAAACTATAGAAAGAACATGGGTCCTTGAAATGTTGAGTTAATGAAACTTGAGTTGCTGATCCTGGTATCTTTTGTTGGGTAGAATATTACCTCTTACTCACTGTTGGCAAGTTGAGTTAAAATTCTGGCTGCTTGCTGCCCAAACCATACAATAGATACATATATGCTTAAAAATTTATGAGATATAAGCAAATATAATCTAACATATATTTTATTTTGTTGTTTTAATATCCATGCCTACTTATTAATCCAATAATTTTAAAATAAATAATATTAAAGCAAATTCTGATATATTTATTTAAAATTTTCTTTTTCAACAGGTGAATGAATTTCTAGTGCAAGAACAGATAAAATGCCTGAATTTCTATTATTTGTTCTTTTTATTACTGGTCTTTTAAAGTTAAAATATTATTCTTCATTTAAAAATATTTTTACCTGCCCAGTGAGAAATTCTGATAGGTTCTTTTTTAAGGACACTTTTTTGCAGGGACAGTTAGGATCTTTGGAAATTTGAGAACTTTGCCATTTTCTGAGCTCTGAAACCTTGGCACTGAGTTGTGGTTTAGTGTATGTTCTGACTGATCTTTTGCATTTATTATCTCTCCAAAAGTATTATATCCAGTGATTAATCTGTTATTCACCCAGAGACTTAGACATTTCTTGAATAAATTTCTCTTTAATGTTAGCATTATCACTGAATATCTCCCACAAAAGTGGACTTATGACCTAAAATTTTTGTTCCAGGGACTCTTAGAT
The DNA here is from genome assembly GCF_054371585.1 of Giraffa tippelskirchi. NCBI lineage: Eukaryota > Metazoa > Chordata > Mammalia > Artiodactyla > Giraffidae > Giraffa > Giraffa tippelskirchi. The sequence goes on from NC_137277.1 coordinate 73,174,130, forward strand.
ACAGATTTTTATTATCTCAAATCCTCTAAAGTAGCCATATCTTAGAGGACATTTCAAAGGAACTAAAATACTTATGTTTCCCTGAACGAGAGAAGAAAAATAAATGATGAAGTCATTTTATACTTAAGAATAAAAATGGTCATAATTATCCCAACATGTTTATTCTGTAATTTAAATTATGCCAAATGAGTTTTATTAGAAGGTCTGTGCTTGTTAAAAATAGCAGACATGACAACCTATTCCCTTGGTGTAACAGAGTTTCAAGAAAAAAAAATTGATCATTGACTCACAAAAACACTCCCACAGGATTAGATGAAACACCTATTGACTTTCTTGGAAAGCAGACTGAAATGATTTATAATTACCAAATAAATAACACTAATAAAATTAGGTATTGAATAAATGGTCAAGTGTAGAGAAATAAACTTTGGGGTCAATGGGGATACATGAGACTTGAATTTTTGGAGGCTTAAAGTATTTCTGTTTTTGAGAAAAATGAAAGCCTCAAAAGGTCAAAATGTAAAGTTCATTAATTCATTTATCCAACAAATAGGTTTTAATTACTTAATGTGATGAACATCTTTCTTGAATTTACACAACAAAATAAAATGTTTTTGCACTCCTCACAGAACTTTCAATTATAGTAGAGACAGAAGGAAAGAAATATCACATGTAGAAAAATCATTGTATGCTAGATTGTGATATATGCCAAGGAATAAAAAGATCAAGGTAGATCATGAATGTAGGGTACAGGGTACATTATTTGAGTTGCAATTTAAAAGAAAACAATCAGAATAGACCTCCTTTGAAAGTAATTTTTGTTAGTCACTAAGTCATGTCTGACTCTTTACAACTGTATGGACTGCAGCCCTCCAGTCTCCTCTGTCCTCCACTGTCTCCTAGAGTTTATTCAACTTCATGTCCATTGAGACAGTGATACTATAAAACCATCTCATATCAGATATTTCATTGTATTTTAGAACAATCCAAGAATAAAAGATTGACTGATTGATATTCCAAATGCACCATGGGAAAGTGAGCATTATAATATCTTATATGTGTATAACAGTGTTTACACACTCACACACACACACACTTATCTAATGTATATGATGAGGTTGTTACTGTTAGCCCATTTTAAGTTCAATCGCTCAGTCGTGTCCAACTCTGCAATCTATGGACTGCAGCACACCAGGCTTCCCTGTCCATCACCAACTCCAGGAGCTTGCTCAAACTCATGTCCATTGAGTCTGTGATGCCATCCAACCATCTCACCCTCTGTCATTCCTTTCTCATCCTGCCTTCAATCTTTCCCAACATCCTTTTCCAGTAAGTCAGTTCTTTGCATCAGGTGGCCAAAGTTTTAGAGCTTCAACTTCAGCATCAGTCCTTCCAATGAACATTCAGGACCAATCTCCTTTAGGATGGACTGGTTGGATCTCCTTGCAGTCCAAGGGACTCTCAAGAGTCTTCTCCAACACCACAGTTCAAAAGCATCATTTCTTTGGCACTCAGCTTTCTTTGTTTATTTTGGCTTCCTCTGTTTGCAAGACTCTTCAGTGTCTAATTTCCACCCCGACACAAGGGGGTGAAGTTGGTCACTTACTTAGGCTCACTTGTTCAGTTGTGTTTTGAACTGGCATGTGTGGCATGTGCGGGGAGTGCTTGCAGTGGATGGACCACAATGGGTTTGCCACAGCCCAAGTGGCATGTGCTTCCCAGGTCTACACTGCTTCATCTCCAGGGTGCTCTGCAAGGGCACTGTCCCAAGTGGTCCCTGCATTTTGTGCACTTACTTCCAAGGTCTAAGCCGCTCAGGTTCTCATGTGCTCTGCAGGGGTACAGACTGAACGGGCTGTGCGTTTTGTGCCCTTACCAGGTCTGAGCAGTTCAGGTGACCAGGTGCCTGGTGAGTGCACCATCCACGTGGGCCATGCATCTCATTCACCTTCCAGGTCCCCACCGCTGAGTTTCCCAGATCCTCTGCAAGAGCACAGTCCCGGGTATGCCGTGTGTCTCCTCTGGGGAGCTGATCTCAGGCTGTGACACTCCTGGCAGATGTAAACTATCCAAGACCCCAGGAAAATGAGGTTAGCAACTGGGATCTTGCTTACAGTTGGTGGAAGATGCGGTCTCTGGGGCTGAGATTGCAACAGCCCCTTTCCTTCCAGCTCTGGCTGTCCTTTGTCTGCCTCTGCCTCCGGGAATGGTGCTCAGCTTTTTTTATGGTCCAACTCTCACATCCATACATGACAGCTGGAAAAACCATATGTTTGACTACATGTGACAACAGACAAAGAGAAATTAACTGACTTGTCTGAAGTCAATTAACTAGTTCTTTCAGCCCTAACTTCTGTATTTAAATCACATTAGTTAAAACACTCTTAAGTTTTCCAGCTCTTGTAATCTATTTTTTTTAACCTTTTGGATGGCCATTGTGAGAAATCACAATTTATAATGTTTAGACTTGGTTCAATTTTTTTAACTGCTTTGAGCAATGAATTATGATTCTTAATAGGAAGAGTCAGTTCTGTACTCTGACTACAGACACTCATTTTTACATAACTGTTAATATATTTACCATTTAATGTGCAGATTATATTAATGAGATTTAGCACAGATAACCCATTTAATTGGCTCTGTGGAGAGTCAGCATAGGTATAGAAGCAAGGTGAGCTTCTTTTGATTAAATTTTATAGGCTGCCCCAAATAGAGTGAGGTGTCAGATACAATAAAAATCTCATATTTCTGACTTACCCCTTATGGACATTATTTAATAGCTTGTCAAAAGTCATTTAAATAAACTAATTTGAAAAATGGCATTCAGTACAGATTATTCACGTAGAAAGCAACATTTAAATCAGACTAATAAACATTTTTGTTTTGTTACCCCTAAAGTACGAATTTATGTAAATTACACTACAAGGTCTTATTAAAAGTATTGAGTTATGATTTCCAGGTGTTCAGCAAGAGTTTTTAACATACATCACACAGAGTTAGTTGTCTTGAAGATTATAACTGTATGACACCACGCAAGCGTCATATAGGATCTAACAACAAGAAAATATATATTTTTTATAAATTGAAATTCAGGAAAGCAAAGATGTAAAATTCATTTTCCATAAAGAGTTTGTAAAAGAACTTCTAGCTAAACTTTCCTAATATATACTTGGTCATCATATTCCGTATGTGAGGCAGGACATGAAAATTGAGAGTCAGAATCTCCATGTTATACTGATAAGAAGCTCTGGCCAGAAAATTACTAGACCTAATCAATGAATATAGTAAAGTTGCAGGATATAAAATCAACACACAGAAATCCCTTGCATTCCTATACTCCAATAATGAGAAAACAGAAAGAGAAATTAAGGAAACAATACCATTCACCATTGCAACAAAAAGATAAAATACTTAGGAATATATCTACCTAAAGAAACAAAAGACTTATATATAGAAAACTATAAAACACTGATGAAAGAAATCAAAGAGGACACAAACAGATGGAGAAATATACCATGTTCATGGATTGGAAGAATTAATATAGTGAAAATGAGTATACTACCCAAAGCAATCTATAGATTCAATGCAATCCCTATCAAGCTACCAACGGTATTTTTCATAGAACTAGAACAAATCATTTCACAATTTGTATGGAAATATAAAAAACCTCGAATAGCCAAAGCAATCTTGAGAAAGAAGAATGGAACTGGAGGAATCAACCTGCCTGACTTCAGGCTCTACTACAAAGCCACAGTCATCAAGACAGTATGGTACTGGCACAAAGATAGAAATATAGATCAATGGAACAAAATAGAAAGCCCAGAGATAAATCCACGCGCCTATGGACACCTTATCTTCGACAAAGGAGGCAAGAATATACAATGGAGAAAAGACAATCTCTTTAACAAGTGGTGCTGGGAAAACTGGTCAACCACTTGTAAAAGAATGAAACTAGAACACTTTCTAACACCATACACAAAAATAAACTCAAAATGGATTAAAGATCTAAACGTAAGACCAGAAACTATAAAACTCCTCGAGGAAAACAGGCAAAACACTCTCTGTCATAAATCACAGCAGGATCCTCCATGACCCACCTCCCAGAATATTGGAAATAAAAGCAAAAATAAACAAATGGGACCTAATTAAACTTAAAAGCTTTTGCACAACAAAGGAAACTATAAGCAAGGTGAAAAGACAGCCTTCAGAATGGGAGAAAATAATACCAAACAAAGCAACAGACAAACAATCTCAAAAATATACAAGCAACTCCTGCAGCTGAATTCCAGAAGAATAAACAACCCAATCAAAAAATGGGCCAAAGAACTAAACAGAATTTCTCCAAAGAACACATACAGATGGCTAACAAACACATGAAAAGATGCTCAACATCACTCATTATTAGAGAAACGCAAATCAAAACCACAATGAGGTACCATTTCATGCCCGTCAGAATGGCTGTTATAAAAAGTCTACAAGCAATAAATGCTAGAGAGGGTGTGGAGAAAAGGGAACCCTCTTACACTGTTGGTGGGAATGCAAACTAGTACAGCCACTATGGAGAACAGTGTGGAGATTCCTTAAAAAACTGGGAATAGAACTGCCATATGATCCAGCAATCCCACTGCTGGGCATACACACCGAGGAAACCAGAATTGAAAGAGATGCGTGTACCCCAATGTTCATCGCAGCACTGTTTACAATAGCCAGGACATGGAAGCAACCTAGATGTCCATCAGCAGACGAATGGATAAGGAAGCAGTCGTACATATACACAATGGAATATTACTCAGCCATTAAAAAAAAATACATTTGAATCAGTTCTACTGAGATGGATGAAACTGGAGCCCATTATACAGAGTGAAGTAAGCCAGAAAGATAAACACTAATACAGTATACTAATGCATATATATGGAATTTGAAAGATGGTAACGATAACCCTATATGCGAGACAGAATAAGAGACACAGATGCATAGAACAGTCTTATGGACTCTGAGGGAGAAGGTGAGGGTGGGACGTTCTGGGAGAATAGCATTGAAACATGTATATTATCATATGTGAAACAGAACACCATTCCAGGTTCAATGCATGAGACAAATGCTTAGGGCTGGGGCAATGGGATGACCCAGAGGGATGGGATGGGGAGGGAGGTGGGAAGGGGGTTCAGGATGGGGAACACATGTAAACCCATGGCTGATTCTTGTCAATGTATGGCAAAAACCAGTATAATATTGTAAAGTAATTAGCCCCCGACTAAAATAAACAAATTTATTAAAAAAAAAAAAAAAAGAAGCTCTGGTCAAAAATTATTGGTGAGAGAAATTCTTGGCGTATGATATGAAGTGTCCATCAAGATAGTATAAAATGAAAATTTTAAAAGGTAGGAATCAAATCCTACAGAGCCTTGAAACAACATCAAAATGCTTCACATTTGCCTTAAAAACAGAATAAAGTTATTGAGCAGGAGTCTGACATAATTAGATTTGAATTCCACAAGATTCCTTTTCCTGTAGTGTTAAAAATAAATCTTAAAGATATGCAGTAGAAGGTGGAGGACCACTTAAGACAAGGATTAGCAAATTAGGGGTCTAGGGGTCAAATCCAGCCTACTACCTGCTATTCTTTACAGCTCACGACTTGAAATTAGTTTCTACATTTGTAAATGTTTCAAGGAAAAATAGAAGAATAATATTCATGTCACATAAAATTATACAAAATGCAAATTTATGTGTTCATAAACAAAGTTTTATTGGAACACAGCCATGCTTATTCATTTCATTAATATCCCACCTCTGACTGCTATTGTCATTACAACCTCAGCATTAGTAATTGCAACAGACATCACAAAGCTCAAAAAGCCTAAAATACTTATTACATGGCCCTTGTCAGAAAACGTTTACTGACTCCTGATTTCAGCTATTGAAGTGATCCAGGTGAGATCTGATGGTAATTTACAAAGATAGAGAGTAATAGGTGAATCCAAGAGGGATAATTGTACCTTCACTTCACAATACATTGAGTATAGGTATAAGGGAAAATGTGTTGTCAAGAGGCTCCTAAATTTCTGAATATCATGTACATGTTGACAGCATCCATAAGTTAGTTCATATCAGAAGAGGATCACATTGGTCAGGGAGTGGAGGGGAAAAAAGTCTCAGTTTCATACATCTGAGTTTCAGATACTTTGAGTTATGAGTATATATGTAAAGTAGACAGTTGAATATATAAGGAGTTCAGATGAATGATTCAGGCTGGAGCTGTAAAAATGTGAGTAACCAATAGGCCATGTATAGCAGTTAAATTCATTAGTTTCTATGAGGCATCCAAGGATGAGAGAGCAAAATGATGCCAGAGTCATCCTAGGGCCAAATGTTAAGGATTTGTGGTATTTATTATACGTAAAGTAAGATGTTCCTGTGAAGAAGTCAGAAAAAGAGGGGCAAGAGAGAAAAGATGAAAACTAACAGGCTTTACTGTCATGGAAAACAAAGAGAAAATGTTCAAGAAAGAAGGAGGGCTCAATCATGTATGTCCTGCTAAGAAGCAAAAAAGGTGACTGACTAAATCTCTATTGATATAGCTAACTTTAGCCATGCTTTTTTGGACTGAAATTTATTTCTACATTATCTATAACAAATATTCTGAAGAGTGGTCAGGCCAAATAAGTCAATAAAGACAAAAAACCCTGATAGTTTGAATTATACAAATATTTAAAACTGTGTACAACTGAAAAACAAATGCCAAATCAAAGAAAAACAGAAAACTGGGAAAATATTAGCAATGCTATGATAAAGATTTATGAAGCAAAGTTATTAAAGATCAGCGACAAACTACTGAGTTCTGCAACAGAAAAAAATCGGACAAAAGTTGAATAGGCAGTTCAGAAAAATAGCAATGCATATGATTGGTTAACATTTTTAAAATTTTAATTTATTTTTAATTGGAGGATTCTTGCTTTACAATATTGTGTTGGTTTCTGCCATGTATCAACATGAATCAGCCATAGGTATACATATGTCCCCAACCTCTTCAACCTCCCTCCCGCTTCCCACCCCATCTTACCCCTCCTGATTGTCACAGAGCAAGCACTGTATGATTAGTAAACTTGAACAAAATACTCAGCAAATGAACATTTCGTTTCTATGCCTGTAAGGTTGAGAACTAGATCCTACAAAGTGGTAACTCCTTATATAGGAGATTCACTTCTATCTTCTGGTTCCTAAACCAATATGTGTGTGTGCTTAGTCACTCATGTCTGACTCTTTGCAACCCCATGGACAATCACCTGCCAGGTTCCATTGTTTATTGAATTCTCCAGGCAAGAATACTGGAATGGGTAGCCATTCCCTTCTTTAGAAGATCTTCCCAATCCAGGGATCAAACCCAGCTCTCCTGAATTGCAGGCAGATTCTTTACCCTCTGAGCCACAAGGGAAGCCCCTAAACCACTATAAGTTAATTAATTGTGTGTTGAGGTTTTATATATTGATGGAAATTTACAAACAGTGATAATGTCTGAAAAAGAAACATTTTTGAGTGATCATACTTAAAAAATTATAGCCACAAATGCATAACAAATGCTATGAAATTCAGGATTTAAAGTTCAGTTGAGGGAAAGCAAGAGTGTTTCCCTTCAGAAGGAATGTGCAGGTTTTATACTATACAAAACATAGATGAATTCTTAAATAAGTGGAAAGGGGTAGCCTAGGAGTTGAGAGACCTGTATAGTCCTAATCCTGTAAATAACATCTCTGTGTACATTTCCTCATACAGAGAATTGTTATGAGGCATAAACAAGTTATTTTGATGGAGAAAAATTATTACACATTTATGTTTTTTCTCTGATCAAATTGTATTGTTGGTCAATATGTTATTTACATATTGAAAATTTTCAAGACTCTGTTTCAGTGTACATCAAAACATAAACAATATCAGCAATGACATTTAAAATGCATTATCTTTATCAGTAGAAGTTTATGCTATTTTAGCAATGTCAGGATGATGAATAGCATAAAATTCAGAGAAGAATGGCCCAGAGCAGATATATAGAATTTACATAGGATGGGTTCATCTGGCAATAAATCAAATGAAAATTTCAGTTTTATGGTCTTAACATTTCAAGAAGCCTATCCTAATTTACAATTTATTTGCATGATTTGAGCATTTTGACCCTTTTGTTTAATCTCAAATTATGTCATTTTTACCTAAATAACCATCATTTTTGTATTATTAAGAGGTTAATTAGTTTTCTAATATATAGTGCTGAAAGGTACTTTTGAGATTGAGATAAATGCATTTTTCTAAAAGAAAGTTTGCTATAATTCCAGTGTCCCATTTCCATCATATTATTCCATACTTCTAAACATAGTTCAAACATTTGATATGTTCCTTTGAAAGCATGCTTAAGTCTTATTTACATATGAATGTCCAATGTAATTAATGAAATCTAAAATCCCTGGAGTATTGGGTTACTGTCCTCCTTTTCTTTTATATTTCCCTACAACACATGGTAGACTTCAGTGGTTTTCAACCCTGGCTGAGCATCAGAATGATCTGTGAAGCTGTTAAAAATATCGTGAGAGAGGACAACCTCCTGGTCCATTCCCACTGAGTCTCAAGCTGAGACAGAATCTCCTGGGGTGGGCTCTGTCATTTTCATTTTGAAAAATCTTCACAGTTGATAGTGAGACTGAATTAATTAAGCCTTTTCAGGTTATAAATAAAAAAAAATCCTCTAGAGCTATCTTATAAAAGGAGGGCTTATTTTAAGGTTACAGAAATCACAGAACAGAGCCAAGGCCTGGGAGCATGGAAGGTGCCCCACAGAGGGCTTCTCCTGCAGCCTGCTTTCTGATCCCTTTTTGTCTCTGCATGTCAGCATCATTCACCTTTCCCCTTCAAGGCAAGCATCCACTGTCTCCCAGCTTCTCAGTTTACATTTTCTCTTTTTGAGGAAGCAGTCAGTCTGATCTCTGAATCTGTTAGTACTGACTCTAAGTTCTTAGGATAGGGTCCATCTGTTGAATTTGAGTCAGATTCCAAATCTTTTCGTGCTTGGTCACTCAGCCATGTCCGACTGTTCGCAACCCTATGGACTGTAGCCCGCCAGGCTTCTCTGTCCATGGGATTTTTCTGGCAAGAATACTGGGGTGGGTTGCCATTTCCTTCTCCAGAGGACCTTTCAGACCCAGGGATCAAATCCGCATCTCCTGTGTCTCCTGCATTCCTTTACCTGATGAGCCATCAGGAAAGCCCAGAACTGGCCATGTACTACCATTTGCTACCATTACTGTTCCCACCAAGGATGGTGTGAGGGAAATAGAGGGACGGATCTACGAGGTCCACTATAATGGTGTGTCTCAGGGTCAGGATCACTGGATAATTCATTTAAACAACAAACACTTACAAGCTCACACAGGTGCCCCACTGGACTGAGAATATAAAATTAAACAGCATAGATATGCTCCCTGCTTTGCAAAATGCTTCAAATATTCTGTTTAATTTTTTCCCCAGGGGAGAGATAGTAGCATACTGAAGTGGGGTAGTGGCATTGAAGAAGAGAAGTAGGCAAAATTGAGATTCCTTTACGAAGCAGAATGACAAGATCTGATGTTTGTTCAGTTGAAAGTAAAAGAGAAGCGACAAAGATGATTAAGGTAATCCTGTAATTTATTATACAAACAAATATACTTTTGAGAGTGAAAGGGGACACTAATGAAAAATGAGAATATATGATCACTTTAAAATTGAAGCTCAGGTTTCTGGCTCGGGAAACTGGATGACAATGCTACCATTTTACTAAAGATCTCAGAATAGATTCAAGTCAGGAGGAGGGCTTCAGTTTTAAACACATTGAGATGGAAATGGAGCTACCCACCTGGCCTATGCGCGTGTAGGTCTGGAACTCCCAGAGGCTTTTCTCAGCAGAGATATTCATTTAGAGTCAATAGTTTATTGACAATAAATGGAAGCAATGGGGTAGAAATTCTGTATTATTCGCACCAAGAGCTTTTATCTCTTAAATCTTCCTAAGGCAAAACAGTTGTTTCTTTAAGATCTATATGTCCCTTTTTGCTTACCTCTTTCAGATGTTAACATAATATGAAGCCACACTTCCATATTACTGTTAGTAAACCACCTTTACATTGAAAAATTCTGCCAAAACTAGATGGACATTTCTACTCTCAGTTTGGTAATCAAATTTACAATAGTGATTTAGATTTCATGAGGTTTATTTATTTCCAAAGCCTTAATTTTTATTTGTAAAAATATTATGTTTAATTCTTGTTGACATTTAGAAAATTATGTTCAATAATAGATTGAGTGAATGAAGAACTAGTGAAATTAGATGTTGGGAAGGGAGGATTTGAGGTTTTCAAAGGTTTGTTCTCTTTGTTAGTTAAGAATACAGTAATCTCATCCCCTTTTATTTTCCTTTCAATGAAGAGCAGATGATGAGGATAGTGTGGTATGTGTGTATGTGGGGGGTGTGTGTGTGAGGGAGAGAGAGAGACAAAGACAGAGACAGAGAGAGAGGGAGAGAGGGAGAGAGGAGGTAAAGGAAGGACAGACAAGAAAAGAAAGGGAAAAGAGAGAACGAATCGAGTTTTATGTGCTTTGCTAAATTCTTCAGCATTCTTATTATCTTGTTATAGTCTTATTTGTTCTCACGGTATAGGGCTCTTTCCTTCATTTTATTTTCTCACTTCCCAAGGCTGTGCTTGGAGCCATGAGTTCTAAGGATCCTGAAAGGCAATAATCTTTCTCGGTACCAGTGAGTACCAATGCTTGGAGACTTAAGAAATGATTGATTTAACACTGTCATCATCTGTCCCTCATTTTGCTGAGTGTACACACTGACTCCCTATTGTCAAAACTGTGTAATTTAAGAAACACCACAGTAACTACTTTATAGTGACACTAAAACAGTTTTACTGATGGTGCAAATGTTTTTCCAGGTATAGAGACTGACAAATAAAATGTATAATGCCTAAAGAACTAGTGAAAAGCAACATTTATAGATCAGAAAACTCTATTTTTGGTGTATTCCAAATTATCTTCCAATATAGTCTCATTCCCAAGATTCCAATTTCAGGTATCATTTCTGTTAGATTTAAGCTAGCATCTGATGAGAAAAAGTGTGTGACATCTTTTCAGCCTCTCTTTAACAATCAAAAACATAAGTCTTATTCAGTTCAGTTCAGTTCAGTTCAGTCGCTCAGTCGACTCTTTGCGACCCCATGAATTGCAGCATGCCAGGCCTCTCTGTCCATTACCAACTCCCAGAGTCTACCCAAACCCATGTCCATCGAGTCAGTGATGCCATCCAACCATCTCATCCTCTGTCGTCCCCTTCTCCTCCTGCCCCCAATCCTACCCAGCATTAGGGTCTTTTCCAATGAGTCAACTCTTCGCATGAGGTGGCCATAGTATTGGAGTTTCAGCTTCAACATCAGACCTTCCAATGAACACCCAGGATTGATCTCCTTTAGGATGGATTGATTGGATCTCCTTGCAGTCCAAGAGACTCTCAAGAGTCTTCTCCAACACCACAGTTCAGAAGCATCAATTCTGCGGTGCTCAGCTTTCTTCACCGTCCAACTCTCACATCCATACATGACCACTGGAAAAACCATAGCCTTGACTAGACGGGCTTTTGTTGGCAAAGTAATGTCTCTGCTTTTCAATATGCTATCTAGGTTGGTCATAGCCTTCCTTATTGGTAAACTCTAACTTGGAGGGATGGGTGTGTTTGTGTGTGCGTGCACATGTGTGTGTGTGTGTGTATACGTATACATGCCTGCAAGGGTCTTCTTCACATCATCCATTAGTTGACATTGCATTAGTTATTACTTAGGTAGTTAGGGCACACAGGCATTGCCTATTGGAACAGTGTCTTGGAGGTGAGTGTGATGATTATGAAGGTCTTTTCCAACATGTCTATGAACGACTTTATCATAGTGGTTATGGAAATTGACCATCTTTCCCTATAATTGAGTAATTCATTCTATTAAATTAATATATTTTCATATGGTATACATATTGTAATACCTGCAAAAATAGATTTGACTTATGATTATATCTTATTTTCTGTTATTTATTTGGTGAAAATATCTAGATGGCACAGTGGTAAAGAATCCACTTGCTCATGCAGGAGATGTAAGAGCTGCGGGTTTGATCCCTAGGTTGGAAAGATTCTGTGGAGTAGGAAATGGCAATCCACTCCAGTATTGTTGCCCAGAAAAGTCTTTGGACAGGCAACCCTGGTGGGCTGTAGTCCATGGGGTTACAAGGAGCTGGACAGGACTGAACAACTGAGCGCACACACACACACACACACACACACACACACACACACACACACACAGGAATTGCATAAATGGTTCAAGAGTTCATTCTCTCTGCTCCTTTCGTGTACAAAGCAATAGCAACTACAGTAGAGGCATTAGAATATGAAGTTGTTTAGTCTCATGATGTTTAGATAATTTATGAAGGCTGCTGCTGCTGCTAAGTCGCTTCAGTCGTGTCCGACTCTGTGCAACCCCATAGACGGCAGCCCACCGGGCTCCCCCGTCCCTGGGATTCTCCAGGCAAGAATACTGGAGTGGGCTGCCATTTCCTTCTCCAATGCATGAAAATGAAAAGTGAAAGTGAAGCCGCTCAGTCGTGTCCGACCCCTAGCGACCCCATAGACTGCAGCCTACTAGGCTCCTCCGTCCATGGGATTTTCCAAGCAAGAGTACTGGAGTGGGGTGCCATTGCCTTCTCCGATTCATGAAGGCATTATCAACTAAATAAGGTCTCAGATCTCAGAGATAAAGTGAAGTATTTTAAAACGGTTGTAACTTTTAAAACTTGAATTTGAAAATTAATGATGTGCATCCTGTTGCTTTTTAAATCAAATTATACAAATATTAAAATTATATAAATATTTAGTAAATTATATAAGTAATTGTATTATTTATTTTTTAGTAAATTGTATAAATAATGTACTTAATTTTGGGTCTGTAGGAGATGATGAATGTTAAATAAATTTATTGTGGTAACCACTTCATGCTGCTGCTGCTGCTAAGTCGCGTCAGTCATGTCCGACTCCGTGCGACCCGACAGACGGCAGCCCACCAGGCTCCTCTGTCCCTGGGATTTTCCAGGCAAGAATACTGGAGTGGGTTGCCATTTCCTCCTCCAGTGCATGAAAGTGAAAAGTGAAAGTGAAGTCGCTCAGTCGTGTCCGACTCCTTGCAACCCCATGGGCTGCAGCCGACCAGGCTCCTCCGTCCATGGGGTATATAAATCAAATCAAACCAAAAAAACTAGTTATATTGGGATATAATTGACATACAGCACTGTGTAAGTTTAAGTTTTACAGCATAATGATTTGATTTACATACATCATCTCATATAGATACGAAATTAAAATATTAAAAAAATTTTTCTTCTGATGTAAGCACTTTGAATTTATTCTCTTAAAAACTTTCATATATATCACACAGAAGTGTTAATTGTATTTATCATGTTGTACACTACAGTCTTAGTATTTATTTATCTTATACCTGGATGTTTTTAAAATTTCTTTAATACATTTGTTATTCAATCATTCTATCAAGAAAGTAAAATGTTGCTGCTATGAGCCGTGAATGACGCCAGGATTCATGGCCTTTGGAGGAGAGGAATTCAATCCAGGGCTAGTGATGAGGCTTAATCCCTCAGAGCTTTATGTGTAATAAAGTTTTATTAAAGTATAAAAGATATAGAGAAAGCTTCTCACATAGACATCAGAACGGGACAGAAAGAGTGCCCCCTTGCTAGTTTTTAGCAAGGAGTTATACATCTGTTAGCAAGCTGCTAATTAGAGAAAGGAAATGCCTCAAAACTGAGAGTTGCACCAGGCCCCTCACCCACAACATGCACTTTGAGATAGCATTGGTACAAAGTGAGTCATCCTGGGCCATAGAACAATTGACATGAATCTTGAAGAAAGGTAGATTTCCAAGCAAGTACATAGTTCATTAACATAGTTTAAAGAAGACATTTCCATGGGAAAAGTGTATTGGTTAGCTCAAGGTTTGAGACAAAGTTAAGTTCAGGTGGAACCAGGTGTCGTCATGACAACACAGAATTTTAAAAGAAAACCAAAAAAAAAAAAAAAAAATCTGCCACTTGCAGTTTTATTTCCTCCTGCTGCTTGGAGAACTCTGGCCTCCCTACGAAGGCCATTGACACTCTCAAAATTCCTCTTTTGTTTTCTCTTCCTCTCACATACCAAAATTCAATAAGTGACTCTGTAAGTCTGCTTGGCTTTCCATAACAACATACCACATTCTGGGTGCCTTAAACAACAGAAATTCATTCTTCACAGTCCTGGAGGGTGGGAAGTCCAAGGTTAAGGTGCCAGCCAGATATGTTTCATTCTTGGACCTACTGTCCTAGCTTGTAGGTAGCTGCTGTCTCACCGTGTGTTCACGTGACCTCTTTTTTGTGTGTTTGTGGAGAGCAAGTGAGCTCTCTCAGAGAAGGCAATAGCACCCCACTCCAGAACTCTTGCCTGGGAAATCCCATGGATGGAGGAGCCTGGTAGGCTGCAGTCCATGGGGTCGCTAAGAGTCGGACGCAACTGAGCGGCTTCCCTTTCACATTTCACTTTCATGCATTGGAGAAGGAAATGGTAACCCACTCCAGTGTTCTTTCCTGGAGAATCCCAGGGATGTGGAGCCTGGTGGGCTGCCGTCTGTGGGCTCGCAGAGTCGGACACAACTGAAGTGACTTAGCAGCAGCAGCAGCAGCAGCGAGCTCTCTGGTGTCTCTTCTTGTAGGGACACTAATTTTATCAGATCACGGTCCCATCCTAATGACCTCATTTATTTCCTTAGAGGCCTCGTCTTCAAATATAGATACACTAGGGTTAGGGCTTCAATGTATGAATTTGAGGAGGGGACTCAAATATTCATATCATAGCAGAGACCAAGTCCAGGAAAATTGGTAAAGATATTATTGCCATTACTACCAACTTATTTTAGATTCTTTTTGCTTCTTGCTTGAATAATGTTGAAATTTCTAATCTACAGTCTTTGTTTCTCTATCCCATTCTTCTCATAAGTGCCTTGGTTTGATTATAATGTTTAAATTTGATGTAGTTGCTTCCATGACTAAATATTTTAGTTGTTCCTTAGAATAAAGTATAAGTTGCATGACTTGTACAGCCGTCTATTATCTATCTCTTTTTGCTTTACTCTACAGCATAATACATAGAATGCTCCTCATGGTATGTATGACACAATGCTATAGATTTATAAATGACTCTTTCAAGTACCAAGGTTTTATTTTTTTATTATTTTTTTTCGTCTTGGGAGATCCTTTCTCTTATTGGAAAATGTCTACATATCATTATGGTCCCAGCAGACATGTCAAATCCTCTATGAAGTCTCACTTCTTTTTTGTTCCTATAAAGTATGTCTATAAAAAATATTTCTTCTAACCTGAAACAAAGTGTATGTTTGAAAATACCTAAGATAACTCTAAAAAACTTTTGGGCCACACAAAAAATCAAAGTTGTTATTGCAAAAGAGAGCAAATAAAAACCATAAGTGTTCCATATTCAGATACATGAGAAATAGTTAAAGTAATGTTTTTAGTGAAACTTTGTAACTTTAAATGCTTATCTTAATAAATAACAAGCTCACTTCAATGAGAATTATGCAAATTAATTTGAAAACCTGGTTGGAACGAGTGAATTTTTAGGTAAATGAAAAACATACATGGCAAAAGAAATACAAAATCCAAAAAGAATATTTTGCATATTAAAAAGAGAGAAAAGAGAAAAACTATTTCTGAAATAACTCCAGCTCAAAACATTTTTAAAGAATTATTCAAAAACAAACAACCAACATGAAAGGAAGAATATCAAAAAGAAATCCATCCAAATTCCAAATCCTTTGAAAGAATACCAAGGTCTGTGAAAGACAGCAATGGATTAGAAAGTAGAAACGAAGACAATTTTTTTGAATGTTGCTACAAAAATGGGGGGGAAAGGCAGCACATGAAAGAATAATAAACTTTGAACAAGTCAAGTTTATAAAACAAAGGAAAGATGATCCAATATTAAGAAATCATAAATTATCTTCATAGGTGCTAATATATTTGCCTACACTTAATAGAACTGGGTTAGATAGATGCTTATTTACTATCATAAAACAGAAATGGCCCTGCTCAAAAATCACAATTACACTTAATGCAAAAAAATAGATAAGTTTCTATTATGTCATGAGTGTAACAATTATGTTTATTTGCAGTATCTAAGAGAATAAGATAATTTAGAAAAATGTTGAGCATAATATTAATATTCAGAAATCAATTTTATTCCATATAAGTGATAGACAATTAGAAGCTATACTTGAATAAAAGACCCAAATAACAGTAATAGGATAAATAAAATATCTAATCATTGCATACCATATCAGTTAGAGAATGGCAGGCATTTTTACCACGTGAGTGCTTTCATTTTTTTGTGGGCTAATTCTTTTTCACTTTTAAACATGGAAAAATTCAAATATATAATGAAGTAGAGAGAATAGTGGAATGAACCCCTATCTACCTTTCATCCAGCTTTAATAATAATACATGGCCAATCTTCTTTCATCAAAATGTTAACTCATGTTTTTAAAAACTTCACAAACTTAATTTGACCTAATTATATTATTATATGTAAAATGTAGTTAACAATAATAACTCTTTAATATCATCTGTGTTCAAATTCCCATGATTGTGCACAAATCACTCTCTTTCTTCCCGCCTCCCTTTCTCAATTTATTTATTAGCCAGTTTTGTTTGTCTCATAGTTCCTATTATTTGAACTTTGTGAATCATTTAAAATGACAAATGACACTCTAGTGTCATTTGATGTATCCTGATAGATTTTGTAGTTAATGGCTGGATCAGGCTTATATATTTTTATTTTAGTAAAATACTTTCAATATGGTGTTGTACACATCTATCAGGAAGCATGTACATCTGGCTGTGTCTTTTTGTAATGTTGGTAGCCACTGATAATCATTGTTAGAACCATATTTTTCATTATGAGTCACAAAATAAGGCTATTCAAATTTAATTAATCCATTCTGATTATTCAGACTAAATGTTGTCCATTGAATAACAGAAATATCTTTATTAGAGTGCACATTTTTAATATTTTTGTACCTTTCACTTTTTGCTATGCTTAAAGACACATCCTTAACTTCTTTTTTTTTCTAAAAAGCCTATTGTTATTTAGTATTTTTGTAATCTTCCCAGTCATGATTGCTTGACATATTTTAACAACACACTCAAAAATATTCATCCTATTCATGCAATTTACCTATTGCTTTAGACTGAATTATTCCAATCTAAGATTCTGAGGCAGAAATTTTTGTGCAGGAGGTTTCCTAGGAGATGTTCAAGAGAGGCAGACTTGGGAAAAAAGGATGTTAAATTCCAATGCAAAAAAAGAAATAAATAAAGGAAAGCTATATGGAAGCCAATTATATGGAGAACTCTGGAGCTGGACAATTTCCAGAGTTGTCTTGGACCAGTGAGAGGATACCAGATCTCATTACCCTGAAGGGACCAGAGTTTGGCAACAGAAAGAAAAAAAAAAAAACAGAGGAAGCTGTCTGTGTTTAAGGACAATTTCTGGAGAGCAAATTAGATGTGAGATGTCAGCAGAAGGAAGATGCCTCGGGCCTGGAGGACATTTCTTGTGGGAACCACAGCATCCAGAACAGCTTTTTCTGTGTCACTCACACCCACTTGCTTCCTGTAGTAAATTCAGCTCATCTAGAAATACCTTCTCTAGGTATCTCTATAGAAATACCTTCTCTAGGGACACTACAAAAACCAGGTGAGTGAGAAGGACTCAAATACCAACAATTGCAACTGGTCTTGAGGATACAACTGACACCCTTTATCTCCCTCATCTATGACTCATTCTAAATTCCCTGTCAGCTAGAACCTCCTCTATTCTGGGTGACTTATATATATAAATGGGGTAAGCCAGACCTTCACACCTGGTAAAGAATCTGCCTACAATGAAGGAGACCCTGGTTTGATTCCTGGGTTGGGAAGATCCCTTCGAGAAGCTATAGGCTACCCACTCCAGTATTCTTGGGCTTCCCTGGTGGCTCAGCTGGTAAAGAATTCTCCTGCAGTGTGGGAGTCCTCGGTTCGATCCCTGGGGTGGGAAGATCCCCTGGAGAAAGGTATAGTTACCCACTCCAATATTCTGGTCTGGAGAAAACCATGGACTGTATAGAGTCGGTCACGACTGAGTGACTTCCACTTTTTTTTCAGACCTTCACACCTGAGGGGTCTAAGGACTGGTTTATCACGGCCTCTTCAGGTTACCAGGCTACTACACTCGTCTATGTGCTGCTACACATAGGCAGAGTAGGAGTATTAGGAAATACCCGAGTGGATCACAGAGAGACAAATGTATTCTTTTCTGCCTCCAGTGTATAGTAGCATTCCCATCTCCTCTTGATGTGAAGATGCGTGTGTGTGTGTGTGTATGTTGTGTTAGTCATTCAGTAGTGTCCGACTCTTTGTGACCCCATGGATTGTAGCCTGCCAGGCTCCTCTGTCTATGGAATTCTCCAGGCAAGAATAATGGGATAGGTGGTCATTTCCTTCTCCAGAGACTCCTCTTGATAATCAAGGTTAATTGCCAGTGTCTTGATTCCTTTCTATGCTTTCTTTTGGCACTAGGAACTTGAAGAAACCTGTAGCAACCATCACTTAATGGTATAAATGATCCTTCTGAGAACTGGGATCTCTAGAACAACTTTATCAAAAATGGAAACCATAAATTCCCCAAGTAAATATTCTTGTATGATAAGCAAGGCCACTTCTACCCCTTGGAAAACTGACCCTCATATTCTATCTGTGGGGGATATAGTACATACAATGGTCTTTGAGGATGAAGAGTTGAAACTTTCTATTATTGGCTGATACAAAAAATTTTTTAAAATGTTTTCATTGCAAAAGTCTTTGAAGTAAAGAATTAAGTGTATATTTGAATAGTACATATGAATAATTTCCTCAAAAACTTTTAAACTATCTATAGTAGCATTCTTGGTATTTAGGCTTTGAACCAGAGCAGAAAGTTGTTATTAATTGTTACTAAGAATTTATAACCAAATAAATGGCTTACTTGCTAATGTAATTGAAATATAGTATGTGAAAAAATTTTCCCAACCCATTTTATGAAACAGTTTGTGTAGCGAACATAAAGTATGAAAAGTTAAGCCAATATGAATGCAGTAATTTAAATGTATATTAAATATTAAAATTTTTATTGTGGAGATAAAATTCCTTTAATCATAAAGGAAATCAACCCTGAATATTCATTGGAAGGACTGATGCTGAATCTGAAGTTCCAATCCTTTGGCCTCTGATGCAAAGAGCCAACTATTTGGAAAAGACCCTAATTCTGGGAAAGATTGAGGACAGGACTAGAAGAGGGCAACGTAGGATGAGATGGTTGGATGACATCATCTTCTACTCAATGGACATAAGTTTGAGCAAACTTCCAGGAGATAGTGAAGGACAAGGAAGCCTGGTATGCTGCAGTCCTTGGGGTAGCAAAGGGCCAAACACGACCGAGAGACTAAACAATTGGATTATAATAGTACAAAAAAGAAAGCCTCTTTTAGCTGTGTACTCCTAATTATTTAACCCGTTAACTCAATAGGTAGCACTTTACATGTCTAAAATACTTACCTAGGGAAATAATTTGGAAGGAAAGCTATGAAAAACTTGGACAGCATATTAAAAAGCAAATACATCACTTTACCTATAAATATTTGTATAATGAAAGCTATGGTTTTTCCAGTAGTCATGTATGGATGTGATAGTTGGACTGTAAAGAAGACTGAGTGCTGAAGAACAGATGTCTTCAAACTGTGGTGCTGGAGAAGACTCTTGAGAGTCTCTTGGACTGCCAAGAGACCAAGCAGTCAATATTAAAAGAAATGAACCCTGAAAATTCATTCAAAGGACTGATGCTGAAGCTGAAGCTCCAAAACTTGGCCACCTGATGCAAAGAGCTGACTCTTTGGCAAACACCCTGATGCAGGGAAAGGTTAAAGGCAAGAGGAGAAGAGGGCACCAGAGGATGAGATGTTTGGATGGCATCATCTTCTCAATGGACATGAATCTGAGCAAACTCCAGGAGATAGTGAAGGACAGGGAAGCCTGGCATGCTGCAGTGTGGGGTTGCAAAGAGTCAGACACGACTTAGCAATTTAACAACAATCTCATTAAAGTATACGATGGAATGACTTATTTGGTGAGTTGACATTGGAAACAGACCAAAGAGCTATGTATGACCTTTCACAATTTAAAGGCATGATTTTCAGTTGTTCAAGCATACCTGACTCTTTGTGACCCCACGCACTACAGCACGCCAGGCATCCCTGTCCTTCATATCTCCTGGAGCTTGCTCAAACTTATATCCATTGAGTCGGTGATGTCATCCAACCATCTCATCCTCTGTTGATGCCTTCTCCTCCTACCTTCAATCTTTCCTAGCATCAGGGTCTTTTCCAGTGAGTCAGCTCTTTGCATCAGGTGACCAAAATATTGTAGCTTCAGCTTCAGCATCAGCCCTTCCAATGAATATTCAGGGTTGATTTCATTTAGGATTGATTGGCTTGATCTCCTAGCAGTCCAAGGGATTCTCAAGAGTCTTCTCCAACACCACAGTTCAAAAGCATCGATTATTCAGCTCTTAGCTTTCTTTACAGTCCAACTTTCACATCCATACATGACTAGTGGAAACATCATCACTTTGACTATATGAATCTTTGTTGGCAAAGTAATGTATCTACTTTTTAATATGCTACCTAGGTTGGTCACAGCTTTTCTACCAAGGAACAAGTGTCTTTCATTCATGGCTGCAGTCGCCACTTGCAGTGATTTTAGAACCCAAGAAAATAAAATCTGCTATTGTTTCCATTATTTCTCCATCTATTTGCTGGGAAGTGATGGGACTGGATGCCATGATCTTCATTTTTTGAATCTTGAGTTTTAAGCCAGGTTTTTCACTTTCCTCTTTCACTTTAACCAAGAGGCTCTTTTGTTCCTCTTCACTTTCTCCCATAAGAGTGGTGCTATCTGCATATCTGAGGCTGTTGATATTTTTCCCAGTATTCTCATTTCTAGCTTGTGTTTCATC
Source organism: Giraffa tippelskirchi (assembly GCF_054371585.1). NCBI lineage: Eukaryota > Metazoa > Chordata > Mammalia > Artiodactyla > Giraffidae > Giraffa > Giraffa tippelskirchi. Next base: position 73,195,335 of record NC_137277.1, read on the forward strand.
CAGCCTGGCATTTTGTATGATGTACTCTGCATATAGTTAAATAAGCAGGGTGGCAATGTACAGTCTTGATGTACTCCTTTCCCAATTTTGAACCAGTTCGTTGTTCCATGTCCAGTTCTAACAGTTGCTTCTTGACCAGAATTCAGGTTGCTCAGGAGGCAAGTAAGGTGGTCTGGTATTTTCATCTCTTGAAGAATTTTCCACAGTTTGTTGTGAACCACACAGTCTAAGGTTTTACCATAGTCAATGAAGTCAAAATAGATGTTTTTCTGGAACTCTCTTGCTTTTTCTATGACCCAACGGTTGTTGGCAGTTTGATCTCTGGTTTCTGTCCCTTTTCTAAATGCAGTTTAACATCTGGAATTTCTCGGTTCATATACTGTTGAAGCCTACATTGGAGAATTTTAAGCATTATTCAACTGGCATGTGAAATGAGTGCAATTATGCAGTAGTTCGAACATTCTTTGACATTGTGATTGGAGTAAAATTTGACCTTTTCCAGACCCGTGGCCTCTGCTGAGTCTTCCAAATTTGCTGGTATTTTGAGTGAAACACTTTCACAGTATCATATTTTAGGATTTGAAACAGCTCAACTGGAATTCCATCACCTCCACTAGCTCTGTTCATAGTGATGCTTCTTAAGGCCCACTTGACTTCGCATTCCAAGATGTCTGTCTCTAGGTGAGTGATCACTCCATCTTGTTTATCTTTGTCATTAAGATATTTCTGTATAGTTCTTCTGTGTGTTCTTTCTATGTCTTCTTAATATCTTCTGCTTCTGTTAGGTCCATACCATTTCTTTCATTTATTCTGCCCATCTTTGCATGAAATATATCTCTAATTTTCTTGAAGAGGTCTCTAGTCTTTGCCAATATATTGTTTTCCTCTATTTCTTTGCATTGATCACTGAAGAAGATTTTCTTATATCTCCTTGCTATTCTTTGAACGTTTGCATTCAGATGCATGCATCTTTCTTTTTTCCTTTGTCTTTCACTTCTCTTCTTTTCTCAGCTATTTGTAAGACTTCCTCAGACAACCATTTTGCCTTTTTGCATCTTCTTCTTAGGGATGTTTTGATCTCTGCCTCCTGAACAATGTTACGAACCTCCATCCATAGTTCTTCTGGTACTCTGTCTCTCAGATCTAATCCCTTGAGTTGCTTTTTCACTTTCACTGTATAATCCTAAGAGATCTGATTTAGGTCATACTTGAATGGTCTAGTGGTTTTCCCTACTTTCTTCAATTTAAGTCTGAATTTTGTAATAAGGAGTTCATAATCTGAGTCAGTTAGCTCCCAGTCTTGTTTTTGCTGACTGTATAGAGCTTCTCCATCTTTGACTGTAAGAATATAATCAATCTGATTTCAGTATTTATATATCTGGTCCATGTATAGAGTCATCTCTTTTGTTGTTGGAAGAGGGTGTTTGCTATGACCAATGCATTCTCTTGGCAAAACTCTATTAGCATTTGCGCTGCTTCATTTTGAACTTCAAGGCCAAACTCGTCTGTTACTTAAGGTATCTCTTGGCTTCCTATTTTTGCATTCCAGTCCCTATGGAAAGGACACCTTTTTTGGTGTTAGTTCTAGAAAGTCTCGTAGGTCTTCATAGAACTGTTCAACTTCTTCAGCATTTGTGGTTGGGGTGTAGACTTGGATTACTATGATGTTGAGTGGTTTGCCTCGGAAATTAATAGAGATCATTCTGCTGTTTTTGATATTGCACCCAAGTATTGCATTTCAGAGTCTTTTGTTAAGTATGAGGACTAGTCCATTTCTTCTAAGGGATTCTTGCCCACAGTAGTGATATACTAGTCATCTGAATTAAATCTGCCCATTCAGGTCCATTTTAGTTCACTGATTCCTAAAATGTCAATGTTCACCTTGCCATTTCCTGTTTGACCACTTCCAATTTACCTTGATTCATGGACCTAATATTCCACGTTCCTATGCATTATTGTTATTTACAGCATTGGACTTTACTTTCACCACCAGACACATCTACAACTGGAGATTTTTGCACTTTGGCTCAGACTTCTCATTCCTTCTGGGGCTCTTTCTCTACTCTTCTCCCATAGCATATTGGGCACCTACTCACCTGGGTAGTTCATCTTTCAGTGTCATATCGTTTTGCCTTTCATACTGTTCATGCGGTTCTCAAGGCAAGAAAATTGAAGTGGTTTGCCATTCCTTTTTGCAGTAGACCACGTTTTGTTAGAACTCTCCCCTATGACCCATCTGTCTTGGGTGGCCCTACTCAACATGGCTCATACTTCCATTGAGTTAGACAAGTCTGTGATCTGTGTGATCAGTTTGGTTAGTTTTCTGTGATTGTGGTTTTCAGCCTGCCCTCTGATGGATGAGTATAAGAAACTTGTGGAAGTTGCCTGATGGAAGGTACTGGCTATGGGGAAAACTGAGTCTTGTTCAGTATACCATGTCTCCCAAGACTGTTGTTCAGTGCCTTTGACCCCTCAGCTGTCCCCTGTTTACCCATGCCTCTGCTGGAGACTCCAGGGCACTCACAGACAAGTCTGGCTTAGTCTCTTGTGGGTTTACTGCTCCTTTTTCCTGGGTCCTGCCATGCACAAGGTTTTGTTTGTGCCCCCCAAGTCCGTTTCCCCAGTCCTATGGAATTTCTGTAATCAAATCCCACTGGTCTTCAAAGTCAAATTGCATGGGAATCCTCAGTCCCTTTGCTAGAACCCCAGGTCAGGAAATCTGTTGTGGGCCCTAGAACTTTTGCAACAGTGTGAGAATTTCTTTGATATAATTGTTCTCCATTTTGTAGGTCATCTGCTCAGTGACTCTATGGGGGGCTAATGGCAACCTCCTCCAAGAAGACTTATGCCACACACCACGCCTTCCAGCTCTGCTACAGCCAGAGCCCCTGTCCCCGCTGTAAGTCACTGCTGACCTGTGCCTCTGCTGGGACACTCAAACACTCAAAGGCAGGTCTGGTCAGTCTCTTGTGGGGGTCACTACTCCTTTCCCTGGGTCCTGGTGCACAAAAGGTTGGTTTGTGCCCTCTGAGCATCTCTGGTGTGTATGAGGTTTGATTCTAAATATGATTTCATCCCTCCTACTGCCTTGTTGGGTCTTCTCCTTTGCCTTTGGATATGGGGTATCTTTTTGATGAGATCCAACATTCTCTTGTCAATGGTTGTTCAGCAGCTAGTTGAGATTTTGGTGTTCTCGCAGAAGATGAGCACTAGTCCTTCTACTCTGCCATCTTAGTTTTGAAAGTCATGACCATATGATAAATTTTTTGATTACTGTTGTCATTCTCAGTATCATGAAACTCTAATAAAGCAGGAAGATTCATCACATATAACAATGTGTTGTTTGATAGAGAAAAAAAAAATCCAAGTAGATCTCATTCCCATTTCACTGTGTGTAAGTTGGTCACCCTGGTCCACCCTCTGAAACTGGAGTGTTTAGGGGACCATATGACTTTCCATGTCATTTATGTCATTTCTGGAATATAGTAAAGAGATGGGAATATATCATGCTGCTGCTGCTAAGTCGCTTCAGTCGTGTCTGACTCTGTGCGACCCCATGGATTATAGCCTACCAGGCTCCTCCGTCCATGGGATTTTCCAGGCAAGAGTACTGGAGTGGGGTGCCATTGCCTTCTCCGGGGAATATATCATAGAGTGGTATAATTGCATTTGTATATGTGAAATACTTAGTTTTGCATATTCAAACAATATTTTAGCTTCTTACCGTTTTTATTTCCTTTGCAATATTCATTCTACTGTCGTTTTGATTTGGAATATTTTTCTTGTAGTATATGGCTTTAGTTATTAAGTTATAACGTATAATTCAGGAGACTGGAATAAAAAAAAAGATGATCACTGGAAATATTACCAAGTGGATATACTGCAATTAGAAAAATGAGCTGATTCTGTGGCTATTTTCTATAAACCATGACAGCCAATAAAAAAAGGTTAGCTATTGGTTTTCAGTTCAGTTCAGTTCAGATGCTCAGTCATGTCTGATTCTTTATGACCCCATGGACCACAGCACGTCAGGCCTCCCTGTCCATCACCAACTCCTGAAGTTTATGCAAACTCAGGTCCATTGAGTTGATGATGCCAACCAACCATCTCATCCTCTGTTGTCCCCTTCTCCTCCCACCTTCAATCTTTCCCAACATCAGGGTCTTTTCAAATGAGTCAGCTCTTTGCATCAGGTGGCCAAAGTATTGGAGTTTCAGCTTCAACATCAGTCCTTGCAATGAACACCCAGGACCGATCTTCTTTAATATGGACTGGTCGGATCTCCTTGCAGTCCAAGGGACTCTCAAGAGTCTTCTCCAACACCACAGTTCAAAAGCATCAATTATTCGGCACTCAGCTTTCTTTATAGACCAAATCTCACATCCATACCCGACTACTGGAAAAACCATAGCCTTGACTAGACGGACATTTGTTGGCAAAGTAATGTCTCTGCTGTTTAATATGCTGTCTAGGTTGATCATAACTTTCCTTCCAATGAATAAGCGTCTTTTTATTTCATGGATGCAGTCACGATCTGCAGTGATTTTGGAGCCCCAAAATAAAGTCAGGCACTGTTTCCACTGTTTCCCCATCTATTTTCCATGAAGTGATGGGACCAGATGCCATGATCTTAGTTTTCTGAACGTTGAGCTTTAAGCCAACTTTTTCACTTTCCTCTTTCACTTTCATCATGATGCTCTTTATTTCTTCTTCACTTTCTGCCAAAAGGGTGGTGTCATCTGCTTATCTGAGGTTATTTGTATCTCTCCCAGCAATCTTGATTGCAGCTTGTGCTTCTTCCAGCCCAGCATTTCTCATGATGTACTCTGCATATAAGTTAAATAAGCAGAGTGACAATATACAGCTTTTTCCTATTTGAAATCAGTCTGTTGTTCCATGTCCAGTTCTAACTGTTGCTTCTTGACCTGCATACAGGTTTCTTAAGAGGCAGGTCAAGTGGTCTGGTATTCCCATTTCTTTCAGAATTTCCCACAGTTTATTGTGATCCACACAGTTAAAGGCTTCTGCATAGTCAATAAAGCAGAAATAGATGTTTTTCTGGAACTCTCTTGCTTTTTTGATGATCCAGCGGATGTTGGCAGTTTGATCTCTGGTTCATCTGCCTTTTCTAAAACCTGCTTGAACACCTGGACGTTCACAGTTCACATATTGCTGAAGCCTGGCTTGGAGAATTTTAAGTATTACTTTACTAGAGTGTGAGATGAGTGCAATCGTGTGGTAGTTTGAGCATTCTTTGGCATTGCCTTTCTTTGAGATTGGAATGAAAACTGACCTTTTCCAGTCCCGTAGCCACTGCTGAGCAAGTTTTCCAAACTTGCTGGCATATTGAGTGCTGCACTTTCGCAGCATCATCTTTCAGGATTTGAAATAGCTCAACTGGAATTCCATCACCTTCACTAGCTTTGTTCACAGTGATGCTTCCTAAAGCCCACTTGATTTCATATTCCAGGATGTCTGGCTCTAGGAGAGTGATCACACCATCGTGATTATCTGGGTCATGAAGATCTTTTTTGTACATTTCTTCTGTGTATTCTTGCCACGTCTCTTAATATCTTCTGCTTCTGTTAGTTCATACCATTTCTGTCCGTTATTGAGCCCATCTTTGCATGAAACATTCCCTTGGTATCTCTGATTTTCTTGAAGTGACCTAGTCTTTCCCATTCTATTGTTTTCCTCTATTTCTTTGTATTAAGGAAGTCTTTCTTATCTCTCCTTGGTATACTTCGGAACTCTGCATTCAAATGGGTATACCTTTCCTTTTCTCTTTTGCTTTTCGCTTCTCTTCTTTTCACAGCTATATTTAAGGACTCCTCAGATAGCCGTTGTGCTTTTTTGCATTTCTTTTTCATGAGGTATAATAACTTAAAGTTTATACCAAATCAATTTTAGGTTTCAATGGAGTTACAAGCAGGGAATTTGAACACACATTACTTTGTCAGAGTTTTCTCCTTGGTGTCATAATGATGTCTGTATATAACATAATATCCTCCCTTGTGGCTCCGATGGTAAAAAATCTGCCTGCAATGTGGGAGACCTGGGTTCAATCCCTGGGTCAGGAAGACCCACTGGAGAAGGGAATGGCCTCTCACTCCATTATCTTACCTGGAGAACTCCATAGACAGAGAACCCTGGCAGGCTACTGTCCTTGGAGTCTCAAAGAGTTAGACATGACTGAGCGACTAATACATTCACATTTTTCACTGCAGTATAGCAGTATTCCTACATAGCATATATTAATACCCCATTTCATATCCAAACTGCCATTTTTAACAGTATTTCACAGCTTACAATTTATAATTTTGACTACTTCTTGAGATTATGCACTTGTATCAGCATTTCAGAAACAGAACATTCGAACTGCGAGGCTATAAAGTGCTTTATATTTTGTTTTAAACAATCAGAAAATTTTGCTTTGTTCCCTCATTAGATATTCTCAAGTGTCCATAATTCTGACATGCTTCCAATTTTGTTGCCGTGCTGAGAACACTAAAGTCAAGCTTTTTATCACTTTGATATGTATCTTGGGTTCCTGTGGTTTAAACAAAATTTTTCCTTGAGATGAAAATGTCACAATAAGAGTGGTTAAAATTACAAAGTTTTTATTTTAAGGCAACTTGTTTTTGTCAAAGCCTTCTGTGATCCTTTTCTTTTTTCTTTCTTTCCTATTTTAAAAAAAACTTTTCTATGTTCTCTCTACTGAAACATGTTAGAAATCTTGCTATTTTCGTGTATAGGTTTCAAATTAATGTATACTGTACTTCTCTTGGAAAAATAACTTTCAGAGGTTTTCTGCACTTTTCACCTTCTTTTTTTTTTTTAAGTTAGTGTATAAATTGCCTTTTTTTTAAGTTTCAAGTACAGCAAATACTTTCTCCCATCTAGTGGGTTGTCTGCGCACTTTCTTGATGATACACTTTGAAATACAAAGTTTTAAAATTTTCGTGAAGCCCTATTTATGTAATTTTTTTCTCTTGTAGCTTTTTTTTTTCTGTTATAGCTAAGAATGTTATATCATTGCTGGATTCAAAGTCATGAACGTTTACTCTTATATTTTCTTCTATAAATTTTATAATTTTAGCAACTACGTTTAGATTCCTGATCCCTTTTGAGATTTTTTTTGTATATCGAATGAGGTAGGGAGACGTCTTCACTCTTTTGTATGAGGGTATCCTATTGTCACAGAACCATCTGTTGAAAAGACTATGAATTACCCATTGAATGGTCTGGCGCCCATCTTGACATCAACTGACCATAAATATGAAGGCTTTTATTTCTGGTTTTTCAATTCTGTTCCATGTACCTGTACGTCTGTTCGTATGCTAGTATCATACAGTCTTAATTACTGCAGCTTTGTAGTAAGTTTTGAAAAGTGGAAAGTGTAAACCTGCTGAATTGTTCTTTTTCAACATTGTTTTCATGCTTTTCTGATTTTCATGTTGCTGTTTGTTTGCATATGTTGTCGTTTGTTTTGTTGAGAATTAGACACCATAGATAATATATTGGTGCAGCTCCTCTCTATCTGAGGTTTGTTGTTGGTTTGTTTGTTTGTTTAGACCTGCTAGACTACTTCAGTGACAGCTAATTCCCCTGCAGTGTGAAGTCTCTGAGTTTATTGCTCAGTGGGATAGTCGTGGGTGTGTGCATATTCACTCTGGGCTGACAGTGGTGTTTTTAGCACAGCTCTGTTTGTCCCTTTACCTGATTAAATCCAGCTGTTAGACTCCACTAATTGCTCTTGTTTTTGACAATGCCTTTGAGTGTAAATTGCTCCATTGTCTGATATAATTAAATTTGGCCCCATTACTGGGGTAGTTTTGGAGGCCATTGTTAGAGGTTCTGGCTTATTCCATGAAAATTACTAGGTGTCTCTATTTTTAGCTTTTTCTGATTTACTTGATTTTATAGGGCTTAACTTGTTACTCTTGTGACATCACCTTAATTACTTACCAACAAAACCTTCAATGTTTTGGAGATCAGCATTATTTTCGAACTTTACCACCCTCTGTTCACTTCACAGTGCCCTGTTCTTCAGGCCTGCCTCTCTTCTGGCCAAATCTCTGAGTCCTGACTGTGGGTCTGTGGATGGGACAGAGGCCCTACTTTTCTCTGAGTGACACCTCTGCTTTAAGAGCAAGGTGCTTGGCAGGGTGGTAGCCTCTGGTCTGCTCAGCTTGTGTCTTTGGACATGGAACCTCCATGCTGCATATGAGCTGCCATATGGGTAGACTGGAGCCCAGTTTTCCTGGCATTTCATGCTTGAGGTTGATCCTCTACCTTATGAGTGGGGACTGGTGGGCAGAGAGAGCCTCTAAATCTTGGGTGCACTCACCTGAGATTTAGTTTCTGCAACTCATATCTGACAGAGATAATAAATCCTGGTAGCCTGTTCCCTGCTGCATGATACTGTAGGGGAGGAAAAATGCCAACCTTAAATGTCTCTTTGGCATGAGGATTATTTTGAATTGAAAACAGTTAAGGCTCAACAGACTCAGGAAAAAAATTTGACCTCTACTTTAGCTGCCTAAAATAACTTAGATACAGGGCTTATTCCCTGAATAGAGAATTTACAAGTATCACCAGAGATACCTGTAAAGAATATGAGCCGGTTGTGGTGGGAAAGGGACAGCAAGGCCTAGAGATCAGAGTCCATTCTGTGCCCCAGTGTCTCTGCGTGGCCCAGTGTACATTTGTTTACTAAACATTTGCTTTTCCATCTCCATGAGCATTGCCTTCTTCCCCTTTGAGTTCCCAAACTACTACCCCCAACGTCCTCTTTGTCTTCAGCTGAAGATGGTGTTTAAGCTGAGGGTTTTGGCCATTTTAAGTAAGTTACTGAGTTTTCCTGTGTCTCCCATATGGGTACATGCTGTTCAAAAAAGATGTCCTTTTTATTATAGGGGACTGGAATGCAAAAGCAGGAAGTCAAGAAACACCTGGCGTAACAGGCAAATTTGGCCTTGGAGTACAGAATGAAGCAGGGCAAAGGCTACTAGAGTTTTGCCAAGAGAATGCACTGGTCATAGCAAACACCCTCTTCCAACAACACAAGAGAAGACTCTACACGTGGACATCACCAGATGGTCAACACTGAAATCAGATTGATTATATTCTTTGCAGCCAAAGATGGAGAAGCTCTATAGAGTCAGCAAAAACAAGACCAGGAGCAGACGGTGGCTCAGATCATGAACTCCTTATTGCCAAATTCAGACTTAAATTGAAGAAGGTAGGGAAAACCACTAGCCCATTCAGGTATGACCTAGATCAAATCCCTTATGAGTATACAGTAGAAGTGACAAATAGATTTAAGGTACTAGATCTGATAGACAGAGTGCCTGATGAACTATGGAAAGAGGTTCGTGATGTTGTACAGGAGACAGGGATCAAGAAAATCCCCATGGAAAAGAAATGCAAAAAAGCAAAATGGCTGTCTGAAGAGGCCTTACAAATAGCTGGGAAGAGAAGAGAAGTGAAAAGCAAAGGAGAAAAGGAAAGATATTCCCATCTGAATGCAGAGTTCCAAAGAATAGCAACGAGAGATAAGAAAGTCTTCCTCAGCGATCAATGCAAAGAAAGAGAGGAAACCAACAGAATGGGAAAAACTAGAGATATTTTCAAGAATTTAGAGATACCAAGGGAACATTTCATGCAAAGATGGGCTCGATAAAGGACAGAAATGGTATGGACCGAACAGAAGCAGAAGATATTAAGAAGAGGTGGCAAGAATACACAGAAGAACTGTACAAAAAATATCTTCACGATGCAGATAATCATGATGGTGTGATCACTCACCTAGAACCAGACATCCTGGAATATGAAGTCCAGTGGGCCTTAGAAAGCATCACTACGAACAAAGCTAGTGGAGGTGATGGAATTCCAGTTGAACTATTTCAAATCCTCAAAGATGATGCTGTGAAAGTGCTGCACTTGATATGCCAGCAAATTTGGAAAACTCAGCAGTGGCCAAAGGACTGGAAAAGGTCAGTTTTCATTCCAATCCCAAAGAAAGGCAATACCAAACAATGCTCAAACTACCACACAATTGCACTCACCTCACATGCTATTAAAGTAATGCTCAGAATTCTCCAAGCCAGGCTTCAGCAATACGTGAACCGTGAACTTCCAGATGTTCAAGCTGGATTTAGAAAAGGCAGAGAAACCAGAGATCAAATTGCCAATATCCGCTGGATCATCGAAAAAACAAGAGAGTTCCAGAAAAACATCTATTTCTGCTTTATTGACTAGCCAAAACCTTTGACTGTGTGGATCACAATCAACTGTGGAAAATTCTGAAAGAGATGGGAATACCAGACCATCTGACCTGTCTCTTGAGAAACCTGTATGCAGGTCAGGAAGCGACAGCTAGAACTGGACATGGAATAACAGACTGGTTCCAAATAGGAAAAGGTGTCCGTCAAGGCTGTATATTGTCACCCTGCTTATTTAACTTATATGCAGAGTACATCATGAGAAACGCTGGGCTGGAGGAAACACAAGCTGGAATCAAGATTGCCGGGAGAAATATCAATAACCTCAGATATGCAGATGACACCACCCTTAGGGCAGAAAGTGAAGAAGAACTAAAGAGTCTCTTGATGAAAGTGAAAGAGGAGAGTGAAAAAGTTGGCTTAAAGCTCAACATTCAGAAAACTAAGATCATGGCATCTGGTCCCATCACTTCATGGGAAATAGATGCGGAAACAGTGGAAACAGTATCAGAGTTTATTTTTTTGGGCTCCAAAATCACTGCAGATGGTGATTGCAGCCATAAAATTAAAAGACACTTACTCCTTGGAAGGTAGGTTATGGCCAACCTAGATAGCATATTTAAAAGCAGAGACATTACTTTGCCAACAAAAGTCCGTCTAGCCAAGGTTATGGTTTTTCCAGTGATCATGTATGGGTGTGAGAGTTGGATGGTGAAGAAGGCTGAGCGCCGCAGAATTGATGCTTTTGAACTGTGGTGTTGGAGAAGACTCTTGAGAGTCTCTTGGACTGCAAGGAGATCCAATCGTCCATCCTAAAGGAGATCAGTCCTGGGTGTTCATTGGAAGGACTGATGTTGAAGCTGAAACTCCAATACTTTGGCCACCTCATGTGAAGAGTTGACTCATTGGAAAAGACCCTAATGCTGGGTAGGATTGGGGCAGCAGGAGAAGGGGACGACAGAGAATGAGATGGTTGGATGGCATCACTGACTCGATGGACATGGGTTTGGGTGGGCTCCGGGGGTTGGTGATGGACAGAGAGGCCTGGCGTGCCGCAATTCATGGGGTCACAAAGAGTCGAACACGACTGAGCAATTGAACTGAACTGAACTGTTAAATTTGTTTTTAGTTTTTCTTATTAGTCTTCCTGATGTTGATTTAATACTTTGTCCAGTCAGAAGAATCTGGAAGGGCAAAAAAACAATCTTCCTTCCCTACAATACCATCACCCTTGACTAGGAGAAGAAAACCTGTACTCTTGACTGTAGTGACCTTCAATGGAGCTTCCATTTGCTGAGACAGGAGGGGCAAGGAGGAAGTGGGTCAAGTTCAAATACCATAGGGCTCTCCCTGTTCTTACTGAGTTCTAATAGATTTTCTTAAATAAATATTTGCTATTTACTTTCTGCCCTTGAAATTGTTTCCTAAAACTTCATTAAAATATTTTTACCCACCATTTATACTTGTTTTGCTAGGAAACAGGTCTTTGAGATCCTCTCATTGCCATTTCAGAGGTAGAGTTTCCCTTAATTTTTTTACATAGTTGTTTTCATAGGGCCATAGGTAGATTTTTACATAGTTGTTTTCATAGGGCCATAGGTAGATTCTTTCTCTCTTAGAAATCATTTTGTCAGGGCTTTGCAAGAGCTTTTTTTTTTTTTTTTTTTTGCCATTTAGCACTTTTCTCTATTAACTTCCTTAGTTCTTGCCAGCACCTGGGGTTAACAGGTGATATTTAAAAACAAATAAAAGATGACAAGAGCAAAACATCGATTTAAAAAAAAGGAGGCATTGAAAAATTGACCAACATGTGTCTCAGAATCTGTTCTACTTGAAGATATTTAGTTTTGTTTATAGTTATCACCCTTTCTAAGGGGATAATGCTCCAACTTACAGGTTCTGCTGAGACTTTAGTACTTTGTGATCCCAAACCTTTTTGTATATGTTTTGATCAATCTTCACCTGACTAGGTACTCATGATTTGTGTAAGTCGCACAGAGATGAGTTGGGAAAGCTGGATTTATTTGAAATTCTGAAAGTCAAGAACGGAAGTTTTGGTTGTTAATGGCATCTTAGAGAAGTATTAAGAGCTTCATGGATGATTAATAAGTGGAGAGAGCAAACCAATCACAAAAGAAAAATAAGTACTTGGACAATACTCAGGAAGAAAGCTTCTGAAAAAGAGTGAAGACAAAGAGTGAAGAGAAAAAGAGTGAAGCTGCATATTCAATGGCTTTGATCCTTCCTAGTTTTTTTGTTGTTGTTGCTTTTTTTTTTTTTTTGCAAATTAGTGTATTCTTTCAAATAAACTTTCCTTTTTCTGAGCTCTCTTAAATGCATTTTTCTTTCTCTTAACAAAAAAGATTTCTAGCTAGAAACTTGCAATGAAAATTAACTGACATGTTGTCAAAATTGATATAAGGTTTTTAAGAACATTCTACCATTAGTAGAATATACCATGTAGTTATGTGTTTTTCTGTCTCAAAAAAAAAATCACTTCAATGGATGCAAGCTCTTATGGGTTTAATTCAATTTTAATTTGTCAGTCTTATTATAAAGTACATTAAAAATTAAAAAGAAATTCTATGTTTTCTAGTCTTTCGATTATAAACATTTACTTATTCTAAATAAAATATCAATAAAACTGAAATAAGTGATTCATATGTTATTGGAAAAGAACTACTTTTGTGTTTAGCATTTTATTTTGCTTTTGTAATATAGTGGCAATTTTGTATAATATATATTGATATGATAGTGACAAATTCAGAATAAATAAGTCATATTTATGAAGGAAAGAATTGAATATTGACACAATAGATGGAAATGTACTTATTTCTTTGTATTCTGAATGCTCTGAAAAGCAATCAGTTATAAATGTTTTGGATTAACTGTAGAAATTTTTAGAAAAAATTTTATCTAGTTATCTATTTTTGGCCATGCTGAATCTTCACTGCTGCACAGGCTTTTCTCTAGTGTCAGTGAGCAGGGGCTCTCTCTAACTGTGGTGTGCAGGCTTCCCATTAAAGTGGCTTCTCTTGTTGCAGAGCATAGATAGGCTCTAGGGCCTGCAGGCTTCAGTAGTTGCAGCACATGGGTTCAGTAGCTGTAATTCCTGGGCTCTAGAGCACTGGCTCAATAGTTATGGTGCATGGGCTTAGTTGCTCTGAGGCACATGCGATCTTCCCAGATCAGGACTGAGCTCTTGTCTCCTGCATTAATAGGCAGATTCTTTATTACTGAGCTACCAGGAAAGTCCTAACTACAGAAAAATTTTAAAAGATGTTCTCTTTGGGATTAACTCCTTAGTCACAAATCCCACCATTCATCGTTTGATTTTAAAACAATTGCAGCTTTTTAAGTGGAGATTATAAAATTTATTATCTCACTCAGCAAATATGAGGAATATTTTAAGTTTATATAAATGTGTAAATGTTTTCTATTTACATATATAAATGTGTAAATGTTTTCTATTTATATGGAGAATAAAACCGGTCTTCTATTGTTATTTTATGTATATATTTTATGAATGTATTAATGGATAAACAAGAAAATTAATAACCAAGCTTTAGTGTTTTCAATGTCAGAAGCAGAACAAAATGATTTCCTCTTTATAATGTCACTGTATACTCAGAACTGCCAAACACACTAGTGTTTCCTCAGTCTTTATTTTAGGCAAGCTACCTAGGTGGCGCTAGTGGTAAAGACTCTGTCGGTCAATGCAGGAGACATCAGAGATGTGGGTTTGATCCCTGGGTCAGGAAGATCTCCTGGAGGAGAGCATGGCAACCCACTCCAGTATTCTTGCCTGGAGAATCCCACGGACAGAGGAGCCTGGCGGGGAGCAGTCCGTGGGACTGCAAAAGAGTTGGACGTGACTGAGTGGCTAAATAGCAACCATGTGGGAAATAGACTCTAAAGTGGAAATTTGTGTGCATGACCTAATTGGGGTAGGCTCTAGGGCATGATGGCTGTTAGGGAGTGACAAAGGCAAGCCTGGGAAGAGCAAGAAGCTGAAGTGCTATGCAGTTATTGCCAAGCCTCAGCCAATTGTACCATGAGCTCTGAAACTAGACCCAGAGTTTGTACTCACTCATAAGCAAGTGACTAGCTGTCAGATGCCTCTGGAGAAGAGGTATAATTTTGGGTAATATAACTCTGTCTTGCCGAGGACAATTTCTAGGGAGGCAGTCAGTTTCAGCCACCAGTAAGTGTCCCTTCCAGCAGCGAGGGGAATTAATGCCTTGGTCCTAACCTGGTTAACACATGGCTGTATCTGTTCCTGACAACACTTGTGCCTTTCAGGTCAATGCATTAACTTCAGTCCATCTGGGAACAGCTCTTCCATTATTCTAGCTAGTTTCTTTTCCTAGGGAAACTTAGACACAGATTAGTGGCAGTATTACAGCCCTTGTCACTACTGTGTGTTTTCTGGGCCGTGATGACAACCAAGTTGTTAGCTATGGAAGGCAGTTGGACTACATGTCTTACTTGGTGGGTTAATACATATCCTCATCTTTGAAAGTTATGAAGCACCATGTGTACTTGTGTTCATATGCTCTAGCAAACATTCTACATCTGAAAAGCATCTGCCATTGAGAATATTTCTTAGAAGAATGCGTGGTAACACATTGCTGTCCTCCAGGATCTTTCTTTAACTAGAGATGGGGGACAATATAGGAATGCCATCACTACATCCTTTTAGATGTTTAAGAGTTGCATTAAATTCTGCAATTTTTACCAGGCAGTGATGCCTTTGGTTTACTAACTTAATACCTGGAGGGCAGTTTCAAACGTGCGTGTTGGCCTTGTGCTCTATAATAGAATTTCCCCCAAAGAGCAGGTACCCATGTGGATATTCTGTCAAACACCAAGCATATCTATTTCAAGTACACATTTGTGAGTTGGTTATATGGCCATTGGATGGATCTGTGGACCCTGTGGTTATTTTTCTGTACTGATTCTGAGACAAGATTACATTTATGACATGCTTCCAACAAGTCCCCATTATAACTGAAATTTGGGGTCTCTCAGTATTGATGTCAACTTGGACCCATTGTCCAACAGTTCTTAACATCACCAAGTATTCTCTTTCTCTTAGTACACTTACCCTTTGGAGAAGACAGGGGGAATACTTATCAAATATATATGTGTATATATATATATATATATATATATATATATTTACTGGGATTTGAAAGTAAGCTTGGGCCCTGAAATTAGAAAAGGCATCATACTGTTTATTTTGCTATTTTTTCCAAGCCAGGATCCAAGCATTCATCCTGCATCTCTTTTAGTTGTAAAGAGTTAGAAATACACTTGTTGGCTGCCATCTATATTGACGTTACTTATGTCATGTTTTATAACTCTTGTTTGAAAACTCATGTTTTCATAGCTCTTGACCATTTAGGCCCCCCATGTTGCCATTCAAATCTTGCTACTAGTATAGTAACTCACCTACTTTGTTTCTGTTAGGTGCTGCTACCTGATCTCAATTATTTCAGGATTCTCTTCTCCACGTTCCTTTCAAGTAAGGCAATTTGGTGAATAACAGCATCTCTGATAGTCATCCCTTGTCCAAAGAGTGTAACATTGGTCAATTCCAACACTGACCTTCTTGGAGGTGTTGATACCCCTCACCAGTACATTCTTTATTGATTGATAATGGAGTTATTTTGATTTTCTCTAGTCTTTTCTGAAGAACATAATCATCTGGTGGATTTTCCAGCCTTGTGTACTTTATTGCCTTCTTTGTGTCTTTTCATGCATTCTCCCTCCATCTGTCAAGAACATAATGGAATTACTACTTTACTTGATGTGGACCATCACTTTCTTTAAGTTTCCAGGATCCTTTCTAGACAGCACCATTTACCAGGCCCCTTTTCAGGGTGTGTAATCACATTTTATGGGAGAATGCTGCCATATCCATAGAGTCTTTTTTTTCTGGCTTTGTAGAGCTTTATGGTCTACATGCCTTTGTCCAGCACTCTCAGGGTCCTGTCCCACAGGTACTACTGGATTCCTTGGGTACATGCTGCCTAGTCTACAGATTCTTCAGAGTATAACCCCTTTCCTTCATTATGAGGTCTAACACTTCCCTGATTTGGTTTATTTGTGACTTTATTCTCTTACTTCTATGGTAACTAGGAGAGGACAATTGGAGGAGATCCTGAGAGGATGCAGAATTGAAAATGAGATATTTTTCTACACTGCTAAAGAGGTCCTCTAGCTTTCACACTTTGCCCTGTATTTGTAGTTGATCACCCTCTGCCATTCTGTGACTTCCTTCAGAACCTCAATAACAGTTAACAATCACCATTTCCTGACTATATTAGATAATTTCCAGAGAGAAAACAAGTAATTCACACACTTAAATTTCTTCCAGTCCCTCATACAACTAAGACATAGGAAGATAACAAAAGCTAAAGAACTATAACAATTGAATATCAAAGTTGAAATTTGATTGCTCCTTGTAGAATTTGAATGGCAGTTGAATTCACCTTTCTTAAAAAAGAGCATTATTTGATTCACTGAAGAAGAAATTTATCCTAGAGATTGTATTGCCATTTTTAGTTACAATGCTTCTGCTAGCAGCACCATTGAAAAACTTATGAAATAGTTATTTGCTACCATGTTGCTTCACACAGCCTTGTTTCTGATCATGGTTATATCAGCAAAATATATTTTATAATAAGCTTATGTTGATTGAGTTCACTGGTATTCCCATATACTCTAACATCTAAAAACAACCAAGGGAAATTCTCTGGTGGTTTAATGGTTAAGACTCTGCATTTCCACAGCTGAGGGACTGGGTTCAGTCTCTGGTTAGGGAACTGAGATCCTGTAAACCATGTGGTGCTGCCAAAATTTAAATAAATAAATAAAAAGCAGGTGGCATTGCATAAGACAGCATCCATTCTGCAGCCCATGGGTCAAGAAGTAATTTCCTCTTTCAAACCTTATTGTTTAAGACATATATTCATACAATTATAGGTGTCATAGTGATTCCTTTGGTGGATCTTGGCAAAGCCAACCGAAAACCTTCTGGAATGTATTCACCATTATATTAATAAATGCCATGAAGAATTCATGATTTGTTGGAAGAGATCAAAATATCAACATACACAGACTGGAGTTTGGAAGAAGCTGATTCCAACTCTCATGGATGACTTTGAGGGACTCAAGACTTCAGTGGGGGAAGTAAACTACAGATGTGGCAGAAATAGTAAGAGAATTAGAATTGCGAGTGGAGCTTGAAGATGTGATTGAATTGTTCAGTCTCATTGTAAACTGACAAGATGAGGAATTGATTCTTATGGCTGAGCAAAGAAAGTGGTTTCTTGAGATAGAATCTACTCCTGGTGAAGATGCAGTGGAGATCACTGAAAAGACAATAAAGGATTTAGAATATGACCTACAGTTAGTTGATAAAGCAGCAGCAGAGTTTGAGAGGATTGACTTCAGTTTTGAAAGAAGCTCTGCTATGGGTGAAATGCTATCAAACAGCATTGCATGCTACTGAGAAATTTTTCCTGAAATGAAGAGTCAATCAGTGTGGCACACTTCACTGTTGTCTTATTTTAAGAAATTGCCACAGCCATAGTAACACTTCAACAATCACTCCCTAGACAGTCAGCATCCTCTAGCATCAAGTTGCCTCTACAGGCAAAAAGTTTATAACTTGCTGAAGTCTCAGATGGTGGTTAGCATTTTTTAGCAATACAGAAATTTTAAATTAAGATATATGCATTTTTCAGAAATAATGCTATTATTTGCACATTTAATGGCCTCTAGTATACTGTAAACATAACTTTTTATTCACTGGGAAACCAAAAATTTTGTTTGACTCACCTTACTGCCATCCTAACTTTGCTGTGATGGTCTGGAACCAAACTTCAGAATTTCTGAGGTATGCCTGTACTCACTGAGGTGTCTGCTACATAGTACAAGTAAGGAAGGTTATGAATGGCATTCTATGATGTGTCACTTTAGTGATTCTATGTCCGCTAGTAAACCTTAGTGGAAGATTAAATAGTTTGGTAGTATCTACTTTAACTAAACATTTTTCCAGGATCCAGAAATTCTAATTCTTATACATGTTCAACTGAAATGAATATATATGTTTATCAAAAGCAATATACTAGAATGTATGTGTAAGTATTATTTTTAATAGGTACTGCCCAAATTTCTAACACCATGAAATAGAGATAGGAACAATCTAAAACTGAGTGAATGATATTGATGAATCTCACAAACATAATGTTGAGGAAAAGATGCCAGGCACATTTAGTTTTATCTGTCAACTTGACTAGCTACTGGGCAACCAGATTAACGAGGGTGTTTTTGTGAGGGTGTTCTGAATAAGAGTAGCATTTGAATTGGTGGATTCAATAGATTGTCCTTCCCAATGTGGATGGGCGTCATCCAATTCATTGAAGGCTTGAATGGAAGAAAAGGTACAGGAAGGAGGAATTACCTCTTTCCTGCCTGATTGCTTCAGCTGGGGCATTCAATCTTTTCCTGCTCTTGGTGCTCCTGGCTCTCAGTCCTTCCAGTTCAAACTGGAATCTACGTCATTGACTTCCCTGGGTCTCAGACTGAATTATACTATTGGCGTTCCTGGGTCTCCAGCTTAAAGATGACCGATTGTTGGACTTCTCAGTCTCCATAAGCATGTGAAACAATTCATCTTAATAAATCTATCTATCTATCTATTTACTGGTTTCTTTGGAGAACTCTGACTAACACAGATTTATATTAAATTGGTTCCATTCATGTAAAATTTTAAACCAGGTAAAAGTAAAAAGGTTTGAAGTGTAAAAACAAGTGAAGATTGAAGTCAACATTATGGGTACTCTTAGGAGAGACAGTGAATGGAAGGGAGCATGAGAGAAACTTCCAGGTTTCTGGTAATGTTGATTTTTATATGTGCTGACTATATAGAAATATTCAATTTTGAAAAATAATTTGATCTGTACATTTACATTTATTATATTAGTACCTTTGTGTATACATATTTTACTTCAACAGATAGTTAAAATAATCTATTACAAAGTCATAGAAGAATAAGACAACACAAAAAGACAGGACAATTAATGATTTAGTGGGGATTAGGATGATCAATTGTAAAAATCCTTGGCTATATGAGGTTCTTGCTTAAGTTAAAAAAAACCTGTAATATTTCATGAAAATTAGAAATATCATGTATAACCTCACGACAATTATACAAATAGAATTGTAAGAACTTATTGTTTCCATATTTGAATATAGTAATTACTCTTCTGTTTTACTAACATTGTGTATAAACTACATTGTTTATAGATAAATTTAATATGTAATCTTTAATTCTAGAAAAGAGGAACTAACATCTTTCACAGTTGAATACAATAACTGATGAGATTTTTGTTTTCCCTTTTTTGAGGGGAGGATGAATTTATTTCATTTATATGAGCTATTGTTGCATTTTTTTAGGTAAAACATTATACTGTTCTTATTGTTGTTGAATAGAAATTCAAATATGAGTAGTGTCTTAGTTCATTTGCACTGCTGTAATAGAATGTCATGGGCTTCCCGGGTGGCTCAGTGGTAAAGAACCCGCCTGCCAACGCAGGATCTGCAGGAGATGTGGGTTTGATCCCAGGATTGGAAAGATCCCCTGGAGTAGGAAATGGCAACCCACTCCAGTATTCTTGCTTGGAGAATTCCATGGACAGAGGAACCTGGTGGGCTACAGTCCATAGGGTTGCAAAGGATCAGACACGACTGAGTACCCCACAAAGAATACCATAGACAGGGTGGACTATAAGCAGCAGAAATTTATGTTCTACAGTTCTGGAGGCTAGGAAGTCAAAATCAAGCCACAGAAGTTTCAGTGTCTGCCAGAGGCCTTCTTCCTGGTTCATAGATAGTGGTCTTTTTGCTGTTTCCTCACATAGTAGAAGAGGCAAAGGAACTCTGGGGTGTCTTTTATTAGGGCACATTCATGTGGGCTCCACTGTCAGGACCTAGTCACACCCAAAAGGCCCTGCCTTCAAATATGAGCACGTTGGAGATTTAGGCTTCAAGGTATGGATTTTGAGGTGGGGGAGGACACAAACTGTCAGTCTTTAGCAAGTACAGAAATGTATGTAGATGCTGAGTTGTGGAAGGGGTGGTAGTATCTAGTCTCCCTCCCACATTGGCACATCTATACAGGTGTCCTCCACTTTTTGAAAGTTTGCTTTCTGCTTTGTTTTTATGAAAGACTTACAATAGTACCTACATGTATTACCTACATTAGTTTTCATTAACTGAAAGAAATACAAAGAAGATTTTCACTTGTACAAAAAAGGCAAAAAGTGAAAATAGTATTCATTGTTTGTTTTGCACCCAGCTGTTATATAGGCAACCTATACCTTGGAAGCAAGAGTACCACCTCTAAGCTTCTTCCCCTGTAACTTCACTCAGCATCTTAGCGATAAACTGCTGTAACTGTGTCTATGCTTTGTCTCAATTTTGTGCATCCGTTAGCAAGATGTATTCCAAGTGTGCTCCACTTTATGCCATTTTAAGTTCTCATGGGAATGCTCTACTTTCGGATAGTGGGGGAAACCTGTACTTTCTTATACACTGAGGCTGGAAGCTTGCAATTACACTCTCCAGAGCTGCTTATCACCTGACTTCATGTTAGCTTTTGCCAGTGAGAAAGTATAGATGAAAGATCGAAAAGCAGAAAGAAAGCGGGAGCTATTTATATTCTGCTCTATCAGTGATTGTTGGTAGTAAGAGCAGCAGTTGATTGAAAATAGACCTATGTTCCCTTAGGGTCAGGAGCCATTCCAACAATATGAACAAGATTGAGGGCTTCTGAATTGGCAGCAGTCCAATTTTAAATGCAGGGGAAAAAAAATGTCATCACTTCAATCATTTTAGTGACACAAGCAGGCTCATAGCTTCAAGCCTGAAGGAGGAAGCAAGTTCTAGATATCTTTTTTCTTTTGTTCCTTCTGTCCGTGGTACATTTTCTCCTTCTCCCATTTACTCTTCCATTTCCATATCCAGTTCCCTGCATTAAGACTCTCATGCTTTAAATAACTAGAGAGGTTTCTCTTTCCATGATAAGATAGTAAACAATTCAACAAAGAAGCATTAATCCAGAGTAAAAAGCACTGATACGTGTTAGCACATGTGGAAGCTGCATAGACTTTGAGAAAAGGCAGCTAATCGAGGTGAATAAATTGCAAAAACCAAACATATTATTTGGGTAGAATTATAAGAGTTACCCTCTTCTCCAGGGAAATGTTCCTTGAATGGAGCCTTGTTTAGATTTCCTCTTGTTGTGCTAGTCAGGTAGTTCAGTAGTATTAACCACTGATGATCCTGAAGAAAAAAATCTTTAGATCTGGCATCTTTCCACTTGATGTTTACTTTTGATAGCCTAACCCCTTAGTTTTAATGGGCCACTTCCTTGGAGACCAGGAAGCAAAGCCTTGATTTTAATGAAGGTCAAAGATGATGTTGGGAGGTTATACAAGAAAATCTCATATAAAGCAAGGAGAGAAAGCATGGATTCAGACAAAAGAAACATAAATTCAGTAACACAAATGAAGTCAGGAGAACAGAAAAAATATGTATAAAGTACACTGATTAGAAAAAAAACCAACGTACAAAGGAGATTAAATGAGAAGCACAAGGTGTTAGAAATGAATTCATATATATCCATCAACACTCAGTCCAAATGTACTAATCCTCCAATGAAGATAAAAATTGTCAAATTGGATAAAACAAAAAATGTGATTTTTGCATAATTTAATAAAATCATACCTGGAATGTAATATAGACAGAGAAAACTTGAAAGTGAACGCATGGCAAAAAAAAAAAAAAAACCCACAAGGGAAAGACTAACCAAAAAGAAATTTTTATGTCTATAGACTTTTTTTTTTTTAATAAATTTATTTATTTTAGTTGGGGGCTAATTACTTTACAATATTGTAGTAGTTTTTGCCATACATTGACGTGAATCAGCCATGGGTTTACATGCGTTCCCCCTCTTGGATCCCCCTCCCACCTCCCTCTCCATCCCATCCCTCTGGGTCATCCCATTGCCCCAGCCCTGAGCATTTGTCTCATGCATCGAACATGGAATGGTGTTCTGTTTCACATATGATAATATACATGTTTCAATGCTATTCTCCCAGAACGTCCCATCCTCACCTTCTCCCTCAGAGTCCATAAGACTGTTCTATGCATTTGTGTCTCTCATTCTGTCTCGCATATAGGGTTATCATTGCCATTTTTCAAATTCCATATATATGCATTAGTATACTGTATTGGTGTTTTTCTTTTTGGCTTACTTCACTCTGTATAATGGGCTCCAGTTTCATCCATCTCAATAGACTTTTTGACAAAAAATTATTGCTGGAAATTGTTAAAAAATCCATTGTATGCTTTTGAAAGATCCAGACTTCCAGGAATATGTAACAACTATAAAGTTGTATACACCTACTAACACAGATTGAAGATATGTGAAGCAAAAATTGACAGAATTAAACAGACAAAATTTTAACTCAATTTTCTTACTAGTTTATAGATTATTCAGACTCAAAATTTTAAGAAAACTACAAGCATAGTTAGTCCAGTGTATACATGTTAATATATATATCTACCTCTGTATCTATATGTATCTATACTTGCATTAATATGCCATTTGTATATCTCTCTCTATCTGCTCTAGAACTGGAGAATACATATTCTTTCCAAACAAACATATAACACTTAAAAGTTGACTATCTATTGGACCCTAATAATTTCTTTAAAAAAAATGAGACTAGTTTGCTAGCCACAATGAAATTAAGTTGCAATTAAATAATAAAAACATAACTGAAAATCTCTGTAGTTGTTGGAAAGGTAAACCCTCACCTTTTTGTGCCAAATAAATGTGAATATAAAATAGTATGAATGAATTGGAATGTAACTTTAAAATTTAAAATATTTGATACTGAGTACTAATGAAAATATCTTACCACATTTGTGGTATACATAAAAAGGGATATTTAAAGAGAAATTTATGCAAGGAGATCAGTCCTGAATATTCATTGGAAGGACTGATGCTGAAGCTGAAACTCCAATACTTTGGCCACCTGATGAGAAGAGCTGACTCATTTGAAAAGACCCTGATGCTGGGAAGTATTGAAGGCAGGAGGAGAAGGGGACAACAGTGGATGAGATGGTTGGATGGCATCACCAACTTGATGGACATGAGTTTGAGCAAACTCTGGGAGTTGGTGATGGACAGGGAAGCCTGGCATGCTGCAGTCCATGGGGTTGCAAAGAGTCAGACACGACTGAGTGACTGAACTGACTGAACTGAAAGAGAAATTTATAATATTAAATGTTGAGATCACAGAAGAAAAATAGGAAATGGAACAATTAATCATATCTACACAAAAACAAATCTGAATAAAAAGCTGGCCTAGCTAGAACTCTCCCTCCAATTATGGAAATTATGTCTTTTTTATTTTTTTTGAAATTGTATATTAAAACTCCTTATAATTTATGATAAATACAATAATGTAAAAGAATCATTTTTTCCTTCCTCTCATTATTTTAAATAGAAAAAATCTAAAAATCAAAAAGAATATTAAAAATATTCTAGTAATATAACCTATTTCTTCATTTTCTGAATGGTTTTTACAACTTTAAAATGCTATTCTTTTCAGAAAGGAAGAGAATAATCTAGAATTCAGCACTCAGATTTTCCTCTAAGTAGCTAAAGTACTTTCAAAATGTATTTTTTGAAGCTCTGAACTATTTAACAAATAGGAGACTATAATCTGCTGTTTTCACATGAACTACTTTTAAAAAATTGCTATCTTAAAAAAAAAGGCATGGCTGAACATGATTCTTTTTCACTAAATCATTTTTAAAATTTAAGGTATTTCTTGAAAATACTGGTCCTGTAGTGAAGTCAATCAACAAGAGATAATTTTTATCAATGTGAAGACAAGTAATAGCCTCTCCCTCATTCACACATGAAATATAATAATATGAGCATTTATTTTTTCTCTTATATCTTCTCAAACCTGGTTAGAATGGTTAATTTACTAAGTGATAGGAATATAATTTTATTATACCAAAATTTATAAGTACAGTGAGGAATAATTTTCCATTCCAAATAGACTTGCATTTATCAATGTCAAAGATAGGCTTAAAGGAAATTAAGTAATCATTTGAATTTGTGACATACTTATGAACAATAGATTGCATTGAAATAAGGAAGTCTTTATTGTTTCTGTCAGTTTTATGTCAGGTAGAATATAAAGATAATTGTGGTCAGTATGTATATATAACATAAAATATACATCTACCAATTTTGTGTTACAGTTATTTTGGAGCCTAATCCTTTACTTGCAATAATTTTTTAGATGAATTTTTATTTAACTTTATTTCTTTTTGTTTAAGAAATCAATTCTTCTTGACAATTCCTCAAAGCATATAGCAAATACCGTCTAATGACTCACACATCAGCAATTCTCTCTTTGAAAAAGCCTTAATGCATTTCTGAAGACTTAAAAATATTTTCTTTCAGGTAGTTTATTCTCTAACCATTACTCTGGTCTGAGCTCTACTCCCTAACATTTGCTCTTTTCAATTGCATTTAATATTTTCTTGTCAAACACTTTTGTTTCCTGCAACTTTTAAAAACAATCCATTGCACTTTTGTTGCAAAACTCCCACCTTATAAAAACCCAACAGTTCATCTACCCCGAGCTACCAACAAGCAAGAGAACATTATGAGAAAACACAGTTTGCGGACTGGTTGCACTTTAAAATTTTAACTGAGTGGTTGCTTAGTATGGCATGGCGATCCTACCATATACCCTTACTCTTTTTTCTTCCCATTCTCTGAGAATATCACTTATACTCACTGCTTCTCATTGAACCCTAGTGACTCTCTTGCCTTATTCAGTCTTGCTGATGACTCTGCTTTATACTGTGAAAAAAAAGTGAACTACTCTTTACAACAAATTCTACTATTCTGCCTACATGGAAACTCACATATCTTACTGAGGTACCTAGCCTACAAAAATGTCCTCTAATGATTCTAACCTCTGTCATTTTGCCTCTTGGTATAATCTCTGCCCAAATTATTTGTACCAGAGTTGTTCTATGTGACCAATACATTACACTTTCAAAATTAGGTTATGAAAGCTATCATTGCTTTCTTCTTTCTCTCTGCACTTGTTCTAGAGAAAGCCAGCTCATGAACAGTCTTATGAAATGACCCACACTGTCAAGAATTGCAGCTTCTCCTACAAACAAACATGTGGGTATGCTAAGAATGAATTCTTCTCCAGAAATAGTATCCTTGGCTGACAGCTTAACTGCAACCTCGTAAGAAACATCAAGCCCAGAGAAACCCAGGAAAGCATGCTCCCCAATTACTGCACCTTGAACATTGTATAAGGTAATATGTACTTGTCATTTTAAATTGCTAAGTTTAGGGGTGATATTTGAACAACAGTAACAAAATAGATTGGTACCAGAAGTTGGGTACTATCAAAGCAAAAACCTAAAATATGGGAGCAAGGTGGAATGGAATTGGGAAAAGCCGTAAGGATTTTGAGAAAACTGTTAGTTAAATCAGTAAATGCCTTGAACACACTGTTTATAGAATTTTGAACTCTGAGGTGGCTTGGTGAAGTCTTAAAGTGAGAAAAATACTACTGGATTGGATATTGAAATAAAGGAGATCCTTTTTATGTTATGGCATAAAATTTATCAATCCTATTGCTTGTAGTAATGTGCAAATTAAACAATGTGCCCAATGAACTGTGTGATATAGCTAAGGAAATATATAACTGTAGGGTTGAAAATGTCATCTTGCTTCTTCTTGATGCAAGATGTGAGAAGAGAAAGATAAGCTAATTTAGAAGGTCCATTAAATAATGAAGCTGGGACTTGCTGATTTTGAAGGTTACCAACTGTTTCAGGTGGCAAAGAAAGCTAAAACTAATAAATGGCTTCTAAGCAAAGATCAAATCAAGGCAGCTCTTAGGAAAGCATGGTTTGGAGATGAAGCCAAAGGCATATAATTGTAAAATTATTTTTTTGAGATCTATCTTATACAAAATGCACTGTAAATGATTAAGGGTGTTCCTCAGATTCTCTCAATCACACAACAGGGCTTCTAGGAAGCTTAAGGTCATTGCTCCTCAGTCATCTCAGTGGAAGTCCAGAGAAGAGAAGGACCTATCTCAGGTAGATATTGTGCCTGACTTTTGTTTAATGGAGTGAATAGCAATAAAATTAATAGAAGGTTCACAATATTTTCAATAAAATTATATCAATAGAAGCATTGCTATCTTGGATTGAGAGCGCTGAAATACTGATAGCTTGCATTTTAAAGAGACAGTATAAAAGGAAAAGAGAAGGGTTGGAGGATCTATTCTAAGCACACTCATGTGGCTTATGACAGGAGACTCAGTTCCCTCCCACAGGGTTATGCATAGGGCTGTTCTTACTAGATCTGATCATGATTCTTTTACAAACACAAACAGATTAATAAAAACTCCTCAGCCAAAAATACATGCTATCTTTGATACATGTGGGCTTCCTTGTGGCTCAGCTGGTAAAGAATCTGCCTGCAATGTGGGAGACCTGGGTTTGATCTCTGGGTTAGGAAGATTCCCCTGCAGAAGGAAAGTCTACCCACTCCAGCTTTCTGGCCT
This sequence comes from Giraffa tippelskirchi, assembly GCF_054371585.1. NCBI lineage: Eukaryota > Metazoa > Chordata > Mammalia > Artiodactyla > Giraffidae > Giraffa > Giraffa tippelskirchi. The sequence goes on from NC_137277.1 coordinate 73,222,267, forward strand.
GGAGAATACCATGGAGTAAATAGTCCATGGGATTACAGAGTTGAACACGACTGAGCGACTTTCACTTACTTAATACATATAGGAAGAGTAAATTGGAGTGTGGAAGCAGGAACCCTGGAGTCAGAGCCAAGAGATGAGTAAAGTTATTTCCAGATAGGGATAGCACTAAGTTTTAATTAAGTAACTTGAAATATTTGCTTGGATGTACTTAAGAATTACCTTTTTTTTTTAAATAAATTTATTTATTTTAGTTGGGGGCTAATTACTTTACAATATTGTAGTGGTTTTTGCCATACATTGACATGAATCAGCCATGGGTTTACATGTGTTCCCCATCCTGAACCCCTCTCCCACCTCCTTCCGCATCCCATCCCTCTGGGAATTACTTTTTACCAGTACCAATTTTGTGCCAATTTTCCATCTTTGAGGCAGTGTCTATAACATTTATTGTGTTTCTGTCTCAGCATGTTGAGTGTATGAGACACATCATTTTCTCTTTAGTTTTCAAGTTTTCAGATCAAGAGGAACCATACACAAGTAGATGTACATAAGGAACAACACCTAAGGGATCTCATTCACACTCAGATTTGATTTACATACTGAGATTCTAGACTGGGAGCTGGGTGTTATGGGTCATCGGTTGAGATGTTTAGGGATATTGACAAGGTGTTCATATATTTTGCATGTGGAATGGATATAAATCGTTTTAAGTCAGGGGCTAAAAGATAGAAGATAGCCTCCAAGATGGCACCCTGGCATTCAGGCCTTGTAGTCTTCCTCTCCTTCCCATGCTCTACAGTGGTTCACCTCCGACCAAAAGAGTACAGAAAAAGTGATGATCTGTCATTCTGAGATTGAGGTGTACAAGATACTTTGGCTCCCACCTTGGGATATTTTTTGTTCTCTTTCTTTGGCATCACTAGTACTGGGGGAAACCAAATCATGATCAGATCTGAGAACAGTCCTATGCATAACCCTGTGGGAGAAAACTGAGTCTCTTGTCATCAGCCGTACGAGTGTGCTTGGAATAGATCCTCCAGTCCTAATTATGTATTCAGAGAATGTAGTCCAGCTGAAAGCTTCTTGATAACTTTACATTGTAGCTGTGTGTGCTAAGTCGCTTCAGTGATGTCCAACTCTTTGCAACCCCATGCAATGTAGCCAACCAGGCTCTTCTGTCCATGGGATTCTCCAGGCAAGAATACTGGAGTGGGTTGTCATTCCCTTCTCCAGGGGATCTTCCCTGATCCAGGGATTGAACCCTTGTCTATTATGTCTCCTGGATTGGCAGGTGGGTTCTTTACCACCAGGAAATCCAGGAAAGACTCTAAATCAGAAACACTCAGCTAAGTCATGTCCAGATTCCTGATCTTTAGAAACTGTGTGAGATATTTTTGTTGTTTTCAACTGGTAACTTTGGGGTTATTGGTTATTATGCAACAATATATAACTAATATACCTGACTTTCTCTTGTTATTTTAGTTCAAATTCAATCAGCAGTTTCAAATAGTAATTTTCATGTGGAATTGAACAGTATGTTAGAGAAAATGTTGGTGATCATCAAAGTAATAGTATTTTGTGAGTCATGATTGCTGTTCACGAAATAATAGCTTTTTTTTCTCTTAGTATATGGTAAGATTTTACTTGCCAGTCTCTTTTGTTTGCATAGGACAAGTGATTAGATCTGGGCAATTAGTTCTACAAGTGGTATGTGTCATTTCTTGGGGGCTTTCCAGGTGGCTCAGTGGGAAAGAATCTACCTACAATGCAGGGGCTGCTGGAGATGCTGGTTTGATCCTTGGGTTGGGAATATCTCTGGAGTAGGAAATGGCAATCCACTCCAGTATTCTTGCCTGGAAAATTCCATGGACAGAGGAGCCTGGTGGGCTACAGTCGATAGAGTCAGAAAGAATCAGCCACGTTGAGTGACTAAACATGTCATTTTTTGCTTTGAGACTTTATTTCTGATATTGGCTGAAATCAAGATTGCTGGGAGAAATATCAATAACCCCAGATATGCAGATGACACCACGCTTATGGCAGAAAGTGAAGAAGAATTAAAAAGCCTCTTGATGAAAGTGAAAGAGGAGAGTGGAAAAGTTGGCTTAGAGCTCAACATTCAGAAAACTAAGATCATGGCATCCGGTCCCACCACTTAATGGCAAATAGATGAGGAAACAGTGGAAACAGTGGCTGACTTTATTTTGGGGGCATTCCTCCAGATGTGAAAGCCAAAAATGTCTCCAGACATTGACAAATCTACTCCAAAAAGCAAAATTGCCCCTAATTGAGAACCAAACCACTGCTCTAGGAGAGGAGACCAGAGGAGTTACATTTAGTAGGCAAACTGATGATTGTTGACTATCTTACAATGAAATTTTGAGCAGGAAATGAACTCAGGAATTGAATGTGGTATAAGAACATATCGGGGTTCCCTGGTGGCTCAGTAGTAAAGGATCCTCCTGCCAATGAAGGAGACAAGAGTTTGATGCCCAGTCTGGGAGGATCCCACATGCAGTGAAGTAGCAAAGCCTGTATGCCACAACTATTGAGCCTGTGCTCTACAGCCTGGGAGCCACAACTACTGAGCCCTCATGCTACAACTTCTGAAGCTCCTGTGCCTGTGCTCCGCAACAAGAGAAGCCACCACAGTGAGAATCCTGCACACCACAGCTGGAGTAGCCTGCAACTAGAGAAAAGTCCATGCAGCAATGAAGACCCAGCACAGCCAAAAATAAATAAAAATTTTAAAAAGAATATGCATTTTTCTCTCTAGAAAAGCAAAATATGACGCTCTACAGCATCATATCCAAATATTGATCCACAAGTGGAAATAATCACATCTAGAGTTGTATTTAGGGTGCATTTCTCATACTTTTCCTATTTCTTCATGTTCCAGGCTTATTGCTCCCCTGAATTTTTTGCTTTAAATTTTGAATAAGCATTGTATTTTAGAACATTTTTAGATTTAATGAAAAATTGAAGACGGTACAGAGTTCTCTGTGTTTATACCCAGTTTCCCAATTATTAGCCTCTTACATTAGCATAATACATTGTTATAGTTAATGAACCAGTGCTGATACTAAAGTCCACAAATAATTATTAACTAAAGTCCATATGTAATTCATGTATTCTTAGTCTTTACCTACTCTCCTTTTTCTGTTCCAAGATTCCATCCAGGATACTACATTGTATTTAGCTGTCATGTTTTCTTAGGATTCTCTTGTCTGTGACATTTTCTAGGACTTTCTTTTTTTTCGATGGCATTAGCAGTTTTATTGAGTATTGATCAGATATTTTTTAGATTGTCACTATACTGTGATTTGTCTGATGTTTTTCTGATGGTACACTGGGATTATAAGCTATGGGGAGGAATACCATAGAAGTGAAGCATCATGTCACACTATGTCACATCATGTCATATCACATCATGTCAAGAGGGCATATTATCTACAAGATTTATTACTGTTGATGTTGACCTTGATTACCTGGCTGAGATAGTGTTTTTCAGCTTTTACACTGTGGAGTTACTGTTTTTTTCCACTCACCTTCCATATTGTAATAATGGGAAGGAAGTCACTGCACAGCTCGCATTTATTTGAGTGAGGAGTTCATTCAACCTCCTTGAAGGGGTGTATCTATTAATTAAGTAAATTATTTGGCTCTTACAGGAGATATTAATCTCTCATTCTCCATTTGTTTATTAATATTAATGCAATCACTTGTGCATATCATTATGGAACTATGGCTAGTTAGTTTATAGTTTGAGTTATAACCAATAATTCATTGCTTTCTTGCTCAAACAGTTTTAGCTTTGGCTATTGGAAGCACTGTTTAAATTGGCTTATGTTCCTTATCTCCCATCAGTATGTTGTTGTTTTTAATACCGCTTGATTTTCTGTCACTACAAGATGTTGCATGTTTATCCTGTATATTTTTCCCTAGTCCTGGGATCAGCCATAATATTCCTATATTATCCTTTTAAAGTCCATGGGATCAACAGTGATGGCAACTCTTTCATTTTAATATTGATAATTTTGTCTTCTTTCACTTTTTCTTTGTTAGTCTGGCTAGAGGTTTATCAATTTAACTGATCTTACCCAAGAACCAACGTTTGATTTTGTTGCTTTTCTCTATTATTTTTATGTTTTCAATTTTATTAATTACTGCTCTAACTTTTTTAAAAGTTATTTTTTAAGATAACAGAAATATCTTTATTTCTGTTTGCTTAGCTCAGATTGCTCCTTTTTCTCTAGTTCTCTTAGGTGGAAGCTTAGATAATTGATTTTAGATTTTTCTTTTTTTCTAATCTGTATTCTTAATGCTCTAAATTTCTCTCTAAACACTACTTTCAATGCATTCTATAAATTTTAAATTGTATTCTCATTTAAATTTAGTTCAGAAATTTTTTAAAAGTTTCTCATGAGACTTCTTCATTGACACATATTTTGCTTAGAAGTTTGTTGTTTAATATCCAAAATATTGGAGAATTTTCCACTTTTATTTTATTGGTTGTTATTGGTTTCCAATTCATTTTCATTGTTGTCTGAGAATATATTCTGCATGATTTCTATCCTTTTAAACTGGTAAAGGGGTATTTTATTACTTTATTGCCTATAATTCAGTCTATTTTAGTGAGTGTTACATGTGAGTTTGAGAAAGATGTGTGTGTGTTCTTCTGTTGTTTAATGGAGTATTTTATCAATATCAGTGAGATCAAGTTGATTGATAGTTCTATTCAAGTAATCTATATCTCCACTGATTTTCTGCCTTCTTGATTTATCGATTACTGAGAGGGGACTGCTGACTGCAGTGGATCTCCAACTATAATCGTGAATTGTCTGTTTCTCTTTGCAATTCTATCGGTTTTTGTTTCAAGTGTTCTGACACTGTTTTTAGATATGTACACATTACAGGCTGTTATGTCTTTATGAAAAATTGACTTCTTTATCATTCTGAAATGTCTCTCTATTCCTGATAATGTTCCTTGTTCTGAAATCTATTTTGTCTACTTCAGCTTTCTTTTGATTATTGTTAGCATGATATATCTTTCTCCATCTCTACATTTAATCTATCAGTGTCCTTATATTTAAAGTAGGTTTCTGTAGACAACTTACAGTTGGGTCTTTTCTTGACTTTCCTAATCTACTCTGACAACCTCTTTTTCCATTGGCATATTTAGACTATTGCATTATGAATAGAATTACATTAATATCTATCTTATTTATAACTATTTTCTAATCATTATATTTGTTCCTTTTTTTCTTTATTTCCTTCCCCTCTTTGACTTTTCTAGTTTTCATTTGACATTTTATAAAATACTTTAAAAATATATATCTATAAGATAAATACATATATTTTATAAAATATATAATTTCATTTTTCTCTCTCCCATTTTTCCTAATCTCTGGAGATCACTAATAGTTTACTCTCCATAATTTTGCCTTTTCCAGAATGTCATATAGTTCGAATCACACAATTTTTAAACTTTTTTCAAGTGGCTTCTTTCACTTATTAATATGCATTTTAGGTTCTCTCACATCTCTTCATAGCTTGATAATTTATTTCTTTTTATTCCATTGAATGGGTTATCACAGTTTGTTTATCCATTCATCTATTGAAGATCTAGTTACTTCCAAGTATTCTCAATTATATATAAAGCTGCTATAAATATACATGTGTAAGTTTTGGTGTGGAGGTAAGTTTCCAGCTCATTTGGGTAACTATCAAGGATTATGATTGTTGGATTATATTTAGTGTTTTTAAGAAGCTCCTGAGCTGTCTTCCTAAGCAGCTATACCCTTTTGTGTTTCCACCAGCAAAGCACATGAGTTCTTGGTTCTCTATAGCCTTGATAATAGAGAGGTATCATCAGTGCTTTGGATTTTAGTCATGCTAGTACGCATATAGTTGTGTCTCATTTTTTATTTAGTTCACAATTCCTTAATGATGTATGATATGGAGCATCTTTTCATACGCTATTTTTGCCATCTCTGTATCTTGTGTGAAAGTATCTGTTCTAATCTTTCCCCACTTTTTAAATGAGATTGCATTTTTTATTGTTGACTTTTGAATGTTCTTTTTATATTTTGGGTATATGTCCTTTATTAGATATTTATTTTGCTAATATTTTCTATCAGTCTGTGGTTGTCTTGTCATTCTCTTAATAGTGTCTTTGTAGAGAATAGTTTTAATTTTAATGAAATCCAATATATACTAATTTTTTTCATGGATCATGCTTTTGCTGTTTTACCTAAAAACATTTTGCCAAACTCACAGTCACTTATATATTCTCCTCTGTTATCTTCTGCAAGTTTTATATAGTTCTGTGTTTTGCATTGAAGCCTATGATCCACTGTGAGTCAATTTTTGTGAAAGTTGTAAGGTCATTTTGCACATGAATTGTTGTTCCAGCACCACTGGTTGAAAAGGACTATTCTTTTTCTGTTACCATTGCCTCTGCCCCCTTTTCAATGATTAGTTGGCTATATTTCTGTAAGTCTCTTTCTGGGCTATCTATTTTGTCACATTGATCTATTTATCTTCTTTCACCAATACTGCACTACCTTGATAGTTATAACTGTATAGTAAGTCACAAAATCATGTAGTTCTGTACTTTTTATTGAATATTGTGTTTGTCATTCTGGATCTTTTCCCTTACCATATACACTTTAAAATCAGTCTGCTGATGTTCACAAAGTAACTTGCTAGAATTTTGATGGGAAATGAATCCAATATTAAGGTAAATTTGGAAGATTTGATACTGTAACTATGATTTCTCTCTGAAAACTTGTTTTGACATTTCTTACAATTCAGATCTACTAGTGACAAATTCTCTCCATTTTTGGTTGTGTCAAAAAGCATTTCTCATTTACATTTAAGAGCATTTAATTTGGTCAGAATTCTGGGTTGATGGCTTTTTTCTTTCTATGCTTTAAGTATTTACTCCTTTTTCTTCTTGCTAGCAGGGTTTCTGAAGACAGGTCTGATCATTTTCTTTTCCTTTTTCTTCTATAAATAAGGTATTGTTTTTCTCTGCCTTCTTTCAAGGTTTCTCTTTGTGCTTGATTTTCTGCAGTTCAAACATGATATGCTTACCTATATTTTTAAGATAATTTTTTAACTTGTTTGGTATTCTCTGATCTTTTAGGATCTTGGGTTTTGTGTCTCTCATTAATTTTGGAAAGTTCTCTTTCATTCAGTTCAGTTCAGTTCAGTCACTCAGTCGTGTCCAACTCTTTGCGACCCCACTAATCACAGCACGTCAGGCCTCCATCACCAACTCCCGGAGTTTACCCAAACTCATGTCCATCGAGTCGGTGATGCCATCCAGCCATCTCATCCTCTGTCGTCCCCTTCTCCTCCTGCCCCCAGTCCTTCCCAGCATCAGGGTCTTTTCCAATGAGTCAACTCTTCGCATGAGGTGGCCAAAGTATTGGAGTTTTAGCTTCAATGTCAGTGCTTCCAATGAATACCCAGGACTGCTCTCCTTTAGGATGAACTGGTTGGATCTCGTTGCAGTCCAAGGGACTCTCAAGAGTCTTCTCCAACAACACAGTTCAAAAGCATCAGTTCTTCAGCGCTCAGCTTTCTTCATAGTCCAACTCTCACATCCATACATGACTACTGGAAAAACCATAGCCTTGACTAGACAGACTTTTGTTGGCAAAATAATGTCTCTGCTTTTTAATATGCTGTCTAGGTTGGTCATAATTTTCCTTCCAAAGAGTAAGCGTCTTTTAATTTCATGGCTGCAGTCACCATCTGCAGTGATTTTGGAGCCCCCAAAAATAAAGTCAGACACTGTTTCCACTGTTTCCCCATCTATTTCCCATGAAGTGATGGGACCAGATGCCATGATATTAGTTTTCTGAATGTTGAGCTTTAAGCCAACTTTTTCACTATCCTCTTTCACTTTCATCAAGAGGCTTTTTAGTTCTTCTTCTCTTTCTGCCATAAGGTTGGTGTCATCTGCATATCTGAGGTTATTGATATTTCTCCGAGCAATCTTGATTCCAGCTTGTGCTTCTTCCAGCTCAGCGTTTCTCATGATGTACTCTGCATAGAAGTTAAATAAGCAGGGTGACAATGTACAGCCTTGACGTACTCCTTTTCCTATTTGGAATCAGTCTGTTGTTCCATGTCCAGTTCTAACTGTTGCTTCCTGACCTGCATACAGGTTTCTCAATTATTACTTAGCTATAACATTTCTTCTGTTCTTTTGTTTCTATCTTCTTCTAACATTTCCATTATGTTACACCTTTGTAACAGTTTTTTTTTTTTCTGTACTCTTTTTTTCTCACTGCATTTTTATTTGGGGAGTTTATATTGATATATCTTCAAATCTACTGATTTCTTCTTTAGCCATGTCCAGTCTACTAATAAATTCATCAGAGAAGTTCTTGATTTCTGTTACAATATTTTAATTTTCTACCATTTTGATACATTTAAAACAATTATCTTTCTGCCAACGTGTGGTATTGTACCTGTTCTTTTGTGCTTTCTATTAGAGTCCTCAACATATTAATCATAGTTATTTTAATGCTTACTTTTTCTCTTCAGATTGTGTTTTCCCTTGCTTTGTTCATGCCATGTAAATTTAGGTTGAAATCCAGATATGTTGTATTAAATAATTAGAACAGAGGTAAAGGCCTTTATTGTAAAATTGCACGTTAAACTTGCTAGGAATTGTAGCATATTTAGTGGTTGCTGTAACTGTAGTTGCCAGATGCTTTGAATTCTTCTAGTTTTCTTATTTTTGTCTTTCCTGTGTTTTGGCTTCCCTAAAAATTCCTTCTTAAAAAGAAATGGAAATTGGCTCACATGATTATGGAGACTGACAATCCCATAATTTTCAGTTGACAAGCTGTGTACTCAAGAAAGTAGATGGTGTACTCCTAGTCTGAGAGCCAATTAATTTTTGACAAGAATGTCAAGTATGTTCAATGGAGAAAGAATCATCTCTTCAAAATATGATGTTGGGACAAGGGGATTTTCACATGTAAAAAAATGATGATGATCACTAAATCACACCATATGAAAAATTAATTCAATATGATCAAAAATCTCAATATAGAGTTAAAACCACAAAATTCTTAGGAGGAAACATAGAAGTAAATCTTCATGAATGTGAGTTTGGCAAAGCATTCTTAGCTATGACATCAAAATATGAAGAAAAACATTTTTAGAGGGTAAATTGTACTATATAAAAATTTAAAATGTATGTACATAAAAGAGCATTATCAAAGAAGTATAAAGTCAACCTACAGAAGAGGTGAAAATCTTTCCAAATCATATATTTGATAAGGATATAATATCTTATAAAATATATAAAGAACTAATCAACAACAAAAAGACAAAGAACCCAATTTAAAAATGGACCAAGAAATTGATTATACATTTCTCTAAGAAGATATGCAAATTTTCAAAAAGATTGTGCAAATATGCTAAAAATTATTATTCATTAGAGAAATACAAATCAAAGCCATGAAATACCATTTCACTCTTACATGAATGGATATCATTTACAAAAGAGAGAAATAATAATGTTGGCAAAGATGAGAAAAATTGGAACCCTTATTACATGGCTGATGGGGATGTCAAATGATGCAGATGTTATAGAAAATATGTTGGTGAGTCCTCAAAAAGCTAAATTTAAAATTAACATATGATCTAGAAATTCTCATCCTAGGTGTATTCCTAAAGCTATTGAAAAGCAGGATCTCAAACAGATGTTTGTATATCAGTGTTCACTGCAGCATTATTCACAATTGCCAAAAGGTGGAAACAATCCAAATATTCATCAGCACAAGACTAGGTAAAATAAAGTATACACATAAAATAGAATAATTTTCATTCATTAAAAGGAATAAAGTTCTTATACATGCTACAGCATGGTTGAACCTTGAGAACATTATGTTAAACTGAAATAAACCCTCAAAACAGAAACCATGTTGAATGATTTCATTTATATAAATATCTGAAACAGGCAAATTCAAAGTAGATTAGAGACTACCAGTAGCTGGGGGAAGTGGAGTGTAGAGGTTTTTCTTTGTAGTTATAGAATTTCTATGTGAGATGATAAAAAGTTTTAGAAATAGAGACTGGTGATGGTTATATAACACTGTGAATGTGATTAATGTCATGGAATTGTACAATTAAAAGTGGATAAAATGGTAAATCTTATGTTATATATATTTTAACAATAAAAATAATGTAATATATTTAGGCCATTGAATTGTACAATTTATATGTGTGAATTCTGTAGTATGTGCTAAGTTTCTTCTATTGTGTCCAGCTCTTTGTGACCCTATGGACTGTAGCCTGCCAGGCTCCTCTGTCCATGGGATTCTCCAGGCAAGAATACTGAAGCTAGTTGCCATGCCCTCCTTAGAGGATCTTCCCAACCCAGGAATGGATCCCACATCTCTTATGTCTCCTGCACTGGCAGATGGGTTCTTTACCACTAGTGCCACCTCGGAAGCTCATGTTGTATGTGAATTATATCTAAATGAATCTGTTAAAAAATAATGTCTGGACTTCAGCATGAAACAAATGATTCAACTCCATTTCATTACTTAACTCAAAGACTTGGAAAATTTATCTAGCTAATCTAAAGCTTCATTGTCTTTTTCTGTAAAATGGTAATAAATTACACCATGTTTCCAGAGTTATTATGAGAAATAATTAGGTAATGATCGTAAACAAGCAAACAAACAAAAAAATCAGTGACTGGCACATAGTTAGAAATCAATAACAAATAAACCCTGGCTGTGGTGGGAGAGGTGATGATGATGATGATGATGATGATGATGATGATGGCCTGGATCAGGTTGGGTAGCAGAAGAGGGTAAGATAGAGGAAAATGCTGATCAGAGTGTGAACCAACATGCACATTTAGGAGGTACACTTAAAGTCAGAAGATGAAGTTGGAATCCTAGTCCTCCAAATTCTAACCGTGTAGCTAGTATGTTTCTTGATTGTCTCATTTTCTTATCTGAAAACTGGCAAACTTCAGATAAAACATTTCTTATCTGAAAACCAGGAAATAGCAATAGGTACTGCACAGGACTGTGTCCCCACATTATTGTTGGTAAGCCTTTATTCCATTTTATTTATCGGTGATGGTTAACATTTAATCTATACTATGTGTTCTGGGCTTCCCAGGTGGCACAAGTGGTAAAGAACTTGCCTGCCAATTCAGGAGACATAAGAGAAGTGGGTTCGATCCCTGGGTTGGGAAGATCCCCTGGAGGAGGGCATGGCAACCATTCTAGTACTCTGGCTTGGAGAATCGCAAGGACAGAGGAACAAGGTGGGCTACAGTCCTGAGGGTCATAAAAAGTTGGACCCAACTGACGTGACTTAACAAGCATGTACACATGTGTTCTGTGCTGCAGGTGCAAGACTTCTTTTGAGTTTTGCCAACGAGGAAGTTAAAACACAGTTTTAAAAACTTATCCATGAACAGCCAGCTCTAAATGGCAGAGCTGAGATTCAAACCCAAACCATGTGGTTCCAAAGCCTTATCCCTCAAGCACAAAACATGGAAACATGACTCTTGATAATCACAATACTGCATTACCCTCCTCTCCTTTTGCAAACTGAGAATTTTGCTTAAAATATGAAAATTGTGGTTGCATTAAGCAGCTAGCCTCAAACACAGGGGAATTTTATTTACTGTTTCTTTTTGCAGGGGGTTGGCAGAGGAACTGATTGCATATCCTTACTATAACTTTCTTCTCATTAGGAAAATCATTTTAGCTCTGAAAACAGAATTTCCTAAAATAGTTTCCGAGGCAACTTGTAATAAACCAATACTACATATAAGGGGATTATAGTAGGATGCTATTAATCAGTATGACTTCTTTTGTGTATTTGTTACATGACTATATGACATTCATTTTCATAGATGATTCTTTTCATCATTTAATAGCTGCATCTGCTCAACACCAAATTATATGAATAAAAGGTAAAAACCAACATCTTTGTGTGTTGATTGCTCACAATTTAGGTTATAGTTAGGTTAACATGAGAATATGACATGAAAAGAATCGAAAGATGAAAGGAACTGCTGCCTCCTGTTAATTTTCTCATTCTGAAAACTGCTGTCTGAATCTTTTTGTTTTATTCATGTATTCCTTTGATACTTAGAGGCTTTTAAAATGAACTGAAGTGCATCTATACAAATTACTGGCTGCTAAAGTTACTATTACTTGAAGACTGAGTTTATTTTCGTTTCAGAGCTTTAAGTTAACAGGCCTCAAAAATCACTTCTTATTTGTTCTTTTTTTTTTACCTCTTTAATCTTTTATTTATTTTAAGTTGCAATGTTCTCAAATACTGTTAAGTTAAAAGCAAAGACAGAAAAAACAGATTCGAAGAAGATTTAAGTTGTTGTTTTTCAGTCACTCAAGTCATGTGCGATTCTTTGTGACCCCATGAACTGCAGCATACCAGGCTTCCCTGTCCTTCACTATCTCCCAGAATTTGCTCAAACACACATCCATTGAGTCAGTGATGCCATCCAGCTATCTCATCCTCTGTCACCCCCTTTTTCTCTTGCCCTCAATCATTCCTAGCATCAGGGTCTTTTCCAATGAATCAATTCTTCGCATCAGGTGGCCAAAGTATTGGAGCTTCAACTTTAGTATTAGTCCTTCTAATGAGTATTCAAGGTTGGTTTCCTTTAGGATTGACTGGTTTGATCTGCTTGCTGTCCAAGAGATTCTCAAGAGTCTTCTCCAGCATCACAGTTCAAGAGCATCAATTTTTCGGCACTCAACCTTCTTTATAGTCCAACTCTCACATCCATACATGACTACTGGAGAAACCATAGCTTTGACTATATGGACCTTTGTTGGCAAAGTGATATCTCTGCTTTTTATTACACTGTCTAGTTTTATCATAGCTATTCTTATAAGGAGCAAGAGTCTTTTAATTTCGTGGCTGTAGTCACCATCTGCAGTGATTTTGGAGCCCAAGAAAATGAAATCTGATACTGTTTCCACATTTTCCACATCTATTTGCCCAGAGTGATGGGACCAGATGCCATGATCTTCATTTTCTGAATGTTGAGTTTTAAGCCAGCATTTCACTCTTCTCTTTTACCTTCAAGAGGCTCTTTAGCTCCTCTTCACTTTCCTCTGTAAGTGTGGTATCATCTGCATATCTGAGGTTATTGATATTTCTCCCGGCAATCTTGATTCCAGCTTGTGATTCACCCAGCCAAGCATTTCACATGATGTACTCTGTGCAGAAGTTTAATAAACAGGGTGACAATATACAGCCTTGATGTACTTCTTTCCCAATCTTGAACCAGTTCGTTGTTCCATGATGGTTCTAACTGTTGCTTCTTGTCATGCATATAGCTTTCTCAGGAGGCAGATAATGTGGTTTGGTACTCCCATCTCATTAAGACTATTCCATAGTTTGTTGTGATTTACACAGTCAAAGGCTTTAGTGTAGTCATTGAAGCAGAAGTAGAGTTTTTTGGACTCCATTGCTTTTTCTATGACCCAGTGTATGTTGGCAGTTTAATCTCTGGTTCCCCTGTCTTTTCTAAATCCATCTTGTACATCTGGAAGTTCTCAGTTCACATACTGCTATAGCCTGGCTTGAAGGATATTGAACATAATCTTTCTGTCTTGTGAAATGAGTGCAATTGTACAGTACTTTGAACATTCTTTGGGGTTACCTTTCTTTGGGACCGAAAAAAAAATGAACATTTTTCCGGTCCTGTGGCAACTGCTGAGTTTTCCAAATGTCACTTTAACAGAATCATCTTTTAGGATTTGAAATAACTCAGCTGGAATTCCATCACTTCCACTAGCTTTGTTCATAGTAATGCTTCCTAAGGCCCACTTGACTTCACACTCAAGGATGTCTGGTTTCTAGCTGAGTGACAACACCATCATAAATATCTAGGTCATTAAGAGCTTTTATGTCTAGTTCTTCTGTGTATTCTTGCCACCTTATCTTAATCCCTCCTGCTTCCATTAGGCTCTTGTTGCTTTTGTCCTTTGTTGTGCCTAGTTTTGCATAAAATGTTCCCTGGGTATCTGCAATTTTCTTAAAGAGATCTCTAGTTTTTCCTATTCTATTTTCCTCTATTTCTTTGCATTGGTTCACTTAAGAAGACTTTATTATCACTCCTAGCTATTCTCTGAAACTCTGCATTCAGTTGGGAATATCTTTCCCTTTCTTCTTTGCCTTTAGCTCCTCTTCTTTTCTCAGCTGTTTGTAAGGCCTCCTCAGACAACTACTTAGCCTTCTTGAATTTCTTCTTCTTGGGACTGGTTTCGGTCACCACCTCCTGTACAGTGTTATGAACTTACACCCATAGTTCTTCAGGCACCCTGTCTATCAGATCTAGACTCGAGAATCTATTCATCACCTCCACTGTATCAGATCAGTTCAGTCACTCAGTCATATTCGACTCTTTGTGACCCCATGGACTGCAGCACGCCAGGCCTCCCCGTCCAACACCAACTCCTGGAGCTTGCTCAAACTCAAGTGCATTGATTCAGTGATGTCATCCAACCATCTCATCCTCTGCAGGCCCTTTCTCCTCCTGCCTTCAATCTTTCCCAGCATCAGGTTTTTTCCAATGTGTCAGTTCTTTGCATCACATGGTCAGAGTACTGGACTTTCAGCTTCAGCATCAGTCCTTCCAATGAATATTCAGGACTGATTTACTTTAGGATTAAATGGTTTGATCTTGAGAAGATACTCAAGAGTATTTTCCAACTCCACAGTTTAAAAGCATCAATTATTTGGTGCTCAGATTACTTTATAGTCCAACTCTCACATCCATACATGACTACTAGAAAAACCATAGCTTTGACTAGATAGACCTTTATCGGCAAAGTAATGTCTGTTTTTTAATATGCTGTCTAATTTGGTCATTGCTTCTCTTCCAAGGAGCAAGTGTCTTTTAATTTCATGGCTGCAGTCACCATCTGCAGTGATTTTGGAGCCCAAGAAAATAAAGTCTGTCACTGTTTCCATTGTTTCTCCATCTATTTGCTATGGAGTGATGGGAAAGGATGCCATAATCTTTGCTTTTTGAATGCTGAGTTTTAAGACAGCATTTTCACTCTCCTCTTTCACTTCCATTAAGAGGCTCTTTAGCTCCTCTTCACTTTCTGCCATAAGGGTGATGTCATCTGCATATCTGAGGTTATTGATATTTCTCCAAACAATCTCGATTCAAAGCTTGTGCTTCATCCAGCCCGGCATTTCACATGATATACTCTGCATATAAGTTAATAATCAGGGTTGCAATACACAGCCTTGATGTACTCCTTTCCCAATTTGGGATCAGTCCGTTGTTCCATGTCCAATTCTAACTGTTGCTTCTTGACCTGCATACAGATTTCTCAGGAGGCAGGTCAGGTGGTCTGGTATTCCCATCTCTTGAAGAATATTCCACAATTTGTTATGATCCACACAGTCAAAGGCTTTGGTGTAATCAACAAAACAGAAGTAGATGCTTTTCTGGAACTCTCTTGCTTTTTCAATGACACAACAGATGTTGGAAATTTGATCTCTGGTCCCTCTGCCTTTTCTAAATCCAGCTTGAACATCTGGAAGTTCATGGTTCAGATACTGTTGAATCCTGGCTTGGATTTTTCAGAATTACTTTCAGCAATTTTCAGTAATTTTCAGCATTACTTTCCTAGTGTGTGAGATAAGTGCAATCATGCTGTAGTTTGAGCATTCTTTGGCATTGCCTTTCTTTGGGATTTGAATGAAAACTGACCTTTTCCAGTCCCGTAGCCACTGCTGAGTTTTCCAGATTTGCTGGCTTATTGAGAGCAGCACTTTCACAGCATCATCTTTTAGGATTTGAAATAGTTCAACTGGAATTCCATCACCTTCACTAGCTTTGTTCATAGTGATGCTTCCTAAGGCCCACTTGACTTCACATTCTGGTATATCTGGCTCTAGGTGAGTGATCACACCACTGTTATTATCTAGGTCAAAGATTCTTTTTGTATGGTTCTTCTGTGTATTCTTGCCACCTCTTCTTAATATCGTCTGCTTCTGTTAGGTCTATACCATTTCTGTCCTTTATTGAGCCCATCTTTGCATGAAATGTTCCCTTGATATCTCTAATTTTCTTGAAGAGATCTCTAGTCTTTCCCATTCTATTGTTTTCCTCTATTTCTTTGCTTGATCACTGAGGAAGTCTTATCTCTCCTTGCTATTCTTTGGAATTCTGCATTCAAATTTGTATATCTTTCCTTTTCTCCTTTGCCTTTTGTTTCTCTTCTTTCCTCAGCTATTTGTAAGGACTCCTCACACAACCATTTTGCTGTTTTGCATTTCTTTTTCTTAGGGATGGTCTTGATCACTGCCTCCTGTACAATGTCATGAGCCTCTGTTCACAGTTCTTCAGGTATAATATATACCATATAATCATAAGAGATTTGATTTAGGTCATACCTGAATGACCTAGTGGTTTTCCCTACTTTCTTCAATTTGTCCTGAATTTTCAGATAAGCTGGTGATCTGAGCCACAGTGAGCTCCAGGTCTTGTTTTTGCTGACTGAATAGAGCTTCTCCATCTTCAGCTGCAAAGAATATAATCAGTCTAATTTTGGTACTGACCATGTGGTGATGTCCATGTGTAGAGTTATCTCTTGTGTTGTTGGAAGTGAGTGTTTGCTATGACCAGCGTGTTCTCTTGGCAAAACTCTGTTAACCTTTGCTTTGCTTCATTTCGTGCTCCAAGGCCAAACTTGCCTGTTATTCCAGGTATCTCCTGACTACCTACTTTTGCATTATGATGAAAAGGACATCATTTTTTTTTGGTGTTAGTTCTAGGAGGTCTAGGAGGTCTTCTTCATAGAATCATTCAACTTCAGCTTCTTCAGCATAATGGCTGTGGCATAGACTTACTGTGATGATGAATGGCTTCCCTTGGAAACGAACTGAGATCATTCTGTCATTTTTGAGATTGCAGCCAAGTACTGCATTTTGGACTCTTTTGTGGACTATCAGGGCTACTCCATTCTTTTAAGGGAATCTTGCCCACAGTAGTAGATATAATGGTTATCTGAATTAAATTCATCTATTCCAGTCCCCTTTAATTCATTGATTCCTAAAATGTCGATGTTCACTCTGGTCATCTCCTGTTTGGTTTAAGTAGAAAGGATTTATAACAATAAGGCCAGAATTAGGATAAATAAAATTATAAAAAAAAGAATCCAAACAGAATCCACTAAGGATATACTACTTTTGTATTGGTTCTATATAGCGCTTGGTGGTAAATTATTTTTCCAATAATATTATTTACCCCTTTTTAAAAAGCAGTGATCTCTCCAAGATTCATTACCTGATTATATGTAAAAAAATTGGGCCATGCCGATTTGCTTTTTAGCTTGTGAAAAACAGAGTAAATCAATTCCACATAAATTCCAGATGTATTGACCATATACTACCAATCTATTTATTTAAAATTTGTTATATTTTTGGACATCTACTATTTATGAAATTTAATTTGAATGCATGGGTATGTTGAATATAATCTTTCATTCTTACATTTGCTAGAGTCTTTATAACACTAAACTGTAAATATTATTTTATAAGGTCTTAGTGGCAGAGCCTTGTTTTATTATCTTTTTATACAAAAGGCTTAGAACAAATCTAGGCATAAAGCAGAAGCTAAACTATATTTTCAAATGAATAAACAGTTGACTTAGTTAGTTTAGCTTTTTAGAAGAGTACAGGGAAGTACATTCTTCCCTATAGGAAGAATGCCTTAGTTCTAAGGAAGTACAGTGGGAACATATTATATACAATATTTGGGTTGGATATAACATTGAGAGTTTGTGTATGTCTCAAACAATTCAGTATTAAACTTCTATTTTTAACTTGTTTTTAAAAGAATTTCTAATATATTGTTCTTTCAATAATATTTGAGTTCTCTAGAGAAGTAAAGTTGAAATTTTATTTTGATCTTTACTGTAAGAATTTTAAGTTCTTTTATAACTTTGCTTATTAAAAAATGATGAGAATATTAACACTTTAAGGAACACTAGAACAAGAACAAAAGAATTTTGAGAGCCCAGATTCACTTGCGAAAATTTTCTATTTTTAAAGCTTCTCTGAGATTGACTCAGATTTAGTCTAAAATTCTTTAGGTTTATATGTGATTTAAAAACTGTTTCTCTTTTTTTTTTTTTTTCAGATCAAGAATGTGAATATATGCCAACATTTTACATGAGGATGAGTAAAATTATTTGGTCTCTATGTTAAATTCTACTAAAAATCGATAGTATTTTCCTGATTGAGACATAAAATATATTTTTAAATTAATTATAAAAGTAATGGATGCTTATGTGTAGACAATATGAACATTTGTAAAAGTAATGAATGCTTCTGGTAGAAAATATGAAAAATACAGAAGGACAGTAAGTGAAAATATAGTAATATCATCCAAAGGTGCTTAATCATTATTTTTGTATTCCCTGTCAGGTTTTTTCCTCTTGTCTTTTGTTGGGTGCTTGCTTTCCTATTTCTTGCTTTGGCTTTATTCTTTCCTTGTCTCTGTTTCTCTCTATCTTTGTTTACATCTGTTTCTCATTCTTTTCTTTGATTCCTATCTCTTTTTGTGTTTGTGTGTGTGTGTGATGTTCTCTGCTGTTCCCTTTCTGTTCTTTAATTAAAATGTCCACACTGTTTCATATTTGTCACTTGGTTTTATATTTACCTTATTACTATAATTGTTAATGACAGATGTAGAAGGTGGCAAAACACCCTTCCTCTGGAAACATCCTGGAATGCATCTCATAAGTGAAAAATTCTATCTACCGGAGCCGGGACCTCTAAGGGCAGGAACTATTCAGGGGAATATCAAGCAAAATTTATTAACTTGTGTAGGTGAGAGAGATTCAAGAAAACTGAGTAACTTGCCCAAAAGGCCAAAGTCCTCATCTTAAATATCATCTTCAGCTAAGTTCAAAAGAGGATATTGGGAATGGTGGTTTCGGGCTTCAGAGGGGGAGAGAAACAACTCATATGGAGATAGAAAAGCAAAGGTTTGATAAACAAATGTTTGCTGTGCCCCGTAGAAACAATGAGACACAGAGTGGACACTTATTGTTGCTCAGTTGTATCCAACTCTTTACGACCCCATGGACTAGAGCCTGCCAGGCTCCTCTGTCCATGGAATTCTTCAGGCAAGAATACTGGAGTGGGTTGCCATTTCGTAAGGGCAGACCTAGAGTTTCCTCCAACACAACTAGCCATATTCTTTGCAGATCTCTCTGGTAATAACTCTATTCTCGGAACTGTCCCTTTATTTATTTATTTATAGGCAGTGGAGAATGAAATGGCAACCCACTCCAGTGTTCTTGTCTGGAGAATCCCAGGGATGGGGGAGCCTGGTGGGCTGCCATCTATGGGGTCGCACAGTCGGACATGACTGAAGTGACTTAGCAGCAGCAGCAGCAAGGGGAAGGTAAAAAGAAAGACTTCTTGAGTCTTCTGTTTCTTGATAATAATCAGCTTAAATAAATCCTCTTGCCACATTTTGCAGTGGCAAATTTTGCTTCCCTAAAATATCTACCAAAACTTTTAATTCAGACACAGTACAGCAGAAATTGAACTGGACAAAGGACACTTTTGAAATAGGTTTTTGGTAGTATTTCTTGTTGTTTTTATTTTATAAATACTCTATGACTGGGCTGTCCAATAAGGTAGCCAGTAGACTACATGTAGCTATTAACCACAAGAAATATGGCTACTAGTCCAAATTGGATGTTCTGTAAGTATTAGACACACACTAAATTTTGAAGTTAGTACAAAAAAGAAAAAGAATTTGAAATAACTAGAGATGTTTTTAAAAAGATTTTATTTAGTTATACAGAGCATACAGAATATAGTAATTTTATAAAAAATTACTTACGATAACTTCTTTCTTCCTTGGTGGTTCAGACGGTAAACTGTCTACCTAAAATGTGGATCCAGGAAGATCCTCTGGAGAAAGAAATGGCAACCCATTCCAGTACTCTTGTTTGGAAAATCTAATGGACAGAGGAGCATGGTAGGATACAGTCCATGGGGTCACAAAGAGTCAGACAAGACTGAGAGACTTCACTTCACTTCACTTATGTTAACTACAGTTGAAATGACAAAATCTTGACTATATATAATGGGTTAAATGAAATATAGCATTAAGCTTAATTTTACCTGTTTCTTTTTATTATTTTAAATAAAGCCACTAGAAAATGTAATATTAGATGTGGGGTCATGTTTTCCAAGGTGACAGTGCTGCTTTAAGGCAGGAGTCAACAAACTACTGTCTGTGGGCCAAAGCCAACCAATGACCCCCATTTAAAAAAAAAATTCATTTTTAATTGATGGATAATTGCTTTACAATATTGTGTTGGTTTCTGCCATACATCAACATGAATCAGCCATAGGTAATCATATTTCTCCTCCCTCTTGAACCTCCCTCCTACCTCCCTCCACATCCCACTCTTCTAGGCTGTCACAGAGCATCAGTTTGAGTTCTCTGAGTCATACAGCAAATTTCCGCTTGCTATCGATTTTATATATGGTAGTGTATATGTTTCCATGCTACTCTCTCCATTCGTCCCACCCTCTCCTTCTCCCCCTACCCTTGTGTCCATAAGTCTGTTCTCTATGTCTGCATCTCCGTTGCTGCCCTACAAATAGATTCATTAATACCATCTTTCTAGATTCCATATACATGCGTTAAAATACAATATTTGGTTTTCTCCTTCTGACTTACTTCACTCTGTATAATAGGCTCTAGGTTCATCCATCTCATTAGCACTGACTCAGATGCATTACTTTTTATGCCTAATGATATTCCACTGTGTATATGTACCACAGCTTCTTTATCCATTCTTCTGTTGATGGACATCTAGGTTGATTCCATGTCTTAGCTATTGTAAATAGTGCTACAATGAACATTGGGGTACATGTGTCTTTTTCAATTATGGTTTTCTCATGGTATATGCCCAGTAGTGGGATTGTTGCAATGACTCCCTTTGTAAAACAACATTACACTCATATGTTTCTGTGTTGGCTATGCCTGCTTTCAGGCTACAATGGCAGAGTTTAGTAATTGAAACTGGACAACATGATCTTCTAAGCCTACAGCATTTACTACCTGGATCTTGAAGAAAAAGTTTGCCAACCATTGTTCTAGAGTATAAGGAATAACCAGGCATATTTATTTGATCTGAATTCTTAGCTTTTTACTCATCTGCAACAAGAAGAATCTGTGGGTAAAAATTAGAAGCTGGCAAGTAGAAAGATATCATATTTTAGTAAAGGAACCTGCCCATCATTTAAAAAATGTACACATTCCAATGCTTGAAACTATATCTACTTCACCTAAAGAAAGAATTGATAATAATATCAACCAGAAAACTTCAATAATCTGTATTCCATTAATTTCTTTTTCTAGGCTGGGACAAATATATGCACCCTTCCTGCTCTATCATACTCTTGTTACATTTTCTTGCTGCTAAACTTCATTGCTGACGCTTTTAAGAAACATGGATCATCAACTCTTACTGGCCAAAGGGCGAGAAAATGAGTGAGCTGGTGATTTCATTGGTGGTTATAGTTGTTATCTGGGAAGGGAAACTTTAAGACAGAAAGTAAAACTGAGTTGAGTGTTTTGAGGAAGAGTAAGTTGATGTGGAAAATAGCAATGTTTTTCTATTTTTAAGGATAGGCTCTTATTCCAATAGTTATTTTCATATAACTAGTTTTACATTGGCAGGGAACATTTCTCTCTAGATTTTTTTCATCAAAAAAAAAAAAAAAACAAAACCAGAGAAAAAAACCCCCAAATTTTAAAGCCTTTAAAAGAATAATGCTCAAGGAGCCTGATCTGCATCTCACAAACTTTGAGCTTGAAACCATGATTGCTGAGATTTTGAGGGTCTTGAGAGAGGTGAATGTGTTGTTTTGCATGTGGTAGGGATATTAATTATTGAGACCACAGAGCAGACTGTGTTGAATTGCTTTGAAAGTTGTTTAGAACAATTCCTCCCATGTCCACTCTAGTGTAATTATCTGCTACCTCCATCAAGACTTGGAGTTTATTTCTCCACTCCTTTGAATGGTGCTTCTCTATAAGATTTTGTTGTTGTTGTTCTGTCGCTCAGTCATTATGACTCTTTGCAATGCAGTGGGCTTCAGCACACCAGACTTCCTTGTCCTTCACTGTCTCTGGAGTTTGCTCAACTCATGTCCATTGAGACGCTGATGCCATCCAACCATTTCATCCTCTGTCTCCTTTGTCTCCTCCTGCCTTCAATCTTTCCCAGCATCAGGGTCTTATCCAATGAGTTCGCTCTTCTCATCAGGTGGCCAATATTGGAGCTTCAGCTTCAGCATCAGTCCTTACAGTGAACATTCAGGGATGATTTCCTTCAGAATAGACTGGTTTCATCTCCTTGTTGTCCAAGGCACTCTCACGGAGATGACCAGTCAACCGGTTTCCAGCACCACAGTTTGAAAGCATCAATTCTTTGGCACTCAGCCTTCTTTATGGTCCAACTTTATATCCATACATGACTACTAGGAAAACCATAGTTTGAGTAGACAGACCTTTGTCAGCAAAGTGATGTCTCTGATTTTTAATATGCTCTCAAAGTTTGTCATAGTTTTTCTTCTTTGGAGCAAGTGTCTTTTAATTTCATGGGTGCAGTCAACATCAGCAGTGATTTTGGAGCCCTAGAAAATAAAATTTGCCCCCGTTTCCATATTTTCCCCATTATTTGCCTTGTGTGATGGGACCAGATACATGATAGTAGTTTTTTTTCTTTGGATGTTGGATTTTAACCTAGTTTTTAAAATTCTCTTCTTTTACCTTCATTAAGAGGCGCTTTAGTTCCTCTTCACTTTCTGCCATAAGGGTGGTGTCATCTCATATCTGAGGTTATTCATATTTCTCCCAGCTATCTTAATTCCAGCTTATGCTTCATCCAACCCAGCATTTTGCATGATGTACTCTGCATAGAAGTTAAATAAGCAGGGTGACAATACTGCTTCTTCTTTCCCAATTTTGAGTCAGTCCAGTATTCCATCTCCGGTTCTAACTGTTGCTTCTTGACCTGCATACAGGTTTCTCAGGAGACAGGTAAGGTGGTCTGGTATTCACATCTCTTGATGAATTTTCCACAAGTTGTGTGATCCACACGATCAAAAGCTTTAGTGTAGTCAATGGAGAGAAGTAGACACTTTTCTGGAATTCCCTTGCTTTTTTCTATGATCCAACAGAAGTTAGCAATTTGATTTCTGATTCCTCTGCTCTTTCTAAATCCAACTTGTACATCTGGAAGTTCTCCACTAAAATACTATTGAAGCCTAGCTTGAAGGATTTTGAGCATTACCTTGCTAGCATGTGAAATGTGCAACATTGTGTGGCAGTTTGTACATTCTTTGGCATTGAATTTATTTGGCATTGGAATGAAAACTAACCTTTTTCAGTCCTGTGACCACTGCTGAGTTTTCCAAATTTGCTGGCATACTGATTGCAACACTTTAACAACACCATTTTTCAGGATTTGAAATCAGTTCAGTTCAGTTCAGTCATGTCCGACTCTTTGCGAACCCATGGACTGCAGCATGCCAGGCTTCCCTGTCCATCACCAACTCTGAAGCTTGCTGAAACTCATGTCCATTGAGTTGGTGATGCCACCCAATCATCTCATCCTCTGCCGACCCCTTCTCCTCTTGCCTTCAATGTTTCCCAGCATCAGGGTCTTTTCTAATGAGTCAGTTCTTCGCATCAGATGGCCAAAGTATTGGAGCTTCAGCTTCACCATCTGTCTTCCAATGAATATTCAGGAATGATTTCCTTTAGGATGGACTGCTTGGATCTCCTTGTAGCCCAAAAGACTCTCAAGAGTCTTCTCCAACACCACAGTTCAAAAGCAACATTTCTTTGACGCTCAGATTTCTTTACAGTCTAACTTTCACATCCATACATGACTACTGGAAAAACCATAGCTTTGACTAGACAGACCTTTGTTGGCAAAGTAATGTCTCTGCTTTTTAATATGCTGTTTAGGTTGGTCATAGCTTTTCTTCCTTGGAGCAAGTGTCTTTTAATTTCATGGCTGCAGTCACCATCTGCAGTGATTTTGGAGCCCCTAAAAATGAAGTCTCTCACTGTTTCCATTGTTTCCCCATTTATTTACCATGAAGTGATGGGACCGGATGCCCTGATCTTTGTTTTCTGAATGTTGAGCTGTAAGCCAACTTTTTCACTCTCCTCTTTCACTTTCATCAAGAGGCTCTTTAGTTCTTTTTCCCTTTCTGCCATAAGGGTAGTGTCACCTGCATATCTGAGGTTATTAATATTTCTCCTGGCAATCTTGATTCCAGCTTGTGCTTCATTCAGCCCAGTGTTTCTCATGATGTACTCTGCATATAAGTTAAATAAGCAGGGTGACAATATACAGCCTTCATGTACTTCTTTCCCAATTTGGAACCAATCTGTTGTTCCATGTCTAGTTCTAACTGTTGCTTCTTGACCTGCATACAGATTTCTCAGGAGGCAGGTCAGGTAGTCTGGTATTCCTATCACTTTAAGAATTTTCCAGTTTATTGTGATCCACAGAGTCAAAGGCTTTGGCGAAGTCAATAAGTCAGAAGATGTTTTTATGGAACTCTCTCGCTTTTTTGATGATTCAAAAGATGTTGGCAATTTGTTCTCTCATTCCCTGCCTTTTATAAATCCAGCTTGAACATCTGGAAGTTCACAGTTCATATACTCCTGATACCTGGCTTGGAGAATTTTGAACATTATCTTGCTAGTATGTGAGATGAGTGCAGTTGCATGGTAGTTTTGACATTCGTTGGCATTGCCTTTCTTTGGGATTGGACTGAAAACTGACCTTTTCCAGTCCTGTGGCCACTGCTGAGTTTTCCAGATTTGCTGGCATACTGAGTGCAGCACTTTCACAGCATCTTCTTTTAGGATTTGAAATAGCTCAACTAGAATTCTTTCACCTCCACTAGCTTTGTCCGTAGTAATGCTTCCTACAGCCCACTTAACTTCACACTCCAGGATGTCTGGCTCTAGGTGAGTAACCTAGACCTCATGGTTTTGTGGGTCATTAAGACTTTTTGGTACAATTCTTCTGTGTGTTCTTGCCACCTCTTCTTAATCTCTTCTGTTTCTGTTAGGTCCTCATCATTTCTCTTCTTTATTGTGCCCATCTTTGCATGAAATGTTCCCTTGGTATCTCTAATTTTCTTGAAGAGATCTCTAGTCTTTCCCATTCTGTTGATTTCCTCTATTTCTTTGCATTGTTCACTTAAAAATACTTTCTTATCTTTCCTCTCTATTCTCTGGAAATGTGCATTTAGTTGGGTAAATTTTTCCCTTTCTCTTTTGCCCTTCTCTTTTCTTCTTTCCTCAACTATTTGTAAGACCTCCTCGGACAACCATTTTGCCTTGCTGCATTTCTTTTTCCTAGGGATGTTTTTGGTCAATGCCCCCATACAAAGTTACAAACTTCAGTCCTTTGTTCTTCAGGTATTCTGCCTATCAGATCTGATCCCTTGAATCTCCGTAAGACTGCTGCCACCATATACCCAACCAGGGAGAAAGAAACTCAAAGGATAAGTACTGCATTCTTATGTCATCTCACATACATAATCATATGCATACCATCCCCTTGGAAATATTCTATGGATTTTGCAGCAAGTCACCTTTCTAGTCCATACTCAAGGGGAGGGGATCCATAAGGGTGTAAACAGCAGGAGGTGGCAATCATGAGGTTGCTCTAGACTCTGTTCATCACAGCCAGGCTACTGTAATTAAATTTATCAAAATTTGTGAGTGGTCTGAGATTTCACTCTGCTTGAGATTTTACTCTGCCAAGTGCATTTCCACAGTTTCATGAGTGCTGAGAGTTACACACAATTTCAGTGTCATAGATAAAGGATAGTTTTCGCACAGAAATAGTAGTAGCCAGAGTATCAGCATTTTCTTGCAGTGATTTCCCAAGTTCCAATTCCCACAGGAAGATGTGAAGAGAGTCAGGTAATATCTACATGCAAAGTGATTGTGTTACATTAGAACTTTGAGGTTAGGGGACACCAGTCTTTTATAATGGACAGCAAGTATGCTTACCTTTTGCTCCAGAGGAAGAGAGGATATTGGCACAACAATTTCACAAATAGTCTGTTGGTAAACAAAAAGATAATTTATGTTCAGAAAATGTGATAAAAGGCACTCTAGGTTTGTTTATTTTGAATTCTATATGACAGTCAGTTCCAAGCTACTTAGAGTGTTTCTATAGTGACTATATATATATATACACATATATAGAGAGAGATATATATATGACATTTGGTTTTTACCAAGTGCAAAATAGCAGGTCATTCATCAACAGACGTAAGGAATCTTAAGAACTTAGCTAGTCAGACTTTTCAAATTGCTAAGTTGAAATTCTCCTTAAAGTAGAGTGAAGAGAATGAGTGGAAAGAAAAGGCTCCCCAGAGCAAACATTTTTGTAAAAAAAAAAAAAAAAAAAAAAAGCACAGCCTGTTCTTTCTTCCTATTTAGAACCAAAACATATTAAAGAATAGTATTTCTTTTCATCTTGTTTTAATTTTTTTGAGGTATATTACTTTGCACAATAATTTTAGAAAAAAATAACTTTGGAAATATGGAAAAACATATGTGTATATGTTTTGTGCAAATGTCCAAAGAAAAATAAGAAGTAGGATTCAATTGAAAACCACTTTATTCTCCCAAAATTAACCTCTTAAAACTGAGTTTTGAGGCTAATTTTTCCTTTCTTTCTGCATTTAAACTTGAGCAGATCTGTAGCTTATTTCTTTACTTTCTGCTAGTGTTTTAGTCTGTTTGACTTACCACAGCAAAATACCATAGAATGGAAGGCTTACAAGTAGAAATTAAATTTCTCTTAGTTCTGGAGCCCAGAACTCCAAGATCAAGATTCCCCTTGGTTTGGTTTCTGGTGAGAACTCTCCTCCTGGATTACAGCTGGCCACCTTCTCCCTCTGTCCTAGCGTGGCCTTTCCTCCTTGCTGTGCATGAAAGTGTGAGCAAGTCTCCAGTGTCTCCCCTTATACAGACCCTAATTCTATCAGGGTCCCACTCCTATGACTTAACCTGAATTACTTCCTTAGAGACTCCATCTCCAAATCAGTCACACTAGGGGTTAAGTCATCAAGATATGAATCTTGGGGAGACATTCAGTTTATAACAGCTAGTAAACCGAAAGTTTTATTTTCTCTTTCACCTCAAACAATATCAGTTCAGTAATTTTTATGTCTATTCCAGGGGAAAAGTTAAAAATGATGAACTTCCTTTAAAGTTGTCACTTCTCCCTCTGACTGCCTTGCTTTCCTGTCTTGCTTCCTGCTCACTGGCTGGAGTGAGGGGGGCATGGAGGGAAAAGAAGCCAGGGGCAGCAGTGATACAAGCAGTCTCTCACTCAAGGGTCAATTCAACTGGAAAAAAATCTTTAAATTCCTTGAAAAGTCAAAAATATGCATATTTAGTATATAAAAAATGGAGAAAACGAAAGAGTCTTTTACACTGACTATGTGACTTGTTCCCAGTGTTTTGTACATATTGAAAAAATATTATAGTGGGAAATGCACAAATCACTAATATCTATTAACTGATAATAAGGAAAGGAGATAGAAATCAAAGAAATGTTACATATAAAAGAAAGGCTAACCAAACAAAAACATAATCCGTTCTGGGGTGGTGATAAATTCAACTGAATAATGTTTTTGGAAGTTGAACAGAGCATTCTACTATTAGGGAAAGAAAATAAATAGTAGAAAACAGATGTAAGAAACCCATTCAAAAAAACATTTAGAATTAATATAGAAGAGTGTAATTTTTTTTCTCAGTAGGATAGACAAAGATATTAACTAAAAGTAATACAAAATATTAGAGGAGACTAGAACTGGAAAATCAATGGGAATGAGAAATAAATGTTTCAAGAATTCTTGACAGTATTGAAATATGTGATTTTTGTAGAGTATCTTATACATCATTATACAATAATCTCCAGGTCAATTCAAACTGATCCATTACACAAGGTAAATAATATGAGGTACCTTTAGGTGTTTTTTTTTTTAACCAAAAGACATTTAAAAAGAAATATAGTGAAGATATTCTCAAACATTATAAAATAAAAATAAATCCATAAAAATGAAAAAGTAGGAATGAGAAAAAAGATATTTCTACTTACGAAACTATCATTTAGCTTAGAATTGAAATAAATTGTATTTCTACAAATGAAGGAATATTACATTAATTTTTTTAATATCCACTAGAATACTAGATAACAGGATGCTTAAAATTTCTATTATTTTATCCTTATACCATAAAAATTAAGAGACTTTCAATAAGCCACTTTATCAGGACTAGAACATTTATTTCTGGATAAACTCAGATTTCTGGAAATTATTCAAATTTCCAAATGCTCAGTTGATAACATTTTGGAGAAGTTAAAATTATTTATAAATATTTAAAATTATATTTATGTTTGTCTATCTAGTCATATATTTCTTACTATCCATATATTTTTCTATTTCTATCTTTCTATTTATCTATTTATAATCATCATCTTAGTAACTATTCCCTCTATGAGACTAGATAGAATACATATATTATTTGAATGAAATCTGCAATGTACTGAAATACTTATTTAAAAATTTTAATCATAATGTCAGTAACTTAAAAGTGCATTTTTATTTCTTGTAGTTCAAAAACAGGCAGAATTATTTTTAAAAGATAATACTTTTACTGAATATTTTGATATTTTTCAGGATAATTTTTTCTTTTGTGGATTTAAAAAATAACTAGTTTTGATTATCTCTGAAACTGTATAAGTCCATTTAAACTATTAATAATTTCCTCTGACTTCAAAAAGAAAAACTATTCCATATTAAAGTAAAATATCCCTTGATATTTATAAAATCACATTTTCCAAGTCCATAGCCTAGCTGAAGGATAATGAAACTTGAAATAGTTGCACATACAATGCTTTAAGATGTTAACCAAAATTTTTTAAAATGAGTCCCTGATTGAAATAAGGAGGCATTTATTTGGGATTTGTTTAGGCCTGCTGTCTGGGAGACACAAATTCAAGAAGCACTTGATTTGTGTTCTGTCAGACTACAAAATGAGGGAAGTTTATAAGGGCAAAAAATTGTTGGTTACATAAGTTGTCAATAATTGGAATTGGAACTGGAAAGAAGGGAGGGAGTGTGGCTAGCTGGCTGCAGCATGTGGTACCTAGTTCCTCAATCAAGGATTAAATCCAGGCCCCCTGCATTGGGAGTGCAGAGTCTTAGCCACTGGACCACCAGGGAATGGAATCTGGAAAAATGGTACTGGTGAACCTATTTGCAGGGTAAGGATAGAGACTAGTCTATTCCTAGATTAGACTACTCTTGAGATGACTCACTATCAGAAAGGCACTATCTCTCCCTCTTTTAATCTATAATTTTAACACATTTCCAGTAATATGTCAGTGTGCAGTTTTAGTTAGCAAAACTGATTCTAAATTCACATTGAAATAAATATACAAAGATTCCTAGGAAATTGTGTAAAAATAAAAATTAATGAGGAGATACTATCTCTACTGAGTATTAAAACTAATTTAAACTGCTTAATAAAAATAGGTTTATCTGGTAATTTCATTCTCGGAAATTTATCAGACCAATTAACACAATGTATAAAACTTATATAACCAGTACTTTAATGGAACGGATTCATCAAATTATATGTCTAATCTCTTAGAATAGATTACCATGTAACCAACTAATATGAATGTGCTGTGATAAGCACTTGCTGATATATATTGCTGATATAAATGTTATCATTTATATTTACTGTGACAATGTTTATTATACCAAAAATCCAGGAGAAAATAACAAAGCAAACAATACCAGAATTTTAGAAATTCATATAGTGAGAAACCATGATAAACATGGTATAATCTGTAGGAAAATCTTTTTTCCAGATACCAAGGAATATGTATATTTTGCTGCTAATTTATTTTAAAAAGTCCTTTTATTTTAACATAATTGTAGATTCAAAGGAAGTTGTAACAATAGGACAGAAAGACCTCATGTATCCTTCACCCAACTTCCCCCAATGGTTATATCTCACATCATTATAGTACAATAATATCAAAACCAAGAATTTAGCATTGGCACAATGACATTGGTAGATGTAGTTCTTGTCTTTTAATTACATGGGCAGATTTATATAACAATCACTACAATAGGACACAGACTACCTCATCACTCAAGAGTTCTCCCTCAGGGTACCTCTTTAGTCATTTCCACTCTCCACCCTCCAAACCATTGCTCTGTATTCTCTGCTAACCCCTGGGAACCATTAATCTGTTCCAATTCTTTCATATCGGGATTTCAAGTCTGTTATATAAATGAAATCATAACATATGTGGCTTCTGAGATTGTATTCTTTTTCACTCAGCATTATATCCTTGAGATCCATACAAGGTGTTATGTGTGTCAGTAGTTTATCCCTTCATATTGCTGAATATATGGTATGGAGGTACTGCAGTGTGTTTAACCATTCAATAATTAAGAGATGTTTTGGTTGGTTCCAATTTCTGGCCACAATTTTTTTAAAAGCCACTATGAACAATCATGGACAAGTTTTTTTGAAGGCATAAGTTTTAATTTCTTTGGCATAAATGCCTAAAAGTAAAATTGCTGGTTCGTATGTAAATGTATGTTTAAGTTGTTTAGTTTTGTTTTGTGTTCTTAGACACTGCTTAACTAGTTTTCCATCATCTGAGCTACAGTCAGTTACTGGTCTTGTTTTTGTTGACTGTATAGAGCGTCTCCATTTTGGCTGCAAAGAATATAATCAACCTGATTTGGGTAATGACAATGCTGATGTCCATGTGTAGAGTCTTCTCTTGTGGTGTTGGAAGAGGGTGTTTGCTATGACCAGTGCGTTCTCTCGGCAAAACTCTGTTAGCCTTTGCCCTGCTTCATTTTGTACTCCAAGGCCAAATTTGCCTGTTACTCAAGGTATCTCTTGAATTCCTACTTTTGCATCCCAGTCCCCTATAATGAAAACGACATCTTTTTTGAGTGTTAATTCTAGAAGGTCTAGTAGGTCTTCATAGAACCATTCAACTTAAGCTTCTTCAGCATTACTGGTCGGGGCATAGACTTGGATTACTGTGATATTGAATGGTTTGCCTTGGAAATGAACTGAGAACTTTCTGTTGTTTTAGATATTGCACCCAAGTTCTGCATTTCCGACTCTTTTGTTGACTATGATGGCTACTTCAATTCTTCTAAGGAATTATGGCCAACAAGGATCCTGCCCACAGTAGTAGATATAATGGTCATCTGAGTTAAATTTGCCCATTCCAGTCCATTTTAGTTCACTGATTCCTAAAATGTCAATGTTCACTCTTGCCATCTCTTGTCTAACCACTTCCAATTTACCTTGATTTGTGGACCTAATATTTCAGGTTCCTATGCAATATTATTATTTACAGCCTTGGATCACCAGTCACATCCACAGCTGGGTTTTGTTTTCACTTTGGCTCTGTCTCTGCATTCCTCCTGGTGTTATTTCTCCACTCTTCTCCAACCGGGCACCTACCAACCTGGGGAGTTCATCTTTCAGAGTCATATCTTTTTGCCTTTTCATACTATTCATGAGGTTCTCACTAGAAAGCATCACTACAAAGCTAGTGGAGGTGATGGAATTCCAGTTGAGCTATTTCAAATCCTAAATGATGCTGCTGCCCAAGGGCTGCACTCAATGTGCCAGCAAATTTGGAAAACTCAGCAGTGGTCACAGGATTGGAAAAGGTCAGTTTTCATTCCAATCCCAAAGAAAGGCAATGCCAAAGAATGTTCAAACTACCGCATGATTGCACTCATCTCAAATGATAGCAAAGTAAGGTTCAAAGTTCTCCAAGCCAGGCTTCAAGAGTATATTGAACCGTGAACTTCCAGATGTTCAAGCTGGATTTGAAAAAGGCAGAGGAACCAGAGATCAAATTGCCAACATCCAATGGATCATTGAAAAAGCAAGAGAGTTCCAGAAAAACATCTATTTCTGTTTTATTGATTATGCCAAAGCCTTTGACTGTGTGGATCACAACAAATTGTGGAAAATTCTTCAGGAGATGGGAATACCAGACCACCTTACCTCCTTCCTGAGAAATCTGTATGCAAATCAAGAAGAAACAGTTAGAACTGGACATGGAACAACGGACTGATCCCAAATTGGGAAAGGAGTACATCAAGGCTATATATTGCAACCCTGATTATTTAACTTATATGCAGAGTATATCATGTGAAATGCCAGGCTGGAAGAAGCACAAGCTGGAATCAAGATCGCTGGGAGAAATACCAATAACCTCAGATATGCAGATGACACCACCTTTATGGCAGAAAGCAAAGAGGATCTAACGAGCCTCTTGATGAAAGTGAAAGAGGAGAGTGAAAACGTTGGCTTAAAACTCAACATTTAGAAAACTAAGATTATGGCATCTGGTCCCATCATTTCATGACAAATAGGGAAACAATGTGAACAATGAGAGACTTTATTTTATTGGGCTCCAAAATCACTGCAGATGGGTGTGCTACATTTCATGGAGTTTCAGAGTTGGGCACAACTGAGTGACTGAACTGAACTGAACTAAATCTCATTCATGAGGGCTCAAGTCTTAGGACCCCTCACCTGCTAATACCATCACATTTTGGGGTTAAGATTTCAACAAATGAATTTTGGAGGAACACAAAGATTCAAACAATGGCATTCTGCCTTTTGCCTGCCCGCTGCATGCGTATTCCCATCACTTTAGTCATGTCTGACTCTTTGCAACCCTATGGACTGCCAGGCTCCTCTGGGATTCTCCTGGCAAGAGTACTGAATTCTCCAGGCAAGAGTACTGAAGTGGGTTGCCATGTCCTTCTCCAGGGGATCTTCCTGACCCAGGGATCAAACCCATGTCTCATGTCTCCTTCACTGGCAGGTGGGTTCTTTACCACTAGCACCTCCTGGGGAGTGCACTTGGCCTGCCCCCACCTCCAGCCAATTTTATTTCCTTGTTGAATACAAATACATTCATTCCACCCCAGCAGCTCCAAAAGTCTTAACTTGTTCCAGCATCAACTTAAAAATCTAAAGTCCAATGTCTCATCTAAATATCACCTAAATTAGTTATGGGTAGGACTCAAAGTATTATTCATTCTGAGACAAATTTCCCTCTAGCTATGAATCTGTGAAATTCAACAAGATATATGTTTCAAAATACAGTAGTGGAATAGGCATAGGACAAACATTCCAATTGCAAAAGGGAGACATAGGACAGAAGGATAGGGTGATGCTATTGAAATGTGAAACCAAATTCTTGTTCACTGAGCTGAACTTTGCAAATTCACAAACACTCACAAGCAAAGTTTATTTTAGAGGATAGAGACACAAAGTTTCCAGCATATGCACTGAAAGGGGGTGAAGTGCCTGAAAAGGCAGGAATAGCAGCAGTTTATATCTTTATTAGAATTGATATGTTCATGTTTTGCTTGGCTCAGGGCCAGATATATGTAATTTCTGACCAATCAGTTTAAATGTCACAATGTCCAGTTTGTCATTTTTATGGCTTTCTTGGATTCCCCCAGTTTCTCAGTTTCCCTAGACTTTGTGTTGCCATCCCTCAACACTTTCTCAAGACCCCAGACCACAATTTAGGGACCAAATGTATGTTTAAGAGTTAATGGCCCACCTCAAGTTTTTCTCCTTGATAAGCTGGACTGCAGTTAATGGTTGTCTTCTCCTGGGTCTGAATGTTTTATGACCCTCCAGACCAGGCTTTCCTCTGAATGTCTAGAAACAAAAGCAACAAGCATAGCTTTAGGCTAATGGAACAAAATGTTTATGTGAGAGAATAAGTTGAAATCAGGAAAATAACCAAGGCCCTGACCCTACACTGACTACCTGACAATTTCTGCCTCACTAATAGGCCCCAAGCAAATCTCAAACCCAGCAAGACAAGCAACATTAAATTCTAAGGCTTGAGAGTAAATCTTTAATCTCATGCTCTGCCTGACACTTACTGGGATGGGAATTCTTCCCTCTGGACACACTAGTGCATTCCAGCTCCCATGGCTTTGCTGGGCACAGGCCATCATGCAGCATATCACCTGGTCTGGAAACAGGCCAGTGGCTCTACCAGTCTGTGATTGTGTGGTAGCCTCACCCACATGACTTTGTGTGCGCTAGTCTAGCCCCCATGGCTTGGGTGGTACCACCCCTGCAGACTTGGCCAAAGGTCTTCTGGCCTGTTAAACCCATTTAACAATCACCCCTACTTTTGAAACTAAGGAGGCAGCTCTGATGACTTCTGAATCACCTTTGGAATCCTTTTTAAAGAGAAGAATATTGCATGTTAGTAGGAGAATAACTCCATGATCCCTTCTCGTAAAATATAGGAAATCTAACAACTTTCCAAGTTTGCCTGCTGGGATGGCTGATTAAATCTGTTGTTCATACCTATACTAATCCCCTTATCAAAGGATCGCTTGGTCATATCCATAGTGTTTCCTTCAGAACATGCTTTCTAAAATTTTTTGCAAAATGATGGGATAGGAATTTTCTAAATTTTAAATTTCTGCTTCCCCTTTGATCAACAGTTACGTCTTTAAGTCATTTCTCTTCTCACATTTTACTATATGTACTCAAGAGAAGTCAACCTTTACTTGGAACACTTTGCTTAGAAATAGCTTCAGCCGAATATTCAATTTCACTGCTCACAAGTTCTGCTGCTGCTGCTGCTGCTGCTGCTGCTGCTGCTAAGTCGCTTCAGTCGTGTCCGACTCTGTGCAACCCCATAGACGGCAGCCCACCAGGCTCCCCGTTCCTGGAATTCTCCAGGCAAGAACTTTGGAGTGGGTTGCCATTTCCTTCCCCAATGCATGGAAGTGAAAAGTGAAAGTGAAGTCGCACGGTCGTGTCCGACTGTTAGCGACCCCATGGACTGCAGCCTACCAGGCTCCTTCATCCATGGGATTTTCCAGGCAAGAGTACTGGAGTGGGGTGCCATCGCCTTCTCCGCTCACAAGTTCTACCTTCTATGAAACACTAGGACTTGACAAAATTCAGCCAAGTTCCTCAACAGTTTGTAATAAAAATCACCTTTCCTTTAGTTTCCAATAACACATTCCTCATTTCCATCTGAGACTTCATCAGAAAGGCCTTTCAGTTCAGTTCAGTCGCTCAGTCGTGTCCAAGTCTTTGCGACCCCATGAATTGCAGCACGCCAGGCCTCTCTGTCCATCACCAACTCCCGGAGTCTACCCAAACCCATGTCCATCGAGTCGGTGATGCCATCCAACCATCTCATCCTCTGTCGTCCCCTTCTCCTCCTGCCCCCGATCCTACCTAGCATTAGGGTCTTTTCCAATGAGTCAACTCTTCGCATGAGGTGGCCAAAGTATTGGAGTTTTACTGTGCATATTTCTAACAACATTCTGTTCACAACCAGTTAGACATTCTCCAAGGAGTCTGATGAGCTCTCTCTGCAAGAGTCCTCTTCTGCCACGTCCTCCTGTGAATTGTCTTTAATGGTTTGTTCATGTTAAAATAGGCTTTTTGTTACATGCAGATCGAAACTCTCCCAGCCTTTGCCCATTATCTGGTTCCAAAACTACATCTACACTTTCAAGTATTTGTTACAATAGCACCTATGCTTCTAGGTACCGATTTTTGTCTTCGTCTGTTCAGGCAGTTACAACAAAATATCACAGACTGAGTAGCTGATTAATAGTAAGAATTTACTGCTTGCAGTTCTGCAAGCTGGAAATCTGAGATCAGGCAGTGATGAGCCCAGGTGGATGTTTTTTCCCAGGCTTCTTGTCATTAAGATCCGGACCCAGGGATTGAACCCTCTTCTCCTGCTGCTCCTTCATTGAAGTTGAATTCTTTACCGATGAGCCACCAGGGAAGCCAAATCATATTACAGTTCTTACCAATTAGACATAAGCAGAAATGCTTGGCATTTCGGGGAAGATTCACTTCAGGTGTCACACATACTTTTATCTCTCTATGTGAAAGAGAAATGATACACAAAGCTATCTATTTCCTGATTGTTATGGCTAAGAAATTAATGTCTAAATTCC
The DNA here is from genome assembly GCF_054371585.1 of Giraffa tippelskirchi. Taxonomy (NCBI): domain Eukaryota; kingdom Metazoa; phylum Chordata; class Mammalia; order Artiodactyla; family Giraffidae; genus Giraffa; species Giraffa tippelskirchi. The sequence continues at coordinate 73,258,447 of NC_137277.1, forward strand.
TCATTCATTTATTTAACTGTACTGGGAGTTCTCTGTTATATGCTGACTATAACTAATGTACACACATTAAGAAATAGTGAAATTCAACTGAAATGCTTGGAGACCTGGCAAATAAGGAGAAAATAATCTCGGGAAAATTTTTTAAAAAAGCAAAATCAGAATATATTTATTGTTTATAAGTATGCATAAAAGGAACATTGTCATAATTCTCTTATGCTTTTATAAGAAATTTAAATTGGCTAAAACTCTATATCTGGATAGATAGATATTATATATTTTTAATGAAGAAGTCATTTTATACTGTCCAATAATATAAACTAATGAAGAGAAAGAGAGAGATCTGAAAGATATTTAGAGGAAAAAATATAAACTATTAATGATGGTTATCCTTTGTAAGTGATTTTAATACAGATCTTTACTAAGAACAATATAGTAGGTTGGAATTTTTGGAATTTGTTCTTCTATTAATTTACATTCAAGGAAATCGGAAGAATATTAAAGTTCGGTGAAATGGCATCATTACTGTAGAGATTCAGAAATAATGCACTTAGAATAATCTAGGACTTTAAGGCAGTCACTCAGTCATATACTCCCAGTGTTCATGTTATAAATGCTGCTCTGTGGGAGACAGAAGTTCTTACTTTGCTCCCGAGGGTGAAAGGGTTATATTGTTTGCAAAATTGGCACTCAAAGAGACAGGTAATTCCTGGCGGCTCATATAACATAAGAGATGGCTTTAAGCCCTATTGTCCTTATTGTGCTTCAAAGTCAACATGCCAAATACCAAGCTCATCTTTGTTCAGTAAATATTTTATTTATTATCTCAATTAGATTTTAAGTTCCTTATAGCCATGTTACTGAGCACAAAATATTTAACAAATGAACAGACCGAGGTTTTGTTTGTTTATTTTGCTTATAATACCTGTTGCTTCTCCCTTTCCCCACACAATTAAAGTATTACTGCTTATTGGTGAAAATTTGGGAAAATGTATTTACAATTTTAAAGAATATCATCTTAAAAAGCTATGATCTTCTTAACCAGAAATGAAATGAACATTGTGTTTATTTTTTTACTTTAGAAAGTTTTAAAAATTTGGTTGTAAATATATTTCACCTGATTTTTTGCCATTTAACATTACTTTGGAATGCTATATAAAATTTTTATAAACATAATTTTAGTATTTACATACTATTGCCTTAAAACAGTGTGATGTAATGTGAACAACCATTGCTTTTTCAATTATTTACCCTGTTAAATAAGACTAGAGTCATTTTTTGTTTATTTGGTTGAGTGTGCATGTCTGATTGTTTTCCTAGGTAAGTTAAATTAGTTTTAATGTTATAATTGCTTTAAATCTTAGAAACTATTCATTTCAAGGGTACTATTCAAAACAAATTATTGTTATTTGTAAAGAAAAGGTTTTTCTATTCTAATAGGTCAATTGTGCTTCATTATTATTTTAATTTGAATAATTTGTATTTTAATGTTAAAAAACACCTTTTTTTTTTCCTTTGACCTGGCTTCCCAGGTGGTGCTAGTGGTAAAGAAACTACCTGCCAATGAGGAGCTGTAAGAGACATAGGTTCAATCCCTGGGTGGGGAAGATCCCCTGGAGGAGGGCCTGGCAGCCCACTCCAGTATTCTTGCCTGGAGAATCCCTTGGACAGAGGAGCCTGGCAGGCTGCAAGCCACAGGGTCGCACAGGGTCAGACACAACTGAAGCAATGTAATATTCAGGCACATATGCACCTCACTCCTGGGTTCAAATCTTAGTACCTTTGTATTAAGGTAAATGGTGACTGTAACAATTGTTTGATTCCCATAGTCATAGTCATCATCTTCATTATGATATCAAAAGTCTGAGAACCCAATCCCTGAATTATATCTACTACTTTTTTTTCCATTATAAGCTAATTTAATCACATTCTCTAGAGAACATTTTGTAAATGAGTTTGCTCAAGATCAGTGTTAAATCCCCCCACCCTCACTTTTAAGCAGCTAAGTTGGAACAGGTGAAGAATATTTCTAGCATGCACAATTGGTTATTAAGCAATTTTCTCACAGACTGTATAACACTTGTGTTAGTCAGGGTTTTCCAGAGAAACATAATCAATAAGATGTTTGCTTGATTGCTTGTTTATTTGAAGGAATCGCTCATGCAATTATAGAGGCTAACAACTCCCAAGATCTACAGGGTGGGTCAGCATGCTGGAGTCCTAGGAGAGCCAACTGTGTAGTTCCTATCTGCAGGGGCGCAGCCTCAGGTCTCAGGAAGTACTGATCTTTAAGTTCAAGTCCAAAGGTAGGAAGAAGCCAGTGTTCCAGTTTGGAGGTAATCAGTCAGGAAAAATTCTCTCTTACTCGGGGGAGGATCAGCCTTTTTTTTTTTTTTTTTTTCTGTTTGGGCCTTTAACTGTTTGGATAAAGCCACATTAGGTAGGGCGACAGGCCTTATTCAGTCTATCAATTTCAGTGTTAATCTCATCCTAATACACTCTTGTAGAAGCATCCAGAATAATGTTTGGCCAAATATCTGAGCATTTCATGACTCAGTCAAGTTAACACAGAAAATTAATCATAACAATATTCATATTTACTTATTACTGTATAAGAGTTACCTTTCTTAGGATTGTGCATGTATTAATTTATTGAATGCATGCATGTGAAGTCGCTTCAGTCACGTCTGGCTCTTTGTGACCCCATGGACTATAGCCCACAGGCTCCTCTGACCATGGGGATTCTCTGGGCAAGAATGCTGGAGTGGGTTGCCATGCCCTCCTCCATGGATTAATTTATTGAATACTTGTAACAAAACCATGAGTTCATATTACATTTTTTTTTTATTTGGGAGATAAAGAGCAGGTAAATAATTAGCCTAAGAGAAAAAAAACTGAAAAAAGATAGTGTTAGAATTTCAATTACAATTTTCTGGTGACAAAAATGATACTCCTTGTCACAATTTAACACTGCCTCTTAGATTGGACAATTTGGATTATAAATACAGCTGTCCAAAATCATTTATATCTAGACACTTTCTAGAGTAAGAGGTTTGCTAGCAATTATGCTGGGACTACAGGCATAAATTGAGACTACTACCCTCAAATAAATTGTCAGTAAAAGAAATACTGCATAATTATGTAAGACTGTAGACATATTTTCCCTCCCTTTTCCTGCTGCTGGTAAAAAGTAAGAATAAAAACTCACATTTACCCCAGCATGCAGAAATGACATGGCTGACTAAAAAAATATGAGCTCAAGACAGACTGATTAGTTACAGAATGAACTGTAGGGCCAAGCAAGCAGATAACAGTCATTCTTGAGGTTAACAAGTAAAGCAGAAAGCTGGCATTTTGTAGAACACATTAGACATAGACTCTGCATTGAATATCAACTGATAAAGATTCAGTTCTTAAGTGGTACTTGCAGCATTGAATATAACAAAGGCTAAGAACTTAATAGTAAGGGCACTGTAACAAATAAGTAGATTCTTATAGTGATGATTAGATTAGATCCACTCAAGAGAATCAGCTAAAATGAACAACATATAAAATGCAAACTATACTAGAAAAGATATCCTTCCTTTGAAAAGGCTAGTAGGTTTATTTTTCCCTTGCTTTGTAGAGAGCATGAGATACTATTATCAGAACTATGGTCTGTATCTCTTACCATTCTGTTTATTCATTTTAGCAGTACTATATTAGTTACATATTGTGCCACAAATTACTCCAAAATTTAGCAGTTTAAAACTGCAAATATCTTATCATTCTTATGGATCACAAAGTCAGGCGCAGCTTAAATGGGTTAATTCTGGCTTAGAACTTCTCATGATTATAGTCAACTCTGAACTGGGCCTGTGATCTCTTGTGAAGGTTTGACTAGAGTAGAATTTGTTTCCAAAGTCACTTGCAAGGTTTTAGGCGTACCTTAGTTCCTTGTGGGCTGTTGGACTGAGGGCATCAATTCATCCCTGGACACTGGCCTCTTTATGTGGACCTTTCTATATCTCACATGGCAGCTGACTTTACCTATAATAAGTGATCTAAGAGGAAGTGAGAATGTATGTCAGATATTTATAACTTAATCTCAGAAGTAAATTATCACTTAACCTATGTATTAGATGTGAAAGTGTTAGTTCCTTAGTCATGTCCGACTCTTTGCGACACCATGGACTGTAGCCTGCCAGGCTCCTCTATCCATGGAATTTTCCAGGCAAGTATATTGGGGTGGGTAGCCATTCCATTCTCCACAGGATCTTCTGGACCCAGAGATTGAACCCAGGTCTCCCACATTGCAGACAGATTCTTTACCTCCTGAGCCACCAGGGAAGTCTCCATTAGATGTGTCACTAAATTCAGTACACACACTAGGGGAAGGGATGATGCAAATTCCAGGAGGTAAAATAATTGAGGCGCCTCTTGGATGCTGTCTTCCATATTCTACCCTCTCCCCGACCAACAGTTCCCGGCCCTCCACATATGAGATACACTCTCTTCCTCTGAAGGCTGCTCATAGTCTCATAGCATCAGCTCAAAATCCATAGTCTAGTCTTTTAAATCAGGTCTGGGCATGGATGAGACTCCTCAAGTTTAGTTTCTTTATAGCTTTTTGAGCACAATTCCTTTTGATCTGTGAAACTAAATAGATGAGCTGTCTGCTACCCATATACCTAACATACAATGATAGGCCAATATAGGATAGCCACTGTAGAAATTTCTGTTCAAAATGTGGGAATGGGAGGCTAAAGTCAATCACTGGCCTATAGAATTTCTGAAGTTCATATAGAATAATGTTGGAAGTTTAAATGATCTTAAGACTTTGGAATAATTCTCCATGACTTTGAGCTCCATCAACTGGGTTCTTTTCATTTTAATTTATTTTTAATTGGAGTATAATTGCTTTACAATGATGTGTTGGTTTCTTGCTATACAATGACATGAATCAGTTATAAGTGTACATATATCCCCTTACTCTTGAGCCTTCCTCCTAACCCAACATCCCACCCCTCTGGGTCATCACAGAGTTGGGCTCCCTGTGTTATACAGCTGTTTCCCATCAGCTATTCATTCCACACATGGTAATGTATAAATGTCAGTGTTAACTCTCCCACGGCCCAGATAATCACGATGGTGTGATCACTCACCTAGAGCCAGACATCCTGGAATGGGAAGTCAAGTGGGCCTTAGAAAGCATCACTACAAACAAAGCTAGTGGAGTTGATGGAATTCCAGTTGAGCTATTTCAAATCCTCAAAAATGATGCTGTGAAAGTGCTGCACTCAATATGCCAGGAAATCTGGAAAACTCAGCAGTGGCCACAGGACTGGAAAAGGTCAGTGTTCATTCCAATCCCAAAGAAAGGCAATGCCAAAGAATGCTCAAACTACCACACAATTGCACTCGTCTCACATGCTAGTAAAGTAATGCTCAAAATTCTCCAAGCCAGGCTTCAGCAATACATGAACCATGAACTTCCAGATGTACAAGCTGGTTTTAGAAAAGGCAGAGGAACCAGACATGATCAAATTGCCAACATATGATGGATCATCGAAAAAGCAAGAGAGTTCCAGAGAAACATCTATTTCTGCTTTATTGACTACGCTAAAGACTTTGACTGTGTGGATCACAATAAACTGTGGAAAATTCTGAAAGAGAGGGGAATATCAGACCATCTGACCTATCTCTTGAGAAACCTGTATGCAGGTCAGGAAGCAACAGTTAGAACTGGACATGGAACAACAGACTGGTTCCAAATAGGAAAAGGAGTACGTCAAGGCTGTATATTGTCACCCTGTTTATTTAACTTATATGCAGAGTACATCATGAGAAACGCTGGGCTGGAAGAAGCACAAGCTGGAATCAAGATTGCTGGGAGAAATATCAATAACCTCAGATATGTAGATGACACCACCCTTATGGCAGAAAGGGAAGAAGAACTATAGAGCCTCTTGATGAAAGTGAAAGAGGAGAGTGAAAAAGTTGGCTTAAAGCTCAACATTCAGAAAACTAAGATCATGGCATCTGGTCCCTTCACTTCATGGGAAATAGATGGGGAAACAGTGGGAACAGTGTCAGACTTTATTTTTGGGGGCTCCAAAATCACTGCTGATGGTGATTGCAACCATGAAATTAAAAGACGCTTACTCCTTGGAAGGAAGGTTATGACCAACCTAGATTGCATATTTAAAAGCACAGACATTGCTTTGCCAACAAAGGTGTGTCTAGTTAAGGCTATGGTTTTTCCAGTAGTCATGTATAGATGTGAGAGTTGGACGGTGAAGAAAGCTGAGTGCCGAAGAATTGATGCTTTCGAACTGTGGTGTTGGAGAAGATTCTTGAGAGTCCCTTGGACTACAAGAAGATCCAACCAGTCCATCCTAAAGGAGATCAGCACTGGGTGTTCATTGGAAGGACTGATGTTGAAGTTGAAACTGCAATACTTTGGCCACCTCATGCGAAGAGTTGACTCATTGGAAAAGATCCTAATGTTGGGAAGGATTGGGGGCAGGAGGAGAAGGGAGCGACAGAGGATGAGATGGTTGGATGGCATCACCGACTCGATGGACATGGGTTTGGGTAAACTCTGGGAGTTGGTGATGGACAGGGAGGCCTGGCGTGCTGCGATTCATGGGGTCACAAAGAGTCGGACACGACTGAGCGACTGAACTGAGTTATATATGTAGGATTTGAAAAATATAGTCTTTTCAGATGTTAAGTATGTATTCAACACACCTCTAGTACTTTTTGCTGCTTTTACCATTTTGCATTCTGAATATTTAAAACCTGATATCAAATTATTACAAACAAAAGGTCATAAAATCAAATTCATTATCTAATATTTTGTGATGTCTGGCTTTCTTTCTGTATTTCCTTTTCTTTCTCTTCTTCCTTTTTGTATTTCTCTTTCTTTTGCTTTACCTTTATGTAATATATTCAATGGTTATTGGTATGAAATATTACACATTTTTCAGTGAAGAAAATGAGTGAACTTGTTACTGAGTGTAAATTCATACTATTTGCAGTACAACAGGCCATTGATGGAGATATGAAGTATTGGGGCAAGGAATAGCAACTATTCAGAAAGCCAGCTGACCAAGAAAATTTTGGTCTAGTGTCCCAAAGAACCATCTTGCTAAGAGTTTGTATGCTAGTTTCTTTTATAGAACAAAGAAGGTGAGGTGAGTAAAAAAGGTTGTAAAAAAAGTTGTAAATGTTTCCTGGTTTCTGTCAGACTCTGAGGGGATGTATTAATTTCTTCTTTCCTGTAGTCATTCACAGGTGGGCCTGTTCAGGATGATTCCCATGAGGTAAACAAGGGTATTTTAAAAATTTATTGTGATTTAGTTGTTTTACAATGCTGTGCATAAGAAAGGGAATCAGCTATTAATATGTGTACACATATATCCCCTCCCTCTTGGATCTCCCGCCCACACCCTTTAACCTCATTGTATGGGAGGCAAGGTTCTCAGAGATGGGCCATTATGCCTACTTTAAGATAAAGGCAACACACTTTTAGTGATTAATTTGTAGCAAAGGAATAGACTATAAAGATTAAAGTAAAAGAAACATATTCAATATGAAGTCAGATTTGCTCTTTCCTATTACAAATATTTTTATTTCAAGAACTGTTATGTATTGATAGTTTTATAAATAAGAATATCACTACTTAAGTATAAAATGCTTTAAAAGTATGAAAAAGGGAAAATCGATTAGTTCTATCATTTATCTCTTAGCAGCAGCCTTGAGAGTCATTATTGACTATTTATAAATTTATCTTTTATTCTATTTTCTTGTCCATAATTTAAATATAAGGATTAAATAATTTTTATAATTAAGTTATATCAGAATATGGAGATAGTAAATCCAGTATACAAAATTTCTCTTCAGGTGTTAAAAGAAAGTAAGTTTCAAGCATCAAATATAATTGTTTTCCCTGTGCTTATGATCTTCTTTCTTTCTGCATCATACCTTATGCCCCAAGTATCTTAAATTCTTAGTCTCTCAAATTACTCTTAGATATTTTAATTTCTGATTTTTGAGCTGGGAACACAGACTGTAAATAAATACAGCATATACTCAGTATAATGATGACAAATATTAAATACTAGCCTCCCCAAAGTACCACTGAAATAGTTTATTAATAAGACAAAGGTGAGTCCATTACGTTCTTTTTTTTTTTTTTAATAAATGTATTTATTTTAGTTGGGGGCTAATTACTTTACAATATTGTAGTGGATTTTGCCACACATTGACATGAAACAGCAATCGGTTTACATGTGTTCCCCATCCTGAACCCCCCTCCCACCTCCCTCCCCATCCCATCCCTCTGGGTCATCCCATTGCCCCAGCCCTGAGCATTTGTCTCATGCATCGAACATGGAATGGTGTTCTGTTTCACATATGATAATATACATGTTTCAATGCTATTCTCTCAGAATGTCCCACCCTCACCTTCTCCCTCAGAGTCCATAAGACTGTTCTATGCATCTGTGTCTCTTATTCTGTCTCGCATATAGGGTTATCGTTACCATCTTTCAAATTCCATATATATGCATTAGTATGCTGTATTGGTGTTTTTCTTTCTGGCTTACTTCACTCTGTATAATGGGCTCCAGTTTCATCCATCTCAATAGAACCGATTCAAATGTATTCTTTATAATGGCTGAGTAATATTCCATTGTGTATATGTACCACAGCTTCCTTATCCATTCATCTGCTGATGGCCATCTAGGTTGCTTCCATGTCCTGGCTATTGTAAACAGTGCTGCGATGAACATTGGGGTACACGCATCTCTTTCAATTCTGGTTTCCTCGGTGTGTATGCCCAGCAGTGGGATTGCTGGGTCATATGGCAGTTCTATTCCCAGTTTTTTAAGGAATCTCCACACTGTTCTCCATAGTGGCTGTACTAGTTTACATTCCCATCAACAGTGTAAGAGGGTTCCCTTTTCTCCACACCCTCTCCAGCATTTATTGCTTGTAGACTTTGGATAGCAGCCATTCTGACTGGTGTGAAATGGTACCTCATTGTGGTTTTGATTTGCATTTCTCTAATAATGAGTGATGTTGAGCATCTTTTCATGTGTTTGTTAGCCATCTGTGTGTCTTCTTTGGAGAAATGTGTTTAGTTCTTTGGCCCATTTTTTGATTGGGTCGTTTATTTTTCTGGAATTCAGCTGCAGAAGTTGCTTGTATATTTTTGAGATTAATTGTTTGCCTGTTGCTTCGTTTGCTATTATTTTCTCCCATTCTGAAGGCTGTCTTTTCACCTTGCTTATAGTTTCCTTTGTTGTGCAAAAGCTTTTAAGTTTAATTAGGTCCCATTTGTTTATTTTTGCTTTTATTTCCAATATTCTGGGAGGTGGGTCATGGAGGAGCCTGCTATGATTTATGTCGGAGAGTGTTTTGCCTATGTTTTCTTCTAGGAGTTTTATAGTTTCTGGTCTTACGTTTAGATCTTTAATCCATTTTGAGTTTATTTTTGTGTATGGTGTTAGACAGTGTTCTAGTTTCATTCTTTTACAAGTGGTTGACCAGTTTTCCCAGCACCACTTGTTAAAGAGATTGTCTTTTCTCCATTGTATATTCTTGCCTTCTTTGTCAAAGATAAGATGTCCATAGGTGCGTGGATTTATCTCTGAGCTTTCCATTTTGTTCCATTGATCTATATTTTTATCTTTGTGCCAGTACCATACTGTCTTGATGACTGTGGCTTTGTAGTAGAGCCTGAAGTCAGGCAGGTTGATTCCTCCAGTTCCATTCTTCTTCCTCAAGATTGCTTTGGCTATTCGAGGTTTCTTATATTTCCATACAAATTGTGAGATGATTTGTTCTAGTTCTGTGAAAAATACCATTGGTAGCTTGATAGGGATTGCATTGAATCTATAGATTGCTTTGGGTAGTATACTCATTTTCACTATATTAATTCTTCCAATCCATGAACATGGTATATTTCCCCATCTGTTTGTGTCCTCTCTGATTTCTTTCATCAGTGTTTTATAGTTTTCTATATATAAGTCTTTTGTTTCTTTAGGTAGATATATTCCTAAGTATTTTATTCTTTTTGTTGCAATGGTGAATGGTATTGTTTCCTTAATTTCTCTTTCTGTTTTCTCATTATTGGTGTATAGGAATGCAAGGGATTTCTGAGTGTTAATTTTATATCCTGCAACTTTACTATATTCATTGATTAGCTCTAGTAATTTTCTGGTAGAATCTTTAGGGTTTTCCATGTAGAGGATCATGTCATCTGCAAACAGTGAGAGTTTTACTTCTTCTTTTCCTATCTGTATTCCTTTTATTTCTTTTATGGCTCTGATTGCTGTGGCCAAAATTTCCAAACCTATGTTGAATAGTAGCGTGAAAGTGGGCACCCTTGCCTTGTTCCTGACTTTAGGGGAAATGCTTTCAATTTTTCACCATTGAGGATAATGTTTGCTGTGGGTTTGTCATATATAGCTTTTATTATGTTGAGGTATGTTCCTTCTATTCCTGCTTTCTGAAGAATTTTTATCATAAATGGATGTTGAATTTTGTCAAAGTCCTTTTCTGCATCTATTGAGATAATCATTACGTTCTTTTTTAAGAGTAAGCACTACCTAGATAGAGTCTCAGCATCACAGAGGGAGACCCAGAGTTGTGAAATTTATGCACTTTTTGATATCATAGTCTGATTAGGATTAGTCTGATTAGGATATGATTAGGATTGGGTAAAGATTGATAAGATAGTTCAGGCCTTGTAGATACAGCAAAGTGAGGATTTTGAAGAAAAGATTTAGAAGAGTCTAGGCCTGGAAAATTCCATGGACAGAGGAACCTGGTGGGCTACAGTCCATGGGGCTGCAAAAAGTTGGACATGACTGAGCAGCTGAGCACCAGGAGATCTTATGGTAGTTCTAATTATTCCACTTCTGAGTATTTATTCAAAGAAAGGAAAAACACTAATTTGAAAAGATATATGCATCCCTATGTCAATTACAGTGTTGTTTATAATAACCAAGATATGTAGGCAACCTAAGGTCCACTGATAGGTGAATGGATAAAGAAAATGTGGCATACACACACATATACACACACACACGTGTATATATATATATATATATATATATATATATATATATATATCACTTTTATCGTGACAGATGGCAATTGTCAAGATAGACTTATTATGTTGACTATTTTTTAATGTATATAAATGTTGAATCACTCTTTTGTACACTAATATAATACTGTATGTCAAGTATACTTCAATAAAAACAAAACAAGAGTTTGGGGAAAGAAAACAATCATTTGAGATTACTGATTAAATTACTCAATAATCTGATGTTCAATGAATAGATCTTTCAGGAAGTCCCTGAAATGAGTAGTAAAATTATTTGTGGCTTTTTTCTTCCTTGGCAAGAATTTCCTGGAAAACACAGCAGAAACCTTGAAAGCCATAACTACTTTATGTCCACTTGGTCACACTGATGAAGTAACTAAGTCACATAAATATAGACAGTAAACTGTGTGGATATACCCTAAATGGTTTCAATTCTCACACATCTTAAAAATGGAAATTTAAAATGTAAACAAATTATGGAAAACTATTTTCTCCAACTTAGTGTGACTGCTCAGTGTGTGTGTGTGTGTGTGTGTGTGTGTGTGTGTGTGTGTGTCTGCATATTGGTATACTGGATGCCTATTAAGGTTTATAGGAGAGGAAAATATTTGAGAGGTCATCTGCTGTCTATTTAGGACTGATAATCCACTTGAGCTTCCCTGGTGGCTCAGTGGTAAAGAATCTGCCTGCCAGTGCAGGAGTCACAGGTTTGGCCTTGGGTTAGAAAGATCCCCTGGAGAAGGAAATAGTAACCCACTCCAGTATTCCTGCCTGGGAAATTCCATGGCCAGATGAGCCTTGTCAGTTACAGTCCATGGGATCTCAAAGAGTCAGACATGACTTAGCGACTCAACAACAACAAGAAAAAGTACTTGAAAGCAAGAACAGTATTCATATGCCATATTTTGTCTTTGGGTTAGAGGGACCAATTATCTTTTTCTGCAGTATATATGCATGTAAATTTTAGTAAATCAAACCAATAAATATCAAAATATAAAATAATAATATGAGAAAGTGTGTAACACTACACAAAGATATACACCTTGTTAGTATTTCCAACTGTATAGAATATGGGTTCTTGGCTCAAGTAGAGATAACTGAGTTTAGGCAGTTTGGATAGGTATCATGGTATGGATGATGTCTGTTCTGGGACATGAAAGACATACAGACTTTCAGTAATGAAAATTATCAAAGGCTGTCATATATACATAGATGAACAAGATTGCTAAGGTGGTACCTGACACATAGTAGGTACTCAATGATTTGTGTAAAATTACAAGTGAGTTATGTGTTGGTAAACATTCCTGGTGGCTCAGATGGTAAAGTGTCTGCCTACAATGCGGGAGACCCGTGTTTGATCCCTGGGTTGGGAAGATCCCCTGGTGAATGGAATGGCAACCCACTCCACTATTCTTGCCCGGAAAATCCCATGGATGGGGGACCCTGGTAGGCTACAGTCCACAGGGTCACAAAGAGTTGGACACAACTGAGTAACTTCACTTTTATGTGTTGGTAAGTAGACTCGTGATCTTTAAACACAAATTTTCTGTAGGATATTAATGGGAAATTCGATTAAAAAACTATTTGGGCAAGGTTACAGAAGACATTAGGTAAGATAATGAATGCAGACATTTTTCTTACAGGCAGTAGAAAATTGATGACTCTTGAACAGAGAAATCATTTGAGGGTGTTTTTTGAAAGAATAAGAAAGTAGCACTATGCTGGGACAATTCAAAGAAGAGAAGCTGGTAGTGGTGCAAATAGTTGGAAAGAATGTCAATCTAAAATGGAACCAGAGATATAAAATGGAAAATCTCAGCATGTGCCCTCAGGTAAATAAAACTTAAAGACTGAGAGACTGATTCCCTGTAAATGCTTGATTTAAAGATGACTGATAATGGACATTTCTTAAATAATAGGGAGTGGTTAAGGTTGCCTCATATACAGCGACTTCACTTTCGCTTTTCCCTTTCATGAACTGGAGAAGGAAATGACAACCCACTCCAGTATTCTTGCCTGGAGAATCCCCGGGACGGCGGACCCTGATGGGCTGCCATCTATAGGGTCGCACAGAGTCGGACACGACTGAAGCGACTTAGCAGCAGCAGCAGCAGCAGCAGCACATATGATTGGACTGGACTTGTCTGCTCAGGGAACTTTCAAAGCTGGTCCCATTTGTTTTTTATTATAACAGACTCCAAATGCACTTTCTCTTTATGTTCCCTGCCCATATATACAGCCTACCCCAAACCCTCAGTGGGCTTGTCAGTTTGCCTGTCTGGAATTGTAGTTCCTCTGTTATTCCAGAATAAACTTTTCCTTTTGACAATTTTCAGCTTCCTCTGTTTTACCTTAAAAGTTTAGGTTGACGGAAGTTTAATACAATATCCCGTCAAGAGCTATATGTTACCTTTGTCTTTAGAGGAAGGACAATAAATGGTTGTTTATTGACCATTTAAAATATGTGATTCATTATGTAGCATTTTGGAAAAATGTAGTCATTTAATGCACAGCACTCACCCCCTTATACTTGACTATGACAGAAAGGATGTTACCTGGTTAGATCTTGAAATCACTTTTAAGTTATTTACAAATAAGCTGAAATGCATGTTAAAAATGCATAATTTTTCTGGATATAAAATTATAAACCTAATTCTAATATATTAGCTATTTACCATTCTGTACTTATAACTGGACATGTGAAAAGGGTTAACATCTTTGACAGGATAAAAAGGGTTATAAAATGTTTAATTAAATCCAAGTATTGCTGTTGATAATTTTGTGACTAACTTGAGATGCAGTGGTTAATGTGATTTAATTTGTTGGCATTAAAGTCCTAATTAAAAAGAGGAGTACAGCCTTTTATCACACATTAAATGAATTTTCTCTGGTGTGGTCCATATGGTATATGACTTAGGCAGATATTTTCATAAGAAAATCATGGGGGAGAAAAAGCCTTTACATTTTTAACAACAGTAATTAAAGCATAAAGGTTTGTTGGCCAAAAAGCCATTGTAAACATTTATATATTTTCCTTTTTAGGTTATTTTAAAGTTAAGTGGAAATGAATAGATATGTTGAAGCAGGTTTGCAAACATATTAGTAAGTTTGACTGGTAGCATCATAAATGAAAACATAAAAATTATTGAATGTATCATTTATGCAGAATTCTTTAAATAGGAAGAAGATAACACATAAATTATGCCCTAAAATATTCAAGGTGGAAAAATGACTAGTAATTTGTGTTATCTTTAAAAAAAGCGATCAAATTCTCCTTGAAATTTTGTTATTCATGCACATGTCAACTACTTGAAAAGAGATTTTGTCTTAATTACTTTCTGTATTCCCAATAGCACTTTTTATATTTTAGCTTATTAATTACTTAACTATTATTGATAAATTTATAGTGGATATGGAGATTGTTTAGATCAAAGTTATAGCAGCTAAGTTAACAAGCATGTATCATTATATTTTATAGTAAAATTTATTAAATCTTAACTTCTAGTATGCCTTTTAGGCCCTGTATGAAAAATCCTTCTTTCTCCAGAAATCATATTAATTTTATCTTCCTGGGTTTTATAATTTTCTTTGTCATATCTGGGTATTTAATCCACCTGGGGCTCATTTTCATATATGATGCAAGTTAGTGATAACACCATCCTATATTTTTCATGAAGTGAGTAAAATTTCCACCCAAAATTTATGGAACATTGTATTATTTTCACATTTATTTCTAATGATACATCTACACAAATCATACTGATTCCTGGATTCTATTTGTTCTGTTTACCTATATCAGTTCATTACTGTCATAACTGCAATGGCTTCAGCTAACTTAATAGCATTTAGGGTGCATTTTCCTTGGCTTCTCTTATGTGTGTTCCTTTTAATTGATTTTGCTCACTGTGGGCATTTGTTTTCCCATGTAAAGCTTAAGACCCCTTTATATAATTGCATTTTTTTTTATATTTCTTTACATTTATAAATTAAATTTATTATTTAAATGTATACTTAAATTAATTTGGAGAGATTGGCATCTTTTCAGTATTAATATTTTTCATCACTGAATGAGAATGATATATGTCTACATCTATATATGTATTCATTTCTATTCTTTAATTGGATTTTTAAAATATGCATAAAGGTATCATATATTTTTGTTAGGTGAATGTATTTATGGATTGTATTATAATTGATTACTTTTATATTGAAATTCATAAACTCATCTTGGATCCAACAACCTTTCCTCTTTCTGTTTGTAGTCATTTGTTTCCGTTTGTATCACAGAATTTAAATTTTTTGAGACTTTATCCATTTATGGCTTTAAATCATATCATATTTTCATAAATATCACAGTAGTCCTTGTATTCTCATTTACATGGGCCTCAGAATTCTCATTCTGTGTAACTTACTTACACAGAAAGTTTCTTGAGAGCAAAATTTCAGTACTGAGTCTGTTGTTATTTTTTTGTATGAAAACCTTACACTTTTTTTCTGTTTTGTTATATACATTGGTTTATTTTATAGATTCTACATAAAAGTGGTAAAATACAGTATTTGTCTCTGTCTGACTCATTTCACTAAGCGTAATAGCCTCTAAGTCCATCCTTATTGCTGAAAATGGCTATATTTCATTCTTTTTTATGGTCAAATAATATTCCATTACATATATATACCACATCTTCTTTATCCATTCTTTTGTTAATAGGTTCTTTATGCTTCCTGTACCTGGATATTTGTTTCCTTCTTCTGGCTTGGGACAGAAACATTGAATTTTTGTTCAGAGTAGTAATTATTGTTATAGTGAACAATGCAGAATTTGGCAAATGTTGCTAGCTTCCATATCTTAACATTGAAGTGCAAATATACAATATAATAGCAAGATATCAGATAATTTTCCTCTTCCTAGTGTGTAGCATCTTTCCTTTTGGGGAATTACTCTCTTGCCTGTTATTTCATCCTGGTAAGGCATTTCCAAGTTTTAGAGGGAATGATAACCAAGATTAGATCAATTATAATTTCTCTTTCTCAGCAGTGTTTGTCAAAGAATTATGCATGTAATGTAAACAGTGCCATTGAGATATACTCTCAAAGATTAATTTTAAGAAACAAAGAAAGAGGATGGAAAAAAACCTCTAAGCCTGCAAAACTATGAGATGTAGTGTTGAGGCCTGTGGTGGCCCTCTCACCTATTTTAATGGTGGGAGCCCATCTGTGGAACTCACAAAAGGAGCCCTACACAGTAGGAAGCAAAGCTAAGCAAGTAGGAGAAGAGAGGCCTGAATTCATTTTCCCTCTTCAAATTCTCAAATTAGGTGCTATATTTTCTTTTCTTAGAACTTGTCTGAGAGGTATTGGTGTCATTTGCCATCAAATGTTTCCTAATACTTGATCTGATACTTGAAGTAGATTGTTATATCTGACCGAGTCTAAAGTATGAAATTTTTGGTGGTGTCAGAAGGATGAGAATATATTAATACCTTCACTAATAAGTGGGAATTTGGCAATCCTTATTTGATAATAAATTCTCTGGTTAAATTATCTGTGTGTGTGTGTGTGTGTGTGTGTGTGTGTGTGTGTTGGGGGAAGACATATTGTATGACTACAGAGATTGGAATTTTAAAGATCTAAATAGAAAAATGTCAGACTGTAGAATTATGTTCACTCATCCTTGTGACCTTTAATACTGTCTTGAGAGAATTAGGGACAAAACTTTACTGAGAAGCACAGACCTTGGAGGATCATTCAGACCATTGTGAAAACTTTGGCTTTTGCTTTGAGTAAAATGGGGAGCCACTGAATGGCTCTGAAAAATAGAATAAGATGATCTGAATAATGATTCTAAAGGTTCACTCTGGCTTTTGAGTAGACAATAGACTTAGAAATAAGAGGAAAGATCAATGAAAAATCTATAATAATTACCCAGCTGAGGAATGGTGGTATGTTCAGAGTTTTGGATAATATGTGTCTGTCAAGATATGCTAACTATGAACGATGACTAGCCAATGGGAAATTACATACTGATCATCTAGAGAGACTACTGTTGCTGCTGCTGCTGCTGCTAAGTCACTTCAGTCGTGTCTGACTCTTCATGACCCCATGGACTGCAACCCACCAGGCTCCTCTCTCCATGGGATTTTCCAGGCAAAAGTACTGGAGTGGGTTGCCATTGCCTTCTCCAAAGACACTGAATGACAGATTACCTAACATACCTATGAATACTGATCCCTTCCAACACCGTGAAGATGCCTGCATGCCCTTCTCAACTCACTCAGTGAGTACAGTACTAGGTTGAGATATATGAGAGCCTTTGCTCCCTAGAGGACAGAATACTTAGGTAAATTTCTCCAGGTTCCACTCAACATGATTTCCTATTGTCATTCCAGCCAATAAATGCACAAGTGTTCAGTGATGCTGCTCTGTTAAAGCTATATATTATAAATATAGACCAAAAGAGCTGACAGATATGTTGTGACTGTTTATTAATGTATCCACGTAAACCTAAACATTTTTAATGTGTATTGTAAAACTGGTATTCTGTTGTTTAAACAGAATTTAAATGTTTATATGTATGCACTTTTCAGTCTATTACAGAGATAATCTATTAAAAGAAAATCTGTTTTTAGCCATACAGGATTGTATATTTCCCTCTTGAGAATTGTATTATCATACTCATTAAGTGGTACATCCGAGAAGAATAAGAGTGCTAATTATGTTTATAATGAATAATAATAATATATAAATAAAATGGGTTGATGTCACATTAATGAATAACAAGAACATCAAAAAAGGTTTACACTATGATTATTATAACAAGTATTGTTAATTTGCACCAACATTTTAATTTTCACCTCTAGTCTAGTGAGAAAGATATCTCAGTGATGTGAAGCTAGATACAGAGAGGGAGTCAGACAATATTATATTTCTTTTATTTAAGAATTATTCTGGATTTATGTATTTAATGAAGACAATTATTGATTAAAAACCTGTTGGCCAAGATGTTGTTCCATATTACAATCAAACTTATAATTTGCATTTTCCTAGAGTAAGCAGTTTTGAAAGCTAAGCTATTTTCTTCTGTATACTACTAATTTTTAGCAAGCAACTTATATAAAAGATGGAAAATATTAGATTCCATCACAATTTCACTGGGAGTTCTCAGAAACTGATAAACTGATCTTCAAATTGATAAGAAAGTATGAAGAACCGAGAAAACCCAAAACATTTTAGAAAAAGAAGATCAAATTTGAAGGATGTAAGCTGCGTGATTTCAAGGTTTACTATAAAACTACAGCAATTAAGATAGTGCACTATTACTTAAGTATTCAGTTCAGTTAAGTTCAGTTCAGTTGCCCAGTTGTATCCGACTCTTTGTGACCCCATGAATCACAGCACGCCAGGCCTCCCTATACATCACCAACTCTCGGAATTTACCCAAATCCATCGAGTTAGTGATGCCATCCAGCCACCTCATCCTCTGTCGTCCCCTTCTCCTCCTGCCCCCAATCCTTCCCAGCATTAGGGTCTTTTCCAATGAGTCAACTCTTCGCATGAGGTGGCCAAAGTATTGAAGTTTCAGCTTCAACATCAGCCCTTCCAATGAACACTTAAGACTAATCTCCTTTAGGATGGACTGGTTGGATCTCCTTGCAGTCCAAGGGACTCTCAAGAGTCTTCTCCAACACCACAGTTCAAAACCATCAATTCTTTGGCGCTCAGCTTTCCTTATCGTCCAACTCTCACATCCATACATGACTACTGGAGAAACCATAGCCTTGACTAGACGGACCTTTGTTGGCAAAGTAATGTCTCTGCTTTTCAATATGCTATCTAGGTTGGTCATAACCTTCCTTCCAAGGAGTAAGCGTCTTTTAATTTCATGGCTGCAATCACCATCAGCAGTGATTTTGAAGCCAAAAAACAAAGTCTGACACCGTTTCCACTGTTTCCCCATCTATTTCCCACGAAGTGATGGGACCAGATGCCATGATCTTAGCTTTGTGAACATTGAGCTTTAAGCCAACTTTTTCACTCTCCTCTTTCACTTTCATCAAGAGGCTCTTTAGCTCTTCTTCCCTTTCTGTCATAAGGGTGGTGTCATCTGCATATCTGA
The DNA here is from genome assembly GCF_054371585.1 of Giraffa tippelskirchi. Taxonomy (NCBI): domain Eukaryota; kingdom Metazoa; phylum Chordata; class Mammalia; order Artiodactyla; family Giraffidae; genus Giraffa; species Giraffa tippelskirchi. The sequence continues at coordinate 73,277,658 of NC_137277.1, forward strand.
GTTTATGGATATTTCTTCCAGCAATCTTGCTTCCAGCTTGTGCTTCTTCCAGCCCAGCCTTTCTCATGATGTACTCTGCATATAAGTTAAATAAGCAGGGTGACAATATACAGCCTTGACGTACTCCTTTTCCTATTTGGAACCAGTCTGTTGTTCCATGTCCAGTTCTAACTGTTGATTCCTGACCTGCATACAGGTTTCTCAAGAGACAGATCAGATGGTCTGGTATTTCCATCTCTTTCAGAATTTTCCACAGTTTATTGTGATCCACACAGTCAAAGGCTTTGGCATAGTCAATAAAGCAGAAATAGATGTTTCTCTGGAACTCTCTTGCTTTTTCGATGATCCAGCGGATGTTGGCAATTTGATCTCTGGTTCTTCTGCCTTTTCTAAAACCAGCTTGTACATCTGGAAGTTCACGGTTCACTTATTGCTGAAGCCTGGCTTGGAGAATTTTGAGCATTACTTTAGTAGCATGTGAGATGAGTGCAATTATGCGGTAGTTTGAGCATTCTTTGGCATTGCCTTTCTTTGGGACTGGAATGAAAACTGCACTTTTCCAGTCCTATGGCCACTGCTGAGTTTTCCAAATTTGCTGGCATATCGAGTGCATCACTTTCACAGCATCATCATTGAAGATTTGAAATAGCTCAACTGGAATTCCATCACCTCCACTAGCTTTGTTTGTAGTGATGCTTTCTAAGGCCCACTTGACTTCACATTCCAGGATGTCTGGCTCTAGGTGAGTCATCACACCATCGTGATTATCTGGGTCATGAAGATCTTTTTTGTACAGTTCTTCTGTGTATTCTTGCCACCTCTTCTTAATATCTTCTGCTTCTCTTGGGTCCATACCATTTCTGTCCTTTATCAAGCCCATCTTTGCATGAAATGTTCCTTTGGTATCTCTAATTTTCTTGAAGAGATCCCTAGTCTTTCCCTATCTGTTGTTTTCCTCTATTTCTTTGCACTGATCGCTGAGGAAGGCTTTCTTATCTCTCTTTGCTATTCTTTGGAACTCTGCATTCAGATGGGAATATCTTTCTTTTTCTCCTTTGTTTTTCGCTTCTCTTCATTTCCCAGCTATTTGCAAGGCCTCCTCGGACAGCCATTTTGCTTTTTTGCATTTGTTTTCCATGGGGATGGTCTTGACCCCTGTCTCCTGTACAATGTCACAAACCTCTGTCCATAGTTCCTCAGGCACTCTTGTCTGTCAGATCTAGTCCCACTTCCACTGTATAATCATAAGGGATTTGATTTAGGTCATACCTGAATGGTCTAGTGGTTTTCCTTACTTTCTTCAATTTAAGTCTGAATTTGGCAATGAGGAGTTAATGATCTGAGCCACAGTCTGCTCCTGGTCTTGTTTTTGCTGACTGTATAGAGCTTCTCCTTCTCTGGCTTCAAAGAATATAATCAATCTGATTTCGGTGTTGACCATCTGGTGATGTCCATGTATAGAGTCTTCTCTTGTGTTGTTGGAAGAGGGTGTTTGCTATGACTTAAGTATTAGATGTTTATATTGGTGGCATGAAATAGAGAGTTCAGAAATATTCTTGCACATATATGATCAAATCAGTTTTGACAAAGGTGCCAGAGAAATTCAGTGGGAGAAGTGATAGTCCTAAAAAAAGGAATGACAGGAAAGTTGAATATTCACATGGGGAAAAAAATTGAACCTAAAAGCTCAATTTACACATTTATAACACTTAATTCAGGGCTTTCCAGGTGGTGCAGTGGTAAACAATTTGGCTGCCAATATGGGAGATGCAGCAGATATGGTTTTGATCCCTTGGTCAGGAAGATCTCCTGGAGTAGTAAATGATAACCCGCTCCACTATTCTTGCCTGGAAAACTCATGAACAGAAGTACCTGGTGGGCTACAAGTTCGAGGGTTGCAAAGAGTCAGACATGACTGAACACACACAGCAATGATACCAAAATGAGAGGTGATCAGTGACCTAAATGTAAAAAATAAAACTGTAAAGCTTCTAGTAGAGAACAAAGAAAGAAATCTTGTGACCATGGGTTAGGCAAATACTTCTTAGACTGGACAAAAAAAAAAAAAAAATCATGAAGTATAAAGTTAAAAAAGAAAGGGATTTCATCAAAGTCAAAATTATGATGCTTTTCAATTGTCATTGTAAGAAAATAAAAAGGCAAGTCACAAAATGGAAGGAAATATTTTCAGAACATTTCTGATAAAGGTCTTGTGTGCAGATATATAATGAACACTTATAATTCAATAATAACATAATCTAATAGTTAATGATGAAAAGATGATGTTGTTGTTATTATTGTTTTGAAAGTATTTTCTTCCATTCTATGGCTTGCCTTGTGACTTATTTACTGCTGTGCACCGAATTACCCAAAACTTAGCAACCAAAACCAAAAAACATCTGTAAGCCTAGAATCTGGAGTTAGCTAGATTTTCCTACCTCAGAGTTTCTCATAAGATTGCAGTCAAAGTGTAGATGAAGGCTTCAGTCATTTTCAGACTCAACTGGGAGTGAATTAGCTTGCAAATTCATTCTCACAGAGGCTGAAAAACCTCAGATCTACTTGCAGCCTCAGTACATGGACTCTCTCCACAGAGCTGCCTCAAGAGAGGGCAGGTGAGTACCCCAGACAGAAACCTTTAATAACGAAATCTCAGAGTGACATTCCATCACTTCTGTCTTATTCTATTCATTAGAAGTGAATCAGCAAATTTAGGGCATATGCAAAGTGATGATGTTACATAAGGGTGTGACTAATAGGAGACAAAGAATCTTTGGGGCCATCATAGAGAAACCAACTGCAGTATATTCCTTGGACCTCTTCCTGCATACAAAATACACATATTTGGGTTTTGTTTACTTGTTTTTTTCATAGACAGTTTTTTTTAATTGAGGTATAATTGACATATGACATTATATTTGTTTTAGGTATACAACATGATTCAGTATTTGTCTATATTGTAAAATGACCACAAGTTTATTTACCATCCATCGCATGTATAGTTAGAAAGATCATTTTTTTGTTGTTGCTGACAACTTTTAAGATACATTCTCTTAGCAACTTTAAAATATGAAATACAGTATTATTAACATCCCCATGACTTATTCATTTTATAACTGAAAGTTTGTACCTTTTGACCTCCTTCACCTATTTCACCCAGCCCCTACCCCTGCTAACTCTGGAAACCACCAGTTTCTTCCCTGTATCTATTGGCTTGGCCTTCATTTGTTTACTTCTTTATTTATTTTTCTGATTGTGTCTGACTCTTTGCGACCCCATGAGCTGTATCCCACCAGGCTTCTTGGTCAGATTTACCAGGCAAGAACACGGGAGTGGGTAGCCATTCCCTTCTCCAGGGGATCTTTCTGACCCAGGGATCAAACTCAGGTCTCCCGCATAGAAGGCAAATTCTTTATGATTAGAGCCACTCAGTTCAGTCGCTCAGTCGTGACTAACTCTTTGCGACCCCATGAAGTGCAACACGCCAGGCCTCTCTGTCCATCACCAACTCCCGGAATCTACCTAAACCCATGTCCATCGAGTCGGTGATGCCATCCAACCATCTCATCCTCTGTCGTCCCCTTCTCCTCCTGCCCCTAATCCTACCTAGCATTAGGGTCTTTTCCAATGAGTCAACTCTTCGCATGAGGCGGCCAAAGTACTGGAGTTTCAGCTTCAACATCAGTCCTTCCAATGAACACCCAGGATTGATCTCCTTTAGGATGGATTGATTGGACCTCCTTGCAGTCCAAGGGACTCTCAAAAGTCTTCTCCAACACCACAGTTCAAAAGCATCAATTCTGCGGCACTCAGATTTCTTCAATGTCCAATTCTCACATCCATACATGACCACTGGAAAAACCATAGCCTTGATTAGACGGACCTTTGTTGGCAAAGTAATATCTCTGCTTTTAAATATGCTATCTAGGTTGGCCATAACCTTCCTTCCAAGGAGTAAGCGTCTTTTAATTTCATGGCTGCAATCACCGTCTGCAGTGATCTTGGAGCCCAAAAAAATAAAGTCTGACACTGTTTCCACTCTTTCCCCATCTATTTCCCATGAAGTGATGGGACCAGATGCCATGATCTTAGTTTTCTGAATGTTGAGCTTTAAGCCAACTTTTTCACTCTCCTCTTTTACTTTCATCAAGAGGCTCTTTAGTTCTTCTTCACTTTCTGCCATAAGGGTGGTGTCATCCGCATATCTGAGGTTATGGATATTTCTCCCAGCAATCTTGATTCCAGCTTGTGTTTCTTCCAGCCGAGCATTTCTCATGATGTGCTCTGCATATAAGTTAAATAAGCTGCTGCTGCTGCTGCTGCTAAGTCGCTTCAGTCATGTCTGACTCTGTGAGACCCCATAGACTGCAGCCCACCAGGCTCCGCCATCCCTGGGATTCTCCAGGCAAGAATACTGGAGTGGGTTGCCATTTCCTTCTCCAGTGCATGAAAGGGAAAAGTGAAAGTGAAGTCGCTCAGTCGTATCCGACTCTTAGCGACCCCATGGACTGTAGCCTACCAGGCTCCTCCATCCATGAGATTTTCCAGGCATTAGTACTGGAGTGGGGTGCCATTGCCTTCTCCTGTTAAATAAGCAGGGTGACAATATACAGCCTTGACGTACTCCTTTTCCTATTTGGAACCAGTCTGTTGTTCCATGTCCAGTTCTAACTGTTGCTTCCTGACCTGCCTACAGGTTTCTCAAGAGACAGGTCAGATGGTCTGGTATTCCCATCTCTTTCAGAATTTTCCACAGTTTATTGTGATCCACACAGTCAAAGGCTTTGGCATAGTCAATAAAGCAGAAATAGATGTTTTTCTGGAACTCTCTTGCTTTTTCGATGATCCAGCGGATATTGGCAATTTGATCTCTGGTTCCTCTGCCTGTTCTAAAACCAGCTTGAACATCTGGAAGTTCACGGTTCACGTATTGCTGAAGCCTGGCTTGGAGAATTTTGAGCATTATATAAGAAATATCAAATGGTTTTTTTCTTTCTCTGTTAGACATTTCACTGAGGATTGTGCCTTCAAAAAGGCAAAATTTCATTCTTTTATGATTAAATAATATTCCATTATATATAAACTTGCCACAGCTTCTTTATCCATTATTCTACAGATGTACACTGAGGTTGTTTCCATATCTTGGTTATTGTAAATATTACTGCAGTGACCAGGTGGATGCATATACCTTTTTGAGTCAGTGTTTTTCTTTTATTTCAGATAAATATTCAGAAGTAGAATTGCTGGTAAATATGGTAATTCTAGTTTTAATTCTTGTGGAATCTCCATATCATTTTCCATAGTGACTGTACCCATTTGTATTTCTACCAACAGTACACAGGGTATTTTCTCCACACCCTTACCTACATTTGTTATTTCTTAACTTTCTGATTACAGCTACTCTAAGAGGTATGAGTCTGAGAGTGGTAGCTCAGAGGGTAAAGCACCTGCCTGCAATGCAGACCTGGGTTTGATCCATGGGTCGGGAAGATCCCCTGGAGAAGGGAATGGCAACCCACTCCAGTATTCTTGACTAGAGAATCCCATGGTTGGTGGAGCCTGGTAGGCTACAGTCCACGGTGTTGCAAAGAGTCGGACACGACTGAGCGACTTCGCTTTCTTTCTTTCTTTCTAAGAGTTATGAGTTTATAACTCATTGTATTGATCTACATTAGTTGAACATCTTTTCCTGTACCTGTTGGTCATCTGCATGTGTTCTTTAGGTCATCTGTATGTTAGGCCCATGAATCAAGGCAAACTGGAAGTGGTCAAACAGGAGATCGCAAGAGTGAACATCGATATTTTAGGAATCAGTGAACTAAAATGGACTGGAATAGGTGAATTTAACTCAGATGACAACTGTATCTACTACAGAGGGCAAGATCCCTTAAAAGTGATGGAGTAGCCATCACAGTCAATGAGAGTCCAAAATGCAGTTTTGGATGCAACCTCAAAAATGCCAGAATGATCTCAGTTTGTTTCCAAGGCAAACCATTCAAGATCATTGCTATCCAAGTCTATGCCCCAACCAGTAATGCTGAAGAAGCTGAAGTTGAACAGTTCTATGAAGACCTATAAGAACTTCTAGAATTAACACCCAAAAAAGATGTCCTTTTCATTATAGGGGACTGGAATGCAAAAATAGGATGTAAAGAAATACCTGAAGTAACAGGAAAATTTGGCCTTGGAGTACAGAATGAAGCAGGGCAAAGGCTAATCGAGTTTTGCCAAGAGAATGCACTGGTCCTAGCGAACTCCCTCTTCCAACAACAGAAGAGAAGACTCTACACAGAGACATCACCAGATGGTCAATAACAAAATCAGATTGATTATATTCTTTGCAGCCAAAGATGGAGAAGCTTATACAGTCAGCAAAAACAAGAATGGGTGCTGACTGTGGCTCAGATCATGAACTCCTTATTGCAAAATTCAGACTTCAGTTGAAGAAAGTAGGGAAAACACTAGATCATTCAGGTATGACCTAAATCAAATCGCTAATGATTATACAGTGGAAGTGAGAAATAGATTCAAGAGATTAGATCTGATAGAGTGCCTGAAGGACTATGGATGGAGGTTCGGGACATTGTACAGGAGACAAGGATCAAGACCATTCCAAAGAAAAAGAATTGCGAAAAGGCAAAATGGTTGTCTGAGGAGGTGATACAAATAGCTGTGAAAAGAAGAGAAGTGAAAGACAAAGGAGAAAAGGAAAGGTATACACATTAGAATGCAGAGTTCCAAAGAATAGCAAGTAGAGATAAGAAAGCCTTTCTCAGTGATCAATGCAAAGAAATAGAGGACAATAATAGCACGGGACAGACTAGAGACCTCTTCAGGAAAATTAGAGATACCAAGGAAATATGTCATGCAAAGATGGCACGATAAAAGACAGAAATGGTATGGACCTAACAGAAGCAGAAGATAGTAAGAAGAGGTGGCAAGAATACACAGAAGAACTGTATAAAAAAGATCTTCACAACCCAGATAATCAAGATGGTGTGATCACTCACCTAGAGCCAGACATCCTGAAACGCAAAGTCAAGTGGGCCTTAGGAAGCATCACTACAAACAAAGCTAGTGGAGGTGATGGGATTCCAGTTGAGCTATTTCAGATCCTAAAAGATGATGCTGTGAAAGTGATGCACTCAATATGCCAGCAAATTTGGAAAACTCAGCAGTGGCCACAGGACTGGAAAAGTTCAGTTTTCATTCCAATCCCAAAGAAAGGCAATGCCAAAGAATGCTCACCTACCGCAAAATTGGACTCATCTCACAGGCTAGTACAGTAACGCTCAAAATTCTTCAACTCAGGCTTCAATTGTATGTGAACTGTGAACTTTCAGATGTTCAAGCTGGATTTAGAAAAGACAGAGGAACCAGAGATAAAATTGCCAACATCCACTGGCAAAAAGCACATCGAAAAAGCCAGAGAATTCCAGAAAAACATCTATTTCTGCTTTATTGACTACGCCAAAGCATTTGACTGTATGAATCACAACAATTTGTGGAAAATTCTGAAAGAGATGGGAATACCAGACCAACTGACCTGCCTCTTGAGAAACCTGTATGCAGGTCAAGAAGCAGCAGTTAGACCTGGACATGGAACAATAGACAAGTTCCAAATCAGGAAAGGAGTTCATCAAGGCTGTATATTGTCACTCTGCTTGTTTAACTTATATGCAGAGAACATCATGAGAAACGCTAGGCTGGATGAAGAACAGGCTGGAATCAAGATTGCCAGGAGAAATATCAATAACCTCAGATATGCAGATGACACCACCTTTACGGCAGAAAGCGAAGAAGAACTAAGGAGCCTCTTGATGAAAGTGAAAGAGGAGAGTGAAAATATTGAATTAAAACTCAACATTTGGAAAACGAAGGCATCTGATCCCATCACTTCATGGAAAATAGATGGGGAAAGAGTGGCTGACTTTATTTTTTTAGGCTCCAAAATCACAGCAGATGGTGACTGCATCCATGAAATTATGTAGACAGCATATTAAAAGGAAGAGACATTACTTTACCCACAAAGGTCCATCTAGTCAAAGGTATGGCTTTTCCAGTAGTTACGTATGGATGTGAGAGATGGATTGTGAAGAAAGCTTAATGCCGAAGAATTGATGCTTTTGAACTGTGGTGTTGGAGAAGACTCTTGAGAGTCCCTTGGATTGCAAGATGATCCAACCAGCCCATCTTAAAGGAAATCAGTCCTGAATATTCATTGGAAGGACTGATACTGAAGCTGAAACTCCAATATTTTGGCCACCTGATGCGAAGAACTGACTCATTTGAAAAGACCTGGATGCTAGGAAAGACTGAAGGCGGGAGGAGAAGGGGACGGCAGAGGATGAGATGGTTGGAAGGCATCACTGACTCAACAGACATGAATTTGAGTAAACTCTGGGAGTTGGTGATGGACAAGGAAGCCTGGCGTGCTGCAATCCATGGAGTCACAAAGAGTTGGAAACGACTGAGCGACTGAACTGATACTCATGACTTCTTTGGAAAAATATTAAGTTCCTTGGCCCTTTTAAAATTGGATTGTTTGTTCTTTTTCTATTGAGTTGTTCGAGTCTATATATATATTTTACATACTAACCTCTTATCAGCTATATGATTGCAAGAATTTCTCCCATTCAGTAAGTTGCCTTTTCATTTTGCTGACGATTGTCATTGTACAGAAGCTTTCTAGTTTTATGAAGTCCCACTTGTTTATTTTTGCTTTTTTTGTCTTTGCCTTTGGTATCATATGATGCTCATATGATTTTTATACTTCATTTTCTTCATATGGTATATCACATTGATTGGTTTGCAAATGTTGAGCCATTGTTACATCCATGGACTAAATTTCACTATATCATTGTCTATGATCCTTTCAGTTGTTAGGGAACATTTAACAGAAGGCTTCCTGTGTGCTGATCTGTCATGATTCCTCTATTCTTTATTAATCCTTGAATATTCAAGGATTAATAGGAGCTGGCAAGCCACTCCCAGGGACTGAGGAATGCATGCATTTCCTTCGTTAGCTTTTCCATACGGTGAAAAGTAACTATTTACAACCCTCTTCCTTTCTGATCTTCACGACCCAGATAATCAGGATGGTGTGATCACTCACCTAGAACCAGACATCCTAGAATGTGAAGTCAAGTGGGCCTTAGGAAGCATCACTACGAACAAAGCTAGTGGAGGTGATGGAATTCAAGTTGAGCTATTTCAAATCCTGAAAGATGATGCTCTGAAAGTGCTGCACTCAATATGCCAGCAAATCTGGAAAACTCAGCAGTGGCCACAGGACTGGAAAAGGTCAGTGTTCATTCCAATCCCAAAGAAAGGCAATGCCAAAGAATGCTCGAACTACCGCACAATTGCACTCATCTCACACACTAGTAAAGTAATGCTCAAAATTCTCCAAGCCAGGCTTCAGCAATACATGAACTATGAACTTCAAGATGTTCAAGCTGGTTTTAGAACAGGCAGAGGAACCAGAGATAAAATTGCCAACATCTGATGGATCATCGAAAAAGCCAGAGAGTTCCAGAGAAACATCTATTTCTGCTTTATTGACTATGCTAAAGACTTTGACTTTGTGGATCACAATAAACTGTGGAAAATTCTGAAAGAGATGGGAATACCAGACCATCTGACCTGTCTCTTGAGAAACTTGTATGCAGGTCAGGAAGCAACAGTTAGAACTGCGCATGGAACAACAGACTGGTTCCAAATAGGAAAAGGAGTACGTCAAGGCTGTATATTGTCACCCTGCTTATTTAACTTCTATGCAGAGTACATCATGAGAAACGCTGGGCTGGAAGAAGCACAAGCTGAAATCAAGATTGCCAAGAGAAATATCCATAACCTCATATATACAGATGACACTACTCTTATGGCAGAAAGTGAAGAAGAACTAAAGAGCCTCTTGATGAAAGTGAAAGAGGAGAGTGAAAAAGTTGGCTTAAAGCTCAACATTCAGAAAACTAAGATCATGGCATCTGGTCCCATCACTTCATGGGAAATAGATGGGGAAAGAGTGGAAACAGTGTCAGACTTTATTTTTTTGGGCTCCAAAATCACTGCAGACGGTGATTGCAGCCATGAAATTAAAAGACGCTTACTCCTTGGAAGGAAGGTTATGGCCAACCTAGATAGCATATTTAAAAGCAGAGACATTACTTTGCCAACAAAGGTCCGTCTAATCAAGGCTTCGGTTTTTCCAGTGGTCATGTATGGATGTGAGATTTGGATGGTGAAGAAAGCCGAAAACCAAAGAACTGATGCTTTTACACTGTGGTGTTGGAGAAGACTCTTGAGAGTCCCTTGGGCTTCAAGGAGATCCAACTAGTCCATCCTAAAAGAGATCAGCCCCGGGTGTCCATTGGAAGGACTGATGTTGAAGCTGAAACTCCAATACTTTGGCCACCTCATGCGAAGAGTTGACTCATTGAAAAAGACCCTGATGCTGGAAAGGACTGGGGGCAGAAGGAGAAGGGGACGACAGAGGATGAGATGGCTGGATGGCATCACCGACTCGATGGACATGGGTTTGGGTAGACTCCGGGAGTTAGTGATGGACAGGGAGGCCTGGCGTGCTGCGATTCATGGGGTGACAAAGAGTCGGACACGACTGAGCCACTGAACTTAACTGGACTTCCTTTCTGATATGGAAGTGATTATTTACAACCCTCTCTCTTTAAGAAGGATTCTAGCCTTATGTTTCCTTGATAATTTGTAAGATTTTTGATCCTTATCTTTGCTGAAAAAGCCACCTTGTAAGAAAGTATACATCCCCACACTATGTTGAAGAAAACACTCTTGTTCCATCAGAGGTTGGGTCCCCGTGTCTTTCTTCATCTCTCTCTCTCTCTTCTTCAGGCTAATTGTTTGGAGCGCAGAGGCCTGCTGAAGATTACTTACTTGCCCAGGCTTTCAAGACCTCCTCGAGTGCACCCTGAGCCTATGTAAGCACCACAAACCCTTTGTCTTAGGGTTTTATTGGTTTTCTGTGTAAACCATGGACTATCAACCTCTTTCTTTCTTTTACTTTCTTATCATCGACTCTGTACCACCAGGTTCCGGTCCATTAAAGGACCTCAACATTCAATGTATTGATATTTTTGCTAATATTTTGTTGAAGATTTTTGCGTCTATCAAGGATAGTGGTTTGACTTTTTTTTTTAAACAAGATGCATTATGATTGTGCTTTTATGTTCACTATACTCTCAATCATAAGCTAGTTTAATGAAACATTTATAACTCAGTTAAGGAAGTGGTTTGAATAGAATGTTTTTAATCATTCCCTTATTCTTAAAATATATTTGTATTAACACATTATACTAGTATTTGCTTTAAAAGAATAATGTCTTTTTAATTTTGCCAAATGTGTTTCATTTCTTTTTTGATTTTAAATAAAGCACTAGTTTTTTTTTTATAATGTACTCTGATAACTGCTAAGTAACTCTTCTTTAAAATGACTCAGCATAATCTTTACTTATATTTCCCATTTCCTAATATGAATCAAATTGCTACTTCTAAATTTGAGAAATATGAAACTGATATAATTTTGAGATGTGAAATAAAAATGATTTATTTTTAAAATTTTGTAAGAAATTATGTTTAATAATATCAATGGATATTTATCAGTTTAACATTTGATTTTCCTGACCTTAAATTAAATATTAACTATTTTTCATTTCAAATGCTTATAAGAGATTTTAATTTTTTCTTCCTTGTACATTTCAAGAAAACAATGAAGTTTGGATGGTTTTTGAAAACTCTTTCCATTTCAAAACTGTTCAATTTTCTAATATATATCCTATATATTTCCTAGTGGGCTCTTTATCCCAATTTTTAATCAGTTCAAAGTCCAGAATCTCATCATCTAAATCAGGTCCATACAAGGATCAGTTCAGTTCAGTCACTGAGTCATGTCTGACTCTTTACAAGGTTTCCTTGTCCCTCACCAAATCTGAAGCTTGCTCAAAATCATGTCCATTGAGTAGGTGATGCTATCCAACCATCTCATCCTCTGTCGTTCCCTTTCCCTCCCACCTTCAATCTTTTCCAGCATCAAGGTCTTTTCAAATGAGTCAGTTCTTCGCATCAGGTGGCCAAAATATTGGGGTTTCAGCTTCAACATCAGTCCTTCCGATTAACATCCAGGACTGATCTCCTTTAGGATGGACTGGTTGGATCTCCTTGCAGTCCAAGGGACTCTCAAGAGTCTTCTCCTACACCACAGTTCAAAAGCATCAGTTCTTTGGCACTCGGCTTTCTTTATAGTTTAACTCTCATATCCATACATGACTACTAGAAAAACCATAGCTTTGACTAGATGGACCATTGTTGGCAAAGTAATTTCTCTGCTTCTTAGTATGCTGTATAGGTTGGTCATAACTTTTCTTCCAAGGAGCAAGTATCTTTTAATTTCATGGCTTCAGTCATAATCTGCAGTGATTTTGGAGCCCAAGAAAATAAAGTCTCCCACTGTTTCCACTGTTTCCCTATCTATTTGCATGAAGTGATGGTACTGGATGACATGATCTTCGTTTTCTGAATGTCGAGTTTTAATTCAACTTTTTCACTCTCCTCTTTCACTTTCATCAAGAGGCTCTTTAGTTCTTCTTCACTTTCTGCCGTAAGGGTGGTGTCATCTGCATATCTGAGGTTATTGATATTTCTCCTGGCAATCATGAGTCCAGTCTATTCTTCATCCAGCCCAGTGTTTCTCATGGTGTACTTTTGCATATAAGTTAAATAAGCAGGATGACAACATACAGCCTTCCTTTCCCAATTTGGAACCAGTCTGTTGTTCCATGTCCAGTTCTAACTGTTGCTTCTTCACCTGCACACAGGTTTCTTAGGAGGCAGGTCAGTTGGTCTGGTTTTCCCATCTCTTTATGAAATTTCTTTAAGAAAATTCTTTAAGAATTTTCTACAATGACTCAGCAGTCCCACTGCTGGGCATACACACTGAGTAAACCAGAATTGAAAGAGACACGTGTACCCCAATATTCATCGCAACACTGTTTATGATAGCCAGGACATGGAAGCAACCTAGATGCCCATCATCAGATGAACGGATAAGGAAACTGTGGCACATATACACGATGGAATATTACTCAGCCATTAAAAAATATACATTTGAATCAGTTCTAATGAGGTGGATTAAACTGGAGCCTATTATACAGAGTGAAGTAAGCCAGAAAGAAAAACACCAATACAGTATACTAACACCTGTATATGGTATTTAGTTAATCAGTAAAGATAACCCTGTATGTGAGCCATCAAAAGAGACACAGATAAATAGAACAGTATTATGACTCTATGGGTGAGGGTGAGAACGGGAGGATATGGGAGAATGGCACTGAAGCATGTAAAAAAAAAAAAAGAATTTTCCACAATATGTTGTGATCCACACAGTCAAATGCTTTGGTGTAGTAAATAAAGCAGAAGTAGATATTTTTCTTGAACTCTCTTGCTTTTTTGATGATCCAGTGGATGTTGGCAATTTGATCTCTGGTTCCTCTGCGTTTTTTAAATCCAGCTTGACCTTCTGGAAGTTCACAGTTCACATACTGTTGAAGCCTGGCTTGAAGAATTTGGGGCATTACTTTGCTCACATTTGAGATGAGTGCAATTGTGAGGTAGTTTGAGCATTCTTCTGAACTGCCCTTCTTTGGGATGGAATGAAAATTGACTTCTTCCAGTCCTGTGACCACTCCTGAGTTTTCCAAATTTGCTGGCATATTGGGTACTGCACTTTCACAGCATCATCTTTTATGTTTGAAATAGCTCAACTAGAATTCCATTACCTCCACTAGTTTTGTTTCTAGTGATGCTTCCTAAAGCCCACTTGACTGTGCATTCCAGGATTTCTGGATATAAGTGAGTATCACACCATCGTGATTATCTGCTTCATGGAGATCTTTTTTCTATAGTTCTTTTGTGTAGTCTTGCCACCTATTCTTAATATCTTCTGCTTCTGTTAGGTCCATAGCATTTCTGTCCTTTATTGTGCCCATATTTGCATGACATTCCCTTGGTATCTCCAATTTGCTTGAAGAGATCCCTGGTCTTTCCCATTCTGTTGTTTTCCTCTGCTTCTTTGCATTGGTGGTAGGCTTTCTTATCTCTCCTTGCTATTCTTTGGAACTCTGCATTCAGATGTTTATATCTTTCCTTTTCTCCTTTGTCTTTCACTTCTCTTCTTTTCACGGCTATTTGTAAGGCCTCCTCAGACAACCATTTTGCCTTTTTGCTATTCTTTTTCTTGGTAACAGTCTTGGTCCCTGCCTCCTGTACAATGTCCTGAACCTCCACCCATAGTTCTTCAGGCACTCTGTCTATCAGATCTAATCCCTTGAATCTGTTTGTCACTTCCACTGTATAATTGTAAGGGATTTGATTTAGGTTATACCTGAATGGTCTAGCGTTTTCCTCACTTTCTTCAATTGAACTCTGAATTTGGCAATCAGGGGTTCATGATCTGCACCACAGTCAGCTCCTTGTCTTGTTTTTGCTGACTGTATAGAGTTTCTTCATCTTTGGCTGCAAATAATATAATCAGCCTGATTTCAGTATTGCCATCTGGTGGTGTCCCTGTGTAGAGTCTTCTCTTGTGTTGTTGGAAGAGGGTGTTTGCTATTACCAGTGCTTTCTCTTAGCCAAACTCTATTAGCCTTTGCCCTGTTTTATTTTGTTCTCTAAGGCCAAATTTGCCTGTTACTCCATGGATCTCTTGACTTCCTACTTTTGCATTCCAGTCCCCTATAATTAAAAGGACATCTCTTGTTGGATGTTATTTCTCGAAGATCCTGTAGGTCTTCATAGAGCCGTTCAACTTCAGCATTACTGGTTGGGACATAGATTTGGATTACTTTAATATTGAATGGCTTGCCTTGGAAACAAACTGAGGTCATTCTGTCATTTTTGAGCTTGCATCCAAGTAATGCATTTTGAACTCTTGTAGACTATGATGGCTACTCCATTTCCTCTAAGGGAATCTTGCCCACAGTAGTAAATATAGTGGTCATCTGAGTTAAATTCACCCATTCCAGTCCATTTTGTTCACTGATTCCTAATATGTTGATGTTCACTCTTGCTATCTCCTGTTTGACCACTTCCAATTTGCCTTGATTCATGGACCTAACATTCCATGTTCCTATGCAGTATTGCTCTTTACAGTATCAGACTTTACTTCTATCATCAGTCACATCCACAACTGGGTATTTCTTAATTACAATTCCTCAGTTATATTTCTGCATCTGTAGACCATGGAAACTAACAAGACATGTTATTTGCCTTAAAAATATCTAACCTTAATGGTGAGTGGTGGGGTAGGTATAGAATAACTGCTATAAACATTGTTTAAAATAGGATAAGCGAGACAAGTAGTCACTTGTTCCTAAGAATTTAAAATGTATGGAAATGTTAGACGTTCCTTGATTATTACTCAATGCCTGGAAATACTTTTCCTTGACACTCATGTCTAATCCCTAGGCTCTTGATTTCACCCTGTGAGTAATTTTTCTATTACATGAAAGGTAGCACTTTTTTTTAAATTGCTAAACAGATAGCATTGCCTGCTTCCTGCAAGTAGTCAGAGGTTCAAAGGCCTCATTTCATTTATTATATTCTTAATTTTAGGATCATGTATTTCCTGGAGAGGCTGGAGATTTTTTAAACCTTCAAGTTCTGGTTTGAAGAAAGAACCTTCTTTCTTTCAATTTATCTCTTTCCTCTTACAGTTCAGTATTAGCATCATGATTCCTAGAAAGTAGGCTCTTCCTTCAAAACTTTTCTTATACATGTTGTTTATTAATATATTTCTTTTCTCGAACATCTCTTTACGGAGATCACTCATCTAATTAGGTACATATTCTACTTTCTACACGATCCATTTTAGTGTTAATCTTTCTGTCACTAAGTAACAAGGATTCACCTTATTCCTGTTTTCAGAAATACTTTCCTTGTTTTCTTATAAATCCTTAGCCACAGTATAAAATCCAAAGTTCCACAGACAGAGTATTGAAGGCACTTCAAGTTTTTACTAACACTCTCCTCAATGGTGGTCCTCACATTCAAACCCCAAAGTCTGAATTAGTAATCTACTTCTGCCTCATACATTACTCCAAACGCAGTGGTTGAAAATAGCCAACATTTATTATCTCATGGTTTCTGTCCGTCAGGAAGCCAGATACAGATTTGCTGGGTATTTCTGCTTCATGGCTTCTCAAGAGTCTGCAATCAGGGTGTGAGCTGGGACTACAGTTGTCTTATAGCTCAACTAGGATAGGATTCACTTCCAGACTTTCTTTCATGATTCTTGATGGACCTCAGAAGATCTGCTTGTCGGCACAGTGATGTGGACCTCTCCACTGGGCTGCCAGCTGGTTTCCCTCTGAGTGGGCAGCCCAGGCCAGAGCACAAGAGACTGAATCTCATGTCTGCTGTATCATATTCACTAGAAATGAGTGAATAAGTCCAGGCCGTATTCAGGGGTAGAGTATTACAGAAGGGCTTGAATCCTAGCAGACGGGGTGGGGGAGGGGTGACGTGGGGAGCATTTCTAAGGCTGCATCCTGCAGTAGCTTGTTATACTTATATATGAATGATTGTCTGTAAGGTGATTTGGGATTGTCCATAATATTGGGTTAAATATTACCACCAAGTGAAAGAATTTTTTTTAAATGCTAATACTTCATATATTAAAGAGGAATCCACAAATCTTGAATGAATGGAGAGTTTCCTCAATGTATATTCTAAGTTATAATTTTGCTTTGCTTGTTTTAGTCACTCAGTCTTGTCTGACTCCATGCACTGTAGCCCTCTGGACTCCTCTGTCCATGGGATTTTCTAGGTAAGAATACTAGGTAAGTGAGTTGCAGGGGATCTTCCCGACCTAAGGATCAAATCCACAGTTCCTGCATTGCAGGTGGATTTTTTTTTTTTACCATTGAGCCACCAGGGAAGCCCCAAGTTATAATTTAGCAGACTAATTAGATGTTGTTGAAGTTAGGTTTTCTCATACTTCCTAGGTCATGTTTTATACACATATGTACTGTGAAGAAAAAGATCTCTACTTAAAACTGCAATTTTCTTAAACATGTATTTTTTAAATTGATTTTCCAGTATAGGAATTTCAATGCTTGACTTGTACTCTCATGCTGTTACATCTTTTCATGTCCTGTCTTCACAGTGTTCATGCTTATATACTAAGGTTTATTGATATATAAGAATTTATATTCTACTCCCCCCTAGTTCTGAGAAAACATCCTGTATCAGTCAGGGTCCAGTTTTAATACAGAGATTAAATACAGTCAGCTGTTTTCACAGGTGGAGCCCAACAGAGGATAAAAGGATGCTTAGGGCACACAGAGAATCAAAACTGCATAAAGTTCCTACCATTGTTTGAACAGGGAAACCAAAGGGAAGAAGTACCATCATGAGTCTAGTAAGCCTGAGTAATCCTGACTCTGATGCTCAGACCTGTGATGAAGGGCTGTGATTGATGGTGTTCAGAGAGCAGAAGATAGGTATATGCAAGTTGGTGCTTCTGAAACTCTGACTCCTCAGTTCATGTTTCTGGCTGCTATTCATACTCCAGAGGGAGTGACACATGACTGCTGGGTGTGTCAAAAGATGCTGGATTCTAGATTTAACTCTCCTAACCAGAGAGAGGTCAACCAGACTAGGGAGCTCCTCATTCTAGCTTTCTAATCTTCCACCAGTGACTACTAGTAGGAGAGAGTAATTCTCTGCCGGTAAAGGAATTGGCTGAGTATAGTTTGCAGATAGAGGGGTAGGCTTGACCAAAGAAACTAAAGGTCAAGCTTCCTAACAGAAAGTGTAGTGTTTTGAGGCTAATAATGACCTGCCCACAGGTAAAGTTCTGGGAGCTCTTAAAATGTCATAATGGTTTATTTAGATACTGGTATCACAAAATTGTCCCAGGTTGGGTTTCCAATAAACAGGTACTGAGAATGAATTGGTCTGTAAGATATTTATTAGAGATTATTAGAGATTAATATCTATTTCCCTGTGGCTCAGACAGTAAAGAATCTGCCTGCAATGAGGGAGACCTGAGTTCGATCCCTGGGTTGGCAAAATCCCCTGGAGAAGGGAATCATAATCCACTCTAGTATTCTTGCCTGGAGAATTCTATGGATAGAGGAGCCTGATGGGCTACATTCTATGGTGTTGCAAAGAGCTGGACACAACTGAGCGACTTTCACACACACACACACACACAATATCTGTAGCGGGAGGGAAGAGAAAGAATTTAGGAAAGCAAACTTCAGCATCCATCAGAATTACCCAGAAATTGCTAATATCCACTCCTAGAATATCTGACTCAGTGTTTCAGAGATCAGCTGAATCTACATTTTTAAAAATATCCCAGTTACACTGCTGCTGCTAGTCTGGTCTTTATGTCAAAAATCTCTGGAACTGTAATGCCGACTCAAAAAAAGTGTTGGTCAACCTGAAAAGAAGCTCTCGGGAGTGTTGCCCATCAGATGACACCCAGCTGAGCCCAAAGGATGAGGCCCTTGTCTCCTTATCTCCTTTAGTCTGAAATCAGGTGCCCTAGGAAGGGCATGAGTGTTGGGTAAATTGAGCTGAGGCAGGCTCTGAGGAAGTTATGAGCTGGAAGCTGTTTGCAGACCTTCCTCTCTACTGTTAGGCAGTAAGCCTTTCTGAGGGGAGACCTGGTTGTACATCTCTACATCTACCAAAAAGATTGAAATGTTTCTTTGTTGTGGGCTATTCTAAGTGTTTGAAATTTTCAGCTAAATTAATGTAGTGTCCAATACTTAAATCAAATACAAATTTTAGAACCTCAGTTCTTCACAGAAGCATTATACAATGGAAAGAAATAATGCTTATAAAATGAATGTGATATCTCTGTGTCCTCATATTGTTTTGAAATAATTGAAATTTGAATAATTTGAAATAAATCTATAAACTGAGCTATTTTACAAAAATAATACAGGATGCAATTAAGGATGTTAGAGCTCTTTTGAAGGATATAGATGTAAAGTCCAGGTATAATAGATACAATTTATGATTCAATTACACAAAATACTCACTTTGTTGCAAACATAAACTATGTTCAGACCATGGTTGGTCTAATTATGAATTCATACTGAAACCAAAAATAAACTTGATGATAAACTACAGCATATTTCAACATTAATATTGAAGTATATTTAAATATACTATGTCTTCAGATTAATTTTGGAATCTACATGTATTTTAAAGCATTAAAACTTTCTGTTTGTACATATCCAAGACCACAAAAATATTTTTTATTCAGAAGGTAACTAGCAGGCAGTTATTATTTTGAGAAATGAATCAATCATTCGCTATAGCAAATTTTATGTATAAAATTATCCCTTTTATTTTGAAGTCTAATCTTAAGAGAATGAATTAGACTTTTTATTTTCGGCTGCACTTTGCAAATCCTATTGTTGCTGAGTGTACATCTCCGGTGCTCTTTTGTAATGGCCATTCTCATCTAGGCACTTCCAGCTCTATGACTTACTAACAAGCTTGCTCAAAAGTTGCAGTGAGAACTCTGATATTCAGATTAAAAGATGCAACACTTAAAATAATCATATACCTGGCTGAAATTAGTGACATGATCTAAGGAAAATTATTATATGAGAATGTCCCATTCTCCATCGTGTTCACTTTGAAAACTAAAAGTGACTCCTTAGAGATTTGGAGCTAATCTTCATACAAGAAATGATATGTTTTCAACAAAAGGGAACAGATAGGCTATATTGTTGACAGTCCTACAAGATTTCGTATGTGAATATTTTATATTACAATACCAAATGAAGCGATTCAATTGTTGCATTTGGTATTATTTATTCTACTGTATCGGAAAAGGCAATGGCACCCAACTCCAGTTCTTTTGCCTGGAGAATCCCATGGACGGAGGAGCCTGGTGGGCTGCAGTCCATGGGGTCGCGGAGAGTCGGACACGACTGAGCGACTTCACTTTCACTTTTCACTTTCATGCATTGGAGAAGGAAATGGCAACCCACTCCAGTGTTCTTGCCTGGAGAATCCCAGGGACGGCGGAGCCTGGTAGGCTGCCGTCTATGGGGTCGCACAGAGTTGGACACGATTGATGCGACTTAGCAGCAGCAGCAGCATTCTACTGTATATGTACTTAAAGCATTAGAATATATGAATATGGAAATAATATTTTAGGTCATTGCTTTGCTCAAAATATTTCACGGTTTCCATTTTGCCAATATGGTCTTGTTGTTCTTGACACGAACATACTAAAAATGCATTGACATGTGTGGTACTCCACAAACTTCCTTCTATCAAACACACCCTTCTACATTTCCCTCTGACTTTTCTCCTCTCTATATTCAGGTCTATGTTTAAAGGTTACTTAGTTGAAGAAGTTCTTTCTGGACCACTCTATATATAGAACACTCCTCTCTACAATATCACGAATTCTTACTTTATCCTAATTCTTCTTTATAGTATTCATAGGGCTCCAGAATGCAACTATCAAACCAGGGATTGTGTCTGTTTGGTTTACTATTGTCCCCAGTGTTTAAAATAGTGACTAGACTGTATTCAGCACTCAGTATTTATTCCTTATGTGACGATGAGATATTAACCAATGTGCTGGGTGTTATGTTTAAGTGGTTTAAATATATGGTACATAACCATGACAGGAATTCCATGTTACAGAGAGAAAACAGCCAGCTTATAAGTGGCAGAAGTAGGATTTGACATTAGGCAGCTTGATTTTAGAGATTACACTATTAATCATTATATCAAACTACCAGACTATGAGAAATCTCTTTTCGTGTTTAAAATATTATTCTCTACTCTGAGGTTTTGGTATTCTTCTTTCAAATAAAGAGAGAAAATTTAATTAATCCTGGTTGAGAGTTTAAAATACTGTTTTTTCTCCAATCATTATTTCTACCAGTGCCATGGGATGTATGCCTTCTTTCTTTTTCTGGGAAAAATGTGGTAAATTAAAAAAATTATACTTTGCCTTTAGGATCTCTAATCTTCTAATATTGTGTTATCCTTTACTTGTGACTTGCATTCACTGTCCTCTGGGAAACTCTAGGCTTTGATTTTTTTCTCCTCAGCATCTTATAGTACCTCCTTGCTTATTTCACTTAATTTTGTGCTCTGTGAATACTTTTCCTACTTTACAATGTAACTTTAATTCTAACTATATATTTAATGTTAACTTTACTTTCAATTTCACATATAAACTCCAGAAAAAAATGCAAAAGAATATATGTTAGTTGGGCTTTATTCAGGAATTGACAGTATAATTTGTTCATAAAATTTTGCGCTAATGTTTCACTGCTTTCTCACTGAGAGATTGAATATGTAAATGGACAGTAGCCAAACTGACCTGAGCCTTTGGACTCTTTAATCAAATAGAAATTGATAAAGAGGCCAGACAAGAAACTCAAGGAAGGATTTGGGACTGGTGCTGCAGCAAGAGGGAGCAAAAAGCAAGTAACAGGTGCCCTTGCTTTCTCCCTGAGGGTGGGGCAAGCCGGTTCCTTAAATGGGGTGAGGGTAGGGGCAGATTTGTGGGTCAGCCTGATGGGTTATCTGCTCATCCTCTTGGTGGCTGTGTGCAGGGATCATGTGCAGTACCCTGTTTTTGCTCCTGGAATGTCATAAGTGTCGGTTGGTTTTTAGACTTTTTATATCTTACTGTTCATTATTTGCCCCAGTTGTGCATACTTGCAGTTATTTTTAATGCCTTAGAGTTTCTTTGTATTCTGTTGCTCAAGGAGGAAATGTTTGTCCAGCTGCAAGGACTCTAGTATAGAGTCCCAGGTCCCAGCCTGTCTCAAAAGCATATATGACAGTAGAATTCTGACTCTCAACCTGCAGCAGCCAATCCAGGAAGCTAAACAACAGCCTCAGTAACCTTTGACCCAAAACAGCCAGGATTTGATGGGTAACTGAGAGCTTCTCTAATTTTTGCCCCTGCTTCTGATTTAGGATCTAACCAATTATACAGAGTGCCCACTTCTAGTTTGCTTACAGCTTCTCCATGGCAACAGCCTCCAATCAGAGGATACTTGAAGCCTTCCCTTTTTTGCTGTATAAAGCTTTCCTATTAATCTGTCTGCCTTTGAGTCTCCGACAGTCAGAGTTGATGGCTGACTTCCTTGCTATCTCAAGCTCTGAGTGAATAGCATTTGGATAGTTCAAATGAGAATAGCTCATTCTCATTTGTATAGTCTTTGTTATTTCCACAGTTCCTTTATTAGGCTCTGACAATTAAACTTATTTTAGTTGCTTCTAGAGTATGTGTTCCTAATATTATATTTAAAATGCAGACTTTCAGCTATTTGCATATTTATACATTTTATTCCTGAACACCCATTTTTGAGAGTGTAACTATGGAGAGAGTGTCAGTCAAGTACACAACCCCCCACTGCTGGGCCAGCCTTGATCCTATGCTTATCAGCATTCCTAAGGGAGGCGCCTCCATTCAGAGACCACAGCTGAGGCACATTTTAGGTGCCTCAGCTGAAATCTTCTTACTAAGAAATTGTCTCCACTCTGACTCAGAATTTTTTCACTCCTAACACATCTCCTTCCCCCAGCTCTTGGCTATCTAAGCCTATAAAAGGCAAGAGAGCTTTTTTGCTTCCTCTTTTTTTTTCTATTTCAGGATCCTCAGCAACGAGGTGGTTTCCCCCACTGTGCTGGGTAATCTAACTGACCCTCTCCTGGTAGCATTGCTTGGGGGATCATGGAACACTGGTTAGCTTGTACTGTTTTCTTTGCCTCTTGCCTGCACTATCACAGTATTATGGGCTCAACTGTGTCCCTGAACAGTTTTGGGCTCCTGAAGAGAATTTTAGGATGAAGATCCACAGAGGGAAGATCATGTGAAGGTGGCTATCTACAAGCTCTGGAGAGAGGCCTCAGAAGAAATAACCCTGCCAACATCTTGATCTCTAGCATCTAGACCTGTAAGTTTAAACAACCCTGTGGTATTCTGGTACCTTGTTATGGTAGCCCTAACAAAAAAATACACACAGTAAGTGAACAAAGGATTGATTGTTACTTTAGGTATGGTGCGTTGTCCTAATCTACCACCTTGACATCTGACAGCTAAACATTTTTTCTCATCCATGTATAAATGATGTCTTTTGAAGAACACTTTTTTTTTAATGAAGTCTCAGTTTACAATTTTTTCTTTTATGCTCCATGTTTTGTTTAGTTTATCCAAAAAAAAAAAAAATCTTTGTTAGATAACAAACTGCTTTCTTTATGACATTTTATAGTTTTTGGTTGAATGTTTAGGTAGGCTTTTCATTTTGAGTTCATTTTTTTATGCATGGTGTGATAAAAGGGAGAATACTCAGTCTTTATACATACAGATTAAATTTAATTTCTTTGGTATCTTTGTCAGAAATAAATTGAGCCTATATATGTGGGCCTGTCTCTGGATGTTCTATTTTGCTACATTGATGTATATATCTATCTTTCACTAATACCAGTTTTTATTTTGTAGCCTTATTCTTGAAATTAGGTGGAAGAAGTCTTTAAGATTTTTGTCTTTGTTTATTTATTTATTCTTTCAATAGCAGAGCACTTTTATTTGCCTTCGTTTGAGAAATTTAAAGGAATCTGAAGATAGAGTCTGAAATATTACATTGAATATGAATAATGCTTCACAGGTGGATCAGCGATTAAGTGGTCATGAAGAGTTGGACACGACTGAGTGACAGAACAACAACAACAGTTTTAAAGAACTTGCCTGCCAATGCAGGAGATGCGAGTTCAATCCCTGGGTTGGGAAGATCCCCTGGAGAAGGGAATGACAAACCCAAAATTCCTGCCTAAGAAATCCCATGGTCAGAGGAGCCTGGTGAGTCACAAAGAGTCAGGCACGATTGAGCGACTAACACCTTCTTTCAATGGCTAGAATAAAAGACAGAGCTCATATCTATGATTTTTGCCTTTGTTTAAAATCATTTTTGAATCAGCTCGTCAACTTGTATATTTGGGGTTGTCTTTAATGCATAGTTGAAATGGGGGGCTTTACTATCTTAAAAATACTAAATGTTTCAGTTCATGAATAATGAATATTTCTCTATTTAGTAGTCTTCATTTTCTGTCACTAATGATTTGCAATTTACATTGTTGGGAAATAGTGCATCTTGGGTATTTTATTTTGTGTACAGTGAATGGAAATTTAAATGTTTTACTTTTTAATTGTTCTCACTGGTTAGTAAAAAAACAACTGATTTTAGTATTTTTATCTTTTATCCTTGCACTTTGCTGAATTCATTCATAGATTTTAGTATTTTTGTGTAGATTGCATGGAATTTTCTATTTGAATAATCATACTCTCTCAGTTCAGTTCAGTTGCTCAGTCATGTCCGAATCTTTGTGACCCCCATGGACTGCAGCACGCCAGGCTTCCCTGCCCATCACCAGCTCCTGGAGCTTGCTCAAACTCATGTCCATCAAGTCGGTGATGCCATCCAACCATCTCATCCTCTGTAGTCCCCTTCTCTCCAGTAGCATATTAGGCACCTACCGACCTGGGGAGTTCATCTTTCTGTGTGAGAGTCAATTCTTAGGCAGGTTGATTAAAAAAAAGTCTGGGATCCCCAAGGAGGACAGAGGGTCTGGAGCTCTCAAATAGGAGATGGAGTCTGGAATGCTCAAGGAGGAGGAAAGGACAAACACAAGGTCTCTTTCCTCTACCTTTCTTAGTCTTATTTCTATAAGCCCAGAACTGATGATTACACAACAAAGAACTCAGTTTAAACTCTGTACTAAGGATTATATAACAACAGTGTATCCTGCTTGAGGATAGTTTCTCCTTCTTGAAAACCTTCTGGCTAATACTGTTATCTTAGATTGTATATTAAGGGAGTGGGTTTGGTAAGATCTTTCTACTGTAAGTTCTAATCCTGTCATTTTAAAATGTAAACTGTGGGAGTGGGTCTAGTAAGATCTTTACAAACTTGAGTCATTCTTTTGATTTATTGTAACAACCAATTTAAAAAGTATATAATTCCCTTGCTAAGACTAGCGAGGAGGACACTCTCCACCCCCCTTCTGATGTCTATGTCAGGAGCTTTCTCTGTCGCTTTTCATACTTTAATAAAACTTGCTACACAAAAGCTCTTGACTGATCAAGCCTGGTCCCTGGTCTGAAAACTAAATCTTCTTCTTCAGAGATCAAGAATCCGACACCTTTCACTATCAAGTGTCCCATCTCTTTGCCTTTTCATACTCTTCATGGGGTTCTCAAGGCAAGAATACTGAAGTGATTTGCCATTCCCTTCTCCAGTGGACCACATTTTGTCATAACTCTCCATCGTGACCCATCCTTCTTGGGTGGCCCTACACAGCATGGCTCAAAGTTTCATGGAGTTAGACAAAGCTGTGATCCATGTGATCAGTTTGGTTAGTTTTCTGTGATTGTGGTTTTCATTCTGTCCTCCCTCTGAAGGATAAGGATAAGAGACTCATACTCTCTGCAAAAGGTTTATTTCTTACTTTCCTGTCTTTGTCTTTTATTGATGTTTTTGCCTTATTGCAATGACTAGGACCTTCAGAACAATGTTGATCAGGAGTGCTGAAAGTGGGAATCATTACCCTTTTCCTCACTTCATGAGAAAATATTCAGGTTTCCTTCATTAATGAAGATATAGGCTGTAGATGTGTTTAGATTCATTATATCAGATTGTGGAAGTGTCCTATTTTTTAATAGCTTTGAGTTATAATTGATATACATGCTGCATGTACTTATTTATTTTCATTGAAGTATAGTTGATTTATGTTGCATATATTTAGTGTGTACAATTTGGTGAATTGGGACAATGAAATCACCTTGAGGGAAACAATAGAATGGGAAAGACTAGAGATCTCTTCAAGAAAATTAGAGATACCAAGGGAACATTTCCTGCAAAGATGGGCTCAGTAAAAGACAGAAATGGTATAGACCTAACAGAAGCAAAAGATATTAAGAAGAGGTAGCAAGTACACAGAAGAACTGTACAAAAAAGATCTTCATAACCCAGATAATCATGATGGTGTGATCACTCACCTAGAGCCAGACATCCTGGAATGTGAAGTCAAGTGGGCCTTAGAAAGCAAAACTATGAACAAAGCTAGTGGAGGTGATGGAATTCCAGTTGAGCCATTTCAAATCCTAACAGATGAGGCTGTAAAAGTGCTGTACTCAATATGCCAGCAAATTTGGAAAACAGAGGAGTGGCCACAGGACTGGAAAAGGTCAGATTTCATTCCAATCCCAAAGAAAGGCAATGCCAAAGAATACTCAAACTACTGCACAATTGCACTCATCTCACATGCTAGTAAAATAATGCTCAAAATTCTTCAAGCCAGCCTTCAGCAATACGTGAACCATGAACTTCCAGATGTTGAAGCTGGTTTTAGGAAAGGCAGAGGAACCAGAGATCAAATTGCTAACATCCCCTGGATCATCAAAAAAGCAAGAAAGTTCCAGAAAAACATCTCTTTCTGCTTTATTGACTATGCCAAAGCCTTTGATTATGTGGATCACAGCAAACTGTGGAAAATTCTGAAAGAGATGGGAATACCAGACCATCTGACCAGACTCCTGAGAAATCTGTATGCAGGTCAGGAAGCAGCACTTAGAACTGGACATGGAACAGCAGACTGGTTCCAAATAGGAAAAGGAGTACGTCAAGGCTGTATATTGTCACCCTGCTTATTTAACTTATATGCAGAGTACATCGTGAGAAACGCTGGACTGAAGGAAGCACAAGCTGGAATCAAGATTGCTGGGAGAAGTATCTGTAACCTCAGATATGCAGATGACACCACCCTTATGGCAGAAAGTGAAGAAGAACTAAAGAGCCTTGTCGGGAGCCGCGATAGGCATTACTGACAAAATGGAGGCATGGCCCCAACCCCCTCTCCTCATCCCGCAGGCATGGTCCCGGGATGAAGGAGTTAGGTCTTGTGATTCCGGCTTATCCTTTCCTTCTTCTGGTTGAGTTGGCAGGAAAGAATGTTATAATCCATAAAGCTAACTATTGACATTTCTTCAAGGATATTTACAAAGAATGTTCCAGGATGAGCACATAGGCTGCAGCTTGAGGCCATGGGAAACATTGTTATCTGAAATCTAACTGTAAGGGGAATGTTTATGGCAAAAGAAGTTTGCTGAGTTTAGGGGTTAGGAATAATTAAGAATAGTTAGAAGCTAAAAGTTTAAGGTATGTTGTATTATTTTACTATAGCTTATAGAGACTAGGAATTTTAGAGATACTAATAGCTAGAAGATTTTTTAGGAGTTAGTGAGCTCAAGCAGGATTCAGAAAGATAAGAAATAAACTGAGGAATGTGGTATACAGCCCAGAGACAAACTTGAGTTACAATGTTATCACAAGGACACTTAAGAGGGAACTCTGAAGGACAACAATGATTTATGGAGACAGTAAATATGGGTGAGGGGAAACTGAAGATGTCATACCTCTGACCTAATGCTTTTGTAAAAGTATAAAAGAAAACCTGATGCTTAAAATAAACATGCAGTCCAGATGAGTGAGAGGCTGCAATCTTCTCTGACCCCATTCATCCCTTCAGGGCATTTCCCTGGCTGCCAGAGCTGGACTCTGGCAGAGCCTCTTAATGAAAGTGAGAGAGGAAAGTGAAAAAGTTGGCTTAAAGCTCAACATTCAGAAAACTAAGATCATGGATCTGTTCCCATCACTTAATGGCAAATAGATGGGGAAACAGGGGAAACAGTGCCTGACTTTATTTTTTGGGCTCCAAAATCACTGCAAATGGTGATTGCAGCCATGAAATTAAAAGATGCTTACTCCTTGAAAGGAAAGTTATGACCAACCTAGACAGCATATTAAAAAGCATAGACATGACTTTATCAACAAAGGTCCGTCTAGTCAAGGCTATGATTTTCCCAGTAGTCATGTATGGATGTGAGAGTTGGACTATAAAGAAAGCTGAGTGCTGAAGTATTGATGCTTTTGAACGGTGGTGTTGGAGAAGACTCTTAAGAGTCCCTTGGACCGCAAGGAGATCCAACCAGTCCATCCTAAAGGAGATCAGTCCTGGGTGTTCATTGGAAGGACTGATGTTGAAGCTGAAACTCCAGTACTTTGGCCACCTAATGTGAAGAGCTGACTCATTTGAAAAGACCCTGATGCTGGGAAAGATTGAGGGCAGGAGGCGAAGAGGACGATAGAGGATGAGATGGTTGGATGGCATCACTGACTCAACTGACATGAGTTTGGGCGGACTCCGGGAGTTGGTGATAGACGGGGAGGCCCGGCGTGCTTTGGTTCATGGGGTCGCATAGTCAGACAGGCCAGGGACTGAACTGAACTGAATCACCTTTGATATTCCTTTGATAACATCAGCACAGTCAAGGTAATATGCATAACAATACCACCCAGAGTTTTCTTGTTTGTTTATTCGTTGTGGTAAGAACACTTAACATGAAATCTACCCTGTTAAATTTTTAAGAGCACAATACTGTATTTTTAACCATACATACTAGGTATATATTCTACAATTCTAGAATTTATTCACCCAGCATCCTTGAAATTTTAGACCCATTAAATAACAAATCTGCATTCTCTCCACCCTGCCCCAGTTTCTGGCTTCTCTCTATATGTATACTCTCTATATAAAACCTCTGTCTATGTGTGTGTGTGTATGTTTATATACACTTATGGTGTAAGATCTAAGATCTGTAGTCAGCAAACTCGAGATGCAGGAGACCCAGTGGTGTAAGTTTTAGACTGAGCTTGAGTGCAGAAGACTGATTACTTGAAGACAAAGAAGCGGTGAGAAATAATTTTTTCTTATTCAGACTTTTAGTCTATTCATTCCTTCAGTGGATTGGATGAGGCTCCTTCATGAGTCTTCTCTTGCACCACAGTTTGAAAGCATCAGTTCTTTGGTGCTCAGCCTTCTTTATGATTCAACTCTCACAACTGTACACGACTACTGAAAAGACCTTAGCTTTGACTAGATGGACCTTTGTTGGCAAAGTGATGTTTCTGCTTTTTAATATGCTGGCTAGTTTTGTCTTAGCTTTTCTTCCAAGAAGTGTCTTTTAATTTCATGGCTGCAGTCATGGTCTCCAGTGATTTGGGAGCCCAAGAAAATAAAATCTGTCACTGTTCCATTTTTTTCCCCATCTATTTGCCATGAAGTGATGGGACCAGATACCATGATCTTAGCTGTTAAGTGTTGAGTTTTAAGCCAACTTTTTCACTCTCCTCTTTCACCTTCATCAAGAGTCTCTTTAGTTCCTCTTTCTGTCATTAGGTTGGTGTCATCTGCATATCTGAGGTTGTTGATATTTCTCCTGGCAATCTTGATTCCAGGATGTACTTCATCCAGCCTGCATTTTGCATGATATACTCTGCATATAAGTTAAATAATTGGGTTGACATATTCTTTTCCCAATTTTGAATCAGTCCATTTTTCCATATCTGGTTCTATTGCTTCTTCATCTGCATGCAGGTTTCTCAGGAGGCAGGTAAGGTAGTCTGAATTTCTCTAAGAATTGTCCATAGTTCGTTGTGATCCACACAGTCAAAGGCTTTAGTATCATCAATGAAGCTGAAGTAGATGTTTTCTGCCTTGCTTTTTTTGCCTGCTTTTTCTGTGATCCAACAGATGCTGGCAATTTGATCTCTGGTTCCTATGCCTTTTCTAAAACTAGCTTGTTCATCTGGAATTTCTTGTTTCACATATTGATGAAGCTTAACTTGAAGGATTTTGAGCATTATCTTGCTAGCATTTGAAATGAGTACAGTTGTGCAATAATTCGAACATTCCTTGGCAATGTCCTTCTTTGGAATGAAAACTGACATTTTCCAGTCCTGTGGCCACTGCTCAGCTTTCCAAATTTGCTGGCATATTGAGTGCAGCACTTTCACAGCATCATCTTTTAGCTGGAATCCCATCACCTCCACTAGCTTTGTTCATAGTAATGCCTCTGAAGGCCCACTTGACTTCACATTCCAGGATGTCTGGCTCTAGTTGAGTGATCACACCATCATGGTTATATGGGTCATGAAGGTCTGTTTTGTATAGTTCTTCTATGTATTCTTGCCACCTCTTCTTAAAATCTGCTTCTGTCAGATCCATACCATTTCTGTCCTTTATTGTGCCCATCTTTGCGTGAAATATTCCCTTCATATCTCTAATTTTCTTGAAGAGATCTCTAGTCTTTCTCATTCTATTGTTTCCTCTATTTCTCAGCATTGTTCACTAAGAAGGCTTTCTTATCTCTCCTTGCTGTTCTTTGGAACTCTGCATTCAGATGGGCCTTTCTTTCATTTTTCCTTTGAGTCTCACTTCTCTTCCCCTCTCAGCTATTTGTAAGGCCTCTTCAGACAGCCATTTTGCCCTTTGTATTTTTTTTCCCCTTGGGGATGGTTTTGATCACTGGCTCCTGTACAGTGTTAATCCCCATCCATAGATCTTCAGGCTATGTCTATCAAATCTAACCCCTTGAATCTTATTTGTCACTTCCACTGTATAGTCATATGAGATTTGATTTAGGTCATACCTGAATGGCCTAGTGGTTTTTGTTTTCTTTAATGTAAGTCTTAATTTTGCAATAAGGATTTCATGTATATATATGTATGTGCATATATATATATATATGTATACACAACAAATCATATACATACTTTTCATACCAAGAAACTAGAAATTTTATAATGTCTAGGCCTGAAGTATCCATTTTATCTTTGTGTTCCAGTTTTACTCACAATTTCTGACACATAATATATGTTAAATCAATGCTTTCTAAGTGAAAATATAACTTCATATATCTATACTCTAGAAATTGTAAAAGACAGAGCTATGAGATTATTCAGGTAATGTAAAATATGCCAATCTACTTCCCATATTATATAATGCTTTCAAATTACCTTAGTTTTAATATTAGTATTTTCATGTTATAGGTTGTTTCTAACTTCTGATTATTTTAAATATTTTGCACTATAAGGGAGGAGAACTACATTCATTAAAAAAAAAATTCTAATGTGCATGTGCTTTTGAGTGGTTCTCCAAATTTATAGTCAGGAACATTTTAGATCTATTTTTTCTAATGCCAAAGAAGAGAGTGCTATTACTGAAGTCACTTAACATAATCCAGTTTGACCATAGCCAGAATATTTGCATATTTTCTCTCTATTTCAAAATATACTCCTGATATAGGTAAATTTTATAGTCATTCACCAATATAATAATAAACTGTCATGACAATGAAAAGTAAATTTCTTCACCTACAGTGATAAACTATCAAATAACAAATTTGACCCACATTTCACTTACCTATGTTTAATGATAATTTATGAACATTTAAAAAATATTCCATGGAAAATATTTATTCTAAAATATTTAAATTTAGAATAAATATTTCTTAAAAATATTTTAAATTTAAACTTTAAATTAGTAGATCAGACAAAAAGAACTCATTAAATTACATGTAGCATAAGCAGAGCTCTCTGCCCATTTGAAAAGATGAATATACTATCGGCCTGGTGTAACACACTCTATAACATATTTTATGGAAGGGATTCTCAAAACTTGCTCTCAGAATCTTTAAAAAATTTATTAAAAATTGTGGAGAACCTTAATGTGGGTAAGTTCTATCTATATTTAAGTTAGTTTTTACTGGAGTATAGTGGCTTTACAATGTTGTGTTAGTTTTTGCTGTATAGCAAAATGAATCAGCTATACATATACATATATCTCTTCTCTTTTGAACTTCCTCCCCATTCAGGTCACCATAGTGCATTAAGTAGAGTTCCCTGTGCTATATAGTATGTTCTCATTAATTATCTATTTTATACATAGTATCAATAGTGTATGTGTATCAATAACAATCTCTTAATTCCTCTTCCCCTTCCCCCCTTCAGATGCATATATGTGTTCCTATCCATATATTTGTTCTCTATGTTTTTGTATTTCTGCTTTGCAAATAAGATCATGTATATCAATTTTCTAGATTCCATGTCTCTACAAATGACCAAATTCCATTCCTTGTTATGACTGAGTAATATTCCATCGTATACATGTATTACATCATCTCTATCCATTCCTCTGTTGATGGACATTTAGGTTACTTCCATGCCCTGGCTGTTGTAAATAGTGCTGCTATGATCATTGGGGTAACTGTATCTTTTTGAATTATGGTTTTCTCTGGGTATATGCCCAGGAGTGGGAATGCTTGGTAGTTCTAATTTTAGTTTTTTAAGGAACTTCCATAATGTTCTTCATAGTGGCTGTTATCAGTTTACATTTCCACCCACAGTACACAAGGGTTTCCTTTTCTTCACACTCCAGCATTTGTAGATTATTTTGGTGATGGCCATTCTGACTGGTATGAGGTGATACCTCACTGTAGTTGTAAATTGCATTTCTCTAATAATTAGTGATGTGGAGCATCTTCTCATGTGTTTGTTAGCCATCTAGATGACTTTTTGTTGGAGAAATGTATATATATTTCACTCATATATTGACATAAATCAAAGAGTGTTTTGCCTATGTTTTCCTCTAAGGGGTTAATAGCATCTGGCCTTACACTCAGGTCTTTAATTCCTTTTGAGTTTATTTTTTGTATGGTGTTAGAGAGTGTTCTAATTTCATTCTTTTACATTTAGCTGGTCAGTTTTCCCAGCACCATTAATTGAATAAACTTCCTTTTCTCCATTATATATTCTTGCCTCTTTTGTCATAGATTAGGTGACAATAGATGTATGGATTTATCTCTGGTCTTTCCATCCTGTTTCATAGACCTAGAGTTAGAATTCAGGCTTCTTTTATACTAAAAGGCGGAGGGTATGGCTGATTGTTGCAAACTTGGTACAGCCATCCTTTGCTCTTGTATCTGTTCATGTGAGGCTGTTCACAATGTTCCTGTAAACCTCCAACAAGACAAGTGTTATTCTCTATAACAAGTGTTGTAACAAGTGTTATTCTCTATAACTTTTTATCTCCATATGAGTGGAAAAATGTTATACATTTAAAGGTCAGAGCCTTGAGAATGGGTTATCATATATATTTCAGGCTATAGGCAACATTCTTTTACAAAGGTGCAGAGCCAGAATGACTAAGCATGGACAACAAAGCACATGGGTTAGAGCCAAAGGCATAAACCCAAAATGAATAGATTTGTTTTTCTCTGTTATACTCTCATTTCTATCTTATATAGTTATTAAATATATACAAAAATACAACATAAACTGTAAGGTGATATCCAAATATAAGCTATAAGTATTTCAATGAAATATGAACACAATGCTGGCTCTTAGTTGTTGACATATGCATTAATAAATTCAGGATACATACCTGAATTCATGAATAGATGATGTCTTGATCTCTATTATCCAAACATTAGTGTGAGAATGTGATTGCAGGTTGATGGTTCAAAAATAACTGTTGGATAGTTGCATGGCTTTTCTAGAGGGTAGCGATATTAGAAAATTCAGTCTAACCATAGATCCTTATAGACTAATAGTTGTTGGAAAATACAAATAGTTCTAAAGTTAATTGCTTTGTGATAGCAGCAGTGGACTACATTCTGTCACTCAGCTGTTATCAGTGACCTAAGTGAAATAAGATCGTTTCTTGGTAGTGAATTCAAAAGGAAAGGGCTTAAACATTTCCCACGGTAAACTTAGTATGCCCTTGGAGCATAATATAGCTGATACAGTGGCAACCTAATTTCCCAGTGAGTATTCACTTTAGCCATACCAGCTGCTAGGCTCTACCACTAACAGCTTTGCTATTAAATAAAGATAGTCATTTTTGTAAAGAAGTAAATTGCTTTATTTATTACTGATGTTCTTGCCTCATATATTGAAACATTTTGTCACAGCTGGAGAATGCAGCTGCTTTTTTCCTTACATTGCAATAAAAATAAATCATAAGAGAAATACATTAAAGAGTAAAATAGTTTATTAAGTGTTTAAAATAGGCTGTCAGCAAGTTAGAAATTTATAATTTTCAGAAAATGAGTAATTTAAAGCAAAACATATTGATAATGATAACTTATGATTGTATTATAGTGTTATTTTGTAACTCTTATTTCTTAGTTAAGACAAAGAATACCCATATTTTAGAAACTATTAAAGAAATTGAAGTTTGTAAATTTTGGAATCTTTTGTGTAATCATCTATAAAAGATTATCAGATGTAAAATTTTTATAAATATATCAGAGTCTGGCACATATTAGCAATGGGAGTCTTAAACACAAAATATAGTTATTCTGAATAACATGATGAATCTGTCTAGAATATCAAAAAATGATTTAACTAAACTACCCTCCTCAAGTCAACAAAAACTAATTTCATACACTCTTAGTTTTTTTTCTAAGGTTGGGGATCTTTAGACTTGGTGTTTCAGGCTCAGAGGAAATTGATGTGCTCCACAAGGAATGTATACAAAATGTTTTTGATCATGAACTGAACTGACCAAACTCTAGTGTATAAAATACTTTAGTTGACTAGAACCTGGTAGAAAGTTTTCAACTAAAATTGCCTAGTGGCTTTCTAATAAAATAATTTTAAAATGAGTACAAATAAAATAATAACTTCCATTTTCATCTATGACAGAGTAATGGACAGGATTTACCCTCTCTACTTAGGCAAAAACAAAATCTAGAGATAGACAAAAAATATGAAATAATTAGTTTTGGACATTGGACAAAATGCAGTGTACGTCTGTGATCCTTTGAGAAAAGTAAAACAAACAACATGAATCCTGTTAATTTTTCTAATTACCTGGAAATAATTTTTTCATTGCAATGAAAAATGGGCCTCTGAGTATGGACCAGGGGAAGGTGAGATTTTTATTTTTTCTTATGTTTTATAGAGTATGGAACATCTACACAAGACTCAATGGTGGAGTGACTATTTCTGGCCTGTGGAGGAACATTAAGGTATTGTTCTAAATTATGGAATTGAGGATATTTGATCTGAATGAAGATTATCCATGAATTATACAAGTCAATTTAATGAAAAAATTGAGATAATGATAAACTGAACTAAAATTGATCAACATACTATGTAGTAACAAAGTAGCTGTTATTTAGAATAAATAGTTGTAAATCTGGCTTTAAATTTTGTAATCTGTGACCTTGAATAAATCTATTAATTTTCTTGATCACTTGTTTTCCCATCTGTAAATTGAAATTGCTAAACAAAGTCAGTAGTTGATAATAATTGGAAGTAATACAAGTTATTGAGCATCATTTACATACCTCAGTAATTTTGACAACATCTCTGTGAAATGGGAATTTTCAGTATCCCATTTACAGTGAGAATAAGTAACCTGTTCAAGGTAGTGGGTGACAGAGAGGGAATATGCACCCAGGTACGTTTGTTTCTCAACTTTGTCATTATTCACCACATTGTAATATTTAAATATTGGACTAACCAAAACCCACTTGTTTGGACATGTACTCCATGATAGGAATACAGAATAGTAAGATAATTAATGTAGTAACAAAAAGAATATAGTTATTCTAAATATTTACAAAGCCAAATATGAAAAACAAAGATTCACTCTGATCTCTTGGGCCAAGATATTTTGTCAGTACAATAAACTTCAGTTATGGCAATGTTACTTTGCTCATTTAAGAGAAGTTCTGTTTTTAGTGGAGTTAAGCCACTGGATAATAATTTATGTATATATCATATATTGAAAACTAAGCATGGTTTATTTTTTGCTATTTAAAATTATAGCATAGTATTCATCCTTATACAAATATCCTTTAATATATCATAAGAGTTTTGAGTTATTTATATAAAATAATTTATTGAAAGTATAAAATTCTATGTGCATATGTGTTTAGTCATGTCTGACTCTGCAACACCACGGACTGTTGCCCACCAGGCTCCTCTGTCCGTGGAATTTTCTAGGCAAGAATACTGGAATGGGTTGCCATTTTCTCCTAAAGGAGATATTGCCAACCCAAGAATTGAAACCACGTCTCTTGCATTGGCAGGCAGATTCTGAAAGTAAAGTTCATATCTATCATGCCAAAAAAGATTCCTTATGCACCTTTGCAGCCTATCCATTCATCTGCCCCTGGATTCATATATCACTAAATGTTGTCACTATGTATGTTTCCATTTTCTGGAATTTTACTACAAAATGTAGTCAGTTCAGACGTTCAGTCGTGACCAACTCTTTGCTACCCCATGGACTGCAGCATGCCAGGCCTCCCTGTCCATCACCAACTCCTGGAGCCTGCTCAAACTTATGTCCATTGAATCAGTGATGCCATCCAACCATCTCATCCTCTGTTGTCCCCTTCTCCTCCTGCCTTCAATCTTGCCCAGCATCAGGGTCTTTTCCAATGAGACAGTTCTTCACATCAAGTGGCCAAAATATTGGAGTTTCAGCTTCAGCATCAGTCCTTCCAATGAATATTCAGGACTGATTTCCTTTGGGATTGACTGGTTTGATCTCCTTGCAGTTCAAGGGACAAGATGTAGTACTTACATTTT
Organism: Giraffa tippelskirchi; assembly: GCF_054371585.1. Taxonomy (NCBI): domain Eukaryota; kingdom Metazoa; phylum Chordata; class Mammalia; order Artiodactyla; family Giraffidae; genus Giraffa; species Giraffa tippelskirchi. The sequence goes on from NC_137277.1 coordinate 73,314,194, forward strand.
TTAATATATTTTTACACAGGAAAGTGATTTTTAGATTTATCCATGTTGTTGCATGTAGCAGTAGCAATTCATTTTATTGATTGTAGAGTTGTGTATCATTGTATAGATAGACCATTGTTTTTAATCAACCTACCTGCTGAGCATTTTATAATGTGCTTATTGGCCATCCATAAATATTCTTTTGTAAAGTGTTCATTAAAATCTTTTGCCTACTTCTAAAGAAATTTTTTTCCTATGCTAGATGGCAAAGAATTTCCCTAATATTTTCTTCTAGAAATTTTATACTTTTAGCTTTTACACTTAGATCTATGATCCATTTAGAGTAAATTTTTGTGTATCATGTGAGGTAGGAGTTGATGTTGATTCTTTTTGTTTCTTTGCCGTATGGATATCCATGTGTAATCAGTTGTGTATGATTCTCTGCAACCCCATGGACTGTAGCCTGCTGGGCTCCTCTGTCCATGGAATTTTCCAGGCAAAAATACTGGAGTGGGTTGTCATTTCTTCCTCCAGGGGATCTTCCTGACCTGGGGATTGAACCGTATCTCCTGCATTGATAGGCAGATTCTTTATCACTGAGCCACCTGGTAAGCCTATGCATATCCATAGGGAATAAATTTAAGTAGAAATTTTGTAATACCAACTCATCTTTTTTCCCTCTATTACCCCAGTGTCTGCTGACTTCATCTAATTTCTTCTAGTTGTTCTTGAACCATGGTGGTGGCAAAATGTAACCCCCAAAAAAGAAGTTTACATTTTTTCATGTTCTTTTCTTCCCTGAACCCTTGAGTAATAGCATAGAGGCTGGTTCAAATCCAAGAAAACATTCTCCCAAAACTTTTGGCTTTGTGTTTGAATCCTTTTTCTTTTGTCTTTGTTCTCTGTGTTTACTGAATTGAGTGGGTAGATGGTGGAAAGTGGTCCTTTCTCATTCAGTTTTTTTTTTTTTAATCTTGCATCAAATTAGGTAGTTGATGACATTTTCTAGCACTACTACAAACAACATTAAAATGATGTTTTAGAAATGAGACTTGCTAGTTGATCATTATTTAATTTAATTGGCTTCCACAATGACTCAACAGGTGAAGCATCTGCCTGCGGTGCAGGAGACAATGGGTTTGTCCCCTGGGTCAGGAAGTTTCCCTAGAGAATGAAATGTCAACCCACTCCAGTATTCTGGCCTGGAAAATTCCATGGACAGAGGAGCCTGGAGGGCTACAGTCCAAAGTGAAACTGATCATGCACACTCACATTATTTCATTGTTTGTATTCATTTAAAGTTATCTTAGGATTTTTGTCACCATTGTTTAGTTCCAGCATACGTTTAAAGTTTTCTATAAGTAATTTTTTTCTTTGGCTATTTTGTCAAGTTTTGGCAAGTAAGGGTAGAGGGAAGGTATTTTGTATGTGGTAAGTTACTGCCATATTTCCTAGGTTTGGAGAATTCGCTCATTGATAAAATTATTCAGAATAATTTCAAATCTTCCTTTGGAAACATCACTGCTTAGTGTTTAATATTTAGTATCATAGAAAGATTTTATTAACATCCTTAAGGTTCTATTTTTCTGACATATATATATATATATATATATATATATTTTATTTTTTTCTTGTATTTCACTGCCTGTTGTTTTTTTTTCCTAGTCACAGCCAAATGGTATGAGTTAATTTCTTGGCCTGATGAGATAACTTAATGAGTTAATTTTTTGGCCTGATGAAATCACTTAAAATGTTGCCAGTTCATATGCTAACATTTAGGAAAGAATTTAGAATAGGTATTTAGTCATGTTTTTTAAATGAATTAATTTAGGAAAGTCATCAGATAAACAGTTATTACAGTGCAGGTCTTATTCTCCAATCATGTAGTGCTTTCCTCAAATAGTATGACAAAATTCAATGAGAGTGTACTGCTTATACGTTGCACATTTGATTAGACTAGTGTTAACAGGTTTTTGGGAATGTGTCGCCTTTGCTTATTTATTAGGAATTCATTAGAAATAGGTTTTGAAACATCTTTACCCATACAGTGGTTGAAATTGAGGAAAAGTAGACAACATCCTTTTGTTCCTCTGTACAGATTTCATTTTGTTTAAATATTAATAATCTTAGTGAAATGTAATGAAAATTTAATTCATCTTGTGTAAATGAGCTAAACATATTGATTACTGTGCTATACTGAGCATCAAACAATGCACTTATTACCTAATATGTTTTATTAATAGTTAAACATGGACTCCCAGCTTAGTCAAAATGTAACAGAGAAGCATAACATTTGGCAGTTTGAAAGGCGAGTATTTAAAAGAAGCACTACTCAATGGATATTTGTGAGAGAAGTCATATTTTTGTCTTTTTTTCTTCATGTTTATTTTATTGGAAAAAATGAGTTGATAAAATTCTGACTATAAATCTGGAAATATATAAAATTAAAAAACTGATTTTCTTCACATCGTGTAATTGTGTAATATGGTGAGGGGTTATGCAACTAGGAACTAAGCACTTCTGTGGAAGATAGAAAATTAAAATTTATGTTCCAAAATTTACCTACCCATATACATTTGAGGTAGTGAGAGAAAGGTGACTTATAAGTATGCATATTTATATAATTATTTTTCTAACATTGCTAACCTTCCATTATTTCAAGCATTTTAATGGTTAAATGTTATTGAAACTCTTTGACATTGAAATACAAAAGAAATTATTTTTAATGTTAAAGTTTATATTAAAATGATAAATAATATTTGTACTTTATGAGGCATTTAATATCACTTATTAATTTTAACCCCAAGAATATTTTATAAAAGAAAAAAAATGTTCCTCAGAGCTAACACAACTTTTTCAATTTCTTATAACACCTTCCAGACTTCTGCTTATATACATGCCTATTTATAAAAGTTTCTTTACAGGTTTTTAAATCTAACTTTCAGATTCTTTTCTACGACGAGGATATAATGTGGTTATTTATCCCCTGGAGAAGGAAATGGTAACCCACTCCAGTATTCTTGCCTGGAGGATCCCATGGACAGAGGAGTCTGGTGGGCTACAGTCCATAGGATCACAAAGAGTAAGACACAATTAAAGTGACTTAGCATGCATGCACATACTGCTTATATTTCCATCAGTTATATAGTTATTTTTTAAATAAAAGATACATGTGTATTTTCATTATCTACAAGTTTTTACTCATGTCATTTACTATGGAACTGAAAGTTCAGTGATTTAAAATTCTGCTACTTGGTATAGTTAGCTGTGTTTTTCATCTATCTTTCATGTTTTATTTACATTATCCATTACTACTTACTATAAATTATTGTGATTATCAGGTAATATATATTCCTTGTACACTATATTGAGGCAGAGGCTACAGACTGTTTATTTCTGTATTCCCCAATGTGAGCAATGCTTGAGACATAGTAGAAGCTTAGTAAATATTTGATGCTCTCCCTCTTCACAATGTATATATAAAATCCTGTGTGCAATTTAATTTGGATTTTGAGATCATAGGCATAGCACTTGCAGTTTGCACATATTTAGGTGAAAAGTCATACCCACCTCTTCTCTCTCTTAGCTCAGATCTTTCTGATTATGAGTGGCAGTGTTCTCTAAGGAAGCCACTCTGCCCACTAGGAGCAATTTGTGACCAACATCTTTACATGTTTATTGGGGTAAAAAGAGTTAGTTAACTCTTAAAAGAACCAAATTTAACTAACACTAGTACTTCCTAAGTATATTATTTTTTTTTTCATCTCTAGAACTCTTAGCATGTCTCTAAATTGAAGATTTTGTGTCACATGAAAGTATTATAAGACTTTCCGGCCATATGTCGCTCGTCTGTTTTAGTTGTTCAGTCGTGTCTGACCTTTGTGACCCTATGGACTGTAGCCCTCCAGGCTCCTTTGTCCATGGAATTCTCTAGGCAAGAATACTGGAGTGGGTTGCCATTCCCTTCTTCAGGGGATCTTCCTGACCCAGGGATTGAACCTGGGTCTCCTGCATTGCAAGTAGCTTCTTTATCGTCTGAGCCACTGTCCCACAGCTGTCACCAATTGCCTTTGAAAAAATTGTATAAACCATTAACTCTGCTTTTGGTTGAAAGTAAACTAGGTGCCTTTCAATATGATTTCCTGGACTGTTTTAATTCTCTGGAGAAGAAATTAGGAATGAGAAGTTGGTTGGCAATGTATGTTAATTATTTCATTTGGGCACTCTTAAATTTACTTTGTGTCAGGCTGTTCTAAGTACTTTGTTGTTGTTCTTTAGTTATTAATTCATGTCCAATTTTTTTGTGACCCCAGGGACTGTAGCTCACCAGGCTCCTCTGTCCATGGGGTTTCCCAGGCAAGAAAAATGGAGTGTGCTGTCATTTCTTTCTCCAGGGGATCTTCCTGACCCAGGGATTGAACTCATGGTGTCCTGCGTTGGCAGGCAGGTTCTTTACTGCTGAGTCACGTGGGAAGCCCTCTAAGTGCTTTACACACTGCAAATCATTTACATCGTAACTCTTCCATTTATATCCTATCACTTCTCTGCTACAACTTTCTTGGAATTTCAGTCCGTAACAATTTTTGAAATAAGATTTTTCTTAGAAATTCCAAAGGTGGTGATTTTATTCTATCAAAATAAAGACTTATTTATGTACTATCATAAAATAATATTCAGAAAAGTATTTTAAACTTTTGAAAGCTTAAATAGTATTATTAAATTAAATGACATTCTTTTAACTGCTTATGTCAGAAATATTTGAGAACACAAATTTTCTTTGTGATATTGAAAAATTTACAATTTAGTGTTACTTTTGAAAACATATTTGTGATAACATTAATTTGGTACATAGCTATATGTTTACCAGTTTTTCTTTAGTTTTTGGCCAATAACAGCTCTGTCATTAAAGTGATAACAAATTATCTATGAAATTTGGGAATATTAATATTTTTGGTCTCTAATTTCATTTTTCACCGGTAATTACTTTGGACATCAGTTGTCTAAATTCACCAATTAAAAGACTGATTGTCATGTGGGTTAAAAAAAAGACTCAAATATAAGTTGTCTACAAGAAACTGCATTATTTTGAAGACATATATAAAGGTTAATGGGTGGAGAATAACAGACTAATACAAATCAAAAGAAAACAGGAGTAGATATCTTAATTTTAGACAGTAAGGACTTCAAAGGAAGGAAGTCTATCAGAGATAAATAAGAGTATTACATAATAATAAAAGGATCAATTATTCAACAAGTATAACAGTCCTTAGCATGTATGCACCTAATAACAGAATGACAAACTACATGAGGCAAAAACTAATAAAGTTTCAAGGAGAAACAGATAAATCAATTATTATAACTGGAAACTTCAATGTCCCCATATTATAAATGGGCAGATTTAGCAGGCAAGGAATCAATAAGGACAATCAACTGAATATAATTGACATCTTGTGTGTGTATATATATATATGCACAAATATATTCTATATACAAACATATATATAGTTGAGGCATTTGTCTACTAAATCCAACACTTAGGCCCTCTCATGGTCCTTTATATTGCCTGCTTTACTTCCAGAGTAGGGTTTCCTGATTTTTTTGCACATTTCCTAACTTTATTGAACAAAATTTTGCATTTTAGGTAATATATTGTAGCAAGTATGAATTCTGCTTTATTTTTAAATTTTCTGTAACTTTTCTGGATTCAACTGCCACATCTATCATTTCAAGGAATATGTCTTCCTTTCTGGAAACAAAGTTTCTGGTTATGGTCATCAGCCACGCTCTGTGAAAACTGTCCTCCCTGATCAAGATGGGAAGAGAGAAGCGATGGAGCAATTCCACATGGGCAAAACAGATTCTGTTCTTACCTGAAATTCTGGAAGGTTGTTATGAATAATCCCATTCTAATTTTTTATTTGCCATTGGTCTATTTTCAGATGCCTTATATGATTTGTTTTGAAAATGTTGTTTAATTTTATACTTGTTTTTGAGGAGGAGGATTCATTAAATTCCTGAGCCATAGCCAAAAGACTCAGACACGACTTTTGCACATTTACTTAGATAATACTTTGGTACTCAGAGAGAAACAGTTTCTTCATCTTGGTCTAAGTGTTCTAATATTTCTTCCTTTGGTTTTTCATGGGATCTCACACTGCTAATGAAAAAGTAAACTTCTTAATGGACAACATCCTAGGTTATTTTTATTTAAATGATTTCTTCTGGTTACCAATCCAGTAAATTTAAGCAATGTATCAGAGGACAACTAGAGAAGAAATACTGGCGACCACTCCAGTATTCGTGCCTGGGATAGCCCATGGACAGAGGAGCCTGGTGGGCTACAGTCCATGGGGTTGCAAAGAGTCAAATATGACTTAGCAACTAAACCACCACCACCATCAGAAGACAAATAGTCTTTTGAGGTTGACTGCTTCAGTTGAGTAAATATTGTCAGTTGGGTTTCCTTTGTGATCATTGCTCTTAGATTGGTCTGGTCCTTAGAGTTCTGTGGTGGTTCTGGTAACCTTCAGTTGTTTCAGGCCCCCTAATGACATTCACCAATGAAATTCCTCACCCCAAATTTCAGTTTTGGTCACAAAGCTTAAAGCTGCCATGCAATTATAATAAATATTTATTTGTGTGTCGGTGTACTAGAATGGGTACATGTTTATAAAAAATTCATAGCATTGCTAATTTATTTGATATAGTTAAGAAGTTTGGTGACAAATTTTCTAGTCATTATGTTTTTCTTCACACTTTGTTTGAAATACTTGAGTGTTTGATTTTTTTAATTTAAAAGTCTGATATATCAATTTAAAAGAGTTTTGTAGGTGACAGGAAGACTTTGTTGTCTATATTGAGATGTAGAGGTTTTGAATGCTTGAGAAAAATAGACTAATATTTGCACGTAGCTTGAAATAACTCACAGAATTTACATAATGAAATTTGTAAACCATGGTAAATATTTAAGGCAATTCTCCACCCTCCAAGTGATAAACTAATTGAGTATTTTGAACAAAGAACATAAGTAAAAGTGAGTACCTTTAATTTTAACACAGATTTCTATATTTACAAGTGATTATTGTGACAGATTATAAGTTGTGTTACAAGTTGAAGGAGACTTAGATTTATAAATTGAATAATTGAACACTAAAAAATGCAAGCTATTAATCAGTGAACTTTTGAGCCTATATTACAGACACTGTACTATTGTTATCTCAGTGCCTGTGTCCCGATTAAATAACACATTCCAAAAATCTCATCCATTGTATTGCTGCACAACAAACATGGTCTCAAGAAAAAGAAATAGAAATCAGGGAAACAGGCATAGAAAATCAGATGGAAAAGGGGGGTCTAAGAACTGACTATAGAAGATGGTCAGGGAATGGAGGAACGGTCAAGAAGTCAATAAAGATTGAGGGTTGATCACTGTTTTCCTCAAAGTTTTATCAAGGGGCCCATCTTGCCATATGCTTAACTTACATCTGAGATTCATAGTTTTTAGTTGCTTTAATTAAATATAACCAGCAAATGAAATTAGATCCTCTTGGATATGTGAAGGTGAACTCATACTTTGGTGTTAGTTCAGTTACTGGTCTCCTTTGTTATGTAGGAAAAAAGAAAGTCTAGTATTAAAGTAGAATTTGATATAAATTAAGGAAAAAACCCTCAAAATTTCCTTGGAAATGATATAAACCAGCTGTATTGGGAAATTACACAATGTATTTAGTAATGATATCTGGATAAAACTATTGACCTGGTAAGCTCCTTATTGTAACTGATGAATAAAATTAGCAGTATTGAGATAGGTAGATTTGCATGCTAAGTTGCTTCAGTCATGTCTGACTCTTTGCAACCCTATGGATTGTAGCCTGCAAGGCTCCTCTGTCCTTGGGATTCTCCAGGCAAGAATACTGGAGTGGGTTGCTATTCCCTTCTCCAGGGGATCTTCCTGACCCAGGGATTGAACCCATGTCCCTTAGGTTCCTGCATTGGGAAGTGGGTTCTTTACCACTAGCGCCACCTAGGAAGCCAGGACAATGTAAAAGAGGGAAGAAGTCAGTTTTATTATGAGGATGTGAAAATATATGAGAAAAGTTTATATAATGCAAGTGCAATAAGAAAAAGTGAGGGAAAACCGAGTATTTGAAGTCTTATTAATATTGTTTAAATAACAGTACTACTGTGAACTAGATTTAAAACTAGTAGAGATAAATTTTCTATTATTCTGTTTACTTGCCCTTTTGCATCCCTATATTGTCATGATAAGGAATATCCACAATAAAGAATTGCAGAAACTGTAAAAGATTGCATTTCTTCTGAATTGTCAATGAGGATTACAATTTCAGCCTGTCAATTTCACTCTATTTCCATTCCCAGAGTCTAGTTTAAGAGGGTAACAGAAGGACTGTATCTCACTGCCCACTCATTTCTTCTCATCATTGCTTTTTTTCACTTACCTTTAAAAACATTACATCCAACTGTCTAGGTTTATCTAATGAAATAGGTCTTTCTGCTTTCTGCATTAGATGTGCCTAGTAAGTAACACTTCTCACTTATTGATGCTTTTCTCAGTTGAGTTATTCTATGACCAGTTCCAGTTCAATATCACATCTTCAGTTGAGGCTTTTAAATTTCTCTTGTGATAGAACATAGAATATTTGACATTTAATACATATTTGAAGTGTAAAATTCAATGGCATGACATTCACAGTGTTAAGGAATCATCCCTGCTATTTCCAAAAATGTCTCAGTAGTCCAAGTAGAAACTGCCAGAGTTAAGCAGTAATTGTAAGCAGTGATCCGCATTCCTATCTCCAACTCCTGTTCCTGGTAATGTTTACTCTACCTTTTATCTCTATGCATTTGCCTATTGTATACAATATGTAGTTTAAGTAGAATATATTTGTGTCCTGAATCTGGATTATTTCACTTATTTAGAATAATATTTCAGAGGTTCATTTCTGTTGTCACATGTATCAGGGCTTCATTCTTTGATGGCTAAATAATATTCCACTATATATATCACATTTTGGGGGTACATTCATCTGTTGATAAATCAGTGAGTTCTTTCCACATTTGGCAAATAGTACTGCAATAGTACTGCAATGAGGTTGATTGTATAAGTGTTTGAGTTTCCATTTTCAGTTCTTTTTGGCATATATATAGGAGTAGAATTGCTGAGTCACATGGTAATTCTATGTTTAGCTTTTTGAAGAACCACCAAACTTTTCCACAGCAGCTGCAGTTCCCAACAACAATTTATGAGTATTCTGTTTTCTCTATGTCCTGGCCCACTCAACGTTTATTTTCCTTAAAAAAAAAAGTCACCTTAGTATGAATGAAATAGTAAGTGATTGTTGTTTTGATTTCAGTTTCCTAATAGTTAATGAAATTGCATGTCTACAAAATCTTATGGCCATTTTTATATCTTATTTGGAGAAACATCTATTCAAGTCTATACCCATATTTTAATTGTTTTTGAGTTGCATGAGTTCTTTGTATATTCTAGACATTACATCCTTATCAGATACTTGATTTGAAAATATTTTCATCCATTCTACAGGTTGTCTCCTCACTTTCATGATAATATTCTTTGCAGATAAGCTTTTAATTTTCAAGTCTAGATTTGTTGCTCATGGTTTTGGTGTCATATTCAGTAATCCATTGCCAAAAATATAGGATCATGAAGATATTTTCCATTTATTTAGTCCTTTTAAAATTTCTTTCTGAAACATTATAAACTTTTTATTATAAGTCTTTCATCTCCTTTCTTGATTGATTCTTATTTAGGTGATATTGTGGGAACTGCTCTTAATTTTGAGGGGGGTATTTATTTCAGGTATATAGAAATACAATAGACTTTTTGTATTTATCTTCTATCCTGTAATCTTGCTGAGTTCACTTATTAGTTCCAGTAGCCTTCTTGTGGATCTTCTTTGGGGATCTCTATTCATATCTGCAAGCAGAGATAGTTTTATCTTTTCTGTCTCACTTGGATGCCTTTTATAATTTATTGCCTAATTGCTTTGGTAAAAAAGTTCTACTATGATGTTGAATAGTAGTGAATGAAACAGGGCATTAAAAACCTCCCAACAGAGAAAAATCCAGGACCAGATGACTTCCTTAGTGAATTATACTGACCACTTGAACGGGAATTAACACCAGTATTTCTTAAACTTTTCCAAAAATCAAGAGGTGGAAGGAATATTTCCTAACATATACTATGAGGCCAGAATTACCCTGACACAAAGCCATATAAGGACATCACAAGAAAATAATGAAATACCAGTATTTTTTATGAACATAAATGTAAAACTTTTCAACAAAATATTAGCACACTGATTTAATTTAAAAGGATTAGAGAATTCAAAGAAGGTTCAACATAGAAAACCTAATCAATGTGATACACTATGTTATTGTTTGAATTGTGCTTCCTCCAAATTCATATTGATTTTCTAACCTCTCTACCAAATAAAGTCACCTTTTTTGAAAATAGGGTCATTGAGAGTGTAATTTTGTGTTAAGATGAAGTTGTACTGGAGAATGGTGGGACCTTACTTCAATATGATGAGTGTTATTGTAAAAGGAATATCATATAAAAATCCAGGCATACACAAGGAAAATCCATTCTGAAGATTGGCATTAAACTACCCAAAGCCAAAGAACTACCAGAAGCTAGAAGACAGGCTTAGAAAATATCTTTTTCTAGTTCCTTCAGAGGGAGCATCGTCCTGCAAAACACTTTGATCTCAGAATTCAAGCTTCTAGAACTGTGGGGCATTTCTGTTGTCTAAGCCATTCAATTTGCGGTGCTTTGTTACAGTGCCTAAGTAACTGATTGGGACTATATTAATAGACTGAAGAGGAAAAGCCAAATTAACGTCTCTATTGACAGAGAAAAAAAGCCTTTGACAATAATTACCATTATTTTATGACAAAAAAATGTTCAGAAAACTAGGAATAGAAGAGAACTTCCTCAACATGATAAAGGGGATTTATTAAAAACCCACAGCTAATAACATTATACTCAATGGTGAAAATGGAAAGTTTCCTATTTTCAGTCAACCTAGCTAAAAGTTTATACATTTTCATTTTTTTTTCAAAAACACAAACATATGATTTCATAGGTTCTATTGTTTCTCTGGTGCATATTTTACTTTTCTTCATTCTAATCTTTATTACTTCATTGTGTCTGCTAGCTTTGGGTTTATTTGATTCCTTTTTCTAGTTTTCCAAGGTGTAAAGTTAGGGTTATTGACTTGATCTTTCTTCTTTTTTAATGTAGATATTTACAGCTATAAATTTTCTTCTGAGTACTGCCTTTGCTACATCCCATAAGTTTTGCTATGTTGCATCATTATTTTTTCTTTACTTATAAGTATATTCTAATCTCAGATTTCTTCTTTGACCCATTTTCACATATTTGTGAATTTTCCAATTTTTCTTAGTGATATCTATAATTACTCCAGTGTGGTCAGAAAATATACTTTGATTTAGTCTTTTAAAATTTATTGTAATTGTTTTGTGGCCTAATGTATGATTTATTCCAAAGAATATTTTGTGTGCACTTGTGTGTACTTTCTAGGTGGAGTGCTCTATTTCTTTTAGGTTTAATCAATTTGTAGTTTTGTTTTAGTCTTTTACTTATTGATATTCTGTATAGAAGTTCTATTCATTAAGGAAGTGGTAAATTGCAAGAAGTGTTGCTCCTTTGAACTCTGTCAATATTTGCTTTATATATTTTGGGGCTCTGTTTTGTACAGATGTGTTTATAATTGTTTTATTAATGAATATACCCTTTTATCAATATATAATGTCATTTTTTGTCTGTAACACTGACCTAAAATCCATTTTGTCTGATACTAATATAGCCACCAGGCTTGTTTTTGGTTACTACTGGCATGGAGTATCATTTTCCATCCTTTAAATCTATCTGTTTCTTTGGATCTAAAACAGTCTCCTAAGGCAGTATATTATGTTTTTATTTTTTTTTTGTACTAAAAGACTCTGCCTTTTTATTAGAGAATTTAATGCATTTAAAATCAAAGTAATTACAGAGAGGGACTTTTCCATTTAATTATTTGTTTTTGGTATGCTTTATAACTTTTTTGATCCTTCATTTTCTTCATCACTGCCTTCATTTGTGTATTGTCACTTTTTTGTCATGATTCATTTGATTATCTTATTGATTATCTTTTTATTGTGTATATATTTTTTAGATGTTTTATTTGTGGATACTATGAAAAGAATACATTTACAAGTTTATACCATATAATCTCAACTGGTATCAGTTCAGTTCAGTTCAGTCACTCAGTCATGTCTGACTATTTGCGACCCCATGAATCGCAGCACGCCAGGCCTCCCTGTCCATCACCAACGCCTGGAGTTTACCCAAACACATGTCCATCGAGTCAGTGATGTCATCCAACCATCTCATCCTCTGTCATCCCCTTCTCCTCCTGCCCCCAATTCTTCCCAGCATCAGGGTCTTTTCCAATGAGTCAACTCTTCGCATGAGGTGGCCAAAGTATTGGAGTTTCAGCTTCAACATCAGTCCTTCCAATGACACCCAGGACTGATCTCCTTTAGGATGGGCTGGTTGGATCTCCTTGCAGTCCAAGGGACTCTCAAGAGCCTTCTCCAACACCACAGTTCAAAAGCATCAATTCTTCGGCGCTCAACTTTCTTCACCGTCCAACTCTCAATCCATACATGACTATGGGAAAAACATAGCCTTGACCAGACGGACCTTTATTGGCAAAGTAATGTCTCTGCTTTTAAATATGCTATCTAGGTTGGCCAATCTAGCATCTTTTAATTTCATGACTGCAATCACCATCTGCAGTGATTTTGGAGCCCAAAAAAACAAAGTCTGACACTGTTTCCACTGTTTCCCCGTCTATTTCCCATGAAGAGATGGGACCAGATCCATGATCTTAGTTTTCTGAATGTTGAACTTTAAGCCAACTTTTCTACTCTCCTCTTTCACTTTCTTCAAGAGGCTCTTTAGTTCTTCTTCGCCTTCTGCCATAAGGGTGGTGTTATCTGCATATCTGAGGTTATGGATATTTCTCCTGGCAATCTTGATTCCAGCTTGTGTTTCTTCCAGCCCAGCATTTCTCATGATGTACACTGCATATAAGTTAAATAATACACAGCCTTGAAGTCCTCCTTTTCCTATCTGGAAATAGTCTGCTGTTCTATGTCCAGTTCTAACGGTTGCTTCCTGATCTGCATACAGGTTTCTCAAGAGACAGGTCAGATGGTCTGGTATTCCCATCTCTTTCAGAATTTTCCACAGTTTATTGTGATCCACACAGTCAAAGGCTTTGGCATTAGTCAATAAAGCAGAAAAGCATGTTTTTCTGGAACTCTCTTGCTTTTTCAATGATCCAGTGAATGTTGGCAATTTGATCTCTAGTTCCTCTGCCTTTTCTAAATCCAGCTTAAACATCTGGAAGTTCATGGTTCACGTATTGCTGAAGTCTGCCTTGAAGAATTTTGAGCATTACTTTACTAACGTGTGAGATGAGTGCAATTGTGCAGTAGTTCGAGCATTCTTTGGCATTGCCTTTCTTTGGGATTGGAATGAAAACTGACCTTTTCCAGTCCTGTGGCCACTGCTGAGTTTTCCAGATTTGCTGGCATATTGAGTGCAGCACTTTCACAGCATCATCTTTCCGGATTTGAAATAACTCAACTGGAATTCCATCACTTCCACTAGCTTTGTTTGTAGTGATGCTTTCTCATGCCCACTTGACTTCACATTCCAGGATGTCTGGCTCTAGGTGAGTGATCACACCATCGTGATTATCTGGGTTATGAAGATCTTTTTTGTACAGTTCTTCCATGTATTCTTGCCACCTCTTCTTAATATCTTCTGCTTCTCTTAGGTCCATATCATTTTTCTATCCTTTATCGAGCCCATCTTTGCATGAAGTGTTCCCTTGGTATCTAATTTTCTTGAAGATATCTCTAGTCTTTCCCATTCTGTTGTTTTCCTCTATTTCTTTGCATTGATCGCTGAGGAAGCCTTTCTTATCTCTCCTTGCTATTCTTTGGACCTCTGCATTCAGATGGAAATATCTTTCCTTTTCTCCTTTGCTTTTCACTTCTCTTCTTTTCCCAGCTATTTGCAAGTCCTCCTCAGACAGCCATTTTACTTTTTTGCATTTCTTTTCCATGGGGATGGTCTTGATCCCTGCCTCCTGTACAATGTCACGAACCTCTGTCCACAGTTCATCAGGCACTCTATCAGATCTAGTCCCTTAAATCTATTTGTCACTTCCACCCTATAATTATAAGGAATTTGATTTAGGTCATACCTGTGTGGTCTAGTGGTTTTCCCTACTTTCTTCAATTTAAGTCTGAATTTGGCAATAAGGAGTTCATGATCTGAGCCACAGTCCACTCCCAGTCTTGTTTTTTGCTGACTGTATAGAGCGTCTCCATCTTTGGCTGCAAAGAATATAATCAATGTGATTTTAGTGTTGACCATCTGGTGATGTCCATGTGTAGAGTCTTCTCTTGTGTTGTTGGAAGAGGGTGTTTGCTATGACCAGTGCGTTCTCTTGGCAAAACTCTATTAGCCTTTGCCCTGCTTCATTCTGTACTCCAAGGCCAAATTTGCCTGTTACGCCAGGTGTTTCCTGACTTCCTACTTTTGCACTCCTGTCGCCTATCACGAAAAGGACATCTTTTTTGGGTGTTAGTTCTAAAAGGCCTTGTAGGTCTTCAGAGAACCGTTCAAGTTCAGCTTCTTCAGAGTTACTGGTAGGCGAATAGACTTGGATTACCGTGATATTGAATGGTTTGCCTTGGAAACGAACAGAGATCTTCTGTTGTTTTTGAGATTGCATCCAAGTACTGCATTTCAGACTCTTTTGTTGACCATCATGGCTACTCCATTTCTTTTAACGGATTCCTGCCCACAGTAGTAGATATAATGGTCATCTGAGTTAAATTCACCCATTCCAGTCCATCTTAGTTCGCTGATTCCTAGAATGTCAACGTTCACTCTTGCCATCTCCTGTTTGACCACTTCCAATTTGCGTTGATTCATGGACCTAACATTCCAGGTTCCTATGCAATATTGCTCTTTACAGCATCAGACTTTGCTTCTATCACCAGTCGCATCCAAAGCTGGGTAGTGTTTTTGCTTTGGCTCCATCCCATTATTCTTTCTGGAGTTATTTCTCCAGTGATCTCCAGTAGCATATTGGGCACCTACCGACCTGGGGAGTTCATCACTCAGTGTCCTATCTTTTTGCCTTTTCATACTGTTCATGGGGTTCTCAAGGCAAGAATACTGAAGTGGTTTGCCATGCCTTTCTCCAGTGGACCACATTCTGTCAGACCTCTCCACCATGACCCATCCATCTTGGGTGGCCCCACATGGCATGGCTTAGTTTCATTGAGATAGACAAAGCTGTGGTCCTTGTGATCAGATTGGCTAGTTTTCTGTGATTATAGTTTTAGTGTGTCTGCCCTCTAATGCCCTCTCATAACACCGACCATCTTACTTGGGTTTCTCTTACCTTGGATGTAGGGTATCTCCCTATGGCTGTTACAGCAAAGCGTAGCATCAATATAACTTTAATTGCATGGAAAATCTCCTTTCCTACACAGCTTTATTTCCTCTCCTTACCTGTACTTATTGTATGCAGAATATATATAAGTATTGTAAAAAAAAAAATATTTATACATGATGTGGCCAATACCACTGAATTATTATTTTAATGTATTTGTCTTTTAAATCCTATAGGAAAAGATGTGGCTACAAACCAAAAATTAGTAACATTGTCTTTTATATTTGCCTATGTATTTACCATTACCAGAGAACTTTACTTTTTCTTGAAGCTTTGATTTACTATCTTCTTTTCTTTTCAACCTGAAGGATTCTTTTTATCAATTCTATAGGGTAGGTCTAGTGATAACGTACTTCCTCAGATTTTATTTATCTGGGAATGTCTAATTTCTCCCTCTTTTAAGGACAGTTTTATGTAGAATCCTTAGTTGACAATTGTTTTGTTGTTTTTTTTTCAACACTTTAAACATGTTATCCCACTGTCTTCTGTCCCACATAGTTAGATGAGGAATTACCTGTTAACCTTATTTAGGTTCCTTGTACATGAATGTGAGGTATCACTCTCACTGGTTTCATGATACTTTGTTCTTTGACAGGTTGGTTATGTTTCTTGGTGTAAGTCTCTGAGTTTATCCAGTTTTGGAGCTTACATTTGTAGATTCATGAATTTCAATAAATTTGCAATGTTTCTGGCCATTATTTCTTCAAATATTTTTTCTGTTTTCTCTTTTCCTTCTGGTAGTCACATAATGCATATTTTGGTCTGCTTGACAGTATCACATAGGTTCTTATCTCATATATGTTCATTAGGCTCTGTTTATTTTTCATTTTTTTCTGTTCTTTAGATTAAATAATTTTAATCTTTCTATCTTCAAGTTTACCTTATTATTTCTTCTATGTTTTTAGTCTTATGTTGAACCCATCTAGTGAATTTCCTATTTTCATTATTGTGCTTTTCATCTCCAGAATCTATGTTGTTGCATTTTTTATAAGCTATTTATAATTATTATGGTAAAAATATAACAAAATTTACCCTTTTAATTATTTTTAGTGTAACTCAGTGACATTAAGTACATTTACAGTGTTCTGCAAACATTACCTCTCTCCATTTCTAGAATTTTTTCATCATCCCAGAAAGAAACTCTGTACCCATTAAGCAATAACTTCCCAATCTACACTCTTTCCAGTTCCTGTTAAAATCTGTTCAACTTTTCTCTATAAATTTTCTGCTTCTGTGTAGCTCAGATAAGTGGAACAATACATTAACCTTTTTTGAGTCTGGTTAATTTAACTTAGTGTAATGCTTTCAAGGCTCATTCCTGTTGTAGTGTATATCAGAACTTTATTCCTTTTCAAAGCTGAATAATATTTTATTGTACATTTATACTGTTTCTTGCTTATCTATTCACCTAATGATAAATATTTAGGTTGTTTTCACCTTTGACTATTGTAAACAGTGCTACTATGAACTTGTCTATATGTATTTGAATCCCTGGTTTCAATTCTTTGGGTATATACCTAGAAGTGGAATTAATAGAATATGTGGCAATCTATGTTTCACTTCTTCAGGAACCGTCAAACTTTTCCACAGTGGCTGTTGGAGTCCCTCTTATAATTTTTACTTCTTTATTGATACTCTCATTTAGTTCATGCATTGTTTTCTTGATTTCCTTCAGTCTTTGTTCAGGTTTTCCTTTGGCTTTTTGAGCATATTTAGTATAATTGTTCTATGATCTTTATATATTACTCCAAAGTTTGGGCTTTCTGAGGGACGGTTTCTTAATATTTTGTTCTTCTACAGGGGATATGTTTTCCTATTTCTTTGTATTCCTTGTGGGATTTTGGGGGGTTGATTTTGTTGCTGAAAACTGGACATTTGTGATTCATAATGTGGTAACCCTGGAAATCAGGTCTCCATCTTTTCCTTTTTTTTATTTGTTTGTTTGTTTTTGATTGTTGAAGGCTATAGGAGCCCATTTGTTTACTGAATTTCTTAAACTATAGTTTCAAAGGATGTATTTCTTGTCTTCTGTGGTCATTGAAGTCTGTTCCTTGTGTTAAGCTAGAATTTTAACAGAGGTTCCTTGAACACCAGCAGCTAAAAAGCACACATTCTAGTCTTTGCAGGATCTATGAGGGGAACTTTCTTAAAAACTTAGCTAGGCTTAGCTAGCCTAATGATTGGCTTGAAGTGAAAGCTTAAGGTGTTTCATATCTTTTCTGAGCATGAGTTTTGCTGTGGGCATGTGCATGGCTTTCTGTATTTCTCTCATAGATGCTTCTGAATGTCTTAATTTCTTAATGAAACGACATTAACTTTTATTCCTTGGATTTGGGTATCTGTTTTATGTTTGCATCATATTTTACCCCCTAAGCATCTGTGAGTTGTTAGCTTGGCTTGCAGTTTTTTTGAATGATGTCTATTGCTTTTCTGCTTTGAGTTCCCAGTTAGGTTGAACTGGGAACAAATGCTTTGCCACTATTTCATGCAGCTCCCAGATAGTTTGTAACAGACAAACACAACAATTTTCCAATGAAGTCTGCCCTGCTCCTTCCAGAAGCAGGGTCCAAGGACTTACACACAAGGAATGTAGGTTTGTTTCTTTTAGGACTGCCACTGTGCTGGGGAGAGAATGAGCAAGGACAAGCAGAAACATCATACATTTTTGCTACCATTTTCCAGTTACTTTTTCTTGATTCAGTGTTTGATTAGTTACTGTAAACATTTAACTGTTTCACAAAGTTCTGAAAAGTTGGGTTTGACAGTTTTTGCTTGTCAGTTGTTTCTGTAGGGGGATGGGAACTTTGACCTGCAATCTAGACTGATGTTGAGAGGTTTTCACAAATGTGACTACCAAGTGTTCTGAAAATACGTCTGGATCCATTTTGATTGGCTATTTCTAAGGTAAGAACAAATTTTTACTGAAAATTCAACTTCAAATTAAATCTTGATGTAACTTTCTTTTTCTAATTCAAGGTAGCTTGTAGCAGAATGTACATGTGCCTTTTCAGAAATGTATTCAATAATCAAATTACAAAAAAAGATGAGTATTTGAACCTTATGTATTATTTTTTTTGTAATATATTTTGAAACTTCCTTAGTAAAATTTCATTTCTTGTTTGGCCACACTGCATGACTTGTGGGATTTTAGTTCCCCAACCAGGGACTGAACCCAGACCACAGCAATGAAAGTACCAAGTCCTAACCACTGGACTGCCAGGGAACTCCCCAAATTCATTGTTTTTAGTACTATCTTTAATATCAAAGTATCTTTGATTAGTATTAGTATCTTTAATATCAAACTCAGTTAGTTTATGGATCCCAAATTTTCATAGTACATGAGTCAGGAAACTACCACCAGGGGTATATCTGGCCTACCATCTCGTTTTGTGAAATCTGTGAACTAAGGATGGTTTTATAATTTGTTTAATCACTGAAAAAAAAAAGATGTTTTGTGATGTAAAAATTTTAAAATTCAAATTTTACTTTTCATAAACTGAATTTCCAGTCATATTCACTTGTTCATACATTAACTATGGTTGCTTCTGTGCTAGAAAGGCATAATGTAATAGTTCTGACAGAGACCACTATACCCTCCAAAAGTATGATGTTCACTATCTAGCCCTTTATGTAAAAGATTTGCCAACCTCTGTATTAGTACAGCAGAAATGGAATAAAAAACCTGAGAAATTATTCCCATGCTTTATGGATTTAAAAAATATTTTTCAGTATCAAAAGTTCATTACTTATAGAAATTTAAGCTACTACAGATTTTATCAGGTAATATGCATTTCTTTCAACTCAGTCTATGATACTTTTAATATCTTTTCTAATATTATCTAAACAGCTACAAAGTTTATTCAACACATGACATGCAATAGAAACTTTTGTGGATTAAAGTTTTTCCTAGAACTTAAATTTATGAATAATTTAAATCACTTTTTCCATAATTTTGACAGCTTCAAGAATTCTGAACTTCATGCTTCTTTTTCTACCTCAGTTGGAGAAAACTGAAAATTTCTTTCATCATTAAAAACCTATCAGCGAGTACACTACTCTTACATGTTAAATATTTAATTAGAGAAATATGTGAATCAGAGTGCCTTAGAATCAGATCTGCTAAAGATTTGCTTATTTCCTTATCAACTTTTGAAAACATGGATGAAAGCTTTGATTAAAAATAATTTACAGTAAAATTTTTTTATGTTAAAAGACAACCTGAAAGCATGGGATTTCTAAAGCTGGGGATAATCAGTGGTTTGTTTGGATGACATTTATAAGGATACACTCAACTGTCAATTTATGCACACTGGTAGAATTAGTTCTCCTGAAAATAGTTTTAATCTGGACTTCCAATCATTTCTTATCAACTATCATATTTTAAAAGATCTACATCTATAGTGTACATGATTTTGTATGATCTTTGAGTCAAACTGAGACTAATTGAGTATCTTCATCATCACTGGAATATAAAAATTCTTTATAATTACATTTTTTCCTCTGGAACTATCTGTCATAACCTCACTGACTAAATTTATTAAAGGAAATCCAATTGTGTAGAACAAAATTTACTCAGATGTTTCTGCTTTAATTCTGGCTACTGTCAAGAATATTATATAGAGAAAACAGAAGATATCACATTCTCTGAAGATGTATGAGTCAGCACTGGGATAGATAATGGTGATGACTGACATTCTTTATTGTTTGGTCCACCTTTTGGGTCTTTTAAAAAGACTTTTAGAACTCAGGAGCAAACATGCTGAATAAATTTGGATCCATATCACAAAGTATAGCAAGTTAACTGATATTAAAAAATTTCCTTTATTACTGTACTAATAATCCATCTTGTTAAGTTTTCTTCAGTACTTTTTATGTTCTTACAAATAGAATCTTGAGATCTATGTTCATATAAGGTGTCTATATAAAGAATTTAATAACGTTACTGACCAAAAATTGTTTATTGATGGTATTTTATCCACAAAGGTACCTTGTCTGTAAAGGGTTTTTAAGGAGAGGGGTCATCTTATGTATATATAATATTTTATCCACAGTGATTCTTTACTTCTTGATGGTTCTTTATCAATAGCTACATATTTTTATTTGGGAAGTGTTTTATAAACTGATGAAATTTTACCTGTAGCTGGTAAGAGATACTTCTTATTTGAACATACAAATACATCTTTTATAGTGAACCAATCAGTTTCATATCTGTGTCAGAGAATTCAGCTTGAGTTTTATCTCAGCTTGCTAACTATTTTGGTGAACATACCCTTGGAAATTTAATAGGAAAAATTCAAGTTCATTTTCTGGTGGGTAATGAGGGCTGACTGATTTACTTGATATACTTTTTGTCTATTTATCTTCATGGCATGTATGTAATACCAGCACTCAGCATCTCCTTATACCAAAATTTAATCAGAAGCATTGTCAAAATTTTGTTACTCAGGTGTCTCTTTCCCTTGCTCTTAATTTTTTGCTCAGAGTTACAGGAATCATCTTATTGGACACTATGTTATGTTTTAAAAAACATTTTATTTTCTAAGGGAAGTAAGCATAGTAATATCAGGTATAAAAACTTCAATGCTCATTCTGGTGAGGTGGTGAGGAAGATTTGGAAGTATTGGTGTTAGTATTTCGAGAAAACACCTTTGACAGAGCTGAAGATACCTTTGCCAGCATTTTAGATCCTTGTTTGGGGACATCAGACCTGGAAGTTTCTGTGGACAAAGCAAAGCAGTATAGATATTTATTAGACATTCTAGTTGAGGCAGTAATACCATAGGATTAATGATTTAGAATTCAGAAATTGACATTTATAAAATAAACTATGGGATTTAAAAAATATTCACAAAGATTCTGTTGATTTGATCCTTCTAATACCCCTGTGAAGGAAACAGAATGATATCTCCATTTTTGGATATGAATCTTGATGAAGTCAGAAACCATGCCTAAGGTCACTTTAGTAGAAAGTCATCACACTTCGATAGGCAGTTTTCTGACTCTCATGGCATCATTATACCTGCTGTACTCTGATTCTTCTCTAATCAGGTGTTCAAGGAATACCTTTCTTTTTCTAGCAGAAGAATCTGAAAAATGCTAATGAGCTATACTCACATAGAGAGTACTGATAACTTTCAAGTCTACACAGCGAGACTGTCTATTTCAGAGTGCTCAATTGAAAACAGAAGTGCATTAAAGCTGCTATTATTTCTCATGACTTTGGGCAAATTTTTAGTTGACTGACTTCAAGTGATATTTTTTGTCATGTGAAAGAAGACTATGGATAATAACAGCTTCCATTTGGAATTATTGTTCTGTATCACTTCTTCAGGGCATGGACTCTTAGAGAATATCATATTAAAATTTAACAAAATGAGTATTTTACATGTAAAGACAGAGGTGAATATTTATGTACTTTTATGAAAACTTATGATAGGATGTGATAGGACATGAAAGCACACATGATAGTAAAAGCCCATCTTCTCTTAATTCCAGTACATGCCAGAATTCATGACTATACCTCTTATAGTTACTAGATTTGTTTTTTCTAGCAAGGTGATCTTCTATGGTTAAAGCTAAAATGTTGTTTAGTCACTAAGTCATGTCTGACTCTTTTGTGACCCCATGGACTGTAACCTGCCAGGCTCCTCTGTCCATGGGATTCCCCAGGCAAGAATACTGGAATGGATTGCCATTTCCTTCTCCGGGGTATCTTTCTGACTCAGGGATCGAACCTGGGTCTCCTTTGTCTCCTGTACTGGCAGACAGATTCTTTACGTCTGATCCACCTGGGAAGCTCCTTAAAAGCTAACACAGCCAGCAGCAAATTTAAAGCTGTCAGACGTGAAAAGTGAGTGTTAGTTGCTCAGTTGTGTCCAACTCTTTGTGATCCCATGGACTGTAGCCTGGCAGGCTCCTCTGTTTGTGTAATTCTCCAGGCAAAAATACTGGTAGGTTGCCATTCCCTTCTCCAGGGGCTCTTCCTGACCCAGGGTTCAAACCTCGGTCTCCTGCATTTCAGGCAGATTCTTTATCATCTGAATCACCAGGGAAGTCCAAGAAAGCCAACAGAATAAAGAATAAAAAAAAGAATGTTTAGGTTTTTTGTCCATGCCCAGTTGGTCAGTCGTGTCCGACTCTTTGCAACCCTACAGACTGTGGCCCGCCAGGCTCTTCTGTCTCTGAGATTTTTTGTTCAGGCAAGAATAGTGGAGTGTGTTACCATTTCCTTCTCCAGGGGATCTTACCAACCCAGGGATTGAACCTACGTCTTCTGAGTCTCCTGCATTGGCAGGAGATTCTTTACCACTGAGCCACCTGGGAAGCCTCTGTTTAGATTTTTACTGTGCTATTGTTTTTTAAATTATCTAAAAATTAAAAAGTCAAAAGTCAAAATCTGTAGCAAAAAGACAGAAGTATGGATGAAAGAGAAAAATGTACATTCTGAAAAGGAAAGATAAAAATTTTTCTAACATGACTGAGGCATTATGACAAGGCTTCTGAAATACTCATTGGAGAGATAAGGGTTAATGTTCTGAAAACTTGGTGGTCTTGTTAAAAATGCAGATTTCTGGGCATCATTACTCCAACATACTAACTTAGCCAGTCTATAGAGGGTCTGGGAATCTTCAGTCAAAAAGAAATTCTGGGTGGTTCCAGTGTTGTAAAGCGGTTTCTAGAAACACACCAAAGACTGCCCAAATCCATATTCACTACTAGAAGACTGGTGGGTGGCTGGTGTACTAGGTTAATAGCATCATTCCCAGAGTGAACAGTGAACTCTTGTGTTTATCAATTAATAGTTCTTTTCACAACAAAACTATAATCTGTTTTTGGTCATTACCCACTAAGGACCTAGGTCTGGGATGCAATGGCAACTAGATGGGTCCACAGTGTAGAGGGAAGAAAGAATGTAGGATAAAAGTAAGAAGATATGTTTTTGAACCCTAAAAGCTCTCCATTTGTTGGCTGTTTAACCTCCGATAGTTATTTACCTCCATTTTCTCATTTGTAAATTAGGGTTCTAAGACTTGCAGAGGGAATATTATATGGTGTAGGAGATATAAAAAAGATTTTTTCATTCATCAGGTGTTTTGAAATTATGTCATAAAATCTGAAAGTCAGGATTTTTCACACAAAACTGTCTCTACTTTCTTCTGAAAAATGCTAAGACCTGAATTAGAAGGCCTGGCAACAAGCCAGCATGCCAATGACTGGACCTGAGTAACTGCTCCCTTCTTTAGATTGGGCATGTCATGGACCCCTGCTCAAACTGCTGTTCTTGTCTGTCACCTACTTAGCTCCTGTGATCATTTGAGTATGTCAACTATGGTCATGCTGAATGTGCTCAGGCTTTGAAGTCTGGCAGATCTGTATTGGAACCACAGCACTGTAGCTTACTAGCTTGAGGTGACCTTGAATAACTTATTCTCACATTCTCTTTAGTAAAATGAAGTTGGCTGATATCTGATCAATGTTAGTTCCATTACCTATTACCTCTTTGGTTTAAGAATTGCATAGTAAACTGCAAGTAGAAATAATATCTTAATATTTATACATAATATTTGTATTTTTATATATAGCAATCTCATATTGATAACACTCATCAAAACTGCAAAGGAGAAACTACTCATTCTAGAAGTAATGTTAAAAGCATAACATATTTTGTACCTGAATTGACTTCTTTTGAGGGATTCACACTGCGAAGAGTATTCTTGTTTCCTTCAAAAATGGTGATAAACTGCAAGACAAAGCAAAGTACTGATTCAACCTTTTGTTAGATACTACATACTAGAGATATCTAGAAATCCTCAAGAGATGTAGCATAATCATTATAGCATTTTATATGACTTCTGTGTTCTGCAGTTACAAATAATTATTCTCTGAGACTCATACATTTTGCCAATTATATGGCTAGGATTGACCCTTATCATAGATATGAACTTGACTACCAAATAATTGAAGGCTCAGGTATCATAAGAGACAAAAAAATGTCAGCTTTGTCTCTCCCTCCTCTTGTTTGGGATAAATTGCAATGAGTAATAAGTTATAGATTATTTCCTGATAATAAAGGTAAGAGAAGGAAATAGATGTTTACTACATAACTCTTAACTTCCTTTTATGGAAATCTTAGCTGTTTCGGAAGAGAAGTCAAGTGGCTGTGTGAATCTAGAGCAGGGAACATGGCTTAGATACTAGCTTTATTCCATAGGACTTTATCACATCTTTGAATGCAAAAGAAGCAATTTCTCCAGAAAGGCATGAAATAGCCTGGGACAGGTAGCAAGATTTCATTGTAGCTATTCTAGAATGCTAGTAATTTAAAAAGGAAATAAGTCAATGAAGTAAGACTAAATATATGTAACACAAAATGCCTTGTGTATAGATTATGCAAAGACCACCACATATTAATGAGTTCTACCACAGTTCCTCCAAGAGGACTTGAGGCAGAGTTTGAGATATTTTGAACAGGATACTTGACTCTAATGTGTGAGAATCAGAGCTGATAATACCTATTCTATAAGAAAGAAGCAGATGCTACCAGGTGTCTCAGATGAATAAATATACTTAAGTTCTGCTAAGAACTTCCAGCATTACATTAGATTCAAGAGTATTTGCTGTTACTTCATGGAACATTGTTAAAATAACCTTTTCAATAAAAATTTATAAGTTCTTTTTTTTTTTTAATTATTGTAGTTCTTTTACAATGTTGTGTTAGTTTTTACTATGTAGCTAAGTGAATCAGCTATACCTGGATCCCCTCTTTTTTGGATTTTTCCCATTTAGGTCACCAGAGAGCACAGAATTCCCTGTGCTATATAGTAGGTTCTCATTAGTTACCTACATTGTACATAGTAGCGTATGTACGGCAGTCCAAATCTTCCAATTCATCTCAACCCTCACATCCCCGCCACCCTTGGTAACCATAAATTTGTTCACTACATCTGTGTCTCTATTTCTGTTCTGCAGTTAAGTTCATCTGTACCATTTTTCTAGATTCCACATGTAAACGCTATTATACAATATTTGTTTTTCTCTCAGATTTACTTCGCTCTGTATGACAACCTCTAGGTCTATCCATGTCTCTACAAATGACCCAATTCCCTTCCTTCATATGGCTGAGTAATATTCCATTGTATATATGTTCCTCATTGTCTTTATCCACTTCTCTGCTGATGGACACTTAGGTTATTTCCACGTCACAGCTATTGTCAACAGTGCTGCAATGAACACTGGGGTGCCTGTGTCTTTTGACCATGGCTGTTCTGACTGGTATGAGGTGATATCTCGTGGATTTGATTTGCATTTCTCTAATAATTAGTGATGTTGAGCATCTTTTCATGTGTGTGTTAGCCATCTGTATGTCTTCTTTGGAGAAATGTCTATTTAGGTCTTCTGTCCATTTTTGGTTGCATTATTTCTTTGATATTGAGCTGCATGAACTGTTTGTATATTTAGGAGGTTAATCCTTTGTCAATTGCTTTGCAAATATTTTCTTCCATTCTGAGGGTTGTCTTCTTGTCTTATTTATGGTTCCTTTGATGTGCAAAAGCTTTTAAATTTAGTTAGGTTCTATTTGATCTTTTTGACTCACCTCCTAGAATAATGAGAATAAAAACAAAAATAAACCAATGAAGCCTAATTAAATTTAATATCACTTAAAGTTTTTATTTGAAAATTTAAAAATATTGCCTATGTTGGAGTTGGCATCTTTGTCCTTTCCCTTTAAAGTTATAGACACTGTCTTAGTTCTTTGTATGTTGAGTAATATTGTATTTTATCCTGATCATTTTGAACAATTTACCCTGTCTTCTGTGACTGTGGTTCCAATGTAAATTTAGTTTTCAGAGTCTTGGCAGTATTTTTTAGTATGTATCTCTATTAAGACTGTAGTTCAATTTCTCATAGCCTTTTGTCTACAGAACTTCAAGTGAGTTCCTTGCATGCACATCCCAGGAGACACTTTATAAAAGCAGATTTGGAGGGGTTCCTTTTTCATGTCCCTCTTCTCTTTGATTTCAGTGTCTGATTCTCTACAGTCCCCTATTCTATGTTTAGAATGCTATGGCTCTAGCCTTCCTGTGTGCTGTCTCACACATCCCATGACTGTATCCATGTCCAGGGTAAAGTAACAAAAGAAGGCAGAGAAAAACATATCCGGTTTCCCCCTCGTGTTCTTCATGTTACTGGAGACTAATTCCTCTGGTCAGAGAGAAAGATTTTCTCTCAGTCTTAAGTGCCTCACAGCTTTGTTGCCACTGTTGTACAGGTTTATGGCTGAAACTTACCTTGAGATAGGGCAGAAGAAGGGGAAATGGTGGTGAAAAGTGAGCTTCCCTACTTTCCATTTCATAGGTATTTCTTCCTAATTCTGGTAAGAGAGCCATGGTTTCTCTTGGAGCTTTCTTATTTTATCCATTCTCTCTATGTAATTACAGGATTTGAACTGCCCTGGGTCTATGCCAGGAGATGTGAGAGGAAAAAACACACGAAACTCATAATGGTTTTGGAGTTCTGATTTCCTGCCTCAAACTACTGAATTAGTTGCTTTTCAGAACCCTCAGTAGTTGTCTGCTGCTGCTGCTGCTAAGCCACTTCAGTCGTGTCCAACTCTGTGTGACCCCACAGATGGCAGCTTACCAGGCTCCTCCGTCCCTGGGATTCTCCAGGCAAGAACACTGGAGTGGGTTGTCATTTCCTTCTCCAATGCATGAAAGTGAAAAGTGAAAGTGAAGTCGCTCAGTCACGTCCGACTCTTTTGAGACTCCATGGACTGCAGCCTACCAGGCTCCTCTGTCCATGGGATTTTCCAGGCAAGAGTACTGGAGTGGGGTGCCATTGCCTTCTCCCAGTAGTTGTCTAGAGAGTTTTTAATCAGTGAGAGACACAATTGGAATGTGCTTTACTTCACCTTACTCAGAACTGGGCTGAATAAAAACTTTAAGCATAATTTTACCATGGAAAAGCAGTTAAGTGAGGAAAAAGGACAAGAGCCAAAAGGGTGCAGATTAGCCAGCAATTCCATTTGGTACAAGGAATGGCCTGTTAATCAGGTCCTTGGACTAGAGATTGTCTCCATTTTAGTGACATATGATTTTACTTGGAAAATATGGCCTAAGTGAAGCCTGAGGTTGTCAAACAGATGTTTAAGTTTAAAAATGAAGATTAGGTTGAGTGAGGAACTAACCCAATATCTTTAGAGATATGGTAAAAGTTATCTTAAGTATGAGTTGTAAGATTTGATTCTGAAAATTACTCTGGTAAGGAGAAGTGACTGGATGGATTGTGTGTCATGGGGTTGGGGAGATTTGCTTAAAAATAGGATTAAATTGAGCCAAGAAACAACCACAACATAAGAAGACTCATTGGAAACTTTCTAAAAAGGATTAGGAAGGACACTTTCTGAGTTTACACTGGAGCATAGCTCGGTCTTCTGGAAAACTGTCTGCAGGCAGCCAGTCCTTAGGAATGCATAAAAATAGATGGAATCAGCATTTATTTATTTTTCTTTTTTTTCGCATTTTTTTTTTGCATTTATTTCTTATAACCTGCTCTCTTCCGTTTCTGAAGCTTCTGTTTCTTCCCTGCCTCCACCAAATCCCTCACTTGGGTCTACTTGCCCTAAGAAGGACCAAGTGACACATTCCTTCTCAGATTTCCTCCAGTGACTGCAGTAGCAGAGTTAAGGAATGGAATTGTTTTCATGTGCTAAGGAGGAACAGTGGCTTATCCTGTGCACTTAAGCAAGGAGTGATATCTTAATCCTAAAGTGAGAATTGATGGATTTCTTGGGTACCATGGAGGAGAGATTTGAGCATGAAGAAATTGCAAATAGGGGAATACTTCCTTATGCCCCTCGAACAGCACCACACAGTCATTGATTTGACCTTGAAAAATAGAATATACTCAAATGGCCTCATATATTCTAATTAGAGGCTACAGAAAAAATACTTACCTTAACACTGTTTGAATTTTCTGGCTTTTGTTCCTGAGAACTTGCTGTGGAGAGGAAGAAAAAAAACAGGAAAAAAATAGTATTCTTTCTGAGGCATAAATAACATTGACACAAACCTGATCTTATTGTTTTTCACTGAAAAGTCATAGAATTAGGTTAATAGAAGAAATTGTTTTAGTGCATAGACAATGTGAACAAAACTGAAATAGGTGATATCCCTAGATTTATGTGGCATATTTTAGCCCTTCTTTTAGGAATTATGAAAGATGAAGTGTGATGTCATAGGAAAGACAGATTCTGTAACTTAATAACTATAAATCTATGAATGACCACTCAATCCCTCTGTGCCTCTTTATTATTTATTTTGCATGTAAAATAAGAAGTTACCCTATATGTGATTCCTAAGGGCCTTTCCAGCTCTAGCACTCTTTGATTCTACACAGCTAATTAAAAGCAGACAATTGGAACGAAGAGGAAGTCTTTCATAAGAGCTAGTCTTATGAAATATTCTGAGTGAGAATCAGGAGAATTTTGAGACAATACCAAGAGGAGAAACCTGGTGGAGTTGCTGCACAACTAAAAGTTGCCTAAATTTCAGGGGAAGTCAAAACACCAGTAAAAAAATTCAACCCAAGGAGGTAGAAATGATACTATGAGATAAGTTTCACAAAGACCCATTACTAAGAAGGCAGTTCACCTGCTAGGACATCAGAAAACCTGAGTTTAAGTCTTAGCTTCACTACTTAGAGCTGTGTGGATATTGGTGAATTTAATCTGACTATTCTCCCAGTTTCCTCCCCTTTGTAGACTGTGAATGAGACTATTTTCCTGTCTCTGTCTCAAAAAGACTTAATTAGATATCTCATGTATAAAAAACTATGCATTTTATAGATATGTACTCATCAAAGTCAACACATGTTTGTTAGGATCAATTTAGGTTCTGGAAAAAAAAACAACACACACAGTAGCATCACCTCAGTTAACACAAGAGAAGAGCTAATTATCTGACTTACCTGACAAGGCTGGCAAAATTTCATTGTTGGTTAATAATATTTCTAAAGTATCTAACTCTATATTTCACAGAATTAAACTGACTTTTAAATGACTGAGGACATTTGGATTTACTACCACGGCTATCATTCCAAACACTAGTTTTTATGTTTCAAGGTTAGGTGACTATCAGCTTTCCAGGATGTACTAGGAATTTGTTTTGATGAAAAGTCACAGAAAAATTCCTGCTAGTTTAGGATCCTAGGATATTCAGATTCAAGTTATTTGAGATTTTCTTCTATATTCTATGTAAAACTATAAACTAAAATTAGGAATATTTTATAGTGTATATAAAACTATAAAATGTTCAACCTTAATCTTGTCATTCAACTCAAGATTTAAATATCCTATGGCTTATGTGACATCTCAACTTAAATTTCTAATATCTTAACGTATTCAAAACAGAATTCTTGTGCACTCTCTTTAGTTATTCCCATAGTCTCTCTTATTTACTGCCTCCTACTATAAGCTTGTTTTAGGCCCTTGGGGATATAGCTGTGATCTTCATGGAGCTTATAGTTTAGAAGGAGATAGTGAAAAAAACAAATACAAAGTCTGTCATACAGTAATAAGAGCTAGGGAGAAAAAAAGCAAAGAAGTGGAATATGCAGTGCCATCTTGACAATGAGTTTACAATTTCATGTGTGGTCCAAGAAGACTTCACTGAGAAGGTGACATCTGAGTTTCTGAAGGTGAAGAATAAGCAATGTAGATACAGGAGGAAGAGCACTACATGAGGATCAGCAAGTGCAGAGATCCTGAATTCCTGGAATGTTTAAGGACTAGCAGAAGGTCAGTGAGGCTAGAACAGGGTGAGCCAGAAAGGGAAACTGAAGAGGTGATAATAGGGGTTTGGGGTGATGTCCAGATGATGTAAGGTTTTGCATGCAACTGTAATTTCTTTGTTTTTTGTTTCAGATGGGATGGGAAATACTTATACCTGTAATTATCTTTGTTGCTCTGCCTCAAGTTACAATGTAAATTCTATGATGTTGAGGACTCTATCAGTCTTATTCACATATGGGATTTTAGAACACAAAGGAGGTGCTCAGTGAATCTCTGAATGAATGAATTGGACAGCTGCAATATTACTGAAGGATATAAGAATTAAGCTGATCACCGCAACAAAGCTGGAATAAACAAAACACTGAATTTAGGGTCAGAAGACTTGGGATCTAGACTAGGCTCTGCCTGTGACTTAAAGTAACCTTGGACAAGTCACTTCCTCACCCTGAGCTTGAATTTCCTCATGTAAACAATGAAGGAAGTTATATTAAGTGATTTTTGTCTGACTCTAAACAGCCTAGGATTCTAGAATATGGGAATCATACAGTGATTATTTTGACACCGGGTTATAGTATGTTTATAGAATTCTGTGTACTCACCGTTATTTTATGAACCATCTTAATAAAAATGATTTCCACTTTCAAGTTGAGATAATATGTTTCTTAAGTAACACCTTAAGTGAGCTGTATGTTCAAAATACCCAGGGTAAACTTGTGGTTCAGATTTAAAGGCCACTTTATAGTAGGCACAAACTCAACTTCTTGAACATGCTGCCACTGTTAGAACCATATTAATTACCTGAGGTTTCAATAAATAGAGTGCTAGATAGTCCTCACACAAATGTTATAAGAACTCAATATAATTATAGGTTAAAAAAAACCCAAAGACAAAGTGAGGTCCATACTAGCCACATTTAAATGTAAGCATATGAATTTAGCCCTAAAAGCCTTTTTTAGGGGTACGTTTTGATTTGGTTAAGCACAAAGAAAGGATAAGTTCTCAAATAAATTGTTAAATCCTAGTATCATGGTTTCTGGTTCAGCTAGAAACTATGATATATACTCTGATTTTGTGGATATTTCTCACAGGAGCATGGTAAACATAAATTCATTTACCACATCATATTCTTGACCAAAATCATTAATAATGACATAAACTAGTTCACTTATTTTAACACCTGCATGATATAGTACTGGATCCTTTCTAAAAGTACATAAGCTCATAGGAAAAAGTAGTATCAACTGCAGGCTTGATAACTTAAAAAAACTGATCAGAGCAGTAGAGTATCTTTTTGAATAGTTTCTACTTTAAATTAAGAAAAAGAATAAATCCAACCTTCCAAAATTTTAGTTCTCTCTGCAGTATAATCTTCAGTTTCACTAAAACAGAAGAGAAAAAGAACATTTCATTTTTTTGTATATTTAATGAATCAAGAAATTACTGGTTAAGTAAAATCACAATCTGTCCTCATTCTCCATACAGAGGTAAACCTGGAATAATGTATCACTGAGTTTCCAAACCAAATGCAGATTATTTCTAAATTGACTTTCTTCCCACTTTTAAAATTCTGGTTAAAT
The DNA here is from genome assembly GCF_054371585.1 of Giraffa tippelskirchi. NCBI lineage: Eukaryota > Metazoa > Chordata > Mammalia > Artiodactyla > Giraffidae > Giraffa > Giraffa tippelskirchi. The sequence goes on from NC_137277.1 coordinate 73,346,131, forward strand.
ACACATAAAATTTATCATCTTAACCATTTTTAAGTGTACAGCTTTATACTTGAGTACATTCACATTATTGTGAAACTATCACCACCATCCATCTCTGGAACTTCTTCATTTCCCCCTGAAACTGAAACTCTGTCCTCATAAATCCTAGTTCATAAATACTAACATGGTACTTCCCTCTCGCTCCATCCCCTGGAGCCCATATTTTACCTTATGCCTATGTGACCTGACTAGTTAGGTATCTCATATAAGTGGAATCATAAATTTGCTATTTTGTGACTGACTTATTCATTTAGCACAATGTCTTCAAGGTGACATGTCCTTGTCAGGGTGTCCTTCCTTTCTAAAACTGAGAAATATTCTGTTGAAATTATGTACCATATTTTGCTGATCCATTCATCCATCAGTGGACTCCTGTGTTGCTTCCAAGATTTGGTTATTGTGAATAATGATGCTATGAATATAAATATAAAAATGTTTGTTTGAGTCCATGTTTTCAATTCTTCGGAGCATATACCCAGAAGTAGAATTGCTGGATCATATGGTAACTCTGTGTTTAATTTTTTTTTTTACAAACTCTCATACTGTTTTCAATAGTGCCTGTACCATTTTAAATTTCCAGTGCATTGTGTGAGGGTTTTGATTTCTTCACATTCTTGTCAACATGTTATTTTATGGAAAAAAAAAATTTTTTTATTATAGCTATCCTCATGGGTGTGAAATAGCATCTCATTGTGGTTTTGATTTGCATTTCCCTAATGACCAGTGATGTTGAGGATCTTTTTACATGCTTATTGCCCATTTATATATCCTCTTTGAGGAAGTATCTATTCAAGCTGCCCTTTGCCTAATTTTTTAATCAGGTTGTTTTTTGTTTTTGTTGAGTTATAGGAGTTCTTTATATATTCTCAATAGTACTTCCTTATCAGATTTGCAATTATATTCTCCCATTCTATGTGCTGATGTTTTACTCTCCTTTGAAGCACAAAAATTTATAATTACAGTCAAACTTATCTAATTTTTTTCTTACTGCTTGTACTTTTAGTATCATATCCAAGAAATTATTGCTAAATCCAATGTCATGGGCTTTCCCTCTATGTTTTTTTACAAGAATTCTATAGTTTACTTAGGTGTCTTTGACCTATTTTGAATTAGTTTTTCTACATAGTATAAGGTAAAGGTCTAACTTCAGTTTTGTGTGTGGTTATCTAGTTTTCCCAACTCCATATGTTGAAAAGACGTTTTTCTCCATTTAATGGTCTTGGGATGCTTATCAAAAAGTATTTGATGATATATTAAGGATCTGTTCTGGGTTATTTATTTTATTCCATTGGTCTACATATCTGTCTTTATGGCAGCACCACATTGCTTTGATTACCATGATTCTGTAATAAGTTTTGGAATCAGGAGTCCAAGTTTGTTCTTTCTTTTCAGGATTGTTTTGGCTACTGGGAGTCCTTTGAGATACCACATAGATATTCAAATGTATTTTTTCTGCAAAAAGTCAGAATTTTTATAAGGATTCCATTTAATCTGCACAATCCTTTGGGTAATGTTAGCTGTAGGTTTGTCAGATATTACCTTTATTATGTTGAAGAATGAAATCCTTCATTTGCTTCACTGCTGCCTTCCTTCCTAGTAGTTGAAGTTTTGCAGAGACACATTTTGATCCCCTGTTTGTTTCCTTTCATGTATATTTTAGAGTTATTTTCTTTGTTGTTAACACGGAGAGTACATATAACATCTTAAAGTTATGATAATTAAGTTGATATCAATTTAAACTCAGTTGCATACAAAAACTCTACTCCTCGATAGATCCACCACCCATCCCTTTGTTACTGCTGTCCCAAATTACGGCTTTATATAAATTCCATTTAGTCTTTGGGTTTCCCTGGTGGCTCAGATAGTAAAGAATCCACCTAAAATTATTATAATACTGGTTTTTATATTTGTCCATATATTTAACTTTACTAGAGAATTTAAAATTTTCATACAGCTTTGCGTTACCATCCAACATCCTTTAGTTTCAATTTGAAGAACTTCTTTTAACATTTCTTGCATTTCATTTTCTATTTTAGAATGTTCTGATTTCTCTTTCATTTTGAAGGGTATTTTTCACTGGTAATAGAGTTCTCACATGACAGTTTTCTCTTTTAGCCCTTTAAATATATAACCTACTGCCTTCCATCCTGCAAGGTTTCCTCTAAAAGTTTTACTGACAGTTTTATGGAGATCTCTTGTACAAGCAATTTCTATGGTGCCAGTTGAAGATTCTCTTTTGTCTTTGGCTTTTGATGGTTGTGATTATGTCTCAGGTAGTCTCTGTGGACTTATGTTATTTAAAATTCACTGAACTTATTATTTGTATATTCATGCTTTTTCAAATTTGAGGTGATTTTAGCCATGTTTCCTAAAATAATCCCCTTGCCCTTTTTCTCTCTTTTCTCTGGAACTCACCATAGTGTGTATTGGTATGCTGGATGATATCCCTTAAGTTCCATAGAATCTGTTCACTCTTTTTTTCAGCTTCTTCTTTTTGCTTGTCAGACTCAATAATTTCATGTGACTTGTGTTCAAATTCACTGATTACTTCTTCTGCTTGATTGTGACTGCTTTTGAGCCCATCTAGTGAATTTTACAATTTAGTTGCTATATTTTTCAGGTACAGAGTTTGTTATTTCTGACCAGTTCCTTTTTAAAAGTTTTAATCTCTTAATTTTTATTTATATGAATTTTTTTCGTATACTTTTCCTTTGACTTCCTTTAGTTCTTTGTGTTTCAGTTATTTTAAAATCTTTGTCATATATGTCCATTTGGTGTGCTTCTCCACGGACATTTTCTGAGGATTAATCTGGTTTCTTAAAATTGTGCCAAACTTTGTTTCTTAATATACATTGTGATCTTATGATGGAATTTGAGCATTTAAAGAAACAGTCATCTCTTCCAGCTTTTGGAGATTGGTGTAGAAGCCCTTCACTAATTAGCAGAACGGGAACCTTGGGAACAGATGGAGGTAAAGCCTTCAGGCATTCATTTTGTTCTGGGCCTATGTCCTTCTGGGCCTATGTATGTACTTTTGTTTTTCCTTCTTCACTTTTCCTGACATGCTGTTATATGTTTTGTTTCCTAAGAGCATCATCATGTTTCTTCTCAGTTTAGTTCAGTCGTCCAGTCATCTCTGACTCTTTGCGACCCCATGGACTGCAGCATGCCAGGCCTCCTTGTCCATCACCAACTCCTAGAGCTTGCTCAAACTCATGTCCATCAACTCGGTGATGCCATGCAACCATCTCATCCTCTGTCGTCCCCTTCTCCTCCTGCCTTCAATCTTCCCCAGCATCAAGGTCTTTTCCAATGAGTCAGTTCTTTGTTTCAGGTGGCCAAAGTATTGGGAGTTTCAGCTTCAGCATCTGTCCTTCCAATGAATGTTCACGACTGATTTCTCTAAGATTGGCTGGCTTGATCTCCTTGCAGTCCAAGAGGCTCTCAAGAGTTGTCTCCAACATCACAGTTCAAAAGCATCAATTATTCAGGCTCAGCTTTCTTTATAGTTCAACTCTCACATCCATACCTGACTACTGGAAAAACCATAGCTTTGACTAGATCGACCTTTGTCGGCAAAGTAATGTCTCTGCTTTTTAATATGCTGCGCAGTTGGTCATAGCTTTTCTTCCAAGGAGCAAGCATCTTTTAATTTCATGGCTGCAATCACCATCTGCAGTGATTTTGGAGCCCAAGAAAATAAAGTCTGTCACTGTTTCCATTGTTTCCCCATCTATTTGCCATGAAGTGATGGGACTGGATGCCATGATCTTAGTTTTATGAATGTTGAGTTTTAAACCAGCTTTTTCACTCTCTTCTTTCACTTTCCTCAAGAGGCTCTTCAGTTCCTCTTTGCTTTCTGCTATGAGGGTGATCATCTGCATATCTGAGGTTTCTTCTCAGGGCCTTAGCTATTCTGTTGTTTCCCTCTATCTGTAATCTCTTGCCTTCAGATGTCTGTGCATCTGTAGTCCCTTGTGATTTCCATGCACCATGGCGTCCATCTACTGACATCTGTGGCTTCCAGGCTTAGATCCAAACTATGCCATCATTCCCAATCTGTGCTTCTTCAGGTGAGACAGAAATAGTCTCTCACGTAGTCCACGGATAGATCCGAACATTGCAAATAAGTTCCAATCTGCTCTTTCCACTCTAAGAGAAAAACCTGAGAATTGGGCCATTTCTTCCCAACTATGCCACATCATGTTGCAGAAGGGGGTTGGGCAATGATAAGAAAAGTCCGTGGAATTTCCTGCCACTTTGAATGTGGCCTTTCTTTGGGCATTCCCTTGGTTGGTGCTATTATTCAATCAGTTTCTAGAGGTCTTGTGAAATTGTTTTATCAGTCTGTAGTTATTTCTGTTTCTACAAGAAAATAAGGGTTTGCATTTTCTTGGCCTGCTACCTTGCTCTAAATTGACTTTTATTTGGTATTATCTGTGCCCTCTATCTTCATTGATATAAATAATAGAGGGGTACCTGCATTACTAATTTTGTCTGTTAATACAACCAGTCATTATTTAGGAACAAGAGGCAATAATTTGGCCAGGGACAAATGTCCCAAAATAGTGTGTCAAAAAGAAAGAATTGCATCATGCTGTGTGGGAAAAAATTATAACCAGGTAGATTTTTCTATTTATACCTATTGCTTCTCCCACAATAGAAATACTACCTTTTCTAGGTTATGAATACTCTTATAAACTTAAGAATAATTTTAGGCAACTTCTGTTCTAGATATAGTTACTAATTAGATTTCAAGTCTGTTGCTGTTGCTCAGTCACCCAGATGTTTCTGCTTCTTTGCAACCCAATGGACTGCAGCAGGTCAGACCTCCCTGTCCTCCACCATCTCCTGGAGTTTGCCCAAGTTCATGTCCATTGCATCGATGATGCCATCCAACCATCTCATTGTCTGACGCCCTCTTCTTCTGCCCTCAGTATTTCCCAGCATCAGGGACTTTCCCAAAATATTGGCTCTTCACATCAGGTGACCAAAATACTGGAGCTTCAGCTTCAGCATCAGTTCTTCCAATTAGGACTCAGGGTTGATTCCCTTTAGCATCAACTAGTTTGATCAACTTGCTGTCCAATGGACTCTCAGGAGTCTTCTCCAGCACCACAGTTTGAAGGCATCAATCTTTTGGTGCTCTGCCTTCTTTACGGTTCAGTTCTCACAACCTTATGGGACCACTGGGAAGACCATAGCCTTGACTATATAGACCTTTGTCGGCAGAGTAATGTCTCTGCTTTTCAACACACTGTCTATGTTTGTCAAAGCTTTCCTGCTGAGAAGCAATCGTCTTCTGATTTCACAGCTGCAGTAACCATCCACAGTGATTTTAGAGCCAAAGAGGAGGAAATCTGTCACTGCTTTCACTTTTTCCCCTTCTATTTGCCATAAAGTAATGGGGCTGGATGCCATGATCTTAGTTTTTTAATATTTAGCTTTGAGCTGACTCTTTCACTTTCTTCCTTCATCCTCATCAAGAGGTTCTTTAGTTTCTCTTTGCTTTCTGCCATTAGAGTGGAATCATCTGTATATCTGAGGTTGTTGATGTTTCTCCTGCCTATCTTGATTCCAGCGTGTAACTCATCCAGCCTGGCATTTCTCATGATGTGCTCAGAGTATAAGTTAATAAGCAGGGTGACAACACACAGCCCTGTTGTACTCCTTTCTCAGTCCTGACCCAATCAGTTGTTTCATACAGGGCTCTCACTGTTGCTTCTTGACTCACATATAGGTTTCTCAGGAGATAGGTAAAATGGTCTGGTATTCTCATCTCTTTAAGAGTTTTCCACAGTTTGTTATGATCCACACAGTCAAAGGCTTTAGTGTAGTCGAAACAGAGGTAGATGTCTTTCTGGAATTCCCTTGCTTTCTCTATGGTTCAGTGAATGTTGGCAATCTGATCTCACAGCTACACAGTTCAGACTTTGCTCTGATAATCATCCAAACTTGGGTTGCCTTCTCATATAAATTCTGTCTATCTATAGACCCACATCAAACTACATTGTTTTCTAGAATTCATCTCTGAATGCTCCAACTTACACTGTTCCCTCTCTTATTTGGATTCTTACAGGCAGTTATACATACTGGAACATTTAATTACTTAAGAGAGTTGAGTAGGAACCCTTAGGGCTGAAAGGCAGTGGGTCACATTTGTATCTGCACTATCTTCCAGATTAAAAAACAAAACTGTAACACATTAGCAAATTCTTAATTCAAGACACTGCTAGACTAGGAAGAATGTAGAGGGCAGGTAGCTAGGAATGGGGCATCGGATAGAATGAAAAGGCCTTAGAGAATGAGCACAGTGGAGAGGTAGAGGAGGAAAGGATAAGAAGGAGTGAAGGAAGTTATAGGGTTGAATACTTGCCCAATCAAGTTTTACCAGGGACTTCATTCTTCCCAGAAGCATTACCCTCATCTCAGATTGCTATTTTATATTGCTTTAATTTCATATACCTGGCATATGAAATCAGATCTTCTTGGTTGTATGAAGATGAACTCATAATTCTGTGTATGAAGTAATGTGTTGGCTCAGTAGTAAGATTTTCTTCTTTCTGGAAAAGTGCAAGCCATGTATTACATTTGATATGCACTTTATCATATACTTGGCATGTATGTTATACACTATAATTAGAAAAAGTTTCAGAGATTACTTAAAAATGGATGGAACCTATAGTTCTAACTAAAATGTCTTTTTCCAATATAGTTTTTAGGAAATGGCTAGTGAAAGGTTCTAGACGATAACACTGAAGTTTGAGTAAATGCTAAAGATAAACATAGCACAGTTTGATGTATATGGTTTTCCAATTTTGTACTTTACAGGTATTTTATGAAAACTTAGTTCAAAAAGAACAGAGATATAACTCTGGTCAGTTCAGAAGCTTGTCAACTCAATCATGTGAACCTGTACTCTGATCTGTTTGGGAAGTCCTGTGTGATTTTAAGGCCATAACTTTTATAAGAATACGTTTAGTGTTGTGTCTATTTATAATCTTGAAAAAATAGACTAATATTACTGGGATTACTGTTTATATAATCCATTTTTACTTTTGTTAATGTTATAACAATTCTTTAGTTATCTATGAAGTCAGTACTTCTGAATATGAGGCTCAAGAAAACTATTCTGCAGACTGCATCTAGTCATGTAATCACGTAGATTCCCAGCAAATAGTTCAGAGTATGTGTTAAGATGATTTACCTGGGAAGCTTCTGAACTGAACAGAGTTGTATCTGTTGTTGCTGGTTCATCTCAGCTTTTGTGTTAACCTGGGAATCATGTCAAATGCATAATCAATAGTATTGTCCCACCAGAAAACCCTAAATCATACATACTTTTCAAAAACATACTTTGGTATACATTTTTGAACAGGGACCACCCAAAGAGTCACTGAAGTCCAAACCATTATGTTATGTGAGGCACTTGGTACTAGGGATGAAGGTTGTTTTCCATGAATATAGAGGAGTTTATGGGCTGATTGCAAGGGTGATATTTAAAATATTTTGATTAACTTGTAAACTTTAGGCAAGTTGGTTAAGTAACATGTAAAAAAAATGCTATGTAACTTGCCCAAAAGATGTATAGCTATTAAAGATAGAGTTGTGATTCAAACCCAGACAATCTGAAGTTGTATTTTTTTTTTTTTAATTACCTTCTACCTCGACCCATCTTCTGGTCCTGCCCTACTTGTTGAAAATGTATTTACCAGTCAAAATATAAAAGGGATGAAATCTTCTAAAATATGTAAATAATTAACTTTCATTTCTCTTAAATAGCTTCCTTTTCTGTCATGCTTGGCTTTCTAATTATTCTATGTCTCTTTCCATTATCTGCTTTCCTTCAGTTGTGTTCTATGCATGTTGTAAATATTTTTAGAAAAGTTTCTTTCATATTTTAAATTTTTCTTGCATACTGTCTGCATTTCTTGCATACTGTAAATGTTGCCAGACTTAGGAAGAGACTATCTGGAACCGTTTTAGTGTTCTTTTCTACTCAATTAAGGTGCATTCTTGGACAGAATCTCTAAAGACCTCTACTCTTTCCATAAACATCTGGTTATTGAGAGTCATGTTTCTCACTCACCTTACTCTGTGACTTTTCCTCCCAAGTAGAATCTGTTTCAGTGAAGGTTCTTGAGCAGGCGGACATGTCAAGTTCAGCAACAGTTCTTTTAATTTGTCCGTTCTTAGGTTCTATTACATGATTTGACATTGCTCCAGTATTTTCAACATTTGCATTGGATGTGGGCTGACAACATTTACTTAGTGAAAAAAACTTTTTCAGACTGCTTGTGCTTTGTGTTGGCTTGGGAGAAACAACTTTGCTTTCTCCTGGCCTTGTGGAATCTTTCACTTGATCTTCAATATTTTCTCCTGAGTGTTCCTGTACAATCTCTCTTAAAACAACTTCATCTTCATCAGATGAAGTTAGTTCCTCTTCTATGGTACTTTCGGAGATTTCCTGTTCAATATCATGAGCTACTAACCGAAGGATAAGTTCTTTTTTGTTCTGAACATCTTTTAAAAGCTCCACTTTGGTGATATCAGGCTTTCTTATATTCTGAAATGAATTTCTGCAAACAGCCTAGAATTAAAAGTATAATGAATATCAGAAACAAATGCCTCAATCACTTTTCCTGTAATTCTGTTATAAAAGAGCTATTTCAGTATGATTTCTAGTTTTAATGTAAAATAATATATTTGGATGCTATGTTTACATTAGCAATATTTTAAAAAAGAAACAAGAAAATTGTAAGAAATATTTGTTGGTATAATTTCTTTTACATTCAGGGATTGTATGTAATCTATCATACCATTTTATTAATCTATCATAATTTACTCCAGAGTTTAATGAAGGACTAACACAGGTTCTTCTTTTTCTTTTTTTGCTTAAACTTTGTATCTTGTTGCATCATGTATACTTTTTTTATTCTTTTGCTTTGGAAGTTTGTGAGAGAAGTAGACATGATGATATATTTTTCTAAAACTATAGATAGGTTATCAAAGAGAAACTGAAATTTATATATTTTCAATAGAAAAGCAATGTATTATCTGCTCTTGATTTTTAAAAATGATGAATGACCAAGATTGTGAAGGTCTCTGCCTCTTTAATCTCTTTAATCTCTATCATTCCACTCTTGATTCTTCAGATATATTTTCCAAAAGAATCTTCAAAACATAAGTCTTCATTTTTTCCTCACCTCCCTAGGCAAATCTCACCTTTCATTTTCAATGTCTAAAGACAGATCTAAATGTCTAAAGAAAAGACAATTATAATTGAGTAATATAACTTCCCCATTTCAGTAGCCTTTGATGATGCCACAGAACCTCCAAATTGTTCCTAATCCTAGACTTCAACATTCCTTTGGAACACTGCAAGCCAATTTTTAAAATATTGGTACCAGAAAAGAATATTTTCTATGGAAACAAAATATACAAACAGTCTCCTTAAGAACTTAAAACACAATCAGTTTTGATTTTCTGTGTTACTGGCGGGGGGGGGGGGGGCGGGTTGGGGGTGGGCAGTGATTTAGAAAATCCAAAATCATTCTATATGGCTTTGAAATTTGTTACTATATATAGTTTTAATATGTACATGTCTAGTGTATTAGGAATTTATGGTATCTCAAAACAGAAAATAAAGCCCTGGGGTACAACCAACAAATACCTAGATTCTCTGCTCTAATCTACTATTCTTTAGTCTTTTTGTCCCTGTGCTGGAGATTGATAGCATTGATACCCAGACTGGTTCAAATCATGTCTTATCAGAGTTGTCTAGGTCTGCTTCTTTATTTGTGCTTTATTTTTTGGATGAATTTTCTGCCCCTTAAGAGGAAAATGGCCATTATTTTCGTTTAAATATTCTCTTCCTGCTTTCTGTGGTCTATAAATGAATTAATGAAAGAGAATGGGTAACCAAGAGTGAGATTTGTGACAGACAATTCTACATATAATTAAAAACTACTTTTGAGCAATGTTATTCTATGTCTTTTAACACAAATTTTACTCCTAAGGGGTTACATATATATATGAATGAAGACTACCAAAAAATATGCTAATGCAAATGATGAGAATCCATGTGAGGAATAACTTTTAGAGCTTGAAAAGACTGTCATCTGGTTCAAAAAAGTTAAGGCAAAGATTGAATTAGTATGTCTTCCATAACAATCTCAGTGTTTGGGTATGAAAACATAAGTGCCAATTAACATATTTAACAGTCCTGATACCTAGTTCAATGGGTTGCAGGACAGTGCTGGAGAAACTTTACTTCAAGTGTCTGCTCCAGGGAGAACAGTTCTATAAAACTTGACTCATTGTCCAAACATAGATTATACCCCTAAGCACACTCAGCCCTCTTATGAGAGAACACGATCAGTACAAGAGTCTCTGATAAAAAATATGTAGATTAGTGTAATTCGATTGGCCAGATCGTCCTTTGTCCTCTGTTGTGTAGTTTCCTTGTAACAAGGACATCATTTTTGCATTTTAAAGTCTCCACTAGTTTAATATATTTGGGGCCTAACTGTGAAACTGTAGAGCAGAATTAGGGACTAAAACAAGAGGAAACAGATACATAAATATGGAAACATTAGAGCAACTAAATCTAGAAGAAGGATAAGAAGAAACTTAACACTTCTTGAGATTATAGAAGAACCTGAGGAAGACTATTAAAGTGAAATAATAAGAAACTAGTATAATCTAAGAGTTTGTATTCCGATGTGTGTTGATAAATGTTGCTAAAAGTAAAAAGAGTAGTATTACTGCTGTAGAGCCTTATATTTGAAAAATCTATTTTAGATAGTTTTATTATTATTTCAGTCAGCACGATTTTGCTGTCAAGGGTGTGTATGTGTGTATGTGTTTGTATGAGAGTTGCTCAGTCGTGTCCAACTCTTTGCCAGACTCCTCTGTCCATGGAATTCTTCAGGCAAGAATACTGGGGTGGGTTGCCATGCCCTTCTCTAGGGGATCTTCCTGATCCAGGGATTGAAACCCGATCTCCTGAATGGCAGGCAGATACTTTATCTTCTGAGCCACCTGGGAAGGCCAGTCAAGGGTATATCCCTGTATTCTCATTATTATTATTTTTTTTAAAGTTTAAATTGATTGTCTTAGGAAAACTAGCCTGAGACTTTTAGAATGAGCCTCAGAGTTGGTATGGCAAGTCCCAGTAAGTCATATAACTATACAGATAAACTTGTATAACCAATTTTCCTATTGAGTTGGACAATAAAAGCAACAAAAACCACATTCTCATATATCCATCACAGAACAGAACAACCATTTCTCACTTTTTTTTTTTGCTATTCTTTTTATACTTACCTCAAAGGGTTTTATATCTAGTCGTCCTGTCTTAGTCAATGAGGTCCGTCTTTCTCTCTTCAACTCTCTTATAGTAAATGTGTCTGCGGGATAACTTCTTCCACTTATTGATGCTCTTCTCAGTTCTGCTATGCTATGTCCAGTATTCTTTAAACATTCCGTCTGAAGTTTCTCAAGGGGTTGAGTTTTTATAGAAAGTACTGCTAAGTGTTCTGAGATAATGTTTGGATCTATTTTGAGGGGTTGATTCCCAACATATGGTACTATTTTAATTGTAGAGTCCTCTACAATTGAATCTTTAGTTGATTCTTTATCTAAGTCAGGAATCATGTTAACAGCACGCTCTTGTGCCTTTTGAACAATTCTGTTAATGTCTAGATCTCCAAAGAAACCGGCATTTGAATTCTTTGGACTAACTGAATCAAAGGAAAAATCTGAAACTTTATTAATAATTAAATCAGCCACTCTTTTAGGGAAAACTCTGTTTGTACTTTTTATATCATGATAAAGATCCTTTTGGGTTCCAGATTGTTGTAGTACATTACCATAAATAGAATCAATGACCTGAGAAACCATTTCTATACTTTCTGGATTTAGACAGTGTTCTTCAGAATCAGCAGCAACAAGATTAATATTGCTCTTTGAAATTTCAGCCATCACAGATTTTGTCAGTTGAGATGCAATTTTATTTAATTCAGGCTTTGAAAAGTTTTTTGTATGTTTGCTTGAGTCACTTGACAACTTTACTATTTTAGCCAAGAACAAGGCCAGTGCTTCCTCTAAAAATGCGGCATCTAACATAGAACCTTTTTTGGATGAAGACTTTTCCTGGGACTTAAATTCATCAACCATTTTGACTACTTTTTCCATAATTTTAACAGCTTCCAGAGCTAATTCTGGACCTGATAATTCTTCCTGTACTTGAGGTTGAAATTTAGATTTGGAAATTTCTTTCACCATTAAAAACCCTATTACATCAGAGAGGACATTACTCTTACCCATTAAATCTTTAAATATAGAAGTGAGAGAGCCAGAGTGTTTTAAAATACTGGTATAAACAGAATTAACTACTTTTTCAATAGCTTCATTGTCAGCTAAAGGTGCAGTAGGTATTTCCTTTGCTGGTGGTACAACTTTAATCTTATTTTTGGAGATAATTTCTTGTATTGAATTTAATATTTTTGATATTATTTTTTGCATTTCATTTTCTAGGGATTTGGGTCTTTCCTTATCAACCTTTGGAAACACAGATAAAAGCTTCGATAAAAATTTTACAGCAATTTCTTCTATTATGTTATAAGGCAGTATACGCGCCTGTGATGGTTGAGGCTGGGGAATGTCAGCCGTTTGGATCACATCTTTAAGAATATTTTCAACAACATTGTCAACTTCTGCACACTGATACGGTGTTAGCTCTCCAGAAAAGTAGTTCTGCAACTGATTGCCAGTTACTTCTCGTCGAATTAAGTCAACTATGGTTTCTGAAAGAATTCTACATCCACTGGCTGAACAATTTTGTATACTCTCTTGTGACCCAAATTGTGACAAGAGATTATCATAGAGTGACTGAACCACTAATTGAATAATTTCATCATCATTGGGATGTAAGGATTCCACACACTGTATAATCATATCTTCATCTTTGGAGATCTCTGTTGTAACTGTACTTAATAATTTCATTTGAAGGAAATCCAGTTCTGTAAACCAGCTGTCCTCATATGTTTCTGCTTTGGTGTCTGATACTGTTGAGAAAATTTTAGATAAAAGAGTAGAAATCACATTCTCTAAAAATTCATGAGGCAGCATGATTGTATATGGTGATGATGTCTGACATTCTTTGCTGGCTGTTTGAGCCACTTTTTGGACCTTTTTAACAACATCCTTAGTTTCCAGAGGCAAACATGAGGAAGCTGGAAACTCATCACACAATATCAAGTTAAGCTTATGTTGAAAAATTTCATTTATCACTGCACTAGTTAGTCTTCTTGCTAAATTTCCCCCATTACTGTTTATATTCTTACAAATGGAGTCTTGAGATTTATATTCCTTCAAAATATTGCACACAGAGGCATGAACAACTTTGTTGACCAATGTTTTATCAATTGATGACATTTTATCTAAAACAAGTACCTTATTTGAAGAGGGTTTTTCAGTCATTGTATGACTCTTATCCACAGTTATTCTCTTAACGTTGCATGGTGCTTCATCTATATTTGATTCTTTATGCCTGGGATATTCCTTAGGGTCTGATGACACTTTATCTGCAGGTGGAAAAAACTGATATTCTTTATCTGGCCTAAATACCTTAATTTGAGCATCAGAAAACTCCTTTAACAGTGAATCAATAAGTCTCATAGCTGTGTCATAGAGTTCAGCTTGATTTTCATCATCACATACATTTTGACATCTATCACATGTTTGTGTTTCTGGTGAGGAAGAAAAGACCAATTTGTTAACCATTTCAGTAATAACATCTTCTAAAAATTTAGCAGGGAAAACTCCAGGTTCACATTTTGGTGGGTACTGAGGACTGTCTGGTTTACTAGGTTCCTTTTTAATATCCTTAACTTTCACTCTGTCATTTTCTCTTTTTCCCCCCCTCTCCTTCTCCCTCTCTTTTTCTATTTTGCTTGGATTCTCTTTTTCTTCTTTCTCTTTGTCAGGGAGATTTTTATTGGCTGAGAGGGATAAATCCTTTGTTAAAACAGACTGTGCAAAATCCTTGCCAAACTCTTGAGTTACAGGCAATGCTTGAGTTATAGGTGATGCTGTATGACTTGGAAGAATTTGTTGTTTTAAATAATCTGCTGATTCTTGAGAATGGTACATTCCGAAGATATTGTCATAAATATTTTCAGTGACATTTTGGACTAATTCATAATCTGAGTACTGTCCTTCCTTTATGTCTGTTTGAGCTGAAGAGTCTTTCTTCTCCTCGTCGTTTGGCTTCTGGGTAACTGCTTTCAAAGTTTTCTCTATTGTGATCTCTGTATTTCTCACCTTGGCTATCAAAGAAGATAACTGAAGGGGGTTGTCTTCTGTTTTTAATGAACTTTCTCTTGTTTTGTCAACCTTCTTCTCATTGTCTATTTTAAAATCTAGTTGAAAGATTTCCCTTTCACCATCAGTAGCTACTAGAAATTGTGTGTGTACCTCCTTACCTTGCCCCTCCTTATCTGAAGCTGATATTTTTTTGTCAGTTTCATTATTTTTAAGTGTTCCCTTCAAATATGGCCCCCGTTTAGCTTTAGTTTTCACACTAGTAGTTGGACAAGTAACTTTTGATACATTGTATTTTTGAATTGGAATTCCCATTTTGTTTTTATTCTCTATATTTGCCACACCTGCAGCTGGCCCTAATAACAGGTTAACTATGTTGTTTTTCATAATACTAGTTACAGAGGTAACCACTGGATCTTGGATATCACCTATTTTCATTGATATCTCCTTAGTTTTGAAACTTTTCTTTTTGCTCATTGCACCTTTATCTACTTCCAGAGTATCCAACACATTTTTCTGGTCTGAAGTTAGAGATGTGTGTTTATATGACTGTTCTGGTAAAGTAAGTTGATTCTCTTTTAAGCATCTGTTTATCTGTGTAGAAGTTTGCTGTGGAAGGTGTTTAACCCTTTGAGTGATCTTATCTGGATTTAGAGATGAAAAGAAAGTAGAAGACCAGTCTCCTGAAAAAAGTGGTTGAATCTTGAAAGCAGAGATTGCCTTCTGGGCTAAACTAGCAATCATTTCTATAACAATGTTATTTTTACCATTCTTCTGAATATCATTAGATCCATACGTTCCTATGAACTGATCATACACAAAATCGGATATCTTATCAACTGTCTCTTTATCAATTGGTGGAAAAGAAAATATTTCTTCAGCATTTGGTAGAACTTTAATTTCATTTTTCCTAAATTCTCCTATCAGAGAGTTTGTAAATTTTATAGCCAAGCTCACAACGTCTGGCTCTGGTTTTTCTTTTTTCTTAATCTCTTCAGTAATACTTGGAAGAGAATAAAATTTGCGAACAAGGTCAACAATTACATCTTCCAAAAATGTGGCTGAATATAGAGAAGGCTGTGTCTTTTTATTACCGGGTATAGTATGTACAGAGATGTGGTCATAATTAGATAAGCTATTGGAAGATGATTCTTCACCATGTAAAAATGGCTGCAGATGATGATCCATGATTTCCTTCATAATGAAACCAGCTATTTTACTGAGGAATGAGCCTCCATTTTTGTCTGCATCTTTCTGGACTTCAGCTTGAAATTCAGATTTTTTCAAAATATTATTACATATAGAGTTAATCAAATCTTCAATCACTTCTAATTGCACAGTTTCTGCATTCTCCTCTGCCATAGCAAGACGGATCTCATGTTCAGAAATTTCTTTGATGATTTCATCAGTTAGTTTTGATGCTGCATCCACAAACTCATAATCTGAAACCTCTTCCTCTTTCAGTTCACTTTCAGTGTCAGTCGAAGGGAAGATATGCACTAGAAGCTTGTAAATCATATCTTCTAAAAGAGAATGTGGCAACACAGTAATACATGATGGCAAGGCCTGGCTATCTCTCATGATGACATTGAGTACATTTCTGATGATTTTATCAGCTCGAGGAGAAGAATAGGAAGAAGATATTAATTCTCCTGAAACTAATGACTTTACCTGGTAGTCATAAATTTCTTCCAAAAGAAAACTATATATTTTCCTCCCAAAACAAGCAGTGTCACTTTGCATAGCCCTATATATTTGAATCAGAGATTTATATTCACCTAATATTTTTTCATAAGTAAGGTTGACTGTTCTTTGAACCATTTCTTTATATCCTTCTGAAAAACACATATCAGCATCAAAGCTATCTGCAAGAAAAATCTCTGATGTGGTGAACTCCAGAACAATTGATTTTACTAATGTTGTAACAATGCCAGTAACTTTGGCTTTTACTGTGTCTGGGTTTTCAGCAGCCAAGACATTGTGTGAGAATGCATAAAGGAGTTTACATAAAAGTTCAGAAATTACTTCTTCCAAAAAGACAGATGAATTCATGATGAAGGACAACTCTTTTTCTTTAGGATCTAATAGTTTCTGTTTATAAGTTTGATCAACTGCAGCTGAAAGGAGAGTTTTATCTCCAGATAAAAATGACTGAAGATGATGGTTAAAGATTTCTTTTATTATAAAACTTGCTATTTTTGAAACAGGCATGTTACTTATAGCTTTTTTATCTTTTGTAAGAGCTTGATATATACTTGAATAGGAAAGAGCAGCATAAATGGAATCAACCATGGATTGGATATCTTTTTCTGAAATCATACTATGTTTTTCATTCCCATGTTTAATAATACATACTGCATGTTTTGCAATTATTGACATGATTTCATTTATCAGTTTTATGACTGTATTACTTAAGTCTGATTGAGAAGTATCTGGGTGTTCTGTACTGGAGGCCAATGGACTCATCTGATATATAAGCTGAGACACAATTTTTTTCAAATGAGTATGTGATAACATAGTAGTATATATTGTCGAAGCCTGTCTTTGGGATCTTGATTTAATAATGTCACGGTGAACTTTCTTTATCAAAATATCATTACTAAGTTTGGATTGTGACCCAAATGGAAGCTTTTCTGTAAGATTCGGTTGAATTTGGAAATCAGAGGTTTCAGCCAGGATGATTTTAGTTATCTTTACAGCCAGTGACTTTGTGTCATTTAGAAAATTTTTATCAGGCATTATTTCCATTTCATATTCTTGCACAACTTTGCTGTACACTGTGTCAATAATGTTTTTGACTACATCTCTCTCTACTGGAAGCAAACATAAATTTTTCTCTGCATTCTCTAAAATGCTAACTTTAGCTTTTGAGAATTCCTCTGTTATGAAATGTATGAGTTTTTCAGCTTTATCAAATAGTTCATCTTCTGAATCTCTTACTGATTTTGTTTGTACAATGCCTAACCACCTGTGGAATATTTTGCTTAAAACCCCAGAAATCACATCTTCCAAAAAAGCTGAGGAATAAACACTGGCATAAAACCACTGCCTTCTCTCATCGCCCAAATACGTGTATGATGAAGAAGGTAATGACTTTCCATCCACAAATGGCTGAAGATGTTGCTGACAGACATGTTTAATGATAAAACCTGCTATCCTGTCAATAAAAACATCATTACTACTTGTGATACCTGGCTCAACTGATTGAGACTCAGAGTTTAAAATATTTTTGAATACCGAGTCCACGAGATGGTGGATATCATCTTCTGAATAAAGAAACTTGGTTTCTTCTTCATCTTTTGAGAATCGAATTTCATGTTGGGAAATTTTCCTTCTAATATCACTGATGATATCTGAAGCAATTTCATTGAAATTAGCTTTTGATCTATCTTTTGGAATTTCTCTGTTTGCAACAATGCTATGTGCTGAGGGAAAAATTCTAGATAATAGTACCCTGATCATGTCTTCTAAAAATGTGTATGGCAGCAAGGTGTTATATGGAGATAAACTCTGACTTGGCTTGATAGATCCACTGATGTTACTAAGGATGTTTTGAACAATATTGTCAGTTGTTGAAAGAGAATATGAAGATGACAAATTCCCAGAAAACAGTGGATGAAGAAGGTAATCTGAAATAGCTGCTACAACTAAGTTGGTAATTTTTTCCACAAAAATACTGCTGTCTTCAGACTCTTTATCAAACTCAGGATCTAATCCATACTGTTTTAAAACATTTCTATAAACTGAGGTGACCAGTTCGTCCACAATGTCTGTATCCACAGAGGGGTAAGACTGTTCTTTGTCATTATATAGAAGGTGAACTTTAGCTTTGTCAAAATGGTTATTTACTGAGTTTACAATTTTTTGGGTCATGTTTTCCAGCTCAACTTCAGTATTATGCTTTAGACTGAAAATTTTTGATAAAAGTCTGGCAACAATTTCCCTTACAAATGTCTCAGGGTAAATACCTGGGGCTAATGGCGTCTGGGGTCTGTGTGACTCTATGACTTCACTGAGAACTTGTTTAACCATATTCGATATTGCATCTGAAGGAGTCTTTGGACGAGGTAAACTTTCTCCACACAAAAATGGCTGAAGGTGATTTTCAATAATCTCTTGGATAATAAAACTGGCTATTCGGTCAACCAAAATTGGGCTTCGGCTGAGTATACTTTTCTGTATTGAAATAAGAGAGTCATATGTTTGCATAATATTTCTATAAACAGAATCCACCATCTTCTGGAGGCTTTTTCCTGTACACAGATATTCATTATCATATATAGTGAACCAAATTTTATGTTTTGAAATGGCTGATATAACCTTATTTATTATACAGGTAGACATTTCATTAAAATCTGAACTCATGAAATATTTTTTTTCCAAAGAGGAAGCTTTACTGGGTGGAGGAATGAGTTGAGATAAAAGTCTTCTGATGGTATCTTCTAAAAATGATTGTGATAACATGGTGCTATAGTCTGTTAAAGACCTAGGTTTGGAAGTAAATTCTCTCAGGTTATTTTGAAGTTTCTGTAATATAATTTCAGCATTGAGAGGATAATATGAATTGTGTAAGAGCTTTTCCCTGAAGCAAGATGGGAGTTGGTAGTCCAAAATCTCTAACAATATGCTATTAGTTATTTGTTCTGCTACTGAAGTACTGTCACATGCCAGATTACCACCACAGGTCACTTTTGATTTATATTGCTGTAAAACACCATAATAAACTGAGTCAACAACCCTACTAACAGTTTCTTTATGGATTGGTGGAAAACACAGCCTTTCTTCAGAGTTCCGCAAAACAGTGACCCTTGCCTTATTAAACTCATTCACTACACTGTTGACAAATAATGTATTCATCTCATTGAGCTGGGCATCCATGATGTTTTCATTTTTGCCCAACAGTGACATAGAGAGATTAAAAAACAGTTCTGAAATTATGTCCTCTAAAAATGTGGCTGAATAAACACCTGTATTCATATCTCCTGGATATAGCTTATTATGGATGGCTATTGTATTCATATCTTTTGTTCCCTGTCTTTTAACAGGTGGCACATTAGCAAAATTTACTGAATATTTCTTGCCAAATGGTGCTTGTATTTTGGAGCTAATTACACTGGGATTATTCAGGAGTCCTGTCAAAGCATGGCCATCATAACTCATGGGTCCTAAAGAGCCTCTACCTTGTTCCAATTCTGTTAATTCTGGCCTTTTTGCCTTTATAAAACTAGACTGTATTTCTCTTCTTCCATACTTCAAATGCTTGTTTGCAAAAGGTGGACTTTGGGGGAGCTGTATACCGTGACGTAGTTTATCCATCAATGATTTAACCAAGCTGTGGGAAATAATAGTAAGCATAGTGTCTGATGACAATAATTCCTGATCCATTTCTGCCAGATTTTCCAAAATGTCTGACATATAATCCCCTTGAAATTGTTCACAGTCCATTGCTCCATTACAGTAGTCAAATTCTTCATCTACATTTTGAAGTATTTTTAAAAGTTGACATTCTTCTGCTGATACCTCTTCAGAAAGAGGGCAATTATCAAGAAAGACAGAGTTTGTGCATTTTTCTAAAAGTGTTCTAATTAGTTTCTCACATACAACATTGAGAAGGAAAACTGATTTAGGGGAGAGCCCTAAGTTATTTCCAAGTATGTTATCACATTGCCCTTCATATGATGATGAGAAAAATGTTCTTGCTTTTATTTCAGAATCCATAGCCTCATCTGGCTGTTCATCTGGTAAAAATAAATCTAAAACAATACTGAAAACTCTGTTGACTATTTCTTTGGATTCACGAGTTTTTAGGCTACCAGCCAGACTATCTAACTTGTGTGCCAAATAATTTAATTTATTTTTTTGAATGACATGATCAGTTTGGTGAGGAGCTAATCCCCAGTCTCTGGAACCTTTCTGTCTTTGCATGGTATTTCTTGTATTGCAAATGGGCACACTATTACTTCTGAGCATGGGAAATGGCCTGTTTCTTCCACTGTTTTCAAGGTGATGATTTAACCCTATTTCTTTGGACAGTACATGAATCACACCTATTAAGAGGTCCTGAAAGAGATCATCAAAGTCAGCAGCACCTACTCCTGGGCAGTAAGTGTACTTTCTTGTTAATGAAAACATTTGCTGTGCAATGTCGGTCTCTATGATGTTACTATTTAAAAGGATTTCAGTGATGATTTCAGAGATACTTAGAGCAAGTTCTCCAACAGAAATTGACCTACTCTCAAACACTTGAGAATCAATTGAAATAATAATGTTAAATGCGGCATTTTGTCTTTCAGATGCTTTCTCTTTTTCTCTAATATATGTGGTGCTACCAGAAATGCTTGACATTAAATGGCAAATGACAGACTCAGTGAGATGTTCACAAAATTGATAAAGTGAAGAATCACTATATATGCTTCTTAGAGGCGATTTTGATTCATATTTTCTCCTTGACAGTGTGGAAACAATAGACACCTTCTCACTGGAAACTTAAAAAAGAAAACATTACCATTTTAGTATGCATTAAGGGACATATGGAAAATTCAATATTTTTGATAATTATTTATGTATGAATTTCATCTTTGGAACACCTCACTTTTTAGTGAGGTTTTTAGATTTAAAAAAATCTAGTCAAGAAAAATACTGGGTTTTCTTCAGATACTTATTTCCCACCTGTGGAATCTTAATTTTAGCCACAAAGTTGAGAAAATAACCCTGAAGAATTCAAATATCTAAGTCTACTACTGGTATCTGTTTTGCTTAGATGGTTAAGGTGCTCTAAAGAGCTGGAATTCCTGGGGCATAGAAATGATTTCCAAGTGTAGTGTAGTGTTACATCTTAACATGTGCACAATGATCTCTGTGGAATCAGGCAAGCCCAGTGCAGAGTGGAGGTTTTAAGCTGAACTTTGACAGTTAGACGGGTTTTAGATATCTTGAGATGAAGGAAGTAAGGAAAGGGTACTCCACATGGAAGGAGCATGAGTGACATCACTGAAAAACCTTGGACATGTCTGGGAATAGAGAAGAGACATGATAGAACAGGCTAGTGGTAAAGAATCTGATCTGTCAAGACAGTAGACACAGGTTTGATCCCTGGGTCGGGATGATCCTCTGGAGAAGGAAATGGCAACCCACTACAGTATTCTTGCCTGGAAAATTCCATGGACAGAGGAGCTACAGTCCATGTGGTCACAAAAGAGTCAGAGTCAACCTAGCGACTAAACCACCACCACAGAGTCAAATACCAATGGGATGGGATTATGAATCCTATCTTCTCCTGTTTTCTTTGTTTTTCTTTATTCTCTAAGTTCAGTTAGGCTGTGCTTGAAGAAATTCCGCTTATCAGCTTGGAATTGCAGACACACCCAACTGTCCACCTTGAAATAATAACCAGTTTTAATGAAAGGAAATGGCCTCATTGTACAAGTAGTTAGGACTGATAATACGTGTCCTACTATTTCAATGATGGTTAAGTGATGTATCTAGACTGAAAAAGTAGCAATTAATTACTGGCAACTGGAATTAATGATCCAGCTCAAGGCTATAATAGTATTAGATGGAATTTTATGAAACTGCCAATAATTATCAGGTTTGACACAAAGTGGCTATCATATAGTTCAACCAAACATACAGATGTACGCATGCTCAGTTGCTAAGTTGTGTGACTCTTTTGGAAGCCTGTGAACTGCAGCCTGCCAGGCTCCTCTGTCCATGGAATTTTTCCAGGCAAGAATACAAGAGAGGGGTATCATTTCCTCCTCCGGGAGACCTTCCTGACCCAGGGATTGAACCTACGTATCCTACGTCTCCTGCATTGGCAGGCAGATTCTTTACCACTGAGCCATCTGAGAAGCTAAATATATATAGATAAACATATCTTCACCCACTTTTTAAAAAATGCTTTCAAGGATATGTTTAGAGTATTATACCTAAAAGGAATATAATAATACTGGAATACAAACAAAACAAGATGTTTGACACCACTGTTCTTATAAACTGTGACTAATCATAGCAATGACTTCAACTGTGCACCTTAAAGTTGAAACACAACTTTCAATCAGTTACCTGTACATTTGGTATAATTATAAAGAAGTCATGCATGAGAATTTTAAAAATGTTTAGAACTCAGACCTCATGTTCAAACCAAAATCGCCTGCTTTTCAATAGCCACATTTTCTCTCATCTGCAGATATGGAAAATGAGCAATATACCTTTTCAGATTCAAACCATATGAATGTTTAACATTTTTTTTCTTTTTAGTATCCTGTTATATTAAGAAGTGATTAAACACCCTCCCTCTAAGGCTGTTTTCAGAAAAACAGTAAATGAAGCTTCTTGAACTGGTGCTCTTTTACATATATCTGATTATTTTCTTTCTAAATTAAGCCCACTCTTACTTACCTCTAGTTTCCAAGTTCTTCAAATATGTGACCACAGATGTGGTTACATGTCTTGATACCAGATGAATTTCATTTGGACCCAGTTCATGGTCAGCAAAAGCAATGACTTCAACTTCCTTCAGAGTCTTTATTTTCAGGTAATTCTTACTTTCCCATTTTTGCAATAAAGAAAAATCTTCCCTTCTGACCTCAGCTTTTTTGTTTTCTTCTTCAGGTATATAGCTGATTCTTTTATTCCACATTCTAAGCAGAATTTTCTCCTCATTCTTTTGTCCTCCAGATGTTATAGACAAAGGGTTTTGCTTTGACATGAAAAATGGTTTCATTGTTTCCATGCTTTCATTAATGTGTGGTTGATTTGGGAATCCATAGCTTGACAGCACAGTACTGACAATATCTTCTGCGGCTAAACAAATTTTGAGTGGAGAAACACTTGTCTGAATTTGGTTAGGCTCAACAACTGGTTTGGCGATCTCGTAACGAAACACTCTTGGATTTTCACCTTTTCTCATTTCTATAAATGACATTACTTGCTTTAATGCTGTTTCTGTGGATTCATTTGCTTTCTTTAACAGTTTTTGTAAGACACTCCCTTCAGGGAGGGAGCTATTTCCTTTCATAGCTTGATCAAAACAGTCCTGGTCAGACTCCTTTGGGACAGTGTCTTGCACTTTGTTTCGAGAAGATGAAGGTCTGTTTTCTGAATCAGGCCTTCTCATCGGCTCTGAGTTTCTAACTGTGTCTTCTACAGAGGCTTTGGAATATGAGGGTAAATTTGATGAAGACTTATGCCTTTTTTTCATATTTTCCTCTGAATAAAAAGCCAAACCTGGAACACTGCTTTGTGGAAGATTATCCCCAAAACTTACTTCCTTTAACTTTGGCATGGGCATTTTCTTATTAGTTGCTAATTCAACCTGGTTAACAATGTAAGTATTTTCTACTCCTTGGAACAAATTTTCCTTGGGAAGGTTTTTGATTAGAGACTCACTGAAATGAGCACACTGGTCCATCAGTGTACCAATGATCTCACTTGCTGCAGTGTTCTCTTTCAATATGCTGACAGAAGATGGTTCTGCTTGGCTTATTTCTTTGTCTAGCTTGTTCTTAATTACACCAAGCATGTTGCAGACAATATTAACGGCATACGTAAGTAACTCTGAATGGAATGAATGAACCTGTAGAAGGGTATTCTGTACATTTTCCTTGGAAACAATAGTACTTGACTTGGATTCATCAGAAATTTTTTTCAGTGGTTGTAACTTTGGCAACATCTTTTTGCTTAATAGTCTTTGTTGGATAGGAAAAAGGTTTTCTACAGGCATTTTCACTATTTCAGAAAACTCATAGTTAGAGATATGTTTAAACTGTAAGTTCACAAATGATTCTAACATGCTTAAAACCCGTTCTACAATTTCTCGAACAATTTGGTTGCTATAGCCCAAAGGACTTTGGTCTTTGGTTTTAGTGCTATATACTGGTACATTGCTGAGGATGTCCTTGGTTGGAAAACCATATTTACTTTTAGTAGTAGTGTGTTCTTTCTTATTTGCTGGAGTTTCTTTACCATATTGGGTGGGCATCTGGGACAAAAAGCACAGCTGTAATTTTTCAAACAGCATTTCAACAATTTCTCTTCCAAACATGTTAATTTGTGCTTTGGTGTCTTCAGCTCTAGTAGAAGCTCCCTTAAAACAACTATGAAATTGGTTTTCACAGTCCTCAAGATGTCGCAGATTTAAAAGCGAAAGAGAATATTCTAATTCTTTTGCTTTTATTGAAATTTCAGTCAAACCATTTTCAGCTATCATCAAGAGCTTACATTTTTCGTTTTCCATGTCATTTGATTCTGCTTGCCATTTGTCAAACATTTTTTTAAATATACCTTCTTTAGGAAAAATCTGTTCTAACTGTGAAGAAACATTTTCCAAGTAAAAACAGGCTTGTGGTTTGGCAAGAGACTCTGCACCTATATTTCCCTGTGAAAGTTTGGGATCATCCAGATGTGAGAATTTGATAGGATTAGCCGAATTGTGGTTATTGATCGCATATAATCCTTGCAAAACTGAATTAACTATTTTATTTGCTGCCGTGATTTGATCGGATGGTAAAACTCTATTGCTTACCATTGCTCTAGTTCGTGTCACCTTTTCCAATTCTTGAACAGTTGTTTTCAAGATATTACTTATTATATCCTTGGCATACATTTTTAGTTCTGAAGGAGGCAGTTTCGTTTCCAGTACGTTTTTGGCATCTCCTGCTGATAGGATATGTGGCAACCCAATACCAGTTTTAGACCAGATGTCTTTTGGGGTCTCCTCTCCAGGACTTAATTTGGTCTTGCTCTTGGCCTTAGCACGACTAGGCCCTATGTGTGGTTTTGTTCTAAATTTAGGCAAAGGAGTAACTTTTGATCTTGCTTTTAAACTTGTTTTAACACTTGGCTTAGGGCTTACTTTAGAACTGTGTAGTCTTAAAGGTTGCAACTCATCAGAACAACTTTCATGGGACACAGTCTCTTCTAGATAAAATGAGGCAAAATTTGTGATCTTATTGAGAACCACTTGGACTAAATCTTTCCCCACTTGTGATGGTGAATATCGTAAAAAAGTGTTTTCCAATAGAGAGATATTTCGACTGCCTGCATAAGGATAAACCTGTGGTAGCACAAATCTAGTGACACTACTTCCTATTCCTGCTTTAGCTTCTCTGATGCATGGTGATTTCTTTGTTAAAATATTTTTGTCAGCTGGTTCTCCTTCATTATTTTCATGTAATGATGTCACGATTACAGAGTACATTTTCCCCAAAACATTTTCAATTATGTCACTTGCCGCACTGTTGATATATGATTGACAGAAGTTTTTTTGTGTTATGTCTGATGTTTTAGAGTTAGATATAAAGTGGGGTATTTCATTAAAGGAAGGCAAATGGCCTATGATTTCAATTATTTTTTGATGCACTTTACTTAAAACTTCTTCCACTGCACTGAATAATGCAGTTCTTTCCTTTTGTTTTGATTTCTCATTTCTCATAAATATTTCTTCTAAAACAATTCTTTGGCTTTCCCTTTCCAATGCCATTTGGTTTTGTTCTAACGGATACTTTGAAAACAGA
Source organism: Giraffa tippelskirchi (assembly GCF_054371585.1). Classification (NCBI taxonomy): domain Eukaryota; kingdom Metazoa; phylum Chordata; class Mammalia; order Artiodactyla; family Giraffidae; genus Giraffa; species Giraffa tippelskirchi. The sequence goes on from NC_137277.1 coordinate 73,372,014, forward strand.
GACAGTTCGGTGTTTTTTTCCTGAGCTCTTTGTCCCAGTGATATTTCATTTGATACAGTTAATTGTGAAAATAAATTAGGATTGTCTTTTGAGTAAAAACTGATTTCCTTTGCAGATCTTTTATTATATAACCTCTTTAAGATACCATTGACAATTTCACTTACAATGGTAATTTCTTGGAATGAAACAGTGTTTGGATATGGATGCATCTTTTGGATTTCAAGGTCTAAGTCATTTTTAATAAAATTCAAAATGGCACTGGCAATGGTGTCAGAATATTCCTTAAGACTAGCTTGTGATAGATGAATTGTAGATCCAAGTTTTTCTCTGTAACTGGCAAAAGTGGAATCCGTGAGCTCTTGGCTGAGAATAGTTTCATTTGATATTTTCAGAATATTCACATTTGATTCCACCTGGCTTGGTTCACGAAAGATGATGCCATCTTGCCTACAGTTTTCCAGTTCTGGTCTCACAAATGACTTTTCTTTAGGCTGGAAAGCAAGCATAATTAACGAATCTATCCTTTCTGTGGCAAATGATTCTAACCAATTCAAAATACTTTTAGTAATGAAGTTAGCACTTTCCTCACATGGGTCAGGAACAGATTTCTTGGGGTCTTCTTTCTCTACTATAGTTATCTGGCTATCATTAGCATAAGCTGGTTTAAGAATTTTTGAAGATGGAAAATGCTCTGTTTTTCTTTCACTTTCTGACTCCATAAGAAGAGACTGTCGACACTGAGCTTTTGGAAATGTACCACAAAAGGTCAGAGGCAATCTAGTAGAAGTAGGATCATCTGCATTTATGCTAAGCATGACAGCAGAACTGAGATTATGAAGTACAATATCTACTATATCATTTGATATCAAAATAACATCTGATTTAGGAACTGAAAATTTTGGAAGAATTTTATTTACATCCTCAATGTCAGAATTTGCTTTGGAATGTTTGCCAGCTATGCTACATTTCAAAGTGGTTGTGGCAAATGAGAGATTATTCTGGTTGAGTGTTTTTTCATAAATATCACATAAGACACTTTCAATGGTATCATGTATTTGAAACTGAAGTACCTTTCGATACTCAATCTTATTAAATAGCTTTTCAATAATACCTTCTTGCTGATCTGAACTGATCTCTTTGTCAGAACTGTCCTTGTCACATTTTCCTTTGGATGATACAATATCTAACACTGTGTTAACAATTTGACTTGTAATACTTTCAGAAACCACAATGTTATTATTTAAGAAGGGAGTTTCCTTCTCTTTATCTAATTCATTTTTGATTCCTTGTAAAATTTTTCTGGCCACTTCTGTTGCATATGTATTTAATTTGTTCAAAGAGACCTGACAAAATGAGTTGGTGTTTTGTGATATAACATTATCCACTGAGCAAGAGGAAAACTGATCCTCAGAATACAAATCTTTGGCTGACAAAGCTTTGCTTAATGTATTCTTATCCTGCTGAACAGGTAAAGCCATTGGGACTGTGAAGCTGATTTGGGGACAAAGAAGAGATTGTACTTTGGAAGTAGCAAAAGTTTCTAAACTTGTTAATATTGTCTGCACAATATCTTCAACTATGTTTCCTTTAGCCTGTCTGTCAATATTGAATCTGGACTGAAGGGTATACGGATTCTTGCTCAGAGCAGTGATGGAGGGTTTTCCTCTTCCACAGGTGTGTTTATGGAAAGAAACATTTGCTGAGAAGGTGATGGTTTTATAGCTATTTTCACTTGCAATTGTCTCTATCTTAGCAGCTTTATAAAGTTTATCAAATACAGTTGTAACAACATCATCTGCCACTATCGTTACATCTGCTTCAGACACCATCATTTTATCTATAAATGGAACAGATGTTTGAGCAACTGGCTCATCAACATTGTGAGGGATGTCGCTTAAAAGGGAGTGGAAGAGAGAAAGCATATTTAATTGACTGACCAAAGCATTTTGAAAGATCTCATTCAAAATATTTCTTATAATGGGAACAACTGGAGATTTCTGTGGTTCTTTGAGCTTCACTTCAAGTTTGTTTAAAGTTCTTTCTAGAACCCATTGTTGAAGAGAATCTGATTGAGTTTCTTCTCTTAGTGGTATTCTCTCACCAATGAATTCTTTCTCTGTGTTTGTAGCATCTTCTACAAATGAATCTGATTCAGCTCCACCAGGAAGAAAATTTCCATAGATTGGCCTGTACCCATAAGTTTCACTGTCTCTCTCTTCAGATTCAGTCTCATTAAGCATATCTGAGGATACTGCATCTAAGATTAAACTGACTATATTCTCTAGCATTTGTTTCTCAGGTGGTGGTGTTTTCACACTTGTCCTCAAATCTAACGGGTTCATATTTAATTCTGTTTGAATAGCTTTCAAAATAGCACTTGATACTTTCTTTGCATTTGTGTATAAAGCTGACTGCAATAGTTCTTCATATGTGTCTGTGAAAACACTGGGGCTTTCACATTCCACGTTCATCTTACTGCTTTTTTTATTTTCATCGTTAGTAGAACCCAGAGTTTCTAAATTTCCATTGGCAAACCCTTCCAGTTTAGCAAAAACCATATTAAGAATATCTGAAGCTACTGCTTTTAGCTTATTTGAATGCATTTCTTTTGTGCTCCCTGTTTTGGAAGACTTGGGAGCAATAGGTTTTTCCATGCTTTTAGTCACCTCTTTATTACCCTCTTGAAACATCCTGGAAACTATGCTGGAGATTATGTTAGTGCATTTGGCCATTTCCTCAATAATTGCAGTAAATGATAGGTTGTCAATATTGAGAGACTCTGAGATAGCTTTACATCCAGAACTTACAGAACTAGTATCTGTGTCGACACTACATAATTTTGCAATGATATATTCCAAAATTGTTGTGGAAATTAGCTGAATATTAGACTGCAATTCAGTGGCTCTTTGCTGATTCTTATTTGTCTTCTCTCTGCTTAGCTTAGAACAAGATGGCTGACAGTGAGGGTGGGCCCCTATGAGCTTGCATAACATTTCATAGAGTGTTTCCCCAATATTATCTAACACTTGCAATCTGGAATTATCTTTGAGATCTTTTCCATTAATGACACTATGGAGAGCACATGGAGTAGCTAAAATTTTGTAAAATGATTTTTTATCCTGTCTGCTTGGCAAAATGTTCCCTTTATCAACATTATCAGATCCATGTGAAGTTGTTGGCTTTGAGTTATCTGAAGAGATTGAAATATTGCTTTGATCTGAATGTCCACTTGATAATATTTCACAAATACAAGTTAATAATGGTGATTCCATGATATCATCATTGAGATCTGAGACAAGAGATTCTAGTTTCTTAGTGTCAGTAAAACATCCTTTACCTGTGAGGGATTTGGTATGGTTTCTTTCCCTAAGATTTCGGTTTTTCTCACTGAATTCTAGTTCATTCTGGATAGCATGCAAAACGATGTTTACCACTTTAGCTGTGTAAGTACTAAGTTGAGATTGTAATGAAGATTTCTCTGCAAGTGAAGGTTTGAAGACCATTTGCAATTTTGGACAAATAAATAACTTCAGCTTCTTAAAAACTGCATTAATGATCTTATCAGTAATTTCATCTGCAGGTTTTGGTTCACTCTCTTCAGATTTTAACAGGGAAGATTTTGCCAGATCTCCATCGAGTGAAGATAAATATTTCATTTTCTTTTCACTGTTGAACCATATTTTTAGTGGGTTTTTATTTGGTGCTGCTTTGACCATGTGAAGAGTGTCAGGACGCTCTAGAGAAGCTGGATGAACTGATGATGAAATGGAACTTTTGGTGGCACTGGGAATGCAGCTTGCCTTATGAAGTATGTTTAGTATAGCATCTGTTATTTCCTGAGCTACTGTACTAATTTCTGACACAGAAAACAGCTGGTCCATCCATTCTTGATGTGATGGTTCTTGAGGTTTTTCTGAAACAAGAACTGAAGCTTTGTCAGTTCTACTTTCTAAGTGACCAGGAGGAACAGAAGATATGTCCTTGAGCATCTCTGTTAAAATACTTTTAACTGTGTTTTCTGAAGCCTTTTGTATTTGATGCTTTTGATCTTGGCTGAAAAATAAAATGTCTTTATTCAAACAGGGTTTTTCCTTCAAAATTTTTCTATCCTTAAAAAATGGTAGCTCAGTCCTTAACCTGCGACTATCAAATGCAGCTTTGCTTCTTGGAGAAGCAGGCTTTGTAGGTAGTTTGCTATTTCTTTGGTTTTCTAGACAAGCGTTTCCTTTTGTAAACCAACGCTCAGGAATTTGTTCTTGTGATTTTGCTTTTTCATCTTTGAAAGATGAATCAAGCACATTTTCCACAATTCTGTCTATTTCTTCATTATCATCTTCAGAATAAAGGACCATGCCAGGAACATTAATAGGTGGAAATGGTCTTCCAGACCTAGGGCCATTAGATAATCTAGTGCCAGTGAATCTGTACTTTACTTCAGTGTCAGAAGGACTTCTCAGTCTACAATGTCTACGTTTTTGATTACCTGCTTTTACTGGTTCCTGATGTAGCTGAGTAAAGATATCATCAAGCAACTTAAGGAGTACTACTGTTTCTTCAGACGCAATAAGTCTCTCATTATTAAGTTCAGTTTGTACATATCCTAGTATAGTGCTGATTGCTTCCTCTATATAGCCAACCAAAGAGGACTGGGAAAGAATATTTGACATTAAATTTTGTATCTTTTCTTTAACAATTAAATTAGCTGCATCAAGTTCAGGATTGCATTTCTTTTTGTTGGCTTTTATATGGCGCATATATGTTGGGTCTATCATATGTTGCTGATAGGAAAGTTTAGTTGCCTCTTCAAGATGAGGAAGTTCATTTTGCTTATGAGCTGTAAGAGTCATCAGCTTTTCTAAAATGGCATGCACCATATCCTCTGCAACATCACACATGGGTTCCACAGTAGAAGGCACTGAAGCTATTAAAGGTTTTCCATATGATAGAGTGAGAGATTCTCCACTGGGTGTTAGGCTTGGTTGAATGTTGACTGAATCTTCCTGTGAATATATCTGGACACATTTTTTCTCAACTGCAGACTGTAGCTTCTCAAGCATATTTTCCACAATTTCTGAAGCTACTGAGCAGATATAGGCATTGGAAACCAAGTCTCCTCTTACAGGCTCACTTTGGTCAACAAAAACTTCAGCAGTAACAGAAGAAATAGAGGGAATGGCATGTGTTAAATCAGACATTATTTCATGAAAAATGCTTTCCAAAATCAATTCAGTTTCCCCTTTTAAGTGACACTTAAAGTTAACAAAAACATTCTTTAAACTCTTCATTTCATTCATGGCTTTTGCTTTTTGATCAGAAAACAATGGATTCTCTAGACCATCTGTTTCAGTGGTAGCGTCCTTTGATTTTTTTGTGCCTGTTTCAAATGATGCTAGAAGATGGCTATCAGATTTACAACTTCTGAGGTCAGGGTTTGTATGTATCATGTTTGTGTCATTATATTTTAGTTCATTTGTTACAGATTGTCCTGTAATGTGATGTGTGTTTCCCACAACTTCTTTTTCCACATGGGCAGATGGCTTTAATGGTGTAGTTGGTCTCCTTACTGATATGTCAACTGCAAACGCACAGGGCTCTCTCTTAAATGATTTAGTTGTTGCAGAAGTGTAGCTTCCATATGTAAACTCTTCACTGCATGTACTACAAAAACTTGAACTATCTGAGGAGAGGACAGAATCATCAGACACTGGATATGTATTATTTTTCAACCTTTCTTCATACTTTGTGATGGCTGGGTATAATATACTGGTAACTGTAGCCACAACCCAGGTCATTATATTCTGAATTATGCTATTCAGTTCTTCAGAAGTTACCTAGTTTGAGGCAAGCAGGAATGAAAAGAAAATCATGTAACTATCTATTCGACAATGCAACAGAGGGTAACATTTGATGTTTTGTATCAAACAGTGCATAGCTTGATATCATCATGGTTATAAAGAGAACATGGTAAATATATATATTTAGAATTTCAAATTAATTTCAAGTTGGTTTATTCTCTACTAAAGTAAAAAAAAAAATTATAAGTTTCCATTAGGCTCCCATTCCCTCAGAACATTTATATTTATTTATTTTTTCCTAACATTTATGGCTGGGATAAAAGAATTTTTGGTTAAAAAGAAAGAAAATGAAAAATCACCAAATTGCTGTCTAGGCACATTATATTACATGCATGTATTTTTTCAAGAAGAAACATAGTGTCTACAACCTAGCAAAATTATTTTAAAATGAACCAGGTTATTTCTAACAAATTATTTCTCAAACAGATATAGTCAAAACATTTGGGTGCCTTCAGAGGCATCTGTCTAACTAAGAGTAAGGATGGAAAAGAAGCCAGCTCTCCTCTCATTCCCTGATGCAGAGGTGAGCCTGTGATTTGTTTACAGGGAAAGGACTACAGCTAATTGTTAAGAATCTAATAAGCAAAAAAAAAAACTTCATGCGAATCTAATAAGCAAAAAAAAAACTTCATGCTTTATGGAGATTGAATGGATTTGTATCTAACAAGATAGTATCAATGGAATCTGTCACAGAAGGCAGAGAAAAGGTGATACAGTGAAGGAACAAATGAGTTTAGATAGAAAACAAGGGCAGGCTAGAATTGCATCTCAAAGAGTCAAGAGGGTTGAGGAAGGATAGGTTTAGAGAATTCCTCCTTTTGAGCTTGATATAAAACCTCAGGGACTGGATTTGAACGGCCATTTCCTTAGTGGTCAATGGTGCTATCCTATGTTTAAGTTTGGGCTTTCCAGATAGCTCAGTTGGTAAAGAATCCACCTGCAATGCAGGAGACCTTGGTTCGATTCCTGGGTCGAAAAGATCTGCTGGAGATGGGATAGGCTACCCACTCCAGTATTCTTGGGCTTCCCTTGTGGCTCAGCTGGTAAAGAATCCACCTGCAATGTGGGAGACCTGGGTTTGATCCCTGGGTTGGGAAGATCCCCTGTAGAAGGGAAAAGCTACCCACTCCAGTATTCTGGCCTGGAGAATTCCATGGACTGTATAGTCCATGGGGTCGCAAAGAGTCGGACACGACTCTCATTTATTTACTTAGAGTTGGACTAAGAGCCTCAGTAACAGAATCCATCTGTTACTATATACTTCTGCTTATGTACTGAAAACATGCTTTGGATTTGTATTAATAAAAATCCTCTTGCCTATAATAAACTAATAGTCTGTTCAAACTTGTTATGACTCTTAAAACAAAAACTAGTAAACATAAGTAACTGGCAGCAAAGCCTGGAAAGCTGTCATGTGGGCAGGAGAATAAAAAAAAAATAGGATTTCTGTAATGGGGCTGTTCACACCCCAAATACTGCCTTAAGTTAGCACAGAAAGCAGAGACATTACTTTGCTGACAAAGGTCAGTATAGACAAAGCTATGGTTTTTCCAGTAGTCATGTATGGATGTGAGAATTGGACCATAAAAAAGGCTGAGTGTTGAAGAATTGATGCTTTCAAATTGTGGTGCTGGACAGCAAGGAGATCAAACCAGTCAATCCTAAAGGAAGTTATTCCTGAATATTCATTAGAAAGACTGACGCTGAAGCTCCAATACTCTGGCCAACCTGATGTGAAGAGCCGACTCCTTGGAAAAGACCCTGATACTGGGAAAGATTGAGGCAGGAAGAGAAGAGGGCAACAAAGGATAAGATGGTTGGGTGGCATCACTGACTCAATGGACATGAGTTTGAGCAATCTCTGGAAGATAGTGAAGGACAGGGAAATCTGGCGTGCTGCAGTCCATGGGGTCACAGAGTCGGACACGACTTAGTAACTGAACAACAAGCACACAGTTATACCCATATTAGGCCAACAATCGAAGAAAACACCCATGCAGCATACTCTCTTTTGACACATTAAAGAATGTTTGGGGGCACCTCAGGGAAAGCCATTTTATTCTGCTCTAATCCTTGAATCTTCTCATATGTTCCGCATTTATTATACAACATCCAAAACATTATATAACATCCAAAATCAAATGTTTTGAATAAAAATAAATAATTTATTCTAATCTACTATGACATATAAACTGAGACATTCAATATATGTATTGCTTTTTGCTTTTCTTTCTACCAGAGATCATAAATGATAGAACATTATTATTATTCTTAGGCTAAGTATGACATATGAAAGAAAGCTATTCATAATATGTTTTATTCTTAGGTGACTAGGTCCCTTCCCACAAAACTGACTCAGGACCAATCCAGGCATCCCAACTCATGAGCCAAGTCTGCAAAGTGATGTGTAGTGGCTTTCCATGACAGAATGGGTTTATGGTTATTTGACACTATTCTTATAATGGCTAGGTCCCTTAATGCTCCTCTCCTGACTTCCTGCCCATCTCCATGAGACCTCTTCCTGAATGGGCAAAATTATCTTTTGATGAGAACTTTAGACTACTGAAAAATCTTAGAATTAACTAAAAGTGAACTTTAAAGAAGAAAAAATTGGCAAAGAGGGACATTAATATCAGTAAATGGTTCCATAGTTTTTTTTCTACTGCTTTATATGCTGCTTTATCAATGAGTTTTATGATACATACTTTTTCCTGCAAGCAGTTTTGTAGGAGATGCTGTTGTCTGTAAAGTCAAGAAAGGTTGATAATTTTGTTATTATTTAGGGTCAAGAATTTATGTAGCCTTTTCCAAAACTTATAATCACTGAATCAGTTTTTTTCTCTTTATATCTGAAAGTTTTTTTTAACAGAAATTCAAAAGAATAAACTTTATTTCCATCCCCCACCACCTATTTCTCTTCCTTCTTTGATACTGGCCCATATGTCTTAATACTCAGAAGCAGAATTATAGCTGTTGCATAAAAATGTCTATTTGAAAATTCTACTTCTGACCCACCTTCGACATTCCTGCTGTGGTCCTCTGGGAAAGAACACAGACTTGGAGGGAGAAGGTGAGCTAGTCTTTCATGTTTGCTAAAAGGCAGCATGAAGTGGCAAGACATCTGACCAGAGCTTCCGGACAATCCTTTACTCACCCTTTCAAATCCCATAGTTTTACCCATGCTTTCATCAAACAGCAAGGAATTATGTGATAACTATTCAATAATTGTGGGTTAAAATAATACATTTCTAGCCCTCTGAAGTACAAATTTAGATGTAGCCCTTTTCTATGTATGACAATATTCTATCACATATTCTAGTTAGATTTTTATCATGATAATGAAATCAACAATGCAGTTTTCTCACTGGTAACAAGAACTCAATGAAAATTATAGAACAGTTAATAAAACAAAATCTAAGACTCTAGTTCTTATTTATTTTTGTATATTTCAGGTATTTATTTTCATGTATTTCAATATAGGCCCTTTGCTTATCTTTTTCCTAATTACTTAAAATAAAATTGATACACCTTTTTTACTTTTTCTAAGCCTGTACTTTACATTATAAAATCAGACACTGAGTTTGTGTTGAGTGATGAGACATTGAGTTTGCAGTGATGAGACATGGGCTCCTGCTCCAACTGCAATGAGTATCACTGACTTGTGAGGAAGACCACATGCAAAGGAAACAGATTTGGAATGAAATCAGTGTTCGCTTACTCATAAACTGTATTCGCCCAAGATCTCTGGAGAACATGTATACAGTTAAATAGATGCTTTCAGAAGGGTGACGAGATGGCAGAGTAGAAGGACTTGAGCTCATCTTCTCTCACAAAAACACCAAAGAGGCAACTAACTGCTGAACAATCATCCACAGAAAAAGACTAGATCCTATGAAAAAAAGGTATTCTACATCTAAAGACATAAAAGAAGCCACATCGATAGAGTAAGTGTGCTTTTGTGATATAATCAAATCCCATATCCACTGGGTTGGTGACCCACAGACTTGAAACATACTGCAGAGTTTTTCCCAGAGGTCTGAGAGTTCTGAGCTCCACATCAGGCTTCCCTGCCTAGGGGTCTGGCATCACAGTAGGAGCCCCCACAGAATTTGGTTTAAAGGCCAGCAGGGCTTGACTGCAGAAGCTCTAGGACTAGGGAAAACAGAGACTCCACTCTTGGAGGGTGCATGCAAGATTTCAAATGGACTAGGACCCAGAACAAGGCAGTATCTCCATAGGAACGTGGGCCAAACCTACCTATAGGTCTTGAACGGTCTCCTTGGAGTTGGCAGAAGTCCCAGGGAATATTCCTTGGTGTGAGCTCTCCAGGAGGTCACCATTTTGGCACTGAGAGTTGGCTCTATCCAACAGCCTGCAGGCTTCAGTGCCAGGATACCTCAGGCCAAACAACCAACAGGATGGGAACGCAGCCCCACTCATCAACAGAGAGGTTGGCTAAAGTTGTCCTAAGCCCCCTGGCATGGCCCTGTCCACCATGGGCACAAAATCCAGCATCACCCACCAGTGGGCAGGTACCAGTCCCTTCCAACAGGAAGCCTGCACAAACCCCTAGACTGACCTCACCCACCAAGGACAGACACCAGAAGCAAGAACTATGATCCTACAGCCTGTGGAACATAAACCACAAACACAGAAAGTGAAACAAAATAAGCCATCAGATAAATATGTTCAAGATGAAGAAACAAGATGAAACCCCAGAAGAACAAGTAAGTGATGTAGAGATAGGTAATCTACCTGAAAGAAAATTCAGAATAATGTTAACAAAGATGATCCAAGATCTTGGGAAAAGAATGGGGGTATAGACTGAGAAGATGTAAGAAATGTTTAGAAAGTGCTAGAAGATTTAAAGAACAGAAATAAAATAACTAAAAATAAAAAATACACTAGAAGGAATCAATAGCAGAATAAATGAAGCAGAAGGATGAATAAGTAAGTTGGAAGACAGACTGGTGGAAATCACTGCTGCAGAACAAGTAAGGAAAAAAGAATGAAAAGAAATGACAGTCTAAGTGATTTCTGGGACATTAAAAACAGCAACATTCCAATTATAGGAGTCCCAGGAAGAGGAGAAAGGGCCTGGGAAGGTACCTGAGGAGACAATAGCTGGAAAAATCCCTAACATGTGAAAGGAAACACTCAAGTCCAGGAAGTGCAGGGTCCTATATAGAATAAACCCAAGGAGGCATGCACAGAGACACATACCAAACTGATAAAACTTTAACACAGAGAAAATAATTAACGCAGCAAGGGAAAAGCAACAAATAACATACAAGGGAATCTGCATAAGGTTATCAGCTGATTTGTCAGAAGAAACTCTACAGTCAGAAGGGAGTGGCATGATATATTTAAAGTGACAAATGGGAAAAACCTACAAGCAAGAATACTCTACCCAACAAGGCTCTTGTTCAGATTTGAAGGAGAAGTCAAGAGCTTTACAGGCAAGCAAAAGCTAACAGAATTCAGTACCACCTAACCAGCTTTACAACAATGCTAGAGGATCTTCTGTAGGTGGAAAAGATAAGGCCACACGTAGAAACAAGAAAACTATGAATGAATGGAAAAGCTCACGAGCAAAGGCAAACCTAAAGGTAGGAAATCATTTGCACACAAATATGATATCAAATCAGCAATTGTGAGGGGAATAATGATCAAAACTATGATTTAAGAACTTCCAACAGACAAACATCCAGGATCAAATGGCTTCACTGGCGAATTCTAAAAAATATTTAGAGAAGAGTTAATACCTGTCCTTCTGAAACTATTCCAAAAAATTGCTGCAACATGGTATCTTTGAAAAAGAACACCTCAAAATCACTTGGGCATGGTTTTCTTCCTTGTCACATCTACCTAATATCTAGCATTATGCTTCAAATATAAATTCCTATTTAAAATCTTTTGGATATGGGCCTAGTCTCTGTAATCCAAAATGAAGCCTTTGTGCAGGCCACTAATGGACTTCTAACACTGGTTTCTTACTTTCTTGCCATAAATTATTCTTATATATTTCTGTTAGGTATTCATCATGTATTCCAATTTGATAATACCATTATCCCTCCTAACCAGTGTTGCCCAGTAGATAAACTATGAATTTCTGACCATAGTATGCAAAGTAGCAAGCACTCTTACTGTCTTCTTTACTGTTACAACTTCTATCCCAATAATATAAACTTACTCATTATCTCAGTGTAATGCTTAATTATTGAAACTTAATTATAAAAATTATTGAAGTTTATCCACACTGCTATCATATTTGCTTTGTCTTCATTCTCTTGGTTTTGAACTTCCAAGTCTATTTTATAAATCTTGCTGTTTTTAGTATTAACGTTAGAGAAAATAGAACTAATCAATAGAGGAAAGGGAGGGAGGGAGAAGGTGGATGGTAGAATACATGTAATCATTCCACAGCAAAGTCTTATGAAATCTGGAGTTAAATCAGAATGAGAAGAATGTGAATGTGTATGATTGGTAGAGTCAGACCAGAAAACATTGTTAGCTGTGTTTTGTTTGTATTCTTATGGGATGTTAGGCTGGTTGGGTGCAGCTAAAAGTTATTTTTCCCTGTCAATCTGGAAGGGAGCGGTGAAAAAGCTCCAAACAATGCATAGAGTTACTCACCTTACTGAGTTAAGGTTTTTAATGAAAAAGTATCCAAAGTATTTGCTATGGAACATTCAAGTCACTCTAGTTCTATAATTTTGCGTGGAGAAAAATAAAGAGGGAGTAATTAAGACTTTATTATGATCTACCTCTAACCATTTTTATAAAGAGGGAGGTATTTATATTTCCAATAAATAAACATTTATTTATTCAATAGGTAAAATAAAAATGGCCATTTTGTACAAATGATCATTGCCATTCTTCTACCTTGTTCCACTTCTTTAAACTGGACTAACCCAGTTTCCTTATTTCTGTATTTATTACAATGCTGTGTATCCTATGAATTCTCAAGTCAGTTAAACCAACATCCATAGTCCTAAAATCAAGATCTTCCCTCCAAGAAAGTTTGGTGTGAATTGGTCAACACCATTTGTCACAGTATACTACTTAACTCTATTCAACCATTTTAATTGCCATTTGGAATTTGTAAAGTCTAAGCTGGATCTTATTTGGGTAATTAATTTTTTTTTTTTTAAAGGTAAAAGTGTTGGGTCTAAAATGATAGTCTCTCAGCTCTAACATTGAGAAAACCATATCTAGACACCAACAGAAACAGATCATCACCAGTTTGAGGAATAAAAATCCCTGAGGTACCCCAAATCTCTTTTCCAAAAACTGGCAAGTTCCATCATTAGAGATTATTATTTTGGATTATATGGCAACATTTTAGGATAAGAATGACTAATTAAAATATAAAAATTAAAACTAATCTACCATCCTTAGGAAGCCAGTAATCTCAAAACGTTCAAGGAATGGTAAATGTTTAAAAGAGGATAAAGGCAAAGAGACAAGTCTAGATTCTGGAAAGCTACCTGAAGAGGAGAGGTCATATTTGAAAGTGGCATGAAGACTCTAAATATAGGGTGAGTATAGAACCACAGTGGGATAAGGAAATAGAGAAGGAAAAGGAACAATATTCACTTTGTTTACTTTACAATTTAACCTTAGTGATGAGAATTTGCAAAAGACATCAGTTCACTAAATCTAAGTAGAACTACAAGAATGCAGGATCCCATGCAATTATTTGCTTTTTAACATCACTCATGTACTTCTTAGAATATTAACTTATAATTATGTATTAATTTTCTTAGATACTTACGTATTTGAGAAAACACAAGAAGGGAAAATACCCTGGGCTGTGGCAGGAGCCTGAAGTCCTATTTAGCAGAAAAAGAAAACAATTAGTTTACATCCTTCCTCAACAAATTATAAAATGGCAATTAATGTCCTTTAATAGGTCTTTATTCTGTTATCAGTCTTGTTTAAAAGCCTCCAGAGACTCTCCACAATGAAATCTAAATTCCTTGGCAAGGCATAAGATATACCATACAATCTGGTGTTCTTTCTTAGCTCTTTAGTGTCTTCCCTGGCTAGTCTTCCATATATATCCTATGAATCAGAGGCACAGAATAACTTACTTCCTAAATGTATCATATTTTCCATGCCTCTGGGCCCTTGTTTTGCCATTTCCTCTGTCTGGAGCATCCTATGCCCTCTTTTAACTTATCTTTTTGGTCTCATTCAGTTTATGTTAACTCTTCTAGAAAGACTTCTTTGAAACTAAGTAAATGAATATTAGGACTTCCCTCATAGCTCAGTTGTTAAAAAGTCTGCCTGCAATGCAGGAGACCCGGGTTCGATTCCTGGGTTGGGAAGATCCCCTGGAGAAGGAAATGGCAACCCACTCCACTATTCTTGCCCAAAGAATTCCATGGACAGAGGAGTATGACGGGTTACAGTCTATGGGGTCTCAAGAGTCGGAGATGACTGAGTGACTAAGCACACACAGCACAAATGAATATTCTTCTCTAGTGCTCCTAAAGTATTCTACCCGTTTCTATTATAAAACTTATTATGCTATATTGAAATTAAAGGTTTGTTCTTCTGTCTTCCTGATTATGATATAAATCTACCATTATGTCCCCAACCTTAATTTTTTGAGAATACTATTTAACTAATGTTTCCTCAAAATTTACTCATTGATTTGTTGGCCATTAATCTTCTCTCACTCGAATATCATCTAATTTGCCTTGTATGTAATCTAGTAAGATTCCATTACTGGGTTTTATTAAGTTGGTGCAAAAGTAATTGCGGTTTAATATTGAAATTTACAGTGTGATCCTGGAATATATTCTTAAATAAATGTGGCTATAACTGATATACATCATTTTAATGAACATTTCTCACTTTTATTTTGCTAATTATTTGTTACTTGCTGCTTATTTTAGACTATAAAAATGATGTCACAAAAAGCAAATTTGAGCAATTTTCTTATTTGAGTTCAAAATGGGTCATATAGCAGGGGAGACAATAGCAACATACATTTGGCTCAGGAACTGCTAATGAATGTACACTGCAGTAGTAGTGGTTCAAGAAGTTTTGCAAAGGAGATGAGAGCTTTGAAGATGAGGAGCATAATGGCTGGCCATTGGAAGCTGACAACAACCAATACAGAGCCATCATCGAAGCTGACCCTCTTACAACTACACAAGAAATTGCCAAAGAACTACAGTCTACAGTCACTCGGCATTTGAAGCAAATAGCAAAGGTGAAAAACATTGAAAAGTGAGTGCCTCATGAACTGACCACAAATCAAAAGATCATCATTTTGAAGTGTCATCTTCTCTTGTTCTGCACAAAACAATGAACGATTTCTCTATTGGAGGGTGACATGTGAAGAAAAGTGGATTTCATACAACTGTCAATGACCAGCTCAATGGCTGCATGAAGAAGAAGCTCTGAACCACTTTCCAAAGTCAAACTTGCACCAAAAAAAAAAAAGTGATGGTCACTGTTTGGTGGTCTGACGACCTTCTGACCCACTATAGCTTTCTGAATCCCAGCGAAACTATTACATCTGAGAAGCATGCTCAGGAAATTGATGAGATGCACCAAAAACTGCAACATCTGCAGCTGGTATTGGTCAACAGAATAGGCCCAATTCTTATTCACAACAACACCCAGCTGCAATTATTCTCCACAACAATGCCCTACTGCACAACACACAACCAATACTTCAAAAGTTGAATAAATTAGGCTATGAAGTTTTGCCTCGTCTGCCATATTCACCTGACCTCCTGCCAACTGACTACCACTTCAAGCATCTCGACAACTTTTTGCAGGGAAAATGCTTCCATAACCAGCAGGAGACAGAAAATGCTTTCCAAGAGTTCATTGAATCCTGGAGCATGGATTTTTGTACTACAGAAATAAACCAACTTATTTCTTATTGGCAAAAATGTGTTGATTATAATGGCTCCTATTTTGATTAATAAAGATTTGCTTGAGCCTAATTATAATGATTTAAAATTCATGGTCTGAAACCCACATTTGCTTTTGTACCAACCAAACAGTAAAGATTCTGGACACAGCTGACAGGAAGCTTTTACATACATCTCTACAGGCACAGTGAATTTAGTGTTTGCTCATTATGCAAATATAGAAATGAATAAAAATTTTAGACAAAAAGAATGGGTTGGACACAGAAAAGTATTAGTAATTAGAGCCTGTTCAAAGTCAAGTTTAAGAGGTAATTTTTGTTTCTCCCAATGAATGAATAACAAATAGGTAACAATGACGTATATAAAAAGTCTTACTTAAATCCTATGTACCTTTTTGAGTTTGTGTAGATATATTTGTTGTGTGTGTTCAGATTTTGAGATGTACTTCAATTTAAGATTTCATAGAACTGAGAAATTAAGTGTGAGGATAATACAATTTTAAAAGCAAAATAAAAAACTCTTCTATGGTTTTCATTAATATGCTGTAGTAAATAGAAATATTTTCGTAGAATTCTGTATAAAACATTATAGCTATCTTCTTTAAAAAGCTAAGATTTCAAGGAGGAAAGAGAAGTCTTTTAGAGTAAAAAACTGGGGGAACGTAAATATAAAACTATAAAGAAATGTTGAAGCTGATGCCTGCCCTCTGCCCATCGGCCATACCTGCAAACTTAATGGAGAGCCAGGGAATTAAAATATATCAGGCTCAAGTCATATGGGAAATTGAAACTTAGAGCTTGTAAAAACATATTGGATCCCACAGAGCTACACTCTTGGTGAACGAGTTGTCTTTAAAAAAAAATCATGGCACAGAGATGCACATGATACCAAGGCACAAACACATTATTCCTTGGTATCAGTGTGGAAGAGGGAGAAAAGGAGAAAATAAAAATATATCTTAATAATTCACAACCACAGATTATCTCTTAAGTGATTTTCAGGTGAAAATTCACCGTATGGTCCATAAAACTCCAAAAGAGAAATTAATTTAAAATGAACCTGTATTTATACCTCTCCCAGATGCCTGGCAGAAGCATATTAAAAAATTAACAGCTTTATTGAAGCATAATATTCCTAAAACTGTACATATTTAATGAGTTCAGTTTGAGTTCCTTTTTTTTTTTAAATAAATTTATTTATTTTCATTGGGGGCTAATTACTTTACAATATTGTAGTGGTTTTTGCCATACATTGACATAAATCAGCCATGGGTTTACATGTGTTCCCCATCCTGAACCCCCCTCCCAACTTCCTCCCCATCCCATCCCTCTGGGTCATCCCATTGCCCCAGCCCTGAGTATTTAAACTAGAACAAATCATTTCACAATTTGTATGGAAAATAAGAAACCTCGAATAGCCAAAGCAATCTTGAGAAAGAAGAATGGAACTGGAGGAATCAACCTGCCTGACTTCAGGCTCTACTACAAAGCCACAGTCATCAAGACAGTATGGTACTGGCACAAAGATAGAAATATAGATCAATGGAACAAAATAGAAAGCCCAGAGATAAATCCACGCACCTATGGATACCTTATCTTCGACAAAGGAGGCAAGAATATACAATGGAGAAAAGACAATCTCTTTAACAAGTGGTGCTGGGAAAACTGGTCAACTACTTGTAAAAGAATGAAACTAGAACTCTTCCTAACACCATACACAAAAATAAACTCAAAATGGATTAAAGATCTAAACGTAAGACCAGAAACTATAAAACTCCTAAAGGAAAACATAGGCAAAACACTCTCCGACATAAATCACAGCAGGATCCTCCATGACCCACCTCCCAGAATATTGGAAATAAAAGCAAAAATAAACAAATGGGACCTAATTAAAATTAAAAGCTTTTGCACAACAAAGGAAACTATAAGCAAGGTGAAAAGACAGCCTTCAGAATGGGAGAAAACAATATGAAACGAAGCAACAGACAAACAATTAATCTCAAAAATATACAAGCAACTCCTGCAGCTGAATTCCAGAAAAATAAACGACCCAATCAAAAAATGGGCCAAAGAACTAAACAGACATTTCTCCAAAGAAGACAAGACATACAGATGGCTAACAAACACTTGAAAAGATGCTCAACATAACTCATTATTAGAGAAATGCAAATCAGTTTGAGTTTCTACATAGTAACACATCCTATCAAAGTATAGAATTCTGTCATAAATGAGCTAACATGTAACAACACATCCCTGTCATACACATAGACAAATACAAAAAAAAAAAAAAATCAGTGGGCTTGTTATCAGGAAAAAGAAATATTAAAATTAGATCTCAGAGATTTCATATATCTGAATTATCAGATATATAAAATATATGCATTTCATATGTTTAAATATATAAAAAAGTAATTGGAAATCATAGAACCTATCAAAAAATCCAGTCAAATCTGGAAAATTAGAAATTTTATAATGTATAAAATATATTTTATATTATGTATTAAATAAATACAAAACACATATTTATAATATATAAAATGTATATGTTTATTCTAATAAAATAAGTGTATTGAATTAATACAATAGTAAAATAGATATAACTAAAGAGAGAATGGTTGAAATGGAAGACAAGCTCTAAGAAATTAACCAGAATGCTATAGAGAAAAATGGAAAATACAGTGGTTTTTAGAGGATGTAGAGGTAGAAAGGGAAATGCACACACAGACACATGCATACACATACATACATATTTGGAATAATAGGAGAAAAAAATAAAATGAGAAGAGGCAATATAGGAGAGAAATATAGCTGATATATATTTGGAACTGCTCATCATAGTGATACTAAAGTGAAGCAAGATCTTAAAAGCAGCCTGTGGGGTGTGTGTGTGGCAGGGTGTGGGAAGGTCAGGGAGATGGATGATCACTTTTGTGAAATTAAGTAGAATGGAATGTAGATCATTTAAGTAGAACAATCTTTTTAAAGTGCTAAAAAAAATAACTGAGAACTGGTATACCCAGCCAAAATTAATTAAATCCTATAACAAATAAAATACAGTTCTATCAAATAAAATCAGAGTTTACTAACAAAATATATTCATTAATGACATTTCTAAAGAACTGATATACTTTAGGAAGAATGAAGGTAATTCCATAAAGTATGAAATGCAAAAAAGAATGATAAACAACAACAAAGTGATAAATATGAGTAAATATAAATAAACCTTCACTGTATGAAAAAGAGGAAAGCAGTTTAATTTTGAATGTTTTACCAGATAAACTATTAGATAAATATGAGATTGTGATTAGAAGTAAAATATACCCACTTTGAAATATTCTAACTTTAAGTATATATGTTAAAATTTAAGGATAATTGTCAAAAGAAAAATAGTATACAATTTCCAGAATAGTAGAGGGAAAACTCTATGTAAAATACATTTAATATTCTAAAAGAAAGGAAGAAATAAGAAATTAAAAAAATATATAATATGCTTAATTTAAACATATATATTATGTATATATTAAAAAGGAGAATCAATTTCAAGCAAAGGAAGGAAAAATCTCCCAAAGATCTATAATTAACATAAATATAACTAGTTTACTTCAGTTAAAAATCAGAAATGCTAATACTGAATAACATTAAGGAAATCCAGAATATTATTAAGAGCTACATCTAAACACTAAAGATTGAAAGTGTATACAACTATATTAACATTAGACAAGGTGAATTTAAAATAGAAAGTATGACTCATGATAAAGGTCACTACACAATATAAGAGACTCAGTTTACCAGGATAAACCTGGATACGGCCCAGATGTTCAAGCTGGGTTCAGAAAGGGCAGAGGAACCAGAGATCAAATTGCCAAAAATTGTTGGATCATCAAAAAGCAAGAGAGGAACAGAAAAAAACATCTACTTCTGTTTTATTGATTTGGCCAAAGCATTTGACTGTGTGGATCACAACAAACAAAAATTCTTATAGTGTTGGGAATACCAGACCACCTTCCCTGCCTCCTGAGAAATCTGTATGCAGGTAAAGAAGCAAATATAACCACAGACAACTAGCCAATTTGATTACATGGACCACAGCTTGTCTAACTCAATGAAACTAAGCCATGCCGTGCAGGGCCACCCAAGAAGGAAGGGTCATGGTGGAGAGGTCTGAAGGAATGTGGTCCACTGGAGAAGGGAATGGCAAACCACTTCAGTGTGCTAGCCTTGAGAACCCAATGAACAGTATGAAAAGGCAAAAAGATAGGACACTGAAAGATGAACTCCCCAGGTCGGTAGGTGCCCAATAGCTACTGGAGATCAGTGGAGAAATAACTCCAGAAAGAATGAAGGGATGTGGCCAAAGAAAAAACAATGCCCAGTTGTGGATGTGACTGGTGATAGAAGCAAGGTCTGATGCTGTAAAGAGCAATATTGCCTAGGAACCTGGAATGTTAGGTCCATGAATCAAGGCAAAGAGGAAGTGGTCAAACAGGAGATGGCAAGAGTGAATGATGACATTCTAGGAATCAGCGAACTAAGATGGACTGGAATGGGTGAATTTAACTCAGGTGATCATTATATCTACAACTGTGGGCAGGAATTCCTTAGAAGAAATGGAATAGCCATCACAGTCAACAAGAGTCTGATATGCAATGCTCGGATGCAAAAAACAACAGAATGATCTCTGTTCATTTCCAAGGCAAACTGTTCAATTTCACGGTAATCCAAGTATATGCCCTGATCAGTAATGCTGCAGGAGCTGAAGTTGAATGGTTCTATACAAACCTATAAGATCTTTTAGATCTAATACCCAAAAAAGATGTCCTTTTCATTACAGGGGAATGGAATGCAAAAGTAGGAAGTCAAGAAACACCTGGAGTAACAGGCAAATTTGGCCTTGGAGTACAGAATGAAGCAGGGCCAAGGCTAATAGACTTTTGCCCAGAGAACACACTGGTCATAGCAAACATCCTCTTCCAGAAACACAAGAGAAGACTCTACACATGGACCTCACCAGAAGGTCAACAAAGAAATCAGATTGATTATATTCTTTGTAGCCAAAGATGGAGAAGCTCTATACAGTCAGAAAGAATAAGACTGGGAGCTGACTGCGGCTCAGATCATGAACTCCTTATTGCCAAATTCAGACTTAAATTGAGAAAGTGGGGTAAACTACTAGACCATTTAGGTATGACCTAAATCAAATCCCTTATGATTATACAGTGGAAGTGAGAAATAGATTTAAGGGATTAGATCTGATAGAGTGCCTGATGAATCATGGACGGAGGTTCATGACATTGTACAAGAGACAGGTATCAAGACCATCCACCAGAAAAAGAAATGAAAGAAGCAAAATGGCTGTCTGAGGGGGCCTTACAAATAGCTAGCTATGAAAAGTTGAAAAGCAAAAAGCAAAGGAGAAAAGGAAAGATATACCCATTTGAATGCAGAGTTCAAAAGAATAGCAAGGAGAGATACGAAAGCCTTCCTTAGTGATCAATGCAAAGAAATAGAGGAAAACAATACGATAGGAAAGACTAGAGATCTCTTCAAGAAAATTAGAGATACCAAGGGAACATTTCATACAAAGATGAGCTCAGTAAAGGACAGAAATGGTATGGACGTAACAAAAGCAGAAGATAATAAGAAGAGGTGGCAAGAATACACAGAAGAACTTTATAAAAAAGATCTTTACTACCCAGATAATCACAATGATGTGATCACTCACCTAGAGCCAGACATTCTGGAGGGTGAAGTCAATTGGGCCTTAGGAAGTATCACTACGGACACAGCTAATGGAGGTGATGGATTTCCAGTTGAGCTATTTCAAATCCTGAAAGATGATGCTGTGACAGTGCTGCATTCAATATGCCAGCAAATTTGGAGAACTCAGCAGTGGCCAAAAGACTGGAAAAGGTCAGTTTTCATTCCAATCCCAAAGAAAGGCAATGGCAAAGAATGCTCAAACCACCACACAATTGGACTCATCTCACATGCTAGCAAAGTAATGCTCAAAATTCTCCAAGCCAGGCCTCAGCAATACGTGAACTGTGAACGTCCCAATGTTCAAGCTGGTTTTAGAACAGGCAGAGGAACCAGAGATCAAATTGCCAACATTTGACGGATCATCGAAAAAGCAAGAGAGTTCCAGAAAAACATCTATTTCTGATTTATTGACTATGCCAAAGCTTTTGACTGTGTGGATCACAATAAACTGTGGAAAATTCTGAAAGAGATGGGAATACCAGACCACCTGACCTGCCTCTTGAGAAACCTGTATGCAGGTCAGGAAGCAACAGTTAGAACTGGACATGGAACAACAGACTGGTTTCAAATAGGAAAAGGAGTACGTCAAGGCTGTATATTGTCACCCTGCTTATTTAACCTATATGCAGAGTACATCATGAGAAATGCTGGGCTGGAAGAAACACAAGCTGGAATCAAGATTGCCAGGAGAAGTTTCGATAACCTCAGATATGCAAATGACACCATTCTTATGGTAGTAAGTTAAGAAAAACTAAAGAGCCTCTTGATGAAAGTGGAAGAGGAGAGTCAAAAAGTTGGCATAATACTCAACATTCAGAAAACTAAATCATGGCATCTGGTCCCATCACTTCATGTCAAATAGATTGGAAACAATGGAAACAGTGAGAATCTTTACTTTTTGGACTCCAAAATGACTGCAGATGATGAATGCAGCCATGAAATTAAAAGACGCTTGCTCCTTGGAAGAAAATCTATGACAAACCTAGACAGCTTATTAAAAAGCACAGACATCTTTGCCAACAAAGGTCTGTCTAGTCAAAGCTATGGTTTTCCCAGTGGTCATATATGGATGTGAGAGTTGGACCATAAAGAAAGATGGCAGCCAAAGAATTGATGCTTTTGAGCTGTGGTGTCAGAGAAGAGTCTTGAGAGTCCCTTGGACTTTAAGGAGATCCAACCCAGTCAATCCTAAAGGAAATCAGTCCTGAATATTCATTGGAAGGACTGATATTGAAGCTGAAACTCCAATACTTTGGCTACCTGATGCAAAGAGCTGACTCATTGGAAAATACCCTGATGCTGGGAAAAACTGAAGGTGGAAGGAGAAGGGGATGACAGATATGAGATGGTTGGATGGCATCACCGACTCAATGGAAATGAGTTTGAGTAAGTTCCAACAGTTGGTGATGGAAACGGAAGCCTGACGTGCTGCCATCCATGGGGTTGCAAAGAGTTGGACACAACTGAGAGACTGAACTGAACTGAAATTAATCAATGTTATAAACCACATTAACCAATGGAATAAAAACCATATGAAGATCTAAATAGATGAAGAAAAAGCTTCTGACAAAATTCAACATGCATTTATGATAAAAACTTTCCATAAAGTGGGCATGGAAGGAACCTACCTCAAAAAATAAAGGCCATATAAGACAAATGCACAGCAAACCTCATTCTCAGTGGTTAAAAATTGAAAGCATTTCCTCTGAGATCAAGAACAAGACAAGGATGTACACTCTTTTCACTTTTATTCACAGAGGTGTGGAAGACCTAGCCACAGCGATCAGAAGAGAAAAATAAAAGGATTTCAAATTGGAAAAGAAGTAAAACTATCGGTTTGCAGATGACATGATGCTATATATAGAAAATCCCATTTGCTACCAGAAAACTAGTAGTTGATCCCTAGTAGGGCTGAATGAATTTGGAAAAGTTGCAGGATACAAAACTAATGCACAGAAATATCTTGCATTCCTATACACTAATAACAAGGGATCAAAAAGAGAAATTAATGAAACATATCCAAGTACCATCACATCAAAAAGAGTAAAATACCTAATAATAAAGGTACCTAAGGAGGCAAAGGCTTCCCTGGTGGCTCAGACAGTAAATAATCTGCCTGCATTGTGGGAGACCCAGGTTCATTCCCTGGATCAGGAAGATCTCTTGGAGAAGGGAATGGCAACCCACTCTAGTATTCTTCCCTGGAGAATTCCATGGAAGAGGAGCTTGGCAGGCTACAGTCTGTGTTGTTGCAAAGAGTCGGATATGACTAAGCGAATTTTTGTCTGTCTGTCTAAGGAGGCAAAAGACCTGTATGCAGAAAACTAAAACAGTGATGAAAGAAACCAAAGATGACAGAGATGGAGAGAGATGCCATGTTCTTTGGTTGGAAGAATCAATACAGTCAAAATGACTATACCACCTAAAGTAAACTACAGATTCAATGAAATCCGTGTCAAATTGCCAATGGCATTTTTCATAGAATTAAAACAAATTTTACAATTTGTATAGAAATACAAAGACCCTGAGTAGCCAAAGCAATACTTAGAAACAGAGCTTGAGGAATCAGGTGGCCTTGTTTCAGACTATGCTACAAAGCAAGAGTCAACAAAACAGTATGGTATGGTACTGGCACAAAAATAGATCAATGGAACAGATAGCGCAGATATAAACCCACACACTCATGGCCACCTAATCTATGACAAAGGAGGTAAGAATATACAATGGAGAAAAAACAGTCTCTATATTAAGTGACGCTGGAAAAATTGGACACATATATTGTTGTGGTCCTTTAATGGACCGGAACTTGGGGGTACAGAGTCAATCGATAAGAAAGTGAAAGAAGGAAGAAAAGAGGCTGAGCAGCCTGAAGGGGACAGAGAGAGAGAGAAAGACACGGGGACAGAGAGAGAGAGGGAGAGAGAAAGAGAGAGAGAGAGGGAGAGAGAGAGGGAGAGAAAGAGAGAGAAAGACACGGGGACCAGTGCTCTGATGGAACAAAGGCATTTATTTAACATATTGTGGGCATATATATACTCTCTTAAAGGATAGCCCTTTTTAGCAGAGACAGGGATCAAAAATCTAACAAGTCATCCAGAAAGCCAGAGGCTAGAATCATTATCAATAGAGGGGGTTGTAAAAGTTACTTTACATATCAGAAAGGAGGAGAGTTGTAAATGGCTGCTGTTCACCTAATGGAATTTCCATACGAACGAGATACATGAATTTCTATTATCCCTGAAAGCCAGCTTCCCAGCTCTCTGGCACCTGTATTCAGGTGCTGTTAAGGAATATAGAATTCATGCAAGACTGAAAACAGCACACAGGAAGCCTCCTGTTAAATGTATCCTGACAGTCTATGTAGAAGATTGAAATTAGAACACTCCCTAGCACCATACAAAGAAATAAACTCAAAGTCAGTTAAAGACATATGTAAGGCAGGATACTATAAAACTCTTAGAGGAAACATAGGCAGACATTCACTGACATAAATCACAGAGAAATCTTTTTTGATCCACCTCTTACAGTAATGGAAAGAAAAACAAATGAACAACAACAAAATAAACGGGACCTGATTTGACTTAAAAGATTTTAAGCTTTTAAACTTAAAATATTTTTCATTAACAAAACAAAAAGACAACTGTCATAGTGGGATAAAATATCTTCAAACAAAGCAAGCAACAGGGATTAATCTTCAACATATATATATACAGCTCATGGAGCTCAACACTAAAAGAAAAAATAGAAAAATGGGTGGAATGTCTAAATAGACATTTTTCCAAAGAAGACATACAGATGGCCAATGGGTACATGAAAAGATGCCCCATATCGCTAATTATTAGAGAAATGAAACTCAAAACTACAATGAGGGATCACCTCACAGCAGTCAGTATTATTATTGTTCAGTCACTAAGTCACATCCAACTCTTTGTGACCCCATGGACTGCAGCACATCAGGATTCCCTGTCCTTCACTATCCCTCGTAGTTTGCTCAAACTCATGTCCACTGGTCGGTAATACCATTCAACCATCTCATCCTCTATCACCCCCTTTTCCTCCTGCCCTCAATCTTTCCCAGCATCCGAGTCTTTTCCAATGAATCGGCTCTTTGCATCAGGTGGCCAAATTACTGAAGTTTCAGCTTTAGCATCAGTCCTTCCAATGAATATTCAGGATTGATTTCCTTTAGGACCGACTGGTTTTATCTCCTTGCTGTCCAAGAGACTCCCAATGGTCATCATTAAAAAGTGTACAATAATAAATGGTGAGGATGATGTGGGAAAAAATGAGCCCTACTACATTGTACTCCCTCGCACTGCAAAGAGGTCAAGCCAGTTAATCCTAAAGGAAATCAATCCTGAATGTTCACTGGAAATTCTGAGCAAACTGTGGGGATAGCAGAGGACAGAAGAGCCTGGTATGTTACAGTCCATGAGGTTACAAAGAGTCAGACACGACTTGGCGGCTAAACAACAACACTTTTGGTGGAAATGTAAATTGGCAGAGTCACTAGGGAAGAACAGTATGGAGGTTTCTTAAAAAATTAAAAATAGATTTGCCATTTGACCAAGCAACTCCACTCCTGGGACGGTATCCAGAGAAAACCATTATTCAGAAAGATACGTGCACCACAGTGTTCACTGCAGCTCTATTTACAATAGCCAGGAAATGGAAGCAACCTAGATGTTCATCAAACGATCAATGGATAAAGATGATGTGGTACACATATACAATTAAATATTACTCAGTGATAAAAAGAAACAAAATAATTCCATTTGCAGCAACATGGATGGACCTAGAGATTGTTACACTGAGAAAAGTCAGACCTAGAGAGGCAAATTTCATATCATATTGCTTGTATATGGAATCTAAAAAAAAACAGTACAAATGAACATTGTACAAAACACAAATAGAGTCACAAATTTAGAAAACACATGGTTACCAGTGGTAAAAGGTAGGAAAGGGATAACTTGGGAGACTAACATATACACACCACTGTATATAAAATAAATAACTAATAAGGCCCTGGTATATAGTGCAAAGAACTCAATACTCTGTGATGTGCAAAAGCCTATATGGGAAAAGAATCCAAATAAGAGTGGATATATATATTTGTATAACTGATTCACTTTGTTGTATACTTGAAAGTAATAAATAGTAAATCAACTATATTCAATAAAAATTTAAAAAAACAATAGTTCTTGAGCAAACTGTTGTTCATGTTGAGAAGAGAGCAAGGGAAGTAGGGACTATGCTACAGTTTTACGCTGAGAGGACCGAAAGGGGAGCACTACTGGTACTGGGTTGCTCTAGGCTCTGAAAGTAAGAGAGAGCTACAAACTACACCTGAAGTGAGGTATGGGAGTAGAGAGACCTTCTCTTACCTGAAGGCTGTTTGTGATCTTATTCATCCTGTCCCCTTTATGCAGAAATAACTGTGGTTTCCTTTACTTGATTCCTGCTAATATATAGGCCTAACTATATTTGCCACTTCATGGCAAATAT
Source organism: Giraffa tippelskirchi (assembly GCF_054371585.1). Lineage (NCBI taxonomy): Eukaryota > Metazoa > Chordata > Mammalia > Artiodactyla > Giraffidae > Giraffa > Giraffa tippelskirchi. Next base: position 73,399,032 of record NC_137277.1, read on the forward strand.
ATGGGGAAAATGTGAAAATAGTGTCAGATTTCATTTTCTTGGTCTTCAAAATCAACGCAGACAGTGACTGCAGCCATGAAATTAAAAAGACACTTGTTCATTGGAAGAATAGCTATGGCAAACTTAGACAGTGTATTAAAAAGCAGGGATATCACTTGGCCAACAAAGGTCCATATAGTCAAAATTAGTTTTTCTGATAGTCATGTATGGATGTAAGAGTTGGACCATAAAGAAGGCTGAGTGCTGAAAAATTGATGCTTTTGAACTGTGGTGCTGGAGAAGATTCTTCAAAGTCCCTTGGACAGCAAAGAGATTAAACCAGTCAATCCTAAGGAAATGAACCCTGAATATTCACTGGAAGGACTGATGCTGAAGCTGAAGACCCAATACTTTGGCCACCTGATGTGAAGAGATGATTCACTGGAAAAGACCCTGATGCTGGGAAAGATTGAGAGCAAGAGGAGAAAGGGGCTACAGAGGATGTGATGGTTGGATGGCATCACCAACTCAAACTCAGGGAGATAGTGAAGAACAGGGAAGCCTGGCGTGCTGCAGTTCATGGGTCAGAGCAGAGTCGGACATGACTTAGTGACTGAACAACAACAGCTGAGAACATAAAGTATGAAGAAAAAGAGAAAATTTTAAAACTCACTTAATAATAACTCAGCAATAATTGGGCTAAGAACTACAAATGACATTCTCAAAAACAAAACTGATGAAAGACTCAAGCTATGCCTATTCACTGCATATTGCCTATGACTGATTTCTAGCCTAATTGGCAGAGTTGAATAGTTCCAAGAGAGACTTTATGACTGCCAACACATGAATTAAAACATTACATCTCTCAGAGAATGTTTTTTGATATATCTGTGACATGTTTAAAAACAATGATGTGGGCTTCCCTGGTGGCTCAATGGTAAAGAATACACCCTCCAATGCAGGAGACATGGGTTTGATCCCTGGTCAGATTCCACATGTCATGGAGCAACTAAGCCCATGTGCCATGACTATTAAGCATGTGCTCTAGAGCCCAGGAACTACTGAGTCCATATACTGGAGCTACCAAAGCCTGTGTACCCTAGAGTCCAAGCTCTGCAACAAGAGAAGCCACTGCAGTGAGAAGCCTGTACACTGTGACCAGAGAGTACCACCTAGTTGCACAACTAGAGAAAAGCCCATGCAGCAATGAAGAGCCAGCACAGTCAAAAATGAATACATAAATAAAATTATTTAAAAAAATACATTGATGCATATTTGGCCATGAAGAAAACTGAACTTCAATGAAGAGAGATTCAAGGGCTATATTTTTCTGATATTAACTTAAGGAAAACAAAAATAATAAATATCCAAATTATTTACTAGAAATTTAAAAATATACACATAGATAGATGCTTTATTGAAAAATAATGTGAGGGAAAGTAAAATATATATATAAACCAATAAAAAGCAGAACAATTTACAGCACAATATATAGTATTGAGCTGTACAAAAAGAAAATGTCTATCATAGAGGCTATTATAATGGAATTAAAAAACAAATTCCACAATCTTGTAAGACAGAGTTAAAAACTTGGTTAAGAATGTTCTGTCTTTATCTCTGTGGAAAAATTAGTGTTTGACTTCTTTAGCCTATTAAACTTAAATTTTCCTTATATCTTTTTATTGAAGTATAATTGATTTATAATACTACATTAGTTTCAGGTACACAGTAAAATAATTCAGCTATATATATTTCTTCAGATTATATTCCATTCTATTCCATTATATTCATGAAAGAGTGAATAAAATTCCCTGTGCTATACAGGAAATCCTTGTTGCTTATTTAATGTATAATGGTTTGTATCTGTTAATCTCATACTTTTAATTTGTCCCTCCTCCCTCCCTCTCCCTTTTGAAAACCATAAATATATTTTCTACATCTGTGAGACTGTCACTGTTTTGTACATAGAACTGCTTTTACTGGATCCCATAGATTTTGTATGGTTTTGATTTCATTTTTGTCTCAAAGTATTTCCTGATTTCTTCTTTGATTTCATCATTGATCCACTGGTTTTTTTTAGTATGATGCTGTTTAGTTTCCATTAGTAGTCATTTTCCCCCATTTTTCTTTCTGTGGTTGATGTCTGGTTTCATGTCATTGTGGTCAGAAAATATGCTTGAAATAATATCTATTCTCTCAAATTTGTTGAATATTGTTTGGTTACCTTAGTGTGTGGTCTATCCTAGGGAATGTTCCATACATGATTGGAAAGAATGTGTATTCACTTTTTTTTTTGAATGTAGTAACCTGTAGATGTCAATTAAGTCAAACCTATCTATTGTGTCGTGTCTGTTGCCTTATTTGATATTCTGAGAAGAAAAAATATGTGAATTAAATAATCTAGTTTTAACATGTCAAGAAACTAATTAAAGAAGAACAACCTGAGCACAACAGGTGAAACAATAAATATCAGTGTGGAAACAGAGCCTCAAAAGAAAATAGGAAATATTAGCAAAATAAATACTCTGTCTTAAAAATTAACAAAATAGACAAACATTTAGCTAGACTTAACAGAAAAAAAGGAGAAAAGACTCAAAATCAGAAATGAAAAAGGAAATATTAAAATTAATACCACATAAAGTCAAAGGATAATAAACTATCATGAATAATTATATCCCAACAAATTAGATAACCTAGGGAGAAAAAAAGGATAAATTCTTACAAACATCCAACTTGCCAAGGTGGAATTATTAAAAAATAAATAAATAAATAAAACAGAAAATCTGAGAGACCAATTACTAGTAAGGAGATTGAATATGTAATCAAAAAACCTTCCAGCATAGAAAAGTCCAGGACCAGATAGTTTTACTGGTGAATTGACCAAACATCTAAAGATGAATTAATACTTGTTGTTTAGCCACTGAGTCACGTCCGACTTTTTGTGGCCAATGGAATGCACCACACCAGGCTTCCCTGTCCTTGACCATCTCCCAGAGCTTGTTCAAACTCATGTTCATTGAGTTGGTGATGCCATCCAACCATCCCATTCTCTCCATTCTCTGTCGTCTCCTTTTCCTCCTGCCTTCAATATTTATGAGCACTAAGGTCTTTTCTAATGAGTCAGCTCTCTGCATCAGGTGGCCCAGAGCTTCACCTTCAGCATCAGTCCTTCCAATGAATATTCCTGGTTGATTTCCTTTAGGTTGACTGGTCTGATCTCTTTGCAGTCCAAGAGACTCTCAAGAGTCTTCTCCAACACCACAGTTCAAAAGCATCAATTCTTCAGCACTCAGCCTTCTTTATGTTCCAACTCTCACATCCATACATGACCACTGGAAAAACCATAGCTTTGACTATACAAATTAATACTAACCCTTATCAAACTCTTTTGGAAAAAACAAGAAGCTCGAGAATCACTTATAAATTCACTATAAAAGGCCAGCATTATTGAGATATGAATGGCAGACAAGAATACACAAGACAAAAAGAACTATAGGCCAATATCCTGATGAAAGTGAAAGTCACTCAGTCATGTCCGACTCTTTATGACCCCATGGACAGCAGCCTGCCAAGCTCCTCTGTCCATGGAATTCTTCAGGCAAGAATACAGGAGTGGGTAGCCATTCCCTTCTCCAGGGGGGATCTTCCTGATCCAGGGATTGAACCAAACCTGGGTCTCTTGAATTGGAGGCAGATTCTTTACCATCTGAGTTACAGGGAAGCCCATCTCTGATGAACATGGATGCAAGAATTCAAAACAAAGCATTAGCAACTGATTCAATAGCCCATCTCTGATGAACATGGATGCAAGAATTCAAAACAAAGCATTAGCAACTGATTCAATAGCACATTAAAAGGAACATACACCAGGATCAAATATGATTTGTCCTTGTGATGCAAGAATGGTTCAACATATGGAAGTGGTTACCTATGATATACCATATTAATGAAATGAAAGTTAAAAACTATATGATCATCTCTGGATGCATGAAAAGCATTTGATAGAAATTCACACCATTTTATGATAGAAATTCTCAACAAACTGAGCACAGAAGGAATGTTCCTCAACATGATAAAAACATCACATGACAAGTCCACAGCTAACATCATATTCAATAGTGAAAATCTGAAAGCTTTCCCTCTAGGTTAGGAACAAAACAAGGGTGTAAACCTGGGCACTTTTATTCACATAGTACTGGAAGTCGTAGCCGTTAGTCAAGAAAAAGAAAATATAGCTAAATCAGAAAGAAAGAAAGAAGTAATCTCTATTTTCAGATGACACAATGTTATATAAAGAAAATCCTAAAGAATGGACCAAAAAACTGTCGGAGATAATAATCAAATTTAGTAAAGATACAGCATACAAAATCAGTATATAAATATCAGTTATGTGTCTGTATACTAACAATGATCAGAAAAAGAGCCCAGGAAAATAAAGTCTATCACTCTTTCCATTGTTTCCCCATCTACTTGCCATGAAATGATGGGACCAGATGCCATGGATCTTCGTTTCACTGGAAAGAAAACTGACTTTTCCAGTCCTGTGGCCACTGCTGAGTTTTCCAAATTTGCTGGCACATTGAGTGCAGCACTGTCACAGCATCATCTTTTAGGATTTGAAATAGCTCAACTGGAATTCCATCACCTCCACTAGCTTTGTTCATAGTGATGCTTCCTAAGGCCCACTTGACTTCATATTCCAGGATGTCTGGCTCTAGGTAAGGGATCACATCATTGTGATTATCTGGGTCGTGAATATCTTTTTTGTACAGTTCTTCTGTGTATTCTTGCCACCTCTTCTTAGTATCTTCTGCTTCTGTTAGGTCCATACAATTTCTATTCTTTATTGAGCCCATCTTTGCATGAAATGTTCCTTTGGTATCTCTGATTTTCTTGAAGAGATCTCTAGCCTTTCCCATTCTATTGTTTCCCTCTATTTCTTTGCTCTGAACACTGAGGAAGATTTTCTTATCTTTTCTTGCTATTTTTTGCAGCTCTGCATTTAGACGGGTGTATCTTTGCTTTTCTCCTTTGCTTTTCATTTCTCTTCTTTTCATAGCTATTTGTAAGGCCTCCTCAGACAGCCATTTTGCTTGTTTGCATTTCTTTTTCTTGGGGATGGTCTTGCTCACTGTCTCCTGTACAATGTCACGAACCTCCTTCCATAATTCATCAGGCACTCTGTCTATCAGATCTAGTCCCTTAAATCTATTTCTCGCTTCCACTGTATAATCATTAGGGATTTGATTTAGGTCATACCTGAATGGTCTAGTGGTTTTCCCTACTTTTCTCAATTTAAGTCTGAATTTGGCAGTAAGGAATTCATGATCTGAGCCACAGTCAGCTCCCGATCTTGTTTTTGCTGACTGTATAGAGCTTCTCCGTCTTTGGCTGCAAAGAATATAATCAATCTGATTTCGGTGTTGGCTATCTAGTGATGTTCATGTGTAGAGTCTTCTCTTGGTTTGTTGGAAGAGGGTGTTTGCTATGACCAGTGCGTTCTCTTGGCAAAACTCTATTAGCCTTTGCCCTGCTTCATTCTGTACTCCAAGGCCAAATTTGTCCTTTATGTCAGGTGTTTCCTGACTTCCTACTTTTGTATTCCAGTCCCCTACAGTGAAAAGGACATCTTTTTTGGGTGTTAGTTCTAGGCTTAGCTGGTAAAGAATCTGCCTGCAATGCGGGAAACCTGGGTTTGATCCCTGGGTTGGGAAGATCCCCTGGAGAAGGGATAGTCTACCCACTCTAGTATTCTGGCCTGGAGAATTCCATGGACTGTATAGTCCATGGGGATGCAAAGAGTTGGACACAACTGAGCGACTTTCACTTTCTAGAAGGTCTTGTAGATCTTCATAGAACCATTCAACTTTAGCTTCTTCAGCATTACTGGTCTTGGCATAGACTTGGATTACTGTGATATTGAATCATTTGCCTTAGCAGTGAACCGAGATTATTCTGTCTTTTTGAGATTGCATCCAAGTACTGTGTTTCGGACTCTTTTGTTGACTATGATGGCTATTCCATTTCTTCTAAGGAATTCTTGCCCACAGTTGTAGATATAATGGTCATCTGAGTTAAATTCACCCATTCCAGTCCATTTTACTTAGCTGATTCCTAAAATGTCAACGTTCACTCTTGCCATCTCCTGTTTGACCACTTCTAATTTGCCTTGATTCTTGGACTTAACATCCCAGGTTCCTATGCAATATTGCTCTTTACAGCATCGGACCTTGCTTCTATCACCAGTCACATCCACAACTTGGTGGTGTTTTTGCTTTGGCTCCATCTCTTCATTCTTTCTGGAGTTGTTTCCCTACTGATCTTCAGTAACATATTGGGTACCTAACAACCTGGGGAGTTCATCACTCAGTGTCCTATCTTTTTGCCTTTTCATACTGTTCATGGGTTTCTCAAGGCGAGAATACTGAAGTGGTTTTCCATTCCTGTCTCCAGCGGACCACGTTTTGTCAGAACTCTCCACCATGATCTGTCCATTTTGAGTGGCCCTACAAGGCATGGCTCATAGTTTTTCTGAGTTAGACAAGGCTGTGGTCCATGTAATTAGATTGGTTAGTTTTTTGTGATCATGGTTTTCAGAGTGTCTGCCCTCTGATGGAGAAGGATAAAAGGCTTATGGAAGCTCCTGATTGGATAGATTGACTGAGGGGGAAACTGGGTCTTCCTCTGATGGGCGGGGCCATGCTCAGTAAATCTTTAATCCAATTTTCTATTGATGAGTGGAGCTGTGTTCCCTCCCTGCTATTTACCTGGGGCCAAACTATGGTGGAGGTAATGAAGATAATGGTGACTGCCCTCAAAAGATCCCACACATGTACTGCTACACTCAGTGCCCCCAATCCTGCAACAGGCTACCACAGACCCACGCCTCCACCGGAGACTCCCGGACACCCACAGGCAAGTCTGGGACAGTCTCTTGTGGGGTCACGCTCCTTTCTCCTGGGTCCTGGTGCACAAGGTTCTGTTGTGCCCTCCAAGAGTCTATTTCCCAGTCTGGTATAAGTTCTGGCAGCTCTATGGTGGGGTTAATGGCGACCTCCTCCAAGAGGGCTTATGTCATACCCAAGTCTGCTGCACCCAGAGCCCCTGTCCCTGCAGCAGACCACCGTATATATATATATATATATATATATATACATACACAATATACTATGGATACTTTTATGCTAATACAGTTGGAAATTTAAGCAAATTTATCAATTTCTACAAAAAGATAACTTACCACCAAGACAAACAGCTAAATGATCCTAAATTTAAAATTTTTAAATTGTAGAACTAGCTATTGAACAGCCATTGACAGGAAGATGCTGGAACCTACCAAAAAATGATACCCCACGTCGAAAGACAAAGAAGAGATGTCAGTGAGACAGCATGAGGGGCACAATCATGATAAAATCAAATCCATACCCACTAGGTGGGTGACCCACAAATTGGGAACAATAATACCAAAGAAGTTCTCCCATTGTCGTAAAGGTTCTGAATCCTACATCAGGCATCCAAGCCTGGGGGTCCCACAATGACTGGCACTCCCCAAGGAACCTGACCTTGAAAGCCAGAGGAATTTGATTACAAGACTTCCACAGGATTGGAGGAAACAGAGACTCCAGTCTTGGAGGGCACAATAAAACCTTGTGATACCAAGACTCAGAAGAAAGGAGCAGTGACCCCACAGAAGACTTAACCAAAGCTACCTTCTGGTGTTGGAGTGTCTCCTGTGGAGTTGTGGTTCAGCAGGGGCTCACCAAAGGAATGGGGGCACCAGTCTGGAAAGGTCTCCCATGGTGTAAACCCTCTTGGGAGGTCTCCATTGAAAAGAAAGTGAAGTCGCTCAGTCATGTCGGACTCTTTGCAACCCCATGGACTGTAGCCTACCAGGCTATTCCATCCATGGGATTTTCCAGGCAAGAAAACCAGAGTGGGTTGCCATTTCATTCTCCAGGGGATCTTCCTGATCCAGGGATCGACAAACCCAGGCTCTGAGCCACCAGGGAAGCTTAACCCAACCATAAAGCCTTGGGTTGCCTCTAGCCAAAAAACCAGGGAGGGAGCACAACCCCACCCATCAGCAAATAATTGGATTAAAGTTTTACTGAGCAAGGCCCTGCCCACCAGGGCAAGACCCAGTTTTTCCCACCACCAGTCCCTCCCATCAGGAAGCTTACACAAAACTCTTAACCTTCTCCATCAGAGGGCAGATGGAAGAAGAACCACATCCCCACAGTGACTAAAGCAAATACCACATTACAGAAAGTTAATCAGTGTGAAAAAGCATAAAGTTATGTCCCAGATGAAGAGACAAGATAAAACCCCAGAAAAACAACTAAATGAAATGGATATAGGCAACCTTCCAGAAAAAGAATTCAAATAATGATAATGAAGATGATTTAGAATCTCAGAAACAGAATGGAGGCAAATATTGAGAAGATGCAAGGAATGTTTATCAAAGACCTAGAAGAACTAAAGAACAAACAGATGAATAATACACTAGAAGGTATTAGTAGCAAACAACAACTGAGGCAGAAGAACAGATAAATGCCCTAGAGCACAGAATGGTGGAAATCACTGCCACAGAACAGAATATAGAAAAAAAGAATGAAAAGAAATGAAAACAGTCTGAGACCTCTAGGACATTAAATGCACCAACATTTGCATTATAGGGGTCCCTGAAGGAGAAGAGAAGGAAAAAGGACCTGAGAAAATACTTGAAGAGGTAATAGCTGAAAACTTCCCTAACATGGGAAAGGAAATAGTCAACCAAGTCCAGGAAGCACAGAGTCCCAGGGAGGATAAATAAAAGGAGGGATACACTGAGACACACAGTATTCAAACTGACAAGAATTAAAGACAAAGATAAAATATTAAAAGCAATAAGGGAAAAACGACAAATAACATACAAGGGAACTCCCATCAGGCTATCAGCTGATTTCTCAACAGAAACTCTACAAGCCAGAATGGAATGGCATGATATATTTAAAGTGATGAAAGAGAAGAACCTACAACCAGTAGAGTATTCTACTGAGCAAGACTCTCTTTCAGATCTGATGGAGGAATCAAAAGCTTTCCAGACAAGCAAATGTTAAGGTAATTCAGCACCACCAAACCAGCCTTACAACAAATGCTAAATGAATTTCTCTAGGCAGGAAACAAGGAAAAGACTTATCTACAGAAAATAAACCCAAAACAATTAAGAAAATGATAATAGGATCATACATATCCATATGCTGTTCTTAGTCACTCAGTAATGTCCGACTCTCTGTGACCCCATGGACTATAGCTCACCAGGCTCTTCTGTCCATGAGGATTTTCCAGGCAAGAATACTGGAGAGGATTGCCATGCCCTCCTCCAGGGATCTTCCCAACCCAGGGATCAAACACAGGTTTCCCATGTTACAGGCAGATTCTTTACTGTCTGAGCCGCCAGGGAATCCCAAGAATACTGGAGTGGGTGGCCTATCTCTTCTCCAGGGGATCTTCCCTACCCAGGAACCGAGCTGGGATCTCCTGCATTGCACGCAGTTTCTTTACCAGCTGAGCTACCAGGGAAGCCCATATATATCCATAATTACCTTTTTTAAGTATACCAATCAAAAGACACAGACTGGCTAAGGAGATGAAAACATGTGCCTATATGCACTTCCACTTACCACATCACTCTGCTTGATCCCCCCAAATTGTATGTAATTATTTTATATTGTTAGGTTAATTATGTTCCCATTATGGTGTGATTTTACTTATCTTTTACTTTTTGTCTGGCTATTGATTGTGAAAACTGTTCAAGATCTTTCACAGAGCAATTATGTAACTATTACTCAATACCACTGTATCATGACTGGTTAACAGAAAAATAACAGAATTCTGTATCACCAAAACTACCATTTAATAGAAAAACCTGTAATAACTTTTAAAAATCCTGATGCTAATCAGAATTATCTTGGAATTTTTTGAAAAATACAAATGCCCAGGTATAGCTTTTCCTTTTGCCAAGGCTCCAGATATGTTTCTAATGAGCAGTCATGTTTAAAAACAACTGGACTATATAAAGATCTTTATTTCATATTCAGTGCTACCATTTCATTTAGTTTATGATTTCCAATTTTTCCATCTCTTTGTTTTTGGATGTTCTTTCTCAAGACTTTATCATGTGTAGTAAAAAAACCTCTTGTATACATATATATAAATAATATGTATAATATATATTTTAGAAAACTTATGAATTTCTGCCTAACTAAAACATTTATGACATTTTGATTCTACTTGTTTGACTCACTGTAAATAGGATACTAGATTTCTAACTAAAAAAAAATAGATATGCAACAAGCAACAAAGGCTTACTGTATAGCACGGGAACTATAGTCAATATCTTGTAATAACCTATAATGGAAAATAATTTTAAAATAATATATGTGTATATTATAACTGAATCACAAAAAAGAAGAATTCTACTTTTTGAAATTTAGTAATGTTTACCTTTTTGCCAGTTTTCCTAAATATCTATGGACATCTAATAACAACATATGAAATACAAAATTTAAATATATTTGTGTAGGATATGAGATTAATATAAATAGAAATCTATTATATTTTATTTATTAATGACATCATTCAAGATGCTATTATTCTTATTTTTTTCTGCACTAGATAAAATATTCTCAGAGAAATGTTAATATGTCTCACCATGATTATATACTTTTTTCATTTCTCTTTTATTTCTTCTGATTTTTGCTTTATGTATCTTTGTTGTTAGGTGTCTAATGGTTTATGATATCTATCTTCTTTGTGAATTGTATCTTTTACCATTAAAAATATTCATTTTCATTTAAAAATAAATTAAAAAAACAGATTCAACAGACTTTAAAAATGAAAAAAAAATTAAATTGTAATTAAGAACTACCTAACAAAGTAACTCCTAGCCCAGATAGCTTCACAAATAAATTCTATAAAATGTTTAAGGAAAACAAAAATCATCCCAATATTCTACCTAGCTCTTCCAGAAGAAAATAAAGGATGAAACACTAATGAGAATAACACAACCATGTCAAAAAGGTATGAGAAGTGAAAATTATAAGCCAATCACTGTCATCACTACAGAAGCAAGAAATGAAAAACAAAACTTAAGCAGACTGAATCCAGGTGCAGAGAAAAATAATACATAATGATCATATAATTATTATTTGAAGTAAGAAAAGTTTGGGCTTCCCTGGTAGCTCAGATGGTAGAGAATCTGCTTGCAATGCAGGACACCTGGATTCAATCCCTTGGTTGGGAAGATTCCCTGGAAAAGAGAATGGCAACCCACTCCCTTTGGTATTCTTGCTTGGAGAATTCCATGGATTTGGGAGCCTGGCAAGCTACAATCCATGGGGTCACCAAGAGATGGACACGACCAAGTGACTAACACTTTCACTTTCTTTCAAGAAAAGTTTGGAGCAACATTTTGAAAATCAACATAATTCATTAACTGGATAAAGGAAAAAAAATCATATAACCATCTCAATAGATGTAAAACAAAATCCAGGTGGAAAAAACTCAACATCCATTCATAATGAAAGATCTTACTTAGCAGGTTAAGGCCTTAAGACAACATCCTTAATACGCTAAGATCTAAAAAGAAAAAAAAAAATAGCAGACATTTTTGTTAAGTTTTCACTCTCAGATTGGGAATAAAAAACTGCCTTGTTCAATACACACTAATGCTACTAGACAGTTAAAATGTCAGAAAAAAATAGATAAAGGGTTGAAAAGAAAGAAATACTGACACTTGTAAGAAACAATAATATATGTAGATAGTCTAAAATAATCTGCAAATGAATTATTAGGAATAATAATTGAGGTTACCCAGGTTTCTGACTAATATAGAAAACAATTTTATTTCATTAGACTATTGATAAATACAAAAATACAAATTTAAAAGATACTCTTTAAAATATCATTAAAAAAATCAAGCTCCTAGGAATAAATCCAATAGATATATTTAACACACAAAAGCATAAATATTATTGAGAGAAATTAAAGGAAACTTAAATATATTCTTGGAAAATTTATATGGAAAGGCAAAGGGCCGAGATTCTACTTGCTCTACTGGATATCAAGATATGCTACAAGGCTTCTGGAATTAGGACAGTGGAGTACTGGTTTGATAAGAAGATGGTAGGGAACTGCACTAATATATACAAATATATATATACAGACTATATCGGAAATCAAGATAATGACAGTATTTGGTGAGAAGAGAGAATATTGATTGGGAGTGAGTATAACGAGACTTTTCCTTCCACTAGATTTGCAGCATTCTATTTCTCCTATGTTGTTGGTTTCATGAGTGTTTTCCTTTGTTAATTCAGTAAGCTGTATATTGTTTTGTAATCTTTTCTGATTATGTTTTACTTCAATTTAAAGAATATACAAAAGTAAAATATGAGTGTAATTTATTTCTGAAATAGGAAAATAGTATATGATAGAATCTATCAATATGATCCTTATAAATCAAAGGAGAAAATATCACATGATTATATCAATAGGTACTAGAAAAGATTTTTAAAATTACTTTATTTCATAAAATAAATTCATAATTTCATCTTCAGCCATAATATTCCTAATAAGATAGGAAAAACACTATTAGAAGATAATAAAAGTATATTTACCAAAACCAATGGCAAATATCCTAAATGGTGAAACATCAAAACTATTTCAGGTAAAACCCAAAATTTAACAGGCATATTGTTAACTACCATGCCACTTAATATTTGGAAGTTCCAGTAATTATATTTAGAAAGGATATTAAAATGAGCACAAACACTTGGGAATTTTTAAGAATTTTCTCAATAATTATTTATTAATAAAAAAGAGATATGAGCAAAAATATTAAAATTAACAGGAGATTTTCATAAGGTAGTTCAATAAAAGATGGAAAACTTTATTGTGTTTCTCTAGCATTAGGAACCTATTTATGCATGAATGTATAAAATATTTATAAAAATGATAAAATTACTTAGGAATAAGTAATTCATGCACAGAACCAATCTATATCATGTTTCACATATTTATGTGTCATATATGTACATAATAAAACAATATTCAAGGCAACTTCTCAATAGAAAAGCACTCAGCGTTTAGAGAAAGAACAATTTATATTAAAAAGTATCAATTTTCTCAAAGTTAAAATAGAAAATTCCTTCTCATCCTTCATGTCTTAATTATGACCTGTTCTGTAAAGGCTTCTCTGAGGACCCTACGTAGACCTAGGCACTGTCTTCTTTATATTTCCTCTGATATGTATGCACACCTACTTTCTTTATTGTACTTACCTTATTGGGTTGTGGTTACTGGCATGTCTACCTCCTTACTACACTATAACTGAACTATGGGTTTTCTTTTTTCAGTCTTTAGCACCATACTTGGCATGAAACAGGAGCTCAATAAATGTTAGTTGAAAAAATGAATTAACAGACTGTACAATTTACTCAAAAGCTGTTGATATTTACCTGATTTGCAAAACAGGCTTGTTTTCTTTGATCTTCCATTCCAGTCAACATTTATCTCCTTCTACATAATACAAACAACAAAACAAATATCTTCAAATAATTTTTCCAGGATCTGATCAACTATTATTTATATATTTAAAACACAAAGATTTATGATTTTTGAGAACTTCTCTTAAATGTAATTTTTAAAGAAATGCACGCATTTTGATTGTTATAGTACATCTATTATTTACAGAATTAAACAAGTTTATAGTTATATTATAGGAGGGCCATAAGACTATGCACATGTGGTAATTTGCTAAGACTCATGGGACTCAGAATATAGTTGTACTCACATCTAATATTTATTATATTAATAGTAAATGATACACTATAGTATAAGTAAGGGGGGAAGACAGCAGGAGTCTGGGAAAATACCAGCACAGTTGTTTTCTTTCTCCTGTGAAAGGACATAGATGAACATGCTCTTTTCTCCAGCAATCAAAGTACATGTGTGTAATGTTTTGGCCTCAGAAATCCATTAGAAACTCAGCTCTTAAGGTTTATGCATATTTGAAATTCTAGCCTCCCAAAGGGAAATCAGATGTTCAACAAAAATCACATTTTTGCAGAGTCTAGGTACATGTATGTACGTGTTCAGTTAGGGAATATTCATATTAGAGAATGTTAGAAAAGCCAAGTTCCCAAACACTAGCCACAGGCCAGTCTTGCAAGCAAGCCACTACAAAGTCAGCAGTTTCAAGCCTGTTCTTTTCTGCACAATATAATTTACTGTTAAATTAACTATCTTTGGAGTGCACCGATTAGTAAGGCAGCTAACTCAATGGAATAAATGAACAGGTACTTTTTTTTTTTAACAACACTAAAAGAATAAATGTTTAAGTAGAGCTGGAAGGCAGAGGGCAGATTGTCTGAATATATGCGAGTTTGAGAGCAGTGAATCAGGTGCAATAGACTTTTTCTTTTTGGGGGGCTGCACTGTGTAGCTTGTAGGATCATAAGTTCCAGGCCAGGTATGGAACCCAGACCTCCAAGAGTGAAATGCCAAGTCCTAACCACTGGAGTGCCAGGGAATTTCCACAACAGACTTTAAAAATATTTTTTTTTTAAATTGAGGGATAATTGCTTTACAGAATTTTGCAGTTTTCTGTCATATATCAACAAGAATCAGCCATAGGTACACTCATGTCTCCTCCCTCCCGGACCTCCCACCCATCCCACCCTTTAGCCTGTCGCAGAGCCCCTGTTTGAGTTGCCTGAGTCATACAGCAAATTCCCACTGGCTATCTCTTTTACATGTGGTATTGTAAATTTCTATGTTACTCTCTTCATACATCTCCCCTTCTCCCTCCTCTCCTCCCACCATGTCCATAGGTCTGTTCTCTATGTCTGTTTCTCTACTGCTGCTCTGAAAACAAATTCATCAGTGCCATCTCTTCAGATTCCATATATATGTGTCAGTATATGATATTTACATTTCTCTTTCTGACTCACTTCACTATGTATAATAGGTTCCAGTTTCATCCACCTCATTAAATAGATTCAAATGTATCCCTTTTTATGGCTGAGTAGCATTCCATTGTGTATTTGTACCACAGCTTCTTTATCCATTCATCTGTCTATGGACATCTAGGTTGCTTCCATGTCCTAGCTATTGTAAATAGTGCTGCAATGAACATTGGGGTACATGTGTCTTTTTCAATTTTGATTTCCTCAGGGTATATGTCTAGGAATGGGATTGCTGGGTCATATGGTGGTTTTATTCCTAGCTTTTTAAGGAGTCTCCATACTGTCTTCCATAGTGGCTGTATCAGTTTACATTCGCACCAGCAATGCAAGAGGATTCCCTTTTCCCCACACCCTCTCCAGCATTTATTGTTTATAGACTTCTCAATGATGGCCATTCTGACTGGTGTGAGGTGGTATCTCACTTTAGTTTTGATTTGCATTTCTCTAATAATGAGTGATGTTGAGCATCTTTTCACGTGCTTGTTAGCCATCTGTATGTCTTCTTTGGAGAAATGTCTCTTCAGGTTCCTTTCCCATTTTTTGACTGGGTTGTTTGCTTTCCCGGTATTGAGTTGTATGATATGCTTGCATACTTTGAAATTAATTCTTTATCATTGTTCCCTTTGCTATCATTTTCTCCCATTCCAAGGGTTGTCTTTTCATCTTGCTTGTCGTTTCCTTTGCTTTGCAAAAGCTTTTAAGTTTTATTAGGTCCCACTTGTTTATTTTTGTTTTTATTTCCATTACTCTAGGATGTGGGTCACAGAAGATCTTGCTTTGATTTATGTCATTGAGTGTTCTGCCTATAAGAGTTTAATAGTTTCTGGTCTTACACTTAGGTCTTTAATCCATTTTGAGTAATCTGTATCTTTGTGTATGGCATTAGGAAGTGTTCCAATTTCATTCTTTTGCATGTAGCTGACCAGTTTTCCCAGCATCTGTTATTGAAGAGGCTGTCTTTGCCCCATCATATATTCTTGCCTCCTTTGTCAAAAATAAGGTACCCATAGGTACGTGGGTTTATCTCTGGGTTCTCTATCTTGTTCCAATGGTCAATATTTCTGTTTTTGTGCCAGTACCAGACTGTCTTGATGACTGTAGCATTTAAGTATAGTCTGAAGTCAGGAAGGTTGATTCTTCCAGCTCCATCCTTCTTTCTCAAGACTACTTTGGCTATTACATATGAATCGTGAATTTTTTTTTTTCTAGTTCTGTGAAAAAATGCCATTGGTAATTTGATAGGGATCATATTGAATCTGTAGATTGCATTTGGTAGTATAGTCATTTTCACAATATTGATTTATCTTACCCAGGAACATGGACTATCTCTCCATCTCTTTATGTCATCTTTGACTTCTTTCATCAGTGTCTCATAATTTTCTGTATACAGGTCTTCTGTCTCCTTAGGTAGGTTTATTCCTAGGTATTTTATTATTTTTTGTTGCAATGGTGAATGCTATTGATTCCTTAATTCCTTTCTGATTTTTCATTGCTAGTATATAGGAGTGCAAGTGATTTCTGCCTGTCGACTTTGTATCCCGCAACTTTGTTGAATTCGTTGATTACTAGAGCTAATCAGTGAATTCACCATAGACTTTTTAAATTCCCAGATCTAAGAGTTGAACACAGACCATCAGACATACATTTTCTGACACTGGTAAGCTTTGTACAAGATGTTGGAAACAGGATGTAATACTTTTCATAATAAAATTCTAATGGTATTTCTCATAATAAACTAGATATTTGTGGACATTTAATATTCATTTTCTAGAAATATGGATGGAAAATTTAAGCATACACACATTACTCAAAAGAGGTCAATAATAAAATGTATTTAAAGAAGTTTTTAATTTTTTTGTTGTCGGTTTGGTTTTTAGTAAATGACATAGTCTTTAATATTTGTTGGGCAATATGAGGACTTTAGATGTGAAGAGTTAGTAAAAAATTTCCTTTCCATGCTTAATGTGGTTATTAACACAGTGGAACATTGAAACGTAAACTGCTTGTTCATTATAAAACTGTGCTACAGAAATGCATATTAATCACACACTTATGAATTGTATATAATGGACTCTCTCAAAAATTATGCATTAGAGGACATGGAAAATGATGCTACTTTCTACCGTAATCAAATAGAATTCATTTAGAAAAAATTTAATTCCAGTATACTGAAATTTCTTTCAAATCATGTTAACTTTTTAAGAGTTCAACCAGTTAACACTGTGCTGCTAACGTAATGGAAGATGTGGTTTTTGACTCCTGTGATAGCAAGTTGGCAACCCACAGAGAAAGGTATCTATGTATCTATGTTGTACCTAGAAGTCACACCCTGAACTTTTGCTGGTAACTTTTCAAAAGCAATTAACTGATCATTAGTCTAAAGGGAAGAGATGGTCTATCTCAGAACAATCCCTCAGCACTATCCAAAACCCAATCAAATAAGCCTAATTTGATACTTTCTCTGAAGGTTGCAGGTATGTACCATGAACTATATGTTGCAGCTATTTTGGGGAATTTTATGATATGATTAATTTCAGTGAGTAAAGTTGTTCTATATAGTAGCTTCATGAATGAATTGTTTAAAACCAATGATGATCATAAAATAGTACTTCATTTATTATTTGCATTTGGAGCAAAGGAAATATTACATACCTCAACTTTTGAATGATTCAAATAAGACAGTGAAGATCTGGGAAAATTTCTCGTAGCTGAATTCTGAGGTGAAATCATTGAATTTTGAGTTGAGACACATGGCTCCCCTGGACAAAGAAGAGAAACAATTACATACAAAAAGATAATATTGCTGGATTAAGGATGAATGTTCATGAAAATAACTGATTCAATGTTCTTCCTGCTAACTGAGCACAATCACTGGATTACATCAATCAGGGATTCACCTGAGTTAAGGAAGTATCACTAAGAATAACATGTGCTTTTTTGATGTTCAGTGCCTACAAATTTCCAGTGGCTCACCATTGCCCTCAAAACCAAGTCTGAGATCCTTAATCTCTAATCCTAATTCACATACTACTATGCCAATTTAATTCCTACAGTCACAAACCACTGGTAGATTTAACTGGATATTTGCATTTCATTCAGTCTGCAATGGAAAACCATTCACAACTTGAATAGGGGAATAACCAAAACTGTGTTTTAGGAAAACTGCTTTTATACCAAAACATACAGTAGATTAAAAAGAGGAGGAAGAGGCTGGGGAAAGATTACTGAAATATTCAAGGATGGACAAAACAAAGTCAGCAGTTGTGGGAATGGAAAAGGCGAGAGGGGAAGTGGAATTAAGGAGGTAGGTTAGACAGAAACTGGTAATGTTGGGATACGAAATTTAAGAAAGAGGAAGAGTCAAAGATTAGTCAAGTTTTGTGCCTGGGTAAAAACAGGAGGATGAAGAATTTGATTTTTGTGTTGAATCTGAGGTGGTCATAGAACCCTACATGGAGGGTTCTAGCATGTTCTGTGTGTGTATACTGTAGGATATACATGGAAGTGCTTTGAGTGACTTCAGAAATCTAACAACATGCATAAAAACAGCTTTTGTATATTACACTCAAGAGGAGATACAAATTAGGATATATTGCCTATGAGGAATATATGGCAGTGGAATATGAGGGCCTTCCTGGGAAGTGCTCTGTATTGTAACTTACTGAACCATACTATGCCAGTACCTTACTCTACTTATCACTGGAACAGTTACAGCAGGTATTCTAATTTGTCCACACCTCACAATTTTCAAAAACCATCCTCATCAAGCAATAATTCAAATATATAGGCTAACTAAAAAATCAAAATTCAAAAATAGTTTCATATCATGCTTTATTTTCCAAAAAACCATGATTTTTATAATCAAGTAAAACAACTTGAGAAACTATATGGTGAAACCACAATTAGGTACTTAACAAATAACAGAACAATTATGAAATGTTTTTTATTTTCTTACCTCTATCATCAAAAACACTTGGTTTTTTACTTGTCTCTCTGTCTTTCTAAATGGCACAACATTAAAGATAAGAACATTCATTAGTAACTTTACTTCTTAAAGAGATTTGCCTTCCATCAATCAACCACATTAATACAGGATTTTCTTGTCTTTAATCTTTTAACTCTCTCATGAAAACTGTCTCAGGGGCAATACTTAATACCAGCCTCCTAGGGTACCTTCTACAGGTAGGTGCTAGTTCTATAGGTATTTCACTAGTTCAAAATTGAGTTTAGTATGTAGCCATGTATAAATCTGCTCCTCTTCCAGTATTCCATACTTTGTTTAAATTCATGGTAATCTATTTAATGGCTGATTCTAAAAACTTAAGTCATTTGCTTCGCTTCAGGGGAATACAATCCAAACTATTCTAACCCAATTAATGCTTTAAAAACACATTGCTTAGAATCAAAATAAAATTTATCATTCCATATTCTTTACTTACTGTAAAACATTTTTTTGTGTCTGTCTGCTTCCCTAAACAATAAGTCCTCAAGAGGAAAGATTATGTATCCTATGTGACCAGTTTATTCATTTTCCCTTCCTTCTGGAAAAAGCCATAGGGCGTTGGCCAACAGACGTTCAGTAGATATTAGATATTATTATCATTGCAGTTGCTAAATGATTGTTTGGATCAGCTTCTGCTCAATTACATAGTGAGTTTAGCACAAAGGTAAATCAACACATATAGGGAAAAGGATCAGTTCTCAGGAATAGACCCTAATATCCCTCACAGGTAAGTTAACATGCTAGAGAAGGAGATAGTTCATAGAAGCAACAGTTAACTAGATAAATTAATAATCAGCATACAAAAGTTTGAGACATAATTTTATACCTTTTGTTCAGCATCATCTTGTGCATCTGGCTGATAAACAACAGCAGGTACAGATTTTTTGGCAACATTCTTTGAACTACTTAGAGATCTCTGAAGAGTGTTTACGCAGGGTCCTAAAGGTAAATGAAAGAGAAACAGCATATTTTTAAAAAGAACTCACTGAAGTATAATTGAAGTAACATAAACTGTACTTATTTTAACTGTATGGTTTCCTGAATTTAAAAATATGCTCATAACTGTGAAGCCATCACTACAACCAAAATAAAATTTATAATACCCCCCGAAAGTTCTCTCATTCACCTTTGTAATCCATCTATCTCTTTCTTCCCATTCTCTGACAACACTGCTCTGTACTTCTAACACAAGATTTATTTGCATTTTTTAGAATTTTATAGGAATGGGATCATATAGTATGTATTCTTTTTTTGCCTGGCTTCTTTCACTCAGCATAATATTGAATGTTTTAAAAATTCATTCCTTTTATTTCTAAAAATTATTCCATTGCAATGGATTTGTCACAATTATTTTTATCTACTCCCCTGCTGTTTGAGATTTACAGTTTTGGCAACTTACAAATATTTATGAATTTACCTTCACAAGCTTTTGTGAGTACATGTTTTCATTTTTATTGAGTAAATACATAGTAGTAGATGGCTAGGTCATATGGTAGGTATATGTCTAATTTTTAAGAAATGTCAAACTGTTTTCCAAAGTGGTTGTACCATATCATACTATCCAGCAGTGTATCAAAGTTTTAATTCTTCCACAACCTTGTCACACTTAATAGTCAGAAGCAAATAAATAAGATCCAAGTGAAAAGGAAATAGAAAAACAAGAGAAAATAAAGTAAACAGTTTAAATAAAACTGATAAATCAGGCTGATCAGGAAAAAGAGAAGACACAGAGATAATGGCATAACAGAGTCTACAGATAATACGAAAAATAATAAATTATGAAAAGGTATAAGCTATAAAATGAGATATATTTTCCATCAAAAACAAAAAATGACCAAATCTCATTCATGAACAAATAGAAAATATGAAGAATATCATATCTATTTAATAAATGGAATGTGTACTTTAAAACATTTCCACAAAGAAGACTCTAGGCTCAAATGACTTTCCTTCTGAATTATACGACATACCAAAGGAAGAATTTACACTAATTCTACACAAATTCATCCAGAAAAATGAAGAGGAGTGAACTCATCTCCTAACTCATACTTTGAGACAAGAATCACTCAGATATAAAAATCATATAAAAATTACATTGCAAGAAAAACTCAGTCAATATCCTCCCATGCCAAAAGATGTAAAAATTATAAGTAAACTGAATCTAACAATATATCGGAGAAAACAATGGCACCCCACTCCAGTACTCTTGCCTGGAAAGTCCCATGGATGGAGGAGCCTGGTAGGCTACAATCCATGGGGTCACTGGGAGTCGGACACGACTGAGCGACTTCACTTTCACTTTTCCCTTTCATGAACTGGAGAAGGAAATGGCAACCCACTCCAGTATTCTTGCCTGGAGAATCCCAGGGACAGGGGAGCCTGGTGGGCTGCCTTCTATGGGGTCGCACAGAGTCAGACACGACTGAAGCGACTTAGCAGCAGCAGCAGTAGCAACAATATATACTAAAAAATAATATATAATGAATAAGTGATGCTTATCCCAAGAACATAGGGTGGTTTATTATTCAAAAATAAGTCAAAGTAACTTACCACAGTAGGAGCAAAAAGGAGGAAATTTAGATGATTATCTCCAAGATGCAAGGAAAAACATGGGAAAACTCAACACCCATTCATGATGAAACCTTAGTGAATGGGAGTATGAGAGGATATGTCTTTCCTTTGATAAAAGTTATCTTCAAATCTCTAGAGCTAATATTTTAGTTTCTATTGATCACTTAGCCTTAAATTTTAGAACAAGATCAGGATGTACACAATCACCTTTTTGTTCAACACTGTTCTGGAAGTCCTGGCCAGCAAGAAAAAGAAATGAAAGGTGAACCCACAAAAATTCCAAATGACTGTTGTAGAAACTGGAGGGCTGAAAAGATACATGCATGCCAATGTTCACAGCACTGCTATTTACAATAATCAAGATATGGAAATAGTCCAAGTGCCCATCAACAAATGATTGGCTTAAGATACACACACATACACACAAAATGGAATATTAATATTATGTGGTCATAAAAAGAATGAAACATTGCCATTTGCAGTAACATGGATGGACCTAGAAAATATTATGCTTAGTGAAGTAAGTCATATAGAGACAAATACTTATGATATCACTTATATGTGGACTCTAAAAGGTAATACAAGTGAATCTCTACAAAATGGAACCAGACTTACAGACTTAGAAAACAAACATGATTACCATAGGGGAGATGGAGTAAGGGAGAGACAAATTAGTGTAGGGTTAATGGATACAAACTATATTCATAAAACAGATAAAACAACAAGCATTTGCTGTATAGCACAAGGAATTATATTCAATAGCTTGTAATAACCTATAATGCAATATAATTTGCAAAAAACCCTGAATCATTTTTACACCTGAAACAAACATAGTATTGTAAATAAACTATACTTCAATTAAAAATTAAAACTTCTATGGAAATGCAATGGCCCTAGCACAATCAAGTTAACCTAGAAAAACAATAAATGTTGGAGAACTCCAACTGCCAAATTTCAAGACTCATTATAAGGCTACAGTAATTAATAGAATACTGTTTTCACATAAGGGCAAACAGACCAATGAAACAAAAGAGTATGTCCAGAAATAGGTCCAACTATATATATCACTTCATCTTTTCAAAGATGCCAATGAAACTCACTGGTTGAAAACAACTGAATGTGTACAGGAGAAGCTTCTCAGTTAACAAGAAAGCTAACAAGAATCAATAGGGTTGTATCAAAAAGGACTCAGGAATTATCTTGAAAGGGCTCTCACCTGCTAGAGCTGTCACAATTTCAGCATAAACAAGCACAGTAAGAGCAATATGGGCAGTTTCCCTGGTAGGTCAGTGGGTAAAGAATCCACCTGTAATGAAGGAAACTGCCAGTAATGCAAGAGAAACAGATTTGATCTCTGGGTTGGCAAGATCCCCTGGAGGAGGGCATAGCAACCCACTCCAGTATTCTTGCCTGGACAATCCCATGGACAGAGGATCTTGGTGGGCTACAGTCCATAGCGTTACAAAGAGTTGGACATGACTGAAGCGACATAGCACACATGCCTGGAAGATGCTACTGAAATAATTCATTATTTTGAAAACTAACAAATGTTAAAATATTAAGCATCAGTCTGCTTTTCTTAAATACCTGTATCACAATGTAACCAATCAGAAGTTGAGGGTAAATTTCTTTTTATTAGGCTATTCTAATTTATAAAGAAGAGATGATAGAATTAAAATAACCCAATTTTGAAACCTATAATTAATTCATGGATCAGGCCTTGAGCACAAATGGCTGTTAATATCACAAAGAGAAAAACAATGCAATATTATGGTGCTTCCTGATAGAAAGATACACTACCATCTATGAATCAACCTTGCTAAAGAACCTGCCTGAAAGTAAATAAACTAATACTTTACTAGAAATACAGAAGAAATAACATACACCATATAGATGCAATCAGCAAAAGTTCAGTCACTGAGGAGCTCAACAAGGCAAGCAATTCAGTTTCTGAAACAAATCATCTGTAGTTTGAAAAATTACAAGGAAGGGAAGGAGGGAAGAAGAGGGATATATGGAAGGAGAATCCATAGATTAAAAGAGACTCAGAAGATATACAAACTATTGCAAAATTTGTCAATGTATATTCAAACTAACTTCCAAATATTATTGTGATATTTATGAGATTACTGGAAAGCTGAATAGTGATTTAATGTCTGATCACATTAAGGACTTTCTTTAAGGGCTTTCCTGCTGGCTCAGATGGTAAAGCATCTGCCTGCAATGCGGGAGACCTGGGTTTGATCCCTGGGTTGGGAATATCCCCCGGAGAAGGAAATGGCAACCCACTCCAGTACTCTTGCCTGGAAAATCCCATGGATGGAGGAGCCTGGTAGGCTACAATTCATGGGGTTGCAAAGAGTTGAACACAACTGAGTGGCTTCACTTTCTTTCACTTTACATTAATGACTTATTCATTTGTGTAATGCAATCATGGTATTGTGGTTATGCATTAAAAATAATCCTTATCTTTTAGGTACATAATAATATACTGATGGATGAAATAATGTGTGTGATGTGCTTTAAAACAATAGGCCACCAGGGAGAAGTTGAGCGCACAGACAAAACAAAATAGTCCATGAATTGTTGAAATTGAAAGAGAGGCACATAAGTATTCTGTTGGTTTTTGCTTATGTTTGAAATGTTTAATAAGAAAGGCTAAAAAATGGCATTAACAAAATGATGAAAATATTTCCCACAAAAAGGCAAAAGATTAATAATTTTTCAAATCAAAGAGAATTCATACAAATGAGCCTGAAAAAGTAACAAAATATACAAACTATAATAAAAATGTGAAATTTTATTGTACTGAATTAAGAATTTCTTCACATCAAAAATATTTGAAAAAGAATAGATATATGTATATGTTACTTTTCTGTACACCTGAAACTAACACAAATTTGTTAATCAACTGTACTCCAATAGAAAAAAAAAGTTAAGATAAAAAGAATAAAAATAACCAGAAACATCAGGAGTTAAAAGGCAACCAAAATGTAAATTATTTGACTAAATATAATAGACTGTCTACCTCTATTTAGTTATTTAAATAATGATTACTTTGTCTGAGTGGGTGTTTGGTGTATGTATATGTAATATATAAGGTACCTAATAACAAAGGGGAGAGGAATAAGGAAGCATATATAGTGGTAAGATTTCCACATTTTACACTTTACATTTTACATAAAGAGGTAGAATGTCTAGTCAGAGGTGATTGTGACAAGCTAAGTAAGTATACTATTACCTTGAACAACCACTAAAATATCTGTACAAAGAGATATAGTAAAAACAATAGCCACGGACAACTGGGAATCAAATTTTTAAAATACCATGTATAATAGTACCAAAAATGAAGCACTTATTTATAAATATAACAGAACATATACAAGATTTCTAAGCTGAAAACTAAAAAACACTTCTGAAAGAAATCAAGGGTGACCTAAACAAATAGGGAGAAATACCATGTTTACGGACTGGAAGACCCTGTAAAGATTTATTTCTCTTTCATTCAAAAATTCTGGCATATTTATTGATGTAAAGCTGAGTATAAAACTTATACTCAGGCAAATGAATTAAAATGTCCATAAAAACTGGGAAATTATACTACTTCATTTTAAGACAATAACCAGCTACAATAATCAAAGATAGTGCAATATGGGCAAAAGAACTGAATAATTAGAAATGGAAAATTGAAAGGCAAGTCACAGATTAAAATATTTTCAAATCACATACCTGAAAAAGACTTATATTCAGAATACATTAGTAATTTTAAAAATTCAATAGTAAGAAAACTGTCCAAATAAAAATGAGGAAAAGGCTTCAACAGCTACTTCACCAGGAAGAATTTACAAAAGGCAAAAAGCATATGAAAAAATACTCATCATCATTAGACATCAGGGAAATACAAATGAAAGCCACAATGATATACCATTACATCTATTTAAATAGCTAAAATAAAAATTACTGATAATATCAATGGTTGCAAGGATGCATAGCAAATAGATCTCTCATGCATTACTAACGGAGGATACAGAATGTTATAGCTACTCTGAGAAATAGGCAATTCTTTATAAATTTCAACATACACAATAATAATACCTTGTTCACACAAAAAGCTTAATGTATACTTAATGTATACTTCTGATCTTTCTATTCATAATTACCGAAACTTGAAACAATCAAATTTTCTTCAACTGATATACGCATAAATAAATCCATTGCATACACACAATGGAAATAAAAAGGAGTAAACTACTGACAAATGAAATAATTTGAATGAATTTCAAAGGCACTATGTTGAATGAAAGGAGCAATTATCAAAATGTCCATTTATAAGACATTTTCCAAAGGAAAAAGAACTGTAATGATGGACCACATATCAGTGGTTGCCTGGGCTTATCAGTGGGAGGAAGGAATGCATGACTGCCAAAGGACATTTTTGGAATGTTGGAAATGTTATGATTGTGATAGAAGTCACACAATTTCATATGTGTTAAAACTCATGCAATTACATAAAACCATTCCATTTTGCTTTAAAGTAATTTAAAAACCAAAATAAATTACCTCCAGATCTTTTTTTGAGAATGTGAAAATATAGAGACAAGAAGCAGGAACTGTAGAGAATTCTGACCTCTGAACTCTGCTTGGATTGTTCCCAATTACAAAATGTTGAGAAAACTGCCCATAATAGTGGAAAGGCTATTACACTGTATGGAGTTCATAATCAGTTCAACGATGAGAGGCAAAGTAAGGAGGTTTGATTATGGTGAATGAGAGAGAGGAACACTTTTAATATATAATTGTGATATCACTACTCTATATTTCTAAAGTTCATAAAAAAGAATGATTCACATGCCAATCTCTAGGAGTGGAAAATAGAAATAGTACCTCCCCACTGCCCCCAGATAAAGCATTAATACAGTTTTAGAATTCATCTTTGTCTTTCAGTTATACTTAATTAAATTTATAGTTTTGATACCTGGAGAACTGTCACAGATAGACCGGTACCTTGGTGAGGCTGAAAATAGTACTTTCCATTTACCATTCTTTCCTCCAATATCACTGAGATATTTTGATATCAATGAGAAGGAAATGGCAACCCACTCCAGCATTCTTGCCTGCATAATTCCATGAACAGAGGAGCCTGGTGGGCTATAGTCCATGGGGTCACAGAGAGTCAGACATGACTAAATGACTAAATTTCTTTTCTTTCTAAGATGAATCTAACCTGCATTACACACTAGAGTTTTAGAAAACCATTCTGCATAGGATAACTGCTTCAGAAACTGAGAATTTAGTTTTATTGTCTCTAGTTAGTGGATACGTGGCTTGTATTGTCATAATTGTATATGTTGTAAGTAATTCTTTGGTGTTTTATTAAAAAAAAAACTTTGGATTTTAAAAATGGGACCCACAAAGTTTAGAGCTGAATTAAGTAAACTACAGTAGTCCTGAGTGGAAGACAGCCTTAGCTCAATCCTGTTTCACCCTAGAGACTTTATGAGAGTAATGAAATTACACCTTTGGGTAAGAAAGATTTTAAACATTTTATTTAGAATTTAACTGATAAATGCAAATGGATTTAATTTTTATACTTAATTTTTCCTTGGAAATTTAATATGGGAGAAGAATTCATATTGCTGAATTGAAAATAGTCATACTTTTGATAGTGTATTATTTGGAGGATATTGATGCTGTTATTTGGGTTCCTGGTCTAATCCAATGAGCTCTAACAGACAACATGAAGTAACACAGAATGATATAAATAATAAAGTGATGTTTCATTGGAGTCCATGGTGGGCTGAATGAATGTACTTAATTTCTGATCCACTTCAGAATTTTCAAAAATCATTTTGAGCAATATAAAAATTATCTTGCAATTTTTTCTTTCACGTTCTGTTCATTCAGCAGCAATAAACCATTTAATTTCTCTAAAATGATGATATAAGGCCAGAATACTAAATTAGTAATTAAAGATAAAATTCTGGAAGAAATAGAGTTGTATCATTGTTTGTAAGCATCACCCTAAATCTGTCATTTGACAAAAAGGAATAGAGGAATTATCTGTATTTAAGCACCTCCCCCCCCAAAAAAAGCCATCCAAATTTAGTCTTCCCTAAAAATACTACTTAATATTTCTTATTATAATATTAAATTACCATATGCTCCTCTGTTTGGTTTCTGGTCAGCAACAGTATAAACCACCTTTATGTCATCATTATTCTTCTTTTTCTTCTTTGGAGAAAAAGCTTTAAAATGCAACAAAACATTTATTTTTAATAATGGTGTTGACAGAATTACCCAAGATAGATTCTCTTATCATACCATATAGGAAGTGAGCCTACATGCTAATTATATTCAGCATTTGGGAGATGTATTGGAAAACAAGAAGAAATGTGAAATGAGATTACTCTTCAAATATTATCCCTTTAGGTTAAAAGATATACTTGAAGGGATAGAATTTTCTTCTGACAGAAAAGAAGAAATATAAATATATCTGGGTTATTAACTGTAACTTACTATTTCCTTTTTATAGAGATGAGATGCCAATAGAGCTACTGGCTGGAGACCCACTAGCCCACAGTGACAACTGCAACTCTTGAATGTGCCTCACAAATTAGCATAAGTAACCATATACATATTCCTTCTCTGTAAAAACGGAAATTATAATTCCTGCTTCTAACCAATTAGGAGGACAAAGGAACTTCATAGCATGTGTGCTCAATATTTTTTCAGTAAAATTGTCACATATGAGAGTGATCTTTCCTCTAACTAGATCAGGTTCACCCAATATTCCTTTCCTCTCTTATTCTCTCTGTCCCTCTGGAAGCTATTTGGAAGATGACAACATTACTATAGAGGTATAACTCAATTTGTCACCTAGATAAAATAATTTATATACCACTTCCTCAAAAGAGGAGATTTGAGGTAACAATTTGTTTAAAATGTCTTCTTGACCACATTCACAGACACATACACACAGTACTTAGTACTCAGTGAAACACAAATGTGGGAGTTACAATATTATGGGTAATTAAGATAGTGTGAAATATGGAATACATGGATTAAGAATAACACAAAGTATTAGAGGGTTCAAAGCAGAGGTATCTTCCAAATACAGACATCAAGAAAGATTTTTTTTATTGTGTCATTTATGGTGAAGATTTAAAGAATTGTAGGACTTGAATAGATGAACAGTAAACATGGCATTCCAGGCTAGAAACTTGGATAAAGAGAAGCACAGAAGTATAAATGGTAACTTGTGTTTTAGGAAAGGTCAGTAGTCTCATTTGATTAGACAATTAACTGAATGCTTGCTATGGGCTAGAACTTTTGGGCTCTTTATGGGATTTAGGAGTATTATCTTCTCAGATGATAAAGCTGATTCAAAGATGTTAAATAATTTGTATAACCTATTTACAAGGCTAGAAAATGATAAAGAAGGACTTGAACTTCAGCAGTTTGGCTCCAGTTTTGGTGCATATCACCCCTAGATCATATCCACCTGCTTCAAGGAGGTAATGTGAAGTAAAGTTAGGTTTAAGTTTAACCCTCGATGGTGATGAATGGTTGCTTAAGAAGTCTGAGCTTCATTTAAGGGTTAACGGGAATCTTTAAGTTTGGGGGCCAGGAGAAGAAACTATCAGAGCAGACCTTTACATATAATTATGTAATAGCATAAAAAATGGATTTGAGGCAGGTAAAAATAAGAGCCAATGGAGACTAGTTAGTAATCTACTGGAGTGACAAAGGGAAGCTCTCACCAAGAAACAGCACTGTTGGGACAGAGACAGGATTGATGGGATGCTGTGATAACTCATGTAAGATTATGTTTTTCCCTGATACATATACTCACAGATAATTAAAAAACTACATATTTTTATTCTGATCAATAAATTTTAATATCACTAATTTAATAAATATTACTATAGTCTTATAATGTTAGAAATAAGAAGAAGCTGGTAGATATTGGGCATAACATAGTAATGACCTGAAGTCCTTCCTTTAACTTCTCTTCATTTCTTCCTTTTTTCCTTTTTCTTCCCTTCCCTCTTTTTCCTCTTTTTCTACTTCCTCCTTTCCTTCATCTGTTTTTTTTTTTCTTCTGTACTATCTATTCTTTATGGCTGACAAAATAGTAGAACATTATGTTGATAGGTAATAGCAATTATTTACAAATTTTTAGCTTCAGTAGCACAAAATATTACAGGTTCCTATGCAATATTGCTGGTTACAGCATCGGACTTTACTTTCATCACCAGTCAAATCCACAAGTGGTTGCTGTTTTTGCTTTGGCTTCATCTCTTCATTCGTTCTGGAGGTATTTCTTCACCAATCTCCAGTAGCATATTGGGCACCTACCAACCTGGGGAGTTCATCATTAGTGTTCTATCTTTTTGCCTTTTCATAGAGTTCATGGGATTCTCAAGGCAAGAATACTGAAGTAGTTTGCAATTCCCTTCTCCAGTGGGCCACGTTTTGTCAGAACTCTCCAACATGACCCATCCATCCTAGGTGACCCTACACAGCATACTCATAATTTCACTGAGGCAGACAAAGATGTGATGCATGTGATCAGTTTGGTTTGTTTCCTGTAATTGTGGTCTTCATTCTGTCTGCCCTCTGATGGATAAGGATAAGAGGCTTATGGAAGCTTCCTGATGGGAGAGACTGACTGAGGAGGAGACTAGGTCTTGTTCTGATGGGCGGGGCCCATCAGATTGATTATATTCTTTACAGGCAAAGATGGAGAATCTCTATACAGTCAGCAAAAACAAGACCAGGAGCTGGCTCAGATCACGAACTCCCTACTGCCAAATTAAGATATAAATTGAAGACAGTAGGGGAAAATACCAGATTATTCAGGTATGACCAAAATCAAATCCCTTACAATTATACAGTGGAAGTGACAAATAGATTCAAGGGATTAGATCTGGTAGACAGAGTGCTGGAACAACTATGGACAGAGGTTCATAAGATTGTATAGGAGGCAGTGATCGAGACCATCCCAAAGAAAAAGAAATGCCAAAAGGAAAATGGTTGTCTGAGGAGGCCTTACAAACAGCTGAGAAAAAAAGAGAAGTTAAAGGCAAAGGAGAAAAGGAAAGATATACCTATTTGAATGCAGAGTTTCAAAGAATAGCAAGGAGAGATAAGAAAGCCTTCCTCAGCATTCAATGCAAAGAAATAGAGGAAAACAATAGAATGGGAAAGACTAGAAATCTCTACAAGAAAATTATAGATACCAAAGGAACATTTCATGCAAAGATTGGCACAATAAAGGACAGAAATGGCATGTACTTAACAGAAGCAGAAGATATTAAGAAGAGGTCGCAACAATACACAGAAGAACTATACAAAATGTTCTTCATGACCCAGATAACCATGATGGTGTGATCAGTCACCTAGAGCCAGACATTCTGGAATGTGAAGTCAAGTGGCTGTTAGGAAACATTAGTATGAACAAAACTAGTGGAGGTGATGGAATTCCAATTGAGTTATTTCAAATCCTAAAAGATGATGCTGTGAAAGTGCTGCACTCAATATGTCAGCAAATTTGGAAAACTCAGCAGTGGCCACAGGCCTGGAAAAGGTCAGTTTTCATTCCAATCCCAAAGAATCTTCAAACTACGGCACAACTGCACTCATCTCACATGCTAGTAAAGTAATGTTCAAAATTCTCCAAGCCAGGTTTCAAGATTATGTGAACTGTGAACTTCCAGATGTTCAACCTGGATTTAGAAAAGGCAGAGGAAACAGAGACTAA
The DNA here is from genome assembly GCF_054371585.1 of Giraffa tippelskirchi. Classification (NCBI taxonomy): domain Eukaryota; kingdom Metazoa; phylum Chordata; class Mammalia; order Artiodactyla; family Giraffidae; genus Giraffa; species Giraffa tippelskirchi. The sequence goes on from NC_137277.1 coordinate 73,430,356, forward strand.
ATGCCTACATCCACTGGATTCTCGGAAAAGCAAGAAAGTTCCAGAAAAACACCTACTTCTGCTTTATTGACTATGCCAAAGCCTTTGACTGTGTGGATCACAACAAATGGTGGAAAATTCTTAAAAAAATGAAAATAACAGACCACCTGACCTGCCTCCTAATAAATCTGTATACCTGTCAATAAGCAACAGTTAGAACTGGACATGGAACAAAAGAATGGTCCAAATCTGGTAAGGAGTATGTCAAGGCTACATATTGTCACCCTGCTTATTTAACTTATATGCAGAATACATCATGCAAAAAGCTGGGCTGGATAAACCACAAGCTGGAATCAAGATTGCTGGTAGGAATATCAATAACCTCAGATATGCAGATGACACCATCCTTATGGCAGAAAGTGAAGAAAAACTAAAGAGCCTCTTGATGAAAGTGAAAGAGGAGAGTGAAAAAGTTGGCTTAAAACTCAACATTCTGAAAACTAAGATCATGGCATCACTTCATGGCAAATAGATGGGGAAACAATGGAAACAGTGAGAGACTATTTTGGGGGGGCTCCAAAATCACTGCAGATGGTGGCTACAGCCACGAAGTTAAAAAGACGCTTGCTCCTTGGAAGGAAAGCTATGACCAATCTAGACAGCATATTAAAAAGCAGAGACATTACTTTGTCAACAAAGGTCCATCTAGTCAAAGCAATGGTTTTTCCAGTTGTCATGTATGGATGTGAGAGTTGGACTATAAAGAAAGCTGAGCACTGAAGAATTGATGCTTCTGAACTGTGGTGTTGGAGAAGATTTGTGAGAGTCCCTTGGACTGCAAGGAGATCCAACCAGTGTATCCTAAAGGAAGTCAGTCCTGAATATTCATTGGAAGGACGGATGCTGAAAACTCCAATACTTTGGCCACCTGATGCAAAGAACTGACTCCTTGGAAAAGACCCTGATCCTGGTAAAGACTGAAGGTGGGAGGAGAAGGGGATGACAGAGGATGAGATGTTTGAATGGTGTCACTGACTCAATGGACATGAGTTTGAGTAAGCTCTGGGAGTTGGTGATGGACAGGGAAGCCTAGTGTGCTGCAGTCCATGGGTTCGCAAAGAATTGGACATGGCTGAGTGACTAAACTGAACTGTGCGCAAAACATATTTTAAGTATAGGAAGTTGGCTAGAACTGCAATATAGGCATGACTCTCTGCTGAATCACTTGACAAGGCTATTTTAGTTTGTTTTAATTTTTATATATATGTCTACATTTCAACTTGAACTGTGATAGGGAAATTCCTAGAATCCTGCCCTGGTACAAAGCAGACAGCAAGCATGAGCAATTGTTTTGCACAAGAACTTTTTACATAAATATATAGTCAAACACTTTCTACATAGCTACATTAGATCTTAATATGCTCACATTCATAATATAGTCCATCTTGTTCTCCATAATCATTTGTATTTTTCCTCATATCTTCTTTTTTAATGCCACTTTCTTGCATTTTTTGTAAATGATAAGCCATTTTTTTCTCTAGAAGAGCTTGTTTCTAAAATATTAAACAAGTATATTGGTTAACATCAACTTGCTGTTTAAAGATACAAATAAATATTTAAAATGTGACAGTATGTTGGAAATGAGCAGTCATTCCTGTCCTATGACTTGTAAGGTTATTCTGAACATAAATTTGGGAGGGTGGTAATGGGTAAATTTTCATATATTGTCAAACAGGTAAAATATATTTAACCCTTAGATGCAGTTTTTCTCATTGCACACCTTCAGGGTATCCAGTTTCAGATCAGATATCATCTCAATGTATTGCTCTCCTGCGATTTTAGGCAATTTTAAATCATCTTCAGTTGGAGAATTCCTTTACCAAAAGTCACTCAGGTCAAACACATATAAACAGAATATCATACATGAAATCTGGCTTCTTTTTGTATATCTCTGGACTAATATTGACACTGGATATGCCAGAAAAGAGACAGCTGCACAAAGAAAGAGCCCCAGTAATCCTCAGAGAATTCCCTAGAGGAGTAGTTAGCAAGAGAATGGATTAGTACATATATGACTTTTATGTGAGAAACTACCCAAGACCAAAGACAGGCCCATCCCAAAGGAATCAAGAAAAAAAAAATTGGCATCAATCTATGATGCTTATTCTCATGAGGCTACCGAAAAAAAAAAAAAAAATCATTAAGTCATAGGGCATTGAGTACTAAAACGGGTCTTGCCTGCACAGTGATGAATAACTCGTCCCAGATTCAATATGGTTCTATTCCCATCTAACAAATATTAAAAAGCAAGACTTATAAAAATCAAACCATTTCCAAATAAACCTATCTACATCCAAGAAAAAAGAGCTAAGGAGTATTATACAAAGATGAAAATAGTCAGCACACACAATAAAAAGTTCACAATATTTGGCATCCAATCAAGGAATACCAAGCATATAAAGAAGCACAGAAATATGAACCATAAAGACAGTAATCAATCAAAAATAACCCAGAAATGATACAGATGTTAAACTTAAAGATACATTAAAATAAATAAGCTAAAAATAGAGTTACCATATGATCCTGCAATCCTATTCTTATGCATATATATAGGGAAAACTAATTAACAAAGATACACTCACTTCAACATTCACTGCAGCACTATTTACAATAGCCAAGACAAGGAAGTAATGTAAATGTCCATTGACAGGTGAATGGATAAAGAAGAAACAATATGTGTGTACACACACAAAATGGAATATTACTCAGCCATAAAAAGAATGACAATGCCACTTGCAGTAACATGGATGGACCTAGAGATTATCATACTAAGTGAAATAAGTCAGAGACAAATATATATCACTTATATGTGAGATCTAAAAAACAATACGTATAAACTTATTTACAAAGCAGAAATAAACTCACAGGCACAGAAAAAAAATTAAAGACTGCCAAAGGGGGTAGCAGGCAATGGGTAGAGAGACAAATTAAGAGTTTGATATTAATATATACACACTATTATATATAAAATAGGTAAACAAGGACCTACTGCATAGCACAGGGAACTATATTCAGTATTTTCTTATTATCTATAGTGGAGAAGAATTTGGAAAAGACTTTATATATACACATGAATATATATATATATCAGTTCAGTTCAGTTCAGTTGCTCAGTCGTGTCTGACTCTTTGTGACCCCATGAATTGCAGCACGCCAGGCCTCTCTGTCTATCGACAACTCCCGGAGTCTACCCAAACCCATGTCTATCGAGTCGGTGATGCCATCCAACCATCTCATCCTCTTTCGTCCCCTTCTCCTCCTGCCCCCAATCCTACCCAGCATTAGGGTCTTTTCCAACGAGTCAACTTTTCACATGAAGTGGCCAAAGTATTGGAGTTTCAGCTTCAACATCAGTCCTTCCAATGAACACCCAGGATTGATCTCCTTTAGGATGGATTGATTGGATCTCCTTGCAGTCCAAGGGACATATATATATATATAAAACTGAATCACTTCTGTACACTTAGAACTAATACATCATTATAAATTAACTACACTTGAATTAAAAACAAACAATAACTGAATTCCAAATATTTATAAGATAAACAAGAGACAGAGAAGATATAAAAAGTTCCCAAATCAATTTTAAATGTGTGAGATAAGCAGTGCAATTGGTGCATTAATGGTAGAGTTCACATTGAAGGGGAAGAGATTAATATATATTCAGAAAAGGAAACCATCCAAAAAGAAACACTGAGAGAAAAAAAAATGCAAAATTAGGGAATGCGGCTAAGATGGTAGAGAAGGCAGACCCCAGGCTTCCTTCCTTGATCATGGACATACCAAAATTAAAACTATTTTCAGGGTAACTAAGAGAATGACAGGAAGACTAGCAGAAAAGACTTTCCCTAACTAAAGACAGAAAGAAGTAGCCACAATGAGATGGGTAGGAGACAAAGAGATGTAATATAGTCTAGAGCCTCACCTTGGGGTCAGTGACCCATAAACAACAGGATAATCACAACTGCAAAGATTCTTCCCAAGGAGAAAAAGGTCCAAGCTCAACATTAGGCTTCCCAGCCAGAAAGGTCCTTCACCAAGAAGACAAACTTCAAGAATATCTGGCTTTGAAAGTTAGCAGGGCTACGTATGGAAGAAACAGAGGGTGGCAGGAAATGATGACTTTGCTCTAAGAAGGCACATGCAAATATATGTTCTGAGGCCCAGCACAGAGGCAGTAAGGTGAAAGAAGCATGGATCAGACCAGCTTGTTCATCTTGGAGAGATTCTTGGAGAGACAGGAGGCAACTGGCATTCCCTTTGGGGATGGGGATGATGGTGGCAGCCACTTTTGGAGGCCTGTTTTACTACAAGGATACCAATGCTGGCAAGTACCATTTTGGAGTCCTCCTTTTAGGTTGTTAGTACTGAGGGATGACCTGCTCACAAGGGAGCTGGCAATAGTCCTGGGACCCATCTGTGCTATATGACCAGCCTCATTAGGACCCATCATCTCCCAACAGGGGCCTGGTACCTGCTCCATTCACTAGAGGTCCCATAGCCAGTCTTACTAGGACCTGCATTGTCTACCAGTCAGCTGGCTAAGGCATGTGACCCTTGGACCTTTCAACCAGCTGCACCTGGACCTAGCTCTGTCCACGAGCGAGCAGGCAGCCATCACGTGAGGCAGCACTTGGCAGTCAACCAGGCCATGTAGATCTGATATGGCACACCTTTAGAGCACACAGTTCTCATGATCAGAGGAGAGTGTACTGCTGGGCCTCAAAGGATATTACCCACATAAGTACACATCTTCAAGACTGGGAAAAGTAACCAATGTATCTAATACATAGAAGTAAACAAAAAGAGTTAGGCAAAACGAGAGAAATATGTTCTAAACATAAACAAAACTTCAGAAAAGAACTAAATAAGGGGAGACAAGCAATCTACCTGATAAGAGTTCAAGATTATGGGCATAAGATGCTCAAGGAACACAGAAGAAGATGAATGAACCAGTGAGAAGTTTAACAAGAGTTAGAAAGCATAGAGAGGAATCAAACAGAACTAATAAAATAGCTAAAAACAAACAAACAAACAAAACACTAGAAGGAGTCAACAGATTAGCTGATACAGAGGAAGGGATCAGTGAACTGGAAGACAGAGTAGTTGGAACCACTTAAGCCGAACTGAAAAAAAGACACAAGAGTTACACAAAATGAGAGTTTAAGACAATTCTAGTCATCAATCATACCATAATTTGCATTACAATTGTCACAGAAGGAGGAGAAGAGAGAAGGAAAGTGGCTGAGGACTTAAATGAAGAAAAAATAGATGAAAACTCGTCTAATGTGGGAAAGAAAACAGCCATCCATGTCCAAGAAACACAAAGAATCCAAATCAAGATCAACCAAAGAGGTTCACACCAATTTTTGGCAAAAATTAAAGAAAAGAAGGAATCTTGAAAGCAGCAGGGGAAAAGCAAATAGTTATGTACCCATAAGACTCTGAGCTAACTTTTCAGCAGAAATTTTGCACTCCAGAGAACAGTGGCACAATATTTCAAAGTGATAAAATGAAAAGTTACAAGTAAGAACATTTGGCAAGGCTGTCATTCAAATTTGAACATCAGCCCATGAATTTTGTAGGTAGGTGCCCAGTATGTTACTGGAGATCAGTGGAGAAATAACTCCAGAAAGAATGATGGGATGGAGCCAAAGCAAAAACACATCCAGTTGTGGATGTGACTGGTGATAGAAGTAAGGTCCGATGCTATAAAGAGCAATATTGCATAGAAACCTGGAATTTTAGGTCCATGAATCAAGGCAAATTGGAAGTGGTCAAACAGGAGATGGCAAGAGTGAACATCAACATTCTAGGAATCAGCAAACTAAAATGGACTGGAATGGGTGAATTTAACTCAGATGACCATTATATCTACTACTGTGTGCAGGAATCCCTTAGAAGCAATGGAGTAGCCATCATAATCAACAAAAGAGTCCGAAATGCCGTACTTGGATGCAATCTCAAAAACGACAGAATGATCTCTGTCCGTTTCCAAGGCAAACCATTCAATATCACAGTAATCCAAGTCTATGCACCGATCAGGAATGCTGAAGAAGCTGAAGTTGAACAGTTCTATGAAGACCTATAAGATCTTTTAGAACTAACACTCAAAAAATATGTCCTTTTCATTATAGGGGACTGGAAATCAGTCCTGAGTGTTCACTGGAAGGACTGTTGTTGAAGCTGAAACTCCGATATTTCGGCCACCTGATGCAAAGAGCTGACTCATTGGAAAAGACCCTGATGTTGGGAAAGATTGAAGGCAGGAGGAGAAGGGGACAACAGAGGATGAGATGGTTAGATGGCATCACTGACTCAATGGACATGAGTTTGAGTAAACTCCGGGAGTTGTTGATGGACAGGGAGGTCTGGCATGCTGCGGTTCATGGGGTTGCAAAGAGTCGGACATGACTGAGTGACTGAACTGAACCAAAAAGACCACTAAAAAGTTTTATAAGAAACGTGAAAAGGAATGCTGTAAGCAGAAAAGAGCACAACTAGAAATATGAAAAACACAAAAGGAAAAATCTCATTGGTAAAGGCACACACATAGTAAAGGCAGTGGATCAAGCACTTATAAAACTAGTAGGAAAGTTAAAAAACAAAAGTAGTAAAATCATATCCACAATAAGTAGTTAAGTCAAAGTGAAAATTGGTTGCACAGTCGTGTCTGACTGTGATCCCATGGACTGTAGCCCATCAGGCTCCTCTGTCCATGGAGTTCTCCAGGCACGAGTACTGGAGTGGGTTGCCATTTCCTTCTTCAGGGGATCTTCCTGACCGAGGGATCGAACCTGATTCTCCTGCATTGCAGGCAGATTCTTTACCAACTGAGCTATGAGGGAAGCCCAACCTTGAGGTCCAGCAAAGGGACTCAGAACCCCTAGGGAATTTGACTTTGGAGGCCAGTGGGATTTGATTCCAGATATTCCACAGGATTGGGGAAACAGACTCTTGGAGGGCACAAACAAAGCCTTGTGTGCACCAGGAGCCAGGAGAAAGGAGCAGTGTCCCAATAAGAGACTGAGTCACACTTGACTGTGAGTGTAGTTAAGCAGTTAAGGGATGCACAAAAAGTAGTTAAGGGATACCCCAAAATTTATAAAATATGTCAAAACATTAGAAATATAGGGGAGAATAAAACTGTAGGGTTGCTAGAAAGCATTTGAATCAAAGAGATAATCAACTAAAGCAATCATATGTAATACATACACACACACACACATATATATATATGACTTTACACACACACACACGTTTTATGCTTTCCAGGTTGCTGAGTGGTAAAGAATCTGTCTGCCAATGCAGGGGACACAGGCGATGCAGGTTCGACTCTTGAGTTGGGAAGAGCCCCTGGAGTAGGAAATGTCAATCCACTCCAGTACTGTTGCCTGGAGAACTCTATGGACAGAGGAGCCTGACAGGCTGCAGTCCTTGTGGTCATAAAGACAAAACTGAGCTACTGAGCATGCACATACATTTTTACAGTAACCACAAACCAAAAACATGTAATACAACACAAAAGAAGAGAAACAAACTCAAGAATAATATTAAAGATACTCATAAAATCACAATGGAAAAGAGCAAAAGATTAAATGAATGAAAAAGAACCTACAGAACAACCAGAAATCAATGAACAAAATGGAAATAAGTACATACATATCAGTAATTATCAATACTTTATATCTAAATGGACTAAATGTTTCAGTCAAATGACAGAGTGGCTGAATGAATATAAAAACAAAACCCATACATATGCTGCCTGCAGGTTACTCAATTCAGATATAAAGACACACAAACTGAAAGTAAGGGGATGGAGAAAGTATTCCATACAAAATCTGTGGTAGCAATACTTTTATCAGACAAAATAGACTTTCAAACATAGACTAAACAAAAAACAAAGAGGGATATTACACAATGAAGAAAGGATTGATCCAGGAAGATATAACAATTGCAAATACCTATGTACCCAAGATAGGAGCACCTAAATACACAAAGCAAATACTAACAAAGATAAAGGGAGAAATTGACAGCAACACAATAACAGTAGGGAACAGTAACAACTTCACTTACATTAACTGATAGATCATCTAGACAGAAGATCGATGCAGAAACACTAGCCTTAAACAACAAATTAAACGGTGGATATATATAAGATCCCATCAAAAAGCAACAGAATACACATTCCAGTATACATGTGACATTCTCCAGGACAGATCAATCACATGTTAGGCCAGAAAACAAGTCTAAATAAATTTAAGATGACTGAAATCATATCAAGCATTTCTTCGTATCACAAAAAAATCACCACAAGAGAAGAAAATTGTAAAAAAACAAAAATATGTGTATGTGGAGGCTAGTCAATATGCTACTAAATAACCAATGAGTCACTGAAGAAATCAAACTAAAAACATCTGGAGACAAAAGAAAATGGAAACACAATGATCCAAAATCTATGGGAAGCAACTTTTTTAAGAGGTAACTTAAAAGAAGTTCTAAGAGGGAAGTTTACAGCAATAGAAGCTTATATCAGGGAACAAAATTCTCAAATAAACCACCTAATCTACACCCAAAGGAACTAGAAAAAGAATAAACAAACTCAGAGTTAGTAGAAAGAAAGAAGTCATACAGATCAGAGCAGAATAAATGGAACAAAGACTAAAAAAAGCTGGAAAAGATCAATGAAAATAACATCGGGTTCTTTGAAAAGATAAACAAAATTTAAAAATCTTTAGCCAGGCTCATCAAGAAAGAAAGGGCCCAAATAAAATCAGAAATTAAAAAGAAGTTATAATCAACACCATAAAAATACAAAAGATCATAAGCGATTATGATGAACAATTATATCCCAATAAAATATATAAGCTAGAAGAAATATACATTCCTAGAAATGTATAATCTCCCAAGACTGAACTGAGAAGAATATAAAATATGAAAAAAGAAATTACCAGTAATGAAATTTAATCAACAGGACCAGAAGTCTTTACTGATGAATATTAACAATATTTAAAGAAGTCTTAATAACTATCCCTCTCAAACCATTACAAAATATCAAAGAGGAAGGAAGGGTCTTCCAAACTCATTCTAGGACACCAGCATCACCCTGAAACAAGACAAAAACACCACTCAAAAAAGGAAATTACAGGTCATTATCAATGGTGGAAACAGATGTAAATATCCTCAAAATATTAGAATTCAGAATTTGACAATACATTATAAAGATCACACACCATGATCAAGTGGGATTTGTCTGAAAAGTATAAGAATGTTTCAGTACCTGCAAAGCAATCAATATGATACATATTAATAGTGTGAAAAATAGAAATCATACAGAAAAAGGTATTGACAAAATTCAATATCTATTTATGATACACACTCTCCTATGGCTGACTCATGTTGATGTTTGGCAGAAATCAACACAATTCTGTAAAGCATTTATCCCTCAATAAAAAATAAATTAAAAAGTTAAAAAAAAAAAAAACTCTCCACAATGTAGGTGACAGGGGAAGCATACCTCAACATAATAAAGGTCATATGTGATAAACCTACAGCCAACATCATAGTTAATGGTGAAAAGTTGAAAGCATTTCCTCTAAGATAAGGAATAAGACAGGGATGCCCCATCCCACTACTTTTATTGAATACAGTATTATAAGTCGTTTTGAAGAGGAAGAGGAACCAGAGATAAAAGTGCCAACATTTACCTGATCATGGAGAAAGCAAGGGAGTTAAAAAAAAAAATCTAATTCTGCTTCATTTACTACACTAAAACCTTTTACTATCTGGATCACAACAAACTGGAAAATTCTTATAGATATGGGAGTACCAGACCACCTTACCTGTCTCCTGAGAAAGTTAAATGCAGGTCAAGAAGCACCAGCTAGAATGGACATGGAAGAACTGACTGGTTCCAAATTGGGAAAGGAGTATGACAAGACTGTATACTGTCACCTTGCTTATTTAACTTAAATGCAGAGTACATCACACAAAACACTAGACTGGATGAATCACAAGCTGGAATTAAGATTGCTGGAAGAAATACCAACAACCTCAGATATGAAGATGATACCACTTTAATGGCAGAAAGTGAAGATGAACTAAAGAGCCTCTTGATGAGGATGAAAGAGGTGAGTGAGCTGGCTTGAAACTCAGCATTCAAAAAGCAAAGAATGTGACATCTGATCCCATCACTTCACGGCAAATAGAAGGGGAAAAAGTGGAAGCAGTGACAGATTTTCTTTTCTTGGGCTCCAAAATTACTGAAGATGGTGACTGCAATCATGAAATTAAGATGCATGTTCCTTGGAAGAAAAGCTATGGCAAATCTAGACAAGTATTCAAAAAGCAGAGCTATCACTTTGCTGACAAAAGTCCATATAGTCAAAGTTATGGTTTTTCCAGTAGTTATGTACAGATGTGAGAGTTTTAACATAAAGAAGGCTGAGTACAATTCAATGCTTTTGAACTGTGGTGCTGTTCACAGAAGACTCTTGAGAGTCCCTTGGACTGCATGGAGATCAGAACAATCAATCCTAAAGGAAATCAACCCTGAATATTCACTGGAAGGACTGATGCTGAAGCTCCAATACTTTGGCCACCTGATGCAAAGAACTGACTCACTGGAAAAGACCCTGAGGCTGTGTAGACAGAAAGCAAATGGAGAAGCTGGCAACAGAGGATGAGATGGTTAGATAGCATCACTGACTCAAGGGACATGAATTAGAGCAACTCCAGGAGACAGTGGAGGACAGAGAAGCCTGGTGAGCTACAGTTCAGGAGACAGCAAAGAGTCAGACATAACTTAGCAACTGAACACTGGAAGTCCTAGCTATAATAGTCATACAAGTAAAGAAATGAACTGTATCCAATGGAAAAGAAGATGTAAAACTGTTTGTAGATGACATGATATTATATAGAGAAAATCCTAAAAATGCCACCAAATTTATTAGAACTAATAAATGAATTCAGTAAGATTGCAGGATACAAAATTAATAATCACAAGTCATGTTTCTACAAACCAACAAGGAACTAACTGAAAAAGAAATTAAGGATCAATCTCATTTACAATTGCATCAAAAAGAATACATTACCTAGGAATAACTCTAACAAAGGAGATAAAAGACTTAAAATCACAAACTGTAAGACATTAATGAAATAAATTTAAGACAACACAAAAAATTGGAAAGATATATCATACTCACAAATTGGAAGAATTAATATTGTTAAAATGACCATATTTCCCAAGGCAATGTACAGAGTCAATGTAAACCCTATTAAAATACCAATGGCATTTATGGAACTAGAACAAATAATTCTAAAATTGGTATGAAAACATAAAAGTTTTTGAGATAGATGAGAGTCTTTTCTCAAAACAATCTTGAAAAAGATGTTCAAAATAATAATCCCTGGTTTCAAACTATACTACAAAGCTACAGTAATCAAAACAGTATGGAGCTGGCACAAAAGCAGACACATATATCACTACAACAGAAGAGAGAGCCCAGAAATAAACCTGCACTTATATGGTCAATTAATGTACAACAAAGGATGCATAAATATACAATTGGAAAAAGATAGCTTCTTCAATAAATGGTGTTGGGAAAACTGCACAGCTAAAGAGAAAAGATAAAACTGATTTACTTTCTCATACCATATACAAAAACAAATTCAAAATGGATTAAGGACTTAAATGTTTAAGATTCCAAACCAAAAAACTCCTAGAGAAAACAGGTATTATGATCTTTGACATAAATTTTAGCATTATTATTACTAGTCTGATATGGCTTTTCAGGCAAAAAAAAAAAAAAAAGCAAAAATAAGCAAATGAGACTGCAAAAAACTAAAACTTCTTTGGATACATAGATTCTTGTCAAAACAAAAAGGTAGTTTACTGAATGGGAGAAGATATTTGTAAATGATATACCCAATAAAAGGTTAGTGTCCAAAATATAAAATGGAATCATATAACTCATCAAAAACAAACAAACAAACAACCCAACCAAAAATAGGCAGAGGACTTGAATGGACATTTTTCTAAAAAACATACTGATGGCCAAAAAATACATGAAAAGATGCTCAACATCACTAATCTTCAGGAAAATGCAAATCAAAATCACAATGAGTACCACCACACCTCTGCCAGAATGGCTATTATTAAAAACACAACTAATAACTAATGGTAAGGATGTGGAGAGTGAAAAAGTTGGCTTAAAGCTCAACATTCAGAAAACTAAGATCATGGCATCCAGTCCCATCACTTCATGGCAAATAGATGGGGAAACAATGGAGATAGTGACAGACTTTATTTTTCTGGGCTCCAAAATCACTGCAGATGGTGATTGAAGCCATGAAAAGATGCTTACTCCTTGAAAGGAAAGTTATGACCAACCTAGACAGTATATTATAAAGCAGAGACATTCCTTTGCCAACACAGGTCTGCCTAGTCAAGGCTATGGGTTTTCCAGTAGTCATGTATGGATGTGAGAGTTGGACTGACTATAAAGAAAGCTGAGTGCAGAAGAATTGATGCTTTTGAACTGTGGTGTTGGAGAATACTCTTGAGAGTCCCTTGGACTGCAAGGAGATCCAACCAGTCCATCCTAAAGAAGATCAGTCCTGGGTGTTCATTGGAAGGACTGATGCTGAACCTGAAACTCCAATACTTTGGCCACCTGAAGAGAAGAGCTGACTCATTTGAAAAGACCCTGATGCTGGGAAAGATTGAGGGCAGGAAGAGAAGGGGACAACAGAGGATGAGATGGTTGGATGGCATCACCAACTCAATGGACATGGGTCTGGGTGGACTCCGGGAGTTGGTGATGGACAGGGAGGCCTGGTGTACTACAGTTCATGGGGTCGCAAAGAGTCGGACACAACTGTGCGACTGAACTGAACTGAACTGAACTGAAGGATGTAGAGAAAGGGGAACCCTCAAGGCACTGTTTTCTGGATTATAAATTATAAGCTGGTTGAAGCCACTACAGAATTAAAATAAAAAGCTTTTGCACAACAAAGGAAACTATAAGCAAGGTGAAAAGTCAGCCTTCAGGATGGGAGAAAATAATAGCAAATGAAGCAACAGACAAACAGTTAATCTCAAAAATATACAAGCAACTCCTGCAGCTGAATTCCAGAAAAATAAACGACCCAATCAAAAAATGGGCCAAAGAACTAAACAGACATTTCTCCAAAGAAGACATACAGATGGCTAACAAACACATGAAAAGATGCTCAACATCACTCATTATTAGAGAAATGCAAATCAAAACCACAATGAGGTACCATTTCACACCAGTCAGAATGGCTGCTATCCAAAAGTCTACAAGCAATAAATGCTGGAGAGGGTGTGGAGAAAAGGGAACCCTCTTACACTGCTGGTGGGAATGTCCAAACTAGTACAGCCACTATGGAGAACAGTGTGGAGATTCCTTAAAAAACTGGGACTAGAACTGCCATATGACCCAGCAATCCCACTGCTGGGCATACACACTGAGGAAACCAGAATTGAAAGAGACGCGTGTACCCCAGTGTTCATCGCAGCACTGTTTACAATAGCCAGGACATGGAAGCAACCTAGATGTCCATCAGCAGATGAATGGCTAAGGAAGCAGTGGTACATATACACAATGGAATATTATTCAGCCACTAAAAAAAATACATTTGAATCGGTTCTACTGAGATGGATGAAACTGGAGCCCATTATACAGAGTGAAGTAAGCCAGAAAGGAAAACACCAATACAGGATACTAATGAATATATATGGAATTTAAAGATGGTAACGATAACCCTATATATGAGACAGAATAAGAGGCATAGATGCATAGAACAGTCTTATGGACTCTGAGGGAGAAGGCGAGGGTGGGACGTTCTGGAAGAATAGCATTGAAACATGTATATTATCATATGTGAAACAGAACACCATTCCATGTTCGATGCATGAGACAGATGCTCGGGGCTGGGGCGGTGGGATGGCCTGGAGGGATGGGATGGGGAGGGAGGTGGGATGGGGGTCCAGGAGGAGGAACACATGTAAACCCATGGCTGATTCATGTCAATGTATGGCAAAAGCTACTACAATATTGTGAAGTAATTAGCCCCCAACTAAAATAAATAAATTTATTTAAAAAAAAAAGAATACACTATGTAAAATCCTAAAAAAATTAAAAATAGAGCTACCATATGACCCAGCAATTTCACTTGTGGATAATCAAAGGAAATGCAAACACTAATACAAAAGATGCAGGTACTCAAGTGTTCACTGCAGTAGTATTAACAGTAGCCAAGAAAAGGAAGCAACCTAAGTGTTCATCCATAGTCAAATGGATAACTAAGATGTGGTCACACACAATGGAATATTATTTAGCCATTAAAAATATTCAATCTTTCCATTTGTGACAACATGGACAATGTAAAAGATATTATACTAAGTGAAATAATTCACAATAAGACAAATGTGACATAATATCAAATGCAGAACCTAAAAAATAAAACTAACAAATTCAGATACAGACAAGAAACAGGTGGTTTCCAGAAAGGAGTTTGGTGGGAAGCAGTTGTAGGGTATTTAGAGGTACAAATCTCAAGTTATCTAATGAATTAAATGGACAAAATATACAGCATCTGGAATATAGTCAATAGTATAAATCAACTTGTATAACAAAGGTTACTAGACTTATTGTTGTGATCATTTTATAATGTATGGATTTGTCAAATCATATAATACACCTGAAGCTAACATAATACTGTACACTGACTATATTTCAATTAAAGTACTACAAAATGAAAAACATCATTAAGGTCTGGTGCAATGTCAAGCAGCCTAATATCTCTGTAGAGAGGCAAGACAGGACAAAATAAATATTTGACAATAATGTCCATTATAATTGCTTCTATTAAACATTATACTGGAGGTTCTAGCCAATGCAATCAGGCAAGAAAAGGAACTAAAAAAGCATCCATGTTTAATGAGCACCATGATCATTTGTAGCATCATGATCATTTATGCAGAACATCAGTTGGCACCTACAATAAAACTACTAGAGCTAATAAGTGTTTTTATCCTTATAAGATATAAGATGAATATTAAAAAATGCTTTCCTATATCCTAACATAAAATAATTGGAATTTAAAATTAAAAATACAAATTACAATACATTAAATTATGAAATATATAGGAATAAATCTAGCAAAAGATGTGTAAAAGCTGTACACTTCAAATTATATAAGTACATGATAAGAAAAATTAAGAAGACATAAATAAATAGAGATATTTGGTTCATGAGTTGGAAGGTCCAATATAATCAAGAGATCAATTCTGCCCAAAATGACCTATACAGATTCCCATCAAAATCTCAGCAAAATTTCCTGGAAAACATTGACAAGATGGTTTTAAAATATATATAGAAATATAAATGTAAAGATAGATTAACCAAAACAACTCTGAAACCGAAAAACAAACTTGGAAAACTAAAATTACTGATTTAAAGAATTATTAAATGTATAATCAAGATAAGACAAATAGGTCAAAAAACAGAAAAAAGCAGTAAAGTTAGACTAATGAAACTCATTTTTGATAAAAAAGCTAAAATAAATCTCTTATCTTAAAAGTTTTTGATAACTCTGAAACAAACAAATAATTTGAGTAAAAATACAGGTAACGTCAAATCTAAAAGAAAAGAATATAGATCATACTAAGAAACACATAAAAATGAATTGAAAATCTTTTATATTAAAACATAATTCAAAAAGACAATTTGGAATAGCTGCACTGGAATTCAAAAAGCCAATTTAGAATAGCTGCACTGGAAATACCAACAATTCAAACTGCTCTGCCATTAAGATGCCTCAAGCAGCCTGTGGTATTACCATGCCTACCATTAGTGGTCATGTTTAATGGGCGTGCCAAGTGCCAGAATTTGATTGAGACTAAAGTTTATGGATACTTTAGTAAATGTAAATGTCATCAGGTGAAAATTAAGAGGAAACCTGGGGCATTCTGTTGCTACACCTAAAGAATGAAATTAGAATATTCACTAACACCATACACAAAAATAAACTCAAAATGGATCAAAGACCTAAATGTAAGGCCAGATGTTATAAGACTCTTAAGAGGAAAATATAGCCAGAACACTCTTTGACATAGATCACAATTATATCTTTTTTTGATCCACTTCCTAGAGTAATGAAAAGAAAAAGGAAAAAAGGAAAAAAAAATGACCTAATTAAAGTTAAAAGCTTCTGCACAGCAAAATAAACCATAAACAAAAAGGGAGAATATATTTGCAAATGAGACAGAAAAGGAATTATTCTCCTAAATTTACAAACAGCCCCTGCAGCTCAGTCAGAAAAACACACAGCCCAATCAAAAATAAGCAGATCTAAATAGACATTTCTCCAAAGACATACAGATGCCCAAAAAGCATATGAAAAGATAGTAGTTCTAATTTTAGTTTTTTAAGGAATCTCCATACATATTCTCCATACTGGTTGTACCATTATATTGCCATAACAGTGTAGAAGGGTTCCCTTTTTTTCTCCACATGTTCTCCAGCATTGATTGTTTGTAGACTTTTTGATGATGACCATTCTGACCAGTATGAGGTGATATCACATTGTAGTTTTGATTTGCATTTCTCTGATAATTAGTAGAATATAATATAGAGATTCCTTAAAAAACTAAAAATAGAACTACTATATATGACCTAGTAACCCCACTTCTGGCCATGTATCCAGAGAAAACCATAATCCAAAAGGATACACACTCTCCAGTGTTCACTGCAGCATTATTCACAATAGCCAAAACATAGAAGCAATTTAAATGTCCATTGATAGAGGAATGGATAAAGAAGATGTGGTACATATGTACAACAGAAAATTACTCAGCCATAAAAAATGAAATAATGCC
Source organism: Giraffa tippelskirchi (assembly GCF_054371585.1). Lineage (NCBI taxonomy): Eukaryota > Metazoa > Chordata > Mammalia > Artiodactyla > Giraffidae > Giraffa > Giraffa tippelskirchi. The sequence goes on from NC_137277.1 coordinate 73,447,301, forward strand.
ATTTGTAGCAACATGGATGGACCTGGGTAGAGATTATCATACTAAGTCAGACAGAAAAGATTAATATGTTATGATATCACTCATATGTAGAATACAATTTTAAAAAAACAAATGAACTTATTCACAAAACAGAAACAGACTTACAGATATGGAAAACAAGCTTATGGTTACAAAAGAGGAAATGTGAGGGGGTGGAGGAATAAATCAGAAGCTTGTGATAACACACACAAAACACTACTATATATATGATAGATAACCAACAAGGACCTACTGTATAGCTCAGTAAACTCTACTCAATATTCTGTGATAACCTACATGAGAAAATAATCTAAAATGGAATGAATACATGTATAACTGGATCACTTTCCTGTACACCTGAATCTAACTCAACACTGTAAATCAACTACGTGCTGTGCTTAGTTGCTCAGTCGTGTCCGAATCTGTGACCTCACGTACTGTAGCACGCCAGGCTGCTTCGTCTATGGGGATTCTCCAGGCAAGAATACTGGAGTGAGCTCCCACACTCTCCTCCAGGGGATCTTCCCAACCTAGGGATCAAACTCAGGTCTCCTGCACTGCATTCCAATAAAAAAGTGGTGAAAAATTAAATATTAGAAAATAATAATTATAGTAAATTCGAGTAAGCTGAGATTGCCATAGGAACAATGAATCACTAACAATACTAAAATGTACATGTAAGAGGTCTAGAGGGTTTCCCTAGGGGTCGCAAAAGAGTCAGACATGATTTAGCAGCTAAATAACAACAGAATGGTAGAATAAAAGATTAATATATTTCAATTTCAATATTTAAAAAAATTATATATCAGTATATATCAGTATAACAAAACTATATAAATCTTAGACTTCCACATAGGTTTTTCAATAAGAGATTACCTAAAATAATTATTTAGATTAGACTATTTTAGATAACATTTACTGACATAGAGTTGTCAATGTTATTCTGTTAATAAAAAAGCAATCTACAAAAGAATCTGTAAGGAATAATAACATGAATGTATGTATTCATTCAAATATATAAACATTCATAGAAGTATTACACAATGTGTAAGAATACAGTTGTGTGTGTATGTATACCAATAAATTAATATGTTGGTGACGGAGTTACAAATGAATTTTATTTCTCTTTATACTGATGTATATTCTAAATCATAAAATATTACATATTATTTAAAGTTCAAAACAAGTATTCTGAGAAGATTAACTGGTGGGGAAAAACTGAGAACTTGCTTCAAAATTCTAATTATAAGTCTAATAAAAACAATCGTTATATAAATTTTTTCTATAGGAATTACAAGTGTAGTTTATGGTGTGAGATAAAGTCAAAAGTAGTTTTATCAAATAATAGGGAAGTACTTTTTTATATTACAGTCACAATATAACATGACCAAAATACAATACAAATTTTATAACTTTCACTTTGTATAATACAAATCATTTGGGGTAACTGTTCTATTGCCATCTCATAAAGTGAACTACATTCAAAAATCAAAACTATCAAAAGCACATCCTCAATCACCCCCAATCAGAGGTTAAATCTCACCCTACCTTCTTCTTAGTCTCTTCTCTGCTTTTACGCCGTTGTTCCTCTATCCTAGCTTCTCTTTTAACATCTTCTCCAATCCTTGTCAGAAGTAACATCTCTTTTGTCTTCCATTCCTAAAGAGTACCATGTTACCGTATTCAGTATGCATACACAATTAACCTCTGTATTTTGTCCACTACCAACAAGCAGGTTATTTAGAAAAGTCAAGAGCCTAACAGAAATCAGACCAAGCATAAGCATTAGGTTGGTGAAAAAGTAATTGCAGTTCTGTGAAATTTAAATCATTAAAAATAGGCTTAAGCACATCTTTATTAATCAAAATAGGCACTGTTACAATCAACACATTTTTGCCACTGAGAAATAAGTTTGCTTACTCCTGTAGCATAAAAATCTGTGCTTCGTGCTTTGAGATTCATTGAACTCTTGGAAAGCATTTTCTGCTTCCTGCTGATTGTGGAAGTGCTTTCCAAACAAAAAGTTGTCAAGATGCCTGAAGAAGTGGTAGTCAGTTGGTGAGAGGTCAGAGGAATATGGCAGATGAGGCAAAATTTCAAAGCCCAGTTTGTTTAACTTTTGAAGCACTAGTTGTACGATATGTGGTTGGGCATTGTCAAGGAGAAGTGGACACATTTTCATGACCAGTGCCAGCTGCAGGCATTGCAGTTTTTGGTGCATCTCATCGATTTGCTGAGCATACTTCTCAGATGTAATGGTTTTGATGGGGATTCAGAAAGCTATAGTGGGTTAAGCTGATAGCAGATGACCAAATAGTGACCATGACATTTTATTGGTGCAAGTTTGTTTGGGAAGTATTTTGGAGCTTTTTCTTGGTCCGACAACTGAGCTGGTCATCTCATTGCCAGTTGTCTCATAAAATCGACTTTTCACCACACATCACAATATGATTGAGAAATGGTTCATTGTTGTTGTGTAGAATAAGATGATACTTCAACGATTTTTTAATTTGCAGTCAGCTCATTAGGTATCCACTTAACAAGCTTTTTCACATTTCCAATTTGCTTCAAAAGCCGAACGACCATAGAACAGTCAAAGTTCAGTTCTTCGGCAACTTCTCATGTAGTTCTTCAATTATCAGCTTCGATGGAAGATCAGCTTCGATGATCTTCTCAGTTGGTTGGTGTCAATTTCCGATGGCCGGCCACTGTGGTCATCATCTTCAAGGCTCTTGTCTCCTTTGCAAAACTTGAACAGCCACTGCGCTACGGGTTCATTAGCAGTTCCTGGGCCAAATACATCGTTGATGTTGTAAGTTGTCTCCACTGCTTTACGACCCGTTTTGAAGTTGAATAAGAAAAGCACTCATATTTGCTTTTTGTCTAACATCATTTCTGTTTGCTGTTGTTGTTCAGTCGCCAAGTCATGTCTGACTCTTCGCAACCGCATAGACTGTAGCACGTTAGGCTTCCCTGTCCTTCACCATCTCCCAGAGTTTGCCCATGATCATGTACATTGGATTGGTTATGCCATAAACCATCTCATCCCCTGTCACCTTCTTCTCCTTCTGCCAACAATCTTTCTCAGCATCAGAGTGTTTTCCAATGAGTCAGCTGTTTGAATCAGGTGGCCAAAGTATTGGAGCTTCAGCATCAGTCATTCTAATTAATATTCAGGGTTGATTTCCTTTAAGATTGATTGGTTTGATCTCCTTCCTGTCCAAGGGACTCTCAAGAGTCACCCCCAGCACCGGAGTTCGAAGGCATTAATTCCTCAGCATTCTCCCTTCTTTATTGTCCAGCTCTCACAACTGTACCTGACTACTGGAAAGGCCATAGCCTTAACTATATGGACCTTTGTTGGCAAAGGGATGATTTTGCTTTTTAACACACTGACTAGGTTTGTCATAGCTTTCCTGCCAAGAAGCAGTTCAGTCAGTTTAGTCACTAAGTCAAGTCTGACCCTCTGTGACCAAATGGACTGCAGCATGATAGGCTTCCCTGTCCATCACCAACTCCTGAAGCTTGCTCAAACTCATGTCTATCGAGTTGATGATGCCATCCAACCATCTCATCCTCTGTTGTCCCCTTCCTCTCCTCCCTTTGATCTTGTCCAGCATCAGGGTCTTTTCCAATGAGTCAGTTCTTTGCATCAGGTGGCCAAAGTATTGGGGTTTCAGCTTCAGCATCAGTCCTTCCAATGAATATTCAGCAGTCCATCATGCTTTCCTTCAGGATTGACTGATTTCCTTTAGGATTGACTGGTTGGATCTCCCTGCAGTCCAAGGGACTCTCTAGAGTCTTCTCCAACACCACAGTTCAAAAGCATCAATTCTTTGGCACTCAGCTTTCTTTATAGTCCAACTCTCACATCCATATATGACTACTGGAAAAACCATAGCTTTGACTAAATGGACCTTTGTTGGCAAAGTAATGTCTCTGCTTTTTAATGTGCTCTCTAGGTTGGTCCTAGATTTTCTTCCAAGGAGCAAGCATCTTTTAATTTCATGGCTGCAGTCACCATCTGCAGTGATATTGGAGCCTCCCTCTCTCCCAAAAAAAGTCTGTCACTGTTTCCACTGTTTCTGCATCTATTTGCAATGAAGTGCTGGGACCAGATGTCATGATCTTAGTTTTCTGAATGTTGAGCTTTAAGCCAACTTTTTCACTCTCCTCTTTCACTTTCATCAAGAGGCTCTTCAGTTCTTCGCTTTCTGCCATAAGGGTGATGTCATCTGCATATCTGAGGTTATTGATATTTCTCCTGGCAATCTTTATTCCAGCTTGTACTTCATCCAGCCCAGTGTTTCTCATGTTGTACTCTGCATATAAGTTAAATAAGCAGGGTGACAATATATACCCTAAACGTACTCCTTTCCCTATCTGGAACCAGCAAATTTTCTATGATCCAGCAAATGTTGATTTGATCTCTAGTTCTTTTGCCTTTTCTAAACCCAGTTTGAACATCTGGAAGTTCTCGGTTCATGTATTGCTGAAGCCTAGCATGCAGGAATTTGAGCAGAGCCTTACTAGCATGAGTGCAACTGTCTGGTGATTTGAACATTCTTTAGTACTGCCTTTCTTGGGAATTGGGATTAGGATTGACCTCTCCCAGTCATTTCCCTAGTCTAAAATAAAGAAAATACACAAGAAGTAATAAGTTGTTCGCAAAAAACATAAAGGAAGAAATGTACATTAAAATGATATATAACATAACCACATTTACTTAAGAATGCATTCCAATATCAAATAGCAACATTCGGCAATGCAAAATTGCAATTACTTTTGCACTAACCTAATAAAATCATTCATTGGCTCTAGAATGGGCTTTCTTTACTTTACTGCACTCCTGTTAGGAATGCAGGGGTGTTTAACTAAATCTAAATTTAAAATGTTTTCCTCTCCACACTGAGGGCTATAATGGAGTAAAACAGTATCTAGTAACTTTCCCCGTCATCACTTTAAGAGCAGATACTGGTTCATACACTTAGTGTGTGGTGTCATCCTTATTTTATGTAGTAACTTATGATTACAGCTGTGGAGAAAGATTAATGTGGGTAAAATATTTAGACCTGACATTACCTGACGAAGCATGATGGACAGCTCAATTTATTTACAAATGAACAACTGTACACAGTTTTTCTCTATTTTAAATTTGCTCTCACCTCTTCAATTTTTCTACGAAGACTAAGTTTTCTTCTTGCATATTCTCGCTGTCGTCTTTCTTCTCTATCCATTCGGAGCAGGCGTTGCTCTTCAGCTGTGTGCTCAAGATGTTCTAACTCCCTCCTTATCATATCCAGATATCTAAGTAAAAGCAAATGTAAGTCACGGTGAACTAGGAGTTTTGCTTACAATGACATCATCTGCTTTGATATTTCAAAACTATCTCCTTGGTTGCTTTATTTCTTGAGCTAATATGTATATAAGTATCAGTTATTGTAGCCAAGAAAAGGATAAATGTGGGCATATTATTAAAAACATTTTGCATAGTACATATTCACAATAGGTTTAGGAATATGTGTTGGCAAAGAAGGTTGAAATAACTGAAACAATGACTTCAAATTTGGAAAAACAATTTGAATTTTCTAAGAAAAGATGTATGTTGATTCCCTTGTAATTTACAAGGCCTTGAACGCACCTTCCATGTATAGTCTGGGTCTCTGGTATGTCTATGTGTTACAGAATTACCATGGAACATAGCAGTTAGGAAATGCAGCTTAATTCCACAGCTTAATGAAGGAGGAGGAAAAAAAATAAAATATATTTTCACTTCCTAAGCAATGGTCTTGACCATGGAAGGGTAATGATTGAACATGAATAGATGGCGTCTAAAGAGTTGCCCCTTCATGGATCACTGCCTTATCATGATGGAGGGGCTTGCAAAACTCAATGAAGCTATGAGCCATGCCATGTAGGGCCATCTAAAATGGACAGATCATAGTGGAGAGTTCTCACAAAACATGATCTACTGGAGGAGGCAATGGCAAACCACTCCAGTATACTAGCCATGAGAACTCCAAGAACTGTATAAAACGGCCAAAAAATATGACACCAAAAGATGAGCTCCCCAGGTTGGAAGGTAACCAATATGCTACTGGGGAAGAGTGGAGGACAGCTACTAATAGCTCCAGAAAGAATGAAGCAGCTGGGCCAAAGCAAAAATGATGCTCGGTTGTGGATGTGTCTCATGATGAAAGTAAACTCCAATGTTGTAAAGAAAAGTATTGCATAGGAACCTGGAATGTTAGGTCCATGAATCAAGGTACACTGGATATGGTCAAGCAGGAGATAGCAAGAGTGAACACTGAACTGACATCTTAGGAATCAGTGAACTGAAATGGACAGGAATGGGTGAATTTAATTCAGATGACCATTATTTCTACTACTGAGGGAAAGAATACCATAGAAAAAATGGAGTAGCCCTCATAATCAACAAAAGAGTCTGAATGCAGTACTTGGATGCAGCCTTAAAAACGACAGAATGATCTTGGTTCGTTTTCAAGGCAAACCATTCAACATCACAGTAATCCAAGTCTATGCCCCAACCACTGATGCCAAATAAACTGAAGTTATGAAGACCTAGAAGACCTCCTAGAATTAACACCCCTCCCCCAAAAGATATTATGTTCATTATAGGGGATTGGATTGCAAAAGTAGGAAGACAAAAGATTCCTGGAATAACAGGCAAGTTTGGCCTTGGAGTACAAAATGAAGCAGAGCAAAGGCTAACAGAATTCTGGCAAGAGAACACACAGGTCATAGCAATCACCTTTTTTTAACAACATAATAGATGACCTTACACATGGACATTACCAAATGGTCAATACTGAAATCAGACTGATTACATTCTTTGGAGCCGAAGATGAAAAAGCTGTATTCAATCAGCAAAAAACAAGAACTGGACCTGACTGTGGCTCAGATCATCAGTTCCTCATAGCAAAATTCAGGATTAAAGAAAGTGGGGAAAACAACTAGACCAGTCAGGAACAAGTTAAATTACATCCCCTATGAATATACAGTGGAGGTGATGAATAGATTCAAGGGATTAGATCTAACAACCAGAGTTCCTGAAGAACTAGGGACCGAGGTCTGTAATACAGTACAGAAGGCAGCAAACAAAACCATGCCAAGGAAAAGAGATGCAGGAAGGCAAAGTGGTTGTCTGAGAAGGCTTTACACATAGCTGAGGAAAGAAGAGAAGCAAAAAACAAGGGAGAAATGGAAAGGTACACCCATCTAAATGCAGAGTACCAGAAAATAGCAAGGGAAGACAAGAAGGCCTTCTTCAATGAACAATGCAAAGAAATAGAGGATAACAACAGAAGGTAAGACTAGAAGATCTCGTCAAGAAAACTGGAAATATCAAAGGAACATTTCATCCAAAGATGGGCACAGAAAAGGACAGAAACAGTAAAGACATAACAGAAGCATAAGAGATCAAGAAGAGATGGAAAGAATACACAGAAGAACTATACAAAAAAGATCTTAATGACTCAGATAACCACAGTGGTGCAGTCTCTCACTCAGAGCCAGACAATCTAGAGTGTGAAGTCAAGTCAGCCTTAGAAAGCACTGCTGCCAATAAAGTTAGTGGAGGTGATGGAATTCCAGCAGAGCTTTTAAAAATCCTATTAAAATGTTGCACTCTTTAGGTCAACAAATTTGGAAAACCCAGCGGTGGCCCCAGGACCAGAAAGGGTCAATCCTCCACCCAATTCCCAAGAAAGGAAGTACTAAAGAATGTTCAAACCACCAGACAATTGCACATATCTCCCATGCCACTAAGGTTATGCTCAAAATTCTCCAAGCTAGGCTTTAACATTACATGAACCGAGGAACTTCCAGATGGTTTAGAAAAGGCAAGAGCAACCAGAGATCAAATTGCCAACATTTGCTAAATCATACAGAAAGCAAGGGAATTTCAGAAAAAACATCTACCTCTGTTTCACTGACTACGCTAAAGCCTTTAACTGTGTGGATCATAACAAAACTGTTGAAAACTTTTAAAGAGATGGGAATACCAAGACCATTTTAACCTGTCTCCTGAGGAACCTGTATGCAGGTCAAGAAGCAACAGTTAGAACCCTGTATGGCACAGCTGACTGGTTCAGGATTGAGAAAGGAGTATGACAAGGCCGTTTATTGTCACCCTGCTTATTTAACTTACATGCAGAGCATATCATGAGAAACACCAGGCTAGATGAGTTACAAGCTGGAATCAAGATTTCTGGGAGAAATATTAACCTCTCATATGCATATAATACCACTCTAATGGCAGAAAGCAAAGAGGAACTAAAGAGGTTCTTGATGAGAGTGAAGGAGAAGAGTGAAAAAGCCAACTTAAAACTCAATATTAATAAAACTAAGATTCTGGCATCCGGTTCCATTACTTCATGGCAAATAGAAGATGAAAAGGTGGAACAGTGACAGGTTTCCTTTCCCTGGGCTCTAAAATCATTGCTAATGGTTTCTGCAGCCATGAAATTAGAAGATGATTACTTCTTGGCAAGAAAGCTATGAAAAACCTATACAGTATGTTAAAAAGCAAAAACATCCCTTTGCCAACAAAGGCCCATATAGTCAAGGCTACTGTCTTTCCAGTAGTCATGTACAGATGTTAGAACTGGACAATATAGAAGGCAGAGTGCTGAAGAATTGAATCTTTCGAATTGTGATGCTGGAAAAGACTCTTGAGAGTCTCTTGAAAGCAAGGGGATTAAACCAGTCAATCTTAAAGGAAGTAAGCCCTGAATATTCATTAGAATGAGTGATGCTGAAGCTCGATTATATTGGCCACCTGATTCAAACAGCTGACTCAATGGAAAAGACCCTGATGCTGGGAAAGATTGGTGGCAGAAGGAGAAAAAGGTGACAGAGAATGAGATTGTTGGATGGCATCACCAATGCAATGGACATGAACTTGGGCAAACTCCAGGAGATGGTGAAGGACAGAGAAGGCTGGCACGCTGCAGTCCATGGGATCATGAAGAGTCAGACACGACTTGGCAACTGAACAACCACAACAACAAAAAAGAGCTTGCAGTTTTTTTAAGCAATCACACATGTTTTATCAGTATTAAAGCTATATCTAGCCTCCTTTTTTGAATTTGCATTAATTTCCTTAAACAGCACTGCCAGCTCTTAAGATGACCCAATAAAAAACTATTATCAAAAGCATGTGCTAAAGATACTTTCCCTCCATTTCTGACTATAGGATGGATTTTGGATTTGATTATTTATTCAGTTAACAGCTTGGATTACCTCCTGGACTCCCAGAAACTGTATCTTCTCTAGTAGAAATTCACGTTTATAGCCTTGGTACCAGAGTTCCCAATTCCTGGACCTTTTGGTCTCCCTTCCTCTCCATACTGAAATAGTGAAGTTAAATAGCATCCTGTACTTTAAAAAAAACTCCTAGCTTCAATTATTTCTAGCATTTTGTAACTTATTTGGATCCACAATATGTACATAAAATATACATTAACTTCAATCTCACCTGTGCCTTATTAATCGTTCTTGGTCCTTAATAGATGGGGCGCCTTCCTGTAACAACCAATTTTGGAACTGTGTAACATCGGAACGTCCAGGTATTTGACTGTCTTCCTGTAGTTTATTTACTTGTTTTGCAAGCATTTTCTATTAAAAAAAAGTGTGTGTGTAACATATATATATGTATATATGGACATGTGTATATATGTATATACAATTTTTTAACATTTCCCAGAAATAAAAATGTCTTTTGATATGCTTTTTTTATATTTAATGTTTAGTGAAATTCCCATACTGTGTAAATAACTAATTCCGTTTAACTGCATTTAAATCTATTTTGAATCCACTGTAGATATGGACAATTGAATCAAAATAAAGATTTCTGTTTCTGAAAATAAAAAAATATTTCAGCTTATTTTTCTATCCATTCTAAAGAAATTTAAAAAAAAAATGGAAGAAGTAGAGGAGAAACTCCCAGGACAGAGGAGGAAGTGAGGGGAAATAGAGAACACTTAAAAGTAGAGAGGAATCATCTTCATTTCTATACAACTCTTGACCTTAGAACATAAATCCGAAAAACTACACATATGTGCAGCTTTTTCATTTTTATCCAACTCGTGACTCTAAAGTCTGAATTCACTTACACATACATGGGCAGAGGCTCACATGTTTTAGTGGATGAATACAGCCACACATGTGTACAAACATACTGGGCACATGTTCTTTGCATTTTTAAGATGTTGTAACATTCATATTGTTCCTCTCCTGTTACTTAAGTTGATTTGGTTTCTAGCCTAAGAACCTTGCTGCCACGACAGACTCTTCCCATTGGTCCCAAATCAGGTAGATAGGGCACATCCTAGTAACAATTTAATTACTAAATTTTGCCAGCTACCACTGGTATATTAATAGATGACCTGGTCCCTTTCCCTTTCTTGGCCCAAAATAGCATCCTTAAAACATTACTTTCTTCTTCTATAAATTTTTACTTGGAGAAATTATTTAGGTTACCAAAATTAAAGGTAGACTATTATACGAAAATACTCTGCCCACAAGCAAACCTTTGTTGCAAACCCCATGTACAGAAACCAAATTTAAATATTTAACTTACTTGTTCTCTTATATAGTTTCTTTCAAAGTCTAATTTTAAACTGGTAAGATATTGCCTGTACTTATTCAATTCCCTCAAGGTACATACAATCTAAAAAAAAACACAAAATAATAACAAAAATATATACATAAAAATATCTAAAAATCAAAGCAATTACTTTATAGAAGTAAAATAACACTCTGGTATCAAGTAAAAAACTGTTAACAATTTTGTAAGTAATATCTCTCTAGAATTTTTAATCAACAGGAAATTTCTATTCAAATAGCATTACTTTATTTATATGACTTATGCCATGGTAAGGAATTGAGTACATACAGTTATTAAAATAAAATATCAATGTAATAATAATGTTCAACCTCAATAAGAACGGAGTGTATTAGGACTGTATCAGGCTGATTTTTCTAGGTTCTTATTTTGTCTTAATTTTTTAAAAAGTACATGGGACATAATCCTTGACAAGCATACAGTGACATTAGAGACAAAGAAAACTATGATACATTTGGGAAAATTCTTTTTATATCTTCAAATTATTTGGTAGTCATCTTTTGATATTTCAAGGAAGAAAAGTAAAGGAAGAAGTAGTTTCACTTGGAAAACAACTACTGTCTGATTTTCTTTGACCCAAATACTGATTGATTTAATGGAATTTTTCCGTTCCATTAAGTATCTCTTCTGACCAAATTAAAGGTGATCCAGCCCCCTCAGTGAGGAACAGAAGCAAGCTTTTATCAAATCTTAGAGGTTTTTCAATGATTAAAAAAAGTTATCTTCAACTCACTTTATTATTGCTGGTGATGTAACCACCTTTCTTTAATCTTCTCAAGATGTCTTTACGCTTATGGTAGGCTCTTAAATGTGGATCATGGAGACTTTTATATTGGTTTTCCAAAAGTCGACAGTAAGGATCAGTCAGGTTAAAACCGTAAGAAGGTTGAAAAAGCTGCAAACAGAGATTTAAGCATATTATAAATGTACAATTAATCAATTTCTCATTTAAATATCAATCTATTAAAATGACCAGACTATTCATAGAAAATAAAGCATGTAAGAATGTGAAGGTGGAGAAAATCAGAAAAAGAATTTGGAATGGGCAGTGTTCATTGCTTATCCCTACCTTTCTTCTTCACTAACCTGAATTATTCTAAAACCCCGCCCTAACTCAATTAATCTCCCCATCTTTATCAGTCCCTAGCCCAAAGCTAGAATAGAAAAGGAAGGAGGAAATGAAAAGAAAGGGGAAAGTATAAACTTTGTTTTAATGTATAAAGCCAAAACTAAGACTCTCTCTTTCCCTCTTCCCTCCTCTAGATCCAGGAACTGCATTCAAAGGATAAAGGGATAATATCAATTAATCAATAATATATAATAAATTAATCAATAATCAATAATATCAATCAATATCTCATATTCTGACAATAAAGAAAAACAGAAAATCTTTCACAAAGATTCACTGAAACAACTCTGACCAAAAAAAAACAGAAGTAAAACTCAGATGTTAAAGATGATGAATTAAAGAGTTATTGTATTTTGAGCTCTTATCCGATATAAGAAACCCAATGATTTCTGAGTGCTACGGTCAGGAAAAAGTTACCACTCTATATTATGAAGTTCAACATATTGAAAAATCAATTATAAAGAATAATGCTAGGGATTGAGATTTCTCCATACATGTAAAGACCAAATACAACCTTATGAAATAAATAGCCATTACTGTATCAAAGAAGGAAAATAACAACTAATAGTCATGTTAGTTTATCTGTTACTTTAGAGGAAACATGAATAATTTAAGCTCATTGTAAGTTAAAACATTACCAGGGCGAGGCACTTTAAAATCTGCCAGGGGGGATGTCAGTACTTAGTTCATTTTTCAAAAATTTTTCTATAGCAGGATAGTGATAATAGGTAATGGGAGAACCTCTGAAAGGCAAAAAGGAGGATAGAAGTAGGTGCGCAAGTCATCCAAATGTCTTTGTATCCTATATTTTTATACTATCCTTTAGATTGCCTTGGGCAGACAACAGAAATTTTTAGTCTAAAGTTAAAATAGGAACTGTCTCAAGTGAAAGGCAACTGGAATGTGTGGGAGATGTAGCAAACCAGAGGGCACTCCATGCACTCGGCAGGCGTGCTATTCGAAGTCTGTGATCTGACACACTGTGCATCTTTGCACACTGGTATCTGTCTGCAGGTTCCAATTTGTGTTCAGTCTGTGTTCTGTCTGGCAGTAGGCACCTCAGTCAGATTCTGAACACTAAGAGCCAGGCTTGGGTGGGACCCTAAAAAGAACTCCCTTAAGGTAAGTTGAGGATACTTATGTGAAAAAAGAGGGAGACTGGGGAGCTGACAGGATGCTAGGATGCCTTATCCATTTAAAAGTTTCCTTGATAAATTTCTGACAATTTGCTTAATACTAGACTTTACTCTCTTCCAAGGCATCTACGTTATAAAGCAGAATTCCCTAATTACCAAAGATTCCCTAAGAAAAGAAAAAAGAAACAGGAATTCCATAGGGCAATGTCATAAACTCAGTGAGACCAGAAGCGAAGTCCGTATCTTTCTCGAAGTAAAACAATCAACAATTGTGAGTCATGAGTCATGAGTCAAGAAGTGGTTGATATTTTAGATGTTGATATTTAGCTGTCTACTTCTTTTAGATATTCAGTTCAGTTCAGTTCAGTTCAGTTGCTCAGTCATGTCCGACTCTTTGTGACCCCGGGACTGCAGAATGCCAGGCTTCTCTGTCCATCACCAACTACCGGAGCTTGCTCAAACTCATGCACATCAAGCCAATGATGCCATCCACCTATCTCATCCTCTGTCGTCCCCTTCTCCTCCTCCCTTCAATCTTTCCCAACATCAGGGTCTTTTCCAAGGAGTCAATTCTTTGCATCAGGTGGCTAAAGTATTGGAGTTTTGGCTTCAGCATCAGTTCTTCCAGTGAATATTTAGGACTGATTTCCTTTAAGATGGACTGGTTCGATCTCTTTGCAGTCCAAGGCACTCTCAAGAGTCTTCTGCAACACCACAATTCAAAAGCATCAATTCTTCAGCACTCAGCTTTCTTTATAGTCCAACACTCACATCCATACCTGGCTACTAAAACCATAGCTTTGACTAGACGGGCCATTGTTGGCAAAGTAATGTCTCTGCTTTTTAATATACTGTCTAGGTTGGTCAGAGTTTTTCTTCCAAGGAGCAAGTGTTTTTTAATTTCATGGCTATAGTCACTATCCACAGTGATTTTGAAACACCCCAAAATAAAGTCTGTCACTGTTTCCATTGTTTCCCCATCTATTTGCCATGAAGCGATAGGACTGGATGCCATGATCTTAGTTTTGTGAATGTTGAATTTTACACTACCTTTTCCACTCTTCTCTTTCACTTTCATCAAGAGGCTCTTTAGTTCCTTTTCAATTTCTGCCATAGGGTGGTGTATCTGCGTATCTGAGGTTATAGATATTTCTCCCAGCATTCTTGATTCCAGCTTGTGCTTCATTCAGCCCGGCATTTCACATGATGTACTCTGCATAGAAATTAAATTACCAGGGTGCCAATATACAGCCCTGACATATTCCTTTCCCTATATGGAACCAGTCTGTTGTTTCACGTCCAATTCCAACTGTTGCTTCTTGACCTGCATACCAATTTCTCAGGAGGCAGGTAAGGTGGTCTGGTATTCCCATCTCTTTAAGAATTTTGCACAGTTTGTTGTGATCTACACAATCAGAGGCTTTGGCGTACTCAATAAAGCAGTAGTAGATGTTTTTCTGGTATTCTCTTGCTTCTTCTATATCCAACGGATGTTGGCAATTTGATCTCTGGTTCCTCTGTCTTTTCTAGACCCACCTTGAACATCTCTGGAAGATCATGGTTCACGTACTGTTGGAGCCTGGCTTGGAGAATTTTGAGCATTATTTTACTAGCATGTGAGATGAGTGCAATTATGCAGTGGATTGAACATTCTTTGGCATTGACCTTCTTTGGGACTGGAATAAAAACTGACCTTTTCCAGCCCTGTGGAGACTGCTGAGTTTTCCAAATTTACTGGCATATTGAGTGCAGCACTTTCACAGCATCATCTTTAAGGACTTCAAATAGCTCAGCTGGAATTCCATCACCTCCACTAGCTTTGTTTGTAATGATGCTTCCTAAGGCCCACTTGACTTCGCATTCCAGGATGTCTGGCTCTAGGTGAGTGATTACACCATTGATGTTATCTGGGTCATGAAGATCTTTTTTATATAGTTCTTCTGTGTATTCTTGCCACCTCTTCTTAATATCTTCTGCTTCTGTTAGTTTCATACCATTTCTCTCCTTTATTGTGCCCATCTTTGCATGAAATATTCCCTTGGTATCTCTAATTTTCTTGAAGAGATCACTAGTCTTTCCCATTCTACTGTTTTCCTCTATTTCTTTGCATTGTTCACTGAGGAAGGCTTTTTTATCTCTCCTTGCTATTCTGTAGAACTCTGAGTTGAGATGGGTATATTTTTCCTTTTCTTCTTGGCCTTTAGCTTCTCTTTCCTCAGCTATTTGCAAGGCCTCCACAGACAACCATTTTGCCTTTTTCATTTCTTTTCCTTGGGGATGGTCTTCATCACTACCTTCTGTACAATGTCAGGAACCTCTGTCCATAGTTCTTTGGGCACACTGTCTATTAGATCTAATCCCTTGAATCTATGTGTCACTTCCACTGTATTTTAGATACTGAATTTTAGCTTTGATGGTCTCAGTCCAGTTCAGTCACTCAGTCATGTGTGACTCTTTGCGACCCCATGGACTGCAGCATGCCAGGCTTCCCTGTCCATCACCAACTCCTGGAGCTTACTTAAACTCATTTCCATCAAGTTCGTGATGTCATCCAACCATATCATCCTCTGTCTTCTCCTTCTTCTTCTCCCTTCAATCTTTCCCAGCATCAGGGTCTTTTCCAATGAGTCAGTTCTTTGCATCAGATGGCCAAAGTATTAGAGATTCAGTTTCAACTTCAGTCCTTCCAATGAATATTCAGGACTGATTTCCTTTAGCATGGTCTGGTTGGATCTCCTTGCAACCCAAGGGACTCTCAAGAGTCTTCTCCAACACCACAGTTCAAAAGCATCAGTTCTTCGGCACTCGGGTTTCTTTATTGTCCAACTCTCATATCCATACATGACTACTGGAAAAACCATAGCTTTGACTAGATGGACCTTTGTTGGCAAAGTAATGTCTCTGCTTTTTAATATGCTGTCTAGGTTGGTCCTAGCTTTTCTTCCAAGGAGCAAGCGTCTTTTAATTTCACAGCTGCAGTCACCATCTTCAGGGATTTTTGAGCCCAAGGAAATAAAATCTCTCCCTGTTTTTATTGTTTCCCCATCTATTTGCCATGAAGTTTTGGGATCAGATGCCATGATCTTCATTTTAGGAATGTTGAGTTTTAAGCCACCCTTTTCACTTTCCTCTTTCACTTTCACCAAGACCGTCTTTAGTTCTTCTTCACTGTCTGCCATAAGGGTGGTGTCATCTGCATATATGAGATTATTGATTTTTTTTCCCATTAATCTTGATTCCAGCTTGTGCTTCATCCAGCCCAGCATTTCTCATGATGTACTCTGCATATAAGTTAAATAAGCAGGGTGACAATATACAGCCTTGATGTACTTCTTTCCCAATTTGGAACCGTCTGTTGTTCCATGTCTGGTTCTAACTGTTGCTTCTTGACCTACATACAGATTTCTCAGGAGGCAGGTTAGGTGGTCTGGTATTCCCATCTGTTTAAGAGTTTTCCATAGTTTGTTGTGATCCACACAGGCAAAGGCTTTGGCATAGTCAATAAAGCAGAAGTAGATATTTTTCTGGAACTCTCTTGCTTTTTCGCCGATTCAGTGGATATAGAAAATTTGATCTCTGGTTCCTCTGATGGTCTGTGTTTCTCAAAATCAACCCTAGGCTACTGATCTGTAAACAAAGAATATCCTTTATACAAACCCATTCCTTAGTGTCAGAGTAATCCTTCTGCTGTCAATTAAAACAACTGGGCCAAAAAAAAGCGTAAATATAAGGCACTACTTCATTAAGCAGATTTTACTGAAAGAAAAAGAAGGCTATCACAAAGTCAGTCTTCAGGGAAATTTTGCCTAATTATGGTTAAATGAAGAATTTGAGGGAAATGAATATAATAAAGAATAGAGAATGTCTTTTTAAAAACTAGAGGACAACTGAATTAATATTGGACAGAGAAAATGGTAATACAGCAAACAATATATTTGAGGAAGCATTTGGAAGACAGGGCTAAGTTTATATAATAAGAGGAGTGATAGAGGTTGAGCATACTTTCATAAACCTGGTTTGTGTGGCCATGAGGTAATCAAACTGTGTGTGGTGTCATGTTTTCAGGTAATTTGCTCTGTTCTAGTAGATTTCTTTTAAAAAGAGAAATTATATATTTTCCAAAAGCAAAGCTTTACTTTTAAGAAATTATGTTTATTAGGCAAGGATCAAATACGGAGCGCCCTACTCATTTCTGATGACATCACAGATATTATGTTGAGCTTCCCAGGTGGCATTAGTGGTAAAGAACCTGTCTGCCAATGCAGGAAACATAAGAGAGGTGGGTTCAATTGCTGAGTCGGGAAAATCCGCTCCAGGCAGGTATGACAAACCACTCCAGTATTTTTGCCTGGAGAATCCCATGGCCAGAGGAACCTGGTGGGTCCATGTGGTCACAAAGAGTCGGACACGACTGAAACAACTTAGTATGCATGCACAGCGGTTAACTCAAAATTCTTTCTGGTAGAATTTTTTGCCATATTAATCAAAGCAACCTGTTAAAAAGAATGCATTGCACTTCCTGCACTGTTAATTACTGAATCAAGGAGTGGGGAGGTTTGAGGGAGGGTGTTACACTGAGGACTAAAAACATGGAAAGGTTTGAGGGGCATACACACTATAACCTAGTAAGATTTAAAGTATAAAATTATAGTATTGGGTAGACTTATACAAACCAAGGGCAATGCAAATTCTAAAGAAATAAACACTAATTAGGGGCTTTAACAGTTGAAAAGAAATCTTGAAAGATCGTTCAAGTTCATAGCTGGGGAGAAGAGCAAAGGATAGGATTGAACCTGAGTCTCCTGCATTGCAGGCAGATTCTTTACCATGGGAGCCACCTGAGGGTTATATCTCTGTGTGGGGAAGATACGTGGGAGAAGAAAGTGGCAACCCACTCCACTATTCTTGCCTGGTGAATTCCATGGACAGAGGAGCCTGGCGGGCTACAGTCCATGGGGTCGCAAAGAGTCAGACACAACTGAGCAACTAACACTTAATTTTCAGAAAAGAACGAAGTCAATGTAAGAAAATTAAACATCACCTTACCTTCTCACTTAATTTCGTGGTATAGTATAAACTATTGCTTCCTGGGATCACAGGCAGCTTGACCCCAAGAGGCAGATCCAGTAGCTGAGCTGCTCCAACGCCCGAAAATTGAGTTTTGACCTCACCCTGTCGGATACAATTGGAGAGTTTTGTCGTTCCTTTAGGTATGTTAGTTTAGGCCAACTTAACTGCTACTCCAACCTGAGGAAAGAAGGAACGGAAAGGTCCCGCCCTGCCAGGCAGCCTGGAAGACCTCGGCTTCCAGTTACCAGCTCTGTCGGCAGCGCCACAGCCAGTTGCGCCGGCACCCGCCCAGCCCCGCCTCCTGCGGCAGCGCTGCTAGAGGGCCTCGGAAGCTGGACGTGACCAGCGCACGTGACCATTCGCGGCCCTCCTCGCCCCTGCTTCCCAGGCCGGAGGCCCGGCAGAGGAGGATAGAGATGACCAGCCTGGGGGCCACTCACGTCTCCGCACTTCTGGCTTTCCGTGGTCAGGCCGCTGGTGGCCATCTTGGTGGCTGCGGCGTCGGCAGTCTTGGAGCAGGCGCTGAGGTACAGCTCCATAGCCAGCCTGGGTCCGTCCCTCTGCGCCCCTGCTGTCCTCCCCTCTCACCTGCCCTCACACCCCGTCCCTGTCGTTGTCCCTCCGTCCCCACCGGACCGAATGACCGGTATCCTGCGTCCCAGAGGCCCACCCTCGCAGCGTTCCAGGCTCCGAACGTGCGCGCGCCCGACTACAAAGAGCCGAGCGCCTTCCCGAGGACAAGCCCCTCGCGCGCTGGCTTGGGAGCCTCAGAGCCTGGCTATCAGGACGCGGGGCCTGGTCCCTCCGTGCCGAGGGCGACATATGAACCGTAGAGCCCTCAGCCACACCACACCAAACCAAAGTCAAAACTTAACAGAACTTCGCTGGCGCGTTAGCTGGCTAATTTCTCCTCTTCTCCAAGGTTTGTTTCTATGCAGAAAACAAACAAGAGGGATTGTGCAGCCCATTCTAGAGCCAGAGGCCTGGCAAATACACATGGCTCCCTTGTAAACTGTGACCACACCCCATCCCCAGGTTTCCATGACCTCTTCCCAATCCGCTCCAGGTCCCACATAATTTACTGTCCTCCCTCCTCTTCTAGTCTCCTTCTTTCATTTCTAGCTCTCTTCTTTCTTCCTGTCCCTATTGTCTGCCTCTCTTGTGTTCTCCTGTGGGCCTCTTTTTCGTCCTCTCAACCTTCCAGCGAAAATTTATCAAATGCCTGGCTCCTTTGGGCCAGTCATCTGAGCTGGGAACTTAACGGTACAATGATGAGAAAAAATATGGTCCTTCCTTCAGGAAGCTAACTAGGCTGCGAGTACTTTGAAAGCAGAGACTGTATCTGATGTTAGGAATTTGGACTTAGCCCCTTAGATTCCTTGATCTATTCTTATCCTTTTATTTTTTGGGCCATTTAATAATAATACCTACTATTTATTGAGAATCTGCTAACTCCAGGCACTGTGCTAAACACTTTGTGCATTAATGGTTTTAACACTCTTGTCAATTATCCCGTTTTTTCAAAGATTAAAGAAGGTCAGTATTAAATAGTGGCCCCAGAGACAGTTTCTTAAGCATTACACTCTTCTTTTACATCTGTTTTGTTTGTCTTAATGTCATCCATATACTTAGGATTTCGAAATTTGAAATCTAAACTTTGTTTGTAATCCACAGGGATCTCTCACAATTAACTCAGATTCAGTATATTCAAATCTCAACCCACATTTTTCACCACAGGACAAAACAAAGGCCCCATTCTTCCTGCATTTCCCATCTCAATGATAGTATCAGTGTCTACCCAAACCAGAAGATGAGAAATCCTCCTAGACGTACTTCCTCTTCTGAGCCCCCTGACTCAAAACTCTCTGTCTTGCTGTGCTGTTTCCTCTTCCTGACAACCCTTCCCACTTTCTTGCTTGGATAATTTCAGTCAACCTTTAAGACTGCTTAAGTATTCTCACCTCTAGGAAGCCTTTCTGACATTTTAAGCTTTTGTCAAATTCTCTTCCTCTAGTGTAGTTGTTCAGTCACTGAACTATATTCAGCTCTTTGCCACCACACAGACTGCAGCACACCAGGCTCTTCTGTCCTTCACTGTCTCCTAGTTTGCTCAAATTCATGTCCATTGAGTCGGTGATGCTATCCAACCATCTCATTCTCTGTTTCCACCTTGTCCTTTTGCCTTCAATCTTTCCCATCATCAGGGTCTTTTCAAATGATGGCTCTTCGCATCAGGTGGCCAAAATATTGGAGTTTCCGCTTCAACATCAGTCCTTCCAATGAACACCCAGGACTGATCTCCTTTACGATGGACTGGTTGGACCTCCTTGCAGTCCAAGGACTCTCAAGAGTCTTCTCCAACATCACAGGTCAAAAGCATCAATTCTTCGGTGCTCAGCTTTCTTTATAGT
The DNA here is from genome assembly GCF_054371585.1 of Giraffa tippelskirchi. Lineage (NCBI taxonomy): Eukaryota > Metazoa > Chordata > Mammalia > Artiodactyla > Giraffidae > Giraffa > Giraffa tippelskirchi. Next base: position 73,467,713 of record NC_137277.1, read on the forward strand.
CCAACTCTCACATCCATACATGACTCCTGGAAAAACCATAGCCTTGACTAGACGCACCTTTGTTGACAAAGTAATGTCTCTGTTTTTTAATATGCTGTCTAGATTGACATAAATTTTCTCCCAAGGAGTAAGTGTCTTTCAATTTCATGCCTGTAATCACCATCTGCAGTGATTTTGTAGCCCCTAAAAATAAAGTCAGCCACTGTTTCCCCATCTATTTCCCATGAAGTGATGGGATAGTATGCCATGATGTTAGTTTTCTGAATGTTGAGCTTTAAGCCAACTTTTTCACTCTCCTCTTTCACTTTCATCAAGAGACTCTTTAGTTCTTCACTTTCTGCCATAAGGGTGGTGTCATCTGCATATCTGAGGTTATTGATGTTTCTCCTGGCAATCTTGATTCGAGCTTGTCTTTCCTCCAGCCCAGCGTTTCTCATGATGTATTCTCCATATAAGTTAAATAAGCAGAGTGACAATATACAGCCTTGACGTACTCCTTTTCCTATTTGGAACCAGTCTGTTGTTCTATGTCCAGTTCTAACTGTTGCTTCCTGACCTGCATTCAGGTTTCTCAAGAGGCAGGTCAAGTGGTCTGGTATTCCCATATCTTTCAGAATTTTCGACGGTTTATTGTGATCCACACAGTCAAAGGCTTTGGCATAGTCAATAAAGCAGAAATAGATGTTTTTTCTGGAACTCTCTTGCTTTTTTGATGATCCAGCAAATGTTGGCAATTTGATCTCTGGTTCCTCTGCCTTTTCTAAAACCAGCTTGAATGGTTCACATATCGTTGAAGCCTGACTTGGAGAATTTTGAGCATTACTTTGCTAGCGTGTGAGATGAGTACAATTGTGCGGTAGTTTCAGCATTCTTTGGATGGCCTTTCTTTGGGATTGGAATGAAAACTGACCTTTTCTAGTCCTGTGGCCACTGCTGAGTTTTCCAGATTTCCTGGCATATTGAGTGCAGCACTTTCACAGCATCATCTTTTAGGATTTGAAATAGCTCAACTGGAATTCCATCACCTCTACCAGCTTTGTTCGTAGTGATGCTTCCTAAGGACCACTTGACTTTGCATTCCAGGATGTCTGGCTCTAGGTGAGTGATCACACCATCGTTATTATCTGGGTCGTGAAGATCTTTTTTGTACAGTTCTTCTGTGTATTCTTGCCACCTGTTCTTAATATCTTCTGCTTCTGTTAGGTCCATACCATTTTTGTCCTTTATTGAGCCCATCTTTGCCTGAAATGTTCCCTTGGTAGCTCTAATTTTCTTGAAGAGATCTCTAGTCTCTCCTATTCTATTGTTTTTCTCCATTTCTTTGCATTGACAGTCATATAACAGTAATCAGGGATTTTAATACCCTATTATATCAATGGATAGCTCATCCAGAGAGAAAATATGTTAGGAAATCCTGGCCTTAAACAACACATGAGATCATATTGATTTAATATATTTATAGAGTAACACACATTCTTTTCAAGTGTAGTTGAAACATTCTTCAGGATAGATCATGTGTCAGGCCCAAAATTTAAGAAGATTGCAGTCATCTAATGCATCTTGACGCACTATGGAACAAGAAATCAACTACAATAAACACAAACACATGGAGACTAATTAGTATGCTACCAAACAATTGATCACTGAAGAAATCAAAAGGAAATTTAAAAGATACCTGGAGACAAATGACAGTGAAAACACAATGATTCAAAATATATGGGCACAGGATAAACTGTGTAGGAGGGAAGTTTATAGGAAGCCTCCCTCAGGAGACAAGTAAAGTGTCAAATAAAAAACCTAACATTATACCTAAAGGATCTAGAAAAATAATAAAGTGTAAATTTAGTAGAAGGAAAGAAATGTTAAAGGTCAAAGCAGAAATAAATGAAAAAGAGACTTTACAAAACATCAGTGAAACTAAAGCTGGTTCTTAGAAAAAATGAATAAAATTGATTAATCTATAGCCAGGTTCATAATGAAAATAAATAAAGATGAGAAAAGAGAAGTTATAATGTGTACTAGAGAAATACAAAGGATCATAAAAATTGTTACAAACAAATTAATCAATTTATACACCAATAAAATTGACAACATTTAATAAGTAGACAAATTACTAGAAATATACAATTTCCCAAGACAGATTCAGAAAAAAATAGAAAATATGAACAGACCAATTCCTGGTAATTAAATTGAACCAGTAATCCATACACTCTAACCTGATAAACGTCCAAGACAAGAAAGCTTAACAGGTGAACTCTATCAAAATTTTAAAAAGATTTAACACTTTTTTTTCTCGAACTATTCCAAAACGTGGAAGAAGAAAGAATGCATCTGAACTTATCCTACAAGGTTGTACATGTGTGCTGAGTCATGTCCGATTCTTTGTGACCATGGACTGTAGCCTGCCAAGCTCCTCTGTCCGTGTGATTTTCCCAACAAAACTACTGGAAAGTGAAATTGTTAGTTGCTCAGTGTGTCTGACTCTTTGTGACCCCATGGACTGTAACCCTCCAGGTTGCACTGTCCATGGGATTTTCCAGGCAGGAATACTGGAGTGGGTTGGCATTCCCTTCTCCAGGGAATCTTCCCGACCCAGGGATCAAACCCATGTCTCCTGCATTGTAGGCAGAGTTTTTACCATTTGAACCACAGGGAAAACCCAAGAATACTGGATTGGGATGCCATTTCTTCCTTCAAGGGATCTTCCCAACTTAGGATTTGAACCTCTGTCTCCTGCCTTGGTAGGTGGATTCTTTACCTCTGAGCCACCTGGGAGTCCATTCCACAAGGTTAGCATCACTCTGATATCAAAAGCAGAAAAAGACATCGCAAGGAAAATTACAGGCCTATAATCTCTGATTCCCAGGTGGCGCCGTGGTAAAGAATCTGCCTGCCAATGCAGGAGATGTGAGTTCCATCCCTAGGTCAGGAAGATCCCCTGGAGTAGGAAATGGCAACCCATTCCAGAACTCTTATGTGGAAAATCCCATGGACAGAGGAGCCTGGCAGGCTGCAGTCCATGGGGTCGTAAAGAATTGGACACAACTGAACATGCATGCACACAATTACTGATGAAAAGGCTGTGTAAATTCAAGATACCAGGAAACCTAGTTCAACAATATGTTAAAAGAACTACAAAACATAATAAAGTGGGGTTTATCTCAGGGATACAAGGATGGTTCAATATCCAAAAATCCATGTGATAAAACACATTAACAAATTGATGAAAAATCATTTGATCATTCTAATAGATGCAGGCAAACCTTTTGACAGTATTTAATATCCATTGATACAAATGCAACAATACAGGTACAGTGGGAACATATCTCAACATAATAAAGGCTATATATGAGAAGCCAACAGCTAACATCATACCTGATGAAAAGCTTAAATAATTTCCTCTAAGATCAAGAACAAGACAAAGATACTCTCATCACTATTATTCAATGTAATATTGGAATTCCTAGCAATTGGAATTTCCTAGAAAAACAAAAGGAATCCAAGTTGTAAAGGAAGAAGTAAAATTGCCACTGTTCTGCAGATGACAATATATTGAATTCCAAATATGCCTCCCCCAAAGCTGTTAGAACTAGTAGATGCATTCAGTAAATTTATAGGATACAAAGTAAATGTAAGTCTGTCACATTTCTATACACTAGCATTATATCAGAAAGATAAATTAAGAAGCAGTTGCATTTACAGTTGCATTAGTGTTATCAAATACCTAGGAATAAAACCATCCAAGGTTGTAAAGGGTATTAAAACAACTATGACATTCATAAAATAAAGACAACAAAAACATGTGAAGATGTACCATGCTCAATGAGAAGAATATTGTTAAAAATGACCAGGTTACCTAAGGAAATCTACAGATTCAGTACCCTCTCGATCAAAATACCAGTGATATTTTTTATAAAACTAGAGCAAGTAATTCTAAAATTTTTATGGAAATGCAAAAAAACTTCAAAAATAATCTTGAGAAAGAACAAGTCTGGAAGTATCACACTTTCTTATTTACTGTATGGGAGGAAATATTTTCAAATGATATATCTGGTAAGAGGTTAATGTAAAAAATATACAAAAATCACACAACACAGTATAAAAAAAAAAAAGAGAAAAACTCTTGACTAATAAATGGACATAGGACCTGAATAAACATTTTTCCAAAGAAGAGATTTAGCTGGCCAAGAGATACATTAAAAGATGCTCAAATTCAGTACTTATCAGGGAAATACAAATCAAAGCCACAACAAAATATTACCTTACATTTGTCAGAATGGCTATTATAAAAAAGATAACAAATAACAAGTGTTGGTGCGGATGTAGAGAAAAGCAAATCCTTTTGCACTGTTTGCAGAAACGTAAATTGGTGCAGCCACTATGGAAAACAATAGAGAAGTTCCTTAAAAACCTTAAGATACAATGACCATATGATCCAGAAATTCCACTTCTGGGTATTTTCCTGAAGAAATCAAAAACCACTAATTTGAGAAGATAAATGCACCTCAGTGTTCATTGCACTATTATTTACAATAGTCAAAATATGGATGCTATCTTTGACAGATAAATGGATAAAGAAGATGTGGAGTACATATACAGTTAGCCATAAAAAGTGAAATCTTGCCTTTTGCAGCAGTATGGGTAGTGGAGAGGGCATAATGCTAAGTGAATGAGAAAGAACAAATATTGTATGAAATCACTTATGTCTGAAATCTTAAAAAACAAAAAAAAAGAACCAACATAATAAAACACAGTCATAGATACTGAGAACAAACAGGTAGTTGACAGAGGAGAGGAGGATGGTGGGGGATGATTGAACTATTTGAGAAAAATTAAGAGGTACAATGAGTTTCAGCAAACTCCAGTAGATAGCAAAGGACAGGTAGCCTAGTATGCTGCAGTCCATGGGGTTGCAGAGTCAGACATGACTGAGCAACTGAATGACAGCAACAGAGGTATAAACTTCCAGTTACAAACTAAATGAGTCTCAGGGATGAAATATATGGCTACGAAATAGTCAATAATAATCTTTTTGTATGGTCACAGTAAAGTTATCATGGTGATCATATTGTAGTGTATAGATATTTCAAATCACTACGTTGTTGACCTGGAACTGACAGTTCCATATAGGTCAATTATACTAAATAAATACCAATGGATTAAACTTTGTATGTACAGGATGCTCTCTTTTGATTTACATAAAATCAACTGATTAGGGACTTTAATATTTATAAAATCCATTTACAAATGTAGCACATAGAAAAATGTTTGACTGAATAATCAACAGAAGGTAAGTATATGATAAAAGATGACTATAATCACCTTTCTTTTAACTGTCTCAAGAAAATATTCCCTGAATCCTACTCTAACTGGAAATATACTAGGAAGATAATTTTGAAAAATATTGTTCAGCCAAGTTGATACATCAAGAAGCCATCACACACTGATGTCGGGAGCCATGTTAGGCATTACTGATAAAATGGAGGCACGGCCCCAACCCCCTCTCCTCATCCCGCAGGCACGGTCCCGGGATGAAGGAGTTAGGTCTTGTGATTCTGACTTGTCCTTTCCTTCCTTCGGTTGAGTTGGCTGGAAAGAATGTTAAGGTGCTTATTGTTCTTGCGAGGAGCATGAGAAAGCACAAAGCTTTCTGCAGTTATACCCAGGAAATAATCCATAAAGTTAACTATTGACATTTGTTCAAGGATCTTTCAAAGAATGTTCCAGGATGAGCACATAGGCTGCAGCTTGAGGCCACAGGAAACATTGTTATCTGAGACCTGCTTGTGAGGGAAATGTTTATGGCAAAAGAAGTTCGCTGAGTTTAGGGTTTAGGAATAATTAAGAATAGTTAGAAGCTAAAAGTTTAAGGAATGTTGTCGTGTTGGCATATTTTACTATAGCTTATAGAGACTAGGAATTTTAGAGATACTAATTGCTAGAAGCCTTTTTAGGAGATAATGAGCTTAGGATATTAGGGGCTAGCAGGATTTAGAAAGATAAGAAGTAAACTGAGGAACATGGTATGCAGCCCAGAGACAAACATGAGTTACAATGTAATCACAAGGACACTTAAGAGGGAACTCTGAAGGGCAACGGTGAATCATGGAGACAGTAAATCTGGGTGAGGGGGAACTGAAGATGTCAAACCTCTGACCTAATGCTTTTGTAAAAGTATAAAAGAAAACCTGATGCTTAAAATAAACATGCAGTCCCGCACCTTGAGTCAGAGGCTGCATCATTCTCTGCCAACACCACTCATCCCTTCAGGCCGATTCCCTGGCTGCTGGAGCTGGACTCTGGCACACTGACAACTTCAAAGCACCCTTTTGAGGATGTTCGTATAGTGAACAGTTTTGGAAGATGAAGATAGTATCTCCCGTTGAAATAAAGAACAGACTTGTTTCCTCTTCAGCATAATAAAGATAGTGTCTTTCTCCAGGGCAAAGTTTGGGCAGGCTTGCTTGGAGAATCTGATAATGAACTTGGATTTCCTAGACTCAGGGTTACTCAGCTGTAACATAAATCCACTGTGTATTTAGCATCCACTTCTGACCTTTTCCACTTTTCTTGGGAGACTGGAGCCAAAGTAAACTAATACAAACATAAAATTCATATTGCCTTCATCTCTGACAAAGGAGTCTCAGGCTACATTGCTAAGTTGTTAACTTATGAGTAGGGTAAAAATTCAGCCCCTTCATAGTACATGACATTACCATATGTTTAGCAGATGGCCATAAAGAAATATTGCTCTTACATCTACTCTTTCTCCCCATACTACAAGATCTAATTTATTTTTTAAAAGTATTGCCAAACACAAGCATACATTGTGCCTCATAATATCTAACGCAATATAAAGCATGCAACTCCTTGTATCACTATGGCTTTATTCTATTGAAAAGATAGAATCACATGGAATACTACACAATTTTTAACAAAGGAAAGTAAATGCTAGTATTTGTATGTTTTACAAACAGTTATATCTTGTATAAGTATTCAATTTGGTTTATATAAAATTGAATTTTGTTAATTTAACTGAATTTGTGAACTTTATTAATTTAAAATTTTAGGACTAAGTTATAAAAACTACTGAAGAAATCTTGTGGAAATATTAGAAAAAAGTACAGTGTGAACTCAGAATCTAAAAGGTTTACATTCTACAGCCTTATCTTTAGTAATCCGATATACTCAGCATCATTTCAAAGACTAAATTTTTTTCAATCAATACACAGTGATACCTGAGAAATAAGCATCCCTTTTCTATGCTCATTTACATCATTCATTTATTCAATGAATATTAAATTAACACAACATGGCTATTTTAGAGCTGTGCAAACAAATGTCCTATTCAAAGAATGATAATGGCCACTTCTGAAAAAAGAAAAATACATCCTACTTGTTTCTCATTGCTTATGCTCCTCATTAAGTCATTTTATGAACTGTCTGAAATTATGTTGAATAATATAGTTGTTATATTACTTTGCTTGGTAGCCACTTTAATAGAGTGAACAGAAGCAAACTAGTCTTCTTAAATAAAACACAAACAATTTTTGTAGTTTTGCATAGTCACCTCAAGAAGCAAATGTTTAAATACCCAAACATCTGAATATACATTTGGAATAACTTTGAATTGTCCCAAAATATGACTATGTCAAGGAAATCAGAATCACTCTTTTCTATTACTCCAGGTTGATAATTAGCAAGCAATTATGTATTAATACAAGCATGAAAATTCTTCATATTTCTATTAATTTTCCACATCAATTTTTCTTTTCAATCTATTTTATTTAGTCAAAAACAAAGTTTAGACCAACTAAAATACAGAAAAGTTTTATTGTACAAATATAGGAAATCATTTAAGAGCTCTGGTATTTCTTCATATCTGACAAAGAAATGCAATAATTGCTGATTTCTGGTAAGGCAATACCTATTTAGCCTCTGAGATAATTTGATCAATTAACATATATTTGAGAATATATACTCATGTTTACTAGATACTAGTTTACTGATTGGTAAACAGTAAATTTCTGCAATCTTTTCTAAATAAGAAAGTATATATACATAAAATTATATTTTATAAGTGTTTCCCCACTTTTTTGAAAAACATATTAATGAGGAAAAAAATAAGAGAGATCAACTCAAAAGAGATCAAGTAATTTCAAATACTGAATAGGACTGTTAGTTAATTCAAATATTACTTTTAGATACCAATGACTTCTTTTTATATTCTGTACAATACTTATAATGCCACCCCACTCCAGTACTCTTGCCTGGAAAATCCCATGGACGGAGGAGCCTCGTAGGCTACAGTCTATGGGGTCGCTAAGAGTTGGACACGACTGAGCGACTTCACTTTCACTTTTCCCTTTCATGCACTGGAGAAGGAAATGGCAACCCACTCCAGTGTTCTTGCCTGGAGAATCCCAGGGACGGGGGAGCCTGGTGGGCTGCCGTCTATGGGGTCGCACAGAGTCGGACACGACTGAAGCGACATAGCAGCAGCAGCAGACACATAGCTCTAATACCTGCTTTCATCCAATGTTAAAACGTGTTGCTCTATTTTCAGTAAAATAATTTTAGATATGTTAACCCTTAGACTATACTTTTGAATATTTACTTGTTCTTGTTCCAAGGGCCCACGTTGGAACATTACTCAACACTTCAAAAACATTTTTGAAGATGCTGAAAATGTCACCTGAATAATCTAGATTATATGTATCCTTATCTGTAAATATTACAGATTTTAAATAGATGATATGTGATATATTTTCAAAGCATAAAGCTGTATTTTATTAAGAAGAAACAGATACAAAGTGGAAAAAGTGAAAATAAATCAAATAAAGTTTCCCAAATACAAAATAACATAACTGTTGCTTTAAAATAGTTGGATATATAATGGAGACAAGTTGGATAGAGTAAGTGAAGAAGATAAGGATACACTACAAAATTCCTCTGTGATAACTAGCTCCATGAAGAATAGATGTTTGAATCATTATACTGAAAACTGAGCAGTTGAGAGCTTTGGGAGGAAACAATGAGTTTTATACTACCTATATGCTCAGTTGCTTTAGTCATGTCTGACTCTTTGTGACCCTATGGCCGCCTGCCAGGTTCATACTACCTATACCTTGATAAGAAATGAAGTATACTGGTATCTAGCCCAGATTCACTGAATTGAAAGGCAATAAAATATTCAATACATGTTTCAGATAAAAATAAAGAGAAACAACCAAGTTCCAGAAAAGAATAAATAATTTAAAAAAAAGATGCAAAAAGATGCTCTAGTTTTGAATCAGATACAGATTTGAAGAGGGTAGATTTTTTTTAATAAACCCATGTAGTTCTTTCTGGCTCCATGAAGCAGGAATTGGAATTGCCATGCCAGACTTCAAAATACATTTTAAAGTGATTGTTTTAGAGTAAATTTTCTTCCACACAAAGAAAAAAGTTGAGTGTGGTTATATCTTTGTGAATAAGTAATATTGATGAGAAAGGGGTGGAAAATATTTCTACAAATATACCACTAATTCTTTCTAATGGGATAATTGATTGATATGAGTCTATGGGAATTTACATATTTAACAAGAGTGCCAGTTGATTCTTGGGCACACTACAGTTTAGGCAGCACTGACTTAGGGATATGGCCCAGTAAAAATAAAAGTATTCCATTCCAGACAGGTTAGCTCTAACTGCCTTTAAAGGAAAGAGAATTTACTCCATTTGATCAACCATCAAATCTCAGTTATTCTATATTTAATGCTGAACTAAGATGATATAGGGTATACACTAAGAAGAGACAGAAAAACATTTTTCTTTCATGAGAATACTTAATAGAGAAATTATTCCAATACGTTTATTATTATTCAAAAGTTTTATCTTACATTTGAATGACCCATGTAACTACGTCAATGTCCTCTTTAAAAGTATGGTAGTTACCAGAAATTTAATATTGAAATAAAATAAATTTCATAATCAATGGTAGATTTTTTGGTTATTTCTGTAGACAATTGAAAAATTGGTTTAAGTGTTCTCATGAATGCTTTCCTTTCTCCTGGGGACTATTTAATGAACCAATGACATCACTATTTGGGAAAGAAGTTTAATTATCAACTGCTTAAATGATATATCCATTCAAGATGATTTGTGGATTCTGAATGGGAGAGATTTGATACTTTGTTATTTTATAATAAACACTTATTAAATGTCTTCTACACAAAGTAACTGAATAAAACAGATATTCTCTGTGCCTGGTTCAATTTACCTTCCAGCATGGAATAGTTATAATAGGTTGAAATCAAGATTTGAGGCTGAAAATTTATTCATTTATCCTCCTTCAAATTAAGAGAGAAAATGAATATTGAAAATTATATTATTTTGAAGTATGTGAGTTTGTCTTCTGCAGTGTATTTGAATTTTGGTCATAAATGCTTAGAGCACATCTGGCACATAGGATAAGGAAAATGATAAGTTTATTAAACAAACTACAAAAGGGTCGCAATGGAGTGTGTGCCCATGCGTGAATATGGGGACAGCACCCTGGGGGTAGAGCTGAGGCATGTTTGGCCTGCTGCTTTAATTTGTCCTACATGATTTGTTAAGCAAATAAAAGAATATAAGAAGCTTGCTTGTCTGAGTATGCCAGGCATGGCTGCAATCAGGCACTTCATCCATCCTTTCCAGCTCACCACCCCTGTGAGAGCTGCAGATGCAGAAAAGCTGGATGCTGCACCAAGGTAAATAAATATGGCACAGGAGCCAGTGAGAATTATGAACTACAAAAATGTAAACTGCAGATCCTGCAGCAGAAGAATACACAGACATGTAAAAAGCAAAAGAAAATGTAAAATACATGAAATATTCATTGAAGATAAAAACTAAAACTCACTCTCTTGGAGATCTAAAGTTCATGTATTTATTTTTTTTAATTAGTTTATTTATCTATTTTTTAACTTTACAATATTGTATTTGTTTTGCCATACATTGACATGAATCCACTATGGGTGTTCCCCTTCCAGAACTTCCCTCCAACCTCCCTCCCCATCCCATCCCTCCAGGTCATTCCGGTGCACCAGCTCCGATCACCTTGTATCATCCGTCTAACCTGGACTGGCGATTCGTTTCACATATGATAATTTAAATGCTTCAATGCCATTCTCCCATATCATCCCACCCTCTCCCATAGAGTCCATAATACTGTTCTATTTATCTGTATCTCTTTTGATGTCTCACATACAGAGTTATATTTACCGATTAACTAAATACCACATATATGTGTTAGCATACTGTATTGATGTTTTTCTTTCTGGCTTACTTCACTCTGTATAATAGGCTCCATTTTCATCCACCTCATTAGAACTGATTTGAATGTATTCTTTGTAATGGCTGAGTAATATTCCATTGTGTATATGTACCACAGCTTCCTTATCCATTAGTCTGCTGATGGGCATCTAGGCTCTTTCCATGTCCTTGCTATTATAAACAGTGCTGCCATGAACATTGGGGTACACGTGTCTCTTTCAATTCTGTTTTCCTCAGTGTGTATACCAAGCAGTGGGATTGCTGGGTCATATGGCAGTTCTATTTCCAGCTTCTTGAGGAATCTCCACACTGTTCTCCATAGTGGCTGTACTAGTTTGCATTCCCACCAACAGTGTAAGAGGGTTCCCTTTTCTCCACACTCTCTCCAGCATTTATTGCTTGTAGACTTTTGGGTAGCAGCCATTCTGACGGGCATAAAATGGTACCTCATTGTGGTTTTGATTTGCACTTCTCTGATAATGAGTGATGTTGAGAAACTTTTCATGTGTTTGTTAGCCATCTGTATGTCTTCTTTGGAGAAGTGTCTGTTTAGTTTTTTGGCCCACTTTTTGATTGGGTCGTTTATTTTTCTGGAATTGAGCTGCAGGAGTTGCTTGTATATTTTTGAGATTAATTCTTTGTCCATTGCTTCATTTGATATTATTTTCTCCCATCCTGAAGGCTGACTTTTCACCTTGCTTATAGTTTCCTTTGTTGTGCAAAAGCTTTTAATTTTAATTAGGTCCCATTTGTTTATTTTTGCTTTTATTTCCAATGTTCTGGGAGGTGGGTCACAGAGGATCCTGCTGTGGTTTATGTCGGAGAGTGTTTTGCCTATGTTTTCCTCTAGGAGTTTTATAGTTTCTGGTCTTACATTTAGATCTTTAATCCATTTTGAGTTTATTTTTATGTATGATGTTAGAAAGTGTTCTAGTTTCATTCTTTTACAAGTGGTTGACCAGTTTTCCCAGCACCACTTGTTAAAGAGGTTGTCTTTTCTCCATTGTATATTCTTGTCTCCTTTGTCAAAGATAAGGTGTCTATAGGTGCGTGGATTTATCTCTGGGCTTTCTATTTTTTTCCATTGATCTATATTTCTGTCCTTGTGCCAGTACCACACTGTCTTGATGTCTGTGGCTTTGTAGCAGAGCCTGAAGTCAGGCAGGTTGATTCCTCCAGTTCCATTCTTCTTTCTCAAGGTTGCTTTGGCTATTTGAGGTTTTTTGTATTTCCATACAAATTGTGAAATTATTTGTTCTAGTTCTCTGAAGAATACCGTTGGTAGCTTGATAGGGATTGCATTGAATCTATAGATTGCTTTGGGTAGTATACTCATTTTCACTATATTGATTCTTCCGATCCATGAACACGGTATATTTCTCCATCTATTTTATTTGTGTCCTCTTTGATTTCTTTCACCAGTGTTTTATAGTTTTCTATATATAGGTCTTTTGTTTCTTTAGGTAGATATATTCCTAGGTATTTTATTCTTTTCTTTGAGGTGGTGAATGGAATTGTTTCCTTAATTTCTCTTTCTGTTTTCTCGTTGTTATTGTATAGGAATGCAAGGGATTTCTGTGTGTTAATTTTATATCCTGCAACGTCACTATATTCGTTGATTAGCTCTAGTAATTTTCTGGTGGAGTCTTTAGGGTTTTCTACGTAGAGGATCATGTCATCTGCAAACAGTGAGAGTTTTACTTCTTCTTTTCCAATCTGGATTCCTTTTATTTCTTTTTCAGCTCTGATTGCTGTGGCCAAAACTTCCAAAACTATGTTGAATAGTAGTGGTGAGAGTGGGCACCCTTGTCTTGTTCCTGACTTTAGGGGAAATGCTTTCAGTTTTTCACCATTTGGGATAATGTTTGCTGTGGGTTTATCATATATAGCTTTCACTATGTTGAGGTATGTTCCTTCTATGCCGGCTTTTTGGAGGTTTTTTTTTTTAATCATAAATAGATGTTGAATTTTGTCAAAGGCTTTCTCTCCATCTATTGAAATAATCATATGGTTTTTATTTTTCAATTTGTTTATGTGGTATATTACATTGATTGATTTGCAGATATTGAAGAATCCTTGCATCCCTGGGATAAAGCCCACTTGGTCATAATGTATGATCTTTTTAATATGCTGTTGAATTCTGTTTTCTAGGATTTTGTTAAGGATTTTTGCATCTATGTTCATCACTGATATTGGCCTGTAGTTTTCTTTTTTTGTGGCATCTTTGTCAGATTTTGGTATTAGGGTGATGGTGGCCTCATAGAATGAGTTTGGAAGTTTACCTTCTGCAATTTTCTGGAAGAGTTTGAGTAGGATAGGTGTTAGCTCTTCTCTAAATTTTTGATAGAATTCAGCTGTGAAGCCATCTGTTCCTGGGCTTTTGTTTGCTGGAAGATTTCTGATTACAGTTTCAATTTCCGTGCTTGTGATGGGTCTGTTGAGATTTTCTATTTCTTCCTGGTTCAGTTTTTGGAAGTCATACTTTTCTAAGAATTTATCCATTTCTTCCAAGTTGTCCATTTTATTTGCATATAGTTGCTGATAATAGTCTCTTATGATCTTTTGTATTTCTGTGTTGTCTGTTGTGATCTCTCCGTTTTCATTTCTAATTTTGCTGATTTGATTCTTCTCCCTTTGTTTCTTGATGAGTCTAGCTAATGGCTTGTCAATTTTATTTATCTTCTCAAAGAACCGGCTGTTATCCTTATGGGGATCCCCTTGTGTTTTTTGTTTTGTTTTGTTGTTTTTCCCTTGCTGCTTTTAATATTTGCTCATTTTGTTTGATCTTTGTTAGTTTGAATAATATGTGTCTTGCCTTGGGTTTATCCTGTTTGGGATCTCTGGGTTTCTTGGACTTGGGTGGCTATTTCCTTTCCCATTTTAGGCAAGTTTTCAACTATTATCTCCCCAAGTATTTTCCCATGCCCTTGATTTTTGTCTTCTTCTGGGACACCTATGATTTGAATGTTGTGATGTTTAACATTGTCCCAGAGGTCTCTGAGGTTGTCCTGATTTCTTTTAATTCTTTTTTTCTTTTTTCCACTTTGCTTCATGTATTTCCACCATTCCATCTTCCATGTCATGTACTCTCTCTTCTGCCTCAGTTATTCTACTGTTGGTTCCCCCTAGAGTGCTTTTGTTCTCAGTTATTGCATTATTCATTATTGATTGACCCTTCTTTATTTCTTCTAGGTCCTTATTAAACATTTCTTGCATTCTCAATCCTTGTCTCTAGTCTATTTGTCTATAATTCCATTTAGTTTTCAAGATTTTGGATCATCTTTACTACCATTATTCTGAATTCTTTTTCAGATAGATTCCCTATATGCTCTTTTGTTTGGTTTGGTGGGCATTTATCATGTTCCTTTACCTGCTGAGTATTTCTCTGCCTTTTCATTTTGTTTAGATTGCTGTGTTTGGGGTGCCCTTTCTGTAGGCTGGAAGTTCATGGTTCCTCTTTATTGTGGAGCCAACTCCCTGTGGGTGCAGTTGGACTAGTGGCTTGTCAAGGTTTCCTGGTTAGAGGAGCTTGCATCTGTGTTCTGGTGGATGAAGCTGGATCTCTTCTCTTTGAAGTGCAATGAAATGTCCAGTAGTGAGTTTTGGGGTGTCTATGGGTTTGGCAGAAAACTAAGATCATGGCATCTGGTCCCATCACTCCATGGGAAATAGATGGGGAAACAGTGGAAACAGTGTCAGACTTTATTTTTTGGGGCTCCAGAATCACTGCAGATGGTGACTGCAGCCATGAAATTAAAAGACGCTTACTCCTTGGAAGAAAGGTTATGGCCAACCTAGATAGCATATTTAAAAGCAGAGACATTACGTTGCCAACAAAAGTCTGTCTAGTCAAGGCTATGGTTTTTCCAGTGGTCATGTATGGATGTGAAAGTTGGACGGTGAAGAAAGCTGAGCGCCGCAGAATTGATGCTTCTGAACTGTGGTGTTGGAGAAGACTCTTGAGAGTCCCTTGGACTGCAAGGAGATCCAATCAATCCATCCTAAAGGAGATCAATCCTGGGTGTTCATTGGAAAGTCTGATGTTGAAGCTGAAACTCCAATACTTTGGCCACCTCATGTGAAGGGTTGACTCATTGGAAAAGACCCTAATGCTGGGTAGGATTGGGGGCGGGAGGAGAAGGGGACGACAGAAGATGAGATGGTTGGATGGCATCACCGATTCGATGGACATGGGTTTGGGTAGACTCTGGGAGTTGGTGATGGACAGAGAGGCCTGGCGTGCTGCAATTCATGGGGTCGCAAAGAGTCGGACACGACTGAGCGACTGAACTGAACTGAACTGATGGGTTTGGCATGGCTTTGGGCAGCCTGTCTCTTAATGCTCAGGGCTGTGTTCTTGGTTTGCTGGAGAATTAGTGTGGTATGTCTTGCACTGAAACTTGTTGGCTCTTGGGTGGAGCTTGGTTTCAGTGTAGGTATGGAGACTTTTGGGTAAGCTCTTGTCTATTAATGCTCCCTGGAATCAGGAGTTCTCTGATGTTCTCAAGTTTTGGAGTTAAGCCTCCTGCCTCTGGCTTTCAGTCTTTCTCTTACAGTAGCCTCAAGACTTCTCCATCCACACAGGACAGATGATAAAACAACTACATTAATGGTGAAACAATTCTCCACAGCGAGGGACATCCAGACTGGTTCACAGAGTTACATAGAGAAATGAAGAGGGAAGAGGGAGATAGATAGAAGTGACCAAGAGAGAAGAGGGGGAGTCAAAATGGGAGAGATAAATCTAGCCAGTAATGTTCTCTAAGTGCTCTCCATAGTCTGGAACACCCAGAGAGATTCACAGAGTTACATAGAGAAGAAAAGAGGGAGGAGGGAGATAGAGGTGACCAGGAGGAGAAGTGTAGGAGTTAAAAGGGGAGAGAGCAATCAAGCCAGTAATCACATCCCTAAGTGAAAATGCATACTGAAGATTAGATTCTTAAGGGTACAAAATTGATAATGAATATCAAAAAGCAAAGATTAAAAATCTAGAATAAAGGTTAGACTCTCAAACATACGATATAAAAAATACAAAACAAAATCAATCACAAAAATTAAAATATATATATGAAATTTGCTTTAAAAATAGGGTCTTTTGGCAAAGTAATAGGTTATAAAAATGAAAATTAAAGGAGTAATAAAGAACTTTAAAAAATTAAGATGTGATAATAGTAAAAATATATCTAGGTATTTCTCTGGAGCTGTTGTGGGCAGTGTGGGGTCAGTTCAGTTTCAGATAGTTCCTTGTTCCAGCTTGTACTTTTTCTCAGGGTCTATATGCTCAGGGTCCAATGCTTAGTCAGTAGTAACTACAGGGTTTTAATCTGTTGTACCTGTCACTTTCAGAGCAGTTCCCTCTTTGTTTATTTTGGCTCCCTCTGTTTGCAAGTCTCTTCAGTGTCTAATTTCTGCCCTGACACAAGGGGACGAAGGTGGTCACTTATTTAGGCTCACTTGTTCAGTTGTGTTGTGGGGAGGGAGGAACACTGCAAACAAATATTGCTGGCATGTGTGGGAAGTGCTTGCAGTGTATGGACCACACTGGGTCTGCCTTCAGTTCAAGGTTGTGTGTGCTTCCTGGGTCTACACTGCTGAGGCTCCAGGGTGCTCTGCAAGGGCACTGTCCGAAGCGGGCCCTTTACTTCCCAGGTCTAAGCTGCTCAGATTTCCTGTACTTCCTAGGTCTAAGCCGCTCAGGTTCTCAGGTACTCTGCAAGGGCACAGACTTGATTGGGGGTGCATTGTGCCCTTTCTTGGTCCAAACAGCTAGGGCAACCATGTACTTGGTGAACATACTGTCCCAGGTGGACTGTGTGCCTAAATCACCTCCCTGGTCCCAGCCGCTCGGTTTCCTGGGTGCGCTGTGAGAACACTGTCTCAGGTGTGCTGTGTGTATCCTCTGGGGAGCTGATCTCAGGGTGCAACCCTCCTGGTGGATGTCAACCAACCAGGATCCCAGGAAGATGTGGGTAGCAACTGGGAGCCTGCTCACAGTTTGGTGGAGGATGCCATCTCTGGGGCCGAGATTGCAGCAGCCCCTTCCCTTCTGGCTCTGGCTGTCGCATGCCTGCCTCTCTGCCTCCAGTGGGGAGGGGCCTGTACACAGCAGGCTAGCTTTCCATTGGTATTCACTCAATCCATTTTTTTGTGAGCAGGCCAGGCTGCGCACTAGAGCCTTTCACAGGAAAGTTCTCTTTTTATCTCTCTGGCGATCCCACAGTTTGGGTTGCTATCTCAGGTTAGCTCCCTCAGATTGTCCTCAGGGCATTCAGGCCCAGTCCTTACCCTAAGCAATGATTATGCAGCTCATGCCTCCCTGTCCTGCCCCTGCTCGCTGGTGGCGGACATGAGTGTCTGGGTTATTTCTCTGCTGGCAGTTGTGGTTAGGCATGTATTCTGTGTTTTGCTTTTTTTTTTTTCTCCTGATTATGTTGCCTTCTGAGATTCCAAGACTCCCCACAGACCTGCCTGTGAGAGGGTTTCTTACTGTGTGAAAAGTTCTTCTTCTTCACGACTCCCTCCCTAGGACATGTCTTCATCCAGAACTCTTTTGTCTCTCTTTTTGTGTTTTGTATTTTGTCCTACTTCCTTTCGAAGAGAATGGGCTGCCTTTCTGGGTGCCTGGTGTCCTCTGCCAGCGTCCAGAGGTTGTTTTGTGGAAGTTGCTCAGCATTCAGATGATCTTTTGATGAATTTATGGTGGAGAAAGTGGTCTCCCCGTCCTAGTCCTCTGCCATCTTGGGACCACCGTCCCTGAAAGTATTCTGATTAACGAAGAAACAAATCATGGAGAACAGGAATTATGAATTATGGGAAGGATAAGTGAATGACTCTAAACAACTTAGACCTGATAGTGTGATAAGCAGTGACATTAAGAAAGAAAATATCTGCACATTCCTAGCTAAAAGCTTGAAGTAACATAATGTTAGAGAACGAGCAGATAAAAGTGATAGGAGATTTATCTGTAGGTTTTGGATGAAATATAACATCGCTAAATTTAAGAAATGAGTAAGTAAAAATAATGGATTATGTTAGGAATAATCAGAATGAAAAAATAAAAACAGACTTTTTCAAGCTAGTAAAATTTTATGTATTTGATATATATAGTTGAAAACCAAAAGAAAAATGTGATTTTGGTTAGGTGTTAAAACATTTTGCTATTCTTCATAAGAATTGGACTCAACTTTCTCACTTTTTCCCCTATAAACCTGCTGAAATTGGAGTGTTAGCTAAGCAACATTACTTATGATAAAATTAACTTCTGATTAGTAAATTGAAACTGAACTTGGAAAAACTATAAATATCAAGAGGTAGCCTAAATTTGTGTTTTCTTGATGTTAGCCCTCATGCCTTCTTAAGAGGTATTCTTCTGGACTTGTTACAAGAGACAACATCTCTTGCGTGGCTTGAGATTTCCAAACTAAATGAATCCGTAACCAGAGGTGTGATCCTGGTCTCCTTACACCTGAAGAGGCTTGAGGGCTCAGAGAACATCTCCTGGATAGTTATATAAATGATGCAAAGGCCATTCCTAATGTTGTGGAAAATCTGATACTTTTTGATGGCAAGCTGTTTTCTCTTACCCTATATACATTAAAGTAACTCTGATGTTTAATGTGACCTTTTTAATCTCATGAACTTGAATGTTTGGTTAATACTGAAAAGACTCCCTAGTGAGCACAGTAATGGTAAACAAAAAATACATAATAAAATTAAAACTTAATATAATGTTAATTAGAAAATGCTTTTAAATAAGTTATATTATTGATCAAATTCAAATTATCTGATTTGATGTAAAAATTAACATATATTATATGGCAGATATATACAAAATTAAAAGACATGATTATTTAGAAAATTTCAAGGATGGGAAATAAATACCATAAAAATTGGACTGGAACTTCCCAGGAAGTTCAGTGGTTCCAAAGCAAGGGGTGCAGTTTTGATCCCTGGTGGGGGAACTAAGTACCTGTATGCCACAAATTCCCCTAAATTCTACTGCTATAAGTTTGAGTTAGAGCCAAAGAAACTACATTGTAAACAAGCATTTAAGGTGATATTGTTGCTATTAGTCTACCAAAACCAGTTTTGAACCTCAACTATGAAAAGTTATGTGAAATACTCCTTGAAATAAAAAAAAAAAATGTGTAGTAATTTTTACCCACACTAGTTTATGTGATCATTTTTCTTGTCTGATAATTTTTGTTAATATTATTGAAATATAGGCTTAGTCTGTTAGTGAACAGTATAATGTATTCATTATACAACAGCTGCTTATTCACTATCTTAGGTTTTATAGTACATGAATCCATGCAGATATTATACTGAGTTTATCCTTGCTCTCTAAATGTATATTGTTATCTTTATAACCAGTACATTTCTAAACTTTGAAAACAAATGTTTATTGAGTGCATACTAAGTTCCAGATAATCTTCTAGTCATTTGGAACTTATCAGTGACCAACTCAAACAAAATTTTTGCCTTTCTCAAGTTCAATGATGAGAGATAGATAAATTGCAATAAAGATAGTAAATAATCTAATGTGTTGTAAGGTGATAAGTGTTGTGGAAGAAATTAAAAAATAGAACAGGAAGAAGGCTGACAAGCTTGTGGAGTGAGATATTGCAGAAAACGTATTAAATATAGTGGTAAGAACAGAACTTATTGAGAAACTCCTTGAAAAAAGTAAGAGATTGCTATGCAGATATCTGCATAGAATGGTTGGAGTGTTGCAGACAGAGAACAGAGCTAAAGAAAAGCTTCAAATGTAACACTGTACCTGGTATACTCAGAGGCAATGTGGAGGGAATAGAGAACATGAAGAGAGGATGATATAAAATGACATCACAAATATTTGGGGTTTTATTTAAGTGAAATGGGGACTGAAGTGGCACATTTTTAAATAATTTTCTATTAAAAGCATATAGGGGTAGGGGAGGGTGTGGCACCAGGAAGAACTTTAGGAAGCTATTTTTGTTTTTCAAGTGGGAAGTTGCAGTGGATGAGCTAGATTATAGTTGTGAAGTTGGAAAGAAGGGGAGGAGTCTGGATATATGTTCAAGGAAAGTCAGTGGATCTCCTGATTATTTAATATAAGATGTAAGAGAGAATAAAGGGGTTAAGGAAACATTAAGGTTTCTGGCCAAAGCTATTGGGAAGAATGGAATTGTCATTAACTTTAATGCAAACACTCAAAGGCAAGTCTAGCTCAGTCTCTGCGGCATCTCTGGGTCCTAGTGCACACAAGGTTTTGTTTGAGTCCTGTTAATGCCTCTGATGTGTATAGGGTTTGATTCTAAATTCAGTTTCGCCCCTCCTACCATCTTGCTGGGGCTTCTCCTTTACCCTTGGATACAGGGTATCTTTTATTGGTGGGATACAACATTCTTCTGCTGATGGTTGTTCAGCCGCAAGTTGCAATTTTAGAGTTCTTGCAGGAGAAGATGAGTGCACATCCTTCTACTCTGCCGTCTTGCTCGGCCTTTTCGTGTTTGACAACACTGACTTTGAGTGTTTGAGTGTCTCCTGCGGAGGCACAAGCCAGCAGTGGTCTGCCACAGGGGCAGGGACTCAGGGTGCAGTAGACCTGGGTCACACAGTGTGTGGCATAAGCCCTCTTGAAGAAGGTCACCATTAATCTAACCATAGAGCCACCAAGCAGATGACCCACAAACTGCAGAATAATTATACCAAATCAAGCTTGCACAGTTAAGAAAGCTCAAGGACTCAAACATATCTCACAGCCTGGGGATCTGGCAAAGGAACTGAGAACCCCAGGGAATTTGACTTTGGAGGCCAGTGGGATTTGATTACAGAACTTACACAGGACTGGGTAAGCATTCTCTTGGACGGCACAAACAAAATCTTGTGCCCACCAGGACCCAGGAGAAAGGAGCAGTGACCCCACAAGAGACTGACCCAGACTTGCCTGTGAGTGTACAGGAGTCTCCAGTGGAGGCGTGGGATGACAGTGGCTTGCTGCAGGGTCACGGGCACTGAATACAACAGTGCCTGCACAAGTCCTTTTAAAGGAGTCACCATTATCTTCTTCACTATCCCTACCATAGTTTGGCCTTAGGTCAAACAACAGAGAGGGAACACAGCATAAAGTTGTATGAAATAGAAACAGAAAATTGTATTAAAGATTTACTGAACATGGCCCCACCCCTCAAAACAAGACCCAGTTTCCTCCACTGTCAGTCTCTCCCATCAGGAAGCTTCCGAGAGCCTCTTATCCTTATCCACCAGAGGGCAGACAGAATGAAAACCTTAATCACAGAAACTAATCAAACTGATCACGTGGACCACAGCCTTGTCTAACTCAACGAAACTATGAGCCATGCCGTGTAGGGCCACCCAAGATGGACAGATCATAGTGGAGTGTTCGAACAAAACGTGGTCCACTGCAGAAGGGAATGGCAAACCACTTCCGTATTCTTGCCTTGAGAACCTCATGAACAGTATGAAGAGGCAAAAAGATATGACACTGAAAGATGAACTTCCCAGGTAGGTAGTAGTCCAATATGCTACTAGAGCAGAGTGGAGAAATAATTCCAGAAAGAATTAAGAGATGGAGCCAAAGCAAAAACAACTCCCAGTTGTGGATGTGACTGGTGATGGAAGTAAAGTCCGATGCTGTAAAGAACAATATTGCATAGGAAACTGGAATGTTAGGTCTATGAATCAAGGTATATTGGAAGTGGTCAAACAGGAGATGGCAAGAGTGAACATTGACATTTTAGGAATCAGTGAACTAAAATGGACCAGAATGGTCAAATTTAATTCAGATGACCATCATATCTACAACTGTGGGCAAGAATCCCTTAGAAAAAAATAGAGAAGCATTCATAATCAACAAAAGAGTCCAAAATGCAGTACTTGGGTGCAATCTCAAAAATGACAGAATGATCTCTGTTTGTTTCCAAGGCAAAACATTCAATATCACAGTAATGCAAGTATGCCCCAACCACTAATGCCAAGGAAACTGAAGTTGAATGGTTTATATGAAGACTTACAAGATCTTCTAGAAATAACACCAAAAAACGATGTCCTTCTAATCACAAGGGACTTGAATGCAAAAGTAGGAAGTCAAGAGATACCTGGAGTAACAGGCAAATTTGGCCTTTAGTACAAAATGAAGTAGGGCAAAGGCTAACTGAATTTGGCCAAGAGAATGAACTGGTGATAGCAAACACCCTTTTCCAACAACGCAAGAGATGACTCTACACATGGACATCACCAGATGGTCAATACTGAAATCAGATTGATTATATTCTTTGCAGTTGAAGATTGAGAAACTCTATACAGTCAGCAAAAGCAAGACCGGGAGCTGACTGTGGCTCAGGTCGTGAACCGCTGCTGCTGCTGCTGCTACTAAGTCGCTTCAGTCGTGTCCGACTCTGTGCGACCCCATAGACGGCAGCCCACCAGGCTCCGCCGTCCCTGGGATTCTCCAGGCAAGAATACAGGAGTGGGTTGCCATTTCCCTCTCCAGTGCATGAAAGGGAAAAGTGGAAGTGACGTCGCTCAGTCGTGTCCGACTCTTAGCGACCCCATGGACTGTAGCCTACCAGGCTCCTCTGTCCGTGGGATTTTCCAGGCAAGAGTACTGGAGTGGGGTGCCATTGCCAGGTCGTGAACTACTTACTGCCAAATTCAGACTTACATTGAAGAAAGTAGGGAAAACCTCTAGACCATTCAGGTATGACCAAAATCAAATCCCTTATGAATATACAGTGGAAGTGAAAAACAGATTTAAGGGATTAGATCTGATAGACACAGTGCCTGAAGAACTATGAACAGAGATTCATGACATTGTATAGGTGGCAGTGATCAAGACCATCCCCATGAAAAATAAATGCAAAAAGGCAAAATAGTTGTCTGAGGAGGCCTTAGAATAGCTGAGAAAAGAAGAGAAATAAAAGGCAAAGGAGAAAATGAAAGATATACCCATCTGAATTCAGAGTTACACAGAACAGCAAGGAGAGATAAGAAAGCCTTCCTAAGTGATCAATGCAAAGAAATAGAGGAAAACAATAGAACTGGAAAGCCTAGATATATCTTCAAGAAAATTAGAGATACCAAGAGAACATTTCATGCAAAGATGGGCACAATAAAGGACCAAAACCATATGGACCTAAGAAAAGGTGGCAAGAATACACAAAGGAACTATACCAAAAAGATCTTAATGACACAGGTAACCACAATGGTGTGATCTCTCACCTTAAGCCAGACATCCTGGTATGCAGTGGACTTTAGGAAGTATCACTATGAACAAAGCTAGTGGAGGTGATGGAACTACAGTTGAGCTCTTTCAAATCCTAAAAGATGATGCCGAGAAAGTGCTGCACTCAATATGTCAGCAAATTTGGAAAACTCAGCAATGGACACATGACTGGAAAAGGTCAGTTTTAATTCCAATCCCAAAGAAAGAAAATGCTAAAAATATGCAAACTACTGAAAAATTGCACTCATCTCACATGCTAGCAAAGTAGTGCTCAAAATTCTCCAAGTGAAGCTTCAACAGTATGTGAACCAAGAGCTTCCAGATGTACAAGCTGGATTTAGAAAAGGCAGAGGAAACAGAGATCAAATTGACAACATCATTGGATCACAGAAAAAGCAAGTCAGTGCCACAAAAGATATCTACTTCTGCTTTACTGACACACCGAATCCTTTGACTATGTGGATCTCAACAAACTGTGGAAAATTTTTAAAGTGATGGGAATACCAGACCACCTTACTTGCCTCCTGAGAAATCTGCATGCATGTCAAGAAGCAACAGTTAGAACTGGGCATGGAATAAATTGGGGAAAGTGTCTGTCAAGTCTATATATTGTCACCCTGCTTATTTAACTTATATGAAGAGTACATCTTGTGAAATGCTGTGCTGTATGAAGTACAAGGTGGATACAAGTTTTCTGGGAGAAATATCAATAACCTCAGATACACAGATGACACACCCTTATTGCAGAAAGCAAAGAAGAACTATAGAATATGTTGATGAAAGTGAAAGAGGATAGTGAAAAAGTTGAATTAAAATTCAACATTCAAAAAACGAAGATCATGGCATCCAGGCCCATCACTTCATGGCAAATAGTTGGAGAAGCAATTGAAACAGTGAGAGAGTTTATTTTCCTGGGCTCCTAAATCACTGCAGATGGTAACTGCAGCCATGAAATTAAAAGACCCTTGCTCCTTGGAAGAAAAGCTATGACCAACCTAGACAGGATATTAAAAAGCAGAGACATTACTTTGCTGTCAAAGTTCCATCTAGTCAAAGCTATCGTTTTTCCAGTAGTCATGTATGGATGTGAGTGTTGGACTATAAAGAAAGCTGAGTGCGGAAGTACCGATGCTTTTGAACTGTGGTGTTGGAGAAGACTCTTGGGAGTCCCTTGGACTGCAAAGACGTCCAACCAGTCTATCCTAAAGGGAATCAGTCCTGAATATTCATTGGAAGGACTGATGCTAAAGTTGAAACTCCATTACTTTGGCCACCTGATGCGAAGAACTGACTCCTGGAAAAGACTCTGATGCCTGGAAAGATTAGAGGCAGGAGGAGAAGGGGACAACAGAGGATGAGATGGTTGGATGGCATCACTGACTCGATGGACATGAGCTTGAGCAAACACTGGGAGTAGGTGACATACAGGAAAGCTTGGCATGCTATAGTCCATGGAGCTGCAAAGAGTCAAATATGACTGAGCAGCTGAACGGAACTGTAATTAATGGCAAACATTGAAATACTGTGTTTGGTTTGTCTAATAAACATCCACATGCAAATATAGAGTAGTCAATTTGCAATATAAATCAGAATTAGTAATATCGTATGTTGGTGGTGGTGGTTTAGTCCCTATGTTGTGTCCAACTTTTGCAACCCCATGGACTCTAGTCTGCCAGATTCCTCTGTTAATGGGCTTCTCAAGCATGCATACTGGAGTGGTTGCTGTTTCCTTCTCCAGGGGATCTTCCTGACCCAAGAAACGAACCAAAGTCTCCTGCAATGCGGGTAGATTCTTTTCCAACTGAGCTACAATGGAACCCCAAGTTTTAACTGCTCAGTCACGTTCAACTCTGCGACCCCATTGACTGTAACCTGCCAGGCTCCTCTGTCCATGGGATTTCC
Organism: Giraffa tippelskirchi; assembly: GCF_054371585.1. NCBI lineage: Eukaryota > Metazoa > Chordata > Mammalia > Artiodactyla > Giraffidae > Giraffa > Giraffa tippelskirchi. Next base: position 73,493,139 of record NC_137277.1, read on the forward strand.
CAGGCAAAAATACTGGAATGGGTTGCCATTGGGGTCAATTAATAATGTTGCAGAAAATATCTGACTTCCATAGCTTTGAAATACCATGCCCCAATTATAGTTTCAGGAATTATTGTAGCAAGATTACATTTTTATCTTGTGCCTTCTGAGTTTGAATATTAACTCTTTTGATTTATGCATTTCAGATAGCTGGTAATAAGTTATGACTTTTGTTCTAGTTCCTTCTGCTTCCTAACTCTAAGTTCCCATTATATTTCCATTTTTACATCTAATTTATTAATTTTTAAAACGTCCTACCAGAGAAATGTTTAGAAACACATGCCAGGTTCAGAGTAAATTTTAATGGTCTAGATGGAAAACAGAGTTACATAAATATTCCAGTTGCACATCTGAGTTTTATATCAGAAAATGAAATGCAAATATATGAATCATACCCTTGTGATTTTAAGAGAAAATAAACCAAAATAAAAAAGAAGGAAAGCACACTTTAACTTTCTATCATTTTGAGTTATTGGAAAGAATGCAATAAAATAAATATTGTTTCTGCTAAACTGTTTTCCATAATCAGGTAATTTAAAAATGCATTTAAATAAAAACTAATGTTAAAAAGTTATAATAAAATATGCCCTACCTGTCTACATTAGAAAACATAAATCATGCAGGCAGAACTGAAAATTTCTGTTAAGGGATAGGGAATAATTGAGTAGAGATCAAATGTTATTAAAAGAAGAATATGTTTGTTTTTCTATCTTTGGGGGAAGGAGAGATAGATATAAGTTAAATACTAATAAAATTTGGCCCTATTATAGCTCTTTATTAGCATTCATATTTCTACAGTTTATTTAATAAACTGAATATGTAGAATACATATATATATTTATGTATATATGTAAAGATAGATATAGATATAAAACTATCACCTAACACTTTAATTTGCAATTTTGTTAATTAGGTTCAGTTCAGTTCAGTTCAGTCACTCAGTCGTGTCCGACTCTTTGTGACCCCATGAATCGCAGCACACCAGGCCTCCCTGTCCATCACCAACCCCCAGAGTCTACCCAAACCCATGTCCATCGAGTCAGTGGTGCCATCCAGCCATCTCATCCTCTGTTGTCCCATTCTCCTCCTGCCCCCAATCCTTCCCAGCATTAGGGTCTTTTCCAATGAGTCAACTCTTTGCACGAGGTGGCCAAAGTATTGGAGTTTCAGCTTCAACATCAGTCCTTCCAATGAACACCCAGGACTGATCTCCTTTAGGATGGATTGATTGGATCTCCTTGCAGTCCAAGGGACTCTCAAGAGTCTTCTCCAACACCACAGTTCAAAAGCATTAACTCTTCGGCGCTTAGCTTTCTTCACCGTCCAACTCTCACATCCATACATGACCGCTGGAAAAACCATAGCCTTGACTAAACGGGCCTTTGTTGGCAAAGTAATGTCTCTGCTTTTAAATACGCTATCGAGGTTGGCCATAAACTTCCTTCCAAGGAGTAAGCGTCTTTTAATTTCATGGCTGCAATCACCATCAGCAGTGATCTGGGAGCCCAAAAAAATAAAGTATGACACTGTTTCCCCATGTATTTCCCATGAAGTGATGGGACCAAATGCCATGATCTTAGTTTTCTGAACGTTGAGCTTTAAGCCAACTTTTTCACTCTCCTCTTTCACTTTCATCAAGAGGCTCTTTAGTTCTTCTTCGCTTTCTGCCATAAGAGTGGTGTTGTCTGCATATCTGAAGTTATTGATATTTCTCCCGGCAATCTTGATTCCAGCTTGTGTTTCTTCTAGCCCAGCGTTTCTCATGATGTATTCTGCATATCAGTTAAATAAGCAGGGTGACAATATACAGCCTTGATGTACTCCTTTTCCTATTTGGAACCAGTCTGTTGTTCCATTGCTTCCTGACCTGCATACAGGTTTCTCAAGAGACAGGTCAGATGGTCTGGTATTCCTATCTCTTTCAGAATTTTCCACAGTTTATTGTGATCCACACAGTCAAAGGCTTTGGCATAGCCAATAAAGCAGAAATACATGTTTTTCTGGAACCCTCTTGCTTTTTCGATGATCCAGCAGATGTTGGCAATTTGATCTCTGGTTCCACTGCCTTTTCTGAAACTAGCTTGAACATCTGGAAGTTCACGGTTCATGTATTGCTGAAGCCTGGCTTGGAGAATTTTGAGCATTACTTTACTAGCGTGTGAGATGAATGCAATTGTGCAGTAGTTTGAGCCTTCTTTGGCATTGCCTTTCTTTGCGATTGGAATGAAAACTGACCTTTTCCTGTCCTGTGGCCACTGCTGAGTTTTCTTGCTGGCATATCGAGTGCAGCACTTTCACACCATCATCTTTCAGGACTTGAAATAGCTCAACTGGAATTCCAGGTGTACAGCCAAGTTATATATGCATCTTCTTTTTCAGATTCTTTCCCATTACAGGTTAGTACAAGATATTGGATATACTTCCTTGTGCTATAGAGTAGATCTTTGTTGTTTATTTTATATGTAGTAGTGTGTATCTATTAATCCATAACTCTTAATTTATTCTGCCAGGTACTTTTCATTATAGAACTTGAGGAATAACTAACCTACATTACATATATGTTGAATCATTGTTGCATTTTTCTTTTCAGTTTAAACCACTTTTTGTGCCATCTGTCTTACTTGTGGCTGCAATGTCGATGTGGTATCATCTGAACAGTTTCTTCCACACATACAAACACACACACACACACACACACACAGAGAACACAAATCAACAGTAGTAGAGGCAGTGGAATCAAAATTTGGTGTTTTTGAGATTTGTCTTAGGATGTGAGAGTTGGACCTTATAGAAGGCTGAACCCCAAAGAATTGACGCTTTCAAACTGGGGTGCTGGAGAATACTCTTGAGAGTCCATTGGACAGCAAAGAGATCTAACCAGGCAATCCTAAAGAAGTCAGTCCTGAATATTCATCAGAAGAACTGATGCTGAAGCTGAAGCTTCAGTACTTTGGCTCCCCAATGTGAAGAACTGACTCACTGAAAAAGTCTCTGATGCTGGGAAAGACTGAGGGCAGGAGGAGAAGGGGGTGATAGAGGATAAGATGCTTGGATGGCATCACCAACTCAGTGGACTTGAATTTGAGCAAACTCCAGGAGACAGTGAAGGACAGGGAAGTCTGGCATGCTGCAGTCCATGGGATCACGAAGAGTAGGACACAACTGAGAGACTGAACAACAACAAATTTCTTTATGGGCATAAAACAGCTGGGAATCCTTGTTTTCAGAGGTGACTGGAGTACTTACAACCATGCTGATAATTTTTAATGGTTGAATAGACTGTCTCAATAATTCATCAACATTTCTATTACTTTATTAGAGGCATATTTGATGAAAAAGATGAAAAATACACAGTAAACCAAATTTAAAGTGGGAGTAAGGTTAAGATATCAGAAAAATATGAGAGTCAAATGGATTCCTATTCTGGATTTGCACCAAATCATGAAAGACTCTTTTAATTAAAAACCATACAATGAATTATTCATATTGCATTCAGTAAGTTCATATTGGTTCATAAATAAAAGTTCATGTTGGTTGATAAATAGTTGATTCTAAAATGTAATTGTATGTGTATCCATTTTACTGTTTTATTTTGCTGATTAAGAAACTCAATCAAGCCAGCAGGGAGTAAAGTGGGCTTTGAAAAGATATTTAGAAAAATAAGTTTATGTAGATATTTGCAGTAAATATATGTTCATTCTCTATTATCTGCTCTATGTACATTTCAAGTATTGTGACAGATGAAATTATAATGAAAATATCAAAAGACTAATTTAGAACTTTCTTTTGTTTCTATGACATCTGCCATAATCAAAATGAAATCAAACTTCAGTTTTGCTGTCTCTATTGTTAAAAATATATAATTTTATACATCTTAATATAGCAGTTAAGAATCCCTGTGGGAATTTAATTTTGATCTTTTATGGAAACAGTAAAATCAATGTATTCTGAAAATGTTAAAATTATCTATGATTGATCAAACACACTAAATTCATACCAAGTGTCTTCCCCCCAAGAGTCAAAGGCTTTTTACAAAAACCCTTGCTTTTTCTCAAATAAGGAAAATTGTAGTGAAAGTTGCTGGTACAATGCAATGGGCACAGAAAGAGGGAAAAAAATTATCAAAAACACAAGGAGTAAAAAACCAAGGACATGTAAAAGGTCAGAAAAAGAGTGAAATTAAAGATTTCAATAGGAAGCTTACTTCATGTACACACTGCTATATTTAAAATGAATAACCAACAGGGACTTACTGTATGGCACATGGAGCTCTGCTCAATGTTATGTGGCAGCCTAGTTGGGAGGGGCTTTTGGGGGAGAAGGAACACTTGTATATATATGACTGAGTCCCTTCCTTTGTTCTGAAGCTATTGCAACATTATTAATCTGCTATGAAACTGAAAGTGTTAGTTACTAAGTCATATCTGACGCTTTGCAATCACACGGACTGTAGCCCACCAGGCTTCTCTGTCTATGGGATTCTCCGGGCAAGAATACTGGAGTGGGTTGCCATTTCCTTCTCCAGGAGATCTGCCCAACCCAGTCATTGAACCCAGGTCTCCTGCATTTCAGGCAGATTTTTTACTATCTGACCCAAAGTGCTTTGAACAGCTATATCCCAATATAAAATAAAAAGTTTAAATTGAGAGAGAGATGCTACCCAATATCTCTTTCAGAGGGTTTAACTTGGTCTGAATACCCAGTTAATCTGGCTTAGAGGAAGTGAGGATGGAGTTGGGAGAGTGTAGATGGATGGCAAGGTGGAAGCAGGGGAAAAGACCTGGAATTAGTGCATATTTGGGTGCTTATGTGTTTTTTGAGGATACACTGTTCCATATTTTTCATTACCTCCAAAAAAAATAGACCAAGAACATTGTTCTAAAGATGTTTATATATGAAGATATATTTACATATATTTTCAGAAACTACCAGCAAATATTCCCAGATCTACAATGTATTGTTTGCATCATAAAAGCATTTTAAATATTTAATATTAAAATAAAATTCAAAAACTTGGAAATTTGGGTCTATTTCAGAGTGATTCTTTTTGAGAAGTACAGTTTTCAACGAACTTTTGTTTTTAAATTTATTTAAATTTTAAAATTTATTTTTTCATGTTAATAATGTATTCTTTTTAATTATATGCCATCTTAGCTTCACAAATGCTATATTTCATCACGCCCTTTTATATTATGGACGGAGGAGCCTGGTAGGCTGCGGTCCATGGGGTCGCGAAGAGTCAGACACGACTGAGCGACTTCACTTTCACTTTTCACTTTCGTGCATTGGAGAAGGAAATGGCAACCCACTCCAGTATTCTTGCCTGGAGAATCCCAGGGCTGGGGGAGCCTGGTGGGCTGCCGTCTATGGGGTCGCACAGAGTTGGACACGACTGAAGTGACTTAGTAGCAGCAGCATCTTCTTTTAATTCTGAGATTATTAAACAAAGGTCATTAAATTTTTCTTGGGTTTTATTTATTTATTTATATGTTGAAGTTTGGTATACTTGTCTTTTTGTACACATGCCAATATCAAGTTATTTTTTCACCTCTTCCACATAATTATCCCACTTGTTAAATTTGTTGAATTTCCACTTGCCTAAAATTTGAAATATATTTATTAAATTATCAAAATAATATACAATCATGAACAATATTCAATAGTACAGAAAAGGACACATTTCTTGGGTTTTATGCTTTAGCCTTTTTCACCTTTTACTCTCTTTCTTTTTTCCCCTTATTTGATTGTTGTAAGAGCATTTTTGCTTGGTTTTCATTTTATTATTTTCTCAAGTTGAAGGCCTTGTTGAAATGTCTGGTCCATGACTATCCATTTAAATTTTACAATGAGGGACAAAAGGGTATGGGAAGGCCTAATCAATTAGTGAATTTCACTGCAGAGTGATCAAGTAGGGGATAAAGATATTTTGATGGAGAATCCTGTTGTCAATAAGTATAGATCCTTTCTCTTAGGACAGGCAGTTTCTGCAGAGAGAAATCCTGCACACTTCTAGTGGGAGTACATAGTGTAGCTCTCCTTTTTGGACTAAGATAGAAAAGGGAGATTATGGGCAAGGACGATGGGGTCTTTATCTTGTAGCCACCTTTTTTACAATTCAGCACCCTGACCACTACTGTATTCAAAGTTTTTAAGTCCAGAAAATGTTTGATTTAGAAGCTCTGAAAAAAAAATCCGACTCATGACAGAATTAGAAAATAGTAGTATTTGTCTGCCAGGATTTGAGAAAATGCATCCAGGGATATAACTGTTCTCTATATAGACTACCCTGGTGGCTCAGATTGTAAAGCAACTGTCTATAATGCGGGAGTCCTGGGTTCAATCCCTGGGTCAGAAAGATTCCCTGGAAAAGAAAATGGCAATCCACTCCAGTACTCTCACCTAGAATCCCATGGACGGAGGAGCCTGGTGTCCATGGGGTCGCAAAGAGTCGGACACGACTGAGCAACTTCACTTTGATATAGACCTTAAATTCACATACGACTCTTTTTCTTCATAATTCAATTCTTATTAACATCTCAGAATTACTGCAATATGTTAAACATCATCATGACATTTCAGGTATAGTGGTAAACTACAATGTTACAAATTTTATCAGATCCATATCAAACACATTTAATGATGAGCAAATACTTAGAAAATGGGCTTTTTTCCTATCTGAGATGCCATGTAAACATCCACAGGGAAAAAGGCCTACATTAAACTCAGATTTGACTATATCAAATCTTGGAGGCTGTGACTTATTTGATTTTTTGTTAGAGAGTATTTAGCCTATTCTTCTTCAAAGAGCTAGAATGGGGAAAACAATTCACAAATTGCAGATTGTACCAGATGGCATTGTACTTTTAGAAATCTCAGTCTATCCCTCGTTAGTTATAATCCCCATTGTGTAAGTCTACAAGCATACAAACAGTAAGCTTGGAAAGCTTACCAGTGGCCTTCTTTCTTGGTGGATCCTAAACTACAGTCTTTCTCCTCAGTGTCATGAGGGTGTCAAAAACTGTTCTGCTGTTCAGTGTCTTTTTCTTGACTTGTTAACCTCTTTCTCTGCTTAATAAGAAGTCAGCAAAAGCCTCAAGGGAAAAACTGCTATGTGCCATGCTTACTTCTGTTCATCTCCATTTTCTCAGAGATCAGACCTCTTTCCTTTTTAAGTTCTTGATCTCTTATGTCCTGGTTCCTTAACATTGACAATCACCTGGCCTATTCTCTTAGCATTTTAGTGAAGTCTGCTGCCAGAAATTCCTAAAGAGAAAAGTTGGACACATAAAATTAGGTTTGCTCAGAAAAAATCTTCTTCTCAAGATCTTGGCCCTTCAAGCCCTGATGCATTTGTAGCTCTCTGATTCTTTTAAACTAAAAATTTTAGGTAATAAATATTAAAAAATATATTATTGCTGTTCTTGGTCTGAGCATTGTCCTGCTTACATGATATTCCATCATATACTGAAATTAGGGTGAATGGTTGGCTGAAGAAAAAATGTTTCTGAGCAAAGAGAGTTTTGAAGAGTACAGGGTCTGAGTGGAATGTTCTCAAGCAGGGAGAGAAGAAAGTATGACATGGGAGAAAAGAAAATAAATTCATGTGAGTCATCACAACTAGGTGTTCCTTGAACTATGCTGTTCATTCATCTCATGTTCTGCAGAGAAATTTGGGAAGACTAATGTTAGGAGCCAAAGGACTATCTACCCCTTGTTTTCTCACCTATAGGGAGAAGTAAAGTGGGTTGGGTTATGGATGAATTACAGGACATTTGCCACTTGAAGTAGCATACAGACACTTATGCATAGGTCTCTTGATTTATTACAAATGATATCTCGTCAGATTTTTTTGGCTTACATCATTATATCCAGTGCTTTTTGCTTAGCTTTTCTGTTGTTTCCCAATGTTTCCATGTGCTGTCCTTAGTCATCAGTCATGTCTGACTCTTTGTGACCCTTTGGGCTATACCTTACAAGGCTCCTCTGTCTATGGGATTTTTCAGGCAAGAATACTGGAGTGGGTTGCCATTTTCTTTTCCAGGGGATCTTCCTGACTCTGCTATTGAACCCATATCTCCTATATCTGCTGCATTGCAAACAAAAATTTATCTGCAACAAGAATAAAGATTATTGTTATTGCTTCTATATCTCTTCCATGACCAGAACTCTCCTGACATACTGGGGTTACTATGGTTCTAAAATTTAACTGAGACTTATTACTTTCCATGGGTTTGGGTATTAAAATTAGTTTGAATATTTTGTATGGGTTGAGAAATGTGTTACAAGTAGTTTGACTCAATTGGGGAAAATATCAAGTATGATTGTTACAGTCTCCTTGTTTTAAAAAATATGCCTTCATTGAGATACTTCATGCTCCTATTTCGGAATTTCTTATCCAGTCAGTTTAAAAGAAAGAAATCTTGGAAGTGTTTCTGGTTCAGGCTGGTGTTCTCGCCTTGTGTTTGTACTTCATCAAGCATAACACCTCGGTATTGGTAAAAACATTACAGGCTAAACTGCTATACCAAAACTCTATAAATCTCTATAAAGCTAGTACGAAGCTTGATTAATTCTTACTTTTCAGCTGAGGAATACTGAGTAACTAAATGCAGACATACTGATAGGCTATTCTGTTCCCATGGTCACCCAAATACCCAGATTACTTCAACTTTCTTCGTCTGCCATCTGCTAGGTTACATATCTGCTCTGTCATCTGTATAGACAGTGAGAATTAGAATCTGTCTCACTAGCAGTCTTATATTGCAGCTTTGTGAAATTATAAATGAAAAATAAATAGTAAAGGGAATACCCATCTAATCATTTTACAGACAAATTGTTTGTGCTCCTGTTTCATTGGTAAGAACTTAGTTACATAACCAAATGAATCTGTGAGGGGAGCTGGGAAATACAATCTCTAGGTGGATGGAACGGGCTTGGTAAAAGCTTAGGGAGTTCTAGTCCTAAAGAATGGAGGGAGAGACTTTCTGCTAGAAGATAAGTTGCCATCCTTGACCCCATGTTCATCAGGAATTCTTAATTTTCTTATGTTATTTAAGTGCTATAAAGATTGTAAAGGACTACTAGATTTTTTTCTTAATTTTTGCAACCCAGAACCTATTATACCCTTACCATTTCAAAGGGTTTGGAATTTTAATTATTTTCAGTAACTTCTGATTCTTACATGGTGGCAATAGTACTGGCTGATAATTTTTGTTTTGTGGTAAAATTATAACATTTCTCTGTAATATGAGTCTAAGGCAAATCTGACCAAGAACTGGATGGGATTCTGGGTAATAATCCTAGGTCACAAAAAGCAGGAAAACTGAAGAGGGTTAAGCTATACGAATTCTTGAAAGAATGTCATGGGAATTTAGGTCCCACCAAATCCAAGGTTCAAATGTACACTCAAAATTTGGTCAGCTACGCTGTGAGTACTGAGTAGTGGATAAGATGAATAAGACACACATTGTGTGCTTACTTGTGAATTTAGTGGAAGAGTCATATTAATTAGATTACTGTTAAATGGATATATTACTGGAAAGGAGCACACTGAAAGAAAATAAAAGAGTTTATATGAGGACATAATAAAGGAAGCTGACTTGGACTAGAAGATCTGGGAAGGAATCCTTCTGTAAAATTCACTTCATGGTAATAAAGCTAGCCCAGGCAGCTTGTTGTATGCTGTATGTGGAAGAAAATAGTACCTGTTTATCAGAAATGCGTTTCCTTTTCTTTGTGGCAATCATGCCAGACTGTATCCTCTGATCTCCTTACAGTTAGGCATGCTAGTGTGACTCATTCCAGCCAATCAGATGTGAGCAGAAATCCTGTGTGCAGTTTTGGCTGATATTGTTAAGAGATGATGTGCTACTTCTTTATTAACTCTTATCTTTTTACTGGCTAAATACAGTGGCAATGAGGCCATAAGAGATAATCGGGCAATACCATAGAAGGAATGCATGTTCTTATTTTCATATAAATAACAAGAATCTTTTACTGTGTTTTACATTTTACAAAACTTCTACAGCTAGCTTTACTCTAAGCAATACACTATGTGGCCATACACTTTCTAAGTTATAACTCATATTGGTACAAGCACTAGATTTGATGTGGCAGTAGCTCATCCATTAACTGGCCAAAAGCTGTGATTTGGTTGGAAAAAAAAAAAAAAAGAACTTGAGTAATTTAATTTTATTCCTGGGTAGGGCCAGTTTCATAAGTATGTGACCCTTATAGTCCTCACTTAGAAATACTCCTTCCTGGTTCAATATTCTGCCTTTTGAAATTCTTAATAATTTTTGAAGATGGGCCCCTTGCTTTCACTTTTCACTGGGCCTTTCAAATTATATAGCTGGCCATGCTACTGAAACTGAGTAAATGAGAACTTCCTGCTATGTCAGAGGAATTTAAGACATAGAGAAAAAGGGAATGTTGAGAAAACATTTGAGAAATGTTGAGAAAAAGGGAAGCTAATTCAAAAGTCAGTTAGGTGAGATGGGAAACAGAATAATGTAAAACTCAAGCGCCATGAAAGAGAAAAGTTAAGAAGTGGCCAGCATCTTGAATAAATTTAGTTTCTGCTCTCCCTGTGGCCTGGATTCTCAGCTACTTATTTTCAGTAACTGCTTTATTTCCTCAGAAAATTGGACTAATTTTTATAATCAGAAGAGCTTGATAATACATATATTAGGCTATCTTATGTATTAATTTTCCACTCTGCTAAATCATACATGATGCTAGGAAATGTCATGACTGGAAATTTGAAAGACCTCAGTTTTATATCGGAGGAGGCAATGGCACCCCACTCCAGTACTCTTGCTTGGAAAATCCCATGGACGGAGGAGCCTGGTAGGCTACGGTCCATGGGGTCGCTAAGAGTCGGACACGACTGGGAGACTTCACTTTCACTTTTCCCTTTCATGCACTGGAGAAGGAAATGGCAACCCACTCCAGTATTCTTGCCTGGAGAATCCCAGGGATGGCGGAGCCTGGTGGGCTGCCGTCTATGGGGTCGCACAGAGTCGGACACGACTGAAGCGACTTAGCAGCAGCAGCAGTAGCAGCAGTTTTATATTCACAGCCCCAAAGTGAATATCATCATGTTTTGGCTACCAGTGAAACTGTGCATTGTTAGAGCTACAACCAGATCTAAGAATTCAATGGCTTAAGGTTGAGTAATAAAGATGATCCTGGTTGAACTTGTATAGCTTTTGAATAAAACAGATTTTTAGTTCAGATTTGAAGTTTAGGTACTTCATTACATAAAAGAGTAGCAACACATTTTAGTATGCGAAATTACATTAGTTGCTTATTACTTTAGCTCAGTATTCTTACATTTTCACTGGTCGTTATAACTTATTCATGACATTTGTGTATTTATAGTGTCATCCCTAGTAGTTACTGTGAGAATTCACTCACCCACCTCCTGATGCCTTGCCCCCCCCACTGAAATTATCAGCAGTTTATTTAAGTTGCATCTGCCGTAAGAAAATTGCCAGCGGAAAAACGTTCCTAGAAATGTCATTTATATGCCAAGATACGACTTCTTATATTTTTCTAGGTTATATCAAAATAATATTTTATTACTTTAAATATAGAAAAATAAAGGTTTAAACAAGAATAAAATATTTAGGTACATATTTAAGGTCAGCTGTGTATATTCATTACTGTTGTGATTTTAAGAGTGGAAATACTCTGACTCAGTTCTGTTTTGTGAAATATTTTGATTAATCTTTTCTTGCTAATACTTGTCGAGAATCAGGCTTTGCCTCCTCAGTTTTTGACTTTTTTCTTTGTTTGTTTCTTTATTGGCAAGAAGATTTTGATGGCAGCACTTTCAAATATTTCTTCTGTACTTTTGTTGAAGGTAACCTGTTTTTTTGTATTTGTAGTTATATATTTTACATATTCAGGCCTTTGAAATCCCAAACAAAGCTAAGGCAAAATCCATACCTAATTAATATCATGCAACATCCTTGATTTTAGATTTATGCATAGGAACCCTCTGACTTATTTTTAGGAAATCTCATGAACTTTCTGATACCTGTTCATTTTCTCCTTGATCATATTCTTAATATCAGTATAATTCAACCCAAAAGTTCTAACCCAGGCTGCTTTATCAACTTCAGCCTCTTTATTCTTTCCATTGCTCACTGTTCTTACATTTACCAAGCTGGCTTATTGTTCATTGATTAGTACAGGAATATTTCCACCTCAGAAATCTCACACTCTCTGTTCCCTCTGTCTGGGATACTTGTCTTTCACTGCTTTCACTCCAGATCTGTGTGCAAATGTCTTGGTTCTGAAGATTTCCCTACCTTCCTTACCTAAAATATTTTCTACCCCCTCACCACTACCCAAACTCTCTGTGTCTGCTTCCTGCTTATTTTTCAGCATAGTATTTATTATGACCTAATAGTACATTGGGGGCTTCCCAGGTGGCTTAGTGATGAAGAATCCACCTGCAGTGCAGGAGACGCAGGATACATGAATTCAATCCCTGGATTGGGAATATCTCCTGGAGGAGGAAATGGCAACTTGCTCCAGTATTCTTGCCTGAAAAATCCCATGGACAGAGGAGTCTGGTGGGCTACAGTCCATGGGGTCGCAAAGAGTCTGACATGACTGAACTGTTAAGCATGCGATAGTACATTGAATGTTTGTTTATTAATATCTTGTGTTTCCTGTCAATATACTGTAAGTTTCAAGAGAATGGACACTGTGGGCACTGTGTCTTTCTCCTCCCATACCACTGAATCTAATAAGTAGAAATGTTCATTTTATAAAGTAGATACTTAAGAAATATTTCTTCAATGAAGGAATGAATGGGTTTGCCAAGGAGTTTGAAGGATACTTTTCTAACAAGACTTAGAGAAAACACTAGGGTTGATATAGAATAAAAAAGACATGGTTAAGACTCAGTGAAGTAATAAATAGGTGGAAATATAAAAAGACTTGGGTTTTCTTTGAAGAGGTATAATTTCTAAGAGTGAATAGTTACCCTACTTAAAGATATCAGAGAATCTCTTTATTGCAATGTGCAGAAAGTATTTGGACCTTGATACTTGGAACTTTCCAAGTTGTGTTTCCTTCATATAAGTCATGCATCATGAGTAAAGCAGTTTCTAAATAGAATGTACCTGAAAGAAAGGAAGGGAGAAATGAAAAGAAAGGAGGAAACGAAGGGTGATTATATAAATCAGAATTTATCACAAATTCAATTTATTTAGGTAGGACTTTCTTTTTTTAATTGGACTTGCAACAGCACCAGATTCAGAGTTCAAGATCTGTGTTTTAATAGACTTATTAATGTGCATCTCACACAGACTGGAGATATTGTCTTAATGGGATATACCATCCATGACCTTGAAATGTAAGAAAGCTAATTTGTCACAATAAATGTCTCTTCATTTTCTAGACCCAAACATTACTCCTTTTTATCAAGTACAGAAAACAATTTAAGAATATCAGGAGTCAATAATACAGAAAAAAATTTCTTCAGTCATTTCTTTCTAACCCAAATAATTTTGAATAAAAATAAAATATGACCTTCACTGATTTTCAAATCATTTTGAACTATTTCATATACTTTTTCAAATAGTGACAGTAAATAAAGCTCAGTTCAGTCGCTCAGTCGTGTCCAACTCTTTGCGACCCCATGAATCGCAGCACCCCAGGCCTCCCTGTCCATCACCAACTCCCGGAGTTTACCCAAACCCATGTCCATCGAGTCAGTGATGCCATCCAACCATCTCATCCTCTGTCGTCCCCTTCTCCTCCTGCCCCCAATCCTTCCCAGCATCAGGGTCTTTTCCAATGAGTCAACTCTTCACGTGAGGTGGCCAAAGTATTGGAGTTTCAGCTTCAACATCAGTCCTTCCAATGAACACCCAGGACTGATCTCCTTTAGGATGGACTGGTTGGATCTCCTTGCAGTCCAAGGGACTCTCAAGAATCTTCTCCAACACCACAGTTCAAAAGCATCAATTCTTCGGCACTCAGCTTTCTTCACCGTCCAACACTCACATCCATACATGACCACTGGAAAAAACATAGACTTGACTAGATGGACCTTTGTTGGCAAAGTAATGTCTCTGCTTTCAAATATGCTATCTGGGTTGGCCATAACCTTCCTTCCAAGAAATAAGCGTCTTTTAATTTCATGGCTGCAATCACCATCAGCAGTGATTTTGGAGCCCACAAAAATAAAGTCAGCCACTGTTTCCACTGTTTCCCCATGTATTTCCCATGAAGTGATGGGACCAGATGCCATGATCTTAGTTTTCTGAACGTTAAGCTTTAAGCCAACTTTTTCACTCTCCTCTTTCACTTTCATCAAGAGGCTCTTTAGCTCTTCTTCACTTTCTGCCATAAAGGTGGTATCATCTGCATATCTGAGGTTATTGATATTTCTCCTGGCAATCTTGATTCCAGCTTGTGCTTCTTCCAGCCCAGCGTTTCTCATGATGTACTCTGCATATAAGTTAAATAAGCAGGATGACAATATACAGCCTTGACATACTCCTTTTCCTATTTGGAACCAGTCTGTTGTTCCATGTCCAGTTCTAGCTGTTGCTTCCTGACCTGCATACAGGTTTTTCAAGAGACAGGTCAGATGGTCTGGTATTCCCATCTCTTTCAGAATTTTCCACAATTTATTGTGATCCACACAGTCAAAGGCTTTGAAATAGTCAATAAGCAGAAATAGATGTTTTTCTGGAACTCTCTTGCTTTTTTGATGATCCAGCAGATATTGGCAACTTGATCTCTGGTTCCTCTGCTTTTTCTACATCCAGCTTGAACACCTGGAAGTTCACAGTTCACGTATTGCTGAGGCCTGTCTTGGAGAATTTTGAGCATTACTTTACTAGCATGTGAGATGAGTGCAATTGTGCAGTAGTTTGAGCATTCTTTGGCATTGCCTTTCTTTGGGATTGGAATGAAAACTGACCTTTTCCAGTCCTGTGGCCACTGCTGAGTTTTCCAGATTTGCTGGCATATCGAGTGCAGCACTTTCACAGCATCATCTTTGAGGATTTGAAATAGCTCAACTGGAATTCCATCACCTCCACTAGCTTTGTTCGTAGTGATGCTTTCTGATGCCCACTTGCCTTCACATTCCAGGATGTCTGGCTCTAGGTGAGTCATTACACCATTGTGATTATCTGGGTCGTGAAGATCTTTTTTGTACAGTTCTTCTGTGTATTCTTGCCACCTCTTCTTAATATCTTCTGCTTCTGTTAGGTCCCTACCGTTTCTGTCCTTTATCGAGCCCATCTTTGCATGAAATGTTCCCTTGGTATCTCTGATTTTCTTAAAGAGATCCCTAGTCTTTCCCAATCTGTTGTTTTGCTCTATTTCTTTGCACTGATGACTGAGGAAGGCCTTCTTATCTCTCCTTGCTATTCTTTGGAACTTTGCATTCAGATGGGAATATCATTCCTTTTCTCCTTTGCTTTTCAATTCTCTTATTTTCGCAGCTATTTGTAAGGCCTCCTCAGACAGCCATTTTGATTTTTTGCAGGTCTTTTCCATGGGGATGGTCTTGATCCCTGTCTCCTGTACAATGTCATGGACCTCTGTCCATAGTTCATCAGGCACTCTGTCTATCAGATCTAGTCCCTTAAATCTATTTATCACTTCCACTGTGTAATCATCAGGGATTTGATTTAGGTCATACCTGAATTGTCTAGTGGTTTTCCCTACTTTCTGCAATTTAAGTCTGAATTTGGCAATAAGGAGTTCATGATCTGAGCCACAATCAGCTCCCGGTTTTGTTTTTGCTGACTGTATAGAACTTCTCCATCTTTGGCTGCAAAGAATATAATCAATCTGATTTCAGTGTTGTCCACATGTGATGTGGTGATGTCCACATGTAGAGTCTTCTCTTGTGTTGTTGGAAGAGGGTGTTTGCTATGACCAGTGCGTTCTCTTGGCAAAACTCTATTAGACTTTGGCCTACTTCATTCTGTACTCCAAGGCCAAATTTGCCTGTGATGCCAGGTGTTTCCTGACTTCCTACTTTTGCATTCCAGTCCCCTATAATGAAAAGGACATATTTTTTGAGTGTTAGTTCTAAAAGATCTTGTAGGTCTTCATAGAACCGTTCAAATTCAGCTTCTTCAGCGTTACTGGTTGGGGCATAGACTTGGATTACCATGGTATTGAATGGTTTACCTTGGAAAAGTACAGAGATCATTCTGTCGTTTTTGAGATTGCATCCAAG
This sequence comes from Giraffa tippelskirchi, assembly GCF_054371585.1. NCBI lineage: Eukaryota > Metazoa > Chordata > Mammalia > Artiodactyla > Giraffidae > Giraffa > Giraffa tippelskirchi. The sequence goes on from NC_137277.1 coordinate 73,509,403, forward strand.
TACTGCCTTTCGGACTCTTGTGACCATGATGCCTACTCCATTTCTTCTAAGGGATTCCTGCCCACAGTAGTAGATGTAATGGTCATCTGAGTTCAATTCACCCATTCCAGTCCATCTTAGTTTGCTGATTCCTAGAATGTCGACATTCACCCTTACCATCTCCTGTTTGACCACTTCCAATTTGACTTGATTCATAGACCTAACATTCCAGGTTCCTATGCAATATTCCTCTTTACAGCATCGGACTTTGCTTCTATTACCAGTCACATCCACAGCTGGGTATATTTTTTGCTTTGGCTCCATCCCATCATTCTTTCTGGAGTTATTTCTCCACTGATCTCCAGTAGCATATTGGACACCTACTGACCTGGGAAGTTCATCTTTCAGTGTCCTATCTTTTCGCCTTTTCATACTGTTCATGGGGTTCTCAAGGCAAGAATACTGAAGTGGTTTGGCATGCCCTTCTCCAGTGGACCACATTCTGTCAGACCTCTCCACCATATAAAGCTCAATTCGTCACAAATGAGAAAGAATAGTTACATGGCAAGCATCCAAAATATGCCATACTCTTAAATTCAAAAAAAAAGTTAAATCATTTCAAGCATCTTTTCTGATCATAACACTGTAAGATTAGATGTCAACTATAGGAAAAAAAATTAAAAATACAGACATATGGAGACTAAACAACACGCTTGTGAATAACCAACAAATCCCCAAAGAAACAACAAAAGAAATCAAAATATGCATAGAAACAAATGAAAATGAAAACACAACAACCCAAAACTTATGGGATTCAGTAAAAGCAGTGCTAAGGGAAGGTTCATAGCAATACAAGTTTACTTCAAGAAACAAGAGAAAAATCAAATAAATAACCTAACTTTACACCTAAAGCAACTAGAAAAAGAATAAATGAAGAACCCCAGGGCTAGTAGAAAGAAAGAAATAAAAAATTACGGCAGAAATGAATGAAAAAGAAACAAAAAAGACTACATACAGCAAAAATCAACAAAACTAAAAGCTGTTTCTTTTAGAAGATAAATAACATAGACAAACCATTAGCCAGAATCATCAAGAAAAAAACGGAGAAGAGTCAAATCAACAATATTAGAAATGAAAATGCAGAAATCACAACAGACAACACAGAAATACAAAGGATCATAAGAGACTACTAGCAGCAACTATATGCCAATAAAATGAACAACTTGGAAGAAATGGATGAATTCTTAGAAAAGTAGAACTTTCCAAAATTGAACCAAGAAGAAATGGAAAATCTTAACAGACCCGTCACAAGCATGGAAATTGAAACTGTAATCAAAAATCTTCCAACAAACAAAAACCCAGAACCAGATGGCTTCACAGGTGAATTCTACCAAAAATCTATAGAAGAGCTAGCACCTGTCCTACTCAAACTCTTCCAGAAAATTGCAGAGGAAGGTAAACTTCCAAACTCATTCTATGAGGCCACCAAAACCAGACAAAGATGTCATAAAAAAGAAAACTACAGCCCAATATCACTGATGAACATAGATGCAAAAATCCTCAACAAAATTCTAGCCAACAGAATCCAACAACATAGTAAAAAGATCATACATCATGACGAAATGGGCTTTATCCCAAGGATGAGAGGATTCTTCAGTATTTGCAAATCAATCAATGTGATGCACCACATCGACAAATTGAAAGGTAACAATCATGATTATCTCAATAGATGAAGAGAAAACCTTTGACAAAATCCAACACCATTTATGATTAAAAACCCTCCAGAAAGCAGGCATAGAAGGAACATACCTATACATAATAAAAGCCATATGTGATAAACCCACAGCAAACATCCTCAATGGTGAAAAATTGAAAACATTTCCCCTAAAGTCAGGAACAAGACAAGGGTGCCCACTCTCACCACTACTATTCAACAAAGTTTTGGAAGTTTTAGCCACAGGAATCAGAGAAGAAAAAGAAATAAAAGGAATCCAGATTGGAAAAGAAGCAGTAAAACTCTCACTGTTTACAGTTGACATCATCCTCTACATAGAAAACCTTAAAGACTCCACCAGAAAATTACTAGAGCTAATCAGTGAATATAGTAAAGTTGCAGGATGTAAAATTAATACGCAGAAATCCCTTGCATTCCTGTACACTAACAATGAGAAAACAGAAAGAGAAATTAAGGAAACAATCCCAATCATCATTGTGATTAAAAGAGTAAAATACTTAGGAATAAATCTACCTAAAGGAACAAAAGACCTTTATATAGAAAACTATAAAACACTGATGAAAGAAATCAGACATGACACAAATAAATGAAGATATATACCATGTTCATGGATCAGAAGAATCAATATAGTGAAAATGAGTATACTACCCAAAGCAATCTATAGATTCAATGCAATCCTTATCAAGCTACCAATGGTATTTTTCACAGAACTAAAACAAATAATTTCACAATTTATATGTAAATACAAAAAACTTCAAATAGCCAAAGCAGTCTTGAGAAAGAAGAATGGAACTGGAGGAATCAACCTGCCTGACTTCAGGCTCTACTACAAAGCCACAGTCATCAAGACAGTATGGTACTGTCACAAAGATAGAAACATAGATCAATGGAACAAAATAGAAAGCCCAGAGATAAGTCCACGCACCTATGGATACCTTATCTTTGACAAAGGAGGCAAGAATATACAATGGAGAAAAGACAATCTCTTTAACAAGCGGTGCTGGAAAAACTGGTCAGCCACTTGCAAAAGAATGAAACTACAACACTTTCTAACACCATACACAAAAATAAACTCAAAATGGATTAAAGATCTAAACGTAAGACCAGAAACTATAAAACTCCTAGAGGAAAACATAGGCAAAACACTCTCCGACATAAATCACAGCAGGATCCTCCATGACCCACCTCCCAGAATATTGGAAATAAAAGCAAAAATAAACAAATGGGACCTAATTAAAATTAAAAGCTTTTGCACAACAAAGGAAACTATAAGCAAGGTGAAAAGACAGCCTTCAGAATGGGAGAAAATAGTAGCAAATGAAGCAACAGACAAACAATTAATCTCAAAAATATACACGCAACTCTTGCAGCTGAATTCCTGAAAAATAAACGACCCAATCAAAAAATAGGCCAAAGAACTAAACAGACATTTCTCCAAAGAAGACATACAGATGACTAACAAACACATGAAAAGATGCTCAACATCACTCATCATTAGAGAAATGCAAATCAAAACCACAATGTGGTACCATCTCACGCCAGTCAGAATGGCTGCTATCCAAAAGTCTACAAGCAATAAATAAATGCTGGAGAGGGTGTGGAGAAAAGAGAACCCTCTTACACTGTTGGTGGGAATGCAAACTAGTACAGCCACTATGGAGAACAGTGGAGATTCCTTAAAAAACTGGAAGTAGAACTGCCATGTTACCCAGCAATCCCACTGCTGATCATACACACTGAGGAAACCAGAATTGAAAGAGACATGTGTACCCCAATGTTCACTGCAGCACTGTTCACAATAGCTAGGACATGGAAGCAATCTATTTGTACATCAGCAGGTGAATGGATAAGGAAGCAGTGGTACATATACACAATGGAATACTACTCAGCCATTAAAAAGAACACATTTGAATCAGTTCTAATGAGGTGGATGAAACGAGAGCCTATTATACAGAGCGAAGTAAGTCAGAAAGAAAAGCACCAATACAGTATATTAACGCATATATATGGAATTTAGAAAGTTGATAATAATGATCCTGTACACGAGACAGCAAGAGACACAGATATAAAGAACAGACTTTTGGACTCTGTGGGAGAAGGCAAGGGTGGGGTGATTTCAGGGAATAGCACTGAAACATGTATATTACCATATGTGAAATAGATGACCAGTCCAGGTTCGATGCATGAGACAGGGTGCTTGGGGCTGGTGCACTGGGATGACCCAGAGGGATGGGATTGGGAGGGAGGTGGGAGGGGGTTAGGGATTTGGGGCACCTGTACACCCATGGCTGATTCATGTCAATGTGTGGTAAAAACCACCACAATATTGTAAGATTATTAGACTCTAATTAAAATAAATAAATAATTTTTAAAAAAAATAACACTCCATACTCTTAAGGTAAGATTCTCAATTCTCTTGAATACCATTAGCAAATGGAAAAATTGCAAAATATCCATAAGTAACCTCATCTTATATATAGGTAAGAGACGTCCCTGTGTCCTTACTGTTTTTTTGTTGGGTTGTTTAATAAAAAAAATCACTAATCCTCTCAGTGACTTTGAAAGCATTCAATTTTCAATATTATGCAGAGAATATTTTTTCTTTTCATTTATAATCAAATAGTGTACAGGTTTTGTGCTGCAGCTGTTGTGTGTAAACAACATTTGGTTTGGCTTCATGAGACTTGCATTCAAATGACAACTGTCCATATTCTTGTGATGTGTGTGACTTTGGTCAAAATATATCATTCCTGTATCCATGATCTTCATTTGCTTCTTTCAGAAAATGAGTTAAATTTGCAAGGAGTTAATGGCAAACATGAAGGCAATAAAGTATTTGGAAGCATGCAATACATTTTCTGTCTTATTGCAAATACTCAATAATAGTTCAAATGAATTAGTTGTCTTTTGTCAACATTAAAATGCTGGTTTACACTCTGAAATTCCTTTTTTTTTTTTTTTTTTTGCCATACCGCTTGGCTTGTTGGATTTGTGTTTCCTAGTCAGGAATCAAACTTGCACCCTTGGCCATGAAAGCAGTGTGTTAACCACTGAACTGCCAGGGAATTCTATTATCTTTTTAAAGATTTCAGTTTAGTAATGAAACTCTCTTCAATAAAACTATCTTTTATATCCTCAAAATATTTCTTTTAACTTTGCCCAAGGTCAACCAAAAGTACAGAATATTTTAGCATATCATAATAAATAAGCCCAACCTTAAATAAGGAAAGATTGTATTCAGAAAGACTATGGTAATGGGAGAATGCTCTGACCAAATCTACAAATGTCTCAGAGTAAAGAAAGAAGAAAATTCCTTTTTCTTATAGGGAGAAGCAAAACAAGGTGAAAGAAAAGACTAGGTATGGAGAAGTAGGGTGAGTAGGTAGCATGATCAAAGAGCTGAACAACAAAATGTATTCTTTGGTCATCTGATTTTCAGAAGGTATCATTAACAGGATACTGATCTTCATTACAGTGCTTAAGCGCAAGTGTGGGACAAAGTTCAGGGGTCTAGTAAGAGGATAGACAAGTTATACTTTTTATAATCTATATTCACACTTAATAAACAGGTATGATAGTGAATAAGAATATTATTAATATGTTATATTGCAAATATAAACATAACATTGTCCACTGGGTGGCAGACCACTTTAGCATTCTTGCCTTGAGAACCCCATGAACAGTATGAAAACGCAAAAATATATGACACAGGAAGATGAGCTCCCCAGGTCGGTAGGTGCCCAACATACTACTGGAGAAGAGTGGAGAAATAGCTCCAAAAGGAATGAAGAGGCTGAGCCAAAGCAGAAACAACGCCCAGTTGAGGATGTGTCTGGTGGTGGAAGTAAAGTCCAATGCTGTAAAGAACAATATTGATTGGAAACTGAAATGTTGGGTCCATGAATCAAGGTAAATTGGAAGTGGCCAGACAGGAGATGACAAAAGTGTATATCGACATTTTAGGAATCAGGGAACTAAAATGAATGGGAATGGGTAAATTTAATTCAGATGACCATTATATCTATTACTGTGGGCAAGATCCCTTAGAAGAAATGAAATAGCCCTCAAAGTCAACAAAAGAGTCTGAAATTCAGTACTTGGTTGCAGTCTCAAAAACCACAGAATGATCTCTGTTCGTTTCCAAGGCAAACTTTTCAATAGCACAGTAATCCAAGTCTATACCTCAATCACTAATGCTGAAGAAGCTGAAATTGAATGGTTCTGTGAAGATCTACAAGACCTTATAGAACTAACATCAGAAAAAGATGTCCTTTTCATCATAGGGGACTGGAATGCAAAAGTAGGAAGTCAAGAGATTCCTGGAGTAACAGGCAATTTTGGCCTTGGAGCACAAAATGAAGCAGGGCAAAGGCTAACAGAGTTTTGCTAAGAGAATGCACCAGCTATAGCAAAGATCCTCTTCCAACAACACGAGAGACAACATGATCAAATGGTCAGTTCCAAAATGATATTGATTATATTCTTTGCAGCCAAAGATGGAGAAGCTCCATAAAATAAAAAAATTAAAAAAATAAACAAGATCAGGGTCTGACTGTGGCTCAGATCATGAACTCCTTATTGAAAATTCAGACTTAAATTGGAGAAAGTAGGGAAAAAATACCAGGCCATTCAAATATGACCTAAATCAAATCCCTTATGATTATACAGTAGAAGTGGCAAACAGACTCAAAGGATTAGACCTGATAGAAAGCCTGAAGAACTATGGACAGAGGTTCATAACATTGTACCAGAGGCAATGATCAAAACCATCCCCAAGAAAAAGAAATGCACAATGGTTGTCTGATAAGGCCTTACAAATAGCTGAGAGAAGTAGAAAAGTAAAAGGCAAAGGAGAAAAGAAAAGATATACCCATTTGAATGCAAAGTTCAAAGAATAGTGAGAATATATAAGAAAGCCTTCTTAAGTGAACAATGAAGGAAATAGAGGAAAACAATTGAATGGGACAGATCTCTTCAAGAAAATTAGAGATACCAAGGGAACATTTCATGCAAAATGGGCACGATAAAAGAAACAGTATAGACCTAACAGAAGCAGAAGATATTAAGAAGAGGTGGCAAGAATACACAGAATAACTATAGTGAAAATATCTTAATGACCTGGATAACCACAATGGTATGATCAGTCACCTAGAGCCAGACATCCTGGAGTGTGAAGTCAAGTGGGTCTTAGGAAGCATTACTATAAACAAAGCTAGTGGAGATGATGGAATTCCAGCTAAGCTATTTCAAATCCTAAAAGTTGATGCTGTGAAAGTGCTGCACTCAATATGCCAGCAAATTTGAAAAACTCAGCAGTGACCACAGGCCTGGAAAAGGTCAGTTTTCATTTCAACCCCAAAGAAGGTCAAGGCCAAAGAATGTTCAAACTACCACCCAGTTGCTCCTATTTAACATGCTAGCTAGGTAATGCTCAAAATCCTTCAATCTAGGTTCAACAGTATGTGAACCAAGAACTTCCAGATGTACAAGCTGGGTTTAGAAAAGGCAGAAAAAACAGAGATCGAATTGTCTACATCTGTTGGATCATAGAAAAAGCAAAGGAATTCCAGAAAAACATCTACTTCTGCTTCATTGACTACTTGAAAGTCTTTGACTATGTGGATCACACCAAACCGTGGAAAATTCTTAAAATGATAAGAATACCAGACCACCTTACCCTGTCTCCTGAGAAACCTGTATGCAGATCGAGAAGCAACAGTTAGAACTGTACATGGAACAACGGACTGGCTCCAAATTGGGAAAGGAGTACATCAAATTTGTATATTGTCACCCTGCTTATTTAACTTATATGTAGACTGCATCATGCAAAATTCCAACAAGCTGGAATCAAGATTGCAGGGAGAAATATCACTAACCTTAGATATGCAGATGATAACATTCTCATGGCAGAAAGTGAAGAGAAACTAAAGTGCTTCTTGATGAAGGTGAAAGAAGAGAGTGAAAAACCTGTCTTAAAAATCAAAATTCAAAAAATGATCATGGCATCTGGTCCCATCACTTCATAGCAAATAGATGGAGAAACAGTGGAAACAGTGACAGATGTAATTTTCTGGGGCTCCAAAATCACTGCGGATGATGACTGCAGCCATGAAATTAAAAGACCCTTGCTCCTTGGAAGAAATGCTATGAAAAACCTAGACAGCGTATTAAAAAGCAGAGACAATACTTTGCTGACAAAGGTCTGTATAGTCAAAGCTATGATTTTTTCAGTAGTCATGTACTGATGTGAGAGTTGGACCATAAAGAAGGTTGAGCTCAGAAGCATTGTTGCTTTTTGAACTGTGGTGTTGGAGAAGACTCTTGAGGATTCCTTAGTCAGCGAGGAAATCAAACCAGTCAATCTTAAATCAACCCTGAACTTCCATTGGGAGGACTAATGCTGAAGCTGAATCTCCAATACTTTGATCATTTGATGGAAAGAACCTACTCATTGGAAAAGTCCCTGGTGCTTGGAAAGACCGAAGGCAGGAGGAGAAGGAGGGGACTGAGGATGAGATTGACGGATGGCATCACCGAATCAATGAGCATGAATTTGAGAAAACTCTGGGATATGGTGAAGGACAGGGAAGCCTGTCATGCTGCAAATCATGGGTTGCAAAGAATGGACTCAGTCATGATTGAATGACAGAACAGCAATTGTGAATAATATTACTAACTTGTCATTTGACATATATAAATTATCCTCTTTTCATTTGTATTTATTATTAGAATTTTTATTACAGTTGTCCTGCTTCAATTATACATAGGATATTTTTATTCTAAAAATAGCAATTGAAATTATATATGGGAATTACATTATTTCTTTATTTCAGATGAAGAGAATATTGTTTGTGCCCTTGTCTGGTGTATAACCTACAAACAGTGAAAACTATTAGATCCGCATGGAATTCTTTAAAATGGCAATACAATAAATAAACCAAGACATTTTTATGTTCAATTATTTATCCAAGCTCTATTATTTTAGCTGAGCTTTTAAGGAAGACCTTTCCATTGAGAATAGTACTTATCTGTAAGTTGAATTTTGTATAAAAGTTGTCTAGCATTACACAGAATACTGAAACTCTTCTTGCAGGAGTCAGCAATAACTGTCACATGGCCAGAGGCAATGGCCTGTTTTGTCTCTTGTCTTTCATTTGTCTAGCATCTGGGACACTGTTTGCTCATTCATCCTGTCCTTCCTGAACATTTTTTTCTATCTTGGGGTCTGTAAAACCCACCATATTAGAAATTACTTCTCAGTGTTTATAAGCATATTTTTTATCCTTTTCTTACCTAGATAACTCCTCTTACTTAGATAAGCCTTACACAGATTAACTCCTATAAACTTACTCTTGGTCTTGTTTTTCTACTTTCCTTTGAGACACTTTACCCACTTGCATATTTACTGGAGCTTTTATCAAAGTTTTATTCCAAAGAACTTTTGTTTCAGAAAACACAGTTGACATTCACTTAGGATAAAAGGTGAGTGAGTGCCTTTTATGGAGAAACACATATTCAAATATCATTAGATTTCTAATTGACAGAATGAACAGGAAACTGGGAGTGGTGGGAGAATAGAAGAAAGGAGAGAGAGAAAAGAGTGGGATATAGTAAGGACAATATAGACTAGTTGAAGAACACTCAAGGACAAAGTTGTGTAATGTTTGATTAATGTTCATTTTACTTTAACTCTCATTTCTTTCTTCTCTCTTACCAAGTTACATAGCTTCACATTCAGGATTAGGTCAGCAGTTTGTTTGTTTTTTTTAATTTTGATTAGTATGTACTGATATAAAGAAAAGAACTGAGCTCTGCATTTGTGTCATTGAAGAAAATAACACTTGCAAGGTGCTGAACCAAGAAATGAGCCATATCACCATGTAAATGTTTCTCCCTTAGAAAGTTGCAGAAACTTGTAGAAAACATTAGATTCTTTTCTTTTTATAAGCCTCTCTGTATATTTTTGCCTTGACATTAATCATTTTCCAGAACTTTCTCACCTATCTATTGTCCCACTGGACTTCAAACTACTTTAGCACAGAAGCCATGCACTTTGCTACTAAAATAATAACCTACTTCTACTAGGAGATTAAAAATGAGTGACTACGGCAATGAAGGACCTAATGTTGGCTGTCACAGGCATATTGGGCTTAAGGGAGAAATCAAGAAGTAGACCCAGAGCATTGACCTAGTTAAAGAATTGGACGTCATGAGGTGAGCCTTCAGTCCTAATTACCATGTTCAAGAAATTGTGAAAAACCCAATTTTCTGGCAGGCAATGGGATAAAAAGTTAAGAGTACTTCTTTTGGAGTTATTCAGACTTGTATTTAAGCACTAACTCGATCATTTACTTCCTGTAATTTGTTTTCACTTAGCTCTTCTGAATTAAAATTTAGTTCATTTTAATTCACAGAGTTATGGGGAGGATTAAATTGTTTAACACATGTAAATGAGTTAATGTTCAACTAAGGTAAATTTAATGCTTTGAATGTTTTTGCAGAAGTGGAACAATATTACAGCAACTGTAGACAAATGTTGCTTACTCTGTAGTTTCACCTGGACCCAGTTGTGCCATGAGGCAGTCACTATTTATGTCTGAAAAGGCTATTGCTGAAGAACTGGAATCAAATTTCATTTTTGTTTAAAGAATCCAACTTTTGCTATTGAGGGTATGCAGCCAAATCAGATGGACAAGTGGGAATGTGGGAATGGGTGTGGTTATTCTCAAGCCTGGGCTTGGTGAACGTGTGGATTATAGGAAGAGGGCAACCTTGGATTCAGCAGCAATACTCTAACATGCCTCTTCCCCAAGATTTCATGAAATCAACTATTCATGAGGAAAAATAGACCAGGGAAAGCAACTTAATTTATTTTCTTAAAAACATTTACTTTGTATTAACCTACTTTCTAATTCATAGGAGATGGTGAAATGAAAAAAGTCTGAAATGTGCCTGAAATGTAGTGTTTGATTGTTGCTGCTATAAGAGGAAATGTATCTGTAATTTATTTTGCAAAGCCCATTTCCTGTTACTTGCTACAGAGATTGCTGCCACATCTAATTGTGTTTATGTAGTTCCTTAATTTGCATGAAAGAAGATAACATAAATGAAAAACTCAGGAGGAAAACTAATTCAGATTACTAGCCCAGGCAAGCTAATTTGTTATTCATTAAATGCTAATGAACTCAGCACCAATGTTTTGTTTGCTTCACTCTGTTTGAGATTTGAAAGGTCTTTTCTCTTGTGTCTGTTTGGTAGATGTGCAGTTATTTCTGGATTAGGAAAATCAAGTAAATCAATATGAAAAAGTTTGTTTTCTTTCTGTTTAAGAAAACAAATTTACTAAAATTATTTTACTTGTATCTTTTCTTCAATTCCATAGCATCTAGACATTCTATATGTCAGTTTGTGGTCAACCCTACTTTAAAAAAAAATCTAAAAGTGAAATGGACTGTGAATGAAGTGAAACCTGTTATATATATGTATTATGTGTACATGTGTTTGTATGTGTGTGTGTGTGTGTATATATATATATGCATACATATATAAAATTATGTAAACTATTTTTAACAGGTTTTTTTTTTCTGACTGTATTTTCTGTGACTGATTTCTATAAAATGAAGCAATTAAAAAGTGATGATGGCATATGTAATCAGGGTAGTTTTGTTGTTTATTTTTTGACCTAGTGTTTGCATTCATTGGTGAACTTGGACATTATGTAGAATTACTAAATTTACTTACCTTTATCCTTAGTTTATTATATGTCCTTATATAATAAACTAAGGACAAGGACATATTATTATTTGTCCTTAGTTTATTATAAATTCTTCTATATGCTTGGCTATTCTGTTACAATATTCCATACAGTAAGTTCAAGATCAGAATTATATTTCAGTCATCACTTCTCATGTACCATTAAAATCATGGGTGTTTACTTATTTGCTAGCATTGCTCTTCTCATTTATATGAACTCTGACTCACAAGGAGATGTAATTAACAAAAGGATAGTAATTATCACTTTGGCCACCTGATGCGAAGAGCTGACTCATTTGAAGACCCTGATGCTGGGAAAGATTAAGGGCAGGAGGAGAAGGGGATGACAGAGGATGAGATGGTTGGATGGCATCACTGACTCAATGGACATGAGTTTGAGTAAACTCCAGGAGTTGGTGATGGACAGGGAGGCCTGGCGTACTGCAGTCCATGAGGTCGCAAAGAGTTGGAAACTACTGAGTGACTGAACTGAACTGAACTGAACTAGACTTTCAATTAGACTTTCTCCTTTTTGTATAATGTATATAGTAGAGCCAGAAGTCTACTAATATTCCATAAAGTAGGTTATCAAGGGCACTTAGAACTTTTGGTGGGGGCGGGTAAGTTTTACTTTTTACTGGGGATCACTCTGATGGTTAATTAACCACTGATCTAAGATGTAATGTGGTTTGCTTGTAGAGGGCTACCTATACAACTTCTGTGTTGGAGCAAATGACAGTATGTTGGGCCAGATTATTATTTTTTAAGCCTATTATCTTTCTATTATCCAGATATGAGCAACCTTTAGGGGTACTGAATGACCAAAGAGAGAAAGTTGTTTCATTTCTTGCAATTTAGGGAATTTTTCAACAAAACTTCTTACACAGAGAATTTTCACAGCTGCTACAAATGCTAACCATTTTAATTTTTTTAAAGACCACTTTTAAAGGCCTCAATCCATTAACTGGTATAGAACTAGCTGTCCCACCTAATTGGCAGCTAATCTTTTTTAAAGAAAGTTATAATTTTGGGGAGTGGAGCCATGAACAACATTAAGAGAAAGAGTACCTATGGGCTTTGGAGAAACAAGAGAAGGTTTTAAAAAGGACTCAATTGCTTGTTAGCATCTTGATGTTTTTAATATATCTATACCTCTGTTTTTTTCATCTGTCCAATTAGAGTAATCATACTTTACATCATTATTATACATATGCTTGCTTAAAAGTCCCTATGACATCCACCTGAACATTGTAGGGACTTACTTCACATTAGCTACAATTTTAAAAGTTTATAATCTGATCAACTTTATTTATTTATAGATTTCTTTACTGTCTACTTTAAACAAATGAGGTCAGAGCCCTGTCTATCATATTTGTTATTGTTTTATAGCACCTAGAACAGAGCCTGTTGCACAATATCATTCAATAAATATTTGTTAAATCAATGAATGACTTGCTTACAGGTCTTATATTGTTGATTTTTTATCAGTTCCAAGAGAGATTGGCAATTATAAAATATGTTTCTAAAGTTTCCCCTAGGATTATTTCTGTCTTAGAATATAAGTAGCATAATGAATGTTTTTAAAATGTAATTAAAAATATTTTCAGTCCATTTATATTTTGGAGAAGGGAATGTCAGCCCACACCAATATTCTTGTCTGGAGAATCCCATGGACAGAAGAGACTGGTGGGCTTCAGTCCATGGGGTCACAAAGATTTGGACACGACTGTGTGACTACCACTTCCACACTTCCACTTCTATATATTTTTTTAAAAATATCTTAATAACAAAATTAAGTTTGGGCATATTATTATAGTATGAGGCAATTTTGAAAGTGATTGGTAATTGATGGCCTTTTAAAATATGTTCTCAAGGAAATATGTTTACTACCACTAGCTTATAAATAAACCCACTCTTTCTAACTACACTTTGATTTACTGTTATTAAATGATATTGCAAGGTGAGTACTATTTTAAAATGTGTAAATGTCAATGAACTTTCTGCAACTCAGAAGGAAAAAAAAAAGAAAATATTTCTTGATCTCTTTGGCCTTATAATTAAAGTCTAAATTACTTCTTGGAAAAAAAAAAGCACTACTTGGAAAGCAAAATTAAGAAATAAAACAATAGGACTAATGTATTGTGGACCCTATCCCCTAATGAAATATCTGTGACAAGTTTAATCTTCCAATGATGAAGAAATTTATAATAAATACTGATTTTATTGATTTATTAGATAGTTCAACTTTATATCTGTGTATCAAATTTAAATGAATGCTTTCATTTCTCAATAAAGGTTTGTGAAGGGGCTGAAAGGTCATGTGTCTTTGCTTATGGTTGCTGCAATGACACAGTTGCCTCAGGTCACAGACGTCACAGACTTTTATGAGGTTAAAATTGCAATACAACTTGGTTAAGACATTAAAAGTCCCTGTAAATGAGCCTAAATGATTTTTTTTTTAGTTTCTACCAGTTGACAGTTGTATATCCATCCATCTTTGCCATAAAGTTCTTCTCAGCTAATTCCACTCTTACTCTGCTCAAGTCAAAATCTAGGAAGCAACAAAAAGCACCTGGGTTTCCCAATGGCTCATCAGGTAAAGAGCATGCCTGCAGCAGCGGAGATGCAGGAGTCTCAGATTTGATCCCTGGGTCTGGAAGATTCCCTGGAGGAATGCATGGCAACCCATTCCAATATTCTTGCCAGGAAAATCCCATGGGCAGAGTAGCCCAAGTTGGATACACAAAAAGCTCCAGAATTTTTTTTTTTACATATAAGAAGAGAGGGAAAGACCTTGTTCTTTCTTACTATCTGCAACCATGTGGCAAGTCATTGACTTTTTAGAAAGAAAGAATCTAAGTATTTCTCCAGATTTTTTTCTGGTGATAGGACACAGGAAGGGACCAATGTAAGTGGCTGAGTATAGACTGACAGAATTGAAGACAGCAGAATCAGAATGAATGCATTGTCTAAATAACCTGAAGTCATGGGGAACTATCACAAGCTGGAATGAAGATGGTGTAGAGTAACATCAACAACCTCAGATATATAGATGATACCACTATAATGGAAAAAAGCAAAGAGGAACTAAAGAACCTCTTGATAAAAGTAGAAGAAGAGAGTGAAAAAGCTGGCTTCAAACTCAAGATTCAAAAAACTAAGATCATGACATCTGGTCCCATCATTTCATAGCACATAGATGGGGAAAAAATGGAAACAGTGACAATTTTTTTTTTCGCCTTGGGCTCCAAAATCACTGCGGATGGTGATTGCAGCCATGAAACTAAAAGATAATTGCTCCTTAGAAGAAAAGCTATGACATTCTGTGTTTAAAAGGCAGAGACATCACTTTGCTGATAAAGGTCCATATAGTCAAAACTACAGGTTTTGCAGTAGTCATGTATGGATGTTACAGTTGGACCATAAAGTTGGCCAAGTGCCAAAAAATTGATGCTTTTGAATTTCAGTGCCAGTGAAGACTCTTGAGAGTCCCTTGGACAGCAAAGACATCAATCCAGTCAATCCTAAAGGAAAATAATCCTAAATGTTCATTAGAAGGACTGATTCTGAAGCTGAAGCTCAGATACTTTGGCTACCTGATGTGAAGAGCTGACTCATTGGAAAAGACCCTAATGCTGGGAAAGATTGAAGGCAGAAGAAGTGGATGACAGAGAATGAGATAGTTGGATGGCATCACTGACTCAATTGGCATGGGTTTGGGCAAACTCTGGGAGATAGTGAAGGACAGGGAGGCCTGGCATGCTGCAGCCCATGGTGTCGCAAAGAGTCAGACTTGATCTAGTGACCACAACAACAAATGGGGAACTATGATGATATTTAATCTGTGAACAGAGAGGTACTATAATGTGGTGCTAAATCACCAAGTATGAGTTATATCATAGTTGGGGCCACCAGGAGATGATCAAAGTCATGTCAAAAATCAGTGGACAACTAAAGAATCATTAAAATAATCATTCAGATTATGTGGCAGTGTTGAAAAATTTTTACAAAAATACTGAGTGCAAAATCAGGGTACATATTTATTTGTACATACTCTGATTATATATCTATTTAACATATTTGCAAAAATGGTACATGAAATAATGAAACATTAAAAGTAATATTTTAGACAATTATGTTTCAACATACATTTTGACAAAATAACAATATCAAATTGTACAATTAAAAATTTTAATGAAATAGCTTGGACACTACTATTAGCTTAGAGTAATTCTCTGAAACTTAGACCATAATAAATGTTATTAGAACTATATACATACATAAATATCCTTGAGAAAAATAAGCTTATGGGAAACAAGTGAATGTATGGGTAGATCACTCACATAAAGCTCTCTATCTCAAGGGAGGTTATGACATCTGTGAACTGGGAACATTAGACTAATGTAAATAATTTATTTCAATAGATTAATTTCCACTTGTAGTTAAAATATTTTTTTCCATTACTGAAAGCTATCTATGTGTATCTTTTTCTATTATATCTTGGCTAGCAGAGAAAGAAATCATAAAGGAAGTGTGTGGCAAGAAGGACACTGTTGGCTTATATTATTACTTTGTGAAGGTATATTGTGACTTAGAAAAGGGAATGGGACATAGTAAGGTCATGGCCTCAAATGAAAAAGAGAAAAATATTCTTTTATTTAATTGTAATTAAAAATAATGCATCAAAATTTAATAAAGTATTATTTCTATGTTAATATAACTTGCTCATTCAAAGTATCAGTGTCAGTTTAGCAGAGGTAACAGCTGGAAGAAGGCTAAAGACTAGAATTACAGAGGTGAACCTTTTGGTACAAAGGGAATGTTTCTTTTATATATGTATTTAAGTAAGGGACATTAACCCTGACTAAACTTGGCTATATTTCTATTCTAAATAAATAACTATTTTCTATTGCCTTTAAGAATCAAAGTTATTCTCTGTTGTTTCATGGAGCATTAGAAGGACTTGTACATACATTACTTTTTGTTATCTTTTTCTGGCTATTGATTATTAAGGAGGGAAATTTTAATCACCAAAAAATAACATCAGAGTTTATTCTGTCATTATTATTTGTGTGACAGTTAGTGTTTTTAACCTTGCAGTGCTCAGGAGAAAGGAAAATGAGTTCTGGGCTCTAGGTTGACCCACCAACTCTTGTGTGATTTACAGCTAAATGTTGAGTGACATTTTATACCACTAATATCATTTTGTATTATGATATGTAATCACTGTGGCTCCTACAAGGAAAGAAGTAAGAAAGTTCTTTTTCTTAAAATTTTGCTTACATTACTGTCACCTGCTGACAGTTAAGAAATAAAATAGAAACTAGTTCTATTTTACATGAACAAAGCATGCCAGCACACCATGGGTATAAAACCTGGTATGCAATCATTTCTGAAAACTGTATTTTTTACTGCCTTTATAGACTGAGACACAATCTGACACTTCTAAATAAATGAGCAAGATATGAAAGCAATGTATACTTTTTGATAAGTGATCTTTTAGTGTAGAAAGGGATAGTATTTATATTTCAAAGAACAATTGTTCTATATTTGAGAAAAAAACATAAAGACATTAAGATATTTCAATTAAATAGAACACAAAATTGGTTATATTTTTTCTTCCTTGAAAGTATAGAAATAATTCAGGCAAAAGTTTCATTCCTTTACTTATATTTTTTTTGTTTTATTTTATTTATTTATTTATTTTTGTTTTATCAGCTCTTGACTACTCAGTTGCTCAGAGGTGTCCGACTCTTTGCAACCCTGTGGTCTGCAGCCAGTGAGGCTCCCCTATCCATGGGGTTCTCCAGACAAGAGTACTAGAGTGGGTTGCCATGCCTTCCTCCAGGAGATCTTCCCTACCCAGGAAGTGAACCTGTGTCTCCTGAGGCGTCTACATTGCAGGTGGGTTCCTTACTGCTGAACAACTAGGGATATCCTTTTGCCTCGTTAGTTAGGTTCCAGTTCAGTTCAGTTCAGTCTCTCAGTCGTGTGCAACTCTTTGTGACCCCGTGGACTGCAGCGCACTAGGCTTCCCTGTCCATCACAAACTCCTAGAGTTTGCTCAAACTCATGTTCATAGAGTTGGTGATGCCATCCAACCATCTCATCCTCTGTCGTCCCCTTCTCTTCCTGACTTCAATCTTTCCCAGCATCAGGGTCTTTTCCAATGAGTCAGTTCTTCGCATCAGGTGGCCAAAGTATGGGAATTTCAGCTTCAGCAACAGTCCTTCCAATGAATATTCAGGACTGATTTCCTTTAGAATGGAATGGTTGTATCTCCCTGCAGTCCAAGGGACTCTCAAGAGTCTTCTCCCACACCACAGTTCAAAAGCATCGATTCTATAGCGCTCAGCTTTCTTTATTGTGCAAGTCTCACATCCATACATAACTAAAGGAAAAACCATAGCTCTGACTAGATGGACCATTGTTGGCAGGGTAATGTCTCTGCTTTTTAATATACCATCTAGTTTGGTCATAGCTTTTCTTCCAAGGAGCAAGTATCTTTAAATTTCATGGCTGTAGTCACCATCTCAGTGATTTTGGAGCCCAAGAAAATAAAGTCTGTCACTATTTCCACTGTTTCCCCATCTATTTGCCATGAAGTGATCTGAATGCAGAGTTCCAAAGAATAGCAAGGAGAGATAAGAAAGCCTTCCTCAGCGATCAATGCAAAGAAATAGAGCAAAACAACAGATTGTGGAAGACTAGAGATCTCTTCAAGAAAATTAGAGATACCAAGGGAACATTTCATGCAAAGATGGTCTCAGTAAAGGACAGAAATGGTATGGACCGAACAGAAGCAGAAGATATTAAGAAGAAGTGGAAAGAATACACAGAAGAACTGTACAAAAAAGATCTTCATGACCCAGATAATCACGATGGTGTGCTCACTCACCTAGAGCCAGACATCCTGGAATGTGAAGTCAAGTGGGCCTTAGAAAGCATCACTACGAACAAAGCTAGTGGAGGTGATGGCATTCGAGTTGAGCTATTTCAAATCCTCAAAGATGATGCTGTGAAAGTGCTACACTCGATATGCCAGCAAATTTGGAAAACCAAGCAGTGGCCACAGGACTGGAAAAGGTCAGTTTTCATTCCAATCCCAAAGAAAGGCAATGCCAAAGAATGCTCAAACTACTGCACAATTGCACTCATCTCACATGCTAGTACAGTAATGCTCAAAATTCTCCAAGCCAGGCTTCAGCAATACATGAACCGTGAACTTCCAGATGTTCAAGCTGGTTTTAGAAAAGGCAGGGGAACCAGAGATCAAACTGCCAATATCCACTGGATCATCGAAAAAGCAAGAGGTTTCCAGAAAAACATGTATTTCTTCTTTATTGACTATGCCAAAGCCTTTGACTATGTGGATCACAATAAACTATGGAAAATTCTGAAAGAGATGGGAATACCAGACCATCTGGCCTGTCTCTTGAGAAACCTGTATGCAGGTCAGGAAGCAACAGTTAGAACTGGGCATGGAACAACAGACTGGTTCCAAATAGGAAAAGGAGTACGTCAAGGCTGTCTATTGTCACCCTGCTTATTTAACTTATATGCCGAGTACGTCATGAGAAAATCTGGGCTGGAAGAAACACAAGCTCGAATCAAGATTTCCGGGAGAAATATCTATAACCTCAGATATGCGGATGACACCACCTTTATGGCAGAAAGTGAAGAAGAAGTAAAGAGCCTCTTGATGAAAGTGAAAGAGGAGAGTGAAAAAGTTAGCTTAAAGCTCAACGTTCAGAAAACTAAGATCATGGCATCTGGTCCCATCACTTCATGGGAAATAGATGGGGAAGCAGTGTCAGACTTTATTTTTTTGGGCTCTAAAATCACTGCAGATGGTGATTGCAGCCATGAAATTAAAAGACTCTTACTCCTTGGAAGGAAGGTTATGGCCAACCTAGATAGCATATTGAAAAGCAGAGACATTACTTTGCCAACAAAAGCGTCTAGTCAAGGCTATGGTTTTTCCAGTGGTCATGTATGGATGTGAGAGTTGGACGGTGAAGAAAGCTGAGTGCCGCAGAATTGATGCTTTTGAACTGTGGTGTTGGAGAAGACTCTTGAGAGTCCCTTGGACTGCAAGGAGATCCAATCAATCCATCCTAAAGGAGATCAATCCTGGGTGTTCATTGGAAGGACTGATGTTGAAGCTGAAACTCCAATACTTTGGCCACCTCATGCAAAGAGTTGACTCATTGGAAAAGACCTTAATGTTGGGTAGGATTGGGGACAGGAAGAGAAGGGGATGACAGAGGATGAGATGGTTGGATGGCATCACTGACTCGATGGACAAGTTTGGGTAGACTCCAGGAGTTGGTGATGGATAGAGAGGCCTGGCGTGCTGCAATTCATGGGGTCGCAAAGAGTCAGGCACGACTGAGCAACTGAACTGAACTGAACTGATGGGACTGGATGCCATGATCTTAGTTTTCTGAATGTTGAGTTTTAAGCCAACTTCTTCACTCTCCTCTTTCACTTTCATCAAGAGGCTCTTTAGTTCTTCTTCGCTGCCATAAGGTTGATGTCATCTGCATATCTAACGTTATTGATATTTCTTCCAGCAATCTTGTTTCCAGCTTGTGCCTCATCCAGCCCAGCATTTCTTATGATGTACTCTGCATGTAAGTTAAATAAGCAGGGTGACAGTATACAGCCTTCACATACTCCTTTCCTGATTTGGAACCAGTCTGTTGTTCCATGTCCAGTTCTAACTGGTAGGAAACTGGTAGGTAGGTTTAATCTTAGGTATTTTATTCTTTTTGATATGATGTTAAATGGGATTTTTTTTTTTAATTTCTCTTTTTGTCATTTTGTTTTTAGTGTATAGGAATGCAACAGATTTCTGTATGTTCATTTCTTACCCGGCAAGTTTACTAAATTCATTTATGAGCTCCAGTAGGTTTTGGAAGCATCTTTAGGATTCTCTGTGTATACTGTCATTTGTTATCTGCAAACAGTGACAGTTTTACATCTTCTTTTCCAATTCAGACTCCTTTTATTTTTTTTTCTTCTCTGATTTCTGTGTCCATGTGTGTGTGCTCAGGCACATATGACTCTTTGTGACACTATGGACTATATAAGCCTGCCAGGCTCCTCTGTCCATGGGACTCTTCAGGCAACAATACTGGAGTGGGATGCTGCTTCTTTCTTCAAGGGATCTTCACAACTCAGAGATCAAACTCGTGTCTCCTACACTGGCTGGCCGATTCTTTACTAGTGTGCCACCTGGGAAGCCTAGTGATTTCTGTGTCTAAGATTTTCAAAACTATGTTGAATAAAAGTGGCAATAATCGGCATCATTGTCTTCTTTCTGATCTTAGCAGAAATGCTTTCATTTTTCACTATAGAGAATGATGTTTGCTGTGAGTTTGTCAAATATGGCCTTCATGGAAAGAGGAGCCTAGTGGGCTACAGTCCATGAGGTCTCAAAGAGTAGGACATGACTGAACAACTAACATTCATGTTTAAAACGTTCTCTCTATGCCCACTTTCTGGAGAGTTTATATTACAGATGGGTAATGAATTTTGTCAAAAACTTCCTCTGCATCTATTGAGATGATCATGTGGTTTTTATTCTTCAGTTTGTTAATGTAGTGTATCTCATTGATGTACTTGCAGATATTAAAAAACTCCTTGCATCCCTGGGGTAAACCCCCCTGATCATGGTATATGATCCTTTTAATGTATTATTGGAATTGGTTTGCTAGTAGTTTGTTGAGAATTTTTTCATCTATGTTCATCATTGAAATTGTCCTCTAATTTTCTGTTATTGTGTGATGTATTTGTCTGATTTTGGTATCTGAGTGATGGTGGCATTATAGAATGAGTTCAGAAATGTCTTCCTCTGAAAATTTTTGGAATAGTTTGAGAAGGATAGTTGTTAACTCTTCTCTCAATGTTTGGTGGAATTCATGTGTTAAGCCAGCTGATCTTGCACTTTTGCTTCTTATGAGTTTTTTAATCACAAATTCAAAATTTCAGTACTTATAATTAGTCCCTACATGTTTTCTATTTCTTCCTGATATAGTCTTGGGAGATTGTTACTTTGTAGGAAGAAATTACAAATTTCTTAATTTCTTGTAGATTGTCCATTTGATTGGCATCTAGTAGTCTTTTGGCTTCCCAGGTGGTGCTAGTGATAAAGAAGTCGCCTGCCAATGAAGGAGACTTAAGAGATATAGGTTCAATTCCTGGGCTGGGAAGATCTCCTGGAGTAGGAAATGGCAACCCACTCCAATATTATTTCCTGGAGAATGCTATGGACAAAGGAGCTTGGCAGGCTACATTCTATAGGGTCACAAAGAGTGAGACAGGACTGAAGTGACTTAGCATGCACAGTAGTCTTCTATGAGTCTTTGTATTTCTGTGATGCAAGTTGTAGCTTTATCATTTCTGATTTTATTGATTTGAAACCAGTCCCTTTCATTTGTGAGGAGTCTGGCTAAAGGTTTATCAATTTTGTTTATCTTTTCAAAGAACTAGCTTTTAGTTTCATTGATCTCTGGTATAATTTTTTTTCATTCTCTATTTCATCTGTTTTTGCTCTGGTCTTTATGATTTCTTTCCTTCTATTAACTTTGAAGGGTTTTTTGCTCTTCCTGATTGCTTTAGGCATAAGATTAGGTGGTTTGTTTTGCAAGATTTTTCTTGCTTCCCGAGGTAAGCTTCTGTCTTTCTAAAATGCCCTCTTAGAATTGCTTTTGCTGCATCCCATGGATTTTGAATCATCATGTTTATGTCCTAATCTGTCTCTAGTATTTTTTAATTTCTGGTATGATTTCTTCAGTGATCCATTGGCTGTTTAGTAACATGTTTTTTAACCTCCACATATTTATGATTTTTACAGTTTTTTTTCTTATAATTGATTTCTCACCTCATAGTTTGTGATCAGAAAAGACACTTGATATGATTCAAACTTCTTAAATGTATGGAGGCTTGCCTTATGGCCGCGCATGTGATTTCTCCTGGAGAATATTCCATGTGCACTTGACAAGAATATGTTTTCTGTTGCTTTTGGATGGAATGCTTTATAAATATCAATTAAGTTCATTTGCCTGATGTGTCATTTAAGGCATCTGTTCTTATTGACTTTATGTCTGGATGACCTATCCATTGATGTAAGTGGGGTGTTAAAGTCCCCCACTATTATTTTGTTACTGTCAATTTCTCCTTTTATGTTTGTTAGCATTTGCCTCATATATTGAAGTGCTCCTCTGTTGGGTGCATATATATTTGCAATTGTTGTAGCTTATTGGATTGTTTCTTTGATTATTATATAGTGTCCTATTTGTCTCTTGAAACTGTATGGATTTTAAAGTCTATGTTGTCTGATATAAGTGCTACAACCCTTGTTTTCTTTTAATTTCCTTTTATGTAGAATGTGTTTTTCCATTTTCTCACTTTCAGTATGTACATGTCACTAGATCTGAAGTGAGTCTCTTGTAGGCAGCCTATATACAGGTCTTTTTTTTTTTTTTTTGTATCCAATTATCCAGTCTGGGTCGTTTGGTTGGGGACTTACTCTGCTTACATTTAAGGTAATTATTTATATGTATGTTCTTATTGCCATTTTGTTAATTGTTTGGGATTTATTTTTGTAGATTTTTTTCTCCTTGTTTTATTCTTTTCTCTCTTGATTTGATGACTATCTCAGTATTTTAAAGATATTTGGCTTCATAATGCTCAAAAATTTTTTCTCTAGATAAATTTTTTGCCTGTGTTTTATCTGGTTTTCTGTCTCTTGCCTATCCTATGATTATTTTTCAGTTCAGTTCAATTCAGTCACTCAGTCATGTCCGATGCTGCAACCACATGGACTGCAGCATGCCAGGCCTCTCTGTCCATCACCAACTCCAGAGTTTACTGAAACTCATGTCAATCGAGTCAGTGATGCCATCCAGCCATCTCATCCTCTGTCGTCCCCTTCTCCTCCTGCCTTCAATATTTCCCAGCATCAGGGTCATTTTCAATGAGTCGGCTCTTCGCATCAGGTGGCCAAAGTATTGAAGTTTCAGCTTCAACATCAGCCCTTCCAATGAACACTGAAGACTAATCTCCTTTAGGATGGACTGGTTGGATCTCCTTGCAGTCCAAGGGACTCTCAAGAGTCTTCTCCAACACCACAGTTCAAAACCATCAATTCTTTGGCGCTCAGCTTTCTTTATTGTCCAACTCTCACATCCATACATGACTACTAGAAAAACCATAGCCTTGACTAGACGGACCTTTGTTGGCAAAGGAATGTCTCTGCTTTTTAATATGCTGTCTAGGTTGGTCATAACTTTCCTTCCAAGGAGTAAGCATCTTTTAATTTCATGGCTGCAGTCACCATCTCAGTGATTTTCAGTTCAGTCAGTTCAGTCACTCAGTCCAACTCTCACATCCATACATGACCACTGGAAAAACCATAGCCTTGACTAGATGGACTTTTGTTTGCAAAGTAATTCTCTGCTTTTCAATATGCTATCTAGGTTGGTCATAACCTTCCTTCCAAGGAGTAAGCGTCTTTTAATTTCATGGCTGCAATCACCATCAGCAGTGATTTTGGAGCCCAAAAAAATAAAGTCTGACACTGTTTCCACTGTTTCCCCATCTATTTCCCATGAAGTGATGGGACTGGATGCCATGATTCTAGTTTTCTGAATGCTGAGCTTTAAGCCAACTTTTTCACTCTCCTCTTTCACTTTCATCAAGATGCTCTGTAGTTCCTCTTCACTTTCTGCCATAAGGGTGGTGTCATCTGCATATCTGAAGTTATTGATGTTTCTCCCAGCAATCTTGATTCCAGCTTGTGCTTCTTCCAACCCAGCGTTTCTCATGATGTACTCTGCATATAAGTTAAATAAGCAGGGTGACAATATACAGCCTTGAAGTACTCCTTTTCCTATTTGGAACCAGTCTGTTGTTCCATGCCCAGTTCTAACTGTTGCTTCCTGACCTGCATACAGAGTTCTCAAGAGGCAGGTCAGGTGGTCTGGTATCCCTATCTCTTTCAGAATTTTCCACAGTCAAAGGCTTTGGCATAGTCAATAAAGCAGAAATAGAGGTTAAGGAATTTCAATAAGGTATGTTCAGCTGTGAATTTTATTCATTTATCCTACTTGAAATTTTATACTTCTTTGCATTGAAAAATCTTAATCTTCTATTCTGCTAAATTTTATCTCTGAGTTGGCGTGCATCTCCACAGTGGATTTTGGTTTGCTTTCATCAGACATATTAGGAATTCAAACCTCAGTGACCAACTTTAATGTCTAGGGCATGTCTGGGTTGAACTGAGAATCCTATTTATTTTATTTCTTTTCACCTATAGCTCATGCAGATATAGAGAAGCTTGTAATAGTTTCCACATTTCTCTATCTAACTACTTTTCTTGGGATTTCCAGCTTATCTTCAGCTATCTTATTTTCTACCCTCTGTCCTACATGGGCACAAGGCCTTATGTCCTGTATTTATGTGATGGAACCCTCTCATCCTGTGTATTACTCCCCTCTGAGACCTCACACAGGAGCAGCCTCAGGTCAGTTACTTTCGTCACTAGATTCTAGTCTTCCGCCTTATATTTGGAAACTGAAAATTTCTTTTTCTTTAATGTGAGATCAGATTTGAATATGTTTGTTAGGATTTATGTATGATTTCCACATGTTCATGGCAGGAGAATACTTAAATTTTTTTAGTTTGCTGTCTTAACAATTACCACAAAATATTCTACATATTGGTCTCTTTTTTAAACAGTTCAGAAACTTTTCTGCTTTGTTCAAATAAGAGATATTTCACAAGTTTTAATTCACAGAAAAAAAGGAAAAAAATTCCATTAAATCGATATTGAAAATTCTACTTCTAGACTTTAAAAAGTATTTCATTTTTTAAAGTCACTCCAGATAAATACCTTGCTAATTTTTGGCTATGGCAGATAGTAAGCATTTTTAAAATATGTATTTATTTTTTATAAGAATCAGCTGTGTTTGTTTTATTTATTCACTTATTTTTTATTTGTCTAGCTTTATTGAGGTATGCTTGATAAATGAAAGTTGTTGGTATTTAGGTTGTACAATGTGATTTAAGATGCACAATGTGATGACTTCATATACATATACACTGTGAAATGATTATCAGAGTCAAGTTAATTAACACATCCATCACATCACCAAATTTACTGACAGTAAGCATTTATTAAATAAAGGACATCATAGGTATATCCTTTATGACCCTAAATAGTTTTAAAAATTGCTTATTGTGTGGCTATTATATATGACATAGTGACAATATTTGGTGTTACCTTTTATTAATCAGTTCTTCCACCTTCATATCTTGTAGACACATAAGGGTATCACCTTGTAATTTCGGAAGTCACATGCCCAAGCAACTGCCATTAAATTTACGTGAAGAAGCTTCCACCAGAAGCTTCCTACTGTCTAAGGACCATGAAAAGTGAAAGTGTTAGTCACTCAGTCCTGTCTGACTCTTTGTGACCCTATGCACTGTAGCCTACCAGGTTCCTCTGTACATGGAATTCTCCAGGCAAGACTATTGGAGTGGGTTGTCATGCCTTTCTCCAGTGGATTTTCCCAACCCAGGGTCTCAACTCGGGTCTCCTGCATTACAGATTTTTTTTTTCAATTTATTTATTTTAACTGGAGGCTAATTACTTTACAATATTGTAGTGGATTTGCCATACACTGATATGGATCTGCCACGGGTGTACATGTGTTCCCTATCCTGATCTCCCCTCCCACCTCCCTCCCCATCCAAACCCTCTGGGTCATCCCAGTGCACCAGCCCTGAGCATCCTGTCTCATGCATAGAACTTGGACTGGCAATTCGTTTCTCATATGATAATATACATGTCCCAATGCCATTCTTCCAAATCATCCCACCCTTGCCCTCTCCCACAAAGTCCAAAAGACTGTTCTATACATCTGTGTCTCTTATGCTGTACAGACAGATTCTTTACTGTCTGAGCCACTAGGGAAGCCCCTAAGAACCATGAGTGAACTCCTATTCTCTTAAGCATTTCCTTAAAATGTGAATTGATGCCTATGAATGCATAATTCTGTCAAATTGCAGACAGTGTTAGGCAAGTACCAAAAGACCTACTCATCTGAAATAGAAATTACCATGAGACTAGAGAAGTGTTGTCTTACTATAAACCTAATAATTAATTAAGTAGAGTGACTATTGAAAGAATCATATAAAATTCAACATCACTTCCTATTATAAAAACATTTTTCTTTCCAAAATGTTATATTTTGATTTATTTCTTTAACATAAACTTTTTTCAAATGAGTTAAAACAAGTGATATGTTTATAGATATGTTTTATCTATGCTTTCAAATCTTCTGTAAAAGAAATAAAATTAAAAAAAAACTGTCTCCCCTACCTGGAAAAGTTGAGCATAAGTTTTGATATGACTGAAGCATAGTTTCTTTTTTAAAAACTTTGAAAAATACGTAAGAAATGTTAAAAAAAAATAATGGAACACATTAACTCATATCATTCACTCTATAATTTGAGGGATTTAAAATGGATCATTAACTATAATTTGACAGTGCTGTTCTGAGTCAGGGAAAACAGAAACGTTACTACAAAGCTTGATACTGTATTCTTTTTGAAAATGTATAGTTAGCATACTAACAAAAGCATTTAAAATACTTTTTCCCTTGACTGTGAAATTTGATTATATATGGCATCCTTCTAAAAAAAAAAAAAGCTTTCAGTAAGAGCTTGTAGGCAAATTATACTTCTAATTCAGTACAATTGACTGATTTTCTATTTTGAAATTATATTACTAATTGAGAGCTACAGACAGTCACTTGCAATTTCTATAGGAAAGAAAGTATTTATGATTTTAAAGTTTACTTCTGCCATTCATTGCATTCAAAGTAAAGCTGTCATTTTTAGCTCCAATAACAGCTGTTTTATCAGAACCCATTTAATAATAACTTTGTTTCAGGAGTTCAGCTTAAGAGGAACATCACATAGTTTTATAGAAAATGAATATTTTGCATTCAGATATAAATAATTTGTTGTTGTTCAGATCTTTAATTAAATCTAATAAAATTACTTTCAAACTACTGGTTGTGAGTCTGTCATTCTAGTAGATATATAATGTATTAATTTTAATTTCATTTCTCTAATTACTATGATATTTAATACCTTTTATATATATTTATTTAGTCAATATATTCTTTTGTGGCATGCTCATTCAAAATTTGAACCAGGTTTCTATGAAGTTCTCTATATTAAAAAGTGATTTGACATATATCCTGGGTACAAGTCATTTATCCTTCTTATGCTCTATAGATATATTTTCAAAGTTTATGCCTTTTCACTCTCAGCACTAATTTTGATAATTAGAAATTTCATTTTTTGAGATTAATCCTCTTCATGT
Source organism: Giraffa tippelskirchi (assembly GCF_054371585.1). Lineage (NCBI taxonomy): Eukaryota > Metazoa > Chordata > Mammalia > Artiodactyla > Giraffidae > Giraffa > Giraffa tippelskirchi. The sequence continues at coordinate 73,537,272 of NC_137277.1, forward strand.
TCTATTTGAAAAACAACCGTTAGCTACCTTAGGTTTAGGAAGATATTATCCTATTCCTATATAGAATTGTTATTGTTGTCATGTTCGTGCTATAGTCTGTGATGCTTTATCAGAATATGTAAGAAGTGATAAGAAAATCCATGGAACTCACTATTGTGTTATTCACCATGTTTAGAGGTCTCTAGATTGATTTTCTTTTTTCCATCTATCATAGTCTCCCTATGCTTGTGTGTGGCAAAGGTTTTTTAATTGTACAGGGTTTGGAAGGAATAATCTATCTTGGTAGAATATGAAATCCTCCATTAATATTGCAGGGATTTTTTTTGGTTTTATTAGTACTTATGCCACTGAAATACTGAGAATTATATCTTGAACTGTCCTGTAAGGGAAGTGTTTTGCTTATTGTCTTAATTATTTATCTCAAGAGTTGCATCTTTTATTAAATTGAACTTAGTTGTTAAGTGGTAGCAGCAGTACAACTCTTGCTTTTTTGGTCTCTGTTGCAATATATAATTTGCTTACAATGAATATCACATACTTTAGCATTCACATTCTATAAGCTGTAAAATGATCAATTGTCATTTTGAATAAAAGATTTAATTCAATGAGCATCTGTAGTGTGGTATGAAAATTGTATCTAATGAATATATACATATTTTTAATATGGGTGCTACCAATTCTCTTACATTATTCCTACAAAATGTAATCCTAAAAGTCTCAATTATGGAAGACAACTCATATATATGGGACTTTTCTCCATCTACTAACAAGCTGAATTGTTGAAAGCAAGACAATAATGAGAACAGATGTTTCTGTAGTCATCCAAAAACTCTGACTGTTTAATTGCCATCTGGCCAAAAAAAAAAAAATCACTGAAAACATAACTATTCTTTCTCTCCAGGGAATGTAGCTACTAGGATAGAAAATTGGTTATATATATATAAGGCATATCAGTCACTGATATGATATAATGTAATATCAGGTTAACTGTACATAAAAATTGTTATGTAGTAGCACAATGTCAAATACCATACAGAATTTACTTTTTGACTGACACTCTATATTGCTAAAATTCCTACATGTTAATACTCAGTGCTGGAGAAATCTGCCTGACTTCAATGGCATCTGTTTTCAGATCAGTGTACTGTACTATAATTGACTGATGGGAATTATAAAACATAAAATCCAGATGTTCTATGTTTGTCCTCTTTGACCAAAATTAAAATTATCATATTATACATCTACATGATTACATTTATTTCCACTATAAAGTGACCTTGTAGGTGGTAGAGTCTTTAGTAATCAAATGACACTTGAGTTTCTGTTAATCGGAATTTTGTATTAATACTGAAATATCACATCACAAACAAGACAGTGATACAGATTTACATCCAGAGGCAGTCCAATTTTAGACCAGTTAGAACTACTGGAGATACTAATAACATCTAATACCTGGAACTAATTTGACAGTAAAGGGAAAGTTCACCATTCGTAATGGTAATATAGGCAGTCCACTATGCCTGTGCAGCATGATGCACATTTGATTTTATCTGTATTTGTGTTCAATATATAATGTGCGTAATAATATATGGGAAGTGATTCTCACTGCCCCCATGTGGTTGTATAGTACATGACGTTTTTAAAGAATTTTCCATAATATGCAAGTAATAAACGTTTTAATTTATTTTATTCATTCACTTATCTATATAGTTATAGTAGTATATCATATTTGTATTATGGAGATCTCCTAAGATATATATTGTAATTGACTAAATTTGAAATTTCAGCTGTTGATATTTTTGGTTATTTAGATGACAAAATTAGGACAAATTAAGGTTAATTTTATGGAAGTATTTCTCTACCACAATATACGTGTTATTGTGAGCAATAAGTATTTCACACAGACACACACACACATAAATATATGTTATATATATAACATCAGATCCATACCCAAGATAATATAAAATGCACTGTGTGGTAGAGAGAGACAGCATGGGCCATTGTAATTATTCAGGGTGCAATGATCAACTCTTGATGGTGACGTCAATAAGTCAAGTGGCAAGCTGAGATTCCACACACACACACTTGATATCAGTGATCAGAACAAAGTTCTTTAAATTGAAATAGTCAATACTCTAGTCCTTTGGTATCCGTGGGATCCAGTATATATCTGAGGTTCCACAACCAACCAGCATCAGTGAAGCAGAAAAATGAGGAGAGAAGAAGGTCTAATTGGCACTTTCTCCTGCTGTCAGCTGGTCAAAAAGGAGACAAAAGCTCTGCTCTCAACCTGCAACAACAGAACAGTTGAGTAATCTTTTCACTTCCACCTTCCTTGTTGATAGTGCTATTACATCTCAACTAGAAGGCAATAAGGTATGAGTTAGCGTCCTCTCTCACCAGGAAGGTATCAAGCTGACTCAAGGGGAGCTGAAATTTCATCTTACCCATCAGCAATGGAGCAATATGAGTAAGTGCTTCACTTTTGATGAAGTGGATTTGGTGAGGTCTAAGAAGAATCTGAATATATGCAACCACTAGGCCAGTGTGCTACACCTCACCAAGGGGATGTTCTGCTATAAAAACAAGACGAATAAGAAACAGAGTATCTTAATAACTAAAGTATTAAGGATGCATTTGAAAATCATTCATTATACCAAGAATCAGGAAAATGACAGCATGAATGACAAAAGACAATCAATAGATATCAAAACTGATTTTAATCAGATGTTGGAATTATCTTACAAGTATTTTAAAGCAGCTTTCATAAAAATGCTTCAACAAATAATTCTGGATTTTAGTGAAACAAAATAAAACATAGAAAATCTCTCAAAAGAAATATAAATTAAATAAAAATAACCAAACAGATAGTAGAACTGAAAAATACAGTAATTGAAATAAAAACTCACAGGTTGGGCTCAATAGCAGAATATAGATTATAGAGGATGAAGTCAGTGAGCTTAAGGACAAATCAATAGAATGTACCAAATCTGAACCACAGACAACATAGACTGAAAAAAGTATAAACAGCATCTCACACAATTTGGGGACAATAATTTTAGAAAGTTGACCATTTTATCATCAGATTCCCAAAAGAAAGACAGAGTGTTGAACAAAAAAGTATTTAGAGAACTTGTGACTGTAAACTTCTCAAATTTTGGAAATGACTTAAGTCTAGAGATTTAATCAACTGAACACACCCCAAATGCTATACTCAAGGAAATCCACACAGAAATACATCACAATTAAATTTCTGAAAACTAAAAACGAAAGATTCTGAAAACACCCAAAAAGAAAGGATACGTTTCTTATATGAGAATCCCAATTTACAGTGAATTCAGTTTCTCATTTGAAACCATAGAAGCCAGAAGTACTCAAAGAAAAAACCTGTCAAGTGAAATGTATGTGTGTGTGTGTGTGTATCTATATCTATATATATACAAAGTATATTTATTATAAAATATATATTATATGAAGAAAAGAAATGGCAACCCACTCTAATACTCTTGCCTGGGAAATCCAATGGATAGAGGAGCTTGGTGGCCTGCTGTCCATGGGGTGGCAAAGAGTCAGACATGACTTAGCAACTAAACAACAACATGAATATATACAATAAGATAGAAAATGTAGAGAATATTTTTTAAAATGTTGTGAAAGTACCCTTTATTGATAAATATGAAATAAATTGGTATATGAAGGAAAACTAAAAGAATTTGTTTCTATCAAACCTATCATTTAAAATAAAGTGAAGATGTCAGCAAAAATAGTGGAGTAGAACACTCCAAGAAGCCATCTTGCCAGAAACATAAAAGAAAAATCAAGATATGCAGATCAATTTTGTTAGAACTCTGGAAAACAGTCAAAGGTTTATAGCTGAATCAAGAAAAAGGGAACTTTAACAGGTAGAATAATATAGTGCTTTTCCTTGCCATTGCCCTACCTTCCTTCTCTTCATCATAATGGCTTGGAGATAGTACCTTTTGTTTCTAATGTAGAACCCCAGTTTCTGAAAACAGAGGGAGCAGAACAGAATTGATTGTTGAAGAATTATTTATCCTATATGGGGCTGCCTAAAGAACTGATTCAAGTTACTTATCTTTGTTTTTGGCCTAAATCAAAACTCAATTAGTGTAGAAAAGTGGTGAGTGTTCCTTAAAAATAGTTTAAGGTAAACAAACAACATGAAAATAAACAGTTTCTTGGAGCAAAAGATTACAGTTGAATCAAACAATGGAACAACTAATATTTGTTGTCCTCAAGAAATAAACTTGAGAAAAGAATTTCTTTGGAAAATAAGAGAATTCAGAAGTGCCCATGTACACCAGAAAATTTGGAAAATCATGTGCATGCCTGGGGCAATGCACATACTCAGAAAAAACGTGAGGGGATCTTAAGATTTTACCTGTTTACTAGTCTCAGTGCCTAGCACTTAAAAAGTAAAAGCAATGGTAGAGTTATAAATAACCCAGCTAAAAATCAAAGGAGTCCCACAGTACAGAGGCAATCTGCAATGACTGAGAGTTCCCTCTCTCCCTCCCTTTCTCTCTTCATTTTATCATTCTGTGAAATATCTATCAAACCATTAACTGAACACAAGCTGAAGTAGCAGAAAATTCAGAGAGTATACATGGTAAGGGACATACATTTAGAGAAACAGTTTTTAAGAATCACTACACAAACAGCTAGAGAAGTAAATGAAAACCCTTAGGAAGAGAAACAATTTGCCTTCTGTGGGTAACACATTAAAATGTTGAAAATATTGGTTGTTTTAAGCAATGTTGTATAAAACATGTTTAAAAAAACAATATGTGACCCACTTACAGAGGAAGTTATTTTTTTGGGCTCCAAAATCATTGCAAATGGTGATCAGCCATGAAATTAAAAGACGCTTACTCCTTGGAAGGAAAGTTATGACCAACCTAAATAGTATATTAAAAGTCAGAGACATTACTTTGCCAGCAAAGGTCTGTCTAGTCAAGGCTATGGTTTCTCCAGTAGTCATGTATGGATGTGAGAGTTAGACTGTGAAGAAAGCTGAGCGCCGAAGAATTGATGCTTTTGAACTGTGGTGTTGGAGAAGACTCTTGAGAGTCCCTTGGACTGCAAGGAGATCCAACTAGTCCATCCTAAAGGAGATCAGTCCTGGGTGTTCATTGGAAAGACAGATGTTGAAGCTGAAACTCCAATACTTTGGCCACCTTATGCGAAGAGTTGACTCATTGGAAAAGACCCTGATGCTGGGAAGGATTGGGGGCAGGAGGAGAAAGGGACGACAGAGGATGAGATGGCTGGATGGCATCACCAACTCGATGGACATGAGTTTGTGTAAACTTCGGGAGTTAGTGATGGACAGGGAGGTCTGGCATGCTGCAGTTCATGGGGTCGCAAAGAGTCGGACACGACTGAGCGACTGAACTGAGCTGACTGACAGAGGAAACTAACAAAAACTGTCCCTGATTGTATTTACAAACTACAGGCTATAAATTGACTTCTAAATATGTTCAAAAAGTTAAAGAAAACTATAGGCAAGATGTAATGGAAATTAGGGGAATGATGTTTAAACTTTTGAGAATATCAATGAAGGGAAATTGTAAAAATGAGTAAACAAATTCATTAGCTTAAAATTACAATATCGAAAATAATGTATTAGAGCATCTCTATAGCATATTTGAGCAGGAAAAGGATAGACTTAATAGAATAATACACAATCAATGAACTGGAGGATAGGTAATTGAAATTATTTCTTCTGAGGAATGGAAAGCATAAAGAATAAGGAAAATTAAACAGAGATTAAGAGACCTGTGGATTATTATGAAGCATACCAACATAGGGGCTTCCCAGATGGCACATAGTTGGTAAAGAATATGTCTTCTGATGCAAGAAACACAGATTTAATCCCTGGGTCAGGGAGAACCCTGGAGAAGGAAATGGCAACCCACTCCACTATTCTTACCTGGAAAATCCTATGGACAGAGTAGCCTGGTAGGCTACAGTCCATGGGGTTGCAAAAAGTAGATCACAACTGAGCATACATGCCTCTCATGACAACATATGCTTAATGGGAATCCCAAGAGTAAAATAGGCATTGGAGCAGAAAAAAATCATGAATATATAATAGCTGAAACTTTCTGAATTTTATAAAGGATATTAATCTACACAATAAAGAAGTTCAAAAAAATCAGAGAAAAATGTGTTCAGTCACTCAGTCGTGTCTGATTCTGTGATCCTGTGGACTGCAGCACACCAGGCTTTCTTAACAATTGCCTGGAGCTTGCTCAAGCTCATGTTCATTGAGTTGGTGATGCCATCTTACCACCGTATCCTCTATTATCCCCTTCTCCTCCCTTTCTCAGAGAAGAATAAACCCAAGAAATCCACACAAAGACACACTACAATTAGACAAAGGGAAAATCTTTGAAAGAATGTACAGCAGTGTATCTTCAATAGAATAGTAGATTTCTCATTGTAAACATGGCAACCAGAAGGGAGTGGATGATATTTTTTAAATCATAAAAGAAAAAATTTGTCAACCAATAATTTTATATTTGACAAAACTGTCCTTAAGAAATGAAGAAGTAATTAAGATACTTTAGATTAAAAAGAAAAGCTGAAAGAGTTTGGTACTAGTACACTTGCTCATCAGTAAACACTAAAATGAGTCCTTCAGGCTGAAATAAAAGGATACTATAAAGTAAATAAAAATCATAAAAGAAAAAACTTGGTAAAAATTAGCTGCATAGGTAAATATAAAATCCAGTATTGTTGTTATTTTGTTTTTTTAACTCTTCTTTGTATTTCCTATATTATTTAAAAAGCAAATACATGAAACGACAATTGTAAAGTGTATATATACACACACTATGCATGCATGCTCAGTTGCTCTATTGTGTCCAATACTTTGTGACCTCATAGACTGTAGCCTGCCAGGCTCCTCTGTCCATGGGACCTTCCAGGCATTGGCAAGCATATTCCTTACCACTGAAACACCTGGGAAGCCAGGTTATATATATATATATGCCAGGTTATATATATATACACCAGGTTTTATATATGTATATATATATATATATATATATTAGATGTAATTTGTGAATATCACAACAAATGGGAGGTGGAACTGTATAGGAAACATATTTGAATGCTACTGCAGCTATGTGTTTACAAGATGGAGTAGGAAGACAAGTGCTCATCTACTCCTGTGAGAATTCCAAAATTACAATTCACTGCTGAACAATCATCAACAAGAGAATGTTTGATCCCACCAAAAAAAGATACCCCGTATTCAAGGGCAAAGGAGAAGCCCCAGAAAGATGCTAGGAGGGGTGAAATCGCATTTAGAATCAAACCCAATACCTGGCAGAGACACTTGGAGGGCTCAAATGAAACCTTGTGTGCACCAATAGACCTCACAGAGACTGAGCCAGTCCTGCCTTGGAGTGTTTGAGTGTCTCCTGTGGAGATACAGCTATTGTCACCCCGCTTGTTTAACTTATATGCAGAGTACATCATGCAAAATGCTGGGCTGAATGAAGCACAAGCTGCAATCAAGATTGCCAAGAGAAACATCAACAACCTCAGATATGCAGATAACAATACCCTTATGGCAGAAAGCAAAGAAGAACAAAAGAGCTGCTTAGTGAAAGTGAAAGAGGAAAATGAAAAAGTTGTCTTAAGACTCAACATTCAGAAAACTAAGATCATGGCATCCAGTTCCATCACTTCATGGCAAATAGATGGGGAAACGATGGAAACAGTGGCTGACTTTATTTTGTGGGGCTTCAAAATCACTGCAGATGGTGACTGCAGCCATGAAATTAAAAGGCACTTCCTCCTTGGAAGAAAAGCTATGACCAACCTAGACAGCATGTTAAAAAGCAGAGACATTACTTTGCCGACAAAGGTCCATCTAGTCAAAGCTATGGTTTTTCCAGTAGTCATGTATGGTTGTGACAGTTGGACTAAAAGAAAGCTGAGAGCACTGAAGAATTGATGCTTTTGAACTGTGGTGTAGGAGAAGACTCTTGAGAGTCCCTTGGACTGCAAGGAGATCCAACCAGTCAATCCTAAAGGAGATCAGTCCTAGGTGTTCATTGGAAGGATTGATGCTGAGGCTGAAACTTCAATACTTTGGCCTATTGTAAAGATCTGACTCATTGGAAAAGACCCTGATGCTGGGAAAAATTGAAGGTAGCATGAGAAGGGGATGACAGAGGGTGAGATGGTTGGATGGCATTACCGACTCAATGGACATTAGTTTGAGAAAGCACTGGCAGTTGGTGATGGACAGGGAGGCCTAGCAAACTGCAGTCCATGGGGTCGCAAAGAGTCGAACACGACTGGTGACTGAACTGACTGACTGACTGAAGCTACATATCAATTAAAACTAATTTTAATAAATTTAAGTTATGAATTCCACTTTCCATGTTATCTGTTAAGAAATTATCTAAACAGTAACACCAAAGGAAATGAGAGGGAAGGTAAATTTTACACCATAAAACTCTAAGAAAAAGAAATCACTAATGGAGTAAAGCAAGAACAAAAAAGCTGAAGGACATGTTGAAAACAAATAGCAAAATGACAGAAATAAATTCTTTCTTAATAGTAATTATTTTAAAGTTAAATTGATTAAACCTCCAGTCAAGAAGCAGAAATTGATTGAATAGATTAAAAAGAAAAAACTATGCAATTTCATACTATCTACAAAAGATTAACTTTATATCCAAAGACACAAATAGATTCAAAGTGAAAAAATGAAAAAGACAATTTATGCAAATAGTAACAAAATGAGAGCAGAAATGACTATACTAATGTCAGACAAAATAGACTTTAAGTTAAAACCTTTTACAAGAGACTAAGTCATATATACAATTTTTATTAAAGTGTCAATTCATCAAGATTATATAACAGTTTATATTTTTATAAAACACATGCACCAAACAACAGAGTCCCAAATATATGAGGCAAACATTCACAGAATCGAAAAGAGAAAGAGAGTTCTAAAATAATAGTTTCCATTATCACATTTTAGTAATGGATTGAATTTCTAGACATCAGATTAGTAAGGAAATATTAGACTTGAACAACTGTGCATGTTTTCTAAACATGAATAGAAAACTACCCCCCCCCTCAAAATACACATTTTTTAAAGTGCACATGGAACATTCTGAAGACTAGACCATACTCTAGTCCACAAAACAAGTCCAATAAATTTAGAAATATTGAATTCATAAAAAGTGTCCTTTTGTTCACACTAATTTGTATACATATTTCTTTAAAAAAGTAAAAATTACTAATAACACATGAAAATGATCAATATGATTAGTCACTAGGGAAATGCAAATCAAAACTACAAAAGGCTACTTCCTAGCCACCATGATGGCTATAATTAAAATGAGAGACTAACAAGAGTTGGTGAGGATGTGAAGAATTTGAAATCCTCGTATATTGGTGGTGGTGATTTAAAATGTTTCAGTTCCTTTCAAAAATAATTTGGCAGTCCCTTAAAATGATAGTTATAGTTACTATATCAACTAGTAATATTATTTCTACATGTTTACACAAGATAAGTTAAAACCTAAATCCACACAGAAGCTTATGATGAATGTTCATAGCATTATCCATAAAGCAAAAATAGTGGAAACAATCAAAATTCAGTAATTTATTAACTATTGAAGAGATAAACAGCATGTGATATATCCACACAATGGAATAGTGTTTGACCATAACAAGGAATGACATAGTGAATTAGACCACAGGGTAAACTTGGAAAACATTATGCTTAGTGAAAAAGCCAGTCACTAAAATCTATGCATTATCTGATGTGTTTCTAGAAAATGTCCAGAATACACAAATGTATAAAAATAGAAAAGTAATTACTGGTTGCCTAGGCCTGGGTTGTAGAGAGGGAAGGAATGAAGAGTGATTGCAAATTAGTATGGTGTTTCTTTGGATATGATAAAAATATTCCAAGATTAGATTGAGATGATGTGTGCATAACTCTGTGAATCTACTAAAACCCTAAATTTTACAGTTTATGTAGATGGATTTTTATGGTTTGTGGATTATTTCTCATGACAGCTATTAAAAATCAAACAATAACATTAAGAACTAAATTCTGCAAATGCATTTGACTAATTATTAATTAAGGTTTATTTTTCTTTGTGTAAAATTTGAAAAAGGAATTCTGTCTTATAACTGCTGATTAGATGAAAGAACTTCTCAATGATTTGTTGGAGATGATGGCTGAACTCTGGCATTTAATGTTCAAAATTTCTGGTGATTGCTTACAACTTTCTAACTCTGAATGTTGTTCATATATTTCAAATTACATGATTCATCGATTTGGGTTGTCTTGGACTTATCAATGCTATCTGCCTTATTGGATGATCACTTGTTCTTGTGGGGTAGAGTATATATATAATATATATATATATTATATATATATTATTGAATCAAACTCAAATACCTTGGATAAACTCCATTTGTTCATCATTTATAATCATTTTTATGTATTACTAGATTCAAATCATTCATATGTACTTAAATACTTTTTATACATGCATTAAAGAGAGATACATGTTTTTGGTATTATAATAGATATGTATATATACACATATATATATGTTTAAATAAAAATCAGTCTTATAAATTGGGAAGTATTGCTCTTATTCAGTATTCTGAAACATTTTACACAGGATTGACATTACTTTTATTTTTAAATGTTTGAGGGAATTAGTCGGTGGAGGCATCTTGACTTGCAATTGTTTTACAGAAGATACAAATTATGAGTTCAAAATCTTTGATGAGACCATCAAATTTATTGTCATATTATTGTTTAAATGTTCCCTTAGTATATTTTTAATGTCTGAATTATATCTAATATTGCTTATTTTAATCCTAATTTTTTAATCTGTATTTTTATATTTTTCATTAGTCTAGCTAGAATTTTATAAATTATGTTGATCTAATTGAGCAAAATCTTTTGATTTTATGAATATTTTCTACCATGTAACTTTTTTTCACTAATTTTGACTCATCTTTATTTTACTTTCTTTCTATTTATTTTGGGCTTTATTTAGTCTTCTTTATTATAGTTTTCTTAGGTAGACTCCTAGGTATTGATCTGAGGGTATTTTTTTTTTTCTATCTAAATTGTTAAAGCTGTAAATTTCCCACTAAGAAGTGCTTTATTAGCATTCTAAAAATTTTCTCAGGTTTTGATTTTCACTCATTTTGAAAAAAAATCTGTTTTTCCTGCAGGTCTATTCTTTGACACATGATATTTAGTTTATTCTGCAAACATTTGAATATTTTTAACATGCTTTCTGATTTTTAATTCTCTTTTAGTTTCATGGTCATCTGAGATACTCTATATGATTCCAATTTCTTTAAAATGTAGTGAAATATATTCTGAGCGTGTTAAATGAGGAGAATTTAAAAATATATTGACCAACATATTTATTATTTAATTATTCTCCTTTTCTTTGTGTAACTCCATGTTTTCATCTGATGTCTTTTTTATTTTTGTCTTGCTACATTTCTTGAAGTGCTTTTTTGCCCACAAAAAAGCGTCAGGTTTGTGTTGTTGAAAATTTGCCTTCATTTTAGTGCAGTATTTTCTGTGGACATAGAATTGTAGAGTGACTTTTTTTTTTTCTTCTAATTCTTTAACAATTTCATTCCATTGTTGTCTTGGTTGTGACTGTATTAGTGAGACATACAAGCTATTTTTCTCTATGCACTGTGATTTTTTTCTTAGGCTATTTTTAAGGTATTATTTTTATACTGAGTAGGTGGTGAAAAACCTCCCCAAAACTGAGAAGCCCAGGACCATATGTTTTCACTGGTAAGTTTTAGAAAACATTTAAAGATATAATGCCAATCCTTCTCAGACTTTTTCAGAAAATTGAAGAGGGAGAAGCTCTTCAAAATTCATTTTCTATAGCCAGAATTACTGGTACCAAAACCAGAAAAGACATCACAAGAAAACCAAAAAACAACATTCTTGATTTGTATATGTATAAAAATCCTTAATAAAATATTAATAAACAAATTCAGTAGCACATTAAAAGGATCATACCTCACAATCTAGTGTGTCTTATCCATGAGAAGAAAGGATAGTTGAACATATGTGATCAATTAGATACATTATATTAAAGTGCTAAGGCCAAAATCACAATGCATCTCAATAGATGCACAAAAAGCACTTAACAAAATTCAATACCCTTTCATTATAAAAATACCAAATTAGAAGTAAATTCCCTCATCATAATAAAGGATATGTATGAAAACCTCACAGCTGTTATCACACTCAATGATTAATGACTAAAAGTCTTTCCTCTAAGCTCAGGAGGAGACGGCAATGGCACCCCACTCAGTAATCTTGCCCGGAAAATCCCATGGACGGAGGAGCCTGGTAGGCTGCAGTCCATGGGGTCGCGAAAAGTCAGACACGACTGAGCGACTTCATGTTCACTTTTCACTTTCGTGCATTGGAGAAGGAAATGGCAACCCACTCCAGTGTTCTTGCCTGGAGAATCCCAGGGATGGGGGAGCCTGGTGGGCTGTCGTCTATGGGGTCGCACAGAGTTGAACACGACTGAAGTGACTTAGCAGCAGCAGCAGCAGCTAAGCTCAGGAACAAGACAAAGATATGTATTCTTACCAGTGTTTCTTTTTTTTTTTTTTAATCATAGAAGCAAGAGCAATTAGGCAAGAAAAATAAAAATAAAATTCGTCCATATTGGAAAAGAAATACAATTAGTATTATTCATACAATTATATGTAAAGAAAACTGTAAAAACTTTACCAAAAAAACTCATTAGAGTTGATAAATGAATTCAATAAACCGATTGGTTACAAAATCAATGTAAAAATTCAATTTTGTTTCTATACACTAACAACGAACATTCAAAAAGGAAAATGAGAAAAAAAATGTTTTATTCACACTGGCACCAAACAGAATGAATATTTAGGAATAAACTTAACTAAGGTAGTAAAAGATTTATACATTGAAAATTCCAAAACATTGCTGAAACACAAATAAATTGAAATATCCCATGTTCATGGACTAGAAGATTTAACATTGTTAAAATTTCCAAAGTGATCTATAGAGTCAATGCAATTCCTATCAGAATTTCAATGGAATTTTAAAATATATATAAGACAATTCTAAAATTCATATATAACCACAAAAGTCATCAAGAGTCAGAAAAGTCTTGAGCAAGGAGAACACAGTTGTCAGACATTTCACACTTCCAGATTTCAAAACTCATAAAGCTACAGTAAGCAAGACGGTATAGTACTAGTATACAGATCAACCAATGGAACATAACAGAGAGCATAATAGGAAAAAAAAATTCTCACATACACAGTCAACCATCTTCAACAAAATTGTCAAGAATACATAATGGGCAATGAATGGTCTCTTCAACAAATAGCATTTGCATAATTGGATATGCACGTATGAAAGAATAGAATTGGATCCTTATCTTACATCATACAAAAAATTCTCAAAATGAATCAAAGACTTAAACATACAATCTGAAGCTATAAAATTCCTAAGAGAAAACAGGAGCAAAACTCCATGTCATTGGTCTTGGCAGTGATTTCTTAGATATGAAACCAAAAGCACAGTCAAAAGAAGCAAAAATGGACAGGTGGGGTTGCATCACACCAAAAAATATCTTCTGCCTAGTAAAGGAAACCAGTCACGGGGTGAAAATGCAAACCTCAAAATAGGAGAAAACATTTGCAAACTGCATATCTGTTGGCTTCCCTAATGGCTTAGTGGCAAAGAATCCACCTGCAATACAAGAGACCTCGGTTTGATCCCTGGATTGGGAAGATTCCCTGGAGAAGGAAATTGCAACCCACTCCAGTATTTTTCCCTGGGAAATCCCATTGACAGAGGAACCTGGAAGGCAACAATCCATAGGGTTGCAAGAGTCGGACATGACTTAGCAACTAAACTGCCACCACATATCTATTAAGATAATAATATACAAAATACTTAAGGCATGCAACTCTATAGAGGATGAGATGGTTAGATAGCATCAGTGACTCATGGGCCTGAATTTGAGCAAACTCTGGGAAGCAGTGGAGGACAGAGGAGCCTGGCATTCTACAGTCAATGGGGTTGCAAAGAGTCAGACATGACTTAGCTACTGAACAACAACAACTCTATAGCAGAAAAGCAAATAATCCATTAAAAATAGGTAAAGAACTTCTCCAAAGAAAACACACAAACAGCAAATAGATATATGAAAAGGTGTTCAAAGTTACTAATCATAAGAAAGTGCAAATTAAAACCAGAATATGATGTCACCTCACACCTATTGAAAGTGTAAGTGCATATATATGGAATTTGAAAGACAGTAACGATAACCCTATATGCGAGACAGAATAAGAGACACAGATGCATAGAACAATTTTGTGGACTCTGAGGGAGAAGGTGAGGGTGGGACATTCTGGGGGAATAGCATTGAAACATGTATATTATCATATGTGAAAGAGAACACCATTCCATGTTCGATGCATGAGACAAGGGCTCAGGGCCGGGGCAATGGGATGACCCAGAGGGATGGGATGGGGAGGGAGGTGGGTGGGGGGTCCAGGAAGGGGAACACATGTAAACCCATGGCTGATTCATGTCAATGTATGGCAAAAACTATTGCAATATTGTAAAGTAATTAGCCCCCAACTAAAATAAATAAATTTATAAAAAAAAAAAAAAAAAAGAAAGTGTAAGTGAAGTCGCTTAGTCGTGTCCGACTCTTTGCGACCCCATGGACTGTAGCCCACCAGGCTTCTCTGACCATGGGATTTTCCAGGCAAGAATATTGGAGTGGGTTGCCATTTCCTTCTCCAGGAGATCTTCCCCACCCAGGGTTTGAACCCGGGTCTCCCACACTGTAGGCAGACGCTTTACCATCTGAGCCACCAGGGAAGTTACACAAAATACATGCCTACCAGGCAAATCATATGTAGATGTCATTTTATAAAACTAACATTTGTCTACCACATATCTAGCAGCCTCACAATATTCTCCAGCAATAAATAAAGCTCATAAGCTAAAGCTTCCTACATCATCTGCCCTCAAACAACCCAAAGAACCTAAGACTAAAGCCAAATGATAAGTGGCCCCCAAAATATTTCCATTCTATGACTTTTAGTATCACTAGTTTTATACACACATATGTGCATGTATTCATATGTGTGTATATGTATACATAGATATGTATGTAAAAACAACCCTGCAAATCGTGGGCTAAATGTTTAGAGCAAAGGACTACATATTCTAT
Organism: Giraffa tippelskirchi; assembly: GCF_054371585.1. Classification (NCBI taxonomy): domain Eukaryota; kingdom Metazoa; phylum Chordata; class Mammalia; order Artiodactyla; family Giraffidae; genus Giraffa; species Giraffa tippelskirchi. The sequence goes on from NC_137277.1 coordinate 73,552,577, forward strand.
TTTATTAACCACCATCTAAAAAAAAATCCCTTAACTGCCCAATTATTTACTCAGTCTGAAAATTAGGCAAAATTTTCACTCTGCATAGTTAATATTTTATAAAACTTGCATAAATTATAGCTCATATGCCTAAAAACATGTAATAATGCTATTATATACACATAATATAAAAACATTCCTTTGATCAGCCAACTATTTAATGAACTCAGATCTGATATACTATCACTAACATCACCCATAAAAACTTACATATTGTCTATACAACTGTAAATAAGTACTTTAAAACAATAATTCACTATTTTCATTAAAAGTCAAATGCCACACCTATTAGGATAGCTAAAATCAAAAATGAAAGCAAAAAGAAATACAAAATAAATTTCGGAGAAGATGTGGAGAAATTAGAACCCTTGTACATTATTTGTGGGAATATATGGAAATCTTCCTCCAAAATTAAAAATAGAACTATTATATGATAGCAATCTCACTTCTGAGTATATATCCATAGAATTGAAATCAAGATCTCCAAAACATGTTTGCTCTCCCAGGTTAATTGCAGCATTATTCACACTAGCATTATTCACACTAGGCAAGAGATGGAAACAACCTAAACATCCACTGAGAAATGAATGAATAAAGAGTATGTTGTATATGCATGTGTGCTAAGTTGCTTCAGTTGTGTCTGACTCTGCAACCCTGTGGACTATAGCCCACCAGGCTCCTCTGCCCATGGAATTCTCCAGGCAAGAATACTGGAATGGGTTGCCATGCCCTTCTCCAGGGAATCTTTCCAACCCAGGGGTCGAATCTGCATCTCTCGCATTGCAGGCGGATTCTCTACCACTGAGCCATCAGAAAAGCCCATATGCATGCATACAATGGTGTGTTATTAGGCCTTTAGAATAGAGAAATCCTGTAATATGCAGCAACATTGTTGACATGAAGTGTAGTCTTATGTGTTTTTTATCACGATTTTTATAAAAGGAAAAATGTATTTACGCACAGACTTGATTGTCACTTTTTTACACTTTATGACTTTTAACTCCTGTGAGTTTCCATGTGTTTATGTGGTAGATCCTGATTTTACTTCTTGGATCTGTGGTTTTATTGTGCTTCACACATTTGAGAAAAAACACTGGTCATCATTTCTTTAAATATTTTTCTCTACTCCCCTTCTCCCTTTTCTGAGGTACCAGTTACCTGTATGTTAGACTGCTTGCTAATAGCACAGGTCAATTGGTAATGGATACTTTCCTCCTTGTGCTTTTGTTTGCTATGTCGTAAATTTAGTGAATTACAGTTTGTAATCCACTATTAAGTAAAACAAGCTCTTTCCCCCATTTACTCTATTTCATATTTCATATGTAGAAGTATTTATTTGTTCTTATTTAATTTCTTTTTGCACTAAATTAATCAATACTTGAAATACCTGAACATATTTAAAATAAATGTATTAAAATCCACTTCAAATCTTTTCTAATTATTTTTTAATTTAAGATTCATTTTATTTTTCATTTCTCCTAGTGATATATTTCTTTATTTGAATGTAAAATTGTTTTTAATAAGATAGTCAATTTTATTGTTGTATATTTTATGTTTTCAAGTTCCATATTACAAGTATTTCTTTAAAAATTGTTGGACTTTGTTTTGGCAGTTAATTAACCAATGATTGACAAACTTGACCCTTCTGAGACTGTTTTTCAGCTTTTTGTTTTCCTGAGGAAATTAAAATTTTCCCTTATTCTAGGGCTAGCTTAATCCTATGTAAATTTTTTTAGGTCTCTAGCTTACATTTTGTTCAGCCTTCTGAGAGATCCTGAAGAAATGGACTCAGCTATGCTGTATTTGGATCCTTGACCACAGAAACTATGAGACAATAAATGCTTGTTGTTTTAAGCTATTAGATTTTGGACTAATGGACTCTGTGGTGAGAAACAGCCAATACAGTAGGACTATACTTTTGCTCCTTGGAAAGTGGAATCGATTTTTTCTGATTTTAATGTTTTAATGTAGTGTCCATATTTTTGGAAAAGATAGTGAATATGAAGATCATTTTTACATCTGCTTTAACCAGAAATCAAATCTTTTCAGTTTCAAATAAGTAGAAGATTATTTGCATATCAACAAATGCAAACATTCTTTAGCTAATCACAGTAAAATGTTATGGTATGATGGAATTTAAGTTAAAAGCTTCTAAAATTCAATTTTATTTATAAGGACTTAAAATAATCAATAATAGCCACTTTTTTCATTGTTTAGTATACTTGATATACAAATAAGATATAGAAAAACAATTTTTATAGAAGTATATTTATTGCATATTGTGGACCAGACCAAGTACTGAAAAAGCAAAGTGTAGAAGCAGGAACTATTTCTTTCAAAGTATATTAACTTGATTGGAATAAATTCTACAAAATATCTTTCTGCATGATAACTATGTCCAACATTATTGTGACCCTTGCCCTTTCTCTAGTTAGAATTAAAATATGTACCTTATGAGAAGGCTTTAATTACAGTCTTTTTTTAAAAAAAAATTATGGGAATTTAAAACTGATGTTTGCCTTTGTTAAATTATCAACAGCTCTGTATTTATATTTAGAAGATTCATAATTATTTAAGCATTAGTAACAATTAAACACAAGATGTTTTTCAGAATTGTTCGTTTTATCCAAGCATTTCCTTTTGCTCTCCATAGAATTTTTTTATGAAAATTGCCTTTGGCTACATAGGAAACAGAATTTACATTTTAAGAATTAGAAGTATTCAAATATTTGATGAGATTAATATTTTATTAACTAAAAGATTTTAAATTCTACATATTTAAATATATTTTTGCTAAGTTTACTATGTAGATATTAAACCATTTCCTTTCAGTGAAGTGGCTAAAACTTATAGTCAAGAAGGACATTATTAAGATTTATGTGTGGGTGTTAAGGAATTAAAAGGCTCTGTGGCTGTAGCAAATGCTTTTGAAATTTGCTTCAAGCATAGAGTTTATCAAGAGCCTCCTTTTTATTAAAAAATAGATTTCCTGTTAGAGATAGTATCCCATAGTTCTCATCCAGACTCTTGGCAGCACTTTGCTTTTAATAAAGAAAAAATCTACAATCAGGGATTTTTATTGCACTTGATTAAGCTTCTTTAATAAAAGTTAAAACACAGTAAAATTGAGCATAAGTAATATTAAAACTTACTCAGACACTAACATACATGAGAAAAGAAATAATCTTGTTGAAACAAATTACAGATATGCAGTTTCAATGAGGATCTGGAGAATCTTTGAAACGCTTATAAATTTTAACATTTGCTTGCTATGGATAAATTTATTCTTATTAGCTTAAAATGAAGTTATCTATTGAATCTCTATTATTTAGAAATGATGGTGTACAGGTCTTAGCAAGGTAACTGCTCTCAGGATGTCACATCAAGTAGATTACAAAGACTGTTAGGGGAATTCTCTGGTGGTCCAGAGGTTAGGACTCCCTGCTAAGGGCCTGAGTATATTCCTAGAAGGAAAGCTAAGATCCAGAAGCTGTATCGCACAGAAAAAGAAAAAAAAAAAAGCTGTCAGTTTACAATAAAGAGTATCTATTTTTAAAAGATGTAGTCATTTTGTAAAAGAATGTTTTATGGAGCTTTATTTTAAAAGTTTAAGGTAAATTTAAAACTTTAAAATTTCAAGGTAAAAATTCAAATTTTTCTAACAAATGGACTTAGAAAAAACAACTCGGACTTTTGATATCAAGATATCAGGATTATGATGTGGACATTTAAAATGCACACATATATCATTCTGAAGTGGTTCTCAAATTGGCCAAATCTGAAACAATTTAAATAATAAGTAAAATAAATAATGATTAATAATGGAATATATTCTAACCCATAGAATAATATAAGTATCTAAATAATGATTAGTGTAAATAATTGAATAAATAAGTGGAGAAGATAGATAAACTTTTTATAAAATTAGAATCACATTTAATAGGTGAAAAAGTAAAACAAATGCATAATGAATTAAGAAAATAGAAAAAACACTATGGCATATGTTGGGGCTTCTCTGGTGGTTCAGATGGTAAAGAATATGCCTGCAATGCAGGAGACCCAGGTTTTCTCCTTGGGTCTGGAAGATTCCCTGGATATCCACTCCAGTATTGTTGTCTGGAGAATTCCATGGACAGAGGAGCCAGGTGGGTTACATTTCATGGGGTTGCAAAGAATTGGACTTGACTGAGAAACTAACACTAACCATGGCATATATTGGAGATATATTAGAGTAAAAATGGCTTCAAAAAATATTAATAGATAAGTAGTGGGTGGAAATATCATGAGGAACAGTATACTTATTATTGCCCCAAAATGTCTCAAAAATATTTAGCAATTACAAAAAGCTCTGGCAGATTTATGGATTCTGAGATAAATGGGAAGATGAGAGGTAGGACTCAGAGTGGAGAGAAGTACTGTGTCAGAGTAGAGAAAGTGCCTTCAAGTTCTCTTCCTCTTGATAAGGAGATCTTGGCAGAAGTGCCTGAAAGAAGACTTCTGGCCAATTCCTCAGATAAAGAGACTTTAGAAGGAAGCTGCCTCAGCTAGTGAAAGTCACTCAGTCATGTCCGACTCTTTGCAACCCCATGGACAATACAGTCCATGGAATTCTCCAGGCAAGAATACTAGAGTGGGTAGCCTTTCCCTTCTCCAGGGGATCTTCCCAACCCAGGGATCAAACCCAGGTCTCCCACATTGCAGGTGGATTCTTTACCAGCTGAGCCACAAGGGAAGCCCAATGCAATATATGAAGAGTATAACTGACCAGAGATGCCTGAAACCTTGCCTGTAACTCTCTCCAAATACTTCAGTGTTCTGATTGTCCACACAGTCTGTTGTCTGGGGGATAGCTTTTCTCTTAGACCTGGAAAAGCCTTCGTAATTGCCTACAGATAGGCCTGAAAAGTTGCATATAGGTTTTTAACCAGAAGATAGACTGCTCACCAAGGGTTAGACATACCTGTCCGTAGAGCAGGGAATTCACTTTTACTTATGATATCATATGCAAGTTTTTGTAGGAGATCTTTATCAAATTGAGAAAATTTCCTTCTATTGTTATTTTGCTATAAGTTTTTACCATGAATGGTGTATAATTTTGCCAAATATGTTTTCATTTGCAATGATCAAATGTAATTTTTCCTTATTTTGGTAATGTGATTAATTACATTGATTTATAGTTTATGATCCCAATGAGGGTAAAAGAGGAGAGTGAAAAAGCTGACTTAAAACTCAACATTCAGAAAACTAAGATCATGGCATCCAGTCCCATCACTTCATCGCAAATAGATGGGGAAACAATGGAAATGGTGACAGACTTTATTTCGGGGGGGTTCCAAAATCACTACAGATGGTGACTGCAATCATGAAATTAAAAGATTCTTGCTCCTTGGAAGAAAAACTATAACAAACCTAGACAGCATATTAAAAAGAGAGGACATTACTTTGCCAACAAAGGTCCGTCTAGTCAAGGCTATGGTTTTTCCAATAGTCATGTGTGGATGTGAGAATTGGACTATAAAGAAAGCTGAACACCGAAGAACTGATGCTTTTGAACTGTGGTGTTGGAGAAGACTCTTTAGAGTCCCTTGGACTGCAAGGAGATTAAGCCAGTTTATCCTAAAGGAAATCAGTCCTGAATATTCATTGGAAGGACTGATGTTGAAGCTGAAACTCCAGTACTTTGGCCATCTAATGCGAAGAACTGACTCATTGGAAAAGCCCCTGACGTTGGGAAAGATGGAACGCAGGAAGAGAAGGGGACGACAGAGGATGAGATGGTTGGATGACATTACTGTCTCGACTGACATGAGTTTGAGTATACTCCAGGAGTTGGTGATGGACAGGGAGGCATGACATGCTGGACTCCATGGGGTCGCAAAGAGTCATACACAACTGAGTGACTGAACTGAACTGAATGTCTTTGATTAGATTTGGACAAATTTGTATATCCTTATAAATAACTTGAGAATTGTTCTTACTCTGTATTCTAAAATAATTTTTATTGATATTGTATTTTTTATTAGATGTTATGAATAATTCGCAGATGACTTCCTCAAGTCTTGGAGTTTACTTTGTGGGAGATTTTGTTTTTTCAATTCTAATTTCTCTGTTAAATAACAGGCTTTTAAAGACTTGTTTTTTCTTGTGACATATGTGAAAACATTTGCCTTTCAAGTCATTTGTTATTTTATCTAATTTAGTTGTCAAATATATTAAAATAAAGTTTGTGCACACACACTTATTTCTTCATAATATTGTAAGTCTGTACTAATATAGCATTTTCCCCTTTTCTTGCCTATCTAATGTATAATTGTGACTATTTTTCATTTATAATTTGGATAACTTCTGTTCACTCTTTGTTTTGACATTTAAAAAACTTTAATTATTTTTAATTGAAGGTTAATTGCTTTACAGAATTTTGTTGTTTTCTGTCAAACATCGATAAGAATCAGCCATAGGTACACTGAAGTCCCTTCCTTCCCAAAACTCCCTCCTGTCTCCCTCCTCACCCTACCCTTTTAGATTGTTAGCCCCTGTTTGGGTTCCCTGAGGCATAGAGCAAATTCCCATTTGTTACCTATTTTACATATGGTCTTTTAAGTTTCCATGTTACTCTCTCCATACGTCTCACCCTCTATCTCCTCCCCTCCTGCTGTGTCCATAGTCTGTTCTCTGTTTCTGCATTGCTGCCCTTAAAATAAATTCATCAGTACCATACTTCTAGATTCCATATATATGCATAAGTATATGATATTTGTATTTCTCTTTCTGACTTACTTCACTCTGTATAGTACACTCTAGATTCATCCACCTCATTAGAACTGACTAAAATGCATTACTTTTTATGGCTGGGTAATATCCCATTGTATATATGTACCACAGCTTATATATCCATTCATCTATCGATGGACATCTAGGTTGCTTCCATGTTCTAGCTGTTGCAAATATTGCTGCAATGAACATTGGGGTACATGTGTCTTTTCCAATTTTGATTTCCTCAGGGTACATGCCTAGGAGTGGGATTGCTAAGTCATATGGTGGTACTATTCCTAGTTCTCTAAGGAATCTCCATACCATCTTCCATAGTGGGTGTATCAATTTACATTCCCACAAGCAATGCAAGAGGGTTCCCTTTTCCCCACACCCTCTCCAGCATCTACTATTTGTAGACTTTTTGATGATGGCCAGTTCTGACTCGTGTGAGGTAGTATCTCATTTTGATTTGCATTTCTCTAATAAAGAATGATGCTGGGCATCATTTCATGTGTTTGTTAGCCATCTGTATGTCTTCTTTGGAGAAATGTCTGTTTAGGTCTTTTCCCCACTCTTTGATTGGGTTGTTTGTTTTTCTGGCACTGAGTTGTATGAGCTGCTTGTGTATTTTGGAAATTAATCCTTTGTCAGTTTTCTCCTTTGCTATTATTTTCTACCATTCTGAGGGTTGTCTTTTCACCTTGTTTGTAGTTTCCTTTGTTGCGAAAAAGCTTTTAAGTTTAATTAGGTTCCACATGTTTATTTTTATTCCCATTACTCTGGTAAGTGGGTCATAGAGGTTCTTGCTTTAATTCATGTCATCAAATGTTCTGCCTATGTTTTCTTCTAAGAATTTTATAGTTTCTGTTCTTACATTTAGGTCTTTAATCCATTTTGAGTAATCCATATCTTTGTGTATGGCATTAGGAAATGTTCTAATTTCATTCTTCTGCATGTAGCTGTCCAGTTTTCCCAGCACCACTTATTGAAGCGGCTGTATTTGCCCCATTGCATATTCTTGCATCTTTTGTCAAAAACAAGGTACCCATAGGTACGTTGGTTTACCTCTGGGTTCTCTATCTTGTTCCATTGGTCTATATTTCTGTTTTTGTGCCAGTACCATAATGTTTTGATGACTGTAGCTTTGTTGTATAGTCTGAAGTCAGGAAGGTTGATTCCTCCAGCTCCCTTCTTCTTTCTCAAGACTGCTTTGGCTATTTGGGGTCTTTTGTGTTTCCATATGAATTGTGAAATTTTTGTTCTAGTTCTGTGAAAAATGTCATTGATATTTGATAGGGATTACATTGAATCTGTAGATCAAATTTGATAGTATAGTCATTTTCACAGTATTGATTCTTCCTACCCAGAAACATGGACTATCTCTCCATTTATGTCTGTTTTTATTTCTTTCATTAGTGCATAATTTTCCATCTACAGTTTTTTTTTTAATCTCCTTAGTTAGGTGTATTCCTAGATATTTTATTATTTCTGTTGCAGTGGTGAATAGGATTGATTCCTTAATTTCTCTTTCTGATTTTTCATTGTTATTATATAGGAATGCAAGTGACTTGTGTGTATTGACCTTGTATCCATGACTTTGCTGAATTCACTGATTAGTTCTGGTAATTTCTGATAGTTTATTTTGGGTTTTCTATGTATAGTATCATGTTATCTGCAAACAGTGAGGGTTTTCCTTCTTTTTCAATCTGGATTCTTTTATTTGTGTTTTTCTTCTCTAAGTGCCATAGCTAGGACTTTGAAAACTATGTTGAATAATAGTGGTGAAAATGGACACTCTTGTCTTGTTCCTGATCTTAGAGGGAATGCTTTTAGTTTTTTAGCATTGAGAATAACGTTTGCTATGGGCTTATCATATATGGCCATTACTATCTTGAGGTGGGTTCCTTCTATGCCCATTTTTTTGAAGCGTTTTAATCATAAATGGTTGCTAAAATTTGTCAGTCTTTTTCTGAATCTATTATGATCATATAGTTTTTATCTTTCTGTTTGTTAATATGGTGTCACATTGATTAATTTGCATATATTGAAGAATACTTGCATCCCTGGAATAAACCCAACTTGATCATGGTGTATGAGATTTTTAATGTATTGTTGAATTCTGTTTGCCAGAATTTTGTTGAGGATTTTTGCATCTATGTTCATCAGTGACCTTGGCCTATAATTTTCTTTTTTTGCATTATCTTTGCCTGGTTTTGGTATCAGGGTGATGGTGACCATGTAGAATGAGTTTGGAAGTGTTCCTTTGCCTGAAAATTTTTGGAAGAGTTTCAGGAACATAGACAATAACTCTTCCCTAAGTGTTTGATAGAATTCCCCTGTGAAGCCATTTGGACCTGGGCTTTTGTTTTGGGGGAGATTTTTTTTTTTATCACAGTTTTGATTTCAGTGTTTGTAACTGGCTTTTCCATAATTTCTATTTCTGCCTAGTTCTGTCTTGGGATGTTGAACTGTTCTAAGAATATGTCCATTTCCTCTCGGTTGCCCATTTTATTAGCATATAATTGCTCGTAATATTCTCTTATGATCCTTTGTATTTCTGTGTTGTCTTTGTAACCTCTACCTTTTTCATTTCTAATTTTGTTTATTTGATTTTTGTCCCTTTTTTCTTGATGAGTCTGGCTAGTGGTTTGCCAATTTTGTTTATCTTCTCAAAGAAACAGTTTTTAGTTTTATTAATCTTTGCAACTGTTTCCTTCATTTATTTTTCATTTATTTCTTCTCTGATCTTTATGATTTGTTTCCTTCTGCTGACTTTGGGATTTTTTTGTTCTTTTTGCAGCTGCTCTAGATGTAGATTTAGGGTGTCTATTTGATGCTTTTCTTGAGGTAGGATTGTATTGCTATAAACTCCCCATTTAGAACTGATTTTCTGAATCCCATAGGTTTGGGGTTATAATGTTTTTGTTGTTATTTGTTTCTAGAAATTTTTTGATTTCCCTTTTTATTTCTTCAGTAACCTCTTCTTTATTTGATAACGTATTGTTTAATCTCCATGAGTTTGTGGGTTTTTTTTGTTTTGTTTTTTTTTTGGTGTTTTTTCCTCTGTTTGATAACTAGTCTCATAGCATTGTGGTCAGAGAAGAACTTGATATGATTTCAATTTTATTTAATTTACTGAGCCTTGATTTGTGGCCCAAGATGTGGTCTATCCTGGAGAATGTTCCATGTGCACTTGAGAAGAGAGTGTATTCTTCTCATTTGGATGGAAAGTCCTGAAGATATCAATTAGGTCCATTTGCTTTAATGTTTCATTTAAGGTTTATGCTTCCTTATTGATTTTCCGTTTTGATGATCCGTCCATTGGTTTAAGTAGTGTATTAAAGTCCCCCTGCTATTATTGTGTTACTGTCGATTTCCCCTTTTATGCCTGTTAGTGTTTGCCTTATATATTGAGGTGTTCCTCTGTTGGGTGCATAAATATTTACAATTGTAATGTCTTGTTCTTGGATTGATCCTTTGATCCTTATATAGTGTCTTTATTTTTCTCTTTTAATATTCTTTATTTTAACGTCTATTTTGTATGAAATAAGGATTGCCAACCTGGCTTTCTTTTGGTTTCCATTCATATGGAATATCTTTCTCCATCCTTTTACTTTCAATTTGAATGTGTCTCTTGTAGGTCTGAAGTGGGTCTCTTGTAGGTAGCATATATATGGATCTTGTTTTTGTATCCATTCAGTCAGTCTGTGTCTTTTGGTTGGCGAATTTAATCTGTTTACATTTAAGGTAATTATTGATATATATGTCCATAGTGGCATTTTCTTAATTGTTTTCAGTTTGTTTTTGTAGGTCTCCATTTCTCTTGTGTTTACTGGCTATATAAGTCCATTTAGTATTTGTTATAAGATTGGTTTGGTGGTGCTAAATTCTCTTAACTTTTGCTTGTCTGTAAAGCTTTTGATTTCTCCAAAAATTTTGAATGAGATCTTTGCTGGTTATTCTAATCTTGGTTGTGGATATTTTTTCTTTCAGTACTTTAAATGTATCCTACCATTCCCTTCTAGTCTGTCCAGTTTCTACTGAAAGATCCTCTGTTAATCATATGGGTTTTCCCTTGTATGTTACTTGTTGCTTTTCCCTTGCTGCTTTTAATATTCTTTTTTTGCGCTTAATCTCTGTTAGCTTGATTAATAATATGTGTCTCAATGTGTTTCTCCTTGGGTTTCTCCTATAAGGGACTCTGTGCTTCTTGGGCTTAATTGACTGTTTCCTTTCCCATGTTGAGGAAATTTTCAACTATAATTTCTTCAAAAATTTTCTCAGTGCCTTTTTTTTTCTTCTTCCTCTGGGACTCCTATAACTTGAATGTTGGTGCATTTAATATTGTCCCAAAGGCATCTGAGCCTATCCTCAATTCCTTTCATTCTTTTCCCTTTATTCTGCTCTTCAGCAGTTATTTCCACCATTCTATCTTCCAGCTCACTTATCCGTTCTTCTGCCTCAGTTATTCTACTATTGGTTCCTTCTGGAGTATTTTTAATTTCAGTAATTGTGTTATTCATCTCTGTTTGCTGTTTCTTTTTTTCTTCTATGTCCTTGGTGATTGTATTAACTGTGTTAATTGTTTCTTGCATTTTCTCCATTCTATTTTCAAGTCTTCGGAGCATCTTTACTATCATTATTCTGAATTCTCTTTCAGGTAGATTGTTTATTTCCTCTTCATTTATTTGGTCGTGTGAATTTCTACCTTATTCTTTCATTTGTGCTGTGTTTATCTGTCTTTTCATTTTTTCGAAATTGCTCCAATTGAGTTCTCCTTTTCCCAAACTTTAGGGTTACATTCCTTCTTCCTTTTGGCTTTTGCCCCTAGAAGGAAAGGTTGGTTGAGTGGTTTGTGTTGACTTCTTGTTAGGGGTGATTTCTGCCTGTGTTCTAGAGGGAGGATATCAGGCACATCAAGCAGGTAGTTACAGAAATAATGGGACATAAACACACACTTCCACACACACAGTTATAATCAAAGTATTCTAAGGAAAGAAGTACAGGAGATTGACTTGGTGAACAAGAGAAACCAAAAATGATATCGACCAATTAAAAACAGGGTTGATCTGTCCATTATTTAAAATGAGATATTGAAATCCCCTACTATTAATCTACTTCTGTCTGTTTTTTCTTCAGTTCTGTCAATGTTTGCTTTATATATTTAAACGCTCTGATGTTGAGTGCACATATATTTATGATTATTATTGATACATATTACTGTTGAACTGGGCCTCCCTGATGGCTGCCAGTAAAGAATCCATCTGCCAGTGCAGGAGACACTATTCAATCTCTGGGTTGGAAAGATCACCTGGAGAAGGAAATGGCAATCCATTCCAGTATTCTTACCTAGAGAATCCTGTGGACAAAGGAACCCGTTAAGCTACAATCCATAGTTTCATGAAACAGTCAGACTTGACTTACCAACTGAACAACAACAAAACTGTTGGTCTCTTCATCATTATATAAAGTTCTTTTTTCTCTTGTGATGATTCTTGCCTTAAAATATATTTCGTCTCATATAAGTTTAACCACCTCTGCTCTATTTTCATTGACATTGCACAGAATATATATATTTTTACCCTTTAACTTTCAGTTTATATGCATCCTTAAATATAAAGTGAGATTTTTTGTTTGTTTATTTTGTTGACAGCATATATTTGTATTTTGGGGTTAAATTTTTATTGTTATTCTAGCTTCCCATAATGAAAGGTTATATATATAATTTTTTTTTATTTCAAAACTTCCTTAATGTATGTTAAAGCATAAATTTTCTCCTAAGTGCAGGTTAAGATGGTCACCAAATTTTTAGTATGTTGTGCTTTCATTATCTTTGAATTTCTACAGTTTTATAATATCCTTTACAGCTTTTTCCTTAACAATTGGCTGTATAGAATTAAATTGTTAGATTTGTAGATATCCACTGCCTTTATAGATGCTTTGTTGTTTATTTCTAATTGATTATATGGTGATCAAAGAATACATCTATTGTATTTTAATCTTTTGAAATTAATTTTGTTGCATGTCAGTTTTACAAGGAAACTGAAAATAGATATTATTTGCTAAGTTTGGGAACCCTACCATTAAGAAATATGCCCAAGAATACTGGAGTGGGTAGTCTATCCATTCTCCAGGGGAACTTCTTGACCCAGGAATCAAATTGGGGTCTCCTGCATTGCAGGCAGATTCTTTACCAGCTGAGTTACCAGGGAATCACAGAGATGTTAATATTTCTGGGTTTTGTTCAGTATAGAAAATTACAACCTCAAACTTATGATTTTACTTTGAACGTAAATTAAAAATCTTACTTGAATACCCTTGCCTCAACTTTTACATAGGCATACCTTGGAGATATTTCGGACCCCATTGCAGACCACCAGTAAAGAGCGAATATCACAGTAAAGTGAGTCCCACATTTTTGTTGTTGTTGTTTTGTTTTCCAAAGTATATAAAAGTTCTGGTTATATTACAGCCTATAAAATATGTAATAGAGTTATGTCTTATACTTAACAAGTATATACCTTAATTAAAAATACTTTATTGCTGAAAAACGTTAACCATCATCTGAGCCTTCAGTGTCATAGTAGTAAAATCAAAGATTACTGATCACAGATCACCATACAAATAAAAGTTTGAAATGTTGTTAGAATTACCAATTTGTGATATAGAGATATTAAGTGAGCAAATGCTGTTGGGAAAAAAAAAATGGCTCCAATAGGTTTACTCTAAGCAGGGTTGCTACAAACCTTCACATTGTAAAACCAATATTTTCAAAGTGCAGTATATTAAACAAAATGAAATGAGGTGTGTTCTAAATACTTCCCTTTATCTATTTCCTTTTGAAGGGGTTTACTGTCCTGCTGGTTTCTTTATACACTAGTTAAGCATATTTTTGATGGAACTTTATTCTAAACAAAAAATATGGTATTTGACAAACAACTGATGGAAAATCCTAAAAGTATTTTTTTAAAAAAAGGAATGGCAAGCAGATTTTAGGCAAATGGAAAAAAAAGATTTTACCAGACAGTAATTAAAATATCAGAGTAAACTATGATACTTTAAAATAACACAGTTTTAAAACTCAAGTTTTTAAAAAGAAAGTAACGTTCATAATTTCTACTGCAGATGTATGTTTTGGGATGTTTGTTATTTTCAATTATTTTCTGATGTTTCAAAATTTTGTATTAAAAATTATCCTGTACATAGTCTGAAAATATTATTTTAAATCAATGTGGGAAAATTTACATAATGAAACAATGTCATCGAAAATCTATTTATTAATATATTTGATGTTTTTGTCTATGATGTCATATGTCAAATGAATAGCGGGATAGAAAGGTAACACAAATCTATGGTTTATACGGCCTGCAGAGTAATCTACTATAATTACTGTTGATCAGGTCTTTATTGAAATTTTATTGTCATGATGGACAACTTAGAAATCAAAGAGTGAAAACAATTGATTAAAAGTTAGGGGAAACAATTTTCTGAGGAAAGATTACAGTTTATAGTTTGAAATGATAGAATGCTTTAAATAAATACTGTTTTTCATCAACATTGCATCTGTATGTTTAACCCATGTGCTTATAGTCAGCCTATTTCACAGATGAAAATATTATAGCTTGGAGGAGTCAAGTGCTAGTCATATAGTAAATAAATGGTTTATTAGTTTCTGTCAGTTTTATAAGAGATATACTGATTCTTTTATAACTTTTATATCCATTATGGCTTTGAATATAATAGAAATATGTTTACATTGACATCTGACTTCAAATGGAAGCTTTATTTTGAATGATCTGAACTATTTTGCTGGCCATCACGTATCTGCTGAAATCTAGATTATCTTTGTAAAGTTCAGTAAAAACGGTGGCTCCCACCCCTACCTATCTCTGTCAGCCTAATTGTTTGACAAGGGTGGGGCAGGCTGTGAAACCATTTCAACTGTCTTGCTTTTGCTGCTAGGAGAGGCTCAGTTGATGTGGAGCATTGTTAATTAAGGTGTGATCTTAGTGGCAAGCAAACAGGACACCTGTAGGCTTCACTAGCCTGTGGTTGTGGTTTTGTTAGGGTCAAGCAGTGGACAAGTGAATTTGTTAGGAAATTTAAAAGGGAGTTCTAGAAGTGAGAGAGCCGTATCTTAGCCAAAATTGATGTTATTCCCATATCCTGAGTTGACCAGAAACTGTGTATATACATACAAGAGACTATAGTGGGCCCAGGCTACCCACATGTTCTTGGCCAACGGAGACCATGTGCACACATAAAGAGATGAGAAAACCTCATGGAACTTAAAATCTCAAGCAGACTTGAGAATGACATGTCAATCTTTTCTACAACTATATAAAGTGAAATGTCTTTACAGTGTTGACAGCTATTCTGAAATTGGATTGAGAATATTTTGCTTTCCTGAAAGGGGAGATTTGCAATAGTTATATATGAAAAAGTTGTTACATGCTAAGAAGATATCTATTTCTCCTGAACTTGAAGTGAAAGTGATGGGTGTGTTGATTGTATATAATAAAAATATGTTGGTGACAATTAAATTTAATACTTCATACTTAAACATGAACTTAAGTTATTCCACTTTATCTTTTTAAGTTAAATTTTAATCATTTATGGCAGACTGACTGTACCTTTGGTGGACAGTCCAAAAACTGCTGCTCACAATGACTTCACTCTGACAAGACAGAAATGTCTGTTGTAAATCGTCATATCATTTTATTCAATCCATTACATTGTTAAACATTTAATTTGAAGTTGATTAGTGTATCACACTGTAGCTAGAATTCTCTGGCTTTAAAAAAAAACTAACTCTAGGAGAACCCAAGTGCCAAGAATCAGAAGTAAATAGCCATTTATGAAGGTGTGGTTCGATTTAAGCAACCTAAACATGAAAATAACGCATTTTTCACATTTATACAAACTCCTTGTGACTAGGACATGTCTTCTCAGATAGATGTCTTCGTGAAGTCTAAATATAGAAACTTTCACTGCCTCATCAAGTTTATTTGCATAGGTAGAATGGGTGAAATACCATAGGGCTATTTAATTTTCATTCCTATTACCTAGACATTTTTACCTGGATTTTCCTTAATTTGTTTCATTGTTTTGGCATTTCAATATATAATTGTAATAATAATGCATCTGAAGATAATAATGCAATATAATAATGCAAATATTAATACAAATTTAAATGCAGTAATAATGAATTTAAAAGGAGAACAAAATTAGATATAATAAAAAAATGGTAAGCAGTGAAGAAGTACTATGACAAATAACCAAATCATTTTTGCCACACACATTGCACAAGTGAAAAAAATTACTCGAAAGTTTCTTGATATGGATCAAGTTGTAAATTGCCACCATAAGCAGCATCACTTTTAATATTTGTCCAAGTCATCAAACTGATTTCAGTTAACTGTAATGATTTGTATGCCCTCCTGTGGTACACAGTTGAGGAACGTCAGGTGAATATTAACTATGATGTTGATTAAAAGTTGCAACAACACAAGCAGGGTTTGTCAGCACACTGATATAACAACATTTCCTATGTCAAAGCAGATCAAATAATGAAATTTAGCAAGAAGTGTACAGATACCCTAATTGTCAACTATTTGTGCTGTGAGCTAATGAAAAATATGCTGATCTTGGTATGCTTGGATGAAGAATTGCCAAGAAAAACCACTGTTGCAATTACTCTTCTGTTTATGACAAATCAATTATTGGTATATAGATAACAAAATATGGGTTGAAACACTAAGATAATGAGACAAATGTACTGAGCAATTATTCTAGACTATAGTCTGACTACAACTATATATTTTTCTAGAACTGAAAAGCTGTTTTATTAATAAGATAACTATAAAAATTATTGGAAGAGATTTACAAGCATTTTAGTATTCAATTAGTATATTGTTGGAATGCTTTGACAGGTAGATTTTGTTTGTTTTTAATCAAAGGAAATATGTACATAGTTGGGTCTTTGATTATAAATGCCAGAATCATTATGCCACATAACAGAATATGCTAGAGACATTATGTTAACCTGTCAAGGAAGCCTTAACAGGCATATAGTAAATATAGTATATATATGTAATGCAAGCAGTAGTCATATTCTAGAGTTGTTCTCTAGAATTTGCATGGTATTATTTCTCATGCTAAAATGAAATAAGATAAGATCATTTATTGTATCAGCTTTGTATTGAAATAGTGAGGTCTTCCATAATTTGTATTTAATATGAAACTAAATGTTGAAAACAAGTATGTAGCCTTTATGTAATTATTGCCAAATATGTTATTTTACAATGAGTTTGTGTTACATTTTATTATCTGTGGATCTGGTGTTCCTAACCTTTTAGAAAATAAATTTTATGTAACAGTTTATGACTTAAAAATGCAAAATGTGAGAGTTTCAAGTTAAGTTTTATTTGGAGCAAATGAGGACTGTGACCTGGGAGATGGCATTTCAGATAGCTCTGAGAAACTGCTCCAAACAACTGGAGAGGAGAAGGTCAGTATATATGTGATTTCAGTGAAGGGGAAGTTCATGCCATCAAGCACATATTTTTGCAGAAGGTTTCTGCTAGTTATGAGGAGCAGACATCACTATGAAGGAATTTAGTACTTTTTAGATATGAGGACATGCAAGAATTGGGCTCATAAAATCAGTTCCTGAAAATATCTGCCTATCTGGAAACCTATTCTGCCAATTAATAAATCAAACTCTAATGGTTATATTTTAAAACTATAGCTACAAGTGCTTTACTATTTTAGTGCATGGTACCATTTTGTATTCAATTGCCTGTCAGAAAAATTGAGTCATTACTGAATCTTTCTCTTCCTCCACCCGTCTATTGGCAGTGAATCAAGTCAAATTGCTTCCATCTACTCCTTTACATTTCTACTGCTACTGCTTACTGGATTATTGAAATGAGAACTGAATTGGTCTTTTCTCTTTTTCTCTTAATGCCATCCCTTCATGTACAGTTGTCAGAGTAATAATTCTCAAATTTTATCAGATCATGTCAGCCATCTGGCTTAAAATACTTTTGTAACTCCTCTTACATAACATAATAAAATTCAAAAGTCAAAACTCTTCAGATGACAAATATAATTTATGCCCACTTTCAGCCTTTATTTTCTCTCCACTCTTTCAAATGTGTGTACTTGTATTTAACATGAGCTTGCTTTGTTATATGTTTTTCTCTGCATGTAATATCATTTACTCCCACTCCTACTGTGAAAGTTATATTTAGTCTTCTTGTTTCCTTAAATATCATTTTTTACCATGATAATTTCACTAAGCATTTCTTTCATAATCTACCTTCTTTTTAGGGCCAGTCAGTTATATATATTCACATGATTTTTTTTCTATTATCATCACTTTAGCCTAACAAAATGCATGAGTTGTTGATTACCAAAACAGAATAATGCTACTCATTTAAATAACAAAGCACTAAGTAACTTTATGTCATACTTAATCTGTCAAGTTTAAAATATTGTCAGAAACATCTGACAGATATTACTATTGTTACTAAATATAGCATAGAAATGATACTTCTCTAGGATTATAAAAATATCTAATCCTTTTTATTATATCCTGATTATTTGATATATTATTACATTCTTAAAATATTTGGTAAATGGTACCCTAAACTATTTTGTTTTTAAACTGCATTTAAGAAATATTTTGGATTTTATGAAGAAGAAGATAGTGCTAAGTCATGTCTGACTCTTGCGATCCCATAAATTGTAGCCGGCCAGGCTCCTCTGTCCATGGGATTCTCTAGGCAAGAATATTGGAATGGGTTTCTGTTTCCTTCTCCAGGGGAATTTCCCAACCCAGGAGTTGAACCCATGTCTCCTGCATTGCAGGCAGATGCTTTATTGACTGAGCTATGTGGGAAGCCCCTGGAGTTTATGACATAACCCTAATATACAATTTAAAAATCTCTTAAATGAGGCATTTTAAATGCAAAATTTATTTCAACTAGATTATCAGTATAGCTTTTCTGCCTAGTGTTACAATGAGCTCAAAATTACTCAATTCTAGAATGGATAAGGAAACTTCTCTCAAATAGTCTAAGATTTTGATAATTATAATAAGCATGAATTTGCAGACATTCTCTTATTTATTCAAGATCATTCTGATCATCTACCTTCTGCTGGGAACTGAGTTGCAAATGACACTAGGGTTAGTATGTTCTCTAAAATCAAATAAACATACATGTGAAAGAGAAACAACATTGTGTGGGAGAGTCTATGATGATAGTAAAAATAGGACAGTATTCAGAGCTGCCTTAAGTTACTTAGAAATTTTTATGTAACTTCTACTTCATTGACTATGCCAAAGCCTTTGACTGTGTGTATAACAATAAACTGTGGAAAATTTTGAAAGAAATGGGCATACCAGACCACCTGACCTGCCTCTTGAGAAACCTGTATGCATGTCGGGTAACAACAGTTATAACTGGACATGGAACAACAGACTGGTTCCAAATAGGAAAAGGAGTACGTCAAGGCTGTATATTGTCACCCTGCTTATTTAACTTCTATGCGGAGTACATCATGAGAAACGCTGGGCTGGAAGAAACACAAGCTGGAATCAAGATTGCCTGGAGAAATATCAATAACCTCAGATATGCATATGACACCACCCTTATGGCAGAAAGTGAAGAAGAACTAAAAAGCCTCTTGATGAAAGTGAAAAAGGAGAGTGAAAACATTGGCTTAAAGCTCAACATTCAGAAAACTAAGATCATGGCATCTGGTCCCATCACTTCATGGCAAATAGATGGGCAAACAGTGGAAACAGTGGCTGACTTTATTTTGATGGGCTCCAAAATCACTGCAGATGGTGATTGCAACCATGAAATTAAAAGATGCTTACTCCTTGGAAGGAAAGTTATGACCAACCTAGACAGCATATTAAAAAGCAGAGACGTTACTTTGCCAACAAAAGTCCGTCTAGTCAAGGCTATGGTTTTTCCAGTGGTCATGTATGGATGTGAAAGTTGGAATGAGCGACTGAACTGAACTGAACTGATGTCAAGTGGACCCTGACTGTATTAATGTATTGTGTATGTAAAGGAAAAATTAAAGTTCCTGAGTAGAAAGGCACAAACACACTAGACATTGGGGGCTAACCCTTCTTTGAAGTAAAGTATTGGGCAGAAGTTTAACAAAACATTATTTAATGACATTGAAAGATCATCAGTTTAATTCAAGTTTGAAGGATTCAATACTTCAAAAAGGGAAACATCAGTAAAAACCACATTATTTTAGATTTCTTGCTGTGGACAATTTTTACAGTTCCAAGTTTACTGAAAGAGTCCTGTGATGCACTCTTATAATATTGAGGGTGTCAACGTAAGAGTTTGGACTGAAAAATGGTTGGAACTAAGAAAAGGGAGTCACACCAAGAAAGAGAGCAGAAAATAGCTGCTGAGGCTGAATATCATATTTGAAAATAATACATTGAAGTTTTCAGTTCAGTTCAATTGCTCAGTCGTGTCTGACTCTTTGTGACTCCATGGCCTGCAGGGTACCAGGCTTTCCTGTCAATCACCAGCTCCCTGAGGTTGCTAAAACTCATGTCCATCGAGTCAGTCATACCATCCAACCATCTCATCCTCTGTCGTCCCCTTCTCCTCCTGCCTTCAATCTTTCACAGCATCAGGGTCTTTTCCAACGAATCAGTTCTTTGCATCAAGTGGTCAGAGTATTGGAGTTTCAGCTTTGGCATCAGTCCTTCCAATGGATATTCAGGACTTATTTCCTTTAGGATTGACTGGTTTAATCGCCTTGCAGTCCAAGGGTCTCTCAAGAGTCTTCTCCAATACCACAGTTTAAAAGCATCAATTCTTCGCTGCTTAGCTTTCTTTATAGTCCAACTCTCACATCCACACATGACTAGTAGAAAAACCATAGCTTTGACTGGATGGAGCTTTGCGAGCAAAATAATGTCTCTGCTTTTTAGTATGCTATCTAAGTTGGTCATAGCTTTTCTTACACGGAGCAAGTGCCTTTTAATTTTGTGGCTGCAGTCACCATCTGCAGTGATTTTGGAGACCAAGAAAATAAAGTCTGTCACTGTTTCCATTGTTTCCCCATCTATCAGCCATGAAGTGATGGGACCAGATGCTATGATCTTAGTTTTCTGAATGTTGAGATTTAAACCAGCTTTTTCACTCTCCTCTTTCACTTTCATCAAGAGGCTCTTTAATTCTTCGTCACTTTCTGCCATAAGGGTGGTGTCATCTGCCTATCTGGGGTTATTGATATTTCTCCCAGAAATCTTGATTCCCACTTGTGCTGCTTCCAGCCCAGTGTTTCTCATGATGTACTCTGCATATAAGTTAAATAAACAGGGTGACAATATACAGCCTTGACATACTCCTTTCCCAATTTGAAACCAGTCAGTTGCTCCATGTCCGATTCTGACTGTTGCTTCTTGACCTGCATACAGATTTCTCAGGAGGCTGGTCAGGTGGTCTGGTATTCCCATCTCTTGAAGTATTTTCCACAGTTTGTTGTGATCCATACAGTCAAAGGCTTTGGCATAGTCAATAAAGCAGAAGATGTTTTTCTGGAACTCTCTTGCTTTTTTGATGATCCAACTTTCTAAGGCCTATTGAAGTTCAGATTTTCAAATTTTGGAAGAATTTATGAATATTCTAGCTGATAGCTAAAAGGAAGCCCTGTCTGATTTTATATTAAATGAGAAATTATAGCAAATAATTTTAAAAGCAATATTATAATCATGGTTAAACTTGCAAAAACATTTAATTTGGTATGTGATCCATATTGATTTTCATACTTGATATGAAACAAAATGAAAACTCTAAAAGGAAGAATGCCTTGAACTTCAAGATTTCTCACGTCATCCCTAATCTTGCTCCTTGGGATTGTTACAATATTAGTCTCAAGGAGAATAATCTGCACACAGTGAAGGCAAGATTATGGAGAAAATATAATCTGGAGGCCTAATTTGTTTGTACAAAGAACACTCCGATGGCATTAAAAGGGCAGAAAGATATTATGTTGAAGAAGATGTGTAGGATATTAGGATAAGGAGATAACATTCTGAGATTGTGGCAAAAGTGAAAGGCACAGATAAAGTGACCGTCACTCTGTACACTCTTGTTCTGTTCCAGAATATCAGAAGAATGCCAAGCAGTGCCAGGCTAGAATTCCTCAATTTATAATTACATAGGGACTTCCTCTGTCAATTATTTGCTTCCTATTTTCCTATTGAAAGGTTGTTACTGAACCACAAAAGAAGCTGGGATTCTTGGCCTCCAGAGAAGAATTCAATCTGGGGCCAGAGACGAGGCTTGGTCGCTTAGAGCTTTTGTTCAACAGAGTTCTATTAAAGTCTAAAAGGGACAGAGAAAGCTTCTGACATAGACATCAGAAGCGGGCAGAAAGAGTACCCCCTCGCTAGTGTTAGCAATGGAGTTATATACTTTTTAATTACTTATTACAGTGAATCAAAAGGATGTCTGGAGGTTGTAAAGACCTTACTAGACCCATTCCCATAATTTATATTTTAAGATAACAGGATTAGCCAGAAGGTTTTTTCCAGAAACTGTCCTCAAGCAGGATACATTATTATTATATAATCCTAAGGAACGTAGAGGGGAAAAAAAATTTGTCTTTTTCTCCTCCTTGAGAATTTCAGACCCCTCTCTCCTTGGGACTCCTGGACTTCTTATCAACCTGCCTAGGAATTGACTCTCTCACTATTCTGGTACTTATCATTACATATAGAATGAGATTATATAAACAGATCAGTTCCAAATGATATGTGTATATATATATATATATATATATATACACATACATACATATACATGTATAATTTTATTCAATTTTCATTTCAATGATATTGCTTGTTTTCTTTGGATGCCACATAGCCCCAGATCATTCAAATAAATGTATATATCTCAGCTGCCAGGGAACAAATGATTGGCATCAGCCATCCATGTTCATTAAGTTGAAGCTCTGGCATGCCTTGTATTAGAAAAAACCAAATTTAATAAAAGTCATGTAGCCTGCCAGATGTTCCATTGTAAGATATGATAGATTTTACCAGAATAATGTTTCGTAAACAAGGTCAGTTGAATTCAATTAAATTGTCTTCATATGTTCTTAATATCAATTTATGATAATGACAAGTTGTTTTATAATTTTGAAACTATAATTTCATTCTTCTATATGTAAATTTCAACTTCCAGTTTATCAAAGAGAATTTTAGTGGTAAAATGGAGGTTTAGTCTAAGCATCATAAGAAATAGATGTACTTTAGTATTTTTTTAAGGAAGTTAACCTAGGATGCAGGAATATTATTCTTATTGTGTTATACTATTAGTTTTTGTGTTCCCTGCTCCTTCTTTTTTTCATGCTATTTCCGAACATACAAAAAAAAAAAAAGAAAGAAAGTATCTTTTTTTCCTGCTTTGAATAGCTTTGTTAATAGCTCAGAAAAAATTGATCATCAATTTCATTCATTTCCCCCCCATATTTACTTGTTAACTGTGTAAAAAACCACTGTCAAATTAGGTCTTACAGTTAAAAGCATGCAGGGTATAAGTTGAAAAGTGTCACAATTTTGTGTATTCTTGCCTGGAAAACCCTATGAATGGAAGAGCCTGGTAGGCTACAGTCCATGGGGTCGCAAAATGTTGGACACAACTGAGCGGCTTCACTTTCACTTTCTGTATGCTCTACACACATATTCTACATACTCAATATAAAATATTTCACAGAGTAATAATCAATTGACTATTTGTGGACTGAAAGAGTGGGTGAAAGGGACAGGTATTTTTGACTCAATCAGTATATTAACTAGTTATTTAGAACTGAAACTAAAAATTACAAAGAATAATGGAAATATATTGTGAAGAGAGTAAAATTATTAAGAAAAGAAAGACTTTTTTAAAAAGAGAAAGAGCTGCAATATGTTGATTTATGAAACACCAGATTCAATAATTACTTGAAATTAGATCCTTTTGCACTCAATGTTCCATGACTCATTTTATTGGACATAATTTTGTGAACTAGTCAACAATAAAATAATGAAAAACAAGTAAAATAAAATAAAATAAAATAAAACAATAGCAAAACAAAAGCCACAATTTAGTGCTTAAATTCACAGATTCTGGAATCAGATGGTTTGACTTTCCTGGCTTGTTTTTTTACTATTTTTCTGATATTAGACAAGTTACCTAATGCCTCTGTTCCTCAGTTTACTTATCTGATAGTGGTGGTAATAATGATGTTGGGAGGAATGAATAAGTTAATATGCATAGGGCTCAATGAGCAACACTTAGAAAACAAATGCCAGTATGTGTAAATTATTATAACCCTAACCATAATTTTTTTTTACAGTCTCTTGAATCTTCTTAGATTTTAATTACTTTTAAGAATCATCACCATTGTTATGCATAGGAGGTTATCAAACAATGAGATGTCAAACAGGTTAAACATCGGTATTGTTATCTCTTCTTTTTTTTTTTTTTTTTCTCTTTTTTTTTTTTCCCTTTTTCTTTCTTTTTTTTTTTTTATAAATTTATTTATTTTACTTGGGGGCTAATTACTTTACAATATTGTAATAGTTTTTGCCATACATTGACAAGAATCAGCCATGGGTTTACATGTGTTCCCCTTCCCGAACCCCCCACCCACCTCCCTCCCCCTCCCATCCCTCTGGATCATCCCACTGCCCCGGCCCCGAGCCCTTGTCACATGCATCGAACATGGAATGGTGCTCTGTTTCACATATGACAATAAACATGTCTCAATGCCATTCTCCCAGAACGTCCCACCCTCACCTTCTCCCTCAGAGTCCATAAAATTGTTCCATGCATCTGTGTCTCTCATTCTGTCCCGCATATAGGGTTATCGTTACCATCTTTCAGATTCCATATATATGCATTAGTATACTGTATTGTTGTTTTTCTTTCTGGCTTACTTCACTCTGTATAATGGGCTCCAGTTTCATCCATCTCAGTAGAACCGGTTCAAATGTATTTTTTTTAATGGCTGAGTAATATTCCATTGTGTATATGTACCACAGCTTCCTTATCCATTCATCTGCTGATGGACATCTAGGTTGCTTCCATGTCCTGGCTATTGTAAACAGTGCTGCGATGAACATTGGGGTACACGCGTCTCTTTCAATTCTGGTTTCCTCGGTGTATATGCCCAGCAGTGGGATTTCTGGGTCATATGGCAGTTCTATTCCCAGTTTTTTAAGGAATCTCCACACTGTTCTCCATAGTGGCTGTACTAGTTTGCATTCCCACCAACAGTGTAAGAGGGTTCCCTTTTCTCCACACCCTCTCCAGCATTTATTGCTTGTAGACTTTTGGATAGCAGCCATTCTGACTGGTGTGAAATGATACCTCATTGTGGTTTTGATTTGCATTTCTCTAATAATGAGTGATGTTGAGCATCTTTTCATGTGTTTGTTAGCCATCTGTATGTCTTCTTTGGAGAAATGTCTGTTTAGTTCTTTGGCCCATTTTTTGATTGGGTCATTTATTTTTCGGGAATTCAGCTGCAGAAGTTGCTTGTATATTTTTGAGATTAATTGTTTGTCTGTTGCTTCATTTGCTATTATTTTCTCCCATTCTGAAGGCTGTCTTTTCACCTTGTTTATAGTTTCCTTTGTTGTGCAAAAGCTTTTAATTTTAATTAGGTCCCATTTGTTTATTTTTGCTTTTATTTCCAATATTCTGGGAGGTGGGTCATGGAGGATCCTGCTGTGATTTATGTCGGAGAGTGTTTTGCCTATGTTTTCCTCTAGGAGTTTTATTGTTTCTGGTCTTACGTTTAGATCTTTAATCCATTTTGAGTTTATTTTTGTGTACGGTGTTAGGAAGTGTTCTAGTTTCATTCTTTTACAAGTGGTTGACCAGTTTTCCCAGCACCACTTGTTAAAGAGGTTGTCTTTTCTCCATTGTATATTCTTGCCTCCTTTGTCGAAGATAAGGTGTCCATATGTGCGTGGGTTTATCTCTGGGCTTTCTATTTTGTTCCATTGATCTATATTTCTATCTTTGTGCCAGTACCATACTGTCTTGATGACTGTGGCTTTGTAGTAGAGTCTGAAGTCAGGCAGGTTGATTCCTCCAGTTCCATTCTTCTTCCTCAAGATTGCTTTGGCTATTCGAGGTTTCTTATATTTCCATACAAATTGTGAGATGATTTGTTCTAGTTCTGTGAAAAATACCATTGGTAGCTTGATAGGGATTGCATTGAATCTGTAGATTGCTTTGGGTAGAATACTCATTTTCACTATATTAATTCTTCCAATCCATGAACACGGTATATTTCTCCATCTGTTTGTGTCCTCTTTGATTTCTTTCATCAGTGTTTTATAGTTTTCTATATATAAGTCTTTTGTTTCTTTAGGTAGATATATTCCTAAGTATTTTATTCTTTTTGATGCAATGGTGAATGGTATTGTTTCCTTAATTTCTCTTTCTGTTTTCTCATTATTGGAGTATAGGAATGCAAGGGATTTCTGTGTGTTAATTTTATATCCTGCAACTTTACTATATTCATTGATCAACTCTAGTAATTTTCTAGTAGAGTCTTTAGGGTTTTCTATGTAGAGGATCATGTCATCTGCAAACAGTGAGAGTTTTACTTCTTCTTTTCCTATCTGTATTCCTTTTATTTCTTTTTCAGCTCTGATTGCTGTGGCCAAAACTTCCAAAACTATGTTGAATAGTAGTGGTGAAAGTGGGCATCCTTGCCTTGTTCCTGACTTTAGGGGAAATGCTTTCAATTTTTCACCATTGAGGATAATGTTTGCTGTGGGTTTGTCATATATAGCTTTTATTATGTTGAGATATGTTCCTTCTATTCCTGCTTTCTGGAGGGTTTTAATCATAAATGGATGCTGAATTTTGTCAAAGGCTTTTTCTGCATCTATTGAGATAACCATATGGTTTTTTTCTTTCAATTTGTTAATGTGGTGTATTACATTGATTGATTTGCGGATGTTAAAAAAACCTTGCATTCCTGGGATAAAGCCCACTTGGTCATGATGTATGATCTTTTTAATATGATGTTGGATTCTGTTTGCTGGAATTTTATTAAGGATTTTTGCATCTATGTTCATCAGTGATATTGGCCTGTAGTTTTCCTTTTTTGTGACATCTTTGTCTAGTTTTGGAATTAGGGTGATGGTGGCCTCATAGAATGAGTTTGGAAGTTTACCATCTTCTGCAATTTTCTGGAAGAGTTTGAGCAGGATAGGTGTTAGCTCTTCTCTAAATTTTTGGTAGAATTCCGCTGTGAAGCCGTCTAGTCCTGGGCTTTTGTTTGCTGGAAGATTTCTGATTACAGTTTCGATTTCCGTGCTTGTGATGGGTCTGTTAAGATCTTCTATTTCTTCCTGGTTCAGTTTTGGAAAGTTATACTTTTCTAAGAATTTGTCCATTTCTTCCAAGTTGTCCATTTTATTGGCATATAGCTGTTGGTAGTAGTCTCTTATGATCCTTTGTATTTCTGTGGAATCTGTTGTGATCTCTCCATTTTCATTTCTAATTTTGTTGATCTGATTCTTCTCCCTTTGTTTCTTGATGAGTCTGGCTAATGGCTTATCAATTTTGTTTATCTTCTCGAAAAACCAGCTTTTAGTTTTGTTGATTTTTGCTATGGTCTCTTTTGTTTCTTTTGCATTTATTTCTGCCCTAATTTTTAAGATTTCTTTCCTTCTACTGACCCTGGGGTTTTTCATTTCTTCCTTCTCTAGTTGCTTTAGGTGTAGAGTTAGTTGATTTATTTGATTTTTTTCTTGTTTCTTGAGGTACGCCTGTATTGCTATGAACCTTCCCCTTAGTATTGCTTTTACAGTGTCCCATAGGTTTTGGGTTGTTGTGTTTTCATTTTCATTCGTTTCTATGCATAATTTGATTTCTTTTTTGATTTCTTCTGTGATTTGTTGGTTATTCAGAAGCGTGTTGTTTAGCCTCCATATGTTGGAACTTTTAATAGTTTTTTTCCTGTAATTGAGGTCTAATCTTACTGCATTGTGGTCAGAGAAGATGGCTGGGATGATTTCAATTTTTTTGAATTTACCAAGGCTAGATTTATGGCCCAGGATGTGATCTATCCTGGAGAAAGTTCCATGTGCACTTGAGACAAAGGTAAAATTGATTGTTTTGGGGTGGAAACTCCTGTAAATATCAATTAAATCTAATTTGTCTATTGTATCATTTAAAGTTTGTGTTTCCTTGTTAATTTTCTGTTTAGTTGATCTATCCATATGCGTGAGTGGAGTATTAAAGTCTCCCACTATTATTGTGTTATTGTTAATTTCCCCTTTCATACTTGTTAGTATTTGCCTTATATATTGTGGTGCTCCTATGTTGGGTGCATATATATTTATGATTGTTACGTCTTCTTCTTGAATTGATCCTTTGATCTTTATGTAGTGTCCTTCTTTGTCCCTTTTCACATCCTTTATTTTAAAGTCTATTTTATCTGAAATGAGTATTGCGACTCCTGCTTTCTTTTGGTCTCCGTTTGCATGGAATATGTTTTTCCATCCTTTCACTTTCAGCCTGTGTGTGTCCCTAGTTTTGAGGTGGGTCTCTTGTAGACAGCATATATAGGGGTCTTGTTTTTGTATCCATTCAGCAACCCTTTGCCTTTTGGTTGGGGCATTCAACCCATTTACATTTAAGGTAATTATTGATAAGTATGATCCCGTTGCCATTTACTTTGTTGTTTTGAGTTCGTGTTGAAACATCCTTTCTGTGTTTCCTGTTTAGAGAAGATCCTTTAGCATTTGCTGGAGAGCTGGTTTGGTGGTGCTGAATTCCCTCAGCTCTTGCTTGTCTGTAAAGCTTTTGAATTCTCCTTCATATCTGAATGAGATCCTTGCTGGGTACAGTAATCTGGGTTGTAGATTATTCTCTTTCATTACTTTAAGTATGTCCTGCCATTCCCTTCTAGCCTGAAGGGTTTCTATTGAAAGATCAGCTGTTATCCTTATGGGGATCCCCTTGTGTGTTATTTGTTGTTTTTCCCTTGCTGCTTTTAATATTTGTTCTTTGTGTTTGATCTTTGTTAATTTGATTAATATGTGTCTTGGGGTGTTTCGCCTTGGGTTTATCCTGTTTGGAACTCTCTGGGTTTCTTGGACTTCTGTGACTATTTCTTTCCTCAATTTAGGGAAATTCTCAACTATTATCTCCTCGAGTATTTTTTCATGGCCTTTCCTTTTATCTTCTTCTTCTGGGACTCCTATGATTCGAATGTTGGGGCGTTTCATATTGTCCCAGAGGTCCCGGAGGTTTTCCTCATTTCTTTTGATTCTTTTTTCTTTTTTCCTCTCTGCTTCGTTTATTTCCATCATTCTATCTTCTACCTCACTTATCCTATCTTCTGCCTCCGTTATTCTACTGTTGGTTCCCTCCAGAGTGTCTTTTATCTCCTTTATTTCATTATTCATTCTATATTGATTCCTTTTTATTTCTTCTAAGTCCTTGATAAACATTTCTTGCATCTTCTCAATCTTTGTCTCCAGGCTATTTATCTGTAACTCCATTTTGCTTTCAAGATTTTGGATCATTTTTATTATCCTTATTCTAAATTCTTTTTCGGATAGATTCCCTATCTCCTCCTCTTTTGTTTGGCTTTGTGGGCATTTCTCATTTTCCTTTACTTGCTGAGTATTTCTCTGCCTTTTCATCTTGTTTAGATTGCTGTGTTAGGCGTGGCCCTTCTGTATTCTGGTAGTATGAAGTTCCTCTTTGTTGTGGAGGTTCCTCACTGCGGTTGGGGTTGGACAGGTGGCTTGTCAAGGTTTCCTGGTTGGGGGAGCTTGTGTCGGTGTTCTGGTGGGTGGAGCTGGATTTCTGCTCTCTTGAGTGTAATGGAGTGACCAGTATTAATTTTTGAGATGTCTATGGATTTGGTGTGCCTCTGGGCAGCCTGTATATTGATGCTCAGGTCTATGTTCCTGCGTTGCTGGAGAATTTGCGTGGTATGTCTTGCTCTGGAACTTATTATCTCTTGGGTGGAGCTTGGTTTCAGTGAATTTATGGAGGCTATTGGATGGTCTCTTATTAATTAATGTTTCCCCTGGCTTTCAGTCTTATTCTTGCAGTAGCCTCAAGACTTCTCCTTCCATACAGCCTCAATAATAAAACTTTTAGGTTAATGGTGAAAAGATTCTCCACAGTGAGGGATACCCAGAAAGGTTCACTGAGTTACATGGAGAGATGAGGTGGGGGGGGTGGGTTGAAGTGACCAGGAGGGGAAGAGGGGAATTCAAATGTGGAGAGAGCAATCTAGCCAGTAAGCACTTCCCTCTGTGCTTTCCACAGTTTGGAACCCTCAGAGTGATTCACAGAGATACATAGAGAGGGGGGAGGAAGGTAACAGAGGTGAGCATGAGTAGAAAGGGAGGAATTAAGAGGGGAGAGAGAGATCTGGGCAGTATCCTGTTCCTGAAGTGTTCTCCGGTACCCAGAACACCCTCAGAGATTCACAGAATTGGGTTGAGAAGAGAAGGAGGAGGGTGGGAGATAGAGGTTCCCTGGGGGAGAAGAAAGAGCATCAATAGGGGGAGAGAGTGATCAGGCCAGTGATCACACTCCTGAGTAAAAATGGGTCCTAAAGATTGGGTTCTTAAATGTACAAAGTTGATATCAAATATGTAAAACACAGATTAAAAATCTAGAGTAGAGGTTAGACTCTTATAAAACTTACAATCTAAAAAAAAAAAAAAAAAGAAAAAAGGGAACAGTGTAAAAAGAAAAAAAAAACAGTAAAACAGTAAAAAAAGAAACAGTAAAAAAATGTAGAACAGGAAAAAAACATTAAAAAAAAAAACACAAAAGGTATAAGATATATGTATGTAGTTTGCTTCAAAAATAGGGGTTTTTTTTTTTTTTGCAAGTTAATAGTGGGTTATGAAAATGAAAGTTAAAGGTGTAATAGAGGACTTGAAGAAAAAGGAAAGAAGAGAAAAAAAAATTTTTTTAATTAAAAAAAAAATTAAAAAAAAATTAAAAAAAATAATAATAGTAAAAAATATATATATCCCGGACTTTCTCTGGAGCTGTTGTGAGCAGTGTGGGATCTGCTCAGTTTTAGATAGATCCTTATTCCTGCTTATACTTTTCAAGATCTGTAGGTCCTTTTTAATGCAGTCGGTATTAGCTACAGGGATCTTAATCTGTTGGCCTGTCCCTTCCAAAGCACTTCCCTCTGTTTATTTGGCTTCTGTTTGGAGATCTCTTCAGTATCTAATTTCCGCCCTGCAACAAAGCGGTGGACGTGATCTCTTTAGGTTCGCTTGTTCAATCGTGCTGTGGGGAGGAAGGAACACTGCAATTCTGGCGTGTGTGTGGTAAGCTCGCAGTGTCTCGGCCGCACTGGGTTCGCCCCCGCTCACGGCGTGTGTGCTTTCCCCGTCTACCCTGCTCAGGCTTCAGGTTACTCGGCCGGGGAGCGGGCCCTGAGCTGCGTGCACTTCCCAGGACTAAGCCGCTCAGGTTCAGGCTCCCGGTTACTCCACAAAGGCGCAGACTCGATTTTGCCCGCGGCTTGTGCCGTTCCCGGTCGGAGCTGCCCAGGCGGCCAGGAGTTTGGCGAGGGCGCTGTCCCCTGTTGGGGCGGTGCGGCTTATCACCTCCCTGGTCCCCGCCTCGGTTTACGGGCGCGCCCGGCTCCGGTGTGCTTTGTGTCGGTTCTGGGGAGCTGGTCTCTGGCTGCGACCCTCCCGGCTGCTGTCGACCCTCCGGGATCTCAGGCAGTCTTTGCTTAAAAACTGGGAGCCTGTTTGCAGTTTGGTAGGGGGTGCCCTCTCTGGAGCCGAGTTTGCCCCTTTCCGGCTCTGGCGGGCCCCGCCTGCCTGCTGTGTCCGGCGGGGGATGGCGCAGTCCGCAGCCGGCTAGCTCTCCTCTGGTATCGCTCAGTCCTTTGTTCTGTGAGCGGGCCGGCAGTGCCTTAGAGTTGGGCTTTTCGCGGGATAGTTCTCTCTCTCTCTCGCTGTCCCACAGTTTAGGTTACTATCTCACGTTAGCTCCCTCAGATTGCCCTCGGGGCACTCGGGCCCGGTCCTTACCCTAGGCAATGCCGCCCGCTCCTCTCCGTTCAGCCCCCACTTGCTGGTGGCGGATGATGCGAGCGTCTGGGGTTCTTTGCTGGGAGTTGCTTTAGGCACGTAATCTGTCGATTTTATTTATTTTTTCCTCCCAGTTACGTTGCCCTCCGAGATAAAAAATCCTCCCCCACACCCGCCGGTGAGAGGGTTTCCTGGTGCTTGGAAATTCCTCCTCTTTTACGACTCCCTCCCCGGGACGGGTCTCCGTCCCTAACTCTTTTGTCTCTCTTTTTATCTTTTATAATTTCTCCTACCTCTTTTGAAGATAATGCGCAGTTTTTGTGAAAGCCTGACGTCCTCAGCCAGCCTTCAGAAGTAGTTTTGTGAAGTTTGGTCAGCGTTCAGATGTTCTTTCGATAAATTTGTGGAGGAGAGAGTGGTCTCCCCGTCCTATTCCTCCGCCATCTTCTGCTCTCCCCGGTATTGTTATCTCTTAATCGCTTGTTCACTGACTTCACTCTTATAAATCAAACGTGCTCTCCTAATTATCAAACTCTGTATACTTTCTTGGCCCTGCTTCATTGTTTGTGCAGTCTATCTTGAATTGCCTGCATTCATCCCAGGACACTTCCGTCTCATCTCCAGACTTTCCTCTTCTCTTTCTGATTCATTGAATTTCCTTCTGTCAGTCAACATCCTTCCCATGGTCATTGAAAGGTCTTCCCAAAGAATAACTTTTATCTACATTTTCTTGCTCTCTAGTATACTTTATTCCCATTTCTTTTCTTAGTACATCATATTGACCCCTCTCAATCTCTAAGATCCAAGCTTGAATGTCAAATCCCTAATTCACATAATTTTCTGAGTGCCTATAACTCAATCTGTATAAGACCCTGAATAGCTCTCCTCTTTCTTCACTGTCTCTTAAAAGCATGTCTATTCTTTTAGGTCCAGCTCACCTTTCTAAGCCTACCTTGGCCACTATACTCAGAATAAAAATTTTTCTAACTTCATATCTTTTGTATGTCAAGGTTTTTCTGCTATTATGGCAGTTCCTCAACGTTTATTTAAATTCTAACTATTCCATCTCATGCTCTACTTTTCCTATTAAGATATTTTTAAAAGCATGAACCATGTTTTATATGAACTTATACATATCAAATATTTAGCATAGAATCTGGAATATAATGAGTATTATTACTTTTAATTTTAATATGATCAAATGCAGATAAATAACCCAGTGGAGAAAGATTTATAAGAGTCATCATTTAAACATTCACAAAATAGGTATTTACATGTTATTTTATATAACAGAA
This sequence comes from Giraffa tippelskirchi, assembly GCF_054371585.1. NCBI lineage: Eukaryota > Metazoa > Chordata > Mammalia > Artiodactyla > Giraffidae > Giraffa > Giraffa tippelskirchi. The sequence goes on from NC_137277.1 coordinate 73,585,760, forward strand.
TTCACTAATGAAATGTTTAGATCCTGCTTGCATGTAAAATAGCAAAAGTAATAAGTCCACGAGGTAGTGTCCTGAATAACATATGAGCCAAGGGGAGTTTCTTGAAGTAGTAGTCACTATTTCCTTTCCAATAAGTTGAGTTTCTAAGTGGCCAGACAATAATTAATAACAGAACTCATTAGTCAGTCATGAAAGGCTTTGTTATTGCTTTAATATGAGAGGTGTGCAGGTAGATGAACTGAGGCAGTATTGAGGGGTACAGAAAGTAATATAGCACTGAGATTTAACTTCTGTTTGTACACTGCTGTGCATTATGCTGGCATCCAATACTTTCATGTTTTGCATACATTATTCCTTAGGTTTCCCTGTTCCACTTCGAAATTATTCTCTCAATACCACCCTGGCCTTGGACTCACTCTCTAAATTAAAATGACTATTATTAATAAGATACATACATTTTCTTCTGTACACTATGTTTTAAAATAAAACAAAATTGCCAATAGATTATATCAGAATTTTAAACTAAAAGCCCAAGAAAAATAGGCCATTAAAGGTTAATAGGATTTTTCTTACTCTGTAGGAACATAATTCTCTGTACTCGTGTCACCTTCATTCTAATCTTGAGGTCCAGCTGTTGAATAAATAGATCTGAGATTATCACACAATATAGATTCATGTGTAAAATGGAATTCCTCTTAAAGTTCATTGCTTCAACTGGCATATTCGTTGTAGCATTTCCTGTGAAGAATTCTGCTGTGGTATGTGATGATACACTGAAAACACACTTTTCTTTCAGCTTACTCTTCAGTGCCTGGGGAATGTGTTATTTTTAAAATTTTGTTTATTTATTTATTTTTGGTTATACTTTATACATTTTTGACAGAAATGATATCAATTTTAGCACTACTCAGTGATTACATTAAAGGGCAACATATAATATTTCTACATCAGCAATGCCATTTAAATGTATAAAATCATAGCACAAGCAAATGACTGTGTTTGTGCTCTTGTGAGGAATATTTATGTTTATAAGAATAATTTTCTGCAGCTTCCCTTCAGTCCCAGCTGATCTCCTCACTGGTGAGGGGGCTTCCCTGGGTGAAGGAAGCTTTGCTCTTTCACGGCTTCCTTGTAGGGGGGCGGGTCCCATTCCTGAGTCCTTTCTCAATTTCTTTTTATTTTTTCTCCCCCTTTTTTTTGTCCTATCTGGCTACATGGAAATTTTCTTGCCCTTTCAGAAGTCTGAAATTTTCTGCCTGCATTCAATAGATAGTCTGTGAGACTTGTTTCACATGTAGATGCATTTCTGCTGTATTTGTGGGAGGAGTTGAGTTACATGTCCTACTACTCCACCACCATCTTGATCCACTCCCCCAAGAATAATTTACTATTCTATATTATTATAGTAAGAATTTTACTGAAAATAATTTTGACTATAAGAATTTAGCCTTGACAATTTATAATCATAGTATAGGTGGTGTGTGGTAAAGAATCTGCCTGCCAGTGCAGGAGATGTGGGTTGGATCTTTGGGTCAGGAAGATCCCCTGGAGGAGTAAATGGCAACCCATTCTGGTATTCTTGCCTGGAGAACTCCATGAACAGAGGAGCCTGGCAGACTACATTTCATAGTGTTGCAAAGAGTCAGATATGACTGAGCAATTGAGCAGGCAGAAAACAGATGGATGGAGTAAAGTGGCTATATCCTCATCACAAGGAATATATGATCATTTTAAATTCAGAACAACATTTAAGTTCATGACATTTTCCCCCTGATACCCCCTCTACTTTCCCCTTAAATTTAGACCTCTATCCATTACTCACCTGATTAATTAGAAAGTGTTTTCCTTGATTTCAGTGATTAACATAATTTTCCCCTCAATGTCACCAGTAAAATATTCTTTTTAAGGTACAATTCTAAGAATATCATCCCCCTGTTGAAAACATTAATTAGTTTTTCAAGATCCATGGTCACAATTTACCCACATATTAAACTTGTACCAGTGGTGGATCATTGTAGCAAAACATTCAGAAGAAAGAAGAGTTGTATAAAGGACAATTCAAAGAGTCTTGAGAGAAAAGTAAGATTTTCTTTCTTCATAAAATTTTCCTCCTAAGTAAACAAGTAGGAAAGGAGTATAAAATATTCTTAAGAATCTCTGCAATTTCAGAGGCAATATTTGAAGAGAAGAAGACTCACAATACACCAAAACTGAGAAAATATATACTCACTGCAGAGATTCTAGGATCACTACAAGTTTTAAGAGCAATAAATACAAGAACAAGTACAGTAAGCATATCATAACATTATTAATAATCAGAGGGACAAGAATCATATTACAGTTGACTTCAGAGGAACTGCTTTAAGAATGTTCCCTATCTCAACTGCAGAGATTGCTAGGTAGCCGATTGCTCATAGTCCTGCTCCTGTCTGTGAAAGCCAGAAGTCAATGGTGCTGCCTTACCCCAAAACCATTCTTCCTTCCTGGGAGTATCTTCCTTTTATAGACTGATGGATGCAGGCACACAAAGGCACAACCTCCCTCAATTTGTGACTCTTCTGAAGGGTGCCATCCCTGCTTTGGAGCCCTTTGTGGGAGATTAGCTTCTGTCACAGCAGCATTAAAATGTAATTTCTCCTTCTATGTAACCCTGCATTACTCACTGCCCTAAGGTCTGGTTCCTGAGAACTGTTTCCAATAAACACATGCATGAAAATCTAGACTAGACTTTCTCCTACAGTTTTTTTTTTTGTATACTATTTAATAAGTATGCTTTATTTATCTTTATAAGACTAGTGGCTAGTGTGTGTTGGATATATAGTGAACACCCAGAGTATTTATTACATGACTACATTGCCAAGAAAATACCTCTTTTAAAATAGATGTGTGCAGCATTTCTATAGGGTTCTAAAGAAAGTATTGATCTTAGGAGATAATTTTAAATCAGTACCTACAAAGGATTTATATAAGATTGTTTAAATTCCTCTATGAAAAGAAGTTTATTTCCATCCTTTCCAGGTTAGTGGTTTATATCATTACTTGACAATAAGGCCACTGTATAGAACAGTGAGAAAAGGGGATTTTGCTTTCAAAAAGTGAAAGTGAAGTCACTCAGTCTTGTCTGACTCTTTGCGACCCCATGGACTTTAGCTTATCAGATTCCTCCATCCATGGGATTTCCAGGCAAGAATACTGGAGTGGGTTGCCATTTCCTTCTCCAGGTTTCTTTCAAAAAGAACTGCTCAATTGTAATTTGTTATGAAGGAACAGATATCTTTTCCTGACTGTAGACAGTGAAAGAGCAACATTAAAGACATTTTAAAATATGAAGCAGTCTGGTTGATACTTAATGAAAGAGGTGATATCAGAGGTGAGTGTTTTGTTACATGTTATGATACTCTGTTATGAGAGGTCTGTGGATTTTCCTAGCTTGGATGGTTTTACTTTAAGCAAAAAAATAAATAAATAAATCAGATTGCAACTACTATTAAATTTGTAGAAAATATTCTCTCCAATCAGGAAGCTTCCATATGTCTCTTATCTTTATCCATCAGAGCACAGACAGAATGAAATCACAAGTCACAGAAAACTAAACAAACTGATCACATGGACCACAACCTTGTCTAACTCAATGAAACTATGAGCCATGCCATGTAGGGCCACCCAAAATGGATGGGTAATAGTGGAGAGTTCTGAAAAACGTGGTCCACTGGAGAAGGGAATGGCAAACCACTTCAGTATTCTTGCATTGAGAACTCCATGAACAGTGTGAAAAGGCAAAAAGATATGACACTGAAAGATGAACTCCCTAGGTGGGTAAGTGCCCAAATACTACTGGAGAAGAGTGGAGAAATAACTCCAGAAATAAAGAAAGGATGGAGCCAAAGAGAAAACAACGCCCAGTTGTGGATGTGACTGGTGATTGGAGTAAAGTCTGATGCTGTAAAGAAAAATCTTGCATGGGAACCTGGAATGTTAGGTCCATGAAACAAGGCAAATTGGAAGTAGTCAAACAGGAGATGGCAAGAGTGAACATCGACACTTTAGAAATCAATGAACTAAAATGGACTAGAATGGGTGAATTTAATTCAGAACTACTACTGTGGGCAAGAATCCTTTAGAAGAAATGAGTAGTCCTCATAGTCAATAAAAGAATCTGAAATACAGTACTTGGGTGCAGTCTCAAAAATGACAGAATGATCATGTTTGTTTCCAAGGCAAACCATTCAATATCAGAGTAATCCAAGTTTATGTCCCGACCACTAATGTTGAAGAAGCTGAAGTTGAACAGTTCTGTGAAGACGTACAAGATCTTCTAGAACTAACATTTGAAAAAGATGTTCTTTTATCATAAGGGACTGGAATGCAAAAGTAGGAAGTCAAGAGATACCTGAAGTAACAGGCAAGTTTGGCCTTGGAGTACAAAATGAAGCAGGGCAAAGGCTAAGAGGGTTTTTCCAAGAGAATGCACTGGTCATAAACAACACCCCCTTCCAACAACACAAGGGATGACTCTACACATTGACATCACCAGATGGTCAATATCGAAATCAGATTGATTATATTCTTTGCAGCTGAATATGGAGAATCTATATACAGTCAGAATAAACAGCAACCAGGAGCTGACTGTGGCTTATATAATGAAGTCCTTATTGCAAATTTCAGACTTAAATTGAAGAAAACAGCTAGACCATTCAGGTATGACTTAAATCATTTCCCTTGCAATTATACAGTACATGCATGCATACTCATTCATGTCCAACACTTTGTGACCCCATGGACTGTTGCTGGCCAGGCTCCTCCTTCCATGGGATTCTCCAGGCAAGAATAAGGGAGTGGGTTGCCATTCCCTACTCCAACAATTATACAGTGGAAGTGACAAATAGATTCAAGGGATTAGATTTGATAGAGTGCCAGAAGAACTTATGGACAGAGGTTTGTTGCATTGTAAAGGAGGCAGTGACAAGACAATCCCCAAGAAAAAGAAATACAAAAAGGGAAAATGATTGTCTGAGGAGGCCTTACAAATAGCTGAGAAAAGAAGAGAAGTGAAAGGCAAAGGAGAAAAGGAAAGGTGTACCCATCTGAATGCAGAGTTCCAAAGATAGCAAAGAGAGATAAGAAAGCCTTCCTCAGGGATCAGTGCAAAGAAATGGGGGAAAAATAGAATGGGAAAGATGAGAGATCGCTTCAAGAAAATTAGACATACCAAGGAAATATTTCATGCAAAGATGGGCACAATAAAGGGCAGAAATGGTATATACCTAACAGAAGCAGAAGATATTAAGAAGAAGTGGCAAGAATACACAGAAAAACTATTAAAAAAGGAGCTCAATGACCCAGATAACCATGATGGTGTGATCACTCACCTAGAGCCAGACATCCTGGAATGGGAAGTGAAGTGGTCATTAGGAAGCATCACTACAAACAAAGCTAGTGGAGGTGATGGAATTCCAGCTGAGCTATTTCAAATCCTCAAAGATGATGCTGTGAAAGTGCTGCCCTCAATATGCCAAAAAATTTGGAAAACTCAGCAGTAGCCACAGGACTGGAAAAGGTCAGTTTTCATTCCAATCTCAAAGAGAGGCAATGCCAAAGAATGATAAACTACCGAACAATTGTCCTCATCTCACATGCTAACAAAGTAATGCTCAAAAATTTCCAACCCAGGCTTCAAAGGTACATGAGCCAAGAACTTCCAGATGTTCAAGATGAATTTAGAAAAGGCAGAGGAACTGAGATCAAATTTCCAACATCTGTTGGATCATAGAAAAAGCAAGAAAGTTTCAGAAAAACATCTACTTCTGCTTTATTGACTATGCCAAAGCCTTTGACTGTGTGGATCACAACAAACTGTGGAAAATTCTTCAAGAGATGGGAATACCAGACCACCTGACCAGCCTCCTGAGAAACCTGTATGCAGGTCAAGAAGCAACAGTTAGAATCGGACATGCAGCAACTGACTGGTTTCAAATTGGGAAAGGGGTATGTCAAGGCTGTATGTTGTCACCCTGCTTATTAAACTTAATTGCAGAGTACGTCATGAGAAACACTGGGCTGAATGAAGCACAAGCTGGAATCAAGATTGCTTGGAGAAATATCAATAACCTCAGATATGCAGAGGACATCACCTTTATGGCAGAAAGCAAAGAGGAGCTAAGAGCCACTTGATGAGTAAAAGAGGACGGTGAAAATGCTGACTTAAAACTCAACATTGAAAAAACTAAGATCATGGCATTTTGCTCTATCACTTAATGGGAAATAAATGAGGGAACAATGGAAACAGTGACAGACTTTATGTTCTTGGGCTCCAAAATCACTGCAGATGGTGACTGCAGCCTTTTACTCCAAAAGATCAATCTTTTACTCCAAAAGATGCTTGCTCCTTGAAAGAAAAGCTATGACCAACCTAGACAGCATATTAAAAAGCAGAGACATTACTTTGCCACATAGGTCTGCCTAGTCAAAGCTATGGTTTTCCTGGCAGTCAGGTATGGATGTGAGAGTTGGACCATAAAGAAAGCTGAACACTGAAGAATTTATGCTTTTGAGCTGTGTTGTTGGAGAAGACTCTTGAGAGTCTGCTGGACTGCAAGGCGATCAAACCAGTCCATCCTAAAGAAAGTCAGTCCTGAATATTCATTGGAAGGACTGGTGCTGAAGCTGAAACTCCAATACTTTGGCCACTTGATGCGAAGAACTAACTCGTTGGAAAAGACCCTGATGCTGGGAAAGATTGAAGACATGAGGAGAAGAGGACAACAAAGGATAATATGATTGTATGGCATGACTGACTCGATGGACATGAGTTTGAGCAAGCTCTGGGAGCTGGTGACCAACAGAGAAGCCTGGCATGCTGCAGGCACTCTTTGCAAACCCATGTAGTCCATGGGTTTGTAAAGAGTCAGACATGTCTGATCGACTGAACTGAACGGAACTACACTTTAAATAGTGAGAAAACTTCAAAAAAAACCCTCAATGTTGTTTATATTAAGTTTTAGAAGTTGAATTTGTTTAATATCAAGTCTCTTTACTTTTGGAAATAGTAGGTAATATATTTGATTTGATCAAAGTTGCTCTACTAAAAATATAAAAGTTGCTCTACTTTAATAAAATAAAAATAACAGTTCTTATAATCAATAAGCACTGATACCTAAAACCAATATTATGCTGTATGTTAGTTTTATCTCTATAACTTAAAAACAAAACATCAAATATTATTTTTTCTGAATAAAAATAAAATTTTTGCAAATTTACTTTATTATTTATTAAAAATGTGAACTCAAAACTTAAATTTTGAAAAGAGTTATTTTTATCATGTGAATTAAAATAGGAAAATTACATGCTTCTTATACAGCTGATGTGTCTTCAGTGAAACTTTCTTCCTGGACTTCAGTCTCCTATATTCAATGATGTACTCAGCACCTCCTTTTTCATGATTAATAATCATCTAATTATAACATTTTAAATATCATAGTTTGAATTTTTTCCTCCTCATATACTTCTCTACCTCAGAAAAGGACAACTTGATTCTTTCAGGTGATAGGAAAAAATCTTGAAGACCCTTTTACTCTTCTCTGTTTCTTACTTGTCAGAGATAATTCTTTAGCTAATCCTATTATCCCTCTCTTTGAACTTTATGCAGGATGCTATAATTTCTCTCCACTTTCACTTTTAACATTTTAATCCCTAACCATTGTTGCTTCTTATGTGGATTGTTTCTGACAGCATTCTTACTGGTTTCTTTATCTCTCTATAGTTTGTCCCTATAAACAAGTGCTCATTGTCTTCAGTGGCTTCTCAGTTCACTAAAATAAAACTCCCAAACCTTGCTGAACTCCTGAACCTCAGTGCCCATCACTCTCTCCTTTCACTTACCCAACCTCAGTGACTTCTTTAAATGTCTTGAATATGCCATCTTGCTCACCCCTGGGAGATTTTCATTAGCTTAACTGGGGAGCTCTTGTAGGACTCTGGTTGTATTGTATATCCCTTCCCTTAGGTTTGAATACTGGTTAGAGATTTCTCTTTTTTTTGACTACTCATTATGAAATATGGCTCACTTATTCTCTATTTTAATTTAATAGTTTAGTTATATAATGATAATAATTTTATTTAACTTAGTAATACCTTTAATAATTTTTCTTCATAGTTAACCTTACCATCTGATATATAATATAGTTGTTAGTTTAATTTGTTTCCATTCTCAAGAAAGTTCTATATGGAGGGTTTTTTTTTTTTTCTTTATACTCAGCACAAAAAGCAAAAAATGTTGAAATTATTTTAAACATTTTTGAATAAAATGAAATAAAAGAGGATATGTTTATACCTTCTTTGTACCCTTTCAATTGTATAACATGTGTAGGATAAGTGGACATTTTGGTAGGGTAAAAATTTAAACACTCCTCAGCTATAGCTATAAGTTATAACTTCAAGAAAATAGTAAAGAATTCAAGTAAGTAGGACATTTCTAATGTCCAAATATTTGATGATTAAAATACACTTGACCCTTGAACAACATGGGTTTGAAATACATGGGTCCATTTATAAAATAATTTTTCAGTAAATGCATGCTACCTACTACACAATCAGGATCTGAGGTTGGTTGAATTCACAGATGCAGAACTAAGGATATGGATGGCTGAATGTAAAGTTATGCGTGGATTTTTGACAGTTGGGGTCAGTGCTTCTAACCTCATTTTGTTCAAGGGTCAACTGTATTCTATTACACTAAACAGAAAATAAAAACAAAATATTTTTCATTTCTTTCATTTCACCTTAATAGAATATAAGTATTATCACTTCAGTAATAATACTTAGATTCCAGAAGTTTAATAAAGGACTCCATTATGTCACGCCCCATCAAATGGCTCTATCTATTGTTATAAAAGTCTGTTTATACTCTAGTATCACTTAACAGTTTGTTCCTTTGGATACTAACTTTGGATACCCTTTGGATACTATGTGTAAAGCTGCTGAGATATTCATGTACAAGTTTATGTGTTAATGTAAATTTTCATTTTCGGAGAATAATTTCTCAAGAGAGCAACTGGTGCTTTATATGATAATAAAAGTTTCAATTTTATAAGAAACTGACAAACTATATTCCAAAGTAGCTGTACTAGTTTACATTCCCAGAATCAGCTTAAGAGTTATTCAGTTTCTCCACATCCTTGCCATCATTTGATGTTTTCATTAATTTTTAATTTGCCATTCTCTAGATGTGTTTGGATATTTCATAGTGGTGTTAATTTGCAATTTTGTAGTAATAAATTATGTTGAATATTTTTCATGTGCTTATTTTACTATCTGTTTTCTCCATTTAAATGTCTGTTCATATTTTCTGATTGAATTGTCTTATTTTTGGCTTTCACTCTCAATTTGGGGGAATTTTTATATGTACTAGAAACTAGTCCTTTGTGGTATATGTGTTTTGCGAATATTTTCTCCAACTCTGTAGCTTGTATGTTAATCTTCCTAATAGAGTCTTTCACAGAGAAAATACTTTTAAATTAATTCTAATTGGAGGATAATGACTTTACAATATTGTGATGATTTTTGCCATACATCGACATAAACCAGCCATGAGTGCACATGTGCCTCGTCCGCCCATCCTAAACCCGCTTCCCGCCTCCCTCCGTTTCCCATCCCTCTGGGTTGTCCCAGCACACTGGCTTTGAGTGCCCTGCTTCATGCATCGGAGTTTCACTAGTCATCTATTTTACATACGGTATACGTGTTTCATTGCTATTCTCTCAAATCATCCCACCTTCTCCTTCTCCTACAGAGTCCAAAAGTTTGTTCTTTGCATCTGTGTCTCTTTTTCTGCCTTGCATATAGGATCATCGTTACTGTCTTTCTAAATTCCATATATGCGTTAGTATACAGCATTTCTGTTTCTCTTTCTGACTTACCTTAGACAGAGAAAACAATTTTTTGGTAAAGTCCAGTTTTTCCTGTTGAGAGGAGATTGGTCCCAATGTGGTGAAGCCACAGAGTGTCGGCTGTACCTGAGCTCACTGCTCTGGTGAGAAGAATTTCTCACCAATCCGGGCAGATAACAGAATCAACTCAAGGCTTGTGGCAATGAAGGAGAGTTTCTTAAAGAGAAACAGCAAAGACTTCTGACATAGACATCAGAAGAGGGTAAAGAGAATATCCATGTGGTTGACTTAAGCAGAGCATTATATACCTATTCAGTTGGTTACTAGTAATAGATCAAAAGAACATCTCAAGGTCCTAAAGTTCTCACCAGACACTCTCTCTCAACATATATCTTGAGATAACATCCATACAAGATTAACCTGAAGAAACTGGTTCTTTCCTCAAGCAAAATACATTGTTGTTATTTAGTTCTTAACATGGAGCCTACCTAAGGCAAAGAATGTATACTTTCTTCTTAAGGGGGCCTGGACCCTCTATTAACCTGCCTAAAGTTAACTATATCACTGTTACTAATTGTGCTTGTGATGTTAAGTTTAGAAACTCTTTGATTATCTCTAGATCCAGAAGATTTGTTACTTTTCTAAAATTTTATAGTTTTACATTTTACAACGAAGTTTGTGATATATTTTGAGTTTATTTTTGCACTATACAAGATGAGGGTTATAAGTTACTTGGTCTATGGATATAGGAATGCTCCAGCAACATTTGTTGAAAAAGTTGTATTTCCTACATTTAATTGTTGTTTTGCACCTTTGTAAAAAAATTCATGTGATCTCTATTCTGTTCCTTGATCTATGTGTCCAAATTTCTATCAGTATCACATAGTCTTGATATTTGTATCTAAATAATATATTCAAAGTCATGTAGCCATGTCTCTTACTTTATTTTTTCTTAAAAGTTTCACTAATCTAGAGCCTCTGTTTTTCCTTAAACTTTGAGAACAATATTGTTTATATCTACAAAAAAATCTTGTTGAAATTTTCATAAGATTTTGGTTAAATTTGTCTATCAACTTGGGGAGGTTAGACATATTATTGTGTTAAAACTTCCAGTCCATGAGCATAGCATGTCTCTCTATGTGTTAAGATAATCATTTATCTGCAGATACTGATATTTTTGTTCCTGATCTATATACTTTTTAAAATTTCTTTTTATTGCTTGGCTAAAATTTCCAGCACTGTGTTGTAAAGAAGTGGTGAGAGTGGATATTCTTGATGTATTTCTGAATGTACGGTGAAAGTATTCAGTGTTTCACATTTAAGTGTAATATTAGCTTAAAGGAGAATAACATTAATAGTGTGCCCTGTGGAAATAAAATAAAGTGGTGTTGTAATAAAAGTGTGCAGGCTTTTATAGGGCACAACGTACTCCTTGTTGCTATTTTTACTTGCATTAAAAGTCTAGAGGTTGACATCAGTATATTCATATCATAAACACCTGGCATATGTTGAGCTGAGTGTTAGGAGTAAAGAATGAAAACTCCAGTGGAAAGAAAATGTGTATGCTATATGATTCAGACCAGAAAGCTTCCTTCCTTAATTTTCTAAAATTTTTCTGGACTCAGCATTGTTTAATGTTTAAAGAGCACCCAAGATTTTGATGGAGTAGGCAATGGCACCCCACTTCAGTACTCTTGCCTGGAAAATCCCACGAACGGAGGAGCCTGGCAGGCTACAGTCCATGGGGTCGCTAAGAGTCGGACATGACTGAGCGACTTCACTTTTGCTTTTCACTTTCATGCACTGGAGAAGGAAATGGCAACCCACTCCAGTATTCTTGCCTGGAGAATCCCAGGGACAGGGGAGCCTGGTGGGCTGCCATCTATGGGGTCACACAGAGTCGGACACTACTGAAGTGACTTAGCAGCAAGATTTTGAGCTCAAGTTATTGGCAGTTATAGAACATGAAAATAAATTACAATCCAGAGCAATCAGACTAATACAACATATTTACAAACTATTTCTTGAGAATCTGTACACTTGGGTACTTATCTTATAAGGAATAAAATAGTTTTTTCTTAAAATTTCTAGCTGTCAACTGACAAATGTCTAAACAAATTAATAAATTTAAGACACATTGAAAATTGTAATTCAAGATATTGCTGCTGTGCAGTGTCAACTATAGTATATTACTAAGTTGAACGCACTCAATTTTCTGATATATTATCCTAGCCTTTAATATACAATAAGAAATTTACAGAGACAGTATACAGTTGTAGAAGCAGTATATTGATTCTCTGTGATTTACAGCCAGGTAAGCAAGGCTTCTGGTTGTTCTCAACCATGGATATTACAACTGCAATGGCTTTGATGAACTACCTTGATTTGTGTCTGAAAATGAACATCAGTCAACTTGATGTCAGTTTGGTTGGTTCATTAGCTGACAATGGATTTCTGCAGGGAAAATTTTCGTGTGTAATTTACTATTAGCTAACTTGACAAAGATATGTTTGTCAAGCAGAAAGTCACAACTACTCAAAACAACTAAAGAAAATTCAACTAGAAAAGTACTGGGACTAGAACAGAGATTCAGTGCATTTTAGGATGATACACAGAATGACATAATGAAATTAATAATTTGATTCACAACAATTACTTCTTTTCATCTCAGTGGTTGTAAACTAGGAACAAATAAAGCCTTCTTATGAGGAATTATGTACTCATAGTAAATTCTTATTATATTTGAAACTAATTTTTTGAAAAGTACTTTTTCAAATGTTTTATTTTGAAATAAATTTAAACTTAGATAAAGGTTATAGAAAGAACACAGAGTTCTTTTTTATCCTGCACAAAGCATCTGATAATTTTTTTTTAATAAATTTATTTATTTTAGTTGGGGGCTAATTACTTTACAATATTGTAATAGTTTTTGCCATACATTGACATGAATCAGCCATGGGTTTACATGTGTTCCCCTTCCTGGACCCCCCACCCACCTCCCTCCCCATCCCATCCCTCTGGGTCATCCCATTGCCCCGGCCCTGAGCCCTTGTCTCATGCATCGAACATGGAATGGTGTTCTCTTTCACATATGATAATATACATGTTTCAATGCTATTCTCCCAGAACGTCCCACCCTCACCTTCTCCCTCAGAGTCCATAAAATTGTTCTATGCATCTGTGTCTCTTATTCTGTCTCGCATATAGCGTTATCGTTACCATCTTTCAAATTCCATATATATGCATTAGTATACTGTATTGGTGTTTTTCTTTCTGGCTTACTTCACTCTGTATAATGGGCTCCAGTTTCATCCATCTCAGTAGAACCGATTCAAGTGTATTTTTTTTAATGGCTGAGTAATATTCCATTGTGTATATGTACCACAGCTTCCTTATGCATTCGTCTGCTGATGGACATCTAGGTTGCTTCCATGTCCTGGCTATTGTAAACAGTGCTGCGATGAACATTGGGGTACATGCGTCTCTTTCAATTCTGGTTTCCTCGGTGTATATGCCCAGCAGTGGGATTGCTGGGTCATATGGCAGTTCTATTCCCAGTTTTTTAAGGAATCTCCACACTGTTCTCCATAGTGGCTGTACTAGTTTGCATTCCCACCAACAGTGTAAGAGGGTTCCCTTTTCTCCACACCCTCTCCAGCATTTATTGCTTGTAGACTTTTGGATAGCAGCCATTCTGACTGGTGTGAAATGATACCTCATTGTGGTTTTGATTTGCATTTCTCTAATAATGAGTGATGTTGAGCATCTTTTCATGTGTTTGTTAGCCATCTGTATGTCTTCTTTGGAGAAATGTCTGTTTAGTTCTTTGGCCCATTTTTTGATCGGGTCGTTTATTTTTCTGGAATTCAGCTGCAGAAGTTGCTTGTATATTTTTGAGATTAATTGTTTGTCTGTTGCTTCGTTTGCTATTATTTTCTCCCATTCTGAAGGCTGTCTTTTCACCTTGCTTATAGTTTCCTTTGTTGTGCAAAAGCTTTTAATTTTAATTAGGTCCCATTTGTTTATTTTTGCTTTTATTTCCAATATTCTGGGAGGTGGGTCATGGAGGATCCTGCTGTGATTTATGTCGGAGAGTGTTTTGCCTATGTTTTCCTCTAGGAGTTTTATAGTTTCTGGTCTTACGTTTAGATCTTTAATCCATTTTGAGTTTATTTTTGTGTATGGTGTTAGGAAGTGTTCTAGTTTCATTCTTTTACAAGTGGTTGACCAGTTTTCCCAGCACCACTTGTTAAAGAGATTGTCTTTTCTCCATTGTATGTTCTTGCCTCCTTTGTCGAAGATAAGGTGTCCATATGTGCGTGGGTTTATCTCTGGGCTTTCTATTTTGTTCCATTGATCTATATTTCTATCTTTGTGCCAGTACCATACTGTCTTGATGACTGTGGCTTTGTAGTAGAGCCTGAAGTCAGGCAGGTTGATTCCTCCAGTTCCATTCTTCTTCCTCAAGATTGCTTTGGCTATTCGAGGTTTCTTATATTTCCATACAAATTGTGAGATGATTTGTTCTAGTTCTGTGAAAAATACCATTGGTAGCTTGATAGGGATTGCATTGAATCTATAGATTGCTTTGGGTAGTATACTCATTTTCACTATATTAATTCTTCCAATCCATGAACACGGTATATTTCTCCATCTGTTTTTGTCCTCTTTGATTTCTTTCATCAGTGTTTTATAGTTTTCTATATATAAGTCTTTAGCATCTGATAATTTAGAGGTATACTGCAAGTAGAATGATTCTTTTGTAATTTTAAAATATCCCTTTTTTCCTCTAGCAATTTCATCTTAAATTATTTTGATCTATTGTGAGTATAATCATCCTAGGTCTCTATCGTGAACTATTTATGTGGGATGCTTTTTATTATCCATTTACTTAGTGTGCTTTTAGCCTCTGTTTTTGCTTATAACAGGCTAGAGCACACTAGAGGCCTTCCCAGGCAGCACTATTGGTAAAGAATCTGCCTGCGATCCTGGAGATGCGGGTTCAATTCATGGTTTGGAAAGATCCCCTGGATGAGGAAATGGCAACCCACTACAGTGTTCTTGCCTGGGAAGTCCCATGGACAGAGGAACCTGGCAGGCTATAGTCCATGGAGTCACAGGGAGTTGGACACGACCGAGCAAGCCTAAGCCAAAAGCACACTATAGTAAACAGTTTAGCCTCTGTTTTCTGCTTATATGGGCTTCCGTGGTAGCTCAAGTGGTAAAGAATCTGCCTGCAATGCAGGAGACCTGGGTTCGATCCCTTTTTTTAGAAGATCCCTGGGAGAAGGAAATGGCTATCTACTAAAGTATTCTTGCCTGGAGAATGCCATGGACAGAGGAGCCTAGTGGCCTAGAGTTCACGGGGTCACAAAGAGTTGGACACGACTGAGCAACTAACAGTTTTACTTTCTGCTTATATAGATACTCGAAGTCAGTCAGAGGTTAGAATTTAGTCTTCTCAGATCTTTTTCTGTGTATCTGTTTGCCTCAAGATGCTCAGCAATGTGTCAGAAATTGTCAGAATTCCCTGTGGACCTTTCCTTCTTCAATCTTCATTATTATGAATTTTGGTCAGCTTGTGTTTTGGTCATCTTGTTATTGTTGTTGTTGCTGGTCTCAGTTTATTTATTGAGTTTTGATTTTTTAATTTTTTTTTAAATTAATTTATTTATTTTAATTGGAGGCTAATTGCTTTACAATATTGTAGTGGTTTTTGCCATATACTGACATGAATCAGCCATGCGTGTATATATGTCCCCCATTTTAAAAAATATTTTTCCTTTTATAGAGAACTCTTATTTACTGTCTTAATATCTTCCTTATGTAACATATACAGTGTTAATTATATTAATCATGTTGTATAATACATCCCTAGTACTGATTTATCTTATAACTAGAAGTTTGTACCTTTTGATCACCTTTATCCAATTTCCCCCTCCCCCCACCCCCTACTGCTCCCTACCTCTAATAACTACAAATCTGGTCTCTTTTTCTATGCATTTCTTTGTTTTTTTGAGCATAATTGTCTACAACACAATGCAAGTTCTTGGTGCACAACATTTGATATTTCTACACTTTACAAAATCATCACCACAAAAAGTCTAGTTAGTACCTTTGCCAAACAAAATTAGTAACTTTTCATTGATTATATTACACTGTAATCTCATCCTTATCACTCATTTATTTGTAACCGGGTGTTTGTACCCCTTAATTTTCCTCATCCATTTCACTCATTTCCCTATTCCCTCTCCTCTGGCATCCAACTATTTGTTCTCTATATCTGTGACTCTGTATCTATGTTCTCTGTGACTGTTTCTCTTTTGTTATATTTGTTAATTTGTTTTGTTTTTTGAATTTCAAATATAAGTATAATCAGATGGTATTTGTCTTTCTCTGTTTGACTTATTTCACATTGCATAATCCCCTCTAGATTCATCCCTGTTATCACAAATGGCAAGATTTCATTCTTTTCATGGCTGAGTAATATTCCATTGTGTGTGTGTGTACATACACATACATACACATACCCCACATCTTCTTTATCTATTCATCATCTGTCTGTGGACACTTAGGTTGCTTCCATAACTTAGCTATTGTGAATAAGACTGCAATGAGCATTGGAGTGTATAGTGACTACTTAAATTGGTGTTTTGTTTATTTTTTTTAGGAAAACACCCAAAAGTAGGATTCCTGGATTATATGGTAGTTCTATTTTTAATATTTTTAGGAATCTCCATGCTATTTTTCATAAGTGACTGTACCAACTTACATTCCTACCAACAGGGCACAAGGGTTTCCTTTTTCCACATCCTCACCGACACTTATTATTTATTGTATTTTGGATAATAACCATTCTGACTGGTGTGAGGTGATATCTCATTGTGGTTTTGATTTGCATTTTCCTGATGATTAGTGATGCTGAACATCTTTTCATGTGTCTGTTGGCCATCTGTATGTCTTCCTTGGAAAAATGCTTATTCATGTCCTCTGCCCATTTTTTAAGATTAGGTTGTGTTTTTGCTCTTGAGTTGTATGAGCTCTTTGTATATTTTGGATATTAGACCTCATGAGATACACAATTTACAAGTATTTTCTCCCATTCAGTAGGCTGCCTTTTACTTTGTTGATGTCATTCGCCATGCAGATTTTCATTTTCATTAATTTTGACAAATAACAGGAGAATAGGCTGTATGTTCAGAGTGGCTCTGAGTCAGATCAGCTAAGAAAAGTCATGAGAGTGGAGCTTTTTAGTGAAGCAAAGACATCAGATGGTTACAATTCTTTGGGAATGGGGCATTTGTGGACCTCCAAATATGTTTTGCCTCCCCCAGCGGCTGCTATGCTGCTTTCTTTATACTACCTTGGTTGCAAAGACTGTTTTCACACATGCATCAAGTTAGAAAGAGAGGGAATGAGGATAGTGTAAATGGCGTAACAATGTTTGTTATTTTTACTGAGATTTGGCTAGTTTTCTTACATAAGTACTATTCAGATTTTTATAATGTGTAAATTCATTTTCACTATTTTGAAAAAGTTGATTTTGACAGGTTTGGCAATGTGTTCACTGTTTTTATGCAGGAGTGTTTTTATAAGGTTCTTATTAGGCAATTCTGATAATACTCCCTCTTAATTGTACTTTAAAAGAAAATTTAACAAATAATTTATCCTCAAAATATTTATTATATGTCTCCTATATTAGAGATAATATTTTAATTAATAGAGTTAAAAGCAAGCTGAGACATGAATTCCTGATAGTTAAAAATTACTGAGTGGTAATTGGGGCTTCCTTGGTGACTTAGTGTTATAAAGAAACCACCTGCCAATGCAGGATATGCAGGTTCAATCCCTGGGTTGAGAAGATCCCCTGGAGAAGAAAACAGAAACCCACTCCAGTATTCTTGCCTGGAAAATAAATCCCATGGGCAGGTGGGGGGCTACAGCCGATGGGGTCACAAAAGAGCCGGACATGACTTTGTGACTGAATAACAACAAAGTGGCAATTGAGTTTCTGATAAAATGCTAAGTACATTATTGAATACCCTCACTGAAATCAAACAGTTACTCTATAGGGTATTTTTATCATCTCTCTTATCTGTGTAAGAAGGCTAAGATTTAGTGATTTGGCCAAGCTGTTATAGTAGCTTTGGGGCCAAGACACAGCTTAATACAAAGATCAGTACTCTTTAAAATGTTATGTAATAGGAAAAGCTTCAAATGCGTACATTGTTTAATTAACAAACATTTATAGTTCATAAGCTGCTTTGATAAGGATTTTCTTGAAAAAATTTACCAAGGGATAACTAGATCAGGTAAAAATGCTAAAATTCTCATTAAATAACTCTTAATAGTGTTACACTAGACATATGTCAAACTATTATCCTCCTGATCATTCTAAACATGAGTTTAAAGTCTGACGTAAAATCATTTCCTTCATAAATAGGGAAAGATCAAATTTACCTTCTAGAATTTAACCAGGGAATAAAGGTGGATAACCTTCATAATCTCCTTTCTATCTTAACAAGGAAGACTAGAAACTTCATTTTCTGAATTTCAGTTTTCTTGAAAACTTTCATTTGCTAGTGTTTTATTTTACATATATTGTTTTAAATTTGTTTTCTAGATTTTTAATATCAGTTTTAATATAAGGAGTCATACATTTAAAGCTATTTATTCATAGCCATATCTCAAAAATACTTATGCCTTTCATGATACATGATAGATATCAAAAATATCAAAATAGTGGTATCTTTGGGCAGGTGAGGAGAGTCCTAGGAATTGGCACATGAAAACTTTCTGAGATGCTGAAAATACTTTGCATCTTGACAGGTGATAATTACATAAAAGTATCATATGTAAAAGTCAATCTCAATAAATTTAAGATACATGCATTTCATTGTATAGTTGAAAGATATTTTAAATGAAATAAACAGAAATAATTTGTTTTATGGGCAAAACAATAATTTTCCTCTGTTCCTTTTTGTAAAAGTTTGAAACATTATTTTGACATTGCCATCATTCATTAAATGTCATATATTCTTTTAGCATAAATACTGATTTAAAATATATTTCGTGTTTCAACTTGGTACTTTGACTTGAGAGAGGTTTGGGAGCGTGAGGAGACCAATGTGGCTGGAGCAGAGTGGGTGAAGAAGCAAACAGCAGGACGGGGACTGGACGTGAAGGCCTCAGGGGACATGCTGTGGGCTTGTGCTCAGAGTGAAGTGGGTAGGTGGTGGAGGGTGGCTGTGGGTTGGATGGTGTCCCCCAGAAAAAGATGTTGAAGTCCTAACCCCTGAAGCCTGTGAATGTGACAAAACGATGCCATTTTGAAAAATTCACTGTGTTTTTACTATTTCATTTCTGGCATTAATAAAAGTTATAAGGAAGAAAAAAAAATTGGATGGACATAGACGTCAAAGCAGGGAGACAGGTCAGAGGTGACACGGCCTTCCCTGGATGACCAAGGAAAAAAGGCAGCCTCATTATGTGCAAGGAATTAAAATAACATTTAAATCCACCATTACATGCAGAGTGTTTAAAATAGTGAGAGCTTCATGACAAGAGAGGAACTCAGATACAAACACTGATGAGCTTTTTCAGTGTTGAAGAGCTTTCTTTGTCAGAGCCAAACACTTGGCCTCATGGTTAAGGCTAAGTGTGATGCTCACTGTGATGCAAAGCCAGGATCTCAGACCTCGGTGCCTTCATGGGGTGGACAGAGAAGCAGCTTGTAGAAAGCATATTTTCCCCAAGACACATTATTCTTTCTCATTCTTTCTCAGCAGTCATTTCAATTTCATACCATTACTGAGAGAGAGAGAATGGAGAGAGAAAGATATTCGAGGCATTGTCTCTGCAACTCCCAGGCACGAGGAAAGAAATGTCCAGGTGTTATAACCAATCTGAATTTATTATTTTTCAGCTGCATTCAATGTTTGTTTGAGAATGTTCCAGAGGGCAGATACCTGGATTATGACACAGTCAATGCAAGCAGGACGGATGGAAAATAGTGAAAAGGCACTGGACTGGGTGTTTGGGTCCAGAGTTCCCTTCCTGATTTGATTATGCTAACCAGGTTATCTGAGCTTGGCCGCATGGGAGCACTCTCTGGGCCTGGTTTCCCAACCTGAAAAATGTGGTGCATAGACTGAAGATCCTTTTCAGCTCCAGACCAATGGGTCATTGATGTGACCCTTTCTCTGAATTCTCCCAGAAGTTTCTGCCTTACATTCTGTATTCTGCTTTGCATGTGAAAACTGAAAGGATATTTATACTGTCTGATTTAGACTTTTTCTGGATTTTAATAACTTCATTTGCATTGAACTTTATAAATATTTTGAAAGCAAAAAAAAAAAAAATAGGATTCTGATTTAATTCCCATGAATATATAAAGTAATTTGAATGAATCATAATTTTAAATGATGTCAGATGTATATAGGATCGTGAAATAACTTGGTCCAAATTTCCTAAAAAATACTTTAAGTTACTGAGAAAGCAACCACCAAATAAATACTGGATTTAGATCTTTTGAGATTATAGAAAATAACAGTGCTGGAAAGCTAACTTTATTTTGATCATGCTCTTCACACTCTAATACTTCATATATTTATTGTCTTTCCCAGTTGAAATATAGCCTCTTAATGACTAGGTCAAAAACAGATCTTCCATGTTGGGAATTTATGGAGATAATTTAATCATCCCTGATGAGTCTAAATAACTTTTACATAAAATAACTACAAGGTCATTCAAACCCTTAAATATTCCTTTGGAATCACCTTATTAATCACAATCCTTATCCAGTGGGCCAGGTGTGACAACATGGAAACAGAAAACTCAAGGAATATAGTAAGACAATAAATTCACATTTGTGATTTACTGACACTGTTACCATACACATAGGTGAATTTCCTGGAAATACTCCCAGAGCAGTAAAATTAGTAGACACATCTATGTAGCAGGATGTTAGATCCCAGGTAGGTCCACATAAACAGATAAACTTTATAGAAAACTTCTAGGTAAAACCTTAAAGTTAGCTAACTTCAACATGTCCTTTTTTATCTAGTGAACTTAAAAATGGTTCATCTAAGTATCTGCCCTCTCTTGAACTATCATCCACATTCTTCTTTCCCCTTCTTTTGTGCTAATCCATTTCCTTAAGTGATATCTATCCCTTTCAAGTTCTTTCCATTAACTCCTCTGCAACAATAGAAAGTTTTTTTCTTGTTTTGGATTCATTAACTTTTCAAGCATTTAAAAAATTCTATCCACATTAGGTATTATATTTTCCCTCATTAGCAGTTTAAACACTAATATAATTGAGAAAAAATCA
The DNA here is from genome assembly GCF_054371585.1 of Giraffa tippelskirchi. Classification (NCBI taxonomy): domain Eukaryota; kingdom Metazoa; phylum Chordata; class Mammalia; order Artiodactyla; family Giraffidae; genus Giraffa; species Giraffa tippelskirchi. Next base: position 73,606,976 of record NC_137277.1, read on the forward strand.
TGAGTAGTTCTTATCCTAACCACATAAGTTCTGTTGTATTATTTTATATATATGCTGCCTATTTCCCAGAAAATAGATATGATGATCTTGTTGTGAGTTGTATAAAAAGCAATTATTAATAGAAAGATATTTCTTAGGAGTTTGTTAAAAACTTCTCATTAAAATTTTTTTACTGAATGTTCTATTACTTACCTTAACTGAAAATTGACTCTAAGTTGGAAAGAAAGGGATATATTTTTTGTGTCTTCCAAATCATAAAAATTCATTTTTTAGCAATGTGTAACTCATTTTAAAAATCATAAACACTTCCTATTTTATCTACTCCCACTAATCTCTCCACATTCATTAAAGACATTTGACCTGACTCTATCTTCATTCCTGTTAAATGTATTTTACCATCTTGCATATTTTCAGAGTCCATGTGGTCAATGTATTCAACACCTTGTTTCATAATTCTGTGACATAAATTTCAATGACATTTCCTCCATTTTAATAGCTTGAAATGCTCAGCTCCCAACATTTACTTTTTCTTTCACTTACATAATATTGAAGTAACATCAAACTTAAAAAAATAAAATAAAGAAACATCAAGAATAATACATTGGTACAGCCACTATGGAAAACAGTAATTGGAGGTTCCTTAAAAAACTAAAAACGGAGCTACCGTATGATCCAACCATCCCACTCTTGGGCATAACAGGAGGAAACTGTAATTCAAGAAGATACATGTGCTGCAGTGTTCCTGGCAGCACTATTTCCAGGAGCTGGGACATGGAAGCAGTGTGAATGTATGTCAGCAGAGGGATGGATAAAGAAGGTGCGGTACACATATACAGTGGAGTATTACTCAGCCATAAAATCAATGAAACCATGCCGTTTGCAGCACCTTAATGGACCTAGAGACGATCATACTAAGTGAAATAAGTCAGACAGAGAAAGACAAGTACCATGGTAACACTTATATGTGGAATCTAAGAAAAGGGTACAAATGAGCTTATATACAATACAAAAATAGAGTTATAGATGTAGAAAAAAAACTTATAGTTACCAAGGTGTAAGAGGGTAGACGTGTAAATTGGGAGATTGGGATTGACACATATACACTACTGTATATAAAATCGATAACTAATAAGAACCTACTGCATAGCACAGGAAGCTCTACTTAATATTCTGTAATGGCCTATATGGGAAAAGAATATGAAAAAGAGTGGATATATGTGTATGTAAAACTGATTCACTTTGTACACCTGAAACTAATACAATATTGTAAATCAACCATACTCCAATAATTATTATTTTAAAAAGAATGGTACAAAGAATTCCCATGTATCATTCATCAAATTCCCCAAATTTTATGTTACTTGAGGAGAGAAATTTTTTATTTATTTTTTATTTACATTGGGATAGCAACTATCAGAGAAGGCAATGGCACCCCACTCCAGTACTCTTGCCTGGAAAATCCCATGGACGGAGGAGCCTGGTAGGCTGCAGTCCATGGCGTCGCTAAGAGTCGGACAGGACTGAGCGACTTCACTTTCACTTTTCACTTCCATGCATTGGAGAAGGAAATGGCAACCCACTCCAGTATTCTTGCCTGGAGAATCCCAGGGATGGGAGAGCCTGGTGGATTGCCATCTATGGGGTCGCACAGAGTCGGACAGGACTGAAGCGGCTTAGCAGCAACAGCAGCAACTAATAAATACTGAAGAAATAATATTAGATCATCACTTGACAAACACCATCAATAATTATTTAGTCAAAGCCCACTAATATATGCTATGACTTATGGGTGAAATGTGGATACTCATTGGAAAAGACCCTGATGCTGGAAAGATTGCATGCAGGAGAAGAAGGGGACAACAGAGGACGAGATGGTTGGATGGCATCACTAGCTCAATGGACATGATTTTGAGCAAGCTCCAGAAGATAGTGAAGGATAGGGAAGCCTGACGTGCTGCAGTCCATGGGGTCACAAAGAGTCAGATATGACTGAGCAACTGAACAACAATAACCAACTAAAGAACATTATTAGGATAATTGGCAAAATTTGAATGAGTTCTGTAGATTAGTCAGAAGTAATTATCCATGTTACTTTCCTTATTTTTCTTTTTGGTTTATTTATTTTATTTTTTGTTTTATTTTTAATTTTAAATTTATTTATTTTTTTCATTGAAGGATACTTGTTTTACAGAATTGTATTGGTCTCTGCCAAACACTATGACATGGAAACTTACATTACCATATGTAAAATAGATTGCCAATGAGAATTTGCTGTATGACTCAGGGAACTCAAACCAGGGGTCTTTAAAAACCTAGAGGGGTGTTATGGGACAGAGATGGGAAGGAGGTTAAAGAGAGAGGGGATATACGTATACCTACGGCTGTTTCATGTTAAGTTTCATTTTTAATCGGAAGATAATTACTTTACAATGTCATATTGATTTCTGCCATATGTCAACATGAATCAGGTATACATCCCTGATTTTTAATATTTTACCAAGTTAAATATAAATTTTAAATGTTGCTTTCTAAACTATTAGAGTAAACTATTAAAAAATATTTATTTGTAGTTTAGAACATGGGCTTTTAGGAATTTACAAGCATTAAAAAATAGGATTAAAGATAAATACAAATTTTCTAGTGTCTTATCTATACAGTAATAATACAAATCAATAGAAAAATCAACATATAATATCAAACATAACCAAAAGTTTGCTTCTTTTAGATAGGATAAGAAAAAATGAACAAGTAAAATCTCAAACCAGTCATGAGTCCATTGTTAGATTTATACAATTTTAAAAATAAAACTAATCTTTTGTTGTTGTTATTTTGACGAGAAAATAAAATGTATCAGCGGTTGGGAAGACAGAACCACTGTGAAGGAAATCTTGAAGTGTTTATAGAAGACAAATTTTGTAATTTCTTATGTAAATAAAACCAGAGTGAATATTCAAAAGACACTTTTGTTGTTCAGTTGCTCAGTCATGTCCAACTCTTTGTGACCACATGGAGTGTAGCACACCTGGCTTCCCTGTCTTTCACTGTCTCCCAGAGCTTGTTTGAACTCATGCCTATTGAGTCAGTCATGCCATCCAACCATCTCATCATCAGTTGTCACCTTTCCCTCTGCCTTCTGTCTTTCCCAGCATCAAGGTCTTTTCCAGTGAGTCAGCTCTTTGCATCAGGTGGCCAAAGTATTGGAGCTTCAGCTTCTGCATCAGTCCTTACAGTGAAAATCCAGGGTTGATTTCCTTTAGGATTGACTGGTTTGATCTCCTTATCAAAATACATTAGAGTTTATAAGACAAACAAACAAAGCCTCAAGAATTCAATTAGAGCTTGTAAAAAGGCTCAAGAAATTGCTCGGAAATACATTTTTATTTGACCTCTACCATGTTTATTAATCTAAGAATCAAGGTGTCATAGTTTTACTGGATGAAACAATGCTAATTTGGGGCACTAGGAGATAAATATAATCAGATTGCTCAAAATTCACTTAGTACAAAAGTTATTATTGCTGATTCTGTTTGCTAGGTACTATCCAAAGATCAATGCAAGTGGGAAAGCAAACTTGTACTGAGATTTGAGAGATTCTGATACTGCTTTTCTTAAGCTGTAGCCCTTTAGGGCATCACATAAAATGAAACACATAATCAGCTTTCAGTATATATTTGCCTTCATTAATCATAAACTGTAGGCAAATTCTGAGCTTGCAAATTTAGACACTTTATTGTTGTTTTTTTTTGTGTTAATGATTATTGTTCTTTATTCCCCCTTGGGTTAACATTTTTGAAAACTACAGAGTACAGATGGTGGCAAGTCCTTGCAGAAATGCAATCAGCATATGTGAACATGATGTATTCAAACACATGATAAAGGAAAATACTGAGTTACTCTCTGTCCTAGATAATAAATTAAAAATGCTATAATATAAATACATATAGCAAAACAGTCACAATTTTGTTTTATTACTGGAATTTAAGTTATGTGTATATAAAATTAAACATTAATGCCCATTAAGTGATTATGTTAGGTAAAAAGATATATACTAATCTCCATATTCTAATTGATGCCAATATTAATAAAGTAACCTTACATTATTCATAAAAATACAACTAATAATAAAAACATTTATAAGATTGTTTGAAAAACTGCAGCACTTGAAATAGTATCTTGACATTAACATTCTTTAAGACTGTATTAATTTATAAAACCATTAATATTCCATAAAATTTTTATTGTTATGACCATAGTCAGAACTTCACTCATATATAAATTCTGCCCAAATAAGAACACCAATAAGTTTTGAAATAGATTTTTAATTTTAAAGTATTTTCAAAGTATTTATAAAAATTTTAAAATATTAATAATTTAAAATATATATATAAAATTTGTCACTTTATCCACCTTTTTTGCACAGAAATTAATGTATAGTCTTGCAAACCAACCCTTGGTTAAGTTGCTAGCAACATAAAAGAATACTGATTTAGAGGAAGATGTGGCTGAATAATTATCAAACTTTCTCCAGAATATTTCAAACATTATAGGAGTAATCAGTCCATTTCCAACCACACATCTTTTTTGTATAAAAAGCTGTGGGATTTGGGGAGAGGAAATCAATATCTTCCTGTGACCAACTAGATTGGAATCTCCACTGATATTTTTGAAATATTAGTGCCTCACTATGTTGCTCTAATAGTTTTAAAAAGTTTGATTGAAAACAAACAAAAAGTCCTTAAATTGAAAATAGCTGCATTTCTGTTGTTTTTTACTGTTTTTCAAAGAGTGAATTGTCTGCATTTGAATTACTCATTCTGCTAGCTAAATATAAAGATTCTTATTACCATCTCAGTTCTATTAAATCCAAACATCTGACACTATAAAATTGTTTGGCTCTCAATATCACTGCTGTGCTTTTTTAAAAAAACTAATTGCCGTCTCATGAATCCACAAATTTATACACTTTTCCATCTTTCCCATAGCTTTATCACAAACTATGGATGTTACTTTAGTACTTTCCAGAGTGGCCTCATACACAAATTGGGAAATTTTTCCTTCCTTTTCCTGGATGTACCATATTGTTGATCACTAACAGTAAATTCACAGCCAACAGCACTATAATTCATGTCTGAATAAAACTTTTCTTGATCACATATATTTTCCATAAGGCCCATCACAGTCTTCTCATGCTTACCAGCACTAGACAGCATATCAACAATAAGCTTGGTGGCATTTTAAGTAGCAAAATGGACAAAAATGCAAAACCAGTTGCACTAAATAAATCTTGTTTATAGTATGAGAACTGAAACAAGAAAACAGAACGTCACCTCATTCAGTATCAGTTGAAAATATAGAGAGCGAACAATTCAAAATTTCTGCCGCTATGATTGTGAATGATTGCAAAAGTACTTGGAGCATTGATTTGCAATTTAGACACAAAATTTTAGGATTTTATATATATATATGTGTATATATATATGTGTGTGTGTATGTATATATATATATGCAGAAAGGTAACATAATTATGTAATGAATAGTAACTATGTTATAGCTCATAAGAAAACAGTGAGTAGGCAGTGAGGGGATATTAAAAGCCACATAAGGTTTAGTATAATAATATCTATTGACAATTTAAATGTAAAAGGAATGTAATTGATCTTTAAATGATAAGCTACTTACTGAAGAAAATTCTTGGGATAAAGAGGCACATATTTTGTTAGGCACATTAATTTTGTTAAAAATTTGATAATTAAAATCTAGACTTATAGACTAAGGTTATTAAATAAGAGAAGAGTCCTTATCAAGCCAGCCTTAAGCTGACTATTCCTTGTTAAACAGGAATCTGAGTTTTTGTTCTTGGAGCAGAAGAATGGAATCCACGCACACAAACACTCATGGTAGCAAGTGAACAGGATTTACTAGAGAGGAGGAAAGTACAAAAATCTCAGCATAGACACTGAGGGCAGTTAAAGAGTCCAGCAGTTTTTATATGCTTAATCTGTACATTTTTGGTTGGCTCCTGCCCTTAAAGTACATTGGTGGTGGTGGTTTAGTCGCTAAGTCATGCCTGGCTCTTGCAACTCCATGGACTGTAGCTTACCAGACTGCTCTGTTCAGGGGATTCTCCAGGCAGGAATACTGGAGTGGGTTGCCATTTCTACCTCCATGGGATCGTCCCAACCCAGGAATCAACCCTGTGTCTCCTGCATTGCAGGCAGATTCTTTACCAACTGAGCTAAAGCCAAAAAATACATTATTTCATTCCCATCCATCAGTTTAAAGGTCAAAATGTTTAGCTGGACATCTTTATGGCTTCTCTTGATCCTTGGATTAAGTTGCCACCCTTTTTCATGCCCCTTGACCATTTTACAATGGACCAGATGTATGGGTTTAAGATTAATGATCATCAGTTTTTCCCTCAGGCATATGTAACAGAAGTTAATTACTGCCCTTCCCTGCATCTGAGTTGCTGATAATTTATCAGATCAAGGAATTCAGGACATTCCAGGAATTTAGGACAAAGAATATAGCTTTAGGCTAATGGAACGAGATATTTATTGAAAACAAGACTGAGGTCTCAGAGTCCAACACTGACTGCCTAGCAATTTTACCTCACTAGTGTCTTAGTTTGTGCTGCTATTACAGGTTATTATAGAATAAGTGCTTTAAAAAATGTTTATCTCACAGTTCTGGAGGCTGTAAGTCTAAGATCAGAGGGACAGCATAGTCAGGTTCTTGGTGGGGGCCTTATTCCTGGTTGACAGCCAGCCAGCTTCTTGCTGTATCCTCACACAGCAGAAAAGAGAGCAAGCTCTATTCCGTTTCTCTTTTAAGGATATTAATCCCATCGTGGAAGTCCTACCTTCTGACTTCATCTAAATCTAGTTATCTCTCATATTCCCTACCTCCTGATAACATTCCCTTAAGGAAAGGGTCTCCAAATATGAGTTTTAGGAGTATACACACATGTAGTTCAGGCTCATAACTCAGTTGGTAAAAAATCCACCTGCAACGCAGGAGACCAGGGGTTGATTCCTGGGTTGGGAAGATCCCCTGAGGAAGGAAATGGTGACCCACTCCAGTATTCTTGCCTGTAGAATCCCATGGACAGAGGAGCCTGGTAGGCTCTAGTCCATGGGGTTGTAAGAGTTGGACATGACTTAGTGAATAACCCATCATCACCACAAAAGTAGTTCATGATACTTAGCTTAGAATTCTCTATGGTAAACACATCTACAACCTATGGAGTATGAGGCAAGACTACCAGGAAAATTATACATAAGCTATGACTATGATGAATAAAATAAAGATAGTTCATAACTTAAGTGTTGCCAACTGTGTGAGATAACTACTGAATTAACAGAGACCTGCACTTTTAATATGGCCTATTAAGCACACATGTATACAGTAGTGCTCACTGCAAGACACTACTTTATTTATCTTTGTGTGTATGTATTTATAGAATGCAACCATATTATCACATAAAATATATATTATATAGACACGTACATATGAACTTATACACATAAGTGCACAAACATGAAGACACTGCAAGAAGCAGAATCCTAGGAAACATGTAAAATGTCCCAGGCTTCTTCCTGCTTTACCCATGCCTTTTTATCACTTGTAACTTTGAAATTATTAGGAAGGCTTGATACTGTGTAAAGTCTCTAATTTATGTGAGTTTGATTTACAATCAGTGATTTGGTTAGGTTAGCTCATACTGGTGTGATGAATGATATTGTCTTCTGGACCAACAAACCATTATTTATGGTACATTTAGCCAGAAGAAAAAAGGGAAATTATAAAGGACAAATGTCACCAGTGAAATTTGGAGAAAATAGATTTAGACCCATGAAGAAGCTAGGTAGAATGATAGGTAACAATAGCCAGAAGGAAAAAGCAATAGATGAAGGAGTTAAAAGAGCTGGACCTGAAAGAGCTGACTACTCATTCTTCTTTTCAGTAGAGTATCCCAGAAAAGAAAGACGATGACCTGATTAAAAATAAAGACTGCTGATGCTTACTAAGAGTAACATATTAATACTTCATCTTTAAAATACCCTAGAGAATGTCCCTGGCCGAAGGATTATCTGATAGAGCTCAGGGTCTCTAAGTCATGGTTCCCTGGAGAATATCAGTTCAGTTCAATTCAGTTGCTCAGTCGTGTTCAACTCTTTGCAACCCCATGAACCTCAGCATGCCAGGCCTCCCTGTTCATCACTAAATCCCGGAGTTTACCCAAACTCATGTCCATTGAGTCGGTGATACCATCCAACCATCTCATCTTCTGTTGTCCCTTTCTCCTCCTGCCCTCAACCTTTCCCAGCATCAAGGTCTTTTTCAATGAGTCAGCTCTTCCCATCAGGTAGCCAAAGTATTGGAGTTTCAGCTTCAACATCAGTCCTTTCAATGAAAACCCAGGACTGATCTCCTTTAGGATGGACTGGTTGGATCTCCTTGCAGTCCAAGGGACTCTCAAGAGTCTTCTACAACACCACAGTTCAAAAGCATCAACTCTTCGGCACTCAGCTTTCTTTAAAGTCCAACTCTCACATCCGTACATGACTACTGGAAAAACCATAGCCTTGACTAGACAGATCTTTGTTGGCAAACTAATGCCTCTGCTTTTTAATATGCCGTATAGGTTGGTCATAACTTTCCTTCCAAGGAGTAAGCGTCTTTTAATTTCATGGCTGCAGTCACCGTCTGCAGTGATTTTGGAGCTCAGAAAAATAAAGTCAGCCTCTGTTTCCACTGTTTTCCCATCTATTTGACATGAAGTGATGGGACCAGATGCCATGATCTTAGTTTTCTGAATGTTGAGCTTTAAGCCAACTTTTTCACTCTCCTTTTTCACTTTCATCAAGAGGCTCTTTAGTTCTTCTTCGCTTTCTGCCACAAGTGTGGTGTCATTTGCATATCTGGGGTTATTGATATTTCTCCTGGTATTCTTGATTCCAGCCTTTGCTCCTTCCAGCCTAGCGTTTCTCATGATGTACTCTGCATATAAGTTAAATAAGCAGGGTGACAATATACAGCCTTGACGTACCCCTTTTCCTATTTGGAACAAGTCTGTTGTTCCATGTCCAGTTCTAACTGTTGCTTCCTGGCCTGCATACAGCTTTCTCAAGAGGCAGGTCAGGTGGTCTGGTATTCCCATCTCTTTCAGAATTTTCCACAGTTTATTGTGATCCACACAGTCAAAGGCTTTGGCACAGTCAATAAAGCAGAAATAGATGTTTTTCTGGAACGCTCTTGCAGGGCTAAACAATTCTCTGGAGTATAAAATGAACATCTTTGATAATTTAACCGCTGCTGCTGTATGAGATGATCCTTTGAAACCCAGTTAGAAAACTTCTATTTTCTGCACTGGAGGGACAGATTTTGTGTCAGAAGGACCTGAGGAAAAACTGACATACCATACTTCTCTTTGCTTCATCTAGTCCTTATAATAGATTTTATCTTTCACAGTATTTAGTGAAACTTGATATTGATGACTGTTATTTGACTATACAATCCTATGGGTTAGGTTAATAGGTTAAAATTGTACGCTGGCAGTTGCTAGTAGCAGTGGTGATAATAAGACCCTTAAAAGAGGAGAAACGCTGTCAAACTTGTTTTTCCTTATTATTGGAAGGTCCACTTTTTCTTCTGAGCTACCTGGAGATTTCAGTATTCATTCACAAAATAAAGTAATTAAGGCTTACAGTTCCTGGTTGGATCCCTGGATCGAGAAGATCCTCTGGAGGAGGGCGTGGCAACCCACTCCAGTATTCTTGCCTAGAGAATCTCATGGACAGAGGAGTCTGGTGAGCTACAGTCCATAGCATTGCAATGAGTCAGACACGACTGGAGCAACTGGGCAGCAGAAAGCCTACAGATATAGGAAGTTCTATAGTTGAAGAACAAGATCAAGTGACCACTGAATCCTAAGAATATTCTATAAAAGAAGTTGAATATTTCAGCAAGAAATGCTAGCTGAAGTCTGATCTGTCTAGACATGAATATATACTCTGTTGTCAGGAAGGTATACTGCTAATTTCAGATACTACATGAAAAAAAAAAAAAGAAATAATAGGACCATAAACACCTAAGAGGCCGCAAACTTCCATGAGCAGATGTTTCTGAATGATATGACAGCTAATCTGTTCCCTGGAGTTAATGACAAGCTGTAACAAACCTATTTGAGAAGAGTTACTTTCCCACACCCTTCTCCACCTACAAATGGGATACTACTTTTAAAGTGGTTGGACTGTTATAAGTACAAGACCTTAGACTGGTTAACTGGTGACCAAAGAGAGAGCTTAATTTAAGTTGTTGACAGTGCTGATAATAGGTGTGGTCCTTGAGGGGCTGGGATAGAAGCTCTTTATTTAAGGGTATCTTATTTAGCCTCAAAATATTGTGGATGCAGCAGCTAAGGTGCTGGCTCAGTTTCTGTAAATAGAATATGTGTTGTGTAGATGGAGAGCATGAAAATGTAAGAATACATTCAGGAGAAAAATAAAAAGAGAGAAATTAAATCGGTTAAAGGAAGAAATTCTGAGACTAGTAGGTATTTGTGTGTGTGCTCAGTCACTCAGTCACGTCTGGCTCTTTGCGACCCTGTGGTCTATAGCCCGCCAGGCTCCTCTTTCCATGGGATTTCTCAAGCAAGAATACTGGAGTGGGTTGCCATTTCCTTCTTCAGAGGATCTTCCTGACTCAGGGATCAAACCTGTATCGCCTGAGTTGGTAGGTGGATTCTTGACCACTGAGCCACCTGGGAAGCCCAAACAAAAATAACACTTAATACTCAAAAATTTGTTATAGACTTTGCTTCAGGAAAAACTCAAAGTATGAAAGAGAAGTAGACTAATTAGAGACTAACTAGACTAACTAACTAAACACTCGTCATTTATTCTTTTTAATCCTTGGTTGATTTTCCATAATCTTTTTCCACTCTAGATGTTAGCCAAAGTAAAAAAAAAAAATTATAATTATAGCTAACAACTTAAATATTATCAGTAATTATATGAATCTAAACCAAGTAAACACTCAATTACAAGATTATGATCTTACATTGAATTTAGGGGAGAAATGTTTACAGGTCACATAAAAGAAGCACATTAAATAAAAGAACAAAGAAAAATTGAAAAAAAAATTCATATCATACTACCTAACCAAAAAATTGTAGGAAAATTAAATGTAAACTTTAAAAAATTCCTAGAGAAAGACACTTTGTAATCAGAAGAGTATCAGTACATTTGGGATACTGAATAGCTAAAAATTTATATTCAGTGTGAAACAGAACTTTAAAGTATGTACAACATATCCAGAGTTTTTGTTTCCAATAAATTCTTAAATCTATCATCAATTTTAACAAAACTAATAAAGTAACCAGATGAAATATGTTACATATCCTACAGAAACCATATGATCAAATTTATTGCTGGCTCAAATTCTTCAAAAAATTGGCTCTGTTTACATAACACGATTGCAAGATGTGGAAAGGGTGAAAACTTGTCATTGATTTTTGCACCATCTTTATGAAACTAATCTCATATGCCTAATTTTGTAAACTTATAGACTTTACATTCCTATAGATTTTTAAAGATTTAAACATATGAGAACATAATTTTCCATACAGTACTTATAATTAGAGCCTTGCCTAGATCAAGTGCTTAATTAATAGTTATTAATAAATGAGATAAAGAATATCATTTGTTTTATGGGTACTTATTTCATCATACTTAGTAGAAATATGGGTACTTATTTTTCCATATTAATAGAAATACACTTATTGTTGTGCCTTATTGTTGTTATTTCATTCATATTTTTGAATCATGACCACTTCCTCCCTTTTGAAGATTTCAAGCATATATAATAGAAAAGAGTTTCAGAAAGAATCTAAAGTATCTTTAGAACTTTTATCACCTTAGATATTGTCAAATTAGTGGTTGTATCATATCTCTACAGTATAATTCATCTTAATGTTCTTTACTGAAACAGAACATTGCAAAGCCATTCAGTTATTGTTAGACAACTTGATAATAACCTCCCACAAGTAAGCAAAAAAAACACAAGTTCATTTTGTAATCACTTGAAAAAAATGGAGTGTAGTTGACTTACAATGTTGTGTTAGCTTCAGGTGTATAGCAAAGTGAATCAATTATATATATATATATATATTCATTTTTTTTCAGATTCTTTTCCCATATAGATTATCACAGAATACTGAGTAGAGTTCCCTGTACTATACACTAGGTCCCTATTAGTTATCTAATTTATGTATAGTAGTGTGTATATGTTAATCCCAGTCTCCTAACTTGTCTCTTCCTCCCACGTTTCCCCTTTGGTAACCATGAGTTTTATTTTCAGATCTGTGAGCCAGTTTCTATTTTGTAAACTAATTTGTCTCATTTTTTTTAAATTAATTACATGTATAAGTGACATCATATGATATTTATCTTTCTATGTCTGACTTCACTTAATATGATAATCTCTAAGTCCATCCATGTTGCTACAATTGGTGTTATTTTGTTTTATTTTATGGCTGAGTAAAAATATATGTACCACCTTCTTTATCTATCCCTCTGTTGATGAACGTTCAGACTGCTTTCACATCTTGGCTAATGTAAACAGTGCTGCAATGAACACTGGAGTGCATGTATGTTTTCTAATTATGGTTTTCTCTAGATATACACATCAGGAGTGGGGTTTCTGGATCCTATCATAGTTCTATAGTTAGATAGCTTCAGGAAACCAATGGACATGAATGTGAAGAGTTTTCTGGGAGATAGTAGAGGACAGAGGAGCCTGGTGTGCTGCAGTCCATGGGGTTGCAAAGAGTCGGATGTGACTTAGTGACTGAACAACAATGATAGTTCTATATTTAGTTTTTTAAGGAACCTCTACACTGTTCTCCATAGTAGTTGTACCAATTTACATTGCCACAATAGTATGGGAAGATTGCCTTTTCTCCACACTCTCTCCACAGCATTCATTATTTGTAATCACTTCTTAATTGCATTCTCTGCACACCTTGTCTTTAACTTTAAAAAAAAAATCCTTCAATCAAAAGAAATGTCCAAATACAAAGATCAAAAATTGAATAATACATGTTGCATTATATAACATGAAATAAAATGTATTCATTACAAATATAGAAGATGTTGACTTTTGATAATTAAATATATACCTTATAACTGCAACCAAGATATGTAAAATAAATACTATCTCAAAAATATTCCCTTGTAACTTTTTCAGTCATTCTTTTTCTACAATTGGTCTCAGGAAATCACTGATCTTTCTCTCACTATAGTGAGTTATATATTAGTTATATAATTATATATATTAATTATATAGTTATATATATAACTAAATATTAATTTTGTGTGTCCTAGTATTTCATATCAGTGGACCCATATGATATATACCTTATCAGTTTACTGCTGATACAAATAATAGCATAAAATGTGGATCAACCTCAGAAAGTGCAGTGTGAGAAAGAACCTGGACACGGTGTATATACCATATGATTCCACTGATATGAAATCCCAGAACACAAAAAACTAATCTATAGTGAGAGAAAGGAGATCAGTGATTTCCTGGGACCAATTGTAGAAAAAGAATGACTGAAAAAGTTACAAGGGAATATTTTTGAGATAATATTTATTTTATGTATCTTGGTTGCAGTTATAAGGTATATATTTAATTATCAAAAGTCAACATCTTCTATATTTATAATGAATATATTTTATTTCATGCTATATAATAGAATATGTATTATTCAGTTTTTGATAATTGTCTTTGTATTTTGTTATTTATTACTGGATTAATTCATCCTTGAAAATTATTTGAGACACTGTATGGCCCTGTATATATGTACCTTTTGTCAAAAATTCCTTGTGTTTTAAAGTGTTTCCTGTATTTCTTGGATTATTATATGTATTTCAGTTCATCAGATTTTGTTATTCATATTGTTAGATCTTATGGGGCTTCTCTGGTGGCTCAAACAGTAAAGAATCTGCTTTTAATTCAGGAGACCTAGGTTCGATCACTGAATGGGGAAGATCCCAATCATTTGGCCACCTGGTGTGAAGAGCTGATTCACTGGAAAAGATCCTGATGCTGGAAAAGATTGAGAGCAGGAAGAGAAGGAGCAACACAGGATGAGATGGTTGAATGTCGTGACCAACTCAACAGACATGAGTTTGAGCAAATGAAAGGGAGATAATGAAAGACAGGGAAGCCTGGCATGCTGCAGTGAATGGGGTCAGGAGAGGACAGGACTTAGCAAATAAACAACAATGACATAGCTATTGCTATTGTTTCTTTTGTTAATTGTGATGTATCAATTCTCTTATTTGAAATTAAAATATTTAACAACTATATTGGATTTATCAATTTTTTCTTTCAGTGATCTCAATTTGCTTTTATATTTTGATACTTTGTTATGAAATGCATGCTTAGAATACATATCTTACTGACTTGATATTGTTTCATTAGAAAAGATACCTATTCATCTCATATTATTTCTTGCCTTTAAGTCTTCTTTTTTCTGAATTTTAATTTAGCAAAATCAGATTTTTTTTTTAAGTTCATCTTTTCTTCTTAACAATTACTTTAAGTTGTGTGGATTTATATGTATATACATACCTATTTGATGATTTGGTGAACCTTTTCTTTTACAGTATGTAGTTAACTTAGTTTTAATGCAGCTAACTATATATTTGTTTAAATATACATACAGTCTTATCAGAATTCCCAGGTGGCGCTAGTGGTAAAATAATCCATCTGTCAATGCAGGAGACATGAGAGATGCCGGGTTCAATCCCCTGGGTTGGGAAGATCCCCTGGAGGAGAGGATGGCAACCCACTTCAATATTCTTGCCTGGAGAGTTCCGTGAAAAGAGGAGCCTGTCAGGCTACAGTCCACAGGATTGCAAAGAGTCGGACATGACTTAGCACACACACACAATCTTATTATTGTTTTTCTATTTACCTGTCTCCTTTGTGTCGATCAGGGGATTCCCTGGTGGCTCAGACGGTAAAGTGTCTGCCTACAGCGAGGGACACCTGAGTTCTATCTCCAGGTTTGGAAGATCCCCTGCAGAAGGCAACACACTCCAGTACTCTTGCCTAGAAAATTCCATGGATGGAGGAGCCTGATGGGCTACAGTCCATGGGGTTGCAAAGAGTCGGACATGAATGAGCGACTTCACTTTTGTGTCTATCAATTTAAATTCTTGCCCTTTGGTTTAATTAATCATCATTAATCAATTATCATTGATTTTATTCTCTATTAGCTTGCTAACTGTGAATACTTTTATTATATTGATTGGTACTTGAGTGATTAAAATCTGTATCCCAAATTCTCAAGTTTACACTGATTAATTATTCCTCTAATTGAGTTTCATTTACTGCCTCATTCCTTTTTATGTGCTATCGATGCTACTTATAAATCCACATATATTTAATACATTTAGAAGTTATTATGATTTATTTAAAGCTATATATAGATTTTGTCATTCTAATGCTTCTTATCCCTTCCTATATTATAATTATTTCCTATTAAATTATTATGATTTTGGCTAAAGAACTCCCTTTAATATTTTTTTTTAGTGTAGATATGATAAAGTTAAATTATCTAATTTTTTTGTCTTAAAATACTTTTATTTTATCTTTGGTTTTGAATGTCATTATGTTTAATATGGATTTAATTTTGTTGCTTAGTACATATTTTGAAAATTATTTTTTTAGGACTTTAAACCATTTAATTGTTTTCTTGCTGTTATGCTTTCAGTTGAAGAATCAGATGTTAATTTTATTACTGCTTTTGAAGTTTAATACATGTGTTTTATTCACATATTTTTAATGTTTTCTATTTATATTTCATTTTTCACAGTTTAACAATTTTCTCTTGGTGTGAACTTTTATATTTATATTCTTAAGATTTGAAGAGCTTATTGTATCTGTGGTACTGTGTTGTCAGTTTGAAAACAAATACTCTCATTATTTCTTCAAATATTGCCTTTTCCTGCTTTATTTCTCTTCATCTAGGAGTCGTATTTCATGTGCATTAGATATTTTCATCACGCTCTTTGGCTCTTTTCAGTATTTTCTGTTTTTTTCTCCCATGCACTTCACTTTCTATCAACATTTATTATGGTCAGCTAATCCTCTCCAGTGATTTGGTGATCTGTTAATCCCATCTGTTGCCTTCTTCTCTAGCATTAAACTTATATTTATGTATTTTCCACATTTCTTTTTTATAATTATCAGTTCTCTGAAATCCTCTTTCAGAGGATTTTATTTTCTTCTCAAAGACCGATAAAGAGTAGCTCACCATACACTAAGAATAAGATTATTGGGAGCTTTGAGTCAGTTTTTACAGGAGCTAGCGTATTTCCAATTTGCCTTGTTCTTCTAGAACGTAGCTCTTCACTGGTCCCAGTCAAAAGCCTGTGGTTTTATCAGGACCTGTCCTATTCAGATGGGGTTTTGGACAAATGCCTAAAAGGAAGATTGTGAAGTGATTGTGTTTATTACTTCCTTCCTTCCCTCCTTCATTCTTTCCTTTCCTTATTTCTTCCTTTCTTTCTATTAGTACCTCAATTCTGCTCTCCCTGATACTCCTAAATATGTTGTAAGATATATCCTGGGAGAGAAAAACAGTATACATTTGTTTCATCTTGTTGTTCTGTCCGTCTGGACAGAGGATGAGACCAAATGACACTGAAGCTGAAATGTGACCATTGAATAGTTGGCAAATTATGAAGAAGTAAACATTCAGTCTAATCGAGTTATTAAGATCAAAGTCAATGTAGCTAAGAGATCTCCAACGTGTAGGATTCTCCAGAGAACCCATAACTGTGTCTCATGAGAAAAATAGTTTCATACATCAATCAAACCTGAATATTATTGTCACAGAACCTCTCAAAAAGTAAAGTTGTTCCTATTCATCTCTCTCTTTCTCTATCCTACCATACATTCATATTGCATAGTAAAGAATGCTGGCTTGAAACAACTGAAAAATCTGGAAAGCACAAAACTCTCAAAGGAAAGTTAAAAAAAATTAACTACTCTTCTCTATCCATTATATTACTATAAATAAGCTTAAAAAACTGAGGGCTGTTTACATTTTAGTAGTATTACATTTTAGGTAGATTTTTAAATCTCTTTTTGATAAATTAAAAGATAATTTTGAGATAATATATTTATATTACCTTATAATGATAAAATACTCTAGCTGTTTTTAAGTTAAATATGAAGAGAAGATTTTAAAATTACAAGAATAAAACAATGGAATGAATAATATTGGATCTATTGTGTGCTAAAGGTATGGTGTATTTAAAGTTATTGAATGAACATGTTCTTAAACTTTAACTTTCATTATCATGTTTTCTTAGAGGAAGCAGGCTTCAAAACTTTGACCTCCATTCTGAACCTTTATTTTCTACTAATACAAGCTATTTTGGACTGCAAACAATACAGAATATTTGCTAAATCAGAACAAACTGGAGTGCTGATTTTATAAGGGAAACTCAATGTACAAATTATCTGTTCCTCAAATTGGTATTCCTATCATACTTAGCCAGAACTCCTGTTTATAGGCTTAATAAACTCAATTTTACATATACAAGTAAATTATAAATTAAAGATAAAGATTGAAAATAAATTGTGCAAGTATGTGTCCTCTCACTTAAGTAAAAGAACTACAGTTCAAAACATCCAAAGATTTTTAGTACGTTGACTGTAGGAAAACTGGCTTTGGTTGGTTCTCCTTTTAATAATTCCTAAAAATGACTAAAGAGCCTCTTGATGAAAGTGAAAGAGGAGAGTGAAAGAGTTGACATGAAACTGAACATTCAGAAAGCTAAGATTATGGCATCTCGTCCCATCACTTCATGGCAAATATGTGGGGAAACAATGGCAATAGTGACAGACTTTATTTTGGGGGGCTCCAAAATCACTGCAGATGGTGACTGCAGCCATGAAATTAAAAGACTCTTGCTCCTTGGAAGAAAAGCTATGACCAACCTAGACAGCATATTAAAAAGCAGAGACATTACTTTACCAACAAAAGTCCGTCTAGTCAAAGCTGTGGTTTTTTCAGTAGTCATGTATGGATGTGAGGGTTGGACTGTAAAGAAAGCTGAGCACAGAAGAATTGATGCTTTTGAACTGTGGTGTTGGAGAAGACTCTTTGAGAGTCCCTTGGACTGCAAGGAGATCCAACCAGTCAATCCTAAAGAAAATCAGTCCTGAGTATTCATTGGAAGGACTGATATTGAAGCTGAAACTCCAATAATTTGGCCACCTGATGCGAAGAACTGACTCATTGGAAAAGACCCTGATGCTTGGAAAGATTGAAGGCTGGCTGAGAAGGGGACGACAGAAGATGAGATGGTTGGATGACATCACCGACATCATGGACATGAATTTGAGTAGGATTCAGGAGTTGATGATGGACAGAGAAGCCTGGCGTGCTGCAGTCCATGGGGTTGCCGAGTTGGACACAACTGAGAGACTGAACTGAACTGAACTGAGAAATGACTTTAAAAGTATGAAAATTGTTTTAATTATACACTTTGAGCTTCTGAAATCTGAAATTTCATAAAACTTAATTTTACAACTTTAAAATTTTTTATATTCTATGTATGTCTGCCTTTTCTATAATAGTTTCCAAAAAAGAAGTAAAATCATCTGGAGATTGTTCTAAGTGTGTTTATAGCCTGAAGGGAAGTAGCAATTGCTAGCAATCTAATAATATAGCTAGTATTTAAGAGGTTAGTTTCTAGGAAATTTTTGCAGACCTAAGGTATTTGAGAGTTTTAATAAGTAGTCAAAGTTTTGAGTACTCTTAAGGTATTAGGAGTTTTATAAATATTCAGAGTTCTAATAACTCAGTTTCCTTTCTATCTTACATAAAAGAACATCTGTGGACTAATAGAAAAATTTCCCAAATTGTGTTCCACAGAACGTTAGTCCTATAGTATATTTATAAATTACTTTCCCTCACACATATATCGGAGAAGGCAATGGCACTCCACTCCGGTACTCTTGCCTGAAGAATCCCGTGGACGAAGGAGCCTGGTGGGCTGCCGTCTATGGGGTTGCACAGAGTCGGACACGACTGAAGCAACTTAGCAGCAGCAGCAGCAGCACACATATATACATAAAAATGAGCATTGTAGTGATATAATTGTGTGACTTGCTGAGTTTAAATTTTTTGACTATAGTTTAAATTCAGAATTTAATATATAAACTTAATTATTATATGAATTTATGACTTAAAAAAACTTTATGAAATGGTTGGAAAATATAACTCCAAAGAAAACTGATGATCAAAAATATAAATCTTTAGTAGAAAATGTTAAATAATACTTAAATAAAAAAAGGACTTTTAACCACAATATAAAAAAAACTCTTACTACATCGCTAATATTTGCATAACTCTCAGACTACTAGGCTGGAAGAACTATACCTTTGCTAATTTCATACCACATACTTTTTTATTTGCTTCATTCAACTTCCCAATTTATTTTTTGATTATTAAAATATATCACATACTTTAATCTAGATGAACTCTATTTTCCTACACCTTTAAGAATTAAGCCCATTTGTATAATTAAGTTAAGAAATCAGTTGGCATTGAATTCAAATATATTGCTTAAATATGATTTATTTTGTATAATAGTATTTTTAAAATAATTTAAGACCTTAACATCAATTTAAATGACATATTTATGTATTACCTCTTTTGTCTTACTGAATTAAATTAACATTATGTGAATTTGTATATTAGAAAATAATCTAAGGCTACATGGTTCTGTATCAGTTGAACAGATTGTGAAAAATCACTTATTTTCTCTTGATGGCCTTAAGAATAATGGAAGTAACAAGGATATAACATTTTTTCATTGTGACTGCAGAAAATAAAAACAGTATTGGTTTTTCTATACTAATTGATATGTCAAGATAAGGTTTTATTTTTCATTAAACTGAATTAATAATTTAGTGTTTTATGCTAATCCTGAGTAGCAACCAAGTTTGAATCTCCAAAATCATAATAATCATAAACTTGTTGAAGCCAATTTAAAAGCAAGAATAAAGGATATAACCTTGATCTCCACTTGGGCAGAACAAGTTGGCAGCTGTTGTGGTGGTGCTGAAATTCTGCAGCTGTTTTTAATGAGAGCTATTAATTCTCTATTCTCTAATGACATTAATTGTTCAATACAGAACATGAAGTATATGTTCTGTGAGAAAGAAGATTCTGTTTGCTGTTAGAAATCAGATATTTTTCTATAATTTTAAAAAATTAGAACTGTTGTGATATATGTATCTTTGGAAGCAGTTTGGATTGTTCAGAAGGAAATAATCAAGTTCTACATTTAGATAATAATAGTTATTCAGTTCCGTATTTCTTATGAAATGTGTTACATTGCTCTTAACATGTAAATTTACACATATAGTAACAAGTGGCTATTATGATTCTAAGTTGAAAACAGTACAAGTGACAGGTGTTTTGAAGGCTTCTAAATTTTGCCTATTTTATTGTATGATTAATATCGATAACTATCTAGTAACCACCACAATTTTAGGCAAAACTTTTCAATTATTTATTCTTCTTCAATAAAGTTAAATATATATTTATTCTTTCCGAATGTATTCACTACCTAATAATTTCCCTTGCATGAGACAACATAGATATCTGGTGAGGTTATTTTAAAGTATGAATACACAGAAGAGATTATTTATTCAGCTTTAAGTAGTGCCACACATATAAAATGCAATTTTATTTCATTTCTTAAATACTATTTTTAGGAAGTTATTTGTTGTAGGAAAAGTACAGTAGTTTTATATAGTTTGCCTATACAGTAAGTAAATGGGAAAAATGAGATTTGAGTTCCAGTATTTGATTGCAGAGTCTATGTGTCTTCTGCAGAATTCTCTCTTCCTTTCCACAATTCTACACTAATTAGAAAATCCATAAATCAAGTGTTACATACATTGTGAGTCATATTTGTTAATCTATAAAATACATGTTCTGCGTCTGTAATGTGTCAAGCTCTGAGAGGAAATGAAAAAGTATGCTATTGACCCCTGAACAATAAAAGTTTGAAATGCAGGGGTCTACTTATATGCATGATATGTAAAATAAATACACAAGAAAAAATTTGGAGATTTGCAACAGTTTGAAAAAACTTGTAAATGAACTGCATAGTCTAGAAATATTGAAGAAATTAAGATCATAATTAGATCATAAATGTATAAAATAGATGGAGTTACTAGTTTATGACAACCCACTCCAGTATTCTTGCCTGGAGAATTCCCACAGACAGAGGAGCATGATGGGATACATTCCGTAGGGTGGCAAAGAGTTGGACATGACTGAGTGACTAACACACACACACATTCATGAGTGGAATTTAATATAAAATGGAAGGGGTGTTAATTTTCTTACTGTTTTATAATTTTGCTTTCAAAGATTTAGATTACTTTACAGTATGACAATAAAATACAGTAAACAATAAACAATTTACTTTATAGTAAACAATAGAATGGGAAAGATGAGCGATCTCTTCAAGAAAATTAGTGACAGCAAGGGAACATGTCATGCAAAGATGGGCACAACAAACGACAGAAATGGTAGGGACCTAACAGAAGCAGAAGATATTAAGAAGAGGTGGCAAGAATACACAGAAGAACTGTACAAAAAAGATCTTCACGCCACAGATAATCACGATGGTGTGATCAATCACCTCTAGCCAAACATCCTGGAATGTGAAGTCAAGTGGGCCTTAGGAAGCATCACTACAAACAAAGCTAGTGGAGATGATGGAATTCCAGTTGAGCTATTTCAAATCCTGAAAATGATGCTGTGAAGGTGCTGCACTCAATATGCCAGCAAATATGGAAAACTCAGCAGTGGCCACAGGACCGGAAAAGGTCAGTTTTCATTCTAATCCCAAGGAAAGACAATGCCAAAGAATGTTCGAATTACCTCCCAGTCATGTCATAAGCAAGCAGAGTAATGCTCAAAATTCTTCAAGCCAGCTTTCAACAATACATGAACCATGAACTTCCAGATGTTCAAGCTGGTTTTAGAAAAGGCAGAGGAACCAGAGATCAAATTCGCAACATTCGTTGGATCATGGAAAAAGCAAGAGAGTTCCAGAAAAACATCTACTTCCGCTTTATTGACTATGCCAAAACCTTTGTCTGGATCACAACAAACTGTGGAAAATTCTGAAAGAGGTGGGAGATCCAGACCACCCTACTTGCCTCCTGAGAAATTTGTATACAGGTCAGGAAGCAACAGTTAGAACTGGACATGGGACAACCGACTGGTTCCAAATAGGGCAAAGAGTACATCAAGGCTGCATATTGTCACCCTGCTTATTTAACTTATATGCGTAGTATATCATGTGAAATGCTGGGCTGGATGAAGAACAAGCTGGAATCAAACTTGCCTGGAGAAATATCAATAACCTCAGATATGCAGATGACACCACTCTTATGGCAGAAAGTGAAGAATAATTAAAGAGCCTCTTGAAAGTGAAAGAGGAGAGTGAAAAAGTTGGCTTAAAACTCAACATTCAGAAAACTATCACGCCTCCGGTCCCATCACTTCATGGGGAATAGATGGGGAAACAGTGAGAGACTTTATTTTGGGGGGCTCCAAAATTACTTCAGATGGTGACTGCAGCCATGAAATTAAAAGATGCTTGCTCCTTGGAAGAAAAACTATGACCAATCTAGACAGCATGCAAAAAGCAGAGACATTACTTTGCCAACAAAGGGCCATCTAATCAAAGCTATGGTTTTACAGTAGTCATGTATGGATGTGAGAGTTGGACTATAAAGAAAGCTGAGCACCGAAGAATTGATGCTTTTGAACTGTGGTGTTGGAGAAGACTCTTGAGAGTCCCTTGGATTGCATGGAGATCCAACCAGTCAATCCTAAGGGGAATCAGTCCTTAATATTCATTGGAAGGACTGATGCTGAAGCTGAAACTCCAATACTTTGGCTACTTGATGCGAAGAACTGACTTCTTGGAAAAGACCTTCATGCTGGGAAAGATTGAAGGCAGGATATAAAGGGAACAACAGAAGATAAGATGGTTGGATGGCAAAACCGAAACTCAACAGACATGAGTTTGAGCAAGCTCCGGGATTTGGTGATAGACAAGGAAGCCCGATGTGCTGCAATCCATGAGGTCGCAAAGAGTCGGACATGACTGAGAGACTGAACTGACTGACTGACAGTATGCCCTTCATTTTCATGTTTGGAGAAATTTTTGCCAACCTATCATCACGTCACATTTAACAAAATTAATACTATTTCCAATATGCACCATGAATATGACTGTAATATCATAGGAATAAACATTTTATAACAATTCATTTGTGTATAGGTTATCATGAAGCAACCATATTGATTACAGTGAGCTACCCTAAAACAATGATAGTGCTGCTTCTTTGTTATCAATGCATGAACAATACCTGTAAATAAATGTTAATTTCTTTTTCACATTATCTTTTCATTTCTGATGTCAATGTTATTAACTGTGTAACATCTACAATGTTTTGTATCATATAAGACAATATTGATGTACGTAGTGACAGACAATTCATCTTATAAACAGATGATGTAACTGATAATATTGATAGATATTGTACAGTACTGTAAATATACTGTTATTGTTGTTCAGTCTCTAGGTCATTTCAGACTGTTTGCGACCCCTTGGACTGCAGCAAGCAAGTCTTCCCTGCCCTTCACTGTCTCCTGGAGTTTACTCAAACTCATGTCCATTGAGTTGGTGATGCCATCCATCCATCTGATCCTCTATCGCCACCTTCTCCTTCTGCCTTCAATCTTTCCCAGCATCAGTATCTTTTCCAGTGAGTTGATTCTTCACATCAGTTGGCCAAACTATTTGAGCTTCAGCTTCAGCATCATTCCTTCAAATGAATATTCAGGACTTATTTCCTTTAGGACTGACTGGTTTTATCTCCTTGCTCTCAAGGGACTCTAGTCTTGTAGCAGACTCTGGTATCAGACTCTAGTCTAATATCCCCAGCCCCCATGTTATTCAAGGGTTAACTGTAAAAAGGATACTTTTGGTCTGAAACAATTCTCTGGAGTGCTGACATTGTATTATGACCTGGGTCACACAAGGAAAATAGGAGGACAGTGTGTTTCAAGTGGTAAAATAAAAAACTGCAATACCCTCAAGGTGGAACTAGTTTACCTCACAGACTAATACTGGTATGATTCTAGCACAACAAGCAGTGGATGAGTGGTTAAAGAGGTGGAAGAAGAGTCATCAGAGGAAGCAATCTAGGTCATAACATGCAAATTGGAATTTTGTAGATGAAAAGCAGTTTTAAATATAGAGATATTTGTAGTTTAAGATATTCCATTGGTTAGTGTGTGGAGAATGGATTTCAGGGGTTAAGAATGGAAGAGCAGACTCCAGTCAAGATAATTTTCCCTCCATAGCCCAGGTGAGGAGGAATTATATAGCTTGCAAAGGAAGTGGACAATAGGATGAATCAAGAATCTCTTCTGTTTTTGACCTGAGTAATTTGGTGAATATTGTTAGCATTTACTAATTTAGGAATACTGTAAGAGAAAAAGGATGAAAAGTATATTTAAAAGGAAAACAACCAAATGCATGGCTTTTCAATTCTATAAAACCCTAAGAAAATTTCAGAGAATTTATTACAAATTCAAGTTATATTTGGTACTATAATTCTGAAATCCTAACTTTAGGTGAATTTTCTAAATGTACTTTTTTGTCTCTTTAACGTTTTATATTAGTCCAATGCATCCAGAGATAATGCATCCAGATAGCATATCTATATGGACTATAGATATAGTTACATGAACTTTTATCCTTAGTCATTGTCGTAAGAGATACTCATACAATACTCTTAATGGTCTCATTTTCTTTTCAATCCCAAAGAAAGGCAATGCCAAAGAATGTTCAAACTACCATACAATTGTGCTCATTTCACATCCTAGCAAGGTAATGCTCAAAATCCTTCAAGCTGGACTTCAGCAGTATGTCAGTTGAGAACTTCTAGATGTACAAACTAGATTTAGAAAAGGCAGAGGAACCAGAGATCAAATTGCCAACATCCGTTGGATCATAGGAAAAGCAAGGGAATTCCAGAAAAACATCTACTTCTGCTTCACTGACTATGCTAAAGACTTTGAGTGTGTGGATCACATCAAACTGTGGAAAATTCTTAAAGATATGGGAATACCACTTTACTCTCTCCTGAGAAACCTGTCTGGGGGTCAAGAAGCAACAGTTAGAACCAGACAGGAAACAACAGACTGATTCCAAATAGGGAAAGGAGTAAGTCAAGGCTGTATATTATCACCCTGCTTATTTAACTTCTTTGAGAGTACGTTATGCAAAATGCCGAGCTAAATGAAGCACAAGCTGGAATCAAGATTGCTGGGAGAAATGTCAATAACCTCAGATATGCAGATGATATTGCTCTAATGGCAGAAAATGAAGAGATACTAAAGAGCCTCTTAATGAGGGTCAAAGAAGAGAGTTGAAAGAAGAAAAGTTGGCTTAAAACTTGATCTTCAAAATACTAAGATCATGGCATTCGGTCCCATCACTTCATGGCAAATAGAAGGAGAAAAATGTCATAAATATTATTAATAAGTTTTTTTCCACCCTCAATAAAAATTTTATACTCTGAAAAAGATTTTGAATTTCCAAAATTATTATGCAGCACATTATTATTTAATTTTTTTGCTGACAAAAAAATTCAAAATAATAGTTAACTGGTTTTTATTTATAATTTTGGCAACTGGTCAAGTAAGAATTCATATGTCTAAAGGGTGGTGAAAATGGGAGTTTGTAGATTCCTTCTTACTTTAAAAATATGACCTTCCAATATCTGATGTTGTGATTTTTGTGTAAAATCACAAAATCATGATAAAAACTTAATATACACCTACCTTAAGGAAAATTTATTTGGTTCAGAAAAACAATATAGTAGTTTCTATACATAGATATAATTGTGAGAATTAGAATATTTTATTGATTTGTATGAGATGGTATGCATTATATGATTAGTTAATTATTATAGATCTTTTTACCTACATACATATACCAGGTGGCTCAGTGTTAAAAGAATCCCCTGCCAATACAGAAGAAGCAGGGGATGCTGGTTCAATACCTGGGTCAGGAAGGTCCCCTGGAAGAAGAAATGGCAACCTACTCCAATATTATTGTCTGGAGAATCCCATGGACAGAGGACCCTGGCAGGCTACAGTCCATAGGGTCACAAAGAGTTGGACACAACTGAACCCCTGAGCATGCATGCACTATATATAAATATATTTTAATTGAAATATCTTTTGCGAAAGCATATTAGATTAGAGGGTAAAAATCTGTAGCTACATAATGGAAACAGTGATTACTATATACAACAATAGATTTTCATTAGGAGGAAGAAATTCTTATTCTAATGGAATCAGCAGTTTCTCTCTAATTAGACGTATGTTATACTTCTAGCCTCTGTTAAAAAATGTCATCTCATTAAATTTAGGCAGAACTAGTGTTCTCCTCTTGTAGTTATTTAAAACTATTCTAATTTTATGTTATCAGAATCAACTAGGAAAAAACATGCATGTATGCGTGCTTAGTCGCTCAGTCATGTCTGGCTCTTTGCGACCCCATGGGCTGTAGCCTGCCAGGCTCCTCTGTCCATAGGGATTCTCCAGGCAAGAACACTGGAGTGGGTTGCCATGCCCTCCTTCAGGGGATCTTCCCAACCCAGAGATGGAACGCAGGTCTCCCGCATTGCAGGCGGATTATTTACCATCTAAGCCACCAGGAAAGCCCAGGAAAAGACATATATTAGGCTGAAAAATGCATATGTTGAAAAATTTAATTATGTATTAAAACATTTTAAAGTTTGTTTTGTGGAATTTGGAATGTTTTACAACCAGAATAACAACTGAGCATGTATAAGTATCGTATTCCTTCCCATGGACTTACTTCACACTACTTCTATTCTTCCTTTTATGGCTTCTTAAGGTACTTGAAAGAGAATTAGGCACTCTCCAATTTTCCTCATATCTTTTTCCCTAAAACTCATTTAAATGTTTGGCTTTTCCTTCCACTGTTTCATTTAAACTGTTCTCGCCAAAGTCACCAATGAGCTTACTCTTGCTAAATCTAATGTTTAACTGTAAGATTTCTTTTTATTTAAATAATTTTTAGCATTTGACATAGTAAATCACTTCCTCTTCTTTAAAGCACATGCTTCCCTTGGTTTCTAAGATGTCATACTTCCCTGGTTTCCCTAATACATTACAAAATTGTTCATTCCCCAGTATTATTTGCTGGTTCCTTATTTCCTGGACCTCTTAAAATCATTAAAAAATTATTATTATTTAATAATTATTATAATGTTTAGAAGGTATCAAATTTATGGTGAGTTATTCATGATATTTTTTTGCTGTCCTAGAAATGTTCATAGGGTGTCTTGTAGGCAACTTGTATTGGGAACCTGAAAATCTCAGATTTTAATTGGCACATTAGACCACTGACATTTAACATGATTATGGATATACTTGGATTAGGATCTACTATATTCCTTACAGTTTTCCATTTGTCGCCTTGTTCTTTGTTCCTATTTTTGTCATCCATTCATTTTCTGCTTTTGGTGATTTTAGTTGGGCATTTGATATGATTTGTATTTAGTTGAGCATTATATATAATTGAGCATTTTATATGATTCCGTTTTCTCTCAACATATCAGTTATACATTTTTAAAAACATTTTATAGTTTGTGACCTGATTTTGCAATATTCATTTTCAAATAATCCAAGTCTACTTTCAAATAACACTATACAATTTCACAGGTAGTGTCAATATCTTATAATAAGAAAATAATTATAATTTCTTCCTCCCATTCCTGTATCATTGCTGTCATTTATTTCACTTATATATAAGAATCCATAAGTTGATATGTGCATGTGTATATATACATAAGTTTAATAATTGAAATATTGTTGCCATTATTATTTTGAAAAATGTTATATATTAATCTAATTAAGGATGAGAAAAGTAAAAGTTCTTGTTTGTATTTTACCTTTACTATACCTTTTCTTATGCTCTTCCTTTACGTAGATCTGAGTTCCTGACCACATTATATTTCTCTCTTGAGAAATTCTTTTAATATTTTTTGCAAGACATGATTACTGGCAATGGATTTTATCAATTTTTATTTGATTAGAAAGTCTATTTCTCCTTCACTATATTTTTTAATATATTTTTATTTGGGAGAAAATTGCTTTACAGTGTTGTGTTGGTTTCTGCCATACAACAATGCAAATCAGCCATAAGTATACATATTAATATATCACCTCTTTCTTGAGCCTCTCTCCCCTCCCTACCTTCCACCCTTCTAGGTCATCATAGAACACCCTCCTAGGTGACCTCTGTTATATAGCAAATTCTCACCAGCTAACTATTTTACACTGGTATTATGTATCTGTCGATGCTACTTTTTCCATTTGTCCTACTCTCTTCTTCCCCCACTGTGTCCACAGTCCATTCTCTATACCTGATCTCTGTTCCTTCCCTGAAAATATGTTCATCAATACCATTATTTTTCTAGATTCTGTATATATATATATATATATATATATATATGTATGTATGTATACATATGCACCTATATATGTGTGTATATATATATATGTGTGTGTGTGTTAATATATGGTATTTGTTTTTCTTTTTCTGACTTCCTTCACTCTATATAACGGGCTCTAGGTTCATCTACCTCACTAGAACTGACTCAAATGCATCTCTTTTTATGGCTGAGTAATAGTCCATTGTGTATGTGTGTGTGTGTGTGTGTGTATACATTACAACTTCTTTATCCATTCATCTGTCTATGGACATCTAGATTGTTCCATGTCTTGCGTTTTGTAAATAGTGCTGCTATGAACACTGGAGAATCCCATGGACGGAGGAGTCTGGCCAGCTACAGTCCATAGGGTCACAAAGAGTCAGACACAACTGAAGTGACTTAGCACATGAACATTGTGGTATATGTGTCTTTTTCAGTTATGGTTTTCTCAGGGTATATGCCCAGTACTGGAATTGCTGGTCATAGGGTAGTTTTATTTCTAATTTTTTTAAGAACTTGCCCTCCTTTCTGTAAGATATTTTTTCAGGATACAGAAGTTTAGGTTGGTGTTTTGTTATGCTTTACTTTGTAGCAAAGCATTGATATCTTTATCATATAAAGAAATTTACAGTGCATTTGGAAAAACCCACATACCTCAATAGAAAGAAAAGGATAGAGGAAAAATGGAGAGAGTTAATTCGTAGGAAAATAAATAAGAATTTTTTAAAACATATTTAAATTAAGCACACTAGGAATCAATGAAATACTAATTGAAACAACTCTCATCTCTTAATTTGACAAAAGTTTAGTAGAATAATTATTAGTGCTAGTGAGAGTATAAAAAAAAGTTCTGTACCATTTGTGGCTTTTGATTTTGCATAGTCTGTTAGATTAGCAATTTGCCAATTTACAGAGGCTCAAAAATCCATAACTTGTGTTCTAGGAATTATTTCTAAGGAATAATAATAAATTCAAATTTTTGTAAGGAATATTCAGAGAAGCATAAAAATAAAAGGAAAATAAAAACAACTAGGTGTCTTACAATATGGGATCAATTAAGCCAGTTACATCTAGAGAAGGGAATATTAAATAACTCTTACTGCTGGTGGTGCTTAGTCATGTCAGACTTTTTTTTTTTTTAATAAATTTATTTATTTTAGTTGAGGACTAATTACTTTACAATATTGTAGTGGTTTTTGCCATACACTGACATGAATCAGCCATGGGTTTACATGTGTTCCCCATCCTGAACCCCCCTCCCACCTCCCTTCCCATCCCATCCCTCTGGGTCATCCCATTGCCCCAGCCCTGAGCATTTGTCTCATGCATCGAACATGGAATGGTGTTCTGTTTCACATATGATAATATACATGTTTCAATGCTATTCTCCCAGAACGTCTCACCCTCACCTTCTCATGTCAGACTTTTTATGACCCCCATGGACTGTGGCTCACCAGGCTCCTCTGTCCATGGGATTTCCCAGGCAAGAATAATGGAGTGGGTTGTCATTTCCTACTTCAGGGGATCTTTGCAACCCAGGGGTCGAGCCTGTGCCTCTTGAGTCTTCTGCATTGACAGGAAGATTTTTTACCACTGAACCACCTGGGAAGGCCAGATAACTCTTAGAAGTTGTGTTTTGGTGACTATTTACTTATTGGGAAAACTTTACAGTATTCCAGTGGGAGAACAAAGGGAAAAAAAAAAATAGTATTTTTGAGACAACAGTAGCATTGGGAAGGCTCTCATTAATACAATAGTGAGTTTATGAGCTATTTGAATATTCACCGATATATTTTGCAGTCCCCTTTAATATTAACTTTTATAATTATTATTATTATTATTTTGTCTACACCTCACCCTCTTTTTATTTACTTGTTTTCTGAGAAAGTGAAAGTGCGAGTCACTCAGTCGTGTCCGACTCTTTGTGACTCCATGTGATATACAGTCCATGGAATTCTCTAGGCCAGAAAACAAGTGGGTAGCCTTTCTCTTCTCCAGGGGATCTTTCCAACCAGGGATCGAACCTAGGTCTCCTGCACTGCAAGCAGACACTTTACCGTCTGAGCCACCGGGAATGTTTACCAACACATAACTCAGCTGAGCCACAAGGGAAGGGGAAGGATACTGGAGTGGATAGCCTACCCCTACTCCAGGGGATCTTCCAGACCCAGGGGTCGAACTGGGGTCTCCTGAATTTCAAGCAGATTCTTTACCAACTGAGCTATCAGGGAAGCATGTAGTTCTTATCTTTGTCCCTCCTTTTTTCTGTGATGTTTTTAAATTTATCTTTGATTTTCTGTAGTTTGAAGATGATACGTTTATATGTAGGGTTGTTTCTTTTGTTTTCTGTTTTTGTTTTGTTTGTTTGTCATTTTCCTCTTTGGTGTTCTCTGAAATTTCTACATGTGTGGTGTGATGTCTGATATTGATTTGGACAAATTCTCAGTCATTATTGTTGCAAATATTTCTTCTGTTCCTGTTTTTCTCTTTATTTTGCTTCTGGTATTCTCATTTGGCCTTTGTTGCACAAAGGAGAAAACTAACAAATAAAATATCCAAAGATTGTAGGACAACTACAAAAGGTGCTGCTGCTGCTGCTGCTAAGTCACTTCAGTCATTAAATAATGTCTCTTGGTGCACCTGGTATCTTAGCCTGGCTCTAACACATATGATGTTAATTTGTCATTCCTGTTTTTTTTTTTTTTTTAATGCATATCCTTGTCCAAATGTTCCTTTTCAACTATTTTGTTGCTTTGCCTTGTCAGGATTTATTTTAAATGCATGCATCTCAGCTTTCTTAACTGAAAATTTTTGTCTCATTTAGCCTAATGACTTCTATATTTGATTTGAGTTTTTCTAACTTACTTTAGTTCATATTTATGTTGTCCTTTCACTTTTACCTTTTTTCCCTTATTTTTGCATTCTAAACAAACTGCTATTCAATCTTGCTTTCTACCTGCTGATATAGAAATTCTTCTGTCTTTTCTATTCCATTGATGGATGCCATCACTTCTCTGCACTACAGATTAATTTCAGTCTAATCATATTAAAAAATAGGGTAGCAGCTTTTCTCTCTAACACTTATTGTTTTCTACACCACGATGCTTGTTTTTCTTCCACAGTGCTTGTGTTTTCTTATATGGTGAGAACTATTCTATTGGACATTTAACTTTTATTTTGCCTTTTTGACTATGCTTGTCAGTAAGTTATTGTCTTCTCTTTCTTTTACCTTGGGGAGTTTACAGTCATTTGCTACTATGACAGTTTCATCTTGAATATGTTATTTTTTGTTTGTTTTTCACTTTGAAGATCTGAGATTGGTATAAGTATGTTAAACCTAAACTTAAATGATAACTCAGCTACTAACAATAGGACTAAGAGCGTAGTCAGGTGAATTTACCAATGTATGATTCGTATATCCTATGACTGAGAAATTGACCTTCGTAAATGGATATCTGATCCAGCCAGTCTCAATATTAATGCCACAAAAGTATGTACTAGGGTGTTTGTTAGTTACCTAAGATGTTGTGAACAGAAGTAAAATCTAAGAGTATATTAATTTCTTCTGAATCCTATGGAAATCTTACTCCTAACAACTGGTAATATCAATAGCCATAGGTCAGATTAGTTTTATGAAATAATTATCAATGTTTCTATTGCTATATTCCACTCCATTTGACCATCTATGTGAAGGACACTGTGATTTTTTCATATGTGTGTTGGAACATTTACATCACACACATCAATTATAATCATTTTAATAACCTTGAGCAAATTTCCAGAAAAGAGATATCTTAGGTAGATCTTTGATTTGAAGAAAGACCTGGCACTATGAAATTTTCCCTTTAGATATTTATTTTTTAGCATTATAATATTTTTTACTTTAGCTATTTGTATAACAATTTTCTTTCTTAATACATTACTAGGTTTTTTGAGAGAATATTCATACTTTATACAGTATTTTGAAGATGATATATGATAATATTAAAGTTTAAAATTTTGGTATAAATATTTAGAGAGCATTCCTTTTTAATAACTGAATCATTTTTAAGACAGTTTTTTCTCATTCATGATTGCTTACTATATTCTTAGAAAGTATTTTAACATTCTATTTTATATTAAAATAAATAAACATTTAAAAACTTATTCTTTAAAAATTTAATTTTTATTTTTCCCCTAACTATAGATTTGACCAACTGAGCCAAACAGCAGCCTGTGGGGAATTTACTGGTGCTTTGCTTCCTAATGAAA
Organism: Giraffa tippelskirchi; assembly: GCF_054371585.1. Lineage (NCBI taxonomy): Eukaryota > Metazoa > Chordata > Mammalia > Artiodactyla > Giraffidae > Giraffa > Giraffa tippelskirchi. The sequence continues at coordinate 73,639,898 of NC_137277.1, forward strand.
GTCTTTCCCCTTTTGTAGCAGATGTGGATGATTTAATAGAAAATTACCTCTTAATTTGCATAGAAGTTACATTATGCATGGTATTCTCAGAACTCCAAGGCAAAAGGAGGTCCAAGAAATATCCTAAAAATTTGTCCTTTTTCCTAACTTCTTAGTGGACTACTGGCCAAATAAACTGCTCTTCTCAAAGACAATATCCTACAGATTTACCTCACACATAGACTGCTCCATTATGAATTTGCACCATCAAAGCTCATGAAAAGCTCTGCAACCTTCCATTAATTACTTCTCTCTCTTTTTTTTTTTTTTTATAAATTTATTTATTTTAGTTGGGGGCTAATTACTTTACAATATTGTAATAGTTTTTGCCATACATTGACATGAATCAGCCATGGGTTTACATGTGTTCCCCTTCCTGGACCCCCCACCCACCTCCCTCCCCATCCCATCCCTCTGGGTCATCCCATTGCCCCGGCCCTGAGCCCTTGTCTCATGCATCGAACACGGAATGGTGTTCTGTTTCACATATGATAATATACATGTTTCAATGCTATTCTCAAAAAAAAAAAAAATCTTTTTTTTTGAATAATGTATTTCTGTTGTTGTTGTTCAGTCACTAAGTTGTATCTGACTCTTTGCGACCCCATTGGCTGCAGCAATCCATGCTCTTCTGTCCTCCACTATCTCCCAGAGTTTGTACAAATTCATGTCAGTTAAGTTGGTAATGCTGTCTAACCATCTCATTCTCTGCTACCCCCTCCTCCTTTTGCCTTCAGTCTTTCCCAGTATCAGTATCTTTTCCCCGTGAGTCGGCCCTTCACATCAGGTGGCCAAAATATTGGAGCTTCAACTTCAACATAAACCCTTCCAATGAATATTCAGGCTTGATTTCCTTTCAGATTGACTGGTTTGATTTCCTTGCAGTCCAAGGAATTCTCAAGAATCTTTTTTAGCACCACATTTCGAAAACATCAATTCTTTGGCACTGAGCCTTCTTTATGGTCCAACTCTCACATGTACATGTCTACTAGAAAACTATAGCTTTGCGGATGGGATGGGGAGGGAGGTGGGAGGGGGCTCCAGGAAGGGGAACACATGTAAACCCATGGCTGATTCATGTCAATGTATGGCAAAAACTACTACAATATTGTAAAGTAATTAGCCCCCAACTAAAATAAATAAATTTATTTAATAAAAAAAAAAGAAAACTATAGCTTTGACTATATGGATCTTTGTCTTCAAAGTGATGTCTTTGTTCTTTAAAACACTCTCTAGGTCATTGCTTGGTCATTGCTTTCTTTCCAAGGAGCAATATGAACAGTATGTATTTCAGTGGAAAATATTAAAAAAAAGTATGCAGTATTTTGACATTATATTTTGGGCAAAGAACTTCAGCACTTCACTCAATAGTATATTTTAGTCATAATATATCATAAGAAATACATTTGAATTGTGAAACTTGTTGCTTTGGGGACATGTCCAAGATATATGTACCCATTTTTTGCAATCACAGTCTGTTTTTAGTACATGTGCTAGTTCCATGTGGCTTGAAGCAGGTTTATCTTTAGATTTTGTTTTAATCAAAGTGTAATTTTCTGTGCCATAACTTTTTAAATCACAATTTTAATAAAAGGTGATGATGAATTGCCAAAGTTTTGAAATATTACCAAACAAAATAGAATGATAAAACAGAGTGATGGAATGAAGAATGCCTCTCCAAGTATCACTTTCTGCAAACCTCCCGTGCCAGCAATCCCCCTCTTTTCTTCTTTCAGAGATGGTGATATATCTTTGTTATGTTAATTTTTATGTACAAACCATTTATATATATACACATACATACATATATAATTTCAAGTTGTTTATTATTTACATAAACTTTTCATTTTTCAAATGATAGTTTTTCTCTGCCTGTGGAGATTGTTTGCATATCTTGAGATTAAATACATCATACATTTTTAACAGTTTTTTACTTAGAGACAAATTAACATTGTAAGGAGTAGATATATGTGGGGGCTTCCTTGGTGGCTTAGTGGTAAAGAACCAGGCAAGAAGGCAAGAGATTCAGGTTTGATCCTTGGGTAAGAAAGATCCTCTGGAGAAGAAACTGACAACCTACTCCAGTATTCTTGCCTGGGAAATCCCATGGACAGAGGAGCCTGGCAGCTACAGTCCAGGGGGTTACAAGAGTCAGACATGACCTAGTGACTAAACAACAATAGCAAAAATATATGCGGACATGTTTCAGTCATGTCTCATGAGCATATTTATATTATCAAACTCTTTAGAATGTTTAACATAAGTGTTGAAAATTATTTTATAGTGCTCATACAGTAAGTTAATTCAGGTTAATGGATGGATTGTCTTGCAATATTTGCCTATCTTTATTTGTCTTTCAGTTGTATTTCATGTCAGCATTCATTAGCTACTTTACTTTTTAAGTGTTTTCTTTACTATGCCTAGGTTTCACCACTTTTAATTTTTCTGCAAATATGAATGCTTCTATATCCTGAATATACATATTCTTTTGCTTTCCACATATGCTTGATCAAATAGTACTGTGAAGACCATGTTTGTCTAGGTTAGGATTTGTTCCTTCTTAAAGGCTATAAAGAGTTATTTAGAGAATGCTCAAATAGAATTTTTAATAACTCAGAATTTAAAACTTCAGGTGAGTTAGTCTACAGAGAGGTCTTTTCAAGAAGATGGTTAAAAATAAAGTTGAAACTCTTTTCTGTTCATTCATTATTACAGCAATATCTCTAAGGGATGCCTCCCAATAGATGAATAAAATTAAACTGTTGCAGAGCTAAAGTTGAAATTTTTAATCTGTTCAAAATTTTCCAAGAATACTATATGACATAATTTTCTTAATCAAAAATCAAGAAGAAAATGATATTTTGTTTCTTTCACTCTTGCATTTATCACCTAGAATAGTGCTTTGTACATAATTACTATTGAATAGATATCTTTTGCAATATAATGTCATTATAACTGTTCATAATTATAGATTATATTAATAAATGCAATAATAATAGCATCTTACACTGTAATGTTCTTTGCTATAGAAAATATTTCCACATATATTAACTTTTATGTCAGAACTCTATTAAATTTACAAGATAAATATTATTCTCATTTTAAATGAGTAAAGTAACATTCAGTGACTCAGTCATGTCTGACTCTTTGTGATCCCATGGACAGCAGCACGCCAGGACCCAGTCCATCACCAAATCCTGGAGTTTACTCAAACTCATGTCCATTGAGTCGGTTATGCCATCCAACCATCTCATCCTGTCGTCCCCTTCTCCTGCCTTCAATCCTTTCCAGCATCAGGGGCTTTTCAAATGAGTCAGCTCTTCGCATCAGGTGATCAAAGTATTGGAGTTTCAGCTTCAGCATAAGTCCTTCCAATGAATATGCAGGACTGATTTCCTTTAGGATGGACTGGTTGGATCTCCTTGCAGTCCAAGGGACTCTCAAGAGTCTTCTCCAACACCACAGTTCAAAAGCTTCAATTCTTCGGTGCTCAGCTTTCTTTATAGGGAAACACTTACATCCATACGTGACTGCTGGAAAAACCATAGTTTTGACTAGATGGAGCTTTATTGTCAAAGTAATGTCTCTGCTTTTTAATATGCTGTCTACCTTTGTTATAACTTTCCTTCCAAGGAGTAAGCATCTTTCAATTTCATGGCTGAAGTCACCATCTGCAGTGATTTTGGAGCCTCCTTCTTCCCTAAAAAAAGTCTGTCACTGTTTCCACTGTTTCCCCAACTATTTCCCATGAAGTGATGGGACCAGATGCCATGATCTTAGTTTTCTGAATGATGAGCTTTAAGCCAACTTTTTCACTCTCCTCTCTCACTTTCATCAAGAGGCTCTTTAGTTCTTCACTTTCTGCCATAAGGGTGTTGTCATCTGCATATCTGAGGTTATTGATATTTCTCCAGGCAATCTTGATTCCAGCTTCTGCTTCATCCAGCCTAGCATTTCTCATGATGTACTCTGCATGTAAGTTAAATAAACAGGATGACAATATACAGCCTTGATGTACTCCTTTCCCTATTTGGAACCACTCTGTTGTCCCATGTCCAGTTCTAACTGTTGGTTCCTGACCTGCATACAAATTTTTCATGAGGCAGGTCAGGTGGTCTGGTATTCCTATCTCTTCAAGAATTTTCCACAGTTTATTGTGATCCATTCCATCAAATGCTTTCCATATTCAGTAAAGCAAAAATAGATGTTTCCCTGGTATTCACCAGCTTCTTCTATGATCGAACGGATGTTGGGAATTTGATCTCTGGTTTCTCTGTCTTTTCTAGAACCAGCTTGAATATCTGGATGTTCATGGTTCATGTACTGTTGAAACCTGGCTTGGAGAATTTTGAGCATAACTTTGCTAGCATGTGAGATGAGTGCAATTGAGCGGTAGTTTGAGCATTCTTTGGCATTGCCTTTCTTTGGAGTTTGAATGAAAACTGACCTTTTCCAGTCCTGTGGCCACTGCTGAATTTTCCAAATTATCTGGCATATTGAGGGCAGCACTTTCACAGCATCATCTTTTAGGATTTGAAAGAACTCAACTGGAATTCCATCATCTCCATTAGCTTTGTTTGTAGTGATGCTTCCTAAGGCCCACTTGACTTCTCATTCCAGGATGTCTGGCTCTAGGTGAGTGATAACAGCATCGTGGTTATCTGGGTCATGAAGATCTTTTTTGTACAGTTCTTCTGTGTATTCTTGCCAGCTTTTCTTAATATCTTCTGCTTCTTTTAGGTCCGTATCATTTCTGTCCTTTATTAAGCCCATCTTTGCATGAAATGTTCCCTTGGTATCTCTAATTTTTTTGAAGAGATCTCTTATCTTTCCCATTCTATTGTTTTCCCATATTTCTTTGCACAGATCACTGAGGAAGGCTTTATTGTCTCTCCTTGCTATTCTTTGGAACTCTGCATTCAAATGGGAATATCTTTCCTTTTCTCCTTTGCTTTTCATTTCTCTTCTTTTCACAGCTATTTGTAAGCCCTCCTCAGACAGCCATATTCCTTTTTTGCATTTCTTTTTCTTGGGGATGATCTTGATCCCTGTCTCTGTACTATGTCATCCATCCATAGTTCTTCAGGCACTCTGACTACCAAATCTAATCTCTTGAATCTCTTTGTCACCTCCACTGTATAATTGAAAGGGATTTGATTTAGGTCATACCTGAATGGTCTAGTGGTTTTCTCTGCTTCTTCAATTTAAGTCTGAATTTGGCATAAGGAATTCATGATCTGAGCCACAGTCTGCTCCTGGTCTTGTTTTTCCTGACTGTATAGAGCTTCTCCATCTTTGGCTACAAAGAATATAATCAGTCTGATTTCGGTATTGACCATCTGGTGATGTCCATGTGTAGAGTCTTCTCTTGTGTTGTTGGAAGCAGGTGTTTGCTATGACCAGTGTGTTCTCTTGGCAAAACTCTATCAGCCTTTGCCCTGCTTCATTCTGTACTCCAAGGCCAAATTTGCCTGTTACTCCAGGTGTTTCTTGACTTCTTACTTTTGCATTCCAGTCCCCTATAATGAAAAGGACATTTTTGTGTGTGTGTTAAGTCTAGAAAGTCGTTCAACTTCAGCTTCTTAAGCATTACTGGTTGGGGCATAGTTTTGGATTACCTTGATATTGAATGGTTTTCCTTGGAAACGAACAGCGATCATTCTGTTGTTTTTAAGATTGCATCCAAGTAATGCATTTTGGACTCTTTTGTTGACTGTGATGGCTACTCCTTTTCTTCTAATGATTCTTGCCCACAGTAGTAGATATAATGGTCATCTGAGTTAAATTCAACTGCTGATTAAGGAAAATATGTTTTAAATAAAGCTTCCACTATACTTTGCTTGTTTTGATTTTACTGAACTCCACTGTGACTACATATACAACTCAGGTTGTAATTATTTATGAAAGTTTCAGCAATTCCTACATATTCTGTCTATTGCAAGGTGTATAGTGAGTTTATTAGGTGGATTTATAATACTTCCATTCTCTGGAAGATGAGAATGTTTGACTCCTTAGGTTTATGAACTTATTTGGACAATACAATTAATTGATTATTAAAGCAAATATGTTCTTGAAATCATTTTTTTCAATGAATGCCAAAGTATCCATTTTCTTATTTCAAAAATGTAGTAAAATTCTTTGGTGCCAAAAACAAATACAGTATTGAGTATGCCTTTTACTAAAATGGCCAATCTCTAATGGTATTGTTTTATCTAGGAAGAGCCTCGATCAAACTATATGCTTGAAGCAAAGTATTCTAAACTCTCATTCTTTCAAAATGTTTCATACATCTTTCTTCACTTTCATTTCCTGAGAAATGTGACATGACCAATTCCAGTCTATGTTGTTGTTTCTCAGTCACTAAGTTGTGTCCAACTCTTTGCAACCCCACGAACTGCACAACATCAGGCTTCCCTGTCCTTCACTGTCTCCTGGAGTTTGCTCCAACTCATGTCCATCAAGTCAATGATGCCATCCAACCATATCACTGTTGTCACCCCCTTCTGTTCTTGCCCTCAAACTTGCCAAGCATCAAGGCCTTTTCCACTGAGTTGGCTCTTCATATCAAGTAGCCTCAGTATAACTTCCCTTGAAGCTCAGTTGGTAAGAATCTGCCTGCAGTGCAGTAGTCTGCCAGCAATGCAGGAGACCCAGGTTTGATTCCTAGGTTGGGAAGATCCCCTGCAGAATGAAATGGCAATACACTACAGTATTCTTTCCTGGGAAATCCCATGGACAAAGGAGCCTGGTGAGATATAGTCCTTGGGGTTACAAGAGTAGGACACAAGTTAGCAACTAAACCACTGCCAGTCTAAGTATTGGAGCTTCAATTTTAGCATCAGTTTTTCCAATGAATATTCAGGGTTGATTTCCTTTGGGATTGACTGGTTTGATCTCCTTGCTCTCCAAGGGTCTCTCTTGAGTCTTTCCCAGCACAATTTGAAAGTATCAGTTCTTTAGTGCTCAGCCTTCTTTATGGTCCAACTATCACATCCATATAATTACTGGAAAAACCATAGCTTTGACTATATGGACCTTTTTCAGTGAAGTGATATCTCTGCTTTTTAGTATGCTATCTAGGTTTGTCATAGCTTTTTTTCCCGAGGAGAAAGTGTGTTTTAATTTCATGGCTGCAGTCACCACATGCAGTGGTTTTGGACCCCAAGAAAACAAAATATGTCATTGTTTCCACATTTCCCCCCATCAATTTGCAATGAAGTGATGGGACTGGATGCCATGATCTTCATTTTTTGAGTGTTCAGTTTTAAGCCAGCTTTTTTACTCTCCTCTTTCATCCTCTTCAAGAGGCTTTTTAGTTTCTCTTTGCTTTCTACAATTACAGTGGTATCATTTCCATATCTCAGGTTGTTGATATTTCTCCCAGTGATATGATTCTAGACTGTGACTCATCCAGCCTGGCATTTTGCATGATGTACTGTGCGTGTCAGTTAAATAAGCAGTGTGGCAATATACAGCCTTGACATACTCCTTTCCCAATTTTGAACCAGTCTGTTGTTCCATGTCCAGTTCTAGCTGTTGCTTCCTGACTTGCATACAGGTTTCTCAGGAGATAGGTAAGGTGATCTTGTATTCCCATCTTTTTAAGAATTTTCCACAGTATGATGTGATCCACATAGTCAAAGTATTTCATATAGTCAGTGAAGCAGAAATAGATATTCTTCTGGAATTCCTTTGCTTTCTCTATGATCCAGTGGATGCTGACATTTGATATGTGGTTCCTCTGCCTTTTCTAAATCCAGCTTGTACATCTGGAAGTTCTCTGTTCAGATACTGTTGAAGCTTAGCTTGTAGGATTTTGAGCATTACCTTGTTTCCATGTGAAATGAGCAAAATTACACAGTAGTGTGATATTCTTTAGCAGTGCTCTTCTTTGGGATTAGAGTGAAAATTGACTTTTTCCATTCCTATGGCCACATTCAGTTTTTCAAGTCTGCTGACATATTGAATACAGCACTTTAGCAGCATCATCTTATAGGATTGAAATAGCTCAGCTGGAATCCCATCACCTTCACTAGCTTTGTTTGTAATGTTGTTTCCTGAGGCCTACTTGACTTTGCACTCCAGGATGTCTGGCTCTAGGTGAGTGTGGTCATCAGACATTGTGGTTATCCAGACTTTTTTTTTTAAACAAAAAACAAAAACTCACCATTTATAATAACATTGTGAAATCAGTTTATTTCAACACATGTGAATGTGTGTATCTCTTCCTCTCTATATTATATATATATACATATATATATGTATCTACATATATGTATCTGACAAACTTATGGTTTTGGCACAGGATTTTTCATAATACAGAGCCATTAAAATCAGAGCTTTTTCTTGAAAAATGTACACAGGAAAAACTGCAAAGAACAATACTGTTGAAGAGATTAAGATCCATCATAAGAAAAGCTATGTGAAAAGAAAAAAACTGCAGTGGCTAGTTGTCATTTAATATTTCTGAAAGAAGACATTCATAAATTAAATAGGTAAAATATACATAAAATAAAAAAAATATTCTACTAATGTAAGTATGATAATTATAAACATGTGTACAACTTTAAATGTTTTCTATATTTTCAAGTATATTAAAGTATATATAATTTAGTATATTATATTGTTTTTAATTCTCTCTGGCATCTTTGTCAAAATGAATTACTAGTTCCTATGGAGCAATTTTAACTTAAGATTAGTTTATAATTAAATAATAAGTGGAATCATGGGAAAAAGGGATGATAGAAGATGATAGAGTCAGCTAGTTTGTTTAATGAATCTTCCAAACGATATGGTTTTGTGTTTTCTTGACCTGCTACAGAGCAATTTTTTCAAATATTTCAAATATTGAAATAGTTAATCAACATGTGTCTTATGGTTAGCAACTTAAATAAACACTTAAATTATGAGGATACATTATTCAGACGGTAAAATAATTCATTTGACAACCATTTGACTTCCAATGAGCATTATTTTAAGAAGCATATCATTCATTTGATAACTGATAGTCACACTTAGAATAGGGCTCTACCATGAAGAACTGCCAAATTGTTTAAAATAAGAGGCACCTAAAGAAAAGATGTAAATAGGATATAGCATAAATAAGTTTAGCAAATCATTCAGTGTTTCTAATGAAAATTTAACAACCAAAAAAACAAATATAACAAATCACTTTCCCACAGTCGTACCTGACCTAGAAACTGGTGTACAGGTCTAATCATTTTCTCTCACATTTTTCCCATCACAAATCCATCCTTTCTTTTCTGCCTTCTTACGTCAAATGACAAAACAAACCAACAACTACAAGAAGACATATTGTAAATAACCTGGCTGGCATTGCAATTTGACCACATTATGTTTTATAAAACTGTTTTCATAATTTTTAAACCAGAAAAAACTATCTGAATGTACTCTGCTTCCTTTTTTTTTCTTTTTCTCTAGACTTTAACCATATTCTGTGGCAGGAAGTATACCTCCTATACAAGCAAGCAAGTATTCCTCCTATACAATGCTACATTTGTCACTGACAGAGGTGAGATTGCTGAGATTGATTAATAGAGATTTTTAATAGAACAGCTGAAACATACTTCCTTTATGACATGAGTTTTCAGCCGTATTTTGAAGGAAAGAGAAGAAATACTTTCAAATAAGAGATGACTAATATAAACCAGGGCAAAGTGTTGGTTTATCCAAATGTGCCATGTATTTTTATGTTTCCATATTTTTGTGCATAATGCTACCACATCTGTTGAAATTGAACTTATCTTATTTACTGGAGGAAAAAAGCCCATGTTTCATGGGCCAAGTGATATGTGCAATGAAACAGTATTGTAACATATTAGCCATCATATTTCCTCCCCACTTATTCTATGAAACTAAGTGTCTACAACATTAGTGCAAACCCAGAAAACTAGAAGGCAAAAATTTGTATTAAATCAAGAAGCCCTGAAGTGATTTAGTTTATTCTGAAGTTATCAAGTTAAAATATTCATGACTACGAACACTGAATGGTATACTGATGATTTGGAAAGGACTTATGTACAGTTATTTCAAAAATATTATGCATGATATATGGCATATTATATCATACTTATCACACATGCCATTTCAAAATGAAACCTTCCATGATCCTCTTTTTAGTCAAATAAATTGCTTCTTCTGCTTCACTATAGTAGTTTGTTAAAAGCTGTTATACAGCATTCACCAAAGACTTCCATATATTAGAGTAATTTATGTATATTATTAGTCTCCTGTTTCAATAGCAAATTTCAAGGTGTACTGAAAATGTCTTCCCAATTATTGATCTCTAAGGTCCTAAAAGAGGCTTAGTATCTAACAGATGACCCATAAATGTGAATTTAATTGTACTTAACTGAACTGTATTGAAGTCACAGAGGAAGGGATCCTAAGTGGAGTGGATAGTAAATATATTTGAAAAGATTGTCCTGGAAATGATTTTGCATGAAAAACCATATGAGACATTTATAATACTAGATGGAAATAAGATGTTATCACAAAAGAGATACTGGACCACAGAGAAAAGAATATTGAAATATAAATGAGAATAATCACTTTCTGGTCAATTTGTGAAAACAATAGCTCTATGATCATGAACAAATGAAAAGGGTTTTACTCATTTAAACATGGAGCCAGAGCAAAAACAACACCCAGTTGTCGATGTGACTGGTGATATAAGCAAAACCTGATGCTGTAAGAGTAATATTGCATAGGAACCTGGAATGTTATGTCTACGAATCAAGGCAAATTGGAAGTGGTCAAATATGAGATGGTAAGACTGAATGTCGACATTTTAGATTTAGCAAACTGGGGACTGGAATGGGTGAACTTAACTCAGTTCAGTTCAGTTGCTCAGTCGTGTCCAACTCTTTGTGACTCCATGAATCGCAGCACACCAGGCCTCCCTGTCCATCATCAAATCCCGGAGTCTACCCAAACCCATGTCCATTGAGTCAGTGATGCCATCCAGCCATCTCATCCTCTGTCATCCCCTTCTCCCCCTGCCCCCAATTCTTCTCAGCATTAGGGTCTTTTCCAATGAATCAACTCTTTGCGTGAGGTGGCCAATGTATTAGAGTTTCAGCTTCAATATCAGTTCTTCCAATGAACACCCAGGACTGATCTCCTTTAGGATGGACTGGTTGGATCTCCTTGTAGTCCAAGAGACTCTCAACAGTCTTCTCCAACACAACAGTTCAAAAGCATCAATTCTTCGGTGCTCAGCTTTCTTCACCATCCAACCCTCACATTCATACATGACTACGGGAAAAACCATAGCCTTGACTAGCCGGAACTTTGTTGGCAAAGTAATGTCTCTGCTTTTTAATAGGCTGTCTAGGTTGGTCATAACCTTCCTTCCAAGGAGTAAATGTCTTTTAATTTCATGGCTGCAATCATCATCAGCAGTGACTTTGGAGCCCCCCAAAATAAAGTCTGACACTGTTTCCACTGTTTCCCCATCTATTTCCCATGAAGTGATGAGACCAGATGCCATGATCTTAGTTTTCTGAATGTTGAGCTTTAAGACAACTTTTTCACTCTCCTCTTTCACTTTCATCAAGAAGCTCTTTAGTTCTTCTCCGCTACCTGCCATAAGGGTGATGTCATCTGCATATCTGAGATTATTGATATTTCTCCCAGCAATCTTGATTCCAGCTTGTGTTTCTTCCAGCCCAGCGTTTCTCATGATCTACTCTGCATATAAGTTAAATAAGCAGGGTGACAATATACAGCCTTGACATACTCCTTTTCCTATTTGGAACCAGTCTGTTGTTCCATGTCCAGTTCTAACTGTTGCTTCCTGACCTGCATACAGGTTTCTCAGGTCAGATGGTCTGGTATTCCCATCTCTTTCAGAATTTTCCACAGTTTATTGTGATCCACACAGTCAAAGGCTTTGGCATAGTCAATAAAGCAGAAATACATGTTTTTTCTGGAACTCTCTTGCTTTTTCGATGATCCATCGGATGTTAGCAATTTGATCTATGGTTCCTCTGCCTTTTCTAAAACCAGCTTGAACATCTGGAAGTTCACGGTTCACATATTGCTGAAGCCTGGCTTGGAGAATTTTAAGCATTACTTTACTAGCATGTGAGAAGAGTGCAATTGTGCGGTAGTTTGAGCATTCTTTGGCATTGCTTTTCTTTGGGGTTGGAATGAAAACTGACCTTTTCCAGTCCTGTGGCCACTGCTGAGTTTTCTAGATTTGCTGGCATATTGAGTGCAGCACTTTCACAGGATCATCTTTCAGGATTTGAAATAGCTCAACTGGAATTCCACCACCTCCACTAGCTTTGTCCATAGTGATGCTTTCTAACGCCCACTTGACTTCACATTTCAGGATGTCTGGCTCTAGGTGAGTGATCACAGCATCATGATTATCTGGGTCCTGAATATCTTTTTTGTACAGTTCTTCTGTGTATTCTTGCCACCTCTTCTTAATATCTTCTACTTCTGTTATGTCCATAATATTTCTGTCTTTTATTGAACCCATCTTTGCATGAAATGTTCCCTTGGTATCTCTAATTTTCTTGAAGAGATCTCTAGTCTTTCCCATTCTGTCGTTTTCCTCTATTTCTTTGCACTGATCGCTGAGGAAGGTTTCCTTATCTCTCCTTGCTATTCTTTGGAACACTGCATTCCGATGGGAATATCTTTCCTTTTATTCTTTGCTTTTCATTTCTCTTCTTTTCACAGTTATTTGTAAGACCTCCTCAGACAGCCATATTCCTTTTTTGCATTTCTTTTTCTTGGGGATGGTCTTGATCCCTGTCTCCGATACAATGTCTTGAACCTCCATCCATTGTTCTTCACGCACTGTGACTATCAGATCCAATCCCTTGAATCTATTTGTCACTTCCACTGTATAAGCAAAAGGGATTTGATTTAGGTCATACCTGAATGGTCTAGTGGTTTTCCCTACTTTCTTCAATATAAGTCTGAATTTGGCAATAAAGAATTTATGAACTGAACCACAGTCCAGTCTCAGTCTTGTTTTTGCTGACTGTATAGAGCTTCTCCATCTTTGGCTGCAAAGAGTATAATCAATCTGATTTTGGTGTTGGCCATCTGGTGATGTCCATGTGTAGAGTCTGCTCTTGTGTTGTTGGAAGCGGGTGTTTGCTATGACCAGTGCGTTCTCTTGGCAAAACTCTATTAGACTTTGCCCTGCTTCACTCTGTACTCCAAGGCCAAAGTTGCCTGTTATGCCAGGTGTTTCCTGACTTCCTACTTTTATATTCCAGTCCCCTATAATGAAAAGGACATCTTTTTTGGGTGTTAATTCTAAAAGGTCTTGTAGGTCTTCATAGAAGCGTTCAAGTTCAGCTTCTTTAGTGTTACTGGTCGGGGCATAGACTTGGATTACCGTGATATTGAATTGTTTGCCTTGGAAACGAACAGAGATCATTCTGTCATTTTTGAGATTGCATCCAAGTACTGCATTTCAGCCTCTTTTGTTGACCATGATGGCTACTCCATTTCTTCTAAGGGATTCCTGCCCACACTAGTAGATATAATGGTCATCTGAGTTCAATTCACCCATTAAAGTCCATCTTAGTTAGTTGATTCCTAGAATGTCGACATTCACTCTTGCCATCTCCTGTTTGACCACTTCCAATTTGCCTTGATTCATGGACCTAACATTCCAGGTTCCCATGCAATATTGCTCTTTACAGCATCAGACTGCTTCTATCACCAGTCACATCCACAGCTGGGTATTGTTTTTGCTTTGGTTCCATCCCATCATTCTTTCTGGAGTTATTTCTCCACTGATCTCCAGTAGCATATTGGGCACCTACCGACCTGAGAAGTTCATGTTTCAGTGTCCTATTTTTTGCCTTTTCATACTGTTCATGGGGTTCTCAAGGCAAGAATACTGAAGTGGTTTTTCATGCACTTCTCCAGTTGACCACATTCTGTCAGACCTCTCCACCATGACCCATCCATCTTGGCTGGCCCCACATGGCATGGCTTAGTTTTATTGAGATAGACAAGGCTGTGGTCCTTGTGATCAGATTGGCTAGTTTTCTGTGATTATATGTGAATTTAACTGAGACGACCATTATATCTACTACTGAGGCCAAGAAGCCCTTAAGAGATAGAGTAGCCATTATAGTCAACAAAAGAGTCCAAAATGCAGTACTTGGATGCATCCTTAAAAACGACAGAAGATCTCTGTTCCTTTCCAAGACAAACCATTCAGTATCATGGTAATCCAAGACATATGTAGGTTCTATGAAGACGTACAAGACCTTCTAGAACTAACAACCCCAAAGATGTTCTTTTCAATATAGGGGACTGGAATACAAAAGTAGGAAGTCAAGAAACACCTGGAGCAACAGGCAAATTTGGCCTTGGAGTACAGAATGAAGCAGGGCAAAGTCTAATAGAGTTTTGCCAAGAGAACGCACTGGTCATAGCAAACACCCGCTTCCAACAACACAAGGGAAGACTCTACACGTGGACATCACCAGATGGCCAACACCAAAATAAGATTGATTATATTCTTTGTAGCCAAAGATGGAGAAGCTCTATACAGTCAGCAAAAACAAGACTGGGACTGGACTGTGGCTCAGTTCATGAATTCCTTATTTCCAAATTCAGACTTATATTGAAGAAAGTAGGGAAAACCACTAGACCGTTCAGGTATGACCTAAATCAAATCCCTTTTGCTTATACAGTGGAAGTGACAAATAGATTTAAGGGACCGGATCTGATAGTCACAGTGCGTGAAGAACTATGGATGAAGGTTCAAGACATTGTATCGGAGACAGGGATCAAGACCATCCCCAAGAAAAAGAAATGCGAAAAAGGAATATGGCTGTCTGAGGAGGTCTTACAAATAGCTGTGAAAAGATGGAAAATGAAAAGCAAAGGAGAAAAGGAAAGATATACCCATTTCAATGCAGAATTCCAAAGAATAGCAAGGGGAGAAAATAAAGCCTTCCTCAGTGATCTGTGCAAAGAAATTGGGGGAAACAATAGAATGGGAAAAATGAGAGATCTCTTCAAAAAATTAGAGATGTCATTGGAATATTTCAAGAAAGATGGGAACAGTAAAGGACCAAAATGGTACAGACCTAAGAGAAGCAGAAGATATTAAGAAGAGGGGGCAAGAATACACTGAAGAACTTTATCAAAAAAGATCTTCACGACCCAGACAACCACGATGCTGTGATCACTCACCTAGAGCCAGACATCCTGGAATGTGAAGTCAAGTGGGCCTTAGAACGCATCAGTATGAACAAAGCTAGTGGAGGTGATGGAATTCCAGGTGAGCTCTTTCAAATCCTGAAAGATGATGCTGTGAAAGTGCTGCCCTCAATATCCCAGAAAGTTTGGAAAACTCAGCAGTGGCCACAGGACTGCAAAAGATCAGTTTTCCTTCCAACCCCAAAGAAAGGCAATTCTAAAGAATGCTCAAAGTATTGCACAATTGCCCTCATCTCACATGCTAGCAAAGCAATGCTCAAACTTCTCCAAGCCAGGCTTCAACAGTACCTGAACCGTGAACATCAAATGTTCAAGCTGGATTTAGAAAAGGTGGAGGAACCATAGATCAAATTGCCAACATCTGTTGGATCATAGAAAAAGTGAGAGTTCCAGAAAAACATCTACTTCTGCTTCATAGACTATGCTAAGTCCTTTGACTGTGTAGATCACAACAAACTGTGGAAAATTCTTGAAGAAATGGGACTACCAGACCACCTGATCAGCCTCCTGGGAAATCTATATGCATGTCCAAAAGCAACAGTTAGAACTGGACATGGAAAAACAAACTTATTCCAAATCAGAAAAGGAGTATGTCAAGTCTGTATATTGTCACCCTGCATATTTTACTTATATGCAGAGTATATCATGAGAAATGCTGGACTATATGAAGCACAAGCTGGAATCAAGATTGCCTGGAGAAATATCAATAACCTCTGATATGGAAATGATCCTACCCTTTATGGCAGAAAGTGAAGAAGAAATAAAGAGCCTCTTGATGAAAGTGAAAGAGGAGAGTGAAATCATTGGCTTAAAACTCAACATTAAGAAAACTACGATCATGGCATCCAGTCCCATCACTTCATGACAAATGGGTGGGGAAACAATGGAAATGTGATAGACTCTATTTTGGGGGGCTCCAAAATCACTGCATATGGTGACTGCAGCCATGAAATTAAAAGACGCTTACTCCTTGAAAGATAAGATATGACCAGCCTAGACAACATATTAAAAAGCAGAGACATTACTTTGCCAACAGTGGTCCATCTAGTCAAAACTACAGTTTTCCCAGTAGTCATATATGGATGTGAGAGTTTGACTATAAAGAAAGCTGAACATGAAGAATTGATTCTTTTGAACTGTGGTGTTGGAGAAGACTCTTGAGAGTCCCTTGGACTGCAAGGAGATCCAACCAGTCCATCCTAAAGGAAATCAGTCCTGCATATTCGTTGGAAGGACTTATGCTGAAGCTGAAACTCCAGTACTTTGGCCACCTAATGCTAAGAGCTGACCCACTGGAAAAGACCCTGAGCTGAGAAAGATTGAAGGCAGGAGGAGAAGGGGATAAAAGAGAATGAGATGGTTGGATGGCATCACTGACCCAATGAACATGAGTTTGAGTAAACTGCATTATTTTGTGATGGACAGAGAGGCCTGGTGTGCTGCCATCCATGGGGTCACAAAGAGTGGGACACAACTGAGTGACTGAACTGTATTAATTAAAAGACACACCAAATCTACAGAGCCCAAATGTATATACATTGACACAGACAAATAAAGACACTTCCAATGCACACTCAATGTACCCTTCCTGCACATTTTAAATACATTTAAAAATACTTATTAAGTAATATACATTTTGTTGACAAAAAATACTAATCATAAGAGGGTAAGATAAATTCACTAAAGGCAAGACTATTAGGGATATTTAATTGTATTGCCATCAGCAAAGAGTTTACCAATTTTAAATAAGTGAATATTTCAATGTGAATTCACTTTCATTTCTCACATAATTTTTACTTAGATTGCATCTCAGAGTTTCACATGGACAAATAGAAAATGCAGAACGAAATGAAGATGTGCCAAATTTTATATATATATATATATATATATATATATATATATATATACACACACACAATCCGATGCTTGGTTGTATCTGACTCTTTGAAACCCTGTTGACTGCAGCCCTCCAGACTCCTCCGTCCCCCTGATATTTCCCAGGCAAGAATATTGGAATCAGCTGCCATTTCTTTCTCCCTGAGAAAGTCAGGAAAATTCCTGACTCAGTGGTTGAACCCGCGTCTCTTGTGTCTCCTGCATTGGCAGCAGATTCTTTACCACTGAGCCACCTGGGAAGCCTAATTATAGATATAGTCTTACATATGCAATAAAATTGAGAGAAAAAATGTATTTATTAAATAGTAATGTAATACTTAGTCTGAGAGATTTGTGTTTTAGCTCAGAGCACAAAAGCAATTTAGAAGTAACAACATCTTCAACACCCTTACTCAGATATAGGATATGGCAGACTTCACCAACTGTCTGATTCTTACACCAAATAGCAGATTTAATTAGAATTTGGTTAAATTTCAGTCTGTCTCCTTTTTTAAAATTTCAAGCATTTATCGTTACTAACTCTAACCAACATTATACTCATGATGTCATGGAGATTTCTATCCTTAAAAGTGTTATTCCAAGATCAGTACTCATTTAATATACTGTTATGAATATTAAGATCAATCTGTAAAATATGTTGCATTTGTCTGTAATTCAGTGAACTGTAGTCAACTAGCTTTAACCATCTATTAATCAAGATAATACAATTCTTGCAGAGCTTTT
The DNA here is from genome assembly GCF_054371585.1 of Giraffa tippelskirchi. NCBI lineage: Eukaryota > Metazoa > Chordata > Mammalia > Artiodactyla > Giraffidae > Giraffa > Giraffa tippelskirchi. The sequence continues at coordinate 73,657,787 of NC_137277.1, forward strand.
TCAAGGGAAAATGAATTAATAATTTTTGTCTGGGAGTGATTCCTTCTAGGCATAGTGTTTTTAATTTAATGTTTCTCAATACCATAAGCTTTATCATTTAAGTCCAGATTTTATTTTTCTGTACATTTCTTCCTCAGTTCACTTAAATGTGTCTTGTATGTTGGTTTGTTGACTATCTGTAGATATAGATAGAGATATAAAAATCCTGTAGAACCACATTCTACTTAATATTGTGATATTATTTTATAGTAAGAAATAAAAATATAAGAAAAATAAGAATACAAATGTATTTTTAGCAATAAATATTAAATATATGTATTCCTAAAAATAATTCAATGATATAGAAAAATCTTTACCAAAAATGCTAGGAGGAAAAAACAAGCAAACAGGATATAAAATTTTGTGTACAGTAGCTTATAAAATTGTGTTATTTTATATACACAGATATATACCTCTATGCATATATAATGTACTGGAAGTCATAGATAAAATAAGTAATGACTTCAGTCTTAGCTGAGTTCTTTGATGAGTTAATTTAACCATCTGATCCTCTTTGCCACCTTTGCTTTGATTTCTAAATTCCTTTCAGTGTTATATTTTTATAGTCTCCTTACTCTAATTATAGTTTATCTGTTCCTGACTCTATACAAACATTAATTATATCCCTTCTATGTTTTGGAAATACTTCTTGTCCTAGTATATGGGTGAACAATACAAAGTATGTGTCAATCATGGAAGTAGTACAGGGATTGACAAGCATTTTTTTATAAGGGTCAAATACTAAGCATTTCTGCTGCATAGTCTTTGTTTTGTTTGTTTTCTTTAATCTCTTTACAAATGTAAAACCATTCTTAGCTCATGGGCCATACAAAAGGGGCCATAGGTCATTTTATGGCACAGAGGTCATAGTTTCCCAACCCCTGTTCCAGGTCAGCGGTATCTTTAGAGGTTGCTTGGTTGTCTTTATAAGGATTGAGGCAATTTTTGATGAAGGGTCAAATATGCCAGACATCCTACATAAAGAAGGACTATCTGAAAAAGTGAAAATTAGTCCTGAGTGTCCAATAAAATTTCCAAATATCATATCAGTCATATATGTGAAACACTGATCACAGTGATCCAAACCTAACTTCATCTTACAAATGAACACAAACTATTTTTGTAAGATTTTAATATTTACTAAAATTTTTAAGAATAAAACCAGTATGTTAAAAAAGAGGATAGAACTTTTTTGTTGCTTTTATTGGGGGTTATTGCTAAAAGTTGTTAGTCAGAAACCTTGCACATAGAAATTAAATTAGAAATATAGTGTACTTTTATCAGTCTCCACTTATATCTATCACAATTTTTTCTTAGGAACAGAAATCTATGCCTTTGTTGCTTCTAATGTAATACTTTTTAAATGATTCTTGTTCTACTTTCTATATTATAGAAAAGGAATCATATTTGCACACTCACTCATATGTGCATATGCACACACAAATGTTATTATGTGTTATATTATTTCTGAATGCAATTTCACAGTGGGGTTTAGTATTTTAATATAAACCATGCTATAATTTATTCTAAAATAAATGATTTTAGTAGACTTAAAAGAACATAAATTTACCCATCATGATCACTGAGAAACAAAAACTGATCTAATATTCATTTAACAATAAAGCGTCACAAAATATTATTGTATTATTCTTATTTGTATGTCCACCTTTTTAACCTATATGGTATTAGGTCTCTTTTCTCATTACACTTATTCACATATTTAAAATTATTTCACTTTCTTTCTAGCATCTGTGAAGCAAATACAGTTGTAATATTTTGTACATTAGGGACATATCACAGGTTTAACCACCTTAGAATCATACATAATTTACTAGCTATCTTTCTTTAATTAAATTATCTCTAATGAATGACTGATAATTTGGGTAAGAAGAAAAATCATTGATATGTAAGTGGTAAATTTAACATTCTTTTTACCTTTATTTTCACTCATTAAACAACAACAATAAAACCCAAAGCAACAACAAAGTTCAGCTGCTTCCCCATACCAGAATAAATAAGATCATCTAATTGTACATTCAAGCTTGTGTCTTTTTACCTGAATATTTTATTACTGGGTTGGATACTTCCACATGAAATTGTGGAGTTTTGGTTGGGATTAGCTTAATATCCTAGCATGAAGCCTTCTAGTGACCTCAAGAGAGATGAAATTACAAGAAAGTTCAGAGACACAGAGTCATTAGGTGAAAAAGGATATCAGCTAACGAGTCTCATGTGGTTTAAAAAGTACCTACTACTATGAAATTTATGAGGTTAGATTCTTTTTTAGAATCTTTCTTGGTTTCAGTTCAGATTGAAAAGAAGATAGTACAGTTCAAGGTACTTTTGAAGTTATTCTTATGACTCTCAACTTCTAAATGGAATCAATTTAATAGCCATTCCAAAAATTAAAATCATGTTTCTTCTTCCAACAATTCTGTCAGACAAATTTCTAGGTTTCACCTATACATTAGGCAACAAACAAAAGAGGTGTCTGATCTTGTGGGACTTATATTTTTGTGTAAATGGTAGGAGATAGGGATGGAGAGATACTTAATAAATGAGAATATGATTTAAAAAGTTAAACTTAGAAGTAAGTCAGAAAGAGAAAGACAAATAGCATATGATATAATTTATATGTGAAATTTAAAATATGAAATAAATGACAAAATAGAAATAGTTCCACAGACATAGAGAACAAACTTGTGGTTGCCAATGAGGAGGGGGTTAGGAGAGAGATGCTGGGGGAGGTTGGGGTTAGCAAACGTAACTTCTTCTATACAGAACGGATGAACAAAGAGGTCCTACTGTATAGCAAAGCCAACTGTATTCAACATCTTGTAATAATCTAGAATGGAAAAGAATGTGAAAAAGTATATGTATATATATGTAGGTATATGTATGGCTTTCCAGGTGGTGCAGTAGTAAAGAATCTTCCTGCCAATGCATGGGATTCAAGAGATGTGGGTTGTATCCTTGGGTCAGGAAGATCCGTTGGAGTAGAAAATGGCAACCTGCTTTAGTATTCTTGCCTGGAAAATTCCATGGACTGAGGAGCCTGGTGGGCTACAGTCCATGAAGTTGCCAAAAGTCGGACATGACTGAGCACACATACACATATACATGTATAACTGAATCACTTTGCTGTACAGCAGAAATTAACACAACATTGTAGATCAATTATACTTAAGTTTAATATTTCATGCTAAAAAAAAAGTAAATATGAGAGTCTGGAAGGCCTGATAATTGGTCAAGGAAGGTTTCATTGAATTAGCGATGTTTGAGTCTAAACCTTAAACACAGAAAGGAACCAGCCATAACAAGGCTTCCTTTGCAGAGGAAGTGCCAGTGCAAAGGCCTTAAGGCAAAAAGGAAAAAAAAAACCCAAAAAACTCTCAATATTGTTCCATAAGAAGCATGCAATTTTGGTCATAGAGTCACTGAAATTTACAGATACACAGAATACATAAACTTCATAAAGTGAAAAAATATATTTGTTTATAAATATCTGTTAAATGAACAAGTAGTTTACATATGGGTAATGAGAAAAAAGAAAATTCATCACTAATTCCTATGTTTGGGACTTGAAAAACTATATCAATGTGGATGATGACGCCATTTACTAAGAAGAATATAAGACTCTTGTAGTTCTTTCATTTTAGTAATCTGCTGCTGTTATTCCATTGTTTTCTGAATTCCAGAGATGAAGATACTGAAACTGAGAGACTATTGTATTTTAGTTTTAGAGATATATTTTCTCTTGGATGGAAACTCCTAAAATTTTAGCTTTTTTTCAGAGTTGATGAATTTTATTAGGATGTGATTAGTTATAAAGCATTTCACCACAATCTTGTTTGGAACTGAATTGACCCTTTAAACTGGAAGTTTCATATTTATTTAAAAGTAGTTTATTTCATAATTTATGGATGAGAATTGAAATTGAAAAATTTCAACTAAATCCCAGAATAACTTGACAAATTAACATTTATTTTTACTTGAAGAAATAGTTGAACATAACATTTCTGTGGTAAACTGCATATAAAAGAAAAACAATGAGAAATTTATCTTAATAACATTTTATACATGCATTTCAAATTTTTGAGGCATAAAATACATAATGTAAATCTAAACACTGTTAATAATATGTTGAAAAAATTAGTAAGAGCTTACATATTAAATAAGAATATGGAAATAGCATATCTATATAAAAATGTTGATATATTTGCAGGATATTATGATTCCATATATATTGTTTAGATGTTAGAAATAGCTATTTTAGAGTTTAAAAGTTTATTTCACTAGATGAATTCTCAGAAAACATATTCCCTGTTGTAGTAGTATAAATTTAATTTCTCCCTTCTTTTACTTTTCCTCCAGGAATCTCTTCTGTTATCCTCTTTGTTAACTTTAACAAATTGTATGCCTGAAATTTAGACTCTATAAACCTATTTTGATAAAATGTTTCTCTTTTGTGTCTGTTTTTATGTATGAAAATTTCCTCATATATTTTCCCCCATGTATTTCTTCATATATTATTTTTAAAAAAGCAGTCTTCAGAGAGTTCCCCTGTGAAGACAAATTAACTTAGAGTTGTGTGGCTTATTTCCTTATTGTTAAGTGTATTTTAGTTTATATAACTAGGGAAGACTAATCTGATATTAAGTGAAGCACCTTGGAATGTTCCCCCCACATGATTTCATAGAAAACATGGATAACATTGTAAATTTTAGAATAGCTAAATGGAATATGAAGTAGAACAAACATGTAAACAAATGTTTGAGAACAAACAAACCAGGCATCTCACTTAAACTGAAGAATCAAGTTGGAATTTTGGGAATGGAAAGAAATAGTACAGTAGAAGGAAAAAGTTTGAGTTGAGAAGGGCCATAAAATATGGGCATTTATTGAGTCCTTCTCTAGCATTTATTCCCACCAAAATATCATTGATTTCTCTTTGAGAAAGTCAATCCTTTTCCTCTGTGTCAAATTCAGAGTGTGCTGGGGTGAGGGAGGGGATTATTGCCAAGCTCATTTGGAGCTACATTGGTTAGTCCCAATCAAGAGAAGGAAATCAATCCTTCAACTCTCTGTCCATAATAATCATTTCAGGTATGGGCAAGTGGCCTAATTCAAGTCAATGAGAGTAATACAATCCCACTATTTGCATATAAGACAGCAGAAATATCACCACTTATCCCTTACTTATGAAAGAAGAATATGCCTCTTAACTGATGAAACATTAAGATAAAGTAAAAAATCCTAGGAGGCAGAGCAGAGCTAGAAATTCTTCCAAATATGTTTTAACAACTGTCTAAAATTGTTAGGATCACCCTCATGTATAATTTTTGTAGCAGTTAATATCTTTCTTTTAGTGTTTAAATATATTTGATTAGGTTTCTACTATTAAATGCCTTCTAATTTATACTGAACTTCAGGGAAGAAATATATATGTGTGTATGTGTGAGTGTATATATATATATACCCATATATGTACAATACCGATCATCTCTGTATCTACAAAAAGAGAAACAGAGACAGACAGTAGTATGAGGGGGTAAAAAAAAGCAGGTCACACATGAGAGAAAAAAACAGGCATGATAACAATGTATTGCAGAAAAAAATAACCATGAGAAGTAAGAAGATACAGAGAAATAGAAAGGAAAGTTTAATACGCATAGAAAGGTACAAGAAAGATAAATATGGAATAAAAGGAGTTAGGAAGTTTTATAAAAAAAAGAAAATCCTTCAATGTATGTTCTGCTTGGAACAAATGGACTATGTGCCTGCAGGACTCATTTATTTAATGAATTATATCTTATTTTTTGAAAAAAGTTCATGTCTAATAATTTTTCCAATTTTTTCAATGTTCAAACTCGTCAGATATTGAATTTTTATTATCTCAAATAAAGCAAAGACTGAAACATACCTGCAAGAAGACTAAAATTATTCAAACTTGTTACTGTAATTACTTTGATGCATTCTTGAACGTTCAATAAATATGACCTGTTGTTTATTAGGATAATATGTTCAAAGAAACTTCTTTTGTACAAATAAAAAAACTCAAATTAGCACATATAACTTTTCTGGAGTTGGTAAGCTCCCTGTTACAAGAAATACTCAAGGTTTATCATGAATAGAAATATTTATATGTATGGTGGTGGTTTGGGTTGTGAAGTCATTTCTGACTCGAGGCTCCAAGGACTGTACCCTGCTGAGCTCCTCTGTCCTTGGAATTCTCCAGGCAAGAATACTGGAGTGGGTTGCCATTTCTTCCCCAGGGGATCATCCTGACCCAGTAATCCAATCCAGGTCTCCTACACTGCAGGCAGATTCTTTGCTGACTGAGCTAGGAGAGAAGCCCTATTTATATGTATATGTGTATGTATTTACACATATATATGGGCTGGGCTAGATTGCATATTGTAGTAAGGTATCGAAAGATAGTTGCCTGCAAGATTTGATTATAAGTAAGAAAATGTTAAAAAAGGAACTGCCCTTCAGTAATAAATACCAAAGTATAATTGTTCTATTCTGGGCATTAACTACACCATTTTCCATATCAAGAATAAAATTAGAACAAAGTGCCATATTTCTCAAGTATTAAAGATAACTAGGATGACTCCAGAGCAACACTAGTTTCTTTGCTGTCAGCAAAATCAGCAGGGGTGTCAGCCAAGAATGTGGTAGCTAGTTACAAGCATACATGTTTCTAGAAAAGAGCATCTTCTAAAGTGAGATATTTTAGTTCATCCTGCAAAATTTACCTTCTAAATATAGACATCAGTAAGCTTGGCTTTAGCAATTCTATATAGAATATGGCAAGGGGATTTGAGACTCTGTAGGTGCAGGAAAGTTATTAATGACAACAATTAAAATCATTTTATCAAGGGAGTACTATCTCAGGTAGTGCTGAAATTACGCTTCAAAGTATGTTGTGTCTTGCTCTAAATTGGAGCTAGGCTTTTGAGTATAAACAAGTATATTTTATCTGAAGAATCCTGCTTGAAAATAAAGATACATGTGTATATATATATTTGGACATACATAAATATGCATGCACATGTATATATACACATACATAAATGTATGTTATATTCAATATAGTGTTTTATGGAATAACCCACATTTTACTAATTATACAAACTTATTTTACAATTCATGAATCATCTGAAATTTATAAATGGCAGTAGGACAATTAAAATACCTGCTTCATAGTTATTTTTTTAATATAATAGTTATCATAGAGGAAAATATTTCATGCAAAGGGAAGACATTTTTCATAAAGGCTGATTATTATCATCTTAAGTAGATCAAAAGCACACAGTACTATTTTAAATCTATATTACTTAAGGCAATTTAAACATTAGTAAAATATCATTATGATTTTAAGTAATAATATCTACACGTCTACAAAAATTGGCTCAGGAACAATAAAAGTGAAAGGAGTGGGGCATATAACACATTGGAAAGGCTATGATGAAAGATGGGGTAGAGCTGATGATAAACCTTGCTTAAAATATCAGAGTTGATGCTGAAATCAAGCATCAGTAATGTGCATAATTCTGGCCAAATTAAGCCCTCTTAAAATTTAAGTTCAGAAGTCCATTTATTAGGATGTGTCGGTTTTTAAAATTCCTTTTACGAGAAGTTTTCTTGTGTATGGGAATCCAGAAGCTTGTAGTTCTCTTTTATACAAGAGTGGTTTACTGAAATTTTATTTTCTGAAACATTCAACTCTGGGCAAACATCAGAGTGCTGGACAGATTTCAACAGCAGTCTGTAGGATCATCAAATTCTCCCATGAAAATGATCCCCCAAAATTGACTTGGCTTGTCAAAGACATATAAGCAGAAAGAAAAAAAAAAAAGTAAAATATGACAGTCAAATTGCTCAGTTAGCTGGTGTGGAAAGTCTTGGAATAGTCACAGAATGCTTACATCGTAAATTCCCTAGTCCTTTACTTCTGACATGTGTCTTTATATTTTACTATTTATTTAACAAAGTCATATCCTTCAAAATTTACTTACAGAGGTTCAAGGAATGTGTATGTGTGTCTGTTTGTTTGCTCACTTAGAGTGTCAGAAACATAAAAGATCCTGAAATTGAAATTAGGAATAAATGGGAAATTTTCCTTAGCTATCTATCCTACATTATTTTCACCATAAACCTGTGTTGGGACACTGGGCTCTTGTGCACAGTTGTCTCCTATTACACTCTTATTTTTTGTCTATACCATTTGTTGAAAATCCTACCTTAGTTGATTCTAATTTGGTCTTTATTCACACTAATTCTCATACTTTGATTTTCTATCACACTTTTAATTTTTGTAGTGTTTAATAGTTAAGATTTCTCTCCACAGACTATTTGATCAGCCCAGACTTATGAGATAAAATCTGTATTATATTGATGAATCTAAAATTTATTTCTCTAGCCCTGCATTTCATATTAATATATCTAATTGTATAATGAGTATTCAAAACTTATTTGATAAAAGTCAACTCATCATTTAACCCTGAAAGAATTCCGATGGTCATATATGCCCCTAATACTATACATTGTCCTTTAATAGTGATTGTTCAAGTCAGAATTAGGAACAGAGTTGACCCTTGAAAAATGTAATCTTTCATGTAATTTTGCAGTTGGCCTTCCATATTCATAGTTCTTCCAAATCCTCAGTTTCAACCAACCACAGACACTGTAATACTGAAATAATTTCAATCGAAGAATGTCTTCATATAAGTGGCCCTGTACACTTCAAACCCATGTTGTTCAAGGGTCAACTGCTCTTTTAGACTATACTAGCACATATCATTTTATTCAATCAATGTTTTCTGTTTTTAGATTTTATATTGCTTTAATGTCATTAATCTCACTGCAGTAACTACCACTTTATTTATTTGTCCTTTGACTGTATTTTTACAAAGAAAAAGTCCAAAATGTATAATAATGTGAAATATAATAAAATTTCTTTCCCAGATAAAAACGTTAAAATAGTTGTTTTGGCTGAACATATTTTTCTTCCAAGTTCTGATTTGAATTTCAAGTTACTTACATTTTTTTTTTCTTTCCACCATTTATGTATGGCTTTCATGGTAGTTGTTCTCATCTATATCACACTCATGGAAGTGGCAAGAGCATGAAGAGTCATTTATGGAGTATTTTTAGTGTAATGACCAGAAGTGGTGCACACTATGTCAGCTCACATATGAAAAGTGATCAGTTCAGTCTCTCAGCCATGACCGACTCTTTGTGACCCCATGGACTGAATATAGATAACTAAATATACATCTCTGGGTTTGAAAATCATAATTACTTGCACATTTGAAACATGAAAGAAATATAAAATTTTAAACCAGAGTTGATGTAATAAACTTCCTAGACATTGTGTAGGAAGCAGGTATTTAAGGGCAGAAGTAAGGCTTCTTCTGAGTAAAGAGAAGTACAAACATTTATTTTAGACAGCAAACTGAGTAAGGTTCATTGATGATGCTAGGGACATAGATTAGATTCTCTCACTCTTAATTAAAGTTTAATTTTTTCCCTCTTACTATCATTGTTATCTTCTAATAGATCTCATTTTAATTCAAAATTGTTGACTTCAGAAGTCAGGGGGAAATCAGCTTTATTATCAGAAATTAGGGCTTCCCTGGTGGCTCAGACCATAAAGAATCTCCCTGAAATGCAGAAGAGTCAGGTTTAATCCCTGGGTTAGGAAGATTCCCTGGAGAAGGAAATGGAAACCCATTGAAGTATTCTTGCGTGGAGAATTCCATGATCAGAGGAGCCTAGCAGGTCACAGTAGATGGGGTCACAAAGAGTTGGACATGACTGAGTGACTAACAGTTTCACTTTCACTAGAAATTAAATAAAACTGCCTGTTATTACTGCTTCCTTGATTGTTTCTTCATGGCTTTAACAAGATGAGACATTCTTAGCTGTTGTAAAGGAATAATTTTGGATCCAGAGTCCAGAAGGACAGGTGGTAGTAATGGCAAATGAGTAAAGAATGAAGAATAAGTGAAAGGAAGAAGGGATGCAAGCAAAAAATTGAGAGACTTTTTCACTGAGAGTAAGCAAATCAAATATACAAAATATAGGAATGTATCTAATACATACTGAGCCAGTAAAATCAACAATTAGAACAGCAACTGCTCTTATAGAGAATACACTTTACATAATATTTGAAAAGATTTGATTATATTTTTATGATGTAATAGATATATAACATTGTGTAAGTGTGCAGTGTGTCCATGTGATGTACTTATATATTACAAAAGTATTACCACTGCAGTGTTAGTTAACACCTCCATCATTTCACATAATTATCACTTCTTTTTTGTGGTGAGAACATTTAAGACCTACTCTCTTAGCAACTATATGTAAAAACAGTTTTGGTAACTAGAATCATCATGCTGAACACTAGAACATATTCATCTTATAACTGAAAGTCTGTACCTTTTGACCAACATCTTCCAGTTTCCCCTACATGCAGCTCCTGGTAACTATCATTTAATTCTCAGTGTCTATGAGTTTGACTTGTTCAGTTTACACTTTATCATATAAGTGATATAATATAGTATTTGTCTTTCTTTATCTGACCTATTTAACTTACCATAAGGCTGTCATGGTCCATCCATGTTGTCACAAGTTGCAGAATTTCTTTTGGTCTCATGGCTGAATAATATCTTCTTTATCAACTTATCCATTGACAGATTCATAGGTGTTTCTGTATCCTGACTATCATGAATAATGCTACAATAAACTTGGGAGTGCAGATATCTCTTTGAGGTCCCGATTTAATTTCCTTTGAGTATATACTCAGAAGGGGATTGCTGAATCAAAAGATTTTAAAGATAATATGTGAAAAATATTTGATGTTGCTATGTTGCGTCCAACTCTTGGGACCCCATGGGCTGTAGCCCACTAGGCTCCCCAGTCCATAGGATTTTCCTGGCAAGAATACTGGAGTGGATTGCCGTTTCCTTCTCCAGGGGATCTTCCCTTCCCAGGGATCGAACCTAGGTCTCCTGCACTGCAGGCAGATTCTTTACCGACTGAGCTATCAGGAAAGCACAGTTGAAAAGAAGCTAATTTTAAGGTTTAGAAAACAGTGAACCCTGAAATAAAAATGCTATACATGGAATACAGTATAGTTTGGAAAGAATTAGAATAGAAATTTTCACTTATAATGCCTGCAGTTATATGGTAAAAAAAATAATAAATGATCAGTTAGCAGATTTGGATGAATTTTTTTGAGACTCCAATGATTTGTATTGTTTTCATTCACTTGCAGTAACAATAGTGCTGATGTGAACATTCTTACGCATATCTTGCTGCTTACTTAGTGTGAAATTTCTCAGGGATTTGTATTTAGAAATAAAATCAGTGTGTTTTAATATTTTTTTCAAATTTATTATTTTTTCAAAATTTATGTTTCTAAACTGCTCTATAATGTGTACACACCAAATTTACATCCCCATAGAAAGTGAAAAATTTTCCATATATTTTAACAGCTATCTATCATATGAGGGTCTTTTGCTACCTTTAGCAATTTGATGAGTTTAAAGTGAAATCTCATGGCTTTATTTTACATCATCCATCTAGGGACCATTGACAAGAATGTGCCATGAATCAAAAGATACGACTGATACAATTCTGTGTGCTTGTGGTCTAAAAAAATAAATGAGTTACATTTTCAGCACAAAAATCTAGGAAAAACAATCAGGTAAGTCTGAATATGTTGAAGGAAATAAATAAATATAAGTAGAGACACATTGTAAGAGAGCAAAGATATGATAAAGCAGTATAAGCAATCAAGGAAAGCAAGTTGACTCATTGAAAAGAGATTTTCAAAAAAGAGATATTTTCAAAATTGCTTTGTAAATATTTAAAGCAAATTCATGTGAATGAATTTGTAATGAATAGATCATTAAATTCACTAGTCCAAGCTAAGTTTTTATCAGACTTTCACAAACAAATGATCACTCCATTTAAAACTGTTTCAAAAAGTAGAAAAGATAAATTAAAATATCATTACAGTATAGCTCTATAAAAAGTTGATTATAAGATTTTCTTCGCAAGGAAAGCACAAAGAGTATTGTAGACAAATTGCCTGTGAACATAAATATATTATAAAAATGAGCCAGTTGAACTCAGTAGTATTGAAAAACAAAATATTTCATGTTCAAGAAAGGAGGAAGGAAACTGTCATTATTTTCAGATGTGCTGTGCTGTGCTGTGTGCTGTGCCTACTCACTCAGTCGTGTCTGACTCTTTGTGACTCCATGGACTGCAGCCCGCCAGGCTCCTTTGTCCATGGGGATTCTCCACGAAAGGATACTAGAGTGGGTTGCCATGCCCTCCTCCAGCGATATTCCCAGCCCAAGGATCGAACCCAGGTCTTCTGCATTGCAGGCGGATTCTTTACCATCTGAGCTCCGGGGGATGACATGATATTAAATATAGAGAACTCTAACTGATATCAAATCACTGGGGTAGGAGAATACATGCAAATTCATAGAAGCTTGTGGAAACATGGGAACTCAAGAAACTTCATCAAGAAAAATGTTGATTAAACCTTAAGAACGAAAAGAAACAATTTATCTGGTTAGCCATCATGTCTCAGGTTTACCATTTTAAGTGTTTTGTGTTTTCTTTCACTTTCATAAGTATGGACACACCTGCCACCTTTACTAAAATCCTCAAGATACACATTTCTCATTCAGATATGGTTCTTTTGATGTTTGTCTGGCATATAATCAGTGTTTCCCAAAATACGTGTTCAGTTCAGTTCAGTCACTCAGTCGTGTCCGACTCTTTGTGACTCCATGAATTGCAGCACGCCAGGCCTCCCTGTCCATCACCAACTCCCGGAGATTACCCAAACTCATGTGCATCGAGCCAGTGATGCCATCCAGCCATCTCATCCTCTGTCATCCCCTTCTCCTCCTGCCCCCAATCCTTCCCAGCATCAGGGTCTTTTCCAGTGAGTCAACTCTTCACATAAGGTGGCCAAAGTATTGGAGTTTCAGCTTCAACATCAGTCCTTCCAATGAACACCCAGGACTGATCTCCTTTAGGATGGACTGGTTGGATCTCCTTGCAGTCCAAGGGACTCTCGAGAGTCTTCTCCAACACCACAGTTCAAAAACATCAATTCTTCATTGCTCAGCTTTCTTCACCATCCAACTCTCACATCCATACATGACCACTGGAAAAACCATAGCCTTGACTAGATGGACCTTTGTTGGCAAAGTAATGTCTCTGCTTTTCAATATGCTATCTAGGTTGGTCATAATCTTCCTTCCAAGGAGTAAGCATCTTTTAATTTCATGGCTGCAACCACCATCAGCAGTGATTTTGGAGCCCCCCAAAATAAAGTCTGACACTGTTTCCACTGTTTCCCCATCTATTTCCCATGAAGTGATGGGACCAGATGCCTTGATCTTAGTTTTCTGAACGTTGAGCTTTAAGCCAACTTTTTCACTCTCCTCTTTCACTTTCCTCAAGAGGCTCTTTAGTTCTTCTTCACTTTCTGCCATAAGGGTGGTGTCATCGGCATATCTGAGGTTATTGATATTTCTCCCAGCAATCTTGATTCCAGCTTATGCTTCTTCCAGCCCAGCGTTTCTCATGATGTACTCTGCATATAAGTTAAATAAGCAGGGTGACAATATACAGCCTTGATGTACTCCTTTTCCTATTTGGAACCAGTCTGTTGTTCCATGTCCAGTTCTAACTGTTGCTTTCTGACCCACATATAGGTTTCTCAAGAGACAGGTCAGATGGTCTGGTATTCCCATCTGTTTCGGAATTTTCCACAGTTTATTGTGATCCACACAGTCAAAGGCTTTGGCATAGTCAATAAAGCAGAAATAGATGTTTTTTTGGAACTCTCTTGCCTTTTCAGTGATCCAGTGGATGTTGGCAATTTGATCTCTGGTTCCTCTGCCTTTACTTGAACCAGCTTGAACATCTGGAAGTTCATGGTTCACATACTACTGAAGCCTGGCTTGGAGAATTTTGAGCATTAGCTTACTAGCTTGTGAGATGAGTGCAATTGTGTGGTAGTTTGAGCATTCTTTGGCATTGCCTTTCTTTGGGATTGGAATGAAACCTGACCTTTTCCAGTCCTGTGGCCACTATTGAGTTTTCCAGATTTGCTGGCATATTGAGTGCAGCACTTTCACAGCATCATCTTTCAGGATTTGAAATAGCTCAACTGGAATTCCATCACCTCCACTAGCTTTGTCCGTAGTGATGCTTTCTAAGGCCCACTTGACTTCACATTCCTGGATGTCTGGCTCTAGGTGTGTGATCACACCATCGTGATTATCTGGGTTGTGAAGATCTTTTTTGTACAGGTCTTCTGTGTATTCTTGCCACCTCTTCTTAATATCTTCTGCTTCTGTTAGGTCCATACCATTTCTGTCCTTTATCGAGCCCATCTTTGCATGGAATGTTCCCTTGGTATCTCTAATTTTCTTGAAGAGATCTCTAGTCTTTCCCAATCAGTTGTTTTTTGAATTAATTGATAATATCAGATAAAATGGGCTTCTGAGGTGGTGCCAGTGGTAAAGAACTCGCCTGGCAATGCAGTAGACATGAGACCCAGGTTTGATCCCTGGGTTGGGAAGATCCCCTGGAGGAGGACATGGCAACCCACTCCCCTATTTTAGCCTGAAAAATCTCATGGACAGAGGAGCCAGGTGGGCTACAGTGCTCACGTAGCAAGGGGTCAGACGTGACTGAAGTAACAGTATGCACACACGCACACATCAGATAAACTAATTATTAACAATATGAATTAACACAAGTTTTTTCAGGAATTTTACCCTGTTATGCATTTCCTGTAGGATCACACTGAGGATACTGAAGGAAAGTTACGTGGCTCAAAATAGCCTGGAGTTAAAACTCCCCTCCAGGTCTTCCCCACCATTCTATGCAAAACAAAGAACTCTCTCACCGGAAGAAAAAAAATGGACATTAAGTGGACGTTAAGGCTGATTATGCCCAGCTCCCAGCCAGTGCAGCCTCTGGCCAATCTCCAGAATTCCTTGCCCCAGCCATTTAAGAGATAACTACTCAGAACAACCTTGAAGAACAGGCCCCCTTAAGACAGTAGCTTTCCACATATATGCCTGTACATACTTACTCTTTTCTTGGGTTAGTGCAGCAGCTCACTAATCTGACCGCTGCCCCTTCTCGCCTCATTAAAAATGATCTGTTCCTGGAAAGTGCCGGTCTTGTTCTTTTTCTGAACCTTGCCTTCTCTAACTCCCTTACCTTACAGATATCATTTAACATCTTAAGCAAGACGTGAGTGGTGGGTACCCAGGTGTAATGGATTGTCAGATTTAACTGAATGGACCCAGATGAGTTTTACGTTAATTATAACTCAATATAAAAATAATGAAGATTGGTCACTATGTCCAGGCCAAATTTGTGTATGCTGAAATACAGTATGCAACATACTGTGTCAGATGTGAGTGACTCTGGATTGCATGAAGAAAGATGGGTTAATGAATAGATAGGTGACTTTACACAGGACTGTCAGCAATTTTTAGTTCTATTATGTAAAAACGCTAGTTTGTAATCACATCCTTTGTAGTTTGGGAATTGTAATTTTGCCTATGCTTTGACAGACTATATCAAATTCTGATTCTGACCATTTTGTTGCTGGTTCAACAGAGTCACTTGTTAACACTGAACATTGTTCTGGAAGGTGTCAGGGAAGCAAGGGCCTGAGTCAGCACTCACAGAGGTTTATGGGGCTATACAGAAATATAGTTCTGAGGGGGCTTGCTCACTCTTTGTTTTGAACACAAATACGTAAATCCAGATGGGAAAATAAGCTGGGACTTATTTCTCTTTTTAAATCCACAGGAATGATTAATAAAATGCTAACAGACTTTTTAATTATCTTGCAGTTATAGACTTTTATTGAAAGCATTTGATGACTTGAAAAGAAGTGACTATTTTCTTATCTGCATATGAGAGCTGATTGATTTTCAACAGTTTTGCTTTGATGAAGTCAACAGTACTTTTCTCTTCGTAGACTATTTGCCTGTCAGAGTGAGCAAACATCCCATCAAATGATTGCATCGCTTTTCATTTCCTTCTTAGTAGGAATAATAGATTGTTGAGTGATAAGGTGGGAAAATATTCTAAAAAACAACTGTCTTTAGCTAAGAGGCACTGGTGGAATATTTAACTCCATTATCTGCTTGATCCTCTCATTCATACATAAAACTGCAGTTTCATTCAAGGCAGTACATTAAGTTCTTTTTCCCATATCCCATTTTTTAATGAGTTAAAGAATAATGAACATTTGAGAAAGGAAAATCATCAGTTGAAACGATTTACATAGCTAAGAGCAGAGTGATTGACACTTAGTATGCACTGCAAGTTTTATAATATATCCAAAAATCACATGTATATAGGAACTTATACAAATGCATTATATACAAGAATATACATATACATATAGATATGGATATAGTCTACATTTATAGTCTACAAGAGTGTATTTATACACACATTCATATAGTGTGTACTATATAGAGACATCATACACCTGTGTGTGTATATATATAGTGCATATCAATGTTTATAGATATGGTGCATGTTAGCATGTGTATATGTACATACATGCACACACATATGTTCTGAAATAGTCTACATTTATAGTCCACAAGAGTGTATTTACACACACATTCATATAGTGTATACTATATAGAGACATCATATACCTGTGTGTGTATATATAGTGCATATCAATGTTTATAGATATGGTGCATATTAACATGTGTATATGCATACACATACACACATATGTTCTGAAATAGTAATGATTATATTTTTTTCTTTGATCAATTAAAAACTGCTATTAACTCGTAAACAATGTTATTGTTGTTAAGGATATTTTCAGCATTTTAAAATTAATAACTGATATTCTTTCTGAACATTGAAAATTACCTGTATAAAGTTATATAGTTCTTGGGAAAAATGTATTATTCACATTATTTGGAATGTGCGTGACAATTACATATTTAGCTTAATTCCCTAAAACATAGTATTCTCCAGTCTTCTTAAATAACAAAGTTTAATGTCCCAACAGATTGAATGCATACATATTGCACACTTCTTTAGTTGAACTTAATGCAGAGCTAGTCATGACTTGGAGAAGGAAATGGCAGCCCACTCCAGTATTCTTGCCTGGAGAATCCCAGGGACGGAGGAGCCTGCTGGGCTGCTGTCTGTGGGGTTGCCAAGAGTCGGACACAAGTGAAGCGACTGAGCAGTATATATATATATAAAATGTTGCAAGAGTTAGTGGCTGGAGAAATTACATTTTGGAATGGAGATTTGATTTTAAAGTAAATGCTAAAACCCTTGCTATGACAGATGGACTCAGCAGCTTCAGAGTGGGCCCTGCTGTCTCTGTCACACTCTTGGCTGCCTTGTGTAGACTCCAGAGCTTAAAGCAATAATGGTTCCTGTGGAGGCAAAAGGATAATGCACACCTCAAATAACTATAAATAGTATGAGCCTAATTAAGCTGTACTCTCAGATTCTTAACCACTAGCATTCACCTGAAAATTGTCTCAAATGCTAAAGAAATCGAATAGACTACAGTAGAGTGTCACATAAAAAAATGCTATAGATTTTATACATATATTACATCTTTACATTACATTACATTCCTCTCTCTGGTTTTCTATTTTTATCTGTAGTACTTCCACTCTTGATAAATGATATTTCTCGAAAACTGTGGAATGTATGTGTTGCTACTGCAGTGCCAGAATAAAACCACAGTTAACATTTGGGAAATAGGAGTAATTTCACGTGTATATTTCTGAGGGAAAAAGATTAGAATATAGAAAATAGTTTTGTGTTTTGAAGCAATTTAAGCCTTTTTTCCCATATTTTCTATCATTTACCATCTATTCAGTAGACATACTACCTGTGTATATATAATAACTGAAATTGTACATATACAATGTCCAAAGAATTTACTGATCAATAGAAAAGGGAAAACCAAAATGAGACAGAAAAGAATTCTTGGCATCTTTGTAGACAAAATAAGTGGGTACCTAGATAGAATTTATCTTTTTGCAAATAGTTACCTACCATTATGTAGACATTATCTAAGATGTGAGAGACAAAGCTGAGGGAGAAAAAATTAGCCCTTCTCTGATATAAGTATTTAATAGAACTTTAATTGATCTTTCTTCGCTTTTGCTATTTAATCATTTATAGTATATTATGGTGAAAGTAGATACATAGCATGTGATACAAAGTGATAGATAATTTAGTCACAAATCAGATATAGTGATCTAAGCCATTCATATTTTGTATGAAGGTAGAGTTCTCTAAGTCCTCTCAGCATCTCACAGAAAAGTGTGAAGATGTGTGCAGTGAGAGGACATGTGTTCAGTGGCAGATTCTGTGCTCCTTCCTCTTCCACTTATAGGGCATACATTTCTCTAGGGCATTTATAAGAACAACATAACTAGTGGAGAGAGAAGTGGCTTACATGGGTACCAGACAATATGGTTTACCTAGCAACTGTTTACAGTAGTTGTCTGAAAAATATCAGATTCCTCATACCTGGAAGACATGTATGTGAAAAGCTGAGCTCAAATGAAATTCCTTCACAAGAAGTCAGAAGCCTGTTGTACTAGTTAGTTTATTGTCCAGGCACCTAGAGTGAGCTTCATGGGTCAATTTCAGGCAACACTGACATCCCTGGAATAATTAACTTAAACAGTTTAAGCAATGACATCTTTACCATTTATAGTTTTACACTACTAATTAAAGCCTCTAACATTATACATTTTATAATACTTTAAATTCGTGATTACATTATTATAAAAATTAAAATATGAGATCTTATCTGTTATTTTAAGTGCATTCATTTACCCATTAAACTGACTCACTTATATTCTTTTACACATATTTATCAGTATCACAGTCTCTGTAATGGCCACAATCTTATTACTACATGCTAATTAAATTATTTCTATTTATTATTTGCAAAATAATTATCACTTAATTATTTTTCCATTTGAAAATTTAAAAAGGGGGGAATATTAAAGCATAAATAAATAATAAAATAATTTTTGAGCCCTGAACAAGAAATAGAAAAGAGATAAAAGTAACCCAAATTGGGAAAAGAAGAAGTAAAACTGTCACTGGTTGCAGATGACATGATGCTACATATAGAAAATCCTAAAGATGCTACCAGAAATCTACTCTGCTCATCAATGAATTCAGCAAAGTTGCTAGATTCATAGTTCATATACATAAATCTGTAGCATTTCTATATACTAATAAAGAAATATCAGAGAAACTAAGGAAACAATCCCATTTACCATCACATCAAAAAGAATAATTGGAATAAACCTGCTTAAGGTGGGAGAGCTACGGTTTTTCCAGTAGTCATGTATGGATGTGAGAATTGGACCATAAAGAAGGCTGAGTGCCAAAGAATTGATCCTTTTAAATTGAGGTGCTGAAGAAGACTCTTGAGAGTCCCTTGGACAACAAGGAGATCAAACCGGTCAATCCTAAAGGAAATCAACCCTGAATTTTCACTGGAAAAACTGATGATGAAGTTAAAGCTCCAATACTTTGGCCACACTGGAAAAGATCCTGATGCTGGGAAAGATTGAGAGCAGGAGGAGAAGGGGGTGACAGAGGATGAGACAATTGATAGCATCACTGACTCAATGGACATGAGTTTGAGCAAGCTCCAGGATTTAGTGAAGGACAGGGAAGCCTGTCACACTGCATTCCATGGGGTCACAAAGAGTCAGATATGACTTCACAACTGAACAGCAACAAAAGGCGCTAAAGCCCTGTACTCCAAAAATATAAGACACTGATGAGAGAAATCGAAGACAACACAAACAGATTGAGAGATATCCATGTTCTTGGACTGGAAGAATCAGTATTGTTAAAATGGCCATACTACCCCAGGCAATCTATAGATTCAGTGCAGTCCTTATCAAATTACCAATGGTATTTTTCACAGAACCAGAAAAAAATTTAAAACTTGTATAGAAACACAAAAGACCCCAAATAGCCAAAGCAATCAAGAGGAAAAAGAATAGAGCTGGAGGAATCAGGATCCCTGATATACCCCTATACTACAAAACTGTAGTCATCAAAACATATGGTACTGGTACAAGATCAGGCATATAGATCAATGGAACAAAAAAGCCCAGAAATAAACATATGCACTTATAGTCAATTAATCTATGACAAAGGAGGCAAAAATATACAATGGAGAAAAGACAGTCTCTTCAATAAGTGGTGCTGGGAAAACTGGATAGCTATATGTAAAAGAATATAATTAGAATATTGTCTAACACCATGTATGAAAATAAACTAAAAATGGATTAAAAGCCAAAATGTTAGAACAGATACCATAAAATTCCTAAAGGAAAACATAAGCAGTACACTTTTTGACATAAACATCAGCAATATCTTTTTGGATTTGTCTCCTAGAGTAATAGAAATTAAAAAATTAAATAAACAAGTGGGTCCTAATTAAAGTTAAAAGCTTTTGCATAGCAATGAAAACAAAAAAAAAAAGCAAAGGACAACTTACAGACTGACAGTTTGCAAATGATGCAACCAAGTTATCTCCAAAGTATACAAACAACTCATATGGCTCTATATCACAAAATGAACAACCCAATCAAAAAAAAGGCAGAAGGCTGTCTGACTTCACTCTATCTGACTTCACTTAATATGATAATCTCTAGGTTCTTCTATAATGCTACAAATGTCATTATTTCATTCTTTCTATTGCTGAGTAATATTTCATGGCATTTGTATGCTGCTGCTGCTGTTGCTAAGTCACTTCAGTCATATCTGACTCTTTGTGACCCCATGGGCTGTAACCCGCCAGGCTCCTCTGACCACAGGAGAATCCTGTGGTCTCCAGCAAGAATACTTGAGTGGGTGGCCATGTCCTCCTCCAAGGGATCTTCCCATATCCAGGAATCTAACCCATGTCTCATGTTTCCTGCATTGACAGGCAGGTTCTTCACAACTAGTGCCACCTAGAAAGCCCTTGTATATGTATACTACATCTTTTTTTATCCATTCGTATAGAAGGCCAACAGGCACATAAAAGGATGCTCCAAATCGCTAATATTATAGAGATGCAAATCTAAATACAGTGAACTGTCACCTCACATCAGTCAGTCAGAATGGCTACCATTAAAAAGTGTGCAAATAACAAATACTCGAGATGGTGTGGAGAAAAATGAGCCCTCCCACACTGTTGGTGTGATATCAATTTGTACAGCCAACTATGGAGAATAGTACGGATGTTTCTTACAAAACTAAAAACAGAGTTACCACATGATCCTGCAATCCCACTTCTGGGAACATATTCAGATAATTAAAAAAGATACATTCATATTAATGTTCATAGCAGCACTGTTTACAAGAGCTATCCTCTTTTGTTTATCCTCTTACATTAAACTTTTCTTTCATGGACTCTTATAAATGAGAAATAAGAAAACTGCAAGCAAGTCTAAGGCCAACTTGCAAAAGTAATATAGAAGCCCATGATTCATAAAGCTGAGAACTAAATGAACTATACTCTCAGAGCAAAAGTAAAACAGAATTAGTCCCTTTTCCACCCAGAAGAAAGCAGTAAAAGTTGCCTTAACACTGAGTAAAGGAAGGGGGAAATTAACTCATCTCAGATAATTTTTAATCAGAAGCCAGACTTAACACAGAATTGCATCCTAAATTCAAATCCTGAGTGACCCCTTTCTTTCACTCAAAATCTCAAACTATGAATTTTATTTAAAGGTGGCAAAGAGCTGTAGATTCCTCCAGTCTCTGGAAGAAGTAAATGAAATGTTTTCTGGAGGAAGGTTGTAATAAGTATAATGATAGACTAAAATAATTTTTTCAGATAATTCTAGAAGGTAGATGAGCAGCTTTGAGTGTAAAAATTAAAGACAACACATAAAAGAATAAGGCATATGAACAAGAACTATCAAAAACATTCTTAACTATAGCTCTATAAATATTTTATATGCTAGAATTTTAAGTTACAGGAAAGAGTGCATTCAATATTTAAAATATAAATAGCAAACATGAAAGAAATGGTTGTTCAGTTAATAAGAAATGAGAGAATATAATGAATTAACCAGGATCCTGAAAAACAGCTAGATTTATAACTATATAATCTATTTGAATATAGTATTTCTATACTATATAAAATATATGCATAATAAATAAATAGAACCTGCAATGGGAAAACCTAAAGACAGATATTAAAAATTCTAGATTTAACAGCACATTAAGTTGAGAATAGTAGACTAAAAGTAGATGTTAACGAACTTCATAGAATGTAGTACAAAGTGATAGAGTACAGAAAAATGTAAAATACACAGAGTAAAAAGTTCCATGTTCAAACTATCAAAATTTTGGAAAGAGAAGACAAAGCAATGCTCACTGAATTGTCATGAGTTGGCAGCACTAAAGGTGATAGCAAACTATACTCACGACTACTTGTAAAATAATTTCAGTTGTCCAGTTTTAAATTTAAGAGAGGCTTCTCCAATGGCTCAACTGGTAAAGAATCTGCCAGCAATGCAAGAGACACAGGAGACACAGATCTGATCCTTAAGATCCCCTGGAGGAGGAAATGATAGTGTACCCCACTCCAGTATTCTTGCCAGGAAAACCCCATGGACAGAGGAGCCCAGTGGGCTACAGTCCAAAGGGTGGCAAAGAGTTGGACATGACTAAGCATGCAAACTTAAGAATATCTAACAGGGCAAGGAATAGAAAAAAATATTTTTTTAAGGAATAAATGTCTTTGATATGGTAAATGAGAGAGTGAAAATACTTTCAACTTGAGCTGACTGAATAGTTTTTGTATGATCTTGAATAGGGAAGTTAATGGAATGAAAGTCAGTGGGACCTGCCTTGAGGGGATTATGCTAAATGAAATAAGTCAGAGAAAGACAAATACTCTATCACTTAAATGTGGAGTCTAAACAGGTCAAACTCAGAGAAACAGAGTAGAGTGGTGATTACTATGGTTCAGGGTGTGGGGGAAATAGGGAGATGGTGGTCAAAAGATGCAAACTTCCAGCTAAAAGAGTAACAAGTTTGGGGATCTAATGTATAGCATGGTATACATGGTGATTAATAAGGTGATTATAGCTAGTAATACTGTATCATATAACTGGTAATCATTTTGTAATTTATAAATATATCAAATTAACACATTGTTACACTTTAAATTTACACAATACTGTGTGTCAATTATATCTCAACAAACCTGGGTGGGGGTTAGAGAGTATGGAAACTGTGGGTAGCTCTTGATTTCTTCTGAGGGTACCTTCATACTAGTGAGTTTATCATCATTTTGTAATTTTAAAGATTAATCCTGTTTTGTATCCTGAAAATATCCTCCTGGGTTTTAGAAGTTAGACTTATATAAAGTTTAATATGTTGATATATATTATGATAATGTACATGATACATGTTTTCTTTCCTTTCTCGTATTGTTAAAATTCAAAGACTAGTAGTTTATATTTTGTATATTAATCTATTTAATTCATGTATATAACAGATATACAGAAGCTGATTCATAATTCTTCTATGCTTATTGATACAGATATTTTGCTCATTGATTAAAAAAAAAAAGACAGTGACAAAATAAATAAAGCTTAATATCAGACCTAATTGTTTTCAGAAATATATTCAGCAGTTTTCAGGTTGTGTTTGAAAAGCAACCAATCTAAGACATATTTTGTGATAATTTCCCACAGTTTGTGGCATTATAGGATTTTGAGAACTTTGAAGAATAACTTACACTTGTTGATTTATACAACAATAACGATTTTGGCATGAGGTTAGTAATGCAGGCAGATGAGCAGGGAAAATTTTACTGACTGTAAGGACAATAAGCCTCAGATGATTTAAGGGAAAGACTGTACTGATAAGTATTTAAACAGAAAGACTTTGACTAAAGTTAAGGTTATCTGTCCTTTAGGTCATTTGTGATTCCCCAAAATAGATAGAATTTATAATTTATAAAAATGAAAAGTTTATATAATGGTATCTTATGCATCTCTTTTTCTTCAGTTTGAGTTATTTTTTTCTCTTTCTGCTAATATCAACATTTCAGTAGAATTGAATACTAAGTTCTAGAGGAACAAAACTACATTTAAAAATGCTACTTTTATGCAAGTCCTTTTTTATTTTTCTGACTAGGAGACATATAAGGATTTAATAAGTAACCATTAGGGCTTCCTTGGTAGCTCAGACAGTAAAGAATCTACCTGAAATACAGGAGACCCAGGTTCAATTCTTGTTGGGAAGATACCCTGAAGAAGAGAATGGCTACCCACTCCAGAATTCTTGCCTGGAGAATTTCGTGGACAGATTAGCCTGGCAGGCTACAGTCTATAGGGTTGTAAAGAGTCAGACATGACTACGCACTGACATTTTCACTTTCACATAGTGAATTAACCTTTAAATAAGGTTATATATTATGACCAACCTAGACAGCATATTAAAAAGCAGAGGCATTACTTTGCCAACAAAGGTTCGTCTAGTCAAAGCTATGGTTTTTCCAGTAGTCATGTATGGATGTGGGAGTTGGACTATAAAGAAAGCTGAGTGCTGAAGAATTGATGCTTTTGAACTGTGGTATTGGAGAAGACTCTTGAGAGTCCCTTGGACAGCAAAGAGATCCAACCAGTCCATCCTAAAGGAAATCAGTCCTGAATATTCATTGGAAAGACTTATTCTCAAGCTAAAACTCCAATACTTTGGCCACCTGATGCGAAGAACTGACTCATTGGAAAAGCCCCTGATCATGGGAAAGATTGAAGGCAGGAGGAGAAGGGGGCGACAGAGGATGAGATGGTTGGATGGCATCACCGACTCAATGAACATGAGTTTGAGTAAACTCCGGGAATTGGTGATGGACAGGGACGCCTGGCGTGCTGCAGTCCATGGGGTCACAAAGAGTCGGACATGACTGAGCGATTGAGCTGTACAGAACTGAAGATTATATGTGATAAAGATATAGTTAGTAACAATAGTTGATAAGCCCAAAGATTTTTATTGTATTATATTCTATGATTTTTCATGTAGTAAATGTATTTTTTATTCTTCCAGCATTTTTGATATAAAATTGACAAACATAAAATGTATATATTTAAAGTGTACAGTATGATAATTTGATATATGTATATAGTTAAATGATTACAAAAATAAAGCAAGTTAATACATTCATCACCTCACATACTTTTCTTGTGTGTGTGGTAGGAACACCTATGATCTCCCCTCTTAGTATCTTTCTAGCATACAATACATTTACCATATTTTACTTTAGTACATAGATTTTCACTTATGCCATAACATGACATACCTGTCTTTTCTAGGCTGGCAAAGACTGCCTTCAAAATCTGAAGCTAAAAATTATTGATTTTCACTCCCTACTTATCTCCTGCTTCCAAGATGGTAATGAGATTTGGAGCAAAGAGAAGCAAAAATTATTTGTGCTGGGTAGAGGTTCTCATGGTAAAATTTTTCTTTCTAGATAAACATAGAAGTGTATCTGAGAAGCACTGTCTCACCAACTAGACTGTCATTCTTCTTACATTCCTCTGTATATAATTATGTGGGAGAATTATCTTTAGATTTTATCTAAAGATTTTGTAGGTATGTTAGGGGGCTTCCCGGTGGCTCAGTGGTAAAGAGCCTGCCTGCCAATGCAGGAGGCATAAGAGACACAGGTTCGATCCTTGGGTCCAGCTCCCCTGGAGGAGGACATAGCAGCCCACTCCAGTATCCTTGCCTGGAGAATCCCCTGGTCAAAGGAGCGTGGCTGACTACAGTCTATAGGGTCACACAGAGTCAGACATGACTGAAGTGACTTAATAGGCACACATATCCTTAATAATAACATTTAGCCTCCCATCCAACCTTGCTGCTATCTTCCTGCAGACTTCTGGTACACAGGAAACTAAATGTCATTCTTTAATCCACTGTGAGTCAGGCATTCTTTTATTTCTTACTGAAAGCATTCCAGTTAATATAACAAGTAAATATACCTACCTGTCTTAACTCAGTGAAGTATAAGCCAAAGATAATTGAAATGGTTTGTAAATACTACATGTAATCATACTGTGTTGTAACTGTATCTCATATCTATCAGGAACATCTTAAATCAACCCATAGCTATACTGCTAATTAGATATTTATTAAGTCCGTTCAATTTAGCCCAATTTCAAATGTCAATTTCCTATTTATTTTAGCCCTAAGTTTTCCCCATTCTACCCTCATCTTCCTCACCTACCACAGCAAACACAGGCCAGACTTTGAGAATCAGTGCTAGTCTGAGGAGTTGGGCAATATGGACCTGTCTGTCATTTTTCTCTCCTTCCAACAAGTCTGGAGGTGAGGCCTGGACAGCCAACTTTGTACAGGGACAAAAGTCCTTTTCATTTCAGAGTGCCCTGAGAGTCTTCACTCCATTTCAAAGGAAAGGAGCTTTTCCAACAGCAATTGTCGGGTGTGTCAAATAAAATGAAATCTAGACTTAATTGGAAAGGCCACTATAAAAGGGACAATCATCAGAATTCAAGAATATCTCAAAATCAAACAGAAAAATATTTTATTTTATAGCAAAGGGTAATAATAAGTAATGGGAAGTTGGGAAAATTCAGGGAAGTGACTGAGAGAGTCTGACAAAAATGTGTCTGGCCCTGTTTGCCAGTTCTCAGGATACCTAATAAGACAACATGCTCTGTTTTGAATGTTTGCTCAGGTTTTGAGATAAGCAGAATTCAGGGGCTTATGGGGAGGAGAGAAGCCTAACTTAAGTTTGGTTGAAAGCAAAAGGTACAAAATAGGCAGCTGTGAACACTTGAGCAGGTGGAATAGCAGTTGGGGAATCATACATAGTTGTTCAGTCGCTAAGTTGTGGCTGACACTCTTTGCGACTCCATAGACTGCAGCCTGCCAGGCTCCTCTGTCTTCCACTATCTCCAGGAGTTTGCTCAAATTCATATCCGTTAAGTCGGTGATGCTATCTAACCATTTCACCCTCTATTGCCCCCTTCTCCTTTTGCTAGTAGTTTGCTTAGTTCTCTCCCAGCTTATGCCTTTAGTCTGAGTAATTATTAATAGTGATCCATTTTGCTCTCAAAACTTTCCTATGTAGGACAATAATTTTATAATCATCCAAGATATCAGAAATTTTGCTGATGCCTTGCTAGAAGTCCCTCTGCCTACTTGATTGGCAGGAAACACACAGTGTTACAAAAGCAGATGCTGGGAATGGACTCAGATTCATTGGGACCCTCCTTCTCACTCTAGCTTCTCTCACTACATCTCCACTTTCTTGATCAAATAGGCACACAGGGCTTCCTAACTAGGAAGTAATTTTGCTTCCTAAGTTGTCAAACATCTCACCCAAGAATGATATAACACTGTTTCTGTTGCGTCAGTTTCCCTAATTCTTATTAGTAATTTTTGTTGTTGTTTTTTGTCTCTGTTTTTGTTTTCATGCTATCCAACTCTTTGTAGAATTCTGAAACTTCTCCTTTCTTTTATTTTCTAAAATTCTGCATATACAACTTCAAGGGGCTGTGTGGAGATGGGGATACAATTTCTGGATAACAGAACTAATATAACTGTTTTTTGTTTAGGTTTGGCTCCCAGCTTTTCTAATCCTCTCTTTGGTGTATACAGTGTGTTTTTGCCCCTGATTTAGGCACTTGTTTTCAATCCAAATAGAAAAATATCATTAAAAATTACATTGAAATATACCAGTTATTAGATTATGGATTTTTCAAAAAACTTCTTTTAGCATTATTTTTGAGGACTATTGTGAGGATATATAAGAAGTTGAACACTAACATAATATGAGTAACAAAAAATGAGCATTAAATGTATTCAGCTATATTCTATACTAATTATTTGAATTAAAAATTAAATCAATGAAAATAATCATTGTGTATGACTGTGTATGTGATTGTGTGTGTGTTCGTGTCTTTGTACTTTAAGGGGAAATCATTAATAACTATTAAACCAGGTATGTACCCAGTACCATCATTTTCACTGTAGCCTTAAAAAATGAATGCAGTTTAGATACTAGTACTAATTATAGCATTTGATTGCTAAAAGGGTAAATGTTTGCAACATATTATCCCAGTTGCTTTAAAAAGTATAATCCGAGAATAAGCATTTGGCATAACATTATAATTGTAGCTCTTGAAGCTTGCACTATTTTCCTGACAGGTTCAAAACATACCCTCAAATAGGCAGGATGAGTTAAGAAAGAGGCAAAGCAAATAGTATGTTCTAGTATCTTTGTCAGCCATTAGCAGCAGATAACCACCTGCTAAATAAACCCAGATCCCTCCTTAAATTCTTCAGGAACCCACAAGGGAAAGTGTACAGAAAACTATTAGAGAAGCAAAGAGCAGACTCAGCACCAACAGCTGAGTTAGGCAACTTTCTCAGGTAACTAGGAAAATCCGGAGTGGTATAAATTTACAAACGGTTTCTAAATTTATTGCGGTGAATAGAAAAGATCCCGGTGGCCAAATCCAATTCAATTAGGATGAAAACATTTTCCTCCTTAACTGCCAACTTTTGTATGAAAAACTGCTTCTTCTCAAACTCAGTCAATTTTAAAATGTCTACTAGCTGGGTTTTGCCCAGCAGGAGGCTAAAGGATCTATTATGCTGACAGATGCTCTCTGCCTTAAGAGTGTACAGAATTTAAATGACATTTATTTTCTGTTTATAGCTATTTCAATTAAATTAATATGAAACTAAAACTTTGCCAACTGAAACTTGTGCCTTTTTGGATTGTACTTTAAATGATTTCAGACATCACTAATAGTCTATATTTTTGTAAATATGCCGTTATATTTTTCTGTTTTACATTAGTAAGATACTTTTAAAAATGTTAACTTCTAATATTTGTTACAGCTTTGTACTTTACACGGTTTTGAAAATTTGTGTGTTATTGTTATGATGATGAGATGAATAGATAGATGTGTGTGACAAACCTAGACAGTGTATTAAAAAGCGGAGATGTCATTTTGCAAACAAAAATCTGTATATCAAAGCTATGGTTTTTCCAGTATGGATGTGAGAGTTGGACCACAAAGAAGGCTGAGTGCCAAAGAACTGATGCTTTCAAATTGTGGTGCTGGAGAAGACTCTCAAGCGTCCCTTGGACAGCAAGGAGTTCAAGCCAGTCAGACCTAAGGGAAATCAACCCTGAATATTCATTGGAAAGACAGGTGTTGAAGCTGAAGCTTCAATACGTTGGCCACCTGATGCGAAGAGCTGACTTATCGGAAAAGACCCTGATGCTGGAAAACATTGAGAGCAGGAAAGGAAGGGGGCAACAGGGGATGAGATGGTTGGATGGCATCACTGACTCAATGGACATGAGTTTGAGCAAGCTGCAGGAGACAGTGAAGGACAGGGAAGCCTGGCATGCTGCAGTTCATGGGGTCACAAAGAGTGGGGCACAACTTAGTGACTGAACAACAGCAATTATATTCAATTAATTATTGAGGAAAAATAATTTTATTTGTTAAGTTCACTATAATTAATAAGACGTTGAGTGATAAAACTAGGACTATTACCTAGAATCTTTTCTAACTAGCTCAGATTGCATCATATTAAGTGCTACTGCGTTGTATGAATTCAGGTGAAAACATATTCATTGTGTTGCATATTCACAAAATAAATAAAATGAAAGATTTGAAGCCATAGTCCACATACCTAAGAAAAATTTTAGTCTTTTTATTTGTGTGGGGAGGGGGCGGGGTGTTAGACATTTTCATAAATTTCTTACAGGGTGTTTTAATTTATTGTTTTTAAGCTAATTATTATTACCCCTCTGTATTAGTTTGCTGGTACTGCCTTAACATAGTACCATAAATTTCAACAGTAGAAAATTCTTTTCTCACATATTTGGAGGCTAGATGTTCAAAATCAAGTTGTCAACGGCTTAGTTCCTTGTGAGGATTAAGAGCAGCATCATTCCAGGATTTTCACCCAGCTTATCAATAGTCATCTTTCCCTCTGTCGCTTTGCCTCATCATTCCTCTATGAATATGTCTCTGTATCCAGTTTTCTTTTATAAGGACAGCGATCACGTTGGATTATGGACCACCCTTATGAGCTCACTTTAACTTGATTTCTTCTGTAAAGATCTTATTCCAAATAAGATTGTTTCTGAGGAGGAGAAAATATAAAAGAATAAATTATTTAAACCTAATTTCCATTCCTTAAAATACCATTTTTTCTCTTTTCGTAGTACAGTGATCAGTTGACCCTACTCTAATTGAAAGCCATCTTTATGGTGATCTTGATTTCATCAGCCAACAGTACATTTTTCTTAATCTTCAAATTTTCCTTTATATTATATATAAATATAATACGTATATATATATTTATATATAAAGTAAAGAGGAACGAAAGAGCTTCTTGAAGAAGGAGAAAGAGGAGAATGACAAGGCTGGCTTAGAAGTCAACATTCAAAAAACTAAAATCATCGCATCTGGTCCCATAACTTCATGTCAAATAGATCAGGTAACAATGGAAACAGTGGCAGACTTTACTTTCTAGGGCTCCTAAATCATTGTGGACACTGACTGCAGCCAAGAAATTGAAAGACACTTGCTCCTTGGAAGAAAAGCAATGACAGTGTATTAAAAGGCAGACATTACTTTGCCTACAAATTTCCATATAGTCAAAGCTGTGGTTTTTCGAGTAGTCATGTACACATGTGAGAGTGGATGATAAAAAAATAGCTCCAAAGAATTGATGCCTTCAAACTGTGGTGCTATAGAAGACTCTTGAGAGTCTCTTGGACAGAAGGGAGATCAAACCAGTCAATCCTAAAGGAAATCAACTCTGAATATTCATTGTAAGGACTGATGCTGAAGCTGAAGCTCCTATACTTTGGCCGCTGGATGTGCAGAGCCGACTCGTTGGAAAAGACGATGCTGGGAGAGAGTGAAGGCCTGAGGAGAAAAGGACAACAGACCATCAGATGGCTGCATGGCATCACCGACTCAATGGACATGTATTTGAGCAAACCCTCGGAGATGGTGAAGTATAGGGAAGCCTGGTGTGCTGCAGTCCATGGGGTTGAAAACAGTTGGACATGGCAGAGCAACTGAACTACAATAGCAAAATATTTACATTTAAATGCCAAGTTGTGGTATAGTCATTGAAATTGATATTTAAGTAGTCAATCAGGGATAATATCAGATCTAAACCTTAGAAAGTATCCAAATTGTAACATTAAAAATATTTTTTCTCCTACTGGCCTTCTAAGAGATATTAATGTCAATAGTAGAAAATAACAGAAGGACAAACAAAGAAAATAAGTGTCATTGAATGTTTTCAAGCCCTTGAAAGGGTGCAAGTTTTTACTACTAGTAAGAGCTACTTTTTTAAAATTAAAGTTTCTCACAAAATTCTCAGCTTTTAAAAATGCTCCAAACTGCCATATTATCCATTATTCTTATCAATATAATGAATTACCTCATGTTATATTATGACTTTTAAATACCATCTGTTTTAGCATAATTTTTTTTAAATATGAGAATTAAAATCATGCTTTTCTCATTTGGCAAATTCTTTACTGCAATTTCATGTTGTGCATGTAAAATCATTTCTTATGGGTTTGTTCTATGTATTTGTAACCCATTTAAGTTTTCAAGGATAAGAGTGGGTTTTATTATTTGTCTGCCTTACCCTAGCACCTCATTACTGAAGCTGTCACATGCATATAATATAGAAATTAAACACAATAGTGGTATACCTACCATGACAGTTGTGCATATCTGTGCAACATTCACTGTGACATCTTCACGATTGCTGCTTCATCTGGCCTTCAATTAATATAATCAGCAAGGTATACAATTCCCAGTGCACAAATCATTAAGAACTATAACTTTTACCTGTCTTTTCATTGTCTAAAATTAATAGTGTACTCTTCACATATTCAATACATTTACATAAATTTCCATATTCTATGCCTCTGTAGTTGCTTTCCTGTCATCTTCCCTAAAAGGGTGAACATAAATACCTTTTTCTTATTGAAATTAGCCTTAAGTGCTTGTTTTTTTTTTTTAACAAAATTATTCCAAAATAAATTAATTTCAGAACCTAAGTAGTATCCTTCACATTATTTGTACTTAATGAAAATTCCAGTAATCAGTAGCATATAACAAACCAATAAGTACTATTGTGTGTTAGTCATTAAATCATGTCTGATTCTTTGTGACCCTATGCACTGTGGCCTGCCAAGAT
Source organism: Giraffa tippelskirchi (assembly GCF_054371585.1). Classification (NCBI taxonomy): domain Eukaryota; kingdom Metazoa; phylum Chordata; class Mammalia; order Artiodactyla; family Giraffidae; genus Giraffa; species Giraffa tippelskirchi. The sequence continues at coordinate 73,690,175 of NC_137277.1, forward strand.
CTTCTGTCCATGGATTCTCCAGGCAAGAATACCACAGTGGGTAGCCATTCCCTTTTCCAGGGGATCTTCCTGACCCAGGGATTAAACCTGGGTCTCCTGCATTGCAGGCAGATTCTTTACCATATGAGCACCAGGGAAGCCAGTATTTTACATCTATTATGTAATGTAATAATTTATATCTATATGTAAACGGTGTAATATTTTACATATATTATGAAGATGTAAACTGTAACTTTTACATTTATTCACTTTTACTTTTCATTATCTTTTCACTCTGCACTTCATCTTAAAACATGAAGAATGAATATTTTGAATATTCTGAAATAATCTGGAAATAAGTCTAAGACTCATCCAATTCACCTAACTTTTAGAGACAAAAACATAGAAAAAAAGCTGCATAAATCTGAAAAAATATTACTTGTCTAATAAATCAATTTGAATTTTAAAAATATTTACTTTTTTTCAAGCCTGGAACTTTAATTATGAGATTAGCATTATAATGATATTAAATTATGTGTAAGAGAGTACTCTGTTTTATATAAGACTGTGCAATTTGAATAAGTATTGGTGTACTCAATATAGAAAAACATCTACTTCTGCTTTATTGACTATACAAAAGCCTTTGACTGTGTGAATCACAACAAACTGTGGAAAATTCTTAAAGAGATGGGAATACCAGACCATCTTATCTCCTGAAAAATCTGTATGCAGGTCAAGAAGCAACAGTTAGAACCGGACATGGAACAGACTGCTTCCAAACTGGAACAAGAGTACATCAACGTTATATATTGTCACCCTGCTTATTTAATTTATATGCAGTGTACATCATGTGAAATGCCCGGCTGGATAAAGCACAAGCTGGAATAAAGATTGCTGGGAGAAATGTCAATAACCTCAGCTAAGCAGACGACACCACCTTATGGCAGAAAGCAAAGAGGAACCAAAGAGCCTCTTGATGAAAATGAAAGAGGAGAGTGAAAAAGTTGGCTTAAAGCTCAACATTCAGAAAACTAAGATCATGGCATCCGGTGCCATCATTGCATGGCAAATAGATGGGAAAAGAATGGAAACAGTGAGAAACTTTATTTTGGGGGGCTCCAAAATCACTGCAGATGGTGACTGCAACCATGAAATTAAAAGACACTTGCTCCTTGGAAGAAAAGCTATGACAGCATATTAAGAAGCAGAGACATTAGTTTGCCTACCGAGTTCCGTCTAGTCAAAGCTATGACTTTCTAGTAGTCATGTATGTATGTGAGAGTTGGATTATAAAGAAAGCTGACCACTGAAGATGCTTTCGAATGTGATGTTGGAGAAGACTCTTGAGAGTCTCTTGGATGGCAAGGAGCTCAAACCAGTCAATCTAAAGGAAATCAGTCCTGAATATTCATTGGAAGGATGGATGCTGAAGCCCCTGATACTTTGTCCACCTGATGTGAAGAATTGACTCATTGGAAATGATGATGGGAAAGACTGAAGGCAGGATGAGAAGGGTCGACAGAGGATGAGATGGTTCGATATCATCACCAACTCGATGGAGCACACTCCGGGAGCTGGTGATGGACAGGGAAGCCTGGTGTGGTGCAATCCGTGGGATTGCAGAGTCGGACACGACCAAGCGATTGAACTGAACTGAACTGAACTGAACAATCTTGTCTTCTGTTGCCCCCTTTTCCTCCTGCCCTCAATCTTTCCAAACATCAGGGTCTTTTCTAATGAGTCAGATCTTTGCATCAGGGTGCCAAATATCTGAGCTTCAGCTTTAGTATCAGCTCTTCCAGTGACTATTCAGAGTTTATTTACTTTTAGATTGATTGATTTGATCTCTTTGCTGTCGAAGGGACTCGCAAGAGTCTTCTCCAGCACCACACTTCTAAAGCATCGATTTTTCAGCACTCAGCCTTCTTTATGGTCCACCATCATCATGTGTGTGTGTGTGTGTGTGTGTGTTAGTCGCATATTTGACTCTTTGTGACCTCATGGACTGTAGTCTGCCAGACTCCTCTGTGCATGGAATTCTCCAGGCAGGAATACCAGATTGGGTATCGTATCCCTTCTCCAGGGGACCTTCCCTACTCATGTATTGAACCTGGGTCTCCTGCATTGCAGGCAGATTCTTTACCAGCTGAACCAATAGGTAAGCCCTCCACCATCATTAGGGAATCACAGATTAAAACAGCAATGGGAGATCATCGCATACCTAGTAGATTGGTAAAAGTCAAAAACACTGAGAACACCAAATGCTGGTGAACATGTGGAGTAACTGGAGCTGTCATTCCTTGCTGGGAGAAGGCAAAATGTCACAGTCACTTTGGAAGACATTTTGGCTATTTCTTATACAACTAAACATACTCTTACTATAATAAGCCAGCAGTTACATCCCTAGGTATTTATGCAAATGAGCTGAAAACATGTTCACTTAAAAACCTTCACATGAATGCTTTATTCATAATTGCAAAATTGTAGAAGCAACCAAGATATCTTTCAGTAGGTCCATGTATAAATGAATTGTGTGTGAGTGCGTGCTAAGTTGCTTCAGTAGTGCCTTATTCTGTGGCCCTAGGACTATAGCCCACCAGGCTCCTCTGTCCATGGAATTCTCCATGCAAGAATACTGGAGTGGATTGGCATGCCTTTCTCCAGGGGATCTTCCAAACCCAAAGATCAAGCCTATGTCTCTTATGCCTCCTGCCTTGGCCAGAGGATTTTTTGTCACTAGCCCCACCTGAGAAGCCTTTTTATACTAACCTATTTCAAATTTTAAAACATACATTAAAATTACAATAAAATTTTAATTTAAATGTATCAGGTTATAAATGAAAAGCCACTGCTTCTTCCTACACATTTTCTTCCTTTTTTCAAGTACAATTGACTTATACCACCATGTTAGTTTAAGGTACACAACATAATGATTCAGTATTTTTATACATTACAAAATGATCACCATTATAAGAATAGCTACCATCAGTCACCATACAAAGTTATTACTGTATTATTGACCGTATTCCTCATGTTGTACACTTCATACCTATGATTCATCTATTTTGTAGTTGGAAGTTTGTACCTCTTAATTTCTCTTACTGATTTTACTGATTCCCCACGCAACTTCCCACCCATCCCTGGCAACCACCTGTTTGTGTTCTGTATCAATTAGTCTGTTTTTGTTCATTTGTTTTGTTTTTTAGATTCCACATATAAGTGAAATCATACAGGATTTGTCTTTCTCTGACTTATTTCACTTTACATAATACCTTCTATGTCCATGTATACTGTCAAAAATGGCAAAACTCAGTACTGTTTTGAGTTAAGCTATTACTTGAATGGAAATTTATTTAGGGCTTATTTCTATTGAGGTGTATCACTTAGTAAGAAGAAATTTCTCAGAACAATTAGTGGGTTTCTCTAATAGCTATAGAGTGAGTCATTCTGCTACTAAATTTAATGCGTGTGTGTGTGTGTGTGTGTGTGTGCGCGCTCAGTTATGCTGGACTCTTTGAGACACCCTGGATCAGGAAAGAATACTGGAGTGGATTGCCATCTCCCACTGTGGGAATTTTCCTGAGCAAAAGATGGGACCTGGTTCTCCTGTGGCTCCTGTGTTGACAAGTAGATTTTTTACCACCGCACCAGCTGGGAAGCTCCATTAAAGTTAATACTCTTTGCTGAATGTATTATTTATTAAAGGGTATTTTATTACTATTGTAATCCTCACAGAGCAATCTAATTGTTTTTTCAAAAATAATCCAAACAGTTGCTCAATGCCCTAATGAGTCATACTGAAGCTCTTTAAATACTTAGGCTTTTAAGACTTTGATGTGTAATCATTCATGTAAACAGCATGTATCTTGAGTATTCTTCAGTGTTAAGTTTTGTTACATGTAAAACATTTCTTTAATTTATAAGTGCAAATATGAAAAAAACACCCTCTTTAGTTGTGATAGAAATTGGGTCTAAAATAGATTAATATATGTCATAATAAAAAAAAACCAATATTTCTAATATCAATCTCAATTACTCAATTCCTCAAGAAGAGACCTGTAGCTTATAAATATTTTCTGATAGTGAAAAAGTAGTAAACAATAAAAGAGGTACTTTGAAAACATGGTAAATAACAATTGGACCTGGCAGAAAATTATATCACTCTTTGTGTCATTACTATATTCGGGCATTTAGACACTGATAAGGTAAGATATTTAAAAGTTGTGAGTTTAATTTAACTTTGAATAGGATATAATTTACCTTAATATATTTAAAATAACATGTCAGACAATTTTAGGGGCAAGCAATACCCCATTGATTATTGTCTAAAAATATAAATAAAATCAATTTCTAAAATTACCCAGGATTTGGAAAATAGTAATTTCTGACCAAGAAACTATGTTCAAAATATGATAGAGATGAGAGAATGATAAGAGCAGAATGTTAAACTTGAAAAATTTCCAAGGTCTGTAGACTGATATAAAATTCAATATCAGATCAAGTGAGATAACTTTTATAAAAATCAGGTGAGGACTCATGAGATTTAATGTGATTAGAAATATAAATACTATTAAAATTTATAGTAATGTTGCCATTCATTCACTAGATATTATTGAGAATTAACCCTGTGTCAGGTTTGTCTTTCTGACATGAACAAGAGTACTACAGAAAACGAAACAGGCAAGCTCCTGTCTCATGAACCATATATATTATGGTTGAGGATAAATATAACAAATAACTGAAAACAATAGAGATTGTTATTAAGGAGAACAAAAATAAACTTGATGCCTTAAAGCTGTGTAAAACAATGAAAACTGAAGACTGCTTTAGATAACAATGATTTAGATAATCAAAGATTTGAGAAAACTTTGTTTCAGTTGTAGAAGAGAAAGCATGAAAGTTGTGATATGAGAAATGGTGTTCAATGTTGAAGGGACTAACAGAAGACTCAGGGAATGAGCTTAGTCATGAGTGAAATGGGGAGACTTCACACACTGACCTGTGCTGACTGATCAGCCTGGATTACAAGCATGATGTTTATCTGATTAATTTAAAGATGTATGTGTACCAGTTTGGAATAATTTTCCTACCATTGTTTCTTAATGAAATAATATGTTTGCTATATCTTATATTTGATATATCCTATTTATGAATCTCAAGCAAATATTTGGTAAATAAATATTGCTTATGTTGCTTAAATATATTACTTTATGGACTATAAACATCTGAGATTTAGTGGATACTATAGGAGAATAAATAAAAGTTGTAGGTCCTTATCAAAGTAATTAAGTACATGTAAAAAGAATAATAAATTCTCTTCCTCATAATATCATTTACCTCTAACCATTTAGGGCTCCCTAAAATTCAAAATGATGAGCAAAAGAAAAAGAAACAAATTCACTCCAGATTCTATTAAGGATGAGTCTATATAATATATGAATTTCTTCTGTTCATGAATTTCTCCAACAATAATATTAATTTCAGTTAAAACCAATAATTGCAAATAAGAAAGCCAGAAGAGTCTAATTCTCCTACTCTCAGATGCCAATGTCTTCTGTCATTGGACATCCAAATTTACTTGGTTGGAATTTTCTAAAGATTAGATTTTAAAATTACAATGTAACTTCTATAAATCCCAGGTGTGGCAGGGGAACTTTTAATTCAAGCTGCACTCAGCATGCAGCAGGAGTCTTCCCTTAAGAGTGAAAGTCTGAATTTCACTAATGGACAACATAGTGAACCACGTGGTTTTCAGCATTGGACTACATATCCCCTTATCAGAATAACAACTTGTGTCAAGAAAAATACAGCTATTATAAGTCTGAAAATGCATGTTGTACTATTACTACTGTAAAATTTAAGTCTATAAAGTCCACAACAAAATTATTGTAAAACAAATTTCTAGGTTAGTTTAGAAAAATAGTATGCACATAGTTAAGAATGTGATGGTATGAAATGAATACATTCCTGTAAGAGAATAGATATGGCTTATAGGTAGAAATACTGTAAAAATTTGTATTTTTGTTCTAAATATCCAAGCAAAATTAATGAACATTCCACCCAAAATTCCTCATTAAAAATTCTTTGTTTTCCTACTACTGTGGTTAGTAAAGTTCTCTTATTTTCCTGGAATCTGGCACATTTAGTATTATCTATGTTTTGGTATGGTAATCTATTTTAAACCTACTCTCAATTTTTTTGTTCCTAACGATCAGTCGTATGACTAGCACTTCCACAGTTGTTCACACATCATACCAGCTTTGCTCAAATTTATTTTCTTATATTAAGTGACTATTCTGTGTATTATTTTAGCTTGAAAGGTAGCAATATCATTATGGTTAAAAAAGCAGTATTGCTTATAATGTATAAATGCTGTATCTGAAAAAGCATGTTAGAAAATTATGTTATTAAATTTCCCTTAGATATTGCTTCTGCCAAGCTTTGAGCTTAAAACCTAATTTTCCTTTGTTAAAACAGAGTTTAGAAAAATATTAGAAATTTCTCCTTGGTTCTGTGCAAAGAATAAAAAAATAGTAGAAATGGATTAAAGAGAATTTTGATTCATTCAGTTCAGTTCAGTTCAGTCGGTCAGTCGTGTCCGACTCTCTGCGACCCCATGAATTGCAGCACGCCAGGCCTCTCTGTCCATCACCAACTCCCGGAGTTTACCCAAACCCATGTTCATCGAGTCGGTGATGCCATCCAACCGTCTCATCCTCTGTCGTCCCCTTCTCCTCCCGCCCCCAATCCTACCCAGCATTAGGGTCTTTTCCAATGAGTCAACCCTTCGCATGAGGTGGCCAAAGTATTGGAGCTTCAGCTTCAACATCAAACCTTCCAATGAACACCCAGGATTGATCTCTTTTAGGATGGATTGATTGGATCTCCTTGCAGTCCAAGAAACTCTCAAGAGTCTTCTCCAACACCACAGTTCAAAAGCATCAATTCTGCGGCGCTCAGCTTTCTTCACCGTCCAACTCTCACATCCATACATGACCACTGGAAAAACCATAGCCTTGACTAGACGGACTTTTGTTGGCAAAGTAATGTCTCTGCTTTTAAACATGCTATCTAGGTTGGCCATAACCTTCCTTCCAAGTAGTAAGCGTCTTTTAATTTCATGGCTGCAGTCACCATCAGCAGTGATTCTGGAGCCCAAAAAAGTAAAGTCTGACACTGTTTCCACTGTTTCCCCATCTATTTCCCATGGAGTGATGGGACCAGATGCCATGATCTTAGTTTTCTGAACATTGAGCTTTAAGCCAACTTTTTCTCTCTCCTCCTTCACCTTCATCAAGAGGCTCTTTAGTTCTTCTTCACTCTCTGCCATAAGGGTGGTGTCATCCGCATATCTGAGGTTATTGATATTTCTCCCGGCAATCTTGATTCCAGCTTGTGTTTCTTCCAGCCCAGCGTTTCTCATGATGTACTCTGCATATAAGTTAAATAAGCAGGGTGACAATATACAGCCTTGACGTACTCCTTTTCCTATTTGGAACCAGTCTGTTGTTCCATGTCCAGTTCTAACTGTTGCTTCCTGATCTACATACAGGTTTCTCAAGAGACAGGTCAGATGGTCTGGTATTCCCATCTCTTTCAGAATTTTCCACAGTTTATTGTGATCCACACAGTCAAAGGCTTTGGCATAGTCAATAAAGCAGAAATAGATGTTTTTCTGGAACTCTCTTGCTTTTTCGATGATCCAGCAGATATTGGCAATTTGATCTCTAGTTCCTCTGCCTTTTCTAAAACCAGCTTGAACATCTGGAAGTTCACGGTTCACATATTGCTGAAGCCTGGCTTGGAGAATTTTGAGCATTACTTTACTAGCATGTGAGATGAGTGCAATTGTGCGGTAGTTTGAGCATTCTTTGGCATCGCCTTTCTTTGGGATTGGAACGAAGACTGACCTCTTCCAGTCCTGTGGCCACTGCTGAGTTTTCCAAATTTGCTGGCATATCGAGTGCAGCACTTTCACAGCATCACCTTTGAGGATTTGAAATAGCTCAACTGGAATTCCATCACCTCCACTAGCTTTGTTTGTAGTGATGCTTTCTAAGGCCCACTTGACTTCACATTCCAGGATGTCTGGCTCTAGGTGAGTGATCACACCATCGTGATTATCTATGTCGTGAAGATCTTTTTTGTACAGTTCTTCTGTGTATTCTTGCCTCCTCTTCTTAATATCTTCTGCTTCTGTTAGGTCCATACCATTTCTGTCCTTTATCGAGCCTATCTTTGCGTGAAATGTTCCCTTGGTATCTCTAATTTTCTTGAAGAGGTCTCTAATCTTTCCCAATCTGTTGTTTTCCTCTATTTGTTTGCACTGATCGCTGAGGAAGGCTTTCTTATCTCTCCTTGCTATTCTTTGGAACTCTGCATTCAGATGAGAATATCTTTCCTTTTCTCCTTTGCTTTTCGCTTCTCTTCTCTTCCCAGCTATCTGTAAGGCCTCCTCAGACAGCCATTTTGCTTTTTTGCATTTCTTTTCCATGAGGATTTTCTTGATCCCTGTCTCCTGTACAATGTCACAAACCTCTGTCAATAGTTCATCAGGCATTCTGTCTATCAGGTCTAGTCCCTTAAATCTATTTGTCACTTCCACTGTATACTCATAAGGGATTTGATCTAGGTTATACCTGAATGGTCTAGTGGTTTTCCCTACTTTCTTCAATTTAAGTCTGAATTTGGCAATAAAACAGAATGATCTCTGTTTGCTTTGATTCATTACATGCTTTTAAAAATATATAAATATCTGTGAATATAATATAATATAATATAATATAACTGCCAATAGAAGAATATTGAAAATAATAACCTGTATGCACCCCTGATCTGTGTACATCTCTTCATACAGAATGACAAACAAGAGAAAGAGGGGAAGAGAAAGACAGAAAAAGCGACAGAGAGAGAGCAAGAGAGGTTGAGACTGATATTATCAACAATAAAAAATAATTCTTAATTATTTTCCTAATTTAGTTTTACTAATTTATATCCCAACCAGTTAATTATGAGGAAAGCTATTGATATACATCTGCAGCTTTTGGTGTTATCAGAACTCTCAGTTCAGATTAGTCGCTCAGTTGTATATGACTGCGACCCCATGGACTGCAGCACACCAGGCCTCCCTGTCTATTACCAACTCCCAGAGTTTACTCAAACTCATGTCCATTGAGTCTGTGATGCCATCCAATCATCTCATCCTCTGACATCCCCTTTTCCTCCTGCCCTCAATCTTTCCCAGCATCAAGGTCTTTTCAAATGAGTCAGCTCTTCGCATCAGGTGGCCAAAGTATTGGAGTTTCAGGTTCAACATCAGTTCTTCCAATGAACATTCAGGACTGATTTCCTTTAGGATGGAATCTTGAATCTCCTTGCACTCCAAGGGACTCTCAAGAGGCTTCGCCAACACCACAGTTCAAAAGCATCAATTCTTCAATGCTCACGTTTCTTTATAGTCCAACTCTCACATCCATACATGACTATTGGAAAAACCATAGCTTTGACTAAATGGAACTTTGTTGACAAAGTAATGTCTCTGCTTTTTAATATGCTGTCTAGGTTGGTCATAAGTTTTCTGTGTTTTAATCAAATGCTAAAAATATGGTTTAATTTTGGTTTAAATTTGCCCATATTTCTGTTGGGTTGTCTTTATCAACTGATACAGAAACATTTGTGGGTGTATGCGTATAGGTGCTATTCTTGATATTATTCCTTCTGTTTGTTATGTGTATTATAAATATATTAACAGAAATTTTAATTTTTAGGTATCCAAAATTGACAAAGCTTTTTAGAGATGGCACTTCTGAATCCAATTTAAGAAATTATTTCCTCCACATACACCAGAAATATATTTACATTTATTTATCACTGTAAATTTTGAAATTTTTAACAAAATTTAAACACTTGATATCATATATTCTATACAATATTAATTTGGATACTAATAATAAAAATAGATATTCATTTTTAAATTTAAAAAATCACCTTACATCCTTATGAGTCAAATTAATAAAAATGGTAATTTAATAACATGATTGGGTGTTAAAAATATCATATCAAAATATGTAGAATGTGGTACAAATAAAGATTTAAGAAAAAAATGGCAATAATTTATTTACATAAGAAAAAATAATGATAATAAATCAAATGATGGTCATAGATCCTCTGAAGTACCTGTGAAAACATAATTCATAATGCATACCAAAACAGAGTGTGTCAGCACATGCACAGATATACACACACAAGCACACACACCTTAGATATGTTAAGATTGCAGACACCAAATATCAAGGAGAATCTTAAGCCAGAGAAAATAACATCTTACCAAATACATGTTCAGTTCACTTCAGTTGCTCAGTCATGTCCGACTCTTTGCAACCCCATGAATTGCAGCACACCAGGCCTCCCTGTCCATCACCAACTGCCTGAGTCCACCCAAACTCATGTCCATCGAGTCCGTGATGCCATCCAGCCATCTCATCCTCTGTCATCCCTTTCTCCTCCTGCCCCCAATCCTTCCCAGCATCAGAGTCTTTTCCAATGAGTCAACTCTTCACCTGAGGTGGCCAAAGTATTGGAGTTTCAGCTTCAACATCAGTCCTTCCAATGAATACCCAGGACTGATTTCCTTTAGGATGGACTGGTTGGATCTCCTTGCAGTCCAAGGGACTCTCAAGAATCTTCTCCAACACCACAGTTCAAAAGCATCAATTCTTTGGGGCTCAGCTTTCTTCACAGTCCAACTCTCACATCCATACATGACTACTGGAAAAACTGTAGCCTTGACTAGATGGGCCTTTGTTGGCAAAGAAATGTCTTTGTTTTTTAATATGCTATCTAGGTTGGTCATAACTTTCCTTCCAAGGAGTAAGCATCTTTTAATTTCATACCTACAATCACCATCTGCAGTGATTTTGGAGGCCACAAAAATGAAGTCAGCCACTGTTTCCACTGTTTCCCCATCTATTTGCCATGAAGTGATGGGACCAGATGCCATGATCTTAGTTTTTTGCATGTTGAGCTTTAAGCCAATTTTTTCACTCTCCTCTTTCACTTTCATCTAGAAAGTGATGAAAGTTCCTCTTTACTTTTAACCATAAAGGTGGTGTCATCTGCATATCTGAGGTTATTGATATTTCTCCCGGCAATCTTGATTCCAGCTTGTGCTTTTTCAAGCCCAGCATTTCTCATGATGTACTCTGCATATAAGTTAAATAAGCAGGGTGACAATATAGAGCCTTGACATACCTCTTTTCATATTTGGAACCAGTCTGTTGTTCCATGTCCAGTTCTAACTGTTGCTTCCTGACCTGCATACAGGTTTCTCAAGAGACAGGTCAGGTGGTCTGGTATCCCAATCTCTTAAAGAATTTTCCAGTTTATTGTGATGCACACAAAGGCTTTGGCATAGTCAATAAAGCAGAAATAGATGTTTTTCTGGAACTCCCTTGCTTTTTCGATGATCCATCAAATGTTGGCAATTTAATCTCTGGTTCCTTTGCCTTTCCTAAAACCAGCTTGAACATCTTGAAGTTCATGGTTCACATATTGCTGAAGCCTGGCCTGGAGAATTTTGAGCATTACCTTACTAGCGTGTGAGATGATTGCAATTGTGTGGTAGTTTGAGCATTCTTTGGCATTGCCCTTCTTTGGGATTGGAATGAAAACTGACCTTTTCCAGTCCTGTGGCTACTGCTGTTTTCCAGATTTGCTGGCATATTGCGTGTAGCACTTTGACAGCATCATCTTTCAGGATTTGAAATAGCTCAACTGTATTTCCATCACCTCCACTAGCTTTGTTTGTAGTGATGCTTTCTAAGGCCCACTTAACTTCACATTTCAGGATGTCTGGCTCTAGGTGAGTGATCACACCATCGTGATTATCTGGGTCGTGAAGATCTTTTTTGTACAGTTCTTCTGTGTTTTCTTGCCACTTCCTCTTAATGTCTTCTGCTTCTGTTAGGTCCATACAATTTCTGTCCTTTATTGAGCCCATCTGTGCATGAAATGTTCCCTTGGTATCTCTAATTTTCTTGAAGAGATCTCTAGTCTTTCCCATTCTATTGTTTTCCTCTATTTCTTTGCATTAATTGCTGAGGAAAGCTTTCTTATCTCTACTTGCTATTCTTTGGAATACATGTTACATGTTACCAAATACATGTTTCATGTTACAAATACAAATGACATGTTACCATTGACCTCTGTTTTAAATTATTAACAATTTTCCTCTGTTTTCACTGCTTTATACATTCATCTCCAATTGTTATAAATTTCAACTTTGTCCTTCTTTGTGATCACTTTTAGTTTGTGTTTTAAAAACTTTAATTGACAAAATTAAGCCTCAGACTTAAATTTTTTATTGTTTAAACAGAATATTACATAGGAATCAATTTTTACCTATATTTTAGAAATATGAAAATCCATTTAAAATCTGTTATCCCTTTTCTTTTTTTGTTTGTGTATATAGTATTAATTATATTGTGTTGTCTATCATAATTGCTTCCGGTCCGCATTTAATGTCACCTCACCTCTGTAAAATGCTTCAGATGATTTTTCTAATATCCATTGTGTAACTTCATCTGAGCATTTTTCTAGATAACATGCCTGATATCATTTTCAGACATAAAATATTCCATTAAAAAAAGTATAGTCTGCTTTTTTGTACCAAATCTTTGTAAGGTTCCTTTATTGCCCCAATTGGCAATTATATTTCTGTATATTGACATCTCTTAGATAACTAGTTATCTTTTTCTTCTTATATACATAAGCCTTCTCAATACCTTCTATTGGTATCATTTTTATACACCTTTTCCCATTCAGGAGAATTGCCCCCTTTAGTATGCATTCATGACTGTTAAGATGCTTCAGTCATGTCTGACTCTGTGTGACCCTGCGAACTACAGCCTACCAGGCTCCTCTGTCCATAGGACTCTCCAGGCAAAGTATACTGGAGTGGGTTGCCATACCCTCCTCCAGGGGATTTTCTGGACCCAGGGATTGAAACCTCATCTCCTGCAGCTCCTGCATTCCAAGGGGAAACTTTACCACTGAGCCCTCTGGAAGCCCTCTCTCTATTCTTATTTCAGTATAATTAGAACATGCCTTGCTGGGCCCTGAAAAATGACTATGCCTAATTAGATAAATGTATTAGTAGGAACAATAAACTTTTATAAATCTGCATAATAGATTCATATTGTCATAGGATGTCAATCAGTTATGACTGAGCACTCAAATTGTTTACAATGAAAACCAAAGATCAAATATACTAATACATTAGAGTAAGCAGAAATATTTTCATTAATTCAATTAATTTTGTACTATACTTTTACATCAGTAAATGATACTTATATTAGAAATTTAGGAAATTGATAAAAGATAAAAGGAAAATTATTTCTTAAACCAATATCTCAGTAAATTACTGTTTAAAAATATACATGAATGCATATGTATTTTCAGATCAGAGTTATAGTTTTAATTTCAATAAAATTTAATGTCAATAAATGTGAATTATACCACTACTGCTAATTTCTGCATAGTATTATATACTTTGAATATAGAATACTTTATATTAAAAGTTTTCTATTATTGGAGATTTAAATTGTGTTCAATTTTAAAAATCCCAATCTTTAAGTTAAAAAAGCTAACTTCAACTCTCAGTAGCAAACTAACTACTTTAATGTCACTATCACTCCCATTTCTGTGCTCCTTTAGTTATCCCTATGATAAATAAATAAAAACTAATAAAAATTAAAATGTAAAAGTATTATGTAATTTATAAACAAACCAACAAATGAAGCATTAGCATAAATAAATGGTAGGGAATTTTATTCAAAAAAATCTTATGAAGAGACTGTGGGTTTGATATCTTTACCTGTATTTTCTAAGTGAGTAAAGTGACATAATAAGAGTCTCCATAATGAACAAACAATGCATTAATTATTGCAGGAAAACACAGAAATGGTGTTTCCCAAAGGAGCTCAGTTTTCTAAAATTTCAAAGATAAAATCAAATCTTATAAAGTGTATTAGTGTAAGACTGGTGAGGCAGGAAAAAAGGATTTACTGTGGTATTGCTCTTGTGAGGCTGAGAGGGAGAGTATGATTCTAGCAGAGCAGAATTTTGAAATTTGTATTGGTTGCTTGTGGTTTGGAGCTGTCATTTATTTTCTACTGTGACAGATATGAGTATTTTTCTGATCAAATTATATAATGTAGCCTGGGAAACATAATTTTTCTGAAACACACTGGAGCAATAGAGGTTAATGAGGAATTAAAAATAAACTGCAATCAGAAGAGAGAACATTATCAGAGAATAAGTGAGATTAACTCCACTGTAATATCCAGTTAGGACTGAATTGGATGACTGTCAGTATTTTTTATAACTTTTGAACATGATTGATGCCTCTAAAAGTTTTACTCCAATGTAAGATTTAGTTACCAGTAGCCAGTGAACTGAGCGAGGCATTGAATATATTGTATTCTATCTTCAATTGGACTCTGGTAATAAAGAACACAGGAAAGCAAGATTTAGTCTCAGATCATGTATGTGTGGGGGTTTCTCAAGTGGCTCAGTGGTAAAGAATCCACCTGCCAAACAGGAGACACAGGTTCAGTTTCCTGAACTGGACACACGACTTAGCAACTAAATGGCAGCAGCAGCTTATATGTGTGAGGTTTTTGTACAGGTGTGTGCTCGTGCTCAGTCGTGTCTGACTCTTTGCAACCCCAAGGACTGTAGCCCGCCAGGTTCCTCTGTCCGTGGCATTTTCCAGGCAAAACTACTGGAGTAGGTTGCCATTTCCTTCTCTAGGGGATCTCCCTGATCCAGGGATTAAACCAGCATTTCTTGCCTCTCCTGCATTGGCAGGCAGTTTCTTTACCACTTGTGCGTCCTTTGCAGGAAGCCCTTTGCACAGGTAACTTTACCTCAACAGTATAGAAATAATTAGCATAACTTTATATGGGGACAGAAGAAATGTGAAGAATAGGGAGCAAACTACAGATGATAATTAACATAAAAAAAAAACCTAAAGATGGTTTCTGTCATGTCAGTAGAACTCATTTCCAATAAGATAAAAACAGTTTGCAGGTGGATTTGTATGTGTACAGATGAAATTCTGCATGATTTGATTACTGAGATATCACCAAATCTCTGCTTTCTAAACATATTCTACTTTGGCCTAGAACTAAAGCATTTATCTAAATCACAGGGTTTGTGACACTGCATATAAATTATTTTGAAGATGCTAAATACATTCATATATTTACTGTTTATATTTCTTAAAAAAATTATATACACACGCAGCTTGTGAGATGATTCATAATCAAATCTCAGGATGAGAGATCTGAAAAGTGGATCATGATGTTAGCACTTTAGTGACTATATCATGCTGGAAAATAAGGATTAATTAGCATTCTACTTTTAAATAATCAAGGTATCAGGTTTATAAGAATTACCACTGTTTAATTACAATAAGTAATGATGATTTATTTTTAAATATAATATCTTTTGTGCCTTTATTATTTTGCAAAAGTAAAAAAGTCTGTGTTAAAATTGACAGAACATGTTACTCAACAATAAGTTATTTGCATCATTATTTATTTTCCATTTTTCACTCTAAGGTTAATTCCCACAACTTCACATGAACTCACATATTACAACTCCATGTTTCCTATTTTATTTTACATTTCATTTTTTCCAGCCTTGTCTTTAATCCTGGTGCATGTTCAGTGATGTCTATTGATAGAGGAAAATTCCATGTTAAGGTAACTTGAGTTAAATGATACAGCTGTCTACTGAATAACTTGTTACTAAATCAAAAGAAATGTCACTGAGTACAAATCTAGAGAAAAGAGTAAAGTACTGTCCTGAAAATAATTGTTCTTGTCTCTGGAAAATGCACTTTTTGAGGTTTTCCATCATGAACTAAACTTATGTTTCCATGGGAACGTTATTTTCTTCATGCAAGTTGGAGTTATACACCTTTAAATGTCTGAGGACTTTAGTGTATAAAATGTGCATTATCATATTTGCAGTCCTTTTGTCTTTAAGAGGGTTTGGGCTTTAAACTGCAAGGGACTTAATAAAAAAGGTATAACAAGGGAGTCAAAGCTGAAAGTTAGTAATTAAGAAAAAATCAATCAATAAGATTTTTAATTGCATAAATCTACCACTTCAAAATTGGTATGCAAACTCCAATGACCCCACAACATTAGGAAGGGAGAGGGATCAGACTAGCTTTACATTTGAAAAATTTCTTTTCTTGGTTCTCCGCATTCATAAAATGGATTGTGTCCTTTCTTCAACTTTGAGCACTTTTAGCACAGTTTAGCATTAAAATTTTTTTTTCCTTGGGACTTTCTCCAAATGACTTATTTTCTTTAAATCCCTCTGTTCTGAAAATCATTTTCATAAGATTTTCTTAATTCTTAGTTTATTTTGAAATTTAAATATACCAGATTAAAATCTGATGATACCCAAATTAATATTTAATACCTCGCTGTGGGTCTGACATCAGATTGCTGTTTAGAGATATAATTCATGAATATATTTAAAGTTATATGTAGTTTGCTCTCATATATCTCTCTATCACACATTGTACCTATCAATTCTCTCTTCTGCCTTTTTAAAATAACTTCAGACAGCATTAAGTTGACCTCGCAATTCCCCGGATGTAACTCAATCATGCCTCCCTTCTTAGAACAATAATCCTCACATAAATAATGAATATTTTCATCCTTAGCTCCTTCTTTGTTTTCTGTAGTTGGCATTCTAACCTCTACCATCAAGATAGTCCTCTTAAATATCACTACTGTTTTTCTACTAGCTAAATTCCAAAGAAATTCTTCTTAGCTCTCAAATTTATTTAAAAGATTAATTATCCCTCCCTCATTAAACTATGTATTTTATCTTTCTAATTTTTTTATCTTCCTAAAATACTGCATATTTTATCTTTTCTAATTTCCTAAGTATTTGTCATGTTTATTTGCTGTTTGCATTATTCCTTTGTCCTTTAACTGCAGACAATCCACCAACACCCAGTTGTCTTATTTTTTGGAAAGAGTCACGTCTCCACTAAGTGTAAAGTATATCATTCCCTAACAATCTCTCTTTGAGAATATGTTACTTTATATCAATACTAGCATAATATTCATAGCTTCATATTCATTTTCTCTACCTTGAAGTGAATTTTGATGCATTTCTCCTATTTATCCTTTGTATTTATTCAAATATAATTTTCTCACATTCAGGCTTTTACTTAATTCTGTTTATGTCACCATCTAAATGCTATTCAGGACCTTAGTCATCTTACACTTGCTGTCCGAATCTCTTTTACTCCTCACTTCTATCTATTCTATCTGTCACACTATACAGGATACTGATTATGAAATATGCCTATGATGCTTAAAAATAAGCAATTTCTTTAACCTGAATCTTGGTTTCCCCAAATAAGGATACTATCTCATAATACTTTTTGTATTAAATAATTGATCCATGTAAAATACTTTGGAAACTGCCTAAATATATGTTAAGTACTAAATAAATATTCACTTTTAAAATTACCATTGAAATCATGTACACCCATGGTGGATTCATGTCAATGTATGGCAAAACAAATACAATATGGTAAAGTTAAAAAATAGATAAAAAAACTAATTAAAAAATAAATAAATAAAATTACCATTGAAACTTTAAAAATAAATAGCATATTTTCTAAGATGCTAATTCTACTTTAGAATAACCACATTTTCTGGAATATTCCCAAGTCCTTAAACTGACAACTGGAGTCCCTGATACTGCGACAGCTTTGTGGCATGGCAACATGGTTAGGCTTCACTATGGTCCCTAATAATTCAAGCAAACGTTAGTCTACATGCTGCTGTGAAGGGATTTTTGAAAATGTGATTAAGCTTCTTTATCCTGGATGGCCTGACCTAATCAGGCCAAGTCTGTTGAAGAGGGATTAGGCATTTCCTATGTCAAAGACTCAAATTATCACCTGTGCTGTGCTGTGTTTAGTGGCTCAGTTGTGTCCGACTCTTTGCAACCCCTTGGATGGTAGCCTGGCAGGCTCCTCTGTCCATGGGGATTCACAGGAAAGAATACTAGAGTGGGTTGCCATGCCCTCCTCCAGGGCATCTTCCCAACCCAGGTATCTAACCCAAGTCTCCCGCATTGTAGGCAGATTCTTTACCTACTGAGCCACCGGGGATGCCCAAGAAATACTGGAGTGGATAGCTTATCCTTTCTCTAGGGGATCTTCCCAACCCAGGGATCCAACTGGGGTCTCCTGTATTGTAGGTTGATTCTTTACCAGCTGATCAAACCCAAATTACAGCCTACTTATGAACATCTCTTCCTGACAGCCTGCCTATTATAATATATTCCCTTAGCCAGCCTCCACAGCCCATTCTTTGTAATACATTTTGTATGTATATACACACATATACACACATTTTGGAATAGCTGAGGGCCTGGCTTATAGTACACACTCAGATAATATGTTTTAATGAACTAATTCCAGTTATATATCTCTAATCAGCCTGCAATCTGTGAGTCTGGTTTTTTTTTTATTAATGTGATTCTGTATTTCCAACAGTCTTAACATAATAATCATATTTATACATGTGATAGTTCATTTTATTGTAATAAAATATCACTGACAGAGCTGCTTGGCAAATTAAAACTAAAATAAACTTTTCCTTGACAATTTTATATGTGGGGCTTCTTTCCCCTTGTTTAACTGTTAGCATTTTATTTTGAAAACCTGTAGTTATCCATGAATTAAAAATCAAGATCAACAACTGCAAACCTTTAATTGAAAATATCCTATTAAATGTCAGTGTTTTAAACTTCTACACAATCTGATAGCATGTGATTAACTTAATTAGGGCATTGGAAATTAGTCATTCAAGAATCTGATAATATAAAGGAAGAAGACTGAAGCCTTCAGGTGGATGTTCACATTCTAGTATTATCAGTACATCCTCTCAAATTAGTAATATTTGGAAAAAAAGAAAAATTATTGGTGATTTTGTACATAAGATATTTAAATCCACTAAACATTGCTTTAGCTTTTTAAAACAATGTCATTTTAGAAATACATGAAATCTATGAATTTTTAAAGTAAAATTAAATACAATTTTATTAACATTTTATGAACTATTTAAGATACATGTTTTGATAACTTACATTTATAATATAAATTAAATCTATACTGTACCTTTGTTTTTCTAAAATCTTCTGCACACCAAGACTCCTAGAAATAGAATGTTTCTCTTTCTCTTTAGGCCATTTCACTCTCAGGAGTTACAGTGTATTAGAGAGTGACTAAGTTCTGGAACATGGAGAAGGCAATGGCACCCCACTCCAGTACTCTTGCCTGGAAAACCCTGTGGACGGAGGAGCCTGGTGGGCTGCAGTCCATGGGGTCTCGAAGAGTCGGACACAACTGAGCGACTTCACTTTCACTTTTCACTTTCATGCATTGGAGAAGGAAATGGCAACCCACTCCAGTGTTCTTGCCTGGAGAATCCCAGGGACGGGGGAGCCTGGTGGGCTGCCGTCTATGGGATCGCACAGAGTCAGACACAACGGAAGCGACTTAGCAGCAGCAGCAAGCTCTGGAACACAGATGCATAGATCACAAGGGAGAAAACAATATTAATGGAGAGAGATTGAGAAATACCATTTCCTCAGAACTAAAACCAACCAAACACACAAAAAAATAGTCTCCATTTTATGCAAAGACTTACCAACTCTAAGTTTATAAAAAGGACAGGATATAGAGATAGAATGACAATTTTTCTCTCATCGTTAACATGACTGAATATGATGGTTTCATAAAAAATGACACATATATTTTATTTCCCTTTTGCCTGTTTCACTTTTTGATTGTCAAAACATCAAGCTAACAACATATTTTAAAAAGTATTTAGCTGACTATGTATGCTGTCATAATCTTGGAAACCTGCCTTGACTATCCCATTTATTTCAAGTATTTATGCCTTTTGAATAAATGTATAAAAACATGTTGAAATAGAGAAAATCTGCTTTTATCTAATTAGAAGAAAGTTAGATATAAAAACTATAAACGTACATGGAGATTGCATAAATGAATCTAATTTATAATCATATTATCCTGCATTGTTAGAATTTTGAGCATATTCTTGCAATGTAACTAAGTTAATTTGCAGTGTGTTATTTTGCTAAACATCAAAAAATTATATGTAGGTATTTTATCAAATCTTATTTTTGTTTAGTGCATTCTTAAAATTCAGCAATGTTATTTTACTAAAACTAAGATTCTATTACTTAATTATACAAATGTTTGCATTATTATAGAATGACTTCTATAGGTAAGTCAAATTATAATGCTACCTAACTCATCATTATCTTTCCAGTGAATGAAGCAATCACCATGGGTAACTAGAAAATAAATAAGGAACAATTTGTTGTATTCAAATAACAAACTATAGAAATGGCACCAGTTCCATTTAATGTTAAACTTCTGTCCCCAAAATACAAGATACTTACCATAGATTTTTCTCCTTATGTTTGCATTATTTTGTGTATAAGTATGATACTTGGGGGCTTCCCAGGTGGCGCTAGTGGTAAGGAATCCACCTGCCAATGCAGGAGACCTAAGAGACTTGGGTTCAGTCCTTGGTTTGGAAAGATCCCCTGGAGGAGGGCATGGCAACCCACTCCAGTATCTCGGCCTTGAGAATCCCATGAACAGAGGACCCTAGAGGGCTACAGTCCATAGAGTCACAAACAGACACAACTGAAGCGACTTACATGCATGCATGCATGATACTTGGCCCTCTTTCTAGTTGCTTTTCATTCTCATGAGCTTTGTTGATAGTGCACTATTCATGCCTGAGGAAATGAGTAGAGGATTTTTCACATAATGCTGGAAATCATCAGGGTTAGTTTATAGAAATACATGCATTAAGATAAATAAATTCATGAAATTTGGAGAGCATACCAAGACCTGATGAGAAACAGACATAACTAAAGAAGGAGAAATTATAGAATATGTACATATTTACCAACACCACTGTGAAATGAGAAAAACTAATGAGGAATTTGTCCAAAGTCTAAGTACTTTATTTGTTGTTGGTTTTATTTAGAGATTCTTTAAGGGAGAAAGTGTGATTTTTGTATTACGCTATTGACATTATACTGAAAAACATACTTGTAAATGAAATAAAGGTATGGTCAATTGTGATCCCAGAAATAGAATCAGGAATGAAACTGAGAAATATTTCTCTAATGTAGAATAAGATTTATCACATGAGAAAGAGCATTTGATTTAGGTATGAAACATTGCTGAGTACTGACAATTTCTTCACTCACTCACTGTTCCCAATTCACCATCAGTGATTTTTTTTTAATTTATTGAAGTATAATTGATCAGAAACACTACATTAGTTTAATGTTCAATACTGATTCAGTATTTCTATACATTACAGAATGATCACCACAATAAGTCCACCTACCATTTGTCATCCTACAAAACTATTACAGTGTAATTATATTCTCTATGTTACAAATTTCATCCTATGACTCATTTTTAAGTAACTGGAAGTTTATATCATTCAATCTCCCTCATTTATTTCACTCATGTTCCTATCCCTTTCCCCCCTGACAAGCACATGTTCTCTGTATCTATGAGTTTGTTTCTCTTTGATTTGTTGTTTGTTTTGTAAATTGCATTCCACATATAAATGAAATCATACTGTATTTGTTTCCCTCTGTTGTATTTATTTCACTTAGCATAATATCCTCTAGGTCTATCCATGTTGCTGCAAATGGGAAGAATTTATACTTCCTCATGGCTGAAGAATATTCCGTGTATATATATACCACATCATCTTTATCGATTCATCCATGGATGGACATTTTAGGTTGTTTCCATGTCTTGACTGCTGTAAATAATGCTGCTATGAATATTGGCCCTTTCATGGATCACAGCCTTATCATGGCTGTGTTACTTATTTCACATGCTAGCATGTCCTTCAAGAAGTGCTCAAAGTCCTTCAAGCTAGGCTTCAGCGGTATGTGAACTGAGAAGTTCCAGGTTTACAATCTGGGTTTTGAAAAGACAGATGAACCAGAGATCAATTGTCTCCTTGTTAGGTCATAGAGAAAGCAAGGAAATTCCAGAAAAAAATCTACCTCTGCTTATTTTACTTTGCTAAAGCCTTTAACTGTATGGATCACAACAAAACTGTGGAAGATTCTTAGAGATAGAAATACCAGACTACCTTACCTGTCTCCTGAAAAGCCTATATGCAGATCAAGAAGCAACAGTTAGAAGCAGAAATGGAACAACGGACTAGTTCAAAACTGAGAAAGGAGTACGACAAGGCTGAATCTTGTCACCCTGCTTGTTTAATTCTATAGAGAGTACATCATGCAAAATGCCAGACTGGATGAATTCCACGCTGGAATCAACATTGCCTGGTGATATATCAACAATCTTACAATGCAGATGATAGCACTCTAATAGCAGAAAGTGAAGAGGAACTGAAGAGCTTCTTGATGAGGGTGAAAGAAGAGAGTGGAAAAGCTGGCTTAAAACTTAACATTCAGACAACCCAGATCATGGCATCGCTCCCATCACTTCAGAGCAAACCTATTCGGAAAAATTGGGAACAGTGACAGACTTTGTTTTCTTGGCTCCAAATCACTGCAGACTGTGACTTCAACCATGGAAGTGAAAGACTCTTGCTCCTTGGAAGAAAAGCTATGACAAACGCAGAGAGTATTAAAAAGTAGAGACATCACTTTGCCAACAAAGGTCCATATAGTCAAAGCTATGGTTTTGCCAGTAGTCAAATACAGATGTGAGAGTTGGACCATAAAGAAGTGTTAGTGATGAAGAATTGATGTTTTAGAATTGTGGTGCTAGAGAAGACTCTTTAGAGTTCCTTGGACAGCAAGGAGATCAAACCAGTCAATCCTGCAGGGAATCAATGCTGCATATTCATTGGAAGGACTGATGCTGAACCTAAAACTCCAATACTTTGGCCACCTGATATGAAGAGCTGACTCATTGGAAAGGACCCTGATGCTGGGAAAAATTGAAGGAAGGAGGAGAAGGGGATGACAGAGGATGGCATCACCGACTCGATGGACATGAATTTCAGCAAGCCCCGGGGGTTGGTGACGGACAAGTGTCCTGGTGTGCTGTAGTCCATGGGGTCACAAAGAGTCGGACACAACTTAGCAAGTGAACAACAGCTGCAACTAGTTTTATAAGTGTTTGATCTACTACATATGCGGTATATTTACCAATGAGATTTTTCCTTTAATAATTTCCATATTTCTAGTAAAGATTTCTTGTTTTTTGCTTAAAGAAGTGCCTTTAACCTTTTTATAAAACTCATTTAGTGATTCTGAACTCTTTCAACTTTTGCTCATCTGTAAAACTCAATCTCTCTTTCAACTTAGAATGTTATCCTTGCTGGAAAGAGTATTCTTGGTTGTAGGTGTTTTCCTTTCATGATGTTTAATATACCATGTTACTCCATTCTAGTTTGCAAAGTTTTTGATGAAAAGTCAGCTGATTGTCTTGTGGGAGCTCTTTTTTAGGTAACTACTTGTCTTTCCCTTGATGCTTTTAAGATTTTATCTGTCTTTAATTTTTGCCATTTTTTTTTTATTTTTATTTTTATTTTTTATTTTTATTTTTTTATAAATTTATTTATTTTAGTTGGGGGCCAATCACTTCACAACATTGCAATAGTTTTTGCCATACATTGACATGAATCAGCCATGGGTTTACATGTGTTCCCCCTCCTGGACCCCCCACCCACCTCCCTCCCCCTCCCATCCTTCTGGATCATCCCATTGCCCCGGCCCTGAGCCCTTGTCTCATGCATCGAACATGGAATGGTGTTCTGTTTCACATATGATAATATACATGTTTCAGTGCTATTCTCCCAGAACGTCCCACCCTCACCTTCTCCCTCAGAGTCCATAAAATTGTTCCATGCATCTGTGTCTCTTATTCTGTCTCGCATATAGGGTTATCGTTACCATCTTTCAAATTCCATATATATGCATTAGTATACTGTATTGGTGTTTTTCTTTCTGGCTTACTTCACTCTGTATAATGGGCTCCAGTTTCATCCATCTCAGTAGAACCGATTCAAATGTATTTTTTTAATGGCTGAGTAATATTCCATTGTGTATATGTACCACAGCTTCCTTATGCATTCGTCTGCTGATGGACATCTAGGTTGCTTCCATGTCCTGGCTATTGTAAACAGTGCTGCGATGAACATTGGGGTACACGCGTCTCTTTCAATTCTGGTTTCCTCGGTGTATATGCCCAGCAGTGGGATTGCTGGGTCATATGGCAGTTCTATTCCCAGTTTTTTAAGGAATCTCCACACTGTTCTCCATAGTGGCTGTACTAGTTTGCATTCCCACCAACAGTGTAAGAGGGTTCCCTTTTCTCCACACCCTCTCCAGCATTTATTGCTTGTAGACTTTTGGATAGCAGCCATTCTGACTGGTGTGAAACGACCCAATCAAAAAATGGGCCAAAGAACTAAACAGACATTTCTCCAAAGAAGACATACAGATGGCTAACAAACACATGAAAAGATGCTCAACATCACTCATTATTAGAGAAATGCAAATCAAAACCACAATGAGGTATCATTTCACACCAGTCAGAATTTTTGCCATTTTTAAATGTAAATTTTGTTTGGACTCTGTGCTTCTTGGACTTGAATATGGGCATCATTTTCCAGGTTAGGGAAGTTTTCAGCTATTATTTTTTTCAACTAAGTTGCCCTTCATTCTCTATTCACCTTCTCAAACCTTATTATATGAATGCTAGTACACTTGATGTTATCTGAGAGGTCTCAATGTGTCCACAAATTTTTTTAATCAATTTGTTTTTCAATTGAAGGGTAATTGCTTTACAGAATTTTGTTGTTTTCTGTCAAACCTCAATATGAATCAGCCATAGGTGTACATATATCCCCTCCCTTTTGAAACTCCCTCCCATCTCCTTCCCTATCTCACCCCTCTAGGCTGACACAGAGACACTGTTTGAGTTTTCTGAGACATACAGCAAATTCCCATTGGCTATCTAACTTACATATGGTAATGTAAGTTTCCATGTTCTCTCCATACATCTCATCCTCTCCTCCCCTCTTCCCATGTCCATAAGTCTATTCTCTATGTCTGTTTCTCCATTGCTGCCCTGCAAATAAATTCTTCAGTACCATTTTTATAGATTCTGTATATGGGCATTAGAATACAATATTTCTCTTTCTCTTTCTGACTCACTTCGCTCTGTATAAAACGTTCTAGGTTCATCCACCTCATCAGAAATGACTCAAATGCATTCCTTTTTACGGATGAATAATATTCTATTATGTATATGTACCACAACTTCTTTATCCATTTGTCTGTCGATGGACATCTAGGTTGGTTCCATCTTCTAGCCATTGTAAATAGTGCTGCAATGAACAAGGGGATAAATGTGTCTTTCAATTTTGGTTTCCTTGGGGTATGTGCCTAGGAGTGGGATCCCTGGGTCATATGGTGCTTTTATTCCTAGTTTTTAAAGGAATATCCGTACCATCTTCCATAGTGGCTGTATCAATTTACATTCCCACCAACAGTGCAAGAGCGTTCCCTTTTCTCCACACCCTCTGCAGTATTTATTGTTTGAAGACATTTTTATGATGGCCATTCTGACCGGTGTGAGGTGACCTCATTCTGCTTTTGATTTGCATTTCTCTAATAATGAGCTATATTGAGCATCTTTTCATGTGTTTGTTTGTTAGCCATTTGTAAGTCTTCTTTGGAGAAATGTTTGTTTAGGTCTTATTTCTACTTTTTGATTGGGTTGTTTGTTTTTCTGGCATTGAGTTGTATGAGCTGCTTGTATATTTTGGAAATTAATCCTTTGTCAGTTGTTTCATTTGCTATTATTTTCTCCCATCCTGAGGGTTGTTTTTTCACCTTGCTAGTAGTTTCCTTTGCTGTACAAAGGCTTTTAAGTTTTAATCAGGTCCCACTTCTTTACTTTTGCTTTTATTTCCATTACTCTAGGAGGTGGGTCATAGAGGATCTTGCTTTAATTTATGTCACTATGTTTTTCTCTAAGAGTTTTATATTTTCTGGTCTTACATTAAGGTCTTTAATCCATTTTGAGTTTATCTTTGTGTATGGTGTTACGAAGTGTTCTAATTTCATTCCTTTACATGTAGCTGCCCAGTTTTCCCAGCCATTTATTTAAAAGGCTGTCTTTACCCCATTGTATATTCTTGCCTCCTTTGTCAAAAATAAGGTACCCATAGGTGCATGGGTTTCATTCTATCCTGTTCCATTGGTCTATATTTCTGTTTTTGTGCCAGTACCATACTCTCTTGATGACTGTAGCTTTGTAGTATAATCTGAAGTCAGGAAGGTTGATTCCTCCAGCTGCATTCTTCATTCTCAAGACTGCTTTGGCTATTCAGTGTCTTTTGTGTTTCCATATGAATTGTGAAATATTTTGTTCTAGTTCTCTGAAAAATGCCATTGGTAATTTGATAGAGATTGCATTGAATCTGTAGATTGCATTTGGTAGTATATCATTTTCACAATATTGATTCTTCCTACCCAGGAACATGAAATATCTCTCCATCTGTTTATATCATCTTTGATTTCTTTCATCAGTGTCATAATTTTCTGTGTACAGTTCTTTTGTCTTCTTAGGTAAGTTTATTTCTAGATATTTTATTCTTTTTGTCGCAATGGTGAATGGGATTGATTCCTTAATTTCTCCTTCTGATTTTTCATTGTTAGTATATAGAAATGCAAGTGATTTCTGTGTATTGATTTTGTATCCTACGACTTTGTTTAATTCACTGATTAGCTCTAGTAATTTTCTGGTGATATCTTTAGCGTTTTCTATGTAGAGTGCCATGTCATCTGCAAACAGTGATAATTTTACTTCTTTTCTAATCTGGATTCCTTTTATTTCTTTTTCTTCTCTGATTGCTATAGCTAGAACTTACAGAACTATGTTGAATAAAAGTGCTGAAAGTGAATACCCTTGTCTTGTTCCTGATCTTAGAGGGAATGCTTTCAGGTTTTCACCATTGAGAATAATGTTTGCTGTAGGCTTATCATATATGGCTTTTACTATGTTGAGGTAGGTTCCTTCTATGCCCATTTTTTGAAGAGTTTTAATCATAAATGTGTACTGAGCTTTGTCAAAGGCTTTTTCTGCATCTGTTGAGATTACCATATGTTTTTTTATCTTTCAATTTGTTAATATGGTATATCACATTGGTTTGCATATATTGAAGAATCCTTGCATCCCTGGAATAAGACCAACTTGATCGTGGTGCATGAGCTTTTTGATGTGAGGCTGAATTCTGTTTGCTAAAATTTTGTTGAGGATTTTTACATCTATGTTCATCAGTGATGGTCTTCCCTCATGGCTCAGATAGCAAAGCATCTGCCTGCAGTGAAGGAGATCTAGGTTTGATCCCTGGGTTGGGAAGATCCCCTGGACAAGGAAATGGCAACCCACTCCAGTACTCTTGCCTGGAAAATCCCATGGATGGAGGAGACTGGTAGGCTAGAGTCCATGTAGTCACAGAGTCAGACATGACTGAGTGACTTTACTTCCATATTTCCATACTTCATCAGTGATATTGGCCTGTAGTTTTCTTTTTATATGTTGTCTTTTTCTGGTTTTGGTATCATGGTGATGGTGGCCTCATTGAATGAGTTTGGAAGTGTTCCTTCCTCTGCAATTTTTTGAAAGAGTTTCATAATGATAGGCACTAGCTCTTCTCTAAATATTTGATAAAATTCAATTCTGAAGCCATCTGGTCATGGGCTTTTGTGGGATTTTTTTTTTTTTTTGTGGAGATTTTTGATCACAGCTTCATTTTCTCTACTTGTAATTGGGCTGCTCATAATTTCTATTTCTTCCTGGTTCAGTCTTGGAAGATTGAACTGTTCTAATAATCTGTCTATTTCTTCCAGGTTATCCATCTTATTGCCATATAGTTGTTCATTATAGTCTCTTATAATCCTTTGTATTTCTGCATTGTCTGTTGTAACTGCTCCTTTTTCACTTCTAATTTTGTTGATTTATTTCTCTCTTTTTTTCTTGATGAATCTGGCTAATGTTTGTCAATTTTGTTTATCTTCTCAAAGAACCAGCTTTTAGTTTTATTAATCTTTAATATTGTTTCCTTCATTTCTTTTTCAATTATTTCTGCTCTGATCTTTATGATTTCTTTCCTTCTGCTAATTTTGGGGTTCTTTTTGTTCTTCTTTTTCCAGTTGTTCCAGATAGAAAGTTAGGTTGTCTATTCAATGTTTTCCTTGTTTCTTAAGATAGGGTTGCAGTGCTATAAACTTCCCTCTTAGAACTGCTTTTGCTGCATCCCATAGGTTTTGAGTTGTCATGCTTTCATTGTCATTTCTTTCTAGAATTTTTTTTTATTTCTCTTTTGATTTTTTTCAGTAACCTGTTAGTTATTTAGAAACATATTGTTTAATCACCATGTACTTTTATTTTCTAGTTTTTTTCTTGTAATTGATGTCTAGTCTAATAGCGTTGTGTTTGGAAAAGATGCTTGATGTAATTTCAATTTTCTTAAATTTATTGAAGCTTGATTTGTGACCCAAGACGTGGTCTATCCTGTAAAATGTTCCATGTGCACTTGACAAGAAGGTGTATTCTTCTGCATTTGGAAGGAATATCCTGAAGATATCAATGAGATTCATCTCATCTAATGTATCATTTAAGATGTGTTTCCTTATTAACTTTCTGTTTTGATGATCTGTCCATTGGTGTGAGTGGGATGTTAAAATCTCTTACTATTATTGTGTTACTGCAATTTCTCCTCTTATGTCTGTTAGCGTTTGTCTTATGTTTTGAAGTACTCCTATGTTGAGTGTATGTTAAAATTGTATGTTATCCTCTTGGATTGATCCCTGATCATTATGTATTGTCTGCCCTTATCTCTTGTAATTTTCTTTATTTTAAGGTCTATTTTGTCTGATATGAGGATTGCTACTGCAGCTTTCTTTTGCTTTCCATTTGCATGGAATATATTTTTCCATCCTCTAACTTTCAGTCTATATGTGTCTTTAGATCCGAAGTGGGTGTCTTGTAGACAGCATATATATGGGTCTTGTTTTTGTATCCATTCAGCCAATCTGTGTCTTTTGGTTGGAACATTTAATACATTTACATTTAAAGTAATTATTGATATATATGTTCCTATTGCCATTTTCTTAATTTTGGAGGGTTTGATTTTGTAGATCTTCTTCTTCCCCTGTATTTCTTGACTATATAAGTCAGTTTAACATTTGCTGCAAAGCTGGTTTGGTGGTACTGAATTCTCTTAACTTTTGCTTGTCTGAAAATCTTTTGATGTCTCCATCAATTTTGAATGAGATTCCTGCTGGGTAGAGTAATCTTGATTGTAGATTTTTCCCTTTCAGTACTTTAAATATAACCTGCCATTCCCTTCTGGCTTGCAGAGTTTCTGCTGAAAGATCAGCTGTTAAATGTATGGGGTTTCCCTTTTATGTTACTTGTTGCTTTTCCCTTGTGCTTTTAATATTCTTTCTTTGTATGTAATCTTTGTTAGTTTGATGAGTATATGTCTGTATCCTCTATGGATATCCTCTTGGACTTGATTGACTATATTCTTTTCCATGTTTGGGAAATTTTCAACTATAATTTATTCAAAAGTTTTCTCATACCCTTTCTTTTTCTCTTCATCTTCTGGGACTCCTATAATTCAAAGTTGGTGTGTTTGATGTTGTTCCAGAGGTTTCTGAGACTATCATCAGTTCTTTTCATTCTTTTTACTTTATTCTGCTCTTCAGAAGTTATTTCCACCATTTTATATTCCAACTTACTGATGTATTCTTCTGCTACAGATACTGTGCTGTTGATTCCTTCTAGAGTATTTTTACTTTCTGTAATTGTGTTGTTTGTCTCTGTATGTTTATCCTTTAATTCCTTTAGGTCTTGGTTAATTGATTCTTAGATTTTCTAAATTCTGTTTTCACAGTTTTGATCATCTTTACTATTATTATTCTGAATTCTTTTTCAGGTAGTTTGCCTATTTCCTCTTCAATTATTTGGACTTCTGTATTTCTAGTTTGTTCCTTCATTTGCATAGTATTTCTGTGCCTTTCAGACAGACTGAAAACCACAGTCACAGAACTAATCAATCTGATCACATGGACCACATTTTTGTCTAACTCAATGAAACTGTGAGCCATGCCATGTAGGGCCACCCAAAATGGACGGCCCATGGTGGAGAGTTCTAATAAAATATGGTACACTGGAGTTCGCATGGCAAACCACTTCAGTATTCTTGCCTTGAGAACCCCATGAACAGTATGAAAAGGCAAAAAGATAAGTCACAGAAAGATGAACTCCCCAGGTCGGTAGGTGCCCAATATGCTACTGGAGATCAGTGGAGAAATAACTCCAGAAAGAATGAAGAGACAGAGCCAAAGCAAAAAAAAAAAAAAATGCCCACTTGTGGATGTGACTGATGATAGAAGCAAGGTCCGATGCTGTAACAGCAATACTGCATAGGAACCTGGAATGTTAGGACCATGAATCAAAGCAAACTGGAAGTGGTCAAACAGGAGAAGGCAAGAGTGAACATTGACATTCTAGGAATCAATGAACTAAGATCGACTGGAATGGGTGAATTTAACTCAGATGACCATTTTATCTACTACTGTGGGCAAGAATCCATTAGAAGAAATGGAGTAGCCATCATAGTCAACAAGAGAGTCCAATATGCAGTACTTGGATCTAACCTCAATAGTGACAGCATGATCTCTGTTCATTTTCCAAGGCAAACCATTCAATATCATGGTAATCCAAGTCTTTGCTCCCACCAGTAATGCTTAAGAAGCTGGACTGTTCTATGAAGACATACAAGACCTCTTGGAACTAACAGCCCAAAAGATATTCTTTTAATTATAGGGGACTGGAATGTAAAAGTAGGAAGTCAAGAAACACCTGGAGTAACAGGCAAATTTGGCCTTGGAGCAGGGCAAAGGCTAATAGAGTTTTGCCAAGAGAACGTACTGGTCATAGCAAACACCTTGTTCCAACAACACAAGAGAAGACTCTACACATGGACATCACCAGATGGTCAACACCGAAATCAATTGATTATATTCTTTGTAGGCAAAGATGGAGAAGCTCTATACAGTCAGCAAAAACAAGACCAGGAGCAGACTGTGGCTCAGATCATGAACTCCTTATTGCCAAATTCAGACTTAAATTGAAGAAAGTGGGGAAAGCCACTAGACCATTCAGATAAGACCTAAATCAAATCCCTTACGATTATACAGTGGAAGTGACAAATAGATTCAAGGGATCAGATCTGACAGAGAGAGCGCCTGATGAACTATGGACAGAGGTCCATGACATAGTACACAAGACCAGGATCAAGACCATCCCCAAGAAAAAGAAATGCAAAAAAGCAAAATGGCTCTCTGAGGAGGCTTTACAAATAGCAGTGAAAAGAAGAGAAGGGAAAAGCAAAGGAGAAACGGAAAGATATAACCATTTGAATGTAGAGTTCCAAAGAATAGCAAGGAGACATAAGAAAGCCTTCCTCAGTGATCAGTGCAAATAAATAGAGGAATACAATAGAATGGGAGAGACTAGAGATCTCTTCAAGAAATTTAGAGATACCAAGGGAATACTTCATGCAGATGGGCTCAGTAAAGGACAGAAATGGTATGTACCTAACAGAAGCAGAAGATATTAAGAAGAGGTGGCAAGAATACACAGAAGAACTATATAAAGAAGATCTTCACCACCCAGATAGTCACGATGGTATGACCCCTTACCTAGAGCCAGGCATCCTGGAATGTGAAGTTAACTGGGCCTTAGAAAGCATCACTACAAACAAAGCTAGTGGAGGTGATGGAATTCCAGTTGAGCTATTTGAGATCCTAAAAGATGATGCTGTGAAAGTGCTGCCCTCAATATGTCAGAAAATTTTGGAAAACCGAGCAGTGGCCACAGGACTGGAAAAGGTCAGTTTTCATTCTAATCCCAAAGAAAGGCAATCCCCCCAAATGCTCAGACTATCACATAATTACACTCCTCACACATGCTAGTAAAGTAATGTTCAAAATTCCCCAAGCCAGGCTTCAGCAGTGCGTGAACCATGAACTTCCAGATGT
Source organism: Giraffa tippelskirchi (assembly GCF_054371585.1). Lineage (NCBI taxonomy): Eukaryota > Metazoa > Chordata > Mammalia > Artiodactyla > Giraffidae > Giraffa > Giraffa tippelskirchi. The sequence goes on from NC_137277.1 coordinate 73,722,377, forward strand.
TCAAGCTGATTTTAGAAAAGGCAGAGGAACCAGAGATCAAATTACCAACATCCTTTGGATTAAATAAAAAGCAAGAGATTTCCAGAAAAAACATCTATTTCTGCTTTATTGACTATGCCAAATCCTTTGTGTGGATCGCCACAAATTGTGGAAAATTCTTGGAGAGATGGGGATACCAGACCACCTGATCTGCCTCCTGAGAAATCTGTATGCAAGTCAGGAAGAAACAGTTAGAACAGTACATGTAACAACAAACTGGTTCCAAAGAGGGTAAGGAGTACATCAAGGCTGTATATTATCAACCTGCTTATTTAACTTATATGCAGAGTACATCATGAAAAATACTGGACTGGATGAAGCACAAGCTGGAATCAACATTGCTGGGAGAAATATCAATAAACTCAGATATGCAGAGGACACCACCTTTATGGCAGAAAGCAAAGAAGAACTAAAGAGCCTCTTGATGAAAGTGAAAAAGAAGAGTGAAAACATTGGCTTAAAGCTCAACATTCAGAAAACTAAGATCATGGCTTCTGGTCCCAACACTTCATGTCAAATAGATGGGGAAACAGTGGAAACAGTGGCTGACTTTACTTTTTGGGGGCTCCAAAATCACTGCAGATTGTGATTTCAGCCATGACATTAAAGACACTTGCTCCTTGGAAGAAAAGCTATGACCAACCTAGAGAGCATATTAAAAAGCAGAGACCTTACTTTGCCAACAAAGGTCCTTCTAATCAAAGCTATAGTTTTTCCAGTAGTTATGTATGGGTGTGAAAGTTGTACATAAAGAAAACTAAGTGCCAAAGAATCGATGCTTTTGAAGTGTGGTTTTGGAGAAGACTCTTTGACAGTCTATTGTACTGCAAGGAGATCCAACCAGTCCATCCTAAAGGAAATCAGTCCTGAATATTCATTGGAAAGACTGATGTTGAAGATGAAACTCCAATACTTTGGCCATCTGATGCAAAGAACTAACTCATATGAAAAGCCTCTGATGCTGGGAAAAATTGAAGGCGGGAGGAGAAGGGGAGGACTGAGGATGAAATGGTTGGATGGCATCACCGATTCAATGGCCATGAGTTTGTGTAAACTCTGGGAGTTGATGATGAACAGGGAGACCTGGTGTGCTGCAGTCCGTGGGGTCACAAAGAGTTGAACCCGACTGAGCAACCGAACTGAACTGAACTCTGTACCTTTTTGTTATTTTTTTTTTTTTAACTTATTTCGTTTGTGATCTCCTTTTCCCAGGCTTCAAGGATTAATTTTTTCTTCCTTTTGATTTCCACTCCCCTAAGGTTGTTTCGGTGGTTTGTGTAAGCTTCCTATAGGGTGAGATTTATGCTGAGTTTTTTTTGTTTGTTTGTTTTTCCTCAGATGGAGAAGGCTGAGTGAGATGGTAATCCTATCTTTTGATGATTGATTTGTACTTTGTTTTGTTTGGATGAGGTGTTCTGCACAGCGTGCCCTTGATGATTGGATGATGCAGGGTCTTGTATTCAAATGGTTTCCTTTGTGGGAGTTCTCACTATTTGATACTCCCCAGGGTTAGTTCTCTGGTAGTCTAGGGTCTTGGAGTCAGTGTTCCCAACTCCAAAGGCTCAGGGCATGATCTCTGTTTAGAACTAGTTTTTGTAGCTCATAAATGGCTCCCTTCCTGCTTCACACATCAAAGCTGTTGTGTGCTGTAAACAAAGCAGCTGTTTCTGCAAAAGGGCAGAGTAGCAGTCAGCCCCCCACGACCCTGGCAGTAGGCCTCCCTTAGAGCCTGCACCAGGGAGAATCCCCAAGTTCCCTGGCTGCTGAAGGGCCCAATGGCCACCTTGTCTACCTCAACTCCTCAGCACCAACCACCGCATCCACCGCCATCTTAGAATCTCATTATAGTGTGTCCTCAAATCTTAACCCCCTTTTTTTTTTTAACGTTCACCTTAGGTGTTTTCTGATCCTCTTTCAGTTCACTGATCCATTCTTCTCTATCATATAATTTACTGTTATATTCTTTAGTTGTTTGAGTCTTCTTTATATTTTCTAACTGCTTGTTAAACTTTTCATTGTGTTCATCCATGCTTTGCCTGTCTTCATTAAGCTTATCTATGATCATTACCTTGAACACATTTGGAAGACTGCTAATGCTACTTCCCTTAGTTCTTCTTTTGGGGTTTTATCTTGTTTCTTTGTTTGGAACATATTCCTCTTTCTCCTCATTTTACCTAATTGTCTTTTAAAATTTTCCATGCGTTAGACAATTTGATCATATTTCCCAGTCTTGGAGAAATGACCTATACAGGAGAATTTTGAGGGGCCCAACTGCACACTCCCCACTGGTCACCAGAGCTACATGCTCCAGGGGCACCTTTTTCATGGACTTCATGGACCCTTTTATTGTGGCATGGTTAACCACCTGAGCATGCTGGTCAGGACTGGTTCCCAGTTTGATTGGCTGCCAGTCTTTGCCACCTGGAAAGGCTGTTTGCCTCTGATGGGGAAAGCTGGCTCCTGGTATGGCTTGTGACATGGCCCAGGGGGTCCTGGGGTTGGGTCTCCAAATGGTTGGTTGCTTGGCATGGGGTTTCATGGGAATGGTGACAACCAATTAGTGGGAAGGTAAGCTCACTGGCTGTATGAGATTAGAAGGAGAACTTCAGATTGGTGTTTGCCAGTGCCAGTATCATGGTAGTTGTGTAGTTGCTGAGTCATGTCCGACTTTTTGCAAGCCTGTAGACCGTAGTCCACTAGGTTCTTCTCTCCATTGGATTTCCCTAGTAAGAACACTGGAGTGGGTTGTCATTTCCCTCTCTAGGGGATCTTCCTGACCCAGGGATCGAACCTGGTTGTCCTGCATTGGCAGATGAATTCTTTACCACTGAGCAATGAGGGAAGCCCTCATGGTAGATGAGCTCCCAAAAATGGATAGCTCCAATGTCTGTATCCCCATGGGGAGTTTCAGTTGCCTCCTACCTGTCTGAGAGGCTCTTCTAGATCAGCAAGAGGGTCTGACCCAGGTCCCTCTCAAATTACTGCCTCTGTGCTGGGATACGGATCATGTGAGATTTTGCGTGAACCCTTTACAGTTGGAGTCTCTGTATCTAACAGCCCTCTTGCTCTTTCACACACAGTTCCCAATGGCCTCAGAGCCATATATTGGCTGGGGAGCCCAATGTAGAGCCAAATGTTGACCTAAAGCCCCTTGCCCTTGAGGAGAATCTCTGCAATTGTGCTTATCCTCTCTTTTGTGAGCTGCTTACCCAGGATGTGGGCTTTACTATACAGGTTCTACAACTCTCTTACCCATGTGGTTTGCTCTTCCTATATATCTTTAGTTGTGGGAAATATTTTCTGCTAGTCTTCAGTTCTTTCTCATCAGCATGTGCTCTGTAAATAGTTGTAATCTTGGCATCCCCATGAGAAAAGGTGAGTCCAGGATTTTTCTAGTCTTCCATCTTGGCTCCTGGTAATAAATCTTACAGTTATTCCTGTTATTTTGCACCTTCTGGTACCTTCTATGTCTAACCAAAAGAAGTCAATTTCTCAGGAAAGTATAGTTCCCTCTCCTGGTTTCCTATTTAATTCAGCCTTAGAGCTACAGTTTTTAAGGCTCTTCTTGATACCATCACCCAGGTTTGTGCACATGAAGAAGTAGAATAAGGTCAACAGAGGGGATCACAAGGGTCATGTGTGTGTGGATGCTCAGTCACTCAGTCATGTCCGACTCTTTGTGACCCCATGGACTAAACCTTCCAGGCACCTCTCCATGGAATTCTTCAGTCAGGAATGCTGAAGTGGGTTACAATATCCTACTCCAGGGATCTTCCCCACTCAGGGATTGAACCCGTGTCTCTTGCTCTTCTGCATCAACAGGCAGATTCTTTGCCACTGTACCATCATGTAGAGAGCAAGATATCATTTATAAATGCAAGATGTACACATGGAAAAGGAGGAAATTACTTCCCTGCCAACAGCTCTGACTCATCAATACAGGATGGAAAAGGGATAAAGACATTTCTCTTAAGATATTAAGAGAAATAAAAAATCAAATATCAATTAATCAGTTAAGACCATATGATCATCTTTATTTTTTGGTAGGCGGATACTAAAAATAAAACATTTTTCTTTGGATTCTTCAGACTAAACTCAACATTCTCTGAACTGTTGGTTATTTTAAATCAGCATAGACTTACTGTCTGAATGTTGAAAAATAATTAATTCTATTTCAGTTTTCCTTTATAGTGGAGTGGAGTGTGTGACAACATATATCATCTGACAGTTGTAGTATCTTTCCTTATTACAACTGAGGTTAAGTTAATATGAAGATTACTTTAAAAAATGTCCTCTACCTACATATATATCAAAGACATTATTTGAGATGAGTTAAGGTAGTTATGGCCTAATGATTATTTACTGTCATCCAGGAATTTATTTGTGACAGTATGAAAATTCAAAAGGAAATTTGAAATACAAATACAAGAATATATTCAATGAAACTGATCAAACAATCTGTTGATAGAATTTTCCACTTTTCATTCCAGTGGAGGCATGATCTTTTCTGAATCTTCAGATTCTCTAGTGTAGCACTCTGTAGTTCAAATCATTTGGGTGCTATTGTGGATCAGTAGCTAAGCAACAGATTTAAAGTCCAGAGGCTATTTTCTTATATTTCCTCTGCCAATAACTTGGCTTGAGATGGTGAGCAAACCATTTAACCTTACGATTTCACTATCCCTCATCTTTTCAACAGGGAGATAATATAGCTTACTTCTCACAGCTCAGTGAAATATCTCTTAAATAATTCCTCAAATATGATGGAAAAGATACACTTCTGTATTGTCATAAGGTAAAAGCAGATCCATTTCCTGCTTTTTTCACATGACGTGCAAACCATTAGAGCCAATATTTTCTAATAAATAAATATTTCCTCACCATGCCTTGAGGTTTCTTAACTAACCCATTATAATTTTCTGATGTTTCAACAACCACTAAATTGTGTATGCATTTATTCATATAGATATAGTTGATATAGACATAGAATAAATGTCTTTTTTACCTACTATTAAAACTTTAGATTTGCCTGTGATTCTAGTTTTACATTGAAATGCCTGCTTAAAATGGAAAAAAAAAAAAAAAGATATGAGATTAAATGTAAGGGAAAAAGAAAATTCTACCTTAATGCTTTTCCAGTAAAAGTAACCTTTACTTTTTTCTGTTCATAGAGCTGATTATCAAATACACTACATGAGCAGAGCAAGGTGGGAGATGAGAGAATGATATTGGTGGAAGGGTATATGTTTCCAGGAACCAAATGGTAAAGTCTTTGTGTATAGAGGGCTAATGATTTTACATAATGCCTAATTCATTCTGTGTGTATGTGTGTGTGCTTTTCTTCAAGTCTTAGTACAAGAATGTACACAGATAGTTGTTTATAAATTTACTCATTGAATCCCAGTCACCCTATTTGAAAAAAAAAAATATTTTGCGACTATTTATTTTACTTATCTGCAACATGCATTTGTTTTATTTTTTAAATTTATTTTTAATTGGGGGAAATTCCTTTACAATATTTTATTGGTTTCTTCTATACAACAATGCAAATCAGCCATGATTATTCACATGTCACCACCCTCTTGAACCTCTCTCCCTTCCCCCCACCCTAGGGTCTTCACAGAGCACCAGGCTGGGCTCCCTGTATGATATAGCAACTTCTCAACGCTATCTGCTTTACACGTGGTAGAGTATACATGTCAATGCTACTTTCTCTATTCGTCCCACTTTTGCCCCTATTGTGCCAACAAGTCCATTCTCTAAGTCTCCATTCCTTCCCTCAAATAGGTTCATCAATATCATTTTTCTGTATTCCATATATACGCATTAATATACGATATTGTTTTTCTCTTCCTGACTTACTTAGCTCTGTATAATAGGCTCTAGTTTCATCCACCTCATTAGAACTGACTCAAATTCGTACTTTTTTTTAGGGCTGAGCAATATTCCATTGTATATCTGTAGAACGTCTTCTTTATCCATTTGTTTGTTGATGGGCATCTAGGTTTCTTCCATATTCTGGTTATTGTAAAAAGTGCTGTTATAAACATTGGGATACATGTGTCTTTTTTCTTTTATGGATTTCTCCGGGTATATACACAGTAGTGGGATTGCTGGGTCATGTGGTAGTTTTATTCTTAGTTTTTAAATGAATCTCCACACAGTTTCCCATAGTGGCTGTATCAATTTACATTCCCACCAACAGTGCAAGGGGCTTCTCTGGTGGTTCAGTGGTAAATCATTCACCTGTAATTCAGGAGAAGAGAGTTCAGTCTCTGGGTTGGAAAAATCTCCTGGAGAAGGAAATGGCAACCCACTGCAGTATTTCTGCCAAGATAATACCATGGACAGAGGAGCTTGGCCAGCTACAGTCCATGGGGTCGCAAAGATTTGCACATGACTTAACAACTGAACAACAACAACTGAGCAAGAGGGTTCCCTTTTCTCCACATCTGCTCCAGCATTTATTACTTGTATATTTTTTGATGATGGCCATTCTGACATGGCTGCCTGGTGCTGGAGCAGCGAGCAACCAAGAGGAAATACCCCACATCCAAGGTCAGTAGCAGCAGCGGTGAGGACATACTCCATGACCAAAGTAAGCAGCAGCAGCTGCGCTTTGCTGGAGCAGCCATGAAGAGATACCCCACGTCCAAGGTAAGAGAAACACCAGTAAGATGGTAGGTGCTGAGAGAGGGCATCAGAGGGCAGACAGACTGAAACCACAGTCACAGAAAACTATTCAATTTAATTACATGAACCACATTTTCGTTTAACTCCATGAAACTATGAGCCATGCCATGTAGAGCCACCCAAGATGGATGGGTCATGGTGGAGCGTTCTGACAAAATGTGGTCCACTGGAGAAAGGAATGGCAAACCGTTTCAGTCTTCTTGCCTTGAGAACCCCATGAACAGTATGAAAAGGCAAAAAGATAGGACACTGAAAGAGAACTCCCCAGGTCAGTAGGTACCCAGTATGCTACTGGAGATCTGTGGAGAAATAACTCCAAAAACAATAAAGAGATGGAGCCAAAGCAAAAACAACACCCGGTTGTGGATGTGACTGATGATAGAAGAAAAGTCCGGTGTTGTAAAGAGCAATATTGCATAGGAACCTGGAATGTTAGGTCCATGAATCAAGGCAAATTGAAAGGGGTCAAACAGAGATGGCAAGAGTGAACATGGACATTTTAGGAATCAGAGAACTAAAATGGACTGGAATGGGTGAATTTAACTCAAATGACCATTTTATCTACTACTGTGGGCAGGAATCCCTTAGAAGAAATGGAGTAGCCATCATAGTCAACGAAAGAGTCCAAAATGAAATACTTGGATGCAATCTCAAAAACAACAGTATTGTCTATCTTCGTTTCCAAGGCAAATCATTCAATATCACAGTAATCCAAGTCTATGCTCCGACCAGTAATACTTAAGAAGCTGAAGTTGAACGGTTCTATGAAGACCTACAAGACCTCTTGGAACTAACACTCTAAAAAGATGTTCTTTTCATTATTGGGGACTGGAATATAAAAGTAGGAAGTCAAGAAACACCTGTAATAACAGGCAAATTTGGCCTTGGAATACAGAATGAAGCAGGGCAAAGGCTAACAGAGTTTTGCTAAGAGAACACACTGGTCATAGCAAAAAACCTCTTCCAACAACACAAGAGAAGACTCTATACATGGACTTCACCAGATGGTCAATACCAAAATCAGACTGATTATATCCTTTGCAGCCAAAGATGGAGAAGCTCTATTCAGTTAGCAAAAACCAGACCAGGAGCTGACTGTGGCTCATATCATGAACTCCTTACTGCCAAATTCAGACTTGAATTGAAGAAAGTAGGGAAAACTACTAGAACATTCAGGCATGACCTAAATCAAATCCCTTATGATTATACAGTGGAAGTAACAAATAGATTTAAGGGGCTAGATCTGACAGACAGAGTATCTGATGAACTATGGCCGAAGGATCGTGACATTGTATAGGAAACAAGGATCAAGACAATCCTTCAGAAAAAGAAATGCAAAACAAGCAAAATGGCTGCCTGAGGAGGCCTTAAAAGTAGCTGTGAAAAGAAGAGAAGTGAAAAGCAAAGGAGAAACGGAAAGATATACCCATTTGAATGCAGAGTTGCAAACAATAGCAAGGAGAGATAAGAAAGACTTCCTCAGTGATCAATGCAAAGAAATAGAGGAAAACAATACAATGGGAAAGCCTACAGAACTCTTCAAGAAATTTAGATATACTAAGATAACATTTCATGCAATGATGGGCTCAATAAAGGACAGAAATGGTATGGACCTAACAGAAGCAGAAGATATCAAGAGGAGGTGGCAAGAATACACAGAACAACTATACAAAAAATCTTCATGATACAGATAATCATGATGGTGTGATCACTCACCTAGAGCCAGACATCCTGGAATGGGAAATCAAGTGGACCTTAGGAAGCATCACTACAAACAAAGGTAGTGGAGGTGATGGAATTCCATTTGAGTTATTTCAAATCCTAAAACATGATGCTGTGAAAGTGCTGCATTCAATATGCCAGCAATTTTGGAAAACTCAGCAGTGGCCACAGGACTGGAAAAGGTCAGTTTTCATTCCAACCCCAAAGAAAGGCATGCCAAAAAAGCTCAAACTACTGCACAATTACACTCATCTCGCACGCTAGTAATTCTCAAAATTCCCTACGTGAGGCTTCAGCAGTATGTAAACAGTGAACTTCCAGATGTTCAAGCTGGATTTAGAAAGGCAGAGGAACCAGAGATCAAATTGCCAACATCCGATGGATCATCAAAAAAGCCAGAGATTTCCAGAGAAATATCTATTTCTGCTTCATTGAGTATTCCAAACCTTTGGCTGTGTGGAACACAACAAACTCTGGAAAATTCTGAAAGAGTTGGGAATAGCAGACCACTTGACCTGCCTCTTGAGAAACCTGTATGCAGGTCAGGAAGCAACAGTTAGAACTGGACATGGAACAACAGACTCGTTCCAAATAGGAAAAAGAGTATGCCAAGGTTGTACATTGTCACCCTAATTATTTAAATGATATGCAAAGTACATCATGAGAAACGCTGTGTTGGAGGAAGTACAAGCTGGAATCGAGACTCCTGGGAGAAATAACAATAACCTCAGATATGCAGATGACATCACTCTTATGGCAGGAAATGAAGAAGAACTAAAGAGCCTCTGGATGAAAGTGAAAGAGGAGAGTGAAAAAGTTGGTTTAAAGCTCAACTTTCAGAAAACTAAGATCATGGCATCTGGTCCCATCAGTTTAGTTCAGTTCAGTTCAGTCGCTCAGTCGTGTCTGACTCTTTGCGACCCCATGAATAGCAGCACCCCAGGCCTCCCTGTCCATCACCAACTCTCGGAATTTACCCAAACCCATGTCCATCGAGTTAGTGATGCCATCCAACCATCTCATCCTCTGTCGTCCCCTTCTCCTCCTGCCCCCAATTCTTCCCAGCATCAGGATCTTTCCCAGTGAGTCAACTCTTCACATGAGGTGGCCGAAGTATTGGAGTTTCAGCTTCAACATCAGTCCTTCCAATGAACACCCAGGACTGATCTCCTTTAGGATGGACTGGTTGGATCTCCTTGCAGTCCAGGGACTCTCAAGAGTCTTCTCCAACACCACAGTTCAAAAGCATCAATTCTGTGGCGCTCAGCTTTCTTCATCGTCCAACTCTCACATTCATACATGACCACTGGAAAAACAATAGCCTTGATTTGGATGGTGAAGAAAGCTGAGGGCCGCAGAATTGATGCTTTTGAACTGTGGTGTTGGAGAAGACTCTTGAGAGTCCCTTGTACTGCAAGGAGATCGAATCAACCCATCCTAAAGGAGATCAATCCTGGGTGTTCATTGGAAGGATTGATGTTGAAGCTGAAACTCCAATACTTTGGCCATCTCATGCGAAGAGTTGACTCATTGGAAAAGACCCTGATGCTGGGAAGGATTGGGAGCAGGAGGAGAAGGGGACGACAGAGGATGAGATGGTTGAATGGCATCACTGACTCGATGGACATGGGTTTGGGTAGACTCCGGGAGTTAGTGATGGACGGGGAGGCCTGGTGTGCTGCAATTCATGGGGTCGCAAAGAGTCGGACATGACTGAGCGACTGAACTGAACTGACTAGACAGACATTCGTTGGCAAAGTAATGTCTCTACTTTTTTTTTTATTTTTTTTTATTTTTTTTTTATAAATTTATTTATTTTAGTTGGGGGCCAATCACTTCACAACATTGCAATAGTTTTTGCCATACATTGACATGAATCAGCCATGAGTTTACATGTGTTCCCCCTCCTGGACCCCCCACCCACCTCCCTCCCCCTCCCATCCTTCTGGATCATCCCATTGCCCCGGCCCTGAGCCCTTGTCTCATGCATCGAACATGGAATGGTGTTCTGTTTCACATATGATAATATACATGTTTCAATGCTATTCTCCCAGAACGTCCCACCCTCACCTTCTCCCTCAGAGTTCATAAAATTGTTCCATGCATCTGTGTCTCTTATTCTGTCTCGCATATAGGGTTATCGTTACCATCTTTCAAATTCCATATATATGCATTAGTATACTGTATTGTTGTTTTTCTTTCTGGCTTACTTCACTCTGTATAATGGGCTCCAGTTTCATCCATCTCAGTAGAACCGATTCAAATGTATTTTTTTTTTAATGGCTGAGTAATATTCCATTGTGTATATGTACCACCTCCTAGAATATTGGAAATAAAAGCAAAAATAAACAAATGGGACCTAATTAAAATTAAAAGCTTTTGCACAACAAAGGAAACTATAAACAAGGTGAAAAGACAGCCTTCAGAATGGGAGAAAATAATAGCAAATGAAGCAACAGACAAACAATTAATATCAAAAATGTCTCTACTTTTAAATATGCTATCTCAGTTGGTCATAACCTTCCTTCCAAGGAGTAAGCATCTTTTAATTTCATGGCTGCAATCACCATCAGCAGTGATTTTGGAACACCCCAAAATAAAGTCTGACTGTTTCCACTGTTTCCCCATCTATTTCCCATGATGTGATGGGACCAGAAAGAAGGGAAACAGTGGCTGACTTTACTTTTGGGGGCTCCAAAATCACTGCAGATGGTGACTACAGGTATGAAATTAAAATACACATACTCCTTGGAAGGAAAGTTATGACCAATCTAGAGAGCATATTAAAAATCAGAGACATTACTTTGTCAACAAAGGTTCATCTAGTCAGGGCTCTGGTTTTTTCAGTAGTCATGTATGGATGTGAGAGTTGGACCATAAAGAAAGCTGAGTGACGAAGTATTGATGCTTTTGAATTGTGGTTTGGAGAAGACTCTGAGAGTTCCTTGGAGTGAAAGGAGATCCAACAAGTCCAACCTAACGGAGATCAGTTCTGAGTGTTCATTGGAAGGACTGATGTTGAAGCTGAAATTCCAATACTTTGGCCACCTGATGTGAAGAGCTGACTCATTGGGAAAGACCCTGATGCTGGGAAAGATTGAGGGCAGGAATAGAAGGGGACGACAGAGAATGAGATGGTTTGATGGCATCATTGACTCAATGGACATGAGTTTGGGTAATGTCTGGGAGTTGGTGATGGACAGGGAGACCTTGTGTGCTCTGGTCCAATGGGTTGCAAAGAGTCAGACATGACTGAGTGACTGAACTGAACTGAATTGATTCTCACTTATGTGAGATAATACTTCATTGTATTTTTGGTTTGCATTTATCTAGTAACTAGTGATATTAAGCATCTTTTATTAGCTATCTGTATGTCTTCTTTGAAGAAATATCTGATTAGGTCTTTTGTCCATTTTTTTTGATCAGACTGTTTTTATTTCTGTTATTGAGCTATATGTGCTTCTTATATATTTTGGACATTAATCCTTTGTAAGTAGTTCCCTTTGCAGTTATCTTCTCAAGACTATGAAAATAACTTCTTGATACATTTTTCATTAAGATTCACACATTCAGCAATGGTTTACACATCTGTTGTGGGACCAAAGATAATAGCATGAAAAAGTATTCTGTGCATTTCCATTATATGACAAATTTGTAGTTTGTGTTCTATTTGTATTTTATTTGCTTTTATTTTGTTAAAAAACTTTCTAAACAAATGAAAAAACTAAGGAATACAGATAGGCAGAAAGTAATTTTCCATTTGATATTTAGCCAGACTATCCTGAAAGCTGAAGAAAGCTGATGTCTCTTTAATCACTAAAAATTCTTTGGAATCATGTTACAGTACAAATATTTTAGAATTTTGACATATTTTAAAAACTACCATTATTTGCTGATGTGGCTTTGTGTCAACAGTAGTGTAGAGAAGATCTGAACAGGTTAAGACACTGGAGAAAAAACATTCTTCCATAAACCAAGGTTTTAGAGATTAGCACCAAAGTAAAAATGTAAAGCTCCTTTGCACTGAAAATGTATTTATATTTTTCTATAATGACACTGAAACCACTTTTTAAAAACTGACTAATATATCTTTATGATTTATATCACTTCCTCCTTTCTTGTTCAAAATTTCTATCACTATAAGTCATATAATCTGTCTTAAGGCATATCATTCTTTTCAAAATTTAAATATGTATTTTGATTCTATCTCTGCTTCTGAAAGTATTACATACTTTAAGTATATAATAATTTTCTTTTGCCCTGAGATATAATCTAGCCATTACTTTATTTTGATAAATTGTCAGCATAACTCAAGATTTTTATTTAAATTTATCTTTTATAACAATGCTAGATTGTTTTCTTAATGAAAAGACCATATATGCTAATTGCAGAAAACACACACCATCATTCTGAACTTAAAGTGGTAATTCTTCTGTCAGAATAAACTCTCTCTTTAAAAAAAAAAAAAATCAATTTGGTAACTCAATATCTCCCCTCCTCTTTCAGCAAAGTTCACATATCTAAGATATTCAGAGATCTTAGAATCTGAGATTTCTCTCAATTTAAGATTTAGGAATGGCTGGATACATCAGTAGGAATAAAATATGTTTTTAATATCAGGGAGACTTCTGGAGAAATAAATCATCCTTAGAATAGAGAAAGTACATTTAAGCTGATTAGAGGCGATCAGCCTTTATCTGTTCAGTTCAGTTCATTTAAGTCACTCAATCTTTGTGACCCATGGACTACAGCATGCCAGGCCTCCCTGTCCATCACTATCTCCTGGAATTTGCTGAAACTCATGTCCATCAAGACAGTTATGCCATCAACCATCTGATCCTCTATCATCCAATTCTCCTCCTGCCTTCAATCTTCCAATATCAGTGTCTTATCCAGTGAATCATTTCTTTGCATCAGGTGGCCAAAACATTGGAGCTTCAGCTTCAGCATCAGTCCTTCCAGTCAATATTCAGGATTGATTTCCTTTAGGATTGTCTGGTTTGATCTTGTCGTCCAAGGGAATCTCGTCCTTTGGAACACCAAAGTTCAAAAGCATCAACTTCTTTGGCACTCAGCCTTCTCACATCGGTACATGACTGCTGGAAAAACTACAGATTTGAAGATGTGGACCTTTGTCGGCAAGGTAATGTCTCTGCTTTTTTTTTTTTTTAATTTTTTTTTTTATAAATTTATTTATTTTAGTTGGGGGCTAATTACTTTACAATATTGTAATAGTTTTTGCCATACATTGACATGAATCAGCCATGGGTTTACATGTGTTCCCCTTCCTGGACCCCCCACCCACCTCCCTCCCCATCCCATCCCTCTGGGTCATCCCATTGCCCTGGCCCTGAGCATTTGTCTCATGCATCGAACATGGAATGGTGTTCTGTTTCACATATGATAATATACATGTTTCAATGCTATTCTCCCAGAACGTCCCACTCTCACCTTCTCCCTCAGAGTCCATAAGACTGTTCTATGCATCTGTGTCTCTTATTCTGTCTCGCATATAGGGTTATCGTTACCATCTTTCAAATTCCATATATATGCATTAGTATACTGTATTGGTGTTTTTCTTTCTGGCTTACTTCACTCTGTATAATGGGCTCCAGTTTCATCCATCTCAGTAGAACCGATTCAAATGTACTTTTTTTAATGGCTGAGTAATATTCCATTGTGTATATGTACCACAGCTTCCTTATCCATTCGTCTGCTGATGGACATCTAGGTTGCTTCCATGTCCTGGCTATTGTAAACAGTGCTGCGATGAACATTGGGGTACACGCGTCTCTTTCAATTCTGGTTTCCTCGGTGTGTATGCCCAGCAGTGGGATTGCTGGGTCATATGGCAGTTCTATTCCCAGTTTTTTAAGGAATCTCCACACCGTTCTCCATAGTGGCTGTACTAGTTTGCATTCCCACCAACAGTGTAAGAGGGTTCCCTTTTCTCCACACCCTCTCCAGCATTTATTGCTTGTAGACTTTTGGATATGCTGTCTACGTTTGTCAGAACTTTTCTTCCAAGGAACAAGTGTCTTTTAATTTCATGGCTGCAGTCATCATCTGCAGTGATTTTGGAGCCAAAGAAAATAAAGTCTGTCACTGTTTCATTGTTTCCCTATCTATTTGCCATGAAGTGATGGGATCAGATTCCATGATCTTAGTTTTTTGAATGTTGAGTTTTAAGCAAGCTTTTCCACTCTCCTCTTTCACTTTCATCAAGAGGCTCTTTAGTTCCTCTTAGCTTTTTGTCATAAGGGTGGTTTCATCTGCATATCTGAGGTTATTAATATTTCTCCCTGAAGTCTTGATTCCAGCTTGTTTGTCATCCAGCCCAGCATTTTGCATGATGTACACTGCATATAAGTTAAATAAGCAGGATAACAGTATACAGCCTTGACGTACTTCCTTACTAATATGGAACCAGTCTGTTGTTCCGTGTGCAGTTCTAACTATTGCTTCCTGACCTGCATACAAATTTCTCTGGAGGCAGATAAGTTGGTCTGGTATTTCCATCCGTTTAAGAATTTTCCACAGTTGTTGTGATCCACGTCATCAAAGGCTTTCATGTAGTCAATGAAGCAGAAGAAGATGTTTTTCTGGAATTCTCTTACTTTTTCTATGATCCAAAGATGTTGGCAATTTTATCTCTTTGTTCCTCTGCCTTTTCTAAATCCAGTTTGAACATCTGGAAGTTCTCGGCTTACAAACTGTTGAAGCCTTGCTTACTAGCATATGAGATAAGTGCAATTGTGTGGTAGTTAGAACATTCTTTGGCATTGTCTTTCTTTGGGATTGGAATGAAAACTGACTTTTTCCAGTGCTGTGGCCACTGCTGAGTTTTCCATATTTCCTGGCATATTGAGTGCAGCACTTTCACAGCATCATATTTTAGGATTTGAAATAGCTCATCTGGAATTCCATCATCTCCACTAGCTTTGTTTGTACTGATGCTTCCTAAGGCCCACTTGACTTTGCACTTCAGAATGTCTGGCTCTAGTTGAGTAATCATACCATTGTGGTTATGTTCATCATTAAGATGTTTTTGTATAGTTCTTCTATGTATTCTTACCACATCTTCTTAATATCTTTTGTTTCTGTTAGATGCATACTCTTTCTGTCCTTTATTGTGCCCATCTTTGTATGAAATGTTCCCTTGGTATCTCTAATTTTCTTGAAGAGTTCTCTAGTCTTTCCCATTGTATTGTTTTCCTCTATTTCTTTGCATTGATCACTTAGGAAGACTTTCTTATCTCTCCTTGTTATTCTTTGGAACTCTGTATTCAGATGGATATATCTTTCCTTTTATTCTTTGCCTTTAGCTTCTCTTCTTTTCTCAGATATCAGTAAGGCCTCCTCAGACAACCATTTTGCCTTTCTGCGTTACTTTTTCATGGCTATGATTTTGATCAGTGCCTCCTGTACAATGTTATGAACCTCCATCCATAGTTCTTCAGGCACTCTATCTATCAAATCTAATCTCTTCAAACTATTTCTCACTTCAACTCCATAATCACAAGGGATTTGATTTAGGTCATACCTGAATGGTCTGGGGGTTTTCCCTACCCTCTTCAATTTAAGTCTGAATTTAGCAATAAGGAGTTCATGACCTGAGCCACAGTCAGCTCCTGGTCTTGTTTTGCTGACTGTATGGAATACCTCCATCTTCAGCTGCAAAGAATATAATCAGGCTGATTTCGGTATTGACTATCTGGTGATGTCCATGTGTAGAGTCTTCTCTTGTGTTGTTGGAAGAGGGTGTTTGCTATGACCTGTGCGTTCTCTTGACAAAACTCTGTTAACGTTTGCCCTGGTTCATTTCGTACTCCAAGACCAAACTTGCCTGTTACTCCAGGTATCTCTCGACTTCCTACTTTTGCATTCCAGTCCCCTATGATGAAAAAGATATCTTTTGGGGGTGTTAGTTCCAAGAGGTCTTGTAGGTCTTCATAGAACCATTCAACTTCAGCTTCTTTGGCAATAATTTTTGGGGCATTGACTTAGATTACTGTGATATTGAATGGTTTACCTTGGAAAAGAGCAGAGATCATTCTATCGTTTTTGAGACTGCACCCAAGTTCTGCATTTCAGACTCTTTTGTTGACTATGAGGCCAACTCCATTTCTTCTAAGTGATTCTTGCCCACAGTAGTAGATATAATGGTCTTCTGAATTCAATTGTCCATTCTCATCTGTTTTAGTTCACTGATTCCTAAAATGTCGATGTTCACTCTTGCCATCTCCTGCTTTACTACATCCAATTAACCTTGATTCATTGACCTAACATTCCAGGTTCCTATGCAATATTGTTCTTTACAGAATCAAACTTTTTCTGAATGGAGATATTTCTAAATAAAATACAGTTTCTGTAACTCATATTATGCTCTGACTATTCAATTTGGATTTATGCTTTTCATTTCTATGGTAAAGTAGCTTCAGTAAGAGTTTGAAAATAAGAAAATATGCAAACATTACTTTAGCACACAATATCAACAACATTGGTTAAGTAGTGTCTAAAGTTTGGTAAGTGATGGTTCCATGGTGACTTCAGTAGTGGCATGACAATACCCTAGGAGCAGACACCAGACTTATTGGCATTGAACATGAGCAGCTTCAGCGTGAACATAAACAAGAAGCCAGCCCATGCAATACAAGTAACATGCATGAGCACTCGTGGCATTAGATTAGTCATTAAGTACATACATTCCAGTTTTTTCATCTAATCCAGTTCTTTGCAAATTTTAACATACTGATGAATCACCAGGGGATTTTATTGAAATTGTAGATTCTGTTTGTGTCTGATGTAGGGTCTCAGATTATGAACTTGAAAAATGTTTCTACATGGTATTGACACTGCTAGTCCATAGGTTAAACTTGAATTGGAAGCCTCTGAGGCATCTAGAGTTAACAAAAGTGAACTGGAGCAGGAAAAGAGGAAACTGGTATACATTGGGATAAAAATCCCTGGTGAACAACCAAATGATTTAGAGGAAATTTAAAGTGATCTTAGGAGGATGAAGCTTTTCTGATAAAGTTCTAAATTCCGTTAGGCTAGTTAGACTAGGGGCATCTGTTACATGTGGTAAATATCTCATCTTAAATTGCAGCACCTTTACCTACTTGAGCTTGAATATATAAAAAAGAACACGTTCAATTGCAGATTCAAATTAATTATATTGCTTTCTTCTCTTTTTATACTATTTCACTGGAGTTTAATATTTACTGAAGTTATTCAAGAAAGAATTCAAATTTCCACATATATGTTTTGTGGTACAAATACTTTTGGTTGTAGAACTTGCAACAACTTATCACAACTTAATCACAGTTCACATGAGGTAAGTGAATTAAAGTATGTCACACAATGGTACAGTTAGGAAAAGACTGATGGAAGAAACATGTGGCTAAATCTAGAATAATAGTCCCAAAGGACCTTAACAAATTCTGTCTCTGTTTTTGCTTTGATTAGACTTTTCTCAGAATACTCAATCATGTAGTGGGAAGATGCTTGACACGAGTCAGAATCCAAGCATTCCCTAGGCTTACTTGATGGAAACCATAATCCTAGTAGAGAAAGTGACATCCAGTGCAGCACGAAAGCAATAGAACCACAGTGGCTTCTGGAGTTTATGAGGAGACAGCTGAGAAGACTCACAAGCCTATGTTCCACTGGGTTGTGTGGGGAGGTCAGCCAACATTTCCAGTGTTCTAAGGAAGTTTCAAAAAGGCTTAAATAAAGGTAGTTGGACCACAAATGTTCTTGAACTTCTGGCAGGAAGAACTCAATGTTTAAAAATATACTGAGAAGGTGTGGTAGCTGGACCAGTCTTGGCTCTCAAAGATTAATACCAACTGAGGGCCAATGGGAATTACACACTACAGTGAAAGAAACCCAACATGCACAAATTACAACTGAGCATTGAATACCCTGGTGCCATATACAAACAGACCTTCCCAACAAACATAGATGTTCTTTCAAGGAAATGCAGGGAAAAGGAACTGGATCTTCAGTAGATGAAGTTTAAACCTTTTAATTCAAATTGAAATTTTAGCAGATTCAAAAATAACCAAGGAAACACAGAAATGATGAGTTAATCATAAAATGGCTAGCCTCTAGTTTGTTTGCATTTATTGAATGGAAGTGTAGGACTAAAATATACATACAGAAAATATTTACTCTTTTTATTCACTGAAGTTTTACTTGTGACATTTCTTTCTGTAATATTTTTTACATGAACATGCCACTCAGTATTTTTAAAAAATTTAATCTCTTTGTGATTAGGACATTTGGAAATAGAATTTTGAGCCTGATGTTTTCATTGTATATACTTTTTCAAAATGCTTATACTGTACTTTTTCTATCTCTTACCAATGTTTTCTGTTATCTTTGAATTTAAATTACCCTTCTACATACAGTATCTTATTGAGAAAATGCTAACTCTAAGCTAATTTCTGTGTGAAGTGCTTTCAAATATTATCTCATTTATTTATCACAAAACTTCATTAAATAGACCTTATTGAGATGCCCATTTTACATTAAAAAATCTTGATTTATAACATGCTGAAATAACATGCTGAAAGTCAAATCTTTAGAATGTGTGGGATATAGTATCTGAGTTTAGTGTTACAGACCAAGCAATTAACTGTCATATAATATTTCTTTCAATGTAAACTCTAATGACTAGATAATCTTATGGCAAAATTCAGAAGTAAAGTTCAGGCCAGGGTTAATTTTCCATTTCTGAGTTTATCAATAAGACATAGCATTAGACTTTGATACCTGCCTTGCCAACATGAAGTCTATTTTAAGTGGAAAAGACCTGTATGTTTAATATGATTTTTTTTTTCTATCTATTCAACTCTAAGTCAGTGCATTCCAGTTGAGAGGGACCTGATCCAGGGATAAACCATGTGACCCAAGCCTAAGCCCATGTGAGTATCACATCCTTACAAGGGCATTTCTCATTGGAGCCTATAAAGAGTAGAGAGATTTGTCTTGTACTTTTGGAAGAGTCAGGTGTTCTTCCCCATTTTGTGTGAACTTGATAGTGAGTAAGAGCTGGAGCTAAAAGAGAGTCTGTGAGCCCTGATACAAGTAGCCTCATTGTCTGGACATCTGCATCAGCTACAGTTTTCATTTTCATTATTTCCATTACATGAAACTTTCATTACATTACTCAAGAACCCTTGGATTAAATAGTTTGGCTGGGATTTTTATCTCTTACTGTAAACTCATATGGCGTAGAAAAGATGCCTGATGTGAGGCCATTTGATTTCAAATGAAACATTTATTTGTGGGCAACACTAATCCCATAATTGGAATAACCATCTGGTTCCCAGTATATGAGACTGTACTACTGTATGTAATATGTATCTATTTCTTCATGTATTTCAGTATATAGGAACAGGAGAGAGGATAACTAACTTCTCTCTCTTGATTTTTATTCCATCTTATTTTGGAGATTTTTTCAGCTTTAACCACAGGATACTATTTTCTCCCTGACTCAATTTGTTTCTCTCCTGATTTTCATATGCTTTGTTATTTTTTTTCTGGCTTTTTTCATCCTTTTACAATTGGAATAAAACTTTCATTTTTGCCTCTTGCAAAACATTCTTTTGTTTTGTCTAAACCTTTGAGAACCTACTTTTCACTTATTTCAATATGCTCTCATTCCTTTGCATGACTTTCTCAGGACACTTCCTGAAATTCCAGTTTAGGTCAGAGATCAAATCTGAGCTTAAAATTTCTACCAAGCTAAAACACCTAATTCTCAGCTTTGATCACCTCAAACCTTGAATGACAGGACATATTATTGAGAATACATTTGTGTGTGTCAATTTTTGTTGCATAAAAAATCCAGATGAGTTATTTTTCTGTATGTTAGCAATTATTTTACTGATTTTCTTCCGCTACTTGCTTTTTGAACCCATTTTTGTGCCTTCACCCTTTCTGTTTTCTTGTGTGGTTGAAAAGCGGCTGTTTTATTATAGTCTTTTCTCAAAGTACTTAGAGTTTTGGGAAATAGCAGGTGCCAGTGCCCCATCAGCAATATCAAGAGCATAAAAAATGCTATCATTTTAACCCTAACAATATGGTATTACAGCCTGTCTAATGATGCAAAATTAGATTATCAGAAAGATGAAATTTCTGACTCTTTTAATAAGGTCTCCAAGGCAAACAAACTCATCTCAAAGAATTGCAAAATTGAAAAATAAAAATGAGTTAAAATAAGATTAGGAATACAACACTTTTTTATAATATAGCATTGTCTACATAACACCAAATTCCCACCAAAACGCAGTATTGATTACTTGGAAATGTTAAATTATTTGTTTCATGTGTGTGTGTTGGTGGGGGGAGGGGGTTAGGTGTATGGGTATTCCATGTCAGTAAGTTAAAATCTCTATTAAATATCCAAACTATCTGTGGCAGAATGATTACTATTGCTTTTATCATGGTCCACACCCTTTCTTCCATCTTCAAAGTTATCACAGTAATTTAAGACCCCTTTCTCTAAGATAATTGCTGCTTGTAAACATGAAAGTCACTCAGTCATGTCCAACTGTTTGCAATCCCATGGACTGTAACCTGCTAGGCTTCTCTGTCCATGGAATTTTCTGTCTGTGAAATTCTTGTCCAGGCAAGAATACTGGAGTGGGTAGCTGTTCCCATCTCCAGGAGATCTTCCCAACCCAGGGATTAAACCCAGGTCTCTCACACTGCAGGTAGATTATTTACCATTTGAGCCACCACGGAAGCCCAAGAATACTGGAGGGAGTAGTCTACCTCTTCTCCACGGGATCTTCCTGGATTGCAAGCGGATTCTTTACTAGCTGAGCTACCAGGAAGCCTAAGCTTCCTCATGTCCGGATTTCTGGCTTCTCGCATACACCTTCCTTTCCATCCTCTAATCTCATGCCAGTTTAAAATTTTAAGTTGCAACCCCACTCATTACATCTAAGACTTTTGCAGAGAATATAGGTCAAAATTTTATTTGTTTCAGAAAAGTGAAAAGTTGGCACTTTAAAGACATGAAATTACACATATAAGTCCTATGAGAAAGGCATAATATTTCAGAGGTTAAGCTGACCAGTCGTTGGTCAGTATTTAAAATGTACCCCTCAGAATAGAATTTAATTTATGCTGTTGTACACATCAGACACTCTTCATAAATTTAAGTTCTTCATTTTTTATAGAAAAAGGTTAAATATATCTGTATGAGAAGGTTAGCCACATAAAATGTGAAAATTAAGGCTAAAATGCTGATGGTAATAAGTTAGAATATGCCAATAATATTGTGTTTTCTTTTACAATAAAAGGCTGAACTGTGAAAATCTTTACCCCAGAATCTACAATATTGGTTCTGACACCTAAGCTTCAGGGCTTATCCTGCAACTTATGTAATCCAGTTGCTCTTAAAATAAAATAATCTTACAAAATATGAACATAATGCATTTCTGTGTGGCATATTCAGTACTCCACATAAGATTTTGTCTTGGTTATCTCTCAAACTTACAAATACTCCTAGAGAAGTGATAATTTACCATTTCAGATTTTATGTGCCTGTACCTTTGGCAGTAAAACTAATATATCATCTTATCAGTATACTCACTTTGTAAAAGCAAGGGTTTTCAAATTGAGATACATACCTAGCTTTAGGCAGAGAGACATGAGAACCTCGACTTTTGATTAACGTTTCTGATCACCACGTGGAACGATAAAAGCTGTACAGACAGTGTAGGCATGAATATATGAGTTCTAAGTGGTCACAGTAAGCATGCAAATCCAGCAGGCCCATCATGCATCCCCTCCGTACCTTTTTCTTCAAGGGACAGTTCAGTGGTTCTTTGTTGTTTAAAATGTGCAGATTATTTACACTGCCATTCAAGTCCTTTTGTGGCGCTTGCCTAGTGGCTCAAATGGTAAAGAATCTGCCTGCAATGCAGGAGACCAGGGTTCAATCTCTGGGTTGGGAAGATCTCCTGGAGAAGGAAATGGCAACCCACCCCAGTATTCTTGCCTGGAGAAGAATTCCATGAACAAAGGAGTCTGGCAGGCTAAAGTCCATGGGGCCACAAAGAGTCAGACACAACTGAGCGACAAACTTTCTTTTTCTTTCAAGTTCTTTTGCAATATGACTATCAAATCATTATTGGCAGGCCATGAGCACCTTTCTCCTCCTTGTCCCCCTTTTCCTTCTTGTGATTCCTTTAAAGGTGTGAGAAAGAAATGAAAAATATTTTCTTAGTTCAGAAGTCATACGAAAACAGACCAAAGGTCAAACTTTGCCTTTTAATATTGTGAGATTTCCCCGACTGTTCTTTTAATATGAGGTTTTTTGTTGGTGTTAGTGTTGCCTATACTGGGACAATATTATCTTTTACATTGAGGCCACTTTTCTCATTATGCCTCTAAATTTGCCTTCACTAAGATTTCTGACTGCATATACAGAGTCTTTAGAGTGATTGCAACATCCAACAGCTCCACAATTCTTCTATATGTCCATTTCCACTTAATTCATATTTTCCCCTTTTCAATACTAACATTTTTCACTTCTTTGCCGCATTTTCACTTTTGTCAGCCAATTACTTCATTCTATTATTGATTTTTGTAAATTCCACATGAGCTTATCACTATGAGACAAGGAGTCAGCACAACTATGGGCTTTGCTGACTGAATAACAGATTTATAGTGACCAGCCATTGGCAGACTTTGAAGAAGTGACATGGTTGGTCACTGATCATGTTGTGCATCTGTCATTTACATGATTTGTGGACTGAAAAGCTAATAGTGAAGTTTATACTTTATGCAACTATTCACACTTAATATAACATGATAATTAAAATTTGAACTGTTGTTGGAACACAGCTATTATTTTACTAAAACGTGGTAACTGGTCTTTGAAATGGAAAATTGATGTTTAAATATTTAAACAATAAAGGAACACAGTTTTATTTGGTCTCTCACCACAATCACAATTTTCCTGTTTCTTAAAAGTACTATTTCTTTGCTTCCTTCCATATTCTTTCAATTTAAAACATATGAACACAAATAAATTTTAAAATTTAATTCTTTTTTTTTTGTTTGTTTCCAAAATAATTGGGACACTGGAGCCTAGAATAGCACCTGGGACATAGTATAGGTGCAATAGATACCTATTGGACAAATGTCTGCTATTTGCTACAACTTCTTCCACTGGACATTAATTTGTAAAGATTTTTTCACAAAAGCACTTATGGAATTGCTCCTTTCATTATAATGACTGAGTAATATCACACATCAATAAAGTCATATTTTATGTGTTATTTCCCTGTTAATGGACATTTCAGTTTTTTATTTTTCCTACTAGAAAAAAAAATCAACAAATGCCCTTGCTTTTATCTTTTGTATATCCATTGACTCTTTCCCTAAAGTAGTTAATTGCTACAGCTATTCTTTCCTTTTCCTAAACCTGTGTTAACTTTTTACTTTATATGATGTCAACATTTGAGCTTCCCTGATAGCTCAGTTGGTAAAGAATCCATCTGCCATGCAGGAGAACTGGTTTGATTCCTGGGTCTGGAAATTCCACTGAAGAAGGGAAAGGCTATCCACTCCAGTATTCTGGCCTGGAAAATTCCGTGGACTGTATGGTCCATGGGGTCACAAAGAGTCAGACATGACTAAGTGACTTTTATTTTCAATGTTTTGAAAAGTTTTATCTCATAATTTAACATTGTCTAAAGTGTAGATTTATATAAATTAATTTTTAATCTATGAAGTTACACTAATATATCAAATTCAGAAGTTTTTTTCTCAACAAAGCGATAATGATAACAAAATATACTACATATCCGGATTGTAAGTCCTAAATTAAATGATCATTTAATTTGTAGTAAGATGTTATGCAGATCTTTTTGAAATAAAGAGATAGAAATTCAAGAGAAATTACATGTTGAAATATATTCTTGTACAAAAGAAAACACCTTTTGATTTTTTTGTTTTGTAATTCATAAGGTCAATAC
Organism: Giraffa tippelskirchi; assembly: GCF_054371585.1. Classification (NCBI taxonomy): domain Eukaryota; kingdom Metazoa; phylum Chordata; class Mammalia; order Artiodactyla; family Giraffidae; genus Giraffa; species Giraffa tippelskirchi. The sequence goes on from NC_137277.1 coordinate 73,746,835, forward strand.
TTTTATTAGTAATATAATATAGTCACTCCAAAATTTTACCTTCTTAATTAATAATAGTTTTTAATATCTTTTACAATAGTAAATATCACTATATCATATTTTTATTATTTTATATTAAGATTTTAAGATATAGTCATTCAAAGTTTAACATTTGCTTATTTAACCCTAGATTTTCATTCTTTTTGTTCTGTGATATTCTAGAATGATGATGATGTTATTGAAGACATAAGTTATAAAATATTTAAAGTTTGTCAAAAGCAATATATAGGGTTATAACAGATTTCATAAACTTTTCAAGATAAAGATTTTTGTAATCATTTTGAATGTTTAGCAAAGTATAATTTAAAATGATAAGAAATATTTGTGTAATATTTGCAGTTAGACTTGGTTCAGGATTTTTAAAACCATTTTAGAGCAGCTGTAAAATGAAAGAAAATAAAGGACACAACTATAAATAATGTATACTTAACTTCTCTTAAACTGTCATATTACCTGACACTGAGAAGGAAGAACTCTCCTAAACAAATACCAGTTCACCTCTTAACTCCCAGAGGCCAGTTCAGTTCAGACTATCTGTGGTTTTGAAGCCCTTTGTCTGGGAAGGTACAAAGATTATGATCTCAACTGAAGCAGCCACCGGAGTCTGAATAATTTTATATTTCAGGAGACCTTGTCTAAGACTGCTTTTCCCCATACACAAATGTTTTATCAACAGATTTATAGAATTCTTAGTGTGCTGCTGCTGCTAAGTCACTTCAGTCGTGTCTGACTCTGTGCGACCCCATAGATGGCAGCCCACCAGGCTCCACTGTCCCTGGGATTCTCCAGGCAAGAACACTGGAGTGGGTTGCCATTGCCTTCTCCGATTCCTAGTGTAAATAACTATAATTTGAGTTTGCCGTGTGTGCGTGCTAAATTGCTTCAGTCGTGTCCAACTCTTTGCAACCCAATTTGAGTTTAGTTGACAAATATATTATCAGAACATTAGACAAAACAACATTATAATCATGTTATATGTTTGCATGATATATTAATCATTAGATTAATCCATCTAGTATTGCTATTTTTTAAGTAAAATGTTGAACATTAGTGATGTGCCTGCGGGCAAAGTCGCTTCAGTTGTGTCTGACTCTGTGTGACCCTGTGGGCTTTAGCCTGCCAGGCTCCTCTGTCCATAGGATTCTCCAGGCAAGAATACTGGGGTGGGTTGCCATGCCCTCCTCCAGGGGTCTTCCTGACCCAGTGATCAAACCCGCCTCACTCAAGACTCCTGCATTGACAGGCTGATTCTTTACCACTAGTGCCCCCTGGGGAACCCCATTAATGACTTAACATTGTTCAAATCAACATTAGTGAAATTAACTTTCATGTATTCCTTTTGTAAATTGGAATCAGAGTCCAGAGAATTTTTTTAAGGAAAACGTCTTTAAAGAAAATCTTGCTTTAACCTATTTTCTATATTCAGCCAAATAATAATCAAAAATTGAAACCACAAATTAAAAGAGTAATTGTTATATATCATAAACAAACAGTTGTTAATTCAACACTTCTCTCCAATATTGAGATTTAACTACTTGAAGGTATAATTACTTTTGTTTCCAAAAAGTACTTGGATCCATTTCTGCAGCATGAGAAAAAACAAGATTTCCTCAAGCCATTAAAAAAATCACTTTACAGTATTCTGTGATAATAAAAAATGTAGAAATTACTAACTAGTTATTACATAGATGGACATTTATCTTTGTATATCCATTCTTATATATTTAATGTCCTTATATTATCATTAAAATGATTTTATAGAAATATTATCATTAGATTTTTGTAGAGATACATTTAATAAGAATTATAAGTAGCTCAAAATAAGAAGCAAACTGTGAAAAGAAAATATTCTTCATCACATAAAATGGCATGATTATTTTGATTATAATGCTTTTTTGGCTTGTTTAACAAGTTCCAAAAATGTATTTAATCATGAAAATTAAATATTAACTTTTTTATCCCTTATCTTCCCAGGAGCCATTACAAAGAAACTTGTTTAGCGATTTTTCCACTTTCCAATTGTCACTTTGTCTTTGGTCATTCTTCTTTGGTCATTACTCTTACCTTGCCAACATGAAGCTTAAGAGTTAGAGTGGTACATGTGTATGTGCATATACTGTGTGTATGTGTGTGTGTTTACTTCGGCTTTGATCACACATCCTGACAATTGTTAAAATTTAATATTTTTTCCCAAAATCTTCATGCTGTATAATTGCTTAACCAACAGCACTAATATAATCTTACTATTTCATTTTAGCTTTTTCTTATTTAAAAATTCCAGAATCTCCACTAATGTACTTTTATGATCAAATTGTTTTTATATTTTCTTTTATTCAGTCTTTATTGTCAGATCCTTTAAACAATAACTTCTAACATATCATTTTTTTAAATTACACTTATCTAAAAATGAAAAGTAGGTATAGTCTTTTCTGTATGAAAGCACTCCATTGTAAGGTTGTCTGTTTGTATGCAAGAAATGAATAGCCATTTTCTTCAGGTGATAAATCTACATTCTTAGGAATGCTTGATTTCCTTTGACAACCAATTTGCTTTTGAAATATTACCCTACATAATAACAGCAAAATGTAATTGTTACAGTAAACTACAAATAGCTGAGCATATTAACTGGTGAACTACTTCTTTGACACTGTTAGGATTTTTTTTTTTTCCCTAAAATAAGGATCTCAAGACCAATATCCTTTGACTCTCACAATAAATTAAGAGAGTGAAGTTTCTTGTTGGAAGGTATCCATCTATTTTCTGGTCCCAGATGTGTGTATTCTGTATATTATTTGATTTTCCTTGTGCTAGTATGTATAGGTGAATCAGTTTGAATTCAAGAGCAATGGCTTAATATTGAAGTAGAAAATTATTTTATTCTGTACTAGCTGTACCGTCTGGGTAGTGCTGATGATATCCCAATGTGCACAATTATAATGTGAAACTTTATGCCAGAAATAATAGGAATTCTACTCAATCCAGGAAATTCCTAAAAACAGCTAACTTAGTGCAGTATCACATTTCCCTTATTTATTTATATTTCTCTTTGTATCTGTATTTTTACTGACTTTGGCAGAGATATGCAAGGATTTGTGTATGTTTGTGACATACTATGATAGTTTAAATATCAGTTAAAACCATAACCATGAGAGAATTTTAGAATAAGAACTACTTTAAGGTTTAATTCTTTCATCAATATAAATTTTTCATCGGCATGAGTATGAATAAAAAATACAGCCCTGAACCAAGGAATAGATTCCTATGGATTGCACTTGGTTAAGAAACATTTATAATCAGCGTGTTTCATCATTTCATTCAGGTAATTGTTACTTGACTGCATGCTTGGAAATATTAAAACAATCAGAGTATAGAAAAATGGTAATTGTTGAAGAGAAAGGCAATGTTGTTCATTTTATTTGATGTTTTTATTGATACTATACCCTAGAGGGTACTGACAGTTTGAAGAGACTGCTGTAAAATTATCTTGCCAATGTGCAAACTCTTGCTCCAGAACAAGCTTTGAAACCTGGGATTCTTACTGGAGGGCTAAAGTATGCACCTGTTTTTATTATTATTATTATAATATTGTATAATTAGAGTTGAACTGATATTTGTTATCAATTCTGATACAATAGATTATTTCATACCATTTATGTGTTAAAAATTAGGATATAAATGGGAGTTAAAAGTTTATATTTTTTACCTCATTGGTTTGCATCCAAATAAATATGAATACTATTTTCTGATTAATGTAGTCATTTATACCATATTGATTGTATATGGAAATTAGGCACTTCCTACATATGCATAGATAGAACTAAATTGAAGATATTTCCAATTTAAAAAAAAGAAGAAGTGGTGGCTTAGCAAAAAATTTGATGTAAGCTATAAGTGAACTAAATGAGAAATTTGATGAGTTTATTGCAATGAATATTATAGAGCATTAACTGTATATGTCTAAATACTCTATGGTCAGGAACCAGAAAGTGTAAGAAAAACTGAAGACAAAATTTTTTTTCTCCTTTTATTTGATAGTGTTGTTTTTCTTTTTTTTTTGCTGTCTTTCAACATGTTTTGATCCTAGAGAAATGATAACGTTTTAAAGAGAATTTTCTTCCCATGAGTATGTTTCCTGGTCTTCTAGTATTTCTAGGTTTCTAAAATTTAAATGAATTAAAAAGAGTAAATCCATACGCACAAAAGAATGTCATACCATATCATTAACTTGAAAAAATGTAAGTTGCTCAGTCATGTCCAATTCTGCAACCCTGTGAACTTTTGCCCACCATGCTCTTCTGTCCCTGGAGTTTTCCAGGCAAGAATACTGGAGCAGGTTGGGGAACAAACCCATGTCTTTTGCATTGGTAGTCAGATTCTTTACCACAGTGCCACCTGGGAAGCCCTTTTCAAACTGTAGTGATCAGAAAAATTTCTTCAATAAACAATACTGTGTAGATGTATTTTCACACTGTTAGAAATGTACCTTCAAGGTACATTCTTAGAAAGTGAGTTTCCTGGATTAAAAGATAAATGTAATTTCTTAACCTATTGACTAACTACCCTTCTTAAAAGTTGTGTAATCTCAACATCAGTAACATATTATGTTGATATCTCTACCAAAAGAGTATATTGTCAAGCTTTTTAAATTTTACCAAACTAAAGAGCCTCTTGATGAAAGTGAAAGAGGAGAGTGGAAAAGTTGGCTGAAAGCTCAACATTCAGAAAACTAAGATCATGGCATCCATTTCCATCACTTCATGGCAAATAGATGGGGAAACAGTGGCAGGCTTTATTTTTGGGGGCTCCAAAATCACTGCAGATGGTGACTGCAGCCATGAAATTGAAAGACGCTTGCTCCTTGAAAAACTATGACCAACCTAGACAGCATATTAAAAAGCAGAGACTACCAACAAAGTTCCATCTAGTCAAAGCTATGGCTTTTCCAGTGTGTGTGGATGGGAGAGTTGGACTATAACAAAAGCTGAGCCCTGAAGAATTGATGCTTTTGAACTGTGGTGTTGGAGAGGACTCTTGAGAGTCCCTTGGACTGCAAGGAGATCCAACCAGTCCATCCTAAATAAAATCAGTCCTGAATATTCATTGGAAGGACTGATGCTGAAGCTGAAACTCCAATACTTTGGCCACCTGATGCAAAGAACCGACTCATTGGAAAAGACCCTGATGCTGGGAAAGATTGAAGGCGGGAGGAAAAGGGGACGACAGAGGATGAGATGTTTGGATGACATCACTGATGCGATGGACATGAGTTTGAGTAGGCTCTCAGAGTTGATGATGAACAGGGAAGCCTGGCATGCTGCAGTCCATGGGTCATAAAGAGTCAGACATGTCTGAGTGACTGAACTGAGTAGTTGAAATATTTTATCTCTGTCTGGTTTTATTTGCATTTGTCTTATTCTCTTATATTAAGTGAAAGTGAACACTTTTTTAAAATATGTTTACAGGTCATTTTTTTTATCTTCATGATGTTATTCTATCAGATTTTTGTCTCATGTTTCCCAACTTTAAAAGATACTTCTATATTAGGAATTATATATGTTCTTTACCTATACTTTTTAAAAAATATTTATTTTCAGTTGATTGATGATTGGTTTATAATATTGGTTGGATTTCTGTCATACAACAACATGAATTAACCATAGGTGTATATAGACCCCTCCCTCTTGAATCTCCCTCCCACCTCCTGCCCATCCCGCCCCTCTAGGTTATTACAGAGCCCCAGTTTGAGTTCCCTGAGTTGTACAGCAAATTACCGTTGGCTATTTACATATGTTAGTGTATATGCATTTGTGCTGCTCTCTCCATTTATCTCACTCTCTCCTTCTTCTCCCTCGCTGTTATCCATAAATCTGTTCTCTAGCTCTGCATCTTCATTGCTGCTCTGCAAACAGATTCATCAGTGCCATCCTTCTGGATTCCATATGCGTGCATTGATATACAATATTTTCTTTTCTCTTTCTGACTTTCTTCACTCTGTGTAATAAGCTCTAGGTTCATCCACCTCACTAGAATGGACTCAAATGCATTCCTTTTTATGACTGAGTAGTATTCCATTGTACATATGTACCACAACTTCTTTATCCATTCCTCTGTCCATGGACATCTAGGTTTTTTCCGTGTCTTAGCTATTGTAAACAGTGCTGCAGTGAACATTGGGGTACATGTGCCTTTTTCAGCTTTGGTTTCTTCAGGGTATATGCCTAGAAGTGGTATTTCTGGGTCATATATGTTTTTTTTTTCCTGGTTTTTTAAGGAATCTCCATACTGTCTTCCACAGCAACTGTACCGTCCCATCAGCAGTGTCTCACCAGCAGTGAAAGAGGGTCCCACCAGCAGTGTAGGAGGGTTCCCTTTTCTCCACACTCTCTCCAGTACTTGTTGTTTGTGGATTTTTTGATTATGGCCATTCTGTCTGGAGTGAGGTGATATCTCATTTTAGTTTTGATTTCATTTAGTTTTGATTTGCATGTCTCCTTTGGAGAAATGTCTTTTTCAGTCTTTTGTCCACTTTTTGATTGGGCTAACTGTGTTTCTGGTATTAAGTTGTATGAGATACTTGTATATTTTGGAAATTAATCCTTTGTCAGTTGTTTCATTTGCTATTAGAAGGTGGGTTATAAAGGATCTTGCTATGATTTACATCATACAGTGTTCTGCCTGTGTTTTCTTCTAAGAATTTTATAGTTTCTGGTCTTACATTAAGGTCTTTAATCCATCTTGAGTTTATCTTTGTGTATGGTGTTAGGAAGTGTTCTAATTTCATTCTTTGGCATGTAGTTATCCATTTCTTCCAGCACCACTTATTGAAGAGACTGTCTTTTCCCCATTGTATATTTTTGCCTCCTTTGTCAAAAATAAAGTGCCCATATGTTTTGGGTTTATATCTTGGCTTTCTATCTTGTTCCATTGATCCATACTTCTTGTTTTTGTGTCAGCACCATACTTTCTTGATGACTGTGACTTTGTAATATAGTCTGAAGTCAGGAAGATTGATTCATCCAGCTCCATTCTTCTTTCTCAAGATTGCTTTGGTTACTCAGGGTCTTTTGTGTTTTCATATAAAATGGAAATTTTTTGTTCTAATTCTGTGAAAAATTCCATTGGTATTTTGATAGAGATTGCATTGAATCTGGATTATGTTTGGTAGTATAGTCATTTTCACAATATTGATTCTTCCAACCTAGGAGCATGGAATATCCCTCCATCTGTTTATGTTGTCCTTGATTTCTTTCATCAGTGTCTCATAGTTTTCTCTATATCGCTTTTTTGTCTCCTTAGGTAAGTTTATTCCGAGGTATTTTATTGTTTTAGTTGCAATGGTAAATGGGATTGATTACTTAATTACTCTTTCTGATTTTTGATTGTTAGTCTATAGGAATGTAAGTGATTTCTGTGCATTGATTTTGTATCTTGCAACTTTAATAAATTCAGTTTAGTTCTAGTAATTTTCTAATAGTATCTTTAGGGTTTTCTATGTACAGTATCATATCATCTGCAAATAGTGAGAGTTTTACTTCTTCTTTTCCCATCTGAATTCCTTTTATTTCTTTATCTTCTCTGATTGCCATAGCTAGAGCTGCCAATACTATGTTGAATAATATTGGCGAGAGTGGGTACTCTTGTCTTCTTAGACAAAATGCTATCTGTTTCTCACCATTGAGAATAATGTTTGCTGTGGGTTTGTTGTTGTATATGGCCTTTAATATGTTAAGGTACATTCCCTCTATGCCCATTTTGAAGAGCTTTTTTTTTTTTTTTTTTTATCATAAATGGGTGCTGAATTTGTTATATTGCAACTTTTTTCCAGTTTTCATTTGTCTTTGATTTTCCTTCTGATGATGTAGAGAAACACATCCAAGTTATCATCTAGTTTTTGTACGGTTTCACTTTTTGCATTTAGATCTCCAGTGTGATTGGAATTCATTCTTGCATGTGATGATGGTATAGGTCCACTTGTTTTATTCTTATGTTTATTTTTTGGCTATGCAGTTACCTCTTCACCCTTTATTTTAAAATAAAGTTTTTCTATTTCTTAGTGATTTGAGATGCCAGTTTTGGTCATATACTAGAAACTCCTATGTACTTGGGTATAGACATTGACTTTTTATACTAAGCATTGGTCTGTCTATTTTTGTGTTTGGACCACATTTAATTATGGTTTAATTATGCTTATTTGTGTTTTAATACCTGTTAGGGAATTATCCGTTTTCATAGCATTTTCTCTTTAGTGATTCCCTAGCTAATTTTCATATTCATTTTTCATCATGAACTTTATTATTGCTATGTCTATCTCTACTGAATAAGTGGGAAAAAAATGCTAACCCAAGACATTGTTTTTAATTTGGATTATGTATAATTGATAAATATTAACTTAGAAACTTATAAAGAATTGATTTATATAATGTTCAGTCACTTTATCAAATAGTAAAACATCTTTCTATTTTGTTCAGTTGAATTTTTGTATACTAAGTAGTATTTTCAACACAGACTTTGCACGTAGTGTTAAGTGAAAGTGTTAGTCTCTCAGTTATGTCTGACTCTTTGCAACTCCTTGGACTGTAGTCCACCAGGCACATTGCATATACCTTTATTATTATTATTAAATCTTATCTTTATTATTGGCTTATTAAATCTTTTGTTATGATTTTATTTATACATTTAAATATTTTTGTTATTAATACTATACTTGCTTCATTAAAGAATTGAAATATTTTCTAATGCTGTGGAGAAAATATGTGGCATAGGATCATCTGGGCTTTCAAAGTTTGCTTAAACTCCCTTGGGGAAATGTTGAGGCATGTTGCCTTGTTTTAAGAGTCCATCAGGTGACCATAAAATCTGACTATATGGTTTGCAGTGTTGATTGGGATAGGTCACCTTTATTCTGTCTATAATTGTGTTGACTTGAGACTGGATTTAATATTTCCTAAGGATTGTTTCTTTACCTCACTCAAGGGTGTTGCTCTTTTGGAATTCTAACTGCAAATTTGAAATATTTACCAAATCTCTCTCTTTTTTTTCTCACCTTTCAAACATTGGCTCCTGCCTCTTTCTGTTTGAATTCTTAGACTCTCTATTCTGTGCCACTTATAGATAAGTGCTGTAGGAATCAGACTCTTGTTTTCCTTTATCCTAGGATATTCCTTCTTAAGTTTTCAGTTTTATGATAACTTTATAATGTCTTCAAACACATTTTTTATTTGGGATACACTCAGACTTTTTAAGGTGATCCTGGTGAGATCAACAGGAGTAGCAGCATGCTATTTTTCTGTTAGCAGATACAGAAAAATGACCTTTGATACTGATAAAAGTGTTTATATAAGAACATTCTTGCAATTGGCACTCTGAAGGTTTCTTTAAAACATTATTAGCTGTCCTTTATTTTTAGTATGATCTGTGAAAATGAGTCTTTCTAGAACACAGTGACTGGAAGAAAATCTACAATTTTCTTATTTTTCTTCTAACAAAAGATGAGATTTTCTTTTTGCCTTGACTATTTGAAAGCTCAGAGACTGGCTTAGTGGAAATAATTTATCACTTTTTGGAAGTGTATTAGTTTTCTAGGACTGCTGTAATGGAGAACCACAAACTAGAATGCTCAAACAATTGAAATTTATTTTCTCATACTTCTGGAGTCTAGAAATTCATGATCAAGGTGTTAGCAGTTTTTATTTCTTTTGAGGCCTGTCTCCTCAGCTTGTGGTTGACTATATTTTTCCTTTATCTCTTCATGTCATCTTCCCTGTATGTGTCATCTCAGTATCTAAATTTCCTTTTTTTAAAACAAGGTTACTAATCATGTTGAATTAGGACCCATTCTAATGACTTCATTTTAACTTGATTACTGCTATAAAGACCTATATCTTCAAGTAAAGTAACATTCTTAGGTTCTGAGAGTTAGGACTTCAACAAACCTCTTGGAGGGGACAAAGTTCAACCAAAAATAAAAGTAAATGCAATATAAATGAAAATGAATATATGCACTATTTCATTTTAAAATAGTTATATTTACAAAACAATAACATATGGATTTCTAGTGAGTGAAAAAGATTAACATCAGAGAACTTCAGCTCACAATAAGCAAATATTGGTAAAAATAAGCTGAGGTCAGACTTCTAAATTCTCCTAACACATACAATAAACAAGAAAAGTATATTATTAGCTCTTCCTAGGCAATTTTTTCCACAATTGGATTAATAATGTGGGAATGTTGTTGAGCCTATTGAGTCTACTTTTCTAAATTGTGAGGATTTCAATAAATATCTTCAAACCTCTTACCATAAAACCTATACTGCAATGAATTATTCATACTCTTCTGCAGTTCATGATGGAAACATGTGATTAACCACATAGAAAAGTTTAATAATATCAGAATACTACTAGAAAATCTACCTACAAAAGAATATCAAAAACTCTCACTAATCAAGCATCCTCTGCAATAACAAGATCACTTCATAAGGTGAATGTTTCACAACATTTTTTATTATTCAATTAAGTCTGATCTAAATAACAAATCAAGTTTGAACTCTCATCATTTTAACACAAAATTGGATATAAAACTTTTTCACATTTAATTTCTTAATGATTTCTGGATGTGTATATTGTTAATAATCTATCACCAAGAGCTAAAGTCCCTGGAGAAGGGCACGGAAACCTACTTTCAGTATCTTTGCCTGGAGAATCCCATGGACAGAGGAGGCTGGCAGGCTACAGTCCATTGGGTCTCAAAGAGTCAGACACAATTGAAGTGGCTTAGCACAGAGCTGAAGTAATTGTGTTCAATGCCATTTACTGAATAATTTTTAAGTAAAATTCATAGTTTTATAATGATCTTTGTCAAGGCCACACCAGGAAAGAATCAGCATAATCGTACACCAGTGAGGTTATCTCCCAATCCTGGCAGTCTACCATTAGTAAGTTTAGGAGAAGAAGACACAAAAACTGGAACTTTACCCAGCAAACTATGGTGCATGGTCACTCTAGTAATTGGAAAGTTTAACAAAGAACCTTTTTATAAAAATGTACCCTTTCCAGTAGACCTCTGCAGAAAGTCTGGGTTCTGTTAATAGATAAGAAATATGGATGTGAAGAAATAGGCCAAACCAGGCAGATCTCTCCACATGTACTGTACTGACCTGGAGAAAGTTCAATGCAGTCAACATGCAGACACATCTCATCACATTGTACACTTGAAATTGTTGTATTTCATTGTATATAAATTACATTTCAACAAAGTTGGGAGGAAACATTGGAAGAAAATATACACTGCTGCTTTAAGATTAAAAGAAGATTAATGCAAAGCTCTTAGCACAGGGCATCAGAAATGGTAGATGTTTGATTGTGTAGTCACTATTTCTGTATAATTTACTTACCCTTCATTTTACTTGATTGTTAAGCCCTTTACCTCATGCATTGTGTGGTGTAAAGGTTAATTTCAGTAGGCCTGTAATTAGCTTGAATAATTTTGCTAAAATATTTCTGCAACATTTACTTATAGTCAAGGTAAGAAATACACGGTTTGATAGCACTGGTTTGTGAATATGGGTCTGAGGAGGCTTTGTGTTAGTTTGTAGGTGTTTTTTATTGGTAATTTACTGTAGTAACCAGTCATTCCCTTCATAGATCACAGCCTTGTCAAGGCAAAGGGGCATGTATAACTCAATGAGGCTGTGAGCTGCATCATGCAGGGCCACCCAAGACGAACAGGTTATAGTGAAGACTTGAAAAAACGTGGTCTGTTAGAGGAGGGAATGGCAATCCAATTCAGTATTCTTGCCTGAAAAACCCTATGGACAGTATGAAAAAGAAAAAAAAAATATGACACTGGAAGATGAGGCCCTCAGGTCAAAAGGTATCTAATATGCTACTAGGGAAGAGTGGAGGGCAATTACTATTAGTTTCAGGAAGAATGAAGCAGCTGGGCCAAGCAGAAATGACACAGTTGTGGATGTGTCTGGTGGTGAAAGTCCAATGCTATAAAGAACAACATTGCATAGGAACCTGGAATGTTAGGTCCATGAATCAAGGTAAATTGGACATGGTTGAAATGCCATAGGAGATGGCAAGAGTGAAAAGTGACATCTTAGGAATCAGTGAACTAAAATGGACATGAATGTGTGAATTTAATTCAAATGACCATTATATCTACTACTGTGGGCAAGGATTCCATAGAAAAATGGAGTAGCCTTCACGGTCAACAAAAGAATGTGAAATGCAGGCTTGGATGAAATCTGAAAAACCACAGAATGATCTTGGCTTGTCTCCAAGGTAAATCATTCAACATCTCAGTAATGCAAATCTATGCCACAGCACTAATGCCAAAGAATCTGAAGTTGGCCGATTCTGTGAAGATATACTACTTATACTAAAAAAAGACGTAGTTTTCATCATAGAGGAAGGATTGAAATCCAAAAGTAGGATGTCAAGAGATATTCCAAATAACACGAAAGTTTGGCCTTGGAGTACAATAAGAATGCCAAACAAAGCCTAACAGAGTTTTGTCAAGAGAACAAGCTGATCATAGCAAACACCTTCTTCCAACAACTTGATGCTGAAGTCAGATTGATTATGTTCTTTGCAACCAAAGGAAAACCGCTAAGCCATTCCGGCATGACCTAAGTAAAATCCCTTAGGATTATACAGTGGAGGTTGAGGAATAGATTCAAAGGATTGGATCTGGTAGACAGAGTGCCTGAAGAACTATGGGTGGAGGTTTATAACACTGTTTGGGAGTCAGTAGGCAAAAACATCCCAAAGAAAAGGAAATACATGAAGGCATAGTGGTTGCCTGAGGACACTTTACATATAGGTGAGGAAAGAAGAGAAGCAAAAGCAAGGGAGAAGGGGAAAGATATACCCGGCTGCATTCAGAGTTCCAGAGAAGAGCAAGGAGAAATAAGAAGGTCTTCTTAAATGAATAATGCAAAGAAATAGAGGAAAACAATAGAATGGGAAAGACCATTTTCTTGAGGACCTCTTCAAGAAAATTAGAGATACCAAGGGACATTTTATGCAAGGATGGGCAGAGTAAAGAACACAAATGACAAGGACCTAACAGAAGCAGAAGAGATTAAGAAGAGGTGGCAAGAATACACAGAACTATACAAAAAATGATCTTCATTAGCCAGATAACCATGATGGTGTGGTCATTCACCTATAGCCAGACATCTTGGAGTGTGAAGTCAAGTGTGCCTTAGGAAGCATTACTACTAACAAAACTAGTGGAGATAATGGAATTCCACCTGAGCTATTTAAAAATCCTAAAAGATGATGCTGTTAAAGTGGTGTACTCAATATGTCAGCAAATTTAGAAAACTCAGCAGTGGTCACAGGTGAGGAAAAGGTCAGTTTTCGTTCCAATTTCAAAGAAGCAATCCCAAAGAATGTTCAAACTCCCATACAATTGTGCTCATATCACATGCAGGCAAATGCGTGGATAAAGCAAGGAAGTTTCAGAAAAACATCTACTTCTGCTTCATTGACTTTGCTAAAACCTCTGTGTGAATCACAGCAAACTGTAGAAAATTCTTAAAGATGGGAGTAAAAGATCACCTTACTTGTCTCCAGAGAAACCTATATGCAAGTCCATAAGCAACAGTTAGAACTGCACATGAAATAACTGACTGGTTCAAAACTGGGAAAGAAGTATGTCAAGGCTATATATTGTCACCCTGCTTTTTAACTTATATGCAAAGTACATCATGCAAAATGCCAGGGTGGATGAGGCACAAGCTGGAATCAAGATCTGTGGGAGAAATGTCAACAACTTCAGATATGCAGATGATACCACTCTATTGGCAGAAAGTGAAGAAGAACTAAAGAACCTCTTGATGAGGGTGAAGAGGAGAGTGAAAAAGCTGGCTTGAAACTCAGCATTAATAAAATAAGATTGTGGCATCTGGTCCCATCACTTCATGGCAAATGGAAGTGGGTAAAGTGGAGGCAATGATACTCCTGGACTACAAAATCACTGCGGATGTGTTACTGCAGCCATGAAATTAAAACACACTTACTCCTTGAAAGGAAACCTATGACAAACCTAGTGTATTAAAAAACAGACATCGCTTTGCTGTTAAAGTTCCATATTGTCAAAGATATGGTTTTTACAGTAGTCATTTATGGATGTGAGAATAGGACCATAAAGAAGGCTGAGTGCTGAAGAATTGATGCTTTTGAATTGTGATGCTGGAGTAGACTCTTGATAGTCCTGTGTTAACTGCAAAGAGATCAAACCAATCAATGCTAAAGGAAATCAACCCTGACTGTTCATTGGAAGGACACTTACTAAGGTGAAACTCCAATATTTTGGCCACTTGATGCAAAGAGCCTAGTCACTGGAAAAGACCCTGATTGAAGGCAAAAGGTGAAGGGGGTGACAGAGGATGAGATGGTTAGATAGCATTACCAGCTCAGTAGACATGGATTTGAGCAAACTCCTGGAGATAGTGGAGGACAAAGCGGCCTGGCATGCTGCAGTTTATGGGGTCACAAAGAGTTGGACACCACTTAGAGATTGAACAACAACCAGTCATTATTTTGTAAAATTATTTATACTAAGCCTCCTTTGAACTTTGAAGTAAATACTACATGGATTCCTTTTGAAGGAAATACTACAAGAACTTCCCTGTAGCTCAAATGGTAAAGAATCTGACTGCAATGCAGGAGACCAGAGTTCAGTTCCTGAGTCAGGAAGATCCTCTGGAGAAGGGAACAGCAATCCACTCCAGTAATCTTGCCTGGAGAATCGCATGGAAAGAAGAGCCTGGTGGGCTACAGTACATGAATCGGACACAACTGAGCTACTGACACACACACATTACATGGCTATGTTGTATTATGTGTGTGTGTGCTTTGTCGCTCAGTTGTATTATATATATACACACACATATATGTATATATGCTGTATTATACCTCAGTATAAGGTTTAGCTTTAATTTCTTTGTGTGTGTTAGTCACTCAGTCACTTCTGACTCCTTGGGATCCCATTGACTGTAGCCCACCCAGGCTCCTCTGTGCATGAAATTCTCCAGGCAAGAATACCGGAATGGGTCACCATTTTCTTCTTCAGAGGATCTTCCTGACCCAGGGATCAATCCTGGGTCTCCTGCATTGCAGGCAGATTCTTTACCATCTGAGCCACCAGAGAAGCTTTTAGGTGCTTTCAGAATTATCATGATAAGTTCCATAAGGTCTATTAAATAATTTGCACATGGAGACTGAAGCTTAAGTTATTCTGCCAGATTCACATCACTCAGTCTTTTGTGAGATTGCAAGGATAGAGTTATCTTACAGTTGGACTGGGGCAGCTTCACAGTTATCTCCAGGAAAGCCTGGAAGTCTGGTACTGACCACTGACCATAAAAGAATGAGTTCCCTAGCTAGTCATTTCGAACATGCTGTTTAAAATTCAAAACACTTCTGGGAGCACATGGTACTAACTTTTTCCCATTGTTTATAGAAGTAGACATTGATAGTTTATTCCTGGTTTAACAGATACAGAGCCCAGTTTAGCCAACTGACATAACGGTGTATAAAAGACCTCTGGTAGAAGAGGGTACCCTCGTGCACTGTTGATTGGAATGTAAACTGGTAGAGTCACTATGGAAAACTGTTGGCAGGCTTATGAAAAATTAAAAATAAAACTACCACAAGATCCAGTAGTCCCACTTCTTGGTATTTTCCCAGAGAAAAAAAAAAACTAAATTCAAAAAGATATATGAAACCCTGAGTTCATAGCAGCATTATTTACAATACTTAATAGTATGGGAACACCATGGGTCCTTCAACAACAAATAAATAGATAATGATGATGCATTATACACCTACATATGTATACACACATGCTCACAAACACACATACACAATATAGAATATTTCTCAGCCATAAAAAGGAATGGAATTTTGCCTTTTGCAATGGCATGAGTTGACCTGGAAGGTGTCACACTTAGTGAAATATGTCAGGCATAGAAAGAAAGATACTGTATGTTTTCACTGATTTGTGAAATCTCAAAAATAAAAACAAATGAACAAATATTACAAAGCAGAGTGAAAACTAATTGTTACCAGAGTGGAGAGAGGTAGTGGGAGGGGCAAAGTAGGTGAAGGGGATTAAGAAGCAGAAACTTCTATATGTAAAATAAATAAGATATAAGGGTGTAATGTTCAGTATATAGTCAATATTTCATAATAACTTTGTACAGAATATATTCTATAAAAATACATTGCATACAATATATTCTATAAAATACTGAATTAATATGCTGTACACATGAAACTATTATGTTGTAAGTCAACTATATTTCCATTAAAAAATGATTTTTAAAAAATGACTCCTCAGAAATTCCTATATAGGTTCTTCTGGAGCTG
Organism: Giraffa tippelskirchi; assembly: GCF_054371585.1. NCBI lineage: Eukaryota > Metazoa > Chordata > Mammalia > Artiodactyla > Giraffidae > Giraffa > Giraffa tippelskirchi. The sequence goes on from NC_137277.1 coordinate 73,763,257, forward strand.
AGAAATATTATGCAAACTTTGGTGATTCATAATCCAAAACCAAAGTATGACCTGAGCAATGGATAAAGGATTTTGGGGAATTGTGTTTGGAAACCTTTGAACTACTTTCCTATTGCTTGCTTGTGCTTTCTTTTTTTTTTCTGTTGTTTCTTATCTATTGCCTTTGCTAAAGCCTTTCATGTGTATACCCGTGCAATTTTGTCTTTTCAATTATTTGACCCTGTCATATTATTGCAATAAGTTTTCTAATTCAGGGGCTTCCCTGGTGGCTCAGCAGTAAAGAATCCACCTGACAATGCAGAAGATGCTAGATATGCAGGTTTGACCCCTGGGTTGGGAAGATCTCCTGAAGGAAATGACAACCCAGTCCAGTATTCTTGCCTGGAAAATTCTTTGGACAGAGGATCCTGGCAGGCCACAGTCTAGAGAGTTGTAAAGTGTCGGGCATGACTGAGCAACTGATCACTCACATATACACACACAAATTCTAATGCAGAATTTATTTTCACTTCCTGAATTTTCATTTTACTCTTATCCTCAATAGGTATTTATCAATCCAATTTCTCACTATTAAGAGTAGTATTCACTCAAAACCTTTAGAATATTTTCCTTTTTGGTGTCCTGCATACAGAGAGAGTGTGTAGCAAGGCCTTGGATAAGTCTTTGACTATTATTTTTAACCTGATAAAATAGCAATTGATAAAACTATATTAAGCTGAACCTGAAGCCACTTCAGTGCTCATTGCCTTAAAAATGCAAATATATGGCTGAATGTAAAATAAGAACTCACACTACCTTCTCCAGGAATACATACAATAACCTACCAAATAGCTTTAATTATAGCTTAGTTTGCAAACATAGGGGAAAATATCAGGGAATGCAGTTGAATGAATAATCCTAAAGCTAAATCCAAGTAGCTAGTCAGTAATACTTATCTTTATGTTAGGGATGTGCATGCCACATTCAACTAATATTCTTGTTCTTGAGTTGGAGCCCTTTCCACTATCCAGTGAAGGCTAGAAAATATTTATCACCAAAAATCTGTTTCTTAAATTCCTTTCATAATACTTTGAATTTTTTCTATGTATTCAAATACCTCATTTCAATGTCAAATTCTTTATTTACACATAATAATGACTTCAAACAACTTACATTCAAGTCACACAATCAAAGCTTCTTTACATTTCTTTTAAAATCTGTGTAACGTTGATTTGACCTATTAAGTATCGATTTCATAATTTTGTACTTAGAAAGGAATATGTCCAGACATTTCTCCAACAAAGACATATAGATAGCCAATAAACACATGAGAAAATGTTCAACTTTGCTCATTATTAGAGAAATGCAAATGTAGACTACAATGAAATATCACCTTACATTGGTCAGAATATCCATCATCAAAAAATCTAGACAATAAATCCTAGAAGGGGTGGAGAAAAGGGAACCCTCCTACACTGTTGGTGGGAATGTAAATTGATAGAACCATTATGGAGATTCCTTAAAAATCCAGGAATAAAACTACCATATGATCCAGCAATCCCACTACAAGTCATATATCCTGAGAAAGCCATAATTCAAAGCTACACATGTACCCCAATGTTCATTGCAGCAATATTTACAATAGCAAGGACATGGAAGCAACTTAGATGTCCATTGACAAATGAATGGATAAAGAAGTTGTGATACATATAGACAAAGGAATATTACTCAGCCATAAAAAGGAACTAAGTTGAGTCAATTCTAGTGAGGTAGATGAATCTAGAGCCTGTTTTATATATATATATATATATATATAAAGTAGTACCAATGAACCTATTTTCAAGGCAGAAATAGAGACATAGACATAGAGAACAAACTTGTGGGCACAGCAGAGGAAAGAGAGGGTGGGACAAATTGAAAGAGTAGCATGGAAACATATACACTACCATATGTAAAAAAATAGCTAGTGGGATGCCGCTGTATAGCACAGGGAGCTCAACCAGTGTTCTGTGACAACCTAGAGGGGTAAGACGGGGTAGGAGGTATGTGAGAGATTCAAGAAGGAGTAATCATATTTATACTTATGGCTGATTCACATGTTGTATGGCAGAAACCAGCACAACATTGTAAAGCAATTATCCTACAATTAAAAAAAAAAGAATGGAATATGTCCATTTTAAATTTCCAATGCCTTAAAACAGGCAATAACAATATCTTTTTCTATTTGTGTAAGGAGTCAATGAACTTTTAAAATGTCCAAAAAAGAACAAAAAATATTTACACCTGAGAGATTATAGCTATTGAGTTGGTCAATCTTTCTTTTAGCAAGTTATAATACATTTTAAATGATCTTTGAGCTATCTTAACAAATAGCTGTTTTTCAGCTCCTTCTACATTGAAAAATTTCAATTTTTAGAACTTTCTCAACTGCTTCCAATTAACTTCTCAAACTAAGGTTGATATATCACTTAGTATGTTGGTTACTTTAAAACTAGGTTGATTAGATCCTATAAAATGCTGTTACTTGACAATTGTATACAAATGGCTTCCTTGAAAAAGCTTTTCTTTAAATCTGTAGGTTTCAAGACAACACTTTAGCGAATGTAAAATATATTTCAGTCTTACACATTTCTAAAATTTTGCTCTCTTTTTTTGCTTCTGGAAACATGAGTCACAGATATGGTGGGATATAAATAGGAGAAAAATTGAAGATATAATCCAGAATCACTAAGAGAGTCTTGAGTTTTCCTTTATAAAACACAGTTGTTCTATAGAAACATGAACATTCAGAATATAGTCCTGTCCAGAATGATTTCATGTGACAAATTTGTAGTGTGTATGTATCTGAGTTACTTTCAGCTGAATATTTTTAAAGTTAATATATAAAAACATGTAACGGTCCTCTAACTACATCAAATGCTTTTAGGTAGCATACTAATAAAGCATTAAATAAAATTAAATATAAATCACATTGTAAAGAGTTACAAGTAATGATATTTTAACCTCTCAATTTTTCTAATTTAAGTCAAGGACAAATGGCCAGATTCAAAAGCAACTTTTTAAAATTTGGTATACTCCTTTCAAAAAGATGAAAACTATGACATCACTTCAGATCTAATTGAATAACATTTCCTGGTTGTACTTATTTTTATAGCCAGAAATATTACTTCTGTATTTATATCCACATCACAGTCTCTTTTAAAGTAAATATACTTCAGCAAAAACATGAATAAATATAAATCAGGTATTAAATAAATCATATTATACCATGGCTTATATAATGCATATATTAAGAGAGAATATATTTGAGTGACAGAAATTAAGAAAACTCAGAGCTAACCTGACTTTGGTAATAGTGATAGGTTTGTTCTAAGCCCAATCAGTATCATAAAATAGTGACAGAATTTTACTGATGAAGCTGTTATGCTAGTAACAATAGAGTTCTCAATCATTTGGGAAATATATAAGCAAAAGGATGTAGATAAAATTAATACTAAGTTATTTTAAAAGACACAGATAAAAGTGGTTGAAATTGCATTTCATCATTGTGATTTAATCACAAAGTCCTCTCTGACTCTTGCAATCCCATGGACGATAGCTTGCCAGGATCTTCTGTCCATGCTAGGTCTTAAGCTGTTCCTTTAACAATTACAGGGATTTGGGTTGTTAATGAATGAATTGGAGAGAAAGACTCAGGGATCCTGAGCAGGGTGTCGTGATTGAGAGTGTGGATAGTTTAAAATATGCAACTAAGCTGTAAAATTAATGAGGAAAAACATTACATTTCTAAGGATTTTTAACTTTAACTTCAACAGACATTCTCCACCCTGCCCCCTCATTAAGGAGATTTTAGAAAATACTTTACATGGGCTTTGCCTCGAGCCAAATAAACCAGAATTTCTGAGACTGGGCTAAGGCTTACTATTTGCTTCTTGTTTGTTTTTAAGTTCCCATGGTGATTTTTAAATGCATCTAAATTGGCCAACCACTACTTTCAGCAGTGACCACCATTACAAGCTCCTGATGAAGAACCTAACACATTTTGAAAGATATTTTTGGTTGTAATATCTGTTTTTCAGATATTACACTGTCAGATATGATTTCTCAGAGAGGTTAAAGAAACATTACAGAGCAGGAGGTTGAAGTTTAAGAAATAAATTGTGATGGTCAAGTTAAGAAAATTGAACAGAAAAGTTTGGATGAAAGTTTAAAAGTGAAGATGTAAGTTTACCAACTCAATATTAAGAGGACATTATGCTAGGACTTGTTCTTGCTGTAGAAGTGAGGCTTTTGTGATATTAACCAACACTTCCAACTCTGACATGTTAACACACCATTTTCTGAGAATGGACTGCTATTGAAATACATGTGACTATACAATCACAGTGACTTTATTGAGTATTTGTAGTTTGTTGTTAACTGTGACTTTACATAAAACAAAGCTTATAAATTTAATCAAAATTTTATTTGACCTTATTATATCATTGGAAAAGATCTTGATGCTGGGAAAGAGTGAAGGCAAAAGGAGAAGAGAGTGGCAGAGATTGAGATGGTTAAATAGCATCCCTGATCAATGAACATGAACTGAGCAAATTCTGGGAGATATTGAAGGACAAGGGAGTTTGATGTGCTTCAGTCCGTTGGGCTGGAAAGAGTCAGACACTACTTAGCAACTGAACAACAACAACAAAATTATCTCATTGATTCAACCAATATGATTATTACCATTGGATCATTTTAGATTTAAAAGATATACGATCTGATGTGACTTTTCACATTTAATCTTATTTTCATGCATTGTAATGTAATATTAAATATTTATATTTTTATTTAATCATTTATTTTGGCATGTCTTTAGGTATGAAAACTGAAATGACAGTAGTATTTTACCTGAAAAAGGATGATATTAAAAATTAATATTGTTTTATTCATTTGTAATCACTGAGAAATTTATGTATCTTGGAGATTAATAATTCAGTAGCCAGGCAATTTGATTTTATTTAGATCAGAATATTATAAAAATAGGCATATGTAAGGGCTGTGGGTTATTTTAAGGAAAGAAGTATCATGGCATAATACAATAATGGTTTCATATGCAGTCTTTTATATGGCGAGATTCTCCTATATATATATGGAAGAAAAAAAAGAGATTATTTGATAAATAAACATTTGCATTCCCAGCTACTAATGCAATCTCATAAAGAATAATGTGAATTCACTTGTTTAATAAAAACAAAAGGGAAATGCAACTAGTTTGAAATAAACCATTCTACTGATTACTCTATAGCATTTTAGTACCACTAGAAAATATGGATATTTATCAAAGAAGGTTAACTTCCTTATCTAATTCCTTAATTTCTAAGAGATACTTTTGGAAAGTTAAATTTAGTGACATAGTTTTAGTACTATGTTTGATTATAGTATCATATTGTAACATGTTGAATAAAATAAACACTATTTAATTTTAAAATATGTTTAGCACTAGCAGTAAAGAACCTGCCTGCCATTGCAGGACTCAGAAGATGCAGGCTTGATCCCTGTATTGGGAAGATCTGCTGAAGTAGGGAATGGCTACCCACTCCAGTATTCTTGCCTGAAGAATCCAAGACAGAAGAGCCTGGAAGGCTACAGTCTATAGGGTCACAAACAGCTGGACATGACTGAAGTGACTTAGCATGCATGTACATATTATATAGAGATAGATTTTTAAAAATATAGCTCCAATTTCATTGCTAGTATATTAAGCATATATATATACATCTATATATACATCTATATATAGATGTATATATATAATTTTTAACATTACTGATATATAAAAATAAATGTCATTTGACCCTGAGGTATGGGATGGGGAGGGATGTGGGAGGGGGGTTCAGGATGGGAACACATGTACACCCATGGCTGATTCATGTGAATGTATGGCAAAAACTACCACAATATTGTAAAGTAATTAGCCTCCAATTAAAATAAATAAATTAAAAAAATAAATAAAAACCTTTCTAAATAGTGCATCTTGCTTTTATGCAAAATTTGTATATTATTTCTATAAATAGTTTAATAATGTTACTTTTTGTGCTTATGACCAAACAAATCTATTATTAGAGTCATCAAAGGTCCTGAAACAAAATTGTGATGTGATCAGGGTCACTTACCACTGCTAATGCTCATTACTATGTAACATTGCCCAGTTTCCAAATATAATTTTCCTGTCTTTTAAAGCTCATGCAACTTGAGCTGCAAAAATATCTTATGAAAATATTGATTTAAGCTAAATGCTCCATTGAGTATAAGCTAGAGAGGTACTACCCAGAGAATGACTCATACATGGATATTTGTGTGGAAAGGATTACAGGATTACTGTTTCAAAATGGTAAATGCAATACCAGCACCATTCTCCTTCCCCACCAGCCTTTCCTTCCCATAACAAATACCCATAATCATAGGAAAAGTGTTAATAATATATGGACTACAGTTGAACAATGACAAGCAGATGAGATATGATTGAAGAAACAAGATTGTATCAGCATAGGAATGGAAGGGGACTGCCATAGAAGGTAGAAGCACTACAAAGTGTGTTGTGTGTCACAAACTGATTACTGGAAAACCAAAAGATTGAGAGCTTTGATATTGAAATAGTATCTAGGCAATTTATTCAAAAATATTCGCCACTACTCCTATATTATTGGAAGTAACAATGAGAATTGATGTCTTCCTATAGGAGAGCTTAGGCTGGCAATCAATGGCGGTGCTCTCTCAGATCAGTAGAGATGCATGGGAGAAACCAAAAACAGTTGGGTTCATAAGACAACTGCTGTGATTGTTTTCTTCAGCAATGTAACTCCTCCTTCTTTTGTAGAAAAACAGGTAAGAAGTTTAATGTCTCATACCTGATTTAACAAGGGATATTTATCATTTCCTCTTTCAGCTTCTGTCTTAGTAATGTAAGAATGTTTGAACACTTTAATTCTGATCTCCTTTTTTCCATTTTCAAAGTTAGAGATACCTAAATTTTTATTTCTACCCTGTTTATTTTTTAGCAAACTTTTTATTTTAGGAGAGTTTTAGATTTTCAGAAAAATTGCAACAATTGTACAGACTTCCTACATATAGTTTTCCCTAGTGTTAATAACATGGCACATTTGTCTCAACTAGTGAACCAGTATCGATACATTGCTACTAATTAAAGGCTACACTCTGTTTAATTTTGTTTAAGTTTTTATTTAATGTTTTTTTTGTATTCCAGGATCCCATCCAGTCTACCATATTATAGTTAATCATACTTTGGCAACTTTTTGTGAAAGTTTCTCAGATTTGCCTTATTTTCAATAACTGATGGTTCTGAAAAGTTGTGGCAAAGGTGTTGATGTCTCCAATTGCTAGATTTATCTGTTTCTTCTTTCTGTTCATCAGTTTTTGCTTCATGTATTTTGACTCTGTTGGGTGCATACACAGTTAGGATCATTATGTCTTGTTGGAGAATTGGCTCCTTTGTGTTTACTTCACAGCCTTTGTTCTCCCATAACTTCCCTCTTCTGCTTTGTCTGAAATCAGCATAACCACTCCTGTCTTATTTTGATTAGTATTAGGATATATTTTCTTCTCTCATTTTTTGCTTTTAACTTGTGTTGAATCTTTATATTTAAACTGAGTTTCTTGTGGACAACATATAGTTGGCTCTTGATTTTTTAATCTCTTCTGACAATTTTTTTGTCTTTTAATTGACGTGTTCACTCAGTTCACATTTAAAATGATAATAAGAACAATGTTTTCAATTCTTTTGTTATACATGTAGGAGTGACATTTTAAGGTCATATGATAATTATATGTTTAACTTTTGAGGAACCAAAAATATTTTTTTCAAAGTGACTGTCGTTTTACATTCCCACAAGCAATTAATGGGATTTCTAATCTCTGCAGCTTTCTGTTAATATTTGGTTTCATTTCAGTCATTTTGATTATGGTCTTTCAAGTCAGGGTGAATTGTTATCTAATTTTGGTTTTGACTTACCATTCCCCTAACAAATAACTATATTGAACATGTTTCCAGGTGCTGGGTCTTCATATATCTTCTATGGCGAAATGCCTGCATAAGTGCTTTGCCCACTTTTTAATAAAATATGTTGTTCATATTTTTAGTACTAATTTGAAAGAGTTATTTATGTATTCTAGATACATGTTCCTCATTAGATATGTTTTGTGAATAGAACTAATTTTTCAGCTATCTTTTCACTTTATTGATGGTACCATTTGAAGCACAAAAATTTTCAGTTTGATGAAGTTTACCTTTTTATTTCTTCTGTTTGTTTGTTTGTTTTTTGCTTTTGGTGTTATATCTAAACAGGCTTGCCTAATAAATGTCACAAACACTTACTCCTATGTTTTCTTCTAAGTGTATTATAACTCTTGATCTGATATTTTGCTCTGTAATCCGTTGTGGCTTAGTTTTCACATATGGTATAATGCAAGGGTCAACTCTAATCCTTTGCATATTGATATCCCATTGTCCTAACCCTATTTGTTAGGAAATAAAATCTGATTTTTTCCCTCATTTGTCATAGAATCCTTGTCAAAAACAAATGAGTATAAATGTAACGGTGTGTTTCTGGACTCTCAATCTGTTTCCACTGGTCTGTATTTCTGTCCTATGCCAGTACCACATTATCTTACTGATTGCATCTTTGAAGTGATTTTGAAATGGGGAAGGGTGAGTGCAACTTTATTGTTCTGTTTCATAATTATTTGACTATTCCTTCATTGTTTCTTATATGCAACATTTTACTTCCTGGTGCAGTTTCAGCATATCATTAAGTGGCTCTTTCAGAAGAATCTGAAAATAAAAATTTACATCTTATTATCTGGAAACCTCAAAGCTATACGTGTTTCTTTTGAATTTATGAGAATTTAGACTTTATATAACACTCCCAGGAGAGTCTGGATCAACATACATATTCAAAATGGTAACTTTTTCCAGTAATATGTGTAAATATTCACACTAAGTGAGAAGAATAAAGGTTATAGATAGTTCACATCATTTGAAGTACAATTTTGCTGCCTAATGATTTGCTTAAAATCTTCAGAATTCATGAACACTCTCATCTAGAGCTCTTCAGCTTCTGAAGCTGTAACTGATGTTCCTCATCACTTGTTGATTACCTTCCTTAGACTGTCAGGTACTAACAAACAATACCAGCTCTGACAGCACCTAATTATTTTACTGCTATTGTTGTTTAGTCGCTAATTCATGTTCAACTCTTTGCAACCCCATGGATTGTAGCCTGCCATGCCCCTTTGTCTATGATATTTCCCAGGGAAGAATACTGGAGTGAGTTGCCATTTCCTTCTCCAGGGAATCTGCCAGACTGAGGGACTGAACCTCTGTTTCCTGCATTGCAGGGGAATTCTTTACCACTGAGCCACCTGGGAAGCTCAATTAGTTTATAAAATTAAAATTGTTATTATATAATGAATTGTCTAATGTCTGTCACAACCACTAGATTTCAAACCTCTGAGTTCCGAAGCTAGCCTTTCTTGTGTGAGACCTAGTAGAGTGCCCCACATATAGTTATTTCTCACCACAGGAAACTTGTACTTACTAGTTCCTCTGTTGGAACAGTCTTGTGCCAGATCTTTATATGACTAGTTACTTTTTACCCTTGAGTCTCAGTTTAAACACTATTTCCTCCAAGATAGTGTGTGTGTATGGTTATAATGAAGTTTCCATAATATTAAATATAAAGCACTAAATCAACCCTCTGTTAGGTCCATAAAATTTCTGTCTTTTATCGAGCCCATCTTTGCATGAAATGTTCCCTTGGTATCTCTAATTTTCTTGAGGAGATCTCTAGTGTTGCCCATTCTATTTTTTCCTCTATTTCTTTGCACTGATCACTGAGGAAGGCTTTCTTATCTCTCCTTGCTATTCTTTGGAACTCTGCATTCAAATGGCTATATCTTTCGTTTTCTCCTTTGTTTTTCACTTCTCTTCTTTTCCCAGCTATTTGTAAGGCCTCCTCAGACAGCCATTTTGCTTTTTTGCATTTCTTTTCCATGGAGATGGTCTTGATCCCTGTCTCTTATACAATGTCACGAACCTCTGTCCATAGTTCATCAGGCACTCTGTCTATCAGATCTAGTCCCTTAAATCTATTTGTAACTTCCACTGTATAATCATAGGGATTTGATTTAGGTCATACCTGAATGGTCTAGTGGTTTTTCCTACTTTTTTCAATTTAAGTCTGAATTTGGCAATAAGGAGTTCATGATCTGAGCCACAGTCTGCTCCCAGTCTTGTTTTTGCTGCCTGTATAGAGCTTCTCCATCTTTGGCTGCAAAGAATATAATCAATCTGATTTCGGTGCTGACCATCTGGTGATGTCCATATGTAGAGTCTTCCCTTGTGTTGTTGGAAGAGGTGGTTTACTATAACCAGTGCGTTCTCTTGGCAAAACTCTATTAGCCTTTGCCCTGCTTCATTCTATACTCCAAGGCCAAATTTACCTGTTATGCCAGGTGTTTCCTGACTTCCTACTTGTGTATTCCAGTCCCCTATAATGAAAAGGACATCTTTTTTGGGTGTTAGTTCTAAAAGGTCTTGTAGGTCTTCATAGAACTGTTCAAGATCAGCTTCTTCAGCGTTACTGGTCGGGGATAGACTTGAATTACCGTGATACTGAATGATTTGCCTTGGAAACGAACAGAGATCATTCTGTCATTTTTGAGATTGCATCCAAGTACTGCATTTCGGACTCTTCTGTTGACCACGATGACTGCGCCATTTCTTCTAAGGGATTCCTGCCCACAGTAGTAGATATAATGGTCATCTGAGTTAAATTCACCCATACCAGTCCATCTTAGTTCGCTGATTCCTAGAATGTCGACGTTCACTCTTGCCTTCCCCTGTTTGACCACTTCCAATTTGCCTTGATTTATGGACCTAACATTCCAGGTTCCTATGCAATATTGCTCTTTACAGCATCGGACTTTGCTTCTATCACCAGTCACATCCACAGCTGTGAAAGTTGGACAGTGAAGAAAGCTGAGTGCCAAAGAATTGATGCTTTTGAACTGTGTTGTTGGAGAAGACTCTTGAGAGTCCCTTGGACTGCAAGGAGATCCAACCAGTCCATCCTAAAGGACACCAGTCCTGGATGTTCATTGGAAGGACTGATGTTGAAGCTGAAACTCCAATACTTTCATTACCTCATGCGAAGAGTTGACTCATTGGAAAAGACCGTAATGCTGGGAAAGATTGGGGACAGGAGGAGAAGGGGATGACAGAGGATGAGATGGTTGGATGGCATCACCGAATCGATGGACATGGGTTTGGGTAAACTCCGGGAGTTGGTAATGGACAGGGAGGCCTGGCGTGCTGCGATTCATGGGGTCACAAAGAGTTGGACACGACTGAGCGACTGAACTGAACTGAATCTACCTTCTTAATAAAGTATATTTGAAAAACAAATAATATTTCTTTATTAATTAAAAATAATAAAAATATATTATTTATTTATTTTTTCTATAGATTTCCTCAATAATATTCTTAAACAAACATATCAATAGATGCCTTCAACTAGTAAGCACTTAATATCAAGATCAATATAAAATCAGCAGGTATCACTGACTAATTCCTAAGATATTTTACCATCATACGTATTCAAGTAAGCCAATAAGTTTATTATCATAAACTGTGAATAAATGAGTCATAGAAGCCTCAAATATACAAAAGTTAAATATATCATAATGACAGATATTAATATTGTTAAACTACTTAAAATTTGCTGCCCTCTTTAAACAAAACAATCAGGATTTCCAAAACAATACATGTTCAGTATGCAACTGCATATAATTACAATAATATAGAAAGGAAGGACAACTTTTTAGGTCAATTTATGTGGCTATGTGGGTACTCTCAGTTGTTCTGGGGTTTTAAAGATACATGCATGAAATTATAAGAGAAAGGAAGTAACCTCATAAATTATATATAAAACAATGGTCATTGACTTTCAAAAATAGTGTCATCCATTAAATTACTTCAAGTAAAATAAACTTATTGGACTGCTGAGTCCAGCAGGAAATTTAATATTAATGTTAGAGTTTGAATTTGAGAAATTTGTGACACGTGATTTTAGGTTTTTTGTTAAGATGAAGGCTATTTACTAAGAAATAATTCAGCTTATTTAGATGATAAAGACAGAAAATATAAGATGACACTATAGTGAGAACAACTATTATTTTTTCTGCTACTGTGTTCAGAATAAAGAAGAAGGAGTCATTATTTCAGCTCTCAAAGGGCCTTTAACTTTCCATAGGAAGTAAACGTGTAAAAATGTAAAACAGAACATTGATTAGTCTAAAAAGTTTGATAGAAATGAGAACATCTTAGTTTGCTTATGTCTAGAAATAATGAGAGTAAACTTTTCAAAATTAAATATTTATATTGTGCCTGTGCAGTTTTTTGATGCTATCAATTTTTAAATAATGACCTGCTAGGGGCAGGTGAGAAGCTTCGACTGTGGGAACCACATAAGTAGTCTGTAAGGATGTATGTGATGTGAAAGTCGCTCAGTCATCTCTGACTCTTTCGACCCCATGGAATGTAACCTGCCAGGCTCCTCTGTCCATGGAATTCTCCAGGCAAGAATACTGGAGTGGGTTGCCATGTCCTCCCCCAGGGGATCTTCCCAACCTAGTGAATAAATCCAGGTCTCTGCACTGCAGGCAGATTCTTTACAGTCTGAACCCCAGGGGAGCCCAGTCTATAAGGAATTCACTCTTAATTCCTATTTCGATGGCATAGTTTATCTTGTAATTTCTCACTGGTTTGTGGATATGCAAGGAGATAGAAGTGGGAGCCTTTGAGTTCCTAAAATAACCCTATCTTCCTGGCCAAGATCGTTATTTATAAGAAACGTGTGTGAAGCTTAATATGGTATAATTTGGGGGGAAAAATCAAGAAGAGGGCTTGAAGATCACAGTGGCCAAATGCTTCCAAGGTTTATAAAGATAAATAAAATTAGATGTCACAAACTTTAGACATATGGTTCTGAGAAAATAATAATGTGGGACCCTTGGAAGCATTATGAAAAAAAAAAAATAATAGTTTCTTTGAGAACAAATTGGTAGGCCTGGTGAGCAGGGAATATTGAAAACATTGTATTTAATTTTTCATCAACACTATCCATAAAGAAATTGGAATGTAAGGCTAAATAAAATCAGTTATGCCGATTCTAAAGTTTTAATAGTTGATGAGTACTTGTGTGATGGCATGTCTTTAAAAACCTATCACAGAACACATTACTTGTATTATCAGTAACTCAAAGAAACCTTAGATGTAATGGTTATCACACTTTCAGATGACAAGATTCTAGAAGGAGTGCAAACACAAAAATTCGTATGATATCCAGAGTTAGAAATGGTGAGCTAATCTATCCATACTGCATTTAAAATATATAAAGTTCAAAATTTTGATAAGGAGAGTTTGAACTAACAGTGGGCCAAATTTGAAATCTAATACAGCTAACACAGTAAAAGTTAAACAAAAAAAAATTAATAATCTAAAAGTAGTACAGATATATAGAGAGATTTAAATTACCATGACATTGAAAGGAATTAAAAGTCCATTTCTTGTTATACTTTAATTTTGTTTATTCCATAGCTACAAAACTCTATGAAATGGAACATTTTATAAAAGAACATCAACTGAAAAACAACTAATAAAATTCATCTTTCTTTTCCTGAAAATTTAATTAAAAGTAATTTTTGTAGATAATTTTATCTTATATTTCATCTGCAATAGAAAACATTGAACAAGCCATCTCTCATTGTCATTCACAGCTCAAAATGAATGTCTATACAACATTAAATGAGAAAATTAAATGTAACAGAAATATTTGAGTATTTAATTTAATGTTATATAAAATTTCATTACCACTCTATGTAGGAAAAATTCAGTTATGATTTACAGAAGATTTGTATCCTTGAAATAATTGCACAGCTATTCCTTTTAAGCAGCAAGATCAAAGTGGAAGAGAGAAGTATGTGTTTTCTAGAATGGAACATCTCAGCCTTCATATTTTGGTCAAAAATTGCAATATATTTGACTGGAAAACTAAAGAATTTAGAAACCTGTATTTATGCATATATTCTTTTAAAAATGTGATACTATAATATCTCTGAATAGCAAGAACTAATACAGCAAAAGCTAATCTATTAGCCAGGTTACATGCAAAACAGTACTTAAAAACCAGTACCTAAAAAAACAAACCAAAAAAGTACATGTTTCATTGAAGTCAGTAATGTACCTTTTAGCTATTTCCAGCACTACTAGTTTTCATGAAAAACATTTATATACCATGATTGCATTTTTGTGACCCCATGGACTATAGCCTACCAGGCTCCTCTGTCCATGTAATTCTCCATGAAAGAGTACTAGAGTGGGTAGCCATTCCCTTCTCCAGGGAATCTTCCTGACCCAGGGATCAAACTTGGGTCTCCTGCATGGCAGGCAGATGCTTTACCTTCTGAACCATCAGGAAAGCCCCAATATCTAAACAAATACTTTTAATTCTATTAGACTCCTGCTGCCATTGTTAGCTTCCCTGTAGCTCTGATTTGTCTGCAATGCAGGAAACCCAGGTTTGATCCCTGGGTCAGGAAGGTCCCCTGGAGAAGGGAGTGGCAATCCATAGTATTCTTGCCTGCAGAATCCGATGGACAGATCATGGGATCTCAAAGAATTGGACACAACCGAGCAGCTAACACTTTCACTTTCCTGCTGCCATGAGTTTTACAATCCCATATGGACTAAACAAAAAGAGAATTATGAAGAATGTTTGTTTTATATATTAATATGTAGTAAAACTTTATAATCCTTTTTATCTATTAATTTTACATTATATTTTCTACATAAAGTATAATTTTAAATAATTTATTTTATTGCTTATTTAGTTGAAAAACAAAAGTTTTATAGTCTTTGTCCCTTATTTCATGTTCCAACCTTTTAACTCACTTATTTTGCATTTGATAAAATTGGATTTGAAAGGGGCTAAAGGGCTTTATATAATTTTTTCCCTAGAATGCAGCATGGAAGCACTACATTCTGTGCTCACCTGCCATTTAGGTAACCATGCAAAAATATTTCCAGAATGTTCAGTAGAAGTATCAATCTCTGTTCCCTGAGTCTGAACATCCATATATGCATTTTAGCAATATAAGGATTGTATTGGTCAGGGCTCTCCTGAGAAACAGAACAAATATGATATACATTTAAACGGAGAAATATCTATCTTATGGAATTGGCTGACATGATTTCATGGGCTAGCAGCTTCCAAATTTTCAGAGAAAGTTGCTAAGCTGTAGACTCAGGGATAAGTTGATGATGCAATCTTCAGTCCAGAAACAGTCTTGAAGCAGAATTCCTTCTTCCTCCAGGGGCCTTAGCCTTTTCTATTAAGCCCCTCCACTGATCAGATGAAACTGCTTGGAGAAATATCAATAACCACAGATATGCAAATGACACCATCCTTATGGCAGAAAGCAAAGAACTAAAGAGCCTCTTGATGAAAGTGAAAGAGGAGAGTGAAAAAGTTGGCTTAAAACTCAATGTTCAGAAAACTGATCATGACATCCAGTCCCATCACTTCATGGCAAATAGATGGGGAAACAATGGAAACAGTGACAGACTTTATTTTGGGGGGGGCTCCAAAATCACTGCAGATTGTGATTACAGCCATGAAATTAAAAGATGCTTGCCCCTTGAAAGAAAAGCTATGACCAACCTCGACAGCATACTAAAAAGTGGAGACATTACTTTACAATAAAGGTTTGTCTAGTCAAAGCTATCGTTTTTCCAGTAGTCATTATGAACGTGAGAGTTGGACTGTAAAGAAAGCAGAGTGCCGAAGAATTGATGCTTTTGAAATGTGGTGTAGGAAAAGACTCTTGAGAGTTCCTTGGACTGCAAGGAGTTCCATCCAGTCATTCTGCAGTCCATGGGGTCGCAAAGAGCCGGACAAGACTGAGTGACAACTGAACAACTGATTGGATGATCAAATCACCCATATTTTGAAAGGAAATCTGCTACACTCAAAGTCTACCAATTTAAATGTTAATAATATCTTTAAAAATACCTTCACAGTAAAATGTAAACTGGTGTTTAATCAAAAGTATGGGCATTGTAGCCTAGCCAAGCTGACACATAACATAAAATATCACAAAGACAAGTTCATTTCCCTGGACAGGAGAAGATCCTGATTACTAATGTAACATATTGTATTATTAAATTGATTTATTTAGTAAAGAAGATAGTTCCTCATGTTTAAATATAAATAGGACCTTCCTTGCAGTCAGAGACTAATCTGCTTTGGGTGTTATTATCAGGTTTTTATGATGGGAGTTATCTGAATCTAAGAAATTTTGATTCTATACAATTTTAAAAAGTGTTACTTAATAAACTGAACTGTACTGAATGATGAAAAAAGAACAATAAACAGCACGTGGGAAAATAAGTTTTTGAAGCGCCTGTGGCAATTAATACCTCTTGCTATTATGTTTCAAAAAACATGTGGGTTTTTTGCAATATATAACCATTATTAAACTTCAAAGCCTTATATTCTTGAGGCTAAAAGAGATCACTTCTATTAAATTTATTTTTTTGAGTCTTCCAAACTATTGTGGTTATTCTCTGAATAATATGGCATGCAACTTCAAATTTAGGTATCCAAAACTCTAATAAAAATCTGGTGAATAGTTTTAAGACTTTGTATATCAGTTTGCAAACTTTCCAGACTTCAGTATATGGATAGTACATTTCCAATATGGGACTATATATTTAAATGCCCTTCCTAGGAAATAATCCATCATGTATGTGTGTCTGTGCATGTATGTGTTTATGTATGTATGTATGTCTGTGTGTGTGTGTGTGTTGAGGTGTTGTCCATCAATCCTGAAATTACATGAATCTGTCTACAATACTCTAGAAAGTTCAAAAAAATATTTTTTTTCAATATAAGAAATTTGTGGAAATATAATACATTTCTGGATTACTTTTACCTTTATTCCTACCTCCAGAGGCCATAGCACCAGAGGCTGAAAGCTCATTTACACACACATCCTCATAGACACAACCACATCATAGAGCGGTCATGTTGGAATGAGTTAGATTCTCTCTGACTTGACCTGAAATGACTTAAAAAGGCTCTTGTTATCAATTAGAGGAAAACAAAATAATATTAAAGCCTAATTGTCAATATTGTGACTTACAAATAAAACGCTGATGAAATGTTTTAGATAAAATCTCAAAAGCCAGTATCTCCCTGTATTTTTCCTTTCATTACTCTTTTTTTTTTTTTTTGGTGTTAGTTCTAGAAGGTCTTGTAGGGCTTCATAGAATCATTCAACTTCAGTTTCTTTGGCATTAGTGGTTGGGGCATAGATTTGGATTACTGCGATATTGAATGGTTTGCTTGGAGGTGAACCGAGATCATTCTGTAGTTTTTGAGATTGCACTCAAGTAATGCATTTTGGACTCTTATGTTGACTATGAGGGCTACTCCATTTCTTCTAAAGGATTCTTGCCCACAGTAGTATATATAAAGGTTATCTGAATTAAAGTCGCCCATTCCGGTCCATTTTAGTTCACTGATCCCTAAAATGTCAATGTTCACTCTTGCCATCTCTTGTTTGACTACTTCTAATTTACCTTGATTCATGGACCTAACATTCCAAGTAATATTGTTCTTTATAGCAGCGGACTTTACTTTTACCACCAGACACATTGACAACTGTGCATTGTTTCTGCTTTGGCTCAGACTCTTCCTTCCTTCTGGAGCTATTTCTCCACTAGCTATTTCTCCAGTAGTATATTGGACAACTACTGACCTGGGAGTTCACCTTTCAATGTCATATCTTTTTGCCTTTTCGTACTGTTCATGGGTTTCTCAAGGAAACAATGCTAAAGTGGTTTGTCATTCTCTTCTCCAGTGGAACATGTTTTTTTAGAACTCTCCACCATGACTCGTCTGTTTTGGGTGGCCCTACATGGCATGGCTCATAGTTTCATTGAGTTAGACAAGGCTATGATCCATGTGATCAGTTTGGTTAGTTTTCTGTGATTGTGGTTTTCATTCTGTCTGCCCTCTGATGGATGAGGATAAGAGGTTGAGCAAGCTTCCTGATGGGAGGGACTGCCTGGGGGGAAAACTGGACCTTGCTCTGGTGAGCAAGGCCATTTTCAGTAAATCTTTAATCCAACTTTCTGTTTATGGGTGGGACTGTGTTCCCTCCCTGTAGTTTGGCCTGAGGCCAAACAATGGTAGGGGTAATGGCAACCTCTTTCAAAAGGACTTATGTCAGCATGCTGCAGCCTCTAGTACTGTGGTCAGTGCCATGATCCTGTGGTAGGCCACTGTTGACCCATGCCTCCACTAGAGACTCCTAGACACTCACAGGTAAGTCTGGCTCAGTCTCTTGTGGGGTCACTGCTCATTTCTCCTGGGTCCTGGTGCACCCAAGATTTTGTTGTGCTCTCAAAGAGTCTGTTCCCCAAGTCCTGTGGAAGGTCTGTAATCAAATCCCACTAGCCTTAAAAGTCACTGCAGATGGTGATTGTAGCCATGAAACTAGATGTTTACTCCTTGGAAGAAAAGCTATAACAAATATAGACAGCATATTAAAAAGCAGAGACGTTACTTTGCCAACAAAGATCTGTAATGACAAAGCTATGGTTTTTCCAGTAGTCATGTATAGATGTGAGAATTGGACCATAAAGAAAACTGAGTGCCAAAGAATTGATTCTTTTGAATTGTGGTGTTGGAGAAGATTCTTGAGAGTCCCTTGGACATCAAGGAGATCAAACCAGTCAGTTCTAAAGGAAATCAATCCTGAATATTCATTGGAAGGACTGGTGCTGAAACTGAAGCCGCAATATTTTGGTCATCTGATGTAAAGAGCCAGCTCATTGGAAAAGACCCAGATGCTGGGAAAGATTGAAGGTAGGAGGTGAAGGGGACAACGGAGGATGAGATGGTTGGATGACATCACTAACTCAATGGACATGAGTTTGATCATGCTCTGGGAGGTGGTGAAGGACAGGGAAGCCTGGCCTGCTGCAGTCCATCGGGTTGCAAAGAGTCAGACGTGACTGAACGACTGAATAATAACTCCCTGCTATTAAGCCTAAGGGAAAAATCATGTATGACTCCCTCTCTTTCTGTCTAATAGCCAGTACTGATATTTTGATGGTCCTTGGGTTATATAGACAGTCAATTCCAAAAGGGAAGAAGCTGTAAATGTGACTGATAAAAAAATAAGATATTATTTCCATTTACATTGTATATGTATATATTCTTGTTTCATGATAATAATAACTACTACAATGTGTTCAGAAATATTAAGTTAATCAATATTTATAAAACATGCACAACTCTTCATGGCACATTGGTGCTTTAAAAAGCAAAAGGCACGTTGTCTTTAAAGAAGACACCAATCAATCTTTTCCCTCTGCACAAACATGCTATTCTAACTCTCTATGAGGTAGAGTCTGTTTTCCTCTTTCAAGATATACATGTTCCTCACTGAGCTTCCCAAGTGGCTCAGAAGTAAAGAATTTGCCTGCAGTGCAGGAGCCATAGGAGACACGGGTTCTATCCCTGGGTTGGGAAGATCCACTGGAGGCGAGCATGGCAGCCCACTCCAGTATTCTTGCCTGGAGAATCCCATGGACAGAGGATCCTTATTTCTTCAACAGAAATCATTGAACTTCTGTAATTAGAATTGGAAGTAATCCTCCCACTGGCTAAGGAATGATTAAAACTTAGGATTGCTCTTAGGGAGCACCTAAACATTTTATATGGGGTAAACATCTCTCTTGTAGTATGCTCAAAAACACAGTAGTTGTCTATCAGTTAAGCACAGCTGGTGTCAACCTGAAGCAGAAGTAAAACCAATGGAGATAAGTTATTGGCAAATGTTCAAACCAATGCAATTTGAATATTTCATCACTCAATATTGTTTGGTCTGTAGTTCACCTTAATCCCAAACAAAGCAAATTCAACTCTATGAATTGTTATGGAAAGCTGAATTTACCCATAAGGTTGTCACTCAGTTGTGGGCAAGTTGACACCAAAGGAATTTTCAAAGATTATAATGAAAGTCTATAATACTGGACACAAATGCAGCAAAATATTTACAGTGATTTTATTGTGGATGACTGCTTTTTCTCAACTCTCTGTTTTCCTCAGAAAATATAAAATACATTTACCTTTAAAATTAAAAAAAAAAAAACACAAGAAGAAGCTGAAAATAAAGCAATGTAACTACAGGTGCAAAATTAAAAATTGAATGGAGTATATGTTGATGTATTTTTATTTTGGCTTTCTTGGATTATTACATACAGGTGTTATATAATGTATGTGCATATATTTATGTATATATAAATATATATACAGGCTTCCCTGGTGGTTCAGAGGTTAAAGTGTCTGCCTGCAATGCAGGAGACCTGGGTTCAATCCCTGGGTTGGGAAGATCGCGTGGAGAAGGAAATGGCAACCCACTCCAGTATTCTTGCCTGGAAAATCCCATGGACAGAGGAGCCTGGTGGGCTACAGTCCATGGGATTGCAAAGAATCGGACATGACTGAATGACTTCACTTTCAAATATATATACACATTTGATTGCAATTGTTTATTTTTGCTACTTGATAACATTTTATTGTCATTACTAAAAATATTGCTTAGAAGAAAACAAAGCTGAATAAGAATGAACTTGAAGGATAATTTTGAGTAACAGTAAGATAAAGATATATTTGTTCTTTCTTGGTCTTAAGTCAAAGAGAAATTTGGAGAGGAATGGCAGAAAAGTGGGTATTCAGGAGAAAAACATTGCTGTAGCAGTACAAACTGTCATAACAATAAAGACTACGATAGCAATAAAAAACTGTTTCATCATCAATTCCAAATCCCAAAGTGGTAAACTTTCTATTTTCACAAGATGTTAATAAATGTATTCATTTTCCTGACTTTGACACAGTATGACTGGAGAATATGCAATATAAAAATATATTAATATGATAAAAATTACTGACAACTATAAACTTATTAAGATCCCTCCCACAATGGAATAAGCTAAATAATCTCTACATTTTCTGAGTTTGAAATTAATCATCCATTTAAATAGAATTTATAGAAATATATAGTTTATGAATATCTTATTACTTTGCTTTATACATTTTTTAGCTTATAGCACTCTACTTTTGACAGTTTTGTAAATTGTTGATAGGAAGCCAAAATGAATCTGCAGCATTAACCCTTTTTTCTTAGCTCTGCTGATTTCATTCTGATATATGTTCTAGGGATTGTGGTGTCTATTTGTGTTGCCACTGAGTGACAAGCTAATTTTGACCTACTTATAATGAAATGTTGTGTTGTCACTCAGGCTCAAGAAGCTATTAAAACTTGGCAGCATTGCCTCCTATTAGCTTTTTCCAAATTAGACTGAACAAAACATCTACCAGAATCATGACTTTGTTTCACAATTTTTTAAAATGATATCTTAACTAATTAAAAGTAACCTGTTGAATTTCAGTTCTGGCCTTCCACCAGCTAAAGGTCACCCTACTATGTATTTTCTTATTGACAAGGTAGCTGTGTTTCTTGATACATCATCCTAGTAAAATAGAATAGTTTGGAAAAAGGAAAAAAAAATCAGTTCATAAGCCCTGAACTTTGGCTTAGTATAGTTTTTTTTTCTAAGCTTGTGGTTTTCTGTACAATAACTCATTAAATTTGAAAGGAAAAGCAAATGCAAATCATGACATGAATCTAGAGGAAGTTTTCAAGTAATTTAATTATGTTTATAACACAGATCCTAAATTGCATGCATTCATAATTACAATTGAAGCAAAATACTGCAAAATAATATTGTTCTATATTTTAGAAGATATTTAAGAATATAAGCAAAGTCTATATATCAAAGAATAAGGGATATGTCAAATAGATAAGATGAGTTTAAAAAGAGCAATTTTTCTAAATATGCCATTCTTAAGTATCAAAGAAACATGAAGGAAATCATAGTAAATGTCTGGGAATCATGAGCTAAACTACAGTTTTTATCCATTCATTATTCTCATACTTTTAAACATAAAATAGAGAGAAACAAAGGGTATCTGAATTAATTCATCAAGTAGCATTTTTAAATGCTTTTCCCATGTAGACTTCAAATTTAACATAGTATTTCCTGGGATATGCCTAAAAATATGGCCAAATGACACAAAAAATAGAACAAAATAAGGAAAAAAGAAACTATCAAAAGGAAAAAATCTATTATTTCTAACAGCAGTCATATAGAATATATTAATGCATTATAAACTTAAAAATCCAGCGTACAAACTTTTATATTGTTTCAGCAACCAAGTTAAATTTAGTGGGGAGAGGGATGTTTATTCATGGTATATTTGACAAAAATGATAGCATCACTATACAAAAGCTAATTTGGATTTAGAATTAAAAAGAGAAAGCATTTCTTTGATCACAAATATTCAATTATTATAGCCGCCTTAGTTTATCTCTTAAAGGGGCAAAGTTTCAGGTAGGGATTAAAAAATTGATGATCTTGGTTTTAACAAAAGGAGTGATATATTATTTGATTTGAAAGGTGAGTAGCCATTTGCAAGCAGAAAAGAAAGCTATAAATGGGGAATAGTAAACATTTAGTAGAAAATGAGAGATACCAAGGGAATATTTCATGCAAAGATGGGCTCAATAAATGACAGAAATGGTATGGACCTAACAGAAGCAGAAGATATTAAGAAGAGATGGCAAGAATACACAGAAGAACTGTACAAAAAAGATCTTTATGACCCAGATAATCACAATGGTATGATCACTCACCTAGAGCCAAACATCATGAAATGTCAAGTCAAGTGAGCCTTAGGAAGCATCACTACGAACAAAGCTAGTGGAGGTGAGGAAATGCAGTTGAGCTATTTCAAATCCTGAAAGATGATTCTGTGAAAGTGCTGCACTCAATATGCCAGCAAATGTGGAAAACTCAGCAGTGGCCACAGGACTGGAAAAGGTCAGTTTTCATTCCAATCCCAAAGAAAGGCAATGCCAAAAATGCTCAAAGTACCACACAATTGCAATCATCTCACATGATAGCAAAGTAATGCTCAAAATTCCTCAAGCCAGGCTTCAACAATACGTGAACTGTGAATTTTCACATGTTCAATCTGCTTTTAGAAAATGCAGAGGAACCAGAGATCCAATTGCCAACATCTGATGGATCATCAAAAAGCAAGTGAGTTCCAGAAAAACATCTATTTCTGCTTTATTGACTATGCCAAAGCCTTTGACTGTGTGGATCACAATAAACTGTGGAAAATTCTGAAAGAAATGGGAATACCAGACCACCTGACTTGCCTCTGAGAAACCTGTATGAAGGTCAGGAAGCAACAGTTAGAACTGGACATGGAACAACAGACTGGTTCCAAACAGGAAAAGGGATACGTCAAGGCTGTGTTTTGTCACCCTGCTTATTTAACGTATATGAAGAGTACATCATGAAACACACTGGGCTGGATGAAGCACAAGCTGGAATCAAGATTGCTGGGAGAAATATCAATAAGCTCAGATATGCAGATGACATCACCCTTATAGCAGAAAGTGAAGAAGAACTAAAGAGCCTCTTGATGAAAGTGAAAGAAGAGAGTGAAAAAGTTGGCTTAAATCTCAACATTCAGAAAACTAAGATCATGGCATCCAGTCCCATCACTTCATGGCAAATAGATGGAGAAACAGTGGAAACAGTGGCAGACTTTATTTTTTGGGCTCCAAAATCACTGCAGATGGTGACTGCAGCCATGAAATAAAAAGACGCTTACTCCTTGGGAGAAAAGTTATGACCAACCTAGACAGCATATTAAAAATCGGAGACATTACTTTGCCGACAAAGGTCCGTCTAGTCAAGGCAACGGTGACCCACTCCAGTACTTTTGCCTGGAAAATCCCATGGATGGGGGAGCCTGGTAGGCTGCAGTCCATGGGGTCACTAAGAGTGGGACACGACTGAGCGACTTCACTTTCACTTTTCACTTTCATGCATTGGAGAAGGAAATGGCAACCCACTCCAGTGTTCTTGTCTGGAGAATCCCAGGAATGTGGGAGCCTGTTGGGCTGCCGTCTATGGGTCGCACAGAGTCGGACACGACTCTAGCGGCTTAGCAGCAGCAGCAGCAGTCAAGGCTATGGTTTTTCCAGTGGTCATGTACGGATGTGAGAGTTGGACTATAAAGAAAGCTGAATGCTGAAGAATTGATGCTTTTGAACTGTGGTGTTGGAGAAGACTTGAGAGTCCCTTGGACTGCAAGGAGATCCAACCAGTCCATCCTAAAGGAGATCAGTCCTGGGTGTTCATTGGAAGGACTGATGTTGAAGCTGAAACTCCAATACTTTGGCCACCTCATGCGAAGAGCTGACTCATTTGAAAAGACCCTGATGCTGGGAAAGATTGAGGGCGAGAGAAGAGAACGACAGAGGATGGTTGGATAGCATCACCGACTCAATGGACATGAGTTTGTGTAAACTCTGGGAGTTGGTGATGGACAGAGAGGCCTGGCATGCTGCGATTCATGGGGTTGCAAAGAATCGGACATGACTCAGTGACTGAACTGAACTGGGACATTTTAGGCATAGGAAAACAATGTCCAAAAAATATGAAGTAGCATTGCACATTTTGGAATAATATATGTATCATTACTATTATAGGGTGCAAAAGCTAAAAAATAAATGTCCAAAGTGCTATGACTTACTGTGGAATCTAAGGTCCTATACAAACAATGATTCAAGTACTTCTCTGGAAAATATTATTTAATTTTTGCACCCTAAATAATATTTTTCAGAGAAGTACTTGAATGATCATTTGTATAGGACCTTAGATTCCACATTAAGTCATAGCACTTTGGGTATTTATTCTTTAGCTAAGGTAGAGCCAATAGGTGATACTACATTTTCCCCAGAGGAATTAAATGATCTAATTTTCTTTTTCTATAAGTTAACTTTCCTAACAGAGTGAAAGTTCACATGTGTATAAATAGATTTGCAGCTAGAAAACAGTTAGTATACTGACAATGGGAAATAATATGAAAAAGCTAATGTAGGGAGAGTGGATGGAAGAAAATAAAAGCAAGGGAGGAAATATTTGTCAGGTATCAAAATTGAAGACAGAGTTTGAAAACCCAAAAAGTGATGTCTCTGCTATGGCAGACCCTAAAAGTATTACAATTGATTAACTATTTAATATAGAATATTTATAAAATATATTTAAATACATATAAAACATAATACTAATTGAAATTTGAAGGTAGAAGCACCTTTAGTGAAAATTTAAATATAGAATAAAAAATTAGAAGAATTAAAAAGTATTCCAAACTAAAAATATGATGGGTTAACTACAAAGTAAAAATATTCCAAGATTAAGCATCATATAATTCAAACAGTAGTGGTAAAGTGTTAGGTGCCAAATGGGAAGGTACATAAAAATATTTATATTAAATATTAACATTAAAATGTATTTAATGATATTTGTTTTGAAGAGACATGATAAATCAATTAAATATCCTTCAAGTACCCTAACAAAATAATTTTTTAAAATTTAAATTTATTTTAAAAATTTCAAAATTTCAAATTGAAGACAATTTTGAAAGAACAATAACCAATAAAAAGGAAAAAATATTTTATCATTGCTAATTGATGAAAATTATAAAATAAAACCAATATTGATTTATTCTTTAAGCTATTATCATATAATAATTTTAAAAGATAGTAATTTATGGTAAGAGTTAGTATGTATAACTTCAAATGTGCCATGCTGTGCTGTGCTGTGCTCAGTTGCTCAGTCATGTCTGATTCTTCGTGACCCCATGGACTGTAGCCTGCCAGGCTCCTCTGTGTGGGGATTCTGCAGGCAAGAATACTAGAGTGGGATACCTTCAAATAGGTACTATTAAATAATTATTTAGTAATATTCATATAATTATATTGTATTTTTTGAACTGTATTAAAATAATTTAAACTGCAATTTCTTTTCATGTATATCAGAAAGTTTAATTAGAAGATCATTTTTAAGGCTTTTAAAGTCTACACAAATCAGAAGTTGTAACTATAATGCAAACTGTGCTCTTTCATATTTTTTGAACTTTCCTCTAACCCATAATAATGTCATTATTTTCGTATTTTTATGATACGCCATGTATAGAGCTAGTTTTCTTACCTGCAATTTTATTTTCACAAAATTAATTTTTAAGCTCTGGCATATATTTGTTTGCCAACAATAAAATATTAGTTTATTATGTAACATTAACGGATACATACTGCTACCAGTCCTTTGACATCAACTGAATGATCTGCAACTGAACTGAACTGAACTGAACTGAGCTGAAGGTCCTGCAATTCAATTCAATTCTAACACTAATTTCTTTGGAGTTTTTGTCAGACCCTGCAAGTTAAGGACAAAGCATCCAACAAGACTGCACTTACTATAGACTACAAATTCTTAGGTTCCCATGAACTCACTAAAAGTGCTATACTTATGATTATAATTTTAATATATCGGATACACTCAGGAACATCCAAATAGAAAAAAATCAATAAGGCAAAGTCTCAAGGGAGGAGGGTGGTACAGAACTTCCATCCTCTCTGGTTGTTGAATCCAGGAACGCCACTCTCAGCATATCAATGTGTTCAGCAACCCAGAATGTACCAAACTTCAGTATTCAGAGATTTTATTTGAGTTTCATTGAATAGAAATGATTGATGAAATCACTGACCCTGTGATTGAGCTTAATCTCTAGTCTCACTCCCCTCCTCAGAGTTTGAGGGATAAAAGCAAAAATTTCGACCCTCTAATCAAGTGCTTGGTCTTTCTGACACGGCTAACCTCTTCCTCAAAACTACTGAAACTATCTAAGGGCCCACCATGAGTCATTTCTTAGCATAAATTCAAGTATGATCTAAAGGAGCCCATTATGAAAAACATAAGACACTCCAAGGGATTTCGAAGCTCTGTGTTAGGAACTAGGGACAAAAAACACATGTATTTTTTATTATATCACAATGAATAACATAATATTCTGAGAAATTCCAGATTTTCTTTATATTTTCTTTAAGGGAAATGAATTGCATATAGTTGAGGCTCATTTATTTTGCTTTGCCTATATATAAAAACACAAATTTGAGTAAAATGTCCCTTTTACAGAGAGCAGCTTACATAAATCCATAAATGGCATGGATTGATGGGAATGCAGTGCTATTTAAGTGATTAGATATCCTTTATGAAGAGTGGAGCATATCTAAGAAAATATCTTAACATTTTATCAAAAATAAATTTATCATCACATATTCAATTGGTAAAAATGTTAGATGGCAATTCCTTACATTTATTGATGTTGGAAATTCTTTAGCTAAGGCAGGAGATAAAAATAACTCAAAAGCTATTTTAATGTAGCCAAAGGATTTATTTTTAAAAAGCCATTTCTTGCCTTCTCTAGACTTCAATTCACAATGATTTTCTTTTAACTTGGAGTCAGTCCTGCATAATGCAAGAATTGAAAATGCCCTTTAAAGACATTTCCAAACCTGAAGTTCTTTGATTTTAAAATATAAATGTAGTGTTATTTAATGTAAGAGCTGCTTGTTTTCTTCTCCTTGCCCTATCTTACAAAGAATACCAATTTAACTCTTACACACATCCCTATTCCAAGAAAATATGGCTAAAATTCTACTCATGAAAAGGAGCCTTTCTTTATACTTCTCTGATTCTGAATCACCTAAACTTTGCTGTTTATTTGATCTGGCTCCTGTGTTGAAACTATCATAGGCTAGCTTTGTGACATTGGTAATATCATGTATAAATTCCTACTCCACTAACTGGATTGCACAGATTCTATGTTTTCTAATTTCTCTTGCATACTAAAAAGTGCTTCCTTACAGACTACAGTGAAATCATAACTCCATTAGGATATTTATCATCATTGAAGAGTTCACCATCACATTAATAGTTCACATGTCCTCTGCAGGTCAAGTTTCACTTCAGTTCAGTTCAGCTCAGTCGCTCAGTCATGTCTGACTCTTTGCATCCCCATGAATCGCAGCATGCCAGGCCTCCCTGTCCATCAACAAATCCCAGAGTTTACCCAAACCCATGTCCATCGAGTCGGTGATGCCATCCAACCATCTCATCCTCTGTCGTCCCCCTCTCCTCCTACCCCCAATCTTTCCCAGCATCAGGGTCTTTTCAAATGAGTCAGGTCTTCACATCAGGTGGCCAAAGTATTAGAGTTTCAGCTTCAACATCAGTCCTTCCAATGAACACCCAGGACTGATCTCCTTTACGATGGACTGGTTGGATCTCCTTGAAGTCCAAGGGACTCTCAAGAGTCTTCTCCAACACCACAGTTCAAAAGCATCAATTCTGTGGCATTCAGCTTTCTTCACCGTCCAACTCTCACCTCCATACATGACCACTGGAAAAACCATAGCCTTGACTAGACGGATCTTTGTTGGAAAGGTAATGCCTCTGCTTTTCAATATGCTATCTAGGTTGGTCATAACCTTCCTTCCAAGGAGTAAGCGTCTTTTAATTTCATGGCTGCAATCACCATCAGCAGTGATTTTGGTCAATTTTAGTTCTTTCTTTAAGTTCTGCCTATCTTCCTCTTTTATATATGACAGGATTGACATAATAAACTTGAGTTTTCTTTTAATCTTGGTTTATGTAACAAATATTCTACCAGTTCTTTCCTTTCTATCTCATTTCCTGATTCACTTGGCCATTTAATATATATTAGTATGTTTTACTTCACTTTGTAATGCTGATCTGATTCTTAGAGATGTGAAGTGACTTAAAAATTCCCATCTTTTAATAGATGGTGTGGTCATATACTGCATTTCCCACTTCCGCATTTTTCTAACATGTGAAGACTATTTCATTCAGGGCTTCTTTTTTTTAGAGGAGAGAACAACTTTTCTGACTGGTGAATGTGGGAGAACTCAGTTACATTGTGAGCCAGTTTTTCCCATTCCTCTCTCTATTTGAAGGGAAGGAGTATTTAACTTTCTTCAGCAAGGACACTCCTTAGGCTACTTTTGTTCTTTGGGGAGATGGTGGAGATAATTTCCTTTGACTAGGTAACTATGTCTAGCTCTTAATATTTGATGAGCTATTCACATTTTCCATATTCAGTGTCTATACAAATCCCTGTCCTCCATCCTCTTCTGATCTCACCAATAAACTATTTTCTTTAAAACGGTGACCACCACTATACTCTCAGAAATGTCGTAAGTAAAAATACTCTGATAAATGATTTTTTTCATTTAATCTTCACAACACCATTTTGTAAAAGAATTATATCATCTGCAATTTAAATTCAAAAAGCATATATATATAGTTAAGAAGGTTATCTAGGACACCATACCAGCTATGAAAACTCCATAGCCTACCGTACACACTTATAGCAAGAAGTCTTTCTGTTAACCTAGATCTTTGCCAGCTTCCTGCACTTACTAGACAAGTCATTTTAGGCAAGTGTTGAATTCTTTTTGCTACCTTTTCCTCCTCTGTAAATAATGAACAACAAAACTTGTCTTGTGGGAATGTTTAAGTTGTATATACTTAAGAAAATACATAGATGCACTTTACATATATGATCAGTGACATCAATGATATTAAAAAGATGAACCAGAGTTCTTTAAAAATTATGTACAGTTTAAAAACTGCCTTAGAATGAACAATGTAAATTCTTTAATAAGAATAAGTGTTACATCAACTCACGAGTTTGTTTGCTATGAAAATCAAATAGTTATTATACCAGGGGTTTTAACTTAGATGAAATTCAGTGAGTTCATGAAATTGAATGGGAGTAAAATGATACTGTTAGTTTTTCTTAACCTTGATCTTAAATTTGGCATTTTTTTTCAATTATGAAAGTAGATAACAAACCACAGCAGTATAAATTGCAACCATGACATTTTTCCCTCTATAATCACAAAATTTTCATATTCATATTTTGCTTTATATCTTATCTTTTGATTTTTAAACCTAGATTCCCATCAGAAAGTGGCATATAAGACAAGGTTTTCCAAGTTTGTTTGGGGAATTGATCCTAGGGATCAAGAGTTGGGGTTTGGGAAGAGTGAAACAAGGAATGAAGGGAAGAATATACACAGTTATGGGCAATCATGCTGAATTCCTCTAGGGAGTTCTGAAGATATTAACCCCATTGATAAAGCAGTTGCTTCCTGGTGTGTTAATGGTTAACACTTGAACACTTCCAAATTTTCAATGAATGAGATCTTGTGACTTTTCTCAGGAATCCCAACCTGTTGAGAATTTAGTTAAACTACTCCTTAATATCGGTACCTTGGCATACACTTTGTGCGGCCAAGAGGCATGCAGGGGCCTTGATCTGACACTAGACAGCGCTAGATAACACCCAGCAGAGGTGCAAGTAAATGTAAGTACTGATGTGATGCCCCAGTGCAATTGATATGGTCTGTTCTACCACCCGACTCCTTGCCCTTGTGAACTCCTTAAAGAGACCCCCACTGAGCTCACACACACAGAAAAACATTTTGAGGGGATTTGAATTAACCAATTCAATCTTAACCAGGAAACTGCAAAGCACTCTGCCTAAGGATCCTAATAAATGTGTGCACCCTAGATCCTGCTGCTAGCACTCTGTCTACACACTGCCTTGACTTTCTGTGTGGTTCCTTGAGGCCATGAACCTCCTCCAGAATCTGTGAGTAGTAAACTTCTCTATTTCACTTTTTGGACTTCCTTGATGGGTCAGTGGTAAACAGTCTGCCTGCCAATGAGGGAGAGATGGGTTCAGCCCCTGGGTTGCGAAGATTCCTTGGAGAAGAAAATGGCAATCCACTATAGTATTCTTGCTTGGGAAACCCAATGTACAGAGGAACCTGGCAGGCTACAGTCCATGAGGTTGCAAAAGAGTCAGACGTGACATAGTAACTAAATAACAACAGCAGATTTCACTTTTTCTTGCCGTCTTTTGCTGAAACGGCTCACCAACCACCACCTCAGTGTTCTACTTAATGAATGTTAGTTTAACAAAAATCACAACACAACCACAGACTTCAGAGAAAGTGCTGAAAAAGAAATAAATAGTTGTAAAGCTGAAGGAAAAGTCCCTATCTAGTTATAACTGCATTAAACTAGTTGTCATAGCAATGGCTAGGGTAAAATATAGGCTCAGAAAGTGTGAGACAGGGCAAAAGAGATGGCTTACATAACTTTAGAAGTAGAATTTTATAGACCTACTTTTTTCTTTATTTACAGAGGTGATCAGATTCTAGTTACAATAACAGTAAAATTAGCTTCATCTCCTAATTCTCGCCACTAGTACTCCCTTTCTTGGAGTTTACTTCTGTATTCTTGAATGTTCTCTACTACTGGTTTTTTTTGCTTTGACTCTTAGTTATTATAAGTGAGACAAGCATTAGAATTTTTATTTTTTCTTATATATTTTTCTTATTTCTTTCTCTTTTTCTTTTAGATGAATTGTTTCCATGTTGTCACTGTGTTTCATCCTTTCATCCTATCACAAATTGGTTTCAGAACCAAGGATATTTAATTAAATATATTAAAAGACCAGTGGCATTTATTTTTCCTAAAATTTCCAAAGTTTCATTTGAATGGCAAGACATACTTCTTTTGTCTTTTCTTAGAAGATTCATATTAATAATATTCTCTTTGTTACTGCACATTCAAGGAACTTTTTGTAGTGATTTCATGTAAAAGACAAAGAACCTGGTTATAAACTTTTATTCCCATGAGAATGTTGTAGATGTTACTCCACTAATTTTGTTCATTAAATGTTGCTGGATCCATTAGCTTTTGCTTCTTAACAAATCACCTAGTGGCATGCAGCATTAAATAGTCATTTTTAATGCCTCTGCTTGGCCTATCAGCAGACTGATCAGCAGACTGATCTAGTCTAAGCTCAGCTGGGCATCTCTGATGATTTTGGTTGAGATAATTTTCATACCCACAGCCGGATCAGGTCACCTGATCTAGGATTTTCCTGGACATCCCTTTGATCCACATGTCTCATTTCATATGTATTTATTTCCATTCCCAGGAGGATTCATCCATCCCAGGAGAGATCAGGCTGTTAGCCCAGGCATTTCCTTCACATGGTGATAGTATAAGTGCAAGAGCAAATAAGTGTCATTGTTATTGGCCCTTTTGAGTCAAGCCCCAACAAGGGATCTCCTGCTTGGTGTGTGTTGAGCCAATAGAATGAGAACGAGTTTGATTCAGAAGGAAAGCTTTAGTCTTAAATCAAAAATGGAGAGGCACACTCTCCCATAAAGGCTATGAGCAAGCTCTTTACAGGATTTCTGTCAGGAGGGAGAGGAGCGAGCAGAGTTCTCACCTGACCTCCATACCTGGTGCATTGTTTCTGCATTGGGCACCGCCGCCATTTTGTATTGCTGTGTTGTGCTGTATGCTTTTGCACAGAGGTCGCAGCTGAGCTGAGGTGTTACTGCAGGTGTTTTGCACTAGGAATCCTGCCTGAAGTGCCAGGTGTGGGGCCTCTGCACATGGTCCCTTGTGAGCAAATGAAGCTGCGTGAAGCACAAAGGGGGAAAAAAGTTAGATTTTATTACCTTTTATTTTATTACCAGGTTCTATTTTTATTTCCCAAGAATTGTTAATAGGCTGTGCTGGTGAAAAACCCTTCCTCTGTCTTTTGTCCAGCTCCTCAATCTTGAGGGGTGCTGACGGAGTGAAATCTGCCTTCTGTAACTGCTTTCTGCTGATTCGGGGCATCCTTATAATGGAGAAGGATACGGCAACCCACTCCAGTACTTTTGCCTGGAAAATTCCAGGAACGGAGGAGCCTGATACGCTACAGTCCATGGGGTCACAAAGTGTCGGACAGGACTGAGCAACTTTACTTTCACTTTTCACTTTCACTTATAACCTCTGGTAGAGAAGCAGAACCTCCCCCCAACTACTTTTAGATATGTTGATTGTCACAAGGCCTTAGTTCTACCTGTTATTACCACTAAGCGATCACCACTTGTCTAACCTTTTGGAGACAAAGGATACCAAATAATTTAAGACATATGACCCAAGTATTAGCAAAAGAATAATGGTCATATGTCATATTTTTCCTAAAAATGAAATTACATAGATCTTTTGCCTATAGGCAAAACTGTGCCCTGATATTAAGGTTCACTGCCAAAGCCTTAATATTTCTGGTGACAATTTTGTTGTTCTTTAGAAGAGAAGCTTCAAGCCAGAAAGAGGTTCACATGAGTAGTCAAGGGTGTCTGCTTTCCCAGGTTGTTTTTCTGGAGTTTGGGGCTTGGGAGCTCTTTTCACTCAAGTGTGATATACTCACAGTGTGCTCTCCTACAACTTCAGGGAAGAATGGATGATTAGGATCACCAAGTGAGGTCTGTTCCACTTAAGAGTGAGCTGATTTTGTAGGTTGTAGGTTTCCTAGCTTTTTTTTTTTTTTTTTGATACACCCAGTTTCCTAGTTTGTTGGGCCAGGTTAGTGGGTGCAGGCAGCACCTAGTTACCATACTGTATGAGGGCTTTCATGGTTTCTTCTAACTGGAGAGTGTACTTGGGGTATAGGGGGCCCAAGGGGGCTAAGGTATTCCTTCTCAGTGTTGAGGTACTATACATGAGTTCAAATTCATCTAACTGTATGCAGATTAGGGCAGTTGGAAGCACCTTAATCCAACTTTCTTGAGTTTCCTAACACAGCTTGACTAAAGCCCATTTGAAGATCTGACTGGATGGCTCTATGTTCCCTGATGATTGGGGTCCCTGGGCTGAGTGCAAGTTCCATTTTATGCCCAGGACATTCATTATTCCTTTCATCACTTGAGACATGAATGCTGGACCATTATTATTTTGTAGGGACTTTTGGAGCTCACAACTAGGGATTATTTCTTTTAGTAATTCCTTATCCACTTCGGCTGCCACTTCATTTATAAAAAAGAATGTTTCTATTCACCCAGAAAATGTATCTACTAGCCCCAAGAGATAATTGAAATTTCCCAGTACTCTCTGCATGACAGTGAAATCAGTTTGCCAACCTTATCCAGGATATCTCCCTCTGGTTTGAATAGGCCTTATCTGAGGGCTTCTGGCAGTGTGTGTGGGTGTGTGTGTGTGTGTGTGTGTGGAGTGGGGGGGGTCTAATGTTGGAGCTGGTCATTAAGCAAATGAAACATGTCTCAACTATGCAGCTAATTGTACTTTTCATGACAGGAGTTACCATGACCTCAGCTAATTGTAAAGGACTTCCCTCCTATAAGTTCCTTGATGAACTTCCTTAATGGCTTAACAAGTCACAGTTTGGGAAAAGAAGCACGGCCCATATACACTATCTAGCCAAACATGGCTTCCTAGGTCTTTATTAAAGCTTCATTTCAGGTATTTGTCTAATTCTTCTTTGTGGAGATTGGGGAATAATTGAATGGATCTAAACTTTGAGGTTACTGACTAGTTCTAGGACTGCTTTTTGGCAGTTGCTTCCACCCTGTTGTCTTCCTTTGATAACTTTGCATGCCCCTTTTGAGACCTGTACAATGAATCACTGCCACCTTTTTTGCTATACTGCATCTAAGAGCTTAAGTAAGCTTAACACATGATACACCTGTTTATTCTCTGCAGTAAACATACCTCTTTTCTTCCAAATAGCCCTGTATGTATGTAGGGTAACATAGGCATACTGAGAATTTGTATAAACATTTAAAATCTTCCCGGTCCGCAGCCCTAAGGCTCAGATGATGGGTATCAGCTCCACTTTTTGTTGCAGAAGTTCTTGAGGAATGACTTTCCCTCTCTCATAAAACTGTTCCATAAGTTGAACCATGGTTCTTTGACATCTGGAGAAGCTATCTTTCTAGTTGGGGCAACTGGAATAGATCATATCTATGGTTTATATACAACCTGCTCCAGGGGCTCTATTTCCATGGATAGCAAGATCACAGAATTTATCATGTGACAGATTTTTATGGTAGCAACTGGGTTGTCAAAAAGCATAGTTTGAACTTGAATAGACCTTCCAAGGAATGACCTTCTGCTCCCTTAGAACCTACTCAAACATGGTGAGGAGTTTTGGGTAAAGTATTTTTTTCTGTTCTAATTATTTTCAGTTCAGTTCAGTTCAGTCGCTCAGTTGTGTCCGACTCTTTGCGATCAAATGAATCGAAGCATGCCAGGACTCCCTGTCCATCACCAACTCCCAAAGTTTACACAAGCCCATGTCCATCGAGTTAGTGATGCCATCCAACCATCTTATCCTCTGTCGTCCCCTTCTCCTCCTGCCCCCAATCCTTCCCAGCATCAGGGTCTTTTCCAATGAGTCAACTCTTCGCATGAGGTGGCCAAAGTATTGGAGTTTCAGCTTCAACATCAGTCCTTCCAATGAACACCCAGGACTGATCTCCTTTAGGATGGACTGGTTGGATCTCCTTGCAGTCCAAGGGACTCTCAAGAGTCTTCTCCAACACCACAGTTCAAAAGCATCAATTCTTCAGCGCTCAGCTTTCTTCACTGTCCAACTCTCACATCCATACATGACCACTGGAAAAACCATAGCCTTAACTTATATGCCAAGTACATCATGAGAAATGCTGGGCTAGAAGAAACACAAGCTGGAATCAAGATTGCCAGGAGGAATATCAATAACCTCAGATATGCGGATGACACCACCCTTATGGCAGAAAGTGAAGAAGAACTAAAGAGCCTCTTGATGAAAGTGAAAGAGGAGAGTGAAAAAGTTGGCTTAAAGCTCAACATTCAGAAAACTAAGGTCATGGCATCTGGTCCCATCACTTCATGGGAAATAGATGGGGAAACAGTGGAAACAGTGGCAGACTTTATTTTCTTTTGGCTCAAAGATCACTGCTGATGGTGATTGCAGCCATGAAATTAAAAGATGCTTACTCCTTGGCAGGAAGGTTATGGCCAACCTAGATAGCATATTTAAAAGCAGAGACATTATTCTGCCAACAAAGGTCCGTCTAGTCAAGGCTATGGTTTTTCCAGTGGTCATGTATGGATGTGAGAGTTGGACGGTGAAGAAAGCTGAGCGCTGAAGAATTGATGCTTTTGAACTGTGGTGTTGGAGAAGACTCTTGAGAGTCCCTTGGACTGCAAGGAGATCCAATCAATCCATCCTAAAAGAGATCAATCCTGGGTGTTCATTGGAAGGACTGATGTTGAAGCTGAAACTCCAATACTTTGGCCACCTCATGCGAAGAGTTGACTCATTGGAAAAGACCCTAATGCTGGGTAGGATTGGGGGCAGGAGGAGAAGGGGACGACAGAGGATGAGATGGTTGGATGGCATCACCGACTCAATGGACATGGGTTTGGGTAAACTCTGGGGGTTGGTGATGGACAGAGAGGCCTGGCGTGCTGCAATTCATGGGGTCTCAAAGAGTCAGACATGACTGAGCGTCTGAACTGAACTGAACTGACTAGATGGACCTTTGTTGGCAAAGTAATGTCTCGGCTTTTAAATATGCTATCTAGATTGGTCATAACCTTCCTTCCAAGGAGTAAGTGTCTTTTAATTTCATGGCTGCAATCACCATCAGCAGTGATTTTGGAGCCCGAAAAAATTAAGTCTGACACTGTTTCCACTGTTTCCCCATCTATTTCCCATGAAGTGGTGAGACCAGATGCCATGATCTTAGTTTTCTGAATGTTGAGCTTTAAGCCAACTTTTTCACTCTCCTCTTTCACTTTCATCAAGAGGCTCTTTAGTTCTTCTTCACTTTCTGCCATAAGGGTGATGTCATCTACATATCTGAGGTTATTGATATTCCTCCTGGCAATCTTGATTCCAGCTTGTGTTTCTTCCAGCCCAGCGTTTCTCATGATGTACTCTGCATATAATTTAAATAAGCTGGGTGACAATATACAGCCTTGACGCACTCCTTTTCCTATTTAGAACCGGTCTGTTGTTCCATGTCCAGTTCTAACTGTTGCTTCCTGACCTGCATACAGGTTTCTCAAGAGACAGGTCAGATGGTCTGGTATTCCCATCTCTTTCAGAATTTTCTATAGTTTATTGTGATCCACACAGTCAAAGACTTTGGCATAGTCAATAAAGCAGAAATAGATGTTTTTCTAGAACTCTCTTGCTTTTTTGATGATCCAGCGGATGTTGGCAATTTGATCTCTGGTTCCTCTGCCTTTTCTAAAACCAGTTCTCTCTAACTTAGATCTCTCTCTTCCTGTTTGCTGAGTCATTAAGTTCATTGGGTTTTAAAGGAATGACTTTTCCTTTAAAAGGTTCAAAAGTTGTAAAATATATTCTGTCAACCACAAAGAAAAGTTGATCAGACTTTTTATTATTTACTTTTATTATACAATTCTGTGTTAACTGTGAGAGGATGGCAGATATTTTGGGGATTAGCATTTTTGAATCAAGACTATCTGCTTACGAATATAATCCTAAAATTGGATTTAGGGTTAGTATTTTTAAATACAACTGTATGCATCTTGCAGCATGAAGGATACTCTGAGTGACAAGGTTCCAGATCCTCCTAAAAACTCTTGATGTATGTCATCAAAAAGTGATGTTTGTAGGGAGGTGGCCTAATTTCACCTCATATTGTGACTATTAATTCAAAAAGTAAGTTATCACTTGAAGTACAATTTTTAACCTCGATTATAAAGTAGCATGCATGAAAAATATTCAGATTGGAAGCCAGACTTTCTGTGTATTAGTATATGCTACATAGAAGAGAAAGGTGTGTGGGTATGCATATGTATTATTTTTCAAGCATCTGCTCACAGGAAATTTGAAACTGAAATCATAAAAAGTATAGGAAAGAGGTTAATGCCTGACCTTTCATTCAGAATATTCTATGAAAAGAAACTGGATTGGGAAGAACTTTTGATGCCTCGCCCATTATATTCAAAGTTAACAACCCTTATATTAGAAAATAAATTAAATTTGGACAATTGTAGTTTGATGTAATCCCAACTGTCAATCATATTTCTATTGGAATCCCCTTGTGCTCACATCAAGATCATATCTCAATCTCCTATGCCCATCTCAAAGTTTTTAGCATTTGCCACATTATTGGTTGTTATTGATGGTTAATTGATTAATGTTAATTGTACTAGTAACAGTGCACAACCTAGTGACCAACCTAGAGAACATATTAAAAAAGAGACATTACTTTGCCAACAAAGGTCTGTCTAGTCAAAGCTATGGTTTTTCCCATAGTCATGTACGGATATGAGAGTTGGACTATAGAGCAAGCTGAGCACCGAAGAATTGATGCTTTGGACCTGTGGTGTTGGAGAAGACTCTAGAGATTCCCTTGGACTGCAAGGAGATCCAACTAGTCCATCCTACAGGAAATCAGTCCTGGATATTCATTAGAAGGACTGATGCTGTAGCTGAAACTCCAATACTTTGGCCACCTGATGCGAAGAACTGACTCATTGGAAAAGACCTTGTTGCTGGAAAAGATTGAAAGCCGGAGGAGAAGGGAACCACAGAGGATGAAATGGTTGGATGGCATCACCGACTCAATGGACAGGAGTTTGAGCAAGTTCCGGGAGTTTGTGATGGACAGAGAAGCCTGTCATGCTGCAGTCCATGAGATTGCAAAGAGCTGGACATGACTGAGTGACTGAACTGAACTGAACTGAACAGTGCGCAGAATAAATATAAAGGACTACAGAATAAAAACACATTTGTGGTTATATTGGTATCATTCTTGCTTGCCAATAGAGCTTTCCAGCTACAGACATAAAATTTCAGAGTTTAAGCTCAACAAAAATGTAATTTTCCTCCCTATATACACATGTAAATATTTTGCTAATGAGTGAGAATATTTAATTTAGTTTGGTTTCCTTGATAAGTTGTAAATAAGAATGTAAATTTTCCTTAGGAGAACCATACATTCCATTGGCTACTTAGGTACTTTGTATCTCACAGCATTGAAAGAGAGAATATTCCCAGTACTCACTCAGAAAATGAAGTAAAGGGATGAATGATGAAGTCACACATGGTAAATCTGCTCTAGCTTTTCAATCTCCCTAAGACTTTAAATGTCTAACTCTATAATGTACTATATTTTTTCTGTTTCCTTTAGTCTAGGTCACCATTAGGTCTGTATTTAAGCCAAATGCGGACAAAAAGTATTAGAGTCATTCCCATACCATTGAGCTAACACAGTATATGTGGAATCTCTCTTAGTGAGCTATGTCAATAAATTCATCCTGGTACAGTTTTACATGCCTTCCATTCTGACTCATATTTTTATGATCCATTCCCATTATATTTTTCAGATTTCTGTTGATATAAATGGCAAAATCATGTGATTCTTTTGATAGGTATCACTTCTCCTCATTGGTTATACTTTGTATTTCACCTTTTGGAACCTGCTTGGTCTACACTCTAGTTATAGGTCAAGAAGAATAGAGATGGCAGAGATATGTTCTCAGGAAGAACAGCAATTCTCTGTAAGCCAAATACCTCAAGAGATGACATTAAAGTCTTTTTTGAAGATGAGAGTAAATTCCTTAAGCAGGGAGGAAAAGACTTCTTGTAGAGGTGAAGAAAGTATTTAGAAATTAATTGTCCCCAGCTTCATCAACATCTGCCTTATGCCTAAACTGATTATTAGGATTCCATTTATTATCCATCAATAACCTATTTTATTTTTTTACTTTTTAAAACCATTTTTAAATTGAAGTATACTTAATTGACAAAGTTTTGTTAGCTTCAAGTATACAATAAAGTAATTCAGTTTTATATACACACACATATATTCTTTTTCTGATTCTTTTCCATTACAGGTTATTACAAGATGTTGAATACAGTACTCTGTGCTATTATATAGTGGGTTCTTTTGTTGCAAATGGCTTTACTTCATTCTTTTATATGACAAATATTCCACTATGTATATATACCACATCTTCTTTAGCCATTCATCTATTGAAGGACAGTTAGGTTGCTTCCATGTCTTGGCCATTGTGAATAGTGGTGTTATGAACAGGGGTGTTATGAATAGGTGTTATCAATAGGGGTGCACTGTAGCTTTTTGAATTAGAGGTTTTCTCCACATATATACTCCATACTAGGATTGCAGGATCATACGGTAACTCTGTTTTTAATTTTTTTAAGGACAATTCATATTATTCTACATTGTGGCTGCACCAATATATATTCCTACAGATAGTTTGAGGGAAGGTTCCTTTTTCTCTACACTCTCTCCAGCATTTATTATTTGCAGACTTTTTGATGATGGCCATTCATGTGCAACAGGTGGTATTTGCTATTTTACAAATGCTTTCTTGTTCAGCAAGTTGGCAATCAAGGGCTACACAATGGTTTCAAACTACTTTAGCCAATGAGTAAAGTGATTGTTTTGGGGCTGCTACTGCTTTGGTTCTAGAATCAGCCAGCTTGCCCACTGTTAAAAAGAGATTCTGATCATGTGTTCTTTGACACTTGTTCTGATCCAAAGGAGAAAGCCTCTGTCTATAGAGGCAAACTCATAGTTATATATTCCCTGGTTAGTTCCCATTTAAGGGGACAATTAAAGCTTACTGGGGTGGATCAATGGGAGGTTTCAAATGCCTTACTCTGTAGCTGATATCAAGGGGATGCCAGCTGAAATTAGGAAGCACTTGGGACAAGTGAAAAAATTTATTACAAGATGGACTAAAGGGGTCCCATTTTTGTCACCGGATGGGAGTTTCTGGTAGCAAGCCCAACAAATGCAAATGAGAGTGTTATCTGTCCAAGAAAGGGAAGAAAGGGGATAAGGTAGGAGTAAGAAATAACCATGGGAAAAAAAAAATAAACGACCTAGTATTGTCATCTTGAGAAAGCTATATCATTCAGCTATCATCTACTTCAACTCCTGGTAAACTTGATTTGAAAGTTCCTACTGCACATAGGACTGGATGTAGATGGAGCCTTCTTTAGCTATATGTTGTGTACCTAAGGCTTGAGTGTCTGATGTTTGGTGTCATCTGGGTGGTGAGGAGGACCTTGTATGTTCTCTTCCAAGGAGATTTAAGGACAGTATCTGTTCTTATGGATTCCAAAACAGAAGGATGTGAGAAATTGGAACTCTTTAAGTTGGGTCTTTGAGGAAACTAGAAAAGTTTAGGGTCTAGTTTGGCTTATGGATGTAAAATAAAACCTTAAAGACAATTAACAGAATAAGAATCTAATATTTTCAATGTGCAAAACTAATTTTTCTCTCCATAATTATTCCTGTTTTTGTCAAAGAGAATCATAGTAAAAACTAATTTGTTTGAATTAATATTGGCCCGATTATTTACAAAAACGCGACAAGAATATGAGTGACCATATAAGCTCTTTTCAAGATTAATTCCCTGGAACCTTGTAATCAGGGTACTAGGATGATTTTTTCCAAGCATTTCCTTAAGATTCTCTGGTTATATCTGAGCGCACATACATCTTTCTCAACTATGACATTCTAGCCAAAGTCTTGATATTGTAGCCAATATTTCCAATTGTTTCCTGTTTAAAGAAGAACAGATTCTTACTAAACTCATGCAGACAACTATATTGACATTAAAAGAATACTCATTGATAGTTTCTGAATTTTGAAAGTATCAGGCAAAGATAAAAAGTAAATGCTTTTTCTTTGTTTAGAAAGGGACATTTTATCAAATTTCTGTAAGTCATAGATAGCTTATGACAAAAAACTTTCTTAAATCTCATAAATTAAAATGATAAAAAATAAACAGTGTTTCAAAAGTCATAAAGAGAATTATAACCATCTTGCATAGTCCCACATAATGAATTCTTGTTGATTTTGACCTTTCGTTGAAAGTGTGAAGCCATCAATTCCTCCATGAGAGTTCTATAAATTTTTACCTAGTTCATTGGTATAATAAGAAAAGAACCCTCTATTCCAGAGTACCCACCAGAGCCCTTTTTGTGAATTTCTCTGAAGATGAAGCACTTGTGCAAAGCCACTTTGGAAAAGCATCAGAGTGAAACAATAACTGTAAGAGACAAATAACTTTAAAATATCCACAATGAAAGATTTGATGAAAATTGCAGTTTACAAAGAAATTTAGTTATTTCTGTGACACATAACTCTTAAGATACTAACTAGAATTACAAGTGATAAAATACCAGAACATACCAGATTGCTAGGAATTTTATGCAACTCTGCATTACTTATATTAATAACACAGATCCACACAAATATAATTTACTAAAGGCTACATATGTATGTATATAGGCATGTGTGCTCAGTCACGTCTGACTCTTTGAGACCCCATAAACTATATAGCCCGCCAGGATCCTCTGAAATGGGATTTTGCTGGCAAGAATACTGAAGTGGGTTGCCTTTTCCTCTTCCAGAGGATCTTCCTGATCCAGGAATCATCAAATCCGCACTTCCTGTGTCTCCAGCATTGCAGGAAGATTCTTAACCACTGAGCCACCTGGGAAGCTCTAATAAAAGCTTAGCATCACTTATTTGACAATATTTCCCCCATAACTTAACAAATCAATTAAGTCTTATTAGTATAACATCGCTCCTTTTATAGGGGCTTGCCAGGTGTTCTGTGGGGTCACAAAGAGTCAGGTGTGACTGAACAACATAGCAGGCATGCACTTTCCTTTTATAAGGAGAAATAACACACCTTTTGAGATGTTCTAGGGTCCACTGAAAAATTCCAAAGTTAGTTTGAGGTCAAAAAGACTTCATTTAGAAGTTAATTTTTTTAAGGGGGGGGAGGGTGTTGTCAAATGCTAAAACTTTTCAGAATACTTGGTCAAATAGGATCATAGATCAGTGTGACACTATTCTTAGTTACCTAGGTAACCAAAATAGCAATTGAAGACTTCACACAAAAACCTAAATGGTTCCTCTACAGAAATGTAGAGCAAAACTTAACTCTTTAATTATCAAGAGACTGGGTTTCCTTAATTGAAGGCTCAAGTAAACAGTGTGAAGTACAGTTGGTAAAACATAAAAAAAATCTTTGTTTTTAAGTAGATTACTGTAAAGGTAGGGGAAAACCTTTCATAAATTCTAATCAGGAACAGATCCATAGTCCAACGAAACTTTGGTTTTTTTAGCAGATGAAGAAAAACTAAATTCTAGTTTTATCTAATTACACTATTGATATTAAAACTTAATTTAAAAAAAACCTTATGGCAAATTTATTATTCTTATTCAGCTTGAGCACACATAAAATACCTTTCCCAGGATAACTTTTCCCCAAACCTACAACTTTCTATATCCTTTTAGGTTTTGTCCTTTTTTTCTTTTCTTTTTCTGGAACACTTATTTTATTATAGGACAAACTTATTTCTTTTCTTCCCTTCTTTATACTTTATTTCACTGAAAACACATATCCTACTCTTCATTGTTGCTGTTGTTCAGTCCTCAGTCATGTCCAACTCTTT
This sequence comes from Giraffa tippelskirchi, assembly GCF_054371585.1. NCBI lineage: Eukaryota > Metazoa > Chordata > Mammalia > Artiodactyla > Giraffidae > Giraffa > Giraffa tippelskirchi. The sequence goes on from NC_137277.1 coordinate 73,806,717, forward strand.
GTGACCCCATGGACTGTAGCACACCAGGCTTCCCCATCCTTCACCATCTCCTGGAGCTTCTTCAAACTCATGTTCATTGAGTCGGTAAGGCCATCTAACTTTCTTAACCTCTTGCCCCCTTCTCCTCTTATCTTTCCCAGCATCAGGGTATTTTCTAATGAGTTTCTAATGAGTCTAATGCTCTTCCCATCAGGTATTCAGAGTATTGGAGCTTCAACTTCAGCATCAGTCCTTCTAATGAATATTCAGGACTGATTTCCTTAAAGTTTAACTGGTTTGATCTCTTGCAGTCCAAGGGATGCTCAGGAGTCTTTTCCAACACCACAGTTCAAAAAATATTGATTCTTTGGTGCTCAACCTTTTTTATGGGCCAACTCTCACATCCATACTACTATTGGTGAAACCATAGCTTTGACTAGACGGACCTTTGTCAGTGAAGTCATGTCTCTGCTTTTTAATATGCTGTCTAGGTTGGTCATAGCTTTTCTTCCAAGGAGCAAGCATCTTTTCATGGCTGTAGTCACTACCTGCAGTGATTTTGGAACCCAAGAAAATAAAGTCTCTCACTGTTTCCATTGTTTCCCCATCTATTTGCCATGAAGTGATGGGACTAGATGCCATGGTCTTTGTTTTTTGAACGTTGAGTTTTAAGCCAGCTTTTTCACTCTCCTCTCTCACTTTCATCAAGAGGCTCCTTAGTTCCACTTCACTTTCTGCCATAAGGGTGGTATCATATGCAAATCTGAGGTGACTGATAATTCTCCTGGCAATCTTGATTCCAGCTTATGCTTCATCCAGTCTGGCATTTCTCATGATGTACTCTGCATATAAGTTAAATAAGTAGGTGACAATATACAGCCTTGACACACTCATTTCCCAATTTTGAGCCAGTTCATTGTTCCATGTCTGGTTCTAACTTTTCATACACAATAATTTCCTTTCATGATTATAATTTCTGGTAGTTTCATAAAAGCAAGAAACAAAAGTAAACCAAAAACCTTAGCTCTTTTACAAATCAGTCTTGTATTTAAATATTTTTCTTTCTCTTTTTGCTGAAAATTTCAACTTTATTAATTCGAATATTATTTTCCCAATTCAAAAACATACACAGCTTTTCTGGAAAAGAAATGAGACAAGGTAGTTGTTAAGAGTAATTACAGATTTACTTAGAGGAAAGAATTATTGTTTATGCACTACATTAAATTAATATAAATTCTTTCTACCTAACATAGTTAAAATAAACACTACACTTTTGGAAATTACAGCATGAGATTCACTGTCTTACTATGTCTACAGGTTCACCCTGGCATTGCTATGCTAGACTGTAATGAATAAACAGACAGGGGCAACAGGATCGTCATAATACTGCCAAAGAGTGCTGTTTTAAGTGGAGTAGAGAGAATAAAGATTTGAAAGATGGGAAAACAACTTCTAAATTGATGCTAGATCTATAAATATCTGGGAAATGACTACCAGAATTCCCAGCCTTGCAAGTAGTTATAAGAAATGGGAGAATTTGTGTTAAACAAGGGTTGCTGTCTGGCTGCAAATCTGGAGACAAGTTAACAAAGTATAAGCATATTAAACAATTATTACAGTCCGACCTTGAAGAGTTACCAGTGAGTGTGAACAGGGCAGAAATGTTGATTGTTTTTGTGCTGGCCTTTTCAACAGACTACACAAAACATTTTGTGGCTCAGTTCATTGTGGTATAAGAGCAGTGACTTTCAATCATGCCGAGTCATTCCTTAGTAAGAAATATAGTGTATAATATGTATACACACACACACACACACACACACACACACACACACACACATAAAGACACGTGTATATATACTCACAGAGCTTCCCTGGTAGCCCAACTGGTAAAAAAAAAAAAGAAAAAAAAGCTGCCTGTAATGAAGGAGACCCCAGTTCAATTCTTGGATCATGAAGACCCCTGGAGAAGGGATAAACTACCTACTCCAGTATTCCTGGGCTTCCCTGGGGCCTTAGATGGTAAAGAATACACCTGCAATGTGGGAGACCTGGGTTTGATCCCTGGGTTGTGAAGATCCCATGGAGAAGAGAAGGGCTACCCACTCCAGTATTCTTGCCTGGAGAATTCCTTTGACAAAGTAGCCTGGCAGGTTACAGTTCATTGGGTCAGAGAGAGTTGAACATGATGAGCAACTTTCACTTCATATGTACTTACATATGTAAAGCCATATATGGAACAAAAATAAAAGTTTAATAAATTGATGTGTATTTCCTATTTCCAGTATGACACATTTGTATTCTGTTTTGCACCTTATGAAACTGGTGTCTTATTTATATATAGATAATAGACAAATTTATACCAAATCTGTTTATAAATTATAGATAAAATTTGAGATATTGGCGTATTATCAATTCAACTATATAGACAAATACAGATAATATATATAGCATAATTCACCAATAGCATGTGAACACAGTTTGAAAAATAAGAAGTTATAATGAATGCTCTCACAGTAGGAAAGTGGGAGTGCCACTGTTCTTTATCTTTCAAAGGGGCATTAGCTAGTGTCCTTGAATTCTCTCATCATCAGTTTATACAATTTTCATGGAGTTAATTTATGCTTATTACTCTGTGTTTTAACACTTTCTATTTGGTCTATTTTAGAATCTGAGCTCTTTTCCTAACTTTTAAATTATTTGTAACTTTTTCTTTCCAGTGAAAACAAGGAAGCAGGCAACAGTGAACTCTCTCTCATACATTAGGATACTGCAGTAAATTAGAAAAATTATAAATACATTAAAAATGATTAGAAATATATTCTCCCTCATAATAAACTTTTTTCAATGAGGCATAAAACATGTATATTAAGAGCCCCAAATAACCCTCATTTTTGTGAAAGTTAAAAAGTCAAAACTCAACAACTTATGTTTAGCAGTCAGCATTTCAGTATACCATACTATTTGGAAATAATTTAGATATTCAATGAATATCCATTATTTAGTTTAACTTAACATAAGCCTTTGGGATTCCCTGGTAGCTCAGCTGGTAAGGAATCCGCCTGCAATGTAGGAGACCTCAGTTCGATTCCTGTGTCAGGAAGATCCCTTTGAGAAGATATAGGCTATTCCCTTGTGGCTTAGATGGTAAAGGCTCCACTTGCAATGTGGAAGACCTGGGTTCAATCCCTGGGTTAGGAAGATTCCCTGGAGGAGGGCATAGCAACCCACACCAGAATCCTTGCCTGGAGAATCCCTATGGACAGATGAACCTGCGGACTATGGTCCATGGGGTCACAAAGAGTCAGACGCGACTAAGAACAGCATCAGTTCAGTTTCTCAGTCGTGTCTGACTCTTTGTGACCCCATGAAATGCAGCAAACCAGGCCTCCCTGTCCATCACTAGCTCCCGAAGTTTACCCAAATTCATTTCCATTGAGTCAGTGATGCCATCCAACCATCTCATCCTCTGTCGCCACCCTCTCCTCCTGCCCTCAATCTTTCCCAGCATCAGGGTCTTTTCAAATGAGCCAGCTCTTCGCATGAGGTGGCCAAAGTATTGGAGTTTCAGCTTCAACATCAGTCCTTCCAATGAACACCCAGGACTGATCTCATTTAGGATGGACCTGGTTGGATCTCCTTGCAGTCCAAGGGACTCTCAAGAGTCTTCTCCAACACCACAGTTCAAAAACATAGATTCTTCAGCACTCAGCTTTCTTTATAGTACAACTCTCACATCCATACATGACTATTGGAAAAACCATAGCCTTGACAGACCTTTGTTGGCAAAGTAGTGCCTCTGCTTTTTAATATGCTGTCTAGGTTGGTCATAACTTTCCTTCCAAGGAGTAAGTGTCTTTTAATTTCATGGTTGCAATCACCATCTGCAGTGATTTTGGAGCCCCCCAAAATAAAGTCTGACACTGTTTCCACTGTTTCTCCATCTATTTGCCATGAAGTGACGGGACCAGATGCCATGATCTTAGTTTTCTGAATGTTGAGCTTTAAGCCAACTTTTTCACTCTCCTCTTTCACTTTCATCAAGAGGCTCTTTAGCACAGCCTAGTACAATATAAACTTTTATCTTATTTATAATTGTTAAAAACACTTGTTTTTACTGATTATGCTTGGGTTAAACATTAAGTATTTAACTATCATCTTAAATTGTTTTTCTTGTTGACAAATTCTGCAACAGAAATAACATGACTTAATTTTATCAGGAAACTCAGGTAGAAAAGGTTGTATGTTTGCGTTATATTCAATATTGATAACTGTGAAGATATGCCTTTTTCATTAAACCAACAAATTTAAACTAGCTTTTACTTCTCAAAGATTACCTCAGATTGCATGGACTCAAAAAAACATTTGGGTTAGTTTCTATATTTCTGATAGTATACTTGATTTATATAAACACGTAATATTTCTTTGCAAGTGCTAGTCGCTCAGTTGTGTCTGACTCTTTGCGATTTCATGGTTGTCAGGCTCCTCCATCCATCGAATTTTTTAGGCAAGAATACTGGAGTGGGTAGTCATTCCCTTCTCCAGGGGATCTTCCCTACCCAGGTATAGAACTTAGGTGTTCTGCATTGCAAGCCTGATTCTTTATCACAGGACCACCATTTCTTTGGGGCCAATTAAATAGTGTTCGTTACAAACCAATTTTGATGATGCCACCTAGAGGTAGAAAAATATTATATACTTAGGATATACACATGTAGACGTGTGTGATATCCAGATAGACACAAACATCTTACAGATTTTTTAAAATGTAATATCAGCCATATTTCAGGTAGAAAACTCAAAGGAATAGTTGGATCCAAGTTGTATTTCTGGCAAACTCAGTGAATTAAGTTTACTTGCTCGTATAGCCAAAGTCTTTTACTAAAAAAAAAAAAATTATTTGCATGCTGTAAGTCATTTTATCTTAGAAGCTTCTGTGTACCAATTAAAGAATGTATTCCATTGTCTCTGAGAGTTTTTGGATCCTCTCCTTTAAGGTTGACCTTATAAATCTTACATAACACAAAGAGTCACAAGAATGGCCATTGTAATCCTAAATTATCCAAAAACTCATCCATTTTTCTAGAAAATCACAAGATCCTGGTCCAAGAACTAGGTGGAAGCTATCCTGCCTTTTGATCCCCTATAAAACCTTAATTATGATGGGTCCTGTTTTCCAATATCTGTTCTAAAACACCAAATCACATTTTCCCCCTATCGAATAGGATAAGTGGTTTACCAAGAAGGTTCATACAAATAGATACCTAATAAAGCTGGAGAGCTCAAAATGCAAAGAGAATGAAACTCAAATGCAAGAGACACCCTCAGACTCCAGGATGAGTGAGAGAGCACTGAGCTCAAGGAACTTTGTGTGTATTAACATTTGTTTGTGCACCAGCCTAAGGATTGTTGGGGTCTTGTTTGTCTCCTTCTTCTTATTACCAAATAATGTCAACCACAAAAACAAAGTAGCCGTTATTTTACCAGCAAAATGGGTTTATTTGGACGTAGCAGGTAATTACAATTCAAGAGGGTGGAGTAGAAGTACATATGTTCATCTTCTTCTGTAAGAACTCCAAAATTGCAACTAACTGCTGAATAACAACTGACAGGAGAATGTTAGATCCCACCAAAAAAAGATACCCCATGTCCAAGGGCAAAAGGGAAGCTGGAACAAGGTTGTAGGAGGGGCAAAATTGTCTTTGGAATCAAACCCCATACCTGTCAGAGATGCTCAGAGGGCTGAAACAAAACTTATGCATACCAGGATCCAGGGACCCCATAAGAGACGGAGCCAGACCTGCCTTTGAGTGTTTAAGTGTAACCTGGGGAGGCAAGGGTCAGCAGTGGTCTACCGCAGGGACAGGGGTTCTGGCTTAGAAGACCTGGGAGGTGTTGTGTGTTAGTCCCACCATAGAGCCACTGAGCAGACAACCTGAAACAGGAGAACAATTATAAAAAAGAAGTTCTCACACTGTTGTGAAAGTTCTAGGGTCCACAACAGATCTCCCAACCTGAGGATCCAGCAAAGGGACCGAGAAACCGCAGGGAATTTGACTTTGAAGGCCAGTGGGGTTTGGTTACAGAACTTACACAAGACTGGGAAAAAAGACTCTCAGAAGGCACAAACAAAAGCTTGTGTGCACCCGGACCCAGGAAGTAGGAGCAGTGACCCCACAGAGACTGAGCCAGGATTGCTTGGGAGTGTCCAGGAGTCTCTGGTGGAGGTGTGGGTCAACAGTGGCCTGCCACAGGGTCAGGGCACTGACTATATTCCTGGGAGCCTCAGGGTGCTGGCATAAATCCTTTTGGAAGAGGTCACCATTACCTCCATTACCCCTACCATATTTTGGCCTCTATGATACCCCAGGACAAAGTACAGGGAAGAAATATACCCCCACCCATCAATAGATTGATTATACTCTTTGCAGCCAAAGATGCAGAAGCTCTATACAGTCAGCAAAAACAAGACCAAGAGCTGACTGTGGCTCACATCATGAACTCCTTATGGTCAAATTCTGACTTAAATTGAAGAAAGTAGGGAAAACCACTAGACTGTTCAGGTATGACCTTAATCAAATCCCTTTCGATTAGACAGTTAAGTGACAAATAGATTCAAGAGATTAGATTTGATAGATAGAGTGCCTGAAGAACTATGGATAGAGGTTCATAACATAGTGTAGGAGGTGGTGATCAAAACTATCCCCAAGAAAAAAGAAAGGCAAAATAGTTATCTGAGGAAGTCTTACAAGTAGCTGAGAAAAGAAGAAAAGAAAAAAAGACAAAGAGCAAAGGAAAGATATACCCATTTGAATGCAGAGTTTCAAAGAATAGCAAGTAGAGATAAGAAGCCTTCCTAAGTGATTAATGTAAAGAAATAGAGGAAAAAATAGAATGGGAAAGACTAAAGAACTCTTCAAGAAAATTAGAGATACCAAGGGATAATTTCTTGCAAAGATGGGCATGATAAAGGACAGAAATTGTATGGGCTTAATAGAAGCAGAAGATATTAAGAAGAGGTGGCAAGATTACAAAGAACTATACAATAAGATCTTAATTAGCCAGATAACCATGATAGTAGGATCACTCACCTAGAGCCAGACATCTTGGAATGTGAAGTCAAGTTGGCCTTAGGAAGCATCACTATGAACAAAGCTAGTGGAGGTGATGGAATTCCAGCTGAGCTATTTCAAATCCTAAAAGATGATGCTGTGAAAGTGCTGCATTCAATATGCCCACAAATTCAGAAAACTCAGCAGTGGCCACAGGACTGGAAAATGTCAGTTTTCATTCCAATATCTGACAAAAGTAAAGCCAAAGAATGTTCAAATTACTGCACAATTTCACTCATCCCACACTCTAATAAAATAATGCTCAAAATTCTCTAAGCTAGGCTTCAACACTACATGAACCAAGAACTTCCAGATGTACAAGTTGGATTTAGAAAAAGGAGAGGAACCAGAGATCAAATGGCCAATATCTGTTGGATCATAGAAAAAGCAATAGAGTTCCAGAAAAACATCTACATTTTCTTCATTAACTGAGCCAAAGCCTTTGACTCTGTGGCTCACAACAAACTGGAAAATTCTTCAAGAGATGGGAATATCAGACCCCCTTACCTGCCTCCTGAGAAATCTGTATTCAGGTCAAGAAGCAACAGTTAGAACTGGACATAGGACAATGGACTGGTTCCAAATTGGGAAAGGATAACATCAAGGTTGTATATTGTCACCCTGCTTATTTAACTTCTATACATAGTACATCATGTCAAACGCTGGGCTGGATGAAGCACAAGCTGGAATCAAGATTGCCAGAAGGAATATCAATAACCTCAGATATGAAGATAACACCACCCCTATGGCAGAAAGCAAAGAAGAACTAAAGAGCCACTTGATGAAAGCTAAAGAGGAGAGTGAAAAAGCTGGCTGAAAACTCACATTCAAAAAATGATGATCATGGCATCCAGTCCCATCACTTCATGGCAAAGTAGATGGTGAAACAATGGAAACAGTGACAGACTTTATTTTCTTGGGCTCCAAAATCACTGCAGATGGTGAGTGCAGCCATGAAGTTAAAAGACGCTTGTTCCTTGGAAGAAAAGCTATGACCTACCTAGACAGCATATTAAAAGGCAGAGATATTACTTTGCCAACAAGGGTCCATATAATCAAATATATGGTTTTTCCAGGAGTCATGTATGGATGTGAGATTTGGACCATAAGGAAAGCTGAGCGCCGAAGAACTGATGCTTTTGAACTGGGTGTTGGTTCTTGAGAGTCCCTTGGACAGCAAAGAGATCCAACCAGTCAATCCTAAAGGAAATCAATCCTGAATAATTCATCAGAAGGACTGATGCTGAAGCCGAAACTCCAATACTTTGGCCCCCTGTTTCAAAGAAATGCCTCATTGAAAAAGATCCTGATGCTGGGAAAGACTGAAGGCAGGAGAAGAAGGGTATGGCAGAGGATGAGATGTTTGGATGGCATTAGGGACTCAATGGACATGAGTTTGGGTAAACTCCGGGTGTTGGTGATGGACCGGGAAGCCTGCACGCTGCAGTCTATGCGATCACAAAGGGTCAGACACGACTGAACGACAGAACTGAACCAGGCAAGCTGGTGAGTCAGGTAAACCTTAAGAGAGAGAGCTTAGGTCTACTTTTATTATGTTTTAGAAGGAAATTGAAGATGGTTGTTTTGAATAAAATTTCACTGAAGAAGACTTCAGTGACTTCAGTTCAAGACTGCAGGTGCATGTGGGGGTGGGGGGTTGGCAGTGGCTTCCTTCTTTTTCTTAAAGCGAGAGATTAAATTCCCATGTGAAAATTGTTCTCCCTTGCACCTGAAGAATAGTCACATTATTATCATCAAAATAAGAAGTTGAGACTGAGGAAACTTTACACAAAGAATTCTACACAAACAGACCTTGCTAAAATCTTCTCTTTCTTCTTCCTGCTGGTTATGCAGGCTGCAATGAGTGCTATGTGCAGGAGAGTGCTACCCTCAGAGGCTTCCTATTCCATTTTCAATGAGATTTACCTTTATTTATTTTCACAATATCTACAAATGATAATTTACATAACTGTTTTGTCTCTGCATATTGTGGAGTACTAGTATCCCTTCTATAATTAAAATTCAGATATAAACACTGCTATATATAAAACAGATAACTAATAAGGACCTTCTATATAGCAAAGAGAACTCTTCTCAATACCCTGTAACAATCTATATGGGAAAGAATCTTTAAAAAAGAGTGTATAACTGTTTCACTCTGCTGTACAGCCGAAACAACATTGTAAATCAACTATACTCCAATAAAAGTTTTAAAACAGTTTATACAACCAGAGGGACAAAAATAAAATTAAATATTAAAACTGAAACATGGGTGTTAATATACTTAAATCTAATATCAGAGACCCAATTACAAATAACATAGAATGAGTTCAGAGAAGCGATCCTTAAGATTATGTTTCTTTTGAACCACTGTTGATACTAAATTCTATACTGGTCAGTGTTCAGTCAGAGAAATAAAATCACTGGTGTTGCTACTTATATACATACATATTTATAGGAATTTGTTTCAGAAATTTGACCTCACACAATTCTGAGAGCTGTTTAAACAGTGTGATAATTTCTTATTTTATATGTACTTAAAGTTCACAGGGCAGGCAGTTAGGAATTAAAAATGGAGGTAATGTGGGTGAAAGCCAGGATAACTGGAACCCACAAACAGAAGAAAAACCCATCAGAACAGATTAGAACCCAGGTCAGTTCACTCTGCCTTCATCCTTGATGAAGAGAATATCATATAGAAGAAGCTGATGTTTCTTGTCATATAAATAAATGGACATTTGACCCAGAAATAGAGAAACTAAAAGAGTATTCTGAAAAAAAAGTGGATTTAATTTCAGGCCTGGGAGCTGCCACATGCAAATGAGGAAAGTCAACAAATAAGCATGGAAACATGAAAAGTCTCTGTCCTGCCCTCGTGAATACAAAACCAAAATGGCTGCTGTTCCACATCTTTCATTCAAATCCTGGGGCTCATTCTGTTTGTCTGTTTGTTTTAACTGCTCCCCTCCCTCCAATTTGGCTGCACTGGCCAGCATGCGGATCTTAGTTCCCCAACCAAAGGTCAAACCCTGGGCCTCCACAGTGAAAGCTCCAAGTCTGAACAACTGATCAGAATTCTAGGAATCATAGGTCAGTCAAGCCTAGTTAACAGTTTGCAAAGTTAACACAAACACAGTAGTATTTGGGCAGCAAAACTATGAATATCTACAATTGACATAAAAAACTCTAATTAGGCTCATATTAAATACATGTCAGGCTTTTCTGTCCAAAGATTTTTGCATCAAATTGATGAACACATTCAGTTTTTAAAGATATTTGAATTTTGTAATTGTCAAGAGATCCAAGATTTGTGTACCTTCCTTTATATTTCCAAGTAGAACATATTTAAAGAGATGGTTTGGGGCAAAAAAGAATGTGAATAAAAAATGATAATCAAGAAAATTGTTTTTCTACCACAGCATTCAATAAAGCAGATAATTTCCTTGACTCTAAATAGTGACCTTCAAGTAACGCTTATCTTCTAAGTAGACATATAACATATGTAAACAATAAACTAAGTATCCTCAGAGCACAAGTGCTCTTTCAACCATCATTTTTTAGACAAATCACATTTTAAAAATTCTGGCAAAGAGGATAACCTTTATCAGGGAGTCCAGATTCCCAAACTAAAAAATATATGATTGTACAAAGGGTTTTCTAAAATGGTATAAAAAATGAATATATGAATTCTGTGGTCATGACAATATCCCTCTCAGATCTCTGATCACAGCAAATATCATTGACCAAGGTTCCAAGCTATTGCACTGTGAAATATATCACCATGTTTGTGCCTAGACTAGACTTCTGATGAGTGATTCCAAGCCAGTGCCTGAACATGGCAGGAATATTATGGTGGGCCTGTTCAAGGAAAATTTGTGAGTTTCCCCATAAATGGCTTTGAATCCAAGATTTTATGACATTTCTGTAGCACTTGAGATTGGTCTAAGATGCTTGCATACAAATTTTCTTCCATCTTTTCCTTACTACCATATTTGAGATTAGACTTGCATCTCAGAATCATGGCTCTCTGAACCCTTTCCTTTTTTTTCTCATAGTCACTTTTTCTAATAAATTTTTGCACACTTATCTTAGTGTCTGTTTCTTGAGGGAACTAGTGTAACACCTGTGTTGATCTTTGTGTTTATGTATGTGTGTGTGTGTATGTGTGTGTACTGCAAGAGCAAATACAAATAAATATAAAAGGCTCAATTCTCACTTTAATAAGAGACTTCTTCCATCCCTTTTCTTGCTCATTTACTTTAGAAAATGTGTAAACTCTTCACTGTTTCTTTGAAATATATATAAATCTTGTAAAAGCTAGTTAAGCCTAGTGCCAGTTTTAAGATCCAGGAATGCCTTCTCAAGGACCTGGAAGCCATCTGTTTAAAGTGTAAACTTCAAGGAAGCTAGCACCACCACCTCCTGGTTTCTGTGAGAAGGAGTCTAATTTGGGTGGATGCCTCTCTCCAAGGTGCAAAACTATTTAGGTATGACATTAGTGTCATAAAGATGTGAGAAACTTATTTTTCCTTTGGATAAGCCAACTTCCTAACACAGATGGTCATTCTGTTTGCTATTTATCTTGAGAACATATATGTGATGACTGTTTAGCTATATAAAAAATTATCTTTACAGTCTCTTAGTAGGTTGACTGTGATGCACATCATATTCTGTATTAATCCTTATTTAACAATAAAATTATTTTTTTCTTTTCTACATGTATGGAAGAAGTTTTCTGGTTGGGAAGATACTTTTTAAAAATCATATGTCCTGATGATATGCATATATATGTATGTATGTGCCTCCAACAGTGTGTATATATTGAAATATATATGTATATATAAACAGATAGATATATATATACACACATTTCTCTAACATATATATGTACATGTGTATGTATATATATGTGTGTTTATACATATACACACACTTTCAAACCATTATTTTCAGAAATGTTTACACAGTATTAAGTTCAGTTGCTTTAAATTTATTCTATGATAATATGTTCTTCAAAATATTAAGCTAATTCAGAGGCGTTCAACTAGTTGTTAAATATTTTTTGCCCTTTAAAGAAGCAAATTTTGACAAAAATATGTAGAAATAAAAGGCCTGGGATATTGCAGTATGAAACAAGTGTTATAGAAGTTTGTCTCTGAAGAATTTTCATAGAAGAAATTTTCTTGCCTTTATTGTCAAAATATGTACAATACTACTACTCTTCATCTCCCTCATCATATCCTAGGTATTCTCTCTTCTTGTGGGGTAAGGGGATTTCTTGATTATGTTGGTAACTTCCTAGCTTTTCATACCCTTACTGCTTCTACTTGCCATCCTTTCCCCAAAGAATCACATAGAAGCCTCTGTGATCTCTTAAATATATAGTCAGATAGGTTCACTCCTTTGATGAATCTGTGTATTTTGTTCCCATTTTACTCACTGATCTGTAGGATTTGCACTACTATTGTTTTGGCTTTTTCTTTTAGTACACTTGGTCAACTAGCTCAACTCAAGATTCATTGCACTGAATGCCTTTTCTTTCTTTCCAGGTGTACTCTCTCCTCATGGACTATGCCTAGCTGAGTCCCAACTCTTCCTGTGGCTAACTTCCTAATTTTCTCTTATATTTTATTCACATGTCTCATTTACAATGATCTGCCCTGAACCTCCAGACTTAATACTCCAGTCTGCTTCCTCCCTTCCTCAGTACTCCTTCTCCTACTTATGTGCTCAGTCACTCAGTCGTGTCTGACTCCTTGTGATCCTGGGACTGTAACTCCTTTGTCCGTGGGATTTTTCAGGCAAGAATACTGGAGTGGTTTGTCATTTCCTCCTCCCCGGGATCTTCTCGACCCAGGGATTGACCTACATCTTATGCATTGGGAGGAGGATTCTTTATCACTAAGCTGCCTGGGAAGCCCCTCCTACTTATACATTAGATAATGCAGAGAAGACTTGGTTCAAAGAAAACAAAGAAATATGTACTGGAAAAGTAAGCTATTGTTATATATTTTTTCCCAAGTGGATTATATTTAGGCTTACAGTCACTAGAAAGCTAGTTGGACTCTACAAGAGTCAGTGGTATAATGAGAACTGTTTCAGAAGATAGTATATGAAACAGGTTGTAGGAGAAAAAGCCATTTGAAAACACTGCAATTGTCCCTCAGTAATCTTAAGGGGAATAAAAATAGAAGGGAGAGATAAGAAGGCCTTCTTAAATGAACAATGCAAAGAAGTAGAGAAAAACAATAGAATGGGATAGACTAGAGATATCTTCAAGAAAATTGGAGATATAAATGGAACATTTCATGCAAGGATGGGCATAATGAAAGACAGAAATGGTAGGGATTGTCAAGAAGGAGAAGAGATTGAGAAGTGGTGGCAAGAATACACAGAACTATACAAAAAAAGGTTATAATGACCTAGATGACCATGATGGTGTGGTCCTCACCAAGAGAGGGACATCTTGGAGTGTGAAATTAAGTGGGCCTTAGGAAGCATTACTGCACACAAAGCAAGTGGAGGTGTTGCGATTCCAGATGAGCTATTTAAAATTCTAAAATATTATGCTGTTAAAGTGCTGCACTCAATATGTCAGCAAATTTGGAAGACTCAGCAGTGGCCATAGGACTGGAAAAAGTAATTTTTCATTCCAATCCCAAAGAAGGGCCATCCCAAAGAATGGTGAAGCTATTGTACGATTATCACATTGCGCTCATTTCACATGCTGGAAAGGTTATGCTCAAAATCCTTTGAGCTAGGCTTCAGCAGTACATCAACCAAGAACTTCCAAGTGTACAAGTTGGATTTAGAAAAGGCAGAGGAGCCAGATATCAAATTGCCAACATTAGTTGGATCTTAAAACAAGCAAGAGAATTCTAGGGAAAAAAAAACTATTTCTGCTATATCGACTATGCAAAAACTTTTGACTGTATGAATCACAACAAACTGTGGAAAATTCTTAGAGAGAGGAATACAAGACCACTTTACTAGTTTCCTGAGAAACCTGTATGTGGGTCAACAAGCAACAGTTAGAAACTTAGATGGAACAAATGGCTAGTTCAAAACTGGGAAAGGAGTGTGACAAGGCTGTATATTGTCACCCTGTTTATTTAAACTGCTGTGCAGAGTACATTATGCAAAATTTAGGCTGGAAGAATCCCAAGCTGGAATCAAGATTTATGGGAGAATATAAACAACCTCAGATATATAGAAGATAACACTCTAATGGCAAAAAGTGAAGAAGAACTAAAGAGCCTCTTGACAAGGGTGAAAGAGGAGAGTGGAAAATGTTGGCTTAAAACTCAGCATTCAAAAAACTATATCATGGAATCGTGTCCCATCACTTCTTGGCAAATAGAAGGGGAAAAAGTGGAAGTAGTGACAGATTTTATTTTCCTGGGCTCCAAACTCACTGTGGATGGTGACTGCAGTCATGATATTAAAAGGTGCTTGCTCCTTGGAAGGAAAACTAACAAATCTAGACAGTATATTAAAAAGCAGAAACATCACTTTACCAAAAAAGGTCTGCATAGTCAAAGCTATGGTTTTTCCAGTAGTCAAGTATGGACATGAGAGCTGGACCATAAAGAAGGCTGAGTGCTGAAGAATTGATGTCTTTGAATGCCAGTGCTGGAGAAGATGCATGAGAATCCATTGGATAGCAAGGAGATCAAACCAAGCAATCCTAAAGGAAGTCAATCCTGAACATTCATTGGAAGGACTGATGCTGAAGCTCTAATATTTTGACCACCTGATGCAAAGAGCAGACTTATTGGAAAAGACCCTGATGCTGGGAAAGATTGAAGACAAAAGGAGAAGATGGCGATAGAGGATGAGATGGTTAGATAGTATCACTGACTCAAAGCACATGAGTTTGAGCAAACTCCAGGAGATAGTGAAGGACAGAGAAGACTTGCAAGTTGCAGTCCATGGGGTTACGAAGAGTCAGACATGACTTAGTGACTGAGTAACAAGACATTCTTAAGGGGATAGGTTTGAATGAAATGCCTTAAAATTAAAATATCACTAGCCTTAACATCTTTGTGATAACTGCCAGTTTCTGTACCACCAGTATGGTTGATTCTCTTTGTCCAGCAGTATTGTATTTGTTATCTGAGTTTTTTTCTAATAACCTTTAGAAAACTTTCATATAAGTTACACACTTTACAAACCCTTCACAGAATATGCATTCTATAATTGTAATCAGGAGAGAGACAGAAGTTATGCAATTAAAAAATCTGTATTAGTTAAGGCTTTGTAAATTATTTAAATTTAATATTAATAAAATTACTATTCGGTTTTACTTTAAAAATCTATTTATTTGAATTAAATACACTATACTAATAGTTGGATAACTTTGAGGAGACATACATATAGAACAGAAATGTTGAGATTATCTGCTGTATATCCATCTTTAAAACAGATATAGTCAAAGCTCAACTGTTCATATTCACAAAAGGAAAATGTGGCTTTATCTGATAGGGTGTGATAAAAGCATATTTTTATACTTGAACGTTAGTATTTGAAGTCTACAAAATAAAGTATTTATTTTGTGAAGACCAAACTATTGAATTCTTGGAACTTTTTTACTGGTAAAAGCCATTTCAAGCGAATATTAGGGGAAATCATCTCTAGACTGATGCAGAACATGCACCTCAGAGAACTGAGCTAGCTGGCATCTCTCCTCAAATAGATGTAGTTAAGGGCTCTGTTTTAAACTATCTTCCTCTTACATTGTAGGATGAATGAAATGATTAAACAAACTAATAAAGTATTTAAACTTATCAAATTTGAAGTACAAATTATTTGAAAAGTAGAATGTCCTAATAATGTCTTTCCTGTAGAAAACTTGAAAAAAAAATGCTCAGAAATAGGACACAATTTTGTGCTTCAGTAATCTAATTTACAATGAGCATTTAAATGCTAAAACCTCTTTAAACATGTCATTTAAGGCCAAGGTCAGTCTAAAAAGGATATAATAATTGATTTTTTCCCTAGAATTGACGGATTCATTTAAAAAACTCAGACTCACAACTTGGAAGCCATATAAAATTCGGCATGCAAATATTGATGTTAATAACTTCTTAAAATAATTTTTACTTTAAAAATATATATTTTTGCTACTTGAATAGCAGTTTGCATTTGAAATCACTCCTTTTGTAAACACTGGTTGATAACCTAAAATTTTATCCATGATATTGTTACTGAATTCCTGAATATTTAATGTTAAAATATACCTACATACTAATATTTCAACAAATTTAACACCATTGAGTCAGATAATGAAAATAAAAGGTTTTGTATTTAATATATGTGCTGTCCAATTAATAGTAAATTTTATATACCTTAACTTGTAAGATGCTTTGCTATTTAAAATAAAATAAATGTGAAAAAATGGATAGAATTAAGGTGATATACTAGCGAAATGCATAGACAAAAGTAAACATGGGAAACAAGATCTATATTTTAAATATCTATATTTTAAAACAATATCACAAAATTTATAAAATGTTGGAAAGATCTATATTTTAAAATGATTAATGTCACAATATTTATAAAATGTTGGAAAGATAAAATGATGAAAATCATTACAAGAAACACTTGTAAAATTATTTTGTGCTTTTTCATTGCATTCACTTAGTAATGCTTTTAACTATTAAATTATTCAATGTTTTCACATTATTGACCAAATCACTATCTTATATAGTTCTCAGAATCTCAAACATGTGGGATTTCTAGGAGAGACTATGCTATATTACTAGTGGTAATTTTGAGCATTTTTAATAATTCGTCAAGGTATTTCTCAGGATACGCTTCTTTAAAATCCTTGAGAATTGAAAGCTGAGTATCTGTATTAACATTACTGTCCAAAAGTTGGCATTAACATTATTTTGCTCTTCCAGGAAACACTTACCCAGGAAGGTTATGTTACAAATAAGGTTTTTTATAAGAACTTCATGAAAATACAGACACTCAAACAATAGAATATTTAACTAACCACTGTCTTCTCACAGCCTTAGACTGCTCAAATATGCTCACCAAAGCTCACTTCAGCAACCCCCACTGTGTCCCCCACTAATATATTATTATTTTACAAATTTGACCCAATTTCAAGTACACTCTCTCACTGAAAGGAACCACCTTTAATTGTATCCTCCAAGTCTTATAAATATCCTGTCCTGACCTTTCTGTTCCAAGTACTCTTAAAGTTGTCAAAATAGTTCATTCCCTTACTGCAGTAAGCAATAAATCTATTTTTATTTAATCAATTAGTTATTTTGATAGTATTTCTGGAGAGGTGACAGGAGACACCTCCGCTACTTAAAAAATGCTGATGATTATTATTGATTTATTTAACTATCAGATTTCTATAAAATAAAAAAGCATTAGCATAACTGTTTGTTATACTTAGCAGCTTGCCATATGGTAAGCATACATTAGAAGACAATTAAGGGTGAAAAGGACTGCTTTTCTCACATAACACAATTGCATAGTGTGAAAACATTCAGGGGGTGTTTATGAACTCGGTGGATGCTGAAACATAAGGTATTTCTTCACAAGACATAAGAAATTTTGCAAGAAAAATATAACCAGTATTTTATTTCTTTTTTAGAGATTTAATTAGTATGCCTTTTAAAGAAAAAACTGTCTAAAATTTGAATTATTTTTAAGGGAATTTTAGTCACTTGAAATCCTCAGATTATAAACCAGGCAGACAACTTTTAACTCTTCATACTCTTGGGTATGATCATGCAGCTTTAAATTAGGTTAACAGTAGATCAGTGTTTATATTAAAATCTAACCCTTGAACTAGTTGAATATAGTCTGTTATAATGCCTGGAAGATTTGATTCTTTATTCAAATATGTGTGAAAAATACTATTGTATAGAAAAGAACTACACAAAAATAGACATTAAAATTCAAGTAAAGAAAGCATAGGGGTTGAATACAATCAAAATGTAATTTTTGAATACTAAAATATACATAAGAAAAAAGTGACAAATCATCAGTATTTAGCTCAATGGAACTTTACAAAAGCAATGGTTCAGTCAACACCAGATGAAGAAATAGAATAATACCCATATCTTACAATTTCCCTGCATATTTCCTCTCCATCACTGTCTCTTCTCAAAGATGATGTTTTCATGGAACAGTTTTGGCATTTGCAAAGGTGTTTACCTCTGTACAGGAGGCAGTGACCAAAACCATCCCAAAGAAAAAGAAACGTAAGAAAGCAAAATTGTTTTTTGAGAAGGACTTACAAATAGCAAAGAAAAGAAGAGAAGCAAAAGGCAAAGGCAAAAGGGAAAGATACACCCACCTGAATACAGAATTCCAGAGAATAGCAGGGAGAAATAAGAAAGAGTTTTTACTTGAACAATGCAAAGAAATAGAGGAAAAATCATAGAATAGGAAAGACCAGAGATCTCTTCAAGAAAACTAGAGATAGCAAGTGAACATTTCATGCAAAGATGAGGAAAATAAAGGACAGAAATGGCAAGGACCTAATAGAAACAAAAGATGGTGCTGTTTAACTGCTGCACTCAGTATGTCAGCAAATTTGGAAAACTCAGCAGTGGCCACAGGACTGGGAAATGTCAGTTTTCATTCCAATCCCAAAGAAAGGCAATGCCAAAGAATGTTCAAACTACTGTACAATTGCACTTATTTCACATGCTAGCAAAAGTGAAAATGAAAATGAAAGATGCTCAGTTATGTCCGACACTTTGTGACCCCCTGGACTATATAGCCCATGGAATCCTCCAGGCCACAATACTGGAGTGGGTAGCCATTCCCTTCTCCAGAGGATCTTCCCAACCCAGGTCTCTCACATTGCAGGCAGATTCTTTACCAGCTGAACCACCAGGGAACCCCAAATGCTAGCAAGGTAACTTTCAAAATCGTTCAAGATAGGTTTCAACAGTATGTGAACTGAACACTTCCAGATGTACAAACTGGATTTAGAAAAGGCAGAGGAACCAGAGATCAAATTGCCAACGTTCATTGCATCATAGAAAAAGCAAGGAAATTCCAAAAATATTACTTGAAAGCCTTTGACTATGTGGATCAAAACAAACTGTGGGAAATTCTTAAGGAGATGG
Source organism: Giraffa tippelskirchi (assembly GCF_054371585.1). Classification (NCBI taxonomy): domain Eukaryota; kingdom Metazoa; phylum Chordata; class Mammalia; order Artiodactyla; family Giraffidae; genus Giraffa; species Giraffa tippelskirchi. The sequence continues at coordinate 73,825,912 of NC_137277.1, forward strand.
GAATACCAGACCACCTTACTTGCACTCTTCAGAAACCTGTGTACAGGTCAAGAAGCAACAGTTAAAACCAGACATGGAAAGATGGACTGGTTCAAAACTGAGAAAATGTACATCAAGGCTGTATATTGTCACTGTACTTATTTAACTTATATGCAGAATACACCGTGCAAAATGCTGAATTGGATCAATCACAGGCTGAAATCAAGATTGCTGGGAGAAATATCAACAACCTCAGATATGAATATAATACCATTCTAATGACACCACCCTTATGGCAGAAAGCGAAGAAAAACTAAAGAGCCTCTTGATGAAAGTGAAAGAGGAGAGTGAAAAAGTTGGCTTAAATCTCAACGTTCAGAAAACTAAGATCATGGCATCTGGTCCCATCACTTCATGGCAAATAGATGGGGAAACAGTGGAAACAGTGGCAGACTTTAATTTTTGGGGCTCCAAAATCACTGCTGATGGTGATTGCAGCCATGAAATTAAAAGACACTTACTTCTTGGAAGGAAGGTTATGGCCAACATAGATAGCATATTTAAAAGCAGAGACATTACTTTGCCAACCAAAGTCCGTCTAGTCAAGGCTATGGTTTTTCCAGTGGTCATGTATGGATGTGAAAGTTGGATGGTGAAGAAAGCTGAGCGCCACCGAATTGATGCTTTTGAACTGTGGTGTTGGAGAAGACTCTTGAGAGTCCCTTGGACTGCAAGGAGATCCAATCAATCCATCCTAAAGGAGATCAATCCTGGGTGTTCATTGGAAGGACTGATGTTGAAGCTGAAACTCCAATACTTTGGCCACCTCATGTGAAGAGTTGACTCATTGGAAAAGACCCTAACGCTGGGTAGGATTGGGGGCAGGAGGAGAAGGGGACGACAGAGGATGAGATGGTTGGATGGCATCACTGACTCGATGGACATGGGTTTGGGTAAACTCCGGGAGTTGATGCTGGACAGGGAGGCCTGGGGTGCTGCAATTCATGGGGTCTCAAAGAGTCGGACATGACTGAGCGACTGAACTGAACTGAATGGCAGAAAGTGAAGAGGAAATAAAACACTACTTGACAAGGGTGAAAGAGGAGAGTGAAAAAGCTGACTTAAAGCTCCACGTTCAAAAAAAATAAGATCATGGCATCTGGTTCCATCACTTCATAGCAAATAGAAGACGAAAAGTAGAAACAGGATCAAATTTTATTTTGGGGGCTGCAAAATCACTGTGGACAGTGACTGTAGCCATGAAATTAAAAGACACTTGCTCCTTGGAATTAAAGCTATGACAAACCTCATCAGCATAATAAAAAGCAGAGACATCATTTTGCTGACAAAGGTCTGTATAGTCAAAGCTGTGGTTTTTCCAGTAGTCATGTACAGATGTAAAAGTTGGACCATAAAGAAGGCTGAGTGCTGAAGAAATGATGTTTTCAAATTGTGGTGCTGAAGACTCTTGAAAGTCCCTTGGCCTTCAAGGAGTTCAATCCAGTCGGTCCTAATGAAATCAATCCTGAATATTCATTGGAAGAACTGATGGTGAAAATGAAGCTCTAATACTTTGGCCACCCTATATGAAGAGCTGATTCACTGGAAAAGACCTTGTTTTTCGGAAAGACTGAGGGCAAGAGGAGAAATGGGCCACAGAAGATGAGATGGTTGGATGGCATCACTGACTCAGTGCACATGAGTTTGACCAAGCTCTGAGATATAGTGAAGGCCAGGGAAGCCTGATGTGCTGCAGTCCAGGGGATCTCAAGGAGTAGGACATGACTTAGCAACAGAACAATGATAACAATATATCTGTCAAAATTATACTTCAAATATATTTGAAATTTATTTTGTATTAATTATACCTCAATAAGTTATTTATAAGCATTGTATAAATATATATTTAATTATTTATAAAGCATGAGTATGTAAGTATACAAAATGGTTTACTCTAATGATTAGTATCATAAAGTATTTAAATGGAAGGCAGATGAACATAAAATATCTCCTTTGAAATCATATCTTTTCATGATAAACCTGAATGATAAGAATGAGTCAAGTATCTAAAGATTTTGGCAAAAACAAAGAAAAGCATTCCACAAATAACGAATAGAGTAAACTCAGAAATACGAATGGGACTTCACAAACATAATATTGAATTATAAAGCCAGGTACAGAAGATTATTTATGAATAATTAATTATAATATATGAAAGGGGCTGGAATTAATCACTTCTCTTAGAATTCAAAAGTGGTTATTCCTGGATTGTTATCAGATAGGTATGTTGAGTTAAATACACACAGCATAATAGTTATGAGATTAAATTTTATTCAGGGTGTTACTGAGGGCTATAGCCTGGGATACAACCACTCAGTTAGCTATGAAGAAACTGCTCTGAAGAGGTAGGAGTCAGTTTATTTATGAATTTTGGCTTGGAAATATGGTTTACCTCTTGGTAAACATTGCTGCTAATCACAAAGAACAGATATCCCAAGTCAATGATTTTAGTGTTTTTCTATTGTATGGAAAAATGCAAGAATATGAGTTCATTAAAATTTTTCTTGAGATATGCATCTATCTTTGGGAACTCTACATTCATGTGTTCAGAGTGCCTTATCCTGTTTTTTCCATCCTGAGTTCTTCTCAGATTGCACTGTTGTTCAGCAACTGCAGTGGGTTATGATTTAACTCTTGTAGAACTGGGTTGTGAGCAATACACTTATCTCCAGAGCAGAGATGCAGGAAGTTGTTGGCATATTTAAATCCTCTGAATAAGCTACCTAAGGTGTAGGCCAAAGAGAGTATAAAATTGACAGCTCCTGCTACTTAACGTTACCCCTTTTTGGTGAACAGTATCCCTGAAATTCTTGGTGGAACTCTGGCTTTGATTGTAATTAAGACCTAAAGTGAACTCAGTGCTGGTGGAGAGTGTTCCTTCACAGAGGCAGCAAAACCTAAATTTGTTCTCCTCTTTGGGTATACTCCACCTTGTTTCACGGTATTTTCAGACTTCACAGTTTACCCCATGAATTATAGTCTACTACATTTCTTGTGAAATATAGATAAAATCAACCACATACAAAGAAGTGGACCTTGGCAATAAGTAAAGACAGATGAAACTGATTGTTTCAGGATTGTGAGTTCAAGTAAAACAGATAATCATAAGCTGGGTGTAGTGAATTAGGGTGTCAAGTGGCTTTGGCCTCTGAATATCTGACAATAGAGCAAGAACAAATGCAGAGACAGATTATATAAACTGTGTCAAGTAAAATAGAAGATAACTCATAGGAGGAAAATAGAGAGCTAAGAAAGAAACTAAGATATGAGGATATTTACAGAAAAATATAGAATAATGGAATAATGGTCTACTAGAGAGGTACTTGACAATCATTACTCTGACATGTAATAGGAGCTCTTTTGTTAATATTTCTGTCTCTACATGTCTAATATCAGTGGGTATAAATTGTGCTTATTTAACTCAGATGATGTACATATTGTCCATGTTATTTAAAAGGTGTACATTCCTTTATAGTGCCTTATAAATAACCTAGAGTTTAAAGGCAATGGTCTTAGACCCTCTCATGACTGATATACTTATCAAGTGAGTGAGTAGGACTCCTACTGATAGAATTTCTGACTCAAGCACAAAGAGCAGTATTCGTAGCATGAAGTTTCTGGTGTACGTACAGCAGTGATGCTCGTGAAAGTCACTGGGGTACTGTATATGAAAAAGAAGTTAAGCAGATGCTAAAAAAAAAATACTTTCCTACTGTTAAAGACATGATCCAATCACTACATTTTGATCAAAGTCTATTTTGAGTCCTATAAATAGATTATGAGAGAAACTTAGGTGAATACACCTTTAAAGAAAAGCTTTGGTTTGTCAGTAGAGTCACCAGTTCTAGTGTTCACCTACCTAGTAACCTATATGTGTTCTGAGAGCCCACTAATGTGTCAGAACTACTTAGTCTCCGGGGAGAGGGAGGTTGTTATATGATATATCATCTTCCACTGCCATATAATCTGTTCACTATGACTATAAAATGTGGATGATTGTGTGGTTCCTGATGGGCACTGAAGTATATGATGAAATAAAAGACAGTTTAAAAATTATTTCAATGATAAAAATGTTATTTGAGTTTGACTTTATTAGTGATATCAAGAAATCACAGAATTTGTAGCATATGGTTAGCAATCTTCTAAGTTGGGTGTGCATACCATTAAAAATTCAAATTCAATTTACTGTTTTATTTTTTCTCTGTGTATTTAGTATTTTGTGGAATTGACTTATTGAGACTTATGTTAATGAGTAAATATATCTAACAATCTGTTTCTGTGAAGCAACACGAAAATAAGTCACAAGAAACATGCATTCTTTGAGAACTATGTCTCTATAATTTATGACAAGGAATAGCTCTATTTTGTCCTAAATTTCATCTGGATATGTACTTAGTTATAGCAATAATTATCCTTCTCACTTAACTTCAAAGCTGTTGATTCTTCTGCACATATGAATGGCTTTCTGATATGGGAAAGTAAGTTCAGCGTCTGCCATTGGTTTTGTTTGCACTATTTGTTGACTTTTTCCAAAGTGATCGATTTTTGCTTTGACCTTTCCCCCTCTTCAGAATTTTACATTTTTTTTCCTTTTTAAAGCAAGATATTATTTAATTCTAGCAGCCCTATGTCCGATGCCTTGTGTAAACGCATTTCCCCACATATCAATGTTTTCCACTTATCAATGTTTTTGTCAGATTATTTTCTACATGGCCTTTAAGCAAAACCTAGTGCATGTAATGTTCAGATTTTCTCCACTACTCTTATTTTTCATACCAATTTGAAATTCATTTTTCATTTTATCAGACTGGGCTACTGCACAGAGGAATTTTGAGAAAAACATGACCTAGATATCATTCATAAGGAAGAGGCTATCATACCACTGAACACACACAGGTGGCATCACAAGAGATATTATCACAGTTTGACTGAAATCGACCTCTTCGAACTATATTTAATGGGGAAATTACTTTTTCTTTTTTCTGCTGAACACACACAGGGGGTGTCACAAGAGATATTATCACACTTTTACTGAAATCTACCTCTTCATTGATATGAACTTTATTTAATGGTGAAATTACCTTTTTAAAAAATTTTTTAAATTACACTGCTACATTTATCATTTCCTAGCATAGAAAAGTCTTGTAAAGCAATGTTTAAAAAATACAGCTATTACTACACAGACTATGCTAGCAAACATTTCCCCAGTCTAACATAGTATCTAATTTCCATTAAAAATATGTGAGCCTTTATTCTCAACAAATCCAGTGCTACATAGTTTATATATTTTATGTCTTTGAATCTTCACCACAAATCCCAAAAGTATGTATTGCTGTTTTCCCCATAATATAAATAAAAATCCTGGGCTTAGAGAGGATAAATAATTTGTCCAAAATCACAGAGTTAAGGAATTTGAGACAAATATTTAAAACCAAATGATCAGACCTCAGACACCTTGCTCTTATTGTTGTACTACACTAAGCTGAACAAGGTTCTTCAGAAATTATAACACTATTTTTATTCTAGTCTGTTATAAATTGCTAATAATGTGTACCTAGTAAATATGTGGTTCACTTCTTCTTTTTAAATAAGTTTAATTAAACATTTCTATTGTCCTCTGTAAATCTCCCCACCCACTCATAGCTGTAATCCTATCTTTCATTTGTTTTAAAGTGTTATGGAAGACTCCTTTGTCTTTGAAGCTCCCTTTTTTTTAAAAAAAAAGAAAATATTTCTACCTGATATTAGTCTTCCTAAGTTTACATTACACAGGGATTTTTTTTAATTTAGTATATCATTATGTAAAATTTCAGTTAATTTTACAGTAGTTTCATATAATATTCTTTTCTTATCAGCTTTATTGGGTTATAATTACCATAAAATTAAATGCACAGAAGAAAAGTTTACAATGAGTATATAAATAAATGCAAGTATTTCTAGTTGAGTGACTAAAAAATTAGATTACTGGTACAGATAACTAACTATTCAATTTAATTTTAGAAAATACAACTACTAAAAATGCTCCCTATTTGCATTTTTATAATTTTAGAGTATATATTTTTAAAGAATATTATATTTTTAAAGTAATGGCCTTGTGATCATACCTGATGCAGTTTTTGTGTTGGTATTTCCTTAATGACATTGCAAAATCAGATTCATATTTTTCATAGGACTTACAGCATTGTGTCTTCACTGGACTTGCATAAATTTAGCATTTTCCATGGTTTTAGATTTGAGCAAACATGCAGTTTTGAAAAGAAAAATTTCTTATACATTTTCAAATAAAAGTAGCAAATGTCCTAAATATCTTAGTAGCAACAGAAGTTGATATTTACTTAAGTCTATATTCCAGGTTAAATATGTAGCAAGCAATAAAAGGATTTAAAAACAAGGTATATGAGAAAAAAAATATAAGATGATGTAGAAAAGATGGACAATCTTAGATATCATAATACAGTTTTTAAATACACATTATAAAAAGAAAAAGATAATGAAAATTTCAAAGTATTGCATAAGGGGGGAGATATGCAAAATTTGGGAAAATATGGGAGGGAATAGCTGAACATAGGAATTAATTATATAGACTAATTAGGTCAATATTAATACTATTAATAAAACATGTACTTAAGACCTAAGGCTGCAGTTCAATGGAGAGGAAATATATGTATACCAGTAATTTCCTTATTGCCTAATATAAAGCAAATTTTCTAAAATGTAGAAGCTAATATTTCTCCTTTAAATCCTAAGAATTTGATTATCAAGTATCTTAGAACCTCAAGATGCCTTAAACAATAAGAATAGCTCAGATGATTAAATGTAGCTTTGGATTTTGGATGATTACACTCCGTTTTGATTAGAGTCAAGAAATGACAGTAAATTTTATATTCTTATGGATGATAATAGAAAACACCCTAATTAAACACATATAATATAACTCTTTTCTAAAAATAATTAACTTCATCTTTCATATTAGTTGTTTTGAAATTTCTTAACCTATCTTTCAAGCTCGTCACAATGCATTCATTTGTTTATAAAAGCTCTTATTTATTTTAATAGAATATAATATAGCATTGGTGGAAACCAATGCTTCACAATTCATTTAATATTACTTGGGAATTGTAAGTTGACAATATACAGAAACGTCTCCATGTACCACTATCACATATGCCATATACTATGGTGTTAATAAGTTGTGTTCTTTGAATTCATGAAGTGTGCTAAAACATAAGGGTTACATTTTTATGGTCAACTCAAAAATAAATATAAAGCTAAAAAAATGAGCTATACTCTCATTTTACAGCAGAAAAAGTAAAGTGCTGAGAAATTCAATGTGCAGAAACTTATCCAGCTTGTTAGATAATGATCAGGGAGTTGAGCACAGATTTCCCGCCTTCTAGACCAGGGCTTATGCTACTGTGTCATCTGTGCACAGAATACTATCTTGGTCTTCAAAATAATTAGGAGTTAGTCAACAGCATGAGAAGGAAGGGGTCACGGAGAAATTGGGAACCATAATCGACATTATTCAAAATACTTAACTTCCTTTTGCCCCTGAAACAAGGAATGAGTCTTACTGTGAATATGGGTGTATAACTCTTACACCCATATTCTGTCCAAAAATCAATCATTGGCATAGAACAATATGGGCTTCCCGGGAGGGACAATGGTAAAGAATTTGCCTGCCAGCACAGGAGATGCAAGAGACATGGGTTCGATCCTGGGTCAGGAAGATTCCCTGGAGTAGGAAATGGCAGCCCACTCCAGTGTTCTTGCTTGGAAAATTCCATGGGCAGAAGAGCCTGGTGGGCTCCAGTCCATGGGGTCGTCGCAAAGAGTTGGACATGGCTTAGCGACTAAGGACAGCACAGCAGTAGGTGTAAAATGGTATATTGTTGCACTTTTAATTTGCACTGCCCTTGTAACTAAAGATATTGAGTAACTTTTCATCTACCAGTTGTTTATCTTCTTTGGAGAAATGTCTATTCAAATCCTTTGCATATTATATTTTTATTGGTTTGTTTTAAAAAGTACTTTATTCTTGATACAAATACCTAATCAGATATATGACTGACAAATATTTTCTTTCATTCTTTGGGTTAAATTTATGTTCTTGATAGTATAATTTAAAGCATATTAAATATTTTTTATGTGGTCCTATTTATCTTTTTTTTCTCTTTTGTCATTCTGCTTTGGTTTCATATCTGTGAAATCATCGCCTTACTCAAGGTCACAAAGATCTGCATTATATTTTCTAGTAATTGTATAGTTTTAGATCTTACATTTATGTCTTTGACCTGTTTGATGTATTTTTGGTAGATGCTGTGAGATATGGATCCAAATCCATTCTTTTTGTACGTGGACATCCAATTTGCACAGCAAATTTGTTAAAAATTCTATGGTTTCCCTTGAATTGTCTTCACACTGTTGGTAAAAATCAGTTGACTATAAATATAAGGGTCTGTTTCTGAAATTTCAATTACATTCCATTAATCTATGTCTATTTATATAAAAATACCACATCCTACTGATCATTATGTGTTTGTAGTAGTATTTTAAGATCAGGAACTGTGAATTCAATAACTTTTTTTTTTTTTCAAGCTTGCTTTGGCTTTTCAATGTTCCCAGAAATTCCATATGAATTTTGTTTTGTTGTTGTTCAGTCACCCAGTTGTGTATGTCTCTTTGCGACTCCAGGGACTGCAGCACGCCAGGCTTCCGCGTCCCTTACCATCTCCCAGAATTTGCCCAATTCCATGTTAATTGCATTGGTGATAGCGTCCAGCCATCTCATCCTCTGATGCCCTCTTCTCCTAAATATGAATTTTAGGAACAGTTTATCGATTTAAGCAAAAAAGGAAGCTTGGATTTTGATATGGATTTTGTTGAATCTGTCAATAAATTGGGGAATTATTGACATCTTAACAAAACTAAGTTTCCAAATCCATGAATACAGGATCTTTCCATTTACTTAGGTCTTTGTTAATTTCTTTGAACAATGTTTTATAGTTTTCAGTGTATAAATCTTGTATTTATTTTATTAAATTTATTTCTGAGGATTTATTGTTTTTGATTCTACTATAAATAGAACTGTTTTCTTAGTTTCAGTTTTGATTGTTTATTGCCAATGTTAGAAATGTAATAGATTTTTGTATGTTGATCTTGTATACTGCAGCTTTGTTGAATTCATTTATCATATAGTTTTTTTTTTCCCCATAGATTATTTAGTATTTACTATATATAAACACACCATCTTTGAATAGAATGTTTTGATTTCTTCTGTCCAATCAGATGCCATTTATTTCTTTTTTTGCCTAGTTACCCTGGCAAGGAACTTCAGTAAAAGGTTCAGTAGAAGTGGCAAGAGTAGATATATTTGTCTTGTTCTTTCTTGATAGTAGGAGGAAATCCTTAAGTCTTTCATGAATAAATATGATGCTACCTAGGGACTTTTAATAAATGTTTTTTTTTCAGGTTGAAAAATTCCCTTCTATACCTACTTTAGTTTTAGTGTTTTTGTCATGAAAATGTGTTGAGTTTTGTCAATCCAGCTTTTTATTTCCATAAAATTGAGATGATCATTTGATTTTTTTTTCCTGCATTCTGTTAATATGGTATATTACACTGATTGATTTTCTTGGGTTGAACCACTCTTGAATTCCTCACTTAAAGCTCATTTGGTCATGGTGTATAATTCTTTTATACATTGCTGGATCTGTTTTAGTAGTATTTTAATGAATTTCTTGTTGTTGTTTTGTTTATTTTTTTTTCATTTTTGTAATTTTTTTGTGTCTATGTTCCTGAGGGATGTTGGTCTCTACTTGTACTTTTGTTACATCTATTGATTTTTGTCTGCTTTTGTTACCAGGATATTAACGGCCTCCTAGCAAGACTTTAGAATGAGACTTTATGCAAATCATGAATTTCAGTTAACACTAATGTATCAATATTGGTTCTTCAATTGTAAAAAATGAGCCATACTATTAAAAGATCTTAATAATAGGTGAAACTCTGTGGTGTGGAGAAGATAGAAGAGATATCAGAATTCTCTGTACTATTTGGTTACTTTTTCTATGAATCTAATCTGTTCTAAAAGTAGAGTTTATTAATTAGAAAAAGTCAATTGATCATTGCTGGGAGTGTTCCTGAAGTTTATATCTTGTTCCACTCTTTTACATATCTATGTTTCACTAATATTAGTCTATCTGTATTAGTCACTTAATAGTAATATTGAAATAAGCTAGTGTAAGTTCATAAACTTTCTTCTTTTTCAAAATTGTTTTGCCTATTCTAGTTTCTTTTAAGAAAGTTGTATACCCATTATCAGCAAGAAGTTTTGAAAACGTGTTAACATCCATTTGTATACAGATGCCACACAAATTAAACTACTTATCTAATAAACAGTATAGATAAAATTCAGAATTTTAGTATATATATATATGTATATATATACATATATTTCTCTTTGCTTGATGTTCACAATACTTTTTTCAGTGGGTAGAGTGGTACAGTTGTTTAATCATTACTCAACTATATACATTTGCATTTGAAATAATGTGTTATTGAATCTTTTTCAAAAGCAATTATTGCCAGCTGCAGCCAATTTGTCTGTTAGTACAATAGAAATAGAAGTGAATATTTTAGTTTTAGTGTTTTCAGCTAGCTATTGTGCCAAATTCCATCCTTACACACACACACACACACACACACACACACACACACGCAGAGGCATACATATCTCAAATATAAAATGCAGATGTCAAGGATTAAACATTTAGATATTATATCTTATAATGATTGTTTATACTTTGAAAGTAAAAAAGACCAATTTGCAGTCAAGTACAAGTTCTCTCTGAATAATCAAAACGCTGTTGTGATCTGTTAACTGAACAAATACTTTATTCCTGTTTTTAAATTTTTATTCTGTTTTTGTTGAACGAACTATGAATTAATAGGGCTTCGCTGATGGCTCAGATGGTGAAGAGTCTGCCTGCAACGTGGGAGGCCTGCGTTCACTCCCTGAGTTGGGAAGATCCCCTGGAGGAAGGCATGGCAACCCACTCCAGTATTCTTGACTGGAGAATCCCCATGGACAGAGGAGCCTGGCCGGCCACAGTTCATGGGGTCACAAAGAATCAGACACGACTGAGTGACTGAGCACAACACATGAATCAGTTATTTGGGAAATTTGCATTACTACAGCTTTTTAGTTAGTCTTACTCCCAGTTCTTAACTGACTATATTTCTAACATTGATGCTTCAGGCTTAGATAATAGTTCATATCCATTGGGACCTGACTAATCAAAGCCAGTTCATAAAGTTTTACCAATGAAGGAATATAAAATTTGGTGCGCTTATACCAAATATTAATATTATAAGACAGCAATTGAAAACAGAAAACCTAAAAACTTAGTCAAGGTCATCTCAACAATCCTTATACTGTCATGTTCCTTTATAATTGACAGCTACATCAAATTTTCCTTCCTTAAACTATTTCTATGGAGAAATGAATCTTAAGGATAAATTCAACCTAAGAATATAGTTGATATGTAAAAAAAAAAAAAAAAGGACTGCCAAATAATTACAAAGTTCAGAGTGAGTGAATATAATTTTTGGAAATTATTAGTCTTTACTATGAACATGAAATATTTAGATATTACTTTGAATCTTTTAGATGTAGGGTCTATTGAGTTTCATGTAAGTGACATACACATTTATTTTTTGAGATTGAATTTACATAAAATACATTGCACAGGCCTTATATATTTACCAGAAACTTTCAAGAAGCAGAGTATTTCCATCATCTAAAAGAGTCCTTTTGGTGCCTTTCCTGTCAATCTGAACTTCACTCACCATCAACAAATAATGTTATTTCACTCACTGAAGATTTATCAGATCAAAAACTGTGTATCAATGAAATGTTATATTATGTATTCTTTGGTGTCTGGATTTTTTTCTCTGAGCATAATTTTGAAAAAGACTCTTTAATTTTGAAAGACTCTTTCAAGTTGTATATCTTTGTTCTTTTTTATTGCTAAACAATATTTCATTACATATTATATATGTAATGAATACATATTTGATTATATACCTCTTTGATTATATACCTCCCAGTAATGAAAATCTGAGCTTTTCTTTTTTCCAGTTTTAGGCTTCTATGAAAGTTTTTGTCCTTTAATTAGCTTCTGTTTTCATTTCTTTTATGCAATAATCTAGATATGTAATTGTTAGACAGAGTGTAGGTAAATGTTTAACATTATAAAAACTTGCAAACCATTTTCTAAACTGGTGATACCATTTTGCAGTCTTCCAGCGACATCAAAAGTTCTTATTGCTATAAATCCTCTCCAGGTTTTGATGTTGGTAAATATCATTTTTGCCTTTCTACTATGTATGTAGTGTGAAGAGGTCAGCTAGGCTGAGAGAAAAAGAGAGAGAAAAACTGTATTTTCAGGTGCTGGAGTAGCTCATAAAAGAAATAAGCCAAAAGAATTAAACCTTACTTGCTAACTTGCTAATTGTGATGGTGTTTTTAGCAAGTGGTTAAAACCAGAGAAAGTGCCCCACTTCTCCCTATTACATTTCCCTACCTGAAACTGCTCACTGGTTGAGGGTTCCATGGCTTAGCACAAGGGTGGAGATTTTCTCACTATTGAGGAAGCCAGAACAAACCGCTGGTAGTTTTATGAACCCTGGGGAGGTGAAGTGGGGAGGACCAAGAGTAAGACTGCAAGTGGAAAACACCGAGTTCTGAGTAAGAATGGAGAAAACTGTTTTCTCACTTTCCACTTCTCCTCCACCTCCACTGCCCATAAGTTGGTCTCAACAGATGTACCCAGAGGAAGGCCTCTGCCCAAGACAACAGATAAAGAGACCAAAGAATGAGAGTACCAGGGCTAGGAATGCAAATATATGGAGAGAATGACTTGCCAGAGGGGTTTGAGTCTTTGCCTGCTTTCCCTTCAAAGACTGCCATGCACTGGCTATACATCAAGTCTGCAGTGGGGAAGACAGCTTTCCCCCCAGGTCTGTCAAGGAAAGCCTTTATAATTGCCTATACTCAGATCTGGAAAATCACAGATTGGTTTTTAACCAGAAGCGAGACTCCAGACTTAATGGTATCACACTGATGCATTAATTTTCATTTCTCTCATGACTAATAATGTTGAGTATGACTTCCTGTCTTTTATTGGCTGTTTTTTTCCTTTACCAACTGTCTCTTTGAAGATCTTGTCCATTTATAATTGGACTAATCTTTTAACTTTACTATTGAGTTATAGGATTTCTTTACATATTAAAAATACAAGTTCTTTTCAAATATATGTATTGTGAATATTTACTACATAATCTGTGTTTTTCCTATTTATTTTCTTAATGAAGTCTCTTTCTCTTGAGCAGATACAGGTTGATAAAACTTTGTGGCTTCTCTTTTTGTATTCTTCTATGAAATATTTACCTCTTCTTTAAGGTTTATGGTATATTTTTGAAAACAATAAATACCTGCATCTTTTTTTTTCCAATTTGACAATATCTGTCTACATATAATGCAGTGGCAGTTAGTTTCAAGTCTGCCATTTTAATAAATGCTTTCTCTCTGACTCACCTGATTTGAGTTCCTTTCCTTCTCTTTTCTTTCCACATTGGAGTTAACTGAGTAGTTTTAAAATATCTATTGGCATTTTAGGTCTAGCTTTTTCTTTAGTGATTTGTCTAGGGATTTCAACTTATATACCAATTTCACACAATGTCTCTTCAATTAGTATTATATAATTTAATTTATAAGAATAATATCACAGTATAAATCCATTTAATTTTTTTTATATTTGTGTGCTTTTACTGCTTATACCTCTGTTTACATTACAGACTCAAATATCCTGTGACTATCTTTGCTTTCAACTTTTAACTTTTAAAGTAATATGAAAAACAAAAGAATTTAAAAAAATATTTATCTACATATTTACTAGTCCCATAATATTTTTTTCTTTCTAGTGGTTTTGAATTTCTAGTGGGTATCATATTAATTTGCTTGAAGGATAGCTTTTGATAGTTCTTGTAGTCCATAATTATTAGTGTCAAATTCTCTAAGTTTTAATTTATTTTCAGAACTGTGGTGTTGGAGAAGACTCTTGAGAGTCCCTTGGACTGCAAGGAGATCCAATCAATCCATCCTAAAAGAGATCAATCCTGGGTGTTCATTGGAAGGTCTGATGTTGAAGCTGAAACTCCAATACTTTGGCCACCTCATGAGAAGAGATAACTTATTGGAAAAGACCCTAATGCTGAGTAGGATTGGGGGCGGGAGGAGAAGGGGACGACATAGGATGAGATGGTTGGATGGCATCATCGACTCGATGGACATGGGTTTGGGTAGACTCCAGGAGTTGGTGATGGACAGAGAGGCCTGGCGTGCTGCAATTCTTGGGGTCGCAATGAGTTGGACACGACTGAGCGACTGAACTGAACTGAACTGACCTTTATCTTGTCTTTATTTTTAACAAATATTTTCACTTGTTTGTTGTTCACTGTTCAGTGACTAAGCCATGTCCGACTCTTTGTAACCCCATGGACTACAGCATGCCAGGCTTCCTTGCCCTTCACTGTTTTCTGGAGTTTCCTCAAACTCATGTTCATTGAGTCAGTGATGCCATCCAACCATCTCATCCTCTATTGTCCCCTTCTCCTCTTGCCCTCAATCTTTCCCAGCATCAGGGTCTTTTCCAATGAGTCAGCTCTTCACATCAGGTGGCCAAAATGTTGGAGCTTCAGCTTCAGCATCAGTTCTTCCAATGAATAGTCAGGGTCAATTTCCTTTAGGATTGACTGGTTTGATCCCCTAGCTGTCCAGGGAATCTCAAGAGTCTTCACCTGATGATGAATTATAATTTGGCAGATTTCTCTTTTGGCACTTTAAGGATGCTGTTTCATTGTGTTCTCTCAAGCATGAGAATCTTGCACTGCTTGCTTTTCAATATGTGAAAAAAAGTTTTTCCTTTAATTTATTCAATTTTATTGCTTTGCAAGAAAAGTTTAGGCTGATAAGAGATACTGTACATTGTTGTGGTAAAAGTGAAAGTGAAAGTTGCTCAGTCCTGTCTGACTCTTTGCAGCCCCATGGATGATATAGTCCATGGAATTATCCAGGCCAGAATCCTGGAGTTGGTAGCCATTTGATTCTCCAGGGGATATTACCCACCCAGGAATTGAACCCAGGTCTCCCACATTGCAGGCAGATTCTTTACCAGCTGAGCCACAAGGAAAGTCCAAGAATACTGGAGTGGGTAGACTATCCCTTCTCAGCAGATCTTCCAGACCCAGGAATCAAATGCCTAAATTTGACCTTATTGACAGTAAATATTAAACTTTCTTTGAGTGGATTCATCTTTATTTTTTATCAGTGAGAGTCTAGTGCATGTAACACTACACTTGGCTTACTAGGAATATTGGAACAATATTGTCAAATGTATTTCTCTTTCCTACCTTAACAATTGTGTTTTGTTCTATACTTCTCAATATTGTACAATTATAATCTTTGATAATTATTAATTACTCAAGAACAGCTATGTTTTATGAGTATTGTTTGACTGTCATCATCAATAGAATGATGCTCAGATGTGTTCTTTCTATAAAATTTTATAAGTGATAAAAACTATGTGCCTAGCTGATTTAATTTTTTCTAGAGTAAGCACTTTTTGACATCATTATCATGGGATAGTATGTTATCAGACTGTCAGTACAATACATGTTGCTTCCAGGTGTCTTAGCAACTGCCAGAGTTACGCTTGTAGTAACTGGTTATTGATCATTTTGAAAAAAACAAAATTAATAAGCAGTCTTAATATTCTGTAAATTATGATCTTGAGCTTAACTAAGTTAATGCTACTTTTTTGAATATTAAAAGTTCTTCTTAGCTTTTTTTTTTTTTGGCTTGTAGAACATTTGCTCACTGAATATTGAGTAAGTTCTATGGAAGTAATATTCTGGAATTGAAAATTATCAGTTCTTTGCAATCTGAAAGAAATCTTCCAGAGATCAGCAGCATTCACCATAGTAACAATATTTTAGATTGTTTATTTTCAAGAGAAATATACTGGAGATTTATATGAGCTAAATAACTGATGGACTTAATTGTGTCAGTTTCCCCAGAATATTATAGACTTATTTGTATTCTTAATTTCCAATAACATAGCATATTCCTTTTAACACTGAACTGTTCACAATTCCCTAAAATTGTCTAGTTCTTTCAAATCTGTGAAGTTTTTCCTATTAATACATCTCCTTGGACCCCAACCACTTACTACTGTTGAATACCAATGGACCTTTCAAGGCTTAACTCAAGTATTATTCTCTGTCTGGAAAGTTCCAGTCTTTGTAATAGAATTGATCAGTCCTTAGGCCATTAAAGCAATCATGACATGCTCATGCTTTTTAAAATATTTTTCTATTTCTCTTTAAAGACATAAAGTTTGAGGGGGTCTCAGAAAAAAAAAAATCTATGTAAAACAATTATGTTCTGGGTTCTGTGCATGTACTCAGCCTCTATCTACGGACCATGCCGACTTACTGTTAATATTTCTCTTTAAGTCTCAATCTCCTCATCTGAAAATTAATGCTAATTTCCATTACTTCTTTCCTTTGGAGCTGCTGGTAAGATTATGTGATCTAAAGAAAATAAAGCACTTAAACAAATAGTAGGAATTCAACAAGCCCAAGGTAAATGTTATTGCAATGTTTCAGAAACACACTAGATGTCTCTACTTTCCAACACAGAGTTTCAAAGTGCATTTAAGCTGGCTCTAACATTTACCTCAATAACTAGTTAGCAAACAAACAAAAAAAAGGACTCAAAAGTTATTGAAGAGGCATTTGATTACAACTGCAATGACCAAAATAAAACTTTCAGTCTTCATGAGCTATTGCTGGATTGTCAAATATAAATTATTTCAAACAAACAGAGGTCAAATTGGAATTCATAATCACCAATCATTTTGTCATGATTTCTGAATATACCCAACAACTGATTCAAAGAACAAGGTGAAATATTGCTAATGCAGACACATAAATAAGATTGGGAAACAATCATCATGGAAATTTAATTGCATTTTCACATTTATTCATAAAATATTTTAAAATTTGTTATGTGAGATTATTTTAAAGTATTTCTGTCCCATAAATGTTATCATAATAATAGTTGTTAAAGAAATAACTGACAAAACTAGATTTAAGTTGGTTTTACTTATGTTCAGGGCGTCCATCATAGCTCATTCGGTAAAGAATCTTACTTATGCTCTGTTAACAGAAACACATACTCATTGACTGATGAGCAGGAAACAGAGAAAACTAATGCTGAACTTTAAAGAAACATCCTAAATACAGTGTTACCTCAATACAGATATAAAATCCATGTGACTTATGGTTACTTAATGCTTCTTGGAAAGTAATGGGAGTAATGCTTTTAAGTGAAACAAAAGATCTATTAAGTAAATATTAGAGTCACTTTATGAGTATTTGGGACAATTGGTGTTTACTTTATTTAAAAACTAATGTTAATCTTTTAAAGGTGCAAAAGCATAATACATCTCTTTTCCTTTAAAAAACAGAATTATCACATTTAATTATTTTGTGATTTGGTAGTAGGTTCAGAATGAAAGGCAGCTATGCAAATAGGTAAGCTCAATTCCAGGTTAGATTTTTTCCTTGATAGATACCTTCATTGGTAAACATTCCTTTGGAGTAAACTGGAAGCCGGGGTCTACCGAGTTATAACAAGACACAGCTTAGAAGAGAAGAGATACAGCACTTTCCTGCTTGAACAGATTATTTTAGACTGCATCCTTCATCTCAAGTGAACATGATTAACAAGATGAAAGACAACAACCCTAAACCTTGTTTAAAAGACTTTAAAAGTCAATAGTGAGAATAAATTAGCTGATTACATAAAGTAGCTAATTTTGCCACCATAAGAATAATTCCCTTTAAGTGGAATATATTGATTTATCAGGCATATATTTGGGGATTATCTTTAAAACTAGATGAGCAGAAAAATAAATAAATTTTTAAAAAGTGGATTAGAAGTAATTGACTATATTTGAACTTTTTATGGGAAAATATACTATTAAAAATATCCTTATAGATTTTTTTAGGCTTACTTTTCTTATAATTTGACTAATGAACTGAAGAATATACAATTTAGGGCGATTCAGTTCAGTTCAGTTCAGTCACTTAGGCATGTCTGACTCTTTGCAACCCCATGAACCGCAGCACGCCAGGCCTCCTTGTCCATCACCAACTCCCAGAGTTTACCCAAACTCATATCCATTAAGTCGGTTATGCCATCCATCCATCTCATCCTCTGTCATCCTCTTCTCCTCCTGACTTCAATCTTTCCCAACATCAGGGTCTTCTCAAATGAGTAAGCTCTTTGCATTAGGTGGCCAAAGTATTGGAGTTTCAGCTTCAACATCAGTCCTTTCAATGAACACCCAGGACTGATTTCCTTTAGGATGGACTGGATGGATCTCCTTGCAGTCCAGAGGACTCTCAAGAGTCTTCTCCAACACCACAGTTTGAAAGCATCAATTCTTTGGCACTCAGCTTTCTTTAGAGTCCAACTCTCACATCCAACATGACTACTGGAAAAACCACAGTTTTGACTAGACGGACCTTTGTTGACAAAGTAATGTCTCTGCTTTTTAATATGCTGTCTAGATTGGTCATAACTTTCCTTCCAAGGAGTAAGGGACTTTTAATTTCATGGCTGCAGTCACCATCAGCATGATTTTGGAGCCCCCCAAAATAAAGTTAGCCACTGTTTCCACTGTTTCCCCATCTATTTGACATGAAGTGATGGCACCAGATGCCATGAT
Source organism: Giraffa tippelskirchi (assembly GCF_054371585.1). Taxonomy (NCBI): domain Eukaryota; kingdom Metazoa; phylum Chordata; class Mammalia; order Artiodactyla; family Giraffidae; genus Giraffa; species Giraffa tippelskirchi. The sequence continues at coordinate 73,844,811 of NC_137277.1, forward strand.
CTTAGTTTTGTGAATGTTGAGCTATCAGCCAACTTTTTCACTCTCCTCTTTCACTTTCATCAAGAGGCTCTTTAGTTCTTCAATTTCTACCATAAGGATGGTGTCATCTACATAACTGAGGTTATTGATATTTCTTCTGGCAATCTTGTTTCACCTTGTGCTTCATCCAGTCCAGCGTTTCTCATGATGTATTCTGCATAGAAGTTAAATAAGCAGGGTGACAATATACAGCCTTGATGTACTCCTTTTCCTATTTGGAACCAGTCTGTTGTTCTATGTCCAGTTCTAACTGTTGCTTCCTGACCTGCATACAGGTTTCTCAAGAGGCAGGTCAGGTGGTCTGGTATTCCCATCTCTTTCAGAATTTTCCACAGTTTATTCTGACCCACACAGTCAAAGGCTTTGGCATAGTCAATAAAGCAGAAATACATGTTTTTCTGGAACTCTCTTGCTTTTTCGATGATCCATCAGATGTTGGCAATTTGATCTCTGGCTCCTCTTCCTTTTCTAAAACCAGCTTGGACATCTGAATGTTCACAGTTCAAATATTGCTGAAGCCTGGCTTGGAGAATTTTGAGCATTACTTTACTAGCGTGTGAGATGAGTGCAATTGTGCGGTAGTTTGAGCATTCTTTGGCATTGCCTTTCTTTGGGATTGGATTGAAAACTGACCTTTTCCAGTCCTGTGGCCACTGCTGAGTTTTCCAAATTTTCTGACATATTGAGTGCAGCACTTTCATAGCATCATCTTTTAGGATTTGAAATAGATCAACTGGAATTCCATCACCTCCACTAGCTTTGTTCATAGTGATACTTCCTAAGGCCCACTTGACTTCACATTCCAGAATGTCTGGCTCTAGGTGAGTGATCACACCATCGTGATTATCTGAGTCGTGAAGATCTTTTTTGTATAGTTCTTCTGTGTATTCTTGCCACCTCTTCTTAATATCTTCTGCTTCTGTTAGGTCCATATCATTTCTGTCCTTTATCGAGCCCATCTTTGCATGAAATGTTCCCTTGGTATCTCTAATTTTCTTGAAGAGATCTCTAGTCTTTCCTATTCTATTGTTTTCCTCTATTTCTTTGCATTCATCACTGAGGAAGGCTTTCTTATGTCTCCTTGCTATTCTTTGGAACTCTGCATTCAAACGGGAATATCTTTCCTTTTCTCCTTTGCTTTTCTCTTTCTTTCTCAGCTATTTGTACGGCCTCCTCAGACAGCCATTTTGCTTTTTTGCATTTCTTTTTCTTGGGGATGGTTTTGATCCTTGTCTCCTGTACAATGTCATGAACCTCCGTCCATAGTTCATCAGTCATTCTGTCTATCAGATCTAGTCCCTTAAATCTATTTCTCACTTCCACTGTATAATCATGAGGGATTTGATTTAGGTCATACTGAATGATCTAGTGGTTTTCCCCACTTTCCTCAATTTCAGTCTGAATTTGGCAATAAGGAGTTCATGGTCTGAGCCACAGTCAGCTCCTGATCTTGTTTTTGCTGACTGTATAGAGCTTCTCCATCTTTGGCTGCAAAGAATATAGTCAATCTGATTTTGGTGTTGACCATCTGGTGATGTCCATGTGTAGAGTCTTCTCTTGTGTTGTTGGAAGAGGGTGTTTGCTATGACCAGTGCGTTCTCTTGGCAAAACTCTATTAGCCTTTGTACTCCAAGGCCAAATTTGCCTGTTACTCAAGGTATTTCTTGACTTCCTACTTTTGCATTCCAGTCCCCTATAATGAAAAGGACATCTTTTTTGGGTGTTAGTTCTAAAAGGTCTTGTATGTCTTCATAGAACCATTCAACTTCAGCTTCTTCAGCATTACTGGTTGGGGCATAGACTTGTATTACCATGATATTGAATGGTTTGCCTTGGAAACGAACAGAGATCTTCTGTCGTTTTTGAGGTTGCATCCAAGTACTGCATTTCGGACTCTTTTGTTGACCATGATGGCTACTCTATTTCTTCTAAGGGATTCCTGCCCACAGTAGTAGATATAATGGTCATCTGAGTTAAATTCACCCATTCCAGTCCATCTCAGTTCGCTGATTCCTAGAATGTTGACGTTCACTATTGCCATCTCCTATCTGACCACTTCCGATTTGCCTTGATTCATGGACCTAACGTTCCAGGTTTCTATGCAATATTGCTCTTTACAGCATTGGACCTTGCTTCCATCACCAGTCATATCCACAACTGGGTGTTGTTTTGCTTTGGCTCCATCCCTTCGTTCTTTCTGGAGTTACTTCTCCACTGATCTCCAGTAGCATATTGGGCACATACCGACCTGGGGAGTTCATCTTTCAGTGTCCTATTTTTTTACCTTTTCATACTGTTCATGGTGTTCTCAAGGCAAGAATTCTGACGTGTTTTGCCATTTTCTTCTCCAGTGGACCACATTCTCTCAATAATTTTAGTCAAAATATATTTTATAATTTCTTGTCATGTTTTCTCAAGTAGATTTATAAAGTAACTAAAATGGAATAAAATCAAAGACACTGTAAAGATCTGGGCATAGTTAAAAATAATCAATGCACTTTCTTAAGTCCAAATATTGATTTTAGTTGATTACCAGATCAATATCATTTTTTCATCCTACTCTTAAAAATTCCATCTCAGGGATCTAGATCGAATATTATTTCTCAGAGTGATTATATTGATCTTTACCCCCAATATTCTACTTCATGTATTTAACAAACTGACAGGGTACAAGTTTAAGTAAATATAATCAAAACTGACCTAATGAACCTGATCCTCAGAAATCTTTCACCCTGTGTATGACATTAATATATTGATTTTTAATTATATTAATGTTATCTCTAGTAAAGTTACTTTCACTACTATTTAACTTATCTTTGCATATTTTGGCTCCTTTGTGGAGAAAGTAGGATAGTTCACTCAGTCCCTATAACAGATGATATCAGTGCTCTACACCTTGGATGTCTTTCATTTTCACGCACACATGCTCCTGGTGTGCCTTCATTCCTGATAGCCAGCACTTGTTTTGTTTTGTTTTGTTTTGTTTCAGAGAGCTTCCTTCAGTCTGGCCGAGCTCCGATATGGAGAATGGGAATTGCTTGAGCAATTACTCTCTTCAGGAAGCTGTCCTGAACCAATGAGCTTTGGGTGTGGGAATATAAATATTTCTGCTCTCCTGTCTCAAACAAGGCAATGATTGACCCTGCCACTAACTCTAAAACTCCTTTATGTGACTGAGTCAAAATCATCCATTAGGATACCTGACTTGGCTTTCTTTCTTTCTTCTGTTTCACCTGTCAATATCTGTTATATTTTCCTGAAAGTAAATCACTTTCACACAAAACTCCCAAGTTTGATTCTGCGGAACATGTTTTAAAGCAAACCTAATCCCAGTTTTCTTCTCCTTTTCTTAATTTTTCTAACAGAGTTTATAAAAGCTAAATATTCAATTTCCCTCCATTCCTTATAGCTCAACTAACCTAGAAACTCTGAAAATCCTGGTCCTGATTTTATTGAGCCTCTGAAACAAAGGAAGCAGCTATCTAACTATAGTTCTTATTGTATGAGACAAATAAACTTTCATTTGTGTTATTTTAGATGGATATTCCAATATTTCCAAATAGATTATGGTTTTTTGAGAAGAAAGGAACCTTATATATTTTTATTGCTCTTCAGATCTTTTTATTGCTCTCTGTCCATGGAGAAGGGAATGGCAACCCACTCCAGTACTCTTGCCTGGAAAATCCCATGGACAGAGAGGCCTGGTGGGCTATCGTCCATGGGGTTGCAAAGAGTCGGACATGACTGAGCACACACACATACAAATTGCTTTCTGTAATGTAAGAAATTATCATGTATGTATAGAGATAAAATTATGTGCAATTTTTGTGTATTGTGTGTTGGTAATTTTTAAAAAAATAACATAAAATTATTTACTGATTTTATACATGTATAATTTTTCCCTTCTAATCAGAATATAAGCTCAATGAGGGCAAGAAAATAGATTTTCATCAGTTTATCCCTAATTCCTAGTAAAATGTCTAAAGCATAGAATAAGTTCCATAAAAGACTTGCTTAGTTAACTTAATTAAAACTAAAATACATGAAAAACATTGTAAATATAGGGTATTTAAGGTAACATTGCATTTATTGTTTCATTCATAAAATAAAATTTAGAAAATATTTTGCTAGATTATTATATAAAACATGTTGTTAATATATTTTATGGATGCTACAGTATCTGCTATAGTGGTGAGATAAGTAAATAGATGAATGATTGAATATAAGAATGAATAAAAAACAATTTTAACTGCAGTTCTATAAAGGATTAGTTCTGTGTTCATGAAAAACATGTATAATTTATTTTATTTCAAAATTAATGTGTTTTTTTAAGTTATAACAATTGGTTGGATAACAAACAGCAAGGGAATAGCAATGTGACAGAGAATTGAATGTGCCCTGGACACAAATCAGAGAATCTCATTTTACCATTTCTTGGTTACATACCTTGAATATATTTTGACCCTCTTGAAAAGTAAGGGTAAGCATGATCTTACAAAGCTGCTTTGTCATCCAGCAGATCTATTGCATGTTGCCCATGCCATTTTACTATCAGTTACACTACAGATGGATATTTATAAGACAGCTGCTATTAGACTGGACAATGTGAATTTACTGTTTTTATAAATTTAAAAACATGACAGAATATTGGCAATTCACAGATCAACCTAATTAAAATGAGCGATATTTTAGAGGGTATAAAAATTAACAAAACTCTACTCTGCCATCAATGTTCTAATAAAGGATGAACAAATGTGATGAGCATATGTGAACAAATGTGGTTTTATGTAAAGTGACCTAGATAGTAAAGTAAATGACACAGCTGACTCAAGTTTGTTTACAGTTGCTTACTGCTATTGAAGTTTTCTTACAGTATAGGCTGCTCGATGCCACAGTGGAGGAACTTGTCCTATTTTTATTATTTATGTCATTGACAGTTTTCCTCTAGTTTGTTGGATTTTAGGTTAGCGTACATTCATATGCTCACGTGTATGTTTTAAAGGCACCTACCTCTAATACAGGAAATATAGACCACTTTGTTTTTATAATAATCTTATGACAACAATGGCAACTGAGCAATCAAGTCCTATGTCTTAGGCTAGCAAAAGGTAACCAAGAGGTCTTTGGAATGAGTTGGAGACTCTAGGTTACATCTGTACCACATTACTAACATAATGAGATATAATGTCTTTCCTTAATTAAATGAAATTTGCTTTGAGGCATTTTTAGTCATAATCTCAATCAAATTCATAATTTCAATATATTGCTATTTAATTGCTTTAGGGTACGTTATCAAATGAGCTAATTCAGCAGGAAACAAATCCTTGAAAGAACACAATGTCCATGATTTGCTGAATATTCTCTGACCTAACATGGCTAAGTTATCAGTGAATATTTTTGGTAAAAATATAATTGTATTTTAGTTATATCAAATATCAAAAATAATCCATATGTACCATACATGATTAATTCATAAGAGCTAAAGGAAAAAGGAAATCAAAATTTGGTTTTAAGTTTCCATTGGGAGAGAACAGTTGCCAGTTTAATTACCTTTTATTTTTTTACATTCATAAAGTAAGTCCATGAATGTAGACAATCTTTATTGCAATGTTTGGACTGAGCTTTATATTTATATCAGTTTCTAGAAGCAGACAAAATTAGTTTCAGAAGAGAACTTATCGGTCATGTACTCCAAACAAATTAGAAATAAATTCCATGAGGTTATGATTAATTGAACACTGCGTGGTTATTAAAGGTACTCAATATTTGAATACAGGGGAATGAGTAAGAGAGAATAGTCAAAGAAAAGATGTCAGGCTACAAATTCCAGAAAGAAGAGTCAAGGATCAAAGATGATTTTTTAGAAAAATGAAGAGCTGACTTTTTAGATGTGTTTGAATTTTAAATGGAAATGCCCAGCAGGCAATGGAAGGATCCAGGATTGAAATTTAAAGTAAAGAGATTAGATTTGAGATGTGGATTTTAGGCTCAGTTTCAGAGAATTAATTGTTAAGCACTAGGCTCTATGAACTCTGTGGGGAAGGTTAAGACTAAACACTAAAATTTGCAATTAGAGTGTATATGGGGTGAAAGATTGAAAAGATATAAAGTGATTCAGAAGGTTTCCTTTCATCTGTGTCTCTCTTGCCTATGTAGCCGACTATTCCTTTTATTCTGGTTCATTTTCAACACTATTTTAAGATTATTAAGAATCTGCTATCTAAAATACAAGACAGAAATTACACACCATCTCTCCTCAAAACATGAACATAAGCCATCTCTACCCACTGTTTCAGACACCTTTTCTGAAGGATGATGTGCTCACTGTCTACATTCCCTTCTTTCCCATTTATTTTTTCCAACTCAATACAACATGGTCTTAGCTCCCACTGCTCTACTCACTCAGCATTATAAGGTCATCCATCCATGGCTCCTTACAGTGAATACAGTGGACAAACTTCAGTACTTATTATGCTTGGCTTCTTGTGATAAAGTGATTATGTTAGCCACTTTCTCCCAAAGTATGCCCTTTCTTAAGCACTGTGTCAGCATCTTTGGCTTATCTTTTTCAGTCACCATTTAACTGATTTTTCCCCTTCTTCCCTAAGTGTTAGTGTTCCCTGAATTCCAGTAAGAGTTTTACCTCATTTCTTACCCAACAATATGGGTATGTGGTATGCGGATAATTTTACTCACAATCTTTTGTTTAAATGAGTTTTTTTTTAATAAATTTATTTATTTTAGTTGGGGGCTAATTACTTTACAATATTGTAGTGGTTTATGCCACACATTGACATGAATCAGCCATGGGTTTACATGTGTTTCCCATCCTGAACCCCCCTCCCACCTCCCTCCCCATCCCATCCCTCTGGGTCATCCCATTGCCCCAGCCCTGAGCATTTGTCTCATGCATCCAACCTGGAATGGTGTTCTGTTTCACATATGATAATATACATGTTTCAATGCTATTCTCCCAGAACGTCCCACCCTCACCTTCTCCCTCAGAGTCCATAAGACTGTTCTATGCATCTGTGTCTCTTATTCTGTCTCGCATATAGGGTTATCGTTACCATCTTTCAAATTCCATATATATGCATTAGTATACTGTATTGTTGCTTTTCTTTCTGGCTTACTTCACTCTGTATAATGGGCTCCAGTTTCATCCATCTCACTAGAACTGATTCAAATGTATTCTTTTTAATGGCTGAGTAATATTCCATTGTGTATATGTACCACAGCTTCCTTATCCATTCATCTGTTGATGGACATCTAGGTTGCTTCCATGTCCTGGCTATTATAAACAGTGCTGCGGGGTTTAAATGCGTTAACATCCATGAGGCATTTAGACAATGCCTAATACAGAGTAAGTGTTATACAGTTAAAACTTTTTCACCTGTGTGTTAATCACAAATTATCTCTGCTTTTCTTGGGATTTTATACTTGAGAAAATTCAAGTTTCCAACAATACAAAAGCCCAACAAATTACACTGAGGAAAGGTGAAAACCCTGAGTACACTGCATTAAATCCCACAGTCAAGTCACTTGGCACTAGACTCAACATGCTCAAAACTGTCCTGAGTGCCATTCCCTCAGCCTGACCTCTATGGAATACTGATATCTATGCATATACACATATGCTATGTGTAATTACATGCACTCTTGCATTGGGAAGTGTTTACAAAATAAAGAAAGTTTCCTATCAATTTGTAAATAAGGCTCACATTATGAATGCTTCAGCAGAAGTTGGTTTTGTAAAGGCAATTGCCATTTTCCAAATCGAGCCATGAACATCTTGATATAAAAACAATAGTTTGTAAAGTGTAGAGAATGAAAAACAAACATAAATTTAGAATGCAGTCTTTTTCATTTGCTTGTGTATTGTTGAGGAGAGAAATGTATGTTTACATTTATCAGCATTATTATCATCATAGTCAAGTCAATGTTGATAATGTATTCTTTCACAATAATATAACCCAAAGAAGAAGACGTTTCAAATTGTACCAACTGTATCTCCATATATGTTCTCTTTATGCCACTCTATGGTAAAATTTCAAAGAGATTTTAAAGTGTTTGGGGGCATTCCACAGTTTCTCCTGCATTAGGAAGAACTAGCAGTTAGAACATTATGGATGTAAAAGAGAAATAATTTCTAGAAGGGTAGTCAGTGATTCAAAGAACAAAGACAATTAGGAAGTAATCAGACTTTTCGTAGAGAAGGTTAAATTAAATGATGGGATAATAGAGTAGGATAAATGAAAGGATAATAGTTACAAAATGATGCTGAAGAGAGGGTATGATTAGGATAGGTGTGATAGTAATCACGATAGGCTAGGTAATACAAAAAATGATAAAACTCTGTATGACTTCTTACATCAAAGGGTGAATTCTTTCTCATAGTTAGCAGGAGTTCTGCCACACACAGTCACAAAGGAATTCAAGTGACATAAGCCATACCCATATTGTAGCCATAATATACCTTGCATTTTTACATTGGAACATATAACATACAGCCTTCTCAATATTTGTTGCAGAACAAAGCTGAGAGAGCACATGAGAACTTTTTCTGCATCACCTTGGAAGGTTTTAGAATCCAGATCTCTTCTCAGAACTAGTCATATGGATCTGCATCACCAAAGTGTTGGTCTGAGAGATCAAGGGCTGCAACCACCAGAATCTCACACACTAGCAAAATAATGCTTAAAATTCTCTAAGCCAGGTTTCAATAGTACGTGAACTGTGAAATTCCAGAGGTTCAAGATGGATTTAGCAAAGACAGAGGAACCAGAGATCAAATTGGCAACATCCGTTGGATCATCGGAAAAGCAAGAGAGTTCCAGGAAAACATCTATTTCTGCTTTATTGACTACGCCAAAGTCTTTGACCGTGTGGGTCACAACAAACTGTGGAAAATTCTGAAAGAGATGGGAATACCAGACCACCTTACATGCCTCCTGAGAAATCTGTATGCAAGTCAAGAATAAACAATTAGAACTGGACATGGAACAACAGACTGGTTTCAAATCGGGAAAGTAGTATGTGAAGACTGTATATTGTCACTCTGCTTATTTAACTTATATGCAGGGTACATCATGCGAAATGCCAGGCTGGATGAAGCACAAGCTGGAATCAAGATTGCAGGGAGAAATATCAATAACCTCAGATATGCAGATGACACCACCCTTATGGCCAAAAATAAAGAGGAACTGAAGAGCCTCTTGATGAAAGTGAAAGAGGAGAGTGAAAAAGTTGGCTTAAAACTCAACATTCAGAAAACTAAGGTCATGTCATCCAGTCCCATCACTTCATGGCAAATAGATTGGGAAAAAATGGAAACAGTGATAGACTTTATCTCTGGGGGCTCCAAAATCACTGAAGATGGTGACTGCAGCCATGAAATTAAAAGACACATGCTCCTGGGAAGAAAATCTATGACCAACCTAGATAGCATGTTAAAATTCAGAGATGCTACTGTGTCAACAGGGATCCCTCTAGTCAAAGCTGTGGTTTTTCCAGTAGTCATGTATGGATGTGAAAGTTGGACTATAAAGGAAACTGAGTGCCAAAGAATTGATGTTTTTGAACTGCAGTGTTGGAGAAAACTCTTGAGAGTCCCTTGGACTGCAAGGAGATCCAACCAGCCCATCCTAAAGGAAATCAGTCCTGGATTTCCATTTGAAGGTCTGGTGCTGAAGCTGAAGCTCCAATACTTTGGCCCCCTGTTTCAAAGAACTGACCCATTGGAAAAGACCCTGATGTTGGGAAAGATTGAAGGCAGGAGGAGAAGGGTGCAATAGAGGATGAGATGGTTGATGGCATCACCGACTCGATGGGCATGAATTTGAGTAATCTCCGGGCATTGGTGATGGACAGGGAGGCCTGGCATGCTGCAGTCCATGGGGTCACAAAGAGTCGGGCAAGACTGAGTGACTGAACTAACCGACCACCAAAATATTTGGTGAAAATTCCTATGATTTCCATGGTACCAAGTTGCAGGGCAACTTAGCATAATTAAATTAAGTTTTCAGTTCAGTTCACTTCAGTTCAGTTGCTCAGTCGTGTCTGGCTCTTTGCGACCCCATGAACTGCAGCATGCCTGGCTTCCCTGTCATCACCAGCTCCAGTACCTTGCTCAAACTGATGTCCATTGAGTAGGTGATGCCATCCAACTATCTCATCCTCTGTTGTCCCCTTCTCCTGCTTTTGATCTTTCCCAGCATCAGGGTCTTTTCCAACAAGTGAGTTCTTCGCATCAGGTGGCCAAAGTATTGGAGCTTCAGCTTCAGCATCAGTCCTTCTAATGAATATTCAGGGTTGATTTCCTTTAGGAATGACTGATTTGATCTCCTTGCTGTCCAAGGGAGTCTCAAGAGTCTTCTCCAGCACCACAATTCAAAATCATCAATTCTTCGGTGCTCAGTTTCTTTATGGTCCAACTTTCACATTCATACATGACTACTAGAAAAACCATGGCTTTGATTAGATGGACATTCATCAGCAAAGAAATGTCTCTGCTTTTTAATATGCTGTCTAGGTTGGTCATAAATTTTCTTCCAAGGCGTTTTGCCCTCTCACAAGGTATGGCACATCCAAACTAAAAATAGTTAAAAATATGTTGCAATGGATAAAGAGAGAGAGAGAGAGAGAGATTATGTGTGATATACAAGATCTGACTAAATTTTTGGCCTAGCCACTGCTTGCCATATACTTTCTTCTTTACTCTTTTTCCTTTCCTTTTCTCTTCTTTTATTTCTTTCTTTTTTGAATCAACTCTTCAATTTCTGTCTGCTCCAATCATTCCAGGTTACTGTCATGACAGTCCTGATTTTCTACTTTGTTTAAAATACTTTTTCTTCTATTCAGTAGTGGACCACATCCTTCCTGGGTCCAGTATAGCTTTCAATTACTCTTCTGATTTAAAAACAAAACAAAACAAAAAATACTTCTTAAACTTTTCTTAGTTATTCTCCTTTAAAACAACCTCAGTAAGCAGCTCCAAATACACTATAAGTAAAAGCAAAAAGTTGACTCATTGGAAAAGACCCTAATTCTGGGTAGGATTGGGGGCAGGAGGAGAAGGGGATGACAGAGGATGAGATGGTTGGGTGGCATCACTGACTCGATGGACATGGGTTTGGGTAAACTCCAGGGGTTGGTGATGGACAGGGAGGCCTGGCGTGCTGCAATTCATGGGGTGGCAAAGAGTCGGACACGACTGAGCAACTGAACTGAACTGAAAAGCAAAAAATAAGAAATCAATAATTTGCTGGAAACAGCAGGATCAAACCACTCAGAAACACTCATAATTAGATTTTTTAATATGATGCGTTAATTTGTGCTTAGTCTGCACTCAATCATGCCTATTATGTGATATACTCTTGTTAAACTCAGGGAAATCAATATGAAATAGTAAGGTTGCTGCAAAAACTCTTGCTTTTATGTTATTCTAGTTTCCTAAGATAATAGACTTAATATCCACTTTAAAAAATCATTATTTTTGTTGTTGTTGGTATTTTGCTTTGTTTTTATGCAAACCCAAATCAGGAAAAACACACAAACAAAAACATTCACAGGATTATTTATATTTAAAAATAACACAGAGAAATGGAATTCAAAGAAATAAGTTAAAAAAATAAACAGTATGTAATCACTCATAAAACAGTTGCCTCTGTGTAAGAAAGATAGAAGGAATATGTGACTGAAGATTAAGATTTTACTCTATAATTTTTTATAGTAAAGAGTTGAGATGTGATTTTGACAAAATTATCTTTGCTACTTCTAAGTAGTATATATTGTACACACTTATTAAAATGGAAGTATATTTGATTTATAGGGTTTCAGATGTACAGCAAAGTGATTCAGTTATATATATGTATATTCAGATTCTTTTTCATTATAGATTATTAAAAGATATTGAGTATAGTTCCCTGTGGTATTTTATATACAGTAATGTATCTTAACCCCAAATTTTGTGTATACATACATTTTTATCATTATGTTTTCATTTATGTTTTTATGGCATAGTTTAAAAATAGCAAATATAATTTTTAAAAGACTATTCAGTACTTTAACTAATCACTAACTCTTCTTGTCAAGTAATGTTTTCTACAACTTTGAAAAGATAGTCTATTTAAGGTAATTTGTTAAAGCAATAAAAGCAGGAGTCTTAACTCGGAATATGAATAGTTGACAAAAGATTCTGGAAAAGTTGATTTTGAAGTGAGATAATGCAAATTATACACATTTCATCGATTACCTTTTCCTCTTTTTTCATGCAAGGTAATTAAAACTTATGGCAATATCATGTACATATATAATGTAATAACAGACTTCTTAATTCTCCAGAGAACGTATTCATATAACCACTTTAAAAATATTTCTCATGCTTTATTTGCATATTTGAGATGTTTTAAAATGTTATGTGTGCCATGCGTGCTCAGTTCTGTCTGACTTTTTGTGGGTCCATGGACTGTATCCTGCCAGACTCCTCTGTCCACGGTATTTTTCAAGCAAGAATATTGGAATGAGTTGCCATTTCCTATTTCAGCATATCTTCCTGACCCAAGGATCAAACCCATGTAGCTTTTATTTCCTGCATTGGCAGGTATATTCTTTACCACTAGCAACACTTAACCAAGATTAAAAGATCATATAGAATATTTGATAAGCCATTGATTTTTTCACTTTAAAATATTTATCTAAGTGGCTAAGAGAGAGGGACAGTTTACTGTCCTTTTAAAGTAAGATTTGACATACTGTCCTGAGAACTCAATGCATCCAGTTGTTAATTTCTCATTCTCTCTTGTGCTGTGCTTAGACATTCAGTTGTATCCGAATATTTGTGACCACGTGGCCTGTAGCCTGCCAGGCCTCTTTGTCCATGGGAATTCTGCAGGCAAGAATACTGGAGTGGGTTGTCATGCCCTCCTCCAGGGGATCTTCCTAACCCAGGCGTCAAAACCAGGTCTTCTGGATTGCAGGTGGATTCTTCACCATCTGAGCCACCAGGGAAGCCCCTCATTCTCTTATAGAACACAATAAAATTTACTTAGAACAGTCATGTTTTGGAAAAATCACAGGTTTTCTACTTGGTTTCACATATATTAGAAAACAGCAGAAGCAGTTTTTGTTGTTGTTGGTTTGACTGATTGCTTTTGCAAATTTCAGAGACATTTGGAAGGCAGTGATACCATGAGAATTGCTTTAGTAAAATCAATATAATAGAAATTAGGAATGAAGGGGAACCCAGATAGCACTACTTTATTCTCTTAGTCAGTGGCATATTTTTCACAGCTTTCTTAACAAGTGATAATTTATTTTCAGCCCTTCCAGGAGAAAAAAAAAAAAAAAGCATAATATTCCTATGAAACAGAGTATTTGCTCAATGCATCTATATGTCACAAAGCACTTATAGTGAGCAAAATGTACGTTCTCTAAATTTCCATTTAATGAGCTAACCAAATCTTGAAGTTAGTTATACAAGAAATAAATCATAATTTTGTGTGAAGAGTTTAGTATCTACCATTGAGAATCATCTGGCCAAATTTATGAAATGCTTGATCTAAATGATGCCTAAATTTACCCATTTCCTCAGTCATGTCAAGACTCTGGAATCTAATCCTGAGCTAAGGCATTATGTATTTGAACAAGAGAGGCTAGAAGAATATGAGTGTCATTAATCAATTGGAAATTGCTTCCTTAGCATGTTTGGGAGCATTTAACTGCTGAGATTGGTCATCCCATGCCAAGTCTCTTACATTAGAAGATCTTCTCTGGAATCCCTCCATTTCCCAGAAATGTTGCCAACCAGTGGGGTGCAGATCCTCACTGCTCCAATACTCACAAGTCTCTCTCTTACACCTATATTTCCCCAGACTATTGAATGAGGAAGTATTGTTAGGTACCATGATTTTCTAAGACCTTTCTCTCTCTCTCTCTCTTTTTATTCCCCCCACAAACCCTCTAATATCACCGAAGGATTTAGGATTTTGGAATACAAAAGCCAAAAAAATAGTGAAATCTGCTTGTGCTTTCTGCCCATCCATGTATTATCTCTAAGGCAATAATAAACATTGAATTTGTAGAAATTTAAGAGAAAAGTCATGGAGGAATAAAGATAAAAACCAAAAATTAGCATCCTAAGTTTAGTGTCAACTACATGAACAATCTGGGTACTATATACTGTCCAATCCTACATGTGAATATTTTACTCATACCTACTCCATAGTCTTTGTTTTTTTTTGTTGTTGTTTTTTACCAGCTTAGCTATTTTGGCATACAATATATGTTCTCCTACTTCCTAATTTATATTTTGATACATTCCCATGAGTCAGTGCTCAGTCACATGTGACTCTTTGTGACCCCATGTAAGGTAGCCCACCAGGATCCTCTGTCCATAGGATTCACCCGTCCTTGGAATTCTCCAGGTAAGAACGCTGGAGTGGGTTGCCATTTCCTTCTCCAATGCATGAAAGTGAAAAGTGAAAGTGAAGTCGCTCAGTCGTGTCCAACTCTTAGCGACCACATGGACTGCAGCCTACCAGGCTCCTCCGTCCATGGGATTTTCCAGGCAAGAGACTGGAGTGGGGAGCCATTGCCTTCTCTGGAGTGTTGGAATATACAGTTGTAAAAGCCTATAGACGTACAGCTTGGAACTTTTTAGATAACTAAAACATTTACAATACAAATGAATGCTAAATCTACAAATGGATTTTTCAGAAAATCAACACTGTAAACTCAAGCAAGTCACTTAATATTAATGACTGCTGAAAAGGGAATATAAAAATATCTACCTCATAAAATTTTGTGAGATTCTAAATAACCATATGAAAGTACTTATAAAGTACTTTTAAACTTAAACTTAAGTTTAAAAGATTATTTTTCAGAATTATTGTTATATTACCACTCTATATATTATAGATGTTATAGCCAAACTTCTTGAATGAATTTTCTCAATTTATTGTCCTTTACACCTCAAACTAGGGCTTCCCTGGTAGCTCAGCTGGTAAAAAATCCTCCTGGAATGTAGGAGACCCTAGTTCAATTCTGAGTTGGGAAGATCCACTGGAGAAGGGATAGGCTACCCAATCCAGTATTCTTGGGCTTCCCTGGTGGCTCAACTGGTAAAGAACCTGCCTACAATGTGAGAGACCTGGGTTCGATCCCTGGGTTGGGAAGATGCCCTGGAGAAGAGAACGGCTTAACCACTCCAGTATTCTGGCCTGGAGAATTTATTTTTCAGCAGGTGAAACATTCATTTTATAAAGTAGGTAAACAGTGTTTTTGAAAATATACTTGTGTGCAAACCCAGGACTGATAATCAGTTGATATGTATGTGCTCAGATGGTGTGTCTTCATGTCATAGCAGTTGAAAATATTTTGCATAAAAAATATCAAAACATTTTACACCTAGAGGTCTGACAGAGATAGACTAGCTATCAACTGAAAAAGAGAAAATAGACAAAGATGATGAGATGCTTCAAAAGAAAATGATTATTATATCAATATAAGTGGGCCTTACAAAAAGTGATTAAGCCTCATGTTCAGTTCAGTTCAGTCATTCAGTCGAGTCTGACTCTTTATCACCCCATGGCCTGCAGCATGCCAAGCCTCCCTGTCCATCACTAACTCCAGGAGTTTACTCAAACTCGTGTCCATTGAGTTGGTGATGCCGTCTAACCATCTCATTCTCTGTCCTCCCCTTCTCCTCCTGCCTTCAATCCTTCCCAGCATCAGGGTCTTTTCAAATGAGTCAGCTCTTCACATCAGGTGGCCAAAGGATTGGAGTTTCAGCTTCAACATCAGTCCTTCCAATGAATACTCAGGACTGATTTCCTTTAGGATGGACTGGTTGGATCTCCTTGCAGTCCAAGGGACTCTCAAGAATCTTCTCCAACACTACAGTTCAAAATCATTGATTCTTCGGTGCTCAGCCTTCTTTACAGTCCAACTCTCAGGTAGTTCGACATAAATGATCCTTTTATTTAATTGTGTTTTGATGGTCTCCTATAAAGTGAAGATGATTTATTTTATAATGATACAATTTTATCTGAAAATGTATCCACAAAAAATCAACTCAATTCACTTTTATTCATTCATTTAGTCAACATATAATTATAATTTGAAGAAACATTATGTTACGTATGTACATTTCCTGAAGTGATACTCATCACATTTAATTCCTTCCTGTTTGCTTTACTATTTACTGTAAAATTTTGTTGTTGTTGTTTAGTCACTAAGTCATGCTCAACTCTTTTGCAACTCCATGGACTGTAAGCTATTAGGCTTCTCTGTCAATGGGATTTCCCAGGCAGTAATACTGGACTGGGTTGCCATTTCCTTCTCCAGAGTATCTTCCCAACCCAGGGATTTAACTGGCATCTGCTGCATTGCAGGTGGATTCTTTACTGCTGAGCCACCGTGGAAGCCCCATAAAATTTTGACTCTGTACTTAGCGATTTACTTTAAGTAGACTTTTTGAAATAACAATATTTTATAATTGTTAAGAACCTCCAATTGACAAAGTGTGCTACTTAAGATGAAAAAAATTTAAGAATCCATGGAGAAGATACTTAGGGCAGTGACACTACTCTGTATGATACTGTCATGGTGAAAACAATCATAAATTTGTCCAAACTCACAGAATGTACAACACCGTAATGTATTGTAAACTCTGGACTTATAGCACTATGGACTATAATTATGTATCAATGTAAAAAATATACCACCTCTGGTGGGAGATTCTGCTAATAGGGGAAATTATACATGTGTGGGGTTAGAAAGTATATGTGAAATTTCTGTACATTTAGTCAGTCAATTTTGCCATGAATCTAAACAGCCATAAAAATAAATTCAGTTTTAAAAAAGATAAAAACTTTAAGGAAGGTAACCCCACTCTTAATCATGGGAGACTGGGAGATCTCATCAGGAACATCTTTGTATGGCTAAAATAGATATGCTAAATAAAGCAGGACCAGCATCCAGGAAGATACAGTGTGCTCCACAGAGAGAGGGGAGCTTCTTAGACAGCCTGTAGGAAACTTCCCTGGGGGCTCAGAGGTGAAGAATCTATCTGCCAAGCAGGAGACATGGATTCGATCCCTGAATTGGGAAGATCTCCTGAAGAAGGAAATGGCAAACCACTCTAGTATTCTTGTTAGGAAATCCTGTGGACAGAGGAGTCTGGTGGACTACTGTCCATGGGGTTGCAAAAGAGTCAGACATGACTTAGTGATTAAATGGCAACATGACTATGTATAACACTTTTAGGAAATGGAAAGAAAAAAACAACTTGGCTATAGCACATAAAACAAGAAGTATATAATAGAAGGAATCAAAAGATATGAGAGAAATCAGGTTTAAAGGAGATTTGTAATTTATATTTTAAAAGTTGATGTATTAGTTTTGTTGTCCTGAGAAAACACAATCAAATATCAATATTATAAATATATCAATAACTACAAATGTCTTCCCTTGTGGATCTGCAGTAAAGAATCCACCTGTGATACAGGAGTCACAGGAGATGCCTGGGTCAGGAAGATCCCCTGGAGGAGGAAATGACAACCCACTCCAATATTCTTGCCTAGGAAATCCAATGGACAGCGGAGCCTGGCGGGCTACAGTCCATAGGGTTGCAAGGATTCGGACATGACTGAACATGCACACACCACACACACATAGATATAAATAAAGATAGATTTTAAAGAATTGACTCAACAGGATTGTGGAGGCTGGCAAGACTAAATTTTGTGAGGCAGGCTGGAAGACTGGATCCAGTAGAGTAGATGTTTCAGCCTCAAATATGAATCAATCTGGAAGGGAAATTCCTTCTTCCTCCTGATGATCTCATTCTTTTACTCTGAGGCCTTCAACTGATTGGATGAAGTCTATCCATGTTAGGGAAGATACTCTCTTTACACCAAGTCTACCAATTTAAATGTTAATCCCATCTAAATAAACAAAAAATAAAGCACCTCCACTGCAACATCTAGACTGGTGTTTAACCCAAAAGCTGGACACTATAGTCTAACTAAGTTGACAAATAAAATTAATATCATAATTAATCATGGAGAGCAGGGGGTGGTGATTTAGAGAAACAATAAATTGTACATATTATCGCTTCTCGGCCTTTTGGCTAAGATCAAGTGTAAATTGTACATATTGCATATTTTATTATATTTGAAAGAGTCTAGGGACTTTCCTGGTGGTTCAGTGGTTAAGATTCCATACTTCCAACACAAGGAGCTCAGGGTCAACCCCTGGTCAGGGAACTAAGATTCCACATGAAGTGTGGTATGCTCAAGAAAAAAAAAAAAGATACATACATACATATATATATATATATATATATATATAAATAAAAGAGTCTAGGCACAGGAATTCATAAATATCCCAAATTAAATTGGATAAATAAATAGCATGATATATTAAAATAGTTTCATTGCTCATGGATTTGGTAATAAACTTTTAAAAGACGCGCCAGATCAAGATCATAAACAAAAACTCACAGTATTAGGCCAAATTTTTGCTTTCCTCTCTGTCTTCCCTTCAAATGTATTTCTTCTCTGCTCTTACCCATATTATGTCCATAAGTATTAAATTTTACATAGCCACTTCTCTACTCTTTGAACACTTGACACCAACTGGCATTTGGCAACTCAATCCTTTAACTACTGCCAATATATGTCTTGCTTTGCCCAGTGGAGTTCTGGTTTATAGCTGTGCCCGCTTTCACTTTCAATATGTTATAGAGTAACACCATTACTAAGTCAATCATAGCATTTTTCTCAGGTAATGACATTTTTTCTAAGTAGAATTCTGGTTCTATTGATACATTAATTCAGTTTTCTCCTCTTTATTAAAGTGGCTGGAGTAGCTGGTAGTGAAGATAGAATTAGAGGTATATTTGAAATGTGAAACAGGACCTGGATAAAACTGAAGGTGTTGCAGTCAGAAGGGAAGAAATCCTTTGTCATTGCAAAGTATCATGAGGACAACCAGGGGATTTTCCCCAGCTGAGAGGCCTGAAGCACTATAGTTCTTTCAACATAACTATAGTAGATCTTTTCATAATCTTACTGCACTTAACCTGCTCTGCCCAAGCTGTTTCTATTGACTGAAAAATAGACAGTGTTGCTTCAGACACCAGAAAATATCTGTTCCAATAGTCTAACAGTAATGAAGTACAGGAGTCACTGATCTATGTGTCAAGTTAGCAATAAAAGAAGATGTGTTCTTAGTATAAGAGATTGGAATTCTGAATCCAATTCCCTAATTATTTATTCAAAAAATAATTTCAAATGTCTTTATATACTGGATCCTGTTCTAGGACTTATGGGTACTTTCCTGCTCATGTTGTTGCTGTTCAGTCGCTCAGTCTTGTTTAACTCTTTGTGACCCCATGGACGGAAGCATGCCTGGCTTCCCTGTGGTTCACAGTCTCCTGAAGTTTGCTCAAGCTCATGTCCATTGACTCAGTGATGCCATCCAACTATCTCATCCTCTGTCATCTCCTTCTCCTCCTGCCTTCAATGTTTCCCATCATTAGGATCTTTTCTAGTAAGTCAGCTCTTTGCATCAGGTGGCCAAAGTATTGGAGCTTCAGCTTCAGCCTCAGTCCTTCTAATGAGTATTCAGGGTTGATTTCCTTTAGGAATGACTGGTTTGATCTCCTTGCTGTCCAAGGGACTCTCAATAGTCTTCTCCAGCACCACAGTTCAAAAACATCAGTTCTTCAGTGTTAAGCCTTCTTTATAGTTCAACTCTCACATCCATACATGACTACTGGAAAAACCAAAGCTTTGACTAGGTGGACCTTTGTCAGCAAAGTGATATCTCTGCCTTTTAATATGCTGTTTAAGTTTGTCATAGCTTTTCTTCGAAGGAGCAAGCATCTTTTAATTTCAAGGCTGCAGACACTGTCCACAGTGATTTTGGAGCCCAAGAAATAAAGTCTGTCACTGTTTCTATTGTTTCCCCCATCTATTTGCCATGAAGTTATGGGACTGGATGCTATGATCTTAATTTTTTGAATGTTGAATTTTAAGCCAGCTTTTTCACTCACCTATTTCACCTTCATCAAGAGGTTCTTTAGTTCCTCTTCTCTTTCTGCCATTAGAGTGGTAAAATCTGCATATCCAAGGTTGTTGATATTTTCCCAGCAGTCTTGATTCCAGCTTGAGCTTCATCCAGTGCAGCATTTCACTTGATGTACTCTGCATATAAGTTAAATAAGCAGGGTGACAACATACAGGCTTGAGGTACTCCTTTTCCGATTTGAAACCAGTCCATTTTTCCATGTCTGTTTCTAACTGTTGCTTCTTGGCCTGTGAACAGATTCCTCAGGAAGCAGGTAAAGTAGTCTGGTATTCCCATCTCTTTAAGAATTTTCCAGTTTGTTGTTATCCACTCAGTCAAATGATTTCAAGTAATCAATGAAGCAGAAATAGATGTTTTTCTGGAATTCTCTTGCTTTTTCTATTTCCAACGGATCTTGGAAATTTGATCTCTTGTTCCTCTGTCTTTTTAAATTTATCTTGTACATCTGGAAGTTCTCAGTTCATGTATTGTTGAGGCCTAGATTGAAGGATTTTGAGCATTACCTTGCTACTCCTACTCATGTAGCCCTTACATAGTAGTTGGAGGAAACAGACAATAAATACTATGCACAATAAATGTTAAACTGTGTAGTACCTAAGAAGGTAATAAGTGCAATAAAAACAAAAAAGTAGAGAAGAATATATTTTTCTGAGTGACAGTAGGAAAAAGAAATTAATGCATTCAGTCATGAACTGGAGGAGAAGGGGGCAACAGAGGATGAGGTGGTTGTATGCATCACCAAGTCAATGGACATGAGTTTGAGCAAACTCCAGGACATAGTGAAGAACAGGGAAACCTGGTGTGTTGAAGTCCATGGGGTCACAAAGAGTTGTCATGGCTTAGCCACTGTACAGCAGACATGAACTTGGAAGCAGGCAGGGACTAGCAATACTGGAAAGCCTTTGCCACATCCAGACCTGAATTGGCAAGGGAAGGAAGTCATAAAGCTGGTCATGGAGAGTCTTGTACCCGTAGGAATATGGTTGCCCACAGAACCTGTAGCCTTAAATAAAGAAATGTACCTTCAGGTGCAAATTAGGGCTTAGCTAATTTGGGCTTGGTTAATTTGGTTAGAAAGGAACTGCTGGAATGACTATTCCGATCTCTCTCTTCTGCTTTTTAATCTCCATTAGAATGCCACACAATGCCAGTCTCAAGGGAGCTTGAAATGCAGGCTATAAAGACCAGCCTTTTAGAAAAGAATGGAAAACCGAAGAGGAGGTCCCAAAGGGTTAGAATATTGAAAGAGTCAGTCACTGAGTAATGGGAAAACTGCAAAATCAAATAAGTCAATCCAGGCTCATTTTACTATTGAATATGGTGGTCATGTTCTAAGCATTAATAAAACAGTATATATTCATGCACTATATATCATCTACCATTTGTTTGTTCCATCACTAAGTCATATCCAACTCTTGTGACCCCATGAACTGTAGCACATCTGGGTTCCCTGTCTTTCACTATCTCCTGGAGTTTACTCAAACTCATGAGTCAGGGATGCTATCTAACCATTTCATCCTCTGCTGCCACATTCTCTTCTTGCCCTCCATCTTTCCAAGTATCACCATAAAACTTAGTGAACATGAAAATGTGCCTCTACTGGGTAATAATTTCTGTTTATCAAACAACCTGTTTGTGCAGAAATTTCTTACTATAAGCCACTGATAAGCTGGCTATTTACTATACATAAGTAGTAGAAATTAGATCATAAGTTCTTATTTTGGGCACACTGTCAAATAAACAATGTTTTTTTCTTTCTTTGTCTTCATTTTAAAATATTTTCTTAATATAATTATGTAGTTATCTGAAAGCTCTGCTGGTTTCAAGAGTTAATATATAGAACATTGACCAAAAATTGACCTAAATTAGATGTTATATATAGACCATCATAGACCCTCTAATTAAAAAAAAGAAAAAGATACTCTTCCTCATTTTCAGTCTTAACCTTAAATTTAAAAAACATTATTTTATTTGGAATATCAATATACTAATTAAACTATAATTATGACCAATTAAATATACTAAAGTTTTGTGATACAAAGAAGCACATCTATAAAATTAAACTAAATTATTGTTCATACAGTATGTTCTATGTTTACTCAGTAAACATTGGAATCTTTAGTCAACACATTTAATTCCAAATTGCCAAGGATAGTCAAGTGGGACTATATAGTGAGACTCCATCTTCAGAGATTTGAATTAATTCCCTGAATCCAACTTTAAATCTCCTATTTCCAGTAATATTACATGAGAGAATGAAGTACACTTTTTCATTCATGCATTTTAGGTATTCTGCTACTTTCAGATGATGACAGTATTAATGGATATAACAAACTTGGTCTAATAGGAAAGATAAAGATAAAATGCAACAGTGATGTAAAATATAATGATATGGTAATGTGAATATGCTGAAGATGGTACTAAATCTTAATTTTTTAGAAAGAAAATTTTGTGTTAAAGTTACCTCAGAGCAAGTTAGAAAAACTAAGGTAAACAAAGACAACAACAGCATTTTGAGGAAAGGGAACAAGTTAAGCAATGCCAGAAAGGAGCAACACCCAACTGTGTGTAGGGAACTCAATAAATAGTTTGAGTGCTGGAGATTGATGTGAATTAAAAGAGTTAAGACTAGAGTGCTAAGCAAAGAAGAAAAGATTACAGGGTGCATTTTGTATTCTGTTAAATAGTGTGAATTTTTCCTGTGGAACTTGGGAACCACTGAATTTTTTTTTTTAATAGATGGCTTTGGCTAATAACCTATATTTAAAATTTAAATGGAATAAGATCTTAGAAAGGAACAGAAATCATTTTAAGGAAATATGAAGAGAAGTAAGAGTTTAGTTGTATAGCAGTCATGGAATTGAAACATGGAATTTCAATAATTATTAATAGAAAAATACATTTTACATTTCTGTGTATCTCTTTTTAGTTCTGTCTTTTTGTGTGGGTGTCCCTGCATTTTCTACTATGCATTTTGGAATATGGCCTGACATAACCTAAGTGAGTGAGTTTTCTGCCTAATATTGGTAGATATGAGGAGTGTTTTCCTTTCTGAACATCATTACACAAATACATTCCAGTTAGTATGCTTATAACAAACCATGATTTGGTAGTATAGTAGTGTATATGGAGTTTATTGAAATATTTAATTTAAATAAAACCTCAATTATGTAAAACAAAAGTATGTGGCAATACGAATACTGACAGATTATTTCCAAAAGAAAAAAGGAAAGATGATTCCGCATTTTTTAAAGCAAGCTTAGAAATAGGTGAAAACATTTCATCTTGGAAGGAACTTGAGATTTAGATTTATAAATATTTGTGTTCAAATCTTATATCAAATATTAGCAGTGAAACTTCAATCTGTCATGGATACATCATAAAAATATTTTCTTTAAATATTCTTAAAAAGAGAGTAAACCTTAATTGAGGAGTTTCAACTATTTTAGCCACTCTGATGGGAATATCTTTAATTATAGACATAAATTCAGGAAATTGCAATCAATAGCTTTCAAGGTATTTTGTTGATTGGTAAGAACACAACATTGTGAGATCATTTTGTGGACATTGATAAATGGCTTTTAATACTTGATTTACAGGTATTAATTTTATTCTTCTCATCTTGTACCAAGAAACTATGTTTACAGGTCAAAAGCAGTTTACTTAAACCCACTAAACATATTTAAGATTGTTAAGAAAATAGACTTATTTAAGATTTAAGAGATACTGAAAACAGTACTATCAGATATAAAATCATTTCCCTCAGTGCCATGAAAGTATCATGCACTATTAATGAATTTTTAATTTAATTCTCCCTAACTTCAAGTGCGCAATGTTTGAAATTTATCATGATGTCTCCTGGGATATGATCAACTAGATTTTGCCAGGAAAAGAACAGATAGCATGACTAAGCATTATTTTTTGTTTAAGATTAATTTTTTATTAGGTAAATTTGATGTGCAACATTGTGTAACTTTGAGGTGTACAGTATATTACTTTTATCCATTTATATATTCTAATGTTTTCACATTACATAATTATAGCACAATATTATTGTCTATATTTATTATACTGTACATTAGATCTTTATGCTTATTTACTAGTTGTTACAAGTTTGTATCCATAAACATCATTTCTGTTATTCACCACTTGTCTTCCCTGGCATCATTCCTGGTAACCACCATTTTACTCTGTTTTTTACACATTTATTCTTTATTAGATTCCATATATAAATGATATAATATAGTACCTGTCCTTCTCTGACTTATCTTGCTTATCATAATGCGTTCACCCTCTATCCACGTTGTTACAAAAGAGAAGATGTCTTTCTTTCTCATGGTTGAAAAATAGTCTATTGTGTACATGTACTGCATCTTCTTTTATTCATTTATCTGTATAGTCAAAGCTACGATTTTTCCAGTAGTCATGTATGGATGTGAGAGTTGGACTATAAAGAAAGCTGAGCACCGAAGAATTGATGCTTTTGAACTGTAGTGTTGGAGAAGACTCTTGAGAGTCCCTTGGACTGCAAGAAGATCCAACCAGTCCATACTAAATGAGATCAGTCCTGGGTGTTCATTGAAAGGACTGATGTTGAAGCTGAAACTCCAATACTTTGGCCACCTGATGCAAAGAGCCAACTCACTTGAAAAGACCCTGATGCTGAAAAAGATTTAAGGCAGGAAGAGAAGGCGAGGACAGAGGATAAGATGGCTGGATGGCATCACCGACTCAATGGACGTGAGTTTGGGTAAACTCCAGGAGTTGGTGATGGACAGGGAGCCCTGGCATGCTGTGGTCCATGGAGTCCCAAAGAGTTGAACATGACTGAGAGATTGAAATGAACTGATCTGTTGATGGCCATCTGGTTGTTTCCATATCTGCACTATTGTTAATAATGCTGCAGTAAAGATGAAAATGTATACTAGTGCTGGTCTCTCAGTCATGTCCGACTCTTTGCGACTCCATGGACTGTCACCCACCAAACTGCTCTGTCCATGGGATTCTCCAGGCAAGAATACTGGGGTGGGTTGCCATTCCCTTCTCCAGGGGAGCTTCCTAACCCAGGGATTGAACCTGGGTCTCTTGCATTGCAGGCAGATTTTTTACCATCTGAGCCACCAAGGAAGCCCAGGAATGCATATATATGGTCAAAATCTTGTTTTCATTTTCTATTGTGTATATACCTAGGAGTGGAATTGCTGGATTATATGGTAGGTCTATTTTTAATTTTTTGAGGAAACTCCATACCGTTTCCCATAGTGGTTGGACCAATTAACATTTCTACCAACAATGTGTAGGAGTTCCCTTTCACTGCCAGTCTCTGTTGACTCTTGTCTTCTTGATGGTAGCCCTGCTTCAGGTATGAGGTGAGAGCTCATTGTGCTTTTGATTTGAATTTTCTTAGTGGTTAGGTATGTTGAGCATTTTTTCATGGGTCCATTGGCCAATTTGATGTCCTTTTTAGAGAAATGTCTATGTAATTATTCTGTTTATTTATAAATCAGTTTGATTTGTTTTTGTTGTTATTGAGTTTTCTGAGTTCGTTATATATTTTGATTGATATTTTGATTCAGGTTGCATTATATCTGTAAATGACTCTGGGCAGTTTGACCATCTTAACAATATTAATTATTCTGACCCATGAACATGGGACATATATCCATAATTTTGTGTCTTTGGTTTCTATCAGCAGCGTTCAACAGTTTTCACTGTACAGGTTTCTCACTTCCTTGGATAAATTTAGTTCTAAAAAGTTTATTTCTTTAATTTTTTGATGCTTTAGGTGGTTTTCTTTATTTCTATTTCTGATGCTTCATTATTAGTTTAAAGGAGTGCAACTGATCACTATGTTAATTTTGTATGCTGCCACTTTACCGTAATTTTTGATTAATTCGGGTAGGTTTTTGTTTTGTTTTGTTTTGTTTTGTTTTTTGGCTGATTCTTTGGACTTTCCTATGTATAGAATATCACCAGAAAATAATGATAATTTTATTTTATTTAAATTTCAGTTCAGTTCAGTCGCTCGGTGGTATCTGGCTCTTTGAGACCCCATGGACTGCAGCACACCAGGCTTCCCTGTCCATAACCAACTCCCAGAGCTTGTTCATACTCGTTCATTGAGTTGGTGATGCCATTCAACCATCTCATTCTCTGTCATCCCCTTCTCCTCCTGCCTTCAATCTTTCCCAGCATTAGAGTCTTTTCCAATGAGTTAGCTCTTTGCATCAGGTGGCCATAATATTGGAGCTTCAGGTTTGACATTTGTCCTTCTGATGGACATTCAGGACTGATTTCCTTTAGGATTTATTATCTGATCTCCTTGGAGCCCAAAGGACTCTAAAGAGTCTTCTCCAGCACCACAGTTCAAAAGCATCAATTTGTCAGTGCTCAGCTTTTGTTACGGTCCAACTCTCACATCCATAAATGACTACTGGAAAAACCATAGCTTTGACTAGATAGACCTTTGTCAGCAAAGTAATGTCTCTGCTTTTTAATACGCTATCTAGGTTGGTCATAGCTTTTCTTCCAAAGAGCAAGCATATTTTAATTTCATGGCTGCAGTCACCATCTGCAGTGATTTTAGAGCCCAAGAAAATAAAGTCTGTCATTATTTCCACTGTTTCCCCATCTATTTGCCATAATCTTCGTTTTCTGAATGTTGAGTTTTAAGCCAACTTTTTCACTCTCCTCTTTCACTTTCATCAAGAGGCTCTTCAGTTCCTCTTTGCTTTCTGCCATAAGGGTGGTGTCATATGCATGTCTGAAGTTATTGATATTTCTCCTGGTAATTTTGATTCCAGTTTGTGCTTCATCAAACCTGGCATTTTGCATGATGTACTTTGTATATAACTTAAATAAGACAGGTGGCAATATACACCCTTGACATACTCCTTTACCAATTTGGAACCAGTCCATGTTTCCATGTCCCATACTAACTGTTTCTTTTTGACCTGCATACAGATTTCTTAGGAGGCAGGTAAGGTGCTGGTATTCCATCTCTTTAAGAATTTTCCAGTTTGTTGTGATCCACACAGTCAAAGGTTTTGGTGTGGTCAATAAAGCAAAAGTAGATGTTTTTCTGGAACTTTCTTGCTTTTTCTATGACCCAGTGGATGTTGACAATTAGATCTCTAGTTCCTCTGCCTTTTCTAAATCCAACTTAAACATCTGGAATTTCTTAGTTCACATACTGTTGAAATCTTGCTTGTAGAATTTTGAGCATTACTTTGCTAGCCTGTGGGACAAGTGCAGTTTGCAGTAGTTCGAACTTTCTTTGGCATTGCCTTTCTTTGGGATTGGAGTGAAAATTGTCCTTTTCCAGTCCTGTGGCCACTGCTGAATTTTCCAAATTTGCTGGCATATTTAGTGTAGCACTTTAACAGCTTCGTCTTTTAGGACTTGAAACAGCTCAGCTGGAATTCCATCACCTAGCTTTGTTCCATCAGCTAGCTTTGTTCATGGTGATGCTTCCTAAGGCCCAAATGACTTAGCATTCCAGGATGTCTGGTTCTAGGTAGTGAGATCACACCATCATGGTTACCTATGTCATTAAGATCTTTTTTGTATAGTTTTTCTCTGTATTCTTGCCATGTTATCTTATATCTTCTGCTTCTGTTTTTAAATTTTAAAATTTGAGTTTTCAATTTAGATGGCCTTCTTTATCTTGCTTAATTGCTCTAGCCAGTTCTTATAATTTTATTTTAAATAGAAGTGATGAAAGAAGGCATCCTTGCTTTGTTCCTGATCTTCAGGGAAACAATTTCAATTTCTCTTTCCTGAGTATAGTGTTTGCTATGAGTCTGTTTGTATATGCCCTTTTTTACGCTGAGGTATGTTACTTCTATACCCAGTCTGTTAAGAGTTTTTACCATGAAAGGATATTGATTTTGTCATATGCTTTTATGCGTCTATTGAGATGATCATGTTATTTTTAGCTTGAATTTTATTAATATTATATATTACATTTGTTAATTTGTATATGTTGAATCACCCTTGCATCTCAGGAGTAAATCCCAGTTGGTCATGATGTATATTCCTTTTAACGTGTTCTCAAATTTAATTCACTAATGCTCTGTTGAGAAATGTTGCTTCTATATTCATCATGAATACTAGTGTACAGTTTTCTATTCTTATCCTTATGTGGTGTCAAGGTAATGCTGGCTTCATAGAATGAGTTTGGCAATGTCCCTTCTCATCAATATTTTGGAAGTGTTTGAGGAGAATTTGTGTCAGTTCATTAAAGGTTTGGTAGAATTCACTAGTGAAGTCATCTGGCCTTGGAGTTTTCTGTGCTGGAGTTTTTGATTATTGACTCAATCTCTCAATTCCTTTTAGTTTGTTCAGATTTGCTGTTTCTTCCTGACTCAATACTGGTTGGGTGTGTTTCTAAAAAGTGTATCCATTTTTTCTAGGTTGTGTAATTTGTTGGTATATAATTAGTCATAGTAGTCACTTGTGACTATGTACTTTTTTAGTGTCAGTTGTAATATCTCCTTTTTCATTTCTGATTTTATTTGAATCTTCTCTCTTTTTTTCTTAGTTAGTCTATCTAATGGCTTGTCAATTCTGTTTATGTTTTCAAAAAATAGAATCAGCTCTTAATTTTTTAAATATTTTCTATGGTTTTTCTGATCTAATTTATATCTGCTCTTATTTTTATTATTTCCTCTCTTCTGCTAACTTTAGGCCTTGATAGCTCTTTTTTTCTAGTTTCTTGAGTCATAAGTTTGTTTAGTTGAGATCTTTCTAGTTTATAATATATGCATTTGTTTCTGTAACTTTCCTCTTAGAAATGCTTTTGCTGCATCCCATAATATTTGATATGCTGTTTCATTTTCATTTGTTTTGAGATAATTTTTATTTCCCTTTTATTTTGTCTTTGAGCTAGTGGTTGTTTAGGAGTTTTTGTTTAGTTTCCACATACTTGTAGATCTTCTGACTTTTCTCCTGTTGTTGATTTCTAATTTCATATCATTGTGGTCAGAGGAAGACAGGTTGTATGATTTCAATCTTTTTAAATTTGCTAAAATTTTATTTGCCACCCATAATATGGGTATCAAATCCTGGAAAATGTTCCCTGTGCACCTGAGAAGAATGGGTATTCTGCTGCAGAATGTTCAGGGTATGTTCCATACAGCCTCCCTGTACCTTTAGACTGGTGGGTTGAATACATTTACATAGGATTTACCACTGCTGTTTTATCTTGCCTTCTGGCTATTTTGTCTCTCTGTTGTTTCATTTTCCATTCTTTTTTACCTTTAAAAATTGGTGATTTTCACACTAATTTTCTCAGTCTTCCCTTTGTTTCATGTCTTGGCTCTATATTTTTACTTTGTGGCTACAATGAGATTTATGTACAACATTCCAGATAAAATAGTCTTATTTCTGATAGCAATTTATCAGTTGCCTATAAAGTTCTATCTTTTTATTCTTCTCTTTTTATGTTTTATATGTGACAAACTGTCTTTTTATGCTGTGATTTTGTTAGCATGTAGTAGTAGCTACAGTTATTTTTAATGCTTTTTTCCTTTAACATTTATGCTATAGTTAAGTTTTAACATACTATTCTAAGAATGAGTTACAGTATTCTAATTCTTTTATCACCTTAATCAGAGTTTTATGTAGTTCTGTTTTTTGTTCAGCTTGAAGAGCTTCTTTCAACATCTCTTGTGAGGCTGATCTAATGGAGATGAACTTTTTCAGCTGCTTATCTGGGAAAGCCTTTCTTTCTCCTTTATTTCTGAAGAATAACTTTTCTGAGTAGTATATTCTTGGCTTATTCTTCTTATCTTTCAATATTTTAAACATGTCCTTCCAGTCTCTTCTAGCCTGTAGAGTTTCTGTTGAGAAATCTGCTGATAACTTATTGGACATAGCTTTATAGGTTACTGTCTTCCCTCCAAAAAAGTTGCCTTTAAAATTCTTTCTCTGTTGTTGACTTTGGCAGTTTTAATTTAATGTGACTTGAAGAAACTGTTTTTATGTTGCGATACTAAGGTGTACTGTAAGTTTTATGGACTTGTCCCTTTTTCAGGTTTGGGAATTTCCCAGGTATTATTTCATTAAATGTTCTCTCTGTCCCCTTCACCCTCATTTCAACTTCTAGGATACCTATTATTCTTATCTTGGCCTTTATAATGGAGTAAGATATTAATAGTTCTTATATTGTTTCTTTACTTTTAAAGAAATTAGTTCTTTCTCTTCTTCTGCCTTCTGCCTTAATTGCTTCTATATTTCTTTCCTGGGCTCTCCAATTCTCTCTTCCACATAACCTACTCTATTTCCAGTGTATTTTAATGTATTTTTCATTTAATTGATTGAGTAGTTCAGCTCCAGAAATTTGGTTCTTTTGTTGAATTTCAATCTCATCCTTTTGTTTGTTAATTTTACAGTCCTTTCATTTATCAAGTTTATTCCTGAGATAATTGTATTGCCTTTTGGAATTTTTCTTGTAGCTCTTTGAATTTCTTCGTAATGGTATTGTTCAGTTGCTTAGCCATGCTCAACTCTTTGTAACCCCATGGACTGCAGCACACCAGGCTTCCTTCTCCTTCACTATCTCCTGGAGTTTGTTCAAACCCATGTCCATTGAGTCAGTGATGCCATCCAACCATCTCATCCTCTGTTGCCCCCTTATTCTCTCACCCTCAATCTTCTAATTTTTAATAATTATACTTAAAATTCTATATCAGTTAGATCACAATATTCTATGTGTTTGGTTTTGATTGCTAGAAAATTGTCATTTTCCTTCATTGATGGCATATTACCATAATTTTTCATGATGTTTTATGAGAAGTGCCTCCACATTTTAAGTAGCAAATAGCTTTCTTATTTAGGCAAGGATTTATTTTGATTCTAGGAGTTCAAGGGATTGGTAATTAGAAGTCTTCCTTTTGCTTTCCTTTTGACATTATATCGCAAATTTTTAGTTTCATTTATGAGCACTGACTTGCATTCAAGATTAGGACTCATACATTAAAAAATAATAATACTTAAAAAAGTAAAGGATGGTGACCAATCAAGGGAAAGGTGTGTACTTAGTATTTGGGACTTTGGGCATGTAGACTGTCCTGGTAGGTCCTAAAGAGGGGATTCTCAGAGGTCCATGGATACTTCCCTTCCTTTCTGGGCAGACAGCAGGAGACTTTCCTTTGGTTCTCTGTCTGCTTACTTTTCTTTCCTTTTTCCCCAATATGTCACTGATGCCTCTCTTCAGAGAGAGCAATTAATCCCTTCACTGCATATAGCTGGGCTGATCCCCACTCACTGCCTTCACCCTCTGACTCTTCTACTAGGAAGGTTTGCTGACTTGCTGCTGTACCAGCCACTGCCTTCTTTGCTGTCACTGCCTCTGCCATCCCTGCCTTTATTGCTACTTCCCTGACTCCGCTACTTCCTCCAAAGTTTAATCCACCTACTTTTGGGTACATAGCTGATAGGCCTGTCAGATGTCCTGGTACACTATACAGAGGTGCTTTATTATTTTTTTTTCCCCAGTTATGGATGTCAGATTAGCTGTAAATCAGAGAGAAGGAAAAAAAGAAAACATAGCCATGATGTTGACCAAAATATCATTTTTAAAATTTAGGCTTAGAATTCAGTGAAAAAAAATTAGATAAACCTCCTTTCAAAGATGGTAAACTAAGCACACACATTTGCCCCCATATCCTTTTAAAATTTTACTAAAATGATAGTAAAATGTTTACATCAATCAATCAGGGCAGTTCAGTTGCTCAGTTGTGTCCGACTCTTTGCAACTCCGTGGACTTCGGCAAGCCAGGCCTCCCTGTCCATCATCAGCTCCTGGAGTTTACTCAAACTCATATCCATTGAGTTGGTAATGCCATCCAACCATCTCATCCTCTGTCATCTCCTTCTTCTCCTACCTTCAATCTTTCCCAGGATCAGGACCTTTTCCAATGAGTCAGTTCTTCACATCAGGTGGCCAAATTATTGGAGTTTCAGCTTCAACATCAGTCCTTCCAATGAATATTCAGGACTGATTTCCTTTAGGGTAGACTGGTTAGATCTCCTTGCAGTCCAAGGGACTCTCAAGAGTTTTCTTCAACACCACAGTTCAAAAGCACTCAGCTTCCTTCATAGTCCAACTCCCAGATTCATACATGACTACTGGAAAAATCATAGCTTTGACAAGATGGACCTTTGTTAGCAAAGTAATGTTTCTGCTTTTTAATATGCTATCTAGGTTGGTCATAACTTTTCTTCCAAGGAGCAAGCGTCTTTTAATTTCATGGCTGCAGTCACTATCTGCAGTGATTTTGGAGCCCCCAGAAATAAAGTCTGTCACTGTTTCCACTCTTTCCCATCTATTTGCCATGAAGTGATGGGACTGGATACCATGATCTTAGTTTTCTGAATGTTGAGCTTTAAGCCAACTTTTTCACTCTCTTCTTTCACTTTCATCAAGAGGCTCTTTAGTTCTTCTTTGCTTTCTGCCATAAGGGTGGTGTCATCTGCATATTTGAGGTTGTTGATATTTCTCCTGGAAATCTTGATTCCAGCTTGTGCTTCATCCAGCCCAGCATTTCTCATGATGTACTCTGCATATAAGTTAAATAAGCAGGGTGACAATATACAGCCTTGACATACTCTTTTCCCATTTTCCCTCTTTTCCTGTTCCAAGTCCAGTTCTAACTGTTTCTTCGTGACCTGCATACAGATTTCTCAGAGGCAGGTCAGGTGGTCTCATATTCCCACCTCTTTAAGAATTTTCCAGAGTTTGTCATGGTCCACACAGTCAAAGGCTTTGGCATAGTCAATAAAGCAGAAGTAGATGTTTTTCTGGACTCTTGCTTTTTTGATGACCCAATGGATGTTGGCAATTTGATCTAAATGAATAATCCTTCCTTAAGTACAAAATAATAAAAGAGGAATGTATAATAACACAATTTTAGACATTGAAAAGTGCATGAATTCACAGAAATTAGCAAATTTGTAAAACATACTGTTTGAGTTATAGCAGAATAAACACAAAGTAATATGATTTTCACTGCAAAAGCCATAAAAATCTCAGAAATTGGTGCTTAAACATAGGGTCAGAATTGCTTGAAAGCAAAAAGTTTTGTTGAATTGGTGAGCTTTTTTTTTTGTTTAAGTGGTAAATCCTTATACTAGCAGAAAAGTGAAAATGTGGTCTTTTGAGAGAGTGATCCAGAGATATATACATAGAGTACATGCAGGAACATCTAACTTCAGGAAGATAGTACAGAAAACAAAAGGATAAGCTGAAAACCCACACAACCACTGACACAATCCATCATGCCTCTTCCCTCCTTCATTTCTCTCTGTGTGTGTGTTTTTTTTTTAATTTAAGAAACTATTTAGTTTAATTTTTTTAAGACCTACATTCTGATTTAATAATAACAGATGTAGAACAATTGTATGCCAGGAGACAGGACTCATCTCTAAAGGAAAAAAATAGTTAGATTCATTGTAATCATCAAAAGAAACAGTGAGCTCCCTTATGTAGAGAGAGAACTTGGTTACAATAAGGGAGACATTCCTTTCACCCTCATAGTGAAGCTTAGTGAACTGATAATGGAGATGCCCTGTTACAGTAGAGAAACAATCAGCATCAAGGCACATAGATAACACTCCAGTGCATCCTTCTGGGCCACCTCTTTTATTGGCAGCCAGGACAGGGAATAGAGAGATTTTATCTGAATATTATAACTATCCTGAAATAAATCTCTGAAGATGCAACCCGATTATCAATTTGAAGTTTTCACTTGATAACCCTTGTCTAAAAATGCCAAACTGCTATTCAGAATTCCTCAACATGCCATCTTTCTACTCAATATGACTGTTTCCTAAATATGAATCCCCAAATATTGAATGAAAACCCGTAAAAATAAAATCTGATACTAAACAAACCTGATGGAAGTGATTAGCTTGGATGACCAAAGACAGTTTCCTCGGAGAGATGAGAAAGATATTGTTATGAAGAAGAGTGCTCAGAGAACAGAACAGGAGTTGTTTGAACTAAGCATACTAAATCAGAAATTAAAAAATTGTTTTGAAATGTAAGATTGAAGACATTTTCTTAAAAATGAAGAAAAACATATAGAAAATAAGAGAGGGGGGTTATGAACTTTGAGAAAATCTTTTGCATATCCAATACAAAATATTAGAAATCCTAGAAATAGAGGCAAAATTAGGTCATAGTACACACAGACTATTTGCCTGATTAAGCCGGAAGATAACATTTTCCCAATCGGTGCTAGTGGTAAAGAACTTGTCAATGCAGGTAGACGTGAGACATGGGTTTGATCCCTGCATTGAGAAAATCCCCTGAAGGAGGATATGGCAACCCACTCCAGTATTCTTCCCTAGAGAATTACATGGACAGAGAAGGCTGGTGGGCTACAGTCCGTAGGGCTGCAATGAGTCGGACATGATTAAAGCAACTTCACATGCATTCATTCACAGTTTTATTTGTTCTATTACTGTGTGAATGCAGGTTTCCCCAATGACTTCTATTTTATATATGCATTCCTTGGTGCTATGACAGTTTGTCTGTGATCCCTATGCATGACATCATTTTAATGGTTTGGAGTTAGAAGCCTCATCATCATCATTTATTCCTTCCCTTTTTTGTACATAATGTTCATTCAAACTTATTCAGTCCTTATTTTACCATCTTCTAAGTATTTCTCAACTTTGTCCACCTTTCCATCACCTTGATATTTTATTAAGATTTATTCATTTCTTGCCTTATTGCAGTGGCCTCTGGAAATGGACAATCTGATGTGAATTTTTAAAACTGGATAGGCATTGATTCTTGTCACAGGGTTGTTGTGCAGTGACATTTGATTCTTGATTTTCTACTGCTGTTTTTATCTGTTTGGAATTTTTTGATTTAAGTGAATTTAGTACTCAGAACTATCTGCCTTCTGCTGCCTTCTACAGTAAATCATATGTGTGTAGGGGTTTCTTTTCATTAAGGACCAATAGAAAAGGTCAGATTGAGATAAATATTTTAAAAATTAAGATTCACATAAGTTCTATACATTTTATTACATTTATCAGTATATAATGGGGTGGCAAAAATCTACATTTGGAAGTTGGGGAGAAAGACCTTTCAAAAATCAATGTTCTATGCTATTTTTCTGCACTGTTATCAGCATAAAAGCAGAGGAAATTTTATTTAGGACATACATAATATCAATTCCCTTAAACAAAGATTTGCTTGACTTCAAGAGAGGAGCAACAGCACTGGCTTTTGAAATTGACTCGACAGGGCATGTAGACATGCCCTTTAAAGGATCAGTACCTCAACTGGTAATGAGTAGAGTCTATTTCAAAAGTCCAATACCAAAAATCATAGATTAGGAGTTCCGTTATATTTCAACTTTCAAACCCAAACAGAACAGCTAAAAAATTCATAAGAGAACAAGAGAAAGAACAATGATCTTTATTAAATAACCCTGTGACTCTTTTCACCACCAATAACGGTTCTATAACAAAAACTAGATTAAGATTTAGGTGTCATGGCTTATTTTGAAGGTATTTCCAGGGGAAGAAGCTGAGGCAGTCAATTTTCTTTTTAAAAGAATGACACGGGCAAGTACTCATATGACAGAAAGCTTGGATATCTTCCTCCAGGCAATAAAAATCAAAAAAATCCATCTTGAACTCTGATTAGTCTTAATCTTTTAAAGTTTTATTTCTTAGGCTTGAGCAAGGTTTTGTGAAGTTTATGCTGTATTTAGGATTATTTTAACTATATGCGATGTATCTTGTACCTTTAAGTGCCACCTAATTTTTACATTTATCTTAATTACTTTATTGTATATTAATCTAATAGAGCATTACATTGTGTTGTTATTTTTCTGGGCCTGAAATTCCTTGCTT
The DNA here is from genome assembly GCF_054371585.1 of Giraffa tippelskirchi. Classification (NCBI taxonomy): domain Eukaryota; kingdom Metazoa; phylum Chordata; class Mammalia; order Artiodactyla; family Giraffidae; genus Giraffa; species Giraffa tippelskirchi. The sequence continues at coordinate 73,880,820 of NC_137277.1, forward strand.
GGATTTTAAGCCATAGATTGTTCTCCTTGTTCCATTCTTTTTCTATTTCTTCCCCAAAATATTTATATTAATTTCTAAATATGATAAAACATTCTAATCAGCTAGGGATTATCACAGGATTATGTAAGATATAGGAGTTCAATATAAATGTCAGTTATCCATTCTGTTTCAAGAAGGAAATAGGATATTTTTCTAGGAATTATACAATTTTATTCTTTTAAAATACCTCTTAAACAGCTTTCCTCTCATTCCTACACCCAAACTACCCTCAACACACACACAGAGTTTTACTTATTTTTAAGCTTGCCAAAAGATAATTTAAAAGTAAGTAATCTATTACTACAGTACATATAATACTTGCCTAAGAATATCCTTAACTTGAGGTAATAATGCCAACTCACAAGACAATGACTATTTTCCAGACTCATGAATTCAAGCTCGAGATAATCTCATTTTTAATATTTGTATGCCAAACTGGTTTATGATAAGTATATAGATTTATTAAATTTTTGAAATTTGTTGCTGGAAATAAAAGTTATTACTGTGGTCTTAGCATGTTTATTTTCTTACAAATTTCTGCCTATGAACTTCATAAAGGTGCTATTCCTCTGTAATTAATTTAGTTCCCTGTGCTATACAACTTATGTAATAATGTAAATCATCTATATTTCAATTAAAAAGTATAAATGAATTAAGCCTCTTTCCATTATATTATTCTAAATTCCATATCTAAACGAGTGGTCATCTGATAATATGTTGTAGTGTGTGCATGTGTGTGCATCAGTCACTCAGTCATGTCCAAATCTTTGTGAGCCCATGGACTGTAGCCTGCCAGTCTCCTCTGTCCAGGGGATTTCCCAGGCAAGAGTGGGTTTCCATTTCATCCTCCAGGGATCTTCCCTACCCAGGGATAGAACCTGCGTCTCCTATGTCTCCTGCATTGCAGACAGATTCTTTACTGCTGAGCCACCAGGGAGGCCCAGTGATACACATAAAAGCTATTATTTGCTAAGTAATTTGTCAGACACTGAGATAAGAACTTTGCATTGTCCTATTGAGACAGATTTGAAGTTTCAGAAAAAAGAATAAAACATTACTTCAGTGAATATTTAGGTATATTCATGAGAAGGGCCACCCCCGCACCTTGATTCCCAGATCTCTATTTTCTGATTACAGGAAAATAAGGCCTATGTATAATAGTCACTGCTTCAAATCTTAGGACATACTTCATAAAACTGCACATTAGGCTTTCAGGGTGTTGTCTTGCAGATAGTATCATAAATGTGCTGGGTGGTGTGCTTAGTCCCTCAGTCTGTCAGACTCTTTGTGACCCCATGAACTGTAGCCTCTGTCCATGGGGCTGCAGTCACCATCAGCAGTGATTTTGGAGCCCAAGAAAATAAAATCTGTCTCTAATTCCACTTCCACCTTCTGTTAATATTTGCCATGAAGCAATGGGACCGGATGCCATGATCTTAGGTTTTTTTAAAGTTAAGTTTCAAGTTTCAATTACGCTCACTATGGTTGGGTCTGTTACAGAATAGTTTTTAATTCAAGCCAATGCTCATTTGTGTCTCCTGTAGAGCTCCTAGTAGGGTCCACTATAGTCTACTTACCAGCTAACAAATACTTTTTCTTGGGGAATTTTGTCTAAAGCCATCTTTACATCATTTCTTTCCTGCTGATAAGGAAGTACAGTAAGTTACCCCACATTTGTTACTGCAACACGTGGAAGCACATGTGTAATCACTTGATCCATCTTTGCACTACTTAAGTCCATTTATTTCATGAACCCAGGTCTAAACCCAGTTCTAAGGATCTGATTTAGGCAGTAATTTAATCCAATCCATTTCTGAGCTAGCTACCAGGTTTTGTTGATGAGTCTTCATGATTCACCCCAATTTTCTCTCTAAATTTCCACAGATATTTTCAGAATTTTGAGTGTGGGAAATGGGGATGGTTTGACCACATAATTATCTAGGGCCTGTTTACATGACCATACTGCCAGCTTAGCTATGGCTTTAGGATCTATCAATTTCTACCTCCCCTTCTGAGGACACAGGCCTATTCTTTTACTATATAATGTCTCTCAGCTTTAGTGATGGTGTAGATTTGCCCCTATTCTCTTCCACTAAACATCTTACCTTCTTTTCCCAGAGATTTATAGTCTGCATGATACTATATATCTCATTGCCAAATAGCTGCTAAGCAGTTCCTTTTATATTTGTATAACTTGCTTTATCAGAGACATGATAGTTATTTTGGGCTGAGGATTACCTGATGTATGTCTGCCGTATAGTCTCAACTAACACCTGATAGCAAGTTAACAATTGTCTTTAAAAATAGATTTATTGAGGAAATGCATCATGCAGTTTTGTCTACAAATTCAATTTTGCTTGCATCCTAACAGTAGACACTTCTGAAATCATTTGAGTAATTGAATTAAATGTGTAAATGTTGTAGCCTGAGCAATAGCAGTTTATGAACCTTTTTTTAAGAAAAAAACTTCAGTGAAGTATAATTTATATGCAGTAAGCTGCACATGTTGAGTGCACAATATGATACATTTTGATATATGCAGACATATATACCTGCATAACACCTGTGAAATTAGTAATTAAATCAATATAACTATATCAATTAGCCTCAAAAATTATCTCATTCCCCTCTGTAAATTCTCCTTCCCACTCCTTCCCACCACTTCCTGCCCCATACAACCTCTGATCTGCTTTCTGTCATGATAGATTAGCTTGAAATATATAGAATTTTATATAAATTAAACCATAGAGTGGATATTCAGTTTTATCTGTCTTCTTTCACCAAACATAATTATTTAGTAACTCATCCTTGTTGTACATATTGAAAGTTCATTACTTTTTATTGCTGACTAATATTCCTCTAGATTACATATCACAATTTTGTATAAAATCGTGTTTGTTTTTTTTTATTGGTGATTATCAGTAAAACTGCTATCATCATTCACATCAAAGCTTTTGTGTGAACATAAATTAACACTGAGCTTGCTGATCCATATGGTAAGTTTATTTTTAACTTCATAAGAAACTGCTAAGCTGTTTTCTAGTGTGGTCAAACTGTGCTGCATTTATACAAGCAAAATTAGAAGCACCTATTTCCTCTATTTCTTTGTAGCATTTGGTACAATCTATTTTTATATTTCATCCATTTTAAGAGATGTGTTGCAGTTATACATTGTAGTTTTAATTTTATGTTTCCCTAACATATTCCATGTGTCTATCTGTCATCTTTATATCTTCTTTGGTAAAGTGAAGTTGAAATGATAGTTGCTCAGTCGTGTCTGACTCTTTGCGACCCCATGGACTGTAGTCCAACAAGCTCCTCTGTCCATGGAATTCTCCAGGCAAGAATACTGGAGTGGGTTGCCATTCCCTTCTCCAGGTGAATCTTCCCAATAACACATGTTCAAATCAGTTATTTGTATAAAGAATGTTTTTTATTATTGAAGTTGAAAAAGAATTTTTAACGTATTTTAGCGAGAAGAATTTTAACAGATATGTAAGTTTAAAATGTTTTCTCTTTGTGGCTCATCTTCTCATTCCCCTAACCATGTCTGGATTTAATTCATCTGAGGTCTAATTTGTTAATTAGTCTTTTATGGATTATGTTTTGGTTCTAAATATCTCTGCAAAATATTTAAAATATTTGCCTAACCAAGATCTCAGAGATTTTTCTCTTATGTTTTCTTTTAGAAATTTTTTCATGTCATGTTTTACAATTAGTTCTATGAGTCACTGTCAATTAATTTTTGTTCAATGTTATATGGCGTAGATTAAAACCTGTTTTTCCACCTACAGGTATTCAATTGTTTTAATACCCTTTGTTGATAAGTGATAATTTCTCCTTGAATTGCCTTTGAACTTTTGTAGAGCATGAATTTTCCACTTAGTGTTGGCTTATTACATAGTTCTCCCTTGTGTTGATTGATCAGGTTGTCTATCCTTATGTCAATATCTCTTTATCTTGATTATTGAAGCTGTATAATAACTCTAGAAAATAGTGTTCCTACATCAGTTCCATTCTTTTCCAAAGTTGTTTTGACTAATAGAGGTCCTTTGCATTTCCATATGAATTTTAGAATCAGTTTTTTAATTTCTACAATTGTTGGTTCCTGGAATTTCAATTGAATGGTGTTGAAATTATAGATCTATTTAGAAGAACTGACATCTTAATAACATTGAGTATATCAATCAATGAGCATAGTGTAGCTCATTATTTATTTAGGTTTTCTTCAATTGTAGTCAGCAATGCTTTATAGATTTCAATGTGTAAGTCTTGTGTATATTTTGTAAAGTTTATCTGTAAATTTGTCAGTGTATTTGTAATAATGTAATATCTATTTTAAAGTTACATTTGCTTGTTGATTAAAGAAGTAATACAATTGATTTCTGTACATTGATCTTGTATCTTGAATTTTCCTGAACCAATTCATTCATTCTAGGAGGCTTTTCATAGATGGTGCCAGTTTTTCTACATAGAAAATAATGTCATCTGTGAATACTTTTCCTTTTCTAAACACAATGTTTTTTTCCACCTTTTGTCATTGAACTTGTTAGAACCTCCAATATAATGTTGAATTGGTGAGAGTGGAAATCCCATTTATTCCTGATTTGGGGGTAAATATTCAATCTTTCACGATTAAATGTAAAAGCTGTAGTTTTTCCGTAATTGATCACAATTAAATTGAGGAAATTCCTTTTTCCTAGTTTGCTGAGAGCTTTTTCTTTGTCTATTGGCTTGGTCTATTGGTTAATGTAATGAGTTACATTAATTCATCTTCAAATGTAAAAATAAATTAGACTCAGAATAAATATTAATAACACTTGGACTTGATATATTAATGGTTTTAATATGTAGTTGGATTTGGTGTGAAAAAATTTTACAAATTACACATCTTTGTTTAAGAGGGACATAGGCCATTAGTTTATTTTTCTTTTGAGATCTTTGGTTTTATTACTGCCATCATAGAAAATGTTGGGAAACATTTCTTCATTTTTTTTCAATGTTATGGAAATTTGATTATTATTAGCTCTATTTCTTCACTAAAGTTTTGATAATCTATCATTAAGGCCACGTAGTCATAGAATTAATTTTTGGTGGGAAAGTTTTAATTACAAATACAATTTCTTTAATAAATACAGTTCTAATCAAATGTCTAAATTCCTTTTTGCCTGTAATTTCTAATTGCGCTTTTTCTCTTTTTGTTTTGTTTTGATTATACTGACTAATGGATTATCACTTTTATCATTCTTGTCAATAAAATCAGTTTTGGTTACATTGGTTTTCTCTATAGGTTTTGCCTTTTATATTTCATTGATTTCCACTCTGGTCTTTCTTGCTTTCTTACTTCTACTTACTTTTGGTTTACTAGCTCTTTGTTTTCTTAAAAAGTAGAAGTTGTGGCCACTGACTGAATCACACATTTCTTCTATTCTAATTTATTTATGCTGTAAATTCCTCCCAAAGTGATGTAATAGCATTTCACATATTCTCACAAATTATGAGATATTGAAATTTCATTTTCATTCAGTATGAAATATTCACTAAATTCCTTTTTGGTTTCTCATTTGATCCATAAGTTATTTAAAAGTGTATTATTTCGGTAACTAATTTTTGAGATATTTTGTTTCAGACATCATTTTGTTATTGATTTGACTTTAATTTTATTGTGATTAGAGATTTAAATTTGTATGACTTGATTCTTTTACAAATTATTCAGACTGTTTTTATAGAAGATACAACCTATCTTGGGAAATATTTTGTGTACATTTTAAATGAATGTGTTCTCCTATTATTTGTCACTCTATCCTAACATCTCAGTGTGTTTTTAGTTGTCAGATATGCTATACTGTTACTGATTTTTCATGTTTAATTCTACTAATTTTTAAGGGAAGAACATTAAAATCTCTGAATTTAATTGTGGTTTTATCTATTTTCATATTTAATTTTTATCAGCTTTTGCTTCATTTAGTTTGAAATTATGTTATTATATGGACAAATATTTGGGATTGTTATGTCTCCTTGAAGAATTGATTCCTTTGTTATTATCAAATACAATTCTTTATCACTGATAACACCCTTTGCTCTGAAACCAGGTTTTCATTTTTTGTATTGCTTCTCTATTCTTAATATCATTGATTTCTGCTCTAATTTTTATTATTCCTACCCTTGCTTGGGTTTAATTTGCTCTTACTTCTCCATTTTTTTTTTTAAAGGAAAACCACAGGTTACTTACTTGTTGCTATTTCTTGTTTTCTAATATAAACATTTTTTACTATAAAGTTTTCTCTAAGAATCACTTTAATTGTACTTCACAATTTTGATATATTTTCTTTTCATTTTCAGTTACATCAAAATATACATTTTTTCCTTTGAAACATACTCTGTGACCCATGGTTTGCTTATAAATATGTTGTTTAATTTTCTAATTATTTGTGATTTGTTTCAACGTATATCCCTATTATTGATTTCTACTTTATTTTTGTTTAATTTTTAATTTCAATTGTTTTAAATGTATTAATATTTGTTTTATGATCCAGTGTGTGCTTTATCTTGGTGACTGTTCCATGTGTTCATAGAATAATATGTATTCTCCTGTTGAGTGTAATATTTTCTATGTCAATCAGGTCAAGTTGAATGACAGAGCAGTTTATGTGATTTATATGTTTATTGATTTTTTTTCCTGTTTATTCTATCAGTTACTGAGGAAAGAGTGTTATATTGCCAAGTATAATTATGAGTTTGATAGCTTATGGTGAAAGATGTCGTATTCCTGATCTCTGAAGAAGAAAATTCGACTTCAGGATCAGGGACCAGTCTTGATCACTCAGAGTCTCTGTGTGGTAGAAGTTTTATTCCAGTGAAAAGGACAGAGAAAGCCTCTGACATAGACATCAAAAGAGGGACAAAGAATGCCGCCTCGCTAGTCTTAGCAAGGGAGCTATATGTTTTTTCAGTTGGCTATTACAGTAAATCAAAAGACTGTCTCAAGGTTGTAAAGATCTTACCAGATCCACTCACACAATTTACATTTTAAGAGAATGGGATTAGAACTGACAATAGAAAGATCTTACCAGACACACACCTACATCATACACTTTAAAATGACAGGGTTAGTCAGAAAGTTCTTAAGAAGAAGAAACACCTCCTGTAGGTTACATTGTTGTCATATAACAATTGGTACAGAGTTTAAGGAAAAACATATCCTTGAGCAAGATGAGTTGTTTTGTTGTGCAATCATTAGCTCTGAGATTAAAGAAAAGAAAACGTTTTATATGACTAAGACTAAGGAATGTAGGAAAAAGTTTGTCCTTTTCTCTTCCTGAGAGCCCCAGAGGCCGTTCTCCTCCTCTTCCTTGGGCACCCCAGACTTCTTATCAACCTACCTAAGAATTAACTCTTTCAGATTATGTCAGCTTTTATATTTATCAGGTTTCATCATATGCATGTTGAAAGTCTTCATATTGTTTACTTTTTCTAGTAGATCCTTTTGTGTATTTATTTATTTAAAATTTTAAGTCTGATAGAGCATCTTTTTCATATATGAAATGACTGATTCTGACAGTTGCTTTGTCTTTTCACAGTGTGTTTTATCTTGCCTTTTTGTGTACTTTATTTGTTGTTGAAAGCCAAATTTGTTGTCTAGAACAATGAATACTAATATAAGTACTTCTATGCTTGTAGACTAGCATACTTTTCCTTCTCCTAGATCTTTAGTGTAGGTTTTTCTATTAATTTCATTAGGGCTTGGGATGACACTGATTCTTGTTTCTATACTTGCCTTTATTCCTCTAGTGGAAGTTCGTGTTTGTTGTTTGAGCTAATTTGCCAGAGAGCTTTTCTCAGTATCTCATTCCCACTTGCACATCTTCCTACTTGTCTTTGCATATTTTTGTTTGTTTGTTTTTGCACTGTTTCTCAGATAGACTCTTTGTCTTATAGCTTTTCCTGATACATCTCTCCCACTACTAGTCTTCTTGACGTATTTTAGCATTGTGATGTGGGTAGGGAAAGGCAGCACTCACCCATACTCTGAATGAAGCTCAATGTTAGGCAAAGGCTATGTACCTGACTCTGGATTCTGGGTGCCACAACAGTTTCTGCCCTCTTCTAGATGTAGCTCTGGGCCTAACAGCATTTTGGCACTCCTTCACCAGTAAACCTTTAAAATACTTTTTATGTTTCTTTTCTCTAATAATTGTGGATCTCCACCAGTTCCTTTAGCATATAGGTACACCTTGAAGGTACTGAAGGTTTGGTTCCGGACTACTGGAATAAATAAAATATCACATTAAAATGAGTCACAATAAATTTTTGGTTTCCCAGTACATGTATTCAAGGTATGTTTACACTATATTGTAGACTATTAAGTGTGCAATAGCATTATGTCTAAAAATTAACATACCATCATTAAAAAATACTTTATAGCTAAAAAAGGCTAACAATCATATGAGCCTTCAGCGTGTTGTAACTTTTTTTTTTTGCTAGTGGAGGTTGTGTCTTGATGTTGATGGCTTCCCAGGATGCCACAGGGTGGCTAATCTTGATGAGAGTAGTGTTTCTAAGAGTTGGGGTAGGTGTAGCAATTTCTTAAAATAAGACAATGCTTAAGTTGCTGCATCATTTGACTCTTCCCTTCATGATTTTTCCCTAGGATGTAATGCTGTTTGATAGTACTTTACCCACAATAAAGCTTGTAAACCCTCCCAGTCACTGCTTATCAACTAAATTTAAGTCATATTCTAAATCTTTTGTTGTCGTTTGAACAATATTCACAGAATCTTCACCATGTGTAGATTCCATCTCAAGAAACTTTTGCTCATCCATAAGAAGCAACACCTTATTAACTTTTTTTTTGTCAATAAAAGCTTTAGGAATATCTGCACATGTACATTTACATTCATTACATTCAGTTTGATAACACTAGTAGTTTCAATACAAATGCTATTAGAGAACTCAAATTTCAGGCATGGTCATATATATATGCTATTTGAACTTCTTTTATCTAGATACAGATCTTGAGAGTGAATCTCTTGATGAAAGGTGTGCAGCTAACTTGTCCTGGAACTCATGAAGATAATTATATTGCTTTATGGTCTGTATTGTTCCAGATCCTCTCAGGTCCTTCAGGCTGTCGATGGCTTGCTGTGGTGATACTGTGTCAGACAGGTATGGGGGAGACAAGCAGCTACAAGATAAGATCTCCCAAGTCCTCCATAGCAGTGTTTTAAGGTTTTTTGGTTATTTTTAAGGCAAATTTCAAGCTCCTCTGTAATTTCACAGCAGCTGGTGATGTCAGGAGTCCCTCCATCTGGAATTGGATGGTGATGAGTGATAATTCCATACTGATGGTAGAGATCCAAAAGGTTTGGAACTCTATAGTTTGACAGTTCCCTTCTGGTGAAGAAAACAAATATGTCTTGTATACCATAGCTCTTTAGTTCTTCTGTATCTTTTTGGACATTTCTTCTAACATCTTTAAATTTACAACCTGGAAGCACACATAAACCAGGAAACTGAGAACAATTCACTAGTGACAGGGATAGCCATGATATCTCAATTGGAGTCTGTTCATCTTCGATAGGCTCCTCATCTGATGAGTCAAACTCACTTGTTTGCATTGAACTAGGTAGCTTCATTATGGGCCACCCCTTGTCCTGATTGGCCACCGCCTCTCATTACCATTTTATCATGAGGTTGCAGCAATGCATTAACATATTCAGGCTCTACTAATTTTAGTTCTCTCTGCAGCTGCTTCCTCCACGGAAGTTGTGAATCCCTCAAAGTTATCCAAGAGAGTTGGAGCCAACTTTTCTCAGACTCTTGTGAATGTTCCTATTTTGACCTCTTCCCTTGAATAATGGGGCTTCCTAAGTGGTACTAGTGGTAAAGAACTCACATACCAATACAAGAGACATAAAAGATGCAGGTTTGATCCCTGGGTCAAGAAGATCCCCTGGAGGAGGTCATGGCAACCCACTCCAGTGTTCTTGCCTGGAGAATCCCATGGACAGAGGAGCCTGATGGGCTACAGTCCACAGGGTTGAAAAATGTATTTATTGATCCATGGAACTTTTTGCTTTCTTTTCTATCTTTAAATGAACTATAGTTTCCAGGATATGATATTTGTAGGAAATTTCTGACACAGAGGGTAGAAATGAATAACATATTTTTCAGTCCAGCTAATTTTTCACAACCAAAAGATTCTCCTTTTCTTTACTGGCACAAAGGTATACTTCTCCATGCAAATATAGCTCATCTTCAGCAAGTCATGCTGCAAACTTGGGCAGCTTCATGTAAATCAATGAAGTTATAACATATCCTCACATCATGCACAGAAGTAAGCTCCTAATGACTTAAAGACTCAAACATAAGACATGACACCATAAAACTGCTAGAAGAGAATGTAGGCAAAACATTCTTTTACATAAGTAGTGCCAATGTTTCCTTAGGTCAGTCTCCCAAGGGAATAGAAATAAAACTAAAAATAAAAAAAAATGGGACATAATCAATCTCACAAGCTTTTGCACAACAAAGGAAACCAAAAAAAAAAAAAAAGGAAGAAAAGAAAGACAACCTACAGGACGGGAGAAAATATTTATTTGCAAATGATGTGACCAACAAGGGCTCAGCATTATTAATTATTAGAAAAACACAAACAAAACTACCATGAAGTACTACCTAACACTAGTCAGAATGGCCATCATTAAAAAGGCTGTAAATAACTAATGCTGGAGAGTGTGGAGAAAAGGGAACCCTCCTACTGTTACACTGTTAACCCTCCCACTGTTGGTGGGAATGTAAGTTGGTGCAGCCACTATGAAAAGAGTATGAAAGTGCCTTAGAAAACTAAAAGTTAAATTACTATATAAACCATTAATCCCACCCCTGGGCATATGCCCAGACAAAACTATAACTAAAAAACATGCTTCAGTTCTATGTTCATAGGAGCACTATTCACAATAGCCAAGACATGGAAACAACATAAATGTGTATCAACAAAGGAATGGATAAAGACTTAGTGTATATATATATATATATATATATATATATATATATATATATATATACACACACAGTGGACTATAACTCATCCATAAAAATGACAAAATAATTCCATTTGCAGCAACAGGAATGGATCTACTGAGTGAATTAATTTAGACAAAGACAAATACCATATTATTTCACTTACATGTGGAATCTAAAATATGACACAAGTGAACCTTAGCACAAAACAGAAACAGATTCACAAACATAGAGAACAGACTGTGGTTGCCAAGGAAATAGAGGGAGGGAGAGGGATGGACAGGGATTTGGGGTTGATAGATGCAAACTATTACATTTAGATTGGATAAACAGAAAAGTCCTATTGTTTAGCACAGGGAACTATTTCCAAACTCCTGGGATAAGTCAAAATGGAAAAGCATATAAAAATAATGTATGTATGTGTATAACTGAGTCACTCTGCTATACAGCAGAGATTGGCACAACATTGAAAATCAACTACACTACAAGTTAAAAAGTAAAGATCTTAAAAATGTAGTTTATCTTCTTTTTGAACCAAGCAAATTCCAGGGAAGCTGTTGCCATCAGCTCTTCTAAGCTCAGCATTACCACTGTTGCAAGCAAAAGTTGTGTTCATTTTGAACTTCTGTTGCCTTTGGGGTGATCTGCCACTAATGGGCCTTCTCAGTGTTCTATGTGCTTCTATGCCTAGATTTATTTTCTGTGATTTCTACTTGATCACAGTTGCTTTGGGAAGGAAACTCACATATTTTGGAGTGTTTAAAATATTTTTTATCTCCATATAGGCATGTAAATGTATATTAATTAATGTGTGCATACATATTACTTTTCCATTATAAAGTCAAAATGATTTTCACATTTTATACACCCAATACCTGTAAATAGGCAAATGATGCATCATAAATCTGAGGGTAGGTGTTATTTCCATTAACAATAGACATAACATATATTTTGAATGACCATATATACTCTTATAATACGGAGGTGATGCTTTGTGAAATGGATTACACATAGATCATGATATATTCCTCCATCTAATATTTCATAATATGTTTCATATGTTTCATGATATATTTGCATACATATATACTTTGCTATGTGAAATTAAATGTAAATATACATGTTATTACATACATGTTATTATATTTACATTTAATTTCACATACCAAAGTGATGAAAAATAAATATCCTGACCTAGATGAGATGAATTTAAAATGTTTAGACCTAGATAGTAAAGTAATAATTTCAATATTATCATAGTTCTGATAGTAAATATTTCTTATTGTGTCTATATTCCATCAACTTCTAATGTTAAACAACTTGAAAATCCTTAGTAAGGATCAGTAGTGAAATATTGTTATTTTGAGTTGTGATTAATATATTTATACACATTTTATTTACAGGAAACTTTCAGGATATAATCTTGCTTATTTTGGTTTCCTTCAGAGTAAAGCTTGGCTCATGGATTTAAGTTTTTATGCATATTTTATTTACAAATTATTTAAATTCATATGTCTGACTTTGATTTAGAGATCAATAAAGTGAAACATTATGGCTTTAGTTGATTTTTAGCATTCTCTAGATAAGATCCAGTTTGTGGAAAATGCAATTTTGTAAGTACTTAGTGTTTAATGTTGGTGTATTGAAGTAAAAGTACCTCTAAAATCTGGTCATACTTTAAAACATCAAAATTTATTCCACAGCATGTGCAGTGGGTGATTTTATTTTTTATTTCAAGTCAGCATTGGCAGCATATTAGAATTTTGTAATAGCATAATTTACCAGATTATTTTGTCTGTTTCATATTTTAGCTATTCTTAAATACAGTAACTTTAAATAATATATTTAAATATAAGGACACAGGGATATGATGAGTTTTATTTTTTTAAGTCATAACCGTCCAACAGCATAAATCCCATGTGTTAAAAATCAAATACATAGTGACATCATATATAATATAATTTTAAAAAGTGGAGTATACTGTGTTAATATGTAGATGTACTTTACTCTTCAGTGTTATAAAAGCCATATATATGCATTATAATCATGTTATCTGAGAGACTCACAGAAAAAACCCACACTTCTTTCCTTCCTTATAATTTGAAATGTCCTATCTTTTGGCCTTTTTATACTGTTCATGGGGTTCTCAAGGCAAGAATACTGAGGTGGTTTGCCATGCCCTTCTCCAGTGGACCACATTCTGTCAGACCTCTCCACCATGACCCAACTCCAATACTTTTTGGCCACCACATGCGAAGAATTGACTCATTGGAAAAGACCCTAATGCTGGGAAGGATTGGGGGCAGGAAGAGAAGGGGACGACAGAGGATGAGATGGTTGGATGGCATCACCGACTCGATGGACACGGGTTTGGGTGAACTCCGGGAGTTGGTGATGGACAGGGAGGCCTAGGGTGCTGCAATTCATGGGGTCGCAAAGAGTCAGACACGACTGAGCGGCTGAACTGAATTGAACAATATTGTTCTATTTTAAACCATTTATTTTCAGATCTAATAAAAACTCATATTGATTTCATTTCAGTGTTTTACTCATTTACTCTGTGATTAAAAATAAATAAAATGATGTTTCCTTCTAGTATGGAGGTTTGCTGTAATGAAACACGGGGTACACTGCTATAGTGAAACATGGGTAAACACGGTGATGCACCTGAGGCATAGGGGTCCCTATTATGTTATTGAGTAGCCAATCACCAAATTGCTTCCCTTTTTTGATAGCAATGAATGTAGAACTGGCCTTGACTTTCCTCTTAATTGTACATAGAAACCTTAATCTTTTAAGATGATGCCTCTTCACATAATTAAAATTGGTCTTACAGTTTTCCTTGAGTGCTTCAGTAAGCTAAATAAACCTCTTTTTTTTTTTTTTTTTACTTTATCTAGAGAAAAGTATGTTCTTGATCATCTTTGTTGGTAGGCTTTGACAACTCTGGAGTTTCCACTGATATTTTATTGAGACTCTTGCTGCCACAAACTAATAACCTTATCTTACAAGTAGTGTTCTTATCTTCTGTCTAAACCTACTAGAGGCAAACTTGCCAATAATAGTAAGGGAAGTCAATACTGAAGCTGTGCTCCAAATCCAAATAAATAAGATTTTCTGTTTCTTCCTCACAATGAAGGGTTCAGAACTCTTTGCATGTCTGATCTGTTTGTACTCATTTTCCTTGATGAAAGACTGAAAAATGATTGTTTGGCCACTAACCATCCCCTCTGATTTTTGCTTGTTGGTTGGTACTGCTTGTTTATTAGAGGAAAAAGAGGAACTTCCAGGTCCCCATAGGTCTGATAAATGTCCTTCCAACTGAACCTGAAGACTAAAACCCTCCTTAGACATTTCTTTTTGTGGGGAAAACTTTGCCTTGTGTCATTAATCAACAACACAGTATCAACATTTTCCTCAGAATTGCTAAGTATACAAAGTTGGCTTTTAAAGACATTTTCTCTCTGAAAATTCCACCTGCCAGTGGAACTGCTGATTTCTCAAGTTAGCAGGCAGAAGCAGTTTGACCTTAAGGTTGAGGATCAAAGATATGCACATGAGATATTTTTATTTTTGACTGATCATCAGCCAGCTTCTAATAAATTGGTTCCTGGTAAATTTGTTAGCTCCTGGCACTTGCTTTTGTATTATCCTTCTTGCATTTATCTTTCTTAATGTCATAATCATGCCAAGGACAATTTAAAATTGCAGTAGTAACATTGTAGACCTTTAGCTATAACCAAAATTGTGTTTTTGAGATGCACCTTGGAACAAAATGGGGAAAAATGGGGAAAAGTAGAACCCCAAAAATTGAAAAAAACCTCACAGAGAAATAAAATCTTGTCATATAAAAGAAGGATTACTTTGTTTAACTGAGCAGACTTCCCTCTTTCTTTTTCTGTACTGTGAAGATTAATAAGCACCAAATTTTAATCATGAAATCTTGATGAAATTATTTAAACCAGCTACAGTGATAAGCTCTCTCTCATCTAAATTAATTTTGCTTCATAGATGCTTTCTTCCCATCTTGTGAAGAGAACACAATTAGCCTCTACAGTGAACTTTAACTCTCTTCATGTCTGTCTATGGCTGGTGAAAGCTAGCTTCCATTTTTTTTCTTCCTCTTTTTCTTTTTCCCCCTTCACTTAGGAAATTAATTCATCATGAAAATGGACACTTTCTATGAATATCTGCTATAGAAAATAGATATAACAGAAACGGGGGGCAAATTATAGGAGAACATTTCCTACACTGTAATGCTTTTATAAACAATTTTGTTATGTTAAGGTCTATGTATATTTGACATTTGAGAATTCAAAACTTTCCTGTAAGTAAAAGAAACAACTCTCTTTAAAATTTTGTTTGTTCTTATAAAGAAGCAATTCTATAATAGAAAAATAATTAAGCTGCTATATTATTGTCCTTTAAACTACATTAAGGGAAAGCAAGATACTCAGTTTTAAAATATGATCTAAATATTCTTTAAAATTTGATATTTAGATACCAAGATTTCTAAATTATATTAGAAAAAGGTTTTTGTAATATTTATATCAAGATGGAGATTTATGTATCTCAAAACAATTTAAATGGCTTTTAGAGAAAATTATGTCTCCTCCTTGATTTTACCAAAGCAAAAAATATTTTATTTTTATACAGTATAAGACTACAGTATTTTAGCTTGTACAAGATTAAGGTTCATCTTCCTGTGACTTAACATTCTAACTTTTTACATTGGTTTTAATGATCAAAATAAATGTGATTGATGCTACAAATTGCTTAAAGCTGCATAAACATAAAATTATGTCTATTCAAAGTAATTTTAAGGCTGGAATTATTTTACAGGAATTTAATCTTCTGAAATTCTTAGTCTTACAAATCACAGAGAACTGACATGTGAACTTTATATTGCAATTTCCAGATCTTTGATTAGCTTTAGGATTTTAAAGTGATATAAATAATAGATAATAATATTGTATCTCTCTACAACAAAATTTTAATTTACTGTGCTGTTTTAAATGCATCATAGATCAGCCATTGAAGAACTATACAAAAAAAGGTCTTAATGACCCTGATAACCACAATAGTGTGATTACTCATCTAGTGAAGAGAACACAATTAGCCTCAACAGTGAACTTTATCCCTGGAGGGGGGCATGGCAACTCACTCCAGTATTCTTGCCTGGAGAATCCCCATGGACAGAGGAGCCTGGCGGGCTACAGTCCATGGGGTTGCAAAGAGTCGGATATGACTGAGTGCCTAAGCACAGCACACATGAACTTAAAAATATTGTCTCAATCTCTTCTTTATAAACTTATGACTTATTTTCTTGTCCTTTTCAAAAAAAAATTATTGATTTTTATTCTTTCCTAACTCAAGTACCAAATTCAGAATAAAAATTCCTATGAAAATAACTTCAGCATCAAAACTATCTTTATGTATCCTAAATAACAATTGAGTAATATTTGATCTTTCACATTACAAAAGGAAGGAAAACCAGAATAATTTTATTTTTATGTAAACATTAGAGTTCCTGCAAAATCTGAAACAATTAAAGAGTCAGTTAGCCTACCTAGTTAAAAATATTGTCAATATAGAAATGCTTCAATGACAGTACATTTTCCAGATTAAAACAATATACCCTTTTTTTTTTTTTTGCAGAAGGACACAAACATTGGCAACAAAATAATTAAGGGAAAAAAGGCATTGTCCCTATGTTTCCGTATTTTATAAATTTATGATATTCATAATATACTAATGAAGAAATTAAAGGCCTAGAAATTTGTTCATGCATTCACTGTTCATGTTGTATTCCTATTGTCAGAACAATCAATGAAGAAATATATTTATGATATGTTAAAACACAAGAGAAGAATCTACTACCTTCTATATTGGTTAATATGAAAAATAAAATTCCAGAACTAGCTAGTGTTATCGTCAACAAAGTACTGATTGTCTTTGCTTGCCAGGGAAGCACTAATGATCCTGAATTAGTAGGCTGGTGTATTTTGATAGCAAAATCATCCTCAGAAACATAATCCTAAGAAAAGAACTCTACTTGGAAATCATTGGGAAAAGTCTTATCAGTAATACTGGCTGATATCAATTTAAAGTAAAACTTCAAGAGATTGATCTTTGAATGCTTATTTCCTGCTAAAACTACAGTGCCAAATACCCAGCAAAAAATATTAGAAATTCTACAATATTGGAAATTGAAACAAAGGATTCTTCATAATCTTTCAAAAGCAGACAACCTTAAGAGGGAGACAGCTAATCCAAGATCTTGTAATTAAACTGATGATAATAGGAAATAGAAAGCTTCCACTCAAGACAAAAGGATTGTTTCTCTGAGAACTTTTCCACTCTTTTTCTTCTAGCTTTATTTTTAGGCATCTGTACTAAAGTCATCTGTTATACTCCTTATCGCCCATGTGGGAATGTGCTGAGTCCCTTCAGTCCTGTCTGATGCTTTGTGACCCTGTGGACTGTAGCCTGCCAGGCTCCTCTGTCCATGGGAGTCTCCAGGCAAGAAACAGGAGCGGGTTGCTATTTCCTCCTACAGGGGACCTTCCTGAACTAACATCTCCTGTGGCTCCTGCTTGGCAGGTGGATTCTTTACTTTTGAGCCATCATAGAACATCCCATAGCATTTCTATGGATTCAAAGAGTTCCATTTTCATCTTACATCTGATAGCTGAATTGGTCACCTTCCCTATATGATCTTATTGACAAAATATTAATCAATTTGCTTAAATACTACAGAACATAGATAGCCTTTCATTAGTCCTTTGTGACAATGATTTTTCTCACTTAAAGAAAAAAATACTTCCACTGATATCATTGCATTGTTGTCTTTGGAACTAAGCTCAAGTGATTTAAAAAAAAAAAAGATACTGCAGCAGTTGTTAGTCTGTTCTCTTTGAAGACTCTCCAGCCTGTTTGCAGGAACTATTTAGGTCAACATAGGGAAGATTTCTGCCTCAAAAGACCAAGAATCAGTAGGAATCAGTATGAAAATTCAGGAGCAGTCTGTTTTAATATGGCAAAAAAGAAGAGGATACCTTTACTTCCTTGCCTGGAACTAGGTGAACTCTCTCGCACTTTTCTTGATATCCTCTTTAGGGACTTTTTTCATATTGAAATACAATAGCTCTATAATGTTAATTTTTTTTTTTTAATCAACATTGTTTTTGTTGTTTAGTCACTAAATTGTGTCCAACACTTTTGTAACCCCATGGACTGTAGCCAGCCAGTCTCCTCTGTCCATGGGATTTCCAAGGCAAGAATACAGGAAGGGGCTACCATTTCTTTCTCCAGGGGATATTTCTGGCCCAGGGATGGAGCCTGCATCTCCTGCTTGACAGGCAGATTCTTTACCACTGAGCCACCTGGGAAGCCCTATTATTGACATTATATTCACAGTATTGAGCAGAAAAGTAGAATTAGATTTATGCTTTACAATGTTGGTAAAGAGTACTATATTTCAAAATAAATGGATTGATTGGTACACTTTTATTTGTAATATGTTTCTCAAATGTACTGGTGAATAGCAAATTGAATCAATAATAACCCAGACTGAGTTGAAAGGCACAGATTCTGAAGTTTTTAAGAGTTGTACAAAAAGCCTTGTGCAGCTGACTGACTGGCAGAAGGTGAAGGGAATATAGAATAGGCATTGAAAGAAGACAGGCACGATTACTCTCCAAAGCTTCAGGAACTGTACCAAGGTGGTTAACTATCTCCGTCTTTCTAAAAATCAGTTTTTCTCTCATCTTTCTCCATATATATTATGTGAGGAACACTTATGATGGTAGGTAATTCAGATTTAAGTAAGTAGATGAGGGGGTTGATCTTGCCCCACAACAATATGATCAATGATGAAATGTGTGTGTGTGTTGGGCAACATCAATGGACTATGACAGATCTATTTTATCCATCTTTCTTACCCCTGTTCTCTATTTGGACTAACTAGCTTTTGCACAAATATCACATGTGTCTTCTAGTTGAGTTGGGCCAAATGGAAATCTGGGTAAGAAATGAAAGGAAGATAGAGAGTGAGATCAGGCAATCTGTTCCTTTGGTTCCTTCTCTGTGTGATCAGCATGGACTTGCCATGCACTTTGACTCAAGTTCAGTGATTCTCTCAAGGAGGTCTACTCTACACAAGCCACTTTCTGATTCGAATGATCACTCCTTCCACTTATCCTTTCAGGCTTGAGATGAAAAGAGTTCTGCTTCTCGTAACTCTGGGTTACTCAATGAAACTGTTTATCTTTCACATATTTTCTAAAAGACCATTTGTAAATAAAACCTCCTTTCAGTTTTTTGAGTATTCTGTGTATTTCCAGATGGGACCTTGGTTGAAGTAGGTCCTACTTTAAAATATAATATTAAGTTATTGTGTTTATAGACTAGTTTTAAAAATGTTTTTATGAAATTAGAGAGAATAATTTAAATAAGCAGTAGAGACTTGACATGGTAAAAGTTTCCCTAAAGGATATAATTTCCAAACAGAACATCTTACTTTCGATATATGGTATAGAAATGATGGGGAAATTTAGCAAGAGATATTTGCTAGGAAAGAGAAAGAAGAGTGATAGTAAACATAGGGACAGAGAATTAACAAAGGGGCCTCGATGAAGGTAATGTCTTTATATGGAAAAGACAGGACAGAATGTGTTGCTCATGGCACATCACAACAATGAGGAAAAAATAAATTATACATATGTAAAATAGGAATAATATAAGCTATTAAATCACCTGTAATGGATAAACTTAGTGAAACTCATTTCTTATGTGATATTAAAAACAAAGAGGCTACATACAAGTTGATAGAGATAAAGTTGTGTTTTTCTCATGCGTGCTAAGTTGCCTCAGTTGCGTCCGACTCTTTGTGACCCTATGGACTGTAGACTGCCAGGTGCCTCTGTTCATGGGATTCTCCGGGCAAGAATACTGGAGTGGGTTGCCATTTTCTCCTCCAGGGGACCTTCCCAACTCAGGGACTGGAACCTGCATCTCTTATGTCTCCTGCACTGACAGGCTGGTTCTTTACCACTAGCACCAATGTTTCAATGTATATCCATAAAAAGATAGGAACAATCAAAAAGCTGTTGCTATAGTTTCAAACTCTCATCCCTGGTTAGAAATGTGTAAATACTTAAACTGACAATGAAATTTAACAAAAACAGTGCAAATGTAGCTGCATGAAAATAGTCATTCTAAGTAACAGTCACAGGTAACAAAGAAATTCCTCATGTAATCACAAAAAGCAGAAACTGCTTTGTAAAGGAGTTTAAATCGTAAGATCGCGATTGTGACCAAAATGCAGGTGCTTTTAGGTCATAAGCAGACAGTTTTAGAAAAATAAGGTATAATATTTGCAATACCCTAAATTTATCTGAGTAAGGAGTCTTCTGTCAGAAATAAGTTACAGTAAGTAACATTTATATTGATCATCAGATTATAAAATTTCTTCACATATATGGTTTTATTTGAACATTATATAATCTGTGATATAGGAATTGGGTTTAAGTTATTACATTATCCCCTTTTTGTAAATGTGGAAACCAAGAATAAAAGGTTAAATGGGATACAAAATATATCTAGCAAAAAGTAATTGAGCTGAAGCTAGAGCTCAGGTCCTGAAAAAACAGGTTGTTTTTCACAGTATCATGCTTTTCTATGTAAAGTTTTTATGTGTTTTAGAAGCACAGTAGTACCTGGATGGACAATAAATCTGGTTTTGGATTATGCTTTTAAGATATCCTCTAAGTGCATTAAAACTATTTCTACATATCATAATGTTTATTCAAACTATATCAGTATTTCATGAGAGCATACTTGTGTGTTTTCATGTCAATAAGCAATTGTTTGTTGACTTAAATGTGGACTGGGTATAATGCAGTTTGGAGTAATATCAATGATTTCATACACTCTAATTTTTGAGATCACTCTTTACTGAAGGAGGGAAAAAAGCCACTCAGTATAGAGAAGATGTAATTTTTACTTGCTTTTCAATTAAACAGATGGGATTGGATTTGAAGGTCTGACTTACTGAAATAATCAAAGTTATTAGTTCATAACTAGAGGCAGAGTTGTGAATTTAGAACACAATCAGGGGCATCAGTCAAGCATAACAGGAACAGTTCTGTTCACATATGTTCTGTTTTAAAATGGAACATCCATAACAGTTCAGTGGAGCTCAAAATTACAGCTGAGAAGTGATCAGTTAACTACCCTGAAAAACTGCATATGGGAAATAGACTGAAAAATTAGTTTCTTAACTCTGATATGTTGCTGCAACATTATATTCGTGGAAAGATCTAAAGAATATTTTCCTCAAAATGAAAGGTATATATATATATATATATATATATATGTATGTATATATATATATATATATACTTTATTTTTTTTAATAAATTTATTTATTTTAGTTGGGGGCTAATTACTTTATAATATTGTAGTGGTTTTTGCCATACATTGGCATGGATCAGCCATGGGTTTACATGTGCTCCCCATCCTGAACCCCCCTCCCACCTCCCTCCCCATCCCATCCCTCTGGGTCATCCCATTGCCCCAGCCTTGAGCATTTGTCTCTTTAAAGCAAATATATATATACTTTAAAGCAAATTTAAAAAAAAAAGATTGGAATAAGCATATACTTTAAAGATCACATTTTTTAAAACAAATATTAAAACCAATGCTAGGAAAATAAACTAAAAGAATTATGTTGGGACACTATTTAGTGTCCAATACATTATAATAGGTACTGAGGGTAAGAAAGGTAATGTAAGAGGTTGTTCCATTTTTTTATTTAACTAGGAAAATTTTTCATGTGTATTTACATTTTGGATGTTCTTGTTTGTTGATTTTCCAAAAAAAAAATTGTGGATGTTCATAATAGTATGGAAACAGAATTACGTGCCAAGAGAGCAAAGCTGCCACATAATCTCACACTTAATTTTTTTTTTTCCTCATGACAGGAATCATAACAGTAATTCTTGTTTGTGCCAGTGTTTGTTGGGTGTTCCAATTAATTAGAAGGTATAGATTCTGTAGGGAAAAGCAAATAAGAGTAGAAATGAAGATCAATGGTCAAGTCGCTTCTTTTTGTAATTGCCAATAAATAGCAACAAAAATAACTCTCTGAAGTAAATTCACCTGGTAGAGAAGCCATGTGGTAAACTGGTCAGGAATATAAACTCTACAAAACTGTCTAAGTTCAAATCCTAGATCAACCATTTACTATGTGACTACAGATAGCTAATTAACTTATCTGTGCTCCCAATTCTTATTTATAAATTTAGGATAATATTAGTACCTGATTCATGGAACTGTTGTAAAAATCCTATATTGGTTAATAAATGAAATGTATTAAGAAAAGTGCTGAGCATGTTTTAAACATTGTATAAATATCAGTATATTATTATTTTTATTATCCATTAAAATATGTTCTCCAAACAGTTAACAGTTTTTTTTAAACAGATACACTGGTGTCTTCCCCCTGTTTGATGAGTTTGGCCCGCAAGTTTGTGTAGTCTTCCAGGTGGGAGGGAATGCTGCCTGTGCACTGGAGCAGCTCTTGTCCCTCTAATGGGCAGGGCCATGGAGTTTCCTTAAAAAACTGAGCATAGAGTTAGCAGATGACCCAACAATCCCATACTTAGGCATATATTTGGAGAAAACCATAATTTGAAACAGTACATGCACCCGCAATGTTCATTGCAGCACTATTCTCAATAGCCCGTATATGGAAGCAACTCAAATGCCCATCAACAGAGGAATAGATAAAGAAGATGTTGTGTGTATATACAATGGAATATCGTTTAGGAAATGGCAACCCATTCCAGTATTTTTGCCTGGAAAATTCTATGGACAGAGGAGCCAGGCAGGCTACAGTCCATGAGGTCACAAAGAGCTGGATGTGACTGAGCAACTGAGCATGCATTGTTGTTGTTTAATGACTAAGTCATGTCCAACTCTTCTGTGACCTCCTGGACTATAGCCCTCCAGGCTCCTCTGCCCATGGGGTTTTCCCAGGCGAGAATACTGGAGTGTGGGTAGCCATTTACTTCTCCAGGGGATCTTCCTGACCCAGGGATCGAACCTGCATCTCCTGCATTGGCAGGAACCACATATATTTGTAAAGCAGATTCACTTTGTTGCATATTTGAAATTAACACAACATTGTAAATCAATTATACCCCAATGAAAATTAAAAAAAAAAAAAAGATGTACTAAAGATGTTTTTGTAACATAATAGACTGACACAAGTTGTATTCTGAATTAGGACTTGGTCCCCCCCCCCCCATCTTCTTGCTCCCTAGATCTGGATCCCAGCTCAAAGAATTTTCATACTATAGGGAGAAAGTTTCCAGGAACAAAGTCTCTTGAATGCACTGCCTGTGGCCTTGCAAAGTGTTATTCTCATTGTACATTTGTACCATTAATTCCTGTTTGTTTTTAATTTCTCAGATTAGGTGTCACCTTCTAATTGACGTCTACTTTGGTACCCAGTTTAAGAATCTTCTCTCCTACTCAGCTCTAGAATCAGTGTTTCTCCTTCCTAAAATCCTGATTGATTTAGTGAAGAATGGTACTATCTGTCCTTACTGCTGACACTGTCATTTCTTCTACTCCAATTTTGATCCAATACCATATGGTACAGTCTAGACTTCTCACTTCCTGTGTCTGTAATCACCTTCTACAACACTGAGAAGCCTGAATTTCATTACCCTCAATGTGTCTATTCATTTGTTCAAACATAGAATACACAGATATTAGTTCAAGAATTGACACCTTGCATTGCTACAAAAATCAAGGCTTTTAGCTAGAGTCTAATATTGATTTATAGTTCTTTTTTTTTTTAAGTGTGCACATGGTGAAATGTACAGATCTTAAGAATACAATTTGATATATTTTGACAAATGCAGACATTCAGTTAACAATACTCTAGTTATTGTCTAAGTTCATATTCTTAGGAAATTCCTTCATGTTCCCTAGTCAATTCCCCCCAAAAGCAATCTACAACCACAGATAAATGGAATCATATAGTATGTGCTCTTCTGCATCTTCATTCTGTCATTCAGCATTATGTTCAACAGACATATCACTTAGTATGCTATTTCAAAGGTTGCATTGTTCAAAAAAATGTGTGCAAGAAGACATAAGTCGAAGGTTTTCTAACATGTTTTGTTATAAAAATATCCCTTGAGGCAGACAAGTGCTTCTACTGGCTCACAGGCTCACTTTCCTTTTTGAAACATGTCTATAAATTTTCCACAATCAGCAGTTTACCATCATCAGTATCTTTCCTACTTTAAGTACATAAATTTGTTAACCTGACCTCAGACTATTGGTCTTGCTAATGGCAATCTTTTTGTATTCTAAGGCTATCTTACAGTGACAAAGGATTAAAATATTTTTTTAAAGTCCGAATATAACATAGATGCAGTGAATCAGCAGATCATAACATAATGAAATGTACCTAATAGCTAGTGTGGCAAAATATATACTTCAGGAAATGTTTCATTTTTAAGAATATATGAAAGTGAGCTCAGTCATGTCTGACTCTTTGCAACCACATGGACTATACAATCCATAGAATTCTCCAGGCCAGAATACCAGAGTGGGTAGCCTTTCCCCTCTCCAGGGAATCTTCCCAACCCAGGAATCGAACCCAGGTATCCTGCATTGTAGGTGGATTCTCACCAGCTGAGGTATCAGGGAAGCCCCCAAGAATATATGAGTCATGTCTTTAAAAGATAAACAATGAAAAATAGGAAAGTAATGAAAAACAGCATCAAGGTTCCTTAAAAATAGAACTACCGTATGATGCTGCAGTGCCGCTACTGAGCATTTATCCAGACAAAGGGTTCATTGCAGCAGTACTTATAATAGCCAAGATATGGAAGCAACCTAAGTGCCCGTTGATGAATGAACGGATAAAGATGTGGTAAGAGGGAGGGGACATGTGTACACCTATGGCTGATTCATGTTGGTGTTTGACAGAAGAAAAAAATAAAAATTATGTATAGCTATCATCCTTCAATTAAAGAATAAATACATTTTTAAAAAGATGTGGTGTAGATATAGAATGGAATATTTTTCAGCTGTAAAAAAAGAATGAAATAATGTCATTTGTAGCAACATGGATGGACCTAGGGGTTTCCCAGGTGGCGCTAGTGGTAGAGAAACCACCTGCCAATGCAGGAGATATAAGAAATGCCAGTTCAATTCCTGGGTAGGGAAGATCGCCTGGAGGAGGGCATGGCAAACCACTCCAGTATTCTTGCCTGGAGAATCCCCAAGGACAGAGGAGCCTGGCAGGCTACAGCCCTTGGGGCCACAACGAGTTGGACACAACTAAAGCGACTGAGCACGCATGCACACACGGATGGACCTAAAGGTTATCACACTAAATGAAGTAAGCTAGACAGAGAAACATAAATATATGATGTCACTTATTTGTGGAGTCTAGGAAAATGATACAAATAAACTTATTTACGAAACAGAACATAGACTCACAGACAGAAAAAAAAAAAAAAAAAGTTACCAAAGTGGATAGTAGGGGTGAGGGAGGAGAGGTAAATTAGGAGTTCAGGATGGCCACATACACATTACTATATATCAAATAGGTAAGCAAGGGATTTATAGTATAGCACAGAGAGTTATACTCAATCTATTGTAATAACCCATAATGGAAAATAATCTGAAAAAGAATCTATCTACGTATATATGTATATATGAATCAATTTGCTGTACACTTGAAATTAACACATTATAAATTAACTATACTTCAATTTAAAAAAAATAAAAATCAAACTAATTTTGTATGTTTTATCTACAAGAGGAAAAAGGTAGAATAAAATACTGGAAATGCTTTGAAATTTTTGAAGAGGAAAATGATAATTTGGAAACTTACTAAAATTAATGAAGACTTTTTAAAAGTAATATTTAAGAAGACAAAAGAAGTATATAAAAATTGATATTCAATATGGTGGTCTTTGGGGTTCAGAATCAAAGGTTCCCTATGGATAGTAATGGTATTTTTTGAAGCAATTACTTTTCAATTTCATTAAATCATTCTTACCAATATATCAAGTTAAAATTAAATATTTTCTGACTCTATCTATTTCCTCTGTCAGTAAATGATAAGATAATGGAAATACCATTAACAAATAAAAGAGGAATTATTATCTTCGTAATAATAAAGATGACTAAAATTTGAGGCTGTAAGGATGAGTATTCTATTTCAAGCTAGGCCAGTTTTTGAGTTTCAAAAATTCGCAAAGATGATTTAAATAAAATGTTAGAACAAGCTGAAGCTGCTGATCATTATTACTAAACATTTGAAGATAATTGATTATGAAAGCCCTCTATCCTAGTTTTGAAATCAGTACTACATTTGCTATTTTACCCTTCAAAGAATTTATCTTCAAAATGAAGCATTGTTTTTGATTGACACTCTGTAAGACACTTGAAGAAAGTAAGGAAAACCACTAGACCATTCAGGTATGACCTAAATCAAATCCCTTATGATTATACAGTGGGAGTGACAAATATATTTAAGGGACTAGATCTGATAGACAGAGTGCCTGATGAGTTATGGACAGAGGTTCGTGACATTGTACAGGAGACAGGAATCAAGACCATCCCCATGAAAAGAAATGCAAAAAAGCAAAATGGCTGTCTGAAGAGGCCTTACAGATAGCTGCGAAAAGAAGAGAAGCAAAAAGCAAAGAGAAAAGGAAAGATATTCCTGTTTGAATGCAGAGTTCCAAAGAATAGCAAGGAGAGATACGAAAGCCTTCCTCAGTGATCAATGCAAAAAAATAGAGGAAAACAACAGAATGGGAAAGACTAGAGATCTCTTCGGGAAAATTAGAGATACCAAGGGAACATTTCATGCAAAGATGGGCTCGATAAAGGACAGAAATGGTATGGACCTAACAGAAGCAGAAGATATTAAGAAGAGGTGACAAGAATACACAGAAGAACTGTACAAAAAAGATCTTCATGACCCAGATAATCACGATGATGTGATCACTCACCCAGAGCCAGACATTCTGGAATGTGAAGTCAAGTGGGCCTTAGGAATTATCACTAAAAACAAAGCTAGTGGAGGTGATGGAACTCCAGTTGAGCTATTTCAAACCCTGAAAGATGATACTGTGAAAGTGCTGCACTCAATATGCCAGCAAATTTGGGAAACTCAGCAGTGGCCACAGGACTGGAAAAGGTCAGTTTTCATTCCAATCCCAAAGAAAGTCAATGCCAAAGAATGCTCAAACTATCACACAATTGCACTCATCTCACACTCTAGTAAAGTAATGCTCAAAATTCCCCAAGCTAGGCTTCAGCAATATGTGAACCATGAACTTCCAGATGTTCATGCTGGTTTTAGAAAAGGCAGAGGAACCAGAGATCAAATCGCCAACATCCTCTGGATCATCGAAAAAGCAAGAGAGTTCCAGAAAGACATTTATTTCTGCTTTATTGACTATGCCAAAGCCCTTGACTGTGTGGATCACAATAAACTGTGGAAAATTCCGAAACAGAT
Organism: Giraffa tippelskirchi; assembly: GCF_054371585.1. Taxonomy (NCBI): domain Eukaryota; kingdom Metazoa; phylum Chordata; class Mammalia; order Artiodactyla; family Giraffidae; genus Giraffa; species Giraffa tippelskirchi. The sequence continues at coordinate 73,908,445 of NC_137277.1, forward strand.
GGGAATACCAGACCATCTGACCTGTCTCTTGAGAAACCTGTATGCAGGTCAGGAAGCAACAGTTAGAACTGGACATGGAACAACAGACTGGTTCCAAATAGGAAAAGGAGTACATCAAGGCTGTATATTGTCACCCTGCTCATTTAACTTATATGCAGAGTACATCATGAGAAACGCTGGGCTGGAAGAAGCACAAGCTGGAATCAAGATTGCTGGGAGAAGTATCAATAACCTCAGATATGCAGATGACACTACCGTTATGGCAGAAAGTGAAGAGGAACTAAAAAGCCTCTTGATGAAAGTGAAAGAGGAGAGTGAAAAAGTTGGCTTAAAGCTCAACATTCAGAAAACTAAGATCATGGCATGCGGTTCCATCACTTCATGGCAAACAGATGAGGGAACAGTGGAAACTGTTGGAGTTTCTTCAGCATCAGTCCTTCCAATGAATGTTCAGGATTGATTTCCTTTAGGGTTGACTGGTTTGATCTCCTTGCAGTCCAAGGGACTCTAAAGAGTCTTCTCCAACACCACAGTTCAAAAGCATCAATTCTTCAGTGCTCAGCTTTCTTAATAGTCCAACTCTTACATCCATACATAACTACTGGAAAAACCATTGTTTTGACTAGATGGACCTTTGTCAGAAAAGTAATGTCTCTGCTTTTTAATATGCTGTCTAGGTTGGTCATAGCTTTTCTTCCAAAGAAAGAGCAAGTGTCTTTTCATTTCATGGCTGTAGTCACCATCTGCAGTGGTTTTGGAGCCCAAGAAAATAAAGTTTGTCACTATAACCATTGTTTCCCCATCTATTTGCCATGAAGTGATGGGACCGGATGCTATGATCTTCTGTTTTTGAATGTTGAGTTTTAAACCAGCTTTTTCACTCTCCTCTTTAATATTCATCAAGAGGCTCTTTAGTTCTTCTTCACTTTCTGCCATAAGGGTGGTGTCATCAGCATACCTGAGGTTATTGTTATTTCTCCTAGCAATCTTGATTCCAACTTGTGTTTCATCAAGCCTGACATTTCACATGATGTACTCTGCATATAAGTTAAAGAAGCACGGTGACAATATATAGCCTTGACGTACTCCTCTCCCAATTTGGAGCTAGTCTATGGTTCCATGCCCAGTTCTAACTGTTGCTTCTTGACCTGCATGCATATTCCTCAGGAGATAGGTAAGATGGTCTGGTATTCCCATCTCTTTAAGACTTTTTCACAGTTTGTTGTGATCCCCATGATCAAAGGCTTTGGCATAGTCAATAAAGTAGAAGTACATGTTTTTTTGGAATTCTCTTGCTTTTCCTTTGATCCAATGGATGCTGGCAATTTGATCTCTGATTCCTCTCCCTTTGTTAAATCCAGCTTGAACATCTGGAAAACACTGTATCCAGACGAATTAGTAAAATTGCTTCTTGTATTACTAAATTTTCCTCTGTTTGGGCTTGCTTCTTATAAACTTTCAAAATTCACATATGCTAAAATTCTCAATATTCCACAGTTTGTTTCTGTATTTTAAACAGTTAAAATCATTTACATGTGAACACAGGTAGCAGAATTATAGTGAAAGTGAAAATCGCTCAGTCATGTCCGACTCTTTGCAACCCCATGGACTATACAGCCCATGAAATTCTCCAGGCAATAATACTGGAGTGAGTAGGCGTTCCCTTCTCCAGGGGATATCCCTGACCCAAGAATCAAACTGTGGTCTCCTGCACTGCAGGTGGCTTCTTTACTGCTGAGCCCCAGGGAATCCCCCCAGAATTATAACTCTTCTTCAAATTATGTTAAGATGTGCAATCCCTCAAGGCTGATAAATCCTGAGACTTTGAAACAGAGGTACCCAAAGTGTCTTTGGACCACTAAAATGTCTTCAAACTGTTAGCTCTCCATCTGTGACAAGGTAAGGATCTTGAGTTAGAAAATGAAAATGAATCTACCACATGACCAAACACATGGATTAGCACATGGCTTAGTTGACCCTTCCTTTTTTTTTTGTAGCAAGACTTTTCCCATATAGGAAGTAGTGCATTAATTCATACATTGGCACAAGCACCTGAACTTGTTGCAAACTGGCACTCTGAGTTACATTTCTCTCTAAACCAGAGTTCAGCAATTTTTTTCAACAAAGTGCCAGGCACTAAATATTTTAGACCTGAGGTCCACACAGTTTCGGCTGCAAATACTCAGCTTTGCTGTACAGTATTGACAATATGTAAGTGACTATGTCTGATTGTGTTCTAATAAAACACTTTTTTGGACAGTGACATTTAAATATTATACATTTTCCTATGTCACAAAAGATTATGCTTTGTTTTTTTCAACCATTTAAACATGGAAAAAACATTCTTAGTTTATGAACCATAGGGGGAAAAAAGTGATTTCCTAACTCCTGATCTAATATCATCCTCTGAGTATCAGCTAAACTGACATTTGTAATGTGACCCTTTCCCTAGCTTATGTAAAATATTCTCTAACTCAATCAGATTTAGTATTCCTCCTACTCTTTCTTTATAATTCATATATAACTATAAAATTTTATTGCTTCAATTGTGTGACAATCATTTTTGTCTCTTTATCCAGAAGATTGAAGTAACTTATCTACAGTAATTAAGTGTAGTTGAGACTTGAATGTAAGAGTTCACAGCACAGAGTGCTAGTCACACTATTAAATGTCAGTTCTTAAGTTCTCTCTCTCCCATTTGAGAGGCTGAAGAACAGAACTCAATAGGTGAAGAAAAGCATAATTTGGGGATTGAATGAGTAGTGTTTAGAAGATCTGTGTGTTAGGTGGTTTTGCTGGACTCTGGACAAGTTATTTAGTTTCTAAGTTTCTGCTTCTTCATCTGGACGTTGAAAGGCTATGACGAGACATTCTTTAAGTTTCTCTCATTCCTTCATTTTTATGATTCTAAGACATTAGGACAATATATAGTCATGAAATAGTTTATATAGTGAGTATCCAAAATATGCATATTTGCGTATTTAAAGGACAAGAGGAGAACGTTAAAGAAGTTACACAAAGTAATATTTTTAAATGTCTCATTAATCAATGAGAGTGCCGGAAATAGTTTAGTAAACATGTTAGCATATGCTGCATTGATTTTACCATCAAATTATTGAAGCTGAAGTCTGGTCCAGCACTGAATTACAGCATTTAGCTAATGTCCTCTGTATACCCGGAAACTATCTATGCACTAACCTGGGCACCTTCAGACAAATCCTGCAATCATGTGTTGCTCTGCCTAAGCTCATCTATAGCATCAAGAGACCAAAAATTCTGCTTTTGCCAGATATCTGACACTAAACTCTTCAGACTTCAGTTTACATGATATCATCAATGGTGCTATTCTACCAAAAATCTGTTTGGAATTTTGAAGTCCATTTATGGCATCTTGCCCAATATTCCTGTCATTCTTGGTCATGACTCACAATAAAATTCCCTTAATTTTTATTCTCATGTACATGCTACTCAGAAACTGTCTATTTACCTAATTCAAGTTCTCCACTACCTTTCTCCAAAATTTTTACACTGGAGTCTCTTCATTCCTTGGATTCATAGTCATCTAGAATATCAAACCATTCAAAGAATATCTAGCAACAAGTGAAACCTAAATTTCCTCCATAGGAAGAGGAGAGGCTGCTAAATTCCCCAGCTACCATATTCTTTGAGATGGGAGATAAACTTGTCTTAGTTCTTCTCATTATTTAAAAAAGATAACTCCTGATTACGTCTCCTTAAACTATTTCTTTAAAAAAAAAAAAACAGCCCAGATTTTTCACTTCATTGCACTCCTCATATGCTATGTATTGCCTTCATGGGCATGGATGCACCCTCTACTGACTCTATTAATAATAATTTGGTTAAATCTTCTTCACTACTTCATTTGCTGCAGATGAGAAGAATCATTGGAATATTATATGATACTGTCTCTCTGGTAGGCAGATTACATGGGTTGCCAGAATTATGAAATAGAAAGCAGAACATCTAGCTTGTGAGCCATAGGAAAATAAATAATAACACCCAGTGGAATTTGGCTTTTGGATAAAATCAATTTTTACAGTATCCTCTTGTATTATTGGGCTTCCCTGGTGGCTCAGATGATAAAGAATCCAACCACAATGCAGGAGACCCAGAGGCACTGGATCAAGAATATCCCCTGCAGAAGGAAATGGCAACACACTCTAGTATGTTTGCCTGGAGAATTCCATCGACAGGGGAGCCTGGTGAGCTACAGTCCATGGGGTCACAAAGAGTCAGATACAACTGAGCAACTTTTACTTTCCATGGGTTATTAAATTATTACATGTACTTACATTAAATATTTATTGTTTATCTGAAATTCAAATGTAATTAAGCATTTTGTATTCTAAATGACAGTCTTAATAGATGATACATAAGGCATATTATGAAGTGAAATACACATATATTTGGATAAGGAAAATCAATTATATGGATGTATGGGTGTATATGTGTGTGTTTTGAGAGCAAAGTGGATACCACTTTTATTGCCCATTCCTAATGTTGGTAGGATCAATGGATCCTATGGCTATATACCTGTTGACACCCTACCTTTGTTACATAGTGAGTTTCTTTGTCTGAGATATTATTATGTGGAATACCATATTAATAAATCAGACATACTGTGAACCCTCAAATGATGATGCTGATGAAGTCCTGTCAGGAAGAAAGACAAATCCATACTCAGAATACATGTTAATCCTGATAAGGATAAATTATTGTCCTTTCCATAATAAAACAGGTATTAAAGAATCAACTCAATACCAAGTGGATTGTTGGCCTCATGACAGATCATGTATCTAGGGGCCTCAGAGCCATTAGTGTCCACTGCTGACAGGTTGGATATTTAGCACCTCTGGTGGCTAGAACAGCTTTAGCAAGAGAGACATTGTGGTTTGGCTTATACATAGTCTCTGTATCTACCCACATGGCTTCTCCGTTTGTACGCAACCACTGGGATGGTGGAAGGAAAAGCCTAGCTGACATCTGCTGCATATCATCCTCACCCCCTGGTTACTGAGGACTACTTGTGCTCAATAACCAGGGTGCTACCTTTGTGGGTGCTACAAAGATCCTCATGTTTTGGGCCCACTCCTGTAGTCACAGTATCATACTTTCTTTTCAGACCTCCTTGTCTATGGACTTCTCTCTTACTCCAAGTCCCTTACCGAAACATTCATTACTTCCCAGGGGTCAATGTATGTTCTTATTTAGGCCACTCTCTCTCACACAGGTGGGTGGCCAGATGTGTCACCCAAACCTCTGTCCCAGGAGTACCTTTATCTTTCTAAGATAGCCTGTGAGGGATTGTAGTTTAAAAGCCATCAATTATTAGCTCACAAAATACACTGAATTAACCAATTAATCCACAAAGCCCAGGTGTTTTCCTTCCTTTTCTCAGTTGATAATCTGTGAGGTCCTAGGTATAAGCTGAGAATAAGAGACAAGACCCTATGGGGGTAGGAGGCAGAATTAAGCTTCCAGGCAGTTGTACTTCTGCACATGAGTTAAGTATTTAGCTCTAGTAGCCTGGTTGCAGCCCTGCCAAATGGATTGCAAGCACTGGCTATTGAAAGCAAAAGCACACAAAAGCCAGAGAGTAGTATATAAAGAGGGTAAAATGAGTCTTAGAAATATCAGAATGGAGCACAGAGAGTGTCTGCCCATTTTGGAACCCTGTTCTTAACATTTGTTGAGCAATTCAACAACATGAATTTTAACACAGGCAAATCTCAATTTCAGACCACTACAATCAAGCAAAAGCAAGACTCATGACTTTTTTTTTTGGTTTTCCAGTGCATACAAACTTTATGTATACACTGTATTCTACTAAGTGTGCAAGGACATTGTTTCTAAAAAAATAAAGTACCTATCTTTAATAGAAAATACTTTATTGCTCAAAAATTGTGACCATCATCTGAGCCTTCAGCAAGTCCTAATCTGTTTGCTGGTAGAAGGTCTTGCCTTAATGCTGATGCTGCTAACTGATCAGAGTAGTGGTTCCTAAAAGCTGAAGTAGCTATGGTAATTTCTTATAGAAAGACAACAATGAAATTTGCCACCTGGGTTGACTCTTCCTTTCATTAATGATTTTTTGTAGCATACAATGCTGTTTGATAGCATTTTACCCACACAGTAAAACTTATTTCAAAATTGAAATGTGTGATGATGGATTTCAAGAATGGTGAATGAGCATTGGTTTCAGCTTAAATTCACCAGCTATTAGTACATTATCCCCTAACAAGTGGATAATTTGAAATTATTTCAAAATTAAAACCTGCTGATGCTTAATCAACAGTTCATGTTGTAATTTAAATCTTTTGTTGTCATTTCAACAATATTTACAGCATCTTCACCAATGGTAGATTCCTTCGCAAAAAATCACTGTTCATCAGTAAGAAGCAACTCCTCATCAATTAACATTTTCTCATGAGATTATAGCAATTCATTCCCGTCCTCAAGCTCCATTTCTAATTCTAGTTCTCTTGCTATTTCCACCATATTTGCAGTTACTTCCTCCACTGAAGTCTTCAGCTCTTCAAAGGCATCCAAGAGGGCTGGAATTGATTTCTTCCAAACTCCTGTGAATGTTGATACTTCAATCTATTCCCATGAATCATGAATGTTCTTAGTGGCATCTGGATTCTGGAATGATAAATCCCATCCAGAAGGTTTTCCATTTTCTTTGCTTAGATCATCATAGGAGTCACAGTCTTTGACAGCTTTAGCCTTAAGGAATATATTTCTTAAATAATAAAATCTGAAGGTCTAAATTCCACCTTGATCCATGGGCTGCAGAATGGATGTTGTGTTAGCAGGCATGAAATCAACACTAATCTCATTGTACATCATCTGAGCTCTTGGGTGACCAGGTACATTGTCAATGAGCAGTAATATTTTGAAAGGGATCTTTTTTTCTAAGCAGTAGGTATCAACATTGGGCTTAAAATAAACCATGTTGTAAACCTGTGTGCTGTCATGCAGGCTTTGTTGTTCTCTTTATAGTACGTAGGCAGAGTATATGTAACATAATTCTTAAGGGCCCTAGGATTTCAAGAATGGTGAATGAGCATTGGCTTCAGCTTAAATTCACCAGCTATTAGTACATTATCTCCTGACAAGTGCTTTGACTCTTTGAAGCCAGGTATGTACTTCTCTCAGTGAAAGTTCTAGATGACATGCTTTTCTTATATATGGCTGTTCCCTTGTACTGAGAATCTGTTGTTTAGAGTAATCCCCTTCATTTTATTATCTTAATTAGATTTTCAAAAAAACTTGCTATAGCTTTTATATCAGCACTTGCTGCTTTACTTTGCACTTTGATGTTATAGAGATGGCTTCATTCCTTAGAACTTGTGAATCCACCTCCGTTAGCTTCACAACCTCTATTTTCTTCTTTAGCTCCCTCACCCCTCTCAATCTTCCTAAATGTGAGGAGAGTTAGAGCCTTGCTCCAAATTACAATTTGGCTTAAGAAAATGTTGTGCCTGTTTTGGTCTCTCTAGACCACTACAAGGTTCTCCATGTCGGCAATCAGGCTGTTTTGCTTTCTTATCATTCCTGTGTTCACTGGAGTAACACTTTTAATTTCTTTCAATAGCTGTCCCTTTGCATCCACAACTTGGATGTTTTGCACAAGAAGCCTGACTTTGGACCCATCTCAGCTTTGTTATGTCTTCCTCAGTGAGCTTAATCACTTTTAGCTTTTGACTTAAAGTAAAAGATATGTGACTCTTCCTTTCACTGGAATACTTGGAGGCCATTATAGGGTTATTATAATAATTGGCCTAATTTCAATACTGCTACATCTCAGGGCATAAAAAAGGCCTGAGGAGGAGAGAGATGGGAGAATGGCTTGTCAGTGGAGCAGTCAGAATGCACAGTATTTATAAGTTAAGTTTGCTGACACATATGAGAGCTGTTTGTGGCACCACAAAACAATAACAACAGTAACATCAGTGATCGTTGATCACAGATAACTCTAAGAAATATAATTATTATGAAAAAAATTGAAATATTGAGAGAATTATGAAAATGTTACACTGACATGAAGTGAGCAAATGCTGTTGGAAAAATGGCACCAACAGATTTGTTCAATGCAGGGTTGCCACAAGCCTTCAATTTGTAAAAAAAAAAAAAATTCACTATATGTGAGGGCAATAAAACAAAGAACAATAAAACAAGATGTGCTTATAAGTTTTCCAATTCTTTTAGCTAAGCAAGTTGGACAAAAATCAATGAACTATGTAGATAGTGGTCATTACAACCTAATTACAAAACTCACCTGAATCTTCACCATGACTGTTCTTGTTTGAGTTACATGATAAATATTCTAAATTCATAATCATTATTTTAAATCTTGCCTTCACCATTTTCAAGAGGCAGCTTAAAATACTCCAGTGGTGATGGGTACCCTTCTCAACTTGTGCTGAAGTTCAAACATTATTTCTGTCTGTGACATTTACTGATTACCTTTTTTCTGGTCTCAGATAATGAGGTGTTCATCCTGCTCAGGATTAACTTCTGTACTTGAATCAACTCCATTTTTTACCCATTCATCATACATTATTGTGTACTTTTCTTTACCTCCTTTTTCTTAGCTTCAACTGATAAATATATCTTTTTATTAAGAAAAAATCCTTGATCCTGGGGTCATTCTAGTGACTGTTTAATACTCTTACACTTGTTTATATTAAAATTTGTCAAAAAGAGTCCTAGTTAGTCATTGTGTCTACTTTGTTGGATGTTAGTCTTCAGTATCTTTGTAGTTATTTCTCTTCTAGGTTCTGAAGCTACTAGGGTTAAAGCTCGTGATTTCTTACTATTCAAAGCAAATATTATTTTAATGACTATCTATCTTGATATCTCCTAACCATTATCATGGCTATATATTTCCTCCTAAGCACAGATACTCTCTCTGCAATATGACACTGTATTTTCTTTAACTCTCCTCTGATTGCGTAGACAGTGTGCTTTTCATGACTCTTCTTTCCTTGTCCAATAGATACTACAGATTCTCCCCTGATGGTCCTATTTACTTTACAGGTCTTGTACACCACTGATGTCTGTACGTCAGAGAGATTTCAGGTTCACATATCCAACATCCTCTTGTACACATTTACTTTGTTCTCATACTAACATAAAATTATTCAATACTAAAATCATAATCTCTCTATCCAGTTATCTATCCTGGTATCCAAGAGGTCATCCTTGACTTCTCTAATTCTGCTACATATATTTAGTTTCTACAGCTACATTCAATTAATTGTCACGTCTTACTGGGTTTATCACTTATACATTTTTCAAACCTACTCTAACATCCATTCTGACTACAACTATTCTCATTTAAATACTTACTGTCTTTTATTTAAATTGTTGCTACTACAACAGCCGCTTTCCCAGGTGGTGCTAGTGATAAAGAACCCTCCTGCAAATGCAGGAGACATAAGAGACTGGGGTTCAATCCCTGGGTCAGGAAGATCCTCTGAAGGAGGGCTTGGCAACCCACTCCAATATTCTTGCCTGGAGAATCCAATGCACAGAGGAGCCTGGCGGGCTACAGTCCATGGGGCCACAGGGAGTAAGACATGACTGAAACAACTTAGCACGCACACACAGTGTACTAGGAGGCGTGGGCTGCAAGGAGATCCAAGCAGTCCATCCTAAAGGAAATCAGTCCTGGGTGTTCATTGGAAGGACTAATGCTGAAGCTGAAACTCCAAAACTTTGGCCACTTGATGCGAAGAGCTGAATCATTTGAAAAGACCCTGATGCTGGGAAAGATTGAAGGTGGGAGGAGAAGGGGACAACAGAGGATGAGATGGTTGGATGACATCACCAACTCAATGGACATGAGTTTGAGGAAACTCCGGGAGCAGGTGACGGACAGGGAGGCCTGGCGTGCTGCAGTCCATGGGGTCACAAAAAGTCAGACGTGACTGAGCGACTGAACTGAACTGAATTGAAATACAACAGCCAATAACTCTTTTCTAATTTCTAGCTCATTGTGTTTAGTGATCTTTTCTATGTTTCTTCTTGAAAGATTTATCTAAAACATAAGCTTAACTGACTTTAGTTGACTTCTATCAAATGTAGACCAGGCATAAGGATTTGAGTGCAAGTAGTTTACATGGGAGGTAATCCTAGAAAACATCATTATGAGCTGAAGTGAGACAGGAGATGGAGGAAAATCAATGAATGATATATTAATAAGTGAGTTATCACCTTGGAAACTGGAACTCAATCCTGTTGAGGACCTTTTAAAAGAATTGTATATCATACTTTGTAAATGACTGCTAGGGCATCAGAAACCTGTAAAATTTGTTCACTAATTTCTGTCTCTTACTGGTTGAGGATCACTTGTAAGGTGAGTTGGCTTCCAGACACTTCTACCTGCCCCTTGTGAAGGCCAAACAATATCGTCAGGGAAAGCTGTCCAATAGAAGAATTGGGTGCTTGAGGTAGGAAACAATTAATGTATATGGGAACTATAGCTAAAGCTACAATTACCTCTAGCTTGAGCAAAGGGCATTGGAATGAGACTGGGGCAAAATCTGCTGCAACCCACATTACTTTTTATATTTCTAACAGTTTAGTGTCTTACTGATGCATATAAGATGAATTCTGAACCTCTTGCTGGTTTATAGAAGGGCTTCCACTAATGTCTCTAAGATTCAACAGATCAATTCTTATCACTCCCTGCCTAGTGTATTTTATTCCAGCACAACCATGTTGTTTGTAGATATTAAACACATATTCCTATATTGTCCCAAACTCATCATCAGCTTTTACCTGACTAATAACTATAGTTCACGATACAGGTAAAGAATTACCTCTTCTGGGATGCCAAACTGGAAACTTCCAGATTTGTATAAGAACTTATATCCTCCAGTACCATGTCACAGTCATGTAATACATTTTCCCCCATATTCCCATTATAGGAAATTTATCTATGCTTGTTTCTTTTACCTCTACTTAACTTTGAGCTCCTTGTCTGCATCTATCTTATTTATTATTTTTTTGTAGTCCTAGTATACGACCAAGTGTCTGACATAGCAAAATTCGTCATACTTAGTGAATAAAACATTAAGCTCTTGGTGTCTCATATGCAAAGAAATAATTCAATCTGAGCAAGTCACATTTTAGAACACAATGGGCCATAACTCAAAAGTATATTAATTTCCTGTGTGAAATTTTTTTATAGTTTTAGTTCCATTTATGTCAAAACATCTTTTCTATATTCAACCTTAAAATAAAGTATGCATTGCATAAACATTTCAAGTGTTCACCTAAGATATAGGAATAAATCAACGTGACTTTAGCTGTCACTAAAAAAAAATGTATTAAAGACAGATTTCTACATTACCTGTTCGCCCACTGTTAAATGATGTGACACTAGGAGATACAATGCAGAACGTGTATACCTGTGGCGCATTATCATTAATTTTCTTGGAATTGAAGAAAATTCTTTCAGCTCAATTTCCCAGATACCGGTTTTTCTAAATTTTTTCTAATAGCACTATCAGAAGTGAAAAGTTTTATTTTTCATATGTGATGGATAGCCGAATGTTAAGTTTACCTCATATCTTAAGAAAAGCCTATTCTTTTAATTGAAGTACTATGGAAGACCAGTACTGCACTTCCCTATATCTCGACCAAATAGTAATTCTATCTTAATGACTGAATGCAGTTTCACTGAAGATTCATAGTTGCTACACCAATAAAAATGCACATTGTCAAATGATTACAGGTCATAGTATGTATTTGAAATATATATCAATCATGAAAAAGTTTAGAGAAATGAGATAATTTGAGAAAGTATCAGTGAAGTGGTTGAAAGCATTTTGTTTAAAATATACATGGCCAGGTAGAACACGAATCAATAACATATAACAGGAATAAAATAGCTCCTCCTAATTTTATTTCTCTTGCTAGTCAGTAAGAGGATGCTTCTTGAATTGCCAGCATCTCTAGTCTTTGTTCTTTCTGTTGAGATCTGACAGATGGGAGCTCAGCAGCAGCCACACAGAATGTGACATGTGTACAGATCAGATAATACCTTCTTCCCTGGGAGATTTACTTAGTCCTCTTCAGCACCTTTGACCTTCTTCATCTGATAGTTCCTCACAACAGCAAAAATACAAGGCATTTGTGGAATTTTCTGTGAATAAAAATATGCCTAGGTCATGTACCATAGGGAACTTTTTCTAGATACTTTTATTATAAATGAATAAAAAACATGTTTTCCCACATAAACATTACAGTCATTTTTTCTTTAAGTATTGATATTTTTTTCCTGTAAATGTCATTAAAAAATGTTTCCACAAAGAATTTTGGGCTATGTATTTGATGACAGATATACAAATGTTATTAAACTTAAAATATATTCAAAATATGATGAGTCATATTTAAGTAGAGTTTTGAAACATTCAAGCTTAATATTAGTCTATTTAAAACTCACTAATGTCCAGTGTCTCAGTTGGTAAAGAATCCACCTGCAATATAGGAGACCACCTGTAATGCAGGAGATGCGAGTTCAATCCCTGGGTTGGGAACATCTCCCGGAGAAGGAAATGGCAAACACTCCAGTATTCTTGCTTGAGAAATCCCATGGACAGAGGCGAAGCGGGTAGGCTACAGTCCATGGGGTCGCAAGAGTCAGACACAATTTAGCGACTAAACCACCACCACCAAATAAATAGTGTCTTTAAAAAACATTCAGATGTTTTGTTTTGAAATGGAATTTGGATAGAAATCCTTAATGTTTCTTCTTCCAATGTCTCACTAAATGAAAACACAGGAAAACAAAATGAAACACAAACAAAAGACTCAACACTGAAAATCAAGACTGACAGAAAGTTATTATGCTACAATTGACAGTAATTTCGAAGGATTCAAAGCTGGACTTAGAAAAGCTTTACCAGGGTTAACAAATCATGGTTTCAGATCATGAAAAGGAAAACCTGGAAAAAGAGAGTTACTTTCTTTGTGCCGTCCTAGGCTGCCCTCTGACTCAGCGGATCAGGACTTGCAACCAACGGACGCTGAGAAACTGTCCCACCCCACCTATCACATGCTGCTTTGTTCCACAGTAGCAATGATGAATTCCCTCACCATTTGTCTTCTCTGCCACCCTTGTAAATCTGGCAAAGATTGAAAATTCCAGAAAATTCTGAAAAATTATAGAGCAACATGGTTTTCTGCAGTTAAGGGAATGGGGTATAACATAGATTGTTCCTTCAAAAGGGAGTCAAAGAACTCTTATCCGAGAACTAATAAAAAAATTATTCCATGAAATAGCAATATTATTGCCCTTAACTGACAGATACAAATGTCAAAACTAGACAGAATACATCATTTTCCTAAGATCATGCTGTCATCTGTAGCAAGTGTAAATAATAATGCTGGGATGTGAACTCATGAAATCTAATGTTAGAGGGTAGAGTCTAAAAGCAACAGTAATAGATACAGTTAAATTAATGCTAATAAGGATTAATTGTGTGCTTACTCTGTGCCAAGTGGAGAAGGAAATGGCAACCTACTCCAATATTCTTGCCTGGAGAATCTCCATGAACAGAGGACCCTGGAGGGCTAGAGTCCATGGGATCACAAGGAGTCTGGCAGGACTGAAGTGACTTAGCATACACACACTGTGCCAAGTATTATGTTAGATTTCTTTCTTCTTTTTCGAAAGTTTTATTGAGGTTTAATTTATACACCATACTACTAACCCATTTAAAACGTGCAATTCAGTGGTTTTGGTATACTCATGGAATTGTGCAACCATCACCATCTGTTTTATAACATAACCATCACTCCAAAAATAAATTCCTTTACCCTCTAGTTTTTAACCCCAAACCCATCATTTCCTCCAGCTTTGGCCAAAATTGTATATACTTAAGGTATACAACATAATTTTATATACATAGTTGAATCATTACTAAGGTCAAACTAAATATATTATTTCTTCACATATCTACCATTTGTTTGTGTTTGTGTAAGTGTGTGAGAAAAGCACCTGAAATCTATTCTCTTAGCAAATTTCCAGCATTCAGCACAGAATTATTGGCTATAGTCATCATGCTATACCTTGCATCCCTAGACTTATTCATTCTACATAGCTGCAGTTGGTACCCTTTGACCAATATCTCCCCTTTTCCCCACTTCCCTAACCTGGTAACCACCATTCTACTCAACTTCTATGTATTCAACATTTTATTAAAATCTGCGTAAATGTGATATCATGAAGTTTTTTTTTTCTTTCTGTGTCTGGTTTATTTTATTTAGTGTAATGCTCTGAGTTCTACCCATGTGATTGTAAAGACAGGGTTTCCTTCTTTCCCATGGCTGAATATTTTATTGTATTTGTATGTGTGTGTGTGCTCGTCACTTCAGTCGTGTCTGTCTTTGGGACCCTATAGACTGTGGCCCACCAAGCTCCTCTGTCTATGGGATTCTCCAGACAAGAATACTGGAGTGGGTTGCCATGCCCTCCTCCAGGGTATCTTCCCCACCCAGGGATAAAACCCACTTTCTACAGTGTCTCCTGAATTTGCAGGTGGGTTCTTTACCGCTAGTGCCACCTGGGAAGCACACACACACTAAATATATATATACATGTGTGTGTGTGTGTGTATATCTTCTTTATTCATTTATCTTTATCTTTATTCTTTATCTTTTTTATTCATTTGATCATTGAAGGACACATAGATTGTTTACATATCTTGCCTACTGTGAATAATGCTGCAATAAACACAGGAGTTAAGGTATATTTTCAGTATCCTGTTTTTAGTTGGGGGGGATATGTACCCAGAAGTGGGATTGCTGGATCATATGGTAGTACTATTTTTAACTTTTGAGGAATTGTCATAGTATTTTCCATACAGGCTGCATCAATTTACATTCCCATCAATAGTGCATGAGTGTTCACATCCTTGCCAACACTTGTTATTTCTTATCTTTTTGATGACAGCCATTCTAACAGGTCTGAGGTGATATCTTATTAGGATTTTGATTGCATTTCACTGATGATTAGTGATGTTGGGCATATTATCATGTACTTCTTGGACATTTGTATGTCTTTGGAAAAATGCCTATTCCAGTCCTTTGTTGTTAATAGATTCTTTACAAGCATAATCTTATTAGGGCTTCTGATCAAGTGTCTGAGGAATGATTACCCATTTTATCAATGAGAAGGAAGACTGTTAAGTATAATGACTTTCCTAATTTCATATCTCTGCCACTAATGCTATGGCATAATTGATTCAAGTTTAATACTTGTGCCCCTGACCCTGTGACAAAATTTATTCAAACTCTTGTAGAAACGCTTGTCTCTAGGCTGAGACAAAATGATTTCTTTCTTTGGAATTCTGAACCGGGTAATAGAGCCAGTTAATATCTATATATTGATGGGCTGTGAGGTAGCTGAGTGGCCATATCCTGCTATATAAAAGTAAAGATAATGAGGGGAGCAAGAGAGAAGAGCAGAGGCAGTAAGACAAAAGAAGAAAGAAGCAGGAATGAGGAAGTAAAGGTGTACCTACTTTCAATCTTGTTGTTTTACCTAATTAACACCAAGGTACCCTCTAGTCCTACTTTCTGTCTACCACCTCTCTGATTATATAATAAATTTTGTTTTAGCTAAATTGGAATGGAGATGGATTTTTGTAATAGTTATATGTGTTAATAAAAACAAACCAAAAGATAATCTTGGTTATTATTTTGAGATGGGATTTGTTATTTTCTGTTTTCTTGTTCATTTTTTTTTGTTGCATTTGCCAAATATTCTACTCTTCTAATGAAGTAAATTAAGCATTAGATTAAGTGAAGAGAAATTTAACTACTTCATCTGGTAAATATGCATTTAGTTGTATATTAAAATTAAAGATTTACAAAACCTGTTTGACAGTGACAGAGAAATACTGAGTTCATATCAGAAGTCTTTGTGACACGTTTTGCAGAAATGTTCATCAAAATGTTTATGTTAATCTTTTTAGTATATACCTGTTTTTAATAGATGCTATAGGAAAAAATTATCTGTGTTTGCATATGCATGTATATGTACACACATACATATATATTCTACTAATTGAAAAATATATTGCATGGAAATGTTTATTTTTTCTTAACGAAAAAGCAAAGGACTTCAAAACAAGCAATGCAAAAAGATGACACTAATATTAGTGGGCAAACAATAAATACATGGGTAGTTTTATGTCTAAAATTATCTAAATATGAGCCAAATGATATCCAGTGAATGTTGAGTGCAAAGTTTAGACATTGAAATCTTATGTTCTTAACATTAAACTATTAATAATTAAACATAATTATTCAAATGTTATTTCACAGTACCTACCATAATGTGAAAACTCAGCCTAAGTCTTATCATTAAAAGTATAATATCTGATTATAAAGTTTAGTTTTTAATTAGTAGCACATATTTACTATAATAATAATAGGAATGTAATGCTTCAAACTAATATGATATGTATTTTCATGACAGAACAATTGACTATTTCAATTTCTAAACTTCCACTACTTAGTATTTCCAGAGTCATGACATCATTTTTATCTTACATTAAAAACAAAATCTTAATGAATTGGTTGCAGTGATTTTTCAGAAAGAGTAACATGCATTTTTTAGAATTCAAGCTACATGTTACCATAACTTACTTTTAGTCTCAACAAAAATAAGTGCTTTTTTTCCTTTTTCCTTTTTTAACTATTCAGAAGTATGTATTTCAAGATTGTGAATATTTCCTACATGAATTCTCAAATTTGACATCTTTTAAAAATATTATTTTATATATCTAAATCCTATTTCTTAATGTATAGCTATTGCAAGTTTAAAATCCACTGCATGTAAAATTTTCTTTTTAAGAAAGAATATGTAAGTATTTTTGCTTTCTTCTCAATTAGCAGTTGTAAACTGAGAAACTTCTTTTAGTCTACCTTTCACTTACTTGTTATAGAAATAGGATGCAGGCAGATTGGCTTCTGACTTGCTCAATATAAATCATGGCAAAATCATCACTTCTGTCCTAAATGAACCAATTAACTTCATATGGGGAAATACTTATTTCTTGCCTCAGAGTAAAGATATATTTCTATTGAGTTGTTGAAAATATCATATGCCATTAAATTCAAAGTATAGTGCCTTCAATAACATGTCTGAGTACCTGACAGTGTACAGCCTATTTATTAAGTTCAAATCAATGATTCATCATTCACTGAAGGCACATATGAGTTAAGAGGGACGCAGAACCACACTTGTGAAGGCTTAGGTTCTGAAGCCATTTGAGCCTGTTAGAATTTTTACTGACCAAGGTTTTTATTAAGTCCTATTTACCTTCCTGGGCTTTCCTGGTAGCTCAGCTGGTAAAAAATCCATCTGCAATGCAAAAAAATCGCAGTTTGATTCCTGGGTTGGGAAGATTCCCTGGAGAAAGGATAGGCTACCCACTCCAGTATTCTTGGGCTTCCCTGGTGGCTCAGATGGTAAATGATCTGCCTGCAATGCTGTAGACCTGCGTTTGATCCCTGGGTTGGAAAGATCCCCTGAAGGAGGGCATGGCAACTCACTCCAGTATTCTTGCCTGGAGAAATCTAACGGACAGAGGAGCCTGGTGAGCTACAGTCAATTGGGTCACAAAGAGTCGGACACGGCTGGGTGACTAAGCACAGCACAGCATGTATTTTCCTAGAGTAATAAATGTTTACTTCTCTAAAGGAAATATTTTAGTTTCACACATAGAAGAGATTACAAAGTATTACCACATAAAATATCCTTAACTCGAATAAGTTTATTTGAGAAAAATTAGTAAGTTAATAACTTATATGTTTGATTATTTTTTAAAAATGCATTCTGTGGATCCCTGTCTCCTATAAATGGGGGAAGATATTTGATTTCCATTGGCATGCTCTGAAAGTGAAAGTGAAGTTGCTCAGTCATGTCGGAGTCTTTGTGACCCCATCGACTGTAGCCTACCAGGCTCCTCAGTCCATGGGATTTTCCAGACAAGAGTACTGGAGTGAGTTGCCATTTCCTTCTCCAGGAGATTTTCCCAACCGAGGGATTGAACCCAGGTCTCTCACATTGTAGGCAGACACTTTACTGTCTGAGCCACCAGGGAAGTTCTGGACATACCTATATTCAGTAAAGTTTGAAGTAATTAGTCTGGGAAAATTTAGAGAAAACAAACAAGCCTGTATAATTACTTTGAGGAGAGAAAATCCACATATTCCTATTGAAGCCTATATCTAATCTTTGACACCTGAAATTCTACTTAATTTATAAACTTTTTGAAATGTCATACCTTTAAAACAAAAAACATAAGCACAAATTAAATTGAATTTAAAACCTAGAAGAGACAGAAACAGTTTTATGCAGGGATAAATGAAACTGTAAACAGAAAAGCAGCAGAGAACATCTATAAAATCTAGAGATTGTTCTTGAGGAAATAATTAATAGTTGTAAACTTCTGGTGGGATGGATCGTGGGAAAAATAGACAAAGTTTACCAATATGGGAATATAACAGGGAGAAATTGCCAAAGATTTTATAGACATTGACAGGATAATAAAGAGACATTCTAAACAATTTTATGCCTGTCAATTTGGTGTATGAGATGAATACATTCCTTAAAATAAAACTATCAAAGCTATCTTAAGTAGAAATGGATAACATAAGTATTACTGTAGCTATTAAAGATACTGAATTCAAAGTTTAAAGCTTTCCAAAAATCTAAACCCTGACAAGTATCTTCACTAGGTAAATCTACTAACCAAAATAAATAATACCAATTCCACCAAAATATTTCCAGACAATAAGAGAGGAGAGCTATTTTGTTATTCATTTTAAGAGGCTCTCATTATGTAGATACCAAAACTGGAAGCAGACTTTATAAGAAAATATAATTATAGCCCTCATAGACAAAGAAGAAAGCATCACTATCATCATCATCACTGTCTCTCTTCCTTTCTCTCCCAAGTGTTTTCTTTCAGAGTAGAATTTACTGTCGGTGGTTTGTTTAACTTTCAAAAATCAACTAATGTGCTGTAATCTAAAACTAACAATCAAAATCAAAGTAACAACGTAGGTTCATTTTGATAGATGCAGCAATGGATTTTGCAAAGTTTAAGATCCATGTTATCAAAATATTTGAAAAAACTAATAAAAGGATAACTTATTCAGCTTGATAAAGGGTATCTCATAAATGTGTTCTCTCCCTAAGATCAGAAACAGGACAAGAATGTCTCTTCTCACCACTCATTTTCAAACTTGTACTGGAGATTCTTGCCAGTAAAATCATGGAAGAATACAAAATGAAAGGCATTTATTTTGGAAAGGAAAAACTAAACTGTTTCTATTTGTAGATGACCTAATTTTCTATGCAGAAATCTCAAAGAATCTAAAACAAGCTGTCAGATATAGTAAGTATGTCACAGGGCACAAGGTCAACATACAAAAATCAATGTATTTCTTTGAAGTAGCAATCAACACTTGAAACTTAGTTCAGTAAATCAGTCGTATCTGACTCTTTGTGACCCCATGAAATGCAGCATGCCAGGCTTCCCTGTCCATCACAAGCTCCCAGACCCTGCTCAAGTTCATGTCCATCGAGTCAGTGATGCCATCCAGCTATCTCATCCTCTGTCATCCCCTTCTCCTCCCACCTTCAATCTTTCCCAGCATCAGGGTCTTTTCCAATGAGTCACTTCTTCGCATTAGGTGGCCAAAGTATTGGCGTTTCATCTTCAGCATCAGTCCTTCCAATGAATATTCAGGACTGATTTCCTTCAGTAATGACTGGTCTGATATCCTTGCAGTGCAAAGGACTCACAAGAATCTTCCTCAACACCGCAGTTCAGAAGCATCAATTCTTCGGCGCTCAGCTTTCTTTATAGTCCAACTTTCATATTCATACACGACTACTGGAAAAACCATACCATAGCTGTCTAGACGGACCTTTGTCAGCAAAGTAAGGCCTCCGTTTTTTCATATGCTGTCTAG
The DNA here is from genome assembly GCF_054371585.1 of Giraffa tippelskirchi. Lineage (NCBI taxonomy): Eukaryota > Metazoa > Chordata > Mammalia > Artiodactyla > Giraffidae > Giraffa > Giraffa tippelskirchi. Next base: position 73,928,473 of record NC_137277.1, read on the forward strand.
ATTGGTCATAGCTTTTTTCCAAGGAGCAAGTGTCTCTTAATTTCATAGCTGCAGTCACCATCTGCAGTGATTTTGGAACCGAAGAAAATAAAGTCTGTCACTTTTAGCTTCCTCATCGATTTGCCATGAAGTGATGGGACCAAATACTATGATCTTCATTTTTTGAATGCTGAGTATTAAGCCAATTTTTTCACTCTCTCTTTAGTTCTTCTTCACTTTCTGCCATAAGGGTGGTGTCATCTGCGTATCTGAGGTTATTGATATTTCTCCCAGCAATCTTGATTCCAGCTTGTACTTCATCCAGCCTGGCATTTTGCATGATGTACTCTGCACAAATGTTAAATGAACTAAATCAAATCCCTTATGATTATACAGTGGAAGTGACAAATAGATTCAAGGAATTAGATCTGATAGTCAGAGTGCCTGATGAACTATGGATGGAGGTTCATAATATTGTACAGAAAGCAGTGATCAAGACCATCTCCAAGAAAAAGAAATGCAAAAAGACGAAATGATTGTCTGAGGAGGCCTTACAAATAGCTGAGAAAAAAAGAGAAATCAAAGGCTAAGGAGAAAAGGTAAGACATACTCATCTGAATTGGAACTTAGAATTTAAATAGAACTACTAACAATAATACCAATAAATTTGAAATATCTATTGATAAGTCTACTAAAATATGTGGAAAGTTTTTATATTAAAAACCATAAAACATTTCAAGAGAAAACCAAATAGGATAAATATTTATTGGGAGATACAGATGTTCAAGGGTTAAATGATTTTAAAATGCCAAAATACTATTGTCCTCCAATAATCTGTAAATAAAAGGCAATTTCAGTCAAACTCCATAGACATTTTTCTGTCAAAATTAAAATACTGAGTCTAAAATTTGTTTAGAGAACAAAGGACCTAGAATAGCAAAAACAACTTTGAAAATAAAGAACAAATTTATATTATCTGATTGTAAAATTGGATATAAAACTACAATAATCAAGGTATTGTGGTATTCCCAAAAATATAAACATGTACATCAATAGAGAAGAATAGAAAATGCAGAAATACACCCACACAGATATGGTCATTTGATGCCCAGTATAGTTGTCAAGGAAATTGTATCAGAGATAGTCTTTTCAGCAAATGAAGCTGGATGAATGGAAGATCCATATGCAAAAAGGTGTGTGCGTGATAAGTCTCTTCTGTTCTATCAGACTCTTTGCAACCCCATGGAGTGTAGCCTGCCCTGGGATTCTCAAAAGAAAATTTTAAAAAGTGCACTCTACCCCTAATTGCATCATATACAAAAACTAGCTCAAAGTAAGTCATAGTCCTACTACTGTAAAATTTCCAGAAATATCACTTCTCTTTTAGAAAAGAGTAAGGCAGTTTCCAATAAGGTAACAAACTTACCATGTGGCTCAACACTCTTACTTTTAGATATTTACCAAAGAGAAGTAAAGATATGTCCAAATATCCTGTGTATATGAATGTTTTCAGAAGATATTTTCAGAATCACTAAAAGCTAGAAATAACCCAAATGTTAATCAACTGGTGTATGGTTAAAAAAAATGTCATTCATGCATATAATAGCTTATGGTTTAGTTGCTAAGTCATGTCCAACTCTTGCAAACCCATGGACTGTAGCCTGCCAGGTTCCTCTGCCCATGGGATTTTCCAGGCAAGAATACTGGAGTGGGTTACCATTTCCTTCTCTAGGGGATCTTCCCAACCCAGGAATTCTTCCCAACCCTGGATAACTCAGCAAAATTATGAACCACGAATGCAAACAACAATAAGGATGAATCTCAGAAGCACTATGCTAAATGAAGCAAGTCTGTCTTGAAAGGTCGTATACTAAAGAATTCCTCTTAAAGAATATGTTATATTATGATAGAGAATACCAAGACAGAAATCAGATCGACAGTTGTCAAAGGCTCAGGGTGATGTAAGTGAATTAGCTGCAAAATTATAAGGGAACTTTGTAGGGGGGCAGAAATATTCATGGTGATGTTGATGCTTGTTTCAATTTGATAAAATTCTCATAGGACAGTACTCCTAAAAAGGTAAATTTTATTTTATGTAAATTATACATTAACAAATCAACACCCAAATAACACCACCATCAATGAAATACAGCATAGGACATTGGAGGTAAAAACCAGTATATGGGAAACCCTTTTCTTAGACTTCATTCTTTATTTGAAATCATCTTTATAATCAAAGGTATCCCCAAAATTTATGCTTGTCAGATGCTTTCACAAATATTTGCTAATTTAGGTGAACATGGACGTTCTGTTTTATCCATTAACTTGGAGCCTTGCTGACCAGGCTTTCCAGATATAATACTCTTTTTGTCTGGCTGGGCAACTCTTTATTCCTCTGAATCTCCATCTATCTTATATTACTAATAATATCTAGGATACATGTCCTGTTGAATTCTGATTCATCAGCCTGCCAGATTATTATTAATTCTAAAGGAAGTTATTATTACTTTTCCTAGAGCATGCTCTATTTCCATGATTCTTGTTCAACAGTACACAGTAGATGTGGCTCTGCTCCAAACCTACAAAATAAGAATTTATGAGAAAGATTTTTAGAAAGTAAATATTTCAAAGGCCAAAGTAATTCTAATATTCATTTCTCTCTGACGTACTCTGAATGACCAATTTTGTTCTAAAACAGCATAACTGATATAATAGTTATTGTATAGTAAAAAGCCTTACCTTTAGATTCCTTTGATTCTAGTTAATTGTATGAGTGAGTCCACAGAAAGGCAGATTACAGCTAGACATATGTTTATATTTAGGCTGAAATATGTGAAACTTATGAAAAATATCAAATCAATTTTCCTTTATGTTTCTAAAGTTAACATGAATAGCATGTTTGTGCAACTGAGGCTGACATTTTGTAGACAAAATTATACTTATCTAATTTAAAATGTAAGCCTATTCACATTTTTTTTTCTGACACTATATGAATCTGTATGTGTCTTGATGGTTAATTTTATGTGTCAGTTTAGCTAGGTTACAGGATCAGATATCTAGTCAAATATGTGGTAAAGCTGTGAAGGTATAATTTTAAATGAGATTAACATTCAAATCAATGGTGTTTGAACAAAGAGACCACTCTCCATAATATGGATGAGCCTCATCCAATTAGTTGCGGCCTTAAGGAAAAGACTATTCTTTCCTGAGGAAAAGTTTCTACCAGTAGACTGCTTCTGAACTCATGATTCAGTATCAGCTCTTCCCTCAGGTCTCCAAATCAGTCTGTGGATTTAAAATTTGCCTGCCTCTATGATCATATGAGCCCATTCCTTAAAATCTTGCTTTCTCTCTCTCTCTCTCTTTGTCCAAAACCACCAGGCTGTGTACTTACATATATATCATATGTATTCATACAGTTACTAATATATATATCCTGTTGGTTCTGTTTCTCTGAAAAACCCTGACTAATAAATACATAAACTCATATGTGTTTGCACAGAATCAAATATATTTCAAAAGTTCTCAGTATAAATTAATGCAGAACTGGCAGGTTATTTAATATAAAACTTTGCACATTGGCTAATTAATAATCATTTTATGACATTCAAATAGTACTAGTGGCCTATATAACATATTGTATAGTTTCAAATAGTTTTCCAAAATATTTTCTCTCTTTTTTCTACCTTTATAAGTGAAATAGATATATAGGCTTTATTGAATGAGGATTTCAAGAACATAAGATAAATATAAAATATAAAGTTTTGAGGGAAAAACTTTCAAGCTAGAATCAAGTATGCAGAATACTGCAGTTAATCCTAGATCAGATACTTTAAAAAGAATAAAACAGGTTGATACTGAATTACTAACTAGGCACATAGGGTTCAAAAATCCCCCAAAACTTAGAGTAACTATAGCAACATTGGCATATTCAGGATGAATTAAATCAAATTCCCAATAAAACAATTGTACTATACCTCAGATTTTCTGCAAATCTAAATAGAGGTCTTAATTATAAGCAGAGAGGAGAGACAGAGGCCTGAATTTTACCCATTCCCAAATGAATGAAAAATTACAGTTTAAAAAATATCTCAATGTATTTCCCTCTTCACAAAGAAATATACACACCTTATTTTCAGATGTTTAAAAACTGCTGCAATAGAAATACAGTGTTTATGGGAAATGGTGTTATTTGAATCACTGTCAAAACTATTTTGGGGGTATCCAATCAGATTATAGAAGTTCCAAAACTATTTTGGAGTTGAGTGATCCCTGTGGATAATAAACTATTACTATCACTCTCTCTCTTTCTTTTAGTATCGACAAAAAAAAAAAAAATCTTAATAGACTAGAAAGAGCTCAGCTGAGCAGTCAGTTAACCCAAGTTATCAGTGTTACAAGATATTCTAGGTTACGTGTCATAAGAAAATTCAAAGAGAATGGGCAAAAAGGATGCAGAGACTAATATGTGGGATCTAAAAAGAGAAGATAAGTTTACACTGAAATCCACAGAAGTATCTGGAGATTTACTTGGGCACTGTAAACACCCTCTCAATTAATTTCTATTGGTATAGATACAGGTCTAGCAAAACTTCATATAATTGGGAATTAACATTAGGACCAAAATTTGAGAGTATGTCATTAGGTAGTCCATGTCAACATAGAATACCATTTAATAGAATCATGTAAATTTCAGACAGAATACTCAGAGCACTTTACGTGGGAGTGACATGAACAAATAAATGATTGTCAAAATAAAAATATAACTACTCAACGGTGGAATATCTGGTTTAAAAATCTAGAATAATTTATTTTAGGACCAGAAAAATGTAAATTGGGATAGCTCAAGCATGGCTAAGAAATATTGATTTTACCTGAATTTTGCATTACGTTATGAAGGTTTTTATACCCAATAAATGAAGCATAAGTACTCGAGTCTTTAAATTTATGGTCAAATTGCTTGAATATTCAATTTCTTTGAGGTGTCAGGAAAGGAAATTTCTTCAGAAAGGGAGTTTATAAGAGAGGAAAATAATTTTTTCTCTACCCTTATAGGTTTTTGGATGAGACCACCACCCCATAATAAAAGGTAAATTAACAGGAGAGAAGCAAACAAGTTTAATAACATACATACCTCTTGCGTATATGGAAAATATCCAGGAAAACTGAGTTGATCCTGGAAATGGTCTAGTACCACCTTAAATACTGATTTCAGGTAGCCTCAGCCTGAAACTGTTTGGAGCGGGACTTGTATTCCTGACCAGAGAATGAGACTAGGTCGCAACAGTGGAAAGCACCAAATCCTAGCCACAAGACCAGTGGTCATTGACAAGGCTCTGGCCCTTCAGCTTTTCAGAAAAAAAAAAAAAAATCCCCACAAATATAGGCAATAGTGGAGCAAGTTAAGTATTAATCAAGAGGAAAAAACGAAAACAAGTACAGGGGTGAACTCAGGGAGAGAGAGAGTCACTGGCTAAATCGAGTCCTCATGGCAGTTTGAGTTACTTCTATGGGGTATTTCTTCGGGTTTCCTTTGGACAATCATTTTGATTTCTCTGGTTCACAGTGCACATTTGGTACATCTCAGGATCCTCCCATGTATGCACAGCATGTTTTAGCCAAAATGGCTTCTATTGAAGCGGTCTGTGAGTAGCCTGGCCTTAGTTAACATCACACCCTTTGACCTCCAAAGAGTCTTTCTGCTCATGTGTAGTCCGGGATTGCTCCTGACTCTGAGAAATATGCGGTCTGGGCAGGGCTCAACCTCCTCCCTTAATTGTCCTGCTATTCAGCGCTGAAGAATTGATGCTTTTAAAATGTGGTGCTGGAGAAGACTCTTCAGAGTCCCTTAGACAGCAAGGAGATCAAACCAGTCAATCCTAAAGTAAATCAACCCTGAATATTCATTGGAAGGACTGATACTAAAGCTGAAGCTCCGATACTTTCGCTTCCTGACGAGAAGAGCTGACTCACTGGAAAAGGCCCGGATGGTGGGAAAGATTGAAGGCAGGAGGAAAAGGGGGGTGACAGAAAATGAGATGGGTGAATGGCATCATCGACTCAATGGACATGAATCTGAGCAAAACCCAGGAGATAGTGAAGGACAGGAAACCTGGCATGCTGCAGTCCATGGGGTTGCAAAGAGTCGAACATGACTGAGTGATTGAACAACAATTCTCTCTTGGATTTTCAATCCATAGGGAATTAATCTCCAATTGCTTTACCTTGGAGAGAGGGAGTGGAATCTTCCTCTTGGTTCAACAATATCTCCACTTAAAGGCAAACAGGATGTTGGGGGTTAGGGAGCCAGTTATGGAAGGCTGTCAGGAAAACCACAGTAAACAAGGTTATGGTTGTTATGCAGGTTTAAGTCCAACCCAGCTCCACTGATAAGTTTCTAGAAATTTATCAACCTCTTTTCTATTGAGAGGTAGACACCCTTAAAAATAGAGGCTTCCCTTATAAATGCTTTTTTTTTTTTTTAACTGCAGGGTAACTTCTACTGATTTTCAGGGTTCTTCCTGTTTCTCTAATTTCTTAAAAATTACCAACTTAAGATAATCCTTACACCAATATAGAATATTTTGGATGGCAAATTCTGCTCCCCCTCAAGTTCATATGTGATTATGATATATCTGCAGAAGATAAAAGTTAGCATCCTTTAGGGTTTCCCATTGTTATAAAATGTTTTTGCCTGCCCCAATAACCACTACAGGTGATAGGACATAGTCATAACTACCCAGATTTGGAAATAAGCACAGCTAGAAATAGGGTTTAAATGATGCCAAGCTTCCTGAGATGCAAAGCAGCTCTGAATTTTGAAGTGTCAAAATTAGATATTGAACTGTGTTCCTGTTTCAGGTACTAAGATCTCATGTGACACTCATCAACATATATTGAAACTGAGCAGGACCCACTGAGGCCTTCTTAGTGACAAGACTTCTCTCCCTCCCTCTTTTTTTATTTGTGGGAAAAATGCTTTAGTCTCTCAGGTATTCTCTGAGTTCCAAAGATTAGACTCAAGAAGTTACTAATTAGAGAAGTGATGGAATGCAGAACCAAGCATGAGCATGAACCAGAGCTCAGGGATAAAACAGAATCCTAGTTCCTCCTCAAAGGTTTTATATATATATATATATATATATATATATAAAACAATCTGATGTGTATCTTTCAGTTGTTATTCAGAAACTAAGTTGTTGTTCAGTTGCTCAGTCACGTCTGACTCTTTGCAACTCCATGGACTGCAGCAAGCCAGGCTTCCCTATCCTTCACTGTCTCCCTGAGTTTGCTCAAACTCATGTCCATTGAATAGATGATGTCATCCAACCATACCCTCCTGCCTTCAATCTTTCCCAGAATGAGTGTTTTCCCAGAGAGTCGGTCTTTTGCATCAGATGACCAAAGCATTGGAGCTTGAGCTTCAGCATCAGTCCTTCCAATGAATATTCAGGATTGATTTCCTTTAGGATTGACTAGTTTGATCACCCTGCCCAAGTGGAGGATTGTGACTACATATTCAACACAAGCAAGTAGAACCCAGACAGGATGGCACCAGAAGGTTGATGATTAAAATTCCTGAAACATTATCCTGCTACCTCACCGCTAATTTAGTCAGAAAAAAGTCCACAAGCTTCAACCCTCACCCCAAATATTGCCTTTAAAAACGCTTCCTTAAAAGTCATTGAGGAGTTTGGTTATGAGCTATTTTCCTTATTTCATACCCTGCAATAAATGCCATGCTTTCCTTCAATACAGCCTGTGTTAGTAGATTGGCTTTGCCTCAGAGGCAGGCAAGTTCAGTTTTGTAAAAATACCAATGTTGTTGCTGTTTAGTTGCTAAGTTACCTTTGACTCTTTTGTAACCCCATAGACTGTAGGCCTCCAGGCTCCTTTGTCCATGGGATTTCCCAGGCAAGCCTAGTGGAGTGGATTGCCATTTTCTTCTCCAAGGGATATTCCTGATCCAGGGCTCAAACCTGCGTCTCCTGCGTTGCCAGGCAGATTCTTTACCATTGAGGGACCTGGGAAGCCCAACGATATCAACATATTTTATCTATACATTTCACACTAGATGCTGAGGGGGGAAAATATGCCACTTCCAAATACTAATTAGCTTGAATTAAAGTTATTTAAGAAACAGATGGTATGAGAGGGACATTCTGACTGTCCCTTGCCCCCCGATAGCAGGAAATAAATTCCCCATGTGAAGGGCACCCTCCCTGCACCTGGAGGGTAGAAAGTGTCCTTATTACCAGAGACAGGGTATTCAGGGCTGAGAAGACTGTATAAACAGCTTTGCTATTTCTTTATTAATTTGCTACCTCAAGTTCTAAGTGCTAAATTGCTTCAGTCGTGTCTGACTCTGCAACCCTGTGGACTGTAGCCCGCCAGCATCCTCTGACAATGAAGATTCTCCAGACAAGAATACTGGAGTGAGTTGCCATTTCCTTCCCAATTCAGGGATCTAATGCACACCTTTTATGTTTCCTGCATTGGCAAGAGGGTTCTTTATCACTAGCACCACCTGGGAAGCATTTGTCAACTCTTTGCACACAGTTGTTTCTTCGTTTAAAGGTATAAAAGCTGCCTGCTTTGGTCATTTCTTTGAGTTGCATATTTTTATGAGCTCCCATATATACATAATTAATTTTTTTCCCTGTTAATTTGTCTCATGTCAGTTTAATTATTAGACCAGCTGAAGAACCTAGAAGAAAAGAAAGATTTTCTTTCATGCTGTACTCAATAAACCCATGATTAATTCATATAAGTAGAAGCGGTGTTCTCTGTTCTGAGCAACAAATATGACACAGACATTTTCCAGTCAAATTATTGTCCAGTTTAATTGTATGAAATTTTAATGATAATGAGGCAATCACCCAAGTTAGAATGCTAGATTTTCGAATAGAACACTGGGCAACAGCAAAGAAATCTTATACAGTCTCTCACTGGCTACATGCTTTTAGGGAAGTACAAATACCCTATGCTTCTTGTCTGTTGTTTATTTCAATAAATTGAAGAGATTTATCAAAATCCCATGAAAGCTTTTTCCAAATGTTATATATTATGACATGATCCTTAAATGATTAATTTTTTCTAGAAACACCCCTCACGTGTTTTATGCTAAACAGTAGGTCATCCGGTGTTTGACTCATTAGTGACTTTTATTTCACATGAAATATGTTTGGCATTTGGACTTATTTATGTAGGAGAACAACCATGAAAATAGAAAATTGACTCAGAGAGTAGATATGGGTTTCTTGTGCATGAGAAAGAAAATAAATTAAATGATTGGGTCTATGATGCATAGCAATTGGTAAAACTGGTGCTGATTTTGATGTGTATTGGGAAGAAATTTTGATTAGATTTCATTTAGCATGGAAAATTGGACCCTGCTACAAACTCTGTAGTATTCTGTGCTCCAGACAGGCTTACAGACCTTTCCATCTGTCAAATATCATGCTCTTTGGTTTGGAACATATTCTTTGGTTTGGAACATTATGTTTGAACAGATGGAGTGGCCTGTTTGTAGATAAAATTAACAATGCATTTCTGTATATATTAGTTCATTCTAGTTTTCATAATTTTTTTTCCCCTGTGGTATTTAAAGCCCAAATTATGTGTGTTGTCTAAAAGAGAGAGAGAGAGAGTATGAAATTGCTGAGTTTGAGCAACTCAGAATAACTCTGCTAGAATTGTGGCCAACATTAAAGATTTTGAAAAATTACTTGACATGAAGAGGGTGTCTTTTGAATGCTTTTAAAAATATTGAACAGCAAAAATGCATATGCACTAAATCTCTAAAACTGTAAATTAGAATTATAGCATTACACAATCAATACAATTCGACACTTTCTATTAATACTATAATGCCATTCTCAAATATTGAAAGCTATCATTGCTCCAAGAATAGAGAGAATACAAGAGCTTTAATAGTTGATAGAAATAGGTGACATTGTCATATCTCAAAAATGAAAATTATTTCCTACCATGCAATATATGTATGAATAGGTAAAATCATAACATCATGATTTTGCAATCATAACAACAATTATTTCTTATCCAAATTTAATTGTCTTCATATTTTCTTATTGATTTTATACGTCATTGATACAAATATACTATCAATAACATTTGAAATGTTTGTTATTCTGATTTCTTTTTAATAGCAATAGTATATTACGTATATTTTATATATAATAGCAAAATAGCAAAAAAATAGTCAAAATGATTTCTCTTTCTGTTTATATCTTCTTTTAACATTTTGAGAAGTTCTGTTCCATAAGATTAGAGAAGTATTTTGGTATATTTTCTTCCACTAGTTCTATATTTTCAGGATAAATGTTTCATAATGACTATTCTACCTCACATTTACTTTTTTCCAAATTATTTTTGTACTTATAGACTTCTCTTGTGGCTAAGCTAGTAAAGAATCCACCTGCAATACAGAAGACCTGGGTTTGATCCCTGGGTTGGGGAGATCCCCTGGAGAAGGGAAAGGCTACCCACTCTAGTATTCTGGCCTGGAGAATTCCATCTATATAGTCCATGGGGTCGCAAAGAGTCGGACACGACTGAGCGACTTTTACTTTGTACTTATATTGTTAAATTCCCACCATTCCACCTAATTTTTTTCATTGTTATTAGATTTTGTCTTATATATGTATAAAAAGAACTTGTAGAAAATCATTGACATTTCCAATTGATGAAATAAAAATTCATGTTTTAAGTAAGACAAGAAAAATTTAAATGTAAAAATTTTTCTCTGCCCTTTGGTCTCCTTCTTCACCTCTAGTTTGCATTCTGCACGTGCAGAATGTGTTAACCAGATGTCCCCAGTGGAAGAAATACCTGCTCAACAATAAAGGTCCGTTATTCTCTTTCTGGTGCCAGCCATGTAACTCTTTAGATGATAACATTTCTTTCTCAATCCTGTGCATTCATCTTGCATACGCAGACATCTTTGGTGAGCTTTATGTACAATGTCAATATATACTTTCCCTTAAAGATAGTGATTGGTGCAGAACAGATTAGTCAGATAACCTGGGAAGATACTGGACCACACTTAATGGAGGTTCTTACCTTAAATACTTACTTATGAACTTATTAATGTTATTAGCAATATTATTTTAAATTCTCCCTTTTACATGATTATTGTTTCTTGCATTACTAAATATGGGACTAAGCCTCAGTTAAAATTATTGAAGATTATTAGGTAACTTGAAGTGACTGACCAAATACATAGTTCTATAAGATCAATGATTGCAATATATAATTCTGGATATGGAAAGAAGGAACAAGAGGGAGCAATTTCCTGGATCTTAACAGACTAATAAGATAGACATTCCAGAAGTCTTTGGTTACTATCACTGAGGACAGTGACTGCAACCACAAAATTAAAAGACTCTAGTTCCTAGGAAGAAAAGTTATGACAAACCTAGACAGCATGTTAAAAAGCAGAGACATCACTTTGCCAACAAAATTCTGTATAGTCAAAACTATGGTTTTCCAGTAGTCATGTACGGATGTGAGAGTTGGACCGTGAAGAAGGCTGAGCACCATGGTTTCGAATTGTGGTGCTGGAGAAGATTCTTGAGAGTCCCTTGGACTACAAGGAGATCAAACTTGTCAATCCTAAAGGAAATCAACTCTGAATATTCATTGGAAGGGCTGATGTTAAGCACAGCTCCAATACTTTGGCCACCTGATGCGAAGAGACAGCTCGTTGGAAAAGACCCTCTTTCTGGGAAAGGTTGAGGGCAGGAGGATAAGGGGAGGACAGAGGATGAGATGGTTGGATGGAATCATTGATTCAATGAATGTAAGTATGAGCAAACTCTGGGAGATAGTGAAGGAGAGGGAAGCCTGGCATACCGCAGTTCATGGGGTCACAAACAACTTAGTGTCTGAACAACAAAGCAGGGCCTCGGTCAGTAATAACACATTCAGTGGCCAATGAAATCCTCTTCTGACCTGGGAATGAGCATTCCTAGTGTCACAGACCACTTAGTCACACATTGCCTCCCAAACCTTGGTCAAAATTAAGACTGAAAGGGAAAGGGTTGCAAAATAAGGAATGTTTCCCAGATTTCAGTTCTACAACAATCAGATTATTAGCAACTGCAGTCATTGACCCACAAAACACACTTAAAAGGAATTAAGGATAGAAATCAGGATGAGACTTTCTGTGCTCTGGGAAAACTGACATAATTGGTTCTCAGATAGTTCATATTTTCAGGAGAAATTTTTTATGAACCTGGATTCAGGCATCTTCCGACACTTAGAAAATCACTAACACTATTAACCAAGGTCTCTCTTCCTCGTGGCCAGCAGCAACCCTCTACTGTCATGTGTGCTCTATGGTATGTATCCTCTTGGCCAAAATCACATATAGACACCTCCTCACTTACCTCTTCCTGATGGTTCCAGGTTATAACCCTCAATTTGGCTCAAATAAATAAAGTTTTCCATTTCTTTCTTAGATTGACTATTGATTAATTTTTTGTTGAGATAGTTCAGAAATGACACGTTTCCACCCAATACTTTTCCATTAAATTGAGAGTGAATTTCCTACTTTATATCTCTTTTGAATTGGATTTTTGAGGGAACAAGTTTACAGGAGAACTATTGTTATTTCAATATGTATTTTTAATTGATCAATTTGGAGTTTTAAAATTACTTTTATCAGTTTATGCTTTCCTGGAGATTTCCAAATAATCATATCATCAATAAATTATAACATTTTATAAATGCCCTTATTGCTATTTTTTTCCCTCTCAGTTGCTTAAAATTTTTGTAGCAATTTTTTAAAATGTTGAATAGCAGATATGATAATAACCTTTTTGCTTTCTTTTGTTTTGTTTTACTCTGAATGTCTCTAGTATGAGATGCATAATTGTGTGCTAAGTTGCTTCAGTCATATACGACTCTTTGAGAACCTGTGAACTCTAGCCCACCAGGCTCCTCTGTCCATGGGATTCTCCAGGTAAAAATACTGGAGTGGGTTAGCATACCCTCCTCCAGGGGATCTTCCCAAGCCAGAGATCGAACCGATGTCTCCTGAGACTCCTTCATTGGAGGCAGATTCTTTACCCCTGAGCCACTGGGGAAGCCCCTAGTATGAGATACTTGTTAGTAATTGTTAGTAACTAATCATATTGAAAAATAGTTCTATAATTCTTGTGTGGCAGAAACTGCCTAAACTGATGTTCAGTATCCATATTCTTTTTGCTTTGGTGAACTGCTAGACTGTGTTTCCTGAGTCTTTTAAACTAGATAAGGCCATATAACTACACATCACTTAAACACAATTGAATATATATCCTTGAGAAAAGTGGTTAAACCAGTTGTGCCATTTTCATTCTTTTTCCGAGAATGTCATCTAGATTCAGAAGATCCCATTGAGGGCTTCTTCTAGTTAGAACTTTCTAGATAGAAGAAGACCGATTCTCAAATGCCTTTTGGATTTGGTCTACTGTACCTCACTGTAACTCTGTTGAGCATATAGAAGGAATAACTCTTTGTGTGTTAAGCAACTGGTATTTGGGGACTATTTATTAAGACAGATTTTATAATCTGAGTTTCTGAAAAGTTAAGTTTCTGAAAAAAAATAAAGAATCAATGTGGAATGGTATTTTGCCATCGTTTTGAGGATATATTGTATTTTTTGTATAGTTTAAACTATCAGTTCAGTCACTCAGTTGTGTCCAACTCTTTGAGACCCCATGGACTGCAGCATGCCAAGCTTCACTGTCTTTCACCAATTTCTGGAGCTTGCTCAAACTCATATCCATTGAGTAGGTGATGCTATCCAACAATCTCATCCTCTGTCATCCCCTTCTCTTCCTGCCTTCTGTCTTTCCCAGCATCAGGGTCTTTTCCAAGCAATCAGTTCTTCCCATCAGGTGGCCAAAGTCTTGGAGCTTCAGCTTCAGCATCAGTCCTTCCAATGAATATTCAGGACTGATTTACTTTAGGATTTACTGGTTTGATCTCCTTGCTGTCCAAGGGACTCTCAAGAGTCTTCTCCAACACCACAGTTCAAAAGCATCAATTCTTCAGCCCTCAGCTTTCTATATAGTCCAACTCTCACATCCATACATAACTACTGGAAAAATCATAGCTTTGACTAGACAGACTTTGTAGGTAAAGTAATGTCTCTGCTTTTTAATATGCTGTTTAGTGCAGTCATAGCTTTTCTTCCAAAGGGTAAGCATCTTTTAATTTCATGGCTGCAGTCACCATCTGCAATGATTTTGGAGACCAAGAACATAAAGTCTGTCACTTTTTCCACTGTTTCCCCATCTATTTGCCATGAAGTGATGGTACCAGATGCCACGATCTTCATTTTTTGAATGTTGAGCTTTAAGCCAACTCTTTCACTCTCTCTTTCACTTTCATCAAGTTCCTCTTCACTTTCTGCCATAATGGTGGTATCATCTGCATATCTGAGGTTATTGATATTTCTCTGCAATCTTGATTTTAACTTGTGCTTCATCCGGCCTGGCATTTTGAATGATATACACTTCATATAGGTTGAATTAACAGGGTGACAATATACAACCTTGTTGTACTCCTTTCCCAATTTGGACCTTCTATTGTTCCATGTCTGATTCTAACTGTTGCTTGTCGACCTGAATACAGATTGTTCAAGAGGCAGGTAGGGTGGGTCTGCTATCCCATCTCTTTAAGAATTTTCCACAGTCTTGTGATCCACACAGTCAAAGGCTTTGGTGTACTCAATAAAGCAGAAGTAGATGATTTTCTGGAACTCTCTTGTTTTTTCTATGATCCAACAGATGTTGGCAATTTGATCTCTTGTTCCTCTGCCTTTTCTAAACTCAGTGTGAACGTTTGAAAGTTTTCGGTTCACGTACTATTGAATCCTCGGTTCAGTTCAGTTCAGTTGCTCAGTTGTGTCTGACTCTTTGCAACCCCATGAACTGCATCATTCCAGGCCTCCCTGTACATCACCAACTCCCGGAGTCTACCTAAACCCATGTCCATTGAGTCAGTGATGCCATCCAACCATCTCATCCTCTGTTGTCCCCTTCTCCTCCTACCCTCAGTCTTTCTCAGCATCAGGGTCTTTTCCAATTAGTCAACTCTTTCCATCAGGTGGCCAAAGTATTGGAGTTTCAGCTTCAACATCAGTCCTTCCAATGGACACCCAGGGCTGATTTCCTTTAGGATGGACTGGTTGGATCTCTTTGCAATCCAAGGGACTCTAAGGGTCTTCTCCAACACCACAGTTCAAAAGCATCAATTCTTCGGCGCTCAGCTTTCTTT
Organism: Giraffa tippelskirchi; assembly: GCF_054371585.1. Lineage (NCBI taxonomy): Eukaryota > Metazoa > Chordata > Mammalia > Artiodactyla > Giraffidae > Giraffa > Giraffa tippelskirchi. Next base: position 73,943,740 of record NC_137277.1, read on the forward strand.
ATAGTCCAACTCTCACAACCATACATGACTACTGGAAAAACCATAGCCTTGACTAGATGGACTTTTGTTGGTAAAGTAATGACTCTGCTTTTTAATATGCTGTCTAGGTTGGTCATAACTTTCTTTCCAAGGAGTAAGCGTCTTTTAATTTCATGGCTGCAACCACCATCTGCAGTGATTTTGGAGCCCAGAAAAATGAAGTCAGTCACTGTTTGCACTGTTTCCCCATCTGTTTGCCATAAAGTGATGGAACTGGATCACATGATCTTAGTTTTCTTATATTTGAGATTTAAGCCAACTTTTTCACTCTCCTCTTTCATATTCATCAAGAGACTCTTTAGTTCTTCTTCACTTTCTGCCATAAGGGTGGGGTCATCTGCATATCTGAGGTTATTGATATTTCTCATGGCAATCTTGATTCCAGCTTATGCTTCCTCCAGCCCAGCGTTTCTCATGATGTACCCTGCATAGAAGTTAAATAAGCAGGGTGACAATATACAACCTTGATATACTCCTTTTCCTATTTGGAACCAGTCTGTTGTTCCATATCCAGTTTTAACTGTTGCTTCCTGACCTGCATACAGGTTTCTCAAGAAGCAAGTCAGGTGGTCTGCTATTCCCATCTCTTTCATAATTTTCCACAGTTTATTGTGATCCACACAGTCAAAGCCTTTGGCATAATCAATAAAGCAAAAATAGATGTTTTCCTGGAACTCTCTTGCTTTTTCGATGGTCCAGCAGATGTTGGCAATTTGATCTCTGGTTCCTCTGCCTTTTCTAACACCAGCTTGAATATCTAGAAGTTCAAGGTTCACGTATTCCTGAAGCCTGACGTGGAGAATTTTGAGCATTACTTTACTAGCGTGTGAGATGAATGCAATTGTGCGGTAGTTTGAGCATTCTTTGGCATTGCCTTTGTTTGGGATTGGAATGAAAACTGACCTTTTCCAGTCCTGTGGCCACTGCTGAGTTTTCCAAATTTACTGATGTATTGAGTGCAGTACGTTCACAGCATCATCCTTTAGTATTTGAAATAGCTCAACTGGAATTCCATCACCTCCACTAGCTTTGTTCATAGTGATGCTTCCTAAGCCCTACTTGGCTTCACATTCCAGGATGTCTGGCTCTAGGTGATTGATCACACCATCATGGTTATCTGGGTCATTAAGACCTTTTTTTGTATAGTTCTTCTGTGTATTCTTGCCGCCTCTTCTTAATCTCTTCTGCTTCTTTTATGTTCATATCATTTCTGTCCTTTATTGTGCCCATCTTTGCATGAAATGTTTTCTTCAATTCTCTCTTTTCCTTGAAGAGATATTTAGTCTTTCCCATTCTATTGTTTTCCTCTATTTCTTTGCATTGATCACTGAGGAAGTCTTTCTTATCTCTCCTTGCTATTCTTTAGCACTTTACATTCAGATGGATATATCTTTCCTTTACCCATTTGCCTTTTGCTTCTCTTCTTTTCTCAGTAATTTGTAAGTCCTCCTCAATCATTTTGCCTTTTGCATTTCTTTTTCTTGGGAATGTTTTTGATCACATCCTGTACAATGTTATTAACCTCTGTCCATAGTTCTTCAGACCCTCTATCAGATCTAATTCCTGAATCTATAATCCACTGTATAATAGAAGGGATTTGATTTAGGTCATGTATGAATGACCTAGTGGTTTTCTCTACTACTTCAACTTAATCTGAATTTTGCACAAAGGAGTTCATGATGTGAGCCACAGTCAACTACTTGTCTTATTTTTGCTGACTGTAGAGGTTCTTCATCTTTGGCTGCAAAGAATATAACCCGTCTGATTTTGGTATTGACCCTCTGGTGACGTCCATGTGTAGAGTCATCTCTTATGTTGTTTGAAGAGGGTGTTTGCTATGATCAGTAAAATTGGCAAAACTTTTGGCAAAACTCTGTTAGCCTTTGCCTTGCTTCATTCTGTACTCAAAGGTCAGATTTGCCTGTTACACCAGGTATCTCTTGACTTCCTGCTTTTATATTCCAGCCCCCTATGATGTAAAAGATATCTTTTTGGTGTTAGTTCTAGAAGGTCTTGTAGGTCATCATAGAATTGTTCAGCTTCAGTTTCTTCAGCATTAGTTGGAGCATAGTCTTAGATTACTGTGACATTGAATGGTTTGCCTTAGAAATGAACAGAGATCATTCTGTCACTTTTGAGATTGCACCCAAGTACTGCATTTCAGTCTCCTTTCTTGACTATGACTGCTAGTCCTTTTCTTCTAAGGGATCTTGCCCACAGTAGTACATATAATGATCATCTGAATTAAATTCGCCCATTCCAGTCCATTTTTAGTTCAATGATTCCTAAAATTTCAATATTTATTCTTGCTATTTCCTTTTTGACCACTACCAATTTACCCCTATTAATGGACCTAATATTCCAGATTCCTATGCAATATTGTCTGTGCAACATCTGACTTGACTTTGCTTTAGTTTAAACTATAGTTTTGGTGAACAAAGTAAACAAGTTTTCTGTCACTAAACCTTCTGATACTAGCCTATCTATAGTCAACTATTATGACTTATTATTCTTATTCCACTGGAGTCAATGTGTTAATATTTTTGAAATATTTTCATATGGTCAAAATTATTATGGATAAATAAGTACTTTTGATATTATATTTATAAAATTTTAAAACGAAACTGGCGGATTCAGATCTAGCGTTTGATAGATATCGTATTGAATATTAGTAACAACATCTTATATTTATCAGATCTAATGCTGTATAACCAAACGTGTTATAATGACTACAAATACCTCAATGATAAATTCGGTATCTGCTTAATTAAAATTTTTTAGTATCTATCATGAGCTAAATTATTTATTCAAGGATTACATAAGTAATTGTTTTGTTTGTAGCCTCTTAAAAATGTTAGAACTTAAGTTCAGCATACAAGTAAAGTCATGTAATTGGCATAGACAGCTCATTAGTTTAAAAATTAACATCATGTAATAGTATCTTCTTAACTCTGTAATAACAATAATATCACCTCCTGGCTTACAATAAAATCTTTAAATTGATGTATTAATTATTTAATTCAATTAACCTACAGCAATTTATAAAGGTTTTTCTTTATGAATAAATTCATGACCTTTTCCACACAAATGTGTAACATTAGTCATCATCTCTAGTGGAAATTGGTGACACTAGTTGTAAAGAAGCCATCTGCCAATGCAGGAGACTTAAGAGGTGTGGTTTCAATGCCTGGGTCAGGAGGATCCCCCTAGAAGGAAATGGCAACCCACTCCAGTATTCTGGCCTAGAGAATCCCATGGAGAGAGGAGCTTGGCAGGTTACAATCTGTAGAGTCAGAAATAGTCAGACATGCTGAAGCACCTTAGCATGCACTATTGGAAATCAGGTGTCATTACATTTTTTATTAGAAAAGAATTAACATTTTAATATGTTTCTACCAAATGACATTTTATAAAATATACATCATAGTAGTTTAGATATATGGGCTTCCCCAGTGGCTCAATGGTAAAGAATCCACCTGCAATGAAGGAAACATGGGTTCAATCCCTGGGTCATAAAGATCCCTTTTAGGAGGGCATGGCAACCCACTCCAGTATTCTTGCCTGGAGAAACCCATAGAGAGAGAAATTTAGTGGGCTATGGTCCATGGGGTTGTGAAGAGTCTGACATGACTGAAGCGACTCAGCACACACACATGCAGTTTATAATTGTATCATCTATCCACTTGCCTCTATTTTTTTCATATTTCAGAATAATATTTAGCAAGTTGATTCCTTACTTTTTGTAACAGCAAGACAACCTGATTTAAGCACACTTGTTTTTCAACAGTTTTTGAATCACAGACATTACAAATTAGGTAAGAGTTTATCATTGTATAACCTGATTATTGGTTAGTCCCTCTATTCAGAGGGCTCTAGACATATTAAATGTGTTGTCCAAAGAAGTGACAAATATCCCAACCAAACAACTGCATCCATTTTTTTGACTTGCTACTGAAGACAATTTCAGTGGCAAGAACAGAAGCACCTTTAAACTGTCAAGTGTCCATCATTTCTGTTTCACAAAAAAAGAGCAATCCCCAATGAAAGAACACTCTGCTCTAAAATACTTGATGTAAGCAGCCAAACAATGGATCATCTTGAGAGAAAAGCCAGATAAACCAATCATCTTAGTATAAGATCAATTCATCAATGATTTCCTCTAATACCACTTCTCCCACTCTAACTCATTCTTTGCCGAAGTACCTTGGTGCTGTAAATCGCAAAAGTTGTCAGACTGCCAATTTTTTGGATTTGGTTTTGTTTATTAAAATTTTTTTAGGTAAAACAACTGAACATTGAGGCACTGGAACATGCAGACATGTCCCGCCTACTTTTCCACAGTGGTTATTTAAAAGAGTTGGCTTTGAGATTTTATAAAACAAATTTGGCTTTGAAAATATTGAACTGTCATTTGAGTTCAAAAGCACTATATTACCTGATTATATCACAATTAGCTGTTTTGATCAGTCTCTTTCTAACTCTCTTTTTCTGTATCCATGTATCTACACACATGGATTTGAGTGTGAGGTTAATGATTCATTGCATGGTTTCTGGAACCAAATGTAGCTCTGCTTCTTAGCAGTCAGTGGATCTTGGCTAAATTATTTAAGCTCTCTATAGTTTAGTTTCCCAGTGTGCAAAGCAGAGATAATAATAACAGCTATTCAATTGTTTTGAGACTTCATTTAGTACATTTAAAGCACTTAGAACCGTGTCCAATGTATATTGAGTATTCAATAAATATTAGCATAAATATTTTAAATGGAGGATTCTGTTGGAAAAAAACATAATAAGGGAGCTAAAAATAAAAGAATAAAAAACATTTTAGATTAAGTAATGAGTACATTAGAGCAGATATAGTTAGCTATGAGATAGTATCCATAATTTTCTGTACTATGCTGTCTTAATATGTCTTCTAAAGACATGCTTGACCTTTAAGTTAGCATTTTTTTTCCTTTGGTAGTCTTTCTTGATAGCTTCCTCCATGTGAATTAGGCAACTAATAATACCCAGTAGTTGGCCATTCTAGTGATGTAATCCTTTTAGGTTTGAACAACTGTATAAAAATTTGACACAGAAATGGCCCAGTCAGAGGATATAGAGATATTGTAATCTGGCCTCAGATGCAATCTGCATCTACATTTAATTAGAAGATATAGAGCACAGTTGTGTTATTTTGGTGATCAAGTATCTCTAATTGGATATGATTTTATGAAAGGCGAGTATTGTTTTCCGACTGTAAGTGAAGTGATCTACATTTGTTTCCCTTTCTTTATAAAAGTTAAGATATGAACATTTTTTAATAGCCATAGCCAGTTGGGACTCTGGTTTTTGAATTTAGAGTGAGTGAATCAAATAAACCAGGAAAGCCAGTTATATAATTCAGAACAAAGGTGAAGTTCATTGTCCAGCGATAGCACAATGATTGTGCAGAAGTGACAGCAGGCCATCCTAACAGGTTATTTTGTGTGGTCTCTAAGGGTTGAATTTTCTGCTGTCTGTTTGACAAAGTCTGTTTCTCAAGGCTTCTTTTGACTCTATTTTTTCCAATATACTTTCAATAAATTCAGGCTTCTTATTCCCTTGTCTCAGTATAAATAAGACAGCTAAAGTTTTTGTGGTTTGTATGAATGCCTCAACTAATTCACAAGTGACAACTATTTTAAAAATGATGATGACCTTTAGAAGAGAGAACTCTTAAGGAAATGTTTAGACTCATAACTTAGAACAAAAGGACTCAGTATTGAATCTAAAGCATCTTTGAAGGAGCGAGGCAATAGAACTTTGTAGAGAGAAAATAACGGGCAGTGGTGGCAGAAAATGCAAGTCACTGGCCCTTGTTGTTGGTTTTCTTTTCTTTTTCTAAAAAGTTATTTTTTTATTGAAGGATAATTGCTTTACAGAATTTTGTTTTTTCTGTCAAACCTCAACATGAATCAGCCATAGGTATACATACATCCCTTCCCTTTTGAACCTCCCTCCCATCTCCCACCCCATTCCACCCCTCTAGATTGATACAGAACCCCTGTTTGAGTTCCTGAGCCATACAGCAAATTCCTGTTGGCTATCTATTTTACATATGGTAATGTAAGTTTCCATGTTACTCTTTCCATATATCTCACCCTCTCCTCCTCTCTTCCTGAGTCCATAAATCTATTTTTTATATCTGTTTCTCCATTGGTGCCCTGGAAATAAATTCTCCAGTACCGATTTTCTAGATTCCGTATATATGTGTTAGAATACGATATTTGTCTTTCTCTTTCTGACTTACTTCACTCTGTATAATAGGTTCTAGGTTCATCCACCTCATCAGAACTGACTCAAATGTGTTCTTTTTTATGGCTGAGTAATATTCCACTGTGTATATGTACCACAACTTCTTTATCCATTCATCTGTCGATGGAGATCTAGGTTACTTCCATGTTCTAGATATTGTAAATAGTGCTGCAATGAACAATGGGATACATGTGTAATTTTCAGTTTTGGTTTCCTCAGGGTATATGCCTAGGAGTAAGATTGCTGGGTCATATGGTGGTTCCATTTCTAGATTTTTAAGGAATTTCCATACTGTCTTCCATAGTGACTGTATCAATTTACATCCCCACCAACAGTGCAAGAGTGTTCCCTTTCTTCCACACCCTCTCCAGCATTTATTGTTTATAGACTTTTCTATGATAGCCATTCTGACCTATGTGAGGTGACATCTCATTGTAGTTTTGATTTTCATTTCTCTAATAATGAGCTATGTTGAACATCTTTTCATGTGTTTGTTAGCCATCTGTGTGTCTTCTTTGAGAAATATCTGTTTAGGTCTTTCCCCCACTTTTTGATTGGGTTGTTTGTTCTTCTGGCATTGAGCTGTTTGAGCTGCTTGTATATTTTGGAAATTAATCCTTTGTCTATTGTTTCATTTGCTATTAGTTTCTCATCTTACATTTAGGTCTTTAATTCATTTTGAGCTTATCTTTGTGTATGGTGTTAGGAAGTGTTCTAATTTCATTCTTTTACATGTAACTGTCCAGTTTTCATAGCACCATTTATTGAAGAAGCTGTCTTTGCCCCATTGTATATTCTTGCCTCCTTTGTCAAAAATAAGGTACCCATAGGTGCATAGGCTTATTTCTGGGCTTTCTGTCTTGTTCCATTGGTCTATATTTCTGTTTTTGTGCCAGTACCATACTGTCTTGATGACTGAAGTTAGGAAGGTTGATTCCTCCAGCTCCATTCTTTTTTCTCAAGACTGCTTTGGCTATTCAGGGTCTTTTTTGTTTACATATGAATTGCGAAATTTTTTGTTCTAGCTCTGTGTAACGTGCCATTGGTAATTTGATAGGGATCATATTGAGTCTGTAGATTGCATTTGGTAGTATAGTCATTTTCACAATATTGATTCTTCCTACCCAGAAACATGGACTATCTCTCCATCCATTTATGTCATTGTTAATTTCTTTTATTAACAAGAAATTATTGATTTTGTGTGTACAGTTCTTTTGTTTCCCTAGGTAAGTTTATTTCTAGATGTTTGATTATTTTTCTTGCAATGGTGAATGGGATTGATTCCTTAATTTCTCTTTCTGATTTTTCACTGTTAGTATGTAGAAATGCAAGTGATTTCTGTGTATTGATTTTGTATCCTGCAACTTTGCTAAATTCACTGATTAACTCTAGTAATTTTCTGATACTATCTTTAGGGTTTTCTATGTACAGTATCGTGTCATCTCCAAACAGTGAGAGCTTTACTTCTTTCCCGATCTGGATTCCTTTTATTTCTTTTTCTTCTCTGATTGCTGTGGCTAGGACTTCCAAAACTATGTTGAATAACAGTGGGGAAAGTGGACACTCTTGTCTTGTTCCTGATTTTAGGGAGAATGCTTTCAGTTTCTCACCATTGAGAATAATGTTTGCTGTAAACATCATATATGGCTTTTACTATGTTGAGGTAGGTTCCTCTATGCCCATTTTTGGAAGAGTTTTAATCATAAATGGGTGCTGAATTTTGTCGAAGGTTTTTTCTGCACCTATTGAGACTATGGTTTTATCTTTCTTTTTGTTAATATAGTGTATCACATTTATTGGTTTGCATATATTGAAGAATCCTTGCATTCCTGGAATAAACCCAACTTGATCATGGTGTACGAGCTTTTTGATGTGTTGCTGAATTCTGTTTGTTTAAATTTTTCTGAGGATTTTTGCATCTATGTTCACCACTGACATTGGCCTGTAGTTTTCTTTTTTGTATTGTCTTTGTCTGGTTTTGGTATCAGGGTGATGGTGCCCTCATAGAATGAGTTTGGAAGTGTTCCTTCCTCTGTAATTTTTTGAGAGTTTTAGAAGGATAGGTATTAGCTCTTCTCTAAATGTTTGATAGAATTCTCCTGTGAAGCCATCTGGTCCTGGGCTTTTTTTGGGGGGGGGGAGGGGGAGATTTTTGATCACAGCTTCAACTTCAGTGCCTGTAATTGGGTTTTTCATAATTTCTATTTCTTCCTGGTTCAGTCTTGGAACATTGAATTTTTCTAAGAATCTGTCCATTTCTTCCAGGTTATCCATTTTATTGCATATAGTTGTTCACAATAGTCTCTTATGATCCTTTGTATTTCTGCATTGTCTGTTGTAACCTCTCCTTTTTCCTATCTAATTTTGGTACTCGATTCTTCTTTTTTTTCTTGATGAGTCTGGCTAAAGGCTTGTAAATTTTGTTTATCTTCTCAAAGAACCAGCTTTTTGTTTTATTAATCTTTACCATTGTTTCTTTCATTTCGTTTTTATTTGTTGTTGCTTGGATCCTTATGATTTCTTTCATTCTGCTAATTTTGGGTTGTTTTTGTTCTTCTTTTTCTAGTTGTTTTAGGGTAAAGTTAGGTTGTCTATTCGATGTTTCCCTTGATTCTTGAGGTAGGATTGTATTGCTATAAACTTCCCTCTTTGAACTGGGCTTTTGCTGCATCCCATATGTTTTGAGTTGTCATGTTTTCTTTGTCATTTGTTTGTAAAACTTTTTTGATTTTTTGTTTTGATTTCTTCACTAACCTGTTGGTTATTTAGAAATGTGTTGTTTAATCCCCATGTGTTTGTGTTTCTTACAGTTTTTTTCTTGTAATTGATGTCTATTCTCATAGCATTTTTGTTGGAGAAGATGCTTCATACAATTTCAATTTTCTTAAATTTACTGAGGTTTGATTTGTGACCCAAGATGTGGTCTATCCTAGAGGGTGCTCCGTGTGCACATGAGAAGGTGTCTTCTTCTGCATTTCAATGGAATGTCCTGAAGCTTTCAATCAGATCCATCTCATCTAATGTACCATTTAAGACTTGTGTTTACTTATTAATTTTCTGTTTTGAAGACCTGTCCATTGGTGTGAGTGGGGTGTTAAAGTCTCCTACTATTATTGTGTTACTGTCAATGTCTCCTTTTATGTCTGTTAGTGTTTGTCTTACATATTGAGGTGCTCCTATGTTGGGTGCATAGATGTTTACAATTGTTATGTCTTCCTCTTGGATTGATTCCTTGATCATTATGTAGTGTCCTTCCTTATCTTTTGTAATCTTCTTTATTTTAAGGTCTATTTTGTCTGATATGAGGATTGCAACTCCTGATTTCTTTTGGTTCCCATTTGCTTGGAATATATTTTTCCATCCTCTCACTTTCAGTCTATATGTGTCTTTAGGTCTGAAGTGGGTTTCTTGTAGACAGCATATATATATGGGTCTTGTTTTTGTATCCATTTAGCCAGTCTATGTCTTTTGGTTGGAGCATTTAATCCATTTACATTTAAAGTAAGTATTGATATATATGTTCTTATTGCCATTTTCTTAATTGTTTGGAGTTGATTTTGTAGATATTTTTCTTCTCTTGTATTTCTTGACTATATAAGTCCCTTTAACATTTGTTGTAAAGCTGGTTTTGTGGCACTGCATTCTCTTAACTTTCGCTTGTCTGAAGAGCTTTTTATTTCTCCATCAATTTTGAATGAGATCCTCGCTAGGTAGAGTAATCTTGGTTGTAGATTTTTCCCTTTCATTACTTTAAATATATCCTGCCATTCCCTTCTGGCCTGCAGAGTTTCTGCTGAAGATCAGTTTTTAAGTGTATGGGGATTCTCTTGTATGTTACTAGTTGCTTCTCCCTTGCTGCTTTTAATATTCTTTCTGTGTTAGTTTGATTAGTATGTTTCTTGGTGTGTTTCTCCTTGGGTTTATCCTGTATGGCACTCTTTGTGCCTCTTGGACTTGATTGACTATTTGCTTTTCCATGTTGGGGAAATTTTCAACTATAATCTCTTCAAAAATTTTCTCATACCATTTCTTTTTCTCTTCTTCCTCTGGGACACCTATAATTGGAATGTTGATGCATTTGATATTGTCCCAGAGGTCTCTGAGGCTATCCTCAGTGTTTTTCATTCTTTTTACTTTATTCTACTCTTCAGAAGTTATTTTTATCATTTTATCTTCCAGCTCACTGACTCATTCTTCTGCTTCAAATATTCTGCTATTGATTCCTTTTAGAGTATTTTTTAATTTCAGTAGCTGAGTTGTTTGTATGTTTATACTTTAATTCTTCTAGGTCTTTGTTAATTGATTCTTGCAATTTCTCCATTTTGTTTTCAAGGCTTTTGATCATCTTTACTATCATTATTCTGAATTCTTTTTCAGGTAGTTTCCCCATTCCTCTCCATTTATTTGGACTTCTGTGTTTCTTGTTTTCCCCTTCATTTGTGTAGTATTTCTCTACCTTTTCATCATTTTCTTTTAACTTAGTGTGTTTTAGGTCTCCTTTTCCTAGGCTTCAAGGTTGAATTCTTTCTTCCTTTTGGTTTCTGCCCTCCGAAGGTTGGTCCAGTGGTTTGTGTAAGCCTCATATAGGGTGAGATTTGTGCTGAGTTTTTGTTTGTTTGTTTTCCTCTTATGGTCAAGGCTGAGTGAGGTGGTAATCTGTCTGCTGATGATTGGGCTTGTATTTATGTTTTTTTGTTGTTGTTGTTTAGATAAGTCTCCTGCACAGGGTGCTACTGGTGGTTGGGTGATGCAGGGTCTTGAATTCAAGTGTTTTCCTTTTGGTGAGTTCTCACTATATGATACACCCTAGGGTTAGTTCTCTGGTAGTCTAGGGTCCTGGAGTCAGTGCTCCCACTCCAAAGGCTCAGGGCTTGATCTCCTGCCAGGAATGAAGATTTCACAAGTGGTTTGTTATGGCATTAAGTAAAATTAAGACAAATGCCCCAAAACAAGAAACCAAAGATGAACCCCAGACAAATGGCAGTTACAAAATCAGGCAAATAATAATTAAAATAATGGAGTATACATATATATATATACACCCATGAGCAAAGTCAAAACAGTCCAACAAAAATAAAGTACTGTAGATTGACCAGGCGAACAATGGAAATCAAAAATTGTATTTACCAATTAAGAACAAAACTAGCTACAGCAGAAACTGGAAAACAAAACTAAAGCAAGGTGCCAAGTTGGGGAACAAAGTAATGAAAACAAAACAAACAAATATATTGAAAATAAAGGAAAGAAAGAATAGATTTGCAAAGTTAAATAGAGGTAGATGAAGATTTATATACATTAAAGATTAACTGCAAGGGGAAAAGAACAGTAGGAAAGCCAAACAAAGGAATGAATGTAGAAAAAATATAATAGGTTTAAAAAATTAAAAATTAAAATTATATCAAAGAGAGAACAAAAAAGGTGGGGAGAACTTCACAGAACTGTAAAAGCCCAAACTAGAGGCAGAGGTTTATAATAACAATATAAAGTGTGACTGGATATACACATGTACGTATATACCCATAAGCAAAATCAAAACAGTCTAACAAAAATAAAGTACAATAGATTGACCCAGAGAACAAAGGAAACCAAAAATCACATCTATCAGAACAAAACTAACTAAAGCACAAACTGGAAAACAAAACTAAATCAAGGTGCCAACTGGGGAATAAAGCAATGAAAGTAAAACTAATAAATATGTCGAGAACAAAAGAAAGAAAGAAAAGAAAGAATAGATATGCAAAGTTAAATAGAGGTAGATAAAGAAGATTTATATACATTAAAGATTAACTGTAAGGAGAAAAAAGCATTAGGAAAAGCAAACGAATAAGTGTAGAAAAAATAATAATAGGTTTTAAAAATTAAAAAAGCTAAAAGAAAGAAAGAAAAAAAAAGGAAACTCCACAGAACTGCCAAAGCCCAAAGTAGAGGCAGAGGTCTATAACAACAATAAAAAATGTGACTGAGGAAAAGAAAAGCTCAAAAGCTTAATTAGATTTCATAGTGCCAATAAAATTGACAACTACAACAGAAGGGGAAAAAAGGAAAAGAAAAGAAAAAAATCCAAAATAATCTACAGAACAAGTCAAAACGTGAGAATAACAAATGTTTTTCTTGAGCCACTGCTGTCAGAGTCCTTTCTCTCGATGGGAGTTGCAGTTCACTTCACCTCCTCAGGAGGCCCTCCAGTACTGTACTAATCTCCGGACCTGCTGTGGGAGCAGCTCAGATTCTAATCTGGTCTTATTCCTGTGTGTTCTTGCCTCCAATGTCCATGGCTATCAGAACTAGTGAGTTTTCTTTTGTGGGAGCTCTCAGTGACCTTTTATATATTCCATAGACACAGAGTCTGCCTAATTGATAGTATGGATTTAATCTTCAGCTTGTACAGTTGGTGAGAAGGTTTTAGGTCTTCTTCCTTGGCCCCACTGCCCCTGGGTTTAATTGTTTTCCACCTCTGCATGTGGGTCATTCCCTGGGGTTTGCTCCTGAAGCTACCCTGGAGGACTTGGGTTTGCCCCTGTGAGGGCCAGGTGTGGAGGTGGAGCAACTGTTTGGGTCACAGGGTTTCTGACAGCACCAGGTACTCAGGGGAGTTGGTGGCTAGGTCATTAGGAAATACAGTGCTCTAGAAGGGTATGGAAACCAGTATTGGCCAATACGCTCCAGTATTCTTGCTTGGAGAACCCCCTCCCCCCCCCCCACACACACACAGAAGCCTGGCAGGCCACAGTCTACAGGGTCACAAAGTGTCGGACACTAGGGAAGCAACCCTGTGTGCACAGACGGAAGACTTTTTTTTTGCCTGTGGCAGCTCTGCCCCAGTGAGAGTTGAGCGTGAAGGTGACACAGCTATTTGGCTTGTGGGGACCCTGGCAGGGCCAAGCGTGCAGGGATATGGATTGCTTCTGCCACAGGAGTTATGACCCTATCAGAGTCGTTTTCTCGAGCCTCTTTTTTTTTTTTTTTTTTACAAGCCTCTTATAGCTGGAGATCAGAAGGCCTCTTTGGCCTGTCTTTCCCATAGCTCCGCCCATTCAGGCACTTAGAGGGCTCCCTTGCCTGGGGTCCTTCTCCATTGTTCAGCAGATCAAGCACATAGAGGGGCCTCCCCTGGCTGGGGTCCTCTCTGTAGATAGCGTGTCAGGCACTTAAAGGGGCACCCTGGGTGGGGTCCTGCGCTGTAGTTCAGTGCGTCAGGCATTTGATGAGCCAGCTTCTCTAGTTTAGCTGGTGATGCTGGTGTGTGGGGAGAGAGAGGCTATGGTGATGGCTCCACCCCCTACACATGACTCAGCAGTATCACCTTGCTTCCATGGATGCCCGGCTTTCCTCCACAGGCATTTCCCACCACAATCTCCTCCCTAACATCCTCTTGATCCGTCTCTCCACAGTCAACAGCAGCCCTTGCCCTGGGATTGCTCTACAATCCCTAAACTCCACCTCCCAATGGCTGCACCTTCCAGGGGACCTGTGTCCTTGTCCAGGGAATGTATGGCCTGTGGCAAGGACTGTCTGATTCTCATTCCATTTAGGCTGCCACAGATCAGCTGTTTCACTCTCTGCCTTAAATGTTCCTCCTTTGACTCATACAATTGCCCTGATGTGGGGATCAGACCCCTGCTTCAGTTCCCAGGTCCAGTCCTACTAACACTCCTGTTTTTCCCTCTAATTCCTTCATCTTACCGAGTTTTACATGGTTCTATACATTCTTTTCCTCTGGTCAGGTACTCCTGTCTGCTATCTGCTGGTGTTCTGTATGCAGATTTGTGTCTGAAGGTGTATTCCTGATGTATCCGTAGAGAGAGATGTACTCCACATCCACCTACTCCTCTGCCATCTTGTTCTCCCACCCTTGTTGTTTGGTCACTAAGTTGTGTCCGACTTTTGCTACCGTATGGACTATAGCCCACCAGGCTCCTCTGTTCAAGACATTTCCCAGACAAAATACTGGCATGGGCTGCATTTCCTTCTCCAGCACTGGCCCTTAGTCTGGAGCGAATGTAGCTATAGCAATTAAAAGCTCTAGCTTGACCATTCCTGAGCTTTACATGGAGCTGCCAGTGACAGAAGTTACTTAAGGAGAAGGTTTCCCAAATTCTAGCATAGAATATCAGAGAAATGTCCTTTTGTTAGTGTATGCAGACTGTTAATGAAGGAGGAAACAGACAGAGCTGGACTCCATCTTAGGCCAGCCTGCAAACATTAGGCTACATGCATGGTCACCCTCCCAATGCATCTGAACTTTGGGCCCGGTGTCTATAGAAAAGGCATACCAATGGAAAACCAGACCCCCTGGATAAAATAGCCTCAGGACTTGTACCTAGACTCTCTATCGCCTTAAATAATATGCTAATTATCTCTGTAACAGAACAAAGTCATAAATCCCATTATTCTTATTGGGATATGACCACAAGCCTATTGATAAATGTCCACTGTTTAACTATCTAGGCTTATGACACATGAATCATGGGTTAACTTTGATCATATCTCTCTTTTACCTTGTCCAGACTAGTTTCAAGGAATTTGGGGAGGTGGACTTGAGCACGTACACTTAGGGTGTATAAAGTTTCCACAAAAACTGGTCAGGGTCCTTGGCTAAGAGGAGACTCTGCCTTGGGCCTGCTGGTGTAATAAACTGCACTCCACTATCTGCATTGTCCTTCTGAGTGAGTTTGTTTCCCAGAACGCGTGGCTACAAAGTTAAGACAACCTAATCCATTCTAGCTAAAATTTCTTGAATGGTGGCTGTGTACCAGGTACTCATAAATGCATTTCATACACTTTATCTACGTATTAAATTAACTGTAAAAATAATTAGCATCGTAATTATACAAAGTAGAACACAATATAACATACTTAATTTATACAGAGATCTAAGTACAAGTAAATTGCTGATAAATGATACAATATCAACGTTCATTAATTATTCTTACTCTGGAGTTTCCTGCTTGTTCTCAGTTAAACATAATTTGTGACTTAATTTATGAGTTTAGATTGGTAATTCTCTCCTTCTTATCCCTTCTGTTACCCCTGATATCTGCCAGCTGAATTCTTATTCCACTTTCATGTTCTCTTTTATTGCCTTGATAAAGGCAATATTAAGGAGTGGTTAAATGACTGTTTCATGACAGAGCTAGGTTTAGCTTCTGATTTTAACTTACTGCCCATGGCCTTGGGTAGGCTACTTACACTCTTTGTGCCTATATTACACCTCCTGTAAAAATAGGTGTAATAATTGCATAAGTTAACTGTTGGAAGAGTTAAATGAATAAATCCACATAGAACCCTAAAAAAAAAAACAAAAAAACCCAGAACATAGAAAACACTCAAAAAACCACTATAATTATTCAGGATCAGAAGGATTCTGTCTTAGTTTCTCCAAATGTCTCCCTGTTGTCTCTCAAATTTAATGACAAAAAAATATGTTTTTTTAAAAGTAATGTGATTACTATTTAATGGTCTTATTCTGGTAATTCAAAGGTGGTATATGGCAATAATGCTAATACATTACTCATTGTAATAATTTACATTCTGCTCTCTACTTTGAGGCTTAATGTATGTATAGCATTATTTTAGTATAAAATATTTTAGATGATTTTATATCTAAATTATTTGCTTCACATAAATAATTTCCAGAAGCTGTTTGATATAAATGTTGACAAATGACCTCATAATCCTAAAATTGTATTCAAGTGGCTTAATATTTAATTATCAAATAGATTATTTAAAAATAAAATTACTTAAGAATAAAAATTTAATCTCATTTCTGAAAACGCATGTTCACATATATAAATAACATAAAAATGAATAGGCTCAATATATTTGGTTACAAAATTAGATTTATATATAAATTTTTGGAAGCTAGACTTATCTACAAATTGTAAAAATTACATACAATTTTTCTCTTTTAGACCTGTCAAGGAGAAGTTAGAAATTTTAACTGAACCAGGAATATATATTAAATAATAACGTAGTATATATTTCCTTGGTTTCTCTTTTAAATAATTTTTCTCATTAAATAAATATTCATTATTTTAATAGTTATGGTTTATCCAATGAGCAACAGCTGCCAAAATTATGTTAAATAATTTATGTTAAGTCATTTATAGAAAATATTATATTAAATTATCAGAAGTAGCTACCATTTTTATTCCTATTTTACAGATGAGAAAAGTTAAGGATTAGAAAGTTTTGGTAACTTGTCCCAAATTACATAAAGCTGGTGATCTCCATCCTCTGACTCCAAACACAGTGCTTTAACTAATAAGTTCTATTTCAAAGGTTATGATTTGTGCTTTTAACCTTTAAAGATTTCTGCCATTTTTGTTATATTTTGGGAGTGAAGCAAGAGTTTTCAGTTGAGAGATGCATGAAAATTTTTTCATAAACATTTGTGCTACATATGTGGTATCCACAAAGAAAAAAATATACCACCTGCCACTAATAAAGACAAGTTTTTATCATAGAAGTGTATAAAATCTGTGTTAGCCAAACAAACAACAAACACCTAAACAAACAGTCTGTTTAAAACCATTAGGGAGAAAAAAAGGCTGCGAGACTTTATGAATCCAAGATCACAGGGTGAAGGGAAACAAACAGATATGCTGGATTTCCTCAGTTGCTTTCCCACTCTGATAAGCAGCTGTTTCCTCAGATGTGCCAAAGTGAGTGAAAGTCGCTCAGTCGTGTCTGCCTCTTTGCGACCCCATGGACTATACAGTCCATGGAATTCTCTAAGCCAGAATACTGGAATGGGTAGCCTTTCCCTTTTCCAGGAAGTCTTCCCAACCCAGGGATGGAACCCAGGTCTCCCGCATTGCGGGCAGATTCTTTACCAGCTGAGCCACAAGGGAAGCCCAAAGATACTGGACTAGAGTGGTTAACCTATCCCTTCTCCAGAGAGTCTTCCTGACCCAGGAATCGAACCAGCGTCTCCTGCATTGCAGGCGGATTCTTTACCAACTGAACTATCAGATTTGCCGAGAGGTCTAGAAACACTGCAAACCAGAAAATACATAGGTTTCATAAGGTCTGGAAAAAATCCTAGGACCTGCCGAATCTTTGATAAAGTGAGGGGTCAATCTCTGCTCTTTAACTGCTAAGCAGAAGGAAATTAAATCTGTTAGGGGAATTATAACCAATCAGAGCCTCCATATTTTGAATAAAATGTCCACCAACCAATAATGATACATGATCTAAAAGCAAGAGAAAGTGGGAACAAATCGACAATTCCAATTGGTGGAAGTGAATTAAACAGACTTTAAAGTGACTAGTATTAATATAATGTATTTAAGAAAAGAAATAAAACAGAGGAGCATTTCACAAGATAACTAGAAAGTATGTATAAGAATCAAATAGAAACTCTAGAATTGTAAAATATGCATGTTGATTAGTTCTTACCAAACTGTAAATAAGTTGGTAGAAAATACCTGCACAAAATAACAAGAAAGAAAGAAAAAGGGATATACAAAATCCAACAAACTGGTGTATGATCCTATGATACCGTGAACTAGTAAGAGTACTGCTATATCTATTGTAAACATTGAATTTGTATTTAAACCTACCCATAGAGTAAACTTTGAACAAGAAGTCTTCATTGATTAGTGTATTGGAACATCAATTACAAAACTTACACAAATTATCAGACAATAGAAAAAAAAGGAAACACAAGTTTATCTTTTAGAGCTAGCATAAACTTGATAAACAAACCATACAAGAACACTTAAAGAAAGGGAAATCCAGTCTAATCTCTGTCACAAAAAATGAAATGATATCCCAAACAAAATACAAGAAAAGTAAATAGACAGTATATTAAAAATGTCCTACCTAATTACTGAGATTTATTCCAATAGTGCAAAATTTAACAATGCAAAAACTAATCAATCTAAATCCACATTTTAAAATAATATATTTTTTAAATGTATCTGATTGCTGCATTTAATAAATAGATAGTATTTGGTATAATCAACACATATGATAAGATGAAACAAACTAGTATCCTTGGTAAAGTAGTAAAGAAGAACTAAGACTCCCTTTCTCTGATAAGGATACATTACAAAAGTACAAAAGTATCACAATTATTATGAAATGATGAAAAATCATTCTCTGAGTTCCAGAACAAGACAAAGAATTTCAGATCTTCAATTACTTTAAACAGTTTGCTATAACTCTCTCTAGTACAATAATGCAGGGGAAAAATCAACATAAGCAAGAAACAAAACTGTCATTATTTACAGACAACAGCATTATACATGTAAAAAAAAAAGTCTAAAATAAAAAATAAACCATTAAAATTAACGCAGTTTTAATAATTCAGCACATTTGTTGTGTCCAATGTCATTATTAAATAAATTTAATTGTACTTATACATAACACCAATAAAATATAGTAAATCTTTACTCAGTTAACAGAATATAAAAATGAAACACCCACTAGTTAGAAATAAATTTGCAATAGTTATGTAACAGTTCAATACAGAAAATTTCAAACTTTGTTGAACAAATTAGGAGCAATAAAAATTTATTTTAAATGTTTACAAATTTTATGACAGTGAGATTATCATGAGTAGAAAAATGGATTTAAGGAATAAAACAGATTGTCCAGTAACAGACCAATGTATTCAGACTTCTGATTTTATCACAAAAATCTCACTTCAGTATTATGTGAAAAAAGGATTGCTTTAAAAAAAAAAACAAACTACATTGCTTGGATAACCTTTTTGGAAAAAGGATAATTATTCCCCTTTTTAATTACTCTGTATACAAAAAATTTATTCCAACTACATCATAAAAATAAATGTGAATACAAAACCATATAGTGCCTAGAATAAAGGTTAGGAAAATTCCATAATGATTTTAAAAGGCAAAGTTTTTTTTAACAATAGGACACAAAGAGCACAAATCAAAAAGAAAAATATAATAAACTTGAATTCAACTGAAATTAAGAACTTCTGTCTGTTAAAATGTGTTGTGAAGGGAGGTAAGATGCTCGACACAGTTTCAGACAAAATATCTTCTATGGATACATCCAACAAAGACACGTTAATGATCTGTATTAATGTAAGAATCTTCTTGCTGTGCTTTCCATAGATAAGTGGACAGACTGTAAGAAAAAAATCATTCCTCCAACTATATTTTTTCGATCTTTTTCTCTTCTAGGAATTAGAGTCATCATGAAAAAAACTAAAATTAACAATGTAAACTATCACTAACATTCTGAAATTGAATAGTATATAGTTAATATTCTTGCATAGTGTTCACACCTCATGTACAGATGGGAGAAATTTGATCACCTGTCACTAAAGACACTGAGTTGTTACTGCTAATGTTCATGTTAACTTTCTCTCTCTCTCTTTACATATATATATATATACACACACACGTATATATATATATATAAAGTCTTTCAATAGGGAGGAAGATTTTCCTAAAGCTATGTGGCCCTCCCAAAATTGTGTATTATTGTGAATGTCATTACACATGGTAGATTATAATGTTTGTGTGTTATTATATGACTGCATTTTCTACTAATTTCCTTGAAAACTTTAAATACATTTATTAATACTAATTTTATCTGACTAAAGGTCTATTTTTATGTGAGTAGGATTGTGAAACACTGGGTTTTAAAATTGAGGATAATTTAGTTTTTTTTTCTTTTTTTTCCAACTATATTGAGTAATAATTGACAAATATAATTATGTAAGTTTAAAGTGCATCATGTAATAAGATTTATGCGTATGCATTGTGAAATGATTACCAAGACCAAAAGGATAATTAACACATCCATCACCTCATATAGTTAAAAGTTTGTGTTTCTATTTTTCTGTGTGGTAAGAACAAAGATTTACTCTCAGTAGTTTTTAAGTATACAGTATCATATCATTAACTATAGTCATTATGCTGCACATTAGATCTTCAGAACGTATTCATCTTGTAACTGAAACTCTGCACTCTGATTTACTCTTTTCATTTACTCTCTCCCACGTCCTCAGCCTTTGGTAACCATTGTTCTATTCTTTCTTTATATGAAAGTGAAAGTGAGGTCGCTCAGTCGTGTCCGACTCTTTGCAACCCCATGGACTGTAGCCTACCAGGCTCCTCCATCCATGGGATCTTCCAGGCAAGAATACTGGAGTGGGGTGCCATTTCCTTCTCCAGGAGATCTTCCCAACCCAGGGACTGAAGCCCGGTCTCCCGCATTGCAAGCAGACGCTTTATTGTCTGAGCCACCAGGGAAGATCTTTCTTCATGTGAAGGTGACTTTAATTTGAAAGATAAAATATATAAGTGATATGATATAGTATTTGTCTTTCATTTTTCTCTGTCTGATTTACTCCACTTAGAATATCCTCCAGTTGCATTCAGGCTGTCACAAATTGCATGATATTCTTCTTGTTTTAATTTCTGAAAATACACGTGTGTGTCTATTATGTATACCTGCATGCATGCTAAGTTGCTTCTATTGTCTCTGACTCTTTGTGGCCCTGTGGACCATAGCCCTCCAGGCTTCTCTGTCCATGGAATTCACTAGGCAAGAATATTAGAGTGGGTTGTCATGTTCTCCTCCAGGGGATCTTCCTGGCCCAGGGATCAAATCCATGTCTCTTGAGTCTCCTGTATTAGCAAGTGGGTTCTTTAACACTAGTGCCACCTGAGAAGCCTGAATCTATATCTCTATCTATTTATCTATATACATAAATTTATTTTTCTTTATTCTTTCATCCCTCAAAAGATCTTTACGTTGTTTCCATATTTTGAATAATGCTGCAATGAATACGACAGTGCAGATACCTCTTTGAGAAAAATTTTATGTGTAATAGAAAATTAACTTTACTTATAATTAATAGAAATTGGTTTGTCCCTTAATTGACTCAGGAAATTTAATCTAAAGAAAATAGAAAGCAGAATGACTTGCCAGTTTCCAAAATTTGCCACTGTCCACATGCAAATACTAACCAAGGAGATAAACTGGTGAATCTTAGAATTTTAGCATATTTGTATACTTAACATGGAATATATCTGATTTACTCAAATCTGTATTTTGAAATTATGACTTTCTTGAAAACTAATATGCCTTTACTTTAACACACTTTCATGCTTCTTAAATTAAAATTGCAAATTTATATTCAAGTAATGTGATTAAGATATCTAATTAAAAACATAATTCCCAGACAATGAGATGAATATAAAAAATAAATTTAGTAGTGAAAAGTGAAAGTCACTCAGTCATGTCTGATTCTTTGTGATCCCATGGACTGTAGCCTGCTGGGCTCCTTTGTCCATGGAATTCTCCAGCAGACCTCCCGACAGGGTTCAAACACAGATCTCCTACATTGCAGGCAGATTCTTTACCCTCTGAGCCACCATCTTGTTATATCCCTGACCTTGGAGGAAAACATTTCAGCTTTTCACTTTTGAGAATGATGTTATCATCTCTTCCTTGAGGTATAATGTTAAATTGTTTATGTGAGATCTTTGTTTTTTTCTTAATGTGTTGCTATAAACTTCCCTCTTAGAACTACTTTTTCTTTACCTCATAACGTTTGGTATGTTTTATTGTTATTTATGCTTGTTTCAAGATAGTTTTCCTTTCCCTTTGTATATCTTTCTTGCCCCACTTGTGTTTAATTTTCACATATTTGTGAATCTTCCAGTCTTCAGTGTATGCTTGTAAAAAAAAAAAATATGTATTCTGCTGTTGAGTGGATGGTTCTGTAAATATCTGTTAGATGAATTTGGTGTAAAGTATAGTTCAAATCCATTATTTCCTTATTGATTTTGTGTCTGAATGATCTATTCATTGTTGAAAGTGGGATATTGAAGTCCCCTACTATTGCATTGCTATGTATTTCTGACTTCAGATCTGTTGACCATTATTTAATACATTTAGAAGCTCCAATAATGTATTCATATATATTTATAATTATTATATCCTCTTAATGAATCAATCCCTTATTATTATATAATGACTTTTTTGTCTCTTTATGAATTTTGATTTAAAGTTTATTTTGTCTGATACAAGTAGAGCTGCTACTGCTTTCTTTCGGTTTTTATTTTCATTGAATATCTCTTTTTATCCCTTCACTTTTAGCCCATGTGCTTGCTGTGTGCTGTGCTTAGTCGCTCAGTCGTGTCTGACTCTTTGCAACCTCGTGACTGTAGCCCATCAGGCTCCTCTGCCCATGGGGATTCTCCAGGCAAGAATACTGGAGTGAGTTGACATGCTCTCTTCCAGGGCATCTTTCCAACTCAGGGATCAAACTCCAGTCTCCTGCGCTGCAGATTCTTTACCATCTGAGCCACCAGGGAAGCCCAAGAATACTGGAATAGGTAGCCTATCCCTTTCCAGGGAGTCTTCCTGAGCCAGGAATTGAACCAGAGTCTCCTTCATTGCGGGTGGATTCTTTACTAGCTGAACTGTGGGGTAACTCCTTTTAGTCTATGGATATACTTAAAGATTATGTGAATCTCTTGTAGACAGCACATAGTTCAGTCTTGTTTTTTGTTTTATTATCCATCCAGCCATTCTGTGCCTTTTAATTAGAGAATTTAAACCATTTACTTCTTGAATAACTATTGATAAGTAAGAACATATTCTTGTCATTTCATTGTTTTGTTCTTCCTTTGTTCCATTCTTCCTCTCTTGGTGTTTTATTATATGGATTGATATTTTCATGATACTATACTTAGATTCTTTATCTCATTATCATTTGTGCATATATTATAACTTTTACTTTATGATTACCATGAAACTTTTATAATACATCTTATATTTATGTCTAGTTTAAGTTGACAACAGAAAACAATTTAACATAATTTACTTTATTCTTTTCATCAGATTTATTTAAAACTTGTGAGCTTCTAATTGTAAATAATGCATGTTAATGATGACTCAAAAGCCCTCATTTTGTGTTTTAAATTATACTCATTTAATTATGAGAAGTACAGATGATATATCTTCAATAAGTTAGTTTTATGTATTGCCTTATAGGAAGCAGAGTAATAAGCTCTTAAAAATATTAGCTCTCAAGTAAGTTTGACAAGATGACAGTACAAGTCTACCATTGCTTAGCTGTGTGGACCCTGAGAAAATTGTTACCCTTTGAGTTAGTTGCCTAACCTATAACATGGTATAATAATAACATCAAACTCACAAGTTGTTGAGAAATTAAACGAGTTAATAAAATTTTATGTTAGTCAATACGTAATATTTTAACAGTTTCAAAATTGTTAGAAATATGAGTTATATATAAGCTCAAGTGTTAGTTATCATTGTGATTATTACTTCTAAAAAGATGGTTTGTTAATTAAGAAAATTTGTCCTTTTGCTGGACTGTTTCTCTGCCCTTTCATGTTAATTCTATTTATTGAATGTTTATTCCTTCTTGAAGATCTAGTTCAAATATTACAACTTTCCAATCTCAAGCTGAAATAATTATCATTTCTGTATCTCATCAACTTATATGTTCTTCAGTTCAGTTCAGTTCAGTCGCTCAGTCATGTCTGACTCTTTGTGACCCCACGAACCGCAGCACGCCAGGCCTCCCTGTCTATCACCAACTCTCGGAGTCCACCCAAACCCATGTCCATCGAGTTGATAATGCCATCCAGCCATCTCATCTTCTGTCCTCCCCTTCTCCTCCTGCCCTTAATCTTTCCCAGCATCAGGGTCTTTTCAAATGAGTCAGCTGTTTGCATCAGGTGGCCAAAGTATTGGAGTTTCAGCTTCAACATCAGTCCTTCCAATGAACACCCAGGACTGATCTCCTTTAGGGTGGACTGGTTGGATATATGATATACGTTCTTAGTATTATAAATATTTATGTATTTATGTATGCTTCCTCCTGTAGAAACTATTGAGGATTATGCTGCATTCAGTTTTTTCAGTCCAGCATTTTGAACTTAGAAGTGTCTAAACTAATGTGTCTAAAAGTTTACTATAGATTTTATATTCCTTTTTGTGGTAATGTTCATTTACCAAACTCTAAATTCAAGCCTAAAACTTCTTTATCTTCCTTTCTTCTTCTTCTACCCTTTAGTCCCTATCATTTGTTTATTTCTCCAGATCATTTGAAACTGACAGACAACCATTTTCTTAGGAAAAGAAAAAAAATTCTAAACTGTACCAGGAAAAGAATTTGCACATAAGCTTAATATTTATAGGGAGAATATGCCTTTGTAAATGTTATATATAGATTTGCTTTACTGTATATTTATGTTGTTGTTCAACCACTGTTGTGTTCAACTCTTGTGACTCCATGGACTGCAGCATGTCAGGCTCCTCTGTCCTCCACTATCTTTGTTCAAATTCATGTTCATTGAATCAGTGACACTATCGAACTAATCCTCTGCTGCCCCCTTCTCCTTTCACCTTCAATCTTTACTAGCATCAGGGTCTTTTCCAGGTTAGCTCTTCACATCAGGTAGCCAAAATATTGAAGCTTCAGCTTCAGCAACAGTGCTTGCAATGAATATTCAGGATTGATTTTCTTTAGGATTGATTTGTTTGATCTCCTTGCTGTCCCAGGGACTCTCAAAAGTCTTCTCCAGTTATTGCCATAGCTGTATAGTTACAGCCAAAAGTGAATTCTCAGATTGCACGCTTTAATAAAAAGTGAGAAATTTGATCATTGGAACATTTTTATTTTTTCTCCATGAAGGATTCTGGTAAAATGTCATTAGCATGGGACACAGAAGTCGGAAGACTTGAGTTCAAGACATTGTCTGCTTATGTACCATGTGACTTTCTAGTCTCTACCTTCTAATTCTGTTATATATAGAACTTGGCTATATCAGTGGTATAAAACACATGGTCAGTAGAAACTCAGTAACTCATGAGAACCTCATCAGTGAGAGAGATAAAATGAAGAAAAGCAGAATGAGACATCAGGAATGCTTTTATTATTTTTATTATTATTATTTGTTATAATATAATAAATAAGTAAATTATTATTTATTATTGACTAGAAGTGTATTAATATGTGTTCTGCTGTTGTTTGATTGCTAAGTCATATCCAACTCTTTTGTGACGCCATGGACTCTAGCCTGCCAGGCTCCTCTTTCCATGGGATTTCCCAGGCAAGAATAATGGAGTGGGTTGCCATTTTCTTCACCAGGGGATTTTCCTGACTCAGGGATCAAATCCATGTCTCCTGCATTGGCAGGCATATTCTTTACCACTGAGCCATCAGGGAAGCCAATGTCTTTTGTTACCTGAGTGTTATTGAGTGGAGATGTCTCAATATTCACTTACATTACAAATCACAGGCCACAGATGTTAAATTCTGCAAAAATCCCTCAGTCAATTTTAGCTATATAAATTTTACTTGTATCTAACTTTGTGTTTGTGAGTAAGAATGTAAAATTTATTTTGATATAAAAGGATTGCAGTGGTGAAACATTTTGATAGTAACTGATACTTTCAACATTTCCAATCAGTAGAATATACATACATTTTCTTGTAATATTTTTTCAGAAACACTGTAAGTAAACATTTGATTTATTCATTCTATATCACAGTTTTAAGATAGTATTTTTAAAATCAATTTATCTGAATATATAGTTAATTTTAAATAAAATTTCTTTATATTTATTATTTTCAAGAATATGTATGCATAAAGTCAGTTAAATTACGGCAGTAAACACAAGACAGTTATAATTATTTTCAGTGGCTAAAGATTTGGTGATTCATACTTGTAGCAATTGTGTATTTTTCTGCTTGTAGTTCAATAGTGTATCTACTCTTCACAGTTAATAAAAAGAAATGGCAAAGTGAATATTTAATGGTTTCTACTGCGTTGCACGCATGCTTAGTCTTGTCTGAACTTTGTGACCCCATGGACTGTAGTCCACCCAACAGGCTCCTCTGTCCAAGGAATTTTCCTTTGGAAATGGGTTGCCATTTCCTCCTCCAGGGGATCATCCTGATTCAGGGATTGAACCCACGTCTCCTGCATTTCCTGGATTGGCAGATTCTTTACTGCTGCATCACCTGGGAAGCATAAACTCCTTCAAAAAATATATGCCCAACTATAGAAGATGTGATTTTGTACATTCAGATTTCATGTGCTTTTCTTCATTTGACTTAATCCTTTGCCTTTAAAATACAAACTTACTATCACTACTACTGCACATTCAAAACACAGTGGTGTGTGTGTGTTAGTCGCTCAGCCGTGTCTGACTCTTTGCGACCCCATGAACTGTAGCCCACCAGGCTTCTCTGTCCATAGAATTCTCCAGGCAAGAATACTGGAGTGGATTGCCATTCCCTTCTCCAGGGATCGAACCCTGGTCTCTGGCATTGCAGGCGGATTCTTTACTGTTTGAGCTACAAGGAAGTCCTAAACACAATGGTATTTGACAGTAAATACATAGCCTCATCAAATCACTTATCTCTCCATGCTTCTACAGTAATATTGAGGGAATCTGAGTAAATCACGTTTCAAAGGGTACAGCTGCTCTCAAACAGCATAACTAATGAATTGCTTTGACTGGAAGAGAGCAAGTAATGTCTTACATTCATAATCTAAGACAGCTGATGGCCCAGTGCTTGATCTGAATCAGTTACCATAACTAATTACAACTTGAAAAATTATAGTCATTTTTTATGCTAATAATTGGTAAATACCTAGTAGCAATTTGCAGAAAATATATTGCCACAGAATTTACGGAAGAGTGAAATAACATCATTTGTATTGATATACAGTCCCATGTTTTTTAGTTTGCCTTTTTCATGTTTCTTTTAATCAACTTTAGGGTTGTCTCTTTATTATTTTAAAATATTATTGATTATATGAGACAATAGAACAGACTAATGATACTAACACTGTATTGGACACTAGAAATATTAGACACTGAGAAAGCAGACTTCAGATGTAATACAAAAAAGTGGTAATAATGTGAGTCGTGGTTTAGTTGCTAAGTCGTGTCCCACTCTTATGACCTTATGGACTGTAGCCTACCAGGCTCCTCTGTCCATGGTACTCTCCAGGCAAGAATACTGGAGTGGGTTGGCATTTCCTTTACGAGGGGATCTTTCCAACTCAGGAATTAAACTCGGGTCTCATGCATTGCAGGCAGATTCTTTGCTGACTGAGCAATGAGGGAGGCCCATAATGTGAGTAGATGATATATTAATTAGACTGTAGCTATTAATTCAAATATATGTGTATCAAGTCATTATGTTGTACCTTAAATATATATAAATTTTTGAAATACATAAATAAAAATAACACACTGATGATATATGATATAAAAATAATAAAACCTACAATAAGGAAAAAGTAAATAGCCATAAAATAAGATTTTGCTTCAATTATGTATATATTTACATTTATATAAATTGCATAATATTTTGGTATCTTCCCAATGCTATAGGATAGGATTTGTGGCTAATATCTATTAAAATAAACTCCTGCTTGACACATGAGAATTGTTTTAAAATATGAGAATTTTATATCTGTTCAGTATGTTTGATTGATATTTAAATTTTGTAATTATATAATTTTTTACACAGCTAAGTTACCAAGCTCACAAACTTTACTATATGAACTGAAAGTACAGTGTTTCTAAAACTGAAAGTAAGGAAGGAGAAACAAAAAGGTTGTTAAAAGTTCATGATTATCAAAGAAATATGAAATAAGAATACAGTTATATGAGTTACAACGAAATGTGTCCTCTTTATACTGCTGGTAAAAGCATAACTTGCTGAAAGATTTTCAGGAATGCATTCCAGTCATTTAACCCTTTCCTCCACAAAAAATAAAGGTAAATTATAGATCAGAAATTTAATTTCTGTGAATTTTAATGAAAGAAAATGGGATATGAAAAAGCTTATGAACAAAAATTACATCGATGAAAATTAGGTAATAATATGGAAAATGTGAGATAAAAATATTTTCAAGTATTGCAAAAAAAAATGTTAATATTTTGAAGATAAGAGATTACTCAGTGTTAAGCAAAATAGATCATACACTTTGCTCTTCTTATACTTCTTAACAAATATTTCATGGTGAATGCATACTTTGATTTTATAATTAAAATATGCATATACAATATATTGCTCAACTCAAATATAAGGAAATTCAGATATAAACTTCTCTTATTCCAAGTGCAAAATAGAAGCTATATCCTTTTTACATTCTAATATATAATATAATATAATATAATACATTATAATGTAATATAATTTCAGAGAATATTTGTGGAATTACAAAAACCATAGTTTTCTTATATAATAGTCAGCAATTTCTAAAAGATGTATCATATTGTCAATGCTTTGCAATTTGTTTTTAATATATTTTCATAAAAATACTAAAAATTTTTTCATGAAATCTAATATTAGGGACATTTATTAAGGCCCTTGTGCTTTTTTATTTATGTCATATTGAGAAGTTAACATTTTCTGCTTTGTAATAACAAAGTAAGATATAGTTTTATTTTAGTGGATTAATATGTACACATATAAGAAAGCCACTTTTCTTTCTTTCATTTTCAGAGTTTGAATGAACATTTATTCCTAAGAACACCTTGACTCACCTTAATAAAGATTTTTCTGTTCATATAATATTGCTTTTTCAGATACATGAGGTTGATGTTTTTGGAAAAGAATATATATATAGACAGTTTTCATTTTCATAGGTACCATTTTCACCCCTTATGCTTAAATAATGCATTTTGTATTAAAATTTAGAATTAAATTTGTATTTAATTTATACTGTATTCTGACTCATTAGAAAAGACCCTGATTCTGGGAAAGACTGAAGACAGAAGAGGACGACAGAGGATGAGATGGTTGGATGGCATCACCAACTCGATGGACATGAGTTTAGGCAAGCTGCGGGAGTCGGTGATGGACAGGGAAACCTAGCATGCTGCAGTCCACGGAGTCGCAAAGATTTGGACATGACTGAGCAATGGAAGTGAACTATATTGTAATGGGGAAAGAAGATAATAGTCATTGAATCTTAGAAAGCAATGGGTAAAAGCACATAGAAGAAAAGTCAAATTCCTAAAGGAGGATGTCCAGACTGATAGAACCCCAGTGGCAATTACTTAAGGAAGAGAAGGATAAGGGTGGTGATATTCATCACCATTCCTTTCACCTATTGTCAGCTGATATGTTGAAAGACTATCTTTGGGTTCTTAAGAACCTAGATTTGAATCCAATTGCATTTACTTAATTCTGACCTTAATTCTGAACACAATTTCATAGTCATTTTGTAGTCCTTGTTCTTGATGCTGAACAATTTTACATAAAGCATCTAATATACTAAGGAATTGAGGAAATGTGACTAATAAAATCATACAATGGTTGTCTGTTGATGATATCTAAGTCCTTGATATCAATTAAATTACTTAATCTTCTCACAAACCAATGAAGTAGATACTATCATTATCATCATTTGATAGGTAAATAAACTCAGTCACAGGATATTTAAGAAAATTGCCAAAGTTTTGCAGCAGCTATTCAGTACTAGATAAAATATTTGAGCTCAGTCACTCAGGATAATGTACAGCTTTAGGATCTGCACAGTTAAGCATTAGGCTATTCTGTCACTTTTTAAAAGTTCTGTCACACTTTTAAAGGTGTTTTTTCAGGGACGGAACACTACCACAATGCCCATTAGTTTCACTGGTAATAATCATTAAACATTTAACTAAATACATTTTTCATTACTGCATTGATACTAAATTCCTTTGCATCTCATTGTTAAATTTTGAACAATTATAAATACACAAATATCACAGTAAAAAACAAACCTTTGCAAAGATCTCATATATATATATTTAACTTTTAGGAATAATTAAAACTGTGAAACTGATTTCTGAAACCTAGTGATTTATTTTAAATTAGAAACATATTAAGTAAAATTAAAAATAAATAATCTTAGTTTATACATATTCTTATATGGTATCACATTTAATTTAATAGGAACTTTAAGTAATTTTCCCTCTCTTCATTATACTTCTAAAAATATCAGTCTGATATTTGCTGCAATAATAAAATCACATGAATTTCAATAAAAACAATTTAGCAGCAGAGTATGGTTAATCTGTTGACTTTTTCAAAATGAAATGTGAATTGATTAAAGGATATCAGGATACATCAATAAAGTTTAATATACAGTAGATATAATTTCCCTGTATGCAACATATTTTTCTAAGACAATATGTGAAACACGAGTAAATGCATTTAGCCAAAATGTTACATTATTCATTATAATTACTAAAACATTTTTCTCTGATAAATGGAGGATTGCAATTCACTGCACAAAGTACACCAAGGACAATAAATTGGAAACTAGACTTAGTGGTGGTATAAGTAGATTAGAAAGGGGAAGTGCTACATCTAGTATGACTATTTATATAGGTTATTGAACAATTTTTATACTCTTAGGGTTAAAAATATTAACCCTAAAAAAGTTTTAAAAAATTTTTTAAAAAGTTGATACCTAGTTAGATGCGAATGCATATGAAGTAGAATTCTCACAATATATACTTGGTTTCAGCTTAGAGATATAGAGAACAGAAAAGAACCATTGCTCTCATCTAACAAACAGAAACAAGTTGGGTGAACTAAAAATTAGTGCTATTTCTTGAACCCATTAGTGAATTGACATCATAATTCAAACAGCTAATTCAAAATCTGGAGAAAGACAAGTGCTTGCAAGTAGAAACACTACCCAGACATATGCATGTGTGCATGCTAAGTTGCTTCATTCGTGTCCAACTCTTTGCAACCATATGGAAAGTAGCCTGCTGGGCTTCTCTGTCCATGGGATTCTCCAGGCAAGAATACTGGAATGGGTTGCTATGCCCTTCTCCAGGGGATCTTCCCGACCTGGGGATCGAACCCACGTCTCTTATGTCTTCTGAATTGGCAGGCACGTTCTTTACACTAGTGCCACCTGGGAAGCCCACCCAGAAATATGTTGTTGTTGTTCAGTTACTAGATCTGTTCAACTCTGCAAGCCCATGGACTGCAGCACTCCAGGCTTCCCTGCCCTTCACTATCTCCATGAGTTTGCTCAAACTCATGTCCATTCAGTCAGTGATGATATCCAACCATTTCATCCCATTACCCTCTCCTTCTCCTGCCCTCAATCTTTCCCAGCATCAGGGTCTTTTCAAATAAGTCAACTCTTCACATGAGGTGACCAAAGTATTGGAACTTCAGCTTTAGCATCAGATCTTCCAGTGAATATTCAGGTTGATTTCCTTTAGGATTGACTGGTTTGATTGCCTCTTGAATACTCTCTCAAGAGTATTCTCTAGCACCACAGTTCCAAAGCATCAGTTCTTTGGGTATCAGCCTTCTTTATGGTTCAACTGTCATATCTGTACATGACTACTGGAAAAACCATAGCTTTGACTATAAAGACCTTTGTCGGAAAAGTAATGTCTCTGCTTTTTAATATGCTGTCTATGCTGGTCATAGCTTTTCTTCCAAGGAGCAAAAATTTTTTAATTTCATGGATGCCGTCACCATCTGCAATGATTTTGGGGCCCAAGAAAATAAAATCTGTCATTGTTTTCCATTTTTTCCCATCTATTTGTCATGAAGCAATGGGACTGGATGCCGTGATCTTAGAATTTTGAATGCTGAGTTTTTAGCCAACTTTTTCACTCTCCTCTTTCACTTTCATCAAGAGGCTTTTTAGTTCTTCTATGCTTTCTGCCATTAAAGTGGTATCATCTGCATATCTGAGGTTGTTGATACTTCTCCAGGTAATCTTGATTCCAGCTTGTACTTATCCAGCTCAGGATTTCACGTGATGTACTCTGCATATAAGTTAAATAAGCAGGGTGACAACACACAGCCTTGAGGTACTCCTTCTCCAATTTTTAACCAGTCTGACATTCCATTTCCAGTTCTCACTGTTGCTTCCTGACTAGCATGCAGGTTTCTCAGGAGGCAGGTAAGGTGTTCTGTTATTCCCATCTCTTCAAGAATTTCCCAAGTGTGTCATGATCCACCCAGTCAAAGGATTTAGCATAGATAATGAAGCAGAAGTAGATGCTTTTCTCAAATTCTCTTGCTTTCTCTATAATCCAGTGGTTGTTGGAAATTTGGTCTCTAGTTCCTCTGCTTTTTCTAAATCCAGTTTATATATCAGAAATTCTTGGTTCATGTACTATTGAAACTTAGTTCAAGGATTTTGAGCATTACCTCACTAGCGTGTGAAATGTGTGCAGTTGTGTAGTAGTTTGAACATTCTTTGACATTGCTTTTCTTTGGGATTGGAATGAAAATGGACCTTTTCCAGTCCTATGTCCATTACTGAGTTTTCCAAATATGCTGTCATATTGAGTGAAGCACTTTAACAGTATAATTTTTAGGTTTTGGAATAGCTCTGGTGGAATTCCATCACTTCCACTAGCTTTCTTCATAGTAATGCTTCCTAAGGACTCCTTGACTTCACACTCTGGGATGTCTGGCTCTAGGTGAGTTACCACAGATACATACTTACTTGAAATAGATGCTGTTTATAACATGGAATTAAGTGAGAAGATCCAGAAATTTTTACCAAATTTCTGTCAACTAAAAAAAGATGTACAAATTGAAAGTTGTGAGTTAAGTTTTATTTGGGGCAAAATGAGGACTGCAGCCCAGGAGGCAGCATCTCAGATAGCTCTGAGAGACTGCTCCAAAGCAGCAATGGGGGAAAGTCAATATATAGGTTTTGGTGAAAGAGGAGTTCAATATCATGAAGCACTCATTTTATAAAAGGGTTTTTGTTAGTCATGAGGATCTGATGTCAACATGAAGGGATTTAGTGCTTCTCTAGATATGAGGAGATGCAAGGATTGAGATCATAAAGTCTATTCCTAAAAACATCCAACTATCTAAAGACCTGGCCCACCAGATTCCCTGGAGCACAGAGTACCTCACTCTACCCTGAACTCCCTCAGGGGTTGTTGAAAGTCAACAACTATAGCAGCATGGGGTTCATTCTCCATAGAGGCAGATGGCAAATGCCTTTGTTGTTCAGTCATTGGCAATGCTCTTGATAAGTGCCAATTTGTAGTTGACATTTCCTAAGCTTACATGTAAGCTAGAATGAAAGTGTAAAGATTGCTGGGATTGAAATAGGTATCTGAGTTCTTGTTGGTAGGGCTGAAGAATGAACTTCATGTATACACAAACACAGTAGCAAGGGGATAGTATTTACTAAATAGAAGGGAAGTACAACGCTTTCAGCATAGACACTGAAGGGGCTAAGGAGTCCCCCAAAGATGAGACTTACAGAAGTTTTTATATCCTTAATGTGTATATTTTTGGTTGGCTCCTGTCCTTAACCAGTTTAACCAATTTTTAACTAATCAGTTTAAATATCAAGATGCTTAACTTATCATCTATGGCTCCTCTTGATCCTTGGATTAAGTCATTACCCTTTTTCATACCCCCTTGCCATTTTACAATGGACCAGATGTGTGGGTTTAAGATTAATGATCACCAGTTGTTTTTCCCTCAGGCATATGAAACAGAAGTTAATTACTGCCCTTCTGTGGATCTGAGTCCTGTTAATTTATCAGACCAAGGGCACATTCCAGGAATTTGGGACAAAGGGTATAGCTTTAGGCTAGTGGAGTGAGATGTTTATTGGAAAAAAAAAAAAAATGAAGTCTCAAAGAGTTCTTCATTGACTGCCTAGCAATTTCTACATCAGGACCACAGACATTAGGGACTTTGCACTAATGCATGGGCTTTTCACCTATCATTCAGTTTCAGTAAGAATCACAAAATAGTTTCATTTTGGTGTTAGCTGCATGAGGGGAGCAGCAGCCACTGCCAAAATCACCCAGGTCCATCTCACCTGTCTCCACTAATGAATAAAGGTGTTATCTACAGAGGAAAGGACCAAAAAATATAGCATTACGGCAAAGGTAGAAAAATGGTAGAGTTGAAGAAGAGGAACATGTACAAAAAGCAAACACATGTACATG
Source organism: Giraffa tippelskirchi (assembly GCF_054371585.1). Lineage (NCBI taxonomy): Eukaryota > Metazoa > Chordata > Mammalia > Artiodactyla > Giraffidae > Giraffa > Giraffa tippelskirchi. The sequence goes on from NC_137277.1 coordinate 73,978,002, forward strand.
CATATGCATGTACACACACAAAACACAAAACTGCTTTTGGGTGATGAATATTAATACATAATAGGCACAGTATTACCTCTGGATGAGGGCAGAAATACTTTTGTGAGCCATACTCCTGGTACCCAGGTTTATAGTGCCCAACCAAAATTGAAGTCAATGAAAACATCAGAGAATATGTACCCTCAACCCTCTAAATCACACACACACACCACCCATCTCTCAAATAAGCACTGAATGAAATCACTGAGTGAAATACATCTGAGAGAGCTGCAAGAGACAGTTTCTCTGTCTGGGGACCAAAACAAAGGTGAAGATAACTAAACTAAGTATGAAAGTAGAAATTGCAAATTTGCCCACATTCAAAACAAAAATGGGCTTCCCTGGTAGTTCTGCTGGTAACAAATCCACCTGCAATGCAGAAGACCCTGGTTCGATTCCTAGGTTTGAAGGTCTGCTGGAGAAGGGACAGGCTAACCATTCCCGTATTCTTGGGCTTCCCCGGTGGCTCAGTTGCTAAAGAATCCTCCTGCAATGCAGGAGACATGGGTTAGATGCCTTGATTGGGAAGATCCCCTGGAGAAGGGAATGTCTACTAAACACAAAGAATAACTGGAGGATTTGTGTCCTCAATACACTGACAAGATACATTATAAAACAAACAAACAAACAAAAAATGTTGTAAAAGCCCAATTCCTGACAAGATGGATTGAAAACCCCACAGTAAAGAATTAGCAGGAGGAAAAGTATGCTCATTTTCAAACATAAACTGATGTTCCTCTGTGTCATCCTTGTTTTACAATATGTCTGGCATGAGTCAAAAATTTCTGAGGTACAGAAAAAGGTGAGAATAAACTCTGTCTGAAGACATAAAATTACCATCATAATCATAATCAGATATGATGGAGGTATTGGATTAATTGGATAGAAAATTTAAATAACTAGGATAAACTGTGGAAAATTCTAAAAGAGATGGAATACCAGACCACCTTACCTGCCTCCTGAGAAATCTGTATGCAGGTCAAGAAGCAACAGTTAGAACTAGACATGGAACAACTGATGGTTAAAAATTGTGGAAGGAGCACCTCAAGGCTATATATTGTCACCCTGCTAATTTAACTTACATGCAGAATACATCATGTGAAATGCTGGGCTGGATGAAGCACAACCTGGTATCAACATTGCCCAGAGAAATATCAATAACGTCAGATATGTAGCTGATACCGCTCTAATGGCAGAAAGCAAAGAGGAACTAAAGAGCCTGTTGATGAAAGTGAAAGCAGAGAGTGAAAAAGTTTGCTTAAAACTCAACATTCAAAAAACAAAGATCTTGGCATCTGGTCTCATTACTTTCATGGCAGATAGATGGGGAAACAATGGAAATAGCGACAGACTATTTTCTTGGGCTCCAAAATTACTGCAGATGATGAAATTAAAAGATGCTTACTCCTTGGAAGAAAAGCTATGACCAACTTAGACAGCATATTAAAAAGCAGAGATATTACTTTGCCAACAAAGGTCCATCTAATCAAGGCTATAGTTTATCTAGTAGTCATGAATGGATATGAGAGTTGGACTATAAAGAAAGCTAAACATGGAAGAATTGATGATTTTGACCTGTGGTGTTGGAGAATCCCAACTTGAGAGTCCCTTGGCCTGCAAAGAGATCAAACCAGTCAATCCTAAAGAAAATCAGTCCTGAATATTCTTTGGAAGGACTAATGTTGAAGCTGAAATTCCAATACTTTGGCCACCTGGTGTGAAGAACTGACTCCTTAGAAAAGACCCTGATTCTGGGAAAGAGTGAAGGCATGAGGAGCAGGGGACAACAGAGGATGAGATGGTTGGATGACATCACTGACACGATGGCCACGAGTCTGAGCAAGCTCCAGGTGTTGGTGATGGACAGGGGAGCCTGGCATGCTGTACTCCATGGGATCTGAAAGAGTTGGACATGACTGAGTGACTGAACTGAACTATGATAAATATTTTAAAGACTCTAATACAAAAGTGAAACAATCAGATACATCCAGCAGAGAAATGAAAATGATAAGACATTAGAAAACAGCAGTGCTAGAAATCAAAACACAACAATGAAAAACAGAAGAATTCAACAGACTGGTCAGTAGCTTGATAGAGTTGAAAAAACGCAAACCAATAAAATTTTAGGTAGGTTAATGAAGATTACTTAAATTCAAATTAAAAGAAAAAAAGTGAAAAGAAAAATAGAACATACCTTTCAAGAGATATAGCAGAATATCAAATTGTGTGACATACATATAATCAGTATCACAGAGGAAAAAAAATATTTGGAGAAAAAATGCCCCCAAAAATTCAATATTAATGACAGATATAAAATCCTATACCCACAAAGCTTGAAGAATAAGCAGCAGGGAAAATACCAAAGGAAAAAACCATATTATTGTATTCAAATTGCTGAACACCAGAAATGTAGAGAAAATATTGAAGATAACCAGAGAAAGACTCTTAGTCTTTGGTCTTTGAGTCCAAAAGAGGTTTGTATCAACATATACACACTACTATATATAAAATAGATAATCAACAAGGACCTGTCATACAGCCCAGGGAACTATACCCAATATTTTGTGATAACCTATAAGGAAAGAGAATCTGAAGACTATATATACATTCTCTTCATAAACCATGTTCACAAGAGATAAATGTAGTAAAATTGTTAAAATGCTGAAATAGAAAATAGCTAATCAGAATTTCAAGGAATATTCTAGAAAAATATCTTTAAAATAAAATAAAAATAAAAATCTACTCAGATGAATGAAACTGAGAGAATTCATTAGCAGCAGACTTTATAAGAAATGTCAAAGGAAATTCTTCAGGCAAAATAAATATGTAGGCCCAAAAAAACATAGATCAAAGCCAAAAGTTGAAGAGCATTTGAAATGGGATAAAGATGAAATCATTTTCATGATGCTTAGTTTTTCTAAAAGAGAATTGAATGCTTAAAGCAAAAGCAGTAACAATTATTGTCTTTATAGCATGAAGTATATTACAAGGTATGAGAGGGAGGAATTGGGAATTACTATTATAAAATCTTTATTGTATACTTGAAATGGTATAATATTCTTTGAAGGCAAACTCAGGTTATTTAAGTATATGTGTGTGTGTGTGTGTGTGTGTAAAATAAAACTACAGAAACTTAATTTTTTTAAAAGGATGAATACTGTGTACATAAGACAGAATCATGGTCTATTATATCCAAGGAAGATTGAAAAAAAAGAGTAAAAGAAGGAAAGAACAAATACATTGAAAAGAGATTAGATAATGACATATTTTAATCCAAGTATATCAGCAGTCACCTTAAATATGAATGTTCCAAATCAGCTAAAAGACAGAAATTGTCAGATTTATTGTGAAGGTTAGAACACAAGATATTGCTATATGCTGCCTATAAGATAAACGATAATCTTCAGGGAAATCTTCAGTGAATAGTTATATCAAATTTCCTTGTATATTTTCATAATAGCACTGTGCTTAACTTTTTATAATATTTACCATGCCACACGTTACTTAGAGATCACGTTCTACTCTACATCAGAAACAGTTTACCTCTTCCCTAAAATAACCCATTGCTTTTCAAAATGCTTTGCAAATGCCCTATTACAAACTGCATCTTTAAACAAATTGGAGTTTTACAGAAAAATTCACAAAAGTAGTTGAAAATTTGTGAGAATTTTCTGAGCTCCCAGCTTAAAGAAAAAAAAAAAAGTACACTAAAAATGCATTTAGATCCTATGTTTAAATTTTTTTACACAAAGAACTATTAAATGTAAAATGGAATGCACCATAAATCTTCATTTAGATGAAAAGAAGAATTATCACTATAAATAAGCATCTGGGAAATTATAATAATATTTCAGTTTTATATGGGAAAGATATTAATAATACTGGTAAATTTCTGGAAGTTATTGTGGAGAATGCAAATAATTATATTCAAAATTGTGTTCATGATACTTTATAAAATTTGGCAAAGCAAATATGATTTTAAATAATAAGTAGAAAAAATATGTTAATGGTTTTCAGTTACTTTAGTTGATGAACTCTAAATTACATATAAACATGGAATCAGATCAAGAACAATTATTGAAAAACAAGTTTGATGTTTGGCAGATACAAAATTTATGTAATAGAACTTCATTGTTATATTAAAATAGCTTATTATTCTAAGTCTATTTTTTGTTTTATATATTTAATTTTAAATAATTCAGTAAACAATCCTGACATATTTTAATTTATTAAATCTTTGTTTTATATGAGTTAACATAAATTGTGTCTGTTATGTCTAGCATGAGTTTTAATTTCAAACACAACCATTTTATTTCTTTGAAGGCTTTATTATCAAAAAAATTCACATATGATATTCAACTGCATACCCTATGAAATTATATCATGTCTCAAAAGTATTATTAAAAAAAATGTTAAATGACATGAGATGATAGCTTACTAAATTATAATTCAAAAGAACGTTAAGAGTAAGCAAATACTGTTATCCCCAACACAACCCTTATATATATTAAAAAGAAAAAGAGTTGACTCTATAAAGAACTAATAGAAAACATGCATACATATATTACCTGTAATCCCAAAGCAGTAAGAGCATTGATTTCTTCCTAGGAAAAATATGTTACCAATGACAGGGGGAAAATAAAAACACCAAAGCAAGGATATATACTCATTTTTGATGTATAGGACAAAAAAATCTAATCATGATAATTATGTGCCATATCTTAGATTTACTCATTATGTGTTTAGCAATAGAAGATTTAACGGTGATATTTCACTAGGTGATTAAATCAGAACAATTTATTGCTCTTTCTTAGATCTCATTAAGTGGATTTCCAGTCATGCATAATAAAAGGTAAACAGATTAATATTTACATGTACCAAAAATATGTAACAGTTAATTTCAGAGCAATGTGCTACCTTTAAAATGCCAATTTTTAAACCATTATATTAATGTTTAAGCCAGGGTGTGCCTCCAAATTGTGCACATACCATCATCCTATTTTCTTAATTAACGTTGATTACAAAATTTTTGCTAATTTACTCAATTGTGTTATGCCTGTCTTGACTCATCCAAATCAAACAGGGTGCACTAAAATTCAAGTTTCCTGTAATAACATCATATTATACACTCATATGGAGAAGGAAATGGCAACCCACTCCAGTACTCTTGCCTGGAAAATCCCATGGACAGAGGAGCCTGGTAGGCTACAGCCCATGGGGTCGCAAAGAGTCGGACACGACTGAGCGATTTCACTCCACTCACTTCATACTTTATCACTGGAGAAGGAGCTGGCAACCCACTCCAGTATTTTTCCCTGGAGAATCCCATGGACTGAAGAGCCTGGCTGGCCATGGCCCATGGGGTCGCAGAGAGTCAGACACGACTGAAGTGACTGAGCACGGATACACTAATATGATCTATTTGTTTAGAGACAAACTGGATCAAGTTGAATTTTTTTTTTTTACGTGCAAATAAGCAAAGTTGGTCAACAGGCAGAGAGCGTAGAATAAGAGATATTAGAAATAGCATTTTTATTTTATTCATAGTCCTAGTAATTCTCAGGTGGGCCCAGTTGGCCCTAAATGAATTTATAGGGTTGATTTCCCAACCTATATTTCTCAGGATAATGTGAGAGTGGAATAATGCATGTGATCAGCAATGATAAGAGCTGAAATAATATAATTACTTTGGTAGTTAAAAGGAAACTAAAAATATTTTTTTAAATGTAGTACATTTGATGTGATTGCTTTTTATTTCAAAATTACATCAAGAAAACATAGCTGTTAAAAATACTAATATATTTTTGCTAACTGAAAATAAAAAGACAATAACTTGAAAAATAAAAAATTGCCATATCGTAAATACACTTTCAAAAGGTTTTTTGTTTTGTTTAATTTTTAAATTATTATCCATCAAATGGGCTTATTTTGTTTTTGTACCACAGGTACATATACACAATGGAATATTACTCAGCCATTAAAAAAATACATTTGAATCGGTTCTACTGAGATGGATGAAACTGGAGCCCATTATACAGAGTGAAGTAAGCCAGAAAGAAAAACAACAATACAGTATACTAATGCATATATATATATTTTTTAATGTGTTTTCCTCTCTCTCATATGTTCACACTGAGTAAACACTATTCACCTAGCTTCAGGCTCACTGACTATTTCCTCTTTCATGTCCACTCTGGTACTGAGTTTATTCAGTGGGTTTTTCAGTTCTAATGTTACCATTTTATTCTTCTTTATAGTGTATGCTCTCTGTACTTTATATTTTAACATTTTTTTCAAAAGTGTTTGTATGTTTTTTTAACAGCTGGTTCCAATATCTCTGTCATGTTTTGAATTTTCTTCCCAAGCAAGTTGATTTTATCATGATTCATTGTTTACACTGGGTAACTTTGATGAATTTTGAGTAATTTTGGTTATTGAGCAGTTGGGGAATCACCTCGAATAAATTTAGATAATCTTGTACTTTTTAAATTTCACATATTGAGACATTGGATCTTATTTAAATCCAATAGAGAATGTCATCATTTATGTTTCAGTATGACAATCCCCTGATTATGTTCATGCTGCAAGGTCTAACCTACATTCTTTGGGCTATGGTTCCAATGTTAGTTCATTTTTCGAATCTTTTGAAGTGCTATCCAATTCTATGCTTTAAGTGCCACACAGTGTTTAGTGGACAGAATTTTTGGACAGAGGTCTCTTATCACAGTTCTTAAAGCTTGTATATGCTAATTAGAATTACACTGTCACATACATATGCCACAGGTGGGCCCAATTGGCCCTAAATGAATTTGTAGGGTTGATTTCCCAAGCTTCCTTTCCAAAAATCTCTCCAGCACTTTCTTATTGCCTTTATTTCTTTGGTTCCATTTTTTTTAAGGCATACAGGAAGTACATCTGCTCTTGAGACATGTCTAAGGCCAAAATATAAGAGGATGTAGAAATAGAGACAGACTTGAGCCTCACCATCTAAACCTATACCTCCAGAGAGAATAAGGGAAAAGGGTTATCATTTCCTCAGTTTTTGACTTCTGCAGACTGATATTTGTTGCCATCACTACCACCACCTCAGCAGATTACCTAGACTCTGTGGTTTGAAAGAAAAGATGAAAGAAAGAAAAAACATTTTCTCTTTCTCTCTCTCCAAACTTTAATACCTCACTTTCTCATTTTTCAAGCTAGAACTGAAAAGCTTTTCCTGAAGCCATTTTTGTTTGTGTTGTTGTTTTTTCCCTCACAGTGACCAGTCCAAGGTTCCCAACTGAGTTAAATTCAGGCCAGGAGATAACTAAAAGATAAAAGAAAAAAAATGGGAAACTCATTAACAGTTTGTAGGTACTTTGATTTATGTGTTCTATCTAAGTCTCTTGTTGATGTACATTTCACAGTCCTCAAACGGTTATGCCATGGATTCTGTCAAAGTTTTATAGTTGTGTTCTGTGGGAGAGAGGTTCACTTATTTCTTCTTACCCAATACTGAAAACTCCCCCAGTTATATATTTTTTCATATATTGCTTTTCAAATAACAAATGTATCATTTTTATATCTAGAAACATGGGCATGAAAAGCTTCAGTTTTTGAAACCAGATAAATATCACACTGTAATGTTGGAGGCTCAGATATATGTGAAATTGGCAAATATTTTAGTAAGTTTATAAAATTTTGTTTCTTTACATTAAATCTAGGTAGAAAATGTAGCCCACTGATTTTCCCCATATGTTAATGCTATCCACATTAAAGCATTTTTGTATATTTTCACTGACATTAGTGTAACATAAGTAGATAATAAGCTATACTTTTATGTCAGTAAGATAATGATTTTTAAAGGTTTATGAATATAGAAAGTAGCTTGTATAAATGACAAATTGCTTTAAATATCCAAAAACATTGAGCCACAAACAGTTATATAGATAATACTTTTGTTATATTCTCAGGCCATGTTAATGGACCCAACACCACTTGGGGTACACAGTAATCCATTTCTCTTATTTCATTTTTAAAATATTAATTCCTAGGTATGCCATAATAAAATAAATTTCACAATCCATATTAGCTTGAGTCACTGAAGCTAAACTAAAGTATGACTTCATATATAATTGAACTTCATCAGGTGATAGCTTGCTGTTTGATATCTATCAGATATCCAGTGATAAAACACCTGTTTGTTTTTCTATGAATATCAGTTCAGTTCAGTCGCTCAGTCGTGTCAGACTCTTTGCGACCCCATGAATCGCAGCACGCCAGGCCTCCCTGTCCATCACCAACTCCCGGAGTTCACCCAAACCCATGTCCATTGAGTCGGTGATGCCATCCAAACATCTCATCCTCTGTCGTCGCCTTCTCCTCCCGCCCCCAATCCTTCCCAGCATTAGGGTCTTTTCCAATGAGTCAACCCTTCGCATGAGGTGGCCAAAGTATTGGAGTTTCAGCTTCAACATCAGTCCTTCCAATGAACACCCAGGACTGATCTCCTTTAGGATGGACTGGTTGGATCTCCTTGCAGTCCAAGGGACTCTCAAGAGTCTTCTCCATGAATATAGTTTAGAGTATTTTTGAAGGTGTGAAAAAGCTGGCTTAAAACTCAACGTTCAAAAAAACTAAGATCCAGTCCTATCACTTCATGGCAAATAGATGGGGAAAATATAAACAACCTCAGATATGCAGATGATACCACTTTAAGGGAAGAAGTTGAAGAGGAATTAAAAAGCTTCTTGATGAGTGTGAAAGAGGATAGTGAAAAAGCCAAATTAAAATTCAATATTAAAAAAATCTAAAAAAAAACCCCAAACCCCAAAACCCTAAGATCGTGGCATCCAGTTCCATCACTTCATGGCAAATAGAAGAAGAATGGAAGAAGAAAAGGTGGCAAATAAAAGAAGAGAAGGTGGAAGCAGTGACAGATTTCCTCTCCTTGGGCTTTAAAATCACTGGGGATGGTGACTGTAGTCATGAAATTAGAAGACAATTGCTTCCTGGCAGGAAAGCTATGACAAACCTAGACAGAGAATTAAAAAGCAGAGATATAACTTTGCTGACAATGGTCCGTAGACTCAAAGCTTTAGCCTTTCCAGTAGTCATGTACAGATATGACAGCTGGGTCATAAAGAAGGCAGAGCTCCGAAGAACTGACACTTTCGAACAGTGAGGCTGGAGAAGAATCTTGAGGGTCTCTTGGACAGCTAGGAGATCAGACCAGTCAATCTTAAAGGAAGTCAACCCTGAATATTCATTGCAAGGACTGAAGCTGAAGCTGAAGCTCCAATACTTGGCCACCTGATGTGAAGAGCTGACTCATTGGAAAATACCCTGATGCTGGAAAAGACTGAGGGCAAAAGGAGAAGCGGTTACAAAGGATGAGATGGTTGGATGGCATCACTGACTCAACGGACAGGAGTTTGAGCAAACTCTGGGAGATAGTGAAGGGCAGAAAAAAGTACTGCAGTTCATGGGGTCGCAAAGAGTCAGACACACCAAGCAACTGAACAACAACATTTTTGCAGGAGGTACTATTGTCAGTTCTTTTAGTGATTTTAAGTATTCATGAATACCATTGTGAATATAATGAATATAATGTCTTAAAATAAAAAGTACTACTCTTTTAAAGTGAAAACAATGAAAATTACATCTTTTATATTTTCAGACTTTACAAAATAATTTTAAAAATTATTATGAAGCATTCCAAGTCTATAAATGATCTTGTACTCTTTTTTGCTGTTTTTCAGCTAAGAAAAGACTATTTGCAACCTAGGAACTGCCAGTAACTTTCACAGCTGATAGTGAGTATGTGCTGCTTTATCATTTTTGGCAAGGATTAGTGTTTCATCATTTAGACACATCAGGTACTTAGATTGCCACTATCATATAATTTAAATTGAAATTGCTTAAAATGATGCAAAAATGACAAAGTACCAATCAGAAACTGAATTGTAGTATAGTGGAAAAGATTTATCCATGTGTTATTGTATTGATGGAAAATAAGACAATTTAGGAATGCTATGTTCATCTTTTTCTTTCTTGGTTGACTAACATTGACAATTGAATGTTTACGTCTCTTATTTCCACAGAATATTCTCTGTGGTTTCTTCCTCAAGTATGACTCGCTGCATCTTTAAACTTTGTAGATAAAAAATTATTTCAAAAGCAAATATTAAATGTGGATGTGAGCTTTTACTTGTACAAATACAGTGAATCATTATATTCTTAGGTTTTCAGTAATAAAATGTGACATTCAGCTTTATATATTCACTGTGTTTTATGAACTTAGTAGTCAGAAATATTTCTTTACAGTCAGATCAGTTGCAGATATATTAAGAAAGCCTACTTCTTAATTATAAAACTTGGGAGCAGAAGTTGTACTGTGTAAAACTAATCTATATCACCATAGGTTAGAAAATTGTTGTCAAGTGTGTTTTCTTCTAAGACCTTGCTTCATTAACCAGTAGCTCCTTTTCTTTCTGAAAGATTTTCCATGAATACATCCTCTTTAAACATATACATACACACATATGCATATTTTTATCATTGGATATATACATATAGTTAAACAATATTGAATCACATAAATGCAGAAGGGCTTCCCAGGTGGTCCCATGGTAAAGAATCTGCCCATCAAGCAGGAAATGCAGGTTCAATCCCTGGGTCAGGAATATATCCTGAATAAGGAAATAGCTACCCACTCCAGTATTCTTGCTTGGGAAATCCCATAGACAGAGAAGCCTGGTGGACTACGGTCCCCTGGGTCCCAAAGAATCTGACACAACTTAGTGACTAAGTAGAAAAAGCATATAAATGAAAAACAAGAATATGAGCATGCTGCCTTCCACCAGTCCTAACCTTCAGTCCTCAAACCCTTATTATCAGGCAACCACTTATATATATTCAAGTTCTTTCTATGATTAATTATTCCACCATTACTAAATTTTATAGTTAACAATATTTTATCCATTTAGATATTATCTATTCATTTTCTCTTATGACAATTACAATTTAACAATCCTTACACCACCTTTACAACCATGACACATCCTGGCTTTGAGGAGAAGAAGCCACACCCTAGAAAAAAGAAGCTATGCTTCTTTCTTGATGTGTAATTTCAGACTATAAGGATCCATTTTTCCTTGACCCTTCTGTTTTCAAAGATGGACAGTTGTGTGGATGTTTCTTTGTATTAAAACTGGTTTGGAGAGATTTATTCCTACTGAACTTGGAGGTGGTGACTGGACATAAAATATTTGTTGCTTGAAACCACTCTATTCTTAATTTTTGTCTCAGTTACCAAGCCGAAGACAAAAAGTATAATCTATTACAATATCCTGAATTAATAATTTCTTAACAAATTCTTAATTAATAATCATAACTTATACCACTTTGACTTTGACTTTGAATTTATTAGTCAGTGTCATACCAAACATTGTTCAGGATTAAAATTCCATATCGTTATTTTTTCCCACCCATTTTTAGTTTTTCCTTTTTTTTAAACTTTTATTTGCATTTATTAATAATTTTGTGGGATTTATTCCCAGCCATAAGCTCTTGTTCCTTCAGTTTCTTGTGGGATATCTTTTTCTTCTGTGCAACTTCCTCTTCTGGTTTAAGAATAACCTGATTTTTTTTTTTTTTTTCCAGTAAGGATCATCTTAATGTGGCAAGGAGAGCTCTTGTGTGGGCTGATCAGACCATGAGCTCTGTAAGTCCTGAACTGCATCTTGGGGACTTTGTTCACCTGGAAGTGCTCAATATTCAGAGAATCTACATACAAAGCCCTTAAGTTCAGCATCACTCTCTGCATATGTGCAGTAAAAATTCAGCACTCTTTTTGTGCCGGCGACCCTGCGTCCAACCCCACTGTTTGGCCTATAATCACCTAAACCAACTCCACCATTATAATGACAGAATGGCATACATTGCTCTGGAAAGGGACATCTTTCAGCTACTTGGTGACTTTTCAGATATGTATACCTTTACTGGCCTGGGTGGTTTCAGGAGCATTCTTAAAGTGAGCATGAAGATTGAACCTCGTGATTTACATGATTTTGTGGGGTTTTGTGGGTCAAGTGAATAGTGTATCATTTTTTAGAAGTCATCTCAGGCTGCTTACTAGAAAAGGAGAGTTTTTCTGTTGTTTTTTTTTTTGTGGTAAGAAAACTTAATATAAGATCTAATATAGTACCATATTTTTAAGTGTGCAATGCAGCATTGTTATCTGTGTGCAGATCTCTTATTAATTTTTCTTCCTTGCATACATTGGTGACTACATAACTTTACATTTTCCCAAAAGTATCTCCCTGATTTTTAACTATTTTTCTTCTTAGACATTTCTGATTTACCTCCACCCTCTCCCCCAAGTCTAGTAGCTTATTGGGAATTCTACACAGATGACATCCAATTCCAACTTAGGATGGCTTCACAATTTCCTGGCCACTGCTCCCTTCCCATGCCCTTTGCTTCTTGATGGTCCTGGTGGTTATGGAAGTATTAATATTCTTATTGTAAGAGTATATTTGTATGGGTTCACCAAAGAAGGATAGGAAGCTATTGCTGTTTTTACTTGAAAATATTTTTATTCTGTTCTCAAAAGTAATTGAGTATGGTTGAGTATTGAATTCTGGTATAGAATCAAGTTTTCCTCTGAAATTGAAAAAAAATTTTCTAGCATCCATAGTTGATCTTGAGAAATCTGATGCTACTCTGTTATTTATTCCTCTTGTTTGAGAGCACTCCACACCTCACCCACACACAGAAAACTATTGGACTTTTTCTGCTTATAGTTTAAAATTTTAGAATGTTTTATCTTGGTGAGATTTTGTCCAGTTATAATTCTGATTTTTGGTAGACACTTTCAATCTGTAATTTCTTTCTGTTCTAAGAAGTTTCATTTTATTATTTCTCTAATATTTTCCCTAAGTTTTCCTTTTTTAAGTTTTCTTTCCCAATATCTCCAGGATTGATTATGTCATTTGCTTATACTTCTTTCTCTTTTATTCTTGGTTTTAATTATTTCTACTGATTATTCAATATGCTTCAGGAAGTTTCATATCTAATGTAGATATGAAATTTTTAATAGAATTCTACTTAAAATTGATTATTTTAAAGTAACATACCCTCTGTTGTTTCCTGCATATAGTAATTGCCTTATCGCTCCAAGTATTCTGTTAATCTTCTGTTCGTTTCTGGAAATATGTGGTATTCTTTAATTTTTTATAACTTTTTCATCTTTATTTTAAAAATACTTTATAAATGTGTGATTACCATACAAAAACTATACAAATCGATTTAGTTTTGAAGTTTTATTTTACTGCTTACACCATTGGTTGATTATTTTTAATCTTCTTAACCCACTTTTTTCTTTTACTGATTTATTTTTTTTTGTTTATATGTATTTTATGATTGGGTTTTCCTACAATAGCTAATAATCATTGAATATAATTTTATATTTAAAAGGGCTTTGTATGATTTCCCTACCCTCAGCCCCAACAAACACTTTTATGTTATAGTATCTGTCATTATACATTAGTTTTGCTTAATCTAGAATTTCACGTAAATCATATAATATGAAATTAAAAGACTTTTACTACTTGGAAGGAAAGTTATGACCAACCTAGAGAGAATATTGAAAAGCAGAGACATTACTTCATCAACAAAGGTCCGTATAGTCAAGGCTGTGGTTTTTCCAGTGGTCATGTATGGATGTGAGAGTTGGACTCTAAAGAAAGCTGAGCGCCAAAGAACTGATGCTTTTGAACTGTGGTGTTGGAGAAGACTCTTGAGAGTCCCTTGGACTGCAAGGAGATCCAACTAGTCCATCCTAAAGGAGATCAGTCCTGAATGTTCATTGGAAGGACAGATGTTGAAGCTGATGCTCCAATACTTTGGCCACCTCATGCGAAGAGCTGACTCATTGGAAAAGACCCTGTTGCTGGGAAGGATTGGGGGCAGGAGGAGAAGGGGACAACAGAGGATGAGATGGCTGGATGGTGTCACTGACTCAATGGACATGGGTTTGTGTGGACTCTGGGAGTTGGTGATGGACAGGGAGGCCTGGCGTGCTGCGGTTCATGGGGTTGCAAAGAGTCAGACACTACTGAGTGACTGAACTGATGTTCTCTTTTGACTTTGACTTCTTTTGATTAACACAAGTCTTTAGGATTAATCTGTGTAGTTTATCCATCTTTATTCCAGAGGTACATAATATTTTATGCATGTAGCACAATTTTATATCCATTGAAAGTGAAAAGTGAAAGTGAAGTCACTCAGTCGTGTCCGACTCTTTGGGACCCCATGGACTGTTGCCTACCAGGCTTCTCCATCCATGGAATTTTCTAGGCAAGAGTACTGGAGTAGGTGCCATTTCCTTCTCCAGTATATCCAGTGAGCTGTTGATAATTATGACTACTTCTGGGAACAGTATATAAAAAGCTACTCTGAACATTTGTGCTAAAATCATTGTGTGTATAGATAAAATTCTATAGGCCCACAGAAGTTCAGTCTTATCATATGTTTGTTTTTAACTATATGAGAGACCATTAAACAGTTTTCTAAAGTTTTTGTCCCACTTTACATTACCATCAGCATTGTCTGTGTGTTCTAGTCATACCTAGCCATAACTTGACAGGTCCATTTTTTTTTTTTTTTTGGCCAGTCAGACAAGTGAGTGATATTTCATGGATTTCAATTTGTACTTTCTAATGGCTATTTATTTTAATAATAAATAAATAAATAATCATTCATTTACTTTCTGTAAAATGTCATTTCAAATAATTTGCCAATTGACTGAAGTGAGTGCTTTATGATTGGGATACAAAATATTTTAGCACACATATCATAATAAGATGTCCAGACAAAATTGCATAGCATATAATATATAAGAATAATACTGTCATTCAAATTTATTTAGTTGATATTTAAAGAGTAATACACACAGCTTAATTCCTGGCTCCAGCATGGCTACATGGCTGAGCTTCAGTCACAACAATATAATCTGAAATTTGGGGAAAATCTGGTGCTTTGATGCGTTTATAAATATGTTCCTTATCTAAAGATTTACCTGAAAATCTGTCATATTCAACTTTCACCTCAATGCCATAACTTCTGTTAAGACTTCTGTTAATGTGCTATCTAGGTTTGTCATAGTTTTTCTTCCAAAGAGCAAGCATCTTTTCATTTCATGGCTGCAGTTACCATCCACAATGATTTTGGAGCCCAAGAAAAGAAAGTCTCTCACAATTTCAAGTTTTTTCCCATCTATTTGCCATGAAGTGATGGGACTGGATGCCATTATCTTAGTTTTTTGAATGCTGAGTTTGAAGCCAGCTTTTTCACTGTCATCTTTCACGCTCTTCAAGAGGCTCTTTAGTTCCTCTTTGCTGCCATTAGAATGGTATCATCTGCATATCTGAGGTTGTTGATTCATTCTGTTTTCTATTGTAATGTCGAAGTTTTGATGACAAATGCCACATTCTAGCCTCCTTTCTTTCAAATTTTATCTGCTATGTAATGAACACAATGGACTCTATTAAACCTTTATTTCAGTAGAATATTCTATAGAATTTAAAAGGTTAACTAACCACATTTTGCAATTTTTTTGACTATTGGGTTTTTGAAGATTGTACAGTAGTTCCCACCTTATCCACAGGCAATGTGTTGCAAGACCTCCAGTGGATGCTGGAAATAGCAAATAGTACTGGATCCTGTAAATACTATATTTTTTCTATACATACTTTCCTATGTATGTATGAAAGACAAGAACTTTTACCTTCTCACTAAACAGGCGCATTTTACAGCTTCTCTTTGGTGGATCCAAATTACTAGCATCACTGCTCTTTTTCTTAGGACTATTATTACATAAAGTGAGGATTACTTGAGCACAAGCACTGAAATACCACAGTCAATCTGGAAACCGAGATGACTGCTAAATGACTAATGGTCAAGTAGTGTATTTTGTATGGATATGGATAAAAGGCTGGTTTATGTCCTGAGTGAGATGGAACCAAACAATGAGAGATTTCATCATGTTACTCAGAATGGTACTCAGTTTCAAACTAACCAGTTGTCGATTTTTGGAATTTTTCATTTAATATTTTCAGACCTTGTTTGATTTCCACATGCATGCTCAGTTGTGTCTGACTGTTTTGCAATGCCCTGGTTTGTAGCCTGCCAGACTCCTCTGTCCATGGAATTCTCCAGGAAAGAATACTGGAGTGGATTGCCATTTCCTCCTACAAGGGATCTTCAACTAAAACCACCGAAAGTGAAAATAAATATGGGGGATGGGGGCGGATTACAAACCCAGCTACAATGCAGGAGACTCCGGTTTGATTCCTGGGTCAGGAAGATCCCCTGGAGAGGCGATAGGCTACCCATTTTGATATTCATGATCTTCCCTGGTGGCTCAGTCTGTAAAGAATCTGCCTGAAATGTGGGAGACCTGGGTTCATCCCTGGGTTGGGAAGATCCCCTGGAGGAGGGCATGGCAACCCATACCAATATTCTTGCCTGGAGAATCCCCATGGACAGATGAGCCTGGTGGGCTATAGTCCATGGGGTTGCAAAGAGTTGGACAGGACTGAGCAACTAAGCATAGCATAGCACACTAAAAATATGAGTAAATGAAGCTTATACAATAAAGTAGAAAAGAAGAGAATTCAAGGAATTTCTGAAATCATCTCCATGCTTCTGGGGAAAAAAAATGTACCAAATTAATTTCAGCTTTAAATGTTTTCAGAAAAGAGATTCCATAAAGTGGCCTGATTCATTAAGAGTACAGAAATAACACATGCATACACAGAAACACAAGGTTAAGAAACGTAGAAAAGCTATAGATTTGGGAAACATTTGCCAGACCAGTCTGATGAGCCAAGCTTGCAAGTTGAAAGGAATAGCTCTTCTTAAACCAATATGTGAAACTGTAAGGTGAAATAATGGGACAGAAAGATGACAGGCATTACAGAGGAACTCCAGCCAAAACCCAACAATAGCTTTATATGTGGGTCACATAAAGGCTTTTCCTGAAAACCCTGAATCTTAAATTCATAATCAAATAGATACGTAGGGATGACTACAGTGATAACAATCTTAAATAAGAAAGAAAAGAGTATTTATTATTAAAGTTTTTTTTAAAATAAATTTATTTATTTTAGTTGGGGGCTAATTACTTTACAATATTGTAGTGGTTTTTGCCATACATTGACATGAATCAGCCATGGGTCCACATGTGTTCCCCATCCTGAACCCCCTTCCCACCTCCCTCCCCATCCCATCCCTCTGGGTCATCCCATTGCCCCAGCCCTGAGCATTTGTCTCATGCATTGAACCTAGAATGGTGTTCTGCTTCACACATGCCAATATACATGTTTCAGTGCTATTCTCTCAGAACGTCCCACCCTCACCTTCTCCCTCAGAGTCCATAAGACTGTTCTATGCATCTGTGTCTCTTATTCTGTCTCGCATATAGGGTTATCGTTACCATCTTTCAAATTCCATATGTATGCATTAGTATACTGTATTGATGTTTTTCTTTCTGGCTTACTTCACTCTGTATAATGGGCTCCAGTTTCATCCATCTCACTAGAACTGATTCAAATGTATTCTTTTTAATGGCTGAATAATATTCCATTGTGTATATGTACCACAGCTTCCTTATCCATTCGTCTGCTGATGGACATCTAGGTTGCTTCCATGTCCTGGCTGTTGTAAACAGTGCTGTGATAGACTTGTGTATACTATTTCTCCAGCAACAAATCAAGGTACCAATTAAATTGCTCTGTTTCAGTCCACATAGTTAAGTAGAATGGAGCTATTAACTAGTTGTAACTAACAATAATTTTTTTCAATCAACTCTGATTCTTTAAAATCAAACTATATAGGATCAAATGGTCAAAACTTTTAAAATTTCCTAATTATGGTGACATTATAAGCATTTTTTTTCCTGCTTATATCTTTACATTTATAGCCTTTTATTTTAGAAAATTATCTTAGAAAACCTGCAGATTATATTTTTTTCTTTTACAATTTAGGTAACTACCAAAGATTAATTTACAAATAATTAAGTTATCTGCCAAAGTGATATGTTCAGGTCTTACATAGCCTAGGGGAAGATTTCTTAATGTGCAGTTCCTGCATACTATATGAAATGCTTTCTGTGTCAAATAACATAGTAATGTGACATAGTCTTATTTCCCCCTCTCAATTAAAAGCTCTGAGAAGTTCTAAAGTAAAAAAAATTATTTAACGTATTTTAATCTAATATTTTTTACATGTATCTAATGAAATGCCATGATTACACTGCTCAGACATTCATGATAACAAATCAAACCTCATGGGACACTAGTCTCTACTCAATACTGAATTTATTTAGCTTTTCAAAGAGGTATAAAATGCGTAACAAAACAACAGGCATGGTGATGACAATTGAAATTATAATGGAGTAATCATAGTTCAGGCATACAAAATTGAGTCAGGCAGCCATTGAGGTTCTGGCTCAGAAACACCTCTGCACCACTGAGAACTTGAACTTTCTGTGAACTGTACCAAACCCAAAGATCCCAGGCGTTTTAAAAACATCGGCCAACTGCAAATGTGTGGACTTAAAGTTGTCCTCCTTTATAAGTATGCAACCATTTTAGGCCCCAGCCATTAACAAGCACCCTTACTTCTTTTCAGCTCTAATTATTGACCAACAACTCATGTTATGTTGTGAGGGTTTTTACTTGTTTTTTTTTGTTTGTTTTTGTTTTTTAATTTTATAAGCCTCCCCCACATTGTAGTCTGGTCCAAACAGTTCAAGTGATTTTTGAATCTGTCTGCTCCTAACAATAATTATCTCTTTATTTCAATTAGGTTTCCATTTCTGAAATTGTGCTTAATGGTTAGCACCAAATAGCCCCAAGTGACTCTGCACCTGATGACCCCAAAAGACCATGAAAATAAAATTGAAGAAAAATTGACTGTAAGCAGACAGTCTCAATTCAGGCAAGACATCAGCTCTGTCATTACCCCAGATGAAGGGTAGGTAACTACATAGTTTCCGTTTTCCAAGTTGCAACTTAATCAAATCAGTTAATTAGAACTTGATACATAATTTCAACAAAAATATATAGCCACTTGGTGTGTACATAATCCACAGCTATTTTTAGTTACCTGTACTATTGTAGGTTCATAGGAATTTTGTATTGCGGTTTCATGGGAGATTTTATTAGATGTCACTGAGAGTACAGGAAATTTCACACAACATTCTGTTAATTATTTTCTTTTACCAAGTAAACATTATTATTATAAAATATCCCCAGACCACAATTTAAGAAATGGTTTTACTAAGAGTTAAATTAATTACTCTTCACACAAATTCACTAAAATGTTATATTAGAATCCTTTTTTTGAACTTTTATGCTTCAACATGTGTTGCATTTAATATATTTGCTATAATCTTGGAGATGGAATAAGGTGATTAATTTGTCTTGTTCGAGATCACCTAGTCATTCGCTCATGTACCATGTGGCTCAAACAGGATTATTACACAATGAGTACAGGTTGATCACTCCCCAGAAATGGTGGATAATTTTTTAAAAGTATTGATAATTAAAAAAATTAACACTTTTTTTTCCAGAGTTTTGATGGAACAAAAACTCTTTATTCTAATCAATATGCATGTGCATGTACGTATGTATATATGCACATGCTAATATATGTTAAAATATGTTAGTTACTAGGAGGAATAAAGATAGATAAGGTAATGTTTCTATCTCATGAGCTTATACAACACTGGAAATGAAGCAAATATTTAAAAGTAAAGATACCAGATACTAAAATATCTAACTAAAAGTGTAAGTTCAGAGGAATTTCAAGTTATTCAGAGTTGAAACAGTTAGTGAAAAGTACATTTTGAAAATGACATTTAATTTGGGTTCTAATAATAGGTGACTATTTCAATAGAACTATATATGTAATCAGATTTTAAGAGATAAATATCAAGGAATAAATGCATAGAAGTAGGAATCTAACAAGGCATATCTATACTGCTTTGATAGTGTGTGTGTGTGTCTGTGTTTGTTTGTGTATGTGTATGCTCAGTCACTCAGTCATGTCTGACTCTCTGAGACCCCATAGATTGTAGCCCTCCAGGCTCCTCTGTCCATGGAATTATGCAGGTAAAACAACTGAAATGAGTTGTCCTTTCCTACTCCAGGTGATCTTCCCAACCCAGGGATCAAACCCGAGTCTCTTGTGTCTCCTGCATTGGCAGATGAATTCTTTACCACTGCACCACCTGGGAAATCCTCACTTGTATAGTAGCATACAGGAAAATAGAAACATACAGATATGTTTAAAGTAAGGCTTTGTGTAAAAAAGTCTGTAAATCAACCAGCAACCAATCAGAAACTATAGATGAGGAGAGTGACATCATCAGAAAGTAAGAAAGTAATTAGGATCATTCAAGATGCATAACTGTACAACTGATAGAAACAAATGTAGAGACATGTGGGCATTGTAAGGTAAGATTAACAAAAAAGAAAAGAAAAAGAAAGAAAAAGGAATCATTCTACTAAGACTGCAGAGTTAAGATAAAAAAATAGAAATTAAACATATTTCATTAAAATATTGGATATTCCTTATGATTATACAGTGGAAACGAGAAATAGATTTAAGGGACTATCTCTGATAGACAGAGTGCCTGATAAACTATAGATGGAGGTTCATGACATTGTACAGGAAACAGGGATCAAGACCATCAGCATGGAAAAGTAATGCAAAAAAGCAAAATGACTGTCTGAAGAGGCCTTACAAATAGCTGTGAAAAGAAGAGAAGGGAAAAGCAAAGGAGAAAAGGAAAGATATTCCCATCTGAATACAAAGTTACAAAGAATAGCAAGAAGAGATAAGAAAGCCCTCCTCAGCAATCAGTGCAAAAAATAGAGGAAAACAACAGAAAGGGAAAGACTAGAGATCTCTTCAAGAAAATTAGAGATACCAAGGGAACATTTCATGCAAAGATGGGTTCGATAAAGGACAGAAATGGTATGGACCTAACAGAAGCAGAAGATATTAAGAAGAGGTGGCAAGAATACACAGAAGAACTGTGCAAAAAAGATCTCCATGACCCAGATAATCACGATGCTGTGATCACTCACCTAGAGCCAGACATCCTGGAATGTGAAGTCAAGTGGGCCTTAGAATGCATCTCTACGAAAAAAGCTAGTGGAGGTGATGGAATTCCAGTTGAGCTATTTCAAATCCTGAAAGATGATGCTGTGAAAGTGCTGCACTCAATATGCCAGCAAATCTGGAAAACTCAGCAGTGGCCACAGGACTGGAAAAGGTCAGTTTTCATTCCAATCCCAAAGAAAGGCAATGCCAAAGAATGCTCAAACTACCACACAATTGCACTCATCTCACATGCTAGTAAAGCAATCCTCAAAATTCTCCAAGCCAGGCTTCAACAATACGTGAACCGTGAACTTCCAGATGTTCAAGCTGGTTGTAGAAAAGGCAGAGGAACCACAGATCAAATTGCCAACATCCACTGGATCATCGAAAAGGCAAGAGAATTCCAGAAAAACATCTATTTCTGCTTTATTTACTATGCCAAAGCCTTTGACTGTGTGGATCACAATAAACTGTGGAAAATTCTGAAAGTGATGGGAATACCAGACCACCTGACCTGCCTCTTGAGAAACCTGTATGCAGGTCAGGAAGCAACAGTTAGAACTGGACATGGAACAACAGACTGGTTCCAAATAGGAAACGAAGTACGGCAAGGCTGTATATTGCTACCCTGCTTATTTAACTTACACGCAGAGTACATCATGAGAAACACTGGGCTGGAGGAAGCACAAGCTAGAATCAAGATTGCTGGGAGAAATATCAATAACCTCAGATATGCGGATGACACCACCCTTATGGCAGAGAGTGAAGAAGAACTAAAAAGCCTCTTGATGAAAGTGAAAGAGGAGAGTGAAAAAGTTGACTTAAAGCTCAACATTCAGAAAACTAAGATCATGGCATCTGGTCCCATCACTTCATGGCAAATAGATGGGAAAGAGTGGAAACAGTGTCAGACTTTATTTTTTTGGGCTCCAAAATCACTGCAGATGGTGATTGCAGCCATGAAATTAAAAGACACTTACTCCTTTGAAGGAAAGTTATGACCTACCCAGACAGCATATTAAAAAGTAGAGACATTACTTTGCCAACAAAGGTCCATCTAGTCAAGGCTATGGTTTTTCCAGTAGTCATGTATGGATGCAAGAGTTGGACTGTGAAGAAAGCTGAGCGCCGAAGAATTGATGCTTTTGAGCTGCAGTGTTGGAGAAGACTCTTGAGAGTCCCTTGGACTGCAAGGAGATCCAACTAGTCCATCCTAAAGGAGATCAGTCCTGGGTGTTCATTGCAAGGACTGATGTTGAAGCTGAAATTCCAATACTTTGGCCACCTCATGCGAAGAGTTGACTCATTTGAAGAGACCCTGTTGCTGGGAAGGATTGGGGGCAGGAGGAGAAGGGGATGACAGAGGATGAGATGCCCGGAGCATCACCAACTCGATGGACATGAGTTTGGGTAAACTCTGGGCATTGCTGATGGATAGGGAGGCCTGGCGTGCTGTGGTTCATGGGGTCACAAAGAGTCGGACACGTCTGAGCAACTGAACTGAACAAATTGAAGGTCATCTAATTTTACTATGTGTCAGGTGGACTGCTATGATATATCAAAATGTTTATAGCTTCTGCACTGAGAAAGAAAATTTCCTTTTCAGGTACACAGCATTGAAGAAAGGTTTATATATAGTACTTACATTTTCAGCAACAGCTAAAAATTGCTAAAAATGCTGATCAAAATATTTTTTACAAATTCTCCTTAAAAATATCAAAGAACTGATTACATTTTAAAACTGACAGGATACTTTAAGAGAAAGAGCACACTCTGATTGCTACATTGAGTACTATACAACAGAACTCACACTTGTCCCAAAGAAGTATGATAATCCAAACTTGATTTGTGTTTTGATAGATTTCCACAGTGCTGAAATAGAAATTAACAGCCAAAAGGGTTTGCATACCATGGAGAAGTGGAGAGGAGATGTTCTCACATAGATTTGAGGCACTGAGTGTAACAGCCCTAGTATATCTGTAAAATAATATCTTCCACAGAATTTTAAAGGTTGTCTTGACACTGGGAAGCTCATGGGAGAAAGTAACTGTAAAAACATGTGAGTTCAGATCATCTGTGACCACAAAAACCTACATCTATGAACTTAGTGGTATTTATTACTAAATAAATGCATTCTTGCTTTAGTAAAGGCAAAAGGAGATATTCTCTAATGGTGAATTAAAAATAAATTTTCGTCCTAGGCCAAGAATCTCCAACAATAATGAGTACAGATGATAACCCTTAGCAGACAAAGCACCATGTGTAGAAACAATCAGAATCAAAACAGTAGATAAAAGCCCTCAAAGATTTCAGTTTTGGAATTTTTAGACATGTTACAAAATAATTATCACTTTTTAAAAAAATTTAAAGATAAGCTTGAAAATGTTTTTAAGTTTTAGACAAAATAAAATAAAAGCTAATGCATTAAGAAACAAAACACACTTGCAAAAGCAGGAAATAAATTTTTAAAATGATAATTACAAAATTTTTAAATGATAAATACAATAGTTTAAATCAGAAAGTGAACTGGAAGTTTCAACAGATTAGTCACCACTAACTTTATCTTTCTGATACCACTGTCCTCCTTGATTTGATGTCTGTTCTAGAATTAAACTGTGAAGAACATTTATTAAGCTTGATATATTTATATATTGTTAGTCACTATGGTGCTTATGCTTGGATATTAAAGAAATCTGTTTTGTGTATCAAAAATAATAATTTACCCTGCTGCTTTTAAGTTTGATAGTTTTCAGTCAGTGACTGAATTTGATCATTGCTATGGGCCAAAGGATCTTTCTCATACTCATATTTTAAAGAATAATAAAAATAATTAAATCTTCCCATTTTAAAACCATTTCTTCTTTATCCATTAATGAAAATACACATTTATTATTATTTGCATATAATATTGGTTCATATGTTCACCAACTTTAATATAACTATATATTTCAAGTCATAACGGAATGCTTGCTGACATTCTAGATGGTATTAAATAACCAGTTTATATGAAGTAATGGATAGATCTGTCATCCTGGTTTTCTGACCAAATGCCTTATGAAATATTCTTTCATGTTTGAGCACATTTGCCAGTCTAACAAAATCATGGGTCTTCAGTTGTTTTTTATTAAGGTCATGATATGATCATTGGTCATATGCAAGACTCTTTTTAAAAAGCTCCCATATATTTGCCACGATGAATGGATTGGAGAAAAACCCATATACCTATGAACTAAAAAGTGGATAGCCCCTTTAAAAATAAGAATCTGAAGCCACTGTAGTTCAGTTCAGTTCAGTCGCTCAGTCATGTCCAACTCTTAGTGACCCCATAGACTGCCCCACGCCAGGCTTCCCTGTCCATCACCAACTGCTGGAGTCTACCTAAAACCATGTACATTGAACCCGTGATACCATCCAACCATCTCATCCTCTGTTGTCCCCTTCTCCTGCCTTCAATCTTTCTCAGCATCAGGGTTTTTTCCAATGAGTCAGTTCTTCGCATCAGGTGGCCAAAGTATTGAAGCTTCAGCTTTAGCATCAGCATCACTCCTTCCAATTCAGGACTGATTTCCTTTAGGCCACTGTAATCATGTTTAAATTTCTTATATTAAAACACTTGAGTCTTCTTTAGAAATTTTATTGGGATCCTTTCAGGGGATCAAAAGGACTTTTTCCTAATAAACCATAATCTATTTTTAAATAATTTGTAAGAAAGCTACAAATATGTTATTTTATATCATTATTTATGTGATCGTAGATGAAAACATTGTTTCCTTAATTTCTATGTCTATAGTATTAGCTCTTAGTATTGATACTAATTTCCTAAGCTTGTTGATACAATTCTATGCAAAACACTTTTAATGAAATCTGTACTAAAATAAATGATTTAATCCACCAGTTCTATGTTATATCCCTTGGTAAGCTTGAGATGCTTACTATTAAATGGCATTCTTCTCTAAGGACTCTTTTGTCTCTAAAACTTCTTCCTAGTTCTAAACAAATATCTACTCTTTTCTATTTTTAATTTGTGAAGCTTTTGCAGGATCTATTTCTAAACATAACTGTTAGTTTTCCCATTTCTTAATTTTTCACTTCCCACCTCTTCACTTACAATTCAAGATACTCTTTTATTAGCCTCCTTTTCGACTCCTCACTATTTACTACAGTGGCCAGTAATGTCATATACCTTATACACTCTAGGGTGAAACTTATACATGTAAATGAACACTGAAGTATGTGAGAACAAATTCATTCTCATATTCTTCCAATATACATTTGTGAAAAATATGCTGGTTTGTCATTTTTCTGATATTCACTTAGATGACAGCCTGTCTTTTATGATCCATGGTTAAAGCAATTAACTTCAGTTTGTTTTCTAGAATACTTTTGTTCCACTTTCTATTATCTTCCCCATACAATTAACAAAATGTGTAGAATATGTGAATATAATTTTTACATTGTTTCAAAACAAAAAAGAAGGATAAATTTACCCACATTTTACCTCAATTTATTGTAGTGTTTCTGCTCTATTGTTGTCATTTCCAGGACTCACCTTTGAATGAACAGAAGTGAGGCATACTCTGCTTCAAGAAAGAGTTTTAGTAGCTGAAACTTACCACTACTTTACATAGTATTTTCACAAGTTGTAGTGTTCATTTTTATTTATAGACCTTAGTAAACTAACAACCATGTCTTGACTTTGAGTATATAAAATAACAAATAGTTATGTTATCATTTTGGAGAAGTTAAATCTATTAGTTTCAGATAAACACTCTCTGAAGTCACCAATTTTGGCATCAGTTCAAGATATTTGTTATTTGGACGTATTTTAAACTTAAATACTTTTTCCTTTTACAAATGTCATTTGGATAAAGATAATAATCCAAAATGAATAGCCATAACATTGTTTTTATCTAATTTAAATATATAAAAGTCAGAAAGAGACACAAACATATGGTCTCTCAAAATAGCATTAACGGGGTTTTCCTTCAGAATACAATGAAAATGTACACGGAAAACTAGCTATGGATGCTACACACATAAGCGACCTATCATATAACTCAGTGAGCATTCTTTGCTTGTTTTCATTCACACAAACAAGCAAACAAACAAAAAGAACAAGGGTCATCCCGGGGAAAAAGTTCAAATACCACTAGGAGATACTCCTTTTGTTTTTACTGTGAGTCATAAGTCATATTCCACTGCAGTGACACAAGAATATCATAACTGTTTAGCGAGTTATTTATACTTTTATTTGCAATGAATCTCTTTCAAATTTTATTGTAACCATTGAAAACTGCCAATTCAATTTGTTTTTTTAATAAAATTAAACGAAAAAGTTCAATTTTTGGAAGTAATGAAGATTTAGGATTTGAGAGCTGATATAAAAATCTCCATATTGTTCAAAGCAAGTAACTTGCAGGTTATATTTTATTTATTATTCACACATTACTTTGGGGTCATATCTACTTACAATGAAAAAGGAAAAAGAAAGGAAGAAAACTGTGATTTAACTTTTGTGGTATGTGAATAATATAGGAACAATGGCAATTTCTTTCTTAATGGAGAGATAAGCAAAATTCATTTAAAAATTCTCTGGATGTTCTTCTCTGAAAAGTAATTCTTATAGAATTTCTACCACTTCAGAAATTATTTGTCTCTGAACTTCATCTGCTACTCATAGTAAATAAAATGTATGAAAACATGATAAGACTAAATTATAAATGTCAGTTTCTAAGACCTAAAAAAGTTGATTTAGTTCATCAGTCTGTAATATGTCAAGTAACTCATCATTATCAAAGTTTAAAATGAGTATACCAATATTTTCAAAGCAGAGCTTCATTCATTTCAAATGGTATTTCTGAAATTCTAACAAAAACATGTTATTTCTGTATTATTAAATATTGGATACTATACTTATTACTTATATTGTTATATTTCATAAAATTATATTACATTTATAATATATTATTACTTATATTAAATATAGACTATAATTATATGAAAAGTACAGGTGTCCTCAGAGATATTGTAGGTTTGATTCCAGTCCCCACAATAAAGCAAATATCACAATAAAGCAAGTCACACAAATATTTTGGTCTTCCAGTGCATATAAACATTATGTTTATACTGCACTGTATTAACTATGCAATAGCATTATCTGAAAAATATCAATGTACATACTCAATTTAAAAATTCATTGTTGTTAAAAATGCTAATTATCTTCTTTAGCGAGTGGTAATAGTAGCGTTAAATATCACAGACTATCATAACAAATATAATAATAATGAAAAGATTTGAGATATTGAGAGAATTATCAAATTATGACACAGGAAAGCTAAAGGAGTAAATGTTATTGGAAATGGTGCTGATAGACTTGCTGGACACAGAGTTGCCACAAACATTAAATTTTTTGAAAAACAGTATCTGCAAAGCCAAGTATATGCAGTAAAGAGAAGCACAGTAAAAGGAGGTATGCCTGTAAGCATTTTCAGTGAATATGTTTTTTGAGTACTATTTATTAGATTTAGAAATAAAACTATTATGGTGAATACACTCCCAGAACTTCCAAGTTACAAGATGAGATGGACAAGATGAGATGAGATACAGTTCTACTGAGGTCCTGTTCAAGAAAACCAAAATCTGCAAATGTGCTGAAAAAATCCATTGTTTTCATGTAATGTAATTCTGAATTAGAAGCATTAAAAAATTTAAATGCACATTTTTCAAGGTTAAGAAGTACTATAAAGTAAAATAACATAAAGGATATTATTAATTTTCAAGTAAAAATATACCTTTTTTTTTTTGGCCATGATGGAGCAATTTTATAGCATTTTTCTGGAAAAATTTGCACTAGAAACATACAAGTTCCAGATAGACACAAGCAGTTAAAAAGAAATACTTGTTAAGAGCTTCCCTGATAGCTCAGTGGTAAAGAATCCACCTGCTAATGCAGGAAACACAGGTTCGATCCCTGGTCGAGAAAGGTCCCACATGCCACGGAGCATCTAAGCCTTTGCACCACAGCTACTAAGCCTGTGTTCTAGAGCCTGGAAGCGCCAACTACTGAGCCTGCATGCCGCAACTACTGAAGCCCACATGCCCTAGAGCCCACTCTCTGCAACAAGAGAAGCCACTGCAATGAGAAGCCCAGGCGCTTCACAACTAGAGAAAAGCCCAAGGAGTAGCAAAGACCCAGCACAGCCCCAAATAAATAAATTATGTTAAAAATACATATTGAAATAAGATATGATAATTATGTGAGGTAATATGGGTGCTGACTATCGCTACAACAGCAATCATATTAGAACTTATAACTATAAATTCAACATGTTTCAAACCTTAAATTTATGTAAGTTACACAGTCAATCATATTTCAGTGAAAATATAAACTACTAAAACTACTTATTGAATAAATGAAGTAAGCCATAAAATGTCATCTTATCTTCTCCGTCATTTTTCACCTGAGGAAACATGAGTGATACAGCAAGAAACCCAGTCTGGTCATTAGTAGGGCCAAGTACTTACTTGATCTTTTCATGTCTTCTGTAATACTTTGCTGAATTTGTGTGAAATAACTTATTTGTCAACCTATCACTGTTTTCCTTTGCCATTGATTATTACATATGCCATGCTCCTGGTAACATAGTTAAGACTATTTTAATAACATTGAATACACTATTAAAAAATTCAAATTGCATACATAGTGGCTAAATCTTTTGATAATAGACAGAAATCTGGACATAGGCACTGGAAAAAAATGTATTTCTAGTGCTGCAGCACAGCTGGGAGTGTGATCATGTCTTGTTTCATTGATGTTTATCAATTCATTATTAGAGTGATACTTAAAAGTAAAATAAACCGTGGCATTTTAATTGCACTGGAGATTTAAATGCTAACATACACTTTTTTTTTTTTTTACCTTAAGAGGAGACTTACTGTAACTTATTGTTATTCAGAAGGATAGAGCATTCTTATTATGGGTCATTCCATAGTCAGAGTGGCCCAGATTAGCTGACAGTGCAGAAGAAAAAATAATTTGGAGTTTAGCCATGTTCATTTTAACTAATGGATCATATTAAACAAGTTTTTGACATGTTAAAAAAAAATCCAATTCCCAAGTCAAGTTACTGTGCATTTAACATCTTGCTCAGCTAATAAAATTATCTTACTCTGGAATACATCTTCCTGATTTTTACATGCAAATAACATAATTAAACATTTTTGTCTGTGTCACAGAATACTGCCTAGACATGAATACTGAGAATAAGCAGGAAGGATATTGAAAAAGTGTAATGACTTATATTTAATAACTAGAGATTGTATGGGGCATTCCCTTATTAAATATTTACCATCTGCCAGAAAACCAGATGGCCAAGTTGTTCTTTGATAATATGGTTCACAATAATGCATTAGCTTTGCTCTGATATAAACAAATTTTTTTAACAAAAAGGAAAAGAAAAACAATCAATCTTTTTACATCAAGATTTTAACTATTAAATTTTAATCTTTTAAAAGTGAAATTTATTACGGTTTGTTACTAGGATACATTTTTCTTTAAAAAAGTTACATATTTTTTAATAAGAATGATTGAGCCAAAATGATTGCAACGTTTAGGTGCATTGGAATATCTAAGAACTTAGCTAAATAATGAGTGGGCTTCCCTGGTGGTTCAGTGGTAAACAGCCCACCTGCCAGTGCAGGAGACATGATTGATGTGGGTTTGATCCCTGGGTCTGGAAGATCCCCTGGAGAAGGAAATGGCAACCCACCCCAGTATTCTTACCTGGTAAATCCCATGGATAGAAGAGCCTGACAGGCTACAGTCCATTGGGTCACAAAGAACTGGACAAGCCTCAGCACAAATAATGAATACTGAGATAATTTGCTCAATCTGTTCGAGATTCATGGATTGTGTCTATTTGACCTATTAACTCAATATAGAAGGCCAAGAAAAATTTCCCTTTCCAGTTTTCACCTGAGACTACTGGGTATTAAGGATAACTAATATGTATCAACAGTAGATATGTATCATATGCTTTATGTGATTACCAATCACTTTGCCTGACTATAAAAAATTAACTTATTTTCAATTTTGAAAAAAAATCAATGGAATAAAATGTTTAAGTAAGTTTGAATTGTCTACACAATAAGGAAATTATGTGGACCTATGTAAATTAAAATATAAATGTAGTGAAATTCAGCTAGGAAATTATAGCATTCATGATTTCTTACCGGCATGAATTAGGATAAACCTAGAGGAAAATAGCACATTTATTTGCAGACATATAAGATATTTTATCAGCATTACACACAAAATGAAAAATAGATGACATAAGAAAAATTATGATTGATTGACACAGCCTTAAAATGATTTGTGACCTTGTGAATGCCCTCCCTTTGTTACACTTCTATAGTTAATAGCCCTTACTCTTCCGTCAGTAAATATCACAGTGAACTTGGAAGCGACACCTATAAACTTTGATGTTGATAATGTAACTAATTCTACATATTTTACATTTAAACACAAATAAAAGACAAAGGAAATTGGTTTCAAGGAATATATTTAAAATTTAATTGTGGATATAGCCTTAACGGCTTGATTCTAGTACATTTTTGGGCTATGGTGATTGCGTGATTATAATATTAGTGTTTTACACATTTCTCTCTGTAGAACTTGGGTGTTGTGTTGTATAAAAACCAAAGGAAGACCAATAACAATCTGAGTAAATTGTACACATCTCTTTCAAAGCCCACACGGAGAAGAAATAATCAGCTCCTTTCTTCAGTTCACTTCAGTTGCTCAGTCATGTCTGAATCTTGGTGAGCCCATGGACTACAGCATGCCAGGCTTCCCTATCCATCACCGACTCCCAGAGCTTGCTTAAATTCATGTTCATTGAGTCAGTGATGCCATCCAGTCATCTCATCCTTTGTTGTCCCCTTCTCCTCCTGCCTTCAATCTTTCCCAGCATTAGGGTCTTTTCCAATGAGTCAGTTCTTCGCATCATGTGGCCTAAGTATTGGAGTTTCAGCTTCAGTATCAGTCCTTCCAATGAATATGCAGGACTAATTTCCCTTAAGATGGACTGGTTGGATCTCCTTGCAATCCAAGGGACTCTCAAGGATCTTCTCCAACACCACAGTACAAAAGCATCAATTCTTCTGCACTCACCTTTCTTTATAGTCCAAATCTCACATCATACATGACTACTGGAAAAACTTTGACTAGACGGACCGTTGCTGGCAAAGTAACGTCTCTGCTTTTTAATATGCTGTCTAGGTTGGTCACAGCTTTTCTTCCAAGGAGCAGTTCAGTTCAGTTCAGTCCCTCAGTCGTGTCCAAATCTTTGCGACCCAATGAGCTGCAAGACGCCAGGCCTCCCTGTCCAACATCAACTCTCGGAACCCACCCAAACTCATGTCCATTGAGTCGGTGATGCCATCCAACCATCTCATCCTCTGTCGTCCCCTTCTCCTCCTGCCCTCAATCTTTCTCAGCATCAGGGTCTTTTCAAATGAGTCAGCTCTTCACATCAGGTGGCCAAAGTATTGGAGTTTCAGCTTCAACATCAGTCCTTCCAATGAACACCCAGGATTGATCTCGTTTAGGATGGACTGGTTGGATCTTCTTGCAGTCCAAGGGACTCTGAAGAGTCTTCTCCAACATCACAGTTCAAACGCATCAGTTCTTCGGCCTTCAGCTTTCTTTATAGTCCAACTCTCACATCCATACATGACTACTGGAAAAACCATAGCCTTGACTAGACAGACCTTTGTTGGCAAAGTAATGTCTCCGCTTTTCAATATGCTATCTAGGTTGGTCATAACTTTCTTTCCAAGGAGTAAGCATCTTTTAATTTCATGGCTACAGTCACCGTCCCCAGTGATTTTGGAGCCCCCAAAAATAAAGTCTCTCACTGTTTCCGCTGTTTCCCCATCTATTTGCCATGAAGTGATGGGACCAGATGCCATGATCTTAGTTTTCCGAATGTTGAGCTTTAAGCCAACTTTTCACTCTCCTCTTTCACTTTCATCAGAGGCTCTTTAGTTCCTCTCCACTTTCTGCCACAAGGGTGACGTCATCTGCATATTTGAGGTTATTGATATTTCTCCCGGCAATCTTGATTCCAGCTTGTGCTTCCTCCAGCCCAGCGTTTCTCATGATGTACTCTGCATATAAATTAAATAAGCAGGGTGACAATATACAGCCTTGACATACTCCTTTTCCTATTTGGAACCAGTCTGTTGTTCCATGTCCAGTTCTAACTGTTGCTTCCTGACCTGCATACAGGTTTTTCAAGAGGCAGGTCAGGTGGTCTGGTAATCCCATCTCTTTCAGAATTTTCCACCGTTTATTGTGATCCACACACTCAATGGCTTTGGCATAGTCAATAAAGCAGAAATAGATGTTCTTATGGAACTCTCTTGGTTTTTCGATGATCCAGCAGATGTTGGTAATTTGATCTCTGGTTCCTCTGCCTTGTCTAAAACCAGCTTGAACATCTGGAATTTCACTCCGAGGAGCAATAGTCTTCTAATTGCATGGTTGCAGTTACCATCTGCAGTGATTTCGGAGCCCAAGAAAATAAAGTCTCTCACTGTTTCCTCATCTATTTGCCATGAAGTGATGGGACTGGATGCCATGATCTTAGTTTTTTGATTGCTGAGTTTTAAGCCAGCATTTTTACTCTCCTCTTTCACTTTCTTCAAGAGTCTCTTTAGTTCCTCTTAGCTCTCTGCCATAAGGGTGATGTCGTCTGCATATCTGGGGTTATTGATATTTCTCCCTGCAATCTGGATTCCAGCTTATGCTTCATCAAATCTGGCATTTTCATGATGCACTCTGCATATAAAGTAAATAATCAAAGTGACAATATACAGCCTTGACATGCTGCTGCTACTTTTAAGTCGCTTCAGTCATGTCCGACTCTGCGACCCCTAGACGGGCACCCACCAGGTGCCCCCATCCCTGGGATTCTCCACGCAAGAACACTGGAGTGCATTTCCATTTCCTTCTCCAATGCATGAAACTGAAAAGTGAAAGTGAAGCCGTTCAGTCGTGTCCAACTCCCAGCGACACCATGGACTGCAGCCTACCAGGCCGCTCCGTCTATGGGATTTTCCAGGCAAGAGTACTGGAGTGGTTGCCATTGCCTTCTCCACAGCCTTGACATACTCCTTCCTAATTTGAAATCAATCTGTTGTTCCATGTATGATTCTAACTGTCCTTTATTGTGCCCATCTTTGCATGAAATGTTCCTTTGGTATCTCTAATTTTCTTGAAGAGATTTCTAGTCTTTCCTATTCTATTGATTTCCTCTTTTCTTTTCATTGATCACTTAGGAAGGTTTTCTTATCTCTCCTTTCCATTCTTTGTAACTCTGCATTCATATGGGTATATCATTCCTTTTCCACTTTGGCTTCATTTCTCTTCTTTTCTCAGCTATTTGTAAGGCCTCCTTAGACAACCATTTTGCCTTTTGTGCATTTCTTTTCTTGGGCATGGTTATGATCACCACCTGCTGTACAATGTTATGAACTTCCATAAATAGTTCTTCAGGCACTCTATCAAACCTAATCCCTTGAATCTATTTGTCACTTCCACTGTATAATAATAAGGAATTTGACTTAGGTCATACCTGAATGGTCTAGTGGTTTTCCCCACTTTCTTCAATTTAAGTCTGAATTTTGCAATAAAGAGTTCATGATATGAGCCACGGACAGCTCCCAGTCTTGTTTTGGCTGTTTAGAGGTTCTCCATCTTTGGCTGCAAAGAATATAATCAATCTGATTTCGGTATTCACTGTCTAGTGGATATCCATGTGTAGAGTCATCTCTTTTGCTGTTGGAAGAGGGTGTTTGCCCTGGCCAGTGTGTTCTCTTGGCAAAATTCTGTTAGCCTTTTCCCTGCTTCATTTTGTACTCCAAGACCAAATTTGCTTGTTACTTCATGTATCTCTTGACTTCCTATTTTTGCATTCTGTTCCCCAATGATGAAAAGAACATCTTTTTTTGGTATTAGTTCTAGAAGGTCTTCTAGGTCATCATAGTACCATTCAACTTCAGCTTCTTCAGCATTAGTAGTTGAGGCATAGACTTGGATTATTGTTATATTGAATGGTTTGCCTTGGAGATGAACAGAGATCATTCTGTTATTTTTGAAATTGCACATAAGTGCTGCATTTCAGACTCTTTTTTTGAATATGAGGGCTACTCCATTTCTTGTAAGGGATTCTTGCCCACAGTAGTAGATATAATGGTCATCTGATTTAAATTCACCCGTTCCAGTCCATTTTAGTTCACTGATTCCTAAAATGTCGATGTTCCCTCTTGCCGTCTCCTGTTTGACCACTTCCAATTTACCTTGATTCATGGACCTAACATTTAAGGTTCTTATGCAATAGTGTTCTTTACAGCATCAGACTTTACTTCCATCACCAATCATATCCACAACTGGGCATTGTTTTCACTTTGGCTTAGCCTCTTCATTCTTCCTGGAGCTATTTCTCCCCTCTTCTCCAGTAGTATATTGGGCACCTACTGACCTGGGGAGTTCATCTTTCAATGCCCTATCTTTTTGCATTTTCTTACTCTTCATGGGGTTCTCAAGGCAAGAATACTGAAGTGGTTTGCCCTTCCCTTTTCCAGTGTACCACATTTTGTCATGATTAATATGTTTAAGCAATTATAAAGAGATGGAGAATGCAATTAAAATTTTGTTGATGGAGTACTCCACTTCTGGTTAGTAATGTATTAATAAGGACTAGATTTATGATCTTGCTTGAGAAAAAGCAAAAAGTGTGTGCATGTGTGGTGATTTTCAAGACATTGGACATAAAGCAGTATATGGCAATGTATTAGGTTTCTAGGACTTCTGTAACAAACCATCAAACCGGATGGTTTAAACAAGAGAATTTTATTGCCTCATGTTTGGGAGATCAGAAATTCAAAATGAAGGTTTCATGGGGATAATTTTCCTTTGGAGGACTGTGAGGGAAAGACCTGTTCCATGCTTGTCTTCTAGCTTCTTGTAGCCTTAAATGTTCCTTGACTACTAGATGTCGTTCTTTCTGTGTCATCATGTCTTCCCTCTGTACATATCTGTGTCCAAAATCCTCTCTTTACATGAACAATATTCATACTAAATTAGGGCCTACCCCAATAACCTCATCTTAACTTGATCCCTTGCCTATTACTAAACAAGGCCACATTCTCAGATTCTGGGGGTTAGGACATAAACATCGTTTTGTAAGAAACAATTCACCCCATAACAAACAACTAAGGAAAGTAATTCTGAAAGACAAGAAACAAATGCCACATGAGCGCTAGCCCACACGAGCGCTATAGTTGCTTTAGCATACAGCTCCGAGGCCATTTCTAGAGCAGTACAAGAGAGGTAACTCATATGGAACCTAGTGAGCTCCTGGACTGAGGTGATAAAATAGATGCACCAAGATGGTAAAGTTTATAAGACAGAGGATCAGAGTAGAGAGAGCTGCATCAGAGCAATACTGGTCATTTGGAGGAGATACATTGAATTTTCAGCTGGTATTTCTAAGCAAGAGGATGAGAGGAAATTACCAGAAGCTGTGAAAGAGCTACATAAAAGAACTTGACATATAGTACCCAGTGCGCACCATGGGCCAGAGAGAGTTCCTGTCCCCACAGAACAGAATGGAGAACTTAGAATTCCTGAAGCATTGGGTAGAATATAGATAGGGCTCTTATCTGCTGCTGCTGCTGCTGCTAAGTCACATCAGTCGTGTCCGACTCTGTGTGACCCCATAGACGGCAGCCCACCAGGCTCCCCCGTCCCTAGGATTCTCCAGGC
Source organism: Giraffa tippelskirchi (assembly GCF_054371585.1). Lineage (NCBI taxonomy): Eukaryota > Metazoa > Chordata > Mammalia > Artiodactyla > Giraffidae > Giraffa > Giraffa tippelskirchi. The sequence goes on from NC_137277.1 coordinate 74,014,027, forward strand.
AAGAACACTGGAGTGGGTTGCCATTTCCTTCTCCAATGCATGAAAGTGAAAAGTGAAAGTGAAGTCGCTCAGTCATGTCCGACTCTTCACGACCCCATGGACTGCAGCCTACCAGGCTTCTCTGACCATGGGATTTTCCAGGCAAGAGTACTGGAGTGGGGTGTCATTGCCTTCTCTGGCTCTTATCTGAGTAGTGGTGAAATATTAGCCTTTAGCCTTAGACTGAGCACACTTAGGTTCCACTTAAAAATAAAAGCACTACTTGACATTTCCAAGTAGCTTAACTGTGGACAAGAACAGAGATGAGAATACTCACAGGAATAAAAAGTATCTGGAGCCAGACAAAGTAAAATTCACAATTTCTGGTGTATAATAACAGCAACAACAAAAATACTGAGCAAGTGAATAAGCAGGAAAATATGACCTATAATGAATATAAACATCAGTCAATCTTAAACCAACAGAAAAGTGACACAGATGTTAGAATTTACAGAGAGAAACATCAGAAGTTATTATAGCTCCACTCCATATTTTCAAAAATTAAGTGGAGACATGGATGATATAGAAGAGATCTAAATCAAATATCTAGGAATGACGATTGCACTATATGAAGTGGAAAATTCACTGGATGAGCTTAAAGCAAATTTGTTATTACAAAAGAAATATTAGTGAATTTGAAAAGGTACCTTAAGTACTATTTAATATTAAAAAAGAAAAAAGATAGAATAAAGAACGAAGACACGACCATAGCATTAGTGAGATGAATGCTTTCAAACAGAACTTTTATAAGTCAATAAGAAAAAGACAATCCAATAGAAAAATGCAAAAGGATTTTGGCAGCCTTGAGTTTAAAAAAAAAGTCATTGTCATCCAATGTCATCCAAATGTCATTAAGCATGTGAATGATGTTTATCAAACATAAGGGCAATACATATCACAATCACAATGTAAAACAAAGGTTGACGAGTTGACAAAGATTTGAACAACTCCCCCTATTGGTGGGAGTGTTAACTGATACTACCATTTTGGCAAATTATTCAGGAATATCTAATAAAGCTGAACCTAAATTGGAAAGAATCTGCTTGCAATGCAGGAGACTCCGGTTTGATTCCTGGGTCGGGAAGAGCCACTGGAGAAGATATAGGCTACCCACTCCAGTACTCTTTGGCTTCCCTTGTGGCTCAACTGGTAAAGAATCCACCTGTAATGCGGGAGACCTAGGTTTGATCCCTGGGTTGGGAAGATCCCTGGGAGAAGAGAAAGGCAATCCACTCCAGTATTCTGGCCTGGAGAATTCCATAGACTGTATAGTCCATGGGGTCACAAAGAGTTAGACACGACTGAGTGACTTTCAGTTTCACTTTCAGAATAAAGTTGAAAATATGCATACCTTGTGACCATGCATTAGTAATCCTAAGTAGATACTCAACAAAAAATGCACACATTCACATACATACAAACTTCCTAAGTACATGTGCATGGATGTTCATGTACACATTATTTTGAATAGCCTCAAATTTAAAATTATTTTTCAACTTTAGAATGAATGGATAGTTGATCACATATTCATCCAATATGATACTATAGAGCAGAGACAATTAGTGAACTACTACTATTTACAGCATTATCAATACAGTTCATAAACAGACACAAACTATTCATTCCATATGATGTAATTTATATGAAGTTTATAAAAAATATGATTTATGATGTTAGAAGTGAATTTGGCTGTAACGACTGGCAAAGGGCATATTTTCTTCTTTACTTTTACCTTGGATGAGGTTCAACTCAGTCCCAGTTCCAGAGATGGAAATGTGCCCCCTTCTCAGCCAGTTGTTCTATCTCCTACATTTAATCAGAAAGGGCAGGTGATTCTCCTTGGACCAATGAGAATAAGCCCAAGATACATATTGGATTTTTCAGATAGAGGAATTATCTCAGGAAGCCACCAAGTAGACTTACCTGAGAAACAAGATGAAATGGAGCAAAGCAAGACTAACAGATGTATAAAAATGATATGTAAAATCAAGACATAATGTCATTGTTATAAACTTTGTATTAAGCTCTGCACAAAGCTTTGATCAACTCACAGATTTATGTTACTGAGTCAATAATTTCTTTTGTTTTCTTTTAAAAAAAAATGCCAAGAAAAACAGACACATCCATCAACCTTAAAGGGGATTTTAACATACAGTAATTGATAAAATAAAAAGTCGTTAAGGACATAAAATTGAATTAAACATGTAGGTTTAGATGATTAGTAATTAATAAGTAAAAGAAAAGCAGCAAGAATACCCTGTCCAAATATGTACAAAATGATTCCATGTGGATTGAAAACTGAATATTGGCAGGCAAAAGTAAAATGTTTGAATACATAATATATGAAAATATCTGTATGAACTAGAGAGAGAAAAAACTTATATTAAACAATAATTAGAGAGAACATATCACAAAGAAAAGATTGATAAATTTTAATCCAGTAAAACTTAAAAGTTCTATCGATTAGAGTTTTGTGTAAAATATTGAAAAGATATCACAGATGGGAAGGACTTATTGACAATATGTACAAAATATATAATTAGCATGCTTAATTAAGTATTAAGTACTTCAGTTCAGTTCAGTCGCTCAGTCGTGTCCAACTCTTTGCGACCCAACGAATCGCAGCACGCCAGGCCCCCCTGTCCATCACCAACTCCCGGGGTCCACCCAAACTCAGGTCCATCAAGTCGGTGATGTCATCCAGCCATCTCATCCTCTGTCGTCCCCTTCTCCTCCTGCCCCCAATCCTTCCCAGCATCAGGGTCTTTTCCAATAAGTCAACACTTCGCATGAGGTGGCCAAAGTATTGGAGTTTCAGCTTCAACATCAGTCCTTCCAACGAACACCCAGGACAGATCTCCTTTAGGATGGACTGGTTGAAGTACTTAATTAAGTATTAAGTACTTAATTAGCATAAGTATAAATTAAACAAAGACCAGCTTTTTAAGCAAAGACCTATTTAGAGGAAAAATAAATAAATAAGCAAAAAACCTGAGAAAATACTTAATAAAAAGGGAAACTCTAATGACAAATAAAAACTAAAATGTACTAGCCACACTGGTAATCAGATAAATGCAAAAATAATGACGTAAACAAAATAAACCAGGTATATACATTTTTACCCATTCAAAGTCAGTAAATAAGCAAACATTTTTTAAATTGATAACTTCAAAAATTGACGATAGTGCAGAAAATTTACACACTAGACTTACACACTGCTAGCATGAATGTAAATTAGTACAAACCATTTTGAGAATGAAATTCACTTTGCACAGTAAATTTTACAATGTATATACTTAAATTCAGCAATTCACACCCGGGTTTGCACCTGAGAGAAAAACTTACACATATGCAGGGAAAGATAAAAAGACAATTTATAGCAGAACTCTTTGTGATAGAAAAATACTGAAACCTATTCAAACCCCGTCAATATCAGAATAGAATCAAATTCTCAGTTTATTCATCCCATGGAATATTAGCAGTGGAAATCTATAAACTACAACTTGAATAATATGAATACATTTTAGACACATAATGTAAAGTGTAAAGAGCAAACTGTAAAAATATACATGTACTATGGTTCTAATTTTTTTTAACAGTGAACCAAAATATGTAATAGATTATGTTTATTTATAAAGTATATGATAGGATTGTGAAAAATAAGAGAAAACATTAAATAGTGAGAACTCAAGATATTACTCACCTCTTAGGTAAGAGGGGGAAATGAGTTCAAAGAAGGGCTCACAAGAGCTGACAGATTTGAAGGGGATACTTAAAAATAAATCCAAAGATATACAGATATCTTTTAAATTATTTTAACCTACATATACACATTACATAAACATTCTATTGCATCTAGTAGTATTTAATATAAAGAACTTTAAATGCTGTAGAACCTTATAGATAAAGAATTTCTCATAATAAAATATGTACAGACATTTAATTCTTTTTTTCTGTTTATCTATATTCCACAGGAGGAGAATTTAATGCATATTTGCATAGCAACTTACCACATTTTTGTTAGTAAATATAGATGAACTGAAACATTAACTTCAAAATATAGCAGAATATAATTAGACTTCCATTCACATGCTAACCATGGATTCTGACACCCCATTGAAGAGCTCTCTGCAGTCCCACTCCACCAGCTGATCTTTATATGAGGGCATCTGTACAAGCCCCAGCATCCCCATCTAAGCTTTGGAGATGATTGAACATCTAGAAGGCAGATAACCCAAGCTACAGTTGGGTGTTTGGTCACTGAATGTACCCTATGAAAATGTAGCTGGAATATCACTTTTCATTCTCAGGAAAATGAATTCAGAAATACAAGGTTAATCAGCCATTAGCAGGAGTTGAAACTGAAAACATGCATGAGCTAGATGTACCTTGGTGTGGTGATTTTAATCCGAAGTTGTGAAAAAATAGGGGCTTCCCATGTGGCACTACAGGTAAAGAACCTGCCTGCCAGTGCAGGAGACATAAGAGACACAGGTTCAATCCCTGGGTGGGGAAGATACCCTGGAGGAGGAAATGGCAACCCACTCCAGTACTCTTACCCGGAGAATCCCATGGACAGAGAAGCCTACAGTCCACAGGGTGGCAAAGAGTTGGACACTACTGAAGTGACTTAGCAGACACACACATGAAAAAGTAGAAACTAAGTTAGAACTGGACATGGAAAAACAGACTGGTTCCAAATAGGAAAAGGAGTACGTCAAGGCTGTATATTGTCACCCTGCTTATTTAACTTATATGCAGAATACATCATGAGAAACACTGGTCTGGAGGAAGTGCAGGCTGGAATCAAGATTGCCAGGAGAACTATAAATAACCTCAGATATGCAGATGACACCACCCTTATGGCAGAAAGTGAAGAGGAACTAAAAAGCCTCTTGATGAAAGTGAAAGAGGACAGTGAAAAAGTTGGCTTAAAGCTCAACATTCAGGAAACTAAGATCATGGCATCCGGTCCCATCACTTCATGGCAAATAGATGGGGAAACAGTGGCTGATTTTATTTTTGGGGGTGGGGGGCTCCACAATCACTGCAGATGGTGATTGCAGCCATGAAATTAAAAGACGCTTACTCCTTGGAAGGAAAGTTATGACCAACCTAGACAGCATATTAAAAAGTAGAGACATTACTTTGTCAACAAAGGTCCGTATAATCAAGGCTATGGTTTTTCCAGTAGTCATGTATGGATGTGAGAGTTGGACTGTAAAGAAAGCTGAGCGCCGAAGGATTGATGCTTTTGAACTGTGGTGTTGGAGAAGACTCTTGAGAGTCCCTTGAACTCCAAGGAGATCCAACCAGTCCATCTTAAAGGAGATCAGTCCCGGGTGTTCATTGGAAGGACTGATGTTGAAGCTGAAACTCCAATACTTTGGCCACCTCATGCGAAGAGCTGACATGTTGGAAAAGACCTTGATGCTGGTAAAGATTGAGGGCAGGAGGACAAGGGGACGACAGAGGATGAGATGGTTGGATGGCATCACTGACTCAATGAACATGGGTTTGGGTGGACTCTGGGTGTTGGTGATGGGCAGGGAGGCCTGGCATGCTGTGGTTCATGGGGTCGCAAAGAGTTGTACACGACTGAGTGACTGTACTGAACTGAACTGAAGAGTAAAATAATCAGTACCTATGAGGAATGAAAAGAAAAAGAGGAGAGAATAAATCACCTGTGAGGAAGATCAAAGGAAATAGATACCTATAGAGTAATTCATTCATATCGATGATGGAAAATGAAATCTTAAGCCATAGACTTTTTCTGCTGAAACCTGTAAAAGGCCTTGCTCTCACGTCACCACTTCTGTACCTAAGTTCTAAGGTGTTTTGACCTTTCTTGACTTCTTATATATAGGTGGTTTTACAGTCTAGATTTTCTTGTGTCAAATTTAATTACATTAGCAGTTCTGACAATATATAGTAAGACCACTTAGAACAGTATAACATTTCTACCCAAACTATAATCTTAAATGTAAGGCAAAAGTTATCAATCATGTGAATAAGTATATATTTGTATGCATGTATGTATGCACAAACACATACATATATATGTATACATGAATACATAAAATTAGCTTTAATCTGAAATCTGTGTATTATTCTGACTATTCTATTATTGGGGCTATTGCCAAAAATTTTAAAATATTCTACATCCTGGTATATGCAGATGATATTGCCTATCTGTTCCTGGAGTTTAATAAGTGATGCACCATAATGCAAAAGGTAGCTCATTTTCATCTGTTCATCAAAAAGCTCTTGCCTAAAATATAAGATATGACCCCTCCCACTTCCCTCAACAAAAAATCCACCTGAGCCAAGTCCTGCATTAGAATATGAATTATGTGACAGCAGCTGTAGTTATGTTCAAGTGGATGCATATTCTGGCAAGCACTTTACATCAACATGGATCTGCTTGACATAAGAGTAGGCATATTTATATTCTCTTTGTTGAATACTGATAATGTAATATTTATAGTGTGAAAGGCATGCCTTTATTCTGATGCACATTACATTTATTAATTACATTTGCATGCAGAGAAGGGTGAAAAGATGGATGAACATGGTTGATCTCTATCTGAACACATTGGTCTATTTAATTTTCTTATTGCTTTACATGGTTAAGCCTCATCTAGGTTTACCTCTAAAATGCTAAAGTCTATCTAAAGCATTTTGGGTTATTGGAAAAAATTCATTTTCACACCATCTTACAATAAAAATTTCCCAGATTCACACATTATAATACTAATACAAAGTGTATGTATTCTCTCTATTCTTACCTCTGTGTGTGTGTGATCAGTTGAGCCTGAATATGTGTAGCTTCATGGACTGTAGCCTGCCGGGCTCCTCTGCCCATGTAATTTTCCAGGCAAGAATACTAGATTAGGGTGCCATTTCCTACTCCAGGGAATCTTCCCAACCATCCCAGGCATGGAACCTGCATCTCTTGCATCTCCTGCACTAGTGCAGCCTGGTAAGTCCCTTTCTTACTACCACTTTTGCTGTAATCTTTAAACAAAAAGCAGAGGAATAGAATAAGACCAAATATTTAAAATCTGACTTTAAGAAAATATGTTCTTGCTTACACAATGTAAGAACCTGAACAATGTACAAAGTTAGAGAACTCTTAAATGTTCTGAGATCTTCATTTTGTAAAGAATGTTCTTAATATATGGCTACTTTCAAACAATACTTCAGTAACAAGTTTTTATTTACACCTAATATGTGTAATCTACAATGATGTGAATGACTTACACATACACTACTGAAACCCAGAGATGCATACGAAAGTCATTTTGTAGCTCAACATTTCCAAGACTGTGTTTCACAGTCACTAGTATTTGGAATGTTACTGGTGTATGAAAGTGAAAGTGTTAGTCGCTCAGCCGTGTCCAACTCTTTGTGACCCCATAAACTGTTACCCCAGGTCGAAGGAGCGGAGGCTGCATGAGCACAGGAGGGCAGAGAGGAGTTACTCCACATTCAAGAACAGGAGGGGCCATTGTGAGTAGATACCCCTTGTCCAAGGTAAGGAGCAACAGCTGCACTTTGCTGGAGCAGCCGTGAAGAGATACCCCACGCTCAAGGTAAGACAAACCCAAGTAAGATGGTAGGTGTTGCGAGAGGGAATCAGAGGGCAGACACACTGAAACTATAATCACAGAAAACCAGCCAATCTGATCACATGGACCACAGCCTTGTCTATCTCAATGAAACTAAGCCATGCCATGTGGAGCCACCCAAGACAGATGGGTCATGGTGGAGATGTCTGACAGAATGTGGTCCACTGGAGAAGGGCATGGCAAACCACTTCAGTATTCTTGCCTTGAGGACCCCATGAACAGTATGAAAAGGAAAAAAGATAGGACACTAAAAGATGAACTCCCCAGGTCAGTAGGTGCCTATTATGCTACTGGAGATCAGTGGAGAAATAACTCCAGAAAGAATGATGGGATGGAGCCAAAGCAAAAACAATACCCAGCTGTGGATGTGACTGGTGATAGACGCAAAATCCGATGCTGTAAAGAGCAATATTGCCTAGGAACCTGGAATGTTAGGTCCATGAATCAAGGCAAACTGGAAGTGGTCAAACAGGAGATGGCAAGAGTGAACGTCGACATTCTAGGAATCAGCGAAATAAGATGGACTGGAATGGGTGAATTTAACTCAGATAACCATTGTATCTACTACTGTGGGCAAGAATCCCTTAAAAGAAATGGAGTAGCCATCATGGTCAACAAAAGAGTCCAAAATGCAGTACTTGGATGCAATCTCAAAAACGACAGAATGATCTCTGTTCGTTTTCAAGGCAAACCATTCAATATCACAGTAATCCAAGTCTATGCCCTGATCAGTAACGCTGAAGAAGCTGAAGTTGAACGGTTCTATGAAGACCTACAAGACCTTCTAGAACTAACACCCAAAAAAGATGTCCTTTTCATTATAGGGGACTGGAATGCAAAAGTAGGAAGTCAGGAAACACCTGGCGTAACAGGTAAATTTGGCCTTGCAGTACAGAATGAAACAGGGCAAAGGCTAATAGAGTTTTGCCAAGAGAACGCACTGGTCATAGCAAACACCCTCTTCCAACAACACAAGAGAAGACTCTGCACATGGACATCACCAGATGGTCAACACCGAAATCAGATTGATCATATTCTTTGCAGCCAAAGATGGAGAAGCTCTATACAGTCAGCAAAAACAAGGCCGGGAGCTGACTGTGGCTCAGATCATGAACACCTTATTGCCAAATTCAGACTCAAACTGAAGAAAGTAGGGAAAACCACTAGACCATTCAGGTATGACCTAAATCAAATCCCTTATGATTATACAGTGGAAGTGACAAATAGATTTAAGGGACTAGATCTGATAGACAGAGTACCTGAGGAACTATGGACAGAGGTTCGTGACATTGTACAGGAGACAGGGATCAAGACCACCCCCACGGAAAAGAAATGCAAAAAAGCAAAATGGCTGTCTGAGGAGGCCTTACAAATAGCTGTGAAAGGAAGAGAAGTGAAAAGCAAAGGAGAAAAGGAAAGATACACCCGTTTGAATGCAGAGTTCCAAAGAATAGCAAGGAGAGATAAGAAAGCCTTCCTCAGCAATCAGTGCAAAGAAATAGAGGAAAACGACAGAATGGGAAAGACTAGAGATCTCTTCAACAAAATTAGAGATACCAAGGGAATATTTCATGCAAAGATGGGATTGATAAAGGACAGAAATGGTATGGACCTAACAGAAGCAGAAGATGTTAAGAAGAGGTGGCAAGAATACACAGAACTGTACAAAAAAGATCTTCACGACCCAGATAATCATGATGGTGTGATCGCTCACTTAGAGCCAGGCATCCTGGAATGTGAAGTCAAGTGGGCCTTAGAAAGCATCACTACAAACAAAGCTAGTGGAGGTGATGGAATTCCAGTTGAGCTATTTCAAATCCTGAAAGATGATGCTGTGAAAGTGCTGCACTCAATTTGCCAGCAAATCTGGAAAACTCAGCAATGGCCACAGGACTGGAAAAGGTCAGTTTTCACTCCAATCCCAAAGAAAGGCAATGCCAGAGAATGCTCAAATTACCACACAATTGCACTCATCTCACATGCTAGTAAAGTAATGCTCAAAATTCTCCAAGCCAGGCTTCAGCAATACGTGAACCGTGAACTTCCAGATGTTCAAGCTGGTTTTAGAAAAGGCAGAAGAACCAGAGATCAAATTGCCAACATCTGCTGGATCATCGAAAAAGCAAGAGAGTTCCAGAAAAACATCTATTTCTGCTTTATTGAGATGCCAAAGTCTTTGACTGCGTGGATCACAATAAACTGTGGAAAATTCTAAAAGGGATGGGAATATCGGAATATCAGACCATCTGACCTGTCTCTTGGGAAACCTGTATGCGGGTCAGGAAGCAACAGTTAGAACTGGACATGGAACAACAGACTGGTTGCAAATGGGAAAGGAGTACGTCAAGGCTGTGTATTGTCACCCTGCTTGTTTAACTGATACGCAGAGTACATCATGAGAAATGCTGGGCTGGAAGAAACACAAGCTGGAATCAAGATTGCCAGGAGAAATATCAAGAACCTCAGATATGCAGATGACACCACCCTTATGGCAGAGAGTGAAGAAGAACTAAAGAGCCTCTTGATGAAAGTGAAAGAGGAGAGTGAAAAAGTTGGCTTAAAGCTCAACGTTCAGAAAACTAAGATCATGGCATTTGGTTCCATCACTTCATGGGAAATAGATGGGGAAACAGTGGAAACAGTGTCAGACTTTATTTTTCTGGGCTCCAAAATCACTGCAGATGGTGATTGCAGCCATGAAATTAAAAGACACTTACTCCTTGGAAGGAAGTTATGACCAACCTAGATATCATATTTAAAAGCAGAGACATTACTTTGCCAACAAAGGTCCTCCTAGTCAAGGCTGTGGTTTTTCCAGTGGTCATGTATGGATGTGAGAGTTGGACGATGAAGAAAGCTGAGCGCCGAAGAATTGATTCTTTTGAACTGTGGTGTTGGAGAAGACTCTTGAGAATCCCTTGGACTGCAAGGAGATCCAACCAGTCCATCCTAAAGATCATTCCTGGGTGTTCATTGGAAGGACTGATATTGAAGCTGAAACTCCAATACTTTGGCCACCTCATGGGAAGAGTTGACTCATTGGAAAAGACCCTAATGCTGGGAAAGATTGGGGGCAGGAGGAGAAGGGGACGACAGAGGATGCGATGGCTGGATGGCATCCCCGACTCGATGGACATGAGTTTGGTTAAACTCCGTGAGTTGGTGATGGACAGGGAGGCCTGGCGTGCTCCGATTCATGGGGTCGCAAAGAGTCGGACACGACTGAGCGACTGAACTGAACTGAAACTGTAGCCTGTCAGGCTCCTCTGTCCATGGCATTGTCCAAACAAGAACACTGATTAGGTTGCCATTTCCTTCTCCAGCCGATCTTCCCGACCCAGGGATCAAACCTTCGTCTCCTGCATTGCAGGCGGATTCTTTACCATCCAAACTGACGGAGTCTTTTGGCCTAGAAAAGAAAACAACAGTCTCTAAGGCCCTTGCTGAATCATCTAACTTCGGGGAAAACAAAACCAAACTTTAGGTCCCGCCCTGATGCTCCAGGCCGGTTGCATCTACCTGGGACTTATCACCCCCTGTCCAGAAACCTTCCACCCCCTACATCTGCCAGGGGCTTATCATCCCCTGACCAGAGGACTTATCACTCCCTGCCCAACTACAAATGCTATCTGAACTAAAGAATACCCAAAAGGTCCCACCTGGCTAACACTTCCCTTATCGTTTCCACAAACCTCCCTTTAAATATGAAGCCCCCCGATCCCTCTTGCCCTCTCAGCCTGGTCGTTAGGCCGACTGTCACCTCTCCTTGCCTGAATAAAGGTAACCTACCTCCGCTGAGGTCATCTCTCCTTCTTTTCTGCCTCGCCCGAACTATACCTTACATGAACCACCAGGGAAGCCCTATTAGTGTCCATGTAAAACCATAAACAATGGTTAAAGGTGATGGGGAATGCTGAATTATGAACAAATTAAAGAGATTCCTTTATTTTAAGATTATTCATAACAATTAGCATGCATGGTGCATGGCTGAGAGAAGAATGTCCCATGTAATGTCATCAAATTTATTTGACCAGTATTTTTTTTTAAACCGATTAAACGGCCTACTTAAAATTAAAGTATAACTTTCTACCAATTTTATCCTCTACCAACTTCATCCTTTTAGGATGGTTATTTTTATAGTTCAATTTAATTGAAAACTTTTTAGAAATGAGTACTTTCTGGTTGATATTAAACTTCAAGTTGTAGTAGAAGAATTTACAAGTAAATAGTACACCATGCAGTACATTAACATAAAACTCTCAGTAAAACTGTAAATCACACAGAGTTTATTGCCTTAGCTAGCAGTTCCTATTTTCTTAATGTAGATTTTGGATTCAAAGATATTTGAGAAACAATGTTAGTAAAGGGTCTTTTTAGATAGTTATTGTTTGTCTTTCATGAATGTTAAACAATTCTTTCTTGGACTTTTGTTAAATCATAATTATAAATCATAAAATTTTTCCATAGGAAAAGATAATCAGTTATTTGCCTTTATATTCTTATTTTAAGTATATTTCATCTTATTACATGATTTTAAGCATAAATGCAATAGGTATAAGCAGGTTGTTAATAAAATAGGTTGTAATTTTTAGTAAACATACATCTCAATGGTAGGTGTATATGTGTGTAGGTGTACATTTAGTAAACTAGATGTTCATAGTTCAGTAGACTAGCTAGTCATCTTTAGTGTACAACCGACATAGCACAGACCATTTATAATAAAAAAAGGACATTGAATAATCTGGCAAGTCCATTCATTAGAAGTTTAGAGATAGTCTTCTATAACATTAGTTTACATTTTGCTTTATGTAGCAGAGAAAAATAATGTTATATCTTGGTTAAGTAACAAACAATCTGAAGATCAACAAAGAGTGGGTAGGAACACTTCCTTCTAAGGTATACTGCATAAAACAAATGAGTACTCATCTGTTAAGAAACTGCTTAACAGAATGATAATGATGTTTGGCATTCAGTAGACAGAGTTTGTTAAGTCATTGAAGAAGTGAATGATTAAACTAATATTGATAATTTATGAATTTTACTGACACAAAGGATAGATGAATCATATGTATTAATATAATATGCAATGCTCACCTTAATCTGGAAGAGGAAATGGCAACCCATTTCAGTATTCTTACCTGGGAAATCCCAAGGACAGAGGAGCCTGGTGGGCTACAGTCCACGGGATTGCAAAGAGTCAGACATGACTGAGCACACACACACGCTCACCTTAATAATCACCGATCTAACTATCCTATAGGAAGGCATATAGGAGTGGGTGCAAGTGTACTTATCAACTAGTGGTACATGAGGGTGGAGCTATCTCTTGGTATCACATATATGAGGAAGCCCATTCCATTCAGTTCACTTCAAAGAACAATATACTACATGCTGAAACAGCTTAGAAATGATACTAAAACTTTATATAGCCTATAAAAGCAAAATCAGAGCCATGGCCATGAGTAAAATTCAGTTTAACAAGAAAAAGCAAATTCTTATCAGGAAAACTTCAAGGTTCTGTATCGAAGGTTAAGAATTGCTAATTGCGAATTAACAGCAAGGTGAGAACAGTAATTATTTTCAGAAAGTTTGAAGTAATATCTTTAAAAGTTGTTGTCCTTGGCAATTTACTTGAAAAGCAGGGATCTACAACTGTGGGAACTCCTGGATGTGTCCAATGGCATAGCTCATTGATCCTGTCACTGAGCACATTAGTGCTAAGCCATTTATGACTTCAAATATGACATTTTTCTGTTCTTTTTGAAATTCTATCTCATATTTCTATTCATTAAGAATAATTTCTCAGACCATGGGGAAAATTTTTTTTAAATTGTGTTTGCATATCTTTTAATTCAGAGCTACATTGTAAGATTTTTTTCCCCTAACTCTCTATTTTCATCTGGTTTAAAATTCTTTATACTTCACCTCTCCATCTCTTTTAACGTTCTGTAACAATAGAGCAAACTGAGTACCACACTTAGGTGACGCAGCGGAATCAGAAGGTGAAGTGGTTGCCTAGCAACATCACCTGTGAGTAATTAAGCATCTCTTGAGAATTTCTGAATTTTGCTTTAAACTCTTGGCCTTGTTACAGATAGCTATTTGGACTAGTCGGACTCTGCCTATTGCATTAAAGATTGTAATGCCCAAGATGGAGAATCAGGTAAGAAGATTCTATCACAAATTGTTTTTTGACAAGTTCACATCTCACTCCTTTCCTTGCAGTCTGCCTAAGGCACATACCAAGATAAGTACAGATGACTGTGATTATCACAGACAAAAACTTACTTCCCCTCTAAGCAATTTACATTACAACACTATATTTTGATTCCTAGCCATTCATTGTCTTACTCTGGCTTAAGTCAGTGCTAAAAATATGTGGAAGCATCCAATTCAGGTGAACTTTTAGTATTCTTCCAAATCTGAAGACTTAAAAATCATTTCAAGCTACAAGAAGCATGTTGTATGGAATTCTATCACATTTTATAACCCTTCAATCATTATGCTCTTAGGCAACTTTTCAGAACACTCCTTTCCTCAAAGAAGCACATTTTCATCAAAGAGCATCCTCTGAAATACGTTATGAGAACAAACACTTTGGAATGCTCTCAATTTACTCAAGATGCCTAACATATCTTTATAGAAATATATATGACTGTGGGACTTCATATATAAATGAAACATCTAAACCATGGGATTTAAATAAAGTCAACATGATAATAATTGTTGACATGACAATAATAACAAACTGTTTCAATAAAACGCCAATAGTTAAAACAACAATGAAATAAAGATTAAAATGATCCTAACGCAATAAAGAGCAAAAATGAGCTAAGGATACTGAAATGTTGGGTATCCTTTAGGGGTTCTGAAGAGCTCTAGTACCATAGTACTTTATGTCTCAGCACAGAAAGGATTTTGTGAGAGGCAAAGTGGTACATATACACAATGGAATATTACTCAGCCATTAAAAAATACATTTGAATCGGTTCTATTGAGATGGATGAAACTGGAGCCCATTATACAGAGTGAAGTAAGCCAGAAAGAAAAACACCAATACAGTATACTAATGCATATATATGGAATTTGAAAGATGGTAACGATAACCCTATATGCGAGACAGAATAAGAGATACAGATGCATAGAACAGTCTTATGGACTCTGAGGGAGAAGGTGAGGCTGGGACGTTCTGGGACAATAGCATTGAAACATGTATATTATATGTGAAACAGAACACCATTCCAGGTTCAATGCATGAGACAAATGCTCAGGGCTGGGGCAATGGGATGACCCAGAGGGATGGGATGGGGAGGGAGGTGGGAGGGGGGTTCAGTATGGGGAACACATGTGGACCCATGGCTGATTCATGTCAATGTATGGCAAAAACCACTACAATATTGTAAAGTAATTAGCCCTCAACTAAAATAAATAAATTTATTTAAAAAAAAAAGAAGTGAATGAGATGGCTTCACAGGTGAATTCTACCAAAAGTTTAGAGAAAAGTTAACACCTATCCTACTCAAACTCTTCCAGAAAATTGTAGAGGAAGGTAAACTCTCAAACTCATGCTAAGAGGCTGTAAGGGGAAACACACTGATTGAAACCGCCCACCCTGGCCAGGAACCATAGTAACTATTTGCATGAGTTGTTTTACAACAGGAGGTCCTGCTAAGGAACACAGAACTAATAAGCCACCACCAACCGGAAGAGTTCGAGAAAGGTCAAAAGGAGGCACCACATGTCTGACCACCTCCCAGAATCCTTCTCTCTGGCATCCATCTTGGCTGAACAAGGTGTGCACCACCAGGAAGGACTCTGAGTCAGAATGATTGGCTAAGGACAACCCGGAAACTAATCCCATCACCATAAAACCTGAGACTGTAAGCCATGTGGCAGAGCTGTTCTCCTGGGTTCCCTTACCCTACTGCTCTCCACCCAGGTGCCCTTTCCCAATAAAATCTCTTGGTTTGTCAGCACATGTGTCTCCTCGGACAATTCAGGTCCCCCTTCCTGCAACAAATGCTGACTCTGGCGGAGACTCTTCTTCTCTGCGACTGACACCCTGACCACTTGGGGGTACTCAGGGACCAGCTTGCCCACAAATTGACCAGACCCAGTGGCCACAACTGGGACCCTTTGTCCCTGGTCTTCTCCTGACATGGACAACTGGCCAGAGTGTCCCGACCTGGTAAGGAACAAGAGACTTTATTGACCTCTCTCCCCTTCCCTCTCGCTTTCCTCTCCTTAACCCTTTCTATTCTTCCCCTTTTTTCTAGTCCCCCAGTCCTGGATACAGGAATCTGGTCTGAGGCCCTGAGCTGAGGATTGGAGACTGATCACCTCCTCTTGGCAGAGAATTGGAATTCTGGTTCTGTTCTGTGTTCTGATCTGATTTCTGGTAGGGCCAAGTTCCAGTCCTCCCTTCTCTGGAGGCCCAGGGTAAAGTCCTGTAACACCTGGGTATCTGCAGGTGGCAAGAGACGTCTGTAAGGCCAACCCTTTTGCCCCTCCTTTCCCGCCTCCTCCCCCTTCTTTTTTCAACCTGGCTTCCTTTCCTCCCTTTGAAATGTTTGATGACCTGAGATATTTTCATTTACTCTGTTAGTACTTGGATCTGAAATTCTGTGTCTTTATAGGAGGTTTTCTGAGAGACTATTCTTGTATTTACGGAAGTGTCTGATGAGGACTGCCAGGTGTGTGTTTTAACTCTGTGTTCTGTGTTGTGATTTGTGATGGCCATTTTGCTTTGTCTGGCCACCATTTGGTTTAGACTTGCCTGCCATTTTGTTAGAACTTGAATTTCTTTCCCTGTGCCTTGATACCAGGGCTCTGGTATCACTTATTTAGACCATCTCTAACACCTGAGACTGAGGAAAAATGGGAAAAATCCTTTAAAAATTTTATTTATTACAACTGCTCCTTATAAACTAGTAAATTTTATATTGTAATATCTAATTCATGACTAAAATTAGAAAATGAAGCTAGATCTTGCACTGTGTCTGTCTAAATATGTCTTGGTATATCATTGTGTCTGGGTAATATTTTTGAAGTAAATTTGTAAATGAGCTCTACGTAATTGGCTTAAAGAAAGGTAAGGCTTACAAATCAAATAATTCTAAATTAAACAGTAAATTCCAGGTTCATGTGAACTGGTAAATATTCAGTATTAAATACTTGATATTAATGTTTGTTTGTTGACCTATCTAATATAGGCATGTCTTACAGTAATTAACCTTAAGTAGAATATTTTCATTGTACCTAGGTTTCAGTTCAGTTCAGTCGCTCAGTCGTGTCCGACTCTTTGCTATTCCATGAATTGCAGCACGCCAGGCCTCTCTGTCCATCACCATCTCCCGGAGTTTACCCAAACTCATGTCCATCGAGTCAGTGATGCCATCCAACCATCTCATCCTCTGTCGTCCCCTTCTCCTCCTGCCTCTAATCCTACCCAGCATTAGGGTCTTTTCCAATAAGTCAACTCTTTGCATGAGGTAGCCAAAGTATTGGAGTTTCAGCTTCAACATCAGTCCTTCAAGTGAACACCCAGGATTGATCTCCTTTAGGATGGATTGATTGAATCTCCTTGCAGTCCAAGGGACTCTCAAGAGTCTTCTCCAACACCACAGTTCAAAAGCATCAATTCAGCGGTGCTCAGCTTTCTTCACCGTCCAACTCTCACATCCATACATGACCACTGGAAAAACAATAGCCTTGACTAGATGGACTTTTGTTGGCAAAGTAATGTCTCTGCTTTTAAATATGGCTATCTAGGTTGGCCATAACCTTCCTTCCAAGGAGTAAGCGTCTTTTAATTTCATGGCTGCAATCACCAACCACAGTGATTTTGGAGCCCCCAAAAATAAAGCCTGACACTGTTTCCACTGTTTCCCCATATATTTCCCATGAAATGATGGGACCAGATGCCATGATCTTAGTTTTCTGAACATTGAGCAAGTTAAATATTATCATATCTGTTACAAGTTTGTCAACAAGGACATTACCTCGAGTGAAGAAACGTCTAATAAAAACTGTAAATGAGATATGAGCTTTTGGATAAACTCTATTAAGAATAATTATTCTTTAGAAATATCTGTCTAAAATAGTCTCTCCTGATGGACGTAACTTGAATTTCTAAGGGTTGTGTTAAACAAAGTGTTGGAAGTGTATTGAATAGTTAGGTCATTTCCAAATAAAATAAGATTTTGAAACATTTACTTACTAAACACTAATTTCCATTTACAGAGAAACAAAGAGACTTGGGACTATAAGTGAATAATGTTTGGTGCTTTTCTAAAATGTTCTAAGAAAGCAAGGGTTTTAGAGATTATCACTGGTATTTATGCTCACCAATCTATAAAATGCTAATATAAAAGTTCTTGACTGCTAAAGGAAAATAGGAAGTGTGTTTTCAGTAAAAAAAAAAAAAAAAAAAAGTATGAAAAAATACTAAAAAGAGTTATGCATGATCAGGATTTTCTAAAATTGGATTGCAATTAGTTAGATAAATGGATTTTGTTAGGAATGGCACAGCCATAAGAAAACTGGTTAGAGCCAACTAGGTCCAAGATGATGGAGCTGACTTTCACTAGACCTTGAGCCTCGGTATTTACACCCATTGTGACCTATCAACAAGCTAAATGATACACCCATCAACACTGACTAAATCTGATCAAATGTTCTAAACCTTTTTAATTGATCTTTCGATAAAACTTTCTAAATCAAATCCTTTTGAAGATCCTTTAACCTCTAGCTAACTTTGGAATGCTTCAGAGGGCACCTGAAACATCCCAAAGAGAGATAAGAAACTGTGTTTATTTGGTTGGTTAAATTACATGAAAAAGATTATCAAATGAGTAATAAATCCACTCATGTCATAATGTATGGTAAAATTACTAATACAGATATCCTAGAAATTATATGGAGTTCTTAACATTCTGATATGTCCTGGTATTCTAATGGAGACTGAATGAACCAGCGAATATGCTTATAACTTTTTATGGTTTCTATCTAAAAAAATACGGGTTTGAATCTTATGTTTTCTGGGAGTACGGAAAACCTTCCTCTCAAACTAATTATGACAATACTTTGGTAAAATCATATGTTATAAACAAAACAATTGTATTTTCTCTCTATCTGACTTCTCCAGAAATTGGAAACTCTTAGGTTTCCAGTAAGTTTATCAAATGAGTTAGGAAGGTTATCTCACTAACAGGTACAAAAATCTCAAGGAATTTTTGAGACCTTAAAAAGGGAAGAATTCACCTAGATTTGTTAGGCAAAATCTGTGTTAGGCCTTTGGTGTGAGTTTCCCAGCCCTGTTTTATTTTACAAGTTTAGTCTGAGACTATAAATGTCTCAGCAAAATAAAAAGTCTATGATCAATTATGATTATATAAATCATCAAATCAAAATTAGTGAGAACAGAACTATTTTGCAAACAAACTAGCCTTAATTTGGTTATATTTGATAAAAATGAGGGTAATTTTAGGGAGAAAAAGATGTTTCAATAAATGTTAAATTTCAGTTTGTTAATGAAGGTCTGCATTTAGTAAGACTCATTTCTTGGATAGTTCTTTGCTATTTTGTGATATTAATGTAAAATGTAATTGAATTCTTAAAGAATACCCTGTTTGTTTCTGAAGCTTATCTCAGTAATCTATCTTTGGATGAAGATCAGATGCCTCATGACCTGCAACCAGAACTGGGAAAAGACATAATTTAAGGGACTATCTCTAACCTGGATGGAAGGACTTTTCTATCAGGTACTCTTAACTAGCTCATGCATGGAACTGAAGGGAAATTAACTTTTAGATTAATTCCCACTTCCAAAGGCCCCTACCCTGGATTGGTCTATAGAGAAGACAGCTGACCTGTCGCATCTTAAAATGATGCTCAAGCAGAGGAGAAACTACACTACACCAGGATGAGAAGATGATGACATCAGAGGCAGACAGCTTGCCTAAGATGCTGGACCTGATTCGTATGATCATTTATAATGTTTTCTTGACTTCTTAGACGTTTACATACAAATCAAATGCTTTTCTATCATAGTATTTTATAGGCCTGATCCTATGCTAGTTTTAGAAATCAATCCAATTGTTAGGTTTGTGGCCAATTACCTGTGTCTAGTTCTGGGTTACCTTGGTAAATTTCTCTACTACAAGGCTCTAACTGGCTGGCCCTGAGAAAATTTACTTTAAAAAAAATTATAGTCATATTCAGGTCACTGTCATATTACTAGATGGGATCCCCTCACCAGGCCAATTAATAATGCCTGCTCTGACTCTGGCCATAAATTTGAGCTTTCTTCTATTACTCAAGCTCAATCAGAGCAACAAGCAAAATTTCAGCAAAGGAGGGAAAAAATCTCCCACAACTATGGGATGGATTTATATAGATAACACCAGGCTATGGCAATTTAAGTTTAAAATCTCCTCTATTTTGGAAACAATTAAATCATACTAAGGAAGGCGATGGCACCCCACTCCAGTACTCTTGCCTGGAAAATCCCATGGACAGAAGAGCCTGGTAGGCTGCAGTCCATGGGGTCGCAAAGAGTCAGACACGACTGAGCGACTTCACTTTCACTTTTCACTTTCATGAAGCTGAAACTCTAATACTTTGGCCACCTCATGCGAAAAGTTGACTCATTGGAAAAGACCCTAATGCTGGGAAGGATTGCGGGTAGGAGAAGAAGGGGACGACAGAAGATGAGATGGTTAGATGACATTACCGACTCGATGGACATGAGTTTGGGTAAACTCTGGGAGTTGGTGATGGACAGGGAGGCCTGGCATGCTGCGATTCATGGGGTCACAAAGAGTCGGACACGACTGAGAGACTGAACTGAACTGAAAGGTAGAATCTATTCTCTAAACTCTTTCATGCTGCTGAGACCTTACAGTGAACAATGTCAGATTCATGATCTCCAAAGAAGAAAATTTAGCTTCAGAATCAGAGACCAGGTTTAACCACTCAGGGCTCTTGTGTGGCAGAAGTTTTATTTCAGTGAAAAGGGACAGAGAAAGCTTCTGACATAGACATCAGAAGGGGGCAGAGAATGCCCTCTCACTAGTCTTAGCAAGGGACCTATATACTTTTTTAATTGGTTATTACAGTGACTAAAACTAAGGTATGTAGGAAAAAACAAACAAAAAAAAGTTGGTCCTTTTCTCCTCCTTGAAAACTCTAGATCCCTATCTCCTCCTCCAGAGCCCCAGACCTCTCTCTCCTCCTCAGGGACCCTGGATTTCTTATCAATCTGCCTAGGAATTGACTCTCTCATTACTTCCTATGTACATGCAATATGCTTGGTGGTTCTACCATCTGCTATAGATGCTACCAAGATTTGTCACTCTGAGGAAGGTTTGAATAGCTTATTACTCTCTCTAGCATCTCTGTGTGGGACTTATTGCTTACTTGAGGTCAGCCTGATTTACAGAGTTGGCAGTCTAAATTTCAAAATAAAAACTACTGGAGGTCCTGGTTTTACATTTTGAACTCAGATATGTGTTCAGAAGGAAATGGCAACCCACTCCAGTATTCTTGTCTAGAGAATCCCATGGACAGAGGAGCCTGGCGGGTTGCTGTCCATAGGGTCGCATAGAGTTGGACATGACTGAAGCGACTTAGCATGCACGCATGCATTGGAGAAGGAAATGGAAACCCACTCCAGTATTCTTTCCTGGAGAATCCCAGGGACAGAGGAGCCTGGTGGGCTGCCGTCTATGGGGTTACACAGAGTCGGACACGACTGAAGTGACTTAGCAGTAGCAGCAGCAGGAATTCCATCAAAATCTATTAGAATGTTTCCCAGGCTTTAATAAAATAGAACTTCTTCCCATTTGTCTTTCATCCCCTGTGTTTTAATTTTATTTCTGAATATTAGTAGTGAGGATGCCTGCAGTGTGTGCATGCTTAGTCGCTAAGTCATGTCTGAGTCTTTGCAACCCATGGAATGTAGTCCATCAGGCTCCTCTGTCCATGAGATTCTCCAGGCAAGAAAATGAAGTGGGTAGCCATTCCCTTCTCTAGAGGATGTTTCCGACGCAGGGATTGAACCCAGGTCTCCCACATTGCACACAAACTCTTTAACATCTGAGCCACCAGGGGTCCCAGTAGAGAGGATGGGAGAGTTATAAAATATCAGTATCAAGTCCATTTTAAAACCAACTTTTATGATTACAAATTATCTCAAAGGGAATGTTTTTCCTTTTTATATTCAATAAATTATCATTAAGAATGCAATAATAAAAATAATAAAATAAAATCTCTTCTATAGTGAAAAACAAAGAGAGGTGGTGGAATGAAATGTTTTCATCATAGAAAAATTAAGCCATCACCATAATGATGATAATTAAGAGTACTTCACCATGAAATAAGTAATTGGTGAGAAGTAATTAACTGAAAATGATTTGGTATAAACCTTTGTATGTTAGTGCAAAGCTAGACAAATATAACAGAACAGAATCCAGAAATAGTCTTAAACACACATAGTCACTTAATTTACTACAAAGATGCCTATAAAACTCAATGGGAAAAGATTTTTTCAAAACTATTGAGTATGTATAATGTATACTGTATATATCATGTATAATGCATATGCCAAAAAATTGATGCTTTTGAACTTGGTGTTAGAGAAGACTCTTGAGAGTCCCTTGGACTGTGAGGAGATCAAACCAGTCAATCCTAATGGAAATCAGTCCTGGGTGTTCATTGGAAGGACTGATGTTGAAGCTGAAACTCCAATACTTTGGCCACCTGATGCAAAGAATTGACACAATGGAAAAGACCCTGATGCTGGGAAAGATTGAAGTCAGGAGGAGAAGGGGACAACAGAGGATGAGCTGGTTGGATGGCATCACCGACTCAATGGACATGAGTTTGAGCAAGCTCCAGGAGCTGGTGATGGACAGGAAAACCTGGTGTGCTGCAGTCCATGAGGTCCCAAAGTGTTGGACATGACTGAGCAACTGAACTGATCCTATTGATTACCTATAATACACAAAGTTCAGTTCAGTCGCTCAGTCGTGTCCGACTCTTTGCGACCCCATGAATTGCAGCACGCCAGGCCTCTCTGTCCATCACCAACTCCCGGAGTCTACCCAAACCCATGTCCATCGAGTCGGTGATGCCATCTAACCATCTCATCCTCTGTCGTCCCCTTCTCCTCCCGCACCCAATCCTACCCAGCATTAGGGTCTTTTCCAATGAGTCAGCTCTTCGCATGAGGTGCCCAAAGTATTGGAGTTTCAGATTCAACATCAGACCTTCCAGTGAACACCCAGGATTGATCTCTTTTAGGATGGATTGATTGGTTCTCCTTGCAGTCCAAGGTACTCTCAAGTGTCTAATACACAAAAGTACATTTAAAATGGATGGTAATGGTGAAGTGGAAAGTTAAAATAAGAAGTACTCCAGGAGAAACACCCAAGAATATATCTTTATAACTTTGGGATAGGGACTTGTTTTTGTTTTCTTTTTTTGGAAGCAGGACACAAAATTCACCAACATTAAAGGAAAAGATTCTTGAATTGGACTACATTAAGATTAGGAAACATTGCATACCATTTAGAGTAAAAACAATGTTATAAAATAGGACAGAATATTTAATAAAAACTGACAACTTACACTTAGATTTTATAAATAATATCTAAGCATCAATAATAAAAAGACAGACAATACGAAAGAGAAATGTGCCAATAGACCTCAGTCAGCACACTACAAAAGAGTATATCAAAATGGTCAAAAATATGAAAATATTAAAACATTTAAACTCATTGCTCACCATAGAAATGCAAATTGAACCACAATATGATACCTCTTATGCCCATAGAAGAGTTTATTTCTTTAAAAATTCATAATACAAAGTGTACAGAGTGTTAGCAAAAATTTGCATGTGCACTCAGTTGCTCTGTCGTTTCTGACTCTTTGCTATCCCATGGAATTATAGCCTCCCTGTCTCCTCTGTCCATGGAATTTTCCTGGCAAGAATATTGAAGTGGGTTGCCATTTCCTACTATTTGAAACAGTTCAAATTCTGATTCCCTACTGGTAGAACACAAATTAAAATAGTATGTCCATTCTGTAAAACTCTTTGGGGGCATCTACCAGAAGGAAAAATACGCAAAATATATAACTAGGAAATATCACACTTTGGTGGGTATCTATGTCTATATCTATATAAAAACAAAAGACATAAAAATTTTCAGAGTAGGATTCAGTTCTGTTCAGTTGCTCAGTCATGTCCGACTCTTTGTGACCCCATTTATATTCTATTGTTGATGGACAATTGTTCATCAACAATAGAACATAAATTGTGGACTAGTCATACAATATAATCTGTACCATAACAAGAAAATAAAATACTATTACTATCTAAGGGGTAAAACTCAAAATATTATGAAATGATAGACATAAAATAACATGTAGTGATGGAGTTTCAGCTTCAACATCAGACCTTCCAATGAACACCCAGGATTGATCTCTTTTAGGATGGATTGATTGGATCTCCTTGCAGTCCAAGGGACTCTCAAGAGTCTTCTCCAACACCACAGTTCGAAAGCATCAATTCTTCTGTGCTCAGCTTTCTTCACCGTCCAACTCTCACATCCATACATGACCACTGAAAAAACCATAGTCTTGACTAGACGGAATTTTTTTGGCAAAGCAATGTCTCTGCTTTTAAATATGCTATCTAGGTTGGCCATAACCTTCCTTCTAAGGAGTAAGCGTCTTTTAATTTCATGGCTGCAATCACCATCAGCAGTGATTTTGGAGCCCAAAAAAATAAAGTCTGACACTGTTTCCCCATCTATTTCCCACAAAGTGATGGGACCAGTTGCCATGATCTTAGTTTTCTGAACTTAGAGCTTTAAGCCAACTTTTTCACTCTCCTCTTTCACTTTCATCAAGAGGCTCTTTAGTTCTTCTTCACTTTCTGCCATAAGGGTGGTGTCATCTGCATATCTGAGGTTATTGATTTTTCTCATGGCAATCTTGATTCCAGCTTGTGTTTCTTCCAGCCCAGTGTTTCTCATGATGTACTCTGCATATAAGTTAAATAAGCAGGCTGACAATGTACAGCCTTGACGTACTCCTTTTCCTATTTGGAACTGGTCTGTTGTTCCATGTCCAGTTCTAACTGTTGCTTCCTGACCTGCATACAGGTTTCTCAAGAGGCAGGTCAGGTGGTCTGGTATTCCCATCTCTTTCAGAATTTTCCACAGTTTATTGTGATCCACACAGTCAAAGGCTTTGGCATAGTCAATAAAGCAGAAATAGATGTTTTTCTGGAACTCTCTTGCTTTTTCGATGATCCAGTGGATATTGGCAATTTGATCTCTGGTTCTTCTGCCTTTTCTAAAACCAGCTTGAACATCTGGAAGTTCACGGTTCATGTATTGCTGAAGCTTGGCTTGGAGAATTTTGAGCATTACTTTACTAGCATGTGAAAGTGCTGCACTCGATATCTTTGTCTAAAGTAAGGCAATACCAAAAAAAGCTCAGAGTACTGCAGAATTGCACTCATCTCACATACTAGTAAAGTAATGCTCAAAATTCTCCAAGCCATCGACAAAGGAGGCAAGAATATACAATGGAGAAAAGACAATCTCTTTAACAAGTGGTGCTGGGAAAACTGGTCAACCACTTGTAAAAGAATGAAACTAGAACACTTCCTAACACTGTGCACAAAAATAAACTCAAAATGGATTAAAGATCTAAACGTAAGACCAGAAACTATAAAACTCCTAGAGGAAAACATAGGCAAAACACTCTCCGACATAAATCACAGCAGGATCCTCCATGACCCACCTCCCAGAATATTGGAAATAAAAGCAAAAATAAACAAATGGGACCTAATTAAAATTAAAAGCTTTTGCACAACAAAGGAAACTATAAGCAAGGTGAAAAGACAGCCTTCGGAATGGGAGAAAATAATAGCAAATGAAGCAACAGACAAACAATTAATCTCAAAAATATACAAGCAACTTCTGCAGCTGAATTCCCGAAAAATAAACGACCCAATCAAAAAATGGGCCAAAGAACTAAACAGACATTTCTCCAAAGAAGACATACAGATGGCTAACAAACACATGAAAAGATGCTCAACATCACTCATTATTAGAGAAATGCAAATCAAAACCACAATGAGGTATCATTTCACACCAGTCAGAATGGCTGCTATCCAAAAGTCTACAAGCAATAAATGCTGGAGAGGGTGTGGAGAAAAGGGAACCCTCTTACACTGTTGGTGGGAATGCAAACTAGTACAGCCACTATGGAGAACAGTGTGGAGATTCCTTAAAAAACTGGGAATAGAACTGCCATATGACCCAGCAATCTCACTGCTGGGCATATACACCGAGGAAACCAGAATTGAAAGAGACGCGTGTACCCCAATGTTCATCGCAGCACTGTTTACAATAGCCCGGACATGGAAGCAACCTAGATGTCCATCAGCAGACGAATGGATAAGGAAGCTGTGGTATATATACACAATGGAATATTACTCAGCCATTAAAAAAATACATTTGAATCGATTCTACTGAGATGGATGAAACTGGAGCCCATTATACAGAGTGAAGTAAGCCAGAAAGGAAGACAACAATACAGTATACTAATGCATATATATGGAATTTGAAAGATGGTAACGATAACCCTATATGCGAGACAGAATAAGAGACACAGATGCATAGAACAATTTTATGGACTCTGAGGGAGAAGGTGAGGGTGGGACGTTCTGGGAGAATAGCATTGAAACATGTATATTATCATATGTGAAACAGAACACCATTCCATGTTCGATGCATGAGACAAGGGCTCAGGGCCGGGGCAATGGGATGACTCAGAGGGATGGGATGGGGAGGGAGGTGGGTGGGGGGTCCAGGAAGGGGAACACATGTAAATCCATGGCTGATTCATGTCAATGTATGGCAAAAAAAAAAAGAAAAGCAAAAAAAAAAAAAAAATTCTCCAAGCCAGGTTTCAAAATACGTGAACCGTGAACTTCTAGATGTTCAAGCTGGTTTTAGAAACGGCAGAGGAACCAGAGGTCAAATTACCAACATCCGCTGGATCGTTGAAAAAGCAAGAGAGTTCCAGAAAAAAACCAATTTCTGCTTTATTGCCTATGCCAAAGCCTTTGACTATGTGGATCATAATAAACTGTGGAAAATTCTGAAAGAGATGGAAATACCAGACCACCAGACATGCCTCTTGAGAAACCTGTACTCAGATCAGGAAGCAACAGTTAGAACTGGTCATGGAACAACAGCTCAGTTTAGTCGCTCAGTCATGTGAGACTCTTTGTGACCCAGTGAACCGCTGCACGCCGGGCCTCCCTGTCCATCACCACTCCCTGAATCCACCCAAACCCATGTCCACTGAGTCAGTGATGCCATCCAACTATCTTATCCTCTGTCGTGCCCTTCTCCTCCTTTCTTCAATCTTTCCCAGCATCAGGGTCTTTTCTAATGAGTCAGCTCTTCACATTAGGTGGCCAAAATATTGGAGTTTCAGCTTCAGTATCAGCCCTACCAATGAATATTCAGGACTGATTTCCTTTAGGATGGACATGTTGGATCTCCTTGCAGTCCAAGGGACTCTCAAGAGTCTTTTCCAACACCACAGTTTAAAAGCATCAATTCTTCTGCAGTCAGCTTTCTTTATAGTCCAACTCTCACATCCATACATGAGCACTGGAAAAAACATAGCCTTGACTAGACAGACCTTTTTTGACAAAGTAATGTCTCTACTTTTCAATATGCTGTCTAGGTTGGTCATAACTTTCCTTGCAAGGAGTAAGCATCTTTTAATTTCATGGCTGCAGTGATTTCGGAGCCCAGAAAAATAAAGTCAGCCACGGTTTCCACTATTTCCCCATCCATTTGCCATGAATTGATGGGACCAGATGCCACGATCTTAGTTTTCTGAACGTTGAGCTTTAAGCCAACGTTTTCACTCTCCTCTTTCGCTTTCATCAAGAGGCTCTTTAGTTCTTCACTTTCTGCCATAAGGGTGGTGTCATCTGCATATCTGAGGTTATTGATATTTCTCATGGCAATCTTGATTCCAGCTTGTGTTTCTTCCAGCCCAGCGTTCCTCATGATGTACCCTGCATAAAAGTTAAATAAGCAGGGTGACAATATACAGCCTTGACGTACTCCTTTTCCTACTTGGAACCAGTCTGTTGTTCCATGTCCAGTTCTAACTGTTGCTTCCTGACCTGCATACAGGTTTCTCAAGAGGCAGGTCAGGTGGTCTGGTATTCCCATCTCTTTCAGAATTTTCCACAGTTTCTTGTGATCCACACAGTCAAAGGCTCTGGCATAGACAATAAAGCAGAAATAGATGTTTTTCTGGAACTCTCTTGCTTTTTCGAAAATCCATTAGATGTTGGCAATTTGATCTCTGGTTTCTCTGCCTTTTCTAAAACCTGCTTGAACATCTGGATGTTCACGGTTCATGTATTGCTGAAGCCTGGCTTGGAGAATTTTGAGGATTACTTTACTAGCATGTGAGATGAGTGCAATTGTGTGTAGTTTGAGCATTCTTTGGTATTGCCTTTCTTTGGAATTGGAATCAAAACTGACCTTTTCTAGTTCTGTGGCCATTGCTGAGTTTTTCAAATTTTCTGGCATACTGAGTGCAGCACTTTCACAATATCATCTTTGAGGATTTGAAATAGCTCAACTGGAATTCCATCACCTCCACTATTTTTGTTCGTAGTGATGCTTCCTAAGGCCCACTTGACTTCACATTTCATGATGTTTGGCTCTAGGTGAGTGATCACACCATCGTGATTATCTGGGTCATGAAGATATTTTTTGTACAGTTCTTCAGACTGGTTCCAAATAGGAAAAGAAGTATGTCAAGGCTGTATACTGTCACCCTGCTTATTTAACTTATATGCAGAGTACATCATGAGACACACTGGGCTGGAAGAAGCACAAGCTGGAATCAAGGTTGCCAGGAGAAATATCAATAACCTCAGATATGCGGATGACACCACCCTTATGGCAGAAAGTGAAGAAGAACTAAAGAGCCTCTTGATGAAAGTGAAAGAGGAGAGTGAAAAAGTTGGTTTAAAGCTCAATATTCAGAAAACTAAGATCATGGCATCTGGTCCCATCACTTCATGGCAAATAGATGGGGAAATAGTGGAAACAGTGGCTGACTTTATTTTTGGGGGCTCCAAAATCACTGCAGATGGTGATTGCAGCCTTGAAATTAAAAGACACTTACTCCTTGGAAGGAAAGTTATGACCAACCTAGATAGCATATTAAAAGGCAGAGACATTATTTTGCCAACAAAGGTCTATCTAGTCAAGGCTATGGTTTTTCCAGTAGTCATGTATGGATGTGAGAGTTGGACTATAAAGAAAGCTGACCACAGAAGAATTTATGCTTTTGAACTGTGGTGTTGGAGAAGACTCTTGAGAGTGCCTTGGACTGCAAGGAGATTCATCCAGTCCATCCTAAAGGAAATTAGTCCTGGGTGTTCATTGGAAGGACTGATAAAAAGCTGAAACTGCAGTACTTTGGCCACCTCATGTGAAGAGCTGACTCTTTTGAAAAGACCCGGATTCTGGGAAAAATTGAGAGCAAGAGGAGAAGGGGATGACAGAAGATGAGATGGTTGGATATCATCATTGACTCAATGGACATGAGTTTGGGTAAACTCTGGGAGTTGGTGATATACACGGACGCCTGTCATGCTGCAGTCCATGGTGTCGCAAAGAGTCGGACACAACTGAGCGACTGAACTGAACTGATATTTATATTAACTATACCTATACCTCTATCTGTAAAAATCAGTACTCACATTTAAGGACCCTCTAATTCATGATGGTTGGATGGCATCATAGACTCAATTTACATGAGTGTGAGCAAACTGTGGGAGATAGTTAAGAACAGGGAAGCCTGGAGGTCTGCAGTCCCTGGGGTTGCAGAGTCATACCCGACAGAGAGATGAAAGAACAACCATGCTAGGCATTGTGAGCAACACAAAGATGAAAAAAAACATGTCTATCACGCTTAGAATTTTGTGGTGTATTTAGAAGAAAGCAAAGCAGTGTCTCTTGGTTGTGAAAGCAACTCATTTTACCTACCATATGTTATTTTTACATGTATTTTGTGTAATTTTAACTCAAAATGCATGAGAGATTAATTTATAGTATGAAATTTTCTTTTTTTTTTTTTTTGCCAGAAATAACTTAAAGGCATTTCAGAGTTCTTCTGAAAATGTTATATATTCTCTCCATGCTGAAAATATGACAGACCTTGTGAATGAGTCGTTCTGGGTCATATATGTTAATATGGAAACAAAATAGTTCATGAAAACTGGTAGTAACTATTATTTTTATAAATGTATTTTCTTTTTTTTTCTGTGTACTGTCAGAAAAATATTCTTTTAAGTCTTTGCTGATAGCTGCCTGTAAGCAAATTATATTAGTGCAATCAATTAGGCCAAACATAAAGCATAGCTGCTTTTTAAGACAATCATTCTGGAGCTTTCATGAATATCCCTAGAGTATGTTAATCTATTATTTAGGAATTCTATTCCACTAGTCCCCAATTCCATATTTAATGATAGAGAATCAATATTGTCTTACTTTAGAAATTAATTATAATACATACTTCTGAAAACTTTTTTCCTATGTATACAATTTGAGTATTAGTAACTCTGTTAACTCAGAGTTCACTGTTTTTAGCCCAAACATGTCGGTGTAAAAGACAGTCTCTACAGTGTCCTCTGCAATCCACCCCTGCCATAAGGAAAAGAAATAAAATCTAACAACGCCCAGGTGAACTTCGGTTCACACAAACAACACATTTTCTAGTGAGCATTTTTCTACTCTCCTGCATAACTCCAACCTACACACTCTTCTCTCTCCCACTGAGCATGTGGCTCTCACCACTAGTATGGTTCCTCTTGATCACTGCCACAGTCTCTTTTTAAACATCATTGTTATTCACTCATTCTTTCTCCCCTCTCTCTCTTTTGACCCCTTCCACTCTTCTTCTCTATGCCTTTCCTCCTCTCTTGCTTCCCTGTCATTACATTCTTCTATCACAAATAGAAACTCCCCTCCAGTCTCTTAAAGGATAGTCAAGTCTCCCATTGTTGACTACTGCTGTGTCACTGCCCATTGACAACAGTGGTATCATGGTGTCCGGGCTGTATGGTAGTTCCCAGAGAAATAAGAAAGTGCATCTTTGCTTTTCTTTTTTCCTTAGGCAGTTCCAACATAGTATTTTTTGTTGTTGTTGTAGTTAAGGGTCTATAGTTTATGTTTGTGTTTTTTAAAGTTTTGCTTACATTTACCCCTTTACCCCAGAATGTTTTTTGCTGAATTACTGATATACTAACAGGTCCCAGGTTTTTATCTCCTGGAGTGGGTCTTTTCCTAGGAGACAGAACATTTGCAGTTGCATCAGCCTTCTGGCTTCAATGTGCCAATTTATCATCAAGCCTTGTGCTCATGCTCAGTTGCTTCAGTCATGCCTGACTCTTTGTGACCCTATGGACTGTAGCCTATGAGGCTCCCATGTCCATGAGGATCTCTAGGCAAAGACTGGGATGGCTTGCCATGCCCTCTTCTAGGTGATCTCCCCAGCCCAGGGATTGAACTGGAGACTCCTGTATCTTCTGCATTGCAGGCAGATTCATTATCCACTGAGCCACCTGGGAAGCCTAAATATATCTAAATCCTTCTATTGAACATAACTGACTCAATCTTTAATATCTTCCTACATACATAATTTTTTGGAAGGGGAAATATTAAAATATATCAATGTCAAATAGAGCATATGCTTAGGTATATTTCTTTAAAGATTTATTCTACTGTAATGCTCCAAACTGGTAGTTATTATTTCTTAAACAGTTTTCATTCTTTGTATTATTTATTGCATAAATTTCTTGAGACAGAATAGAATATCAATAAATTATATTGTAATCAATATCAAATTTATCTTAATATGATCATTATCTCAATAATGATATTGTTTCAGTTTTAATTTTAACTACTAAAAAATCACATTAGTGATAGTCATAGAAAAATAAAATTTACCTTTGTCTTAGTAATATGAATTCTAATAGAAATAGTATAGCATATAATTCACTAGAAAACTATTTAGCACTCAAGATTCAGAAAATTAAAACAAACTAAAATTCCTTAAATATAAATTGTAATAAATGATGAAAATGGGTATATATGAGTTGCATTTGTTTGAACAATAACACTTTAATATTTGTATGTTCAACATTTGTTAACCTGCTTAAATCTCAAGAGAGGAAGAAATCATTCTAAGCTGCCAGTTTTTCTCCCACAATGGGATATCATATTACAAAGTCCTTAATTTTTTTTAACTGAATAACCTGCTATGGAGTTTTATAGTACAATTATTTTATTTAAAGTTTCTTACTAATGAATATTGTAACCATCTCAAACAGCTTTTTCAGTTTCCCATTAAACCTTTAATAGGAACAAAAACAAAAAAGGAAAATACAACAATAGCAACAACAAAACACTTCAATTACAAGAGTACAATTCACCCAAACTCTCATAAAAAATAGTAACAAAAAATTATTGGTGAAAATAATTAGTTTTGTAAATGTTTATAGCACTTGTTACCTAACAGTCGATACAAAATGGTCATGTGCCTTAATTAATATAAAAATATGATTCTTTGTGTTGATGTTTTCATCATTTCTCTTTTTAGTTGTTTCAAATTGATGTTCTTATGTAGAGTGTCTAAGGACAACAACTAAAAACAAATGTAAAGTGAAATGAAAGTATGAGTGTAAAGAAAGAACCGTAGATATATAAGTGCCTTAAGGAGACTGGGAAGAAATAAAGGGAACATTTATAGGCAGTAGAGAATCCATGGCACTCATTGCGTGTTTTCGCTCTGTTAAACTGCAGTGTTGAAAAGGATTTTGAAACAAATTCTTATACCAACTTTGAGTTAAGGTTTATATTAATTCTTTTTCCAGGGTACTTGGAAAATGAATTTTTTTTGGAAAATGAATTTTTTATTAACATTAATCCAGATTGTTTAGAATAGTTGCTAAATTGACTGGTATTACATTTTGTCTTTTATAATGTGCTTTTTCTAGACACTTACTTTGTTTAGTATATTTACAATATTCTATTGCCCCCCCCTCACTGGCCAACCTAGTATAATAAACTTAAATTATACTAATTATAATTGTGTTTGAACATTTCAGGACTATGTCACATTCTTTTAAAACAGCATATATTTTTTAATACAAGGCACTTCCAAAAAAAGAAATGCAAAAAAGCAAAATGGCTGTCTGAGGAGGCCTTATAAATAGCTGTGAAAAGAAGGGAAGTGAAAAGCAAAGGAGAAAAGGAAAGTTATACCCATTTGAATGCAGAATTCCAAAGAAAAGCAAGGAGAGATAAGAAAGCCTTCCTCAGCTATCAGCGTAAAGAAATAGAGAAAAACAATAGCATGGGAAAGACTAGAGATGTCTTCAAGAAAATTAGAGATACCGAGGGAACATTTCATGCAAAGATGGGCTCAATAAAGGACAGAAATAGTAGGGACCTAACAGAAGCTATTAAGAAGAGGTGGTAAGAATACACAGAAGAACTGTACAAGAAAATATTCACTACCCAGATAATCACAATGGTGTAATCACTCACCTAGAGCCAGACATGGAATGTGAAGTCAAGTGGGCCTTAGGAAGCATCACTACGAACAAAGCTAGTGGAGGTGATGGAATTCCAGTTGAGCTATTTCAAATCTTAAAATATGATGCTGTGAAAATGTTGCACTCAATAACCAAGCAATTTTGGAAAACTCAGCAGTGGCCACAGGACTGAAAAAAGTCAGTTTTCATTGCAATCCCTAAGTAAGGTAATGCCAAAGAATGCTCAAACTACCACACAATTGCACTCATCTCACACATTAGTAAAGTAATGCTCAAAATTCTCCAAGCCAGGCTTTAGCAATATGTGAACCATGAACTTCCAGATGTTCAAGCTTGTTTTAGAAAAGGCAGAGGAACCAGAGATCAAATTGCCAATATCCGCTGGATCATCGAAAAAGCAAGAGAGTTCCAGAAAAACATCTATTTCTGCTTTATTGTTTATGCCAAAGCCCTTGACTGTGTGGGTCACAATAAACAGTGGAAAATTTTGAAAGAGATGGGAATACCAGACCACCTGACCTGCCTCTTGAGAAACCTGTATGCAGATCAGGAAGCAACAGTTAGAAATGGAAATAGAACAATAGACTGAATCCAAACAGGAAAAGGAGTATGTGAAGGCTGTATATTGTCACCCTGCTTATTTAACTTATATGCAGAGTACATCATGAGAAACGCTGGGCTGGAGGAAGCATAAGCTGGAATCAAGATTGCCAGGAGAAATATCAATAACCTCAGATATGCAGATGACACCACCCTTATGGCAGAAAGCGAAGAAAAACTAAAGAGCCTCTTGATGAAAGTGAAAGAGGAGAGTGAAAAATTTGGCTTAAAGCTGAACATTCAGAAAACTAAGATCATGGCATTTTGTCCCATCACTTCATGGTCAATAGATGTGGAAAAGTGGAAACCGTGGCTGACTTTATTTTTTGGGACTCCAAAATCACTGCAGATGGTGATTGCAGCCATTTAATGTAAGCATTAAAAGATGCTTACTCATTGGAAGGAAAGTTATGACCAACCTAGATAGCATATTGAAAAGCAGAGACATTACTTTGTCAACAAAGGTCTGTCTAGTCAAGGCTATGGTTTTTCCAGTGGTCATATATGGATGTGAGAGTTGAACTGTAAAGAAAGCTGAGTGCCGAAGAATTGATGCTTTTGAACTGTGGTGTTGGAGAAGACTTTTGAGAGTCCCTTGGACTGCAAGGAGATCCAATCAGTCCATCCTAAAGGAGATCAGTCCTGGTTGTTCATTGGAAGGACGGATGTTGAAGCTGACGCTCCAATACTTTGGCCACCTCATGGGAAGAGCTGACTCATTGGAAAAGACCCTGATGCAGGGAAAAATTGAGGGAAGGAGGATAAGGGGACGACAGAGGATGAGATGGCTGGATGGCATCACCTACTCAATGGACATGAGTTTGGGTGAACTCTGGGAGTTGGTGACAGACAGGGATGCCTGGCATGCTGTGGTTCATGGGATCGCAAAGAGTCAGACACGACTGAGCAACTGAACTGAACTGACTCCTTGCCTTTTAGATTCAAAAGTAGAAAATATTTACTCTGCCAATCTTTACACTATGGACACTTACCAAGCTGCTTGAGTGCAAAATATCAGTTTTTATTTTAATCTTATAAAACATAATGGATGCTAAATCTTTCGATTCCATAATAGTTTTTTGTTTTTAAGTTTTCTCTCCACAATAGCTTAAAAGATCACTTGAACAAAGATCCAGATACATCTGATTTAAATGTGATTGCTTGAAAATATTTCATTCTTTCTTCATATCTCTGGTTGCACATGATGATGTTGATCTTTGTGTTTCATTTTCAGGATATGGCTTGATAATTGAAGAACTAGCCTGTGATGAAAAATTTTTATAAAAGTGAGAATAATTTAAATGACATATTTCCATCAAGACAAACATGATGTGTGTGTGTGTGTGTGTATGTATGTTCACATATATGTTTATAGCTTATTTTATATAGAATAAAATAAATTCATATATGAATATATATAGATATCAATTTTAATGTATTGATTATTCAAGTTAATTTTAAATTATGATGGATAATTTGGCAAAGTAAATTAGCACAAAACTTACTGAAAGAAGTCATAGAAATAGTAAAGAAAGACATAAGTCTTTAATTTCTGTCTATATACCAATAATTAAAAAGCTTTGTTGCAAGATTTCTTCTGAGTACCTACAATATATAATCACCTGTCACCAGATATATCACATAAACCTCAAAATAAATTTGTAAGAAACCATAGTATGTATTGACATATTATTACTTTATTATACCTATCTCTGGCTTACTTTTTATAATAAACTTTAGCAACTTTCACTAGTTCTCAAGGGATAGTCTCATTATTTTGCACATCGCAAACTGCTGACCTAGTTAGTGACTCCTTAGTCCACAGTAATTGTTCCAGGAAATAGACACCTGGGCTAAATATATCAAACAAGATTGTTTTCAAAAAGTTTCTTTTAATTTGGCTATTTTCCTCTGTGATCCTGATCTCTAAATTGCAGGCAGCCATACTGTCACTTGCTGTTGGAAACTACTTAAGAATTAAACCATTAAAAGAAGTCAAATCCATGGTATGTAGAAAGAGAAACAGTGACTTGAAGATGTTGTGTCTAACAGTGATCATAGTTTGATAAAGTCTTTGAACATACCAGAGACATGGATCACTGATTATACTCCAAGGGAGTCTATCACCTACAATTGAGAAAATCCTATTTTTATTACTCATCATTATCCACAAATTTATTCCTCCTCCTTCATCAACAATGGGGTGTGATACTGCATCTTTGTTTTCCTATTAACAATTTATTTGATCTAAGACAGATTTTCTGTGTTCAAAGTATTTCACTTACAAAAGAGAAATACAACATTTATATTGTAGCATTGTTTTGAGAATAAAATGAGTATAGTGCATGTACTTTAATAGTGATTAGTTATCCATTGAAGTGACTAAGACTCACCTTTGAGTTTTCTTAGTCTTTGTCTAATATTTTATCAGCCTGCTTATATCTTTTTGATCCACTATTTCTTCACGCTTACTGATCCAGTGTTAAGTAAGCGTATTTTGTTAATATATTATGGTGGTAACAGGAAACCCAAAATTTCAGTGGTCTCCAACATAAACATTTCTCTAACTCTCATGTTAGCTGCCAGCAAGTGCTGGCAGACTTACAGCCTCTGCTGCACACGTTTCCACATTCTGATATTCAAGCTGAAAAGGCAGCCTGGGTGTCAAAACTCTTTGGGACTTACTCTTATTATTGCAGAAGAAAATGGGTGAGTAAAAGGAAAATGTACCCATTGACTCTTAAAACATTTCCATGGAAATGATACTGTGTTACTCCATTTACAGTTCATGGGTCCAAGCAAGACACATTGCCAAGCCAGTCAGCAGGCCAGGGAAGTCTACATAGTTTAGAGGGAATCACTGCAAGTCACATGGGGAGAGGTGTTATTTTCCTAGAGTGAAGAATAAGACAATCTATCACAATCAGGCTTTATTCAAGGCTCATGTAACTTATGGTTAACAATCTTTTTTACAGGCTTTCATTGTATCCGGTCAAAAAAAAAAAAAAAGAAAACATATCTTTTCATACCACTCCCTTTCTTACCACCTTACTCCAGTTTCCCTTCATCTTAAGAATAAAATTCAAACTTCTTTGTGGACCACAAACCTGCAGGAACTTATTTCTACCTGTTGACACTGCCTCATATTTTAGATTCTATTTCCTAAGCACTTCTCATTCATCTCCATAGCATTGC
This sequence comes from Giraffa tippelskirchi, assembly GCF_054371585.1. Taxonomy (NCBI): domain Eukaryota; kingdom Metazoa; phylum Chordata; class Mammalia; order Artiodactyla; family Giraffidae; genus Giraffa; species Giraffa tippelskirchi. The sequence goes on from NC_137277.1 coordinate 74,051,176, forward strand.
ATATGTTTTTCCCTCTGCCTGAAATACCATCTTTTCTTGTCAACTCCTTGTTTCTTTTCAAGGGGTGTAGGAGAATAAAACAAACCCCCAAAACAAAACAAATTTATTTCATGTATCTTTTGTGATTATCCTTTCATCATTCAAACATTATGTTAAGCATTGGTACAATTAAATCTTTCTCCTTTAGCAAGCAAGTCCATAACCTCTACCAATAAAACTATTGCAAAAATGTTTGCATTGATGAATATTTAGCACTAAGCTTAACAAATAAAACAATAGGCTCCAATTTGGACCCTAGAAGACAGTCTTGTCATTTTCATGGTATTATGTTGCCAGCTTGGATTGGAAATCTATTCATAGTCCTCCCACATTTAACTTGTCACCTTCCCTATAAACAACTTGGGAAATGAAGTAAAGAATAGCTTTTGATTTTGATGTGCCATTTGAAGAATTATCTCCCAACTGAGTCTAAAAATGTCTGTGGTCTAATTGAGACTTTCTAAATATGTATATACTCTCGTCCTCTTTCTCCAATGGTTTCCTGTGCTATTATTTTTCTACCCTTGGTACTTAGTTTCACTCAGTTAACCCTTATTCTCATTATGAATTTACATTTAAAAAAGAGCCTACACTGTAAAGCATTTACTAACTGGAAAACATACTTTTAATCAGTGTTAGATATTCATACTTAGTTGATGTGGAAATTGATTTAAAGATACACTAATTAATTTGCCCCAAACTACACAACCAATAATCTTTAGAAGGAGAGCTATAATCTCAAACCAGTAAGACAAAAAGGTAGTAGACAGAGGGACACATCATTGGTTTTATTCATGAATAAAACCTAAGTTGGAGGACATGTCTTATGTTTACGAACAAGTTGTTGTTCAGTCACTCAGTTGTGTTTGACTATTTGCGACCCCATGAAATGAAGTACACCAGGCTTCCCTGTCCTTCACCATCTCCCTGAGTTTTCTCAAACTCATGTCCGTTGATTCAGTGATGCCATCCAACCATCTCATCTTCTGTCACCCCTTTCTTCTCTTGCCTTCAATCTTTCCCAGCATGAGGGTCTTTTCCGGTGAGTTGGCTCTTAGCGTTAGGTGGCCAAAGTATTGGAGCTTCAGCATAAATGAATGAATATTCAGGGTTGATTTCCTTTAGGACTGACTGGTTTGATCTCCTTGCTCTCCAAGGGACTCTTGAGAGTCTTCTCCAGCACCACAGTTCAAAGGCATCAACCCTTCGTCGCTCCAGTGTTGGGCAGTGATGAACCAAGACAGATCTCAGCTTTGAAGAAGCTTTAACCCAGTTAAATTGATGTCAGGTCCTGGAGGAATGAAGGAGACAGCTTGCTCACTTCAAAGAGATTACTGTCAAGTGGAAATAGGTGTAACCAACCTATACCTTTCCACTGTATCATTTTAAAATTTTCCAATATGCTTTTCTACCTCTCTAGGGACAAAATGAGTAAAGGATCAGAAAAAACCTAATGGAGTAAAGCAAATAAGGTTCTTTATGCATGGGAGAAGGCAATGGCACCCCACTCCAGTACTCTTGCCTGGAAAATCCCATGGATGGAGGAGCCTGGTGGGCTACAGTCCATGGGGTCGCTAAGAGTTGGACACGACTGAGCGACTTCACTTTCACTTTTCACTTTCATGCATTGGAGAAGCAAATGGCAACCCACTCCAGTGTTCTTGCCTGGAGAATCCCAGGGACGGGGGAGCCTGGTGGGCTGCCATCTATGGGGTCGCACAGAGTCGGACACGACTGAAGTGACTTAGCAGCAGCAGCAGCATGCATGGGAGAAGGGTGAAACTCCTGGAATAAAGAAGTGTTCCTTCTTAAGAATGATTATTTCACATTTTTTTCCCCATTTTACACTTTTCTGCCCTCCTATTGTGCTCCGCTGATGACTTTGCTTCATATTACATCAAGAAATTTTCATAGCTATCACTTCTATGTACCTGGGGCCAGACACTGTTCCAAGAGCTTTACATATATTAAGTCATTTAATGAAATGGAAGCAATTAGGCAGAAACTCCCTCTGTTGCATAATGCCAAATCTACAAAATTTCCCTTCTTACTTCGGTAATCTTCTTTGTTTAATGTTGAAGTTCATAAACTTTTCTGCTTCTATACTGGGCTACACAGTATAGAAGCAGAATACCACTCCAAACCCATGCTCATGTTTGGACTGATCTGCCTTTATTTTCTGGAGAAGAAAATGGCAACCCACTCCAGTATTCTTGCCTGGAGAATCCCAGGGACGGCGGACCCTGGTGGGCTGCTGTCTATGGGGTCTCACAGAGTCTGACATGACTGAAGCGACTTAGCAGCAGCAACCTTTATTTTCACAAGAAATTTACTCCTGAAATTATGTCATTTTCTGACTGAATCTTTAATAATCTCCTTACTCCTCAATCATAACCATCACATCTCTGTCTATAAAAATAATTTCCCTCAAATTTTGCTATCTGAAGGGGTCATAAAACTCTGTTGCCATTTCCTCAACTCTTTTTTTGGCATTAATCTAGCCCCAGATTACTCCCCCATCAACCAGCCTAGTGAAACTAATCTTGTCAGGTAGAACAGCTTCCATAATGTAAAATTCTGTGAGCACTTTTCTTATGGCATATTCTTTCATCTTAGCATTGTTTTGCCTCACTTAGAACTTTATGTCTCTCAATCCTCAGTTCTTTTTTGATATATGTTCACATGACAGTATGTTCTCTCTCTTTTTGTTTTCTTTTTTTTCACTGACCACTTCTTAAACTTTTTTGCTGGATCCTCTATAATTAAAACTAAATGTTGAGATGTGCCAGAACACACTTTTAGGTCCAACTCCCTCTAATGCTTTTAAAGGCATCTATGTACATGTGTCTTTCTTTTTTTAATTGCAGGATAATCTTTCCTCTTGAGCCCCTCTCCCACCCCACCCCTCTAGGTCATCACAGAGCACTGGGTTGGGCTCCCTGTGTTATACAGCAGCTTCCCATTAGCTATCTGTTGTTAACAAGGTGATGGACACAGCAAGGGAAGAAGAAGGTGAGATGAATCAAGAGAGCAGTATTGACATATATACCTGTGCCTTAAAAGTGTTTGTCTCTTTAGGTCTTCTGCTATATGTTTCAAAATATTTTTTCTAGCTACTTCCTAGTATCTCCAATTGCTTTTTCATATTAGCACACATCATGCCTTATACTTGTTTGCCCTTCCCTCAGGCCTACTTTTCTCCACATTCTTCATATCTTACCAGATGACTCCACCATCAACAGAGATGCTGAATGCAAAAACTCGAGACCTTCATTATTCTTTTTTTTAAGTACACTGCCATGTCTAGTACAAACACAAGTCCTTTCAGTTCTATCAAAATATAACTCAAACTCATCTTCCTTCCATCTCCACTGCTACTTTTTTCATCTAAGTGACATGAATTATCTCAATAGTCACATAACTGGATTCTCTGCTGTGTCTTCGGTATTTTTGCAATCAGTTTTCCACATGATTTTAAGAATGACCATTTACAAATGTGTTTTGCTATGTCTCTCATAAAAAGCCTATTAATTAGAAAAAAATATAAACAACTTTTTATGAGCTATATGATTCCAATTATTTAGTCACTGACTAAATTTGGGCTTTCACATGACCTCATATTCTTTGGTGACAATATATGGTCCTAGAGGCCTTCTCTGGCCACCCATTCTATTGTATTCCACCCATCAAATCACTCTGATACATCATTAAGTTTCTTCACAGCATTTATTTGCTCTCCAAATTTCGTATTTTAGAGTATTTGCTTTTGTTTACTTATTTTGATGTCTCCTCTGACTAGAATATAAGATCTAATGGACAGGACATTATCTGCTTTCTACATTATCATGTTTCCAGTAGTAAAGTAGAGCTCGACACAGATAGGTACTAAATAATATTTTACTGGGCAAGGGGTGAATATGCATGGAACAGTAATTGGAAGAGCATATGCCAAAATAAATAATGGGAAATAATTTTATTCATTTTTTAGTAATGTATTAATGATTTTAGAGTAAAAGTATTAACACTCTACTCATATGCATCTGGAAGGAATATAATAATGTACTTGTGAACAAAGCTAGTGGAGGTGATGGAATTCCAGTTGAGCTATTTCAAATCCTAAAAGATGATGCTATGAAAGTGCTGCACTCAATATCCAAGCAATTTTGGAAAGCTCAGCAGTGGCCACAGGATTGGAAAAGGTCAGTTTTTATTCAAATCCCAAAGAAAGAAAATGCCAAAGAATGCTCAAACTACTGCACAATTGCACTCATCTCACACGCTAGTAAAGTGATGCGCAAATTTCTCCAAGCCAGGCTTCAATAATATGTGAACCGTGAACTTCCAGATGTTCAAGTTTGTTTTACAAACAGCAGAGGAATCAGAGATCAAATTGCCAACATCTGTTGGATCATTGAAAAAGCAAAAGAGTTCCAGAAAAACATCTACTTTTGCTTTACTCAGTATGACAAAGCCTTTGACTGTGTGGATCACAATAAAATTGGAAAATTCTGTGGAAAATTCTGAAAGAGATGGGAATACCAGACCATCTGACCTGTCTCTTGAGAAACCTGCATGCAGGTCAGGAAGCAACAGTTAGAACTGGACATGGAACAACAGACTGGTTCCAAATAGTAAAAGGAGTACATCAAGGCGATATATCGTCACCCTGCCTATTTGCCTTATATGCAGAGTACATCATGAGAAACGTTGGACTGGAGGAAGCAAAAGCTGGAATCAAGATTGCCAGGAGAAATATCAATAACCTCAGATATGCAGATGACACCACCCTTATGGAAGAAAGTGAAGAAGAACTAAAGAGCCTCTTGATGAAAGTGAAAGAGGAGAGTGAAAAAGTTGGCTTAGAGCTCAACATTCAGAAAGCTAAGATCATGGCATCTGGTCCCACCACTTCACGGCAAATAGAAGGGGAAACAGTGGAAACAGTGGCTGACTTTATTTTGGGGGCTCCAAAATCATTGCAGATGGTGATTGCAGCCATGAAATTAAAAGACGCTTGCTCCTTTGAAGGAAAGTTATGACCAACCTAGACAGCATATTAGAAAGCAGAGACCTTACTTTGCCAACAAAAGTCTGCCTAGTCAAGGCTATGTTTTTTCCAGTGGTCATGTATGGATGTGAGAGTTGGACTATAAAGAAAGCTGAGTACAGAAGAATTGATGCTTTTGAAATGTGGTGTTGTAGAAGACTCTTGAGAGTCCCTTGGACTGCAAGGAGATCCAACCAGTCCATCCTAAAGGAGGTCAGTCTTGGGTGTTCACTGAAGCTGCAAGTCCAATACTTTGGCCACCTGATGTGAAGAGCTGACTTATTTGAAAAGATCCTGATGCTGGGAAAGACTGAGGGTAGGAGGAGAAGGAGATGCCAGAGGATGAGATGGTTGGATGGCATCACTGACTCAATGGACATGAGTTTGGGTAGGCTCCGGGAATTGGTGATGGACAGGGAGGCCTGGCATCCTGCAATTCATGGGGTTGCAAAGAGTCAGACACGACAGAGCGACTGAACTGAACTGAACTGAATAGTAGTTTCTGAAAAAAAAAAAGTATTTTAAATAAAATGAGGGATTACATACAAGAATGTAGAAAAAAATGAAGAAAGTCAAACAAGATCAACAAGATTATTAAATGCTTGAAGAAAAAAATACTAAAGTATAAGATATTTACTTATTGGGTATATGCTTTGAGCCTTCTGAGATTTTGAGTTATTCATCATAAGTACAATGATGAACAATTTTAAACTTACATGCACAAATTATAGGTGTTTCTAGTGCTGGAAGTTGAACAGTATTATATTCATATTTGTGACATGCAATATGGATTTCTAATAGAAAAATCCATATAAAAGCCAAATTTCAACAGAACTGAACATAACTAACATTTTAAGATTCAATTTAAATTCGGATTTTTTTCTGTTCTCTCCACTTTAATATCTTATGTGTAGTTTAAAAAATTGATTAAATTACAGCTTTGTTTATATAAATTGCTGTGATAAATATATCTCTATTTATCTATCTACCATCTATTTGTCTATCTATAATCTGTATATCTAGTTATATTATTTCTTATTGTTCTCTTTTTTTTTAAATAAAACATAGTGTCATATTAAACAGCTATATTTCTAAAGGGGGAAATTAGTGATCTATGATTGACTGTAATTTTCAGTTTTTAATGCTCCACTTTCTTTAGAAATAAATAAATAAATTATAAATTTCCTCTGAGGAATTATCACCCCCATACACACTCACTCTTTGAACTTTTAAGTGGAGATAACTAACTCTAGGAGCAGATTTACATGCCTTATTCCATCACTACATCCGGTCCTCAAGACAAAAATTATTGGGATGAATTAAAATCCAATCAGAAGCAATGATACCCCATGATGAATAAAGAGGTTTTTCTTTGGAAAATGAGCATAAAAATAGGAGATATATGGAATTGTTTATTCCTTTGTTTCCAGGATATAGGTTAAAAATATCAAATAGGGAGGTGTCTGATTATAAATCATCAAAAGATCCAGGATGAAATGATGGAAGGAAACTTGGCTGCTGAATAATTCTCACTGACAAATTGACAAAAATGAAAGCTGAGGAAATAATAGTAATATAAGCATATGGAAAACAAAGTAGAATTTCCTTATAGTATAATAATTTGAACTTCCACAGTGTAATGGAGTTTAGTACAACATGTAGCTAGCAACTGCATATTTGATAATATTTTCATCAATATTTCCTCTACTTAATTATCAATGCAAATTAGATGGGGTTAGAGAGGGTGAGATGGTTGGATGTCATCATCGACTCAATGGACATGGGTTTGAGTGGACTCCAGGAATTGGTGATGGACAGGCAAGCCTGGCATGCTGCGGTTCATGGGGTCGCAAAGAGTCGGACAAGACTGGGAGACTGAACTGAACTGAACTGAACTGAGACTAAGGCTTATAAGAAAGAAGGCTGAAATAAACAATCCTACTCCCAGAGATAGCTATTAGAGGCAATATCTTTTCTCCAGGTTTCACTCTTTTCCAGTAAGAGTATGATACATTCCATCCCACTGTCCTATGACTTTCTGTCCATCCCAATGATGTCGTATTTAGCCTTGACTAAGAACAGATTTAATGTACACTATATCTGAACAGATAATTTGAGAATCTCTTCATGTTTCCACCCATTTTGCTCCTTTTATTCAGGAATGAAAATATAACATGGAAAGTAAGAATGTCTATATTCTAGACAAAATACACATAGAGAAGACCAGCAGCTCATCCAGGGTGACCTTTAGTTGCTACGCAACATTTGTCAATATATGTTGCTGATGTTTTGATGTTATGTGTTACCATAGTAGAGAGGACTAAATCTAGAGAATTTGATTCAGGCATTTGAATTCTGTTATTGCTTTGCAAATTAGTAATAGATGACATCTATGAAATAGATGACACAGTTGGATAGATAGATACATCTGTGTGTGTGTGTGCTCAGTCACTTCAGTCATGTCTAACTCTTTGCGACCCCAGTGCAGACTGTAGCTGTGGGGAGAGAGCAAATTAGCCAAGATAGTGTGTTCAGATTCTCTGGCTCCCCGACTGTGTGACAGCTCAGATCATTTATAGCACTGTGCATGAATGTCACGAGGCACTTGCTTGGTCAAGGGCTACTTTGTGTGGTGCACATATATGAGTTCAACCTAAAAAGTGTTGGCATTACTGCTGCATCATGGCTGTATCCTTTGGGTCAACCACAAGAGGAGAGAATATAGAGTGTCTGCTGCTATGGCTGCTGCACCAGCCAGGAGAGAATAAACGTTCTGTCTGCAGTTCCTATGGCTCCTCCAGGCTTCTTCCAGCTTCCCTGGTCACCCCTTTCCTACCATGGGTTCATCAAACAGTGTACACAGTGAAATTCAGCAAGACAATTGGCATCATGAACAGGATTAGTGATACAGTAGCCCACCAGGCTCCTCTGTCCATGGGATTCCCCAGGCAAAAATATTGGATTGAGTTGTCATTCTCTCCTCCAGGGCATCTTCCTGACCCAGGGATCGAACCCACATCTCCTGTGTCTACTGCTTTGCAGGCGGATTCTTATTTCTGAGTCACCAGGGAAGCCCAGATAGATACATACATAAATAGATACATAGAGGGACAGACATAGATGACTGAGGGCAAAGCTAAGTACAATTGTGAATGGAATAAATTTTAACAGATCAATTTAATTTTTTTTTCATTAACTTCCTTAATCAGTCATGGATAGCCATCAACTATATTTGCTTCTCCAATAAATTTGTCTTAATAATTCTGGAAAGTTAAATAGTTCTTTAAAGTTAACTTTAAAGTTAAAATTATTTAATTTAGTTCTGTTAGTCGCTCAGTCTGGTCAGACTCTTTGTGACCCCATAGACTGTATACCCACCAGGCTCCTCTCTCCATGGAATTCTCCAGGCAAGAATACTGGAGTGGGTAGCCATTCCCTTCTCCAGGGCATCTTTCTAACCCAGGGATCGAACCCGGGTATCCCACATTGCAGGCAGATTCTTTTTTGTCAGAGCCACCAGGGAAGCCCTGATAGTTCTGGAAAACTACATTAAATGTAAGTTATAATTTAGTCCTCTTGATAAATCTTATTTTGTATATTTCTGCATTAGTTAGATAGCATGTTTAAAGTAAGAAAGAGACTTTAAATTAACACAGTGGACTTAAAACTTATTTCTGATTCTTTTTCTTCGACATGTTATTAACCTGCCTTGAGGTTTTCTTGTCATTTCTGAAATGAGAATAGTGTTTGTGCAGCATAGTGTTGTGAGGCTTAAAGGTCATGAGGGCGTCCACTAGCCTAGAGTATAGGGTTCCAGGGGTTCTTTCTGGATAAAATGATGTCTAATTTAAGGAAGAAGAACATGTAGAAGCTGGCTGGATGAATATGGAATAGGGAATGAAGAGGCATGCTCCAGGGAGTGGGAAATAGATGGATGATGGTGGGATAAAAGAGAATGAAAGCCAGTCACATGACTGTAGTATAAAATTAAGAAGAATGAAAAGCAATCAATAGAAGAGGTGGCAAGAATAGAGACTTGTAAGCTAAATTCAAGATTAATCTAAGCATAAGTATATGTTACTGAAGAATTTCAAGCTTTTGATAAGATCAGATTATTGCAGTGTTTTCTCTTTTCACAAGGAGAAAAATTAATTCTGGAGAAGAAAGATAAAGGACTGACAAACTAATTAGAAACTGTGTGTTAGTTGCTCAGTCATGTCTGACTCTTTCTGACCCCGTGGACTGTAGCCCTCCAGTCTTCTCTGTCCATGGAATACTCCAGTCAAGAACACTGGAGAGGGCTGTCATCATTCACTCCAGGGGCTCTTCCTGACTCAGGGCCCAAACCTGGGTCTCCTGCATTGTAGACAGATACTTTGCTGTCTGAGCCACCAGGAAAGCCCCAATTAGAAACTATTACAATGCAAATTTTCCTGAGTGGCTTAAAGATAGCACCACTGGGGACAGGTAGATGAATTTAAAAGTAATCTAAAGGTAGCACTGTGGGGATTTAATTTGTAGGATGGCCTGTGAGGGGGGAAGGAGGACACTTACGAAGTGCCCAGGTTCTAGCTTGAGCAGTAAATTATGTCATTGAACTTATACATTAGAAAAATGATCAAGTTTGAAAAGGCAGTTAGAAATCACAGCTGTTTTCCATTTAAATTTGTGATTCCTGCAAAAGATGCCAGTGGAACTGACTAAAGTTCAGGAGAGAAATCTGGTGAGGACATAATTGAAGCCATAGGAAAGGATTTTGTCATTTCTAGAGAGCAGATAAACTAGAGTAGAAGGGAAGACAGTTTACAGTAAAGCAGTTAGGAACAAGTCTATAATGACTGAAAAAACAAAAATGACAATGCGAATAATTGTGAAAAGATTCAGGAGAATCAGAAAAAGAAATCTTTCAAGTTTGAGTTAAAATTGTAGCATAAGTTACTTTAAGAGGAGAATGGGTAGTACTTCAAATGCTGTGAGAGAAAACTAGGGAGTGTTTTGGGACTTTTACAATAAGGAAGCCACTGATGGTCTTGCTTACACACATTTTGGAGGGAGGGAGATGATAAGTGGGATGACAGATTGCAATGGGTTGAAGACTCCACTTATGTTCTGCTATCACTCTTAGTATCCATCTTTGTTTCTCTACTTTTATACATATACAAAACCATATGACTACTTGTGGTTTTATTCATCATCTCTCTATCTGTGTATCATCTACTTATAAGCATTCCATTTCTAATGTAAATTGTGCAGAATTATGTTTAATGTACTAAATTATTTTTAATTGACATAAAAATTTCATAAATTCATTTGATCACAAATAAAAAGTGTTTTGATGGTTTAGGCTTCATACTTCAGCTATATTTTTGCATATTCTTATGATTTCTTGCTATCTTTGTATTTTATTGCAATTTTCAAAGGGTCCTGATAAAAATAAATATAACCAATAAATAATATGGGTTTAAGCAATATACAAATATACTAATACACATGGTTTTAAACCAATCACTAATACGAAATAAAAAGCATTAACTGTCAGTTCAGTGCATGCACAGTTCTCAAGAAAAGGAAAATTAGCTCCATCATTTTTATTGCTCTGTTGTATTAAAATTGCCTTAATATTGTAATGCCTTCTTACGGTTTCTGACTGACTGGGCCTAGGAAGTAATGCAACATTCAGTTCAGTTCAGTCGCTCAGTCATGTCCAACTCTTTGCGACCACATGAATTGCAGCACGCCAGGCCTCTCGACTGTCCATCACCAACTCCCGGAGTTTACCCAAACTCAAGTCTATTGAGTCGGTGATGCCATCCAGACATCTCATCCTCTGTCATCTCCTTCTCCTCCTGCCCCCAATCCTTCCCAGCATCAGGGTCTTTTCCAGTGAGTCAACTCTTCGCATTAGGTGGCGAAAGTATTGGAGTTTCAGCTTCAGCATCAGTCCTTCCAATGAACACCCAGGACTGATCTCCTTTAGGATGGACTGGTTGGATCTCCTTGCAGTCCAAGGGACTCTCAAGAGTCTTCTCCAACACCACAGTTCAAAAGCATCAATTCTTCGGCGCTCAACTTTCTTCACAGTCCAACTCTCACATCCATACGTGACCACTGGAAAAACCATAGCCTTGACAAGACAGACCTTTTTGGCAAAGTAATGTCTCTGTTTTTTAATATGCTATCTAGGTTGGTCATAACTTTCCTTCCAAGGAGTAAGCGTCTTTTAATTTCATGGCTGCAATGCTACATAAGACAGATTAAAAAAAAAAGAAAAGCATGCAAATGTTTACATGTACATGGCATTCCCCATAAAAATGAAGACAAAAAAAATGGCTCTGCCTGTGTTTTTATATGAGGTTAAATGAAGACAGACAATTGTAGATAGGTAACTAAAATGAATTAAAGCAGGGGGTAAAAATTATTTTAACAAGTCCTGTTTGTACACATTTCTCTTGGCTTCTACCCCCAAACTGTAGAAATGAGAATGTTTCTTTTTCTTCCTGGAGTAGAGAAGACATCTTTCAGATGAGAGTTCTATCTCCTGCTTGTAGGTAAAAAGGAGGAGGTCAGAGTGCTCTTCTTGCATATGCTATTTTTCAAGTGTATTTAATTGAAAATAATCCTTATGCCAAATGGGCATATATTAAGGCATCATCCTTCAAAATTTTAGCCTTGATGGCAGAGAAGAGATATTTTTTAAGCTAAATGTTGTTTATTTTTAATTTCACACTTTTGAAGGAATGACATTTTCCGGAGGGGTATTTTTAAAAATGTGTCCATGTTAAATTTCCTGGCCTGTCTTTCATCTTTCATTCTGCTCAGCTCTCTTAGGAGAAATCTCATTAAGAAAATGAAATTGCCCTTAATTCTATCACTGTAGACAGGTCTGGATGACATAGAATTAATGCTGTCCCAGTACACATCTGAAACGCAAACCAATCAAGCTTTTTTTTTTTTTACTGATGAGGCACATTTAATTGACAACATTTAACTAAAGATAGGATGAATGATATTTGACAATTTTAATGTAATACTTCGACATCCTTCAAGCAAAAGAAGTAACTCTGATGGCTTCTTTTTAATTTGAAACAGATTTTAAATATTACCAACATATGTAACTATGCATAATGACCTCTACATCCTTGGTAAAACATATTTTACAAATTATTATTAATTATTTTTGCTATATATTAACAGATTGAACTGCTAGTAAAGGTTACTTTTTAGAAAAACTCTTTCAGAAGGTGTTACACTCTGTATATTACACAGGATAAGGTGATAAGAAGGTGTTTTTCATTATCCATTCAACAATTCTAAAATCCTCCAAAGACTCAGAAATGTTTCCCAAGTTTCTCAGATTATACTTATCTACACATGCAATATATGTATATATGTGTGTATGTAAAGTATATAATTTTATTTTAGATAATTATGCAAAAAATCCACATGAACATTTCCTGAATCATTTGTATAAGCAATTTAAATCAAGTGTTACAAAGCAATTTCTGTAGCTGTATTGGTTTTTCATTTATAGTTATATTGGTCTTGTTAATACTACCTTAGTGTACCTGGTAAAAGATATATGCAAACAGAAATGGGAAAAGGACAGAGGTGATTTTTTTTTTTCCAGAGGTGATTTTTAATGTAAATACTATATTCAAAATGAGTAAGGTCAAAAGAAGCCATGATTTGCTAGACAAACATTTTGGCTTTGCAGTACTTTGAGTAGAAAAATATAGTGGGAAAATTAAATTATGAACCAATATCTAGAAGTATAGACATCTAAAATTCAATAGAAAGTGCATTGCAGACATCAGTGTCATATACACTGTACAAAGAAATGTAATCACAGTAGAACACCCTCAGTTCTACTGAAGTTAAGTGAATTTGATTTTTAGCTTTTTTATTTTATGTGTTAATACTAAGTCAATTATAATTTTATATTTATGTGTAATTAAGAAATATTGTAATAAAAATAAAGTCATACATACTGGATGAGTAATAAAATACTTATCCCTTTAAAAAGTATTTCATACACTATTAGTGAAGATAGCTTACCTAAATGTCAACATGAAATAGTTTAGCAAATGACCAATAGGCCAGATCTTCCCATTCTTCATTTTATAATAAAAACAAATAAAATAGTGTAACAGATGGTGTGGAAGGATGTTTCTTGACCTGATTCTCAGTCTTACTTATATATTGCATTATATTATATATTGGCTGAAATCAGTTATTAATGGCCATTTCTACATCATCCAACCAAAAGTTCTCATTTTTGTGAAAAGGTGTTATCCACCCATGCTTGCGATTTGCTAGAGGACGTGAAAATGAAGAAAAGCAAATGAACTGATTGAGTAAATGAAATAGCACCAGGCATTATTCTTCTATTCACATAATTTCAGACTATCATGTTCATGTGAAGATAGACAATTTTTTTCTTTTGTTTTTGCTTTGTTGCAAACTCTACTAATTTTTCCTTGAAAAATATTCTTCCCCTTAGTCTATTATATTGGACCAGCAGAATTCATCCTAAATCAAATATATTGAATTTTTATATAGAGAGCATGTTATGACAGACAATAAAATCATATTTCAAACTATTTCATATGTGATTCTCATTTAAAACCCAACAAAAACCATCACATATACCCGATCTCCCTCCAAGAATCCCATTTGAATGGAGAAAGAAAATATGAAAATTAATAACACAATAGCACTGAAAAATAAAACAGGAAGCATGTCACTGGTAAATGAAAATATTTAAGGCATTTCAGGGAAATAGCAAACAGATGACACTTGGTTGAAAAAAAAATTAAGACAGAGAAAAATATAATTGAAATCAGCTAGGACATAGTGGAGAATGCTTCTTCCTAGGAGATCCCCAAAGAGACTCATTGTCAAGAATCTAGTGAACAATCAGCATTAAGTTTATCATCAAGATATAATGGATGAATGGACAACCTGAAAAACAGGGTGGTACCTATACCTGCCTTTCAAACCCAAATCTCCAGTTAAAGTAAGCAGGTTCAGCTCAGTTTAGTCACTCAGTCGTATTCAGTTCTTTGTGACCCCATGGACTGCAGCACACCAGTCTTCCCTATCCATCACCAACTCCCGGAGCTTGTTCAAACTCATGTCTGTTGAGTCAGTGATGCCATCCAACTATCTCATCCTCTGTCTTCTCCTGCTCCTCCTACCTTCAATCTTTCCCAGCATCAGGGTCTTTTCTAATGAGTCAATTCTTTGCATAAGGAGGCCAAAGTATTGGAGTTTCAGCTTCAATATCAGTCCTTCCAATGAATATTCAGAACTGATTTCCTTTAGGATTGACTGGTTTGATCTCCTTGCTGTTCAAGGGACTCTCAAAAGTCTTCTCCAACACCACAGTTCAAAAGCATCAATTCTTTGGCGCTCAGCTTTCTTTACTGTCCAACTCTCACATCCATACATGACCACTGGAAAAACCATAGCCTTGACTAGATGGACCTTTGTTGGCAAAGTAATGTCTCTGCTTTTTAACATGCTGCCTAGGTTGGTCATAGCTTTTCTTCCAAGGAGCAAGCTTCTTTTAACTTCATGACTGCGGTCATGATCTGCAGTGATTTTGGAGCTCGAGAAAATAAAGTCTGTCACTGTTTCCACTGTTTTCCCATCTATTTCCCATGAAGTGATGGGACCAGATCCCATGATCTTTGTTTTTTAAATGTTGAATTTTAAGCCAGCTTTTTTACTTTTTCACTTTCATCAACAGCCTCTTTAGTTCCTCTTCGCTTTCTGTCATAAGAGTGGTGTCATCTGCATATCTGAAGTTATTGATATTTCTCCCAGCAATCTTGATTCCAGCTTGTGCTTCATCCAGCCCAGCATTTTGCATGATGTACCCTGCATATAAGATAAATAAACAGGGTGACAATATACAGCCTTGATGTACTCCTTTCCCAATTTGGAACCAGTCCATTGTTCTACGCCCGGTTCTAACTGTTGCTTCTTGACTTGTGAACAGATTTCTCAGGAGACAAGTAAGGTGGTCAAAGCAAGCAAAGTACAGGAGAAAAGGGAAGGGTTGGTGAGAAGCAGGAGAAATTATATAGCCTATGAGGGATTGATAATCAAGCCTAAAGTAAGTTTCAGTTTTCAAAATTGATGTGCAATAAAAAGACAAAGTTTTTGTGCATAAATGAAACTACAAAGGCTTATGAATTAAAGTCACTGGGGACACTCATTTTCCTTTTATATGCACATACTTCCTAAAGAGAAGTATGCTAGTCAGAATACCCTAATCATTCCTATGCAGAACATTATATTTATAATTTTCTATTTGGAGGAAATAGGGTCATGGATTGAGATTTAGACACTTGTCAAGGGAATCTTTCTCTCCTCCCCATATTGTGTAACCTTATCCATTATCTACAGATAATTTATCAACGATGATTTCTAAACGTTTGAAGCAAATAAGATCATAAATAATCCAGAATAAGAAACTGAACAATAGCTACATGAGAGGATTTGAAAGCAGTTATAATATGAAAGGGAAAAAATTAAAAATAAACTTGCAGATTTAGAACAGCTTGAGATTGATAGAATTATTGTGAAGATAGTGTAGACATTTTTCCCTATGGTCCACACTGTTTCTCTGTTATTAGTATTTTATATGGGTATGGTGCACTTGAGATTATTATTAACCTAAGTCCATACTTCATTATCATTTCTTCAGTTTTTTCCTAATTTATTTTTCTGTTCTTAGATTCAATTCAGATTACATTCTATTCCATAACCATGTCTCATTAGGCTTCTTCACATTGTGAAAGTTTTCAAAATTTCCTTGACATTTTGAGTTTTTTTTGTTGACCTTGACAGTGTTGGGTATTACCAGTCAAATGTTTTATAGGATATCTCTCAATTGGGATTTATATGACATTTTCCTCAAGATTGGACTCGGGGTGTTTTGGGAGAAAGACTATAGATGTACACTGCATTTTCATCACATCCTATTAAGCGTATATTCAATCAATATGACTTATTGCTGTGATAAAAACCTAAATCACCTTTCTTGAGATAAATTTTGTCAAGGTTCCTCCACTGTAAATTTACTCTTATTATTTCTCCAGTCCATAGTTTACTTTTGGGAAGAAAGTCACTATATACAGCCCAAAGTTAAGAAGTAGAGATTTATGCTAGAACTCCTAAAGGCAATAGTATCAAAAAATTATTCTGCAAAGGATATTTATTTATTCTCTCTCATTTATTTATTCTGTCATTGATAGATATCAGTACAGACTCGTGGACATTTATTTTGTACTACTCATTAGTATTGTTCACATTGTTAACTATTTGGTCATTGGGGACAATTTCAGTGTTTTTATGTGTCTCTGATACAATACTCCCTTATTTATTTAAACACTTTAATTTGCTTGCACTGCAAGATGAGCCAGTCTCATCCTATATTTCTGCTCTAGTCCTTGAGGCATTTTTTCCTAGGAGATGGATGGCTGTTAACTTACCTTTATGTGTACAATACATGTGAAATATTTCTATATATATGTAACCAGATATATGTATAGTAAACTAAACATGAGTTTATACTAATGACTCCAAATCTAATCTGTTACCACGTAAGTCTTTTTACCTATTTTCTCCTTGCCTATCTGTAATCTCCAATTCCAACAGTGAGAGACTTGTCTACCAACATGCTACCCCCTCCCAACCATTTAGTTAATAAGTTAAATTCCCTTATTCAGGTATACTGATTGCAGAATTATTATCCCACACTCTGTTGAGGAGGTAGCGGATTGAGGAAAAGCATTTTCCACTAGAGCACAGTGCTTATGTACAGTTTTCTTTTTCTTTATTACCACTTGCTTCTAAAATTTCTGAGGTCAATACCTTATTCCCTTACTGTCTTCAGTAAGTTTATTTCATATATTTGTAATATATTTAGATCCTTTTGCCACAGCCTGCATCATTCTGGGATACTCTGACCTCTTAAAAATATATTTTTTTAATTTACATGGATTAAAGGATACTCTTTATAGTATAAATTTCAATGTTTTGATACATGCATAGGGTTAAGTATTCACAGTTTCAGTATCACGCAGAATGGTTTTACCACCTTAAAAAATCCTGTACTTCAGTTATTTAAATAGCTCCTTGACTTCCAAGCTTTTGGTAACACCTGATCTGTTTATTATTGTCTTTTTGTTTTGCCATTTTATGAATGGCATATTATTGAAATCATAAACTGTGTAGCTTTTTCAGACTGTCTTCTTTTACTAGCAATATGAATTTAAAGTTTTTCTATATCTTGTCATGGTCGAATTCTTTACTTTTTTAAATTATTAAATAATATTCCATTATATGAATATACCATCATTTATACATATGTTAATGTTTACTTATGAACCCATTAACATTGTGAATGCTTCTATTTTTCTGCAGTTATAGGTAAAAATTATATACATATATATTTGTTTATTTACAACAACTAAAATAATAGACTTTTATGTACACATGAGTTTTCAATTGAATTGGGTAAACACCAAGGATGTGCAATTGATGGATTATATGGTAATATAATTGTTGCTGTTCAATTGTTAAGATATGTCCAACTCTTTGCGACCCCATGGACTGCAGCATACTAGACTTCCCTGTCCTTCACTATCTCCTAGAGTTTCCTTAAACTCACGTCCATTGAGTCGGTGATGCTATCAAAACATTTCATCCTCTGCTGCCCTCTTCTCTATTAGCCTTTAATCTTTCCCAGCATCAGGGTCTTTTGCAGCGAGTTGGCTCTAGGAATCAGGTGGCCAAAGTATTGAAACTTCAGCTTTAGCATCAGTCATTCCAATCAATATTCAGGGTTGATTTCTTTCCCATTCTCCTAATTTATATCCCCTCTCTCTTCCCTTTGATAACTGCCGGGAGCCAGCTCACAAGATCCCATCCATGACAGAGTCATGAGAAAGAGGACTGTCGAGCATGGCTTCTCAGGCCTCAGGGATTCTCGGGAGGCTGCCTCAGCGCTCACCTTAAAGATGATATCTGTCTTTCTGATGTTTGCTATAATAAACCTCTTCTTATTTTCTATGACTTAGACAAAAGGCTTTTCCCGATTCTATTCTAAAATAGATCAATCTGAAACCTCAATCGACAAGGCCCCTGAACGGTAGCACCCTAATAAAATTATCTAGGATATAGAGTATGCTAATCTAAACTCCTCTTGCTAGCATATTGGTTTGTTTAATAAATGTACCTGTGCCTTTGGAGCTAATGTGCATGACAGCTCCTTAACAATAAACAATACTGAGAGCCTCCACACAGAAAGCCCCAATGGGCACAGAGCCCTTTGTAGGAAAAAAGGCTTATTAGAAAATATAAGAGATATTGCTTTATGAAACTGTTACTTAGTCTATATTTACTCACTATGTTTTTGCTCTTAACATATTTAGCCTATATAATGAAAGCATAATAGTTAGAGATTTATATAAATAGAAGTTTAGCTTTAATACAAATAATAAGACGATTGTTAATTCAGCTGGTGATTTTGCTAAGCACTGACCTTGGTGTTTTCAGCTTGCTGTGCCATGACTTTATGGGACCATATTCTTCTCTGTTAGGCTCAAGGCATAAGATAGAGTACAGAAAACAGGTTTTACCCTGAAACTCTGAGTTTGTGAATTCTTTCTTTGTCATAATCTGCTGTGCCTGTATTCTTTAAAAAAATATGTAACCCTGGTGCTTTCTGTACCTGATGCAAAAGTGTCCTGGCTGATCAACCCTTATCAATAAAAGAGTCACCAGATGTTAGCAGGCCTCCAGGCCAGAAGATGATGTAAACAACTTTAAACTTTTTGTAACTAAAAACACAAACAGTGTCCTGGTTCCAATAAGGGTCAAAAGCTGCTGACCCATTGATTTCATTTGGCATGACTTTACACTTTACATTTTTCTCTATGTACAACTAAAAATATAAAAGCTGCCTTGAGAATAATAAAGTCAGAAGACACTTGGAAACACTGAGACTCTCTGTGTCTTCTCATTCTTACCGCCAACGCCGTCCATCCTGAGGGAACCCCTGGACCAGCTGGAGCAGGACTCCGGCAGATAACCATAGTAAGTCTTCTATGTCTATGAGTCTGTTTCTGTTTTGTACATAGATTTACTTATATTATTTTTAGAATCCACATATAAGTGATATCATATTTGTCTTTATCCAACTCACTTCACTTAGTAAACTATTTTCTAGGTCCATTCATATTGCTACAAAATGCCATCATTAGCAACTGAAACTGTCTATTTATATGTAGAATAATGTCTAGATTGAATTTTAACATCCAGTATAGTTTTGAGTAGTGCTATAAAAGCACAGGTGTAGGAAAAATTAGAGAATTTTTAGAAATCAGAAAAAGCAAAGTCCCTATTAAGACTAACAATCTAACCTTAACTACAAGCTAAATTTTTATTAACCATTGTCAAACCTTGCCCCAATCATCATTATCATCTTAAATCTCTCTTAATTATGGTGCATTGGAAATCAGTTCCTGATTACTGTTTTCATCTAATTCTTTTCTTTTTACCATAAAAATAGTTTCAAATAAATTCTTTACATTACTTAATCTTTCAGACAATTACATTCTGAAACACCATTGTCTGATTTGTGTTGTGTTATAACAGGGTTATCCCATGGGTTACATTGCTGCTAGCTATTTTTCCAAAACTATATCTATGGATACTTCGAGCTTACTTGCATCATCAAAAATTGGTTATATCTTATTTTAACAAAAGTTTGACAAGTGTGATATTTCTTCACCAACAATGCAATAAAGTACAGAATGGGAGACAGTCTTTACAGCCACAGTAGCATTGTCCAGGGTGCATAACAAGTAGAATATCAAAACCACAGAAACTCAAAGTGTGAATCAGGGAATTGTTGTCATCCTCAGCTAAATAATTAGTATACAGAATTTAAGTTTATTGTTACAATTATATTGTTTACATTTTTTAATATTTTGCATCATTCATAGTTAATATCAATGACATTTTAGATTTACATTCTATATGGCATCTTGAAAATATTTGTAATATTAAATATATACACATACATTTAGTATTTTAATTAAGTAGTCCTTTTATTTACTATCTAGATTATATTTCCCTAAAATTAACTGCAGCTGTGTTGAAATGGTCTATAAATTTTTGTAATCAGCATTAAAAATATACTGACATATTCTCAAGTTATTTGCCATACATAAAGCTAAAACGAAGAAACAGCACAAAAATCTAAATAAGTAATAGAACATAAATGTTAGAGACTCTTTGAACTGTCTTTGAAGTGATTAAAGTAGCACATAAAAGTTTTTAAAAAAGAAATATTAGAGTGTGTTTACTAAGTCTTTTCATTGATATATTTCCCCTCTTAATCCTAAATTATTGTTGTTTGCTTGCTAAGTCATGTTCGACTCTTTGCAACTCCATGGACTGTAGTGCGCCAGACTTCTCTGTCGATGGGATTTTCCAGACAAGAATACTGGAGTGGAGTGCTATTTCCATCTCCAGGGACTCTCCCTGACTCACTGATTGAACCTATATCTCCTGCAGCACCTGCATTGGCAGCCGGATTCTTTACCAGTAGGGCCACCTGGGAAGCCCAATCTTAAATTAGCCTGGTTATAAATATTTAGTGTATTTATATATAGTGAAGTCATGTATATATTTAATTTCAAAAGGAATCATATTTCTTATTTAAATGTCCACTGGGAGGCTTTTTTGTAATGTCATATTTGTTTAGGATATATGTGTGTTCCAAGGTCAGAGGTATTATCACAGTATCTAAAAATCCCAAACTAGAGATGCTGTGAAAAATAGGAAGTTTAGAGCTGGAATCAACATTAGTGGTCATGTGGCCTACCTCCTTAATTTTACAATCTGTGACACTGGAGGACAGTGAAAGTACTTGATGTTGACCAGATCATAAGAGCAAATTAATCATAAAGCTAGGACTTGAACTCAGATCTCCTAGGGACCTGACACTGAACAAACACTCCTTCCATTATAGTAGGCAGTGATAGTAATATCTGTAGCTATGTACCACTAAATTTATTTTGTATATTCATCTCACTGTCTGGGAACTATGTTTTTAATTAGAGATCTTACTTGCACTATTTTAATATAAATTTGCAATTTAAATTTAACTTCAAGAAGCATGAAAGATTGATTGTGTGTTAAAGTAAAGGTATACTAGTTTTCAAGAAAGTCATAATTTGAAAAATACAGATTTGAGTAAATCAGATTTAATCCATGTTAAGTATACAATATGCTAAAACTCTAAGATTCACCAGCAGACCTCCTTGGTTAGTATTTGTATCCAGTAGCTTGAGGAAAATACCATACGTCGATGAAGTTCAATTTAGCACCTGGCACATGGAAAATATTGAGGTGAAACTGGGGAGAGGGCACTCCTTTCTCCTTATTTAGGGTTCCAAATGAAGGACCATTCTTTAAGAGAGTCATGTCTGAACTTACAGCATACCCTCTTCACTCCCCCTCCACCTCAAGAAAAGAGAATGATTGACATGTTCGATGAGTTTTCAAGAAAGAACTTAAAATGTGTGTCTCAGTTCTTTTTCTTTTCTACTTTTGCACTTCTTTTGCCAACAGAGAATACCTATTTTCAGCTCATTAATATCAGAAAGTTAGGGGTGGACCACTTTGGACCAACCTGTCCTTGCCAATATGCTCCTCTACTTGGGTGGATAAGTCTTCCTGTATAAGTGATAAACACTCACAAATTCACGTGCTTCATGTGCAAAACCCACATTCTCCAGGCAATCTTTATTCATAATAAAGCCGATATTTTGACCGTATATTTCTAAATTCAGGGAAGAAAAAGGGAATCATTATCAGTATTATCTAATCACTATATCTAATGCATCGGACATAAATATTGAAAACTAGTGAATAGAATTACATAATAGAAATAAAACTCGGAGGATGAATTTAGGCTCAGGTTTGGTAAGTTTTTGCCATATGGAATTCTGATATCTTTCAGGTCACTGTAAATCACAGAAGGTTTGTATAAAGTTGAGAAACTATTTTCTTTAGGGAACAGAGCTTTGTGGGTTGTCCGCATGTTGGATGCTGCAGTTGTTACTGAAGTCTATAGGAACAGTTCTTACCTTAGCATGTACGAATGTAGCAAGAATTGGATTCTATGCAAACATTCGTTTTCTGTTTTTATTGAAGGCTAAAATAACACACAAAGATAAAAAACAAACTTCAGTAATTTTTTTTCTGTTTTACTGTATTTCTCATTCAACTGTGAAAAATAGTCTATTATTATTTTCCAAATTTACTGTGTATGCAGCCAATATTGTAGTAATTGTATGTAAATTACATTATAAATTGTTTCTTTATATTACCTTTTATTTATGCATAAAGTTATTGTAAATTTATGTAAATTGCTCCTTTAGTTCTATAATATGTGAAAGACTAACTTAGACTTTTAGGTTCTGAAAGAACCACAAGGAAACTACATCCATGCACCTACTTTAAGAAACTTATATGTATCATCACGATTGTGATCATCAACATCAACATTCTCTCTGGCTGAGGCTAAGCAGAATAAGAAATTTGAGAGAAGGAATTTTGAACCATGTGTGCTATGGGCAAATAACACACAAAGTAATTAATTTTGACATCACTTCCCTTGGTCTGTATTTGGGAATTTAGCTTTCAAAGAATTTTTATCTTTACCATCTCCCTAGGAAATTCTTAATGGGTGATAGTCATTTTAAATGTGGTGAATTCTAATGCTATTTAATCTTTTCACAATCCCCATAACGAACTATGTTCTACATATATGTTTGAACCAAATTTGGGATGAGAAATGGAATAGACTTGAGTATAGAATAACTTTGGAGTTAGTTTATTAATAGACCTTATCAGTTGGTGGTTACATGGTTCGAAAGCAAAATTTATATTGCCATTAGCAGTCTCAGAAGGAGCCTCAGATGAGAAAAAAAAAGAAGGCTTTCATTTTTTTCACATTTTCCTACAACTAGAAGTTAAGTGTATCTAATTCCAGTGGGGATATCTTTAAATAAATGCTTCCATTTAATTCAAATTTTCCTCTAAAAGTTATTTTTTTGAGTAATAAAATTTATAACTTGTTTACTACCAATTAGATTCCTTTCTCAGTTTTTAGTAATTAGGTTAAGAAAATGGGAGCCATGTGGGTATTGTATTGACTCTGTTTAACACACAAATGTTTGACTCCTCTTAAGTTTAAAGAAGTCATATGTGTGCATGCTCAGTCATGTTCAACTCTTTGTGAACCCATGGACTGTAGCCCACCAGGTTCCTCTGTCCATGGGATTTCCCAGGCAAGAATACTGGAGTGGGTTGTCATTTTCTACTCCAGGGGATCTTCCTGACCCTTGAGTCGTACCTGTCTCCTGGCTCTCCACTGGAGGTAGATACTTTACCTGTGAGCCATTGGAGAAGTTCCTAAGAAAGGCATTGAATCAAAAATTAAACACTTCAACATATACTGATTACAGATAAATTGTATTTAATAAGAAGATCATGAAAAAGATGGAGTGACACTCACATATTTGAGGTTTGGAGTTTGGAAAGTGATGGCTTTTCTGCTCTGCAAGTCTACAAATTACTGGTACTTGTGTGCTATGTTGCTTCAGTCATGTCCAACTCTTTGCAGTTGTATGGGTTGTAGCCTGCCAGGCTCCTCTGTTCATGGCATTTTCCAGGCAAGAATACTGGAGTGGGTTGTCATGCCCTCCTCCAGGGGATCTTCCCTACCCAGGGATCAAGCTCGTTTTCCTTATGTCCCCTGCATTGGCGGTTGGGTTCTTTACCACTAGTGCCACCAGGAAGCCACAGATTACTGGACTCCTACTCAATTTTGAGAATGCCTCTGTTAGTACAGCTGTACTTCTTTTTATCTGGAGTAGGAGATGGCAACCCACTCCAGTATTCCTGCCTGGAGAATCCCATGGACAGAGGAGCCTGGTAGGCTGCAGCCCGTGGGGTTGCAAAGAGTCAGACACGACTGAGTGACTTAGCACTTCTTTTTATCTATATTCTCTTATTGATTAATTCTTTCTTGAAGTTTCCTTTTTTTATTTCCCTGTCTGTAGTGATTTTAAAAAATAAAATATATGTTCCAACCTTTCCTAGTTTCTTTTGCAAGATCGTCAGGTTCTCTAAGCATTTGATCTCCCTTCCAAACTACTGAAAATAAGCAATTTATTGCATACTTTTCATAGTATAGCAAGGGTCATCAGATTTCCAGCTTCAATGTCTATTTGTAAGACCTATATTATAGGATTTTATTATAGCAGATCCTCAGTACCTCCAATATTAGAGTTCTTGTTACTTGAAGGAAAAGTCATTGTAACAAAAAAATCTCAAATATGATTTAAATAAAATATTTAGTTTTCTTTTGTATGACAATCCAGAGGAGAGAAATTCAGAGCTAACTCTACCATCTTCAGCAATATGGCAGTCATCTCTGTATACTAAGTGTAAGTTCTAGGACACTTCATAGTATCTAGAAAAGGAGAAAGAAAAGTAATAGCTTACTCTGAGAGACTATGAAGAAATTTGACATAATTTCTAGTCATAAGGCTGTGACAAAAATTAGCCACGAGCAGTGCTGAGGTGTGCCATTTCTAGGGCAACTGCCATCTTCCCAGACAAAACTTGAGAAAAGACAAAAAAAAAAAAGAAATTAATAATGAATGGATAATTGGCTGTCTGCACATTGTAGAACTCATTCATTTTGAGTTTGTCTTTAGAGTTCCTTCTTTACAAATGTGATTTTTGTGAGCACTGGTGACTCAGACAGTAAAGAATCTGCCTGCAATGCAAGAAGCCAGGGTTAGATCCGTGGGTCAAAAAGATCGCTTGGAGGAGGGAATGGCTACCCACTCCAGTATTCTAGCATAGAGAATTCCATGGACGGAGGAGCCTGGTGGGCTACAGAACATGAGGTCACAAATAGTCGAACACGACTGAGCGACTAACACTATAAAAATTAAGTGACACATACAACTTAACATTATTATGAACAGAAATGCAAAGAAAACCATTTTGAGTTGATATTTTTAGTTATTTGTTGGGGGTTAGTGAAAATATTAACCTTTCCATAATTAACACAAGCTGATATTTTAATCTAAAGATTAAAAATTTTAGTTAACAAAGGTATTTCATTGTTTTCACACAGATCAAGATTCTGCCCTTTTTACAAGTATTAAATATTTCACTTCCCTGGGCAAATAGTCAAATATCTTTTAGTTTCCTCTGTATCTTAGTTGACAAATATTGTGACCTCTTTCATGATCAATATTTCTTTGCAATAGACATTCTGAAGTTCATGAATTCTTTACTATAAGGCGTATCTTCTACTCACAATTTCTCTTGTAATGCTGATGCCTCCATTTTGGGGGCCACACCTTGACAACCACTGACACACAGAATACAGTTTCTTTATGTTACTTTTTCTGTGACTTTTTTCTTAGCCAGATGGTTTCCTCTACCTTGTAACCTCACTCTTATGAGAATTTTCTCTCTCCAACAGAGGCTCTAAAATACCCCTTTGAAGTAAAATTAACTGTTGAATTTAATAAACAATGAGTCCTGGTACATCTGGGGTCATTTAGTTTGATATTGCCCATGAAAAAAATTGTTTGAAGTTTTGTGATTAAACTCCTTATTCTTTCAAACTTGTTCCTACTTATTCTTATGAAATATTTTATTAATTTTGATATAAATATAAATTTATTATCTGCAAGTAAATAAATTTTGTGCTAAAGGGAGTTATGGGAAGAATACAGAAATTGGCACACAAAATCAAGAGGCTTGGAGAACAAAATTTGGGTTTAGGATAGAGCCAGGCCATTAGAAGAGTAGATAAAAAAGAGTTGTCAGAAAAATCTCACAGCAGGTACACTCATTTCATAGTACTGAATCCTGGAGGGATTAAATAAGCCCAATATCTATCAGTCTTTTTGTCTCTCTACTTGGGTTGCATGAGAATGTGGGCTGGAAGTGGAAGGTTTTACAAACATACTACCAAAATAAGAGGGAAAAATGAAGTTAAATATGACTTCAACCAGATAGCATACAATGCAAAGTGAATTAATTCTAGAGAGTAAATTGAGATGGCCTTATGGAAGAGAAATGACTTTAGGGCAACAAAAAAAGCAAATAAACAACTCAAGTTTCTACTACAGTCCATTCTTATGATCACTCTACCTAAATTAACAATATTTTCCTGCACATATACTTCCATAGTATTCCTATCTGATACAAGGCAAGTATGTCATATAAAACAGAAACCTATTCCTTTTTATAAAAGAAGACAACCTAAAATGATACAATTTTTGGTTCCAGTGCCATCATCAGACAGGATAATATGGACTCCTCCTAAGTCTTCTCATCTAATTGTCATATTAGGTGTAATAAAAATAACCATTGTTTACTAAATATTAAAAATTTACCAGGAAATATTTATAGCACTTTTTATTGTAATAATCCTGAATCCTGTTTGATAGATATAGACTCTGAGATACAGAAAATTTTCTCAAAATAACTCATTCAAAGTCACATAACTAGTCAGTGGCAGGGAAAATGTAAAGTAAATTTTAATTATAGCATACATGTACAACAGGATGTGTTGATAGGCATAGGAGAAGAGAGAAAATAAGTTAAATTGCATGGCTAGATAAGTGGCACCACAAGGTAGTAAATATTACATAAACAGGCTAAGACTATAGTCTCTTGTCTGCAACTGACCATCTCAATATAGCCGATATTTGTCATATCCATCAACCCTACATATCTTCTTTGTTCAGAACCTGAGAAGATTAAAATCTTTTGTCTAATGCTGTAACCTAAACATTCATTCTTGATGAATCTGAGCCAAAGTTTGTGCTATCTGAGTAGGTCTGAAACTTCTGATGATTGTTTTGACTGAATGTTAATATAAAGTGAAACCTGGACAATACCAAAATATTCACCTATATCCTTTCTACTTCCAACTTTACTAACAAAACTCTGGTAATTACAGTCAGTTATGTTAATAAAAAAGTATAACCCATTTTCTGACCCAAATATCTTATGGTATATAGCCACTCCAAACAGCCTGATGATAGCCTTGTCATCTAATCCAGTGGAGGATATCATAATTTTATTTTTTTTTAATCTCTGGTAGAAATGTTTCATTTATATGCATTAAATTCTGTAATTGACTCAGTGTGACTAGGACAATTTACAAAAAAGGAAAAAAGCACATATATTTGAAATATTTGAGACACCTGCCCTCCACATTATTCAGAGGATTGTAGGATCATTCCTCAAGACAGCATCTGAAACTGGTTAACAGTTGTCTTCCATTTAATACTGTTACTAAAACACTGAGCTATCCAGTGTTTTAGAAAGCCACTGCTTCTGGGTGATGAGTTGAAGGATAGGGCCATTAAATCACAAATGTATTAATCTATTGGCTTACATTCTTCACTGTGAATGAGGTTCATGTTTTAGTGTTTTGTTGGGTGTAATATTCTAAAAATATAGAAACAAAAAATACATGAATGTCAATATTTGCAAAGGCAAAATATCTGGAAAAAGCAAACTCATATTTCTATTAATTATCAAATTGCTTGCTGGACTTCCTACATTTGATGCCCTACCTAGACTTAGAGATTTAAGGAATGGAATTTGAGTAAAATTATTAGGGAACTTTTTCAAGGAGCCATTATTAAACACTTCCTTATTAATATCCATATTTTCACAAATGGCATCTAGGAAGTTATCGATTTCACTGACATTGCAATGCAGTAACCATCCATATTAAGCCCAAAATACATTTTTTTGAATTTTGGTATGTATTATGTAAGACATGAGATTAATAAATTCAGAGTTGAATCTCAGCTCTTAAAGTAACAATTGAAATTTAAGCTTATTATGATTTTGCTTACAAACGTTGCCTCCACAACCTCCCCAAATAATCCATCATGTTGCTGCTGCTGCTCCTGCTGCTAAGTCTGCCTGTAATGCAGGAGACCCAGGTTCAATCCCTGGGTTGGAAAAATTTCCTGAAGAAGGGAATGACTACCCACTCCAGGAATGGCTACCCACTCCAGTACTCTTGCTTGGAGGATTCCATGGACAGAGGAGCCTGGCAGACTATAGCCCATGAGGTATCAAAGAGTAGGACACGACTAAGTGACTAACAGCTTTTTTTAGAGATTCTCTATAGCTTGAAGAAGTTAAAAGTGCATGGAACTGTCAACCATACTTTAAGTTAATAATTGCTGCATTACAAATTATTCCAAAACTTAGTGGCTGAAAAAAAATTATTATTTATTATCTCATCACTTCTGTGGGTTACGAATTTGGATGCAGCGAACCTGGGCTTCCTAGGTGGCGCTAGTGGTAAAGAACCCACCTGCTAATGCAGGAGACATAAAAGATTCAGGTTTGATCTCTGGGTCTGGAAGATCCCCTGGAGGAGGGCATGGTGATCCACTCCAGTATTCTTGTCTGGGAAATCTCATAAACAGAGGAGCTTGGCAGGCTAGAATCCGTAGGGTCGCAGAGTCGGACACGACTGAAGCGACTCAACACACACAACCTGGGCTCTCTGTTTCAAAGATCTCTCAGAAGGTTGTGATCAACATGTCAGCCAAGGGCAGGATTATTGTGGTCCCTCTGAGAAGTCTGTCTACCACACAAACTTTGCTTAAATCATTAAGGCTGAGAAAACATGGTCCAGTGCATCAAACTGTTTGCTAGAGTTACTATAAAATCTTTAAAATGACTTAATATAGTAAATACATATGAAGTTATGCCATTCTGCATAGACATGTTAATGAAAAATACATGCAAAATGCATTCCAAAGAAGGCTTTATATTCATCTGTACTTTTCATACCCCTCAAATAGGATAAAGGAAGTAATTATTATCTATATGTTTTCTGTAGGAGATGCTAAAAGTCCAAGGATTGACCATGCTTTTAAGCTGAGTGGTTTACAGGACAACAGAGACAAACTAAAATAAATAAATAAAGCAATTTTTCATTATCTTTACTTGATTATAACCAAATTAATCATGACTAACAAAAGCACTAATCAAGCCATGTGAAACAAATTATATGCTAGAGAGATTTACAAATGAGTTAAACTTAGTCTCCTTTTCAAAATTTAAATCCTCATTAGAAGATCTTCATCCCAGTGGATTTAAGTAAAAGGCAAAAGTAGGACAATAAGTACTTTCTTTCTCCTAGAAACAGTTGATGTTTAATGGAGGATGGGACTGATAATTTATTAATTTTAACAAGATAGGCAAATTAAAATGCTGACTATTACCTTTTTGAAAATAAATCATATAGCCATGCAAAATAAATTTTCCTAGAGTTTGTTACAGGCAAATGTATCTCTTCTTCCTCAAATATTTCTCTATAGCCTTACCAATATTTTATTCCAAGAAATAGAGAAATTATCGTTTTGTAATAGAGAAACCTATTTTGTCTTTGGGAATAATGATCTAGGAAATAGTGATAAATACATGCAAAGTACTTGAAACATCAATTGCTTTCTAATCAACCTATTTACCACATTCTTAGATTTAAGAAACACTTTTAGATAATATGGGCTTCCATGGTGGCTCAAATGGTAAAGAATCTGCCATCAATGCAGGAGACTGGAGTCAAGAAAATCCCCTGGAGAAAGAAATGGCTACCCACTCCAGTATTCTCCACTGGAGAATTCCATGGACAGAGGAGCCTGGCAGGCTACAGTCCACAGGGCTGCAAAGAGTGGACACTGAGTGACTAACACTCTCTTTCGCTTTTCTTTAGATAATATAGATTAATAATTCCCAATAAACAATTAAAAGCCATTTCTTTTAAATAACAGAGATTTTGGTATTCTATGTTTCTGTTATTTTGGGTATTGTTCTCAGTTATGCATTATTTCTTGTGGAGTAATCTCTTTTCATAGGAGAGATGCTAATACTTATTATTCTATTTGTAATGTAATTTTATACCAGATCTCAGGTTATGATTTTTCCCTGTCTGGACCATGTTGTACTTTTATAGCAAACTAAGTCTCTTCGTGTTTGTGTACCTAAAACTCCAATATTCCATGGCTTAGAAATGCATTTAGGAAATAGAGTGAGGAAAAACTCAGTTAACTCAAACATTCTCTTCAGAGATGAAAAACTTTGTGACTTTTAGAGATAAGCTTGATTCTCTCTGACTTGATAAAGATATTGGGTCTTCAAAAACATTATAAAGGGACAGCAATCTTCACAAGTTTTCTCCAGTAAAATCACTTTCGTTCTATCACTCCAAAAGGCATATTGCTAGAGGTTGCTGCTGTGTAGAGTCTATCAGAAAACTTTTTCTTTTTTTCCATGATACTAGCTGATTCTGGCTACAAATAGGGAAGAATATATGCTACATAAAGAAATTCATGACATAGGAAAAAAAATGAGGAAACTGACATGAGAAATTCATATTTTTCTACTTCATCTTTCCCAAGTTCAAAAGAAAAATAAGTCAGTTCAGGTACCTATCATTTAATTTTCTGAAATATGAATTAACTCCTCAAAATATCTACAAGATAATAATTTAGTTGAAATATTTCATTTCAGGGTTTAAGTAAGCTTATAAGATAGTATTTGATGTATCAAAATATAGCCTACATATATAAATTGTATTAGTGAATGGAGTTTTGCCTTTAAAATCGAGAAAAATTTTCATTGTAATAGTATATACATATACCTTCCCCATGGACAGTAGCCTTTCAACAAGCAGCACATTGTTTTAAATAAAAATTATAAATTATTTAACACATAATAAATTGTTTTTTAGACTTTTCTGAACATGTGTAGCTTTAAGGAGAAAAAATAGAAAGAATCTGCCCCAAAATATATTTAGGTTAAGATTAAGAGATTATAAATCATGTTAATAACATGAAGTCTATATTAATATTGAATCTGTTTTTAAGTGTATATATATTTATATATATACACAGGAATTTATACATATACA
This sequence comes from Giraffa tippelskirchi, assembly GCF_054371585.1. Taxonomy (NCBI): domain Eukaryota; kingdom Metazoa; phylum Chordata; class Mammalia; order Artiodactyla; family Giraffidae; genus Giraffa; species Giraffa tippelskirchi. The sequence continues at coordinate 74,082,333 of NC_137277.1, forward strand.
TACACACAGTCCATGTTTATATGGAGAGATTGGTGTTTTGAAACTGGAAAGTTTTAACTCAATTACAACACAATGAATGTATTTATAATTAAATCCCATATATTTGCATTTTTCAAAGTGCAGATTTTCATGCTCAGTTAAACACATAATCAATTTTATAAATGATAATATAAAAACAAATTCATGAATTTGTTACTTGCTTTTTTATCATAAACATTAGTCAAATACAAAAAAACACTCCTGCCCCTAAGCAAGAATTTACTATGTGCATACAGTAGTTAAAATTTTGATGTTACATAACAGATTCCAAGGAAAGTTTTAAATTGGAGATTTAAACTAGATATTAAATAAAGTTTTATTTGAATTATATAATCCTCTTTCACTTTGCAGTGGCCTAAAGCTAAAACTTTATATATGTGATTATTTCTTACCTGCATGATTGTATCTTTGACTCAATTCTGACTCTTATACAATACTTAATTTTGATAATATTAAACTTGAAAAAAGTATTGACAAGCACAAAAGTAGAAAAAACATTCCACCACATGTAATTGGGTATTATAAAAAATGCTTAAGCTATTATTATCATAAAACTGAACCTACCTCTTAATGCTCTTCTTATTTTTTGGACAGATATATATTTTATAATCTTAATTTAATAAATTTTGAGATTTGTTGAAATATAATTTATATTATATACATTGTGTATATATTTACTATAATATATTAAATTATATTCAATGCAATTCATATCAAAATTGCAATGACATTTTTTTCACAGAAATAGAACAAAAATTTTTGAAATTTGTATTAAGCCAAAAAATAACTCCAAATAGTCAAAGCAATATTGGGAAAGAAGGACAAAGCTGGAGGTATCATGCTTCCTGATTTCAAACTATATCACAAAGCTATTGCAATCAAAATAGTGTAATATTAGCAGAAGAACAGATCCATAGAATGAAACACACACACACACAGTGGAACAGAATATAGAACTTAGAATTAAATCCGCATATATGTGGTCAGTTAACTTATAACAAAGGGGCCAAGAATACACAATGGGGAAAAGGACAGTCTCTTCAGTAAATAGTATTGAGAAAACTGAACAGCCACATAGAAGAGAGTGAAGCTGGAATATCTTACATCACACACAAAAATTAACTTACAATGAATTAAAGACTTGAACATAGATCTAAAACCATAATGCTAGAAGAATACATAAGTGGTAAACTCCTTGACACTGATCTTGGAGATGATTTTTAAAATCTGACACCAAAGCAAAAGCAATAAAAGTGAAAATAAACAAATGGGACTATAGCAAACTAAAGCTTTTACACAGTAAAGGAAATCACCCACAAAATTAAAAGGCAAGATATGGAAGCAACCTAAGTATCCATTGACAGATGAATAAATACAGAAATTCTGGTATATATACATAATGGAATATTATTCAGCCATAAAAAATAATTAAATGTTGCCATTTTTGACAACACAGATGGGCTTTGTGGGCATTATGTTGAGTAAAATAAGTCATACAGAGAAATACATTGTATGATCTTTCTTTAATGTGGAATCTAAAAAAATAAAATGAAACAAAACAATATAAAATAATAAAGTTCATAAATATAGGGGATAGATCAGTAGTTACCAGAGGTGGGGGTGTGGGAAAGGGAGAAATTGGCAAACTTGTTTTTTAGTTTTTGTTTATTTTGCTGAAGTAAACTTAATTTAGAAATAAATAAATTACATTAACAGAGTTCATCCTATAAACCAAATAATTAGTTTAGCATGATCTTGGGGCATAATTAAAACTAAACTATTTGAGATTTAATAACTTTGTGCTTTATTAAATTAATTTTGAAAATCTTTAATACTAGGAATACCTTTATCTTATCATACCACTTCAGGTCTAATATTTTTCACTCTATATCTTTTTTTAGTTTGCTTTCTGAAATTTTGTCTATCATTGTCATTAGGGGAAACAAATGACACACAAATTAGAATAATTCAGAGAAACTTTAACAAAAAAACTACAAAAAGTGTGCTTAGGGTGTATGAGAACTACAAGTTTTTATCATATTGAGAAGTGAAGAGTTTAGAGGAAAGAGGGATTACTAGAAACCAAAGAGGATCACCCACCTAAAAATGACATAGCCACTCAATGAGACTTACAGGGAAGAATCCAAGGCATTAAGTATCCCGATTTTACCATGATCCCTCTCTTCTGTTGCAATATGAGACTACATAATGACTGAAATCAAGTGGAAGCCTAAGACAAAGAGCTAGATGATATAGTTCATACAAATAAGTCACTGAGGCAGAAAAGATCGATCTAGAAAAAGTCAGAAAATTTTGCTATCTGCCATTTCATTGGAAGTTCATTTATAGACATGTTTGTTTCTGAAAATAGTGATATCAAAGCAAAAATTGCACCAAAATTAAATACATAACAGGTGGGAGAAATCAGAATATAAATCTGAACTGAATTCTGCTGAAACAGTGGGAGGGAGATATTTTTTAAGAGCTGGAGTGGATGGGATAACAGGTGATCTGTGTTTGCTAAATTTATCCAAAATAAAAGTAAACTTCCTCTGATCTTCATGATCATGCAAAAGGATATCAGTCTAACATATATCAGGGGAGATTTGCAGAAACTAATACCTGTGGTGTTAATACATTTCTGGTCAATAATGTGTGAAATGGAGCCAGAGGATTTGAAATGGAGAATCTCAGGCATGTACCCTCAGAAGAAGGAAACCTAAGAACTGATAGATTGATTTCCAGTAAATGCCTGATTTACATAAGACTGATGAATACACATCCACCAAGCAACTCTCCCCACCTTCAAGTCAGTGAACTTACTACTTGCACTCTAACTGAACTCGTCTCTCTTTGTACTCCTTGCCCATGAAAACTGCCCACCCCAAACCCTCAGTGCACTTTCTGGTAGCTTATTGCAGCATGTATTTCCTGAATTGCTGTTCCTCTACTGTTCCCAAATGAACTCAATTTCTGGTATTGGAACTTGCCTCAGTTTACCTCTTATTTAGGCTGACAATAGGATGAGAAGAAAATCAGGGCCCTAGAGGTAGGAGAAAGCTATCTCGTGTTCAGCCAACCTTAAGGAAAGAAGGCCATATTAGTTAATGGCTTCTGTTTCTTCAATGGTTGCTTTTATTTAAGTTCAGGGAATTTACTTTCTTTAAAAATTTTTCTGTTTTAGGCCTTATATTCAGCCAGGTATGAACAATTCACTGGGGACTTTTCTGATTTTTCCTGAGCAGTCTCAGCCTTATGCCTCTGTATCAATAAACTGTGGAAAATTCTGAAAGAGATGGGAATACCAGACCATCTGACCTGTCTCTTGACAAACCTGTATGCAGGTCAGGAAGCAACAGTTAGAGCTGGACATGGAACAACAGACTGGTTCCAAATAGGAAAAGGAGTACGTCAAGGCTGTATATTGTCACCCTGCTTCTTTAACTTATATGCAGAGTACATCATGAGAAACGCTGGGCTGGAAGAAACACAAGCTGGAGTCAAGGTTGCCAGGAGAAATATCAATAACCTCAGATATGCGGATGACACCACCCTTATGGCAGAAAGTGAAGAAGAACTAAAGAGCCTCTTGATGAAGTGAAAGAGGAGAGTGAAAAAGTTGGCTTAAAGCTCAACGTTTAGAAAACTAAGATCATGGCATTTGGTCCCATCACTTCATGGGAAATAGATGGGGAAACAGTGGAAACAGTGTCAGACTTTATTTTTTGGGGCTCCAAAATCACTGCAGATGGTGATTGCAGCCATGAAATTAAAACACGCTTACTCCTTGGAAGGAAAGTTATGGCCAACCTAGATAGCATATTTGAAAGCAGAGACATTACTTTGCCAACAGAAGTCAGTCTAGTCAAGGCTATGGTTTTTCCAGTGGTCAAGTATGGATGTGAGATTTGGATGGTGAAGAAAGCTGAGCGCCGAAGAATTGATGCTTTTGAACTGTGGTGTTGGAGAAGACTTTTGAGAGTCCCTTGGACTGCAAGGAGATCCAGTCAATCCATCCTAAAAGAGATCAATCCTGGGTGTTCATTGGAAGGACTGATGTTGAAGCTGAAACTCCAATACTTTGGCCATCTCACATGAAGAGTTGACTCATTGGAAAAGACCCTAATGCTGGGTAGGATTGGGGGCAGGAGGAGAAGGGGACGACAGAGGATGAGATGGTTGGATGGCATTACCAACTCGATGGACATGGGTTTGGGTAGACTCCGGGAGTTGGTGATGGACAGAGAGGCCTGGCGTGCTGTAATTCATGGGGTCGCAAAGAGTCAGACACGACTGAGCGACTGAACTGAACTGAACTGATCCTTCTAAACCACCAAGGACAAGTGAGATTTTAGCCAGGCCTCTGGCTATCCCTTGGTGGATCCTTCTGTTAAATTTTGGCTGGTCTGCCTTTGTGTTGCTTGCCCCAACTAGTACTATGACCTCTAGCTAACCTGTATCAGCCTTTCCTAATTATTTGCCACTGAGATCTCTATTGTTTTTGACAATGCCCTGGGTGTGGATATTCCCACACTCCACTCCAAGTAAATTGAGCCCATGTGGCAGTACAGTAAGGCTGCTGGTGCGTGAAACCTGCCTTACATGTTGGGGGCACAGCAGCAGTTTCTGCTGAAATGCCATTGACTCCGAATTTCCCCAAGGTTTAGTAGATTTTCTTAAATAAATCATGTTTCTCACTTTGTTATATCTTGAATGTTTGTTTTGACAACTTTATGCACTTTTCTCACTATTTTGGGGAGATAGGATTAACATTAACTAGACTCCTGACTCTGCCATTCTGGAAGTCTTAGCCTCATTCACTTTCTACAGTTTTTTTTTTTTTTAATAATATTTATTTATTTATTTATTTTTGGCTGCTTGGGATCTTAGTTGTGGCACGAAGAATCTTTCATCGCAGTGCGAGGACTTCTCTCTAGTAGTGATTTGCAGGCTCCAGAGCTCACAGGCTCTGCGGTGCGTGGCCTTAGTTGCCCCGTGGCATGTAGGATTTTAGTTCCCCAACCAGGAATTGAACCCACATCCTCTGCATTGGAAGATGAATTCTTAATCACTGGACCACCAGGGAAGTCCCTCTCAGACTTTTCTTACCTCTAGCTGTATGGGGTCGCAGAAGGCAATGGCAACCCACTCTAGTACTCTTGCCTGGAAAATCCCATGGACGGAGGAGCCTGGTAGGCTGTAGTCCATGGGGTCGTGAAGAGTCGGTCACGACTGACTGAGCGACTTCACTTTCACTTTTCACTTTTCACTTTCATGCATTGGAGAAGGAAATGACAACCCTCTCCAGTGTTCTTGCCTGGAGAATCCCAAGCATGGCGGAGCCTGATGGGCTGCCGTCTATGGGGTCACACAGAATCGTACATGACTGAAGCGACTTAGCAGCAGCAGCAGCAGCAGCTGTATGGAGTATTTCTTATCCCTGAGGTGAGAAAAGCCAGTCCTGGAAGTGCTTAAACAAAGGATATTTCATTTTCTTCTTTTTTCATGTCATTTATATCTACTCAAGCACAGATTGTCATCAGTCTTATTGATAAATGTTCTTTAATTAGGACTGTAATATTGTGATTTACAATGAGAAATATATATTTGGTCTTGCTCTTAGTTTCTGGCACAAAGTTCCTTAAATACTTGGAATATCCTAAGAGATGAAGCAATAAATATGTCTTTTGTTATGATAATGAGATAATTTTTATACCCACACTTAAGATTGGGAGGTAGGTGACCACAAAGGTTACCAACCAGGAATAAAGAGTTGGAACTTTCAGCCCCACCCCTTAATTTTGAAAAGAGGAGAGGGACTGGAGCAACATTGAATTAGTCACCAATGACCAATAATTGAATCAATGCTGCCCATGTAATGAAGCCTTCATAAAAACTCTGGAGTTCTCAGAGTTTCCAGACTGGGGAACCAGAATCCTTCCGAATGCCACCAAACTCCTTTATTTGGAACCTCACCTATGGATCTCTTCATCTGGTTGTAGATTCATATTCCTTCATATCCCTTGTAATAAATCTAGTAAGTAAATGGGTTTCCTGAGTTCTATAAGCTTCTCTAACATACAGTCAAACCTGAGGAGGGTGCCCTGGGAAACTGATTTTTAAGTTTGGTCAGAAGTAACAAACTGGACTTGCAGTGGATGTCTGAAGTCCACGGAAGGATTCCTGGGAACTTCCAATCTGCAGCTGGTTAGTCAGAAACAGAGATAACAGCCTGGTTTGTGACCAACATCTAAAGTAGAGGGTGGTCTTGTGAGATTGAGCCCTTATCCTGTGGAATCTGATGCTATTTCCAGATAAATAGAATCAGTAGCCAATGATATCAGGGCATCCGATTGATATCCACTGAACTGCTTTTTTGTTGTGTAGGGAAATGTGGAAGGAAATGGCAACCCACTCCAATATTCTGGCCTGGAAAGTTGGACAGAAGAGCCTGTGGGGCTACAGTCCATGGGGTCACAGAGGGTCAGACATGACTGAGCAACTAATACACACTTGTGTAGGGAAAACCCCTCTCCACACACTGGAATTGGGTGCAGAACCAAAATAAGGACAATCCACCCCATGTCATAATGCCTTATTTCAGAAAAAGTATAATATTGCTTAACTGATCTCCCTGCTTAAACCAGTGTTTCACTACACTGCCATCACAGAATCTGACTGAAATATAATCTGACTATGATACACAAATACTTGCTTAAACACTTGACCAGAACTCTAATACCTCTTCAAAATTATAATCTTTTGCTTTATCTAAACCCAACCTTCCTCTCTGCCTCATCTTTACTACCACCTATTTGTATTTTATCTTTCAGTAGCATGGAACATTGTGCAGTTTTGTAGTACACATCATACTGCTTTTTGTCTCTGCAATTTGGAATGCTTAAATTACAAATAAATGAATTACCTTTCCCTAATATTTATCTAATTATTGTTCAACTGAACGATATAACTGAAATTATAACAGAAAAACAATTTTCAGAGTACACTGTCAGGATACCCACCCTTGAGACTGGGTTGGTTGGCTCTTCCTCCTCTCTTAGCCTACCTGTAATATTTTACCAGGGCTTCCCAGGTAGCACAGTGGTAAAGAATCTGCTTGCCAATGCAGGAGACTCAGGTTAGATCCCTGGGTCAGGAAGATCCCCTGGAGGAGGAAATGGCAACCAATTCCACCTAACCTATTCTTGTCTGGGAAATCCCATGGACAGAGGAGTCTGACAGGATACAGCCCATGGGGTTGCACAGAGTCAGTCATGACTTAGCGACTGAGCACACACAACATTTTACCACAGTCTTGATACCATTTTGTTAAAAGTATCTATTTCACAGACTACTCATCTACTTATATGTCTGTTCCCCAAAGGCACATAGTCTTTCTTTTTCTGTTTTTAGCATAGTACTTGGCAATGAGAAGGAATTTTATAAATATTTGTGAACAAAATCCAACTGATTCTGGCTGACAGAAATGCAAATTATAGTTTATTTTTCTCTATATAAATTTGCATATATCCCTTTACATCAATCCAATTTTTCCACATCAATTCTGTGAACAGAAGCCCAATGACTATGAACTTTGTTTGTAAAATGGTGAGGATAGACAGATGTACAACTCCATGAGCCCAATTATCTTCTGCCTCTGAGGGAAAAGCAAGCTGCCCAAAAGGGGCCTTGGATGCCCCACTGTTCTTTACAGCGAGCTAGAGAAAATTACTAATTTCTTAATATGCAAGATCAAAACCACACTGTGCCACTACGTCACCATGTCAATGTATTTATCTGCCTTTCTTGTTTTTTACAATTTCTCCCCCAATTTATTTCCTGGAGGCACTAAGACTACACACAGATGGTGCTCACTACACAAACAGCAGCCTGACCTCTGTTTATTTTGAGTATTATTGTTATGGTCAATTTGAAGAGGATTGATGACATTCTTATGAAGACAGGGCTGCCATTTTAAAACAGACATTTAGAACACAGAATATAGCACTTCATTTTATTATCTTCCAGATCCCCTGGAAGAGGAGATGGCAAGCCACTCGACTGCATGAACAGAAGAGCCTGGATTAGCAATTAAGCTAAAACAAAGAGGCTTGGGAAATCAATGTTACTTTTTTCCGTGTCACAAAATCAAGTTTATTAGTGATTCTTCAAATTCTGCATCACATTTTATTAATAAGAAAATAAGAAAAAATGACACTGCTACAACATATATTTTAAGGCTTGTACTCTGTATTACTTAGACTAGGTATCATTGTTTCTGATTTTTGAAAGATCATGAAATTGAATAAACCATGACAGGGTAGATGAAATTCTCAGTAAAAATCTTCAAGACCAATAAATTGGATAAACTAATTTCACACAGAAAATATTATAGAGAAATTCTCTTAAATAAATTTGTCTTTAGGATTCCTTAGTTCATTCTTTCCTTGCTTTATTAAATCACTAAATAGTTTGAGTACCTGAAACTGAGAAAACCAAATACAGGCGGTGAAAATATGCTGATCTTTCAAATTAAATAATCTTCATTAATTTGTATTCTAATTGAGGGAAAAAGAAATCCAGATTAATAGCATATAAGCATGCCCATTAAGGTCAAAATTAAGGACATGCAGTAACAGTTCAGTTCAGTCGCTCAGTTGTGTCCGACTCTTTGCGACCCCATGAATTGCAGCATGCCAGGCCTCTCTGTCCATCACCAACTCCCGGAGTCTACCGAAACCCATGTCCATCGAGTCGGTGATGGCATCCAACCATCTCATCCTCTGTCGTCCCCTTCTCCTCCTGCCCCCAATCCTACCCAGCATTAGGGTCTTTTCCAATGAGTCAACTCTTCACATGAGGTGGCCAAAGTATTAGAGTTTCAGCTTCAACATCAGTCCTTCCAACAGTGAAATACTAAAGATTTTATTAGATATTCTAGATAATACAGTTAGAAAATAAATAAAGTATAAATATCAGGCTAAAAGTAAGAGTTAAAACTCTCATTAGTCATAAATAGCATGTTTATTTACAATCATTGACCAATGTTTGGAAAAATATTCCAGAGTATTTTGCAACAGAGATGTAAATGTGTGTGTGTGTGTGTATTCATAGACTACTGTCTATGCTAAAGTAAAATGTGTGTACATTTAAGAGATGACATATTTTATGCTTTCATAAATAATTTTTAAACTTGATTATTTTGATATCATAATGATTTATTTTACCAGCAAGTCTTATTCATTACACTGCATTAGATTTTAAATAACTATTTTTTTAAAAAATCTTACAAATGTACACACTCCTAAGGAGACTAGCATTAGCACTTTTTTTCATTAGGTCTTTAGTTTTAAGTCTCATGACATTCTTCCCTCTGATGTCCATCAGAGCAGAATCCAGGATTATTGATACTCTACCTTTCATACAGAGACAATGCAGTGCTTGAACAGCTTTCTAATAATGTTGATTGTCTTCTCCATTTGTGTTTTATTACACTCCAAGAAATATGGATTAGAATGAAAAGCTAAAAGTTTGTAGTGACATATGATTTTTTTTTTTTTATAGAAGCTTTGTTGGGCCAATTTCTTATAGTCTTCTTTACTTTTAAGATGCTCACAAAATTGTCCATTGAAACAACTGGTGGTTTTAGAAGATGAACTGCCATTGGAAAGAATGTTCCTGTCTGTGCAAAAGTATAAGAGCTTGACATATTCATTTATTTTGAACTTGAAAACTATTTGTACCTGGTCAAGACTAAAGATAAAGCATAATTCTGAGCATAGTTTTCATGTATTAGAACTATCCAAGTATGGCAACAATGAATAGTACAGATAAATAGACTCTAGTGTATAGCACTAAGTTCAATAACTTATCAGGAAATATGTAGGTAAGAAGCAAAATTAATTATTTTGCTCTTCAGTTCACCAAAATTTACTTGTTGTTTATCTAAGCTTGTCATTGTGTTAAGAGCAGTGGAAACATCATGCTCTCTGCCCTTAATGCATTTTTTCTTTTTTTCTTTCTTTTTTTCTTCCTGGGAGGAAAGCAGTAAGCAAAATACACACATTTTTTTTTTTTAATTGCTGGAATTGTCATAACAGGAAACTGTAGTAGAATATAAGAAGTGGCACATATCAGATGAAAAGGTCTGAGAAGTTTGCTCTGAGAATGAGCCTTTGAAGTTGGGGTGTGTTTTATGCTGTTGTTGCTGTTAAGTCACTCAGTTGTATCTGACCCTTTGTAACCCCATGGACTGCAGCACTCCAGGCTTCCCTGTCCTTCACCAGCTCTCAGAGTTTGCTCAAACTCATATCCACTGAGTCAGTGATGACATCCAACCATATCATCCTCTGTCATGCCCTTCTCCTACCTTCAATCTTTCCCAGGATCGAGGTTTTTCCCAATGAGCCGGCATTTCTCATCAGATGGCCAGAGTATTGGAACTTCAGATTCAGCTTCAGCATCAGTCCTTCCATTGGATATTCAGGATTGATTTCCTTAGGATTGACTGGTTTGATCTCCTTGCAGTCCAAGGGGCTCTCAAGAGTATCTCCAGCACCACAGTTCAAAAGCATCAATTCTTTGGTGCTCAGTCTTTTGTGAGTCTATCCAGCTCTCACATCCATACGTGACCACTGGAAAAACCATAGCTTTGACTAGACAGATTTTTGTTGGCAAAGTAATTTCTCTGGTTTTTAATGTGCTCTCTGGGTTTATCATTGCTTTTATTCCAAGGAGCAATCATCTTTTAATTTCATGGCTGCAGTCACCATCCAGAATGATTTTGGAGCCCAAGAAAATAAAGTCTGTCACTGTTTCCATTGTTTCCCCATCTATTTGTTATGAAATGATGGTGCCAGATGCCGTGACCTTCCTTTTATGAATGTTGAATTTTAAGCAACCCTTTTCACTCTCCTCTTTCACCTTCATCAAGAGGCTCTTTAATTCCTCTTCACTTTTGAGGAATACCACCCATAAGGGTGGTATCATCTGCATGCATGAGGTTATTGATATTTTTCCCAGAAGTCTTCATTTCAGTTTGTGCTTCATCCAGCCTGGCATTTTGCAAGATGTACTCTGCATATAAGTTAAATAAGCAGGGTGACAATATATATCCTTGACATACTCCTTTTCCAATTTGGAACCAGTCCAGATTATAACTGTTGCTTCTTGACCTGCATACATGTTTTGCAGGAGGCAGGTAAGGTGGCCTGGTATTACCATCTTGTAAAAGATTTTCCAGTTTGTTGTGATCTACATAGTCAAAGGCTTTAGCATAGTCAATGAAGCCGAAGCAGATGTTTTTCTAGAATTCTCTAGTTTTTTTCTATTATCCAATGGATGTTGGCTATTTGATCTCTGGTTCCTCTGCCTTTTCTAAATCCATGGGATTTCCCAGGCATAAATACTGGAGTGGTTTTCCATTTCCTTCTCCAGGGGATCTTCCTGACCCAGAGATTGAACCCAGATCTCCCACATTGCAGGCAGACTCTTTACCATCTGAGCCACCAGAGAAGCCTGTGTTTTTTGAAGGGAGAACATATATGAAAAAGAAGTGTTGTAATACTATTGAAACACAAAGCAACTCTAGATGTGGTTTTTATGCTTCCAAATATCACAACATTTATGATTATATTTTTTCCACATGGACATGTAATTTGTTGTTACTCCCTGACCATATTATGCATGCTTTTTTCCAGGGCACGTGATAGAACATTTAATTGATTTTTGAATAATAGTAAGTTATGATAATGACTAGTTTTTTTTCTTTTTCTAGTTAATCTCTAAATGCCCCAGATATTTTTACTAAGCATGTAATCTCACCAGTCTGCTATGATAGTTTTCCTTTGTGCAAAACATATTATACATGTTTTCACACTTTATAGACACATAGCCCAGGATGGATATACCCTGTGGGGATGGAGTACTAAAACAAAGAACTTAAACTGAAACTCTAAAGAAAAAAGATGTATTTTCTCATATGGTGGTGTTAGGTGAAGTTGAGGAATGAAGAAAAATAGTAGAGAACTTCAGAGAAAAGAGATATTTCTGCTTGGGTAAATTAAAGATAATTTTTTCTCATTTGCTTCAATAATTTAGGACATTGTCTTGGTAAAGGGCAGAATTGGGGAAATGGACAAGAAAAGTGCACCAAATAAAACACAAAACACATTACATTGTTTATTTCAGAGACAGTGAACTTACTAGCTGGAAACCCAGGATATCTAGGACAATAAAGTGAAATTTTGCAACAGAATTATCAATAAGAAGGAGTAAAAAAATAAATGAGAAGAATGGGGAAATTAGATATCAAGTATATTCCAGTTTCCCTTGCAATTGATACATTTCAATTAGATATATTTGTTTTAGAGTATTTTTTTTCAGTTAAGTGGGGTTATAATTTATATTAGAGTGCAAGACACAGTGTGGATATTTTCCAGGCATGTGTATTTCAGCTGGCACTAGATTTAGGAGGAACCTCTGTAAGAGAATGGGCTTCCCTGATAGCTCATTTGGTAAAGAATCTGCCTGCAATGCAGGAGACCCCAGTTAGATTTCTGGGTTGAGATGATTCCCTGGACAATGGACAGGCTACCCACTTCACTGTTCTGGCCTGGAGAATTCCAAGGACTGTAGAGTCAGACACAACTGAGTGACTTCCACTTTTCTCTAAGTGAAAAGACTTTTTTTGTTTAGAATCCTCTTTCTTATCTATCCCATATTAACTGATCTCACTGAACACTCTAAATACCAGACTCTAGACACTTGTTTTTTATAATTTACTTTATTATTGCAGTCAGAAAAGGCATAAGTTAAAATGCCATGTTGTCATTTTCCATAAGCTCTTACGTTTTATTCGAGGGTAGGCCATACTCTTGGATGGGTGTTCAACATGATGGTGGAGATGCCTGCTGATGGCTAATAATACATGACTCCTTTTATATCATAAACTAATCCTTACTTGGCAGCTCTTTTCCTTTTCTTTTCTATAAAGGGACAAACCAAAATGTTGAGTAGTGTGTGAGATGCCCCCTTAATAAGCCGGATCTTCAGACTGAGAGAACATGTGAGAGAAAATCAACTAAAATGCCAACAGAATTAATATGGGAGCCCAGCAAGTTAGCACATTATGTAATCAAGATACAAAATCCATAGTTTCTCCAATTGATCAGAAATTGCAAGATACAATGTCTCATGGGTAAATATTTTTTTCAGATATAGCAAAAAAACAAAGCCAAAACCACATTAATGAACAAAATTAATACATGTAAAATCTCTATGAAACTACTGATGATAATTTTTTTAAGAATGCAAAGAAGCTTTAAAATGTGAATAGAACTGCTATGTTAATGAATGGAAAGACTCAATATTGTAAAATTTCAGTTCTCTCCAGGTTTGCTAATGGAAGTATATAAGTAACCATAATATAACAATAATAAAAAGAACTTAGAAATAATAATAATACAGTATCACAAAATAGACATATATATGGTAAGTTAACATGATGAAGTTATTCTAAATCAATGGATAGAAAATAGAGTTTAATAGTATTATAAAAATAAATATTTATATAAGTATATATGTTTATCTATATAAAATGAAGAAATCAGAGAGAAAAATTTCAAAACATTTTTGCCTTAGATTTTAAAATTTTCATACATAAGACTACAACATGAAAAGAAAAGCAACATACTGGAAAATAGTTGCCATATATGTACATATGTACATCCCATGGACAGAGGAGCCTGGAGGGCTGTCCACAGGGTCACAAAGAGTCAGACACACTGAGGTGGCTTAGCATGCATATATTATATATCATATCATGAGTTAACTTTAATTAATGCATTAAAAATTGTGCAAGTGTTAGGAGAGTAAGGGCCATTGCATAAGTTTGGTTAGGCTATACCTTGTATAAGGGTGATTGCATGAAAACCTACTAAGTCACTTCAGTCATTTCCAACTCTTTGTGACCCTATGGACTATATAGCCCATCAGACTCCTCTGTCCAAGGGATTCTCCAGGCAAGAATGCTGGAGTGGGTTGCCATTTCCTTCTCCAGGGGATCTTCTCCACCCAGGGATCAAACCCGTATCTCGTATGTGTCCTGCACTGACAGTTGGGTTCTTTACCCCTACTGTCACCTGGGAAGCCCCAAATAGACGTGGATTTTAGTAACACTTCAGGATATTTTTAAAGATAAGCCATGGGTACGTGCATGCTCAGTCATTTCAGCTGTATCTGACTCTGTGACCCTATGGACTGTAGCCTGCCAGGTTCTTCTGTCCACAGGATTCTCTAGGCAAGAATACTGGAGTCGGTTGCCATACCCTCTTCCAGGGACTCTTCCTGACCCTGGGATCAAACCTGCATCTCCTGCATTGCAGATAGATTCTTTACCCACTTAGACATCTGGGAAGCCCATAAGGGTGATTACTGAGTGGGAGAAGAATTCCAGTAGAATTGCAGTTTACACTATGTCAACAAACCCTGCCAACAGGGGTGTTGTATTTAATTGGAATAAGACCTTTTTTTTTTCTATTTTCAACAAAGTGACCAATAGATTATAGTGACCCTGATGAAGGCAAAGAATATAGACAATTCACAGAAGAAATACACTGTCTTTTTATTTTCAAAATCCACTTGTTCATAGTTGGTATACAGGGAAATAATTAACTTTGTATGTTAACTTTATATCCTATAACCTTGCTAAAATTACTTATTCTAGGAGATTTTTTGTTGATTCTTATTCCAGGAGATTTTTTGTTGATTCTTCCAAATTTTCTATGTAGTTAATCATGCCATCTGTGAACAAAGATAGTTTTATTTCCTTCTTCTTGTCTATATACCTTTTATTTCATCCTCTTGTCTCCTTGCATTAGCAAGAACTTCTAATGCAATGTGATAAAGGAGTGGTGAGAGGTACTTCCTTGCTATGTACCTGATTTCTCAGTGTGAAAGCTTTGAGTTTCTCTGTTAAGTATGATGTTAGTTGTAGGTTCTTTGTGGATGGTCTTCATCAAGTTGAGAAATTTCTTTTCATAGTTTACCAAGATTTTTTATCATAAATAGATGCTAAACTGAGTTTTCTGAAGGAGAAATAAATGTAAATAATCAAGATAGAAGTTTTATACTTGAATCCAAATATTTGTTTACCTATCCATTGCTATTGGTTTACCTATCCATTGCTCCTGGTTGGAGGAGTGTACTTCCCACCCTACTAGTTTTGGCTGGACCATTGTCCATGGAATGTGACTGAAATAGCACACATATTATCTCCAAGCACAACTTTAAAAGTGCATGATTTGTTTGCTCCTTTTGCTCCTTATGTTGTCTATTCCATGAGAATACCATATTCCAGAAATGGGGGCTTCACTTTCAGCCTGAGTTGTGGAAGGAGAACACGTGGTGAGGAAACCTGCGGCGTCACCCACAACGTGAAGCAAAGTCTTGTCCTGGAAGAAAATCTATTGAGTTTATTGCTACTGTTCTTGAACCTCTTGGCAAAGAGTAGCACATTCTAGATTTCTTAAGTTAAGAAAAGGAAAGTGAGTTAAAGAAGACTGAAACAGTCTTCTTTAACTGATTCTGATGACCCCTCTATGTAAGAAAATATTAGAATTATTTTCCTTCTTATGCAGATAATCTGATATTTAACTTGACGACATAAATCTTATCTAAGTTGTATACATATACTATCTAGGGACATGAAAATGTTCCTTTAAACTTAAAAAAAAATGAAAATAGCCTTTTCATGAACATGAAAAGATAATTAGTTTTATTATGCCTTAGGAAATTTCATAGATCTATATCTCAAATATGGAAGATTAGAAAACAAGTAAAGGACATGAAAATGTTAGCACTTTGATGACTCTCAAATTGCACATATTTTACCAAATTTGATTCATTTTTAAAAGGTCATCTATTCCATTTCTTAAATAAATTTACTTTCTTTCTTTGTTTTTGTCTATTCAAAATAATAAAACTTACTAGCTATTAATTGGAGCATGTCCAATAGCATGTCCTGCTATTAGAGGGAGAAAGATGTAGATTAATTTTCTTTATTTCTCTTAGCACAATTGCATAAATATTATTTGATTGATTTATTGATTTCCTCAAGTTATTATTAAGAGAATATTATGAGATGAGTCTGCTACTGGAAACGTGAAAGAAATCTTTCCAAAACTTAAATATCAGAAAAACAAAGATCAATAGCAGGAATAAATTCATTTTAAGCATCATACATGCATGTGAGATATAAGCTCTAAAGCAAATTAAATTCCCTAGAGCTGCTCATCAGCCAGCTATGACAGGTTTGAAGGTCATTGTCACTGGCTATTTGGCAAAATTTCAACTCAATTTGAGCCCTGATCAGTGATTCAAAACTGACCCACACAGATGGGCAACCATGTGGTGCCCCAGTGCATGTTAATCAGAAGATTCCCATACTCCAAAAAGGAATAGATCCAATGTTTGAAAGGAAACAGTGGGAGGACAAAATGTGGAACACTGGATGGATGTGCCAAATAATTCTGAGACACTGTGCATATTGACTCTTGATTCTGTGGTGTCTTTTTGCCTCTAGGGAATCTAGACCCTAAGACATTTTTCTATGTATGAAAGGAGCAATCAAGGAATAAACATTTGATTCAAAGGATTTACAGAGATTTTAGCTCTATAGAATACAGGACAAGAAGTTCCTTGGTGGTCTGGTGGTTAGGATCTAGTTCTTTCACTGCTGGAGCCCAGGTTCAATCCCTGGTCAGGGAACTGAAATCCCAAAACCCACACAGCATGGCCAGAAAATAAGAATACAAGACATCCAAACTTGCAGTTATTCATTTATTTTGTGCCTGATCTTCTTGATGCTCTAGGGGCATAGTGAACTGGAAGTGTGACATAATCAAAGCATGAATGTGTGACTTTGAGAATGCTGTTTCATTCTAAATCAGAATTTAAATAATGTCTATACTGGCTTAAAATCTTTATATCTTTTCCATTATCTAATTATAGATATCTGAAAAAAATTCCTATTTTTTTCAGTATGCTCTTTAAAGACAAACACATGATAGATATAAACTAAAAGTATAAAGTATAGTAAAAGTTATTTGAATATTTTCTATTTTCATATATTCTTTTATTTCCCTTATAATACACTTATAAGAAAAGAAATAACTGGAATAATTTTATGACCAACCAAAAATACCCAATAAAGCAGAAAAAAAGAGAATGATTGTCATGTCCTCACATTATGGATAGAAAGTTTAATAAAAAAATATTGACTTTAAAAACTCACTTAACAATTAGTATCTGATTCTCAGATTCTGACAACCACTTGCATTTAGACAAAAATTCCTTAAAAATCTCTTATTTTGATAATTTAAATGTGCCTTAGAGAGCAACTTTACTTTTTTTTAGTAACCAGATCAACCTTATCAAACTTTTGCCCCCTTTTAATCATTGCTCTGCAAAAACAACAATAACATCACAGCAGCATTCTTAAATGTAAATATATAACCACTTCAGTAAAACCTAGAATTTCTGACTTGTCACTTTATCCAGTACTTTTTTTTTTTTCTTATTATAACACTTTGTTGCTATTTAATTTGTATGGCTATTTCTTATTTTTCCACAACATTACCAAATGATTGTGATTTATGTCCTCCTTGAAAATCACAATTTTCTGTCTCTCTATTTTTCAATTAGCAATAATCGCGCCTCGGATAAACCTCATTGGCTACGATACTGCCACTGCGCAAAGCTGTGTCTCTCTATTTTTATATTTCTCATTTTATATATTTAGATTTTAAAAATAATATCCTCAAATCAACTGTGAGTAATCAGAACTTGTTTCATCCCTTGAGATCTTTCTCTTTGTGGAACGGTTGAACTGGTGCCCTGAGTTTCCATTCAATAAGGAATCATTCAAACATTTTTCAGGTTCAACACTGTCTTGCTGCTGCTGCTGCTAAGTCGTGTGTCAGTCGTGTCCGACTCTGTGTGACCCCATAGACGGCAGCCCACCAGGCTCCTCTGTCCCTGGGATTCTCCAGGCAAGAATACTGGAGTAGGTTGCCATTTCCTTCTCTGCAACACTGTCTTACTTGTCTCCAAATACAAACAAGAACAGTTCTGAATTTTCCTGGAATTGTACTATAAACTTTACTTATGTTATCGGTTGTATTTATCCTCACAGTGATCTATCGTATGCTTCCATGGCACCATTTTTTTCCCCTTTTTTCCAATATTTATTACACTTGAAAGTATATATTCAGTTTGTATTTTTTCCATTTAATCTATAAGTTTCACGTTAAAGACCGTCTTGATGTATGTCTGTCTTTTTAATGGGAAAATCCATAATAATATGCCTGTCACATAACATTTGGTCAATAAGCATTTTTTGAACAAATTAATGATTAGAAGAGTAAGATATTATTATTGTTACAAGTGCAGAATCTGAGGCTAACCAGGTTTCAATAACTTGTCCACCATCACACAGCTAATCAGTAGCCAAGCTAGGATTCTAAGGTTCATATATATCTTTATACAATCTAGATAGATCTCCCTCAAAAGCTCCTAGCCTTACCATAACAGTTTATGCAGATACAAAGCATCTTTCTTAGTAATAACTTACCTTTGTCATGACTATCTAGTCATTTACCAAGACTCATTCTTTCTTCTTTAGCATTTTTTTAATCTTATTTTCTCTTTTTTAATTTCCATTTATCCAATAATTATTTTATCTCAGTAGTTAGGTAACTGCTTTATTTTTCTCTCTGATAATATAGCTAAACACAAGCACTAGCTTTAACCACTTAAAATACTTTCATCTTTGTTTTATAACAATTTTCAGCACAGTGTGTCATCACACAGAGATTTCAAATTGTACTCCATCTATGCCTAACAGTTTTCCTGGAGTGTGGTGAGTGGTAGGGCTGCAGGAGGCACACATATAATTCTTTCATCCCATGATTTTAACAGAATAGGACTGCTTTTGTCAGTTTTATATATTGGTTTTAACTCTTTTAATTTGAAGAAAGGTTCCTATATTGTCATCAACTAGCAGTAGCAGTGGAGAAGCAGTAGCAGTTGCAGTAGTAATAATAGCAGAAATATTTATATTTTAGTTACTCTACTACCTCATAATGCAAACTTTGAGCCAAAGGCTATATTTTAACTTCCGTCCTTAATTTCAATTATACTCTTATTTTAAAATATTTTATTTATTTTTTTTAGCCACACCCATCGCTTGCAGGATCTCCATGTTCTGACCAGAGATTGAACCTGGACCACCGTAGTGAAAACCCCAATTCCTAATCATTAGGCCACCAGAGAACTTAAAACATTTTAACTTTGTTTCTGGGTTCTCTAGCTCACTGTGTAAAACACATACTTACTGCATTGTAAAGTGCTCTCAGAGATAGATGATTATTGCAAAGATATTCAGGAACTTGAGATGTCAGATAAAGTTAGCATTTAAATTATATACATTCTCAGGATTTTATTATCCTTAAATCTGAGCAGATGTCATGAAAACCCTATTAACAGGCATAGCTCAAAAGCGAGGACACTGGGAAGTCCAAATTCTCTCTACTCACCTAATGTGAATTCTTCCTGAACTGTGTGTTTGGATTGTACTGTTTTGGTGGTGCTTGTTTGTGAGCTCAGTTGTGTAAGCCATGTCCAATTCTTTGCGTCGCTATGGACAGTAGCCCACCAGGCTCCTCTGTCCATGGGATTCTCTAGGCAAGAGTACTGGAGTGGGTTGCCATGCCCTCCTCCAGGTATTCTTCCCAACCCAGGGATCCTACCCATGTCTCCTCCATTTCCTGCATTAATAACATGGACTAATCTAGCTGGTTTTAGATGGTTAATGGACATATCACATAGGGGGAAATTTCTCCCTCATGGCTCAGCAAAACATTATATTTTATAGTTTTCTCTTCCTGTATTCGTGACATTTTCCTCTATGTAGAATGTGCACAGGTTTCTGTTTTTTATCTACCAACAAGTATATCCTTTATTTAAAGTGCCAATATCACTTTCTCTTTGAGACTTTTCCTGCAAGAGTAAAGAGGAACTTCTACTGTCCTGAGCTTCTATAGTCCTTGTCATTACCAATCCTATGCATATATTTTTTCTCTAAATTTTGGGGATAATCGTTTCATCTTGGAATATGAGGTTCTCTTTTAACATGAAAAATACTAGATACTAGATAGTGTTTATTTAGATAAACTAGATACTATTGTGTTTATTTCATTCTGAAGAGAGGTAAATTAAAAGTTGTAATAAAAATATTCGATCCTTCAATTTGAGGATGATTTTGATTATAACCTAGGATGAGTTATTAAAAAAATCAAACCTTTAACATGGCATATAATAGTTGATCACACCAACATACAGTACAGTAGATACTACTAGTTTCAAATTGCATCTTTACTAAAAGTAAAGCAATTAATAATAATTATATCCCAATTTTCTGTGTGAGATTTTGGAATAAATAAGTTAAGTGTATATATAATAAACTCTGACTTCATAAACTTGGAAAAGAAAGATTAAGAAAAACCCTTATGGGATTTCCCTGGTGGTCCAGTGGTTAAGACTCCATGCTTTCCTACAATCATCAAGATATGGTACTGGCACAAAGACAGAAATATAGATCAATGGAACAAAACAGAAAGCCCAGAGATAAATCCACACACCTGTGGACACCTTATCTTTGACAAAGGAGGCAAGAATATACAATGGAGAAAATACAGTCTCTTTAACAAGTGGTGCTGGGAAAACTAGTCAACCACTTGTGAAAGTATGAAACCAGAACACTTTCTAACATCATACACAAAAATAAACTCAAAATGATTTAAAGATCTAAATGTAAGACCAGAAACTATAAAACTCCTAGAGGAAAACATAGACAAAACACTCTCTGACATAAATCACAGCAGGATCCTCTATGACACACCTCCAAGAGTAATGGAAATAAAAGAAAAAAATAAACAAATGGGATATAATTAAACTTAAAAGCTTTAGCACAATGAAGAAAACTATAAGCAAGGTGAAAAGACAGCCTTCAGAATGGGAGAAAATAATAGCAAACAAAACAACTGACAAAGAATTAATCTCAAAAATATACAAGCAGCTCCAGCAGCTCAATTTCAGAAAAATAAAAGACCCAGTCAAAAAATGGGCCAAAGAACTAAACAGACATTACTCCAAAGAAGACATACAGATGGCTAACAAACACATGAAAAGATGCTCAACATCGCTCATTATCAGAGAAATGCAAATCAAAACCACAGTGAGATACCAGCTCACACCAGTCAGAATGGCTGCAATCAAAAAGTCTACAAATAATTAAATGCTGGAGAGGGTGCAGAGAAAAGGGAACCCTCTTACACTGTTGGTGGGAATGCAAACTAGTACAGCCACTATGGAGAACAGTGTGGAGATTCCTTAAAAACCTGGAAATAGAACAGCCATACCACACAGCAATCCCGCTCCTGGGCATACACCCTGAGGAAACCAGAATTGAAAGAGACACATGCACCCCAATGTTCATTGCAGCACTGTTTACAATAGCCAGGACACGGAAGCAACCTAGATGTCCATCAGCAGATGATTCGATAAGAAAGCTGTGGTACATATACACAATGGACTATTACTCAGCCATTAAAAAGAATGCATTTGAATCAGTTCTAATGAGGTGGATGAAACTGGAGCCTATTATACAGAGTGAAGTAAGTTAGAAAGGAAAACACCAACACCGTATACTAACACATATATATGGAATTTAAAAAGATGGTAATGATGACCCTATATGCGAGACAGCAAAAGAGACACAGATGTAAAAAAACAGTCTTTTGGACTCTGTAGGAGAAGACGAGGGTGGGATGATTTGAGAGGGTAGTGTTAAAACGTGTATATTATCATATGTAAAGCAGATCGCCGGTCCAGGTTCGATGCATGAGGCAGGGTGCTCAGGGCTGGTGCACTGGGATGACCCTGAGGGATGGGATGGGGAGGGAGGTGGGAGGAGGGGTTCTGGATGGGGAACACATGTACGCCTATGGCTGGTTCATGTCGATTTATGGCAAAAACCACCACAATATTGTAAAGTAATTAGCCTCCAATTAAAATAAATATATAAAATTTAAAAAATAATGATAATAAAAAAGACTCCATGCTTTCAATGCCGGGTCCCTGGTTTGATCCGTGGTCAGGGAGCTAGATCCTGCATGCCACGATTAAAAGCCTACATGCATTAACGAAGATCCTGTGTTACCACAACTAAGACCTGGCACAGTCAGACAAATAAACAATGAAATAAAATCAGCACATTTCTTGAAAAAGAAAAACTTTCATTGCTCAGTCAGGTTAGAGTAGGTTAGATAAAGAACATGAAACATAAGTGGAGAAATGCTGTTAAAAGACTCCCTCTTGTCACCAGCTGAAAGCTACCATATTTGGACCACAATTAACATTCTAAATATGCACTAAAACAACAATTGTCACCAAACAACACCCTGCTTTTGATGTATAGGCTGACGCAGCCTATGCATCAAATCTGTGAGGGGAAAATTCAGCAAATCTGTGAGGGGAAAATTCAAAGTAGATCTATTGGAGCCTATTGTCACTATTTTTAAACTTCAGTATCTTATAATTGGAATTTCTATTGTAAATTTTTTACTTTGAAATAATTATAAAATTCACAAGAAATTGCAAAGAAATCTACATGGAGGTCTTAAAGATTTTTAACTACACCATCATCACAAGACTTCCTATGCTATCTCTTTATAACCATATCCTCCCCTCCATTCCATCTCTAAACTCTGCAATCACTAGTGTGTTCTCCATGTTCATAATTATTTTGTTTCACAAATGTTATAAAAGTGGAGTCATGTAATACTTATCCTTTGAGATTGCCTTCAGCATAATATCCTTAAGATTCATTGAAGTTATGTTCAGTCTTTTTAATAGCTGAGTTTTATTTCATGCTATTGATAAACCACATTTTGTTTTTCTTTTTTTACTTATTTATCAACTGAAGAATATTTGGGGAATTTACAGTTTTGGGTTATCACAAATAAAGCCACTCTAAGTGTTCATGTGCAATCTTTATATGAAAATAGATCATTTTTCTGAGATATACGCCCAGATGTGCAATTGCTGGGTCATTGGGTAAGTTCATTTTTCAGTTTAAGAAGGAATTATCAACCATATTCCAGAAGTCTGTACTTATACAAAGCTTCTAAGAAATAGAAAATTTGAAGAATTTGAGGTTAGGCAAAGACTTAACACCAAAAGAAAGATCAAATAAAAGTAAAAATATGTAAATTGGACTTCATCACAATTAAATATTTTTATTCTGTGAAAGATCCTGAGAAGAGAATGTAAAGACAAACTACATGAGTGAGAAGAAAATCTTTGCTAATCATATAATTGATCAAGATTATGAATATAAAATAGATACAGAATTCTTAAAAGTCAGCCTTATTTTCTTAAATCCTTGAATCACACAAGTGCTTTACTTCTAGGAGGAGGGAGAGAAGCCTGAGGTTTCCCCAGAGAGTACAGGATGTAAAGAGCATACACAGGACTGTAGCATGGGCTGCTCTCTACTGAATTCCTCAATAAACTTATCCATTTTAATGAGGCTATGATCTAATTGAAGGAAAAAAATCTAAAGCTCAACAAATAAAGTATAACAGGTGGAAACAATAGTTACAGAATGTGTAAACATTATTGGTTCCTTGCTTTTTTCAAGACAGTACAAAGCATCAGTGGAGGAAAAATTTTCTGAAGTTATGCATTCTAAAAAGTGAAGCAGATATTTCAAAAAATATATGACCAATGGTATATTTGTATATAGATATAATGGTATAAGTATATATTTATATACATAAACTATGTATGATCAAAATATAATCAATGGTGTGAAAGAGGAATGATCACAGTGTTGCAAGATGACTTGCATGCTCTCTTGTTTCTGACTAATTCTAGTCTTTAGGAAACTTTTTCCTTTCTTCCTAAGGAAACTACTTATATACCACAAACTGGGGCAGAGACTGCTTATGACAATGAAATATCTAAGCAGAAATATTAAGTGGAGAATTCAAAACAGAATCCAGTTTGAGAAATGTATACTTAATTGACTTCCCAGGTGTCTCAGTGGTAAAGAATCTGCCTGCCAATGCAGCAGACAAGAGAGTCGTGTTTGACCCTGGGCTTCAGAAGATTCCCTGGGGTAGGAAACTGCATGCAACTCACTCTAATATTCTGGCCTGGAGAGTTCCATGGAGAGGGGAGTCTGGTGGGTTGCAGTCCTGGGGTCAAAAAGAGTTAGACAAGACTGAGCAACTGAGCGCGCACACACACACACACACACACACACACCCCGACACACACACACTGAGTTAGTAATAAAAATGATACAGGAATTCATTGCATAGAAAAGCTGCATAGATCTAAAGAGATATTAGATCAGGATAGGGAAAGCATTTCAAGAAGTTGAGATATTTTTAATAAAAATTTTAAGAGGAAAAACTCAGTCATCAAGATTTAAAAGAATGATATAAAAAGGTTTTAGATAATTCATATTATCTAAATTATACAATTTAATCATATATTTGTGTGTTGGTAATTTATGACATTATCAAGTAATTCTTGTGAATCTTTTTATGGGTCTTGTTTTCAACATTATGCTATAATCAAAGTTCTTTGGCAGATGGTGTGCAGAGGAGAAAATTGGCAAAAGGGGGCATATTTTCCATCATGCAAACCACTGTGTACGCAGACAGCCAAATAATTTGCCATATAAATCCAGAACTGCAAGGAAATAAGCTATTTTTAAACCGTTAAGTCAAATTATCTTACTAGAATAAAATTACTACAAATCATTAACACAGAGAGTGACACAACATGAACAAGTCTCTTTATAAAACTTCTAAACCATATGTTTTCTTCATTTGTGTACATACTCCTACAAATTGGTCTTTCCGAAATGACTTTTTTCTTTCAATATTTTTCACCTATATTTCATTAAATTTTATTAGAGTATACTGACTGTGTAGATGAATTCTATACTTCCCTTTGACTAATTTTCTTTACATTCCAAAAAGAAAAAAAAATGCCATTAAAAACCATGAAATTGCTTGCCATGTTAAAGTTATCCTAAGTAAACATTCCTTAATCAGCTTCGTTTTTTGCATTTTATGTGAGTTTGTAGGAGAGTAAAATATATCACAGAGTGGGACAAATATCAGCTTTCTCCCACTCAATGACTTTTTGTGTATTCATCTATAATTTATTTAAAGAATTTCATTCTGGCATAAAAATGATTCATCTGTTCTCTTAACAGTGGCTGAAGATACTCAACAAAATCGACAGATTGGGATTATTTCCCAAAATTGAACTTTAAAATGTTGTGTAAAAAACTGTATCAGAGATAATACTGTTCATTTGATGGCAATTTATCTTTTATTCTTCATAAATTTACTTATTTTTCAATTATTTCACATTGATATTGAATCACTCTAAATGATTATATCTTTTCAAAATATTACTGAAGGCACTTAAAAGGATAAATCAATGGATAGGTTTAGTGAGTTAAGAATAAGTAAAACACTTCCATTGTCCTCACATTTCTAAAAATAACCTGCAAACTTTTTAAAGAAATTTGTTAATACTCACATAACTGAAAGGATCATATATCTGACAGAAGGATTCAACTTCTACAAATGTATTCTAGAGATACATTTGTACATATATACAAGACATGCAAATAATAGATAGGAGATAGAGTTATATAGACATACAAGTATTTATGTTAGAATAAATTTTCCCAACAAAACAAATATATTTAACCAATGTGTATATAACATTGTAGTGAGTTATTGTTGAAAAGTTAACATTTTATATTTAATATTCAGAGCATCTATATCCTTTCTGCATTCCCATCTGCCATATCCATCTCTACAAATTATTTTCTTCTTATTAATTTTTTCATCCTACTTCCATTCAGATACAAGTATAGGTATATATATGGATATAGGTATAAGTATTGATCAAATTATAGATCCATCCTTCTCAATTTGACACACAACAGCAGTTTGATCATTACTTTTCATTATGATATATAAAGCGCCCCCTTTGAAACCTACTTTGAAACTTCACACTGCCCATGTATAATTACTTATTTTCTCTTTCAGATTATTTAAACAAATTCATTCCTTATATGCTCAAATTGTGTTTCAATTTAGGATTGATGACTTTTTGTACAATAGCTGTCTTCATATTCATTTGCTTTTATATAGCAATGCTCTAACTTAAAATGGACCCCAGATTTTGGAAACTCAGGAGTTAGTGGAGAGGACTTCCAGAATGGTGTAAGAGGAGATTGGTGGACACAGTCTCCAGCAAAACAATTACCAATGAAACAATTCAACTGGTGAAAATAATCAAAACAATCTTATATAGTAGGTAGATATTACACTAATAGGAAACAGTAAATGGAAAAATATTTATTCAAGAATATATATTAGCTCTTGGGTTTCCCAGGTGGTAGAGAGATAAAGAATCCACCTGCTAATGCAGAAGATGCAAGAGATGTGAGTTCAGTCCCTGGGTTGGGAAGATGCCCTGGAGTAGGAAATGGCAACCCACTCCAGTATTCTTGCCTAGAAAATTCCATGGTCAGAGGAACCTGGCAGGCTACAGTCCATGGGGTTGCAAAGAGTCAGACATGACTAAGCACATAGCACACATACTAATTCTCAGTAAAATAACTGCGAGTATGTGGCATTTGAGCCACAGCCTATCCCAACTTCCTAGTCTTCCCTTCTTCACAGCCACTCTTCACTGGCCAAATGTAATCAAAAGACCAGACTTTCTTTCACCATGAACTTCTAGAGCTATAGTTTCAGTCCAGAACTATAGTTTTATCCCGGGAGGGCCCAGTGCCAATGCTTATCTCCAACTCTACTTTGCAGGTGCTCTATCCCTAGCAAATGTGGCTAAGATGACTGTGGTTC
Organism: Giraffa tippelskirchi; assembly: GCF_054371585.1. Taxonomy (NCBI): domain Eukaryota; kingdom Metazoa; phylum Chordata; class Mammalia; order Artiodactyla; family Giraffidae; genus Giraffa; species Giraffa tippelskirchi. The sequence continues at coordinate 74,109,398 of NC_137277.1, forward strand.
CCTTAACCCACCTTCAAGCGCTCATAGGGCCAGAACTCTATCCAAAACAGGCTGAGAATACTGGGTCCAGATTGCCCTTACTACAGGTTGCTCATAATGTGGAGGTTCCCTATTCAGATGAACAAGATAAGAGGACCAGTTACTATCATCCCTGGCTAGTTCCCTGTTTAAGCAAAAAGATGCCACTCAGCAGAAAGAGGCTGTGTGTTCAACCTCAGCCCCAGGGCACTGGTACATAGGTTCTGTCCAGGTTATTGAAAAAGACTGCTTTTATTTTTAATAAAGAATGGGAAGTTCATGACTAAAATGGGCTTTAAGTTCATGGCTAAGAGGAGGCTGTTAGTTCTATGATACAAACACTAAGATAACGAAAGACCACGTGGAAGTTTAACACAGGAAAAACTAGGGCTAGAGAAACCTAAATTAATGCTCTGAAATAAGTATCAGAGAGTAACATCTTTTCCTCTGCAAGAAAAAGCATCAACTAGCTATGAGGGGGGCTTCTCTGTTAGCTCAGATGGTTAAGAATCCACCTGCAATGTGGGAGACCTGGGTTTGATCCTTGGGTTGGGAAGATCCCCTGGAGGAGGGCATGGCAACTCACTCCAGTATCCTCGCCTGGAAAATCCCATAGACAGAGGAACCTGGTGGGGTACAGTCCGTAGGGCTGCAAAGAGTAGGTAGGACACGACTGAGCGACTAAGCACAGCACAGCACAGCTATGAGGGAAAACTTCAGTTCAGTCACTCAGTCGTGTCCAACTCTTTGTGACTCCATGAACCGCAGCACGCCAGGCCTCCTTGTCCATCACCATCTCCCAGAGTTTACCCAAACTGATGTCCATTGAGTTGGTGATGCCATCCAACCGTCTCATCCTCTGTCATCGCCTTCTCCTCCTGCCCTCAATCTTTCCCAGCATCAGGGTCTTTTCAAAGGAGTCAGCCTTCATATCAGGTCGGAGAAGGTAATGGCACCCCACTCCAGTACTCTTGCCTGGAAAATCCCATGGATGGAGGAGCCTGGTAGGCTATAGTTCATGTGGTCGCTAAGAGTTGGACATGACTGAGCGACTTTCACTTCACTTCATATCAGGTGGCCAAAGTATTGGAGTTTCAGCTTCAACATCAGTCCTTCCAAAGAACACCCAGGATTGATCTCCTTTAGTATGGACTGGTTGGATCTTCTTGCAGTCCAAGGGACTCTCAAGAGTCTTCTCCAACACCACAGTTCAAAAGCATCAATTCTTCTGTGCTCAGCTTTCTTTATAGTCCAACTCTCACATCCATACATTACTACTGAAAAGGGAAGAGTGAGTGCAATATAATAAAGTCATACCAGCACAATGTTTAAGGTTGATCAAGGAGAACTGGGAGATGAGGGAAAGAATTACAGGAAGCCAGATGAAAATCACAAATTTGCCCTTAACATTTACTATTTAGCTATTACAGTGTTTGACAAATCACACAAATACTTATAGTTTGAAACCACAACAGTTAACTTAGCTGACAATTCTATGGGTTGGTTGTGCAAGAAGTTTTGGTCTCAACTGACTTAAATGATGTCTCCTAGGCTCTCTTATTAATCTGAAGGCATAATTTGTATGCTGGTTGATGCCTGGATACCGTAAGATGCCTTCTCTCATGTGTTAGGTGTTTGGCTGAACAATTACTTTATGAGACACCTCAGGTCTCTGACATTTGATGTTTCTTCATGCATCAAGCTCTGAGTGTTTACCTGGTGATTTCTGATTTCTGAAAGCAGCAAGAAAAATAAAAATTTAATACACAAGCACTTGTCAAGCCTTTGGTAATGTCTCATTAATCACACTGCTTTAAAAATTTGAATTTGTTTCCACTTATCTTGATGCTGTTTTGCTACTCAAACTATTGTTTGCAGGCAACAACAAGGATGACTGTGTACATTAGAACAGCATTATCCCAGCTATCTAGGCTATCCTAGATATAATGTCAGAATCTGTATTTTAATAAGATTTTGTGTGGTTGATATCTACATTAGAGATTGTGAAGAATTATTTAAGCTTATTTAACATAAAAGTACTTATCTATTTAAAGCTTTTTAATTTATAGTTAATATAAGAACATATGCTATAACCATTTATTTTATAAAGAGATCTATAAATGTGTAATACATTGAGCGGGAAAAATGTGAAATTTTAGCATGAAATCTTACAATATACTCGATCATTACAAACTTAAAATTGTAATATATAATATGTTAATTTTTTCAATACTTAATAGGTATTACTATTGGGTTAATTCAATTATTATTCAAAATGTACAATCAAAAAGACACTCTACAAAGCTGTTCATTACATTACACATTTTAAAAGCATTAATTGATTTATCATCAAGTTAAGCACAGTAGGTTACTAAAGTATTTCTCTACTATTTTTTTGATCATACCAACAATCTCTCCAGACCAATTTTTTTTACTACTGCTCACATAAAGCATTTTAATTCTGTCTATCTAATTTTTCAGTTTCTGGAATCAATTTTGAGATTATAATTCCAGTGCCTTTCTCTGACTCCAAACAGTTTCTGGATGACGGCAATGATTTTTACATTTCTCTAAATGCCCACCCCTCCAAAATTTATAAGCCCTAACCAGATTGCTTCCTTGGGCACATTCCAGTGCATTTTGGACATTTTAACTCAAAGTCAAACAATTCATTACCAAGCTCATTTCCTGCAATTAATCCTTCCTAGCAAGTCCCCTGACTGACTGCCTCTTCCTCACTGGAATAAACATATTCCTTCAATGCATATTATTCACTAATACTTCTTTATTACATTATTTTGCATTATCCTTTTACATTTTATGAGAGAAGATGTTTAAATATTCATTAAAGCAATACATATTTTAGCCTATTGTGTATATTAAAGGTGCTTGCATTATGTTACTCACCTTATATCTTCAGTATCTGTACATTTAGTTAAAGCTGAATAAAGCATACACGCACCAATACAATACAAAATTCGAAAACTTTACTGGCTTTGAAGGGTCAACTGAATAAATTATACACTTTTCCATCGGTTTTTCAGACATTTCATTGCTGTTTTTATTACTTTATATTTTCTATTTATTTTCACTCAATCTAATTAAAGCGCTTTACTAGCAGTTTTCTTTTATCTCTTGATTTCTTTTCTTTATGCCTCATCCATTTTCTTTCTTTAGGATGTGCTCTGTATCTCCCATATCCTATTCTTTCTTAGGACATTAGTTCCCTACAAGGGATGGAACCCGTACCTCCTGAAGTGGAAGTACAGTCTTACCTGTGGACCACAAGTAAAGTCCCTCTTTCACTTCTAATCTTAGCAGAACTTGAAGATTCCTCTTTTATCTATTTACTTTTTAAGTAGTAGTGGTAGTGTTAGTAGCTCAGTAATGTCCGATTCTTTGCGACCCCATGGACTCTAGCCCACCAGGCTCTTCTCCAGGAATGAATATTGGAGTGGGTTGCCATTCCCTTCTCCACGGGATCTTCACAACCCAGGAATTGAACCTGGGTTATCCACATTGCAGGCAGATTCTTTACCACCTGAGCCACCAGGTAAACCTTTACATGCTAAACCTACCCATGAGTGACAGTTGTAATGTTATGAGACCTTTTTCCTCTCCATAGAAACAGTGCCACATCATTCTTCCCTGTGTTTCCCTTTGAAACTCTGTTTATTTTCATTAGGCTTATATTGGCAATAAGTTTTTCAATTTTCTCATATTTTAACGTATCTGGAGCTCTTTATTTTTGTTCATGTCTAACCTTCTATTTAGTATCAATTTTTTATTTAATCTTCCTTACAACACAGATCTGCTGGCAATGAATTCTGTTTTCATATGGCTGAAAATCTTTTCTTCCTTCATTTTCCAAGATATTTTTGCACAGTGCAGAATTCTGAGTTGAGAATTATTTTCCCATTCAGAATTTTAAAAAGTCATTCCATTGTCTTTTGTTTACTCAGTTTCAAACTGTAAGCCTGGTCTGTGGTGGTTTAGTCGCTAAGTCGTGTCCGACTCTTGCGACCCCGTGGACTGTAGCCCGCCAGGCTCCTCTGTCCCTTGGATTTTCCAGGCAAGAATACTGGAGTGGATTGCCATTTCCTTCTCCAGGGGATCTTCCCGACCCAGGAATCGAACCCAGGTCTCCTGCATTGCAGGCAGATTCTTTACCGATTGAGCTATGAAGGAAGCCCTCATAGCCTGATCTGCTTATTATCTATGCATGAAATGTGTCTTTTTTTTTGGTCTAAACACCTTCAATACTTTAAATCTTTAATTTTAGCAGAGTAAATATGAAATGTCCAGATGCTATCTGTGTGCAGGTGTCCATGTATGTGTGCTGTAAATCTTGTTTAGGTTTCACTGTGATTCTTGGACTTAAAGTTTGATCTCTTTTTCATTATTTTTGAAAAATTCTCAGCCCTTACCTCTTTAAATATTTCTTCTTTCACATTTTCTCTTTATTCTTTTCTGAGATTCCAGTTGTGTACATGTGTTTTTTTGTTTTTATTTAAATTATTCCACAGTTTCTGAATACTCTCTTCTATTTTTTTTTTTTTTTTTTTAACAACTCTTATTCTCTGTGAGTTCAATATCAGGTAGTTTCTAATGACCTCTCTTCCTCAACCATGTTGAATACACTCATGGGCCATTCAAAATAATTCTTCATCTTTGTTTCAGTAGCTTTAATTTCTAGCATTTCTATGTGACTTTTGTTATTTCCATTACTTTCTGAAATTTCCCATTAGGTTATGTACATTTTCCATTAGTCCCACTGGAGAACTTAATGTTCATGTATACATTATACATTGTATACAATGCAAGAATAATTTTAAATTCTCTATATTGTTATTCAAACAACTAGATTCATATCTGAGTCTAGTTTTATTGTTTGCTTTATCTTTTAAAAGTGGACTGACCATTTTCTTTCTCTTCTTATAGTCTTATTTGGGTATTGGACATTGAAGTCTGGATATAGGACAGCAGAGACTGAAGTAAATAGAATTCATGCCTGGAAAAAGGCATATTTCTTTCTGCTTAATGGATATTGTTGGGATTTAGTCAATTTAGAGTTAAGATGGACTTGATTTTGTTTAGTTTTGTTTTCCAGTGTTTACCTTTCTTGCATCAGTGGCATAGCATTCCTCTAGAATGTCCTTCTGCAACTAGATATACTAAAGTATGATTTAATTAATATTTCCATTCTGCTCTTAGTGTTCAGTCTTCCATTTATAACTTTGACCCAAAGTGGGTTTTTGTCTCTGCTTCCTTCTGGATTAGAGTGTGATTTCTTGTGACTCTATTCTTGATGATTTATTCATTAGCCATAGCTGGAATTTTGTGCTGTCCACTTTCCTCCTCTGTTTTAAGCAGGCCCTGTTCCCCAGTCCAAATGGTTACCCAAGGTCAAAATTCGATGCAAAATTTTCCCCATGAAGATCATTTTTTTCCTTCCTTCAGATGAATTTCTACTTTTTCTTGTTATGTTCCCATAGAACTTAATTTATTCCTTTTATTGGTGATGTATATATTTATTTTGTGATATACAGGCATACATTTATCTCTTCTATAAAATGTTGAGACTCTTAAGTCTTTATAGTGTCTTTTATAAACCTTGAAATTCTGAAAGTAGGTAGAACACAGAGAATTATCAATAAATATTCAAAGAATAAAATCAGTGTGTAATATAATCCATGTGTGAAGTAGATTCGGAGTGTATGCATATAGAGCTCCATATCAACAGCTTATAACTTAAAATAACCATTCTAAAATGAACATTTTCATGTATAAAAAGAAAAAAATATTAGATGAGAAGGGGTTTAAAGATAGAATCACAGACTTCCCTCCTAAGTTTCAGGCTTCATGTCAGGTTATTTCACTAAATTAAAACTTCTGGGTCATTCAAGGTAGGATGTAGATCTAATTTTTTAAAAGGCATAGTCTTACAAAGTTTTGATGACTCTGCAATGGTGATATATTTTATTTCTTTGGAACACATGCTATCCAGTGGAAAAAAAAAGGATGATCTAGTGGTGCTATTGGATTGATATTGAAGGGGCATTTGAACTCCCGTAATAGTACGAGTCTAGCACTTTCATTATGGCTTAATGCCAGAATTCTGTATAATATATTAAAAATAATGTCTACTTTCTTAACTCTTTTCCATTAGCATTCACTTACTATTCCATTATTCATCATATAGAAAATTTAACTTTCAATTGACAGCAAAGGAATTTTTAGATTAGGCAAAATTTGCTCTTAATTCTTTAATAGTCAATTTTACAAGTCTGCATTATTTTATTAGGTAATTCTCTCTGCCTTGAAATGCTATGGTAGTTTGAAAAGTAGACTAAATATGCTTTCTTCTTGTGGAAATTGACAGTGAAAATCCCATATTTAGAATATTTTCAAAATTAAAACATGAGATCATTATAAAATAATATAAGAACCAAAATATTTAACAGTTAATTTATATAGTATTACTCTGTTTATTTCTTATGTAAAGTAAATGTGTCCTTGGGAAATAAAATAAATGATTCTAATAAAAGATTAGTATGCATAGTAATTGTGATAAATGATGAACTAATTCCTATTTAAGGTACATTAAAGAAAATCTATTGAGTGAACTTTTCAAGACAATTATTAGAAGAATTACAGAATAAGATATAAATTATAAATAAATTATATTAATTTATGTAATCTTTTATCTGACTGAAGTCTTTTGGAGTGTTTACTTCCAAAGTGTTATTTATATGAAACCTCAAATATACTATTTCCCTGAAGAAATGCACATACATATACATGCACACATCTCCTTTTCCCTTTCTCACTATTAAAATATTTACTATAATTATTAAAATCGACTCTGGCGAGATATCATCATTATATAACAAGTATAACTTCAATTTTAATATTATTGTATGTGGATAAACTTACTTTTAATGTGTCCTGGACTTGTTCATCTGTATGTTTGCTTCAAAAATTCCTTTCATTTCAAGACTGGTATGTAAATTATATCAACATCTTGGGTAAGCTGAAATGTCTCCACCACGCCTTTCTTTAGGGCCCGGTTCAAGGAGATTAGATGGCCTCATTATCTGTGACAATATAGCAGTGAATGTGAGTTTCCTATAGATGCATCACAGTTGGTGAAATATGTAATCTGCTCTTTTGTAGTTATTATTCCTTGGCATTTTTGCCCTGATGAAATGGTCCAACTAATTTATGAATAGGCAGTTTGCCACTCAGCCAGATGGCTCTGACTGCAGCCCAGAGACCATGTATAGTCCAAAACTGCCAATGCTGACAGGATTTTCAGGCATAAAAAATCAAATGTCTGTCAGTCTCTTCTTAAGATGTGTCATCACTAATCCACTATTTATTGTGCTATGTTCTAATACAAAAATCTTTCATTCCCATAGGAGATGTAAAAAGAAATATTTTAATGGGAAATTCAGAGTAGAGCTTTCTTCTCCAAGAAAAATAAAAAACAACTTTTCATCTTCATCTTAAAAGAACAATAAATTCAAACATAAAGTATAATTCTATCGAATATTCAATGCCTTTTATACTACTGGACTAAATCTGGCCATGTTACCAAAATATTTAAATAGGCTTATTGACTGGAAAATTAAAAATTTCATCATTGCCTCAAATAATTATTTGTTATGATTTTACCAACATCAGCACCAACAGAGCTACTAAGCTTATTTTCTGGCCAGTCCTCACTTGAAGCTAAAGCATATCAATCACCCACTGTTTGATACTATTATCAAACAGTATTTATAGTAAGTTATATTGACTTAAATGTCTGTATTTTGGTACATGTAGACCCTGATCTTATCTATCATGTTATCTTGGTATAAAAGGGGATCATTTTGCTAAAATATCTCTGTTGTGATGTTTGACATCGATAATAACATTGGACACAAAATTTTATTTTGTTGCAGTTTTCTTTAGAAAAAAACCTTTTGTCATGATGTTATAGTGAATTTAGAGGAAATAGCTGTTTCATAGTACAGAGAAAAATTATTCCATCTAAATATTGCCCTATCTAAATCCCAAACCCACTTGAAAAGTTATTTGATTCATTTTAAACAGCCACTTCTTGGTCTTTTTAAAGCTTGATTGAAAACAAAGAGGGATTAAATGAAAAAATAGAATTTATTTAATAAATTATATTTAAAATAATTATTTGCAATTTCACTATTAAACACAATTCAGTTCAGTTCAGCTCAGCTCAGTGGCTCAGTCGTGTCTGTCTCTTTGTGACCCCACGAATCGCAGCACACCAGGCCTCCCTGTCCATCACCAACTCCCGGAGTTTACCCAAACCCATGTCCATCGAGTCGGTGATGCCATCCAACCATCTCATCCTCTGTCGTCTCCTTCTCCTCTTGCCCCCAATCCTTCCCAGCATTAGGGTCTTTTGCAATGAGTCAACTCTTTGCATGAGGTGGCCAAAGTATTGGAGTTTCAGCTTCAACATCAGTCCTTCCAAAGAACACCCAGGACTGATCTCCTTTAGGATGGACTGGTTGGATCTCCTTGCAGTCCAAGGGACTCTCAAGAGTCTTTTCCAACACCACAGTTCAAAAGCATCAATTCTTCGATGCTCAGCTTTCTTCACCATCCAACTCTCACATCCATACTTGACCACTAATGAAGACTGAATACTGGCAAATTTTGAAGTCACATGGTAAGGTTATCAACTTTATAGACTGCAGCTTTAGAATAGGCTTCCCTGGTAGCTCAGACAGTAAAGAATCTGCTTGGAATGAATGAGGGATACCTGGGTTCGTTTCTGGGTTGGTAAAATCTCCTGGAGGAGGGCATGACAACCTACTCCAGTATTCTTGCCTAGAGAATCCTCATGGACAGAGGAGCCTGGAGGGCTAGAGTCCCTGGGATCACAAAGTGTCGGATGCGACTCATCACAGCACAGCACAACTTTAGAATAAATATATTAACAGGCAGCATTTATAGAGACTTCTTTTAGTAATCACAGTTTTAAGCCTTCTCCAAGATGCCAAATTGCCAGTATGAGCCGGCTTGGGGCTCTTTAGCAAGAACTGCTAACATAAAGATAGGTGGCTAAATGGTTAATGATTTATACATATTCCCATATAGTCATTGTGCAGAACCCTATGGGAGAGGAAAATTATAAAATATAGATCTTATTCTTCAGAAGTTCAATACATAGTTTGTGAGACAGGGCATATATAAAAATGAAGACGTAACAGTCAAACCCAAGTGAAAGAGATATACTGAGTTTGATGCTGCTGCTGCTGCTGCTGCTAAGTCACTTCAGTCGTGTCCGACTCTGTGCGACCCCATAGACGGCAGCCCTCCAGGCTCCGCAGTCCCTGGGATTCTCCAGGCAAGAATACTGGAGTGGGTTGCCGTTTCCTTCTCCAATGCATGAAAGCGAAAAGTGAAAGTAAAGTCGTTCAGTCGTATCCGACTCTTAGCGACCCCATGGACTGCAGCCTACCAGGCTTCTCAGTCCGTGGGATTTTCCAGGCAAGAGTACTGGAGTGGGGTGCCATTGCCTTCTCTGTGAGTTTGATGAGTTGTATCAAAATAACAGATTGATTTGAAGCCAGATATAAGAAGAGAGGAAATTCAAATATCTTATAAAAAGAGGATATTAAAAGTTTTTTTTTAGAATTGGCAGTTTCCAAACCATTGTTTAATGTGAGGTTGATAAAAATCTTATTTGCAAAAGCAAAATTTCTGTAAATATCTTTGATACTACTTTCTCATTCCTCACCATATCGTATTTCCATTCCTTTTTCAAATGGAAACTTTCAGTCATACAGCAGAGTTTATTTATGTAACTCAGATGAATATACTAACTAAGATTTCAAACAGCATGGAAATCCTACCCAAAAATTCAAGATTAACAAGGAACCATACAATGTCATTGTTCAGTTGCTAAGTCACATCTGACTATTTGGAACCCCATGGACTGCAGCATGCCAGGCTTCCCTGTCCTTCACTATCTATCTGCCTGAGTTTGCTCAAATTCATGTCCTTGAGTCAGTGATGCCTTCTAACCATCTCATCCTCTTCCACCCCCTCCTCCTCTTAACCTCAATCTTCCCCAGCATCAGGGTCTTTTCCAATGAGTTGGCTCTTCCCATCACGTGGCCAAAGTATTGGGCCTTCAGCATCTGTCCTTCTAATAAATATGCAGTGTTGATTTCCTTTAAATTGACTGGTTTGATCTACTTGCAGTCCAAGGGACTCTCAAGAGTCTTCTCCAACATCACAGTTTGAAAGCATCAATTCTTCCTTGTTCGGCTTTCTTTATGGTCCAATGCTCTCATCCGTACATGACTACTGGAAAAACCATAGCTTTAACTAGACACACTTTTGTCAGCAAAGTGATGTCTCTGCTTTTTAATACGTTGTCTAGATTTGTCATAGCTTTTCTAAGAAGCAAGCGTCTTTTAATTTTGTGGCTGCAGTCACTGTACATATTGATTTTGAAGCCCAAGAAAATGAAATCTTATACTGTTTCCACTTTTTCCCCATCTATTTGCTATGAAGTGATAGGACCAGAAGCCATAATCTTTGTGTTTTTGAATGTTGAGTTTTAAACCAGCTTTTTCCCTCTCCTCTTTCACCTTCATCAAGAGGCTCTGTAGTTTCTCTTCACTTTCTGCCATTAAAGTGGTATCAACTGCATATCTGTCTCCATAGTGGACTGTGACTCATGGTGGCTGATCAGCTCCAGGGCAGCCAGTGGCAGCAGTGAGGCTGGGGTCCCTCTGCTCTTGGGCATCCTCCAACATCGGCTCAAGACTTCCCTGGACCCCCTCTCCAGCCACTCCAGCAGGGCCTTTGACTTGACACCCAGCCACATGTTGACTGACACACGATGGCCAGTGAAAGTTTACATGCTTAACCAGGACCAGCAGTGGGAGAATCAGGGCACTGGGCATGTCATCCAACTATGTTAAACATCTGACGGGCATGTCCCTGTTAGTTAAGGCCTGACAAAACATGGTCCACTGGAGAAGAGAATGGCAAACCACTTCAGTGTTTTTGCCTTGAGAACTCCATGAACAGTATGAAAAACCATGCTATAGTGTAGGAGAAAAAAGTAGCCTCAGAGACCAGTTTTCTTTATGAAAATGCCATGCAATAGTAAATCTCAGAAAGCTACTAGCCAGCAAGAAATATACTTACTAAATAAAATATGTAGTATCTAAAGTGAAGAAATAAATACCTGCCTTGCGTCAGCTGATTTGAGAAGTGGAGTAAACAGAGTGATACCAGTATTCCACAGACTTGATTTGATTCAAAGTATCCAGGAAACAAAGTTACATAAGAACATAGACAGCCCATACTTGCAGAAAGTAGTAAAAGTTGTGACTTTTGATAATTGACTCTTTGCTTTGTAAAAGCCTACCACTTCCTCCCAAACTGGGATATTCTAGAAAATAACTGATTCAGAAAAATCCAACTAATTCAGTAAAAGGTCATGATAAAAGGAATTAGCATAGCATCTTATAAAGATTTGAGAGAGTCAATTCCTAGGCAGGTTGATAAGAAGTCCAGGGGTCCCCAAGGAGAGAGGGCCCTGGAATTCTCAAGGAGAAGGAAAGGACAAATGTTTTTTTTCCCCTCACATTCCTTAGGATTATATAACAATAATGTATCCTGCTTGAGGACAGTTTCTGGAAAAAACCTTCTGACTAATCCTGTTATCTTAAAATGTAAATTATGGTAGTGGGTCTAGTAAGGTCTTTACAACTTCCAGACATTCTTTTGATTAATTGTAATAACTAATTAAAAGGTACATAATTCCATTGCTAACACTAGCAAGGGGGCACTCTTTCTGCCCCCTTCTGATGTCTATGTCAGAAGCTTTCTCTATCTCTTTTATACTTTAATAAAATTTTATTACACAAAAGCTCTGAGCGATCAAGCCTCGTCTCTGGCCCCAAATTGAATTTTTCTCCTCCGGAGAACAAGAATCCTGGCGTCTTTTGTGGTTCAGCAACAACCTTTCAGATTCAATAATAAAAAAGTAAGCTAAACAGCATCAAAGACTAATAGGTGAGGAACATTTACCAGAGGAAACACACACGTCTAACAAATAAATGTTATGATTAAACATTTCTCATAAATTCAAAATAATCAATGGAATCATAATCAGTTATGCTTTCATTTATGTTAGCAAGTAACAGTTTCACTTTATTACAAAAAGAGCTATAAAAAAATAAATTACTAACACAAACAAAAAACAAATCAAATATAAAACAAACAACAACAAAAAGGATAATTTAAAAGAAAAGCCCAACCCATGTGAAGACATTAGAGAATAACCAAAAAAGTCAGGAGTTGAGAAATGAGATTAATTAACAAGAGAGACTCTCACTAAAGTGTGCCAGATGTTTTCACAGCCTTGCTTTCTATTCCTCCAGAGAATATGCCCATTTGTGAGGCATAGAGTTGTTGAGCTGTGCCCTGAAGGCCTGCAATCCTTACAGATGCCCAGTCATGAGACCAAAGAAAGAACCTGGAATCAATAACAGAGACACTAGTGGTTTATTGGGCAGAGACTCTTGCATGTCAGAGGCAAAGGTCCTGGAGCAACACCCCACCATGTATGCCCAGTGGCAAGTAGGACAGGGCATCAGTCTTCACTGCACAGGGAAGGAAGAGGCTACAGATTATAGGGAACATGGCAACTGAAGAATTTCTTGGTTTCTGGGGAACTGCTAGAATGCAACCCCCACAGCTCTTTGGGTTAGCAAACTTTGTGAAGGCAGTTGATGACTGAACATACCAGAGCCATTCTGGTCTGAGTGCTAGAACAATTGTTTTCTGGAAGTCAAACCAATCATATAGGTAGCTACTGATTAAACTTTTAGCTTAGGAGGAGGAGGTAGTCATGTGCACAAGGACCAGGTCAGGCAGGGGATGTCCAGAGAGCAAGGGAGCAGCCATCTTATGAGTCCTGACCACACACTCCACCCCTGCATACCCTACATGACCCTCACAATCTATCTGCCTTTTGTCTGCAATATCCCTGGAGTCAGGTTTGTAGAGGAACACTGCAATTAGATACCACAAACACTATATGGACAGCAGCAGCTAGACAGTTTTAGCAGTGAGATGCCAAGTATATTGAAAAGTTATTCACCAAGAGGTGTAGAAATTTTGCAGCTGGGCACTAATAGGGGCAATTGAGAAAGTTTATGGTGGTGATATGCCAGTCTACAGCTTTCATAGCAGAGGAAATGTGAGAATCATCGAGTGTATATACACAGCATTGAGCTTTGACCAGGGCGCAACTACCAGCTTGTTAGCTTATCTGAGACTCTGAAATTAGTGTGATATTATCAATGTAACAGAAGAGGAAAGCATTGTAAGGAGAGTCCCACCTAGCCAGATCCACAGCTACTAGGCCATGACAAATTTTGGGCTGTGTGATAGCCCCGGGGGAGCACAGTGAATGTCCATTCTTTCTCTTCCCAAGTGAATGAAAATTGGTCTTGGTGTGCAGGGGCCAAAGGGATGCTAAAGAAGGCATTGGAAAGATCAATGACAAAAATAATTCCCTAAATGTTCATCATCTGGGTGAATAAAGAGGTAATATTAGGCACAGGTGCATGTAAGATCAGAGTTACTTTATTTAATCCCTTGTCATCTACAGTTGTTCTCCAGGAGGCATTTGGTTTCTCTCCTAGTCACATGTGGCTGTGAAAGCTCCTATGATGCTCCTGTACTAGATCTTTCTTGGTGCTAATTATGATTTCCTCCTCTCCTCCTGGAAGTCTATATTGTTTGTGGTTGGGGTAGCTTGGCCTGTGTCCATTTGGCAAGGCCTCTTGTTTTACCAGGCATTCTCCTAGGCTGAATTCTCCCAGAGCAGCTATGAGACACGGCCTACTATCACATCCACTCTTTGAATGTATTTTGGGATTGGAGCTATGAATGTGTCATATCCCCTGGGGTCACAGTTGAGATGGGCCATAACCATTTTGACTCTCTGACTAAGGAGTTATTGCCCCTTTAGCTGCCCTACCTGACGGGCAAAGGTCTGTCATTTCTCTTGTTCCCACAGTGTAGTCAATAACAGTAGTTTCAGTTTGGGCAAACTTGATATTTCTCCTAAGTTTTAGATATTTAAAAATATCAAAACAGCCACAAAACAAAACTAGAAATAAAAGAGGAGACAATAGGGGAATGAGGGGAAACAAATGGGGGGAAATGAAGTTTAGAAAAAGGGAATAAAAAAAATATAAAATTTTTTTAAAAAGCCTTATAAAACATTTCATAAACATTTAATAGGTAAGAAAAAGACTTAAAATAAATCCTGAATGGGTATTAATATTACTTTCTGGTAAAGGAAAAGTAAAACAAATAAGGCATAATTTATAAAATATTTTCTAAAATTAATGGTTTGAATTTACATATTAAAATGATACTTCTCCAGTGAAAAGACATTGAGATATTAAAAACTGAGAAATAAAAAATACACTTTAATGAATTTCCAAGTCAAATAAAAGAAGCTATTGTGAACAAATACATTTTGGATAGCTATACAGATATAAGAGAAGACGATGGCATCCCACTCCAGTACTCTTGCCTGGAAAATCCCAAGGACGGAGGAGCCTGGTAGGCTGCAGTCCATGGGGTCACAAAGAGTCGGACACAACTGAGCAACTTCACTTTCATTTTTCACTTTCATGCATTGGAGAAGGAAATGGCAACCCACTCCAGTGTTCTTTGCTGGAGAATCCCAGGGACGGGGGAGCCTAGTGGGCTGCCGTCTATGGGGTCGCACAGAGTTGTACACGACTGAAGCGACTTAGCAGCAGCAGCAGCATACAGATATAAATATTAAATCACTTAAAAGTAAAGAGTCTGATGTTTCAGATTTATCCTTAGAATCATTTATCACCAATAATTACAATATTATGCATTTATGGTGAAGAGATCAAGAAAATATGGTATTTACACATACTGAAATACCATTCTGCCTTGAAGAAGATGTTATCCTGCCATTTGCAACAACGTGGATGAAACTGAACGTTATGCTAAATGAGATGTCAGTCATACTTCAATAAGGTGTTTATTTAAACAAAGAAACTTATGTACTTATAAAAACAATATCTTTAAGCTCCATTTTAATTGAGAAATTTAGTTGAGGAACAGCATGTATATTACGTGAAAAAATATATATATATATATAAACCTTTTCAAAAAAGACACAGGAGAAAGTAATAATGAGAGTTATGGACAAAGATGGAGAGAATTTTTCATTACTACTATTTTACAATAATTTTAAGCCATCCAAATATATTCTAAAAACCAAAGAAAAATTTTAAAAATAATCTCAAATATCAGCATTAATCATCTCTTAATGGTTTGAATTTTTAATTCTGATATTTTTGTTGTTACTCTATGCCTTTATACTGTGAAATACTTCAGCACACTCCGTTTAAAAGATATAAGGTCAAGATTAGTCAGAGATGAATTCTTAAAAGACTCAAATTTGAAATCTCAGGCTTAGTTAGACCAAGGATCTCTCTTTGTATATGATATGCATTTTCATGCTGCATTATTCTAAACCAGAAAAATGTGCAATATATCTTCATGTATGAATTGTACACTCCTCTCTCCCTCATCCCCATATAAGTCCTCTACGCTTTCTTGTATTATTTCAAGCTGGACACTTTATTTCTTTTTCAATCTCACTTCAATTAAAACTGTCAAGTCCTGTCTTTCTCCCAGGGTTTTGTTCTAGTCTATCTAACCTTTGAAACACTTTGCAACAGTTTTCTCACAATTCAAAAATATTAAGAAAACCAATGAAA
Organism: Giraffa tippelskirchi; assembly: GCF_054371585.1. Lineage (NCBI taxonomy): Eukaryota > Metazoa > Chordata > Mammalia > Artiodactyla > Giraffidae > Giraffa > Giraffa tippelskirchi. The sequence goes on from NC_137277.1 coordinate 74,125,255, forward strand.
CCTTGAAATCCAAGGCCGGGGCACATTTCTGGGCACAGGTATCACTGCACTTCACTCTATTTGTACTGGTACTGCTTCCTGCACTGTCATTTGTATTAGTTTCCAAAAAGAACTCTTAATCATAAGTGAGGAAGAAACACGGCAGCTAATTTTCTCTTTGTTTACAGTCATTTCTAAATTTCTAAATTCTATTTAATCAGGAAAAGCAAACTTTGTCAATGTGAAGCCCAGTTAAGGAAGTTGGGCAACTTAATTCAAACAGTGGCATACAAATGTTGAAGGAAACCAAGCACATAATAGTACACTAACTTAGATGTATTGATAGACAGGAAAAGATACTTTTATTCCTTAGCACTTAATTTTACTGTAATTAATGCTGACTTCCTTTGTGTTGCTTTTGAATCTTTTACTTCTTCAATTACCACTCAAATTCTCATATTTAAAATTGTGTCAGAAACACAAAAAGATTGATTGTCACCAGTGGATAATCAGCATCTTCCTGTCTGAATGTGAGTTCTGAGAACATGATTCAGAATTTATCTGAAATCTCCAGACCAATTCCATATTGTTTGAATAATTAAACTCTCAATAGCTGTGGAATAGCAAAAGCCCTGTGCATCTGTGATTTAGGTTCTAAATATGGTGTTATAAGCCCTTTCCTCATATGCACAACAGCAGAGTGTCACTATCACAAAAAGTAAATCTGCCAGCTTGTATCATTGTTCTAATGACTTTGAAAACTCTTCTAACGAAAATGTCATTGGATGGCAAAGAGGGCAATTAGCTAAATTTCCTGTAGCTGTGAACCTAGTTAAGACATATGCCAAGAGCCCAATAGTAAAAAGAATCCCTGAGCTATTTGTGTGTACTCTTGGAGGCTCATCAGTTACTTATGCCACATTATGCTTTGGTGGGCATTTATATAAACTTCTGGGGCTCATAAGCACATTTCCTCTGCTTTCATGGCTATGACCTCATTTATATCTTCAGTAGTACAGAATGGATGGAGAAGGCAATGGCACCCCACTCCAGTACTCTTGCCTGGAAAATCCCATGGACGGAGGAGCCTGGTAGGCTGCAGTCCATGGGGTCTCGAAGAGTCGGACATGACTGAGCGACTTCACTTTCACTTTTCACTTTCATGCATTGGAGAAGGAAATGGCAACCCACTCCAGTGTTCTTTGCTGGAGAATCCCAGGGAGGGGGGAGCCTGGTGGGCTGCCGTCTATGGGGTCGGGTCGCACAGAGTTGGACACGACTGAAGCGACTTAACAACAGAAGCAGCAGTACAGAATGGATGCTGATTGAAACTTCTCTCTCATTCTAAGATATCTTTAGCAACAGTTAGGTATATCTCATATATGTCCCATACTCCTATCACATTATGTGTGTAGAACATTTCTAACATTCTAATGTAAATCACTCTAAAGAGGCATGTATCCTGCTTTGAATACAGTAGTGTAGAGATTCTATTGTCTATGTTATTTATCTTTTATTTAGGCCATTCTCATAAATGGTATTCCCTTACTCTTTATTTTTCACAAAGATAAAGCTGGTTGGAAAAGTATCATTTTGTCTGAGCTATTAAATTTTACAATCCTGTGAAAAGAGGGCTTTTGATTTTGGGTCTGAAACTATCATATCTTAACTTTCAATAGAATCATGAAGAATATATGCTATTTAAACTGATTTTTAATGTAGTTTCACTTTTTTTGAAACATGGAAGTTTAAAGAACATATTTCAAATATTTTTTCAAAAGTAAGCATTTTATCTTGTTTCTTGAATAATATTAATAGTACTATGCTCAATCTAATCTGACTTTATGTTAAAGATAATACTAATTATGGATATATATTCAGATTAACTGCCTGTCAATATTATGTTTTTAAAATTCTGAAAAGGTTACATAATCTTTTATGAACCAACTATAACTCAAATATTTTTATAAATCTAAAATATATATGATAATACCCAAATGCATAAGGTGAAAGCAAAACACTTCAAATTTATCTAGAGATGTTAAGAGAGTTATGAACAATATGAAAACACCAATTTACCCCATTTCAGTAGGCATTTTAGTGAACAACTTCAGTACATGTCCAGTATAACATATTCGACAAATATTACGAGGGCTGATGTCATTTTACTGTTATCCTTAAGCTTGTGCCACTGTCCATGTATTATTCTCAAACACAGCTAAACGTGTACAAAAACAGAAAATCAACTAAACATTGTTGAGCATAACTAATTGTTGAATATGTTTTTAGAGTGATAATTGGGAAATAAAATCCAAGATGACCTCAAAATAAAAATAAGTGGAACAAAGGGGAAAATATATTTCTAAAATTACTGTTAGAGTTGCTGACTAGTGTTGTATGTAGCAAGGAGTCACAAAAACACATGTTTAATACATTCATTCACATACACATACACATACATCTCGACTAATTCTAGAGATCATTAAAGAAACAAAAGTTAAAACATAAGACAAAGTGTTAAATACAACTAACAAAAAGAGAATAACATACATTACTTTTAACTACTTGAGGAAAATAACAGTAAATAAAAAAAGCTAAGTCAGTCCAGTGAAAAATATTTTAAGACAAGAGACAGGAAAAATAAAAACGTTACAGTGAGAGCAATATTAAACTGAAATGTATCAGTACTTAAGATGAATATGGATAAATTTAAATTTCTCTCTTTAAGATAGAGGCTTTGGTTTATATAAAATAGTAAAATCAATATTCTACTTTCAAGAGAAATTCTGAAAGCATAAGAAGGGTAGTAGTAAAGACAACCATGAAAATGAAATTAAATCAGTTTTAACTCTAATAATTAATTATAGTAATTAAAAAGTCAGATATTATTTGATTCTACTTATTCAAATATTTCTAATATCATACACAATATAGCAACTTTAATATCAGAATAGAATTAAAAATTAAAAAATCTTCAAAAAACAAAATATATAAATATTAAGCTTTAATAAATATATGAGCTTAAGTACAGGAGATTATAAAACGGATGATAAAAAGGAAACTAATAAAAATAGATACAGTGCATAAGTATATACATACAAATTCAGAAATATTCAAAAATTATACAATCTTTGGTAATAAAAACAACACAATTAGATTGAAGCTTAGCATAGATAAATTTGTTTTCTTATTAAAACATTTGCAGAATGAATTAGCTAACATAAAAGATGAGTCAATGAACTCTACTACTTCAATTGTAACATATAGTAATTGTGCCCACTGAATGCAGAATAATCATGGTTCCAGGTTAAACTCTACAGTGCTTCATTAAGTGGTATGCTTATCATTAGTCACCAGATTTTATCTGCATATGCAAATGATACAGATTGATTAATGATCATATAAGCAATGATCAATAACTGAGATGAGAGATTTGCTTCTGTGAAAACTGAGTTAAACTCTGATTATTGTTTAAAGATTTTGAACAAGGCTTGATCAAAAAGATTGTGAAAATTTTACAATGAAATTGAAATTATTTCAAAACTAAGATTTCTTTAAGTGAATGTTCATGTTTTAACTCCAATGGGCAGAAAATTTAACTGGAAATTGTAGGTAATGTATTATGATATTTTTATGGAAGGCAGACAAACAAAACTATAATCATGATCAAGTAAGTGCTGAACCAAAATTAAAATATTGTAGAGTAACATAAGGGTATCAAATTTCTCAAAAAATAGACATTGCAAGTTATATAAATAGTACATTTCTATGAATTTTCACTTTAACTACTTTTACATTAACTAACAAATCATACATTTTGAGTGAATTTTCTTATTATAATAATACTCTTTGCTAAAAACAATGTAAGTGATTCCTTAAAGTTTATATGATTGCTGATGAAAAAAACACAGGTATAACATATGCAGAAATTAGCTTTTAGTAATATATACCCAGAAACTTTGTGGGTTTATCTTAATGCTTAGCCTTCTTAAACTGTATTCCTAGGAAAACATTATGAACTTTAGACCAAATATCATGAGCAAAGTAATAAAACATAAAAATTGCAAACAACTTAACCTCCATAATTTGGGAAATTACTAGATAAATTCTATATGGTAAAATAAGATGCAGTCAAATTAAACATATTTAGAAAAAAATTCAGAAAAAATATATTTATGAAAATACACATCATACCATTTAGTAAAGAAAAAGAAAGAATTGAATGTATAGTAGCAGTTGGCAAACTTTTTCTGTAGAGAACTGGATAGTAAATATTGTACACTTTGCAGACTGTGCAGTATCTTTTGCAGCTACTCAACTCTGCTCTTGTACTACAAAATCAACCAAAAATAAAACATAAACAAATGGTGCAACTCTGTTCTAATAAAACTTCATAAATAGAAAAGAAATTCAGTAACTGGATTTAGCTTTAGTTTATAGTTTAACAGCCTCTGATAAAGATTACTATTTGTACTATTAAACATTCATAGAAAAATACCAATTATCAATTATGATTGTTCAGAGCTGTGAAATTAGTATTGATTATTTAGACATGTTATTGACAGGTAATGCACACTTTGAAATGTGCATTTATAAGTACATAGTTTAATAAATTCCCAAACTAAGTATATCTGTATAATCAGACAGTAAGGAATCTGCCTGCCTTTGCAGAGACACAAGAGATATGAGTTTGATCCCTGGGTTGGTAAGATCCCCTGGAGAAGGGAATGGTTACCCACTCCAGTATTCTTGCCTGAAAAATTCCATGGACAGAGGAGCATAGAAGGCTACAGTTCATAGGATCACCAAGAGTTGGACATGACTGACTAAGTACAAATCAAGAAACAGAATGGATTCATATTTGTTGTTTATGTATACAGAACTTTCCAAAATTTACATATTGCACATGTATTTCATAAGTATGATGCAAAGTAAAATATAAAAAATAAATAAGCTTTTAAAATTCCCTTACTATTTATAAATTACATAATATTTCTATTATTAATTCCATACACATTTTTTCCTTTTTTTAAATTGGAAGATATTCTAATGAGAATTAGTAGCAATTTTTTCAGAGGATTTCTTAGTAAATATCCTCAATATCATAAGATGAATTTGGGTGACTTCTCTATTTCCTGGATACCACAATATTGAATATTTTCTCTGTTTGTAAACTCTAGAAACCTGCCTATATTTAAACCCACTCTGCCCTCTCCTGTAATTACAATAACTTTATATCTATTTCCTGCAATTCTTTTTCATGGCTTCACAGAAACTTTAAATTAACAAATAATCTCTTGATATTCAAAATATCAAGTATTCAAATCAGTAATATCAAATGTTCCTCTTGAATATTCAAAATCTCTCTCAGTGGCATCTTTCTCATTAGCTCTTATGCACAACTAATTCTCTCCTGAATTAAATAAAATATTTATCTTTATCCAACCTCTAACCCAACCTACTTTACAGATACCACCTTATTTCTTGCTTTCTATTCAAAACATTTTCTTACAGTTGTCTCAAAGAGGAATAACTTGTTCATCCACTAATTCAGATTTAGAAAATGAGCTATTCTTTATTTTTAGAACTGACTTCTAATTTCTGACTCTGAGCCCCCAGTTGGTCTAGTGACAGATAACTTAACTGCTTTCAGTTAAACTTAGTCCAATCCAATGATTAATCAATTTGAGATGTATAAATTTGTTACAGTCTAGTTAAACTTTTCTATTTTTATTCTCTCCCTCAGGTTCCGGGTTTTGTATTCAGCAGTGAGGGAAGTGGGTGGCAAGGGAAGTAACACACCCACTGTTGACAGCAGCATGATGTCTGAGTAGTGCTTGGCCCGTTTTATACACTACAATCTATTATTGATGCCGTCCTCTTCCAAAAATGAGAACAAGCTCTCTAAGACTTCTGTAGAGTATCAAATAAGAGTCTCATGAGGTCTTCTGGTCAAGGTCATCTCATATGCTACTCCCTGTCCCTGCCAGCTAACCCTATTACTTGGTCTTTTAATCAAGAGAACTCTTGAGACCATGGAGACTTCTCAATTGCTCCCCTGGCACCAGGGCACTCTTATAACAAAGTACACCAAGATGTGGTTTTTCCAGTAGTCATGGACAGATATGAGAGCTGGACCATAAAAAAGGCTGAGCATTGAGAAATTGATGCTTTTGAACTGTGGTGCTAGAGGAAGACTCTTGAGAGTCCCTTAGACAGTAAGGAGATCAAACCAGTCAATCCTAAAGAGAATCAACACTGAATATTCATTGGAAGGACTGATGCTGAAGCCGAAGCTCCAATACTTTGGCCACCCGATGCAAAGAGTTGACTCTTTGGAAAAGACCCTGTTGCTGGGAAAGATTGAGGGAAGGAGAAGGGGGCAGCAGAAGAGGAAATGGTTAGATAACATCATCAATTCAATATACATGAGTTTGAGCAAACTCTGGGAGGCAGTGGAGGGCAGAGAAGCCTGGCCTGCTGCAGTCCATGGAGTTGCTAGGAGTCGGACATTACTTAGCATGTCCACAACACCACCAGCATGCCTAAATCTCTCTTGTATTTCCCTCATCTACTGACATACTATACATAATTGCAACCTGAAAAATAATGGGAGTGGGGGGGGGGGTTATTTCAGAGATTCTAAATTTTGGAAAGCAAGTATGTGAAAAAAAGTAAAGTTAATTCTCTGTTTATTTTTTTTCTAATATTGTACTCTTGTTTCTCAAGTAAGAAAGTAGGGAATAGGTGTGAAAATAAAATCTGTTCTTCTGGCTAATATAAGATATCCAGTCTTCCTGTGTATCCTCTCTAAAGTTAACACATTAACATCTTTGTTTTCTGGCCTTTAACAAGTATACATGCCACCACAAACATGGTGAGCACGCATCTTGTGCTCTGCATGGGTATTTGTTATAGGAATAAAAGGAATTTAGGACATATTTCTGAAGTGCTATGTTGTCTCATTTATCTACTGTTTGCTTTTTTCCTTTACCTTTCACATCTTATTAATTTGAAATTCAGCCAGTTCTCTATTATATAACTGCTATAAAATGACATGAAATACAATACATACATTTCAGTGGCCCTGAATATATTTTGGTTGATCTTTCATCATGCTCTCTTTTTAACTTTTACACGTAAAATTTCCAACATATGCAAAATTATGGTACTATAATAAACCTTCATGCTTCTATTTTTCAGTTTCAACAATTACTGCCCGTGGTCAGTCTTGTTTCAGATATATCCTCAATGCTATCTCCCTCCATTGTCTTATTTTAAAGCAAATTGCAGACTTCATATTATCAGTAAAGATTTTCATATATATCTCTAAAACAAAAAGCCTCTTTTTAGAAATGTAACTACAAAATTCTCTTATTATTTTATAAATTTCTAATATTTATTTTGAATCGAAGGCCAAGAAAGGGACCTATTTTTCAGTCTGTTGATCCATCCCTTAAGTTTTTATTAATCTATAGGTTCTCTCATTTTGTCTTTAAAATTTTCTTTTGCAATTTATTTATTGCAGAAACTGGTCATTTTCCTTCCCTTCCTTAGATTCTTGGCACATTAGTCATTTGGGTTTCCTCCTATTTTCTGGCCACTCCTTCTCTTTGCATCTTAATATTTTTCCACCTAAGCTTATAGGGCATTACTGTTAGCATAGTCAAAGGGGTTGCAATTATATTCAGGATCCAGAAAACAAAAAGTTGAACATGGATGTAAATGAAGCAAAAATGTAGACTACTCAGCAACCATGAGCTGAGGAATGAAGGAAAATATGGTTTGGTGGACTCATCAGCAGCACTCACTCTCTGCCAAGTTTCAGTCAGGAATATCTACACATACTTTTCTTCTCACAGATGATAAAATAGAAAAATATACATACGACTCATAATGTTTATATTTCCTACTCCAACAACAATTTAAAAAATTAAAAGCAAAAATGTGTGGTGTATAGATGAGTACGGTGGAGAAAATTAATTCAGGACACATATAGGAATGATGGGCTGGGGATGGGAGTTTCACTGAGGATTTGACATTCATGTAGAGACTTAGAAACAGGTGATAGAGCAAGATAGTGTAAATCTACATAAATTGTATTCCAGCCAGAAAGTACAACCATGCTGAGCATGTTTAAAGATTAACAAAGTGGCCAACACTATAGTAAACAACTAATAAGGAGGAGAGTCTTGAGATAGAGATTGAAGAGGTAATTAAAAATAGAGCACATTTTAGGGATAAAAAGTAGGTCATGGATTTGGTATGAAGTTCAGGATGCCTATTAGACATGCAGATGAAGAAATCAAAGAGGCAATTGCATTGTACTTACCTGTAGATATCATTTTGGAAGCTGTCAGCATATACATATTATTTAGAGCCAAGAAACTGGGCAAGATCACAAAGAAACTAGGGGGAGAAGGACAAGGGCAAGAGTTCTAATGACTTATTCCCAGGGTAGTACATGAGCTGAAAGACCTAAGATATGAATAGTCAGCAAAGAATAACAAGGAGTAAGTAAATAAGAAGAAAAATGAAAAATCGCTTGTGGAGGCAAAAGAAGGAAAGAAAAAATTGTCAAAGTGAGAGAGAGAGAGAAGCTAATCTCCTGTGTCAAATGCAAGCACTGTTGTGAATTCTTCTGACTAGAGTACTGAGAATTGACTACGAGGTTTAGCAATATGGAGATTTACTTTTTAAGACATTAAGAACAATTTCAGCAGCTTAATAAGTGTAAATGGCTATTTGGAGTGGGTTCAAGTGAAAATAGAAAAGGAATAGAAAAACATGAATACAGAAAATTTCTTTTAGTAGTTTTTTCTATAAACAGAATTGAGAAATAGAGTAGAAGTTACAGAAATTGGTGGGGTCAAGTGGATTTTCATTTTAAGTCAGGAGTTTATTGTGTGATAATGTGAAAGCTCTAGTGGAGAGGGAAAATTGATTATTCAAAAGAGGAAAGTCATAAAATTTTTGTTCAAGTCCTTGAGTAAATGATAAAGAATAGTTTCTAGTAACCAAATGAAAGGGTTGGCATCAGTTTTGAGCACAGTTCATCTATAGTACAATAATAGACCAGAAAGCAGAACTTACATGTAAGTGGCTTGATAGATCTGGTGGAGGAAATGATTTAAAGTTCTTTTCTAATTGCTTTTATTTTCATAGTGAAATAAGTCAAGAGGTGAATTGATATCTGAGGAAATTTGGATAATATATGTAACAGTTATCTATAAGAGTATGAGTGAATGGATTAGAACACTAGTCCCTAACTTTTTTGGCACCAGGGAGTTGTTTCATGGAAGACAATATTTCCACAGACTGGAGCCCGGGGAGGGGTGGTTTCAGGATGATTCAAGCACATTACATTTATTGTTTACTTTATTTCTATTATTATTACATCAGTTCTACCTTAAGTCACTAGGCATTAGATCCCAGAGGTTGTGTACCCCTGGACTAGAGGAATAGAATATGATTGTGAGTCATCATAAAAGATCTATCTGAAATTAGCAATCACAGAATAATTTGTAAGCAGTTAGTACGATTGTATGGTTTTCTGCACCTCAGTCAGTTACATATTTCAAGTGTAGATAAAGATAGAGTTGGATAATTACAACTGTGGTTTTATCAAGGTAATTTTGAAAACAAGCAATGCATGGATATGAAGAAGTTCAGGGCACCCTCAGTATGTGAGTACAATTGACCATAAATATTTACCCTAGAAAGAAAAAAAAAGATGGCACAAGGGAAGTTAAACATTGTATGAAAGCAAGATAGATGTGTTATAAATCCCAATGAAACAGAAAGAAAGAGTGTTAGGTATTAAAGCCAGGACTCATTGATAGAGTTGATTGGTAATTGAGATTATAGGGAGATTATGATGGTAAATTTTAGGCCGACCTGTCAAAAAGTGCTTTTTGTAATGATGGAAATGTATCTGTGCTTTCTCATACATTAGCCATTAGCCATATATGGCTACTAAAAACTAAAATATACAGGGTTGATTTTTAAAACCAAATCTAGGGACTCAGTTTGGCCCCTTATTCAGTGATTTTGCATATGATACTACCTGTCCTAGAATAGCTTTCCTTCTTTTTCTACATACTTGCACAGTAAGTCTCGAGCTTTAGTACAGGCATGGCTTTGATTTCTTTTCTTCCCTTTTTCACAGCTGCCTGCTTTTGCAGTGTTAACGTCATCAATAAAATACACTGTATTTTTCCCATCACTTCTCTCTCTGCTCAACTGGGCTGAAGTTCTTGGAAGGAGAGGCTCAATTTCAATCACAATGTACATAGCACCTATCATGGTGCCTAACGCCTAGGAAGATGTGTGTGCGTGTGTGTGTGTGAGAGAGAGAGAGACAAAAGATAGAACTAAAGAAGGAAGAAGAAAGGATGGAAAAAGGGAGGGAGGGAGGAAGAAAGTAGGGAAGAAATGAAAGAGGAAAGGGAGGAAGGAAAATGTAAAAATGTTAGTTCAGGGGAAGAAAAGGGAAAATAAGAGAAGGGAATTATGGGCACCTTGTTATAAAAATGAAATACCGTTCTAAAATCAGAATGTGTCAATATGTAGACTAGACTGTTCTGTGAAGGAGCAGTTTGTCACTGACTAAAGTATTTAAAAAGAATGTGTAAGTGATTGTGAGGAATATATAAAAGATAGTGCTGCACTAGGCAACAGGCATTACTGAATAAATTCCAAGGTCCTGGAAGACACTTAATATTTCAGAATTCCTCTTTGAAAGTTGCCCATTTTGAATTAGAGGTTATTATGCAAATTAAGAAATTCTTAGAAAATCTTCTGTTGCTCTTTTTTACTTTCCAATTTTGCTACATGTGAAGGTAGTCATATGATGTACATTCTTATTTATGAATGACCAGCTATATGAGTGCTAATCAGTAACATGAAAATTTAAGCCTCAGTAGTATACATTTTAATAAATGACACACAGTAATAGAAAAATAACTGCACATAAGTTTTCTGGGTATAAAATACTAAAATATTTTAATATAACTGTAAGATAACTTTTTATCATTAGAATTTAGCTAATTTCTGACATTAAGTTTCTTATGACTCATAAATAATTGGTTCTACACAGCTATTGTCAATCAAACACTTAAGTCATTGGAAATTATTGAGTAGAGTGCCAAGAAAAAGGAATTTTTATAAAGGTTGATGATTACACTAATTTTAACATCAGAATGACAGACATTGGAACATTTGTACTCACAAAACAGCTGAAATATCAGAAAAACATATGTGCACAGAACCAACGAGGGATCAAGTAGGAAGAGCAGCTCTAAACGAAGCTGAGAATTTATAAGGAACAGGGTAACCTCTATTCAAATCTTCCTAGCTTCATAAATTTGAAGCAAAAAGAAATATTCTCTTTAGTGCAGTGAGAAATTGGAAAGGGTGCTTACTAAAGACATTCAATTTTAATATAATAGTTCTACATTTGTTGTTAAATTTGATACTACTGACTTATTCTTGATAGAATCTAAAATTACTTTCTGAATGGAGGGAATGAAACTGTCCAAAGCACTCTATTTTCACTTTTTCATTCTTCTTATAATTATTGGAATATATTTGTGATAGAATCTGGAAAGGGCAAAAGCGACACAAAAAAGAAAATTGAAAGACCAGATAAACCTACTACTGTGGCTGGCATTGTCAGTGGCGTGTTCTCACTGACATGTGTGTGTGTTTGTGACATCATATAATCATTGCAGGTTTAAGGTGTACATGGATATATTAAATTAGTAAGTGAAAATGCCAAGTATTGTCTCAGGGTATCATCATAAAATACAGGCATTCTTAAACCTTTCATTTTGAGAGCCACTACTGATATCAGAACTTTGTGCACCATCAGCAAGTGGTTATAGGGTGAGAAGTACCCTTAGAATGATGATGAATTTGGGGAAAGCATGGGCCAGAATATTAGCGAGGGAGATAGTACAAATAAGTCAGATCTTGGAAATCATTTGAAGTTTGAACCATTGGGAGTAGCTGACTGATTGAATGTAATGAGGTAGACAAAGTGAGAAATCAAGAATAAATCCAATATTTAGGTCCTTGTAATGATAACTTTTTAAAAAGTGCTATTCAAAGAAGTCTCCATTATCAAAAACATCCAAGAATCCCAGTCTAAATAAACATTTTAAATGTTGATTTACTGCACATTTTCTCAGAAAATATCCTTAAATGAAGTACAGTGTAATTCTTATTCTTATTGTTCCATAGGTAAAAGTTTTTTGTTTGTTGATTTGTTGTTTCCCTCTATTTTCTTTCCAGATTTTATTTTTGTCCTTGGTATTCCAAAATTTGAATATGATATGCCTAGTGTAGTTTTTTTGTTATTTAGTCTTCCTGTTCATTGAGTTTCCTGGATTTGTGATTTGATACCTATCATTAATTTTGGAAAACTCCTGGCCTATAGTACTTCAAAAATTTCTTCTTCTTCGTTCTCTCTTTCTTGTCTATTTATTCCAAATACATATAGGTTATGCCTTTTGAAGTTTCCCAGTAGTTTTTTTTTCTTTGCATTTCATTTTCCTAAGTACCCGTTGATATCTTCAAGTTTACTGATTTATTTCTCATTCATGTCCAGTGTACTGATGAGGCCATTAAAGACATTTCAAATTTAGTTACAGTGTGTTTTCTTTTTTATTTCTAGCATTTTCTTTTGACTCTTTCTTAGGGTTTCCACCTCTCTGCTTAAACTATCTGTTTTCTGTATATTTTTTACTTTTTCAGTTAAAGTCTTATCATAACCTTATTTTCAATTCCCTATCTGATAGTCCCCAAATCTGTGCCACATCTGTATCTGGTTCTGATCCACATTTTGTCTCTTCGAACTGTGTTTTTTCTTTGCCTTTTAACATGCTTTGTTTTGCTCTGCTTTTGTTTTGGTTCATTTCATTTTTTTAAGCCAAATATGATTATTGGGTATAGGATCCAAAGGGAAGGAAACTTTAGTGTCAAGTTATATGTTCATATCACTAAGAGTTAGCTGTTCAAAGGTTTTTGTAACTCTAGGTACCAGAGGCTTCAACTTTTCACCTGTCCTTGGTTTTATCACTCCTACTGTCCTGAGATACCCAGGAAAAGTTGTTAATTTTCAGTTTGTCCAGATTTATTCCTATTCTAAGATTTGGAGCAATGGCTTTCAAGCACTTTAAATATAGGGCCTGAGTCTGGAAATCTGTTCAAACTGTTTCATCCGGTATTTACAAATCCAGGAATTTATCTTTAGAACCTTAATGCAGATATATACAAGCATTCTAGTGAACAATTTTTATTGTGACATTATGTGAAATAGAGATAAATAGGAAATAATCTATAGACCAAGAAAGGCATGTGAAGCTATTACAATACAAATACAACATACTATACATAAGTTAACATCAAATATGTGTGATAAGGTTCATTATATCCTGTTAATGCTTTAAAAGGGCACTTATAAAACAATAGTTTAATGTCATATTACTTCCCTTAAAGTGTGTGAGTAGACAAAACAAAAAAGAAGGTGCAAATGAACTTACATACACAACAGAGAGTCATTGATATACAAAACAAACTTAAGGTTACCAGGGGATGGAGGGGGTGGGAGATTGGGACTGACATATGCATACTACTATATATAAAATAGAAAAATGATAAGAACCGGTTGTATAACATAGGGAATTCTACTCGATACTCTGTAATGGCCTACATGGGAGAAGAATTAAAAAAAAAAAGATATATGTATATGTATAACAGATTCACTTTACTGTACACCTGAAATTAATGCAACATTGTAAATCAACTATACTCCAATTGAAAAAAAAAAGACAAAAAAGACATTCAAAAGTAGTTACCACCGAATAGAAGTAGCTTATTTTTTGTCATTTATGCTTTTCTATTCCACTAGTTTCTTAAGTATTAAACATGGTTGTTTTTAAAAGATTAGGGAGAATAGAGTGATTAAAAATTGAATTACTGTGAAACTCAGGAAGATTGCATTATGTTTAACCTAGGTCATATATTAATTCACCCTTCCAAAATCATATTTCTGTAATAATAATTTAGAACTCCCAATGTAGGTGTCCTTTTATCTTATTCAGTATAAAACAAATTATTGGTAAAAGAATAAGCAGGGGATATAATAAAACTATATATTATTTCTAAAGATATAATTAATTAAAATTTTGTATATCTATGGTAAATAAAATTTCAGTTTTTCAAACAAAGACCATTAAATATTCTAATAAATCTTTTTTTCATTCATATGCCTCAGAATAATTAATTTAAGGACTTAGAGATTATTTTCACTCTATATATTTTATAATTTTCAAAGCTATGAAATTGTACTTGAATACTTCAAAGTTTGAGGTAAATCACTCATGGCCTTGATTATTATTCCTCAAATTATCATTACCATCATCATAAACATTCACATTTTACAAATTAAGTCAGTTATACTATAGAATCATTTTCCCAAAATTTGTACATATATACTAAATTTATCACTCATCTTGAGAGCCATTTAATGCATTACAGAATATGTTATTTTTAAAACTGTCATGATAATCAAAAATATTTTTCTTTCTCCTTTTAAGTTGAAATTAAGTATTGAAACCTCAGTATTTTTATTTGTTCATTTTGCATTTATAGATAAAATAAGATGCTGAAATATTTCAAGACCAAGTTTTATATAAGTTTATTTAAATATTTTCGATTCAGAAGTCAGAAACCCTCTAGTTAAAATTCAGTGTTTATACATTCTATGGACATATTTTTGCAAACATTTGCAAAGCTCAGGCATTTAAAAATAATCTACTGTTAGTGAATTTTTGGTGAGGCATATTGCAAATCAATATTTTCATTTTTAGGGCATTAAGGCTGAATAACTTCACTAAGGAAAATTTTTCTAAGGCCCTGAAGGAGTGAAAGGTTAATGGAAAAATGAAGTCTAACAAAATAAACAGTAAGACTTTTACCATCTTTCTTCAACCAGTAGTTGGTAAATTAGCAGGTAACAATGTTTGCGTAAGATATGCATTCACATGTCAATAAGCTATATTAAGAAATCACTTTGACAGCATGATTAATTGAACTGTATGGTTTCTGTGTAGCTAACCAAGCAAAAAATTCTGGATAGGCAAGAATTAATATACTGTTATACCACTACTTTCTTCATAGTTATTTCATGACCCAGGCATGTATTTAACATCATGTGAGGTAAAGCTGGGAATACATGACAAAGTCATGAGAGAGGAAACTTGAGATCCTGAGATTAAAAGCAAGCAGAGCTGAGACCAAAAATGTGTTAGCTCAAGACCTGTGCTGATAAGGCTGCAGCTTCAAACATCAACTAGTTGGCACTTGGATTTAATATCATGAAAACTCTACAGGATACAGCAAAGACTAGAACCTAAAATGTTAAGGTTTAGCCAGAGAAGCAAAATGTTCTTGCTTTATATATATATATATCAATTTGCAGTCCTTAAAGATAAAGGGTCCCAATTAAATTTCTTCGAAGGCTTGAGAGAGGTATATTATTATTAATTCTTACATGGGTAATTTTTTTTTTTTTTGTATAAAAGGCTTCCCTAGCAAGAGTGCTTATACAATTGTATCAATAGTGAGTTTTGAAACTGAAGGATACTGACAGACCAAGAATCAGTGACCTGAAGGGTCATTGTTAAATTCTGTGTTAAATTAGAATATGAGACAAAAGTGGATAAACTGAAGAAGATAATGAGATTTGGATGGGATGGCTCAGGCTGCCTTGGTTAATTCCAAGGGCATTAGAAAGGGGCAATGCCATATTTTTGTCTGAAAGATTTGCTATGGGATTTTATTGTATGTGGACTTTAGGTCAGCATAGATCAAGCCCAAAGGAAAATCTTGGTATCGATGTACATGGTAAAATTATAAATTTAATACATGGCACAAAAATCCATAGGAGAAAATTTTGTTTTGGTTATAATGTTAGCCTACTCTTTTTGAGAGTTTATGTCATAGATTCTTATGAGACTATTACTAATTAATATTTAATATTTAATGAAAAGAGAAGAATAATAAAGAATAATGAATCATGAGGATTTTAAAAGTGCTTAGGATCTGGAATGCTGTGTTTTCAAAGAAGAAAGCTGTGAAGTTTGCATGTGAAAAAGAGCTATTTCCTTTTTTTCTAATTTAGATATATTAGATTGCATTCTGTGCAAGAAAAAAATATAAATAAACAAAATTATTCTTCTCCATTATCCTGTTTCTAATGCACATTCTTGAATATAAGTAAAACAGCTAAGAAGAAATAAAGAATCTACATGGAACAGGTCTCAACTTCTGATAATATAAGAGGAAGCAAACATATAGAGGGCTCAGTGGCAAAGAATCCACCTGTCAATGCAGGAGATGAGAGTTCCATCCTTGGTTGGAATGATCCCCTGGAGAGGAATGGCAACCCACTCCAGTATTCTTGCCTGGGAAATAGCATGAACAGAGGAGCCTGGCAGGCTACAGTCCATGGGGTCACAAAGAGTCGAACACGACTTAGTAACTAAACAACAAAACATCATATACAGACTGATTCATGGTTGCAAGATCCTGCTTGTTTAGGTGGTGCTTTCAGTCCCAGTTCAACTCCATGGTTTCTTCTATCTTGCATATTCACAGAGAAGCACCACTGTAGCTATGCCATTCTAAAGACAGAATACCTAGGCAGGAGGATATTTCAGGTTAGAACCAAGGAATGTAGATCAGGAGGAGTGCATGGTCGCTGTCTTTACTTTTTCCTTTATGCTATACACTCTCAACATGCTAAACTTTGACTTAACAGCCTACATTTTCTTGTTTTAAATTTTTTTAGTTTATGTTGGGTTATAGCTGATTAATGATGTTGTGATAGTTTCAAGTGAACAATGAAGGGACTCAGCAATACATATATATGATTTCATCCATTCTCCCCCAAACTCCCTTCCTATGCAGGCTAATAATCCTACATTTTCAATGGGGTTTATTTGATGAGCGCATTTGAATGGCCAAGAAAAAGTGAGATAAAAATTTTCCCCCAAATTTATATTTAGGCAACTCTGTCATCACCCACAGAATAGTATTCATATTTAATCCACTAAGCAGTTCTATAAGGTAAGCACTAGTGTCCTAGGTAAGGACACTGAAGATCAGAAAATTTAAGTAATATGCCCCTGTTACAGCTGCTGCTGCTGCTGCTAAGTCACTTCAGTCGTGTCCGACTCTGTGTGACCCCATAGACGGCAGCCCACCAGGCTCCCCCGTCCCTGGGATTCTCCAGGCAAGAACACTGCCAACTAGTAGCAAACCTGGGATTTGAAGTCAGTCTTGTGCCCCTGTGCTCTTAATGTTTGGCTTATTGCCCTTTTATTAATTAATTCAGTCGCTTATGAAATCCTCTGAAGGCTGAAAATAAAAATAGCACACAGGTATTGTTCAAGACACAAAGTGGACTAGAAATAAACACATTCTAAGAGAAACATTAAGATTCATTGAGGATAAATGTGGGTTGTCAAATAACGTGGGAGGGCAAAAAAAAAAGAGAAATAGTTTATGTTCTTACAAACTGATTTATGACTTTAATACAAATTAATATTCAGAATCCTAATTAATTAAAATGTGTTTTCAGTTACTTAAGGTTATTGTTTTAAATCAGATACATAACCATGTTTGAAAGAAATGTCTAAACAATTTGCAATTCAAAAATATTTTATGATATTATACCCAAAGATTATAAATGAGGCTAAGAAAAGTATTTGATAAATGTATATTTTAGTGTTTGACATTCTGGGAGAATAGCACTGAAACATGTATATTATCATATGTGAAACAGAACACCAGTCCAGGTTCGATGCATGAGACAAGGGCTCAGGGCCGGGGCAATGGGATGACCCAAAGGGATGGGATGGGGAGGGAGGTAGGTGGGGGGTCCAGGAAGGGGAACACATGTAAACCCATGGCTGATTCATGTCAATGTATGGCAAAAACTATTACAATATTGTAAAGTAATTAGCCCCCAACTAAAATAAATAAATTTATTAAAAAAATAAATAAATAAATAAAATAAAATTTAAATTAATTTAAAAAACCCAGGTAGTAATGATATACATTGATTTTTAGAGCTACAAAATTGAAATAAGTCTTCAGAAATGTAAAATGCATTTTGCTATAATCAAATCAAAAGTAACTGTTAATTAGTATTCTCTTCTTACAACATTCCTGGAAATCAACTATTGCATTGGTATCTATTATTTGTATTTGTAAAACGGAATACATATTTAGAAGTACCTTAGAAATCATCGCATCCAGTCTCTGACACAATGTAGGAGTGGCTTTTACAACACTCTAGAAGTGTGTCTTTGTAAGTATATGGGGAGATAAGGTTTATGAGTTGTTGCTGTTCAGTCACTAAGTCATGTCTAACTCTTTGAGACTCCACAGACTGCCTCACACCAGGCTTCCCTGTCCTTCACTGTCTCCTGGAGTTAGCTCAAACTCATGTCCATAGGGTCAGTGATACCATCCAACCATCTCATTCTCTGTTACCCCCCTTCTCCTATTGCCCTCAATCTTTCCCAGCATCTGTCATTCCATCTCTTTCTTAATATTATAAACTTGAAAACTTCAAATGAAAACCAAACAATATCAGTCATAAAGCTGCAAAAAGTTGTTTTTCATAACAAAGCAAAAAATGTTTCTGTGACACATATAATCATTTGTCCTATTTCCTGCCCTTTGGAGTTAAAAAAAAATCTACTCCCTCTTTACATGATTCTAATAAAAGTATTTATTAAAAAGTGGAAATTTTTTATTTTCTCGAACTGTAAGGGAAAGCCCAAGGGAATTTCTTTCTGATGTTTGCCTGCATGCAAACATAAACTTCTTTAAAAAGCTGTGCTGAAACATGGTCAGGATCAAAGTAGTAAATACTGTCTCTGTAAAAATGACTAGTACACAGGAAACACAAAATAAAGAGCAGAAGAAAGTATCTGGGGAATTCAAAATAAAAGGAATTCTGGTTACTGAAGAAAATTTAAGATTTCTTCAGGGGATTCATGCAAACTTTCTCTTATTATTCAGAGAAAGAAAACCAGGGAAAGTTTATAAGAAAAATTTATCAAGGTACATTTTATAAAAATTGCTGAAACAAAATAAATATAAAACATTTATTGAAAAATCTATATAGGTATAACTCAACTGGTTGTAAGTAGTATTTTTAGTGCATTTATTTTACAAATTATAGAAAAAGTACACAAACCAAAAGACAATAACATGAAAATATGAAATATCTAGATATAGATAGTATTAACATTTTGTCAAATTTGCCTCATATTAGTTTATATCAAGAGTACAATATAATGAATACCATGTACTTCCCATGGTATTCTCTCAGCATCTTATGGCACTTCCTTCTACCAAAGTGACTGAAAACAAGTACTTTGAAGTTTATTATAATTATTCTGAAGCATATTACTACATGCCATTTGCATATTTATATAGTCATCAAAATGCATATTTTAACATTTGAATTGAGTTGTAGCAGCAAAGGCATTTTCTTTTTTTTTTTTTTTTTATTTTTTATTTTTTATTTATTTATTTTTTTAATAAATTTATTTATTTTAGTTGGGGGCTAATTACTTTACAATATTGTAATAGTTTTTGCCATACATTGACATGAATCAGCCATGGGTTTACATGTGTTCCCCTTCCCGGACCCCCCACCCACCTCCCTCCCCATCCCATCCTTCTGGATCATCCCATTGCCCCGGCCCTGAGCCCTTGTCACATGCATCGAACATGGAATGGTGCTCTGTTTCACATATGACAATACACATGTCTCAATGCCATTCTCCCAGAACGTCCCACCCTCACCTTCTCCCTCAGAGTCCATAAAATTGTTCCATGCATCTGTGTCTCTTATTCTGTCTCGCTTATAGGGTTATCGTTACCATCTTTCAAATTCCATATATATGCATTAGTATACTGTATTGTTGTTTTTCTTTCTGGCTTACTTCACTCTGTATAATGGGCTCCAGTTTCATCCATCTCAGTAGAACCGATTCAAATGTATTTTTTTTAATGGCTGAGTAATATTCCATTGTGTATATGTACCACAGCTTCCTTATCCATTCGTCTGCTGATGGACATCTAGGTTGCTTCCATGTCCTGGCTATTGTAAACAGTGCTGCGATGAACATTGGGGTACACGCGTCTCTTTCAATTCTGGTTTCCTCGGTGTATATGCCCAGCAGTGGGATTGCTGGGTCATATTTCTTTAGTCAATATTCTCTTTGCATATTGATGAATATTGATATATTTTGCTCAAATTCATTTATTTTCATTATTCCATATAATTATAGTAAATAGATTTCTTTATCCATGTATTTTATGATGAGTGGAAAATCATTTCTAAAATATTATCACTGCAAATAGGGCTGTGATATAATTTTTCATGGTTTTATATATATATATGTGTATATATTAATCAATAAATTTCCTTCTATGAAATGGTTTTCCAAACATGTCTTACAGTTTTTAACATGAGTTAGGTAACATGCACTATAAAAGTTATGGTTACACATTTATTTGCACAGAAGTGATTGTATTAAAACATTTATGAAATATTCTATACAATCTAGAAATTTCTATCTAGGCAAGATAAACTTTCAATAACCCTAAGTATCCTGGCTTTCTGGTTATGAAATTATAGTATGGTAGTAATTTTCACATGACTTTTGCACAGAGTCTTCTACTTCTACATTTTATGCATACTAGATTATCAGCTTCACTTTATTCTATGTGTTAATCTAGACCATGAGCAGAGAAGTGAATGGATTTTATGTAACTGAGGACAAAGGCAGCAGTGATGTGAGAAATGCTCATCCTCATTTTTGTAGCCTTGAACTTCTGCATCTGGCACAGTCTGGGACATGAACCAGGCAAATCCACTTAGAATAGCTTGTGGACTAGGGATTAATAGGTTCCCAGGATCAACATATATAGCTTGAAGTGAGTTGGAGGGAAAGCAAATCTTGTAGTTGATGGAACAGAGCATGATTTTCAAAGTCAGTTGTTTCATTGTTCAAATTATGGCCCTAGCAATTATTTATGTGACCTGGGGTAAATCCTTTAATCTCAAACATTTAATTTCTTTATATATGAAAGAGGAATAAGATTTTCAAGTTTGTATCATTAATAAATTGTAATGATGTATGACATGCATTGACTGTTCATTTGCTTCAGGCATTGTAGCACATGCTTTTAATACAAATATTCACTTAATGCTCTTATAACTCAATGAAGTAGTTGCATCAAAAGTTCCCATTTAACATATAAGGAAAGGGAAGTACATACAGATGAAATAAACTGAAGAAAGTTGCAAAGCTACTTTATGACAGAGGTGAAATATGACCCAAGTCATTTTAGATCCATGGCCATAACTCTTAACCCATTGAGGAATATTGTCTCTTGTACCTTGTATTTCATTTCATTTTCTATGTTGAAACACATTGTTTCCAGCTGCTGCCTTCAGAAGTCTCAAAAGTAGAGGTCTACAAAAGCATGCTTTAGTTATTCAAATAACAATAGGAAAATTAATATTTTGGTAGTTCTAAACCAAGTTTTAGCCTCACTTGTGCTGTATGCTAAATCACTTCAGTCATATCCAACTCTCTGTGCTGGAGTGGGTTGCCATGCTCTCCTCTAGAGGATCTTCTGGACCCAGGGATCGAACCTGCATCTCCTCCGTCTCCTGCATTGGCAGGTGTGTCCTTTACCACTAGTGCCACCTGGGTTTAGCCTCAGGGTTGCTCTAATTCACAGAAGGCCTTGAGAAATTCTCTTAGCATTTGTGGATCTCAGAATTTTTCATTTATAAAAAGCATATGTTGAAAATTTCTACTTTCAAGCTAGCTTAAAAATGTTCAATAAAGTCATTGGTGTTTTCATAAAAATATGTATTCAATATGTAGTCTTTCTGTTCTTTAAACTACTCATAATTCACAAAAATAAGGCAACAAAAATCAACATTATTATATATATTTTGAAAATTGTCTTACAATCATTTGTCTTATGTGAGCAAATTCTATTTATAAAGATGTTTATAACAATATGTTAAAAAATGAAAGCTTTTTAAAAAAGATTATGTAGGTATAAAATGTGAGATTAGCTGAATATTTTTCATATTATTCTGTTTATTATGAAGGATTTTGTTCATCTCTTTACTACTCCTGATTTGACAAATTCATTGACACCAAGGTACAGACTTTCAAGAAAGAGAACAACCTCAGCATTCTTGGCCTGAAATTCTACTCTCAGACATACATACTTGATGCTCATCTATGGTCTTCTGGATGCCTGCACATTAATACCATTTGTTAAGTGATAACATATTAAATAAAATGAATTTATATTTTGGTGATTTACACAGCACCAGGACTCTATAATACAGTCTTCTATAATACTGAAGTCATTTTTTAAAAAAATTTGATGGTATCTGCAGATTCTGCATAAACTAATGGCTTATATGAGAAAAATAGAAGAAGTAATTTGGGAGATTGTTTGGTTCCCAGGAAACAGGTTATGAAAATGCATACAATTATTAAAGTTGCATACATTGTCAAATAATAAGGGCATAATAAATCTGACTTGTAAAACATATAACTTTGGTAAATTCCTAATATTGGGACTTCTAACTATATAATAAAAACAAAATAAATCCAAATGCAAAATGAAGTTAAATATAAATAATGATATATTTAAACAAGAACCATATATATTTTCAAGCAGAGATATTTTGACATTAAAAAAATATTGTAACTTTGGGAGACATCATCTAAATGGCAGACTAGAATACTCCTGACTTTTTCTCCTGCCATGGATGTACCAGATTATAGCTACTCATGAATCTATTCTCTCTTAGATAATCCAGACATTAGTTGAGTTACTTCTACACTTTGGGCAACTAAGACAATACATCAAAACAGGTAAGAAAGGGTGAGACACAGTCTTATAAACACCATCTCTAGTACTGTGTCTTATAATAAGGAAGGAACCCTGGACTGCCAGTTTTCCCCTGAGGAGCAAAGGATTTGTACCACACATCGAGCACCTGAATTTTTAAGATGGTCATCCAAAGAACAGGCCCCCAAATCACCTAGATCTTAGAAGCAGCTGAACTTAGTATTCATGAGTTCCATAGGACCATAAAAGCAAAGAAGTGATTTTCTTTTTTTAAATAGGTGTGTGAGCATTTCCCATAGCTTTCCCTTCCAGGCTCATACTCAGCAGTAGTTACTTTAAATGTAAATTAACTAAATTCTCTAATCTAAAACATAGAGAGTCTTCATGGATAAAAAAACAAAACAAGACCCAGTACTATTCTGTCTATAAGACACTCACTTCAGATTTAGGAACACAGATAGCCTAAAAGTTAAGGAATATGAAATATATTCCATGCAAATACAAACCAAAAGAAAGTAGAAGGAGCTATATTTACATCAGTAAAAGAGATTTTATGTCAAAAACAGTGTAATAAGAGACAAAGAAGGTTATTATATAATGACAAAGTGGTCAATTCCACAAGAAAATACAGCATTTGTAAATATTTGTGCACCCTGCACCTAAATATTTAAAGTAAATATTAGTGTGTATAAAGGGAGAAATAAACAGCAATACAATAATGGTAGAATTTCATTATTTCACTAATTTCATTATTATTCTAATTATTCTATTCATTATTATTCTAATTCATTATTATTCTATTAAATTACACTAATTTAATTATTTTCACATAATTTCATTATTCCACTTTTAGCAATAGACTAATCATCCAGATAGAAAATCAGTATGGAAATATTTGACTTTACACATTAAACAAGATAGACCTAACAAACATGTATAGAAAACCTTACCCAACAGTAACAGAATACACCTTCTTCTCAAGCACAGATGAAAATTCTCCAGGGAAGATCAAATATTTGGCCACAAAACAAAGTCTTAACAATTTTAAGGTTGAAATCGTATCAAGCGTCTTTCTGACCATAATAGTATTAAATTAGAAATTAATTAAAAGAGAAAAACTAGAAAATTTACAAATGTGTGTAAATTAAACATACTCATGAACACCCAAAGAGTCAAAGAATAAACAAAAATGCAAATTAAAAAAAGATTATATACCATAAGCTTATGATATTATAGCTACTATTGATGAGTTTTAGTTTTATTTACATGTATGAAGATAAGCAAAGGTGTAGTGAATGTTATTAACTAATTACTAACAGACTGTAGAAAATTCAATGTTTCTTATGATCCAAGTATTTGGAAAACTTCATCAGCTGTATATTTCCTTTAGTTTTATATAGTCAATATTAATTAAACATGCTAATGTATTTCTCCTAGATAACCATTTGGGAATATATAATTGGCTAATAGTCTTTATTAAAATACTAGTATAATTTTTGCTATGGTAAAATCATAATCAAATAGACACCACCACATTTCCTTTGCAGATGGCCTTATTTTCATATTCTCTTCAAATATGTCACTTCATAAATTTAATTGCAAAGCCAGTCTGACCAGTATGAAACTGTTTGGTAATATTTTTATAACCAGTGTGAAGCCCTTAATACATGTGTGTGTGTCTGTGAGAAATTACATCAAAAAGTGAATCATAGTCTATCTTTCCAGATGTTTCAGGAAATATTAAGGATGAGCACAGATTTTTGGGATGTATAATTTCAAACCAGATATTTAAAAATTGAATAAGAAACAAAATTTTGCCTTATTCCTTACTGCTTTTTATAAATCAAAGTTAACATCAACTGTGGGAGTGTTGATAGAATCAATATCATCTGTAAAATTGTTTCCACCATATGTCAGTAATTGTCACAATTGTTTTTTCCAGACCAGCAGCCTCAGCTTCCCTTGGAAATGGGCTGGAAAAGCAAATTCTTGGGTCCTAACCTCAATCCTTCTGAATCAGAATGTCTGGAAATGGATTCAGCAATCTATGCTTTAACAAGCACCACATATGTTTTTTATGTCTATTCTAGATTAAGAATAACTGCCCTATTCTATTCCCTAACCTCAGAGATAATAGCTTTCAAAAAGGAACTTCCCCAGTGATCTTGATACACTGAACTATGAAATGGAAATGTTATACAAATATCTTAGTTGTTCTACTCATTTTCATAAAAAAGAGGATTATTTTTCCTTACTTTATATTTATTAACACATTTAAGGATATATGCACGAAAATTTGAACTTTGTTTCTGTTTACTTTCAAATCAGAGTTCTTTCTGAATATAGGTCCTATTAGATAATACTAAAATCATGAATACTGCACTTAAGAAATATGGTCATCTATAGTCATTCAGGTGACTTCTGAAAACTCTCAGCATTAGACAATTTTAGTTAGGGGTTTGAACAGATATGGCTGAGAACATTTTCTGCATACAGCTGCAAATTGAACATTCCAGATCATTGTTCTGTCCTCCTTTCTTCCCAATAACATTTTATGAACTGAAAAAAAAAATTTTTCTCAAAGTAGCCTGACCAGTTAATTTCACACCTGGCCACACAGAAAATGCAGAAATAATAGAGAGGATCTCTTTAAGCAATAAGTACAACAACTATAACATATTGGCAATTGGTGTCATTTACCTGAGCCCGAAGAAATGGGGCATGACTTTGCAAGGAAAATTTGGTTTAATTGTCGTTTATATAACATGGAACCATAACCTGGGGTGTGTAAAATATGAATAAACAGAAACCTCAATTGGACAGAGTCAGTAGATAAGAAGGTGGAGCTCTCACAGACCATGATAGCAGAGCCCACAAGGCCTTAGCCAATCAAAAGCACAAACTCTTTGCTATAGCTCCGCTACTTCTATTTTCCCTCTGTAGATGAGTCTCCTTCCTCTGCCCTGTGAGGACTTAACAAGTAGCTTGCATGGTGACAGACACCAAATTCCAATTCTCAGCTGATCCCAAATAACCTATCTTTCCTGGAGAAATATCTGGCAGTCTATTTTTCTGAGGTTAACAGTTTGTAACAATGATGAGACAATGAACACTGAAGATGAATGGCAAGTACAGTGAAGCTAACCATATGTGAAAACATTATTTTTCCACTAAATCCAAAAGATTGATTAAGCCAAATGTGAACATCTACTTCTTATGTCACACATGTTAATGGTTAAGTATATTAATTGAGAATACATGCTCATTATTAAAGTAACTGGAGAATAATATTTTAAATATTGAGTCTATTCAGGAATACCTAATAATGTTTTAGAAATCATTTGCTTCAGCTCTAGTCCCAATAGTGACTATATCACCTTTTATGTATACACATAAGATAGGAATAAAAATTCAAGAGTCCATAAAATATTAATACTTGCAAGTCATTCACATCTGTGTTGAGATGTAAATGTAGCCCAGAGGAGAACACACACGAGTTAGATCGCCTCTACCTTCCATTCTCATCACTTGCTTGATCAGCCACTGGATGTTGCCCCACAGTAGCCTGTGGAAACAAAGTCTTAGTAAGTTCTTCATTTCATTGCGAGTGATGTGAATGAAAAGAAAACTTTTAGCAGATGTCACAAAATGACTTAAAACCATAATTCAGAATACTTGATATTCTTATCATGACAGATTTTAGGATGATAAGGAAGTAAGCAAAAATGTTAAAAAGAAAGAAAACTTTAAAACTGTGTTTCAGTCTTTAAGGGATATTTGATTGAGGAACAGAGAGACTACAAAGTGGGGAGAAAAATAAAGAGACAGAAGCTGGAGTTTCAAATAGGATTAACTGTTCCATTGTCCTTGCCACTATCAGTGAGGAAAAACTTTTCTTCTACCCACTTAAGATTAGTGATTGAGTCTCATAAACTGACAAAAAACATTAGCAGAAGAAAGGACAAAGTTTATTCAGGTAGGTTTGTGAAAACTCACAAAGAAAGTGACACATAAAAGTGGCTAGGATTTAAAGTTTATATACCCTCTTAATAGGGGGAGGACAAGGAGAGAAAGGTCAGGTGAATGATGTTAGGAAAGACAGAGCCTTAGTAGTTTATATGGGAGGTACAATTATGTTGTAACCATGCTTGGTTATGAGATTTCTTGATCAGGTGCTGGCTTCTCCTTTCGAGTTATAGGAGTTAATTTCCCTTGAAGAGAGATTTATGGCAGTTAAAAACTTTTTGGAAGTCTCTGATTTTTGTTAGATAAAGGTAGGAGTGTTCAGGAAAATCATCATTCTGCATCTGTTGATTCTCAAATATTTTTAGCTCAAAATAATTTTTATGCCACAGTATTAAATTCTAGATCCCGTCATCATTTTACCTTATCATTAATGGCCTCAACTTTCTCTGGGCTAAGAAAACATGGAGAAAAAGTATGCTAATCATACTTCTTGGTGTCATCAACCCAGAGTACTTGGCATTCACATTTCTTGTATTCCTAAGGGGATGTCTAAGCCTACCTGTTAATTAATCATTTTATATTTTTTATAATCTTTTAACGTTGACCTCTTTTGCTTTCCAAACATTTAATCTGCAAAAATCTAATAAATGATAACAAAACTCTTTAAATTTCTTCTAACAGTGGATAAATATCTAAACAGTTATATGAAGAAGAATTTCTAATCAATGGAAGAAAGTAGCAACAATGGTATAAACTGACAAAATATACTTGAAAAAAATAGAATATACTTAACTTTATCAAGAGTTTTGTAAGGCTTAAATTGCTTGTATTATTCTCTGAAAAACCAATTAGCTTATAAAGCATCTGTAATTTTTAGCTACTGAAAAATAGTGTAATGATACAGACAAATCAAAATCACTGAAATGTACTTTCAAAAGGGGAATGTAACATAATGGAATGACGTTTATTCTGCCCTTGGTATGGCAGTCTGCTTATCAAATCAGAATGAAGGCATCAGTATCTTACTTATTTATTCAAAAATTTCTTGACATATGGAAACAAAGCTTGGGTGAAAATCCATTTCTGTCACCTGGAGAGAAATCCATGAGCTAATAGAATAATCTGTTAATTAAAACTGCTGAAATGTTCAGCAAAGCTATTTAGTCCTAAAGTACATAGTTTCTAGATTTGAGTCAGCATAATAAATGCAATATGGTTAGAAATTCTCCTTATTTTGTGTCTCAGTTGTTTTTGAACACAATCAATTTGACAAGGATCCCAGGAGTTACTGCTCCAGCAGATGCTCTCTATATTGTCTCTATCAGCTGTCCAGAGCTCCAGAAAATTAAGATAAAACAATTTCACACTTGTCCTTAAGAATCTCAGACACAGTGTTCTATTGAATTATTTTCAAGTGAATTATTTTCCTGAAACAGATGTTGTCCTAATAAATATATATAGATATACGAATAATTGCATAGGGTTTCAAAGACTGCATTGTTGCTTTTAAAAAAGTCTTTAAAAATCTGTAAGAGTTTTGGTAGCTTTCCTCTAACTTTAATACGTACATTTTCTAAACATAATATCATGGAGAACTAATATATTGAGCAAATTAAATTGCTCTAAGAAATAAGCTTCATTTTCTACTTTGAAACAATCCATTAAATAACCCATGATTTACTAAGGTAAATGCAAGAAAATTGCTACATTTTACTGGAAACACTTTAATAATCTTGAACATGCACTATTTTAATATCCTTAACTGTAGTCATACTAGTTTAGTTTTACTTTAGCAGACACAATAATGAGAGGGGAATTAAGATGTCTTGAATTTTTCTATAATTCTCAGAGTAATATTTTACATTTAACCAAAAGCAGTAGATAGGGAGTGAGGGTAATTCTCAAGGAAGATAGACTGGATTTCAAGGAGAAGAAAACAAACAAACAAAAATTTTTTAAATGTAATCAAATCTTTAGTATTCAGCAATTTGAAAATGCTTTTAGTAAAGATATTCTTGCCATTAAATCCATATTACGGATTAAACTTACGCATTGAAAGAGAAGGAATAGTATGTTATTTGTATGGCTTTTGAAAAAAACATCTTACTAATAGAAAATTAACAAACTTTTACTAGGTACCTAAATCAAATTACTTATTTCTTTGTATTTCTCCTCACTTTACTCTCATCTCTAATACACTATTTCAAACAGCAAAGCATATAAATAAATAATATAGAATTTATAAGTTGAATATAGAACTATGGCATTTACAATAAAAAGTTATCCTGAGCCTTCAACATTCTTTTTTCCTGTCTTGATAAATATATTTTTCTCAAACTCAGAACATATTCAAAGCATAGCAGCTCAGAAAATCAGTGCTATTCAGCATATGGACACCCACATCATGGAATGAGAAAATAAAATGTGATTATGTTTGCATTAGAAGTCCTTTTACCCTGATTAAAAATATTTTCAAAAATTTCTATTTGATATTTCTATATTGAGGAACTATCTTTTTCATTTAAGAAAGTTACCAATAGTTAAATATAATTATTGAAGAAAATTTAAGCATAATATTTTGTTAATATATTCTTAACATGTATATTCAAGTATGATATAATCTTACTAGTAAAGTATATTACTTAACCTTTTTATTTTACCTCAGAGTATATCCAGAGGCAAAGTTTCCAGTGAAAGTAGTTTATCTGGAAAATAATCATGAGAGAAACTAGTAAAAGAGTAGGAAGCATCAGTACCTGTAGGTGTCTAGAACTTAATTCCACTCAGGAACTGAGAGCCAGCCTAGAATGCATACCTTAAAGTTAACTTGCCTTGGCTGTGAGAGCACTGTGGTACTTTCCACCAGCACTCATTAAACCTTGGTTGAGGACTTTTAATCCCTGATTCTGCTAGCCTGGCCCACAAGGGTACAGAGTGTTCTTTTTCCAGCAGAGAAAGCCCTCTGCTATGGCTTTTTTGATTTGTCAGCTTGACTAGGCTGTTAGTCCTCAGGTACTCAGTACAACATTAAGTACAGCTGTTAAGAGATTTTGAGATGTAAAGTCTCAAAAGTCCCTCTAAGTTAAATTTAAGATCGTCCTAGATAATCTGGCTAGTCCTGACTAAATCTGTTGAAAGGCTCTACATGTGGACCTGAAGCTTCTCTGAGAAATAGATGAAATTCTTCCTGTGTACAAGAACTTTAACTCCTGTTCATGTGTTTCAGCCTACCTTGTTCTTCCCTTCCAGACTGCCTGCTCTAAGGAGTTCAGACATGCTTAGCCAACTCCTGCAATTATGTAAACTAAGCCAATGCTTTGATGTGTGTGTATGTGTGTGTGTGTGTGTGTGTGTGTGTGTGTGTATTTGTATGTGTATTCTGCTTCTGCTTCTCTGGCTGAAACCTGACTGATAGGCCCCAAGATGCGGTGGCTGGCAATTGAAATTAGAGCTAATGTGCATGGAAAGGATGTGTCAAATTGATACAGGCAGGGCAGTGATAGAATTCTGTCTGCCCAGATACATTCACAACCCATGTTAAATTCACTCCCTCTTATCACTGATTTCCCAAGATGACTTCTAATGACATAATCTAAAAAAGAAACAGATTTACATTAGGAGTTTAGTAGAATGAACTACAGTAGCTGAACCTGATTTGGTCCTGAGGATGCAATTGATATTTATCATCTCCCTCCTCCACGGTCTTTTCCAGATATTCCTCATCTTTAAGTTGGTTGCCAGTTTCAGTTGTATGCCTCACAGAGTAACCCAACTGTTTATTCCTGAGAAGTCTGAGGCCCTGGTTACTGTGCTCTTGTCATGCTATAACTGATTTGGTCTTAATCATTGCTCTAGAAGTAGTAGCAGTGGGAAATGAGGTCAGATTTTTTTTTAAATATAAGATAAAAATTTAGTTCTTTTGACAATAAATTTTTTTAAATAAATTTATTTATTTTAGTTGGGGGCTAATTACTCTATAATATTGTAGTGGTTTTTGCCGTACATTGACATAAATCAGCTATGGGTTTACATGTGTTCCCCATCTTGAATCCCCCTCCCACCTCCCTCCCCATCCCATCCCTCTGGGTCATCCCATTGCCCCAGCCCTGAGCATTTGTCTCATGCATCGAACCTGGACTGGTGTTCTGTTTCACATATGATAATATACATGTTTCAATGCTATTCTCTCAGAATGTCCTACCCTCACCTTCTCTCTCAGAGTCCATAAGACAATAAATTTATTAGTAACTTTAAAAGCAAAAAAAAAAATAAAAGAAAGAAAGAAATTAAGGAGATCTTAATGAGGCCATCTGCCTCATGTGTTACTTTTTCATGGACCCCAATCAAAGGAATCTTAATATCCTCTAGCAAGAGAAATAAAAAATTTATAATATCCTAGAGGGTTCATGGAAATCTCAGGGTTCAAGATTTGCAAGTGTATCCACTCAAGTGTATCGACTTCATCAGTGCCATTAGTTTTGCATAGAAGATGGCTAGCCCCTGTGCATGGAGGTTCTTTTGTTAATTCTGTTGGAAGAAGTCATCAGGAGGACCTGATTTGCCAGTTGACCCATGGGATGCACTCACAGGCCCCTTATTTCCTCCTCTATTCTTGGAGTATTCTGTCCATTATTCCCACAGTAGGAAATGTTTTCAAGAACACAGCCTTGAGAGAGCAATGTGGTGTTGAGACCAACTGGACTGAATACATGCTGAACCAAGTTAAGGCCTCTGATATACCTTTAAAATTTCACTGAGCGTGTACAGAGACCCACTCATCTCACAACCACCCAAAATAAGTGTCATGTGTGAGTTGCCTTGCTTATTAAACCAGCCTCTTACCCTGTCTAGAATGGTCTGACTCTTTCTTCTGTCTTTCCTTGCTGCTAATGTACCAGGGCTAGTCTCTGAGTATGTGTGGGAAGCTCTCAAGTATAAAAACCAGCAACTTCTCACAGTCAGATTTTAGGCCAGTTTTCTGCACAGTTTGCCCTCAGCTGCAGGAGATCAGGATCTTGCTGCCACAAAAGCCTTATGACTTTCATACTGTGCTCTGTTTGTTGTTGGCTGACTAAATCTTACTTGGTTGTTTGCTTATTTTCTTTCTTTCAGGGAATCAATAGCAGTTAACAACAACAAACTCTACCCCTTTAATAATTTCATTGTTATGAAACAATGGGAAAATAATTTGAAAAATAATAGATACAGGTGCATGTATAATTGTAGGTCTGAAATTTTGGAGATTCTAAATAAGACCTCATCCTTTTTACCTGCCTCCAGTTTAATATTGCCATGCCAGAGAAGTTAGTGCTTACTATCTTACTGTTGATATATCCTCCTTTTATTTATCTATTTATTTTTGAACTGTGAAGTGATCAAATTCCAGATTTCAATCCTGAGGTTTTGCTTTTTCTGCCTGTCAGTGCAGGAGACACATGTTCAATCCCTGGGAAGATTGCATGGAAAAGGAAATGGTAGCCCACTCCAGTATTCTTGTCTGGAGAATCCCGTGGACAGAGGAGCCTGGTGGACTATATATAGTCCATGAGGTTGCAAAGAATCAGACATGACTGAGCAACTGAGTACCCATGCACAATACTGTCTATATTGTATATCGTTTCTGCAGACACAGCCTAAGACAAAAAGATAAGTGCTAGTAGTTATTTAACAAAACAGCATGGAGATATTGATAGCAAATAATATGTAGACTTGAATTCTTAGATAGAATATGGGTAGAACAGGGAAAATATCCAGCAAAGAGTGTATTACCAAGTTATATTTGGGAGGTTATATAGAACATATTCCTCAAAATCTTTCTACCAGATATATAAAGGAGCTCCTGAAATACGCACCAACTCTGTCAGTCATTGATTATGCTGATGACAAAGGTTTCCTATTTCTTCAAATTTCTGGCTTGAAAATCACATAGGTAGGTGGTATATCCTTCAATTAAAAAGAAGCTATTATACAAAGCAGCATAGGTGCTAACAATTGCAAGGCAGGCAGACATGCAAAAATCAAAACAAAAGATAACAAATAACTAAGAGATATGGATGGACAACAGCAACATCTATCACATCTACTATTTTTTTAAATTTTTTATTTCTAAATGCCATGAATCCACCATGGGTGTACATGTTTTCCCCTTCCACCTCTCATCCCTCTGGGTCATCCCGGTGCACCAGCCCCGAGCACCCTGCAGCATGCACTGAACCTGGACTGGCGATTCGCTTCACATATGATAGTCTACATGCTTCCATGCCATCCTCCCACATCATCCAGCCTGCGCCCTCTCCCATAGAGTCCATAATACTGTTCTATTTATCTGTGTCTCTTTTGATGTCTCGCATACAAGGTTATCTTTACCGATTGACTAAATACCATATATATGTGTTAGTATACTGTATTGCTGTCTTTCTTTCTGGCTTACTTCACTCTGTACAATAGGCTCCAGTTTCATCCACCTCATTAGAAACTGA
Source organism: Giraffa tippelskirchi (assembly GCF_054371585.1). Lineage (NCBI taxonomy): Eukaryota > Metazoa > Chordata > Mammalia > Artiodactyla > Giraffidae > Giraffa > Giraffa tippelskirchi. The sequence goes on from NC_137277.1 coordinate 74,158,659, forward strand.
CTCGAATGTATTCTTTTTAATGGCTGAGTAATATTCCATTGTGTATATGTACCACAGCTTCCTTATCCATTCATCTGCTGATGGGCATCCAGGCTGTCTCCATGTCCTGGCTATTATAAACAGCGCTACAATGAACATTGGGGTACACGTGTCTCTTTCAAGTCCGGTTTCCTCAGTGTGTATGCCCAGCAGTGGGATTGCTGGGTCATATGGCAGTTCTGTTTCCAGTTTTTTGAGGAATCTCCACACCGTTCTCCATAGTGGCTGTACCAGTTTGCATTCCCACCAACAGTGTAAGAGGGTTCCCTTTTCTCCACACCCTCTCCAGCATTTATTGCTTGTAGTCCTTTGGATAGCAGCCATTCTGACGAGCGTGAAATGGTACCTCATTGTGGTTTTGATTTGCATTTCTCTGATAATGAGTGATGCTGAGCATCTTTTCATGTGTTTGTTAGCCATCTGTATGTCTTCTCCAGAGAAGTGTCTGTCTAGTTCTTTGACCCACTTTTTGATTGGTTCGTTTATTTTTCTGGAATTGAGCTGCAGGAGTTGCTTGTATATTTTTGAGATTCATTGTTTGTCCTTTGCTTCATTCACTATTATTTTCTCCCATTCCTAAGGCTGTCTTTTCACCTTGCTTATAGTTTCCTTTGTTGTGCAAAAGCTTTTAAGTTTAATTAGGTCCCATTTGTTTATTTTTGCTTCTGTTTCCAATATTCTGGGAGATGGGTCATAGAGGATCCTGTTGTGGTTTATGTCGGAGAGTGTTTTGCCTATGTTTTCCTCTAGGAGTTTTATAGTTTCTGGTCTTACATTTAGATCTTTAATCCATTTTGAGTTTATTTTTGTGTATGGTGTTAGAAAGTGTTCTAGTTTCATTCTTTTACAAGTGGTTGACCAGTTTTCCCAGCACCACTTGTTAAAGAGATTGTCTTTTCTCCATTGTATATTCTTGCCTCCTTTGTCAAAGATAAGGTCTCCATAGGTGCGTGGATTTATCTCTGGGCTTTCTATTTTGTTCCATTGATCTATATTGCTGTCCTTGTGCCAGTACCATACTGTCTTGATGACTGTGGCTTTGTAGTAGAGCCTGAGGTCAGGCAGGTTGATTCCTCCAGTTCCATTCTTCTTTCTCAAGATTGCTTTGGCTATTCAAGGTTTTTTGTTTTTCCATACAAATTGTGAAATTATTTGTTCTAGTTCTCTGAATAATACGTTGGAAGCTTGATAGGGATTGCACTGAATCTATAGATTGCTTTGTGTAGTATATTCATTTTCACTATATTGATTCTTCCAATCCATGAACACGGTATATTTCTCCATCTATTTGTGTCCTCTTTGATTTCTTTCACAAGCGTTTTATAGTTTTCTATATATATGTCTTTTGTTTCTTTAGGTAGATATATTCCTGAATATTTTATTCTTTTCGTTGTGATAGTGAATGGGTTTGTTTCCTTAATTTCTCTTTCTGTTTTCTTGTTGTTAGTGTATACGAATGCAAGGGATTTCTGTGTGATGATTTTATATCCTGGAACTTTACTATATTCGTTGATTAGCTCTAGTAATTTTCTGGTGGAGTCTTCAGGGTTTTCTATGTAGAGGACCATATCATCTGCAAACAGTGAGAATTTTACTTCTTCTTTTCCAGTCTGGATTCCTTTTATTTCTTTTTCTGCTCTGATTGCTGTGGCCAAAACTTCCAAAACTATGTTGAATAGTAGTGGTGAGAGTGGGCACCCCTGTCTTGTTCCTGATTTTAGGGGAAATGCTTTCAGTTTTTCCCCATTTAGGATAATGTTTGCCATGGGTTTGTCATATATAGCTTTTATTATATTGAGATATGTTCCTTCTATTCCTGCTTTTGGGAGGGTTTTTATTATAAATAGATGTTGAATTTTGTCAAAGGCTTTCTCTGCATCTATTGAGATAATCATATGGTTTTTATTTTTCAAGTTGTTAATGTGATGTATTCCATTGATTGATTTGATTGATTTGTGGATTTTGAAGAATCCTTGCATCCCTGGGATAAAGCCCACTTGGTCATGATGTATGATCTTTTTTTATGGTGGTGGTAGTGGTGGTTTAGCCGTTGAGTTGTGTACGACTCTTGAAACCCCATGGACTGGAGCCCACCAGGCTCCACTGTCCATGGAATTTCCCAGGCAAGAATACTGGAGTGGGTTGTTGTTTCCTTCTCCAATAATGTTGTATACCCAACATAATAACTGTCAACCTCTGATTACTTGGAAAGATAATATGTGCATTTGTACTCATCATTAAGAAAGTACAATTTTAACTTTTTTATTTTATTTTGGAGTATAGTTGATTAACAATGTTGTGAAAGTTTTAGCTATACAGCAAAGTGATTCAGTTATATATATATATATGTATATATACATGTATATGTATATATACACACACACATGTATCTGTCCTTTGTAAATTTTTTTTCCTATTTAGATCACTATATAACATTGAACAGAGTTCCTTAGACAGCACAATAACAACTTTTGAGACAGTAATTTGGAAGCAATATTCATGATTAGTGCTCTTACATCATGGGTAATGATTTATTTATACAGCAGCATTAAATAATTGTTAACAAAACTAAAGAGGCAAGAAGATACATATTATAGTTTCCATACAAATGTTATTGTAAATATGGAACAAGAAAGACTTTTTGAAAAAATGATAATCTACACAATAGTACAGATGTGAGAGTGGGACAACAAAGAAGGCTGAGTGCCAAAGATTTAATACTTTGGAACTGTGGTGCTGGGGAATACTCTTGAGAGTCCCTTGGACAGCAAAGAGATCAAACCTGTCAATCCTAAAGGAAGTCAACCCTGAATATTCATTGGAAGGACTGATACTGAAGCTGAAGCTCCAATACTTTGGCCACCTGATTTGAAGAGCTGACTCATTGGAAAAGGCCTTGATACTGGGAAAGATTGAGGGCAGGAGGAGAAGGAGGCAACAGAGGATGAGACGGTTGGTTGGAATCACAGATTCAATGGACATGTATGTGTTCTTAGTCACTCATTTGTGTCCAACTCTGCAACTCCATGGACTGTAGCCTGCCAGGCTTCTCTGTCCATGAGGATTCTCCAGGCAAGAATACTAGAGTGGGTTGCCACGCCCTCCTCCAGGTGATCTTTCCAACCCAGGGATCGAACCCAGATCTCCTGCATTGCAGGTGGATTCTTCACCATCTGAGCCACCAGGGAAGCCTTTAATGGACATGAGTTTGAGCAAACTCCAGGAGATAGTGAAGGACAGGGAAGCTGGTGTGCTGCAATCCACGGGATTGCAAAGAGTTGGACAGGACTTAGGGACTGAGCAGGAACAGCGATCAAAGTGATTATCATGCAAATGATCCATCAGTAACATTAACATTACTTGTTAAAACATCCTTCTTATCTCAGATTCATAAAGACATTCTTTTTTATCTTCAAAAATACAAAGTATATAATTTATCTTAAATAGATTTTATAAAGGATGAAAAAAGGAAATTGTTTTTATTCTTAATATGAATATCTTCCCTAGAAAAATACAGGGTCAATCCTAGGATATGAAGACCCTGGGTGAGTATTTACAATGATGTTCTCAAAAGTCAATATTGTGCTTTCTTAGTAACGACCACAAATGGACATTTTACCAAGAGTTAGTAGGAAAATGTGAATGAAAATTCCTTTTTTTTGCCATGTGAAATTTACCATTTTATAGTGTGGTATAGAACAACACATCTTCTAAACATGTTTACTCTTGAATTCTTTAGGCCATAATTACATCTAGAACATGATCTCTTCCAGTGATGACCACATACCAGCCTTCCAGACTCCATCAGAGATGATAGGTGAGTATCTGTGGACAGAGAACTGTGAATCCATTAAGGAAGGAACATCATCCCTTTTGGCAAGTTTTAAGACTGACTTGCTCATAGCTCAGTCAGTTAAGAATCTACCTGCAATGCAGGAGAACCAGGTTTGATTCCTGGGTCAGGAAGATCCCCTGGAGAAGTAAATGGCAACTCACTCCAGTATTCTTGCCTGGAGAATCCCATGGACAGAGGTGCCTAGTAGGCTACAGTCTGTGGGGTCACAAGAGCTGGACATGACTTAGCGACTAAAGAGAGAGAGAGAGAGAGAAGACTGACTAGGGAGAAAATAATATCACTGCATCTATCAAAGACTAGTGCATGCAAGCATGATCAGTTGCATCTGCCTCTTTCAAGACCCCGTGGATTGTAGCCCACTAGGCTCCTCTGTCCATGGGATTTTCAGGCAAGGATACTGAAGTAGTTTGCTATTTCCTCATCCATGAGATATTCCTGACCCAGTGATGGAACCCATTTCTGTTGCATCTCCTGCATTGGCAGATGGATTCTGTACCACTGCACAACCCTTCAAAAAGGCTTCCCAGGTGGCACAGTGGTAAAGAATCTGCTTGCCAGTGTAGGAGATGCAGGTTTGATCCCTGGCTCTGAAAGAGTACCTTGGAGTAGGAAATGGCAACTCACTCCAGTATTCTTGCCTGAAAATTCCATGGACAGAGGAGCCTGGTGGATTATAGTCCATGGGGGTCACAAAGAGTCTGACATGACTGAACATACAGCACACCCATCAAAGACAAGAGAGGATATCAATTTAAAGAGTCTTTTAGCTTTGTGGAACTAGAGTCTTGAAAATTCTCAAAATAAATGTTACTATGACAGAAAAAAATGCCTGAACTGTGGTGTGGCGCCTATTGACTGGGTGGGCTCTAGGTATTAGACAAAGAGAGACCAGGTGGCCTTAGGTCTTAATACTCCTATTGATCAGTCGTTATATATGAGGCTCTGGGAAAGTGTGTGAGCCTGACAGAAGTGGTTTTCTTTGATGGAGGCAATCTGTGAAAGGAGATGAAAGCAGAGGCTCTCTTTGAACACAAAACTCATTAGCTGGGCTATTTAAGGAGTGCTTCTTTCATGCAGGGGAATATGGACAGTATATCGCAGCATTCCTTACAGGCATTTTTTCTAAATACATTTTCTAACTATTGCTTGCAGGTGTACGATAATGAAATTGGCCCTTTCATTTTGATTACACATCCAGTATATTTGCTAAACTTGATTATTAAATAACATAAATGGGAAAATTTTGATCTGAAAACTATGAAATACTTATTTTACATTGAACCAATTTTGAATTCTTTGAAAAATATCTAATAGTCATAATACACTTATTTTTATGCATTTCAAATTTTATTTTACTCTATGTTTATGGATTGGGCTTCTCTCATAACTCAGTTGGTTAAGAATCCTTCCTGCAATGCAGGAAACCCTGGTTCGATTCCTGGGTCGGGAAAATCCCCTGGAGAAAGGATAGGCTACCCACTCCAAGGTGAGGGTGGGACGTTCTGGGAGAATGGCATTGAGACATGTGTATTGTCATATGTGAAACAGAGCACCATTCCATGTTCGATGCATGTGACAAGGGCTCGGGGCCGGGGCAGTGGGATGATCCAGAGGGATGGGAGGGGGAGGGAGGTGGGTGGGGGGTTCGGGAAGGGGAACACATGTAAACCCATGGCTGATTCTTGTCAATGTATGGCAAAAACTATTACAATATTGTAAAGTAATTAGCCCCCAAGTAAAATAAATAAATTTATAAAAAAAAAAAAAAAAAAGAATCCTTCCTGCAATGCAGGAAACCCTGGTTCGATTCCTGGGTCGGGAAAATCCCCTGGAGAAAGGATAGGCTACCCACTCCAGTATACCTCGGTTTCCCTTGTGACTCAGCTGGTAAAGAATCCACCTACGATGTGGGAAACCTGGGTTGGGAAGATCCCCTGGAGAACGTAAAGGCTACCCACTCCAGTATTCTGGCCTGGAGAATTCCATGGACTGTATAGTCCATGGGGTTGCAAAGAGTCGGACATGACTGAGTGACTTTCATTTCACTTCACTTCATGTTTATGATTATTATTTCCAATAATTTATACAGTATTATAAGCATATTCTTTTAAAACTTTTTAGAACATTTCCTATTTTTATATTCTCAAAAAGAAATCTAGTGTGAAATATTATAATCATCTATCTCTGACTATTTGTGGGAGCTTACAAAACAGCAAGGGTTGATTTTTTGATTCTTTGTTAGAGTAGTAATCTTGAATCAGCATAAGACACCCTGTAACACAAACACCATAATGTGAAATAATTGTGTTTTAATGTCTTTAACTATAATCCGGTGGTTGTTTAGTTGCTAAGTCCTATCTGACTCTTTGCAACCCCATGAACTGTATCCCACCAGGCTCCTCTGTTAATGGAGATTTCTGGGCAAGAGTAATGGAGTGGGTTGCCATTTCCTTTGCTAGGAGATCTTACCAGACTTTGTGTTGAAAATGTGTTTTCTGCATTGGCTGGTGGATTCTTTACCACTGAGCCACCAGGGAAGCCCAAACCAGGTATGAGACATTTACAAATAAATTAGGTATAATGTATTTTAATTGCAATCTAAAAATGCTTTATTTATTTGAAATGATTTTATTTTGTTACACTTATAAAAATTTTTTTAAAGTTTTCTCTCACAAATCATCTTTTATTAGAGCTAATCCATTAAAAAATTTGAATAAGTCAGCACACTTCTTAATGCTCTCAAGATGTAAAGTAACTGAGATGTTTAGTGAATTAGTTTTTTGAAAAGTATTATAGCATAAGATAGAATGATTTAGATTTTTCAATTTGATGTTGTTGCTTAATAGAGCTATGTGAAAAAGATTGTCAAAAGTTGAATCTTCTGAAGCAGTAACACGCAGAAAAAGCTGTATAAATCCATTTGATTTACAGCTCTAAAATGTATACAAATTTAGTGAATGAATTTTAATCACATTTCCTCCAAACAGCAGATATAAATAATTGTGGATCAAAAATTAGTGTGTGACTAACAGATGACACAATATTACTATCCCTAATTATTTTAAAGTAGTATCATTTAATAATAATCTAAGTGAAATCAGAATAGTATAAATCTATAGGAAAATGAGTTTTATGCTGCATAATAAATATAAAAATACTTTTTGGTTATTTATAAATGCCTGATTTTAAAAAATTGTAACATTGTGGAAAAAATATGAAGACATTTTTAATAGCCACCTAAGAATCAAAAAAGATGTTTTAAGCAAAATATCCCTAAAAATGCATTTAAGGTATTCTAAAAAATAAAAACTAGATTATTAAAAGACAATGAATTGGTAGAACTGATATTAAATATATACATTTGAGCCGTGCAATGTGCTCCAAGTTCTTACATAGCTGATGGTAGGTAAGTCTCAATCATGACTAGCAAATTTTTAAAAAATATTCTAATAGAATTAAAACAAAGTTTATACTCATGTGAGTGAACCAAGACCTGGAATTGTCATGCTATTGTAATTGCACAATACAGTAAGTTATTTGAAGAATGAAATAACTCCAAATTCTATCTGAAAACAAATAAAAATTAACATTGATATTCCAGATAAAAATGATAATTGCCTTAATATCTGCAACAAATATATGTTGTTGAAAGAAAAATAGCTTTTTTCTGTGATTTAAAAGGATGATTGCATAAATATATATTATTAAAATATTAGCTATCCAAATATTATAATAATTATGAAAACTTGGTCATACTTTCATGTGTAATAAAAAATACAATAACATAACAAAATCTTAGAATTAAATATTCCTTATTGGCGACTTGGTGACTTTTTTAAAAAAACTAAATCTAGTTTATCCTGAAGTACAAATAACAGGCTCTAATGACAACTAATCAACATGTGATTGAATAAATACACAATTAGCTTTTAAGAGGCACTCAAGTCTTCTTTTTTTTTTTTTAAATCAAGTCTTCTTTCATCTTCTTCCACTCCTCATTAATTGCCCCCACTGTGATTCATACCTGGTGAAGATCAAAGGCAAATCCTCTTCATTTTAAAATAGGAGAAGTGAAGAACTAATTTTGATAAATTTGATTCAAGCACAGGTGGTCAAACCAATTTTTTAAAAGGTAGAGATCTTGAATTTGTTACAAAGTCAGCATGTATTAATAACATATTTTTTCTTAGCTCTCTTTATTGTACACATCTGTGGTAAAAGATCTTGATTACAGGTCAGGCTTGGTTCAGGCTTTGGCTTAGTTCAGGCTTGGTTTTTTTCTCCTTCTTTGGATTTTGTGTCATTCAAGAAGCTACTGGGGTATGCTGGCTGCCTATACTTCATTGAAGATTGGTACTGACATCTAAGTTATCCATTTGGAAGCATTAAATACTTGTCCACACCTTCTTTCCTTTCTGATTTCAATGTGTGTGTGTGTGTGTGTGTGTGTTTTCAGGAATGTGAGTGCTTTTTACTCCATGCTAAAGAGAGGAGAGGGTCTCTGAGGAGCATCTGGGAGTAGGGAGGGACTCTTTGGAAAGACAGACAAGGCTTCTTGAGTATGTTGAGCCTTTTTGATGACCTGTCCCATATAACTAAAGTCCATGGTAGATCCTGAGTCTAGAGAACCTTCACTAAAAGAAAGGAGGGTGTGGGATTCCCAGAGACAGTTTTCTACTCGGACAAGAAAGGCCAGTGCCCAATGGGTTGGAGCCAGGACTCCCTTGTTAACAGTAGCCACGCCTGTCAACATGAGCTTCAGTTATCTGGCCCTTATGGTGGAGTCCCTGACTGTATAACTCTGTGTCAGAGATGCTGCTGCCACGGGATCTCCTTCCAAGGTGACACTAGGAAACTCCTCTCTGAGTCCATCCTCAGCAGTTGAGATGGTGACAGGTTAACTGAAGAGCCTCGTTAGCTTCTTCTTCTGCACTTTCAAACAGCTGAGGTCTCTGCATTGGGTCTGGAGGAACTGTGGGTTCCTTCTCAGGTCCCAGGAGAGATGGTGCTGAGGAGACAGGTTCTTCTGGCTGGTTCAGAAGTTGGTTATCGGTTCCCTGTGAGAAGGCACTGCTTGAGGTCTGGGGATCTGTGGCATCCTGATGTTTCTGTCTTCACTGGATCGATCTCTTGTCTGGTGACTGCCATATACAGACTCTGAGATTTGTGACGAAGGGTCTTCCATCACCAACACTGCATGCCTCTGGTAGCTTCTCCACCATAAATCATTCCAAGAAGAAAGTCTATTCAAATGGCTCTGTCTTCAACCGATTTCGGCTCAGCATAGCCCTGCTCTCCTTGTAGTCCTGGATCTCTAGGTCTATATGAAGCATCATTGTTAGGTCACTCATCCGGCACTGCAATGCCAGACTCATGCCCATCAGAGGATGAATCAAACGTTGGGAGATCACCAAAGGGCCAGCTAGGGTGCAGTGGAAATTCCAATAGAATGGGAGACGAGAAAGCTCACTCCTGCCTCCATAGTGTCAGTGCCTCTGCCACACAATCACAGGAGAAGGCAGCTATGCCAGGGCAAGAAGCATCCTTCAACAATGGGCAAAGCAGATCATCCAAATGTCAAAGCAAAGCCACAGGAGGAGCAGTCAGGTGCTTGTTCAGCACATTGGCTTGCTGGCTGATCACACTAGTGTACACCTGTTCATGCCACACTTGTTAAAGATCTGAAACCAGCAAGGCATAGCCCTGCCTGGTGATATAGGCCTTGGCCAGGAGGGAGTTCTCGACAAGCTGTAGCCGTGCACATGGCTACATCAGCAAGCCCTGCTCCAGTTCCTCCATTGTGAGCAGCTGCGGGAGCTCTCACTCTCCCCATGGCAGGCTGGCCTGCCAATGCAAATGAAAAGGTCAGTGTGTTTTTATTAATTCAGTTTCAGTTCAGTCACTCAGTCACGTTCAACTCTTTGGGACCCCATGGACAACAGCACACCGGGCTTCTCTGTCCATCACCAACTCCCCGAGCTTGCTCAAACTCATGTCCATTGAGTCATACTATCCAACCACCTCAGCCTCTGTCACCCCCCTCTCCTACTTTCAATCTTTCTCAGTATCAGGGTCTTTTCTAAGGAGTCAGTTCTTTACATCAGGTGGCCAAAGTATTGGAGTTTCAGCTTCAACATCAGTCCTTCCAATGAATATTCAGGACTGATTCCCTTTAGGATTGACTGGTTTGATCTCCTTACAGTCCAAGGGACTCTCAAGAGCCTTCTCCATCACTCTTCTCCAACACTACAGTTCAAAAGCATCAATTCTTCTGCACTCAGCTTTCTTTAGGTCTAACTCTTGCATTTTTATTAATAGGCATGCTTGTTTTTTCCATTGAGTAAGTTTCAAGTCTCATGTTTGGATTTAGCAAAATCTATAGATTTGGGAATTGTACTACTTTTATTTTTAGGACATGCAAACTGATTAAGTTAGCTAATTAAGGTTTCCTTCAAATGACCTAGACAAATTGACAGAGCTCTGGAATTGGATTATGAAGCTGAAAGCAAACCAGTAATAAAGTGTTCTTTGACTTGTTTTGTCATTGTTCCCATACCTATATTTTCTTGGTGTTGTAGAAAGAGGGGGGCATGCCTGAAATCATATTAGGCATGTATCCTGAATTCTTGTAAATAGTTAAGAATAACCATATAAGTATTTTACTGGAACACAACAAATAATATTCATAGGGAAAAGTGATGTTTATACTAAGATGGTAAAACAGATTTGTAGTAAAGATATTGACATAAAGGAGACTGAAACTTGCTAGGCAACATGGGAGACATGGACTATGAGAAATGACCTCTGTCTCCCTTCCCTCTGTGAAGCCAAGAGCTGGGAACAAAAAGAAGAGGAAGAAAGAAAGATTTCTGTAATATCGTATGGTCCAGAATGGTATGGTTATAAAAGTGCTGAAAGACAACAGTGGTGACAACAGGAGTGGTAGGTAAAAACTTGGAAGTTATAAGTCTTTGGATGGGAAAGAAGGTGGAAAAAGGCTCTGATCGTGGAAACATAATGAAGAAAACTAATTTGGTGGTAGTTGAAAATCAGGCAAATAAATGTAGGTTAGTTGTTGTAGAAATTAGTAGTGACTTTTTAACCCAGTGAATTGCATGAATAGAGCCCAATATTAAGATTCTTAACATGGCTGTGGGACATAGGATGAGTTATAGGAAAGACGGATTCAAGATTTCTTTTCTAAATGTGTTACTCTTGAGGGCAATTCTGGAGTTAATCTGTTTGTTTATTGTAATGTTTCTATTTGAAAAAGTCAAGTGATAGGTACAATAAAGTATTTATCATTACTTACATTTATTTAAAAATGTTTAGAATAGATATTTTTAAAAAGTAAGATCTGTAACACCCATACTCAAAACCCTCAGCTATTTCCCATTTTATTAACAGTAAAAGCCCTTAAAAATTGCACAAAACCTTACATATATTCTTTCCTCCCCATGCTCTCTGACAACATCTCCTATTTCTTCATTCTGTTCTAAAAATCAGCTTTCTTGTTCTTCAACACACAAAGCATGCTCTTGTCTCAGGTCCTTGAGACTATACTGGGCCTGGAAAATTTTTCCAATAGTTATGTGGTTTTCTTGATTATCTTTTTCTGCAGGTCTCTGATCAAAGAATGTGTTCTTCAATTACTCTATTTTAACCCTTGCTCTTCTCTCAAACCAACAATACCTATCCTCTCTTGGTTGTTGTTCAGTCACTAAATTGTGTCTGACTCTTTGAGACTTTGTGGACTGCAACACACCAGGCTCCTCTGTTCTTCACTGTTTCCTGGATTTTGCTCAAATTGATGTCCATTAAGTGGGTGATGCTATCTATCTAACCATCTCATCTTCCATAGCCCCCTTCTCCTGCTGTCTTCAATCTTTTCCACCATCAGGGGCTTTTCCAATGAATCAGCTCTCTTGGTAATTGGATAGTGAAAACATAACTTGAAAATATGGTTTGAAGTATTTCCAGTACTTTGACTGTAGAGCTGTAAACTAGTCAAATTCTGTCTTGTTAGTTTTCAGTTTCCATACTCAAGAATAATCATTAAGAATTTCCATCCTTCAAATATACTCCTTTTTTCTTTTTTATAGTTAATGAACACTTTGTTTTTGAACTTTGTTCGAACCTAACCCTTTTTTAAAAGAGTTTTTTCTTATTCTCAGTTTCTTTCATACATTAAGGCCTCATATGGATTAACACCAACTTTAACCTTTGCTGAAGTTCACTAACCACACCTCTCTTAAGTCCTCATAAACTCTGTGTGGTATTGATATAATACCAACAAATAGCTACTTATTTATCCTGAGATTTCCAATTTTTTTATATTTGACTTTTAATCATTATTTTCTTATATTTAGTGAGTTCTATTCAGGCACTCTTCCTAAGAGACAGTCAAACTATCCCATTTTTTAGGTGAACGGACAACAAATTTAAAGTATTTTTTAATTATAACTTTGGACTTTTGGTACATTGTAAGAATCCCCACTCCCTTTAACATGGAGAGCTGGTAAGATAAATGGTTCCTGAACAACAGTGACTTAAAGATATATTTGCTGTATTAGTTACTGTTGCTGCTGCTGAGTTGCTTCAGTCCTGACCGACTCTGTGACCCCATGGACGGCAGCCCACTAGGCTCCGTGGTCCCTGGGATTCTCCAGGCAAGAACACTGGAATTGGTTGCCATTTCCTTCTCCAATGTGTGAAAGTGAAGTCACTCAGTTGCATCCGACTCTTAGCGACCCCATGAGCTGCCTACCTGTCTCCTCCGTCCATGGGACTTTCCAGGCAAGCGTACTGGAGTGGGTTGCCATTGCCTTCTCTGCTGTATTAGTTAAGGCTCATCAAAAAAACAGAACCAGTAAGATGTGTTTTCATAGAGAGATTTATTTTAAGGAATTGGCTGCTCACATAATCGTGAAGGTCAAGTCTAAAATCTTCAGAGTATATTGACAGTTTTTACTTCCAAGGAAGAGTCGAAGTCCAAGTCCAAAGGCCTTTTGCAGGCAAAATGCAGGAAAAATTCCCTCTTGCTTGGGAGAGGGCAGTCGTTGTTCTGTTAAGGCCTTCATCTGATTGAATGAGCCCCACTCACATAACAGAGGCTAGTCTCCTTTATCCAAAGTACACCTATTTAAATGTTAATCTCACTCAAAAGCACTTTCACAACAGCATCCAGAAGAATGTTTCCCCAAATAGTTGGCATTCCCTGGTGGCTCAGTGGGTAAAGAATCTGCCTGCAATGCAGGAGACCTGAGTTTGAGCCCTGGGTCTGGAGGATCCCCTGGAGAAGAGAATGCCTACCCACTTCAGTATTCTTGTTGGAGAATTCCATAGATAGAGTAACCTGCTGGGCTAGAGTTCATGGGGTCCCATGACAAAGTGACTAAAATTTCACTTCTTCCAATAGTTGGTAATATGGCCCAGGTAAGTTGACACATAAAATTAACTTTAATATTCCTCTGAAACCCTTTACACCTTAAAAATACACTGTGTAGATAATTATGTAAATATGGCAATCATATGTATCTACACACATTAGTTATTCAAACAATATGAATCATAGGACATAATAGTTCATCTTTTCAATCTTAAAATGGCAAAGACTGATTTTTCACAGTCACATGTTGAAAGAGCACAAAGTTGTTTTGCAAGCATTTTTTACATATGTTAGCAGGCTATACTAGATGACCAGGTAATAAGTAAAATCACAGGTAGGAGATTATCGAGAATCACACTGCTGCCTTTTCTATCTTTTCCCATGAAAATGACCCAAGCATAAGCATCCAATATTTGAAAGCTTAAGAAATGTGTACCATTAGAATCAGTTTGAAAAAAAAAAAGAAAGTGAAAATGTTAGCCACTCAGTTGTGTCCGACTCTTTGCAACCCCATGACTCCTCTGCCCATGGAATTCTCCAGGTAAGAATACTGGAGTGGATAGCCATTACCTTCTCCAGAGGATCTTCCCAACTCAGGGACTGAACCTGGATCTGCCCCAGTCCAGGCAGATTATTTACCATTTGAGCCACCAGAAAGGCCCCAGAATCAGCCTAGGTGAAGGTATAAAATGCAATGTGATTTGACCAATCATCAAGATAATTGATGGAAATGGTCTTATTAGGTAGTTAGAATAGGAGAAAGGAGTCCAGAATGGGAGTGGCTAAAAGACAAGAAAGGGAAAAACCCACAAAAATAGAACAAAGAAAGGTCTGAGGACCAGAGTGAGGACCTCAGGTAGAGGAAACAGCACTCCTGGCTAGCCCAATTTACATAGGGAAGGCCCAGGGAGAGGAGAAAAAAACATAAAAAGAGGAGCCAAAGGGCCGGGGGTCTCTCTCTTCTCTTCATGTCTTTTGGGTCACATGCCCTCATGCCTCGAGGATGTATTTTCCTTTGTTTTCTAAATAAAACTGAGCTATAACACAGAGCTGTAACTCTGGTCCGTCCAAGAGCTGTAACACTGGTCCATCCAAGAGCTGTAACACTGGTCGGTCACTCCAAATTTTGCTGTGATAAGACAGAACCAAGGAAATTACACACTCCCCTGACAGTTTTAAGCTTCCTTGGTGGCTCAGATGATAAAGAATCTGCCTGCAATGCAGGAGACCCGGGTTTTATCCCTGGGTAGGGAAGATCTCCTGGAGAGCAGAACAGCTACCCACTCTAGTATTCTTGTCTGAAGAATTCCATGGACTGAGGAGCCTGATGAGCTACAGTCCATGGAGTCACAAATAGTCGGACATGACTGAGCGACTAACACACACAGACACACTGAAAATTATGACTTAGAAGTCATTAAAAAAAAGAAAAGTCAAGAAAAAAAAACATGTCATTATATAATACTGCAGTCGAGATACAGATATATATTTCTCATGCACTGCCATATATGCCTATCACCTAGATGATTGTTTAAGTCATCAAGTTATATTAATGTCAATGGATTTCAGTGATTTTCACTGTTTTTTCTTTTTTCTCTCAGTGAAAACACTGAGTGGTTTTATTGTGGTTTTCATTGAGTGCTTTTTTTCTTAAAAATGCATGCCCTGTGTCCCAGGAAACCACTCAGTCTTGGGCAAATGAGGGTTCATCACCATAAGACCAATGACTGATTAAGACAGTGACTCTCAGTATGAAAGGCATTTATAGGAGTGGGAAGAACATTGAGCAATAATGCCAAATCTTGAAGTTTCATAGCTTTAAAAAAAAAAAAGATTGAAAAATAGGGCATGGCTTTGCTTTAGAATTTTACTGTGAAAGTCTCTCAGTCATGTCCAACTCTTTGCGATCCCATGGACTATATAGTCCACGGAATTCTCGAGGCCAGAATACTCGACTGGGTAGCCATTCCCTTCTCCAGGGGATCTTCCCAACACAGGGCTCGAACCCTGGTCTCCCACATTGCAAGCGGATTCTTTACCAACTGAGCCAGAAGGGAATTTTTACCATATAAGAGTTCAAAAACATACAAGACCCCTATACAACTATCTTCACTATCATTCAGTTAAAGGAATCAGAGTTTAAATTTTAAGTACAGCAAAATATAATCTCAGATTAAAAGACAATCATTAAAATTGAGAACATTGTATTTTCTCATTTTATCACAGGATGCTAAAAAATTCCTCCACTAACATTATTGACCTGTATCAGTGAATTCTGCCTTATGAAACTAAATAACCACTCTCTCTCTTCCTTTCTATCAGATAAGCCTGCTCATTCCCCTCAAGAATATGTCACATCTATTTTTTTTCTTTGAAAATGGAAATAATTTTTCTCTAATTTGAAAAAAATAAGAAATAACAAGGTGAGTGGCCCTTAATACTTGGAGGAGGGTAAGGTATATAACAGTAATACCTATTTGGTGGCATCTTAATACTTTGAGATGTGTATAATTCAAGAGAATCTACTTCTGAAAAAAAAAATAGACATATGTACACTAAATATTACCAATAATTTCAGGGGCTTCAAAGAACCTATAGAGCCCAGGAAACCTGGGACCAGAAATCTTGTTTAAATGTGGCTGACAAATGTTTAATTATCTTCTAGTCAAATACATTCAACTGGCTTTCTTCTGCCTTGCAACAGCAGTGATGAGAAAATGTGTGGGCTTCTCTGAGGTCTCCACTGACACAGATCCCGAGTTCTGCCACATCAAATACACCAGCCAGGTTAAGCTTATAATACCACAGTATAAGACAGAGGGAACGAGGCAACCGGCCTGAATAGGTTTAGCAGAGGACGTTCCAACTAAGCGATTTTAAAACATTTAAATTTCAAACAAATATTAGTCTAAGGCATACAGAGGCTTTACATGTGAGTGAACAGGGCTTTGCTTTCTGTGAGAAAGATTCTGGTAGGTATTTGCTGTTTAAATCTTTTCAGGTAATTAGTCCCTATGGTGCCTTCCATTTCAGGCTCCAGCTGTTCATGCTAATGAGATGTCACTTGGTGTCAGGAATTCCCATCCTCCAGCATTAAGCAGTTAACCAATAACAGGGTGCTTGTGAAACCGCACACATAAAGAGAGGTGATGGCCAACTTAAACTTAATTATCTCTGCTTTTATCCACAAAAAAAGGGCAAAGGATATTTATAGTAGTAGTGTTAGTAGAAAGTCCCCTCTCTAATGAAGCATATTTCAAAAAGAAGAAAAAGGAAAAGTTTAACATTTCAGACATAACCATAGACAAGTTATTTCTTTAGATATACAACCTGATTTCTGAAAATATCAGAATCTACAAAAAGGATCAAATGTTTATCAAACATCACCTTTTATCTCTCATGTTTACGGTATTTACATGAAAAGTACTAGTTGGCCAGGATAAAGAGCTGTAAAAAATAAGTTAGAAGTTCCATAGTTTTTTACACTGTATCTCTGCAATACTGTTTTGACTGACTTGGCAGAGGATTGAGTGCATCATAGCTTTATAAATCATTTGTATAAAAATCTTGCTTTTGATATTTAATTTATAATTTAAAAGTCATACATTGTCACAAAGACACACTTAGTAAGTTTCAAATAAACATATTGCAAAGACCATTCTGATCAAAATGTAATAAAACAAGAAGCTCAATTTAGAGATATATAAAAAATTGAGCATCATTTTTCTAAAATAATTTCTGCATGAAAGAATAAATGAAAATTAAAAACACAAGATGAAAGTTGGAAATTATTGTGGCTAAAATCCAGTTTATGGATGTCATGAAAATGACTTTTATTCCTAAAAAATAAATAAATAAATTCATTAAATTTTAAATGAAAGAAACAAAAAGAAAAATTAAAGTTTAAGAAGCTAATGGATATAAAAGAAAAAGTAAAAAAAATTACCATGTATTAAAAAAGATGATCAAGAAAGACAGAAATAGAGATCCTCAAAGCTGGTTGTAAAAAGATACAGATGTTACAGAATGCAAAGTCCTGTGTTCAAGTGAGGTCAAACAAACAAAAACTTAGGCATTTGGGGCAGAGAAAGGCTTACTGCAGGTGAGAACATCTGGTTTGTGCCCCCAAAACCCCAAACTCTGTGATGGTTTTGGGAGAAATTTTTATAGGCAAAATTTGGGGTGAGGGCTGTAGGTGTGTGACTTTCTTCTGATTCCTTGGTGGTAAGGTAACAATGTGATGCTCTAGGAATCTTGGACTCAGCCTGAAGTTATCATCCTCCACCTGAGTGAAGGCCTTAGTTCTGGCAGAAGAACCCAAAGATATTGTTATATATGTCCCTTCAGGAAGAACCAGGATCCTTCTTTAATCTCTGCATTATAGTTTCTTTTTTCTTGGGGATGGTCTTGTTCCCTGTCTCCTGTACAATGTCACGAACCTCCGTCCATAGTTCATCAAGCACTCTGTCTATCAGATCCAGTCCCTTAAATCTATTTCTCATTTCCACTGTATAATCATAAGGGATTTGATTAAGGTCATACCTGAATGGTCTAGTGGTTTTCCCCGCTTTCTTTAATTTAAGTCTGAATTTGGCTATAAGGAGTTCATGATCTGAGTTGACTCATTGGAAAATACCCTAATGCTGGGTAGGATTGGGGGCAGGAGGAGAAGGGGACGACAGAGGATGAGATGGTTGGATGGCATCACTGACTCTATGGACATGGGTTTGGATAGACTCCAGAAGTTGGTGATGGATAGAGAGGGCTGGAGTGGTGCAATTCATGGGGTCGCAGAGAGTCGGACACGACTGAGTGGCTGAAGTGAACTGAACTGAACTGATCTGAGCCACAGTCAGCTCCCGGTCTTGTTTTTGCTGACTGCATAGAGCTTCTCCATCTTTGGCTGCAAAGAATATAATCGGTCTGATTTCAGTGTTAGCCATCTGGTGATGTCCATGTGTAGAGTCTTCTCTTGAGTTGTTGGAAGAGGGTTTTTGCTATGACCAGTGCGTTCTCTTGGCAAAACTCTATTAGCCTTTGCCCTGCTTCATACTGTACTCCAAGGCCAAACTTGCCTGTTACTCCAGGTGTTTCTTGACTTCCTACTTTTGCATTCCAGTCCCCTATAGTGAAAAGGACATCTTTTTTGGTTGTTAGTTCTAAAAGGTCTTGTAGGGCTTCGTATAACCAGTATTCTCGCCTGGAGAATCCCATGGATGGAGGAGGCTGGTAGGCTACAGTCCACGGGGTCACAAAGAGTCGGACACGACTGAGAGACTTCACTTTCACTTTTACTTTGTCAACAAAGGTCCGTCTAGTGAAGGCTAAGTTTTTTTCAGTAGTCATGTATGGATGTGAGAGTCGGACTGTGAAGAAAGCTGAGCGCCGAAGAATCGATGCTTTTGAACTGTGGTGTTGGAGAAGCCTCTTGAGAGTCCCTTGGACTGCAAGGAGATCCAACCAGACCATCGTGAAGGAGATTTGTCCTGAGTGTTCATTGGACGGACTGGTGTTGAAGCTGAAACTCCAATACTTTGGCCACCTGATGTGAAGAGCTGACTCATTTGAAAAGACCCTGATGCTGGGAAAGATTGAGGGCAGGAGGAGAAGGGTATGACAGAGGATGAGATGGTAAAATGGCATCACTGACTCAATGGACATGAGTTTGGGTAAGCTCCTGGAGTTGGTGATGAACAGGGAGGCCTGGCATGCTGTGGTTCATGGGGTCGCAAAAATTTTCACTCCACTGAGCGACTGAACTGAACTGAATAGTTTCTTGATTGTTCCTGTTTTGTTTCTAAATTTCCTATTTCCCTGATAAATAGCTGTTTGAATCTGACCTTTGGAATTCAGGGAAGGTCTAGGAGGCTGAAATCTTTAATCTGCAAATAAGAAATGGGAGACCCAGAAAGGTTTTTGTGCCTAGAAGAGCCTCAGAGATTTCTGCTGAGTTTCCCAGAGATTATGTTGAAAAAAACAGTACTTCTTAAAGTGAATTACCAATTAGAGAAAAGAGGGCAAGAAAGAGAGAAAGCAAATTACAAGGATAGAGAATGGGATTAAACTACATATATAGGTAAAAATAAAATATTGCAAAGAAAAGAGATGAGAAAATTTTGTCAATAAATTAAAAATCTAAGTTATAATAATTGATCTACAGTTTGAAAAGATATTTGATATAAAATTCAATGATAAACATTTATAGTCCAGTGTACTATTAATTAAATAATGTATTTTTGTGTGGAGACTATATATGTACTTGTGTGTCTTGTATATATGCAGAATCAAATATAGATATATAGGCACAAAAGCAACAAAAATCATTTTAAATACTTGACAAGTGGTAGATTTTTTTAAAAATTTATTTACTTTTAATTGAAGGATTAGTGGTAGGTTTTGACAAGGAGAAGAATTGACCATTAGATTTTGTTTTCTATATTAAATGGAAAATTTATTTTACCTTTTTAATTCATAAAAAGACACGTTAACAACAAAAAATAAATCTAAAAAGTATAGCTAAATTACTCGGCTGCATTTTATATGCTTGGAGATGTTACTTTTAATAATCATTATTGATATTATTATTTCTTGATGGGTAATATACTGCACATAGAATCACCAGCAAAAACCTCTAAAAAAATTAGAAAATCTTTACAATGCCACAATATAATTTAGGAAAAAAATTATGTAGTAAAAGTATAAACTTCTCATTATTTCTTAATTAACCAGACAAAACTCCATTTTTGAAAAGTCAATTGTCATTTTCCTGAGTGGTAAATCCAACTGATATCATAGCAAAATCATTGTTTGCTATAGAAATCTGTAGTTCATTTACAAGATAAATTCTACAAATTAATCTTATTCAAAACTCTTTCAAATGTTAGAAATGCACCTGCTGAATTTGAGGCCAAGAACCCAAAAAAAAAAAAAAAAGATTCGTGTCTTATAGGAAAACATTCAGATGTTTACTGCTAGGAAATCATCTTAATAACTGTTCTTTTATTAAAAACAAACAAACAAAAACATATAATAGGAAAATTCTGTCTTTGGGAACTGAAGCTTCATTATTATATTCACCTGTCCTCTTTGATTGTATTCTAATATAGAGATTCTCAATCCACATTGCATACTAAAATTACATGGGCAAAGTGTAAAAAATGTACTTAGTCAAATCACATGAAATTTTACTATTTCAGAAAATTTGATTATTCAGTGTCTACAATATCCAATCAGTCTTAGAAATTGCTTAAGTTTTTATCAGTTTTGGATAATTTTGAATAGCCAACGATCTTTAATGTACCATCTTCCATGAAAGGGAGTTTTTCAGGTGGCACTAGTGGTAAAATACCCACCTGATAATGCAGGAGAGACAGAAGAGATGAACGTATGCTCCCAGGTCAGGAAGATCCTCTGGAAGAGGGCATGGCAACCCACTTCAGTATTCTTGCCTGGAGAATCACAAAGACGGAGATTGGCGGGCTACAGTCCGTGGGGTTGCAAAGAATCCGACATGACTGAAGTGACTTAGCATGCATACACACAGGCACGCACATGATGAAACTTTCATAAAAATCCCATAAGTGTGGGGTTCAGAGAGCTTCGGGGTTGGTGAACACATCCACGTACTGCAGAGGTGGTATGTCCCAACTCCATGGCAACAGAAGCTCCTGTGTTCAGGACCTTTCTGAACCTCATGTATGTATCTCTTCGTTTGATTCTTCATTCATATCATTTAATATCCCTTATGGTAGATGGTAATCTAGTGGGTAAACTGTTTTCCTGAATTTTATGAGCCACTGTAGCAAATAATCAGATCCAAGTAGAGGGGTGTGGGAATCTCTAATTTACAACCAGTCTATCAGAAACACAGATAGGAACCTGGACTTTCAATTGACATCTGAAATGGTGGTAGTGGGGCAGTCATAAGGATCTTTACTAATTCCAGTTAATGTCAAAACTGAATTGCATTATAAGACACCTCGTGTCTGAGACATGGTCAGTGTGGGAATAAACCCACACATTTGGTGATGAGAGGTAAAGTAGTATTGAGTGTTTGGACATATTCTGTGTGTAGTGAGCAAATAAGAAGAAGGGAGTTTTTCCTAGACAGTAGTTTTGTGCCATTATACCTTCTGTGCTTTGTTTTTCTGATATAGAATATTGGCTCTTTCAGATCAGAGACCTTTTTCTTGCAATATTTGTAAGTACCCTTAGTAAGAGATGTTTGTTTCTTATACGATGATCTTTTAATATATATATATATATATATATATATATATTCTATTTGAGTTGTTTTTCTGTTGTCCAGAGTTTGATTTTGTTCTTATTGTGTTAGTTTTCTAAGACCCTCAGAAAATATTTGGCTTTATGAGAGATAATGATTATTCAAGTAAGAATGTTCCTGTTCCAATTCATTTTCCTATTAAATACATTATTTCTGGTCTCTGTCCATTTTTGAAAATAGAGGACAGTGATTACTTTTATGTCAGCTCTCAGAGATACTTTAAAATACTTTTTGAAAGTCTTCTGATGTCAACCACTAAAATGGGATCATTCTGTAGAAAATCTTGAGTAAAAGGGTAGTTCCCATGTGTATTTAGGAGAGTAGGAAAAGGGCCATAAGCCATATGAATAGGTGAAGTTAAGGTTGGGTGTAGAACCTGGAGCACGAGAGACATGTTCCAAATGATTTAAAGGGTAAGGGTTTCTTTACTTTGGTCCTTACTAGAAAGTCTTTGAGGGAATATATTCTAGATTGAGAGCTTCATTTTAAGGCCTCAGCATAATAACAAAAAAAAAATGACTGTTTTTTTTTTTTGATACTTGCTCACTTGCTCTCCCTTCTTTTTAAGGATTTTGTTAGGTATCTGATATGTGAGATGCCAAAACCTTCCCAGGATGGCCACTGAAATGTTAAATTATTATTGTGCCAAATGTCAAGATAATCCCTGAACTTGGATTACCGTGAGAAAGCATCTTGCAGTAGACATTCTGCAGAGGTGGGAGAGAGACAAGTTAGAGGCCAAAAAAATCACTTTCTCACACACCCGTGCACATATCATGACAGTCACTTTCTACTAATACTTTATGAAACAGCATCTTTGATTCTTGATTATTTCTGTCAATACTATATGACTAATAACTCAGAAACTTAGTCTATAAGCTATTGAAATGGAGAAGAAAACCCTCTATATTATCAGAGTGAACTTTCTTTGGGCAGGCAAGGCAGAGAATCTCCTCATTAGATTTTGTAAGGGACCCAAGTAATGTTTATAAATCATTATTACACATATTTGTAATGCTTGTAATTCATTGTTGCATATGTGAAAACTTCTTGTTGTGAAGGAAACCTCTTAATTTTAAAAAACACAGATTTATTTTTTTAAAGGTTACTTCTACAGCACTGTCCTAGGATCAAATGCATAGCAAAACGACCCAGTCATTCTTTCATCAAATCCTGTTCCTTTATAGGTCATCACAAGATATTGAATTTCATTCCCTGCTATACAGGAAATCCCCACCACCCACCTACCCTATGTACAGTAGTCAATCCGACACTCCCCATCAGTCCCTCTCTCCTTCCCTACCCCACAACCACAAGCCTGCCCTCCATGGCTCTAAGTCCACCCTTGAACAGTACACACATTCATCTGTATCATTCTTAGACTACACACACATACACATACACACACACATACACACACACACAAGCAATATAACACTGCACATGCCCCTCTTTTTCCAACCTATCCCACCAAGCAAATACACTTTGGGTCCATTCATGCCCCAGAAACAGCAATACCCCATTCCCTCCCATGGCCAAGTAACATCCCCCTTATCCCTACACCACATCATCCCCAGCCAATCATGCACTGATGAGTTCTGGGCTGCTCCCATCCCCCAGCCACTGCTAACACTGCCGCAGGAACACCGGAGTGCATGCAATTCCTACAAGTAGAGTCATCTGTTACTTCGGGATATGAATCAAGGATTGGGGCTGCTGGACCACATAGCAGCTCCCCTTTCAGTCTTCTAAGAAAACTTCACACTGCCCCACAGTGACTACACCAGTTCCCACTCACCAGCAGCAGTACACGACTCCCCAGCCCTCCCCAGCACCTGTCATCTGTGGACCTCTAGATGACAGCCATCTGAGCCACATGAGGTGATATCCCACCGAGGCCCCAAAACTAACTTTTCCAAAAGTCAGCAACACCAAGCATTCCCCCATGTACCTGCTGGTCATCCTCACTTACCTCCTGCTCCCAACAATGCCAATCTGGATTCCCCACCCACCATCCAATCAGGCTCTGCCCCTTTGACACAGAGCTGCATTGCACTTCTGGACACCAACCCCCTGTCAGTGGCACTGCCTTCACTGTCTCCCTTTCTGCAGGCTATCCCCTAGTCGGGGAAGGGTGGAGAACACAATTTTCTTTATTTTAGAATGATCATCAGAGAATATCTAATTACTAGATTGTTAATAAAAGAAATGAGATGACAAAAAAGTCTAAGAAACAGATGATTCTTAAACATACAATAGAAATTTGGTATAAATGTAAAAAGAACAATGAAAAATTTAGCAATTTTTCATTGCTTACTCTGCCAGGAATTAAGAAAAAGTAATTTGTGAAACTATTCAACGAAATAGCCCATGACAAAAAAAAAATGTGAAAATTGATAAATAGATGATTCTCCACAGAATTGTCCAGATAGGTATGGATTTTATATGAACATGCAGACTTTCAGGAATTTAGAGATTCAATTACTTCTTCCCATACATACACTTCATAAATGTTTATGTCTAGCTATGAATAAATATTGATTAGATGCTGTGAACGTGTCCTTCTTTCTTTCTTTATAGTGGATATAGCTGAAAGGAACATTGTTAAATATGGTACTCACGGGAGAAAAGATATTTTAAAAACATTTGATTTTAGCACTGAAAAAACAGACTTATGGTTAAAATATAGCAATAAGAGGAAAACAATATAAGAAAGAAATAATATAATATTCCTTTATATATAATCTAATAATTTCACGTAATGCTCTGTGCTTAGTCCCTCAGTTGTGTCCAACTCTTTATGACCCCATGGGCTGTAGCCCACCAGGCTCCTCTGTCCATGAAGATTCTCCAGGCAAGAAGACTGGAGTGGGTTGCCACGCCCTTCTCCAGGGGGTCTTCCAAACCTAGGAATTGAACAGGATCTCCTGCATTGCAGGTGGATTTTTTACCAGCTGAACTACCCGGGAAGCCCTTTCATATAATGGTGACTTTTAAATCAGGAATTATGTAAAAATTACATTATAGTTTCCCTGAACTTATCCTTTAGGAATTACTTCATCATGATACATTGTATCCATGAGAGTACAACCAGAAGACATAAATCACAAATTTATATGGGGATAGTTTAACAAGAAAAATTATTTAACTAACAAGGGTTGACTATGAAGTTTCTCTAGGGGCTCTAATGAATAGCCCAGGAATCCCAGAGAGTACCTCAAGAATGGAACAAACTTGGAGTGGAGTCCCAGTTCCAAAGCTGGGATTCAGACCTCATTGGAGAAGTGTGGCTACAACCCACTACACTAGATGCTTTCTGACTTGTTCCAGGTAAGAACTGGTGTGCAGTCATCAACAAGCAAGAAATAGCCTCTAGTGTGCAGATGGGTCAAGGTTCACGTACAGGAAACTGACAGGAAAATAGAAAATAACCTTCAGGCTACAGGTGGATTGTTGCTGGGATGCAAGTGAGATGCCAACTAGAAGAAAACACTTCCAGGCTGAGGTAGGCCAAGGTTAGAGGGCAGATGCAAGAAAGAAATGGAAGTGTCAAGAGGTCATGTGCTGGCTGGGTGACATATAGTTTGGATGTGTGGTATCAGTTCAGGGATAGCTTCATTGAGGCTGTCATTGAGCTAAGGCCAAAGCTGTAATTTCACTGAGGGACTACTTTCTCTAGGCTTCCAGCCAGGTGGAATGTAACAGAATGTTCCCCAATATGCAACACTGGCAGCAGTGAGAGGAGGAGGAAACATAAAAATGGAAGTACACTGGAATAGAAAGAGATGCCCTTTCTCTAGTTCTATATCTACATCACCGTGTGCTGACAAAAGTAAACATCTTGCTCTATGCCAAGAAAAAAGGCTCAGAATCTAGCTCCATTATTGCAAAATGAGGAGAAAACGCTGGATTTGAAGCTGAGATAATAAATTGATACTTGGCATGCACATAGTCACGCTTTATTTCCAATCCTACTAGGATAGCTGAAAGAAATCCCTAACTATGGTGCTTGAGACAGTGACTCCAGTCAAGCCTAATATAAGCTTAGCCTTGGGACTTCCAAGTCATATGAAGAATATTGACCTTTGGCTATAGCTAACTGACTTGTCTGTGCAACAGAGTATGAGATGGTTAGATGGAATCACAGATTCAACAGACATTTGTGTGTGCTTAGTCACTCTGTCGTGTCCAACTCTTTACAACCCCAAGGATTGTAGCCCACCAGGCTCCTCTTCTATGGAATTCTCTAGGCAAGAATACTGGAGTGGGTTGCCATTCCCTTCTTCAGGGAATCTTCCCAATCCAGAGATCCAACCCAGGTCTCCTGCATTGCAAGCAGATTACTTACTATCAGAGCCACCAGGGCAGCCCATTTACTAGCATATAATTTCTTCATGAGTTATTGGGTATAGTTTCACTACTCATAAACAAAACTGAGATTAAAACACCCTTTTACAGACTTCTGGCTTGAGCTCCATCAATTTAAAAGTTGGAAATTCTTGTGGTTTAATAACGATCTTTCATGTTTTTTTTTTTTAGTTGCTTTTTCTTTGTGTGTGTGTGTGTATGTATCATCACTGTCATTCTCATAACAAGATAAAAATTTAGCAGACCACAAATCACCAACTTTTGTTTAGATCCTCCAGAGAATTGAGACCACGGGACAGTCTTCCAGAAATCTAGAGAAGCAGGCAGGTAAAGACAAGAACAGCTACGATCAGGATTAGCTTACCTGGAACTGAAGCAGCTGAGGCCATTAACTGGTGGAACATTTTCACAGTCATTTTGAAGAATTTGTGCAGGCTGAGGATGTACTAACTTGACAGTGTTTGTGTTACTCGGTTAGTCATGTCCAACTCTATGCAACCCCATGGACTTGACAGTAGCTTGACTAGAACTCCTCGGGGCCCAATCTTAGAGAGGTCTCCCTGAAACTTTATGAATTTTACCTCTAGCAACTCCATCAGTAGCTCACTGTAAAAACTGGAGAAATATCTCTAATATTTCGGTCAGGAGGAAGAGAAAAGTATCCATTTTGAAATACACCTAGAAAATAAGTAAGCATTTTGAAATATGCCTACAGCTGTCTCTATAACAAAAGTTTTCCCTGGAGGGGAAACTACTTTACCAGAGCATTATCTGACCTGGAGGAAGGGCAATTAGACAGCTCCCAACTCCTCTGCCCATTATAGCTTATATACAAAGGGAAGAAAAAGGATTTGAAATGCTTCTGCATCTTAGCCCAGTAACTCAGGCCAACTAAAAGTGAGATTTAACTATAAGACATTTTTAGGCTTCTCTTTGCCCATATCTTAACACCACATCAACAGGGCTTCAGAATAATAACAATGGATTATTACTGAAAGAACTGTAAGATATGGACTCCATTTAAGAAGTTCTTAAGGAAATCCAAAGAAAATAGGGAGATAAAATTACATATGAAGAGGCTGAGTCTTCTGACACCTACATATATAGAAAATATTAAACACAGTTCAGCACCTTCCCAGATTAGCATAAAGTCTCACATTACCTGATAAACCATGTGCAATTCTCAACAATAACAGCAACTGCAAAATATAACACATGATAAAAAGACATGAGGCAAAGCATCAGAACCAGTGTGAGATATGAAACGGATTTTAGAATGAATTTAGAGAATTTAAAATCATTATGATTAATATGCTAAAGGTGCTCATGAAAAAAAGTAGGCAACATGCAAACAAACAGGCAATGTAAGCAGAGAGCTGGAAACTCAGTGAAGATCAGAAGGAAATGCTAAAAAAGTCAAAAAATGTTTAACAGAAATGAAAATATGATGTTCATAAGCACACTAGTAGGCTGGGAGTGGCAAAAGAAAGTATCAATGAGCTTGAAAACATATCAGTGGAAAATTTCCAACCTGAAACATGAAATGTAAACAGATAAAAGATGGGAAAAAGATGAAGATTAAATAGATAGCATCATAATTAAGGTGAGAAACAGGATGCTTTCCACCTAAGATCAGGAACAAGTCAAGGATAACCCCCTCTAGGACTTTTATTCAACATTGTACCACTAGTTCTAGTTAATGCAATAAGGCAAGGAGAGGAAGTTAAGATATGAAGATTGGCGAAGAAGAAATAAAACTTCTTGCTCACAAATGCCATGATTGTGTATGTAGAAGATCCTTATCAATCTCAAAAAATTCCTGGTTCTAATAAATGATTGTAGTGAGATTGTAGTGTATAAGGTTAGTATATAAAAGTCAATTGCAGGGGGCAGGGAAGGTGAGGGTGGGATGAATGGAAAGAGTAGCATGGAAACACACACAGCACTATATGTAAAACATATAGCTAGTGAGGATTTGCTGTATGACTAGGGAACTCAAACCAGGGCTCTATGAAAACCTAGTGGGGTGGAGGGGGTAGAAAGTGGGAAGGAAGTTCAAGAGGAGGAGACATGCATACTTATGGTATATATATGTTGATGTCTGGCAGAAACCAACACAATATTGTAAAGCAATTATCCTTTGATTAAAAATCAATAAATTAAAAAAATAAATTGCTTTTCTAAATACTAGCAATGAGTAATCGGAATTTGAAATTAAGAGCAAAACATCATTTATTAGACATCCAGGCCACCATAACAAAATACCACATGGAGGGGCTTTAACAATATAAATTTATTTTCTCATAGTTTTGGAGGCTGGAATTCGAAGATCAAGGTGACGGGAGAGTTGGTTTCGCCTGAGAATTTTCTCCTTGACTGGTAGCAGTCTTTTCATTGCATCTTCTCAGGGCCTTTTCTCTTTGTGTACATACTCCTGACATTTATTACAATTTTTATAAGGCTATCAGTTTAGTTGGAAGAAGACCCAACCCTTATAGCCTCATTTAACCTTAATTATTTCCTTAAAGGTACCATCTCCAGATACAGTCACAGTGTGTGTTAGAGCTTCAACCTATGAATTTTGGAGAGACATGATTCAGTCAATAGCAACTACTTACATTAGCACAATACATATAGAAATATCTGTGCATAAATTAGACAAATAAATATAGGATTTATAGATGGGAGTTACGAAGCTCAGTTTAAAGAAATCAAGATGGCCTAAATAAATAGATTTTTTATATTCATGGGTAGGAAGACACAATATTATTTAGATGTCAATTTCCACTCCTTGATCTATAGATTCAGCACTTTGCAATCAAAATGCCAGCAAGTTATTTTGGGCATATTGACAACGTTGTTCTAAGTTTTATATGGAAAGAAAAAGATCCAGAATGGTCAGCACAATCCTGAAGAAGAAAATTGGAGAAATGACTGCTGCTGCTACTAAGTCGCTTCAGTCGTGTCCAACTCTGTGTGACCCCATAGACGGCAGCCCACCAGGCTCCCCCGTCCCTGGGATTCTCCAGGCAAGAACATTGGAGTGGGTTGCCATTTCCAAATGACTACTTGACATTAAAGTGAAAGTGAAAGTTGCTCAGTTGTGTCCAACTCTCTGTGACCCTATGGTCTATGTAGTCCATGGAATTCTCTAGTAAAAATACTGGAGGGAGTAACCTTTCCCTTTTCCAAGGGATCTTCCCAACCTAGGGATCAAACCCAGGTCTCCCACATTGTAGGCAGATTCTTTAGCAGTGGACCCACAAGGGAAGACCAAGAATACTGGAGTGTGTAGTCTATCCCTTCTCCAGGGGATCTTCCCGACCCAGGAATCGAACCAGGGTCTCCTGCATTGCAGGTGGATTCTTTACCAACTGAGCTATCAGAGAAGTGCTACAGTAATCTACATAGTGTGGTACCGGCAAAAGAACAGACATATAGATCAATAGAACAGAATAGAAAGCCAATGAAGTTGAAAAGATCTGTTTATACAAAAACCTGCATGTGAATGCTTACAGCAGTGTAATCACCCAAAACAGGAAGCAACTAATATGCCCTTAGCTATATAAACAGACCCTGGGTGTGGGAAAGGTCCCCTGGAGAAGGAAACAGCAACCTGCTCCAGTATTCTTGCCTGGAGAATTCCATGGACAGAGCAGCCTGGCAGTCTACAGTCCATGGGGTCGCAAAGAGTAGGATACAACTGAAGCGACTTAGCACATATAAACAAACTGTGGTACATTCATATAATGGTGTGTAAGTCTCCCACATTGCAGGCAGATTCTTTACTGTCTGAGCCACCAGGGAAGCCCTTTCTTGTATAATCTGTGGTCAAACAATCCATGACTTCTAGACATTTATTTAAAGTGCACTCCTGAACAAAACAATATATTTCTTTTACCTATTTATTTTTCTCCAGTATTACATTGTTACCATACCCATGCCATACTTGACATCATTTATGTAGCCACTCACCTTAATTTGAAATTTCTAAAGTATTAAATTTCATTGTTGCGGGAATAAACTTGATCTCCTTCTACTCAAGTTTCATCATTTGACTTACCACTCAATTAAATTATGTACTTGTAGTAATTAATGCACCATGCACAAAGCAATTTGAGAACAAATAAATTTGAATCTTGGTAAGCAAATTATCAACCGCAGTGAAGATAACTACAATGGCATCATGTAGAATAGGTTCCCATTATGCCTTGGGCTTCAGTTTCATAGAAAATGAAGAATTTAATCACTCTGAGATGGAAATACAGATCTTTTAAAAGAGAAACTACTATACAGGTCTAAAGTTCAAAAGAGATATCTACTAAAAATTTTCTACTAAAAAATTATCTTGAAATTTTCACCCTGATGATTTTAATTAAAGTCTTGGAAGTCTTGAGATTAGCCCAAAGGAGAATGTATAAAGAGAGAAATGGATCCTGAAATTAGAATACAAACAATATTGAAATTTGAAAAGAGGAAAAAGAAACTATGGAGGAAACAGAGAGGATTCCACAGAGGTAGAGTGTAAACTAGAGAAAAAGTACCATGGATAAAATGGCAAAAGACAATTTTAAGCAAAAAATAAATTACGTTAAAAATTATCAATATCACTAGGTGCTTCCGTAAAAGAGAATCATGCATTTTTCATTTAATGGCCTAAGTCATTTTTGTGTATCAGTTTTAATATAGCAATTTTACTAGAATGGTGAGCCTAGAAGCCTGATTGCACTAAGTTTAAGAGAAAATAGTGGGCAAGAAAGTGTAAGCAAATGCTTTTGGAATACCTATGAAATGCAGAAAAAAGATGCAACTATAGTTGTAAAGACTATTAAAAAAAAGATAGGCCATTCTGCATATTATCAAAAGACAATCCAATTGCAAACAGTTATTTTTAATTACATGTATCTTTTTATAGATTCATTGATTTTCATTATATAAACAATAAAGCTATGTAAAAAACTATAAAAACAGTTTTAAATTTTATAAAAGAGTAAGTCCTAGATTATGATAAATAGTTGAAAATTTGACAGTTAGTCAATTAATTATGTCATATATTAATCAATTTAGAGTTGGTGATGGACAGGGAAGCTGGCATGATGCAGTCCATGGGGTCACAAAGAGTCAGGTACAACTGAGCGACTGAACTGAATCATTTGCAGTTTATATTCTTCACATGGTCTTCCCAGGTGATTCAGTGGTAAAGAAACTGTTTGCCAATGCAGAAGACACAAGAGACGTGGGTTTGATCCCTGGTTCAGGAAGATCCCTTGAAGAAGGAAATGGCAACCCACTCCAGTATTCTTGCCTGGAAAATCCCATGAACAGAGGAGCCTGGCAGGCTACAGTCTATGGGGTTGCAAAAATTTGGACATGACTGAGTGACTGAGCACACAGCATTCCTTACATACTAATTTAAAGATATGAATGCATGTTTGGAGCATCCCTGGGCTCAAAGTCTGTGTTCTTGGACACTTTACAGCAGTCATTAGAGTAGCCTCTACTCACAGAGCTACACCTATTGCAGTATGCAGGAAAGTTGGGGACCTCATTAGAGGCTTTCAAATATAGGTTAGGTGATCTAACATTAGGAGAAGGCGATGGCACCCCACTCCAGTACTCTTGCCTGGAAAATCCCATGGATGGAGGAGCCTGGTAGGCTGCAGTCCATGGGGTCGCTAGGAGTCAGAGACGACTGAGCGACTTCACTTTCACTTTTCACTTTCATGTATTGAAGAAGGAAATGGCAACCCACTCCAGTGTTCTTGCCTGGAGAATCCCGGGGATGGGGGAGCCTGTTGGGCTGCTGTCTATGGGGTCGCACAGAGTCAGACACGACTGAAGCGACTTAGGAGCAGTAGCAGATCTAACATTTTCTAAGGATCCATCCTTTCACCCCCTACTGAAGTATATCTACACTGGAAATAAGGGAAAAAGAGAAAACACAGAGAGAGTATCGAGCAAAAGAACAACATAGGAATACTGAAACTGAATTTACAAATATTTTCCAATACATCACTATATTAGGATGAATTAATATCTATTTTTAAGTATTAATTGCTGCTCTCTTTCACCTCCTTTGACTTTCCATAATTCAGTTCCATAATGTAATTGCAGTTGTCTGAGCTGTATAGCAAACTCGTCCCATCAAAACCTATAGGTTTAAAACCAGTAGATCTGGATTTTCTATAAGCTTGACTCAAGAATTCCTACCTCTTGGTGGACCCAGGGATTCTTGCATTTTCAGTCACCATAACTTTAGAGGAACGCTGATTATAAAGTTGCTCTTAGTTGGAGTATGTGACTATAGAATAGAGTGACATCAGTAGCATCTGGGAAGCATTATCCATGAACAGAGTCACTGCTAAAAATACCTCCATAGGCATATGCTTGACTGTTAATATTTTAACAAAAAGGTTCATGAAAATATTCTTCAGAGCTGCTTTTTTAGTTCAAGAGCCAAATTCAGAAGAATGAAATTTAAACTAGATTTCCTAATCTCCATAGCATTTAGACACACAGTCTTTGGATGGAGATGACTTCAGAACTGGGCTCTACCACTTACAACAATGGGACTTGGGCAAATTAACCTCTCTGAATCTCTCTTTCTCCTAAGTAAAACGGAATAATAATACCTACCTCACAGAGTTGTTATGACAATCAAACCAAGGGCTTACACAGTGTTGGAAAATAATAAGCAGTCAGTAGTGGTAGCTAATAATGGACATGAACTTGGGCAAATGCCAGGACATGGTGAGGGACAGGTAAGCCTGGCATGTTGCAGTCCATGTGTCGCAAAGAGTCGAACAACTTGGTGACTAAACAACAAGCTGTCGTTCTCTTTACTCTTTCCTCCCTGCTTTTGCATAGTTAATGAGAAGTAAAGTCTAAAACAAGAATTTTTGTGAAGATGATTTACAGAAAAGCTACTCTCAAGAGATCCTAGGAAGGTAATAGGGAAAAGATAAAGGGAAATAGAAGTTAGAAAGAATATTATTTCCAGAAAATCTTATGGAGGGCAAATATAGCTGATCCCTCAGGCAAACTTGGAAGTGTAGGCTTCACTTCAGTGTTTTTCTTGATTAGCAGCATAGTGAGCTTTCAATTCAAGCACCAGTCAATCACTGGCTAAGAGCAGCCATCAGGAAACACAAACTATGAGCCTCTTTCAATTCTCTGCAAGTGGAGGCAAAGTGGCATCAGTATCCTAAGGGAAGTTTTCTGAAAAGTATTGCTAGTGCAGACCTTTAGAAATAAAATTACAGAGAAGCCAGGGGAGTGGTACATATAAAGAGGAAAAGAAGAAATCCCAGTGTCTGGAACACTGATTATTTTTTCTTTTGTAGCTTACCTCATTAGAATCATATAACACTACTTATTCTTCTAGTGGGATTTCTTTGACTTTCCCACTCTCCACATCCAAAAGTTTCAAAGAATTATTCTATCTTAGAAGGAGGTCTTAAGAAAACATTTTTATAAGGTAGAAGGTGTTGAAAAACAATTCTCCAGGTATCTGTCACATTTTTGTATGCTTTATAAGTGAGGTACAGAGTGCTTTTGTTTCTGAATTTTTTTTAATAATGTTTGAATAGTGAACAAACTTGGAAAAGAATTACAGTTCCTCTCTCTGGAGAAAAGAGTAAGCACGCTTACTGTTGATCATTAAAAGAAAATCTGTTTCTCTAAGCTCAGTGTTCCTCTTCAATGCAACCAACTATGAGCAGATAAATCTGCACATCTTTTCACATGAATCTGCCAGAATGGGGAGTAGGAAAGGCTGCAACAAAATGCTGACACTCAGGCTAACGTTATTGCCCTGAATGAGAAGCATTGCCCTTCATCTCTAACCTAACAGTCTCCTGTCTTCCACCAGAATCCATGAACCTGTTACAGGCTACCTTGTTATCTTTTAAGTAGGTTAAATCTCAGACCTTTCACAGCCCTTGACTGAAAAGATTTTGTGTAAACTGTTTTATTGTTGGTTTACATTATTCCTGTTTATTTTAGTCACTTTCTCTAATCATCTTTGCTCCACTTTCCATGAATAAAGTATAATTAAAATAAAGAAAATATTAACCTAAAATATTTGAGCAAAAATTATTTCTGTCTTAGATAAAATACATTGCTTATTCACAACAGGAAGAAACTTACAAAAAATAACTTTATTTAATGTAACTTTTTTCTTTAATTGCATTTATATGTTTATAAATAACAGGCCTAATAATTCCAAGGTGTCAAGTAATGTTGAGGCCATGGCAAAATATTTAAAGATAAATATTTATCTTATTTATAGCTAAATAAGACTCTGCTGTCCATTACTATGGGCTTCCCAGGTGGCTCAGTAGTAAAGTATCCACCTGCCAATGCAGGAGACGTGGGTTCAATCCCTGTGTGAGGAAGATGCCCTGGAGAAGGGAATGGCTATCCACTCCAGTATTCCTGCCTGGAGAATCCCATAGACAGAGGAGCCTGGCTGGCTATAGTCCCTGGGGTCACAAAGAGTCAGACATGACTGAGTGACTGAGCACACAGCTCGCATGTCATCTATGTAGAGGCTGACAGACGTGTCAGAACAGATTGTGTTCAGATTCTCTTCTTTAATAGTCACTTCTGAAGCCTATTGAAGAGCTCTCACTTTTTAAAAATTCCAGTAAATATGTGAGAACAGAGATAGAAAGAGGAAATAGCACATAAAAACAATGAAAGAAAGGGCAAAGATAGTTGATATGTTTGGAAAGTTCCTTTACAGACCACTGACCACGAATTAATGTATTTTCTTCGTTCATTTTTTAGTATGGTAAGCTATATTCTTGTAGGGAAACAAACAAATGAAAAAACTAACTTGGGAGTGGGTCAGGAACAAAATGTTTATTTTCTAGCTACTACAGTAACTTGTCACATGATATTTAACAAGGAAATCTTCCTGTGATTAACAGATTTTCCCTATTATAATCAGACAACTGAATTAAACGATCTTTAAATGAATGACCATATTTTGTAAGGAATTACATTATTTGCTCTAAATTATATCTGCATCCCTCACTGTATGTCCTAATTCTGGAACACTTAATAAGAAAGTTTAAATTTAAAATAACTGACTACAATTTTTTTAAAAAGAGAACATACATCTGGAATAATAGCTAGTACATAATACGTGTTACATTCTGATACCCTCCAGATTCAAGTTATGGGCTACCTTAGATGCTTTGTACAATGATTACTTGTCTACAGTAAATATTAAGTGATTCTTTGTTGACATTTATAATTAATAAATATAGAATTTAACAGTCATTCAGTTCATCGGAAATATAAATAGGTATTCCACAATTCTAACTTATTAACTTTGTCCTCAAATAATTTTGTACCCTGACAGTTAGTCTGGGCATAAAAGAGATTATGAATGAATGGCAATAATAGCATTGGTCATAGTCACTTAGAAAAATTATTGTTTATAAGAAAGGCAATATAGCTTTTACTCTTTTTAGCTGTAGTCTCATGATGCTCTTAGAAAAGTAGAATGGATTTAATAATAATTTCTGTCTTTGCCATAAATCTCTGGTACCCCCAACTGAGAGTCTGCAGAAATAATATGATTGAAAATCAGGTACACCTGTGTGTCAACAAAAGCACTGTTCTCTCTCTGGTGGCAAAAATAGATGGGGAGATGAAAATAAAGAACATTGTAGATATTGTGACCCTACAAAGTTGTCAAGCAAGGGGCAAAATATATTCATTCTTGAGCCAATTTTAAAACAAATTATAGTGATAAGACCATATTTCACATAATGCCAAAAGGTTGCATGAAACAAAAATTAGTATAGGATACCTCCTAGATGTCTATCCAATAGACATTTTTTATGGTGGCCACTTCTTATCCATGTTAATTCTGCTTTATGAGATAACAAATCTTCCTTATTGTTTGTATCTTATGAAATTGAGTTTTTTGGTTTTGGTATGGTAACTTTCAGTTGAATAAATTCTTCATGATAGAGTTAAATGGATGTAATAAGTATATGGACATGTATGGAGTGAATTAATATTAACTGAAGCTCAGTAATTTTCTTTTATATTACATTGATATATTTAACATTCTTACATTTTAAATTAATCTTCATTTGAAATCTGTTTTAACAATCCAAGTTTATTGACAAGGAAATTGTAGTTAAGAGAGATTTGTCCAAGATCACATGCTAAATTAGCTGTAAAGGTGTGTGTGGTGTGCTTGTGTGTGTCTGTACTTAATTAATGGACTTTTAATAAAACAGTTAAATAATTACAGAAAAATTGAGCAGGTGATACAGAGAGTTCTCATAGAAATCCCTTCACTATCACACAATTCCCAATTATTAACATCATTCATTAGTGTAGTATATTTGTTACAATTGATGAATCAATATTGATATATTATTATTAACTAAAGTCCATAGTTTACAATGGATGCTTCCCTGGTGGCTCAGACAGTAAAGAATCTGCCTGCAACACGGGAGACACAGTTGAGTCCCTGGGTTGGGAAGATCCCCTGGAGAAGGGAATGGCTACCCGCTCTAGTGTTCTTGCCTGGAGAATCCCATGGACAGAGGGAGCCTGGCTGGCTATAGTCCCTGGGGTCATGAAGAGTCAGACATGACTGAGTGACTGAGCACACAGCTCGCATGTCATCCACTGCTGTGTAGAGTCTGACAGACGTGTCAGAACAGATTGTGTTCAGATTCCCTTCTTTAATAGTCACTTCTGAAGCCTATTGAAGAGCTCTCACTTTTTAAATATTCCAATAGATATATGAGAAGAGAGATATGGGGTCACAAAGAGTTGGACACTACTGAGCAACAAACACTTTACTTATACAAGAAAAGATGACTTCATAACTTTAATGGGTAGAAAAAATATTCAGAGAAAAAGCCTTGGGCTTATAGTACAATATTGGTGAATTTAATACCCAATAAGATAATGGATTAATACATGATGTTTGGACTGTCCCAGTGTGCATTCATGCCATAATGTGTGCTTTCCACTTCAGTCAAATAACTGACTACAAACCAGCTCTGATTGAGAATTTTTACTACCTACTTATGTATTTGCAAGACAGCTCAATTTGGATATATTCTAGGTGTCTCAAATTTAATGTATCAAAAAATTGAATATGTTATTTTCCTTTCTAACTTTTTGTACACTTTCTTCCACTCTTGTATTGTCTTTTTATTATTGGTAAATGATCGCATTGGCCAAATGGACCAGACCTGAGACTCAAATTTTATTTTTAAATCCTCTCTTACTCTCTTCGAAAACTTCCCCTATAAAGTCAACTCTTAAATAGCTTTAGGCTATCTAACTGCTAGAATATCTATTCAACATTATTTGCTTGCTGCTGCTTGAAACTTTCTTTGTCTTTCTGACATCCTCAACTATAAAGCCCTAATTATCTGTCTTTTGTTTATCGCTCAGCCTCATCTAGCAAAAAGGTCCCTTTTTGCTCTTTTGTTTCCTTAATGTGGCATAGTCTCTTTCATAACATATTGTTTATCATGTTTATTATACACGCAGCCCATCATATTAAAATTGCCAATTTAATTATCTAATTCCTCCTTTCAATTCTAAACTCATTATTGAAAGTTTTTTTTTTCTATCTCTGCCTCTCCAGCACCTAGTAGAGCCCTAGAACACAGTAGACATAAACGATCATAAGAGACAAGTCAGCCTAAACAAGTTAAATTGAAGGAGTATCTCAAAGTAAGAATATTGTAGTCACAGCCTGGAATTATATTAGGTAAAAATCGATTAGTCAGCCCCCTCATTGCTGATCAATATTGAAGATAAGCAACTTTACTAGTTATTTATTTAATAATTTACTAGAATAATTATCATGGCATTTTCCATGGAAGATCTAAAGAAACATGAGATTTATTGATAACGTGGAAAAAGAATGCATCTTACCATTCTCCAAGGAGTTAGGAAAATTTTTCCCATCTTCACCTTATGTATCTGAGATTATATCCCTTTTCATCCCCTAACTGTGACTGTGGAGAGACAAGAGGATAGCATCTTGCTTAGGAACCAACATCCAGGAATTCCAAGCAGCAACCATTAGGCAGTTCTTGAAAGGTGTATGGTGTGTGTGCGTGTGTGTGTGTGTGTTCCACAATGTATATCTAGAGACATAAAGCTCATCCTCAGGCTTGGAGTTTGGAATACCAATGTCTCTAGCTCTGTGTTCTTGTGGAATTAGGAGTGATGACCATCATGACCAGCTGAAATGGTCTGCCGGTGCCCTCCCTGAGTGCTAATCCTAACTGAATGATTTGAACTTCAGAAAATGTAGTCCTTGCTGAAGCAGGAATGACGGTGTTTTTCAAAATAGGATGAAGATTTGAAGAGAGTTTGAGAGGAATGCAGCATATCTGAGTGCAAAGATCCTGAGTAGGTACTAAAACATTAACCTCTTGTTAATGGCTGAATTTATTTCCAAGGAAAGTCTATTCAGCACTTGATTTTAACATTTACATTCTCACTTTGTAACTCCTCCACCCCTTTAAAATGTCCCAATATTTCCATTCAGAAAGTTCCATGTGTTCTTCTTGGAAGGCGTGATAGGAGAGCACAACATAGAATCAGTGTGGCCTGTTCCACTTAGCCTCTGGACTGTGACTGAAAAGAGAGAGCAGCGTTGTCCAAGGGACAATGTCTAAGACTTTCAGGGAGTGACTAGAATGCTGTACAATGTGCCTGGGACCAGAGGGAAGGGAAACACATTCAGTACTGTACAGAGCGTCCAGGTTTCCAAGTAACTTGATTAAAAAATAACATGAGATTAAAAAACAAAAATACATTCCCTCACTAAACTTTGAGCACAGAGATTGTGAGTGAGTGTTAGTCGCTCTGTCATGTCCGACTCTGCGACCCCATGAACTGTGGCCTATCGGGCTCTTCTATCTATGAAGTTATTGAGGTAAGAATACTGGAATGAGTTGCCATTTCCTTCTTCAGGGAATCTTCCCAACCCAGGAATCAAACCTGTGTCTCCTGCATTGCAGGCAGATTCTTTACCATCAGAGCTACCAGGGAAGCCCCAAGCAGGGAAGGCAGAGTTTATAGGTGGATTCAATTTAAATTTGTGTATAGAAATACCGCAGTGTATTACTTTCATGTAGAGAGAGTATTATGTTTATACTTCATCTAAAATGCTATGTTCATAGCCACTTAAGAAGCATCTCTACTTTTAGTAAACTATGATTGCAGTTCATATATATGGGGACTCTAACAACTTGACAGTATAACTATAATAAGTTTTACTGGCTACCCTACAATAGTAGCTACACTTATCAGTATACAAAAGCATTTCTGTAGAATCTTTTCTATGCTGGCACATTTAGGCAAAGATTATCTATGTAAAAGAACAATGTTATATCATGTGAATACTAGAGAAACCCTCTGATTTCAATTTTACAAATAAATCTTTGTTTAGCAATTGAAAAAGATAGTGTCAAGCAACCAACTATTAGAATAGCAGATAAGCAAGCACACTGGCAATTTTGGATATGCAAAATGCAACTAAAATTGCTAAAGTTTAAAATGTATTTAAAATATTATGTTTCATACTATCTATCAAATGGTATGTCTTCTCAAAGGTCATGGTCAGGAGAACTGCATTTCAGAGTAGAAAATAGATTTCTCATCTCAGTAGAACATATTAATATTTCTATCACTTTTGTTTCAGTACAACTGTTCTAGAGATAGAAGCCATTTAATAAAATCTATAATCAGTTTTAGGTGTAACATTTTGATATGAAGATTAACAACTTACAAACTTATATAAGTTAAAGTGATATTCACTTGTAAAGTCATTTAGATTAAAACTAAGTTGAAAAACATCAGCAGATTAGCTGAAATTCAAAGCACTAATTTGAAACTTCTGTTCAGTTCAGTCGCTCAGTCGTGTCCGACTCTTTGCAACCCCATGAACTGCAGCACGCTAGGCCTCTCTGTCCATCACCAACTCCCAGAGTCCACCCAAACCCATGTCCATTGAGTCGGTGATGCCATCCAACCATCTCATCCTCTGTCGTCCCCTTCTCCTCCCGCCCCCAATCCAATCCAGCATTAGGGTCTTTTCCAATGAGTCAATCCTTCGCATGAGATGGCCAAAGTACTGGAGATTCAGTTTCAACATCAGACCTTCCAATGAACACCCAGGATTGATCTTAGTTTGATTGATTGATTTTAGTTTGATTAAGATTGATCTTAATTTGAAACTTAGTTGTTTTCAAAAAGTATATGGCAAATTTAATATAGCCCACAATAGTAGCCCAACTGAAATGCTGGATTTTAAAAAATTCACTCTCCTTGAATTTACAACTTGGGCAGGCTCAGACTAAGAATCTGTTGGAATTTGCAACAAAGAAGGGAACATGTCTTGTAAGTCAATAAGCATTTTGGACTCCCCATAATTTACTCAAATACAGAGGTTAGCTTCAACAAGCACAACTAGAAGGATCAAGGTACAGTGTTCAGGTAGCAAGTTTAGGGAACAACAAAATGTTGAATTAATTGGGATAACAGAATTGGATAAACACCAGAACATGATGTAGTGCTGATAAGAGTTAGGAACAAGCTTAAGATCTAGTTTTGCATGCACATATATCCCTCTTTTCTTGGATATACGTAGAGCTGATTCATTTTGCTGTACAGCAGAAACTAACACACCATTGTAAAGCAAGTATTCTCCTATATATATATATATATATATATATATATATATTTAATCTAGTTTTATTCTAAAGGAGATCATGGGCTAAGTAGGGAGGCCAAGAAGTTTATGTGTTGAGAGGATTTTCCTGTTAGAAGCCCAGTTGTTGAACTAAGCCCATAAAGCAAGATGAAATGAGCTGCTTTCAAGAGCATTAATCCAAGTTCTTGTTGGTAAAATGAAAATTCAGTTCTGGGTATAGTTCCTGGTTATAGGAATTATGTACTGAAGAGAAGAAGACAAATTTTTGAAGAGCTTGAAGGGTTAATGTAAGGCATGTCGTCAAAGCTCCTTTAATTCATATTTATGCACTTCCCAGAGAACTTAAGCTTTCTGACTATACTATCCATAAATATACTGAGGAATGTAATATTCCATGAGGGAATTAAGATAGTCTTAGATATAATCAATACAAACTAGATATGGAAGGTAATAATACTAAACCACAAAGTATGACTAATTCCAACGAATGTAATGAGACTTATTTCTTAAAATTAAAATATATTATATAATATTCTAAATATCATGAATATATTAAATAAATAGAAAATATACCCCATAAAAATGTTAGGAAGTAATTTACAAAAAGTTTAAACATAGCAGTTGAAGCCAGAATCCTAAAAAGGAAAAAATTATGAAATATGTAAGTAATATACTCAAAATATTACCACAAAAAGGGTAAAAAATGAAAATAGTTAGGTTACTTAAAAATAAGATTTTAGGAGAGTAAAAGAAAAGAAAAGCTTGTTATAGTTTTATACCAGGAGCTTCCAGGCTCATGTATATTCCATAACCTATGTTTCCAAGTGTTGAAAGCTCTGAGCAGGTGCTAATCTGAAAGATGGCTCTATGAATAAATAAAGGGGCATCCCAGGTGGTGCAATGGTAAAGAATTCACCTGCCAATGAAGGAGACATAGGTTCAATCCCTGAGTTGGGAAGATCCCCTGGAGAAGGAAATGGCAACCCAATCCATTGTTCTTGCCTGGAAACACCCATTGACAGAGCCTGGTGGGCTACAGTCCATGGGGTTGCAAAGAGTTGGACACGACTCAGCAACTGAGAAGGCATGCATGCATGAATAAATAAAAGGATATTGCCCTAGGCATTTGGCTTAGTGAGCAATGGTGCCTTTGAGTGAAGGAAAAATAGTTGCTTTCTCTGTAGCAATGTAGCCCATGCTGGGTCTGGGGAAGGGGGACAGAATCCACAGAGCTGCCAGATGGTAAGCTAGGTTTCAGTCATACTCAACACCTCAGAACAAATTGCATGGCCTTTTACTGAAGCCTCTAAATCAAGAATTGGACCTCAACTTATAACCTAAGTAAGCCTTAAACCGTTACCATTTTATTTGTAAGAGAAAGTAAACAGCTTATTAGAAAGCATCCCTGGGGGCAACTTTCACTCCCAAGGACAGTGGCTCAGCTAGGCAAATAAATGGAGGGGGAAAAAAAGTAAAAACAATAATAGAAATGGAAAATATAGTACAGTGGCGGGGGTTGGGGGGGGAGGCATTGGTAAATATAAATCAACACATTTTGATAGACCAATATTGAAAGAGCAAATTTTGGATAGTTCAGTATAAGA
The DNA here is from genome assembly GCF_054371585.1 of Giraffa tippelskirchi. Lineage (NCBI taxonomy): Eukaryota > Metazoa > Chordata > Mammalia > Artiodactyla > Giraffidae > Giraffa > Giraffa tippelskirchi. Next base: position 74,200,917 of record NC_137277.1, read on the forward strand.
TTTTGCATGTCTGCCTCTTTTACTGGATTTGAATAACTGAGTAGTAGTTATGTTCTCATTTATTTATACCAATATATAGTTTTGTGTCTGACAAGATATGTTAATGTCTAGGGAATAAGTACAAATAGAAAGATGAAAAATAGGTAGAAGGATGTGCTTTCTTCCAAGGTAGGAAATGTGTTCAAATCATGCTTTCATGAATGCTGAGTTCTAATTTACATAATTCAAAATTCCATTAAAAAAAGTTCTTCAGGCTAAGTGGTGTTTCAAAACCATAATTATTTTGGAAAATATATTTTAATTTAGACTTATGATGGATTTAGGACCAGTTTGGAGTAGAAATGGGTAACAGTTCTGGAACTTTGTAATACAATCTGCATAGCTTTTAATTACATTCTTCCAATTCATTTAAGAAATTTATTGAGTGCTTCAGTTCAGTTCAGTTCAGTCACTCAGTCGTGTGCAACTCTTTGTGACCCCATGAATCCCAGCATGCCAGGCCTCCCTGTCCACCACCAACTCCCGGAGTCTACCCAAACTCATGTCCGTCGAGTCGGTGATGCCATCCAGCCATCCCATCCTCTGTCATTCCCTTCTCCTTCTGCCCCCAAACCTTCCCAGCATCAGGGTCTTTTCCAATAAGTCAGCTCTTCGCATGAGGTGGCCAAAGTATTGGAGTTTCAGCTTCAGCATCAGTCCTTCCAATGAATGAATATTCAGGACTGATTTCCTTTAGGATGGACCGGATGGATCTCCTTGCAGTCCAAGGGACTCTCAAGAGTCTTCTCCAACACTACAGTTCAAAAGCATCAATTCTTCTGTACCCAGCTTTCTTTATAGTCCAACTCTCACATCCATACATGACCACTGGAAAAAACATAGCCTTGACCAGGTGGACCTTTCTTGGCAAAGTAAGGTCTCTGCTTTCTAATATGCTGTCTAGGTTGGTCATAACTTTCCTTCAAAGGAGTAAGCATCTTTTAATTTCATGGCTGCAATCACCATCTGCAGTGATTTTGGAGCCCCCAAAATAAAGTCAGCCACTGTTTCCCCTTCTATTTGCCATGAAGTGGTGGGACCAAATGCCATGATCTCAGCTTTCTGAATGTTGAGCTTTAAGCCAACTTTTTCACTCTCCTCTTTCACTTTCATCAAGAGGCTCTTTAGTTTTTCTTCACTTTCTGCCATAAGGGTGGTGTCATCTGCATATCTGAGGTTATTGATATTTCTTCTGGCAATCTTGATTCCAGCTTGTGCTTCATCCAGCCCAGCGTTTCTCATGATGTACTCTGCATATAAGTTAAATAAACAGGGTGACAATATACAGCCTTGACGTACTCCTTTTCCTATTTGGAACTGGTCTGTATTTCCATGTCCAGTTCTAACTGTTGCTTCCTGACCTGCATACAGGTTTCTCAAGAGGCAGGTCAGGTGGTCTGGTATTCCCATCTCTTTCAGAATTTTCCACAGTTTGTTGTGATCCACACAAAGACTTTGGCAGAGTCAATAAAGCAGAAATAGATGTTTTTCTGGAACTCTTTTGCTTTTTCGATGATCCAGCGGATGTTGGCAATTTGATCTCTGGTTCCTCTGCCTTTTCTAAAACCAGCTTGAAAATATGGAAGTTCATGGTTCATGTATTGCTGAAGCCTAGCTTGGAGAATTTTGAGCAGTACTTTACTAGTATGTAAAATGAGTGCAATTGTGTGGTAGTTTGAGCATTCTTTGGCATTGCTTTTCTTTGGGATTGGAATGAAAAGTGACCTTTCCAGTCCTGTGGCCACTGCTGAGTTTTCCAAATTTGCTGGTGTATTGAGTGCAGCACTTTCACAGCATCATCTTTCAGGATTTGAAATAGCTCAACTGGAATTCCGTCACCTGCACTAGCTTTGTTCGTGTGATACTTCCTAAGGCCCACTTGACTTCACATTCCAGGATGTCTGGCTCCAGGTGAGTGATCACATCATTGTGATTATCTGAGCCGTGAAGATCTTTTTTGTACAGTTCTTCTGTGTATTCTTGCACCTCTTCTTAATATCTTCTGCTTCTGTTAGGTCCATACCATTTATGTCCCTTATTGAGCCCATCTTTGTATGATATGTTCCCTAGGCATCTCTAATTTTCTTGAAGAGATTTCTAGTTTTTCCCATTGTGTTGTTTTCCTGTATTTCTTTGCATTGATTGCTGAGGAAGGCTTTCTTATCTCTCCTTGCTATTCCCTGGAACTTGGCATTCAAATGCGAATATCTTTCCTTTTCTCCTTTGCTTGCCACTTCCCTTCTTTTCACAGATATTTGTAAGGCCTCCTCAGACAGCCATTTTTCTTTTTTTGCATTTCTTTTCCATGGGAATGCTCTTGATCCCTGTACAATGTCACGAACCTCCATCCATAGTCCATCAGGCACTCTGTCTATCAGATCTAGTCCCTTAAATCTATTTCTCACTTCCACTGTATAATTGTCAGGGATTTGATTTAGGTTGTACCTGAATGGTCTAGTGGTTATCCCTACTTTCTTCAATTTAAGTCTGAATTTGGCAATAAGGAGTTCATGATTGAGTGTTTACTGTGCATCAAATGCACTTGGACTTAATGAGCTCTTAATCCAGTAAATTTCAAGAACAAGACAATATATTCAGCACAGAGAATACTCCATAGCAATATATGAGCACAAAAATTCCAGGTGAAGATAGAGCATGGGAGGATAACACCTGGAGAAGGTAGAAATCTGGCTAAGAATCCCTTAAAGAAACTGACACAAATTGTTGCTCATTAGTAGTTAGCCAAGTGAAGAAAAACAGGCAGGAAGGCTTTGCAGGACAACAGAACATGCTCACTAAAACTTGAAGATGATTGTAAATAGAAGAGAGTGATTAGCCTAGACAAATTCTGAAATGGATGATGCTAAGTAGGAAAGCTGGCACCTGCTTCCCCATAGTTTTTCTGTGACATGCTAGGAACTTGGATGTTTATCTTGAGAATAATTGAGAATCCAGAAAAGCTTTCAAAGCAGAGAGGAGTCATAATAAGATTTTGCTGTGCTCATATGCCCAGTCGTGTCCGATGCTGTGTGACCACGTGGACTGGAGTCCATTAAGCTCTTCTGTCCATGGGATTTCTCAGGCAAGAATACTGGAGGGGGTTGCCATGTCCTACTCCAGGGGATGTTCCCAACCAGGGATTGAACCCATATCTCCTGTGGCTTCTGCATTGCAGGCAGATTCTTTACTCACCGAGCCATCGGGGAAGCCCAAAAAATGGAGCTCTGGCAGCAGTGGGGGACAGAGTATATGAATGGGAAATTGGGAAAAGAGACATTAATTTATAAAAGCAATTCAGCAATTCAGCTATGAACTACTAGGACTAGAACTATACAGACTATATAGTGAGAAGTATCTGATAAAAACTTAAGGAAGCAAAGCAAAGGCTTCATTGACTGACTTTACATGGGCATACTAACACCCTGGCTTCTGACTTGGAGCAGTTTTCATTTTTTATAATACAGTTCACAGAGCTTTGGAACACAGGACCAATAATAGGTTTCAGTGGTACCTATAATTGAAGATCATGGATTTGAGTTATAGGTTCAAAATACATAGCAGATACATAGGTTGAGATGTCTTGTGGACATATTATATAGGGCTTCAACACTTGCTATGCAAAAATCTCAGAGAGAGGAGGGAGGGAGACAGAAAAATTGTACTACTTGTGGAGGAGTTTCCTTGTTTCCTTCCTGTATATAATGTGAATTCTCTGTTATTTGGCTACAGTAGTTACTTGTTACTTTCCATGTTAAGGTTTTATTCTATTCAGTATATTCCAAACCACTCTTCTTTATGATAACAAATACTGTTAGTGATTCCTATAAATAGCAGACCAGATTTAAGTGAGTAAGTGATAGTTCAGTTCAGTTCAGTTCAGTCGCTCAGTCATGTCCAACTCTTTGCGACCCCATGAACTTGCAACATGCCAGGCTTCCCTGTCTATCACCAACTCCCAGAGCTTACTCAAACTCATGTCCATCGACTCAGTGATGCCATCCAACCATCTCATCCTCTGTTGTCCCCTTCTCCACTCACCTTCAATCTTTCCCAGCATCAGGGTCTTTTCAAATGAGTCAGTTCTTCACATCAGGTGGCCAAAGTACTGGAGCTTCAGCTTTAGTATCAGTCCTTCCAATGAATATTCAGGACTGATTTCCTTTAAGATTGACTGGTTTGATCTCCTTGCAGTCCAAAGGACCCTCAAGAGGCTTCTCCAACACCACAGTTCAAAAGCATCTATTCTTCGGGGCACAGCTTTCTTTATAATCCAACTCTCATATCCATACATGACTACTGGAAAAACCATAGCTTTTACTAGACGGACTTTGTTGGCAAAGTAATGTCTCTGCTTTTTAATATGCTGTCTGGGTTGGTCATAGCATTTCTTCCAAGGAACAGCATGTTTTAATTTCATGGCTGCAGTTACCATCTGCAGTGATTTTGGAGCCTCCCAAAATAAAGTCTGTCACTGTTACCATTGTTTCCCCATCTATTAGTCATGAAGTGATAGGACCAGATGCCATGATTTTAGTTTTCTGACTTGAGTTTTAATCCAATATTTTTACTTTCCTCTTTCAATTTCGTCAAGAGGCTCTTTAGCTCTTCTTCACTTTCTGCCATAAGGGTGGTGTCATCTGCATATCTGAAGATATTGATATTTCTCCCAGCAATGTTGATTCCAGGTTGTGCTTCATCCAGCCTACCATTATGCATGATGGACTCTGCATATAAGTTAAATAAACAGGGTAACAATATACAGCCTTGACATACTCCTTCCCCAATTTGGAACTGGTCTGTTTTTCCATATCCAGTTCTAACTGTTGCTTCTTGACCTGCATACAGATTTCTCAAGAGACGGGTCAGGTGGTCTGGTATTCCCATCTCTTTAAGAATTTTCCATAGTTTGTTGTGATCCACACAGTCAAACCTTTGGTGTAGTCAATTAAGGAGAAGTAGATGGTTTTCTGGAACTCTTGTGCTTTTTCGATGATCCAACAGATGTTGGCAATTTGATCTCTGGTTCCTCTGCCTTTTCTAAATCCAGCTTGAACATGTAGAAGTTCATGATTCATGTACTGTTGAAGCCTGGCTTGGAGAGTTTTGTGTATTATTGCCAGCATGTTAGATGAGTGCAATTTTGTGGTAGTTTGAACACTCTTTGGCCTTGCCTTTCTTTGTGATTGGAATGAAAACCAATCTTTTCCAGTCCTGTGGCCACTGCTGAGTTTTCCAAATTTGCTGGCATATTGAGTGCAGCACTTCCACAGCATCATCCTTTAGGATTTGAAATACCTCAACTGTAATTCCATTACCTTCACTAGCTTTGTTTCTAGTGATGCTTCCAGGCATGTCTTGCTCTAGGTAAGTGAACACACCATTGTGGTTATCTTGGTCATGAAGATCTTTTTGTATAGTTCTTTTGTGTATTTTTGCCACCTCTTCTTAATATCTTCTGCTTCTTTTAGGTCCATACAATTTCTGTCCTTAATTGTGCCCATCTTTGCATGAAATGTTCCTTGTGTGAAATGAAAACATTTCATCTCTGCGTGAAATGTTTGCATGAAATGAAAAGAGATGGTGTTAGAATAAAATTTCCCAATTGGATAGAATGTATAATAATTTATACCTGGATGGGACTGGGATCTTAGCTCCAGGATTTATGGACAAGCCATCAGACAGTGCCCAAACCTACTCCCAGAATATGACTGCTATACTGGCCTGACTCCTGCCACCACTAATATGTGCTTGACTGGTGATCCTCTCATAGCTTCATTGCTTGACCAGTCCACCCTGAAAAACCTGTGTAATTGCTCTGCTCATGACTGATCTTCAGTCAGCTTATAATTCCCTTTATTTTGGAGTTGGTGTTATCAGAATAGATGAACAAGTGTGTCATCATAGGTTCATTTTGAGTCTTGAGAGTATAACAGATGCCCAGACTATATAAGCAACATCTTACCAAAGATATCAAGTATCTAAATGAATTCTTAGTAGTAAGAATGGCTTCAACACACTCAACTAGCATTCTTTTCTTGTTCAGTCACTGGTATCCATGAAAACAAATCAGCTTGTCTACCAAGTTGAGTTTCAATTAGTCTTAAGTGAGAACGTTCATCCTCAAACTTTCTGGAAATATCTATTATACAGTAACTAAACAGATATATTTTGCTACAACTAAAGTTAGACTACCTAAATGTGTTATTTAACAAAAATAAATGTAAATGAGCAACAGAATTGAAGACAAACTAAAAGGATGATAATGGAGAAAGAAGCAGAGGATATCCACACAGATACAAATGATGTATATAGTGACATAAAGAAGGAAAAGATCAGGGGGAAAAAGAATTAAAGAATAAGAACAAAAGATAAGAGGCGACTGTGTGGGATGATAGTCAAAAGATGACAAAAAGAAGGGGGAAATTTGCATACTTTGAAGTGAAACACTTGATTTGATTTTAAACAGCAGAAGCAACAATTCTGCTCTGTTATTAAAAACAAACTGGGTCAGCATTCCTCAGTTGATATTCTCATCTCTTAATATATTATCTTCAAAGATAGTTTCAAATATTTTGCTTGGGGAAAAAAAACACCCATTCCAATTTTAATTATCATTTTTAGAACATGTTATCTTAGAGTGTTTGAAATAAAATTTCTTCTCATTATTTTTCATTCTTATTTGTCAATCACACAGTCTTTCACAACCATTTTGCAGAAAAACCTTTAAATCAATGATTATCAGTGCACATAATAAAAGAAGTAGACAACAGATATTTTTCTCTCTTATTTCTCTAGTTAAAGTAGAATTCAGCATATTATTCTGCTATGGGAATATATGCTTGTGCTAAATATTTTTAGGAAAACCCACTTCTTACAGAAAACTTATGAAATAGCATTTCTTCAGTGCAGGATCACTTAAAAGTTGCTCTCCCTTTAGACGGACTCAGTTGGCCTCTTTTCCTTGGATCCATTGCTAGGCTACCATAATCCTTCATTGTTTGCACATAGTGAGTTGAATCTTCTCTATCAGGCATGTAGACTTTGTCTTAACAAGTGGCATGCACTGGGGCACATACACATTAGAAAACTGTAGTGGGAAGTGTGATATTCTCTATTTTTCTATTAAATAATTATATTCTTGAGTACACATAGAAGCAGCATTTGAGTGAATGAAAATGCAGAGGTCATTAAAAATAGAACAGAATCTGGAAGGGTAATGTGAAGACTTGCTAATTGTTCCTAGGTTATTTGGAAATATGATAGAAACATGTCTACTGGAAAGATTTGCAGAAGAAAGAGCTATTTATTTACTCCTTTTCCCACTTCCAGATTCTCAGTTAAGAATATGTCCGGGTTGTGTTTATGCCATTCCTCGCAAGATGTTATATAATGGTTAGTGATTAATTAAACTTATTCCTTAATCCATGCCAACATTCTTATATATGTATATTTCCTGCAATAATTAAAAATAAACACAATACATTTGATAATTTTTGACATACAAAAATGTTGTAAGAACTTATATTGGTTACTTGCTATGTCTTATCTACTAGTACTGTTTTACAGTCCCAAGAAGAATACTAAATACTTTGCATATTGTAGTTATTTGCTTCCACTCCACCAAATACTAACATTACTTTAACAAGCATTTCCATGGCTCATTATCTAGACCAAGCATTCATGAAATGTAGTAAACTCTGAGTATATGCAACATTATGAAACACAGAAAAGCAAATAGACTTGTTATACTTATTCTGAAAGACAGTATTATAGTATAAGTACAGATAGAGTGACAACGATGGCTTTGCTGAGCCTCTGAGGTTCAGAGATACCAATAAAGAGAGGAAACAATATAAATTCAAGACCTATTGTTACTATACAATCCCCAGTGAAAACCAACTAAAAACAAGGGTTTGATTTACTTAAATATTTAACAAAAATTTATTGCAAGAGATATTTTTCACTGAATTTACAGTTTCAAGGAACATGGTACAAAACATAGTGCCATCAGCTTTGTTTAAACATTAAATAGGTGCAAATACACAAAGATTAAAAAAAATGAAGGGCATACTTTACAACATAAATTACAGTACTATAAATATATTTTATATACATTATACATACTCTTAAGACATCATTTTGATATACCGCATAGATTATATTGATTTTCAAACTATTCAGTGCCTTAATAATATTATATATCAGAAGGTTAAGAATTTATTTGCATCATTACACTTATAGTAAATGATTTCATATCAATGAAGCCATATTTTAGCTAGTTTATTTCCACCATTTAAATAGGCTATTATCCACTTGATGAGCATTAACACATATGGCAGTAGTTTTCACATGGATATTTTCTTTCCCTCTCATGGTGATGACTAGAATAGGGGCTGCAGTGGGATGACGGTAGGGTGAGGGGAGAGCAGTGAAGGGAAGAGGGCATGGGGCAAAGGTGGGAAAGCCAGATGGCCAGGATGAAGGACCGAAGCTGGGATGATTGGCATCTGAGGAGGAGCAACAAAAGTTGGCTGACTCCCAGGACAAAGCCTTGGTCCTACTGGTCCTACTGAGATCTGAGGTAATGATGTTCTGGTGAGAGCTGGGACCTGGGACAGAAACTGTTGGTGTGGTTGAAGCACTTTAAAGGTTCCTGCAGCTGCAGCTGCCGCTGCGGCTGCAGCAGCTGCCGCATGCTGTTGTAAAACAGTGTGGTGGATAGTAGTGACAGAGGTAGAACACAGGGGCTGCTGCAAAGGCAAAGGCTGCAGAGGTGTGCTGGGGGGTGGGAGGGGGGCTGGAGGAAAAGTGAACTTGACCTTGTTGGCCAGCATGTTTGGTGGTATGATGTGCTGGTATACTTCACATGGTAGATTTTTGAACTTGTCATGGTTTTCTATCGGAATCAATAATGCCTGTTCTGGTAAAGCTAATGGAGCCAGGATCTGCTCTGTTGTTACAAAGGTATGGCCACTGACATGTGCTTCTTTGAATGGCAATGGTGGTTGTGCATTAAGGATTCCTGAATTAAAACACAGCCACTCAGTTGATGCCTCATTCATCTTGCCTTGTGGAAGGGCTTCAGCCAGTTCATAATGACAAAGGTATGATTTAGGTTGTGACTGTCTAAAGTTCCTTTCAATATTAGGCACCTTGAAAGGAATTTGCTTTTCATTGATATTTGTATCCTCACTTCTTTCTTTGTGTTCAAGCAAGGTACTGTCCATTTCTTCTTTTGCTGGGTCACTAACTGTATAGGTTGATGTGGTGGGTTCACTGGCAATCTCTGACAGTTCACCAGAAGTGGTCTCCATTACAACCTGCTTAGTTTCATCATTGGTTTCAGAAGGAAGAGGACTGCTGGTGGGCAAAGCCAGTTTATTTTCTACTTGGTCTAGTTGTTCTGAGTTCCTTTTGACATCTGAAGTTTCCTGTGGTTTTATTTCCTCTTTTCCATCTTCACTTATTATTTTATCCTGGTGATGTAAGGAAGAATTGCCTTTCTTGGGATAACCTGTTTTCTCTTTGAGTTCCAAAGCTTCAAAACCCATGTGGAATCTACTTCTTTTTCTCCTCTGTTTCCTTTTAGGTTTGCAAGGAGCAGAAACATGGCGTGACCTCAAGAATTCTTCTGGTAGATAATTCTGTCGATTTAAACTTTCTTCTGAAGAATAAGAATATGAATGTTGTCTACGCTTTCGATGACATCTTTCTGATTCATTAATGAGAGAATTATAACCTCTTTTAACAGCCTGGCTGTGACTCATGCATTTCATTTCATTTTGAAGAACTAGGCATCTGTGATCATGACTACAGCTGGACATTTTAGCTTTCCAACTACAGTATGTTCTGGAGTATGTTAAATTATGTTTTGCAGAATGGATCATTGTTGAATTGGATTGTCCATTTAAGACAACTGAGCTGTTTTTACAGTAGTTTTTAGAACTGATAATATTATTATTGTATTCATTGTTCCAGGTTTTACATGTTTCTTCATTTTCACTTAAGTATATGGATGTTGATTTGGGCCTTTTATCAGGTAATTGCTGTGAGTCCAATAGTTGCTCTGCAGCTAAATATTGTTTTTCTGAAATTGTTTCCAGTAGACTTTTCCTAGTAGTATCAGCGTAACTACTTTCTGTTTCCATTTTGAAACGAGTTTCTGATTCTTTGGTTTTCTTTCCATAATTATGGTGACATAACTTTCTTTTTTTCTTTCTTCTACTTTTATGGAACCAGTGTTCATGAGTATTTTTCAATCTTATTTTGTTGTATTTCCCATCTAGAGCATCTGGCTTTATCTGATTTTTAGTAAAAGTATATTTTTTTGTTTTCCTGATTCTACAGGAAATATTTTTATACCTCTGACCCATAGTCTCATTTTTTCCAGAATCACAGCTATTGGAGACAGTATCATCAGCCAAATGAGGAGTGGCTTGGGTATGTCCATTTCTGCTACCTGCAATTTCATAATCAGTGAGTCCTGCCATAGCTGTATCCTTGCAATCCAAAACTGGGTTCTTGTAAATTTCTTCTCCCTTCTGCTGAGAAGAAAGATCACTTAAGGGCAGTTTATTTTTATCTAGCTTGTTGTTTAATTTAGTGGACTTGAAGTCAAAACAGAGAGGATTACAGCTATAGGAAATTGATGGTTGAGTGGTGGTGTATGTCAGCATTTCTGATGGCCACTGAAGAACTGTGGATCTATCTTTGTTAAGTACGGGTATAAATGGCTCACATGCTCTTTTATATAAATCTTTTTTTTTATGTAAGGTTATATTATCCTCTTCAGAATTTACAGGGGTCAACATGTACAGAACGTGATTTTTATTTTCAGCTTCAATCGTGGATGCCACATTGCCCTTAACAGTTTCCTCGATGGTAGCCTGCAAAGACATGTTGTCATTAGCCATATCAAGAACTACGGATTTATTTCCTAGCAATTCAGAAGTGTTACCATTTATAGGTATGTCTTTATTAATAAGAACATCTTCTGGTGAAATCTGATCTGCTGAAGGGACTGAATTTTGACAATTATCTGCATCAGATGATGAAGGGAGCTGAAACTGGCAAAATGGAGGTAATAATAATGGATCTTTTTCACTAGAAACTTCTTTCATCTCTTGAGTTTGAGCAGTTTCTTTGTCAGTGCACATTCCCTCTGGTGGATGAAAAGAGTTTGTTTTCTCCACGGAATTCAAAAGCACATCTGTTGGTGAAGATAGTTGAAGATGACAAGCACCCGGGACAAATCTACTTTTTCTGCTAAATCCTTTTTCCGCAGAGGCATCATCATTGTATTCAGAGAAGGCTGCAGCTGAGGACTCCAGTTTCACGGATGCTTTCTTTGGAAATGCAAAAGAAAAGCCAATTTTGTGTCTGTGAATTCCCTGGGCTTGATCTTCAAGTTGGTTATTTTTGGCCGTATAACTCTTTGTGCTTTCTGGATCTGCAGCAAGAGTGGTAACATCTTTAGCCTTCTCTTGGCTATGAATCAAAGTGCATTTAAAATCTTCCTGGTTATTAACTGAATCCACAACAGCTCTTTGGGAAATTTCATTACAATTTTCTCTCACAGTAACAGTCGTTGACTTGAACATAGGACCACTTCCAGGAGCACTACAGAAAGAAACAAAAATATGTTTTCAGATAAGACACTTTTGAGGAAAAACACGCATTTACATCTTAGAAATATCATAAGATTTTTTTTCAAGTTCTTAAATCTTTGTAAGATAATTACATTCATGTAGTGCAATTGACTTCCATAGTATCACAATTTAATTTAGTTATTGGATATTGTTTGGGATCACTTGGAGATGACCTCTTGAAGGTAATTTTAGAGCTATTAACAGCAATGGTCAAAAACTTTCAGCCAGTGTTTCCAGACTAAAAATTTTTTTTACCCCCATGGCTTTTTCAGTGACACTTTGGAATTCAGAATTCTCTTAAAAAATACTTTTAACTCACAAATACTTAATATCATTGTCCTATATGGAGAATATGAAGAAAGTTAAAAGGAAAACTCTCAGTCATGATGTAAACAGGACTGGGAATTCAGTTCAACAATTCAATTCAACCAATGCTCATCGAGCGTCTGTCAAGACTAGGTGATATGCTCAATGAGAGCTGTTAAGTCTTTTGGAATTGCCATTCTTAATATTTAAAAATTACCCTGAAGTTATCCATTATACCATTATATAGAATAGAAATAGGTTGTGGTTTCCATTTATTTGGCATCACCGGATACCATAAATAGTGAGTTTTTATAAAAAAGAACTATACTGTCTGGCACATAAACAAAGAACTAACTAAATATCACCTTTGCCCCAAGAGAATCATGCTGTGCAGAATTTTCCCTGCTTTTCTAAAATGTTAGTTTCTGAGAGGTAATAAGTGGTCTCAAAATTTTTAATCAAATTATTTCTTTAAACTTTAACACAATGTACTGGTTCACTGTCTTGTATGACATTAAGAAACACCACTAATTCTTAATTTGCATCTCGTTAGAGGCACCAAATTATTGGGAAAAACATGTGTGTGTATGTAAGGTGAAATATGTAGTGTATGCTAAGAAAAGTAACTTAGATAAGAAGTTTTGCTTCTTCTGTACATGTCTTAAAATCAAGTCTATTTCTCTTAAAATATTATACTTTACATTTGCAAAGGCTACTTATGGGACATTAAATTACACAGGTACTATAATAGTCTGAAATGTAAACTTGCAGTTGTATGATTTTTCATTTTTTACTACACAGAATAAAAATACCTGGTTGGTATAATTGAATAGCAGTTATGTTTGGTTTTAACAGTTTACTATAGGATTCCAGATATATTTACACTTTATTTTGACTTTTAAAATCTGACATCTCAAACAATGTTTTGATACATCAGTATTCCCTAACACTATTTCTCTTTCTCCTTCCATATGTATTCTTAAAGATCATTTCAAGTAAAAGTTCTCCAAATTTTCAATTAAAAAATAACTTCCTCTTAGAACTCTACTTATAACAAGGGCTATAAGATGGTGCTTACATCTCTTCTTCAATCAAATGTTTCGAATTTCACTAAGAGATAGAATGGCTTTCTATTAACACAACTTGATAAATAATGTACAATTAATTTTTAGAAACTAAAATTGCAGCAATTTGGCTTTTTATTGAAATGTGCATTAAACAGAGGTTGCCTAAATCTCAAACTCAATTTACTGTTCACAGGCCGCAGAAAGTTATGAAAATGTGATTGTCTTATTCTGAGTACAGAAATAAATAGATTTGTGCCCTTTATTCATTTCCTTTTTTTGTCATCATGTTTTAAGAAAACATTTTACTGCACACTCACCACACAGTTTCCTTTCTTAGCTCAGCCAGCTTGTGCAGGCGTTGGAGTGCCTTTTCCTGTTTTCTTTCATCTTTCCTGGCTTTAGATGCTACATTTCGAGCAAATTCCCTTTGTTTCAGTTCTTTGAGCCTCTATTAAAATACGAAAATGATTAATAGCATTTGAGTCTATGGTAATGTCAAAGTTACTATTATTGTTATTGAAATTTTCTAACGCATCATTTTTTATCTCATCTAAGGAAAGTACAGCATTTGTGACAATCTACTTCTAACAAAATATGTTCTTGCAATTTTGGCTTGTAAAAAAAGTGCCAAAACACATCATTACATGGTATTAAAGGTATACCTATGCCTTAATAAATTGGAAATTTTATCTTTGCTTATTGATTGTTGCCTGCAAAGGTTCTCTGCCTAATTCAGATGAAGTGTTGGAGTCTTGTGCGTGCATGCGTGCTAAGTCGCTTCAGTCGTGTCCGACTCTGTGCCATCCTATGGATTGTAGTTCCCCAGGTTCCTCTGTTCATGGGCTTCTCCAAGCAAGAATACTGGAGTGGGTTGCCATGTCTTCCTCCAGGGGATCTTCCCAACTCAGGGACTGAACCTGTATCTCTTACGACTCCTGCATTGGCAGGCAAGTTCCTTAACACTAGCACCATCTGGGAAGCTGTTGGAGTCTTAAAAAAAAAAAAAAAAACAACTAATTTTTAAAACAAATCCAATTAGCTTGTGTATTTTAGTTATGTGTAATAAATTCCATCATTTTAAAATTTGTATTAGAGTACGGTTGCTTTACAATATTGTGTCACTTTCTACTGTGCAGGAAAATTAATCAGCCATATGTATACATATATCCCCTCTTTTTTGGATTCCCTTCCTATTTAGGTCACCAAAGAGCACTAAGTAGTTTCTTGTGCTATACAATAGGTTCACTTTAGTTATCTATTTTATACATAGCAATGTATATATGTCAATACCAATCTCCCAATTCATCCCACCCCTCCTTCCTTTCTTGGTGTCCTACATTTGTTCTCAATGTCTATGTCTCTATTTCTGCTGATATGCTCTATATTAGAAAGGTACCTGATCTTTTTCATATTTTCTAAGAGTAAATGTCTTACATGAATCTACAAGGCAAATTCCCACTAATAATGTGATTTAAAATAATCCTTTCCCTCAAATATCAGGCATATTTCTCAAATAATTCAAGATCTAGGAAGAAAATTAACAGTATTTTTGTGAAAATTCTTTTTACATTGAGCATGTGTTTCATCTTTATTAAAGGAGCTGAGGTTTGGGACTGAAGGGCAGAAGAATAACATGTCAAGTTGAATAGAACTGATAAATAGCCATGCATGTGGCATGATTTAAGAGATACCAAAGTGGTCCCATGCCCCAAATATTTTCACTATAGTCTTTAACAGAAAGAGTGTACAGCCATTAAAAACTTAAAAAAAAATTTTTTTAAAGTACTGTTTTTTCCTGTGGAACTCATGTCATGCCATCATGATATATCAGAATCTTAAAATAGGACTTTAAGGGAATAAAGCATATCCTAACCAAATTTCCATGAAGTGATTGAACAAAAATTTTTGAGATAATTTGCATTGACATATTTGTGAAGGAGTTTATTTAGAGCTGAATTTAAATAAAAATAAAGACCATGTCATAAATGTCTAACTTGTGCTAGTTTCATAAAAGTAAAATTTTGACATATTATTGCAATGGCACCCCACTCCAGTACTCTTGCCTGGAAAATCCCATGGACGGAGGAGCCTGGTAGGCTACAGTCCATGGGGTCGCTGAGAGTCGGACACGACTGAGCGACTTCACTTTCACTTTTCCCTTTCATGCACTGGAGAAGGAAATGGCAACCCACTCCAGTATTCTTGCCTGGAGAATCCCAGGGATGGCGGAGCCTGGTGGGCTGCCGTCTATGGGGTCGCACAGAGTCGGACACGACTGAAGCGACTTAGCAGCAGCAGCAGCATTGCATTGATATAACAAAAGTAGCCACAATTTTATAACACATATTCAACCATTTATTGATTTTCAAAATGTGTAGAGTTAGAGTATAATAGGGCAAGAAAGTTTTAATTCTAAATTTTAAATGTTCATGGTCTTGGTTATCTCTGTCTCCTAAAATCTTGCTGCTGCTAAGTCACTTCAGTCGTGTCCGACTCTGTGCGACCCCATAGACGACAGCCCACCAGGCTCCGCCGTCCCTGGGATTCTCCAGGCAAGAATACTGGAGTGGGTTGCCACTTTCTTCTCCAGTGCCTGAAAGGGAAAAGGGAAAGTGAAGTCGCTCAGTCGGGTCCGACTCTTAGCGACCCCATGGACTGCAGCCTACCAGGCTCCTCCGTCCATGGGATTTTCCAGGCAAGAGTACTGGAGTGGGGTGCCATCTTGAGGTCATATCAAAATTCATTCAACAACTTATTGATCACCAGCAGTGGTTACTCTGTTAAATGGCTAGGATATTTTAGAAAAGGTAAAAGATACTTTTTTACCTTTATTTGGTGTGTATGTGTGTGTGTGTGTCTGTGACTGTATGGGTGGACAAGTGAGTGTATATTTATATACATTTCACAGAAATAGGGAGAAAACGCACACAGGAAAAGATAATGGCAATCAGTGGTTGAGGAAATCTTTTTGTGACCTATGACGACACTACAGGGGTGCACCCAAATCCCTAGGCAGGCCACCTGAGAAAAACCACATCTGACCTAGGTTTTAAAGGATGTAAAAACATGAAGAAGAAGGGTTGAATGTTGGAAGTGGGAGGATATTTCAGAGGAAATAAAACAGTTTTGTATAGCATAGAAATAAGAGCATGCAGATTCTGAAAAAAATGCATGATTTAAAGAAGGATGGCTACAGCAGAGTGTATGTGTGGAAGTAGCAAGACTTAATGAATTAAAAGGTCCAATCAAATCCTGGGGGACCCTGTCTAACATGACTTAATGTAGAAAACATTAAGGGGAGTTTAAACAATTCAATGTCACAATAGGATTTTCTTTTTATTTTGTTTTGCCACGATACAGTTTTCATTTTATGAAGATTCTTTTGGCATCGGTATGCATGAAATTTTGCCATGGAGTAAAATTAAAGACAAAGTGACCAATAAATAGAATTTTACAATGAACCAGCTGAAAACATTAAAAACCTTTTCTAAAGGAGTTACAGTGGAGAGAAAAAGTAGAATTAGTGATTTATTGGGTGTGCATAATTGAATGACCTAAAAGATACGCATTACCTTTACTGAGAAATAACACCTGCCATTGCAAGAAATAGACAGTCAATCAAGAGAGGGTTTGGATTAGGAGGAGGATGCTAAGAGAGAATTTGAAGAAAACAGAAGATAAATTCTCTAAAATAAACATTTTAAAAATCAAAGTGCCAAGTGAAATAAGGCAAGAATGCTGCAATATCAATGAAAGAACTAACAACTAACATTCAAAGTTTTTAAGAAGTTCTATTTATACATAGCAATATTTTAGCAATCAGACATAATTATTTTTCCTACTAGATCCTTAGGGAAGCTGATACAATTAAGAAAAATAGATGACTATTTTTAATAAAATTTTTAGAATAAATGTTAATTTCTGTTATGTATGTTATATATGTATATATATGCAAGTTAAAAGTATAATGCTTCTAACAAGAGGCAAAGCTTTTCTAAAGCAAGTATATGAAATTGCTAAGAATCCACTATTTACTGTTTCAAATTAACCATCATGATTTTACTTACTTCATTTCTACTGACATAGTAGTTAAATATAAAGGAGTCTGTCAATTTTCAAATGCCAAACAGTTGTGATATAACTGTGAAATAACTGAGTAATTGACATGGCAGAATCAGCTCCTAAATGATGATTTAGAGAAGAATGCAAATGTTGTTTTTGTCTTGTAGAGGTTGTCAGTTCAGTTCGGTTCAATCACTCAATCATGTTCGAATCTTTGCAACTCCATGGACTGCGGCACTCCAGGCCTCCCTGTCCATCACCAACTCCTGGAACCTACTCAAACTCATGTCCATTGAGTCGGTGATGCCATCCAACCATCTCATCCTCTGTCGTCCCATTCTCCTCCTGCCTTCAATCTTTTCCAGCATCAGGTTCTTTTCAAATGAGTCAGTTCTTCACATCAGGTGGCCAAAATATTGGAGTTTCAGCTTCAGCATCAATCCTTCCAATGAATATTGAGGACTGATTTCCTTTAGGATGGACTCGTTGGATCCACCAAACTACATTCAAGTGTTGCTATTGATCTCAATCTCCCTCTATATACATAAAATTTTTATTTCAGTGATAGATTTCCTAATATCAAGGTAAATAAACTTGACTAATATTTAGGGACTACTTAGTTGTAGAGGTTACATGTGCTGTGTGTGCTCAGACATGCCGACTCTTTCTGACCCTATGGACTGTAGCCTGCCAGATTCCTCTGTCCAAGGGATTCTCTGGGAAAGAAGACTGGAGTGGGTTGCCATTTCCTTCTGCAGGGGATTTTCATGACCAAAGATCAAATTAGAGCCTCCTGCATCTCCTGCATTGGCAGGCAGATTATTTCACCACTGAGCCACCCGGGAAGATGCAGAGGTTATAGGTCTGGCCAAATATTTTGGTCAGTTTTAGGATAGAATTTATCAGTCTTTATATCCTTTCTTGCATTTTTCTGCAGCAAAATAAAGTCCTATATGATATTTTATAACTGTAAGAGTGATTTTGAAAGGTAAAAAAATAGAAACCAAGTGAATTCTTCTGAGAATGCCAAATGGAAAGAAAACTTAAGTTCCACACAAAGGAATATACAAGATTATACTGGCGAGGCTTATGGAAATATCAATGCTATCAAAAGTTTCCTCAACAATTTATTGAGAATCACTCCAAAAAAATTCTTGGTGATAAATGTCAAGACAGGAATGACAGTCAGCAAGAATTAGAAAATTAAAAGTATGTTAAAAGGAACTTGTGGGAGGATGCGGTCTGTCTACTGCATTGCAAAATAAATTGTAATGTATGCTCACATATAATTCAATATATACTTTGAAAATATGCACTAAAGAAAGAAAAAACAGAAATCAATATTCTTTGGTTATGATACCATCTCAGAGGGTCTATTCTACTTTCCCACTGATTTACTTCTCTTAGTCTATAGAGAAACAGAATGTCACAAGGGCAACACAGGTCATTAATCCTCAGATATGGTCTCAGGAAAATCCATGGAGTTGGATGGTTGGGAAAGTTATAATGATCCTGGCCTCAAGTTAGTGATGGTGTTTAGAGAGTGGCAAAGTTTTAATCAATGTGAGAAATAGAGAAAAAGCGAGACAGAGAAAAATAGCACTTAAATGACTCATCAGTTTGTGTTTAAACATTTAGATAAATTACATTGTTTTACAATTGCAAACCAAACTTTCATGAACATCCTTATATGTATATTGTGTACACCTGTCTAATTACACCCAAAAGACAGGTTCCTACAAGAAACACTAAAATAAAAGATCAAAATGCACATTTTTGAGATTGTCCAAACCGCTGTACATAGCTTTATACCATCATTGCACTGCTTCCAACAGTATATGAGAATATGAGTATATGAGTATATGAGAACCTATCCAATACTGGGCAGAATCCCTCAAAATTTGTTTAATTTAGAGGGATGACAGACAATAAGTGATATATTATATGTATCATGATATACTTATTGACAGTCAATAAGTGATATATGATTTAATGTTTTGCTATAATTCAACTGCTTACTAGGAAGTGGAAATATTTTTAGATACATATCAGCCACCTGTATTCATTTACAATTAATACTGTTCCTTAAAATTTATTACACAGTATTATATACATTACTTTGAAAATAAGCATGAAAGCAAACAGAGCTAGCCTTATTATCCATATTTAGAGATGACAAAACTAAAGTTAAGCAAATTTTAGACTTGGTCACAGTTGTGTGCAAGTGGTAGAACCAGACTGGAATCAGGATTTCCGGGAACATTTCATGTGATTTATCTCCTATGTTTACTCTGCAATGTTATTCAAGATGCCTAACTCTTTAGGTCAGGTTCATTGGGATGTATTGCAGATATTCATTTATCTTTCAGCAAATACTTCTTGAGTGCCCATTACCTGTCAGCTGCTAGTCTAAGCACTGTTGATATATCTGTGACAAAAGAGGATAAAAGCTCTGTTCGTTGCATGAATTTTTTTGTCATAGTTGAGAGAAACATACGTTAAAACTTATAAATAAGTCAGTTGTATAGTATAGTAGATAGTGAAAAGTGCTGTGGATGAAATGAATTTAAGCTGAGGGTGTAGGAAGTAAGGACTTCCCAGGTGGCTCAGATGGTAAAAAAATCAGCTTGCAATGCGGGAGACCTGCATTTGATCCCTGGGTTGGGAAGATCCCCTAGAGGAGGGCATGGCAACCCACTCTAGTACTCTTGCCTAGAGAATCCCCATGGACAGAGGAGCTTGGCAGGCTACAGTCCATGGGGCCACAATTTCAAATAGAGTGATTAGGGAAGGTTTTCTATTAGGCTTATTCTCTATTTCTGTTTAAAAAATTACCACAAATTTAACAGCTATGAACAGCATGCATTATTATCTCCATATTTCTGTAGATGAATATGCCTGTTCTGTGCTCAATCAAGTTGTTTATCAAGATGTTTTCTCATCTGGAGACTTGTGTTGGAAAAAATCATCTCACAACCTCCCTAGGGTTGTTGGTAGAGTTAATTTCCTTGTGTTTGTGGGACTGAGAACCCCAACTTCATACTGGCTGTGAGCCAGGGCTACTCTGGTAACACTCTGCACACTCTGCTGGTAACAGAAATCAACACTGAGTCCCCAAGATGGCATTGTTCCTTTGAGTGATCAGCCATTAGCTGGTGGCAGGTTAATTACAGTGGGCAGCATTCTTTCAAAAAACAAAAAGAGGAAGTAGTTTTGCTCTTCCTGCAACAGATATTTACTCTGGATATGAACTTACCTTCCCAGGAACACTTCTGTCAAAATTACAGTCTATGTGGACTTCCTTGGTTGTCCAGTGGTTAAGAATCTGCCTTGTAATGCAGGGGTTGCAGGTTTAATCCCTGGCTGGGGAACTAAGATCCCGCATGCTGCAGAGCAACTAAGCCTGTGCATCACAACTAGAGAGTCTGTGAGAGGCAAGGAAAAGATGCCACATGATGCAGTGAGAATCCTGTGTGCCTCAACTAGGACCCAATGCAGTCAAATAAACAAATAAAATTAAAAACAGCAGCAACTGCAAACTATGGACCTATAGAATGCCATTTCCATCATTATGTACTCCACATTTATTATCATTGTTCTGATTAAGAAACTCTCTTCACAGCACAGAAAGAAAAAGTGTGGAAATGGGCCCATGCTCATAGAATTCACTGGTCTTACCATGTTCCCCACTGTTTTGAAGTAGCTGGTTTGAAAGAATGGTGGAACGACCTTTAGAAGGCTCAGTTATATCTAGAGTTAAGTTGTTAGGTGTTGATACCTAGCAGGGTTGGAGCAATGTTCTCCAAGAGGCTGTATGTCCTCTGAACTAGTGTCCAATATATAGTGCTATTTTTCTCATAACCAGCTGAAGGATTCAAAAATCAAGGGGAAGAAATTGAGGTGGCATCACTCACTACTACCCCTAGTGGTCCACTAGCAAAATCTTTGATTTCTGTATCCACAACTTTATGCTTTTCTGTCCTAGAAGTCTTAGTTCCAAATTGGAGAATAATTCCACCCAGGAGATACACCAATTATTCCACTGAATTGGAAATTAAATTTTTTACTTTGCTGCTTTGGGCTTTTTCTACTGAATCAACGTACAAAGCAACATGCTATGCTGGGTGAAATGACTGTTCCTGATCACCAAGGAGACAATGAACTACTAGCCACAATACTGGTGAGGAAAGTTATGTCTGGAATACAGGAGATCCATTTTGGTGTCCCAGAGTTATCATGCCCTGTGATTAAAGAAGGTCAATGAAAAACTACAACAACTCAATCCAGAAAGTACTAGTAATGGTCCAGTCCCCTCAGGAATGAAGCTTTGAGTCATGGAAAATACCATGATCAGCTAAGATGCTTGTTGAGAGCAAAGGGAATGAGTAGTGGAATAAAGCAGTTATAAATATCAACTATGAACACATGACTAGTTATATTAATTAATATAATTGTCATGGGTATTTCTTCCTCATTTAGTTATGAAATACATATACATTTTCTTGGTCCCATCACTTCATGGGAAATAGATGGGGAAACAGTGGAAACAGTGTAAGACTTTATTTTTTTGGGCTCCAAAATCGCTGCTGATGGTGATTGCAGCCATGAAATTAAAAGACGTTTACTCCTTGGAAGGAAGGTTATGACCAACCTAGATAGCATATTGAAAAGCAGAGACATTACTTTGCCAACAAAGGTCTGTCTAGTCAAGGCTATGGTTTTTCCAGTGGTCATGTATGGATGTGAGAGTTGGACGGTGAAGAAAGCTGAGCGCTGAAGAATTGATGCTTTTGAACTGTGGTGTTGGAGAAGACTCTTGAGAGTCCCTTGGACTGCAAGGAGATCCAACCAGTCCATCCTAAAGGAGATCAGTCCTGGGTGTTCATTGGAAGGACTGATGTTGAAGCTGAAACTCCAATACTTTGGCCACCTCATGCAAAGAGTTGGCTCATTGGAAAAGACCCTAATGCTGGGAAGGATTGGGGGCAGGCAGAGAAGGTGACGACAGAGGATGAGGTGGTTGGATGGCATCACTGACTCAATGGACATGGGTTTGGGTAGACTCCAGGAGTTGGTGATGGACAGGGAGGCCTGGCATGCTGCGATTCATGGGGTCGCAGAGTCGGACATGACTGACAGACTGAACTGATACATTTTCTTTCTTCATTTATTCTCTTATCATATAAGATATATGGAATTTATATCTTAGTATTTAAGTAACAGGATTGCAAGAAGAGCTAACATTACTGAAGAATTTTAATCCTCTTCTGGGGAGCAAATCAGTGCATTTTCAGTTGTATACAGGATACATTTATTTTAGGAAGCATATTACCTACTGTTGTCTTTGTTTAGACATTAAGCATAATTTAAGGGGATATCATGAGTTTGAGCAAGCTCCAGGAGTTGGTGATGGATAGGGAAGCCTGGCTTGCTGCAGTCTATGGGGTAGCAAAGTTGGACATGACAGAGCGAGTGAACTGAACTAAAGGAGATATCTATGGGTGCCAAAGTGATGAGGGAAAGACTTAAGATAGTTCACTGTGTGTGTCAAGCTGGCTAGGCCACAATACCCAGATATTTGGTCAAATACCAGACTAGATGTCAGATGCCACTGTGAAGAAAATTTTTAGATGAGATTAACATTTAAATCAGTGTATTTTAGATACTAATCTCATCTAAGATCATTTTTGCATGAGATAAACATTAAATCAGATGAGTAGTAAGATTTATTCCTTAAATCCTAGTAAAGCAGATTACTCTCCATAATGTGGGTGGGCTTCATTCAGTCTGTTACAGACAGTCTTTAGACTTTAGACTACAACATCAGCTCTTAGGTTTCCAACCTGGCAGATTTTGGACTTGTCAGCTCCCACAGTGTGTGAGCCAATTCTTCAAAAGAAGTGAACAGATAGAGAGACTGATAGATAGATAAATAGATATATTCTATTAGCTCTATTGGCTTCCCTCATAGCTCAGTCGGTAAAGAATCTGCCTGCAATGCAGGAGACCCCAGTTTGATTCCTGGGTCAGGAAGATTCCTTGGAGAAGGAAATGGCAACCCACTCCAGTATTCTTGCCTGGAGAATCCCATGGACAGAGGAGCCTGGCAGGCTACAGTCCACGGGGTCCATGTTGGATGCGACTTAGTGACTAAAGAGAGAGAGAGATTAGCTCTGTTTCTCTGGCAAACCCTGATTAATACAGGTTTTCACCAGAAGATGGGTATCTAGATATGATATTTGTGGTGAACAATTCAAATTGCCTTCACATTATATCCTTACATCCTTCTAATTCATTAGTAGAATTCCAATTTTGGGGGAGGGACAGAAGGATATTCAATTAAAATAATGAAAATTTCAACCTCCCTGAAATGTGTGGGTATGTGACACGAGCCTCACTAATGGAATTGTAAGCAGATGCCTCTGAGGAGCATATACCTAAAAAACAAGTCTCATTAAAAAAATATATATATATATATATGTTTTTTTAACTATGTTTTTCACTTCCTACTCATGCGTAATTGTGAGTCTTAGATGGAAAACAACCATCTTTTCAGCTGCAAGGCTGTCAGCTTGACAGAGGAGGCCTAGATTCTGAAGATAGCAAAGCAAAAAATAAAAAAGATTCCCCCTCCCCTAATAGCATCATTGAATTATGTATTATACTAGGATGGATTACCTATGTAGCTTGTAAAAAATAAGAAAAGCCAGCTTTACCTGATTTTACTTTTATTTGCAGCTGAATGGAATCTTAGCTTTCTATACTGACTTACTAGTTATATGGCTGGATAATTAATTTCGTATTCTTAGAAATTAGTTCCCTCAGATGAAGTTGCTGATGATATCTAAAGTTCCTTCTAATTTTTACATTACAAGATTGATGTTTTCAACATCATTTTTTAAGATGGACTCAGTTTTTACCAAATAAAATATGTATTTAGAACAATAATAATAATTACCTTGTTAAATGTTTTCTCCACTACAGGTAAATCCATTACTCCTTTAAGTTAGTTCAATACTTCTGTTCCTATTTTCATATAGCTTAGTAAGTCAATATATTACCCAGTATTACTGTTTCCACAGGCTTAACATTTCCTTTAAATTCCTGAGAGTTGTTTCTGTCAAGAACTATTTTTAATGGGTTTTGAAAAATCTAAGTATGCTTTCTATCTTACACAGGGTAATACCTTCAAAGAATTACAACTCAATCACCATCTCTATTTCCTGAATCAATTAATCTCTCTTGGAAGACACCATGCACTGGGTTCTATTAGAATGTTAGCAAATACATTTCTTCAGGGAAGGTTAATATATTCAAGTGAATGGTATCACACTTCAATGTGTAATTTCCTTCTAGTCATTATTTAATCAATGGTTTTATGCTGAGTGAACCTGTGGAAGCTTCTTTTTAAAATTTCTTTTCCCATTACTATCATGAATGCATATCTTTTGGACTTTTCTCTTAGCAGCTTTAGAGGCATCTAATCTCTTAATGGCATATCGGATCTGAACAATATCTTTCCCCAAGGCCTCTCATTCTTTGGATTCTATTAGCTCAAGTTTCTCTTTATGGACAAAAACTCATTCTATTTCTAATATAAAAGTCATTGCAATCTGTATGTGTTATGTCTAAAACTGATTTTTCCAACCATTCAGTTCATTTTCTTAAGTGCTGGATCAGAAGTGTCTTGCACATTGTAAGTACTCATGAATGCTTGTCAAATTGAATTGGCAAAGGATTGCAGTGATTAACTTCTCATACAATAGGAGGCTTCGAAAATTTGTTAGCAAAAATCTCAATAAGATCTTTGGTATACAGACAAAGCAATGGAAGCTTGAGTTCAAGAAATATTGACACTTTTATTTTAAAAAATACACAAACAACTTCAGTAGCCAAAAGTATATTTAGAATTATGGTTCAATTTTATAAGGAAATACCATGCAGCTACCACCAGTAATGCTAAGAGTTTAATATATCCGGAATATTGTTGTATTATAATGCTAGTTTTTAAAATATCATGCTCATGATTTTGCAACATAAATGTATCTGTAACTATAGAGGGCTTCCCAGGTGGTGCTAGTGGTAAAGAATCCGTCTGCCAATGCAGGAAATGTAAGAGACACAGGTTTGACCCCTGGGTCCAGAAGATTCCCTGGAGAAGGGTGCGGCAACCCGCTACAGTATTCTTGCCTGGAGAATTCCATGGAGAGAAGAATCTGGCAGTCTACAGTCCATGGGGATGCACAGAGTCAGACACAACTGAAATGACTGAGCACAGCACATCAGCAGCTATAGAAGACTAAAAATGCTAGAAATACATAAATGTTAATGAATATTTTTCTTTGTAAGGTAAAATCAGAAATATTATACTTTTGTTTTCCATTATATGCTATTTTGCCATTTTGTTTCTTGTTAGCCTGTTTTACTTTGAGATTTTTAAATTTCAATTTGAAATATAAATAATAGATATACTTTAAGGCTGAAACAAAAATTATCATTGTACATATCCTCCTATCATACATTCATGTTTGTGTGTGCTTAGTCATTTAGTTGCGTTCAACTCTTTGTGACCCCATAGAATGTAGCCCGCCTGGCTCCTCTGTTCATGGAATTTTCCAGGCAAGAATAATGGCATTGATTGTCATTTCCTACTATAGAGTATCTTCCCAACCCAGTTATTGAACCTGCAGGTGGTTTCTTTACCACTAGTGCTATTTGGGAACCCCACACTCATGTTTATGGTCTAATAAATAGTGGTGCTAGTGGTAAAGAACCCACCTGCCAATGCAGGAGACATAAGAGATGCAGGTTTGATCCCTGGGATGGCATGCTCCCCTGGAGGAAGGCATGGCAATCCACTTCAGAAGTCTTGCCTGGAGAATCTCAGGACAGATGAGCCTGGCAGGCTATATAGTCCGTAGGGTCACAAACAGTCAGACATGACTGAAGTGACTTATCATACAAATAATTAGAATGTTCCAAATACTTCCAAGATCTCTGAACATACACAGGTAAATCATTATATGCAATACAAAAAGATAAAACAAATCTGTTGGAGTTTACATACATGATCTTTAACATTATGGAATAATTGTGGGTTGGTTAATATTTTAATCACCTTTTTGGCATATGTATGGTGGGAAAATAATATGTAGGGACAGTAGGACTCAAAATCTGTGAGAAATACTATATTACATTATATACAAATAGATATATACTTTTTCTTTTTCCCTCTGTTAATAATATTTTTATATATATAATTATGAAAGATTTATGATGTATTTATAATAAAAAATTGATAAAGAGTTAGCAAACTTCTTCTCTATAGAGTAATTTAACCTTGGTGTAACTTATAGTTGTTTCTTAGGCATATAATAAAGATGGAATATTGTGTTATTAGACAATTTTGCTTATAACTGGGTGGAAATAACTCTTATTTTGAAAACCGCATTTGAGCTGAGAAGAGTGTGAAGGATTTATTAATACTTGGTGGGAAGCCATAACTGGTGACTTCCTTGAGTGCAAACCAGGTTTGTCCCTTGCCAGGACCATAGAAATTATACCCACAGAACATTTTAGATATAATTGTTCTGATTTGTGAGATAGGACAAACTTCTAAGCCACAGTGGGTTCCACATTCAACCCTGTGATGTCTCTTGGCAATAAAATAGTAACTTGAAATTCCAAGGGATAGAGCCTCCAAACTGTATGGAAATGTAAGGACTTGTGCTGGAGAGGAAAAAAAAAAAAAACCTGGTGTGAGATATTGGCTTATAACTTTCTAAGTGAACCTAATGTTGAATAATTATTCAAAAATTCACATGTTTCAGGACAGGCCTGCCCAAGATAAGCTATGTTCTAGGCTCTGAGATCAGAGCTCAGCATTGTGATCTTGCTGACCTTCACCCTGGGGGCTGCTTGAATTCTGCTTCATGTCTCAAGAGCATGGAGATCTTGACAGAGGCAGCCAAGAGCCAGAGAACAGACATGAAGGCAATACTTGAGCATCTGGGATGAAATCAGCTTGAGGAGTCTTAAGGTGAGGGATCTATGAGACCCTCATAGACAGTGGATCTCACAGAAATGAGCACTGGCCACGTTAGATCTCAGGAGAAGCATTGCAGGAATGTGATGCTGGGATTTTAGAGCTACATGGCTACGTGAAGATTGTTGTTTAGTCACTCAATCCTATTCAACCTTTTGGCGACTCCATGGACTATAACCCACCAGGCTCCTCTGCCCATGGGATTTCACAGGCAAGAATACTGGAATGGATTGCCATTTTCTCCTCCAGAGGATTTACCCAATCCAGGGATCAAACCCGTGTCTCCTGAATTGGCATGCAGATTCTGTATTACTCAGACACCTGGGAAGACCCCTACATGAAGACACCAGTTAAAAATCTTTCCAAATGTTTAGAAACTATTATTGTGTGATGTCAGTGAAAATGGCAGAGTAAAAGTTTTGGGGAACTGACCCTATGCAGAAACAAAAAAATAAGTAAAAATTTTCAGAATCAACTTTGTCAAAACTCTGAAAAACAGTCAAGGTTTAATAGCAACCAAGCAACTGGTGAATCAAGAAAAAGGTGATTTAAACACAGTAGGAGAGCTCTGTGGCATTTTAATTCACCTTTGTCTTTCCTACCTATCTGGGGAAAAAACAAACTGTCGATCAAAAATACTGTATCTGGCAAAAAAAATATTTCACAAATAAAGAGTAAAATTAAGGTATTACCAAATAATCAAAAACTAAGGGAGTTGCTGCTAATAGACTTGTCTTATAAGAAAAGCTAAAGGGAGCTCCTCAGGCTGAAGTTAAAACATGAAAGAGTAACCTAAAGTCATATGAAAAAATAAAGTGCACTGGTAAAGGTAACTCCATAGGTAAATATAAAAGCAAGTATTTTGCTTTGTAACTACTATTTTACTTATGTACTTTAAAATACAAATCATAATTCAGTAATTATAAATCTATGCATTGTGTATATAATGTAGAAAAAATGTAACTTATAACAATAACTACATGAAGTGTAAGGCACAGAGCTCTATCAGGGCAGAGTTTTGAACACAATCAGAGACACCCAACACACCATTTATAAAAAATAGTTCAATATGGATCAAGAACTAAATATAAAAGCTAAATCTACACAACTCTGAAGGGAATCATAGGGCTAAATCTTCACAACCATAGTTTTGGCAATGGTTCTTGCATATGACACCAAAAGAAAGATCAGCAAAAGAAAAACATAGATAAATGGGAATAAATTAAGATTAAACACTTGTGTGCATCAAAGTAGGTGAAAAGATAACACACAGAATGGGAAAAATGTTTGCAAATAAAATAACTTAACAGTCAATTATCCAACTATATATGGAATCTAAAAAATACTGCAAACTAGTGAATATAACAAAAAAGAAGATTCATAGATATAGAGAATAAACTAGTAGTTACCAGTGGGAAGCAGGGGAGGGTCAATATAGGGTGGGAGGGATGGAAGGCATAAACTTTTGGGTGTAAGTAACATAGGCTCAAAGATAATGAACAATACATATAGCCAATGTTTTATAATTTTAAAATTTCAACAACCAAATATTTAAAAATGGGCAAGATGTTTGAACAGACATTTATCTGAGGAAGCTATGAAAATGGCAAACAAGGACAATAAAGTATGCTTAGCAAATGAGATGGCATTTCATAATCATTAGGATGGATAATGTTTTATAAAGGAAAATAGCATATGTTGGCAAAGATATGGAGAAATTGGAACTCATTTTAACTGCTATTGGCAATGCAAAATGGGCAGTTGCTATTGAGTATTCTCTGGCAGATGCTCAAAAATTAAACATATAATTATCTATAACCTAGCAATTCCATTCCTCCATACATACCCAAAGTGTTTCAAAACAAATTAAAAAAATACTTGCACACAAACGAACACATAAGCACTATTTGCAATAGTCAGAGAGGAAAATAATCCAAGTGTCCATCGATGAGAAATGGACAATAGTATATCCATACAATGGAACATTATTTACCCATGAAAAGGGATATACAAAATGGATATACTTCAAAAATGTTGTGCTAAATTAAGCCAGATATAAAAGGTCACATATTATATGATTCCATTTATATGAAATTTTTATAAAGCAAACCCCATAGATATAGAAAGCAGAGTGACTTTGGTTTGGGGTAGGGGAAAATGGGGAATGACTCTTTAAAGTGTATGAGGCCTCTTTTTTGGGTGATGAAAATGTGAAGCTAGATAGAGATGGTAGTTTCACAGAATGATGAGTGTGCTAAATGTCACTGAATTTATGAGCAATTTGTATAATAAAGTGAATTGCTCACTTTATTATGGTGAATTTTATGCTATGTGAATTTCACCTAAAAAGTAAAACATGCATTGATTTTTCTCATATTATTTATTTAATCAACATTTTATCCAAGATTTTCCTTAATTGGTTAAAACAAAATGAGTTAGTTTTAAGAACCGCAAGCAAAACTGCCAGTTGGGAGAAGGTAGAAATAAGAGGATCAAAAGATGTGAAAGAGTAATAATAAATATAAAATAAAAAACTTCGTTTTGGCTTACTCACTCATTTATCTGATCTATTTAAAACTCATTGACATTAAAACTACTACAATGTTTTCTTTTCTTATTTTTAACAAATAAGCATTTTACACTCCAAAGTACTGCTTTTCACGGATGGCCAGGTAATTTAAAATGCTTAGGATAATATCTAATCTAATAACTATAGATATCTCTTAGTGATTTTCAGAAGATTCCTGAGAACTACAGACTCATTTTAGAGACTTCATTTCCTGCCACTTTGTCTTAAGAAACTGTGGGAAATCTCCAGGAGGCTAGATTTTCAGTATTTAATTGAGTGCGTCACTATCACCCCAAAAATGGAATTTAAGGTATTCAGAAAACTTCGCAAATTCTACACTCCATGATAATATGTTAACATTAGTTTCCACTGTAAACATACGTCAATATTGTTCTACAGTAAGGATAAATTACGAGTTTGAGGATACTTCAAGAGATGAAATTTGACTTCACCATTTGCTGTCTGTGTGACCCTTAGTGATTCTTCGACAATTTGTAAAACGAAGAAAACAACTATGCAAAGCACGTTGATTTCCTTTCACTCAGTAAATATCAATTTTTTTCTCTTCCTTAATCTAATCCAAAAGTTAAAGGGTAGAAGTTTATGTACTCTACAGAGATCTCATTCGAGATTGAATTCAATGACTCAAAGACTGCTTTATCTTGCAAACCTGCACCAAAAAACTCTTTTTAAAAAATGCTAATTAATCAAGAGGTATAATTATATAAAGAAATAAATATCAGAAACTGTTTATTTAAGCCAGTTTAATGTATAAATAAAAGTTTTATTAATAATATGATATTTAATTGTGTAGCACAGATACTAAATGATTTCTGAAGGTAGATCTTCATTGCATCATGTGGGATCTTTCACTGTGGTGCGCAACTCTAGTTGTGTTGCATGGGCTCCAGAGCATGTGGGCTTCAGTAGTTATAGTGTAAGCTTAGCGGCTCCGTGGCTCGTGGACCTTAGTTCCCTGACCAGGGATCAAATCCCTGTCCCTTGCATTGCAAGGCAGATTCTTAACTACTGGACCACCAGGGAAGTCCCTAAACTCCGCTAATCTTAATACTAGATAAAACCATTGATACAGCTGTCTTATAATTCTATCCAAAGGTACCTTTGATAGAAAGAAAACTGGTTCCCTAAAATGTTTCTATCTTAATCCCCGGAATCTGCAAATATACTACCTTGCATGGCAAAGGGACTTCACAGATATCCCTAAACTAAGGACTGTGAAAGGGGGATATGTTCCTGGATTTGCCAGGTAAGGCCAGATATGATCACAAGCATCCTTAGAAATGAACGAGGGAACAGGAGAGTCAGAGTCAGAGGAGATGTGATCATAGAAGCAGAGATGACAGATAGGAAGAGAAGGAAAGAGAGAGAGAGATGGAGAAATTTGAAGATAGTATCCTCTTGCTGACTTCGAAGATGAGGGAAGGGGTTATGATCCAAAGAATGAAGGCAGCTTCTTAAAACTGTAAAAGGCAAGAAAATTGATTCTCTCCCATAGCCTCTAGGAGAAGGCAATGGCACCCCACCCACTCCAGTACTCTTGCCTGGAGAATCTCAGAGACGGCAGAGCCTGGTAGGCTGCAGTCCATGGGGTCGCACAGTCGGACACGACTAAGGTGACTTAGCAGCAGCAGTAGCAGCATAGCCTCTAGAAGAAACAAAGCCCTGATGACATGTTGTTTTTAGGACTTCTGACAATTTGTGTTAAATTTGTAACAATTTGGTACAACAGCAATAGAAAATTAACACAGTACCTGAGAAATAATTATTTTTTCTAGCAGAAACTTACTAAAACAGGGAAATAAAAGATATGTGGGGGAAAGATTAAGTTTAAGTTACAAGATAGATAGGGAGGATATGGTTCATTAGTAATCTCTATGACTTTATAAATCATATTATAAAAATTTATGTCCTCAACTATTAAATATGAACTTTCCAGCTTTTAGCATTTTTACAAAATCAAAATAAAATAATAAACATAATGTTTTTCAAACTACTAAATATAATATATTTATATGACATAATATTGTTATTTTATTATTTAGATGATGAAATGTCTGATAGTTTGAACCTCTGTCATCATTCATTTGAGAATCAACAATATGATATTTTCTATTAAAATCTTTCATCCATAAAGATGAAATACTCCATAAAGGAGTATTCTTAGTTTGTTAGTGTTGGTACTTGGAGTGTCACAAGCTAATTTAAGAATATAGTTTGTTCTCAGCAATATAAATTTTGGCAGAATAAAATACATCATATATGAGATACAGAGCAATTTTTTTTCATAAGAGATTTCATGTTTCCCAAAAAGGATTTATGAAAAAATGTAAAAGCTTTATATAATTGTCAAAATAAAACAAAAAAGCCACAATATAATGAATAAAATCTTTAAGAGATAGAAGAAAGGACATCATAGGTAGTTTTCAAATCAGAAACAAAGATATGAAGATATACAAGGAATGTTTAGAGTTTATAATAAGAAATGTAGAATGATGAGAGAATGTGTTAATTTTCTATATCTCTCTGAAAAAAATCACACAAACTAAGGGATTAAAATGACACACTTTTATTTGTTATGGTTCCTATGGTTAAATGTCAGACACAGTGACTGTGCTCTCAGCTCAGGGGAGACAAAGCTGAAATCAAGGTGTCAGTTAGCACTGAGTTTTCATCCGGAAAGAAGTGTGTTATACACTAAGTTGTGTCTGACACTTTGCCATCCCACGGACTGTAGCCTGCCAGGCTCCTCTGTCCACGGAATTCTCCAGGCAAACATACTGGAGTGGGTAGCCATTCCCTTCTTCAGTGGATCTTCCCAATCCAAGGATCAAACCCAGGTATCCTGCATCACGGGCAGATTCTTTATCATCTAAGCCACCAGGGAAAAGTGTGTTCCCAAGTTAAATCTTGTTGTTGGCAAAATTCAGTTCTTTGTGGCTATAGGACTGTTTCCTTGCTGGCTGTCACTCAGAGACCTCTCTGAACTATTAGTGTTTGCTTCATTTCTTTCCATTGAGCCCCGTACAACTTCAAAGCCAGCTGGCTATCACTGTCCTCCACTGTCTCCCAGAGTTTCCTCAAACTCATGTCCATTGAGCTGGTGCTGCCATCCTATAATCTCATCCTCTGTTACCTCCTTGTCACCTTGCCCTCAATCTTTCCCAGAATCAGGATCTTTTCCAATGAGTCAGCTCTTCACATCCAGTGGCCAAAATACTGGAACTTCAGCTATAGCATCGGTCCTTCCAATGAATATTCAGGGTTAATTTCCTTTAGGATTGACTGGTTTGATCTCCTTGTAGTTCTCTTCTGCCATTAGAGTGGTATCATCTACGTATTGAAGTTGTTGATATTTCTCCCTGCAATCTTAATTCCACCTTGGTTCACCCAATCCAGCATGTACTCTACATTTGGGCTTCCTGGGTGGCGCTACTGCTAAAGAACCTGCCTGCCAATGCAGAAGACACAGGAGAAGCGGGTTCCATCCCTGGAATGGGAGGAAACCCTGGAGGAGGGCATGGCAACCTACTCCAGTATTCTTGCCTGGAGAACCCCCATGGACAGAGGAGCCTGGCGAGGTACAGTCCATAGGGCTGCAAAGAATTGGGCATGACTGAAGCAACTTAGCACATAGGCACTCCCTGTACATAGGCAACGGCACCCCACTCCAGTACTCTTGCCTGGAAAATCCCATGGACGGAGGAGCCTGGTAGGCTGCAGCCCATGGGGTCACTAAGAGTCGGACACGACTGAGCGACTTCACTTTGACTTTTCACTTTCATGCATTGGAGAAGGCAATGGCAACCCACTCCAGTGTTCTTGCCTGGAAAATCCCAGGGACGGGGGAGCCTGGTGGGCTGCCGTCTATGGGTTCGCACAGAGCCAGACACGACTGAAGTGACTTAGCAGCAGCAGCAGTACATAGAAGTTAAATAAGCAGTGTGACAATATACAGCCTTGACATAATCTTTTCCCAATTTTGAACTAGTCTGTTGTTTCATGTCTGATTCTGTTGCTTCCTGACCTGTATACAGGTTTCTCAGGAGACAGGTAAGGTGGTCGGGTACTCCCGTCTCTTTAAGAACTTGGCACAGTTTGTTGTGATCCACACAGTCAAATGCTTTAATGTAGTCAATGAAGCAGAAGTAGATGTTTTTCTGGAATTCCCTTGCTTTCTCTATGATCCAACAAATGTTGGCAATTTGTTCTCTGGTTCCTTTGCCTTTTCTAAATCCAGCTTGTATGTCTGGAATTTCTCGGTTCACATACTGCTGAAGCTTATGAGGTTAGGTTAAGCCTAGTGAGATCATCTTAAAGTCAACTAATTTGGGATCCTAATTGCACCTGCAAAATAACTTCACAGTAGAACAGAGATTAAATTGTAATTGAATAACAGGGAGAAGATAAGGGGCCAGGAATTTTGAGGGTCATTATAGACTCCCACTTGTCTGGGAATAAAGCATTGAAGCTACAAAGATGATATTAAAAAGGAATGTATTATTCTTAACGGCAGAAAGTCTTAAGTATTATGTTAATATGCTTAGATTCTATTCTACAATTATACAAAATTGGGGCAATGACGCTTCTATATATTATTTTCTGAAGTTTTTTAAGGAAAACCAGAAATTTCAAGTTGAAAAATGTATGATCCAGCAAATATTTTCCTTCCTTGTCTTTCCAGTGATCAAATGAGGTGACAAAACAAAATTAAGAAAAAAGAAAAATAATAAATGTTCCTCAAACCCAGAAAATGAGTCAGAATTGGAACTGAATATTTGAAGAAATTCAGATTGTAAGGCCAATGAGATTGGATTGACAGGAAATACATGTAAGGAACATGGCAGCTCAGAACACTGAGATAAATGTGATTCCAATGGGAAATTGTGAGAATCTGCACACTGAGTGGGTAAACACAAATGAGAAGAGTGGGCCCTGATGTAGCTATTAGACGTTAAAAATTTAAGCACTGAATTCTGAATAGCTAGGCCAGTGGGATTCATCCAGCAAAATAAGGACCTCCTACTTCAGTGATGAAAGAGGTGCCCATCTCCTCCAGCTAGATTACTCACCACAAAATCACCCCCATGAAAACATGCCTATAAGCATTCTTTGCCAATAAACACAGAGCCCACCCAGAATCTGCACTCAGCTCTCTGTACTGATTTATCTTAATCCTTCCAGAGGGAAAAAGTAACACATTACCTATGAAAAGTGACACTGAAACTGACATAATCAATAATATTGAATGACAGAAAGTCAAAGAAGAAAAACAAAACCTAAAAACCTACTAATTCAAATTTCTAAGGGACAATTATTTGAATCCAGAATTTTATATACTTAGGCAAATGTAAAGAGAAAAAAAAAGTACTTTTAAAGATGCCAGAGGGGAAAAAAAAATTGTCATCTGATTATCATAAATATGATTTTTTTTCAGGATAAACCACAGTAAAAGAAAAAGAAATACCTAAGGAAGGACAACATGAACCAAACGAATCAGCAGCAACTGAGTATTATCAAAAAGAATCAAAGAAAGCTTGCAAGAATTTAAAAGGAGGCCTTTGAAACTTGAAGGCAGAGATGATCTCTTTCAAGTAGCAGGATTTAGTAACAAAGGATTATGTTCCCTTCTTTATGTGTTCAGTCAAGACTTGGTCCTGTAAAAAGTACTGACTTAATCATAATAACATATACATTTATGTGGGGCATAAAGTGATTCAACAGAAAAACAGTGCACTGAAGACTTAATTACAGTTGTAGGAACAGAGTAAATTTTATGGTATTCTTTTAATAGTTTCAAATTGTTTAACTTGAACACTGAAGTAAGGAAAAAGTTAAAATGTGGGCAGACTAAATTCTTCATCTTTTACATCAATGGGGCAATATACAACACCTAAAGTTGATATGTAGAAATAAATAAGGAAGAAAATATTGTTTAAAATTATAAGAAAACTACTAGGTATCATATGGATAACAGTATATTTCATAAAAATTATAGGTGAATGGGGCAAACTAGGAAATAAAAATACTAATTTTTTTTATCTTTCATAATAGTACATCAGCCTAAATCAACAAAAGATATATAATACTTGAAGATATACTTTTAATAAGAATGATTTATAAATAGTTAAATTTGCTTACCTCTTAGATCTGGAAATACAATGAAGAGATAAGGACAGGATTTTTATATATAATTCTGGACCATTCTATTTGTAATACTCTTCTATTAAAATTTAAAACTTGTTTTACATTTAAAAAAATAACTCACAAATTTAAAAGGTGAGGAAAAAACATTTAACATATAATTAAAATAAACTGAAAGATTTTATGGGAACATAATTTAATTGTCCCTAATAGGAACCAGAGATCAAATTGCCAACATTCGTTGGATCATAGAAAAAGCAAGAAAATTCCAGAAAAACATCTACTTCTGCTTCACTGACTATGCTAAAGCCTTTTACTGTGTGGATCACAACAAACTATGGAAATTCTCAAAGAGATGGGAATACCAGACCACCTTACCTGCCTCCTGAGAAACCTGTATGCAAGTCAAGAAGCAATAGTTAGAACTGGAAACGGAACAACGGACTGGCTCAAAATTGAGAAAGAAGTACATCAAGGCTGTATATTGTCATCCTACTTATTTAACTTACATGGAGAGTGCATCATGAGAAATGCCAGGCTGGATGAAGCACAAGCTGGCATCAAGATTGCTGGGAGAAATATCAATAACCTCAGGTATGCAGATGACAGTTATACATGATTATAAAACCTGAACTCTTTCTAAGCTGATAAAGCCTTTCCTCGTTGACTGAAAAAGGTACTATCTACACCTCTAAATTATGTCTGGACAATAGTTGACAATATGGAACTGGAGTCAGTCCTTTGTTCAAGCTTACCTTTCTACCACTTTTTAGCTGTTTTATCTGTTTCCTTACTTATAAGATGGATATAATAATTATAACTACTTGATACAGTTGTGGTATTAGTATAATTCCTGGCTTAGAATAAGAGCCCTGAATTTTTACAAATTTTTAAACTATGTGTCTGCATGTGTGCTCAGTTGATTGCTCAGTCATGTCCAACTCTTTGTGACAGGATCCTCTGTCCACGGGAGTGTCCAGGCAAGAATACTGGAGTGGGTTGCCATTTCCTCCTTCAAGGGGTCTTCCCAACCCAGGGATCAAACTCACATCTCCTGCATTGGCAGGAGGATTCTTTACCACTGTGTCACCTGGGAAGTTTTAATAACCTTTATAATAGCCTTTAATAACCTTCATATGCCATAAGCATGGGTATCTAGTTATTTGTATTTAATTAGCATTAAATCAGACATACGAATTGCTGGCATAGTGTAGTAGAGGATAAGAAAAAGAGAAGGAGCTGGTAAAGCCAGAAGACTGTAGATCTTTATAGCCAGGAGACTGACCTGCTATGGCTTTGCAATTTGGCCAAGCTATAGCTAGTGGTAGTTGACAACTCTTTTGAAAATAGCTTCTAATGACAGGGATTGCTTCCTCATTATAGCTGGATAATATTCTATTTTTTCTCATATTTTTTTTGTCCACTCATCTGTCAATGGACCCTTAGGTTGTTTCTATATATTTTGGCTATTATGAATAATGCTGCAATGGACAGATATCTCTTTGAAAGACTGATTTCACTTCCTTCGTATATATACTCAGGAGTGGAACTGCTGGGACATATGGCAGTTCTATTAGTTTTTGAGGGACCTCCATATTGTTTTTCATAATAGCTGCACCAATTTACATTTCCATCAACAGTGTACAAGGGTTCCCTTTACTTCACACCCTCTCCAATACTTGTAACCTCTTGTTTTTTTTTTTTTTATAATAATTGTCCTCACAGTTGTGAGATGATATCTTATCATGCTTTTGATTTGCATTTCCCTGGTGATAGTGTCATTTGCAACAGTATAGATAAACCTGGACGTCCAAGACATGGTGCTAAGTGAAGTAAGATAAATACAGAAAGTCATATACTTGTATGTATGATATCACTTCTATGTAAAATCTAAAAAAATGTTTAACTTATAAAAGCAAAGAGTAGAATGTTGGTTGAATGAAATGGAGAAATATTGGTCAAGGGGGGCACAAACATCCAATTATGTAAGATGACTATGTTCTGAAGACCTAATGTACAGCATGGTGACTATAGATAAATAACACTAAAATAATATATTGTATACTTGAAGCTTCTTAAGAGAGCAGATCTTAAATGTTCTCACCACAAAAAAGTAACTGAGGTTGATAACTATAATTATATTTGATAATGTATGTGCTAATTATCTTGATTTGGTAATCATTTTCAACGTATACCCACATTAAACCATCATATTATATACCTTAAAAAACATCATATTGCAGAACCTCATTATATGCAACTTTTTTGTTAATAATACTTTAAGAAACCCAGGAAAATTCCTAATGAACTTTCTCTGACTAATTTCTAGAGAACACTGCTCACTACTCAGGGGACACCTAAGACATAAGAACACCACCAAAACAAAACAAAACACTTTCAGGTGACCAAATCTGTATGAGCCACATTCTGGTACTATCTTTAAGTACAATTGCGGGGAAAAGGTAGCCAAATGTGTATATAATTTGGAGATATTTAATAAATCAGTGTATGTATACAAATGGAAAATAAGCTAAAATGTCATGCAATATTGCAGAGGCACACACACTTACAGATAAATAAATTACCCCAAATCTCACTTCTAATTTGAAAATATGCCATTATAACATAGCAAGTTCCAAGTCAGTGGTTTGTATTGAACAAACCATAAAAAAGTAAACAATAATAGGATAAAGAAAGCCATTATTTCCATGATTATTTCTGGATGTGAACAGTTTTATAGACTTTATAATAACATTTAGAGCAAAAATAGTCATGGATGTTTTATTAAATCACAGAATCTTTCACAACAACCTATTGATGCCTTTAGGGATTAGTAACCAGAGTGATCGGCTTCCCAGGTAGTGCAGTGGTAAAGAATCCACCTACCAATGGAGGAGACACATGAGACGTGGGTTCAATCTCTGGGGTTGGGAAGATCACCCAGAAGAGAAAATGGCAACCCAGTCCAGTATTCTTACCTGGAAAATCCCATGGACAGAGAGGTCTGGAAGGTTATAGTACATGGGGTCATAAAAGAGTTGGACACAATTTAGCAACTAATCAACAACAAGATGGAGAAAGCAATGGCACCCCACTCCAGTACTCTTGCCTGGAAAATCCCATGGACGGAGGAGCCTGGTAGGCTGCAGTCCACGGGGACACAAAGAGTCGGGCATAACTGAGCAACTTCACTTTCACTTTTCACTTTCATGCATTGGAGAAGGAAATGGAAACCCACTCCAGTGTTCTTGCCTGGAGAATCCAAGGGATGGCGGAGCCTGGTGGGTTGCCATTTATGGGGTCGCACAGCGACTTAGCAGCAGCAGCAACGACAAGATGCCACTACACGCTATTTAGAAATGCTAAAATACTCAAAACTGACAATACCAAATATTGGCAAGGATATAGAATAACAAAATCTCCTTTTCTCTGCTGGTGGGAATTTACAATTGTGTAGTCACTTTAGAAGGCAGTTTAGTGGTTTCTTATAACACTAACGACGCTCAAAATGCAATCCAGCAATTGTGTTCCTAGGCATTTAGCCCAAAAAGTTGGAACTCTTATTCACTGCTGATAGGAATGCAAAGTTGTACAGTCATTTTGGAATACAGTTTGCAATTCCTTAGAGAGTTAAAAATAGACTTAATTTACAATTCAGCAATAACACTCTTAGATATTTAACAAATTCAGTTGCAATGTATGTTCACTTTAAAATCTATATACAGATACGTATAAGGAGATTTATTTATAATTGCCAAAAATTGGGAGCAACCAAAATGTCTTTCTCTGGCTGAATGGATGAAAAACTGTGTTATATCCGTACAACACAGTGTTGAGTGAGTGAGTGATAGTCACTCAGTTGTGTCCAACTCTTTGCGACCCCATGGCCTGCGGCCTACCGGGCTCCTCTGTCCATGGAATTCTCTAGGCAAGAATACCAGATTGGGTTGCCATTTCCTTCTCCACAATAGAGTGTTATTTCACAATTAAAAAAAAAAAAAAAGAGCCATCAAGTCACTAAAAATGTAGAGGAAACTTAAATGTATACTGGTAAATGAAAGAAGTCAGTTGGAAAAGACTATATACTGTTTGATTCCAATAATATAAGATGCAAAAGACAAAACTACAGAGAGAGTAAGAAAAAATCATTGGTCACCAGGCATTCAAGGGAAGGAGGAAAGGGATAAACAGATGGAGCATAGGGGATTTTTAGTGCAATGAACTATTCTTCTTGATACTGTAACAGTGGATACATGACATTATGTATTTTCCAGAACCAATAGAACTTAAAACATAAAGAGCAAATCTTAAAGTATGCAAATTAAAAAAAAAATTAGGAAGTTAGAGATCTTATAAAAGAATGCAGATTATAATAAGAGAAACTAACTGTTTTATACATACATGAAACAATCTCACTGAAGAGGTGTGTGAAAAAATGCTGACCTAATTAACTTTGAGAATTGATGAAGTCTGTAGCCTAAAGGTAAAAGAAACTGCATAAGTACTCTATTCTAGTTACTAGAGATCCGCATGGAGTATGAGTTATACTTTGGAACTGAACAAATATGTAAATAGATTACAGATAGTGGGAAAATATTTCTCAATGTGGGATGGGAATATACAGATAAAACAGAAGAGCCTAGAAAAATCCACATCTTAATAGATTGTAGTTGGACAGCAGTATAAACATATATTCAGCTTAACATAAATACAGATGACTATATAAAGAAATAGAGTATGAAAAAAAGTATAGGAATTTATACTTAAATAATTAAACATGTGTTACTATATACAAATATATCTCCTTGTTCTGTAGCTGAAATGGTTAGGAGCATTTATGGTCACCTGGTAATGAGTAGAAATAGAGGCCAGATCTTGCTTTCTAACACTACTCTCCAAAAACAGTAATCTGGTCCCTTGGGGCAATGGCTGATTCTAGGTTTGGGGCAATAAATATAAAAGAAAATATGGATATGAGAAGGTTAAGTAGTACTAAAAACAAAGGGAGAATCACACAGAAAATTTAAAAAAAATAATAATGAAGGGAGAATGGGGGTATGTGGGGGGAACACAAGAGCCAATTGAAAAAAAAAAGAGTTCCTAATCTCCAAAGCTGGAATAACTTAAGCAAGAACATAAGATAGCATTAGACTACCACCCAAAGTATAAAGTATCCATACTGATGCAAATAAATGACTGAATTAAATAAATTAATGTGGAAGAAGGCTCAAGTGTCCCAAGAAGTAAAATTTCAA
This sequence comes from Giraffa tippelskirchi, assembly GCF_054371585.1. Taxonomy (NCBI): domain Eukaryota; kingdom Metazoa; phylum Chordata; class Mammalia; order Artiodactyla; family Giraffidae; genus Giraffa; species Giraffa tippelskirchi. Next base: position 74,242,070 of record NC_137277.1, read on the forward strand.
AATAATATAAGTAGATACTTTTTCTCAAGGAGGTGGGTCATAATACCTCATTCATTAGGTGTAGGCTGCCCAGGGCTATTCCATCCAAAAAATTAAGGCTTGAGAAGGGGAAAAAAAGAGTACATTTACATTGGAAAAATCTGACAAACACTACTTCACCCAGGGATTAAGTTAAAATCAACTCGTGATAATTCATGATGATAAAATGCACCCTTGGAAAAAATTACACTTTTTCTTTGTTATATACCCCCCTCCAAAAATAAACCAATGTAATCATTAAAAAAAAAAAAGAATATGGCAGATCTCAGTTGTGGGGCATTATACAAAATATCTAATCAATATTTTTCAAAACTGTAAAGATCATTATAAACAAGAAAAGTCTAACAAACTGTTGCAGCCAACTGATGCCTTAGGAAACATGATAACTATATGTAATGTGGTATCTTGGAACCAAAAAATAACATTAGGTGAAAACTAAGGAAACGAATAAACCAGCATATCTATTGTTCGGATTTTTAGCTAATAATGGTATACCAACATTGATCCATTAACTGTAGCAAATATATTGTGCCAATGTAAGATGTTAATAATGGGAGAAATTGCAAGAATAATGCATGTATATGGGAATACACTGTACTATCTTGTTAATTTTCTTTGTAAATCTAAAACTGTGTTATGAATAAAATATATATATATAATATAATAATGATAACAGATGAGGAAAAAAGATAATCAGAAGAAAACATGTTATGTTTAGAAATTATAAAATATATAAATAAATTATGTGTAAGAATCAATTTTATTAGAAAATATTCAGATGAAATGAAAATGTTATAAGTAGCAAAACCTTCAGTGTGAAGCAAAAGCAGTAAGATAGTTTTTCACAATTGTCTATGTTAGAAACTGAGAAAGGCTAAAACTCTCTAAGAAGTGTCTAAGAAAGTGATAAATTCAAAAAATAGAAGAAAGAAAATAGTAAGTATGTAGGAAGAAATTAAAGACACAATACAATCAGACATTGGTGGTGGAGGTCAGGGGGAGGGAAGTTGGGTTATCAATGAAGCCAAAACTGGTTCTTTGAAAAGGCTAATGAACTGGCACACATGGAAAGCTTGTCAAAATAATAGTGATAATTCATAAGAAAAATGTTATAATCAGCTTTACACCAAAAATATGAAACTTATACAAAATGGACAAATTAAACACGATGCTATTTAATAAAACTAACTTGGGGGAACTAAAGGTTTGAACAGATCTACAGCCATTCAAAATATTGAGTAGGCAATTAAAATTCCCTCCCTGACATCCACAAACATGAAAAGCATAAACAAATAAAATAAATATGTTAATAAACAAATAGTATATTTAAAGTCCAAATGTCAAAAGAACAAACAATTCCAATCTTGCACAATTATTCCAGAGTATAGAGAAAAGAGGGAGCATTTCCAGTTTCCATTCTAAAACCTATCTAGATCAGTTTGGGGAAGGAAATTAAAGCTAACCATATGCATAAACATAGCTGAAAATATCATACAAAATGTTTATGAGAATATATTAAAAATAATACAACATGAACAATTTTAATCACTCTAGGATTTCAAGTTAGAAATAACATTGAATAATTAATAAAACTCAACAAATTTAGAAATTAGTTCAGATAAATAATAGTCATCTTAGCAAATATGAAGTGAAGATAAAATCTGCCAGTCATTATTAATAAAACTCTTTGCCAAAAAGGAATTAAAGGATGCTTCCTTAGAGTGATAAAGGGTATCAAATGCAAACTCATAGCACACATCAGGTGTAGTGGTGAATTCAGAGTTTCTCCTGTATTTTATGAGTAAGGATTACTTTTATTTCATATGTTACTCTCTTAACTAGCTAGACTAGTAAGCAAAAAACCAAAAATTCATTTTTTAAAGAAAAATTAAAACTATCACTGACAGATCATGTTTTGTCTATGTGGTTAAAAAATGGCTAAGTGGCAGATTTTCAGAATAAAAGAACTTGTGACCAGACAAATTTTCTTACAAACAAGCTACTAATAGATCTGTTGGCAAATAAGCTTATAAGTATTTAAGAGTAGTAGAGTTCTTATTTACAGAATTCTTTCAGCAGGATACACCTGACTGTCCAGTATGGGCTGTGGCAGACAAAGCAGGAATCTATAGATTTAAGAGGCATGACTCTAGAAAATGTCCAGCAAGTTGTGTCATTATCTGAGCACAACATGAAGATGTTTCATGACCAGAACAGTCCTTTGCATGCAAGTCATATGAATCACACATATTACTTAGACCTCACACAAATTTGAGTCATGGATGCAATCCTGACATGGAAATAGAGGACCTGGGAAGCTGTGTTTGGACCCCAGACCTCTCCCTGTTATTAATACGTCTATTGTACATATTTATATTTCTGAAATTATTAATAGTGATATACACTAGGTAAAACCTCTGTTCTGTGTCAATCTGATTTGATAATCCAGTCAAACATTCAAAATCCTGTGTAAAACTTAGGAAAGTTTTCATTATCCCAAACATTCAACATTCTACATAAAACTTAGGAAAATTAGTAAGATATTGCAAGTGACATTGCACAATATCCCATTTTTATAAACAATATCTCTTCAGTATTCTAATCACATGTGCTCATGGTAGTAATAACACAATGCATTTTAATATTACTAGAAAGTATTTCTAATTGGCCTATGTTACATCCCTAAAGAATAGAAGATTACAGATTTAAAAGAGGGATTTAATGTCCACATATACTAAAGAGTATAGTAAAAACAAATGCACTTTGTTAAGAGGACTTTTTTAAGGAATTGCACTGAAAGTGAAATTTAAGATTTGCTTTACCATAATATTGAACGTTTAAAAGTTGGACACAGAAGAAAATGAAGTTGTAAGTTAAGTTCCTTGGTGTTTCTTTGTGAGAGGTGGAAACTTTAAAAACATTTTCTTTTCCAAGTTCAGAATCATTTTAATTAAATGACCTGAGAGCATTCTGGGAAAGATTAGCCACAGAATTAAAACTGCTTTTAGACTAGTATTGGATGAGAAAACAGTCAGCAAAATTCTCTTCGAATGAATATATCTTGTTGTTTACATCTGTTTCTGTTTTAATGAACACCTACCTGCATAATTTTTTTTTCAGTAATCTCTCTTCTTTTGCTAATGATTCAGCATTCAAAATGAACATCTCACTGGGGTATTCAAATTTAAAAGTCTCTGCAAATGATTTAGTAGCATTTTCAGCTCATCATTATTCCTATGTGTCAAACAGAGCATCTGGAAAGATTGCTTAATTCCAATTTTAATCATGTTTCTGTTTAGTTTGATGTTATTTTTAAAATTCAAATGAAATAATATTTTATCTATATTAAGACTCTGTAAAAGGAAATGAGGGTCATTACCAGGGTAGAAGAGATTCTGTGTGAATAGGAAATTAGCTAAATCCAATATGTATTTACATGAATGCTTTTATTTTGAAAGTTAGATAAGAGGAGGTACTCTGATAAGAGACAGAAGGAGAAAAAAATGATCTGCATTTTTAGTACAAGACTGTTAATTTTTTTTTTCACTACAGTCACTGTACTGTACATTACATCTCAAGGACTCATTTATTTTATAACTGGAAGAAACTTTTCAGTGTTTAATGGCCCAATGAATTAATGAAGAAAAAGAAGTAATTAAAAACCACATTATAAAAAATTTTGGAATAATTTGAAAGAGTTGATTTTAGGCGTTTGCAGAAATATTTTGATCAGTTCATAGGTTGAAGAAGGATAAACAATGAAAGACTTTAGAAAACAGCAAGTTCATACATATAATTGAACCAACTGTTGTGTGTTGAAAGTAAAGTTCTCTATTAGGTTAGCTGACCAGTCAGAAAATCTGGGAAAGATTGAAGGCAGGAGGAGAAGGGGACAACAGAGGATGACATGGTTGGATGGCATCACTGACTGGATGGACATGAGTTTAAGCAAGCTCCGGGAGTTGGTGATGGAGAGGGAAGCCTGGGGAGCAGCAGTCCATGGGGTCGCAAAGAGTCGGACACGACTGAGCGACTGAACTGAACTGAACTGACCAGTCAGAATGCTTCTCAGTGTACCAACAGAAAGGCAGGAGCAGGATGGTGTAGTAGGAAGATCCAGAGCTCACGTTCTCCCACAGACACATGAAAACTACAACATACAGGAGAACTCCCTCTTAGAACAATCTAGAGATTAGCAGAATGGCTCTTCTACAACTAAGGGTATAAAGAAAAAACACAGCAAGATGTGTAGGAGGGAAAGAGAAGCAATCTAGTCAGGACCAACAATTCCAGCAGGTGACTCACAAAAGGAAGGGAAATCGCAAACTCAGAGATCCTCCGGAGAAGTGAGGCATTTGCGCCCCTGGCACGAGGCATCCAGCTCTGTGAAGATGAGTTCCCTTAGCTGGTCTTGAAAACCAGCAGGGCTCAGGACCTGGGGAATGGAGGGCTGCAGGAAACTGAGTCTCTACTCTTAAATGGCACAGGCACGAATTTACTTGCTGCATAGTCTCAGCACAGAGTAGATTAAAGTCCCTGGTGCTCTAGACAACTGCCCCCAGTAGCCCTTAGCCTTTAACAGGCTCCAGCTCCTGCTCCATCTCCCTTGAGTAAGGTGACAGCCCTAGAGGTCCCACACCACCTCTGTGCCTGGCTCCACCTCACCCCACCTTCAAGAAGCTGCTGCCAGGGTACTGGGAGAAGCTCTGGCCAGTGCTAAGCTCCTTCCAGCCCCTCTGGCTTCAGCTCCACTACTCCCCAGGAGCCACTGTCAACATCCCCCAGTAGAAGTCCCTGGGGGTCATCTCTGGCTCAGCCTCTCTGGCTCTATCCCCACCCGCTCCTCGCAGTCGCTGGGGACAACCTGGCACACTCTGCAAAGGCGCTGGCCTTGCTCACTTCAGCTCTCACCCACCTAAGAAAATTACTTGACACACAAAACTGAATAGGGACCTTTCTACACAAGGTAACTGTTTTGGCTAATTTCATCCAAACAAAGTGAGAATATAGAGAATTATGCTTCAAATAAAAGAACAAGATAAAACACCATAAAAACCTAACGTACGAAACAGAGATAAGTAACTTACCAGATAATTTAAAATTTTCTTGAAATGCATTGTAAATAATAGAGTTCTTATTTTATAAAACCTTTATTCTATTGATTCATGCTCAAAATGACAGATGAAATGAGAGAAAAATCACATTAAGTTCATAGTACTTAACATTAAATGATGCATAATCTTTTTAAATGTTCACTACTCATATTATCATGTAGTGAAATGGCTTCATTATAGTTAGGGGGATATAACATTACTGTGTCCTACAACCAAAGTTTTGCTGTAATTTCAACTATGAATCTTTGTAGGTAAAAACAATCAGTCTAAACTTCAAATATTTTGAATATGTATATTGGTTTCAATACAATTCTATACAGAATATATTTTCAATATTAAGATTTCCCCAAAATAGACTAATGAGAATGAATAGCTTAACATATTAATATCACTTAATAAAATGTGAAGAATAAAATATTTTAGTCTAAGAAGGGTTGAAAATGATAAAGCTTAGATGATAGTTTATTTGTATTTTAAAATATTTTTAAAATATTATACCCAAATTCTGACTAACACAAATTGTCTCTAGTCATACATTTTAGCTAATTGTTCAAGCTGTGAATGAAACAATCCAATGATTTTAAGAGATCAAAATGACCAATATCATCTTTTATAAATTAGCTTTATAAAGCAAACTCTAAAATTATCTAATTACAGCATAATGTAAACAATGAAAGGTTTTCTAAATGTCTACTCTAGATCAGCATTTCATCTGCATTTCATTTACTTGTCTCCTCTAAAGCATTTTTTTTTTCTTTTGGTAATCATGGTAAATACTGAATACTTTTCTCCCTAAATGAATAAAATAATAGATCTAATATCTAAAATATTTTGGTTTAAATTATTTTCCAAATTTAATAAATTTAGTCTTTTTATGTTAATTGAAAGTAAAAGTCTTTCAGTCCTGTCCGACTCTTTGTGACCCCATGGACTATACAGTCCATGGAATTCTCCAGGCCAGAATTCTCCATTCCAGTAAATGGGTAGCCTTTCCCTTCTCCAAGGGATCTTCCCAACCCAGGGACTGAACCCAGGTATCTGCATTGCAGGCAGATTCTTTGCCATCTGAGCCACAAGGGAAGTCCCAAAACATAGTCAACTGTTCTTTGACAAGGTAAAGATAGCACTTTGGAACAAAGATAATCTATTTACTAAATGATGCTGAAACAACTGGACACCCACATGGAAAAAAGAAAACTCTAGACACAGACATTTTACAAAAATTCACCCAAAATAAAACATAGACCTAACTGTAAAACACATAAGAGAAAACTCCTAGAAGATAATATAAAAAAAAAACCAAGATGATTTTGGTAATGCCTTTTTAGATACAACATCAAAAACACAATTTATGCAATAACTCATTTATAAGCTGGACTTTGTTAAAATTAAAAGAGAATTAGCAAATCACAGACTAGGAGAAAATATTTGCAAAAGACAACACAGCTAATAAATGATTGTCATCAAAAATACACAAATAATTCTTAAAACTCAACAATATGAATACAACCAATCAACCAAAGAGTTTAATATACACTCCACAAAAGATATATAAACGGCAGATAAACATATGAAAAGATGCTCTATATCATGTATCATCATAGCAATGCAAATTGAAACAATGAGAGAAATAGTACCTTATAACTATTAGAATGGCCAAGACCCATAATATTGACTATACCAAATGGTGGTGAGGATATGGAGCAAAGGGAACTTACATTCATTGCTGGTGTGAATGCAAAATGGCATAGCCACTTTGGAAGACAGTTTGGTAGTTTCCTACAATATTAAATATATTCTTACTAAAAAATCTAGCAATTACACTCCCTATTAATTACTCAAGAAGTTGAAAACATATTCACAGGGAAATCTGTCCATAAAAATTTATAGCCACTTGTTCATAATTGCCAAAACTTGGAAGTAACAAAGATATCTTTCATGAGTGAATGGATAAATAAACTGTAATACAACCAGACAATGGGATATTTATTATTCAATGCTGAAAAGAAATGAGCTATGAAACCATAGAAAGGTATGGAAGAAACATAAATGCAAAGCCAGTGGAGGTGATGGAATTCCAGTTGAGCTATTTCAAATCCTAAAAGATGATGCTGTGAGAGTGCTGCCTTCAATATGTCAGCAAATTTGGAAAACTCAGCAGTGGCCACAGGACTGGAAAAGGTCAGTTTTCATTCCAATCCCAAAGAAAGGCAATGCCAAAGAATTCTCAAACTACCGCACAATTGCACTCATCTCACATGCTAGTAAAGTAATGCTCAAAATTCTCCAAGCCAGGCTTCAGCAATGCGTGAACCATGAACTTTCAGATGTTCAAGCTGGATTTAGAAAAGGCAGAGGAATCAGAGATCAAATTGCCAACATCTGTTGGATCATTGAAAAAGCAAGAGAATTCCAGAAAAACATCTATTTCTGCTTTATTGACTATGCCAAAGCCTTTGACTGTGTAGATCACACCAAACTGTGGAAAATTCTTAAAAATATTGGGATATCACACCACCTTACTTGCCTCCTGCGAAATCTGTATGCAGGTCAGGAAGCAATAGTTAGACCTGGACATGGAACAACAGACTGGTTCCAAATAGGAAAAGGAGTACATCAAAGCTGTATATTGTCACCCTGCTTATTTAACTTATATGCAGAGCACAAACTAGAATCAAGATTACCAGGAGAAACATCAATAACTTCAGATATGCAGATGACACCACCCTTATGGCAGAAAGTGAAGAAGAGCTAAAGAGCCTCTTGATGAAAGTGAAAGAGGAGAGTGAAAAAGTTGGCTTAAAGCTCAACATTCAGAAAACGAGGATCATGGCATCTGATCCCATCACTTCATAGCAAATAGATGGGGAAAGAGTGGAAACAGTGTCAGATTTTATTTTGGGGGGCTCTAAAATCACTGCTGATGGTGCCTACAGCCATGAAATTAAAAGATGCATATTCCTTGGAAGAAAAGTTATGACTAACCTAGATAGCATATTAAAAAAACAGAGACAATACTTTGCCAGCAAAAGTCCATCTAGTCAAAGCTATGGTTTTTCCAATAGTCATCTATGGATTTGAGAGTTGGACTATAAAGAAAGCTGAGTGCCAAAGAATTGATGCTTTTGAACTGTGGAGTTGGAGAAGACTATTGAGAGTCCCTTGGACTGCAAGGAGATCCAACCAGTCCATCCTAAAGGAGATCAGTCCTGAATATTCTTCGGAAGGACTGATGCTGATGAAGCTCTGATACTTTGGCCACCTGATGCAAAGAACTGACTCATTTGAAAAGACCTCGATGGTGGGAAAGATTGTAGGCGAGAGGAGAAGGGGACAACAGAGGATGAGATGGTTGGATGGCATCGCCAACTCAATGGACATGAATTTGAGTAAAGTCCAGGAGTTGGTGATGGACAGGGAGGCCTGGCATGCTACAGTCCATGGGGTCGCAAAGAGTCAAACATGACTGAGCAACTGAAGTGAACTGAACTGAAGTGAAAGAAGCCAATCTGAGAAGGCTTCATAATGTATGATTCCAACTATGTGACAGTTTGGAAAAGGAAAAATTACTGAGGCATTAAAAAGATAAACGGTTGTTCGGAATGGAATAAAAGACGAATATGCACAGCACAGAGAAGTTTTAGGGCAGTGAAAATATTCTATATGATGAGATTATAAGGGTGAATATATGTTATTCACTTTTTTTCCAAACTCATAGAATGCACAACACCAATAGTAAGTCCTAATGTGAATTATGGACTTTGAGTGTTGATGATGTATCAATCCTTGGTAAAAAATGTACCATTCTGATTGATGAGCAACATTGATATAGGGAAGGTGCTATGCACATGGGCAGCAATATATTAGAAATCTTTGTAGTTTCCTCTCAGTTTTACTGTAAATCTAAAACTACTCTAATAAAAATAAAGTGTAAAATTATATTTATTCAATTAAAATGAAAAATACTATGCTAGTTGTGTTAACACAATAGGTTCATCTATAACCTTCCTGTTGGTCATTTTCACTTTATAAGGAAAAAATGAAACCATCATTATCAATTACAACATAGGCAATAGTGAATTAAATATAATCAGAAATAAAACCAGGTGAAATTAAAGTCCCCTTATGATGGCAGACAAATATTTGAGACAAGAACTCCATGCTTGTTTTCAAAGAAACATATGAAAAACAGAAGGTGGAGAAAAAATTATTCTTAAGGCGTCTTTCCTTTTGCATCATTTCGCATCTTCTTTCATTCAGTCCATACAGCTTTTTGATCAACAAAGAACTGTGCATTAACCTTGTCTTTCTCTGACTCTAGCTACAGGCACACCATGTGGTTTGGCTCCACTAATTATAATGTGAAGGACATTTGATAGAAAATGTCCTTTCATGTCAAATGCCAATATTCTTTGCAATAAAATCTCAGTAAAAGACAAAATTTATGTGAAAACACTGCTTTGATGTCCAAAACAAGTGATTATGAAATAAACTGATGAAAAGAATAAAGAATTGTCTTCAGATAAAGATGAGCTGCTGAGAATTCATGAGTAATCTGTCAAATATTGTTTGTTTATTCTCTTTATTTCTGTTCTGTCCAGAATTTCAGCAAATTTTTCATCTGTCAGCAGTTTGAGTTTTCCTGGAGGTATTGATTTCAAGTCATTTTTTGTTTTAGGAAAAGCACTGCAGTTTGCCATGTGTTTTGTCAAAGTCATACAATGTATAATTTTTAGTTAGTAAGCTTTTAGACAACCAAAAAGGATACTATTCTACATATCAATGTAATTGTTAATCTTAGGTATACCTTTGAAGGTTATTAGGTATACATAAAATCTGCACAGAACAAATAAATAAGAAAAAAAAATTTCATCCTTTTGATTTCAGTACCTAGATTCTGGGAACAAAGAACTTGGGAAACTGCCTTGAAATTAGAGAAATAAAATGGACCCCTTTCTGAAAACAGACGTCAAGAAAAAAACAAAACAAAACAATAAGAGGTCCCTATAGTGGATAATGACGTATAGACATCAGGAATTATGTGTCAAATAAATATATGAGATATATGAGAATTCAAAAAAAAATGACTTATATTACTCTATTCCAAAGCTAGTGAAATCTAAAACTGCACTAAATCTTATAAAAGCTCTATCTGCTTTCATTCTCTTTCTTTACTGCTAATATATTCTCCAGGCCATTCAGTTCTAAGAAGTATTTGAACAGCAGAAACTGAACTTACTGTTTTCCTACTTAAACCTGCTATAGTTAGGCATTTGTCTTCAACCACTCCATAAAACCTCTCTTATCAAGTTTTCCACACTTCCAAATTGAAAAATCAATTAATCATCTCTCTTTGACCAACTGTTCATCTCTGCTCTTGACTGCCTTGTTTTCCTTTGGCCCCACTGCCGCGGTTGTTCCAGCCCCAAAGCTAGGTCCTCTTTATTTTCTCAACTTGCAAATACGTACTAAGGACTCATTCTTCTTACCATGTTTCAACCCTCTCTCAATTTATTCCCTACCTAACCATCAGTTTTATAGTTTTAAACTCTAGATTACTATGTCTAGTGACATAATCATTATCTCCATTTAGATGCTTAGTAGGCATCTCAAACCTGATACATCCACCATGAAATGCCTGACTCTGACCCCACACTATTTTTTGGTTAGGTTTCTTCAGCACTATTCACTTAAATGTTCTCATCAAGAATCTTGAGGGTTTTCTTGAGCTCCTTCTTTCTTTTACACTCAAAATCTAATGCATCAGCATATCTGTTGGCACTTCCATGCCATTTAATATTCAGATTCTGACCACTCCTCACAGTAAATACCACTATCCCTTAACTCAAGCAACTGTCATCTGTATCCTCTATTGTAGCATTAGCCTCTCACTAGTTTCCTTTCTGGGTTTCCCAGGTGGCTCAGTAGTAAAGAAATCACCTGGCAAGGCAGGAGATGTAGGTTTGATCCCTGGGTCCAGAAGATCATCTGTAGAAGGAAATGGCAACCCACTCCAGTATTCTCGCCTGGAGAATCCCATGGATACAGGAGCCTGACAGGCTACATACAGTCCATAGGTTTCAAAGAGTCGGACATGTCTGAGCATGCCAGTTCAAGGGTTTCCTTTCTACCACTTTTACTTTTGTTCTCCCAGTTTATTTTACACATAATAACCAGGGGGATTTCTTTTTAAAAAAGCAAATCAGATGATCTGACTTTCCAGATGGAAACTTATCATCCTAGAGCATTAAGAGTATATCCCATAATCCACGCGATGGCCTACCAATTTTTTTTCTTTTTTAAATTAATTCTTATTAGAATATAGTTGATTTACAATGCTGTGTTAGTTTCTTCTATACAGAAAGTGTTCAGTTGTACATATAGGTTTATGTACCACTCTTTTCAAAATTCTTTTTCCCATAGATGTCATTAAAGAGTATTAAGTAGAGGTTATTAGTTATCTATTTCATGTATAGTGGTGTGTATATTTCAATTCCAATCACTTAATTTATCCCTCCTCCCCCTTTTCCCTTTGGTAACCATAAATTTGTTTTCTACATCTATGACTCTATTTTTTAAATAAGTTGATTTGTATCTTTTTTTTTAGATTCCACATATAAGTAATATCATATGATATTTGTCTTTGTCTGACTTCATTCAGTGTGACAATCTCTAGATCATCAATGTCACAGAAAATGGCCTACCAAAATTTACCTAATCTGGCCCTAAGCATCTTTTCCAAATTCATCTCCTATAGATTTCATTAGCTTACACTTTTTGCCAATCACATAACTTCCATTTTTTATTGAAAGAAGCCAAACACAATCATGCCCCAGTTTATTTTGGGAAGTATTCATATGCATCTCTTTCTCACTTGTTCACCCACTTTAAATTTCTACTTGACTGTCATCTCCTCAGAGAGGTCTTTACTCATTTTCTTATCTAAAATAATAGCTACACCTCATTTAACTCCTATATTTTTATTTTTCGTCTAAGATGTAAATATCTAAACTTAAATAGTGAGTTTTGAGTCTGCTTCTTGTCTCACCAAAATTAAATTTTATGAAAGAAAAATCTTTTCTTTTTCACTATTGGTATTCACCTAGATTAGTTCCGCATATGTATGTACAGTTAAGATCTGAACTATTTATGATTTAATCATTGCATGGTTCCTATTTTCCCTTGCCAGTTACTTTTATAATTTTAGAAAATACATATAATCAAAATAGTTACAATAAATTTATTAGACACGTGCATTATATTTACAGAAAATTAAATAAAATCATACATAAATTCTATTTCCCCTTCTCTTAGCCCCCAATGACAGTCTTAATATTATCATTCTTACATGAAAGCAAAAGAAAAGATAATTCCCTTAATTGCTTTAACAGTGTAAAATTATAAAAGCTCAATTTCAAAATGAAGTTTCCTGAAATATAGCACAGCTTTCATTACAGTGATGCTTTGTGATATAACATGCTACTGATCTGAGAGACATTGCACATACCATAAGTGAGAAGCATTGTAAAAACTCACAGTAAATTTTTTTCAATGACTTGAAAAGCCTATAACGTGGGTGTTAATGTCACTCTTGCACTCAAAGTTATGATTTCCAAAACATGGAAAATCAAAAGAGTATACAGTATTTTCAGTTAAATGCTGGTCATTATCTAAGGAACCTTTCAGGAATAATCTAATAATCTAATATCTATAATGGCCATCTTTGTTTTCATTTCCATTAATAAGGCTATTTTAGAACTTATGAAGTTTGTTGTAGAATATGGAGAGTAATGTCAATTATTATTGTCCATTTAAATGCAAATATATTTTATCCAATAAAAACACAATTAATTTTTGTCATTTAGAAAAGATAACCCAAATATATTTTATTTTCCTACCAGATATAAACCAGTTTAGATATATTAAAATATTAATATCAGCATTCTTGCCTAACTACATAGCATTCAACTATATAGAAAAGCTATATAGTTGTTCTTTAAAGATTCTTTGAATCAGTCTTAGTTTCTTATTGCTTTTTAAATTAATAAATAAAATGTTTAAACACATCATTTTATATTTTATGATGGTCACAATTTTACTTTTTGAGGGAAAGAAGGTAGCAGATATCCAGATTTCTATACACATATACATGTATATGTTAATTTATATATGACACTTTCCAAATAAAATTTTTGTAATTTTGTTTGTTGTATTTCTTTGTCTTATTTCTATAAAAACATTGGGGCCAACGATAAGCTAAATAAAAGCTGTGTGGTATTTTCTTTAAAACATTTTTTCTTGACACTTTTTGACATCATGCCTTATTTCTTTTTATATTTCCCCTTATGTGAATCACATTCAGATTGCAACGTTGATAATAACTTTTATTACAGATTCAAGGGCAAAAGAGTTTCTTTAGCCCACAGAAATATTGGGGTAAAAACAAAGTTTGAGTTAACATCTAGCATATTCTCTTTTTATCAGGCACCACTTAAGCTTTTAACACACATATTTGTTGATATAAGACAACAGTGACTTATTTTTATATTAAATAAAAACACTGATCTGCTGAGAAAAGCAGCTTTTAATATTGTGTAGAGGGTTTTCTTAGCAGATTTTGTGCCATGGATCATTCTTCCCTGGTTTGAAAATATCATGCCGATGATTTGAACTTTACCTTTGGTTGCCCTTGGGGAATATCATTAAGAGGTGTGAACTGTTTCCCCACTAATATCCCTGTTTTTCCTACAAATACGAGCAGTTGTCTCTGAGTATATAGGCAGACTCTTCCAAATAGCTACAAAAACACCAAGGTAACTTTTGAACAGGAGTAAAGATGAGGGGGTATTGCGCCATATCATATCAAAGTTTCCTAAAGAGTAAAATCTGTAAAAAGAAAATGATTTGGGGATTAATATATTTATTTTGACAGATTTTTTAATTAAGCATATTTTATATGCATTGTAATGCCTATTGGGTACAATGCATTTAGTTAGGCATGAAACTGAATATGAAGCAACATTAAATAACAGTGACAATAGTTTTCTCATCAACACAAAAAAACAAAACATATAGACATATATATTTGTGTGTGTATACTTTTAGTATTATTGTGTTGTTGTTTAGTAACTAAGTCATGTCTGCCTCTTTTGCTGCCTCATGGACTATAGACTGCCACGTTCCTCTTTCCATGGGATTTCCCAGGCAAGAATACTGGAGTGGGTTGCCATTTCCTTCTCCAGGGGATCTTTCCAATCCAGGGATTGAATCTGCATCTCCTGCATTGGCAGGCAGATTCTTTACCGCTGAGCCACCAGGGAAATTGCACACCTACAGTGATATCTATCTATCTATCTATCTATCTATATACTTAAATGGAGAGGAAATGTGTGTGTGTATATATACACAAACACACACACACACATATATATGTATATGATATTGATCTATTTGTAAGGCTATTTTGACCTGTAAGAAGCACTGGACCCCAAGATTTTGACACAATGCTATTCAAAGTTTAAAACAAAACAGCACAGGTTCAGGTTAACCTCTTGAAAATTTGTGTACCTCATTTTGGGTTTAGATGCTTATGATCAGAATACAGATCAGAAAACAAAAAAGCAGAGAATCAACAAACAGAAAAGTTGAGCAAAAGACTTGAAAGAGCAAATTGCTGTAGTGGGGCTAGGAGGATAGCAGACTCTGTCTTAAAATGGGTTCTACATATATTCTCCAGTGGACACGCACATAATATTTCTTATGCATTTGTTATTCAGCATCTGGGTAGGAGATGGAGATGAAAGGTAGGATACAGGGTAGAGGCTGGGGGGAATTCATGAATAATTTCACTTTACTTTGAGCAAATTGCAGCATTACTTTTATGTGCTAATTATCTTAACGCAATGTTAAATAATGATATCTGGATATATTCCACTAGCTTTACAAAGCATCAACTATTTTTAAGTTGTCTTTAGACAAGTTTTTACGTACTAAGAAAACAGATTTTGAATACTCCTGATTGCACTCAGAAAAATGAAGGCAAAGCCATGTTGACACACATAGTATAGAATAAGGAGATGTTAAAAAAAAAAATCCTTCTGTACAACACTAGGAACAGAACATCATTAGGAAAATGTACTATTTTCAAATAGATTAGATAATATTGAAATTAGAAGAGGGAATATTGGAAAATACAAAATGTTAAAATTCCCAATGATTAGCCTTGTGTGTTTTAGAAGGAAAAGATCTACTTAAGTGCTTAGAATAAAATGGTGGGAAAATGAGTAGAACCTTGTTTTACGGAATATGAAAAGAGTGATTACTATTTGGAAGTCATGGTTATTTGAAAGTTTCTAGCATTCTGAGATACAATCATGGACAATCTATATTATTTTAGCCTGTTTCTTGTCTTTCTTGGAATAAACACTTCTATTAGAGTTACTGTAAGGTCTATAAACAATGTTATGATAATCATACATGACATCTCACAAGTTGTCTGTCCATAGAATGAGCACAGTGACACAACAGAATTTCAGCATATGAAGAACTGAGGATACCAGCTTACATAATAACTTGTCTTGGCCAATAATATGACTTCTCCAAAGTTCATATTTTAAAAGAAAAGGGTGCCATAATTTGGCAACTTGAAAAAGCAGAGATGATCCAAATATGCATTAAAATAAGAGACATTTATTTAAAACAGGAAATACTTCTTAGAGATAAGGTCGCAAATATCACCATGTTCTGCAATCAGAAGGTATAATCATAATAAAATCCAATCTTACAAAAATTCAGTGAGTTAAAGGTTGCCAGAATTCTTCTTTGTCAAAGCTGCTCATAGAGATTTTAATTACTTATAGGTATAAGTAATAATAGATATTAATTACTCAGAGTGTTACCAACCTCCAATAACCAAGATAGTAAATATTTATATTCCTGGATAAGGTAAGAATGAAGATGAATTGAAATATATACAACTATACTGATAGCTCAGTTGGTAAAGAATCTGCCTTCAATGCAGGAGACTCCAGTTCGATTCCTGGGTTGGGAAGATGTACTGGAGAAGGGATAGACTACCCACTCCAGTATTCTGGCCTAGAGAATTCTGTGGACTGTATAGTCCATGGGGTTGCAAAGAGTCGGACACAACAGAGCAAATTTCACTTCTTCCAAATTTCACTATATATATACAAACATATATGTATGTATGTATATATATATATATATATAGTATCTCTTTTATAGTTCTCTATTTTTGTGCTAAGTCACTTCAGTTGTGTCTGACTCTCTGAAATCTTACGGACCATAGCCTACCAGGCTCCTCTGTCCATGGGATTCTCCAGGCAAGAATACTGGAATGGGTTGATTTGTGCAATAGAGAAATAATTCATTCTTACACAAATTACTGATATATTGAAATTGACTTATGTTCAAAATACTATTTGGTGATTTCTAAATGTAATAGTTCATTTTATCCTTAAATATAGGTATGTATGAAAATTAATATTTAGATATATTTTAGTTTTTAAACATGATTGAAATCACTGCTTATAAATGTGTGATTTTTTTTTTAGGTGCATTTCTCTACTGTATCCTACTTTTTTTTACTCTTTTTGGCATAATTATATCTAGGTGACATGGAGCAGAAACCTTTGCTTAAAGTTGTGGTATTTTTCACCTACCCTGAACATTAACTGACTCAATAGACAGCCAGCAACCTAATAGATGGTGGAAGACAGGAGAGAAAGAGACTGAGCTCCACTAGGGAAAGTATAGGACAATGGCATTAGTTCAGATACTAGAAATGAGTATTTTATCCAGTCTGGCACAGGCTCAAGAAAGGACAAAACTTTCAGCTTAATTCTATTCAAATCATGGCTTTGAATATAACATGTCAAGACAGTACAGTTCAATGAAGATGAAGACATATGCGTGTACTTCTCTTGGGGCAGTCATTTTGGGCAGTGAAGACACTCTGCAGAAGGAACTTTAATATTTTTCCTTTGTTCTGATACTCCAAATGGTTAAAAATAAGTGCAGTTATATTGAAAACACACCACAGGAAGAATTCCAGGAAGGATGTGTGAAAGGATTGAATCATGAACTGCTTTACCTGTATCTTATATCTTCTTACCAACCTTTCAATATTATTTTGCAAACAAAAGTTGACACCCAAATATCAAGAAGTGACATTTTTTTCTCAAGTGTCACATTACTTAACAGAAGCTTAAATGGTTAGTAAACGTTCAGATTTGAGAACAAAGCGGCTCCATTTCTATAGCATTCTTAAGTCCCTGCAGGACAGCAAATTCCAACGACCTGGCATGACAGTGACTTCCTCTGGAGCAGAATGAAACAGCAGGCCATAAAGCACAGAATCTTGACTTGCTGGGTGAAGGTCACTTCGATGCCTTTTGGGGGATATTTCAACCATACTAAAACTGGTAAAATAAAAATCAAAATGTTTGAGGGGCAGCAGCAATAGGGCAATCATTCCCTTTTCTATCTTTTCATAGCATCAGTGTGACAAATCTCTTACAGTGAAAATAACTGAATTGCCCACAGCTGCCAGGTGAGAAGACAGACACAGTGTGGCTTTGGTTTCGGGCAGATGAACAGGTAAAAGGGTTTATAGGAAAACCTTTCTTTTTTACCTGCTAGTGAGTTTTACACTTAAAAAAAAAAACACAAAAACTCAATGACTATAATTCAGAATAACAACTTCAGTGAAAATATTCTAATAATCTTTTTACATGAGAGAATCACTTAGAAAAATGTGGAAGTGAGAAAGGAGTATGTATGGTTATTTATGACTAACACATATGTTTTAACTATGCGTTGTATTTGATACAGAATTCTTAAAATTTAGATCCAGAAAGGCCAGTGAATTCATGTGGTTTAAACTCTCTGTACATAGATGCAGAAAGGGAGGCCTGGGATGATTGAAAAAAAGATAAAAAGCTTTGTCCTTACCAGAAGTTCATGATGGAGCTTGCCTGGCCTCTTGACTCTTAAGTGCACTTGCTACATAATCAAACATATGTTTATATAATTTCCTCAAGCATAAAATGTACATGCTAAGCATGGGATCTTATAGACTTTTTAAAAAGTTCTCTGACATTTCTGAGTTTGGGTAAATATATAACCAACATGAAGGATCAGGCTTCCTATGGCATTTCCTTTAAACTTTCATCTTTCAAAAATGTAGCCAAAAATGTTACTGCTATTCAATAAACATATCTATTGTAATCATCTTATTTATTATTTAAATAAAGACCTTATTAAAAATTAAACTCAGATGACAGATATAAAGTGAGACACTTATAGGATAGTGGGATGTTAATTGTCCTTAACCACTGTATTTTCTGTTATGAAAAACTAATTTCTATGTTTTAAAAACAATAAATTAACGATTATTTTCTAGCTTAAAATAATTATTTGCATTTGAACTGTCACTTATCTGTATATAATTAGGTTTTATGTATGCTAATAAAATCCTGTGCTTCTCTGGGCTCTTGAAAAAAGCATTCAATAAAAACATAAGTATAATTAAAAATGTGTGCACCTTATACATTAATATTAAGGTGTGGTCTGGTCAAATGATAATAAGAAAGGGCAAAGGAAATATATCTCTACCTTTTTTATCTTTTCCTGGAAAACTCTGATACTGTTTGAAGTTTAACAAACAAGAAGATCCTGATAAATTACAAAATAGAAGATATGTGCTTACTTAAAAAAAATGGCGAAATATTTGAATGGCACCTGGAAAAGCTAACAATAACTTCAATTATAATTCTCTATTTAATATTGGATGATTTCAATGCAATTAAAACAGTTCTATAAATATGATGGAATAATTTCAGAGACTTTAATAACATAATATTTGTTTGACTATGATATATCTTTTTTAAATGACTTAGCCTGTAGTATTTCATATGTGCAATTATATGAAACATAATACTAAGTTGAATGATAATGATTCCACTATTCAGTTTAATAATTAGAACACGTTAATACTTAATATACTCATGTAATATACTCATGTGTGGATCACAATAAACTGTGAAAAATTCTGAAGGAGATGGGAATACCAGACCACCTGATCTGCCTCTTGAGAAACCTGTATGCAGGCCAGGAAGCAACAGTTAGAACTGGACATGGAACAACAGACTGGTTCCAAATAGGAAAAGGAGTACGTCGAGGCTGTATATTGTCACAATGCTTATTTAACGTATATGCAGAGTACATCATGAGAAATGCTGGGCTGGAAGAAACACAAGCTGGAATCAAGATTGCCGGGAGAAGTATCAGTAACCTCAGATATGCAGATGACACCACTCTTCTGGCAGAAAGTGAAGAGGAACTAAAGAGCCTCTTGATGAAAGTGAAAAGAGAGTGGAAAAGTTGGCTTAAAGCTCAACATTCAGAAAACGAAGATCATGGCATCCAGTCCCATCACTTCAATGCAAATAGATGGAGGAACAGTGGAAACAGTGGCTGACTTTATTTTTGGGGGCTCCAAAAATCACTGAACATGGTGATTGCAGCCATGAAATTAAAAGATGCTTACTCTTTGGAAGGAAAGTTATGACTAACTTAGACAGCATATTAAAAGCAGAGACATTACTTTGTCAACAAAGGTCCGTCTAGTCAAGGCTATGGTTTTGCCAGTAGTCACGTATGGATGTGAGAGTTGGACTGTAAAGAAAGCCGAGCACTGATGAATTCATGCTTTTGAACTGTGGTGTTGGAGAAGACTCTCGAGAGTCCCTTGGACTGTAGGGAGATCCAACCAGTCCATCCTAAAGGAGATCAGTCTTGGGTGTTCATTGGAAGGACTGATGTTGAAGCTGAAACTCCAATACTTTGGCCACCTCATGCAAAGAGCTGGCTCATTTGAAAAGACCTTAATGATGGGAAAGATTGAGGGCAGGAGGAGAAGGCGATGACAGAAGATGAGATTGTTGGATGGTATCACTGACTCAATGTACATGGTTCTGGGTAGACTCTGGGAGTTGGTGATGGACAGGGAGGCCTGGCGTACTGCTGTTTATGGGATCTCAACGAGTCAGACACAACTGAGCAACTGAACTGAACTGAAGTGAATCCTTTGGAATCCTTATACTCTTTAAAGGAACCACCTGAGTTTCATAGTCACTATTTTCCATTTCCCAAAGAGGAATAAATCACATTTATAATCTTAAAAATAATAACATCAAGTTTTGCTTTTTCTCTGAATAAAATAAAGTGTGTAGTCTTTTGCATTGTTTTGTTCAACCAACATTACATCTCTATGTTTGTTTCATGTTTTATTTACTATATTTAGTTTATTTGTGCTGCAGAATAATTTTGCATTGCACGAATATATCGCAATTTATTTACAAATTCTGTAGTCGACTTATATCATTATTATTATTAATAAGAGGCTTTTTGTTTCAGTATGTTAATACATAAATTTGAAAGATTGTTTTCCTGAGCTGCCAAGTCAATTCACACTTTCACAAATGATGTGTAAGATTTTCCATTGATATACATCATTATTACTTGATATCATCAAACTTACTTTATCAAATTTGGTGGGGGCAAAATTATTCCTCATGTTGAACAACTTGTAATATATTTGTGGCCTTAAGTTTTTCTTTTTTTGCAAATTTCCCCCTTATTTTGGTCCAGTTTTCTCTAGGTTGTTTTCATTTTTCTTATGCATTCATATTTTTAATAAGATTTGAATGCCAAGTTTTCTTAGTATGTGTATTACAAATATATTTTCCCAATTTTCTTTACTGAAGATTTTTTATAATAAAATATTTCAGTGTAGTTAAACTTATCAATCTTTTCTACAATGTTTGGGCTTTCAATGCCTTATTTAAAATATATTTGTATACTACTCTGAGGTCGTAAAAATATTTTCAACACTGTTGTAAATTTTAAGTTTTTATTTGTATTTTTAACTCTTTAATTCACTGACATGATTTTGCTGTTATGTGAAAAAGGAATCAATCTCTTTTTTTAAGGAAATATAATGAATCATCACATACTATTTTTTGAAAAGTACATATTTTTAACCACCAGAGTGCTTTCTGCCGTTATTATTTAACAAATTTCCAAACAGAAGTGGATTTTTGTACCACAGCTTTAGATTCTGTTCCATTAATCAATCTTTCCATCTCTGTACCAATAGAGATGTATATAATCTTGGTATCCAACACAGATTTTCCCACTTTTAGTTGATTTTTTAGGATTGTATTCATTCTTACATATAAATTGTACAATCAGTTTGTAAAGTTCAATATTAAAAAATTAAGATTTTGATTAGAGTTTCTGATGTTTGATTATGATCCCTGATTTTATAATCACATTCAGTGGACTGTCTATTTCAAGTTTGCTTTTTTTCAAGGGTTTTATATACGTTTCAATTAAGAACTATGGGAAGTATTCATTTTCATTCAGAAGTCTTAGTCAAAATTTACCAACTGCTGTCTGTGGTTCATTTCCAGAGTACAAAGCTCATAGTGGGAGTTTCTCTTCATTGAGTTTCACATTTTGTAGGTTATTATTACTATATGCCCAGGTTTTAGCCAGTAGCTTCCCTTTCAGCAATCCCCCACCCAGTGGTGGTGGAATAACTCTTTAGAGGTACCATCTTTCCTAGAAACTCAGCAATTCAATAAAAATTTTATATTGTAGAGGATCTATTTGTTTTGAGTACAAGAGTCCCTTGGAGCATTTTGTGTGTTATCCTACTGAAAGTGAAGCCTCTGATGTAGTTCTAAAAGTATTACTTGCTTTTAATAATTTTCTCACATAAAAAATACAATACAAATCCAAAATACATTGATAGTAAAAACACTTTATATATAGGAAAACTTTAGAGAATATACACAATATATGCTATTTAAGTTGTTGCTATATTATAATCAGCAACATTACTGTTACAAAGGAAAAATACTCATAAATGAGGAAGAGTTCAAAATACTCATCCAATTTACAACAGTTACTCCTATATAATATTCTCCTTACAATTAGTTTCATCTAAGTATAAATCCATAAATAAGTAATTTTATTCTTTTGAAACTCTTGCCTACCTCAAAGCTGTGGTTTAGTACAAAACCTCAAAAGGAATTTGAGTTGAGCCTTTTTTACATTTATTTATATGGGAAACATTGATTCGGTGTGTAAATTGCACCAAATGCTACAATAGATGCTGTGAAGAATGAATATATAAGGGAAACAATGCTGGCCACTAAAAGGTAACAATCCAAAGGCTTTCAAGTTTTAAGGTAAAGAGAAAATATTTCAAAAATGAACTCTAATTCGTGAGCTACTGTGATCATCTCCATACACCTGTGCCTCTTCCTCTTTTTAACTCCCTGTTAGCGAGTCTTAGTGATAAGAGCACAAGAGAAAGCCTGCAAGTTATCCAAAGAGTATGTGGATGAGACAAACAGATTTTTCTATGAAGCTTAGAATTCAAATGCAACACATCCTGCCATAACATTAATTTGCAAATCAATATCCGTGAGGCGGGCAAAACAGCTCTGAGGTCAAGATTATCTGCCTGTTTCAGACTCTATTAACCTTTATGAAGTAAAAATAGATCCTTTGGGGAAGCCTAAATAAAAAAAAGTCTCAAAGGCGAACTATCAGTGTCCCAAACATTTTAGGGGAAATGAAATATTGGTAAGGCATATAATAAAAACTAATTTAATGTTTACTATTTTTTTACACTTTGAAAAGTGTGTTCATGTGATTCTCTCATTTATTTTTCCTAAGAATGAACAATCAAGTTAACTGAGGCTTTGTTTATTTTATCCAAGGCAGTGAGTGGCAGGGCTAGGGCTCATTCTACCAGTAATCCCTCTCCCTTTCACGCTGCATCAGGTGGCCCTGCAGAAATATACTGGAGGAAGAGAATGTATCACATGTAAGGTCTCTGTTTAGAATTCCACTGAAAAAGTGTCCTAGTCACGTGTAGGTTTTCTTACCTGAAGGTTAAGTTACATGGACCTTGAGTATAAATATTTCTTATGTGGGTGTTTTCTACAGTAGGAGATCAAAAATGTTGCTTTGCCACTGAGACAGGTAAATATTTTACTAAGAGTTTTTTGGGTTTTTTTTTGCTTTTTAGGTCACAATTAATAGTAAGTATTAAGCTAGGGTTTGTTTTGGGGGTTTCCTTTTAAGTTCTTTTATTCCATTGCCCCAGCCCTGAGCATTTGTCTCATGCATCGAACATGGAATGGTGTTCTGTTTCACATATGATAATATACAGGTTTCAATGCTATTCTCCCAGAACATCCTACCCTCACCTTCTCCCTCAGAGTCCATAAGACTGCTCAGGGCTGGGGCAACGGGATGACCCAGAGAAATGGGATGGGGAGGGAGGTGGGAGGGGGGTCCAGGAAGGGGAACACGTGTAAACCCATGGCTGATTCATGTCAATGTATGGCAAAAACTACTACAATATTGTAAAGTAATTAGCCCCCAACTAAAACAAACAAATTTATTTTTTTTTTAAAAAGTTCATTTATTAATAGCAAGCTGAAGTAGCTCTCTAAATCAAAGGAAAGGATCTGCATATAAGTTATTGGAAAGACTGTCTTTTTTATTTTTCCTGAATACCTTTCAAAATCAAAATTGCTATTTTCATACTAAGTTTCCTTCAATTGTCACATGGTCACACAGATCTCATTTTCCATGTGCTTGTTTTGTTCTTTCTTTAAGCAAACCAGTTTTCTCAAATTTTCAATGCATTTAGCCATAGCATAGGATTACATCTTTCAAGTGTGAGGTCCAGTCATAATCAAAAAATAGAAAGATTTTTTGTTTTGTTTTATCTTGATTTCAGTTCTCAAGAGAAAAAAAAAAATCTGAATTGCTCATCCTTAAATTTTGTTATCCTCTACTCAATTTGAAGTGGCCCAGGTTTGGGAATCCTGTGGTAAAAACAGAGATAGCTGTGATGGGATGAGGTCTCTGTTTGGAAAAGAGAGTGCATTCTCTAGGAAGATAGTCTCTAACATGTACCACTATCGTGTGGGAAAGGGATACAATGATCACATCGATTTTTTTCTGCTACTGCTACATAGCCTTATGTTAAATCAATCAGTTAAGTTTCTGCTATCTGCCAGAATTCATGGTCATTTAGATAGTCTGTCTCTAGAGCCTTATGTCCCTGAGAAGTATCAAGTGACTGGACCTTCAAAAGAACAAACCAGATTTATCCTGAACTCCCTTATCTGTGTACAGTATCTAGTATCTTAACTTCATTAAGAATATGGAGCTGGAGAGGTCTTCATGATAATCTAAGTGAATTTGATTTTCCAGACAACCTGTGGCTGAATGAAGTATTCTTTGGCAAAGGATTTAATACGTAGTCGGTAAGATATTCTTAAAATACATGTATACATTAACACATTCATTCACAAATACCTAGTTCATACCATGAAACATACATACGTTTGCTCTTAATTGCAAACATCAGATGTTAATTAATGAATGAAGCCAAAAAGGATTTATAAACACATTTCAATACCCTGCTAATAATATAACATTTCATCTTTGTACTCTTGTAAGGAATACAGGAAGATATTAGGAAAATTCAGAGGAATAACTGCCTTAAATTTACCACATCAGGAACCATGTTCCAGAATATTTTTATAAAACAAATGCAAGTTACCGTAGAATGAAATCCATACTATTTTCTGATTGATTTTAATGTTCAAATCAAGCAATGATATACTTATATGTATGCATTTTTATGTAAGAAGAGGAAAGATATTTCCATCAAAACCTTTTCTTTAACTATTGTGCCAGTGGATCTACTACCAGGGAAAGAAAGACAGGGGCAGCTCATTAAGTTTAGTCTGCATTATTTAGTGATATAAGTAAATAGAGGCTAATGTTCTCCCTGCAATAATTTCCCCAAGCACAGTTTTGTTGGTATGAGAAAACGAAAGAATTGACAATGAAAGAAAATACATGTCATTGGGCCATAAGTGCTTAATGTGATCACTTCCCCCTACCCTTTTCACATTTACAGTAAATGTTAATGGAAAGTTAGTGAAAATTCAAGGGTCAAAATGCACTTCCTATTACTACCAAAATGACATTTGGATGATATTTGTGAGTGATAGCTAAAAAGGAAACTATTTTTAAGTTGATAACCAAGCTCACTGTATCATATCAAGTGAGCTAAACAACGTATGCCATTGCATTGATAGAAGTAAAGTATATGAGGAAAACAGAATCTACATTAAGAATGTCATTTCTGATATCACTATCTATTTTAAACTAAACTTTATACATATAGTGTTGAAAAAAACAACAACAATAAAAAAAAAACCTTTGATTTTCTATCAATAGGGAAATGATTAAAACACCCCTGCATGGAGAACCTGAATCTGATTTTACAGGAGACTCAGAGACACTTCTGGAAACACAGTCCCCGAGGGCAGAGCCAACTCTGCAGCCACCATCCCTGTCTGTTCCTGATGTACGCTACCAACATGCTCCGCCATGCAAAATTGACTTCCCTCACCCTGTTGTTGTTTTTATTTATTTATTTTTGGTAATATTGTTTCATTTCACATTGTTAATGGTATTCTTTACTTTGTTTTTTAAACTTAAGTAATAAAATTTATGTTCTTTCCATTAAAAAAATAGAGAAATGGAATAGTATTAAAATAAACTAAATCATATACTTATTATGTATTTATTTAACTAGTAACCCTAGATTGCTTTTAACCAAAGCAAAACTTCTTTTATTTGTTAATGGTAGCTTAAATGAGAAATGCCTTCTCTAAAGAATTGTGAATAAATTCATTTATATTTGATAAATATCTTTAGTTGATTGACATATTTAGAAAATAATAAATTTTAAATTATTTAGAGGATCACCACCTGAAGAATACAATTTTCAAACTACTGTCAATCACTAAAAGGCAACTGAATGGCATTTCTTTATATTGGTTATTCATTTCAGACTTTACTTTTGGTGGTTGGTTTTTTAAAAAAAATGTCTTTTATGTAAGTCATTAAATTATCACCCCAGACTGGCATTTTTAAAAATTGCATAGCAAGGTAAATATATTATATTCATACAGTCTACAAAATTCAAATTATTACAAACGTTCAGAAATATTAGAGGTTTTTTGACACCTCTTTCTTACCTGCTTGTGAGCGTGATCATATGAATTAATGTGATTATCAAATTCCTGATGCTTGTAGTACTGCTTGTCACAGAGTTCACAGTAAAAATTGGCCTTCAGATCTTCCAGCGCTTTGGCTATGGTGTTCTCCTTCTCAGCATAATCCTGAAAAATAAAATTTTGAAGAAAGAAGCAATTACTTTTCCTCTGAGGTTCCTTCCTTCTGACCGTTGACAGCTTTAGTATAGTCATTAGAATTAAAAATAATATCACAGACAAAGAGATATATAAAGCAAATACCAGCAAAGCAAATTAGAAGAAATTGTAAGTTAAAGAAAATTAAAGATTAACAGAAGAAATCAAAATAAATAATGGAAAGAATATAGAAATATGGAGAAGAAAAACAAATCACAGAAGAAATAGAAGCCCTTGCTTGAACAAGTTCCTATGCTATGTTAACACAGAAGAAATATGAAAATCATATAACTGTTAATTCAACTGTCAATTTCTAGCTAAACTATGTTTAGTTAACATAAAACTTCTAAATTCTGAACATCTAAAATATATCGTTCATATTGGTGTGCAAATATTCAAGCTTGGTATTTTTGTTTGCTTCCCTAAATATCTGTACAGCAAGTTATTCATCCAAAGTAGATTTCATTTGACTAATGTTTTCATCTTGACCCACATCAGTTTAGGTTGCACCTTTAAAATTCACTAGTCTTTGGAAAATGAAATCCTTTCCTGCAAGTTATTTACCTAAACTGAAAGAATTAAACTGTATAAGCAGATTGCTTTCATCATGCTGATAGTAAATAAAGAATACAGTCAAACTCCTGAAAATATGAAAAATGCAGTGAGTTATCATTAGCTTTCATTTACAAAGCACAAAACAGTAAAATGTTTGTAGCACGTAAGTTTTCTTAAATCTAAATTTACTTGCTATTTTATGCTTCCTTAAACGTTAATGATGTCAGACATGAATAAACATTGCATGTTGAAACACTGTCCAAGTCTTTCACTGAAGTACTGATATAAAGAAGACCTACACTTCAATCTCTACCATAGAATTATTTGCTTCTAATTTATAGATTGTCTCATGTTCAATTTCTTTAAATTCAAAACAACTATACATTCAAGCCTCTCATGTGCTACACTTCCTCAGGCACTAGGATGTGGAGATGAAACGACACAATCTCTTCTATGTCAATAGCAGTAATCCTCTCACCAAATATATAGGCTAGAAAAACCCATAGTTTGAATATTTAAATTCCACAAAATTTGAAAGTGATTTACTACTTGTAATTTCATGAGTGATTAATACGCTTGTTACCTTATTTTGCTATATATTTGTATATGCATCATTTCATAATGTTCACCATCATTCATAGGTATAACTTGTAGTATGTCTTGCAGCAATGCATAATACATCTGCCATAATCTGTATATACATAGTCCTCTTTCTTATTTTAAAGACAGTGATTTGTCATTATTTTTGATTAATTTTATCAATTTCACAGCAAGAGGTAATAAATTGCAAAATTACTCAAATTGTTCATATATGAGTTGTCAATTTGAATAATTTACCATTTTGCAGCAGATTTTGGAAATATTCCCCATTATTCTTTTTGATTGCATCCAGTATGTTTTTTAAAAAAGTTAGTTTAAAATGATGAAAATGATTCATACAGATCTAAACTGCTTAATGAATTTTTACAAAATCTTCAAAATAATACTTTGTAGATCATTCAATTTAAATGAAACAAAAATTAAGTACCATGGTTTCATGGCAAAAGTGTGCAAAGCAGAGATAAAATTCTAATCAATATGAGTTGTATTAATATTATAATGGCAACAGTCTGGTTCAAAGCAGAATTAACTTTCAAAACAATATTTTTGAACAGCAATTTCTTTGCAAGCTAGTTGATTTTCCTTACTAATTATAATTACAGTTAAGCTACTTCCTCTCTAAATTTTTGGTTATTTCTTATTATGGTGTTGTTTTTTCCTTCCTAAGACTGATCTTTTTCCAGAGAAACAATAATTTTTCCTAATTTTTCTTTCCTCAAAAGTGGGAAATTTTTGAGTAAAGCAAGCCGAGATTCTTAGGTTAAATTTCATTCTTCAAAAGTATAAGCCTTAGCTTAGATTTGAAAGAGGAAAACATATCTAAAAATAATAGTCAAGATTTATTCAGTACTTTTTTAGGATCAGTTGCTGATTAAAGTTTGTATATATTAACTCATTCAATCATGATTAAAATGATAAAAATGTGCATTGAAGACATTTCCTTATTTTACAGGTGAGAGTACTAAAGCAAAGGAAAGTTAAATATCTAGCTTAATGATATATAACAAATAAATTGCAGCTAATATTTGAGCACAAATAATTTGATCCATAGCACTTCATTATGTTTAAACTTTTAAGCAGAAAATAGAACAATATAAGAGCTCCCACATATCCATCACTCAGCTTCAACAATTATATTTAACTTAGGGCCAACCTTGTTTCGTTTTATCCACTCCTACCTCATATCCTTTCCCCTGCCTCAGATAATTTTTAAGGACAGTCCTAAATTTATATTATGTTATCTGTTAATCTTTCAGTGTGTAACTCTAAAATAGAAGATTTTTTTTTTTTAAATCATGAAACCAATATCAGACCTAAAAAAACAAACAAAAAACCTACATTCAATTCTTACTATCATCAAATAGCCAGTCAGTGTGTTCACATAACTGCAACTGTCTAATATTTTAAAACAGTTTGTTTCAAACAAGATTCAAATAAGGCCCATACATTACCTTCATCTGATATGATTCTTAGTCTCTGTCATGCTATAGGTCCTGCCTCTCTTTGTTTTATTCCTCATGGTATTTTAGTTTTCAGAATTTTTTTTGATTATACCTCACATTTTGTAAAACATTCAGAACTATAGAAACATTACAAGAAGATGACAATAAACTCTTATAAGGCCTTCTCTTTAATAAAATCATTGTTAATATTCTGGTATGTGTTTGTTCTCTTGCTTTATCTCTATATCTTCCTCTAAGATGTTAAAAGCAACATGGCATAGCTGAAGTTAAGGTTGCAAATAGTTTCACAGTAAGAAATATTTTTAGGCTAGAACTTTCAACTTGATAAAAACTGCAGGAAGAAGTCAGGGCTGTGTTCTACAAAACATCAGTAGAATAGAACGACTGGTTATTGAATGTGTCAGAAGGGAAAAGAGTCATATGTACTTTCATTGATTATACATTTTTAAAAATGTATGTAAACTGATGGATCCTGGAAGATGAGGAAAGGGTAGATGCTGTGTGTGCAAACGGGGAGAAGGAGCGCGGGGAACAAGGCTTCCAGTATCTAGAAAAAAAAATTTAAGTATGTATGTAGACAAAATCAGCCCTCATTAGGTTGACATGCCCAGTGCTCCCAACCCCTCTCCTTCTCCAGTGTGGATGGTATTGAAAGAGGCCTTGACTGGTATCATAAAGCATAGTATACAGACATTCAACACAGCTACCTCCCTGCATAAGTTAAGAAATACATTGAATAAAATGAAAGAGGAACACGGCTGCTCATATTTCCTCCTCAAACCCAAACTCCCCCCTCTATCTGGCAAACACATTCTGTTCAATAATGTACACATTTCCCAATTCCCCACTAAGTATGATGGTAGAAAGTGAAGAAATGATGAGTTCTTGTAGCTATCAACTCATACAAACTCTTCACAGTTTACATATATCTAAAAACAGCAATAGTTGAATCTTTATTTTCAGGGAAGCAGCATATAATTCCCAAGTTACAAAGTCAAGAATCATTTCACGTGCAACCGTAGCAACTCTGCAGGGCAATAGTTTTTGCAGAACAGCAAATTAAGACAAGTTAACAGTTTATCCAGAGTCGCAGGGTCATTCCACCTACCCCATAGTACAAATGAATAGTACCCAGTAGGACTTTGAAGGGAAAACCTTTCTTTCCCAAAATGATGCAATTTATGTTGGCTTCAGCATAACACACGGCATCAAATGATATTCAGCCCCTCTTAAGAGTTAACCGTAACTCAATGCCATCAGTAACCTTCCCTGAGGAATGTGAGCTCCAAGAGAGCAGACTGTGATATCTCCAGAGGTTATAACAGAGCCCCGCACTAACAGACACTTGACAAATAATAATAAAGAATATCAGCACTGTCCTTTTTTATTAACATGTGTATAAAAAACAAATATAACAAAAACTAGCAGCACTAAGAGAAACACTGTTATTAAAGTAGCTGTGTTCATGTTTGGGCTTTCAGTCCCCAGTAATTTGGGGGACATCTTTAGAGCTAACAGCAAATAATATATAAATTATCATTGCTAAATAATAGTTGTGATCATATATTACATCCAATATTTCTGCCAAGAATGCTCTATTTAAAGTAGCTAAAGTTGTGAAGGTATAAATAGATTGGGCACTGTTAGTATATAATTATCTTCAATACTAAAAAAATATTCATATGTAATTAACATTTAAGTACTTTGGAAAATCTCTCTTCTCTGTCTCTATCTTTCTTGTTGCTCCATCAAGAATAAAAGTATCCTTGTGATTTATATGCAGCATAAATTTCACCATAGGTTCTCTACAGAGAGAAAAAGTCTTTGCTAAAATTTGATTGTAGTGAAAACATTAACCAAGGAAGAGATCACAAAACTGTTCTAGTTTAAGAGGATATTTGATAGAAGGCATTTCATCAGAAAATCCATAGTCTACACATTCTGTAAAATACTGCACATCTTCTGGGCTATATCTCTTGTCCCACTTATTACCAAAGTGACAGGTTCTGAAACAGTCTCCAGCAGCCTTCTGTAGTACCACTTGGCTGCAGTTGGCCCCAGGCTGCGTTGAGGCATCACTTCCCATCCAGCGGCTTCTGTGACTCATGACACGGGAGCTTTCAGATTCCCTCTTAGCACTAACAAATGTACAACCCAGGAATGTTGAGCAGTTAACACCATACAGGCCCACCCTTGACCTTCGTGGACAGTAAGAACTCAAGGATAAATTATTTCCCCTTTTATCTATCAGACAGATATTTTTGAGACACATTTCTAAGATTCCACAGAGATTCCCAGTGGGAAGGAGCACCAATTACTTGTACTAGTGACAAACAGTAAGTACATCCTTATATTAGCTTTTCTTACTTGTTCTACTTTTGTGGAACTTCATTTCTGCTTCCTGGGCTCATGTGCCAAGTAAATAAGTACTTGTCTCAGGGGAGAAGGATAGGGGGAAAGGGGACTTAAGAAGTTTGGGATCGACATGTATACACTGCTATATTCGAAATGGTAACCAACAAGAACTTAACTGTTTAGCACAGGGAACACTGCTCAATGTTACATGATAGCCTGGATCGGGGAAGGGTTTAAGGGAGAATCAGTTCAGTTCAGGTCAGTTCAGTCGCTCAGTCGTGTCCAACTCTTTGAGACCCCATAGATTGTAGCACTCCAGGCCTCCCTGTGAATCATCAGCTCCCAGACTTTACTCAAACTCATGTCCATTGAATTGGTGATGCCATCCAACCATCTCATCCTCTTTTGTCCCCTTCTCCTCCCACCTTCAATCTTTCCCAGCATCAGGGTCTTTTCAAAGGAGTCAGTTCTTCGCATCAGGTGGCCAATGGAGTTTCAGCTTCAGCATCAGTCCTTCCAATGAATATTCAGGACTGATTTCCTTTAGGATGGACTGGTTGGATCTCTTTGCAGTCTAAGGGACTCTCAAGAGTCTTCTCCAATGCCACAGTTCAAAAGCATCAATTCTTCAGCGCTCAGCTATTTTTATAGTCCAACTCTCAGGAGAATGGATACATGTATATATGTGACTGAGCCCCTTTGCTCTTCACCTGAAACTATCAGAACATTGCTAATTGGCTATACTTCAATATAAAATGAAAAGTTAAAATAAAAAATAAGTAACTAGTTGCATAGAAGCCTTTGTCCTGGATTTGATTTTAAGATGAACTGGGAGAAGATTACCGGTTATCTGGTGTTTTCTGTGAATGTCTTTCTGACAAGACACATTTTCTAGAATAATATAAGACAATACCATATTTCAGCTCAAAATTCTCTAATACCCCATCATCATTCTTAGAATAAATGCTTTTACAATGACCCACAAGCCCTACTCCACCTGTTACTTGCACTACATCTTTGTCATCAATTTCCATCATTCTCTCTCTCTCTCTTACTTTACTTTCAGTTCAGTCCAGTTCAGTCATTCAGTCGTGTCCGACTCTTTGTGACCCCATGGACTGCAGCACACCAGGCCTCCCTGTCCATCACCAAGTCCTGGAGCTTGCTCATACTCATGTCCATCGAGTCAGGGATGCCATCCAACTATCTCATCCTCTGTCGTCCCCTTCTCCTCCCACCGTCAATCTTTCCCAGATCAGGGTCTTTTCAAATGAGTCAGTTCTTCACATCAGGTGGCCAAAGAATTAGAGTGTCAGCTTCATCAAAAGTTCTTCCAATGAATATTCAGAACTGATTTCCTTTAGGATGGACTGGTTGGATCTCTGTGCAGTCCAAGGAACTCTCAAGAGTCTTCTCCACACCACAGTTCAAAAGCATTAATTCTTTGACACTCAGCTTTCTTTATAGTCCAACTCTCACATCCATACATGACTACTGGGAAAACCGTAACTTTAACTGGATGGACCTTTGTTGGCAAAGTAATGTCTCTGCTTTTTAATATGCTGTCTATGTTGGTCATAGCTTTTCTTCCAAGGAGCAAGCATCTTTTAATTTCATGGCTGTAGTTACTTTGCTTTAGCTACCCTTATTTCCTTAAGGTTTTTGAAACTTTAATTATGCAATCACTTTGACACTTGGACTTATCACTTACTTTCCCTTGAATGTTCTCATACCAGATACTTGCATGAAATACTCATCTAAAATGTTCTTTCCTCAGAGATGAGTTCCCTTATCATCCTTCTATAAGAGGAACACTTCATTCTGTTCTTTCCTTCTTTTATTTTTCATTTTAATTTAGGATGAGAAAGTTTATTCAGGAAGAAAACAGTTATAGAACACCTTTGGGCACTGGAAACTGAAGGCTATATTAACAACATGGGAGAGAAAGGGTACATGCAAGAGTAAACAGGTTACGTAAACGAAGAAATGGAAATTCCAAGAAGGAATTTAAAAAATGCTAGAAATAAAAAAAAAAAACATTCTAACTGAAATGAAGAATACTTTCAGGGGACTCATCAATAAACATGGTACAGCTGAGGAAAATAAAATTGAAGATGGGTCAACAAAATCTTAAGCAAACTGAAATTTAAGGAGGAAGGAAGGAAAGAAGAAGCCAGAACAGAAGAATGTACAAGAAATATGGGATAATATCACAAGGCATGATTAATTTTTTTTAAATACCAGAAGGAGAAAAGAGAATGCAATGGAAGAAATATTTTAAGAAAATTTGCTGAAAAGTTTCCTTATTAACAGAGATGCCAAATAACAGACCTAGGAAGCTCAGAGAACATCAAAAGGATATAAATAGTACAACAAACACCTAGACATGTCATATTAATACAACAGAAAGAAAAAGAGAAAATCTTCAGATTTTGCCTCTATCAGATATACTAACCAAATCCTCATCAATGGATCTTGCCTGTAAGTAATTCTTTTCTTCTTCAGGAAGAAAAGAATATAGGAAAAGTTGGATAAGGAATAAATTAATGTAAAATAGATAAACCCAAACATTGAAAAAGTTAACTTAGTTTAAAACAACAATACCATCAGTGAATTGGGTACTTACAACATATAAGTAAGCAAAATGAGTCACAGCAAGGTCAGAAAGGAGAATGTGTACTCAGTTGCTCAGTCATATCTGACTCTGTAACTCTTTGGACTGTAGCTCACCAGGCTCCTCTGTCCATAGGATTTTTCAGGCAAGAATACTAGAGTGGTTTGCCATTTCCTCCTCTAGGGGATCTTCCAGACCCAACGATCAAAAATCCTGCATTGCAGAGCCATTGGGGAAGCCTGCTGTATAGCACAAGGCACTCTACTCAGTGATCTGTGGTGAGCAAAATGGGAAGGAAATCCAAAAAAGAGGGGATACATGTGTACATATAGCTCATTCATTTTTCTGTACAATAGATACTAACACAACATTGTAAAGCAGCTATATTTCAATAAACCTTAATTAAAAAAAGAAAGCACTGGGGCAAAGGAATAATCTCCTAAAGAGCACCTACACTACCTGTGAACTGGTATCGTGTTATGTGACACTGGACTTAGATTAGTAAGAATGCATGTTATAAACTCCAGACGGACCACTAAAAAGGTGTTAAAATGAAGTATAATTGATGCACTAAGGGAAGAGATAAAATTGAATAATATACATTGTTTAATTGTTTAATTAAAACTTGAGAAGGCAGAAAAAAGGCCAAAAGAGAGAGAAACAAAGACTAAATTTAACAAACAGAAAACAAAGACAAACATGTAATTATTACATCAATTGTATAAAAAAATCACTTTAATTACATCAATTAAAAGAGAAAAACTGCATAAAAAACAGGCTAACTATCATGTACAAGAAATCTGCTCTAAAGATCCAGGATAAAAGTAAAGGGATGAAAGTCGGTAAAGACTGTGTTATGAAGCAAGTTGCTACAGGGGCAAGTGAAGCTTGTTCATGTTGGAAATCCTGGACCCCAGTGGAGAGCACAAACCTGGAAGTTTTGTATTCAGAGTCAGGGACCAAAGCTACTTATCCAACAAATCCCCTTAAGTATTGGCCCATGGCAGTTTTCAGAGGGCATTTACACCTGACTCTATATACAGAAAACACCGTACCTATAAACGCATGTGTGCAAATAGAAACACACACACACACACACATATATGTATAACTCATTACTTATAATTACATGAAATATCTGTTGTAATTTCTCACTATTATACATTCTATGAAGGCAAGGTATTTATAGTCTGTTTATTGCCATATCCCTAATGCCTAAAGAATGATTAGAACAAATAGATATTAAAAAAATTGTTTAATAAATGAATGAATAAACTAACTATATTTTTGGAGGTTATACATATCATTTATTGTTTATAGACTTGAATCATGATTTTGGTGGTGTGTGCTATTTGAGTGAATGGAAAAAATATGTTTGAAATACCCAAAATGCACATATTATTTTTCTAATATAATTAATACTTATAACTCTTGCTATCTAAGTACCTGTATAAAATTCAATGCTTCTTATACTATAATTTATAGTATAGTATCTTACAAATTATTGTAAGATTGTAATCTGTAATTTGTAAGATTGTAATCTAGATTCCCTAGAACTACCTATTAGTTATTTAATATTTCCTGTTACTTAGACTTAATTTCATCCAATTATGTTTTCCTATACATCAGTTAATTCTGTTTTCATTGTTAGCTACTTTAAACATAGCATTATACAATAGATCAAAAAGGTCAGAACTATGGTTTTATTACATAATAATAAAGTTGAAAGGAAATAATACACACTTAAAAATTCCAAGTGCTCTGAAGCTTATAATACCAATATAGATATCCAGTTTCCCTCTAATAACTTGAACTGGAAGTGTCCACAACAACATTCAACAAGGCTACTTAGAGGCCAAGATGGTATAATTAATTCTTTTGGATTAGATGAGAAATTTGGTATTATCTCATACTGCATTTTGAAAATAGAAGATCTAAGGAGTTTTGCACATTTGTTAACGTATGTATTACTTTAAAAGATGGCCACATGGAAAAGAGGAGATAAGAGCACCTAAGAGTGTATGTGTATATTGCATACAGATATGTATAAACTGCAGATTTTTGGAAGGAAAAGAAAAAGATGGATTTTTAATTAATTTTAGACTAGTTTTACTTCTTCCTAAAGTCAAACAGTTTTCTCTCCTTTTCCCCCTTTTCTTTTCCTTTCCTGGCTACAAAATGAAATTGTCTTGCTGAGAAGAAAATAAGGTAAAATAATAGTCCTCGAAACTTTTAGCCTTATGCATTTTTAGAAAATATTTTCTCAAAAAGCAAGCATGACACTGTAGGTGTCGCATCGGAGGAGTTCCCCAGATGCCTTGCAAAGATCATAATGCAACCATAGCTTCCATAATAAGAGGAATAATACTTGGAGACCTGCTGTCCCCTCCATTAGTGCCTGCAGGCTCTGCCCCTGTGGTTAATTCTGCTTTGTCTTGAACTCCAAATGGGAGTGATATTCTGTGTGTTTGATACATTGTTAGCACAGCAGGGAAAGCCCATTTGAAAATAATCATATGTTTCAGGTATCCGAAAGAAAAGGGACATTTTGCAAAGAGCAGCATTTTAACCTGAAAAACTGAGAACTAAAATTTGGGTGGCGAAGACACAATGAAGAAGGTAAGGACATTAACACATATTGATTACCTCAAATGAGCACTACACGTAGATTATCTCAGGCCTGACAATATTAATCCTCAGGTGAATACTATTAGCCCTATTTTACATATGATGAAAACAAAACTAGAAGGGTAAGAATAATTGCCCTGCGATCCTATACCATTTGATGGGGAGTCTGACATTTTATTGACTCTTGCTGAGCTACCCATGAACTTTCTTTCCATGCCTGACATTGTTTTCTGTTAGGAGGAATCAATAGCGGCCTAAAAGAATTAACCCAGCAAAAAGAAACTTGAGAAATACAGATTTTAAAAGACATTAAAATTTTAAGAAGAAAGTATATTTTGTTAAAATATAAATTTAGTTAAAATTTAAATATATGATGATGTAAACTATTTAATACTACTAGAATTACTTAGTGAACATATATACTTAAAACTATGAGAATGCTAGTTTGAATAATAAATTGAGAAAGATATGATTCTTCAGTGATTGAGGCTCTGAACAATGTAAGGAATGGGGAAGGAAGTGGCAATGTAACCTACATGAAACCCATAACCAGGTGACTTGATCACATCACTGGATAAAATTTATACTCTAGTTTTCTAATATAAGGGAAATACTATGCAAACAAAGTTTTTTCAGTTTCTAGAAAATATAATACAAGTGCATTTTAAGAGCAAATAGTCTATTCGCTAGTTAATATTGAAATTTTTCTACCATTGAGATATCTCTGCTGTTTATTTTAAAAATCCCAAGCTGCTGTTTATGGCTGTAATTTGATAAAGATAACTATAGGGTTCATACTCATGCTAGGACAAAAGATTTGAGTAAGGCAAAGAGAAAGAATATCAAAATGTTCTAAATTATATTTGATGAGGAAATGAACCTATATATTCTGGAATATTCTCTTCATTGATATGATTTTCTGAAAGAAAAATTCTCTTACCAAAAAAAAGAAACTTCCTGGAGGTATCTTCAGAATAAGTAATGACAATACTAATAACTGAATATTTCTCCAGCACATACTGCATGCCAGCCTCACTTCAGGATACTTCATGTATTTCACATCATTTAATTCTCACAACTTAATGTGGTTGGACCTCTTATTATTGTCAACTCACAGATAAAGGCACAGGGACACAGAGAATTTAAGAACTTGCCCAAGGTCAGACAGTGGGTGGCAAAATCAGTACATAGGAAATTTGTACATAGGAAGCTTGGCTTCACAGTTGTATTATAATGATAGAAGCTGATGACAATGAGCTACAAAAAGAAAAAAAAAAACAGCACAATTCATGATTGTCCAAATGATTGTGCTTTAGAGCTAAAAATGGGATCATAAGGACAATAATAAAAAAGCATTTTTGGTTTAAACTCCTGCCTGCTGTTTCAGTAGCCCTGACTCCCTGCAAATACTCCCCAGAGAGAAACTCCTATGTGCTCATGCATGTTCTTTTTCTCCATTACCAAGTCCTGCCTCCAGGAATGTCTGCTGCCAGAGCTCCTCTGCCCACTGAGCCGTGTGACCAGCCTCTTCCTGCTGTTCTTCCCCAGGCAGGTTCCCAAAGGCCCTAGTGATCATACTAAGGGTAATAACTCCTGTCATGACCAAAGCCACTGTGGAGGCCTCCACTGCTGTGCATTAGAGCAGAGTCAGATGTCCTAAGCACACAGTAAGTGCAGAAATGTTTTCATATCTTGTAAAATATGATCTGAGCTTTCATCTACAGTTTTCTTTTTAACACAGAGATGACATTCAAGTACAGTTAAGTATTTACAAGTAAATTTTGCATGAAAAATACATAAGATTTTTCTTTAGACTATTTTTGTCTTTTTTTCTAATTTACAGCATTTAAATCTTTCTGTAGAGAATTGCTAACAACCTTGCTCTGTCTGTCTCTCTCTGTCTTTAGAAACAAATCACTAGGAAGATTGTATCTTTTATTATATCAATATGTGCCACAAACAATTTTAACCTTCTCTTTTTAAATATCAAGACTATCAGACTGAAAAATCATAAAAGTCTGAAAAAAATATGAGAATGGTAGTAAATATGAAATGTGAAAACTATTTCTAAAAGAAAATAAACCTATCATATCTGATGCAACCATAACAAGTATTAAAATAAGTCAAACTGAGGCTGGAAATGGAAGCACTGATGGCTCAGTGGTAAAGAATCTGCCTGCAATGCAGGAGACACAGGTGACATGGGTTTGTTCCCGGAGTCAACAAGACCACTTGGGGGAGGAAATGGTAACCCACTTCAGTATTCTTGCCTAGATAATTCCATAGACAGAGGAGCCTGGCGAGCTACAGTCCAAAGGGTTGCAAAGTGTTAGACACGCAACTGAGCATACAAGGCTGGAAAATATGTTGTAATTTGGAGACTAAAATTATGTTACCTCAGAAGCTATACTATTCATGACACACAAGTACCCAGTTCTGTGTGTGACCTATGTTTACCAAGCAGTATGCGAGACAGATTCTTTGCTTATGAAGAAGGATAAACAGGGCATCTGGAGTAGAGGAATACGAGAGCTAGTGAGCTAGAGAGCCACATAAAGAGATGGTGTCAACCTAGTAACATTAAATGCTATGGGAAAGATTTCACAGGACCCTTTGGAGTACTTTAGGGTCAAGTGAGGCTCCTAGGGATGGTGAGGAGTGAACTGAGCTGTAAAGAAGCCTTAGTAATTATCCAAGAAAAGAAATGTCTGAATAGGTTCCCAGAAAAAGAGATACAATGTACATAGTCACAGAGGTTTGAACAAACTTGATGAGGTCAGGGAACAAAAGCAGGGTATTATTAACAGGGTTTAAAGCACTAGGCAGAGTGCTTAAAAGAAAAAGCATGGAGAGTAAGTAAAAGTGTGATCACAAAGTCTGTGGCATGGGAAGGACCTGGCAACTGTTTGGGTTACTTATGATAATTGAGAAGAGAAATTGGGAATAGGGAAGCTTGTTAACACACTTTTACAATTGCTCAAGCAAGAGAGCCTATGTTACAAAATCTATAGGTAAAGAACTGTTTGATTCTAAGGTCAAAAGTCACATTGATTTGAATAATACAGTTCTATCGTACATTTATACTTAAACAATCTATAAACAATGAGTTTATCAAATCTTATTTTGAGGACTCTGTCTAATAGTTCTGTAGATTTAATGTATATAGTCACTGGTTTTAATCATGAAGTCCCATTATCAATCAACTCCACATTACTTTTCCCTCTAAAGTACTGACTCTGCATCCTGCTGGCCATGAGTCACTCCCAGTGTCTGTAACTGTATGTGTGCATAGGCAACTCTCCCAGCTTTGTGAACATGGGTGGGTTTCAGGCCTGGGTGGCTACTTTTGGTGAGGAAGCCCCTTGTGTTACAGGCATCCCAGGAAGTGCAGGCTCTGCCACGCTGTCAATCATTGACTATCCTTGTTCTCTTTCCTTAGGAGATATTTCACTGTTACTAAACAATTCCATTGTAAACAACAACTACAGGGTGCTAAGAGCCATGCTAGGCATTTCTGAATTATTCCTTACGAAAATTCTGCAAGATTGTATATTGTTAATCTTAAATTATAGATAAGGGGAAGGAGACCCAAAGAGATTAAGCAGCTCTTCCAAATTTCAGAGGTACTGGGTCGCAGCATTAAGATTTAAAACCATACCTGGTTATCTCAGCTTTGAAGCCCTGACCATTAATATATAAGCCTAAAGATATGCAACTCAATTTAATACCAAAAAAATCCTCAGGTACCTGCTATGTGTGAGACCAAAAGAAGGTGTGGAATGGAAACATATAACCAAATTGTTCCCTCCTTAGCAAACTAGAAGGGTAGGAGACAGTCCCAAGAAATGGCTATAATGCTGTGGCATAACTGCTATTAGACCACAAGTGAAACAGAAATCACTCACTTAACAAGGAAAGAAAATAAGGGAAGGATGAAGAGGAGATGGCATTAAACAGAACTCTAAAGAATGAACAGACTCCAACTCAGAAAGAGAACATTTGTCAGAAGGAACAGAAGGAAAGTTGAAAATTCCTGGAGTGTGCTGGGAACAGCAAGTTGTTCAGAGTTGCCAGAGAGTTTGTAAAGATATACTCAGAAAACAAAACTGGGGACGACCCTGCTCTAAGGCTTGGAAGGATGATATCTCCTGATAATATAAATCTTTGTTCTATAGAAAATGGGAAGGCTTCAGAAGTTTTAAACTGGCAAAAAGAAATGATTACAAATACCTGGGCAGGTAATATAACTCTCAACACTCTTTTCTTCAAGGTAATTTTTA
The DNA here is from genome assembly GCF_054371585.1 of Giraffa tippelskirchi. NCBI lineage: Eukaryota > Metazoa > Chordata > Mammalia > Artiodactyla > Giraffidae > Giraffa > Giraffa tippelskirchi. The sequence continues at coordinate 74,283,062 of NC_137277.1, forward strand.
AAATACATATGTATCCTTAAGATAATTATATATATATATATATATATATATATGTATGTGTGTGTATATATATATATACACACACATACATATTATATAATTTTTTCATGATGGTTTTGGGTTTAATTTGATTATGTTGTCAATTGACAGAAAATGTTTCATAATAATTATAGTTCAAAGGAAGGGAAAGTAACAGAGAGGAGCTAACCGCTTCCTTAGCTTTGGGTTCAGTTGCACTCAACCTTTTCTGCAGAGTGAATGGATAGCTCATATGCTTAAGTTCTATCTTCCTTTTATATCAGTGTATCATTTTAAAAAATTCTTCATGTGTTGTACTCAGTAAAGCATGATTTTACAGTTTTATGTTTTTAAATTAGAAAGGAAAATCACTGAAAGTAATTTTTGACAAGCAAATCATTGTGATATTACTATTACATGACCCAATCTCTTTATTATTTTTTAATTAGTTTATTTTCTATTTTTTAACTTTACAATATTGTATTTGTTTAAATCTAGACATGTAAAAGGATTTTGCAAAGGTCAATATTTCTTTCTTGTTACAGAGTTCTAAACGGTTGTTATGTACTCATTAAACAAGTGTTTATTAAATGCCTATACTATGAGGTCTTCTCCTCCTCAACAGCACCCCTGAATATTCCAACAACCACAAGTAATAACTTTTCCTCTTAAAGTGAAGCAGAGAGAACCAATAAACTTTGCCTCTTGTCAACTTACAAGAAAAGTAAACAAGAAAATGATGATTTTTTTATCCAAGCAATAAACTACATAATAGTTATAAAGAAGTTTTAAAAAAGAGAAAATAGTTATAAAGCAGAAAGAAGGTATGAAATGCCTGAAAATTCCTTGACAAAGTGCTTTTTTTAATTTCGTTTTTTATTTTGTGTGTGTGTGTGTGTAATAAAGGTTTATTAAAGTATAAAGGAGATAGAGAAGGCTTCTGGCATAAGCATCAGAAGGGGGCAGAAACAGTACCCCCTTGCTAGTGTTAGCAGTGGAGTTATATATACTCTCCAATGAATCAAAAGAAAGAATGTCTGGAGGTTGTAAAGACCTCACCAGACCTACTCCCATAATTTACATTTTAAGATAACAGGATTAGCCAGAAGGTTTAATCCAGAGACCCAGGCAGGAAACATTGTTGTTATATAATCCTTGTAAAGACAGACCTACTCCCATAATTTACATTTTAAGATAACAGAATTAGCCAGAAAGTTTATTCCAGAGACTGTCCTCAGGCAGGATACATTATTGTTATATAAGCCTAAGGAATGTAGAGAGAAAAGAAAAAAAAGTTTGTCCTTTGTTCCTCCTTGAGAATTCCAGACCCTTCTCTCCTTGGGGACCTCTAGACTTTCTATCAACCTGCCTAGGAAATGACTCTCTCATTTCCCCCTTTTCTTTTAGGCGAATTATGTTGCCGAGGGAAAGGGGTGTTGTTTTCATTCCATAAATACTTCCTGCTCTTTAGGGGTATAGTCCCTAAATTGTTGAGGCAACATATTCTCCTAACCCTCATATTGAGTGTCTCTGATCCAGGGGCCCCAAGTAATAGTTGGAGGAAGCTGTGGCACTCATAGGAGCTTGGACAACCATTTGTAACTTAAAACCTTTTAGACGGTTAGAAAACCCCATTATACAGTTACAGACATAAGGCAAAATAGTCATTAAACCAAGTTAAAATTGAAATGAAAAGTCACATTAAAAGAAATTCTGCTAGCTTATTGCTAGCTCTCCATCTTAGAAAAATAGGACACTTACCCAAGAATGTCCCCAGTGATTTAAGAGAGATATGACTGTGTTATCAAAGACACAGTTTTTGACCTGTGTAATGGAAGAGTCTGAACTTCTCCCCATTTTGACTGTGGGAGCTGAACTGCAAGGTGTAGGTAACTTATTCTTTTTGCCAGCTTTTGCTTGTCAAGTAGAAATGAGATCTTGAGGCCAGAAACCATTAGAGAAGCAGATTAATTAACAAATACTGCATAGTATTACACTTGTCATAAGAAAAGGGTGATGAAGTCTTTTAGGCCAGTCTGTTCCTTAGTATTCTGAATTTCCCCCTCACTGAAATGATGAAAAAAAAAAAGAGAGAGAAAAAGTTACACATGGTCCTTGTCTTTAGGGAGCTTACAATCTAATGGGGCTGAATGAATGAAATAGAAGAAACTAAGCTCAAAATTGCAAGAATAAAATAATTACAAACTGTTATGTTTTCTAAAACAAGAGTTTGTAAGGAAGAAAAATGTTAAACCATACAGATATGAGGAAACAGTAAAGATTAATGCAGAATTAAGTGAATAGAAAATAGATAAATCATAAACAAAATCCCCCAAAAGTGGTTCTTTGAAAAAAAAAAAAGAAGATATTGGCAAATGTTTAGCTAGATTTACCAAGAAAATGGAGAGGAATGAAAGAGAAGACAAGACTAAATCAGGAATGGAAGAGAAGACATCACTATCGAGTTTATAGAAACACCAAAACTTACAAATTCATACAGCAAACAAAATTGCCAGTATATTAGGTAACATTGTTTAATAAAATAATCTTGTGATGACACAAACTGCTGCACCTTATTCAAAAATAAATAGAAAATTTGAATATATGTAAAACATAAAGAGATTAATTAGTAATTTTCAAACAATAAGCAAAAAAAAAAAGAACTCAGATCCAGATGGTTCCACTGGTGAAGGCTATGAGACATTGATGGAATTACACCACTTCACAGATTTTTCCAGAAAATAGAAATGAAAACTTCCCAACTTATTTTATGAGGCCAGTATTACTCTGACCCCATAGCAGAGAAAGACATCAAAGAAAAACACATCTTAATGTTTCTTAGGAATAGAGATGTAAAATTCCCCAACAAACTAGTAGAAATAAACAGAATCAAATATGTAAAATGCATGAGACACTATAACCAAGTAGGCTTTATCTCAGGAATGTAAGATTGGTTTAACATTATAAAACCAATCAATGTAATATATCAGTTTTAATAGAATGAATGACAAAAATTACAAGATCATCTCAATAAATGTGGAACAAAGATTTGACAAAATTTCATACTTCATCATAAGTACATTCCCCCATACTGGGAATGTATGTTTCTACAAGAGTGCAGAAACAATTCTTTGGAGAAAAAATGATTTTTCAAGCAATGGAACCAACAGACATTCATGTGCAAATCAGTGAAGCAGTACTGCTATGTTATATCATACACAATAATAAACTAGAAATAGATCATAGACAATAATGTAAGATTTAAAACTATCAGTTCAGTTCAGTTCAGTCGCTCACTCGTGTCCAACTCTTTGCGACCCCATAGTTTAAAATTATAACATATTAGAAAAAAATAAAACAGCAGGTAATAGATCTCTATGACCATGATTAAAGCCTTTTTAGTTAGAACAGTAAAAACTCAAGTAACAAGAAAAAAATAGGTAAGCTGGACATGAGCAGAATTTTTAAAAATTCCTTTTTTATTGTGAAAATGAAACCATAAGTATAAATATGAAAAAATAACCTATAGAAGAAAAATATTTGCTAAGTGAAATGTCAACAAAAACAACATATTGTATAATTCCATTTATATGAAAAGTCTAGAATAGACAAATTTACAGAGAAAAAATTTGTGTTGTTATTGTCGAGGACTGGGTAACTGGTGGGAGGGGATACCTGCTAGTATAATTTCTTTTTTGGAGGTGAATCAAAAGTTCTAAAATTTGATTATGGTGATGGTTGTACAACACCATGAATATACTAAAAACTACTTAATATAAACCCACTCCAGTGTTCTTGCCTGGAGAATCCCAGGGACGGCAGAGCCTGGTGGGCTGCCGTCTATGGGGTCGCATGGAGTCGGACACGACTGAAGCAACTTAGCAGCAGCAGCAACTCAATATAAACTATAAATGTATGGATTGTCTTTGTATGGTATACAAAGCATATACAATACCAAACTTGGCACAGTATACAAAGTATAACTCAATGAAACTATTAATATGACAATATAATTTTAGCTATGGTTTTTTCAGTCGTCATGTACAGATACGAGAGTTGCACCATAAAGAGTTGGTTGAATGCTGAAGATTTGTGGGGCTAGAGAAGACTCTTGAGAGTCCCTTGGACAGCAGGGAGATCAAACCAGTCAATCCCAAAGAAAATCAAACTTAAATTTTCATTGGAAGGATTGATGCTGAAGCTCCAATAATTTGGCTACCTGATGTGAAGATCCAACTCACTGGAAAAGACCCCGATGCTGGGAAAGATGGATGGCAAGAAGAGAAGGGGACTACAGAGTACCAGATGGTTGGATGGCCTCACCGACTCAATGGACATGAGTTTGAGCTAACTGCAGTAGTTGCTTATGGTCAGGGAAGCCTGGAGTGCTGCAGTCCATGGGGTCGCAAACAGTCAGACACAACTGAGTGACAGCAACAACAACAAACTTTAAAGTATCACTTTGGTTCTGCTGATAAAAACTTTATTGTATAATATGAAAATTAAAGTACAGCCAAATATTGTCTTGGATTGTGTAAGAATCCAGAGGTATTCAGAGGTAATTTTTTAATCATGCAAATAGAATAGATTTATGTAAATAGAATTTCTTTCAAGAAAAATTCATATAGGAGAATTAAGATCAAAACTTTCTGTGAGTGAGATTATCAAATCATTAGGGCTAATGATTCCAATGGAAATGAATTAAAAATTTGAATAAAATATCAAAATCTCCTCTCAAAAGCATTGTAAAGCTGATAGGATGATAAGAAATCTCAAGAAAAACAACTTGAGAACCAGAGAGGAAGTAAATGCAAAAAGCTACTTTTGCTGTGAGTAATTTCTGGATATTTCATGAACTTGAATTTAGTCTCTGACCCCTCAGCAAGGTATGCAGGTAGAAATCACCACTCTGGGTCTGCCTAGTTTAAAGTCTCACAGGTTACCCACCACCCACAAAGACTGGATTCAAACAAGTTTTATCATCAGTATCACAGTAAATCAGAGGTTATCTTAGTCTTGACACCAATAAGGAAAAGAAAATCATTAACATAAAGCAGGACTGAATTTTAAATTATCTGTAGAACTTTTAAGGAAAAACCCGAATTCAGAGATCTTAGATTCACAGTGCCAATGGGCTCTTCACAAAAGCAAACATAAATCTTCTTTGGAGATTGCTATCTTCACATTAGGCCTCAAATAAATTCTGCAGATTATTTTAGAATGAAATGGAGCAGCTCACATGAAAAATGATTAAGAATATGGAGGGGGGTTCGGGAAGGGGCACACATGTACACGCATGGTGGATTCATGTCAATGTATGGCAAAACCAACACAATATTGTAAAGTAAAAAAATAGATAAATAAATAAATTAAAAAAAAAAAGAATATGGACTAAGACACGACTGAGCCCTCTCTTGTTGGATATTGGACTAGAGTTCAATATATCTGTAGGAACTGAAAAGAGAGATAAGAGATGTTAGAAAGAAAGAGAAAGAAATAGAGATAGAAAGCATGCATTTTCTAGCTCTGTTCACTGAGAGGGCTTAGAAGCAATGACATACCAGTAGAAAACAACCCACTTAGATCCAAGATATTTGTGCCTTTATTGATCACCAGAGTATCTTGAGTAAATGAAAGATTCTAGGATTGAGAGAAGAAAAGGAAAGATAAGACTGGAAAATCATGCAGAGTTGGCCAGAGAGGAACTGCCTGAAGAATTATGGGACATATCAGAATAAACAGAAGCCAAATTGAACAGTCACCCACTGGCTAATTATTGAACACATTTAGCATTAAAAAAGTAATGAAATTTAATAGTAAGCAGTACATAAAATAGGAATCCATTAATATATATTAATATAAATAGGTATATGATTATAAAATGTTGGAGAAAAGAAAAGTGTTTTTAGATAGTGTGATGCTGACTGCTAAATGAGGAAATGATTTTGGAATCAGGAAAATCACCACTTCACAAACATCACAGTGATTATTGGTTTAGGCAAGAATCATTTACAGATGCTAAAATAAGAGGATGAAACATTAATGAAAATGCGATTAGAGCTAGGATACACAACAATGGGACCAACCAGGCTCATGTGTCTCCTGATATGATACAATGAGAAGAACATTCTATCACTTCCATGACACTCCTGTGAAAGATTCCAGGATTATCAAAATAAGCGATTTCTACTTAAAAGAGAATGATTTAAAATTAATAGATGATAAACTAGAAACTTTTCTTCTTTCCCATCTCTCAGCTTTCATAGAATTGAAGTCTGTTAAGGTCTTGCCCTGGATTAGACTATGGCTTAAGGGGATGTTGTGGGGGGTTTCATCTTCTATCCAGACCACTGAAACTTTCCCCATAACAACAGTAAGCTTGCTTCTCTTTCTGATATTTCATATGTTTACTGGAGTAGCACTTTTAATTTCCTTCAAACACTTCCCTTTGTCTTTACAACTTAGTTAACTGGTGCAGAAGGTCTAACTTTCAGCCTATCTTATCTTCTGACATGCCTTCTTCACTAAGCTTAGTCATTTCTAGGTTTTGATTTAAAATGAGAGACATGTAACTCTTCTTTTTATTTGAACATTTAGATGTAACTTTAGGGTTATTAACTGGCCTAATATCAACATTGTTGTGTCTCAGGGAAGAGGGAGGTCTAAGGAGAGGGAAAGAAATGATTGGTCACTGAAACAGTCAGAACACTTTCATTTATCAATCAATTTTGCCATCTTATATGTGCATGGTTTGTGGAGTCTCAAAACAATTACAATAGTATCATCAAAGATCACTGATCCTAAGCAAATGTAACAATATGACAATGGAAAAGTTTGAAATACTGTAAGAATTACCAAAATGTGATGAATAGACATGAAGTGAGCATATGCTCTTAGAAAAATGGTGCTGTTAGATCTGCTTGCTTCAGGGTTGCCATAAAACTTCAATTTGTAAAAAATTCAATGTCTGAAAAGTGCAATAAAATAAGTTATGAAATGTACCTGTATTGTGCACGCATGCACATTTAAGAACATTAATTAAAGGAGTTAGAATTAGATGTCTTTTGGAATTAGGATCAAAGAACAATAGAACAAAACAGTGAGCTCTTAAATAAATAAATGATAAAAATGTGCTATGAATCAGGAGTATGATTAACTCATTTATTGACATCTAGCCTCAAAATTAAAAAAAAGAAAATAACTAGATCCAATATTTAGGCCAAAACCCCTGTAAAGATTAAACAACCTACATGCTATCTGCATTAACTGACTTTATTAGAGTCTGTGGTCACAATAAAAAGAAAAAGTATTTGTTTTACTGACAGAAATATGCAGTAAAAATGAGCATTTAAGTAAGATGGTATAATAACTTCTGGAAAGAATTTGACATTTCTCTAAATTAAGTTCTAATTATATTTTTCCTACCGATCTTTTGTACTGTACAGACTTAAAATAGGGTTGAATCCTAAAGGAGCCATATAAGTCTACTTGTTTTTAAGCACACAGTAAAGTCCTGCTGTGTCAATAATTACCAAAATAGGAGCTCTTTGGCAAGTAGGACCCCCCACTAGCCAAAGTACCAGTTTGTGATAGACTCTCAATAATTTCTTATGGACTGAAGGAATGGATGCAATGATTATGATGTGGATAACAGAGAGGGACAAATTGCATAATTAATTGGCATAGTCCAGTATACTTTGATTAATTGATAGGTCATTGAAATGACAGAGGCTGCTTAAAAGCTTTAAGAGTATAATGAATTCTTGATTGACATTGTATCCCCGAAACTGGTTATTTTTCTGTATGTAAGATTAAAAAATTGAGGTTTCTCTCCAGTCAAGTGTAGCCATCAGTGTCATAAGTTTAGAAAGAGTTTTTGGCTTCTACAATGAGATATCAAGATTCCACTTGTGTTCATGGCATTATTCAGCAACCTGAAACTGATAGGATATTATCATTGGGAAGCAAAATGTTTCCAAAGTGGATTCTCCTCACCCCCTCAGTGTCTTTCTGCTGGCATGGTGGTGGTTTAGTGTTTTGGTAATGGCAGCTTCACATATGAAGATATCCCTTTTCTTCAGACAGCAGTTATTAAGCCAACTAGAGGCTACAAATATGTGTACTTCAAATCTGAATAACATGCATTCTAAACACCTATCAAACTCCAGACTTCGATTCAATAGGTTTAGTTGAGGCTTGAGATTCAGAATTGTTAAGACATTCTCAAGCAACACTAATATGACTGTAATGCAATTTGAGTGGAAATTTAAATTACTCAAAAATTAATGCTTCAAATATAACATCAATATCTTCCTTAGTTGAAACCCATGCATAACCAGTAGTCAGTTCCATTCAGAGAAAGAGTAATTAATTGAATACTCAGATGATGTTTTTCTAAATTTTAAAAAGTAAAGCACAGTAAAATATTTTTAAATTAATATTAGCCCCCAAATTTAAACAAAAGGGGTTATTACACTAACCATTAAGATGAATACAAGTTTACTTGTCAATAATTTGCATACACGAATATGCAGGTATATAAATAGGTGGTGCTGTACCTTTAAAGGAAAATCTGGTTTTTCACCTCTCAACTTTTAAAACGAAATACACTCTACAGTCCTTTTTCATTTTGAAAGTAGCTTTCAAAAATCTATGAAATATACCACTTTTCCTGTGGAGGTACTCTGAAGATTGTAAAACATACTTTGTAGCAGAGTTTTATTCTAGCAGAAAAACTACATATTTGCTTCTTTACCTCCTAACTTACTCCTACAAATTGAGGCTACCATTAAAGATAATTTATATTTTATTGTGTCATGTAAGATTTTCAGGAGCATCTAGTAAAATTTATAGCCATTTGTCCACCCAAACTGGATTCCATTCCATCTAGTAAAAAGGTTCATTCCTATGGAAATCTTTTCAGTGCCTCAGAGAATCAATTTAGTTCTTTAGGAGAGGATGGAAGATAGAAAGTGACTGTCCATGCAAGACTGATATTAAAGTAACCAGATGCTGCAAGGTGCTCTCAATGGTATACTAACAGTTTTCTTTTTAAATTCAGTTCACTACTCATGAATTGCCAGATGGATCAGAGTTACTTGACAACTAACTAAAACAGGAGTCCTATCTTAGCATTTCACAGCATCACTGATGCACATGAATTCCTCACCTTAATCACCTCACAAAGAAATAAGTCTGTCTCAAATGATAAAATATTCAAGTTAACAGCAATGAAATAACCTCTCTCTTTAATCATGTGTGTGTGTGTTAGTCACTCAGTCATGTCTGACTCTTTGTGACACCATAGACTGTAGCCCACTAGACTCCTCCATCCATGGAATTTGCCAGGCAAGAATTACTGGAGTGGGTAGCCAATAGTTAACAGTTAAACTTGGAACCAATACTTTGTGAAAAGAATCTGCAGGCTTTATGCTTGGAAAAAAATGTTCTATTATTAAACTTTAGACTTGTGAGTTAAGCAAACATATGATATAATTCTCCAGGTATACAACTGGTTCATAATATTTTAAAACGTTTCAATATAGAATTCTCACAATAAAAAAAAACAGGTAGATTGCAAAAATTACCTATTAAATAGATAAAAATAATTAACTGACACATTTTATCATCAAGTAGAATCTGAAAATATGTATTTGCTTCACAGACTTACAGTTATACTCTTCATAATTAATATCTGCAAAATATAAAATTTTGTCAAGTGGATTAAAAAAGGTTATTTTCTTATTTTGTAAGTTTAAAAATGAGAAAAATTCTAATTAGTTGGCTGCCAGAGATTAAAAGACTATCTATGAATTGCCTAATATAACTAAATTTCACTAAAACAATTTGTCCCCTAAAACTTGTTTTTTTGTCTATGTCAGATATAAATCTAGATTTTCTTTTAATTGCAATTTGAATGGTAGCCAACTGAAATTCTTTTGTAAGTAAACTAAAAATAAGTACTATCTTCGAAGAGAGAGTAGATATTTTGTATGGCACTGTCCCAACTGTCTCAGGAAATGTCTTCTGATAGATGGAATATGTTCCCTGAAAAATCCAATATGACAGTTCTTGTACATTTTTCTTAAAAATACAGTGACAAGATCAGTAAGAAATTCAAAAGATGATTTAAAGTTTCTATGTCTATTAATATGAGAGTTTTGTGATACTTAAATCCTTTAAAATGCTTTATTTTAAAATATATTTCACATTATTGAAAATATTATATAAAGGATTTTAATTTTATTGTAGCTACTTAATTGGATCATGTCATGGACAAACAATCTAAAGTGAAAAAAATATTATGTTAGAATTGTGGAATTTATACAGATTCCCCATTTATTATATACAGTATTATAGTTTATTGGAGAAGGCAATGGCATCCCACTCTAGTACTCTTGCCTGGAAAATCCCATTGACGGAGGAGCCTGGTAAACTACAGTCCATGGGATCGCTAAGAGTCAGACACGACTGAGCGACTTCACTTTCACTTTTCCTTTTCATGTACTGGAGAAGGAAATGGCAACCCACTTCAGTATTCTTGCCTGGAGAATCCCAGGGATGGGGGAGCCTGGTGGGCTGCTGTCTATGGGGTCGCACAGAGTCGGACACGACTGAAGCGACTTAGCAGCAGCAGCAGCAGCAGCAGCAGCAGCAGCATTATAGTTTATAATATAATTTTGTTTACCGTTTACTTAGAACTAATGAACTTAAGTTTTATTATCATTATTTTTGCATTCAAATATTTCTTAATAAAAAATTACCATCAGTAAATTTTGTTTTATAGGCAGTATGTATAGAAAGCATACTCTGATAATTAAGCACATATGTTATACAATTGATAAAATTTAAGAAAAGCAAATTTGTTTGAATCTAATATTTACATTAATGTTTCTTTAAGAAACATAGTTTTAGTGACTTAAGATGGTATTTTCTTTTTTTTACAGGGCTATTACTTTTTTCAGCAATAAATATTTTCATAATGCTGCTAAACAGAACTAAGTCGTGTCAGACTCTCTGTGACTCCATGGACTTTAGGCCAAATTCCAAATCCTTGGGATTTCCCAGGCAAGAATATTGGAGTGGGTTGCCATTTCCTTCTCCAATTTTTCATAATAGTAAACTTTTTTTTTGATAAAAAAATATTTTAGATTCAAATTAGAAGTAATGAGAAAAAGATGTTACTATAATCCCACAACAGAATATAAACATAGTAAGGTCTAAACATATAAGTCGCTTACTTGTTGGAAGAAAAGCTATGACAAAACTAAATAGCATATTAAAAAGCAGACACATTATTTTGCCAACAAAGATCATTATAGTAAAATTATATCTTTCCAGTAACCAAGTATAGATGTGAGAGTTGAACCATAAAGAAGGCTGAGCACTGAAAAACGGATGCATTCCGATTGTGGTGCTGGAGAAGACTCTTGAGAGTCCTTTGGACAGCAAGGAGATCAAATCAGTCAATCCTAAAGGAAATCAACTCTGAATATTCTTTGGAAGGACTAATGCTGAAGCTGAAGCTCCAATATTTTATCCACTTGATGTGAAGAGCCAATTCATTGAAAAAGACTCCAGGGGATAGTAAAGGACAAGGAAGCCTGGCATGCTGCAGTCCATGAGGTTGCAAGGAGTTGGACATCACTTTGCGATTGAGCAAGAACAAAAACATATAAGTATAGACCTAATGAAGCTGATAAACTCTAATTTCACCATTAATTATGGTTTATGTAACTTTTACATTATTTTTGCTTAACTATTAAATGAAATAGATAATAAGAGAATATGGTAATAATGTTGGATTTTCTGAATACAAATTGTTTTACTGTGATTATGCACTCTGCAAGGAAGGAACAAAAATAGTATAAGATATTGGGACTAACAGGCAGGTGTAGTTTAGATGCATAAGAAATCTAGTTAATTAAATTTAAAAGAAATAAAATTGGTCTAAATAAAATCATGTCATTGCAGTAGAATATATGCTGATCAGTATTATTTTGAAGTTCATTTTCCTTCGGGAAAAGGAATTTTCACACAATGTCACTAACTGGGACAAAAATAAAAATCAGAACATTTATATATCCACTTATGAGATGATGTGTCCAAAGTGTGTGTGCATGTGTATGCAACATGTGCATGCACATACTATCATATGCCATTAAAAGTGAATGAAAGAATGTGGAAGTAATCTGAAGTCATGAACCACTCTTTTCGAACTATGGACTGTAGCAAGCTAGGCTCCTCTGTTCATGGGGGCCAGCAAGAAAATCTAGTGAATAGCTACTGGATTAGATAGATAGTGAAGAGTGAATAAACACATTTATTTTGGTATTTTCATACAGTGGACTATCACTCAATCATAAAAAGAAACAAACTACTGATTTATTCAACAAAGAGAATGACTTTCACATATATTGTATTGAGTAAAAGATAGTGAACACAAACTAGTAAATATTATCTGATTAAAGTCTTCCCTGGTGGCTCAGATGGTAAAGAATCTACCTGCAATGCAGGAGACTGGGGTTCAATTCCTGGGTCAGGATGATCCCCTGGAGAAGAGAATGACAACCCACCACAGTATTCTTGTATACAGAATTCCATGGACAGAGGAGCCTGGCAGGCTATCGTCCATGGAGTCACAAAGAGTTGGACATGACCAAATGACTAACACACACACACAAATTATATGAACATCTAGAGCATGCAAACTAATTATTCGTCACCTGGAGTGAATAGTCAGCGGGAAGACTGCAAAACATGTGAGTAAACTTTCAGGACAGATATCAATAGTCTATATTGAAACTGGAGTGGCATCTACACAAATGTATGTATTTCACAAAAGTCATGAAAAATTAAAATATGTTAGTATTGAGGTATATAAATTGTGCCTACATGTTGATTTAAAAAGGAGCTAATACATGTGAGGGATACTGATTTTTATGTAAAAATATCCTAGACTTTTCACATGTTTAACATATAATGTTAACATTATAAAATTATCTAGTCTCATGAAGCATTATTATAGTCTTATATACCTCACTTATAATAAACTAGATCATTTACTTTTCTATAGTTTAATAAAACTAATTCTATACTCCATCAAACACATTGACCACTTTCAGATTGAATACTTAAGATATTTGCTGTAGAAACTGACATAGTATTTAATAGTTTAAAGATATTCAGACAGATTAACAGTATACTTTCTTAGGTGAATTGATTGAATCTTTGTAAGTAGGACAAATTATATGAACAAGATTTCATGTATACTTGCTAAGATTAAGTAAAAAGAATATAGAGTTAAAAAAGTCTGAAAGTTTGATGGTTGGGACTTAATTGTTTCCTAGGTAGTCCCATTTATCATTCTTCAACAGGTTAGTTTCAATGTTTCCAAGTGAAAACATGAATTTGGTATGAAAGAATACAAGAATAAACAATCACAGCAGGTTTTGATGATATAATGCCTTTTATAGGTTTTTCTGAATTTCTTCAGTTCATAAGCTTCAAACTGGGACTCCAAGTGCCTATTAATAAAGTTTCAAGAACCTATTAAAAACAAAAATAGAACTCTCATTTTGGAGAAAGTCAATTAATAAAAAGCAATCTAACAATTACCCTATTTGCTTCTTTGTTTGCAGTTTTAAGAATCAACTAAGAAGAAAGTCATGGAAATGCAATAATTTTGATTTTATTTAAGGACTGCCCCCCCCCCACACACACAATGACAGAATGAACACTGTTCATTTAGGCAAACCATGCAGTATCACAGTAATCCAAGTCTGTGTGACAACCAATAATGCTGAAGAAGCTAAAGTTGAACGGTTCTATGATGACCTACAAGACCTTCTAGAACTAACACCAAAATAAGAAGTCCTTTTCATCATAGGGGACTGGAATGCAAAAGTAGGAAGTCAAGAAATACCTGGAGTAACAGGTAAGTTTGGCCTTGAAGTACAAAATGAAGCAGTGCAAAGGCTAACAAGTTCTGCCAAGAGAACACACGTCATAGCAAACACTCTTTTTCAACAACACAAGAGACGGTTCTACATGTAGACATCACCAGTTGGTCAACACAGAAATCAGATTGATTATATCTTTGCAGCTGAAGATGGAGAAGTTCTATACAGTCAGCAAAAACAAGACTGGGAGCAGACTGTGGCTCAGATCATGAATTCCTTATTGCCGAATTCAGATTGAAAATGAATAAAGTGGGGAGAACCACTAGACCACTCAGGTATGACCTAAATCAAATTCCTTATGATTATACAGTGGAACTGACAAATGGATTAAAAGGATTAGATCTGATAGAGTGCCCAAAGAAGTATGGACGGAGGTTCGTGCCATTGTACAGGAGGCAGTGATCAAGACCATCCCCAAGAAAAAGAAATGCAAAAAGGCAAAATGGTTGTTTGAGGAGGCCTTACAAATAGCTGAGAAAAAAGGAGAAGTGAAAGGCAAAGGAGAAAAGGAAAGATAAACCCATCTGAATGCAGAGTTCCAAAGAATAGCAAGAAGAGATAAAAAAGATTTCCTCAGTGATCAAGGCAAAGAAATAGAGGAAAACAATAGAATGGGAAAGACTAGAGACCTCTTCAAGAAAATGAGAAAATACAAGGGAACAATTCATGCAAATATGGGCACAATAAAAAACAGAAATTGTATGGACCTAAGAGAAGAAGAATATATTAAGAAAAGGTGGCAGAAATACACAAAAGAACTATATATAAAGGGTCTTCATGACACAGATAACCATGATGTTGTGATTACTCACCTAGAGCCAGACATCCTGCAGTCTGAAGTCAAGTGGGCCTTAGGAAGCATCACTACAAAAAAAGCTAGTGGAGATGATGGAATTCCAGCTAAGCTATTTCACATCCTAAAAGATGATGCTGTGAAAGTGCTGCACTGAATTTGCCAGCAAATTTGGAAAACTCAGCCTTGGCCACAGGACTGGAAAGGTCAATTTTCATTCCAACCCCAAAGAAATGTGATGTCAAAGAATGTTCAAACTACTGCATAATTGCACTCATCTCACTTGCTAGTAACGTAATGTTTAAAATTCTCCAAGCAAAGCTTCAATAGTACATGAAGCAAGAATTTCCATATGTTCAAGCTGGATTTAGAAAAGGCAGAGGAACCAAGGGGCAAATCGCCAACATCCGCTGCATCATAGGAAAAGCAAGAGAATTCCAGAAAAAATATTTACTTCTGCTTTATTGACTATGCCAAAGCCTTTGACTGTGTGGATCACAGTAAACTGTGGAAAATTCTTAAACAGATTGGAATATCAGACCACCGTATCTGTCTCCTGAGAAATCTGTGTGCAGGTCAAGAAGCTACAGTTAGAACTTGACATGGAACAACTGACAGGTTCCAAATCAGGAAAGGATTATGTCAAGGCTGTATATAGTCACCCTGATTATTTAACTTATATGCAGAGTACATCATGAGAAACGCTGGGCTGGATGAAGCACAAGGTGGAATCAAGATTGCTGGGAGAAATATCAATAACCTCAGATATGCAGATGACAATACCCTTATGGCAGAAAGCAAAGAAGAACTAAAGAACCTCTTGATGAAAGTGAAAGAGGAGAGTGAAAAAGTTGGCTTAAATTCAACAGTCAGAAAACTAAGATCATGGCACCCAGTTCCATCACTTCATGGCAAATACATGGGGAAACAGTGGAAACAGTGGCTGACTTTATTTTGGGGGCCTCCAAAACCACTTCAGATGGTGACTGCAGCCATGAAATTAAAAGTTGCTTGCTCCTTGAAAGAAAAGCTACGACAAGCCTAGACAACATACTAAAAGGCAGAGAGAATACTTTGCCAACAAAGATCTGTCTAGTAAAAGCTATTGTTTTTCCAGTAGTCATGTATGGATGTCAGAGTTGGGCCATAAAGAAAGCTGAGCACTGAAGAATTGATGCTTTTGAACTATGATGGTAGAGAAGACTCTTGAGAGAGTCCCTTCAATTGCAAAGAGATCAAACCAGTCAATCCTAAAGGAAATAAGTTCTGAATATACTTTGGAAGGACTGGTGCTGAAGCTGAAAATCCAATACTTTGGCCACCTGATGCAAAGAACTGACTAATTGGAAAAATCCCTGATGCTGGGAAAGACTGAAGGCAGGAGGAGAAGGGGATAACAGAGGATGAGATGGCTGGATGGCATCACCGACTCGATGGACAGGAGTCTGAACAAGCTCTGGGAACTGGTGATGGACAGGGATGCCTGGCATGGTGCAGTCCATGGCATCACAAAGATCAGACAGTACTGTACAACTGAACTGAACTGAACTGAACTGAAGGACTGCACAAGTATAAAGAAAAAAAAATATTCTGGTTCACTAATATCCATATATTTAAGGAGAAAACATCCTTCCCCACAAGCAAAGAAATTTAGTGTTCCCAGATTGGACTAGAAATACTATCTTAAAGTCTATCTTTAGAAAGTGTTTTTCTCCTAACACAAGATACATTAAATATGCTCATTTAATTCTATAATGCTTAACTATGTTTATCTTCTAAATTATACAAATTTTCAAAGAGGAAACTGCTATATGTTCAAATAACTGTATAGTTCTGAAATATATTACATCTGCAATATTCAGTTATTAAATAAATAAGATAAGGATACACGCATACACATATATACATACATGTGCAGGTACATAATATATAACCTATTAATTTATTTTGAGGGTTTCCCTTGTGGCTCAGTTGGTAAAGAATCCACCTGCAAGGCAGGAGACCTGTGTTTGATCCCTGCGTTGGGAAGATCCCCTGGAGAAAGGAAAGGCTACCCATTCCAGGATTCTGGCCTAGAGAATTCCATGGACTGTAGAGTCCATGGGGTTGCAAAGAGTCGGACAGGATGAGCCACTTTATTTTGAAAATATTAATCTGTGTTACCTTCTCCAGTCCTGAACCCTTACTCTTCCTAATATAGCCTTTGAATATAACTTTCCCTGGATCTAAGATGCCATTGAACCTGCTTTTCACCTGACTTAGCTGGATAAGAATTCCTTGCTCAAAGATGTCTTTTTATAACAATACCTTTGCCTATTTTGAGATACTATGCTAGTCCTTTCTCTTAGAGCCCTGGTTTCACATCTGTTTGAAAAACACATTATTATAACTGTTATCATTTTTAGTAAATCTGTCTCTCTCAATGAATTATAAGGTACAAGAAAGCAGGAAGTGTGACATTTTCATTGTTATCACCAGTGGGTCTCTTGTACCTAGCAAGAAAAGATGAAAACAATGAGAGTCACATTCTGATCTATAAACTTCTCTCTTTCACTATTATAGGTACATCGAAAAGCTATTCTGGTATTTCTACCAAAAATATTTATATCTCACCATGTTTTCCTCACCTATGATGATTAATAAACTTTATCGAGCTATACTTTTAAATTGAGCTTGATTGCCTCACTTCACATTTTAGTGACCATCCAAAGACAAGCCCTTTAAAAGTTTAGAAAGTAGAAATTGTAAAATAAATGGGATCTGCATTATGTATAATTACTCATGTAGTAAAACATAACATGAATTGCCCCCATTTGATGAGATTTTTGTTTAGAATCCATTTGCACTATGGCATTGAATGTAACCAGATACATCTCATTTCTGCTTGGTTTTTGAGTTATAGACCGCTATGCATTTGAAAAGAAAATAGCCACAAAGTGAGGGAATATTCTGTTTACACACTGCAAGAACTTGCCAGGCATGTCTGTCAAACATTTTCAAGAGTTCATCAAAAACAAAATCTCAAAATGGGGAAAAAGAAGTCATTTACATTTAAAAGAAAAATATCTTATATTTTATAAGTAAATGTACCTGTAAGAATATAAAATGTGTTATGTTCTTTAACATTTTAATGTAATATTTGAAAGAGAATTTATATGAATCTTTCTTATCCACAGGATATATAGAGGACCATAAATTTCAGAAATGTACTCACCTAGTTTAATAGACTTTTGCATTTTTACAAATTTTTTAATTATGGATAAATCTTTTAAAAATATAAGGAAAATATTTTTTGTTACTAACTACTTATAATACAGGAAAGAGTAAATTTCACTAAAAAGGAAAACATATACTAAAAGTAATGGATTAATCACTTATGAAGCCAAAATGAAAGTTTTAAAAGAAAAAGTAGTAAAATATAGCTGTCATTACAAAAATTAGTTAAGGATATACAAACAAAAAGATGTAAAACAAGATACCCAATTTAAAAAATGAAAAGGTAGAAAAATGTTGAGCCTTAGAAGTGATCAAAATCATGTTGTTATTAACAAAAATAGACTGTTATAGATATAAATAATTATATTAAAGCCTTATGGTAACTGCAAAGCAAAAATCTATAGTAAATGCACAAAGGTTGAAAAGAAAGAAATATAAGCATACCACCAAAGAAAGTCATCAGGCCACAAAGAAAGAGAGCAAGAGGATAGGGAAGAACACAGAGAAATTACAAAACAGTCAGAAAACAATTGGCAAAATGAAAATAAAGTACATACCTACCAATAATTACCTTAAAAGTAAGTGGCTTGAACTCTTAAATCAAAAGACATAGAATGGTTGAATGGATTAAAACAATAAGACACATTTACATGTTGCCTACAAGAGACTCACTTTATATGTAAGGACTCATGTAAACTGAAAATAAAGAGATGAAAAAAAGATATTCCACGTAAATGGAAATGAAAAGAAAGCTGGAATAGCTATATTTATATCAGAAAAAAACAGACTTTAAAACAAAAATGAAATAAGAGATAAGGATGAGTGTTACATAATGATAGAGGGGTTAGTCCAAGAAGAGGACATAAAATTTGTAAATTTTCATTTGTCCAACATTAGAATACCTAAATACATAAAGCAAATAGCAACAGAACAAAAGGGAGACATAAATAGCAACACAAGAGTAGGGGACCTTAATACCCTACATACATCAATGGATACATCATACAGATAGAAAATCAGTAAGGAAACACAGGCCTGAAATGACGTATTAGACCGGATAACTTAGAAACGTAAACAGCATTCCATCTAAAAGCAGCAGAATACAAATTCTTTAATGCACATAAAACATTTTCCAAGACAGATGACATGGTAGTCCACAAATTAAAATTCTTAATATATTTAACAAGATTGAAATCAAGTACAATTTCCAACCAAACTGGTATGAACAAAAAATTAATTGCATGAAGAAAACTAGAAAATTCACAAATATTTAGAAATTAACACACTACTGAAAAACTAATGGGTCAAAGAAGAAATCAAAAAATAATTAAAAAAAAATACCTAGGGACAAATGAAAGTGGACATTAATGAGAGAAATTGAAGAATGCACAAATAAATGTAAGGATATTCTAGTCTTATGGATAGGAAGAATAAATATTGTTAACATGTCCATACAATCCAAAGCAATCTATAAGTTCAACACAATCCCTATCAAAAAACCAATGTCATTTTTCACCAAAATGGAAGAAACAATCCTAAAATTTTTGTGGAGCTTCAAAAGATCCTGAGTATCCAAACTAATATTGACAAAGAAAAAAAAAAGCTAGAGGCATCAGAAGTCCTGATTTCAAACAAAGCTAAAGTAATGGAAACAGTATGGCACAAAATCAGACACCGAGATAAATGGAAGAGAATAAAGAGCCCAGATATAGATACACAGATATATGGTCAATTAATTCATGACAAAGGAGCCAAAATATTCAACGGGAAAAGGACAGTCTCTTAGAAAATGATGTTGGACAGCCACATGCAAAAGAAAAAAAAAAATGACCATATCTTAAACCACATGTAAAAATTAACTCCAAATGGATTAAAGGTTGATTGTAAAATCTTAAGCCATAAAACTCTTAGAAGAGAACACAGACATAAGTCAAGCAATCTCCTTGACATAAGTCTTGGCAATAACTGTTTGAATCTGATACCAAAAGCAAAAGCAACAAAAGCAAAAATGAACAAGTGGGAATATATAAAACTAAAAAGCTTTTGTATGGCAAAGGAAACCATTAACAAAATTCAAATGCAATCTACTAATTAGGAGAAAACATTTGCAAATCATATATCTGATAAGAATATATAACAAACTCAAAACATACATAATACATAAGAAATACATAAGAAACTCAAAACATCTCAATAGCAAAACAACAAGCAATCTGATTTTAACATAAAAGAGGAGAAGATCTAAATAGACAAAGAAGACATACAGATGACCAATAGGTACATAATAAGATGCTCAACATCAGTAATTATCAGGAAAATGTAAATCAAAACTACAATGAGATATCATCTCACATCGGTTAGAAGGGCTATTATCAAAAAGACAAGAAATAACAAGTACTTGCAAGCACATGAAGAAAAGTAATCCTTTTGCACTGTTTGAGGAATGTAATCTGGTGCAGCCACTGTAAAAAGCAATATGGAAGTTACTCCAAAAAATAAAAAATAGAACTATTAATACCATATGATTCAGCAATTCTACTGGGCATTTACCCAAAGAAAGCAAAAAGACTAAAGACATATACAAACCCATGTTTACTGAAAACATATTTACAATAGTGAAGAGATGAAAACTACTTAAGTGTCCTTGAGGAAAAAATGGATAAATTGTAATATGTAATATTATTTATATAATGAAATCTTGCCATTTATGACAAAATAGATGAATCTTAAAGGCATTAAGTCAAGTAAGAGAGAAAAAGAAATATCATATGTTTATTTGTTATTGCTATATTCTTTTGTGCTCAGTCACTCAGATGTGTCTGACTCTTTGGGACCCATGGACTGTAGCCTGCCAGGGTCCTCTGCCCATGGAATTTTCCAGGCAGGAATACTGGAGCAGGTTGTTATTTCTTACTCCAGAGAATCTTCTTGACCCTCGAATCAAACTCAAGTCTCTTGCATCTCCTGCAATGGCAGGTGGATTCTTTACCACTAGCACCACCTGGGAAGGTTGCTATAATATTAACATGATTTTAATATCAAGAATTTTAGTGTTGATTTATGATTTACATATTTTAAGTGAGGTACATGTTAAGGATCTAATTTTTATTAACATCTAGCTTAACATTCCAATCATAAATCTTAGAAATTAATAAAAATAACAAGCCTTAAGAAATGTTTCCAAGTCTAATTTAAACATATTTTTCTCATAAGAGGCATGCTGACAAGATGGGAGCTCTTTCCTTCAAATATGCCACCAATGCTGAATTCAGAAATAGATATATCTGGAAGACCAAGGAAATAGAGCACCAGTGAGAAAACACAGTGTGTTTCCTTCCTTTTATTCATTCAAAGACTCTTTATAACAAAAGAATAAAAATACTTTGTCCGCAAAAAATACCCCATTAGTGTGTGATATATATATATATTTGGAAAATAAGGAATTTAATAAATATGGGTAATATATCACATGTTACAGTGTAGCATTTTCCATTTGGTTTTACATATCAATTGTTCTGGGACATCCCAATGGTTGTGAGTGAGGTGCTGGGATAATCAGCATCAGGTGTTCAGAAACTCCTGCAATTTGAGAATTATGGCTCTCTGATCAGAGGACTTCTATGACTTCAACCATTCAGTTCAGTTCAGTTCAGTTCAGTCGCTCAGTCATGTCCGACTCTTTGCGACCCCATGAACTGCAGCACGCCAGGCCTCTCTGTCCATCGCCAACTCCCGGAGTCTACCCAAACCCATGTCCATCGAGTCTGTGATGCCATCCAACAATCTCATCCTCTATCGTCCCCTTCTCCTCCTGCCCCCAATCCTACCCAGCATTAGGGTCTTTTCCAATGAGTCAACTCTTTGCATGAGGTGACAAAAGTATTGGTGTTTCAGCGTCAACATCAGTCCTTCCAATGAACACCCAGGATTGATCTCTTTTAGGATGGATTGATTGGATCTCCTTGCAGTCCAAGGGACTCTCAAGAGTCTTCTCCAACACCACAGTTCAAAAGCATCAATTCTTCAGCGCTCAGCTTTCTTCACTGAACAACTCTCACATCCATACATGACCACTGGAAAAACCATAGCCTTGACTAGATGGACTTCTGTTGGCAAAGTAATGTCTCTGCTTTTAAATATGCTATCTAGGTTGGCCATAACCTTCCTTCCAAGGAGTAAGCGTCTTTTAATTTCATGGCTGCAATCACCATCAGCAGTGATTTTGAAGCCCCAAAAAACAAAGTCTGACACTGTTTCCACTGTTTCCCCATCTATTTCCCATGAAGTGATGGGACCAGATGCCATGATCTTAGTTTTCTGAATGTTGAGCTTTAAGCCAACTTTTCACTCTCCTCTTTCACTTTCATCAAGAGGCTCTTTAGTTCTTCACTTTCTGCCATAAGGGTGGTGTCATCTGCATATCTGAGGTTATTGATATTTCTCCTGGCAATCTTGATTCCAGCTTGTGTTTCTTCCAGCTCAGCGTTTCTCATGATGTACTCTGCATATAAGTTAAATAAGCAGGGTGACAATATACAGCCTTGACAGACTCCTTTTCCTATTTGGAACCAGTCTGTTGTTCCATGTCCAGTTCTAACTGTTGCTTCCTGACCTGCATACAGGTTTCTCAAGAGACAGGTCAGAAAGCAGAAATAGATGTTTTTCTGGAATTATCTTGCTTTTTCAATGATCCAACAGATGTTGGCAATTTGATCTCTGATTCCTCTGCCTTTTCTAAATCCAGCTTGAATAACTGGAAGTTCATGGTTCACGTATTGCTGAAGCCTGGCTTGGAGAATTTTGAGCATTACTTTACTAGCATGTGAGATGAGTGCAACTGTGCAGTAGTTTGAGCATTCTTTGGCATTGCCTTTCTTTGGGATTAGAAAGAAAACTGACCTTTTCCAGTCCTGTGGCCACTGCTGAGTTTTCCAAATTTGCTGGCATATCGAGTGCAGCACTTTCACAGCATCATCTTTCAGGGTTTGAAATAGCTCAACTGGAATTCCATCACCTCCACTAGCTTTGTTCGTAGTGATGCTTTCTAAGGCCCACATTGACTTCACATTCCAGGATGCCTGGCTCTAGGTGAGTGATCACACCATCGTGATTATCTGGGTCGTGAAGATCTTTTTTGTACAGTTCTTCTGTGTATTCTTGACACTTCTTCTTAATATCTTCTGCTTCTGTTAGGTCCATACCATTTCTGTCCTTTATCCAGCCTATCTTTGCATGCAATGTTCCTTTGGTATCTCTAATCTTCTTGAAGAGATCTCTAGTCTTTCCCAATCTGTTGTTTTCCTCTATTTCTTTGCATTGATCGCTGAGGAAGGCTTTCTTATCTCTCCTTGCTATTCTTTGGAACTCTGCATTCAGATGGGAATATCTTTCCTTTTCTCCTTTGCTTTTCGCTTCTCTTCTCTTCCCAGCTATCTGTAAGGCCTCCTCAGACAGCCATTTTATGTTCTTCTAAAACACATGTATTCTTTTGATGTGTACTACGGAGCAGACACACATACACTTTCTTTGGATCAAGCTGAATTATCTTATATAATCTTTACTGTGACTTTTTGATAATCTGAAATATAACAGTTTGTTGAAGCAGCAATGAATTTATCATGAAATGCACAGATATATCTAGTTGCTTGCTAAATATTTAGACTTGTATGCTCCACAGGAGTATAAAGTATAAATCCTCTAGCTAGAATTTATCACCTTCATTCATCCAAATATCTTTCTCATCCTCTAAAATATGTTTTTTAATGAAAATGCAAAAAATCTGCCCAAGAGTTTAAGAATCAAGAGTTAATGCTAGCTACTACTTTCCCACTTACTTCTTTAAATAGTATTTTGTATATCCAACCTATGCAACATTTTCCCACTCAAATTCCTCCTTTCAGTCCCTACTTGTAATGGCCATTTTTCTACTTCTCTCATGGATTAACTGGTTTCATAATCTCTCTTGTTCTTCCTAACACAGTATTAGCAATGTTGACAGTGCATTTTCTTAAGTGAAAATCTTAATTATTCACTGCTCTAATGTTTTTAATTACCCAAAATATTTAGAATACATTTCAAGATTTAGAATACATTTTCAAGATCATTGTTTGTTTGTGTTAGTCTCTCAATTGTATCCGACTCTTTGTGACCCCATGGACTATAGTCTGCCAGGCTACTCTGTCCATAGAATTCTCCAGGCAGGAGTACTGGAGTTGGTAGCCATTCCCTTCTCCAGGGCATCTTCCTGACCCAGGGATAGAATCCAGGTCTCCTGCATTGCAGGTAGATTCTTTACCATCTGAGCCACCAAGGAAGCCCAAGATCATTAGTTTATCACAAAAATAGTCTGTAATCTCACTCCTCCTGGTCTGAACACCCCCTCTAAACACTAATTATGCTCCAATGATAAGAATGTACTTGTAGTTACTGAAAATGATCCATGAATCCATAATATGCTCATCCAAGTAGAAGAGTGAGGAAGAGATTTTAAAAATGAAACAATACAACAAAAACAAAACAAGATATAGCAGCAGGAGACAATATTTTCAAATTTTTCATAAAACTTTGGTAAAATAGCAACACTGGGAATCTAAGGAGAGCTTGATTGGTAAATGAGACAAATCTGAGCACCTCGAATCTGGGCAAAAATTAATCAATTTAAAAATCAAATTCTAGAGAAGTCATGAAGAATGTAAGAAGGAACATGTTTGCCAATGCACAACTATGTTATGTGACTGTTTTTTGCATTGAAGACTGAAAAATTGAAAAATAAATTGGAAAACAGAAATTTCTTAACTTATGCTGCTAAGCTGCTAAGTCGCTTCAGTCGTGTCCGACTCTGTGCGACCCCATGGACTGCAGCCCACCAGGCTCCTCTGTCCATGGGAGTTTCCAGGCAAGAGTACTGGAGTGGGTTGCCATCGCCTTCTCCGTCTTAACTTATGAGAGAACAGTAAATTATTATGTTTTCACAATCTTACAAGTACCTAAAAAGAAACAGAATTCACTTCTCTTAAGTTTTGAAATCCTCTGGAGAAAGTGCCACTGTACTATAGCTGCTGCCCTCCCAAGGGTAGAACTGTAAGACAGGACTGATAGCCCATTTCCCTGTGTACAAGGCAATTTTATCTTAAAAGAGACATCAAACAGTCACTTGGGGGAATTAGGTATCATTGCTGCCTAGTGCCTTGGTGAATCCATCCGGGGACAATTTCCATGTTCTTTGTTTAAGCTAATAAAGTTGTGACCTCAAGTTGTATTCCATTAAGGAATCTCTAGAGTCTTTTATTGCCTGAGGGGACCTAGAATCAGCAGTGAGGAAAATGGGATGGTGAAAGATGTTATGTTCCTGGCTCTGTGTTCACAATGCATTTTATCAAATGACAGCTTGTGTACTGTACTTGTATATTTTAAAATGACATTTTAGAGATATAAGGCATTTGGTGTTCATATGTATCAAAACAAGAAAAATTGACAAGGGGCCATAAACTAACATGCTATAGTAACACAACAACAAAAATCAAAGCAAATGTCTGGCTTTCTTTTACCTGCACCCAGACCTCATTTCTTCATCTTGGTAAAGCCAAGGTGAGAGCACTTCATTCACTGTAAGGTGTTGGTTATCTGTATTACATGGTACAATTATTTTAAGATTAAATTACTCTATATAGCAGACACTGTTATGGCTTCTGTTCCTGAGACTCATCACTGTATTCTGACATTTTGGACACAAGCAAATTTAAAAATAAATGAGCACATTAATGACTGTTTTAAAATGAATAAGTTAATAACTGCTTTCACATTAGATATTAGAAAATAAGCTACCGTATACTCTGATTTTATAACATTCTTATTTTAGAAATATTTTTGAAATATGAATTGTGAAAATAATATCAAGTAGCAATACAGGCATACCTCATTTTACTTTGTTATTTTGCACTTTGTAGATATTGTGCTTCTTACAGATTGAAGATTTGGGGCATCTTTGCATCAAACAAGTTTATTGGTTCAGTTTTTCTAACAGTACTTGCTCACTTCCTATCTGTGTGTCACACTTAATATTTCAAACCCTGTGCCAGCAAAAAGATTATGACTCACTGAAGGATCAGACTAATGGTTAGAATTTTCAAGCAATAAAGTATTTTTAGTGAAGATATATACATTGCTTTTTTGGACAGAATGTTATCACGTACTTAACAGACTACAATACAGTGTAAACATAATTGTTATATGCATTGGGAAACCAAAGTAATTTGTAAATTGCTTTATTGAGATATTCGCTTTATTGAAGTACTCTGTAACAAAATCCACACAATCTCAGAGGTACGCCTGTATATTATATTGTTCTTATTTTGATAACACTTTACTGCCATATATCTTAATCTGTAATTTTATCTTACTCTGATATATAATAACATGTATATAATTATGACCATAGCAAAATATCCTCATAGTTTATTAACTTTTCTCATGAATACAATACTTTAAAATAAAATAAGGACTATCTAGGAATAACAAACATTTTGTGTACTCCAAATGAGGGTTTTACTCTTGGCATATACTATTTGAGAAAACATAGATGGCAAGATCTATTATAGATCTAATATTAATAATTATGCTGTTTCACCATTTTAAAACAGCATCTATACATATCTAAAAAATCCGAACATAGATAATTGTTTTGTGTGGATTATATGGGTTTCCCAGGTGGTGCAGTGGTAAAGAATCCGCCTGCCAATGCAGGAGATGCAAGAGACAGACGTGGGTTCGATCCATAGGTCAGGGAGATCCCTTGGAGTAGTAATGGCAACCTACTCCAGTACTCTTGACTGGAAAATTCCATGAACAAAGGAGCCTGGTGGGGTACAGTCCATGGGGTTGCAAAGACTTGTAAATGACTACATGACTGAGCATGCATGCACGCTGTGGATTATATGCATCTCTGGACTTCTCACAATACTGAAATGTGTCAGTGATTTTTATTTTTAATGTTTTATTTTGTATTTGGGTATAGCTGATTAACACTGATGTGACAGTTACAGGTGAACAGTGATGTGACTCAGCCATACATATAAATGTATCCGTTCTCCCCCAAACTCCCCTCCCATCCAGGCTGCCGCCTAACACTGAGCAGAGTTCCATGTGCTATACACTTGGTCCTTGTTGGTTATGCATTTTAAATATATGTTAGTGACTTCTGAATTCTACAAATTAGTAATCGCTTATCAGACCACTGATGTAAAGAGACAAGGCATTGCAAAAGACCCTAATGGTGGGAAAGATTGAAGGCAAAAAGAGAAGGGGGCAGCAGAGGATGAAATAGATGGTTAGATAGCACCACTGACTCAACTGACATGAATCTGACCAAATTCCAAGAGTAGTGAAGGACAGGGAAGACTGCTGTGCTGCAGTCCGTGGGGTCACAAAGAGTTGGCTATTATTTGGCGACTGAACAGCAACAACAATCTGACCATTAACATTTATGCTAAAAGACTTTAAAATGTGACATTGTTTGGACTGGAAAAATTTCTTCAAGCATAATTTTAATTTTCTGTAAAGAAGTTCCTATACACCCCAAAGTGGAACTTAGAGCTGAGATTAATAAATATCTGTCCTTTATAGCAATGATCTAGCATAGACAGGACTTTAAAATGTCAGGTCCTTGATAGAAGAGATTATCCTTTATACTCAGAATTCTACCTAAACAAAAGAAATGTTCAAAGCCATGCCTATTAAACCAACAGTTATGCAAGAGCAACTACCCAGGTGAAGGAGATCTCATTTACATATGTCAAATTAAGTCCCCATGTTCCAAAAAAGATGCCAGAAATTTAAGTGAGTTTTAAATAGGTCAGGAAAATCTACTCAAGTTTAGAAGGGCCTCTCAGCTACTAGACAAGTGATTATATCCCAGGCAGCACTTGAAAGCCAGAAACTGCCATGCTGTGCTGAATAAATTCTCCTCAATGACCTTTCCGTGACAGTTTTCTCATTTCCTATAATGTGGAGACAATTAGGTGTTAAATTACGTGTTTGTGGAGCAAAGAAGCAACCTTTGAAGCAAAGGTTTTGCTAAGGAATGTATTGGGTGAACTTGTAAAAATAGCTCCTAACAAGTAATGTAGTTGTACAATGTCCAGTTCCTTAATTTAACAAATGAGAAAACTGATGTCCAAATAACTTCACTGACTTGATGAGTGCAACTCAGCAATTTTGAGTCAGAATAATACTAGAACTGACAATTAAACTCTCAGTCTAGTGATCTTTCCATCAAAATGTTAGTTTTGGACTTTCAAGTGATTCAAGTTAGCCCTTTGTCTTTCTAATCATTCATCCACCTAGCAGCAATTTACTGATGTTTGTGAGGCAAATCCCAAACCTGTGGTACTGTATGGCAGTTTCTAGCTTTTCAGAGATTAAAAATACTCCCTCAAAGAGATCATATTCATCAGTCAAGACATATAGAATTTTGAGAAATTTCTGTGTTTAAGTACCATTTCAGGTGCTGGGTATAGAGCAGTGCAGAAGACAAAAATTCTGCCTTTCTTATTGAGCATAACCAATAATTACAAGGGTGCAAAAGATCCTATATTTCAAGTGTACATTAAGTGATACAAGCACATAGAGGTAAAGAACCCCCATATACTTTAGCATCTTAGAAGGGAAAGGGTCAGAGAAAAGTTTCATCTTGGTGGGACCAACAGAGGCTAAAAGAAGAAAATAACCTAAACAAAGGCAAAGCTAGGAAGAACAAAAGCAAAGCTAGGAAGAGCAAAGTATGTTTTGGGACTTTTGGGAGGGTAGCCTGGGAGAAAGTGAGAATTCTGTGAAATAGACCTGTAGAGTTAGGCAAATGTCACATAACATTAAACTTGCTTTAAAAGTTTCTTCAGTTCAGTCACTCAGTCATGTCCAACTCTTTGCGACCCCATGGGATGCAGCACGCCACAGATGGTTAAATAAAATGATAAATGACAAAGTAAACTACATAGTTTCATTCACTTCATAAACTTACATTCAATGAGAATAAAAATTTTCCCTGCTCAGCCCCTTTAATTTTCCCCTAGTACAAAATCTAGTATAAGGTGGCCAACAAAAATTTGTGATTTCTTTTTCCAGAAACACTCTATCTTCTGTTAACTTAAATTCTACCAAATTTTCAACAGCCAACTCATACCCAATTTTCCCAGAATTTCTGATTTCACCATTCAGAAACTAGCATTTGGCAGTGTTGTTATAGGTCTTTTCATGTTGGTTATCTTTATTTCCCCAAATAAATTATAAGCACCAGGAAATTGAAAACTAATCTTATACATTCACTTTTGCATTCTCATAGGAGCTACCAGAGTGTCTTATAATGATTAAAATATAAAAATAAAAAACAATTCCTCTCTATGAATAATTTACTGGCTAAAATGCACATGGAAACAAATTGGGTCAGGCCAAAAGTTCCTTTAGTTTTTTAAGTAAATATTTTACTTAAATACTTTACTTTAAATTTTTAAAATATTTTTTATTTTCACCAAGAACTTTATTGAACTATGTATTCACTGTTTTGTTCCATTACCTCCTGCCATTTTCAGGCAGCTTCGTAATTCGACCTTTCCAAAACTTTTATCTTTTTGAGCAGAGAACCATTCCAGGTGCATTTTATAGTTTTCCAGAAAATTAAAATTTTTCTCTATTAAGAGAATTTTGTAAACATAAAAAAAAAAAAAATGAACATCCAAAGGTGCAATGTCTGGTGAATATGGTGGATGAACCAGAACTTACCAGCCAGGCTGGAACAGTTTTTGCTGGTCATCAAAGAAACATACAGTCTTATGGTATGCTGATGGAAGTTTATGTGTTTCTTGTCAACTAATTCCAGACACTTTTCATTGAGTGCTGTTTTCAGTTGGTCTAAGTGGGAGCAGTACTTGTTGGAATTAATCATTTGGTTTTCTAGAAGGAGCTCATAATATGGGACTCCCTCCCAATCCACCATATGCAACACATCACCTTTTTTGGATGAAGACTGGGCTTTGGTATGGTCGTTGGTGGTTCATTTTGCCTGCCACACAATCTCTTCTGTTCCACATTATTGTACAGTATCCAATTTTAGTCACCCTTCACAATTTGTTTTAAAAGCAGAACATTTTCCTTATGTTTCAATAGGGAATCGCATGTGGAAATATAGTCAAAGAGGTTTTTTTCACTTAACTTTTGTGGAACCGAAACATCAAAATGATTAACATAACCAAGGTGGTGCAAATGATTTTCAGTGCTTGATGTGGATATTTTGAGTATGTCAGCTATCTCCCACATGGTATAACACTGATTGTTCTCAATGTCCTGATTTGATCACTGTCAATTTCAACTGATCTACCCCTCCATGGAATGTCATCCAGCAAGAAATCTCCATCATGAAACTCTGCAAACCACTTTTGACACCTTCTCCATTTACAGAACAAATCTTTTCCTTTTTTTGCATTTCAGTTTGTATTTCTATTTTTCTTAAAATAGTGACAGTTAATATGCTGAAAATGTTGCTTTTTTCCCTTCTGTCTTCAGTATTAAAATGCTTACACAAAAATTTACCAATTTTGATCATTTTTAAAAATTGCACGCTGATATGACTGCTGTCACAATACATTCCAACAAAATTGTTTTGAATGAAGTTAAAGACAATTATTGTTTTCCTCTATCAGAGGAAAACAAACCATGGAAAATTCTTCAAGAGATGGAAATACCAGACCAGCTGACCTGCCTCCTGAGAAATCTGTGTGCAGGTAAAGAAGCAACAGTTAAGAACTGGACATGGAACAACAGACTGGTTCCAAATTGGAAAAGGAGTATGTCAAGGTTGTATATTGCCACCCTGCTTATTTAACTTATATGCAGAGTACATCATGTGAAATGTAAGGCTGGATGAAGCACAAACTGGAATCAAGATTGCTGGGAGAAAATATCAATAACCTCAGATATGTAAATGACACCGCCCTTATGGCAAAAAGTGAAGAAGAACTAAAGAGCCTCTTGATGAAAGTGAAAGAGGAGAGTGAAAAAGTTGGCTTAAAGCTCAGCATTCAGAAAACTAAGATCATGGCATTCTGTCCCATCAGTTCAGTTCAGTTCAGTCGCTCAGTCGTGTCCGACTCTCTGCGACCCCATGAATTGCAGCACGCCAGGCCTCTCTGTCCATCACCAACTCCCGGAGTCTACCCAAACCCATGTTCATCAAGTCAGTGACGCCATCAAACCACCTCACCTCATCCTCTGTCATCCATCCCCTTCTCCTCCCGCCCCCATCACTTCATGGCAAATAGAAAGGGAAGCAGTGGAAACAGTGAGAGACTTTATTTATGGGGACTCCAAAATCACTGCAGATGGTGCCTGCAGCCATGAAATTAAAAGATGCTTGCTACTTGGAAGAAAAGCTATGACAAGTCTAGACAGCATACTGAAAAGCAGAGATATTACTTTGCCAGCAAAGGTCCATCTAGTCAAAGCTATGGTTTTTCCAGTAGTCATGTATGGATGTGAGAGTTGGAATATAAAGAAAGCTGAACACCAAAGAATTGATGCTTCTGAACTGTGGTGGTGGAGAAGATCTTGAGAGTCCCTTGAACTGGAAGGAAATCAAACCAGTCCATCCTAAAGGAAATAAGTCCTGAATATTCATTTGGAAGAATGGTGCCGAAGCTGAAGCTCCAAACTTTGGCCACCTGATGCGAAAAACTGACTTATTGGAAAAGACCTTGATGATGAGAAATATTGAAGGCAGGAATAGAAGGGGATGACAGAGGATGAGATGGTTGGATGGCATCACTGACTTGGTGGTCATGAGTTTGAGCAAACTCCAGCAGTTGGTGATGGACAGGGTAGCCTGATGTGCTGCAGTTCATGGGGTTGCAAATAGTTGGACACGACTGAGTGACTGAACTGAACTGAACTTAAAGACAACTAAGCACTACTAGCGCCACCATACAGAATAAACTAAATGAATCTTTCAGCTCACTCAGTGGTAAAACCAACAATAATGTGATGATCGATGTTATTCTCTGTCAGTTGACTCTCAGACTTCTGGGTCTTTCATCCCACTTCACCGATGTTGTTTACCCCACAGTAATAGAAACATGCCATTTATATGACTAAATATTTATATTAGTACTCACATATATTATTGGCATTATGAGTTGCTTGGTATAAACACTAGTGTTTCATTTTAAACATGTTACTATTTTTATTACTTATTTGTTTCTATTTATTAATCCACAAATGATACTAAATATAAAAAGATCAATGCTGCTTACATTTTCTGGAAAACTGAAACAAAACAGCCTTCAATATAGTCAGAGTAACAGCCTCATAATCAACAATATTTTTCTTAGTTTTTGCATATTAATATAGTTTTATCTTTTTTTCCTAGAAAAAATTACTGTAGAATATCAAGGACAGCCCCACTTCCAGAAAGTGGAACCATGGGCTTGTATTGATTTTGGATGATGCTGCTAGAAATTGTACTTGTTCCTCACAACTGAAAGCTTTACTCGTTGCTGCCTACAACCTTTCCTAAAGAGTATTGCTCTAGACTTTCCCTCTTGATATTCCAAGGTCAAGTCTGACAGAGAGCTGTCAGAGAAGAGAAGGAAAAAAAATCATTCCATTGTGGTTTTTTTTTGGCTAGCCTTAGTTCCGTAACCAGGGGTGGAACCTGCGTTTCTGGTAGTGCAACTGCAAGATCCTAACCACTGGACTCCCAAGGAAGTGCCTCCACTGTGCTTTTTCCTTCATCTGAGCTAGAACTATTAAGATGGAAGGGATTATTTTGTTCTTTTTATGCATGAGTAATATTCCATTGTATATATATACCACACCTTCTTTACCTGTTCTTCTGTTGATGGGCATTTTGGTTGCCTTCATGCCTGGCTATTGTGAATAGTGCTGCAATGAACACTGGGCCACATGAATTCTTTTGAATCATGGTTTTCTTTGGATATATGTCCAGGAGTGAGATTGCTGGATCATAAAGTAGCTCTATTTTTAGTTGTTTAAGGAACCTCCATACTGTTCTCCATAGTGGTTGTGCCAATTTTCATTTCCAGCAACAGTGTAAGAGGGCTTCTCATCTCTTCTAAAAGAATGTTAAAAAAAAAAAAAAAAGAGAGAACAGCAATCTATTTGTAATGCTTTTTTGCAATTCTCTGCTGAATTACTCTGCAAAGCTAGAATGCAAATTCCTAAGTTGATTATTTTGACTGCCATGTCATAATTTTTTAAATTGGAGCATAGTTGATTTTCAATATAGTTTCATGTGTACAATGTAGAGAGTCAGTATTTTTATAGATTATACTCCATTTAAAGTTATTAGAAAATATTAGCTATATTCCTTGTACTGTATAGTATATATCCTCATAGCTTATTTAGCTTGTACCTAGTAATTTGTACCTCTTAATTTTCTATCCCTATCTTACGCAACCTCCCTTCTCTCTCCCAACTGGTAACCACTAGTTTGTTCTGTATATGTGTGAATCTGTCTCAATTGGGCTGACCAAAAAGTTCATTCGGGTTTTTCCATAAAATGTTATGGAAAAATTTGAATGAGCTTTTTGGCCAACCTAATATTAAGCTATATACATTCATTTGTTTCATTATTTTAGATTCCACATATGTAATACCACATGGTATTTGTCTTTTTCTGTCTGACATTTCATCAAAGATAATATTGTGTTGGTCCATCCACATTGCTGCAAATGACAAAATTTCATTCTTTTTATATCTAAGTAACATTTCATTGCATATGCATGTCACATATTCTTTATTCATTCAACTTTTGGTAGACACTGGGTTTTTTCAATATTTTGACTATTATAAATAGTGCTGCTATAACACTGGGATGCATGTATCTTTCTGAAGGAGTGTTTTTATTTTCTTTGGATGTATACTCAGGAGAGGAATTGCTAAAACATATAATAGTTCTACTTCTAGCTTTTTGAGGAACT
Source organism: Giraffa tippelskirchi (assembly GCF_054371585.1). Lineage (NCBI taxonomy): Eukaryota > Metazoa > Chordata > Mammalia > Artiodactyla > Giraffidae > Giraffa > Giraffa tippelskirchi. The sequence continues at coordinate 74,317,033 of NC_137277.1, forward strand.
TCCATACTGTTTTCAATAGTGGCTGTGCCAATTTACATTCCTACCAACTAGGGTTCATTTTTCTCTACACCCTTGCCATATTTTGAAAATTTTTATTATTAAATATTAACTAACCTAGAGTCTGACATTCCATACAGATTTAGATATATTAAATTTGGTTATTTTATTTCTAATATAATCATGGTACTACAATTCATATAATATTGTGCTCTATAAATCACAATAAAATTTAAAAAAGGATGTTGATTGTAGATTACATATCTAGAGAATCATGATACTCATATATCCAGCAAAATACGTATGTGTGTATACATATATATACACACACACACACACACATATATATATATATATATATATGTATGTACGTATGTATGACCAGGGCTTCCCTGGTGGCTCAGATAGTAAAGAATCACCTGCAATGCAGGAGACACAGGAAACCCAGGTTCGATCCCTGGGTTGGGAAGATCCCCTAGAGAAGGGAATGACAGCCAACTCCAGTACTCTGGAGATTCCCATAGAGAGAGGAGCCTGGCAGGCTACAGTTCATGGGGTCTCAGAGTTGGAGACGACTGAGTGAGTAACACACGCACACACATGACTGGTTTATAAAAAATGAAAACAAATGGTTACCATTTGCTGTTGAGTCAATTTACTAATAAATGATTTTGTATTTGAACAATATAGAAAGTAAATTACTACATGAGGTTACTGACAATATGAAGAATGAAGAGTATGACATTAGTACGCAGTAAGCTAATGCTAATGTGTCTTTCCTTCGTCAGTGACTTTGATTTTATGTAAGTGATGAGCTTCAGTTCGGTTCAGTTCAGTTCAGTCATTCAGTTGTGTCCGACTCTTTGCGACCCCATGAACTGCAGCATGCCAGGCCTTCCTCTCCATCCCCAATTCCCGGAGTCCACCCAAACCCATGTCCATTGAGTCGGTGATGCCATCCAACTATCTCATCCTCTGTCGTCCCCTTCTTCTCCTGCCCTCAATCTTTCCCAGCATCAGGGTCTTTTCCAATGAGTCAGCTCTTCACATCAGGTGGCCAAAGTATTGGAGTTTCAGCTTCAACATAAGTCCTTCCAATGAATACCCAGGACTGATGGGCTTGGCTGAATCGAAAACATTTAACATTTAATTGTAATCATAATTTGCCATCTCTCTAGTATGCCATCCTTAAAATAGAACATCCAACAAATGCAAAAGCAGATTTTTTTACTGGAAATTTGTAACACCTTAATGTCTATCATTGAGAAATTCATTTGCAAATCCAGTATCTTATTATTTTCTAATTTAAAAGAACCTAGGAAAAAATAACACTAAGTGAGGAAAGAATTATATTGTAAAGAAAGTACTAGTAACATTAGACACTTAATGAAAGTTTCCTTTGCATATGAAGGCATATTTCAGAGATTTTTTTGCAGTAAACACTATTTCTACGTTTCTTATTCTTGTAGAAATTTACAGAGTAGAATGATTTTCAGTATATTTAATCAAATTTGTGGGAAAAGAATATCTCCAATTTTAGGGAGAACTAGTGATAATGATTATTTTTTCCAGTAGTCATGTATGGATGTGAGAGTTGGATTATAAAGAAAGCTGAGCGCTGAAGAATTGATTCTTTTGAACTGTGGTGTTGGAGAAGACTCTTGAGAGTCCCTTGGACAGCAAGGAGATCCAACCAGTCCATGCTAAAGGAAATCAGTCCTGAATATTCATTCATTGGAAGGACTGATGCTGAAGCTGAAACTCCAATACTTTGGCCACCTGATGCGAAGAACTAACTCATTGGAAAAGACCTTGATGCCAGGAAAGATTGAAGGTGGGAGGAGAAGGGGACGGCAGAGGATGAAATGGTTGGATGGCATCACCGACTCATTGGACATGAGCTTGAGTAAGTTCTGGGAGTTGGTGATGGACAGCGAGGCCTGACATACTGCAGTCCATGGGGTCACAAAGAGTCAGACACGACTGTGTGACTGAAGTCAACTGAAGTGATAATGCCTATCATTATAATGAAATAGTTATATGTCTGCACAAATTGAGTGTTAAGGAAAAAAATTAGAGAGCATGTTTGTGTTCTTGTGACTGTGTGACTATGTATATGAATGTGTATACTGAGTATAAGAAACAGCTGTGAACATATATAATTGGCTTGCTAATAACCTAAAAACCAGACAAATCTTACAGCCCTGTATGATAATCATCTATAGCAGAGGCTGGCAAGCTCTGTAAAAATAGTAAGCATTTAGACTTTATGGGCCATATGGTATTTGTTGCAACTCCTTAACTCTGTTATTGTCGTGGGAAGAGTACTCATAGGCAATACAGAAACAAACGGGTATGGCTGTGCTTTAATAAGATTTTATTTACCCAAACAGTTGGCAGGTTGGTCTTGAATCATGAGCCAAAGTGTGCCCATTCTTGATCTATGAACAGAAAAGCTAATATGTGTTTGACTTAACAAATGATTTAAGCTGAATAATTATAAGAACTGATCATTTTAATCCACTTTACTACCTATTTCACTGGGGAATTTAATGAGGGATTTGTTGAAAATCAATAGATAGCTAGTGGGAAGATGCTATATAACACAGGGAGTCCAGCCCGCACTTTGTGATCACCCAGAGTAGTGGGATGGTGGGGGGAGGAAGGCTCAACAGGAAGGACTATGTTGTATGGCAGTTGTATGGCAGATGCCAACACTTCATTGTAAAGAAAATACTTTACAATTAAAAATAAAAATAAGCATGCTTATATTTTGCAAAAGGATTTGGAATTTTAAGCATTTATTTCATACTCCTATCACATAAAGTAAAACATACAAAAGATACCTGAAGAATCAAAGTATTGATGTTATTTTAATAGCTTATATAATGTATATTTAAATAAATATATACATATATACAAATAATATGCATGTATATATGCACAGTGATAATTTTATCAGCATATTTTTAACCTTCACCTTACAAACTAAACACTCAATTAACTATATTACTATGAATATATTACATATTAAATACATATATATTTTTAAAAATCCTCAGCATAATATTTACAAGTACAATATTGACATGTAAAAGAAAATTGAATGGCTATATCTTGATATTTGTAGAATACTTTAGGTGTGTCTTCTACATTACTAAAAGATATCTAAAACAACATACTTTTTTTTATAATCCCCCACAAATATTCAAACTTCAGGAATTCTGAGTACTATTGTTTTCCAGAGAAAGACACATGTCTAGAGAAGATCTTCTTAAGGAACATTCTTATAAACATATATGCCAGAGGTGGAAGATAAAAAGCAATTATTATAAATAATGTTTTAAACTTTAAAAGTCACTGTGCTGCATTTTGTAAAGCATTTTGTTAAATTTTAATGCTTATTTCTGAATTCTAAAATAGGTCTTTACAAAATATTTAGGGTCTTTCCTGGTGGCTCAGTAGTAAAGTATCTGCCTTCCAATGCAGGAGACTTGGGTTAATCTCTGGGTTGGGAAGATACCCTAGAGAAAGATATGACAACCCACTCCAGCATTCTTACCTGGGAAGTCCCATGGACAGAGGAGCCTGGTAGGCTACAGTTCATGGGGTCCCAAGAGTCAGACTCTAAGACACGACTTAGAGACTAAACAACAACAAATATGTAGGCCTCAGATTTCTACTTAACTTTTCAAATGTTAAGTATTTAATGCCCCTTTAACCATAAAAGTTTATTAATGTACAAAATGTTAGAGTTTTAAGCTATAACTTAAAACACTTGAAATAACTTGTAAAACATGCAATATATGTTTTAGCATTAAGCTACAATTCAAAATTTCATACCTGCATTATGCTTTACCTGGATATTAAATTAAACTTTATACATTGCTTTAACTATATAGGCTTCGCACTTTTCCCTGAAAATCACTTAGCTTTTCAAATTTTAATTATTTAGCATCACTTCTGCCAAAAAAAAAAAAGTGCACAAATCAATTCAATCTTCCAATGAATAAAAATTAGACAAAAAATAAAATGTATTTTTTAGAAAATAAAAATTTTAGCTGTCAGTGAGCAGAGGAAACACACTTAAACTATTCTAAAGCATACTGTAAGATAAAAATAATCTATATTATAAAATATTGTAGAAAAATATGAGATTACATATAATTATATATGATCACATTATTAATAATTCTGTAATATTTACATAAATAACTATCTATGAAAAGATGCTTAACATCATTGATTATTAGAGAAATGCAAATCAAAACTACAATGAGATATCTCCACACACCAGTCAGAAAGGCAATCATCACAAAATCAACAAACAATAAATTCTGGAAACAGCATGGAGAAAAGGGAACCCTCTTGCACTGTTAATGGGAATGTGAACTGTTACAGCCACTAAGGAAAACAATACGGAGTTTCCTTAAAAAAAAATAAAAATAGACCTACCATATGACACAGTGACTCCACTAGTGGGCATATACCCAGAGAAAATCACAATTCAAAAAGGTATCCCTATGCTGACTCATGCTAATGTTTGGCAGAAACCAGCCCAGTACTGTAAAACAATTATTCTTCAATTAAAAATAAATAAATTTATAATTAAAAAGATATGTGCAACCCCAATGTTCAGTGTAGCACTATTTACAATAGCCAGGACATGGAAGCAATCTAAAAGCCTATCAACAGAAGATTGGATAAAGAAGATACAGTGTGTGTGTGTGTGTGTGTGTGTGTGTATATATACACACACACATACTATATATATATATATAAAATATATGTATTATATATATATATAGAAATATAACTCAGCCATAAAAAGGAAATAAATTGAGTCATTTGTAGACATATGGATGGACCTAGAGACTATTATACAGAGTGAAGTAAGCCAGAAAGAGAAAAATAAAGGTCATATATTAACACGTATATGTGGAATCAGAAAAAAATTGGTACGTATAATACTACTTTCAAAGCAAAAGCAGAGACACAGATGAAGAGAAGAAATGTATGTGCTAGGTATTTAGAATAGGAAAAAAGAGTTCAGAATAGCGGTGGCTAAAAGACAAGAAAGGGAAAAGCCTGCAAAAATAGAACAAAGGAAGGTCCAAGGACTGGAGTGAGGACCTCAGGTAAAACAAACAGCACTCCTGGCTTGCCCAATTTACATAGGGCAGGCCCAGGGGGAGAAGAAAAAACATATAAAAAGAGGAGTGAAAGAGCCGAGGGTCTTTCTCTTCTCTTCGCGTATTTGGGTCGCTTGCCCTCACGCCTCAAGGATGTATTTTCCTTTATTTTCTAAATAAAACTGAGCTGTAACATGGAGCTGTAACACTGGTCTGTCCAGGGGCTGTAACACTGGTCCATCACTTCAAATTTTTGTTGTGATGAGACAGGACTGAGGAAATTACACACTCCCCCAACATATGGATACTAAAGAGGAAAGAGGGGGTGGTGAATTGGGAGATGAATGGGGAGACTGGGATTGGCATACACTATTTATACTGTGTATAAAATGGATAACTAATGAGGACCTACCCTATAGCACCGGGAACTCTACTCAGTGCTCTGTGGTGACCCAAACAGGAAGAAAATTCAAGAAAAAAAGAGTGTATAGGCATACGTATACCAGATTCACTTTGCTGTACAGCAGAAACTAACATAACATTGTAAAGCAACTATACACCAATAAAAATGTGAAAAATAAATAAAATGCAAAATAAAAGAACTGACTACCTGATAGCTTCATGTTAACTGCAAACATTAATATTGATTTAAACTTTTCCCATGAAATTAAGGTATGTGACCTTTTAATTAGTAATCTGCAATTTTTAGAAAATGAATTTTTACATGTAATTACATATAATTATAAAATACAAACTTTCACTTTAAAATGAAAATATAGATGAATGAAAAAATAATAATTCCAATTTCATACTTATATTCTAGATCTAATATTGAATTCAAGTTTATTTCTTTTCCTTCTCATTAAGTAACATTGATTTCTGCGCAAATATTCAAGGCCAAAAGGGGCAGCTGGAAAATTGAATGATTTTAATAAGTGTTTTTCCTAGGCCACAATGCTATATTGGACACTTAATTACAAGCACCACAAGTTATATTCTATAGGGACAATCCAACTCATCAACCAATCACTGAAATAGACTACAAAAAAAAAAAAACTATGGGTTTTTTCTGTTTAATTTTAAAAGTAGAAACATTGTACAATATCAAGGCAGCTGCCTTACACTTTTTATTTAGTATTTTCTGAGCTTTCCTTCAAGCTGTGCAGGTAATTAGGTACTTTTATTTTTTCCCCCATATTTGAAGACAATAAGAAATCTAAGTTCAACAAACAAGATTTCATATGTCCAATATTCATGCTGAAAATTATTTTCATCTAATTTTGATAGAAGGAGGCCTTTACAAGTATCTTTCAAACATGCAGCTTTATCCACTCTCATCTCCCCCTCCTTTTCTTTCACTCAAAATAAAATTGTGAGCAATTAAATCAAGTTTCTATATTTGGTGCATCCAAACTTCAGGAGTTGATAGCTTAATGATTTTAATAACTACTTTAAGTGTAACATGGTGACAAGTTGACACCTGAGGTTTGTGTCCTGAAATTTTATTTTCTAGCATTCTATTGTTACACTACAGGAATAGTAATATGATTAGAGTGAAGATTACAATGTTTTATTTGCCTATGATTTAGATATGATATACAAATGTGGCATATATTTTTTTCAAGACATTCAAGGTAAAGCATGTATTAAATTGGAAATGGACTATCTGGAAAGAACACAGGTAATATTTTGTTATAAGACTACTCAAAGTATTGTTTCCTCATTATTGAAAGCAAAACATATAAACATGATTTCCTTCATGATTTTGATAATTCATTAGAATTTCACTTGAACATAACAATGTAATTTTGTTCTACTTAAATAAAGGTTTTAATATATTTGACCTTTACTTTCCTTTTTAGTCACTGATAATCCTATGGGAAATTTTTATTTTTCATTCAGGAAAAAAATTATTTTTAACTATCTTAGTGAAACAGAGCAGGTCCCTGTGGTCCTTGCCCCCAAGTCCTTCACTTGCCTTTTGTCTATGGAAAAACTTAAGTCAAAGAATGAGTTTAATCAGTGAAGTGAGAAGATGAAGAAATAAAGGAAAACAGTGAAAAGGACAAAATAGTAATAGTTTAGTCATTAAGCAAAGTCAGGGACCTTCAGCTTCTTCTCAGATAATATTCTGAGCCACATCCTGTGAGCTATTTTATAGATACTGAAACCCTCACCTGGTGGAGAAGTTAACTACATGATGACCAGACTGTAGCAATGATATAAGCTACCACAATTCCAAGAAATGGCTTCGAGAAATGGAAACAAATCAGCCCTGGAACTGAATATTAGCTGTACTTAATGGATGGAGGAGCCTGGTAGGCTGCAGTTTATGGGGTCGCTAAGAGTCGGACACGACTGAGCGACTTCACTTTCACTTTTCACCTTCATGCATTGGAGAAGGAAATGGCAACCCACTCCAGTGTTCTTGCCTGGACAATCCCACGGACGGCGGAGCCTGGTGGGCTGCCATCTATGGGGTCGCACAGAGTCGGACACGACTGACGCGACTCAGCAGCAGCAGCAAGAAATCAAGATGACGCTGGTCAGAACACTGATGACCAACTTCAGGATGACAGTCAGAGCTGACTGTACTGTTTCTGCATATAGTCCCCTTCCTCAGCCTATAAAAGCGCTTGTCCACTGATTATTAAGGGTCTTTGGACAGGAGTCTGCCCTTTGCATCCTCCCTCCTCAAACGTCCCCCTTGGTTGATGTCCAGAAAAAGCAAACGTTCCTTTCCACCAACCTTACCTCTTTACTGGCTTTGGAGTGGCAAGCAGCCAGACCCCACTTTTGGTTACATTAGAACCCAGGCTAGTACAATAAGCTTGCTTTTTTCTAAACTTTAAAAAAATAGAAATAACAATGTTGCCTAAATGTACATCAACTATAAAGATGGTGTATCATATATACATATATTTTATATTATATATACAGCATATGCTAAAGAACATATTTGCTATTATTACATATATGTCATGGTAATCTGTGCTATTTTTAAAATCTTGTTTGAAAAAAATCCTTGCTCATAATCCTGATCATAATCATCAACTAGTAGCATTTATCAAAATATCACTAAAACTATTTCTATGTGAAATATGATTTTTAAAAATCACTAAAATGTTGATAAAGTCCATCCAAATTAAATACACAAACATGTTTATTTACCTCACTAAAATTTTGTGTATTATAATGGATAACAATATTAAATTTAAATGTTTCTATTAATAATCCCCCATTGGAGAAAATAAAGTCAGGGAAAAAAGGGACTTAGGAATTGATAAAAGAATGGAGCTACTCTGCTATCAGGAGTGCCCTCGCAAGTGTTTTTTTTTTTTTGTACTGGTTTGGAGAACTCACTCTGTTCTGAATTGCTCAGAAATTGCTTAATGCTTATTCAATGCCATTTATTAAGTGCCTTCTAAACCTGTTAGTGATGGATACACAAAATAATCACTAGTTGTACTATAAATATTCCAAGGAACCAAAGTGGACATTTTCTAATTCATTTTGATATGACTATATCGTCTATGTCTGTTTGGTTCAGAAATGATCAAAAATTTCAAAGCCTTTGTTCAGCTTCTTGAGCCTCTAGAGAATTGTAGATGATATATGCAAATACTAAAAATCCTATTTATTGATATACTTCTATATACCAGTTAGAAACATAATTTCTTATAAGAGACATTTGCTTCCTAGATATTTCAGAGAAAGCAAATTTCTTGGCTTGAAAATTTACTGACTACTTTTTGAATTCTTGACCATGAATAAAGGTCAAAACTTCAAATTCAACAAATATTTCCACATCTCTCCTTAGTTAAATTACTAATGGCTTCTTATCTTGAAGTCTGAAATACCATTACTGAAATAAAGGCTAAAACATTTTAGAAAAACAGAAGGTCTTATTGACTTCAAAACAATTCAAATATTTTGACCAAAATAATGAAGTGCCTACATTTCCTCTCTTGAGATCTCTTCAACTTTCTATTAGGGACATCTTTGAAGGAGGTTTTGAAATATTTAGAAAAAAATCTCAAAATATATCTCTGAAGGCTTGAATTATCTGCTATGGCCAACTAAGCTATGGTAGGTGATTTAAAATTATATTCAGCAACATTCATTAACGGCCACATTCCAAGGCTAGGTCCCCATTTATACGTATCTGAAAATACTATTTAAGTGCTTACCAAGACATCATGACAGTTCTTAAAATGAAAGACAGAAAACACTGTTGAACAATAATATTAACAATTTTGATTGCTCAAGAAAGTCATACCTTTATAAGCCCAGATCTTCCACATCTAAATATTGCTTTTTTTTCTACAACCATCAATTTCTCTTATAAGTAGGAAAATATTTATATGTAATATTTTGTTTAAAAGAAATATGAAAAGAAGGAGGTACTTGAGGAACTTTGGAAACTGAAGAAACTTAGGTGTTTTTCCTTTATTAGTATGTTTATCTAGATGCTTTAAGTAAATCTCAGCAGAACTTTTTTAGTGTGGTCCCTGCACACATCTTGACCTGGGACCATGTTAGTACTAAATCTTATGGGGCCTGCTCCACACCTACTAAATCAGAAACTCTGAGGGTGTCCATCAAAGTTTCTCATTTACCAAAATCTTCAGGTGATTCTGAGGCACTTCAGATCTGAATGCAGTTTAAGAAGATGCAGCTGACCCCAGCAAAGTTCACTGCTTTATTTATAAGATAGTTTTCTTGCTCTTGTATAACTCAGTTGATCAAGTTTTCCTTCCTCTATAGATTGCCAGAGTTCTGTGCTCTGAACTCATTCAACTATTCACCTTCCTTTGCTTTTCAATTTATGTAAATTGCCTGCCACTTATTTTCATTAAACTTATAACACTTATCTTCTTTTTGTTTCCAAGTTATATAGACACCTAATTTCTCTGTTTATTTAGATTTTGTTCCATTCTTTTCTACATTTGAGAAATCCTGATTTCTTGAACTTGAATGTGCATATTAACAAGTAAACATTTTGTTAACATACAGATTGGACTCAATTACATGAGTTTGGGACCTGAGATTCTGCATTTCTAAAATGTTCGTGGAGGATGTTCATGGTGCTGACACAGAGACCAGACTTTGAATAGCAGAGAAATTATTTCTAATACATCTAGATACAATTCAGCAAGTGCTTAAACAGGGACACCAAATGATACTATCTAGAGTGGATTGAGTGGTTGTTCCCCAAAAAGATATGGGGAAAAAGATCTTTAATTACATCGGCAAAGACTCTTTTTCCTAGTAAGGTCATATCTTGTAATTAATATTTCTATTACCACACATTAAAGTTCACTCTGTGCTATACTCATAGGAGTTTAGACAAATGCATATTGCTGTATATCCACAGTTACACTATCACACAGAATAATTCTACTGCTCTAAAAATTCTTCTGTGTTCATCTATATAACCTCTTCCTTTATCCAGAATCACTGCAGTGATTTCGGAGCCCAAGAAAATAAAGTCTGTCAATTTCCATTGTTTCCCCAACTATTTGCATTGAGGTGATGAAAAAGTTGGCTTAAAGCTCAACATTCAGAAAACTAAGATCATGGCATCCAGTCCAATCTCTTCATGGCAAATAGATGGGGAAACAGTGGAAACAATGGCTGACTTTATTTTTCTGGGCTCCAATATCACTCCAGATGGTGATTGCAGCCATGAAATTAAAAGACACTTACTCCTTGGAAGGAAATTTGTGATCAACCTAGACAACATATTAAAAAGCAGAGTCATTACTTTGCCAACAAAGGTCCATCTAGTCAAGGCAATGGTTTTGCCAGTAGTCATGTACGGATGTGAGAGTTGGACTATAAAGAAAGCTGAGCGCCAAAGAATTGATGCTTTTGAACTGTGGTGTTGGAGAAGACTCTTGAGAGTCCCTTGGACTGCAAGGAGATACAACCAGTCCATCCTAAAGGAGATCAGTCCTGAGTGTTCATTGGAAGGACTGATGTTGAAGCTGAAACTCCAATACTTTGGCCACCTGATGCGAAGAGCTGACTCATTTGAAAAGACCCTGATGCTGGGAAAGATTGAGGGCAGGAGAAGAAGGGGACGACAGAGGATGAGATGGTTGGATGGCATCACCGACTCAATGGACATGGGTTGGGTAGACTCTGGGAGTTGGTGATGGACAGGGAGGCCTGGTGTGCTGTGGTTCATGTGGTGGCAAAGAGTTGGACACCACTGAGTGACTGAACTGAACTGATAGGACCGGTGACCATGATCTTCATTTTTTGAAATTTGAGTTTTAAGCCAGGTTTTCACTCTTCACTTTCATCAAGAGGCTCTTTAGTTCCTTTTCACTTTATGCCATAAGGGTGGTGTCATCTGCATATCTGAGCTTGTTGATATTTCTCCTGGCAATCTTGAATCTGGCTTGTGCTTCAACCAGACCAGCATTTCACATGAATTCGCATATACTCTACATATAAGTTAAATAAACAGGGTGACAATATTTAGCCTTAACATACTCCTTTTCCAATTTGGAACCAGTCCATTGTTCCATGTCCAGTTCTAATTGTTACTTCTTGACCTGCATACAGGTTTCACAGGAGGCTGGTAAGGTGATCAGGTATTACCAAATCTTGAAGAATTTTACACTGTTTGTTGTGATCCACACAGTCAAAGGTTTTAGCATAGTAAATGAAGCGGAAGTAGATGTTTTTCTGGAATTCTCTTTTCTATGATCCAATGGATGTTGGCAATTTGATCTCTGGTTCCTCTGCCTTTTCTATAACCAGCTTGAACATCTAGAAGTTCACGGTTCAGATACTCTGGCAGCCTAGCTTAGAGAATTTTGAGCATTGCTTTGCCAGCTTGTGAAATGAGTGCAATTGTGTGGTAGTTTGGGTATTCTTTGACATTGCCTTTCTTTGGGATTGGAATGAAAACTGACCTTTTCCAGCCCTGTGGCCACTGCTGAGTTTTCCAAATTTGCTGGCATATTGAGTGCAGGACTTTCAAGCATCCTCTTTTAGGATTTGTAAAGGCTCAGCTAGAATTCCATCACTTCCACTAGCTTTATTTGTAGTGATGCTTCCTAAGGCCCTCTTGACTTCATACTCCAGGATATTTGGCTCTAGGTGAGTGATCACACCATTGTGATTATCTTGGTCATGAAGATCTTTTTTGTGTAGTTCTTCTGTGTATTCTTGCCACCTCTTCTTAATATCTTCTGCTTCTGTTAGGTCCATACCATTTCCGTCCTTTATTGTGCCCATCTTTGCATGAAATGTTCCCTTGATATCTCTAATTTTCTTGAAGAGATCTCTAGTCTTTCCCATGCTATTGTTTTCCTCTATTTTTTTGCATTGATCACCAAGGAAGGCTTTCTTGTTTCTCCTTGCTATTCTTTGGATTCTGCATTTAAATGGGTATATCTGTTCTTTTCTCCTTTCCCTTTCACTTCTCTTCTTTTCACAGCTATTTGTAAGGCCTCCTTAAACAACCATTTTGTCTTTTTGCGTATCTTTTTCTTAGGGATGGTCTTGATCACTGCCTCCTGTAAAATGTTTTTCAGGCACTCAGCCTATCAGATCTAATCCCTTCAATCTATTTCTCACTTCCACTGTATAATCGTAAGGGATTTGATTTAGGTCATACCTGAATGCTCTAGTGGTTTTCCTTACTTGCTCAATTTAAGTCTGAATATTGCAATAAGGAGTTCATGATCTGAGCCACAGTCAGCCCCCAGTCTTATTTTTGCTGACTGTATAGAGCTTCTCCATCTTTGGCTGCAAAGAATATAATCAATCTGATTTTGGTATCAACTATCTGGAGATATCCATGTGTAGAGTCTTCTCTTGTGTTGTTGGAAGAGGGTGTTTGCTATGACCAGTGTGTTCTCTTGGCAAAAATCTATTAGGCTTTGCCTTGCTTCATTCTGTACTCCGACGCTAAATTTGCCCATTACTCCAGGTATTTCTTGACTTCCTACTTTTGCATTCCAATCTCCTATAATGAAAAGGACATCTTTTTGGGGTGTTAGTTCTAGAAGCTCTTGTAAGTCTTCATAGAATGGTTCAACTTAAGCTTCTTAAGTGTTACTGGTCGGGGCATAGACTTGGATTACTGTGATATTGAATGGTTTGCCTTGGAAAGGAACAGAGATCATTCTCTCGTTTTGAGATTGCATCCAAGTACTGCATTTCAGACTTTTTTGTTGACTATGAGAGCTGCTCCATTTCTTCTAAGGGATTCTTCCCCACAGTAGTTGATATAATGGTCATCTGAATTACATTTGCCCATTCCAGCCCATTTTAGTTTACTGATTTCTAAAATCTCGATGCTCACTCTTGCCATCTCTTGTTTGACAACTTCCAGTTTACCTTGATTTACCAGGTTCCTATGCAATATTGTTCTTTATAGTATTGAACTTTACTTCCATCACCAGTCACATCCACAACTGGGTATTGTTTCCACCTTGGCTCAGACTTCATTCTTTCTTATGCTATTTCTCCAATCTTCTCCAAAAGCATATTTGGCACGTACTGACTGGGGGATTTCATCTTTCGGTGTCATATCTTTTTACCTTTTCATACTGTTCATGGAGTTCTTAAGGCAAGAATGGTGAAGTGGCTTCTTCATCATTCAGCAATTCCATTTACCACTGAAGTGAATTCCCTTCTCCAGTGGACTATATTTTGTCAGAACTCTCCACCATGACCCGTTTGTCTTGGGTAGCCCTACATGGTATGGATAATAGTTTCATTGAGTTAGATAAGGTTGTGATCCATGCCATCAGTTTGGTTAGTTTTCTGTGATTGTGTTTTTCCTTCTGCCTGTCCACTGATGGATGAGGATCAGAAACTTGTGGAAGCTTCCTTGTGGGAGGGACTGGCTATGGGTAACACTGGGTCTTTGTCTGGTGTGCAGGGCTATGCTCAGTAAATCTTTAATTTTCTGGTGATGGGTGGGGCTGTGTTCTCTCCCTGTAGTTTTGCCTGAGGCCACTGTGGTAGGGGTTATGGGGGTAATGGTGTCCTCCTTCAAAAGGACTTATGCCAGCACACTATGACTTCCAAGACTGTTGTATCCAGTGTCCTTGATCCCGTGGCAGGCCACTGTGGACCCACACCTTCGCTGGAGACTCCCAGACACTGACAGGCAAATCTAGCTCAGTCTCATGTAGGGGCACTGCTCCTTTCTCCTGGTACTGGTTTGCACATGGTTTTGTTGTGTCCTCCAAGAGTCTGTTTCCCTTGGTGTTCTCAGTCCTTTTGCCAGATCCCTAGGTTGGGAAATCTGTTGTGGGCTCTAGAACTTTTGCAACAATTGAGAACTGCTTTGGTATAATTGTTCTTCAGTTTGTGGGTCATCTGCTCGGTGACTCCATAGTTGGGCTAATGGCAACCTCCTCCAAGATTACTTATGCCACACACCTTGCCTCCCAGGTCTGCTGCAGCCAGAGCTCCTGTCCCCATGGCAGGTCACTGCTGAGTCATGCCTCCACAGGAGACACTCAAACACTGAGACAAGTAAATGAGTGAATAGGAGATAAGCAGGCTCTAGGGTCAATTGTAGATATTTGAGAATATATGTACTGAATGGTGGTATCCCTGCCAAGGTTTATATACTGAAGCCCTAACCCCTCACTGTGATAGTATTTGGAGGTGGGGCATTTGGGAGGTAATTATGGTTAGATGAGGTCATGAAAGTGGGACACTTATGGTGGTATTAGTGCTTTTATAAAAAGAGGAGACACTTGACTCCCCTCTGTGCAAGCACAGCAATTTGATGACCATCTACAAACCAGGAGGAGTGTCCTTACCAGAACCCGACCATGCAGGCATTTTTTCTAGAAATGTGAAAAATAAATTTCTAATATTTAAGCCATATAGTCTATCGTGTTCTGTTGTGGCAGCCTGAACTGAGATGGAGTTTTGTTTACAGGGACAGAAGCTCTAAGAATGCAACTTTGTAGGGATATTATCCAATGATTCCCAGATTTTTATGAACAATTCAAATCTTTATGTGACAGCAACTTTTACATATTTAACATATGTCGAATAAAAGTGGCAAAGGCAAGGAGATGGGTAAGGTCAGGGCAATGAACAGATAATGAGGCCCACATCTCCAGCAACTTGATACTTGAAGCACCAGGAAAGCTTCTACCTAACACCCAACTCCAAGTTTATCCACCATTGATGGAGGTGTTGGATTCTACTCTTAGAACTTCTGATATTGTTGTTTTTCAAATACAAATATTCCTGATATGGGTCATATTTAAGCAGAAATTTGTTAAAAGTGGTAAGTTAAGAAACTGGAAAAAAAATCCAGTTATTTCAGAGAGAAAAATTTGACAACATGTGTCTCAGGAGGGCAAAGTTTAGAGGAAAATACCAGAAGTTCACAAAAGTGGAAGACTGGGGTACTGAGAAACTTTCTCTTATTTTACATTTTTGCCTGATTCCAACTTAGAATCACAAAAGCATGCTACTATGTTAGGACAATAGATCTTCATACAAGCTGTTAAAACACATAGTTTCAGTTGTTGAGAATCAAACCTATTCCCCACAGCCTTACATATTTAAAAGAAAAAAGACTTTTCAGAGATCACAATGAAGAATGAATAAAGAACACTGTAGTGCATGTAAAGAGGAACTTCAGGAATACTCCACATTTTTATTATAAGTGAAATACACAATATAATATGTATTCCTATAAAAAGGGATATAGATATGAATATCTATTTATTTAAGATTTTGGAGCTTCCCCAGAGGCTCAGTGGTAAAGAATCTGACTGCAATGCAGAAGACACAGGAGATGCGGTTTTAGTCTCTGGATTGGGAAGACCCCCAGGAGGAGGGCATGGCAACCCACTCCAGTATTCTTGCCTGGACAATCCCAAGGACAGAGGAGCCTGTCGGGCTACAGTGCATAGGGTTGCAAAGAGTCGGACACAACTGAAGCAACAGAACATGTATGCATTTAAGATTTCATGCAGCAAAAATATTTTGCTGCTAAAAAGAAGTTTGAAATCAAATACATTTTTAGAATTATCATCTTAAGTCATTCAGGTTAAGACTGTCTTCAATGCTTAAAAGTCAATATAGAACACATTTCCAAAACTGTATTGAGCCACTTGGAAGACAGGAAGTATTTCTGAGCACCTTTTTTGTGTTTCTTTGTGAATCAGTATTATACTAACTTTCTTATAACCAAACTAGACATTTTCATAATGAGAATTTCACTCATAAATACTATTTTGAAAGAAAACTAGAACAATGACATCCTAGATCTGGCAGTCATGTGAAAAAACACTTAATACTTTATTCCATCTAAATGAAACAGTTGTTTTAACATTATTTCTTGAGGCAATATACCACTGCTGAAGAGGAAGCCTGCTATTTTATAAACTGACAAATCTCTTGTAATTTCAACAGGCACAGACAGCTTCTTGCCTAATGGGAGGAGGAGCAATAATGATGTCATCTCTTAAGGATCCACTTGTGGAAAATAAATGAGAGACTCTCACTCCAGAGCTGAGGCATGTCATGCTGAGGACACTGTGGCTCTGATAGAATAAAAAAGATTCTCACATTTTAAGGCAAGATTTTATTGACTTACAGAGGAAAACAGAGAAGTTGACTCATAAGAAGTGAAATAATAAGAAGTAAGAAGTAAATAAGAACTTCTTACTACTCATAAGAAGTAAATAATAGTTTCCTATTTTGAGGTATCAGAAAATGATAGCAGAAGATGGAAAAGAGAAAAGAAATGGAAAGGGAGACAGACTGGTTATCAAATTTAAGTGCATTTATTATGTAACAAGAACCTTTAGCTCTGTAGACCTATCTTCTTACAGAGTAAAGGGGAGGGAGATAAAAATAATAAAACTTACAATTTATTTTATAGTGATTGTTCAGTGTATGATAAAATTTCTATTGCTTTTCAAGAAAAAATTCCTAGAAATGTATTAACTTTAATTGTTGTGGTTATATTTTAAAGGATACTTAAAATTTAACATATAGGATAAAAACATGTTTATTTAAAATGAAAAACTTGGAACGTGTGATAACCGATTATCTCATTAATTTTTATATGGATTTCTTAAACTTTTAGGGCTCTGGCATTTTTCTGACTCATCTTGTTCCCAGCCCCCCAACTCCCCATCACATGCTGTGGCAGTTTACCTACATAAAGTGTAGAGTTGCGTGCACGTGTGCATATGTGCTCAGTCGTTTCAGTTGTGTACGACCCTGTGACCCCATGGACTGTAGCCCACCAGGCTCTTTTGTCCATGGAATTTTCCTACCAAGAATACTGGAGTAGGTTGCCATGGCCTCCTCCAGGGGATCTTCATGACCCAGGGATCAAATCCGGGTCTCCTGTGTCTCTGTATTGCAGGTAGATCCTTTTGTGCTGCATCCCCAAGGGAAGCCCTGTGGGGTAGAATTATTCATCTTTAAAAATGTATTACCTTAAAAAAAAATCAATTTACTTACAGAAAGCTTTTTGAAAGCATGGAATAAGTCATTATATATATTCTAAAAATTAAGACTTTGCACACAAGTATCACAGTTTGGGAAAAAAACCAGTAATACTGTAAAAACAAATTTGAACAAAATATAGAATGAGGTAGTTGGGGAATGTGCTAGATTGTCTACAAGGTAATCAATGCAATTCAAATTTGTATGCTTATTCTCCAGTTGAGACCAAGACTAGAAAGAAGGAGAATAGTCCAGGAAAAAAAAAAAAAATCTCTTTGGCTATAAAACTAAATGGTAAAGGCTTTTTGTAGAATTCTGTTATAAGCTAACTTGTGCAACTTCCCTAACCCGTATGTTGAAGTTTTAACCTCTGTATCTCAAAATGTGACTGTATTGAAGACAGAACCTTTAGGGAGGTTATTAGTTAAGTACACTCATAGGGATCGGCCATAATCCAACAGTACTGATGTACTTTTAACAAGAGGAGATTAGAATATAGACATGCACAAACTGAAGCTGCTGTGAAGACACAGGAGAAGATGGCTACCTCTACATGAGGAAAGAGGCCTCTGAAAAAAACAGTCCTACGGATATCCTGATCTCAGACCTGAATCTACTAGACCTGAGTAAATACACTTCTATTGCTTAAGCTATCTAGTCTCTAGTACTTTGTTACAGCAGCCCTAGAAAACTAACACAAACGCTTTCATGTTTCTTACCTCTCTGTGCTGATGATGAAAAGGGAACATTTGAGAAAGATGTTTCTCTTGTACAAAGATGATGCAAGGAAGAATTTAGAGTAAGCTAAACTCCTTAAAAGTATTATGATACAGTCACTGATGAGCTTAGTTTAACAGGGAAAATAGAGTCAGTAACAGAAAACCTTTCAACTCCAGGCAGCCAAGGTGTAGTGTGGTACCCCTAGGAACTTAGATGACACAGATATCCAAAAAAGATTTTAAAATTTTTCCTTAAAACAGAATGAGTACTTAAACCAGTGTGGTATTATCAGAGATCATTAATAGTTGAAATTTACTGAAGTGGTTTTTTTTTTAAGGTGCAATCTTGTAGGAAAATATAAACAAAGTAAGTATATACTAAATATTATTTAACAGTTATTCTCTCCTAAGGAAAAGCACAGCCAGTTGTCCCTTATTGCCCCAAACTGACATCGAATGACATAGGCATAGTGTCCAAGAGAAATTAAAGCAGCATTTACTTGGACCATTACAGAATCAAAATACAATAGAAATTGCCCATTAAGTTTTTAAGATAAATTAGTGCACAATCACATGCATGAGTTCATTTCCTGTAATGACATCTCTGTTTTCTCAAAATCCTTAGCATTCTGGAGGGATGAAAATGCATATTTTGACAGGCAAGATCTAAGTATCAGTGAGGAGGGCTTCCGCTAATCCTCAAGGATGAGTGGCTGTATATTTCCTAGATTCTCAGGAAGAGAAGGCAAAGGGCATAGAAAATACCTGTTCAATCAAACTTCACAGAAGTTATGTTTTTCCCTTGCAAGCCTTATTTGAAAAGAACATAGGCAACTGGAATTTCCAAATTTCAGAAGACCAGTCCTCTCCTATGGAAGAATTTGAGACGCAGGGAATGAAAAACATTGATAGTTTGTGTTTGAGAGAAGGCCAGAGCTATGACTGGAATCTCTACCTTTTAGTTCTTATTTTATTATATTACCTTTACACTTAATCCACCCTTGAAGAGAATTTTTAAACAGACCTTTTGGACCTGGATTCCTGGTTTCATGATGACTGAGGAAAGGCACAGTTTCTCCTCCACAAGTTTTCTTAGTTCTACTTCACTCATTACAGAAGCTCTGGAATTAAAACCTTGCTCAGAGTTTGTCTTGGATCCTATTAATGTTTCACCTCTGAATTTTGAGTCATTTTTTCACTTTTCTTTGATTCTATTACTCCAATCTATGATTAAGCTTTGATTTTTCTCTGAAAAGCAATAAGCAAAAATGGAAAATAAATCCAGGAAGCACTCTCCTGAGTTGTTCCTCAAATTTTTCACATTTAAAACAGAGATAATAATGTACAACCTCATCATCATCCAAGTCTATTTTAGTTAAATAAAAAAGTTTTAAAATTCAGTATATAAACTATTATCTGCTAATTCCACTAAGAATTAAATCCTTTCGGTGATGACTTAGCCTTAGCTTTGTCAGCAACTTTGATTGGTACAACCTTTGGCAGTATCAGCATGACTTTTGGCATGAAATTTTTGCTCTGATATGACATAATATAACCAGTCTTCTAAAACTTGACACACTATGTAGGAACCCTTTACTTGACTTGTTCTTAATCAGGATTAAACTTGATTTTGTAATACAATGGATATGCCACAGTCTAAACTATACACACACTGTGAACACATTCACATTTGGGGATGTCTAGAATGGTAATGAATGAACCTATGGAGGCTTATTTACTTGATGAACCACTGTATCTAATGGGAAAAATTATTGTGGAATGTATTTATACTGGAGGCAGTTGCCCATAATTAAGACCCTTGAATCAGTCCATAGGATAGGAAGCAGAATGTGGGATGAATTGAGAGAGTAGCATCGACGTATACATATTACCATGTGTAAAATATCTAGTGAGAAGCTATCTGGCATAGGGAGCTCAGCCTGGTGTTTTGTGATGACCTAGAGGGATAAGATATGTGCAGGGAGGCTCAAGAGGGAGGGGTTACATGTGTACATATGACTAATTCACACTGTTGTATAGCAGAAACCAACACAACATTGTAAAGCAATTATGAGAACTAAAGCAATAGTCACTCAGTCGTGTCTTACTCTTTGGGACCCATGGACTGTAGCCTGCCAGCCTCCTCCATCCATGGAATTCTCCAGGCAAGAATACTGCAGTGGGTTGTGATTCCCCTCTCCAGGGGATCTTCCTGACCTAGGGATTGAACCCAGGTCTCCAGCACTGCAGGCAGATTCTTTACCATCTGAGCCACCAGGGAATTATATTTCAATTAAAAAACAAACAAACAAAAAACCTTTGGTACTGCATTGGTTTCCTTTCCTTTGCTGTTATTAATTACCGTAAATTCAGTAGCTTGAGACAACCAAATGTATTATCTTACAGCTCTAGAGGTCTGAAGTCCAAAATGGGTCTCACCAGCTTAAAATAAAGGTGTCTGCAGGGCTGTGTTCCTTTATTGAAGCTCTAACCGAGAGTTCAGTTATCTATCTTTTTCAGTTTGCAGAGGCTCCGTGCATTCCTTGGCTATGGCTGCATTCCTTCAAAAGTAGTAAAGGCCCTTCGAGTATATCTCACTTGGCACCACTCTGACTTTTCTTCTCCCTCTTTCACATTTAAGGACCCTTTTGATTACAATTAACTCAACTGGATAATACAAGCTAATCTCCCTATCTAAATGTCAGCCAATTAGCAACCTAATTCCATTTGCTATCTTCATTTCCCTTTGCCAAGTAGCCTATTATTGATATATACACAAGTGTATGTGTGTGTGCTAAGTCGTTTCGGTCGTGTCAGACTCTTTGCAACCCTCTAGACTGTAGCCTGGGATTTCCCAGGTGGCGCTACTGGTAAAGAACCCGCCTGACAATGCAGGAGATGTAAGAGACATGGGTTTGATCCTTGGGTTGGAAAGATCCTCTGGAGGGGGTTATGGTGACCCATTCCAGTATTCTTGTCTGGAAGAGTCTGGCAGGCTACAATCCATAGGGTCACAAAGAGTTGGACACCACTGAAGCAACTTAGCATGCACACAGACACATGGACTGTAGTCCAGCAGGCTCCTCTGTCCATGGGATTCTCTAGGCAAGAATACTGAAGTGGGTTGCCATGCCCTCATCCAAAGGATCTTCCAGACCCCGGGACTGAACCTGCGTCTCCTATGGCTCCTGCACTGCAGGTGGACTCTTTACCACTGAGCCCTGGGGAAGTCCATATTCATAGGTACTTGGAGTTAAGATGTAGGCATCATGGGGAGTCATTATTCCTTACTCTTGTGAAAGAATCTTAGTAAAAAGAGAACAAATGCAACAAATAAATATATCAGTTGCTATGAAACTAAACTTCTTCCTTGAAAAGGAAAACAGAGTGGCAACAGAAGAGGTCTGTGGCTCAGAAATCATAGATGAAAGTCCAATCTGAGTTCTGAGTCAAACAGGTTGTCAGGTCACATACAAAGAGGCTGTCTATAAAACTTCCATTTACAGCTTCAGAATACGGCATTCTAGTGACCTGAAAACTGTGAGGATATTTTTGGAAGAGCAAGAGAAAGGAGAATGTTGTCTTATGGTAGCCTTAGGAACTACAAGTGAGAAACACTGGTGAAATTGTGTTGGTAGATGCTGAAACAGTAATTTACAACTGCATTCCTCTCCCAGTTATTCATTCTTAACTCTGACTCCACACTAAAATAATCTACAGGGACTTTGAAAATGTTTAATAAAAGATTTAAATTCTTTCCCAAAGATTATGCAGTAGACTTGGGATGCTAAGATGCACATGCCAGGTTTGTCCAACTGTTCAATTCCTGAACTTAAGTTTAAGGTTTATATTGTTTTTCTCTGTACTTCTAGCATTAATCACAGTGCCCAGCACATTCCACATACCAAGCAATGTTTGTACAATGACTATACGTAGAAGCACATTATTAAAATTTCATATGGCCTGAGAAGCAGGTTACACTTTGAAAGCTAATGTCTTGCCATAGTGTTTCTTATTAACTAGCAGGAATCCTAGCTATTAGGTGGATATCTGCCAGCTAGACTCTTGCTGATTTTGAGATTTTTTTTTAAGTGGTATCAGAATTATGAAGGTGGTACAAATAGCAGGTGTTCCCTGACACCCTATCTAGAGTAACACCCATAATCTAGTCCCTCTCATTCCCATTTTCTGCTCCATTTGTCTTATAAACAGCTGACACATATGAATTAGACGGTTGAC
The DNA here is from genome assembly GCF_054371585.1 of Giraffa tippelskirchi. Taxonomy (NCBI): domain Eukaryota; kingdom Metazoa; phylum Chordata; class Mammalia; order Artiodactyla; family Giraffidae; genus Giraffa; species Giraffa tippelskirchi. The sequence goes on from NC_137277.1 coordinate 74,339,585, forward strand.
ACATAGAATTGACAGTTTCTCTCATCTTTCCATTAAGTTCAATAGCAGGTGGGGTATTATTAGGCTTCTTTACTATAATTTCCCTAGCATCTAGAACAGTGCCTCCTGGAAGTTATGTGCCCAATAATATTTATCAAATGAAAAAATTATATAATGTGAAAGCAATAAATCACTATAACAAAAAGAATCTACCACTAATTTGCTCATGTCAAAAGCTTTTTATCTGAAGACAAAGCAAGAACATATTCAGGAGTCATGGGAGCTTTAACATAGTTTCTTGTCAGCTTAATGCTAGAATTAGTTGGAAGCAAAGGGTGCATATTTTTATTCAAATGTAGTTTCCTCTTAACTGCAGGGTAAAGTCACACTAGAGAATCTAACAGAATCCTGTAAAACACTGTACTTTGATTATAATTTGTAAATGAATTATTAATCACATACATCACAATATGCTATTCATCTATTGTATTTTGATGCTCACTGAATATACTCAAAGACTTTCAGTTGAGTTCAGTCGCTCAGTCGTGTCCGACTCTCTGCAACCCCATGAACTGCAGCACACCAGGCCTCTCTGTCCATCACCAACTCCCAGAGTTCACCCAAACTCATGTCCATTGAGTCGGTGATGCCATCCAACCATCTCACCCTCTGTCGTCCTCTTCTCCTCCTGCCCTCAATCTTTCCCAGCATCAGGGTCTTTTCAAAAGAGTTAGCTCTTCACATCAGGTGGCCAAAGTATTGGAGTTTCAGCTTCTTTAGCTACTATTTTAAACAACTCATCAACATCATTTGTAGAGAAATGACTGGCTGAGATTTTGGAAATATTTGTTTTTCAAAGGGAAAGTTTAAAAAGAAATGGGTATCAGTTTTTCCTAAAATTAGATACTCTCCTCCCCCAAATTAGAGAAAACTAATTTTAGGTTTACATATTTCATTTTGCGAAGTTTTAACAGAGTTTTGCAGCTAACGTTGAGTGTTTAAGTTCTATGAGTTTAAGATCTGCAGTTCTGAGTCGAATGAGTTATCAGCATGAATGTACCCTGAAATTTTCAAAAAGAAATAAAATAATACATATTTGCTAACTCTGTCCATTTAAAGACCTAGAAACTATTTAAAAAATACAAGTAGCAATCAGCACCACTAAAGTCACAGACTGTGGTCTTTAAACATTATTTCCATTAATAATAACCTAAGAATGAGTCTTTAAGTATATTAGAATAGCAGAAAGTAGGAAAGTTATAAAGTATTACCAAGGTCATCTGAAAAAAGCATAACAGCCATTTTAAAGAATCTCCACTGCCAAAGATTTTCTAAATGAGCATAAAAGCTTTGATGGATTTAAGTATATCAGATATGTATAAATTCATGAGTTCATAATGGTAAAATCACGTACACACACACATAGCCCCATTATCCCTTTTGAAGGATTCAAGGAACCAAATGATAACTCTGAAACTGGTAAATAAAGGGGAAAATATTGCATTTATTCCACCTTTTCTATATGAACTGCCTCTAGGTAGCAAAAGAGCTGGTGAAGAAAGCTTCCTTTTAGAAAGTATTCCAAACACTAAATGAAGAGGAGCACTAGTATTGGATAGTCACTCAGTCATGTCTGACACTATACAACCTAATGGGCTGTTGCCCACCAGGCTCCTTTGTCCTTGAGATTTCCCAGGCAAAAATACCGGAGTGGACTGCCATTTCCTACTCTAGGAAATCTTCCTGACCCAGGAATTGAAGCTGCATCCCTTGCATCTATTTCATGGTGTTGGTTAGCATGATCCTCTGTTCACTGTGTTGCAAGTTGGATGTGAAGGCTTGTGGTTCAAGAATACTTCATTGATGTGTTTCATTGATGGAAGCATTAGGAGGCACCTGGATGGTGTCTATCTTTCTGTGTAGTTGCAACCATGATGATGACTTTCAAAATACACCAATTAACTAGAGGCTTCAAAATGGCAATATTCTAGTTTTATAATAAATGAAGAAGTAATGATAAAACCAGAATATTACTATTTTGAAACACAATCCATGTGCCTCCTGATGGAATACACATCAATGAAGTAACCTGAACCACAAGTCTTCATACCCAACTGTGAAAAGGGGACCATGTTAAACAATACCATGATATATCAGAAGTCATCCAAAAAGAAAGGAAAAAAAAAAGATGATGAAAACTCTGTAAGATAAACAACTCAAAGATAAAATACATGTTATTAAATTATTCAACAAATAAACTGCCATAATGAAGAGGGAAAGATGGAGAATAAAACTATAGATTAAAACAGACTATAGAAATTTATAAACAAATGCATGGCTCATGTGGATTCTCATCTAATCAAATAAGTTGTAGGGTGTGGTTTTTAATTGTTTTGTTTTTAAAATAGAGATTAGCTTCCTTTACATAGCACTAAAGAAAGTGAATACAGTCATCATTCTGGATTAGGATCTTGTCTGCTGGTATGAAGTAAAGCTACAAGTGCAAGAAAGGAAATTAAGATGATTGTGAGAAAGCAGTTCAGACGCTTCATCATGTCATTTCAATAATGTAGAGATAGAAAACATGTCAGAAAGGGTAAAAGAGAGTCAATAATCTGGTTGGAAAATATTAAGGTGTTGAAGTCTTTCTGAGATTCAGGAGCAAGTACAGTGGCACTATAAACTGAGACTATGAAGGATAAGAATTATCAGAAGAAGAATCAGAAATTAGGATGAATGACTCTAAGATTTATGAGGTAGTACATCATTGGGATTAGTTGATTATAATGTGAATGTGTGATTGAGGATGTAGAAGTAGACTATATTGCAGTTTAGGGGATGAAAGAATTAGGAAGTATCTTTTCAGGTAATGAGAATTCCCCTTGAAAGCAGTCAGCAAAAGGAATGAAAATGAAGACAAAACCAAATATCAACATTTTTTTTTTTTACAAATATACTGGAATAATTCTTAGATCAGAGAGTTCTCTGTTTTCTCTTACATTCAGATAAGCAAGAAAGGAGAGAGCTATGGATGCCATTGACCATAGCAACCAAGATTTAGTTGTGTCTCACATAATAAAACATGTTTAAAAAGTTAAAACATGACTCCAGCTCCAATAAAAATAAACAAGCATCACATAATTTTTATACTCATTAATTAATCAGGGAAACAGATGTTAAAACCAGTCCAAATAGCATTTACAAAGCTAGGCAATGTTAGGATAATGGGGTAATGTTCAATAGAGCCATAAATTCTAATCTCTGGGGTTGTCAGTTCCATCTGGAGAAATATGCAAATTAGTATACAACTTCACAAAGTCTAGATCCGTTAATCAATAGTAATAATGAGTAAACTAATTACATTTTCCTAGGTAATCCTCAGGTGACTTTTGCTTCTTTTATGACATTGGGAGGTGTCTCCCAAATATGTCTTATTTCAAGAGGTATGAATAATTTTTTGACAATTAGAGAAAACACTCATTCTGAAGAATTAGCTTTTATATAGCAGTCTAAAAAAGATAATGAAGTTTATATAAAACAGCCAACAAAACTTAAACCTCACAAGTGTCATCTATTCACTCTGAATGACAAGAGCTTGTTGATAGAATGAAATTAAGAACAAAATTTTTAGATTATCTCTATTTCTGCTTCTACAATCTACTACTAGCTCATTCTCTATTGGTTCTTCTCATTCCAAAATTTGTTCAAGGCCTAATTTCTTATTCTTCCTTCAAATAAACCTCCTTTGAACTATTATGTATCCACTAGGCACTTTCTATCACAAAACCCTGTTTCATTTTATTTATTACACATATTACCATATTTTTCCCATTTGTGTGTATATTTCTTTATTTATTGTTTAACTGCTCTCCTCACTCCCCCAAAAGTAAACCACTCTGGAGCATAAATATTTTCTCTCTTATTTTACCACTGTATTCCCAGTTGTCTAAAATAATACCTGACACAGAGAAAAAGGTTAATAAATATCTGTGAAAAAGGAACAATTCTAGTTGTATCACTTATGTAAACACCATTCGCTGGTTGCTCAGCTTGTAAAGAATCCACCTGCAACATGGGAGACCTGGGTTCCATCGCTGGGTTGGGAAGATCCCCTGGAGAAGGGAAAGACTACCCACTTCAGTATTCTGGCCTGGAGAATTCCATGGACTATATAATCCATGGCGTTGCAAAGAGTTGGACATGACTGAGAGACTTTCACTTTAAACACCATTAATGATTACTATGAAATGTAATAATATTTCAAAAAAATATTCTGGAGAGTCGTTAAAGTTTTGCAATTTTTGCATTTGATGACTCATCCATGAAATACTAAAGTAATACTAAGTAAAGAGTTGCTCTCATACCCAAACATCTACTGCTCCACACCATTTACCCATCTTCATTTTTGGTAATGAGAATTAGTGCCATTTTATCTTGCTTCATGACTAAGAAATGCTTTAGCAGTACAAATCCTTAACCATGTCACTATAGATAACCAAGCATTCAAGATTCTGTGGAGAATTAAATTACAGAGAGTAGCCTGAGGGAAGTTATCTGAGAATATGGAAAGAAGAACAATTTGTTCTTTACTAATATCCCTAACTCCCAAAGTAGAGAAGTTTCTTGTACAGTAAACATTTACAAAACCAATTCAGGAGTCTGTGATAGTACAAAATTCAAATAGGATAACTTTGTTTTCTCTCAAGTAGGAGTTTAGGACCCAAGAGTGTCAGCCTCTACTGCACAGACTCATAACAGGCCACTAAGACTGATGTGGAGAATAACATGGTTTCACTATTTAAGCTGTGACATTGCTTCCAAATGACCATCCCTACACTTGGCCCTATTTTATGAAAATTAGGAATCTCTGCTTTCTTAATGATTATCATGGTTTCATATCATGCTTTACCACATTAGATAAATAATCTTTCTTAAGACAATCATAACCAACTTGATTTTCAAAAGAACCTAAGCTTAGTGAGCTATTTATAAATTTGAATGCTATCTTAGAAATTTTGCCTAAGTACATGCTTAGAGTTCATAAAGACTAAAAACTGATTTTAGAGACTGTTGAGAAAACTGTACACATTAAATATGTTCAAAATTACATACTTATGTATGTTTTACAATAGACAAGAAGGAAATATTAGGAAATGCAGATTAAACTATCTCAAAATTAATCTTTCCCAGACAGTAAGGTAATTCTGTTGTAAAATAAATAAATAGATTTTTATTTTGCTTTTATTTTGTTTTCATATAAAATGTTAAAAAAAGTCTGGTATTAAGGATAAAAAGAGAGAATAATCAATCCCTTACCTCATAGTGTTTAGTCACTTTGTTTTGACTACACATCACATTTAAGGATCACTAATAATATTATTGACATTCAGCAGGCACATGCTGCAGAGCTTTAACTTTCTTATTCTTTGATTTCCTCCACATACCTTTATACTCACTGACCCTTTACTCTTTCATTAACACCACCTCAAATCAGGCAAAACTGTATTGCTGAGATCAGATGTAAGATCTGGCTTTAGAGCAAGCATTTTGAATAAAGGAGTTAAAAATAGAACTTAGCATCTTCAAAAACTTTATGAATGATGAAATGATTTTGTTGTTGTTCGGCCGCTAAGTCATGTCCGACTCTTTGCAACCCTGTGGACTGCATCACACCAGGCTTCCCTGTCCTTCACTATCTCCCAGAGTTTGCTCAAACTCATGTGATAAAATGATATGTGCCATTTATTCATCTTAATATGCAAATTGCCTTTATGAACTGCAAGAATGAACCTGGAGAGATGTGTTAATAGAGTTCATTTTTCCACAGATGGGGAAAAGAAGACTAGAGATGCTCAAGTTCAAGCATGTGTTAAGCAGGAAAGAGTCCCCTTTCACAATCTCTGACCAAACCAATAAAACAAAAACTTTAAAAGTTCTACTTCTCCACTTTTTTTTTCTGGCAAGATTCTCTTTCTCTTACCCTTGAGAACCATCCACAAAGAAAGAAAGAACGTTTTCAAAACACAATCCTATATACTCCCAGTAAAAGAGGCATACTGTTAACATTGTATATTCTTACTTTATGTTCACAAGAGCAAGATATATTTGTATACACAATTTTCATTTGCCACCCCTGACATTAGTTGCCACTGCATTATATAGTTTACCGATTACCTTGGGGTAGATGTTACTTGTTTAAGATTCACTGGCAAAAAGAAAAAAAAAAAATGTTTAGCTATCACCAGCAAAGCCACAGAATTAAATTTCATGTACTTTTCATAGCATTTACTTTATGAAAAAGTAGGACTACCTTCCTAACATTTACCCAATACTCAAATTACATTAAAGCAGCAGAATTTCAGAGAATTTGATTGCACAGAGAGCTCTGAATAAACATCTCTGGAGTACCACAGACAATGTAAGCATTTTCTTCACTTTGATACAGCTTTCTATCCAGATTCAATATGCATATATGAACTGAATGATCAATAATTCCCTAAATTCTTCCATTTTCCTCCTGACTTTGTGTTAATATTTAATACTAAACTCAGATAAAGAATTTTCCCACTTGCTTGCAGACTACATAGTTACAGCTATAAGTCTTGATCAGTTACTTGGTTTCCCCTTCCTAATCACTACTAAGTGATAGGTAATAATGTAGGTACCAGTTCTCTCTCTGTCTCTCTCTCCTCTTGCTCTCTCTCTTTCACACATACACACACGCATACACATACACACACACATATGCACATGCATACTGTCTCTGTTTCTCTGTTTTGGTGGAGCATCAGTTGGAAAAGAGACCAGGTACAATGATTCACTTAAGACTTCCATTTGAAGTAGTGTATTCACATTGCACAGATGAGATAATGCTATTGGTTGCTGAATATCATAAAATGAAACTGAACATCATAGTGCAGTCTCACTGACACTATTTTTTAAAATAACTTGATGAATAATAGCATACAGAAGAGTAGTTGAATCATAATTAATTTTCACCTCGTAAATATCCATATTTAAAACAATTATCATTCATCGGGGTAATACAAATTAGAACCACAATGAGAGTCACTTCACACCCACTAAAACAATTATAACCAAAAAGACAGATAATAACACATATTGTCAAGGATATGGAGAAATTGCAACCCCTATATATGGCTAGTGGGGATGCAAAATGACGCAGCCTCTTTGGAAATGATATGACAGTTCCTCAGAAGTTTAAACATAGCTTTACCATATGACTCAGAAATTTTCCTTCTAACAATATAGTCAAGAAAAATGACAACATAAGCCCACACACACACATTAAAAATAAAAATAAAAAAAACTTGTATATGGGATGTGACTTGTAATTTGGTTACATTTTATGATTAAAGTGATGGGGTATTATTCCACAGATTATATTGTTACATAGGATTCTATTTTGCTAAAGTTTTATCATTTTTATAGGCTCTGCAGGAGCTGAGGAGATCAGTCCTACAACCATACAATGCTGAATGCTACCAATTTGAGTGAGCTTGAGTAGACTTCTCCCTAATTGGTCCTGCAAATGAGAACTCAGTTCAGTTGACATGGTGATTGTAGCCGAGTTACCTTCTTAAGCAGAGAATGCAACTAAACCTTGTCAGACTTGTTACTCACAGAAACTGAGATATTTAATTTTTTTTTTTTAACCCACTTAAGTTTATGGTGATTTGTTACATAGCAGCGGGTCACTACAAACACTGTTATCTGAGAAGATTCCTTTTTCCCCTTCTAGGCACTACAGCCCAATTCCCAAAAGTAGCCAGTACCTTCATTTCTAACATGTTGAAACAGTACTGCCTATTTTAAATTTATATGTTTGGAATCAGAGTATAAATACTTTGTGCCTGGTTTCCCATGCTCAACATCTTGGTTGTGTGGCTTTTTCCTGTGTGCTGTATTACCTTGTTCATCTTTGTTACTGTATAGTGTTCCACTGTGTGAATATACCGTACTTTATCTAGCTTATTTATTATTTAAACAAGATCTGCTTTCAGTATTCAAGTTATGCTGCTCTGAGCATTCTTTTTCACATACCATCACCTTCTGGCTGTGTCCTCACATGGTCTTTCTCTGAATGCACACCCTTTTGGTGTCTCTTCCTCTTTTTATAACACACAAGGCCTATTGGTTTGGGGTTCCATTCTATAAGTTCATTTAATCTTAATTATCTCCTTAAAGGTCCTGTCTCTAAATACAGTCACAGTAGCGGTTAAGGTTTTAGCCAATGAATTTTGGTGAAACATAATTCAGTCCATTATCAAATACTTCCATTACTTGATTATTGTGGATACTATTGCTATTGATCCCTGAGTCAGGAAGATCCCCTGGAGAAGGAAATGGTAACCCACTCCAAATTCTTGCCTGGAGAATTCCATGGACAAATGAGCCTGGTGAACTACAGTCCATGGGGTTGCAAAGAGTCAGACACAACTGAGCGACTAACACATACACACACACATGAGAGTGCAAATATCACTCAAGTTATTTTAAATTCTTCTAAGTTATTATTTAATTATTTTAGATACTTTACCAGTAGTGGAACTGCTGAATCATATAATAACTCTAGTTTCAAATATTTGAGGAATCTCTACAGTGTTTTCCATAGAGACTTCACCCTTTTACATTCCCACGAACAGTGAACAGTTCAGTTCAGTTCAGCTCAGTCGCTCAGTCGTGTCCGACTCTTTGCGATCCCATGAATTGCAGCACGCCAGGCCTCCCTGTCCATAACCAACTCCCGGAGTCCACCCAAACCCATGTCCATTGAGTCGGTGATGCCATCCAACCATCTCATCCTCTGTCATCCCCTTCTCCTCCCACCCCCAATCCTACCCAGGATTAGGGTCTTTTCCAATGAGTCAACCCTTCGCATGAGGTGGCTAAAGTATTGGAGTTTCAGCTTCAATATCAGACCTTCCATTGAACACCCAGGACTGATCTCTTTTAAGATGGACTGGTTGTATCTCCTTGCAGTCCAAGGGACTCTCAAGAGTCTTCTCCAACACCACAGTTCAAAAGCATCAATTCTTTGGCGCTCAGCTTTCTTCACCATCCAACTATCACATCCATACACGACCACTGGAAAAACCATAGCCTTGACTAGACAGACTTTCATTGGCAAAGTAATGTCTCTGCTTTTAAATATGCTATCTAGGTTGGTCATAACCTTCCTTCCAAGGAGTAAGCGTCTTTTAATTTCATGGCTGCAGTCACCATCAGCAGTGATTCTGGAGCCCAAAAAAATAAAGCCTGACACTGTTTCCACTGTTTCCCCATCTATTTCCCATGAAGTGATGGGACCAGATGCCATGATCTTAGTTTTCTGAACGTTGAGCTTTAAGCCAACTTTTTCACTCTCCTCTTTCACCTTCATCAAGAGGCTCTTTAGTTCTTTTTCACTTTCTGCCATAAGGGTGGTGTCATTCGCATATCTGAGGTTATTGATATTTCTCCTGGCAATCTTGATTCCAGCTTGTGTTTCTTCCAGCCCAGGGTTTCTCATGATATACTCTGCATATAAGTTAAATAAGCAGGGTGACAATATACAGCCTTGACATACTCCTTTTCCTATTTGGAACCAGTCTGTTGTTCCATGTCCAGTTCTAACTGTTGCTTCCTGACCTGCATACAGGTTTCTCAAGAGACAGGTCAGATGGTCTGGTATTCCCATCTCTTTCAGAATTTTCCACAGTTTATTGTGATCCACACAGTCAAAGGCTTTGGCATAGTCAATAAAGCAGAAATAGATGTTTTTCTGGAACTCTCTTGCTTTTTCGATGATTCAGCATATATTGGCAATTTGATCTCTGGTCCCTCTGCCTTTTCTAAAACCAGCTTGAACATCTGGAAGTTCACGGTTCACGTATTGCTGAAGCCTGGCTTGGAGAATTTTGAGCATTACTTGACTAGCATGTGAGATGAGTGCAATTGTGTGGTAGTTTGAGCATTCTTTGGCATTGCCTTTCTTTGGGATTGGAACAAAAACTGACCTTTTCCAGTGCACAAGAGCTCCAATATTCTACATCTAAACAATACTTGTTGCTTTCTGCTTTCATTTTTATTTCTTGATATTAGTCAACCTAATAGATGTTAGGTGATATCTTATTACATTTTTACTTTGCATTTCCTTAATATAGTACCCATTTGAAAAACAATTTTTCTGAACTTTAATGAAGTAAAAAAGTGATTGTTGCCACTGTCAAATGAAGATAATTGCTGTGAATTAAAATCAGTATTTTATGCAGCTCACTATGGATTGATTTCATCAGACAGTGCAAGTAGTGAATTCAGTATAAACTTTGTTGTGAGCATGACACATCTAGAAGAATGCCTTCAGGAAACTTCAATTTCTAACCTACACTGAATCCATGCCATTAACATCATTTCTTATAGTTAAATTATCAAGAAGTTTTACTAGCCTCTGGACTTTTTTCTTAATCTGTGTTGAGATGGAAGCAAAACGCTTGAGTTACTTCAAAATGGGCCTTATATTCTGCTTTTCATTTTAAATACATATTGATTTCTGTAGCACTTCAGAATTTTGAGTTACAGTTAAGCAGAATGAATCTGTTAACAAACCATGTCTCATCTATCATCCCTATTTGTAAATTAAAGATAAATTTCCAATTTTATAATTAGAATCCATAGACTATTTTATAATCTGTGTGAAAATATTGTCCTTTAACGAACTGTTGCTTACATAGAAATTTTAATTGCAATATAGTTTAAAATATGTACATCTAATCAGCATTTTATGCTGTTTAAGCATGCTACAAAGTTTCTTTTATTTGAATTAACTTTCCCCCAAAAGTGATATGTAAATATAATGTCCATTTTAGAAAATAGTGGATTGACTTACAGAAAGAAGTCACAGATATAATTTTTCATTTAGTCAATAAAGAAAATTCAGATTAAATTAATAAAGGAAATTAAAGGCATAGTAGCATCAAATAATGATGAATTTTATATCTTTCTCATTTTCAGTTACCGTAGTACCTGATTATGTATTTTTCAACTTTATTTATGTGTGTGTGTATGTGTGTGTGTATGTATGTGGTATGTGAGGACTGAGACGCTAGGTACAATTGACTTTTTTACTTCACTTAAAGAACATTTAACATTTGCACTTATAGGATATGTATAGCAGTTATAGTCAAAACCTATTTAGTCTTTGTTTAGGACCCTGTGTCTAATTACATTTTGTTACCCATGCTTTTGAGCATAAATAATATTCTTCAAGGGATTCTGCTTCATTTTATAAATTCTTCAGTTTCTAAACAGCTGTCATCGCATGTGTTAGATAAGGTGTTTTTTTTTTTCTAACAGTTATTCAAAAGTACTCTAATATTAATCACAGAAATATCATCAAGGCTTGCATTAAGATAGAGTATGTTTTTGTGAATAAAATTAAATTCCATAGCAATTAAGTCAATGTTGCTCAAGTATTAATTTATAGTCACTATATGATGCATTTAGTTGGGTAAACTTACTAGTTTCCAAATACTCTACGATAAGATTAAGTACTCACTTTGAAAATGAAGCTTTGGTTAGCCTCTTCATCAATATTTATATGCTTCCTAATGAAAAATCATATCAGAAAAAAATAATCTTAAAAACCTTTTGAGTATATTTACATTACAACTTTTGAACTGTGTTTAGTCCTAGAATCAAGGAACTATCATCTAAGTGATGATGATTCTAAACAATGGCTTCAGGATATTAACTACATTAGCTACTAAGATTCAAAACCTCTGAATGGCTATCTTATAACAAAAAGTTTATTTGATATTAAACCAGAAAAATGATTTTCTAATGAATGATTTTGATTTGCCAATGTAGGAATTCTAATAAAGCAAACTTAACAAGAAGTTAATAAACAAGTTTATATGTATAAATCCGTTTTAAGTGATATGTTACATATTATCATGTATTTTGCGGGAAAAATAATGGCTCACTTTCCTCTAAATTAGAAACATGCTCTTTCATTTCTATAAGAAGAATTTTGTTTTGCTGCTCTGGACAAATAATGTACAGGCAAGTGCTATATTGATTTTTCTAAGTAATGTTTCAGTATACAACAGATACATAACTCTGCTTGAAATTGTTAAATACACAGACACCAATGGGTGCTATTATTGGTGGGAAATATTTTGGGTCCCTTAAAAGTATGAGAAAATGATGGAAGTGGAAGAATTGACTTGTCATTCAGGATCGGTCTCTGTGGCAGTGTTGTTTAGCAGCATATTCCAATTTAACCCTGTTTCCTTGTTCCACCAAGTCAGCTATTCACAAGTTACTGAGATAAAAGGTGAAATTGGATTATTTGCACCTGTTTCATGACTCTCTACAAAAAATTTTCAGAAAGCAATGACATTAGCACAATTATATTGTCATAAATATGTTGATAACACACAATTCTAACCCTGGCTTAAAATCACTTACTTGTACACTTGTATTTTCAAAACAAAATTCAACTTTCAAGCATTTTCTTAAAGCAAGAACAATTTTGACAGTTTTGTTTTTCTTAGATTAAAATGTTACCTATTTACTCTAGTAGTTTCATAAGTTCTTTGAAACGGTTATATTTTAAAATGACTAACATAAATTATATGAATTATAAAATTCAGACATTTGAAACAGCATAAATTAAATACATCTTTTTAAAATAAATTATTACATTGATTTAATTTCAACTCATTTATAATCGACAAATGTTAAAGGAATCATTTGGTGCAATGAAAACTGCCTTATTGTCATAAGCTTTTATACTGTATATAGTTTATTTGTAGATGTGACATTTCTGACTGGCAGTGTAGATGTACCTATATAAATTGTGGTTGTGGCTCTTTTATAAAAGGAAGTGAAAAATCATGCATATGGATTGATTATATGACAAATAGCTAATAAAGCATTGCTTTCAGATTCATGGAGGGTGCAAAGTCCAGTTGCTGGCCAGTTTTTATGTCCAGTTTAAAACCTGAAAATCAAGTCACAATTTTCCCAAGACTGTGTTTGATGGTTAACGGCTCAAGAAAATAAAGGTGGCACATTCATAATGAGAAAATAAGAAACATGACACAAAATACCAAAATTCCTTGAGTTGATTTTATGAGTCTTTTAATTCAGATCATCAATTTAGACAAAAATTTGGCTATAATTAATGAGTCAATTGATTAAAATGTTGTCTCACAGAACCCTAACCAAAGATAGTTTAATGATTATTTTAATGAGGATCCCTTCAGTGTGTAGACCAGAAAAAATGAAAAACAAAAAATTACAAGGCTTTTATTTATTCAAAAGGTGTTTTGATTTTAACAACAGTCTTCTGTATTTAATTGGGTTTTATACCACAGATTCACTGAACCATTCAAAAAATAATTGAGCATTGACTACAAGTTTCAGGGATAGAGATTCAGAGTAGTGAAAAAAAAGACCCAGTTTTGTGGAAGGGGGTGAATATGAGTTAAAGATACACACAAGTAAAGGCAAAAGCTTTTTGAAGAAAAAAGTGATAGTGGTGGAGAGGTATCTTGTATTAAATAATCAGGAAAGGTAATTAATGAACTTAATAAGTGGTGGGTTTGCCTGGGAAAAGCTTGATTTTAGATGGCTTGGAGAGAATGAGAGAGGAAAAAGGCCTAAGATTGATGTTTAGAGAAAGTGTATTTCATGGGAGAGAAGTGAAATATAATAATTAAGGAAATACATTGAGTCAGGATGTAAGCCTTGATTTTTCATGTTTTCCCTCACTAATAACATAGCATTTATAAGAATGCAGGTACTATGTATAAAATAGATAACTAATGGGAACCTCTCTATAAATCAGGGAACTCGACTCAGTGTTCTATAGTGACCCAAATGTGAAGAAAATTCAAAAAAAGAAGGCTATGTGTGTACATATAACTGATTCATTTTGCTGTACAGCAAAAACTAACACAATTTTTAAAAGAAACTATACACTTCAATAAAAATTAATAAAATAAAATGAATTATAATCACTAGGAAAACATGTGTAAGTTTAAGCATTAACTACCATAATAATCATCTAATTACCAGATTTAATTTAAAAATTGCCATTTCTTTTTCTTGAACATTTTAATTGAAAGTGATTTAACTTAGCTATACATAACTCTATAATTTACTTATTCTATTTGTTATAAACTTCTACTTTGGTGAGAAAGAGTATGCTTACATTTATAGTTTAAATTGTTATTCAATGTCATGTAATTCGCAATAGCTAACAACTATGAAAGTGAAAGTAGCTCACTCTGTGTCCAACTCTTTGAGACCCCATGGACTGTACAGTCCGTGGAATTCTCCATGCCAGAATACTTGAGTGGGTAGCCTTTCCCTTTTCCAGGGGATTTTCCCAACCGAGGGATTGAACCCAGGTCTCCCACATTGCAGGCGGATTCTTTACCAGCTGAGCCACAAGGGAAGCCCCAGAACACTGGAGTGGGTAGCCTATCCCTTCTCCAGTGGATCTTCCCCACCTAGGAATCAAATGGGGTTCTCCTTCACTGCAGGCGGATTCTTTACCAACTGAGCTATGAGGGAAGCATGTACAACTATAGCATGTATTTTTAAAAAAATACCAGAACTATAAAAAGAAACATTATTCACTTTCAATGAATTATTAATTTTATTACCTTATCTACTTTATCGTGATATTGATTTATGAGAAATAATTTAACTATATATCCCCAAGTAATTTTACTTTGATTACCAAAAAATTTTAGTAGCTATACTCTTTTTCCCTCTGGATTGAGACCCTATATCCTATACATCTTGGTAAATATCTAGACTATATCCTGACTATATCCTGACTTCCTGGTAAATTGGAAATCCTGCTTCTTATTCTAAATATATATATTGCTAATTACTCTAGACTTTCAGAAAATTTCAAGAATTTTCAAAAATTTTATAAGAGTATTTGTTTCTATTTTTAAACTCAATTCAACTTTGCTATTGATAATTCTTATATGACATCTTAATTGAAAACAGATTTTATAAAATTATAGCTTTATGAGCAATCGTTTTTGATTCCTGTTTATCTATCTATATTGGTCAACTCAGCATATACTGTATATTATAAACTGTTTCCTAAAAAGATATTAAAGGTAATATGCTATGCTGCTGCTAAGTCGCTTCAGTCATGTCCGACTCTGTGCGACTCCATAGACGGCAGCCCACCAGGCTCTGCTGTCCCTGGGGTTCTCCCAGCAAGAATACTGGAGTGGGTTGCCATTTCCTTCTCCAGGGCATGAAAGGGAAAAGTGAAAGTGAAGTCGTTCAATCGTATCCGACTCTTAGCCACCCCATGGGCTGTAGCCTACCTGGCTCCTCCTTCCATGGGATTTTCCAGGCAAGAGTACTGGAGTGGGGTGCCATTGCCTTCTCTGTAATATGCTATATACACCATTTAATAACTTTATATTGTCATCACACTTTCCCAAACTGAAAACAAAATAAAGTACAAAAAACAAATTTAGTCTTGAATATTATTACCTTGTGTTTAGTGATCTGCTTGCAATATTTCAAATTCAACATATCTCTTAATGGCCATAATTTGAATACTTGGTCAAAAAAATCCAGCTATTCCAGACACAAAACTCTTGTACAATGTATGAGAATGCATCAATTTCAAAATGCATTTTCTTTCTGGAAGTCATTGACTAAACATATTAGATTTTAAAGAGAGCTATTTTTATGTTATATATATATATTAATCATATATATAATATTATGTTGCATTTTATACTTTATCTAAAATAAATGGTTAATTAAAAAAACAAGCTTATGATAATGTGACTGTTGTTTGTTTCATTTTAGCTCAGTTCAGTTGCTCAGTTGTGTCTGACTATTTGCGACCCCATGTATTGCAGCACGCCAGGTTTCCATATCCATCACCAACTTTCAGAGCTTGCTCAAACTCATGTCCATGAGTCGGTGATGCCATCCAACCATCTCATCCTCTGTTGTCCTGTTCTCCTCCTACTTTCAATCTTTCCTAGCATCAGGGTTTTTTCTAATGAATCAGCTATTCGCATCAGGTTGCCAAAGGATTGGAGTTTCAGCTTCAGCATCAGTCCTTCCAATGGATATTCAGGGCTGATTTCCTTTAGGATGGTTTAGTTGGATTTCCTTGAAGTCTAAGGGACTCTCAAGAGTCTTCTCCAACACCACAGTTCAAAAGCACCAATTCTTTGGCGCTCATCTTTCTTTATAGTTAAACTCTCACACCCATGCATGACTACTGGAAAAACTATAGCTTTGACTAGACGGGCTTTTGTTGGAAAAGTAATGTTTCTGTTTTTTAATATGCTATCTAGGTTGGTCATAGCTTTTCTTCCAAGGAGCAAGCATTTTTTAATTTCATGGCTACAGTCAGCATCAGCAATGATTTTGGAGGCCAAAAAAATAAAGTCACTCACTGTTTTCATTATTTCCCTATCTATTTGCCATGAAGTGATGGGACCAGATGCCACGATCTTAGTTTTCTGAATGTTGAGTTTTAAGTCAACTTTTTCACTCTCCTCTTTCACTTTCATCAAGAGGTTCTTTAGTGCTTCTTTGCTTTCTGCCATAAGGGTGGTGTCATCTGCATATCTGAGGTTATTGATGTTTTTCCTGGCAATCTTGATGCCAGCTTGTGCTTCATCCAGCCCGGTGTTTCACATGATGTACTCTGCATATAAGTTAAACAAGCAGGGTGACAATATACAGCCTTGATGTACTCCTTTCCTGATTTGAAACCATTTTGTTGTTCTATGTCCAGGTCTAACTTTTGCTTCTTAAGCTGCATACAGATTTCTCAAGAGGCAAGTCAGGTAGTCTGGTATTCCCATCTCTTTTACAATTTTCCACAGTTTGTTGTGAACCACACAGTCAAAATCTTTGGCATAGTCAGTAAAGCAGAAGTAAATGTTAGGAATCTACTAACTCAGAATCAATAAGGGAGAAATACAGATTAACAAAAATTTGCAATAAAATGTGATAAATGTATGTTGCACAGATTCCTAATTGGAATTCATAAGAAAGTTAACCTAATTCAGGCTAGTAGACCAAAAAGGAGCTTGCATACATACATGGTGAATTCTGCATCACACAATACTGCACGACAATATTGCTTTGGCAATCTTTGTGAGTGCTGCTCCTAGGGAAAAGCACAGCACAGCCTTACAATAGGACCTGTCAGTCATGTATTGCATAATCCAACTTGTTGCTGTTGTTCATTTGCTAAGTTGTGTCTGACTCTTGTGACCATATCGAATATAGTCTGCCAGACTTCTCTTTCCATGGGACTTCCCAGACAAGAATACTGAAGTGGGTTGCCATTTCTTCTCCAATAATCTAAGCTAGAAATAATGAAAACCAACCTCTTTCTTCTCTTGCACAGGAAGATTTCAAATATTTTATATAATTATTTTGTCTCCTTTTAGTTTTCTTTTCTTTCTTAACATTCTCAGACACCCTCACTCATTCCCTTTCCCAACTCCTCACAATTTGAAAATTCAGTGATTTGTTGGTATTCTTAAAATGTGATATTACAAAAGTCTTAAGTTGTCTTTTTCCCTGCCAACAGAAAAATCTCATTCTTTAAGTCTAGATTTATGTACCAATTTATTTATTTAAAAACACCTCAAATCAAAATAGCTTCCTTCCTTTGCATCTTTTTGCATGCATGCTCATTTAAATTCATACTGATTTACTTATACTGTAAAAATACTTGTTTCTTAAGTTTCTCTTTTCCAGCAGATGGCAAAATTATTTGGTAAGAATCATATCTCACTTTTTCTGTCACTCAGCCCCAGTGTTTCATGAAGGGATAATCTCTAAAAGATCTGTGATAAACACAATGTTTCAGATATAATCTGAAAATTAAGCAATTTACCAGTGAAATAAATGAACATAGCTTTAGCTATGATTAGGGACTTTCACATGAATTGGCACTTTTTCTTTACTACAAATACACACATCTTTTGCATTCCTTACTTTCTGTGTATCAGTTAGACCCTATCTTCCTATCTTCCAGTTATTTCTAAGTCTTTCTCTCCTCTAATTATGTAACTTCTCTGGACATTACCTCCATCTTGGCTAATATAGTTTTTTTTTTAATTACTTTATTTTCAATTTTTACTTTACAGTATTGTATTTGTTTTGCCATATATTGACATGAATCCACCATGGGTGTACATGCGTTCCCCTTCCAGAACCCCCCTTTCACTTCCCTCCCCATCCCATCCCTCCGGGTCATCCCGGTGCACCAGCCCCTAGCACCCTGTATCATGCATTGAACCTGGACTGGCGATTCGTTTCACATATGATAATTTACATGCTTCAGTGCCATTCTCCCATATCATCTCGCCCTCGCCCTCTCCCATGGAGTCCATAATACTGTTCTATTTATCTGTGTCTCTTTTGATGTCTCGCATACAGGGTTATCTTTACTGATTGACTAAATATCATATATATGTGTTAGTATACTGTATTGGTGTTTTTCTTTCTGGGCTAATATAGTTTTAAAGGTATGAATCTTTCATTAAACTATTGCCATACATGTGAAGTATTAATATATTTAGGCAGTTTCTATGGGGCTCACAAAACAATACATAAAAAAGAAGCTGAGGCACCCAACACAAAAGCTTAGTCCTGTCTTTAAATTGGTTTGCCCTTAAATAGTCACATCTAATACAAAAGTGAATTAATAAGCGGACAAATGAATTATTGAATAAATTAACTTCTCTTGCAAATAACACACTTTAAACTTCTTGTTAGAAGTAGATGATTCCCTGTAAAATAAAGAGAATATCAGTGAGAAAAGAAAATCAGACTCTGTTCCTTGATTTTTTTCTTTGTAACTTGTATCACCTTATGAGATGTATTCTTTTAAACCCAGAAGTATAAAGAGTGTTTTTATGTTTTGTATGCCACTGTATTACTAGTACTGAGAACAGTGCTCAGAAAATAATAGATGCTCAATAAAATTTTGTTGAATGAATGAAGACTATGAGCAAAGAATAACAATGTTGCTATCCAAAAGAGGGGGAGAGGAGGAAAGAGAGAGAGAGAGAAAGAGAAGTTGAGAATACTGAAGGAGACAATGTGAAAAAAGGAAAAGACATCATGGAATATAATAGAAATATTTCTTCTCAGCACTTAATCTGCATATTGGCAGTTTGAGGAGTAACACCTGCAGAATTTGCTTTTATTGGGTTGCAAGGATTAAGGATACAGTCCTCATGACAAAGTCATATCAAAAGCTTAGTCTCATAATTCTAGTCTCAGAATCTCACTGGGGCTTGGGATAACTAGCAGCCAAGAAAACTGTCAGATCCACATAAGATACCTGAAGTTCATCCCATGTTCTGGTTAACAGATAAGACCTTGACACCCTAAGCAACCTCAGATAATTCTCTTATATATGTCTTGCTCATAAACACACTTTCATTGTGGCCTGTAAAAATATTACCCTAAGTTTACTTGCCCAATTTGGGTGACATATGGGGAGTTGTTAATTTGTTTTCTTTTGTTCTAATTATATGTTGCTATTCCCTATTTGCCTTCCAAACCTCTGACAGAGTGACTAGCATCTAAAGAACTCAATAAACAATCATTCCAGGTTCGATGCATGAGGCAAATGCTCAGGGCTGGGGCAATGGGATGACCCAGAGGGATGGGATGGGGAGGGAGGTGGGAGGGGGGTTCAGGATGGGGAACACATGTAAACCCATGGCTGATTCATATCAACGTATGGCAAAAACCGCTACAATATTGTAAAGTAATTAGCCCCCAACTAAAATAAATAAATTTATTTTTTAAAAAAAGAAACAATCGCTGGATTGATTTTCCCCTTATGTTTAAAAATATGTACCTGAATAGATCATTATTAGTAGTAGATTGTATTTCCAATCTTGCCTTGAAAACTCACAATTCTCTTTTAATCACTTTCTATACATCAAACTAACCTATGAAAGTGCCTAAAAGCCATTCTTAAAACTTTAAGATTCAGTATTATATGGCTGAGCACAATTTGATTTACAAATGTATCCTGACATTCAAAGAAAGAGATAACAAAATTGAGGAAAAACAATTTTTTTTTTCCATACAGCCTTACTACATTTTTAAAAATGCAAACTTAACAGACTGAAAATATACCAACTGTGCTTGCCTGTGTGCATAATGGTTTTATGGCCCTTTTATGTTTGGCAAAATTTCTATAGAAATCACAAACCAGCTTTATCTCTTGACTTTCAAACATACCTCTAGCAAAATGTGCTGAAGTATTAAACTTAATTCCTGTGAAAAGTATTTCCAGTAAGAACTCAAAAAGGAAAACATTATTTGGCTCACCAAAGCTTACTAACTGCTCTGATATTCACAAAAATAAAAACAGTTTAATTTATATGACAAAGAGAAAAATAAATTAAATGGAAATTAATTTATAAAAATAGATCTTTGGTCAAATTTGCCATGTGTTAGGCAGTGAGGTAAGCCCTTTACAGATGACAACATTGAAGCGGGGAGAGTAAAAGGTCCCACACATTTGATGAGACTATGGAGTTTGAAGCCAAGACAATCAACATGATACACTGAGAGAAAAAACAGAATCAGAAAGAAAAAGAAAGGAAACAAAAAAACTAAATGCAGCAAAACCCCCTGCTATTATAGCATCTATTTAGCCTCAGTCATCTCTGCCTCTTCCAAGCTTGTTGCTAAATGCAGCCACCCTGTAACAAAATGTGCCTTTCAGTTTCTTGAGGCAAGAGATGGAGATGAAGGTTTGTACAAATGAAATAATGCATGGACATTTTAGCCTTGTTTTTCACTTTAAGCAGTTTTTTATGGATTGCTGCTGCTGTTTCACTGCTAAATTGTGTCCGACTCTTTGCGAACCCTTGGACTGTAGTCCGCCAGGCTCCTCTGTCCATGGGGTTTCCCAGGCAAGAATACTGGAGCGGGTTGCCATTTCCTTCCCTAGGGGATCTTCCAGACCCAGGGGTGGAACTTGTGTCTTCTGCTTGGCAGGTGGATTTCTTACCACTGAGCTACCTGGGAAGCCCCTTTTATGGATATTAGATATTTAATACCATATTCTTTCTCCAAAAATTACTGAATAAAAGTGGCACTGCTCTGCAAACTTGGGAAATTTATACATAAAATGAAAAAGAAAATCTTAATGGATAAGGCATATATTAAAGTATTCTGCAGGTATATCAATCTAAGTGAAAACTCAATATATCATAATCACAAATAGTCATTGTATCAAATTTACCAAAATATTTTATTATATAATGAATGTACAGCTTTAACCAAGAGGTAAAAATTATAGTATGAAAATCTTTTGAATTATAAGTCTGGAGTATGGAACGGATACTCAAACTCTGAGAACTATATCTGCCTTGGCCTTATAGTAAAAATGATCTTATGTTTACTCAGTTTGTTTTTTGCAAAAGTTAAATACAGTGGAACAAATTAATCTCTCCTTTAACATCAAATAAATTATTATATGCTATAAAGAAAATAAGAATTTTAATAGTTATATGACAAAATTTAAATAAATGGCATGATATTTCAAATATAATCTTTCCTCTGAAAGTGAAAATCGTGTCCAACTCTTTGCAACCCCAGGGCTATACAGTCCATGGAATTTTCCAGTCCAGAACACTGGAATGGGTAGCCATGCCCTCCTCCAGGGGATCTTCCCAACTCAGGGTTCAAAACCCAGGTCTCCTTCATTGCAGACAGATTCTTTACCAGCTGAGCCACCAGGGAAACCCACGAATACTGGAGTATCAGTATTTTATCTCCAGTGGATCTTCCCAACCCAGGAATGACTGGGGTCTCCTGCATTGCAGGTTGATTCTTTACCAGCTGAGCTACTGGGGAAGCCTCTCTCCTTTACTAAGGGAAAATTTTAAAAAATTATGTTAAAGCATTGTAGGCCATTATAGAGCAAAGCAACTAATTAGGAATGCATTTGAAGTGAATCAAGTCAGAGGGAGTACACAAATCTTTTTCAAATGCATCCAGAATTAGTTATTTTATATTAATACCAGGTTTTAAAATATTCATTGCTAAGAATCAGGTGTGTTCAGATTCACTTTATCTACAAATCTGTAGCTACCTATCAATAAATCTTTAAATCATAGCACTTATATCTCTCAATATAATTTTAAGAACACTACAACCCATTTTCATTGCCTTCTGAAATTTAGCATTTAAATTCAAGGAAAGAAAAAGAAACAAAAAAACAATACAGGAAACATAAGGGTTCATCCCACAGCCTCATAAATATGTGGAGAACACAGTACAAAAATAACAAATGGGCAAAGAAATATAAAATATGAACATGATTGCCTTGGGGACATAGTTAGGTGAATTGCTGGAGTTACATGAGGCTCCTGTGAACTGTGGAGGAAAACAGACAGAAGACAAGCACCCAATTCAAAGAAAGGCTTTCCATTATAGAAAGTTCACCAAAATTGACTCTATATTCTTAGGAAAAGCCTTATTTTCCAATAGGTCTGTAATATTTTACAGTTTTAAACATGTATGGAACATGCTCATGCAACATAGATCTATAGTTCACAATTCATATTTCCCAGAGAAAGAAGGGCCATTTTATGTGTTAAGTACAGCAGTCTCAAAGACTAGGTTTGGCTTATCTTTCAAATTTTTCCTAACATAAACTGAGGATCCTCTTTAACACTAAGGTAATTCGGCTATTAATTATTTCTATTGACATTTCCACAACTTTGGCATTATTTCTGTTATTATACTATGGGAAAATTAGACTTAAAAGGCAAATAAATAGTAGAAATAGAGAATGTTTTTGAAATTTATTTATTCTAAATATCCATGAATAAGTGACCACGAATGACAGATATCTGAAGCAACAATGTGCACGAGGAAGGCACTAGACACTTAAAGGAGGAAAAATGATGAAAGGGTTAGATAAAGGTAACGTAAGTGTGTTCAGATATAAACACAGTTTTTTCAAATCATTAACTCCTTTACAGATCGATATTTTTAATCCCACATATTTCAGATTGGATTTTCCCAGTGGCACAGTGGTCAAGAATCCTCCTGCCAGAAATGCAAGAGATATGTGTTTGATTCCTAGATCAGGAAGATCCCCTGGAGTAGGAAATGGAACCCCGCTCCAGTATTCTTGCTGGGAAAATTCCATGAACAGAGGAGCCTGAAGTTCATGGGATTGCACAGAGTTGAACATGATTGAGTGACTGAGCATAAAGCACACACATATCACATTTCACAGATTGGTAT
This sequence comes from Giraffa tippelskirchi, assembly GCF_054371585.1. Lineage (NCBI taxonomy): Eukaryota > Metazoa > Chordata > Mammalia > Artiodactyla > Giraffidae > Giraffa > Giraffa tippelskirchi. Next base: position 74,362,883 of record NC_137277.1, read on the forward strand.
TGGCCTATAAGTGAATGAAATTATGGCTAGGCAAAAATGTGCTAAGTTGGAACGTTATAACTGAGCTGTTGGATATCCACCCAGGCTATTTTTCCAGTGTTCCACAGGGAACACTTTGCTTACATAAGACATGAGCACAAACTGGGTACAGGACATAAGGCAAAGGATACTGAGAATAGTCTTAACCCATGCAAGTTTATGTCTCAAGTAAGGCTGCAGTTAAAATACGGAATATTAACTTAAATTTCATTCAGAAAAGTATCTACATATTGTATCTACATCTACAAATGTATCTACACATATACATATGTGTATAAATATAAATGTATATATATATATGATATCTATATCAACATCTACCAATATTAATATAGATATTGATGTAGTGTGTATGATGTGCTCCATGCAACATTTGGGATTGTTGTTGTTTAGTTGCTGTCTTGCCCGATTCTTTTGCAACCCCATGGACTGTAGCCCGCCAGGCTCCTCTGTGAATGGGATTTCCCAGCAAGAATACTAGAGTGGGTTGCCATTTCCTTCTCCAGCAGATCTTCCTGACCCAGGAATCGGACTCATCATGTCTCTTTCTCGGCAGGCCAATTCTTTACCACTGAGCCACTAGGGAAGCCTTATAATTGAGATATACTAAAAAGTGTTTACCTACAATTCAAATCCAACAGGGTATCCTGTATTTTAATTTGATAACATGGCAACTCTAGTCCCAGAATACTTGGTAAGGAAAAAAATAAAATTTTATCCTTCCTCCATATGTTAACTTAAGACTTACTTCCTTCATGAAGACTTAGTATAATATTTCTCTAAGCATCTTCTCCTTTTTAAAAGATTTCTATCAAAATAAGTCTGGAGATTATTAAAGTGGATTTAGGACAATATTCAGAGAGAAGCTGCTAACATTGCTGATTTATCACATGAACAATCCATGACAGGTATCCATTCCCACAGGTAAAACTGAACTATCAGGACACCTATCTGCCATATGGTAGATTTCAACCAAAGATAACAGAGTGGCAGTGGTAGCGTATTACATGCTATCCAAGAAAGCCAAGTTTAGCCTTAGACGATAACATGCAGCTGCTTTCATCACATTTTTAAAAATGATGGACAGAACTACATTTTGTAAGTTAAAGAGGATTGATATTGCAAAGACTAAGACTTGTGGGAGATGCATACTTACACCATTCAAGGTTGTTTTCCAGATTATATTTATGGCTATGTTTAAATTCTGCTTTCATTTTAGGAGGCCAAGGAAGGAGGAACCCTCTAACGTGTTGCCTTCAGAAGCAAACCTCATGAAGTTTCATGCCCCAAATTTATAATTAGTATCAAATTTTAAAATACTTTTCTTGATACAAGAAAACATGATATTGAACAAGTATGCAACTATAAGGACAAATATCAGAACCTTAATTAAATAATTTCATCAGTTAACCTTCTGTCCCAGATTTAAGAATCATGGAATCATTACTTCCACCTAATGAACACAACATGGACCCCTTTCTTTTGTGGTTCTCTCCATCCATATTTTAAGCCCAGTTAAGGCCATCATCACTTTATACCATAATTTATATTACTGCCTATGAGAATTAATCTTCCTGATTATGTCTCTAATAGCAATGAATCACAAATAAAACCCAGTTAGTTTTTTCAAAATGAAATATAAAGTAGTGATTTTCATAGTACAGGACATTACTTGACAAATAATTTTTTTCACGATAAGACTTGAATTGCTAATTCAGTGACAGCAAAGGTGAGCCTAACCACACAACTATGCCATGCTAAACTGTGAATAAGATCATCTTCTTTGTCATCATCATCTATCCACATTAGTTTACAGAATGAAATAAATTAATAAGACTAAGTTATCACTAATCTAGGAATTCCAAAAATAAAACTTAAAAAAAATACAAACAGGTATAAAACAAAAACTTAGTAAAAAGAAAGAACAACCCATTCTACATAGTATCCAACTTTGGTAATCACCAATTTTGAAGTTAACCATCATGTATTAAAAATAATTTTAGGACTAAGAAATTATATGAAGAGTAATTACTTTTGTATAAATTCTAATGGAGAAACTCTTTGTCAACCATGAGAATTAACACTTTCTTAATACTTTTATGGGATCTTATATCTTTTGTAAGAGTTACTTAATATTAAAGTAATCAATGAGTGAGAAACTCAAGTGAAAGCTAAATACATGAAAAATCAGTATTTTATTTGAATACAATATTGCTTGACTTCTGTGGAAACTATAAAACAAATGAAATACAAGAAATGTCATATGCTCTAAAAATGACTGGTCTCTTTCAAAGGTCAATAAATAATTAGAATTGTGAACTATACTTATATATTAGCTTCTTAAAGTATATTCCAATATAAGTATTAATAACAATAGCTGTATGCCGCTGTAGATAAGTTCCTAAGTAAATTAGTGGCATTCACTATTTGATATGAAAATATTTTGTGCTTAAAATAAATAAGAATGTATATATTAAATTTAAGCCTATCTTTAAGCATTATTTCCCTTTTCCATTTCTAATAACATTAGATAAAAGATCATTAAGTTGTTCACAAAACATGTAAAGGTATGGTCAATATATTCCATATGTAAAAAGTTATTTTAAACATAAAAATTGAATACATATTATATATTATTTTTTATGTTTCAAAAGGTGAAAGAATACTATTCTGTTTTCAAAGTATTTACATATGTAAAAGCTTTTGTCTGAACATTATATATGCAAATTTCTAATTAGTTTCTTATATATTTCATACTTCACCCACACAAGCAAAAAAGATTGGACAGTGCAGGTTTTTCACTCTTTAAAAAGTCTAATTAAATTTTACTTACATTATTTCTGAGGCAGTTTTAAAAATTTTCTAACAAAGGAAAGTTACTGAAAATACATTGAAGGCTATAAAAAAATAGATTCTTGTATGATTCTGGTACGGGGATTTGTGTTTATTCAGACAAGCTTTCAGGAGCCATGTAATCCTTTGTGTGCTTGCCTGGAATGAAATAAAAAAAAAAATCTTTTCAGGTTGATTCGTCATAAATACAGTTTTTTGGATTCAAGATCTTTATTGGAAAAAAACCTGATTCTCAAAAGCATGAGAACAAATCTTAATTTAATATTGTCAGAGTTTCTTATATATGTGACAGAAAAACTATTTACATATACTTTGAATAATGCATATACCATTTGATATTTTATAGGATATAAACTGATTTTACTCATTGTTATAATTTATTTATTCAATATTCCATTATCTACTCTGTCACAGATATTATGCCTGGTGACAAAGAATATAATATGATTAAGTCATGGTCTTGCCCATGAGAATAGAAATCCAAATAAACTATTTGTTTCTGATACTGGCTCCATGTTATGCTAAGTCAATGAAATTCTATTAATAACAACGGGATATTACTGATGCCTAGAGAAAAGAAGAAAAGCTAAATATTCATGAGTTTATGTTCTGTTTGTAAGACATTTGGTTGGAGGACATTTTTTTTATATAAATAACACTTCAGTCTTTTGTTCTTGATGTCTCAACACAAATAAGTTACTTTAAATGATTTCTGAGGGACAGTGATAATTGCATTCTTGAAAAAAAAATGTCAGTAGCACTTTGAATTAAATAATAATATTAAAACAAATATATTATTGTTTTTGAAAAAATATTGAATCTTCAAATTTCTTTCTATTCTGAGAACTTTACCTTGTATATAGGGTAAGTAATATAGCCAAATTCACATTTATAGAATATTCATCCATATGATTGCCCTAGTGTCAACATTTGGATAAAAATTACTTCTACTTTTAACACAAATCATAATCTCAGATTGAATAAATTTATATTCTATAATAATATGATATCAATATCTATTATTTTATAGCAAATACTATGCATTTAACATATTATTTTTACCTTATACTAAAGTGGTATAAAAACAGCTATAATATACTAAGCATACTCCTTGCAGCAGACACAATGATGTAATATAAAATGTTACATAAAAATTCATTTAACCTTTAAAATAAAAAAGCAAAACAATGTTTAGATCTCCACAGAACATATTTGAAATAACTTGCTGGAATCAAGATTGCTGGGAGAAATATCAATAACCTCAGATACACAGATGACACCACCATTATGGCAGAAAGCAAAAAAAGAAGTAAAGAGCCTCTTGATGAAAGTGAAAGAGGAGAGTGAAAAGGCTGGCTTAAAATTCAACATTCAAAATACGAAGATCATGGCATCTGGTCCCATCACGTCATGGCAAATAGATGGGGAAACAATGGAAACAGTGAGAGACTTTATTTTCGGGGGCTCCAAAATCACTGTAGATGGTAACTACAACCATGAAATTAAAAGACGCTTACTCCTTGGGAGAAACACTACGACCAACCTAGACAGCATACTAAAAAGCAGAGACATTACTTGGCTGACAAAGATCCATCTAGGCAAAGCTATGGTTTTTCCAGTAGTCATGTATGGATGTGAGAGTTGGATGATACAGAAAGCTGAGTGCTGAAGAATTGATGCTTTTAAACTGTGGTGTTGGAGAAGACTCTTGAGAGTCACTTGGACTGCAAGGAGATTCAACAAGTCCATCCTAAAGGAAATCAGTCCTGAATATTCATTGGAAGGACTGATGCTGAAGCTGAAACTCCAATACTTTGGCCACCTGATGTGAAGAACTGACTCACTGGAAAAGACTCTAATGCTGGGAAAGATTGAAGGCAGGAGGAGAAGGGGACGACAGAGGATGAGATGGTTGGATGGCATTACAGACTCAATGGACATGAGTCTGAGCAAGCTCCAGGAGTTGGTGATGGACAAGGAAGCCTGATGTGTTGCAGTCCAGGGGGTCAGAAAGAGTTAGACATGACTGAGTGACTGAACTGAACTGAACTGACTACATTTAAAAACCACTTAAATAGCAGACATAAAATTATATTTATAATACAGGGGTTTCTTAGTGTATTTATGATTTTAATTTCCTTCCTCAGAGATGATTATTTAAGTTTAGAATTGGTTCAGTTCAGTTCAGTCACTCAGTCGTGTCCCTCTCTTTGCAACCCCATGGACTGCAGCATGCAGCATGCCAGGCTTCCCAGTCCATCACCAATACCAGGAGCTTGCTTAAACTCCTACCCATCTAGTCACTGATGCCATTCAACCATATCATTCTCTGTTGTCCCCTTCTCCTGCTTTCAGTCTTTTCCAGCATCAGGGCCTTTTCAAATGAATCAGTTCTTCACATCAGGTGGCCAAAGTATTGGAGCTTCAGGTTTAGCATCAGTCCTTCCAATGAATATTCAGGACTGATTTCCTTTAGGATGGACTGGTTTGATCTCTTTGCTGTCCAAGAGACTCTCAAGACTCTTCTCCAACACCACAGTTCAAAAGCATCAATTCTTCGGTGTTCAGCTTTCTTTATAGTCCAACTCTCACATCCATACATGACTACTGGAAAAACCATAGCTTTGACTATATGGATCTTTGTTGACAAAGTGATGTCTCTGCTTTTTAATAAGCTGTGTAGTTTTATCAGAGCTTTCTTTCCAAGGAGCAAGCATTTTTTTTATTTCATCTTATGTAGGGAAAATTTACTTGAAAACAATATAGGAGTTGTTTTTTTTAAAAAAAATAACTATGCATAATTATAAAACAAAACAAAACAAAACATTTGTGTGGTAGATAGGTAATGCTGGAAATAAAGATGTTCAGTTCAGTTCAGTTGCTCAGTCATGTCTGACTCTTTGCAACCCCATGAACTGCAGCATGCCAGGCTTCCCTGTCCATCACCAACTTCCGGAGTTTACCCAAACCCATGTCCATCGAGTCAGTGATGTCATCCAACCATCTCATCCTCTGTCATCCCCTTCTTCTCCTGCCCCCAATCCTTCCCAGCATCAGGGTCTTTTCCAATGAGTCAACTCTTCGCATGAGGTGGCCAAAGTATTGGAGTTTCAGCTTCAACATCAGTCCTTCCAATGAACACCCAGGACTGATCTAGTTTCATATTTACAGTTACTTAATTCAATTTTACAGATTCTTGTAAATTAATACTTACCTGCACTCAGAGGAAGCCACTTTACCATATTTGAAAATTTTCTATAATCATACCTTAAATTTGCAATTACATTGCATTGCACTTAAAAAGTTAATTGTAATGTGTTGTATTTGGTCTTTATAATGATATGTGAGCAGATATGGGTAGCTCTAACTCATAGAGAAAGAAAAAGAAGACTGGAGAAGAAAAGTCATTTGTCTAGGCTCACATGACTAGGAAGTGGTAAAGCTGAAATAGAAAAGTTGTCTACTTCTTGTTATTTTTGCCCATTAACAAGTGAATAGTCCACATAGTCAAAGCTATGCATTTTTACAGTAGTCATGTATGGATATGAGATTTGGACCATGAAGAAGGCTGAGTGCCGAAGAACTGATGTTTTCTAATTGTGGTGCTGGAGAAGACTTTAATAGTCTCTTGGACAGCAAAGAGATCAAACCAGTCAATCCTAAAGGAAATCAATCCTAAATATTCATCAGAAGGACTGATGCTGAAGCTGAAGCTCCAATATTTTGGTCACCCGATGGGAATAGCTGACTCATTGGAAAAGACTCTGATGCTGGGAAAGGTTGAGGGCAGGAGAAGGGGACGACAGAAGATAAGATGGTTGGATGGCATTCCTGACTCGATAGACATGAGTTTGAGGAAACTCGGAGACAGTGAAGGACAGGAAGTCTGTTGGGCTGCAGTTCATGGGGTCACAAAGAGGACACGGCTTAACTACTGAACAACATCACAACAACAGGTGAATGTTTCAAGCAGAATTAAATAAATTCACTATGATGTAAATTAATAATCATGTATTACTACATACTTTTGACATTACTATTGGTTGGCAGCTCAGTTCCATGGTTCTGTTTCACTCTGGCTGTTTACATTTTTGGCACATTCTGGAACTAATATACAGATACAAAAATAATGATGACCATACATTACTTCTAGGATTCCTCAGGCAGCTAGTCATCCTGCTAAATTCTTCACCTTTATATTAACAATCCTGGCCTATGTTGATTTTTACTACTTTTGTTTTTCAAAACATTATCTATTTGCAGCATTTCATGGTGATACAGTGGTAAAGAATCTGCCTGTCAATGCAAAAGACACAAGACATGCAGTTTCGATCCCTGGGTGGTGAAGATCCCCTGGAGTAGAAAATGGCAACTCACTCTGGTGTTCTTGCCTGGGAAATCCCATGGACAGAGGAGTCTGGTGGGCTACAGTCCATGGGGTGGCGAAGAGTCAGACACAACTGAGCACAAGAATGTGCTTTTGTTCCTCAAAATATCATCAGTTTGCAGCATTTCCTATTTTATCCTACTAAAAATCAGAAGTGATTTCATTAATAATAAATTAAAAACATATATATACATAATATGTCATCCTTAAATATTAAATTATGCCATTCTACTCAATACTCAGTTCAGAAAAGCCAGTGTCCTCCTCAGAGGTCAGGACTGGTAAGGCATACATTTGAAGAACACACACTGTGAGCTAGACGAAAATGCTAAAAGGTGAATAAGGCAGTATGATTCTGGAATGGAATTTCTTCTCTTGGATATAAATCTGTTTATTTTATTTATTTTCTCCAGTACTCTTTGGACAATGTTCACTTGAATCAGCCTTTCTCAATCTGTCAGATACAAATATGCTTATAGGAAAATCCCCACACCTGGTAACATCTCACTACAGTAGTAGATCTGAAAATATAGGGGATTTTTAGTCCATTGTCTGGACTGAGTTTCTGGGTATCCAGTATTGAAACAGATATTTATTTGTATCCAAACTCAGTTGTGTTTGACTATTTATGACCCCATGGACTACAGCATGCCAGGCTTCCCTGTCCATCACCAACTCGTGGAGCTTGCTCAAACTCATGTCCATCGAGTCAGTGATGCAATCCAACCATCTAACCCTCTGTTGTCCCATTCTCCTCCTGCCTTCAATCTTTCCCAGCATCAGGATATTTTCTAATGAGTCAGTTCTTCACATAAGGTGGCCAAAGTATAGGAGTTTCAGCTTCAACATCAGTCCTTCCAATGAACACCCAGGACTGATCTCATTTAGGATAAACTGGTTGGATCTCCTTGCAGTCCAAGGGACTCGCAAGAGTCTTCTCCAACACCACAGTTCAAAAGCATCAATTCTTTGGCACTCAGATTTCTTTATAGTCCAAATCGCACACCCATACATGACTACTGGAAAAACCATAGCCTTGAATACATGGACCTTTGTCAGCAAAGTAATGTCTCTTTTTTTAATATGCTGTCTAGGTTGGTCATAACTTTCCTTCCAGGGAGTAAGTGTCTCTTAATTTCATGGCTGCAGTCACCAACTGCAGTGACTTTGGAACCCCCAAAAATAAAGTCTGCCACTGTTTCCACTACTTCTCCATCTATTTGCCATGAAGTGATGGGACCAGATGCCATGATCTTCATTTACTGAATGTTGAGCTTTATGCCAACTTTTTCACTCTCCTCTTTCACTTTCATCAAGAGGCTCTTTCATTCTTCTTTACTTTCTGCCATAAGGGTGGTGTCATCTGCATATCTGAGGTTATTGATATTTCTCCAGCAATCTTGATTCCAGCTTGTGCTTCATCCAGCCCAGCGTTTCTCATGGTGTACTCTGCATATAAGGTAAATAAGCAGGGTGACAATATACAGCCTTTACGTACTCCTTTCCTGATTTGGAACCAGTCTGTTGTTCCATGTCCAGTTCTAACTGTTGCTTCCTGACTGCACACAGATTTCTCAAGAGGCAGGTCAGGTTGTCTGGTATTCCCATCTCTTTCAGAATTTTCCACAGTTTATTGTGATCCACAGAGTCAAAACATCTATGTATCTGGGAGCTAAATATTTTCTATGTGCATGCAACTTGGCTCACTCTCATCAGGTTATGTGAAATCCAACTTCCTAGAAGTTGGAAACTGTATCTATAGTCTCCACCATTAGATTTCAAGGACCTAATAGATTCTGATCAATAAATATTCAGAAATGTATATTGACCAAGCAGTTACCAAGCATGTTCACGGGTAGTTAAATTCAATGAGGTAAAAAAATGCTAAAAAAATAAAACAAAGTACTTTTACTGAAAACTTAGGCTATTTTTATAAAAGTACCATGTAATACGCAAAAATATCTTATTCTTTCTTAACACATGATAAGTTGTCAGAATCAACTTTGTTCTAGCCTTTTTTCAGTCCTACCCTACACTTGACTCTTTTCAAATATCTACAAAACATATTCAAAAGCAGCTGTCAGATATTTTAGTCTGAATACAAAAAATAAAATTGAATACAAGAAAGAGACTATGTTACCTTAAAATTTTAAGCCATAAAATTTTTCAGAATTATGGTAATTGAAACACTTGCACAGGTTTAACAATGCAGCATAAGAAATAGAACAGCTTTTATCTCTTTAAGCTTATTATCATAATGATTGAAATGAATGCACAAAAATACTTGTTGTATAGTTACACAGCATATCTGAGACTAACTGATTAAAAAGAAAGGTTACTTCTTTCAGAATGATATGCAAATTAGTACCTTGCATTTGCACTTTATGCCAACAGTGCTACTTTTTTAAAAGCACAGTTTGAATCTTATTGACAGAAATCAGTACCTAAAACTCAACATAGACAGACTAAAAAATAAAAACTAGACAACACGTAAACTGACATTCTAATATTTTATTATACATAAGTACAAAATGGTAACTATATGGCTCATCTATACTTTGAAAAATGTCAATTTATTATCCAGAAAGGAAATGAAAATCTGGTTAGTTGTAACCCAAAACAAAAATTATTTTCATGCAATTAACATTTTTCTTCTAAAAATATTACCAGTTTACCTCAAGGCAAACATATGATAAACATTATTAACTATTTTATAGAATGGGCAGCTGCAATTTCTACCTATATTTTGTGTATATATTTGAATTTATCTTTGACACTTGGTGACCCCATGGACTGTAGCCTGGCAGGCTCCTCTGTCCATGGAATTCTCCAGTCAATAATAGTGAAATAGGTAGCCATTCCCTTCTCCAGGGGATCTTCCTGACCCAGGGATTGAACCTGGGTCTCCTGCATTGCAGGCAGACTCTTTACCATATATTTCACATTGTTGTTGTTGTTCAGTTGCTCAGGCATGATCCACCAGGGAAGCCCTCAATAATGTCTAGTCAAGAATTATCCTTGACCAAATATTTATCTGGCCAGATTCAGCTCCTAAGAGGCCATCTTGAAATCCTTGGAAAGTCTTGCTGGATTAAATTGTCTTTGGTTAGCTGGGGGCCTGGAGCCATACTAGATAATCTACTGAAGTGATTTACAATGGAGGGTTTGTATCTTGCAGTATTAGTTCTACCTGAAGATGGGCTGGAGACTGAAGTTAGCCAAAAAGGTAGTCAACGATGTTTGTTGTTACTGTTCAGTTGCTAAGTCATGTCTGACTCTTTGTCACTCCATGAACTACACCAAGCCAGGCTTCCCTGTCCTTCACTATTTCCCCAAGTTGGCTCAAACTCACGTCCATCTAATCAGTGATATCATCCAACCATGTCATCCTCTGTCTCCCTCTTCTCCTCCTGCCCTCAATCTTTCCCAGAATGAGGGTCTTTTCCAATGATTTGGCTCTTCCCATCAGGTGGACAAAGTATTGGAGCTTCAGCTTCAACATTAGTCCTTCTATTGAATATTTATGGTTGATTTACTTTAGAATTGACTGGTTTGATCTCTTTGCTGTCCAAGGGACTCTCGAGAGTCTTCTCCATCACCACAGTTTGAAAGCATACATTTTTTGGTGCTCCAACTCTCACATCCATAGTGGCTCAGATTGTAAAGACTCTGTCCACAATGCAGGAGGCCTGGGTTCAATCCTTGGGTAGGAAAGATACCCTGGATAAGGAAAGAAGGGAATGGCTACCCACTCTGATACTCTTGTCTGAAGAATTCCATGGACAGAGGAGCCTGGTGGGCTACAGTCCATGGGGTTGGAAAGAGTCAGACATGTCTGAGCAACTAACACACTCACATCCATACATGACTACTGGAAAATCCATATCTTTGACTACATGGACCTTTGTTGGCAAAGCAATGTGTCTGCTTTTTAATATTCTGTCTAGGTTTGTTATACCTTTGTTTTCCAAAGAGCAATCACATTTACATGACAGTAAAGGATCTGGACATCAAGGCTCCAGCAAGCTATTTTGGTTGGTGACATTTTGAGTGTTGTCAACCATGACTTCCATGAAAGTTAGTGTTGTCCATGACTTCATGGGGAGAGGACAACTGGAAGCTCTACTTGTATATATGTTACTTTCCTGGACTTGGTCTCAGACATCTCTTCTCTTGGGCTAATTTTAATCTGTATCCTTTCACCAAAATAAACTGTTAACTGTGAGTTCTGCAGCTTTCAGTCAGTTCAGTGAGTTTTCTTACAATTTACTAAAATTGAGAGTGGTTCTGAGAACCCCTAAAGTTTCATTTTATACCAGAAGTGGCGGTCTTGAGGATTCCTGAATTTGCAGTGGGTATCAGAGGTGAGGATGGTATTATAAATTGCTTCTTAATTGTTCAAATATTAAAAGTACTTTAATCCTCATATTTATAATCTTATAACTAATGTTGATTAACTACATCAATTGATCATTTAATTCTTGCAATATACTGCTGAATTAAGTATTATTATTGAGCTCATTTTACAGATGAAGCAACTGAAGTGGCCAAGTAATTTATATTGTTTTTGTGGCTGAAATCCCCCATACCAACTTAATGATGTTATTAATTCACAATAATAGAAATTCTTAAGTTCAGAACAAGTAGAATATAAGGTACAGAATGACTCCCCTGGTGGCCCATTGGTAAAGAATCTGCCTGCCAAGCAGGAGATGTGGGTTCGATCCCTGGGTCAGAAAGATCCCTTGGAAAAGGAAATGGCCACCAGTTGAGTATTCTTGTGTGGAAAATCCCATAGACAGAGGAGCCTCAAGGTTTATAGTCCAAAGGGTCACAAAAGAGTTAAACATGACTTAGCAACAAAAGACATAGAATATTACTGAATTTTTAAATTTACAAACAAAAATAAAACATTTTAATATAGAAACTCCTCTCTTTTGTCCTAATAAAGAAATGAACGTGTGATTTAACTGTGCTTTAAAAAGATATCATTCTTATAGTAAATTGAAAGTCAGAGTACAGCCTTTGGATCATGCTCAGTAAACATATAACGTAAGGACCATCTAGATGCTTTTTAACATTCTCGCAACTCCCACATCTCCCTTCCTTATAGTGGTCTTGTGAATCAATTGGGTACTTCTTAAAAACATTTACCTGGTGTTAATCACATTTCATATCTCTAGCAGAATGCGCATGAGCCCTATTCTGAAAGGAGGTAACCAGAGGAGTCCTAATATATGTATATGCTGTGCTTAGTCACTCAGTGTTGTCTGACTCTTTACAACCGCATGGACTACAGTCAGCGAAGCTCCTCTGTCCACGGAATTACCCAGGCAAGAATACTGGAGTGGTAGCCATTCTTTTCTCCAGGGGATCTTTCTAACCCAAGGATCTAACCCTGGTCTCCTGCATTGCAGGTGGATTCCATACCAACTGAGCCACCAGGGAAGCACTATATATGAAATTTCATTTAAGATTTCACTGAGAATTACTAATCATGGTACTACAGCATCAACAGTTTGAGACAACGAGCCCTTCAAAAAATTGGCATGAAAAGTATGAAATGAATGGCAGAATTCATTTTCCAAGATATGAATAAAATTATTACAGATTGTTGACTAAAATAAAGAAAAAATAACAGTGACATATCTTAAAAAATAATTGTCTTGCATCTCCTAGTTAAAAAAAAAAAATCAACAACTCAGTTAATGTTCTAAAGGAAAATTATATTTGGATATGGCAATGGATGCTGGATGACGTCTTCTCCAACTATAATAATATTCTGATTTCAATTGTTTGATTATGCTTGGCTTAGAAAAGTCTGACACATTCAGGGAGAGACAAAAGGGCTAAAACATAGAAAATTTGTGAAGTAGTACAGATGAAATACTGCAACATTGAGTAGTGGAGATTGACTACTGTATTAACATTTCTGTACTTAATACCTTGGTGCAAAGAATAGTTAAGAAGTATTATATCTTATTGGTAATCAAAAAAAATATGAATACAGCACAGATTAATTGTTTTCTTATTTGGTGAATGAATAAATGTTTGTTTTTTTTTTTGCTGAGCTTGTAATTAATTACATGAATGTATATAATCAAGGACAAAATCAACTTAATTAAATTCATACAAAACTTTAGATTTTTTTTAATACAAATATTTTTCATGTTAATCATGTTAGCTAAAATAAGATTTCAAACTTTGAATATAGAAGGCACAATGAAAAGTTTACTGTATCAATTCTTATTATTTAGACTGTAATCAAATTGCAGAATCATGTGCAAAATTTTAGACACATATTTCTGAACTTTTATTAATGATCCTCCCAATTAGAGATAATAAATAAATGGAGTATTTTGATAACACATGTTAACTGAATTTCAATTAGCAATTATATTCATTGTTCGTTTCCTGTATAAATTTGTCTCTGTATGTTCCATCTGCAAAACATACATAAAATTAAAACTGACTCAGATACCTCTTTTTCCAGCCCATAGTGGTTTTTTTTTAAGTGTTGCTTCAGTTTTTATTACTTATTTATTTCTTTGGTAGTGTTTGCCGAATTTTGCATGGACAAATCATTTCAAAGTTACTTTGGAGTCCTAGATTGAATCTCTTCTTGAATTTTACTTGTTATCTGGATAAATCTTCAGTATACTTACAAAGGTGGGATTCTTGGAATCACCAATCCTTCAGATGCATGCATGCTGCTACTGCTAAGTCGCTTCAGTAGTGTTCAACTCTGTGCGACCCCATAGACGGCAGCCCACCAGGCTCCCCTGTCCCTGGGATTCTCCAGGCAAGAACACTGGAGTGGGTTGCCATTTCCTTCTCCAATGCATGAAAGTGAAAAGTGAAAGTGAAGTCGCTCAGTCGTGTCCGACTCTTAGCGACCCCATGGACTGCAGCCTACCAGGCTCCTCCATCCATGGGATTTTCCAGGCAACAGTACTGGAGTGGGTTGCTATTGCCTTCTCTGCTTCAGATGCATAGAGGAAAGTGAATGCTGCAAATGAAGCATGCTACTGCTGCTGCTGCTAAGTCGCTACAGTCATGTCCGACTCTGTGCGGCCCCACAGACGGCAGCCCACAAGCATAAAAGGACTAAAAAGAATACATTCAAGCTAAGCTGGTCAAGGGGTGCATAATGAAATATGTTCTGATTTACTACAATGCCACAAACCTGTGCACAGTAACCATTTCATTATTCTTTCTTTCAGTCTTGTCTGACTCTTTGTGATGCCACAAGCTGTAGACCACCAGTCTCCTCTGTCCATGGAATTCTCCAGGCAAGAATCCTGGATTGGGTAGTCATTTCCTTCTCCAAAGGATTTTTCCAACCCAGAAATTGAACCTGCATCTGTATGAGCCACCAGGGAATCCCTCATTATGCTTAGGTAATCTAATTTGCTTATAGAAGGACATCAGAGACAATTTTATGTCAACACAGTCCATGAATTTTCAGTCCTCTATAGTTCCTAAAAGGGAATTCCCCATGGCTCATCCGTAAAGAATCTGTCTTCAATGCAAGAGACACGGGTTTGATTCTTGGATAGGGAACATCCCCTGGAGGAGGAAATGGCAACTCACTCCAGTACTTTTGCTGGTACAATCCCACGCGCAGAGGTGCCTGACAGGTGACAGCCCGTGGAATTGCAAGGAGTCGGACATGACCGAGTGACTGAGTGACTAAGCCGCATACATGCATACCACAGTTCATCAAAGCTATCACAGCCACACCTGAATCTGGGCAACTTAGGCAACATAGTGTCTTCATCTCAATGATCCTCATTCATCAATTTCTCAAAATTTATTTTACCTTCCTTTCAACTTTCTTTGCTGTGGATTTCTATTGCTTATTTTCCCATTATAACTTTCACTTTATTATCTTTCATTCCTCTTTGGATCTAATTTTCTTGGTTTTAAAAATATATATTCTTCTCAAAAGCAATTCCAGACACTTACCCAGTCAAAACTCATTCAGGTCAAGAAATTCATTTATCTAGGCTAAAGAAATAAACTAAATCACTCTGGATGCCCAAGCTTTGTGAGTGAATTCTTATTCCATCTTAGTCGTTACATATGCCATGGACCAATAAAATTTGAAGTAAATATTAGGAAGAACAAGGGACCCACTATTAATTAAAATCAAGTCTATACTTGAGTAATCAAAGCATATATTACTCAATTTAGTTTGAAGAGTTATTAATGATGATCATATAAAAAAGTGGCTAAAATCACAGAGGTGTGTATTGTCAATGCTACTATCGTCATGTATGGATGTGAGAGTTGGACAATAAAGAAGGCTGAGTCCTGAAGAATTGATACTTTTGAATTGTGGTGCTAGAGAAGGCTGTTTAGCATCCCTTGAACAGCAAGGAGATCAAACCAGTAAATCCTAAATCCTAAAGGAAGTTGCAATTCATTGCACTGATAAATTAAGGAAGAAAAAACGACAATTTATCTTTATCAGTTGTTACAGAAAATTCAAATGACAAAGTTTAATACTATTTAATGATTTTTTAATAGGACACTGAAAGATGAACTCCCCAGGTCAGTAGGTGCCCAATATGCTAATGGAGATCAGTGGACAAATAACTCTAGAAAGAATAAAGAGACGGACCCCAAGCAAAAACAACACCCAGTTGTGGATGTGACTAGTGATGGAAGTAAAGCACAATGCTGTAAAGAGCAATACTGCATAGGAACTGGGAATGTTAGGTCCATGCATCAAGGCAAATTGGAAGTGGTCAAACAGGAGATGGCAAGAGTGAACATCAAAACTTTAAGAATCAGTGAACTGAAATGGGTTGGAATGGGTGAACTTCATTCAGATGACCATTATATCCACTACTGTGGGCAAGAATCCCTTACAAGAAACGGAGTAGCCATCATAGTCAATAAAAGACTCCAAAATGGAGTACTTGGTTGCAATCTCAAAAACAAAAGAAAGATCTGTTCATGTCCAAGGCAAACCATTCAATATCAGAGTAATCCAAGTCTATGCTATGACCAATAATGCTTAAGAAGCTGAAGTTGAATGGTTCTATGAAGACCCACAAGACCTTCTAGAACTAACACCCCAAAAAAGATGTCCTTTTCATTATAGGGGACTAGAATGCAAAAGTAGGAAGTCAAGAAATACCTGGAGTAACAGGCAAACTTGGCCTTGGAGTACAGAATGAAACAAGTCAAAGGCTAATAGATTTTTGCCAAGAGAACACACTGGTTATAGCAAACACGCTCTTACAACAACACAAGAGACGACTCTACACATGGACATCACCAGGTGGTCAACACTGAAATCAGACTGATTATATTCTTTGCAGCCAAAGATGGAGAAGCTCTACACAGTCAGCAGAACAAGACTGGGGGCTAACTGTGGCTCAGAACATGAACTCTACTTGCCAAATTCAGACTTAAATTGAAGAAAGTAGGGAAAGACACGACCATTCAGGTATGATCTAAGCCAAATCCCTTAAAATTATATAGTGGAAGTGACAAATAGATTCAAGGGATTAGATCTGATAGAGTGTCTGAAGAACTGTGGACGGAGGCTTGTGACATTGTACAGAGGGCAGTGATCAAGACCATCCCTAAGGAAAAGAGAAGCAAAATGATTGTTTGAAGAGGCCTTAGAAATAGCTGAGGAAAGAAGAGAAGCAAAAGGCAAAGGAGAAAAGGAAAGACATACCCATTTGAATGCAGAGTTCCAAAGAATAGCAAGGAGAGATAAGAAAGCCTTCCTCAGTGATCTTTGCAAAGAAGTAGAGGAAAACAATAGCATGGGAAAGACTAGAGATCTCTTCAAGAAAATTAGAGATACCAAGGGAACATTTCATGCAAAGATGGGCACAATAAAGGACAGAAATGTGATGGACCTAACAGAAGCAGAAGATATTAAGAAGAGGTCGCAAGAATACACAGAAGAATTACACAAAAAAAGATCTTCATGACCCAGATAGCCACGATGGTGTGATAATTCATCTAGAGCCAGACATCCTGGAATCTGAAGTCAAGTGGGCCTTAGGAAGCATCACTACGAACAAAGCTAGTGGAGGTGATGGAATTCCAGTTGATCTATTTCACATCCTAAAAGATGATGCTGTGAAAGTGCTGCACTCAATATGCCAGCAAATCTGTAAAACTCAGCAGTGGCCACAGGACTGGAAACGGTCACTTTTCATTCCAGTCCCAAAGAAAGGCAATGCCAAAGAATGGTCAGACTACCACACAACTGCATTCATCTTCATGCTAGCAAAGTAATGCTCAAAATTCTCCAAGCCAGGCTTCAACATTATGTGGCTGCAAACTTCCAGATGTTCAAGCTGGATTTAGAAAAGTCAGAGGAACCAGAGATCAAATTTCCAACATCTGTTGGATCATCGAAAAAGCAAGAGCATTCCAGAATTACATCAACTTCTGCTGTATTGACTATGCCAAAGCCTTTGACTCTGTCCATCACAACAGACTATGGGAAATTCTTCAAGTGATGGGAATACCAGACCACCTGACCTGCCTCCTGAGAAATCTTTATGCAGGTCAGGAAGAAACAGAACTGGACATGGAACAACAGACTGGTTCCAAATTGGGAAAGGAGTACATGAATGTTGTATATTATCACCCTGCTCATTTAACTTATATGCAGAGTACATCATGAGAAATGCTGGACTGGATGAATCACAAGCTGGAATCAAGATTGCTGGGAGAAATATCAATAACCCCAGATATGCAGATGACACCACCCTTGTGGCAGGAAGTGAATAAGAACTAAAGAGCCTCTTGAGGAAAGTGAAAGAGGAGAGTGAAAAAGTTGGCCTAAGACTCAACGTTCAGAAAATTAAGATCATGGCATCTGGTCCCATCACTTCATGCCAAGAAGATGGAGAAACAATGGAAACAGTGACAAACTTTATCTTTTTGGGATCCAAATCACTGCAGATGATGACTGAAGCCATGAAATTAAAAGACCTTTGTTCCTTGGAAGAAAAGTTATGACCAACCTAGACAGCTTATTAAAAAGCAGAGACATTACTTTGTCAACAAGGGTCCGTCTAGTCAAAGCTATGGTTTTTCCAGTAGTCATATGTGGATGTGAGAGTTGGGCTATAAAGAAAACTGAGCGCTGAAGAATTGATGCTTTTAGACTGTACTGTTGGAGAAGACTCTTGAGAGCCCCTTGGATAGCAAAGACATCCAACAGTCCATCCTAAAGGAAGTCAGTCCTGAATATTCACTGGAAGGACTCATGCTGATGCTGAAACTCCAATACTTTGGCCACCTGATGTGAAGAACAGAATCTTTGGAAATGACCCTGATGGTGGGAAAGATTGAAGGCAGGAGGAGAAGGCGACGGCCAAGGATGAGATGGCTGAATGGCATCACTGACTCAGTGGACATGAGTTTGGGTAAACTACGGGAGTTGGTGATGGACAGGGTGGTCTGCAGTCCATGGAGTCGCAAAGAGTTGGACACAACTGAGTGACTGAAGTGAACTGAATAATTTTTTAAAATAGCTAACCTAGTGGCAAATGGGACTTTTCACAATTTGATATAAGTAATATCAAAACCTATTAGAAATCTTATGCTTAATGAATAAATGTTTAATATATTTCTGTAACTGAAGACAAATATGTTCATTAAGTATTGGAAGGACTGATGTTGAAGCTGAAACTCCAATACTTTGGCCACCTGATGGGAAGAGCTGACTCATTGGAAAAGACCTTGATGCTGGGAAAGATTGCCGGCAGGAGGAGAAGGGGACTACAGAGGATGAGATGGCTGGATGGCATCATCGACTCGATGGACATGGGTTTGGGTGGACTCAGGGAGTTGGTGATGGACAGGGAGGCCTGGCGTGCTGCGGTTCATGGGGTCGCCAAGAGTCTGACACGACTGAGTGACTGAACTGTTTAATATGATAATAAGGGTCTTAGCCATCATTGTACAGAAAAATAAAAAGAAATAATGGATTGAAATATTAGAAGATAAGAGAGATGTCTTAGGATTTGTAAATGATGAAAATGTCTTTCTAGAAAATAAATTAATGAATATTGATTTAAAAATACAGACACTAGAATACCAAGTAGTATTACTTAATAGTATCACTATATTACTTACACTGTATTAGGATACAAATTATATTGTAGTACCAGAATATTAAGTATTATTTATGAAAATATAGAAGAAATAGCTAATAAGCATATAAAATTTTTGCCATTTTAATTTCAAAACTAGAAAGGATAAAATATCAAACAAAATATCACCAAAAAAGGGCAGCTGGCAAGACTGTCTCTCACTTACTCTACCGCGAAATTTGTAAGGTCAGATTACATCTGAATCACCTCTGTTGCCCTGGGCTGTGTTTTTCATCTTGTAAGCAATCAATAAAAAGCTGAAGTGAAGCCTAGACATCAAGGGGCAAATGTATGTGTTGGAATCAATCAGATGAGATGAGCATCAGAGCTGCAAGACATGAAATGTCTACATAATCAGTCAGCCAAGCTTTTTCACTCAGAATCTGGTATATTTCCCAACTCACAGGCTATTTATATCTCACAAGAATGCAGTGAACTACAATGACATAGAAAGGAGTAAGAAAGTTTATTCATACCACTCTCTGTCCCTGTGTCGAGGCTAAAAGCATACGAAGAAATTTTAAGATCTTTTGCTCCTCTATTTCTCACAAACTTCTTCAATGTTCTAGATTCTGCCAGTAATAATAATACGCATGTATATTCCCATTACTTTCCTTATTTTAATTTATTTGCTTAGAAAAAGAAACATGAATCAGCACTAAATCTGAAAACTGAGCACTTTCTTTCTCCAGTCAGTCTTCAAATATCATTATTTTTTTTACCTTCAACTCTGAAACTAAAATTTACTTAGTAGTATGTGCATAAGTCATAAAGTTTATTTTTGTGGATAATATAAATATTCATTTTAATGATCAGGCTGTAATTGTATTTAAATCATGATTTCGGGAGTATAGAAGAAAGAATAAATGATTTTTAAAAATGCACTTAAAAGTAACCAAGTTAATAAAAACTACCTTTTGTAGTCAGTTTGCTAGAAAACAGTTTAAGCTTCTGAAACTATAAACTTCTTAAAATGAGTAGCTTAAAAAATTCCTGAAGTTTAATTGAATTTTATATCAAGATTTTCAGGAATTTGGACTAATAAAGGTAACCACTTTGGTAGTTACCATAATAGTATGTTACTGTTTATATGCCAGGTCCAATACTAGTAATTTCCATGAAAATATCTTAACGACATTAGTATTTAAGACAAACTGGTGAAGAGAAAGTTACATCATAAAAATCTAATAATAATTTCTAATGCTTGATCATGCAGGTTGATTTATTTTTGTGTTTGCTTTTCAACAACTCAGTATGCCATGTGGTATTCCTATAGGTTTGTCCGAAGAATATAGTGTTTTATATTGGCATGACACATTTGTTGCAATGTCTAGACACTATAGTAATAAGTGGTATATAAACACATAAAGTTGAGGAAAAAATGTTTTAATGACAAAATTATTTCTATATTCTACATTCAACATTCAATTGAATATATCATTTCCATCAAACAAATAAATCTGTCTTCTTGCAGTTTTGCATTCAATACTTTGCACAGCAACATGATTTTTTGATTACTTGAGCTTTAAAAATTGGCTTACAGAGAAGAACATTGAGGAAATTAAAATACTTTAAAAATAATTTTGAAAACTAGAAGCTGAGGGATGAATTGAGCCAACTGAGTGATTTGAAATCATGGATTCCATTTCAAACATATTAGTTTTTAAAGATGGTTTCATTAATGACATTTACTAACATGTATTGTACAAGAGATCATCAAGTGCTGCGTCCTAGGCTGAAATCTTCTCATTCGCTAAAGTAAAGTCCTATCAAAGGGAAAAGGAGATGAATGCCATGTGATTATTTTCTATTTTTCTTAAACAAACTAATGAAGATGTTTAAGCCTCTTTCTAAGAATAAAGAGGTACAAAGAAAGCATCAGCCACTTAATTTACTCACTTACTATCTGGAAATTATGCTGGTTTGTTCTTCACGTGTCTATATAGAAAGAAACTTTTCTTTCCATGTGACAAAAGAAATAAGAAAGTTATGACAGTTATCTACATGGCTCAGACTTATGCACTGAAGGATCAGATCAACACCCATCTATGGAAAATAGTTTGTCAGATGGAAGAAATCTCCAGGGACAAAGTCATTGCACTTTTTTCCTAGTTCGGTTGAGATATAGTTGATAAACAGTATTACATTAGTTTAAGGTGTACAACATAATGATTGGATAGCATCCACTCCCGCTGAAGTAGGAAGCCTAATCGGAAATCTGGGAACCACAGAGCTCATCCTAGAACTGTGCTTGGACAGTGAACCAGTAGTCCTTGAACTTTTCCATTGCCTACTCTCAAATAACAGGTGCAAAACTGGAAGAAGAATGCATACTACCTATTACTAGGAACTAGTCTGATCATCCATAGAAGCAATGATACAGATTGACTGATCTTGATCACTTAGTGATTTGGGTTTTCCCATTTATTGCAATTAAAAATATCCAACTATGGCATAGCTTCAAGTGGAAAATCAGCTTTAAACTTTCTGTATGCCTACATAACACTTTAATGATATTGGTATCACATTAATAGATGCCTATTCATATTGGTATTGAGAAAAATTGTTGAATTAGTTATTTATATTTCTGGTGGTTTCATGTATCATGTGTTTCCTGTCCATAAGAGCAGTGTATTTAAATACTTTCCTAAATTCATGTCTTTTATAAAGTGACTATTTTATTTGAGGGCTTTATTCAAAAGCTTTACTCAAATCAGCATACTTCTAGGTATGGGAATTCTCACTGGTATACATTGGTTATTTCCTGTAATCGTATTTGATGAGGATCCAAGGTTATTTTTAATATATTCTCAATTAGTGTCTCAGACTGTGTTTATCACTGACTAGGTGTATGTTCTTGGGTAACTTGTTCTCTGAGTTTAATTTGCAAATGCTAATAATATAATTATGAAAAGATATTCTGAATATAAACTATCCAGCATGAGGTATGACACACTGTACATGTTCATAAACTGATTATTCTTGTCATCATATTTTACTATAAGCAAAACTCGTTAGTGTAATTACAAAACAGCATCTGGCATTCAAATTTATACTATAACACCTTAAAGCATTGCATGCAGTAATTATTTTCTGAAAATTATTAATATCATTGTACATAAAATCACTTCTATTTATGCTTAAAATATTTCCTCTGGTATAGTATTATACTAAATCTGTAAAGCAATACTGAAATAAAGTGAGTTAGAAATGATTTATCAACTATAGACACAATAGAAGAGTAATGTAAAATTCACAATATCTTATGCAGAAGTATTGGAATAAATTCAGCATCATGAGTTAGTATAAAAATGATGAGACATAATAATAGTTCAGATGAGTACTTGAAGTAGGAGTCTATTTCATTTCTGAAGGAAAAGTCCAGCAATATTTGATTACTCTAATATGTCTAGCTGTATATTAACACCTCTGACTTTAATTGCTATGGTTAAATTTTAGTACTAAGACAATTCTTTTATATTGCTTCTACTATTTACTTAATGAATAATACATTCTCCTGGAAAAATATATCTTCTGTGTCATATCAAGCTCTGTTAGAAAGGTTAATGTGGTATTTTATAATGCTCAAGATGTGTGAGGTAGTGAAATTCTATTCAGACAAGCAGAAATGCCAGGGCATTTTTAATAAGACCCTAAATTAAATGCTAACATATGTTCCAAAAAAATTCCTTTTAAGAAAATGGAAATGAAATGTTATGTAGGGTTTTTTGTACTATTTCAGTTACAGATAGGATTTACTTTCGTTAAATTACCAAGGAAACTATTTTCCAGTGCCGTGTAATTTCTCAATGTTAGTAATGCTAGAGAATCTAAATTATGAGTTTAGGTTATATTAACACATTCTATAATAAAAACAATTGCTCTTCAAACAATTTTGTTAATGTGGACAATTTTTCCAGAACTCGTTACAATATTATTTCTGTGTAATGTTTTGACTTCTTGACCTCGAGGCATGTGGGACCTTAGCTCACACCTCCTGCATTGGAAGGTGGAGTCTTAACCACTGAACAACCAGGGAAATCTCTTAAGCAACTGTTCTTTTAATCTGTTTTGCACATAGACATTTTCCTAAATTAGGAAATATGAAATTGATCCTTAGAATTCTTAACTGTTACTAGACATATAAAACTTAAGACAGTCATATACAAGAAATACAGCTGTATTTTTTCAAAAGTATTCTTTATTCAGAACAATATTTAGATAGTGAGTTTAAGTTCTGGGGATGGCACAGCAGGTAGATGGATAATAGGCATGAATTGTATTATTATTTTAATAACAACTTTTTAAGGTGTACAACATGATGAGTTGATATACATATATACAGGGAAATGATTACTAAAGCCAAGCTAGTTAACATACACATTTTTGCACATAGTCACAGCTTTTTGTGTGTGGTGGGAGCACCTGAAATCTATACTCTTAGCAAATTTCCAATATCTGCAATAGTAGTAGTATTATTGACTAAAACAATCATGCTAAACATTATATCTTTTATAGACTTATTTATCCTAAATAATTGCAAATTTGCACTCTTTGACCAGCATCTCCCCATTTCCTCCACCTCCTCACCCGTGGCAATCACCATCTACTATATTTGCTTCTATGTTTGACATTTTCTAGATTCCATACATAAGTGAGATAAGTTCATCACTTTTTTCCCTTTGGTGAATGCTTTTCTTGAAGATAATTGATAAAATTCTGTATTTTCTCATGAGAATGTGGACTATTTTCTCACTCTAATCCTAAAGTAGGGTTTGAGTCTCAACCAACTTGAGATATCAATAGATTTTTATTTTCCCGTATATTTCTTCAGTTCCCTGATAACTTATAGCAAATTCACTTATTTTTGCCAAATGTCAATTCTATACTTTGAAGAGACAAAGAATTTATTACATATCTGGAAATATGTTTCTATGAAAATGAATATTTTCTTTTGATAGAAAACATTAATATCATAATGAGATATCAATAAACATACAGTTCAGTTCAGTTCAGTTCAGTCACTCAGTCATGTCTGACTCTTTGCGACCCCATGAATCACAGCACACCAGGCCTCCCTGTCCATCACCAACTCTCAGAGTTTACCCAAACCCATGTCCATTGAGACGGTGATGCCATCCAACCATCTCATCATCTGTCGTCCCCTTCTCCTCCTGCCCCCAATCCTTCCCAGCATTAGGGTCTTTTCCAATGAGTCAACTCTTCACATGAGGTGGCCAAAGTATTGGAGTTTCAGCTTCAACATCAATCCTTCCAATGAACACTCAGGACTGATCTCCTTTAGGATGGACTGGTTGGATCTCCTTGCAGTCCAAGGGACTCTCAAGAGTCTTCTCCAACACCACGGTTCAAAAGCATCAATTCTTCGGTGCTCAGCTTTCTTCACAGTCCAACTCTCACATCCATACATGACCACTGGAAAAACCATAGCCTTGACTAGATGGACCTTTGTTGGCAAAGTAATGTCTCTGCTTTTTAATATGCTATCTAAGTTGGTCATGACTTTCCTTCCAAGGAGCAAGCATCTTTTAATTTCATGGCTGCAATCAACATCTGCAGTGATTTTTGGAGCCCCCCAAAATAAAGTCTGACACTGTTTCAACTGTTTCCTCATCTATTTCCCATGAAGTGATGGGACCAGATGCCATGATCTTAGTTTTCTGAACGTTGAGCTTTAAGCCAACTTTTTCACTCTCCTCTTTCACTTTCATCAAGAGGCTCTTAAGGTCTTCTTCACTTTCTGCCATAAGGGTGGTGTCATCTGCATATCTGAGGTTATTGATATTTCTCCCGGCACTCTTGATTCCAGCTTGTGCTTCATCCAGCCCAGCTTTCTCATGATGTACTCTGCATATTAGTTAAATAAGCAGGGTGACAATATACAGCCTTGACATACTCCTTTTCCTATTTGGAACCAGTCTGTTATTCCATGTCCAGTTCTAACTGTTGCTTCCTGACCTGCATACAGGTTTCTCAAGAGACGTACATAGAACATACAGTAGAACATTTAAAATAAAACAATGGTGACAATATTAAATGTTGGTGAGACTATGAAAAAAACTGCCTTATATTGCTGGCGTGAATTTATTTGCTTAAAATTGTATAAGCACTCTAAAAAATTACTTGGCAAATTCTTAAAACTCTAAAAATATACATTTTATATAATCTTGTAATTGCACTTCTAGGCATGTACAGAACATATGCCCAATGAAACATGTAAATTATTGTTAACTACAGTTTCGTTTGTGATAGGTGCCAAACAGGAAACCATCAAAATGTCCTAGTTAAGCAAAATGTTGTAAAACCGTACAGTGGAATACTACTCAGTAAAGAAAGCTATGTACTACCACTAAACACCAACAACGTTAGTAAATCTCAGAGACATTATACTGAAAGAAAAAGGTAAAATAACATATTATTTAATTTACATAAAATTCTTGAAATAAATGATAGAGAAGGAAAAAACAATAATGGGATTGCTTGCCAGGAATTAGGGATAGTGCGTGAGGGAAAGGGTTAACATGATTACAAAGGAACAGCATCAGGGAGATCTTACAGTGACTGAATGATACTACATATTGATTGAAGTGGTAGTTACACACATTTACCCACATGTGGCAAAATGACACAGAACTATGCAGTCTATCTTTGTCATCAGTTCAGTTCATTTAAGTCACTCAGTTGTGTCCAACTATTTACGACCCCATGGACTGCAGCATGCCAGGCTTCCCTGTCCATCACCAACTCGTGGAGCTTGCTCAAACTCATGTCCATCAAGTCGGTGATGCAATCCAACCATCTCATTCTCTGTCGTCCCATTCTCCTCCTGCCTTCAATCTTTCCCAGCATCAGGGTCTTTTCAAATGAGTCAGTGCTTCGCATCAGGTGGCCAAAGTATTGGAGTTTCAGCTTCAGCATCAGTCCTTCCAATAAATATTCAGGACTGACTTCTTTTAGAATGGACTGCTTCGATCTCCTTGCAGTCCAAGGGACTCAAGAGTCTCCTCCAACACCACAGTTCGAACGCATCAATTCTTTGGTTCTGATTTTCTTTATAGTCCGATTATCACATCCATACATAACTCCTGGAAAAACCATAGCTTTGGCTAGATGGGTTGGCAAAGTAATGTCTCTGCTTTTTAATAAGCTGTCTAGGTTGGTCATAGCTTTCATTCCAA
The DNA here is from genome assembly GCF_054371585.1 of Giraffa tippelskirchi. Taxonomy (NCBI): domain Eukaryota; kingdom Metazoa; phylum Chordata; class Mammalia; order Artiodactyla; family Giraffidae; genus Giraffa; species Giraffa tippelskirchi. The sequence goes on from NC_137277.1 coordinate 74,389,501, forward strand.
GGAAGAAACGTTTTTTAATTTCATGGCTGCAGTCATTATCTGTAGTGATTTTGGAGCCCCAAAAGATGAAGTCTACCACTGTTTCCATTGTTTCCCCATCTATCTGCCATGAAGTGATGGGACCGGGGGCTATGATCTTAGTTTCCTGAATGTTGAGTTTTAAGCCAAATTTTCCACTCTCCTCTTTCACTTTCATCAAGAGGCTCTTCAGTTCTTATTCGCTTTCTGCCATAAAGGTGGTGTCATCTGCATATCAGAAGTTATTGATATTTCTCCCAGCAATCTTGATTCCAGCTTGTGATTCATCCAGTCCATCATTTCTCACGATGTACTCTGCATAGATGCTAAATGAGCAGGGTGATAATAAACAGCCTTGATGTACTCCTTTCCTGATTTGGAACCAGTCTGTTGTTCCATGTCCAGGTCTAGCTGTTGTGTCTTGACCTGCATACAGATTTCTCAGGAGGCAGGTCAGGTGGTCTGGTATTCCCATCATTTGAAGAATTTTCCACAGTCTGTTGTGATCCACACAGTCAAAGGCTTTGGCATAGTCAATAAAGCAGAAGTTGATGTTTTTCTGGAACTCTCTTGTTTTTTCAATGATCCAACAGATGTTGGCAATTTAATCTCTGGTTCCTCTGCCTTTTCTAAATCCATCTTGAACATCTGGAAGTTCATGATTCACATACTGTTGAAACCTGGCTTGCAGAATTTTGAGCATTATTTTACTAGTGTGTGAGATGAGTGCAATTGTGTGGTAGTTTGAACATTCTTTGGCATTGCCTTTCTTTGGGATTGGAATGAAAAGTGACCTTTTCCAGTCCTGTGGCCACTGCTGAGTTTTACAGATTTGCTGGCATATTGAGTGCAGCACTTTCACAGCATCATCTTTTAGGATGTGAAATAGCTCAACTGGAATTCCATCACTTCCACTAGCTTTGTTTGTTGTGATGCTTCCTAAGGCCCACTTGCCTTCAGATTCCAGGATGTCTGGCTCTAGGTGAATTATCACACCATCGTGGTTATCTGTGTCATGAAGATTTTTTGTATAGTTCTTCTGTGTATTCTTGCCACCTCTTCTTAATATCTTCTGCTTCTGTTAGGTCCATCCCATTTCTGTCCTTTATTGTGCCCATCTTTGTATGAAATGTTCCCTTGGTATCTCTAATTTTCTTGAAGAGATCTCTAGTCTTTCCCATGCTATTGTTTTCCTCTACTTCTTTGCAAAGATCACTGAGGAAGGCTTTCTTGTCTCTCCTTGCTATTCTTTGGAACTCTGCATTCAAATGGGTATGTCTTTCCTTTTCTCCTTTGTCTTTTGCTTCTCTTCTTTCCTCAGCTATTTGTAAGGCCTCCTCAGACAACTATTTTGCTTTTGTCATATTCTGGTTTTAATATAATACTATGGCTATAGAGGATGCTACTATGAGGGCAAATGGGTGAAGAGTACACAGAGAATCTCAGTACTGGTTTTGCAACTTCCCATGAATATAAATATTTATACATAAAATTTCCAAAAATTCTAATTGGAAAATGTTTGGCAGTGGAAGATTATGCCACTAGGCAGGCAAATTTACGCAAACTGATGTTAGTGTCATTACATTTGTAATCATTTTACTTCACTATGTAATAAAAATCTTATCATGCATAATTATAATCTTAGGATGTTTAAATTTTACTGAAAAACAGAGAAGATAATACTAATGCTTGTGACCCAGAATTATGTTTTCAACATCTTCCTTATAATAATAATAACTAGCTAATTAATGTTATATCTTAACATTTATCAGTTCTTGCATATTTCAATGGCACTTTTTATGTATATTTTATTTATGGGTAAGTAAGCCAATAAATGGGTAGCTACTGTTGTTCCCATTTTATAGAAGATGAAAGTGAATTTATAAAAGCTAAGAAATTTCCAAAAGTCATTATATTTCTAACAGGCAGCCTTAGAACAAAAATCAACACTGTTTGATTCTATAATTTTAGTGGTTAACCACCATGTGTTATTTCTATGGTAATGGGCATTTTAATTCTTTAAAAATTCTAAATGTCCCTAGGGAAAATTCCGTATATTCAATATGTTTAAAAAATTATCTGTATAAAGAGAAATGTGTACTGTTTCACTTTATTCTTATCATATGATTTAAGCTTTGCATTAGTGCCCTAAAACCACCACATTGTACATTTCTCTAACTAGAATTTTTTTTCAAATACTCTTATTCCTTATTGTAAAATTATTTTCCTATCTTTCTGAAAACCTCTTATCCATCCTCCATCCCTTCTTTATCTGTGTTATCCCTCTATAAGGTATACATTTCTAATATTGCTCAAACTATATTATAATTCATTTATTTACATGTCCTCTATGAAGAGATAATGAGCTCACTTAAGAGTAGAATTACTTCCTATTCATATTTGTAGAACCTGTACCAAGTACATATTTAGCAAGAGTTCGGTGAATAACATGGTGACTGTGACTCAATAGACCACTGAAGGGATTCATAACTAACCTTCCCAAAATGTGCCACTTTGGCATGTGGATTATTTTGAACTAAAGCAATTGAGACCGGTGGGCTCCAGAGAAACTTCTGTCTCTCCTTTAATTATTTAGAAGACTTTAAACTGGAAGTCTTTCCCAGAATGAGAATTATTTCTAGAGATAAATTTGACCTGAGTGGCCCATCTGTTTGTCAGGAAAAACATCAGTTACCAAACATTTGCTCTTATTCTTACTGTCCTATGAATTGCCCTTCTCCTCTTTGAAGCCCCAGGATCCTTTCCATTCAGGTTGCATATATACATATTCACACACACACACACACACACACACACACACACACACTTCATTGTACCTTTCTGTCTTCGAATCCATCATGTATGTGGGTTCCTGTATATACAAAATTAAATGTGAATTTCTTCTGTTGATCTATTTCATATTAATGTCATCAGACCAGCCAAAAAAACCTTAAAGGGCAAAGGAAAATTCTTTTTCTCAAACACCACTGTCAGTATCATTTTTAACTTGAGTTTTTTCAGAGGCAATTTTATTTAACACACATCATCTTATATTTGCTCTTGTTTCTGTATAGGACTTTATTCGGAGATTCTGATTTTTGCCTGATTTCCAATATTCTGTAATCCCATCAGATCTGTAATTCCCTCTCCTGCTTTCTAGATTTACATGATTTCAAACTCATAAATATTATTTTAAAATGTAGTGACTATAATTTCCTCTTCACTTAAATAATGTGCATAAAGCATTACATGCATATATTCTACACACTTCATTTACTTATATAAGGTAATGAATGTTAATTCTAAGTAATTTCTTGTTCAATCTTTAAGAATTTATGAACATCATTTTATTAGTATGTTTCTTTTACTACAACCTGCTTGAGGCAAGATTATAATGGCCTTTTCCCGGTACGGAGCTCAGGACATTAAGCTTAAATTTAATTTATATAAAACTGTTGAGAATTTTGAGAAGAGGAAGTAAAATTAAAACAAGAAGAATAAATATATATGTATGAGGGATACAAAACAACTACTAAAAGTATGTTGAACCTCACAAGTTAAACATTAGAGATTCTGTCAGTTTGTAATACCACACAGTGATTTATATTCATTTTCAAGACATGTGCCAATTAATGATTATTAGAATAATAAGAATTTTTAAAAAATCCATCCATTCATCTAGTCTATCATTTATAAATATTTGAGCAAAAATCAAAGCAAATAATTTCTTAAATATAGAAATCCTTAAACTTGCAGATGATTACAAGCCAAAATATTGGAAAACACTGAAAGTCTTAATGCTGATCATTGCAGTTTTTCTGTGCATTGTATAACATTGACACTTACTGTATGGAAAGCAGCTGCTGTTTTCATGTGATTAAAATGTGCATTTAATAGAGTAATAGTGAGCTGAAAGCCATAAGTTAGATGTGTTTGAAATAAACAGCTTACTTTTAAAAATATCCTCATAAAAGTATATGACAGTTTTCACAATTTCAAATCAAAATACTAAGGTGTACTCTTGAGAGGTTAAGATGTGTATAAAATAATGAGACTGATATTCATGCAAAATTATAGTCCCAATATCTGTAGTTATATTATGTCTACAATAACTTTCATAATCTATATAAACTAAAATAAGTTTTTAATACAAGTATACCTGTTTTAATTTTTTCTCTGCAATAGGTTTTATCTTTAAACAATTTTGCAAATCATTTTATGATAATATTGTTGCTGTCCTTTAGTTGCTAAGTCGTGTCTGACTCTGCAACCCTATGGACTGTAGCCCACCAGGATGCTCTATTCACAGAATTTTTTCAGGCAAGAATACGGAAGTAAGTTGCCATTTCATATCGAACCATAAAATGACTACTTTCTGTAGGGTAGAAAAAATAAATTTCCCTCTACATTTCTAGGTAGTTGGCTGAGAATAAAAGACAGATTAACAAGAGAAAAACAAACAGAAGTTTTACAACATGTATACCTCCTGTGCACATGGGAGATACCTAGGAAAACTGAGTACAAGCATACCCCAGAGACAATGTGGTTTGAGTTCCAGACCACTGCAGTACAGTGACTAACAAAATAGTCACACATATTTTTTGGTTTCCCAGTGCAAATAAAAGTTACATTTACACTATACTATAATGTATTAATGTGTGATAGCATTATGTCTAAAAAACAATGCACATACCTTCATTAAATATATTTCACTGCTAAAAAATGCTACCCTTCATCTGAGTCTTCAATGAGTCATGGTATTAACAAATGGCCCTATCCTTCACCTTAAATACCATTTCCTCCTAAAGATAGAAGATCGGAAGACCTAGTGGAGCTGGGGGTGGGGGGAGGGGGGGAGTCAGTTGTGGGAGATTACAGGAAAAACACAGTAAACAAGGACAGGGTTGTGAAGCAGATTTAAATCAGCTGCCCTCTCCATTGATAAGAGTTTCTAGAGATCTAGTATTCCTCCTTTTCATGGTACAGAGAGGGAGACAACTTATAAATGGAGATATTCCTTGTAAGAGTAAATTTATCGTACAAAAGGGTAACCTCTACTGACTTTTTCAGAGCTTCTCCTGCATCTGCTGTTTCTTCAAAAATAAGCAGTTCGAGATAATCCTTAAGAAGCATATTTTGGGCTGGTATTTCTGCTCCTATTCACTTCCCTTTGGAGAATATCCTCATCTACCAATTGTAGTGAAATATGCAGATATAATACTGAGCATGTGACATGTGTCAGACGATAAAGTTTTTAAAAATTCCTATCATGTAGACCATTTTCCACCTAAGTGTATGATTTCTATAAACACAGTTTTAGAATGAGTTTTTATTTAAAAGAAAGAAATTCTTTAATGTGCTTATGTGCCTACTTTGCCTCCTGGGCTGGAAATAATTTTTAATACTAGACAGGGCTATTTACCAGATAATCCATGTTATTTTATACATTCTTTTAAAATCCATAGTAAAACAAATCCTGCCCTCTAGATTCTGTACTATGCTAGATGATGTCTTCACGGTAATATGTTCTTAAATTGGATGATTACTTTAATAGCACAGCAAAGTTATGCTGTTTAAAGTGGCTGCACACTGTAAATGAAGCCAAAACTTTCATGTAGGGTAAATACTATTAACATGAAGCAGTTTTACAATTATTTTATGATGTCTCTCAATGCCAAAGTTTTGCACTCTCATGAAACTTTTTTTGGGGAGAATTATTTCTGTAGAATTAATTATCACATCTAGGAAAGACAAAGCACAAATTCACCTTAATTATCTGTATAGAGCTATACAAATCAAAAATTGGAGATGGAAATGGCAACCCACTCCAGTATTCTTGCCTGGAGAATCCCAGGGACCGAGCAGCCCGGTGGGCTGCCATCTATGGGGTCACACAGAGTCAGACACGACTGAAGCGATTTAGCAGCAAACCAAAAATAACAACTTCTTACTGTTGAGGTATTTCAGGGACATTATTTGACTTTCAGAAAATATATTTAACCATTTCATGTTCAATAGTGAGTAAAACATTCTCACTTTAAATTCTCTTGAAGTTAACTCTGGGCAATTCTGAAATAATTATAAATATAATTGGTAAATTAAATTTACTCTGGTTTAGTAATAGATGTGAAAAAATTCAGAAACTAGTTTGAGGGAAGACATTCCCAGTAGCTTCTATTATACATTCACATTTTCTAAATTAGTTATAACACAAAATTCCTAAAACTTAAACTTTCAAGATGGAAAATATTTGTGTGCACCATTTACTTTCCAGTCATTTTAAACAAAGCACACATACAGAAGAAAAAAAACTTCTTTGAGGGCTCACTTACATTGCCCTAAGTATTAATTACAACACGTGTATTTAGTCACTCAGTTGTGTCCAACTCTATTACGACTCCATGGACTGTATAGCCCGACAGGCTCCTAGGTCCATGTGATTTTCCAGGCAAGAATATTGGAGCAGGTTTTCATTTTATTCTCCAGAGGATCTTCCCCACTCAGGGATCCAACTCGAGTCACCTGTATCTCCTCCGCTGGCAGGTAGATTCTTTACCACTGAGTCAAGAGGGAAGCCATTAATTACAATTCAGTGTTTAAATTGGTTTCTGCAGATATGGACCTACAAATATATTACAGTTGACCCTCCTTATACATGAATTCTGCATCCCCCATTTCAACCAATGCAGACTGAAAATATTTGAAAAATTCCATAAATCTCCAAAAACCAAAATTTCAATTTGCCACACCAATAATGCTGGCAACTATCTAGATAGCATTTACATTGCATCTAGAGGTGATTTAAGGTAAACAGGATGGGGGTAGGCTATATGTAAATTCCACACTATTTTATATTAAGAGAGTTAATCATCCATGGACTCGGGTATCTGTGGAGGCGGGTGGGTGCTGGAACTAATCCCCTCGGATACAAAGAAGTGACTCTATTTAGCATAGGAAGACCAGGTCAGCAGTGGTGAGGCTGGACTTATTTTCAAGCAGCATTCTGAGGGCAAATTGACTTTGGAACAACTCTTTTCTCTGAAACTTAAAATTAACTGCTGTAGAACAAAGAAACCATATTTTACTATCTAGAAAAATCATCTTTACTTTTGCTGCCAATATTTCTCTAGTTTCTCAATTTATTAAAAAATACATATAATTATGAGTATACTAAGGAAAAGAAGGATGGGTCTCTTTGACACCTTGTATGTAAGGTGAGTGTTCCTTTCATCAGTTCCTGGGATGTAGGGCAGCAGAAGAGAATCTAATTTGCATGAATTCATAATTTGTTTCTTCTGTCCCACAAAATTCTCTTAGGGTCTGGACATTTACTATGAAGAATCTAACAATTAGATGAAGTGAAACTCTGAGATATCTATAGTTATCAATACTGTATTGTATACTTAGAAAATTGCTGAAAGGTATATTTTATGTTAAGTGATTCTATCAGAAAAAGAAGTGAAGAGAGAAGGAAGAAAAACTTATTATCAGAGGAAATTTAGGAATTTGAAAGTAAATAGAAAGATTCTATGGCTGCTGAAAGACAAGAAAGATCTTGAAGGAGACACATATAAAAACTCATTTTAAGAAGCTTTAGGGAACTTCCCTGGTAGTCCCGGGGTAAAGAATCCAGCCTCCAATGCAGAGATACCAGTTTGATCCTATCAGGGAACTAAGATGCCATGTGCCACAAGGCAGCTAAGCCTGTTCACCACAGCTAGAGAAGCCTGTATGCTACAATGAAGACCCAGCAGAGCCAAAAACAAAAAAAGTAGCTTTGAATTGTTACATGAATAGACTTTGAGGGGGGGTAATTTTTTCAGCAAGTTACTGTAAACAGTTATTTACATTATTTCATGATGTCTAATTGCTTTGTCCTTAAGTTTGACACTCTGACAGGGTGAGATGCCTGAAGTGTTCAGGTTTATGTGTTATGATTTTAGAGGAGTTATGATAGCCTGTCTTCATAGGTTCTTCCAGAGTGTCCCATGCTGTGGTCATAAGAGGACAATTGTAGGGGTAGAAATCTTATCAGCATATATAAAACACAAATGATCACACCTGACATTTAAATTCACTTAATTATTCCCCTCTCTCCATTTATACTAGTTGCACCTCTCAATATTTTTGCATGCATCTGCAGATATACACATCCTAACCACAGATTTCTTAAACCCACTTCTGGGTGAGCTCTTGTCTAATAATAGAATATGGACAACTGAAGGTGAGTGGTTCCAATGTCCATACACCTAAATATTCAGTAACTATTTACTTTAAAACTATATGATATCTTTACTGCATGACTAAGATCTTTATGTCATTCACCTTTTTATACTATGAATCTTTCTTTTTATTGATTGTAATTTTTAATGATTTGACTGAACCATCAATCACGAGGCATTATACAATTATTACATCGATTATTCAGGTATTATAGCATTATTTTTAAAAGTAACGATTAAAATGTTTGTATTAAATGTTAGCTGGACAAAACAGAATATGAAACAAAACTATCACAACAATCTGATTGTACCACCTAGGGGAAACACATGAGGAAATATCTCAAATATTAATAATCATGAACAACAATAAGGTATATGAAAATACAGTTACATTCCTCAGTTAAAAGCCTAGTGATTCCAGAACCTAAATATTTATTTGGCTTTTGAAATATTTCCCCATTTACTAAGGTTGGGACTTTCTTGGTGGCTCAGGTATAAAGAATCTGACTGCAATGCAGGAGACCAGGATTCAATCCCTGGGTTGGGAAGATCCCCTGGTGAAGGAAATGGAAAACCACTCTAGTATTCTTGCTTGGAGAATTCCATGGACAGAGCTGCCTAGCAGGTTACAGTCCATGGGATTGCAGAGTCAGACACAACTGAGGGACTGACATTTTTTACTTAAATTAACAACTAAATAATATGACCTAATAATTATGTCAAAGTGAAGTGATTTAAATTAAACACACAATTCACTATTCATAAGTTACAAAGTTTAAAGGCATCATGCAATTCTAATGGATTTGTTCACAAAAATGTTACACTCAGATAGCCTTAGTCCTGTTAGCATAAAACAGTGTTTGAGCATCTGCTTGAAATCTGTATTCTTCCAATGAATGCCTATTTTAGGCCAATATCTATGCAAAGCAAAACAGATTCAGTGAATTACCAACGTAAAAATCTTCTATTAGTCTAAACACAATATAAACACAGTTTTTCTTTTATAAATTATTTACAAAAATGACTAAAATATTGATGAACTTACAAAAATATTTCAGAGAATTACATACCAATTACCTTTTTTAAAGTATTGTGGTTATGTCATTTATTACTCTTTAGTGTTAAGTGTAAAGAACTACAAAGTTCAGTTCCAAATGGGGCATATTTTCATAGAGATGAACACTTTATACTTTCAACAGCTTGAGTGCTCACCCACATTGCTGGTGTCGCACAGTTCCATAGCCCAATAATAATATGTTCTCCAGTTTTCACTCTTAATACAGAACATTAAGTATAGCAGAACCATTAGCATTTGATGCCTCAAACTTTTTTGAATCTTATGGGCTAGAAAAACCTTTCGTCTGTAGACTTTTGCAATATCGCTTTAAAAATATCCAGTTTTCCTTAGCCCACTGCCTCCAGGTTTTGGTCAGATTGTTGTTTAGCAACTGAGTCATGTCAGACTCTTTGCAACTCCATGGACTCAGCACAACAGAATTCCCTGTCCTTCACCAACTCCTAGAGCTTGCTCAAACTCATGTCCATTGAGTCAGTGATGCCATCCAACCATCTCATCCTCTGTCATCCCCTTCTCCTACTGCCTTTCCCAGCAGCAGAATTTTTTCCAGTGAGTCATCTCTTCACATCAGGTGGCCAAATTATTGGAGCTTCAGCTTCAGCATTACTCCTTGCAACAAATATTTTGGGTGGATTTCTTTTAGGGTTAACTAGCTTGATCTTGCAGTCCAAGGGACTCTCAAGAGTCTTTTCCAACACCACAGTTCAAAAGCATCATTTCTTTGGGGCTCAGCCTTCTTTATGGTCCAACTCTCACATCCTTACATGACTACTAGAAAAACCATAGCTTTGACTATACAAACTTCTGTCAGTAAGATAATGTCTCTTCTTTTTAACATGCTGTCTAGATTTGCCATAGCTTTTCTTCCAAGGGACAAGCGTCTTTCAATTTAATGGCTGCAGTTACCATCTGCAGTGATTTTGGAGCCCAAGAAAAGAAAATCTATCACGTTTTCCATTGTTTCCTCATCTATTTGCCATGAAGTGATGGGACCAGATGCCATGATCTTAGCTTTTTGAATGTTCAATTTTAAGCCAGATTTTTCACTCTCCTATTTCAACTTCATCAAGAGGATCTTTAGTTCCTCTTTGCTTTCTGCCATATGGGTGGTTTCATCTGCATATCTGAGGTTGTTTATATTTCTCCCAGCACTCTTCATTCCAGCTTTTGCTTCATCCAGCCCACCATTTCTCATGATGTACTCTGCATATAAGTTAAATAAACAGGGTGACAATATACAGCCTTGATGGACTCCTTTCCCAAATATGAACCAGTCCGTTGTTCCATGTATGGTTCTAACTATTGCTTCTTGATTTGCAAAAGATTTCTCAGGAGGCAGATAATTTGGTCTGGTATTCTCATCTCTTGAAGAAATTTCCACAGTTTGTTGTGATCCACACAGTCAAAGACTTTAGTATAGTCAACGAAGCAAAAGTAGATGCTCTTCTGTAATTCTCTATGATCCAACAGATGTTGGAAATTTGATCTCTGGTTCCTCTGCCTTTTCTAAGTCCCGTTCACGTACTGTTGAAGCTTAGCTTGGCGGATTTTGAGCATGACCTTGCTAGAATGAGAAATGAGTGCATTTCAATTGTTGTAGTTTGAACATTCTTTGGCATTGCCCTTCTTTGGGACTAAAATGAAAAGTGACCTTTTCCAGTCCTATGGCCACTGCTGAGTTTTCCAAATTTACTGGCATATTGAGTGCAGCACTTTAATGGCATCTTTTTTTTTTTTTTTGGATTTGAAATAACTCAGCTCGAATTCCCTTATCTTCACTAGCTTTTTTCATAGTGACGCTTCCTATGGCCCATTTGACTTCTCACTCCAGGATGTCTGGCTCTAGGTGAGTGATCACACCTTCATGGTTATCTGGGTCACTATCATTTTTGTATAGTTCTTCTGTGTATTTTTGCCACCTCCTCTTAATAACTTCTGCTTTTGTTAGGTATATACTGTTTCTGTCATTAATGTGCCCATCTCTACATCAAATGTTCCTTTGGTTTCTCTAATTTGCTTGAAGAGATTTCTTGTCTTTCCCATCCTATCGTTTCCCTCTATTTCCTTGCATTGTTCACTTAGGAAGGGTTTCTTATCTCTCCTTCCTCTTCTTGGAACTCTGCATTCAGATAGGTATAGCTTTCCTTTTGGCCTTTGCTTTCACTTCTCTTCTTTTCTCAGCCTATTGGTAAAGTCTCCTCAGACAACCATTTTGCCTTTTTGGATTTCTTTTTCCTAAGGATGGTTTTGATCCCTGCCTCATGTACAATGTTACAAACCTGTGTCCATAGTTCTTCAGGCACTCTGTCTACCAGATCTAATTACTTGAATTTATGTGTCACTTCCACTGTATAATTGTAAGGGATTTGATTTAGGTCATACCTGAATGGCCTAGTGGTTACAACCCACCCCAGTATTTTTGCCTGGGGTATCCCACAGACAGAGGAGCTTGGTGGGCTACAGTCCATGGGACTCCAAAGAGTTGGACAGGACTGAGCAGCTGAGCACACACACACACACACACACATCAGAGTAAGCTGTTCCTTCCCCACATTCTTCAATTTAAGTCTGAATTTTGCAATAAGGAATTCATGATCTGAGCCACAGTCAGCTCCCAGTATTGTTTTTGCTGACTGAATAGAGCTTCTCCATCTTTGGCTGCAAAGAATATAGTCAATCTCATTTCGGTATTGACCATCTGGTGATGTCCATGTGTAGAGTTATATCTTGTGTTGTTGGAAGAGAGTATTTGCTATGACCAGTGAGTTCTCTTGGCAAAACTCGGTTAGCCTTTGCCCTGCTTCATTTTATACTCCAAAGCCAAACTTGCCTTTATTCCAGGTATCTCTTGACTTCCTACTTTTGCATTCCAGTCTCCTATGATGAAAAGGACATCTTCTTTTGGTGTTAGTTCTAGGAGATCTTGTAGGTCTTCATAGAATCATTCAACTTCAGCTTCTTCAGCATTAGTGGTTGGAGCACAGACTTGGATTATTGTGATATTGAATGGCTTTGCCTTGGAAATGAGCAGAGATCATTCTGTTATTTTTGAGATTGCACCCAAGAACTGCATCTTGGACTCTGCTGTTGACTGAGAGGGCTACTCCATTTTGTTCTATGGGATACCCCCACTACAGCAGCAGATATAATGGTCATCTGAATTAAATTCACCAATTCCCATCCATTTTAGTTCGCTGATTCCTAAAATGTCATTGTTTACTCTTGCCATCTCCTATTGGTCAGATAACAGACTCATTAGTCTGGTTACCAGTCTTACATGCAAGCATGTCAAAGCCAGAGAGATATATTTAATAATCCTGACCGCTTCCAACACTCTTCCTTCAATATTTTCTTTATTTCAGTATAAAGAAGGCATAAAAGAGAGCAAATAATGCCCTTTTGTTTATGTTCTTTATAAAATGTACCCAAACTTGGTTTATCCTCCATATAAAGATATATTTACCTGCATTTTCTTATTATAAAAGCTGATAAGTTCCATATAAAGATATATTTACCAGCATTTTCTTATTATAAAAGCTGATCAGGCCTTATTATTTTTTTCAGTGCTCATCCTAAACATCACAGCCCTAAACCCACTCTTCACATTTCCTCTTTTTTGTCAGGGTTACACAAATATTTATCTTGCAGTGCTTTCATCTCTGGGGCTTCCAGTTGGTGCTAGTGCCAATGCCAGAAACATAAGAGACACAGGTTCGATCCCTGGGTCAGAAAGATTTCCTGGAGGAGGGCATGGCAATCCACGTCAGTCTTCATCTATAAAGTAAAACTCTAGAAAGCAAGAATCATTAATATATTTTTAAAGACGCAAAAATTTGAGGCTAATACAGAGCAGTAATCTATTTATCATCTTTATCTCAGAGCTTCCCAGGGCTTCCCAGATGAAGCAATTGGTAAAGAATCTTCCCACCAATGCAAGAGACACGGGAGAAATGAGTTTCACCCCAGGGTCAGGAAGATCTTTTGGAGAAGGAAATAGCAACCCACCCCAGTATTTTTGCCTGGGGTATCCCACAGACAGAGGAGCTTGGTGGGCTACAGTCCATGGGACTCCAAAGAGTTGGACAGGACTGAGCAGCTGAGAGCACACACACACAGACACACACACACACACACACACACACACACATCAGAGTAAGCTGTTCCTTCCCAAGAATGCCATGGGAAAAAAACAATCAAATTCAGATATAATATGGATTTCTCATTGTCCTCATACACAAAAAAAGAGGGTTATGCTCTCGTTGCCTCGCTTTGATGATTTTAATAGCTTACCAGGTAGAATCTGTGATTTCTGTTTGTGTTTAAAAATATGATGGAGGCTCAAGATGAAGGGAATATATGTATAATTATGGCTGTTTAGCATTGCTGTATAGTAGAAATCAACATAATATCGTAAAGCAACTTTCTTCCAATTAAAAAATAATAAATATAATGACATGGAGCACATTCACTTGTCTATGAACAGCTTTGTTATCAATTTTCGTGTGTGTGTGGGGTCTTTATTGAATGTACTCTCTCAACTCTTTGGAACAGTTCACAAGTTCCAGAAGTCACCTTTGAAAATGTGCTGTGTTAGATTTTTTTTTTTTTTTTAGATTTTTTTTTTTTAACCAAACTTAAATGTATTTAGAGGGTAAAGAATTTTCCTGCAATGTGGGAGACCTGGGTTCAATCCCTGGATCAGGAAGATCCCCTGGAGAAGGAAACAGCAACACATTCCAGTATTCTTGCCTGGAGAATTCCATGGACAGAGGAGCCTGGTGGGCTACAGTCCATGGGATCACAAAGAGTCAGACATGACTGAGCAGCTAACATACAAATGTGTTTTAACATACAAAATAAAACAAAATATGACAACATTCATAAAACTTAGATATGCAGCTTCTAGACACAAATGATAATGCATATTTAATAATTTGCAATGATTAAAATAAAATAGAGAAATTTAAATGTTGGCAGCAAAGGAATAGTTTATACACGTGCCTATGACTTTGTTTCTGTTTATTTGAAACTGTCAGAGAGAATGCGATAAATCATAAATGATGAAGGAAGAAGACATCGGAATTTCTCTGGATGGCTTTTATATTTTAAGTTCAACAAGGCAACCACTTAGAACAGATAACCCTTCTTACAATAGGATTTAATTTAAAAAAATGATACAGTAACAAGCAATTCTAGTTAATCAGAGGAATTTAGAGTAAAAACATTAAAATGTAATGGAATGATTCATTATAATTTTAAAGATGTAATCCATTAAATTGCTACACTAGTGCTTTCTAAAAACCTTAGTGCTTAACCTATTTTTTAGTAAGAGTCTGCACATCACTAAAATGACTCAAAATAACCTTATTTAATTCCTCATGTGTATTAACTTAAATATGCAATTACCCAAATAAAAATTTAATTTCCATCTCAAAAGGCACATCATTTCCTCTTCTGCATTAAGGACAATTTTTCATTACCTTGGACTGACTATGAATTTATATTTTTATATATATACATATATGTAAAAAGAACAATATTAGTATAAAGGCAATATTTAATAATTGATTATGATGATTAATACTTTCTATAATAAAATATCTAAGAAAAATGCATCATTAGCATTTTCATTGCCTAGGATTTTAGCAATACTCTTGTAATGTAATTACACTTCCATTCCCTCTCAAGTGAAGTGAAAGTTGCTCAGTCATGTCCAACTTTCTGCAGCCCCATGGACTATACAGTCAGTGGAATTCTCCAGGCCAGAATATTGGAGTGGCTAGCCTTTCCCTTCTCCAGGGAATCTTCCCAGCCCAGAGATTGAACCCAGGTCTCCCACATTGCAGGTGGATTCTTTACCAGCTGAGCCACAAGGGAAGCCCAAGAATACTGGAGTGGGTCGCCTATCCCTGCTCCAGTGGATCTTCCCAACCCAGGAATCGAACCAGGGTCTCTTGCATTGCAGGCAGATTATTTACCAACTGAGCCATCAGGGAAGCCCTTCCTCTCAAAATATTGTTCAAATATGATAAACAGACGTTGTAAGGGATAAAGACATATCTAGCACATATTTACTGTTGTGAGGAGCTTGTGATATAGAGGGAAATATGAAATACAAAGATGGGACTTGAAGGATGAGTTGAATACTTCTATCAGGTGAGGTAAGTTTCAGAGAACTAAATTCAACTTAACTTATTAAACAAATGAGCCCTCTAACAGGGGGAACTAGGTGCATATATAGTCAATGGAGCATAGGGAAAATGGCTTTGCCCTGAAGTGGCTCTTAGAACGGCATACAGAGTTGGTACATGAAGGAACTGCAATCTTTGTCACAAACAAAGAGCTGGGAAATCAAGAAGTACTACCCTAATTACAGGCAAAAACATACCAGTTCAGCACCTAAAATGACTACTTTGAAGGTATTAAAATAGAGATTCTTCCACTGTGTTAAGAAAAGAATATGGAATGACAGATACAAATTAGATACTGATGTCTCATTCCCTCTAATAAATGCTATCGGAATTTCTAGAGTGAAGCTCATAAAGCCCATAAATAATGTTATACATATATACAAGAAGTTATATGTACATTAAAAAAACAAAATAATTCCTATAATTTATGCTCTTATATGTTTAATGTTGCACAGGCTCTTATAGTGAAAATACCTCTGAATGGCATTAAAATGTGTAATACCACAAGAAAAAAACAACAGAAACTTTAAAGCTATATACTATAAAGCTTAGATTTAGCATAGAGAATTAAGAAACAAGTTCATTTCAACACAAGTAAACTTTTATATCTGGAAACCACCTGTAAGTGTGTGTTAGTCACTCAGTCAGTCATGTCCTACTCGTCGCAACCCCATGGACCATAGCCTGCCAGGATCCTCTGTCTATGGAATTTCCCAGGCAAGAATATTGGAGTGGGTAGCCATCCCTTTATCCAGGGGATCTTCTCAGCTCAGGGATCGAACCCAGATCTCCTGCGCTGAAGGCAGATTCTTTACTGTCTGAGACATCAGGGAAGTTCAGAAACCACCTGCAGGGATCATCTATTATAATATATAATTTATTAAAATAAATATTATTAATTTAATAATTTGATGGCAGAAGACCATCAGTTGTCTTTTTAAAATCCTTAGACACAGTAAACTTTACACTCATCCCTCACATCAACTGTATCATTTTACATTATTTTAAATATACAAAAGAACTTACATTCAACTGTCAGTGATATTTGTGTCCCACATACATGCTTACTCATGGATCACTTCAGCAGAGGAGGATTTTAGTAATGGAAGTGAATAGGATGACTCATTCTGTTAATACCAGTCTGCTTCTTTTCCCAGCCATCCCTGTCATTGTCTGTCAGGCTTATGAACAGAGTGGTCATGTTGGCAGGAATGGAGGTTATATCAGTTATCAGCTTGTTGTTCAGTTAGCATCCATGCAATAATAGCCATTATTTTCTGTTTTTAAGCCCTGAACCATATTTTCTTCTAACTCAAACTATGAAATATTCACGTCAAAATGCATAGCTACTGTATTTGGGGGTGGGGTGGAGGTTTATTTTTACATTAAAAAAATTATAGAAACTTTCCAAAATGAACTTTTGATCACAGAGCATAATCTTACATTTCTTTCTGTGAAACAGAAATAATAGATATTATGATTCTTTTGGAGAAAAAGCCATCCCCTGACCCCTTGGAGTACATCAAAAATGATTAGGTTATTAATTGTAATTGTTTTCTGAGATAAGAAGCAGAAAATAGATTTACTAAATGTGGAAATCAGAATATTACATTATCTGTTTAGCAATACTTTCTATATGCATGGTTAGACAATCTTTACCAATTAAATCAATGCATTTTGAATTCAACGTCTAAGCATCTTTACCATTAAAATCTGCTCGAGTAAAAAAATAAAGTGAACAACAAAAATTATTTCTTATGAGAATAGTGTTACCATTAAAATTAGGCTTAGAAATGTGATATCATTTTTGTTGCCTTCTATCATCCCATATCTGGTCACCTGTTAGTCCTTGATATATTTTTCCCTTGTGGCTCAGATGGTAAAGAATCTGCCTTCAGTGTGGGAGACCCAGGTTTAATCCCTGGGTTGAGAAGATCACCTAGAGAAGGGAATGGCAACCCACTCTAGTATTCTTGGGAAGATCCCCTGGAGAAGGGAAAGGCAACCCACTCCAGTATTTTGGCCTAGAGAATTCCATGGACTGTAGTCTATAGGGTCGCAAAGAGTTGGACACGACTGAGTGATTTTCACTTCACTTCACTTCAATTTTCTAATAGTCATTCTTTTAATCCCACTCCAAATATTACTCTGCTAAAGAAAATCTTAATATGTTTACCTAAAGTATTTAAATATTTTTTCTAATTGGGCATCCTGTATTCTAATATATTTTTCTCAATTATGTTGCCATGCAGTTTTCCTAAAACATCATCATATCAGAAATCCTCTGAACATTTCTTTGCATCATTTGCTTCTAGTTCCAACTCTGCTTATGCTCTAATCTACCTCAAATAGGTGCAATCTCACATTGCTTCATTTTTTTGCCTAATTTACAGACCAAAAAAAGTAGGGGTATTAACAATTCATGGGGTGAATATTTAGTCAATATATCTTGAGAAGAAATGGTTAAATTATTCTTACTTTCTCCTTTCTGTCCATGGGAAAAGGTCCTGACATGGTTTATAGGGTTTCTCGGGTTACCCTATCAAGGACCAAGCATCAGTCACATTTGTAAGTGACCAACTTAGTTCCTGCTCTTTCTCCTCCCCTGCTTCAATCTCTTGTCTCTTACTTTTTGTTCTTTGAGATGTACTCCCTAAGAAAAGAGGGGCATATAAACTTGTAATCCAGACTTAAGAACCCAGGCAAAGACATTAGATTTGGACTTGTACTCTCGCTAAAAAAAAAACAAACAAAACTAATAAAAGTCCCAAATAAGTCTTTAATTCAAAGGATTTCACAAGCTGAAGACTTTCTACCTTTCTGATTTACTTTTCTACATGAACTTAAACTATTACTATGAGCATCTTTCCAACGCATTGAGCATCTCTCAATGTCGTTCCTCTCTCTTTCTTCTGTGGAAATCTTACCTATCACTCCAGACTCATTTGAAAGTCTTTTACGAAGCCTTTTTGAAACTCAGTCTTCAAGTGCTCTCTCTCTCCTTTATATTCCAATAAGTACAGTAAATTCACTTATCAACGAGGATCTTATCTTGAATGTATTAACCTTGGGGGATATGTCACCGCTATATCTCTCCTTAAAGTCGTTAATGTGATGAATCATATGTCATATTTTTCATATTTTTGAAGTAAAAAAAGTAATTTATACTGAAAATACTCTGATTTTGAAATAAGCATGAGCTTCTGAGCTTTATCTTGATGATTATCTGGTTTTACTTGGAATCAACAAATTTATCTTCAAAAAGCACTATTCTAGATTTTATTAAACATTATTTTAAATTTGGCATTTCCCTCCATAAGGAGGGAATGTGCATAAATGCACACCTGGTCTCTCTACATTGTACCATTCATTCAAAATATACAGCTCCTGTCTGGAAGCAATTCTTCTACTAATGCATTTGTATTTAGTGATATGTTGTTTATGGTTGTGTTTATTTTAATTGAGACATTATGGTTCTCTTTCATACCAGCTGGGTTCTCCACACTAAATGCTGCTGCTGCTGCTAAGTCACTTCAGTCTTGTCTGACTCTGTGTGACCCCATAGACGGCAGCCCACCAGGCTTCGCTGTCCCTGGGATTCTCCAGGCAAGAACACTGGGGTGGGTTGCCATTTCCTTCTCCAATGCATGAAAGTGAAAAGTGAAAGTGAAGTAGCTCAGTCATGTCTGACTCTTAGTGAACCCATGGACTGCAGCCTACCAAGCTCCTCCATCCATGGGATTTTCCAGGCAAGAGTACTGGAGTGGGGTGCCATTGCCTTCTCCGTACATGACACTATGAAATATTTAAAGACTCCTTAAAAACCCTAGTGTCTCTCCACACTCTGTTTTATACTCTGTTTCTAAAGCAACCTTTCTAAAATACACACTTGTCATTCCACAGCTTAAATAACATGACAGCTTTTTCATCAGGCACAAGATAAAGGCCAACAGCTTTAGCATTCCATACTGGGACTCTGATGATCAACGACCTCTCTACTTTCCCAACTTTAGCTCCCATTTGTCTCATCCATATATCTTATTATGCAACCAAGAAGCACTATTAAAACACAATTTAAGTGTCATCACTCTCAAAGGCATTTCTTATTCCTGCCAAACAAAATGAAATGCTTCTTCTCTACTTATGACCCTGATTATATCACAGTCAAGGCCATACTACACTGGGTCATCATATCTTCATATCCTCCAACAGGTTATAACTAATTAGGGGCAGGGAGTGCCGTATACATGTATGTGTATGTGTGCATTTGAGTGTATATATATATTTTCTAAGTGGAAAAAGCCATTATTATCAGACGAATTATACTCTTTATGTAAACTCAATTTATGATAGTCTATGTCACAAAATTAATTTATTGAAGCAAAATACTAGATGTTATATTCATTTTTGTTAAATTTACCATATTATTTTGAGGGTTTGTCTGTCTTTAGAGATACTCTAATTCTTTCATCCATTGCACAATTCTTCCTGAAAAGTTTGGTAAAAATTGATTCTGGTCTTTATCCAAGTATATTAATTAAGAACTTCAAATTTTATAAGGATAGTTCCAAAGATTTAGATTTGAGAAGCTACCAAGTACTATAAGTGAAGTGCTAGTCGCTTGGTAATGGTTTAGTTGCTAAGTTGTGTCTAACTCTTGCAATCCCATGGGCTGTAGCCTGTCAGGTTCCTGTGTCCATGGGCTTCTCAGGGCAAGAATACTGGAATGGGTTGTCATTCTCTTTTCCACGGGATCTTCTCAAACCTGGGATCTCCTACATTGCAGGCAGATTTTTTTTTTTTTTTTTTTTTTTACCGTCAGAGCCACCAGGGAAATCTGGTGGGAAGAAAAGTTATTTTTAAAACAATAATCTAAATTTTAAAGAATGTCTTGAAAGAAATTTTAAAGTGTTTCAAAGAATTGTTATTTAATCTAAGATTTTTGTAATTTTGCATTTAGTTCAGCATTTAGTTTCACTGTTGAAGGTTTAGCTAAAATGCATTATATACTATTTTTATCTATCTCTTTAGAGAACTATAGGTGGGCAGATAGGGAAAGAGAGAGAGAAATAAAAAGAGAGCACTGTGTGACCTTTAGAGAGTTCTCACTCCCTCTTTATTCTCATTGTAGCCTAGAAATTCCTGATTTCTGTAATGCTTCTGATTCATTCCTGATTACTTCCTTTTCTTACTCATAAATTCATATTTCTATATTATGCAGCTTTATTTCAATTATCTCATCAAATCAAACTTGACAAAGACTCCTGAAGGTGATTAATATGGATTAAGGGTCTATACAATCCTTAATTATAATTAAATATATATTGATACCTATGGATTTCTGCAAACATATCAGAGTGAAGAATTCAAGAGTCTTTTTAAAAAGCACAGTTTTTATTTTACAGCTAGCTTAGAAAGAGTGATTTTCCTTATAGCTCTTATTTAAACTTAGAAATGTAGTTGAATATCCCAGAGGACCTATAATTGCTCTGAATTTACAAGAGTCTAAACTCTGAAGAACTCCTTCTGACATCAAATCACCTTATCAAATGAATAATCATTAAATATCTTCCTTTATTCACTCAGAGAATCTTAAGATTAATGTAAGGAACACGAAGTCTGGGTTCAAACAACTTTCAGTGAGGTAGAGCGGCCTTACAATACCACTCAGGTATCTCTAATTGCAGTAATTTGTTCGTGGTTAGCAATTCTGCACTAATAGTATTTTCCCAGGGAGACTGTTCTATGAATTTATAACATTTCATTTGCCTTTAGATTTTTATGATATTAAGTTGTAGGAAAAAAATGAACCTGATTTCTAAGAAAATCAAGCTGTTAATGCCACTTGATTATTCTAGAATTTCAGTGGCATTAAATCATTTTTCCTCCTTTAGATAAAATGTTTCTAAGGTATAATGCAATGACTGAAAGGGCTGGTAGGCGAAGTAGCAAAACTTATTTGAATCAAATTAGATGTTAATTTGCCCTCTTACCACTGATTTCAAGCAATGGTATAAATTAACTGAAATATAATTTAAAGGAAAAAAATGCATACATTCAAATTATTTTGGAAAAGTTTTGTAATTGAGAGAAATAGAACATTTATTTTAGCAGAACGAAAGGGCTCTGTTGCTTTTCTATATTGTCTTATAAGGTATGTTTCTAGTTATTTCCTAAAATTTTACCCTAGAAATGCTGCATGTCTTTGGCTGTATTCTCTTGTAATTATCATTTTCGTACCTGGTGGTGGTGGTTTAGTTGCTAAGTCGTGTCCAACTCTTTTGCGACCCCATGGACTGTAGCCTGCCAGGCTCCTCTGTACATGGGATTTCCCAGGCAAGAATTCTTTACCACTGAGCGACCTGGGAAGCCTGATGGTATTTTATTCACTATAAAGCTATTAATTTTAGAAAGGTTTAATCATTGTTTTATACGTCAATATAGAAGTACAAACACTGAAAAAACATTTCCTTCATTAACTCTTCTAGGTTAACAGTGATCAAGGGTCCTTTTTCAGTGTGCATACATATCCACCTACTATTTAGGATATTTAGTTTTTTCTGGGTTTTTTTTGTTTGTTTGTTTTTTCTGTTGATGCAGTTCTAACTTGGTACAAATAGTGCCCCATGTCAAGTGATAACTCATTTCTTTCCACTCCCAGCACATTTCCAAAGGAAGTTCAGTCCTTTAGTAGATTTTGTTTTTCAAAATTGCTCTCGTCAGTTTGCCTTTTTGTCATTTAAGGCTGTATCTGATGGGATTTACAGGCAGACCTCAGAGACATTGCTAGTTCAATCCCAGATTACCACAATAAGGCAAATATCACAATAAAGCGAATCACAATATTTTTTGATTTCTCAGTGTATGCAAACGTTATGTTTATTCTGCTGCTGCTGCTAAGTTGCTTTAGTCGTGTCCGACTCTGTGCGACCCCATAGGCGGCAGCCCACCAGGCTCCCCCGTCCCTGGGATTCTCCAGGCAAGAACACTGGAGTGGGTTGCCATTTCCTTCTCCAGTGCATGAAAGTGAAAAGTGAAAGTGAAGTCACTCAGTCGTGTCCGACTCTTAGCGACCCCATGGACTGCAGCCTACCAGGCTCCTCCATCCATGGGATTTTCCAGGCAAGAGTACTGGAGTGGGTTGCCATTGCCTTCTCCATATGTTTATTCTATACTGTGTCTATTATGTGTTCAAGAGCATTGTCTTAAAAATCTACATATCTTAATTAAAATATACTTTGTTTTTAAAAAATGTTAACCATCAACCAAGCTTTCAGAATCCCAGTAGTAACATCAAAGATCACTGATCACAGATCACTACAGCAAATAAAATAATAATGAAAAACTTGCATACTGAAGAAACTGCTGAAATGTGACACTGAGACAGAAAGTGAGTAAATGCTTTTGGAAAATAGCACAACAGATTTGCTTATACAGGCTTGCCACAAATCTTCAATTTGTAGAAAATGTAGTATCTAAAAAATGCAATAAAGGCACGCACAATATATGCGTGAAATTTGTGGTTACCCTGATGTCATTTCTTAAGTCTTTCTCTTATGATTTAAGCCTGCATTAAATATATATATATATATATATACGTATATATATATATATATATATATATATATTTGGCTTACCGTATATATATATATATATATATGGCTTGCCAGGTGGCACTAGTGGTAAATAATTTGCCTGCCAATGCAGGAGATGAAAGAGACACGTGTTGGATCCCTGGGCTGGGAAGATCCGCTGGACTAGGAAGTGGCAACCACTCCAGTATTCTTGCCTGGAAAATTCCATGGACAGAGGGACATAGGAGCCAGGTGGGCTACAGTTCAGTGGCTGCAAAGAGTTGTACACAACTGAGCACAGAGGAAATATATGTTGTTTATTATTTTACTGTCAACCACTTTAACTTTTATAACCTTAAAATGGACTTTATATGATTCTTAATATTTAGTTTTTGTTACAGTTGGCTCTCTGTATTCACAGATTCTGCATCTGCAGATTCAACCAATTATAGATGAAAAAATATTTTTAAAAATCCAGAAAATTCCAAAAAGCAACACTTGAAACTGCCACACATTTACATAGTATTTTCATTGTATTTACAACTGTTTACATAGCATTTTCATTAGACTTACAGCTATTTACACAGCATTTGCCTTGTATTAGGCATTACATATAATCTAGAGATGATTTAAAGTATACAGCAGGATATGTTTCGGTTACATACAAATAATACACCATTTTAATACGCCATTTTATGTGTGACTTGAGCATCCTCAGATTTTGGAACCAACAGGTTTCTATATAGGCTTGTAAAGAGCTTTGGTCTTATATGTGTATGGTCTTATATAAGTTCCCAGTATCATGAAAAATAGTTCTTGTAGGAAAAATATTTTTCAGTAATACAAGGAAAATGTAGGACTGACAGAAGTATTTCTATCAATCTGTTAAGTTAAATGTATTTACTTATTCATTAGTGCATTTAAGAACACCTTTTTATTCATTAGGACAACTGTGCTGCTGCTGCTGCTGCTGCCAAGTCACTTCAGTCGTGTCCGACTCTGTGCGACCCCATAGACGGCAGCCCACCAGGCTGCTCCATCTCTGGGATTCTCCAGGCAAGAACACTGGAGTGGGTTGCCATTTCCTTCTCCAATGCATGAAAGTGAAAAGTGAAAGTGAAGTCGCTCAGTCGTGTCCGACTCTTCGCGACCTCATGGGCTGCAGCCTACCAGGCTCCTCCGTCCATGGGGTTTCTTAGGCAAGAGTACTGGAGTGCGGTGCCATTGCCTTCTCTGGATAGGACAACTGTACATCTACTAAAAATGTTGGACAATTTTTTAGAAGAAAAAAATTGACCCAAATTTAAAATAAGTTTATAAATTTGATTTTGGAGTTCTGGTGCTATTCTTATGAAATTACACCAAATGCATTTCCAGATTCTCCAAGTACTACATAGTCTGGAAATGAATGGAAGCAACATAGCTTTAAAAGATTCAGTGATATAACTGATGAACATAGATGCAAAAATCCTTAATAAAATTCTAGCAAACAGAATCCAACATCATATTAAAAAGATCATACATCATGACCAAGTGGGCTTTATCCCAGGAATGCAAGGTTTTTTTAACATCCGCAAATCAATCAATGTAATACACCACATTAACAAATTGAAAGAAAAAAACCATATGGTTATCTCAATAGATGCAGAAAAAGCCTTTGACAAAATTCAGCATCCATTTATGATTAAAACCCTCCAGAAAGCAGGAATAGAAGGAACATATCTCAACATAATAAAAGCTATATATGACAAACCCACAGCAAACATTATCCTCAATGGTGAAAAATTGAAAGCATTTCCCCTAAAGTCAGGAACAAGGCAAGGATGCCCACTTTCACCACTACTATTCAACATAGTTTTGGAAGTTTTGGCCACAGCAATCAGAGCTGAAAAAGAAATAAAAGGAATACAGATAGGAAAAGAAGAAGTAAAACTCTCACTGTTTGCAGATGACATGATCCTCTACATAGAAAACCCTAAAGACTCTACTAGAAAATTACTAGAGTTGATCAATGAATATAGTAAAGTTGCAGGATATAAAATTAACACACAGAAATCCCTTGCATTCCTATACTCCAATAATGAGAAAACAGAAAGAGAAATTAAGGAAACAATACCATTCACCATTGCATCAAAAAGAATAAAATACTTAGGAATATATCTACCTAAAGAAACAAAAGACTTATATATAGAAAACTATAAAACACTGATGAAAGAAATCAAAGAGGACACAAACAGATGGAGAAATATACCGTGTTCATGGATTGGAAGAATTAATATAGTGAAAATGAGTATTCTACCCAAAGCAATCTACAGATTCAATGCAATCCCTATCAAGCTACCAATGGTATTTTTCACAGAACTAGAACAAATCATCTCACAATTTGTATGGAAATATAAGAAACCTCGAATAGCCAAAGCAATCTTGAGGAAGAAGAATGGAACTGGAGGAATCAACCTGCCTGACTTCAGACTCTACTACAAAGCCACAGTCATCAAGACAGTATGGTACTGGCACAAAGATAGAAATATAGATCAATGGAACAAAATAGAAAGCCCAGAGATAAACCCACGCACATATGGACACCTTATCTTCGACAAAGGAGGCAAGAATATACAATGGAGAAAAGACAACCTCTTTAACAAGTGGTGCTGGGAAAACTGGTCAACCACTTGTAAAAGAATGAAACTAGAACACTTCCTAACACCGTACACAAAAATAAACTCAAAATGGATTAAAGATCTAAACGTAAGACCAGAAACAATAAAACTCCTAGAGGAAAACATAGGCAAAACACTCTCCGACATAAATCACAGCAGGATCCTCCATGACCCACCTCCCAGAATATTGGAAATAAAAGCAAAAATAAACAAATGGGACCTAATTAAAATTAAAAGCTTTTGCACAACAAAGGAAACTATAAACAAGGTGAAAAGACAGCCTTCAGAATGGGAGAAAATAATAGCAAATGAAGCAACAGACAAACAATTAATCTCAAAAATATACAAGCAACTTCTGCAGCTGAATTCCCGAAAAATAAATGACCCAATCAAAAAATGGGCCAAAGAACTAAACAGACATTTCTCCAAAGAAGACATACAGATGGCTAACAAACACATGAAAAGATGCTCAACATCACTCATTATTAGAGAAATGCAAATCAAAACCACAATGAGGTATCATTTCACACCAGTCAGAATGGCTGCTATCCAAAAGTCTACAAGCAATAAATGCTGGAGAGGGTGTGGAGAAAAGGGAACCCTCTTACACTGTTGGTGGGAATGCAAACTAGTACAGCCACTATGGAGAACAGTGTGGAGATTCCTTAAAAAACTGGGAATAGAACTGCCATATGACCCAGCAATCCCACTGCTGGGCATATACACCGAGGAAACCAGAATTGAAAGAGACGCGTGTACCCCAATGTTCATCGCAGCACTGTTTACAATAGCCAGGACATGGAAGCAACCTAGATGTCCATCAGCAGATGAATGGATAAGGAAGCTGTGGTACATATACACAATGGAATATTACTCAGCCATTAAAAAAAATACATTTGAACCGGTTCTACTGAGATGGATGAAACTGGAGCCCATTATACAGAGTGAAGTAAGCCAGAAAGAAAAACAACAATACAGTATACTAATGCATATATATGGAATCTGAAAGATGGTAACGATAACCCTATATGCGGGACAGAATGAGAGACACAGATGCATGGAACAATTTTATGGACTCTGAGGGAGAAGGTGAGGGTGGGACGTTCTGGGAGAATGGCATTGAGACATGTGTATTGTCATATGTGAAACAGAGCACCATTCCATGTTCGATGCATGTGACAAGGGCTCGGGGCCGGGGCAGTGGGATGATCCAGAGGGATGGGAGGGGGAGGGAGGTGGGTGGGGGGTTCGGGAAGGGGAACACATGTAAACCCATGGCTGATTCTTGTCAATGTATGGCAAAAACTATTACAATATTGTAAAGTAATTAGCCCCCAAGTAAAATAAATAAATTTATAAAAAAAAAAAAAAAAAAAAAAAAAAAAAGATTCAGTGATATAAATAAGCACATACTATACTATGAACAGAAAATTAAGTCACTATTTAAATGATATACTAAAATAATTTATATACATTCATGTTTGTAGCATCTTGAATATTAAAATAATTAAAATTTGCCAAATAATTTCTTAAGTAAGTCCATAAGTGCCTTTCTCATTTCAGCAGTAAAGCCAATTCTTCATTTGAAGTTATATATTTCTTCTCCTTTATGACTCTATTCGAAAAGATGCTATGGTACTAGCAGAATAGCATAATATAGTATGTGGGCTCTGATACCTTGGGTGGTATTACCCACTCTGCTACTTACTAACCACATGACTTTCCTATCCTTTCTGTGACTTGCTGGTTTTCTCATCTATAAAATGAGGATGATAACAATAATAACAGCCATTTCCTTCTCCAAATAATAACAGCAACTGCCTTCTATATTTGTTGCAGAACTTCATTTATATTTGTTTACTTAAAATGTTGCCTGTAAGGCTTCAGTAAATATTGTCTACCATTGCTCATAATCTATTTTATATCCTCATTGCTCTCATCCAATCTGCTCATTTAAATTATTTTGTATGATGAACATGGCAATATTAGCTTCATTTTCAAGAATACATTTTGGTTTCCTGACATACCACTCAATGTCATACAGGGTTCCCTGCTAACACTGCTTAAGTAATGGTAATATAAGAGCAGTTGTGGATGTGACTGGTGATAGAAGTGAGGTCTGATGCTGTAAAGAGCAATATAGCATAGGAACCTGGAATGTTAGGTCCATGAATCAAGGCAAATTGGAAGTGGTCAAACAGGAGATGGCAAGAGTGAACGTCGACATTCTAGGAATCAGCAAACTAAAATGGACTGCAACGGGTGAATTTAAATCAAATGACCATTATACCTACTACTGTGGGCAGGAATCCCTTAGAAGAAATGGAGTAACCATCATAGTCAACAAAAGAGTCCAAAATGCAGTACTTGGATGCAATTTCAAAAATGACGGAATGATCTCTGTTTCCAAGGCAAACCACTCAATATCACGGTAATCCAAGTCTATGCCGCAACCAATAATGCTGAAGAAGCTGAAGTTGAATGGTTCTATGAAGAACCTACAAGACCTTTTAGAACTAACACCCAAAAAAGATGTCCTTTTCATTACAGGGGACTGGAATGCAAAAGAAGGAAGTCAAGAAATACCTGGAGTAACAGGCAAATTTTCCCTTGGAATACAGAATGAAGCAGGGCAAAGGTTAATAGAGTTTTCCCAAGAGAATGCACTGGTCATAGCAAACACCTCCTTCCAACAACACAAGAAAAGACTCCACATGGACATCACCAGATGGTTGATACTGAAATCAGATTGATTATATTCTTTGCAGCCAAAGATGGAGAAGCTCTATACAGTCAGCAAAAACAAGACTGGGAGCTGACTGTGGCTCAGATCACGAACTCCTTGTTGCCAAATTCACTTTTATTGAAGAAAGTAGGGAAAAATACTAGACCATTCAGGTATGACCTAAATCAAATCCCATACGCTAATACAGTGGAAGTGAGAAATAGGTTTAAGAGACTAGATCTGATAGACAGAGTGCCTGATGAACTATGGATGGAGTTTGTGACATTGTACAGGAGACAAGGATCAAGATTATCCCCAAGAAAAACAAATGCAAAAAAGCAAAATGGCTGTCTGAGGAGGAGTTACAAATAGCTGTGAAAACAAGAGAAGCCAAAAGCAAAGGAGCAAAAGAAAGATAAACCCATTTGAATGCAGAGTTCCAAAGAAGAGCAAGGAGAGATAAGAAAGCCTTGCTCAGTGATCAGTGCAAAGAAATAGAGGAAAACAATAGCATGGGAAAGACTAGAGATCTCTTCAAGAAAATTAGAGATACCAATGGAACATTTCATGCAAAGATGGGCTCAATAAAGGACAGTAATTGTATGGACCTAACAGGGGCAGCAGATATTAAGAAGAGGTGGCAAGAATACACAGAAGAACTATACAAAACAGATCTTCATGACCCAGATAATCACGATGGTGTGATCATTCACCTAGAGCCAGACATCCTGGAATGTGAAGGCAAGTGGGCCTTAGGAAGCATCACTATGAACAAAGCTAGTGGAGGAGATGGAATTCCAGTTAAGCTAATTCAAATCCTAAAAGATGATGCTGTGAAAGTGCTGCACTCAATATGCCAGCAAATCTGGAAAACTCAGTAGTGGCCACAGGACTGGAAAAGGTCACTTTTCATTCCAATCCCAAAGAAAGGCAATGAAAAATGTTCAAACTACTGCACAATTGCACTCATCTCACACACTAGTAAAGTAAAGCTCAAAATTATCCAAGCTAAGCTTCAGCAATACGTGAACTGTGAACTTCCAGATGTTCAAGCTGGTTTTAGAAAAGGCAGAGGAGCAAGAAATCAAATTGCCAACATCCGATGGATCATCGAAAAAGCAAGAGAGTTCCAGAAAAATATCAACTTCTGCTTTATTGACTATGCCAAAGCCTTTGATTGTGTGGGTCACAATAAGCTGTGGAAAATTCTTCAAGAAATACCAGACCACCTGACATGCCTCTTGAGAAATCTGTATGCAGGTCAGGAAGAAACAGTTAGAATTGGACATGGAACAACAGACTGGTTTCAAATCAGAAAAGGAGTACATCAAGGCTGTATATTGTCACCCTGCTTATTTAACTTATATGCAGAGTACATCATGAGAAATGCTGGGCTGGATGAAGTACAAGCTGGAATCAAGGCTGCTGGGAGAAATATCAATAACCTCAGATATGCAGATGACACCACCCTTATGGCAGAAAGCGAAGAAGAACTAAAGAGCCTCTGATGAAAGTGAAAGAGGAGAGTGAAGAAGTTGGCTGATAGCTCAACATTCACAAAACTAAGATCATGGCATCCGGTCCCATCACTTCAATGCACATAGATAGGGAAACAGTGGAAACAGTGGTTGACTTTAATTTTGGGGCTCCAAAATCACTGCAGATGGTGACTGCAGCCATGAAATTAAAAGACACTTACTCCTTGGAAGGAAAGTTATGACCAACCTAGACAGCATATTAAAAAGCAGGGACATTACTTTGCCAACCAAGGTCCATCTAGTCAGGCTATGGTTTTTTCAGTGGTCATGTATGGATGTGAGAGTTGGACTGTGAAGAAAGCTGAATGTGGAAGAATTGATGCTTTTGAAATGTGGTGTTGGAGAAGACTCTTGGGAGTCCCTTGGACTGCAAGGAGAGCCAACCAGTCCATCCTAAAGCAGATCAGTCCTGTGTGTTCATTGGAAGGACTGATGTTGAAGCTGAAACTCCAATACTTTGGCCACCTCATGCGAAGAGCTGACTCATTGGAAATGACCCTGATTCTGCCAAGGATTGAGAGTAGGAGGAGAAGGGGACGGGGTGACAGAGGATGAGATGCGAAGAGCTGACTCATTGGAAATGACCCTGATTCTGCCAAGGATTGAGAGTAGGAGGAGAAGGGGACGGGGTGACAGAGGATGAGATGGCTGGATGGCATCACCGACTCGATGGACATAAGTTTGGGTAGACTCCGGGAGTTGGTAATGGACAGGGAGGCCTGGCATGACTTGGTCCATGGGGTCGCAAAGAGGCAGACACGACTGAGCAACTGAACTGAATATAAGAGCTGGCTAAAGGCTGCAAGTGGTCAAGGACAGGGAAGTTCTGCAGTTTGGCAAAGGCTTTAGTCATTATCTATGCCAATTCCCTGAGGTCATTTGGTTACTCGGTTTCAGCTTTTAATTTTCTCTCTAATCAATGTATCATTAAGCATCATGATGCCTAAGTATTTAACTCATTGAAAGTATTCAGATTAATATTACCAATGCAAATCCATTCTGCTATTTTCAGTTGATTTCTAACAAAGGTTTAAATGGTTAGAGAAGGCTTGGGTAGGAATGCCTAGAGTGCCATTTGAGAATTCTATTCAAATTCAAATTAGTTTTACTTTGCCTGGTATCATTACCATTCATAATTGCTGATTATAAACATAGCCATATGCTGTGAGCATTGTGGAGTAGACGTGGATATTTGCCTAATCATCACCCATTCCTGCTCTCTCTTTAGTCATAGATTCCAGATTGTATTCAGGTGGCCACTCCCATGTACCATGCACACAGCTATGCATTTCATGGTAAACTGAACCTACATGCAATCCCCAGAGAAGGCAAAGTTAGTTCAGTTCATCTTCCTTGCATTGATTGTTAAAAGTATATTCATGTGAGTGAACTCTAATCCAGAAGACATGATGTCAAGTCAGCTGGATTGCTTCTACGAAAGCATTGACATCTTCTATAAGAAAGACTAGGAAGTTACGTTTATTCCCACTGTCTATGGACATCCCTGGGTCTGGATATAACACTCAGAACTTCTTTTGACATCTTGAACGTCTAAAAAAATGTCATCAGCCCTGAGAGTACTAGACTAAAATAGAGAGATCTTGGGTCATACAAAACATAATTGAACTGCTGAAATAACAAACCTCAATGTCTACCATCACTGCAATTTCTATATGTGTGATAATAAATTTCTTCATTGATTAAGTTAGTTTAAATGAGCATTTCTTGCAATCTGCAAGGTAAAGTATCCTAAACAACACAGGATAGAAAAAATTATATTAGTTAATTCTTATCTCACAAGACAGATATAGGTAGAAAGATTCTGGCAAGGTAGGTTAACTCAGTCAAAAGCTTTTTATTTTTAGGCTGCTGAGTGACTGTACATTTTAAAAGGTAGTAGTGATGTATTTCTTTTTCCAATAATAAGCTTGAAACATTTTTTTTAGACTTTAAGCACAAGTTATCAAAGTTATAATGTTCCCAACCATAGAAATGAATTTTGGGGATTAAAATTGATTACAAAAATTTAAGAATATCATCTGTTTATAATGATTGAACTGTTCATGTTCTCCATATCCCGAAATACTCTGTATATTTCATACATATAATTAGGATGCAGTGAGCAGAATACTCTCCTAGCATTTTTAGAAGACAGATCTTCAAGTGCACATTGTGAAGAAGTGCAATGGAAAGAACTTAGCACTTTTGGAAGATTTAGTGTTGGTTTTGAGTTAACCAGTATGTGAACTTGACAGGAATGACCATTAATTTCTGACATATAACATAAAATATGCTCAAATGATATCTGAAAATTTCACCTCCTTATTAAATCATCTAAAATCCCCCCCTTTTTTTTTTCAAATAAAATGCCAGGCAAAAGTCCAGTATACATGAGCTACAAAGTAGATGTGCTTTGGTTCCAGTGGGAGCAGAGGACCTAGAGCCACACAGTAAATATCAGCATCATATCCTGATGTCTCCTTGGTGAAATCTGTATGCTCTACTAAGGATAGTTTAAAAGCCTCTGAACTAGCTAGATGACCTCTAAGCCCTTTTCTAGCTCTTACATTATGAGTCTATAAATCAAATGGAAAATCAGTTTTTAAAATATTAGAATACATGTTGATGATTTTTATGTGTATCTGAGTTATATTTCTGGTTATAACTTAGCAAATTTTTTAACTTCAGAAGAACTAGACACTCAACTTTGATAAGTAATAATTCTTTCAATTACTGTTTCTTGATCAGTGTTTTTTCCTTAAGATCATCTCCCATCAATGATATTCTGTGTCTCTGACACTGAGCTTACATTTACACATGAGTTATATAGAGTTTGGGGATTCTATATACTACTATAGAATTAGCAATATATTCTGATTTTCCAACATTATAAATACAAAGGGTGGTTGTTACTTTATCATCTGGGATATCAAACTCAGGAATTCATTTGGATTTTTTGTTTCATACAGTACCCATGAACAAAAACAAAGGTGTGACATGGAGAGGGAGACTCTACTCTTCATGTTACAGACAATGGTTTTCCTGAGCTTCATTACCCTTCACAAATCTCATAAGTTCTCTTGATTTGTTGATGATCTCTTAACACAATATTACGTGCTGTTTAGCTCTCTATCTTGTAAAAATAATAGCTAGGTTTTTAAAAATAGAACTTGCTGTAATAGAATTTAAAATAGTTCATCCTTTCACACACGAAGAGATCATCATATTTTTTCATTGTGAAAATAAAATTTATTTTGAATTATTATATTCACTATTTTTAAAGTCTTCAGTAATAGTAAATAACTTGAAATACTGAATTAGCAACAATTTTTATTTTAGGTTCTGAGTTACATTTCTTCATTACACTTGTTTCTATGTTTTTTCATTATTACTTGTAATAAGCAAATATTTATTTATAATCAGGAAGAACAGAAATTTTAATCAGCATATTTAATGTTATATATACCAATTGATTACAATATGCAAAAATAATATACACAGCAAGAAGTCAGGAAGAGAGTAAAAATGGGTTAATAATTGCTGCTTTGGAATGATTAACTAAGGGCAAGTTTCTTCCTGCACAAGTTCATAATTTAAATTCTTATGAAGAAATGTATTTTAATTTTATAATAAAATAATATTGTCAAGCTGTTTAACAAGATAAGTTACTTGATTTATTTAAATAATACAAAATGTTATTTTGATGGGAAGTTTGATGAACCATATTGCATTTCCTGAAATACTAAACATTTTAAAACAATTTCTGTGTGAGTGAGGCAGCCCTTTAAATCTGGTCCTTTAGAGCAAGCTTCAGAAATTCAATTCAGGTAGTCCCAGTCACATGTAAACTTCCCCAAAATGACCCTTTATAATTTATCTCTAACTTGCCCTCACCTCTGTACTTTGTTTCCACGAGAGTCTATGCTTGACTCTATGTACCTGAGGCTTCAATCCTAGCTTTACCTTGATGCTGTTTCCTGTTTCCATCATTTGAAATCAGTCATTTTCTACCAAAAATCATTTGGCCTTCTTTTTCTTAACTCAATTTTGCCTTTGTTGTATTCTTTTGACCTGTTTTCAGCTGCTTAGATGCCAACTCTTTTGTCCTTTGACCAGGCAAATGTCACTTAGCATAGAGGCCCATGTGTTGTGCTGTGCTGTGCTAAGTTGCTTCAGTTTTGCTCATCTCTTCAGGACCCTTGGACTGTAGCACACCAGGCTTCTCTGCCCATAGGATTCACCAGGCAAGAAAACTAGAGTGGGTTGCCATTTGCTCCTCCAGGGGATCTTTCCAACCCAGGGATCGAACCCACGTCTCATGTCTCCTGCATTGGCAGGCAGATCTAGCACCACTTGGAAAGACCATAGAGATCCACATACGTAGCATATTCTGCTAAGAGCTGAAATATCTCTGAAATTAACATAAAAGGTACAGAAATGAAAAATCTACATCAGTAGTAATATAACAACCCAAAAGATATTACAATATAACTGGTTACTCCAGTTAAAACTCTTATATAGTGTTTACACAAATTACAACTGATTTAGAGAGTATAACTCTTAGGAACAGATAGTAACCTAGTTATCTTACTCTGTTCAACAAATCATGCAATCAAAGTTTTGTAACAATAATAAGCAAAGGATGCAACTGTCTTAAACTTTTAATTATGAGATGCCTTAAATGCCTGCTATAATAAAGCATTCCTTATGATTTCTTGGTAACCAGAGTCTGTTTGATATGATAAAATTAGGTATTTTATCTTTAGCGAGGAAGATGAGGTACTTTGGTAGGTTTATATGCCTAAACACATAAATATGTCTGTATTTAATGTGATTGCTGCCCACTAAACACTCAAAGCTACCACCTTCTCTAGAGACTTGCCCTTGTTGAAATGGGAGTTATCCATCCAGGAGGTTAGAAGGGCAATTCCAAAGAATGTTCAAACTACTGTACAGTTGGGTTCATTTCACATGCTAGCAAGGTAATGTTCAAAATCCTTCAAGCTAGGCTTTAATAGTATGTGAACTGATGTACAAGCTGGATTTAGAAAAGTCAGGGGAACCAGAGATGAAACTGCCAACATACACCAGATCATAGAAAAAGGAAGCGAATTCTAGAAAAACTTCAAATTCTGCTTCACTGACTGATAAAACTTTTGACTGTGTGGATCACAACAAACTGTGTAAATTCTTAAAGAGATGGGAATACCAGACCACCTTACCTGTCTCCTAAGAAGCCTGTAGGCAGGTCAAGAAACAACAGTTAGAACCAGATATGGAAAAATGGACTGGTTCAAAACTAGAAAAACAGTACATCAAGGCTGTATATTGTCACCCTGCTTATTTAACTTCTGTGCAGAGGACATCATGCAAAATGCTGGGCTGGATAAATCACAAGCTGGAAACAAGCTTCCAAGAGAAATATCAACAACATTACATATGCAGATGATACCACCTTAATAGCGGAAAGCGAAGAGGAACTAAAGAGCCTCTTGATGAAGGTTCAAGACAAGAGTGAAAAAGCTGGCTTAAAAC
This sequence comes from Giraffa tippelskirchi, assembly GCF_054371585.1. Taxonomy (NCBI): domain Eukaryota; kingdom Metazoa; phylum Chordata; class Mammalia; order Artiodactyla; family Giraffidae; genus Giraffa; species Giraffa tippelskirchi. The sequence continues at coordinate 74,425,042 of NC_137277.1, forward strand.
TCAACATTCAAAAAACTAAGATCATGGCACCTGGTCTCATCACTTCATGGTAAATAGATGGGGAAAAAAAAATGGAAACAGTGGCACATATTATTTTCTTGGTCTCCAAAATCACTACAGATGGTGACTGCAGCCATGAAATTAAAAGACACTTACTTGCTCCTTGAAAGAAAAGTTATGACCATCTTAGAATATTACAAAGCAGAGATATCACTTTGCTGACAAAAGCCCATATAGTAAAAGCTTTGGTTTTTCCAATAGTCATGTATGGATGTGAGAGTTATACCATAAAAAAGGCTGAGTGCTGCAGAATTGATGCTTTGGAACTGTGGTGCTGGAGAAGACTCTTGAGAGTCCCTTGGACAGTAAGGAGATCAAAGCAGTCAATCTTAAAGAAAATCAACCCTGGATATTCACTGGAAGGACTGATGCTGAAGCTTCAACACTTTGGCCACTTGATGTGAAGAAGCAACTCACTGGAGACCACTCTGATGCTGGGAAAGACTAAGGGCAGGAGGAGAATAGGGTGACAGAGGGTGAGATGGTTGAATGGCATCGCCGACTCAAAGGAAATGAGTTTGAGCAAACTCTGGGAGATAGTGACAGACAGGGAAGTGTGGTGTGCTGCAGTCTGTGGGGTCACAAAGAGTTGGGCCAGACTTAGTGACTGAACAACAACAATCCCACCTCTCCCCTACACAGTCTGTAGCCACTCACTGAGCCATGCTAGTACAAAAGCTCAGACTCAGCATGGGACCAGCTTCATGGGTTAATTCAGACCTCCCATACAATCAGCACTGCTAAAGAATCAGGCGAAGCCTGGATCCAACTAATACTACACTTTTGCTTAGTTCCTTCCCTTCCCCGATCTTTCTTTACTACCTCTCTCTTAACTAGGGTCATCAGATTAAAAAGAAGGACTCTGAGATAAATTTTAATTTCAAAAAAATGAATATTATTTTAGTAGAAGCATGTTCTGAATATTTCAAGTAAATATTCGCTATTTATCTGAAATTCAAATTTCACTGGGCATGCTATGTTTTTATTTGCTAAACCTCATATTCCTATTCCTGGGAGCACTTCTTCAGTAAATTATGTGTACTTGAAATTTTGCCTCAGAATCTGCTTCCAGGAAATCCAACCATAGATAATGCCAATTATATACTGATAGGTTATTAAACATGTGTTTCAAAAGCTATGTAACTCTGTAAATGCATATATATACACCATTCAATATGTATAAAAACATGTGTGAGTTGTATACAAATAGTAATGAATATACAAAAAAATATTCCTGGAATCGTGAATCTTATGCTTCTAAAAGTTACCCATGAACAAGAGACAAATTTGCGAAAGAACCATCTGTGGAACTCTTCATTTTACACTGAAATTCTCATATTATCTGAAGTTTACAACAGAATGTTAAATTCCAATATATAACAATAAAGATAAAGTTAGCTGTATCGTTGATTTTGTCCCCACAGCAGTTGAACACTTGTGAGATATTTTTTTTTTCTTATTTTGTTTCCTTGTTTTTCACATTGATATCCACTGACTCCAAACTGACATTATGTGTAGCAAAGTGTGAAGGGGTTGAGAAAGATTAAAAAGTATAGGGAAATAATTTATCAATAGGAAAACACTAGCTATATGCACATTTCAAAAAGAAAGCAAAATGAAAACAGAAAAAGCAATCTTAGACATAGATGGAAACTATTGTTTTGTAAATAGGCTTAAAATTAAATATATGTCAGAGTCAAGACATATGCTTACTGGAAGTCAATATTAAGGCAAAGTTGCATTATTCCTCCCAGGAATATAGGAAGTAACAGGACCCAACTTCAACATATCTTGCATGTATGAATATTTATTATGACATTCAGTTTTAGAGAAAATGGCATATGAGTGCAACATAACAAGTGATACATTATGAGTGTGGGGTTATAAAATACAATACAAGTAGAAATAACCTAGGAATAAGAAGCAAAAAGGTATGATATCTAACTCTCATATTATTAATATTAGGTTACCTTGAACAAGCCATTATGCGCATTGTTTTTTCTTTTTTTTTTAATAAAATGAAGTGTATGTAGTATATAGTTTTTAAAAGCTCTTCAGTTCATAAATTCTATGACCATTCAAAAAATATAATTGAGACTATCTTATTCTAATAAATTATTTTAATCTCATATTTTTCTCTAGCAATACAAGGAATGTAGTAATACAAAGAAATAAAAACCCTATGTTTTACTAAGCACCTGTGGATGATAAACAGAAATAATATGTATTCTGACTCTGCACTGAATTACTATTGTACTGCCTCCTTTGTCTTCCATGATCAGACTTTAAGATGTGTAACGTCATTCCAAAGATTTCTACTTTGATAAGAATATCTTCATTTATTATTATTTATTTGAATGTCAAAAAGGCATACAATTTTATAATACTTTAATATTTAAACTATTAAGTCTTTGTAAGGTGATAACTATGTATATATTTACTGTTTTTCTGAAAGCATACTTACTTTAGATCTTTATATGCACTATAGGATACAAAATCACAGTACTGGGTACTTGTTGGTTAAGTGCCATTGAACATTCTATTATTAGAATGATATGGTAAATCTTTAATGTAAACTTAATTGGTTAAAAGTAGATGAGATTGTTTAATGGATCCTTCACTGAATAATTAAATATACTTATGGGAAAATCAATAGCATAGATCTATGGTACCAGCATCCTAGAGCCTTCTTTCAAACTGTAAAAACTTAAGTTCTACTGTGAGACATTGAAAAGACATGATATTACACATAAATCCTAGGGGCTGCCACAAAACCAGAGTCAGCTGTCAGCACTATAAACCTCCAGCATCACTGACTGGGAATAAAGCTTATTATTTTTAATACACTGCTATGAATTATTTCCACTGGATAATTCCTTGTCTTTGTGCTCACAATGAAGGCCACACAAACAGTTATGGGTGGTTGGCAATAAATCTACATCTGTGAATAAACTCTCCTGGGATCCTATGAAAGACTGTAACGAATTCCACACATGGTGCCAGTCCTAGAGGCAGACACGTCCACACTGTGAGAGAAGACAGTTAGGGTTTTTTTATAAAAATTAAATGCTGAATCCATGTGTGTGAAGCATTGCTGCTATTAACTGCAGCGCTCTGGAGTTAAACACACGCATCCCAGTTAAAGCGTATGAAGACACGCATTGATGAACAACTGCTAACTTGCTTGCTTTTGTCTCCAAAAATACATTTCTATGCCCATTTATTATTTCCAGGCAAAACATACATAAGTGAATATTAACTTTTAGTAGGCTATGTAGTCAGTTGCCTTTTTAAAGCAAGTAATATCTAAAATATACCTTTAGTAACTATTTTTCACTTATATTAATAAATCATTTTGCCTGTAGGTTATCTAATGAGGAAACTGTAAAAGATTCCTCACTTTTTTTTCTCATCAGAAAGTGTGGATCATTTCTCTGAGCTCAATTCTGTTCTATTTCCTCCAACTGTTATTTCCAAGAGTGTAGGGGTAACTATGCTCTCATTTACGGCTCCTGGAGAGCCACAGTTACCCCTTGGTATTTGCAGGGAATTGGTTCCGGGAGACCCCTCAAACCTGCCCGATGCTCAATTTCCTTACACTAAAAGTGGTAGTAAAATATTAAAACAGGTGTACTGAAAAAAAAAAAAACTAATAAAGTAGAAATATACAGTACTTAATTATGTTTACCTTAGCCTATACGAAGAGACAAAAATAAATGCTGTTTCAAGATAAAATAGTCAGATTAAAAGGAAGGCTCATGTCAATATTACATCTGAATCAGATTACTGCAATTTGTTTTTAGAAATACCAGGTATTTCACATAGAAGTATAAGATTGTGATATATGTAAACTTACTTTTGTAAATTAATTTGTCTAGAGAAGACATTCTATAAATAAAAAAGTATAAGTAAATACAATCTAATTATGTTCCTTAACCATTAACATTTAGAATATATATTTTACATGGTTTTATATAACATGGAAATTAGCTCAAAACAAAAGGAACATGAATTCTATAGCACATTAGCTTATTCTAGTATTGGTAATTTTTCCCAGTTCATTATGAACAGTGGTTCTTCTGGTAAAAAGAGATAGACAAAGCTTTTTGAGGATTTTGTGCTGAAAAAGTTGATAGATCAGAGTGAATGTCTCTTCTCCTGTCCTTTGACATAAACCAATAGATGTTAACACAGGCCCTTAAATTCAACTACATAGAATTATAGTAAGAAAAATCATGACCTTCTCTTCAAAAGTGCCTACAAAAAAGTAGCTTGCACAGAAGTGTCATACAGAAAGAGTAAACCTCACTAAATAATCTTACTTTAATAAATTATCCTCAGTAAATATACCTTATTAGATTATATTCATAAATAAATCTTACATTCAGTTCAATTCAGTCCAGTCACTCAGTCATGTCTGACTCTTTGCGACCTCATAGACTGCAGCACACCAGGTCTCCCCGTCCATCACCAACTCCCAGAGTTTGCTCAAACTCATGTCCATGAGGCGGTAATGCCATCCAACTATCTCATCCTCTGTCGTCCCCTTCTCCTCCCGCCTTCAATCTTTCCCAGCATCAGGGGCTTTTCCAATGAGTCAGTTCTTCCCATCAGGTGGCCAAAGTATTGGAGATTCAGCTTCAACATCAGTCCTTCCAATGTATATTCAGGGCTGATTTCTTTTGGATGGACTGTTTGGATCTCCTTGCAATCCAAGGGACTCTCAAGAGTCTTCTCCAACACCACGGTTCAAAAGCATCAATTCTTCGGCGTTCAGCTTTCTCTATAGTCCAACACTCACATCCATACGTGAGAACTGGAAAAACCATAGCTTTGACTACATGGACTTTTGTTGGCAAGATAATGTCTCTGCTTTTTAATAAGCTGTCTAGATTTGTCATAACTTTTCTTCCAAGGAGCAAGCGTCTTTTAATTTCATGGCTGCAGTCACCATGTGCAGTGATTTTGGAGCCCCCAAATATAAAGTCTGTCATTGTTTCCACTGTCTCCCCATCTATTTGCCATGAAGTGATGGGACCAGATGCCATGATCTTAGTTTTCTGAACGTTGAGCTTTAAGCCAACTTTTTCACTCTCCTCTTTCACTTTCATCAAGAGGCTCTTTAGTTCTTCTTCGCTTTCTGAAATAAGGGTGGTGTCATCTGCATATCTGAGGTTATTGATATTTCTCCCAGCAACCTTGATTCCAGCTTGTACTTCATCCAGCCCAGCATTTCTCATGATGTACTCTGCATATAAGTTAAATAAGCAGGGTGACAATATACAGGTTTGACGTACTCCTTTCCCGATTTGAAGCCAATCTGTTGTTCCATGTCCAGTTCTGTTGCTTCTTGACCTTCACACAGATTTCTCAGGAGGCAGGTAAGATGGTCTGGTATTCCCATCTCTTGAAGAATTTTCCACATTTTATTGTGATCCATACAGTCAAAGGCTTTGGCATAGTCAATAAAGCCGAAGTAGATGTTTCTCTGGAACTTTCTTGTTTTTTTGATGATCCAACGGATATTGGCAATTTGATCTCTGGTTTCCTGCCTTCTCTAAATCCAACTTGAACATCTGGAAGTTCACGGTTTGTATACTGTTGAAGCCTGGCTTGGAGAATTTTGAACATTATTTTGCTAGTGTGTGAGATGAGTACAATTGTACATCTTACATTAACAAATCACTGAGAGTTTTTTGGTATATAAAATAAGCATTATTTTCCATGATTCATTTTCAAACTAAGATTTGGTAGAGTCTGTTTTTATATGTTTGTTTACACAATGCAGTTTAATATATATGATTATGAAAGTAAATACAGAAGAAAATATGGGAGTAATATTTTGCTAAACAAACCACAATAAATTGGACATGTTCCTAGAGATATATTCAGTTTCAATAGATGGTCACTTTTGGTGATAACACTACTAACCAATGCAACCTTAAGTGTAAAAAAGGACTATACAAAGATGCCATTAAGTAAATATCTGTTGATTTAATGAATGGCTTACCAAAGTAGTACTAACAACTTTTCTCTGGCATGATCTGAGTAACACTTCATACAGCAGCGTGCAATATCATTAGACTTTTCCATCAAGAGAAATTCTCTTGTGAATTAAAATATTTTACTAAAAGTCCATTGCAAATCTTATATCCTAACAGGTTATTGCCAACTCAACTAAACTCATTAAAGAGTAGTTTATCAGATTATTCATAAATCACAATACAAGGATTATAACTGAATGAATAAAATACAAGGCATTTGATGGATGACTAGAACGGTAATTGCAATCACGTATAATCAAGATTTCCTCTATCTTTTCATATTCTTAATTGGAAAATCTATACATTTCCTTATATCTGCTGCTGCTGCTAAGTCGCTTCAGCTGTGTCCGACTCTGTGCGACCCCATAGACGGCAGCCCACCAGGCTCCGCCGTCCGTGGGATTGTCCAGGCAAGAACACTGGAGTGGTTGCCATTTCCTTCTCCATTGCGTGAAAGTCAAAAGTGAAAGTGAAGTCGCTCAGTCGTGTCCGACTCTTCGCGACCCCATGGACTGCAGCCTACCAGGCTCCTCCGTCCGTGGGATTGTCCAGGCAAGAGTACTGGAGTGGGGTGCCATTGCCTTCTCCTTATATCTAGTGATTCTTAAATGATGTTTTATAAGTAGATGGATACAAATTGTTCTTTTAGGAAAACTTTTCTTTTAAAACTTGAGGTATATTCCACATCTTTGCCATCTAATAATCATGCCAATCATTAGATGGCATGGTTTTTCCAAGAAGAAATGGCTAACTGCCCAATTCTTTTATTTCTCTGTTACATATTATTTTATGTACGATCATGGGTTTTATACCATAGAGTGTACTCCAAGGCTATACAGAATATGAGAGAAGAAAAAGAATCTGGAAAATTCTAAGGAGCCACCTGCACATACCCATGTTTTGTTATGGAAGTTGTGTGGAAGGGCAGGATTTTATGTCTTAAACAGGATGTATGAAGAGCTGAAAATTTTATGTTTATAAAATATCATTAAATATATCTAACTATATCACATATTCCAATGTAGTAAAGATTGAATTGGTGATGCTTCCCAGATGGCTCATCAGTAAAGAATCTGCCTGCCAAGCAGGAGACAAAGGTTCAGTCCCTGGATTGAGAAGATCCCCTGGAGAAGGAAATGGCAACCTACTCCATTCTTGCCTGGGAAAACCCAAGGACAAAGGAGCCTGATGGTCTACAGTCCATTGAGTTGCCAAGAGTCAGACGTGACTTAGCAACTAAACAGCAGCAACAGCAAAGATTACATCACTTATCTAGAACTAAGTGATATCTTTTCCTTAACAGTGGCCTTAATATTATAACAAAACTTTAAAAATTACTCTATATGATTGCTTACCAATAGCTTCCGAATGAATTTTTTTTTAAATTCTTTTAGAAACTTTCAGCAACTCTAGCTATTATGAACATATATATCTAATAGATGCAGTAACTGTAGAGACCAAATGCATTTCCAGTGACCATACAATTATTAAAGGGGAAGACTAAAATTTGAACACCAAAATGTTAATTCAAAGTTTATTTTTATTTTATTGTGAGAAAATTTAGGCAAATGTCATTTGAAAATGAATTATTTGAAGATGAAACAATTGTATGAGAAATTTCATATTTGGAATATTGCTCAATATATGAATATTTTGAAGTGAGAAATGCTTTGACTTTGAGAATTAACATTATCAATTCAGTACTTGAGAGAATGGCTTACTACCTGATGGATGCCTCATTACAGTTAGTGTATACAAATATGTATTTGAGTTTAGTAATTATTCATACTAATCTATTAGTTTATACTCATAGATTCATATTCATGTATGCAATTCTGTAAGTTTTTATAAATTTATAGGTTTTTAGGGACAAAATGTCTAGATCTTCTCTCCATAATAATTTTTATTGCAATGGCATCAGATTAACACTGCAGTTTATAATTCACTTGTTTTCCTTTGCATTTTCTTAGAATAGGCAGATATGTAGCATACTTCAAAGGGAGACTTTTGAAAATAGATTTAAGAGTATCATTAAGTGCGCTTTACTTGTTAAATTTTAAAATTGTTCCTTTTAGCACAAAGATGCATGATTATTTAGTTTAATTATTCATGATGCTTTACACATTAAAATGGATATCAGATACCAAAAATTATTTTATATCCCTAGGGAAGTGAATATTAAAAACAGTATTAAAGCATTATGTACTGAGAAACATTTAAAGCACAAAATAATTGATAACAGTTAAAATACTGAAGTAAGCAAGATTGGCAAAGTAGTTCTAACCTTCAGTTTGAGTTTTACTGATAGGTTAGGAAAAATATGCCTGAAGAAAAGAAAGAGATTTAGTAACCTGAAAATAATTTTCTAAAGAATTTTTTAGCTTATTATTAAAGGTAAGATGGATTATGTATATACCAGGCATTCAAACATATTGTTAAATTTACTTTGAACAGAGAGATAGAGAGGAGACACACATACACACAAAGAGTGAGAGAGAGAGAATGCTCCATTTTTACATAACTTTTGCCTATAAGTGCTGCCTAAGGTCCTCAACAAACAACAGAGAGGAAATGTACCTGATTCATCCTACTATTATACTAAAAATACTTATTTTATATTGGGTTTACACTATGACTTAGAAATGTTTATTGAATATATATTCATAAACGTCTTCACATTTGTTATGCTTTCCTGAATACTTTTAATGTGCTAAAGATTGCATAAACATAAAAATTTACCTTTATAATTAATTACAAAATTCAGTGATATTAATTACAATCACAATGTTGTACAGTCAGTCATCAACATTGCATATTCCCAAAACATTTTCATTACTACAAACAGTAACTTGTAACCATTTCATAATGATTGCTATTTTGCTCTCCTCCCAGTCCATAGTATAATAGGTTACATTTTAAAATTTCACTTTTAAAACAAGGCAGTGAATTTTAATCCTTGTATTAAATTCTTTAAACAAGTATAAATCACAGTTCCTCAAAGATTTCAACATACTGACATCTGTCATTATTGCTTCAAGTGTTGTCTTGACTTGATCTTCAATAAATCTTTTAAAATAACAACAAATTCTGAATAAATCAAATATAAGTAGGTATTGATCTTTGACAACTTCTAGCAAGATATGGACTATCATTCTTCATATGTAAATACTTAATGGTGGTAGTTTAGTCTCTAAGTAGTGTCTGACTCTTGTGACCCAATGGATTTTAACCTGCCAGCCTCCTCTGTCCATGGGATTTTTCAGGCAAGAATACTGGAGTGGGTTTCCATTTCCTTCTCCAGTATATATACAATATTTACTAAAAAAAAAAAAAAAAAAATACAGACTTTATAAATATAATGGACTTCAGAGTTTATGGAATTTATAAATGTCCCCAATAAAATCAAATGGAGTTCCATTAACCCTATATAAATTTAGTTTCAGGATTTCAAATTTCTCAATCTGTACTAATTGGATAGTTATTAACAGTGATATTTTATTTCTTCAAATTAATTCAGTTTTCCACTTATATATGTTACTTACGTACCCATGCTGCCAGGAAATGCAATATTTACACAGAAATGCAGGTTCTTTATTTTTTAATATCAGTGTTTATGTTCAATTTTTTCTGTCATCATGACACTGAAAAGCATCCTATACAAGTTGACAAATCATAAATTATGCCTTGGTCCAGGATAGTTGTAGAGCCACATCTTCAAAAGAAGCTACTTTCTTATCAGAAAAGAATCACTCTAGAGCCATCTGCCTGCTTATCGTTACATCTGGCCAGACTTATGTTTTAAAGGAATAGCTAACTAAATAAGGAAGAGAAGATCAAGCTAATAGACATTTCTGGCAGTCAATAAAAGGTTACAGAGGAAAAATAACCACACATGTCACAAAAGAAGCTGAGTAGTACAGGATGTTATCTAGAGCAAAGGACAATGATGAGGCCCCAATTAGATGTTATTGAAGACATTAAATGGCAAACAGGATGAATACTGACAATTTTATAAGTGAACTAAAGTCCCTGCTATATTAAGAAGAAAATTATATATTTTACCTAATATAATTATTTTAAAAGTAACTATATTCACATATTTCTGAGTATACTACCAAGCTCCTAAATTTAGCATTCTATAATTTTGTTTGATTTTTGCATCCCCTCTTTACTTTGCATCAATTTGTATACATTTTTCCGTTTAGCAACTCTGGGTTAGAAACTGTTCTAGCCATTGAAGCTGAAGGAGAAAAAGTGATGCAGTGCAAATTTTGAAAAAAAATTTGGGGGCAGTGATTTAAGAAAATATATATGTGCAATAAATTACAGAAAGGTATTACTATGGAAGTAAGTCCAAAATGGCCGTGTTCAGGCTTATCATTTGTTTTACTGGCAACATCCAGTATATATGACATAGCTGGGGAAAAAAAGTACTGAAAACCCAAGTATGAAATTCTAGTTAAAACATTAGCTAACAGTTTATGTAACACATTGAAATCTAGAGAAACGATTTTCAATATCCCTTGGACAACTAAATTATTTTCAAGAGTAATAGTAAAGTGAAACAAAAAAAATGTGAATCAAATGTTTACATTTTGCAAAATGTATTAGATACTCCTTCAATAAAATCATTTTGGACTTTTCAGCTGGTAATTTTTTCTTTATACTCGGTGTTTTTTGCATTTTACCTAATTCCCTAAATCTTTTGCATATAGATGATTGTGTCTATTTCTCATGATAGTCCCATTTCTCTTGTCAGGAACTGGTTTATCCATCCACATCTGACAAATGAATTGTGAAGGTGAGTCTGATGATAAGAGATAAAGATGATTCCTTGTCATCTTTTAGATATTAAAATGCTGTGTTTGAAATTATCACAATCAACACAATGAATGGCAGATGAGAAAACTAGAAGAAAATTATGTTTCTGGTGATATCTCAATAAAGCACATCTGAAATCTCAATAATCTCTAAAATTTCTGTTATATGAAATAATACATAACGTATACTTTAAGCCAAATTGATTTTGTATTTCTGTTGGTTGTAGACCAAATTATCAGATTGAATATATCCAGTAATGATAAGAGAAAATTCTCTGTTTATTTTCTGTTACTACACTGATAAAATTAATGTTTATAGGTAGAGGCCATCCATTTTTAACACCTTATATTTACACATCTAGTAACTGTACCCGTAAACATATGAGATTTCATTTCAATCATAAAAAGCCAATGAGTGTTTAATAGCAAGTATTATAGATTTATCCCATCCTTAATACTGTCAATCAATTGAATAAGTTTAAGTACATATTTGTTAATAAAATCAGTTAAACTTGTATTTATCATTAAAGGTTTTTAAATGTTTTTAAATATATTTCCAATATTTGACCTTTAAGGTTTGAAAAAAGTGAAACAAAATAAATTTATGCATATAATTTACACTGTATAATATTTAATAAAACAGTAAATTTGATATATTTTTCTCAGAATTTTTTCATTAAAAATAAACTTTTAAATATTCTCAGGGGATGAAATTATATTAACTTTAACAAACTAAATGATTTATGAAGAATCATTATAATGGCTATGAAAGTGTTAGCCACTTAGTCCTGTCCGACTCTTTGTGATCCCATGGACCTCAGCCCGCCAGGCTCCTCTGCCTATGAGATTTTCCAGGCAAGAACACTGGAGTGGTTTGCCATTTCCTTCTCCAGGGGATCTTCCAGGCCCAGGGACTGAACTAGGGTCTCCTGCATTACAGGCAGATTCCTTACCATCTGAGTCAGCAGGGAAGCCCATAGCTGACAGGATTTATTTGCTTTTATGTTATTATGACAGTAATTGCATAAGTGGTATGAAATTTAAAAACAGTAGAAGTGTTAGTCGTTCAGTCTTGTCTGACTCTTAGCGACCCCATGGACTGTTACCCACCAGGCTCCTATGTCCATGGAATTCTTCAGGCAAGAATATTTAAGTGGATAACTATTCCTTTCTCCATGGGATCTTCTCGACCCAGGGATTGAACCAGAGTCTCCTTAATGCAGGCAGATTTTTGTCTCAGCCACCAGGGAGCATAAGCTATAAATGTATATATTGTCACTCTCTCCAGTATTGTCGCATTACTGAAACAGTAAACAACTCTTTCTATTGAATAAATGTTCTTAAAGTTTTGATGACTAAGACATAAAACATGAACAATTAATAATACTATATGTACTAAAATGTATATACATTTACTTTTCTAGATAATTTATATTTTTATCCTTTTTCAGCCCCATTTAGTGAGGAAAGAAGCTTATCCAATGATAAGAAAAATGATAGGAAAAATAGAGGCAGAAAACAGATACTGAAAACGAGGTACTAGGTTATACTTAACAATTTTTTTTTTACTTAGTAGCTAAAAAACCATCAGAATATTAAATTTGTTTGTACTTTCTTTCTTATTCCATAAGATAAAGATCAAAATAGTAACTGTTAAATGGACTGTGACTTAGTACAGGTAAAAATTTACTCCAGCAGTATCTGACATAAAACTAAGATTCAAAATTTTTTTAATTTTATAAGTTGAGTACACTAAAAACAATGTAGGTGTCAAAATGTTTGCCCTATATTAGTAGTTTATTTTTATTATCTTTAAAAAATTATCCTCAAATATATGTGACAAAATACATAATTTTAATATTTAATAATGTTGGTTTTTATACATGTGAATTCTTCCTTAAAATGTTGTATTTGTGTATGTGCAAACATAAACAAATCAAATTTAATGCTAAAGCAAGAATAAAATGAACACAGAACTAGTAAAAAATCATGTTTATATTTCTGTAACATTTTTTGGTAATATGTAAGTCTTTTTTCTACAATTTTACCTAAGTGATTTTCTACTAATAACTCATAATTATTTTTGAGGAAAACAGTATTTTGTATATGTGTTGGAGTTCTCTTAACATTTCAGTTTATTAATTTCAGACATACTCTTAATCCTTTAGCAAAAATTTGCTTGAGTGAGAGTTCTAGGTTGTGGAAACAGGACACAAGAATAGGAAGAGTAGTAGCAACACTAACAACATTAGTAATTACATTAGCAAATGCATATTCAATGCTTTCTATATGCTAAGTATCTTACATATTTTATTATATTTAGTTGTCACAATAATTATATCAGGTAAGTATGATTATTATTCCTTTATTAGAGATGAGGATGTTGAAGCAATTAAAACTGAGTAACTTGCCAAGTTCACACAACTAGCAAGAGGTGGAGACAAGATTTCAATTAAAGTATTGTGATTGTAGTCAGTCAGTTAATCTAAACCTCTATCAGTATAATTTCCAGAAATTAATATAATATACTTAGTTGCAACTTCACACAGATAAAAATATAAATAGCATTTGAATTGCAATTAAACATGTAGTTTGCTAAATTAAAATAATGATGATAATTTATGGGCTTCCCTGATGCTCAGATGGTAAAGAATCCGCCTACAATGCAGGAGACCTGGGTTCAATCCCTGGGTTGGGAAGATCCCATGGAAGAGGGCATGGCAACCAATTCCAGTATTCTTACCTAGAGAATCCCCATGGGCAGAGGAGTCTGACAGGCTGTAATCCATGGGGTCGCAAAGAGTCAGACACGACTAGCAACTAAGCACATACAATGATGATATTTTATAACAATATAATTATAAATAGATTTTTAAATAAATGCACTACTTATATTTCATTATATATCCATGTACATGCATCCTATATATGTGTGCATATAGACATATACTTACAATCTCTGTAAACATATACAAGCACATGCATATGTATAAATATACACATATGCAAAAATACATGTATCTATCTTCTATCTATCTACCTATCTATCTATCCTTACATACATATATGCACATATACCCACATGTACCTATAAACACCCATACATGGCTAAGATTCCTTGATTGCTTTTATTACGTGGGTGAGTGGGTATGGACCACTGATGCTATTTTACTATGTTCAAGACTGACTCAAGAAACATTAGATAAAATGTATAAGTTTTTTTATTCAATGAATACATACACAGTTACTGACATGTGAGATTTTATCTTTCTTAACAATGTGCACATTCTATCTTCTTACTTAGATCTTAGTGAAGATTTTTTTTTTGATTCAGAATATTGTCTAAAATTTTACTGAAATTTATGGTTGTATTCCTGTCCTTCTGGCCTCTAAATCAGAAAACACATAATTTTTAGGTTGGATCAGCATTCTCTTTCCTCCATACCTATCTTTAAATTTTCTAGCTGTATCCATTCTACAGACCATGTTATCTTCCTTGTCTCTCCCTCAGTCTTCATGTTATACTTGTATATAGTTAAATTATCCCATTACTTTGTCACATCCTAAAATTAATTTCCCACAATCTCAATTTTCATTATGATTTCTAATCTGATTTTAATTTTATCTTTGAAATTTAGCCTCTTGCTTCCTTTATGTTACATTGCTTTGGAAAAATACATTTCCTTTTCTCTTGGTACTTATGGTTTTCTGTTTTTTTCTTCATTTTCATGCCTTCATACATCATAGAGATGTACTTTCTTCCAGTTCTTGCAAGCTAATTTGAAATATACGGTTTTTCTCATATACCTCATAATTATTGTGTTTCTATCACATTTTGAGAAAAATGAAGCCAGCCAATATAAAAAGAGCAGAAGTAATAAAGCATAAAAATCTAAAATTTTGACATTGTAACATTTTACTACGTATTTAAACTGTTGCTCTGAGATGCAGCAATATAAAGAAATTAAAGGAACACACACAAAACAATAATGACATTTTAAATTTGCACATTTATAAGAAAAACATAAGCTGACAGTTTAGGATGATGGGAGTTAAACTCTAAAAGTGTCTTTTTTGCGTTCACACACAAAGTAACAGATCGGTCATGAATAAATTAATAAAACTACATTATGGTCAACAGCAGGTAAAATAAACTGTGTTAATTATAATATAAAATGTCAAAGTAAAATTAATGATTTTAAAATGGAATTCAAGTCACTCTTTTATCTATTTTTCTAGAAGATATTTTAATACAATTCTGTTAAGTTATTTTATTTACAGTCTTTTCTTGGAAGTACTGGCAAAAATTCAGTTTTATCTAATAAAATCATTCTATCATATTTACATCCTAATTGTGGTGCTACCACTAAGTTTTCCCTTTACTCATTTTTCTTTGATAACCTCTTTTAAAGGTAGTAAAACATAAAGCAGTAAAATAAATAAATAAATAAAATCAATAATGAAGGAAGAGACACACAAAATAATACTTAATGGATTGTCAGCTCATGAAGGTAATTTACCATCTGTAGCAAAATGATTTCTATGCACAAAAGAAATCAATACTTATCCTAGCATCATTCCCGCTACACTGCAATTTATCAGTAAACTGGATACTGTCACTTCTCATAGGCCTTAGAAAACTAGTTGCTTTCACAGGCAATATCTATTCTGCCTAAGTTTCACCACAGCTGAATTTGACTTAAGCAAAGCAAAGCTCTCCTGACAACTGAAGAATCAGGATATGGTAATACACAAGCATGATTTGTGATAAAGTTACCTGAATTAAAAACAAAAGTCATGTGGAGCTGTGGAGATTCTAAACATTGGGAAGGGCCAAAAATAGGTTAATTACAAAGCATAAAAATGGGCTACCAAGTGCATTTGAATACTAAACACAAGCAATGCCTTTTTTATTTGGGAAGACTGTCAAACATGAGAATTAAGTTGACTCTGAATTTTCTCCTTTCTTCTCCTGCCTTCCTTCCTTCCTTCATCCGCCCATCTTTTTTCTCTGTTTCTTCCTTTCTAATTATAGGAAAAAATATTTCCTATATTTAGAAAAAATTGTCCTAAATATAGGAAAAAATATAGTTTTCCTATATTTTTCTTCCTTTTACTATGGTGACATTTACAAACATCTGTAGAACTTAAGTTTACCCCTTTTGCCCATCTGGCAAATCTCCATACTTGCTTTCTTTGAGTTAAAAAAAACAAACAACTTTATTCTTAAAAAAAGTACTGTGCAACTGAAAATTAAAGAAGTGGATTTAATAAACTTTAATGCTGAAATTTCCAGTTATCATCTAGAATCCAGGTTTTTTGAATAATAATATGCTATGCCATTATCACAAAACAAATTATTTAAATAAATTCCCACTGATGTTTTCAGGGCATGTATGTACATTGGCTCAGGTTTACACACATTATTATAATTTAAATGATCAACTGTTAGGAACTTCAGGGTGTGGAGTAATCACAGCAAGCAAGGATATTATAGAAACAGCCCAAGAGTTGCTGATGGATGAGCCATGTCTCTACAGGAGCTCTCTGTTGTCTCTCTGCCTGATCCTTGAGCCATGCTCCAATTCACCTCCAGTTTCTCACACACTTACTGACTTTCTGTTCTGAATCTGTCAGGAACCTAGGGCATGAAATCATGCACAAGCAAGGGTATGGCAAAAGTAGCCTATTTATCTTTATAATTGTACTCCTTCCACACCATTTTAGGAGTTTCAGTGTTATCACTAAATGGACTTTTAAAAATACTTGTTCAACTTTCATTCTCATAAATAGTTCCTTAGATAATTTGAATTTATTTTCCTCTATCTATCACAGGTGCAATATCTTAAATTTTTCCTGTCTCAAAAACATTAAAATTGCATATATGTGAAAAAAAAGCGAAAGTGTTAGTTGCTCAGTTGTGTCCAACTTTTTGCAACCTCCTGGATTGTAGCACACCAAACTCTTCTGTCCGTGGGATTTTCCAGGCAAGAACACTGGCATGGTAGTCATTCCTTTCTCCAGGGTATCTTCCCAACCTAGAGATTGAACCCAGGTCTCCTGCAGTGCAGGCAGATTCTTTACCATCTGAGCCACCAGGGAAGGCCATTGCCACAGAGAGGGAGTCAAAATGTCAGTCACTATAATATTTTAATTTCATTTTCTGAACAACTAACTTGCTCCAGGCTCTGCTAATAGCACATATCAATGATAGAGGGATTATTTTAGAGAAAGAATAATAGCATACTATAATAAATCTCATAAAGTGAATTGCAGCAGATAGGTATAGAATAGAAAAATAAAGAGGTAAGTGGATTTAAATATGCAATGAGACCATTGCTTCAGAATCAAGCAAGGGATACTAGAGAATTCCTGAAAAGAGATGTTCCATCAATCAATTAGCAGGAAAGTGATGGCACACTGATATTAAGCTAATTCAGGAAGGTCTAACAAAGGGACTGATTGTCAAGTAATGTAGCAAAAACAGTTTACCATAAGGGAAAACTGTTATCTATCTATACACAAAGTTATGAAAGGGAAGAGTGTTATACTAACATGGAACATAGGTTCATACAATTAAAAGTAGGTCAATTCATTTGAGATAAAGAGCCAATCCCCCTGCAGAACATCTCCAAGTTTCTTCTGACAACTCAGGAAAGTACCCAAGGTAATAATACCTCATCCATTCTCTCTTTCTTCCCGTCCATCTCTGGCTGTTTCTTCCCATGGCTGAACCTAGTCAGTGGTTAGAGGACATGGAAGACAATTGATAGGCTCTACCAAGCTAGCTAGCATCCTTAAGTAAGATCATAATTGACCTTAAAATAGTGAATAGGGGGCAACAGAAGATCTAAATAAATAGGGGAATGAAAATATGAAAGTGTCCAGGTTCATTGACTCAAAACAAACCTGAGGTGAAAACGGGTGAAAAGCCTGGACTGATCACTGCTTGGGTTCTGATTTATTATGAACCTGATCACTTTATAGAGCCTAGTAAACCAGTTCTAAGTCCATAAATAAGACCTGGAAACTTGATTATCAATTAGATATCAAATCTGTAATATATCTAATATTACCACAGGAATGGATTCCAGATAGAAACTATAACTTGGTTTGGTTGAGAACCGCAGGGGTGAGAAGAAGTCAACTGAAAATCTACCAGACAAGAAAGAGGGAGCTGAAAGTGAAGGTGGGACACACACACACACACATACACATACACAAACACATACACAGAAGAATTCAAGGTGAATTTACAATTAGCATACTCAAATTCAAAACTTAAAAAATGACCAACAAATAAGCAATAGAAGATATGTTTATTCTAGCAAATATTTGAGTGCAATATAGAATGCTGTAAAATAAGTAAATTTAGAGTCCTGAAAAAGTATAGTATCCATACAAATAAGAAAATACTGAATTATGTTCAATAGATACAGATGAATAAGTGGAAATACTAAATTGTAGTATGTAAAATATATGTAGTCATCTAAATAATTCAATAGGCATTATAATATCTGAAACAGTCACACTCAAGTAGGGAATTAGAGAACTAGAATAGAGACTACAACCCAGAATGAGATACAAAAAAAGAAAAGAAGGAATAAAACCACAAAAGAGTCATCAAAAGAAATGAGTTAAGTTGGCAAACTCTAGCATAATGAAGTTCTAGAAAAAGAAAATAAAACAAAGTGATAAGGAAGCTCATTTTTAGAGGAAAGAAAAATCAAGATTTTCCAGAAATACAATGACAGGACTACTCTGACTAAAGATACATAGTATGTGCTGTAAAGGTAAATTAAAACAAGTCAACAACATATAACATTCAGAATAAAGACAGAACATAAAGCTATTCGATAGAAAAGGTATATTTATTGGAAAAGTAATAGCAAGTAGGCTGACAATAGAGTTCTTGTGCAATACAAACAACGTAGCATTATGAAAATTTATAGAGTCAAACCTTCACAATGCTGCATAAAACTGACTGTTAAACTAGAATTCTAAACCTGCTGCAGTCCATGGGGTCACAAAGAGTTGAACATGACTGAGGAACTGAACTGACTGAACCCTGCTGAATAATCATTCAAAACTTAAGAATAATAAACTCTTTCCTAGGAACAAACATTTAAAAGCCAAGACCATAACTGAAATAAATAACAAAGTATATAACTTAGAAGGGGGCTTCCCAAGTGGTGCAGTAGCAAAGAATCTGCCTGCCAATGCAAGAGATGCTGGAGACATGAATTCAATCCCTAGGTCAGGAAGATCCCCTGGAGTAGGAAATTGCAACCCACTTCAGTATTCTTGCCTGGAAAATCCCACAAACTGAGGAGACTGGTGGGCTACAGTCCAGGCAGTCCCAAAGAGCCGGATACGAATGAACTGAGCATGCATGCATAACTTAAAGGAGAAGAGAAAGTAAGAAAATTATTGGGTCTAGAAGTTATTCATACTCGCTCATACTAACAGAGAGGTAATTAACTCAGATATAAAATAATTATAATTTTTTCTTAAGAAGTTGCAATCATTTTAAAGAAACATTTGAAAATTCTAGTTGTGTGTGTGCATGCGTGTATGCTTAGATTGAGTACTCTATCACTAGTAGGACTTCAACTAATAACAGAATGTTCTTCACCAAATTTTTGTGAATGTTAAATGAGACAACTTGGGCATCTGGAATAGTTCCAAACACCAAGTAAACAGTGTATTATAATTTTCAAATAATCCATACTTTCTACTTATTTATCAAGAGTCCATTTTTATTGGAGTGTGGGATGGAATGTATTATCCACTTAACTCAAAATTACTTTGTTTACTTTTTTCTTATCAAGAAACATGCCCACTTTCATTCACAAATTTCTTGATATATGAAACTAGATTTGGTAAACAAATCATCTAGAAGGATCACTGATACATTATCTCAAGATAATATTATTTTAAAATATTTAATTATAATTTAATTTAAAAATAATTCCCTTATTCGTATATTTTTTGACCTGTTCAGTTATTTTGTAAACAATAATGTGTCATTTTCAATGTTCCAGTGTGGACAGTGTACAGGAGAAAGGTGACAAAGAAGCAAATTAGTAAATATTAGAATTTTGTCATTTATATCCTGATTAAATTTGAGAAATATATTATTATCAATTCCATTCAATAGAAGAGAAAAGTAAAGTTCATATTTAAAAAAAAAATCCATAATTTGACTAAGGAACTAAATCTAACGCGACAGAAGGTGATTTGAAACTATATCTCCTTCTTCAGAACCCACAATCAAGAAAGGAAAGATAGATTTATAGCCAGTAAACAATTATACACCATGTAAGACCTTCATTTGTATGAAGAGATTTATATGTCACTTAATCAATAAAGATCCCAAACCTCATGTGATTGCATTTCCAGAAAAAAACAAAACAAAACAACCGGGAACAACGTATCCGCATGAATATATTATAGAAATGGTCATTTATCCTTTGGAGACTCTGCCTTACCTAATTGCTAATACATGTATTGTTTTATATACATTGACCCTTGAACATTGGGGCATTAATCTTCATATAATTTATGGCTGGCCCTCTGTATCGGTGCTTCCTTCACATCCGAGATAGAACCAACCAGAGACTGTAGTTCTGTAGTATTTACCACTGATAAATATCCCCACATATGTGGAAAAGCACAGTTCAAATCCATGTTGTTCAAGGGTCAGTTGTAGTTTATTCTTTATCTCATAACCCTCTTTTCATACAAAAAAAAACGGGGGGGTGGCACAGTTGTTACTTTTGTTTTCAGTAAGCATCAGAAGAGAACCCTCACAAGGCTCAGAAAAGTAGGTACACACTGGAGACCAGGTAAAGGGCTTAATATCTCTTCAGCAAGTAGATACCAAATAGGGAATGGTGTCTTAGATGTTCCACTAGAGCTTAACAAATTCCAGAGTCTAACTCTAGGCTCATCAATTTGAGGGCAATAGTAATTACAGCTAATGAATTAAATTCAAAAACAGATTTACCATTTCTATTGACATAATATATTCTCTTTTTGTTTGCAGATACATCGTTGTCTCTAGCTATTTTAAATAATAGAAAATTTCAATCAGGAAAGGAATTTGACCTTTGGTTGATCTTGTACAATCTTGGTCATTTCAGTCAAATAGTATAACTTTCCAACTAGTCCTTGAAACAACTATTTTTCCTTTTTTCAAGGATGCAAAATAGCATATTTCATGATTCTTTAAACCTTCTGAGTGGCTCCTATTGCTTCTAGTAACTAAATTTCCTGCCAAGCTTTTATTGTGAAAAAGAAACAGTAAACCATAGGTTTTGTTTTGAAAATTGGTGGGTGGAAGAGGAAATAATGTTACTTCAATTATATAATCAACTAAAATTTGATATTCTGTTTAAATGCAATTGTAAGAAAAAATAAACAAAATGTCATTTATCATTTACTATAAACATGTAGAAATTAATAAGCCTTTGAATTGTTATGGAAGCTCATAAAGGAGCTTTTAAGTAATCTTCCTTAATTTATATCTGAGATAACTGGAACTCATTTTTTCTAAAACTGATTCTTTTAACTTTTGTTAATCTTTTTTGAAGAGATAACACAAAATTAGTTCACAATTCAAGAGATCACATTGCCTCAAAGCAATGACTACTGACTATAAGAATGCTTAATCTTTTGACATTTTTAAAGATTGTTTTTGATAATTTGAAGATATGTTGAAAAGAATATGAGTTTTTCATTTTGGCTGGATAAATTATACTACAGTTTTTTTAGAAATTTTAATGGATTTTCACATGAAAAAATATTTCATTTAATCCTCACAGGGACTCCCTGATATGTGAATTAACATATGTGTGGCCATACTACATATAAAAACATGGAGATTTATAGAGATTCGCTAACTGTGTTGTTACAGTTAAAAACCTAAGAAAGAAGCAATGTAACTCAAACAAATTGTTGATTTTAACTCTTCAAAATCTTTTCCTCTTCTAATATGTACATGAATGTTTGAGGGCCCTTTTGTAAATGTAACACCTCGAGAAGGAAATGCTTTTATGCAGTGCACTATTGCTTTCTTATTGCTCTCAGAATAGAGTCCTGAACATAGTAGACCTTCAACCATAATTTCAGATAAAATAAATCACTATACATCAGTATGTGTGTGATAGGTTATACCAAAGTTAAAAATCTAATTTTGGCTAATTGGTCAAAGAAAGAACAGAGATATAAAAAACCATCAAATACTCATTTCTGTATTACAAATGCTGAACATCCTTTAAATCAAAGAAATAATGTTAATGAAAATACTGTAAACTTGAATCTTGAAGTGTCAAGGAAAATTAGGATTTTTTTTAGTAGCTAAAGATGATACTAATTAATGAATAATATAAGATAAATCAATAGGATAGTCTTTAAAGGCTACACATTGAAAATTCAGTATGCAGCACTAAAATACAAATTAGAGTCAAACTCTTAGATTTCCTGCCTCATACCATGCATTTTAAGAAAAGTGCATTTCCTAAAATAATTCAAATTATCTGCAACTGTGGATTATTTGCCTTCCTAGACCCTCAATGTTATAAACATTAGGAAGTTAAATGCATCATTATTACAATCAAAATCAAAATTTATATGTGGCTAACAAGAAGTTGTGAAATCACTTCCTAGATTGCCAGTTTTCTGTAATTCAATTTGTGTTGCAATGTATTTTGTGAACAAATATTTTCTTCTGGTTAAGACACTCAAGGAAGTAATTTCTGACACTGATGTAAAGGGAATAACTAATAAATTTTGCATGCACATGAACATTATGATAGACTACTGCAAATTCAAAATTAATGTGTCAAGTTAATTTCCCTCCTTCGCCTCTGGATAATTGGCACAAATTAAATTTTATGCTAATCTGCCCGAGATGACAGCATACAATTTGGAAATTTAGAATTTTCGCTGATCATGAGAAAACATATTCATACACCTGTTGCAATACAAAATGACCACAAAATCTTTTTAACACAGTGTTTAACTGTATTATAACATATAATTAAAATTGGGAGTGTGTGGATATAATTTTTCATCTCAGATATTGATCAATTATTAATTTTGTTATTTGTACATTTTTTTCCTTGAATTGAACTAGTTAAAAATTTATTTTGAATCTAGTGTAAAAGATTATATTATACTTGTAGGTATAACATACTTCTTAGTTATTTCTGTGTTTGCTTTGGAATGAATATGTCTCAGCTTATGATGAAACAGTATATTTGTGATGCTAATATAAAAGACCATCTATCTGATTTTTTTTAAAAGTCAAATTTATAATATACAATATTAACATCTACAATAACTAAAACATACATTTGCATTCAGTTATTTTTCCTTACATGGAAATTGCTCTGTACATGTTTATTGTTGGGTACAGGAAATATTTCAAAATAAATAAACATTCTGTATTAAATGTACAAATCTTCTTTGAAAAGTAACTGTGATAAGCAGAATTTTGGCTTCCATCATCACCACCTCTTGGTGTAATTCCCATTATTATATGTTATATTACATTGCAAAAGGAACTTTGCAGATATAACTAAGTATACTAACTGGCTGATCTTAAAATAGGGAGATTATTCTGTATTATCTAGGTGAGTAATTACATGAGCCCTTAATGGTAGAAGAGGATAGCAGAAAAGGATGCCAGAAAGAGATGTGACCAAGGGGGCAGTCATTAAATTCAAAGCATGAGGACTCATCATGTACCTTTTCTGAATTGAATTTACTGTAACACTGAGGGTCTAAGAAGGCAAGTAATCTTGCCACATGAGAGAAAAACGCAGGCAGCTCAAGGAGCAGCCCCTGACTGACAATCAGCAAAAAAACAGGGACCTGAGTCCAACAAACTCAAGGACCTGAATTGAGCCAACAGCCCTAGTGAGTTTGGAAGTGGATCAATTCCCTAGATCCTTCAGACAAAAGCCCAGCCCTTCTGACACCTTGACTTAGACTCCGTGAGAACCTGCATAGAATCCAGCCACGTCGTGCCAGACTTCTGACAAACAGATAATAAATGTGCATTGTTTTAAACTGCTAAATATGTAGTAATTTGTTACAGAGTGAGAGAAAATGAATACAGTAACTCAAGTCAGTATCTTCAAATTAAAATTCCCATCTTTATGAGTTCTTTCCACAGGTGATCAAGATGCCCAGGTGAAGAGAATGGATTATTTTTTTTCTTGTGAGATCCTTGAGATAGCAGCATGGAAATAGCATACTTCATAAAGACAGGCTTCCTTTGCATTCTAGAATTCCCATAGACAGCTTCATGATCATAAAATATCTCATAAAAGCAGCAATTTTAAATCTCCAAAACTGAACTCTAGCTCTTGGGTTCTAAGTGCTTATAATCTATTACTTACTAATTACCTTTCTAAAACTTTGAATTATCTTTGTCATCTATAAGGTTGTAAGTGCTTAAAATCTGTTACTTACTAACTACCTTTCTAAAACTTTGAATTATCTTTAAGAAATCTGAAAATGTTTTGCCTTTAGTATTTAAGTAATAAAAAAAACAGAGTTTGTATGTGTGTAGATATTTATGTTTCTCTCCGAAACATTTATGATGTAGTTTCAAATTTTGATTGCTATTTTTAAAAAGTTAAATTAATTGAATACTAGGTTATTCTTTGAAAATTATTATAATAAAGGTTTAGAAATATTTCAGGATTCTGGCATATCCTGCTTATTTTAAGTTCCAAAGTTCCATATTTACATTTAGAGACATTTATATCAATATTTCAATTATTTAATTAATACAAAATGAACATAATTATAGCCTATAAACTACAGAGAACACAGCTACCAAAGTTGTGTTAAGGAAAATATTGTTGTATTGCAAAGCAACCATTGCTAGAACAATACTTCCTCTTGCTCAAAAACTTTCTGAACTAGAAGAATGTAAACAGGATAGTATATTGAAATTAATTCAAGTGACTGTGTCAAATTATTTTTCTTTACATGATGTAACCAAAGAAGATGAACATAAACTGAGAGATCAGTATTACTACTGTAAAACAATAAAAAGTTAAATAGCACTTAAATTCCTTCCAAGTATCCAATCAGATATGAGATTATTAGATAAAGAGTTTGAACACAGAATTAGGAATTAGTTTACCAATCCTTCACATAGTTTAAGATGAGAATTATTAACAGGAAAATATCCATTCTTCATACTGAAGAATATATTTATAAATATATCATTAAGTAGAGTTAATTTTGTGGATTTATAAAAAACTGTTAAATTAATGCTGTTTAATTTATCATTTACACTGCTTAGTATATATAGTGAATGAATATCTAATTCAGTGATTTGTATTTGCGTAGAAATTTCTTTTTAGGGTTAGGGTTAATGGAACCTGTATAGTGTGGTTCCATTGTTTATCTGCATTACTTTATTTATACTTTATGAAATATAAGCACTTCTAAAAAAAATGTTTGCATTGCTACAGATGCTGTCATTTATCTCTGGTTTATTTCACTACCATTCTTTGAAAGCCAAATGAATGTCTTCACAAACTAGGCAGGTAACAGAAATAAAACACATGGGAAACATCTTCTATACAAAGATGTTTAAATAATTTGTTAGCACTAGTCAAAAAAGACAAAATATTCAATATGTCCTCATGATAAATTCATCACTCAATTTACAACTTTGTGACATCTATAACTATTCCTGATTGCCTTCTATATTCTAATTCTTTCAATGTCTTTACATACATCTTTTCATTAAATGATCATCACTCCACTTTAAAAAAAAAATGTTCAATTAAGCTATATCTTCTGAAGGATATTAAAATTAATACTAGGCTCCCAAAAAGAACACTCTTCCATCTCAGTGCTATTGATCTACTTTCAATATTGCCCAGGGGAGAAAATGAGGGAGTGGCAACATGCATGTGGTTTCCATTCCAGTCCTAATTCATACAGGTATCAACTTATTCTTAAAAGTTACTTTCCAATTATTCATCCTTATTCCCATTTATCATATTTTCCAATTTCTAAATCCGATCTTTGCATAGGCAAATGAATATCTGTTACTAAGTTTAGATACATATGTTTTCTTCTACCAAAATCTACAAAGAATTTATAGAAAAAAATGTACTTTGGAAATTCTTTAAAAATCAAAATCAAGAAGAATAATTAGCAATTCTACTTTATCTAGTGACTCTGAGTTTCATTCATTATTTATTTTCAAAAACAATATTATAGTGATTTTTAAACAGGACACAAAATAAATAAGAATAGATATTATTTTATATTTTCTAACTCCTGTAAGATAGAAGTCATCATAACAAGATATAAAAGCACATAATGCAGATTTTACCTCATACTGGAAATGGTGACTTTATTCTCCTTGACAAAGAACATTGATTCTGGAAAGCTCCTCTCTTCTTCCTCCCCATTGCCCCTAACAGTATACAATGATCAGAGTAAAATAAGAACAAATTCATATTGAATTGAAAAGATGTTGCAAACAGTCTGTTAGAAACAAAATAAAAATTTTGATTTCTATGAGAAAATATCTGAGAGGTTACACTACAGAGAAAAGAAGAAGAAATATTGGCTAATCTGGGAAAATAGGTGGACGTTAAAGTGGAAACAGTGTCAGACTTTATTTTTTGGGCTCCAGAATCACTGCTGATGGTGACTGCAGCCATGAAATTAAAAGACGCTTACTCCTTGGAAGGAAGGTTATGGCCAACCTAGATAGCATATTTAAAAGCAGAGACATTACTTTGCCAACAAAAGTCCGTCTAGTCAAGGCTATGGTTTTTCCAGTGGTCATGTATGGATGTGAGAGTTGGACGGTGAAGAAGGCTGAGTGCCGAAGAATTGATGCTTTTGAACTGTGGTGTTGGTGAAGACTCTTGAGAGTCACTTGGACTGCAAGGAGACCCAATCAATCCATCCTAAAGGAGATCAATCCTGGGTGTTCATTGGAAGGTCTGAAGTTGAAGCTGAAACTCCAATACTTTGGCCACCTCATGCGAAGGGTTGACTCATTGGAAAAGACCCTGATGCTGGGTAGGATTGGGGGCGGGAGGAGAAGGGGACGACAGAGGATGAGATGGTTGGATGGCATCACCAACTCGATGGACATGGGTTTGGGTAGACTCTGGGAGTTGGTGATGGACAGAGAGGCCTGGCGTGCTGAAATTCATGGGGTTGCAAAGAGTCGGACACGACTGAGTGACTGAACTGAACTGAACTGAAAGTAAAAACAGACTGATTAACTCTCTCCCTAGAGACTCAGTGTTCATGTAATTCTCTCTGGCAACTTGATTTAACACTTAGTTTAATAAACATCAAATAAAACATTCTAATATTTCAATATATTACAGTATTATAGCATCATCTTAAGAGAAGCCTACTTCACGTCAGTTTTGAGATTCTTAGGATATATACACTACCAAGGATTTGGCATTGAAAGAAGGTAAGAAATACACTAAATTGGAAAATATATACAGTGTTATTAAAGATCTGAAAAATGCTTAAAAATTATACCACATGACAACAAATGTGTGATCTGCAGCTGGAATCTGAATCAAAGTAAAGTGAGACAATACACAAAAATGCACATTCAAAGCAAAATTAGGAATCACTAGATAGAGGGTATATAATAGCCAATACAATATTAAAGATAAATATTTTGAGTGTAAGCCCTCCTCAGACAACCATTTTGCCTTTTTGCATTTCGTTTTCTTGGGGATGGTTTTGATCACTCTCTCCTGTACAATGTTACAAACCTCTTAAGTGAAACTTTTTAAGTGAACAATGAAAAGAAATAGAGGAAAGCAATAGAATGGGAAACACTAGAGATCTCTTCAAGAAAATTAGAGATACCAAGGGAGCACTACATGCAAAGATGGGAACAATTAAGGACAGAAATAAAATGGACCTAACAGAGGCAGAAGATATCAAGAAGTAACAGGAATAAACAGAACTATACAAAAAGGTGTTAATGACCTGGACAACCATGATAGTGTGATCACTCACCTAGAGCCAGACATCCTGAAGTGTGAAGTCAAGTGGGCCTTAGAAAGCCTTATTATGAACAAAGCTAGTGGAGGTGATGGAATTCCAGACAAGCTATTTCAAATTCTAACAATTTTGCTGTTAAAGTGTTGCACTCAATATACCAGAAATTTTGGAAAACTCAGTGATGGCCAGAGGACTGGAAAAGATCAGTTTTCATTCCAATTAGAAGAAAGGCAATGCCAAAGAATGTTGAAACTACCCCACAATAGCACTCATTTCACATACTAGCAAAGTGATGCTCAAAATTCTCCAAACTAGTCTTCAACAGTGTATGAACCGAGAAATTCCAGATGTTCAAACTATATTTAGAAAGGCAGAGGAACCAAAGATCAAATTGCCAACATCTGTTGGATCATCGAAAAAGCAAGAGAATTCCATAAAAACATATACTTCTGGTTCACTGACTATGCTAAAGCCTATGTGGATCACATAGTCAAAGCTATGGTTTTGCCAGCAGTCATGTATGGATGTGAGAGTTGGACGATAAAGAAAGCTGAGCACCAAAGAATTGATGCTTTTGAACTATGGTGTTGGAGAAGACTCTTGGACTGCAAGCAGATCCAACTATCAATCCTAAAGGAAATTAGTCCTGAATATTCATTGGAAGGACAGATGGTGAAGCTGAAGCTCCAAGACTTTGGCCACCTGATGTGAAGAACTGACTCATTGGAAAAGACCCTGATGCAGGGAAAGATTGAAAGTGGGAGGAGAAGGGGACAACAGAGGATGAGATGGTTGGATGGCATTACCGACTCAAAGGATATGAGTTTGAGCAAGCTCCAGCAGTTGGTGATGGACAAGGAAGCCTGACATGCTGCAGTCCACTGGGTCGCAAAGAGTCAGACATGACTGAGAGACTGAACCAAACAAAATGTGGATCACAACAAACTGCAGAAAATTCTTAAAGAGATGGGAATAGAAGACCACCATACATGCCTCCTGAGAAGCCTGTATGCAGGTCAAGAAGCGACAGTTAGAACCAGACACGGAACAATAGACTGGTTCCAAACTGGGAAAGGAGTCTGACAAGGCTGTATATTGTCACCCTGCTTATTTAACTTCTATCCAGTGTACACCATGCAAAATGATTGGCTAGATGTAGCTCAAGCTGGAAGCAAGATTGCTGGGAGAAATATCAATAACCATATATATGCAGACGACATCACCCTAATGGCAGAAAATGCAAAGGAACAAAAGAGCTTCTTGTTGAAGATGGAGGAGGAGAGTGAAAAAGCTGGCAAAAAAAAAAAAATGCAACATTCAAAAAACGAAGATCATGGCATCTGTTCCCACGAATTCTTGGCAAATAGATGGTGAAACAACGGAAACAGTGAGAGACTTTATTTTCTTGGGCCCCAAAATCACTGTGGATGGTGACTGCAGCCAGGAAATTAAAACACTTGCTCCTTGGAAGAAAAGCTATGACAAATCTAAACAGTGTATTAAAAACAAAAAACTTTGCCAGCAAAGGTCCATACAGCCAAAGCTATGGTTTTTCCAGTTGTCATGTATGGATGTGTGAGTTGGACCATAAAGAAGGCAGAGAGCTGAACAATCGATGCTTTCAAACTGTGGTGGCTGAGAAGATTCTTGAGAATCCCTTGGAATGCAAGGAGATCAAACCAGTCAATCCTAAAGGAAATCAACCCTGAATACTCATTGGAAGGACTGATGCTGAAGCTAAAACTCCATTACTTTGGCCACCTGATGCGAAGAGCCAACATACCAGAAAATACCCTGATGCTGGGATAGACTGAAGGCAGCAGGAGAAGCGGGTAACAGAGGAGGAGATGGTTGGATGGCAACACAGATTCAATGGACCTGAGTTTGAGCAAGCTCCAGGAGTTGGTGATGGACAGTGAAGCCTGGCCTGCTGCAGTCCATGGGGTCACAAAGAGTCGAACACAACTGAGCGACTGAACAACATCATGAGTGTGATAATTTATGGTTATTTAGGAGAATGTATTTGTTCCTTGAGATGGCTGCTGAAAAATTTAAAGGTGAAACATTATGCTGTCTCAAATATTTCTTAAATGATTCTGCCTGCACACACATAATGAAATGTATACAAATATAAAGAGAAATAAAGCAAATGTGCTAAAATTTATGGATTAGAAAATCTCTGTTTAAAGTGTTCACTGGAATAGTCGAGTATTCAAATATTTTCAAAATTTGTTATAGAAAATTAATAAATGAGTATTACATGTATTTTCTACAAATAGCAGTCTAAATATTTCTCTTGAAGTTTTCAAATACTATATTGTTAAAAATATATCGAAATGAAAAAGTAATGCTTTATTCAAAAAGACTTAGTGGATCAAATTAAGAGTTGTCCCATGGCTAAATGGCATGACATATCTAATATCACTTTCTATACTTATCAAGTCCTTACTCAGTTTTTTCTGAGATTGTATGTGTTGTGGTTCTGAATTATGATGTAAGTTTAAAATGATTTTAAATAGCCACATTTATGATTTACTACTCTGTATTTTCACATAACTATTCAAATTATTTTGATATGAGCCTCAGATAAGATGATACATCTCTGTTCAGATAATAATGACAGAATGTTCTAATGAATATTTTATTTAATTAAAGGTACAGTAAATGAAACATTAAGTATCCTAATTGTAATGAATTACCATACATATATCATGCAAATACTTAACAATACTATTCAGTGGATGACATGTTTCTTAAATAACCATAATACAGGGAATCTATAAGCTTAATGTCAATAATTTTATGTAAGGAAATAACAAAATTGTTTAATAATTATATAATACATTCTCAGTTGAATAATTCAGTTATTTTAATGTGTAAATATTTGTGGAAAGATAAATATTTTCAGAAATATTCATATTTTCATTCCATTTTTCTTCCCTCTTTCATTCTTTATGTTTCAGCTGTAAATTGGTTTTATTCCTAATTTTACTTTTCTGTGCCTTTGTAACCTGAAGTTTCAGTACAACTTATCTTATAAAGTTTCTCACCCCAAATTTGTACCAAGAAATTTAGCTTTGGAAACCATACACACAAATGCATTTAAACAATATATGTTCTCGTTTGTTGAGTTTGAGCAGAGAAAGAAGATTTACATCCCCTAACATCTTGGAACTAGTGTGGCATTCACAGCTAAGCCTTCTTGTTCTCCTGCTGAACACAAAACATTTTTCAAATCATCAATACCAAGTAAGGCCATTGTATCACCATTATGAGTCAAAACAAACATAAGTGCTATCTATAATCATATCTGAACACAGACAGAATCATGAATATTGTCCAAAACACAAAAATGATCAGCATCTCCCAGCTAATATGAATCACGGCTACTTCTTTACTAATGACAGATTTATCCTTACTCTGATTTTCCCTTCCTCTTGATAAGTTTTAAAATAACCAATCATAAAAACACTCCAGCTTCTTAATTCAAATAAAGACCACTTCCTTAAGTCTTTCTCTAAATCATGGAACACAAATCCAAACCCTACAAAATGTCATTCTAATATTCTGTTACCAATATGCCTCATAATTCCGCATGGTCAGGTGATCCAATGAGCTGAATGAGCAAATAAAGACTGCTTGTTCAAGCTCAGATTTGTTCCTGATAACATTTGGTAGAAGGGCAAGGACAGATGAATTGGAAGTTCAGAGAGTATCTTGCTAAGAGTATTATTTTAAATGAAGTTTTGCTTTATAACAGCCAGAGTCTCCCTAGAATTTATATTCTAACAACAACAAATAAAGAAAGGGCTCCAAGGAAAAGCATAATATATTAAAGGATAACAAATAAAAACAGTTGGAAGCTACAACAAACGTAAATAATCTAAGGTGTAGCTTATTTTAGGTTTGATTCAATAGTGACAGTACCACTAAAACTGTGTCTATTAAGTAGCAAAATTCCATTTCTATCTTAATGAGGTACTTTTGATTGATTGGATAAGAATCATATTAAGAAATTTTCATAGAACTTTTTTATTCTCCTTTTCCTTTTGTTTACCCATCTGTGGATTTTTGTGTGAAAATTAATTTAAAGCAAAGCATCAGTTAAAAACAACGTGAAAATGCCATTTAAACTCTATATGAAAATCGAAATGAAAGAAAAAAATCTAACAATGGCATTATTAAGGCTGAACAGCAAGTTTAACATAACTTCACACATTCAACAATGGAAATTGTTTGAAGTTTCAAGTTACTGTAATTTTACAGTTATAAATTATAATTTATACACTTTATACTTTATGAAATTTTAATTCATTATTGCTAAAAATGTTGAACTTCTCTTTTTAGGTTAATGCACAGTAATTATTGAGGTAAATTTTAAGTTAAAAATAATTAAAAATCAGAAAAAGAACAATGCTTTTGTCTTCAATTACATCTCCAAGATGTTAAACCACCAGAAATAATATAATAAAAGTAATCAATGTCATATGATTAAATTGGCTTTCAATTCAGTAAAATGAACAGTCCTGCGTTAGGCAAGACTTGTGCTTTGTTCAAGGGAAAGTATCTAAGTTTTGTGTGTATCTGAAAATAAAGGCATCATATAAAGGAAATCTTTATCACCTGTAGTACTTGAATATGATTTCATTTTATGTGCTGTTTAAGTGTTGTGAAATTTAATATTTATTTTTATATATTTTTAACAACTAAGGAAAGATCTTATTACCATGGAAAGTATTGTTTCTTTTAGCATCATCACCCAAAATCACTTTTCTCTGCAGAAAATATTTACCAATTTATAAGTTTAATTTTAAGTTGTGAAAACTAATGCTTATTTGGAAGAGTATTTTATTAACTAAGATGGAAATATTATATTGAAAACGACAACTGCTTCTTTTACCATTATCACCTACCATTAGCTTTTATCACCAGAAAACATGTATCTTCTTAGTAAGCTCAATTTTGCACTACATCTAGAATATGTATTCTCCTGGCTTCCAAATATTGAGGTAACTTTTACTGATAGTCCATTTTTGATTCTGGAAGTTACTCAAGATAGGAGTGATTAGGGTATATTTGCAAATGTTCCACATTCTAGTGCTTTTCAGTGTTAAAATGGAGGCATTTTACTACTTCCTAAAATTCTTGATATCTCTTTAAAAAAAAAACA
This sequence comes from Giraffa tippelskirchi, assembly GCF_054371585.1. Classification (NCBI taxonomy): domain Eukaryota; kingdom Metazoa; phylum Chordata; class Mammalia; order Artiodactyla; family Giraffidae; genus Giraffa; species Giraffa tippelskirchi. The sequence continues at coordinate 74,458,167 of NC_137277.1, forward strand.
AAAAACCTTTCCCTGAAACTTCCTTTATCTGAATCTAAGAATTTAAATTGCTTATAAAACACACACACACTCTCTAATGATTGATCATTTAAAATATTTTTTCTCTGTGTTCTTTAATAATTTGGATGTATAGGTAAATAAAATAAAACAAAGATTTGGGCAAATTTTAAGAAGAAGTTATAATATCCAAGTCTTATTTTAATGAAAAATACAAGCTAAGTCTTTTGTTATGGAAGTATGGGCAAATATGAGACTCTAATATATATGTATATACTCTAAAATATAAGTATAAAAAGATGAAAGCAAGTTTAGCTTAGAGAAAATAAATGTCCCATGACAGTGCTCAACATAGAATAGTTTCTTTTTATAAAACTTTTTGAATCCCTTGATAAAAAGAAAAAAGACATGGCCTCATTGTAATAGAAGACAAAAGACTTAGATGAAAGAAAAAAAAGAAAATAAATGGGACTCAGATAATATTATTTAAAATATAGTTTAGGACTCCCTGGTGGCACAGTGGTCCAGAATCCACCTGCCAGTGCAGGGGATATGGGTTTGATCCCTGCTCCAGGAAGATCCCACATGCCACAGAACAACTATAACCTGTGAGCCACAACTACTAAGCCCACACTCTAGAGCCCACAAACTGCAACTACTGCACCCCATGCTGCAACTACTGAAGACCATGTGCCCTAAAGCCTGTGCTCCACAACACAAGAAGCCACTGCAATGAGAAGACCACACACTGCAACAAAGAGTAGCCCCTGCTGACTGCAAATAGAGATAGCCCACACACAGCAAAAGACCAACCACAGCCAAAAAACACACACACATATAGAATACACACACACACACACACACACACACACACACACAGAATTTGGGAAAAATGGAGCTAGATACACAAGAACTGTGGAAATGCTGAAGAAAAATACAGTAATATATAATATAATATATATATGTATATATATATACATGTGTATATATATATACACACACACATGAAAAAAACCACACCAGTTAGAGTAGAAATAAAGTCAAAAATCATAATTGAACTTAATTTTCTTCTTAATTTATTTGGCCATGCTAAGCAGCTTGTGGGATTTAGTTTACCAACAAGAGAGAGCACTTGGACCACTAGGAGAAGAGCTCAGAGTCTTAACTGGACTCCATGAAGCATTTTCTGATCATATGTTTTCTGATCATGAGTATTCCATGAATATAATTTTCTGATCATAAATGAAACTTGAAATGGTAAATGATAAAGGTGTACTGTGTTCCCAGCAAAATAGTTTTTAAAAAAAGAGAAACTTCCAGTAAGCATTCGGAAAGTTAAATAACTCGGACATCAAGCACATTAGGTAATTTAGAAACAGTTTGATCCTCCAAACCCAGATTATATTGATTCACGCATAGAAGATAAAAAAAACCTTGAAGATGGAATGAAAACACAATAAATTCACCACCTTACACAGGGAGACAACTGAAGATACCATTTTTTGTAACTTAAATGATTGCGACATATAAACTGAATCATAACCTTTGTAAACTTGTAAAACAATTAATATCAGGAACATTTTAAAGATTTTTACTTTCAAAAATATGGAATAAATTTTAAAAGTCAGATAAGAGCCCATTATACAGAGTGAAGTAAGCCAGAAAGAAAAACAACAATACAGTATACTAATGCATATATATGGAATTTGAAAGATGGTAACGATAACCCTATATGCGAGACAGAATAAGAGACACAGATGCATGGAACAATTTTATGGACTCTGAGGGAGAAGGTGAGGGTGGGACGTTCTGGGAGAATAGCATTGAAACATGTATATTATCATATGTGAAACAGAACACCATTCCATGTTCGATGCATGTGACAAGGGCTCAGGGCCGGGGCAATGGGATGATCCAGAAGGATGGGATGGGGAGGGAGGTGGGTGGGGGGTCCAGGAAGGGGAACACATGTAAACCCATGGCTGATTCATGTCAATGTATGGCAAAAACTATTACAATATTGTAAAGTAATTAGCCCCCAACTAAAATAAATAAATTTATATCTGTAAAAAAAAAAAAAAAAAAAGTCAGATAAGAAAACTTATATAGCAAATGAAACACTAAAAAAGGAAACATATACAAATAAACTATTAATAGGATAATAACATGATCAGTGAAATAAGATCAAAAATAAGTTTTGCAAGTTTATAATAATAAGTGAAACTCAGAAATGAAAATAAAGAGATGTTTACATTGAGTTTCTAGAAGAAAGTTAAATTAAGCCTTTCTCTGTTGCATCATTTGCAAATATTTTCTCCCACTCTGTAAGTTGTCTTTTGGTTTTTTTATGGTTTCCTTTGTGCAAAATGGGCTTCCTTCATAGCTCAGTTGGTAAAGAATCCACCTGCAATTCAGGAGACTCCAGTTTGATTCCTGGGTTGGGAAGATCCACTGGAGAAGGAATAGGCTACCCACTCCAGTATTCTTGAGTTACCTTTGTGGCTCAGCTGGTAAAAAATCTGCCTGCAGTGCTGGAGACCTGGGTTTGATCCCTGGGTTGGGAAGATCCCTTGGAGAAGGGAAAGGCTATCCACTCCAGTATTCTGGCCTAGGGAATTTCATGGACTGTATAGTCCATGGGGTCACAAAGAGTCAGACATGACTGAGTGACTATTACTTTCACTTTTGTGAAAAAAGTTGTAAGTTTGACTGTGTCCCTTTCATTTCTTTTTGTTTTCATTTGTATTGCTTTGAGAGACTGACCTAAGAAAATAGTGGTATAATTATATCAGAAGAATATTTTTCCTATGCTCTTTTCTAGATGTTTTATGGCATCATGCCTTATGGTTATGTCCTTTAGCCAATTTTAGTTTATTTTTGTGCATGGTGTGAGGGTATGTTCGAACCTCATTGATATACATGCAGCCATCCAACTTTCTAAGTACTACTTGTTGAAGAGACAGTCTTTTTCCCCTTTTATACTCTTGCCTCCTTTGTCATAGATTAATTGACCATAGGTATGTGGGTTTACTTCTGGGCTCTATATTCTATTCCATTGATCCCTTTATCTGTTTTCATACCAACACCACACAGTTCTGATTACTGTAGCTTTATAGTATTGTCTAAAGTTTGGGAGAGTTATGCTTCCTGCTTCTCCCCAACCCCTCAGGATTGCTATGGCAATTCTGGGTCTTTTATGGTTTCATATAAATTTTTGGATTGCTTGTTCTAGTTCTATAAAAAAGGCCCTGGGTATTTTGACAGGGATCACATTAAATCTTCAGATTACTTTGGGTAGTACCAATATTTTAACAATATTAATTCTTCCAATCCAAGAGCATGGGATATTGTTCCATTTCTTTGAGTTCTTTTTAACCTCCTTTATTAATGTTTTATAGTTCTCAGTGTATAAGGCTTTCACCACCTTGGTCAGGATTATTCTTAGGTTTTTCTCCTTTTTTTTTTTTTGGCTATTATAAAAGATTTTTTTTTTTTTACATTTCCATTCTAATGTTTCATTGTTAATATAAAGAAATGTAATCGATTTTTGAATACTAATCTTAATCTCCAAAATATACAAACAGCTCATGCAACTCAACAACAACAAACAACCCGATTGAAAATTGAAAATTAGGCAGAAGACCTATTTTGTGTGTGCGTAGTAGTTTTAATTTCTCCAAACAAGATACATGGATGGCCAGTAGGCCCATGAAAATATGCTCAACATCACTAATTATTAGAGAAATGCAAATCAAAACTACAATGTGGTATCACTTCAAACTGGTCACAGTAGCCATATTTTAAAAGTCTACGATAACAAATGCTGGAAAGAGTCTAGAGAAAAGGGAACCCTCCTGCACTTTAGTGGGAAAGTAAATTGGTGCAGCCACTAAGGCAAACAGTATGGATGGAGGTTCCTCAGAAAACTAGAACTAGAATTACCATATGATCCAGCAATCCCATGCCTGGGCATATATCCAGACAAAACTATAATCTAAAAAGATTCATACACTCTCACGCTCATAGCAGTACTATTCACAACAGGCAAAACATGGAAACAACCTAAATGTCCATTAATAGATGAATGGATAAAGAAGATGTGGTATATATATACACTGGGATACTAATCATCCATAAAAAATGAAATAATACCATTTGAAGCAACATGGATGCAACTAGAGATTATCATATTAAGTGAAGTAAGTCAAGAGCAAGACAAATTCCATATGATATCATTTATATGTGGAGCCCAAAATATAGCACAAAAGAGCCTATCTACAAAACAGAAACAGACTTACAGACAAAGAGAACAGACTTGTGGTGGTCAAGGGATAGGGGGGTGGGAGAGGGAAGTAACAGGAGTTCGGGATTAGTAGGTATAAACTATTATATATAGAGTGGATAAACAACAAGGTCATACTGTATAGCACAGGGAATTATATTCAGTATCCTGTGGATAAACTCTATTCAGTATACTGTGATAAACAAGAAAAGAACAATAAAAAGAACACCTATATGTGTATAACTGAGTCATTCTGTTGTACAGCAGAGATTGGAACAAGAGTGAAAATCAACCATACTTCAAGAAAAAAAAAAATTACAAAAGAGAGTTAAATTAAGCACAAAAAAAATAGGTTTACTTTATTAGTCAAATCAGAGTTTCAACAAAAATGTTTGACAAGTATGGATGAATACAGTTAAACTAATCTTTAAAAATCTTATTAAATAATAAATAGAATGCATAAAACCTTATAGAATTATAGTGATACTACTGTAATGTACTGCTTACTGACATCAACTATGTTATAAAATCAGCATAACAAATGTTTCTAGAAAACATTTACCTTAAGCACTTAAAGGTTATTAGAAGACTGACTAGAGATAATGAGTAACAGAACAAAAATTATGAGTGTGTGTGTGTGTGCATGAGTAGTTTTAATTCTCAAAAGAATTATACCTTCCTTTTAAGTAGCTACAGAATAAAATTAACCAAATATTTTTCCACCTCCCAAAATATAGTAAAATTTGCCAAACCAGAAATTGTAAAAGGTGCAATACAAATGAACCAGACTTCATAATCAAAATGTAGCAAAAACAACTCCCACTGCCCCCTAAATGAAAATTATTAAAATAATTATCACAATATTAATTAAAGAAAGGGAAAGTGCCTTAAATTACAACTGTGTGGGAATGAGGGATATGATACATTTATGCTGGGATATGCAACCACTAAAAACCTATTTCTATCACTGGAGATACTGATAATGCTATATTATTTGAATATGCAATTTTATATACAACATGATTTCAACCTTAGAAAAATGTATATGTATACTGCATAGCAAAGCATTAAAGTAATATTTTACCATTTGTTTTTATTTGAGTAGTCTTCATTTATATCCAAAATGGCTTTGCATTACAGAGGTAAAATGTATATATTTAGGTGTTCAGGAAACTTGTTTATATAAACATTTAATTTTTACTATATTATATATACCATTAAATGAGAACACCTAACTGCTGTTTGACTGCAATCAAGCCAAATGACTTCAACTGCCATTATATCAGTTGACCCTATAATGAGGAAACACAAAAGAACAAACTAGAAAAAGTAACAGAAGATCAAAAGATAAATCTACACTCAACAAAGCAGGAGGAAATGTTCTTAAAAAGATATTGGAGAGGTGTGCTATTTAACAAAGGAATGCAAGAGGCCCTTTTCCATAAGTAATTTAACTGCCTAGAAATCAACCAATCAAGAATTTCATCAGAATTCCACAGTCTCAAACTCCAATGAATGAAACAATTAAAAGGTTTAATATAGTTAATTAAGTGATGTTAGGGTCTTACTGTCACAGTTTTAATGCTCCCTAGCTGTTACCCACCCCCCTTAATGTCATAAACATTTTGTTTAAAATTCAGTGTAAAGCCTTTTTCCCAACTATTTCACCAAAAGAACTGTATTTAAATACACACACACACACACACACGCACACATACACATGAATGGATAAAGAAATCATGGTACATATATACAATGGAATAGTACTCAGCCATAAAAAGGCACACTTTTGACTCAGTTTTAATAAGGGGGATGAACATAGAGCCTATTATACAGAGTAAAGTAAGTCAGAAAGAGAAAGACAAATATTATATTAATGCATATATATGGAATCTAGAAAGATGGTACTGATGAACCTATCTATACAGAAGTGGAGAAGATGCAGACACAGAGAACAAACTTTTGGATACAGCAGGGGAAGGAGAGGGTAGGACAAATGGAGGGGGTAGCACTGAAACATATACATTACTATATGTAAAAGTAGGCAGCCAGTAGAAATTTACTGTATGATGTAGGGAGCACAAATCCAGTGCTCTGTGACAACCTAGATGAAGGAATGGGGTGGGAGATGGAAGGAGGTTCAAGAGGGAGAGGACATACATATACATATGGCTGATTCATGTTGATATGTGACAGAAATCAACTCAATATTGTAAAGCAACTGTCCTCCAACTAAAAATATAGCTATACCTAAGAAATTAATGGGCTTCTCTGGTAGCTTAGCTGGTGAAGAATCCACCTGCAATGCAAGAGACCCCAGTTTGATTCCTGGGTCAGGAAGATCCCCTGGAGAAGGGATAAGCTACCCACTCCAGTATTCTTGGGCTTTCTAGGTGGCTCAGATGGTAAAGAATCTGCTTGCAATGCGGGACACCTGGGTTCAATCCCTGGGTCAGGAAGACTCCTTGGAAAAGAGCATGGCAACCCACTCCAATATTCTTGCCTGGAGAATCCCCACGGACAGAGGAGCCTGGTGAGCTACAGTCCATGGGGTCGCAAAGAGTTGGACGTGACTGAGTGACTAAGCACAGCACAGCACAACAAGAAATTAATATTTTAAGATGATTATAGTCTTCTTCTATGAAAAATTAAAAGTCACTTTAATGATCTTGCTAATAAGCTAGCCTTTGGGGTCATCACATCCTTAGCAATAAACCAGCGACAACCAAATGTCTTCAGTATAAGTTTTCAATGTAAAATAAAGTATTATGCCAATAAGTGTCACTGGTGTTAAGAAAAGTGTATATTTAAAGCCAACACATTCCACGTGGATAGTATTGCTTTAATACATGAAATGCTGATAGAGAAAACAGAAAGAAAAGACTCAGGTTAATATGATCTCATTAATATGACTGTGGCCTTAGATGTCTTTTCTTTAAACTCTCCAGTTACGCACAAATACAATTAGCATTTTATTTGAAAGCAAAAGAATATTTTATATATATATATATATATATACGTATATATATATACATATATATACGTATATATATATATATATGAAAGATATGGATTGCCTTACCAGAAATGAAAATGCAGAGGTCATGCAGAAATTAGTAAACATGACAGTACTATAATCACAGTGATGCCTTTCATCATTAATTTTAAAACAAATATGCAAGAGGTATCTTGTATTAATGTGTTTATATTATTTACAGGATTTTAGATGATCTGGTGTACACAATTCTTTGCTGAATCGGGGTGTCTCTGTATTAGCTTCTCACAATTAAACTACAAACAGGTAATAGTTTTGAAACCAAATATATGAAGAAAAAAATGTAAACTTCTCATTATTCTTTTAAATAAAAGCCAAATACAAGGTGCTTGTGATAGACTTTTAAGAAAAGTGATCTTGCCATCTGCTACCCCAGTGTGGTGTAATATTACACATCAGAGACTTGAACAGAGTAAGAAAAATACCTGTGCAACACACTTCCCTAACACAGCCCTTTCCATAGTTTAGAAATGAAAATCAAGTTGAGAAGTTTTGTAAATTTTTGAGAAACCAGCATCATGTCTATCTTTTCAGAGTACTGAAACACTTTCATATGATGTGAAAGAGTATTTACATGACAGATTAAAAAAGAACATTTCCTATATCAAATAGTTAAATATTAGTGTAGGATTTAATGATTACTACATGACATAAAATGTACTTAGAGGTTTTTTTTTTTCTGAAAACATAAAATTTGATGTTTTGCCAGACATATTTTAGATGTTATTATTGATAAAGCAAGATGTATTTATATGCTATTTAATTTTATTTCACTTTGCAATCAGTTCACCTACACTTAATAATAAGAGACTGGTTAACAAAATACTTGCTAAAACACAAAAAGGTAAATTTATATACACACAAACATTTTTGTTTATGTATTAGTTCAGATTAAAAATGACGTTTAAATAATCTAGTCAATTATTCCCTTCATAATGCAATTGATCATGTGATGTGTTTACTATAAACTTTTTAGTTGTTTTGCAGCTTTCATATCTTTCCTTGGTTCTTGTCTTTCTGCCAATAATTATTATGATACCTCTAACCCTGACAGTTAAATTTCTGTTATTAGGTTGGTGCAATCGTAATTGCGGTTTTGGTCCATGAATTTTAAATCATTGTAACTACACTCAAACACATCTTTATTAATCAAAATGGGAACCATTACAATCAACATATTTTTGCCAATGAGAAATAAGTTGGCTTATAAAAATTTGTCCTTCAGGATTCGATGAACTCTTTAAAAGCATATGTTCCCCCTGCTTGTTCGGGAAGCATTTTCCTTGAGAAAAGTTGTTGAGATGCTTGAAGAGGTGGTAGTTGGGTGGTGAGAATGAGAGGTCAGGTGAATATGGCAGATGAGGCAAAATTTTGTAGTCCAATTCGTTCAACTTTGGACTTTTGGGCTTCCCTGATAGCTCAGTTGGTAAAGAATATACCTGCAATGCAAGAGATCCAGGTTTGATTCCTGTGTTGGGAAGATCCACTGGAGAAGGGATGGGCTACCCATTCCAGTATTCTTGGGCTTCCCCTATGGCTCAGCTGGTAAAGAAACTGCCTGCATTTATGCAGGAGACCTGGGTTCAGTCTCTGGGTTGAGAAGATTCCCTGGAGAAGGGAAAGGCTACCACTCCAGTTTTCTGGCCTGGAGAATTCCATGGACTGTATAGTCCATGGGGTCGCAAACAGTTGAACATGACTGAGCAACTTTCACTTCATTTTGAAGCATTGGTTGTACGAACTGTGGTCGGCATTGTTGTGGAGAAGAATTGAGTCCTTTCTGTTGATCAATGCCCACTGCAGGTGTTGCAGTTTTTGATGCATCTTATTATCAATTTGGTGGGCACACTTCTCAGATGTAATGGTTTCATTGGGATTCAGAAAGGTGTAGTGGATCAGACCACCAAATACCATCAAACCATCAAACAGTGACCATGACCATCTTTTGGTGCAATTTTGGGTTTGGGAAGTGCTATGGAGCTTCTTATTGGCTTCCCTGGTGGCTCAGATGATAAAGAATCTGCCTGCAATGCAGGATACCCAGGTTAGATTTTGGGGTCGGGAAGATCCCCTGGAGAAGGTAATGGCCACCCACTCCAATATTCTTGCCTGGAGAATCCCATGGACAGACCATGGGGTCACAAAGAGTTGGACAAGACTGAGTGACTAACTCTTTCACTTTCACAGAGCTTCTGCATTCAGCCACTGAGCTGGTTGTCACCAGGCATATAAAGTCCACTTTTCATCATACATCACAATCTATTGAGAAATGGTTCACTGCTGCAGCACAGGATAAGAGAAAATGACACTTCAAAATGATAATTTTTTTGATTTGCAGTCAGCTCATGAGACACCCATTGATCGAGCTTTTTCACATTTCCTATTTGCCTCAAATGCCGCACAACTGTGGGATGGTCAACACTGAGTTCTTGGGCAACTTCTTGTGTACTTGTAAGAGGATCAGATTCAATGATCCTCTCAACTGGTCGTTGTCAACTTCCAATGGCCGGCCACTATGTCCTCTTCAAGGCTCTTATCTCCTTTGCAAAACTTCTTGAACCACTACCTCACTGTATGTTCAATAGTCATACAAATGTGTGTCAAATGTGTGGGTCAAATGTGTGGTTGATGTTGCGAGCTGTCTGCATTGCTTTACAACCCATTTTGAACTCAAATAAGAAAATCGCTCAAATTTGCTTTTTGTATAAAATCATTTCCATAGTCAAAAATAAATATAAAATATATGGCAAGTAGCAAGTCATTAGCAAAAAAACAAGTAAATGGAGAAATGTGCATTAAATGGATGTATAGCATAACTACATTCAAGAAAGTATTCCAATATCAAACGGCAAAGCTCAGCAATGCAAAACTGTAAATACTTTTGAACCAACCTAATACTTACTTCACTATTTCTTTTTTGTAAAGTAGGACAAGGGGTTCCTAATGCCGTATTCTATACTCTATTCTCTCCACTAAAAGCAAGTAAGTGGATTAACATGATAAAGTGCCTTTAGGGTGCTTTGAGAATTTTATGATAAAATTTTAGAATCCTGCTAATAATGGAAGCTATTTTGCATGGGCTATTCTTGACTCCAGGGAACCCATATTGTTTTAACAGAGAACAAACCTGAATCCCTATTGGATCTATTCTTTTATCTGGCTCTGCTTCTTTGTTTTCCTCAATAAGTAAAAGAATGTTGCTTATCACCTGAAATATACAAAACAGTCCTTTCTCAAGGACTGTCTTCTAGGCTTAAAGGATTAAAGCCATAACATTTTTTAATTCACATAGAGATAAAAAGTTGCAGAATAGAAAACATCAATTTTCATGTTGGAGGTTTATAGGCATGTTCCAACCAGACCTATGTGGACAGCCGAAAGAACAAAGAATTATCGCACCCACTATGGGCAGGGTCTGGCCAACACCAAGAAGTTTGCAACAACCAGACACAACCCTTTCCCTTTCAGTATAAAAGGAGTCTGAATTCTAACTTGGGTAAATGATTCTTTGGGAAAGTAGTCCACCATCTTCTCACTCTGCTGGCTTTACGAATAAAGTTGCTATGACATTCCTTGCCCCAAAGCCTCATCTCTTTCATCTCTTTAATGTCCTGTCACGCTAGGAGTAGTATAAGTGTGAACTTGGTAACATTGTTAGTTATATTGTACTCAGTTTCCCAATGCTTATTTTTGCATGTGTTGTTCTATATTTTATTTCAACATATATGTACATGTACTTGCTTTGTATAAGACTAGTCCCTTTCTCAATAAGCAATATTAAAATTAGAAGAATAGGAAATGATTTTTATTGGTGCTATGCTCTTCACCATGGGAAGAAAATTTATAAATACAGTTTTATTTGAAGTTTTAAACATGCTTATTACACAAGTAGGTTATCACAAATATATTGTAAGATTAAGACAAAATCATAAAAACGGTACTTAAAATGTGTACATCCCCTAGTTATTCAAAGCAAATGTACAGAGCATATTTTATGTTCTAAATAAATTCACTGTAAGGAAAAGGCTGCTAGTAAGTATTTAATTTTTGTCTACAAAAGAAAAAGTTCAAAATATTTAGATGACCAAATCATGACTAATAAGTAACAAAACATAACTAACTCCTAGGTTTATTCTTTCTACCTCAATATTCCCTATATACCAACGTGCTACACTTCATCATAAAAGGAAAAGAAATAAAACAGAAAAGTAGTGAGGATGCAGTCAATGCTTTAAAGAAAATAAACAATAGGGCCTTAAGTGACATTTTCAATCAGGATATCATCCTATATGCTATGCCAAAAAATGGGTAATTATGTTTTTCTCACGTGAAGTGCTATAATTTTCCACCTGGTATCACCATTCTAGATACATATGACACTCACTATAGAAGTAGTAAACCAATAACATAGAACTATACTCATTTCTATACTTATGTTAATATTAGATACTGCAATGAGAAACCCTGGGCTGGATGAAGCACAAGCTGGAATCAAGATTGCCGGGAGAAATATCAATAACCTCAGATATGCACATGACACCACCCTTATGGCAGAAAGTGAAGAACTAAAGAGCCTCTTGATGAAAGTGAAAGCGGCGAGTGAAAAAGTTGGCTTAAAGCTCAACGTTCAGAAAACTAAGATCATGGCATCAGGTCCCATGACTTCATGGCAAATAGATGGGGAAACAGTGGAAACAGTGGCTGACTTTATTTTTGGGGGCTCCAAAATCACTGCAGATGGTGACTGCAGCCATGAAATTAAAAGATGCTTGTTCCTTGGAAGGAAAGTTATGACCAACCTAGATAGCATATTTAAAAGCAGAGACATTACTTTGCCAACAAAGGTCCATCTAGTCAAGGCTATGGTTTTTCCAGCAGTCATGTATGGATGTGAGAGTTGGACTATAAAGAAAGCTGAGCACCAAAGAATTGATGCTTTTGAACTGTGGTTTTGGAGAAGACTCTTGAGGCACAAGACTCTTGTGCCTTGGGTAGTAGAAAGAATGAGCTGGGGATGTTGCCAGAGTCACTAATGAAACTTGGCTCCCTGAGCAACTGGTTGCCATATGCCTAATGAGATAACATAGAAAGAGGGAAAAAATGAAAACAGAAAAGAGGGGCAAAGAAGCAAATATATTATCTGACTTCTACAGTTCTTTTACCTGTTATATCCTAAGTTATGTGTTTTGAAAACTGTTAGCTTAAGTAAACATTGGCCTACGCAACCAAGCAATTCTTATCTTTAAAGAGGATATTTAAAAGCAAATATGAAGCATCATCCTGTTATAGAGATCAGTAGTAAACCCTTAGCTAGTATGTTTTAGATTAAATAAGTAATAAAATATTATTTGAAGAGGAAGTAAAAAATAATGGAAGAGAGACAGTTTCAGTGTAGGGCAAGAACGTTAAATGATGGGAACTTGAGGAGAGATTAAGTAGAAACTAAAATAAAAATAAAGGAAACACTGTTTTTCCTAAGTAATGAAGTTAGAGGACCAATTAAAACAATTTAATACTATTAAAAAATCAGAAAGAAAAGTAAAAGTATGGGATTACATAATTAAACTCAGTTACAAGAAAAAGCAACTATGTCTTCAAACAGTACAATGTGTATATTACCTGAGGCCTTTTTGCACTGGAAGAGAAACCCTAGCCATGTGAATGAGAAGTATATCAAGAGTGTGTGTGTGTGTGTGTGGTATTTGTATATGTGTGTATGTACTGAAATGACAGACATTAAGAGCTACATGACAGGCATTAAGAGGAGACATCTCAGATTATAAGGTCAATCAGAGAGAAATGTGACTCTGATTTATTCTTTCAATATTCTGTTTTACCCCAACAAGTTTGTTGGAGTGAAAGATCTAACTTACATTAATACAGAATATTTGATTTCTAATGCTAGGCAATCTATAAAGGCAGAAAACAAAATATAAAGAAATTCTCTATAATGAAGGAAAATATTCTCATTGCACATGTTGCAATTTAAAGTCTAGAAATGTAATGTGAAATACTATAAAGATAATACATATGCTGGAAGCTTTCATGGCAGAATTACAAGCCCCTCATATTCAAGAAATAATTGGCTAGGCTCTTTCAGAAATAATTTGTTATTAAATACAATGATATATATTTCCTGTACCATAATAAGCGGCTTCCCAGATGGTGCCGTGTAAAGAATCCGCCTGCCAAAGCAGGCGACACAAGAGACCCAGGTTCAATCCCTGGGTTGGGAAGATCCCTTGGATTGGAAAAGGATCCTTGGGTCAGGAAGATTCCCTGGAGTAGAAAGAGGCAATACACTCCAGTATTCTTGCCTAGAAAATTCCATGGACAGAGGAGCCTGGCAGGCTACAATCCATGGGGTAGCAAAGAGTCAGATGCAACTGAGCATGTACACATACCTAACAAAACAATGCACTTTCTTTTTAAAAATCAACATTTTGAAGTACAACTTAACATATGATAAAGGGCACTCAGTTTAAGCTACGCGTTTATGAGTTTGAAAATGTATATTGATGGTGACTACCTCAAAATACAAAACACTTCCATAACTCTAAAAAGGTCCTTTGTTTCTGTTCCTAGTTAGTTCTATCCCTAGCCTCAGGCAAAAACTGATCTGCTTTCTGTCACTACAGATTATACTTCTTTGTCTAGATGCTTTTGTCAGCATAGTATTTGGAGATGTATGCCTCCTGTTCCTTGTATCTATTGTTTATAATTTATGTTACCAAGTAGTACAACATTGAATAAAAGTCAGTGGACATTCTTGTCTTATTCTCAAACTTAGAAGGAAACAAGTCAGACTTTCATCTGTATTGATGGTTTAATTGTGACTTGTTTATAGACGTCCTTTTCAGCACAGGGAACGTCATTTTAATTCGTGTAGAGCCATTATCACACATAAATATTAACTTTGTTGAAACCTTTTTCTACATCTAAAATAATTATCATAATTTTCCTCCCTTTTTCTAATAAATTATTAGATTTAATAATTACAAGTACACAAGTTGCCCAAATATTATTATTGAATTCCAGCAAATTAAATAATTTTTAAATCAACTCCACATTCCCAAGATAAACTCCATTTAGTCACTGGTTATGATGTACTATTCTTTTTATTTATTGGTTTATTAAAGAACAATGTTTTCTTAAAAATATTTATATCCATCTTTATGAGAAAGATTGGTCTGCAGTTATCTTGCATCGTTTTTGCTTACTTTTGGTACCAAGAAATAGTACAACATTCAGAAAACTAAGATCATGGCATCTGGTCCCATCAATTCATGGCAAATAGATGGGGAGACAGTGGAAACTGACAGACTTTATTTGGGGGGTCTTCAAAATCACTGCGGATGGTGACTGCAGCCATGAAATTAAAAGATGCCTGTTCCTTGGAAGAAAAGTTATGACTAACCTAGACAGTATATTAAAAAGCACAGACATTACTTTGTCAACAAGGTCCATCTAGTCAAAGCTATGGGTTTTCCAGTAGTCATGTATGGATGTGAGAGTTGGACTATAAAGAAAGTTGAGTGCCGAATAATTGGTGCTTTTGAACTGTGGTGTTGGAGAAGACTCTTGAGGGTCCCTTGGACTGTAAGGAGATCCAACTAGTCCATCCTAAAGGAAATCAGTCCTGAATATTCATTGGAAGGTCTGATGCTGAAGCTGAAACTCCAATACTTTGGCCACCTGATGCGAAGAACTGACTCCTTGGAAAAGACCCTGATGCTGGGAAAGATTGAAGGCAGGAGGAGAAGGGGACGACAGAGGGTGAGATGGCTGGATGGCATCACCAAATCGATGGACATGAGTCTGAGCAAACTCTGGGAGTTGGTGAAGGACAGGAAACCCTGGCGTGCTGCAGTCCATGGGGTTGCAAAGAGTTGGACACGATTGAGTGACTGAACTGAACTGAACTGAACTGGAACCGAGAAAACACTGGCCACCTAAAATAAAATAAGTTGAGAAGCATTTACTTCTTTCAGTTCAGTTCAGTTCAGTCATTCCAATGAATAATCACGACTGATTTCCTTTAGGATTGACTGGTTTTATTGCCTTGCTGTCCAAGGGACAAGTGTCTTCTCCAACACCACAATTCAAAAGCATCAATTCTATGGTGCTCAGATTTCTTATGGTCCAACTCTCACATCCATACATGGCTACTGAAAAGCCATAGCCTTGACTAGATGGATCTTTGTTGGCAAAGTAATAAAGGTCTACTTTTTAATATGCTGTCTAGGTTAGTCAAAACTTTTCTTCCAAGGAGCAAGCATCTTTTAATTTCATGGCTGTAGTCACCATCTGCAGTGATTTTGGAGCCCAAGAAAATACATTCTTTCACTGTTTCCATTGCTCCCCCATCTATTTGCCATGAAGTGATGAGACCAGATGCATTGATCTTAGTTTTCTGAATGTTGAGTTTTAAGCCAGCTTTTTCACTCTCCCTTCACTTTTATCAAGAAGCTCTTCAGTTCCTCTTCACTTTCTGCCATAAGGGTGATGTCATCTGCATATCTGAGGTTATTGATATTTCTCCCGGCAATCTTGATTCCAGGTTATGCTTCATCCAGCTTGGCATTTTGCATGATGCACTCTGCATATCAAGTCTTCCCTGATAGCTTGGTTGGTAAAGATCTGCCTGCAATACAGGAGACTCTGGTTCGATTCCTGGGTAGGGAAAATCTGCTGGAGAAGGGAAAGACCACCTACTCCAGTATTCTGGCCTGGAGAATTCCATGGACTCTACAGTCCATACGATTGCAGAGAGTTGGACACAACTGAGAGACTTTCACTTCACTTCACTCTGCATATAAGTTAAATATGCACCTGACAATATACAGCCTTGACATACTCCTTTCCCAATACTGAACCAGTCCATTGTTCCACGTCCTGTTCTAGCTGTTGCTTCTTGACCTGCATACAGATTTCTCAGGAGGCAGGTAAGGTGGTCTGATATTCCCATCCCTTTAAGAATTTTCCACAGATTGTTGTGATCCACATAGTCAAAAGCTTTAGTGTAGTAAGTGAAACAGAAGTAGACGTTTTTCTGGAATTCTCTTGCTTTTTCTATGATTCAACGGATGTCAGCAATTTGATCTATGGTTCCTCTGCCTTTTCTAAATCCTGCTTGATCATCTGGATGTTCTCAGTTCATGTACAAATATTAATTATAAATTTATACAAAAAGTAACTATAGTCCTATAAAGATGAAATATGAAGCTAAAGAAAGGTATAAGTGGGTCGCAAGAAATCAGTAGTTTCTAAATCATTGGAGACCTCATTACAGAACCTAGGCTTAGTTCTCCTAAGTGACTGTGAAAAATGGAAGGCATACCTGAGTTTCAGATCAAAGATCCTTTCAACTGGGAAAAGCTAGAAGGAGGGGTGCTATTTAGACCAACCTCTCTCTAGGAAATGAGAGCACTACAATATTCCCTTACAGAAATCAATACTGTGAACATATCATGTTTTACTGTTTGGAGAACACAGAAGTGAATGAAGTCGCTCAGTCATGTCCGACTCTTTGCGACCCCATGGACTATAGCCTACCAGGTTCCTCCATCCATGGGATTTTCCAGGCAAGAATACTGGACTGGGTTGCCATTTCCTTCTCCAGTAGAGCTTCCTGACCCAGGAAGTGAACTCGGGTCTCCCGCATTGTAGGCAGACACTTTACCATCTGAGCCACCAGAGAAGTCCACAGAAGATGAGTTGCAATTCTGTGAAATTTATTTCACTTAGAGCATTTCATCTTCTAATGATGTTAACCATAATAAAGTACACATTAAAAGTGCAGTATTCCAAGTTAGGTAATGCAGGTGATATTATTATTCAATATCCCCAAATTTTTTAAGGCTTTTTATATAACATCATATTTTGAAACACTACCGTGAAAGATTTCCTTCAGTACACTGGTACTTGTAAAATATAAATGTTCAATTATGATGAAGAAAGAAATATCCAATCAAAAAATGGAATATACTATGTAGAAACACACTTGAGATATAAAAATGAAATAATGATTCTAGCATCAGATCTCCTAATCTGCCACTAAGATTCCCTTTCTTAAAAATGCTATGTGTATGATATTCAAACAGAATAAACTATAACTTAGAAGTGGAATTTGATGTCTATGATTAAATTTTCTTGTTCTGAATTGACTGTGCTGGAATTATGGAAGGACTCATGAAAAAGAGTAATGGAAGATTAATTGTGAGCTTGTAGCCTTTGGGAATATGAATGGTAGATGGTAAGCAGTAATGATGAGATGAAGAAAGAAACATCCATTATTTCTACAGCTTTGTAGCATTAATTCTTCTTTCTTCTCACAAAATATAGGGAAAGATTAACCTATTATCTTTATCAAAATGTCCAGAATAAAGTTTGCAGGAGTTTTCTTGTTGGGAATTACAATGCCATTTCATCCTCATGCTCTGAATTTGTTTGCTTATATGCTAGTTTTTAAACAAATCACCATCTAAAATGGAATATTTAAGGTCACAGATTTAGTAGCATACACTTATTGAAATAATTGGTAGATAAAAATATGTGAAGGGAATACTAACAAAAAATTTTCAATTATGTGCCTAATTCCCAGTAAGAAAACTCCTGCACACTTATATTCTGGGCATTTAGATAAAGATAATAAGATATATACAAAAATTTTAATTCAGTTCAAATATTCTGTAATTAAGAATAAGACACTGAATTATTAAATTAATCACTATCCATTGAGCTCAACTTATTAAGCTGAATTACTAACTAATTCAGGTTTAGTAAATTATAAAGGGTTAGACTGTAGAGATCTTATTTCATTTGCTTTCTTTAATAATACTTTTGCCATGTACAATGTATTATTATTACCTCCCATACTTGACTATGCAAGGTGATTATAGTACCTCAAACAAGGGTAATTAGTTATTTTGTGTAAGGCTTACTAACTTCTAAATAAAAACAAGTAGACAGGTTTATAATGTTACTGCCAAGCTACTCCTTATTTTTGAAGTGGAGCATCTGGTTTGACTTCATTGCTAAACTTACACAAGAAATCCTTTCCGGTGTTAGATAAAAAATATGTGGTTGTTTTAGAAGAGAAAGTGGTTGTATTGTCAAAGAAAAGAAACTGTCTCATTGAATGTGTATATATTATCCTCCCAGCAGATACCCAAAATTAAAGAGGAAAACTAATTGCAAAAGTTCTATACATATCTGCCAAGTGCTTCCTAAAGAATAAAAATCTATTTGACAAACAGAACACTAGATTTAATTATTTCAAAAGAAGAAAAAGATGCAGCAAAATTTAACCACTCTTCTGTGACAAGGAAGATCCACTTTCTGTAGGTCTCTTGTTTACACAGCCTTCTCTGATAGCTCAGTTGGTAAAGAATCTTCCTGCAATGTTGGAGACCTGGGTTCGATCCTTGGGTTGGGAAGATCCCCTGGAGAAGGGAAAGGCTACTCACTTAAGTATCCTGGCCTAGAGAATTCCATGGACTGTATAGTCCATGGGGTCCCAAAGAGTCGGACACAACTGAGTGACTTTCACTTTCATGTTTACACAGCATTTTATTTTAAAAGAAAACAAATATAAAATTACTAATAAACTTCAAACAAAAGAGATATTAATATTCAGAAAAATAAAAATAATAAATGAAATTTAATGCTGACAACTACCACAAATATTTTCTTTCAATTTTTATTAGTTTCCTATTGCTACTGCAATAAATTACCATAAACTTGTGATCATATTAGGCTTACCCAGATATTCCAGGACAATATCCCCAGCTGAAGACCATTAATTTAATCACAAATGTAAAGTCACTTTTCTCATACAAGGTGATATAGTCACAGGTTTCAGGGATTAATACGTGGACATCTGTGGGGGCTATGATTACTACTAGAACACAGATCAAGTGTTCTCTTGTCCACCAGATTAAGGCTGTTCTACTGTAACTGAATTTGGGTATGATTGATAATTGTTTAAAATATACAAAATTTATCAGAAGTTAAGGAGTTATTTCGGCTTCCCTGGTGACACAGATGGTGAAGAATTCACTTGCAATGTGGGAGACCTGGGTTTGATCCCTGGGTTGGGAAAATCTGCTGGAAAAGGGAATAGCTACCCACTCTAGTATTCTGGCCTGGAGAATTCCATGGACTGTATAGTCCATGGGGTAGCAAAGAGTCCGACACTCCTGAGCAACTTTCACTTCATTTCACTTCACTTTGGGGCTTCTCTGGTGGCTCGGATTGTAAAGAATCTGCCTACAATGCAGAAGACGTGGGTTCGATCCCTGGGTCAGGAAGATTCCCTGGAGAAGGGAATGGCAACTCACTCCAGTCTTCTTGCCTGGAGAATACCATGGACAGAGGAGCCTGGCAGGCTACTGTCCATGGGATTGCAGAGTCGGACACAACTGCGTGACTATCACTTTGACGTTAAAGGAGTTATTTAAATGAGTTAAAGAGTAATTAAAATGAATACAACAGAGCAATTAAATTTTTAAATTATTGCTACATTGTGTTTAACTACATAATTCTGAAAGCAATTTATTCTTACCCACTGACTTATTGAAGAATTTGAAATTTGGGGAATGTCTGTTTTATAATTTCATTACTTTACTCAGTCCATTTCACTATTATTGATGATTGATTGATGTTGCTTTTTCTGGAACCATTAGACTTTACACAGAACAAGAAATGTCTGATATATCAAGGTACTACCTGTATCTTGAGGAAGTTGAAAAGGAAAAATAGTCTTAACCAATTTCAGTTAAAGTGAAGTTGTTCAGTAGTGTCCAACTCTTTGTGACCCCATGGGTAGCCAGCAAGGCTCCTCCATCGATCAGATTTTCCAAGCAAGAATACTGGAGTGAGCTGCTATTTCCTTCTCCAGGGGATCTTCCTGAGCCAGGGATCAAACCTGGGTCTCCTGCACTGCAGGCAGACTTTTTACTGTCTGAGCCACCAGGGAAGCCCCAATTTCAGTTAAAACAGCTCACTATTGCAAATTTTACAAACATATGGCTGTAGGAACACATTACAAGGATCTATCCTAGAGCTTGAATGGGACACGTTCAAATGGGGATGATGGGTAATTCCAAAGTTTGGAGTAAAGTTAACTTCAACTCATTCTCTCATATTAAACATTCAGGTTATTTTTACTTTATTTTACTTGTTTTTTTATGAAAAATGTTAAAATGTATAGATTTGTATCAATATCTTTGTGTACATGTGTGATTATATTCTTAGGTTAGGTTGCAATAGTAGTATCAGGATGAGTGGGATATTTAGTCCTCAAAGAAGAAACATATCAACCTCATAATCTGAAGAATAACCAACATTTAGGGATACATATAGCCATTCAAGGTCACTACTTGAATAAGTTTATTTTATTACTCAAACTTACACTTATCCCTTTCCACTGATCTAGTTTGGGCTTCCCAGGTGGCACTAGTGGAAAAGAATCCACCTGCCAATACACGAGACACCAAGAGATGCAGGTTCAATTCCTGGATCAGGAAGACCCCTGGAGGAGGAAATGGCAAGCCACTCCCGTATTCTTGCTGGGAAAATCCCATGGACAGGGCAGCCTGGTGGACTACAATCCATGGGGTCACAGAGTCAGACATGACTGAGGACTGAGCTTGCACAGCATATACAGAATTCATCCAATTTATCTAAATAAGAAAGGGAGGAAATGCTGTGTTCTCCTGTGTCTGCTCAGAAATACTGAAATACTAATGAGATGATCCCCAACCACCTCTTCTGCAGCACCTCATATTAAGGAAAATTCCAAAAGAATCACTTACAGAGATTGGAGTTGTTTGCTAGATGGAAGAATTGACACTCTATTTCCAGGTGAGAATTCTGCTTAAGCAGTAGACCCATTTATTTGCCCCTGGTTACAAAAAGTAGAGTTAAGAAAGATAGCAGTATAGAAAGGGGCAGAACTTATAAGATTGATGTTGGAGACAGCAATGTAGGACACATATCCTGTTAGTCAAGTAGACACCATGGAAGGAAATGGGACCTGAGCCATCTTTCTGAAGCTTTACCCAAGAAGATTGTCTATAGGAAGATGCTTCAGGAAGGGCTCCAGGTAAGCAAAGTTGATATCAGGTTACAAAGGTTAGGCTTCCTTTAGATGTCCTCCACCAGGGGATCATGTAGTAAAACAACCAGACATCACCTTTAAAGAGTTCAGTCCCAATAGCCAGTGTATCTGCTACACAGAAGCACATTATAGGCAGTCAATGTTATACTGAAAAGAGTCACACATGACTAAAAGGCTGCAACTTTGACCAAACAAGGGAAGGGATACTTATTTATTCTGTTTTCCCTTTCCATTCTCCTATCCCAACTGAACTGGATCTGCTGAAGTTTAGTAAGATGAAATAAGGCAGTCTGGAGATTTCACTTGAATATGAGATTGACAATAAAAACTAAATGGTATTTACTGTAATAAGTAAAAGTTATCAAATGTACTAGGATCTGCCAACTTAGTCATTAAAACAAAGTGAAGACCAATATTGCATAATATAGTTGAACTCACTGATTAAAATATGAAACAATATATTTATACTTTGCTAGAGAATACTTCTCAGAAATTGATACAAATATAATTGCTGCAGTAAAATACATAAAATTTTAACATTTCTGATAGATACTCCCTTCTTCACTTGCAAAAATAATATTTCATTATATAACCC
This sequence comes from Giraffa tippelskirchi, assembly GCF_054371585.1. Taxonomy (NCBI): domain Eukaryota; kingdom Metazoa; phylum Chordata; class Mammalia; order Artiodactyla; family Giraffidae; genus Giraffa; species Giraffa tippelskirchi. The sequence goes on from NC_137277.1 coordinate 74,480,218, forward strand.
TACTAACCACTTGCTGAAGTGTTCAGTCTCTAGCACTAGTGTGGATATGAAGTCTTGGCAAGCCCAATATTCTATTATTATTTAGTGATGTTTCTAAGGCAAGCAGTGAGCTTTTGTATCTTTGTATTTTACCTGACTTTATATGCCTGCTTCTATATGCTAGCGCTTTATCTATTTCACCCCTTTTCATGGGAATCTATTTCCTTGATCTAAATAACTTCATATTCTCCAAATCCAAGTATCCTGCCTCAGAGATTTATAAAGTTAAAATTTTACTAGCTTGATACACTATTTGCTTTATTTCAATATAGAAAACTGTTTTGTTTTGGTTTTGTTTGACTTTTTGCATCATAAATTAAACACTCATTTTTGGATGGGAAAAACATTAAAATTCAACTTAATTTAACAATGTGATTGCTGTTTCCCAAATTTCATTTAATTTACCTGAAAATGTGGATAAATCTCTACCTTCACCTTGAAATTAACCATATACCAAGCATAGGTTTTAATGCTGACTATATCTATTTTATTTGATCAGTGCCAGTGTTATCTCAATTGTTCAATATATTGAAAAATCTCCCAAATTTGCCATTAAATAAGTCTCATTAAATAATGCAGAATTAATTACAGTTAAAGATGCTGGTTAGTATTATTACCTAGAATAATATACTAAAGAAACAGGCATAATATTTTGCACTTTAATATATTTACAGCATTGAAAACTAGTGCAATAATAGGTAACTCCAAAGCCCCCATATTTAGTTTGGAAAATATATCTGATGTTTGTTTTCCAATACTGCTTGGTTTTCCCTTGGGGACAGGGTAGTAGAAGGAGGTACAGACGCCTTTCACCCTTTGTGTAGACAAATGTTAAAGTTTGTTTTCATTGCCTAGAGACACAATAATTCAAAGAAATCCAGTCACGTACAAAGCTTATAGTTTGGCTTTAGATACTTGGATGGCTGCTAATATTTTAAAAATATATTTACAATATGTGTGTGTTCAGTTGCTAAGTCATGCCTGACTCTTTGCAATCCCACTGCAGCATGCCAGGCTTCTCTGTCCTTCACTATCTCCTGGAATTTGCCCAAATCCATGTCCATTGAGTCAGTAATGCTATCTAACCATCTCATCCTCTGCCACCCCTTTCTCCTCTTACCTTCAATCTTTCCCAGCATCAGGGTCTTTATATGCATATTAAAATATAATCCAGTGCAAATTTTAAAAATATCTAAGGTTATATCAAATTTCAATATGCTTTAATTCAATAGTGATATAGTCATTAGAATGATTTCACAGGCTAAAAATACAATTTAACTTTTTACCCTGCATTTCTTACATATAATTTTTAAAATACTTCTCTTTCATGTTTTGATCAATTTTAATAATCAAACATTTAAAAAATTATTTTTAAATGGCTTGTTTCATTTATGCATTATGTGTTCTAAAATGTATTTACAATTTCTTCAACAAGCTCTTGAAAATTTTAAAGACTTTATTTTTTGCAGTTTCCAACCTTAAAGTACTTTATTTTTAATACAAAGGCCTCATTCCAGCACCCTGGATCTCAAGGCATTTAGAAGCTTAATATACTGGAAGTAGATTTTCAAAATGATGAATGGATCATTAGTTGCACTGCTTCCATTATAAGTGATAGATGAGTAGAATAAACCTTGTATTTTCATATCTTTACAACTTTCTTTTAATATTACTTTTGTGTAGGGTTGCATTTTAAAGCAATTATTTTGTAAGTGAAAGAATTCTGAATTACTTTTTATTTACTCTAGAATCACAAAACACATAAAAGGTTATATTACACCTTCCTATATTTCTGTACATTATTGCTTTGAGGAAGTGAGAAGTTAAAGAAAGTGTTTGGCATCAAGAGGTTCTTGTAATAATCAGGGGAGGTATTAGCTTAAATTTCTTACCCATATTAAAATGGAGAATTGAGAGGTCCTCATTCTATGACTTAATAGCTAATGACCTTGGATAGGGCACACCATCTCTGGACCTTAATTTTTCAAATTTCTGAACAGAAGTTGAATAAATTACCCAAAGATCTTGCCTAGTTGTGAAAAAAAGAAATCTATAAATCTAGAAGTAGAAAAATCACTTAGGAATGTCACATACAATTCTTATCAGTCACTTAGATCCTATCTTGAGCTCATTGGCATTTGCTGCAGTGCAGAGCACCTGATAGTTAAAAATGAGAGAATGAAAGAACCACTAAGCAATAAAGAAGTGATTCAAAAAAGACTAAATGGGGTCTTGAAAGACTAATACTGCTTTTCAGTCATTATTTCAGCTAGAGATTGCTTGAAAACATTTTTAACATATTGATTTTAGATCAAATATTATTCCCATTTTGTGACTGGTTTCTACTTGTAAACTCTTAAGAGAGCTTATCCTCATATCCACAGCAACCAGCATAATGCCAAGGACATCATAAATGTTCAGTAAAATTGAAACTATCAAATACTCTCTCATATTCTTTCCTTCTGTGCCTAAAAGCACCCACATATTCTGGAAAGTCATTTGATATTTCGTTCAAGAAGCAACTTCAGTTATTTAATGCAATTGTTATCAACAAATACATTAGAGATTAATGCCCTGAATTTAACACTGATAATTTATATAATACTATAATCATTTATAGCAATCATGATTAACTAACATTGATATGTTTTCCATTTTAATGGTACATAAAACTGAAATTGTACTTTGAAGTAAGAGTTGTATTATTTTTATGCAACTGTTTTCTCTCCTTTACTTATCTAACAACTCCCAATATACTGAATTCATTTATTTTGGTCATCTATTTAATTTATTTTAAAATTTCCATCTATAGTTTTGAAAATGCAGAACATTTTCCCTAGACCTTTAATTTTGGAAACTTGGTTTTATGAGTAGGCCTGAAGATCACATATTCTAGAAATGGTAGCTGGTCCACATGGAAAATTATGGTACATCATCATATACATTTGTAAGCTATTTTAATAAACCAGTAAATCTTGATTGTTTCTGTTGATTGAGACATAACATGTTAAGGTTGTCTCAATACTAAGAACAGAATAAAAATACATGAAGCATGTTTTAAAAGCATACACAGTTTCTCCATGCCAACATAAATATTTGAAATCTTTTTTGTTTTCTTCTTGTCAGCCCATATGCAAGCATATTTTTAATTTTAAATGTTTCCTTCTCTCCTAAATATTTTATTACTAATATTATATAATTGTACAGGTAGCTACATATTCATTTTGCATATAATTTTAATGGCTAAATTAACATTTTAAATTTGATGCATTAAGGGATACTTAATGATATCCCTAGCATACAGATTCTTTTTCAGGTATGTGAAGTTGCTCAGTCGTGTCTGACCCTTTGCGACCCCATGGAATGTAGCCTACCACACTCCTTTGTCCATTGGATTTTCTAGGCAAGAGTACTGGAGTGGGTTGCCATTTCCTTCTCCAGAGGATTTTCCTGACCCAGGGATCGAACCTGGGTCTCCCGCACTGTAGGCAGATGCTTTACCGTCTGAGCCACCAGGGAAGTCCTTTTTCAGGTATGCTATATAGTTAATACTATACCTATGTTTATGCATAAAAGTTAATGTTTTGAATTCTTCATCACTAAAAAGTTCTTACAAGTGAGATCCTTATGTTAACAAACAATAAAATTATTAAATTAATTGATATGTATTAGAAATTAAGGTTTTGAAAATAATTCTCTTCCAATTTTTTCCCCATAACTTCGACATACAGTTCAATCAGAAGAATATTTAGTGAAAATTACCTAATTTAGCATGAGACTAATTGTTTTCAAGTTGCTATTTCTTTTATTCCTCACAATTTATTTAGCAATTTATTTTCTGGGCAAGTTTAATGGTTATTCTCTTGAGGAACACCTATTGTGGGTGGCTTCAGTAACCTAGGCGTTTAAATTTTCTAAGAATCTCGTTGCCACAGTGATCATGTAATGTAAGTTAGTATAGTAAAAATAACAAAATGTAAGATCACATTTTTAAAAGCCAATACTTACTTCATTCTTTTTATGCCTGAGTTATATTTCTCTAACTCTGTTTTTCTTTTCTTTTTTTTTAAATAAATTTATTTATTTTAGTTGGGGGCTAATTACTTTACAATATTGTAGTGGTTTTTGCCATACATTGACATGAATCAGCCATGGGTTTACATGTGTTCCCCATTCTGAACCCCCCTCCCACCTCCCTCCCCATCCCATCCCTCTGGGTCATCCCATTGCCCCAGCCCTGAGCATTTGTCTCATGCATTGAACCAGGAATGGTGTATAACTCAGGCATAAAAAGAATGAAATAATACCATTTACAGCAACATGGATAGACCTAGGAAGTGTTATACTGAGTGAAGTAAGCCAGACAGAGAAAGACAAACATTATATGACATGGCTTACATGTGGAATCTAAAAAATTAATACAAACAAACTATTTACAAAACAGAAACAGACTCACAGATTTAGAGAACAAACTTGTGGTTGCTGGGGGAAGGGAAAGAAGGGAAGGGATAGCTAGGGAGTTTGGGATGGACATGTACACACGGCTACATTTAAAATGGATGACCAACAAGGGCCTACTGTATAACACAGGGAACTCTGCTCAATGCTACGTGGCAGGCTGGATGGGTGGGGAGTTTGAGGGAGAATGGATACATGTACATATGCATGACTGAGTCTCTTTGTTGTTCATCTGAAACTATCACAGCATTGTTAATGGGCTATATTCCAATACAAAATAAAAAGTTTTAAAGAAAAAAAAAAAGCCAATACTTAAATTGTTTCTCTAAGTTCACATGTGTCTTTGGACCTGGGGAATAAACTTTTAGAATCACTCTATAATTTGCAAAGAGAAAATAAATTTTACCAAAACAATGGATTAAATTTGAAATTCTGTTTTCTATAACAATGTCTGAGCCACATATTTTAAAGTGTTTATTTGTAGGTTTCATACATGCAATAAGTACAAACATACAATTGAAATAGGAAAATTTTAGCATAAAATTTTAGATGATAGAATTTATAATTTATGTTTTAGGAAAATACATATTTGAGATTAATGTTAATTACTGAGTTAACTAAAACTCTGGATAATTATTTTTTTTAATTTAAAACAACTTCAAATTCATTGATGAGTTACCATGAGCATAAGAACATTAAAGAGACCAAAAAACTGGAAACCAGGGGGGTGGTCCTAAGGTGGCGGAGGAATAGGATGGGAAGACGAATTTCTGCCCCACAAATTCACCAAAAGAACATTGAGAAGCCAAGCAAATTCCACAAACCAAGTTCTGAATGCTGGCAGAGGACATCAGACACACAGAAAGGCAGCCCATAGTCTTTGAAAGGAGGTAGGACAAAATATAAAAGATAAAATGAGAGATAAAGGAGGTAGGGACAGAGATCAGTCCCGGGACGGGAGTCTTAAAAAAAAGAGAAGTTTCCGAACACCAGGAAACACTCTCTCCGGGGGGTCTGTGGAGAGCCTTGAAATCTCAGAGGGCAAAATAACTGGGAGGAAAAATAAATAAATAATTAAAACCCGCGGTTTACGTACATAACAGCAACTCCCAGTGAAGCCGCAACCCAGATGCGCACATCCCGAACTAGCAAGTGAGGGCTGGGCAGGGAGGGGCGGGCTGCATTGCTTTGGGTAAGGACTGGGCCTGAATTCCCCGAGGGCGATTTGAGGGAACTAGCTTGAGACAGCAACCTAGACCTTGGGATAGCTTTCCCGCGAAAAGCCTTAACCTAAGACACCGCCAGGCCCACTCACAGAACAAAGGACTGAGCAGAGCGAGCAGGCTGCGGACTGGCCCATCCCCCACCGGAGATGGGCAGGAGAGGGCAGCCAGAGCCGGAAGGGTGCAATCGTGGCCCTAGAGAGGCATCCTATACCAAACTGCAAGCAGATCTCATTGCTAACCAGGACTTCTTGGGCTCTGGAGGGTCAACATCCTCCGAGAGGGTCGCAGACAGAGATCAGCTCCCCAGGGGAGAGCACGGTACACCTGGGAAGCTGTACCCGGTCTGCACTCAGAAAACCGAGCAGCTGGAATGGGGGAGGCGATAAGACACAGCACCCGACCACACTAGCCAAACACCTGTTCACCTGAGCTGCTCGGACCTGGGAAGGGCACAAAACCCAGGCTCAACCAAATCTGCACCTTTGTGAAGTACCCAGGAACCTGAACTTGAGCAGCTTAAACCTGGGAAGTACAGGCAACCCCAGGAGCCCGCTTCAGACAGTTCCCGGCAGTGCAATCTAGAGCCTGAGCAGTGTAGACTGGGAAAGCACACACGCCGTGAGCAGAGCAAACCCAGTGTGGCTGAATCATTGTGAGCACACACCAGTGAGGTTTGTTTCCAGTGTTCCTCCCTCCCCACAGCACAACTGAACAAATGAGACTAAAAAAAAGTGGCCACCACCGCCCCCCTTGTGTCAGGGCGGAAATTAGACACTGAAGAGACCAGCAAACATAAGAAGCTAAAAGAAACAGAGGGAATCTCTTTGGAAGTGACAGGAGCAATAGATTAAAACCGTGTAGTTAGCACCAACTACATAGGAAGGGGCCTATAGACCTTGAGAAGTACAAGCTGGACCAAGGAACTATCTGAAAATGAACTGACCCCACACTGTCCATAACAGCTCCAGAGAAAGTCCTAGATATATTTTTACTATTATCATTTTTTAAATTTTTAAAACTTTTTAAATATATTTTTTAATTTTATTTTATTTTATTACCTTATTTTTATTTTTTATTTTAAGTGCCCTATTACTTCTTGAAATTTCATTTTTATAACCTACTATCACGTTGCAAAAAAAAAGAAAGACCCTATTTTTAAAGCAAACTTCATATATATATATTTTATAATTTTTGTGACTCTGGTTGGGTTTTTTCTTTTCTTTTTTTTTTTTCTCTTTTTGTAATATTGTATTTTTGAGAATCTAACCTCTACTCTAGAGTTTTAATCTTTGCTTTTTAGTATTTGTTATCAACTTTGTGTCTTCAAGAACCCAATCTCCAGTACCCATTTTTACTTGGGAGTGAGAGCACTTGCTTGATTGCTCTCTCCCCCTTTTAACTCTCCTTTTTCTCCACCAGGTTGCCTCCACCTCCCCACTCCCCCTTTTCTTCTCAACCCAACTCTCTGAATCTCCTTGTGTGTTCTGGGCTGTGGAGAACACTTAGAGAACTGAATACTGGCTGGATCTGTCTCTCCCCATTTGATTCCCCCTTTTCTCCTCCTGGCCACCTCTGTCTCCTTCCTCCCTTTACTCTTCCCTGTGTAACTCCATGAACATCTCTTAGAGATCCTGACTGTGGAGAGCACATAAGGAAGTGATTACTGGCTAGCTCGCTCTCTACCCTTTTGATTCCCCTCTTCTCCTGGCCATCCCTATCTCCCTCCTCCCTCTTCTCTTCTCCATGTAACTCTGTGAACCTCTACAGGTGTCCCTCATTGTGCAGAAACTTTTCATCATTAACCTAGATGTTTATCATCAGTGCTGTATAGATGGAGAAGTCTTGAGGCTACTGTAAGAATAAGACTGAAAACCAGAGACAGGAGACTTAAGTCCAAGTCCTGAGAACACCAGAGAACTCCTGAATCCAGGAAGCATTAAACTATAGGAGCTCATCAAATGCCTCCATACCTACACTGAAACCAAGCACCACCCAAGAGCCAACAAGTTCCAGAGTAAGATATACCACGCAAATTCTCCAGCAACACAGGAACATAGCCCTGAGCTTCAATATAAAGGCTGCCCAAAGTCACACCAAACCCACTGACATCTCAAAACTCATTACTGGACACTTCATTGCACTCCAGAGAGAAGAAATCCAGCTCCACCCACCAGAACACCGACACAAGCTTCCCCAACCAGGAAACCTTGACAAGCTACCCGTCTAAGCCCCCACAGCAAGGAAACTCCACAATAAAGAGGAACCACAAACTGCCAGAAAATAGAAAGGTCACCCCAAACACAGCAATATAAACAAGATGAAAAGGCAGAGAAATACCCAGCAGGTAAAGGAATAGGATAAATGCCCTCCAAATCAAACAAAAGAGGAAGAGATAGAGAATCTACCTGATAAAGAATTCCGAATAATGATAGTGAAAATGATCCAAAATCTGGAGAACAAATTGGAGTTACAGATAAATAACCTGGAGACAAGGATCGAGAAGATGCAAGAAAGGTTTAACAAAGACTTAGAAGAAATAAAAAAGAGTCAATATATAATGAATAATGCAATAAATGAGATCAAAAACACTCTGGAGGGAACCAACAGTAGAAGAACGGAGGAAGATAGGATAAGTGAGGTAGAAGACAGAATGATAGAAATAAATGAAATAGAGAGGAAAAAAGAAAAAAGAATTAAGAGAAATGAGGTCAACCTCAGAGACATCTGCTGCTGCTGCTGCTGCTGCTAAGTCACTTCAGTCGTGTCCGACTCTGTGCGACCCCATAGACGGCAGCCCACCAGGCTCCACCGTCCCTGGGATTCTCCAGGCAAGAATACTGGAGTGGGTTGCCATTTCCTTCTCCAGTGCATGAAAGGGAAAAGTGAAAGTGAAGTCACTCAGTCGTGTCCGACTCTTAGTGACCCCATGGACTGCAGCCTACCAGGCTCCTCCATCCATAGGATTTTCCAGGCAAGAGTACTGGAGTGGGGTGCCATTGCTTTCTCCGAGAGACATCTGGGACAATGTTAAAAACACCAACATTTGAATCATAGGAGTCCCAGAAGAAGAAGACAAAAAGAAAGACCATGAGAAAATACTCGAGGAGATAATAGTTGAAAACTTCCCTAAAGTGGGGAAGGAAATAATCACCCAAGTCCAAGAAACTCAGAGAGTTCCAAACTGGATAAACCCAAGATGAAATACCCCAAGACACACAGTAATCAAATTACCAAAGATCAAACACAAAGAACAAATATTAAAAGCAGCAAGGGAAAAACAACAAATAACACACAAGGGGATTCCCATAAAGATAACAGTTGATCTTTCAATAGAAACTCTTCAGGCCAAAAGGGAATGGCAGGACATACTTAAAGTGATGAAAGAAAATAATCTACAGCCCAGATTACTGTATCCGGCAAGGATCTCATTCAAATACGAAGGAGAAATCAAAAGCTTTACAGACAAGCAAAAGCTCAGAGAATTCAGCACCACCAACCAACTCTTCAACAAATGCTAAAGGATCTTCTCTAGACAGGAAACACAGAAAGGGTGTATAATCTCGAATCCAAAACAATAAAGTAAATGGCAACAGGATCATACTTATCAATAATTACCTTAAATGTAAATGGGTTGAATGCCCCAATCAAAAGACAAAGACTGGCTGAATGGATATAAAAACAAGAGACCCACCTCGAAACAAGGGACACATACAGACTGAAAGTGAAGGGCTGGAAAAGGATATTTCATGCAAATAGAGACCAAAAGAAAGCAGGAGTAGCAATACTCATATCTGATAAAATAGACTTTAAAACAAAGGCGGTGAAAAGAGACAAAGATGGACACTACATAATGATCAAAGGATCAATCCAAGAAGAAGATATAACAATTATAAACATATGCACCCAACATAGGAGCACTGCAATATGTAAGGCAAATGCTAACAAGTATGAAAGGGGAAATTAACAATAACACAATAATAGTGGGAGACTTTAATACCCCACTCACACCTATGGACAGATCAATTAAACAGAAAATTAACAAGGAAACACAAACTTTAAATGATACAATAGATCAGCTAACTGAAATTGAAACTGTAATCAGAAATCTTCCAACAAACAAAAGCCCAGGACCAGATGGCATCACAGCTGAATTCTACCAAAAATTTAGAGAAGAGCTAACACCTATCCTACTCAAACTCTTCCAGAAAATTGCAGAGGAAGGTAAACTTCCAAATTCATTCTAGGGGGCCACCATCACCCTAATACCAAAACCTGACAAAGATGCCACAAAAAAAGAAAACTACAGGCCAATATCACTGATGAACATAGATGCAAAAATCCTTAACAAAATCCTAGCAAACAGAATCCAACAACATATTAAAAAGATCATACATCATGACCAAGTGGGCTTTATCCCAGGGATGCAAGGATTCTTCAATATCCACAAATCAATCAATGTAATACACCACATTAACAAATTGAAAATTAAAAACCACATGATTATTTCAATAGATGCAGAGACAGCCTTTGACAAAATTCAACATCTATTTATGATAAAAACTCTCCAAAAAGCAGGAATAGAAGGAACATACCTCAACATAATAAAAGCCATATATGACACACCATTGGCAAACATTATCCTAAATGGTGAAAAACTGAAAGCATTTCCCCTAAAGTCAGGAACAAGACAAGGGTGCCCACTCTCACCACTACTATTCAACATAGTTTTGGAAGTTTTGGCCACAGCAATCAGAGCAGAAAAAGAAATGAAAGGAATCCAGGTTGGAAAAGAAGAAGTAAAACTCTCACTGTTTGCAGATGACATGATCCTCTACACAGAGGATCCACCAGAAAATTACTAGAGCTAATCAATGAATATAGTAAAGTTGCAGGATATAAAATTAACACACAGAAACCCCTTGCATTCCTATACACTAACAACGAGAAAACAAAAAGAGAAATTAAGGAAACAATTCCATTCACCATCGCAACAAAAAGAATAAAATACTTAGAAATATATCTACCTAAAGAAACAAAAGACCTATATATAGAAAACTATAAAACACTGGTGAAAGAAATCAAAGAGGACACAAATAGATGGAGAAATATACCGTGTTCATGGATTGGAAGAATTAATATAGTGAAAATGAGTATACTACCCAAAGCAATCTATAGATTCAATGCAATCCCTATCAAGCTACCAACGGTATTTTTCACAGAACTAGAACAAATAATTTCACAATTTGTATGGAAATACATAAAACCTCGAATAGCCAAAACAATCTTGAGAAAGAAGAATGGAACTGGAGGAATCAACCTGCCTGACTTCAGGCTCTACTACAAAGCCACAGTCATCAAGACAGTATAGTACTGTCACAAGGACGGAAATATAGATCAATGGAACAAAATAGAAAGCCCATAGATAAATCCACGCACCTATGGACAATTTATCTTTGACAAAGGTGGCAAGAATATACAATGGAGAAAAGACAATCTTTTTAACAAATGATGCTGGGAAAACTGGTCAACCACTTGTAAAAGAATGAAACTAGGACACTTTCTAACACCGTACACAAAAATAAACTCAAAATGGATTAAAGATCTAAACGTAAGACCAGAAACTATAAACTCCTAGAGGAAAACATGGGCAAAACACTCTCCGATATAAACCACAGCAGGATCCTCTATGACCCACCTCCCAGAATATTGGAAATAAAAGCAAAAATAAACAAATGGGACCTAATTAAACTTAAAAGCTTTTGCACAACAAAGGAAACTATAAGCAAGGTGAAAAGACAGCGTTCAGAATGGGAGAAAATAATAGCAAACAAAGCAATGGATAAAGAATTAATCTCAAAAATATACAAGCAACTCCTGCAGCTCAATTCCAGAAAAATAAACGACCCAATCAAAAAGTGGGCCAAAGAACTAAACAGACACTTCTCCAAAGAAGACATACAGATAGCTAACAAACTCAAGAAAAGATGCTCAACATCACTCATTATCAGAGAAATGCAAATCAAAACCACAATGAGGTACCATTTCACGCCTATCAGAATGACTGCTATCCAAAAGACTACAAGCAATAAATGCTGGAGAGGTTGTGGAGAAAAGGGACTCCTCTTACACTGTTGGTGGGAATGCTAACTAGTACAGCCACTAGGGAGAACACTGTGGAGATTTTCAAAAAACTGGAAATAGAACTGCCATATGACCCAGCAATCCCACTGCTGGGCATACACACTAAGGAAACCAGAATTGAAAGAGACACGTGTACCACAATGTTCATCGCAGCACTGTTTATAATAGCCAGGACATGGAAACAGCCTAGATGCCCATCAGCAGACGAATGGATAAGGAAGCTGTGGTACATATACACAATGGAATATTACTCAGCCATTAAAAAGAATACATTTGAATCAGTTTTAATGAGGTGGATGAAACTGGAGCCTATTATATACAGTGAAGTAAGCCAGAAAGAAAAACACCAATACAGTATACTAACACATATATGTGGAATTTAGTAATTCGGTAAAGATAACCCTGTATGTGAGACAGCAAAAGAGACACAGATATATAGAACAGTATTATGGACTCTATGGGAGAGGGTGAGGGTGGGATGATATGGGAGAATGGCATTGAAGCATGTAAATTATCATATGTGAAACGAATCGCCAGTCCAGGTTCAATGCATGATACAGGGTGCTTGGGGCTGGTGCACCAGGATGACCCGGAGGGATGGGATGGGGAGGGAGGTGGGAGGAGGGTTCTGGAAGGGAAACACATGTACAACCATGGTGGATTCATGTCAATGTATGGCAAAACAAATACAATATTGTAAAGTTAAAAAATAGATAAATAAACTAATTAAAAAAAATAAAAACTGGAAGCCAGGTACATAGGAAGTGAGTGTCATTGTCAGCAATCTCACTGAGTGCTTCTACAAAATCTAAGGTTTTGAGCCACAGCTTTACTACCATACAGATTACAGAAAACAGGACTGCAACAGAATGTACCCAATGTGTGGAAACTATCAAGAAATTTTCAGTTGAGCTGGAACATATGGGCTGAAACAAACAAACAAAAAAGGACAAGAAATACAGTATTACTTTCCCAACCCTTCTCAAATTGCCTCTTCTAAATGTTGACAGACAGGAATATTGACAATATCTGTCTTGACATTGCATGAATGGAAAAAGAAAAACTACAGGTACCATTTGAAACATTAATATAATCTCAGAAAGAGTCAATATTCGCTTTACAGGGCATGTTCAAAAACTAAGTTATTTGAAAAAATTTGATTTAAAATTGTCCCAAGTTGGTATACAGAAGTAAACACCATATGAACTCAACCTCAACTCAGGACATAAAGAATGCCAATAAATGAAGTTCAAAAGAAAATCAGTACCTCATTATAATAGGAAACAAATCAACAGAGAAGCAAAAACACCTTCATACACACAGACACACACACAAACAGAGAAGGTGCCATGCATAAAAGTTAACATAAACAACAACAGAAACAGACATTCAAAGATTTTAGCTACTGTAATTATTAGAACCAAATTTAAGAAAAATAGTTTTTTTCTAAAGAAATACAAGAGAAATTTGAAAAGAAATACAACTCCTATGTCTTTAAATTATAACTAGATTTTTTTAATGGATAAAGTAGTGGTTTATATAGAACTGTTGAAAAAGAGAACCGTAAAAATGACAAGAAATTGTTATATTTCCGCCTAGACATATAAAAGCAGTCTATATTACATTTAAGAAATAGTGAGGAGGCTTAACAAACATTGAAACAGAGCTCTGGAAGGCAATAACAAGGCAATATTCAAAGAGATAAGCTGAGTGCTTTCCAGAAATTTTGAAAAATGTTATAATCAGGTCTGGGAGTCATTCATTCCCAATGAGGATAATTAATGAGAAATCCACATCTACACATACCATAGTGAAATGGCAAAAAAAAAACAGAGGCAAAGAGATGTCAAGAAAAACAAATAAGAAAATATAAAGCAGCTTCAAAGAGAAGGTAATTAAACTGGTCAGTGATTTGTCACTGGAAACAACAGAAGGCAGATGATACTAAAGAAATATCCTTAATGAGATGAGATAATTTCCAGGCAATAATCTCTATATAGCAAAATTACCTTCATGAATGATTTAAATATAGAGACATCTTAGAAAAAAATGGGAAAACAGAATTTAATTACACAAATATATTCACCAAAGCAAATTTTAAGAAATGTTTTTCAGGAAGAGAAAATTGGCCCAAAGTTAAGCTATTAAATACAAAAACAAATTTTGAGTTAGATAAGAAAATGTGTCTGTAAATAATTTAAACAGTCATTTATTTTATGAGGCAATATGCGTGTCTAATTTGGAGAGGCAAGTTAGAACTTAAATCCTAGATAGTAACAGTCAAAGTAGATCAGGGACACAATGAGGGATAAAAGACAAAGTTTCAGACCCTTTTATTATCTGAGATGAAGAAAAGCCACTAGTTACATTTGAATGTGTTAAGGAAATGACTTCCCTTGTGGCTCAGATGGTAAAGAGTCTGCCTGCAATGTGGGAGACTCGGGTTCAATCTGTGGGCTGGGAAGATCTGGGTTCAGTCCTTGGGCTGGGAAGATATCCTGGAAAAGGAAATAGCAACCCACTCCAGTATTCTTGCCTGGAAAATTCCATGGACAGAGGAGCCTGGCAGGCTACAGTATATGAGGTCACAAAGAGTTGGACACAACTGAGCGACTAATACACAAGTAAATCATGGTATAATGAGCCTAGGAAAACTAACAACATAATAAAAGAAATACCTAAATCCTAAATAATTAAAAAGATAATATAAAAATAAAATTTTAAAACTCCTCCAATTCAAAACAAAGCAAGAATAAGTAGGAGGAAGACGAGAAAAAAATTAAAAAAAGAAATAGCACATTATAAAATTATAGAAATAAGTTCAAATATAACACTTATCACCCTAAATATAAGTTGATAAACACAGTTTCTATGGGAATGTTGAAAAATGCTATTTTAGGTCAAAGTAATAGACTAGGAAGGAAAATTTTCAACCCAATAATGGTCTTTAAACACACAGACACAACTTTCAAAAATATATTTCAAGTCAAAGTCTTTTATATTAATTCTCTGAAGGTCCTAAGGAGTTAGCTACACAGTTTCAATGAACTTCCAGTCACATAACTCTGAGGGTAAAAAGTGAACAAATACAACAAAAGAAAATGAAATTTTTAGAAGATAGATTAAAATGGCTCTGCTCAATAGAATTTTTTGTGGTTATGGAAATATTCTAATTTACTCTGCTCAATATCGTAAACAGAAATCATGAACTAGTAGGCACTTGAAACAGGCTCATTCAGTTTAGTTCAGTCGCTCAGTCATGTCTGACTCTGCGATCCCATGGACTGCAGCACGCCAGGCCTCCCTGTCCATCACCAACTCCCACAGTTTGCTCAAAATCATGTCCATCGAGTCGGTGATTCCATCCAAACATCTCATCCTCTGTCGTCCCCCTCTCTTCCTGCCTTCAATCTTTCCCAGAATCAGGATCTTTTCCAATGAGTCAGTCTTCACATCAGGTAGCCAAAGTATTGGAGTTTCAGCTTCAGCATTAGTCCTTCCAATGAATATTCAAGATGATGTCCTTTAGGACTGACTGGTTGGATCTCCTTGCAGTCCAAGGGACTCTCAAGAGTTTTCTTCAACACCACAGTTCAAAAGCATCAATTCTTTGGTGCTCAGTTTTCTTCATGGTCCAACTCTCACATCCATACATGACCACTGGAAAAACCACAGCTTTGACTAGACGGACTTTGTTGGCAAATATGCTATTGCTTGCCATATTAGACAGTGAAGATATGGAATATTCTATTACTTCTCGTTGTAGAATAGTTTTTCAAGCAATTTACAAAAAACAAGGAATACAAGAAAAATATTAGTAAATACAAGTACAAAAAAACAAACAATAATGCAGATATTAGTGAATGTATTTTCAACACATAAAATCAACACAGGATTATACAATGAGCCTTAGATTAAAACCAAGATGGGATTCCAGCCATACATATCAAATAAGGAAAAATTCAAATATGCACAAATGTTAGTAGATATATAGTACCACAGAGACTCCAACCTACTGTGGTTTAGACAGTAACTAGTACAACCCCTTTGGAAAATGTTGCTTGATAAATCTAAGTTAATATATGCTGCATTGAGCCATTATATTTCTAGGTATATACCAAGAAGAAACTCATGTTTCTTTTGATCTAGGTACCTTTATTCCACATCCTTCTAGCAGCAAAAATAGCTTTCTTCTTTGAAACTTGAAAATGATGTACATGGAAACATGGGATAAAATCAAGAATTCGTCAAATTTTTCTGGATCCCTCTATATAATCCATCACTTTTGCCACCTTCAAACAGTATGCAAAAACAAAACAAACAAAACTATTATTTAGAGACAAATCAAAGTCTTTATAACAGAGTAAACTCAGATAAGTCCTCTTTCATTGTTGACTGTCTCAGGTCACAGGCACTACTATCCATAGGAAATAATGGAAATCATCCTTGACATTGTTCCCGCCTTTACTTTCCATTTCTAGTTATTCCTGCAGTCAAGCTGACCAACACTATCCCCGAATTCATCATCTTCTTTCTACCTTGAATATCCCAACTCAAGTTCAAACTTCTCTCATTATAGGTCTGAATTACTGCAATAATTTTTTATATAGGCAACTCATCATAAACATTTAATATCTTCTATTCTTTATTCCATAGTGAGAAAGAACTTTAAAAAAAAACAAATAGAGCAGTTACATAAGCGTGCCTAAAGATTCATAATTGGTTTATTTGAACACATTGCTTTCAGGGCAAAGTAAAGCTCTCTATAGTCTTATATGAGTCGTTTTGCATATCTGGTTCTCAACTTATTTGGGGATTTCATATTAAACGAGCCTCTTTAATTCAGCTATACATATGTCTTTTTCAAGATTCTCAAATCCAAAATCATTGCAGACAGTGACTGCAGCCACAAAATTAAAAGATGCTTACTCCTTGGAAGAAAAGCTATGACAAACCTACACAGCATATTAAAAAGCAGAGACATCACTTTGTCAATGACAATCTGTATAATCAAAGCTATGGTTTTTCCAGTAGTCATGTACAGATGTGAGAGCTGGACAGTAAAAAAAGGCTGAGAACTGAAGAATTGATGCTTTTGAATGCAATGCTAAAGAAGACTCTAGAGAGTCGTTTGGACCGCAAGAAATAAAACCAGTCAATCCTAAAGGAAACCAACCCTGAATAGTCATTGGAAGGACTGATGCTGAAGCTGAAGCTCCAGTACTTTGGTCATCTGATGCAAAGAGCTGACTCACTGGAGAAGACCCTGATGCTGGAGAAGATTGAGGGCAGGAGGAGAGGGGAACGACAGAGGATGAGATGGTTGGATGGCATCACCGACTCAATGGACATGCGTTTGAGCAAACTCTGGAAGATGGTGAAGGACAGGGAAGCTTGGCATGCTGTTGTCCATGGGGTCGCAGAGAGTCGGACATGACCTAGCAACTGAATAACAGATAAATCATGCTCTCTTTCTGAAATGGGATATTCAGTGACACTTCACCTCAGCCCCAATCCTTCAACCCACTTTAAGTTAACTCTTATTTATCCTTTTGCTAGTATCCAAAGAAGGCAATGGCAACCCACTCCAGTACTCTTGCCTGGAAAATCCCATGGATGGAGGAGTCTGGTAGGCTGCAGTCCGTGGGGTCACTAAGGGTCGGACACGACTGAGCGACTTCAGTTTCACTTTCACTTTCAAAGGGTATCTTGAACAGAATTTCATGTCTGTGCTCTAGTACATCCTGTTATAGGTTCTCACAGCACAAAGCTTTTCTTTTATAAAGCTCTTAAAACAATAGCAATGCTAGATTTGCTTTTGTAACTGTGTGGATTAGTGCCTGTCTAATGGTGAAGGACAGGAAAGCCTGGCATTCTGCAGGCATGGGGTCGCAAAGAGTCAGACACAACTGAGTGACTGAACAACAACTGTCTAACTCAGCAGATGAAAGTTTCGTGAAGTTAAAACAGGGGCTATTTTTCCCAGAGTCTGTGACAGATATATGTGAGAAACTATGTTAAATAAATATTTAATGAACCAGTTTTCCTTTCTCTGTTTAAATTTCTCCTAAACTCTCTGGGCAAGTTGAAGGTCACTTCACTACCATTATGGTTAAATGAATTCAGAATTCCAAGACTAGCAGTTCTCAATAATTGGGCTTTTGACCCAGCTGAAATAATAACTTGAACAGCTTCCTAAAATGGATCCATCCCTAGTCTCTTTTAGTTATCTAGGAAAATTAAATGATGCTTAACTTACACATGAAAGATTCATATCATATATTTACTCATGGGTGCGTGTGCATGCTAAGTCACTTCAGTTATGTCCAACTCTTTGTGACACTATGCACTGCAGCCCTCCAGGCTCCTCTGTACATGGGATTCTCCAGGCAAGAAATTGGAGTGGGTTGCCATGCCCTCCTCCAGGGGATCTTCCTGACCAAGAGATTGAACTTGCATCTCTTACGTCTTTTGCTTTGGCAGGTGGGTTCTTTACCACTAGCGCCACCTGGAAAGCCCATATTTACTCATATATTCAATATCAAACAAATGTGAAGCTCACGCTAATTATTAGACAGGTTCAGTGTGGGGATGTTGTAGATGCAATTCATTTCAAGGGAAGAGCTCTTGAAAAATGATGCATTTCTTTTTAGGGGAAAAAATGGATCACAGATGTGAAAGTTTTCAGTAAAAATGGAAAGTATTTAAGTAACAAAATGCTTCCGTATAATAAAACAGCTGTCAAAAGCACAATAAAGAGATATATAATTTAAATGAAATATAAATTCATCTTCCTACTAGACAGTACTAAGTCAACATATTTCTTTTTTCTGGAAAAAGCACAAATATGAAATTTTGATATACTGATTAAATTCAATTATATTATGATTCACTTTCATGTACTAACTAGAGTAGTCAGGATACGTCATCTTAATGATCAGAATTGATGTAAAACAGAGCATAAGTAATAAATTTCCTGTTTAGCCTTCTCTACCATTGGCATTATACCAGACTAGATTGCTAGCTTCAGTTCAGTTGCTCAGTCATGTCCGACTCTTTGCGAACCCATGAACCCCAGCTCATCAGGCCTCCCTGTCCGTCACCAACTCCTGGAGTTTACCCAAATTCATATCTACTGAGTCAGTGATGTCATCTAACCATCTCATCCTCTGTCTTCCCCTTCTCCTCCTGCCCTCAATCTTTCCCAGCATCAGGGTCTTTTCAAATGAGTCAGCTCTTCACATCAGGTGGCCAAAGTATTGGAGTTTCAGCATCAGTCCTTCCAATGAAAACCCAGGACTGATCTCCTTTAGGATAGACTGCTTGGATCTCCTTGCAGGCCAAGGGACTCTCAAGAGTCTTCTACAACACCACATTTCAAAAGCATCAATTCTTCGGCACTCAGCTTTCTTTATAGTCCAACACTCACATCTATACATGACTACGGGGAAAAACATAGCCTTGAAAAGATGGACCTTTGTTGGCAAAGTAATGTCTCTGCTTTTTAACATGCTGTCTAGGTTGGTCATAACTTTTCTTCAAAGGGGTGAGTGTCTTTTAATTTCATGGCTGCAATCACCATCTGCAGTGATTTTGGAGCCCAAAAAATAAAGTCAGCCACTGTTTTCACTGTTTCCCCATCTATTTCCCATGAAATGATGGGACCAGATGCCATGATCTTAGTTTTCTGAATGTTGAGCTTTAAGCCAGCTTTTTCACTCTCCTCTTTCACTTTTATCAAGAGGCTTTTTAGTTCTTATTCATTTTCTGCCATAAAGGTGGTATCATCTGCATATATGAGGTTACTGATATTTCTCCCGGCAATCTTGATTCCAGCTTGTGCTTCCTCCAGCCCAGCGTTTCTCATGATGTACTCTGCATATAAGTTAAATAATCAGGGTGACAATACATAGCTTTGACGTACTCCTTTTCCTATTTGGAACCAGTCTGTTGTTCCATGTCCAGTTCTAACTGTTGTTTCCTGACCTGCATACAGGTTTCTCAAGAGGCAGGTCAGGTGGTTTGTTATTCCCATCTCTTTCAGGATTTTCCACAGTTTGCTGTGATCCACAGAGTCAAAGGATTTGGCATAGTCAATAAAGCAGAAATAGATGTTTTTCTGGGACTCTCTTGCTTTTTCAATGATCCAGCAAATGTTGGCAATTTGATCTCTGGTTCCTCTGCCTTTTCTAAAAGCAGCTTGAACATCTGGAAGTTCACGGTTCACGTATTGCTGAAGCCTGGCTTGGAGAATTTTGAGCATTACTAGTGTGTGAGATGAGTGCAATTGTGCAGTAGTTTGAGCATTCTTTGGCATTGCCCTTCTTTGGGATTGGAATGAAAACTGACCTTTTCCAGTCCTGTGGCCACTGCTGAGTTTTCCAAATTTGCTGGCATATTACTGCAGCATTTTCACAGCATTATCTTTTAGGATCAGACATAGCTCAACTGGAATTCCATCGCCTCTACTAGCTTTGTTCATTGTGATGCTTCTTAAGGCCCACTTAATTTCACATTGCAGGATGCTTGGCTCTAGGTGAGTGATCACACCATCATGATTACCTGGGTCATGAAGATGTTTTTTGTATAGTTCTTCTGTGTAGTCTTGCCACCACTTCTTAATATCTTCTGCTCCTGTTAGGTCCATACCATTTCTGTCCTTTATTGAGCCCTTCTTTGCATGAAATGTTCCCTTGGTATCTCTAATTTTCTTGAAGAGATCTCTAGTCTTTCCCTTTCTATTGTTTTCCGCTATTTCTTGGCAATGATTGCTGAGGAAGGCTTTCTTATCTCTCCTTGCTATTCTTTGGAACTCTGCATTCAAATGAGTATATCTTTCCTTTCTCCTGTGCTTTTCACTTCTCTTCTTTTCACAGCTATTTGTAAGGCCTCCTCAGACAGCCATTTTGCCTTTTCGCATTTCTTTTTCTTGGTGATGGTCTTGTTCCCTCTCTCTTGTACAATGTCACTAACCTCCGTCCATAGTTCATCAGGCATTCTGTCTATCAGATCTAGTCCCTTAAACCTATTTCTCACTTCCACTGTATAATCCATCTTAAAATATGTGTTTGTTTAACTGAATGTTTATTCATTGTAATTGGGGCTAAAATAGACACTGGGATAGATTTTATGTAGAGATACATCCTAGGTACTATCATTTTATCTACTGATTAAGAATTATGCATTTACTATTAATGGGTCTTAATTCTTATTTTCTGATGTCACAAAATATATATTATGATTGTATTGATATTTAAATGCATTTTTATCTCCTGATATTCATCTTCATTTTTACAACATTAAATTGTTTATTTGTGTAAACGACCATTTGAAGGAAAGCTAAAAAACTCCTATTAGTATAATTTCTTTCTATAAAAATATTGTTAAGTTACACTATTTGCTTAATTCTACATTGTGGATCTGTTTTTAAAATGACCTTCTGTTAATCTGATACCATGGTTAGGGTCTATGTTTTCATTTTCAGTCATAAAGACATCATTTCTAGGTTTGTGACACTACAAAAATCTGTAAAAAGAACAGCATTAATAGAGAAACATAATCGCTTCTTAACTGTTGAGCACATATTCTGAACATTGAAGATATTGTATTTGTATGTCACTCAGATGCAGAAATAATTGTTGATAGTAAAATGTATATATCTTTTCACAAGGCTAAGGAAACCATTTCCCAAGCTTAAGTTTAAGATGAAAACGTGGATTTTAAGTTACATTAGGTATTAAGAACCCAAAAGATTCTTAAGGGATTCCCTGGTGGTCCAGTGGTTAAGAATCCGGTTTGATCCTCGTCCAGGAGGATCCCACATGCCTCAGAGCAACTAATTTCATCCACCACAGCTACTGAACAGGCTCTAGAGCCTGCAGGCCCAAACTACTGAGTTCACACGCTGCAACTACTGAAGCCCATGTGCCTAGAGCCTGTGCTCCACAACAAGAGAAGCCACTGCAGTGAGAAACCTGAGCACTGCAACAATGATTCACCGCATTCACGATGACTAGACAAAGCCCACGTGCGGCAATGTAGAACCACCACCACCAAGAATAACAATAAATAAATAAATATTTTTTAAATAGCTGTAAAAGTTCTAGAAGTACAAACTCTCTCAATTGTTTTCATAAAGTCTTTAATAGAGTTTAAAACAGAAGCATGGCATGTAGAGATCTGTCAAATGAACATTTTTACTCCATCTACAATGCTGGCCATACACTACTGAAGATGAACTCAAAATACAACTTAGTCATTCCACAGACTAGGAGATTATAAACAAAAAGACTGTAAAATTATTCTGCTCTCCAACTATTGTATATTAAGAAATCCTCACTGTTAGGGCATCTGCTATAGTTTAGTTGTTGAAAATTCAAATAAAATGTGTTTAATTTTTAATTTAAATTAATCTCTAGGAAAAATATTAATTATAAATACTAGCAACATTGCTCCAAATAAACTGATGCAAGAATATAGATATTACTAATTGATAAAGTAACGTCATATACATCAACTTATTCCACTCAACCTTATAAAAGCTCAATAGCTTGAAACAAGTTTTGTAAAAATATGTTCACTTTAAAATTATGTTTTTATCTAGCTATTTATCTACCTCTCCATCTGTCGGTTCTATTTTTCATTATAAATGACAACTTATTTATGTTGTATTCATCTTTATGTAACATAAATAATAAGTCATTTTATAGGTTATCTTGACAATATAGATCCAATCGATAACTGTTCTTATCAATCTGAATGTAAAACATTACACTGTATAATAATTTTTAAGCCTCAAGTTTACCTTACTTTTCCAATGAATTTTAATACAAAGAATTCTTAATGGGAAAAAAGAAAGAAAGGTAATAATAAGTGCTTAATGAATTTTTTATAATCTGATAACTATTTTCGTGAAATGTAAATTTAAAAATTATATCCTTTACACTGTATTATTAGAATTGACACACATTTATTATTATGTCTGTCCTCCTACCCCTATCAGCTTGATTCCTAATATTTTTAACTGGGTAGTCTGGAATTAAAAATTCAGACATCTGAAGATTGAATTGTTCTGCTAATACCACAAGTGTTTTTTGGTATAATAAACATATCCTGCTTATTTTAAGGATTAGAAGTGATAGGAGAACATTCCCAACAAAGAACACTCATTTAGTGCTATATGTAATAAAATACTGAAATCCAATACGCAGAAGCAGTTTGCATGCCATTTACCCACCCCCATTCACCAAAGTGGTAGACTTTTTCAAACTTTATAATGCAGCATTATTTATCATTAATTAAATCAGCTGCTGGGAGAAGGCAATGGCACCCCACTCCAGTACTCTTGCCTGGAAAATCCCATGGACGGAGGAGCCTGGTAGGCTTACAGTCCATGGGGTCGCTAAGAGTCAGACACGACTGAGCGACTTCACTTTCCCTTTTCACTTTCATGCAATGGAGAAGGAAATGGCAACCCACTCCAGGGTTCTTGCCTGGAGAATCCCAGCGACGGCGGAGCCTGGTGGGCTGCCGTCTATGGGGTCGCACAGAGTCGGACACGACTGAAGCGACTTAGCAGCAGTAGCAAATCAGCTGCTATTCTTCCTTGTTATAATTGTCAGAAATTATTTCTGAATGATACCAAGTTTTCATGAAGTCTGTTGCATAATTAAAACAAATGGGAAACAGTTGTTTAGGAAGAAAAAGTATAGCAGTTCCTCATAGAAGAAAAGAAATATACTGTAGTAGTCTACAAGTTAGAATACTATGGATGGAGTCCCATTTTTTAGTTACAACCTGGAAGCTACATTACAAACAATTCAAAAACATACGAAAATATGTGTTTTCTCCAGAATGTAAGTAATCCAAGCTGGCACATGAACTCAGTGTTTCATAATCACTGCTGGTGCTCTTAGAAAATATGACACTGACTTACTAGATCCCTCACAGGCATACATGCATGTATATTTTCACAGGAATTTAGATACTTAAGATTATATATGCACCAAAGTGAAATTAGAAACTTTCACAAAAAGCTAGAAACATTGTATTTACAGATAGACTCTATATTTATATCACTTTCAGACCAATTTTTTATTGTGGTAAAATATATATAACACCTACCAATTTAATATTTCTGAAGTTTACAACTCACAGGTATTAAGTGCATTAACACTGTTGCACAGTCATTTTCATAGTTGAATAAAATGGGAATCCAAACTGCTTTAATCTACAATTATCTAATCTGATAAATACAAATGGTCAATGGGCCAGCATTATTTTCACTACTCTTGCCAATCAATTATAGGGAATTCTGACACAATTATTAAGACTTCTGTAACAACCAGACATGTCTAAGAATCTTCAGACCATTTGGCAGATTGTCCAAATAAACATATTGATTTCTTGATACTATTCTGTCTCCTAATTATGTTTTCCCCTTAAAATCATATCCTTTACTTAACTTTGGGGGGCCTAGTGGAATGTTACAAGCTGAGTAATGATTTGCATTTAACTATCCTTCATTCATAATTTAACATCATAATCTTGTTATTGATATTTGCCATATATTACATCCAAGGTGTGTGTGTCTGTGTGTGTGTGCACGCATTTCTTTTCTTTTCTTTCTTTAAGATGATGAACACTGTAATGACAATCATGCTTTCAATTGTGATGGCCTTCCATTTGTGTTAAACAATGAGTTCGGACATAATCTTTTAAAAATGTGTATTATTGCAGTGTTCAGCAGGCTAATTTATAAAAACTTGCCATTTTTTTGATAACCATTAATCTGATCCTAAGAAATACACAAAAGTCAATAAAACAAATGTTTCTTGGAACAACTAACATAACAAATATAAATAATGTAACATGCCCTTCTTTAAAATTTACATATATTTAGTAGAACAACACAATATACTTAAAATCTTGAATAATCTCTGGAATGTTTCCAAATCTTGTTAACCACTGTTCTGAATACAGCAGTTTTATCCAAAGCAAAAGGCATACAGTTAGGGAATATTTCTCTGTTATTTTATATTCGAGAGCCTTTTTATTCTTTCCTGCTCTGCAAATAAATTTGTCAGTATTATTCTTTTATGCAGGCACTAAAACATACATTTTTTTTATTGCATGTCAGGTTCTCACTTTAAACATTTATTTATATCATAACTCTCACAGCCTTTTATTCTCTTATTTTAGAAATATTAACCTCTCCTTTACTTCTGAATTTTAAGGGTGAAATCTTAGACACACAATAGTATATGGATTCTGATTAAGGAACAGCTAAAAACATTCAAACATTTTTGGTTACCTTTTCCATGGCTAGAATAAAGAACAGTACAAAGTACTGCTGCTACATACCCACTATTCATTTTTCCAGCAAATAATAATGACTTTTCGTCTGCCTAATAACATATGCCTTTTAGTTTGTGTAGCACTGCTGTTGATGGGGGAACAGATTGTTCCAATTCCTGGCTTCTCAGTGCAGTATCATGTATTTGCCATGTGGGTATGTCTTCTTCAAATGCCATTTTCTTAGTGTGCTTTATAGGCAATAATTGAATGGCATTCCATTTACGAAAATTTTTCTTTCGAATTTGTTTCCCAGCTCTAGATCCTTTTCCTTCCTTAGTTTTCTTTTATGTTTATTTAAATTAGTCTCGACTAATTGAAAGTAACTCATTCTTAGTTGATTCTAAACACACACACACACCCCCTCTACAAATCAATTAGATCTTTCATTTCTAAGTGTCTTTGTATTGTTTACAAATACTATCACAGACCTGAAAAGCATCCTCCAAAGATTTGTTTTGGAAGGTCACTGGTAATCTCTACAGATACAGCATAAACAAATGTCCATGGATAGACATCAAATCACCTAGTTTAGAATTTAATACAAAAATGAATAAGAATACAATGAATTTAAGAAGTGTCAACTTACAACTCAAAGTAGAAAAAATAGCAGAATTCTCTTTTCTATTGAAAATGTATAATGATGGTGGAATTTTCTTCATTGAAGAAGTAAAGGTCTAGCTTTGTGTCCAGAGATTATTCAATAGTGCATACTGTAAGTCCTTTTTAAATCCCAGCCCAGGTTCTCAGGTAGAGATAGGAAAGCACAAAAAACTGGAATGATGAAAAAACGACCAGTTAATACCAACATATATCTCTTCACCTTGACCTTATTTGTGATATCTAAATCCGTATGTCTAACTGCATGTCTGAAATATCTGTGAAAAGCACTTCTTGTTCAACATGTCTAAAAACACACTTAACAATATTTATATCACTACACCTTATGCTAGTGAATGGTACTCACACTTGTACATGCTACGAGAGAGTAATTTAGGAGCATCTCAGCATATCGTTTGATTTCATTTCTCACATACCATTTGTTATATATCCTGCTGATTTCATTTAGTGTGTGTGTCTGTGTATATATATATATATATATATATATATATATCTTAAATCTATAACATCTTGCAGAATATATATATATTCTTTAAATCCAAGCTATTTTAGCTTAGACTTCTGCAATCACCCCTTAGCTGGTACATCAACATCCATTACTGTATCCACCCCTTACTATCTTTCCCAACACTGAGCTGAATCGGTATTTTAAAAAAGGAATAAGATCATTTGTTCAGTTCACCTTCATAAAAATACCCAAATTTTACATTTTCTCGATTTATGCACAGCTAGTTTCTCATCTGGACTTCCCTGGTAGCTCAGTGTAAAGAATCCTCCTGCCAGTGAGGGAGACACAGGTCCAATCTTTGGGTCAGGAAGATCCCCGGGAGAAGGAAATGGCAACCCACTATAGTATTCTTGCCTGGGAAATCCCATGGACAAAGGAGCCTGGCGAGCTAAAGTACATGGGGCCACAAGAGAGTCAGACACAACTTAGCAACTAAACAAAACAACATTGTCTCACCTTCACCAACTCCTCACCAAGTCCTCAATCTCTAGTCATACTGGTTTTCCTTAAAGATGCTGATCTTCCTCTCTCCAAAAGTCACACACTCATTTTGATTTCTCTGATCGAATCCCAGGCTTCCTTATATTCCACCCTAGATCCATATCCCACCTCACATGCTCTCACTCTGCCTGTACTTTTCCTTCACGGCACTTAAGACAGTTTGCAGTGATAAGTATTATGCACTGAACTGTATTCTTCAAAAAGATATATTGAAGTCCTAACTCTCAGTATCTCATAATGACCTTATTTGGAAATAGGATCTTTACAGATGTAATTATTCAAGATGACTAAAATAGAATAGGTTGAGCTTTAAATCCAAGAATGACCTGTGTTTTATAGAAAAAGAAGCAAAGACACACAGGAATGATGTCAATTGAAGATTGACAGAGGCATATATACACAGAAACAAAGATATCATGTGAAGATGAAGGCAAATACTGAAGTCCTGCTGCCACAAACTAGAGAATACCTGAAGCTAAGAGTAGCTAGAAGAGGAAAGGAAGAGTCCCCTCCTAGAGCTCTGAGGAGCACAGCCCTGCCACTATCTTGATTTCTGACTTCCAGCCTCAAACTGTGAGAATAACTTCTGTTGTTACAAGCCACACAATTTGTGGTTCTGTGTTATGGCAGTTCAAGCAACCTAAAATAACACACTTAGTGATCAACACCCACCTTCCCTGCTAGACTGTAAGTTTCATGACGGCAGGGAACTTGTGTACTTTTGCTCACTATTACGTTTCTAGCACCTAAACCACAATAGGTACTTATTACTTCACCCACACAAAACACTTATTTATATTTGGTTTTAATACAAAATATATAAAATGATCAGTGCATTCGGAAAGCAACTTAAACACTAATTTAATAATAGGTTATGTACTATTGAAATTGACAT
This sequence comes from Giraffa tippelskirchi, assembly GCF_054371585.1. Classification (NCBI taxonomy): domain Eukaryota; kingdom Metazoa; phylum Chordata; class Mammalia; order Artiodactyla; family Giraffidae; genus Giraffa; species Giraffa tippelskirchi. The sequence goes on from NC_137277.1 coordinate 74,507,960, forward strand.
AAAAACCAAAATAAGTTTGATATACCCCAAAGTATATATAAAAGTATATATAATATAACATGGGGCTTCCCTGGTGGCTTATACAGTAAAGTGTTGGCCTGCAATGAGGGAGACCCCGGTTTGATCCCTGGGTTGGTAAGGCTCCCTGGACAAGGAAATGGCAACCCTCTCCAGTACTCTTACATGGAAAATTCTGTGGACGGGGAGCCTGGTAGGCTACAATCCATGAGGTCACAAAGAGTCGGACACAACTGAGTGACTGTACTTTCACTTTCACAATATAACATAGTATAATATAATATAATATTGGAGAAGGAAAAAGCAACCCATTCCAGTATTCTTGCTTGGAAAATCGCATGGATAGAGGATCCTGGAGGGCTCCCTCCATGGGGTCCCAAAGGAATCGGATATGACTTAGTGACTAGAAATATATAATATAAATCAGTTTTAATAAATAAGGTGAAATTTTATTGAAGGAGAGAGGCAGGTTTTTCATTCAGGATTTTACATATAATTTTAAATATTGTATTGTATTAATATTCAGTGCAAAGTGAGGTTCCTGTTGGTATAGAGAATTTATCTCAATAGGCTCCATTTTTCCAGGTCCTGATGCGGTGCTCAGCACATTGTAATGTTCCAATTTGACTCAATCTCTGATGACTATTGGAACAGCATTTTTAAAAAGTACAATCAGAGAGCTATACATTGTTGCCATGGGGAAAGATGTACATCATAAAAAGAAAGACTGCCTATCTCATGACATAATATAAATATGAAAATAATGAAACATAGATCTAAATTACTAACAGTATACTTATTTCCAGATCTGCTGTCGTTACTACACTCTATCAGTGAATTTCACATGTGAGAGACAGGCTACCACAGTGAATATGAGCTCTTGCTCTTGAGACAGATTACTTGAATTTCAATGACACTTGTAAGTTAGATAAAAATCAGAATACCCTCCAAATAGGGTTGATGTGAAGATTAAATATGTTAATTCAAACAAATTGCTTGGAAATGTGTCTAGAACATATCATGTACAAACTGATGCTCAATTGTAAAACTAGAGGGGGCATCGAAAGTGTGATATTTCATAATGTCCAAGGCAAACAATATTATAGATTTTCTTTAAAAATGATACAGTCTTTAGCTATAATAAAATGTTTTATTTCATTCAACTCTTTTTCCTTATACTAATCCAGTCTCTGAATTTGCTTGATAGCACAATCCTATTAACAAAAGACTTCCAAGCTAGTGTACCAATATAAACATGCATTTCTACACAGAATAAAACATTATAAAAACATTTTAACTGAGGCAATCACAAATATAAAGATTATTTTTCATATTTCCACTTGCTCCCTATAAAGTATAATATTGCACACTTTCTAGGGTGCATGCCCCCTATCTAGAGACCACTGCATTACACAGTTTTAGAAGCAAAGAACCAAGTCTTTATTGCCTTCCATTGTATTAATAGTGAGTGCAGACTCTGATACACAGAGGTAATCAATTGTATTGTAGAAAGATAGAAATAAATAAATATATATATATATATATATATATATACACACCCCAGAGAAGGTAAATTCTTTTTTAAGCATCATACATAATTATCCAGAAACTAAGTCTTATTCAACTAGACAGGAACTCAGTCTTCAAATTCTAAATTCAATTCTCTTTGACTTATGCCAACTTAACCATCTAAATATATAGATGAAAGATACATAATCTATGCAAATATATGGACAATATAATCAGCATTTAATGCAGATTAATGGAAAATAATTTGTTACTGAGAATAATACACAAGTTTATAATGCATGTTACTAGAAAATTGTCAGGGTTCTAAATTTTGATCCTAACTATCTAAATATTTTTTAAAAAAATATCTGATAGCATTGTTAAAAATAGAAAGAAAATATTTAATCTGTAAAGTAGCTTTTCTAAATGATTCTAAGTAAAGTTAGATATAGGAAAAATGTCTGGGAAAATATAACAAAATTTCAAGAGTATTTTACACATGTATGTATGATATTTACTTTCTAATTTTCTAAAGTTTCAAAACTGACGTAAATTAATAGCAATGTATATTTGTCTGTGTCTATCTATCAATTAACTACCTACTTATGTGTCAATAATCTATTCATTGTTCTTTTTAACAAGAAGTTAAATTTATAGAAAAATAAATCCACTAAAATCCAAATATTCAATTGTGAAATCAATGACATCTACTTCTTTTTAAATATCTACTATAATTGAAAATAATAATCTACCTTTTTCCTTGGATTCTGAAATTATAAAAATATCTGTAGGGTGTTCATGTTTATAGTTAATGAAATGGATCAAGTAATTATGACACAACAATATTACAACTCTTCTCTGCAGATTGTTTATTACATCTCATTTTAAATACTATTTTTCATCTTTTATTTGAAATCTCTTTTCCTGTCTCTCCACTTATCTTGTGATACTCTCCTTGAGGATAACTTTCATCAGGCTCAAGCAAGGACAATAGGTGTGATTCCACACCCTGATGACTAAGCAACTACTAGAGGAGAAAAGGAAAATCATCAGATCATGTTACCACTCTGTTTAATTTATATTTTATGACTAAACACATGAGTACATTTGCCAATTTTTAATGAGAGACAATTGCTAAAACAAAAATCAAATCACTTAGCTTCCTCCCTATTGGCAAAATGCAATCTTATTTTCACAGACAGTTTTCCTTTCATTGAAAATCATAGCTGTCCCTTCCTCTATTTTGTGAATCAATTTGCAAAAATAGCAATTTTTATCTTTATGAGCCAATTTATTTAATAGAAAATAAAGCAGTGTATTTTACTTTGTATTTGTAGAAATCTCTGCCACAAAATTTGTCCCTCTGAATTTATATTAAACTTAATGAATTCTAATTTCATTGTGTGAAATATTTGGCACACAAAATAGATATGAGGGATTTATAGATAGCAACTTAAGTTATGATTAAATGCAATTATTCTGTTCTTCAAATGCTTCTGTACAAACTGTCTTAAATAGTTTCTATTTTTAATTTATTCAAAAAGTATTCACTATTGATTCTGTCAAACCTATAAAATTATGTGATATAAAATTAAAATCTATAAAAGCTACAATATTTACTTGCCCGGGAATACTTATTTTTAGAAATGTATATTTAATTTCTAGTTTGAGATATTTTTTGTTATTAAGTATTGATTTAATCATAAACAGTTTAAAGGGTAGAATGAAGAACATGTATTTTGCTAGTAATTTCTAAAATTGGCATTGTATACTTAACTGAACTCTCAGTTATAGTATTCTTTGTAAAATGGAAAGGTTTATAGCATTACTGTTATAAAAACATATAAATAGATACCACTTATTGTGATTGTGACTGTAACACAACTTAGGACAAAATTAGACTGAAGCACTCATAAGCTTTCATAATCTCTGTAAAGATCTATAGATTCTCTTCAATTCTTCATAAGTATTACAAAATGGCAGAAATCATGGTACTTGCCTGATTAAAAATTGTATGCTTCCTATATCACAAATACATATTTACATAAAATATAACCTTACATATTTACAGAAAATATGACCTTACATATTTACAGAAAATATGAGTGCTGAAGAATTGATGTTTTTGAACTGTGGTGTTGGAGAAGACTCTTGAGAGTCCCTTGGACTGCAAGGAGATCCAACCAGTCAATCCTAAGGGAAATCAGTCCTGAATATTCAGCGGAAGGACTGATGTTGAAGCTGAAGCTCCAATAATTTGACCACCTGAGGCAAGGAACTGACTCCTTGGAAAAGACACTGAGGCTGGGAAAGGTTGAAGGCAGGAGGAGAAGGGGATAACAGAGGATGAGATGGTTGGATGGCATCATGACTCAATGGACATAGTTTGAGCAAGCTCTGGGAGTTTGTGATGGACAGGGAAGCCTGGAGTGCTGCAGTCCATGGGGTTGCAAAGAATCGGACATGACTGAGCAACTGAACTGAACAGAACTTATGACCTTACAAGAAATGTGATGTAGGGATTTTATTTTTAGCCATACAGTTTTTGTTTCTAGCTTCTGTTTTGTAATGAATTAGATTGATTTCCTTTATTCTCTAGAGCCAAAAGTTCCTATAATATTTTCTCAGCATAAAGACCACCTTAATCCTTAAAAATATTCCTATTCTCTTCAGATCCCAGATACTCCAGAATAGTTTGTATCTACATGTAAACTTTTTATCTTGAATACACACACACACACACACACACAGAGTTTAGTTAGTCTTGGGTCAAACTGGTGAGGATAGAGTAGAAAGCTCTTTACAAATCATATCAAAGGGCTGCTCAAAGGCTCCTTTCTGTTCACACATCACAAAGTGCTTTTCTCATTGCCCCTCCCATTCCCTGTTCCTCTCCTCTGCAGCACAGCCAGCAATTAAGGGAAAATAAATTTAGAAGCACCAGCATTTTACCAAAAAAAATATATTAAAAGGTTTCAGATCTTTTCATTTTCTTGTACTCTCCCTGAAAATAATCTTCTGAGAAAGATGAGAGGATAACCTACACATTATGAACTGTCTAAAGCTGAAAGCCAACCCTCTACAAATGTGTGCTGCAAAGCCCTGTGATTAGAAAATGTACAACTTCTCTTATCTTATTTCTATAAAGGAAAAACCCAATAACGTATGCTGGAATATGATGATGCTCTCTCAGCTATAAACTTGCAAATAATTTATCATCTGCTTTAGTTTGAGAACTTTTATTACTCTTAATAGTTAGTAAATAGAAGATTGCAAACACTAAAAATGAACAAAGCTGGGGGAAGAAATTTCAAAGTGAATTGGAAATATAAAAAATATCCTAAGCCCTGAATTTTACTAAAATAATATTTTTAGTAAAAAGTATTTTTTTTCCTGCCTTGGTGCACTATGTAATAGATATAGAAACACACCATTTGACATAAATTATTTAGTCTAATCAACTAGTTCTGTTCTGTTACCTATAAGAAGAAAAAGGAACATTAAATTGTCTTCATTGAACACTAGTGATAAGCAAATGGGTAGTAATGCAAATTTTAATTAAAGGTCCAGACATTGATAATAAAAATAGGAAAACAGAGAGATGAAAGAATAAACATATTTTTGTAAAATAAAGCCATGATATTTGGGGAAAATAGTTATGGATTTATATATACATTTCCTAATTCTGAATCTCTATAACTGGCATAGCCATAAATTCTAGAATATAAAAATGAGGTATTCGTTATTTCTGTGCTAAACTAAACAAAATGGAATAGACATGGATATATGTAAGTTAAATCTTCGTGTTCATATCCATTCTCCATAGTGTTCACAAGACAGCTATGAATTTAAAACAACTCAGAGGACCTTGATAAGTTCTAAAAACTAAATCTTCTCATTTATAAGCCACAATTGTAACAATACCAAATTAAAGAGTTACTGAAATAATTAAATGAAATATTTTAATAAATGCTCAAAAACTGAAAATTTTCATTAAATGAGTTGATTTCTTCTTAGGATTTGAAAATACAATTTGAAAACATGACTTAGATAAGATTAATCAAAGACACTTAGATGATTTATCAAACTATATTAAATAACTGACAATTACATAGTTGCTATTGCAGAAATTGATTCTGATGGTATCATAATCATATTACAAACATAATTCTAAACAATGATAAATGGTAATCCCATAGAGTCAGACACGACTGAGCGACTTCACTTTCACTTTTCACTTTCATGCATTGGAGAAGGAAATGGCAACCCACTCCAGTGTTCTTGCCTGGAGAATCCCAGGGATGGGGGAGCCTGGTGGGCTGCCGTCTATGGGGTCGCACAGAGTCGGACACGACTGAAGTGACTTAGCAGCAGCAGCAGCATATATATAAAAAATAAGAGTACCAAAGTTTATAAATAAAATATGTAATTTAATTTGAATCTCAAAAGTCATTGAGGTGTATCATCTGACAATAAGGATGTAATTAGGATATATGATTTTACTTTCCTGGTGGTTCAGATGGAAAAAGCGTCTGCCTACCTTATGGGATACCCAGGTTCGATCCCTGGGTTGGGAAGATCCCCTGGAGAAGGAAATGGCAACCCACTCCAGTACTGTTGCCTTGAAAATCCCATGGACTGGGGATCCTGGTGGGCTACAGTCCATGGGGTTGCAAAAAGTTGGACACGACTGAGAGACTTCACTTTCACTTTCTTTCCAGGCTATCAGTGTTAAACCTTTGATATACTTCTCATAAAAGTGCATAGTATCACCCTGTATTTCATAAAACTATTTACCTTTACATCTTTTTATTTTGTAAATTACCTTATGTTTCTAAGTTTACTAGCTCAACCACTTGCTTTGCAACTCAAACAATAATTAAAAAAAAGCATGAAATGCATTATTACCCTTAATTTCTACATGAAATAATATATTGAAAGCATAGTTGAAAAGGAAATTGGCCAAGTTAACTAAATCGTCCCATGAGGCAGAACCTAGAACTAGACATTTTTTCTGCTTGCAACATAGAGTCTTTTTTTTTTCAACTCATTTACAATATTTTTATTTATTTTATTTTATTTTTTTTAATAATTTTTTTTATTTTCATTGGGGGCTAATTATTTTACAATATTGTAGTGGTTTTTGCCGTACACTGACATGAATCAACCATGGGTTTACATGTGTTCCCCAGCCTGAACCCCCCTCCCACCTCCCTCCCCATCCCATCCCTCTGGGTCATCCCATCGCCCCAGCCCTGAGCATTTGTCTCATGCATCCAACCCGGAATGGTGTTCTGTTTCACATATGATAATATACATGTTTCAATGCTATTCTCTCAGAACGTCCCACCCTCACCTTCTCCCTCAGAGTCCATAAGACTGTTCTATGCATCTGTGTCTCTTATTCTGTCTCACATATAGGGTTATCGTTACCATCTTTCAAATTCCATATATATGCATTAGTATACTGTATTGGTGTTTTACTTTCTGGCTTACTTCACTCTGTATAATGGGCTCCAGTTTCATCCATCTCAATAGAACTGATTCAAACATATTCTTTTTAATGGCTGAGTAATATTCCATTGTGTATATGTACCACAGCTTCCTTACCCATTCATCTGTTGATGGACATCTAGGTTGCTTCCATGTCCTGGCTATTATAAACACTGCTGCGATGAACATTGGGGTACACGTGTCTCTTTACAACATAGAGTCTTACATTTTCGTCCCTTCTGTCTATGTACTCTACTAAATTTTAAGATTATGTCCTTTAGTTATTTTGTACCTAAACTTTTTTACTAATGTCATTTTTCTTTACAATGAAACAAATGCATTTTTACTAGCTTTCCAAAGGATTACTTGAAGGCAGGGGTAGGATGAAGAGGCGTGTTGGGCAGAGAAACTAAGAAAGGACAGACGAGAACAGGGCCTCAACTCTCATACTAAGTATGAATGTGTGACATCCAAGCATCCTTCTGGAACAAGACCATTGATACCAAACCACATGTGGTTAATTCTAGGACAGTGAATGTCATCTGTGGCTCTTAGGAAAGCTAGATTCCTGGACCTCACCATTGATATTAAGATTTAGTAGTTATGAAGTAAAGTCCAGGATGTTATTTTCCAAATCTTCAGGTGATAATTATGATCACCTAGTTTGGTCTCTGTATACCACAGGTCTTCAGTTTTCCTGCAAAGGATAAATTAGGCGATTCACTCATAGGCCATACATAAGTGCTAAATTTTATAATCAATTATCTGGCTTATCTTTCATTGGACTCCCTAAAGCACCTATACTCTCTTTTATTTGGCATTTCTCATGTTCTGTCTGAAAAGCAGAAGTCCATGTATTGGCTTTGGAAAGGAGGAAAAACATGTCTTCTTTAAGTATCGATAATGGTAAAAACAATAACTTTGATTATGTGCCAGTCACTGAAGCAGAGAATTCTCTTATATTATTTTACCCTTAAAATAGCCCTGTTCACATGTACCCATTTTAAAGCATTTCATCAGAAATTATATATAATTTATGCAATATGGTTAAAATAGTGAAGTTGCTCAGTCATGTCCAACTCTTTGCAACCCCATGGGCTGTAGACTGCCAGGCTCCTCTGTTCATGGGATTTTCCAGTCAAGTGGGTTGCCATTTCCTTCTCCAGGGGATCTTCCCAACCCAGGGATCGAACCCGGGTCTCCTGCATTGCAGCCAGACTCTTTACCATCTTAGCCACCAGGGAAACCCATGGTTAAAATAACACTTGCTATACATCAGGAGCTAGATGAATTACAACTTTTGTTATTTTTAGATGTAGATTTGGTTATAGAAATAGAAACTAACAGTGGTTAAATCACTGGCCCAGTTTACACACCCAGAATTTAAACAAAGGCCTCACTCTCCTGGGATTATCCCAGGCAAAGCTGAATAACAATTAAATATTCCATAATAATTATTTTTTTAAAAAAAGGAAGGAGAATGATCAGAAGCAGAGGAGAGAGTGAAACACTGTCAAAATGCTCTAGATGTAAAACCCAGCAAAATATTTCACATTCTCGGGGAAAAAAAAAAAAAGAAAAACAGCAGTTCTACAGTTGTCCTAATTCTAGTCAGGTTTCTCAGCTAAAAATAACCAAAATTAACTCATTAAATGAAGCATATGATACATTTATTGGAAGACTATTAGGTAGCTGACAGATTCAAAGGTGACCCTGTTGAAGGAGGTTTGTTGAGGAACCAAAACTGGCAACGTTTGGGCAAAATTCTGCCACTAAAATAGCTTGGAACACTGCAGCTGGATCTTTAGCCCCAGGAACTTTTCACAGACAAGGCTTGGCTGGTATGTGGCCACTGGAAACCCATTGTGGCTCCCTTCTCCTCTTCACTCTACTGCAGCTGCCTCAAGCAATCTCCCCTTGACCCTGTGCCCGTGCATCATCCTGCCTCTGAATAGCCCTTCTTCCATGATGCAGCGAAACTCAAACTGCCAAAAGGTGGGGAGAAAGAATAACTACATTCCTTTTATCACTGCATATGCTTATTGTTGATTCCATATCACTGTTGTTGAAAAATAGCAAAGCAGAACATTAAACACATCTGTAGATAACATTCTCATAAGAACCAACAGATCCTAAAGGAAAGTGGGTGTCAAGCCAGGATGGAGAATGAAGAATCAATCCAGGCAGATTCCTGTCACTCTAAATGTTTCTCTATTTAGATTATCATCCAAGTCAGAATAATTCTAAGAGTTAAAGGCAGTGCATACCAGGACAATAATCTAAACTGGGATAATCCTAGGCAAATATGAATATACCATCATCTAATTATTTAAACTGATATACATTCATATATTAGCTTATATTCTTCTTTATTGCCTAAGAAGAACTAATGATCTTCTTTCTTTCCCTTCCTTCCTTTCTTTTTCCTTTCTCTCTTTCTCCCTCCTTCCTCTTTCTTTCTCCCTCCTTTCTCTCTCTTTCTTTCTCTGTCTCTCTCTCCTCCTCTCTTTGTGTCTGCATATATGTGTGTACTAAGTTGTGTTCAACTCGTGACCCCATGGACTGTAGCCCACCAGTCAGGCTCCTCTGTCCATGGAATTTTCCAGGCAAAAATACTGGAACGGGTTGCCATTTCCTTCTCCAGGGGATCTTCCCAACCCAGGGATCAAGCCTGTGTCTTTTGCATCTCTTGCATTGGCAAGTGGCTTCTTTACCACTGCACCACCTGGGAAGCCATCTCTCTCTATTTATTTTTAATTCCTAGGATTGTGGCCATCCAGTGGAATGTTGGCCATTAAGTTCCTTCAGTTTTCTCAAAATCTTTCCAGCATTATTTTCAGATCTCTGATATTATATCTGGTGGCTGAGGTGGGGGGAAGAGGAGTTCTCAATTGCTTTTCAAGCAAATCATCATTTTGCTGTCTGGATCTGGCCAGAACTGCTAGTAGAATTCTATGTGCTGCATGAGAAACAAACACGTAGACAGCCTGAAACTGGAAAAATAGTACTACGCTCTCTGTTCATCTAAAATACAATGACGGTGTAGCAAGAGAGGAGTTAGAGAGAAAGAGAGAAGGAAGGAGGCAGGGGAGCGGCTAGAGGGGTAAAGAGAGAGAGAGAGAGAGCGGGTGTGTGGTTGATTTTACTGTGTGTGAACATGTGTCTATTTTGCCTGTGTCCAAGAATAGATATTGTACTTATTTTATGCAAGGTACTGAGAGAAAAGAGAAGAGTTTCTCACAAGACCTACAGTTTCTATAGCTGACATTGGCACTTTATTAGTAAGTCAAAATAGCTGGCATGTTTAATGCCTATAAGGTGAATAATTACTCATAGTATAGCATATGTAAACTGAATTATTGATACAGTATTTTAATTAAAATAATTTAACATTATAAGTAAATAATAATCTCTGTAGTTTTTATTTTCCCTTACATCATCAAATCATGCTTACAGCTATGTTAGGCACTGTACAAAGAGGATCAATTTGTTTTGATTCATTATTATTATTACTATGACTATTATTTAGGTCATGAACCCTTTCTGTGGAATAATGGCTAACAGATTGTCTTAAATGTGGCTCTCCAGGACAGCAATATGTAACATGCAACATCTGAAATTTTATTAATATTATTCTACCTAAAAAAAATCCTTGGAAGTTTTTGAGTAGCAGCACATATCATAGTATCAACTCCTCTAAATCTTAATCCATAAAAAATGCATCTTTCATGTTGTATCAATAATTTCACATTGATTAGTAACACAAGCAGAACAATTTGTGTTATTTCATGCAATGTGTGCGTTTGCCCTAGGAAACCTAATCCCAATTTCTATGGAGGAAACTCCATTAAATTTTAGTAAAACTGGGAAACTTGAGTTTCAGATATTTTTTAATTATTCTCTAATATCATGTGTCAATCATGAAATTAATGGTTAGATTTCACAATTTCACATAGTTTTTTATTTTGTGCTATAGCTATTTTTGTTTTAACAAATAATGGTCATCATAGCCCACTTTCATTTTGCTTAATAATGCAGTCCCTGAAAATGTCAATCAAATTTAATTACAAAATAACTATAACTAATTGTAAGATAACTGTGACATAAATGGGGTATTAAGAATCATAAATCTAGTAGGTTGGAGGTACTTAGAAGAAACCAAAAATATCAAATTCAAGAATGAAAACTGACACTTTCACAGCCAAGAGTGATAATATAATAGGCCATGTTTACACATCAAGGCTATGCTAGCTCCATATTACTACATGTATCTCATGTGACTGAAGTAGAGAATGGCCAAGAATAATTATTTGAGGAAGTACACAAATAAACTGTATAGCAAATACATCACATCTGTTTTGCGTTTCTGTACTGACTTGTCGGTCTGTAAAATTTTAAAGTGACTTTTGGTTAATAAATTGTGGTAACCCTACAGCTGACAAATTTATTAATGCATGATTATTTACTATGCCTGTCTATATGAGCAAGAGGAAATGTTATGTCGCCCCCTAGTGTAAATATTAACTTTGTAACACCAGAACTGCAGTGATCCAAGACATTGCAAAGGAATCACAGCTACTGAAATTATTGAAGAGAGTTAAAAGAAATTCCAAGCTTTTCTAAAGAACCAGCATCCTAGGAGTACAAAATATAAGTTTCATGTATTTTATGAGCCAAATGAATCTCTTATATCTAAAGTGTTCATAAGATTTTCATTTCTTTATCTACTGGAATATTTAGAGCTCAATCCATTTTAAGGGAGATTTTATGACTCTTGGGGTGAAGATAAATATGTAAGAAGTGTCATGGATAAACAGGAAAAAAAAGTAAATCTTGATACTATTCAATACTAAAACTGTCCAAATTATGTAAATTTATACATACTGAGGGGCTTCCCTGATAGCTCAGTTGACAAAGAACCCACCTGCAATGCAGGAGACCCCAGTTCGATTCCTAGATCTGGAAGATCCCCTGGAGAAGGGATACACTAGCCACTCCAGTATTCTTGGGCTTCCCTTGTGGCTCAGCTGTTAAAGAAACTGCCTGCAATGTGGGAGACCTGGGTTCTATCCCTGGGTTGGGAAGAACCCCTGGAGAAAGGAAAGGCTACCCACTCCAGTATTCTGGCCTTAGAGAAGTCCATGGACTGTATAGTCTATGGGGTCACAAAGAGTCGGACATAACTGAGCAATTTTCACTACACTTCACTTCATGCATACTGAACTGAATAGATGAGATTCTAGATATGAATGTTACAGCATGAAATATTGTCAACAGCTATCCTCATTTATTGGGAGTTTATTAGTGTCAAGCTTGAGTGAATTACTTTACTTGCTTCATCTCATTTGATACGTAAATATGTTTCCTAAGTAGGTATTGATATTAATATCATCTTTATTTAAGGATAATATAACTGACAGAGAGGTAAACTCTACCAAGATTATAAAGCTAGTGATAGGTTGTGGAAGATTTATCTTTTCTGACCAGTTACCTCTTTTTTTTATTATTATTAACATAACACTTATTTTCTTGAGCTTAGCAATGTGCCTGGTTTAATTAATAATGTTTCCATTCTTTCCTGTACTTGAGTGGTCCTATAACACAACTTCAGCCAAAGAAATATAAGCAAACACTGTTGAGTAGGACTTCTTTAAAAAAAAGAATATTCAACTTTTCAACTGTCCTCTTTACTCATTTTTTCTAACTTAGAATGTAGATGGCTGGAGCACTAAACACCTTACAAATGAAGGGAAAAATACAAATAAAATCAGAGTCTTTAGTCTTGACATTCTTGAGCCACTTTATTTCAAAATATATGTAGTTTCATATTTTAAGTGTATTAAAAATTTTATATAAAATACTATATAGGTATAGAGTTGATATTTGGGATTCTGGTTACTAAAAATCTTACTCTCTATTAATTGACACAGGGGTCTATTTAGATTTGAGCTCAAGTCCATCTGGTTATAAAGTATGCTTTCAACCACCATATTTCCCCTGATACTTGCTTGGAGGCCACTAGATCATGTCACTTGAGATCCTTTCATTAAACAAGGAGAGAATTTCATATTATATCCCATCTTCCTGTCTTTGACCACTTGTAAGTAAAATCAGGTTCAAATTGCTCATCATTAAATCCCTTCTTTCTCTGTAATTGGTCTCACTTCCTCCTCCATTACTTACTGTCCAAAACTCTTGCTTTTCCATAATTCAATGAGTTTGACAACTTTTGAAATTCCTTCCAAACAAAATTTGCTTGTTTCACATCAAATTCTTTAGGCATTTCCTATCTGAAGGACAAAAACAAGGCAATTTGGATGGGTAACCTTGAATCACTGTCAATACACTGACCTTCCCCAAGCCCCCACTCCCAGGGGCTGAATATGGAAGGAAATTTGTGCACTAGAACGAACAATGTCCCTCTGACATGATAATTCAACAAGGGTCAGGAGAAAGACCTGAGGCGCAGAATAGGGCTGTGCATAATTCAGACAGTAAAGAATCTGTCTGCAATGCGGCAGAGACCCGGGATTGGATCCCTGGGTTGGGAAAATCCCCTGGAGGTGGGGCATGGGAATCCACTCCAGTATTCTTGCCTAGAGAAATCTCCACGGACAGAGGAGCCCGGCAGGCTACAGTCCATGGGGGTTCGCAAAGAGTCAGACACTTCTGAGCGACTAAGCACACACATAATTCAGTCGTAAAGGAGGCATCCAATGCGCCCAAGAACTCTTGAGTACCTCCCACAGGATTTCTCCTCTGTCCTCGTTCACCATTCCACTGCTAATCACTACCTGCACTGGGATTATCAGAACCAATTTTAAACTACCCTGTATTTCTAATGGTATCAGTTGCCACAAGAACCCCAGAATTCCCAAATTTTTCTTCATTTCCTGGACTTCAATCTCCATTGGATTATGTTACATCCTCTTTCATGACAAAATTCTCTATATTGCTACATGTCCTAAAACACTTGGATTGTGTCTTGAATTCAGAAGGGTACCTTATCAATGAAATCTCTATTGCTTCAGAGTTTTCACTGAAGTTTCACTTCACCGTTTTGCTCCCACTGAAGTTTGTCTCTCTTGAAAATCCTTTCTTCTGTATCTCTCTCAAGAGACAGGTGACTGTTTATCTCCCAGAGTCCTCCTAAGGAAGTGCCAGCACAGGACACTATCGTCCACACTCCAGCTTGATAATCTTCAATCATTCTCCTCCTTTCCCTCATCCCTAAAATTCTCCAGCTTTGGAATTCATTTTCTTGAAATTCTCCTCTGATAGTCTTGCCTTGCAACCATCCACATCATATTTGAGAAAGAAAAGAGCAGCCCCTGGGAACTGTCAGGTACAAACTTATCTAGTTCAAAAAGTAAGGTATGGTTCTGTGATCAAACATACACAGTCTCTCAGTCCACTAATATCAGACAAGGTCACTAATGAGTACAAAGTTAAGTAGGAAAACACAAGACCACTTTGCAATCGTGTTTGGGGACAGACAAAAACAAACACACTGTTTTTGTTATGAAACATCCCCATCTGTCAGCCAAAATAAGCAAAAGCTGCTTCCTTACCAACTACAGCTCTACCCTAACTCTGTTCCTCTTGCCTCTTAGAGAAAAAGCATTAAGATAACCAATCACAGAACTGGCCCTTCATTCTCACAGAACAATCCAGAATAAAACAGTATTTTAATAAACTTCAGAAAAGCACCTTACACAATCCCCAAACCTATAAAATTCGCCCTTATTCCCTCTTCACGAGATGTATCAAGGTTCCCCTTGGAGTGCAGTTCATCTTGTTCCAACAAGGACCATTATGTCCAGCTTGGTTCAACTAGTGTGATGTTACTGGTAGTTTCTGGCTGGTAGTATATTTTTCATGAAGACATTTTTTATTTTTATAAAATTTAAGTTCTTCATTTTACACAGCCACCCATTAAAGGCAACTTTCTTAAATTTAGGTTACCAAACTGTTTACTTTTGATATTAAGTTTAAAAATACTTTCATTTAAAGATAGCCTGATTTCTTAATGTACAATAAATGCATGTATGATTAGTTACCGAAGTTGAACAGATAAGAATATATTTTACAGTTTTATAAAGATTTTTGGGAGAAGGAGGGCTTCGCTCATAGCTCAGTTTGTAAAGAATCCACCTGCAATGCAGGAGACCCCAGTTCAATTCCTGGGTTGGGAAGATCCACTGGAGAAAGTATAGGCTACCCACTCCATATTCTTGGGCTTCCCTTGTGGCTCAGATGGTGAAGAATCTGCTCCTAATGCGAGAGACCTGGGTTCCATCCCTGGGTTGGGAAGATCTCCTGGAGAGGGGAAAGGCTACCCACTCCAGTATTCTGGCCTGGAGAATTCCATGGACTATATAGTCCATGGCATCGCAAAGAGCTGGACATGACTGAGCGACTTTCACTTTCACTTTTCACTTTTTGGGAGAAGGCAGGGAGATGGACTGAGGGATACAAAGTAATCCAGGAAAATATTTAAAATAAGGTTACTATATGTTCCTCTGCTGCTGCTGCTGCTAAGTCGCTTCAGTCGTGGCCAACTCTGTGCGACCCCATAGATGGAAGCCCACCAGGCTCCTCTGTCCCTGGGATTCTCCAGGCAAGAACACTGGAGTAAACGTTCCACATTAAGGTCTATCCATTTCAAGCCCCAAAAGTATAACAATGTCAATTTCACCTGTTTCCAATTAAATCCAATTGAAATTGGATATGATTTATATTTGAAATATTGAGTTGTCTTATTGTAAGAGACAACATAAAAGATATAATAACTGATCCTCAGTGTACCATTTCAGGTTCTCCAGAAAAACAGAACCAACAGGAAAGATGGAGAGAGAACTGTTACAGGGGTGGGGTGGGGGGGGTGGTGAGGAAAAAATACATGGAGACAAAGGAGAGGAGGCAGAGGGAGGAAAAGAGAGAGAATTTTATTTTAAGTAATTGGGGATTGATTCTGATTGTGGGTTTGTGGAGCTTGTGTAAGACAGGTCAGAAGGCTAGAAACTCAAGGCAGGATTTGATTCTGCAGTCTTGAGGCAGAATGTCTTCTTTACCAGGAAACCTCAGTTTTTTTCTCTTATAGTCTTTCAACTGACTGCATGAGATCCACATTGTAGATGGTAATCTCGTTTACTTGACATCAACTAAATATAGACTTCATTAATTATATCTATAAAATACCTTCAGAGCAACGAGTTTATAGTTTTTGATTAAATAACTGGCTACTACTCAGGGCTTCCCTGGTGGCTCAGATAGTAAAGAAACTGCCTTCAATGCGGGAGACCTGGGTTTGATCCCTGGTTTGGGAAGATCTCCTGGAGAAGGAAATAGCAACCCACTCCAGTATTACTGCATGGAGAATCCCATGGACAGAGGAGCTGGTGGGCTACAGTCTATGGGCTCACAAAGGGTTGGACACAACTGAGCAAATAATTCTTTCACTTCACTTCACTCTGGTTGACACATAAAACCAGTCATCACACTCAGCATAGCTCATTTTTCTAAAGCTATGTAAGAGTGTTTTCTTACTATTTGAATATAGCATTGTCATCATAAACATTTAATACATTAAATGTACTTACATTTAGGAAAGTATATAACTTTCTTCTAATGGTGCCAAACCATTATGAAGGAGTCCAGAGTTCTACATCAGGTAATGGACTTTGCTATTTTGACAACTAGGTTTGAGTTTTAATTATTTATTACCCCACTTTATCTTATACTGTGCTAGGAAGTGTACTGTAATACATTTATAAAATTAACAAAACTTTGCCAGTTGAAAACACAATCACAATATTGTACACATGCTAAGAAATTTCTCAGAAGCCAAGGATAATTTAGATGAGATAAAACAGATCGAATGGTTTCAGGCTAAGATTTTTAGAGAACAGAAATAATAAAATTACTAATATTGTGGTCTGAGCCACCAGGGAAACCCCAAGAATAATGGAGGGGTAGATCCAGGTCTCCTGCATTGCAGGAAGATTATTTACTGTATGAGCCACCAGGGAAGCCCAATATTGTAATTAGCAGTATAAAAAAGTGACAGATATAAATAATTTTGCTATGAATTTTGGTTTCAGTATAATACAGGTCAAAAAGTCTATTTTTTATTTCGCTCTGGAAGGATTACTCAAACTCTTTATATACAGCAACTGCCTTCAATAATAATATCTCAGGTAAATAAGATCACTGGAGAAAATTATTTCAACCCTGTATTATGATTACATTTATTAAAAAGTATGATTCCCCTATATATAATACTTTCAAAAACTATTTTCTAAGTATACTATATGAGCTAAACATGTTTATCAAAAGTATAAGTTAAAGAATAAAATTACATTCAAAATTAATTTTTTAAAAGACCAAAAACAACACGAAATTACCAAAAACACCAGTGGTCTAAGTGAAAATTTGCAATTTTAAAATGCAAAATATGCATCATCTTCAAATCCACACTTCTATATTATAGTTATTACAATTGTATTCCTAGATATACGATCTGGAAAATACTGTAAAGCAGTCCAGCCAATATATAGTAAACAGTACAGAAAGATGAATATGTGGAAAACTTTTCAGAAGACTCCTGACTACCTAAAAGTTGGTACCATGAAGGGCAGAACGACAAAAATGTTTCTGCCTGCTGCTGCTGCTAAGTCGCTTCAGTCATGTCCGACTCTGTGCGACCCCATACACGGCAGCCCACCAGGCTCCGACGTCCCCGGGATTCTCCAGGCAAGAATACTGGAGTGGGTTGCCATTTCCTTCTCCAGTTCATGAAAGGGAAAAGTGAAAGTGAAGTTGCTCAGTCGTATCCGAGTCTTAGCGACCCCATGGACTGTAGCCTACCAGGCTCCTCCGTCCATGGGATTTTCCAAGCAAGAGTACTGGAGTGGGGTGCCATTGCCTTCTCCTGTTTCTGTCTACCCTTTATGTAAAATTTGGTTCTCAGACTAAACAAGGGATGGAAAATTCAAGTGCCTTCATTGGTCAGGTCAGTATAATTAGATAAATAAACTCATATATCAGTAAAAACAAAAATAGTATAAACAGTAGCAAACTGTGAAGTGTAATTCCTCTTTGAATGGGATTTAAGCTCAAATATTTTAAAACAAAGTGCATACTCAACAAACTACTTCTGCCACCTGAATTTGGTCCTGCATACAACTATATGAAACCTCTGGATTAGTAGTCTCCAAAGCTCTTGCTGTATTTTCAGCAAAAAAGTAATAACAGTCATCAATAAATTAGAAAATACTGGTGCATAACAGAGAAGTTATGTCACAAGACAGCATATCACTATTTGAATTTCAACTATCAAAAATAACTTAAACAATATTTGATAAACCAAAAAGGATATGTTGGAATCATGGCTATTACTTGACAACATTTGCTTTAAAATACTGCTTACATCTTTGAATAGGTTATAATATCAATATTTCAATCTTATTTTCCTCACTCCAATAATGTGTTCTGAAAATGCACATGTTCTGCTGTAATAAAAAAACAAGTATGACAAAGAATATATGACACCTTAAGTTCAGAAAAGTGAGACACAAGATGGTCTTTGACTCTGAATGCATGATAGTGTAAAAGAAACTTGGAAAAAATATATAACTGACTATACAACTAAGTCTATAGCATGGGGAAGTTTAGCCATATATTATTCACCCTAATCCACCTTCATTCTTGACCGTTCTTGAGATATTAATCTAACAATGATAACATCTCAGTAGCACGAATTTAACAACTTGTTTCTTTAGTCTTAGGCACAATCCTAAATGTGCCACATAAATGGGTTTTAGTGAGTGGAGAAACCTTTTAGATTATAAACTGTAGGAGATACAGAAATGTGTAAGGGAATGACATAATACTATTATAATGATAATGAGAACAAGTCCATGTAGTATATTTCAAACCCTATCTAATTTTAGTGAGTTCCTGTATACACAAAGGAAAAATCCAAGACATTGTTCACACTTTCGAAATGAATATATATAAAAATATCTTGAGTGACAAGAAACATATAAACTTGTCAAAATTTGTGAATATTTTTTCAACACATTCAAAATGAACAGGCACATACATGAATACATCTTAACACAATATAATCCCAGGGACGGGGGAGCCTGGTGGGCTTCCATCTATGGGGTCACATAGAGTCGGACACGACTGAAGCGACTTGGCGGCAGCAGCAGCAGCAGCTTACCACAGATCCTGTAGTGCCTAGACTAGTGCTTTGCAATTAAAGCATCTCAGTAAATCTGAATGAACTAAATAACAATATGTTTTAAAATGATTAATAAATCAATATATCTTTTCTTAACAAACCTGGTACTAAATATTTTGGAAATGTAGACCAGCCTTCAGAAGCAAGGTTTAGGCAAGACAAAAATTATCCATGTTCACATACTGGAAGATAAGAAATAAAATAAAGTTGAATTCAAACTATTCTGTGAGTCTGGTACTATTTCTCCCCACCTAAAGACAAGTGGAAAAGTAGAATGTCCTCAAACAATAGATGACACCAACACCTCTTTATCAGTATGGAGATTACGGTACCAATTACTATAGATTCTCTAATTTAGCATAAAAATTATGAAGAAAATTTGTCTAGAGTCAGGAAATCTGCATTATAATAGTGACTCACTTTTTGACCTCAAATCAGCACTTCTTTCGGAATTTCATAGTCTTTACACAGACATAAAACTCTCGTGAAATAAAAAAATGCTGGCAAACTGACAATGCAATAAACAAATTAGTAATGATTTCCAAAGTTCCACAAACTCCAAATTCCATAATGAAAGTGATTACATATATATTTAAATTCTTTTAAAAAATATTTTTTAATATTTTGTATTACAATTTTTAAATAATTAGGGCAAAAAATCTTTTGTGGATCAATTGCAAAATATAAATGTAAGAGAATGTCTTTATCCAATAAACAAATGCATACACAATGGTGGTTTGAGATAATCTAAGTAAAAACAATGAGAATACATGGATGGTAAACTTTATTCACTGTTATTAATCCATATAACTTATTTAGACATATTCTGGAGTACTAATAAAATATTAGCTTATTTTGTATTCCATGGAATTAAAGCTATATCACAGATATGATACTGTTTACAACAGAAATCATCACAGGTAGAGTGACCTTTCTCTTTGAAGGAAAGACCTTGCAAAATGGAGATTTGTGTATGTTCAGTTAAAATTGTGAAGAGAAGTATATTTAAAGGCTCAGGAATAGGGTCAAGGTTAACAATAGGTTTATTCATTAAGTATCTTTAAAAATGTATTGTGTGAGTGACATAATATGACCTTTGGAAAGGTCTGTACATTTTTATAATCTCCTCAGTATGAATATGAATTCTGGATTTAGGACTAAAGCAATTAATCAATGTCATTAAACACTGAGTTTTAGTCTGCAAGTAACTTTATAGATAACTTCTAATTCATGAAAGAACACTGTATTAACAATTACAGCCTATCTTAAATCAGTTCAGTAATTTTAAAGACTATAAAATAATGTTTTAAAAATATGAATTTAAAAAATATTCAGAATATCCATTTGCTTTCCAGTGGCTGAAAATAATTGGAATTTCTTTGGAAAAAAATCCCTAAACGGATTTTACATTTTAAGTAAATTTTTTTTTCCTGAAATAGGAAAAAAAAAACAACGAGATATTATTAAAATTCTTTAAACTTAATACAAATTTCAAAATGCAAAAATGTGATAATGTTTTTAAAGGCAAAGTTCACAATATGTTAAAATCAAATAGGCAAGAAAGTAAAAAAGATGTCATAATTTCACTCTATGACATGACAATATAAATCCTTACATGAAAATTGTGGAACATATATATTTGTAAGGTAATATTTGTGTTTCTTATTAAGGTTGTTATTTCTGATAAGTATCAGGTCCAGTTTTCTGTTTTTAGCTTGTAGTAAGTTTTAGTTTATAGCTCTCATAGCATCCTACTTCCTCTAAAGAATATAGTTTTTGGTAAGTATAGAAAAGTATTTAATTAAAAAATTCATTTATGAATATATTTAGAATCTCTTCTATTATAAAAACAGATATGAGTCTCATTCTCTTCAATAACAAATCATCAAAAGAAACAGAAAGCAAACATATGACATATATTACTTTTTAAATTAATAGTTTCAATTATAGAGGAACCATATATGAAAATCTACATCCTTTCACTCAGTATAAATCTCTTGCACAGGAAACACAAACTTGGGCAGTTTGTAAACAAAACGCTGAAGGATTAGCTATGAAGTCCATTTTTTTTTTTACTATAAATAAGAAAAATATGACAGGCCTAAGCCTTTTTAACTGAATTTGTTGCTTCTGACATTTGCATATATTTAGATTTATACATCTAATTTAGACAGCTTCATTTAAACATCTATCTTAATTTGAAGATAAAACAGGCAAGTCTACCCTTAAACCTATCTTTTGTCAACTTGAGTGATAAAGAACTAATCAACTTCAAACATACAACAAATATCAGCCTAATCAAGTTCAATCATTGGTGGAAGCCCAAAGTTGACTTAAGAATCAAGATTACCAGAATTTTAACAATCTGAGGCTTGGCAAATATTTTTTTTTTTCCCTATGAACTTTATTTCATGGTTTTATTACCTACACCATTATTATAATTATGGAGATGAGATCTTGTTCAATAAGTCTGTCTTTTCTCATAAGTGAAACATGACTAAAAAACAAACCAATGCATACTTTCTTCAAAACAAAGTGTTTCCCTCCCAAAAAAATTACCTTTACATATTGTTGAGTTCTCTAAGTCTAGCCAGAACAGTTTCCACAATTCCCTCAGCCTGTGCCTACTGCTCTGTATGGTACTCCACTGAAAAACCACAGAAGAGTATTTTCTTTGACCAACAACAGTAAACAATCTTATCCAGACAAGAATAAAAGCAATAAACTAACTCTGTTTCTTTATGTCTTAAATGAGCTGAGAGGAAGGTGTCCAGAGGATTTCAAGGGAGAAAAGAAAATAATCAAATAAATCACATGAATGTCAGAATTCACTTAAAACTTCAGAAGAGAACTTTTCATTCTTGGAAAACACATGCACAGCACATTTTTTAAAAATTATGTTGAATATTTTAAAATATATAAAGAAATGCAAGTTAAGAATACTTTACTTTTGGACTAATTAGGTCTGTCCTTACACTTATCTACTTATTCAGGGGTAAGCAATTGTCACTTTGTAAAGTGGGGGTGGGGGGTGTTGCTTGCTAAAGGAACCAGACTTTAGTGATGCATATATTTGCATACCATCACCTCACTCTGGCTCTACTCTGCCTTACTAAGCCTAATAAGTCTTCCCTCCTAATAAGCCTTCCCTATACTTCCTTTTTTTTCTTTAATGAAGTGTGTACTTCTCAGGAGATAAGAGGACTTGGGAATCAGTTCTGCAAGGAGGTTTTGTAGCTAAGAGGGGATGTGAAAGGAAAAAGTAAGAGCTGTGGCCCTGTACTATCTTAATGCTCAGCACATTTCTCACCAATCAGGAGTCCTTGTCATACTAGAATGCTGAAAAAAGCAGCTCCGTGGTCCAGTGAGAACCTTCCAGGACTGCACAGGCTCTGTCTGTCACGTTTTCCCTTTTTGGCTTTGATTGTATCAGAATGCTCACCCCACATACTCATCTACAACCCCTTTTGAGTCAATAGCTTAAAGTTGATGGCCTGGGGTTCTGGAGTCACTCTGTTAAGCTCTGTACTGACAACTTCTCACTGGAGAAGTTTGCTGCCGGTCCTTCCGGAGACAGCCGGAACACAAACTCCTTCGGAGACCATCACTCAAGCCCGCCACTTGCCCCGGGCCACCAGTCACATGGCCCTCTGCCTCCATAAAGACATCCACATCCTTACTCACCTTCAGCTTCCTAAGCCGACAGAGGTTATAGGGTCACTTGGGGTTAGGGTTATTTCCTTTTCTTTCTTAAAAGAGGTCCTGTTAACACAATTTGCATCAAATAAGGAGAAACTGTGGTAATTTTCACCGGTGAAAATGAGGTGGAGAGTCCGGAGCGTTGGAGGAAGTGTCAACCAAAGCCTTGGATCACAGCTTCCCTGAGATTCCTGCCTTTTTCTACACTAAATTCTCACCCCACGCCCACAACATAAAGAAACGAATATACTGTAAACCAGACTGAATAGCGACACCCCAAAGCCTCACAGTAACCTCAATCCTCTAAATGCCTTCTTAAACAGGAGAGAGAGGAGAGAAGCGATTACCAGAGTTTTGTTCCCGTTCTTGCTGAGAGGGCCCCGGAAAACTCCCTTGATGTTGCGAAAGTGTCCGTTGCTGAGATGCGTGGAGCTGATGACAATGTAGTAACACTCCATGGGGCAGCCGCCGCCTCCTCCGCCGCAGCCGCCGCTTCCATGCACCCCGCGCCCGCCGCCGCAGCGCGCCGGGGCCGGGGAGGGTGGGTTAGGGACCCGCCTGGAGGGCGAACCGCCGCCTCTCTCGCACGCCCTCCGGAGACAGGCTCACTACGCGCTTCTGTCCTGCGCGCCGAGGTTCCTCCGCCTCCGCATGCTCGCCTCTCTCTCCCTAGCTGGTTCTGTTTCTCTCCTAATTTCGCCTAAGGGCGATGCGCCCGCGGGAGGATCCCAGACTGGGAGGGGCCGGACATGCCAGAGAGGAGCCCAGCGCCAGTCAGTGCCGGCCGCGCGGCCGAGCGGAGCCGGGCAGCGGGAGCCGCCCGAGCGGCAGCGGCGGCGGCGACAGCAGCATCCCCCGCGCTCGGCGCCCGCACTCAGAGTTGCTGCTGCTGGCAGGCATGAGTGTTATTATATTGAGCGGCGTTGCCGGTCCATTGCACTGAGCCAATGGCAGGGAGCCACTGGGCTGATACTGAGAGCTGTCAGAGGAGTACATCTGTCACCCGCGGCCTCCCCCCCGCACTCCCCCGCCGCCGCCGCCGGGACCCACGGCCGCGCCGGGCCGGGCGCGGGTGGGAGCGCGCGGCGAGCGGGCCGCCCCCCGCGCAGCGCCGCGGCGGCAGAGGGCCGGGGACGCGACGGTCACCGCGGGCGGGCGGCACAGCGGCCCGCGACCAAGAAGTGGGAGACTCCTCCAAGGTGGGGGCGGAGGGGAAAATGTGGAGACACGGAGATTTCTTGCCTACCAGTCGGGGAAGGGGGGAGGAGACGATAAGGGGGATAAATAAATTAATAATTCAGGATGAAAAGCCAACCGCTTCCAACTGCCGCGTTTCCAGGCAGGTGCCAGCAGCTGCTTCTCTCTTGAGATAGTTGCTACCCATTTGGGTTTGCCTTATTTGATTTTACTTGTTTTTAATGTGGTTTTTAGGATGGAGGCTGAATCCTTTTGAGAGTCTTAAGAGAAAGAAAACGTCCCTCCACCCACCACCACCACCACCCATTTGTAGAGATCATAGGGATTTGTGTTGATAGTTTGGGGAGTGGGGAGGGATGTTGTGGGGATACGAGTGAAGTGGATAGAAGGAAAAAGATTCTTGGCTTATGTGCTCCTCGACCCGAAGTTCCCCTCACCCACGTCCCCTGAGAACCTGGGTTCTGCCTAAATTGCCAAAGCAGAACGGAAAGCGATGCTTTGCCGCAAAGAAGCTGCTGCTACGAGCTTGCTTTGCATTTCTGTACAGTTCTTTTCCCGCTACAGAGAGTGGTAGCGAACAAAAGCCTTTGCCCTAGAAGCGACCTGAAAGGAAAATCTCTCTCAAAGGAACTAATGGGTTCGTTAGGCAAATAGGGATGGGGTCTGCTGCGTTCCCTGAAGAGAAACCACCGCGCAGGTTTTTAAGGGGCCAAGGTAGTCGTCGGTCTGAATGTGCCCTTCTACCCTGCCTCTCACCTAATCAATTCTCTCTTTGTGTAAGTTTAACTCCTCGTAGGTGGTAGGGTGAGCGCATCCCATTAGGTATATATACGACTCATTAGTCCGCACTTAAAAAGATCGATAATAGTGGGAGGCTGGGAGATGGTGCCTTCAATGAATTTACTGAAGGCTTTATTTTCCTCTTGCCTTGAATGGCTTAATTGGTTAAAGCAGATTCCAGCCATTCTGAGGCCCCTGTGTCAGAGCATACTGCACTTTGATCTAAACTGTGTTGATCTTGTTTATTTGAAGGTCAGGGATTCAAAATAGTCCATTTTGAGTGTCCCCTATATATGATTTTATATAGCAGTGACTGCAAACCACAATATGGTCCTTGAATGAATCTGCCAGTTTGAGTTCACTCTTCGAAAGAGGAATAGCAGAGAGAGAAAAAGAGTATTTGTAAGAGAGGCAATAGTCATGTGAGTAATTTATAACTTCCAGGGGTAAGAGGGGAGTGCTAGATTCATCCAAGGGAAAATCTCCATGTGCCATGATTCAATTCAAACAAAAAAGCTGGTATGAGTTGATCAAAGCTCATTATAAAGTGTCACAGTTATTTAAAAGTACTTGGCTAAATTTCTCAGATATCCACTTGGGGGAGTATGGAAGTCCTGGGAGAAAGAGAAAGCAAGAATTTACTTCTATACTCTGTGGAACAGATCCCTAATAATTTGTTACAATTCAGTATGAATGCAATCTTATAAAAAAAATATTTAAGTGATCTCCCCACCAACTTCCGTGTGCAAATCAAATCCATTTTGGCTACTTTGATTACAATTATTTTTATTTTTACTTTATATTTTGAGGAAGCAGGCATTCTCTGTACATATCACGTTGGGAACAGTTCATGACCTATATTATTTTCATTATGTCTTTTTAAGTTTTGGAAACTTACAGTTGTTAGACTGGGGACAGAATCTTCATTTTCACTGACTCAAACTAAAGAATTCCCCAAAGAAATGGAAGATACCACATAGTGAATGAATCAAATAGTGTAGTTTTCTTGTGTGTGAAAAGTGAAAGCCACTCAGTCGCATCTGACTCTTTGGGACCCCATGGACTACATAGTCCTTGGAATTCTCCAGGCCAGAATACCGGAGTGGGTAGCCTTTCCCTTCTCCAGGGGAACTTCCCAACCCAGGGATTAAACCCAGGTCTCCTGAATTGCGGGCAGATTCTTTCCCCGCTGAGCCACAAGGGAAGCCAAGAATATTGGAGTGGGTAGCTTATACAAGTCATATAATCTAAGCTAGATTTTTTGCAATATTTTTCTCTCAAAATACTTCTGACAAAATGTTCAGATCTGGGTCTACATCAAGAAGCTCAATTTCCATTTCAGGAACCACAATTACATGAATCCCCCATGGAGCAGAATATCATCTATATGGAATGCCATATTGTGTTTCTAGTGGCAAAGTTAATATATAATATATTACCATACATATGACATATATACATGTATATGATGATGTGTATATCCTAAAAATAAACTTTAGTAAAACAATCTCAGAAAAGATTCAATTTACTGTCATAATAGTCTACCTTTGCAACTTACAAGCTCGAGGATGTGATGGGGTAGCTTTTGACTACAAAATCTAAACCTGTATATAATTTGTGATAAACATAACATGGATTTGTGGCAAATACATGGAAGATGCTAAGAATTAAAAGTAATGTAGTTTTTTTTACATAAAATGTATCCTTATTTTTTCTCTACGCATCAGGTAATTTATCTCAGCATTCAGTTCAGTTCAGTTCAGTCGCTCAGTCGTGTCCGACTCTTTGTGACCCCATGAATTGCAGCAAACCAGGCCTCTCTGTCCATTACCAACTCCCGGAGTCTACCCAAACCCATGTCCGTCGAGTCGATGATGCCATCCAACCATCTCATCCTCTGTCGTCCCCTTTTCCTCCCGCCCCCAATCCTACCCAGCATTAGGGTCTTTTCCAATGAGTCAACACTTTGCATGAGGTGGCCATAGTATTGGAGTTGCAGCTTCAACATCAGACCTTCCAATGAACACCCAGGATTGATCTCTTTTAGGATGGATTGATTGGATCTCCTTGCAGTCCAAGGGACTCTCAAGAGTCTTCTCCAACACCACAGTTCAAAAGCATCAATTCTGTGGCGCTTAGCTTTCTTCACGGTCCAACTCTCACATCCAAACATGACCACTGGAAAAACCATAGCCTTGACTAGACGGACTTTTGTTGGCAAAGTAATGTCTCTGCTTTTAAATATACTATCTAGGTTGGCCATAACCTTCCTTCCAAGGAGTAAGTGTCTTTTAATTTCATGGCTGCAATCACCATCAGCAGTGATTTTGGAGGCCCCAAAAAATAAGGTCTGACACTGTTTCCACTGTTTCCCCATCTATTTCCCATGAGGTGATGGGACCAGATGCCATGATCTCAGTTTTCTGAACGTTGAGCTTTAAGCCAACACTTTCACTCTCCTCTTTCACCTTCATCAAGAGGCTCTTTAGTTCTTCTTCACTTTCTGCCATAAGGGTGGTGTCATCTGCATATCTGAGGTTATTGATATTTCCCTCAGCAATCTTGATTCCAGCTTGTGTTTCTTCCAGCCCAGCGTTTTTCATGATGTACTCTGCATATAAGTTAAAGAAGCAGGGTGACAATATACAGCCTTGACATACTCCTTTTCCTATTTGGAACCAGTCTGTTGTTCCATGTCCAGTTCTAACTGTTGCTTCCTGACCTGCATACAGGTTTCTCAAGAGACAGGTCAGATGGTCAGGTATTCCAGTCTCTTTCAGAATTTTCCACAGTTTATTGTGATCCACACAGTCAAAGGCTTTGGCATAGTCAATAAAGCAGAAACAGATGTTTTTCTGGAACTCTCTTGCTTTTTCGATGATCCAGCGGATATTGGCAATTTGATCTCTGGTTCCTCTGCCTTTTCTAAAACCAGCTTGAACATCTGGAAGTTCATGGTTCACGTATTGCTGAAGCCTGGCTTGGAGAAGTTTGAGCATTACTTTACTAGCATGTGAGATGAGTGCAATTGTGTGGTAGTTTGAGAATTCTTTGGCATTGCCTTTCTTTGGGATTGGAACAAAAACTGACCTTTCCCGGTCCTGTGGCCACTGCTGAGTTTTCCAAATTTGCTGGCATATCGAGTGCAGCACTTTCACAGCATCACCTTGGAGGATTTGAAATAGTTCAACTGGATTTCCATCACCTCCACTAGCTTTGTTCGTAGTGATGCTTTCTAAGGCCCACTTGACTTCACATTCCAGGATGTCTGGCTCTAGGTGAGTGATCACACCATCATGATTATCTGGGTCGTGAAGATCTTTTTTGTACAGTTCTTCTGTGTATTCTTGCCACCTCTTCTTAATATCTTCTGCTTCTGTTAGGTCCATACCATTTCTCTCCTTTATTGAGCCTATCTTTGCATGAAATGTTCCTTTGGTATCTCTAATTTTCTTGAAGAGATCTCTAGTCTTTCCCAATCTGTTGTTTTCCTCTATTTCTTTGCATTGATCACTGAGGAAGGCTTTCTTATCTCTCCTTGCTATTCTTTGGAACTCTGCATTCAGATGGAAATATCTTTCCTTTTCTCCTTTGCTTTTCGCTTCTCTTCTCTTCCCAGCTATCTGTAAGGCCTCCTCAGACAGCCATTTTGCTTTTTTGCATTTCTTTTCCATGGGGATTGTCTTGAGCCCTGTCTCCTGTACAATGTCACGAACCTCTGTCCATAGTTCATCAGGCACTCTGTCTATCAGGTCTAGTCCCTTAAATCTATTTTTCACTTCTACTGTATACTCATAAGGTATTTGGTTTAGGTCATGCCTGAATGGTCTAGTGGTTTTCCCTACTTTCTTCAATTTAAGTCTGAATTTGGCAATAAGCAGTTCATGATCCGAGCCACAGTCTGCTCCCGGTTTTGTTTTTGCTGACTGTATAGAGCTTCTCCATCTTTGGCTGCAAAGAATATAATCAATCTGATCTTGGTGTTGACCATCTGGTGATGTCCACATGTAGAGTCTTCTCTTGTGTTGTTGGAATAGGGTGTTTGCTATTACAGTGCGTTCTCGTGGCAAAACTCTATTAGCCTTTGCCCTGCTTCATTCTGTACTCCAAGGCCAAACTTGCCTGTTATGCCAGGTGTTTCTTGACTTCCTACTTTTGCATTCCAGTCCCCTATAATGAAAAGGACATCTTTTTTGGGTGTTAGTTCTAGAAGGTCTTGTAGGTCTTCATAGAATCGTTCAACTTCAGCTTCTTCGGCATTACTGGTCGGGGCATAGACTTGGATTACCGTGATATTGAATGCTTTGCCTTGGAAACAAACAGAGGTCATTCTATGTTTTTGAGATTGCATCCAAGTACTGCATTTTGGACTCTTTTGTTGACCATGATGGCTACTCCATTTCTTCTAAAGGATTCTTACCCACAGTAGTAGTTATAATGGTCATCTGAGTTAAATTCACCCATTCCAGTCCATCTTAGTTCACTGATTCCTAGAATGTCGACGTTCACTGTCGCCATCTCCTGTTTGACCACTTCCAATTTGCCTTGATTCATGGACCTAACATTCCAGGTTCCTATGCAATATTGCTCTTTACAGCATCGGACTTTGCGTCTATCAGCAGTCACATCCACAGTTGAGTATCGTTTTTGCTTTGGCTCCATCCCATCATTTTTTCTGGAGTTATTTCTCCACTAATCTCCATTAGTATATTGGGCACCTACTGACCTGGGGAGCTCATCTTTCAGTGTCCTATCTTTTTTGCCTTTTCATACTGTTCATGGGGTTCTCAAGGCAAGAATACTGAAGTGGTTTGCCATGCCCTTCTCCAGTGGACCACATTCTGTCAGACCTCTCCACCATGACCCATCCATCTTGGGTGGCCCCACACGGCATGGCTTAGTTTCATTGAGATAGACAAGGCTGTGGTCCGTGTGATCAGATTAGCTAGTTTTCTGTAATTCTAATTTCAGTGTCTGCCCTCTGATGCCCTCTCGCAACACTTACCGTCTTTCTTGGGTTTCTCTTACCTTGGGCCTTGGGTAATTCCTCTCGCCGCCGCTGCCGGCCCCCAGCCCCCGGCCCAGCCTAGCCCTTGTCAGCCGCCGCCCCCGGCTCCCGGCCCCTGGCATTACTTGATGCTAAGTATAATCAGCAAGATTCTGTACCTACCCCTTGAGCTTGCACAGACATATTTCAAAAGAGAGTGCAGATTTGATTCCTTTTATTTACACTCATTTCAATTGAATAGCCATATCCATAATGGCCATTCAAATGAAACTACTAATCCCACTATGTGATATTCATTATGCCATTACCAATGAGCTTTGTTGCTATTGAACTCACCACTACATCAATCTTAAAATTCAGGAGAAAAGTAAGCCACCACCATGTGTATTCTGGCGTCTAATAACAATAAACAATTCCTAAGCATAATGGAATTCTTCTATAAAAATGTGTATTTTTTTTTCCTTGAATTTTGCTAAAAATGAATAGAGAAGTCAAGAAGGAAATCAGGACTTCCCCATCATTTTGGAGAGAAAGCATACCTTTATGTGGCTATAAATTAAAATCAGTAAATGATCATAAGGGCTTCCCTGGTAGGTCAGATGTTAAAGAATCTGCCTACAATGCAGGAAACCCAGGTTAGATCCCTGGGACAGGAAGATCCTCTGGAGTAGGGCATGGCAACCCACTCCAGTATTCTTGTCTGGAGAATTCCATGGACAGACCATGTGATCTCAAAGAGTCAGACATGACTGAGCAACTAACACAACAGAACAAACAATGATAAATTATTGTGAACTTCCATTTTGCTGTTTCCATTTTTCCTTTTACCGTGGTCCAAAGGAAGCAAGTACATAAGTATCTTTAAATGTGCTACTGTGCTGCAATCTCCTTGATATACATGGTCTGTTCCCATTATTTCAAACAATTTCTGACATTGGTTATTTCTGAGAAACAATACCAGTCAATTCAAAAACTAAAGATTTCCCTTTCAAAGACTTAGAAAATTTATATTAGGTCAGACATCTAACTGCTACTGTACCTGTGCAGAATCAATATTTTTAATCGTAAAATTAATAAATATATTTTATGAGTTAATTATAGATCACTTGGATTTAATTACTAACTAACTAGACCATTCAGGTATGACCTAAATCAAATCTCTTACGACTACACAGTGGAAGTGAGAAATAGATTTAAGGGACTAGATCTGATAGACAGAGTGCCTCATGAACTATGGACAGAGGTTCATGACATTGTACAGAAGACAGGAATCAAGACCATCTCCAAGAAAAAGAAATGCAAAAAGGCAAAATGGCTGTCTGAGGAAGCCTTACAAATAGCTGTGAAAAGATGGGAAGTGAAAAGCAAAGGAGAAAAGGAAAGATATTCCCATCTGAATGCAGAGTTCCAAAGAATAGCAAGGAGAGATAAGAAAGCCTTCCTCAGCGATCAGTGCAAAGAAATAGAGGAAAACAACAGAATGGAAAGGATCTCTTCAAGAAAATTAGAGATACCAAGGGAACATTTCATGCAAAGATGGGCTCAATAAAGGACAGAAATGGTATGGACTTAACAGAAGCAGAAGATATTAAGAAGAGGTGGCAAGAATACACAGAAGAACTGTACAAAAAAATCTTCACGACCCAGATAATCATGATGGTGTGATCACTCACCTAGAGCCAGACATCCTAGAATGTGAAGTCAAGTGGGCCTTAGGAAGCATCACTATGAACAAAGCTGGTGGAGGTGATGGAATTCCAGTTGAGCTATTTCAAATCCTGAAAGATGACACTGTGAAAGTGCTGCACTCAATATGCCAGCAAATCTGGAAAACTCAGCAGTGGCCACTGGACTGGAAAAGGTCACTTTTCATTCCAATCCCAAATAAAGGCAATGCCAAAGAATACTCAAACTACCGCACAATTGCACTCATCTCACATGCTAGTAAAGTAATGCTCAAACTTCTCCAAGCCAGGCTTCAGCAATACGTGAACCGTGAACTTTCAGATGTTCAAGCTGGTTTTAGATAAGACTGAGGAACCAGAGATCAAATTGTCAACATCCACTGAATCATCAAAAAAGCAAGAGAGTTCCAGAAAAACACCTACTTCTGCTTTATTGACTATGCCAAAGCCTTTGACTGTGTGGATCACAATAAACTGGAAAATTCTGAAAGAGATGGGAATACCAGACCACCTGACCTGCCTCTTGAGAAACCTGTATGGAGTTCAGGAAGCAACAGTTAGAACTGGACATGGAACAACAGACTGGTTCCAAATAGGAAGAGGAGTACGTCAAGGCTGTATATTGTCACCCTGGTTATTTAACTTAGATGCACAGTACATCATGAGAAATGCTGGGCTGGAGGAAGCACAAGCTGGAATCAAGATTGCCGGGAGAAATATCAATAACTTCAAATATGCAGATGACACCACCCTTATGGTAGAAACTGAAGAAGAACTAAAGAGCCTCTTGATGAAAGTGAAAGAGGATAGTGAAAAAGTTGGTTTAAAGCTCAACATTCAGAAAACTAAGATCATGGCATCCGGTCCCATCACTTCATGGGAAATAGATGGGGAAACAGTGGAAACAGTGTCAGACTTTATTTTTCTGGGCTCCAAAATTACTGCAGATGGTGACTGCAGCCATGAAATTAAAAGACACTTACTGCTTGGAAGGAAAGTTATGACCAACCTAGATAGCATATTAAAAAGCAGAGACATTACTTTGCCAACAAAGGTCTGCCTAGTCAAGGCTATGGTTTTTCCAGTGGTCATGTATGGATGTGAGAGTTGGAGTATAAAGAAAGCTGAGCGCTGAAGAATTGATGCTTTTGAACTGTGGTGTTGGAGAAGACTCTTGAGAGTCCCTTGGAATGCAAGGAGATCCAGCCAGTCCATCCTAAAGGAGATCAGTCCTGGGTGTTCATTGGAAGGACTGATGTTGAAGCTGAAACTCCAGTACTTTGGCCAGTTTATGGGAAGAGCTGACTCATTTGAAAAGATCCTGATGCTGGGAAAGATTGAGGGCAGGAGGAGAAGGGGACGATAGAGGATAAAATGGTTGGATGGCATCATCGACTCGATGGACATGGGTTTGGGTGGACTCCGGGAGTTGGTGATGTACAGGAAGGCCTGGCGTGCTGCAGTTCATGGGGTCGCAAAGAGTCGGACTCGACTGAGCAACTGAACTGAACTGAACCAGCTAAAAAAAAATTACAATTAATAAATTAAACATTTAAGTAGTTGACATTATTCTTAAAAAAAAAAAATCTGCAGTTCATCTTTTGCCAGACTACGCTTAATGGCTCAGTGATAAAGAATTCACCTGCCAAGGCAGGAGACAAAGGTTTGATCCCTAGGTTAGGAAGATCCATCCCCTAGAGAAGGAAATGTCAACCCACTCCAGTATTATTGCACAGGAAATCCCATGGACAGAGGAGCCTGGTGGGCTAAAGTCCATGGAGTCACAAGGAGTAATAACTGGGAGACTAAACAACACTTTAACTTGCCCCTTCTACAGGTGTGTTTCCCCTTTCCTTCACTGTGATTCAAATCAAGATCCTTTTGCTCTGTGCCTATAATAATTTACCTCACCCTGTTCCTCATTGCTTTTTGTTTAGTCCAAATGCTCAGCAACTGGGCATTGATCCTGATCTGTTCCTGTCTCACAGAAAATTTCAAAACAATGTTACTGCCGTGAAATGTAAAACCAAAGGTCTGCCTTCTTTCCCAGACCAGTGGCTGGGTGCTTGCATCCTGAATCCCTGCTGTGATTCTCTCTGTCCAGTTTTTCCAGAGGAAGTAAAACTTCCCTCTGTTTGCCTCCTGCTGTTTGAGACCATATGCTGCTACCTTCGCATACTTGGATTTCCTACTTTCTGTCATTACAATCACAGAATGCTTTTACTCCATCTGGATAACTTCCCATTGCTAACATAAAAGATCCATAAATTAGATCAGCCTCTGGGTTCCAACAACTCAGCCTTACCTTACCTTACTTGAGCTTCTGTGAACCTAGTTCCTGTTCTTATGTCATCTTTAAAAAAAAAAAAAAAGAAGTATTTTCCAGTGCTATTCAAAAGTGTCTGTGATGTAATCTTTGTGGTTACAGAACATATAATTGGAATTTAGAACTTTCCTTTTTATTACTATAATAATCTAACAGTATCTGTAATTAAATTCTGTCATTATATATCTCTTTTGTTTGCATTCATGTTTGTGATCACATTGGGGTCAGGTATTACTGCTTTTATTGTTTTGGACTAATGAGGGAATATCTAGGAACTTAACATATAAGTGTTTTGTTTATTCTAAGATGAGATCAGATGATGCCATGGCATGCTATATGAACAAAGATATGGCATAAAATGGAGAAAAGTGGTGAGAGAACTGTATCATATACAGTATTCATATTCACTCTACTCATCAGACATACTTAGATCAGTACTGACACAAATTCTCATAAACATATCCATGTTTTGAGCTAGGATTTGATTTAAGCAAAGTAACATCATCTGTTGTATTAAATTGAGATGGATAATTTGGATATTTTTTCAGTTGTATTTTTATTTGATTTCTATTTCCGTTTTGTATTTACATAAGAACTATAAGCATATGGGGTTTTATAATTAGTTTGATATTAACATATTTCAGTAAAATTATGTCACTAGTGAACTTAATCTATGCTAGATAATCTTTAAGAAATATCTATATGCTATTTAAGTATGAGAAAATTTTATATGCTAATCATGGGATAAGTATTGAATAACCATTACTGACTGTCTGAAGCTGACACGATTATGGTATGATTTGAAAGGAGATAGTGACTTTTTAAAGTAATTATCAGTTAATTATTACTTACAAGTAGTCCTAGCTCCCTTTTCCTGTTTCTGTATCTCAAATCTGCTGGATTTAAATGTGAGACCTATTAAAAAATATATAGATTTTTAACAAATCTTATACCCCATCAGTTGTAAGATGCATTCTTTTTATCACCACTGTAAATAAGGCACAATACCAATTAAATGTAAGAAGCCACTGATTATAAGATATCTGAATTACAGAGATGTTGAAAACAAAAAGCCACATAATAATCAATGATATATTGAACATAAATTTGGGTAGACACTTTCACAGTTAATACCTAAACAGAAATCACTTTAAGATATGTCCAACTAAAACAACTATGGAATATGGTCAAGTAATGATTTAGTTTTCTTAACTTCAGTTATTTTACCTCTAAAAGAAAGGGGAAAAGCCAAATATGATCCTATGTATTGTCAAGATTTAATGTTTCTGATCCTTTAGCAACTTCTCTAGAGCTGATATTGGTCAGGCCTGGCAGAACAGAGCACCATTTTAATTTCTTACCTCAGGATGTATGTCTTAAATATGTTGTGGACATCCAGAAATTGTGGAAATGTGGAAATTGATGCAAATGTAAATAGATAAATCTTGTAATTTTGTTTAGTTTTAATCCTGTGCTGTGCTGTGCTTAGTCACTCAGTCATGTCTGACTCTTTTCAATCCTATGAACCAGGTTCCTCTGTCCATGGGATTCACCTGGCAAGAATACTGAAGTGGCTTGCCATGCCCTCCTCCAGGGGATCTTCCCAACTAAGGGATCAAACCCAGGTCTCCCACATTACAGACGGATTCTTCACTGTCTGAGCCACCAGGGAAGCCAGATTTAACCCTAGGAAATATATTAAGCAATTTATATTATGTCTGAAAATAATGGTAGATCACCTATTGGCCACCTATATTTATCCAATACTGATAATTGATTTTACCTTTTTATCCACTTACTTTTCAATTCTAATAAGTAACATTGGGATAGATGCCAGAAAATGCTAATTTAAGAGTCAAAGCCACATATCAAATATGTTGCCAAAGAAATTAATATAATTGGATGCTATATAACTAATTTACCAAAAGGAATAACACTAAGATATCTTATTGTAAGTCAGGGAAAAGATGATCAACTATTACATTCCCATGCTTTACAGTCTTTTTGGAAAGCAATTTGGCAACATAACTTTTGACCTAGACATTGCATTTCTAGGACTCTCTACATTGAATAAAAGGATACTCAAGAATACTTTGCACAGCATTGCTTAATTGTTCATAGTTACAAAAAATGGAAACAGAGGAAATATCAGTAAGGGTAGATTTTGCATTTATTGAAATAAACTGTATCTGTACCCATTGATTTGGTATTAGTATCTAGTTGTTTTATTGCATAAGAAATGTGGTGCACAAACGGTAGAACAGTATTAAATAGGATCTGGTTTTGTATTAAAAAAAAAAACAAGATCATGTATATATTTGTAAAATAAGCAGACATGAATATAGGTAAGGGTATATGTAGGTTGTTAACATTTTTTAATGTCAGGTATGAGGGATAATAAGGGATTAGAAGAGAAGGAAAAAGCTAGGAAAGTAGAAGGAAAAAGATAAGACTGAGATGCATTCACATACAGACACTTATCTGGGTAAGAAAACAGAAAAAAGAAAGGAAAAAAAAGAGGGAGAAAGATGCAAATATCACCATAGTTAGTATGTGAAGAATTATAGGAGATAGATGAAAGCTGGGGGAATATTGGGAAGATACTAACATGAAACCAGTGGTAGATAGTGATGAGGATGAGGGAATGAATTTGGGAAATGCTTTAGAACTACAGTTGATATAACTTACTGATAGATTGGATATGGAGTGATGAAAAGACTAACACAGAAAAATTGAAAATTTTATCTGAGCAAATGAAGGTTACTGGTGCATCTTATTGAGATGGGGAAGTCTAGGGAGAAATATTATTAGGTTAGTGTTAGTCGCTCAGTCATGTCTGACTCTTTACTACTCCATAGACCGTAGCCTGTCAGGCTCCTCTGTCCATGGAATCCTCTATGCAAGAATACTGGAGTGGATTGCCATTCCCTTCTCCAGGGAATGTTCTCAACCCAGGGATCGAACCCAGGCCTCCTGCATCACAGGCAGATTCTTTATCATCTGAGCCACCAGGGAAGCCTACTATTATTAGGTTAGGGGAAATGCTAAATTTTAGATTTTTAACAAGTTGGAGATGAATTTCAGATGTACTAGTGGAGAGAATAGAGGTGTCCAGGTACAGATTAAGTAGTCAGGGTCAAATATTCATATAAGACGACTGGCATATTGGTGCAATTTACAGACATGAGACTGTATGAAATCACATGAGAACACGTGTAGATAGACAGAGAACTCCAGGACTCTGTGAAAAGCAATTTTAACAGGAGACAGGGAATGAGCTGCCAGTGGGGCTCAAAACAAAGTGAACGTAGTGCATTGGAAGCTCTCCCTTCCAGGAAAAAAAAAAGAGTAGAATTTAAGGAGAAATTGATCAACTATGAGGTGTGCTGTTAATAGCTCAAGTAAGATGAGATCAGAGAGGTGATTGCCAGTTGTACACATTTTCTGTGTTAGTCTTTTCATCACTCCATATCCAATCTATCAGTAAGTTATATCAACTGTAGTTCTAAAGCATTTCCCAAATTCATTCCCTCATCCTCATCACTATCTACCACTGGTTTCATGTTAGTATCTTCCCAATATTCCCCCAGCTTTCATCTATCTCCTATAATTCTTCACATACTAACTATGGTGATATTTGTATCTTTCTCCCTCTTTTTTTTCCTTTCTTTTTTCTGTTTTCTTACCCAGATAAGTGTCTGTATGTGAATGCATCTCAGTCTTATCTTTTTCCTTCTACTTTCCTAGCTTTTTCCTTCTCTTCTAATCCCTTATTATCCCTCATACCTGACATTAAAGAATGTTAACAACCTACATATACCCTTACCTATATTCATGTCTGCTTATTTTACAAATATATACATGATCTTGTTTATTTTTATTTAAACATTTTTGCAGGTGTTCATATTTTAAGTGGTTAGTTTTCCTTTACATGAAGGTAAAAATATCTATTTTTACTGAGTATTAAGTTCTAGAAAAATATATTAAGTTCTTTCAATTTAGAAAAAGTAAAGATAAGAAAATGAAAAGCTATAAAAATATAAATAGAAGACATTAGCTATCTGAAAAACATGTTTTTACATAAACATGGATATTAATAATTTAAATTATCTTAAGCAAGTTAAAGATTTTCAGATTATAAACTAATATGCAACATTTTTAAATATACAGTGATAGAGAATTTGAAAGTAAACAGATGGGTGAAGATAAAAATAAAATTGGAACAGAAAGAAACACTACTACTCTATGTAATAGTATTTAAGGCCAAAAACATTGACGAGTACAGTTGATTAAGAAAATATTGTAGTCACAAACATCTATGCACCAAATAACATAAAAGCAAAATTTATAAAGTAAAAAGTTTTGTAGAAATAAACAAAACATAAAAGAAATAATTCATAAAAGAAATATGAATGAACATAAGATATTATTGAATCACTTTTCCTATCAGATTAGCCAAAATAAAAATTGATAGCATATACTAGTCTTTTAGGGCTTCCCTGGTGGCTCAGTGATAAAGAATCCACCTGCCAATACAGGAGACATAGGTTTGATCCCTGGGTTGGGAAGACCCCCTGGAGAAGGAAATGGCAACCCACTCCAACATTTCTGCCTGGGAAATCCTATGGATAGAAGGCTACAGTCCACAGGGTCACAAAAGAGTCAGACATGACTTAATGACTAAAAACAACAACTAGCCTTTTAAGGATAGTTGTAATATAAATTGATACAATTGTTTGAAGTTCAATTTGGTTTTGTTCATAAAATTGTAAAATGTGCATATTACATGACTCAGCCATTCTACTTCTTGCAGACTATTACACAGAAATAATACCACAAAGAGGTAAAACAATAGGCACAAAGTCCTCACTACAGAATATCTGTTATACTTAACATTTAAAAATAATATATTCATAAAGGAGTATAAATAGCAGAAATTAATAAAAATGCATAAAATGGTATATTAGATGTTGTATATTGAGAGATCAGTTCTTAAAAAATACTTATGTCTCTATTTCCTATGTTTCCTAGGTTTTTCATCCAAGTATATCAAAACTAATAACTACAGTGTTGTTTCATTTTGGTATAAATAATTTAGCATATATACTTTTACAGACAAACAGGTGACTATTGATAAGCATAGGGAAAAGACAAAAAGACTGGATATGCAGAAGAAATTA
This sequence comes from Giraffa tippelskirchi, assembly GCF_054371585.1. Taxonomy (NCBI): domain Eukaryota; kingdom Metazoa; phylum Chordata; class Mammalia; order Artiodactyla; family Giraffidae; genus Giraffa; species Giraffa tippelskirchi. Next base: position 74,547,105 of record NC_137277.1, read on the forward strand.
GTGCTGATTATCACCTGTCACTGTTAAGTTGAATGGTTGGGGGAAAGAGGAAGATTGCATGAAGGCAGCCTTCATTTCGCAAAAGATAATGTTTCAATGGTTATAAGTGTAGATGTAAATTTTTTTTTTTTTTTAGGATTTTCAAAGAAATTAAGAAACCTTTTTGCCTGTTTAAATTAACCTCATGCAATTAATTTATTTATCTGTTTAGAGTCCCCCAACAATATGAAGTCACCCGAAGAGCATCAGTTTTTCCTAGTTTGCTCACCATTGCATCTCCAGGACATTGAAGACTACCTTGAGCTTAGAAGGTGCTCACTAATTATTGCTGACTGACTGAGTTACAAGAGTGGAGGAATTTGGACGGGTGTTTGAAAAAGACAAGTACTTCTCCCTATGGTAAATCTCTTCATTTTAATTTTATATCAACATATGTGCCTTTCTACTTATGAACATTAGAACATGAAATCAATTAGGTTTCCCTGGTATATTAATGAGAATAAACATAAAATGTCTAAAAAGACCCCAAAACAACAAAAATTTAAGCAAAAAACTTTATTCCTCTCATTCATGATAGTTATTGTATGAGTTTTCCAAGACAAACAATGTCAGTGACCCAGGATCTTCTGCCTTTGGTGTTCTGCCATGCTAAACATGCAGATTCCATCTCGTGATACAGGGTATCTGCTCTTGCCTCCATCATTGTATACCTGTTTCAGCAAATTCAAAGGTGAGAAGGGCAAATGGAGAGCATTGCCCTTCCCTTTAAGAGAATGGCTTTTAACATATGACACTTCTATTCTCATATTTAATAGGCTATAATTTTCTTATAGTCACACGAAGCTGCAACAGCAGGTTTGAGAATGTAGTGCTTGACTATATACCTAACTAAAATTTGAGTTGTACTATTAAAAAAAAGAAAAGAGAATTGAAATTGGTATTGCAACATCAAATTCCTAAAACTGATGAAGCAGTTTAATTTAGAAATATGTAACTGTGAGGAATTGACTTTTTAAAATTCTTCTGTGACTTATGCTAGTGCATGTGCTTCATGATTGACTAATAAAAAACAATTTACCCATTCATCTTCCTTCTTTCATAAAAGTAGTGTATTTAAGCCTTGAAAACATATACCCTAATATCAACTGATTTGATTTTAAGATTTTAACTTTTTTGGAATATGTTTTGTGGCAGAAGTATTTATTGGATCCAGCTATCTTTGACTGCAAGTCCTATTGGGAAGATTTCTCATTACTATTGCCCAACCTTAATCATAATTCATTTAAAATAAGAATATCTGAAGTATACTAAGCTATATGAAACCTTTGTCTTAATTTTAATAATCAGTGTTTTACATTAACTAAGGGCCACTATTCTTTGAAATATTTTGTTTCACTCGTTGACTCATAGCTTCAGAGTGGGGCTTCCCAGGAGGCACAATGGTAAAGAATCCGCCTGTCAATTCAGGAGAGGCAGGAAACATGGTTCGATCCCTGGAGTAGGAAATAGCAACTCACTTCAGTATTCTTGGCTGGAGAATCCCAGGGACGGCGGAGCCTGGTGGGCTGCCATCTATGGGGTCGCGCAGAGTCGGACACGAGTGAAGCGACTTAGCAGCAGCAGCAGCAGGTAGATATAAAAATAAGCATTAAGGCCAAGTTCAGAATTTTTGGAGAATGGGCTTATACAGTCAAATAAACAAGTTTCAAAAAGATAAATAATAACTATCAATAATGGAGAAAATAGATTGAAAATCTTGAAAGAAACTGTGGTATTTTAGATTCTCATTTTATTTTACTGAGTATTTTCACTGTGTTATTACTGGAAAGAAGTGAGGGTAACAGGCAGGAAGGCCAGGGGTCTCCAAAAGGGGAAATAGGCTGCAAGTGTCATATTTTTTCTCTCTCTCTTAAGCGGCAGGAAGAAACAAACTAATGTTATATTTTTTCCCCTTCTCTATGCAAATTTAAAAAGAGGTTTCTCTTAAAATTCTGTGTTGCCATAATGACACCTGGTTGTACCTGAACTTAACTTTCCTCAAACCTTGAGCTAACTAATGAATTTTTCTTATGGAAATGTTTGTCTTAAGCTATGTTAATGTACTATGTATTTACCCTAGACTCTGTCTTCAAGTTGGTTCCGCCTAAATGCTCAGAACCGACCTGACAAACCAGCATGTTATACTCATACGTTGTTCTCCTAATCAATGTTAATGAAACTATATATTCATATGGAAATCTACCGTTCTTCAAGATTCTTTTCAATCATTTTATGGCCTGGGATGTCTCTCCTGGTGCCATTCTCTGAGTTTTGAGACATTCCCTTTCTCTAATTAGCAGACTGCTAGTAGCTTTATAACATCCGGCCAAAGACTAGCAGGGGGGTACTCTTTCTGCCCCCTTCTGTCAGAAGCTTTCTCTATCTGTTTTATACTTTAATAAAACATTATTACACAAAAGCTCTGAATGATCAACCCTCGTCTCTGGCCCGGATTGAATTCTTCTCCTCTGGAGGCTAAGAATCCCGGCATCTTTCATGGTTCAGCAACAACCTTTCAGAAGTATAGCTACAAACTTTATTAAGCCATTCTTTGTAGCATTCATTTTCTCTGGCCAGCTGTGAGGGAAAAAAAGAAGCTAATAAATTTCCAAATGATTAATAAACTGTTTCATACATTTTGCTTTTAATTTAAGGTATTTTTCTGTTATATATTAAATTTTACATGCAAATCTAAAACAGTTTAATAGCTAAGTTGGGTGTAGCAACCTACATGATAATGATAGGACTGTAGTATGGCAAATACATTATGTAAGAATTTGAAACTAAACTCATGTTTATTTTATTTTCATTGATATACTTTATTTTCTAGTGTAGTTTTAAGTTTATAGAAAAAGTGAGCAAAAAGTAGAGAGTTTTCATCAAACCTTCCCCACCCCTTGTCCCTACCCAGAATTTCCCCATAAGAATAATTTTCATTAGTGTAGTATGTTTAATGCAACTGATGAGACAGTATTGATACATTATGATCAAATAACTCTTCATTTATTTTAAGATTCACTCTTTGTTGTACAGTTCTGTGTGTTTTGTCAAATGCATGATGTTATATATCCATGATTATAGTATCATCAGAATATTTTCACTCCACAAACATTTCCTGTGCTTCACATATTTATTTATTTATTTATTTATCCCTTCCTTCTTATCTTCAATCACTGGAGACCACAATTTTTTTTTTTTACTGCCATTATAATTTTTTTTTTACTTTTGCAAAATATCACATAGTTGAAATCATATAGAATGTAGCTTTTCAGACAAGCATCTTTCACTTAGCAATATGCATTTAGGGGGTCCTCCATGTCTCTCTCTCTCTTTTTTTTAATGGCTTGGGTGGCTCATTTCTTTTTTTATTACTGAATAATATTCCACTGTACTGATATATCACAGATTGTTTACTCATTCAACTACTGAAGGACATCTTGGTTGCTTTCAAGTTTTGGTAATTTTGAATAAAGCTGCTATAAACTTTTGTGTGCAAGTTTTTTTGTGTGGACATTCGTTTTGAATTATTTTGGATAAATGCCTAAGAACATGATTGTTGGATCATATGCTAAGACTATAATTAGTTTTCGTAAGAAACTGCCAAACTGTCTTTTTAAGTGTTTGTAGGATTTTGCATTCCCAGGAGCAATGAATGAGATTTCCTGTTGCTCTAAAACTTTGCAAGGATTTATTGTTGTTATATTTGGATTTCAGCCATTTTGATAGGTGTACAGGGGTATCTCATTTTTAAGTAATCAGTTCGCAAATTACAGATGATATGAAGTATCTGTTAATGTCTTTGCATAAGGGGCTTGCATAACTAAATGAAGCTTGAGCCATGCCTCGAAGAGCCACCCAAGACATATGGGTCATAGTGAAGAGTTCAGACAAAATGTTGTACACTGGAGGAGGGAATGGTATACCTCTCCAGTAGTCTTGCCGTGAGAACCCATGAACAGCATGAAAAGGCAAAAATATATGACATCAGGAGATGATCCCCCCAGATCAGAAGGTATCCAACACCCTATTGGGGAAGAGCGGAGGGAAATTACTAATACCTCCAGAAAGAATGAAGCAGCTGGGCCAAAGCAGAAACGATGTTCAGATGTCAATGTGTCTGGCAGTAAAAGTAAAGTGCAATACTGTAAAGAACAATAAGAATAAGAATGTAGAATGTTAGGTCTTTGAATCAAGGCAAAATTGGAAGTGGTCAAGGAGGAGGTGAAATTATGAGCCATGAAAATATGAGTCATGCTGTGTAGGGCCACCCAAGATGGACGGGTCATGGTGGAGAGTTCTGACAAAACGTGGTCCACTGGAGAAGGGAATGGCAAACCACCTCAGTATCCTTGCCTTCAGAACCCCATGAACAGTATGAAAAGGCAAAAAAATATGACACTGAACTATGAATTCCCCAGGTCAGTAGGTGCCCAATATGCTACTGGAGAAGAGTGGAGCAATAACTCCAGAAAGAATGAAGAGACAGATCCAGAGCAAAACAGCACCCGGTTGTGGATATCCCTGGCAATGGAAGTAAAGTCTGATGTTGTCAAGAGCAATATTGCATAAGACCCGGGGATGTTACGTCCATGAATCAACGTAAATTAGAAGTGGTCAAACAGGAGATGGCAAGAGTGAACATCGACATTTTAGGAATCACTGAACTTAAATGGACTGGAATGGGCGAATTTAATTCAGATGAACATTATATCTACTACTGTGGTCAAGAATCCCATAAAAGAAATGGAGTAGCCATCATAGTCAACAAGAGAGTCCTAAACGCAGTACATGGATGCAGTCTCAAAAACAAGAGACTGATCTCTGTTCGTTTCCAAGGCAAATCATTCAATATAACAGTAATCCAAGTATATGCACCCAATCAGTAACGCTGAAGAAGCTGAACTGTTTTATGAAGACCTACAAGACCTTCTAGAACTGACACCCAAAAAAGATGTCCTTTTCGTCATCGTAGACTGGAATGCAAAAGTAAAAAGTCCAGAGATACCTGGAGTAATAGGCAAATTTGGCCTTGGAGCACAGAATGAAGCAGGACAAAGGCTAACAGAGTTTTTCCAAGAGAACACACTGGTCATAGTAAACACCCTCTTCCAACAACACAAGAGAAGACTCTACACATGGACATCATCAGCTAGTCAGTACAGAAATCAGACTGATTATATTCTTTGCAGTCAAAGATGGAGAAGCTCTACACAGTCAGCAAAAAAAAAAAAAGACTGGGAGCTGACTATGGCTTAGATCATGAATCCTTATTGCCAAATTCAGACTTAAAATGAAGAAAGTAGAGAAAACCACTAGACCATACAGGAATGACGAATGGGAAAGACCACAGATCTCTTCAAGAAAATTAGTGATACCAAGGCAACATTACATTCAAAGATGGGCACAATAAAGGACAGAAATGGTATGGACCTAACAGAAGCAGAAGATATTAAGAAGAGGTGATAAGAATACACAGAAGAACTATACAAAAAAAATCTTCATGACACAGATAACCACGATGGTGTGATCACTCACCTAGAGCCAGACATCCTGGAATGCAAAGTCAAGTGGGCCTTAGGAAACATTACTATGAACAAAGCTAATGGAGGTGATGAAATTCAGTTGAGCTATTTCAAACCCTAAAAGATGAGGCTGTGAAAGTGCTGTACTCAATAAGCTAGCAAATTTGGAAAAGGTCAGTTTTCTTTTCAATCCCAAAGAAGGGAAATGGCAAAGAATGTTCAAACTACTGCACAATTACACTCATCTCACACTCTAGCAAAGTAATGCTCAAAATTCTCCAAGCCAGGCTTCATCAGTATGTGAACTGTGAACCTAGGATGTTCAAATTGAATTCAGAAAATGCAGAGGAACCAGAGATCAAATTGCCAACATCCGTTGGATCATAGAAAAAGCAAGAGAATTCCAGAAAAACTTCTACTTTGCTTTATTGATTGCACCAAAGCCTTTGACTGTGTGGATAACAACAAACTGTGGACAATTTTTCAAGGTATGGGAATACCCGACCACCTTACCTGCCTCCTGAGAAATCTTATGAAGGTCAAGAAGCAACAGTTAGAACCTGGCATGGAACAACAGAGTGGTTCCAAATTGAGAAATGAGTCCATCAAGGCTTTATACTGTCACCCTGCTAATTTAACTTATATGCAGAGTATGTACTGTGAAATGCTGGACTGAAGGAAGCAAAAGCTGGAATGAAGATTGCCAGGAGAAATATTAATACCCTGAGATACACAGATGACATCACCCTTATGACAGAAAGTGAAGAGGAACTGAAGAGTCTGTTGATGAAAGTGCAAGAAGAGAGTGAAAGGGCTGGCTTAAAACTCAACATTCAGAAAACTAAGATTATGGCGTCTAGTCCCATCACTTCATGGCAAATAGATGGGAAAATAATGGAAACAGTGAGAGACTTTATTTTGGGGGGCTCAAAAGTCACATCAGATGGTGACTGCAGTCATGAAATTAAAAGATGTTTGCTCCTTGGAAGGAAAGCTATGAACAACCTAGGCAGCATATTAAATAGCAGAGACATTACTTTGCCTACAAAGGTCTGTCTAGTCAAAGCTATGGATTTTCCAGTAGCCATGTACAGATTTGAGAGTTGGACCATCAAGAAAGCTGAACGCCAAAGAATTGATGCTTTTGAACTGTGGTGTGGAGAAGATTCTTGAGAGTCCCTTGGACTTTAAGGTGATCCAATCAGTCAGTCCCAAAGGAAATCAGTCCTGAATATTGACTGGAAGGACTGATGCTGAAGCTGAAGCTCCAATACTTTGGTCACCTAATGCGAAGAACTGACTCTTCAGAAACGTCCTGATGCTGTGTAAGATTGAAGGCAGGAGAGAAGTGGATGATGGAGGATGAGCTGTTTGGAAGATATCACCGACTCAATGGACATGAGTTTGAGCAAGCTCCGGGAGTTGGTGATGGACAGGGAAGCCTGACATGCTGCAGTCCATGGGGTCGCAAAGTGTCAGACATGACTGAGTGACTGAAATGGCTGACTGAATTCGGAGATGGCAGGGGTGAATACTGACATCTTAGAAATTAGTGAACTAAATGGACAGGAATGGGCAAATTTATTTTAAATGATCATTATATCTACTACAATCTGAAAAGTCCCTTAGAGGAAATGGAGTATCCCTGATAGTTAACAAAAAATTCCAAATGCATTGCTTGGGTACAATCTCAGTAACTACAGAATGATCTTGGTTTGTTTCCAAGGCAAACCATTCAACATCACAGTAATCCAAGTCTATGCCCCAACCACTACTTCTGAAGAAGCTGAAATTAACTAATTCTATGAAGACCTACAAGATTTTCTAGAGGTAACTTCAAAAAAATATGTCCTTTTCATAGTAGGGGATTGGACAGCAAAAGTAGGAAATCAAGAGATACCTGGAGTAAAAGGCAAGGTTGGCCTTGGAGTACGAAATGAAGCAGGTCAAAAACTAACGGTTTTGTCAAGAGAATACACTGGCTATAGCAAATACTCTTTTCCAACAACACAAGAGGTGACCCTACACATGGACATCACCAGATGGTCAATTAATAATTCAGACTGATTATATTCTTTGCAGTCAAAAATGGAAAAGCTCTATATAGTCCGCTGATTGTGGCTCAGATCATCAGCTCATTATTGTCAAATTCAGACTTAAACTGAAGAAAATTGAGAAAACCATGAGGCCATTCATGTATGACCTAAATAAAATCCCTTATGATAATGCAGTGGAGGTGTCTAATAGATTCAAAGGATTAGATATGGTAGACAGAGTACCCGAAGAACTATGGATGGAGGTTCATAACATTGTATAGGAGGCAGTAACCAAAATGATCTCAAAGAAAAAGAAATCCAAGAAGAAAGAGGTTGTCTGAGGAGCCTTTACAAATAGCTGTGGAAAGAAGAGGAGTAAAAGGCAAAGGAGAAAGGGAAAGATATACCCAACTGAATGGAGAGTTCCAGAGAATACCAAGGAGAGATAAGAAAGACTTCTTAAATGAACAATGCGAAGTAGTAAAGGAAAACAATAGAATAGGAAAGACTAAAGTCCTCTTCAAGAAAACTGGAGATATCAAGGGAACATTTCATGCAAGGATGGGCATGATAAAAAAACAGAAATGTTAAGGACCTAACAGAATCAGAAGATATTAAGAAGAGGTGGCAAGAATACACAGATGTGTTAGTCGCTCAGTCATGTCCAACTTTCTTTGATCCCATGTGCTATAGCCCACTAATCTCCTCTGTCCATGGAATTCTGCAGACAAGAACACTGGAGTGGGTTGCCATTTCCTCCTCCAGAATACACAAAAGAACTATACAAAAAAGTTCTTAATGACCCTATGGTGTGATCACTCACTTAGAGCCAGACATTCTTGCATGTGAAGTCAAGTGGGCCTTAGGAAACATCACTACAAACAAAACTGCTGGTGGTGATGGAATTCCAGTTGAGCTATCTCAAATCCTAAAAGATGATGCTGTTCAAGTGCTTCACTCAGTAAGCCAGTAAATTTGGAAAACTCATCAATAGCCACAGGACTGGAAAATATCAGTTTTCAGTCCAATTACAAAGAAAGGCAGTGCCAAAGAATGTTCAAACTACCATACTCATTGTGCTCATTTCTCATGCTAGTAAGTTTATGCTCAACTTCTTCAAGCTAGGCCCCAGCACTACGTGAACCAAGACCATTCAAATATTCAAGCTGGGTTTAGAAAAGGCAGAGGAACCAGTGATCCCATTGCCAACATTCACTGAATCATGTAGAAAGAGAGGGAATTCCAGAAAAATATCTACTTCTGCTTCATTGACTATACTAAAGCCTCTGACTGTGTATCACAACAGTGATCTGTTGGAAATCTGTGGAAAATCCTTAAGGAAATGGAAATACCAGACCACCTTTCCTGTCTCCTGAGAAACCTGTATGCAGGTCAAGAAGTAACAGTTAGAAACTTACATGGAACAACTGACTGGTTTAAAACAGGAAATGGAATATGTCAGTGTGCTATACTGTAACTCTGCTAATTCAATTTCTATGCAGAGTTCAGTTGAGTTCAGTCTTTCATTCCTACTCTTTGTGACCCCATGGACTTCAGCATGCCAGGCCTCCCTGTCCATCACCAACTCCTGGAGTTTATTCAAATTCATGTCAATTGAGTCGGTGATGCCATCCAACCATCTCATCCTCTGTTGTCCCCTTCTCCTCCCACCTTCAATCTTTCTCAGCATTGGGGTCTTTTCAAACTAGTCAGTTCTTCGCATCAGGTGGCCAAACTATTGGTGTTTTAGCTTCAGCATCAGTCCTTCCAATGTACATCATACGAAAAGCTGGTTTGGATGAATCACAAGCTAGAACCAAGATTTCAAGGAGAAATATCAACAGCTTCGGATATGCAGATGATACCACTCTAATGGAAGAAAGTGAAGAGGAATTAAAGAGCCTCTTGATGAAGTTGAAAGAGGAGAGTGAAAAAGCTGGCTAAAAACTCAGCTGTCAAATAACAAGATCATGATATCCAGTTCCATCATTTCAGGGCAAATAGATGGGGAAAAAGTGGAAGTAGTGACAGGTTTTATTTTATTGGCCTCAAAAATCACTGTAGATGGTGACTGCAGCCATTAAAAGATGCTTGCTCCTTGGAAGAAAAGCTGTGAACAGCCTAGACAGCATATTAAAAAGCAAAGATATCACTTTGCTGACAAAGGTCCATATAGTCAAAGCTATGGGTTTTCCAGTAGTCATGTACAGATGTAAGAACTGGACCATAAAGAAGGCTGAGTGCCAAAAAGCTGATGTTTTTGAGTTGTGGTGCTGGAGAAGACTCTTGAGAGTCCCTTGGACAGCAAGGAGATCAAACCAGTCAATTCTAAAGGAAATCAACTTTGAATATTCATTGGCAGGACTGATTCTGAAGCTGAAGCTCCAACACTTTGGCCACCTCATACGAAGGGCCAACTCACTGGAAAACACCCTGATGCTGGAAATGTTTGAAGGCAAAAGGAAAAGAGGACTACAGAGGATAAGATGATTAGATAGCATCACTGTCTCAATGGACCTGAGTTTGGGCAATCTTCTGGTGATAGTGAAGGACAAAGAAGCCTGATATTCTGAAGCCCATGAGGTAACAAAGAGTCAGACAGGACTTAACAATTGAACAACGGCAACAATAAGAGATTAAGTTCCAATAGCAAAATCATCCTCATAGTCTAATCAATTTTTTATTTGTAGAATATATATATTATATATATATTCCATTTGTGTGGATAAATGTAATGTATTTATATAAACTGCCTTGGATATTTGTATAACTGTATAGAAAATATTTAAATAATTAATCTCTCTCATATGGGAAATTTGTCATCTCTCAATGGAAATATCTACTTAATGAAATTATATCATTTTAATTGATGCATCTATATGCTGTTATTGGCATTTGTTTTCCAATAAAATTATACTTTATTCATTCCAGAAAGTGATGGGGAGGCAACTGTAACTATTTTGGGGGGACAGTTGAGAATTTTGTTCATATAAAACACTCTGTGCTTTACAACCAAGTAAGCAGCTGAACATAATGCACTTTCCAGGTCTCAACTAATAATTTATCCCTATGTAATACTTCATGGGAAATAGATGGGGAAACAGTGGAAACAGCGTCAGACTTTATTTTTTGGGGCTCCAAAATCACTGCTGATGGTGATTGCAGCCATGAAATTAAAAGACGCTTACTCCTTGGAAGGAAGGTTATGACCAACCTAGATAGCATATTTAAAAGCAGAGACATTACTTTGCCAACAAAGATCTGTCGAGTTAAGGCTATGGTTTTTCCAGTGGTCATGTATGGATGTGAGAGTTGGACGGTGAAGACAGCTGAGCGCCGAAGAATTGATGCTTTTGAACTGTGGTGTTGGAGAAGAATCTTGAGAGTCCCTTGGACTGCAAGGGGATCCAACCAGTCCATCCTAAAGGAGATCAGTCCTGGGTGTTCATTGTAAGGACTGATGTTGAAGCTGAAACTCCAATACTTTGGCCATTTCATGCGAAGAGTTGACTCATTGGAAAAGACCCTGAGGCTGGGAAGGATTAGGGGCAGGAGGAGAAGGGGACGACAGAGGATGATATGGTTGAATGGCATCACCGACTCAATGGACATAGGTTTGGGTAAACTCTGGGAGTCGGTGATGGACAGGGAGGCCTGGCGTGCTGCGATTCATGGGGTCACAAAGAGTCGGACACGACTGAGCTACTGAACTGAACTGAACTGAATACTTGAAGACAGTAAAGAAAGTTATCATTTTAATATTTTCTTCAATGAAAATGACTTGCTTAATGTGAAGTCATAGAAATCACATCAATTACTGATCCTCTCTCTATCAGGAAAATTTTGTTAGGTAATTAACTGGGAAGTGGCATATTTTTCCAGTATTATGAAATAATATTCCTCCCTCAATGACTCCGATGCTGCATGATGAACTTGACTATCATAATTTGTTTGTATTCATATATACATATTTGCACAGTTGCTGTCCAGCTCTCTTGTAAAGAAAAGGCTGGAAGATTGTCACTTTCTCCTATCCCATGTTAAATTTAAAATATAAGAAAACACATAACCTTTCAAATAGCCGTGTTGAACTAAAATAATAAACCTTGGCTCTCAGTGAAACTCACTTTCAAGAAGTCTAGATCAGAAACTCAGTTAATATCAACACCAAACACAGTGAAGGTAGTGCTAGAACTCAATTCGGTAATCTGAAGCCATAGATGTATGTCGGGAGCCGCGTTAGGCATTACTGACAAAATGGAAGCATGGCTCCAACCCCCTCTCCGCATCCTGCAGACACAGTCCCCGGATGAAGAAGTTAGGTCTTGTGATTCTGACTTGTCCTTTCCTTCCTTCGGTTGAGTTGGCTGGAAAGAATGTTAAGGTGCTTATTGTTCTTGTGAGGAGCATGAGACAGCACAAAGCCTTCTGCAGTTATGCCCAGGAAATAATCCATAAAGTTAACTATTGACATTTGTTCAAGGATCTTTACAAAGAATGTTCCAGGATGAGCACGTAGGCCGCAGCTTGAGGCCACGGGAAGGATTGTTATCTGAAACCTGCTTGTGAGGGAAATGTTTATGGCAAAAGAAGTTTGCTGAGTTTAGGGTTTACGAATAATTAAGATTAGTTACAAGCTAAAAGTTTAAGGAATGTTGTAGTGCTGGCATATTTTACTATAGCTTATAGAGATTAGGAATTTTAGAGATACTAATAGCTAGAAGCCTTTTTAGGAGATAATGAGCCTAGGATACTAGGGGCTAGCAGGATTTAGAAAGATAAGAAATAAACTGAAGAATGTGGTATGCAGCCCAGAGATAAGCATAAGTTACAATGTAATCACAAGTTAAATATAGGACACTTAAGAGAAAGTAAATGATATATAGTAAACCTGATTCTGAGAGAATCACTAAAGCAAGAACTCTGGTTGTAGGGCAACAATAATTTATTGAGACAATAAATCTGGGTGAGAGGGAACTGAAAATGTCAAACCTCTGACCTAATGTTTTTGTCAAAGTATAAAAGAAAACCTGATGCTTGAAATAAACATGCAGTCCCTCACCTTTAGTCAGAGGCTGCATCATTCTCCGCCGACACCACTCATCCCTTCAGGCCGATTCCCTGGCTGCTGGAGCTGGACTCCGGCAGATGTACTCTAAGTAAACAGGTACTTGAATGTGAATGCAAAGACTTTTACGACCATGGACCTAGGAAACTCTTCCATGATTCCATGGCTTATCTTTCATGAAATGTAGCATTGTGAGGCACGATGGTCAACGGGCAAAAGATACATTCATACAAGCAGCAGCAGATAAGAGACGAGTGATGGTTAGCAAGGGAATCAGGTCAGGAAGGACATGGGGATTCTTCAAGATGACTTCTTTCCTCAGCTTTTAGTATTGTTCAAGCATTTGGCTTTTTCATCTCCAACAGGTAGCTGCTGGAATACCAGCAGCAATTGAGGTAAATAGGCAATAGGGTGGCAATTGAGATAAAAGGGAAATGCTGTCCATAGATCAGTACTTGTAGTTTAGTCTATTGGAATGACTCGTGCTACTCTAAGCAGCAGAAGTTGAACTAAAAAGGAATTATTTTTCATAAAAGTATATTAACCAATCTGGGGATTCATAGAAATAGGTAGACTTGTGACAGCTGCAAAATACTAGAATGCTCATTAACAAGTGGGAGATTGCTTGTACTACCATTTGGACTGTAATGTAAACATGATTCAGCTTCCCACTTGGCTCATTGGTAAAGAATACACCTGCCAATGCAGGAGACCCCAGAGATGCGGGTTCGATCCCTGAGTTGGGAAGATCCCCTGGAAGGGGGCATGGCATCCTAATACAGTATTCTTGCCTGGGAAAGCCCGTGGACAGAGGAGCCTGACAGGTTGCAGTCCATGGCATCACACGAATCAGACGCTACTGAGCAATTGGGGAGGCATGCACCTAAATGTGATACCCTTTTGCCAATGAAATAGTGAAGCATAGGGAAATATAAATGAATCATATATCATGAAAACCCAAGCGTTTTATCAAATTGCACCTTCTCTCTCTCTATGGTATATATATATATATTTCATTGAGAAGTGACTGCCCTCTTTGCAATTCTATCAAAGAGCAGATAGAAATAATAGTAAAAATAATGGTACTAGTTATGTTACATTTGAAGGCTTATCATGTAATGCACACTGTACCTAAAACCCCATATGCATTATCTTATTTAGCTTTCACAATAACACCAAAATTAACATTCCTATTTGTATTTTATAGGTAGAAAAATTGATATTCAAATAATTGGTATAGTTAAGACTGATAGCCTGAAGTTAAAACACTCAAGTACTACTATAATCATATCTCAGAAATGATGTTTAATCTCACAAAATATTAATATGCTTGATGATTTTAGCTTGGCAATAATTAATTAATGTTATTGCTCTTCATGTCAATAACATACTTTTCCCAATACATGCAACTATGCTTGTTTCTAGTGGATTATCATTATAGAACATCATACAAATATGTTACTCCAAACTAGCACATATATACATACATATTGGTTTAATTTAATCCATTAATACAAATCATACTTGAGAAAATGTACATGAATGCACAGTATTTTATTATAACAATCAAATGGTTAGCTCATTTTAATTGATTCTTAGAGTTGCTTTTCTAATCACATAAAAAGTGAGAAACCCATATGATTTTGCAGTCATTCTATTAATTCAAAGTAATATGGACAATTTTTATGTTAAAAATTGAACAGAATTACATTAAAATAAAAGAGCCACATTAAGCATTAGTCAGCTAAAAGTACCATATTTGATGCAAAATAAATTTAATATCCTTATTTTACATCCTACAGGAAAATTAACAAACAAAATTAACCTACAGCAAAATCACTTATATTTATGATAGCATATTTTATACTTTGAAAATCTGAAATGCAGCTAAAATACAGAATGACACACAAAAAGAGCAACTGATATTGGCTAAACAGATTAATCATTTCAATTGAAACCAAAAACTTTACACTGTAAGTATTAATTTGGGTATTTCCAGTATGATAAGATTTTTACATGGCTAGAAATGAAAAGATGAGTTTACTGCATTGTCTCAGTTTCAAATTTTCTAGGTTACCAATTCTATTTAGCTGCCTATATTGAATAAAAGAAAATATCTTAGTAACTGTTTTATTGTAAACAGGGTGCTTAATTGTGATATAAGAGTATGAATAAAGAATTATATGTTCACAGTAAGTCATAAGTAATGACAAGATTAAACAAGTCAGAGGATGCAAAGACTGGGAACCTATTTAAACAACATAAATCCAATGGAGTATCACAAATATAAATAGTCAGCAAGTTCGAAGTCAAAGTTCTATCCACAAAATGCAGGCAATTTGATTAGCCATAAGAAGAATTAGGAAGACATGGTAAATGGGGGTTTGAATCCAAGGACTAGAAATCCATCAATATAGAATAGATGGGTTTGGAATGTATAGTTAGATGCATTCAGATAGATGAACATTAGAATGATTATGGACTAGGAGGGAAAGAAGGAAGAGGGAAGGAAAAAAATGCCTCAATTTCAAGGAGTCTAGACAAGGAATTTTTTTTCTGCTGAGTGGAACTGGGTTCATTCTTGATAGTTATAACAGTGTTATTAAAAATGCAAGGCAGTAAAAACCTCACAGATTTATAACCAAGGGTTATATAAAGGTGGTGGATCCTTGCCAGCTGGTATAAATTTTCAGGCTCTCTACTAAAATAGGATGAACTACATGACATATGACTTCCTCATTTGATGTAGAAACAACTTGTGTTTTCACTATAATGAAATACATGTGGAGTAGAGGGTGATGGGTATTATTTATCTTCCCATTTGTGATTGTGTCACACTGAAACATAGAGACGTTGTTTACAAGTAAACTTTGTTACGATTGATAGGTTAAATGACTGACCTGTCACATTTCCAATAAATACTTGAGAAATGTTTCAAGTATCTGGTTTACACTGTCTGTTTGCCAATTTGAGGATCATAGGAAAGGCTTCTTTTAGCTGCAAAACACATGGTTCAAATGAAGCCTTATGCTGTATAAGCTAACCCAGTTGAAGTTTGGAGTTAGGATCCAGAGCTTGTCAAAGTACAGGAACAGCATTCTAAAAAGGCCATTTTGAAGTCCACTGGTCTAAGAAATAGAGAAAGGTCACCAAGAAATTGTTTCTGAATTGAAAAATCTCATTCAATCTAATCTCTGAATATTAACTATGAATTAAAAGTAAAACATTTACTCAAAAAGTATTTATTACAATGTCTCATTATTTTTGTTCGTATTATTTGTTTTGCTTATTTTCATTGTCTTTTAAACTTGGTAGCCTCTTTCTAAACTGTGACAGCAATACACTGAAATGGTATCCAAGTTCTTAAAAAAATATTGAATCTTTGAAATTTTTAAAAATTATAAGAAAAATATTGTAGAGGACTGAGAAAAGGATACAAAGGATAAAAGGTTGTACTGAATATTGATATTTTAATCAAAATAAATTTAATTATTCACCATAGGTAATAAAAAAAATCACCAGTAATGGCACATCTGTGATTGTGGCTTAGATTGATTCCATTATAGAGTATAGTTCAGTTCAGTTCAGTCGCTCAGTCGTGTCGGAGTCTTTGCAACCCCATGAATCTCAGCACGCCAGGCCTCCCTTTCCATCACCAGCTCCCGGAGTTTACCCAAACTCATGTCCATCGAGTCGGTGATGCCATCCAGCCATCTCATCCTCTGTCGTCCCCTTCTCCTCCTGCCCTCAATCCTTCCCAGCATCAGGGTCTTTTCCAATGAGTCAACTCTTCGCATCAGATGACCAAAGTATTGGAGTTTCAGCTTCAACATCACTTCTTCCAGTGAACATCCAGGACTGATTTCCTTTAGGATGGACTGGTTGGATCTCCTTGCAGTCCAAGGGACCCTCAAGATCTTGTCCAACACCACAGTTCAAAAGCATCAGTTCTTCGGCGCTCAGCTTTCTTTATAGTCCAACTCTCACACCCATACATGACCACTGGAAAAACCATAGCCTTGACTAGACGGACCTTTGTTGGCAAAATAATGTCTCTGCTTTTTAATATGCTATATAGGTTGGTCATAACATTCCTTTCAAGGCATAAGCGTCTTTTAATTTCATGGCTGCAGTCGCCATCTGCAGTGATTTTGGAGCCCCAAAAAATAAAGTCTGACACTGTTTCCACTGTTTCCCCATCTATTTCCCATGAAGTGATGAGAGTATAGAGCTTCTGATATTAGTGAGAAAGAATGTTAGAATAGCACATATCAGAGTTATACTCTTTACTGAAAAGATAAAAAATATGGAAGTATGCTAATGCAAAGTTAAATACAAAATAATTAAAATTATGTTGGTCTGATCTTACAAATGCATAGAATACAAAGCAGACACAAATAAAGAATAAAGAACAGGAGGAAAGTTCAAGCTAGGACAGGATAGACAGCTGAAATCCAACCAGCATTTTTCCATGCAAATGTAATAGATGCAAATGCTGTGGAGAAAAATCATGCATTCGCCAGAAGATCTATGCCAGGTTTGGTGACTTTTAGGTCCTGAAAGGAACTGATAATGACTCACACAAGATCTAGAGATAGGGCTTTGAAGAGTAAGGCAGTTTCCTGTTTTAGAGTGACAAAGAAAGCAGTAGATCAATGTGGATATTCCAGGCAGTACAAAATTAACACTCATTGATGTATTAGCAGTGCTTGAATATTCCTCTCCAACTTCTCATTAAAACACAAAATAAAAACAGTGAAGAACAAGTTGGTCCAAACTAGCAATTGCACCAAATATTGAATCACAAAGCTGACCAGGAAGGTATGAAAGTGTTCATTTTACACCATTGACTTATGTTTAAAAATGTACAGTTAGAATGCCTGTGATACAGGCTAAACTAGTGAAGTAATCTGCAATTAAACAATGGAGAATGGCATTTCAAAATTTGGGGGATAAAGAAAGGAAGCGTTACAATATCTTCCAGTGAATATCACTCTACAAAAAAGGAAAAAGTTTTTCCTCAAGTTTTCCTCTGCAATGCTGCATAAACCCTTTGGAAGTTAGTATTTTCTTAAAAGAGAAAATTTTTGACATAATATTTTTATACCAAGATAAAATATTCATGCAAAATATCAATAGAAAGCCATTTGATTTATGCAAGAGCATGTCTATTTATTAATCCAGAAATAAAAGACAGTTTAATATTAGGAGTCAAACAATATATTGTATCAAAAGGTCAAATGAGAATACCCTTTTAATACAATGCAGCTTCATCCTCAGGAGATTTGCTTATAGAAATATCATTTATATATAATCTATTATTGCTATTATGGAATTCAGAACATATCATTTACCATATAGTTAAGAAATAGTTTACCTGCCATCATTAGAGATTTAACTATTCTAGTTAATTTTCAATACCCTTAAAATTTTAGAAACTCATTAATTTAAATATATTACATACTTCACTGACTTAGTAAACAGAGAATAATAATATACTTTGGTATGTTAATAAATTTAGAGTTGTCATTATGAATATCATTACTATGCTCTATTATAATGACAACTTTGTGTTATTTGTTCAAGACCTAAATATGAGATACTCTGTGCAATATACACAGTTTGGCAGAAGAACGACAAATGATTATTTGATGCTGAACATCAGTACTCTTACTCTTTATACTGCTCTTTTTAGTTCACTGCTAATTCAAAATTGTATGTTTATTTTGCTTCCTCTGTTTACCCCAAACTTGTTGATCTCTAGTTTTAAAAGAAAAAGAAAAATAACTAATGGCTTTCACAGGCAACCACAAACCTGTTATAATTTTGAAATAAACTTTCTAGTTTTAAAAAGGATCATCATTTACAGAAAAATTGTGAAAATACTATACCACAGTATAGTATACCATATAAAATACCATATACCACACGAATAGCATCTTTTACTATTAAAGTCTTATATTATATGGTCTCTGTGTCACACTTAACAAATAGTGATGCATTATTATTAAATAAAATCATACAAAATGATTCCACCATCCTAAAAAACAATAAAAATCCCCTGTGCTTTATGTAGTCAACTCTACTCCCACCAAACGGCTGGAAACCATTAATCTGTTAATGGTCTCTTGTAGCTTTACTTTCTCCAGAAATGTCAGGTAAATTGAATGATAGACCACATAGCCTTTTCAGTCTAGTTTCTTTCACTTAGAAATATGTATTTAAGATTCACTCATAAAAAATAAAAGATTCATCCAGGTCCTTGTATAGCTTGACAGTTCATTGTCTGTTTGCACGTAATAATATTCTATTGTTATCCAGGCACCCGCTGAAAGACATTTTGGTTGTTTCCAGCCTTTGGCAATTATAAATAAAGTTGTTATAAGCATTCTCAGGCAAGTTTTAATGTGGACATACGTTTTCAAATCAACTGGACAAACAGCTAGCATTACTCCATAAATGTCAATTCTTTCAAGTTGATTTATATTGCTATTCCAAACTTCGGTATCCTTATTGATTTTCTGTCACCTTGACCTATCAATAATAGAAAGAGGGGTTTCGAAGTCTCCAGCTATAAGCATGGCTTGTTTATTTTGCTTTAATCATATCAGCTTGCCTCATGTATTAATACTTAGATATTGATACTAGTTGCATATGTATCTAGGGTTTCTTCTATTTTTGGATGATATATTCCTTTATCATTATGTAGTGCCCTTCTAAAATTCCTGATAATTTTCTTGTTCTGAAGACAATTTTGTATAAAGTTAATACATCTACACTAGATTTCTTTTGATTTGCATTATCATGTTAACTCTTATGGCCCTACAAGGCTTCCCTTGTAGCCCAGCTGGTAAAGTATCTGCCTGCAGTACACAAGACCTGGCTTCGATCCCTGGGTCAGGAAGATCCCCTGGAGAAGGAAATGGCAACCCACTCCAGTATCCTTGCCTGGAAAATCTCATGGACACGGAGCCTGGCGGGCTGCAGTTCATGGGGTCGCAAAGAGTCAGGCACGACTGAGCCACTAACACTTATTTATCACGTTAACTCTATCTCTTTACTTTCAACTTATCAAAAGCCTCTTGATGAAAGTGAGAGAGCAGAGTCAAAAAGTTGGCTTAAAGCTCAACATTCAGAAAACTAAGATCATGGCATCTGGTCCCATAACTTCATGGCAAATAGATGGGCAAACAGTGGAAAGTGTCAGACTTTATTTTTGGGGGCTCCAAAATCACTGCAGATGGTGATTGCAGCCATGAAATTTATGACCAACCTAGATAGCATATTAAAAAGCAGAGACATTACTTTGCCAACAAAGGTCTGCCTAGTCAAGGCTATGGTTTTTCCAGTAGTCATGTATGGATGTGAAAGCTGGACTGTGAAGAAAGCTAAGTGCTGAAGAATCGATGCTTTTGAACTGTGGTGTTGGAGAAGACTCTTGAGAGTCCCTTGGACTGCAAGGAGATCCAACCAGTCCATCCTAAAGGAGACCAGTCATGGGTGTTCATTGGAAAGACTGATGTTGAAGTTCAAACTCCAAAACTTTGGCCACCTCATGCGAAGAGTTGATTCATTGGAAAAGACCCTCATGCTGGGAAGGATTGGGGGCGGGAGGAGAAGGGGACGACAGAGGATGAGATGGCTGAATGGCATCACTGACTCAATGGACATGAGTCTTGGTAGACTCCGGGAGTTGGTGATGGACAGGGAGGCCTGGCATGCTGCGATTCATGGGGTCACAAAGAGTCGGACACGACTGAGCGACTGAACTGAGCTGAACTGAATTGAACTATCAGACTATATACTTCAGCATAGATTTATTCTACTCAACATATAGTATATTGTTTTTTTTAATACACTGACAGTTTTTTCATTTGTAAAATTGAAGTATAGTTGCTGTACAGTATTATATAAGTTACAGGTGTACAATATAGTCATTCTCAATGTTTAATGGTTATACTCCATTTATAGTTATTATAAAATATTTGCTATATTCCCTGTGTTGTACAATATTTCTTGTAGCTTATTTTATATCTGATAGATTGAACCTCTTCCACCCCTACCCCTATATTGCATCTTATCCCTGTCCTCTCTCCACAGGTACTCTCTAGTTTATTCTCTATATCTATGAGTCTGCTTCTTTTTTGATATACTCACTAGCTTATGTATATTTTAGATTTCACGTATAAGTGATATCATGGAGCATTTGTCTTTCTTTGTCTGACTTTATTTAGCATAATGCCCTCCAAGTACACACTATTTGTTTTTCAATTTGCATATTTAGATCATTAAATTTAAAGTTATGTTTCATGTACTTGGATTAATATATAACATCATGGTTAATGTTTTTCCTCTGCCCCATTTATTTCTTATTTATTTTTCTTACTCTTTTTCTTGCTTCTCTGATTTTAACTAACATTTTATATGATTAGGGATTCCCTGATAGCTCAGTTGGTAAAGAATCCACCTGTGATGCAGGAGATTCCAGTTCGATTCCTGGGTTAGGAAGATCAGCTGGAGAACGGACAGGCTACACACTCCAGTATTCTTGGGCTTCCCTTGTGGCTCAGCTGGAAAAGAATCCACCTGCAATGTGGGACATCTAGGTTCGATCCCTGGGTTGGGAAGATTCCCTGAAGAAGGGCAAGGCTGCCCACTCTAGTATTCTGGCCTGGAGAATTCCATGGACTTTCTTTCGTTATAGACAGTGTATTTCCTTCTAAATTTGTTTCCAGTAATTATAACTCCAGTGGTAAAACTCTTCTTTTATATTGATCCATGTTTCTGGCATATGCCATATTTCTTCTGTCTGGAAACCTCTTTTTACCATTCCTTACAGAAAGATACGCTGGCAATGAAGTCCCATGTTTTCTATGTCTCAGAAAGTTATTATTCTTTTACTTTGAAGAATAATTTTATTATGTCTAGAATTCTATATTAGTGGTCTTCTTTCACTACATTTTCTTTTTGTTTACCTAA
The DNA here is from genome assembly GCF_054371585.1 of Giraffa tippelskirchi. Taxonomy (NCBI): domain Eukaryota; kingdom Metazoa; phylum Chordata; class Mammalia; order Artiodactyla; family Giraffidae; genus Giraffa; species Giraffa tippelskirchi. The sequence continues at coordinate 74,568,749 of NC_137277.1, forward strand.
TTTTTCATGAGAATTGTAATTCTTACCCTTGTACCACTATAAATAAGCCCCCACCCTGACTTCTTTCAAAAAACTTTTTGGCAGTGGCTTGAGTTTGCATATATTGTTCCTGAATTTTTTTTTTTTCTGAATTTTTTTAAAATTGGTATTTATCCTGACTTTGCTATGTTCTCTGAGATTCAGGCACCTGATTGATGTGTGTCATTAATTTTATGAGTCAGTTCAGTTCAGTAGCTCAGTCGTGTCTGACTCTTTGTGACCCCATTGACTGCAGCATGCCAGGCTTTCATTGAGTCACTGATGCCATCCAAACATTTCATCCTCTGTTGTTCCCTTTAAATACTGCCTTCAATCATTCCCAGCATCAGGGTCTTTTCAAATGAGTCAGCTCTTCACACCAGGTGGCCAAAGTATTGGAGTTTCAGCTTCAACATCAGTCCTTCCAATGCATATTCAGGACTGATTTCCTTTAGGATTGACTGGTTGGATCTCCTTGCAGTCCAAGGGACTCTCAAGAGTGTTCTCCAAAACCACAGTTCAAAAGCATCAATTCTTTGGCATTCAGCTTTCTTGATGGTCCAACTCTCACATCCATACATGACTACTGGAAAAGCCATAGCCTTTACTAGACGGACCTTTGTTGGCAAAGTCTCTGCTTTTTAATATGCTGTCTAGGTTAGTCAGAGCTTTTCTTCCAAGAGGCAAGCGTCTTTTAATTTCATGGCTGCAGTCACCATCTGCAGTGATTTTGTAGCCCAAAAAAATAAAGTCTCTCACTGTTTTCATTATTTCCCCCTCTATTTGCCTTGAAGTGATGGGACCGGATGCCATGGTCTTAGTTTTCTAAATGTTGAGTTTTAAGCCAACTTTTTCACTCTCTTCTTTCACCTTCATCAAGAGGCTCTTTGGTTCTGTAGTTTTCAGTAATTATTACTTGACATATTTCTTAAGTTCTGTTCTGTCATTGTTCTCTTTTGGTATTTCAATTACATGTGGGTTTTATCTTTTGATCTATCCTACAGTTCTTGGACATTTTATATTTTATTTATTCTTTTTATTTTTGCATTTTAGTTTGGTGTGGTGATATTAGAGTTATTTTAAATCCTCGGCCATTTAATTCCAACATCTGTGTCACATTTAATATGTTTCCAATGATGCCTTTGTTTCTTCAGAATATGTTTTTTTTCCCTTGCCTTTTTGGCATGCCTTTTGATTTTGTTGTTGTTAAAATCTAGGCATATTATAATGTCCAGTAATAGGTAACTGTCAGGTAAGAGGGTTTGAGGTAAATAAGCCTTTAGCAAGAGCATCAATCAATCCTAAAGGAAACCAACACTGAATACTCATGGGCAGGACTGGTCTGAAGCTAAAACTCTGATACTTTGGCCACTTGATGCGAACAAGTGGTGATGTGAATGAGGTGACTCATTCCAAAACACTCTGATGCTGGGAAAGATTGAAGACAAAAAGAGAAGATAGAAGCAGAGGATATGATGGTTGAGATAGCATCACCCACTTAATGGACATGAACTTGGGAAAACTCCAGGGGATAGTGAGGGACAAGGGGGACTGGTGTGCTGCAATCTATGGGGTCATAAAGAGTTGAACACAGTGACTGAACAACAACAATGATCATTTATGTTAATTATGCTGTTAGACTGTGTTTAATGCTTGCTGTAGCTACCTTCACAAGCCTTTTGCCAATGATGTAGATTTATTTTCTCTTTCCCCCACTCTCTTATTAGACAACATTTTCCCCAATCTATTTTCTTAAAACTCTAACCCTTGTTGACTATTCCCTGTGTCTTATGTGGTATTACAAGGGTAGAGGAAGGTGGAGGAAGTAACACACTGTTCTCTGGCTGGCATAAGGCTCTAATAAATTATTTTCCCTTTGAGAGTGGGCTTTTGTACAGAGAAGTCTGGGTGTATCACACAATTATTACTCTTTTTCACCCCATGCACATTCTGCAAGGAACTCTTTCTCAGATCTTAATCATGGAAACTAGTGGGGTTATTGGAGATCAGGCCCGCAAATGTAAGAGAACCCACTAAAACTAGATGCCCTCAGGAGTTTCTCATTCTTTAGGCTACGATGAGAAACGACTCTGTTACAATTCAGTGATTTGTGACAATTAGCATTTATATGTTCCTGTCAGTTTATAGCTCCAGTGGTTTTCTTCTCCAAGTAAGCAGATCTCAGTTGTGACTCTCTGAATGCATCTCTCTCTCTAAGTTTTCAGGGTAATGATTTGCCCTGAGACATCATTTCTCTGATGGGTCCGAGAAAAGTCAGATTTTTTTTTTCTTTTTTGGTTTTCTTAGGTTAACCTTGTTGTAGAGATGGATGTATCAAATTCCACACTGTTTACACCTTGGAAATGAAGCAATAAATCTGTTATTTTTTAAGATTCAATGTCATTTTACTTGAATGGCTAAAGTATGTGTATTGTGTGGGGGAGAATGAGTTGGGGCATGGCAGCACTCTTTGGAGGAACAGGAACAGGTGTTACACTACTTCTTTTGGTTGACTTCTAAGAATTTTTTTACTTCATTTTTAGATAATAGCCATTCTGGAACAATAAAGATTTCTGAAGTCTATCAAAAGCATATAATTATGCATAAAAATTTTACCTGAAAAAAAAAAAAAGTTAAAAACTCACAAATGTTTTTTGTTTGGTTGGCTTTTTCTTTCCTAATTAGGCCATGAATACCTCCAGGGGTATGAAAAACTACCGGATGAAAGTGGCATATTTTTCTTGAAGGTTTGGTAAAATCTCCGTAGTAAACCATGATAAATATTACATACCGAATGAATACAAAAATTAGTGTAAACATTAATAATAAGACATGAGCCTGGGTACACTGTGTGCTTTGAGTTGTGCTCCCCAGATCTTCCGTGTGTACTTTACTCTCCTTTGTTATTAAGGACACTTTGATGAAAATTTTGCAGATTCTTCATTTCAATACTAAAATAGAAGTTTTTGAGAGGTGATTGTTCTTCAGATGAAGTTTCTTAAATGTTTCTAACTACTTTCTCTCTCCCTTTCCAAAAACCTGCATTATTGGTTTTACTCTAGAAGTAAAAGTGGGATATATATAATTATTTTAGAATCATGATTTTTAAAAAGTAAAAATATGCTTCATAACACTTTGCCACTCATTTCTCTTGAAAGCTTTTTGATGAAATATTTTCTTCAGTGGTTCAATTCATAACAGAATCTTAAACAGGTAAAACAGTATTTTAAAAAAAAATTTGTTTATTTTTTGTCCCAATATAACACAACAGAGGCATAAGGTACTATATCCAATGACACCCCAGTTGAGAGTCTCTTCATCAGCCTTGTTATGAAAATGCATTCCCATCTGTTTGAAATTGCTTAGTAGAGGTCTTAAGCTTTTTTGCTTTCTATAAAAATGTGGTAAAACTTTCTTGAATTTTATCTACTAAGGAATAAACTTAGATAGCTTAATGACCAGAACAAGACACTCCTTCCCAGTATTTTGGCGCTTTTCAAAAAGACTCAATTTTAAAACTTTTTCTACTTAATAAAAAGAGATAATGACTTGTTTATATTACTCATTTCTTGTTCTTTATTACTGACAAAATATAGGAAAGGAGCATCCTATGAATATCCTCACATCTAAGCCTTCAAACAAATTAGAAATTGTTTGGCTTTTATAATCCTGTATGTGTTTATAGTTTATTTAATTTTCTTTTTATGTTTTTAATTAATCTATATGTTAACCTTTAAAAAGTATAATAAAGCAAATTTTAGATCTAAAGAAGAGTCTCTTTAAACATTCTGAAATACCTTAAGCATGATAGTAAAACTTTACAGTACTTTTAGTACACAATATACATTTCTCCTGCAGAATGATCACTTTTCTTTATTACTTTAGATATACTTAACAGAAGTTGTTTGTAGTCTTTCACAAATTACTTGGTCTTGCAGTTCTAGGAGTGGATAAGCTTCTCTGAAGTGAAGTTCTAGAAGAAGAAATTTTTCTCTAGTACAAACCTTTGGTAAAAAAAGATTGGAGCTCTTTTGTGTTTGTTTAGAAGTCCTAAGTACTGGTGTGTCATAATAACAAAATTTAACCTTTGAATTTTACATGTGAGTTTCAAGGATACTAATAAACAATTGCTAAATTCTGTTTCTTCTGCATTTTATTGAAACTAGAGACATTCTTTAAGGCTATAATCAATACGATGCTAGAAGAATCTTTTAACAAATTAGACCAGTGTTTAGTAGAAAGTAAATTAGTTTATATAAAGCATCATTATTTTCATTTAATTGTTTTGGGGAGGTATCTAGCAATAACATATGAAGAAAGTATGATTGCCTCTAATCTGAATCTCAACATATGATGGATTAGAACTGCAAAAAATAATACAATTCTGGAATTATTCCCTGAAACTAAAATTGCAGTAAAAAAATGAGAAAACTTTTTTCCTGAGTACAGAGTTTTTGTATTTTTTCCCTGAATACAGAAGAATTGATGGTTTTGAACTGTAATGTTGGATAAGACTCTTGAGAGTCCCTTGGACTGCAAGGAGATCCAATCAGTCCATCCTAAAGATCAGTCCTGAGTGTTCATTGGAAGGACTGATGTTGAACTGAAACTCCAATACTTTGGCCACCTGATATGAAGAACTGACTCATTTGAAAAGACCCTGATGTTGGGAAAGATTGAAGACAGGGGGAGAAGGGGACGACAGAAGATGAGATGGTTGGATGGCTTTACTGACTCAATGAACATGAGTTTCAGTAAATTCCAGGAGTTGGTGATAGACAAGGAGGCCTGGCCTGTTGCAGTCCATGGGGTCGCAAAGAGTCAGACACGACTGAGAGACTGAACTGAACTGACAGAGTTTTTATTGTAATCATTACATTGATTTCAAAGGAGTGTTAAACCTGTGATACTCTTTGGATATTTCAACTTGGTTAGTCTATAGTTCTCAGTTATCCAAAAACAAATCTAGGTTTTGATGTGAAGATATTTTGTCAATGTGATTAGAGTCCATACTTAGTTGATGCTAAGTAAGGGAGATTAATTTAGGTTATCTGGTGGGCTTCATTCTTCCAGCAGAAAAGCCTTAAGAGCTGAAGTTTCCCTAATGAAGAATAAATTCTGCCTGTGGACAGCAACTTCAGTTTATGACTGGGAGTATTAGCCAGCCCTTCCTGACAACCTGGTCTCTGGATTTTGAACTTACCGAGCCAGCTCCTCAATTGTTTAAGCCAATTCTATGCAGTAAATTGCTTAATATGTAGCCACTCCTGGGTTTCTTCTGAACCCTGATATACTATAAAAACAAAAAAACATAAATTGCAAACACTTAGTAAATACCAATTGAATTAATTCATTTATTTTAGGCTTTTTATGTGGACCATTTCTAAAGTCCTTATTGAATTTGTTACAATATCACCTCTGTTTTATGTTGTGGTTTTTAGGCCATGAAGTATGTGGGATCTTAGCTCCCCTGCCTTGGAAGGCAAAGTCTTAACCACTGGAACACCAGGGAAGTACCTCTGTTTAAATTTTGTAGTTAATGGTCAGTGGAATTCTTGAATAAACTTTTTATCATGGCCTCTAAGATAAACATTTTTAAACAACAGATATATTTTCTTTGTTTTAAACTTCTCTAAGAGTTATGATGCTCAGAGAGTAAATTCACACTTTTTTGTTTGTACCGTTCTACAACATTTGAAGAATAAATCAAATAATGTATGAAAATCTGCATGGTGAATCACATTGTCAGAGATTGTCTTTGCCATAAGCCAAAGTACAGAGGCATTCCATTCAAAACAATTCTGCTATGGGCTTCAAATTACCATGTATGAGCCAAAGAGAAGAAAATACTTTTTAGGAGCAATTATTTCTTACCTAGTAATTTTCATCCTGCTAGAAAAACTTTTTTTTTTTTTTAATATATATATCTCTCTGACAAATGTAGTTTGCCAATAGTTTCACACATATTCTTTTCAAGCTATGCCTCAAGGGGAAAATTTTAGATAGGAACAAAGGAAACTCCATCACTTACATTTTAATATATCTAGGAGGGAATATGCAAATCACCTAATAGACTTTACTAATATATATCAATTTCATTAAATGATTGCTGGTGCAAAATTTTAAATTAATTATGCATATTGTAATTTCTGGTTATGTTTGTATTAGTCACTGAGTTGTGTCCAACTCTTTGTGACCCCATGGACTACAGTGCACCAGGCTCCTCTGTCCATGGAATTTTCAAGGCAAGAATACTGGAGTGGGTTGCCATTCCCTTCTCCAGGGATCTTCCCAAGCCAGGGATTGAACCCAGGTCTCCCGCATTGCAGGCAGATTCTTTACCATCTGAGCCACTAGGGAAGCCCAAATTCTGGATATAATAAATTTAAAATTGAAAGTTATTATGTTTAATCTATATTTTAAAAATAACTCAAATATGTATAGATAATTAGGATGTATTTTCCAGGCTGAAATTTGCAGTGTTCATCAGATAACAATTGGGTTTTTAATTAAAATCCTCAAGATTTTAATTATGACTTTCTTCCCACCTTTTTTCATTGCTTTGTGTTTAAATGTCCACTTTAAAATATTTGTTTAGAACTTGAAAACTGTCTTCACTTGGAAGCTATATTTATTAAAACAAAAATAAAACAGTATCTGACAAAAACATTTGAGCCATAACATTAATTTGTTCTTTTCATACATATCTAATATCTTATGCATTATTCTGTTTTAAGCACTGAAAATAAAGTGAACAATATCATGTGTTTCTTGAAGAAACTCATGCGTGACAGAAAAGATCCTTGTCTGAGAATCTGTCTAATTTTTCTCTATTCAAAGATACTCAGCACCATAACAGTTAAATTTGCAGTTCTATGCCCCTTACGTACAATTTAGTGTATTCATCAGGAAAGTATAGGCTTCAGAGGATGTGTACTTGGAAAAGATACAGCCCTTCCTCATTTCTGTGAAAACAATTCCTCTTCCGTGAAATGATAACGTGATGGTTCATCCCACTCTCCAAAGACAGTTACTCAAAAGGAAAAACTAATCTTTTTTTTCTTGTATTTCACCTTCATACACCTTATTGTTCCTGGCTTTTAACTAGATTTGGGTTTCAGCATGACTTAGAGAGACATGGGAGCAAGATATTTCCTCAATTTCTGAATGTATAGTTAGAATAGTTATCATAAGAAATTGAATCTTTATTTTGACACATGGAGAGAAAGATATCATGGTAAGAACAGCAAAGTGGAAGAAAATTAAGCTTCTCCTCTTTGCCAAATAATATACCAATAAACAGTGCAATATCCCTCAGGGAATAACAGAGAATAGCACTATATTTAAAATTTTGAAAGGCACAGAAGTTACAATACATTCTAAATTTGTCTTTCACTCCATCATTTGTTTGCATGTGCGTGCATGCAGAGTTGCTCAGTCTTGTCTGACTCTTTGCAACTATATGGACTGTAGCCTGCCAGGCTCCTCTGTCCGTGGAATTTTCCAAGCAAGAATATTGAAGTGGGTTTCCATTTCCTACTCCAAGGGATCTTCCCAACCCAGGGGTTGAACTTGCATCTCCTGCAGTGGCTGGAGATTCTTTACCACCTTTACCACCGAGCCACCTGGAAGCCTAAGAATTTGTTCTATGATAAATAGTTCAATAGTTATCTTTAAAAGACAACTTATTCTTAATAGTTTTAAATAGATGAAGCAATAGTCATTGACTGAGGAATACAATGTGGCATTTGAAAATGTTAAAATAAAAAAACAGATTTCTGTTTTAACCCATTTAATTTGTATAAGACAAAAAGGGATGTTAAGTTCCCCCAAAAAGTGATTTAAATCACAAATTTCCAAATGTCTGAAGATTTTAATCAATATTTTTTAACAATTGTAGATCCTCTTTAGTTGTTAAAGTATAAATCTGGAGAATTGAATTTTAATGAGTACTAAAAGAAGCTATGACAAACGGAGACAGCATGCTGAAAAGCAGAGACATTACTCTACCAACAAAGGTCCATATAGTTAAGGCTATGGCCTTACCAGTGGTCATGTAGGGTTGTGAGAGCTATACCATAAAGAAGGCAGAGCATCGACGAATTGATGCCTTCAAACTATAGTGCTGGAGAAGACTCCTGAGAGTCCCTTGGAAGCAAGGAGATCAAACCTGTCAATCTTAAGGGAAATCGTCCCTGAATACTCGTTGGAAGAACTGATGTTGAAACTCCAGGATTTTGGATATCTGACACAAAGAGCTGACTCATTTGAAAAGTCCTTGATGCTGGGAAAGATTGAGGGCAGAAGGAGAAGAAAGCACCAGAGGATGAGATGGATGGAAGCCATCAGTGATGCAATGGACATGAACGTGGGCAAACTTTGGGAGATGGTGAGGGTCAGAGAGGCCTGGCATGCTGCAGTGCATGGGATCACAGTCAGAAACAACTGGGTGACTGAAGAACAACAACTAGAACAAGACTGATGCATAAGTTTAAATGACTATATAACATTTTGCTGTTAGTTTTATACACTTGTTTTCAGTTAATGAAATTCTTGCTTTTTTCCATCTCTTATAGTGTTATTTTGTGTATGAAAATTATCCTAATGAGAAAAATATGAAGCATGTTTATAAAAATACTACTCCCTTGCCTTTACTTTTAAACTACATATAAAAGTATCAGTTAGTGCTCAAGGGCTTTTGAATAGAAAAATTATCATGAAAGTTGCACCAAGTGGCTCATGTATGTGCAGTAAACAATTTTACTCATTTAATGGATGCAAGAGGGAAAGGAATTTCTGAATTTATTGTTAGCATGTTTTAACTGTCAATGAGTTATGTGAAATTGTGAATCATGCTTTATATCCAACTTGTATGGTGCCAAATCTGTTCAGATATTAAAGCTAGCTCTCAGAGGCATCCTGAAAATGTTTACCCTATAGCTTAGACTGTGTCCATATGTTAGCAAAGTACTGTTTAAATTGGTAGCGAACATAACCTTTCCATCTACAACAAAAATATGCACTAAAAAAAAAAATCCTTCATGTAATGCTAAAAAATTGATAGCTTTTATTGGACTTTCTGTTCCTTTTTCATCCTAAAATTTTGTTACTATATTTTGCTACCATGAGACTTTATGTCCTTGAAATCCAAATGCTCTAGTTAACACTATAACCAAGATCCAGAGATTATTGAGTAAGTTCCTGATGTTAAAATATCAGATCATTTGGTTCAAACAACTGTTATTATTATAATGTTTTTTAGAAAAATATGCTTTTGAGATCATGCTTACAGAACATACTCATGATTTCAATCCCACACAATATTTTAATTCCATAAGGTGTGTGGGTGGCTATTTCAAATTGACATAGTTTTGTGTTATTTTTTACACGCAAAATTATTATCAGATGGAGGGGAAATTAGATATTCCGAATGTGACCAAAAAAAAAAAAACCCTCAGTGTTCTTGACTTATATCAGCAACTGCTAGCTACTGCTAAAATGTATCCATTTTTGGAAAATGAACAACCTTGACAGCATTGATAGTCTTTTTTTTTTTTTTTGGATGATAGTCTTAATAAAAAATAAAAATAGAACCTTCTCAAAATATCTGAACAAAATTCTTCTGATAAGTGGCTGGATGTATAAATATGTATGAGAAAAATTTCTAAATGACCCATTAAATAATTTAATGATACTTACAAATATTTGCTAAAACGTAATCATTGGTATTAATATAAATGAGTATTTTTAGATTGATCTTATGAAATATCTTGATATACATTTTAGTAACAATAAAAATAACACTTTACAGAAAATTTTTTCCCTAGTTTTCAGTCATTGGATATTTCAACTGATAGGAAATTAAGTATCTTTGGTCAAGTAAGGACAGACGAATATGCTTACCAATGATGTAATGTATCATAATTTAGAATAAATTCAATAACCTTAAAAACCTGTTTTACAAGGCAACTGAAATATGTTAGTTATTTTGTGAGGTTATCATGGATATATGCATAAAAGTTTGAATATTAGTGAATTTATAAAATAATGAGGTTTATAAACTAGCATTTTAAGCACTTCAATGAGAGAATTTGAATGACATTATAGGCAGAAATGCTAACTACATGTTCGCTGTGCTCCTCCATGTTAGAGGTTTTTGATCTTTTTTCCTAATCTGATATGGGAACATATAGCATACTGTTAGTGCTTTATTTTTCATTTTCCCTGAATTCTAGTGAAGGAAATGGATTCCTTGGTATCTAGTATTTTATTTGTTTGCAAAACTTATTTTTGTTCTCTTTTCTACAAATATTCTTTTTATATCTCTAATGTGATTTTCCATTAAATTGTTTTATCACTGCATTGTATTCTTGCTATATTACTGATTTTAACTCCTTGTCTGTCAACATTATCTAGCTTTAAAACAATTATTTTTCAGTCTGTTACAGTGATAAACAGCAAACAAAACAGAGCAGTTCAACTCTCTCTGTATGGAGAACTCTTTGCTAGTTAGTTAAATCACACTGTTCATCTAGTTTAGGATGGTTTGTGGGCAGCAGTGCCACCAGGGATCCTAGCTCCAAGGACCCCTGAAGACATGAGAATCCTCTATATCCTCAGGTTACCTTATCTTCTCAACCTCTCTCCATCAAAACAATTGATATCTGTAGCTACATCTTCAAGAAGGAGGAAGGTATGGCCCAAATTTCTAATCTCCAAAGTTCTTTACAAGATGACCATCCATCTTTGATTTAGTGGCTAAATTGCTCCAGTTGAAAGTTGATAGATCTCAGTAAGATGTATATAAGTCAACGTCTTTATCAAACCCCCTCATCATCTTTATTATTTTAAAAATAAATTTAAATTGTTGCTGTACAAAATAAGACAAAAAATTAAATCCTTTCCTTTCACAATTATTGAATATATGTGTCTCATATTACATTATTAAACATAAATTAGCTTTCAAGCCTGAAGCATACACTCTCCCACCCTCTGGGAATATCAGTTGCTTGCAGCTCTCAGCTAAGTCCTTTTCTTTTAATTAACCTTTGTTGTAGAAATTTGTTTTGTCTATGCTTATATCTAATCTTGGGTCAGTTTGCCTTCAGTGGTTTGCAGATGTGGGGAGCAATTTCAGGACAACACTGAACCATCAAAGCCTCAAGACCCCCCATGAGATTGGCTGAGGACTTTTGTTGTGATTACTTCATACCCCATCTTCTCTCTTTGTCCAATCCTATTTGTAACTCCTCCTCACATGTATTGATATTGAGATCATACCCAAGTGAATCTCTGAACTCAAATCTCTACCTCAGCTTATTTTTTGGAAACACAGTTGCACATTTCTCATTACCCATCTTAAAATACACCAACAGGTTTTTACAAACTTTAGTATTATTCTTCACCCAAATAAATTATTTTTTGAAGCAGAAAAAGTAAACACGGGGAATACTGAATTAGTCAACTATTCTCATGAAACAAACAAAAAATAGAAATCACTATGAGGAACAGAAAGAACCGTAATCACACTTTATAACCTACTTGGTAGTCAAGTAGCTAATTAACATTGTTGTGAATCCAGAGATAGAGCAGCAGTCAAGGCTACATTTTAAGCAATAATTTATCTAAATGCCCCAAAGACCTGACCACAAGGAATAAAACCCTTATCATCTGGCAGATGATTCTTTTTATGGCTCCTCAAACTATAATAAAATTGACAATGGCGTAAGCAATATTTAGTATTTTAGTAAGTTTAGTATTCAGGGCTTCCCTGGTGGCTCAGTGGTAAAGAATCTGCCTTCCAATGCAGGATATGTGGATTTGATCCCTGGGTCGGAAAGATTCCCTGGAGAGAGAAATGGCAACCTACTCCAGTATTCTTGCCTTTCAAATCGCATGGATAAAGGAGCCTGGCAGGCTACAGTCCATGGAGTCGCAAAAGAGTTGGACACTATTTAGTGACTAAACAACAACAACAATATTTAGTAATGCTAACAAAGAATCATTAGGACAAGCACTGTGGGTGGTATAATATGACCCATCTGGTCTAAAATAATTTATAATTTAAGGAGGAGATAAAGAGTTTCTGTGTAATAAAAACTACATGAAAGTCATGGGGGATTAAAAAGTCTCTGACATAGCAAGTATAACTTTGAAAAATTAAAGTCTCAGTCTAATTACAAATATTAAAAAAATAAACAAATAAAACTAAATCTCCTAAGAGAAGCAGTAAGGTCCCAGATCTTGATCAAAATTCATGGACTTCATAACTCATGTTCTTCAAAGTTGACTGTTCTGAGGTGGTTATCTTTTCCTTGTTGGTTTTATAGGATCACAGCAAAGCAAAGAAGGTATCATGCCGCTGCTGCTGCTGCTAAGTCGCTTCAGTCGTGTCTGACTCTGTGTGACCCCATAGACGGCAGCCCACCAGGCTCCGCCGTCCCCGGGATTCTCCAGGCAAGAATACAGGAGTGAGTTGCCATTTCCTTCTCCAGTGCATGAAAGGGAAAAGTGAAAGTGAAGTTGCTCAGTCGTGTCCGACTCTTAGCGACCCCATGGACTGTTGCCTACCAGGCTCCTCCGTCCATGCGATTTTCCAGGCAAGAGTGCTGGAGTGGGGTGCCATTGCCTTCTCCGGAAGGTACCATGACAAATATTTTTATAAACCTATTCAAAATAATCAGTCATATATTAAATTGCATTGTAATGACTTAAGATGAGCTGTGTTTAATGAAAGTTCCTATTTATAAAAATTAATTTTGAACTTTATTATATTAATACATGTACATTTAATAAATTTTACATAAGAATGTATTAAGCACAGAAATGTAGGGGATTTTTTCCAAATACATAACTTCTGATTTATTAAAGAAAAGAAAAAAGGCTCTTAAATCTTTTTATACATTTTCTATATAATTCACATTTTTAGCAGTATTTGCATAGTGATTATTATAATACTAATATCGTAAAAGGAATCTTTTTTTTCCAAAGCCCACTTTTAAATGTTGCACCAAAACTTCATACGCTGTGATAATGCTGATTTAATATATTGCTCACCTGAATTGGAGGCACTCATTCATTAGTCCCATCACATACTCTGACATCTCTTGTCTAAGAATTGCATCTTTTCTGATAGTCAGTATTTGACATGATAATAAGTGTTAACCAAACATTTTCCCATTTAGCTGTTGCCAAAACTCACCCCTCTCTCATTTTTATATTTGCTGGAGAAATGAAAGGATGACCAGTTTGCTAATGAGTGCTTTCCCATCAGGCACATTACAATGTGCAACTATATTGGGATCACTTTTTAAAAAGAAAAAGACTTTTTGTTCCCCCATAGAAAAATGCAGTCACAGTTTATGATCTAAAAATAAGTTCTAATTCAGACAGAGCTTTATAAACCTTTGTCTGTTCTTTATTACATTCTGTTAACATCATGCTCATTCCTGTCTCTTTAACATAGATAACTATATTTTATCCTAACCCTCTATCACTAGAATTTAATGAATCATGGTATCTATATTTTGTCATAGAGGCTGTCTTTTTTTGGAGAAACATAAGATCATAGTTTATAGTTAAACTGATGCTTTAATTAAAGTAAAATTCTGATATTTTAAGCATTGAAATGCAAACCAAATGATTTTCATCCCAATTAACCTTGATTGCTGAATTCTATCCCTCTTAGAGTTAATCTCCTCTGCATTGCCCTGATCAGACACACATGTTGCCAGCCACCCTCCCCCAACTCATGGGCAATTCTGCCTATTAAAATTATTAGTGAATTTGATTTTAAAGGCATGTGACTTCAAAAACCTTTAAAGAAAAGGCAATATCTTTTAAGAAACACAACACAGATAACATGTTTGGAGCCAGAAGGTATTAATTTCAATTCTGGATTTCAACTCTATTACTTTTTGTGTGCTAAGTCAATTCAATTGTGTCTGACTCTTTGCAATCCCATGCATTGTGACCCACCAGGCTCCTCTGTCCATGGGATTCTCCAGGCAAGAATACTGGAGTAGGTTGCTATTTCTTCCTCCAGGGGATCTTTCCAACCCAGAGATCAAACCCATGTCTCTTGTGTCTCCTGCATTGATAGAAAAGTCCTTTAGACAAATAAACATACATCTCTTATCCTTAAGATACTTCCTTGGGATGGAAAATATAATAATAATAATAGCTAGCATTTATTAGGCACTTATAGCACCTACTATCTTTTAGGAACTACTCTAAACAATTTATGTCATTTAAACTCACAACAACTGTATAAGATTTGGCATTAGTAAATCCCCAGTCTCCAGGTACATAATTTGGAGATAACAATACTTGCCCTTCTTATTCTTTAGCATTAATATAAACGAGAAGATAAATTTGGTTAATATAAATGAGACTGTCTCCCAAAAATCTCACTGTTCTTTCTCCTCCTGCCCCCTTCTCTGTTCTAGACCACCTGTCCTCTTCACAAAGTTATTGATATATACATTTACCTGCTTAACCAATGAAACAACTTCAGTCTTCAGAGAGAGGCCCAGGACCAAGATATCTTAGCAGCACAATACAAAACAATCTAGGAACTTGAGAAAAAGTGAAAGAATTGGAGGAAGGAGTAGTTTGAGCACTTCAGAAGAAGGAAGATATAGTTCTTCAGGTTGTGGAAGAGAAGGGAGCAGAGATATATACCAGTGCCACTCTACTCATAGAAACGCCGTCCTTCATAGTGATGGTAGAAAGACTGTTTAGGTTTTAATATGCGATATTTTGATTCATTTTATATATATGTATATGCATATATTAGGGCTTCTCTCATAGCTCAATTGGTAAAGAATCTGCTTGCAATGCAGGAGACCCAGGTTCAATTCCTGGGTCGGGAAGATCCCTTGGAGAAGGAAATGGCAGCCCACTCCAGTATTCTCACCTGGAGAATCCCATGGACAGAGGAGCCTGGCAGGCTACAGCCTGTGGGATTATAAGAGTCAGACACAACTTAGAGACTAAACCACCACCACCGTATGCATATATTATTCTGATGACTAAATTATATTTCTCATATATATTTGGTCTTCATCCATGATGTCTGATTCACAGGCCTCAAATCCATTAGAACTTCCTAAGCGTTGTGAGGTGATTAAATGGTTTTTGTTACAGTAATGAGGCAACTTTTGGAAAGCACCTCAGCCTGGTTGCTAGTTGCCAATGAAGTCAACCTTGCAATAGTTTAGGCACTAAGTTGCAACTGACTCTTTGTGACCGTGTGGATTGCAGCATGCCAGGCTTTCCTGTTCTCCACTGTCTCCTGGAGTTTGCTCAAAAGTGGGGGGCAACAGAGGATGAGATGGTTGGATGGCATCACTGACTCAAAGGACATGAGTTTGAGCAAACCTTATAATTAGAGAGTAGGAACTACCAGGCCCACCCCTCACCTCAGTTTAGTTCAGTTCAGTCGCTCAGTCATGTCCAACTCTTTGTGACCCCATGAACCGCAGCACGCCAGGCCTCCCTGTCCATCACCAACTTCTGGAGTTTACTCAAGCTCATGCCCATTGAGTCGGTGATACCATCCAACCATCTCATCCTCTGTCATCCCCTTCTCCTCCCGCCTTCAATCTTTTCCAGCATCAGGGTCTTTTCAAATGAGTCAGCTCTTCACATCAAGTGGCCAAAGTATTGGAGTTTCAGCTTCAATATCAGTCCTTCCAGTGTACACCGAGGACCAATCTCCTTTAGGATGGACTGGTTGGATCTCCTTCCAAGGGACTCTCAAGAGTCTACTCCAACACAACAGTTCAAAGGCATCAATTCTTTGGTGCTCAGCTTTCTCTGTAGTCCAACTCTCATATCCATACATAACTACTGGAACAAGCATAGCTTTGACTAGACAGACTTTTGTTGGCAAAGTAATGTCTCTGCTTTTTAATATGTTGTCTAGGTTGGTCATAATTTTCCTGCCAAGGAGTAAGCGACTTTTAATTTCATGGCTGCAGTCACCATCTGCAGTGATTTTGGAGCCCCTCAAAAATAAAATCTGCCACTGTTTCCCCACCTGTTTGCCATGAAGTGATGGAACTGGATGCCAAGATCTTAGTTTTCTGAATGTTGATCTTTAAGCCAACTTTTTCACTCTCCTCTTTCAATTTCATCAAGAGGCTCTTTAGTTTTTCTTTGCTTTCTGCCATAAACGTGGTGTCATCTCAATATCTGAGGTTATTGATATTTCTCCTGGCAATCTTGATTCTAGCTTGTGCTTCACCCAGTCCCTGACCTCAGGGAGGGGAAAGGGGCTGGGGATTGAATTCAGTGGTTTAATCAAGTGTGCCTTTGTGATGAAGCCTCCTTAATAATCTGATACAAAGGGATCTGTAGGGCTTCTGCATTGGTGCACTTGTGGAGAAAACAATGCACCTGGATTGAGCATAGTGGTTCCTCACCCTTTCCACATAGCTTTCCCTGTGCATCTCTTCCATCTGGTGATTCTTGAGTTCTATTGTTATATAATATACAAGTAATTTAGTAAATAAAATGTTTCTCTGAGTTTTGTGAGTTCTAGACAATTAATTGAACCTGAGGAGTAAGTCAGTCAATCAGAACTACAGGTAACAATTCAGCCTAATGACTGGTGTCTGAAGTCTAGGACTCATGGGAACCTTCAGCCTGTAGCTGGTGGGTGAGAAGTACAGGTAATAACCTTGGCTTGTGGCCGGCATCTGAAGTAGGTGGGGAGACAGTCTTATATTAATAGAACTGAATCCTTAACCTGTGGAATCTGATGCTATCATGGGGTAGATAGTTTGAGAATTGAGGTATATTGTAGACACATAGGTACTGTCATGAAGTCTTGCTTGGTGATATCGGGAACTTCCCAGTAATGGAACTGGGTACAGAACACTTCAGATTCTCTTGTGAGCAGATAGAAATTATGGCAAAATGTGTATATTTGAATTCTTTCCAAGTGAAAATATTGACCATAACCCCAAATGATGGTTTATTTGCCACTATTTTCAGATCTCAGCTCAAGTGCCAATTTCACAGTGAATATTCAGATGATTTTCTCACTGATATGTCAGATTTCTTACTTACATGCTATCATAATTTATAGTTGAATGCTTATTTGTATGTTTATTGGATTTCCCTCACTAGACTGTATGTTCCCTGAGAAGAGGAACTGAGTCTGATTTTGCTTTCAGGCTTAGTCTAGGGCCAAAAAACAGTAGATAGTAAACAAATATTTGTTTAATGAATAAAATTATAATTTGTGATACAGCACCTGGTATAGTTCACATTCACATATAATGCATAATATATAGCATAAAATACATAATGTGAACTACTTAATATATTTACCTTAATATGTGTATATTATTTAATGGGCAAAAGGAAGAGATTGCTGACTACTTGCCTGATAGATATTTGTCATTCAGTTTAATGACAACTAGTATTTTATTCAGGGCAGTGACTGTCTGATTAAAAGATCTTATTCCCTTGAATCTCTCAGAGTTAGTTGTGACCAACGAGATAGAAGCAGATGCATTCTCTGAGATCTCTTGGAAAATTTCCTAAAGAAAGCTGACTCAAATGAATAGTGTCTGTATTTTTCCTATCTTACTCTATGTGTTTTTTTTTTTTTTCCAGAACTGTTTAAAACTTGAGCAAGATGATTTGAGATAACTTGGACTGTAGAGTGATCTTGAGGATATTAGCCATGGGTTAGAATTACGTATCAGAAAGATAAAGGAGGGTACACTAATCAGTCTACTTTATAACTTTTTTACCCAAGAAACAAAACTATACTCTCTATATACAACCAATATATTACTTGGTAAAATTATTGCAGTTGTAATGAGTAAATATTCTATAACAGGAAAAGTGGAGGAGTAAGCATTCAAGGATTAGTTGAATTGTCAACTAGTTAAATAATGATGTGCTAACTGCAAAATCTATCTTGAAGAGATGAGAAATAATATGGGAATATAAATTGGTGCAGTCATTATGGAAAACAGTATGGAGTTTCCTCAAAATATTAAAATTAATAATAGAACTACTATGCATATGTGAGTGCATGCTAACTTGCTTCAGTCATGTCCAACTCCTTGTGACCCAAGGACTGTATCTTACTTTGTCCATGGGATTCTCCAGGCAGGAATACTGGAGTGGGCTACCATGCCCTTCTCCAGGGGATCTTCCAGACTCAGGGACTGAACCCATGTCTCCTGCAGTTCTGCATTGCAGGCAGATTCTTTACTGCTGAGCCACAGGTAACACAATGGAATATTACTTAGACATAAAAAATAAAATAAAATTCTGCCATCTGCAATAACATGGGTGACCTAGAGAGTATTATACTACTGAAATAAATCAGACTAAGATAAATTCTGCATGTTATCACTTGTATGTAGAATCTAAAAAATAAGACATGAATATATATGTATATATGAAGCAGAAACAGACTCAAAGATATAAAGATCAAGCTAATTCATACCAGATGGGAGAGGGATAAGGGAAGAAGCAAGACAGGGGTGTGGATTAAGAGATACAAACTACTGTGTATGAAATAGGTAAGATGCAAGGATATATTTTACAGAACAGGGAAACAGTCGTTGTATAATAACCGTAAGTGGATTATAATCTCTAAAATGATTGAGTCACTATGTTGTACACTTGAAATTAATGTAACATTTTAAATGAACTATACTTCAATAAAAAAGAGAAATGATCCATAATACACTGTGATTTAATTTGGCAAAAGGAGATGCATTTATTATATTGTTTTCTGGAGAATCATTGCAAAAACAGAAACTTCTGAGGATGTGTAGTTTTAGGTAAAAATGAGATTTTTTAAATATATGTTGAAATTAAGCTAACGATATAACAGGTTAAGGTATTTAATATGCAGAACAGAAATGCTAGAACTCACTGAACATGACACATCAGTTTACAAAAACGCTTCTCAATCATTTCCGGCAGGGGACTTAGAGGGAATTTGGTTCCGATAAATACTCTGCTCACCAGGGCATTTCTATAAAAGTGTATTTATATAAACAGAGTATTTATATATTCCTATAAACAGTGTTCACCAGTACACTCTGAAAATTGTTCCTTAATTTTTTTCTTTAAGAGAAATCCATATAACATAAAATTAACCATTTAAAGTGAACAACTTGGGTATTCCAGTGGCTAAGACTCTGTACTCCCAATGTAGGAGGCCTTAGTTTTATCCCTGGTCAGGGAAATAGACCCCACATACAGCAACTAAGAGTCCACATGCTTCAACTAAAAAGCTCATATGCTGCAAAGAAAATTGAAGATCCTGCATGCCACAACTAAGGCCTGCTGCAGCCAAATAAATAAATCTTAAAAAAAATGAAATGAACAAGTCAGTGATGTTTAGGGCTCACAGTATTATACAGCCATCACTTCTATCAAGTTTCAAAGGGTTCTCATCACTCCTAAATAAAATCCCATACTTAATGAGCAGTTCCTTTCCAAATTCCTGACCGCTGATCTGCTTCTGTCTCTATGGACTCATCTGTTCTAGATATGCCATACAAATGGAATAAAGTCAAGTGTCTTTCACTTCGCATAACATTTTTGAGGTTCAATATAGCATATATTAGTACTCCATCCCTTTTGGGCTGCATGTTTCTTTATTCTTTAAATTCATCTTTTTGCTCATATGAAAGTGAAAGTCGCTCAGTCGTGTCCTACTCTTTGTGACCCCATGGACTATACAGTCCACGGAATTCTCCAGGCCAGAATACTGGAGTGAGTAGCCTTTCTCTTCTCCAGGGGATCTTCCCAACCCAGGGATCAAACCCAGGTCTCCCGCATTGCATGTGGATTCTTTACGAGTGAGCCCTTTGTTCATGTGGGACAATATATTAGTTTTCCTTAAAATGATTTTATGCTCCCCATTTCACCTAGATCCACTAGGTTCCCTGATGCCCTGGAAATAACTTTTCTTCAACTTTGATGTGTTTGCTAGTGCACTTCCAACTACCAAAGTTCTTTTCCTTCCCTACACCACAGATAGAAATTCTTATGTTGCTTAGCCAGCTCCTATCTTACTTGATCCATTGAAATTCACTTACCATTTCTCAGAAGAAAAGTTCCTTAGAAATGAGTCTTATAATAACTTATTCTTTCAATTAAATATTATTGAGACTCTGTCATATCTCCATGTATACTGAAAACTTCTTAAGGGCAGAAATCATATAATTTAGTTCTACATCATACTTTACAGAGTTTCCAATGCACTGAAAATGACTGTAAGAAACAGTACAATTTATAGACTTAAAAAAAAAATTGAAGTTGGAGGCCTTGCAGAGCACAAATGTGCTGCTGTGGCTTTCAGTGAAGCCAGTGCCACTGCTCACACTCGGCAAATCAACCTCCAGAAATTCCCACAACATGGGAGATTGGTTACCAGGCATTTACCGCTTCTGAAGGCCCCGACAAGTATGAATTCTGGAGGCTCTTGATCCTCAATTTGGGACTCTTTGCTGCTGGATAATTTGGCTGGCCAGGACCAGGAATGGCAACTCTGCCTGGCATGGAAACCCTGTGCTGTACTCAAACTTTCCATAACAGAGCCTCCAATCTGAAACCACCACAAGACTTCCCCTGAAGGCAGCTGAAATTGGATTCAGGTGGGCATCTTTACTTCCCTATCTGATTTCCTTTTCTTTTCTAAGTCCACTCAAATCACCCTTTTCTGGTCAGCCAGCAGGCTTTAGCTAAAGTGTTGTCCTCTGTTATGTAGAGTTCTGTACTTAGTTCCTAGGTTTCTGCAGGGGATGATCTTTGCTCTTGTCCTGAGCTATGATCTAATGGCATTTTAACAAAGACTGTACACAAAGACAAAGACAAACAAAACAAAAAACAAAAAAACATTAAATTTGCATTGTCATTTTATTTTCTTATTTACGAAATATTTGCTTATAATATACATTACCTCAATTTACTTGTGGAGGACCAGAGTTGTTGGATATCAAAGTAGAGGTTACTAGTCCTAAGTTTTGAACTAAATTTTTTTCACCACAGACTCATTTACTATTATTAATTGGCAGGGCAGAACCTGAAAAATGAGCTTTTACCTATAGAGTGTGCTCAGTCTAAAATATTATGGTGGAACATGCATAATTTTCTTTATTGTTTTTTATAACTCAATTTAATTTGAAGCCTATTTGACCTGAATGCTACAAGCTTAATTAAATTGAGATCAGTGGGATTTGTCTAGTGACAAGTGGTATATGGTGGTAATGGTGAATTGCTTCTTGTCCTCAATTTCGTATGACCATGAGGAGAGCTGCAGCAACTTTCATCATTTTACTGTTGGGCTTAAAAAAGTGTTTCTTAGTTATTCTCATTCCTATTGACAAAATTTCTTTCAACACCCATTGTTCTGTCTGTGACCATTTATTTTTTTCATTCTTAGATAACTGCAACCTCTGTGGTACCCACAGCATGAAGGAGCACAGAGAAGATTTTACAAGTTCCTCAACTTCCTGTGTATCTGCTGTGGTTAATTTTCCTTCAGTGTCTTGCAGCCTTGATTGAATTTGCCTAGTAATGTGGGAAAAGGATTTCTCTTCTGAGAGTTCATTAACTTAAAAAAAAAAAAAAATGCAGGTGCTCTAGTTAGGTTAAGACTCCAAGCATTATCTTCTTATTGTTCTGACTGCTCTGACAATAAGTCACTGATTTCTGCCCCTAGTCCTCTATAAGAACAACTTAGGGTGTTTCCAATGGTAAACAGTTCACTGTCATAGATGCACTTTAGGTAATAATAGAAGTAATGACAATGGAGTGGGTTATCTGGTCCTATTAGGGGTACTAAGAGTATTTTAATATTAAGCAGGGTGGAGTGATGTTGCCTACAAGGTGGCAGGGTCCTGGTTGTAGGAGTTAGTAAGTGGCTTAAGAACAAACTGATAAGAGGCAACAGACCAGATGTGCCATAAAAGTGGAGTGGAGATTTGATCCAGGGGTATATTTGTAACTTTAGGAAAAGGGTGGCAAGGGTTTGGGCTCAAACAGCCTGCAGGGCTAACTCTCAAAGAGGCAAACATTATCCCTGGAAGCCAAATTGCCCTTGAAGGGATGCCACCCACAGATGGACTTCTAGCAGGCATTCTGTGCCTGTCACCCGCCCCAGCGGGTTCACTGAGAGATGCTGTTGTTGCACATGTTGTAGGAAACATGGAAGATGAAGGCCTGAAAATCTAGAGGGATTGGATATTATACAGTATTTCCCACCAAATCACCAGCTATTTTCAGGTTTTCCCTCCAGAAGATTGTAGAGGAAACATTATGGGCCAGGATGGGCCAGGGAAAGGAGCATGAAACAGGAGGAAAGGGGGCAGGGCACGACTTTGAAAGAATGACATAGCCCGAGGGCATAAGATAAACTGATTAAAATCATATGGGTCCAAGATGACAAGTCAAATTCAACTAAACCTTGATCCTCAATCTGCAAGCTAAATGACACAACCAGAAGTGCCAGGACAGATCCAGTTCAGTACAGTTCAGTTCAGTTCAGTCATGTCCTACTGTTTGTGACCCCATCAACCGCAGGACTCCAGGCCTCCCTGTCCATCACCAACCCCAGGAGTTTACTCAAACTCATGTCAATTGACTTGGTGATGCCATCCAACCATCTCATGCTCTGTCATCCCCCTCTTCTCCCACCTTCAATCTTTCCCAGCATCAGGGTCTTTACGAATGAGTCAGCTCTTTGTATCAGATGGTCAAAGTTCTGGAGTTTCTGCTTCAGCATCAGTTCTTCCAATCAATATTCAGAACATATATCATTTAGGATGGACTGGTTGGATCTCCTTGCAGTCCAAGGGACTCTCAAGAGTCTTGTCCAACACCACAGTTCAAAAGCATCAATTCTTCAGCACTCAACTTTCTTTATACTCCAGCTCTCACATCCATACATGACTACTGGAAAAAGCAAAGCTTTGACTAGATGGACCTTTGCTGGAAAAATAATGTCTCTGCTTTTTAATATGCTGTCTATGTTGGTCATAACTTTTCTTCCAAGGAGTAAGTATCTTTTAATTTCATGGCTGCAATCACCATCTGCAGTGATTTTGCAGCCCCAAAAGATAAAGTCTGTCACTGTTTCCACTGTTGCCCCATCTCTTTGCCATGAAGTGATGGGACCAGATGCCATGATCTTAGTTTTCTGAATGATGAGTTTTCAGCCAACATTTTCACTCTCCTCTTTCACTTTCATCAAGAGGCTCTTTAGTTCTTCACTCTCTGCCATAAGTGTGGTGTCATTTGTATACTGAGGTTATTGAGATTTCTTCCAGAAATCTTGATTTCAGCATGTGCTTCATCCAGTCCACTTTTCTCATGATGTACTCTGCATATAAGTTAAATAAACAGGGTGACAATATACAGCCTTGTTGTATTCCTTTCCTAAATTGGAACCAGTCTGTTGTTCCATGTCCAGTTCTAACTGTTGCTTCTTGACCTGCAAACAGGTTTCTCAAGAGGCAGGTCAGGTGGTCTGGTATTCCCATCTTTTTCAGAAGTTTTCAGTTTGTTTTGAGTCACATGGTCAAAAGCTTTGGCCTAGTAAATAGAGCAGAAGTATACATTATTTTGGAACTCTTGCTTTTTCGATGATCCAACAGATGTTGGCAATTTGAACCCTGGTTCCTCTGCATTTTCTAAATCAGGCTTGAACATCTGGAAGTTCATGGATTATGTACTGTTGAAGCCTGGCTTGGAGAATTTTGAGCATTACTTTGCTAGCATGTGAGATGAGTGCAATTGTGCCGTAGTTTGAATATTCAATGGTATTGCATTTCTTTGGGATTGGAATGAAAACTGACTTTTTGCAGTTCTGTGGCCACTGCTGAGTTTCCAAATGTGCTGACATATTGAGTGCAACACTTTCACAGCATCATCTTTTAGGATTTGAAATAGCTCAACTGGGAATTCCCTCACCTTCACTAGCGTTGTTTGTATTAATGCTTCCTAAGCCCACTTGACTTCGAATTCCAGGATGTCTGGCTCTAAGTGAGTTATCACACCATCCTGATTATCTGGGTCATTAATATCTTTTTTGTACAGTTCTTCTGTGTATTCTTACCACCTCTTCTTAGTATCTTCTGCTTCTGTTAGGTCCATACCATTTCTGTCCTTTATTGTGCCCATCTTTGCATGAAATGTTCCCTAGGTATCTCTAATTTTCTTGACGAGATCTCTAGTCTTTCCCATTCTATTGTTTTCCTCTATTTCTTTTTTTTTTTTTTTTATAAACTTATTTATTTTAGTTGGGGGCTAATTACTTTACAATATTGCAATAGTTTTTGCCATACATTGACATGAATCAGCCATGGGTTTACATGTGTTCCCCTTCCTGGACCCCCCACCCACCTCCCTCCCCATCCCATCCCTCTGGGTCATCCCATTGCCCCGGCCCTGAGCCCTTGTCTCATGCATCGAACATGGAATGGTGTTCTGTTTCACATATGATAATATACATGTTTCAATGCTATTCTCCCAGAACGTCCCACCCTCACCTTCTCCCTCAGAGTCCATAAGACGGTTCTATGCATCTGTGTCTCTTATTCTGTCTCACATATAGGGTTATCGTTACCATCTTTCAAATTCCATATATATGCATTAGTATACTGTATTGGTGTTTTTCTTTCTGGCTTACTTCACTCTGTATAATGGGCTCCAGTTTCATCCATCTCAGTAGAACCGATTCAAATGTATTTTTTTTTAATGGCTGAGTAATATTCCATTGTGTATATGTACCACAGCTTCCTTATCCCTTCGTCTGCTGATGGACATCTAGGTTGCTTCCATGTCCTGGCTATTGCAAACAGTGCTGCGATGAACATTGGGGTACACGCGTCTCTTTCAATTTGCACTGATCACTGAGCAAGGCTTTCTTATCTCTCTTTGCTGTTCTTTGGAACTCTGACTTCAAAAGGGTATATCTTTCCTTTTCTCCTTTGCTTTTTTGCTTCTCTTCTTTTCACAGCTATTGTAAGGCCCTGTCAGAAAACTATTTTGCCTTTCTTTTTCCTGGGGATGGTCTTGGTCACTGTCTCCTCTACAATATCAGGAACCTCTTTCCATAGTTTTTCAGGCAGTCTGTCTATCAGATCTAATCCCTTCAATCTGTTTCTCACTTCCACTGTATAATCGTAAGAGATTTGATTTAGGTCATATCTGAATGGACTAGTGGTTTTCCCTACTTTCTTCAATGTAAGTCTGAATTTGCAATAAGGAGTTCATGATCTGAGCCACAGTCTGCTCCCGGTCTTGTTTTTGCTGACTGTATAGAGTTTCTGCATCTTTGGCTGCAAAAATATTATCAGTCTGATTTCAGTATTGATCATCTGGTGATGTCCATGTGTAGAATCTTCTCTTGTGTCGTTGGAAGAGGATGTTTGCCATGAACAGTGTGTTCTCTTGGCTAAATTCTGTTAGCCTTTGCCTTGCTTCATTTTTCACTCCAAGGCCAAATTTGCCTGTTACTTCAGGTATCTCTTGACTTCCTACTTTTGTATTCCAGTCTCCTATAATGAAATGGACATCTTTTTTGGGTGTTAGCTCTAGAAGGTCTTGTAGGTCTTCATAGAACTGTTCAGATGCAGCTTCTTCAGCGTTACTTTTTGGGGTATAGACTTGGATTACTGTGATATTGAATGGTTTGCCTTGGAAACGAACAGAGATCATTCTGTCGTTTTTGTGATTGCATCCAAGTACTGCATTTCAGATTCTTTTGTTGATTATGAGGGCTACTCCACTTCTTGTAAAGGATTCTTAACCACAATAGTAGATATAATGGTCATTTGAGTTAAATTCCCCCATTTCAGTCCATTTTAGTTCGCTGATTCCTACAATGTCGATGTTGACACTTGCCATCTCCTGTTTGACCACTTCCGATTTGCCTTGATTCATGGACCTAACATTCCAGGTTCCTATGCAATATTGCTCTTCATAGTGTCAGACTTTACTTCCATCACCAGTCAAATCCGCAGATGGGTATTGTTTTTGCTTTGGCTCCATCTCTTCATTCTTTTTGAAGTTATTTCTCCACTGATCTCCATAGCATATTGGGCACCTACCGACCTGAGGAGTTCATTTTTCAATGTCCTATCTTTTTGCCTTTTCATACTGTTCATGCGGTTCTCAAGGCAAGAATACTGAAGTGGTTTGCCATTCCCTTCTCCAGTTCGTTTTGTCAGAACTCTACACCATAGCCCGTCTGTCTTGGGTGGCCCTACACAATGTGGCTCACAATTTCGTTGAGGTAGACAAGGCTGTGGTCCATGAGTTCAGGTTGGTTATTTTTCTGTGAAAGTGGTTTCCAGTCTCTCTGCCTTCTGATGGAGAAGCTTCTTAATGGGAGAGACTGACTGAGGGGAAAATTGGGTCTTGTTCTGAGGGGCAGGGCCATTCTCAGTAAATCCTTAATCCAATTTTCTGATGATGGGTGGGGCTGTGTTCCCTCCCTGTTATTTACCTGGGGCCAAACTATGGTGGAGGTAATGAAGATAATGGGGACCTCCTTCAAAATGTCCCATGCACACAGTGCTGCACTCAGTGCCCTGGAGCAGGTCACGGCTGAGCCACGCCTCCATCAGAGACTTCTAGACACTCACGGGCAAGTCTGACTCAGTCTCTTGTGGGGTCCCTGCTCCTTTCTCCGGGGTCCTGGTGCACACACAGTTTTGTTTGTGCCCTCCAGGAGTCTGTGTCCCCAGCCCTGTGTAAGTTCTGATGTCTCTGTGGTGGGATTAATGGCCACCTCCACCAAGAGGGCTTATGCCATACCCAAGTCTCCTGGACCCAAAGCCCCTGCCCCTGCAGCAGTCCACCGCTAAGCCACACCTCCTCAGGAGACACTCAAACACAGTTCTGTCTCAGTCTCTGTGCAGTCTCTGGGTCCTGGTGTGCACAAGGTATGTTTCAGCCCTCTAAGCATCTCTGGCGGGTATGGGGTTTGATTCTTAAGGCAATTTCGCCCCTTCTACCATCTTGCTAAGGCTTTTTCTTTGCCCTTGCATGTGGGATATCTCCTCAAAGTCGCTCCAGTGCCACACAGCTGCCTCTCCAGTGCCTACCGTCTTGCTGGGGCTTCTCTGCCCTTGGACATGGGGTATCTCCTCACAGTTTCAAGGCACTGTCAAAAGACAGAGGAGTGGGTGGTTCCCCAATTGTTGGAATGATCCTCTCAATTGTTAGCACATGAAATCACCCAGCTCATAAAAAGCTAACCACACCACATTCCATGGCTGCCCCACTCTCCCTCTGTGAGGCTCCACACCCTGTGGAGTGTGCTTCTCTCTAAATCCGAATAAATCTACCTTTTACCTATCACTGTGTCTCTCACTGAATTTTTTCAATGAGACATCAAAAACCTGAGTTTCATTAGGTTCTGAAGCCAGGCACTGTGGGTTTTGGCCGGCTCAAATCCCAGTTGGATATGACTGAGTGATGAAACATAGCACAGAGTCCCTGCCACGTGAGTTTGAATCCCAATCTTGGGTAAATGTTTTCAAACACAACTTTTAGAAATGGAAATATGATGACCTGCTCAATATTTTGTAAGCAGTGGCATAGATGGAGAGAGGAGTTGAAGGATGAGAGGAAAAAGCAGTGGGAAAAACGTGCCAAGGAATCCACTTCATAACCTGTCAGAAAATCTGCTAAATACCTGACCTGTGCTCACAGTTTTCATGGGCCTGATCCTTGGCACAAAGAAGATTAAGGACAGAAGAACTCCCACGTGCTTGGGCAACAGCTACTAAGGCACAGCAGATAGTAGAGCCTTTGGGACATCCTGCAGAACCCACTGGCCCTTGCCTGTTCACAGAGGGTTTGAGGAAATAAGAAGGAGAAACTGTAAAGGAATTAAGATTTTGTTAGCCATATGTCCTTCCAGCTATAGGAGCAAGGACCTCCTGCCTTAGCTGGAGATCTTCTGGAATCTGAGACTGAGCCACGTAAGCTTTCTGCTGATTTTGTTTTTGCTATCCCAGTTTCTAGTACGCCTGGCTTCTTGTCACTGCCCCTGCGCTGGGTTTTCTTCACGTTCAACTTCCACCACTGGAGCTTTTGCTGAGTTGGTCTTCTGCTGTGCTTGTCTTCCACCTCATGGGGGTTGAGTGGAGGCTTTTTCAGCCAGGTTAAATCTGAGTCATGGCACCATAGATGCTGGGGGAGTGTGTGATTTCCTTGGTTCTGTCTCACTGCAGCAAAAATTTGAAGCGACAGACGGAACAGTGTTACAGCTCTGTGTTACAGCTCAGTTTTATTTGGCAAGCAAAAGAAAATACATCCTAGAGGCATGAGGGTGGGCAAACCCAAAATAAGCAAAATGAAGAGAAGCCCTAGCTCAGTTTTGGCTCCTCTTTTTACATGTTTTTTTTCCTCCTCCCTCTGAGCCTGCCCTATGTAAATGGGGCTAGCCAGGACGCTGTTTGCTCCACTTGAGGTCCTCACTCCAGTCCTTGGACCTTCCTTTGTTCTATTTTCATGGGCTTTCCCCTTCTTCGTCTTTTAGCCACCACCATTCTGGACTGCTTTTTCCTATTCTAACTACCTAACAATGCCAATGTGACTTCAATTCCCCAATAACTGCTTATCTCCCACTCTTCCCTGAGAGTGAAGGCCGATGCCATGTCCTGCTCACTGTCTGCTGCACCAAGTGCAGTGTTGCTCCAGAACCTCGCTTCAGACAGGTAGGCTTCCCCTAAACTGTTGATGTCTTTCACTAACTCCGGGTACTTTCTTTGGTAAGGAAGCTAGGCCAATACTGGGTCTGTGGGCCTTCGTTGTGCAACCAAACCATTGTGGGAGCAGCAAGGAGATGGAGGACAAGCCCATGAGTGCCAAGATGCCTGGAGATAGGGATGGGAATGAAAAGTTGTAGGGAGCCATCCACTAACATTTAGGGCCTGAAAGTTACACCATGGGTGTAATCCTGGGGTGGCCATCCATTAATGTGGAGCCCAAAAGTTGCGGGGGTAATCTCAAAAGCTGTGGGGAAAATCTCAAAAGTTATGGCAAAATTTCCATTCATATTTCTGACCTCTGGTAGCTGTGCTTGATGAATGGAAGTCTTCAAGAGGGTACAGAGAACTCTGAGACACCCCCAAGGCTGTTGCAGAGATATTGGCCACTGTTACAATGAGGAGATAGAAGTTAGACCAATAAGTCAGTGACAACAGCTATGGAATGGTTGTTGCTTTTTGTATTGAAGAGAGGTCACAGAGTCTTGAGTCAACAGCCGAGGCAAAGGTTAACTTGAATGCTGATTCTTGTTCCTCTCTAAGTGAGGCATGCAAATATTAGTGAATGGTATATATTATTGTCTATTATAGTTACTTAGTTAAGCTGAATTTGCTATTTGGACAATGAAAAAAAAAAAAGAAGCATTGAAAATGGCCAAAATGGGAATGTCTTAACATTCTAAAACTGGTTTTGCAAATACCCTTAAAAGAAGTTAGCTTTCTAGAAGGAATTGATATTTCATTTCTTGTGTCTTTGATTTGCAAATAATCTACCTGGGCCCCTAACTCTGAGAATGAAGGAGAAAACTTCTTAAACTTTAAGTAGGAAAACTGTGAGATTGTGAGATCTCTGTATCTATATAGATATATGTGTGTCTATGTGTTAATTTATATATATGAGGTGTCTCTGGTTCCAAATGGCATTGCCAAGATTGGTTTATGGATAAACTCTGTTTAGTTGGCTTGAAAGAAAATACACACATATTAATTCTCACTATTTTAAAAGAATGAATTTCAGCTTCATGTGATTTGGGAAATATTTAGTACTGAATTGATATCTGGTATTGTAGCTACTTAAGCTCCTTGGTTTGATTGATAGAGATATGTTTTTAGAGTCATCAATATTATAAGACTTCTGTTGTACCTAGATTTACTAGAGGTCAAATAAGATGTTCTTATATCTGTTGCAAATTTGTCAGCAGGGAAAATAACTTGATATGATGAAACTAAATAAATGTGAATGAGAAGACATTTTAGATAAATTCTATGGGAATAATTATGTTTGGGGAATGTCTAAAATGGTCTCTCCAGATTTTGGTAATTTAAAGCTAAGTGAAATAAAGAGAATTTATTAATTATCTGGGTCATTTCAAATAAGCTAAAATATTGAAACATTGATTGTTAGATGGGTCTAAATTTACCTACAATTGTCTTCTTAGGAGAGGAAGACTACAGCATAATAGTTTCAATCAAAAAATGCTAATATGATAAGCAGTTCATAATTATTTGTTTATTGGTTTTTGCCAGAGATTAAGGTTTTTGAGTGTTATTATAATCAATCATAATTCTGGTTACTCTAATTAAGCTTCTTTGTCAATTACATTGTCATTAGGTGTTTAGCCATACTTAAGTTTTGAGTCATTTATAGACAGTTATTGTTGTACTCTGATTTTGTAAAAGTGCTTCATCTTCAAGAAGATTCAGAAGAGGGACTTTTGGACAAACACAGATCTCTGATAAATTTTAGATCATACACTAACGATTCAGGATGAAGACAGTTGTATGATTTTGTAAATGTTCTTTATAAAGTTGAAAAAACTTCCCTGTATTCCTACTTTGTTTAGTTTTTACCATAGAGCTGCTGGATTTTTTAAAATGATTTTCTGCATCGTTTGAGATAATATATGTATTTTTTATTTTTCATGTTGATGTGGCATACATTGATTTTCAAATGTTGAACCCCAACCCTAATTAATTGACCTTGGTTGTCATGTATAGTTGTTTCATATATTATTGAATTCAGTTTGATATTATTATGAGGGGTATATATCATTGATGATAATAAGATATATATAGGTTTGTATTTTTCCTCTTCTGTAATGTTGGATTCAATTTGCTATTATTTTGGGGAGTATTTCATTGATGGTAATAATATATACGTGTGTGTGTGTGTCTGTAGCTTCCCTCTCTGGTAATGTGTTAAGATAATTCTGATGTTATTGAATGATTTAGAAAATGTTCTCTCTGCTTCTATTTTCTGGAAGAGATTAAATACAGTTATCCTCCTTTCTTTCTTAAATATTTGGAAATATGACCATTAAAACCATTGGGCTATGCATTATGTTTTTGGAATTTTGTTAATTATTGGTAGAATGTTCCAACAGATATAGCCATTGAGATCATCTACCACTCCTCTGTGAGTCTTGGTAGTTTGTGTCTTTCAAGTTATTAATCCATTTCATCTAAGTGATTAAATTTGTGGGCATATAGGTTTCATAGCATTTCTTTATTATCCTTCCCTTCTAATATTCATGTGATCATGAGTAGTGATGTCCCTCTTTCATTTCAGAAAGAGGAAATATTTGTAGTATGTGTTTTCTCTCTTCATTTCTTGGTTAGCCTTGCAGAGATCAATCATTTTAATAGTATTTAATTAAATATCAATATTTCTTAAGTAAAACTTACTGAATCAACCAATTTTGGCTTCATTAATATTCACCATTGTTTTCTCAATCCTATTGATTTCTGCCTAACTTATTTCTTTTCTTCAGCTTTCTTTTGGCTTAAATTGTTCTTCTTTCTCTAGTTTCCTAGAATGGAAGTGGAGGGCACTTAGTTAATATTTCCCTTCTATATTCTAAGGTATGCTTTATAAACCTCCCTCTAAGAGTTGCTTTCACTGCATCTACTTTTCATAAACTATATTTATAAATTTATTTAGCTCAAAATATTTTTAAATTTCTCTGGAGACTTTTTCTTTGGTTCATATGCTATTTACAAGTGTCCTTTCTGCAAAAGTTGAGATTTTCTACATCTCTTCCTGGTTTTGATTTCAGTTTAATATCCATATAGTCTGAGAACATAGGTAGTTTTACTTCTATTATTTTAAATTTATTAAAGTGTGCTTCAGCCCAAAAATGTGATATATATTGCTAAATATTCCATATAAGCTTGAGAAGATTGTGCATTCTCTTGTTGGATGAAGTATTTCATAAATGTCAGTTAGATCAAGTAGAATGCTATTCATGTCAACTATATCTTTATTGATTTTCTGCTTTCTAGGTAATTTCTGAAAGAGGGGTCCTGAGAGTCTTCACTTATAATAGTGGATTTATTTCTCTGTTAAGTTTTATTAGTTTTGCTTCATGTATTTCGACTCTCCATTGTTAGGTGCATATACATACATTTGTAAGGTGCATATATATATATATTACATTTTCTTAGATAATTAATCCCTTTGTCACTATGTAATGCTCCTTTTAACTTGAACAATAAAAACTACTATGTTAGCTGTATTGAATATTTTCAGACTAAAGATTGATCATTCTTTTTCAGTATTATTAGCATTTTATATTGTATTAATGTAAGCAACTAACCTAACTATATTACTCATTATTTCAACATCAATTTTTTCTCCAAAGAATTTCATAACTCAATATTAGAGTTATCTCACTCCCATCTTTACTTAAATTGCAGATGTAGGCATCTTCAAAAAAAATACTGAGTGCATCTGACTTTCCATGCCCTGCTAAAATGTTTTTATAGAAATAAGACATCTAAATAAACAGCTTTCTAACAATGCATATCTTAAAAGAACATACCCTTGGAAGTGGTCTAATGTTCCTGTATATGTTAATTTATTCCCCCAATTAGGGATATTTGTTTTTTTTATTCTTTCTTTTATTCATTGGTCCTGAGTAGATTAATGGAAATAAGAGAAATGTACCTTAATATATTAACAGTTAGTATGAAAAAGGATGACAATGGATAGATAACAAGACACATTACTTGTATGTGAATACTGACATGTGATATCTCCAGTTTTCTTATTCTTTCACAAGATTACTTTGATAACTCAGTGGGTGTGTTTTTTTTTTTAATTATTATTATTCCATATGAATTTTAGGAGTTTTTTCTATTTCTATGAAATGTGACTTTGGAATTTTGATAGATGACTTTGGGTACTATAAACATTTTAACAATATTAATTCTTCCATTGTATAAATACAGAATATCCTTCCATTGATTTATGTCTTTTC
This sequence comes from Giraffa tippelskirchi, assembly GCF_054371585.1. Lineage (NCBI taxonomy): Eukaryota > Metazoa > Chordata > Mammalia > Artiodactyla > Giraffidae > Giraffa > Giraffa tippelskirchi. The sequence goes on from NC_137277.1 coordinate 74,601,795, forward strand.
TTTTTCATCAATGTTATATAGTTTTCAGTGTATAGACTTTTCAACTCTTTGGCTAAATTTACTCCTAAGTATTTTATTCTTTTTAATGCTATTGCAAGAGAGATTGTTTTTTTAAATTTGGAGGGGAGGGTTATCCATTGGTAGTATATAAAAATGCAGCGGATATTTCTATGTTGATTTTGATTCTGCAACTTTAATGCATTTATTAGCTTTAACAGTGTTTCAGAGTCTTTAGGATTTTTGGATGACTTTTATTTCTATTCCTTGTGTAATTGCTCTGGCTCGGACTTCTAGTACGATACTGGGCTTTTATTTCAAATCGTAGTTATTCATACAGTTTAATTATATTCCCTGTCTGCCCTTTCATATCCACTCTGCACTTAGCTCAGCTTTGCTCTGACTCACGAGCAAACTCCATGGTCTGAATTATTCAACTTTTTATTCCTTTCTGTTTTCAGTTTTGTTGGGCTTTTCAGAAATTTGTTTAAAAGTATTTTGTTCTTTTAACATTCTATATATTTGAAAATGATGTTAGATAAATACTTGTTTGAGCATTGAAGGTGTTCCTGAATTATGCTTTAGATAAAATTAATTTATGCAATTGGCAATTTGGCTGGTTACCTTGTATCATATTGCAGATGTGAGTTTGACTTCTCACTATTTATTCATTAAAATATTATTGACTGTATACTATGTGCCAGGTGAGGTTCTAGTCAAGAATATAAAAGTCACACTCCATAATAAATATAATTGCATGAGGTCCTTTTATTATGAAACACCAAAAAACATTAATATTTCAGAAGCAAAGCCTCAAATAAATGGTTATAGCATAACTGCCATCACAGACCTATTTAAACAAACAATAAACAATAGTGGGAAACTTTCCCAGAGATAAGCTGAATATTCATTCTACTAGTGATAACTAAATTTCTCTGATAAACCAATTTAGGTCAGTAAAAGGAGTACGTCAAGGCTGTATATTGTCACTCTGCTTATTTAACTTATATGCAGAGTACATCATGAGAAAAGCTGGGCTGGAGGAAGCACAAGCTGGAATCAAGATTGCTGGGAGAAACATCAATAACCTCAGATATGCAGATGACACCACCCTTATGACAGAAAGTGAAGAAGAAATAAAGAGCCTCTCGATAAAAGTGAAAGTGGAGAGTGAAAACGTTGGCTTAAAGCTCAACAGAAAACCAATATCATGGCATCCAGTCCCATCACTTCATGGCAGATAGATGGGCAAACAGTGGAAACAGTGGCTGACTTTATTTTTCTGGGCTCCAAAATCACTCCAGATGGAGACTGCAGCCATGAAATTAAAAGACACTTACTCCTTGGAAGGAAAGTTATGACCAATCTAGACAGCATATTAAAAAGCAGAGACATTACTTTGCCAGCAAAGGTCCGTCTAGTCAAGGCTATGGTTTGTCCAGTAGTCATGTGTGGATGTGAGAGTTGGGCTATAAAGAAAGCTGAGTGCCGAAGAATCGATGCTTTTGAACTGTGGTGTGGGAGAGGACTCTTGAGAGTCCCTTGGACTGCAAGGAGATCCAACCAGTCCATCCTAAAGGAGATCAGTCCTGGGTGTTCATTGGAAGGACTGATTTTGAAGCTGAAACTCCAATACTTTGGCCACCTGATGCGAAGAGCTGACTCATTGGAAAAGACCCTGATGCTGAGAAAGATTGACGGTAGGAGAAGAAGGAGACAACAGAGGATGAGATGGCTGGATGGCATCACCGACTCGATGGACATGGGTTTGAGTGGACTTAGGGAATTAGTGATGGACAGGGAGGCCTGGCGTGCTGCGGTTCATGGGGTCGCAAAGAGTCGGACATGACTGAGAGATTGAACTTAACTGAACTGATAGTTCTGTACTTCCAATTCCTTGAAGAAATGACTTTTCTGCATTTTAACAATATTATTACTTCTGCTTTATTTTTGGAGTGGAGACGCATTGAAAACATTGTCTTGGAGGAAACTAGTATCTTCTATAAAAGTTAATTGAAGACTTCTTTTCACTTTTCTAAAATGTCTCATATTAGCCAAACAGTAATTATGTATATAATTTAGTTTTAAAGATTTGTTTTCTTTATCTGTGAACTTTACCCTTTCTAAAAAATTAAACTGTATAAATTACATCACTTCCCCCACCCCAAGTGGATATCAAGAGCTTCAAGTTGGATTTAAAGTTAAACCTAATAGGACTCATTAGCTACTCTTATTTACTTATGTTTTTACTCTTTTAAGTAAAATTAAATTGTTTAATTGCTTTTGTGGGGCTTTTCTTTATGTATTTATTTTTCAAGTGTTAAGGGAAACTTGCCAGGGTTTCTTTTGTAAAAATATATTTTTTTTATTTATTGTCATGTTCCAAGTTGGGGGGGGCAAACATGGATTGGTATTAGACTAAACGATATTTATAAAACTGCCAATTCTGTGCATCTAGGATACCGGTTTTAATATTTGAAAAATTGGGACAAAATCAACATAAACAAGAAAACGTAGTTGATGCTTAGGGATCTGCTAATTGTTAAAAAAAAAAAATAAGATGCTAGAGTCTCTGGATTTAATGTTTGCTGTTAATGGTGGTATTTTCTGCTATACTCACTTATTCTACATTAGGGTATGGCTGCTGCTGGTGCTGCTAAGTCGCGTCAGCGGTGTCCAACTCTGTGCGACCCCATAGATGGCAGCCCACCAGGCTCCTCCGTCCCTGGGATTCTCCAGACAAGAATACTGGAGTGAGTTGCCATTTCCTCCTCCAGTGCATGAAAGTGAGAAGTGAAAGTGAAGTCGCTCAGTCGTGTCCGACTCTTCGCGCTTCGCGACTCCATGGGCTGCAGCCTACCAGGCTCCTCTGTCCATGAGGTTTCTCAGGCAAGAGTACTGGAGTGGGGTGCCATTGCTTTCTCCGTTAGGGTATGGTATGGAGTAAGTTCTTAATACTTTCCACAGAAATGTCACATACAAAAAGATTAAAAGGTTAACAAAGTTTAAGCCTTCTAGCTTAAGAACAAGAGTAAAAGTTAAGTAAAGTACAAATTGCTATGTGTTTAAAGTTTCCAAATTTTACTCCAAAGAGGCAAAAATGTTTGAAACATTTATAGACTTTTTGATATTAAGCTAACAATATAAATAGGGATGGTTGATATCTGCCTTTCCTACCAAAGAGCTGTGAACCTAAAATATGACATTGTATCTGTTATTGGAAATTTCCAAGGAGTTTTGTGATTCAAAAAAATCTAAAGATCAAATATTTCATAAATGTACTGAAGTATGTTCCGTACTGCCACTAAACCAATGAGAACATTCAAGAACACAAAAGTTCATGCTCATATAATTTTAAAATGGAAATAGATCTTATAAATCACAGTTGAATTATAATGTACATGTCATTTTTCACATCCACTGTCACTTCTTTCCTCTGTAAACAACAATCTAACCTCACACAGCCCTTTGATGAAAGCATTCTAACTTTTTTTGGATGTAAATTGAAGAATATGGCCACCACTTCTCCTTCCCCTTCTTCAGGGGAAGGCTTTTGAATAAGATCTGATTAATCGATACTGTGCCTACCCCTTGGCCAATTGGAATATATATATTCCACATTATATAATTATTAACTATATTGCAATATATAGATACATTCCTCTTTATTTTATAAACATAAATATATGTACATTCTAATATGTTTTATAAAATTGGAATGTGTGTATATGTATATATGTGTCTGTTTGTATATATATGTTTTATATGTTATATAATCAAGGGATAGAGAAGTTCTTTGGTATATACAGGTTAGTGATAAGTCCCTGGTATTGTAAAATCTTGCAAATATTTGTAGCCATGTTTCTCTTTCCTGTAATATAGAGAAAGTCTATCTGCAGTATGAGATAATCAGGTTGACATAAAATGAATCAAATTAGTAGATAAAAAGACCAACCTGATGATAATATCTAAATCTTTGGATCCATTTGTTTCACATTGTGTCTTGTTAGTTTTAAGAACAATGTATTTGGTTTGCCCAAGCCAATTTGACTTCAAGCTCACTAACTTTTGGTTAAATAGAATTTTTTTCTGATTATTTTAAACAATAGAGCTCCTACCCTTTTTATTTTTTAATAATACGTTACCCAGGACATACTCATTTATTTTGCCTTTCATTTATTTCATTCTTACAGGATCAGAATCATTCAGGTAACTTTGTAAAGTCTCATCAAAGTTTGGATATTGGGTATTTAAACATTTGTTCATTTGAAAATAAAATGATATGTAAGCTAGTTTTTATTTCACACTGGGACCTGGGAAGAATTTTTTGATTAGAGGGAATAATGAGGGTTTAATATTCTGAAGTAGAATGTTTGACTAACATTTGAGTGGCCAATGAAACTTTAGTGGAGGAAGGAGAGGATGGCAAAGTTGAGGTCAGTTTTGAGAGCGCTGAATCTCGTTCCCTATGTGAGCTAGGACTCCAGCCCAGGCTTTTGATCAGAGTCCTAATGTATTCTGGCTTATATGTTGAAAGGACCACCCCAATAGTTTCAGAAAATATAAAGTGTGGAAAATAATACTATTAATAACTAAAACATGTGCTTATCATGTGCCAGGTGCTGTCTAAGTGCTTTCTATTTGATAGTTCACATAATCCTCATAATATAACTATCAAGTAGATGGGCTTCCACTTTCCCATTTTACAGATGAAGAAACCAAGGCACAAAGTGGTTAATAACTTCCTTAGAATTGCACAGCTAATAGTTGTTAGGCAATATAGCTGCCATATCATGTCTTACCAACTATAATACATAGTTGAGCATATAATGTTTAAGAAAAATCTGTAGGATTTTTCTGGGAATGCCTGAGATAACCCATATGCAAGACTAGAAGAAAGTTTTGGCACACAGAGTTCAAGAGAAGTTAACTATTAAAAGTTTTATCACACAAAGCTTAAGAGAAGTTAACAATTACCACCTCTTTTGTTCCATCTCTCATCATTCTCACTTTTTCTTCTATATGTAAGCCATATAACACTTACTGAAGCTGCTTTAGAATTTATGCTTTCCCTTATTCTTGGGTCTTTGCAAATACTATTCCATCTTTAACTTCCTTTTAACCTAGATAAATTTTAGTAGTTCCTAGTAAATGTTCTATCATTGTGGTTTCCATTCTGTCTGCCCTCTGATGGATAAGGATATGAGACTTGTGGAACCTTCCTGATGAGAGGCACTGGCTGCAGGGGATCTGGGTCTTGCTCTGATGGGTGTGGCCAAGCTCAGTAAATCTTTAGTCCATTTTTTTGTTGATGGGTGGGGCTATGTTTGCTCCCTGTAGTTTGGCCTGAGGCCAACCTATGGTAGGGGTATGGTAGGAGTAATGGTTGTAAGGTGATCTCCTTCAAAAGGACTTATGCCAGGACACCCCATGGCTCCCAGGACTGTTGTATTCAGTGCCTCTGACTCTCTGGCAGGGCACTGTCGACCCATACCTCCGTCAGAGACTCCTGGACACTCACAGGCAAGTCTGGGTCAGTGTCTTGTGGAGTCCCTGCTCCTTTCTCCTGGGTCCTGGTGCACACAATGTTTGTTTGTGCCCTCCAAGAGTCTGTTTCCCCAGTCCTGTGTAAGTTCTGTAATCAAATCCCACTGACCTTCAAAGTTAAATTCCATGGGGGTTCTAAGTCACTTTGCCGGATCACCGGGACGGGGAATATCTTGTGGGACCTAGAACGTTTGCAACAGTGTGAGACCATCCCAAAGAAAGGCAATGTTGAAGAATGCTCAAACTGCTCAACAATGGCACTTATCTCACACACTAGTAAAGTAATGCTCAAAATTCTCCAAGCCAGTCTTCAACAGTACATGAACCGTGAACTTCCAGCTGTTCAAGCTGGTTTTAGAAAAGGCAAAGGAACCAGAGATCAAATTGACAACATCCATTGGATCATCGAAAAAGCAAGAGAGTTCCAGAAAAACATCGATTTCTGTTTATTGACTATGCCAAAGCCTTTGACTGTGTGGATCACAATAAACTGTGGAAAATTCTGAAAGAGATGGGAATACCAGACCACATGACCTGTCTCTTGAGAAATCTGTATGCAGGTCAGGAAGCAGCAGTTAGAACTGGATATGGAACAACAGACTGGTTCCAAATTGGGAAAGGAGTAGGTCAAGGCTGTATATTGTCACCCTGCTTATTTAACTTACATGCAGAGTACATCATGAGGGACGCTGGGCTGGATGAAACACAAGGTGGAATCAAGATTGCTGGGAGAAATATCAATAATCTCAGATATGCAGATGACACCACCCTTATGGAAGAAAGCAAAGAAGAGATAAAGAGCTTGATGAAAGTGAAAGAGGAGAGTGAAAAAGTTGGCTTAAAGATCAACATTCAGAAAACTGCGTTTTTATACTGAGCGCGTCTAGGTGGCCCTTTATTTTGTATTTGCCCTATCGAGTGCTGTAGATGAAGAGTGATGACAATCCTGTAAATGTACTAGAACGTTTTTATTAAAGGAACTTTTTCCCAGAGGTGGAAAAAAAAAAAAAAGGCGCGGCCTCCCGTGCTCGCTTCTGCCGTAGGTGTCGGGTGGGTGCCGCGCGTGACCGGCACGAGCACGCTCCCCGGCCACTGACCCCGTCGGGGCTGGACTGCGGCTCCGTCGCGGCCAAGAGGCCTAAGCGCCCGCCTGGCGGCCGGCGGCTCCTGCTCCTCCCCGCGCGCCACCTCCTGCCAGCGCTCCCCGGCGGTCCGGGGGCGCTGCGCCCCGGCGCCCAGACGGCCCGCGGCAGCGCGGCACGTGCCTCCCCGCTGCTCCTCCTCCTGCTGGTGCCCTGCCAGCGCCGGGCGGCCGCGGCCCCGCTCCCCCCCCCCCCCCCCGGTGCCTCGGCCGGGTGGCCGCCCTGGCGTCCTCCAGGAGAGAGCTGAGCCTCTGTGCTGGGAATCTGCAGCTGAACAGCAAAAGGAGAGAGTTCACCTCTCCTGGGAACCGGAAGCTCTACTTTGACACCCATGCCTTAGTGTGCGTGCTCCAGGAGAATGGGTTTACTACTCAACAAGCAGAAGTCATTGTATCTGCCTTGATCAAGATCATGGAGGCCAACGTGGATATCATCTACAAAGATATGGTCACCAAGATGCAGCAGGAGATCACTCTTCAGCAAATAATGTCTCAGATCGCTAACGTGAAAAAAGGTATGATTATTTTGGAGAAGAGTGAATTTTCAGCCCTCAGATCAGAAAATGAGAAGATAAAACTTGAGCTCCATCGGTTAAAACAACAAGTAATGGATGAAGTGATCGAAGTTCGAACAGATACCAAATTAGACTTCAATCTAGAAAAGAGCAGAGTGAAAGAATTGTATTCGTTAAAAGAAAGGAAGCTGCTGGAAATAAAAACAGAAACGGTGTCACTGCACACCCAGCAGGATGGGGCCGTCACTCAGACAGATCGGTCCCATCACTTCATGGCAAATAGATGGAGAAACAGTGGAAACAGTGGCAGACTTTATTTTTGGGGGGGTCCAAAATCACTGCAGATGGTGACTGCAGCCATGAAATTAAAAGACACTTACTCCTTCGAAGAAAAGCTATGACCAACCTAGACAGCATATTAAAAAGCAGAGACAGTACTGTTAAGTCGCTCAGTCGTGTCCGACCCTTTGCGACCCCATGAATTGCAGCACGCCAGGCCTCTCTGTCCATCACCAACTCCCGGAATCTACCCAAACCCATGTCCATCGAGTCAGTGATGCCATCCAACCATCTCATCCTCTGTCATCCCCTTCTCCTCCCGCCCCCAATCCTACCCAGCATTAGGGTCTTTTCCAATGAGTCAACCCTTCGCATGAAGTGGCCAAAGTATTGGAGTTTCAGCTTCAACATCAGACCTTCCAATGAACACCTAGGATTGATCTCTTTTAGGATGGATTGATTGGATCTCCTTGCAGTCCAAGGGACTCTCAAGAGTCTTCTCCAACACCACAGTTCAAAAGCATCAATTCTGCGGCGCTCAGCTTTCTTCACCATCCAACTCTCACATCCATACATGACCACTGGAAAAACCATAGCCTTGACTAGACAGACTTTAGTTGGCAAAGTAATGTCTCTGCTTTTAAATATGCTGTCTAGGTTGGCCATAACCTTCCTTCCAAGGAGTAAGCGTCTTTTAATTTCATGGCTGCATTCACCATCAGCAGTGATTCTGGAGCCCCAAAAAATAAAGTCTGACACTCTTTCCACTGCTTCCCCATCTATTACCCATGGAGTGATTACTTTCCAACAAAGGTCCATCTAGTCAAGGCTATGGTTTCCAGTGGTCATGTATGGATGTGAGAGTTGGACTGTGAAGAAAGCTGAACACTGAAGAATTGATGCTTTTGAACTGTGGTGTTGGAGAAGACTCTTGAGAGTCCCTTGGATAGCAAGGAGATCCAACTGGTCCATCCTAAACGAAATCAGTCCTTAATATTCACTGGACGTACTGATGCTGTAGCTGAAACTCCAATACTTTGGCCACGTGATGCAAAGAACTGATTCATTTGAAAAGACCCTGATGCTGGGGAAGATTGAAGGTGGGAGGAGAAGGGAACGACAGAGGATGAGGTGGTTGGATGGCGTCACCAACCCAATGGGCATGAGTCTGAGTAAATTCCGGGAATTGGTGATGAACAGGGAGGCCTGGCGTGCTGCAGTCCATGGGGTCACAAGAGTCAGTCACGACTGGGCAACTGAACTGAACTGAACTTAGAACATCTTTGATATAATTGTTCTCCAGTTTGTGGGTCGTCTGCTCAGAGGCTCTATGGTGGGGCTAATGTTGACCTCCTTCAGGAGGATTTATGCCATACACTGGGTGTCCCAGGTTTGCTGCAGCCAGATCCCCTGTCCTCATGGCAGGCCACTGTTGATCTATGCCTCTGCAGGAGACACTCAAGCACTCAAAGGCAGGTCTAGCTCAGTTTCTGTGGGGTCTCTGTGTCCTGGTGTACACAAGGTTTTGTTTGAGCACTCTGAGCATCTCTGACAGGCATGGGGTTTGATTCTAAACATGATTTCACACCTCCTATCATCTGGTTGAGGCTTCTCCTTTGCCCTTGGATGTGGGGTATCTTTTTTTGCTGGGATCCCTCATTCTTCTGTCGATGGTTGTTCAGCAGCAAGTTGCAGTTTTGGAGTAGTTGCAGGAGAAAATTAGCACACATCATTCCAGAAAAATATCTACTTCTGCTTCATTGACTAAAGCCTTTGGCTGTGTGGATCACAACAAACTGTAGAAAATTCTTAAAGATATGGGAATACCAGGTCACCTTACTTGCCTCCTGAGAAATCTGTATACAGGTTAAGAAGCAACAGTTCGAACTGGACATGGAAAAACGGACTGGTTACAAATTGGGAAAAGAGTACATCAAGGCTGTTTATTTAAATTGTATGCAGAGTGCATCATGCAAAATGCTGGGTGGATGAAGCACAAGCTGGAATCAAGGTTGCCAGGAGAAAAATCAATAACCTCAGATATGCAGATGACACACCCTTATGGCACAAAGTGAAGAGGAACTAAAGAGCCTCTTGATGAAAGTGAAAGGGGAGAGTGAAAAAGCTGGCTTAAAACTCAACATTCAAAAAGCAAAGATCATGGCATCTGGTCCCATCACTTCATGGCAAATAGATGGAAGAAGCAATGGAAACAGTGAGAGACTTTATTTTCTTGGGGTCCAAAATCACTGTAGATAGTGACTGCAGCTATATAATTAACAGATGCTTGCTCCTTGGAAGAAAAGCAATGACAAACCTAGAGAACAGAGACATTACTTTGCCAACAAAAGTCTGTCTAGTCAAATCTATGGTTTTTCCAGTAGTTGTGTATGGATGTGAGAGCTGGACCATAAAGAAAGCTGAGTGCTGAAGAATTGATGCTTTACACTATGGTGCTGGAGAAGAAGTGCAAGGAGATTTAAGCAATCAATCTTAAAGAAAATCAATCCTGAATATTCATTGGAAGGACTGATGCTGAAGCTGAAGCACAAATACTTTGGTCATGTGATGTGAAGAACTGACTCCTTAGAAAATACCCATTGCTGGGAAAAAATGAAGGCAGGAAGAGAAGGGGACGACAGAGAATGAGATGGTTGGATGGCATCACCTACTCAATGGATATAAATTTGAGCAAGTTCCGGGAGTTGGTGATGGACAGGGAAGCCTGGCTTGCTGCAATTCATGGGGTCTCAAAGAGTTGGACACAGCTGAGGGACTGAACTGAATGGAGTTAATGTTCTAAGATATGAAACTCCTAAACCTTCTCAAAGCACATGAGATAATTCTGTATATATGCCCATACACTTTATCACAATATTTATCACAGTTCATTGAAATCTCTTTTAAAATTGTGTGAATTCTGCACTAGTGGTATGATTATCTCTGAAACAAAAGCAGTGCCTATTAAGTCATTTTGAATATTTTACACATCTAATGAGAACGGACTTTGATCAGTTCTTCTTGAAATAACAAATCAGTTTGTGATGAAGATATATACCTTTTAAGAAATTAGTATTAGGAACTTCTCTGACAGTCCAGTGGTTAGGATTCTGCACCTCCATTGCATGGGACCTGGGTTCGATCTCTGACGGGGGAGCTAAGATCCCATAAGATACATGGTGCAGCCGAAAAACAACAAAAGTATTAGTGTTAAGTAAATATGAACTTATCTATACATTTATTTATTTACATGTGTGATTTCCATAAAAAGTTAATCAAAATGAGAAATTGTGCAAAAATATTACAGAAAGTATGAGACAATGTATTTTTTAAACAACAAAATTAATTTTCCTGTCAGTTTCCAAAAAAGAACAAATTAGGTTAAGAAAATCAACATGATGCAACCAATAAAACTAAATTTTAAAAAAATCAATCATTTGAGATATAAATTATCATGCTACCACTTATCTTAGAAGTCACTTAACTATCCTATGCTGAGATTTTATTCAACTGAACTTACTTCTTTTGAATATGACCTGTGTCAGCTACATCCCAATATTTGCACAGATCAAATAGTGTAATGTGGTTTAAAGTGCTTTGAGCATTTAAGCAAATGTAAATTCTCATATAAACTAAAGAGCTTATGCATATTTAAATAGTTCACCATTCAATTATTGTGGTTAATATTACCAACAGACAAACATATAAAATACACAAATAGAAAAAAAAACATGAAATATGTCACTTTTATGTGCAAAAAATATTTTGATTTTCTCTAGAAAGACAATCTATGAAAGCAGGGATTATCACTAGCATTAACTTACTTTAAGTTAGATCTCCTTATTTACATTTTCATTTTATAACTTTTGCCCCCTTTAACACTCATCACAGTTAATAGATGTCTTCCTGGCTACATTATCAGTTCAGTTTGGTCGCTCAGTTGTGTCTGACTCTTTGCAACCCCATAAACTGCAGCACGCCAGGCCTCCCTGTCCATCACCAACTCCCGCAGCTTGCTCAAACTCATGTCCATGAGTCGATGATGATATCCAACCATCTCATTCTCTGTTGTCCCATTCTCCACCTGCGTTTAATCTTTCCCAGCATCAGGCTCTTTTCCAGTGAGTCAGTTATTTGCATCAGGCGGCCAAAGTATTGGAGTTTGAGCTTCAGCATCAGCCCTTCCAATGAATATTCAGGACTTATGTCGTTTAGGATGGACTGGTTGGATCTCCTTGCAGTCCAAGGGACTCTCAAGAGTCTTCTCCAACAACACAGTTCAAAATCATTAATTCTGCACTCTGCTTTCTTTATAGCCCAACTCGCGCATCCATACACGACTAATGGAAAACTCATAGCTCTAATTAGATGGACCTTTATCAGTAATGTCTCCGCTTTTTAATATCTGTCTAGGTTGGTCCTAGCTTTTCTTCCAAAGAGCAAGCGTGTTTTAATTTCATGGCTGCAGTCATTATCTGCAGTAATTTTGGAACTCAAAAGAAAAATAAAGCCTCTCACTGATTCCATTGCTTCTCTCATCTATTTGCCATGAAGTGATGGGACCAGATGCCATGATCTTAGTTTTTTGAATGTTGAGTTTTAAACCAGTTTTTTCACTCTCCTCTTTCACTTTCATCAAAAGGCTCCTTAGTTCTTCTTTGCTTTCTACCATAAGGGTGGTGTCATCTATGTATCTGAGATTATTGATATTTCTCCCAGCAATCTTGTTTCCAGCTTGTGCTTAATCCAGCCATTATAATGTAATGGTTATATTATAAGTTCCATTTAATCAGTGCCTGGCTCATTATAGGGGACTGGAACGCAAAAGTAGGAAGTCAAGAAACACCTGGCATAACAGGCAAGTTTGGCCTTGGAGTACAGAATGAAGCAGGGCAAAGGCTAATAGAGTTTTGCCAAGAGAACGCACTGGTAATAGCAAATACCCTCTTCCAGCAACTCAAGAGAAGACTCTACACGTGGACATCACCAGATTGCCAACACCAAAATCAGATTGGTTATATTCTTTGCTGCCAAAGATGGAGAAGCTCTATACAGTAAGCAAAAACAAGACAAGGAACAGACTGTGGGTCAGATCATGAACTGCTTTTTGCCAAAGTCAGACTTAAAATGAAGAAAGTAGGGAAAACCACTAGTCCATTCAGGTATGACCTAGATCAAATCCCTTATGAGTATACAGTAAAAGTGACAAATACATTTAAGGGACTAGATCTGATAGACAGAGTGCCTGATGAACTATGGACAGAGGTCGTGACATTATACAGGAGACAGGGATCAAGAAAATCCCCATGGAAAAGAAATGCGAAAAAGCAAAATGGCTGTCTGAGGAGGCCTTAAAGATAGTTGGGAAGAGAAGAGAAGCGAAAAGCAAAGGAGAAAAGGAAAGATATTCCCATCTGAATGCAGAGTTCCAAAGAATAGCAAGGAGAGATAAGAAAGCCTTCCTCAGCGACCAATGCAAAGAAATAGAGGAAAACAACAGATTGGGAAAGACTAGAGATCTCTTCAAGAATATTAGAGATATCAAAGGAACATTTCATGCAAAGATAGGCTCGATAAAGGACAGAAATGGTATGGACTTAACAGAAGCAGAAGATATTAAGAAGAGGTGGCAAGAATACACAGAAGAACTGTACAAAAAAGATCTTCACGACCCAGATAATCACAATGATGTGGTCACTCACCTAGAGCCAGACATCCTGGAATGTGAAGTCCAGTGGGCCTTAAAAAGCATCACTACGAACAAAGCTAGTGGAGGTGATGGAATTCCGGCTGAGCTATTTCAAATCCTGAAAGATAATGCTGTGAAAGTGCTGCACTCGATATGCCAGCAAATTTGGAAAACTCAGCAGTGGCCACAGGACTGGAAAAGGTCACTATTCATCCCAATCCCAAAGAAAGGCAATGCCAAAGAATGCTCAAACTACCGCACAATTGCACTCATCTCACATGCTAGTAAAGCAATGCTCAAAATTCTCCAAGCCAGGCTTCAGCAATACGTGAACTGTAAACTTCCAGATGTTCAAGCTGGTTTTAGAAAAGGCAGAGGAACCAGAGATCAAATTGCCAACATCCACTGGATCATCAAAAAAGCAAGAGAGTTCCAGAAAAACATCTATGTCTGTTTTATTGACCATGCCAAAGCCTTTGACTGTGTGGATCACAATAAACTGTGGAAAATTCTGAAAGAGATGGGAATACCAGACTATATGACCTGTCTCTTGAGAAACCTGTATGCAGGTCAGGAATTAACAGTTAGAACTGGACATGGAGCAATAGACTGGTTCCAAATAGGAAAAGGAGTAAGTCAAGGCTGTATATTGTCACCCTGCTTATTTAACTTATATGCAGAGTACATCATGAGAAACGCTGAGCTGGAAGAAACACAAGCTGGAATCAAGATTGCTGGGAGAAATATCAATAACCTCAGATATGCAGATGACACCACCCTTATGGCAGAAAGTGAAGAAGAACTAAAGAGCCTCTTGATGAAAGTGAAAGATGAGAGTGAAAAAGTTGGCTTAAAGCTCAACGTTCAGAAAACTAAGATCATGGCATCTGGTCCCATCACTTCGTGGCAAATAGATGGGGAAACAGTAGAAACAGTGTCAGACTTTATTTTTTTGGGCTCCAAAATCACTGCTGATGGTGACTGCAGCCATGAAATTAAAAGACACTTACTCCTTGGAAGGAAGGTTATGGCCAACCTAGATAGCATATTTAAAAGCAGAGACATTACTTTGCCAACTAAAGTCCATCTAGTCAAGGCTAGACGGTTTGGTTTTTCCAGTGGTCATGTATGGATGTGAGAGCTGGACGGTGAAGAAAGCTGAGTGCCGCAGAATTGATGCTTTTGAACTGTGGTGTTGGAGAAGACTCTTGAGAGTCCCTTGGACTGCAAGGAGATCCAATCAATCCATCCTAAAGGAGATCAATCCTGGATGTTCATTGGAAGGACTGATGTTGAAGCTGAAACTCCAATACTTTGGCCACCTCGTGCAAAGAGTTGACTCATTGGAAAGACCCTAATGATGGGTAGGATTGCGGATAGGAGGAGAAGGGGACGACAGAGGATGAGATGGTTGGATGGCATCACCGACTCAATGGATATAAGTTTGAGCAAGTTCCGGGAGTTGGTGATGGACAGAGAGGCCTGGCGTGCTGCAATTCATGGGGTCACAGTGAGTCGGACATGACTGAGCAACTGAACTGAACTGGCTCATAGCAGATCCTTAGTAAATGTGATGATTAAGTGAGTGTACAAATGAAAACAACACCACTGTTGTGAACTGAACTGTGTTTCCCCTGAAAGTCAGGTTTTGCAGCCCTAGTCCTTATTATGACTGTATTTTGAAGATAAAAACTTTATGTATAATAAGACCTTTTAATCTTATATAATTAAGATTAAAAAAGATCATAAGGATGGGGCAAATCTAGTGAAGCAGGTATAGGATACCTGCCTCTGTCTCTCTTCTTCCTCTTCTTCTCGGTGAATGCACAGAGAAAAGTTTGTGTGCCAACACGGTGAGAGGGTGGCAGTCTACAAGTCAGAAGAGAGGCCTCAACAGAAAACAACTCTGATCTTGATCTTGAGCTTCTAGTCTCCAGAACTGTGAGAAAATAGATATATAAATGTCTACTGTTCAGGTCACCCAGTCTGTGATATTTTGATATGCGGAAGAATAATACAGCAATCATCAACAAATTATACATATCTTTTTCCTTAGGAATATATTATTCTTAGTGTATAAGGTTGAGGCCATCATAATTTTTAAATTATATATATACATATATATATACATATATATATTTGTTAGGTATATATACATTTCCCTAGAATTTATAAACAAATTATTATAAAGACAATATGAATGACAGTAAGACTTCCCCAAATACTTTGATTACTCATTAAACTGTTCTCAAACTTCCTCAAAATTCCTAGGCATTACCATTTGATAAGAACTTTAGCTACTTGAATATAGTGTAATAGACAATGACCCACACAAAAAAAGCAAAAACAAAAGTTAATCTTTTTATTTTGTGTTGCTTCTAACCTTTAGTTTTACTTTTTCTCTGAATTGCAATGGGTCATAAACTAAAAGGGAGTAATATTTTCTAAAGATGGACTCCAGTGTTTAAAATCCCAAGAAGCCTACAGATAAAAGTAATGATTTTTACATAATAAAATGGAATTTATATGAAACAATGAGAAATTATGGGCAAATCACAAAGCTCTTGCATTTTCTAAGTGTATTTCATATCTGAATAATAAAGCCTCAATAATCATCACAGTTAAAAAGCAAAATGTTGCTATTGAACAATAAAGTAATTTTCAGAAGGAGTTTAGGCCAAGAGGATGTGAATAAAGTTTATAGCTCTAGGGATACAAAAAGACTATTATTTTATTCCACTTTAATAGGAAGGTCATTTTCTATTGAAATATTTGCCATGGCTGTTAGAGCTAGACAATCTTAGTTACTTATATTTGTTCCTAAAAAACAATAAAAAAAGTCAACAAAATCAATGGCCCGTTTTATGTTTACTAAGTAGACCACCAAAAATCAACCTTAAACTTTTATAGCCTGTGGATGTAAGGGTGTATTTCATCTGGATGAATTTTCACTCTAGTGCCTCTAAGCCTGATGCTCTTTAAAATGAAATTATGTTTAGAATGCGTGTGTGCCTCTGTGTTTGTGTTCAAGATCTTTTTTGTTCAATAAAGAAATCTCTTCATTGTTGTTGTTCAGTCACTCAGTCATGTCCAACACCATGGACCGCAGAATGTCAGGTTTTCATTCTGTCTCTTTTCCTCCTACCTTCAATTTTTTGCAGCATTAGGATCTTTTCTAATGAGTCAGCTCTTTGCATCAGGTGGCCAAAGTATTGGAGCTTCAGCTTCAGAATCAGTCCTTTCAATGAATATTCAGGACTGATTTCCTTTAGGATTGACTAGTTGGATCTCTTTGCAGTACAAGGGACTCTCAAAGAGTCTTCTCCAACACCACAGTTCAAAAGCATCAATTCGTTGGTGCTCAGCCTTCTTTATGGTCCAATTCTCATGTCCATACATGACTACTGGAAAAACCATAGCTTTGACTTGCTGTACCTTTGTCAGCAAAGTAATGTCTCTGCATTTTAGTATGCTGTCTCGGTTTGTCATTGCTCTTCTTTCAAGGAGAAAGTGTCTTAATTTCAAGAGTGCAGTCACCATCTGCAGTGATTTTAGGGGCCAAGAAAATAAATCTGTCACTGTTTCCATTTTTTTCCCCATATATTTGCCATGAAGAGATGGGACTGGATTCCGTGATCTTCATTTTTTGAATGTTGAGTTTCAAGCCAGCTTTTTCACTGTCCTCTTTCACCTTCAACAAGAGGCTCTTTAGTTTCTCCTTGCTTTCTGCCATAAGGGTGGTGTCATATGCATGTCTGAGATTGGTGATATTTCTCCTGGCAATCTTGATTCCAGCTTGTACTTCATCCAGCCCGGCATTTCACATGATGTACTCTGCATATAAATTAAATAAGCGGGATGACAATATTCCCAATTTTGAACCAGTCCATTGTTCCACATTTGGTTCTAACTGTTACTCTTGACATGTATACAGATTTTTCAGGAGGCAGGTAAGGTGGTCTGGTATTTCTATCTCTTTAAGAATTTTTCACAGTTTGTTGTGATCCACACAGTCTAAAGCTTTGGCATAGTCAATGAAGCAGAAGTGTGTTTTTCTGGAATTTTCTTGTTTTTACTATGATACAGTGGAATTTGGCAATTTGATCTCTTGTTCCTTTGTCTTTTCTAAATCCAGCTTGAACACCTGGAAGTTCTTGGTTCATGTACTGTTGAAGCCTAACTTGGATAATTTTGAGAATTACTTTGCAAGCATGTAAAATGAGTGCAACTATGCAGTAGTTTGAACAGTCTTTGGCATTGCCCATCTTTGGGATTGGAATGAAACCTGACCTTTTCCAGTCCTGTGGCCACTGCTGTGTTTTCCAAATTTCCTGGCATATCGAGTGTAACACTTACAGAGCATCATCTTTTAGGATTTGAAATAGCTGACCTGCAATTCCATCATCTCCTCTAGCTTTGTTCCTTGTGATAATGCTTCCTAAGGCCCACATGACTTTACACTGCAAGATATCTAGATCTAGGTCAGTGATAACACCACTGTAGTTTTCTGATTTATTAAGATCCTTTTTAAATAGTTCTTCTGTGTATTCTTGCCACCTCTTCTTAATATCTTCTGCTTCTGTTAGGTTCATACCATTTCTGTCATTAATCCACCCAACTTTGCATGAAATGTTCCCTTGGTATTTGTAATTTTCTTGAAGAGATCTCTAATCTTTTTCATTCTATCGTTTTCCTCTATTTCTTTGCATTGTTCACTTAGGAAGGCTTTCTTATCTCTCCTTGTTATTCTTTGGAACTCTGAATATGATACGTCTATCTTTTCTTTTCTCTTTTGCCCTTCGCTTCTCTTCTTTTCTCAGCTGTTTGTAAGACCTAAGAATTCCCTGGTGGCTCAGACAGTAAAAAGTCTGCCTGCAATGTGGGAGACCTGGGTTTGGTCCCTGGGTTGGGAAGATCCCCTGGAGAAAGATATATAGCAATCCACTCCAGTATTGCTGCTGCTGCTGCTGCTAAGTCGCTTCAGTTGTGTCCGACTCTGTGCAACCCCATAGACGGCAGCCCACCAGGCTCCATCATCCCTGGGATCGTCCCAGGCAAGAATACTGGAGTGGCTTGCCATTTCCTTCTTCAGTGCATGAAAGGGAAAAGTGAAAGTGAAGTCGCTCAGTCATGTCCGTCTCTTAGCGACCCCATGGACTGTAGCCTACCAGGCTCCTCCATCCATGGGATTTCAGGCAAGAGTACTGGAGTAGGGTGCCATTGCCTTCTCCACACTCCAGTATTCTTGCCTGGAAAATTCCATGAATGGAGAACTCTGGCAAAATACAGTCCATGGGATCGCAAAGAGTCAGACATGACTGAGTGAATTCACTTTCTTTCTTTTCCTAGACAATCATTTTGCCTTTTTGCATTTCTTTTTCTTGGGGATGGTTTTGATCACCCTCCTGTAGAATATTAGGAACCTCCATCTATAGTTCTTCAGACACTCTATCAGTTCTAATCCGTTGAATCTATTTGTCACTTCCACCGTGTAACTGTAAGGGATTTGATTTAGGACCTACCTGAATGGCCTAGTGGTTTTCTCTACTTTCTTCAATTTAAGTCTGAATTTGGCAATAAGGAATTCATGATCTGAGCCACAGTCGGCCCCCAGTCTTGTTTTTGCTGACTGTATAGAGATTCTCCATCTTCAGCTGCAACGAATATAATCAATCTGTTTGGATGTTGACCATCTGGTGATGTCCATGTGTAGAGTTGTCTCTTGTGTTGTTGGAAGAGGGTGTTTTCTATTACCAGTGTGTTCTTTTGGCAAGATTTGTTAGCTTTTCCCTGCTTCATTTTGTACTCTGAGACCAAACTTGCCTGTTACTACAGGTATCTCTTGACTTACTGTTTTGCATTCCAGTCCCTTATGATGAAAAGGACATCTTTTTTGGGTGTTAGTTTTAGGTCTTCTAGATCTTTTTCATAGAACCATTCAATATCAGTTTCTTCAGCATTAGTGGTTGAGGCATAGACTTGGATTACTGTGATATTGAATAGTTTGCCTTAGAAATGAAGATCATTCTGATGCTTTTGTGATTGTATCCAATTACTGCATTTTGGACTCTTTGGTGACTATGAGGGCTACTCCATATCTTCTAAGGGATTCCTGCTCACCATAGTAAATATAATGGTCATCTGAATTAAATTGAACGATATTCAATTTTTAGTAAGCCACATTTAACCAATAATATATCTTTCTTTTTTACATATTATAATTCTGCTCTGTACCATATACCATCTGGGCCAGTTTACACATATCTCAAATCTCTACCAAAAATGTACCAGGTAGGAGTTATCCTCATTTCACACGTATAGCCACTCTGAAACCTGGAAACCTGTTCAGCTATTAAACTGAGATTAGACCTACATATATACTGTATCATAAGTGATTATCACAAGATGGTAAACATTAACATGCTGTATCACATATCAATGATTTATCATCATGACCAGAATAATAAAATCTTCTACAAATTGTTCATAATTAAATAACTGACTTTATATATTTTAAAATTAAGTACAACATCTCATAAACTTCTATTCAACATGGAGATTTTGATTTTTTTTTTCCTGTTTTGAATTCCTTCTTTTCGTCGTCTGGCAAATAAAAGGGTATGTGCTCTATGACTGTTTAATTTTTATATGTATTCTTTATTATTTTACTACATATATCTATGAATGTTTGTGTGCATTTGTCATTTATAATTGAGTACAAATTCAGTAAAAATTTTCTTTACAAACTTAATTATAGGACAATAGTTAAAAAAAAATGAGCTGTGTAAAATTCAATGGGCCAGATGTATTACCATGCAGAGCTAAGATTCTTCTTTCATTTGAACTATTCGCCCTGACTGCTTTGATATTATTAACCACCTCTTAGATCCTGGAATGATATGAGGTATTTAAATATAACAGATGAGAACACATTTTGGGGACTTATTTTGTATTAAAAATTTCTTCCATTTAAAAATATCTACCTCTGGTTTCTCTTCCTCTCAATAGATTGCCTTTAATTTAGACAAGACCTTGCTTTGGCAATGTTGCTTCAAAATGAAAAACTTCCTTGTTAACAGTGCAATCACTTCATGTGGGCATGCCTTTTTCCCACTGTCATTTCCTGTCTATAGCGTAACCTCTTTGAATATGGGCATTTTGAAGGATTTATTTTATGTTTCTAGGTTAAAAACAAAGAATACTTTAAAAATCTAGTTTGAAATACAATTGCATTGATCCATAGTTTTCTATGTCTAACTTATAAATTATAGCATCCTTGAAAAGGCATTATAAACCTAACACCCCCAGATATTTTTATCAATATAAGATATTTTATTATAGAGGTATTATAGCAGTAAAAATCATAGTTATCTGAAGTAGCTACTTCCTTCATTTTTTTTTTTTTAAATAACAAAATATACCAAAAGCTGAACTGGTTTGTAATGCCATAGAGTCTTAGGGGTCTTAGATATCTTTTTCTTCAATGGCAACCTGTGACATCCAGTGAATCATTTTAAAGTCTTTAATTTGGAACTTAAATATGGATTTTTTTCCTCATCATTATGGCCATGTATTTGCTGGACATCATCCAGGAGATGCTACAAAATATTAATCTCTAAGCTTCTTTGTCATTTGGCATAGAAGAAATTTCACCCAGTTTTTTAATAGATGTTTTTCTATCCATAACTTTCAGAAAATGAAAGACCTTAATAATATTGAAACCTCATTCTATAGCAAAAACCTTTTATTAAATAAACATTCATTGATACCTACTCTACCCAAAAGCCTGGGCTCTAGAGATTAAATAATGCAAATAATTATTTATGAATCTTGATTCCATGAGTTTATGGTATACCAAGAAAAATAAACATTACTCAATCAACAAAAATGCATCAATAACTGTTCTGAGAAGATTTAATTATTTCTGCAAACTTTTGTATAATTGGAGAAATTAAGAGCAAATAAGTAATAGCAAACTACAGATTAATTAAATGATGAAAATATTTCTTCTAAAAATATATATTTTCTTGTTTTAAAGAAAACTCATCTGATTTTATTAAGTTCACATCTTCTGGCAATTCTATATCTATATACTATACAGCCAAATATTTTCTTTCCTAAAACCATCTTAGCTTTGCCATGGACAGGTGCTTTTGTGTATGTGTGCACACCTTTGCATTCTTCAGTTCAATCGCTTAGTCGTGTCCAACTCTTTGTGACCCCAAGGACTGCAGCACACCAGGCCTCTGTGTCCATCATCAACTCCTGGAGCTTGCTCAAACTCATGTCCATCGAGTCAGTGATGCCACCCAACCATCTCATCCTCTGTCATCCCCTTCTCCTCTTGCCTTCAATCATTGCCAGGATCAGGGTCTTTTCCAATGAGTCAGTTCTTTGCATCAGGTGGCCAAAGTATTGGAGTTTCAGCTTCAGCATCAGTCTTTCCGACGAATATTCAGGACTGATCTCCTTTAAGATGGACTGGTTGGATCTCCTTGCAGCCCAAGGGACTCTCAAGATCTTCTCCAACACCACAGTTCAAAAGCATCAATTCTTTGGTGTTCAGCTTTCTTTATAGTCCAACTCTCACATCCATACATGACTACTGGAAAAACCATAGCTTTGATTAGACAGAACTTTGTCTGCAATATAATGTCTCAGCTTTTTAATATGCTGTCTAGGTTGGGCATAGCTTTTCTTCCAAGGAGCAAGTATCTTAATTTCACTGCTGCAGTCACCATCTGAAGTGATTCTTAGATGCATTCTGATGTGCATTCTTAAATGCCTATAATTTTGTGAAGACAGTATTTTGTGTTACCTTAATCTTATGATTTCATCCAACTTGTTAAAAAGTCCCTAGTTAGTTAGGAACAATATTCATAAAAACTATGTTTTAGAAAATTGCCTAATGAAATTAGAAGAAATCGGTTTCTTTGTTCAATTTTTGAATGGTTAGCAACGTGCATAAACAATAAAGTGCTTCATATTGATTACAAAGAGTATTGTCAAGGAAGAAATCATCTTAAGTAAATGTCTTAGGAAAGGCATAAAGCAATTGTTTTGCCTCTCCTCTCATTTGGTCATTTTATTAAAGTGAATGTGCTTATAATAGTAAAAGACATCTGTCTGTACTGTCCTACAACTGTGGTTGCTCAATTCATATCATTTTCAACAACAGTTTTATACAGAAATGT
Organism: Giraffa tippelskirchi; assembly: GCF_054371585.1. Classification (NCBI taxonomy): domain Eukaryota; kingdom Metazoa; phylum Chordata; class Mammalia; order Artiodactyla; family Giraffidae; genus Giraffa; species Giraffa tippelskirchi. The sequence goes on from NC_137277.1 coordinate 74,624,157, forward strand.
GTTCATTTTGTTATGGTGCTAATAATACAAACTAATATAGGTTGTACCAGTTTTCTATGACTGCTGAAACTAAAGACCACAAATGTAGTGACTTAGAACAACATTAATTTATTACAGTTCAGGAGTTCAGAAATCTGAGATAGGTCTCACTGGGCTAAAATCAAGATGCTGTCAGGGCTGCATTCCTTCTATGGGTTCTAACAGACTCCAATCCCTGGCCTCTTTCAGCTTATAGAGTCCACTCACTTTCCCTGACTAATGGAAGTCTTCCTTAATCCAATCAGCTTCCTTGAACCAATTGTACTTAGAATTAATCATTCTGACTCTAACTTTTCCACCTATCTCCCTATTCCACTTTTAAGGACTCTTGTGATTACATTGGGTCCACCTCACTAATTCAGGATACTCTCACTAACCGAACATAGTTATCAGGTTCTGGTGATTAAGAGGTGGACACCTTTGAGGATATTTATTGTTCCTACCAAGTAGAGTAACTGTTAAATCCTGAATGAATTGATGCCTCAGATGGTAAAGAATCTGCCTGCGATGCAGGAGACCCAGGTTCGATCCCTGGAGAAGGGATGAACTAACCACTCCAGTATTCTTGCCTGAAGAATACCACAGACAGAGAAGACTGGCAGGCTACAGTCCGTAAGGTTGCAAAGAGTTGGACATGACTGAGCGACTAACACTTTCACTTTTCATTGTTCCTTCCAAGTAGTTGTGCTAAATCGAGTAACTGTTAAATCTTGAATGAATTATTCATATTAATTAAGTATATTGATAATTAACCATTTATTATTGGTCTAATTATGTGTCTAGTTATATGGTACATACTAAAGTATATTGTGTTTAATAACGTACCTATTTACATATGTTCCACATGGTAGGAAAAAAAAATTGAGGATTCTAATCTTGTAGGATTTGTAGTCCAAATAAACAAAGCCATTTTCAAAATGCACACATAAAACAAAATCCATAACACATTTGTAGAGGACTTTTCAAGAATTTTCAAGCTATTTCAGCATTCTTGATTTAGTTCTTTAAAAAAAATGTAAAATACCATTCCATGTTCGATGCATGAGACAAGGGCTCAGGGCCGGGGCAATGGGATGACCCAGAGGGATGGGATGGGGAGGGAGGTGGGTGGGGGGTCCAGAAAGGGGAACACATGTAAACCCATGGCTGATTCATGTCAATGTATGGCAAAAACTATTACAATATTGTAAAGTAATGAGCCCCCAACTAAAATAAATAAATTTATAAAATTAAAAAATAAAATAAAATAAAAAAGGTGACAATAAAAAAAATTAAAAAAAAATGTAAAATAGACTAGCAAGAAAAAGTATCACAATCTCATATAATAGATAAGGAAAAGAAACTCAGTTTAAAGAACTGACAGTATTATAAAGAAGTAAGATTTAATCTTCCAGACCTTCCACAAAACTCATTCTGTTAAAAGCTGGGTTTGGTAAATACTTGGCTGGCCTTGCTGTCAATTTAATCTCTTAGAAGCCAGAGAGAATGATGAGAGGAATTGCTATTCTGTACTTAATTCCAGCCAATAAGAAGTAACTGACTGGCACAGAAGTTGAAATAACAGAAAATCTGGAAGAGATTCAATTTGAACACTTAGAATTTATTATTGTCGAGGTTGGTTACTTGAGTCTAGGCAAATACACACCGTTCAAAAGGGAAAAAAAAATTCTTTTTCAATTCTCAAAGATTAATAACAACAAAAACAATTGAAGTTTCAGCATTTGTAGGGTAGTATAGGATTCATTAGCTTTCCTGATAGATCAGTTTGGTAAAAGAATCCACCTGCAATGCAGGAGACCCTCGTTCACTTCCTGGGTAGGGAAGATCCACTGGCAAAGGGATAGACAACATACTGAAGTATCCTTGGCTTCCCTTGTGCTCAGCTGTTAAAGAATCCGCCTGCAATGTGGGAGACCTGGGTTTGATCCCTGGGTTGGGAAGATCCCCTGGAGAAGGGAAAGGCTACCCACTCCAGCATTCTGGCCTGGAGAATTCCATGGACTGTATAGTCCATGGGGTCACAAAGAGTCAGACACGACTGGGCGACTTCCACTTTTCATAGGATTCATTAACAGGAAACAGAATAATAATGGATTGCTTCCAGAAATAAATTCTGAAGATATAGTCGCAAATCCTGAGAGGAGAAATTAGTAAGGGTATCTGAAGAGTTCAGTTATTGAAATTAAATATAAAAAACAATAGCAAGATAATCAAATTATAACAAATTGACATGAACTTATAAAGATTTTTTAAGCAAAATTTGTAGGAAATGTTTTGTATGAAATAAATGATATTAAGTGATCATAAAATTATTTCTTAAATTATATTTATAATGAAACAATACTGAAAACAAAGCCCAGCTTAGTTTAAGATAATGGTTTATTGCTAATGTATTAGATATGAGTAAAAGCTTATACCAGTTTTCAGCTTTATCTGGCCAGATGGATGGCCACCTAGACAATAAAAGGCAGACTCTATATTAGTAAAGTGATATGAAGCCTAACATAGTTGGTTTTTAAAAAGGGTATTTTTACAGAGCACTTATTTGCTCTCTAAAATTGCAAATCTCTTGGCCTGGATGACATCCATTCAAAGATGCTGAGAAAGAAATTGAAGATGAAATCTCTGAATAGCTGTCAGTTTTCTTGGAAATATTAAGAAGATAAAGAGAAGGGCTGGGAGACAGGATAAAATGATGTCACAACTTTCAAACAGAAATAATGTGACTTTTTCTAAATTACAGAATGTGATGTCAGTTAGTGTAACATACTAAAATATTAACTATTTAAATTTTATTTTTTTTTATCATTTAGAAAACCACATTCTTTGAAAGACAAATTTTAAATTGGCAAAAGAAAATAAATATTAACTACATGCTCTTTATAAGTGATCCACTTAAAATAAATAATGCTAAAGGGTGGGGAAAGAAATGGTAATAAATATATCTTGAAAAAACCAGCACAACAAATATGCATTGGTATAACAACAAGGCTATTGGGTAAAGCAATATAAATCATAATGGATTCTGTGGGAAAAAGTGGTATTAAAAGCACTATTCAAATACATCAGTATTTAATTTTCCATTCCATGTACCTCTAGTTAAATTTTGACGTATACCGTTTACTATATTTAGTTATTTAAAATAAAAGGGCAGAAAGTGTCTTACATTAAAATATTTAATAAAATAAAGTGATTAATTCTGTATGATACTGGCACTGGAAAAGGCAAACAAATAATTACAAAGTGCAAATAATAAAATGTCCCATTTTAACATAAGAATGTCATTTGAAATCAGTGGTGATACTGTGATTATTCAAAAATAGTAGTTGAAATACCGGTTATATATTTAGAAATAAAGTGCTTGGCTACTTCTCAAATACTATACCAAAATCACATTCTAGATTTGTTAAGATGACAATGTTCTTTAAATAAATACTAATTGCAAAATAGAATACACATGAATATTTTTATAAAATTGAATATGGGAAATTTTCTAAAATGACAGTAAAGGTAGAAGCAGCATTTGTATCTGTAGAAATTATCTTCAATAAATATTTATTGGAGACTTAATATGTTTCAGGGAATAATTCCTGCAGATGTAATGATAAGTAAAATAGACATAATCCCTGACTCATTACCTACAATGGGTTTCCTGGAGCTGAGGAATATGGGATATTCAGAAATCAGAAATAGTAATAGAATAACATTTTCATACTTGCTGTGACTAACATGCCCAAACCCATAATACTGAAATCTTTTATTTGTATTTAAGATAATTTTATTTTCAAACCTGTCAGAAAACATTGTTTATAACTGTGTGGGTCTACATTTACTTATAATGCATTGTTTTTTTTAACATAAAAAAAGTAAAAATTATATGAGAAGTTTAAAAAGTTGAGTGTCTAGGAATCAGCATATATACAAAAATTCAAAAATAAGAAGAAAACTAACCATTTTCTAATATTCTAAGCATTGTTAATTTATATTGCAAAATACACTGGTTATTGATTACATAAAATGCAGCTGTTCAGAGATAAGAATGGGTAATATTATAAGCCCAGTTTTACATATCTGTACATATGTCCTACTAGATACTTACTATTTTTTATTAATTTTTAAAAATTAAAGTATAGTTGATTTACAATATTGTATAGTTTCAATGGTACAACAATTTATACATATACACATATTTTTCAGAGTCTTTTCTCTTACAGGTTATTACAAAATATTGAGTATAGTCCCCTGTGTTATACAGTATACACTGTTGATTATCTGTTTTCCATTTAGAGATAGGTATATCTTAAACCCAAACTTCTCACTTATCCCTCCCCCTGACCTTTTCCCTGTGGTAATCATAATCTTGTTTTCTATGTCTGTGGGTCAATTTCTGTTTTGTATACAAGTTTATTTGTAATTTTTGAGATTCCACATGTAAGAGATATCATATATTTTTCTTTCTGTCTGGCTTATTTTACATGGAATGATCTCTAGGTCCATCCATGTTGCTGCAAAGGGCATTATTTTATTATTTTTCATGGTTGAGTAACATACCACTATATATGTACCACATCTTCTTATATCCACTCCTCTGTCAGTGAACACTTAGATTGCTTCCACATCTTGACTATTGTAAATAGTGCTAAAATGAACATTGCTTGCTGATTGCTAAGTCATTTCAGTTATGTCTGAATCTTTGCCAAATTGGAACTGGTCCCAAATTGGGAAAGGAGTACGTCAAGGCTGTATATTGTCACCCTGCTTATTTAACTTATATGCAGAGTACACTATGCAAAATGCTGGGCTGGATAAAGCACAAGCTGGAATCAAGATTGCCGGGAGATACATCAATAAGCTGATATGCAGATGACACCACCCTTATGGCAGAAAGTGAAGAAGAATTCAAGAGTTTCTTGATGAAAGTGAAAGAAGAGAGTGAAAATGTTGGCTTAAAACTCAACATTCAAAAATCTAAGATCATGGCATCCGGTCCCATCACTTCATGGCAAATAGATGGGAAAACAATGAAAACAGTGACAGACTTTATTTTGGGGAGCTCCCAAATCACTGCAGATGGTGACTGTAGCCATGAAATTAAAAGATGCTTGCTCCTTGGAAGAAAAGCTATGATCAACCTAGACAGCATATTAAAAAGCAGAGACTTTGCCAACAAAGGTTCATCTAGTCAAATCTATGGTTTTTCCAGTAGTCATGTATTAATATAAGTTGGACCATAAAGAAAGCTGAGCACTGAAGAACTGATGCTTTTCAACTGCGGTGTTGGAGAAGGCTCTTGAGAATCCCTTGGCTTGCAAGGAGATCAAACCACTTAATCCTAAAGGAAATCAATCCTAAATATTCATTGGAAGGACTGATGCTGAAGCTGAAATTCCAATACTTTGGCCAGCTGATGTGAAGAACTGATTCCTTGGAAAAGACCCTGATGCTGGGAAAGATTGAAGGCAGGAGGAGAAGGGGATGATGGAGGATGAGATGGTTGGATGGCATCACCGACTCGATGAACATAAGTTTGAGCAAGCTCCAGGAGTTGGTGATGGACAGGGAAGCCTAGCATGCTGCAGTCCACGGGGTCACAAAGAATGGGACACAACTGAGCGAATTAACTGAACTGACTGGACTGTAGCCCACCAGGCTCCTCTGTCCATGGGATTCTCCAGGCAAGAATACTGGTGTGGATTGCCATGTCCTCCTCCAGGGGATCTTCTTGACCCAGGGATTAAACCAAAGTCTCGTATGTCTCTTGCATTGGCAGGTATGTTCTTTACCACTAGCGCCAACTGGGAATCACTCAAATGAACATGACTTACTTAATTTTTTGAATTATGGTTTCTCCAGGTGTAATAAATCCCTTTCCATACAAATGAGTTCTGTTCTGCGAGCAAATTTTAAGTCTAAAAAAATTAGCCTAGGTACCCAACTAACATGATTGACTATGTAGTATGTACTCTAATAGATTTGATACCTTTCACACAAGTAATACATAAAAAAATACAGGAATTAATCCAGTTTTAATCTTAACAGTATAGTATCTTGAAAAGTACAGTAGTACAATACAAAGCTGGCACACAGGTTTTGGCACTGAGTGACCAGGCAAGCAGAGTTACTGACTGGAGGAGGGAGTGGGCTGGGAGATGGTACAGCTGAAGGATCATCAGTAATAGGACAGAGAGGGCAAGCTGCAGTTTCACTCCCGCCTGACATTGATGACACAGGTGTTTTTTTTTTTTTTAAATAAATTTATTTATTTTAGTTGGGGGCTAATTACTTTACAATATTGTAGTAGTTTTTGCCATACATTGACATGAATCAGTCATGGGTTTACATGTGCTCCCCTTCCTGGACCCCCCTCCCACCTCCCTCCCCATCCCATCCCCCTGGGTCATCCCATTGCCCCAGCCCTGAGCATTTGTCTCATGCATCAAACATGGAATGGTGTTCTGTTTCACATATGATAATATACATGTTTCCATGCTATTCTCCCAGAACGTCCCACCCTCACCTTCTCCCTCAGAGTCCATAAGACTGTTCTATGCATCTGTGTCTCTTATTCTGTCTCGCATATAGGGTTATTGTTGCCATTTTTCAAATTCCATATATACGCATTAGTATACTGTATTGGTGTTTTTCTTTCTGGCTTACTTCACTCTGTATAATGGGCTCCAGTTTCATCCATCTCAAAGATGACACAGGTTTTGCTTCCTTGCTAGATTCAATTCTATCTACCCTCTTGAGAAAATGGTCCAGTGATGTCTGAGTAGTAGCTCTTTTTCTCTCATCATAGATGATATGCTCACACTGCATTGCATTCTAAACAGCTCCTGCAGCCTCCGTGTACTGTTTTATGTTTGGGCCCTGTGCCTCAAAAGCCAATAGTACTTCCTCCAATAAAGAAAATCCCCTTGCTCTTTACTTCATCATGAATCACTCCAGTTCTTTGGTTATTTCCTCTTGTCTCTTTTCATCCTTCCTCTGGACCCCCAATTCCATCAGATCTTCATTATTAAATTCTTCATGCTGCACAGTAAGGAGTTCGATGAAGTCGTGTCCTCTTGCAGTTCTAGCTTCAGCTTCTTACTAAGGGTCACTAAGTTGCTGAAGACCTCTTTGGACTCCTCATCCACCTTCTCAAATCCATGAAAATCTTGAACAGACTGTGACCAAGGTTCTTCCAAACCCCATTCATGGTGATGGCCATAATATCAGGCAAAGCAATGGTTTTTTATGGCCTTGTAGATGTTAGAGTCCTTCCAAAATTGTCACAAGGTTGTTTCTGATTCATCATTCACTTCTACCACCTGAAGAAAAGTGTGATATAAATAATATTTCTTGCAAGTCTCTAACTTCTTGGTTCATATGTTTAATGAGCAATGTAGTATTTGGTGGCAGATGTGCTACTTTGATGTTGGGATGAAAGTCATCCATAAATGGGGGGTGGCCTGGAGCATTGTTGGGCAGCAAAAGAATGTTCTTCTCTAAGCAATATTTCTCTACCTACAGGATAAAGTGATGGAAAAATCAGTCCTGGAAAATGGTCGGTGTAACCCAGGTTTTGGGATTACTCTTCCATATAGCAGAAAGAGAGCCCTTGGCTATGTTTTTAAGGGCTTTTGGATTCTCTGAATGATAAATTAAGAGGTTTCAGCCTTATATTGCTGGAAGCATTGCCACCAAACAACAGAGTTAGCCCATCCTTTGTTGCTTTATAGCCTGGCATCAACTTTTCCTATTTATTGATGTAACTTCAGTCTGGCATCCTCTTCCAGTACAATACAGTCCTGCCTCATTCATGTTAAAAACCTGCTGCTTGGGTAAATAAGCAAATTCATCAATACTTTCTCAAGGTGTTGCAGGAAAGTCTGGGCAGCTACCATATCGGCCCTCTCTGCCTTGCCACTTACTTTTATGTTGTGAAAATGGCTCTAGCCTAGAACCAGTGAAACTATCCATGGCTGACATTAAAAGATGTGCCCTCTGATTCTTCATGTTTCTTTTTCAAGTTTTCATAAAGGCTTTTAGCTTTCTCTTGAATCAACATTAACCTGATGCTCATCCTGCATCCTCATTCTGAGAAGTTTCTCCATCCATCTCTTTTCCACATTTCTTCAATATTGTTGTTGACATCATCAGTATAGCAAACTTAACATATTTTATGATTAGGTCCTTGTTCTTTAGAATCATGCTGATGGTTAAACAATTCATGTTATAAGAATGGCCAATGCCTACCATCTTTTTCACTAGCTCCACTATCTCAATTATTTTCATTTTTGTTTCCATTGTTACCTCTTGGTACTTCTTAGGAGAATCAGCTACAGCACTGTTGCTTTTTATGTTTGTTTTGGACATTCTGAGCTTGAGAAAATGATATTATATTCTATGATATAATATGATACTGTAAAGTACACAGAAGAATAATAACTTGTAAGGGATGCACATCCATGATAGTGTACACCAGACACATGAACTAACTCATATGATTGGGCATCTGAATGCACATTCATATCTTTAAAAGTTTGCAATTTGAAGATTTGCATGTAGGGGACTTACTGTATATGCCCAAGAGTAGGAATTCAGGGTCAAGTGGTAGGTCTACTTTAAGGTTTTTCAGTTCAGTTCAGTCGCTCAGTCGTGTCCGACTCTCTGCGACCTCATGAATTGCAGCACGCCAGGCCTCTCTGTCCATCGCAAACTCCCGGAGTCTACCCAAATCCATGTTCATCGAGTCGGTGATGCCATCCAACCATCTCATCCTCTGTCGTCCCCTTCTCCTCCCACCCCCAATCCTGCCCAGCATTAGGGTCTTTTCCAATGAGTCAACACTTCACATGAGGTGGCCAAAGTATTGGAGTTGCAGCTTCAACATCAGACCTTCCAATGAACACCCAGGATTGATCTCCTTTAGGATGGATTGATTGGATCTCCTTGCAGTCCAAGGGACTCTCAAGAGTCTTCTCCAACACCACAGTTCAAAAGCATCAATTCTGTGGCGCTTAGCTTTCTTCACCGTCCAACTCTCACATCCAAACATGACCCCTGGAAAAACCATAGCCTTGACTAGACGGACTTTTGTTGGCAAAGTAATGTCTCTGCTTTTAAATATACTATCTAGGTTGGCCATAACCTTCCTTCCAAGGAGTAAGTGTCTTTTAATTTCATGGCTGCAATCACCATCAGCAGTGATTTTGGAGGCCCCAAAAAATAAAGTCTGACACTGTTTCCACTGTTTCCCCATCTATTTCCCATGAGGTGATGGGACCAGATGCCATGATCTCAGTTTTCTGAACGTTGAGCTTTAAGCCAACACTTTCACTCTCCTCTTTCACCTTCATCAAGAGGCTCTTTAGTTCTTCTTCACTTTCTGCCATAAGGGTGGTGTCATCTGCATATCTGAGGTTATTGATATTTCCCTCAGCAATCTTGATTCCAGCTTGTGTTTCTTCCAGCCCAGCGTTTTTCATGATGTACTCTGCATATAAGTTAAAGAAGCAGGGTGACAATATACAGCCTTGACATACTCCTTTTCCTATTTGGAACCAGTCTGTTGTTCCATGTCCAGTTCTAACTGTTGCTTCCTGACCTGCATACAGGTTTCTCAAGAGACAGGTCAGATGGTCAGGTATTCCAGTCTCTTTCAGAATTTTCCACAGTTTATTGTGATCCACACAGTCAAAGGCTTTGGCATAGTCAATAAAGCAGAAACAGATGTTTTTCTGGAACTCTCTTGCTTTTTCGATGATCCAGCGGATATTGGCAATTTGATCTCTGGTTCCTCTGCCTTTTCTAAAACCAGCTTGAACATCTGGAAGTTCATGGTTCACGTATTGCTGAAGCCTGGCTTGGAGAAGTTTGAGCATTACTTTACTAGCATGTGAGATGAGTGCAATTGTGCGGTAGTTTGAGCATTCTTTGCATTGCCTTTCTTTGGGATTGGAACGAAAACTGACCTTTTCCAGTCCTGTGGCCACTGCTGAGTTTTCCAAATTTGCTGGCATATCGAGTGCAGCACTTTCACAGCATCACCTTTGAGGATTTGAAATAGCTCAACTGGAATTCCATCACTTCCACTAGCTTTGTTCGTAGTGATGCTTTCTAAGGCCCACTTGACTTCACATTCCAGGATGTCTGGCTCTAGGTGAGGGATCACACCATCGTGATTATCTGGGTCGTGAAGATCTTTTTTGTACAGTTCTTCTGTGTATTCTTGCCACCTCTTCTTAATATCTTCTGCTTCTGTTAGGTCCATATCATTTCTGTCCTTTATCAAGCCTATCTTTGCATGAAATGTTCCTTTGGTATCTCTAATTTTCTTGAAGAGGTCTCTAGTCTTTCCCAATCTGTTGTTTTCCTCTATTTGTTTGCACTGATCGCTGAGGAAGGCTTTCTTATCTCTCCTTGCTATTCTTTGGAACTCTGCATTCAGATGAGAATATCTTTCCTTTTCTCCTTTGCTTTTCGCTTCTCTTCTCTTCCCAGCTATCTGTAAGGCCTCCTCAGACAGCCATTTTGCTTTTTTGCATTTCTTTTCCATGGGGATTGTCTTGATCCCTGTCTCCTGTACAATGTCACGAACCTCTGTCCATAGTTCATCAGGCACTCTGTCTATCAGGTCTAGTCCCTTAAATCTATTTGTCACTTCCACTGTATACTCATAAGGGATTTGATCTAGGTTATACCTGAATGGTCTAGTGGTTCTCCCTACTTTCTTCAATTTAAGGTTTTTAAGGAATGTCTATACTGTTCTCCATAGTGGCTGCATCAGATTACAAACCCACAAATAATGTAGAAAATTTTCCTTTTCTCCACACCTTCTCCAGCATCTAGCATTTGTCGAAATTTTGATGGTGTGATGTGATATCTCATTGGAGTTTCGATTTACATTTCTCTAAAAATTAATGTATTGCTATAAACTTCCCTCTTAGAACTGATTTTGCTACATTCCATAGGCTTTGGATTGTCATATTTTTATTCGTCCCTAGGTATTTTTTGAATTCCTCTTTGACTTCTTTTGAATTTCTCTTTTAATTTTTTTTTTGTTTCATTTGTTTAGAGTAAAGGATTTAGCTCTCTGTGTTATGTTTATGTATTTTACGGAGTTTTGTTCTTATAGTTGACTTCTAATCTCATAGTGTTGTGATCAGAAGAGATGCTTCATAGCCTAACATGTGGCTCAGAACTCTCACTCCTATGAGAGAACATCTGTTTTGTGGTTATTCTCCAGTTTGTGGGTCACACATCCTAGGCTATTGGATTTGATTATATCAGGAGTGTGCCCCTGCTACTGTCTGGTTATGTCTTTGGATGTAGAATTTTTTTTTTTTTGGTAGTTTCCAGTCTATTTTTTTTTTTTAATCAATGGTTATTGAGTAGTTTGTTTGATTTTGGTGTTCTTCTGAAAGGAGGTGAGCTTCTACTCTACCACCTTGTCTCCCATCCAGATATTTACTTTAAATATTACTTTAAAACATTATATTTTAAATCTAATTTTTTAGTTAATGTTTCCATCATATTTTCATTTTTAGTATGTTGACTTTTAATATTAACAAGATACAATGTTATGTGTATATATATATATATATGTACATATATATATAATTTTAAAATAAAAATAACAACAAAGCTTAAAATTGCAGGGAGCTATTTTCTGTCTTTCCTAACACTAACCCAAAATCCCTCTTTCCAGGTACAAGCAGTCTTATCTCCTCAACTAGTGTTGGTAGTAGTTAATTCTATTTATCTAGTAGCATCATTATATATTCCTTAATTGCATTTCAGTTTTATATAATATTGTTCAACTTCCCATATTTTACATAAGGCTGTGTTACTTATATACCTCCCCTATACATACATTCTCTTTCTCTCTCTGTTTACACTACTTCACTTTCTTCCCAGTTATGACAATATAAACAGTTTATGCAGATGCACCAGAAAGTAAACTCTGTCTTCATTAATAAAAAAAAAAGTTAAATTAAAACTTTCATTGAGACAATTGTAGGTCACATGTAGCTATCAGAAACAGTACAAAGAGACCTCATATAAACTTTGCCCAGTTTTTCCCAATGGTAACCTTTTGTAAAACTATAGTATCTTGCCATAAACAATAAATTGACCTGGGTATAATCCACCCATCTTAATCAGATTTCCCCAATATATAATTCTTAGTGTATGGTTCTTGATCCAGTCAGCTTACTTCTTGCTCACTTTGGATCCTATGATCAGATAAACCAGTTAGTACTTGTTCATATGCTTTTTAACTTGATATATTATAAAAGACCTTGTTTGTGTGTTTGGTCTGATGAATTAACACCATTCTTAATCCTTTACAGCAATTAATGTAGGATGTTACAAGGAGTAGAGAGAATATGTACACTCAATTCTATGTAACCAGAAGTTATCTCCTACTTTTGTAGAATGCACACTCCACATTGAGAATTATAAATCATCTTCTGTTATAAAATATAGACTTCCATACCCTATTTCACATATCTTGATCTCAGTTACTGCATGGTGCTGCTACCTGCTAGCTAACATTTAAGTTTCAATCTTAATATCACAATTCCAGAGATATTTCCAGTAATTTAAGTATATCTGGTTTGTTTTTTTGTTTTATTTACTTTTTTTTTTTAAGTCATCTGAGACAATGAGGAGCAACCAGTATGGTATTCCACAATTGCTAGCAAGTCACAGTTTAGATAGACTTTAGATAGACAGATTTAAGGAAAAGAATCTATTTGAAAAATGTGTGGACAAGGAAAAACTATAGAGACAGTAAAAGGAGTAATGGTTTCCAGGGGTTGGGATGGGATTGGAGAAATAAAAAGGCAGAACACAGAGGATTTTTAGGTCAGTGAAAATTCTTCATATGTGACAAACGTATGTCCCTGGGGATCATTGATAGATGGGGAGACTGGGCATTTGACGGGGGGTAAGTTGTATAAGGAATGTTTCTCTAACTTCCTCTTAATTTTACTGTGAACATAAAACTACTCTAAAGTATATTTTTTAAATTAAATGTATAGACAATGAGCCAAAAAGGCAAATTAATAGATGTCTTTAATTTTTTTCTGGCTTAAACCTCTAAAAATAAAAGAAATAATGTGGAATTAAAGATTACATCTGTAACAGTATTAGAAATCAAGAAGAGATGATAGCAGAAGGCCAGACATTTGGAACTTTCCCGAAATATTAAAAAAATGTTAAATTGAGGAGTAGAGGAAGCCAGAGACCAAACCTAGCCCAGAAGAGAATTTCCACTGAATTAGAGCAGAGGGAACCAATTATGGGAGTGCTGAAAGCCTGAAGTGAATGATCCACAGAAGATTAACAGGTCAACCTCTCCCTTTGCTGTACTGAGCAGCCAAATCATACAAAATCCTCACTGGCTTAGAGAACACCAAGAGTGATAAAATTCTGCCTCTTCTGAACCTTAGGAGACAAATTGCTGAGAACACCTGCTTGGCAACACATCCCATTTCTCTGCTGTGGGAGAGACATTCCATGATACGAATTGCATTCCAAAAACAAGCCAACCAAATACAATTCAGAACAACCAATGCACCAATGCAAAGATTTGGCATCTTGAAAGTTTAAGTAACTTTTATGAACCTTTTAGAAAACTAAAAGGAAGAAGAAAGGTTAAACATAAGCAAAAGTCTAGAAAAAGTTTTTCAAAAAGAGAAAGCCAGAATGACCATAAATATATAGGATGTTTAGCATTATTAGTTATCAGAGAAATATTTTATAAAGTAAAAAAAAAAAAACCTATCATTTGTAAGGTGAAGAAAATTTAAAAGGTGAACAGTCATAACAATGGATTTGCTGAAAAAAGGAATTTTGTATACAAATGGTGAGAAAGTAAATTTTTACAATTTACTTTGTAAATTGAGAGCTTGCAAAATAGTAAACCAGTAGATGTAGGTACTGTGCCATACAGCAATTCCATTAAAGACCTGCCTTAGAGGAACTCTTACACCTGTGAACATGAATACAAACACCAGGATATCCTTGGTAGGGTTGTTTTTTAATAGCAAACCTATGGAGAACAATGTTTAATTACATGTAGTAATGCTCAACATACAAATACTGAAACACAGTGATGGGTTGAAAAAGCAAGTTACACTTGACTCTATGGAATAACTTTAAAAAAACATTATCAATGCTGAAGTATATGAAAAAGTGTAAACCCTTCAGCAAGAATAATGGTAATCTCTAGGAAAAGAAGGACAATGGTATCAGAATAGGATAAAAATAGTGTTTCAATCATTTTTACAACTTTTATTTAAAACTCTTTTTCTGAAAAGAGATGTGACAAGTACATTTATTAAATATGCATGGTGGCTATATAGGTGTTTAAAATTGTTTTCTGTTCTCTATATTCGATATATTTGCTAGTAAGATTACATTAGAAATTTAAAAGGTATCCACACAGAGTCCTTCACAAGGACATTTATAGCAGCTTTATGCATATTTCCCAGAACTTGGAAGTGACCAAGATGTCCTTCAGTAGGTGAATATCCAGACAATGGAAATTTTTTTGATGTTAAAATGAAATGTGCACGGAAAGATAGGAAGGGAAGTTAAATGCTCATTACAGTGTGAAAGATGCCAATCTAGAAAACCTACATACTGTATGACATTCTAGAAAAGACAGAAGTATAAAGACAGTGGAAAGATCAGTGGTTATAAGAGGTTGGCTTGGGGACAGAAGGAAGAATAAGCTGAGTATAGATTTTTAGGACAGTGAAAATACTGTATGATATTATAATTATGGATATATATCACTATACATTGTCCAAACTCATAGGATGTACAACATCAAGAGTGAAACTTTGTTGTTACTGTTCAGTTGCTAAGTTGTGTCCGACTCTTTGTGTCCCCATGAACTGCAGCATGCCAGGCTTCCCTGTCCTTCACTATCTCCCAGAGTTAGCTCAAACTCATGTCCGTTGAGTCAGTGATGCCACCCAATTATGTCATCATCTGTCACCCTCTTCTCTTCTTTCCCTCAAACTTTCCCAGTGTCAGGGTCTTTTCTAATGAGTCGGCTCTTTCCATCAAGTGTCCAAAGTGTTGGAGTTTAGCATCAGTCCTTCTAATGAATTTTCAGGGCTGATTTCCAGGATGGACTGGTTTGATCTCCTTGCTGTCCTAGAGACTTGCAAGAGTCTTCTCCAGCACCATAGTTCAAAAGCATTAATTCTTTGGTGCTCAGCCTTCATTATGGCCCAACTCTCACATCCATACCTAACTACTGGAAAAACCATAGCTTTGACTATATGGACCTTTGTTGGTAAATGATACATATCATTATATGCTTGTCTGAACTCATAGAATGTACAACATTGAGAGTGAACATTAAGGTAAACTATAGATTTCCAAAGTGATTATGTATGTCAGTGTTACTTCATCAGTTGTAGAAAATGCACAACTCTGGTGGGAAATGTTAATAATGAGGGAGGCTATGTATGCATGGCAGTAGAGAGCCACATATACATAGCTTCCCCCCCCACCATTTATTTTTGCTGTGAATCTAAAACTGATCTAAAAAAATGAAACCTTTTTAAAAACACCCCATCACATTAAAAATACTACATCATTAAATGCAAAACTTTCAAAACTGCTCTTAAAAAAGAGCAAAGAAGAAAGTAATAAATGAGGACACTGGGAGCAACCTGCCAAATCATGTTGGATGTAGCCAAAGAGATGTTCAAAAGAAAATGTATTACCTTAAAAGCACTCTGTAAAATGAGAAATTGTATTTGTAAGTGAAATAAACATTTAGCTCTAAAAGTTAGAGTTAGGCATGAAAATGGAAATCCAAACTTAATACAAAGGAAACAGCCTAGTGTTATGGTTAAGATTGGCTTCCAGAGTCAGGCTACCTTGATTTTGAGTTCAGGCTCTGCCACCCACCAGCAGTAAAACATTGGGAAATTTACTGAACTACCTTTTTCTCAGTTTCTCTATCTTTTTAAATGGAATTACATGGCATCTTCTTCATAAAACTAACAACAATTTAATGTGTTTATATCGTGATAGCACTTAAAACATTGGCTCATAGAGTCAAAGAACTTAATAAAGAAGATAATAGAAGTTAACTAATGAAATAAAAATGCACACTGAGTAGGATGAATAAATAAAACCAAATGCTGAAATTTGATAAGATAATAAATGTTTGGCAAGTTCAATTGAAAATAAAAATATATCAAAGAAAGATAAACAAAATTAGGAACAAGGAGGCTGATACAGCATTTTAATATTGAAGGAATAAGACAAGGAATTGCTATAGATATATGTGTAGCTCAATGAACATTTGGTGGATTCTCTTACTGTTTTTTGAAACAAAACAAAGGCAGAACTAATTAGAGTACTATCAAGCAGTACACTGTTTGCTTTTTAAAACTTTAGTGATGATTGTGTTAAATGCATTTAAATTATTTCTATGCAACTCAAGAAAAATTAATATCAGCAGAAAAATATAACAGAAAGATATTTTATTTAATATAATTTTAAAGGTCTTATTTCCTCATCACTGAACAAGACACCTAACTTGTTCAGGACTCTGATCCCAGTTGAATATGTAACATATCAAGTTTCTTTTTGCCAAAGTTATGGTCTTGAACACAAATGGAACAAAGGTAGGATCTTTTCCAAAATGAATAATTGTTTCTATTCACATGATGAAGCATAGAAGTAGTATAGTTTTGATGTGTATGAGAGTCAGTTTCAGTGTATGCACTGAGCAGGTAAATTGGGTTTTAGAGGTAATCCCTTCTGAAAAAATAATAAAATCAATTCTTGTGGTACATTCCATATGGCCCAGCAGAGAAAGAGCCATTTGCTAATGGTCACATGCAATGAGCATAAGTAGTATTTGGGATATTGACTTTCAGAATTCATTTATTATAAATACACACTAATTTGAAATGTTATTAGACTACTAAAATGAAAACCATTGGTTTATAGCTAATAATAGAAAATGATGAGAGTAGGCATGAAATTACACAAGGGAAAACAAAGGACTAAAACAAGAGGATCAAGAACAGAAACTTGGAATCAACCAGGTTTAAACAGAAGATATAGGAGACCAAGTGACATTATGAGTCCTGGCAAAGAGGGAGGGAAGATTGGCATTTGGAAAGATAGTTGGCGTGAAGAGATGCATATAATTGGATAACTGTTATGTTGCAGACACTGAGATAAGAAACAGAAAATCAAGATGGGAATTACCAGTAATGTTAGAGGTCACAGAGAAGTCTAATAGAAGGAGAAGTGAAAGGGCCCCTTT
Organism: Giraffa tippelskirchi; assembly: GCF_054371585.1. NCBI lineage: Eukaryota > Metazoa > Chordata > Mammalia > Artiodactyla > Giraffidae > Giraffa > Giraffa tippelskirchi. The sequence goes on from NC_137277.1 coordinate 74,641,495, forward strand.
TGTTTTAGAATTTAAGAGGGAGTGGTTATTTGTAATGAGAACAATATCATTCACCAACACTTACGCTACATGTTTTTTTATACACTGCCATCTTGCTCTCCAGAGATTCATTCTTATTGGGAGACTGGGTCTATAAACAGAAGTGAGTTTGGTGTTAAGTAAATTTAATAATAGGCTTCCCAGGTGGCGCAGTGGTAAAGAATCTGCCTGCCAATGCAAGAGCCACAGGATACAGAAGTCAATCCCTGGGTCAGGAAGATCCTCTAGAGTAGGAAATGGCCACTGACTTCAGTATTCTTGCCTGGGAATTCCATGGAAAGAGCCTGGTGGGCCACAGGCTATTACAGAGTCAGACACGACTGAGCGACTGAGCAAAACATGTTTAATAATACAGACTAGGAACTGTGGAACCTTGGACACAGAAAATCAGAAGCCTATTTCTCACACTTCAGAGAGATTTATAAAATGTGTTTGATTCATCTTATTATGTTCCTCATCCATAATGATAACCATTTATGTCCATTTTGGTCACCTAAGTATTTTTGATATTTGTTCTTTCATTTCCACATTGAATCTGTCATCACTTCTTACCACATTACTATAGTGGCTTCTAAACCAGTATGTCAGCTTCAGTTTTACCTCATTGTCATTTAATGTCCAAGAACTGCCAGAATGATCTTTCCATAAACCTGAGTGTAAAATACCCTTAATTAAAACTATAGACTTCAGACTAATTACCATTATACAAAAAAAGCCTTCAATTACCTGGTCTTGGTCTATGAAATCATGGAAATCTGAGCGATTCTCTGTCATCATAACTCTTGTTGCACGCTTTTGTCTTTCCTGTCTACTTTAGTTAGTTAGATGTTCTTTTCTAGCTCCTCATGGTTTAAAGCAATGCCTGGATTATATTACCATGAATTTTTTTATAAATCCCTCTCATTTATTTTGTAACTGGAAGTCTGTACTTCTTAATAGTTTTTGATGGATTGAATATATAGGTACATAAAAACTTGTGGGAATGTTGACTTTTGTCTACCTGTCCATATACTATTTAAATAAAATTATAAAATGAGCGAACACTGAAAAAGTTAAATGACTTATAAACTACCTATTGTACATCAATTTTCATATCCTCTATCGCTTGGACTACAAGGAGATCCAATCAGTGCATCCTAAAGGATATCAGTCCTGAGTGTTCGTTGAAAGGACTGATGTTGAAATTGAAAGTCCAATACTTTGACCACCTGGTGCAAAGAGCTGACTCATTTGAAAAGACCCTGATGCTGGGAAAGATTGAGGGCAGGAGGAGAAGGGGACGACAGAGGATGAGATGGTTGGATGGCATCACCGACTCAATGGATATGAGTTTGGGTAAACTTCGGGAGTTGGTGATGGACAGGGAAGTCTGGCGTGCTGTGGTCCATGGGGCCGCAAAGAGTCGGACACAACAGAGCAACTGAACTGAACTGAACTGATCCCTCCATATGATTTTCAATAGCTACACATTACTTATTCTTAATATTTATACCAGAAAAATAAATGGAAGGGATTATCCCTTTTAATCCATATTCCTTCTGAACATGGGATTTAGACACATACATTCTTATCCAGATTTTAGTCAGCAGAGTTAGTTGAAGCTTCCCAGAGGATTCTGGCATGCAAGTTTGTCCCTGGAGAGAATTTTGGAAACACAATAGCAACCTCAAGTAAAAAGAACATACTTTCTCAGATTTTTCTATTGACAATATGACAACTTCCAAATAATTAAGGAACAGAGAAACTTTGAATCATTTATCCTAGAATGTTCAGGCCGTGCTCTCTCTCCATTAGTGACTGAGCCATGAGTTATAAAGAAATAAAACCACAGTATATATAACTGCAATAAATTAAATCTAATTTTGAAGCAGATAATGTATATAGAATGTAAATACTATGTAAAAAAAGTTTGATACTTCATCAAAACAAAAATTAGAATTTCCACATACCTAAAAATCTCAACCTCCCTGGTAACTCGAATGGTAAAGAGTCCATCTGCAGTGCAGGAGACACGGGTTCAATCACTGGGTCGGGAAATTCCCCTGGATAAGGAATTGGCTACCCACTCCAGTATTCTTGCCTGGAGAATTCCATGGAAAGAGGAACCTGGCAGGCTATAGTCTCCGGGGTTGCAGAGTCAGACATGACTGAGTGACTAACAACAATCACTTCTAGGTATATATCCAAAATAATTGAAAGCAGGATCTAGAAGAGATATTTGTACATCCAAATTCATAGTATATTTATTTGCAATAGCCAGAGGGTAGAAGCAAGCCAAATGTCCATGATCAGGTAAATAGGAAAAAAAAAAAAATATGGTATACACATAAACGGAATATTATTCACCCTTTAAAAAAGGAAGGCAATTGCATCACATTCTGCAACATGGGTGAACATTGAGGATATTATGCTAAGTGATATAAACCCATCACAAATAGATAAATGCTGCATAATTAGACTTATATAAGGTATCGAAAATACTGAAATTCATGGAAATGGAAAGTAAAATATTGGTTCCCAGGAGCTTAATGTAAGGAGAAGATGGGGAGATGTTATTTAATTGGTACAGATTTCAGATTTACAAGATGTGAAAATTCTCGAGACTGGTGACACAAAAATGTGAATATACTTATTACTGAATTGCACACTTAAAAATGATTAAGAAGGTAAATTTTATGTGCAGTTCAGTTCAGTTCAGTCGCTGAGTCGTGTCCGACTCTTTGCAACCCCACGAACCGCAGCACACCAGGCCTCTCTGTCCATCACCAACTCCCAGAGTTTACTCGAACTCATGTTCATTGAGTCCGTAATGCCATCCAACCATGTCATGCTCAGTCGTCCCCTTCTCCTCTTCCTGCCTTCATCGTTCCCAGCATCAGTGTCTTTTCCAAGGAGTCAGCTCTTCGCTTCAGGTGGCCAAAGTATTGGAGTTTCAACTTCAACATCAGTCCTCCCAAAGGACACTCAGGACTGATCTCCTTTAGGATGGACTGGTTGGATCTCCTTGCAGTCCAAGGGACTCTCAAGAGTCTTCTCCAACACCACAGATCAAAAGCATTGATTCTTCGGCACTCAGCTTTCTTTATAGTCCAACTCTCACATGCATACATGATCACTGGAAAAACCATAGCCTTGACTAGCCGGACCTTTGTTGGCAAAGTAATGTCTCTGCTTTTTAATATGCTGTCTAGGTTGGTTATAACTTTCCTTCCAAGGAGTAAGCATCTTTTAATTTCATGGCTGCAGTCACCATCTGCAGTGATTTTGGAGCCCAGAAAAATAAAGTCAGCCACTGTTTCCCCATCTATTTCCCATGAAGTGATGGGACCGGATGCCATGGTCTTAGTTTTCTGAATGTTGAGTTTTAAGCCAATTTTTTCACTCTCCTCTTTCACTTTCGTCAAGAGGCTCTTTAGTTCTTCTTCACTTTCTGTCATAAGGGTGGTGTCCTCTGCATATCTGAGGTTATTGATATTTCTCCCGGCAGTCTTGATTCCAGCTTGTGCTTCCTCCAGCCCAGCATTTCTCATGATGCACTCTGCATATAAGTTAAATAAGCAAGGTGACAATATACAGCCTTGACGGACTCCTTTTCCTATTTGGAACCAGTCTGTTGTTCCATGTCCAGTTCTAACTGTTACTTCCTGACCTGCACACAGGTTTCTCAAGAGGCAGGTCAGGTGGTCTGGTATTCCCATCTCTTTCAGGATTTTCCCCAGATTGTGATCCACACAGTCAAAGGTTTTGGCATAGTCAATAAAGCAGAAATAGATGTTTTTCTGGAACTCTCTTGCTTTTTCGATGATCCATTGGATGTTGGCAATTTGATCTCTGGTTCCTCTGCCTTTTCTAAAACCAGCCTGAACATTTGGAAGTTCACGGTTCACGTTTTGCTGAAGCTTGGCTTGGAGAATTTAAAGCATTACTTTACTAGTGTGTGAGATGAGTGCAATTGTGCGGTAGTTTGAGCATTCTTTGGCATTGCCTTTCTTTGGGATTGGAATGAAAACTGACCCTTTCCAGTCCTGTGGCCACTACCTACTTTTTACTATGGGCTTCTCAGGTGGTGCAGTGGTAAAAATACCAGCCTGCTAATGCAGGACACATGGATTTGATCCCTGGGTTTGAAAGATCCTCCTTAGTAGGAAATGGCAACCCTCTTCAGTATTGTTGCCTGGAAAATTCCGTGGACAGAGGAGCCTGGCGGCTACAGTCCATGGAGTCACAGAGAGCTGGATGTGACTGAGAACACAGGCACTTTTTACAATTAACAATTTAAAAATAATTGTATATATGTGAATGGCCAGTGCGTTCTTTGGCAAAAATCTATTAGCCTTTGCCCTGCTTCATTCTGTACTCCAAGGCTAAATTTGCCCGTTATGCCAGGTGTTTCTTGACTCCTACTTTTGCATTCCAGTCTATTATAATGAAAAGGACATCTTTTTTGGGTGTTAGTTACAGAAGGTCTTGTCCAACTTCATCTTCTTCAGCATTACTGGTTGGAGCATAGACTTGTATTACCATGATATTGAATGGTTTGCCTTGGAATCGAACAGAGATCATTCTGTTGTTTTTGAGATTGCATCCAAGTACTGCATTTGAGACTCTTTTGTTGACTATGATGGCTACTCCATTTCTTCTAAGGAATTCTTGTCCACAGTAGTAGATATAATGGTCATCTGAGTTAAATTCACCCATTCCACACCATTTTAGTTCACCAGTTCCTAACATGTCAGTGTTCAATCTTGCCATCTCCTGTTTGACCATTTCCAATTTACCTTGATTCATGGACCCAACATTCCAGTTTCCTATGCAATATTGCTCTTTACATCATCAGGCTTTGCTTCTATTACCAGTCACATCCACAACTGGGTGTGTTTTGGTTATTTTTTTTTTATTACTATTATTATTTTTGGGGGCTCTATCTCTTCATTCTTTCTGGATTTATTTCTCCACTGATCTCCAGTAGCATATTGGGCACCCACCAACCTGGGGAGTTCATCTTTCAGTGTCCTATCTTTTTTGCCTTTTCCTACTGTTCATGGGGTTCTCAAGGCAAGAATACTGAAGTGGTTTGCCATCCCCTTCTCCAGCGGACCACATTCTGTCAGAACTCTCCACCATGTCCCATCCGTCTTGGGTGGCCCTACATGATATGGTTCATAGTTTCACTGAGTTAGACAAGGCTGTGGTCTGTATGGTCAGATTGGTTAGTTTTCTATGATTGTGGTTTTCAGTCTGTCTGCTCTCTGATGGAGAAAGATAAGAGGCTTATGGAACCTTCCTGATAGGAGAGACTGACTGAGGGGGAAACTGGGTCTAGTTCTGATGGGCAGGGCCATGCTCAGTAAATCTCTAATCCAATTTTCTACTGCTGGGTGGAGCTGTGTTCCCTTTCTTCTATTTACCTGGGGCCAAACTATGGTGGAAGTAATGAAGATAATGGCAACCTCCTTCAAGATATGCCATGCATGTACTGCTACACTCACTGCCCCCACCCTGCAGCAGGCCACCACTGACCCACGCCTCCACTGGAGACTCCTAGACACTCTCGGGAAAGTCTGGGTCAGTCTCTTGAGGGGTCACTGCTCCTTTCTCCTGGGTCCTTGTGCACAAGGTTCTGTTGTGCCCTCCAAGAGTTTATTTCCCAGTCCTGTGTAAGTTCTGGCAGCTCTATGGTGGGGTTAATGGCGACCTCCTCCAAGAGGGCTTATGCCATATCCAAGTCTGCTGCACCCAGAGCCCCTATCCCTGTGGCTGTTCACTGCTGACCTGTACCTCCACAAGAGACGCTCAAACCCAGTTCTGTCTCATTCTCTGTGAAGTCCCTGGGTCCTGGTGCACACAAGGTTTGTTTGAGCCCTCTGAACATCTCTGGGGGAAATGGGGTTTGATTCTAAACATGAATTCGCCTCTCCTACCATCATGCTGGGGCTTCTCTTTTGCCCTTGGATGTGGGGTGTCTCCTCACAACTGTTCCAGTGCCTACCATCTTACTGGGGCTTCTCTGACCTTGGACGTGGGGTGTCTGCTGCTTCACTGCTGCTCCAGTGAAGCATAGCCACCTCTCCTGACTTTTAACGTGGGTATCTCATAGGGGGTCATAACAAACACACCCTCTTCCGACAACATAAGGGAACACTTTACACGTGGACATCACCAGATGGTCAATACCAAAATCAGATTGATTATATTCTTTGCAGCCAAAGATGGAGAAGCTCTATACACTTCTATACAGCTTCTATACAGAAGAAGCTCTATACAGTCAGCAAAAACAAGACCTGGAGCTGACTGTGGCTCAGATCATGAACTCCTTATTATCAAATTAAGACTTAAATTGAAGAAAGTAGGGAAAACCACTAAAACATTCAGGTATGACCTAAATCATATCCCCTACAATCGTACAGTGGAAGTAAGAAATAGATTCAAGGGATTAGATCTGACAGACAGAGTTGAACTATGGATGGAGTTTGTGACATTGTACAGGAGAAAAGGATCAAGAGCATCAAGAAAAAGAAGTGCAAAAGCAAAATGTCTGTCTGAGGAGGCCTTACAAATAGCTGTGAAAAGAAGAGAAGTGAAAAACAAAGGAGAAAGGAAAGATATACCGATTTGAATGCAGAGTTCCAAAGAATAGCAAGGAGAGATAAGAAAACCTTCCTCCGTGACCAGTGCAAAGAAATAGAGGAAAACAATAGAATGGGAAAGACTAGAGATCTCTTCAAGAAAATTAGAGATACTAAGGGAACACTTCATGCAAACATAGGCTCAATAAGGGACAGAAATGGTATGGACCTAACACAAGCAGAAGATATTAAGAAGAGGTGGCAAGAATACACAGAAGAACTGTACAAAAAAGATCTTCACGACCCAGATAATCACGATGGTGTGATCACTCACCTAGAGCCAGACATCCTGGAATGTGAAGTCAAGTGGGCCTTAGGAAGCATCACTATGAACAAAGTTAGTGTAGGTGATGGAATTCCAGTTGAGCTATTTCAAATCCTGAAAGATGATGCTGTGAAAGTGCTACACTCAATATGTCAGCAAATTTGGAAAACTCAGCAGTGGCCACAGGACTGGAAAATATCACTTTTCATTCCAGTCACAAAGAAAGGCAGTGCCAAAGAATACTCAAACTACCACACAATTGCACTCATCTCACACGCTAGTAAGGTAATGCTCAAAATTCTCCAAGCCAGGCTTCAGCAATATGTGAACCATGAACTTCCAGATGTTCAAGCTGGTTTTGGAAAAGGCAGAGTAACCAGAGATTAAATTGCCAACATCCGTTGGATCATCAAAAAAGCAAGAGAGTTCCAGAAAAACATCTATTTCTGCTTTATTGACTATGTTAAAGCCTTTGACTCTGTGGATCACAACAAACTGTGGAAAATTCTTCAAGAGATGGGAATATCAGACAACCTGACCTGCCTCTTAAGAAATCTGTATGCAGGTCAGGAAGCAACAGTTAGAACAGTTAGAACAACAGACTGGTTCCAAATATAAAAGGAGTACATCAAGGCTGTATAGTGTCATCCTGCTTATTTAACTTATATGTAGAGTGCATCATGAGAAACGCTGGGCTGGATGAATCACAAGCTGGAATCAAGATTGCCATGAGAAAAATCAATAACCTCAGATATGCAGATGACACCATCCTTATGGCAGAAAGTAAAGAAGAGCTAAAGAGCTTCTTGATGAAAGTGAAAGTGGAGAGTGAAAAAGTTGGCTTAAAACTCAACATTCAGAAAACTAAGATCATGGCATCTGGTCCCGTCAATTCATGGCAAGTAGATGGGGAGACAGTAGAAATAATGAGGGACTTTATTTTGGGGAGCTCCAAAATCACTGCATGTGGTGCCTGCAGCCATAAAATTAAAAAATGCTTAATCCTTGGAAGGAAAGTTATGACCAACCTAGTCAGCATATTAAAAAGTAAAGACATTACTTTGCCAACAAAGGTCTGTCTAGTCAAGGCTGTGGTTTTTCCAGTAGTCATGTATGGATGTGAGAGTTGGACTATAAAGAAAGCTGAGCACTGAATAATTGATGCCTTTGAAATGTGTTATTGTATAAGACTCTTGAGAGCCCCTTGGACTGCAGGGAATTCCAACCAGTCCATCCTAAAGGAGATCAGTCCTGGGTGTTCCTTGGAAGGACTGATGTTGAAGCTGAAACTCCAATACTTTGGCCACCTAATGGGAAGAGCTGATTCATTGGAAAAGACCCTGATGCTAGGAACGATGAAGGCAGGAGGAGGAGAAGGGAACGACTGAGTACGACATGGTTGGATGGCATTACGGACTCAATGGACATGAGTTCCAGGAAACTCCGGTAGTTGGTGATGGACAGGGGGGCCTGGCGTGTTGTGGTCCTTGGGGTCGCAAAGAGTCGGACATGAGTGAGCGACTGAACCGAACTGATATATATGTAAATATATCAAATATACAAATATTTCCATAATTTATAAACTTTTAGACTTGAATAGGCCTTCAAGTATCATTTAATTCAGTATGTCTCATTCTCTCACATGACAAAATTAACTCAGAGAAAGTAATGTGCTTTGGAGAATAACACCTAGCTCTTTAATGGAAAAAAAAAGAAAAAATCCTTTGTGTCTCATTAAAATTGAAGTTCCTTCTTTTAGACATTTTTTTATATTTATACCAAGCAAGCAGTCTGTAGCTTTCTATTTTAAATAGTGTTTTCCTCTCATATTAAGTATATTTTATTTAATTCTTTGTTTCTCCAGTAAAAATATTTGTAAAATGTCTCTACTTATTTTTCTACTCTTTCTGTGTCGTGTGAAGAGTGGTTATTTTGCCATAGCAATTTTGCAGAAGTCATTGCTTTTTTGGGCATATGTTTGTTCTAAGTTAATTATTTCTATTCCTTTGGCATAATTCATAAGAAAACGAGCTTCATCATGTCAGGTGTTTACTTACTGAAGCTCATTTCCCTCACTCCTTCCTTTCTGCAGCAGAGATAATTTAACACTAAGAATTTTAAATTTGCCCTGCAGGGAAAAGAAAATGGAAAAATTCTCCTTCTTATGAAAGAAGCCAGGACTATAAATTCCAAAATAAGCATCCTATAGAACTTGCTTGGGTTTGGATTACAACAGCTGCTGCCTTTAATAATAAGAAGTCCTTGCATGCATGCTCAGTTGTGTACGACTCTTTGAGACCCCATGGACTGTAGCCCACCAGACTCTCCATCCATGGAATTCTCCAAGCAAAAGTACTGGAATGGGTTGCCAATTCCTTCTTCACAGGATCTTCCTGATCCAAGGATCAAACCTGCAGCTCCTGCATTGTCAGGTGGATTCTTTAACACTCAGCCACCTGGGAAGGCCTAACAAGTCCTTTACCCAAGGCTAACAGATTAAATAAAATAAACCCCTAGGATTTTATAATGGATTTCTAAGATTTAGTAAATGTGACTTCAGGATTACAAACAAGTATTATTCATAGTATACAATCTCTCTTTTAGACTACTCACTTGATATCCTCTTCTACCAAATTAGTTGGTCATATCATAAACAGGAAGCATTATAGACTCCAGGAAGTAGGGAATGTATGGACAAGTTAATGGAAAAGTTTAAAAGATTGTATTTCATTTTCTTCTTCCCAAATTTCAAAGACCTTTTAAAATACATTTCTCTCAATTTATAGGATTAAGGCATTTTTCCTCAACAAGAATTTTCCCTTCCTGCCTTCTTCCTTCATTTTCTCATTAACAGAATAAGAAAAGAATGTGTAGAAATATGAAACCAGATATGTAGAAGATGCTTTTATATCTGAGAAAACTGCACATATTACTAAATATCCAGAGATAGAATTAATGCCAGACTCAGGTGGAGACAGTGATTTTTCATTTGGACCACTTTGAAGGAATCAAAGAGAGTATGAAGCTTTGTTAGTATTAAACATCATCTGTAACAAGTTAGTACTTATTAAAACAGTATAGCCCTATGGAAACACTTCCCACATTGCAAGCAGATTGTTTAATGTCTGAGCCACCGGGGAAATCCCTAAAATTTTATAATTGAATATAATTGAAATTTAATTTTGATTTTATGTAAAAATATCTATAGTATTACGGTTGAACATTTTAATAAGAAACTTGATATCTATTTTAATGAAAAGGGGAAATTCCACAAAAGTTATCATTTTTTAAAATAGATTCAAGTAGGAGTTGGAAAGTTTGGGATAATAGAGTGTGAATCTACATAATAATTCTTTTAGAATTGCATGCTGCCTTCAATGGTGACATGATTAAACCTATTAATTGACAAACATTTAAGTATGTATAGTAGAATTAGTCCCCAAGTTCAGGATTTGTCAAAGGTTAGCAAGTAGACCATCAACTTTATATTTACAAAACTAAAATGGTTTATAGATGTGGCCTCTGTTGTCAAAGGAAATTTAAGCTTCCACTACAGAGTATTTATTGTTCTTGTTTAGTGACTAAATTGTGTCTGACTCTTTTGTAACCTCATTGACTATAGCTCACCAGGCTCCTCTATCCATGGGATTTCCTGGGCAAGAATACTGGATTGGGTTGCCATTCCCTTCTTCAAGGGTCTTCCCAACCCAGGGATTGAACTCACGTCTCTGAGTTTCCTGCATTGGCAAGTGGATTCTTTACCACTGAGCAATCTGGGAAGCCAAGTATAGAATATACAAAATATATAAATATACATAGGCATAATTATTCTCAACACTAACCCTGATAATTAGGATAAATCATTCACACACATAGCATTTCAAAGAAATGAACATGTTAAATATTTAGGAAGGCAGTAGGTTCAAAAGAGCATAATATGTTACAGTTTCCAAAAAGCATGATCTCTAAACCAACAGGTTTGGTGATGACTCCGTTGAAAATTCATTGAAATCATCTGAAAATTATGGAATTATTAAAAACAAAAATTAAAAGTGTAGGCTTTGGGGAAAAGCAAGGCGTATTCTCAATTTCTGTACCTATGTCTTGTTAAAATGGGTAATGATTGCTCTTATTTCAGCATCACTTGAAGTGGTTCAGTTTGCTTCTGTTTATTACAAAAGCTTTTTCAGGTACTTTTTTTAAATGTGAGAAAGGGACTTAATTTCTGGTATATGGCTTTGAACTTATTCTTTTAGGGACCTACTCAGTCCCCTTCAGGGAAGTCTTGGTTTGACCCTAGCCACTAGTCCCAAGGTCAGGAGCAGCAGCAGTAGGATCAAGAGCAATAACAGGTAGGCACTGGACTTAGATCTTTCCTGGACACATTTGGAATAAGTCTCTGATGCAGAGACTCATCTCTTCTGCTCCACTGACTTTTGTTTCCTGTGTCCTTTGAATTATACTACACTCAGTTCTACTTGACTTGCCTTTCTGGAGTGTTCATTCTAATGTTTATGCTCTTCCTATTCAATTCCTTCTTTTTCCCCATCCTGGGAAAGCTACATATTAGGTTTGTGTGTGTGTGTAAATATTAAAAAAAAAAAAAAAAACCTAAAGGAAGGAACTGCCATCTTAGTGAGATATGAAGAGTTTTACACCAATTCATGAAATCTCATTTTGTCGATAAGGTAAAGGAAACCACTCTGGTGGTTAGAGAATGAAATAGTAAGGACTAAAGTTTTAAAAGATAGGTGGAGAAACAGAAACCCTGGATGAAATTGAGATAGAATAAATACAAACTCCTTCTATCTCTAGATTAAGATTCCATCTCAACATTACAAGAGAATGGTGTATGAATTCACTGTAAATATTTTGTAACACATAAGTGATTTTTTTAAAAAAGGCATTTGAAAGATGGTTACAAAATCCAAGGTCATGGTTAATTATTCAAAGGGTTAGTCAATTTGAAGTAAGCTGAACACTAACTGCCATTTTAAGAATACTACCTCAAGCTGAGTCTTACTTTCATTTAAAACTCAAGAAGGAAAATAGGAACTAATACAAAATGATGATTCTTTGAAGAAAACCAATTACAAATAAAACACTAAAATAAAATTAGATATAAGCTTATTAAACTCTAACAGCCTTGAATAATGTGCTTGAAATTTGATAAATAATTGACTTCTCACCTTATTTTTTCAGGTGATAACAACCCTTTGGTATTTTTTTTCTTTTTATTTTATAAATACTTTGACTCATAATGACATCTGTGAATATAAGAGCTAATGAAAAGAAGGAGTATATCAACTCTCCTGCTTACATCTAGTTTAACTGAAAGCAATTAACAGTCAAAAGAAGAAAATTAAATAAAAATGACTGTAAGATGAGAGCATGCGGATGGTTGAAAGGGCAAAAAGGGAAGAAGCATCAATAGTTGCAGAAATATTCAAGTTATGTTCATATTAATCTATAAAGCTGCAATCCTGAGATCACTACTTATACAATAGTGCTATGTGTAAATAATACCAATTCTTTAACCTGAGCTCTTGTTGAACACAGTTTTGGATATAATTTTTACAAAATAAAACTTAATTTTTTAAAAGTTTCATGTCTGTTTTTACAAATACTCTCTAAAATGCATACTCTGTTAAGAAATGTGAACAGTTGCAGATTGCATTCTCTCCATTCCCCTATTTACATAAGTGCATTTTCCAAAGGCAGTATTCACATCAGCTACTATTACAATCCATTTTATAAAATAAGAATCGCTTGATGTAGTTTTTGTCATTCCCTTATAAATCATTGAGTGTTTACCACGTGCTGATACTAAGAATGCGGAGATAAAAGAGCAAGATCTAAAGGCATGTGAGACCATGACTATGTGAATTACAATAAAGTGGTTGCTTGCAAACTCATAAATTCATAGGGTCAGTATGGACCTCTGATTTATCTTCCTCTAAAAAAGATTAATCACAATGGTGTGATCACTCACACTCACCTAGAGTCAGACATCCTGGAATGTGAAGTCGAGTGGGCCTTAGGAAACATCACTACAAACAAAGCTAGGGGAGGTGAAGGAATTCCTGTTGAGCTATTTCAAATCTTAAAAGATGATGCTGTGAAAGTGCTGCACTAAATATGTCAGCAAACTTGGAAAACTCAGCAGTGGCCACAGGATTGGAAAAAGTCAGTTTTCGTTTCAATCTCAAAGAAATGCAATGCCAAAGAATGTTCAAACTACTGCACAATCACACTCATCTTACACACTAGTAAAATAATGCTCAAAATTCTCCAAACCAGGCTGCAGCAATACATTAACCACGAGCTTCCAGATGTTCAAGTGGGTTTTAGAAAAGGCAGAGGAACCAGAGATCAAATTGCCAACATCCGATGGATCATTGAAAAAGCAAGAGAGTTCCAGAAAAACATTTATTTCTGCTTTATTGACTATGCCAAAACCTTTGACTGTGTGGATCACAATAAACTGTGGAAAATTCTTCAAGAGATGGGAATACCAGACTACCTCACCTGCCTCCTGAGAAACCTGTATTCAGGTCAGGAAGCAACAGTTAGAACTGGACATGGAACAACAGACTGGTTCCAAATAGGAAAAGGAGTACGTCAAGGCTGTATATTGTCACCCTACTTAGTTAACTTCGATGTGGAGTACATCATGAGAAATGCTGGGCTGGAGGAAGCACAAGCTGGAATCAAGACTGCCGGGAGAAATATCAATAACCTCAGATATGCAGATGACACCACTCTTATGGCAGAAAGTGAAGAAGACCTAAAGAGCCTCTTGATGAAAGTGAAAGAGGAGAGTGAAATACTTGGCTTAAAGCTCAACATTCAGAAAACTAAGATCATGGCATCTGGTCCCATCACCTCATGGCAAATGGATGGGGAAACAGTGGAAAGAGTGGCATAATTTTTTGGGGGGATCTCCAAAATCACTGCAGATGGTTATTGCAGCCATGAAATTAAAAGACACTTACTCCTTGGAAGGAAAGTTATGACCAACCTAAACGGCATGTTAAAAAGCAGAGACATTACTTTTCCAACAAACGTCCGTCTAGTCAAGGCTATGGTTTTTCCAGTGTTCATGTATGGATGTGAGAGTTGGACTATAAAGAAAGCTGAGTGTTGAAGAATTGATGCTTTTAAACTGTGGTGTTGGACAAGACTCTTGAGAGTCCCTTGGACTGCAAGGAGATCCAACCAGTACATCCTAAAGGAGATTAGTTCTGGGTGTTCATTGGAAGGACTGATGTTGAAGCTGAAACTCCAATATTTTGGCCACCTGATGTGAAGAGCTGACTCATTTGAAAAGACCCTGATGCTGGGAAAGATTGAGGGCAGGAGGATAAGGGGACAACAGAGGATGAGATGGTTGGATGGCATCACCGACTCGATGGGCATGTGTTTGGGTGAACTTAGGGAGTTAGTGATGGACAGGGAGGTTTGGTGTGGCTGCAGTTCATGGGGTTGCAAAGAGTCAGGCGTGACTGAGCAACTGAACTGAACTGAAAATAAAATTATGAGTATTATTATTTCAAATTCAAATTTCCATCCTTTTAAGGGATCCAATGACTATGGCTCAGATCACGAACTCCTTATTGCAATGTTAGACTTAAATTGAAGAAAGTAGGGAAAACCACTAGACCATTCAAGTATGACCTAAATCAAATAACCTGTGATTATACAGTGGAAGTAACAAATAGATTCAAGGGATTAGATCTGATAGACAGACTCCGTGAAGAATTTTGGACAGAGGTTCATGACATTTTATAGAAGGCAATGATCTAGACCAGCCCCAAGAAAAAGAAATGCAAAAAGGCAAAATGTTTGTATGAAAGACTTTACAAATAGCTGGAAAAGAGAAGAGAAGCTAAAGGCAAAGGAGAAAAGGAACGATATATGCCTCTGAATGCAGATTTCCAAAGAATAGCAAGAAGAGATAATAACTCCTTCCATAGTGATCAATACAAAGAAATAGAGGGAAAAAAATGGAATGGGAAAGACTAGAGATCTCTTCAAGAAAATTAGAGATACCAAGGGAACACGAAGGGAGAGAAATGGTGTGGACCTAACAGAAGCAGAAGATATTAAGAAGAGGTGGCAAGAATACACAGAAGAACTGTACAAAAAAGATCTTCATGACCCAGATAATCATGATAGTATGATCACTCACCTAGAGCCAGACATCCTGGAATGTGAAGTTAAGTGGGCCTTAGGAAGCATAACTACAAACAAAGCTAGTGCAAGTGATGGAATTCCAGTTGAGCTATTTCAAGACATAAAAGATGATGCTTGAAAGTGCTGCACTCAATATGTCAGAAAATTTGGAAAACTCAGCAGTGGCCACAGGACTGGAAACGGTCTGTTTTCATTCCAATTCCAAAGAAAGGCAATGCCAAACAATGCTCAAACTACCATACAATTGCACTCACATGCTAGCAAAGTATCGCTCAAAATTTTCCAAGCCAGGCTTCAACAGTACGTGAACCGTGAACTTGCAGATGTTCAATCTGGTTTTAGAAAAGGCAGAAGAACCAGAAATCAGATTGCCAACATCAGTTGGATCATCAAAAAAAGCAAGAGAGTTCTAGAAAAACATCTATTTCTGCTTTATTGAGTGTGCCAAATTCTATGACTGTCTGGATCACCACAAACTATGGAAAATTCTGAAAGAGATGGGAATACCAGACCACCTGACCTGCCTCCTGAGAAATCTGTATGCAGGTCAAGAAGCAACAGTTAGAACTGGACATGGAAAAACAGACTGTTTCCAAATTGGGAAAGGAGTACATCAAGGCTGTATATTGTCATCCTGCTTATTTAACTTATATGCAGAGTACCTTATGAGAAATGCTGGACTGGATGAAGCACAAGCTGGAATCAAGATTGCCTGGAGAAACATCAATAACCTCAGATATGCAGGTGACACCACCCTTATGGCAGAAAGTGAAGAACTAAAGAGCCTCTTGATGAAAGTGAAAGAGGAGAATTAAAAAGTTGGCTTAAAACTCAACATTCAGAAAACTAAGATCATGCCATCCGGTCCCATCACCTCATGGCAAATAGATGGGGAAACAATGGAAACAGTGAGAGATTTTATTTTGTGGGGATCCAAAATCATTGCAGATGGTGACTTTAGCCATGAAATTAAAAGATGCTTACTCCATGGAAAAAAAGCTGTGACAAACCAAAAAAGTGGAAATGAAGTCGCTCAGTCATGTCCAACTCTATGCGACCCCATAGAGTGTAACCCACCATAGACTCTAGCCTACCGTAGACTGTAGCCTACCATAGATTGTAGCCCATAGGCTTCTCCATCCATGGGATTTTCCAGGAAAGAGTACCAGAGTGGGTTGCCATTTCTTTCTCCAGGGGTCTTCCCAAGCCAGGTATCAAACCCGGGTCTCCCACATGGCAGGCAGACGCTTTACCCTCTGAGCCACCAGGGAAGTCCAACCAAGGCAGCGTATTAAAAAGCAGAGACATTACTTTTTCATCAAAGGTCTGTCTAGTCAAACTATGGTTTTTCCAGTAGTCATTTATGGATGTGAAAGTTGGCCTGGAAAGAAAGCTGAGCACTGAAGAATTGATGGTTTTGAACTGTGGTGTTGTAGAAGACTCTTGAGAGTCCTTTGGACTGCAAGGAGATCCAAGCAGTCAATCCTAAAAGAAATCAGTCTTGAATATTCATTGGAAGGACTGATGCTGAAGCTGAAACGTCAATACTTTGGCCACCTGATGTGAAAAACTGACTCATTGGAAGAGCCCATGATGCTAGGAAAAATTGAAATTGTAAGGAGAAGGAGATGACAGAGGATGAGGTGGTTTGATGGCATCATCGACACGATGGACATGAGTTTGAGTAAGCTCCAGAAGTTGGTGATGTACAGGATAGTCTGGCATGTGGCTGTCCATGGTGTTACAAAGAGTTGGACATGACTGAGCAACTGAACTGAACTGAAATGAATTTTAATTGAGTAATGTACTGAAAAACAAATGTAAAACAATATGGTCTATTGATTTTTCAGTATCCTAGTAGAAAATGTGGAGTTGCGTTGAAACTACTGATAACTGATTCTAAAAGCATTGTGTGCTTGTGACTAGGATTCTTAGGAATCTCTTTAGAGAGAGAGAGAGAGCACCCAACATTAAGCTAGCAAAATAATAAATTCTAAAAACATCACTTATTTGTGAACATGCACAGCAGCATAGTTGTAGTTGGAAAATAAGTTGGTACTACCACTTCAGAAAATCACTGAGAATTACTAAGTAAAATAACGGCTTCTCTGATGGCTCAGATGGTAAAGAATCTGCTTGCAGTGCAAGAGAACAACGTTCAATCCTTGGGTTGGTAAGATCCCCTGAAAAATGTAATGGCAACCACTTTATGATTTTTACCTGGAGTGTTTCATGGGTAGAGGAGCCTGGAGGACCATAGTCAGTAAGATTGCAAACAGTTGGATACGACTGAGCACCTAGAACTAACTGAAATAGAAATTGAACATGCCCATAT
Organism: Giraffa tippelskirchi; assembly: GCF_054371585.1. Classification (NCBI taxonomy): domain Eukaryota; kingdom Metazoa; phylum Chordata; class Mammalia; order Artiodactyla; family Giraffidae; genus Giraffa; species Giraffa tippelskirchi. The sequence goes on from NC_137277.1 coordinate 74,658,956, forward strand.
TTCATCAATACTATTAATGTCAATATTTATTCTATAGAAATCCTTGTGCAGCACTAAAACCCCCAAATACCCAAATGTCTACTGATAGAGTAAACACACTATTTCTTTTTTATGCTTATACTACATGGGATATCCTACAGCAGTGAAAATCAAGGTGAGGTTCATGTATCAATTTGGAGGAGCAGGAATTTAATTATTAATCTAAAAGCAAAGTGGGAAAAATACCAAATGATTCTCTCCATTTATGTTAAAAAATTAAAAAGTGAATAATGTATATATGAAAGTATAAGAACATTTTAAATAAAGGAAAGGAATGAACAATAAAAAAATTATATTGGTTACTTTTGGAGAGGAGGGAAGAAGGGGGTGAAAATGGAGACTAGCACGTGGTAAACATGGTTAATTGATAAAATGGTGTTTACGATGTTTACTTTCTCATGTGAAATGTTGAATAGAAAGATGTTACTTTTCTTCTTAAATTGTCCATATGTGTATATGCTCTTTTATATGTTCAATGTATTTCATCATAAATATTCTACAAAGAATAAATATATAGATGCCAAATAACTAAAAGAGAGCCTGATCAGTTACAGATTGATGGAAGGATGTGTTTCAAATTCTGTCCTCAAGAAAGTTGACATTATTTCTCCAGTATGGGCTCTGCAAAGAAAATTACAACTTAAAATCCTTTCATAGTGGGTATATCTTTCCTTTGAGAGTATTGATATAAGCTTCTCCAATACAAATTTTCATTCTTAATACAGTATCAAAATTCATTTTGCTCTAGTATAATGTTGGTGATGCTACTTACAGCCAGACTATGTCTCCATATTGACTATCATGTATCCAGTCTTGAAAAATCCCAGTGAAATCTAACAGATTAAAAACATTAACAAAAATAAAGTAATAGCTAAATTGAACATAGCTATAACTTTCGAATATTTGTGACAGAAATAGGCATGCTAAAAATATAGAGTTTTATAAAAACTCCTTAGAAAAGTACATTGCTTTTGGCAATTCAGGCAAGCAATTATCTTGCAAAATAAAATTTTATAGTGACAGTTGAAAAGGGTTCTCCAAATAGAACTTCTCCTTTAACAAGTGGCTAATTGTAGTTTGGATGGACGGTTTGTCATTTAAAATTGAAGGTAAGTTAGTTTATAAAACCAATTACACCAACAGTTATTTTTTTATTGTACAAGTTTACTCTAGAAAGTGATTTAGAGGATATAGAGAGCTTAGAAACAACAAAGTCACATAAAAACTCTAATAAAGCAAGATTCTTGTGGGCACAGGAGTCCTGTGGGTCTCCCATGTCTGTCATACATAGCTACTGCTAAAAATGCAAGGACACAATGAGATGTTTGTCTCTTTTTTCCATTTTGATGATATATTTAAATATATAGTGATTTCTTAATTTCTGTCACAATTTTTGAACTTAACTATATTGATGCAAAATAAGTTACTGGATTGACAAATTATATATAACTTTTTATTGACTTGGTAGCCAAACTTCAATACTTAAATTGAAGATAGTGGACAATTTTGAGAATTTTTACTTATTGCAGTATAATTGCTTTACAATGTTGTCTTAGTTTCTGCTCTACAACAATGTGAATTAGTTATATGTATATATATATATATTAACATAGCCCCTCCCTCTTGAGCCTCTCTTCCACCACCACTATCCCTAATATTGTTCCCACCATTCTGGTAGGTACTTAATAAAGATCTGTTATATTATTTTACCATCTGAGCCACTGAGGAAGCCCTGATAAGATTACTTTAAATTGAAAAAATAAGCTCATTTACACACTTACCAATGGTATGGCTATTTTACATTAATTTACTCTGAGCAGAACATCAATATAAACATAAAATTTAAAAAATCATAATTTACTTAATTCATGTAAGTGAAGAGTTGGAGGAAAGAGGTTCAGAAAATGGAAACCCATATTATTTTTGCATGAACTTAAACACCTGATTCCCTTAATATTTACTTGTTAAGAACTTACTGTATTAGGTACAAGAAAATTACAGAGACTGATAGTATAAAGTCTTTGGCCTTATGTGTTTTCTATTTAGAGAGAGAGCAAAAAATGAGAATAAATAAATATATGTTCACGTATATAAAACATGTACCATGAACAATATCTACATCCCCACACTTTAAATCATGGCAGAACTAAATTCTTTCCCTTGGGCTCCCATTCACTCAGGCATTGCAGAGATCATTCCATCAGTTTTCAAGTACCTTATTCTCTTGCTCAACCACCTGGTAAACAGCTACCCATCCAAAGTCCTCCAGAGGAGACTCCATTTATTTCCTGGACAATCTTACATGCTCTGCATGTTCCCACTGCACTTGCATATTGTTCCCACTGCACTTGCATATTTTTCCTTTACTGCAGTTTTTTCTTATTCCTATATGATGACTGCAAACACGGATTGAGTATATGCACATTTATATTCTCTAGCAATTACTGGGCATTTAGAAACAATGTGGATAACCTAGTCAATTGTATAAAGGCCTAAATTCTAATGAAATAACATCTGCTGGATTTTAAATTAATCATAGAATTGAATACTTACTTGGATAGTATTTTCTGCAGGTTTAAGTTTTGAGATAGATTTGACCTTACAAACTTTAATAAAAAGCTGCCTATGGTGACTCAGATGGTAAAGCGTATGCCTTCAATGCAAGAGACTGGGGTTTGATCCCTGGGTCAGGAAGATCCTCTGAAGAAGGAAATGACAACACACTCCAATATTCTTGCTTTGGAAATCCCATGGACAGAGGAGGCTGGTAGGATACAGTCCATGGGGTCACAAAGAGTTGGACATTACTGAGCGACTTCATTTTTTTATGGTAACAAACAAAATCCTTGGATTCAAAGAACACTGGTCTGATCTTGGACAATGTTTTAATTTTGGACAATATTTTAATTTAAGTGTTCTTTTCCTAAAGGGTAAGAAGGAATAGATTTTTGCCCTGCTTATGATAGAATTATTGTGATAAAAGAGATGGATATGGTGCAGTCACTGGGCAAAGAAAAGAAAAATACAAATGTCGAGTATTAATAAATTATGAAAATAGAAATTTAATATAGTATGGATATATCAAACAAAGAAATAGCCTGCTATCTCAGATTTCTTAAATTTGGAAAATATAAGTTGAATGCATGAAGGTAGGGAAGAATGGATGCATTTTTAACTACCTAAGTATAAAATGGAATTTTCCTAAGCACCAAATTTGGAATTACAATGGATGTTTTATAAATTATATTGTGAAATTTTTGCTTTGCAAAAATATTATAAAAACATTTCTAGGTGTCTAAAGTATCATTCATCTCAGTTCAGTTCAGTCGCTCAATCGTGTTCGACTCTTTGTGACCACATGAACCGCAGCACGCCAGGCCTCCCTGTCCATCACCAGCTCCTGAAGTCCACCCAAATCCATGTCCATTGAGTGGGTGATGCCATCCAACCATCTCATCCTCTGTCATCCCTTTCTCCTCCTGCCCTCAATCTTTCCTAGCATCAGGATCTTTTCAAATGAGTCAGCTCTTCGCATCAGGTGGCCAAAGTATTGGAGTTTCAGCTTCAAAATCAGTCCTACCAATGAACACCCAGGACTGATCTCCTTTAGGATGGACTGGTTGGATCTCCTTGCAGTCCAAGGGGCTCTCAAGAGTCTTCTCCAACACCACAGTTCAAAAGCATCAATTCTTCATCACTCGGCTTTCTTTATAGTCCAACTCTCACATCCATACCTGACCAGCGGAAAAACCATAGTCTTGACTAGATGGACCTTTGTTGGAAAAGTAATGTTTCTGCTTTTTAATATGCTTCTAGGTTGGTTATAACTTTCCTTCCAAGGAGCAAGCGTCTTTTAATTTCATGGCTATAATCACCATCTGCAGTGATTTTGGAACCTCCCAAAATAAAGTCAGCCACTATTTCCACTGTTTCCGCATCTATTTCCCATGAAGTGATGGGACCAGATGCCATGATCTTAGTTTTCTGAATGTTGAGCTTTAAGCCAAGTATTTCACTCTCCTCTTTCACTTTCATCAAGAGGCTCCAATCCCTTCCCAATAGCTAGCACCCATCAGCTAGTTGAAAATGTAGATCTCTTACATAACTATAACGCTCATTTGTTAAAAGGCAGTTCAGTTTAGTTCAGTGTCTCATTCGTGTCCGACTTTGCAACCCCATGGACTGCAGCACACTAGGCCTCCCTGTCCATCACCAGCTCCTGAAGTTTACTCAAACTCATGTCCATTGAGTCAGTGATGACAAATAGCACATTGCCTCAATAGATACTAGTCTTACCAAGGAACAACCAGGCCTCCATAAGTATTTATTTTAAAAAACATAGTATTTTTAAATTATACACAAACTTTTAAATACACATCTTCACTACAACCAATTTGAAATAATTTTAAGACCACATATTAAGTGAATAAAGATATAAAAGAATCAGGAACGTAATGGAATAGCCACATATTGTAAATAATTATGACACTACAATTTAGCTAGCCACCATCAAAATTTTTATTTATTTTTAGTCTCTAGAATGTGGTACTTTACAAACGTTTTTATTTTAAAGTCAGAAAACATAAATTGACTATTTAAAAATAATATGTGATTTTGATGATAATACATAAATCATACATGAATGGTAATATTTGTCCTGAGAACATCTTTTAACATGCTGTCTAGCTGACAACAGTAAGTATAACTTGTTATCAAAAAATTATTTTAGCTTTTTTGCATTTCCCTTTTGTGACCAACTGAAAAGATTAGTTATGCTTACTTTCAGCAATATTATGGAGGTGAAATAAAATTCCATTTAAGCAACAAATTATCATTAAAAATTCTATGTATCAATGTACCATTAACAAATTATACCAACTAAATTGTTGATGCACTATGGTATCTGCTGCTGCTAAGTCGCTTCAGCCGTGTCCAACTCTGTGCGACCCCATAGACTGCAGCCCACCAGGCTCCGCCATCCCTGGGGTTCTCCAGGCAAGAACACTGGAGTGGGTTGCCATTGCCTTCTCTGACTATGGTATCTACCTGGTACCTAATAGAAGACCTGGGCTTGAGTTTCTGCTGAACCTATATTAATTGTGATTTGGGGTAAAAACTTTGTTTCTGAAACAGAAATTTTTCATCTAAAATGGAGGTAAAATGCACCTCTTAAAATATTATCTTAAAACAGATGATGTAGTATGCACATGCACACACATTAGCAAGACAAAATTAACTTAGAATGTTTCTTAGTTAGAATGTGTCTTATTGATGATTTTGTTAAGAATTTTCCAAACTTTTGTGCTTGTTTCTCATTGATGTTTTTAAGGCAGTGATACTGTACTTCTTAAAAGTTACCCTGAACTTTTCCAGGAATCATCTGGAAAAATGAATGGAATTGCTTTAGAAGTTAGTTTTGACTGCTTTTCCTGGTTATGCATTATCAACTTTTATTTATATATATTCATATTCAATATCTCCCTACTATGTTTTTTTCAATTAATCATTAATTAGGATATACTGTTTTCCAGGAAATATCCTAGGTCCTAGAGAATATTGATAGAGTGAAAGGCAAAAAAACACAGTGCCTAACCTCCTAGAAATCATAGAACAGTGAGGGAGACAACTGTTAATTAAGGAACAAAATAAATGTTGAATTGCAACTGTCATCAATATATGGCTGTAACTATTAAATAAAATCTTATTTCTAATAAGTCTGATCTGGTTAGGAAGATCAGGGAATTCCAGAGGATAGAATATTTGAGATGAGATTTACATGATGTGTAGCAATCATATAGGTGAAAAGGACTGGATGGTAAAGAGAAGAGTGTTCCAAAAAGTAAGAACAGCACCTGCAGGCTTCTTGAGCCAGGGAAAGCTGTGTGTTTGATGAACTGAAAGATCATCGTGGCAGGTGTGTGATGAGACTACTACAAAGGGAGAATTTTTGCTCTATTTTAGTCCTTTATACTATTCCAACTCAGTACCTCTAGGTTCTAGGCCACTAAATTCTGCCAGTCATTCACTTTGCATCATAGCTTGGCTTCATTTCCTGGGAACAATGGTTTAGTGATGTTTGATTTATGCCATATTCCAGTTACAGCACAATATTAGACCTTTTATCTCGGGTGCTTTCTCTAACTTTTTGGATCAAGAAGGGAAACAAGTCTCTTCTCCCTTCCATCACCTCAACACAAGTCAGTGCACATATTCCATGTAGGATTTCCTTAGCCTTATATCATGCTGGTACCAGCACATTTTTTAACCAGACAACACTCATTTCTTAAAATGCAATAAATTATATCTGCCCATCTCTTTAAAGAATATATAGCAAACATGGCTGATTTGTCTCTCCAAGAAAAGAATGCGCACTTTTCTTACACTCACATCAAATGATCAAAGAGCATCCTTTATCTTTATACAGGCATGGTCTACACACCTATCTGAAAAGCTCCTATGTCCTACATAATTCTATTTTTAGTAAATTTGATTAGATCCTTGGAACCCACTAGTGTCTCAGTGGGGGCCAGTAGATATCTGTTATACATGGAAGTGCTGTTTTATTTCTCACTATAGGAATAGAGAGAGGATAGTTTTACACTTGTACACTCACATATTAACTTTACCTGCTGGAAGAGTATGACAATCTTTCTAAGAGTTCTAGTAGGTTTGGCAGATTTGCTAATTGGAAAACAGCCAACTGCATCACTCTTGATAATTTTCCACTGAAGTCCATTCTCTGTTTTCCTAGTTATGACTTGGCATGCTTTTAAGTTTACACCTTATTTAACTTCAAACCAGACCAGGAATGGCATTCCAAATTAGATCTATACCTGGAACAGAGTTTTATTTATACAAAATTATAAAGTACAAAAAGTACTTCTTCAGTGATCATATACTTCAATATCTGCAGAATTAAGATTGTTGATGGTATTCTTTCTTTCTCTAAAGCCCTAACACAGATTTTGTTCCTTATTTAAAATCTTTTCATATGGTGACTTTTGAATTCCATCATTTTTTCTATGTTTATTGACTGAATATCTTCTGTAAGGAAAAGCTTTCTCTTGATTAATTTGTTTCAGAATGATGTCATTGATTCTTATTTTAATCAATTAGTTATAATTCTTCACTAGTATTACTTATTCTGATGCTCAAATTTTCCCAAGCTTGGGCAGTGGAGTCCCTTTATATGACTTCTGTGTTCATTGACATGCCCTTATTAATCTCTAAATGCTAGCTTGTTTTCTTTCACTACAAAAAATATTCTAGGTATATCTTTTACTTTTCCTGCCCTTGGTCTAAAATCAGTTGGTTCTCATAATAATTGACTTGGGCAATAATCACTAATATATGTTAAAACTAGTGGTGAAAATTTTAAGAATAATAAGATATTTACTTGGCGGCTGCGATGGCGCACGAGCACGGCCGAGGGGAGATACCCCGTGCCCAAGGTCAGGGGTGGCGGCCTGAAAGATGATGCTGTGAAAGTGCTACACTCAATATGTCAGCAAATATGGAAAACTCAGCAGTGGCCACAGGTCTGGAAAATGTCAGTTTTCATTTCAATCCCAAAGAAAGGCAATGTCAAAGAATGCTCAAACTACCACACAATTGCACTCATCTCACACACTAGTAAAGTAATGCTTAAAGTTCTCTAAGCCAGGCCTCAGCAATACGTGAAACGTGAACTTCCAGATGTTCAAGCTGGTTTTAGAAAAGGCAGAGGAACCAGAGATCAAATTGCCAACATCTGCTGGATCATCAAAAAAGCAAGAGAGTTCCAGAAAAACATCTACTTCTGCTTTACTGACTATGCCAAAGCCTTTGACTATGTGGATCACAATAAACTGTGGAAAATTCTTCAAGAGATGGGAATACCAGACCACCTGACCTGCCTCTTGAGAAACCTGTATGCAGGTCAGGAATCCACAGTTAGAACTGGACATGGAACAACAGACTGGTTCCAAATAGGAAAAGGAGTATGCCAAGGCTGTATATTGTCACCCTGCTTATTTAATTTATATGCAGAGTACATCATGAGAAACACTGGGCTGGAGGAAGCACAAGCTGGAATCAAGATTGCTGGGAGAAATATAAATAACCTCAGATATGCAGATGACACCACCCTTATGGCAGAAAGTGAAGAACTAAAGAGCCTCTTGATGAAAGTTAAAGAGGAGAGTGAAATAGTTGGCTTAAAGCTCACCATTCAGAAAACTAAGATCATAGCATCCAGTCCCATCACTTCATGGCAGATAGATGGGGCAACAGTGGAAACAGTGGGAGACTTTATTTTTCTGGGCTCCAAAATCACTGCAGATGGTGATTGCAGCTATGAAATTAAAAGACGCTTACTCCTTGGAAGGAAAGTTATGACCAACCTAGATAGCATATTAAAAAGCAGAGACATTACTTTTCCAACAAAGGTCCATCTAGTCAAGGCTATGATTTTGCCAGTAGTCATGTATGGATGTGAGAGTTGGACTATAAAGAAAGCTGAGCACTGAAGAATTGATGCTTTTGAATTGTGGTGTTGGAGAAGAGTCTTGAGAGTCCCTTGGACTGCAAGGAGATCCAACCATTCCATCCTAAAAGAGATTGATCCTGGGTGTTAATTGGAATGCCTGATGTTGAAGCTGAAACTCCAATACTTTGGCCACCTCATGCAAAGAGCTGACTCATTTGAAAAGACCCTGATGCTGGGAATGATTGAGGGCAGTAGGAGAAGGGGACGACAGAGGATGAGATGTTTGGATGGCATCATCAACTCGATGGACATGGGTTTGGGTGGACTCCGGGAGTTGGTGATGGACAGGGAGACCTGGCGTGCTGCAGTTCATGGGATCTCGTAGAGTCAGACACCACTGAGCGACTGAACTGAAGTGAAGATATTTACTTAGTCCAGCTCTTTTCGAACCCATGAACTGTAGCCCACCAGGCTCCTATGTCCATGGAATTTTGCAGGCAAGAATACTGGAATGTGTAACCATTTCTTTCTCCAGGAGATCTTCCCCATCCAGGTATTGGAACCAGGTCTCTTGCATTACAGGCAGATGTTTTACCGTCTGAGCCACCAGAGAATCCCTCAGTTAAATATTTACTTAGTTTCAAAGTTCCTGCCACAGCATCCAACCGCAAGATGCTTTTAATTACAATGAGAAAAACATTCATTTAACAATGAAGAAAACTAGGAAACACCATCTTAATCAAGTGATCAAAGCTGGGCCATCACCAGTAAGTGATAAAACAAAATCATATCCCTTATGATATGCTGCACAAAAAAGGATCCAGCACTGGGAATGTGGTACTTTTCAAAATATATATAAAAAAAATCTAAACATCAAATAAATCATACCTAAAATATACTCTACAAAACAACTGACCTACTTTGTGACAAGTCAATCTCATGACACACAAAGAGAAACTTGTAGATTAAAGAGACTGAAAAATCCTTACAAATGAATTTAATCATACTCTGGAATTTTCTTTTCTGTAAAATTATTTTTGAAACAATTATTCAACTGTCAAATCTCATTAAATACTAAAGATTGTATATTTCTTTAATGTTAATTTTGATTATAATAACTGGTCTGAATTAATATGAAGAGTGTCTTGGTTTTAGAAAGTAAACAATGAAATATTTAGGAATAAATAGGCAGCTTGTCTGCAACTTCCTTTCAAATGGTTCAGAAAAAAAATCTGTTATGAGAGTAAATATGAAAAAACTATGTCAAATATGATAAAATATTTGGCAAATCTGGATAAAGAGATACCAAAATTATTTGTACTACTCTTATAACATCTTGTATGTCTGAAACTGAATATTGTGCTACAATAATCAAAGAAAAATACAAAGGAAACTAATAGTATTTTCAAAAAGTGTGATTTCTACTTGGAATGACATGCACCGTGTTACTGGGCATCTCAGAAGTTCTCTGTATTTTTTTTTTCTTTCCTTTAAATAAGTAACAGTCCTCAAAGGTAGCTAATCATTAATCTAACATTTTAAAAAAGTCTATTGATCATAGTAACTCATTTAAATTTTATGTGGTTTTAACTGAAACAATATTGGAATTTCAGAGAGATCTTAAAAAAAGAGAAGGTTCACTAATTTATAAAATAAAATAATTGAACTAGGTAACAAATTTTAAAAAATGAAGGAAATAGAGAGGAGCTCACTGCTGTAACTGATTCCAGCATCTTACTGACATTAGCAGAAAGAAGGAACTTGGAAGGACTTTTTCTATTAATTATTCACAGCCCAAGGTTGCAAAGCTTTAAAAAGGAACTTAAGATCAACTTAAATCAGGTCATATTTCTCACTAGACTATCTTTCTCTGCTAATGATGGAGTGTTATTATTTTTTTATACTTACCTTCTGTATTCTACATTTGTTGGGACCTAATGGGCTCTGAAGATACATCTGGAAAAAAAAAAAAATGCTGAACTTTAACAAATGATTTAACACATTTTTAATATAGAAAAATGACTAATTTATATTTTCTTTCATTTATAGTTTTGCATATTTCTGTAAGTATTACCTGTCATGAAAATTGTGGGTCACCCACTCTAGTATTTTATGCATATATGCATGCTCAGTCTCTGTTGTGTCTGACTCTTTGTAAAGATTTAGATTGTAGTCCACCAGGCTTCTCTGTCTGTTGGATTTCTCAGGGAAGAATACAGGAGTGGGTTGCCATTTCTTACTCCAGGGCATCTTCCCAACCCAGGGTTCAAACTGGCATCCCCTGAGTCTCCTGCATTGCAGGCAGCTTCTTTACCACTGAGCCATCTGGGAAACCCCCTAGTATTTTATACTTTGATATAAATTGGAAGATTTTTCCACCTGAAATTTAGTATATCAAAATATATGAGGGTTTTTTTTTTTTAATTCTTAGAAAACTTATGGAATTAAGAAGAAGAAAACCAGCCAGTATGGTTCCAAGACAAATTATACAATAGCATATCTATTACTGAAATTAAACTATAAAACACTGTATGATATCTACAATGACTCAAAATAGGCTTATTATCATTCCTTAGCTACTTTTCTCTTGTACATATTTAATTATTAATTAACGAATTCTAATCTCTTTAGAATATAACTGATAAGTTTGACTTGAAGTTATACTAGGATGACTTTGCCTAGTGAAAGTCACTCAGTCCTGTCTGACTCTTTGTGACCCCATGGACTGTGCAGTCCATGCAATTCTCCAGGCCAGAATACTGAAGTGGGTAGCCTTTCCTTTCTCCAGGGGATCTTCCCAACCCAGGGATAGAACCCAGGTCTCCCACATTGCAAGGGGATTCTTTACCAGCTGAGCCACTTTATATCAGCTTGGCTCCATTTATTTAACTTAACATATTTAAAAAAATATTTAAGAAATTTTAAAAAATATTTAAGAAATTAAAAAAAAAATTAAACAGATGTCAGTTTGAGGTATAATTAAAAACACACTACCTCCTTATGGAATTTAGTGTCCAAATATGTTATTATGCATTTTGCATTCTACCTTACAAATTCAATGAAGTGAAATTTTGGTCAGGTACTTTCCTTAAGTCATTCCTAATTTCTAATTTGGCCAGATTGGGTCAAACTGTTTCATAGTACACCCCCATAGGGAAATGCTCTGTTTCCCCAATATTCTTTTTCTTCACCATACTGTTTAGCATAATTTTGTCTCCCTCCCATGTTCATATTTGTACTTTTTTTTAAAGGTTTTAATTGCTTAGGAATCCTATAATTATCCAGCCAACCTATACAAATTGGTTTGTAGTGTCAATCAAGCCAACATTAGCTTGTGATTCAGAATATACTGCTGGCTCCTACTCAGGTTAGATTAGGGCTTATTGATAGAACCACTCTGCATATAATAGGACAAGATGGATCATGGAACTTTAGCTGGGCAAAGGATATATGTCTTCTTTGTCATGGGCAGAGAAAAAAATATGAATCAGTGGAATCAATATTGGCTGTTTCCAAAAGGTCTAAATTTTGTTAAAGATATTACAGGGAGTAAGTTACAGAGGAAGGGACTGGAAAATGAAGTTGGAAAATTGAGATTTTTAGCAGTGGTAGACCAAGTTGTAATAACAGTCATTTTCAGTGTTCGTCAATGGGAAAGGTAATTAACTGATGGTAATACACAAGCTGTTGGGAAATGGGGTATCATATACAGCAAGTTTAAGATCTTCTATAGGTCACGGGAATCTGATGTTTTTAGAGGATAACTGTGAGTCAGGAAAAAGATAACTGGTATATTGAGGTTTTATAACTGGAAGTCCCTTGTCTATGGTATCCCCACTGCTGCTGCTAAATCGCTTCAGTGGTGTCTGACTCTGTGCGACCCCATAGACGGCAGCCCACCAGGCTCCCCCATCCCTGGGATTCTCCAAGCAAGAACAGGTGTCCCCACAGTTCCAGGCAAATTGGAACAGTTGATCACCTTAGGTGAACGAGTGTCAGAACAGGAGTGAAAAATGTAGCATTTCATAAGAAGCAAGACTTGTGGAATAGGAAATGGCAACCCACTCCAGTATTCTTACCTGGAGAATTCCATGGACAGAGGAGCCTGGCAGGATACAGTCCATGGGATTACAAAGAGTTGGACATGACTAAGTGACTAACACACACAAGAATTCTGTAGGAAAAAGAAAGTATGACTGTCAGGAAGTGGCAATGAAAGTGAGGAAGAATCTTCTCTTCTCGATATGTATCACTTAGGATGAAAAATGCAAAACAATATTGAGCAGGCAGTGAAGATCTTTTCAAAGAGCATATGAGATTTAGTTAAGACAGGCTATCTAGGTAGCTCAGCTGATAAAGAGTCCACCTGCAATGCAAGAGACCCCAATTTGAGTCCTGGGTCAGTAAGATCCCCGGAGAAGGAACAGGTTACCCACTCCAGTATTCTTGGGCTTCTCTGGTAGCTCAGATGGTAAAGAATCTGCCTGCAATGCGGGAGACCTGGGTTCGATCCCTGGGTTGGGAAGGCTCCCTGGAGGAAGACATGGCAACCCACTCCAGTATTACTGCCTGGAGAATTCCCATGGACAGAGGAGCCTGGTGGGCTACAGTCCATGGGATAGCAAAGAGTTGGACATGACTGAGTGACTAAGCACAGCATAGCACAAGCTATCTAGGGATACACTGTGATGATGTTGAAGCCAAAATGGTTGTGCTAAGAGAGCATAAATTGGTGAGCCTTTAGTGCAAATGTAGTGGAGGATGGAGGACAAGGAGACACCATAAATAAATTTATGGAAAGCTGTAGGGTTTAGTTCGGATGACATATAATGAGAAAAATGATAAATGATGAGTTTTATGGTGACTGAGATATACAGGGAAAAGCAGTAGAATCATTTATTATAGACTCTTGAGAAAAATGGGGCTGTGAAATAATGGCCAAGAATGTTTTCTTTGGTGGTACATTGACTTCTGGGACTCTGCCCCTTGTGCTGCACAAGGTGCTATTTCAGCTTATTAAGGATTTTTTCCAGCTTCCCTGGATGGTGTGATTAAGGTGAGAGGAGCTTCTCCCCGAGTCTGTTGTTCCAAGGAGCAGAGAGGAGGCTGCTTCTCTCTTGCTCTGACATACGTCTACTAATCGGGCTGAAGCAGGTACCCATGATGTACTTGTTCGCCTGGAATTAAACACAGGATAATAGTGAACTCCCAGTGCTATACTCTCGACTCTCTTTGGATCTGTAGGAGCTGATCCACAGGAAGTTGCTATATATTGATACTTTTCTATTTTCTTCATTCAGCTGATGTTGGAAACAATAAAAATAAGCAACCTATGTCACAGCTTGCTCTTTAAAATACAATTTTAAACAGTAGAAATCTCACACAATTTTAATTTGTAAGAAAGATTGAGAAAGGCTTGGTCTTCAAACACTTAGGATGACTTTTATATGTGTATTTCCACCATTCATCTAAATGCCATAAGGGAAACAATTGTTATATGGCTAGTTCAGCTTTTAACAGCTTTGGATTTTGTTTTGAAAAAGAATGCTAGAGAAATCACTTCTTTTAACTACTGAATATTTAACAATATTGCTCTTCATGTTGCTGACATAATCAGTAAAAACTGTGCTTGTTGGTTTAGCTGCTTCCAGAGCACTATTATAAATTCTTTCTCACATTATCTGAATTAATACTTGGTATCCACACTTGATATTTCCTGGAAATGTAAATACTATCTATCTTCTTCTTATTAGATGTATTAGATGTGGTCAGATACCACAAAATCATTTACTAATAAAATTAAGTAGATAGATTTTTCTACTAGCTGAGGGTAAGACTAAGGAGCGATTGTTCAATAACAGGAAATAGAAATTACTTGAGTCATCACCTTTTTATTTTTATTTTCACAAATAGAACAAGTCCTGGTAGACATTAGATTGAGAGAGAACTTAATATAATTATGTATGTGTGAAATTATTACCAGCTTTGACAGAAATGCCTCTGAGAAATTTAATAACTCAATTAATGTCAAGGGATCTTATATGCCTTTTACAAGTAGAGAAAAAATCCAGGAAAGAAAATCTGTGCACATTAATATCTTTGCATTTGATATAAAAGTGGATAGCAAACATATAAAAGATGCTTATTGTTATCATTATCGGGGAAATGCAAATCAAAACCATAATGAGATACCACTTCATACCCACTAGGTTAGCTATTATCAAAATAATAACAAGTGATAGGGAGGACATGGAGAAATTGGAACTTTTGTGCAGCTCCTGGTGGGAATGTTAAATGGTGTAGCCCCTATGGAAAATAGTACGGGGGTTTCTCAAATAACTAAAAAAAAACAAAACAGTTACCATATGATATAGCAATTGCACTTCTGGGTTCATTCAAACAACAACAAAACCTGACAGCAGGAATTCTAACAGATATCTTTACATCCATGGTCATAACAGTACTTTTCACAGTAACCAGAAAATTGACTTAATCCAAGTATCGATTGCCAGATAAAGGAATAAACAAATGCAGTCTATCAATATAGTGGAGTGTTCTTCAGACTTAAGGGAAGGAAAAATTTTCACATGTTCCAACATGGATGAAACTTGAAGACACTATGATAAGTGAAAAAAGTCAGTTCCCAAAACACAAATACTGTTTGATTCCTTTCAGAGAAGATACTTTTTGTTGTTCAGTTGCTCAATTATGTCCAACTTAGCAACCCCATGGACTGCAGCATGACAGGCTTCCCTGTCCTTCACTATCTCCCAGAGTTTGCTCAATTTCATGTCTATTTAGTTGGTGATGCTATCTAACCATCTCATCCTCTGCTATGCCCTTTTCCTTTTGCCTTCAGTCTTTTGCAGCATCAGAGTCTTTTCCAATCAGTTGGATCTTTGCATCAAGTGGCAAAAGTATTGGAGCTTCAGCATCAGGCCTTCCAATGAATATTCAGGGTTGATTTCCTATAGGTTTGACTGATTTGACCTCCATACTGTCCAAAGGACCCTCAGGAGTCTTCTCTAGCACCACAGTTAGTAAGCATCAATTCTTCAGCACTCAGCCTTTATGATTCAACTCTCACATCCATACATGACTAGTGGAAAAAACATGGCTTTGACTATATGGACCATTGTCAGCAAAGTAATGTCTCAGGGGCAAGGCTATTGAGAAAGGCCTCATCCTGGACCTTGGTGGTCATTGACAATATTGACTTGAAGATCTCTCACTTCTATGAGTCTGAGACTCACTACCTTTTCTCCTGAGAGATAAAGTCTCTCTTTGATAAACATTCAATATGGTTAGATTTTAATCTTTAAGAATGTTGAAGTTATTCTAACCCCTTATTGACTTTCTGTGTATTAAACCAAGGTTTTTCAAAACTCGGTGCTGTTGACATACAGCACTGGATTACTCATTGTTGTGAGAGATTCTGTACATTGTAGGATGCTTAGCAGCCTCCTGGACCCAACTAGATGCCTGTAGTACCCCCTTCCCAGTTGTGACAATCAAAACTGTCTTTAGGCATTATTAGATGCCCCATGGTGGGGCCAATGCATCTCTGTTTTGAGGCCCGTTTATTTAGTCTGATGTGCTTGTTTCTTAGTTTAGAAATCAAAGAGAAACCCAATTTCAAATTCTGTTAATTTTTTTTTTTAACTTACAATTATCTTGTAGTTGCTGTGTACTAACAGCATATGTGTGATGGCTTTTTCTAAACTTTGTGATTTTGTTTTAGCATGAAAGTTGCTCTGTACTTGTATTAAAGAGAAATTGTGGCGTCTAGTTGTTAAGATAACTTCTTTAAAAAGCCATTTCCTATGTTCATTACCAGAAAGACATTTTAAAATAAGCAATTCATTTCCCCTTAATTTTGTTTTTCTTGTCCTCACTTCCCTCAGCTACTGGCCCATTCCTCTTCCAGCTTTTAATGTAAAGTTACTTCAGAGAGTTTTCCTTGTTTGCTGTCTTCAATTTCTTTCCTCCCAGTTTCTGGCCTGGCTTTTGCTTTTATTGTTTCACTGAAAATGCTCTGAATCATCAGTTGCCTCCAGTGTCAGTTCTCTAGGCTCAACTCACTTGACTGTCAGCAGTGTAGAACACACATAACTTCCAACATTAATGAAACAAAGACTTTGTTTTCCTGAACAGTTGCCTGGTTCTTCTCCACAGCTCACTTCTTACTTCCCTTTGCTTCTTCCTCCAAATTCCCCAGACTTCTTTTCCTGCACACAGTCTTAGTCCTCAGACATCTCCCTCTTTTCAATCCACACTCCTTTGTTAATGATCACTTTTATTATCATCACATCAAAATAAAAATGATTCTCAAACATAAATATTTAGTCAGGCCTCACTTTTAAACTTTAGATGTAGAATTTAAATGCTTACTTGACAACTTCATTTGGATATCTAAAAAATATCTCAAACGTCTTCCAGCCAATGTTAAATTCCTGAAGAGCCTCCCCTACCCTTTGGTCCTCTGTCTCTCTCTGATTCAGTCATTTTTAATTCCAAAATATATTAAGGATATATCCACTTATCATAATCCACACTGCTCCCAATTTTCTGCAATCTACCCTAATCTCTTCTAGAATATTGAAATAGCTTCCTAATAGGTTTCTTTGCTTTAACCTCTGATTCTATGCAGTCTAGTTTCAACACAGAAGTCAGAGTGATCCTGTTGAATACAGGTTACTTTTTTTTTTTCTTCTTAAATTTTCCTAGGACCTACAAGGCCTAAAAGATTTAATATTCAGTTAACCTTCTGACCTAAGCCCCCAAACACTCATTCTTCCCCAGTTCTCTCAGAGACACTTGCTTACTCTTTCTCGAACAAACTGATCATGCCTCTGCTTCAAGTTTATGGCATTTTGCTGTTCCCTCTATCTTGAAGGAGTTTTCTTTGATAAATTCATATATTTACAGGGTCCATTCTCTCATTTCCTTTAGGCCAGTCCTTAAATATCATCTTTTCAGTGAATCTTTTCAGGCCACTTTATCTGAAATTTCAACAGCCTCCTACCCACTCACAAGCACATCCCATCCCTTCTCTGCTTTGTTTCACTCCTTTGCACTATTTACCATACAAAATATGGTCAGGAATGTTTGTTTATGTTGTTTACTGCTAGCAAACCTGTGCCTAAGATAATATCTGGTACATAATTGATCCTTGGAGAACACAAGTTTTGAACTGAATGTGTCAACTTGCACACAAATTTTGTTTTTCATTAGTAAATACTACAGTACTGAACAATTTGCATGTGGTTGGTTGAATTTAAGGATGTGGAACCAGGTATACAAAGAGTCAACTGTAAGTCATGCTCAGATTTTTGATCATGCAAAGTGTTGGTGCCCCTAACCCTTGAGTTGTTCAAGAGTCAACTGTGTATGGTTTAAACGAATGAAAAAACTGAGAATGCTTTAATGATTGAGTCGATGACTTTTCAAACTTGCTGTTAGAAAATTGTTCCAGTCTTATTGTTAATTCTCTTAGTGCTTCTTAGTTTCATGTTGCATGTCTTTTCCTTTTTTTTTCTAGATTAGAATTGCCAGATATGTTTTATTTTATGGTCTTTTGAAGCATTTTATTTGTTTGTTTGGATATCTCCTTATATGGCCAGAAACTTGTTGATATTTGTGTTAGTTTGACTCCTCAGAAAAATAGACAACACCAGGTTGGCAGTGTAAAAGATTTATTAGGAATAAAGCCTATGAAGGGAAATGGGAGGAAATGGGGAGTCTGGGAGAACCATCAGACTGATCTCGGGTGGCCTTGGCCTGCAGTGGCTTGAAGGAGGGTTTTGGTTCCTTGGCCAGAGATTGAGCTTGGGCCAGGGCAGTGAAAACACTGAATCCTAGCCATTAGACCATGGGTCAGTGACAAGGCCCTGGATCTTCAGCTTTGCAAAAATAATTCACATATAATAATAGTGAAACAAGTAAAGTGATTATTAGGAGAAAAAAGGGTACAGTGTGTGTGAATAGACACATGGGTGCACTCAGAGACACATCACACCCTCATAGTAATTTAAATCACTTATGTGGGGCATTTCTTTTGGGTTTTCTTTGGTCAGCCATTTTGATGTGCCTGGTTCTAAGTCTGTATTTGGTACATCTCAGGATCCTCGCACATGTGTCTGGGGATCTCTCAACCAAGTTGGATTACAGCCAAGAGACCTATGGTAGCTTGGCATCATTCCCATTTTGACCCAAGGGACTTTCTATGGGACTTTCTTTCTTTCCATCTCGTCTAATCGAGACGGTCTTTTGACTTTGAGAAACATGTGGTCTCTTATCTTTTATCTGTCTACCTCCTGCCTCAAGACAATGATGCAGTTTTAATCCTAAGTGAAGGAGAAAATGAAATGAGGAAAGTTGGGTGGAACTATCTTAGACTACAAAGCAATTCTAAGAATAGTACTGAGGTTATCGGAGAACTCTTGAGCCAAAATCACCCCTCACAGGTGCGCTGCCTCCCTCAGGAACAGTCCTTGGGATCCCTGGTCCTACTGAAACATTGGCTGGGAGTGGCTCCTGTAAAATATGGCTTCAGATGGAATGCTGGGATTTTTAAAGAGCAGCAACTGAACCATTGTAATTACACTTCTGGCAGGGAGTCAGAGGTCACTAAGGCACATATTCATGACCGCAGTATATTGGTTTTAGATCACAGTATTTTTGCTTTATAAAAATCAAGAAATTACTTCAAATTTCCTCAAATTTATTTTGTTGTTATTTTCCTATGTATTTGGGTTAACATCTTAGAATTGAAGGTGAAAAGTTGTCATATCACATTACTGTAGGTCTCTGAATGGCTCCTCTTTATAATAACAACAATAATAAAAAGGTTGCTCCACTGCTATCCCCAAACAGCTCTACACTGCTTTCCTGGCTCTCTGTCCCTTCTCCATGCCCTGTCAAGTTTCCAGGTCCCAGTTAGAACTCTGTCTGTGTCTGCTGTGTGCTGGTGGTAAAGCTCTACTTTCTGACCACAAAACGCAATGGCATCTGGATGACTCAGCTCCTATACTGTCCCTTTTCCCAGCTCACACTGGCAAAGCACAGCCATAACTGCTGCAGCCATCAAGTTACTCCCCCAGTTCATTGTTGCTTTTTATCCAGGGACAGCAATTTAACGTTGACTCTTTCATCAGAACCTTTTCTCAGCCCCTACAATGGGAGGCAGTGTGATGTCCTGGAACCAGCATTGACTTTGAAGCCAGATGAGCTTCTGTACTGCTGTGTCTCAGCAAATGCTTTAACTTCTATTCAACTTTCTCACATGGAAATCCAGGCTAGATCTTCAATACTTACCTCTCAGGGTTGCTGAGAGGATCACATGAGATAAACAAGGGGAAAGGACTTTATAAGCAAAGCTAAATAAATATATTCATAACATTATGTTAAGGGATCCCACCCATGTAAAATTATATGGTCTCCTAAGACATTTATTATATAATCTCATTGGAACAGAGAAACACACAGAAATAGCAAAAGGTACATGAGGAAGAGCCTGTTCACTGTCTATCCAAAGCCAGTTCCTTGCTTTCCTACTACCAGTGGTGCTATATTTCTTGTTATATACAGACATCTCTTGATCTCAGGGCAATGTTAGCCCAAGGAGAACATGTTTGAGATTTGTATGTTTTTTGTTGAAGATCTGACTCCAGCTTTAATTGCTGCATTTCTAACTCAACAAACTACTAGGGTTTATCAGGGATAAAAACAGGGTAAAAAAAGCCTCCATAAGATATGGTGGTTATATATATTGCTAACCCCACTGTGTTTAGGTATTAGAGAGATTCAGTAAGGTGTTAGTCAGGGTTCCCCAGAGAAACAGAACCAATAGTTTGTTTTTACGGAGATTTATTACAGTCATTGGTTCATGGGATTATGGAGGGCCATAATCTGCTGTCTGCAAGCTGCAGGATCATGAAAGCCAGTGGTGTAATTTAGTCCAAGTCCAAAGACCAGGAGTGTGTGTGTGTGTGTGTGTGTGTGTGTGTGTGTGTGTGTGTGTGTGTTTAGGGGAGGAGGCATTGGTTAAGTCATGGTTCAAGTAGAAAGGCACAAGAACCAGGGGTTCTTGTTTCTGAGGGAAGAAGAAGATGAACGCCTCAACTTAAATAGACAGCAAATTTGGCCTTCTACTTTTTGTTTTATTTAGGCCCTCAAAGGTTCGGATGATGCCCTCTCGTGTCAATGAGGGTGATCTTTACTCAGTCTGCAAATTCAAATTATAATCTCTTCTGTAAATATCTCCACAAACAGACTCAGAAACAATGTTTTATTCCTTGGTTAAAGGGTGGATAAACATTCCTTAGCCCAGCCAGTTGACATATAAAATTAACCATCTCAATTAACAATACCACTTTGATTAATTTTTCATAAAAAGGCATCAGAGTCAGTATACAGTAAAAATTGACAATTTGCTAGGTTTTCTGAGTCAGAATCATACCCATCCATAGATGCTAGAATACCAAGTTCACATGTTGTTGTTTACATCTTAATAAATTCATTGAAGACTGTATTTTTTCTGTTTACCATTTCCTCTGTTCACAAATATTTGGATATAGACTACTCTCAGTTTTTGTCTTTTTCACATAATGTTCTTTTATTCCTTTACAGTTAAATAACTATTTAAACAAATATATTACAATTTCCAAATTAGTTATTTTTATTGGAGAGAGGATGGTTAAAATGTTTTGGTAATTTTAATTTCATTGCATTGTTCTCTGATAATATGGATACTATGATTGCTGTTTTTTAAAAAACAATATACTGTTATGGCACATTACACTGGCAATTTATGTGAACATCCCGTGAATTTTAGAGACAATATTGTCTCCAAGGTTGTTTATTGGAAACACAATTTAAAATACTTATGTGTACTGGATATGAATCTCAGGCTATAAAAGTCAAGTGTGCAAGAAATGTCATTTTATTAACTGTGACAACTGGATTTTGGATTTAAGCTCCCGTTCTGTTAAGCTAGAGTAGAAACATCAATCTTTGTTTTAGGGGTTTTCTCCCCCACCTCTAGATCTTGGGAATGTAGCTACTACCAAGATTTTGGTGGTATAAAGTGGGGACTAGGGTCCGTTGTTCATTGGTTTTTAATATAAACAGAGGAGACATTTATCATTCCATTTCAGGACTGAACTCCCCACCCCTGTTCATGTCACACATAGAAAATAAGAATATTGTGAGGATGACTATGCGCCAGTGAAGCTCTGAGAATACGTCGGTTCAATCTCTACTTCAGGACCCACATACGTGTCCTAGCTCTCCTCCCCTCCTGCATCCCTTCATCCTGTGTAATACTCTGAATTGTCTGGGTGAAGAAATTTATTACCTACAAGAGCAGGGGATGGAATGAGACGTAAAGAATAGCATCTCACAATATTATGTCACATTCCTGCAAAAAAAAAAAGAAAAAACTACATGTTTTCTAGATTCAGCTAACCACCAAAATATCTTATGCAATGTATCAACTTTCTTATGCTCTCCATTAAAGATAAGACACAAAACTGGCCTGGTAGAAATTTCACTAAAACATTAAATCTAAAAAGAGTTTTGGGGAAGGAAAAATTACCTGGTGTAAAGACAGCTGTGCTCAATCTCTTCAGTCATGTCTGACTCATTGTGAGCCCATGGACTGTAGGCTGCCAGGCTCCTCTGTCCATGGGGTTCTCTAGGCAAGAATACTGGAGTGGGTTGCCATTTCCTCCTCCAGGGGATCTTCCTGACCCACAGGTTGAACTGATGGAGTCAATTATTTAGGAAATGTAGTCTGATTATGTTTTAATTATTCTAATTCCTGTATACACAGTCCTTAGTCCTCACAGTTCACGTGTTTGCCCCTGAACAAAGGTAGCCTTGCTAGATGATAGATTAGTAGAATGGTCACTAGATTGTATTGGTGACCAGCTGTCACACTCAATCCTATGTTTGTAGCTGGCATGTGAGAAGAAATAAAGTATTGTGGATCCATAAGAACTTCACTCCTCATTTCTCCCTGATTGAAGAAGATTCTTTACATGTGGCTTAATCTGAACATTTACAATCTATAGGTTATTTCCCCATGGTTTTAGTTCATCATGACATTTTCCTTTTTCAGAGAAGCATGGCAAAAAGAGAATATGTGATTTTCAAAATTCCTTGGTGAGGAAGAAGTGTTTCATTCTGATGTAGACAGTCTACTTTCCAGTGTTGCTCTAAAGTTGGATTGCTTTTTCTAAGAGTCAGTTTCTCTTTATGAACCTAAGAAAGGCCTACTGGGGACAAATGTGAATGGTGACTGGCTGGCATTTTGGAGTTTCTTCAACTTAGAATCTGATTCTTGAAGCCATTTGAGTTCCCTGACGTCTATAAAATTTTGGTCAGGATTTCTAATTCCTGAAATATCTCTTGTCTGTCTCAGACATGGCTACTGCTGTACCTCCATCTGTGACTAGCTTCCCTTGTTCATGGGGCTAAGAAATCGATGCAATATTATTCCTTTCTTTATTTGGTCATTGAGAAAAATCTGTGTGGGTTTTACTTGTTTACATCAAGCTCAAAGCGGAGTTTGGCAAAGCCTGCTCTGAATGGTTCAGATCCAGGTATCATTAACAGAGCTCAGATCAGTGTCCTTCTCACTCCAGAAAAGAATTTAGTTCTTTTGGAAATCATTGAGAAAGGGTCCTTAAAATTTACCTTCTACCTCAGTGTCTTTCCAGATATTCTGCCAGGAATTAGAAAAAATATCTGTTACTTCATCAAGGCTGTAATATCCCCCTGCTTCTTTTCATTTTCACCAAATCCGGCTTCACCTGCTCAGGAGGTATAAAATACTTAACCAGTATTTGTTCACAATCATTCTCTTAACAATCCCCTAGATTCATCAAAAGTAGCATTAACTTAAATATTTGACCTCAGAACTAGGTTTTAGTTTATTTTTTTCCTCTGGTAATCAATATCTTATTGCTATTATTTTTAATAAGAGAATTCAGCCTGTTCACATTTGGTACAACCATTAATAAAATTGATTTTATTCTTTTTTAAATTGATTTGTTTGATTTTTATAAATTTTATTCTTTTTATTATCATTTTATGTTTATTTATTTTATATATTTTTGTTTCTACTTCTGTTAGCTTATTTGAATATGTAAATCATCCCCTTTTACTTTCTTTTGCTCCCTCTTTCTTTCTTTTAATTTGGGAGTTCTACTGGACTTGCCTACTTCTCCACCTACCACCTTAAAAGATGAAATCTTTGAAGTATTTTTACTTTCCCATTCTCACTGTACACACAAATACCAGCAAAGCATTTTAATTTCCATTTGAGTCATTTTTATCTCTTTAATTGCATTTTCTTTCACGCTAGCATAATCTACTTGAACTATAAACTAGAAAGAGTTATAAACTTTTTTCCTTCTGTTTGTGTCACTTTAGTCAGAATCCTTTTCACGTCTCTTTCTCAGAAAGAATATGAGAGAAATATATTTTTAGAATCTTCATATTTGCCGACAGAAATTTCTTTCATCTGAATGGAAGACTAATAGCTATGAGATCCTTACATTGTTATACTGTTCTCTCTATAGATATCTTAGCCCTCATCATTTAACTTTCAATTTAGAAATGAAGCATCTAATGATAGTCTGATTCTTTTATTTAAGTAACATGTAATTAAATCTTGCATGGTTGTAAAAAAACACTCTTTTTGTTCATAGAATTTATGAATTACACCATTACATACATATATTGAGGTATGAGCATATATAACTTGTCTTTGCAGCCAAAGATGCAGAAGCTCTATACAGTCAGCAAAAACAAGACCAGGAGCTGACTATGGTTCAGACCATGAACTCTTTATTGCAAAAGTCAGACTTAAATTGAAGAAAATAGGGAAAATCATTAGAACATTCAAGTATGACCTAAATAAAATCCCTTATGATTATACAGTAGAAGTGAGAAATAGATTTAAGGGATTAGATCTGATAGAGTGCCTGATGAACTATGAATGGAGGTTCCTGACATTGTACTGGAGACAAGGATCAAGACCATTCCCATGGAAAAGAAATGCAAAAAAGCAAAATGTCTATCTGAGGAGGCCTTACAAATAGCTGGGAAAAGAAGAGAAGTGAAAAGCAAAGGAGAAAAAGAAAGATATACCCATTTGAATGCAGAGTTCCAAAGAATAGCAAGGAGAGATAAGAAAGCCTTCCTCAGTGATCAATGCAAAGAAATAGAGGAAAACAACAGAATGGGAAAGACTAGAGATCTCTTCAAGAAAATTAGAGATACCAAGGGAACATTTCAGGCAAAGATGGGCTCAACAAAGGACAGAAAAGGTAGGAACCTAACAGAAGCAGAAAATATTAAGAAGAGGTGGAAAGAATACACAGAAGAACTGTACAAAAAAGATCTTCATGACCCAAATAATCACGATGGTGTGATCACTCACCTAGAGCCAGACATCCTGGAATGTGAAGTCAAGTGGGCCTTAGGAAGCATCACTATGAACAAAGCTAGTGTAGGTGATGGAATTCCAGTTGAGCTATTTCAAATCCTAAAAGATGATGCTGTAAAAGTGCTGCACTCAATATGCCAGCAAATCTGGAAAACTCAGCAGTGGCCACAGGACTGGAAAAGGTCAATATTCATTCTAATCCCAAAGAAAGGCAATGCCAAAGAATGCTCGAACGATCACACAATTGCACTTATTTCACACGTTAGGAAAGTAATACTCAAAATTCTCCAAGCCAGGCTTCAGAAGTACCTGAACCGTGAACTTCCAGGTGTTCAAGCTGGTTTTGGAAAAGGCAGAGGAACCAGAGATCAAATTGCCAACATCCATTGGATCATCGAAAAAGCAAGGGAGTTCCAGAAAAACATCAATTTCTGCTTTATTGACTATGCCAAAGCCTTTGACTGTGTGGATCACAATAAACTGTGGAAAATTCTGAAAGAGATGGAAATATCAGCTCATGTGACCTGCCTCTTGAGAAACCTGTATGCAGGTCAAGAAGCAACAGTTAGAACTGGACATGGAACAACAGACTGGTTCCAAATAGGATAAGGAGTACATCAAGGCTGTATATTGTCACCTTGCTTATTTAACTTATGTGCACAGTACATCATGAGAAATGCTGGGCTGGATGAAGCACAAGCTGGACTCAAGATTGCCAGGAGAAATATCAGTAATGTCAGACACACAGATGACACCACTCTATGGCAGAAAGTGAAGAAGAACTTAAGAACCTCTTGATGAAATTGAAAGAGGAGAATGAAATAGTTGGCTTAAAGCTCAACATTCAGAAAACTAAGATCATGGCATCCGGTCCCATCACTTCATGGCAAACAGATTGGGAAACAATGGAAACAGTGAGAGTTATTAATTTTTTGGCTCCAAAATCACTGCAGATGGTTACTGCAGCCATGAAATTAAAAGACTCTTACTCCTTGGCAGGAAACTTATGACCAACCTAGACAGCATATTAAAAAGCAGAGACATTACTTCTCCAACAAAGGTCCGTCTAGTCAAGGCTATGGTTTCTCCAATAGTCATTTATGGATATGAGAGTTGAACCATAAAGAAAGCTGTATACCAAAGAATTTATGCTTTTGAACTGTGGTGTTGGAGAAGACTTTTATGAGTCCCTTGGATTGCAAGGAGGTCCAACCAGTCCATCCTAAAGGAAATCAGTCCTGAATATTCATTGGAAAGACTGATATTGAAGCTGAAACTCCAATACTTTGGCCACCTGATGCAGACAGATGACTTATTTGAAAAGACCCTGATGCTGGGAAAGATTGAAGGCCAGAGGAAAAGTGGATGACAGAGGATGAGATGGTTGGATGGCATCACTGACTCAATGGACGTGAGTTTGGGTAAACTCCGGGAGTTGGTGATGGACAGGGAGGCCTGGCATGCTGCAGTCCATGGGGTCACAACTCGGTGACTGAACTGAACTTAACCGCACTGAACTTGTCTATAGTTGGTGAACATTTGCTTTTTATTAATTCAATTATTTCTGAATGCTGGAAAATTTCTTTTTGTATGATATATTTTATTCTTTAATTAGCAACTTGATTATCATTACTTGCTTATCTCAATGTGTTATTTCTTAAAAAAAAAAAAGCTATTGCTCTCCTCTATCTCTTTTTAAATGCACATGTGTTTGCCCTTGCACTATATTTTGAGTAATTTTACTTTGTCTTTGAGTAATTTTGTCTTCTATTTTGCTAATTAAAGTTAACTATAACCTTCTTCCATGTCAGCCAGCATGCTAATTACTAAATTTTTATAGATTATAAATAGCTTGAGTTCCAGAAAGTCTTTGCTTGTGTGTTTACATCGCTTGTGCTCATGCTTATTTGCTAAGTTCTGTCCAACTCTTTGTGACCCCATGGACTGTAGTCTGCCAGTCTTCTTTTTCCATGGGATTTCCCAGGCAAGAGTACTAGAGTGGGTTGCCATTTCCTTCTCCAAGGTATCTTCCAGACTCAGGGACTGAACCAGGGTCTCCTGGATTGGCAGCCCACTAGGGAAGCCTGTATTCATTACTACAGTCTCCTAAATTCTCATATTATATCTGATCAGTGTATCACTGTCTAATGATAGCACTTTATTTCTTGTTAACAAGCTTTTCTGTGTGGTCAATTTGATCTTTCTATCTACAGCTGATGAATCCCAAATATGAATTTTGTTTTCCTTAGTTCCTCCTCACTGGAAGTAGTTTTGGCTGTAAAGACTACCCTATGTCTAAACGGTTTGGAAGACATGGTGTCTCTGTTTATGTAGCTCAACACTGCTCTAGATAGTAAGATATGGCCCCCCAATCTAAACATTTGTACTTCTCCACTAAAAATGCTTCAAAGTCTATATATCATGATTCAATCAGTAAAACAGAATTCACACTGTCTATTTGAAAATAAGGGATTTAATACACTAAATCTGCTCACTGGTAATAGAAGGCTGAAAGACCCAAAAGACAGTGGGATAGTTCTGAGTGAGGACTTTGCAGATGGAGCTACTATGGTTGAGTAGGGGCTTTTCTTGCAGTAACACGAGTACCTAAATGGTACTGTATCTTGAGATGTCTGCTACTAATGTCAAAAGGAACTGCAAATAGAGATAGAGTACTCTCCTTTTCTTCAATCTTCTACTACCTGATCAGTGTCTTACAGTGGCTAAACAAACCTGTATGCAAGTTGGCCAAGAAGTCTACAATTAGAAATTTGCCAGAGTCAATACTTTAAGCCAGTGTAGAAAAATTGGCTTGGGACTTAAGAGGCAAGAAATTAAAGTGATAATGTTAGTAGTAGGCAAAGGCTGCAAACACTGTAAAAGGTATGAATACTAACAGGAAGAAATTCTTGAGCATCATGGGGCAGAGTGGATACCACAAAAGTATTGCCTCTGTAGCTTCTTAGAGTACAGAAAGACTTACCAGTTTCTCACTCATTTTAGTATATTTTGGAGAAATATCAGAGAATATGGAGCTTTATTCACTGTACTAGCATGAATACATATTCTTCTCTACCAAGTATCATAATAGGCAAATTATTTTAAGATATAATATTTAATATGTTGAAATGTAAAGGAAGATAGAAATGTATTAAATTTCTAAAAGAAATAATAGATTTTATTTTTATTTTCGTGTCATGATTTAAAATGTCTTATACATTGACATGAATCCACCATAGGTGTACATATTTTCCCCTTCCAGAACCCCCCCCATCTCCCTCCCCATCCCATCCCTCTGGGTCATACCGGTGCACCAGCCCCAAGCACCCTATATCATGCATTGAAATAGATAAATAAACTAATTAAAATAAAATAAAATAAAATGTCTTATAAATCATATCAAATTGAAATTAAATTTATTAAACAGAGTTAGATTAGTGTGATAGTTTTAGCATTGATTTTCTGGCAATTGCTTAAAAAAATAGAATATTCTTTTAAGCTGTATCCTAAGCGTAAAACAAATTGACTCTGTATATTTGTTGAACTAAATTTTCAGAGTAATAGTTTTGAAATAGTTTTGACTAATAATCAGTAGCTTATTAATGTGTTTGATTGGTTTGCTTACGTATTACTTGGTGACTTAGTGAAATTAATCGTATTTGTTCTTATACTTCCCATTCTTCACCTCAGATAACCAAGGAAGTGAAAAGGTTATTTTTGTTGCCTTACTCTTAGACAAATAGGAAGAATGGTGACAAGTCATTTTCTAACATGCATATATGGAACCTCTTTTAATTTGTAAGAATTATTTGTACTGGAATTTATGAAAAATCTCAAGATAACTGACAACTACCATTTGCTTTTGCTGTTTGCTGATCACTTACATGTCATTTTTATAGTTTGTATAGTTCAGCAAGCAGTAGTTCTCATATTACATTTAAGAATTTTAAGAATTATTCTATATATGGATTATTAGTGTAAACCAATATCTGGTGTTTCCGGGGGGATAAATTAATGGATAATGAACAAATGAACAGGTAAAAAAAATACAAGATAGAGTAAAGTAAATGCATTTTTCAGGTAGCTAAAATTCTGTCTTGGGAAATTTAAAGACTAAAAGGGCATCACAGTCTAAAAAGACTTTCTTAATCTGAATATTTAAACTTGACCTCTTTTAAACTTATTTTAGTATAATTCAGACTAAAATAATAGTCTAAAATTAGATCAGAAACTTCTGATTAAAAAGAACCACTTTAATCATTTATATTACATAAACCACTTTAATCATTGTATTAAGCAAGAGGTACAAATTCATTGAAGTTACCTATTTTGTGAATACAAAGGCAACACCTACTTTTACATAAAATTAACTATTATAATATGTTAAGAAAATATTTTGAAAATTCCCTTTTTCCCAACCCTGAGTTAAACATTGCTTTCAATTTGGCAATCATGTCTATACATTTCTGTATGCAAACTTGTATGTATATTTCAATATTTATATTATGGATCTATGATACATGAACACTTGATGTACATGCTGTATCAAACATTCATTTATTCTGTTTATATGCCATGACTTTCTTTACATACCCATTAAGGGATATAGATGATTTTCTAATGTCTGTACAGTGCTCTATTGCATTTATCATGATTTTGGTAAGTGTTCTCATATTCAAATGATCACTTTGCAGTTTTTAGCACTATTATATGCAATGCTATGATGAAGAAACCTGCACACAGTTTTTAAATTCTTGTTCAATTTTATGCTTAAAATAATTTCTAGGAGTAAGATTAGAAAATCAAGTATATATACAACTGTTGATAGTGTGACATTAAACTATTTTAAGAAGGGGTTTTACAAGTTTAATCATTAGAAAACAATATATGAAGTACTCCTTTCATTCAACCCTCAACTATATATTCACTATGCTTAATTCTGAGCACTAGGGTTCCTCAATCTGGGCACTATTGTTATTTGGGCTGGATAATTCTTTATTATAATTTGGAAAAAATATGCAAATATCTTAAACTTGTCTGTGAAAACTTTTACCAGTTTTTCTTACTTTTCTATGATTATCTTTTCATATACATATATAAACATACACATACATGACTCAAAATTATAAAAATGTAATGTATTTTGTAATATTTAATGGTTTTACTTGTTTTTTTAGCATTGACCTATTTGTTTTTTTGTTTGTTTGCTTTTTTAGTAAAGACAATATTTAAGTATCCCCATATACTTAACTTACACACCAAAAACAAGGTCAGTTGAACAATATTGAAGTTTTATTTCAATCAGGATTGAAATGGAAATATAATTCACATTCCATATACTTAGGATTGCATTTTTAAAATTAATTTATTTATTTTAGTTGGAGGCTAATTACTGTACAATATTGTAGGAGTTTTTCCCATACATTGACATGAATCAGCCATGGGTTTACATGTGTTCCCCATCCTGAACCCCACACCCACCTTCCTCCCCATCTCATCCCTCTGGGTCATCCCAGTGCACCAACCCTGAGCACTTGTCTCATGCACCGACTCTGGACTGGCTTTCTGTTTCACATATGATAATATACGTGCTTCAGTTCTAATCTCTCAGATCGTCCCACCCTCACCTTCTCCTACAGAGTCCATAGACTGTTCTATGCATCTGTGTCTCTTTTTCTGTCTCGCATATAAGGTTATCGTTCAATTCAGTTTAGTTCAGGCGCTCGGTCGTGTTCAACTTTTCGTGACCACGTGAATCTCAACACGCCAGGCCTCCCTGTCCATCACTAACTCTCGGAGTCTACCCAAACCCATGTCCATCGAGTCAGTGTTCTTCTCCTCTTGCCCCCAATCCTTTCCAGCATCAGGGTCTTTTCCAATGAGTCAGCTCATCGCATGAGGTGGCCAAAGTATTGGCGTTTCAGCTTCAACATCAGTCCTTCCAATGAACATTCAGGACTGATCCCCTTTAGGATGGACTGGGTGGATCTCCTTGCAGTCCAAGGGACTCTCAAGAGTCTTCACCAACACCACAGTTCAAAAGCATCAATTCTTCGGTGCTCAGCTTTCTTCACAGTCCAACTATCACATCCATACATGACTACTGGAAAAACCATAGCCTTGACTAGATGGACCTTTGTTGCCAAAGTAATGTCTCTGCTTTTAAACATGCAATCTAGGTTGGCCATAACCTTCCTTCCAAGGAGTAAGTGTCTTTTAATTTCAGGGCTGCAATCACCATCTGCAGTGATTTTGGAGCCCAGAAAAATTAAGTCTGACACTGTTTCCACTGTTTCCCCATCTATTTCCCATAAAATGATGGGACCAGATGTCATGATCTTAGTTTTCTGAATATTGAGCTTTAAGCCAAATTTTTAACTATCTTCTTTCATTTTCATCAAGAGACTCTTTAGTCTTCTTCACTCTCTGCCATAAGGGTGGTGTCATCTGCATATCTGAGGTTATTGATATTTCTCCCGGCAATCTTGATTCCAGCTTGTGTTTCTTCCAGCCCAGCGTTTCTCATGAGGTACTCTGCATATAAATTAAATAAGCAGGGTGACAATATACAGCCTTGACGTACTCCTTTTCCTATTTGGAACCAGTCTGTTGTTCCATGTCCAGTTCTAACTGGTGCTTCCTGACCTGCATACAGGTTTCTCAAGAGACAGGTCAGGTTGTCTGGTATTCCCATCTCTTTCAGAATTTTCCACAGTTTATTGTGATCCACACAGTCAAAGGCTTTGGCATAGTCAATAAAGCAGAAATATATGTTTTTCTGGAACTCTCTTGCTTTTTCGATGGTCCAATGGATGTTGGCAATTTGACCTCTGGTTCCTCTGCCTTTTCTAAAACCAGCTTGAACATCTTCACTTATTGCTGAAGCCTGGCTTGGAGAATTTTGAGCATTACTCTACTAGTGTGTGAGATGAGTGCAATTGTGCAGTAGTTGGAACATTCTTTGGCACTGCCTTTCTTTGGGATTGGAATGAAAACTGACCTTTTCCAGTCCTGTGGCCACTGCTGAGTTTTCCAGATTTGCTGGCATATTGAGTGCAGAACTTTCACAGCATCATCTTTCAGGATTTGAAATAGCTCTACTGGAATTCCATGACCTCCACTAGCTTTGTTTGTAGTGATGCTTTCTAAGGTCCACTTGACTTCACATTCCAAGATGACTGGCTCTAGGTGAGTGATCACACCATCGTGATTATCTGGGTCGTGAAGATCTTTTTTGTATAGTTCTTCTGTGTATTCTTGCCACCTCTTCTTAATATTTTCTGCTTCTGTTAGGTCCATACCATTTCTGTCCTTTATCGAGCCCATCTTTGCATGAAATGTTCCCTAGGTATCTCTAATTTTCTTGAAGAGATCGCTAGTCTTTCCCATTCTATTGTTTTCCTCTATTTCTTTGCACTGACAACTGAGGAAGGCTTTCTTATCTCTCCTTGCTATTCTTTGAAACTCTGCATTCAGATGGGAATATCTTTCCTTTTCCCTTTTGTTTTCTGCTTCTCTTCTTTTCCCAGCTATTTTTAAGGCCCCCTCAGACGACCATTTTGCTTTTTTGCATTTCTTTTCCATGGGGATGGTCTTGATCCTTGTCTCCTTTACAATGTCACGGACCTCTGTCCATAGTTCATCAGGCACTCTGTCTATCAGATCTAGTCCCTTAAATCTATTTGTCACTTCCACTGTATAATCATAAGAGATTTGATTTAGGTCATACTTGAATTGTCTGGTGGTTTTCCCTACTTTCTTCAGTTTAAGTCTGAATTTGGCAATAAGGAGTTCATGATCTGAGCCACAGTCAGCTCCCAGTCTTGTTTTGCTGACTGTATAGAGCTTCTCCATCTTTGGCTGCAAAGAATATAATCAGTCTGATTTCGATGTTGACCATCTGGTGATGTCCATGTGTAGAGTCTTCTCTTGTATTGTTGGAGGAGGGTGTTTGCTATGACCAGTGCATTATCGTTACCAACTTTCAAATTCTATATATATGCATTAGTATACTGTATTGGTGTTTTTCTTTCTGGCTTGCTTCGCTCTGTATAATGGGCTCCAATTTAATCCATTTCAATAGAACTGATTCAAATGTATTCTTTTTAATGGCTGAGTAATATTCCATTGTGTATATGTACCACAGCTTCCTTATCCATTCGTCTGCTGATGGACATCTAGGTTGCTTCCATGTCCTGGCTATTATAAACAGTGCTGCAATGAACATTGGAGTGCACGTGTCTCTTTCAGTTCTGGTTTCCTCAGGGCATATGCCCAGCAGTGGGATTGCTGGGTCATATGGCAAATCTATTTCCAGTTTTTTAAGGAATCTCCACACTGTTCTCCACAGTGGCTGTACTAGTTTGCATTCCCATCAACAGTGTAAGAGTGTTCCCTTTTCTCCACCCCAGGATTGCATTTTAAATACACACTCATTCATTAAATTGTTTGCCTGTTTTGGCACAAATTCTGAAGGTTTTTAATTATTAAAAATTTAAAATTTTGCTGATTAATATGATTTGTTTTCTATTTTGAGATTTTTTCTTACTGGAAGATAATTGATTCAACTCTATTGTATTGTTTCAATCTCCATTTTTATTCAGGAAAGAGCATTATTCCTAGTTTCCATATATGTCGATTTGATTATATTATGCGT
This sequence comes from Giraffa tippelskirchi, assembly GCF_054371585.1. Lineage (NCBI taxonomy): Eukaryota > Metazoa > Chordata > Mammalia > Artiodactyla > Giraffidae > Giraffa > Giraffa tippelskirchi. The sequence goes on from NC_137277.1 coordinate 74,692,574, forward strand.
TGGTGTTGGAAAGAGCTTACTTATTATTAGAGAAAAATAACTGCAAAATTTCAAGAGTGTAAATAGTATTTTATTTTGCTTTGTATTCAAGAAAAAATATTTCTTTTAATTTAAGAGTTAAAAATGAAAACAAAAAAAAAATATGTTTTCTTTGCACTAGTCAAATAATTTTAAAGATATAATGGAACTTGAAGTACTTTCTAGAAGTCAGATTTCTGAAGTTCACAATCAGCCTATACATTAGGTGAAAACTTAATGGAGTCCATAAATATAAGCTCCTGAAATTAGACATAAGTACTTTATTCTTGGTGAAATATCAGAAACAAGAATGTTATCTACTCAAGGGAAAAAGTATCTAGATAAGCCAATAGAAGAAAAGAAGTCTGGCTTTAAATGTAATTTTGGACGTAGAATTTTGGAAACAGATTTTAGAATTTATGAAATGAGTAGCTTAGAAACAGTCTGGTAGTACTGAAATTTAATTATCACAAATTAAGAAATTATAAAATAATGATTATATGTATGCATAATAATAAATTCACAATTTTATATGCTTAGTACCCTCTCATTAGGCATTTGTAAATTTTAAACTATTTATTTTGCCAGGAATCACTCATTTATTTAATTAGAATGGATGCCCTCCTCATGAGGGAAAATGTTAATAAGTCACATAACTTTTTAAAATTTCTAAATAGTCAAATTGATGAATAATAAACATCTGTCAGCATAAATACCTTTTATAAAGTTTTAAAGCTTTTAAAAGGTAGTTGCTCAGATAGTAAAGAATCTGCCTGCAATATGAGAGATGTGAGTTCGATTTCTGGGTCAAGGAGATTCCCTGGAGAAGGAAATGGCAACCCTACTCCAGTATTCCTGCCTGGAGAATCCCATGAACAGAGGAGCCTGGTGGGCTACAGTCTATGGGGTTGCAAAGGATTAGACACAACTGAGCAATTAACGCTTCCACTTTCATCTATATTCTAATTGCACTGAAACATATATATGTCCATATATATGAAAGTGCTGTTAGTTGTGTCTGACTCTTTGAGATGCCATGGACTGTAGCCTGACAGGAATATGTGTTGCTGTGCTTAGTCACTTAATTATGTCCTACTCTCTGCAACCCTTTGGATATAGCCTTCCAGACTCCTCTGTCCATGGGCATTCTTCAGGCAAGAATAGTGGAGTGGGTTGCATGCCTTCCTCCAGGGGATCTTCCCATCCCAGGGATTGAACCCAGATCTCTCACCTTGCAGGCAAATTCTTTGCCGTCTGAATCACCAGGGAAGCACAAGAATACTGGAGTGGGTAGCCCATCCCTTCTCCAGCGGACCTTCCCGACTGAGGAATTGAACTGGGGTCTCCTGCATTATAGGCGGATTCTTTACCAGCTGAGCTACCGGGGAAACCCATACATATCGGTGATGGACAGGGAGGCTTGGCATGCTACAGTACATGGGGTCACAGTGTCGGATACAACTGAGCAGCTGAACTGACTGACTGATAAAAATTTAATTATGACACATTGTTCATGAGGAAAAACTGAATTTGATAAGTATGACAAGCATATTTATTATTCCCACTCATTTACACATCTCTCAAGCACTTATTTGCCAGGATTGTTCCTTCTTCAGGAAAATCTATACACTAAGAATACAAACAATAATTTCAAAATTTAATTGTTTTAGATTTAACTCATTGAAGATATATGTGTACCAGCATATTACCTTTTACAGTCACCAAAATATATCTTATATCTATGATGCTTGTGTATCGATTAACAAAACATATTTTGATAATGTTAAAAAAAAATGTTCCTCACTATTACGTTTAGGACTGGGGGTCTTTTGAAGATTTTTCTCTTTATCTTCGGTTTTGAGCAGTTTATATATAATATGCCTGAGGATGTGTATGTGCGTGCACGTGTGTGTGTATGTCTTGACCTTAATTTTGCTAGGTATGCCCTGAGCTTCCTAAATCTGAGATTTGGTATCTGTCATTAACTATAGAAAGGCCTCAGCCATTTGTTATTTCAATTATTTCTTCTGCTCCAATAAGTCTTTCTTTTCCTGCTAGTATTCTGTTTATACATGTGAGACCTTTTATATTGCCCCCATTTCTCAAATGGGAATACCAGACCATCTGACCTATCTCTTGAGAAACTTGTATGCAGGTCAGGAAGCAACAGTGAGAACTGGACATGGAAAAACAGACTGGTTCCATATAGGAAAAGGAGTACATCAAGGCTGTATATTGTCACCCTGCTTATTTAACTTATATGCAGAGTACATCATGAGAAACGCTGGGCTGGAAGAAACACAAGCTGGAATCAAGATTGCTGGGAGAAATATCAATAACCTCAGATATGCAGATGATACCACCCTTATGGCAGAAAGTGAAGAAGAACTAAAGAGCTTCTTGATGAAAGTGAAAGACGAGAGTGAAAAAGTTGGGTTAAAGCTCAACGTTCAGAAAACTAAGATCATGGCATCTGGTCCCATCACTTCATGGGAAATAGATGGGGAAACAGTAGAAACAGTGTCAGACTTTATTTTTTTGGGCTCCAAAATCACTGCTGATGGTGACTGCAACCATGAAATTAAGACACTTACTCCTTGGAAGGAAGGTTATGGCCAACCTAGATAGCATATTTAAGAGCAGAGACATTACTTTGCCAACAAAAGTCCATCTAGTCAAGGCTATGGTTTTTCCAGCAGTCATGTATGGATGTGAGAGTTGGATGGTGAAGAAAGCTGAGCGCCGCAGAATTGATGCTTTTGAACTGTGGTGTTGGAGAAGACTCTTGAGAGTCTCTTGGACTTCAAGGAGATCCAATCAATCCATCCTAAAGGAAATCAATCCTGTGTGTTCATTGGAAGGACTGATGTTGAAGCTGAAACTCCAATACTTTGGCCACCTCATGAGAAGAGTTGACTCATTGGAAAAGACCCTAATGCTGGGTAGGATTGGGGGCAGGAGGAGAAAGGGACGACAGAGGATGAGATGGTTGGATGGCATCACTGACTCGATGAACATGGGTTTGGGCAGACTCCGGGAGTTGGTGATTGACAGAGAGGCTTGGCGTGCTGCAATTCATGGGGTCGCAGAGAGTCGGACATGACTGAGCGACTGAACTGAACTGAACTGAACTGAACATTTCTCAAAAATGCTGCTTCATTATTTTTTATTCTTTTTAGACTTTGCATTTTATCTTGGGAAGTTTTATTGACCTACTTTCAAGTTCACTCTTATGTTTCCTGATTGTGTTGCAACTACATGAGCTCACCAGATATTCATTCAATCTTTCTGTTACTTTGTTTTCCATTTCTATCATTTCTTTTTATATTTTGTTAGTATTTCTATCTCGTGGCTTACATTACCTATCTGTTCTGTGTTGTACACTTTTTCCATTAGAGCCCTTAATGTAATACTCATAATTATTTTAATGATCTGTCTGATAATCCTTGAATTTGTGTCATATCGAATTCTGGTTCCAATGATTGTTTTGTCTCTTCAGAGTGTGTTTTCACACTCTATTGCTTTTTGACATTCTTAATTTTTGTTGTTGTTGCTGACATCCAGATATGTATTGAGTAATATATACTAAGTTGAATAGAATTTAGTATGAAGACTGATATTAATCTGGATAGGAACTGGGTTCTGTGTAATGTTTGTTGTAGCTATAGGTTTCAGAGACCTCTACTTTCTTTGGTGTTCTTGCTTGTCCATGCTTTATTTTAAACTCTCCTTAGCAAGATTCTTTGTCTTACAGCTAGGTCATATAAAATGCACTGCTATTGTATTAGGTCTCTGTTGGTATGGTGGTGAAGTGTAGGAAAGGGTGAACATTTTATAATATTCTGGTTAAATGTCAGTCTTGTAATGGGTCTGCATCTCAGAGTTGTGACCTTCTCAAGTGTTTCTCCACTGGCATAGCTTATTTTCCCCTAAGCTCTTCTCCTTGGGAACTTCCCTGGTGGCTCAGACTGTAAAAAATTTGCCTGCAATGCAGGAGACCCAGATTTGATCCTGGGTTGGGAAGCTTCTTTGGAGAAGGGAATGACAACCCACTCCCATATTCTTGCCTGGAGAATTTCATGGAGAGACGAGCCTACTCCTGGTTCTAAATTTCTACTATGTTTCTTTGAAGGTCTAACTTTTGTTGATTGCTTCACAACCACATTAAATAAGACATAAAGAAGACTTGGGGATGGACTGGGGAGGGATACGATTTCCCTAGCAGGCAAAAAGGTTTAGAATTTAGCTCTTCCAAAGTGATTTCCCCTGAAGTGTAGGTCTTTTTTATGGAGAAGTTGCTGGCCTATATCACTACAATTATTCTTCCTCTCCCTAGCCAGAGCCACAAGGACTTTTTCTTGAGCCTCATTGTGAGAACCTAGTAGGGTTGATGGGAAAAAAGCTCATGAAAGTGTTGGGGTTCCCACTAAGATTGCAGCCCCTGGTAGTTTTTCTCTCAAACACTAGTCTGCACTTAGTCTTCAGCAGTACATACAAGTTATCATATAAATGTTCATACAGTTCCATAGGTTCAGTGGCTTTTGTTCCACGTAAGTAGGTCTTAGCTGAAACTCTGCTTTTCTAGTCTTTGGATTTCAGGTTGTATGTCATTTGCCCTACAACTTCATTTCTCTGAAAAGTCTGAGAAAAGTTATGGATTTTCTTAGCTTTTTCTTACTGTTAGCTATAGAAGTAATGACTCCCCAATTTCTTTTTGGGAAATGAAAATATGGACTTCTTTTTGGAGATCTTTGACTCTTTTGATAATTTAATAAATTAGTCTTTACTCTTTTCTTTTTTTTTTTGGCATGCCACGTGGCACGTGGGATCTTAGTTTCCCAACCACATCCCCTGCATTGGAAGCATGGAGACCTAACCACTGGACCACTAGGGAAGTCCTAGTCTTTATTCTTTGATGATTTAATAAATGAGCTTTTTCTTAGCCAAATATATATATAATATAATATATATACATAACAATTTTTTTCTATAAACCCGAGACTGCTCTAAAACTTAAATTTATTAAATTGGAAACAATAGAATTTCAAGTATATATCTCATGGTTCCAGGCTTCCCAGGTGGCACTAGTTGTAAAGAACCTGCCTTCCAGTGCAGGACACATAAGAGAGGTGGGTTTGATCTCTGGGTGGGAAAGATCCCCTGGAGGAGAAAATTGCAACCCACTCCAGTATTCTTGCCTGGAGTATCCCACGGACAGAGAAGCCTGGTGGGCTACAGTCCACAGGGTGATAAAGAGTTGGACATAACTGAAGTGACTTAGCATGCACATCACATTTTCCAATAAGAATTAAAATATATAGATAACTGAGTAGATGTTTATTAACAAAATAAAATGTTTTGCTTGTAATGCATCTGAGGTATGTAGGTAATGTAGGGCACTTTTAGATATCTATTTATGACACATACAGACATAGAATCATATTAAATAGTGAAAAGCTGAAAATATTTCCTCTAAATTTAGGAACAAGACAATGCCTACTCTAACTACTTCTTTTAACACAATATTGGAAATCCTAGCCACAGAAATCAGACAAGAAAAATAAAAAGTTTCAAAATTTTAAGGGAAGAAGATTGTCACTGTTTGCATATGACATGATACTATATACAGAAAATCCTAGAGTTGCCACCAAAAAAAACGATTAAAACTAATAAATGAATTCAATAAAATTGCAGGGTACAATATTAATATACAGAAATCAGTTGCTTTTCCATTGAATAATAATGAACTGCCAGAAAGAGAAAGCAAAAAGTAACATTTACAGTCACATCAAAAGAATAAAATATCTTGGAATAAACTTAACCAAGGAGGTGAAAGATCTGTATTCTGAAAATTACAAAACATTGATGAAGGAAATTGAAGATGATACAAAGAGATAGAAAAATACCCTGTACTCTTGGAAACATTTACTGTTAAAATGACCATACCACAGATTTAATACAATACATATCAAAATACCCATGACCTTTTTCACAGACCTAGAGCATATAATCTTAAAATTCATATGGAACAGAGAAGATGCTGAGTGGTCAAAAAAAGAATGAAGTTGGAGATATTACAAGTCCTGATTTCAGACTATACTACAAAGATACAGTGATCAAAATATCATGGCACTGGCACAAGAACATATGCATAAACAAATGAAAAAAGAGACCCCAGAAATAAACCCACACACCTACGATCAATTAATCTATGAGAAAGGAGGTAAGAATATAGAATGGAGAAAAGACTTTAGTGAATGATTCTGGGGAAACTGGACAGCTGTATGTTAAAGAAAGGAATTAGAATGTTCCCTTACACCATATTTTCTTGGGCTCCAAAATCACTGCAGATAGTGTTGCAGCTCTGAAATTAAAGATGCTTGCTCCTTGGAAGAAAAGCTGTGACAAACCTAGACAGCATATTAAAAAGCAGAGGCATTACTTTGCTGACAAAGGTCCATATAGTCAAAGCTATTGTTTTTCCCAATAATCATGTATGGATGTGAGAATTGGACCATAAAGAAAGCTGAGCACCAAAGAGTTGATGCTTTTGAACTGTAGTGTTTTGGAGATGACTCTAGAGAGTCCCTTGGACAGCAAGGAGATCAAACCAGTCAATCCTAAAGGAAATCAGTCCTGAATATTCATTGGAAGGACTGATGCTAAAGCTGAAGCTCCAATACTTTGATCATCTGATGTGAAGAACTGACTGATTGGAAAATACACTGATGCTAGGAAAATTGAAAGCAAGAGGAAGAAGAGATGACAGAAGATGAGACTGTTGGATGGTATTACTGACTCAATGGACATGAGTTTGAGCAAGCCCCAGGAGTTGGTGATAGACAAAGAAGACTAACATGTTGCAGCCCATGGGGTTGCAAAGAGTTGGACATGACTGAGCAACTGAACTTACACCATATACAAAAATAAACTCTAAATGGAATAAGGACCTAAATGTAAGATCTGAAACTATCAAACTCCCAGAAGAGAATATAGGCAAAACACCTTGACATAAATTGTAGCAATATTTTTTGGATCTGTCTCCTTTGACCAAAAAAAAAAAAAAAAAGCAAAAATAAACAAATTGGGTCTAATTAAACTTTAGAGTTTTTGCACAGCAAAGGAAATCACTAACAAAATTAAATACAACCTACTGAATAAGATAATACTTGCCAGTTATATGACTGCCAAGTGGATAACATCCAAAATATATGAATAGCTCATATAATTCAATATCAAAAAAAAGCACAATCAAAAAAATGAGAAGACATGAACAGACATTTCCCCAAAGAAGATATACAGATGGCTAATAGGCACACAAAAATGTGTTCTACATTTCTTTAATTATTAGGGAAATGCAAATCAAGACTATAATAAGGTATCATTATACACCAGTCAGAGTGGCTATCTTCAAAAAGTCTATAAATAATAAATGCTGAAGCAACTTTGGAGAAAGGGGAAACTTCAGACACTCTTGGTGGGAATTAAATTGGTGTAACCACTATGAAATATAGTATGGTGGTTCCTTTCAAAATAGAACTACCATATGATCCGGTAATCCCACTCCTGGGCTCATACTTGGATAGACGAAAACTCTAATTCAAAAAGACACGTGCACCCTAATGTTAATAGCAGCACTATTTACAACAGCAGAGACATGGGAACAGCCCAAATGCCCATCAATATGTGTATATACACACACGCACACACGTATAACATAGACTATTACTCAGCCATAATAAACAATGAAATAGACAGACAAATGGATAAAAAAGATGTGACTTTATTTACATTTATACACATATATATCTATATATATATTTACACATATATGTATATTTATAAAGTACATAATGGAATATTTCTCAACCATACCAAAGAGTGAAATGCTGTCATTTGCAGCAATGTGGATGAACCTAGAGAACATTATGTTTAGTGAAATAAGTCAGAGAAAGATAAATGTTATATGATATCACTTAACTTGTGGAACTTAAGAAAATAAAACAAAAGAGTGTATATAGAAAAGCAAAAGAATGTATATAGCAAAATAAACAGACTCACAGATATAGAAAACAAACCCAGAGGTTACCAGTGGGGAAAGGGAAGTGGGAAGCAGCAAGACAGAGCTATGTGATTAAAGGATATAAGTGTCTTTAGTTGTTTGGTATACTATTCAATTGACCTGCAGTTTAACTATGTTTGTTATTGGGAATGTATGAATTATTTCTGTCACAAATAACTGAAATTTTGTATACGTAAATTTGTTTCTGTACATAATGTATGCATAATATATAATTTTTATACATACATCATACACACAATCAAGGAAGTTAATTATAATTTTATATGTGTATGTATATGATTATATATATAGTTTTTATACGCATTTAAATTTTTTCTATTCATACTGACAATTGTCATACAATGTACAAAAAGTACAAAAGCTAATCCAGTTTTCAACACCAGATTAGAGTCACACTGCAAAAAGGAACTGTAATAGTAAATTACAAGAAGAATTCAGGTGTTCTGTACAAATCTGTTCATATTGCCTGTGACATGATGCATTTAAAGCTGAAATACTGTCACAAGAATCGCTTGTCTTTGTAGCAGTCTCACAGTTCCTGCCAATGAGGCCTCCTTAGATGATGTTTCTTTCTTTTGAAGACAGGAGCAGTGAGACTTTGAACAGGTCTGGTATTGGATTGCTTCTACTCGATAAGGGTAAGACTCTGGCATTTGCATCAGAGTAGTTTGAAATAAATCTTGCTAGTTCCAGAAATGCACCACACATAATCACTCTCCCATCTGGTCTTTATATATGTAAATCTATATATATAATTATTTAGCTGGAACAAAGTCCAGGTGGGAATATTAAAGGAAATGAAACATATATTTTAATATATTCTCAAATTATTTCCTAAAGTTTCTTTCTGTTTATAATGCTACATGCAACATATGTCAACTTTAGATAAAATATGTATACATTAAAAATAAAAATTAGCGTATTAAAATGTGTCAGATTTGAGGTATAACAGATAACATATCATGTGTATATCCATACACCCTTCCCTCAAGGGGGACAATTAGAAGTCTCATCCACTAACTAAAATCCACTCAAAGCCAAGGTTTCCTGTGTAAATTTGCCTGGGTAAGTTTGGATGCAGCTTCTCAAGGTTGAGAGACGTAAAAAGAAAGAGATGAATATTCTGTTCTCCTGCTTTTCCTATGCCTGCTTTCTGACACATACAAAACCAATAGAAATAGAAATGCAGAGAATGTTCTTCCTGTCCAGAAGTAAAAACATTCACTCTTATCTTTCCCTATCTTCACAGTAAGCTTTTTTAAAATAGTATTAAGAAAAAAATCATTTTTTTATTCATAAAATTTAAAGGGCAGAGTTCATCTAACTAGACTGCAGGATCTTTTGAGGCTCGAGACTGCTATTTGAAGCTCTCTCATTTCTCTGAATTGGGGAGACATTTTGTCCTGATTTTCATACTTCTCTGACAGACTACAGCTTAGTCATCATGGGTGCATTCTTCTTTCAATATCAGCCAGTGGGTTTTTTAGGATTTTGTTCCCGTTTCTGTTTTTTTTTTTTCATATTCAGATTTTTCTTGCTCAAACTACAATCTATATGCTAATGACTCTCAAATCTGTGACTTTAGGTCTCTTGTGTACAATAGATTATTGGACCGAGCTACTTGAAAATCACAATAGAGGCTTAAAATGGAACATGATTAAAATGTTAAAACTGCACCAGTGTCTTTTAAACTGCTTCTTGTCCTGTCATCCTTTCCTTATCCTCAGCCCCACCCCTAGTCACCATCTGCTCTGCCTACTTTTGTCTACATTCCCAGCATGTTAAATGACTTAACAATTCACTTTGTCTATCAAGTCAAAGACTTGGAAGTCAGTCTCAATGATTATTTCCCCCATACACCTATATTCAATGATATATTCTTATCATTTTCATATCCTGCATATCTCTTATTCTGCTCTGACCGCATCAATAGCTAAAATTTAGGTGTTTTTTTTCTTGGCTAATTTTCATGGTATCATAAACTGTCTTTTTGTCTACATTTTTTATTTTCTTCCCTATCCATCCTAATTCTACATGGACAAGTCACAAAAATTCCAACCTAATGAGGCTATATTTTGCCTACCTCAAATCTTTTAATACATTCAAGCACACAGGTCCTATATAACCTACTTTTCTCTGACCCTTTTATCTTTTTCTCTTAGCATATCTTTATTCCATATACATCCTGCAAAATGTCCAGCTCCTGGACTATTCAAAATCTTTTTTTGAATTTTTGCACATGGTTCTATTTAAAATATCCAACCTGATCCCATCCATCTCATTAATTTCTATTCTTCAAGATGCAGCTAAAGCATTAGTATCCTGCTATCCTATAAAAATTACTCTGAAACCCATACCCAATTTCCAGCTTGCTCTGGCTTCTGTATTTGTGTGTGTGTGTGTGTGTGTGTGTGTGTGTGTGTGTGTGCAGGGAAGGAGGAAAAAAAGAAAGATTGATTTAGTTAAAGGAACTGCCTCATGTGATTTATGAAGGTACATGTCCAAAATTTTGAGGTTGGACCAGCAGGCTTGAGACCCAGGGAAGAGTCCAAAGCAGTTGGATAGCAGAATTCCCTCTTGCTCAGAAGAGGTTTATTTTTGTTCTATTATGGCCTGCAGTTTATTGAATAAAACCCAACCATTTTATGAAAGGTAGTCAGCTTTACTCAAAATCCATTGATTTAAATGTTAATCTTATCCAAAAATCAAAGCAACATCTAAAATGATGTTTGACCAAATATCGACATATAAAATTATCCATCACAAGTCCCCATTTTTGTGCTTCTATTTTTTAATTCTATAGAACTCTGGCTAGTTTTTTTAGAGACAGGTGATTTTAGGAAATCCACAAGTATAGCATAATAATCAAATCATACAAAGATGAAGAGCAAGAGTCTTTCATCCTTTCCTTCCCTTTCCTTCTTCCTGGTCCAATATCCTAGAGAAAGTCATTTTATCTGTTTTTAGTACCTTTAGTAGTTACTTGTACACTCCAAATAGTATTTTTATAGCTCTTTCTTATTTAGTCATCTTTAGATATTATCTCTTTTGTTTTCACACTTAGAGCATCCCAAATACAAATTTGCCTGCCTCCAAAGATAATTTTAGATCCTCTTTATCTATAATTAAAACAATATGCTTATGATTTTATGTTTTGGTTGTGATTATCCACTTTATAAGATGAGGATATTTGCACCTTTTTCTTCTCTGTACTTTATTCTTTTTAATATCTCTCTACATCTATCAAATATAATATTTTTTCATTGTGAAATTTTTGTAAACTCTTTTTTTCCCTCAAACATAAAACCTTTCCGTATGAGTATATATAGATTGTTGTTTGAGCAGGAAAAAGTTTGTACTTTCCATGTGAGTATATTGTATACCCACATAGAGAGCCAGGCAGAAGTTATATACCATTTGTGATTTAACTGCAGGGGTTGTAAAGCATTAGTTCTGCATGTTCTATTCATGAATAGTGGATCATTATGCCTAACCTTCATTCAAAAAAAGGGAAAATATTCATCTCCTTTTAAAGGTGGAATATCAAATAATTACAAGTATATTTTAAAATATTATTCCACCTCCTTACCATATTACAATTTTTATTCTATCAGAATATTTAATTTACATCATAGTAATGAAACTTAATTTTTCTAATTGCATTTTATTATTTCCTCTATAGAAGACTTAATACATGAGGGAGATTCACTGCTAGCAGCCATTCAGATCCTGTTCTCCCAAACCTCCTTTCCTACATTTTTCAAGTTTGGTCCTTCCAATCTCCTGAGCAACAGCAAAGACTGTTGGCACTGCCTTTGAATTCATATACATGTATCTTTTCTGAGTCATTCTCTCTCCACAGAGAGTAGATAACCAGGTGTAATACCTACAGCTGCAATGATTGGAGAAATATTTCTTCTCACCACTGTATTTTCAGGTCAATACTGGGTGTGTCTTTACTGCAAGAGTAGTCCATTTTCAGTTTTTACTTGCATACCTAATTGACACATTCATGATATGTTTCATTTGCTATTAAGAGTTATAGGAAGCCACCCTTAAGGCCTTTTGTGTTACTAGATTTAAATGTAACAGTAGTGACATGTGGTTTGTATTAGTGGTTAGGATAGCTTCTTTATGCCTTCTAGATATCCTTGCTATCTTTGTCCAATGTTGAAAGTGACAACATTTTAAGATGGATTGTTGCTGGGCCACCTTTATCTGTTTTGGCAGTATCCAGTTCATGATGTTCTTGGTCAGAAGCTCAGAATTTACTGGGACTCTTTATACGCTAAAAGCTGCTGTGTGAATGGTAGAAGGTTGCTGCAGGGATCGTAGCTTTGCTTTTGGAATGTTGGGAGCTGGCACTTCCACTTTCCTGTTGGAGTTTGCTAGAGAATCTACATCTTTCTCTCCCCAAAATACCTCTAGTAACTTGGGGTCTTTTGAGTTATATGCCTTAGAGATATTTTGTACCTCAACCTGGACCTGCTGGAATATACCTCCTAGAAGCTGTCAGTCTACAAATAAATGGATTACAGTATTACCCCTAAAAGTAGAATATTCAGCCATTAAAACCCCAAAGGTGTTGTGCTTCTTTCTTTTATTCTCTAGGAGGTAAAAGTGTAATAAACAGTCCTGTACTTTGTAGGGAGATTTCTAGCATGTCTCAGACCACTAGAACCTCAAAACTTCACCAGTGGGAGAGTGTCTGAATATCTTTATGGTGATGTTCACTGACTGGAGCACATTTGTCTTACCAAGTCGTCGAGAACTCTTGCCAGTTGTCATTTTGTGCTCTATTAAAAAGTTATCACTACAGTGGAACAGTAAGATGTTCTGCATAATCCCCTTTGCTCTTTCAGGATTTTATCATCTGCATTACTACTGGGATGCCAGTTCCATAACTGAATAACCTACAGTCAACCCCAGCCTATAAATGGCAACCCTTACTGAGCTTCTCAGTACTACTCTACCAGTTTCCTGATCCCACCAGACTATACCGTATTCTCCAGCTAAACAAAGTGTCCTCCAGACTCCTTAAAAGAGGCAGTTGCTGTGTTTCGTTGCTTTATGTAGTTAATAAATTTTATCAAACTAAACTCTCAGTCCGTTTAACGGTTTTGACTTTTCTACTTAATTTATTGTGAGATACTGTTTTTCCAAGTTTAGTAAGGCCTTCCCAGGTGCGTATCAGTACTGAATAGGGGCTCTTGCCTTATGTCAAAGGAGAACTCCCTCATATAAACAAGCTCTCCTATATCCAATTTTGTAATAGCTTAAGATGAGGGTAGACAATGTTGGGAGATAAAAACACACATTTAATAAATACAGGATAAAACTCTGTAAGGTTTTGAATGACAGAAAGTGGTATTAGTATATATTAGGGAAAGTAATAAATTATATGGTGATTTGAAGAAAGATTACCTAAATTCAAAAACTGTACATTTTTAGTTCTCTTAATGATATTTTTAGCTATGACACATAGGCCTTTTAGTCAGGTTTTTAGACTCCTTTTTATTATTTGCAGTATTTAGTGTTTATAATGAAATAAAATTGATATTTTATTTTCTATCTCCTACGCAACTAATGATTATTCTGACTTTATTAGAAAAAGGAAATTCTCCTACTCCAAAGAAGGAGTGTTTATTGAAATGGTCAAAGTCACCTAATTGTAAATATTGTACTAATCAGGATGCATATTTCCCTGATAATGTAATTTAAGTTACATATTCATAATGAAAGATTCCATGGTACAGATTGTTTTAATTCAGTTTGATAAGGCCTTTAATGTTGAGCCTCTTGTTTTCAAAATCCATTCACTAATGCATGACTGGGTAATGGCTCAGATAATAAGTGTCTAGGATGTATATGTAACCAAGATTATGCTTATTCTGCTGATGTTTAATAATGGCAGGATACCAATTTCTTCAATTATACTGTCACACTAACAACCAGATACTTAGGTAGCCATCATTAACTACTTAATAGTTTATTGCTGTTCTCTCAGGAAGTTAGGAAATAGAGTAACTGTGCATGGCTGGAGGCCAAGTAAAGAAAAGGAAATAAATTAGAAGAAGGGTGAAACTGCCAGAGTCAAGCCTATAGATGTAAGCACCTACATAATGGAGGTTAATTACCCTGTCTTACTCTTTCCCGTTTTTGCCTTCATATAGCATCTATTCAATAATTTTTATTGAAGAATAGTTAATTTACAACATTATATTAGCTTCAAGTGTGTAACATAGCAGTTTGTTTTTTTATGGATTATACTTCATTAAAAGTTATTACAAAATAATAGTAATAATTCTTTATGCTATACAATATATTCTTGCTGCCTATCTATTTTGTACATAGTAGTTTGTCCTTCTTAACAATGTAGCCCTGTCTTGCTCCTCCCCACTTCCCTTTCCCCACTGGTAATCATTCATTTGTTTTCTATATCTATTTCTGTTTGGCTATGTACATTTATTTGTTTTATTTTCTTAGATTCAACAAGTAAGTGATATCATAGAGCATTTGTCTTTCTCTGTTTGACTTATTTTACTGAGTATAATATTCTCTTCTTCTATCCATATTGCAGCAAATAGCAGCATTTCACTCTTTGTTATGGTCAAGTAATATTCCATTGTATATTATTTATGCTTACATCTTCTTTATCCATTTGTCTGTAGATTTCATTCTTTTTTATGGCTGGGTAATATTCCACATTATATATATAGATAGATACATAGATAAATCTAATTCAATTATGGTTACAACTATACTATACATAGTTTTAAGAAAATCATACTCCATTGAAAGATATGTTTTGGTTATTCAAATACTCTGAAGTTTGTAGCAATTTTGATAGAAATGACTTAGAATTTAGTCTTTGTCACGGACTTTGTAAGTCCAGTTCAGTTCAGTCGCTCAGTCGTGTCAGACTCTTTGTGACCCCATGAATTGCAGCACGCCAGGCCTCCCTGTCCATCACCAACTCCCGGAGTTTACCCAACCCATGTCCATCGAGTCAGTGATGCCATCCAACCATCTCATCCTCTGTTGTCCCCTTCTCCTCCTGCCCCCAATCCTTCCCAGCCATTAGGGTCTTTTCCAATGAGTCAACTCTTCTCATGAGGTGGCCAAAATATTGGAGTTTCAGCTTCAACATCAGTCCTTCCAATGAACACCCAGGATTGATCTCCTTTAGGATGGATTGATTGGATCTCCTTGCAGTCCAAGGGACTCTCAACAGTCTTCTCCAACACCACAGTTCAAAAGCATCAATTCTGCGGTGTTCAGCTTTCTTCACTGTCCAACTCTTACATCCATACATGACCACTGGAAAAACCATAGCCTTGACTAGACGGACCTTTGTTGGCAAAGTAATGTCTCTGCTTTTATATATGCTATCTAGGTGGGCCATAACCTTCCTTCCAAGGAGTAAGCGTCTTTTAATTTCATAGCTGCAATCACCATCAGCAGTGATTTTGGAGCCCAAAAAAATAAAGTCTGAAACTGTTTCCACTGTTTCCCCATCTATTTGCCATGAAGTGACGGGACCAGATGCCATGATCTTAATGTTCTGAACGTTGAGCTTTAAGCCAACTTTTTCACTCTCCTCTTTCACTTTCATCAAGAGGCTCTGTAGTTCTTCTTCACTTTCTGCCATAAGGGTGGTGTCATCTGCATATCTGAGGTTATCGATATTTCTCCCGGCAATCTTGATTCCAGCTTGTGTTTCTTCCAGCCCAGCGTTCCTCATGATGTGCTCTGCATATAAGTTAAATAAGCAGGGTGACAATATACAGCCTTGATGTACTCCTTTTCCTATTTGGAACCAGTCTGTTGTTCCATGTCCAATTCTAACTGTTGCTTCCTGACCTGCATACAGGTTTCTCAAGAGACAGGTCAGATGGTCTGGTATTCCCATCTCTTTCAGAATTTTCCACAGTTTATTGTGATCCACACAGTCAAAGTCTTTGGCATAGTCAATAAATCAGAAATAAATGTTTTTCTGGAACTCTCTTGCTTTTTTGATGATCCAGCGGATATTGGCAATTTGATCTCTGGTTCCTCTGCCTTTTCTAAAACCAGCTTGAACATCTGGAAGTTCATGGTTCACGTATTGCTGAAGCCTGGCTTGGAGAATTTTGAGCATGACGTTACTAGCATGTAGGATGAGTGCAATTGTGCGGCAGTTTGAGCATTCTTTGGCATTGCCTTTCTTTGGGATTGGAGCGAAAACTGACCTTTTCCAGTTTGTGGCCACTGCTGAGTTTGCTGACTTTGTAAATATGTAAGTTAAATGTTCAATCTTATTTAAATTTTTATTCTTACCAATAGTACCATTCCCTACTTTAATGAAAGATAAAAAATGAAATGAATACGTTCTGGCCATCTGGATTTCTGTTTTTAGAATTGCTTACTGCATATATACATTTTCTGCAACATATATATATATATATTTTCACTTAATTACAGATAATCTAATACTAATCATTTAGATCTTTATAAACTTTATTACCAGTAAAACTGGAGTACTTAAATCTTCATTAGCAATTTATAGGAATTAGTAAACATATAACATAACAAGGTCATCCATTTCAAAAAACAGAAACTGTACAGCATGTGATTATACCTAATAATCCTTTATTGCAAATTTGAAATTTTCTCAGAGGGGCGATCTTAAAAGTCATCATTACAAGAAAAAAAAAAAAATTAGCCATGTATGATGATGAACATTAGCAAATATCAAATCATTATATTCTACACCTAAAACTAATATAATGTTATATGTCAACTATACCTCACTAAAAAATTTAGAAATGAAGAAAATAAAATGTAATTTGGTGCAACTCTCTGGAAAAATTTGACAATAACTATTAAATTTGAAAATGTTTATACTTAAGGACACAGAGTTCACCATTAAGCATGTTTAATATTATTGCAATAAAGCTACATGTAACTAAAGAAATAAAAATATTTGGGTTAAAGTTGAGCTGAAAAATACATGTTTACTCTGCGTAATTTATGAAATTGTAAGGAATTATGCAATAATATTTATATATATCTATACATATATATAGCAAAGTTTGAACATTTTAACAAATAATTAGCTGTTGCTTTAAGTGATAACTAAACTCTAGGGGAAAAGTTCTATACATTTTAGTTCATGAAAAAAGATATTTGAAACATATGGAGAATGCTAAGCTATATTGGTCATTGAAGCATTATGAATGTTTCTTTTTAAAATTAATTTTCCTTTTTGGTATATATTACAATTAAACTTGATAAACAAAGTAAAATGACATTGCACATATTTAAATATAGTAAGAAAAACAACTAAGGACATCCAATTTTCACACTTTGGCAAGTTATTATGTGGTCTACTTTATGTGATGTGTGATAATCAAGTGAAACTTATTAAGAGTATCTTTGATATTTCCCTGTTTTAGATATAAAGTTACACCAGAAATATTAACAAATGTAAGATATACAGGTAATGACTCAGATATTTAAGCTATATTTTTTCCTTGCTTGTAAGGACATGTGATCATATTTTGCTCTTTGATATTGAGTAACTACATTAATTGGACTTGGTGCTTCAAAACTAATAAACTTCACACTAATTGGCCTGGATTCCCAATAGTTTCCACTGTACTTAGAAATAGTGCCTGGCTGCAATGAGGGTTTAAATATGTAAATTAATATTTCGATGTCATCTCAGAGCTGTTCCAATTCATATATTTAGAGATCTCCACTGCCAAAAAGCATCTATTTCTGTTCTTTTACAAAGAAATGTTTGAGAGATCAACAGTCAAAATATTCATGCAAGTTATTACAGAATGAAAGAGGGCAACTGCAGATTAGTGGTGAAAAGGAGAAACTGTGCAGCAATCTGATTATCCAGCTGATGACATGTGGTGATTTAATATCGGGAATAAACAAAGGAAAAAGAGGTAACTGGATAAATAAAAAATAGAGGTACTTACTCAGGGATGACAGGTTATGTTTTATGTTTCTGCCATGTTTAGTTTTATATGGTGTCCCATTTCATGGGGAAAATTACAGTGGGTCAATTTCCCAAATGATAGCATCATATGCCTGATATATTTGCAGCACTTGATGTCTATATGAGTCACTGTATAAATGGTTTTAACCTTTACTTATTATAAGATATGGTTGTTTGGGGTTGCATATATTATCTTTTTTTTTATCTCTTTGGGGACAGAGTAACATAGAAAAGGAGACAGTGATTTATTGTATGCTTTAAAAATAAGGACACAAAAGAATGGATAGAGGGAGAATCAGAACATACTGAGATTTTACCAGAGCGATTTGCAGCTGAATATTTTTAAACTGAAGCATAACCTCAGGTTAAATATCATGACCATCATCTGGCACTCATTTCTCTTAAGGACAGAGTATGTAATTAATGATTTTTATTTGTCTTTTAAAATTTTATTGCTATTGATAATTTATTGAAAATACAGCAAAGCACATTTGGCCTTTTAAGCTATTTTAGTACAAAATTGAAGAGTAGATCTTCTAATCGAATGCCCTTATTCTAGTTAGTAACTTTCACTAACATGCTAGTATTCTCCAAATGTATATTTGTGTGTAACTGGTGTATGTGTATGTGTGTGTGTGTGTTTGGATACAACTAGGGAAGGGAAAAATCCACTTTTGACAAGAAAATAACAGTAGCTACATTTGCTAAGTTCTGTTTCTATAAAAAGAATACCTGCTAGCCTGCTGACATGATGCAGACTAAACTGCAATGTTGAATGATTAAGGCCAGCTGGTGTTTTTCCAGTTGATTTGCATTTTTGGAGCTCAAGGTGATCCCCTTTTATTTTTAACCAATGTTCATGACTCAAAAAGTTGGCATCTCATAAGGACAGTAAAGTGACTTCTGTTAAAGACATAAGAAGTGAAGGGTGAAAAACACAAATAGAAATGATTAACATCAAAGTGGCTAATTGCAATAATTGCTCTATGAATGTTTACCTTGTTGATTAAATCTAACTATTCATAAATAGCTTAAGTATAATCTATATTCTGAAGTTGCATGGGAAGGATGCAGGAATGTAGAGGGAAAAAAAAACGTCCCTGTGATGGAAAGAAACTTTCCAATTAAATATAAATGAAATTTGCAATAAAAATTGTATTGGATTCAAGTAAAAACTAGTTCTGCAAATCTATTAGGAAAAACATTACTTTATCTTAAAGTCATATCTTATTGCAGTAAAGACAATTACTTCCCACTCCCTTCATATTTGTCCCCCATTCCATCACCACCACTTTTAGGCCTTAACTTCTCCATTTTGTAAGATCTTATTTAACTTCACAATACAGGCTAATGTATTCTAAGAGATAGATATAATTTCTTTATATTTCATTTATTTGTAGAGGCTATTGGTAGTATGTTTGACCTCTACTTGGGAAGCCCAGGTATCTCAGTAGTAAAGAATCTGACTGCCAATGCAGGAAATGTGAGTTTGATCCCTGGGTTGGGAAGATCCCCTGGAAAAGGAAATGGCGACTCACTCCAGCATTCTTGCCTGGAGAATTCCATGGACAGAGGAGCCTTGGGGGCTACAGTCCATGGGGTCACAAAGCGTCAGACACAACTTAGTGAATGAGGGTGACATGACATAATCTATACTTATCATATTTGCTTACTCTATGTCTTTACTATTTATTGACTTAAATTGAACATTTGTAAAGTTTAAATTACATTTATTTTATTAAAGTATGAATCTTTTGTCTCTTTCACATAAAATCTATAAAGTATTGAAAACATTTCAATCTTAAAACTGTGGATTGGAAAACTCAAACTAGATCAATATTAACAATTTATACATGAAAATAAAAGCTACTGCTTAAAAGGATTTTTAAAGAAAAACCATTTCTGTGAAATTTTATCTCTTCATTCTATACATTTCATAATTTGGTCTTATCAAGTAATACTCTTGTGCCTAATATTTTAAGTACAGGAAAAAAAAAAGAGAGAGAGACACAGGAGAATTAGTTTTGAACCACAACGTAGTGTTGGACTATCAAAGCATATATGGTTAGTGCAGAGAATAATTTTTACTTGCAGTTGGAGAATTGGATTTCCCATCTGTTTGTCAGTTGTCTTATCTATGCATGGAATGCTTTTGTCTCTTATCTGTGAAAGTCTTATTATGTCATTACATTTCATGATTCTGACAAATGTACAGCATATTTTCTGTTTAAATTATGTCTTGGAAATAAAGCACGTTCTTTGCAAATGCTATAAAAATATTTTGCCAGCACCTATCCCCATGAACCAGGTATCTTCAAGTTGTAAATTATTTTTTAGGCCAAAAATCTGAAGAAACATTGGCACAGGGCACATACATGAGATTCCTTATAAAGTTTGATATGAAATATAATTATGGTGTATAAAATAATTTTAAAATAATCATAAACTGCATAATACTCTAAAAAACAAAATTGTTTAACAGAGAAGCATGGCCTTATCTTTGAAAACAGTATTTTAAGTTCAACAGATTTATAAACTCAAGAAATGATAAGTATGTACTATGTGCTTAGCTCTGCAGATACAATATAGGACAATACTGGCAGCTCTTGTTAAAATTCATGGTTCTATATGATTTAAGATAACTTTAAGGAATAGACTGGTTAAAAAGACTTAACAGTAATGAAGTAAACTGAATGTCAGACATTGGATAATCACTATATTTAGTTTGGAGATCATGTCTTACTAGGTTAAATTTCTACTCACTTATTTACAACAAGACTATTAAATTAAAAAGTGAAAAAAAAAACAAACTTCTTGATTCTAGTAATTAGTCTATGTAAAAACTTTCATTCCATACATATTAATGTAAGTTAGATAGCTGTCAGTATATACTGATAAACTGAATGTCATCTCAAAAAATGCTAGAATGAATTAAAATGATTTATGATAAAAGTGAGATGGAACAGATGAATTTACCCAAAAATGTTGTGTGATTCAGTTTTGAATAATCATATATTTATGTCAATACACAAAAATTATCATTGAAATATTAATAAAATGCTTGAAATCTTTTTGGAAATAACATTGTGATAATCTCAAAGTAGAATTATTTGAAGATCTGGAACTATTTACTCTGAAGGAAAGCAACTTTAAAATACAACAATGAGTCTATAATGTTCCTTAGTTATAATTTGAAATTCATTATGCAGATAATAAAACCAAGACTTTCTGTAATATAAAATCTAGTCAAGTAATCATGTGAGTATTTTATGTACTAATGAACAATTTAAAATTGAATATATGTAAGTGTGGATTAAGGGATATATAAAAGTGAAAAGATTTCTGAGAAAAGAGACTTTTATGTTTTTTAAGAAACCATTTTTATCTATTTGGTAAACAGAGATATTAAAAGTATCACTAATGAATACTAGTAAAAAGATGAAAATGGGAATATTATGTAGCCTTCTGCTGCTGCTGCTGCTGCTGCTGCTAAGTCGCTTCAATCGTGTCCGACTCTGTGCGACCCCATAGACGGAAGCCCACCAGGCTCCACTGTCCCTGGGATTCTCCAGGCAAGAACACTGGAGTGGGTTGCCATTTCCTTCTCCAATGCAAGAAAGTAAGAAGCAAAAGTGAAGTCGCTAAGCCGTGTCTGACTCTTCGCGACACCATGGACTGCAGCCTATCAGGCTCCTCCATCCATGGGATTTTCCAGGCAAGAGTACTGGAGTGGGTTGCCATTGCCTTCTCTGATGTAGCCCTCTAGTGTAATAGTAACATGGGTAAGATAGCCTGAGTTAGTTTTGAATTTAAGTTCCTCAAATTACCAACTATAAGCCTAGAGACATTATACATTCCCGAGTCATAATATTTTAGTCTCAGTTCAGTTCAGTCGCTCAGTCGTGTCCAACTGTTTGCAACCCCATGAACCGCAGCACGCCAGGCCTCCCTGTCCATCACCAACTCCCGGAGCCTAACCAAACCCATGTCCATTGAGTTGGTGATGCCATCTAACCATCTCATCCTCTGTCATCTCCTTTTTCTCCTGCCCTCAATCTTTCCCAGCATCAGGGTCTTTTCAAATGAGTCAGCTCTTCGCATCAGGTGGCCAAAGTATTGGAGTTTCAGCTTCAGAATCAGTCTTTCCAATGAATACCCAGGACCCATCTCCTTTAGGATGGACTGATTGGATCTCCTTGCAGTCCAAGGGACTCTCAAGAGTCTTCTCTGACACCACTATTCAAAAGCATCAATTCTTCGGTGCTCAGTTTTCTTTATAGTCCAACTCTCACATCCATACATGACTACTGGAAAAACCATAGCCTTGACTAGACAGACCTTTGTTGGCAAAGTGATGTCTCTGCTTTTTAATATGCTGTCTAGGTTGGTCATAACTTTCCTTCCAAGGAGTAAGCGTCTTTTAATTTCATGGCTGCAATCACCATCTGCAGTGATTTTGGAGCCCCCCAGAATAATTTTTTAGTCTACAATATGGAATAATAGTAAATTCTCATAAAGTTGTTAGTACAAAATTAGATGAAATTTAAAAATGTTTATCTCATGTTAGCAAAATAGCAAATGTTTAATAAATATTAGTTCCTAAAATAGTTAACAGCATTATTACTTTTAATGTTAGGCATTATAATGAAAATTTATAATTAAGTGATAGAGAGTAGTATAGATGGTGCTGTGTAAATCTCCTTTGTCTTGCTACATCATCTTAGCAAAATTAATTATAAGATAAAATCAGAAAAAGAAAAACCAAATGAGCAACTTGAGGATAAAAATAATTATCAGAATTCTCTTGTTTTAATCTAACATGGTTAAGTTATTAGATTCTGATAATCTGAGAATGACAAAGGGAATGCCGATAACAGTAACATAATAGAAAGTTTTGAGAACATCATATTTTTTAATATTTGAATTCATACTAAAAAACTTTTAGAGAAGAGGATTTTCAAATTGAAAATGAAGAGTAGTTGTCCCTTTATTGTCAAAACTAGGAAGTGTGATATTGATAATTTAGTATCAGATTTATGCTACCCCAAATTTAAGCTATTGATAAATAGAGCTTAAAAAATCCTCACTATTCCTTTTAAAATTAGGTGACTATCTTTGCCTTTGAAGTTCTGAGAAAACTTCTATAATTGCCTCATTTAAAATTTCTTTAAATTCAGGCAAATTTGGAAAACAGCAAAGACATAGATATACCCATTTGAATGCATAGCTCCAAAGAATAGCAAGGGGTGATAAGAAAGCCTTCCTCAGCGATCAATTCAAAGAAATAGAGGAAAACAATAGAATGGGAAAGACTAGAGATCTCTTCAAGAAAATTAGAGATACCAAGGGAACATTTCATGCAAAGATGGGCACAATAAAGGATAGAAATGGTATGGACCTAACAGAAGCAGAAGATATTAAGAAGAGGTGGCAAGAATACACAGAAAAATTATACAAAATGATCTTAATGACCCAGATAACCATGATGGTGTGATCACTGACCTAGAGCCAGATATCCTGGAATGCAAAGTCAAGTGGGCCTTAGGAAAGTATCACTATGAACAAAGCTAGTGGAGGTGATGGAATTTCCTTTGAGCTATTTCAAATCCTAAAAGATGCTATTGTGAAAGTGCTGCACTCAATATGCCAGCAAATTTGGAAAACTCAGCAGTGGCCACAGGACTGCAAAAGGTCAGTTTTCATTCTAGTCCCAAAGAAAGGCAATACCATTGAATGTTCAAACTACCACACAATTGCAGTTATCTCACATGCTAGCAAAGTAATGCTCAAAATTTTCAAAGCCAGACTTCAACAATACATGAACTGTGAACTTTCAGATGTTCAAGCTGGATTTAGAAAAGGCAGAGGAACCAGAGATCAGATTGCCAACATCCATTGGATCATTGAAAAAGCAAGAGAGTTCCAGAAAAACATTTACTTCAGCTATAATGACTATGCCAAAGCCTTTGACTGTGTGGGTAACAACAAACTGTGGAAAATTCTAAAAAGGGATAGGAATGCCAGACTACCTTACCTGCCTCCTGAGAAATCTGTTTGCAGGTTAAGCAGCAACAGTTAGAACTGGACATGGAACAACAGGCTGGTTCCTGGATCAGGAAAGGAGTACTTCAAGGCTGTATATTGTCACTCTGCTTATTTAACTTATATGCAGAGTACATAATTCTAAATGCTGGGCAGGATGAAACACAAGCTGGAATCAGTTTTCCAGGAAAAATATCAATAACCTCAGACACACAGATGACACCACCCTTATGGCAGAAAGTGATGAACTAAAGAGCCTCTTGATGAAAGTGAAAGAGGAGAGTGAAAATGTGGGCTTAAAACTCAACATTCAGAAAACTAATATCATGGAATCTGGTCCCATAACTTCATGCCAAATAGATGGGGAAAGAATGGAAACAGTGAGAGATTTTAATTTGGGAGGCTCTAAAATCACTGCTGATGGTGACTGCAGCTATGAAATTAAAAGACACTTGTTCTTGGGAAGAAAAGCTGTGACCAACCTAGACAGCATATTAAAAAGCAGAGACATTACTTTGCCAACAAATGTTCATCTAGTCAAGGCTATGGTTTTTCCAGTAGTCATGTATGGATGTGCGAGTTGAACTATAAAGAAAGCTGAGCACCGAAGAATTGATGCTTTTGAACTGGGGTGTTGGAGAAGACTCTTGAGAGCCCTTTGACTGCAAGGAGATCCTACCAGTCCATCCTAAAGGAGATCGGTCCTGGGTGTTCACTGGTAGAACTGATATTGAAACTGAAACTCCAATACTTTGGCCATCTGATGTGAAGAGCTGACTTATTTAAAAAGACCTTGATGCAGGGAAAGATTGAAGGCAGGAGGAGAAGGTGACGACAGAGGATGAGATATTTGGATGCCATCATCGATTTGATGGACATGAGTTTGAGTAAGCTCAGGAGTTGGTGATGGACAGGGAAGCCTGGCTTGCTGCAGTCCATGGTGTTACAAAGATTTGAATACGACTGAGTTACTGAACTGAACTGTAAAGGCATATTTCTTAAGTGTAAAATTTTATAAGTTTGGAAATGTATAGACTTATACGAACACCATTCTATCCATAGTAAACAATATTTCATCACTCCAGACAATTCCCTCATGAGACCTTCTGGCAAATCCCCACCTCCCATGTTTGTTGTTAGTCACTCAGGTGTGTCCCACTTTTTGTGACCTAGGGGCCATAGCCCTCCAACCTCCTCTGTCCATGGGATTCTCCAGGCAAGAATGCTGGATTGGGTTGCCATTTGCTTCTCCAGATCTTCCCAACCCAGAGATTGAACCTGGGTCTCCTACACTGCAGGCAGATTTTTTACTGTCTAAGCCACCAGGAAGCCCACAGACAACTCCTATACTGATATTTTTGTAACAACATATTCCATTTTTCTCAACATCTGCACATAAATCGAATCAAAGAATATGTACCTAATTGATATTTATAGAACTCTCCAATAAAGAACAGTAAAATAAACATTTCTTTCAACTTGACATGAAGATAGACCATAATCCTGTCTATATGTGAAGTTAACTGGGCCTCAGGAAGCTAGTGAAGGTGATGGAATTTCAACTGAGCTATTTTAAATCCTAAAAGATAATACTGTTAAAATGATCACTCAATCTGTCAGCAAATTTGGAAAATTCAGCAGTGGCCATAGGACTGGAAAAAGGTCAGTTCATTTCAATCACAAAGAAGGGCAATGCCAAAGATGTTCAAACTACCACACAATTACACTCATTTCACATGCTACAAGGTAATTCTCAAAATCCTTCAAGCTAGGCTTCAACAGTAGATGAACCAAGAACTTCCAGATGTACAGGCTGGGTTTAGAAAAGGCAATGGAACCAGAGGTCAAATTGCCAACATCTTTTGGATCATGGAAAAAGCAAAGGAATTCCAGAAAACATCTACTTCATCTTTGACTACACTGAAGCCTTTGACTGTGTGGATCAAAACAAACTGTAGAAAATTCTAAAGAGAAAGGAAATACCAGACCACCTCACCTGGCTTCTAAGAAACCTATATGAAGGTCAAGAAGCAACAGTTAGAGCTGGACATGGAAAACTGGACTGATTCAAAATTGGGAAAAGGTACTTCAAGGCTGTATACTGTCACCCTGCTTATTTAACTTATATGCAGAGTAGACCCTGAGAATATTTGGGCTGGACAATCCCAAGCTGGAATCAAGATCCCTGGGAGAAAAATCAATAACCTCATATATGCAAATGATACCATGCTAATGGCAGAAAGTGAAGAGGAACTAAAGAGCCTCTTGATGAAGGTGAAAGAGGAGAGTGAAAAATCTGTCTTAAAAGTCAACATTAAAATAATGAAGATCATGGCATCCGATCACATCACTTCATGGCAAATAGATGGAGAAATAATGGAAACAGTGACAGATTTTATTTTCTTGGGCTCCAAAATCACTGTGAACTGTAGCCATAAAATTAAAAGATTCTTACTCCTTGGAAGAAATGTTTTTTTTCAAATATAGACAGCATATTAAAAAGAGAAGACATCACTCTGCTGACAAGTCTGTATAGTCAAAGCTATGGTTTTTCCAGTAGTCATGTGTGGATGCAAAATTTGGAACCTAAAGAAGGCTGAGAGTGGATGAAGTGATTCTTTTGAGCTGTGGTGCTGGAGAAGACTCTTGAGAGTCCCTTGGGTAGCAGAAAGGTCAAACCAGTTCATCCTAAAGGAAATCAACTTGAATATTCACTGGAAAGACTGATGCTGAAGCTGAAGCTCCAGTACTTTGGCCACCTGATGTGAAGAGCTGACTCATTGGAAAAGTCCCTGATCCTGGGAAAGACTGAGGGCAGGAGAATCGGGAAACAGAGGATGAGATGATTGGCTAGCATCATCAACTCAATGGACATTAGTTTGAGCAAACTCTGGGAGATAGTGAGGGACAGGGAAACCTGGTGTGCTGTAATCCATGGGGTTGCAAAGTGTTGGATGTTATTGAGTGACTGAACAACAACAGTCCTGTCTATACAACAAACCTTAAAAAATGTAAAAGAGCAGAAATTATATAAATTATGTTATTGGGCCATAATAGAATTAAATTGGAAATCAATAATTAAAGATATATAAAAAATACCAAATATTTGGATATGTCAGAGCCTATATTGAAATAATCCATAGGAAAAATTTGAAATCTTAAAGAAAATAATATTTTGAAATTAATGAGATTAAAATACAGAAAATGTGTGCCCTATGCTCTCTACCTAACTAACCAATTCAGACTTTCCCAAAGGTAATCATTGTGCTGTCTTCTGACACTGTAAAAGCTTTTTCCGTGTTTGAATATTACATAAGTATATTACATAAAGTAACAAGATGTGTTCTTTTGTATCTAGTTTATTTCAGGTATCACTATATTTGTGAGAATTCAACATATAGAGAAAAATGGCAATATTTATAAAATTTACAAATGCATAAGCTCTTAGTCTCAGCAATTATACTGTGGCAAATTTATCCTACAGATATCCATACATCCATGTAAAATGATATTTTTGAAGACAACTATTGTAATCACATTACAATTACTTCATTGTAATCACAAAATGAAAATAGCAACAACAAAATCTATCAATAGAGAACTGATGCAATATTTAATGTCAAGTACATAAAGTCTAAAATCATGGAGCCATTTGAAAGAGTGAGCACATTTGTTTATTTTTTTTAGATTTATTTATTTTTAAATTTTATTTTGGACTATTGGCTCAGATGGTAAAAAATCTGCCTGCAATGTAGGAGACCCAGGTTCAATCCCTGGGTTGGGAAGATCCCCTGGAGAAAGGAATGGCTACCCACTCAGGTATTCTTACCTAGAGAATTCCATGGACAGAGGAGTCTGGAGGGCTACTGTCCATGGGACCACAAAGAGTCAGACATGACTGAGTGACTAACACTTTTCCTTTCATAGTTGATTTACAATGTTCTGTTAGTTTCAAGTGTACAGCAAAGTGATTCAGTTATACATAAATATATATCCATTTTTCTTCAAAGTCTTTTCCCACTTAGGTAATTACATAATGTTGAATAGAATTTTCTGTGCTATACAGTAGATTCTAATTTAAATAAAGTGTTACCTTTATGTTAATCCCAACCTCCCAATTTATCTATCTGCACATCTTGCCCCTTTGGTAACCATAAGCTGTTTTTTGTGTTTTTTTTTTTAATATCCGTAAGTCAATTCCTGTTTTATAAATAAGTTCATTTGTATCATTTTTAGATTCCATATGTAAGTAATAGCATGTGATATTTGTCTGACTTACTTCATTTAGTAGGATAATCTCCAGATCCATCCATGTTGTTGCAAATGACAGTATGTCATTCTTTTTTGTAGCATAGTAGTATTCCATTGTATATGTGTACCACATCTTCTTCATCCATTCATCTGCTGATGGGTATTTAGGTTGCTCCCATGTCTTAGCTATTGTAAACAGCACTGCAGTGAGCACTGGGTGCATGGATCCTTTTAAATCATGGTTTTCTCTGAATATACACCCAGGAGTGGGATTGCTGGATCATATAGTAGCACTATTTTTAGTTTTCTGAGAAACCTTCATATTGTTCTCCATAGTGTCTGTACCAATTTACATTCCCATCAACAGTGTAGGAGGGTTCCCTTCCCTTCACACCCTCTCTAGGATTTATTGCTTGTGGATATTTTGATGATAACCATTTTGACTGGTGTGAGTTGATATCTTATTGTAATTTTGATTTGCATTTCTTTAATAATTAGCAATGTTGTACATCTTTTCATATGCCTCTTGGCTATCTGTATGCCTTTGGAGAAATCTCTATTGAGGTCTTCTGCCTGTTCTTTGATTGGGTTGTTTGTTTTGATTTTCTATCCTATTGATATCTCTGTTTTTGTGTCAGTACCAGTCTGAAGTCAGGAATTCTAATTCTTCCCGCTCTATTTTTCTTTCTTAGCTAGTCAACGTCTTTTGTGTTTCCATAAAAATTTAAGCATTTTTTGTTCTAATTCTGTGAAAAATGCCATTGGTAATTTGGTAGGGATTGCATTGAATCTGTTGCCTGGGGTAGTATAGTCATTTTGACGATATGAATTATTCTAATCCAGGAGCCTGGTATATCTTTCCACCTGTTTGTGTTATTTATTTATTTTTTATTTCTTTCATCAGCATCTTATAGTTTTCAGAGCACAGTTCATTAGTGCATTTATATTTCTAGTTAAATAGCTTTAAAACTTAGGATATCTATATTTAAGAGTCCTAAGGAATACTGTTAGAAGTAAAATGTTAAATTGATTGCAATCTGGAAAATTGTTGCATGTGAAAATAGTATTATTACTTATTGTATCCGATTAAAATGTGTTACTGTTTGTTTGCATAGTCTTGTTTGATTTTTTTGCGACCCCATGGACTGCAGCTTGACAGTCTCCTCTGTCCATGGGATTCTCCAGGCAAGAATACTGGAGTGGGTTGCCATTTCCTTCTCCAGGGGATCTTCTCAGCCCAGGGATAGGACCTGCACCTCCTACATTGACAGGCAGTTCTTTACTGCTGCACCAAGAAAGCAATTAAAATGTATATATCACAACAATTTGTATAGCTTGTTTTGTTTGTAATAGCTCATTATTTTAAATATGCCAAAAATATAATAATAATTTGAAAATATAAAAAAGTTACATATGACAAAATCTTGAGTTACTCAACAAACACTGGCATTTTGAAAGCAAGGGAATGTTTAAACACTAACAGACTTCTGCTTGAATCTGTAAATGTAGATATAACAGTTATGAAATTCATATTTGAATATTTTTGTCATCTGTTTTAAGCATGTAGTACAGTCTAGTATTAATTTTTAGAGGCTATTGGTTTTTACACTCTTCAGAATTGTTTGAACTATCAGGGAAATATTCTGATAGCTGATAATAAAGAAATAGGACTTCCCTGGTGGCTCAGATAGTAAAGAATCTGCCTGGAGGAGGGCACAGGAACTCACTTCAGTATTCCTGCCTGGAAAATTCCATGGACAGAGGAGCCTGGTGAACTATAGTCCATGAGGTCACAATAAGTTGGACATGACTGAGCGACCCTCAGTTTCATTATAGAAACAAGCCAAAGACCACTTTTCCAGATTAGTTACTCTATTAGGTATTTGAATCTTACTTCCAATTGGTCACATTGAATCAGAGGGAGAATTTCTCCATCATTTAGAATGTGTCATAGAGGAGACAAGTAAATGGATTCAAGTTACTTCTTTCTTAATAAACATAGGTAGGCTTCCCTGGTGGTTCAGTGGTAAAGAATCTGGCTGCAAAGCAGGAGACATGGGTTTGACCCCTGGGTTAGGAAGAGTCCCTGGAGAAGGAATTGGCAATCCACTTCAACATTTTTGCCTGCAAAATTCCATGAACAGAGGATCCTGATGGACTACAGCACATGGGGGTCTCAAAAGATATAGACAAGACTTAGTAACTAAGCAATCACACTCATCTCACACACTAATAAATTAATGCTAAAAATTCTCCAAGCCAGGCTTCAACAATATGTGAACTGTGAAATTCCAGATGTTCAAGCTGGTTTTAGAAAAGGCAGAGGAAACAGAGAATAAATTGCCAACATCCGCTGGATCATTGACTATGCCAAAGCCTTTGACTGTGTGGATCACAATAAACTGTGGAAAACTCTGAAAGAAATGGGAATACCAGATCACCTTACCTGCCTCCTGAGAAATCATGTATGCAGGTCAAGAAGCAACAGTTAGAACTGGATATGGAACAACTGACTGGTTCCAACTTGGGAAGGAATACGTCAAGGCTGTATATTGTCACCCTGCTTATTTAACTTATATGCAGAGTACATCATGAGAAAGCTGGGCTGGATGAAGCACAAGCTGGAACCAAGATTACTGGTAGAAATATCAATAACCTCAGACACACAGATGACACCACCCTTATGGCAGAAAGCAAAGAAGAACTAAAAAGCCTCCTGATGAAAGTAAAAGAGGAGAGTGGAAAAAGTTGGCTTAAAGCTCAACATTCAGAAATCTAAGATCGTGGCATCTGGTCCCATCACTTCATGGCAAATAGATGGGGAAAGAATGGAAACAGTGAGAGATATTATTTTGGGGGGCTCTAAAATCACTGCTGATGGTGATTGCAGCCATGAAATTAAAAGACGTTTACTCCTTGGAAGGAAAGTTATGACCAACCTAGACAGCATATTAAAAAGCAGAGACATTACTTTTCCAACAAAGGTCCATCTAGTCAAGGCTATGGTTTTTCCAGTAGTCATGTATGGATGTGAGTGTTGGACCATAAAGAAAGCTGAAAGCCAAAGAATTGATGCTTTTGAACTGTGGTGCTGGAGAAGACTCTTGAGAGTGCCTTGGACTGCAAGGATGTCCAACCAGTGCATCCTAAAGAAAATCAGTCCTGAATATGCATTGTAAGGACTGATGTTGAAGCTGAAACTCCAATACTTTGGCCACCTGATGTGAAGAGCTGACTCATTAGAAAAGACCCTGATGCTGGGAAAGGTTGAAGTTGGGAGGAGAAGGGGACGACAGAGGATGAGATGGCTGGATGGCATCACCGACTCAATGGACGTGAGTTTGAATAAACTCTGGGAGTTGTTGATGGACAGGGAGGCCTGGTGTGCTGCAGCCCATGGGGTTGCAAAGAGTCAGACATGACTGAGTGACTGAAGTGAACTGAACTAGTGACTAAACAACCAAGTAAACAAGTGGCCCTTTGAAGCCCATGTATTTTGTCACTGCAAATACTTGTTTACGGATGTGGATAATCTCTCTTCATGAATCGTTTTAGTCCCTAATAAGTGAAAGATGAAAAGATCTGATAACATATACAGTGTCTTCTCAAATCTTCCCTGTTCAGAGCACCACTTCTTACTCTCCCTTTGTGAGAGATCCCTTTTTCCTGAGGGTACTAGAATGAGAATGCAAGTGTCTATGATATGGTTAAATTCTACCCTTCTAAAAGACAACATTTCAGTCCATTATTGCCATCAATCTATCTTATAACTTACATACAGATGTATTATTATTTTGCCCTCATTTTCTTAAATGAGATCTTTCTAGTAAAGATCCTACCACTTGATAGTGAGAGGACAGTTCACAGTCCCATGAAGTTGTTCTCATCAGTGGAATCTGAACAGAACCATTTATTCAATTTGCAGGTCAAAACTTAGGGAGTGTGTCCATTCTGCAGTTTTAAACAAATGAGGCCCCAAAGAATGGTAAAACCATGCTAGAAAGCACCTTTGTCCTTGTGACTTTTGTATAAGTGAAAGCCACACACCAACCACAAAAACAGTGTTGGTCTTTTTGAATGAAAATGTGCTTCTACTCTAGGGAACCACTGAAATGGTGGTGCAGGATCACCTTACCTATATAATCAGTTAGTCAATGTATAGATATATTTTATTAAAATAGACAAGATTTATTGGCTGATGTCAGCATCAGAAAGAACTTTTACTAAATGTGAAAAGGAAGTTCAGATCACTTTCACAGTTTAAGAAAGTGTGATTAAATAAAAATAAAACCATTTACTTCTGGTTGTGACCTGAATAGAGTCGTTAATTCATATGCAATCAAATTATGAAAAGAGCAAATGGGTTATAAACAGCTTAATGCAGATGTTCAGCTAAGAATATAGCAAGGATTTAAGCTTCAATAATGTCTCAAAATATAACCTATATTTAGAATTTTGAAATAACAGCCTAATTTTGTGAAGATAATTCCAAGTTATGTGATAAAATATGTATAGTGCTTGCCTCAGTCCCTTCAGATTTTATTGAAATACCCAAGAGAATACAGAAGAGAAAAATTCTGGTATAGCTTTAAAAAATAGGAAATTATATTAGAAAGAGCCCTCAATAAAAGTACGGGATATGTTGCCACTGAGCCTTGCTGAAGGAGATAATGAAGGCCATCTTATGAATTCCTTTCCTCCTTAAAACCATGTGAGCTGTAAAGATGTTTATGGAATCCTAGAGCATTTGAAGAGCGAAGACTGGAGGTGAGAGTGAGCACTACGCACACCACTTTGAATTTGTTTTACATCACTGATAATTAGAATTATACAGCAGTGGCACTCACGTACATGAGAGGTTTTACTGTAACTAAACATGCAGATAGTCATTAGGTATGAAAGGCATGCCCTTGATATAAAGCAAATGTAAAGGATCTTGTAGAACTTGACTTTGTGAAGAACCAAATCTGAAATGCTGACAGTCAGTGTGAGAGGAAGAACCAAATAGCCAAAATAAGGTTACAGCAACAAAATAGACAAAAGCCTTAACAAATACAGAAAGTAGGAACAAGGATGATACTCTGTAGCCACATTGCTTTAATTTTACCATAGCTAGTTATGAGCACATGAATATACTAGCATTTATGATGTCCAGGATGCTGGCCCTGGCTACAATATGAACAGCTCAAAGAGATAAGTGGCATTAAGAAAGATGCCAGTCCCTGCTGTGACACTGGCATGGACAGTGGATCAAATAGAAATTCATATTTGAAAGTTGACAGAGGGTTCACACCAGTCATCAATAAAGAAATAGCATCATAAGGAAGTTTGTATCCTAGGGTTGTCATAATTACAGAATTCCAAGGTTATTAATAACTGAACTGGAGTGTATGTTTCACAAGCTGAGTTTTGGGTTAAGTTCTTAGAAGAGAAGCATAAAAACAAGGAGTTAGAAGTGAGTATAAGTGTGGAGAATTTACCCAGCCTTGAGGAAATACTAGCTAGGACTTAATCAAATATGAGTAAATAAAAACATACACACAAATGAGTACACACATGAGTACAGATGTACATACAATAGGTAGCCTTACAAAGTTACAGTATTAAAAGCAAAGACAATAATACTCATGGAAGGGAAATGTGAAATATTAAGAATAGAAAATCTTATAAAGAATAAATTTATTTTCCAGCTTATTAAAATTCATTAAAACCTGAAGATCTACACTTTGAAAAAAGAGATAAAAATTTAGATTGAAATTTCAAGCAGAAATAGAATGGGAAGTTGAATGGAATATAATCTGCAAAGCCAAAGGAATTTAGTTTTGAAATAATTAAAAATAAAGTGAACACTGCTGAACATTTAAACAGAAATGGGAAGAAAAACAAAATAGTTCTATTTAGGATGAGATAAGAAGAGTCAAGGATTATAAAATGATCAGTTACCCTCCTGAACAGATCAATAGATATTTTATATTTTCTGAGAAACAGTAGTAAAAGATAGTGATAAATGATAGCTTTTTTTTTTAATAAATTTATTTATTTTAGTTGGGGGCTAATTACTTTACAATATTGTAATAGTTTTTGCCATACATTGACATGATAGTTTTTGATAGGTCAATTGTTTTATTTACTTTTAAATTTTATTTGATATAATTAATTATATAGCATTATAGGTATTTTCTTCCAAACTACATAAATAGTGCATATTAATTTCAATGACAATATAGAGAAAAATCCAAAAGTCTTCTTTTACCATGTCATCACCATTCCACCCATATAAAAATAATCATTATGTATGAATGTGACACAGATAAATACAAAGATAGCATTTATTATTTACGTTACAAATAGTTAATCACATTCATTAGTTAATATGTAGCTTGCTTTTTGACTAAAGCATTATAGATGTTCTTGCAAGTCAAATTTTATTCAGATGTTTACAAACTTGACTTTCTGTTAAAAATATATGTGCATGTCGTAAAAGTTGCTCAGTCATGTCCTATTCTTTGTGATCCCATGGACTATAAGGTGCCAGGCTTCTCTCTTCATGAAATTCTCCAGGCAAGAATATTGGAGTGGGTAGCAATTCTCTTCTCCAGGGGATATTACTGACCCAGGGATTGAATCCACATCTTCATTGCAGGCAGATTCTTTATCATCTGAGTCACCATATGGGACTTTTAAAAATCCCTATGTCCTGTCTAGACCCAAATCAATTAAATCAGAATTTCTGATGGTTGCATCCAAGGCATCAGTGGTTTTAAGTGTTTTATCCAGATGATTCCAATATGTAGAAAAGGTTGAGTAAATCTGATACAAAGCAAATGAATGAGTTTTAAAAGCAGTAAAGAAAAATAAGGCCATTCACTATGATTTATTTATTGATGAATAGTCTACCTTTCCACTAGGTAGCTGAGTTGGCAGCATTCTCTGATCTATCCCTTCATCATTTTGGTAGTTTTGGTTCAAACTTGGTAACAGCTTATCCAATTTTTTTTTTTTTTACTGTTTCTCTATATTTATAACTATATTAATAATCCTTTCTTGAATTATTGTATTTTGAGTGTCTCACTTGTTTTCAGTATGAACCCTGAAGCATGTATTCTGGATGAATTCCTTTACTCCTATGTAAGTAAAACTCAACATTCAGAAAACTAAGATCATGGCATCTGGTCCCATCACTTCATGGCAAATAGATGGGGAGACAATGGAAACAGTGACAGACTTTATTTTTTGGGCTCCAAAATCACTGCAGATGGTGACTGCGGCCATGAAATTAAAAGACTCTTGCTCCTTGGAAGAAAAGTTACGACCAACCTAGACAGCATATTAAAAAGCAGAGACGTTACTTTGCACAGCAAAGAAAACCACAAACAAAAGAAAAGGCACCCCACAGAATGGGAAAAAAGTATTTTCAAATGATGCAACTGACCAGGGATTAATTTCCAAAATATACAGCTAGAAGCACTCATTAAAAAACAAACAAACAAACAACCCAACCAAAAAATGGGCAAAAGATCTAAATAGACATTTCTATAAAGAAGACGTACAGATGACCTAAAAGCACATGTAAAGGACTTAGTTGAGTTTTGATGATCAAGTTGCTCATGAGTTTCTGGGGGTATTTTCCAAACATTTCAATTTGATCTCTGAATTTCAAATGCATGCTTACATTATAACACATAAGAATAATTTTTAATGAGTTAACATTAGGCCTTCAAAATATAATGTAACCTTAAAATTTTTACTTTCTCTTATTTAAATTTTGGTTAAGAGATAAATACTTTTGTAGGGCAGTTTGAAGGACATGCAATTCTATTCTATTCTAATTTTATTCATGACTCCCCTAACAAAAGCATACACACTGAAATTTAATTTGGCATCATGTCCCAACTTATATAAGGATTGTTACTAAAGCCCACCATTGAAAAGATATTTAAATATGGTTTTCTATATTTAAACTATTTCTATTTTCTATATTTAAATACAGTTTTCTATGTTTTAGAACCCTAGAATCAATCCCTGACAATATTTTTTTTCAATTTAGATAAAGGCTTATTTTACTCATGATTTAATGTTTTCTCCTATCAGACAAAAGAATCAAGTGTCTGTTATTTTTTTATTATATCCTTTTGAAAGAAGGTCAGAGTCAAATTTACAGTGATAATGTTGGAATCCTGATAGTAATACTACTATTCACATATACTGAAGTTTAATAATCCTAATCACCTTCTTAAATGTACACTATTTTAAAATGTATTATAGAATTTAATATGTTTAAAATTATAACACTATTTAAATATTTAAATATTATAATTATTAAGATATCCCATGACTTTCAAATAATATAGGATGAATGATTACATTTTAAATTTATTTTTATTTCATTTCATATTTCATAATTATTTAATGAACTACCACAGGTTTTTATTTAAGTTTTTGTTAGGGAAATATATCACTGGCATTTCCATAGAACTGCCATAGTACATCTATATGTGTATAATTTATAGGCCTTTCAAAAGAATGTTTAACATTTTTAAAACCATGAGCTTAGATTTAGAAAAAAAATAATCTTGGATTACCTATAACTGGCAGATATACTAAGTATTTAAGAAGGTTAAGTAACTAGTAAAAATATAAAAAACAAGGGAAAAATCCAATTTTGTAAGCATATTGATGAAACTTTTGTAGTGGTAGAAATGCAATTCACTCATAAAGAAAAAAAGGGTTCCACTTCCCATGAATCTTTTTTAGTTTAATGGTTTAAAATGAAGACTATTTGCTTGAAGCCATTTCTCATTTTAGAAAACCCTGAATTTTAATTTCTTGCAATAATCTTCTCAGAGTACTAATTAAAATAAAACCTCCAATTAGTTTAATTCTAAAAAATTCCTCTTGTAACCTTGAGTCTCTTAGCTACTGGCTGACATGCCAAACTTGTATAAATACTTCTTTTTCTTCTCCCCAAAGTACATATTTTCTATATCCTTGGAAAGATATTGATAGCATATTTCTAAGTCAGGATCTGGAAACTTGTAATGTTATATAAAACTAAAAGAACCAAAGAATATTTATTACTCTACTAATATCTATAATACAAGAGCTTCTCAAAAGTGATTTGCTAAACCTACAATTTTTTATAAACAGTGCTAATTTTAAGACATATTGCTTCAGAAATACAGCTATGTATATAGAAAATAAATTTGGTCATGCTACCGAGAATGACTATAATATATGGCTAATTAATTGCTTCTAGCCATGCCATTTAATTTCACAACAAGGACAGTACTCTGAAATTGGTAAGTGTTGAAATGCAGAAAATCGATTGATTGATTGAGGCCAAACTTTTCTATGCAAATTAAAACATGCAACCCCCAAATTAGAATGTTTGACACATCTTATAAACATCCTATTCCTATGACATCTACTGTTGTTTGCCTCAATGAGAGTGTGGCCTATTTGGTTATTGCATATACTAGAATACATCTGCTGGGTTACAGACAAATGCATAAATAAGTTTCTTCTAATATGCATCCTTTTTGCATTAGGCACTGGCATAAAAAGTTTAAACTTCCACCCAGAGCCCAGTCTTTACTTTCTTGGTTCCTAAAGAAAAGCAGTACATGACAGTATAATCATATTGGGGAAATGCTATTCTAGCTAATTTGTATTAAACAGACTCTATTATCAGACTTCCTGATTGAAATTCCAGCTATATCACTTCCAACTACATGACCTTAGAAATTGATCATAACATCATTAAGCTTCTACTGTCCTTAAAAGTAAATGATAATAATATTATCTGAAGTTTTTATGGCCTCATAGGATAATTTGTGAAGATTGCTAGCGCAGTGCAGCTCTGAGGAAGGTTCGGTAAGGCTATCAGTGAATCTTGATCCAAAATGCTTATCAGAGAAGTCCCTTTCCTCCCAAGAACAGACTTCCCTTGTTTCCTTGCTACACTCAGTCACTGGTTGGGAGCAGCTTTTGGGAATTGGGGAAACAAAGCAATTGATTCCAGAGTAGTCAGCTGGAGCTCTTGGTCAATTGCATTCCCTGGAGTCACATATCTGAGAGGCACATTCTCTTGGCTACCAGTTCCATCACACACACCTATTTTTCCACACAGGTTTGGGAGACAATTTCTTCATTATTCCCATGGGCTGGTTCTTCCTGAAAAGACTCTCAGAGAAGGAAAGGAAGTATGTGGCTGACCACTGTCCCTATTGTAGCTGTTTTCAGAGCTGCAGCTGATACTCATCTTTCTTTCCACTATGCACTCTCTGTCTCTCAGGGCTACCACAAATGTGGCTGTAATGCAGCCATTACTGTTTTATGTTTGCACCCACATGCTTAGTGAGCCCATCTGTAAACCCAACATAGACTTCCTCTTGCTTTTTCAGCTGGTCATACAAGACCCTTCACAGGACCACAGGTGTATGTTAGGGGAGGGAGAAACTGAGAAGTTGAATTCTTGCTGTAATTTTGTTTGGTAATCTGGGTATTTTTCTCAATTCAGGGATGGTTTACATATTCAGTATATGCCTTCCTATTCCTGAAATGTTCACTTTGGTTCCTGAATCAAGTCCAACTTAAACATGGACACCCGTGTCTCTTACATCTCCTGCATTGGCAGGCGGATTCTTTACCACTAGTACCACCTGGGAAGCTCAAACGTGGGTACAGCCTCATCTAAATAAAGGAAGAAGAGTTGGTAGGAGGTGCTGCTGCTAAATCACTTCAGTTGTGTCCGACTCTGTGCAACCCCATAGATGGTAGCCCACCAGGCTCCCCCGTCCCTGGGATTCTCCAGGCAAGAACACTGGAGTGGGTTGCCATTTCCTTCTCCAATGCATGAAAGTGAAAAGTGAAAGTGAAGTCACTCAGTCATGTCCGACTCTTAGCGACCCCATGGACTGCAGCCTACCAGGCTCCTCCGTCCATGGGATTTTCCAGGCAGGTGGTTGGAGTGGGTTGCCGTTGCCTTCTCTTGGTAGGAGGTGATCTGATCATAATTTCTGTGTAATAAATAACCCAAAGCTTTGTGACTTAAAACAATAATTTTATTTTGCTCACAATTCTGTGGTAAAAGAATTCTGGAGATGACTTGGGTAAACAAGTTTTGCTTGGGGTCTCTTCTGCTAAAGTCAGCTAAGAGACTCAATCACATGGTTGTCAGTTGATGTTGGTTGTTAGGTAAGAACTCAGCCAAGGCTGTCCCCTGGAATGCCTACATGGTGTCTTCAGCATGCTAGTTTTAAGGTGACTGTACCTCCTACCTGCTGAACATCCCAGGCTGGGCATTCCAAGAAATCCAGAAGGAAGCTGCATGCTCTACTGCAATCATAGCTAGGAAGTTATTTTTCTCAGCATTTATGATTCAGTACAGTCACATGCCTGCCAGACTTAAGAAAAGGGATATAGACTCCACTTCTCAATAGGAAGAGTGTCAAAGATTTCTACACCATTTTTAAAAATCACCACATCAAATTTCTTGAACAGTATGTCTGCCTTTAGCTTTCCTGAAATCAGGGGAAAAAATAATTAAAGTAAGTTAAGCAGATTTGTCAATAAACCCTATGCCACTGAGTTTTCTGCCCCCAACTAGTTTATATCCTGTATGTCTCTTCATATTTTCACTTGTGAGAGTTTTGAATAACCAAATGGCAAGATGAAGGGTAAGAAAAGGTCCTTAGGTGAATTACAAATCAGATAGTTAGCATTAATCAGTAAGTTTGGTAGGTGTGTTTTAAATAACTGTTCATGGTATTTCATGGAGTAGATATAATCATGTTATGATACTATAACTTCATATAGATAATTAGTTCTACCTTCTAACATTTTGAGGGAGGGTAATGGTTACTATAGGGTTTTACATAGACACATGACTTAATTTTAAATGAGTTCACTGACCTATATATTATTTATTTCTACAATCAATAAGATATAGTGATAATTTCTGTACCAATATGAGATAGAAAGTCATAACTAGTTTCAAATGACTCAACTAAAACAGGAAGAACATCGCTTCATAATTTGGTGTGTGGCACTATTTGTTTTATTCAAAGCTTTATGAAAATGCCTTTACTTAAAAGCATAAGGGAACATCTGAAAAGTAAAGTCATCCTACACACAACTTATTTTTATATTTATAATAAATTAATCATGACTTCAATTCTTTGAAAATACTATGCCTGTCACTTTTAAAGTCTAAATTTCAAGATATGCAGCATCTCTATGCACACTAGGGTATATATATGTATTCTGTATATCTAACACATAATTATAATACTGTATATATTTTTAAAGGTTATGAAGTAGAGTCAAAGTATAAATAAGGTATAGAGAAGGGAATGGCAATCCACTCCAGTATTCTTGGCTGGAGAATCCCCTGGACAGAGGAGCCTGGTGGGCTACAATCCATGGGATCGCAAAGAGTCCGACACAACTGAACAACTTAACACACTATTTTTGCCAAAGTTCATGCATAAAATTTAACAGAGATAAAAACCTTCAATGAGATGTATTAAAATATTTGCATTTATATGATTTTTTCTTCTTCCACTCGACAAAAAGTATTTTTAGCCTGTTTTAATGTTTCCATAGTTTCAACATTTACTATTAGCTCTTACTAATATTCATGTCATATTGAATAAATTTGCAAATGTTTCACATGACAGAATTTTATGTATTGATTCTCTCATACTATATTATAGATATATATACACACACATTAAAGGCAAAAGGAAAAGAAGGTGGCAGAGGATGAGATGGTTAGATAGCATTACGAACTCAATGGACATGAATTTGAGCAAATTCCAGAAGATAGTGGAGGACAGGGAAGCCTGGTATGCTGCAGTCCATGGGGTCACAAAGAGTCTGACACAAGTTAGCGACTAAACAACACACACACACACATACACAAACATATATATATATATAATTTTCTATCTCAGTCAAAAAATATCTGCTTCTATATAATCCTCCTTTATCTTACATGCAAAGAGAAATCCCTGAGACTACAGATTAAATAAGAACCTCATTCCATAATTTTCACACACTTTATATTGCTTATCTTAGTCCCAAAGTCAGTCCAATTTCTAGACTCCATTTCATGGCAGAAGTTAAGAAGTCAAAGTAGTAGTAATGATGATGATGATAATGATAGAAAAGTTCAACACTTCAGGATTGATGCACTCTATGGAAGCAATAAATAAACTATCTCTTTTCTAGAAAAGTTAGACTGTGTTCATACTGAAATAGGTATAGGCCTCTCTTAGGGTGGCTGGAGCAGTCATTGCATTGCGTTGACAGATCTTGTATTAATAGCTTTCTTTCTGGATTATTTTGTGTACCATATGATGTGTGGTAGGGTCAGAAATTCTAGGACAACTCCTTAATAAGGTAACCATACATCCGATTCCCCGTGGAAAAAGTAAAATAGGTCCAAGTATGGTAATCTTCATTTAGCCAATGTTGACAATGTAACA
Organism: Giraffa tippelskirchi; assembly: GCF_054371585.1. Lineage (NCBI taxonomy): Eukaryota > Metazoa > Chordata > Mammalia > Artiodactyla > Giraffidae > Giraffa > Giraffa tippelskirchi. The sequence goes on from NC_137277.1 coordinate 74,734,452, forward strand.
TATTTTAGATATTTGACATTTTATGATGGCATTCTTTTGTCAGATTTGTATTTTCTTAGGAATTATTTTCCCCTCAGATTAAATGATTTACTTTTCAAACAAGCCTCAGAATCTGGAAACTCGCAATGTGTAAAAACTGTCCAAAACTCAGATGTTTTTATTAAAATATAAATTAGCTGAAGTTAAACAAATTAAGTACTAGTAATATCTAACTTTTAGAATTATTCTGGAAATGAGATAATTGAAAAAGCATTTAATAGATCATTAAAATTATAACTTGTAAAATTTATATTTCACTAAAATTGCACTGCCAAATCCTTTATCTATAATTAGAAAAAATTTTTTAAAAGCACTGTTGGAATGATTCTATTTTATGATTAATTAATTGGGGTATCATTTAAAATAAATAATTTAAAAAATTTAATTAACTACATATTTTTAATATTTAATTTCTAAATATGCTATTCTTTTATATGTTAGAATTCTTTTAATCATTTGAAAATTTTGAGCAGATGGCTTAAATCCAGGAGTCTGAGAAACAATTAAAAAATCTATCCATAACTGGATATTAATGACCCATGTTACCTTTGAAGACAGTATTCTTAGAATGAAGTATAAATAACATCAAGGTGTCCCACAGTCCTGTGGAGATCAGAATACCTTTGGAATCATTTGATTTTTCTAAGTTCTCAATATTGGCAAGGTCTTAAACCTGGCTGTCTTAAACATTCAATAAGTTCAGATAAGCACAGTTTTTTTCCTATACCAGTTTTGTTTGAGCCCAATTTTGAAAAACTTGTAATGAAATAAATGACTAGTCAAATTGGTGCATTCTCAGTTGCTAAGTCGTGTCTGACTTTGTGATCCCATGGATTATAGTCAGCAAGGCTCCTCTGTCCAGGGAAGAATACCGGAGTGGTTTGCCATATCCTTCTCCAGGGAGTCAAACTGATGCATCTAATTAATTCTATCAAAGTGGAAGAACTTGGTAATCTGACAGTTCCTTAACACTGGTACTTTCTTATTAAGAAATCTAATTTTGCTATAAAGGGGTATTAACAGAAGATATTTTTCTTGGAAAAAATATGGATCCTTTATGTTAGAATTACATGATAAAATGTGTGCTTATTTCAAGTATGGGAACGCACATCTAGTTTATCCATGGCCACAGCTGTCTCAATAATGGAGGAAGAATGCCTTCCAGTAATACTAGAAACACTGAAACACTGGTTATCTAGGCATTGACTCACTCCATGACAGGAAAAGAAAGGAAAGGACTGTAACGTGTATAGCCTGACTAGAAATAAGTAAAGATATTATTAGAAAGATTATTGTTTTTGTTTAGTCGCTAAGGTGTCCAACTCTTCAATGACTCCATAGACTATAGCCCACCAGGCTCCTCTGACTATGGGATTTCCCAGGCATGAATACTGAAGTGGGTTGCCATTTCCCTCTCCAGAGGATCTTCCCTACCCAGGGATGGGACCCAAATTCCCTGTATTGGTGGGCAGATTCTTTACCATTGAGCCAGTAGGGAATCCCCATTAAGAAATATAGCCAACTGTTCTTTCTTGTGACTGAGTACTATACCAGTTCTAGTGAGGTGGATGAACCTAGAGCCTGTTATACAGTTAAGTAAGTCAGAAAGAGAAAAAAAAAATTGTACATAACACATGTATATATGAGATCTAGAAAAATGGTATTGATGAACCAATTTGTAGGGAAAGAACGAAGATGCAGATATAGAGAATGGATTTGTGGAGACAGTGGGGGAAGGAGAGAGTGTGATGAGTAGGGAAAGTAGCATCAACATATATACTTTACCATGTGTAAAATAGATAGCTGGTGAGAAGTTGCTATATAACACAGGGAGCCCAGCCTGGTAGTCTGTGATGATTTAGAGGGGTAGGATGGGTGAGGAGGAAGGGAGGCTCAAGAGGGAGGTGATATAGGTATAATTATGGCTGATTTGCTTTGTTGTATGGCAGAAGCCAACACAACATTGTAAAGCAATTCCCCCAATTAAAAATGAATTTTTTAAAAAGAAAGAAAGCAAAAGTTAAAATTGGTATTTGCATAATCCAACCACATTATGGTTCATGTATGAAACCAAAGGATCTAAAGAAATGTTAGGATCAAAAAAGGAAGATCATAAGAAGATACTGTCTTTAAACTTGTAGTGTTGGTGATCTAAGCAGTAAGAATGACTGTAATGTTCTATTACATTATGTTAACTCTGTGTAGATTGCTGACTTCTAGAAATTACAGGAATAACAACGTTTATGAGTGAGTCTCTGAAAAAATGAATTAATCAAACTGTCCATTGCTTGCATATTGGAAAACAGAACTTTTATTATAGAGAAAGCAGATAGTTTTATGGAGAATTTCCTAAGAATATATCAAACAATTAAACTGACTAGCACTTTTTAACTGTTTTTAAGGCCTTAGTACTTTATAATCTCATCACTGGAGCAGGATTAAAATGGCACTAGTACCTGTAAAGCTGCATCAGTATGCTTCTAGAGAAGCTGGGAGTGCCTTGAGTGGGGACATTTTTACAGCAAGTTTGGGAGCCTGTGATGTTAGTTGCTGGCTACATTTGCATTTCCAGGGATCACACTAAAGGCAAATTTAGGGACCTGGGATTTATTTTAGTCTACCTGACGTTTTAGGAAGAACAGAGTTTGTAATTGAAGCAAGTTTATTTTAAAGATTTAATGTTCAGATGACCTAATAGGCATAGGTCCTCTGAGTTCTCTGAACCAAGACATTACCTAAGACACAGACATTGTTCACCCTCCCTCGGGTTATGCTGTCAGAGTAATAGCATGGCTGCTGACATAATGTTACCCAGGGGGATGAGCACTGGGTTCTTAGTTTTATAGACTTATTTTATCCGCATGTTGACTTATCATACTTTTAACCTCTTGTTTTCTCTTAAATGTTTTTTTTTGTGTGTGTGTGCGTGTGTGTTTGCACTTGTGTTTTTGGATCTGGGATGGACATAAGAAAAGGCAGCTTCATTTTGGACTGCAATGTAATCTTGTTAAGATGAAGTCTAATAAAAAAAGCAAGGATTATTTCATTTATTTTAATTTCTAAAAGTTTTATTTTTTACTTTTATTTCTTTCTAAGGAGTTAACAGTTGATTTTTATAGTGACTCAGTATGAGCCATAATATTTTTGACATTGTATTATTAAGATTAATTTTACAGGGTCATTTGAGTCATTATATAACCCCTACTGTGTCATAACTAACCCCGTGCCTGGGAAAAATAATTAAGACATGAACAGAAAAATGGACAGCTTGGATCTAGGAAAGGATATGGATTTGGATTTGTGTAACTGATATATCTGTCTAACCTACTTCAAGTGTATCCACAGACAAAAGTTAAACAAGTAAGCACTGCTCCTAGAATTGAGTCAGAAAATGGAATTAAAACTTCTATGCCAAAAAGCTGATATTCCCCTTCCCCAGAGAGTACAGGTACCATGCTGGGTGTCATGAATTTTTAGTAGTTAAGAAAAAAATACACGGGAATGAGTGAAACAAGTTTTTGTTTTGTTTATTTTTATTCCCTATGTTTCTGATAATAAAATAAGATTTTCTTTTTAATATTGCTATACCCCTAGAAAAATTACTAGGTAAGAAACCTCTTTATATGTTTCAACCCATTGGAGGGGTGAGGCTTTATTTAAACAGAGGAGATGTACTGTGATCACCACACAGAAACAAGACAGACCTCCCTCACACAAAATTTAGTTTGGATTTCAAGACTACTGCTACATACCAATAGGTGATGAAATAGACTCATGTGAATGATAAACTTTCTTGGAGGAGCAGGGCAGGCCTGAAGCAGGACCCCAAAATGGCTAGGGAGGGTATAAGAAGTTGACTGGCTTGGATTCTTTCGTGAGTAGGTGTAGGCTGGGATGTGGCTTCTGAAATGTTGGCTGGGGCTTCCTTGGTTTGAACTTCTGTCTCCTAGGAGAAGGAGCACTTGGGTTTTCTTATCAATTTGTTCAAATGTAGGACCAAAGAGGAAGAGGCAGTGGTAAAACTTGAATGCTCTCAGCAGTGAAACGTAAAAACAAAGGCAGAATCTTTATTATAAGGCGGAAGTTAATTGTATAGGAGAAACATTTCCTTTGAAAGAGACAAAGGGTGAAAATATGTCATAGCAAGAAAACCAGGTGTCTAAAAGATTTGAGGTGCAATGTATCAACTATTGAAGCAAATAGCTTTGAAAGATGAAATAGAAATTGTTTCCAAAAGATAGAGTGTGATAAAGTTTGAGTACCTAAAATATTATATTGCAAAGAAAAGAAATTTAATTCTTTAATTAAATTGGTACATGAAGAGCTTAAGCACTAGCAAAAACATGAAATACTGTATTTTTTTGCTTTTCAATTATTTTTCCTTTTCTCTTCAACTTTACCACTTCAGTGCAATTTTCTCAATAAATTGGTTTATTTTAATGGTGATTTCAATCTTTTTCATTTTCTTTTAGATGTATGTTGATACTCTTAAAAAAATAAAAACCACAACATATCGTAAGCATATAGTTTACTGTTTGTGATCTTTAAAATTAATCCAGTTCCATAAGAGGCTTCATAAACAGTTTTTCTTCTACAATTATTAAATATCTTTCTCTTTACTCCTCTATCTTAGTTTTGTTCAAAGAACTATAACTCTGTCTGAGTTCTCTGAGATACACAATTTATTTAAATGACACTATTTTCCAAACTCTCCCTAGAGAAAGCCCAACTTAGAACTGTAGATTAGATTTTATATTAATAAGACTTGTTGCCAAAAATATATATATTTTTGAACTACTACAAATAAAAGTGTCTTAAAAAGAGGTTACTGAAAATTAAAAGCTTGTTTTATTAAAACCCAGGGAGGAAATAAGTAAATAGATACTTTGTAGAATGTAATTAGCACTACATTTTTAATTGGCTTGGGAATTCATATTTCAAATAAAAAAAGTTTTATTAGCAAGTGAAATAAATGTACTAGTTTGGTAAATTATTTTTCTTTTTTCATATATGTTATTAAAAAAAAAACACATCTTTGTTATTTAAATTGAAAACATCTTTAGCAAGCCTCCAGTCCACCTGTCTCATTTACTATGTCTGCAAACTGAAATGTGATTAGAGAGTATGACTGGCCAATGGTTAGCAAGTCTGGTGGGAACATGACTTCTTGTGTGTGGAGTATAAGTAACTGAAAAAAAGATAAACTGATCATCTTAAACCAATAGTACTGAGAACTTAAAATGCCCACATGATATAAACATTATGAAATAAGAATATGATTGTTAGCTGTCTATTTTTTAGGCTGTTGTAAGTGTTGTGAGGAATCCCCTGTGGCTTCAGCAGTAAAAATCCACCTGCAGTGCAGGAGACCTGGGTTGGATCCCTGGGTCGGGAAGATCCTCTGGCGGAAGAAATTACAGCCTACTCCAGTATACTTGCCTGCAAAATCACATGGACAAAGGAGCCTGATAGGCTACAGTCCATAAAGTCGCAAAGAGTCAGATGACTGACCACAATGTGGGAAGAAAAATCCAAGGGGTGGTCTTATAATTCCCATTGGGAGGGAGGATGTCTTTGTTTGACAAAAAAATTAATGAGTCATTTTAACTGGAAAGATTATTCTTGAGGTAGCACTTGAATAACTCAAAGAACAAAATTTTGAGGAAAAAAAAAAAGAATAATGTAGGGGCTAGTAGTAGTAATGTCAGTTGCTTAGTCATGTCTGACTCTTTGAGACCCCATGAACTGTAGTCCACCAGATTGCTCTGTCCATGGGATCCTCCAGGCAAGAATACTGGAGTGGGTTGCCATTCCCTTCTCCAGGGGATCTTCCTGACCTGGAGATTGAACCTGTGTCTCCTGCTTTGCAGGAGAATTCTTTACCACTGAGCCACCTGGGAAGTCCAAGGAAAAGGTCTAAATATGTATAAATCCAATTTTCCATTATATGCTTGTCTGTAATGACAAAGTTTTCAGCATCTCTTTCTTAAAACCAAGATCATGTGTGATTCCTTGAGACACTAAAGGAAATAAGACCATTTTTTCTTTTTTAGTTGTGTTGCAAATAAAGAAATGATTATAGGAAAAAGAGCATAAGAAGTTTCTAAAAGATAGGGGAAACCACAAATCTGCGAGAGGGGAAACCACAAATCTGCCTCACAAGTAATCAGTTGAAATAGAAGACCCCTAAAACACTTTGTAGGTATTTGAAGGGATTCAAGGCTTTTAACCATACATAGGATGTAGTTGGAGCCAATTAGCTTTAATACTAAAAGAATGGATAACCAGAGATGACATCCAGCTATATATAATGTCAATGAACTCTGTACTGTAATTGCAATTTTCAAATCAGTATATACTATTGCAATAACTAAATAGTAAAGAACAGAGATAAATGTTATAGTTTATATAAAATCATTAGTTTTGGACACTAAATATTTTTATTTAAACAGTCCTGCATTAATAGTGCTATGTTTATACCAGACAAATATAAAATACAATTAAAATATAGAAGAAAATAAAGTATATGAAAGTTTTCAACCTAATGAACATGATTATCATTACAATTTAGATATACAATTTTATAAAACTATTTAAAATGATATATTACTATATATTCTTCCTAATACATTATAAGCTTCTTCATCTTATATTAAACCATTTTAAGAATTCTTTTCTTGACATATATACTATCACAATTTCCATACTGTTGCTGTTTCACTTATACAGATCATAAAATAATTTTTTATCTATATATGCAGATCCTATTTGTTTTATACACACACACACACACACACACACAACTCATGCTGCTGCTGCTGCTAAGTCACTTCAGTCATGTCTGACTCTGTGTGACCCCATAGATGGTAGCCCACCAGGCCCCCCCGTCCCTGGGATTCTCCAGGCAAGAACACTGGAGTGGGTTGCCATTTCCTTCTCCAATGCATGAAAGTGAAAAGTGAAAGTGAGGTTGCTCAGTCGTGTCCAACTCTATGCGACCCTATGGACAGCAGCCCACCAGGCTCCTCCATCCATGGGATTTTCAGGCAAGAGTACTGGAGTGGGTTGCCATTGCCTTCTCCATTGGTGCTCAGTACATGTTAGCTATTACTAAATGCCTCCATCAGAACTAAATGTCAGTTGTTATAAAACCTATATTTTAGCAATTGTAAAGATAATAATGGATTTTCTTTAACATATTGATATGAATCATGTTAATTCTCTTCCTACTAATGGCAAGTATCCACTGGGCATTTGTTAATTTAGGTATGTAGTTAATAGCAATTTCCAAATTAGTTAACTCTGTGTGAATTGGTTTCTTTTCATATTTCATTTTATTTTTCTGCATTGAGAGAGAAACAGAGGAAATATATAAATATCTTCGATAGTATTATTATTGAAAATTTAGGCAAATAATACAGTGTTCTAATAAAATTGTTTTGAAGTGGATAATTTTATTTAGAGCAAATTATGATGAAAGTGAAAAAGGAGAGTGAAAAACTAAGTGAAAACTAAGATCATGGCATCCGGTCTTATCACTTCATGGCAAATAGATGGGGAAACATTGGAAACAGTGGCTGACTTTATTTTTTGGGCTCCAAAATCACTGCAGATGGTAATTGCAGCCACGAAATTAAAAGATGCTTATTCCTTGGAAGGAAAGTAATAGCCAACCTAGACAGCATATTAAAAAGCAGAGACATTACTTTGTCAACAAAGGTCAGTCTAGTCAAGGCTATGGTTTTTCCAGTAGTCATGCATGGATGTGAGAGTTGGACTACAAAGAAAGCTGAGTGCAAAAGAATTGATGCTTTTAAACTGTGGTGTTGGAGAAGACTCTTGAGAGTCCCTTGGACTGCAAGGAGATCCAGTCAGTCCACCCTAAAGGAGATCAGTACTGGGCGTTCATTGGAAGGACTGATGCTGAAGCTGAAACTCCAATATTTTGGCCACCTGATGCAAAGAGCTGACTCATTTGAAAAGACCCTGATGCTGGGAAAGATTGAGGGCAGGAGGAGAAGGGAACAACAGAGAATGAGATGGCTGGACGGCATCACCGACTCAATGGACATGAGCTTGGGTAAACTCCGGGAGTTGGTGATGGACAGGGAAGCCTGGCGTGCTGCAGTTCATGGGGTCTCAAAGAATCGGACACGACTGTGCGACTGAACTGTCTGACTGACTTACACTAAAATTGATTATAAAAGTAGAGAGAAATCTACACTGACATACAATTTTCAACTGGGTAATTTCTAAGAAAGATATTGAACCAACATGTTTACAAAGTCACAACAGTCTAAAATATATACAGTGTACTAAATTATTAGCTAATATGGAATTTATCTAATTTGCAAAATGTACCCTGAATGAGTGTAGGTAGGCAGGAAAGAGATAAAAAGCTATAGGGGGATTTATAGCTCTTTTCATATAACAGCTACAGTTGTCATACATCATCCTAGTTTATTAAGTACAGTAGTCAGCAGATATTTAATGTGTCCAGTAGTTACACTGAGCTTATTCTACCCCCCTCCTTTTATGGATAAACCTATCAGGCTTATTTTCATGTTCTGTTTTTCATAATTGTTTATCAGTGCCTCATTTGTCCCTGTCAATGTAATTAGCAAATATGATTAGTCACGTGTCACATCCTTTAACATGCCTTAGATTAAGTTTAGTTTCTCACTATGTGTATGTTTTACTAATGTGTGTGTGTGTGTGTGTGTGTGTGTGTTAGCCACTTAGTCGTATCCGACTCTTTGCTACTGAGAAAGTTACAGGCAGGAAGGCCAGAGGTCTCTAAATGGAGGAAATAGGCTGCAAGTGTCAGACATTTTTATATCTCTCTCTTAAGTGGCAGAAGGAAACTGTTAGGTAGTTAGAATAGGAAAAGTGTCCAGAATGGCGGTGGCTAAAAGACAAGGAAGGGAAAAGCTCGCTAAAATAGAACAAAGAAAGGTCCAAGGACAGGAGTGAGGACCTCAGGTAGAACAAACAGCACTCCTGGCTAGACCAATTTACATAGGGCAGGCCCTAGGGGGAGGAAAAACACACAAAAAGAGGAGCCAAAGGGCCAGGGGTCTCTCTTTCTCCCCCGCGCGTGTGCTCTCTCTCACTCTCGCTCTCTTCTCTTCGTGTCTTTTGGGTCAGCATGCCCTCATGACTCGAGGATGTATTTTCCTTTATTTTCTAAATAAAACTGAGCTGTAACATGGAGCTGTAACATTGATCTGTCCGAGAGCTGTAACACAGTCTGTCCAATAGCTTAGGCATGGTGTGTCCGAGGGCTTTAACATCTGCCACTTCAAATTTTTGTTGTGACGAGACAGAACCGAGGAAATTACACACTCACCCAATAAAACAAACTAGTGTTACATTTTTTTCCCCTTCTCTATACAAATTTAAAAAGTGGTATCTCTTAAAATTCTGTGTTGCCATAATGACACCTGGTTCCACCTGAACTTAACTTTTCTCAAACCTTGAGCTAACCAATGCATTTTTCTTATGGAAATGTTTGTCTTAAGCTATGTTAATATACTATTTATTTACCCCAGACTCTGTCATCAAATCCTTTCCCCCTAAAGGCTCAGAACTGACTTGACAAACCTGTATGTTATACTCACACATTGTTCTCCTAATTTATGTTAATGAAACTATATATTTGTATGGAAATCTGCCTTTCTTCAAGATTCTTATCAATTATTTTATGGCCTGGGATGACTCACCTGGTGCCAATATTATCTCAAAATGCATGTTGGGGGTGAAGGGCCTGGTGCCATTCTCTGAGTTTTGAGACATTTCTTTAATTAGCAGACTGCTAGCAGTTGCATAACATCCAGCTAAAGACTAGCAAGGGAGTATTCTTTCTGCCCCCTTCTATGTCAGAAGCTTTCTCTATCTCTTTTATACTTTAATAAAACTTTATTACACAAAAGCTCTGATCGATCAAGCCTTGTCTCAGGCCCCAGATTGACTTCTTCTTCTCTGGAGGCCAAGAATCCTGGCATCTTTCGTGGTTCAGCAACAACCTTTCACTACCCCATGGACTCCTCTGTCCATGGGATTCTCCAGGCAAGAATACTGGAGTGGGCTGCCATATCCTTCTCCAGGAGATCTTCCCAACCCAGGGATCGAACCTGGGTGTCCTGCATTGCAGGCAGATTTTTTACTGTCTGAGCCACACACATATATATACCAGTATATATACATATGGGCTTCCCCTATGGCTCAGCTGGTAAAGAATCCGCCTGCAATGTGGGAGACCTGGATTTGATCCCTGGGTTGGGAAGTTCACCTGGAGAAAGGAAAGGCTACCCACTCCAGTATTCTGGCCTAGAGAATTCCATGGACTGTGCATAGTTCATGGGGTCACAAAGAGCCGGACATGACTAAGTGATTTTTTTTAATATATACATATCAATATATATACAAAGTATACTTTAAATTAATATCTTATTATTTTCTTCCCCACCTTTTTTTCTAGATCTTTCATTACTATTTAAAAAATAAAATTAATGCCTTTAATGTTATGGACTTGGCTTTGATTTCTACTTTGACTTTGACTGCATCCCATACTTTGAACACCATTATCTTCTAGGCATTATGTCACTTCAGTTTTATTTGCTATTTGATCAAGAATTAATTAGTAGAGTATTTTTTAAAAATTGTGGTAATTGACTAATTATCAAGTAACTTGTTTTTATTTGTGTATAGTTTTAAAATGCTATCTATAATATTTATATATTTGGAGAAGACAATGGCATCCCACTCCAGTACTCTTGCCTGGAAAATCCCATGGACAGAGGAGCCTGGTAGGCTACAGTCCATGGGGTCGGTAAGAGTCGGATACGACTGAGCGACTTCACTTTCACTTTTCCCTTTCATGCACTGGAGAAGGAAATGGCAACCCACTCCAGTATTCTTGCCTGGAGAATCCCAGGGACGGTGGAGCCTGGTGGGCTGCCATCTATGGGGTCTCACAGAGTCGGACACGACTGAAGCGACTTAGCAGCAGCAGCAGTGAAGTGTTCGCCTTATTTTCTCATTTTGTGTTTCTGTTTTGAGATCTATGTAATTATTTTTGAAAGTGGAGGATTCATTACTAGCTTATTTAAAGAATTTATGGTTAACTGTATAGATTTGGGATGAGGCTAAGAACACGAATTAACCAAGAAAAGAAATATGGATTTTTCTCTTACTGGGAAAATGATTTTGGCAAAATATTGCACCTGACTAGGTTTGGTTGGCCTTTTCTGACACTGAAATAGGTTTTTCTTTTTCATCTAACTCCATCAGACTGCCAGCCTCACTGTGAGAACAAATACATGCTAAATGCCTTGTACCAATTGGTGATCCATTCTTTGGTTTATCAAATTTTACCTAATTGAGCATAGAATTAACCTACTACTTCAGAAAGCCTTTTCTCTGAAGCAGAAGTGGCAAATTGCTGGTCTCAGGTAAGGATGATGGTAAAATTAATTTTTTGTCTAAGCTGGGATACAGTCATCAATAAGTTCAGTTCAGTTCAGTTCAGTTCAGTTGCTCAGTCGTGTCTGACTCTTTGCAACCCCATGAATTGCAGCACGCCAGGCCTCTCTGTCCATCACCAACTCCCGGAGTCTACCCAAACCCATGTCCATCGAGTCAGTGATGCCATCCAACCATCTCATCCTCTGTCGCCCCCTTCTCCTCCCGCCCCCAATCCTACCCAGCATTAGGGTCTTTTCCAATGAGTCAACCCTTCGCATGAGGTGGCCAAAGTATTGGAGTTTCAGCTTCAACATCAGACCTTCCAATGAACACCCAGGATTGATCTCTTTTAGGATGGATTGATTGGATCTCCTTGCAGTCCAAGGGACTCTCAAGAGTCTTCTCCAACACCACAGTTCAAAAGCATCAATTCTGCGGCGCTCAGCTTTCTTCACCGTCCAACTCTCACATGCATACATGACCACTGGAAAAACCATAGCCTTGACTAGACGGATTTTTGTTGGCAAAGTAATGTCTCTGCTTTTAAATATGCCATCTAGGTTGGCCATAACCTTCCTTCTAATGAGTAAGCGTCTTTTAATTTCACGGCTGCAATCACCATCAGCAGTGATAAAGAGTTCTATTAATGCTTATTCTGGGACAACTGTCTTGGGCAAATTATGAATTATATGGTCTTCACAAATGTGGTTTAAATGTAGCCTTAGATATGTTGATGAGAAGAATATTTAAATTAGTGATAGCTAAAATCAGGAGAGTTCACATAAGAATTCACATTTCCAGTTTTGTTATTGTTAGTTTGTTTTTAATTATCATTAGGTATAATCACAGAGTGTTGAAAGTTTGGTTCTCTGAAAAGTAGGCTCTAAGATTATAGTGGGCAGAATGTTGATTGGGGTGTACACTGAGGATCAACACTTGTAGAAGGGAAGGAACCAAGGCAAGTTATGTGGAACGAGGCAAGCCCACTAACAGCCTTGGCTAATTTCAAAGGATACACTAGAGATAAAATGGCCCAACATAGTTGTATATATGTATACAGGTATATATGTATATATAGAGAGAGCTTCCCTGGTAGCTCAGCTGGTAGAGAATCTGCCTGCAATGCAGGAGACCCAAGTTTGATTCTGGGTTGGGAAGATCCACTGGAGAAGGGATAGGCTACCCACTCCAATATTCTTGGGCTTCCCTGGTGGCTCAACTGGTAAAGAATCCACCTGCAATATGGGAGACATGGGCTCAAACCTTGGTTGGGAAGATCCTCCAGAAACGGGATCAGCTACCCACACCAGCAGTCTGGCTGGAGTATTCAATGGACTGTATAGTCCATGGGTTTACAAACAGTTGGACATGACTGAGTGACTTTCACTTTCACATATATGTATATACATATATACATATGTACATCGATACGTATATATCTATATGGCTTTGCATAGGTATCCAATAAGGGATTACTTTGAAGAGGCAGCTCTCTATAATTAAGGCAGTCTTTGAAGGGGTTGCTGCTAAAACTATCTACAAACCTGGACCACCAAGAAGTACTATTTTGGTGTTACAGCAACATGTTCACCAAAATGAATCATTACACTTGAGAACAACAGTCACCTAGAGCTGTGTGTTTGTTTCCATGTGATAGGGCTGCATTTCCAAGGTCTTCTAATTGCCCAAGTCACATCTTCCTACCTGCTTGGCCTCTGCATGCATTTGAGCCAGTGACCTCTAATCTAGAGCAGTATCTCCTGCTTTTCCTGTACAGAGGATACATTTTGTTCCTTAGCCTTTTCTGGGTTCCCGGTTTTGCCAATATTGATGTCTTTTAGTTTTGCAGAACAGTGACAAAAGCAGTAGCTCACACCCAGTCACACATAATACCCTCATTTTTAAGCAAATATTTTATTATTCCTCTTGACTCTCCCGAATTAAATTCAGAATTATGACTACATATATTTCAAAAAGCCAATACCATCTCTCAGTATAAAATTTAATAAAAGAAACATAATATACAATGAAATCACATGTTTTTAATACATACAAATTTTGAGATGACTGTATCAGTAAAAATACTGAAGGATTCAGATGCTTGTATGTAAATGTAGAATCATAGTGAATGCAATGGCTACAACTGTAGACTGAAACAATTATATGACATAGGCCATTCAAATATCACAAGAAACAATTTTCCAAAATAAGGAATGACTCACTCCCTCCCCTAAAAGGTATGATCTTTTCTTGATCTACACACTAATGATATTACTGAGAAAGTCACTGAGTATTAAAACTATCTGATATTACTTTACATTTATGTGTGAAAATGAAATTAAAGTTCCAGTCTCAACTATGAATAAACCAGCTTTCCCTACATGAATAATCAATGCCACTTTCAAACTGTGAAGGACATGGGATATGGGACAGATCTCTGTTAAGCAAGATTATTGTCAGCACTGCCAGATTTCTAGCATCTCTGGAACAAAACCAAACTGTCAATTGGACCTTTCAATAAATAATACCCCCACACTGGAACACTCAAGTTAAAAACCACAGAAATAAAGGAACTTTAATTAAAGTTACCAATCCACTTGCCGGTCCTTGCCCCACTTTACCTAATGCCTATGGTCCATCATTTCCATTGCTTTCCCATTAAGCCACAATAATACAAGAAGATGATTTATCAATCTGTCTACAGCCTCATCTTTCCTCTGTCTGTCAAAAATTCTTTCTTCATAGTTTGTGACATTTAGAAAAATCTACCCTAGTCTTCAGTGGTGATACAGAGAACTCCCTTATCACATTTCTTTGTGTCTTAGGCTATTTCTTTTAAACTAGAAAGAAATATACAAACATGTGAACTCACACCAACACATTTCTGGGAAGCTCTAAATATTTAATTCTGCAAATGGAAACATTTGTTTTATAAAGATCTTGTTACCCTAATTTAATATTGTTTCCTTCAGGATAAAGCATTCTCTGGGCATGTATGAAAGATAATTTTGACTGTCATTTTTCCAGTATAATTATAGAAACTTTGTTTAAAATGACTGGGAATTTGGTATTATATTTAGAATACAGCCTTAATGTCCAAACTATATAATGTCCACAGTATTTAATAAATTGAATAAACTGAGGGTGGCAGCATGATAATAAAGCACTGGCAAAAGATGAATTTCAGCTTCACTTTTGTCAGTAACTAGTTACGTGAACTTAGGCGAAGTGTATAACTTTTTTTGGCTCTGTTTTTTCATCTGTGAAATTACTGAGTTAAAAAGCCTGATCTCTTAGGATCCTTTCAGCTCAAAAATTCACTGACTCTGTTTTCATGATTACCTTTTCTACATTTTCCAGATGTTAAATTGGCAAGAAATTAGGCTTTGAGGGGTTTTTTTGTTTTTTGTTTTTTGGAAAGCTTTCAGCTCTATTTTGCAAATGCAGATGTTTGGTTACATATAAAATTTCCCTGATGCCTAATGATATATGACCTCAGCTACCTTCAAGCAGATTATCCATCTGCTATCTTATGTCAACTCTGAAAAAAATATTCAAAAACATCTTCAGGAGGGTAGTTCTATGGAATATGACATATCTTGAGACATAGCCAGGCATGACCCATTTTAGCATAGATGGAAAAGATCTGGAACCTAATCTACTTAGTGGTGTGGAGAAAATACCAAGGCAGCTGATCTATGTACAGCTGTTTTCTTGGGGGAAATCTGCATTGTCAGGCAGAACATTTTACCCAGAGAATACACAATAGATGATTGGTAGTAATTAAAGTCATGCCATTGATTTCAAAGAACCAATATAAAATAACAGATCATATAAATCAATGTTCACCCAATTTAATATTGAAATATATTCTTTATTCACTTCCTAAGTACTTACTGAGTGTCTACTGTGTGTTCATGAATAAAACATGCTTTCAAAAATGGAATTTAAATGTAGATACTCAGTATAATATAAATGTTTTAGTGTGAAACAGGGTTTTGGGAACAATACTCTGGGATCCAAGGAAGGAAAAATAAACAAAAAATAAACAAATGCCCACTATTATAAAACTGAAATATTAAGGCAGGCCATTGATAAATTCAGTCAGGCACAAGAAACAGTAGGAATCCAGTTAGAGAAACTAGAATTCAGTGGAGGATTTTCTATCAGGAGCAATGTAAAAGTACAGTTTGCTTTGAGGCATCAATTAAAGGCTGCACTCGTAACCTTTACTCCTAAATATATTTTAAACTTTATTTTCTAAGTGTCTCAAGCTAGACCTGTAGACACAAGTCTATCTTCTTTAAGTTCTTCATAAGAGCTCTGATTTTAAAGATAGCATTCTACAAATTGACTATATACATGTCCTACACTAAATTAAGGTTTACTTAAAAAAATAAAATACCTTTTTTGTATATTTTTTTTAACTTATGATGGACTATGGTTTATCTGCAACTATTTTAATACACATTCTTTTCAACTGTAATGACATTTTCATTGATAAATTTAATAATTAAAGAAATGGAGACTTACTCTTTTAGTCATTTGATTATACATTTATTGATTTTGACTTTATAGATTGCCTCTCCTACTTTTTATATTGTTTCAAATTGTAAACATTTAGTAGCCCTCTGAAATGGGTATTGGACATATGTTTGTGCATAAGGTACCTGTCGCTAAGACAGACCTTTCTAGGGACATAATGATATAAATGGGTGACACCAATTAGATGTAGAATAATTGACAAAGATAGAAGCATATGGAGAGCAGATGACCTCTCCAAGGACAGTCACTGAAAAACAAATACATTTCCCTAGATTCAAGTTTCTGAAATTTGTATAAAGCCAAAGTCTGTGAGGCAACTAAGACTGTCTATCAGTGATGGTGAAAACCATGTGAAGAGGAAAATAGGAACTACAGCCAGGCAAACACTGACAGGTCAATTGTGTTACAAATTTATTCAGGACACATCAATGCATTCAAAATGTATTCAGTGAGATTTAATATGTGCTCCATTTTTGGTAGGTTTTCCAGTTATAATGTAAGACACTCAGCTAAACTTAATTTCAGATAAATAATTTTAATAATATTTTGGGGCTTTCCTGATGGCTCAGATGGTAAAGAATCCACATGCAAGGTGGGAGACCTAGGTTCAATCCCTGGGTTGGAAAGATGCCTTGCTGGAGAAGGGAATAGCTACCTACTCCAGTATTCTGGTCTGGAGAATTCCATGGATAGAGGAGCCCAGCAGGCTATAGTCCATAGAGTTGCAAAGAGTCAGACATGACTGAGTGTCTTTCACTTCACCTGGTCTAAGTATGCCTAATGCAACACTGAGGTTATGAGGACATATTTATACTAAAAGAACAAACAAAACTATCATTCATTGTTTATTTAAAATCAAAACTTAACTGGGTGTCTTTTACTTTTATTTTTTAAATCTGGCAACCCTAATTTCTAGACATGGCATACTGCTGCTGCTGCTGCTGCTAAATCGCTTCAGCCATGTCTGATCAGTGCGACCCCATAGACAGCAGCCCACCAGGCTCCCCCGTCCCTGGGATTCTCCATGCAAGAACACTGGAGTGGATTGCTATTTCCTTCTCCAATGCATGAAAGTGAAAAGTGAAAGTGAAGTCGCTCCTTTGTGTCTGACTCTTAGCGACCCAATGGACTGCAGCCTACCAGGCTCCTCCATCCATGGGACTTTCCAGGCAAAAGAGTACTGGAGTGGGGTGCCATTGCCTTCTCCGAGACATGGCATAAGAAGAAGAAGAAGAAGAAAAAAAAAAAAAAACCAAGCGAAAACATATATAATCCCTGTTCTAGTAGAGGATGCAATGAAATTGGAAAGAAAAACATTGATTAAATAACCTCCTAAACCAATGTAAATTGTTCCTATAGCAAGTACTATGAAGGAAAAAGAGTCAAAGATGTTTTGTGACTCCATGATAGAGGATTTTGATCTGATTGAGAGGTTCAAGTGGCTTTTTATATCATCTAAAGGAACAGAAGAAATTAACTAGGGTAAGGATTGTGGAGGTGGGTGATCAATAAAGGTAATTTTAAAGAATAAGAGACAGAAAAATTTTGTACTTAAAGATATCCTGGACAGGAAAAGAGAGTGCCAGAGTAGCTCCAACATGTGAGAAGAAATTAAAATGAGAGATCGTGTGTGCCATATCAAAGGTGAGACTGAGCGTGTTCAGGAAGGTCAGTGACGTGAGCAGATTTGTGTTACAGAAACTGACGGCAGAGACCCCATGGTGAATGCCTTAAACCAATAACATTACATCTTATCTTTTTCTCTCTCTCCCCCCAAAATTTATACTATGGTAATCACAATGATCTCTTTGATCTCATCATATTATTTATCTATAAAATCACTCGATCTCCCCACAGGTAATAGATTCATTTTGACGTCCCAGACAGTGGGATTATATTTCTCCTCTGGTCCATTTGTGATTCAACCTTCTTGTTTATGTATTTCATAAAGGCCCATCCATTACACCAGAACTATAGGCTAAGATCATGTAAGAGAAGTTAATAATTTTCTGTAACTTTCCTGGTGGGTAATATATATAAACTGATATACAAACTGAACACAGCATCAGAATTGTTTCAGGGTAAGAGAGAAGCCAGTTATGAGAGAGATGGTTCTTTTTCTTCATATATTACTTAAGTATAGAATCTCATTACATAAACTTTGTGTTACTAGGCAGCTTATTAAACTTTTTTAAATTGAATCATGGAAAAACAGAAAAAAAAAATTGACCTAATAAAATATCTTCATTTAATTTCCTAAAATTTTAATATGGATTTAAATGATCAGTTAGGCTGTTTCTTGAAGCATCTAAAGTAAAAGTGATACATTTCCTGTTCTCTTTACATAGTACCTTATTCTTATTGTGCCAATTCCAATAATGTCTGCCAGCAGTTTTTCATTAAGTCTGAAAATGCACAGTCTTCTGAGTACTGTTAATAGTTGGGGTTAAGACAATTCTTCGTCATGTAAACAACAAAATACTTGAACATTTTTTGGCATCTTATATCTTCAGTATCATAGTTTTTAAACATAAATTGGCATGGCACATTCAAAATCACTGGATTATCAAACAATTCATTAATTCTCTCAAAGAACATTTGTTGGGTGACTCCTACATGAGCTCACTTATCCATAAATGAGCTGTGACAATATATCAGTGCACATATAGTTTAAAAGTTCAGGGAGATGGCTTTCATGTCCTTGATTGTAAATGGTCCTGCAATGAATATAGGGATACATGTGACTTTTGCACTATGATTTGTTTCGGTTATATGTCCACTAGTGGGATTGCTGAGATATATGTTAGTTCTATTTTTAGTTTTTTATGAAATCTCTATACTACTCTCCATAATGGCCGTATCAGTGTACATTCCTGCTAACAGTACAAGAGGAGTCCCTTTTTTCCACACCCTCTACAGCTTTTATTTGTAGATTTTTTGATGGTGGCCATTCTGGCTGGTTTGGGATGATAAACCTTGTAGTTTTGATTTGCATTTCTCTAATAACTAGTGATGTTGAGCATCTTTTCATATGTCTCTTGGCCATCTGTATGTCTTCTATGGAGAAATGACTACTTAGCTCTTCTGCCCATTTTTAGGATTGGGTTGTTAATATTTTGATAATCAACTGCATGATATGTAAGAAATTGAAGAAAGTGAGGAAAACCACTAAACCATTCAGGTATGACCTAAATCAAGTCCCTTATGATTACACAGTGGAAGTGACAAATAGACTTAAGGGGCTAGATCTGATGAACATAGTGCCTGATGAACTATGGACGAAGGTTCATGACCTTGTACAGGAGACAGAGATCAAGACCATCCCAAAGAAACAGAAATGCAAAAAGGCAAAATGGCTGTCTGAGGAGGCCTTACAAATAGCTGTAAAAAGAAGAGAAGTGAAAAGCAAAGGAGAAAAGGAAAGATATACCCATTTGAATGCAGAGTTCCAAAGAATAGCAAGGAGAGATAAGAAAGCCTTCGTCAGTGATCAGTGCACAGAAATAGAGGAAAACAATAGAATGGGAAAGACTAGAGATCTCTTCAAGAAAATTACAGATACCAAGGGAATATTTCATGCAAAGCTGGGCTCAATAAAGAACAGAAATGGTATGGACCTAACAGAAGAAGAAGTATTAAGAAGAGGTGGCAAGAATACACAGAACTGTACAAAAAGATATTCACGACCCAGATAATCACAATGGTGTGATCACTCACCTAGAGCCAGACATCCTGGAATGTGAAGTCAAGTGGGCCTTAGGAAGAATCACTACGAATAAAGCTAGTGGAGGTGATGGAATTCCAGTTGAGCTATTTCAAATCCTGAAGGATGATGATGTGAAAGTGCTTCAGTGAATATGTCAGCAAATTAGGAAAACTCAGCAGTGGCCACAGGACTGGAAAAGGTCAGTTTTCATCCCAATCCCAAAGAAAAGCAATGCCAAAGAATGCTCAAACTACCACACAATTGCACTCATCTCACATGCTAGTAAAGTAATGCTCAAAATTCTCCAAGCCAGGCTTCAGCAATACGTGAAGTGTGAACTTCCAGATGTTCAAGCTGGTTTTAGGAAAGGCAGAGGAACCAGAGATCAAATTGCCAACATCCACTGGATCATCAAAAAAGCAAGGGAGTTCCAGAAAAACATCTATTCCTGCTTTATTGACTATGCCAAAGCATTTGGCTGTGTGGATCACAATAAACTGTGGAAAATTCTGAAAGAGATGGGAATACCAGACCATCTGACCTGCCTCTTGAGAAACCTGTATGCAGGTCAGGAAGCAACAGTTAGTACTGGACATGGAACAACAGACTGGTTCCAAATGGGGAAAGGAGTACATCAAGGCTGTATATTGTCACCCTGGTTATTTAACTTATATGCAGAGTATATCATGAGAAACGCTGGGCTGGATGAAGCACAAGCTGGAATCAAGATTGCTGGGTGAAATATCAGTAACTTCAGATATGCAGATGACACCACCCTAATGGCAGAAAGTGAAGAAGAACTGAAGAGCCTCTTGATGAAAGTGAAAGAGGAGAGTGAAAGAGTTGGCTTAAAGCTCAACATTCAGAAAACAAAGATCCTGGCATCTGGTCCCATCACATCATGGCAAATAGATGGGCAAACAGTGTCAGACTTTATTTTTTTAGGCTCCAAAATCACTGCAGATGGTGACTGCAGCCATGAAATTAAAAGACGCTTGCTCTTTGGAAGGAAAGTTATAACCCACTTAGGCAGCATATTGAAAAGTGGAGACATTGCTTTTCCAACAAAGGTCCATCGAGTCAAGGCTACGGGTTTTCCAGTAATCATTTGTGGATGTGAGAGTTGGACTATAAAGAAAGCTGAGCACCAAAGAATTGATGCTTTTGAACCGTGGAATTGGAGAAGACTCTTGAGAGTCACTTGGGCTGCAAGAGATCCAACCAGTCCATGCTAAAGGAGATCAGTCCTGAGTGTTTGTTGGAGGACTGATTTTGAAGCTGAAGCTCCAATACTGTGTCCACCTGATGCAAAGAGCATTTGAAAAGACCCTGATGCCAAGATTGAGGGCAGAGGGAGAAGCGGATGACAGGGGACGACATGGTTGGATGGCATCACCGATGCAATGGACATGAGTTTGGTTGAATTCCGGGAGTTGGTGATGGACAGGGAGGCCTGGCGTGCTGGGGTTCACGGGGTCACAAAGAGTCAGACACGAACGAGCAACTGAACTGAACTGAATCGATATGTAAGAACCTAAATGTCCATTGACAGATGAAGGGATAAAGAGGATGTGATACATATATCCAATGGCATATTACTCAACCATAAAAAGAAATAAAATTGGGTCATTTGTAGAGATATGGATGAACATAGAGTCTGTCATACAGAATGAAGTAAGTAAGAAAACGAAAAACAAATACTGTATATTTTGCATATATGTGAAATCTAGAAAAATGGTATTGATGAACCTGTCTGGAGTGGAGAAATACAGATGTAGATGTAGAGAATGGACATGTGGACGTGGGGTAAAGGGAGGGTAGAATGAACCAGAAGATAAGTATCTACACATACACACTCAATTCAGTTCAGTTCAGACATATACACTATGATGTGTAAAATAGATAGCCTGCAGGAACCTGCTGTATAGCACAAGGAGCCCAGCTTGGTGTTCTGTGATGACCTAGATAGGTGGGATGGAGAGGGAGTGGGATGGAAGAGAAGTGGGAGGGAGGTCCAAGAGGGATGGGATATATTTATACATATAACTGAATCATTTCTCTGTACAGTAGAAACTAACACAGCATTGTAAAGCTATTATACTAAAAAAAAAAAAAAGAGGTTCAAGGAGAGGTAAACATTTAAGCTTTATGTACTTACATTACAAGATCAGATATATTCCAGTTATACCAGTTCCTATAAAAGGAGTAACTGTGCATGAAGGTTCAGGGAAGCTTTTACCGCTGAGATGATATGCAAAATCAATCTTGAAACAAGAGAGAAGAGAAACAGACAGACAGACAACAGGTTCCAGGCAGCATGCACCGAGAATGGAAATGAATCTCTGTCATGATCAAGAAAGTGAAAGGAGCCCCATTTCAGTGGAGCAGTTTTTGAATGAAGATGTGGATTATTAGTATGAAAACATGTGATAAATGTCTGTGAGTGATGCTAAAGATTTGGGAGTAGAATACAAAGTTGATAAGCAGTTTTTTAAAGGTTGTGTAGTCATTTTTGTTTTTCTTGTTTTTCTGAAGGAGACTCCTCAAAAAATGATGAGGGCCAATGAAATCAATGATTAATTGCAAGATTTGTTCATGATCATTGACTAATAAACTGCATAGGTGAGAAGAATGGGCAAAAATAATAGTGTAGGTATTTAGTAGATGATAAAGTAATCCACAGATGTTAATTGACCTAGCACATTTAAAATAATATTTTCTATTTATTCCGTGCCACTGCTGCTGCTGCTGCTGCTAAGTCGCTTCAGTCGTGTCCGACTCTGTGTGACCCCATAGACGGCAGCCCACCAGGGATTCTCCGTCCCTGGGATTCTCCAGGCAAGAACACTGGAGTGGATTGCCATTTCCTTCTCCAATGCATGAAGGTGAAATGTGAAAGTGAAGTCGCTCAGTTGTGTCAGACTTTTCGTGACCCCATGGACTGCAGCCTACTAGGCTCCTCCATCCATGGGGTTTTCCAGCAAGAGTACTGGAGTGGGTTGCCATTGCCTTCTCTGATTTATTCCATACCTACTCTAAAATGTCAAATTGTTGGCATGCTTCACATTCATTTTACTCACTTACTTTTCAATTTGTCTACAAAAATATGAGAGCTATAATAATTCTTACTTTAAAAATAATGAAACTAAAACAAGAGAGATTAACTGACCTGCCTGAGCTTATATAAATATCACTGGATTGGGAGCTTGAGATTTATATATATACACTATTTATGGGCTTCCCAGGTGGCTCAAGTGGTAAAGAACCTGCCGGCCAGTGCAGGAGACATAAGAGATGCAAGTTCGATCCCTGGGCTGGGAAGATCTCTGGGAGGAGGGCATGGCAACCCACTCCAGTATTCTTGCCTGGAGACTCCTATGGACAGAGGAGCCTGGTGGTCTACAGTCCATAGGTTAGAACAGAGTTGGACATGACTGAAGTGACTTAACACACACACACAAACACACACAATTTATATTATGCATAAAATAGATAACGAATGAGACAAAGAGATAACTAATAAGAACCTACTGTATAGCCCAGGGAACTCTAGTCAGTGCACTGTGATGACGTAAATCCAAAAAGGAGGGCATATATGTATACTTATAGTTGATTCACTTTGCTGTATAGTAAAAGCTAATAACCTTGTAAAGTAACTATACTCCAATAAAAAAATAATTAAAATAAATATCACAGGAGAAACCAGGTGTTTCTAATTAAGAACCCATGTATTTGACTTAATGTGGCTGAGACATAATTTAGGACCTGAGAAAGATTTTAGAATAACGGTTGGGGAAAAGACATATTTCAGACAACAGGATGGTAATAACACAGGCTAATAAAGTGAGGAAGATACATGTAGTTGAATGATTTGAGAATTTTGGTTTTGAACGGAATATTTTTAAGATGAAAGCAGTAAGTTCATGTTGTATGATTAAAGGACATAAGCTTGTGAAAGGTTGTCAATCTAAAATGGAATTGAAGGATATGAGAGGGAGATTCTCAGGCATGCACCCTCAGAAGAAGGAAACCTGAAGACTGCATTCCGTCAATGGGTTTTTTACAAAAGACTGAAATTTATCTTCTGACCAATGAACATCTGCCAAGACTCTCTCCCCCACTCCCAGCCAGTAATTTACTATTTAAGTTCTGCCTAGACTTCCCCTATTTGTCCATAAATATATCTCATTCCAAACCCTCAACATGCTATACACGCATTCACTGAATTGCAATTCCTCCACTGTTCCCGAATAACTCAAATTTTGGTAATTTGAATTTGCTTCAGTATACCTGTTTATTTAGGTTGACAAGTGAAAAGGAGAAAATAATATTAATAATAAAATAATGTGATACTGGACCTAGTATGGTCTGGGAGCTCAATCATAGGATGTCAAATATTCCTCCTACAAGAAGTGGAGGCATTAACCTTGAATAGTAGCAGTGGAAGGAGAGTTTAAAGCCAAGTATTCCTTTGAGTCTTGGCAGAAGGAAGTTAAAAAGGATTTAAATGATAAGCTTTGTTTGTAACAACAAAGATGCAGACTATTTCCCAAAGCTTTGTTTTGGGGGATTTTGTTTGTTTGCTTTGTTTCTATATCTAAAATTTGCCTTTTTTTCCCCTTCCTATAGTTGATGTGTTCCCTAAATTATAGTTAACTGAAGTGTCTGATAAGGTGGCTTCTAGCTAATCAAGGCTTTTATCTATGTTGTTTGCTCACTGACAGATTAATTGCCTGAATTGCCTTTTTATGTTTAAGTAGTCCTGAGAAGGAAATTTAGCAATTAAAATGATTTAGACTCTGTAGCTTATGTAGCAGTTCAAATGACATTTGAAAGATAGTGAGGAAAATTAATAAATGATTGTATAAAATAATATGTAGCAGAAATATGTTTGCTGCTATAATTAAAAGTGAATAATTTAGTGATCCAGGTCAATTTTTACAAAGAATCAATCAGCTGGGCTTTTCAAATGGCTTTAAACATTGATTGTTTCTAATCAGTAATATTTCAACTTCAGACATGGATTTGAATATTCAATTAACTGATTTTGAAGTAATATGTTATGCACTATATTTTATGTAGCTGATAAGTAATTTCTTGTAGAGGTATAGTAAGTACTCATAAAAGTTTAACTAGAGACTTCAAATCAGTACATTAAGAACAGATTTTTGTTTTCAATTATTAAAGAAAATATGCCAATATAGGTTTTTATTTTAATACTTCATTTTAAGCATTGCTCTACATATTGACTATATATAAATAAGTATAAAACAGGAATAAAATCCTTAAAACATTTAAGTATTGGAAATTATACCAACAAGTAAGAATACTGTTAAAACTCAGAAGCATATATTTCTACATTTACCTGTATGAAACTACAGGTGAATAAATAATACACAGACATGTATGTGTGACATTTCACAAAATGGAAACATTATAATCTATGCAACTGTAATTTTTCTTTTAATATATGTTGAATATATTTCTAAGCCCATAACTATCAATTTTCATAGATATGAATTTAGCTGTATAGAGTTTTCATTATATGTATTTATGTAATTAACACTAATATACATATATTTAATTTTTTTCCCTTGAGAAAAAAAGCTAAAAGTAGGATTTAAGTATGAAAAAGAAGTAAATAAAACTTCTGACATTCGACTAATTTGTCTCTAGAAAGGACATAATTTATTCTCCGAAATTTCCCTTGTAAGGGAAAATGTTAGCAAATCATCATCTCTAAGCCATATTTGGCCTGCCACTATTTGTTGTAAATGAGATTGCATCCAAGTACTGCATTTCGGACTCTTTTGTTGACCATGATGGCTACTCCATTTCTTCTAAGGGATTCTTGCCCACAGTGGTAGATATAATGGTCATCTGAGTTAAATTCACCCATTCCAGTCCATCTTAGTTCGCTGATTCCTTGAATGTCAACGTTCACTCTTGCCATCTCCTGTTTGACCACTTCCAATTTGCCTTGATTCATGGACCTAACATTCCAGGTTCCTGTGCAATATTGCTCTTTACAGCATCGGACTTTGCGTCCATCACCAGTCACATCCACAGTTGGGTATCGTTTTTGCTTTGGCTCCATCCCATCATTCTTTCTGGATTTATTTCTCCACTGATCTCCATTAGCATATTGGGCACCTACTGACCTGGGGAGTTCTTTCAGTGTCCTATCCTTTTGCCTTTTCATACTGTTCATGGGGTTCTCAAGGCAAGAATACTGAAGTGGTTTGCCATGCCCTTCTCCAGTGGACCACAATCTGTCAGACCTCTCCACCATGACCCATCCGTCTTGGGTGGCCCCACACGGCATGGCTTAGTTTCATTGAGATAGACAAGGCTGTGGTCCGTGTGATCAGATTAGCTAGTTTTCTGTAGTTTTAATTTTAGTGTGTCTGCCCTCTGATGCCCTCTTGCAACACTTACTGTCTTACTTGGGTTTCTCCTACCTTGGGCCTTGGGTAATTCCTCTTGCCGCCGCCACCGCCGCCGCCGGCCCTAGCCCCCGGCCTGGCCTAGCCCCTCTCTGCTGCCGCCCCCTGCCCCCCGCTCTCGGCCCCCGGCCCGGCCTAGGCCCTGTCAGCCGCTGCCCCCGGACCCCGACCCGGCCTAGGCCCTGTCGGCCGCCGCCCCCAGCCCCCGGACCCCGGCCCGGCCTAGGCCCTCTCGGCCGCCGCCCCGGCCCCCGGCCCCCAGCCCGGCCTAGCCCCTCTCAGTTGCCGCCCCTGACTCCCGGCCCCCAGCTCCCGGCCCCCGGCCCCCAGCCAGGCCTAGCTCCTCTCGGCCACGCTTCTGCGCCGAGCCGTCGCAGCCGCCTCGCTTCTGCGCCGAGCCGTCGCAGCCGCCTCGCTTCTGCGCCGAGCCGTCGCAGCCGCCTCGCTTCTGCGCCGAGCCGTCGCAGCCGCCTCGCTTCTGCGCCGAGCCGTCGCAGCCGCCTCGCTTCTGCGCCGAGCCGTCGCAGCCGCCTCGCTTCTGCGCCGAGCCGTCGCAGCCGCCTCGCTTCTGCGCCGAGCCGTCGCAGCCGCCTCGCTTCTGCGCCGAGCCGTCGCAGCCGCCTCGCTTCTGCGCCGAGCCGTCGCAGCCGCCTCGCTTCTGCGCCGAGCCGTCGCAGTACTTGGATGCAATCTCAAAAACGACAGAATGATCTCTGTTCCTTTCCAAGGCAAACCATTCAATATCACGGTAATCCAAGTCTATGCCCCGACCAGTAACGCCGAAAAGCTGAAGTTGAATGGTTCTATGAAGACCTACAAGACCTTCTAGAACTAACACCCAAAAAAGATGTTCTTTTCATTATAGGGGACTGGAATGCAAAAGTAGGAAGTCAAGAAACACCTGGCGTAACAGGCAAGTTTGGCATTGGAGTACAGAATGAAGCAGGGCAAAGGCTAATAGAGTTTTGCCACGAGAATGCACTGGTAATAGCAAACACCCTATTCCAACAACACAAGAGAAGACTCTACACGTGGACATCACCAGATGGTCAACACCGAAATCAGATTGATTATATTCTTTGCAGCCAAAGATGGAGAAGCTCTATACAGTCAGCAAAAACAAGACCGGGAGCAGACTGTGGCTCGGATCATGAACTGTTTATTGCCAAATTCAGACTTAAATTGAAGAAAGTAGGGAAAACCGCTAGACCATTCAGGTATGACCTAGATCAGATCCCTTATGGTATACAGTGGAAGTGACAAATAGATTTAAGGGACTAGACCTGATAGACAGAGTGCCTGATGAACTATGGACGGAGGTTCGTGACATTGTACAGGAGACAGGGATCAAGAAAATCCCCATGGAAAAGAAATGCAAAAAAGCAAAACGGCTGTCTGAGGAGGCCTTACAGATAGCTGGGAAGAGAAGAGAAGCGAAAAGCAAAGGAGAAAAGGAAAGATATTCTCATCTGAATGCAGAGTTCCAAAGAATAGCAAGGAGAGATAAGAAAGCCTTCCTCAGCGATCAGTGCAAACAAATAGAGGAAGACAACAGATTGGGAAAGACTAGAGACCTCTTCAAGAAAATTAGAGATACCAAAGGAACATTTCATGCAAAGATAGGCTTGATAAAGGACAGAAATGGTATGGACCTAACAGAAGCAGAAGATATTAAGAAGAGGTGGCAAGAATACACAGAAGAACTGTACCAAAAAGACCTTCACGACCCAGATAATCACGATGGTATGATCCCTCACCTAGAGCCAGACATCCTGGAATGTGAAGTTAAGTGGGCCTTAGAAAGCATCACTACAAACAAAGCTAGTGGAGGTGATGGAATTCCAGTTGAGCTATTTCAAATCCTCAAAGGTGATGCTGTGAAAGTGCTGCACTCAATATGCCAGCAAATTTGGAAAACTCAGCAGTGGCCACAGGACTGGAAAAGGTCACTTTTCATTCCAATCCCAAAGAAAGGCAATGCCAAAGAATGCTCAAACTACCGCACAATTGCACTCATCTCATATGCTAGTAAAGTAATGCTCAAAATTCTCCAAGCCAGGCTTCAGCAATACGTGAACCGTGAACTTCCAGATGTTCAAGCTGGTTTGAGCAAAGGCAGAGGAACCAGAGATCAAATTGCCAATATCCGCTGGATCATCGAAAAAGCAAGAGAGTTCCAGAAAAACATCTATTTCTGCTTTATTGACTATGGTAAAGCCTTTGACTGTGTGGATCACAATAAACTGTGGAAAATTCTGAAAGAGATGGGAATACCAGACCATATGACCTGTCTCTTGAGAAACCTGTATGCAGGTCAGGAAGCAACAGTTAGAACTGGACATGGAACAACAGACTGGTTCCAAATAGGAAAAGGAGTCCATCAAGGCTGTATATTGTCACCTTGCTTATTTAACTTATATGTAGCGCACATCATGAGAAATGCTGGGCTGGAAGAAACACAAGCTGGAATCAAGATTGCCGGGAGAAATTTCAATAACCTCAGATATGCGGATGACACCACCCTTATGGCAGAAAGTGAAGAAGAACTAAAACGCCTCTTGATGAAGGTGAAGGAGGAGAGTGAAAAAGTTGGCTTAAAGCTCAACGTTCAGAAAACTAAGATCATGGCATCTGGTCCCATCACTCCATGGGAAATAGATGGGGAAACAGTGGAAATAGTGTCAGACTTTACTTTTTTGGGCTCCAGAATCACTGCTGATGGTGATTACAGCCATGAAATTAAAAGATGCTTACTCCTTGGAAGGAAGGTTATGGCCAACCTAGATAGTATGTTTAAAAGCAGAGACATTACTTTGCCAACAAAAGTCCGTCTAGTCAAGGCTATGGTTTTTCCAGTGGTCATGTATGGATGTGAGAGTTGGATGGTGAAGAAAGCTGAGCGCCGCAGAATTGATGCTTTTGAACTGTGGTGTTGGAGAAGACTCTTGAGAGTCCCTTGGACTTCAAGGAGATCCAATCAATCCATCCTAAAAGAGATCAATCCTGGGTGTTCATTGGAAGGTCTGATGTTGAAGCTGAAGCTCCAATACTTTGGCCACCTCATGCGAAGAGTTGACTCATTGGAAAAGACCCTAATGCTGGGTAGGATTGGGGGCGGGAGAAGGGGACGACAGAGGATGAGATGGTTGGATGGCATCACCGACTCGATGAACATGGGTTTGGGTAGACTCCAGGAGTTGGTGATGGACAGAGAGGCCTGGCGTGCTGCAGTTCATGGGGTCGCAGAGAGTCGGACACGACTGAGCGACTGAACTGAACTGAACTGATTTGTTGTAAATGAAGTGCTTTCAAAACAGAGCAACACTCTTTTGTTTACCTATTATTTTATAATTTTTCATTTGTTACCTACCTTTTAGAGTAGTTACAATAGAGACTGTATAGTATATGTATTTAAGATAGCCTAAATTATTTACTATTTTCTTTTACAGAAAAGTTTTGCAACCCCTAGTGTTAAATCTTTCCCCCCACAGTCTTATAAATATCTTATTCTGTATTTACTGACAAAACAGCAGATTAAAAGTAAAATAGAATAAAATTTGTTTTAATTTACTTAACAACTGAGATTTAATATTTTCATCTATAAATTGTCTCTGTATTTCTTTCATTTTGACTGCCACATTTTTCAGTATGACATTCACGTTTTAAAAAAATTAATTTATTTTTTATTGAAGGATAATTGCTTTACATAATTTCTCCATTTTCTGTGAAACCTCAGCATGAATCAGCCAAGGTATATATATATCCCCTCCCTTTTGTAACTCCTTCCCTTCTCCCTCTCCATCCCATCCCTCTAGGTTCATACAGAGCCCCATTAGAGTTTCCTTCTTGTTGATACAAGAAAGCTCTCCATATGTTGAAGATGTGAATTTTTTAAACAATTCTATTGAGGAATAATTCACATACCATAAAA
Organism: Giraffa tippelskirchi; assembly: GCF_054371585.1. Classification (NCBI taxonomy): domain Eukaryota; kingdom Metazoa; phylum Chordata; class Mammalia; order Artiodactyla; family Giraffidae; genus Giraffa; species Giraffa tippelskirchi. The sequence continues at coordinate 74,764,585 of NC_137277.1, forward strand.
TTTAAGTGCATAATTCATGATTTTTAGTAAACTTACAGAGTTATATAATCATTACTACAGTCCAGTTTTAGATCATTTCATTTCTTTCAAAAGATCCCTAGTGTCCTTTGCAATCAATCCCCAGTTACAACTCTAGCCCTAGGCAACCACTATTGTCAAGCTATTTTCTACCACTAAATATTTTTCTTTTCCTAGACCTTCTCTGTGAAAGAAATCATGCCTTATGTGGCCTTTAGTATAAAAGTTTATCTTTATCCATCCACAAGTGGATGGACATTTATCTGCAATATTTTGAATAAATGCTGCTACAGACATTTGGATACAAAGCTTTATGCAGAGATACATTTATAGTTTTCTTGGTAGATGCTCAGAATTGGAATTACATTGTACATTTTTGTGTACATTATTAAAAAGTTGCCAAATTATACCCAGAGTGGTGGCACAATTTTACATTCTCATGAGCAATGTATGAAGGTTTCAATTTCTATGCATAACCTTTCTTATTACAGTTAGGTCCCTGACATACAAATCTTCAAATTGTGAACTTTCAAAGATGCAAACAAGAGTTTGCCTGTCGAATCACGTGTCTAGTGTACAATGTCATGATTGTTCATCCTTTACAAGAAGTTGTGTACTTTAAAGTACTATATGGAGTTCAGTATTTTTATTTCAAGCCTAGGATGTCCAGAAACAAGCATAAGAGCAGCCATGATTGTAACTGGTACTACTGTAATTTTCAAGGTGTAGTACTATAGGATTAAAAATGTTTTGTCTTTGTTTGTTTTTAATGTGTTATTTGTGTGAAAAGTATTATAAAGCTATTACAGTATAGTGCTATATAGATGCTTGTTTTGAGTACCTAGGCTAACATTGTTGGATTTGTAAACAAACTTGATTCATGAACGTGATCTTGGAATGAAACTTGTTTGTATGTAGGGGACTTACTGTAACTTTTTTTTAAATTATTATAGACATGCTAGTATGTCTGAAGTAGTGTCTAATTGTGGTTTTAATTGAAATTTCCTTATTAACTAATGTTGAGCATTTTTCCATGTGCTTAGTGCCCATTTCTATGTCTTGTTTGGAGAAATATCTATTCAAAGCTTTTGCCCATTTTTAATTGGTTTGCCTTTTTAATATTCTTTATACATTTTCAAATGAAGTCCTTTTTCAGATATATGGTACTCCTCCTTTTGTGGGTTTTCTCTCCTTTTGTGGGTTTTCTTTTCACATTTTTTGATAATCAATTTTGAAGTACAAAGCTTGCTTTTAATGAAATTCAGTTTATTTTTTTGTTATATCACTTTTGTTCTTGGTGTCACACTTAAGAAGTCACTGCCATGTTAAGAGGGAGGTTCATAGCAATCCAAGCCTACCTTAAGAGACAAGAGAAACATAAAATAAACAACCTAAATTTTCACCTAAAGCAACTAGGAAAAGGAAAGAATGCCAAAATAACTAGAAGGAAAGAAATCATAAAAATCAGAGCAGAAATAAGTGAAAAAGAAATGAAGAAGACTATAGCAAAAATCAACAAAACTAAAGCTGGTTCTTTGAGAAGATAAATAAAATAGACAAACCATTAGCCAGACTCATAAAGAAAAAAAGGAAGAAGAATCAAATCAATAAAATTAGAATTGAAAATGGAGAAATTACAGCAGACAACATAGAAATAGAAAAGATCATAAGAGACTACTATGAGCAATTATATTCCAATAAAATGGACAACTTGGAAGAAATGAACAAATTCTTAGAAAAATGTAACCTTCCAAAACTGAACCAGGAAGAAATAGAAAATCTTAAGAGACCCATCACAAGCAGGGAAATCGAAACTGTAATAAAAAATCTTCCAACAAACAAAACACTGGCACCAAATGACTTCACAGGTGAATTCTACCAAAAATTTGGAGATGAACTAACACCTATGCTACTCAAATTCTTCCAGAAAATTGCAGAGGAAAGCAAACTCCCAAACTCATTCTATGAGACCATCATCACTCTAATATGAAAACCACACAAAGATGCCACATAAAAAGGAGACTATATGCCAGTATCACTGAGGAACATAGATGCAAAAATTCTCAACAAAATTCTAGCAAACAAAATCCAACAACATATTAAAATGATCACACATAATAACCAAGTGGGTTTTATCCCAGGGATGCAAGGATTCTTCAATATTCACAAATCTATCAGTGTAATACACCATATTCACAAGTTGAAAGACAAAAACATTATTATCTCAATAGATGCAGAGAAAGCCTTTGGCAAAATTCAACACCCATTTATGACCAAAACTCTCCAGAAAGCAGGCATAGAGGGAACATACCTCAACATAATAAAAGCCATATATGATAAACCCACAGCAAACATTATCCTCAATGGAAAAAAAAAATTAAAAGCATTTCCTCTAAAATCAAGTACAAGACAAGGGTGCCCACTCTCACCATTACTATTCAACATAGTTTTGGAAGTCCTAGCCACAGCAATCAGAGCAGAAAAAGAAATAAAAGGAATCCAGATTGGAAAAGAAGAAATAAAACTCTCACTGTTTTCAGATGATATGATTCTCGACATAGAAAACCATAAAGACACCACCAGAAACTTACTAGAGCTAATCAATGAATATAGTAAAGTTGCAGGATATAAAATTAACACAGAGAAATCCCTTGCATTCCTATACACTAACAATGAGAAAACAGGAAGACAAATTAAGGAAACAATCCCATACACCATTGCAATGAAAAGAATAAAATGCTTAGGAATAAATTTACCTAAAGAAACAAAAGACTATATATAGAAAACTATAAAGCACTGATGAAAGAAATCAAAGATGACACAAATCGATGGAGAAATATACCATGTTCATGAATTGGAAGAATCAATATAGTGAAAATGAATATAAACACAAGTAATTTATAGTTTCAATACAATCCCTATCAAGCTACCAATGATATTTTTCACAGAACTAGAACAAATAATTCCATAGTTTGTATGGGAACACAAAAAGCCTTGAATAGCCAAAGCAATCTTGAGAAAGAAGAATGGAACTGGAGGAATCAAACTGCGTGACTTCAGACTGTACTACAAAGCTACAGTCATCAAGACAGCATGGCACTGGCACAAAGACAGAAATATAGATCAGTGGAACAAAATAGAAAGCCCAGAGGTAAACCCACACACCTATGAAGACCATATCTTTGACAAAAGAGGCAAAAATATACAATGGAGAAAATACAATCTGTTTAACAAGTGGTACTGGGAAAACTGTAAAACCACCTGTAAAAGAATGAAACTAGAACACTTTCTAACACCATACACAAGAGTAACTCAAAATGAATAAAATATCTAAGTGTAAGACCAGAAACTATAAAACTCTTAGAGGAAAAATAGGCAGGACACTCTCTGACCTTAATCACAGCAAGATCCTCTATGACACACCTCCCAGAGTAATGGAAATAAAAACAAAAATAAATAAATGGGACCTAATTAAACTTAAAAGCTTTTGCATAAAGAAGGAACTTATAGGCAAGGTGAATTGGCAGCCTTCAAAATGGTAGAAAATAATAGTAAATGAAATAACTGATGAAGAATTAATCTCCAAAATACACAGCTCATGCAGAATATTGAGCTCATGCAGCTAATACTAGAAAAATAAACGACCCAATCAAAATGTGGGCCAAAGAACTAAAAAGATATTTCTTCAAAGAAGACATACGGATGGCTAAGAAACACATGAAAAGATGCTCAACATCACTCATTATCAGAGAAATGCAAATCAAACCACAATGAGGTACAATCTTACACAGGTCAGAATGGTTGCCTTCAAACAGCCTACAAGCAATAAATTCTGGAGAGAGTGTGAAGAAAAGGGAACCCTCTTACATTGTTGGTGGGAAGCAAACCAGTATAACCACTATGGAGAACAGTGTGGAGATTCCTTAAAAAACTGGAAATAGAACTGCCATACGACCCAGCAATCCCACTGCTGGGCATACACACTGAGGAAACCAGAACCGAAAGAGACACATGTACCCCAATGTTCATGTGACACTGTTTACAATAGCTAGGACATGGAAGCAGCCTAGATGTCCATCTGCAGATGAATGAATAAGGAAATTATGGTTCATATACACAATGGACTATTACTCAGCTACAAAAAAGAACACATTTGAGTCAGTTCATCCATGAGGTGGATGAAACTGGAGCCTATTATACAGAGTGAAGTAAGTCAGAAGGAGAAACACCAAAACAGTATATTAATGCATATATATGGAATTTAGAAAGATGGCAACAATGACCCTATATGCAAGACAGCAAAGAGACACAGATGTAAAGAACAGATTTTTGGACTATGTGGGAGAAAGCAAGGGTGGAATGGTTTGAGAGAATAGCATTGAAATATGTATGTTGCCATATGTAAAAGAGATGACCAGTGCAAGTTCAATACATGAAGCAGGGCACGCAAAGCCGGTGCTCTGGGACAACCCAGAGGGATAGGGGTTCAGGATGGGTGGACATATGTACACCTCTGGCTGATTCCTGTCAATGTATGGCAGAACCCACCACAATATTGAAAAATAATTAGCTTCCAATTAAAGTAAATTAATTAATTGAAAAAAAAGGAAGCCACTGCCAAACCCAAGGCCATGAAAATTTACACCCTTGATTTTCTAAGAATTTTATAAATTTAGCTCTTATAGTCAGGTCCCTAACCCATGTTAATTTTTTTTATATGATATGATGTATAAGCAAACATAGTAAATTAAATTTGAGGCTCTGAAGAGAAAAAACATTCTCCACTGACTCATGATCCCCCCTTGCTTCCTTATTTTTACACCTTAATGATTATTTTAAAGAATAAATTTTTCTATATGAAATAAATGCATACATTAATGTAAAAATCATGATGTCATATGTATACAGATAAAAATGAGAGAATCTTTTCACTTTTTATCATCCTTAAAGAGGTCTCTGTCATAAATGAAAATAGCAAGAATCTTAGACAATTTAGAATGTCTGTGGGTCTCTCTTAACCCACTAATTTGACAAATTCTATAGGCCAGAAATCAAAATGTAAATGTGGTACCTATGTAGATAAAATTACAGTACACACCTAGTTTCAATTCATCCCATGGACCTAGAGCGTTCTGGTAAATAACTGTGTAAATCAATGCCAAAGAACATTTCTATAAGGCTATGTTGTGGAAGTAATTTGCTTTTCTTATTTTTTTGTGTCTGGCAAGTCTGTACACCTAACAAAATGTGTTTGCTGTGCTTAACTCCTGTGCGGGTAAACACCAGGGGTGTTAAATTGTTATAATATGTTCTCTGAATGACTTCTTTGAGATATGTGGCATGACACTTTTTTATCCACATCAATAAAACAAAAGTAGAAATATATTTTGTTGTTTAAGGACCCAGATAATACAAAGAAAGTAAGGACAGTTAAATACCCTAGTATAGCTTCCCCTCACTAGAACTTCATCAACCACTTAGTAATTAAAGATTGGTTGTTAATATTAAATATTAACACATTTGAGTAATTTCTACATATTATTTGTAATTTTTTGGCATTCATCTTTTGTGCATAAGAATGTTTACATATGCAAATATAATTCCAGATTACATTAAACAGATGGTTTCTGGAAACATAAAAAATGATATGATTAAACAGAATTTGCATGAGTGAATCAAAGTATGATTTTCACCAAGAATTTTTCTTGTTAAAATTTATTAAATATAAATTTTATATAAATTTAAATATAAAGAATGGGTTTAAGCATACTCTTTCCTTCCCCAAGCCCTGTGATAACATTTTATTATTGACTGGTGTTCATGAGAAACTAAGTGGATGCTGATATAATTAGGACAATATGATGATTATCATCATTGGAACCATTATCAAAATGGTTCTATACGTTTTTGTTTTAAGTGTGATACTGAATTTTTTCCTTAGTTTCTTCCAATTAAAATTCAAATTTTCAATCAGTTGCTTAAATGAAACAAAGTGAGTGAGTGATAGTCACTCAGTCGTGTCTGACTCTTTGTGACCCATGGACTGTAACCTGGCAGGCTCCTCTGTCCATGGAATTCTCCAGGCAAGAATACTGGAGTGGGTAGCCATTCCCTTCTCCATGGGACCTTCCTGACCCAAGGTTCGAACCTGGGTCTCCTGCATTGCAGGCGCATTCTTTACTGTCTGAGCCACCAGGGAAGTTAGTAAAATCAGGATTTTAAAGAATAAATCCCGGTTAATATTGTTGATCTAGATCCATGTGGCAATTCATGCTGCTTGATAGTAATAGATGTGAAGTTCTTTAGGTATACTTAAAGAAACAGCTGAAAGTTAAAGAATAGGAAAGACTTAACAACTGTTAATAGGAAACAAAACTAAAGAAAGCAAATGATTAAGCTTTATATAATTTTTTAATAGTATGCTTGTAGGAAAACTAATTAAATTTAATAAAAAGCAGGGTTAACAGAAAAACAATGTTCTAATCTAAATAGTCATTACTTCCACCATACTCTATCCAAAGCGCAATTAAATTTGAAATGTCTCATTTACATTTCCTTGGCAAACTATAGCCTGTAAAACATAAGATTGGACTTGAGAATAAAAGGCATTAAAACTGTATGATATGAGGAAAAATTGAGAAAGAATGCAATGTTTCAACTATTTAAGGCAAGATTTAGGAATACAGAGGTTCAAGTATTTGCAATTCTGTGATAGGACACAGGGACTAGAGTCAGTTGTATCGATTCAGGTAACACAAGCAATTTCCATGTATGGTAATTATTCAGAGGTATATTTTCATTCAAAACAAGGTGGTGTGACTGTATAACAATGAGAGTTCCAACAAGGGAATGGGCTGTCTCTCAAAGTGCTGAACGTCTGTCACTGCAAGTGTTCTTGATAACCTTGGATGAACATTCGTCATGGATAGCATGGAATGTATTCCCTTCTTTGAAAGATGATATAATTAACTGACCTTTAAGCTTGTTTCCATCTCTCATATTCTCATTTTATGATTACTTTGACACATTTCAATGTTACAACTTGTCATTTCAATCCCAAAACTGAGGCTGATGCCATGTGAACTAGTAAGCTAAGTGACACTGTTTCACCATGCATGTTTTCTTAGACCCTAGGAGGTAATGTATTTTTTCAGAGTGTTTTTGCTTTTATCTTTCAATCCAAAATTTATTATAGCCAGCAAATGTATAAATATATAGATAGACATATAGACAGCTATATGCTTATCAACATAAGCATTATGTAACTTTGCTTTTAATTTGTTTACTCGGTTTTTTCAGCTAGGTATTGTATTTTAAAGATTCTATTCTATTTTTAAACTTACTATAACAGCCTGTTCCCTTAGCTGATAGAGATTTTTTTTTTTTTAATGGAAAACCAAACATTCCATGGAACTGGATTTATACAGAGCCTGTTTTCTTTGTGTATTTCTTACAGACCAAAGACTGTGTTTAGTGTGTCCATGAAAGTGAAAGAGTTAGTTGCTCAATTGCCTCTGACTCTTTGTGACCCCATAGACTGTAGCTCCCCTCTGTCCATGGAATTCTCCAGGCAAGAAAACTGGAGTGGGTAGCCATTCCCTTCTCCAGGGGATCTTCCTCACCCCAGGGTCCAGCCAGGGTCTCCTGCATTGAAGGCAGATTCTTTAATATCTGAGCCACCAGGGAAGCACATGTAGGAATTTAAATTCCAACTCCCAGTCTACAGAGAGAATATGTATGATTCTTCCACCACTCAATATCTGAGGCACATACATGGTTTTATTTTGTTTAGGTTTTACATGTTTTGCCTTTGAATTTTTCAGTTTTTGCCTGTGATGAATTAATTTCCTTCTGTTGAGTTCACTTATGCATTTTTATTAATATATTTCATGAGGGAAGAGATTGTCCAAGTGAATCTGCCATTCTTTTAATAATCCAGACAATTTTATTCCCTTCATTAAGAAATTTGAAAAATACTCATCCTCTTTTTTTTGAGGCTATCTCACTGTTATTCTTATATTTTCAGTGGGCTTATGCCAATCCTTCCCTTCTTTACATTTCCTAGCATAGTTTTTTTAGATTCTTACAGATTATTGAGTAGAGTTCCCTATGATAAATAATAAGTCCTTGTTGATTATCTACTTTACAGATACTAGTGTGTATATCTTTATCCCAAACTCCTAATTCATCCTTCCATCCATCTTTCCCTTTTGGTAACCATGAGATTATTTTCAAAGTCTATGTGTCTTTTTCTGTTTTGCAAATAAATTCATTTGTACCTTTTTTTTTTTTAGATTCCACATAAGTGATATCATATGCTAATTGGCTTTCTCTGGCTTACTTCACATACTATGATAATCTCTAGGTCCATCCATCTTGCTCAAAAAGTTTTATTTCATTTTTTTATGGCTGAGTAATATTCCACTGTATATGTATACCACTTCTTGTTTATTAATTCTTTTGTTGATGGAAATTTAGCCTCCTTCTATGTCTTGGCTATGGCAAATAGTGCTGTAATGAATACTGCGGTACATCTATCTTTTCAAATTATGGTTTTCTCCTGATATATCCCTAGGACTGGGATTGCTTGATCATGTTGTAGTTCTATTTTTAGTTTTTTAAGGAGCCTCCATTCTGCTCTCTGTAGTGGCTGTACCAATTTACATTTCCATCAACAGTGTAGGAGGGTTCCATTTTCTCCATGTCATTTCCAGCATTTATTGTTTGTAGATATTTTGATGATAGCCATTCTGACTGGGCTTCGCTGATAGCTCAGTTGGTAAAGAATCCACCTGCAATTCAGGAGACCCAGGTTTAATTCCTGGGTGAGGAAGATCTGCCGGAGAAGGGATAGGCTACCTATTCCAGAATTCTTGGGCTTCGCTTGTGGCTCAGCTGGTAAAGAATCCGCTTGCAATGTGGGAGACCTGAGTTCAATACCTGGTTGAGAAGATACCTGGGTTGAAAGACCACCCTCACCAGTATTCTGGCCTGGAGAATTCCATGGACTCTATAGACCATGGGGTGGCAAAGAGTTGGACATGACTGGGTGGCTTTCACTCATTTCACATTCTGATTGGTGTGGGTGATAACCTCATTCTAGTTTTGATTTGCATTTCTCTGATAATCAGTAATGCTGAGCATCTTTTCATGTGTTTTTTGCCCATCTGTATGTCTTCTTTGGAGAAATGTCTATTTGGGTCTTCTGCCCATTTTTAGGATTGGGTTGCTTGTGTTTTTGATATTAAGCTCCATAAGCTGTTTGTATACTTTAAAAATTAATCCCTTATTAGTCACTTTGTTTGCAAGTATTTTTTCCCATTCTGTGCGTTATGTTTTTGTTTTATTTATGGTTTCCTTTGCTGTGTAAAAGCTTTTAAATTTAATTAGGTCCCACTTGTTATTTTGTTTTTTATTTTCATTATTCTAGGAGGTGAATCCAAAACGATATTGTAGCAATTTATGTCAATGAGTTTTCTGCTTATGTTTTCCCCTAAGAGTTGTACAGTATCCAGTCTTACATTTAGGTCTTTAATTTATTTTTTAGTTTATTTTTGTGTAGAGTGTTAGAGAATGTTCTAATTTCATTCTTTTACATGTAGCTGTCCAATTTTCTCAGCACCACCTATTGTGGACAATATCTTTTCTCCATTTTATATTCTTGCCTCATTTTTCTTAAATTAATTGAGCATAGGTACATTGGTTTATTTCTGGATTTTCTACCCTGTTCCATTGATCTATATTTATGTTTTTGTGACAGTACTGTACTGTCTTTATTACTGTAGCTTTGTATTATAGTCTGAAGTCAGATTCCTTCAGTTCCATTTTTCTCACTGAAGATATCCTTAGCTATTTGGAATCTTTCGTATTTCCACAAAAATGTAAAAATTTTCTATTTCAGTTCTGTGAAAAATGTCATTGGTAATTTGATAGAGATTGCATCGAATTGGCAGATGGCCATGACAAGTATAGTCACTTTGAAAATATTGATTCTTTTTATCCAAGAAAATGGTATTTCTTCCCATCTGTTTGTGTTATCTTCAATTTCTTTCATCAGCATCTTAAAGTTTTCATAGTACAGGTCTTTTGCCTCCTAAGATACACCTATTTTTAGGTGTTTTATCTTTTCGATGCAAAGATAAATGAGACTGTTTCCTTAATGTCTCCTCCTGATCTTTTGTTATTAGTGTATAGAAATGCAATAGTTTTCTGTATATTAGTTGTGTACCCTGCAACTTTACCAAACTCATTGATGAGCTCTACTAGTTTACTGGTAGCATCTTTAGAATTTTCTATGCAGAGTATCATGTCACTGACAAACAGTGACATTTTTACTATTTCTTTTCCAATTTGTATTCCTTTATTATTTTTCCTATCTGATTGCCATGGCTAGAATTTCTGAAACTAAAGTGAATAAAAGTTGTGAGAGTGGGCATCCTTGTCTTGTTTCTGATCTTAGAGAATACTTTCAGCTTTTCACCACTGAATATGATGTTAGCTGTGTTTGTCATATATGACTTTTATTATGTGAGGTAGGTTCCTTTAATGCCCACTTTCTGGAGAGTTTTTATCATAAGTTGTTATTGGATCAAATAAAATCTATGGATTGAACCAATTCAGTGATTTTAATAAATATAATCAAATCTAGTCTAATTATTTTGATGAATAAAATCACAGTGATAGTCACATTTATCAAGCTAATTTTACCATTGCTTAATCAAATAAGGTTATTCATCCACATTATTACTGGGTATTCTTTTCACAAGCTCTAAGATAAATAACATTCTCCCTTTTCAAAGGGTTTAATGGAAGTCCTAAATTAAGACAGTTGTTTTTAAGCAAGGAAGCTAACATATGAAGATAAGCTATACAGTATCTATCTGGAGTGGCAAAATTGACGTCAAAAAGCTATGAGCTTACAACCACCTTAATAAGAATCTTACCTACTTTTCAATGTTGCTGTACCACCAGATTGGCTGAGGAACACCGTGTCTCTCTGTGTTCCTAATAAGATAAAGGTAAGTTGCAAATAGATTTTACCATTTATGGTTCAGAACTGTTTTTCTTGTTTGTTTGTTTTTTGATTCTTTTAAACTAAAAGTGAACCCCTGATTTTTTATTCGTATTTATTTATTTTTGGCTGTGTTGGTCTATTCATTTTGTGGACTTTCTCTAGTTGCGGTGAGTAGGGGCTGCTCTCTTTAGTTGCAGGACACAGGCTTATTGTTGCAGTGGCTTCTTTTGTTGCAGAGCATGGGCTCTAGGACATGTGGGCTTCAGTAGCTGTGGTACTTGGGCTCAGCAGTAGCACATCCTGGCCCCTAGAGTATGGGCTCAATAGTTGAGGTACATGGGCTTAGTTGCTCTGCTGCATGTGGGCTCCTGCCAGATGAGGGACTGAACCCATGCCTCCCGCACTGGCAGGCAGATTCTATACCACTGAGCCACCAAGAAAGTCCCAGGAGTTGTCTTACCGGTAAAAATTGCCAACTTCCATCCAAGGATGACAAGGTTGCTTCTAATACATGAATATTTCTCAGTTCACTTCAGTCGCTCAGTCATGTCCAACTCTTTGCAACCCCATGAACCACAGCACGCCAAGCCTCCCTGTCCATTACCAACTCCCTGAGTCCACCCAAACCCATGCCCATCGAGTCGGTGATGCCATCCAGCCATCTCATCCTCTGTCATCCCCTTCTTCTCCTGCCTTCAGTCTTCCCCAGCATCAAGGTCTTTTCCAATGAGTCAGCTCTTCGAATCAAGAGGCCAAAGTATTGGAGTTTCAGCTTCAACATCAGTCCTTCCAATGAATACCCAGGACTGATCTCCTTTAGGATGGACTGGTTGGATCTCCTCACAGTCGAAGGGACTCTCAAGAGTCTTCTCCAACACCACAGTTCAAAAGTATCAATTCTTCAGCACTCAGCTTTCTTCACAGTCCAACCCTCACATCCATACATGAATACTGGATAAACCATAGCCTTGACTAGACGGACCTTTGTTGGCAAATTAATGTCTCTGCTTTTTAATATGCTGTCTAGGCTGGTCATAACTTTCCTTCCAAGGAGTAAGCATCTTTTAATTGCATGTCAGCATTGCTTTATTAAAGAAACAGAGTCAAATTAGGCAATGTGATATTTCTCTGCTTACCAGTTTCTTTTATTTCATGATTTAAAAAAAAATGTATAGTTTGCTTCATTTAGGAATGGAAGCCTTACTTTTGGTAGAGCTAACATAAATGCAAATATGAAAATTAAGCAAACTATTCAACACCGTTAACATTGCTCTGCACAAGGCATTTGAAGTCCGTGTGTAGTAGAACATTTAGTGAAACATTAATGGGATCACATGTATGAGAACACCTCATAGAGTTCATGGCTTAATTAGTCAACTAACCAATTAAATTAGATTTGACCTCTCATATATTTCTATGAAAGTGAGAGAGGAGAGTGAAAAAGTTGGCTTAAAGCTCAATATTCAGAAAACTAAGATCATGGCATCTGGTCCCATCACTTCATGGGAAATAGATGGGGAAACAGTGGCAGACTTTATTTTTGGGGGCTCCAAAATCACTGCAGATGGTGATTGCAGCCATGAAATTAAAAGACGCTTACTCCTTGGAAGGAAGGTTATGACCAACCTAGACAGCATATTAAAAAGCAGAGACGTTAATTTGCCAACAAAGGTCCGTCTAGTCAAGGCTATGGTTTATCCAGTATTCATGTATGGATGTGAGAGTTGGACTGTGAAGGAAGCTGAGTGCTGAAGAATTGATGCTTTTGAACTGTGGTGTTGGAGAAGACTCTTGAGAGTCCCTTGGACTGCAAGCAGATCCAACCAGTCCACCCTAAAGAAGATGAGTCCTGGGTGTTCATTGGAAGGACTAATGTTGAAGCTGAAACTCCAATATTTTGGCCACCTCATGCGAAGAGTTGACTCATTGGAAAAGACCCTGATGCTGGGAAGGATTTGGGGCAGGAGGAGAAAGGGACGACAGAGGATGAGATGGCTGGATGGCATCACTGACTCGATGGACATGAGTTTGTGTTAACTCCGGGAGTTGGTGATGGACAGGGAGGCCTGGTGTGCTGCGATTCTTGGGGTCACAAAGAGTCAGACACAACTGAGTGACTAACTGAACTGAACTGATATTTCCCCCAGTCAGTATCTCCAGTTAACTCTAAAGCAAGTAAAGAGAGAGGCGGACTTAAATTTAGAGTTGAAAGGCTAAATTTAATGTTCCTTACATAAAATATGATAAATAGAGAAAATGATACACATCAGGAATTAACACTTAGAGCCTAAGTGTCTCATTTTGTCACAGATTATAAATAGCTTCTTAAAACAAGGGTTTAAAAAAACTTCGTAAGACATCTGGTATTTTCATGTTTTCCATCAGAGTTTCAGAGAGGTTGAAAGAGGCCCAGGACATTTTAGTTTTAGAGATTCCCAATATATTTTAAAGAATAAAATATCAAAATAAGTTTGCCAAAAATGAGTTCGACTTTAGCTTATTCCAGTTACCCAACTGATATTTTAACACATTAAAAATATGTTCACTTTATGAATAATCTTATTTGAAGATTAATATCTACATTCTCTGTGTTAGGTGCTTTGTGACAGTGAGTTCTAGGACACTTCACATAGCAGAAAAGCCTATTTCACATAATTTCTAGACAATAAGAATTTATGATATAAATAGACTGATATTTTCTTTAATTTTAATAATTAAAAGAAGAACTTTAAAAAAGATTGTATATTTCTTCTTGTTTTAAAAGACCATTTGACTTGATGGGTTTTATTTTTAATGCTTTATAATAAATATTACTATTTACCATTTTTAAGGATAACATATGATCAGATATTCTTTAAATGTGAATGAAATAATTCTGTCCCTTTAGAATGTGACCCTATCTATCTAGTAATAAGTCAGGCATTCAAAATTTATTCAGTGCTTGTCATATGTTACGCACTATTATAGGCTCTGAAGAAGTTCTATGAAGAGATTACACACAAAATAATTCCTGTTCTATGGTATAGTCAAAGCAGGGGTGAAAATAAGAATAAACAAATTCATAATGTTTTTTTAATTGAAATAAAAATATATTTACAACAAAGTAGCATATACTTATTGCAAATTTTAAAGCAACACAAAATACTCTCATATAAATTAAATCTCCTCTTCTGCATCTCCACAAAATCTCATTAGTGATCATTTTTAAGTTTTTATTTGTATCTGCATATTTTATAAATATATAAAATATTTCCAAAGAAAGAAAGAAAATATTTCTATTCACACAAGCATGTACATATTATGGAATATTTATAGCATTTTTTTCTGTCTCTGTCTTTCTCTATGTATATTTTATATATCTTTCTATGTGTAAATACATAATCATATATATAATATATATAATTTACTGTGAAAGTTGGATGTAGAAAGAATGAAGAATTTCTTATTTTTACTAAATAAAAACTTTTCTGTCTCTAGATTTGCAGAACAACACATTTTAATATTTTGGGGGAATAGTTCTTCTTACTTTGTTTTTCCATGACTCTAGGAGACTTATCAGATATATAGAAAATGGAAAGAGCCTTTAATCTTAAAGTCTACATAGCCACTGTTTAACATACTTATTGTGCAGGTAAGCATGATATTTTAAATATTTTACTCTTTATTATGAAATATTTTTCAAACATTATTTACACTACCTACATGGTATTTCTTATTTATGTACCATTTATTTAACCATTTATTTTGTACTGAATATTAGTTACTCCCAATATTTAAACATTACAACTGATGTTATAAAGGAATCATCCATTAATTCTTTTGTTCAGTGTTAAATCTAAGACCTCTTTTCTAGCTAGTTTTGGCATAAAGAATCTCTCTGTGATGAGCAAGACCCGAGTTCAATCCCCGGGTTGGGAAGCTGCCCTGGAGAAGGAAATGGCGTCCCACTCCAGTATTCTTGCCTGGAGAATTCCATGGACAGAGGAGCTTGGTGGGGTACAGTTCATGGGATCACAAAGAGTTGGACATGACTGAGTGACTAACACTAATATTAACCAATGTTAATGGTGTCACTGGATTTACCTTAATAATATAGAGCATGAGATATGTTATAATTGTAACTGGTATTCTTGCTTGGCCCTTCTTACCCAGATGAGTAGATTGTGTAAACCACACAGACAATTGAACTTCTCAGAAGTCAAGAAAAGCTCCATAACCTGGGAGCCCATGGATTGTTGATACCTGAGAAACTCTTCTGCTGTGAATATCATAGTACTACTAACCCTTTCCCTTATACACTCCTAAGCAGCAAAGAGGAACTAAAGAGTCTCTTGATGAAAGTGAAAGAGAAGAGTAAAAAAACTGGTTTAAAACTCAACGTTCAAAAAACTAAGGTCATGGTCTCCAGTCCCATCACTTCATGGCAAATAGATGGGGAAACAGTGGAAACAGTGGCAGAATTTGTTTTTTGGGGCTCCAAAATCACTGCAGATGATGACTGCAGCCATGAAATTAAAAGACACTTGCTCCTTGGAAGAAAAGCTATGACAAACAAAGACAGCATATTAAAAAGCAGAGACATTACTTTGCCAACAAAGGCCCATCTAGTAAAAGCTATGGTCTTTCCCATAGTCATGTATGGATGTGAGATTTGGAACATAAAGAAAGCTGAGTGCCAAAGAATTGATGCCTTTGAACTGTGGTATTGGAGAAGCCTCTTGAGAGTCCCTTAGACAGCAAGGAGATTCAAACAGTTCATCCTAAAGGAGATCAGTCCTGAATATTCATTCAAAGGACTGATGCTGAAATTGAAGCTCCAATTGTTTGGCTACCTGATGTGAAGAACTGACTCATTGGAAAAGCCTCTGATGGTGGGAAAGATTGAAGGCAGGAGAAGGGGACAACAGAGGATGAGATGGTTGGATGGCATCACTGACTTGATAGACATGAGTTTGAGCAAGCTCCAGGAGTTGGTGATGGACAGAGAGGCCTGGCATGCTGCAGTCATGGGGTCGGAAAGAGTTGGAGTCAACTGAGTTGCTGAACTGAACCGAACTGAAGCAGTCATTGCACTTATACTTGTCTATAATATTGTTCTGAACCATAAAGAATACCATCAATTTATGAACTGATTTTGCTATCTGGAAAAAATTCTTAGATTCACTTTTTAGCAATACATATCTATTGCTTTGAAATTAGTATGTTTTACTTCAGAATCACAGTCATTTCTCTAATAGTTACAGATATTCCTCTTTCCATAATTCAAATAACTGGTCCATGTATACACCCACCTCTCCTTACTTTACCACATTTTACCAAATAAGGATAAAATTTAAAAGTAAAACTAAATTATCTGTGAGTCTAATATGATAAATGTCATGTAAACAAAACAGTGAGTTGTAGCAGGATGAACTAAGACTTCCAGTATGATGTTGAGCAGGAATGATATGATGGGACATCCTTACATTATTCCTCCCCTTGGCAGAAAATCACCTAGTTTGTCATCATTTAGTATATTGGGTATAGGTTTTCAATGGATATTTGTATTAAATTGATGAAGTTAACTTTAGTTTGCCGAGAGTATCAAAAATTGATCTTGGATTTTGTTATATGCATTTTATGCATCTATTGACTTGTACACATAAGTTTTTCTTCTTTAGCCTCTTGATCTAACGGATTATATTAATTTGTTTTTGAAAGTTGAAACAGCCTTCCACACTGTGTCATACCACTAAGTCAAGATATATGTCTGAAAAGTGAAAGTGAAAGTCGCTCAGTTTTGTCCAACTCTTTGTGACCCCATGGACTGTAACCTACCAAGCTCCTCTGTCCATTGAATGCTCCAGGCCAGAATACCAGAGTGGATAGCCATTCCCTTTTCCAGGCTTGATCACTCAAGAGCTTTTGTGTATCAGTTTTATTGAAGTGAAAAAGGGACAGAGAGCTTCTGACATAGACATCAGAAGGGGAACGGAGAATGCCCCCTCACTAGTCTTACTAAGGCCGTATATACTTTTATCAGACCCACTCCCACAACATACATCTTAAATTAACAAGATTAGAACTAACAATATAAAGGTCATACCAGACCCAATCCCACAATATCTGTCTTAAGATAATAAAATGAGTCAGAAGGTTCTTGTTAAGGAGAAACATGCCCTGGAGAAAGATACATTGTTATATTGACTAAGACAAAGCACTGTATAAAAAAGTTTGTCCTTTTCTCCTTGAGAGGCCCAGACCCCTTTCTCCTCTCCAGGGACCCTGGACTTCTTATCAGCCTACCTAGATATTGACTGTCTCAGTACCTTTCCTCTCTGGTAGTACAATGTCTTCCTGTCATTTTGATATTAGGGTAATGCTGGCCTAATATAATAAGTTAGGAAGTGTTACTTCTCCTATCTGAGACTGTAGAAAAGTGGTACAATTTTCTCTTTAAATGTTTGATAGAATTCACTAGTGAACTCATCTGGGCCTGAAATTGTCTTGAAAGGTTATTAATTAATGATTCAATACGCTTAATAAATGTAGGCCTATTCAGAATGTTTACTTTTTCTTTTGTAAAATTTATTGAATTTGGTAGATTGTGTTTGCTCAAGAAAGGGGCCCACTTAATCTGTATTATCAAATTTATGGGCACAGCATTGCTTATAATATCCTTGTTAATATCTACATGATCAGTTTGACGGCCCATCTTTCATTTATAATATTAGCTATTTTTGCATGCCTTATGCCTTTTTATCCTTGTTAGCTTAGCTAGAGGCTTATCAATTTTATTGATCATTTAAAAGAACCAGCTTTTGGTTTCATTAATTTTTTTCCTATAGATTTCCTGTTTTAAATTTTGTTGATTTAGGCTCTAATAGTATCTTTGCTTCTAATTTGGATTCAATTTACTTTTTTTTTTTTTTTAAGAAAGCTTAGATTATTGATTATAGGTCTCTCCTTTCTAACATACCTATGAGATGCTATATATTTCCCTCCAGTCACTTCCTTCAGCTGTACTGCAGACATTTTAACTAGTTGTATTTTTATTTTCATCTAGTTAAAAATATGTTTAAATTCTTTCCTGAGACTTATTCTTTGATGTGTTATTTAGCAGTTTGTTGTTTAATCTCATAGTATTTTGAGATAGTGCAACTCTTTCTACTATTGATTTTAGTTAATTTTATCGTTACTCATTTTAAGGTGTGTTTTTAGCACAGAATATTGTATATCTTGTCATTATGGAGTGAACTGTGTATTCCTAAACCTCATCTATTGAAGTCATCTCTCCAGTACTTAATAATGTTACTTAATTTGGAAATATGTTGGTCTAGACATAATTAAGCTGAGAGGAAGTTATCTGGGTGGGTTTCCCTGGTGGGTCAATTGGAAAAGAATCTGATTGCAATATGGGAGACCCAGACTTGATCTCTGGGCTGGGAAAAATCCCCTGGAGAAGGAAATGGCAACCCGCTCCAGTATTCTTGCCTGTGAAATCCCAAGGACAGAGGAGCCTAGTGGGTTACAGTCCATGGAGTCACAAAGAGTCATCCATGACTGAACAACTCACATTAATACAATATATCCCTTCTTGTTGTTACAAGAAGGGGAAATTTAGAGACAGACAGTTTTTGGAAAACTGGCCTCTTTTTATTATGTAATGTTTTTTCTTATCCCTCATTATTTCCCTGGGAAATCCCATGGACAGAAGAGCCTGGTAGGCTAGTCCATGGGGTCGCGAAGAGTTGGACCTAACTGAGCGACTTCACTTTCACTTTTCACTTTCATGCACTGGAGAAGGAAATGGTAACCCACTCCAATGTTCTTTGCTGGAGAATCCCAGGGAGAGGGGAGCCTGGTGGGCTGCCTGGGGTCACACAGAGTCGGACAGGATGGGCGCGACTTAGCAGCAGCAGCATTATTTCCCTTGTTCTGATATAAGCTTTGTATGAAATTAAAAGTTTCTTTTTTTCTTAGTGTCAGCATGGTATGTCTTTCTCCATCCTTTTAATTTAGCTGTGTCTTTATATACAAAGGGGGGTTCTTTTAGACAGTATAATATTTGGTCTTATTTTCTTTTAAATTTACTCTGAGAATCTCTATCTTTAATTTGTATTTTGACCATTGATGCTTAAAGTGATCACTGATATAGGTGGATTACTATCTACTGTATTTGTAACTGTTTTCTGTCCATTGCATCTGTTGTTTCTTTTGCTTTTTGTCTTCCACTTATTTCTGCCTTCTCTGGTTTTAATGGAGCATTACACACAAAATCATCTCTCCTCTCAGTGTATAAATTGACTTAAGTATGCACACATAGATACACACAGCAGCCCTATGATACATTTTGAGTTAATTTTTGTGCAATTTAAGAGATGAGTCCAGATTCAGGTTTTGTACAAGGAAGTCTAATTGCTTTAGCCCTATTTGTTGAAAAAACTATCCTTCCTCCATTAAATTGCCTTTGTGTCTTTGCTAAAAATCACTTGGCTATATTCGTATGAGTCTAGTTCAAGGCTCTCTATTCTGTTTTCTTGATTTATGTGTCTATTATTTTGCCAATATTGCAATGCTTTATTACTGTAGCTATATAGTAATTCTAGAGTGGGTATGGTGAGTTTCTGAACTTTGTTCTCCTCCAGTATTGTTTTGCTATTCTAGTACTCTAATTTTTTCGTATAAATTTTAGAATCAGCTTGTCAACATCTACAAAATAGCTAGTTGGAATTTTGACTGGTATCATGTTGAATCTATTGTGCAGGTTGGAGAGAACTGACATTTTAATAACACTGAGTCTTCCAATTTATAACAGAGTATCTCCTCCATTTTTTTTTTGTTTTTCTGTGATATCGTTCATTACTGCATTGTAGGGTTTTTTTACACATAGATCTAATACATATTCTAGCAAATTTATATCTAAGTATTTCATTTCTCCAATTGCTTCTTGATGAAGGTGTAAATGTGATTTAATGGAGAAAGAGTAACCTTTTCAACAAATTGTGCTTGAGCAATTGGACATTTATTGGCTAAAAAGTGAACCTTTATCTAAATGTCACATCTTATACAAAAACTAACTCAAATAGATCAGACTTAAATGAAATGTATAAAACTATAAAACTTTTAGAGACTACAAGGGATAGAACCTTTCGAATCTATAGCTAGACAAGGAATTCTTAGGCTTAACTTCAAAAACATGACCCATAAATTGATTAGTTAAACTTCATCAACATTAGAAACATTTGCTCTATGAAAGATTATCTTAAGAGGATGAATAAACAAGGTATAGACTGGGAGAATATACTTGCAAATCATATATCCAAGAAGGGGCTAGCATGTAGTCTATATACTCAAATAATTTAATGTGATTTACAAGATATATGTATTTGGTCATTCAGATGACCAAAATATATTGCTCATATATATTTGGTCTTTGTCTATGGTTCCTAGCTAACAACTCCCTAAAATTTAGAATTTCCTAAGCAATGAGTATAATGGCAATATACCTGGTAATATTTGGATTTCCTGTCCTCGGTTTCTGAAACAGCTTTGGAGCCATAAAAGTGGAATAAGTGTGTTGTCAATCACAAAAAAACCCTTTTCACAACTAGGTTTATGTTAAAGAGGTGACTTTGGAAAGTGCCTAAAGATGGAAGCTGGTTACTAGGGGAACCAACCTGGAGTAGAGGTAGGGAGGGTAGAGGGGCTGGAGTTCAGATCAGTCACCAATAAGCAATGATTTAATCAATTGTGACTATGTAATAAAATCTCCACAAACCTCTAAAAGCACAGGGTTTGGGGAGGTTCCTGGTTTTACATTAATAGGGGAGTTGCTGGGAAAGGGGCACAATCAGAGCATATTTCTACACCCTTTCCCCACACCTTGCTCTATGCAACTCTTCTACTGGGTTGTTGTTGAGTTATGTCCTTTGATAATAAACTTGCAGCCTAGTAAGTAAAATGTTACCCTGAATTCTAAAAGCCGCTCTAGTAAATTAAACCCAGAGAGAGAGAGTCATTGGAACCTGTAATCCGTGGCCAGCTGGGCAGAAACACAGATGACTACTGACCTGGGTTTGTAATTGACACATCTGAAGTTGCATGGGATGGGGGAAGGGGCACAGTCATACAGTCATGTGAGCTTAAGCCTTTAACTTGTGGGATCTGATGTTACCTCCGGGTATAGTGTTAGATTTGCTTTGAATTGCAGGACACTATGCTGGTATCTGAGAATTGCTTGGTTCTTGGGATTCCCTCCTCATCCCAGCCACTTTGGAATTAGACGTTAAGAACAGTTTTAACAAAATATATAAGTAGAAACTTCTCTGAAGAGGATACATCAATGGCAAATAAGCACATGAAAAGATATTCAACAGCCTAGTTATTAGGGAAACACAAATTAAAACTGATGAGATATCACTCAATACATGTGAAATAGTTAAAATTAAATTTTAAAATGTATTGACAACAGCAAATAATTATGAGGATTCAGCGAAAGTAAATGATTCATATGCATTGCTGATAGGGATGTAAAATAGTACGCCCTCTCTGGAAGTTTGGCAGTTGGTTTTTTATATAACTAAACATGCAATTAGTTTATTACTTGTAATTGTTTCCTGGTAATTTTCCCAGAGAGGTAAAAACGTATGATCACACAAATATCTATACATGGATGTTTTAGAGGCTTTATTCATTACCAACAAAACTTGGAAATGACTCAAATGTTCTTCAGTGTTGACCTGTTAAAACTGTTTTATGTACACCCCATGGTATACTATTCAAAAATAAAAATGGATAGACTTGATGCACACAATAACCTTGGATAAATTGTCAGAATTATGTTCAGTGAAAAAGGTTAAGTCAAATGTTATATAGTGTGTAATTCCATTTCTATAACATTCTTGAAATAAAATCATTGAAATCTTCAGTTACTTAATCTTAAGAGAAACAGATATGTGAATATTGATATTTCTCTTTAATAATGGAAAAGGGAATATCAAGTGCACATACACACACAGTCTCACAAATATACATACACAATTGCCTAGCTAACTCAGCAGCCAATCACCTAGAAACTGTCTATTCAATTACGACTGGAATTTTGGTGTATTTATAAAGTTCTCTCTTCAGTTGTTTATGTATAGATAGATAGATATTAAGAGAAATTCTCTAAGGTGACAATTTTAGGTGATAAAATTATGGATGGCTTATTCACATTCTTTTAAATGTTATTTTCCTTTTTATGAATGGAGGGATATACACTCTATCTGTGTCCCCTGAATTCACGTGACATAGACTTAACCCCCAATGTGATGGTATTTGGAGAATGGGCCTTTGGGAGTTAATTAGGTTCAGATAAATTCATGAGGGTGGGGCTCTTATGATGAATTAGTGCTCTTATAAGAAGAGACACCAAAGAGCTTGATCTCTCTCTCTGCCTCCCTACAAGGAAATGGCCACTGCCAACAAGCCAGTAAGAAACTCTTGACTAGAAACCAACCATGCTAGAACCTTCTTCTTGTACTTCTATCCTCCAGAACTATAAGAGAATGAGTTTCTATTGTTAAGTCACCAAATCTATGATATTTTATTATGGCAGCTGACACATACCATGGTCTATTTACCCTTAAAGCAGGAATGTTACATTTTTTAAAGATCCATAACACATCTGAGAACTTGCTGATATCTCTTATGGACTACCTTATATCTTCTAGAGAATGTAAATACTAATTTTTTAGAAGCCATAGTGAAATATATTTAAAAGAAAAAACTTTTCAAGAAAGTTCTATTTGCAGTTATTCATTCTACCATTAACTCATTGGATTAACTTGGATAATTTTTCCTTTTTATTTCCCCTCATTTTTTAAATTAGAAAACTTTCTGATTTTTAAGAATGACACATCACAAATAAAAGAAAACTGCTCCAATTATCTTTTGGGAATGAGTTTTCATACTACCTGCACATCAATTCTTCTCAAGAGGAGACATACCTATTTCAAGACTTCTTATAAAATTACTATTTAAGCAGCTCTTACTTGTGTTAAAATTGTTTAGTCTGCCTGAATTGCCCCAAGAAAAAATATGCTAAAGAGGCTTTATAAAAGGAAAACTTCTTGTTATTCAACTCATATGTTCCTCCTGAGAATTTTTTTAAGCACATCTATTTTAAGAACCTGTGGAGAAATTTACATTTTGTTCAGAGTTGTAAACAACAAATATAATAAAGATTCAAATAAAGTTGCTGAAGCAGGAGTGTGTTGAATTGCTCCAGTAAATTTTTTGGTGTCTATTTATATATGCTTCTAATATTTCCCTCTGAAACATTTATGAGGAAAAGAAACAGAATGTTAGAAGCAAGGATCTAGTGGTACATTTATGCAACATGTTGCCATAGATAAACTAATATAAGACAAATATGAATGGGAATATGCTATAGAATTGTAGCTGCATTTCTAAAAAACTGGTTAATTAATCCATCAGTTAGCAAATCACTCTTGTCATATATATGCATTTAGCAATTAAGTCTTGACCTATGATAAATACTAATTTGTGTTCTTTTAAAGTTTTGTAGAATATTTTATTATGACTATAGATTTCACACTAAATTTTCTGATAATGGGAAGGAAAGATGTTCCAAAATTGGAAAATAATAGTACTTCAACAAAACACAATATTAATATTTGCCAAACTCCATAGCTTATACAATATTCCTTTAAAAAAAATTGTTTCATAACTTTTAGGTAAGTCACTTGCTTAATTTACTTTCCAGTCAATTCATTTTATTTATAATCTTAATCTAATAATAAAATTATGAGAATAACAATGTTGCTTTTATGTGTATCTTCATAAATATCAATTCAATAAGAATTTACTTATCTTCAAAATTACCGCAAAATCAATCCTTTCCAATATGAACCATAAAGATAAAGCTACATTTCATAACATTACCAGATATTCCTGCCTCTGTTTATACAAGATTATTCAACTGACATATCTTAAGGATTTACTTAAGACACGTGCTACCACTTCATTGGTATCAACCAGGCCCTTTGGAAGGATGTATGGTACTTGTGTTGGATAGCACAGGAGTGCTTGCAAACTTGAGGCTTGGTTAAGGAGAATATGTTTGAGACTTTCAGTTTGGAGTGGGGAGTAAATTTCTGTAGTTTTCAGGAACTTCTGCTTACAGTTATTATTGCTACTTTTTACAATGTAGGAATGAGTTCCAGTAATACTCCTACCATACATTTTTTAATTTAATTTTTATTTCATATTAGAATATACTTGATTTACAATGTTATGTTTGTTACAAGTGATACACACACACACACACACACACACACATACAAACATATATATATATCTATTATTTCTCAGATTCTTTCCCCATGTAGGTTATTACAGAATATTGAGTGCAGTTCCTTGTACTACATAGTAGGTCCTTGTTGATTATTTTAAATATAGAAATGTGAACATGTCAATCCCAAACTCCCAGTCTACCCCTCTCCACTCCCTTCCCATCTGGTAATCATAAATTCATTCTCTAAGTCTGTGAGTCTATTTCTGTTTTGCAAATAAGATCATTTCTATATATTTTTTTGACTTTATATATAAGCAATATCATATATTTGTCTTTCTCTCTTTGAATTATTTCACTAGCATGACAATCTCCAGATTCATCCATGTTGCTGCAAATGACGTTATTTCATTCTTTTTAATGGCTGAGTAATACTCCGTTGTACATATGCAACATGTCTTCTTTATCCATTCCTCTGTTGATGGACATTTAGCTTGTTTCCATGTCTTGGCTATTGTAAATAGTG
The DNA here is from genome assembly GCF_054371585.1 of Giraffa tippelskirchi. Lineage (NCBI taxonomy): Eukaryota > Metazoa > Chordata > Mammalia > Artiodactyla > Giraffidae > Giraffa > Giraffa tippelskirchi. Next base: position 74,789,422 of record NC_137277.1, read on the forward strand.
CTGCAATTAAAACTGGGGTACATATATCTTTTTGAATTATGATTTTCTCTGGATATATGCCTATAAGAGGGATAGCTGGGTCACATGGTAGTTCTATTTTTATTTTTTTAAAGTAACCTCCATATTGTTCTCCACAGCGGTTGCATTAATTTTTATTGCCACTAACAGCATATAGAGGTTCCCTTTTCTCCATATCCTCTTCAGCATTTATTGTTTGTAGATATTCTGATATTCTGATGATATTCTAAGAATATCTACTTACTCTACTTACTTATCTGATAAGTAAGGATATTACTTTATCCTTCTGCCATTGTGACAGTTGAGAGATAATATCTCATTGTAGTTTCAATTTGCATTTCTCTAATAATTAGCAATATCCATTTGGCATCTGTCTGTCCTTTTTGGAGAAATATCTATTTATATCTTTTGCCCACTTTTTGACTGGGTTTTGCTTTTTTGAAATTGAACTGCATGAGCTGCTTGTATAGTTTGGAGATTAATCACTTGTCAGTCATTTCATTTTCAAATATTTTCTTCCATAATGTGGGTTTTCTTTCTGTTTTGTTTATGACTTCCTTTGGTGAAAAAAAACTTTTGAGTTTACATAGGTTACTTTTTTGTTTTTCCATTACTCAAGGAGGTCAATCCAAAAAGATATTGCTGTGATTTATGTTAGCGTATTCTGCCTGTTTTCCTCTAAGAGTGTAATAGTATTTAGTCTTACATTTAGGTCTTCAATCCATTTTGAATTTATTTTTGTGTATGGTGTTAGGGAATTTCTAATTTTTTTCTTGTACATATAGCTGTCCTGTTTCCCCAGAACCACTTATTGTCTTTTCTCCATTGTATATTCTTGCCTCTTTTGTCATAAATTAATTGACCATAGGTACATTTTGATTCTGGGCTTTCTATCCTCTTCCACTGATCTACATTTCTGTTTTTGTGTCAATATTGTACTGTCTTAATTGCTAAAGCTTTGTAGTATAATCTGAAGTCAGGGAATCTGATTCTTCTATATCTGTTTTTCTTGAGGGTTTTTCTTTAGTTATTTGGAGTCTTTTATGTATCCTTATAAATTAGAAAAAATTTTGCGCCTAGTTCTGTGAAACATGCCTGCCACAGGTAATTGGATAGGGATTTTGTTGAATCTGTAGATTGTTTGGGGTAGTATAACCATTTTGACAATATTTGACTCTTCTAAACCAAGAACATGATATTTCTTTCCATCTGCTTGTGTCATCTTCTATATGTTTCATTGTTTTTTTAGTTTTTTAGAACACATGTCTTCTGCCTCCTTATGTAGGCTTATTCCTCAGTATTTTATTCTTTCTGATGCCATGGTAAGTGGAATTGTTCCCTTAAATTCTCCTTATGATCTTTTGTTGTTAGTGTATAGAAATACAACAGATTTCTCTGTATTTAATTTTGTATCTTACAGCCTTACCTAATTCATTGAGGTCTAGTAATTTTCTGGTAGCATTTGAAGATTTTCTGTTTATAGTATTGTGTCATCTGCAAACAATTACACTTTTACTTCTTCTATTCCAATTTGGCAATAAGGAGTTCATGATCTGAGCCACAGTCTGCTCCTGGTCTTGTTTCTGCTCACTGTATAGAGCTTCTCCATCTTTGGCTGCAAAGAATATAATCAATCTGATTTCGGTGTTGACCATCTGGTGATGTCCATCTGTAGAGTCTTCTGTTATGTTGTTGAAAGAGGGTGTTTGCTATTACCAGTGCATTCTCTTGGCAAAACTCTATTAGCCTTTGCCCTGCTTCATTCTATACTCCAAGGCCAAATTTGCCTGTTCTGCCAGGTGTTTCCTGACTTCCTACTTTTGCATTCCAGTCCCCTATAATGAAAAGGACATCTTTTTTGGGTGTTAGTTCTAAAAGGTCTTGTAGGTCTTCACAGAATGGTTCAACTTCAGCTTCTTCAGCATTACTGGTTGGGACATAGACTTGAATTACCGTGATATTGAATGGTTTGCCTTGGAAATGAACAGACATCATTCTGTCGTTTTTGAGATGGCAGCCAAGTACTGCATTTCAGAATCTTTTGTGACCATGATGGCTACTCCATTTCTTCTAAGGGATTCCTGCTCACAGTAGGAGATATACTGGTCATCTGAGTTAAATTCACCCATTCCAGGCTCAGATCATGAACCCCTTATTGTCAAATTCAGACTTATATTGAAGACAGTAGGGAAAACCACTAGACCATTCAGATATGACCTAAATCAAATCCCTTATGATTATACAGTGGAAGGGACAAATAGATTTAAGGGACTAGATCTGATAGACAAGTGCCTGATGAACTATGGACAGAGGTTCATGACATTGTACAAGAGATATGGATCAAGACCATCCCCATGGAAAAGAAATGCAAAAAAGCAAACTGGCTGTCTGAGGAGGACTTACAAATACCTGGGAAAAGAAGAGAAGTGAAAACCAAAGGAGAAAACGAAAGATATTCCCATCTGAATGCTGAGCTCCAAGAATACCAAGGAGAGATAAGAAAGCCTTCCTCAGCGATCAATGCAAAGAAATAGAGGAAAACAACAGATTGGGGAAGACTAGAGATCTCTTCAAGAAAATTAGAGATACCAAGGGAACATTTCATGCAAAGATGGGCTCGATAAAGGACAGAAATGATATGGACCTAACAGAAGCAGAAGATAAAAAGAAGAGGTGGCAAGAATACATAGAAGAACTGTACAAAAAAGATCTTCACGACCCAGACAATCACGATGGTGTGATCACTCACCTAGAGCCAGACATCCTGGAATGTGAAGTTAAGTGGGCCTTCGAAAGCATCACTACGAACAAAGCTAGTGGAGGTGATGAAATTCCAGTTGAGCTATTTCAAATCCTGAAAGATGATGCTGTGAAAGTGCTGCACTTGACATGCCAGCAAATATGGAAAACTCAGCAGTGGCCGCAGGACTGGAAAAGGTCAGTTTTCATTCCAAACCCAAAGAAAGGCAATGCCAAAGAATGCTCAAACTACCGCACAATTGCAGTCATCTCACACACTAGTAAAGTAATGCTCAAGATTTTCCAAGCCAGGCTTCAGTAATACGTGAACCGTGCAATTCCAGATGTTCAAGCTGGTTTTAGAAAAAGCAGAGGAATCAGAGATCAAATTGCCAACATCCGATGGATCATCAAAAAAGCAAGAGAGTTCCAGAAAAACATCTATATCTGCTTTATTGACTATGCCAAAGCCTTTGACTGTGTGGATCACAATAAACTGTGGAAAATTCTGAAAGAGATGGGAATACCAGACCATCTGACCTGTCTCTTGAGAAACCTGTATGCAGGTCAGGAAGCAACAGTAAGAACTGGACATGGAACAACAAACTGGTTCCAAATAGGAAAAGGAGTACGTCAAGGCTGTAGACTGTCACCCTGCTTATTTAACTTATATGTAGAGTACATCATGAGAAATGCTGGGCTGGAAGAAGCACAAGCTGGAATCAAAATTGCTGGGAGAAATATCAATAACCTCAGATATGCAGATGACACCACTCTTATGACAGAAATCGAAGAAGAACTAAAGAGCCTCTTGATGAAAGTGAAAGAGGAGAGTGAAAAAGTTGGCTTAAAGCTCAACGTTCAGAAAACTAAGATCATGGCATCTGGTCCCATAACTTCATGGGAAATAGATGGGGAAACAGTGGAAACAGCGTCAGACTATTTTTTTGGGCTCCAAAATCACTGCTGATGGTGATTGCAGCCATGAAATTAAAAGACGCTTACTCCTTGGAAGGAAGGTTATGGCCAACCTAGATAGCATATTTAAAAGCAGTCATTACTTTGCCAACAAAGGTCCATCTAGTCAAGGCTATGGTTTTTCTAGTGGTCATGTATGGATGTGAGAGTTGGACGATGAAGAAAGCTGAGTGCCAAAGAATTGTTGCTTTTGAACTGTGGTGTTGGAGAAGACTCTTGAGAGTCCCTTGGACTGCGAGGAGATCCAACCAGTCCATCCTAAAGGAGATCAGTCCTGGGTGTTCATTGGAAGGACTGATGTTGAAGCTGAAACTCCAATGCTTTGGCCACCTCATGCGAAGAATTGACTCATTGGAAAAGACCCTGATGCTGCGAAGGATTGAGGGCTGGAGGAGAAGGAGACGACAGAGGATTAGATGGTTGGATGGCATTACTAACTCAATGGACATGGGTTTGGGTGAACTACGGGAGTTGGTGATCAATAGGGAGGCCTGGCATGCTGTGATTCATGGGATCGCAAAGAGTTGGACACGACTGAGTGACTGAACTGAACTGATTCCAATTTGGATTCTTTGTTTCTTTTCCTTCTGTGATTGCCTCCCCTAGCTAGAACCTCCCTCCACATCCAGGCTGATCTCCCCACCAATGAGGGGACTTCCCAGGGTGGGGGAAGCTGTATTCCTTTACAGCTCCTTCCCTGGGGTTCAGGGCCCTCCTGATTCTTTCCTCTCCCCCCCCCCCTTTTTCTTTTGTCCTACCCAGTTATGTGGAGGATTTCTTGCCTTTTTGGAGGTCATAGGTCCTTTGCTAGCATTCAGTTGATGTTCTGTACCCATCATTCCTATTGTGGTTGTGTTTCTGATGTATTTGTGGGAGGAGGTAAGCTTCGCATCCTACTCCTCCACTGTCTTGTTTCCTTTCCCTATATTGTTAATTAAAGAAATAAAGGTAGGTAAAAAATGGAGTCTAAACACTACCTAAGTGGCATATATATATACCAATTAGGTATATATATATATATTTATTTATTTATGTACTTAGTACATATATGTGTACATCATATATGCGTGTATATATATATATATACACATGGGCTATATGTACATACATATTTCAATCATATATATATATATACATATATATACATAATCATGAGATTTACATTATTGTATCTTTTATAGATACTCTTCCTGCTTATTACCTTTTCACCAGAACATAGGCATTCATTTCTGTTCCAATTAGATAAACATTAATAAAACTCATTCTCCTATCTTGGCAAAGTTGGATCTCAGGCATTGAGATGCTGCAGTGGCATCTGAAGATCGAGGAAACTTGAATACCTGCATGCCTGGATGTAAAACAGTCATAATCAACCCACACCAGTAGATTTAGGGGCCAAGTGTGGAAATTCTATCAAACCATTTAGGGCTTGTCTAATTTACTCAGTAATATTGTTCTGTAAATGATCCATGGCTTAGTTTCATTTATTATGCAATGAAATTGAATATGAACATAGACTTGTGTTTGGGCATAAAACATGTTTTAATAATAGTTCTTTATGTAGATACAGCTTAACATTGATTTTCTTTTCAAAATAATATCAAATATAAATAATATAATCAAATGATTCTGGCACTGAATATCTGTGTATTTTGAACTAGACTAAGATCAGCATCTTGTCTGATTTAGGCCATTTGTATTCTGATAAGAAATGATACTATAAGACCATCTTGAACTCTAGTAGATATTTGCCTACCTATACCAGTTAGGTGTCATCCTACTGAAAGAAAATGTTCTATGTGTAATAAAGTCTGGTCATGAAATCACCCTATTATGAAGTTCCTATTGGAGATTAAGGATACCATGATAAAGATGCAATTTTTGTTTTTAAGTAGTGAGTGCTTGAAGGTTTGTAAACAATGTTTGTGTTTACTACTAAGTGAATCCAAATTGCATTGCATTTTACTTTTCCCTCACAGGTGGTAATAAACCAAAAAAATCATTAAAATTATAGTCCCTGAGAGTTAAAAAGAAATATAAATATTCTTTTTATCAAAGCACCAAGTGAACATATTAATAGATCTAAGTACTATTCTGATATTCTAATCATAACTAGCCAGAGATAGCCACACAATTTATTGCTAAACATATGGATTTGCCAGTCTCCCTTAAAGGTTGTCCTCAGTGCTTTCCTTCCTATATACAATGTCAGACATTCATTTCTTTACAATTCAAAACCTTACAGAAAAATTATATAAAGAAACTAAAATATCCTGCCTTTGAGATTATAAGTAATATTTCAAAATTATAACAAACACTATTAACTGAAAGCCAAATTATTTTTTGTAAGCGTTGGACATTTCAAGAATATAAATGATTTTAAGATTAAAAGGCTAAAACTTGGAAGAAAACAAGATAGAATATATGCAACAAACAATAGATGGGGAAAAACTAGAGGAAGAAATAAATCATCTCACCCAAATTTCTCCACTGTTGTTGCAAGAGTTGCTGGCAAGGGAGAGGGCTTCACTAAGAAGGACTAAGCAGGCTCACCTCACAGGTTAAAGGTGGGCAGACAAAGTGTGCAGAGTTGGCATCCAGTGGTTGGTCAGCTACGGCAAAGTGTGCTCCAAGTTGTTTATGTTCCAATAAGACTGCATGCCAGGCTCCCAAAACCTAGAGTCCACACAGCCTGTGAGATGGAGATTTACTAGCACCTGTCCTCATTGTCATATGTGGAAGACTGCCCCTCAGCCAGGACCTTACATTCCTCCACGTTTATTTAAAGAATTTATACACTTTGTTCAGCTATATCTAATTCTGTGCTGTGCTGTGCTTAGTTGCTCAGTCTTGTCCGACTCTTTGCAACCCCATGGACTGTAGCCCACCTGGCTCCTCTGCCCATGGGGATTCCATAGGTAAGAATACTGGAGTGGGTTGCCATGCCCTCCTCCAGGGGACCTTCCCAACCCAGGAATGGAGCCCAGATCTCCCACTTTGCAGGTGAATCCTTTATCAGCTGAGCTACGAGGGAAGCCTAATTCTACCAGCACACAAACTCCTTTGCAGTGTCTCAGAACTCTCATACTTTACTGAGCAAATGCATCATCTGGAGAGCTAATTAAAATGTAAATTCTGATTCAGTAGATTTAGAACACAGTCTGAGTTTCTTTCTTTCTAACAAACTGCCAGATGATGGCAATGCCTTAGTCTGAAGGCCATATTAATGTTGGAAAGTCATTCAAGTCTCAACCATGAATACATATGAATTACATGGTAAAATACTTAAAACAGAACTTCCCAAGTTTCAAAAACCACTTGTCAAAAACATCTTGTTGTAATGGGTCTGAAGTGATAACATCATACCAGAATTTGTTAAAAGCTCCTTGGTGATTTCTATGATGTACTGGTACTACTGCTGTGCTTAGTTTCTCAGTTGTGTCTGACACTTTGTGACCCCAGGCCTGTAGCCCACCAGTCTCCTCTGTTCATGGGCATTCTCCAGGCAAGAATAATGGAGTGGGTTGCCATGCCTTCCTCCAGGGGATCTTCCCAACCCAGGGATTGAACCCAGGTCTTCCACATTGCAGGTGGATTCTTTACCTTCTCAGGCACCTAAGAAGTTAAGGAGTTAAAGTGGGGAAAACCTCCAGCATCTGCTTTTCAGTGGTACTGAAAAGAAACCAGTGAACCTAAAGCTCTTTTGTTAAATCAGTATTTGCCAATGTAAAACCAGCCCAATTTTGTTAGTAAATATTTACACACTTATCATAAACTTTCTACATTTTGATTCACAGGAAATGAATCATTTGCTATTTTTATTACAGTGTGATTGGTTTTACTTGTGTATAAAAAGTAAATAATCAGTTTTTGATATTAAAAAGTACTAGTAAAAGCCAGAGTCTCTTTGAAAATAAGTTGTCCTGGGATTAACATTCATCTTTCACTAAATCTCTCATATTTATAAACCAAACAAAAAAATGAGCAGATGACCAGTTCAGTTCAGTCCAGTCACTCAGTCGTGTCTGACTCTTCGTGATCCCATGGATTGCAGCACACCAGGCTTCCCTGTCCATCACGAACTCCTGGAGTTTACTCAAACTCATGTCCATCGAGTTGGTGATGCCATCCAACCATCTCATCCTCTGCCATCCCTTTCTCTTCCTGTCTTCAATCTTTCCCAGCATCAGAGTCTTTCCCAAGGAGTCAGTTCTCCGCATCAGATGGCCAAAATATTAGAATTTCAGCTTCAACACCAGTCCTTCCAATGAATATTCAGGACTGATTTTCTTTAGGATTGACTGGTTGGATCTCCTATCTGTCCAAGGGACTCTCAAAAATCTTCTCCAACACCACAGTTCAAAAGCATCAATTCTTCAGCACTCAGCTTTCTTTATAGTCCAACTCTCACATCCATCCATATATGCTTTACTAAACAGTAAATTTGTGTGTGTATTATTTCACACTGACATGTAAATGATAATGTAACTCTAAAGCGAGACTTGCAGTTGGAAATTTCTAACTTGAATTGGAAATTCCAAGACTTGAAATGGAAATTTCAGTTATGACTTTTATCCTAATGCTTTGGTCCAGTGAGAAAATATTTGAAGTAAAGTGATATTTTAAGGGCATGGACTATAGCAATCTGGAAGATTCTTACCTTTGCTTGTATCAAAGAAATTTAAGTATCAAATCCTTTCATTAAGAATAGTTTTAGAATTTATTATTACAAAACTTATATATTATGAACATGATCATATATTTTGAACGTGGATCTTTGGATACAGAACTTCAAGACATTTAAGAAGTTCTTGATCATATATTCCTGAACTAAATAAAACTACTCTTGCCAGATGAGAATTTAACCTATCTTAAATTACCTCTAGAGAAGTCAATTAACACTCCTCCTACACAGTAGTCAATTGCATTTATTAACTTTCTTGAACTATATCTTTCTGTGTATTCCAGATATATTTCATTTGATCTAGTTTGGCCTTAACCAAAGAGGGAAAAACAGGACACTTCCAGTGTTGAAACTAATCACATATATTAACAATATTGTGAAATTGTCTTTTAAGGGCTTCCCTGATAGCTCAGTTGGTATGGAATCCACCTGCAATGCAGAAGGCCCTGCTTCGATTCCTGGGTTGGGAAGATCCGCTGGAGAAGGGATACACTACCCACTCCAGTATTCTTGGTCTTCCTCTGTAGCTCAGCTGGTAAAGAATCTGCCTGCCATGCGGGAGACCTGGGTTCAATCCCTGGGTTGGGAAGGTCCCCTAGAGAAGGGAAAGGCCATCCACTCCAGTATTCTGGCCTGGATAACTCCATGGATCGACAATGTGGTAGCAAAGAGTCAGACACGACTGAGCGACTTACAGTTTCAGAATGATTTTAGTTTCCAAAAGAAATGTGTACATGTTTATGCCCTTTGGTCCCCCAGGATCTGTCTCCAGCTCTAAACAACATAACCATTTCTGTTAAGGTATTGTATCTCCTGTACTCTGCACAGTCTAGGTGAAACAATCCTCCATTCTGCTTTCTTCGAGCCAAGATTCAGAACACTAATCAAGTTCTATATAAGGCAACAGTGCCCAGGATTTTTGTTTAAAGTAGCATAGTTCATTTGATCACTTTTTCAGGCTTATCTGGTATTGATGGTATTTCCTCCTATTGTAAACCTCATTCTTGATAGTGCCAAAACAATGGGATCTAACTAAAGAATTGCTCTTTATTACAAAAATCTTTCACAAGTCAACTGATGTTTCTGAACTTTTAAGTTCATTTCTTATTGAGACTTGATCCATCATTCCATCTCTCTTGCTAGATAGATACTCATTTAATGGCACATAAGTTTACTTAAGCAAGCATCTGTTGTTGAAATTTGACCATAATTACAATTACTGCATAGAAACTCATTTTTAAGATTTCTATAATCAATGACAATGAGCATTAAAATTGAAAACTCATGGAGGGCATCACTGTACTTATGTTGTTTCTTTCCAATTAAAATAGCCTAAAATTTGTCAATTCTGTAAAAGTAACAGAGTCAGATCACTCTGATATAGTAATTGATTACCATGAAAGTGAAAGCCCCTCAGCCATGTCCAACTCTTTGCGAACCCATGGACTATACTGTCCATGGAATTCTCCAGGCCAGAATATTGGAGTGGGTAGCCTTTCCCTTCTCCAAAATCTCTTCCCAACCCAGGAATGGAACCCAGGTCTCCTGCATTGCAGGTGGATTCTTTATCAGCTGGGCTACAAGGGAAACCCAAGAATACTGGAGTGGATAGTCTATCCATTCTCCAGTGGATGTTCCCAATCCAGGAATCCAACCAGAGTCTCCTGCATTGCAGGCAGATTCTTTACCAACTGAGCTATCGGTGAAGCCCTTGATTACCATAATCCATTTTTGTTTGTGATTTTTAAATAAAAAATTTAAAAATTCTGTTTACCTTTTAGTGAGTGCTATACTCATAGTAGCATGATATGCCACTCTTTATCATTTAAACTGGAGAAATGTCTTTATATCTTTGAGTCTCAGATTTCATCCTATAAAATGGAAATAATTTCCGGCTTATTAAGTGCAGAAGTTTTTCTTTCAAATGTCAAATATTTCAAATATTGAAGAGGAAATAATTCATTGTAAGATTTCTCAAATCTATATGATTTTAACATAAAGTTATAATAGAGGGGGAATTAAATACTTCAAATTCTAAGATAGTAAATATGTATTAAGTAACTGAGTTTTAGGTATAAAATGACAATTTTATTTTTAAAATGGGAGAAAACATCAGAAAAATAAGCTATTTAAAAATATTTTAATAAATACCTACAAAAACCTTATTTTTTTCATAAATCATTCCTCTAATTATAACATTTAATTAGAGTCTGAAAATGTAACTAGATTCAATATTTCAAATTTGTACAAACCTGTAATTTCAACTAAGTGTATTTCACTTAACAAGGAAAAATATGACTATATGTCAATCCAAACACTCCAAATTGTTAATATTTAATTATAAACATTTTCAAAAATACAGTCTAGTTTATCAAAATTAATATTTTAGTTTTCTTAGTATTTGTTTTGTCATATATTGATCTATCCCCCTGTTTATCTGTCAATTGTGTTCTGATATTCTCTACAGGGAATTAGTACCATGTCCCAAGAGTTAAAGGCTCAGTCCCTCGAGACTGCCCCTCCCCTGACTTTAGAACCAATAGCAAGTCCAGGTTACCAGCTGTTCTTCCGATTAGTAATAAAATTGAGGGTCCCATGACTTCCTCCTCAGATTCAATACATTGCTTGAATAAGAGTGTCCAGGAAAATGGTTTATTTCCTAGGTAATCATTTTATTATAAAAGATACATATCAGGAACAGCAAGGTAGAACAGATGCACATGGCAAGATATGTGGCAAGAGTTGAGGTATCTCTTGTGTTCACCAATGTGGAATCTTCCTGAACCTTTGCAGTTTTAGTATTTTTATGGAGGCCTCATTATGTATGTGTCATTGATCAGATTCTTGCCTGCTAGGGAGCAAATCAACTTCCAGCGCCTCTCTTACTCTCAGAGGTCTGCAGGTGGGTCTGAATCACAGGATTGGTTGCCTGGCAAACAGTTCTCATCCTAAGAGGGTTTCCAAACATCACCTCACTAGCATAAAGTCAGGTATGGTTGACAAAAATTTATTATAAATATCAAGATAACTTTATAACTCTTATAAATCAAGAAATTCCCAAGATTTTAGGAACTCTGTGCCAGGAATGAAGACAAATATCAAATATGTATTCCTTATCATAAATCACAATATCACAGTATGTTATAGAGCAGATGTATGTTAAGTTTTATAAGAAACTTTCAACATTTTTACACCAAAAGAAAGCACCAGATACATCCCCACAAAATGTTCCTGAGAGTTCAGATTTTTCTACATCATTGGCAACATCAGGTATTACAGGTATTGCTAAGTTTTATTCATCTTTGTGAGTGTGTAGTTGTATTTCATTATGGTTTTAAGTTGTAATAACCTGATGACTTTGTATGTTGAGAATTTTTTTCCAATGCTTATTAGTCATGCATTTCTGAAGTTTCTATGCACATATTTTCCTCATTTGCTTTCAAATTTAAGATTAAGTTATGGAAGTCTTTATATGTCCTGTTTACCTGGAGTAACAGGCAAATTTGGCATTGGAGTACAGAATGAAGCAGCACAAAGGTTAACAAAGTGTTGCCAAGAGAATGCACTGGTCATAGAAAACATCCTCTTCCAGCAACACAAGAGAAGACTCTACATATGGACATCATGTATGGGAAATATTGAAGGCAGGAGAAGGAGATGACAGAGGATGAGATGGTTGGATGACATCACCAGATGGTCAACAAAGAAATCAGATTGACTATATTCTTTGCAGCCAAAGATGGAGAAGCTCTATACAGTCAGCAAAAACAAGACTGGGAGCTGACTGTGGCTCAGATCAGGAACATCTTATGCCAAATTCAGACTTAAATTGAAAAAAGTGGGGAAAACCACTAGACCATTCAGGTAGGACCTAAATCAAATCCCTGATGACTATACAGTGGAAGGGACAAATAGATTTAAGGGACTAGATCAGATAAACAGAGGGCCTGATGATGGACGGAGGTTCATGACATTGTAGAGGAGACAGGGATCAAGATGATCCCCATGGAAAAGAAATGCAAAAAAGCAAAATGGCTGTCGAAGGAGGCCTTACAAATAGCTGTGAAAGAACAGACGTGAAAAGCAAAGGAGAAAAGGAAAGATATATCCGTTTGAATGCAGAGTTCTAAAGACTAGCAAGGAGAGATAAGAGAGCCTTCCTCAGTGATCAATGCAAAGAAATAGAGGAAAACAATAGAACGGGAAAGACTAGAGAGCTCTTCAGGAAACTTAGAGATACCAAGGGAATATTTCATGCAAAGATGGGCTCGATAAAGGACAGAAATGGTATGGACCTGACAGAAGCAGAAGATATTAAGAAGAGGTGGCAAGAATACACAGAAGAACTGTACAAAAAAGATCTTCACGACCCAGATAATCACGATGGTGTGATCACTCACCTAGAGCCAGCCATCCTAGAATGTGAAGTCAAGTGGGCCTTAGGAAGCATCACTACAAACAAACTTGGTGGAGGTGATGGAATTCCACTTAAGCTATTTCAAATCCTGAAAGATGATGCTGTGAAAGAGCTGCACTCAATATGCCAGCAAATATGGAAAACTCAGCAGTGGCCACAGGACTGGAAGAGGTCAGTTTTCATTCCAATCCCAAAGAAAGGCAATGCCAAAGAATGTTCAAACTACTGCACAATTGCACTCATCTCACACACTAGTAATATAATGCTCAAAATTCTCGAAGCCAGGCTTCAGCAATACATGAACTGTGAACTTCCAGATGTTCAAGCTGGTTTTAGAAAAGGCAGAGGAACCAGAGATCAAATTGCCAACATCCACTGGATCATCAAAAAAGCAAGAGAGTTCCAGAGAAACATCTATTTCTGCTTTATTGATTATTCCAAAGCGTTTGACTGTGTGAATCAAAATAAAATGTGGTAAATTCTGAAAGAGAAGGGAATACCAGACCACCTGACCTGCCTCTTGAGAAACCTGTATGCAGGTCAGGAAGCAACAGTTAGAACTGGACATGGAACAACAGACTGGTTCCAAATAGGATAAGAAGAATGTCAAAGCTGTTTATTTTCACCCTGTTTATTTAACTTATATGCAGAGTACATCAGGAGAAACACTGAGTTGGATGAAGCACAAGCAGGAATCAAGATTGCCGGGAGAAATATCTATAACCTCAGATATGCAGATGATACCACCCTTATGGCAGAAAGTGAAGAAGAACTAAAGAGCCTCTTGATGAAAGTGAGAGAGGAGAGTGAAAAAGTTGAGTTAAAGCTCAACATTCAGTAAACTAAGATCGTGGAATCTGGTCCCATCATTTCATGGCAAATAGATGGCGAAACAGTGTAAACAGTGTCAGACTTTATTTTGGGGGCTCCAAAATCACTGCAGATGGTGAATGCAGCCATAAAATTAAAAGATGCTTACTCTTGGAAGGAAAGTTATGACCAACCTAAACAGCATATTAAAAAGCAGAGACATTACTTTCTCAACAAATTAATGTCTAGTCAAGACTATGGTCTTTCCAGTAGTCACGTATGGATGTGAGAGCTGGACTATAAAGAAAGCTGAGCGCCAAAAAATTGATGTCTTTGAACTGTGGTATTGGAGAAGACTCTTGAGAATCCCTTGGACTGCAAGGAATTCCAACCAGTCCATCCTAAAGGAGATCAGTCCTGGATGTTCTTTGGAAGGACTGATGTTGAAGCTGAAACTCCAATACTTTGGCCACCTGATGCGAAGAACTGACTCATTTGAAAAAACCCTAATGCTGAAAAGGATTGAAGGCAGGAGAATAAGGGGACCACAGAGGGTGAGATGGTTGAATGGCATCACTGACTCAATGTACATGGGTTTTGGTGGACTCAGGGAGTTGGTGGCCTGGCATGCTGCAGTTCATCGGGTCGCAAAGAGACGGATACAACTGAGTGACTGAACTGAACTGAACCGATACCTATATTTGCTTAGCTATGTATTTTACAAATCTTTTCTCCCAGAAAGTGCCCCATATATTCATTTTCTTTATGATGCATTTCAGTGAGCAGAATTATTACTTTTAATGAATTCCATTTTATCAGTTTTTTATGCTTATTTCTATGACCAGTTTTAACAGTTTTTATATATGCCAAGTCACAAAAATAGTTTCCTATAGAAATGCAAATCAAACTACAACAAAGTACCACCTTATGCCAGGATGACCATCATTAACAAGTCTAAAGTAAATGCTGGAAAGAGTGTAGATAAAAGGGAATCCTCCTACCCTTATAGCGGGAATGTAAATTGGTGCAGCCATTGTGAAAAGAAGTACAGAGGTTCCTCAAAACCCAAAAAATAGAGTTACTCCATGATCCATCAATACCACTCCTGGACATTGTGGACATTGTTGTTTAGTCACTAAATACTGTCCAACTCTTTTGTGGTGCCAAGGAACTGTAGACTGTCAGGCTCCTCTATGCATAGGATTTTTCTAGCAAAAATACTGGTGCTAGTAGCCATTTCCTTCTCCAGAGGAATCCTGCCAACACAGAGGTTGAACCCATGTCTCCTGCATTGGCAAGTGGGTTCTTTGCCACTGAGCCACCACGGAAGCCCACTCCTGGGCATACATCCTGACAAAACTAAAATTCAAAAAGGTATACATACCCCCTTCTTCACTTGTTGTTCAGTCACTACCTCATCTCTGACTCTTTGCAACCCCATGGACTGCAGCATCCCAGGCCTCTCTGCCCTTCTCTACAGTGATTTTGGAGCCCAAGAAAATAAAATCTGTCACTGTTTCCATTTTTCTCCCTCTAGTTGCCATGAGGTTATGGGATTGGAGGCTACGATATTAGTTTCTTGAATGTTTCTGTTGTTCCGTCTCCTTTTCCACTCTCCTCTTTCACTTTCATCAAGAGTCTTTTCAGTTCCTCTTCACTTTCTGCCATAAGGGTGGTATCATCTGCATATCTGAGTTTGTTGGTATTTCTCCTGGCAATCTTGATTCCAGCTTGTGATTCCCCCAGCCTGGCATTTAGCATGATGTACTCTGCATATAAGTTAAATATGTAGGATTACAATATACAGCCTTGACATACTCCTTTCCCAATTTGGAACCAATCCGTTGTTCCATGTCTGGTTCTAACAGTTGCTTCTAAACCTGCATACAGGTTTCTCAGGAGGCAGGTAAGGTTGTCTGGTAGTCCCATCTTTTTAAGATTTTTCCAGTTTATTGTTCCACACAGTCAAAGGCCTTCACATAGTCAATGAAGCAGAAATAGATGTTTTTCTGGAATTCTCTTGCTTTTTCCATGATCCAGTAGAGGTTGGTAATTTGATCTCTGGTTCCTCTTCCTAAGATCATAGCAACACTACAACAGCCAAGACATAGAATAAACCTAAATGTCCATTGATGGCTTATCGTAAAACGTTTTTGTTTTTGTATATAGTAGGAGGTCTCCCACATGATTAGCCCATGAGACAGTTTTCAATCGTGAGTATCAGAGATGTGTGACATGATTAGATAGATATTCTTAAGAAGGAAATGTGTTTTCCACTCTCTTAGTTCCTAACCATTTTAATGTAGATGAATATTATAATATGACCCAAGGGTTATAATGGAAAATTTGGCATAGCTCACAGATAGATTTTGGATATGTCTTTCACATACTAGTTGGTGATCTAAAAATGCATTAGTGAGATTAAAGGTTTGAATTCTTTAAATGTCGATTCTATGTGTCCCATAATACAACACCTGTGCCAAAGGAGGCTTCAAGTTATTACTAGCATAGGAGCCCTAAATTAAAATAGTATCATCTGAAAGACCTTGTCACTACTTTGCCAATTCACAAGGAAAATTCTAATTATATATCTTGGAACTTTAAGGTAGGGGACTTTTAGTTTGGTTACATGTTAAGAGTTTGGCTAAGCTGCTCCAAGAGATTGCAGACTTGGCATCCATTTTGTTTGGCCAGGTGGCTAGAAGTGACTTTATACTGACAGAAGCCTGTCATGGCAGCTCACAGCCTAGATAGAAACCCAAAGGGTCATAAATAAATGTAAATTCCTGATGTGACTTCCCTAACAGCCTAATGATGAACAATCTCCCCTCCTCTCAACAACTTCCTTATATGTGTCCCTTAGATAAGAACCCTGAGGGGCTTACCCAAACCCCACACTTTTAGGTCCTAACACCCTCTATCTGCACCCAGCCTTGACTGCCTGCCTAGTTCCACGTGGCTCATCAAGGAATGCCAGGAACTTCCTCTAGGACATAGAAGAAGTAGAGTACTTCACCATCCTGTACCCTGTGTTTCACTTATCAATTCTTAATTTGAAATTTCCATAATACCACAGCAATAGTGACATTGGTTACCCCATTTCCCTTGTGAGAGAAATATTATGGGATAGGGAAAATTATATTATGTTGCCTTTTGAACACTAGGCTAGAATGAGCATAGTATACAAACTATAATTTGCTGTCTAGAACTATTATCACAATGTGAAATAAAAAATTCCATACCAAATAACATGCATACCAAATAAACTGCTCTTACTATTATTATATGAATTCTAAAAAAAACATGTTTTGAGGTCATCAGCTCTGTAGTATGCTAAAAATTATGTGATGAAAAAAAATAAAGATTTCCTTCCTAAATTTAGGAAAAACTGATTTAAGCATGTTGACTCTGCCCAATTACACTTCCTCTGGGCATGTTTAAGATTATTCCCAGAGGCAGGGAAGACAAAGAAAATGGGAGAGAGAGTAATCAGGGAAACATATGGCCCAGGTCACTCCTTCTCACCAAATGTGTTGTCAGCTCAAATGTCACATTTTCATCAATGCATTCTTTCATCTCAAAATGTTTATTTTCTTTCATTGTTTTACAGTATGTTTCCTTTTCTTAATGGTTATTTGCTAAAATTTAAATTAGTTGTTCACTTTCTTCCACCAAGAGAATGAAATTTGCCTTAGGAAAAAAATTATCATATGCACAACTTTATCTCTACACTTGTCTATCATCACCTTTTCTCTTATTATTTCCATAACTGACTCCAATTGGTCTCCATGCTGACTCCCTTCCTGAAATAAGTCTTAGCAAGAAAAGGGATGGCTTAATGATTTTGAAATTGGACATTCACATGCAAAAGAATGAAAATAGAACCTTATCCTGTGCCAAACATAGCTGTTGTTCGGGCGCTAAGCCGTGTCTGACTCTTTGCGACCCTACGGACTGCAGCATGCCAGTCTTTCTTGTTCTTCACTATCTCCTAGAGTTTGCTCAAACTCCTCTCCATTGAGTTTGCTCAAACTCCTCTCCATTGAGTCAGTGATGTTATCCAACTGTCTCATCCTCCGTCTCCCTCTTCCCTTCCTGTCCTCAATCAGCATCAGGGTCTTTTCCACTTAGTTGGCTCTTAGCATCAGGTGGTCAGACTATTGGAGCTTCAGCATCAGTCCTTCCAATGAACATTCAGAGTTGATTTCTTTTAGTATTGACTGGTTTGATCTCCTTGCTGCCCAGAGGGCTCTCAAGAGTATACTCCAGTACCACAGTTCAAAAGCATCAATTATATGGCATTCAGCCTTCTTTGTGGTCCAACTCTCACATCTGTACATGACTACTGGAAAAACCATAGCTTTGACCGTATGGACCTTTGTTGGCAAAGTAGTGTCTCTGCTTTTTAACACACTATCTAGTGTTGTCATAGCTTTTCTTCCAAAGAGTAAGCACCTTTTAACTTCATGGCATAGTAATTAACTTTAAATGGATTAAAGAAAAATGTAAGACTTGAAACTATAAAATTTCTAAAATAAAACATAGGGTAAAAGCCCCTTGATATTGGTATTGACAATGGTTTTTGTGATGTAACACCAAAGCACAGGGAACAAAACCAATTACTAACAAGTGGGATTATATTCAACTGAAGAGCTTTTGTTCAGCAAAGGAAATCATCAACAACAACAACAAAAAAATGGCAATCAATGGGATGGGAAAAAAAAATTTCAAACCATATATCTGAGAATGGATTAACAATCCAAAATAGATAAAGAACTCATACAACTCATAAGCAGAAATAAAATATTAATAAATAAAAACAGAAACAGTTCTGAGACTGTGTCTGGTTTAAGAAAGATATTTTCTTTACAGATTATTCAGTGATGTTTTGCTCCCTGTCTCTGAAAAGCCACTATTTAAAGACACCTATAAGGTTAAGAGGCATTGAGAACTGCCAAATAATGTAGGATTTGGAAATGCATTGAAAATTAATAGACCAGCAACTTAAAACAAGTGTGTGTGTGTAGAATCCTATATCAAAACAGGATGGTAACCACAAACCAATAATCTATAATAGATAAACACACACAAAGAAAAAAAAGTCCAAACACAACACTAAAGATAGTCATTAAGTCTCAAGAGAAGAGAACAAAAAAGGAAGGGAAGAAAAACGATCTACAAAAACACCTCTACAACAATTAAGAAAATGGCAGTAAGAACAGACATGTTGATAATCACCTTAAATGTTCATGTATTAAATGCTCCAACCAAAAGACATTGATTAGCTGAATGGATACAAAAGCATGGCCCAGGTGTATGTTGTCTACAAGAGACCCATTTCTGATCTAGGGGCACACACAGACTGAAAGTGAGGAGACGGAAAAAGGTATTCCATGCAAATGAAAATTCAAAGAAAGCTGGAGTAGCAATACTCATATCAGACAAAATAGATTTATTGACCCAAGGGAATTTTGCAGAAACTAATGCCTGCCAATGTGTTATGTAAGTGAATAATGAAACACCTGTGTTTGAGTAAATATCCACAATGTTTTTTGCACTTCATGTATTTATTTGAAACTTTGTGTATGTCTTACTAAAAAATTCTAATATTTCATTAGAGTGTGATGGGCAGTATAGCAGGCATCTCTGTGCAGAACAGAACCAAATATACTGTGTTTTACTATGCTTTCCCCTGGAAGAGCAAACTCTACACTTTCTAGTAACATTTTTTAAGCCCTATAGGTATTGTTTCCTCTAGAATACATTCTTTTATTTTACCTCATAGTCAATAAGGTGTATCTTTGAAGGGGGAGGAGAGGTACTCTTTTAGAAATATCACAAGAAGAACTAGATGTGGGACTACCACTGCATTCACCAGAATGATCAGTTGCCTTTTCTCTAGGAATTGTTAGCAGAAATTGCTTGCAAGTCATTTTATACTGTGTATTAAGGCTACAATAAATTCTAAATGCATTGAATAAACTGCAATTACTTAACTAGAAACCCACTTTCTTATACCATTTTTGAGTTTTATGGAGGATACTGAAGTTTGTCAGATATTGATCGGATCGATCAACTTCTTTCATGTATTTAGTATACTCTAAATTCTAAGTGGGATTAGTTATTTGATGGCCAGTCCTCCTGTCTTCTTTCCTGAAGATGCTGTACAGGCATCATGAATAGTCATCACCATGCAGACTAGCCTCTTATCATTTCATACAAGAAGAATCACTTCTCCCTTCCTTAAGGATGTCATCTCTCCCTTCTGTAGATGTTTAGATTTTTCCTCTAATTGTTTTGGTAGACCAAGATTCTCTTTTATATTCCCACAAACTCTGGTTTTATTTTTCAACAATATTTCAGGTGTGAGCATACTGTTGTAAAAATTATCTTGGTAAATATGGTGCCCTGAACCAAGACAAGGTTGTATGACTGATAGTGTTGCTTCTTACAGTTTCTTTTCTTCACTTACATATATCTTGGTTGCATATATATCTATACTAACCATACTGACAAAAATTCCTTGGTTTGTAAATTTATCAGGGTTATAGCTTTTGAATCTGTACTGTCTTTTCCACTTTATTATTGCCTCATCAAGTGATACCTCCTGTTTGGGTATATAGATCAATTTAAATTTTGGTAGAAAATAATCCAAAAGACACTTTATCTTTTGAAATTCTATCTGCAGGAAGTAGAGTTTCTGAGTTATCTTTAAAATAAAGAAATGTCAGTATTTGTTCAATCCTTCTTGTCATAATCTTTGGAAAGCTAGGCATTTCAATGAAGGGAGCAGTCACCTAATATTTTTTCCAGTATGAGTTTCTTATTTGCCCCATCAAAATTATTAATCCAGGAAACTTCTTCATTATTGATTACATCCCCATCTTTTTAAGAGCTTTCCACAGTTTATTATAATCCACACAGTCAAAGGCTTTAGCATAGTCGATGAAACAGAGGTAGATGTTTTTCTGGAATTCCCTTGCTTTCTCTATGGTCCAGCGACTGTTGGAAATTTGATCTCTAGTTCCTCTGCCTTTTCTAAACTCAGATTAGACAATTGGAAGTTCTTGATTCACCTCGTGCTGAAGCCTAGCATTCAAAATTTTAAGCATGACCTTACTGGCATGGGAGATGAGTGCAATTGTTCAACGGTTAGCATATTCTTTAGTACTACCCTTTTTGGGAATTGGGATGAGGATTGACCTTTTTCCAGGCCTGTGGCCACTGCTGGGTCTTCCAGATTTGCTGACATATTTAGTGCAACACTTTGATAGCAACACCTTTAGGGTTTTGAATAGCTCTACTGGAATTCCAGCTTCTGTTTCATCCAGCCCAGCGTTCCTCATGATGTACTCTGCATATAAGTTAAATAAGCAGGGTGACAATATACAGCCTTGACATACTCCTTTTCCTATTTGGAACCAGTCTGTTGTTCCATGTCTGGTTCTAACTGTTGCTTCCTAACCTGCATACAGATTTCTCAAGAGGCAGGTCAGGTGGTCTGGTATTCCCATCTCTTTCAGAATTTTCCACAGTTTATTGTGATCCACACAGTCAAAGGCTATCGCATAGTCAATAAAGCAGAAATAGATGTAATCCTGGAACTCTCTTGCTTTTTTGATGATCCAACGGATGTTGGCAGTTTGATCTCTGGTTCCTCTGCCTTTTCCAAAACCAGCTTGAACATCTGAAAGTTCGTTGTTCATATACTGTTGAAGCCTGGCTTGGAGAATTTTGAGCATTATTTTACTAGTGCGTGAGATGAGTGCAATTGTGCGGTGGTTTGAGCATTCTTTGGCATTTCCTTTCTTTGGGGTTGAAATGAAAACTGACCTTTTCCAGTCCTGTGGCCACTGCTGAGTTTTCCAAATTTGCTGGCATATTGAGTGCAGCACTTTCACAGCATCATCTTTTAGGATTTGAAATAGCTTAAGTGGAACTCCATCACTTCCACCAGCTTTGTTTGTAGTGATGCTTCCTAAGGCCCACTTGACTTCACATTCCAGAATGTCTGGCTCTAGGTGAGTGATCACACCATCGTGATTATCTGGGTCATGAAGATCTTTTTTGTACAGTTCTTCTGTGTATTCTTGCCACCTCTTCTTAATATCTTCTGTCAGGTCCATACCATTTCTATCCTTTATTGAGCCCATCTTTGCATGAAATATTCCCTTGGTATCTCTAAGTTTCTTGAAGAGATCTCTAGTCTTTCCCATTCTATTTTTTCCCTCTATTTCTTTGCATTGATCACAAGGAAGCCTTTCTTATATCTCTTTGCTATTATTTGGAACTCCACATTCAAAGGGGCATATCTTTCCTTTTCTCCTTTGCTTTTTGCTTCTCTTCTTTTCACAGTTATTTGTAAGGCCTCCTCTGACAGCCATTTTGCCTTTTTGCATTTCTTTTTCTTGGGGATGGTCTTGATCCCTGTCTCCTCTACAATGTCATGAGCCTCTGTCCATAGTTCATCAGGCACTCTATCAGATCTCGTCCCTTAAATCTATTTCTCACTTCCACTGTATAATCATAAGGGATTTGTTTTAGATCATACCCGAATGGTCTAGTGGTTTTCCCCACTTTCTTCAATTTAAGTCTGAATTTGGCAATAAGAAGTTCATGATCTGAGCCACAGACAGCTCCTGATCTTGTTTTAGCTGACTGTATAGAGCTTCTCCATCTTTGGCTGAAAAGAATATAATCAATCTGATTTCAATGTTGGCCATCTGGTGATGTCTGTGTGTAGAGTCTTCTCATGTTGTTGGAAGAGGGTGTTTGGCGTGACCAGTGTGTTCTCTTGGCAAAGCTTTATTAGCCTTTGCCCTGCTTCATTCTCTACTCCAAGGCCAAATTTGCAGGTTACTCCAGGTGTTTCTTGACTTCCCACTTTTGTATTCCTCTCCCCTATAATGAAAAGGACATCTTTTTTGGGTGTTAGTTCGAAAAAGTCTTATAGGTCTTCATAGAACCATTCAACTTCAGCTTCTTCAGCGTTACTGGTCAGGGTATAGATTTGGATTACCGTGATATTGAATGGTTTGCCTTGAAAACGAACATAGATCCTTCTGTTGTTTTTGAGATTGCACCCAAGTAGTGCATTTCAGAATGTTTTGTTGACTATGATGGCTACTCTATTTCTTCTAAGGGATTCCTGCCCACAGTAGTAGATATAATGGTCATTTGAGTTTAATACACCCATTTCAGTCCATTTTAGTTCACTGATTTCTAGAATGTTGATGTTCACTCTTGTCATCTCCTGTTTGACCACTTCCAATTTGCCTTGATTCATGGACCTAACATTCCAGGTTCCTATGCAATATTGCTCTTTACAGCATCGGACCTTGCTTCTATCACCAGTCACATCCTGGTGTGATTATATATTATCACCTTGTTTATTTAACTTCCATGCAGAAAATATCATACAAAATGCTGGGCTGGATGAATCACAAGCTGGAATCAGGATTTTCAGGGGAAATATCAACAACCTCAGACATGCAGATAATCTTCCTCACCCAGGGATTGAACCTGGGGCTTTTGCAAGGCAAGCATATTCTTTACCATCTGAGTCACCAGTTTGAGCACTGAGGTAATGATGCTTTCAAGCTGTGGTGCTGGAGAAGACTCTTAAGAGTCCCTTGGACACCAAGGAGAGAAAACTAGTCAATACTAAATGAAACCAACCCTGAATTATTCATTGGAAGGACTGATGCTGAAGCTGAAGTTCCAATACTTTGGCCACCTAATGCAAAGGGCCGACTCATTGAAAAAGACCATGGTGCAAGGAAATATTGACAGCAAGAGGAGAAGGGGGCAATAGAGGATGAGATGGCTTGATGGCATTATTGACTCAATAGACATGACT
Organism: Giraffa tippelskirchi; assembly: GCF_054371585.1. Classification (NCBI taxonomy): domain Eukaryota; kingdom Metazoa; phylum Chordata; class Mammalia; order Artiodactyla; family Giraffidae; genus Giraffa; species Giraffa tippelskirchi. The sequence goes on from NC_137277.1 coordinate 74,812,927, forward strand.
TTGAACAAACTCTGGGAGATGGTGATGGACTGGGAAGCCTGTATGCTGCAGTCCAAGGGGTCACAAAGAATCAGACATAACTGAGTCACTGAACTGAACTAACACTTACTTACAATAGAAGTACAAAGGTCATTTAAAATGTATAACAATAGAAGGTACAAAGGCCATTTAAAAAGTATAACAAAGTTTTGATTAGGGAAAAAAAAGCTGAGGACAGTTTCTGTTAGACACAGCATTAATGTAAGAACTTCAAAATTCAAGATAAATACAAGCATAAAATACTTTATAAAAAATGTTTTAGTCCACAGAGAGAATATGCGCCACTAATTGATTAAAATGCCATCTGTTCATTCTTCTAAAATCACAACGCGTTGTATGGCTAAGGAAGAAAGGTTAGTAAAATTTCATGGACATTAACTGGTCCCTCTTAGCAGCTAAGAATAGTTTCAAAGTAAACCTTGGAGTGTTTTATACTGTGGATGAGAAGAACAAACTATAGTACTATTGTTTAGTGTGCTGAACATATCGAAACCACACTTTGAATAGATGTGGGTGTGTAATGGTAGTTTAAAGTTTTATACTATTCTCTGTATATTAACAGACATTTTCATCAAATTCAATACCTTTTTCTTATTACCTTCAAAAAAGAAATGTTAGTTTAATGATTCCAGTGTAGTCTGAATTTCACACCTGCAGGATATTGTATGCATTCAAATATAACTACATTTTTCATAATTACTCTTCGTCTTTTGATGTTTTTAAATCTTATTTTAAATTTGTATATTACAATTCCCCAAATAAGCCTTTCTACTGGTAAGTTTTAAGTTAAAATTTCCTCTAATTATTACTTTTGAAGTTGTAATATTATTGATTTAGTGGCACCACTCTAATTACATTGCTTTATTCTCTAGGTGATCTTTATTGAAATTTTAATAAAAAGAATATTTTAATAGAATTTTGCATTTTTTTGGCTGGAGGTTTCTTTTGTATTATTCTGAGGACAAAGAGAGATACTGTATCGTAATCATAAAGCAATTTAAAATTCTAATGCAGCATATATTTTATTAATATAAAATATTATGTTACCATATTCAAGCAGGGATCTTGTCAGCAATGATTTTATCATATATATTTTCTACTTCATGTGGAAATTACTGATTATTGATACTATTACTCATAGTCCAAAATAAATGGTCTCTATTAAAGTCTAGATTTTGGAGGGGATGATTCTTAAAATAAGTTTTCTGTTTGTGCAGAAATATATTATTAAAATATTTTCTTAGATGTGTTTTTTGGCATGAAAAAATAGTCTCTAAAATTAGTATGTTTAAAGTATGATTTTTTTAATAGAAAAGCTTATAAGAATGAATTTATAAGAAAGTTTATAAGAATATTAAGCAACATATGACTATGATCAGTTGGCTGTTCTAATCCTAACTTTTAGTCTTAACCTCCATTATCTGACACAGTTTACTTGCTCCCCCTTGACGTGCTTTTGCCACTGTTCTTTCAGAAACCTCAGAATCTACTGACTGATCTTTTTCTCTCACTCCACGTATCCAATCTATCAACAAATCCTGGTGGAATGCCTTCAAAATAGATCCAATTTCTGACTACATCTTATTTCTTCCACTAGTCTAGTCCTTAACACCTGAATTATTTCAAGCATATTCAAACACATTTCTCCTATCTACTCTTTACCTACCTCCAACTCCATCCATGTGTAGTTTAGTTTCAATAAGTAATTCAGAGTAACCTTTTGAAACTTAAATTGACCTTCATACCATTGTCTTCACTGACCTGAAGTGACTGTGTATTTCTTTCACTGTAAAAAAACTAATTCCTTTCAGCACCCTGTAGGACTTTACGCCAGAGAAGGCAATGGCAACCCACTCCAGTACTCTTGCCTGGAGAATCCCAGGGATGGGGAGCCTGATGGGCTGCCTTCTACGGGGTCGCACAGAGTCAGACACGACTGAAGCGACTTAGCAGCAGTAGCAGCAGGACTTTACACAGTCTGAAGTGTGTGTGCTCCTACTCTGTGACCCCATGGACTATAGCCCGCCAGGCTCCTCCATCCATGAGACTTTCCAGGCAAGAATACTGGAGTGGGTTGCCATTTCCTACTCCAGGGGATCTTCCCAACCCACGGATCAGACTGAGTCTTAGAATCTCTGGCATAGGCAGCCCGATTCTTTACCACTAGTGCCACCTGGAAAGCCCACCTATACAATCTAGTTCCTGTTCATTTACTATTGTATCTACATTAGACTCATTAGACTCTGCTCTCTCTCTGTTCCAGACCATACTAGCCTCCTCCTATCTCAAACAAACCAAACACATTATGAATCTATTTCCCCATTTAGGAATATTCTTTCCTTAGATATCTGTTTAGCTATTGTTTGAGTCAATTAATGCTGCCATAACAAAAATACCATGGCTTGAATGGCTTATCAGTAACAAAACTTTTTTTCTCATAGTTTTGGAGGTTGGCAAGACTGAGATCAAGGTGCCAGCAGATTTGATATCTTCTGAAAGCCAGCTTTCTGGCTCACAGTCATGTGAGCTGTGAAAAAAGGGCTGGTTAGCCCTCTGGGTCTCTTTTATGAGGGACCACTATATGGAAAGGATTCATTATATAGGAAGGAATTTGCTATATAGGAAGGGATCACTAATTCCATTCACGAGGAGTCTCCCTTCATGACTGACTAACTCTCAAAAACCCTACCTTTAAATACCATCCTATTGGAGATTAATATTTGAACATATGAATTTTGGGGGGCAGGGGAATTCAATCTATATCATTTATATAGAATCCTAAACATACTTGGCACCAAGATAAACAAAGAAACGCCTTAACCTAAGGACTGTTTCCAACATAAACCAGCAAGGAAAAAGAAAAGTTCCAGAGCATAGATTTTTTTTTTTAAGTGCAAGAGGTTTTCTAACATAGAAAGTTTTTGAAATATCAAGGAATATTGAAATGAGAGAGTGAGCTCTTAAAAATAATTGATCTTGTGACACTTACAAATCATAAATGTAGAAGAAGAAAGAAATAAAGACATCACTCTAAAAAAGGTCAAAACATATCTAGAAGAGTACATTCAGATAAATACATTCTCAGTAAAGAATGTTAAATTTTGGTGAGCTGTAGGAATGTCTATGTCCATCTTTATCTTACATATAGTATACATGTATAGAGACATATGTGTATAAACATATAGATCAAAAGGAAAAATGAATAAAATCTGCAGCATAGATTCTGAAGAGCTAAGGGTAACAATATCCATCTGAGAAGATGTCTTTATAAACATTATGGTTCTTTAATTAATAACATTATTTCATTCATAATAAATTATATATATATATGATAATCTAAAATTATATAAGGCATTCTCACACTCAAACTTATTATGTTTAAAAATATAATAATATAATATCCAATATAGTCAATAAACTGAAGCCCCATCCATTATCACTATTATTCTATACTATTAATAAGAAAATTTCATCTGGCTTTTTTCTATCTTCCCAATTTTGTATAAGTTAACTCTTCTCTTTTTAAATTATGTTCCATGTACAGTGACTTTTTCAATCCTCAGAAAAGTCCTGTTCTGTATCAGGTTCACACTTCTTTCTCAAAACTTACATTTTAGGTCATATACTTGACATATTTCTGTCTGCCTATTATTGGCTATCCCATCACTGTTAATTTATTCCATAGTATAAGAACTGCTTATGTTTTATTATTTATTTATCACTAACATTTTTTATAAGTTACTCCCAAATTAAAATATGCATTTTCAGGCAAATATTTAGTCATTGTTTGACTTCTCTCTACATATTTTTTCCCTCAGTTAAGATAGTCTACTCTATTTTGATTCCAATTTACTTCTATAGTGCTCAGGTACACTTGCCATGTGGAAGTTAGGAGAAAAAGGGTCCCTTCTTGCATGAGTCTCTGTAAGTTATGTCTGTAAATTTTCATATTCTTAATTATAATTGCCCACCATTGTGTCCTCCAATACTGGGACCTATAAAGACTGTTCTTTTATCCAAGGTTGTCCAACTGATGGCCTGGTGATTAATTCTCTCTGGTCCTGAAACTGGCCCTTTTGTATTGTCACATGTTATAATATCCTGTACATAAAAACTGGTTAAATAAATCAAAGATGACATACTCAGTAAAATACTAGATTTTTAGAAAGAGGAGGAGATGAAGAATAAGATGAGCTTGAAGATAGGAAAGGGGAAAGAAGAAGAAAAAGGAGAGTTATTTTTGTATCTTAGCTTGACTCATCTCCACTATATACTAAGTTAAAATTTAATGTTTAGTATTGTGTACAAACTATACAAAACATTCACAAGCATATTTATCTACCTCTCTACCTATGCCTAGAAAGGTAGAAGCTGGGGGGAACACTACATGAGACATACATGTGTAGAACTATTTGTCCAATATGAAGGTGACTGAGGTTATGGGACTGTTCAATTTCTCACATTTGTCAATACCAACAAAATTGTACTTGCCAGGTTTTTAGTAACAATTTTTAAAATCCATTTTAATTTAAGCATTGAAATCTGGGTGAAATATTGGGTTGCCCAAAAGTTTCATTTGGATTTTTCCATCAGATCATGTGGAAAAACCCAAACAAATCTTTTGGCAAACCCAATCCTAATTTCAGAAGCTTATTAAATATAAGATTAATAAATGGCGCATCTTGTTTTGTGACTATCTTGTTCTGTGTACCCTGAGTTTCGGACTTTGCTTAGAGAATAGAAGTTGTTGAAAAATATTTTAAATAAATGAATGAATATATCTTTGTGAGCAAAAAAAAATTACATCCTTGAAAGTGGGCAGAATTGGTCAATAGGTTGATAGCAATTTCTATCAAAATTCTATTTTTTTAAGACATAGACAAGCTTACCTTTAAAATTATATGAAAAATAAAATAATTCAATAGCTTAAACAGCTTGGAAAAGAACACTGTGAAAAATCATACTTCACAATTTTAAGACATTTATAACAGCTGTATTCAAGACTATGTCAAATGATTAAGTACATAGATCAATGGAAGACAATAGAAAGCCAGAAAGAGACAGACATTTTTTTTTAACAAAGTTTAAATGTAATTCAATGAAGGAAGTATAGGTAGCCTTTTCAACAAGTAGTGTTGAAGCAATTGGACATCCATGGGCGAAAAATAAACCTCAACCTAAGCCTCACATTTTATACAAAAATTGCTCAAAATTGATAACATATTTAAATATAAATCAAAAATTATAAAACTTTCAGAAAGGAAAAAAAAAAAACAGGAAAATTCTTTGGGCCCAAGGCCTAAATAAAGAGTTTTTTTTTTTTAATCAATTCATAAAAACTGAATGCTTATGCTCAGTGAAAGGCTGAATGCAGATGATGAAAAGTTACAGACTCTCGTCTTTTGTTTGGATATCATCTTTAAGATACACGCCCATGATTTCCATTACTATGTCGTATGGTAAATATGTTTTGTTTTCATGTTTTTAAAGAAACTTTTGATTTTCCAGAATAGCTATGCCACTTTACATTCACACCAGCAATGTATGTGAGACCCCATTTGTCATCTTCACCAGCATTTAATATAGTGACATTTTAAATAATTGTATTACATATTCTAATAGGTCCTTAATTATATCTCATTGACTGTTTGTCCTTTATTGTTGTGTTTTTAAATGCTTTATTATATTTTAGGTACAAACCTTTTGTCAGATATGATTTGAAAATATTTTCCTCAAATCAATAAGAGAGAAGGTTGTGTATGTATGGGAACCTGAGATAGATGAAAACTTTCTGTACTTTTGTTCATTTATGCTTTGGACCTAAAACTGCTCTAAAACATGAATTTCATTAGTTAAGAAAAGGGAATGAGTTATTAATATAAGCAGTAACTTGATTAATTTCATCAGAATTACTCTGTGTGAAGCCAATATCAAAAGGTCACATACTACATATATGACTTCATTTATACATCATTCTCATTATGACAAAATTATAGAGATAAAAATAGATCAATCTTTCCAGAGATGGTGGTAAGGAGGGGTTCAGATGTAATTCCAAAATGAACAATCTGAATTGGATCTCCAATACTTCTGGATTTTTATTATCACTGTAGTTACATCAATCTATACATGTGATAAAAGGTGCAGAATTATATACACATTATATTAATGCCAGTTTCTTCTGACATAGTGTTGTAGTTATGTAAAATATAACTATTAGAGGAAACTAGATAAAGATACTTGGAACTCTCTTTTTGTAATTCTGAAAATCTACAAAAATGTCAAGACAAAAAGCAGAAAGAAAATAAATCTGTCTTTGATTATGTACCTTCAGTCTAGCCTAAAGACCAAAAGATCTAGGCTTTTTAAAACTCTACTTAGAGATTTTCTGTTTGCAGGTGTGTCAGAGGGTCTCAGGGGCTTCCCAGATAGTACTAGTGGTAAAGAACCAACCTACTAAGGCAGAAGACTTAAGAGACACGGGTTCAATCCTGGGGTAGGGGAGATTACCTGGAATAGCAAATGGCAACCCACTCCAGTATTCTTGCCTGGAGTCTCTGGCTAGAGGAGCCTGGCGGGCTATGGTCCGTAGGGTCACAAAGAGTCGGACATGACTAAAACGACTTAGCATGCACACAGAAGTTCTCACAACTATCCAGGGAGACTCAGCATTCAACAGAGTATTACTCATGACTATGATTTATTGCATCAAAAGAATACAGTGCAAAATCAACAAAGAAAAATGTCTACTGGGGTAAAGTCTGAAGAAGCCAGGGACAATCTCCCAAAGGTCCTTTCTAAGTGAAATCAGACAAGATATGCTTAAAATCCCTAGTAAGTATTTGTGACAACACATGTAAAATGTTGCAAACCAGTGAAGCTCACAAAAGAATCATTGTGTTTGGTTTTTACTGGGCCTGGTCACATAGGTGGCATGTATATGGATCAATAATTCCAAACCCTGAGAAGTCTCGAGAGCAGGTGTTCAGTATAAACCATATTTCTTTCACAAACACTTTTGACACAGTGAATAACTCTTATCAGTAAGAAGAGATGTAGAAACACTCTGAAGTCCGAGTTCATAGATGCCACCCAAGAGCTAACTTTTAAAGTAGGACTTTTCAAAGACAGCAGTTTAGGCCAGCTATGTTAACTATTTTCTGCACAGTAAGGTTATACATATTGTAGAATTAAGCAAATGAGTAAATATTTTGACATTATGGGAAACTAATGATCATATTAAAAGATAATGCAAATAGGAATGGGTTGGGTAAGGTGATGATAAACTTTGTGGTGTTGGTTTGTTGTTAAAGACATCAATATAAACTTCTGATCTATAAAAAAAAAAATTCTAATCTATCCACTCATCTATCCATCTAACTACCTTCCTACCAATTTATACACCTATAATTCTCCATGTTAAAAGAATTTAAGTGCAAACCCAAGTAATAGGAGTGAATACAACTAAAAATCATTTCTTGCTTTTCAAAATACATTCTCCAATTAAAGGAACAAGGAATTTGGGAGAAATTACTAATTCCTGCTAATTGCGAAGGTTGAGGCAGAGAGCATATAAAATAAGTCTGGAACTTTTTTTTAGGAAAAGTAAGAAAATGCTGAAAAATAAAATGGGAAAAGTCAGTTTGAAGTTGCTCTCACAGGACATTTTTGAGATAACAACTTCAGGATGAAACTGTGTAGTAAATATAATGGAATACAGTGGATTATACTAATAGTGATAATTGCTAAATTAATAAAAAAATAAAAGCAAGTATGAGAATAATTTTTAAAATTTCCATGCAACCATTTTGCTTTCCTGATTCAGTCAAGAATTATCTATGCTAAAACCATCAGTTAAAATTTGATGGGGAACAGGATGCTTAAACAGTCTCAAATTATCTCCAACATGTCATTTATTAATATATAGATGTGAGAGATGCCACCTTAACTGAATATTTCAATGGTCCCCCAAAGTGTTGTAGGGACACAATGTATTTCTGTAGAATTCTTGCCAAAAATGCATATCTAATTATGAGGAAACAATAAGACCAATTCATATACTCTTCTCAACATGTCAAGTGTCATGTGATATAAAGAAAAGCTAAGGAATTGTTCATGGGGAAATGCGACTAAAGACTCAAATAAATAAGATGCATTATCCTAGATTGAATCCTTGATTGAAAAAATTATTTAAAGGAAATTATTCAGATAATTGGCAAAACTGGAGTATGGACATGATTATATCAATGTTAAATTCCCTGAATATGTCAATTATATTATAAAATATTATAGGATGTCCTTGTTTTCAGGAGTTATATGCTGAATTATTAAGGGATAATGGGTCATGATATCTGTATCTTACTCTCAAATGGTTCAGGCAAAGGTGAAAAATATCATAGAGATGAAGGGAGGGGGGAAAGGATATAGAAATACAACAAAATGATTAAAATTGTTGAATACCTAGAAACACACAGATGTTCAGCAAACTATTCTTGCAAACTTTACCTAAGTTTGATTATGAGTTTTTTAAAGCAAGCTTTAAGTAAAAGAAATTAAGAAATATTTCCTGTAAGCATAAGAAAATAATTGATCAAAATAAATCTATACACTTTTGAAATAATACTAAACAATGAATATATTGACTGAGCCCAACTCACAGAAATGAAAAGAAAGATATATGACATTGTCATATTATTTTGAAATTATATTAAATTGAACTAGCAGAGAAAATGTTAAGCTACTGCCTTTTACCTGAAAAGGATGTTATCAACTGCTTGAGCTTTGTAGTTCTCTCAAATTATTCTGTTTTTATATGAGTAGCTTTTGTTTTTATGATATTTATAGAAGACTCTGATTATAAATAAATCCTTACTAACTGGGGCATAAGATGTATGTCACAAGAAGTCTTTAAGAAGGCATCCTGAGAAGCTAAGCCCATAGTATCTTAACATTGGATAAAGGCTGGGTGTCTAGGAATCTACAGATAGGTCTAAGACCAGATGATAAATTTACTGGTAAATTTAAATCTCTCCCCATTTAACTGGTGATTGGAGACTATCACACATTAAAGGGGCTTCTTAGATAAGCACAGAGATTGCCAGAGGTCAGCTTTACCATTTTTCATAAATCTTGATAGAAATGTGAAACAAGTATCTCAAAATACTCAAATTTATTACACTGTCACATTCTTTCTCCAAGATTTCTTGCCCAAATAAAAGTATTACCAATGGGAAAGGATTAACTCTACAGAAAGAAAAATGTAAAAGTTCCCCTGTCAGAGTTGGAAAAGGGGAGTGGGCAGTAGGAAGGGCACCTGTGAGAGTGGAATTTCTTTTCATCTGCTGGTCCTGTGCACCAAGAACTGTTGGTTCTCTAGTCTGCTGTGCCAGCCTGACTCTGATCTTTGGTATTAGAAAATATAGAGTGCTTAGGCCATCATATTACTTCATGTCTGGGAGTTCAGTAGCAATTCCCCTGCTCAGACGTTTGTTATATACAGTTAGCAATGTTCCTATATCATGCTTTAATAGTACGTGTAGATTGAATGTTTGTGTCCCCTTCAAATTCATATGTGGAAATCCTACCTCAGTGTGATAACATTAGAAGGTGGTCTTTGATAAAGGATTCAGTCATTGGAGGAATCCTTATTATTGAGATTAGTGCCTTTATAAGAGAGACCCCAGAGACCTAGCTCTTCCCTTCTGCAGCGTGAGTTTATGGTGAAAATATATGTATGGAAACCAGGTCCTCACCGACACCAAATCTACTGTAGCCCTGATCTTGAACTTCCCAGTCTCCCCAGTGTGAGAAATAACATTTTGTCATTTATAAGCTACCCAGTTTATAATATACCTGAATGGGCTAAGACAGTACATTTAGGTCTCTTCCCACTATCCTGGAACATTGGAATTGGTTGTGAGAGTATGTCACAGAGTGTCTTGTGTAAGCAAATGAATATGTCAGAAGAATGTCAGCACTCAGCATATCCACAGTTTATATACAGCTCAGAGAGCAATACAACAAATGCCAGAAGAGTTACAAGACAAAGCAAAGCATGCTGCTGCTAAGTCACTTCAGTCGTGTCCAACTCTGTGCGACCCCATGGACTGTAGCCTATGAGGCTACTCCGTCCATGGGATTTTCCAGGCAAGAGTACTGGATTGGGGTGCCATTGCCTTCTCCGAAGCAAAGCATAGCATTCTATTAATTGTTTAATGTCAGAAGTCAGTATTCTTTAAGATTTAAGTTCCAGTCTATTTCTCCATATAGAATGCTACTGCTAAGTCGCTTCAGTCGTGTCCGACTCTGTGCGACCCCATAGACGGCAGCCCACCAGGCTCCGCCGTCCCTGGGATTCTCCAGGCAAGAATACTGGAGTGGGCTGCCATTTCCTTCGCCAGTGCATGAAAGGGAAAAGTGAAAGTGAAGTCGCTCAGTTGTGTCCAACTCTTAGCGACCCCATGGACCGTAGCCTACCAGGCTCCTCCGTCCATGGAATTTTCCAAGCAAGAGTGCTGGAGTGGGGTGCCATTGCCTTCTCCGCCATATAGAATAGAGTGAAGAATAAGCTGAGGGGACAGGTGCACGAGACCAGACATAAAGATTATAACACTCTTTTGACAAAGCACTTCCATGTTTATCATAAAATGAGTTTATTTACCTTACACCTAAAGCAACGAGGGAAAGAAGAACAAACAAAACCCAGTTAGTAAAAAGAAAGAAATCATAAAGATCAGAGAAGAAATAAATGGAATAGAGATGAAGAAAACAGTAGAAAAGTTCAATAAAACCAAAAGCTGGTTCTTTGAAGAGACAAACAAAAATTTAGCCAGGCTCATCAAGAAGAAAAAGGAGAGGGCACAAATTAATAAAATCAGAAAGGAAAAAGTTACAACTGACAGCACAAAAAGACAAAGTGTTATAGGACTTCTGTGAGCAATTATATACCAGTAAAATGGACAACCTAGAAGAAATGGATAGATTCTTAGAAAGGTACAATCCCAAAGACTGAATCAGGAAGGAATAGAAAATATGAACAGTCCAATTACCAATACCGAATTTGAATCAATAATTTAAAAACTCCCAACAAACAAAAGTCTAGGACAAGGTGGCTTCACAGGTGAATTTTACCAAACATTTAGAGAAAAGTTAACACCTATCCTTCTGAAAATATTCTAAAAAATTGCAGAGGGGGACATACATATGAACTCATTCTATTAGGCTACCATCACCCTGATACCAAAAAAAGAAAATTACAGGCAAATATCACTGATGAACAAAGATGCAAACACCCTGAACAAAATACTATCAAACCAAACCCAAAAACACATTAAAAAGATTGCATACCATAATGAAATGGGATTTATCCCAGGGATACAAGAATTTTTCAATATTAACAAACAAATCAATGTGATACATTACATCAACAAATTAAGGAATAAAAACCATATGATATCTCAATAGATGAAGGAAAAGCTTTTGATAAAATTCAGCATTTATTGATTATAACAATTTTCTCCAGAAAGAGGGCATAGAGGGAACCTGTGTGTGTTGTATGTTAATCTCAGTTGTGTACAACTCTTTGTGACCCCATGGACTGTAGCCCCATGGATTACATGGACTTCCCTTGTGGCTCAGCTGTTAAAGAATCCACCTGCGGTGTGGGAGACCTGGATTTGATCCCTGGTTGGGAAGATCCCCTGGAGAAGGGAAAGGCTACCCACTCCAGTATTCTGTTCTGGAGAATTCCATGGACTGTATAGTCCATAAGGTCGCAAACAGCTGGACACTGAACGACTTTCATTCACTTTGACTTTGGACTTCCCTGTAGCTCAGACGGTGAAGAATCTGCCTGCGATGCAGGAGTCCAGAGTTTGATCCCTGGGTGGGGAAGTTCCTCTGGAGAAAGGAATGTCAGTCCACTCCATTATTCTTGCCTGGAGAATTCCATGGACAGAGAAGCCTAGAGGATTACAGTCCATGGGGTCACGAGGAGGGAACCTATCTCAACATAATGAAGGCCATATCTGATAAACCCACAGCTAACATACTCAGTCAATGTATAATCCACAACATATATGGTCACTTCAAGTAGATGTTCAAAGAGGTTTACATAGCTAATATGAGATAATGATATTGCTAAGAATGGGAATTGTTCTTGGTAATTTATTACCAAAATACATACTCTTCTATTTTTGGCTTAAAAGTCACTAATATTCAATTTTAAAAGACAATGTCAATTGATCAGAAGACAAAAAGTTATAATTTTATCGTGAAATAATTCATTTAAAAATATCAAGGGGGGGTATATGTATACCTGTGGCTGATTCAAGTTGATGTATGGCAAAAACTAACACAATATTATAAAGCAATTATCCAATTAAAAATATAATAAAAAGTCAATGACAAAAACTGGTCAAAAGTTTTATAAAACAAATAAAATAATTTTATTATTTTCCTAGATAATTTTTTCTTCCTTACCTCAAAGAAAATTTTTTAAAGAATAACAGCATAATGGCAAGTTTATAACTACAATAAAAATCATTTAAAAATGATAGCACAAATGAATATTAAGATAACATTCTAATTAGTAACACAAAATGATGGTTAGTTATCACAGCCTGACTTGAAACACAAGTAAAGTCATTTTATTTTCTAAAATAATTTAAACTAATTAAGTTCTTCCCAGGAAAACATGACTGAGGATCAAGGCATACAGTTAACACTCATTTAGTTTTAATTACTTACTCATATTAAAAATTAGAAAATCATGTGAATAAAAAGTAGTTTCTTCCATATTTTACTGCCAATTTTGAACCTCTAGCTTTTTATTATGGCATTTTCTTTAAATTGATTTTTCTTCCAATATGAGATAAGGGGCAGAAGAATTTTAAAATAAACCTAGACAGATTTCCATAGATACACTTGAGAATTCATAAATATTTTTCTTCTAAGAAAATAGTGTGATCACTTTATGACTATTGGTATGTGGTTTTGCTAAAAAGGAGTTGGACATTGTTAGCTGACACATAACAGAAATAAACCTATATTAATAATTTTCAAATGAATTCCTTTATATCAGAATAGTAATACTGTACCTATAAGAAACAGGGCATAATTCATGGCTATCACCTTAAGCACCCATTCAATCTTTGGATGTGAGAGAATTTAAGTAAGCACAAGGATGTACAGTTTATGTCAAGCTGACGGAAACTTTAAAGGCTTCTTAGTCTCAGTTATTTGGCTACTGATTGTTTTGTTGGGTAAAAAACACAACTGAAAAAAGAAATATATATATATATGTACATATAATATACAAACATAATTAAAATAGAAAAAACAAAAATGAATAAATAATTATTTAACAAGAAGATAGTTACCCACAGCTAGGTGCCTCAAATTCTAGAGTTTATTTTATTTACTTTTATTGGAATATAATTGCTTTACAACGTTGTGTTATTTCTACTGTAACAATGAAGTGAATCAGCTATACATATACGTATATCCACTCTCTCCTATACACCCCCATCCCACCAGTCTAGGCCATCACAGAGCATACTGCACTAGGAAAGAGTTTATAATTATCTGTTTTACACATGGTAGTGTGTGTATGTGTGTGTGTGTGCTTAGTCGCTCAGTTGTGTCTGACTCTTGCGACCCCATAGACTGTAACCTGCCAGGTTCTTCTGTCCATGGGATTCTCCAGGCAAGAATACTGAAGCGGGTTGCCATTTCCTTCTCCAGGGGATTTTCCCAACCCAGGGATCAAACCCAGGTCTCTTGCATTTCAGGCAGATGCTTTACCAACTGAGCTACGAGTGGTAGTGCATGTATGTTAACCATAATCTCCAAGTTTATCCTACCTACTCCTTTCCCCTGTGACCTTAAGTCCATTGTCTACATCTGCATCTCTATTCTTGCCCTGCAAATATGTTCATCTGTACCATTTTTCTATATTGCACATATGTGAGGCTAGAGTTTAAAGCAAGCTTGATTGCTTTTCTGTGGAAAAAGAAAAGATACAAACTGACTGTATCTTTTTTTTTTTAATTGAGATAAAATTGACATATAGCACTATATAAGTTTAAGGTTGAGGGCAGGAGGAGAGGGGGATGACAGAAGATGAGCTGGTTGGATGGCATCATGACTCACTGGACATGAGTTTGAGCAAACTCTGGGAGATGGAGAAGGAGAGGGAAGCCTGGCATGCTGCAATCCATGGGGTCACAGAGTCAGGCACAACTTAGTGACTGAATGACAACAACACAGTTTAAGGTATACAAAGTGTTGATTTGATACACACATGTTGCAATGTGATTACTATCATAACATTAGCTAATCCCTTCATCACATTACATAATTATTATTCCTATTTTTTTGGTGGAAATAATATCTCATCTCCAAGCAGCTTTTAATTTTATAGTATATTATTGTTGTCTATAATTACTATGCTGTGCGTTAGACCTCAAAGATTTTTTTTTTTTTTTACTTGTTGCAAGTTTGTAACCTTAAACATTTCCCCTATTCCCCCAGCACCCAGTCCCTTGTAGTCACCTTTTTACTTTCTGTTTTTATGAGTGTGGCTTTCTTTATAGTCTACATATAAGTGATGTCATACAACATTTCTCTTTGTCTGACTAATTTCACTTTGCATAATGCCATCAAGGTCTATCCCTGTTGCCACAAATGACAGAGTTTCCTTCTTTCTCATGGTCAAATAATATTATATTGTGTATCTATACACCACTTCTTTTTTATCCATTCATTTGTTGATTAGTACTTAGGTTCTTTCCATATCTTAGCAGTTTTGACCAATGTTGTGATAAAATGGATGTGATATATGTCTCTGATGTCCTGTTTTTGTTTCCTGTGAATATGTACTCAGAGGTAGAATTTCTGGATCATATGGTAGTTCTATTTTTAATTTTTGAGGAATCTCCATACTGTTTTCCACAGTGACTGAAACAATTTGCATTCTTAACAGTGTAGAAGAGTTCCCTCTTTTCCACATCCTCAGCAACACTTCTTATTTCTTGATTTCTCAGAGATAACCAGTCTAACAGGTGTGAGGTGATAGCTCACTATAGTTTTTATTTACATGTCCTTGATGATTGGTGATGGTAATTTTTCACACACCTATTGATCAGCTGGATGTCTTCTCTAGAAAAATATCTACTTGGTGTTCATGTATGGGAAGGATTAATATTGTTAAAGTCCACACTCCCAAGTCATCCATAGATTTAACACAATCCCTATCAAAATTCCAAAGGTATTTTTCACAGAAATAAGAAAACAATACTAAAATTTGTATAGTCAAGCTAATCTTGAGAAATAAGAACAAAGCTGAAAGCATCTTGATTTCAATTATATTACAAAGCTAAAGTAACAACAAGTGTTATCCTGGGATAAAAATAGACATATAGACCAATAGAACATAATAGAGCTCTCAGAACTAATGTCTGCCAAGGAAATTAAGAACACCCTATGGAGAAAGAATAGTTTCTTCAGCAAATGGTGAAAGGGGAAAAAAAAAAATGGGAAAACTGGATAACCAGATGCAGAAAAATAAAAATAGGCTCCTATTTTACATCACTTAAAAATCATTCAAGACAGATTAAAGGATTAAATATGAGACCTGATACCATAAAAGACTCATAGAAAAAAAACTTAGGAAAGAAGCTCCTTGAGATTGATCTTGGCAATTATTTTCTTATATGTAAAACCAAAAGCACAAGCAGCAAAAGCAAAAATCAAGTAGAACTATATCAAACTAAAAAGCTTCCTCACCACAAATGAAACATCACAAATATATAACTAAATTACAGCTTATGAGGCAAAATATTTTCAAACCACATATCAGACAAGGAGTTAATATTCTGAGTATAAAAAGAACTCATGTAACTCATAACAATAATAAAACAACCCAATTAGAAAAATGGACCAAGTTTGTGTTCTTCATGATGATCTTTTCCCATGAGACAGCCCTTTTTTATTCCTTTTCACCTTATTCACCACACTGTCAACTCTCCCTCTGGAAACAATATTTTCTATAATAATTTATCTGAAATATTCTATTTCTTCATTAATCAATAGACTTGCATGTTTCTAAATTTACTAGACTATCATTAACTAAATGTTATTTTAGGGATCTCTGATCTTTTTAGTTAAGCCCATGAATGACAGTCACAATTTTTATAAGCATTTATTTAGATACACTAAACTTATTTCAAACTTGAATAAGTCTTTTGAGGATCTATAGTTTAAAGTTAAACAATAAAACCTAAGCATTTCCTTTGGTTTCTGATAGCTTCTCATATGAATAGACAACATGTTGTTTTCTTTCTTCTTGCTTTAAAAATTTTAGTTGACTCATACCTTGCTCCTTTTCCTAACATTTAAGCCTTTATTCCTAGCAAAAGCAAAGAATAATGGAAATAGCTGAGAAATTAAAGGTTTGTATTCATATTCAAATAACAATTCGATTCAAAGAGCTCTGAAAGATGCAGC
This sequence comes from Giraffa tippelskirchi, assembly GCF_054371585.1. Lineage (NCBI taxonomy): Eukaryota > Metazoa > Chordata > Mammalia > Artiodactyla > Giraffidae > Giraffa > Giraffa tippelskirchi. Next base: position 74,829,472 of record NC_137277.1, read on the forward strand.
TGCTTTGAGAGATAAGGAATTAAATGATACCTTATGCTATCTATTAAAACTGGGAACAAAATTCATAAGTCCAATCCTGTAACATCAAAAACTGTCTATCATCCAAAAATTTAAAGTGTGAATGCAATGGTTTTAAAAACTCATAGATCAGTATGACTATATATTTGGTATTTTCTGTGATGCATTTCAGTCTAGAAATCTCAGTTTATTTCTTGTTGCATTTATGACATATTTCAACAATTTTTCAAAAATGTGATTAGCTTAAAACAAAGGATAAAAATCACATGAAAAGCTCAGGTGCTGAAAAGTTACTTAGCAGAATATCTGTTCATAATAAAATCTCTCAACAATATTAAAAAAAAACAAAAACAAAACACTTAACACAATATCCCTCTTAGAAAAATGTCCAATCAGATAAAGCCAGAGCTGTGCTAATAACTGGGAGTGGATTGTTAACATCCCAACTTGTTCTCTTTTCTTCTGTGATAGTCTTAACCAAGGAAGTCTTCAAAACATACAGCTGGTAAATCAGTGATTCATGTCACATTCACATTTGATGGCCTCTTAATATAATAATAATCTTAATGTAATAATAACTAACAGTACTTAATGGAACTCTACCATAGGTCTATACACAAAAGACCCCTACCTTGGCATCCTTTGTTGTTGTTCAGTCACTAAGTCATGTTGGACTCTTTGTGACCCCATGGACTGCAGCATGCCAGGCCTCCCTGTCCCTCCCTGTCTCTCAAAGTTTGCTCAAGTTCATGTCTATTGAGTCAGTGATGCTTTCCTACTATCTCATCCTCAGCCACTCTCTTCTCCTTTTGCCTTCAATCTTTCCTAGCACTAAGGTCTTGTCCAGTGAGGTGACTGCTCACATCAGGTGGCCAAAGTATTGGAGTTTCAGCTTCAGCATCAGTCCTGCCAATGAATATTCAGGGTTGACTTCCTCTGGGATTGACTGGCTTGATCTCCTTGCAGTCCAAGGGACTCTCGAGAGTCTTCTCCAGCCCAATTTGAAAACTTCAATTCTTCAGCACTCAACCTTCTTTATGGTCCAACTCCCACATCTCTACATAACATGACTACTGGAAAAACCATAGCTTTTACTATATGGACATTTTTCAGCAATGTGATGTCTCTGCTTTTTAACATGCTGTCTAGGTTTGTCATAGCTTTCCTTCCAAGAAGCAAGCATCTTCTAATGTCATGGCTGCAGTCACCATCCACAGTAATTTTGGAGTCCAATAAGAGAAAATTTGTCACTGCCTCCACTTTTTCCCTTTCTATTAGCAATAAAGTGATGGAACCAGATGCCATGATCTTAGTTATTTGAATGTTTAGTTTTAAGCCAGATTTTACACTCTCCTATTTCACCTTCATCAAGTGGCTCTTTACTTCCTCTTTGCTTTCTGCCATTAAAGTGGAATCATCTGCATATCTGAGGCTGTTGATATATCCCCTGGCAATCTTGATTCTAGCTTGTAACTCATCTATCCATGCACTTCACATAATGTACTCTGTGTACATAAGTTAAATAAACAGGGTGACAATATACAGCCTTGTTGTAACCCATCCCCAATTTTGAAGCAGTCAATTGTTCATGTAAGTTTCTAACCATTGGTTCTTGACCCGCATTCAGGTTTCTCAAGAGATAGGTGAGATGGTCTGGTATTGACATCACTCTAAGAATTTTCCAGTTTGCTGTGATCCACACAGTCAAAGGCTTTTGCATAGTCAATGAAGCAGAAATAGATGTTTTTCTGGAATTCCCTTGCTTTCTCTATGATCTAACAAATGCTGGCAATTTGAACTCTGGCTCCTCTGGCTTTTTTAAAACCACCTTGTATGTTTGGAAGTTATCGATTCAAGTATTGTTGAAGCCTGGCTTGAAGGATTTTTGAGCATAACCTTACTAGCATGGGAAATGAGCACAATCATCTAGTAGTTTGCACATTCTTTATCACTGTCCTTCTTTGGAATTGGGATGGAAACTGACATTTTCCAGTCCTGTGGCTACTGCTGGGTTTTCCAAATTGACCACACAATGATCTGGTCACTCACCTAGAGCCAGACAACCAAGAGTGTGAAGTCAGAAGGGCCTTAGGAAGCATTAATATACATAGAAGGTTTTATATATTGAAAACATGCAAAATATATTTTTTTTAAATAACATACAAAAACATTTGCTGCTTCCAAGCTGGTACTCAGAACTGGCATACTACCTGAAGTCAAAAATATTCTTTATGTGACTAATACCCTTCATTTTCTCTAGTACTGCTTTCCATATCTCTTGTCCTATATCCTTGGAGACCACAGTGACTTGGCTCAGTTGCTGGGTTTGTTTATCGATGCTGTTTTTGCTTATGTTAAAACAGACAATACTTAGGAGTGTATGCAGAGATAATTTGAGCAGCAAAATTGAGTAAATAAGACAAATTCATTAACTCATCCAATCCTTTGCAGCAAGAATGCTGCAGTTTCTTGCACAACAGAGTATTGCTTCTTTCTATTCATAATTCAATTTGTAATGCTAGAAACAGTCATAAATTAGCATGGAAAAATGGTGACTGAGGAAGATTTTGTAATACAAGCAACATTATTTACTCATATTTGTATAAATGGAGGTGTATACATAACAAGATGGCAAGAATGAACATCAACATTTTTGGAATCAGTGAACTAAAATGGACTGGAATGGGCAAATTTAATTCACAGGTACATTATATTTACTACTGTGGGCAAGAATCCCTAGGAGAAATGGAGTAGCCCTCATTGTTAATAAAAGAGTCTGAAATGCACTACTGGGATACAGTCTCAAAAGTGATAGAATGATCTTTGTTCATTTCCAAGGCAAAACATTCAATATAATAGTAATTCAAGCCTATGTCCCAACCAGTAGTGCTGAAGAAGCTGAAGTTGAACGGTTCTATGAAGACCTACAAGACATTCTAGAACTAACACCCAAAAAAGATGTCCTTTCCATCATAGGGGACTGGAATGCAAAAGTAGGAAGCTAGGAAATACCTGGCTGCTGCTGCTGCTAAGTCACTTCAGTCGTGTCCGACTCTGTGCGACCCCATAGACGGCAGCCCACCAGGCTCCGCCATCCCTGGGATTCTCCAGGCAAGAACACTGGAGTGGATTGCCATTTCCTTCTCCAGTGCATGAAAGGGAAAAGTGAAACTGAAGTCGCTCAGTCGTGTCTGACTCTTAGCGACCCCATGGACTGTAGCCTACCAGGCTTCTCCATCCATGGGATTTTCCAGGCAAGAGTACTGGAGTGGGGTGCCATTGCCTTCTCCATAGGAAATACCTGGAGCCACAGGCAAATTTGGCCTTGGGGTACAGAATGAAGCAGGGCAAAGACTAATAGAGTTTTGCCAAGAGAATGCACTGGTCATAGAAAACACCCTCTTCCAACAACACAGGAGAAGACTCTACACATGAACATCACCAGGTGGTCAATACTGAAATCAGATTGATTATATTCTTTGCAGCCAAAGATGGAGAAGCTCTATACATCCAGCAAAAACAAGACCAGAAGCTGTCTGTGGCTCAGATCATGAACTCCTTATTGCCAAATTCACACTTAAATTGAAGAAAGTAGGGAAAACCACTAGATTATTCAGGTATGACCTAAATCATATCCCTTTCGATTATACTGTGGAAGTGAGAAATAGATTCAAGGGATTAGATCTGATAGACAGAGTGCCTGAAGAACTATGGACAGAGTTTAGTGACATTATAGAGGAGGCAGGGATCAAGACCATCCCCAAGAAAATGAAATGCAGGAAGGTAAAATGGTTGTCTGACGAGGCCTTATAAATTGCTTAGAAAAGAAGAGAAGCTAAGAGCAAAGGAGAAAAGGAAAGATATACCCATTTGGATGCAGAGTTCCAAAGAATAACAAGGAGAGACAAGAAAGTCTTCCTTGGTGATCAATGCAAAACAATAGAATGGGAAAGACCAGAGATCTCTTCAAGAAAATTAGAGATACCAGGGGAATATTTCATACAAAGATGGGCACAATAAAGGACAGAAATGGTATGGACAGAAGCAGAAGATATTAAGAAGAGATAGGAAGAACACATAGAAGAACTGTAAAAAAACGATCTTCATGATTCAGATAACCACAATGGTGTGTGATGACTCATCTAGAGCCAGACATCCTGGATTGAGAAGTAAAATGGGCTTTAGGAAGTATCACTAGTAACAAAGCTAGTGGAGGTGATGTAATTTCAGTTGAGCTATTTCAAGTCCTAAAAGATGATTCTGTGAAAGTGCTGCACTCAATATGTCAGCAAATATGGAAAATTCAGCGGTGGCCACTGGACTGGAAAAGTTGTTTTCATTCCAATCCCAAAGAAGGGCCATGCCAAAGAATGTTCAAACTGCTGCACAATTGCACTCATCTCACACACTAGTAAAGTAATGCTCAAAATTCTCCAAGTCAGGTTTCAACAGTATGTGAACCATGAACTTCCAAATGTTCAAGCTGGATTTAGAAAAGGCAGAGAAAACTGATCAAATTGACAACATTCGTTGGAAATAGAAGAAGCAAGAGAATTCCAGAAAGACATCTACTTCTGCTTTACTGATTATGCAAAAGCCTTTGACTTTGTAAATCACAATAAACTGTGGAAAGTTCTTCAAGAGATGTGAATACCAGACCACCTTATCTGCCTCCTGAGAAATCTGTATGCAGGTCAAGAAGCAATAGTTAGGTTCAGACATGGAACCACAGACTAGTTCCAAATTGGGAAAGAAGTATGTCAAGGCTGTTTTTGTCACCCTGCTGATTTAATTTATATGCAGAGTACATCACGAGAAATGCCAGACTGGATGCAGCACAAGCTGAAATCAATATTACCAGGAGAAATACCAACAACCTCAGATACACAAATAACATCACCCTTATGGAAGAAAGTGAAGAGGAACTGAAGAGCCTCTTGATGAAAGTGAAAGAGGAGAGTGAAAAAGTTGGCTTAAAATTCAACATTCAAAAAATAAAGATCATGGTATCTGGTCCCATCACTTCATGGCAAATAGATGGAGAAACAATGGAAACAGTGACAGATCATTTTCTTGGGCTCCAAAAATCACTGCAGATATTACTGCAGCCATGAAATTAAAAGACGCTTGCCTCTTGGAAGAAAAATTCTTTGGCCACCTGATGCGAAGAACTTACTCGTTGGAAAAGGCCCTGATGCTTAGAAAGATTGAAGTCAGGAAGAAGAAGGGAATGACAGAGGATGAGATGGTTGGATGGCATCACCGACTCGATGGACATGAGTTTGAGTAAGCTCCTGGAGTTGGTGATGGTCAGCAAAGCCTGGCGTGCTGCAGCTCATGGGGTCGCAAAGAGTCAGACACAACTGAGTGACGGAACTGAACTGAACTGAACTGAACTGAGACATAAGATGTAAGAAAAGTGTTACTAGTTTACTATGTTCACCAGTCAATGGACAATATTTGATGCTAGAAAGTATTTTACACATTTACCAACATTTATTTAATTTTCCCTCAAGTTAAAATTCCAGCTTTATTGAAACACTTCATTTAAATGAGACTTTTTTACTTAAAATTTTTGTTTTGCTTTTTTTTAATTTTAGTATGTTATGTTATAAGTAATGGCTATTTTAGAACACAATAATATAGCTTTTGAAAGATACATAAGTTTTTTTTTTTTCAGTGCTTTCCATTGTCTTCAATTTTCCTTTTGATAAAAATACTCTTATCATGCACATTTTAAATAGAATTGAATTTTCTTTTGATACACATCTTTCAATAATTGAGCATTCATGAGAATGGGTAAAAGTCAAGAACATAATGAAACAGAAAGCTGAAAAGCAGACTGTTTAGGGAAGAACAATAAAGCAATAAACATAGAACACTATGCAGCCGATTGTCACCACCCAACATACAGTAACTACTGTCATAAACATTAACCCCCCCTTGTAAACATGTCTGTTGTTAATGTCACTGACCTCTTTTAAGTGAATCTAATTTTCCAAATTATTTTTCAGGAAAATTAGTTTTTAAAAAATTAAAAAATGAGAAGCATCGTATATGATATCGCTGCTCTACTCTGAATAATAATTTTAACTTTTATTTTATATATCTCCTACTCCTCCAACTTATTTCCACTCTTGCTATTTGCTTTATATTCCAAACTTCTTTTACCTCATTTTCCTGTACGCAGTTCCCTTCTTCTTCTCATTACAGCTTTGCCTTTTCCTATAAATAGATCCAGTATACAGCCTCAATATAAAGTATGTATACTTTGCAAGTTTAAAATACCTAACAGAGTCATTTTCTAAACAGAACCTATATATTCCAGTGTTCCAACATACAGTTGGTCTCTTGGGACTATTTAAGGCTAATAAATACATGAAATAATCTTGATGCCTTCCCTTTGCCTTTATATATTTGTCACACTGCAGAGAACTTTATTCATCTGAATTTTGTTGCCATTAATAACGACGGAAATTATGCCCACTTAATCAAAGAGAATTTTATATACAGGATCTTCCTGGTGTTGGGGACAAAGTAACTAGTGTTACCAACATTAGCTGCTCTACTTTTCCCCTCATAGGGGGTAATGATTACAGTGGCCATGATCATGAAGCATTCTAGCAGGACCCCATAGGTTGAATAGAAAGCCCTTGCAGGTGTGTAATCAGCGTTTTACTTCCATGCTTCACTATCTCAGTGGGAAGACTATCAAGTGAGTGACTCTGTCATTAATCATGACTGGTGCAGAGGTGCTGACTCTGAGTTTAATACACACATTTTTCTTTTTTCAATTTGACACTGAATTTTAAATAAGAAATTAAGAGTCTTCAAGAATATTTCATATTCCATTATTTTACATATGATTTCAGTATCTCCTTTTATGAGACTGATGTTTCACAACAAAAACAGCTAGGTAAGCCTCCTAGATGTTTTGATAATTGTCTCTGAACTCTCATCTACAAATGAACTTATTTGACAGGATAGAAAATACAGATGTTTTCTCTCACATGAGTTAAAGTATATGGAATAACTTTACATGATAGCATGAATGTATTTATTGAGTTTTACTTCTGGCAATTAATAAACATATACCTTCTACTTTCCAGATGATTACAGCTGTCTTGGGTTTAGATTTCTTTCATATGCTCAAAATTTGATAATGTTAAAATTCTTATAAGAGTTTACTTATCTTTCTAAGCCACTTGCAATTTAAAGTCTGTTCACTCAAGCTTCTCCTGACACTTGAGACCATTTAAAAATCCACCTCTTTCCTGAACCAGTAGCTTCATTGGAGTCAAGAGACATCTAGGGTATGTGAGATTCTGAACATTTTACCGGCTGCTGGCCTAAATCACTCTAATGTTTCTACTTAGGTCATCATTACCTAAGGACAGAGAAGCTGAAACAGCAACTTCTTTCAGATTTTTACTCCCTGAAGGTTTTTGTTACACTAAATGAAAATCTTAAGAAAAGGAGGCAGAGATACTGCTGATAAGGTTCCCACAAGATCTTGCTCTGCAACCAGAGATAAATGATATGTCTTTAGTGTTTATGCCTTTTGCAAATTCATATCTCTAATTATTTTGCTCTATGTGGAGTCAACAATATTGATTCTTGCTTCTTTGTCTCCATTTAATGTGCTGCATATGCTTTTTAACTTACAGTCAATAATTATCTTACTTTTGTACTAACTTGAAACCATCTTGCTCCAAAGGAAAATTCCACTAAGCCAGTTTGTAATTTTATCATCATCTAATGAATAGTTTAGATGCAATTAAAGGGTTCTAATTGTCTAGGAAAAAAACAAAATACATGTGATATAAAATATAATAACAGTTAGAAATGTAAAAGAAAACTCACATCTAAAATAAAATTCCATGTATACTGTCTGATGATGACATTTTTAGTATGAACAATAGATAGTCCATAGTATTTTAAAAACATCTCTTTCTTTTACTGATTGTATTAAATTTCTTATAATTTAATCTCTATCTTTAAACATCTCAGATTTACGGCATCCTCAACAGAGGAATACTTTTACAAATAGAGACATCTTATTAGTGCACTAGGACTGCCATGACAAAATATGAAATACTAGTTTGCTTAAACAACAGAAGTTTATGTTTCCATGTCTTTGGAAATTAGAAGTCCAAAGTGTCAGAAAATTTAGTTTTTCCTAAACCTTGTCTTCTTGGCTTGCAGATGACCTTATCCTATGCAAAGAAACTATTGGTATTTCTTCCTCTTCTTGCTGGTGTGCTAAGTCACTTCACTCATGTGCAACTCTTTGTGACCCTATGGACTGTAGCCCTCCAGGCTCTTCTCTCCATGGAATTCTCTAGGCAATAAAATTGGAGTGGGTTGCCATGCCTTCCTTCAGGGGATCTTTCCGACCAAAGGATTGAAGCCACATCTCTTATGTCTCCTGCGTTGGCAGGCAGGTTCTTTAACACTTGTGCCACCTGGGAAGCCTTTTCCTCTTCTTATAAGGACGTTAATCTATTAGATTGGAACCTCACTCTTATGTCATCTTTAACCTTGATAAACACCCTAAAGGCCCTATCTTCAAATATACTCACACTGAGGGTTAGGATCATCTAGACTGAGACATTATACAGACAAAATCACTGAAACTTAAATGGGGTGTGTGAATTATTTAATGCCACACTCTAAGCAGTTAGTGACACACTGAGTATAACAGTAACAATTATGCTAAAGTAATTAAATTGTAGGTACTTGAAGAAGGCACTAAGGGGCTTCCCTGGTGGCTCAGCAGTTAGAAATCCAACTGCAATGCAAGAAACACAGGAGACATGGGTTCTATCCCTGGTCAGGAAGATCCCTGGAGGAGGGCATGGTAACCCACCCCAGTGTTCTTGCCTGGAGAATCTCATGGACAGAGGAACCTGGTGCGCTATACAGTCCATGGGGTCGCAAAGAGTCAGCCACAACTGAAGTGCTTTAGCATGATGTAGGTCAAGAAGCAAAAGTTAGAACTGGACATGGAAAAACAGACTGGTTCCAAATAGGAAAAGGAATACGTCAAGGCTGTATATTGTCACCCTGCTTATTTAACTTATATGCAGAGTACATCAAGAGAAACACTGGGCTGGAGGAAGCACAAGCTGGAATCAAGATTGCCGGGAGAAATATCAATAACCTCAGATATGCAGATGACACCACCCTTATGGCAGAAAGTGAAGAAGAACTAAAAAGCCTCTTGATGAAAGTGAAAGAGGAGAGTGAAAAAGTTGACTTAAAGCTCAACATTCAGAAAACTAAGATCATGGCATCCAGCCCCATCACTTCATGGCAAATAGATGCATAAACAATGGAAACAGTGACAGATTTTATTTTGAGGGGCTCCAAAATCACTGCAGATGGTGACTGCAGCCATGAAATTAAGACATTTGCTCCTTGGAAGAAAAGTTATGACCAACATAGACAGCATATTAAAAAACAGAGATATTACTTTGCCAACAAATGTACATCTAGTCAAAGCTATGGTTTTTCCAGTAGTCATGTATGAATGTGAGAGTTGCACTATAAAGAAAGCTGAGCACCAAAGAATTGATGCTTTTGAAATGTGGTGTCGGAGAAGACTCTTGAGAGCACCTTGGACAGCAGGGAGATCCAATCAGTCCATCCTAAAGGAAATCAGTCCTGAATATTCATTCTTTGGAAGGATTGATGCTGAAGTGGAAACTCCAAGAATTTGGTCACCTGATTCGAAGAACTGACTCTTTTGAAAAGACCCTGATGCTGGAAATGATTGAAGACGGGGGAGAAGGGGACGACAGGGGGTGAGATGGTTGGATAGTATCACTGACTCAATGAACACGAGCTTGAGTAAGCTCTGGGAGTTGGTGATGAACAGGGAAGCCTGGTGTACTGATGTCCATGGGGTCTTAACTGAACTGAGGCACTGAAGATATAAAAAAACACAATAATGAATAATTATAGATGTTTAGCATGTGATGAAAAGTCAAGTTCTTGTTTCTGGACTTAGAGCAGTCTTTCATCAGCAAACTCTTCCAGAAGTTTAGCTGGCCAACGAGAGAACATACAAGAGAACAAGTGACAGGCACTATCACATCTTAACCAAAACACACTCATTTTCTTTAAATAGTAATGAGCTACATTTTATATAATAGATCTTTTGTTCAGATAGTACGCTTAAATAAGCCTCTGATGACAAAGAATAGCTTTGCCTGTCCACAAAAATATCTTTGAAATCAAGACAATGAGTCGATTCTTTCATCAAATTAATGAACTGTATAAACCACCAAACTTCTAGAGATAGGCTAACAGTTTTATTTCAGTGAGCCTTTATACTTTACATATATGTTATTCACTGTAAAAATGAATGACATATCTTGGAAACTAGGACTGTGTTTTATTATTATTCAGTTTACTTAAACATGAAACAGTTATCTTGAGATATAGTAGAATGCATTTAATGCAAGGTTAGTTTAGTGAAATCAGATTGTAAAGCAAGCATTTTATATATTCAAAATTAATATCATAGTTCTCTTGAATGTGGAGTTCTATGTTATAGTCTTCAACATAAAGCCTTATAAAGAAATTCTGGTGCACATTAAGATTTGAAGGCTAATGAGCAAAGTTAAGAAATAGCAAAAGGAAAATCAATATGCAAGTGTATTAGTTTGCTAGGGCTGCTAGGACAAAATACCAAAGGTTGGATTGCTTAAGCAACAGAATTCTGTATTTGCCAGATCTGGAGACTGGAAGTTCAAGATCAAGGCATTAGCAGGATTGATTTCTTTGGCCTTTTTCCATGGCTTGCAAATAATTTCTTCTCCCTGGTCTCCATGTTCTTGTGCAGCGTGAATGTCTCTGTGTACAGATTTGTTCTTATAAGGGCACTAGTCAGATTGGATTAGGGTCCACTCTAACTGCCTCAGTTTTTACTTCTTTAAAGTCCTAACTCTAAATATATTCAAATTCTGAAGTACTGGATTTAGGACCACGATATATGTATATTTCAAATCTTGAAAGATGATGCTGTGAAAGTGCTGCACTCAATATGCCAGCAAATTTGGAAAACTCAGCAGTGGCTGCAGGACTGGAATAGGTCAGTTTTCATTCCAATCCCAAAGAAAGGCAATGCCAAAGAATGCTCAAACTACCACACAATTGCACTCATCTCACACGCTAGTAAAATAATGCTGAAAATTCTGCAAGCAATACATGAACCATGAACTTCCAGATGTTCAAGATGGATTTAGCAAAGGCAGAGAAACCAGAGATCAAATTGCCAACATCCGCTGGATCATCAAAAAAGCAAGAGAGTTCCAGAAAAACATCTATTTCTGCTTTATTGACTATGTCAAAGCCTTTGACTGTGTGAATCACAATAAACTGTGGAAAATTCTGAAAGAGATGGGAATACCAGACCACCTGACCTGCCTCTTGAGAAACCTGTATGCAGGTCAGGAAGAAACAGTTAGAACTGGACATGGAACAACAGACTGGTTCCAAATAGAAAAAGGAGTATGTCAAGGCTGTATATTGTCATCCTGCTTATTTAACTTATATGCAGAATACATCATGAGAAATGCTGGGCTGGAAGAAACACAAGCTGGAATCAAGATTGCCGGGAGAAATATCAATAACCTCAGATATGCAGATATCAATAACCTCAGATAACCTTATGGCAGAAAGTGAAGGGAACTAAAAAGCCTCTTGATGAAAGTGAAAGAGGAGAGTGAAAAAGTTGGCTTAAAGCTCAACATTCAGAAAACTAAGATCATAGCATCTGGTCCTATCACTTCATGGGAAATAGATGGGGAAACAGTGTCAGACTTAAATTTTGGGTTCCAATATCACTGCAGATGGTGATTGCAGCCATGAAATTAAAAGACGCTTACTGCTTGGAAGAAAAGTTATGACCAACCTAGACAGCATATTAAAAAGTAGAGTCATTACTTTGCCAACAAAGGTCCGTCTAGTCAAGGCTACGGTTTTTCCAGTAGTCACGTATGGATGTGAGAGTTGGACTGTGAAGAAAGCTGAGCGCCAAAGAATTGATGCTTTTGACCTGTGGTGTTGGAGAAGACTCTTGAGAGTCCCTTGGACTGCAAGGAGATCCAACCAGTCCATCCTAAAGGAGATCAGTCCTGGGTGTTCATTGGAAGGACTGATGTTGAAGCTGAAACTCCAATACTTTGGCCACTTCATGTGAAGAGTTGACTCATTGGAAAAGACCCTGATGCTGGGAAGGATTGGGGGCAGGAGGAGAAGGGGATGACAGAGGATGGGATGGCTGGATCTCATCACCGACTCGATGAACATGAGTTTGGGTAGACTCCAGGGGTTGGTGATGGACAGGGAGGCCTGGCGTGTTGCAATTCATGGGGTCGCGAAGAGTCAGACAAGACTGAGGGACTGAACTGAATTGATATGTATATTGGGCAGACACAATTCAGCACAATAACAGCAAACATTCAAAATATTCTACCTTTAAAATAGTTGTCAAAATCTGAGTGGCAAACGTGTGTGTGTGTGTGCATGTTTTGAGGGAAAGGATATGAAGTGGTTGAGAAGTAGAGAATTCTAAAATCTTCTTGCTTGCCTGCAGGATTTAATCATTCTCTTTTAATGGTAAGTATCTTTAGCTTCCATCCATGTAGACTGATATGTTTGTTGTAAAAATTAAGAGTGGTAATATATGTGAAACACATTGCAGAGTCTGGCAGACAAGTGCCATAAGTGTTTATTGAATTTACATTAATCTAAGCCTTGCTTCATCAGATTGAAATACACTGTCTCTTGATAACACTAAAGAAATTTGCTACCTGCTTGTTTTGATGCTCAAACACATTTTTATTTTGAAAGGAGCAGAGATTTACACAAAGTTGCAAAACTAGTAGAGAAGCCTCATAAATCTGTTACCCAGTTTCCATCATTTATAATATCTTATATAACTATACTACATTATAAAAGCCAGGAAGTTAAAATTAGTATCTTTTTCAGCTTTATGCATGTACTCACTTGTACATGCCTGTGTGTTTATATAAGAGTATTCCACATAACTTAATCACATACATATATTTATGTAACCACCATCATAATCAAGACACAGAACTATTACATCACCAGAAATATCCCTCTTGGTACTCTTCTAAAACTTCTTTGCCCAGTTGCTCTCCATACAGTTTTTAAGATGCAATTTAAAAGACACTTGATCCTTGGAAGAAAAGCTATGACCAACCTAGACAGCATATTAAAAAGCAGAGACATTACTTTGCCAACAGAGGTCCATCTAGTCAAAGCCATGGTTTTTCCAGTAGTCATATATAGATGTGAGAGTTGGACTATAAAGAAAGCTGAGCGCCGAAGAATTGATGCTTTTGAACTGTGGTGTTGGAGAAGACTCTTGAGAGTCCCTTGGACTGCAAGGAGATCAAACCAGTCCATCCTAAAGGAAATCAGTCCTGAATATTCATTAGAAGGACTGATGCTGAAGCTGAAACTCCAATACTTTGGCCACCTGATGTGAAGAACTGGCTCATTGGTAAAGACCCTGATTCTGGGAAAAATTGAAGGCAGGAAGAGAGGGGGACGACATTGGATGAGATGGTTGGATGCCATCACTGACTTAATGGACACAAGTTTGAGCAAGCTCTGTGAGTTGGTGATGGACAGGGCAGCCTGACGTGCTGCAGTCCATGGGGTCACAAAGAGTTGGACATGACTGAGCAGCTGAACTGAACTATGGTTTATATTGGAAACTAGAGCCCTCCCCCCACCCCGAAGTGCTACTTTTGCTTGTGTTCTCAGAGTAAAGAAAGTTTTACTATCTTGAATTCTTGTTACTGTTAAAACATGTATCCTGCCCACTATGCTGACTGCAAACTCTCTGAAGCCAGAGGAGTATCTTCTTAAGTAACGTATATCAAATGGATGGATGCCTACTGGGATAATACAATTTTCCAGAAGACACATATGATAATCATATTGGCTCAAATATTAGTAGTAATTTACCCTGATGACTGAAATGGTAATGAATGTGCCTGCAGTGCAGGAGACCTGGTTTGTTTCCTGGGTCGGAAAGATCCACTAGATAAGGAAATGGCAACCCACTCCAGTAGTCTTGCCTGGAGATTCCCATGAACAGGGAAGCCTGACAGGCTACAGTTCATAGGGTTGAAAAGAGTTGGACATGACTGAGCAACTAACGCACGCATACACACACACACACACACACACACACAGAATCTACAATTTAAAAATACTATTTCTTCATCTCACTAGATGCAGAAAAAACTCTTGATAAAATTCAGTATCTATTTATGACAAAAATTCTCCAGAACATGGGCACAGAGGGAACTTATCTCAACATAATTAAGCCCACATATAACAAACACACAACTAACATCATTCTCAATGGTGAAAAACTGAAAGCATTCCCCCATGGATCAGAAACAAGACAAGGATATCTGCTGTTACCACTTTATTCAGCATAATTTTGAAACTACTGGTCACAGCAGTCAGAGAAGAAAAACATATAAAAGGAATCCAAATTGGAAAAGAATAAGTAAAACTGTCATTGCAGACAACATGATACTACACAAAGAAATTCTAAAGATGCCACCAGAAAACTACTAGAGCTCATCAATGAACTCAGTCAAGTTGCAAGATGTAAAATTAATACACAGTAATTTGTTGCATTCCTATATGCTAACAGTGAAAGATCAGAGGAGAAATTAAGGAAGTAATCTCATTTACCATTGAATCAAAAATGAATAAAATATCTAGGAATAAACCTAATTAAGAGAAAAAAGACCCATACTCTTAAAACTCTAAGATGCTGATGAAAGAATTTGAAGATGACACAAATAGATGGAGAGATAAACTATGTTCTTGAATTGAAAGAATCAATATAGTCAGAGTGACTATACTACTTAAAGTGAGCTACAGAGTCAATGCAATCCCTATCAAATTGTCGATGGCACTTTACACAGAACTAGAACAATTTTTTTTTTTTTTTTTACAATTTGTATGTTAACAGAAAAGCCCCTGAATAGTGGAAGCAATCCTAAGAAAAGAAAACGGAGCTAGAGGAATCATAGTCCCTGACTTCACACTATACCAGAAAGCTAAAGTAATCAAAACAGTATAATACTGGCACAAAAACAGACATATGGCTCAGTGGAATAGGATAGAAAGTCCAGAAATAAGTCCATGCACCTATAGTCAATTAATCTATGACAAAGGAGGCAAGAATATATAGTAGAGAGAAGACAGTCTCTTCAGTGAATGGTGCTGGGAAAGCTGAACAACTTCGTGTAAAAGAATGCAATTAGAGCATACTCTAACACCAGACACAAAATATGCTCAAAATGAATTAAAGATCTAAATGAGAGGCTGGATATCACAAAAATCCTGGAGGAAAACAGAGGTAGAACACTCTTTGACATAAATTGCAGCAATGTCTCTTTTGATCCACTTCCTACAGTAATGAAAATAAAAGCAAAAATAAACAAATGGGACCTAATTAAATTTAAAAGTCTCTGCACAACAAAGGAAGCCATAAACAAAATTAAAAGACAGCCCACAGAATGGGAGAAAATATTTGCAAGTAATATTGCTGATAAGGGATTAATGTCCAAAACAAACAGCTCTATATAAAACTAAACAAAAGAAAACCAACAAACAATAACCCAATCAAAAATGAGCAGAAGATCTAAATAGAAATTTCTCCAAAGAAGACATACAAATGTTCGAAAAGTAAATTAACAGATACTCAATGTCACTAATTATCAGAGAAAAACAAATCACAATTACAGTGAGGTATCACCTCATATCAATTATAATGGTAATCATCAAAAAATCCACAAACAATATGCTGTAAAGGGTTTGGAGTAAAGGGAACTCTCCTACACTGTTGGTGGGAATGTAAATTGGTGAAAACATGATGAAGAACAGTATGGAGGTTCCTTAAAAAACTAAAAATAAAACTACCATGTGATCTAACAATCCCACTCCTGTGCATATATCCAGAGAAAATCATAATTCAAAAATATTTGCACACTAATGTTCATGGCAGAACTTTTTTTTTTTTTATAAATTTGTTTATTTTAGTTGGGGGCTAATTACTTTACAATATTGTAATAGTTTTTGCCATACATTGACATGAATCAGCCATGGGTTTACATGTGTTCCCCTTCCTGGACCCCCCACCCACCTCCCTCCCCATCCCATCCCTCTGGGTCATCCCATTGCATCCCATGGCAGAACTATTAATAGTAGCCAAGACATAGAAGCAACCTAATTTTCCATTGGCAGAGGGATAGATAAAGATGATGGGTTATATTAATATATGTATATAGTGGAATAATGTTGTTGTTTAGTCACTCAGTCATGTCCAACTCTTTGCAACCCCATGGACTGCAGCATGCCAGAGCTCCCTACCCCTCACCATCTTGTGAAGTTTGCCCAAGTTCCTGTTCATTGCCTCAGTGTGCTTTCCAGCCATCTCATCTTCTGATGTCCTCTTTTCTCCTGCCTTTGATCTTTCCCAGCATCAGGGACCTTTCCAACGAGTTGTCTGTGTGTATCATGTGACCAAAATGTTGGAACTTCAGCATCAGCCCTTCCAGTGAATATTCAGTGTTGATCGCCCTTAAGATTGATTGGTTTGATCTCCTTGCTGTCCAAGGGACTTTCAGGAGTCTTCTCTAGCACTACAGTTTGAAAGCATCAATTCTTTGGCATTCTGCTTTCTTTATGGTCCAACTTTTACAACTGTACGTGACCACTGGGAAGACCATAGCCTTGACTACACGGATCTTTGTCAGCAGAATAATGTGTCTGCTTTTCAACACACTGTCCAGGTTTTTCACAGCTTTCCTGCCAAGAATCAATCATTTTCAGATTCCATGGCTGCAGTCACCATCCACAGTGATTTTGGAGCCCAAGAAGAAGAAATCTGTCACTGCTTCCACATTTTCCCCTTCTATTTGCCATGAAGTAATAAAGGAGATCCAACCAGTCCATCCTAAAGGAAATCAGCCTGGGTGTTCATTGGAAGGACTGATGTTGAAGCTGAAGCTCCAATACTTTGGAGCGCCAATACTCTTTTCATGCGAAGAGTTGACTTATTGGAAAAGACCCTGATGCTGGGAAGGATTGGGAGCTGGAGGAGAAGGGAACAACAGAGGATGAGATGGCTGGATGGCATCACCGACTCGATGGACATGAGTTTGAGTAAACTCTGGGAGTTGGTGATGGACAGGGAGGCCTGGCATGCTGCGATCCATGATCCATGGGGTCGCAAAGAGTCGGACATGACTGAGTGACTGAACTGAACTGAACTGAACTGAATGGGGCCAGATGCCATGATCATAGTTAGTTTTTTTTTTTTTTTTTTTTTTTAATATTTAGTCTTAAGCTGGCTCTTTCACTCTCTTCCTTCACCCTCATCAAGAAGCTATTTAGCTTCTCTTCACTTTCTGCTGTTAGAGTGGTATCATATAGTTGTTTTGTTCTTTTTATAGCTGAGTATCATATAATGGAATAATACTCAATCATAAAAAGAACAAAATAATCCCATTTCATTTAACATGGATGGACCTAAAGACAATTATCCTAAGTGAAGTCAGACAGAGAAAGACAAGTATTATATGATGTCAGTCATATATGCAATCTAATTTTTAAAAATTATATGAATGAACTTATTTACAAAACAGAAACAGACTTATAGATATCAAAAATAAACTTATAGTTAATAAAGGGGAAACATAGCAAGGATGTATAAATCAGGAGTTTGGAATTCACACACTACTATATATAAGATAGATAACCAAGAAGAATCTACTGTACAGCACAGGGAACTCTACTCAATATTTTGTGAGAAACTGTATGGAAAAGAATCTAGAAAGGAATGAATATACATATGTATAACTGAATCACTTTGCTATACACCTGAAACTGACACACTTTGTAAACCATCTGTACTCCAATAAAATTAAAATAAAAATGCCATTTCTGTGCTGTTGATACAAGTAAGTTGACTAATGTATACAAGCTTTGGACCCAGTTTTCACACACATTTATTATATGAGCTAGTACAAATAGGATCACAAAGCAGTTAAAAATATAATCAATAATAGCATGGTTTTCTATTGCTACTTAATATGCTATAATCATCTGAATTACTATCAGAGAGCCATTTTTCAATAAAGAGAGCTACAAATTGCTTAGGATGTTATGGTGTTCATCAGATGCTAAACCTGGCAGGTGGGTAACTATTTCAAGATTCCTAGTAGTAAGTTCAGTTCAATTTGGTTCAGTCACTCAGTCATTTCTGACTCTTTGCGACCCCATTGACTGAAGCACGCCAGGCTTCCCTGTCCATCACCAACTCCCAGAGCTTGCTCAAATTCATGTCTATCGAGTCAGTGATGCCATCTAACCATTTCAACCTCTGTTGTCCCCTTTTCTTCCTGCTTTCAATCTTTCCCAGCATCAGGGTTTTTCCAAGGAGTCAGTTCTTCGCATCAGGTATTGGAGTTTCAGCTTCAGCATCAGTCCTTCCAATGAATATTCAGGACTGATTTCCTTTAAGATTGACTGGTTGGATCTCCTTGCAGTCCAAGGGACTCTCAAGAGTCTTCTCCAATGCCGCAGTTCAAAAGCATCAATTCTTCGGTACTCAACTTTCTTTATAGTCTAACCCTCACATCCATACATGACGACTGGAAAAACCATAGCTTTGACTAGATCCTTTCTCAGCAAAGTAATGTCTCTGCTTTTTAATATGCTGTCTAGGTTAGTCATAGCTTTTCCTCCAAGGAACAAGTGTCTTTTAATTTCTTGGCTGCAGTCATCTTCTGCAGTGATTTTGGAGCCCAAAAAATACAGTCTGTCACTGTTTCCACTGTTTCTCCATCTATTTGCCATGAAGTGATGGGACTGAATGCCATGATCTTCGTTTTTGAATGTGGAGTTTTAAGCCAGATTTTTCACTCTCCTTTTTCACTTTCATCAAGAGGCTCTTTAGTTCTTCTTCCCTTTCCGCCATAAGGGTGGTGTCATCTGCATATCTGAGGTTATTGATATTTCTCTGGTAATCTTGATTCTAGCTTGTGCTTCATCCAGCCTGGCATTTAGAATGGTGTACTCTGTAGATAGGTTCAGTTAGCAGGGTGACAAAAAAGAGCCTTGATGTAGTCCTTTCCCAATTTGGAATCAGTCTGTTGTTTCATGCCTGTTTCTAACTGTTGCTTCTTGATCTGCATACAGATTTCTCAGGAGGCATTTAAGGTGGTCTGGTATTACCATCTCTTGAAAATGTTCCACAATTTGTTGTCATCCACACAGTCAAAGGCTTTGACGTAATCAATAAAGCAGAAGTAAATGTTTTTCTGGAACTCTCTTGCTTTTCCTATGATCCAACGGATGTTGGCAATTTGATCTCTGGTTCCTCTGCCTAAATATATACACGCTAAAACATATTTTTAAATTTTTGTACAGTACATGTGAAGATACATTAGTTAAAAATATTTAGAGTGTGAATCAATTAAAACTCTAAAAGACAATTGCTAAGGAAGAATTTTATCTCTGTAGAGAATTTACTACTTAAATCATTCTCTTTTATTGCCCATTTCATTACCTTTAATAAATTCATGTTTCAATTCTTCAATATTTTAGTACATAGCACTGGTTTTGTAATGTGAAAGTGAGTAAAGATGCTTTGAGGAAAGCAAAAAATTAAATTATATCTCATTGTACCCTTTAATTTTAATTCTTCACTCAATAAATGTTTAAGAATGTATGCAAAATTACCTACTATAAGGTGCTGAGTTACATAACTGAAAACATACTCCTTTCCTGCAAGTAGCATACTTCCTACTGGTGTGATCTAATGGAGGCCTTGGAAGAAACAATTTCAAGACAATGTGTGCAGAGCTGTTTGGGAGACTGGTACAGTATGTGATGCTGTAATAAATTTTACTTGTACAAATGCTAAAAGCATTCTAATACATGGGTCCTATGTTTGCTTTAAATTATTACCTCTAAAAAATAGGAAAACAAGTAGATAAAAGTATCAGAGAAAAGGAAAGATATACCAATCTGAATGAAGAGTTCCAAAGAATAGCAAGGAGAGATAAGAAAGCCTTCTTCAGTGATCAATGCAAAGAAATAGAGGAAAACAATAGGATAAAAAAGACTAGAGATCTCTTCAAGAAAATTAGAGATACCAAGGGAACATTTCCTTCAAAGATGGGCACAATAAAGGATAGAAATGGTATGGACTAACAGAAGCATAAGATATTAAGAGGTGGCAATAATACACAGAAAAACTATACAGAAAAGATCTTCATGACCCAGATAATCACGATGGTGTGATCACTCACCTAGAGCCAGACATCTTGGAATGTGAAGTCAAGTGGGCCTTAGGAAGTATCACTACGAACAAAGCTGGTGGAGGTGATGGAATTCCAGTTGAGAGCTATTTCAAACCCTAAAAGATGATACATGAATGTGCTGCACTCAATATGATAGCAAATTTGGAAAACCCAGCAGTGGCCACAGGACAAAAAAAAAGTCAATTTTCATTCCAACCCCAAAGAAATGCAATACCAAGGAATGTTCAAACTACCGCACAACTGTACTCATCTCACACGCTAGCAAAGTAATGCTCAGAATTCTCCAAGCCAGGCTTCAACAGTACATGAACCATGAACTTCCAGATGTTCAAGATGGATTTACAAAAGGCAGAGGAACCAGAGATCAAATTGCCAACACCTGTTGGATCATTAAAAAAGCAAGAGAGTTCCAGAAAAACATCTACTTCTGCTTGACTATGCCAAAGCCTTTGACTTTGTGAAAGTGAAAGTCGCTCAGTCGTGTCAACTCTTTGCGACCCCATGGACACTCCATGGGATTCTCCAGGCCAGAATACTGGAGTAGGTAGCCTTTCCCTTCTCCAGGGAATATTCCCAACCCAAGGATCGAACCCAGGTCTCCTGCATTGCAGGCAGATTCTTTACCAGCTGAGCCACAAGGGAAGCCCAAGGATACTGGAGTGGGTATTTTATCCCTTCTCCAGCAGATCTTCCTTACCCAGGAATTGAACCAGGTCTCCTGCATTGCAGGCGGATTCTTTACCAGCTGAGCTATGGATGACAACAAACTGAGGAAAATTCTTCAAGAGATGGGAATACCAGACCACCTTACCTGCCTCCTGAGAAATCTGTATGCAGGTCAAGAAGCAGCAGTTAGAACTGGACATGGAACAACAGACTGGTTCCAAATTGGGAAAGAAGTACATTAAGGCCATTTATTGTCACTCTGCTGATTTAACTTATATACAGAGAACATCATGCAAAATGCCGGGCTCGACGAAGCAAAGAGTCAGACATGACTGAGCACCTGAATTGAACTGAACTGAGTGCCTTTTTTTTTTGATTAGTTACAATTTTCCATATGTTGCCATTTTTATTCTGAGTAAAGACCACCGTTTAATATTTCTTATGCACTTAAACATTCAGAGCAAGAGGAAAACTAATAAAAAAGAATGAAATGTGCATTAATCTATAGGTTTAACAGGAATCATCATTTTAACTGCGTGTGGTGAGAGATTTCTTGATTGTAAAAAAAAAAAGTTTTAAATATCATGAGGTCTACCCTTAACAAAATTTTAAGCGTACAGTCTGTTATTTAAGCATAGTGATACATAGTGTACAGCAAATTTCTAGAAGTTTTTCATCTTTCATGTCTGAAACTATACTCTCTGAATATCAGCTTCAAATATTCTCTTCCCCACAGCAACCACCATTCTACTCTGTTTTTAGGAGTTAATTTGGACACATCTTATAAGTGGAATCATTCAGTAAGTATCCTTCTGTGACTGGTTTATGTCACTTAACGTAAAGTCTTGAAAGTTCATTGATGTTGTAGGATATGACAGCTTCTCCTTCTGATTTATGGCTGAATAATACTCCATTGTGTGTGTGTGACATTTGCTTTACCCATTCATCTCCTGAGGAACATTGAACATTTCCCACCTCGTGGCTGTTGTGAATAGTACTGAACATGGAAGTGCAGATATCATTTTGATATTCTGATTTCAATTCTTTGGGATAAATACCCATGAGTGTAGTTTCTGGATCACTTGGTAGTTCTATTTTTAATTTTGGAGGAAACTTCATACTGTTTTCCATAACGACTTTACTATTTTGTATTCCCACAAACAGTATACATTGTTCCAGTTTTTCCACATCCTGTATGATAATTATCATTTTCTGTTTTGTTTTTATTAACGACCATCCTAACAGGTGTGAGGTGACACCACATCGTGGTTTTGATACATATTTCCATGATGATTAGTGAGGTTGAATATCTTATCCTATACCTACTGGCCATTTGTATATCTTCTTTGGAGAATGTCCAAGTCCTTCGACCATTTTTTAATTTGTTTTTGGGTTCTTTTTTTTGCTATTGAGTTGTAGGAGTTCCTTATACATTTTAGATACTTATACTTTACAGATACGTGGTTTTCAAATAATAGATTTTTAAAGCATGGTTAAAAAAAATAAAAAATAAAAAACTTGGATTTTCCCTTTCGGAAGTAGACATTCAATTTAAATGTTCTGGGTCAGGATCCATATTACCATCTTAAGCTCCATTATCAATGTCATATGACCGCATGCAAAAACTTCAACTATGTGATTTTCTTCTGTGCCCTGTATTGATAATATTTCACCATAAAAGAAATAGAAAGATAATACCTTAACTTTGCCTTCATCCTAGGATAATGAAGAGTTCCGTATAGCACACTGAGGATTATTAGATAATAGTCTATAATGTAGAGTTTATTCAATAGAGTGGTTTATCAGCTGATAGTTGGACATAGGTAAGAGATCTTCCTTTCAAGGTAATATGCTGTGGTCATCTTGAAACACAAATGAATAAAGGAATGAACCAACTGTAACTAACTAATCTAATTCTTGTCCCAACATGCAAATTGCTAAGGAGACAGTCTGATTATTTTAGTTTGTTTCATGTTACATTCTTCACTGACTGCTCAGGAAAGTTGTATACAAAGAAAGGGAGAATTCCTCAGAGGAAACACTTGACCCTTAGAAAATTAGTTGATATTACTGGTAGGGGAAAAATGATTCCATGTCAAGCATTTTAAGACATAGTGGTTTAGACAAACATTCCTTTAATTGTACCTCAGGGCACTTATGCATATTTATTCATGCGTTCACATAATTGGTTGCTCTAAAGGAGCACATTTTGAGAAAGCACATTTGAGGAGCACATTTTCCGTTAGGGAAAAAAGGGAAAATAAGAGGAAAGAAAAGAGTCTGTTTCACAGAGATCTTCTACTTTTACTATTTGAAATGATTTTAACCAAAACTTGGATAAGAGGATAAGTCACAATCATTTAGGGAATAATTGAGTATGCATTAGAACTACCTGAATAGCTTATAAAGACACACATTTCTGGACTTCACTCACAGAATTTCTGATTCAGTAAGACTGGTAAGGTGGCACAAGAATTTCTATCTTTAAGAAAAATAAACCAGACAGAGAAAGATGAAAACTGCATGGTATCACTTACAGTGTAGAAGATTTAAAAAAAAAATGATAATGAACTTTATAGAAACAGAGAGTTAAAAAGTGGTTGCCTGGGGCTAAAAGGGAAGGGAAAGCAAGGAAAAAGTGATAAAAAGATACAGACTTTCAGCTATAAGAGGAATATTAAAAATTTGCTTCTCTAACGAGTTCCCAGGCTATGCTGAAAATGCTGGTCTTGGAATCACTTCAGAAAAACCACTGCTCTAATCATTTCAGGAATCAGAAAGTGAATGTAGGTGTTTGTATCTTTCAGTCTGTTGTGTCACACAACTCAGCCTGTTGGTGATTAGTGTATAATGGAGAGTTTATTGTATAAGTCCTTTAAATTCAGTTTCTAGAAAACTGAATTGACCTGGCAATGCAAAATAGTCTGAAGGCAGGGTGGACTCATGGACTCTCAGTTTGCTATGTTTGCTTTAGGTCTAAATTTAACCTAGTTTAGGGATATCTTATAGAATTTTTCATAAGGGTGCAAGCCATCCTATAACTCAAACTAGCTCTCTGGTTAATCGGGAAAACTATTGCGTGCTTCAATAATCACTAAAGTCCTGGAAGGATTGAAAGAGAAAAAATACACTTAAAAATAAGTTAATACACTTAAAAAAAATGTCACATTACTCCATGAAATGAAGAAAAGTTTTAAAAAATCCATTTTCCATAAATACAGGAAATGAGAAATAAGCACTAGAAAAAGTGATACATTTCAGAAACTGCCCACTTTGATACCTTATATATTGAGCCCTTAAAAGATCACACTATGATATATAAGCAAGCATTTAATTTCCTTGAGACACATTGTACTTATTGACAGTTAAACAGGCATTTCATATTTTTCAAAGATTGTCACAGTGTTGTTACATCATGTCAGTTTATTTATGTGAAAAAAAAAAAAAAGATGTGTGTGTATGCCCTCGGTAGTGTCTGACTCTTTGTGACCTCATGGACTGTAGCCTGTCAGGCACCTCTGTCCATGGAATTTTCCAGGCAAGAATACTGGAGTGGGTGGCCATTTCCTCCTTCAGGGGATCTTCTTGGCCCAGGAATTGATCTCCTGTCTCCTACGTCTCCTGAAATGGCAGGTGGATTGTTACCACTGAGCCACATGGGAAGCCCAGAAACATTACTTTAAATAAAGTCAGTTCTCTTTAGTGCAAGATTTCCCATACCTATAGTAGTCTAATAGGCTTCCCCCATGGCTCAGTAGGTAAAAAATCCACTTGCAAAGCAGGAGATAAGGGTTAGATCCCCTGGTTGGGAAGATCCCCTGGAGGAGAGCATAGCAACCCACTGCAGGATTCTTGCCTGGAAAATCCCATGGACAGAGGAGCCTGGCAGCTACAGTCCACGGTGTCACAAAGAGTCGACGTGACTGAAGCAATGAGTACAGCACATAGTAATCTAATATGTAAAATGAGTCTGTATTGAGGGCAATCAGTGCTGTCTTTTTCAATTAACTAGATCCTGAAACTATGTTTTACTTTTTGCATTTTTTATTGTCTTTCTATTCATTTGAATGTATCATGGGAATACTATTGACAAATATTACCCTATGTAATTAAAGTACCTGAAGACATTTCATTAACTCAATAGTATTTAATCTCTTCATTTTTATATTAGAATTTCATATCACTATTTGAGTTATTGTTCTGGGTCCTTGTATTAGACAGGGTTCTCCAGAGAAATAGAATAGGATGTGTGTACACAAACACATGTACACAGAAGTATGACAGAGGAAAGACAGAGATTTATTTTAAGGAATTGATTCATAAGACTGAGAGCTGACAAGTTCAAAATATGCAGGATGGGGTCCTAGGCTAGAGACTCAGGAAAAAGTTAATGTTGCATTCTGTAATTTGAAGGCTATCTGAAAGTTAAGGATCTCAACTGATTGGATACAGCTCACCACATTATAAAAGGTAATCATCTATATTTCAAGTCAATTGATTAAAACGTTAATTACATCTAAAAAAATTCTATAAGAACTTCCCTGGTGATCTTGTGGTTAAGACCACTTCCAATGCAGAGCCCTGGTTAGGGAACTAAGATCCCACATGCCATGTAGCCAAAAAGAAAAAAATAACATATATATATAACATATATATAACTATATAACATATAATATATATGTGATAAATATAGATAAAAAATAGGCATAGTAACACCTAGACTGATGTGTACCAGGAAACTGGGTGCCAAGGCCCAGCCAAGGTAATGCATTAAATTTACCATCATCTTCCCCCAAACATCCAACCCTGTTAGCTTTTGCCACATTATATCCCTTTTAAAATCACAGTCATCAAGCTTCATCTTCCTTCTTTTTCCTGATACTTGAGTGGCAGAAATCACAAATATCTTGGCAGAGCTTGTTAAGCTCTGTGTCAAAAAGCTGTGTACAGCTGATATGGGTTTCCTTATTATGTTATTGTCAGGAAGTGACACTGGGAGAGAGAAACTGCTCCCATTTCCCTGGTTTATAGTCATCTTCAGTTATAGACTCTGAGATAGCTGTAGGGTCACTTGAGTAATTTTGAGTTCCACTAACATTTTAGGAATATTTTTATCTCTCACTTATTTTCCTTTTCTGCAACTATTGTTCTTTACTTTCTTTTTGTTTCTCACATAGTATGAAAATGTATGTATCATGAATTTTTTTTAATCTACATCTTTTTATAAGTCTCTTCTAAGCAAAGCCCCTGATGGGCTTACCTGGTGGCTCAACTGGTAAAGAATCGCCTGCAATGTGGGAGACCTATGTTCGATCCCTAGGTTAGGAAGATCCGCTGGAGAAGGGAACAGCTAACCCACTCCAGTATTCTGGCCTGGAGAATTCCATAGACTGTATAGTCCATGGGGTCGCAAAGAGTCAGACATGACTGAGTGACTTTCACTTCACTTCAAGCAAAGCCCCAGAATCTCTCCTTTTGAATGCACTTTTCCTCCTCAAAGAGATATAATACAATTTGCTTACTGATAACCTTAACTTTTTAGTTTACTTCTTTATTTCATTTATAAAATGTATTATCGCTTACTGTAGTAGGTGGAGGGCTTCCCAGGTGGCCCTAGCAATAAAGAACTCACCAGCCAATGCAAGAGATGCTGTTCTGATCCCTGAGTCGGGAAGATCTCCTGGAGGAGGGCATGGCAACCCATTCCAGTATTCATGTCGGGAGAATCCCATGGACAGAGGAGACTGGCAATCCATAGGATCCATAGGGTTGCGTAGAGTCAGACATGACAGAAGCGACAGTATATTAAGTGGTCAAATTTAATCTATAAGCTTTTCTATACTTAAGTTCATTTTTCATGGTTGTACATAATTGTTAACAATTTGAAACCTACTTCTTTCTTGTTCTAAGTGAAAGAATAATTTCACCTTATTCTTCAAAGACACCAAGCTTTTCACAGGAGGTACCGTTTATATCTCCCATTTGTTATCTTTGTATCTGTCTTCCCAGTTTTATGTATAGTCTTGAGGAAAAATGCACTTCTGTCCTGTGAAACTAAACTACTTGGTATTCAATAAATATTTGTTGGTTGGATAGAGGGATTTTGCTGATTTTTTATAACATACTATCTAATATGATATATTTCTATTCCATTCTGTTCTACCACCTATCTTGTTTAATAAAACATTTTTGTTTTGGTAAATTGTACATAACAAAATTTTGCATCTTAACCATTTTTAAATGTACAGTTCATTGATATTAAATGCACTTAATATTGTTATTGCAACCATCACCCTACTTCATTTCTAAAAATCTTTTTAGATTATAAAACTGAAACTCCACACTTTTAAAAACAAATCTCCCATTCTTCCCTCTCCTTCACCCCTGGCCACTCTCATTCTACTTCCTGTGTCAATGAATTGGACTTTTTAAGGAAGGTAATATATATGTGGAATCAGTATTTGTCTTTTCATGACTGAATTGTCACACTTAGTATTATGTCCTCAGAATTCAATCTATTCATTCCTTTGGCAAAGTTCTTTCTCTTCTATTGCCTACATATGTCTCAGTTTTTTTTTTCTCTTCTTTATGCCTTAACTTGTGTTTTGTTAAATTCTCTGCATTTTTTTTTCCTGCCACAATGAAATAGCCTCCAGGTAATCTTCCTGTAATATCCTGGCCATGACTAATCCATCATCCACTACTGTCATATTAGGTTATTATTATTACAATTATTATTATTATAATTGTTCTTATATTTCAGATTATAAATTAACCAAATTACTCCTTACTTAAAATATTATACTCTATTCCAATTGTCTAAAATTCTCTTAAAGTTTAGTTATATGGGATTCAAATTTTGATACATTTTAAATATTAAAAATTGTGTTCTCCTGAGTATAATTGCTAGACATACATACATAATTTTTTGATAACAAGGAACATGGAATTCATGCTTTATTACATTCTTGATAAAACTCAATATTCCCAAATTTGCATCTTATTAAAAAGGAGCATTTCAAACATCATCATTTTCATAAAAAGATTATGGGTTTATGAATTTAAAGCAAACATAGACTAACAAAGGTATGATTGTTGACCATTTGTAAAGCAGTATGGTGATTTCAGAATATGCCATCTGATACATAGGAAAGTACCATTTACATCTATTGTGGAAGGAACCCAAGAATGAACCACTAAATGCTGCACATCAAATATGGTCCTGGCCACATGTTATATTTTATAACCATTAAAAAATTCAATCTTCATTATTTTACCCAAGAAACAGACCAGAAAGTTGTTAACAATCTATGCTGTTTTCAGTGAACTACTATAAAAGAGTATTGTCTAAGTGTTAAAAATTGACAGTTTGTTGTTAAATTAGAAATGTAATTTCAGCTATTAATATATATACATTCATTGTTTCCATTAATAAAGACACTATGAGGATATTTACATATTCTTATCATTGCCGAAAGGCAAAATGAAGAATGTCTTAGTAGCTGGAAGCTGAGAACTGGGTTATGAAGGTCTCAAATACAAATAACTTCCACAGAATGACAGCAAATTGCTATGTGTGGGTTTAGTCGGTCATATCTGACTCTTTACGACCCTATGACCTGTAGCCTGCCAGGCCCCTCTGTCCATGGGAGTTTCCGGCAAGAATACAAGAGTGGATTGCCATTTCCATCTCCAGTATTGGTATGGCTCAAATTGATAAAACCAAAAGACATAAACACAAAATTCAACTTAACAGATGATAAATGTGAATGAACACCTCTAATAACATCAACTAGAAACTTGTTCCAAACTTCTAGATAAAACAAATCCCCAAAAAATAAAAACAAAAAAACAAATCCTAAGATACCAAAACATTGAATTATTCTCTCAAGTAGGAGTAAAAGAACAAAGTTGCCTCCCACTTATTTTTTTTTTTAACTATTTTAGGTGAAAATAAGTCAGTCTTTCACTATACCAGTTCAATTCAATTCAGTCATTCAGTCGTGTTCGACTCTTTGAGACCCCATGAATTGCAGCACGCCAGGCCTCCCTGTCCATCACCAACTCCCAGAGTTTACTCAAACTCATGTCCATCGAGTCGGTGATGCCATGCAGACATCTCATTCTCTGTTGTCCCCTTCTCCTCCTGCCAACAACCCTTCCCAGCATCAAGGTCTTATCAAATGAGTCAGCTCTTCTCATGAGGTGGCCAAAGTATTGGAGTTTTAGCTTCAATAACATCCTTCCAATGAACTGCCAGGACTGATCTCCTTTAGGATGGAAAGGATGGATCTCCTTGCAGTCCAAGGGAATCTCAAAAGTCTTCTCCAACACCACAGTTCAAAAGCATCAATTCTTCACGCTCAGCTTTCTTTTTAGTCCAACTCTCCCATCCATACATGACCACTGAAAAAACCATAGCCTTGACTAGATGGACCTTGGTTGGCAAAGTAATGCCTTTGCTTTTTAATATGCTACCTATGTTGGTCATAACTTTCTTTCCAAAGAGTAAGTGTCTTTTAACTTCATGGCTGCAATCACCAACTGCAGTGACTTTGGAGCCCCCCAAAATAAAGTCTGACACTGTTTCCCCATTCATTTCCCAGGAAGTGATGGGACCGGATGCCATGATCTTAGTTTTCTGGATATTGAGCTATAAGCCAATCTTTTCACTCTCCTCTTTCACTTTCATCAAGAGGCTTTTTAGTTCCTCTTCACTTTCTGCCATAAGAGATATGTCATCTGCATATCTGAGGTTATTAATATTTCTCCCAGCAATCTTGATTCCAGCTTGTGCTTCTTCCAGCCCAGTGTTTCTCATGATGTAGTCTGCATATAAGTTAAATAAGCAGGGTGGCAATATACAGCCTTGACGTACCCCTTTTCCTATTTGGAACCAGTCTGTTGTTCCATGTCCAGTTCTAACTGTTGCTTCCTAACTTGCATACAGATTTCTCAGGAGGCAGGTCAGGAGGTCTGGTATTCCCATCTCTTTCAGAATTTTCCACAGTTTATTATGATCCACACAGTCAAAGGCTTTGGCATAGACAATAAAACAGAAATAGATGTTTTTCGGGAACTCTCTTGCTTTCTCAATGATCCAGAGGATGTTGGCATATTGATCTCTAGTTCCTCTGCCTTTTCTAAAATTAGCTTGAACATCTGGAAGTTCACAGTTCACGTATTGCTGAAGCCTGGCTTGGAGAATTTTGTACATCAGGTTACTAGCGTGTGAGATGAGTGCAATTGTGTGGTAGTTTGAGCATTCTTTGGCATTGCCTTTTTTTGGGACTGGAATGAAAACTGACCTTTTCCAGTCCTGTGGCCACTGCTGAGTTTTCCAGATTTGCTGGCGTATTGAATGCAGCACTTTCACAGCATTATCTTTTAGGATTTGAAATAGCCCAACTGGAATTCCATCGCCTCTGCTAGCTTTGTTCATAGTGATGCTTCCTAAGACCCACTTGACTTACATTTCAGGATGTCTGGCTCTAGGTGAGTGATCACACCATCATGATTATCTGGATCATAAAGATCTTTTTTGTACAGTTCTTCTGTGTATTCTTGCCACCTCTTCTTAATATCTTCTGCTTCTGTTAGGTCCATACCATTTCTGTCCTTTATTGAGCACATCTTTGCATGAAATATTCCCTTGGTATCTCTAATTTTCTTGAAGAGATCTCTAGTCTTTCCCAATCTGTTGTTTTCCTCTATTTCTTTGCATTGATCGCTGAGGAAGCCTTTCTTATCTCTCCTTGCTATTCTTTGGAACTCTGCATTCAAATGGAATATCTTTCCTTTTCTCCTTTACTTTTCACTTCTCTTCTTTTCACAGCTATTTGTAAGGCCTCCTCCAACAGCCATTTTGCTTTTTTGCATTTATTTTTCTTGGGGATGGTCTTGATCCCTGTCTCCTGTACACTGTCATGAACCTCCATCCATAGTTCATCCGGCCCTCTGTCTATCATATCTAGTCCCTGAAATCTATTTCTCACTTCCATTGTATAATCATAAGGGATTTTATTTAGGTCATACCTGAATGGTCTAGTGGTTTCCCTACTATCTTCAATTAAGGTCTGAATTTGGCAATAAGGAGTTCATGATCTGAGCTACAGTCCGCTCCTGGTCTTTTTTGCTTTTGCTGACTGTATAGAGCTTCTCCATCTTTGGCTGCAAAGAATATAATCAATGTGATTTCGGTGTCAACCATCTGGTGATGTCCATGTGTAGAGTCTTCTCTTGTGTTGTTGAAGGAGGGTGTTTGCTATGACCAGTGTGTTCTCTCCGCAAAACTCTATTAGCCTTTGCCCTGCTTCATTCTGTACTGCAAGAGCAAATTTGCCTGTTACTCCAGGTGTTTCTTGACTTCCTACTTTTGCATTCCAGTCCCGTATAGTGAAAAGGACACCTTTTTTGGGTGTTAGTTCTAAAAGGTCTTGTAAGTCTTCATAGAACCGTTCAACTTCAGCTTCTTCAGTGTTACTGGTTGGGGCATACGCTTGGTTTACCGTGATATTGAATGGTTTGCCTTGGAAACAAACAGAGATCATTCTGTCGTTTTTGAGACTGCATCCAAGTACTGCATTTCAGACTCTTTTGTTGACCATGATGGCTACTCCATTTCTTCTAAGGGATTTCTGCCCATAGTAATGGTTATAATGGTCATGTGAGTTAAATTCACCCATTCCAGTTCATCTTAGTTCGCTGATTCCTAGAGTGTCGATGTTCACTCTTGCCATCTCCTGTTTGACCACTTCCAATTTGCCTTGATTCATGGACCTAACATTGTAGGTTCCTATGCAATATTGCTCTTTACAGCATTGGACCTTGCTCTATCACCAGTCACATCCACAACTGGGTATTGTTTTTGCTTTGGCTCCATTCCTTCATTCTTTCCGGAGTTATTTCGCCACTGATCTCCAGCAGCATATTGGGCAACTACCAACCTGGGGAGTTCCTCTTTCAGTATCCTATCATTTTGCTTTTTCATACTGTTCATGGGTTTCACTACAGAAATATAGTTTAACTATAAGGTTTTGCAAGTGCCTTTAATCAGATCAAGGAATTTCTTTACCACTATTCAAATGCTGTTTTTACTATAAATGGCTGTTGAATAGTGGAAAATACTTTATCTGCACCTACTGAGATAATTGTTACTCTTTCAAAATAGAAATATGATGTTTTACAGTGATTAATCTGTTAATATTTACCAATC
Organism: Giraffa tippelskirchi; assembly: GCF_054371585.1. Classification (NCBI taxonomy): domain Eukaryota; kingdom Metazoa; phylum Chordata; class Mammalia; order Artiodactyla; family Giraffidae; genus Giraffa; species Giraffa tippelskirchi. Next base: position 74,861,770 of record NC_137277.1, read on the forward strand.
TTACCCCCATTGACTAAAATCACTTGGTCATTATGTATTTCTACTGTATATCTACTATAGGAATATCTTTTTCTGACATTCTGTTAAGAAATATCAAGTTTATGTCACCACTGTATTATTCTCCACTTTTATATTTTTATAATGTCTTTGGTTTTCATAACATTGGTCTCATTTTCTGGCTGTGAGCTACTCTCCTGTTCTCATTTTCTTATAATTCCTATTATTTGCTCCTAAAATTTTTGGTAGAATTCGTTAGGAAAAACATTTTTGTCTGAGGTAATTTTAATGGGAAATACTGTAACACAAATTAATTTTCTTTAATAAGTTTAGGGTTATTCAGGTGACTTATTTACTGTTCATACAACTCCGGTAGTTTGTGTCCCATAAAAATATGTCTATTTCAACAAAATATTATAATTTTTTAATTTCTTTATTGGTATCCCTATGTGTTCAACATGGTTCTTGTGATTGTCTTTAATTCTTTGTCCTTCAGTGTTGTGAGCATACTTAAGGCAGGTAATTTAAACTCTTTTTCTAAGAAGTCCAATTTCTGGGGTTCTTCAGAGATATTATTACTTTTCTTTTCATGAATGGGCCACACTTTTCTGTGTTTCTAACTGCTTTATAATTTTTTACAAAAACTATTTCTGATAGTGTAATATGGTAACACTTGAAATAACATTTTCACTTCTTCCTAGAGAATATTATTATTGCTTATTGAGGGCTGTAGTCATCCACTTGTTTAGTGATTTTTTTAAATTATTTAGCAAGGACTGTGTGCTCAGTCACTCAGCTGTGGCTGAGTCTTTGCCACCTCAAAGACTGTAGCCCTCCAGTCTTCTCTGTTCACAGAATTTTCCAGGCAAGAATACTGGAGTGGATAGTCTTTTGTTATTCCAGGGTTTCTTCTTGACCCAGGGATGACACCCGCATTTCTTGTGTCTCCTGCACTGACAGCCAGATTCTTTACCACTGTACCACCTGGGAAGCCCATAGCAAGGACTTTATCCCTTGACATATGCATCATTGTGTTTGCATTCAGTTAATGAGTGACCTGACAAAGATTTCTTTAAATGACTGGATCCAATAAGAGAAGAAAAACATTCTGTTGGTTTAAATTCTTTCAACAGGATCTTCCCAGGAAGCTCTTTCAACCTCATCAGGTTGAATAGCTTACTTCTTTGCTGATCATTCAGCGAACTGTCAGATCAAGACACACAACTCAGCTTTTTAAAGACCAGATTCTTATTGCTCATCCTGGCATCAGCAAACTGTATTAGGAACATGGACCACATTTTCTATGTCTACCTAGCATGGAGCCAGGAGCAGGAATTGTAGATGTTATGTTAAATGTCAAAATTCAGTGAAATTGACCTTTTTTTTTTTTTTTAACCAAGCCTCTACTGGACACTTCAAGTGCTGAACTAGACTGTATACTTCTAAAATAACCAAAGTGAGGAGTTCCTACCAGTTCAGTGGAGTAATTGATTCATGGAACTTTCTTTTTTATTTTTTTTATTCACCTATTTTTTTACTTTACAATATTGTATTGGTTTTGCCATACATTGACATGAATCCGCCATTATTATACCATCTTCCATGGTATCACTTGGTGAATTTTTAAAATTACAAATTAATTTAGGAAATATTCAGTATGCTGCTGAGGAAATTCTAAAGAATTGTGCATTCATTTATGTTTTCTAATCAAACTAATTCCTTTTCTCACCTGTCCAACTTTCTGAAACTTTTAGATATCCCACAGCTTTCTTGTTTTCATCTTTGATTTTCATCATAAAAAACTAATTTGAAACTAGAAATGTCATTTTATCATCTTTTTTCCACTCTTGTTATGTTTGGTATATTCTTATATTTATTTTTTATCTATTAGTTTCTATTACCAATGAATGACACAAAAAGTAAATTGATAAAATAGTAAAAATTTTAAAAAAACTACTGAATAAATGAATGAAAAAGTAAATAAGAAGAGTCATTTAGAGACCTAAGGATATATAGAAGAACCAATTGTCAGTTCCCAATGGAAAACAATAGTAATTAAACCAATTAAATGAACCACCTTAAAATGCTGTATAAAAGAGTAATAAAAATAAGCATGTATTGAACATCTTAATATAAAATTACTTAGGACAATGATTCTCCTTACAAAGTGATGAAGAGGAGCTCAGTAGTGAAATGTTGCCAAGTGAATTTCTTAAAAGTGTTATAAAGAAATCAGAAGCTACCCTACTAAAACAAAACAAACAATAATAAAAATGGAGTGTTCACAAATAGAGCAACGATGCCTTTTTTCATAACATTGATATACACTAAAAAACAGCAGACAAAGAGTTCTGTAAGATTTACAAAATGATACTGAGGGAACAACCAGTGATGCAGGTTGTTGATGAGAGGTAATGATGTCTACCAAGATAATGAGGGCAATTTAACTGAGTGTGTTTGGGGAGCTCTCTTGCACTAGTGGTGCTGATCTGCAGCTGAATGAACAAATAGTTTAGCATAGAATGAATGAAGGTTATCACACTGTTCTTCCTTTTACATGAGAAACAACGTATCTCCTACTTACTACTAAGAATTTTACAACTCAAGTGTGAAAAATTAATCAGAACCAGAAGCAGTATCAATTCTTATAGTACATGAAACAAAAAGATCTATACGAAATGCATACTGTGCTATGTAAAACAAAATAAAACAAAAAGTATCCCCTTCTGACTCAAACTTGATAATACAATTAGGGATCTCATATTGGAACAAGTTGTATTGTCTGTTTTCAGCTTTCTGATAAGTTATAAATTTATCTCCTGGGTTACTAGAATTGCTAGAAAATGAACTTTTGTTATATTTTCATTTGTCTATACTACCAGTCTAAAAGAACACTTCTTCCTGAAGTAAATGATTACATGAATTTCATGATTAGATTATTTGTCAGAAAATATGTTAAGCTCACAAGCAGCAATTACAGAGAAAATATTTTAAAGAAATTAGAAGTTTTGCTAGTGAAGAGAAACATGGGAACTATTATAAAGAAATGCTAGAGGGCATACAGAAATGATATTAATTCTATCTTATTGAATAATTATTCTGATATTATATTTTAAATCCACAGTGTAGTCTGTACGTTAAAGCCAAATGTAAGAGGAAGAGTATGAAAATGGCCAGTTTACAATTTTTACCATCTGAAAATGCATTAATATTAGCACATTCAATGGAGCTATGACCAAGAAAAAAAATGATAATTTTATATAACATAATTTAGAATTAATCATTTGACAAAATTTTGGAGCATTCACAACTGTTAGTGTTGGACTAGACTCTTTGAGTTACTGTGTGAGTCATTCATAACTAACCACATGAAAAGTTCTTTTGAGAAATCTTCATAGCAAAAACCAATTTTCAACAATCTACTTCATCTCCCACCCAGCACATTTATCATAATGATATTTAGCCATCAAATTGTACATCTGAGTCTCTCAATTGTTTTCAAATTATCAGAAGAAAGATTGAGTGAAAAGGACACTACCAACATGATATATTTATCATCAGTAAAACTATGTATTAGGTTTATTGGATTATTAATAGGATTATTCAAAATTCCATAAAACAGCATGGGACTTATATTTTTCTGTCTAATAACTATTTCTGTTAGAGAGGAAGCATGAAATGGCACAATCTAGTGTGGTGTATGCCTGAATACTCTGATTTCAGATCCTGTGGTGAGAGGCGGAAGTTAGTTTCTTTGCTCCTCTAGACTCCTCCTGGTCAAATAACGTATGTTTATGAGAGATTGTTATTTTAAAGGAATACAGAGAGAATTAATCCTAAAACTGATTTTATTTTTATTTCCTAAGACAGTATTGGCTTTTAAAAAGTAACTAGGGTATTTTTAAAATATCATATATTGAAAAACATACTGAATAAATCCACCAGATAAATATAGTTAATCAATTATATTATAAAAAGTTATTCCTAAATAGCAAATTATAAGTTCACTTTTTATCAGATACTAATTCCAGATCAATTAATTTGTATTATTGTATAGTATTTTCATTAAGTTAATAAGAATCTATTTACTTTAGCTTTCCAAAGCTTGAAAGTGAAAGTGTTAGTTGCTCAGTCCTGTCAGACTCTTCATGAGCCCATGGACTATAGCCCACCAGGCTCCTCTGTACCTGGAATTCTCCAAGCAAGAATACTGGAGTGGGTAGCCATTGCCTTCTCCAGGGGATCTTCCTGAACTCAGAGATCAAACCTTGGTATCCTGCTTTGCAGGCAGATTCTTTATTGTCTGAGCCACCAGGGAAGCCCGGAATATCTTTAGTCATGATGTCAAATAAGAAATTAATTTCTTATGATTTTTACATTTTTTAATTAGTCAATTATCAATAAAAATCAAATACCAGAGCCAGGTACATATACACATCTTTATCAAAAAATACTCTGCCCTCTATCATACTCCTAATTTTGAAAATAATAGGTTTATTTACTTGTATTTATTATAAATGGTAAGTAGCATTATTTTGTTTCCATAACCTCTAAAATGAGTAAATGAATTACATCATGTATATTTCTAAACTTGACGTTACTAACATATCTTACAAAGTATACTGCATATTTTTCTCAGTGTTTTTTACAATAGTTCACAAAACACATAAGACACTTATATGAACTGCAAATGAAGTTATACTTACAATGGATGAAAAAACCTGAGTGATTTTTTCTTAGTCCATTGGATTGAAGAAGATTGAAAACTTGTAATGGATGATAGCCTCACCTTCACTTCATGTTGGTTTTCTGAAATGACACTTACTACTATCTCCTTCAACTTATTCACAGTTGACTGAGTGTGGGACCCTGGGGTATGCTAAGGTCAATGCTACCTCAGGATTCTGCTTATAATTCACTGATATTGTCTACAATGAAATACTTTTAAGATAAAGTAAAAAGTAAGAGTAAACTTTTGCCAGCAGTATTAATCAGAATGGTCAACAAAGGTATATATCCATATGAAAATTTGAGTTTGTCCAAAAGCATATCAGGCTGATTGATAGGTTATTAGATCAGGAGCAAGCTTTCTCCCATTTGCTACATAAGTAAACTTCCTCAAGCTCAGTGTTCCTCTCTTGCAATGCAATTTACTGCATGGGCAAGCTTTCATTTTAGCCCGCCAGTGTCAGTCTGCTCACTATTAGCTCTCTATAGGCTTTGGAAAGGTTCCCTGGTCAGACGGTAAAGAATCTGTCTTCAGTCCCTGGGTCAGGATGATCCCCTGGAGAAGGGAATGACCACTTCAGTATTCTTGCCTAGAGAAACCCATGGACGGAGGAGCCTGGTGGGCTACAGTCCATGGTTTCACAAACAGTCAGAAAAGACTGAGTGACTAACATTTTCACTTTCAAGCTTTGGAAAGCACAGGAAACTGCTCTAGTTACTGCTCTTTTCCCCATGAATAATAAAGCCCTTCACCTCTAATCCAGAAATCTTGTGTCTTCTAACACCAAGTTAGTAGTAGGCTAACTTGTTAGACTGACACGTGATAAAATCACAGATCTTTCATGGTTCTTGAGAGTTTCCTGATATAATGGTGTATCTTCCAGTTCAGCCTGAATAATGACCACAAAGGGTGAATGTGAAATAAGATTTCTCAAATTAAAACTACATTAAACTTTTTTTTTTTTTGCTTTAAAATGTAATTTTTTTTTCTTTTTTCCTTTATTTTTATTTTTATTTTTTTTTTATAAATTTATTTATTTTAGTTGGGGGCTAATTACTTTACAATATTGTAATAGTTTTTGCCATACATTGACAAGAATCAGCCATGGGTTTACATGTGTTCCCCTTCCCGGACCCCCCACCCACCTCCCTCCCCCTCTCATCCTTCTGGATCATCCCATTGCCCCGGCCCTGAGCTCTTGTCACATGCATCGAACATGGAATGGTGCTCTGTTTCACATATGAAAATACACATGTCTCAATGCCATTCTCCCAGAACGTCCCACCCTCACCTTCTCCCTCAGAGTCCATAAAATTGTTCCATGCATCTGTGTCTCTTATTCTGTCTCGCATATAGGGTTATCGTTACCATCTCTCAGATTCCATATATATGCATTAGTATACTGTATTGTTGTTTTTCTTTCTGGCTTACTTCACTCTGTATAATGGGCTCCAGTTTCATCCATCTCAGTAGAACCGGTTCAAATGTATTTTTTTTAATGGCTGAGTAATATTCCATTGTGTATATGTACCACAGCTTCCTTATCCATTCATCTGCTGATGGACATCTAGAAAACTATAAAACACTGATGAAAGAAATCAAAGAGGACACAAACAGATGGAGAAATATACCGTGTTCATGGATTGGAAGAATTAATATAGTGAAAATGAGTATTCTACCCAAAGCAATCTACAGATTCAATGCAATCCCTATCAAGCTACCAATGGTATTTTTCACAGAACTAGAACAAATCATCTCACAATTTGTATGGAAATATAAGAAACCTCGAATAGCCAAAGCAATCTTGAGGAAGAAGAATGGAACTGGAGGAATCAACCTGCCTGACTTCAGGCTCTACTACAAAGCCACAGTCATCAAGACAGTATGGTACTGGCACAAAGATAGAAATATAGATCAATGGAACAAAATAGAAAGCCCAGAGATAAACCCACGCACATATGGACACCTTATCTTCGACAAAGGAGGCAAGAATATACAATGGAGAAAAGACAATCTCTTTAACAAGTGGTGCTGGGAAAACTGGTCAACCACTTGTAAAAGAATGAAACTAGAACACTTCCTAACACCGTACACAAAAATAAACTCAAAATGGATTAAAGATCTAAACGTAAGACCAGAAACAATAAAACTCCTAGAGGAAAACATAGGCAAAACACTCTCCGACATAAATCACAGCAGGATCCTCCATGACCCACCTCCCAGAATATTGGAAATAAAAGCAAAAATAAACAAATGGGACCTAATTAAAATTAAAAGCTTTTGCACAACAAAGGAAACTATAAACAAGGTGAAAAGACAGCCTTCAGAATGGGAGAAAATAATAGCAAATGAAGCAACAGACAAACAATTAATCTCAAAAATATACAAGCAACTTCTGCAGCTGAATTCCCGAAAAATAAACGACACAATCAAAAAATGGGCCAAAGAACTAAACAGACATTTCTCCAAAGAAGACATACAGATGGCTAACAAACACATGAAAAGATGCTCAACATCACTCATTATTAGAGAAATGCAAATCAAAACCACAATGAGGTATCATTTCACACCAGTCAGAATGGCTGCTATCCAAAAGTCTACAAGCAATAAATGCTGGAGAGGGTGTGGAGAAAAGGGAACCCTCTTACACTGTTGGTGGGAATGCAAACTAGTACAGCCACTATGGAGAAGAGTGTGGAGATTCCTTAAAAAACTGGGAATAGAACTGCCATATGACCCAGCAATCCCACTGCTGGGCATATACACCGAGGAAACCAGAATTGAAAGAGACGCGTGTACCCCAATGTTCATCGCAGCACTGTTTACAATAGCCAGGACATGGAAGCAACCTACATTAAACTTTTAACTTAACAATGAGGACTAAAAATCAAAGCCACATACATCAACATGACAACTGTTTGCTCCAGAATTTTTTTTCCTCAGATACCTGTGTAATCCAGTGAATAATTTCATTGTGTATATCAATAATTTCCCAAAATTGATTTTTTTCAAAATAGACTACTCATATTAGCCTATTTCTCAGGGCACTAGTTCCTTCAAATGAACAAAGCATTTTCTTATTAAACAACTCTTTATTTAACTACATTTGCTTGAAGATCTTCCAATCTAAAACTTATACAATTTGCCCAATTGAGTTCAGATTTCCAACAGTGAAACACTCACTGTAAGCCACTGAAACCCAGATCCCAAGTCTCTGTAAATTTCTCAGGCTTCTTTTGTTGAGACATTAGTAAGACTTTATCAAGCTGGTCCTCTTCCTTCGTGCAGGAGGTAATAAATTTGTATCTGATTCATGGGATTATCATTGTGTGTGTGTGTGTGTGTGTGTGTGTGTGTGTGTGCATGCGCGCATGCGCACGTGTGAGAGAGAGAGTTCTGGGGTTAGCCATATTAATGGCTATTTTCAGATATCTACACTTCTAGTAAGCTTAAAAAATGCCCTATTAGGTTTCAGGGTTTTTTTTTTTAAATCTTTTAGGTTTTCTTTATTTACTTCACCAAATAAGTAAAAATCATATTTTTAATTGCTTGCAATATTGCCAAATAACAATGAATTTCTCTGAATTATCTTCAGTGTGTTACTGCAGCTCCTGCAGCTCAATTCCAGAAAAATAAACGACGCAATCAAAAAATGGGCCAAAGAACTAAAGAGACACTTAGCCAAAGAAGACATACAGATGGCTAACAAACACATGAAAAGATGCTCAACATCACTCATTATCAGAGAAATGCAAATCAAAACCACAATGAGGTACCATTTCACACCCGTTAGAATGGCTGCTATCCAAAAGACTTCAAGCAATAAATGCTGGAGAAGGTGTGGAGAAAAGGGATCCCTCTTACACTGTTGGTGGGAATGCAAACTAGTACAGCCACTATGGAGAACAGTGTGGAGATTCCCAAAAAAACTGCAAATAGAACTGCCATATGATCCAGCAATCCCACTGCTGGGCATACACACTGAGGAAACCAGAATCAAAAGAAACACATGTACCCCAATGTTCATTGCAGCACTGTTTGTAATAGCCAGGACACGGAAGCAGCCTAGATGCCCATCAGCAGACGAATGGATAAGGAAGCTGTGGTACATATACACAATGGAATATTACTCAGCCATTAAAAACAATACATTAGAATCAGTTCTAATGAGGTGGATGAAACTGGAGCCTATTATACAGAGTGAAGTAAGCCAGAAAGAAAAACACCAATACAGTATATTAACACATATATATGGTATTTAGTTAATCAGTAAAGATAACCCTGTATGCGAGACATTAAAAGAGACACAGATAAATAGAACAGTATTATGGACTCTGTGGGAGAGGGCGAGGGCGGGATGATATGGGAGAATGCCACTGAAGCATGTAAATTATCATATGTGAAATGAATCGCCAGTTCAATTTCGACGCATGATGCAGGGTGCTCGGGGCTGGTGCACCGGGATGACCCAGAGGGATGGGATGGGGAGGGAGGTGGGAGGGGGGTTCTGGAAGGGGAACACATGTACACCCATGGTGGATTCATGTCAATGTATGGCAAAACAAATACAATATTGTAAAGTTAAAAAATAGATAAATTAATTTAAAATTAAAAAAAAGAAAATGCACATTAACCACAAACTAAAAAATACGAAAAAGAGGATGGATTGCTAAAACAATGTCAATGAAGCTATTGCAGCATCATATAAAATAAATACATAAATGAATTACTTGAAAGATTTTTTGTCATTAAACTAATATTAAACAATTACAGAACTTCAAAAATTATTGAATAAACTAATTCAGAAAAATTATTTGTCCACGGAGAGCTTGTTTTGTTTCATTTGTATCAAATAATTATCTACAGAATTCAAGGAGAATTTTTCTGCATGATTCTGACTTTCCTCACTTCGTATCTGGCAATAAGAAAAAGCTATAAAAGCCAGCAATGAAGAACTACATGATTCAATATTATATATTTTGAATTACCAAGTCTTAATTTTTTTTAGTTGTCATATTATATAAAATTTCAGTTCAGTTCAGGTCAGTCGCTCAGTCATGTCCAACTCCTTGCGATCCCATGAACTGCAGCATGCCAGGCCTCCCTGTCCATTACCAACTCCCACAGTTTACTCAAACTTATGTACATTGAGTCAGTGATGCCACCCAACCATCTCATTCTCTGTCATCCCCTTCTCCTCCCACCTTCAATCTTTCCCAGCATCAGGGTCTTTTCAAATAAGTCAGTTCTTCGAATCAGGTGGCCAAAGTACTGAAGTTTCAGCTTCAGCATCAGTTCTTCCAAAGAATATTCGGGACTAATTTCCTTTACGATGGACTGGTTGCATCTCCTTGGTGTCCAAGGGACTCTCAAGAGTCTTCTCCAACACCACAGTTCAAAAGCATCAATTGCTGGACATTCAGCTTTCTTCATAGTCCAACTCTCACATCCATACATGACTGGAAAAACCATAGCCTTGACTAGACGGACATTTTTTGGCAAAGTAATGTCTCTGCCTTTTAATATGCTGTCTGTGTTGGTCATAACTTTCCTTCCAAGGAGTAAACATCTTTTAATTGCATGGCTGCATTCACCATCTGCAGTGATTTTGGAGCTCAGAAAAATAAAGTCTGTCACTGTTTCCACTGTTTTCCCATCTATTTGCCATGAAGTGATGGGATCGGATGCCATGATCTCAGTTTTCTGAATGTTGAGCTTTAAGCCAACTTTTTCACTCTCCTCTTTCACTTTCATCAAGAGGCTCTTTAGTTCTTCTTCACTTTCTGCCATAAGGGTGGTGTCATCTGCATATCTGAGGTTATTGATATTTCTCCTGGAAATCTTGATTCCAGCTTGATTCTTGTGCTTCATCCAGCCTGGCATTTCTCATGATGTACTCTGCATATAAGTTAAACAAGCAGGGTGACAATATACAGTCTTGGCATACTCCTTTACTGATTTGGAACCAGTCTGTTGTTCCATGTCCAGTGCTAACTGTTGCTTCTTGACCTGCACACAGATTTCTCAGGAGGCAGGTCAGGTGGTCTGCTATTACCATCTCTTTCAGAATTTTCCACCATTTGTGTGATCCACACAGTCAAAGGCTTTGGCATATAGAATTTACCGGGCATTTTATCTTTTTTTTTTTCCTTTTTTATAAGTTAGTGGTATTAGGAGGATGATGCCATTATTGTTACCAATGTGCAATCAAATGCAAACTCTCTCCATTTAAATTCTCTAGACCAGATTTTTCTTTACAATAGGCAAGCTTGCTTTAACAGAAATAATGTAGTTATAGCTCTTTCTCTAAGTATGCTAAGCTTTGATTACAGGCTGCAGCAGAAAATGCCTTTGACTGCTACAGAAAAACATGTAAATACAATTTGAAATTTTAGTAAGTTGCAATAGGGAAAATATTGCTACCTTTCAGCTAAAAAATCTTTAAAAGATATTCAAATAAGATAGATTAAATTAAAATTTATTGATCCTCAATTTTAGTGTATACTTAATAATGAATAAAGTTGACATTCTTTCTGTTGATGGGTGGGTGAGGAAGACAATAGAAAGTCCTTTAGTAATTTTCACACTTTGTAAAACAATACCAATTCTATCATCCCATGCCTACGCTTATTTAATATTATAATAATTATGTAGCAAAAAACAAAATTCTTCTTAGCTTCAGTGCCAAAGGAGTGAAACTAAATTAATCATAAACTATAAAATTATCTATCAACATCACTAATTGAATAGGTTTTGAAATAGAATTTTTCTTAATATCTATAATTGTATATATATAGAACTGTACTCTTTTTTAATTAAGAGGGAAAATGCTATCTTCTAGTGGTAAATATTTCAACACAGTTTTATGGATTATAAATTACTATTTACAATTATAAATCATTTTTAGGTAATAAATGTAGACAGAGTCAGGCAATATGGGAAGAATCAAGCCCAATAATCCAATGAAACAGGCAAACCTATAGATTATTGATGATATAGACAATGTTTGATATCTTATCAGATAAACGTGCTGGAATGACACAAATCCAAATCAAAAGATTGTTCAAAGTCAAGGATTAGTAGAGTTGGATAAAGTCACACAAGCAGACCATTTTAAGTACTCAGATCAGGTAAGTATCTAGGATAGCAGGATAAGCTTGAAAGGTCAGGCAACCATGAAAGCATACTAGGTGGAAGTGCAAAGTCAGGGTTGAAAAGATTACATGAAAATATAGTTTGCAGCTTATATTTAGCAACAGAAAGAAGCAAGTATCTAAGAACAGGGGGCTTTGATTACGAGGTTTGATAATTCCATGTTCTTCCTTTTACCTTAGGATTATATAGAAATGCATTAAATGTGCATGAAATACATTTTTTATGTAATTACAGCATGTTCTTCTTAAAAATTCTATATACAGAGAATGAACAATATGAATTAAGAAACCAAAAAAGAGGAGGAAATGGATAATGAGAAACTCATGCCACAGATCCAAATATCTAGCATAGGGAGCAGTAGCAACAACTATTTTTGAAAATAGGTCAGTGTTTCTTGAAGTAAGAGAGCATTATAATCTCTTCAAAGATCTCAGAATCATGGTTAGAGTATGAGTAAGAATGATTATGGACAAAAGGGCAAGATTTCCAGGTAGAGTAGTATAGAGTGAAAATTGGATTTGCTAGTAAATTATTCGTTAGGCTTCCCTGGTGGCTCAGATGGTAAAGAATCTGTCTGCAATGCAGAAGACCTGGGTTTGATCCCTGGGTCAGGAAGATCCCCTGGAGAAGGAAACAGCAACCCACTCCAGTATTCTTGCCTAGACAATTCCATAGACAGGATCCTGGCAGGCCACAGTCCATTGGGTTGCAAAGAGTTGGATGTGAGTGAGTGACTAACATTTTCACTTCGTTTCACAAACTTGTTTACTGAATTCCACTTAGAAGCCAAACTACTCTTTAGATTTTCAAATGCTATTTTTATAAAATATAAGTAAGTGGAATATATCTAAATTCTGCTCATAATTCTAAGGGGAAATCAGTTGAAATATCTCCTGTAATGGGGTAAAATACAATTTATCAACCCATGAACTAGAGAAATATCTCTAGGGTGATAGAAATAAAGAGAAATGAAAGAAAATTCTAAATTGTAAATCATTAGGAAAGTAAGTCATGTGTGGTAAAATAAACTTAAAAGTCAAGACTATGAGCTTCGCAAAACTGACATTAAACAGTAAATCAAGAAGACAGAAGCTCAGACTGTGAGGAACAAATCAGGATTAACAGTCTAAAAGAGGTTCAGGCAAGTCATTTCATGAGTAAGCACAAGAAAAATGTTAGAGGTCCATTTTTAGATATATCAGCTACATGGTGTAGGAGTATGCTGGATAGCTCAAAGGAATCATGTGTAACTGGTCAGAATGTATGACAATATGTCAAACTTTATTCACAAAAAGTGTAACAAGTAGGAGCCTCACTTTTACACTTCATCCCTGGAGGTCAGGGTATAACATATCTTAGATCTGACCTTTCTAAATAGTTATAGTACTACAAAATTGAACTCCAGGTTTTGAGTTCCAAAAATATTAGGAAAAGCATTTGATAAAATTCAATATCCATTTATGAAAAAAATGTCAACAAAGTGGGTGTAGAGGGATGTACTTCAACATGGTAAAAAACATATTTAACAAACCCACAGATAGCATACTTAACAATGAAAAACTAGAAGCTTTTCCTCTAAGATCAAGAATAAGACAAGGATGTCCAATCTAATAACTTTTGTTCAGCCTAGTTTTGGAAATTCTAACCACAGCAATTAGGCAAGAAAAATAAATTAATAAAAATATACAAAGGATGGAAAAAAGAAGGAAAATTGTCACTATCTGCAAAAGACTTGATACTATATATAGAAAATCCTAAAGATTCCACCAAATATCTGTCAGAACTAATAAGACAAATTCAGTGAAATCTCAGGATTCAAAATTAATAAATGAATGTCAGTGATGTTTGTATATACTAATAATGAACTATCACAGTGAGAAATGAAGAAACCAATCCCATTTATAATTGTATCAAAAAGAACAAAATACTGAAGAAGAAATTTAAAGAGACAAAAGACCTCTGCCCTGAAAACTAAGAAACTGAAGACACCACCAGTAAATGGAAAGATATTCAGTGTTCCTGGATTTGAGGAATTAATATTTTAAACTCATTGATATCAAAGCAATCTACAAATTTAATACAATTCCTACCAAAACCCCAATGGCATATTTCATAGAACTAGAACAAATAACTCTAAAATCTGTATGCCAGTCACAAGAGATCTCAAATAGCCAAAACATCTTGAGAAAGAAGAATAACGCTGGAGGTATTGTGCTCCCTGATTTCAAACTATACTATAATGGTATAGTACAGTATTGGCACAAAGACAGATCAGTGAAACAGAACTGAGAACCTAGAAATAAACCTATACATATAAGGAAAATTAATGTATGAGAAATGTATACAATGAACAAAGGGTTGTCTCTCTCTTTGAGGAAGAGTGTTGGGAAAACCGGACAGCCACATGCAAAGAAAAAAAAAAATAGACCCTATATTAATACTATACAGTAAAATTAACTAAAAACTGCTTAAGCCTTGAATATAAGACCTGAAACTATAAAACTGCTAGAAAAAAATATAGTCCATAGCCTCATTGACAGCAGTCTTAGCAATGTTTTTGTGGATCTGACTCCAAAGCAATGAAAACAAAAGCAAAAGTAAACAAACGGGACTACAACAAACTAAAAAGCTTCTGCACAGCACAGGAAACCGTCATCAAAGATAAAAGGAAATCTTTTGGATTGAATAAAATATGTGTCCAAAATATATGAACAACTTGTAGTACCCAGCAACAAAAAACAACACAGTTGAAAAATTGAAAAAAAATAGGCAGAGGATCTGAATAAATATTTTTCCAAAGAAGACAATGACATGGGCAACAAATACATAAAAACATGTTCAACATCACTAGTTCAGTTCAGTTCAGTCGCTCAGTCATGTCCGACTCTTTGCGACCCAATGAATTGCAGCACGCCAGGCCTTCCTGTCCATCACCAACTCCCGGAGTCCATCCAAACCCATGTCCATCGAGTCAGTGATGCCACCCAACCATCTCATCCTCTGTCGTCCCCTTCTCCTCTTGCCCCCAATCCTTCCCAGCATCAGGGTATTTTCCAATGAGTCAACCCTTCGCATGAGGTGGCCAAAGTATTGGAGTTTCAGCTTCAACATCAGACCTTCCAATGAACACCCAGGATTGATCTCTTTTAGGATGGATTGATTGGATCTCCTTGCAGTCCAAGGGACTCTCAAGAGTCTTCTCAAACACCACACAGTTCAAAAGTATCAATTCTTTGGCGCTCAGCTTTCTTCACCGTCCAACTCTCACATCCATACATGACCACTGGAAAAACCATAGCCTTGACTAGACGGACTTTTGTTGGCAAAGTAGTCTCTGCTTTTAAATATGTTATCTAGGTTGGCTATAACCTTCCTTCCAAGGAGTAAGCGTCTTTTAATTTCAGGGCTGCAATCACCATCAGCAGTGATTCTGGAGCTCCCAAAAATAAAGTCTGACACTGTTTCCACTGTTTCCCCATCTATTTCCCATGAAATGATGGGACCAGATGCCATGATCTTAGTTTTCTGAACGTTGAGCTTTAAGCCAACTTTTTCACTCTCCTCTTTCACCTTCATCAAGACGCTCTTTAATTCTTCTTCACTTTCTGCCATAAGGGTGGTGTCATCCACACATCTGAGGTTATTGATATTTCTCCCGGCAATCTTGATTTCAGCTTGTGTTTCTTCTAGCCCAGCGTTTCTCATGATGTAGTCTGCATATAAGTTAAATAAGCAGGGTGACAATATACAGCCTTGACATACTCCTTTTCCTATTTGGAACCAGTCTGTTGTTCCATGTCCAGTTCTAACTGTTGCTTCCTGACCTGCATGCAGCTTTCTCAAGAGACAGGTCAGACGGTCTGATATTCCCATCTCTTTCAGAATTTTCCAGTTTATTGTGATCCACACAGTCAAAGGCTTTGGCATAGTCAATAAAGCAGAAATAGATGTTTTTCTGGAACTCTCTTGCTTTTTCGATGAGCCAGCGGATATTGGCAATTTGATCTCTGGTTCCTCTGCCTTTTCTAAAACCAGCTTGAACATCTGGAATTTCACAGTTCACGTATTGCTGAAGCCTGGCTTGGAGAATTTTGAGCATTACTTTACTAGCATGTGAGATGAGTGCAATTGTGTGGTAGTTTGAGCATTCTTTGGCATTGCCTTTCTTTGGGATTGGAACGAAAACTGACCTTTTCCAGTCCTGTGGCCACTGCTGAGTTTTCCAAATTTGCTGGCATAATGAGTGCAGCACTTTCACATCATCACCTTCGAGGATTTGAAATAGCTCAACTGGAATTCCATCACCTCCACTAGCTTTGTTCGTAGTGATGCTTTCTAAGGCCCACTTGACTTCACATTCCAGGATGTCTGGCTCAAGTTGAGTGATCACACCATCGTGATTATCTGGGTCGTGAAGATCTTTTTTGTACAGTTCTTCCGTGTATTCTTGCCACCTCTTCTTAATATCTTCTGCTTCTGTTAGGTCCATACCATTTCTGTCCTTTATCGAGCGTATCTTTGCATGAAATATTCCTTTGATATCTCTAATATTCTTGAAGAGATCTCTAGTCTTTCCCAATCTGTTGTTTTCCTCTATTTCTTTGCATTGATCATTGAGGAAGGCTTTCTTATCTCTCCTTGCTATTCTTTGGACCTCTGCATTCAGATGGGAATATCTTTCCTTTTCTCCTTTGCTTTTCGCTTCTCTTCTCTTCCCAGCTATCTGTAAGGCCTCCTCAGACAGCCATTTTGCTTTTTTGCATTTCTTTTCCATGGGAATTTTCTTGATCCCTGTCTCCTGTACAATGTCACGAACCTCTGTCCATAGTTCATCAGGCACTCTGTCTATCAGGTCTAGTCCCGAAATCTATTTGTCACTTCGACTGTATACTCATAAGGGATTTGATCTAGGTCATACCTGAATGGTCTAGTGGTTTTCCCTACTTTCTTCAATTTAAGTCTGAATTTGGCAATAAGCAGTTCATGATCTGAGCCACAGTCAGCGCCGGTCTTGTTTTTGCTGACTGTATAGAGCTTCTCCATCTTTGGCTGCAAAACAGTATACTTGCCTTGAGAACCCCATGAACAGTATGAAAAGGCAAAAAGGTAGGACACTGAAAGATGAACTCCCCAGGTCAGTAGGTGCCCAATATGCTAATGGAGATCAGTGGAGAAATAACTCCGGAAAGAATGACGGGATGGAGCCAAAGCAAAAACGATACCCAACTGTGGATGTGACTGGTGATAGATGCAAAGTCCAATGCTGTAGAGAGCAATATTGCACAGGAACCTGGAATGTTAGGTCCATGAATCAAGGCAAATTGGAAGTGGTCAAACAGGAGATGGCAAGAGTGAACATCGACATTCTAGGAATCAGCGAACTAAGATGGACTGGAATGGGTGAATTTAACTCACATGACCATTATATCTACTACTGTGGGCGAGAATCCCTTAGAAGAAATGGAGTAGCCATCATGGTCAACAAAAGAGTCCGAAATGCAGTACTTGGATGCAATCTCAAAAATGACAGAATGATCTCTGTTCGTTTCCAAGGCAAACCATTCAATATCACGGTAATCCAAGTCTATGCCCTGACCAGTAACGCCAAAGAAGCTGAAGTTGAACGGTTCTATGAAGACCTACAAGACCTTCTAGAACTAACACCCAAAAAAGATGTCCTTTTCATTATAGGGGACTGGAATGCAAAAGTAGGAAGTCAAGAAACACCTGGCGTAACAGGCAAGTTTGGCGTTGGAGTACAGAATGAAGCAGGGCAAAGGCTAATAGAGTTTTGCCACGAGAACGCACTGGTAATAGCAAACACCCTATTCCAACAACACAAGAGAAGACTCTACACGTGGACATCACCAGATGGTCAACACCGAAATCAGATTGATTATATTCTTTGCAGCCAAAGATGGAGAAGCTCTATACAGTCAACATCACTAACTATCTCAGAAATGCAAATCAAAACCACAATGAGGTATCATACCTCTTAGAAGGGCTAGCGTCAATAAGATAAGAAATAACAAATGTTAGAAGGAATAAGAAAAAGGAACCCTTGCACACTGTTGGTGAGAATGTAAATTGGTTCAGCCACTATGGAAAATAGTATGAAGATTTCTTAAACTTAATAAAAAGCTACAAATGATTCAGGTCTTCTACTTTGGATATTTATCCAGAGACTATAAAAACACTAGTTTTTAAAGATACTGCACCCCTATGTTCATTGCAGCACTATTTACAATAGCTGAGATTTGGAAGCATCCTAAGTGCCCATCAGTGGATGAATGGATAAAGAAGATGTGGCATAAATACACAATGGAATATTAGTCATAAAAAAGAATGAAATTCTACCATTTGTAATAACAAGGGTGACCCTGAAGATATTATTATACACTAAGGGAAATAAGTCAGGTGGAGAAAGACAAATACCATATTGTTTCACTCATATGCAGAATATAATAAAGTAAAACAGAGAAACAAACAGAATAAATAAAAACAAACTCATAGATACACAGATCAGATTAGTAGTTACCAGAGGAAAAGGACTTGTTGAGTATGCAAAATAGGTGAGGAGGTCAACTGCATGGTGATGGATGGTAACTAGACTTGTAGTGGTGATCACTTGTAGTGTATACAGATGTTGAATTACAATGCTATATACCTGAAACATAATTTTAAGTCATTATATATTATATGTGCATAAAATTAATGTGTTCTTATCTTAAGTAAATAATTCTGTACAGATATGTGCATTTTTCTTATAATACAAATTTCATTGTGAATATCATTTTCATTTTAAAGCTGAGGAAATTATTAGAAAAATGTTGAAAATGTGGCAATTTCAAAGAGCTAATAAGCAACATATACAGTATTTTATTCTAGGACTATTAGACTGAGCTCCTAACTTCTATTTAGTATTATAATTTTACACTAAAATTTATTATATTTTTATCTGTAATTCTTTGAGAGAAAGAGAAATCAAAGGAAATAATAAGCATAGTAAGAAGTAAACTTTTGTTTCAGCCAATGAAATATTTGTTCTCATTAAAAAAATGACAGAGTTGATGTCACATTAAATTATCTGTATACTGGAAATAGCATAAAAATCATCATTTAAAGTTACATCATGTATTATTTTTAGTTTTTTAAAAAAATACTGGCTGAGCCAAGTTTCTATGACTATTATAAAAAGGAAGTAAAAAATCTATTCAGTAAATATGAAACCATACCAAGAAAACCATAAACATACATTTTTGGGTTCAGAGAGATACAATATAAATATTAAATACATTTTGAATAAGTAAAATTAAAGAAGATACATTTATATTCAAAATGTTATTCTCTCTCCTGAAGTATACAAAAACTTGAAAATGAGGAATTAGACAAGTAAATAAAACCTGAATCTATTGTTAGATTCTTGTTTTAAGAAGATATACAGAAAGAACCTTAGAATAAATTTATGTATCTCAAAGGATTACAAAGAGCAAATTTATGCACACAAAGGGATCAGATAGATCTAGCCTGTGTTAAAGATCACTTTTTGTGTTATGACAAATAAACTATTTGGGTAATTAAGGTGGTTGCTGCTAAGTCGCTTCAGTCGTGTCTGACTCTGTGTGACCCCATAGACGGCAGCCCACCAGGCTCCGCCGTCCCTGGGATTCTCCAGGCAAGAATACTGGAGTGGGTTGCCATTTCCTTCTCCAGTGCATGAAAGGGAAAAGTGAAAGTGAAGTCGCTCAGTCATGTCCGACTCCTAGCGACCCCATGGGTCTGCAGCCTACCAGGCTCCTCCACCCATGGGATTTTCCAGGCAAGAGTACTGAAGTGGGGTGCCATTGCCTTCTCCAATTAAGGTGGAAGGATGTGTAAATTAGATTTTCACCATTTTTTACAATGTAATAAGCAATGTGATGGGGAAGAAGTATACCCACAAAACAATAAATGTACTACACATATGGATCTCACAATATCTTAGAGCTTTTTTCCCCCCAGTTGTAAGATCTCTGGTAGTTTAAGTTACTTCAGTATTATTTTAGCTATTATTTGTTGGTTACTTACTGCTATATACTTTTCATATCTATCTTATTTAAACTAACCAAAATCCTATGAGGTCCTACTATTACTTTTTTGTTTTATACCACACTTTAGTTTTAATTTTGGAAAGCATTTTATATGTTTAGAAAGAATGGCTTAACATTTATAAAGAAACTAATTCTAGTTTAAAAAATCAAAAATTACAGTAGATACAGAAATGGAAAGTTATTTTCAACACCTCTTAGAAAAGAAACTAGTAGGAAAGTGATTCTATTGGCTGGGAAAATAGAGGGTTTCCACATATTTTTATAATAGTGTCTCATCTTGAAAAACAACATGACTAGTTATACTCACAACAGTGAAGTAAACATTCCAGAATTATCTTTAAACCACTTAAACATCTGCTAACAGAATTCTAGTAGTTTACATCGTACAGCCTTTCCAGTAAATGAATGGATGTCTTCATTCATTGTTTGCTAAAATTACATTGCACCCTTTCCTTTGAAAAATATTTATTCGTAAATTAGTTTTTTTGTATTATCCTATAGGGATTTCTGTCCATATAATTCTGGAATAACTAATGTATTTGTATCTACCATATAGAATTTATTTTTTTCTAACTTTCAAATAAGATGTAAATGAACATACTCTGTGAGTCAGTATACCATGTAAATCCATCTATTAGGTTAAAAAATCAGTGTTAATTCTTTAATTGAAAGCCTGTCTCTCATTTCCATCTCATTAAGTTAATTTACATTCTGCTTTTCTTTAGATAATGACAATTATCTAAATCTTTGATTTTGAAACTAAAGGCAGGATGTCAGATTTAGAAAAACAAAACAGCAGTTTTGGTACTTCTGGGCTTGATGGTGAGCCATGATCATAATTTCCAATACCTCCCCCCAAATCTAGGCATTGGAAGAGTCTAATCATGTAAAGGTGATACCTTTATTAAGTACCAATATCTCACAGATGTTGAATCTCACTAACATAGTCAGAGAAAATGTTAGCCCCAAATCTACCACTGAACGTGATATGAGCACTGCCACACCTGAAGTTACTTCATCATCAAAGTACAAGATGCCAAATCTTCATTCCAGCCCATCTGAAAATGATGCTAAAATTACATTGTGAATTCTGTCATAATTCAGCTGAAGAACTGAAATTTTCATGTCTGTCATGTATCAATATAAATGAATTGGTCCAAAAAGTCAATTAGCCTTATGTGAAATCACCCTAAGTCTACCCAACAGCCCTCTAACTTCTGCCTTCATTCATTCATTCCTCTGTGTCAGACACAGTTCCGGGCACTTGGAATCTTTTATGAATGAAATAGAAAAGTCATTCCATATTTGTAAAGCATTTGGGACATATCCAAGCTTGCCTCTTCCACTATTTTCTAGTTTATTCTGCCTACTTTAAGCCTCAGAGCATGGTATTATCTTACTTTCCTAAATGTAAAAATGTAAATATTATTCCTCCACTCTGTGTTTATGTGTATATGTTTCATAGACAAGAAAATATTATACAAACTCCATTGAATCTATTATCATTTGTACGTTTATCTTTTTCTGTAACTGGTTATTATTCTTGTTCTCTAAATTTAGTATTGTGTTTTAAGTAATTGTAACCACCTTATAAATTATGTTTCTTTCAAGAAAATATAAGAACTTATTCCAAATGTGAGTACTATTACAAATAATTACAGATGTACAAGGTATGTTTTTATTTAAATGGCCTTTTGCTTGCCAAACAGGCCTATTATATATCTTAAAGGACACATTTGTCAAACTTAGCACTTCCATGGTGGCTCAGTTGGTAAAGAATCTGTCTGAAATGCAGGAGACCCAGCTTCGATCCCTGGATGTGGAAGATCCCCTGGAGAAAGAAATAGCTACCCACTCCAGAATTCTTTCCTGGAGAATTCCATGGACAGAGGAGCCTGGCAGGCTACTGTCTATGAGATCACAAAGAGTTGGACATGACTGAATGACTAACACTTTCACTTTTTTTATCAAACTTGTCCATATAGTATGAATTCAAATTATGGCTAAAATTGTCAGATTTCTTTACTATTTGAGAGGATATGATATTGTATAGTATTTAGTAAATTGTGAAAATTGAAAATTGATACAACTTTTTACTAATTTTGGAAGGTCATTAAAATTCTCATTATAAAGTTAATTTCTACTTTATCTTATTTGTGACATATAACAAAAGAAAAGAAGAATAGTTCTAGCTAGCTAATATTCTGGACAAAAGTGAACAGAAATTAAATATAACCACTTTCCTGCTCTTTTTATTCTCACTTCATGGATGTTATGTCATTCTGTTAAGCAAAATTATTTAAACATTTCAGTTGAAAAGAATATCATAGCTTATTTCTCACCAACATGTTTTGTTTATATATTTAGAGGCTCTGAAAGAAAAAGACAAAATGAAAATAAGACAAGTGGTAGAATCAGAAAGAATATTAAGGGTGAAAATAGAAGCTATATAAAGCTTGAATTAGAGTCAACCAATGAGTGTTTGAAATCTATTATATAATAGATAAAATATGTGTAACTCATAAGCTATTTTTGACACAGATAATGTTTACACAAAGTCTAAAAGTCTTTACATTCCTATCAACATTGTGACAATATTGGCAAAAATTCTGCCTTCAAAATTCTCTATAACCAGTGCTTTAATAAATTAATTTTTAAAACTTCTCTATACCCACTGTACCTCAATCCTGACAAACCCATTGACATCTAATTTTTTTTAAGTGGGAGGAAATTTAAACCTAGAGAGATTCTGACTTGACTGTTAGTCGCACTACTCTTCCTAAAAATTGAGCTTCTTGAATTCTAATTCATCTTTCTACTATGCTTACATTTGGAGGTTTACAAAACCCAGTATGTTTACCATATGGAGCAAAAGCATTATATTCTAAAAATAATATAATACTACTTCCGAAAATAGAATAGACATTAATGTAAAGAGCAGGGCAAACAAATTTAGAATAAACTAATAATATATCTTTGCTTTGTTTTTTTTTTTTATTTCATGTTTCATAGGATACATTCTAGGTCTATTTTGAAAAATAACAGTGAAATAAATTTCAGTTAAATATAAACATTAATGATGAAAATAGATAAGAATTATTTGTAAGATGTCACTCTTCTATTCTCCCACAGCTCACTTTATATAACTAAAGATTCATTATTTTTATTATAATTATGCTTACAGTATTCCTCTCTAGATAACGAACCTCTAGAGGACAAGTACTATATTTTATTAAATTCTGTGTCATAGGTTTCTGTTACAGTGACATTATACAATTAGACACTAAAAAACATTGTTGAATAAATGGAGGGCATTACTTTAAAAAACATAGGGGTGAATCTCTTTCATAAGCATATATGTGATCTGCAACATAAGTTCTTAAAATATGGCAAAAATAACTTTTCTAGATCAACTTATGCTGCTTAGAGTGAAATAGCACTCTTTTAGGGTTATTTTGCATTCTGGACATAAATTATTGTATTTGTACTAAATTTAAACTTTCATCTTTTAAAGTTGGTAGCTGAAAGTCCAAATACCAATTATATATTTAAAACAGATAAATGAATTCCTGGAGATCCACCAAGACCTTGAGAATCCTTGCTAAGTGCATGGCAAACTCACTTCTAGGAGAAAAAAAAAAAAAGTTAGTTCTGGTGCTTTCCTTGTGAATACCCAAGAAACAGGCTTAACAGATGGATGATCAAAGGAGTTGGCCCTGCTGCTATTGTTATGGCTAACATAACTAGAATTGATTTATAATCTAGAGTTTATTTATAGTAACTGATGGATTCAACAAGTGTTTCCTATATGCTGTTTCCTGAGCTGGAGCCCAAGAGACCAAATTTAGTAACTTGCAGTTTATATTCTAAATGAGCTGTCAATTTGGAACAAGAATGATAGCTCTGTCATTGTATCATTAAAACACATCATTACAAGGGGGTAAGAAGGCCATTGGGGTTTTCATATTTCAAAGTTGTCAACCTACTTTTGAAAATCAGTAATTTATTCTATACATTTATTTCTTCTCCAGTGATGGCTGTTTAGGAGATGATTTTTGATCATTTTTTAAAAAGTGTTTCCCATAATTCATCATACAAAGTAACACCCAGGAGGAATCAGAGATTTTTCTTATTTCTCTAAAAGTAAATTTTAAATCCATTTGTAGCTTCTCAGTGAGGCCATTTTATTGGTAATGTGTACCCTCGTTTCCCTCTAAAAATACAGCTTGAGCCAAGGACCATATTCAGCTATACTATTTTGGGAAGTGATTTTGAGAAACAGTAGTGAATGAATGGGAAGACTGAAACAGGGAAGAAGAAAAAGCCTACTCAAAGGTAAGTTTCAAATGACCACTATGTTAAGAGGACTAGCTTCATTCCCACTAGGGAAACTCTGAGGATCTTTATACAAATAATCTCAGAATTATCTGTCTTGAGGACATCCTTCAGATCCCAACACCTATTAGTCAAAGGTTGTACCATAAGGTAAAATCCCAGAGCAAAAACTAGAGATACACAATTAAACTAAGTAAATTGCAATTAGATTCTATTTGCATACAGCTGGTTTCCTAGAGTAAGAAGTAAACTGCGAGATTATTAGCTTTTCCTCATGGCTTGGAGAGCTCTGATGAAGTTGACAATCTTCTGCTACTATCAGCAATTAGCCTGTGTAGCTGAACCACTAAAATCTAAGAAAAAAAGAAGAATCCAGAGGCTGATTTTGACAATTGTCTAGCTTCTAATTCTCCACAAAGGTCTAACATTTGCATAACTTGATAGTTTGAATCAAATTTGATGTTTATGTTCCTGAGACTCTAGCTTTTTAGACTGAAATCAACGTGGTGATGGCAAATACGCTAAATAAATAAGCAACAAGAAGTGCCCTTCGTATGCACCTGTAATAAAACTTAGCTATTGTCAAGATGTGGTTATAGTCATGATATTTTATGTAATAAAATATAAACTCTCTCTGAAAAGAAAAGTAAACTGTGAGAACACGACTTAGGGCATAAGTGGCCATCAAATTTTTCACCTTATGTTTGAGATTAATTCCAAACATAGGTGGCTCTACTTACATATGCTGCTGCACAAGCAGAATGTTGGTTTCTGGTGATAGACCGATTCTTTTCCATAAAATATTATAGTACTGGTTTTCTAATAACACAATGTCCAAATCCTGGGTTCATAAATATTGGATTTTATCATTTCTTCCAGCTGATGTATTCCTGTTACCCAATGATTAGCAAATACAAAGTCAGGAAAATATGTATATATTTTTGTTATTTAATAGCTTTATTCACACATATTCATGTGCCAAATGCACAACCCTGAAGTAATGAAGGTAAGAGAAACTATGCAGTTCTGTCTTGAGTACTTTTGTGGACTGCGCCAACCTCACACAGACAGAGCTACTATAACACTTGTGTAAGCCCAGCAGTATTCAGGGGCTTGTGAGAGGCCGGGAGTGTCCAGGGAGGATGGCAATGATGTGATGGAATCACTTACCTGAAAAGACCTTTTTCCCAGTTTTACTTGAGCTGTCAGAATTTCAATTTCACCTTTATAATAATAAGTATTCTTTAGAATTTATATGAAAAATCTTAATCTTCAGTTTTATGTGATAAGATGGAATAGACAACTATTTCCTTCTCAAAATATCTTCTTGGTAATATCTGCAAAATGATAGATTTACTACTAGACACTTAGGGATATATAAGAAAAAACTTATCACAATGATCATCGATTCTAATGTTGTGAAGACTGTATCAATTCTGGCAGGCACCAACTACTCAAACTGAGAATTTTACTCATATTCAGCTTTGTTCAATATGTCTCTTAGCCTGGAAATATCCACTTTAGTGACATAAGCCTTGCTAGTATTCAGGCACTAATTTTTAGAAATTATCTGAGAAAAGAATAATATTGAGCATGAATATTTTTTAAGCCCAAAATAATGTTTGTTCCCGGAAAGTTAAGGTAGAAATCTCCCTTTTTATATCCCATTATCTGATTGTCTTCCACTTCAGTTAACTAAAAATTAGGGGAAATTTTACAATAAATTTATCACCTCTACAACAATAATAGACTATTCTTAATATCCTCTGAAAACTATCTTTTACCTTCTAGAATCCAATGGGCACTAGAGGGCTACTATTAGACATACTTAGTTGCTTGTTGAAGCCCTGACCTTACCAGAAATGCTACAATAACTTAAAGATGCATTATGTTGAAAGGAGATGAAGAGAAATAGGCACATTGATCTTCATTTTGATCTTTCACAGTCACCATAATTTTTCCTCTGAGAATGTCACTTGTAAACTTGTAAACCATCAAAGATATATTTTCTGTTTGACATAACCAGTGACTGTCCTTTAGACTCAAATTTCCGAGATGCCACTATAGGCTGTGAACAACTAGTGTATATAAATGAGTTCTAAATAAATAGATTATTAATCTGCTCAAGAGTCTCTATATACAATTCATGATATATGCTATAGGGGAACTTAAATAAAAAATTATGTTATCTCTATTTTGATATATGCAACAATCTGATGAAATATTGTAAAACTAGGAACAACAAAGTAATACAATTTGGTACTGATTATAACTGCAATGAAGGTTGCAAAAATACAACAGAACAGTGACTGCAAGAGGTAGTACATAAGGAATTTAGATATTAATCTGAAACATAGAAAATAAAGTTCCCAGTAAAGTAAGAAAATACTTAGTCTTAAAAATGTAAATAATCTGTGAAGATGAAGAATGTATATATCCAGAAACAGCATTGTCTTGCTGAGGAATCTTTCCAATTAGGGCAGTTTTGGTACAGTATAGAATAAAAGTGAATAAATACCAAGTAATAAATTAATAAAGTTTTCAGACTCAGAAAAGAAAACTCATACATCTTCATACAGAAAGTGATAGGTTAAAGCTTGTTTAGAAAAAAAAAAAATCTTACTAGTGGTTTCAGATAAATTGGTCTAAGAAAATTCTATCAGAGAGCTTGTAGAAAAACCATTGGATTATAACCATTGGAGTTATAAAAATGAGAACTAGGATGGAGAGGAGAAAATAGATAAGTAAGGTGCAATTTCAAGGCTGTGCAAAGGAAAATCATTATTTCAATTTTCTCTAAAATTATTACCTGAAAATAATTAAATGAAAGAAATAAAATGATGCCAATATCTCTAATTTTTAATAATCAAGAAGGAAGAAGTGTGCAAAATTAATTATGTAGGGATAACTAGAAAATAAAACCAGTTGGGCAGGAAGTACATTAGTTTAACTTTGGAACATGATCATCTTGGGCTGAAAGCAAGACAAGTAATTAGAAATGTGCTCAAGACTGTTGAAACAAACAGAATATAGTAAATACCACAGAGGAGGAAGGGTTGTAACTTTGCTGCTCATCAGCACCATTGGGTGAGTAATTGTTTCCTAGTATTTAGTATAAAGCACTAATTTGCTAAGGATAAAATATTGCAAAACAGTCCCAGACAAATACAGAAGAATGGTAAGAAATAGGAAAAACAGAAGAATTTGTAAAAATAGAGGGAGATTTTAGAAAGGCAACCAGCCTTAATGTAGCATATTGTACTTCCTTTGACGTCTTGCTTGAAACAGTTTAAAAGTCACAGATCTTTGCCACTTGAGCTTTTATCATAAGAGCATTTGAAAAAGGTGAAAGTGGACTTGCTATTGATTTTATTTTTTTTATTTTTTTGTTTTTATTTTATTCTTTTATTAATTTATTTATTTTAGTTGGAGGCTAAATTATTGTAATTACTGTAATTATTGTAATTACTTTACAATATTGTAGTGGTTTTTGCCATACATTGATATGAATCAGCCATGGGTTTACATGTGTTCCCCATCCTGAACCCCCCCTCCTCATCTCACTGCTCTGGGTCATCCCATTGCACCAGCCCTGAGCACTTGTCTCATGCATCGAACCTGGACTGGCGTTCTGTTTCACATATGATAATATACATGTTTCAATGCTATTCTCTCAGATCATCCAACCCTCACCTTCTCCCACAGAGTTCAAAAGACTGTTCTATGCATCTGTGTCTCTTTTTCTGTCTTACATATAGGGTTATCATTACCATCTTTCTAAATTCTATATATATGTGTAGGTATACTATATTGGTGTTTTTCTTTCTGGCTTACTTCACTCTGTATAATGGGCTCCAGTTTCATTCACCTCATTAGAACTGATTCAAATGTAATCTTTTTAATGGCTGAGTAATATTCCATTGTGTATATGTACCACAGCTTCGTTATCCATTTGTCTGCTGATGGACATTTAGGTTGCTTCCATGTCCTGGCTATTGTAAACAGTGCTGCGATGAACATTGAGGTACACGTGTCTCCTTCAATTCTGGTTTCCTCAGTGTGTATGCCCAGCAGTGGGATTGCTGGATCATATGGCAGTTCTATTTCCAGTTTTTTAAGGAATCTCCACACTGTTCTCCATAGTGGCTGTGCTAGTGTGCATTCCCACCAACAGTGTAAGAGGGTTTCCTTTTCTCCACACCCTCTCCAGCATTTATTGCTTGTAGACTTTTGGATAGCAGCCATTCTGACTGGCATGAAATGGTACCTCATTGTGGTTTTGATTTGCATTTCTCTAATAATGAGTGATGTTGAGCATCTTTTCATGTGTTTGTTAGACATCTGTATGTCTTCTTTGGAGAAGTGTCTGTTTAGTTCTTTAGCCCATTTTTTGATTGGATCATTTATTTTCCTGGAATTGAGCAGCAGGAGTTGCTTGAATATTTTTGAGATTAATTCTTTGTCCATTGCTTTGTTTGCTATTATTTTCTCCCATTCTGAAGGCTGTATTTTTGCTATTGATTTTAAACAACTATCAAATCCAAAATCAGAAGTCCCAGTCAATTTTTAAACATCTGTACCCGTAGAAAATGAAACACAAACCAAGTTATGCTGCTCCCCAGCTCCCACCTTAAATTAGATACCAGTTTACTGTATCAAGCAATGTATGAGGATGTGGTACTTGCTTGAAACTGCTTTGTAGAATATATAGGGTAATTATTGACTCTAATTCTGAATCACATTGTATAGTGTATATTCTGTAAACCCCAACTGCACCAATAATTAAACAAAGAATCAAAGAAAAAAAAAAACAATATGGAATTGCTATGAGTAGGAGTATCTGTACTCTGGACTATGAGCAACTGAGCAAGTCTTAAATCCATGGCAAACAACCAGATAGAGTCTTAAAGACTAGCAAGCAGGGCTGTGTTCTTTATATTCACATTTCCTGGATTTGGCTCACCAGAGTTTTAATCTCAGGCAAACAGCTTGCTGCATCTTTGCTTAATACCTTCTGGGTGGAAACTAATTTTACTGTTGATTAGGTAGGAACATATTTGAGCTTGTAGTACTATTTAAAGGGACAGAATCCAACTATTATTTTTTTGTTCTTTACTGATCATTTAGTAGATATATAATTATATGTATACAAATATATATATATATATATATATGATACATATAATGGGACTTTCAAAGAAAATCATGAATATCTATTTAACTTGATGAGGCTAAAAGAAATAAGATCCCTGAAATTTTATTTTTGGAATGACACAGCATTAAAGTTTAACACACACTCCCAACACACACACATTTATTTTTTTTGTATAGAGTCAAACCACATAACTTTTCTCAAGCAAACAGATTTGATGTTTTTTCTTTCCTACGCTTTGCTTTCTTTTTCTTCTTCTAACCTAAATCGCTCTGACAAGTATCTCCCAGTTACGTGCCAAGTGTTCACTTCACAATGTGCTAGGTATCTATACAATGTACCTTCTCAACATAAGTTGGTTTTTGTTTGTTTGTTGTTGTTGTTCAGTTTGGCTTGTTTACTATTTACTAAAGGCAAAATTCTGAATGTTTATAAAAGAACTTAAAAAGAAAGAAATGTCACACCATGTACAGTTATCAAATGAAAATGAAGTGATACCACTAAATTCATTTTTATATCATCATATCTCTATGATTGAAAGAACAAAGAAAACAATAAATAAAGGAAAGAAGCTGCCAGCTGACGATGAAGCAAAAGTTTATATTTGTGTCATCCCTCTTATTATGATCTCCCTAATTTTGCCACTAACCTATAATCTCAAATATATATATACATATTTGAAATATATGTTATATATATTATATATATAAAATATATATATATAACTTTTATAATAAAAACCAGCTTTAAATGATTTTGTAATTCAACATGCAAATAAAACTTCTGATAATTAATACACAATATGCTAACCATATATTTTAAAATTTATTTTAACAAATTTGAAAATTTATACTCTTCTTTAAAAGAGACAAAAAATATGCCATTTGCAGAGATATGGATGGACCTAGGGACTGTTATACAGAGTGAAGTAAGTCAGAAGGAGAAAAATAAATGTTGTATGATATTGCTTATATGTGGAATTTAGAAAAACAGAACCAATTAACTTATATACAAATCAGAAATAGAGAAACAAATGTAGAGAACAAGCGTATGCATACTAATTGAGGAAGAGAGGGTGGGATGAATGGGAAGATTGGGACTGATATATACAAACTACTACGTAAAAAATAACCAATGAGAACCTGCTGTATTAGCACAGAGAACTCAACTCAGTGCTGTGTGGTGACTGAAATAGGAAGGAAATCCAAAAAGAGGGGATATATGTTTTCATATAGCTGATGCACTTTGCTATACCACAGAAACTAACATAACATTGCAAAGCAACTATATGCCAATAAAATTAATGAGAGATAAAACCTAGTTCTTATAATCAAAGTTCAGTAAATGTAGGCTGAAAACAGTAAATAAATAAAAGCTTTGGGAGTTTTACTTTGATAATTATCCATATATTCTTTATTCACATTAAGTTTTTTCTAGAACTACATTGTAAATATCTAAGCTGAGATCACCAGTGCTGAAGCAGAGAGCCTTTGGAATTCTCCAGGCAAGAATACTGTAGTGGGTTGCCATTCCCTTCTCCAGGGGATCTTCTCAACCCAGGGATGGAGCCCATGTCTCTCACATTGCAGGCAGATTCCTTGCCATTTGAGCTACTCGGGAAGCCCTTACATTCTTAGAGAAACACTAAATTACTCAACTATTTAAATTAACTTATTAAATAAAGCTCAACTATTTCTCTGTTCTATGTACTTTTGATACTAATGTTTCAGAGGTTCTCTAAGGCAGAAACAATATAATGTCTCTCTAACCCAATCCTTACCAAATAGTAGGGGTGCGCTAGTGAAGATTATAATGACTAATATTTGTATAATATATTGTTTATTCCAAGGTCCCTTTAAACTTGAGAAAAATGCTACTAACATAATCATTGCTCCTTTTGTCTTCAAGCATAGAAAGTTTGGTTAATCAGCCTCCTCGGTTCATGTCCCATTATTATCATTCACAAAAGACTCTTCTCTTATTTGAATTATGGTTATATTTTTCCCTTTAACCCCATACTCAGTCTTGTTTCTCTTTGCCCTTTCCATAGAAAGATATTCATATTCACAAACTCATTTTGCATGTGTTCTTACAAATTTGGGGATATATTCTCATGCATATAATTTTAAAAGTACATTGTAGTATGTATCTCCTTATGTTTCCTCCTTTTATTCCTAATCATGCTTTTAGTTTTATCCTAAGCTTTTTATTATGGAAAAAAAAAATACATAACTATTTTTAAGGATACAGATCTGTGTCATTAGGTACATTCACATTGTGCAGCCATCACCAGCATCCATCCCCAGAACTTTTTCATCTTCCCACACTGAAATTCTGTTCCTGTTAAATACTATCTCCCCAACCCCACCACCCTCCAGGCCCTGACAACCACTGTTCCACTTTATAACTCTGAATTTGACTACTCTATCTTTTCATAAGTAGAATCATACAATATTTGTTCTTTTATGATTGATATAGTTCATTTAGTATAATGTTCTCAATGTTAATCCACGTTATAGCATATGTCAGAACGTTATTTTCAAGGTTGAATAATATTCCATTGTGTGTATATACCACATTTTGTTTATCCATTCATCTGTCCATGGGCACTTGAGTTGCTTACAACTTTTGCCTATTGTGAATAATGCTTCTGTGAACTTGGGTGTAGAGATATCTGTTCAAGTTCCTATATCCACAGCTTTTTGGGTTTATAACCACAAGTGGAGTTTCTGAATCAAATGGTAATTCTTTGTAAACCTTTTTAAGAACCACTATACATTTTTTTCACAGAAGCTGCATCATTTTATATTCCCAAAAGCACTGCATAGGAGTTGTAATTTTCAAAGCACTGCTTTTACATAAACATTATTTGAAAATTTAAGTGCAGTATATCTTTATAACCAACCTAGACAACATATTAAAAAGCTGTCAACAAAGGTCCATCTAGTCAAAGCTATAGTTTTTCCAGTAGTCATGTATGGATGTGAGAGTTGGACCATAAAGAAAGCCTAGTGCCAAAGAATTGAAACTTTTTAATGTGGTATTGGAGAGGACTCTTTAGAGTCTTTGGACGTCAAGGAAGTCAAACCAGTAAATCCTAAAGGAAATCAGTCCTGAATATTAATTGGAAGGACTGATGCTGAAGCTGAAACTCCACTACTTTTGCCACCTGATGCGAAGAACTGACTCACTGGAAAAGACCCTGATTCTGGGAAAGGTTGAAGGCAGGAGGATAAGGGGACGACAGAGGATGAGATGGTTGGATGGCATCACCAGCTTGATGCACATAAGTTTGAACAAGCTCCAGGAGTTGGTGATGGACAGAGAAGCCTGGCATGCTGCAGTCCATGGGGTCGCAGAGTCTGACACAACTGAGCGACTGAACTGAGCTGATACCTTTATAAAAATACATACAACGTAGGTGGAACATAAGTGGAAAACTTGATGAAATTTGTCAAAATGAACTTACTGTTTTAACCAGCATGAGGATGAAGAAAGAGGGTATTGCAACTCTCCAGAAACCAACTTCAAATTTCCTAATTATGGGCCCTTCCCCAAAGGTTAACATTACTATAACAACTTCATGTATTCTTGTTTTGGGGATTTTTACAATAAATATTCATTTGTGTATAAACTCTCACTAAAAACTTTTTTTGTGGTATCTATTGGGTTGGACAAAACCGAATAACATGAATAAAACTGGAAGAACTTTGGGGCAACCTAATGCTTATTTTGTGAAATATAGTAATCATTTCAGTTCAGTTGCTCAGTAATGTCCAACTCCTTGCAAACCCCATGAACTGCATCATGCCAGGCTTCCCTGTCCATCATCAACTCCCAGAGCTTGCTCAAACTCACATCCGTTGAGTAGCAGGTATTCATTTTCATTGTAACATATATACCCGTACATAATATTATATAAGATTATTCATTTATACCATAAATGTGTATATGTATATTTACAAAAAAGAATGCACACATACAAAATTTTGTGGCTATACTGAATACGTTTGCCAGTCTAACATTTATAGACATTGGGTTATTTTTACTTTGTTATGAACATTCTTTGGAATTCTTTCCTTCTTTAACATTAACATCAATTAATATTTTTATTATTGTTTTAAATCCATGAATATTGTATGTAACTGAATCTATTTGTTTCAGTAATTTTTTTGTTTGGTTCATCTTTAGAGCTGTTTATATAATCTGTTAGATTTTCAGATTTTCATGCCTTTTAATATTATTATAAGACATCATCATACTCAAATATCCACCTGTATAACTATGTGTACCTCCATTCAATTACTTCCAAGTACATCAAAATATTTTATGTGTATATACATTATATTTTGCTATATAAAAAGCCAAATTATATTTTTCTTAATATCTCTATCATAAAAATCTTGGTAAGTAAGATTAGGCATGTCAAGAAAAATGAGTTTTGTAAATTAAGTATTTTCAGGGAATTGATTTTTGGATACAAAGAAAACTGCAAAATGTAACAACTCTTACCTGAAAAGAATGGACATACACACACACACACACATATGTTGGGGGTCCTTTAATGGACCGGAACTTGGGGGTACAGAGCCGACTGATAAGAAAGTGAAAGAAGGAAGAAAAGAGGCTGATATTCCCTGGTTTACACAGTATGCCAATATAACTCTAGGACAAAGAGCTAACACCATCTACGTAGGCTCAGGGCGCCCTCTCGAAGAGGTCTTGAAAGCCCGGGCAAGTAAGTAGACACGGTGGACACCTGTGCTCCATGGAAGCAGTCTGAAGGGGAGAGGGAGAGAGAAAGAGAGCAAATGAAATGAGGAAAGACATGGGGACCAGTGCTCTGGTGGAGCAAAGGCGTTTATTTAACATATTGTGGGCATATATATATATACTCTCTTACAAGACAGCCCTTTTTATCAGACAAGGATGAAAAATCTTACAAGTTATTCAGAAAGCTGGAGGCTAGAATCATTTTCAAGGGAGGGGATTGTAAAAGTTACTTTCCATATCAGAAGGGAAAAGAGTAGTAAATGGCTGCTATTCACCGTATGAAGAAGCTATTTTCCATACGAACGAGATGCATAAATTCCCATTATTCCGGGAACCACGTGCAGTTCCTCCAGCACCTGCTTTCAGGTGCTATGAGGAACAAAGGATTTATGCAAGACCGAAAGCAGCATACTGGAAGCCTTCTGTTAAATGTTATCTTACATATATATATATATAGCTGATTCATTTTACTGTACACCTGAAAGTAACACAAACTTAGAAGTCCAATATACTCTAATAAAAATTAAAAACAAGATTTTAAAAAATGTAACACTCAGAATATGTTTGCAGTGAAGAGAAATTGTACTGTGCAAAATGCAGATAGGCATTATACTTCTTACTTCATTATTAAATTGTTCAAATGACATAATAGGACACTAGAAGTAGAATGCTTCTATGTGAAATATGACAGAGTTTCAGTTTCCTTTATTTTTTCAATACTATTCCCAGATATTGATAATATACTACAACTTATGCAAAGTATTTCAGAAAAATGCATAAAGTAGGTCAAATTGCACTTTAAAATCTATTAAATTTCAAGTGTATGTTCATTGGAAAAGATTAATGGTATATTTCATTATGTAAGTCTAAAGCTCACATACTGGTTTCTAACGGTTTTGCCTTAAAAAGAGTTAACAGGACACCATAGACAATGGTTGATTTCATATTTAAGTCAATACAAATTCATATCTATATTATGATAAAATAAAGACTACTGAAAAACTTTGAAGTGGTTGAATAGATCTAGTCTGGTATGAAAGAGAAAGAACTAAACTTGAATCTATAATTATTTTTACATAACTTTTACATAATTTGTAAATACCTAGAACTATTAGGTAAGTTTTATTCAAATATATTATTTATATTATTACATTTAATTATTTATGCAAAATGAGTAAATGCCTCTCCATACACAAAGATTAAAACAAAAATTTTTGATGAATGCAATTCTGAAATTTGAGACATTTGTATCCATCCAGAGTAAAAGGCATTTTTATCGGCTTAATTGTACCCTGAGTCTGGAAAGCATAACAGATTCAACGTGGTATCTGCATCAGCAAGTAGTATAGGCTATCAAAATGGAATTAAAAATAAACTGTATTGTAAAAGGCAATTTTGTAGAATACAAGCTTTTCAAAGCAGTATTTCTGTTAAGAATTCAGTTTCTTGACTCACTATAGTGAAAAATGAGTATACTACCCAAAGCAATCTGTATATTCAATGCAATCCCTATCAAACTACCAATGGTATTTTTCACAGAACTAGAACAAATAATTCCACAATTTCTATGGAAATACAAAAGACCCCAAATAACCAAAGCAAGCTTGAGAAAGAATGGAACTGGAGGAATCAACCTTCCTAACTTCAGACTATACTACAGAGCTACAGTTATCAAGACAGTATGGTCCTGGCATAATGACAGAAATAGAGATCAGTGGAACAAAATAGAAAGTCCAGAGATAAATCCACACACCTATGGACACATTATCTTTGACAAAGGAGGCAAAAATATACATTGGAGAAAAGACAGTCTCTTCCAACAAGTTGTGCTAGGGAAACCAGTCAACTATGTATAAAAGAATGAAACTAGAACTCTTTCTAACATCATACACAAATAAACTTGAAATTGCTTAAAGATCTAAATGTAAGACCAGAAACTATACAATTCTTAAAGGAAACAATAGGCAGAACACTCACTGACATAAATCACAGCAAGATCCTCTATGACACCCTTCCCAGAGTGATGGAAATAAAAAACAAAAATAAGCAAATGGGATCTAATTAAACTTAAAAGCTTTTGTACAACAAAGGAAACTATAAGCAAGGTGAAAAGACAGCCCTCAGAATGGGAGGAAATAATAGTAAATGAAACAACTGACAAATAATTAATCTCCAAAACATACAAGCAGCTCATGCAACTCTATACCAGAAAAATGAACAAGCAAATCAACAAGGAGACAAAAGACCTAAGCAGACATTTCTCAAAAAAGACATACAGATGACTAATAAACACATGAAAAGATGCTCATCATCATTATTAGAGAAATGCAAATCAAAACCACAATGAGGTATCATCTCATATCAGTCAGAATGGCCATTATAAAAAGTCTACAAACAATAAATTCTGGAGAGCGTGTGGAGAAAATGGAATGCTCATATTTTTGATGGAAGGTAAACTGGTACATGGAGAAGGCAATGGCACCCCACTCCAGTACTCTTGCCTGGAAAATTCCATGGACAGAGGAGCCTGGTAGGCTGCAGTCCATGGGGTCGCTAAGAGTCGGACACGACTGAGCAACTCTTCACTTTCACTTTTCACTTTCATGCATTGGAGAAGGAAATGGCAACCCATTCCAGTGTCTCTGACTGGAGAATCCCAGGGACGGGGGAGCCTGGTGGGCTGCCATCTATGGGGTCGCACAGAGTCAGACATGACTGAAGCAACTTAGCAGCAGCAGCAGCAGCAGCAGCAACCTGGTACAGCAACTATGGAGAACAGGATGGAGATTCCTTTAACAGCTAGGAATATAACTGCCATACTACCCAATAATCCCACTGCTCGGCATATACCCTGAGGAAATCAGAACTGAAAGATAGGCATGTACCCCAATGTTCATTGCAGCACTATTTACAATAGCTAGTCTATTGAAGCAACCTTGATGTCCATTGGCAGGTGAATGGATAAGAAAGTTATGGTATATATACACAATGGAATATTACTCAGGTATAAAAAGGAATGCATTTGACTCAGTTCTAATGAGGTGGATGAAACTAGAGCCTATTATACAGAGTGAAATAAGTCAGAAAGAGAAAGACAAATACTGCCTATTAATGCATATATATGGAATTTAAAATGGTGGTACTGATGATCCTACATGCAGGGCAGCAAAGGAGACACAGATGTAAAGAATAATCTTTTGGACTCAGTAGCAGAAGAAGAGGGTGGGATGATTTGAGAGAATAGCATTGAAACATATACATTACCATATGTAAAATAGATGATCAGTGTGAGTTGGATGGCATGAAACAGGGCACCCAAATCCAGTACTCTGGGACAACATAGAGGGATAGGGTAGGGAGGGAGGTGGGAAGGGGGTTCAGGATTAGGGGGACACATGTATACCTATGGCTAGTTCATGTTGATGTATGGCAAAACCATCACAATAGTGTAAAGTAATTATCCTCAAATTAAAATAAACTAATTTAAAAAAAGAATCAGTTTTCTTTCCCCAACATACTATTAATAATATTTAGAACACTTGACATTTAAATAACACAACATTCAAACAATAGAACCTGACCTTCAACAGAGATCAACATAAAGATAATCTAGATGTTGGATTATCAGGCAGGATTAGATTATTGTTATAATTATTTCTAAGGAAGTAAGGAAAGACATTTCAAAATGGATAAAGATTATTTAAGAAATTTTAGCAGAGAAGTAGAAAATCAAAAATAAAATGTCTTCAATAAAATTATTGGATGTGTTAATAGCAGAATATAAATGACAGAGAAAAGAATCAGTCAACTAAAGGTAGATTTATATTAATTTGAAGAAGAAATAAGTAATATATATGGGCTTCCCTGGTAGCTCAGACAATTAAGAATTCACCTGTAATGCAGGAGACCTGGGTTCAATCCCTAGGTTGGGAAGATCCTCTGGAGGAGGAAATGGCAACCTGTTCTAGTATTCTTGCCTAGAGAATCCCATGGACAGGGGCACTCTAGACTCCATGAGGTTGCAAAGAGTTGTCCATGACTGATTTGAAGAAGAGGTAAATAATATACATATACAATATTAAATTATATAATCTTAAATAACAGATTCAAAATGAGATATTCAGAGAAATGAAGAACTCAGAAATGGTAAATAGGTGAAGTTTAACAACTGTACTATTTTTCTTATGTATGCATGTATGCTCAGTCACTCAGTCATGTCTGACTCTTTACAACCCCATGGACTATAGCCCAACAGGCTCCTCTGTCCATGGGCTTTTCCAGGCAAGAATACTGGAGTGGGTAGCCATCTCCCACTCCAGGAAATCTTTCTTACCCAGAGATCCAACTCACATCTCCCACGATGGCAGGTGGATTCTTTACCACTGAGTAAATTTCTTTGAAATGTACATGACTATTGAGAGTGAAAATGGTGTATGATAACCATAATATAAAAAGGGGTCAGTTAACAAGAAAATTCTGTATTTTATCTTAAGTGTGCATGCATGCTCAGTCACTTCAGTCGGGTCCGACTCTGTGCAACCCTATAGACTCCCTCTAGGCTCCTCTGTCCCTGGGATTCTCCAAGGCAAGAATACTGGAGAGGGTTGACATGTCCTCCAAGGGATCTTCCCAACCCAGGGATTAAACCGTAGCATTTTTCTGAATCTTCTGCATCGCAGGTGGATTCTTTACTACTGAGCCACCCAGGAAGCCCATTTTATATGAAATAGTACAAAATAATTCTGAGGATGGATATAGAAATTTTTTAAAGCAAGCATTTAAAGATAATGCACAGGGATATATCTAAAAATCAAATAGATGAATTAAAACTGAATGCTACAGAACATTCAGATAATTGATACATGATAGGAAAGGGAACAAGGGAATGGGAAACGAG
Organism: Giraffa tippelskirchi; assembly: GCF_054371585.1. Lineage (NCBI taxonomy): Eukaryota > Metazoa > Chordata > Mammalia > Artiodactyla > Giraffidae > Giraffa > Giraffa tippelskirchi. Next base: position 74,900,898 of record NC_137277.1, read on the forward strand.
AAAAAAAATGATGCATCTATGTAGATTTAAAATCTCTCAATACATTTTTAATATTTTTACATTAAACACCAGTAGTTTTGTGTTACTCCACATACTACTCATTCCAGCGTTTCTATCTGGAATCATTTTCATTCAACCTGAAAAAATCATATCTAGTATTCCTTGTGGTTCTTGTTTATTGGCAACTAATTCTTTGAACTTCTGTATTTCTGAAATCTTTATTTCACCTTCATTGTTGAAGGTGATTTCTGATTGGAGAATATTATGTTTAGTAGAGTTTTAAAATGATTTTCCCATAGTTTTAAAATGTCATAAAATTTGCTTCTGTCTTCCATAGAGTCTATTGTAAATTCAGCCATCCATCTTATGTGTGTGCTTCTGAAGCTGCTGCTTTTTCCTTTGTCTTTGGATTTCAGTATTTTGACTATCATTGACTAGGTGTGGTTTTCATTTTATCTATCTTGCTTTGATTTTCGCTGAGTTTCTAAAATATTCTTTTAAAATGGAGTGTTCTTCCTTTTTAGAATTTTCATTCATTTTTTCATTTTGCTTATAAAGTTCCCCAAATATTAAAATGTAGTGTCAGTAATTCATATATGTTTGCAACCATTATGGAAATAAGCAAACTTGAAAGATACTGGCAATGCTATTTTGACTTAATGTTGGCTAATTATTTGAAACAAGTTAGAAGCACATCTACATTACTCAAGCTAATTACAGTGCAAATGGTGACTTTAAAAACTTTGATTTAACAAAAACATGGCTATAAATCTTATTTTAGCCAAGAATGAAGTATCTATGGCCAAGGTTAGACTAATCTAAATGATTACAGATGAGATTTCTATTTTGGAACTTTGGCCATTGAGCACACATAACATGCCCAGCATATCTTGTGGGCTTACAAAATTCTGAAGGGTTGAGTGAGCTTTACTACTTTTTTGTTTATAGGTTTTCTCCATAATAATTCCTAATTTATACTTCACATGGCACTAACTCACTACATGACAATTAGTTTCAATAAATGTAATTACTTCACTCACTTCAATCCTATCTTGTTTTTTGTTTTTCACTGTAGTGACAATATTTAATTTGTCTACTCTGGGAGTAATAAACATCACTGGTAAGGGCAGAAGCAGGGCACCAGTAAGGCAGAGACAAAATGATAAAGACATTAACACAAAAAGTACCAATGTGGTTTTGGTGTCTACTAGCTCAGTTTCTAACAGAGGGGTTCTTGAGGTGTTTCTTTCAAGCCCATGTATTTGAGGAAGAATTATGAAGACCAAGAGGACAGATTCCAACAGATCCTCAGAATTTTTTTTTCTTCAAGCCCCAGAGTGTGGGGGGTAGACAGCATAGGAGTCTATCAGCCACCAGAATGAAAAATAATTGTCATTCAAAAACAGGAAATCTGCCAGCTGCTAAATTGCTAAAGCAAACAATTAGAGAGAAGATTAGATTGACTACAATGTAAGAACCCTCAAAGATGAGATTGTTCATACAAAATTAAAGGAGCCCAAGTTCTTGGGGACACATCCAAAGTACACAAAATTAATGAACTGATAAAATTGAGTAGATAAATTTGACCAAAGTGTGGCCTCTGGTAACTGCATAAAGCCATAATAAAAATGATGAAAAAGCTAATGACAAAACTGAGACTGGGCTTCAGAAAAAGATTGGAATCAGATAAAGGAAAAAGCCTAAGTCTTACTGTATTTTTATTGAATGCACCCATTGTGCCCACTCTGTGCTTTAGAGCAAGGTCAGCACAATGTATGACGTTTTGCAAGCAACCTGTGCTATGCTTAGTCATGTCCAACTCTTTGCGACCCCATGGACTGTAGCCCACCTAGCTCCTCTGTCTATGGGGATTCTCCAGGCAAGAATACTGGAGTGGGTTGTCATGCCTTCCTTCAGGGGATCTTTCCAACCCAGGGATCAAGCCCAGGTCTCCCACACTTCAGGCGGATTCTTTACCATCTGAGCCACCAAAGCTTATTTCAATTGTGTAAATGACACAATTTTTCCACTAAGAAAATAAAAAAGTATTATGGTTTCTCACAGAAGAATTAGAACAAGTTTAACAGCCTGTGTGCCCAGCAAAATGTACTGCTACTTGGAAACATACAGTGGATAATAAAGGCTCAGGTTAAAATGTGATAACTGCCTTTTCCCTGAGTGCACAACTTTGTAACAATGAATAAAATTGCTGTCAATAGTTGGATTTAGTTTGCAAATTTTTATATTACTAGCATTTTAGATTTTATATTAACTCTGAGAAGAAATATAAAATTGATTTGCCTTCACCTAGCTACCCATATTATCAATATATTATCAATCAGCTGGAACAATACTATCACAGTGGTAGATAGATTTACAGTGATGACTTTTTGATAATTGGTATTGTTATATTGCATGCCACCAAGCATATCTGAGACTAGATTAGCCTTGAATGATAGAAAAACAAAAGAAAAACACATTCTGTGACATCCAAGTAATAATTTTACCACAAATTAACTATGTGCCATTAGATTTCACAAATAAACAACTGGTCCTATTTAATTGTGAGAAAAATGACTCACAAAAAGAGTCACAGCATTTTCTTGGCCTTTTGGTTATTTTAGGGAGAATATACAGTACTTGGGAATTTTGCAATAGCCACTATAATCAATGACTTTGGAGAGAGCCATCACTGACATGAGAGCAAGAAGAGTTAAGATAAGTCCAAATACTGTAGTACCTTCTCTCCTTCACATCACAAGAAATTACAGATGAATGTGGTAACACTCACAGGTGGTCAAGAATACGGGATAAAGACTTAACAGGATTTCATTTGTCTTTAGACTTATGGACTTGAAGTCTTCTCCTGGAAGTTGATGCTAAACTACTGCTAGATCCTAAAAAAGATTGCTTCACTAAAAAAGAAGTCATGTCCTTCAACTTGACATCCTTATTCTAAAATGGGGCCTTTTTTTCTTTTAACACAAAATCTTATGACATGGAGAGGATTCTGAGTAGACAGCAATATAGAAAGCATCAAGAACCTGTCTTACCACCTAGACAACATTTGCATGGGCAAAATCTGACTGATTAACTCTAATGGAACTCTAGAATCTATTGAAAGTTAACCTAAAAAACAAAATTCAAAAATAAAAAAGATTATCTGTCCATATCCACCTTTGCCTAGGCTGAGGTTATAGATAACACTTACCTAAGGTCACAGAGTTGGAAAAATTTAAGAAACATTTTCCTCCTCCCTGTTTTGCAAAGAGTAACTGTATATTTGTCTACTGTATTTCTTGTCTGCCTAGGTGAACAATTCATTTAATGCCTGCTTTGACTACAGCTTGCTCATGAACAGTTCACAGGACCTTAGCAGATGGATGAGCATGTTGTTCAGAAGAGGACACACTGTGAGATGTGAAATTAGATACTGATGATCTACCCTTTTCTTCCAAAGATGTTAGTTTTAATTATAAAATGGTGGTCCTAGGGTCCTTGTGGGGGCTTCCCAAGTACCTCAAATGATAAAGAATCTGCCTGCGATGTGGGAGACCTGAGTTCTATCTCTGGGTTAGGAAGGTTCCCTGGAGAAGGGTATGGCAACCCACTCCAGTATTCTTGCCTGGAAAATCCCATGGACAGAGGAGCCTGGCGGGCTACAGTCCACGGAGTCACAAAGAGTCGGACACGACTGAGTGACTAACACTCTAGGGTCCTTGTGGAACTCATCACTCACCACTGTGTTATGAGAGATCATGCAAGGAGACTTTTCAGCTGTCCTGGAAAGAGGCTCATAATACAAATTCCTCACAATTGGACATGTGTCTTTCCAACTGACCCAGTTGAAAGGAATCTTATTGATGCCCCATTTCAAGATGTGTAATTATTCAGAAATGATGGAGACTCTTCTGTTTAGTGAAAGAGAAATGTGGCTGGCTCTAGAAGTTCATTCACTACCCTCACCACTCCTTTTTTCAGTAGCTAAACAAAAATAGAGCCCAGTAGGTCATAGTTAGTTCATCAGGACCAGCTGATAACAGCCATGGGACTCTGGAAACTTCTACTTCTAATGAGGTCACCTTTCCAATCAAGGAACATCTATAGCTGCATAGTCACAAAGATGTTTTCTACTCACCTCCTTCTGTGAAACGTATATATAGAATACATAGGGTGAGGGTTCCTCTCTTCGGAAATATTGGCCATGTTGCATGTATTTATCCATATCCAGCATGAGCAGAGAGATAATTGAAGTTAAGGTGGTTATATTACATTAAATATCTCTAATTATATGTATTATATCATTTATTATACAATCTATTATAATAACTATTCTAGAGATTCTACTATCTAATATATATGGTTTTCCCCTAGTACACCCTATTTTTATCTGTTTTGCATGTTTTTTATGACTTGTGTCAATGACTTCTTTGCACAAAAGAGTCCTCATTGGTCAAACATACTGCAAGTATACTCACAGTAATTTAAAATGTGGTCATGATTTGACTATTCATATTGGGAAAGAAATAAGAGAGCATATAAGGTTAAAGATTGTAATTGGGCTGAATATCTTCCATTTGTTCCTTTAGATTTATGATCTCTCCTTCTCCACTTTACTCTTTGCCCCAAGGCCAACCTGCATGTATTATGTGAACAGGGCTCCAGTGTCCTCTGATTTCTAGCCAGGTTCAGTTAAAAATTAGCCTCACACAAAGTAGAATGAAAGATATCCATGATATTTTTCAACTCCTCAATTAAAGTGAAAATCAATATGAATGTCTGACAGGAGGATACAATATAGATTATATTTTCCAACAAACTGAAATAATTTATTCTATACCAGACAAAAACGTCTTGAACCTAACATTCAGGGTCACAGTCTCAGCCTCAAATGTTTAACAAAGAATTAAAGTCAAACACTTCTGTACGTTCCTAGAGAAATAAATAAGTCTTTAGAGGGTTTGTTAAATAATATCCCGATTTGATACTGAAAAGACCTGCATTCTTCCTCTTGCTTTATTTCTAAGTTTTTGATTTTTTTCCCTAGAAGCTAAGAGAAAGATCAGGAAGATAATTGAAAGAATGAAGAAATACTAAAGAGACAGTGAAGTCAGGCCATTTATCTTGTTCCCTTTCTGTGGTGTCATCATGAGCTGACTTTATTCTCAACAGAATGACTTGATTGCACCTCTGAAAATGATCCTTTGTTAATAAAGAATCATCTAATAACTCTCATCTACTGATTCTTAGTGAACTGTTTTCTATTGGAACCTTGGCTGATACAGGGATCAGTCTTCCTGGGAAGACTAGGAAAAAATATTACATAATTATGTGGCAATAATAATGTGCTTAACAGTAGCAGAAATGTTGACAGACTGTTATTTAATTTTGTACCACTAATAAAGTGAAAATAAGCTAACAAAGTTAATTGAAATAAAATGGAAAAACAAGTTAAAATAAAAAAAAATCTTGTTTGAGATAAGATAGTGCATGGCAACCCACTCCAGTGTTCTTGCCTGGAGAATCCCAGGGATGGGGGAGCCTGGTGGGCTGCTGTCTATGGGGTCGCACAGAGTCGGACACGACTGAAGCTACTTAACAGCAGCAGCAGCAGCAGCAGTGCTGACAAAGGCTCTAAGAGTATAAAGAAACAAACTCTGTTTAAGAAGGAACGTGTGAATCAGAAACATGTGATCACCCTTTACAAAGGAAATCATCAACTTTGCTCTTCAATAGATTGCCTTGCTTAATTGATTTATTAGAATAAGATTAAATGTCCAATTTGCATCACGTATTTGCTATACGCTTTCATTCCCTCAACTTCCAACCTTTCTTCCACAAGTTTCTGACACCAAGAGATAAGAGATCTTAAATATGTTGTGTAGCTTATTTTTATCTATGCTTGAGTTCTTTTTAAGGCTGGTAAAACATTTTTTAGATAATTACATAAAATCATAAAAATGACTATACTGAAAATTAATGAATAAGTGATGGTTCATGCACTATAACTTGTCAAGTACTTAATTATGTTACAGTAAATACACTCAGTGTTATTTTATTATTTCTCCTCCTCATCTCATGGCTTTTGCTTCCTGGCACCACAAAATAAATCACTGTAATTCCTAGCATTTGAATTTTATATATTTAAAATATATGAATAGTGTTCCCAAGATTATCTTAACCTAAATAGCCCAATGATTTTTGTTGTTATTTTATATGTTTTCAATTCTTCAAATATATTTGTACATATTTTAAAGAAAGCACTCATTTTATTATTTGGAAAAACTCTGTAGACTCTAATCACAACTACAGACCATAGTTGAGAAAACATTGATCTGGTACAGTTTTACGAAATATTTTCTGTTCTCTTTCTGTGTGCTCTGATGGAAGTAGTTACCTTGTTTTCTTTTCATGAGCGATCCCTGAAAAATATGTAAGGGCTGCTTCTCTAAGAAATGCTTTGTTTTATCAATTGTTAAGCCATTCAGTCCAACATGCCAGAGATCTGATTTAAGAATGCTCCCAAACTTAAAGATTCATTTGTCTTTATCTTTCCCGCCAGCCAGGGCCCTAGGATCAGTCCCCAGGGGAGCCTACATATGTCTGTCAGATGAAACACACAGTCAACAGCAAGGGGGTATTGAGTGACACGTACTTGTTCCCTGAGAACTGGCAGATGATCTCACATAGATGTGGTTTCGCTTGGATTTTACCTGAATCAGTGGTCAGTCATGCAGTCCAGTTTCAGCTGCACAATCCTTTATGGGATATAAATTCCCCATTAAATAATTTTCTCTGTGGCTTAAGAGCATCTGCAGGACACAGATAATTCTAAAAGTACTTTGCATGTCTCTTGGTGATTACAAAGCTCTCCAGTATCTTTGTATGGTAGGATTATTTGAACTTTGTCTAACTAGTCAGCACTTCTGAGACAAACTGTGGTACAGGCACACTTAAAAATGCCCCACTCCACTGTAACTAGTCATAAAGGCAAAATATTTATATCCATACAACTATTAGAAACGATTGTTACTATTGATCAAACAATAGCTCACAGTTTGAAGAATATTAAATATTTTCTAAGTGAGTCTTATAAGAAAAAATCCTTACTGAATATTTCATTTGTTTTTCGCATTTGATACAACATGTCCCATCCCCAGTTAGAAACTGAGGAATCATTTGTATTAATTTTCTCACCAGATTGCAATACTTTTACCTTCCAATCACACCCAACTCCTTCACCACCCCCTTCCCCAGTCTTAAACCTCTTAAATCATAAAAAAGTATTGCCTTTTCACCAATGCAGTATTCATCTAATACTCATAATAAAATCTTGTAAAATTTGCCAATTTCTATTATCTGAAAGTGATGTTACATTATCCCACTGCTTTTCTTTGGTAAGAAAAGAAAGTTGTATTTAGTCTCTAAAGAATTTTAAAAGAATAAAGATGAATAGTCCATAGTAATACTCTTCTGCCATTTCTGATTCTTTTTCAGGTCAGAACAATAATACAATTGATATAAACTCTGTTTATCTGTCTTTAGTGGTCTGAGAAGAGGAAAGCGTCATGTAACTGGTTTGTTCATGCTCTTTCTATTACTTGAAAGGACCTAGGTGTTTGAAAATATAAATAAAAGTCTACTTGTCTCACATATCATCTAGGGTTATTTAAAAGGAAATTTGAAAGAAAGAAAATGATGCAAGTGAACAGGAGACACATTAGAGGAGACAAGATTTCCAATGAGATGCACAAATGACCACATGGCCCCCAAGAGAAACAATCTGAGTATTTTCTTTCTTACTATACACATCTTAGTTCCAAGTTTGAGACCCAGCTAGTCTTCATTTTCTATTCCATATTTGCTATCATGTTTTCACTTTATTTTTTATGCGTTTAATACAACCTAATTTTACTGGGCCAATATAGGTGGGTAAACAGAGTCCTTCCACCCGAGGACTGAAGCTCTTTTTCAGTCAATTGGTTCCAATTCTGAGTGAATAACACATTTTGTTTACAGACCTTTCATTGTTTGTATAGATGAAGAATACGAGAGAGCAACCAATTTCCAAAAGCTTGCAACCCAGATCCCATGTCCTCTACCATCTTTGCACCAGAACCTCACTCTCATGGAGTTTCACAGCCATAGACACAAGTGGGAGAACACATATGACCAGATGAGAGAAGATGGAAACTCTCAGCCTCATTCACAGAGAGGCTGACTCTGTTTGTGAATGCAAGCCAAAAATTGATAATAACAGCCCTATATCCCTACTCAGGCTGATTTTGAAAAAGGATAGTGAGGAAAACTTCTAATGAACGGAGCTTGAAGCATTTTATGAGGTGATCTACCTTGAATGGATAGAGAAGTGGTTAGACTATATACACAATCATGGACCAGAACTGTTGGCTTGGCCAGAAAACTGGAAGAAAAAGATTGCAAGATTATGAATAAGAAAATCTAAGGTAATTATGCATGAGTGGTCATGGGGAAAGTACAGAGTATGAAAACCTTTGAGTCACATGTTAATACCAACCAGAGGACATCTACCACAGAGTGTTTAACATAGAGATCCACATAACATTGAATAAGACATGAGACCTACTTTCAAATCACATATGGCATCATAAGTGGCTTTATAAAGTTATGGATCAGACTGTTGAAGGGAGAACCATCCTCTAGGACACAGAAGTACACACCTTAAAGAATTTTCTATATTGGTATGTCCCCAATAGGTAGAAAATAGGAATCAAGTAGTGAGAACAAGAGTTGTTCTGCTTACCAACACACCAGTGACCTACCTGGAAAATTAGTGTTTCTGTTCTTGCAACTCTGGGATCTGTGGATTGAAAGAGACTGGCTCCTATAGCAGAAACACTTTTACTAGGAGAACTAGCACAAGTCCTATTAAACTGGAAGACACCTGAGTGCTTTAGAGATCTCATGCTAAAGGACCAGCAGGCTGGAAGAGAAGAACCATCCTGGGAGGAATAACTGCCCCTATCATTAGTAGGAGGTAAGGTTGTTATTATAGATGAGGGTATGGAGGAATCTGTTTAGCACTCTGTTGATCTGCACAACACACCGGTTCTCCTTGTTCCAATTTTCACTGCATATGGACAATGGCAGCAGCCTAGACCTGATTAGGTCTGGTGTGGTTCAGAAATTTGAGGAAAGAGGATATGGATTAGGGTTCTGGATGACACTGAAATGAGCAGAGTACTAGCTGAGGGTGAGCAAAGCTTAGAAGGCTAGAGGGGAGAGAGCTTTACTCGCATCCCTGAGACCAGCTTTAGTGGTAAGGGCTGTTGTTGAACCCACTAAGCTTATTCTTTAAAAAGTTTCTCCCTTGAAATGACTCTCACCAGAAGCCTGAAGTTGCTGCCTGAATAACCCATCTAAAGCAATGGATCTGAATCACACAAAGTGTGGACTGCAGTGATGTGTCAGTCAGATTCTCCTTCAGAAAGAATGATATTGCCTCAGGTGTTGGAAGTTTTTCCAGAATATTGCTCTTAGCAGTCAGCCCTCTTCAGAAATTTCTGTAACTAGAGATGTCTGCCTAGCCTAATGTCACTTCTCTTTCCAGGAGCAGTCCATAGCTAATGAATAATCAACAAATGAAGTCCATAGCTAATGAATAATCAACAAATGGGTATAAAAGTCTGATTCCCACGTGCCAGCTTAGCACAACACTAGGGAGATACCCAAGTACCAGAGGCCACTGTGAGGCAGACCGGAACCTTCCTCTTTATGACCACATCACAGGTCTGATTCTCCTTCACATGACCCTGCTTAATGCACACCCTACTTAATACTCCTCCACTTGGAGGAAGCATGGCCTTGAATGAGGAAATGCTTCAGGTGAGAAAGTACTTGTGAGTACTTAGCTGAAAGACACTAATTACCAACATCTCCAAAATCTGGGGAAATGAGAGCTTCTATAACCAGAAAGGACATCAGGGTGAAACATAGCATCCACTACACTACCTAGAGACCAAAAGAGTCAGGAGAGAAACTCATGAAGAAGGCAAAGATAAAAGTGAAAGATAAAAAACTACAGATGAACAAAAGCTTTGACAATGTATATAATCTATAGAGTGCATACAGTGTGTAAATGCATAAGTAAATAAATTGGTTCATGCGATCACCATATAGGCTTAGGTATTGTTATGTCATTATAATCAATTGTATGTTTAAATATGGGCTTCCCAGGTGGTGCTAGTGGTAAAGAACCTGCCTGCCAATGAAGGAGACATAAGAGACATGGGTTCCATCCCTAGGTTGAGAAGCTCCTCTGGGTATGGCAACCCACTCCAGTATTCTTGCCTGGAGAATCCTTGTGGACAAAGGAGCCTGGTGGGCTACAGTCCACGGGGTTGCAAAGAGTGGGGTAGGACTGAAGCGATTTAACATGTGTGCATGCATGTTTAAAGCTATATGTTAATATTAGACATCAAAAGGAATTTGAAGCACAGTTGGTTACATGATTTATCAAATGTCATATATGTCATAATTTACCCAGCCAGGATTTGAACCCTATGCCAGCTTCCTTAATTATACACCATGCCAGGAAAAAGTGTGTATGTGTGTGGCTGGAGATGGCATTAGTTTGGAAAAGACAAGTAGATGCATAGGTTAAAACAGAATCTAGCAGTATATCTTACTATTTATATAGATAGTTAATCTATGACAATAATGGTCAACTTTTGCTAAAATGTTATAAAGTTGAACCTTAACTTACATATGTTTAATAAACAAATAATAAAATAATACCTTATATTTTAGAAGAATGTATAAACAATATAATGTGGATACCTATAGCAATGTATAAACATGTATACAATAAAACATATACAAGAACACACTTTAGAAGAATAATAAGTATATATTTTAGATGTCTAGAGTGTTTTAATGCAAATAAAGAAACCCAAAACTATAAGGGGCAAAGATATATACTTTTAAATAATGGTGAAAAAATAAGCAAAGGCAAAAATAAATGACAGATTAAGAAAAAATATTTTCAGCACAAATAACAGATCAAAATAATATCTGTAATATTTAAAAATCTCCTTCAAAGATTAACAAAGAATTTATTAGCAAAAATGAAAAATTCTATTAGTAGGCAATTAAAGAAATAGCAATCCAACAGTTCAACGCATAGTAAAAGATGCTTAATTTCACACGAGTTAAAGATATGGTATCGTTTCTTGCCAAAAAAAAAATAAAAAATAAAAGGATAGCAGCTATTGTTAGATGATATTCAGGGAAAGTGATATTCTGATTACATTGCTGGGAAAAATCGCTTTTTAAAAATAATTTTTTGAAAGTTAATCTAGCAATACCTATTGAAATTAAATGGAAAATCTTCCTACTGGGTAAATACCTTATAGAAACATTCACATAAGAAGAAAGGGAAGATTAAATAAAAACATTTTCCTGTAAAGATCACTTGAAGAAGATACATTAATAAATTTATACAATAGATTATTGTGCAAAATAAAGAAATTTATGCCAGTTGAAAGGGAGTGATTTCTATAATTAATTTTCAAGTCCTCCCCACCAAGAAAACATGACAAAGCATGATAAAAGAAAAGAATATATGTGATACTGATCCTATGTTTATAAAACAAATAATAAAAATCCAAAACTGTATAATTTATATATAATCACATTATTATTGAAGACAAAGGAAAGAGATCCACAACAAATGTACAATATAGAATACCTGTTGGTGATCAAGGAGTGAAAGCAGAAAATGTGAGAGGACAGGAAAGAACTGATAAAAAACGCCCACAGTAAGAAACAACATGAATTCTCAGTTCCATTTCTAGAGGGGTGTGTGTAGACATTTGTGTGTATGATTGTGTGTGTATGTTTATAAAATGTACATAAACATAGTGAGATATATGAAATGAGTAATATGTAGCTGATAATCATTAAGATGTGGAATTTTAAGTGATTTAATTTTTTTGCTACATTGTACAAATTTTTTAATATGCACTTATTTTGATAGAAACAGGAAATACATGCATGATGCTAATTTCACAAAACAAGGTTTCTGAAAAATACTACTACAATTGGCTTCACTTATTTCTCCATGATTCTCATATCTTAATTCCTATACTATCTTCCTTTCTAATATTCTACCAGTTTCTAACAATTGCGTTGCATTACAGTTTGCTATATTTGGAGAGCATAATTTTCTGTATATATCCTACACTGATGTTATTTGTTTCCTTGCCTTTTCTACATTTTCTATTCTATATTTTTATTACCTTAATAGGTAAATTATTAAAAGTCCAGTATCATGATACTGAATCAAATATTAGTATTTTATTCAAATTATGTCTTTTCTAAAAAAAATTATGACTAGATTGGGATCTGGAATGGGGTGGGGTTATAGTTCAGCTTGAAGCATACATTTGGCATTTTTAAAACCAAATTTTAGGCTACGCTCTAGATTTGCATTAAGTCAACCTTGTTTGTAGACATGACTTCAAGAATAGGCTCATTTGGGAATAAATAAAACAAGAAAAACTATCAGGAAAAAAAATAGGCTTTTCTCCTCTAAAAATAAATTAAAAGGCAGGATTCAGTGAATTCTGAAATATATTCCTGTCTCAGAATAAATACTTTCTTAAATTATATGTAAATTGGAGTTTAAAAATCTACATTTCTTTTTTATTTTTGCTTCCTTAGTAGATGCTTTACAGTCACCATTATTTTCCCAGAGTTTAATACATTGTCTGCATAGACCATTTTATATTCCAATAAATGTTCCATACCATTCTGTATGCCAAAGCACTAATTTGGATTTAGCTTCTACCTCCTTTTCACTTAAAATTATTGTTCTTTGATGCTTTGTATCTCTGGCCAAGTTTTTAAGTATTTTTTAGAGTCCTTTTGTTTTCCTGGGTCCCAGTGTAGGACTTCCCTGGTAGCTCAGACGGTAAAGCATCTACCTACAATGCAGGAGACTTGGGCTCGATTCCTGGGTCAGGAAGATCCTCTGGAGAAGGAAATGGCAACCCAGTTCAGTACTCTTGCCTGGAAAATCCCATGAACGGAGGAGTGTAGTAGGCTACAGTCCATGGGGTCGCAAAGAGTCAGACACGACTGAGCGACTTCACTTTCTTTAGTGCAGAGACAAATTTTCTGATAGTTTCAAATCACTTGTAAAGTAACCTCAAATTTGAAAACAACATTTACATTGTTATAGATAATCCTTTTTTGGCATGCCTGGGATCACCATAACCTCATGCTAAGTTTAGTAACTCAAACTAGTTGGATTTGCTGGAATTCCAAGATGCCATATCCCAACATTAATATGAGTAGTACTTCATTAAACTGAAACTAGAAAGAGTGCCTTTCCTTGTAGACAGACATCATAATACAGCAAAAGACATGAAAAGCTCAACAACTTGGTCATTATTGTGTGTGAAGAATAACTAAAGCCATGGAAATTGCCTATGGAGACAGAGAGAGAGTGTGTGTGTGTCTGCACGCGCACACACATGTACACTAGTAGGTATACACATGCTTTCGTGGTCAATTGTTTTTGTAGTTGAAACATTATGGCAACAAATAATGCCACAGACAATTCACAATTATATCAATCAGTAAGTCATATGACCAAAGTTGTGTTTTTAACTAGATCGGCACAGAGAGTAGAAGCATAGGCTGCCCATTGTCGGCTTTTATGGCATGTCTGTCCATATAATGAATGACCTTGCACTTTGCTGTTCTAACCTCCTACCAGTTTCACTAGTGCTAATTTTTGTTTGTGCTTTTCTCCCCAGATTTGTTTCTTTCCAACTCCTGATAAAGGAAAAAAAAAAAAAGAGAGAGAGAGAAAGTGGGTAGCATGAAGCATTGATATTGACTTTCTAGATGATTATGTGCTCTTTTGTGATAGATATAACTGAAGTTAGTATGTTTCAATATGTTTTATTTTCTAAATGATAAACTTTGAAAATTGTAAATGGTCATACTTATTAGCTTTTTGTAAACCGATATCAGATGCATATTCTAAAGCAAGATTAAAATTAAGCACATACCATCAATTCATCCGGAGACTGAATCTAAACTCTTCTACTCAGAATTACAGATGCAATCTTTAATGCTGCCTGGACTAACTAGTTGCTCAGTGAAACTCAAAGACAAATTGAAACAAATTCAATTTCCTATTAATGTTATAGAAAATTCTAAATTAAAACTATAACAATAATACCAAATAAAGCAAAACTGGAATGTTATGACTATTACAACAGTCAGTGGCTAAAGGGGAGGTTTGGGAAATCACTACACTAAAATAAAATAGATATATAAATAGGAGTATCTTTCCCAGAATTGCACCAGTTCTGAAGATTCATGAATTGGCTTTGGATTCAAAATGTGGAGAATGTACAAATAATGCCATAACCAACAAATCAGAGAATTTCTCTGGGGACATTCTGTTTTAAATATTGTGTGATTGAAATACTAATAGCTTGAAATAAAAAGAGCTAACACTGAGGGCTTTGTTTTTGTCCTATACTTCTCTAAGTTCTTTGTAAAATAAAACATAAAAATTTCTATCACTGACTAAGGTCATGTAACTTGTAAGACATAAAATTGGCATTTGGAAGCAAATAGTCTAACACTAGCACTCACAAACTTAACAACATTTCCTTGAACGAACATAAAGTATTACCCAATTGCTGAATTTTTATTCTGGCTTGGATAGCGTTATTTCTTTATCTGTAAAAATAGAAACACAGTGTTTACCACCAAGTGAATTATGGAATGTGTGTTAGTTGTTTATTTTATATGAATGAATGTTTATATTTTATATGAATATTAACCATGCATTCCAAATTTGTCTCTCATTAAAAATAAATTTATCCTCAAGGCCCTTAGTGTTCTTTACAATGGTCCCACTCCCTCTTACACATCCAAGTATAATGAAGCAGAAAGTGATTATATCCAATTTAATTGTACTACTAGTGAAGCTTATAGCTAAAAAGCAGGAATCTGTCTAAGGAAGAGAAGATAACATATTTAGGATATTATAATATTTTTAAAAGTTGATATTTTAGGCTGCTGCTGTTGCTAAGTCACTTCAGTCATGTCCGACTCTGTGCAACCCCATAGACGGCAGCCCACCAGGCTCCCCCATCCCTGGGATTCTGCGGGCAAGAACACTGGAGTGGGTTGCCATTTCCTTCTCCAATGCATGAAAGTGAAAAGTGAAAGTGAAGTCGCTCAGTCATGTCCGATTCTTCGTGACCCCATGGACTGCAGCCTACCAGACTCCTCCATCCGTGGGATTTTCCAGGCAAGAGTACTGGAGTGGGTTGCCATTGCCTTCTCCGTATTTTAGGCTAAGCAAAGGCAATATTAGTATGTTAAACATATTTATTTTAGCCCTTTATATCATATCTTAAGTTGCTCAGATGGCAAAGGATCTGCCTACAATACAGAAGACCCTGGTTTGATCCCTGGGTCAGGAAGATTCCCTGGAGAATGGAACGCCTACCCACTCTGATATTCTTGCCTGGAGAATCCCATGGACAGAGGAGCCTAGTAGGCTACAGTCCATGGGTTACAAAGAGTTGGACACAACTGAACAGCTAATCTTTGTCAATTACATAGATTTGAGACAGACCAGACAGATACAGATAAATATGGTTTTTCCAGTAGTCATGTACAGATGATGTGAGAGTTGGACCATAATGAAGGCTGAATGCTGAAGAATTGACGTATTTGAACTGTGGTGCTGGAGAAGACTTTTGAGAGTCCCTTGGACAGCAAGGAGATCAAACCAGTCAATCCTAAAGGAAATCAACCTTGAATATTGATTGGAAGGACTGATGCTGAAGCTGAAGCTCCAATACTTTGGCCACTTGATATGAACAGCTGACTCACTGGAAAAGACTCTGATGCTGGGAAAGATTGAGGGTAAAAGGAGATGCGGGCAACAGAGGATAAGGTAATTGGATGGCATCACCAACTCAATGGACCTGAACTTGGGCCAACTCTGGGAGATGGTGAGGGATAGGGAAGCTTGATGTGCTGCAGTCCATGGGGTCATGAAGAGTAGGACATGACCTGGCAACTGAATAACAACAATAACATTATTGGTAGAATTGCAAATTGTTGCAGCTGCTGTGAAAAGTTATATGGAGGTTACACCCAAAATTAAAAGCAAACTACAGTATGGTTGAGCAATTTCACTTCTGAGTGTTAGATCGAAGAAAACAAAAGCACTGATTTTAAAAGGTATATGTAACCCAATGTTAGCATTATTTACCATAGACAAGATATGGAAGTAAACTAAGTGCCACTGATAGATGAATGGATAAAATGTGGCATATGCATACAATGGGATGTCACTCAGTCATTTAAAAAAAAAATCATGTCATTTGAAAAACATGGGTGTTTCTTGAGGGTATTATTCTAAGTGACATAATTCAGACAGAGAAATACAAATACCATTTGATGCCACTTATATGTGGAATTTAGAAAACAAAACTAACAAAAAGGAAAGTGAAAACTGATTCATAGATACAGAGAACAAGTTAAAATTTGGTGTACTGGTGTGTGTGGGGGGAATAGGGGAAAGGGATTAAGAGGTACAAACCTCCAGTTATAAAAGAAGCCATGGGGATATGATATGCATCATAAAGAGTATGGTCAATAATACAATGATAATTTTGTATGGGGACAGAGAGTCACTGGGCTTGTCATGGTGATTATTTCAAAATATATACAAATGTCAAATCAAAAAAAGAAACAATAAAAATGTATAACTGAGTAGTCATAAGACAATATAGGTTTAACAAAGTAATATTGGAATATTGTTGAAGGAGGCAAAATCTGAAATTTTCTTAAAAGTGGCAAGATTTAATCTGGATCATGAAGAATGGATAGGAGTTTCTTAACTGAAAAGCAAAGGAAGAAAAATACAGGAAAAGTTAACAGTATAAACCAAACACAGAAGTAAGAAAATATGTGGCAGAGAAACCTGGAGAGAGAACAGTATTCAAGAAAATCTCAGTATTAGACAAAAAACAAAGCATTCATAAAAGAAAAGAGCAATAAGAAATTGACTTGCCAAATAATTTTTAAATGCACTAGTTGTTCAAAGGACAAAAAAACACAATATCATCAATATTACAGTCTACAGCTTGCCAGTTCATGTGTGAACACAAGAATTTTCTCATAGGATCATTATACTCACAAAGATCATTCTCTGTCTTAGATACTAATAACTGAAAAGTCGGGGATATATGTGTTTTGTTAGAAACCCACGGATGCCAAGGTGTCCTTTCTTTTGGAGTGATAGTAAGAGTGTCTTTGAATTTTGTTGTCATTTCAGGGAAAAAAGTGCAATACCTTCCTAACTGTAGGATATGATGTGCATGCTCAACCTTAACAGCAACAGGGCAAAACATGAGTTTTGTTTCTGCAAGAGCAGAGGCTATTGCTGAAATAATTAAATAAATAACCAATGATTAGATTGGAGAGGTATGTTGATACCAGGTTGTGGAAAAAAAAATTAACTTCAGATTCCCTCTCTTAGAGTGCCTTACAATTCTATTATTAGAATCAGAATCCATAGACACTTTGGTTTTACAAAATTGCTCTCAGGTTTCTGTACTTCTTGTATGTGGCACTAGTGGAAAATAACCTGCCTGCTAATGCAGGAGATGATGGAGATGCTGGCCCATTCCCTGAGTGGGGAAGAGCTCCTGGAGGAGGAAATGGCTCTCCACTCCAGTGTTCTTGTCTGGGAAATCCCATGGACAGAGAAGCCTGGTGGGCTAGGTATATAGGGTTGCAAAGGGTTGGACACGATTGAAGCGATACAGTATGCACACACTTTAATGAGATATCTTGGTGACTGAAGAGAGATGATAGAAAAATTTACATAGCTCCAGTGAACCCTGACCTGAGTACCACAGGATGGTTTAGACTGAAAAGAGCTAACCAACAGGTAACTTGCTGCTTCCAGGATCCACTAGGAGCAATAGCCAAAATGAAAAGAATGGAGTCTTATTCATCTTACATTTCAATTCTTTTGGTTGAGAATATATTTCCTATAAAACAAATGCCTACATGTTGCCTTCTGAAATTATGCAGTCTTCTCACTGCCACCTCCCCCCTCCCACTCAATCATATCTTTGGATAAAGTTTAAGAGCCTAATATATGAGAAAGAGGGCTTCCCAGGTGTCACAGTGGTAAAGAATCCACATGCCAATGCAGGAGGCATAAGAGATGTGGGCTCAACCCCTGGGTCAAGAAGATTCCCTGGAGGAGGAGATGGCAACCCACTCCAGTATACTTGCCTGGGAAATCCCATGGACAGAGTCCACGGGGTCCCAAATAGTGGGGCACAAATGAGCACAATACATACACGAGAAAGAATGTGTTCTTTTTTTCTTTTTTAAGTTTGCAAACAGTTATTTTTTTCTCAAGTGTTTTGCTAATGAAATGTTTTTAATTCTCTCTACCTACAAGCCTTAGGCCAGCTATTCTTATAGATTAGCTCCTGATCCACAGAAACAAACCCACATATTGGGCTAGAGCAGGCCTTTGCCTCACTTAGCAAGGTTGTGCTTGCTAATGGTGAGTCCTTGTTTTCTCCTGCTGCTTTCCTTGCTCCTTTATTGCTGACAGATCTTCAGGTTTCTCTTTGCCTGAATACTCGACAAAGTCATTTGCTTAATTTGCAGGGTTTTCAATCACATAGTTTTAATGCGCTTGATCTGTGACCCCTAGCCTAACCTGAACCTTCCTTTTTCTAGTTTGTATCAGCTTGTCTACCTAAGACTTAGTCGTCTTCCTCCTCTGATCCCCATACTTCATCAATTTTTTTTTTTCCTTTTCCAAACCATGCTTCTGACCTTTCCTCACCAATGTTAGTGATGCCATGAACCCAGGTTCTCATGCAAGCTCTCTAGCCTGTGTGAAAAACAGACCACCACCACCACCATGCCAGAATTAACATAAATATAATGAATGTTGTTCAAGAGACAAAGAATGTATCTCTTGGGACAGGTAAAGAAATAGTACTCTATGGATTTACCTATTTTGCTACTTGTGCTATTTTGTTTTTCCTATTTCTTACTAGGCTTACTTACAAAGCTGCATGTTTTCCCTTCTTTGCAGTCCAGACTCCCAAAGGGCTCTAGTGCCACATTTGCCAACTCTGTGGAAAAGCACTAATTAGGTAATTCCCAGAAGGCAATGGCACCCCACTCCAGTACTCTTGCCTGGAAAATCCCATGGACGCTTGAGCCTGGTAGGCTGCAGTCTATGGGGTCGCTAAGAGTTGGACACGACTGAGCAACTTCACTTTCACTTTTCACTTTCATGCATTGGAGAAGGAAATGGCAACCCACTCCAGTTCTTGCCTGGAGAATCCCAGGATGAGGGAGCCTGGTGGGCTGCCGTCTACAGGGTCGCACAGAGTCAGACACGACTGAAGCGACTTAGCAGCAGCAACTTCTTTTGTTAGAAACTCATCTGTTTTTCTGTCTTCAAATTCCCTGCCTCTGAGGAAATATCTTCAAATCTCTCTACCATACGTGCAGTGGCCCCCTTCACTGATCTTTACATGACTGATTCCAAGAGAATTACAGATGTTAGGGAAGAAAATAGTGCCAGTGTAGCAAGGAGAATAATTCTTCTCATAACCAGCAAATATCCTCCTGGGTATTATGCTCTTGCCTTGAGTTTGCTGCCCTCATTGCAAAAAAAAAAAAGTTTAAATTTCCCTTTCACCAATTCACAATTACCTATATTCCCTAAAGAGACTAAACACCTTTGTTTTTAACTTTAATGCATTTTTTAATTCAAAACAAGATGCTTTTTTAAAGGACTTTTTTACTTACTAAATTTTGCTCCACTCTTTAAGTTATTCACATTCTTTCAATTCAATCAATTGACATAATTAAGGGTTCAAAATAAGTCAAACAAAATTTACGCCATGTATATTTAACTTAAAAGAGGATGTCATTAGTGTTTAATATATAGTCTTTGTAAAACGGTAGGAAATAATTCCTTTTAAACATAACACAAGTAATAGACCGTGAGCTCTAGTAGGAGACCTTTGAAACCAGTCATTGCTCAATCAACACTGAGTTTTATCCTCTCAGTGGATCCAAGTCAGGTCACCACAGTCTGTCATTGTGGATAAGAATGAAGCCTGTAGCATCAGATTCTCTGGATTTGAACTTTGGCCCTGCCTCCTACTCTGTGACCCTGAGTGAATTATTTAACTTCTCTGTATCTGTTTCCTCCTCTTTACAATGAGCTCCTAATGTGATTGTGTAGAAAAGATGATGAAAAGTACTTAGAAGAATGCTAACCATACAGTATACATTTTTGGTGTGTGTTAATAGTAAATCTTTTCAACCAAGGTGCTAGTGGAAGTCAGGTATGTAGAGTTTCCCTCATAAAACCGAGGACTCTTGGTCTCCTTTTGCTGTCATAACTGAATTTTCAACCAGCTAATTCTTAGGAACAGATGACCCTAAATACTTTTCTTTGTGTTATGGCTTGAAATGGGGAGTTCCTGGAGGCTCAGTGATAATGTAGGAGATTCAAGAGACATGGATTCAGTCCCTGGGTTGGGAAGAATCCCTGGAGAAGGGCATAGTAACTCACTCCAGTATTCTTGCCTGGAGAGTCCCATGGACAGGGCAGCCTGGTGGGCTACAGTCTGTGTGTCACAAAGAGTCAAACACAACTGAGCACTTACTCATGCGTGGCTTGAAATGTGTCCCCCCAAAATTTGTATCTTAAAGTCCTACCCTCTATACCCCAGAATGTGACTATAGTTGGAAATGGGGTTTTTATAGAGATAATAAAGTTAAAATGAGATCAACTGGGTGGGTCCTAATCCAAAATGACTGCTGTCTTTGTGAAAGGAAAAAATTTGGAGACGCATGGACGTGCATCTACACACCAAGGAACACCAAAGAGGTCTGGCAAACTCTGAGAAACCAGGAGAGGCATTGAGCAGACACTTCCTCAGAGCTTTCAAAAGAATTCATCCCTGCCAACTGTTTGATCTTGGACTTCTAGCCTCCAGAATCGGGAGACAATTTCTGTTTTAGTCATCTAGTCTGTGGTACTTTGTTACAACAGCCACAACAAACCAATATATCTTGTTACCCTAGTTCTCTTACTGTTCATTTTCTAGAGTCTGCTCCAGCTATCCCGAGACAGAGGCTGCTCAGTTATACATTTTATTTTGGGAAAAGGAGCAAAACCTCGGACTGAAAAAGGAAGGGTTCAGTCAGAATGGGAGTATGCACATTTTCCCCACAAATAACACAGCTGAGTCCAGCTAAGTGTACAGATTCAATATGAGATTAATAATGCTAAAAATTCACTCTATGCCAGATAGTTTTCATTGCCCTTAGTGATGCCTCAGTTTATAGTCTTTAAAATAATTTGTTTGACTTAAGTTCAAAAGGTATTGGATTCTATCATGAGAAGGTATAGCAATCTCTAGATGGAATACTTAAACGTGGCAATTTAAAAATTAACCTGAAATAGGTAACAAACCCTCAGTTCAGTTCAGTTCAGTTGCTCAGTCATGTCTGACTCTTTGTGACCCGATCAACTGCAGCACTCCAGGGCCTCCCTGTCCATCACCAACTCCCGGAGTTTACTCAAACTCATGTCCATTGAGTCGGTGATGCCATCAAACCATCTCATCTTCTGTCATCCCCTTCTCCTCCTGCCCTCAATCTTTCCCAGCATTAGGGTCTTTTCCAATGAGTCAGTTCTTTGCATCAGGTGGCCAAAGTATTGGAGTTTCAGCTTCAGCATCAGTCCTTCCAATAAATGTTCAGGATTGATTTCCTTTAGGATGGACTGGCTGGATCTCCTTGCTGTCCAAGGGACTCTCAAGAGTCACCTAAAACACCACAGTTCAAAAGCATCAATTCTTCGGCGCTCAGCTTTCTTCACATTTCAACTCTCACATCCATACATGAACTACCGGAAAAACCATAGCTTTGACTAGATGGACCTTTATTGGCAAAGTAATGTCTCTGCTTTTTAATACGCTGTCTAGGTTGGTCATAGCTCTTCTTTCAAGGAGCAAGAGTCTTTTAATTTCATGGCTGCAGTCACCATCTGCAGTGATTTTGCAGCCCCCCAAAATAAAGTCTGTCACTGATTCTGTCGCTTTCCCATCTATTTGCCATGAAGTGATGGGACCAGATGCCATGATCTTGGTTTTCTGAATGTTGAGTTTTAAGCCAACTTTTTCACTCTCCTCTTTCCTGTTCATCAAGAGGTTCTTTAGTTCTTCTTCACTTTCTGCCATAAGGCTGGTGTCATCTGCATATCTGAGGTTATTGATATTTCTCCAGACAATCTTGATTCCAGCTTGTGCTTCATCCACCCCAGCATTTCTCATGATGCATTCTGCATGTAAATTAAATCAACAAACCCTATTTCAGGTTAATTATAAAGCATGATAAATTTTCATTTTCTTGGAGTGAGGAAAGAAAAAAGATCACTTAGCTAAGAGAAGGGAAAGGGAAAGGAAGATGTATTATTATTAAGGACAGAATGAAACATTTCACTGTCAACTGACATTGTCAAGTATTGAATTTGTAAAAAGAGATGCACTTGCTATACAACAACAAAAACTTGGACTAATGTAACCAAGAATGCTATAGTCTGTTTTCTGAGGTGACTAATGATAAGTTGATTTTATTTTCATTTTGTTTTTGTCTTTGTGTTTTTATACTTAAAGACATTGATTCTCCACAATCAACACACATCTTCTCCCTTTGGACTCTGAAAACTGTAATTGCTAATTGGGTACATAGGGAAAGAATCAATTTAAACTAACCAGATTATAAACCACATACAGGTTTCCAAACCAAGGGAGCCAACAGTTTAAAACTGCACTCCAAGGAGATGAATAAATCACAGGTACATTAAAGTTGTGCAAATAGGTTTAAGAAATATTCAGATTTAGTACAATTACTATCACACAAAGTATTAATTTGCTCCTCTTATATCGATCCACCCACTGATGTCTGCTAATGATGGAGAAGGGACAATGAGCATTAATAACTTGTTCCTAGGGTCAGGTTGTTTCAATTAAAAGTATTATTTGCCCAAAGTGTGCTTTTATTTCAAGACTGTACTAGGGCTTTAGAACAATTCTTGCTTGCATGGCAACCATTAGAGGTATATAGGGTCCAGGCCTTCAGAGCCCTGAAATAGATGAACTTTATAATTTTAGTCATCAAAAATTCTCAAAAATTTTATAAAATGTTCTAAATCACTGCTTTGCTCTTCAGCACTGTTCCTCAACCCATTAGGTCCCTTAGCCCTGAAGTAGTTTTAAAAGTTTAAATGCCCAGATTTTGCCATAGACCAATTACAGAAGAATTTTTTAGAGGTGTGGCCTCATCCATGAGCCGGGCCCTTAGGGTGTCAGATGCAATGCACACTCACATTGCCCACAGGCTAGAAATGCCCTCAGGCCAGCAACACGGGGATCATCTGAGAACTTGTTAGGAACACAGACTCTTGGGTCCCACTCCAGACCTACTAAATTGGACTCTGCTCTTTAACATAGTCCCTAGGTGGTCTGTATGCACGTTAAAGTTAGAACAAATCTAGATTAGAGGACCTTGTACCAACCTTATCTGAAAATTTCTCATAATCAGAATGCCTTGGAATATCTATTAATATAAGGGATTATTTTTTTCTAGTTTGTACTGCTCAGTCCTTTATACAACTTCCTAGAAATCCAAATATTTAAAGGATATTTTCAGATATAAAGGGTCATAACGCTCCCTGCTGCTGCTGCCGCTGCTAAATCGCTTCAGTCGTCTCTGACTCTGTTCGACCCCATAGACAGCAGCCCACCAGGCTCCGTTGTCCCTGGGATTCTACAGCAAAGAACACTGGAGTGGGTTGCCATTTCCTTCTCCAATGCATGAAAGTGAAAAGTGAAAGTGAAGTCGCTCAGTCCTATCCGACTCTTCGCGACCCCACAGACTGCAGCCTACCAGGCTCCTCCATCCGTGGGATTTTCCAGGCAAGAGTACTGGAGTGGGTTGCCATTGCCTTCTCTGCATAAGCTCCCTAGTATGAAAATATATATATTATAAGGGATATCATCTGAACTTTAAAAAGAGTTTACGTTGACTATATTCAGGGACACTTGAAGAGAATTGAACTTACTTGTACACCACTGGCTATTTATAAAACACTAAAGCTCTATATTTTAAACATGAATTTTCTTCTCATATCCCAAGTTTAATATATTTCTTATATTTTACTTATCTATTTGGAGGATATTCTCATCAATATTTCTGAAAATATATGAGTGATAAAGACCTTAACTGCAAGATGAAACCAAGGTGACTGACTTACTGACCAGAAATAGTTGGCAATGTGAAAGACCAATTAAATGAAGGTGTGTTTTTTGGTGGTCAAATTTACTCTGAGGTAATATTTAAGAAGTTGCTGGAGGAATAAAAATGCATTAGGTTCTGAATTATATTACCAGAAAAATTATTATATAATGAGTTTCTGTAAATAATATTTTAATTTGAAAAGCAATAGAATGGATAAAAGCAATTCATTTTCATAAAGAACATCAAAATTATGAGTAATTAACATAAGTTCCATGAAAACTGCAAATGATTCTTGCTGAAAGAAATTAGGCCATATGCAGCTAACTGTAGTTATTCAGAAGTTCTAGTTAGCATAATTAATAATTTCTACGAAATGAACTAATCTTTCTGACAGGTAAATAAAATGATAATTTATTGACTATTTCTTCAAAACACTTAATTTAACTATAATTAAATGGTCATAGAAAATTCAATGAGTAAGAAAAATACCTGTTGATACTCTTCTTATAATAAAACATTAAATCATAATGAAGTAAAATGTTAAAACAGAATGTTAAGATCTGTAATTATAAGATTAAAAATCGCTGGCCACAGTTTTTCCCTCAATAAGGCTCTTAGGTGTGCCCTTTTCCACCTTGCAAGCTCACTCTCCCCTAATGTTAAATTATTCTGGCTATTCACATAACTAGGGCTGGTTCAAATACTAAATTAATTTTTCCCTTTCTGTTCATATCCAAAACCACCTTGATTTTTCAGTGCTCCTTTACAGCCTCAAAAATGTTGTCTAATATAATATCAATATTTTAGCAAGTAATTTTATTCTATTTGGGTGCTTAGAATGTACTAGCATGGCCATAGCCTTGTTTCACAGTCAAAACACACACATCCCTAAGCTGGTTTCTGTCATTTCTTTCCCTGGCATCAGGGTGCACCTCTGTATCTAACATCTCTGTCACTACATGGCCAAAATTGTGATTTTTGCTTCAGACACTAGCGTCACTACTTGGATGAGGAAGAATGACCTCTCTCCTAGGATAACATGCAGGAAAAGCATGTCTTATGACAAAATTGGCCAAATTTCCCACCATCACAGTTCTCTAGATTTAAGTATATAACCTGAGTCTCTGTCACCACAGAGGAGGCTTTTACAAGGAACCCTGTCAGAAAGGGGTGGTGGTGGGATGAATTGGGAGACTGGGGCTGACATGTATATTCTACTATTATACAATAGATAACTAATGGGAACCTACTGTATAGCACAGAGAACTCTACCCAATGCTCTGTGGTGACCTAAACTAGAATGAAATAAAAAAAGAGTGCACATATATATATGTGTGTGTGTGTGTTTGCTTAGTTGCTCAGTCATGTCTGACTCTTTGCAACCCCATGGACTGTATGTAGCTCACCAGGCTCCTCTGTCCATAGGGATTCTCCAGGCCAGAATACTGGAGCGTGTTGCGAAGCCCTCCTCCAGGGGATCTTCCCAACCCAAGGATCAAACCCAGGTCTCCTACATTGCAGGCAGATTCTTTACTGTCTGAGCCACCATATAACTTATTCACTTTGCTGCATAGCAGGAGCTAACACACTTTGTAAAGCAACCATGTTAAAAATGTGTTAGTCACTCAGACATGTCTGACTTTTTGCGACTCTATCAACTGCAGCCTGCCAGGCTCCTCTGTCCCTGGAATTCTCCAGGCAAGAATACTGGAGTGGGTAGCCATTCCCTTTTCTGAGGGATCTTCTTGACCCAGGGTTTGAACCCAGGTCTCTGCATTGCAACTGTACTCCAATAAGAATTAATTAAAAACATAAATAAAATGAACTCTCCCAAAAGATGTTTACATCTCAATCCTCTGAATGTTATCTTTATGGTACGAGGAATTTTTCAAATATAATTAAGTTAAAGATCTTGAGCTGGGGAGAGTATCCTGAATATTCTAGGTGGACTCAGTGTAATGATAAGATTTTTTTATAAGAGAAATGTGGAAAATCAGAGTCAGCAGTAAGACAGGAGACAACAGAAGCAGGAGATTAAAGTATTATGGAGGCATGAGCTATGGAAAAGTTATGTAAATAGGTTATCTCCTAGAAAATCCAGAAATTGATACCTTGACTTAAGTCCCATAAGATTTATTCTGGACTTCCAACCTCCAGAAATGTAAGGGAATGAATTTGTATTGTTCTATGACACCAAGTTTGTAATAATTTGTTACAGCAGCAATGGGAGATTAATACAGACACCCAGGAAGTGGAAATGTCAAGCTAATCAAAGTCAACAGGTGAGAGTGTGTCATTTAAGAGTTGTTTGCTTGTTTCTCCAAAGCATTTCAAGCAAGAAGAAATATATTCTATAAGTAAATCATAGGAGAAAATACAGTGAAGCCTTGAATAACACAATTTTGAACTGCATTTCAATTTTTTTTTTTTTCACTTAGATACATGCTCCAGTATACATGATCCATGGTTGGTTAAATTCATGGATACAGAGCTGTAGATACAAAATTCTACCTGTAAAATTATACACAGCTTTTTGACTGCATGGAGATTGGACCTCCAATCCCTGCATTGTTCCAGGGTCAACTGTATTTTCAAAAGACA
This sequence comes from Giraffa tippelskirchi, assembly GCF_054371585.1. Taxonomy (NCBI): domain Eukaryota; kingdom Metazoa; phylum Chordata; class Mammalia; order Artiodactyla; family Giraffidae; genus Giraffa; species Giraffa tippelskirchi. The sequence continues at coordinate 74,927,889 of NC_137277.1, forward strand.
TTTAATAAAAGAATATTATTCAAAATACATAAAAAAACACAAATTCAACAATAGGGAAACAAAAAACTAAAAAAAATAAGCTAAAGATCTTAATAGACACCTCACTGAAAATATATATAGATGGCAAATAAGCATTTGAAATCAGATTGATTGCATTCTTTGCAGCCAAAAATGAAAGAGCTCTATACAGTGAGCCAAAACAAACCTGGAGCTGACTGTGGCTCAGATCATGAGCTCCTTATTACAAAATTTAGCTTAAATTGAAAAAAAAGTAGGGAAAACCACTAGGCCATTCAGGTAAGACCTAGATCAAATCCTTTATGATTATACAGTAGAGGTGATGAATAGATTCAATGGATTAGATCTGGTAGACAGAGTGCTTGAAGAACTATGGACAGAGGTTCATAACATTGTAAAGGAGGCAGTGACCAAAACTATCACAAAGAAAAAGAAATGCAAGAAGAAAAAGTGCTTGTCTGAGGAGGCCTTATAAATAGCTGAGAAAAGAAGAAAAGTGAAAGTAAAAGGACAAAGGGAAAGATATACCCAACTGAATGGAGAATTCCAGAGAATAGCAAGGTGAGATAGAAAGCCTTTGTAATGTGAACACTGCAAGGAAATAAAGGAAAACAACAAAATGAGAAAGACTAGAGATCTCTTCAAGAAAATTGGAGATACATGTCCAAGGGAATATTTTATGCAAAGATAGGCACAATAAAGGACAGAAATGGTAAGGACCTAACAGAAGCAAAAGAAATTAAGACGAGGTGGCAAGAGTACACAGAACTATACAAAAAAATGTCTTAATGACCTGGATAATCATGAATCTGTGGTCACTTACCTGGAGCCAGACAACCTGGAGTCCGAAGTCAAGCAGAGCTTAGGAGCCATTACTACAAACACAGCTAGTGGAGATGATGGAATTCCAGCTGAGCTATTTAAAATCCTAAAAGATGATACTGTTAAAGTGTTGCCCTCAATATGCCAGCAAATATGGAAAACTCAGCAATGGACACAGGACTGGAAAAGATTAGTTTTCATTCCAATCCCAAAGAAGGGCAATGCCAAAAACTGTTCAAACTATGGTATCAATTGTATATTGCACTCATTTCACATGTTAGCAAGGTAAAGCTCAAATTCTTCAAGCTAGACTTCAATAATACATGAACTGAGAACTTCCAGATGTACAACCTGGATTTAGAAAAGGCAGAGGAATGAGAGATCAAATTGGCAACATCTTCTGGATCATGGAAAAAGCAAGATAATTCCAGAAATACATCTACTACTGCTTCATTGACTATGCTAAAGCCTTTGACTATGTGGATAACAGCAAACTGTGGAAAATTCTTCAAGAGATGGGAATACCAGACCACCTTATTTGCCTCCTGAGAAATCTGTATGCAGGCCAAGAATCAACAGTTAGAACTGGACATGGAACAGTGGACTGGTTCCAAATTGGGAAAGGAGCTTGTCAAGGCTGTATATTGTCATCCTGCTTATTTAAATTACCTGCAGAGTATATCATGTGAAATACCAGGTTGGATGAATCCCAAGATAGAATCAAGATTGCTGGGGGAAATAGAAACAGCCTCAGATATGCAGATGATACCATTTTAATGTCAGAAGTGAAGAGGAACTAAAGAACCTCTTGATGAGGGTGAAAGAGGACAATGAAAAAGCTGGCTGAAAAGTCAACATTCATAAAACAAAGATCAAGGCATCTGGCCCAATCACTTCATGGCAAATAGAAGAGGGAAAAGAGGAAGAAGTGACAGATTTTATTTTCCTGGGCTCTAGAATCACTGCAGATGGTGACTGCAGTCATGAAATTAAAAGATGCTTGCTCCTTGGAAGAAAAGCTATGACAAACCTAGACAACAATTAAAAAGCAGGCACATCACTTTCTGACAAAGATCCATATAGTCAAGCTATGGTTTTTCCAGTGTTCATGAACAGATGTGAGAGTTTGACCATAAAGAAGGCTGAGTGCTGAAGAATTGATGCTTTTGAACTGTGGTGTTGGAGAAGACTCTTGAGAGTCCCTTGGACTGCAAGGAGCTCCAACCAGTCCATCCTAAAGGAAATGAGTCTGGGTTACTCATTGGTAGGACTGATGCTGAAGCTGAAACTCCAATACTTTGGCCACCTGATGCAGATAACTGACTCATTGGAAAATACCTTGATGCTGGGAAAGATTGAAGGCAGGAGGATAAGGGAACGACAGAGGATGAGATGGTTGGATGGCATCACTGACTCAGTGAACATTAGTTTGAGCAAGCTCCAGCAGTTGGTGTTGGACAGGGAGGTCTGGCATGCTCCAGTCCTTGGGGTCACAAAGAGTCAGGCATGAATGAACTGAACTGAACTGAATGGAAATCAATCCTGAATATTCATTGGAAGTATTGATGCTGAAGCTGAAGCTTCAATAGTTTGGCCACCTGATGGGAACAACCGACTCATGGGAAAAGACCTGATGAGGGAAAGATTGAAGGCAAAAGGAGAGGGGAGGTGGCAGAGGATGAGATGATTTTAGATAACATCACTGACTCAATGGACATGAATTTGAGCCAACTCTGGGAGATAATGAAGGTCTGGGAAGCCTGGTGTACTTCAGTTCATGGGGTCACAACAAGTTGGATTTGACTTAGCACCTGAACACACACATACACTGTGATTGACACCTATTTCTTAACTTAAGCCAAGATATTTAAATGTAAACATCATTCTAGGATTGTTCATTTATATCTCTTTTCTTGTCATTTGTGTACTAGCTACAGCTGCCTGAAACCTCATTTAATTTAGATTTTACAATTAAGTGTTTAGTGAGCACCATATGCTATACCTTGTACTGGGTGTGGGAAGGCATTATTAATACCTACCCAAATAACACCATAATTTTGAAAGCAAGGTGCTTTGACACTAGATTTTATTTATTTCAATTATTCCTTAAAATATTTTTCTTACTTGACTAAAATCTCAAAATTGATAATAAAAAGACTGAGTTTATTTTAAACTTGCAAAGCTTTATTACCACCTTGTCAGTGCTTTTAGTGACACATGACAAGATAATTATGATCTGTGCATCAGCAAAGAGAAAACAAAGTTTTAATAGACTGCTTCCTTAATCAAAATCAAATGTTACTTCTATTGACTTGATTTTCAAAAAAAAAAAAAAATAGATTAAGGGAAGATGTAAATTAAATCTAACATAACACTCTTAATTGGGAAGCAGAATGTAAATCAGTCTGAAACTACAAGAAGCATATTTGATTTTTTGAAAATAGGTAATTTATATTATACCACTTATATCCCTAGTAATGGGCACTGAGGAGATAATGAACATGATATGTAACATTTGTTGAGAGCCTATTGTGTGTTAGTTATTTTATTCAGGGCTTTATTTATTTAAACAGTATAGAACATTATACATGGATGGTATTCTATGCCTATTTTAAGAGAAGTATTTTGAAGTTTAGAAGGAAAATTTGAACAAATTTATTAAGGTCAATAGGTTTCAAGTTGAAGATTTAAATTTAAGCACTATGATTCTAAAGCCAGATATTAATCATTATCAGTAATTTCTTCACCATCCTTAACTGATATTTATTTACTTTGACTCATTTTCTCAGTAATTCAACCTTGTTTAGCCGGAAATCTATTCTTTTAGGGGAAAAGGCAAAATCAGAAAATGAGAAAAACATATTATGTGGAAAGCTCACTTCAATAACTTTCTGCTTTATCAGGTGTCAAGTTAATCCTGACATGGTGTTTGATTTTCTAGGGATCCTGCAAAGAGGTTTTTCCTTTCATATCTGATGCCATTGACCTGCTTTGTTGCTTTGCTTTTTTCTCCCCAGCAACTTCATGGTCATGCGGAGAGAAAGTCATACTAAAGATTAATATTACGTTCCCAAGCCTGACCTTAGTTCCAAAAGAAGAGATGGCCTTAATTTAGGGAAAAAATAGTGACAGTGACTTTACAAGTTTGGGATCTCCTCTGTTAAAGTCTATGAAGAAACTGTGTCAATGAAAAGAGGTAGAAAATAAATATGAATAGATATATACAAAGCAGGGGACTCTTGATAATAGCAGGCCCTCAGAATTGTAGAGCCTTGATAAATATAAGATAAAACTATAATTTTAAATTGTAAATAGTATTTTTCCCATAGAATCCACCTACCTTATATATGACAAAACTACTGCACCAGATTCTTTAACAACACAAAAATTAAAATGTATCAATATGTGTTAAATGGGGAAAAAAACCTGAATCAAAGTTTAAAAGATGTTTAGACTAATATCCAAGATGTCTCTTTTGGCAGAACTAAAAACCACAACTGGTTATTTTCTAGAAAAATGTGAACTGGAGACGTGATGACCTGTATAAAATACTATTTAAACCCAAATTGTCTGGTCAGCTCTCCTCAGCCTTCCTGGAGTGAGCAACAAAAGTCTCAATAAAATGCGAACTAACTAACCAGTGAAAAACAAACAAACAAACAAACAAAAAACTGTAAGCTGTTTGAAAGTGTCCAGATAAAACAGTACAACCAGAAATGGATAGGCTAAAATATGAAGAGAATGGAAGCACATTAAGATGAACCTCTTCTATTCCCTCAGAGTATATTCCAGTACACTATGCTGGGGACTGAGGTCAATCAAAAAGAGTGCTCAGAGTTTGCTGGGCTGGAGAGACAGAATTTAAAGCCCACAGATATGTCTGCAATAGCCAACATGCCCTACAGAAAGAGATTACAGGAGCTCAACCTAGTGTTCTACCTGCAATCATTTGTCAAGGTGACTGCCCACTCCAGCATTCTGTGACCTGAGAAAAGCAAAATGAGCTGGCAAGGTGCTAAGAGTCTGAGGAGGAATTCCTACAGTCTACAAATGAAGAAGAGCTGGAGATTGAAATTCAGAGCATGGAAAAGTAGAGAGTCCTATGTAGCAGTCCAGTCTTTCAGTTGAGACCCCTTCACGGATATGCCTCAGGAGTAAGGCAAATCAGAGAAAGAACATCCCTTTACAAAGTCTGAAACTCAGCCTTGATTGCATTAAGATGAGCAGCCAGTATTCTAACTTTATGAGAAAATCAAATTCTTTCTGGAGGGATATACCTTCATTTAGAGTATTAGTTTTTCATACAAAATGTTTGAAATTCAAAAACTTATATCAACTCACATAGAAAGCAGGATTAAATGACCAAAATACAAGGAATAAGTAGACAAGAGAAATAAAATCATAGGAAATCCAGATATTTGAGTTATCAGACTCCACTGTTTTAAAATGACCATAAATGATATGATCAAGAAAACACAAAGATGTAAAATTTAACTGGGTAACTGGAATCTATAGAAGTGAATCAAATGGATTTTCTCAAACTGAAAAGTATGACATAAATAACAATAAAGTACAATATAAATAACAGACACAGAAAGAGAGAAAATTAGGGAACTGAGAATGGACAAAAAATATCAGCTTGAAGTACAGAAAGAAGTTATAAAAAGATGGAAAATATAAAAAGGGCACAAGCAACATATAAAATAAGGTGAAATGCTTTAATAAACATTCAAATGTAGAGTCACAGAATGTAAATGAGAGAAAGATGCAGCAATTTTGTCAAAATAGTAGACTGGATTTCTCAAAATAATTAAGAAACATTACAAATTTCAAACTGTAAGTTCAAAGAAATAAGCATTTAAAATATAATGCAACTGCTAAAAACTAAAGACACAAATATTGCAAATAGCCTAAGTTAAAAGGCAAATTACTTTCAAAATAAGAAAATAATAAAGGCTGAGTTTTTAAATAAAAATTAGGGAAGCCAAAAGGCAATCTTGAGATGTTAAAAGAAAATTGATGACCCACCCATAATCTTAGCTGCAAGGGAAATATATATACCAAAAAGAAGCAAAATAAAGAGGTTTTCAGAAAAATAAAAATATACTGCCAATAAACCAATTGTAAAAACAACATTAATTCTTTCAGACTAAAGGAAAATAACCTTGGTTGCAAGAAAGAATATAATAACTAAAAGGGTAAGTATTAGGGTAAATGTAAATAAATATATCTGTTCAAAGCATTAAACATAACTTCCTGGGGGCTAAATATATGTAGAATTAAAATACAATGAACCCTGAACAATGTACTTGAAAATCTGCATATAATTAATAGTTGGCCTTCCACACAAGCAGTTCCCCCATACCCGTGGTCCCACATTCACAGTTGCACCAACCACAGAACTTGCAGTCTTGTATTATTTACTACTGGAGAAAAATCCACAAATAAATAGACTCATGCAGTTCAAATCCATGTTGTTCATGTGTCAACTGTATTTTTCATACACACACATTAAGAAAAGCACAAAAGTCAAAAAAGTGTTAAGTGGACCAAAACTATTTTAGGATCCTAGCACTGATCAGGAAGTGGTCACTTTTTTTTTATAGATTCTAATAAATAGTAAATAAGTAGCCTAAGCAATATTTAAAATGTATAACTAATAATAAAAAACAATATTTGCTTCCCATGCTTATTAGCCTAATTTAGTAGTATTTTTTGTATCAAGTATTTTGTTCATAGTCATCCAGTCTTCAATAATATAAGGTTAAATGTCACTGTCTGGTCTCAGTTGGTGGTTAGGTTTAAAAGAAGAGTGACTGATGGGCAACAGACCAACCCCTCTCTGATAGTGTAGTAATAGCAGCCAACTATATCCAGAAGTAGAATAAATTCTGTCCAGCAGAAAAGCAATATAATATTCAGCAGTAGTAGTTAGCCAAGCAGAATATATAGTTCCTCCCCCTCCCCACCCGAGACAACACCTAGAGAATTCTCAGAAATATTAGCTAGTCTCTTTGAGAAGCTTTTCCCAGAATTCATTCAGTCATTTATTTCCTCATTCAACAAATATTTATTTGAATGCTTATTATGTAAGAGGTGCTATATATGATCTATAGGTTTTACAATGAATAAAGTCTCAGGCAGAAGATAGGGATCAAAAATAAAAGGACAATGGAATAAACATGTAAACGTCTACTGGCCATAACTGTCAAAAGAATGACAAAACAAGGTGAGCAAACAACACAGTGAACCAGCCTGGGAAGAGTTGCTGTTTTAGGTGAGGTAGTTGGGAAGGCCTGCCTGATAAGGTGACCCTCCTGCAGAAGCCTGAATCAAGTGAGACTTATAGTTATGAGGATGCCTGAGGACAGAGCATCCCAAGCAGAATGGAAGTATCAAGGACCTGAGAAATTATATTGGTATGCTTGTGGAGAGAGCACGTGACAATCATGATGGAGCCCAGTGTACTTGTGGGGTGGGGAGGTGGGGGTGGGTAGGATACGTGGGGAAGGAAGAGTCAGAACAGGCTGGGGTTTATAGTCTAAATGAGATGGTCAGCCATTGGAAGATTTGTATACATTTGTGAAGCCCTGGTTTGAACAATGGATTGTGGAAGGAGTAACAGAGGGAAAGAAAGACATTTTAAAAATTACTACAGTCCAGGAAGAACACAGAGTGGTAGCAGTAAAGATAGTAATAGATTAGATTGATTAGATTAGGTGGTTAGATTCTCTATAGGTTTCAAGAGACAATCCACAGATAGAAAGATTAGATGTGAATGGGAAAGAAATGTACAAGAATGAAACCAAGACTTTTGTCTTCAGAAATAGTAACAATGATTTGGGAGGAAACTGAAGGGAAAATTACAAATTCTTTTTTGGGTATACTAATGTTGGGGGAGTGTGTAATTTCCTCAATTCCATCTCGCCACAGCAAAAATTTGAAGTGGTGGACCAGTGTTACAGCTTGGTTACAACTCAGTTTTATTAGGTAAGCAAAAGAAAATATATCCTCCAGGTGTGAGGGAGGGCCGATTCAACAGAAGAGAGGAGCTCAATTTTGGCTCCTTTTATTATACGTTTTTTTCTCCTCCCCATGAAATTGCCCTATGTAAATTGGGCTAACCAGAAGGGCTGTTTGTTTCATCTGAGGTTCTCACTCCGGTCCTCGGACATTCGTTTGTTCTATTTTCGTAGGCTTTTTCCTTTCTTTGTCTTTTGGCCACTGCTATTTTGGACTCCTTTTTCCTATTCTAACAACCTAACATCACCCCTCAAGAGATGGAAGACCCAATTCTTTGGAAATAGGGGCATCGAGGTCTCTCTGACTACTTCCTGGTGAGCTGGGATGACAAGGGGCATTGGGTCTCCCCCTCTTGCTAGTCTCAAGCCTCAGAGTCCTTCTAGCAGTGTCTATCCAAGGATGAGTGATATTTTCCATGGTCAGATGCAGTTTTATATATCCTTGTTGAACTGGCTTGCATGTTGTCATTTGTTGACCTGGTCAGAGACAAACGGGTTAGACAATAGATAATACATGGAGCAATCATAAACAGCATCAATATGGTGATAACAGGGATTAGTAGGGACATTAGCCAACTCCAAATTATATCTCGCCAGGAGAAGGAGCCCCCAAAGAGATATTGTAGCCACCCCGAGAACTCTCCAGCTCATTCTTTGACATCCTGCATGATCTGAATATTTTTCTTGAGGACTGTGAGACTTTCTTTAACTTAGCTGGAGGTATTCACCCAGAAACAACATGTCTCATTCAAGATGGTTCAAGTTCCTCCTTGTTCAGGGATCAGGAGATCTATCTCCTGTCTATTTTGGAGTACAACCCCTGCCAAACTGTATTGTCTTTTCAGAGCTATCCTGAGAAATTTTATCCCCAGAAACGTAATTTTGGGAGTTTTCATTAGAATGGCACTCATTTGTAGTCCTGAATAGGTATCTGAGCTCTCCCAGGGGCTCATGGGTGTATTGAGTGTCCTCTTCTGTTTTCTTCCATGGCTTGACTCATGAGTAGTGAATCCAGGAGTCATACCCTGGTACCCTTGACTGCTGTGGGGGTATAAAGTATTACAGGATAGGGGCCTTTCCATGTGGACTGGAGTTGAGCCTTTGGGGACCCATCTTTCCAGACTTTAATTAGGACTTGAGTCTCTGGAGCATATAGCGGTGGCTCTTTAGAGTCTTTTGGGTCCTGGTTGATCCCTCACAAGTGTATAAATTGTTGGAACTGCCCAATGGCCTTGGTATAAGACAGGAGGGTCTGGGCCTCTGGATCTAAGAAGAGGTCATTGACATAAACAAAAGGTTTCCCATATAGCATCTCATACGGACTAAGACCAACCTGGTCCTTAGGGGCAATATGGGTATTAAGGAGAGCTATTGGTAAAGCCTCCTTCCATCCCATGTAGGTCTCCTGGGTTATCTTTTTTATCGCCAGTTTTAACAGTTAGTTGCCTCTTTCTACTTTTCCTGAAGACTGAGGCCTCCAGCTATAATGGAGATAATAAGTAATGCCCAATGCTTTAGAGACCCCTTGTGTGACCTTAGAAGTAAATGATGTCCCATTGTCACTTTGTAATGACCTGTATATTGTCACCCTGCTTATTTAACTTATATGCAGAGTACATCATGAGAAACGCTGGGCTGGAAGAAACACAGCTGGAATCAAGATTGCCGGAGAAATATCAATAACCTCAGATATGTGGATGACACCACCCTTATGGCAGAAAGTGAAGAAGAACTAAAGAGCTTCTTGATGAAGGTGAAGGAGGAGAGTGAAAAAGTTGGCTTAAAGCTCAACATTCAGAAAACTAAGATCATGGCATCTGGTCCCATCACTCCATGGGAAATAGATGGGGAAACAGTGGAAACAGTGTCAGACTTTACTTTTTTGGGCTCCAGAATCACTGCTGATGGTGACTGCAGCCATGAAATTAAAAGACGCTTACTCCTTGGAAGGAAGGTTATGGCCAACCTAGATAGCATATTTAAAAGCAGAGACATTACTTTGCCAACAAAAGTCCGTCTAGTCAAGGCTATGGTTTTTCCAGTGGTCATGTTTGGATGTGAGAGTTGGACGGTGAAGAAAACTGAGCGCCGAAGAATTGATGCTTTTGAACTGTGGTGTTGGAGAAGACTGTTGAGAGTCCCTTGGACTGCAAGGAGATCCAATCAATCCATCCTACAAGAGATCAATCCTGGGTGTTCATTGGAAGGTCTGATGTCGAAGCTGAAACTCCAATACTTTGGCCACCTCATGCGAAGAGTTGACTCATTGGAAAAGACCCTAATTCTGGGTAGGATTGGGGGCGGGAGGAGAAGGGGACGACAGAGGATGAGATGGTTGGATGGCATCACCGACTCGATGAACATGGGTTTGGGTAGACTCCGGGAGTTGGTGATGGACAGAGAGGCCTGGTGTGCTGCAATTCATGGGGTCGCAAACAGTCGGACACGACTGAGCGACCGAACTGAACTGAACTGAATGACCTGGGCAGACCAAATCTCAGAATGATTTCAATGAGCAGTTTTTCACCACCTCCTCAACCTTCTCAGTCCAGGTTGGAAAGCCTTCAATCCATTCTGTGAATGTATCTATCATGACTAGTAGGTATTTATACCCTTGGGAAACTGGCATCTGTGTGAAGCCCATCTGCCAGTCTTCTCCTGGGTAGGTCCCATGCCATTTCCAGGCTGAGCCAGCTAGGGTCTTCGAGCTCCTTGGGGGTTGTTTAATTGGCAAGTGGGACAAAAGAAGACCACTTGCCTTATAATCATTTGGAGGCTTGTTCCTCTGAAGGACCTTTCTAGTAATCTTTGGAGGGCCTTTTCCCCTAAATGAGTGGTGGCTTGTATGGAGTTGAACAACTTCCATTGGAGGTTCCCAGGCAGAAAAAAAGAGTCCCTCCTTTTGAAACCACCCCATATGATCTTCTTGAAAGCCCTCAGTCTTAGCTTTAAGAGTCTCACCTTCAGTATATGAAGGAGTTTCTGGCAAATTAGTCTGTGGAACTAAGGTGGCAACCACTATTAGATCGCTGTTTTGTAATGCTGCTCTCTTAGCTACCTGATTGGCTGCTTGATTCCCTTGTGCCACTTTTGTGCTCCCTTTTTGATGTCCTTTACTATGGGAAACGGAAACCTCAGTGGGCAGATGGACTGTCTCTGAGAGCCTAAAGATTTGATCACCATACTTGATTGGGGACTCTCAGGTGGTCAAGTGGCCTCTTTGTTTCCAAATAGCTGCATGTGCATATAGCACCAGAACAGCATTCTTGGAGTTAATGTAAATGGCTACTCTTTTTCCTTTTCCCAGCTCTAAAGCTCAAGTCAGGGCTATGAGCTCAGCTAATTGGGCTGAAGTACATGGTGGCAAAGGTTTAGCCTCTAACGTCTCAAAATTAGAGACTACTGCATATCTGGCCCTTCTTTTTCCATCCAAGGCAAAGCTGCTTCCATCAGTGTACCAGATTTCCTCACGATTGGTCAGAGGATCTTCTGACAATCCCTTTCGGGGTTTTGTTCAGTGGTCCAAGGTTTCTGGCAAGAATGAAAGGGAAGAGAGCCCTCGGGGGTAGGCAGGAAGGTGGCTGGGTTAAGAACCTCATAAGGGGATATAGTCAGGCCTGGATTTTTCATCAGCACTGCTTGATATCTGAGGATTCTTTGATCAGACATCTGTAAATGGTCTCTCACATTTAGGAGTTATTTCACTTGGTGGCTGGTAAAAAATAACTAGTTTGCCCCTCAAAAGAGAGTTTTAAAGCATCTTCTGTCAGGTCTGCAATAACTGCAAGATCTTGAAGGCAGGGAGGCCAGACTCAGGCAGCTGGGTTGAGCCTCTTGAATAAGTAAGCCACAGGCTGGGACTCAGGTCCCAAGCTTTGAGTTAACACTCCCAAGGCCATTCCTTTCTTTTCATGGACATAAAGTTGGAATGCTTTTTCTGGGTCTGGCAACCGCAAGGTGAGTGCTTGAGTTAAGGCTTGTTTTAGTGTAGCCTCTGCCCTCTTTTGCAGAGTTCCCCACATCAATGGGATTAAATCATCCTGTCCTTTCAAGCTTTCATATAAGGGCTAGGCAATTAGACCATAGTTGGATATCCAGATTCTACAATACCCAGGTAGCCCCCAGGAAATCTCGCAATTGTTTTCAGGTCACGGGCGAGGGTAACTGGAGGATTCCTTGTACTCGATCAGAGGACAGCCTCTTGGACCTGTGTGTAATCTGAACTCCCAGGTAAGTGACCTTTGTCTCGACTATCTGTGCCTTAGCATGGGAGACTTTATATCCCCTCTCTTCCAAAAAGTTTGGAAACTGTATTGTATGTCGTTGGACATTTTTCTCATCTGGAAAGCAGATTTAGTAGGTCATCTACATATTGTAATATTTTCCCATTAGGTCCCAGGTCTAGATCTAGGAGATCCCAGCTAAGAGCCTGGCCAAAAAGGTGGGGGCTGTCTCTGAACCCCTGAGGTAATACTGTCCAAGTCATCTGTTGGTGTTTTTCTCCTGTAGCCTCCCACTCAAAGGCAAAAAGGTTTTGGGATCCTTTAACCAGTGGTATGCAAAATAATGCATCCTTGAGATCCAGGGCTATAAACCACTTGGCACTGGGTGGGATTTCCCCCAAGATTACATAGGAATTGGGTACTGTGGGATTGAGGGAAGTTACAACTTCATTTACGACCCAGAGATCTTGAACCATTCACCAGATCCTATCCTTTTTCTTTACAGGGAGGATCGGGGTGTTACATGGTGAATTAGTGGGGATCAATAGCCCACAGGCAAGGAATTTATTTATTAGAGGCTGTAGTCCTTCATAAGCTTCTCTTCTGAAGGGGTATTGTTTCCAGTTTGGAAACTGAGTGGGATCTCGGAGGAAAATAACGACTGGTTCTGGTTGATGGGCTTGGTGAGGGGTCCCCTAGTCCCATACCTGGGGGTTAATTTTGCCCTCCCATAGTTTTTGGTCCCTTCCTATTGGAGAGGGTGTAATGGGTTTCTCAGTGGTAACCAAATGCTGTAGGGCTCTAGGGGCTGAAAAGTTTCCCATCACAAGGTTGGTGCCCAGTTTAGTGAGTATATCTCTTCCCAATAAGGGAGTAGGACACTCAGGGACCACTAGAAACTTGTGGGAAAATCTTTGGCCATCACAGAAGCAAATAAATGCTCAGGTGAATCTTTTTGTAATGGTTTTTCCTATAACACCCAAAATGGTACAGGTTTTGGGAGAGAAGCCTCCAGAATAGGAGGTCAGGACAGTATAGGTAGCCCCTGCATCAACCAAATTCTCAGACTTACCTGCCACATCCAGTTGCACCCTTGGCTCCAGCCCTGTGATAGTTATCTGTGACAGGCAGGCTGGCTGGAGCTTCAGTCCTGTTGAACCATCCTGAGGGAAGGCTTGGTGTTTGACCTTGAGGCTCTTGGGTCCTGAGGGCAAAGTGCCGCCCAGTGTCCCAACTGATGGCATTTGTAGCAAGCTGTTTTAGGAGATTTGTCACTGTTTAGACACTCTTTGGCCCAGTGTCTACAGATTAGACATTTGCCTTGTTCCCTTTAAGGACTCAGGGTTTGTGATAGGGCTTCCCTGGAGGGCGGTCAGCATCTGGGCATGCCTTATCTCTTTCTTTCTCTCCCTGTCCTGGGACTTGGCCTCCCTCTCCTGTTCTCTGTTATAAAAGATATTGGTGGTTGGACCATCTCATCTAAAGAGGCAGCAGGATCCTTCTGCTGTAGCTGTTGTAACTTTATCCTGATATCTGATGCACATTGGGATAGGAATATGTGCTTTAAAATCACCTGCCCCTCATAAGAATCTAAGTCCAGATTGGTAAACTTTTGGAGGGCCTCTTTTAGCCTTTTCAGAAAGGCAATAATGTTCTCATTGGGCTCCTGAGTTATTGCTGAAACCCAGGCAGAGCTGATTACTTTTTGCTGGGCTGCTTTTAGTCCTGTCTTTATACAGATCAGAAAATGATCCATTTCCCAGATGTGCTCAGAGTCATTATAATTCCAATTAGGATCTGAGGAGGGGACTGCAGTTTCCCCCACTGGGTATTTATCGCTTAACATGTGAAGCCCCATAGCATACCTTCCAGCTTCCTTTAAAACCCTAGCACACTCAGGATCAGATAAAGTTTGACTAAATATGACCATGATGTCCTTCCATGTCAAGTCAAAGGCCAAGATAATGGGTTGGAATGTATCTATATATTTGCCTGGGTCATCTGTATAGCTTCCCAGGTCTTGTTTGAGCTGTCTTACTTCTAAGAGGGAGAAGGGCTTATGGACCTGGATTGGTCCAAATTCTCCTCCAGTTTCAACTAAGGGACATACTCGAGTTGGCTTTTGTAGAAGGGGTGCTCCTGGATATGGGGGCACGTTTGGATACAAGGAAGGAGCACCAGGCAACTCGGGAGCCATGGAAGGTGAGCCTTCATGGGGGGCTTCCTTCTCTTGGTTTTCTGTGCCTAACACCATTTGCCTAGTAGGCTCACTTTTAGGGCATACAACAATCCCATACTTAAGACAGAGTTCCTTCATATCTCTTAGTCAGAAGAAAATTTGGACCTAAGGGATATCTGTACATTTCCCTTGTCTTTTGCAGAATAAGTCTAGCTTCACAGTGGTACTGTAATTTAAACTCACATCCTCAGGCCAGTGTTCCTTATCCCCCAGAGGATACCGTGGCCGTGTAATGGCACAAAAGAATTTTAAGCAACTTCTCCTTAGAGTTAGAGGATTGAACAACTTCCAGTTACCAAGGATGCATCTCAAGGGTGTCTGTCGGGAAGTGGATTGGTTATGCCCCATCTGAAAGATAGTGGTGACAGAGAGGAAAAGAAAAAAGGAAAAGAAAAACTAATAGGCCTCCTTCTATTTTTATGGTTGGACTTCCTTAGGGGTGAGTCTTCCTGAAGCTTACCCTACCCAGTACTGTTGCAACCTGAGAGCTTGGCATCACCAGTAAGTGTGCAGATCCCCATGCAGGTTGAGTCATGACAACCTCTGGAAGATCGAATCCCCGGGCAGGTTGAGTCATGTTGGCCTACCAAGAATTAGGTTCCTGGGCAGGTCGAGGTGTATCAATCTCCTAAACCCCTGGACTGGCAGATCCCCAAGCAGGTTGAGGTGTGACAAACTTCCAAGGGCCAGATCCCTAGGCAGGTTGAGGCAGGTCAACCTCCTGGGACCCCAGGACTGGACTTGGGAGTCCCCAAGGTTTCCAGCATGACCAGTGCTGGGTAGGATTAAGGGTTGTAATCTTAACTCATTGCTGGGTTGTCCACTGTGGATGGGAATAGGTATCATGATGTAAAGCAATCCAAGCCTGTACCCTGAGACTGGGAATCTGATGAAACAGCCATAAGCCTTATCCTCTTATTGCTCTGAGGGAATGTGAGTCACTGATTTCTTTCCCTAGTCCTCCATAAGAATTTAGGGTGTTTCCAATGGTAAAATTTCATTGTCAGAGACCCACTTTATGTAATAACAAAAGTAATGACAAAGGAGTGGGTTATTTGGTCCTGTTAGAGGCATTAAGAGTATTTTAATAATAAGTTGGGTGGAGCTATGTTGCCTACAGGGGAGCAGGGTCCTGGTTATCGGAATTAGTAATTGGCTTAAGAACAAATTGATAAGAGACAACAGACCAGATGTTTCATAAAAGTGAAGTGGAAATTTGATCCAGGGGTATGTTTGTAACTTTAGGGGAAGGGTGGTAAGTGTTTGGGCCCAAAAGGCCTACAGGGCAACTCTCAAAGTGGCAAACATTATATGTGGAAGCTCAATTGCCCCTGAAGGGATGCCACTCACAGATGGACTTCTAGCAGGCATTGTGTGTCTATCACCTGCCCTAGCGGGTTCACTGAGAGATGCTGTTGTTGCACATGTTGTAGGAAACATGGAAGATGAAGGCCTGAATATCTAGAGGGATTGGAAATTACATAGTATTTCTCTCCCAAGGGCCAGCTATTTTCTGGTTATCCCTCCAGTAGATTGTAGAGGCAACACTGTGGGCCAGGACGGGCGTAAGGAAAGGAGCATGAAACAGGAGGGAAGGGGGCAGGGCACAACTTTTGAAAGAATGACATAGCTCAAGGGCATAACATAAACCAATTAAATCAAATGGGTCCAAGATGACAAGTCAAATTCATCTAAACCTTGATCCTCTATCTGCAAGCTAAATGACACACCCAGAGGTGCCAGAACAGTTCCAAGGCACTGTCAGTTAAGTGGTTCCCCAATTGTTGAAATGATCCTCCCACTCATTAGCATATGAAATCATCCAGCTCAGAAAAAACTAAACACACCACATTCCATGGCTGCCCCACTCGCCCTCTGCAAGGCCTCACAACCTGTGGAGTGTGTTTCTCTCTGAATCCGAACAAATCTACCTCTTACCTATCACTGTGTCTCTCACTGAATTTTTTCAATGAGACATCAAGAACCTGAGCTTCATTAGGTCCTGAAGCCAGGCACCACCGCGGGTTTTGGCCAGCTCAAGTTCCAGTTGGATATGATTGAGTGACTAAGCATAGAACAGAGATCCTGTCATGTGGGTTTGAGTCCCAATCTTAGGTAAACGGTTTCAAGCACAACTTTTAGAAATGGAAAGATGATGACCTGCCCAATATTTTGTAAGCAGTGGCACAGATGGAGAGAGGAGCTGAAGGATGGGAGGAAAAAGCAGTGGGAAAAACATGCCAAGGAATCCACTTCATAACCTGCCAGAAAATCTGCTAAATAGTTGACCTGTGCTCACAGTTTTCATTGGTCTGATCTTTGGCACAAAGAAGATTAAGGACAGAAGAACCCTCACCCGCTTGGGCAACAGCTACTAAGGCACAGCAGATAGTAGAGCCTTCAGGACACACTGGGGAGTATCCCCTATCAGAGTCCCTCAGTTGCACCCACCGCCACTCTCCTGTTTACAGGGGGTTTGAGGAAACAAGAAACAAGAGACTGTAAAGGAATTAAGATTTTGTTAGCCATATGTCCTTCCAGCTATAGGAGTGAGGACCTCCTTCCTTAACTGAAGAACTTCTGGAATCTGAGACTGAACCGTGTGAGCTTTCTGGCGAGTTTGTTTTAGCTGTCCTGGTTTCCAGCACCCTGGGCTTCTTGTCACTTCTCCTGTGCTGGGTTTTCTTCGCGTTCAGCTTCCACCATAAGACCTCTCTCTGAGTGGGTTTCTGCTGTGCAGAGGCCAAGCTGAGGTTGTGTCAGACAGGTTAAATCCAAGGTATGGCACCAGAGAGTCGGGGGAATGTGTAATTTCCTCATTTCTGTCTCACCGCAGTAAAAATTTGAAGTGGTGGACCAGTGTTACAGCTTGGTTACGGCTCAGTTTTATTTGACAAGCAAAGGAAAATACATCCTTAAGGCATGAGGGTGGGCTGACTCAAAAGAAGAGAGGAGCTCAGTTTTGGCTCCTTTTATTATATGTTTTTTCTCCTCCCCCTGAACTTGCCCTATGTAGATTGGGCTAACCAGGAGGACTGTTTGTTTCATCTGAGGTTCTCACTCCCGTCCTCAGACATTCCTTTGTTCTGTTTTTGTGGGCTTTTTCCTTTCTTTGTCTTTTAGCCACTGATATTTTGGACTCCTTTTTCCTCTTCTAACTACCTAGCACTAAGTTTAGAGAAGCATTAACTATTACATATTTATTCATCACTTAAATACTGAGTGCCTTTTTCATGACTAACAGTATTCTAGGTGTTGGGAGTAGGGCAAGTTATGGGAGAGGCAGGGTCTGCCTTATCAAGCCATCTAAGCAGAGAGACCTATAAAAATATAAGTGAATAGCATATAAATAAGTAGGGAAAAGTCAGAATTGGAGTTGATATGAAGGACAACTATAATGTGACTAACTCAATTTAGTGAGAATGAATTACCATTCACCTTTAACTAATGGTTGTTCACATTTTCTAGTACGTTGACAGGGATCATGTTAAAAAAAAAAAAGCTGGCAATTTGAAAAGACATTCTCCACATTCATTTCAATAATTATATTTTATGCTTATACCTCTTTCTTATCAGTGAATTATCATTATCCTTAATGTTTTTTAATTTTTATTTTGACCTAATTTTTTAAAGTTTTATATTAACCAGTTTGATTCAAAGTTTGGAAGACAATTTACATACATAAGCAAAAAGCTATAGTTTTATCACATTCATAGAGATTTCTGATCTTGAGATAAGGACATAAAACAGATTTGGTTAAAGGAAATTCACTTAGTAAAACCGTACCAAACAAAAATACATATCATATTCTGTGTACACATCTCTATTATTATACACAAAATTAGAAACCATATCCTTCTGTTTATAAACACATAACTTTTGTTTTCAAGGAAAAAATCAGCTGGTATTTTAGACATATGACATGTATTAGATGCTTTCTATTTAGAGTAATGTTAATAAATATTTAGTTTATGCATTGAATTTTAGGTCTTTTAAAATACATGTCATTCCTGTTCCTGAGCTACTTGTATAAATTTTCTTTGAGGATTTTTATTCTCGTAATACCAGTTATGCTTCAGCATTAAGTACAGGGAATGATTGGTAGAATTTTCAAAGGTGTGCCGGCATACCAAGCAAAAAGTATTCATTGTAGAATCCTGCCTTTATGAAGCTTAGACCTTCACTGATTCCACATCAGCCTACTCTTTGTAATCACTTTAATTACAAATGTTCCATGTGCCATTATGATTATACACGGTCATGTCTCACTCGTTTTTATTAAATTATTTTTCCAGGCAACCACTTAGCATTTGCATTCTGCATCATTACAAACTAATCAATTTGACTGATTTTCCATAAGTTTTCTCAGAAAGAAAATGCCGCTAGCTCTGTCAGTCTCTAAATACTGTATCTTTATGGATTCAGTAATTATTGTAAAATACCATGGGAAGTACCTCTGTATGTAGGTTCAATAAAGACATGATTTTATAGTTCCTTTCTGAGAAGAGGTCCTTCTAAATAGATAATGAAGTGATAAATTTGATACCATAGGACAAGTGACATCAGGTCATTTTTAGTGATTTCCTCAGAATAAGTTGTTTCATATTTTGGTTTATAAGGTATATATGTATATTAATATGCCTATGTCTGATTCATGTTGATGTATAGCAGAATCCAACACAATATTATAAATTCATTATCCTCCAATTAAAAACTATATATGACTGTATATACATATACATATATAATACGTATTTTAAAAATTTTCCTATAAAGACATAGAAAATTATGTTAGATTATTCCTCTTTCTTGTTTTTTTGTTTACAATTACTTGATTGCCTACCACAATATGTTTTATCCTAAATAAACTTTCTTTTTAGAATTCTCTGACCTGATCACTAAAGATTGGATTTTGTAGAGGAGTTACTTCTTTTCTGAAGCAAAGACCACTAAATGAGTCTTTAGCTAATATATATCTTCATACATTTGATCATATTATGAGCATTTATAAAAATGAAGATCATTGTATATGAACATCACTATTTAAAATGAAATATAAATACTTTGTCCTGGGGAAATATATAATTTGAAAAGAAGCCTTAATATAAAAAGTAACATTTTAGATTTAATCTTATTTATACATATATATGTATATATCTTAAATGTATTCTTCTTTTCACTAAATTTCACTTGCTAATAAAATTTCTCCAAATTTTTTAATGCCTTCACTGGTTTTCACCTTTGTGCCCTTTTTATTATTCGAAATAATTCAGTAAGCTTTTTTATTTTTTAAAGATTTGTTTAATGTGGACAGCTTTTAAAGTCTTCATTGAATTTGTTACAAAATTGCTTCTGTTTTATGTTTTCGGTTTCTTTGGATGCAAGTCATATGGAATGCTAGCTCCTCAACCAGGCAGGCCTTTAACCCACACTCGCTGCATTAGAAGGTGAAGTCTTAACCACTGGACCACCAGGGAAGTCCACTGCAAGTTTCTAACGGCCATTTTCTTTTCTTCCTGGAATAATCTTCTCTATATTTTCACTTCATTTTTCAGGCTATTGTATCCCTATTCTCTCAACATGGAGGATCATACTCTTTTTTCATCCTTTTTCTCCTCATCTGTATTTTCTTTAATGTTAAGGACTTCCTTAGCTATAATTTTACTGCCCTCACTGGATCTTATTTCTTTAACTCTTCTTTTTTTAACTTCAGTGAATGTAGGTGTGCATGCCCAGTCATGTCTGACTCTTTGTGACCCCGTGGTCACAAAGTAGCCGGCCAGGCTACTCTGTCCGTGGAACTTTTCAGGCAAGAATAGTGGAGTGAGTTTCCATTTCCTGCTCCAGGGATCTTCCTGCTCCAGGGATCAAACTCGTGTCTCTTGCATCTCCTGCACTGGCGGGTGGATTTTTTGCCACTGCGCCACATGGGAAGCAATGAATGTAGCTGGGTCATAAATACACATTAAGCATTTTCTCTAAAATCATTAATTTTCCATCATACTTCTTATTTTATGACGTTTACCTTTAGTCTGCTCTCTTTCCAGTCATACTCTAAGCAATTAAATTATCTTTTTATTTACTGAAATTCATTTTTCTGGCTGAGGTAACCATATAATTTCTATCTTGAGTTGGGACACTTCTGTGGGTGAAGAAAGGTATGATGATAGCTGGATTTAACTAGATCTGTCCCAGGCAAATGAGAACATACAGTCATATTACATATGGAAAACTATAGAGAGTCAAGAGTTAAGCCTTGCTTTATCTCATTTGTGTTCAGACACCAATAGCTATAAAAATCATCACTTCTTATTTATGTGGGACAACACATACATACACACATACACACATACAGCCTCTTAGCCTGAAGAAAGTAAGTACAGCTCTTCCTCTTTTTTTCACATCAACAGGTTCAGAATGAGAAAAATGCTTGGTATAGAATATGAAGATTAAGGAGGAGCTAGAGATAAAAAGATCATAATAAAGTCAAACAAAGCTACTAGGAAAGCTTCCCTTGTACCACAAAGTAGGGAATCACAACAAACATATATAGTATAATGGAACTCTTGAACCAGGAATTGTCTTAAATCTAGAATAGAAAGTTATAAGCATGAGCAAACTATAGTGATATATGTCTTGCTGAGATAGGAAACTTGGTTAACTTTAGGCAATGTCTAATTTTTAAAATTGCAGGTTTGTGTAAATAGAGCAATAATGCATCAATTAAAGTAAGATAGGAAATAAGAAAGTGATTTGATTGCTAAAACTGAAGTAAAAGGCAACAAAGTGGTCCCATGATCACCTGATTATTAAATAATGAAAAATGCCCGTTAGCATTGTAGATTTAATAGCAGGCTACAGAAATATTTACTTGAAACCACCCTAAACTCAGAACCAAAATTGTGAATAGGCGAGAATGAGTCTGAGTTTGCAAGTGGTGACTTCATCATAGAAAATATCTGAAACGGCTTAGAACCAGACATGGCTTTACAATGAAGATTGGCCACCAGGAGGCACTAACTTCCTGTCACAACAGAAGTTCATGGGAGTTTAGAAGACTGCATTTTTAGAATATTTATTTACTCAGAGTAGTTCTAGATTTACAACAAAATTGAGGGGAAGGTACATGTATTTCTCATACACTTCCTGCTCTAAAATTTGTGTAGTCTCCCTGATTATCAACATCACTAAACAGAATGATACTTTTTTTTTTAACTCAGATAAACCTACACTAACACATCATAATCATCTAAAGTCCATAGCTTACATAACATTTTACTCTTGATATTATACATTCTGTGGATTTAGATAAAAGCATACTGACACGTGGGCTTCTCTGGTGGCTCAGACTGTAAAGAATCCGCCTGAAATGCAGGAGACTCAGGTTCGATCTCCAGGTAGGGAAGATACCCCGAAGAAGGGAATGGCAACCCACTCCACTATCCTTGCCTGGAGAATTCCATGGACAGAGAAGCCTGGTGGGCTACAGTCCATGGAGTCACAAAGAGTCAGACACAATAGAGTGACTGAAACTTTCGCTTTCATAATGACATATATTCATCATTATAATGTTGTGTGGAGTATTTTCACTGTCTTAAAAATTCTCCATGCTCTGCTTATTCATCTCTCCCCCAACTCCACCTTCTAGAAACCATTGATATTTTTGTGGTCTTCAGAGTTTTGCCTTTTCCTTAATGTCATATACTTGAAATATGATATGTGACAGGCTTTTTCACTTAGTAATATGCATTTAACTTTGTTCCATGTCTTTTCATGGCTTGATAATTTATTTCTCTTTAGTGCTAAATCATGTACCATTGTCTGTGTGTACCATAATTTAGTTATTCATTCAACTACTAAAAGCCAACTTAGTTGCTTCTAAATTGTAGCAATTATGAATAAAGCCTCTATAAACATATGTAACAGAGAAGGCAATGGCAACTCACTCCAGTACTCTTGCCTGTAAAATCCCATGGACAGAGGAGCCTCGTAGGCTGCAGTCCATGGTGTTGCGAAGAGTCGGACACGACTGGGTGACTCCACTTTCATTTTTCACTTTCATGCATTGGAGAAGGAAATGGCAACCCACTCCAGTGTTCTTGCCTGGAGAATCCGAGGGATGGGGGAGACTGGTGGGCTGCAATCTATGGGGTCGCACAGAGTCGGACACAACTGAAGTGACTTAGCAGCAGCAGCAGCAAACATATGTAATAGTGTGCATTTTTCTTAACCATTATTATTAAGACATAAAGGTTTGACAGATATATAAACAAAGTATCTAATAACAAAGATGTAATGTATTTGGTGCAAAAATAGTGAAAATCTATTTTCTAAATATTGTTCTAACTACTGACATAAAAAAATCACAGAAAAATTATATAGATTACTTCATCTCACTAACATTCATGAAATGTTAAGGTTTTAGTATATTCATCTGGACATCCATGTGTAACACCATCTGGGAACTGCTTTGCTATTTGCACAAATTTTATTTTATGCAAAGATGAGTAAATATTTAGTAAAATACTATATTACTTGTAGCTTAAAATGATGCAGAAATAATGAATAAACAACCATTGCAAGTTGTTAAGCAGATGTATTGTAAATTTTTGAGATAACTCTAAGTCAATGTACGTGGAGCCTGTATAAAACTAGAATAATTGTGAAAGTTCTGATTTATAAGATTTTATTTTGGGTAATATTAAATGAACTATACAAATTACAAAACTTTGGATTTGAAAAGAGCCTCTATGGAGATTTAGTTAAATTTATCTCAGGTGTTGTAGTAGGTAAAGAATCTGCCTGCTAATGCAGGAAATGCAGGAGACCTGGGTTCAATCCGTGGGTTGGGAAAATTCCCTGGACTGGGAAATGGCAACCAGCTCCAATACTCGTGCTTGAAAATTCCATGGACAGAGGAGCCTGGCAGGCTAAGTCCATAGGGTCACAAAGAGCCAGACATGACTGAGCATGGACACATCCATCCTGACTGAGAACATGGATATGGAAATTCAAGGAGTCTCAATGCTTTAGAAAAATCCTACAAACATTCAGCAATGGAATCAGGTTTAAGGCTTGGTTAACTGTGAAAAATTATGAAAGAGATGGGCATACCAGACCAACTGAGCTGCCTCTTGAGAAACCTGTATGCAGGTCAGGAAGCAACAGTTAGAACTAGACATGGAACAACAGACTGGTTCCAAATAGGAAAAGGAGTACATCAAGGCTGTATATTGCCACCCTGCTATTTTAACTTATATGCAGAGTACATCAGAGAAACGCTGGGCTGGAGGAAGCACAAGCTGGAATCAAGATTGCCTGGAGACATATCAATAACCTCAGATATGCAGATGACACCACCCTTATGGCAGAAAGTGAAGAAGAAATAAAGAGCCTCTTGATGAAAGTAAAAGAGGAGAGTGAAAAACTTGGCTTAAAGCTCAACATTCAGAAAACTGAGATCATAGCATCCGGTCCCACCACTTCATGGCAAACAGATGGGGAAACAGTGGCTGACTTTATTTTTCTGGGCTCCAAAATCACTGCAGATGGTGATTGCAGCCATGAAATTAAAAGACGCTTACTCCTTGGAAGGAAAGTTATGACCAACCTAGACAACATATTAAAAAGCAGACACATTATTTTGCCAACAAATGTCCATCTAGTCAAGGCTATGGTTTTTCCAGTAGTCATGTACGGATGTGAGAGTTGGACTGTAAAGAAAGCTGAGCACCGAAGAATTGATGCTTTTGAACTGTGGTGTTGGAGAAGACTCTTGAGAGTCCCTTGGACTGCAAGGAGATCCAACCAGTCTATCCTAAAGGATATCAGTCTTGGGTATTCATTGGAAGGACTGATGTTGAAGCTGAAACTCCAATACTTTGGCCACCTGATGCGAAGAGCTGACTCCTTGGAAAAGACCCCGATGCTGGGAAAGATTGAGGGCAGGAGGAGAAGGGGACGACAGAGGATGAGATGGCCAGATGGCATCACTGACTCGATGGACATGGGTTTGGGTAAACTCCAGGAATTGGTAATGGACAGGGAGGCCTGGCGTGCTGCGATTCATGGGGTCACAAAGAGTCGGACACAACTGAGCAACTAAACTGAACTGCCTCTGTTTCCCTATCTCTTGTTATTTGCATTTTAACTGCTGTCTTAAATTTAATTTTGATTGATATGGATTTAAATTTAATGAACTATTATATTAACCTATTATTACACCCTGATATAATTTCTATATAAAATTATATATAAATTTTATTTTAAATTTTCCTTTAAGAAGGAAAACTGCTAAGTCAGAATTAAAACATTAGAATATTAAATTTAAATGTTAAACTTTGATCAAACATGTCTGTGTTTTAGAAAGTCAAAATTTGAATACATTAGACATGTATAAAAATGTATATTTTTAGTATTCAGGCATTTATTACCAAAGACTTATGGATTAAAAACTCAGATTCTGATTAAAAATAGATATATTGACCTCATTCTGAAAAAACCTTAAAATTCTATTAGGAATATGTAACTTGATCAGAATCCAATTAGTGGCAGTCTAAATACTTGTTCTGTTAAGATTTTTGTGGAAGTAGATGCCATTTACACTTAAATTTATAAAACCTCTATCAGTATGTTAGAAATGTGAAGTCCTGATTCTTTTATAAAGTACGCATAAACACTTCAAACAATGTTTCTTGAATTATGTAATGCATTGAACATAATGCAAAGTTGTTTTAATATTATTGTTTGCTGTGATATAATAAAGTCATAGAAAATAATTTCAATTACTGAACCTCAAAAAGCACCACAAGGGTTAACTGATCACCATTTGACAAATGTATTACTTGGAATATTGCTATCTAAAACGAAAGGGTTAACAAATGGTTATGGAGTTTTTTTTCCTAACTCCAAGGATATCTAAATATTTGATCTTTAGTTGTATCCTTGAAATAATAAGCAAAAAAATTATAAGTATTCCTATATTAGACCCAAGATAAATGATTTCTGCCTAAATTACTTTGTACCAGAGCAAGCATCCATACTTTATCGTCATCATTTATATTATATATATGTATATGTAAAACAAAATGTATTTCATTGTATTCTATTTTTAACTAAAGATTTTCTTATGTCATTCATTTATTTCTTAAAATAAAAACATTTAGTCCTTATTTTAAAGGTTCTTTCCAATATAAATCCCATGACTTTTCCGTAAATCTAAAGGGCACTTGAAATAATCTCAAAATTTAATTCTGTTTTATTTATATGACATATATAATGGAAAATAAATCACTCTACAACTAGCTCAATTGGTCTTGCCCAAGTTGAAAGATTACTAATTATTTAGAATTAAATTTAGAGTAAGCATTGATTTTTATTAATACAGGTTAAATAAAAAAATGTTCAAAGGCAAATAAGCCACCTTATTAGGGAGCAAAATTGCTTCAGCAATTCTTGCTAGGAAGATGTATCAGAGGGCCTCTAAAATCCTTTGGTTTTTGAATTAAAATTATATAGCTCTTTCATTAATAAATTTTATAAAACAAGCAGAAATTTTTGAAATTCCTGCCTCTTTAAAATTCTCAGATCCTGAGCAGTTTAAAAAAAAAAAAAACGGCAGAAGACCCAAATAGACATTTCTTCAAAAAAGAAGTAAGGGGGTCGATAAGCATATGAAAAGATGCTCAGCTTCATTAATTATTACAGAAAAGCAAATCAAAACTATAATGAGGTACTATCTCACAGCAGTCAGAATGGCCATTATGAAAATGTCCCCAGGGCTTCAATGGTGGCTTAGTGGTAAAGAATCTTCCCATCAATGCAGGAGACAGGGGTTTGATCCCTAATGCAGGAAGATCCCACATGCTGCAGAAAAACTAAGCCTGTGCACAACGACTATTGAGCATGTGCTCTAAAGCCTGGGAGCCACAACTCCTGAAGCCCAAGTGCCTAGAGCCTGTGCTCCACAGCAAAAGAAGTCACTGCAGTGAGAAGCTCGCATACTGCAACAAAAGTTGGCCCCGCTCTTTGCAACTAGAGAAAAGCCTGTGCAGCGATGAAAACTCAGCAAAGACAAAAATAAATAAATAAATGAATATATATATATGTGTATATATATATATACACATATATATTTAAGTTTAGGAAGAACAAATGCTGGCAAGGGTATGGAGAAAAGGGAATACTCTTACACTGTTAGTGGGGATGTAAGTTAGTGCAGCCACTATGGGAACTACAGAATTTCCTTAAGTTTAGTTCAGTTCAGTCGCTCAGTTGTGTCCAACTCTTTGTGACCCCTTGAATTGCAGCACACCAGGCCTCCCTGTCCATCACCAACTTCCGGAGTTTACCCAAACTCATGTCCATCGAGTCTGTGATGCCATCCAGCCATCTCATCCTCTGTCATCCCCTTCTCCTCCTGCCCCAAATCCTCCCCAGCATCAGGGTCTTTTTCAATGAGTCAGCTTTTCTCATGAGGTGGCCAAAGTATTGGAGTTTCAGCTTCAACATCAGTCCTTCCAGTGAACGCCCAGGACTGGTCTCCTTTAGGATGGACTGGTTGGATCTCCTTGCAGTCCACGGGTCTCTCAAGAGTCTTCTCCAACACCACAGTTCAAAAATATCAATTCTTTGGCCCTCAGCTTTCTTCACAGTCCAACGCTCACATCCATACATGACTACTGGAAAAACCATAGCCTTGACTAGATGGACATTTGTTGGCAAAGTAATGTCTCTGCTTTTTAATACGCCGTCTAGGTTGGTCATAACTTTCCTTCCAATGAGTAAGCGTCCTTTAATTTCAGGGCTGCAATCACCATCTGCAGTGATTTTAGAGCCCCCGAAAATAAAGTCTGACACTGTTTCCACTGTTTCTCCATCCATTTGCAATGAAGTGATGGGGCCAGATGCCATGATCTCAGTTTTCTGAATGTTGAGCTTTAAGCCAACTTTTTCACTTTCCTCTCTCATTTTCATCAAGAGCCTTTTTAGTTCCTCTTCATTTTCTGCCATAAGGGTGGTGTCATCTGTATATCTAAGGTTACTGATATTTCTCCCAGCAATCTTGATTCCAGCCTGTGCTTCCTCCAGCCCAGCGTTTCTCATGATGTACTCTGCATACAAGTTAAATAAGCAGGGTGACAGTCTACAGCCTTGATGTACTCCTTTTCCTATTTGGAACCAATCTGTTGTTCCATGTCTAGTTCTAACTGTTGCTTCCTGACCTGCATACAGGTTTCTCAAGAGGAAGGTCAGGTGGTCTTGTATGTCCATCTTTTGAAGAATTTTCCACAGTTTATTATGATCCACACAGTCAAAGGCTTTGGCATAGTCAATAAAGCAGAAATAGATGTTTTTCTGGAACTCTCTTGCTTTTTCAATGATCCAGTGGATGTTGACAATTTGATCTCTGGTTCCTCTGCCTTTTCTTAAACCAGCTTGAAAATCTGGAAGTTCATGGCTCACGTATTGCTTAGAAAACTAAAAATAGAATTATCATCTGATCCAGCAATCCCATCCTGGGCATATATCCAGACAAAACTCTAATTCAGAAAGATGGATGCACCCCTATGTTCATAGCAGCACTACACACAATAGCCAAGACATGGAAACAACACTAATGTCCATTGAGAGATGAACGCATAAAGAAGAGTGGCACATATATACAATAGAATGAAATGTTGTCATTTGCAGCAACATGAATGGACCTAGAAGTTATCATGCTAAATGAATTAAGTCAGAAAGAGAAAAACAAATACCAAGCAATATCACTTATATATGGAATATAAAATATGACACAAATGAATTTATCTATGAAATAGAAACAGAATCATGAACATAGACAACAGACTGGTGGTTGCCAAGGGAGAGAGTTGGGGGAAGGATAGAGTAGGAGGCTGGGATTAGCAGGTGTTATCTATTTATACATAGAATGGATAAACAACAAAGTACTGCTGTATAGCACAGAGAATTATATTTAATATCTTGTGACAAACCGTAATGGAAAAGAATATAAAACAAAGAATATTTATGTACACATAACTGAATTACTTTGCTATTTAGCAGAAATTAACACATTGTAAGTCAACTATACTTCCAAAAAATTATTGAGGAAAATGTAAAATTGAAATATATTCTTGGTTCTTTGTTTTTCTTCTTAGGATAAATTATAGGAAAATGAACAACTGCAATTTAGAAATTACTGTTAAAAACAAGTAGATTGTGGTTGATTTTCACTGGATTTATGTGGCTTCAGCCAATCTACATATAGACATGCATATTATGTATGTATGTGTATAAATGTGTTTTACAGGATATATGTGTATGCAAATGGATAACTTTTATAAACAATTTAGTTTTGCCATACACATTCAATCAATCTTCGATTAATAATAGAGAATGCTAAGTCCTTAATGGAAATTCTCCACAGGAATGGAAAAAAACTAACAGCATAAATATGACAAAAACAGTCACAAACTATTTTTCAGTTTTTTAAAACATCACACAACTTTTCTAATAATGTTAAACTCTTTCATTTCACAAGACAAGTCAAACTTTATCCTTATCACTCATTCTTGTAGTTCATCATGGCTTTATTTAGAAGTATTCAATAGTCCAAAAGATTTATAAATCTTTACAAAATATGTTCTGAACATAATGCATTAAGGGGCAATCAGAAATAATTACTACAAAAATCTGAACAGGTAAATCTATAAATTACATTTCACATGTGGGATAACTATCTTTTATAGGAAATAGATGGAGAAACCGTGGAAACAGTGTTAGACTTTATTTTTTGGGGGTCCAAAGTCACTGCAGATGGTGATTGCAGCCATGAAATTAAAAGATGCTTACTCCTTGGAAGGAAAGTTATGACCAATCTAGACAGCATATTAAAAAGCAGAGACATTACTTTGCTAACAAAAGTCCGTCTAGTCAAGGTTATGGTTTCTCCAGTAGTCATGTATGTGTGAGAGAGTTGGACTATAAGGAAAGCTGAGTGTCAAAGAACTGATGCTTTTGGTGTTGGAGAAGACTCTTGAGAGTCCCTTGGACTGCAAGGAGATCCAACCAGTCCATCTTAAAGGAGGTCAGTCCTGAGTGTGCATTGGAAGGACTGATGTTGAAGCTGGAACTCCAATACTTTGGCCACCTGATGCGAAGAGCTGACTCATTGGAAAAGACCCTGATGCTGGGAAAGATTGAGGGCAGGAGGAGAAGGAGACAATAGAGGATGAGATGGTTGGATGACATCACCGACTCAATGGACATGGGTTTGGGTAGACTCCAGAAGTTGGTGATGGACAGGGAGGCCTGGCATGCTGCAGTTCATGGAGTCACAAAGAGTTGGACACGACTGAGAGACTGAGCTGAACTGAACTGAAACATTATTTCTAGAGTTATTAATGTCAATATTTATGTGTTGTGAAAGAAAACAATGTGCCCTATTTGCACATGAGCACCAGGATAAAGGCAGTGCTTTGTCTTAGCTTAGAGCCATAACTGGTTAAAAATGATCTTTGAAATGTCATTCGTCACAGCAGTGATACAAATATTATATAGTAACCACAATAGCAATTATTTATTTAATGCTTACTATTTATAAACAGTGATAGATTCTTTTTGACATTATTTTTCATAATTCTTACAGCAACCCTACTGAGGTAGGTTATGTTGCTGTCTTCACTTTCAAGAGGAGGAAACTGCAGCATAAAAAGTTTAGTGCTTTTGCTGGCAGACAAATAGTAATTGACTAAGACAGGAATTAAACCCTTTGCTATCTTTTTTGAACATCAGAGCATTTCTACAGTATCATTTTTTTCTCAGCTAAATGAGTTGTTTATGAGACTGGTTTTGGGGAATGGGTGTTATGTGAGTGATATAATTGTTTAAGGAATAAGAAAATAAATGGGAGAACACATGTGATGAAGAAAAATTACCTAAATGCCAAGTGAATAGCAACTAATGAGAAACTTCATTAAATCAAGATATTGAATCAATATTTACGTTTATCTCTCCAACTTTTTTTATTAAGAATAAGTTTATTTAAAATAGTCATAAATGTGTATTATTTGAAACTGCTTATGGCTTAAATCAGTATTATTTGCAGTTAAGTAACTAAGTTGTTGTATGGAAGAAAAAAGAATAGAGATTATTTTGTTTCAAAAAAAATCTACGCTTACTCAGAGGTTTCATATTTTACATTATAACCTTCTATTTTCAAATAAATTTTACCAGGTTGACTGACAATAATATGTTCTATCTATCAGTTCAAAAACATAAATATGTCTGCCTATCTGTTCCTATTTTCAAATATGCTTGTGGCCATAAAATTTATGTTTGCATAAAACATGTTCAAGTTTGAAAATTACACTGAAAGTTCATTACAAACACCTTTGCATACTTATTTTTATAGATGAATAATCAAATACTGTTGGGAGAAAATTATATTCAATTATTATTTCTTACTCTGGTTAGACAAACATGTGTGAATGATTTCATACTGCCATATGGAAAAAGAAATATTTCAACTTCATCTCTCTCAGACATTTTCTTTTCCTAAATCATTATGTTACTGGGTTTGGGTCTTTGTATTTATCAGATTAACAGAATAATCAACAATGCTATACTTCATTTTATAGATACATTTAACGTTGTCTGCATATGTTCATCTCTTCAAGATTTCTTCAAAAAAATTATAGATACCAAGGGAATATTTCATGCAAAGATGGGCACAATAAAGGACAGAAATGGTATAGAACTAACAGAAACAGAAGATATTAAGAAGAGGTGGCAAGAATAAACAGAAGAACTATACAAAAAAGACCTTCTCAACCCAGATAATTATGATGATGTTTTCACCAACCTAGAGCCAGACGTCCTGGAATGTGAAGTTAAGGGGGGCTTAGGAAGCATCACTAGGAACAAAGCTAGCAGAGGTGGTGGAATTCCGGTTGAGCTATTTCAAATCCTGAAAGATGATGCTGTGAAAGTGCTGCACTCAATATGCCAGCAAATTTGGAAAACTCAGCAGTGGCCACAGGACTGGAAGAGGTCAGTTTTCATTGCAATCCCAAAGAAAGGCAATGGCAAAGAATGTTCAAACTACCGCACAGTTGCACTCATCACACACACTAGCAAAGTAATGCTCAAAATTCTCCAAGCCAAGCTTCAACATTATGTGAACCATAAATTTCCAGATGTTCAAGCTGGATTTAGAAAAGACAGAAGAATCATATTCAAATTGCTAACATCTGTTGGATCATAGAAAAAGAAAGAGAATTCCAGAAAAACATCTACATCTGCTTTAATGACTATGCTAAAGCCTTTGACTCTGTGGAACACAACAAACTCTGGAATATTCTTAAAGAGATGGGGATACCAGACCACCTGACCTGTCTCTTGAGAACTTTGTATGCAGGTCAGGAAGTAACAGTTAGAACTGGTCATGGAACAACAGACTGTTTCCTAATAGGGAAAGGAGTAAGTCAAGGCTGTATATTGTCACCCTGCTTACTTAACTTACATGCAGAGTACATCATGAAAAACAATGGACTAGGTGAAACACAAGCTGGAATCAAGATTGCCTAGAGAAATATCAATAACCTCAGATAAGTAGATGATACCACCTTTATGGCAGAAAGTGAAGAAGAACTAAAGAGCCTCTTGATGAAAGTGAAAGCAGAGAGTGAAAAAGTTGGCTTCACGCTCAACATTCAAAAAACTAAGATCATGGCATCTGGTCCCATCACTTCATGGGAAATAGATGGGAAGCAATGGAAATAGTGTCAGACTTTATTTTGGGGGGCTCCAAAATCACTGCAGATGGTGATTGCAGCCCTGAAATTAAAAGACACTTACTCCTTGGAAGGAAAGTTATGACCAACCTAGACACCATATTAAAAAGCAGAGACATTACTCTGCCAACAAAGGTCCATCTAGTCAAAGCTATGGTTTTTCAAGTAGTCATATATGGATGTGAGAGTTGTACTATAAAGAAAGCTGAGCACCGAAGAATTGATGTTTTGAACCGTGGTGCTGGAGAAGACTCTTGAGAGTCCCTTGCATAGCAAGGAGATCCAACCAATTCATCCTAAGGAGATCAGTCTTGAATATTCATTGGAAGGACTGATGCTAAAGCTGAAACTCCAATACTTTGGCTACCTTATACGAAGAAATGACTCATTTGAAAAGACCCTGGTGCTGGGAAAGATTGAAGGCAGGAGGAGAAGCGGTGACAGAGGGTGAGATGGCTGGAAGGCATCACTGACTCAATCGACATGAGTTTGAGTAGGTTCCAGGAGTTGGTGATGGACAGGGAGGCCTGGCGTGCTTCAGTCCATGTGGTTGCAAAGAGGTGTACACGACTGAATGACTGAACTGAACATATGTTCAAACATTTTCACTGGAAGACAAGATCAAAAATAGCATTCCACATCTCTGTGTATGCATGTCCATTTGCATATGTTACTCTGTATTTGTGTGTGTGCATAATGTTTGAAGCTTAGTGGGAACAGTAAGTTTGTTTTAGTATGTGACTACAGAAGGTAACAGATTATGCCACTATACATTGGTAATTGGAATTGTGTATGTTACCTTTGAGAGACTGAGCTGTTTTCTATCACACTTCACATTTTCATCACAGAGAAACGGTGATAGGCATTTTATAAAGTTCCCTAAGGAGTCTGAAAGAACTAACATGCATTGAATTGCAATTTTTGTGTGTGTGCTACATATTTTCCTCATATATTACAAATATATTCTTTTTAAAAAACTTTGGTTGTTGTTGTTGCTGTTCAGTCATGTCAGACTCTTTGCAACCCAATGGCTTGCAGGACACCAGGCTCCCCTGTCCTTCACCATCTCCCAGAGTTTGCTCAAACTACATCCATTGAGTCAGTGATGCTATCCAAGCATTAAAAAAAAAAAAAAAAAAACTAATGTATTTTTTGATGTTACCGTAACTGTTGCTTCCTGACCTGCATGGAAGTTTCTCAAGAGGCAGGTCAGGTGGTCTGGTATTCCCATCTCTTTCAGAATTTTCCACAGTTTATTGTGATCCACACAGTCAATGATTTTGGCGTAGTCAATAAAGCAGAAATAAATCTTTTTTCTGGAACTCTCTTGCTTTTTCGATGATCCAGCGGATGTTAGCTTTTTGATCTCTGGTTCCTCTGCCTTTTCTAAAACCAGCTTGAACATCTGGAAGTTCACGGTTCACGTATTGTTGAAGCCTGGCTTGGAGGATTTTGAGCATGAGTGCAATTGTGTGTTAGTTTGAGCATTCTTTGGCATTGCCTTTCTTTGGGTTTGGGATGAAAACTGACCTTTTCCAGTCCTGTGGCCCTGCTGAGTTTTCCAAATTTGCTGACATATTGAGTGCAGCACTTTCACAGCATCACCTTTGAGGATTTGAAATAGCTCAACTGGAATTCCATCACCTCCACTAGCTTTGTTTGTAGTGATGCTTTCTAAGGCCCACTTGACTTCACATTCCAGGATGTCTGGCTCTAGGTGAGGGATTACACCGTCATGATTATCTGGGTCATGAAGATCTTTTTTGTCTTATTTGAGTATTTCTAACTGCTGCAATTAAGTTACTTCATTTCACATGTGATTATCCTTTTCTTAGTGCTGAAGTCTTTAGTGGTAAAGGATGAAGAATTAAACTATGTTTTATTGAACCTTACATATATTTAGTGGTAGTTGATATCATATTTCCAGAAAGTAAATGCAGCTGCTGACATGTTATAGATTACGGAACAAAGATGCAATGAGATTCAATAAATTGCTAAAAAAAAAAATAAAATGGTGTTATGAATCAGAGCCGTGGTTTATTTCTGGTTGTCTCTTCTCCCAATCAGCCCATACTACACTGTTTTAAAATATTTTTGAGTAATGATATTAATTTTCATTTTACTTGCACTGTAATCATGGATCCCATTTAACTGAACATACAAGAGCCAGCTAGTTTTATTCATTTCATTGTTCACATGTTTAGTCCAGACCAGCATCTGATGAAACATTACTCTTCTCCTTTGAGAAGTTTATGTTTTTATGATCTCACAGAAAACAATTAGGTTAGTTTAGCATAACTTCAAATTGTGATTATCAACAAAACAATTGTATGTCCATCTTAACTGTAAAAAACTTGGCTGCTGAATTCTCTTACAGTTTCACAAAGTACGCTATGGTGCTTTAAAAGATCAGACAAACCACTCCAGGGAGCCTACTCTCAATATTGTTTTTAAGCTAACTTAGCCTGCTCATTCTAGAAAGTTTTGTTCATTGGACAAATTGAATATTTTTAGTTAGCTCACTTTTACATTATTTATCTAAGAACTGACATTTCTCTGATCTACTTCCACTTTTCCTTCAATAATAAGACACATACCCCTTTCTATTTCGTTTCCCCAGTGTTGTACTAACTCAGAGAAATGCTGAGACCAGGACCAAAATGTCTTAATTTTCTTTTTGCTTCAAAATCTTTTTAGAATTCATATCCCTGAGCCATACCTCCTCTAAAATTCTATGGTTTTTAAATTTTTTGTATTTTACTTGAAACTCACAAGATGTTATTCCAAACTCACAAAGTTTCAACAACACTCAAAATCTTTCCTTATATTTATAAGTGATCGCATAAAGTTTAAAAAATGCACTCATTTCTATATCAATTATGTAAGGGAGACTAGCAGTGTTCCCTCTCAAAGATGAGATGATGCAGAGGCTAGCACTTTTGAATACTAAGATCTTCTAAATCTAGTTTTTATTATGTATCAAATTACAGTTCTTTCATTGACACATATATCCTGCAGCTGTCTCAGAGATTAAACCCATTGGTGATTTTTAATATTACTTCAAATAACTAACTCTTTGAACCCATCCACAAAATTATTCTTTGCTCTGGCTGCCTGAAAGATCAATAGCAACAACAGAAAACTCCTGCAAAATGTAGACTAACGTTTCTTTCAAGTTACCTCTAGTTTTGGCAAAGTGTCATTTCCTTTTTAATTCAACCCATTGGTTCCCTGCTGCTGCTGCTGCCAAGTTGCTTCAGTCCTACTCTGTGTGACCCCATAGATGGCAGCCCACCAGGCTCCGCCATACCTGGGATTCCCCAGGCAAGAATACGGGACTAGCATACATCAAAATTTGGGTAGCTCAAGAAGACATGAACTCCAGCTGTTGTCAAAAGCAACCATTTCTATAGAAACTAAACAAAGACTGGCAAAAAAAATTGAAGAGGATTCTCTGTTGAAAAACTGTAATAGCATTGGACAAAAGTGAATTTTATATATTTGTTTGAGACTGCTTTCAATTTTCCCCACTCTCAACTCTCTCTGTGAATAAACTCACATATATATATATATATATATGTATTATATGTATATGTGTGTATATACATATCTACATACGTATACATATCTATGTATATATATATACACACACACAGATGAGTTGACAGAGGACAAAAGCCTTAGAAGTATAATACTATAGTGTAAGTGTGCCCCACCTAAATTCATATGGTGAAGCTGTAATCCCTCAGTGCAATGGTATTTGGAGGTGGGACCTTTCAGAGGTAATCAGGTTAGATGAGGCTGTGAGGGTGAAGCTCCCATAATGGGATCGGTGCCATTACAAGAAGAGTGTAACAGAGTGCTCTCTCTCTCTCTCACTACCATGTGAGAATACAGTAAGAAGGTTTCCAGCCTCCAGACTGTGAAAAATAAATTTCCATTATTTAAGTCACACAATCTATGGTATTTGTTATAGCAGCTCAAGCTGACTAAGA
The DNA here is from genome assembly GCF_054371585.1 of Giraffa tippelskirchi. Classification (NCBI taxonomy): domain Eukaryota; kingdom Metazoa; phylum Chordata; class Mammalia; order Artiodactyla; family Giraffidae; genus Giraffa; species Giraffa tippelskirchi. The sequence continues at coordinate 74,964,003 of NC_137277.1, forward strand.
CAGATGAGATGTCTTATCAAAATCTTTCCAAACCACTGGTTTACCACTAAAGTTGTGTCAGTGTAAGACACAACTGTCACCCTGTGGGAAATAGTACTAAAAATAAAAATAAAAGTGTTAAAAAAAATTGAGTAAAGAAATCAGTGACAGGATACTTTGAGGGAGATAGATTATACAGTTTAAGGCAGGCTACTCTCAGAAAAATAAAACAGACTCCAAAGCTGCTACAATGTATTATCTAAAATACCAACTGTCAACTCAAAATTATTAAACATGCAAGAAAACCCAAAAGCATGTAAACACTTTCTCTCATTTCTTAAAATCTTCTTTAAACAACAGATGACTGTTTAAAGCAAAACTTATAGCACCACACTGTTGGGTTTTTAACATATTTACATGAAATATGTAAAACAGTAATAGTGCAAAGAAACAGAACAAAACAGATCTATGTTAAACGTAGCTGATATAATTTACAAGATTAAAGAGTGCATTAACCTAAAATGAACCATAAGTAAATTTAAAAAAAAAATATTGTGGTCCTTGGATCAACTACTAAAATTACCTGAAGATATAGTTAAACCTTCAAGAGAAAATATAACGGTATACAAAAAATATGTGTTTAACATAAAGCAGTAAAAGGAACAAAATTCGGAATCAAAAGGATATTAAACATATAAAACAATAAAAATTGGCAAACCTTATTACAAAAAATATAATTATTTTGACTGTAAATGTACTAAGTACTCCAAAGAAAAAGCAGAAATTGTGAGATTGAACAAAAAAGTGAATGCAAAACTATAGGCTATCTAACACAGAAGCAACTTAATTTCAGATTCACAAATAAGTTGAAAGTTGAGGCAAAGAAAAGAAATACAACACAGTTGGTATATAATCGTAAGAACTGGGGTGAATGGATTAATAACAGACAATATATACTTTAAAACAAAGGATATTTCTCCATATAAAGAGAGATATTTCATAATGACAAGACAACAGAATCCCAAAATAAGGAAGTGAATATGATATAATTTTAAGATAGAAACCAGTAAGAACATAGGAAACTTAAACATTATTAATGAAGTTGACTGAATTCATCTATATCATACACTCCAAAGAACAATAAGAAAATACATTCTTTTCAAGTGCCTTTAGAACATTCTCCAGGAAGAACCATTTGACAAGCTTTCACAAAACTTTCAATAAGTCTTTAAAGAATTAAAATTAAACAAAATATTTTCTCTGAGCACAATGGAATTAAGCTAGAAATCAGCCCAATAGGGAAATCAGATATGTGAAAATTAAGCAGGAAACTTCTATGTGTCAAAGAAGAAATTATAAGGGGAATTTTGAAAGAAGCTTGGAAATAATTAAAATGCAACTCTAAATACATGGTACAGCTAAGGCAACATTTAAAGGGGAAGTTATAGATTAAAGCTTATATTAAGAAGGAAAACACTATAATCTGTAATCTATGCTAAATGTAAGAAATTATTAAAAAAATGGTCAAACATAGAAAGTGTAAAGTGATAAGTAATATAGAAATTCAATGAGAGAAAACAACAAAAAAATCACAAAACCTGGTATTTTTACAAATTGATAAATATCTAGTCAAAAAAGTAAGTTATCAAATCAACAATCAGAAATAAAAGAAAGAATGTCATTACTGATTCTACATGAATTAAAATGACCATAAGGGAAAATTATGAGCTAACTAAAAATTATGCTAACATATATCAGTTCAGTTCAGTTCAGTTGCTCAGTCGTGTCTGCCTCTTTGCAACTTCATGAACCCCAGCATGCCAGCCCTTCCTGTCCATCACCAACTCCCAGAGTTTACCCAAACTCATGTACATTGAGTCAGTGATGCCATCCAGTCATCTCCCTTTCTCCTCCTGCCCTCAATCTTTCCCAGTATCAGGGTCTTGTCCAAAGAGTCAGCCCTTCGCATCAGGTGGCCAAAGTATTGGAGTTTCAGTTTCAACATCAGTCCTACCAATGAACACCCAGGACTGATCTCCTTTAGGATGGACTGGTTGGATCTCCTTGCAGTCTTAGGGACTCTCAAGAGTCTTCTCCAACACCACAGTTCAAAAGCATCAATTCTTTGGCGCTCAGCTGTCTTCACATTCCAACTCTCACGTCCATACATGACTACTGGAAAAACCATAGCCTTGACTAGACGGATCTTTGTTGGCAAAGTAATGTCTCTGCTTTTTAATATGCTGTCTAGGTTGGTCATAACTTTCTTTCCAAGGAGTAAGTGTCTTTTAATTTCATGGTTGCAGTCACCATCTGCAGTGATTTTGGAGACCCCAAAAATAAAGTCTGACACTGTTTCCACCGTTTTCCCATCCATTTGTCATGAAGTGATGGGACCAGATGCCATGATCTTAGTTTTCTGAATGTTGAGCTTCCAACTTTTTCACTCTCCTCTTTCAGTTTCATCGAGAGGCTCTCAAGTTCTTCTTCACTTTGTACCATAAGGGTGGTGTCATCTGCATAACTGAGGTTATTGATAATTCTCCTGGCAATCTTGATTCCAGCTTGTGCTTCTTCCAGCCCAGCATTTCTCATGATGTACTTTGCATATAAGTTAAATAAGCAGGGTGACAATATAAAGCCTTGATGTACTCCTTTTCCTATTTGGAACCAGTCTGTTGTTCCATATCCAGTTCTAACTGTTGCTTCCTGACCTGCATACAGGTCTCTCAAGAGGCAGGTCAGGTGTTCTGCTATTCCCATCTCTTTCAGAATTTTTCACAGTTTATTGTGATCCACACAGTCAAAGGCTTTGGCATAGTCAATAATGCAGAAATAGATGTTTTTCTGGAACTCTTTTGCTTTTTCGAAGATCCAGCTGATGTTGGCAATTTGATCTTTGGTTCCTCTGCCTTTTCTAAAACCATATGTAATAACTTGCATTAAATGAATGAATTCTCAGAAAGATAGCAAAAACAAAAACTCAAAACTGACTCAAGATAAGTGCAAAATGTATATGTATATATATTTATCAAGTGGTAAAATTAATTGAATGTTGTATGTGTTACTACAAAGTCAAAGCCTGGCATACGAGACTTCACTAGTGCTATCTATCAAACACTTAAGGAAGACATAATACTTATCTACACACATAGCTGTTTATTTCAGAAAATAGAAAAGTAGAAAAACTGCCCAGCTCCTTCTATGGGACAGTACTACTCAGATACCAGAGCCTGATAAAAATATTACCAGAAAAAAAAAAAACAAAGAAAAACTGAAGAACAAATTTCCTCATCAATATGATGTAAAAGCTGTAAATAAAATTACTAGACAGCAATATTCAACTATATATAAAGGGGATTACACATCAGAAATAAGTGAGATATATCATAGAAATGGGATTTAGACTAACTTTGATAAATAAGTGAATATAATGCTTCACATTAAAGGATAAAGGCAGAAATCATATGATAATCCTGACAGAGGCAGAAAAAGAATTTTACAAAAACTAACATTGATTCATGATTAAAGCTCTTAGCACTAAGTAATGAAAACATACTTTCTCTACCAGATAAATCTCAGTAAAAGAACAAAAAACTAATACTATAGGTAGTGGTAAAATATAACATTTCAATATTGGAATAAAGCAGAGATATGTTTTCATCACTTTTATCAAAATTAGCAACCACAGTTTAGTAAAACAAAAAAATTAAAGGAACAAAAATTGGTAAGAAAGAATTAATGCAATCATTACTAGGAGATAACAAGATCTTAAAAGTGGATAATCCTAAGGTATCCACAAACACACAAAAAAGAGCTATTATAACTATAAAGCAAAGTTAGCCATATATCTAGATACAGAGGCAATAAACTTTGGGAATTAAACCTCTGTACATTAAAATAAGTAATCCAAAAATGAAATTTTTTAAAGTAACTTTCATTTACAGTAGTACAAAAAAGAAAGAAATAATTAGGAATATATTTTACAAAATAAGTGTAAGACCTATACACTTACAACAACAAAATATTGTCAGATAAAATAAAGAAGACCTCAGTAGAAAGATATGCTATGTTAAGTATTTTGGAGTCTAAATACTGCTAAAATGACAATTTTCTCTTAATTGACTTAAAGATTCAAGGTAATATCTATCAGACACCTAGCAGTTTTTTAATAGATATTAAAATGATTCCCTAAGATTTATGTGGAAATACAAAGGATTTGTAGTAAACAAACAAAAACAATTATAAAGAAGAACAAGCAAGATGATTAAAACTACTTGACTTCAAACATTTAAAATCTAAATAAAAATCAGGACAGTATAGTATTAGTGTAAGTATAGACATATAAATCAACATAACAAAATATAAATTTCAGAAATAGACCTCATTTATGGTCAATTGATTTTTCACAGAGGAATAATGATAATTCAACCAGGAAAGGATAGCCTTTCCACAAATGAATGGAAGCAATTAGATATCTGAAGAGCCTCTTGATGAAAGTGAAAGAGGAGAGTGAAAAAGTTGGCTTAAAGCTCAACGTTCAGAAAACTAAGATCATGGCATCTGGTCCCATCACTTCATGGGAAATAGATGGGGAAACAGTGGAAACAGTGTCAGACTTTATTTTTGGGGGCTCCAAAATCACTGCTGATGGTGATTGCAGTCATGAAATTAAAAGACGCTTACTCCTTGGAAGGAAGGTTATGGCCAACCTAGATAGCATATTTAAAAGCAGAGACGTTACTTTGCCAACAAAAGTCCGTCTAGTCAAGGCTATGGTTTTTCCAGTGGTCATGTATGGATGTGAGAGTTGGACGGTGAAGAAAGCTGAGTGCCGCAGAATTGATGCTTTTGAACTGTGGTGTTGGAGAAGACTCTTGAGAGTCCCTTGGACTGCAAGGAGATCCTACCAGTCCATCCTAAAGGAGATCAATCCTGGGTGTTCATTGGTAGGACTGATGTTGAAGCTGAAACTCGAATACTTTGGCCACCTCATGCGAAGAGCTGACTCATTGGAAAAGATCCTAATGCTGGGTAGGATTGGGGGCAGGAGGAGAAGGGGACGACAGAGGAAGAGATGGTTGGATGGCATCACTTACTCGATGGACATGGGTTTGGGTAGACTCCGGGAGTTGGTGATGGACAGAGAGGCCTGGCGTGCTGCAATTCACGGGGTCGCAAAGAGTCGGACATGACTGAGTGACTGAACTGAACTGAACTGAGGCAAAAATATTCAGACTTCCCTTACTATAAACATCAATTAACTAAAAATGGGACAAACCTAAATGTTATTGTAAAAGCTGAAAAACATATAGAAGAAAATGTAGGAGAAAACCTTTGTGAGAAGATTTCTCTCTATATATTTTTAATATGATCCCAAAACATGATAAACAAAAGAAATATTTGAAAAATGCAACTTTGTCTAAGCTAAAAACTTCTGCCCTTCAAAGATATTGTTATGAAAATAAAAAGAGAAGCTCCAGTTTAGGGGAATGTAAGAAAAGGGAGGCGAGGGAAAGAAAAAGAAGGGAAGATACAGATATATAGATTTTTATACAGACTATGCAAAAACAATTTTACAATTGGAAAAGTAGTTGCCATCTTAATAAATAAAAATGGACATTAGCCATTAAATGTGTAAATAAGTTTGTATATTGATACTTTACATGGATAGAAAATAAACACATGAAAACATGTTTAATATCACTAGTTATTAGGTTATGCAAATTAGAACTACAATGAAATAGCAGTACACATTGCCTAAAATAGATAATACAAAACATATTGACAATATGGTGTACTGGTAAGGATCTGGAACAAGTGTAATATTCATATATATCTGGTAAAATTTACACTAATAAGACCATTTTGTAAAACACTTGCAATATTTTGAGTTAAACATAATGCTTACAATATACTCCAACAGTTTCACTCACAAATATTTGCCCAACACAAAAGAATTCATATATCTTCAAAACCTTGTACACAATGTTCACAGAAACAGTATCCAGACTGACCCCAAAATAGAAATGACCCAGAGATTCATCCAATGCCAAACAGATAAACTATGACTTGGAATATGACAAACTATGTAATACTACTTAGCATAAAGGACAAGGTATTGGTAGATGCACCAGTAAGAATAACTTACAAAAATCATGTTAACCAAAAAAAGCAAGAGACAACTATATATTGTATGATTCCATTTATATGAAATTTCTAGAAAAAGTAATAGCATATCAGTGTTTTTTTACTTGGAGCTGGTCATAGGAGCATAGATTCGGAGGGGTGATTTAACTATTGGGAAACTGGGTTGTGACTGTAATTGCATAACATTTGGATTTACTGAAACTCATTGGATTGTAAACTTAAAATTGCTGATTTCTTTTAGGTGAATGTAAATTGCACTTCATTCACCTTGTAAAAAAAAGTTGAGGGGATGTAAAAGAGTTGTTGTTAGGTTATTTACATATACTATTTGAAACAATCATTTAATTTTATCAATCTTTCACATAAGAGGAAATAAAACTAGTAAAAGTCATAATAGTTGGGTGGGTTAATTTAGAGTCTCCCTTACCTCATATGTGCGCTTATGTTGACAGAAAAGATCAACTCAATTAGCTAAAATTACTTTGCATATAAAATAGATTCAGAAACTTAGTCATTAATGCTTGCAAGTTACATTTCTTTCTAAGGCTTTTTTTTTTTTCCCATTACAGCTGCATTTCAAACTAAAAACAGAGACTACTGAATTATTTTCTCTAACACCTTCTTGGTTATTGCATCTGCCTCCAGTAAAAAAAATAATAATAACAATAATATGAATCTTACACCAATAACAAAACATTATGGAGTGCCTGAAGGTAAAAGAGACACTTTCTTAGAATCTACATCTTTTTTTACACAAAGACTTAAAACATTGTGGGAACAGAATTAAATCAAAAGCTGAATCTCCCAAAATGGAAGTTATTTTTAATAATAAAAAGAATGACTACTAAATAAAAACTCTCAAGATTGCTTCTTTACCCCCATTTCAAAACACAAATTTAAGATGCATATCCATGCACTATATCAATTCTTGGTAAGTTTTTTTATACAAAAAGGAAATGTGTTTAAACCCAGCTTAATATAATCTTGTTTACCAAAGTTAGATCATTTATGTTTCAGTATTTGGAAACTATTGTGCCATTTGAAGGCACATTTTAAGTCCTTGCTCTCTAGTTTACTGAAAGAAGACTGAGTCACCTTAATATACAAAGTAAGTATTTCTCTGAGCCCTATATTTAATAAATAATATAATAGCCACAAACTATATCTATAATAACAAAAATATTTATTTAGTATTTATGAGATAAGCCCTATATATGTTATTATACTTAATTCTTACATCAATTCTGGAAGGTAAGTGATAGGAACTCCACAGTGAGTTTTCCTAGTGGAGTCAAAGAATTATTTCAAGATGAGAGATAACAAGATAAATGAAGAGTCTTTTGTTTTGGCAAGTAATTAATAAAAGAAAAATAAATCATCTGGGTTATTTCTCCTCATTTATGACAAATGACTCTGATATTTGCACCCTAAATTGAGCACTACATATTAAAATCATTCCATTTATATGAAATTTCTAGAAAAAGTAACAACAGATCAGTGCTTTTATCTGGAGCTGAAAATAGATATTGACTGTAAAGTGTTGGGAGGCCACTTTTTTGAGGGTTATTTGAATATTCAGAAGCTTGTTTGTAATTATAGTTGCACAGCTGTCTGAGTTTACTGAAATTCAATGGATTATAAAACTTAAATTGGTGAGATTATATATATATATATACACACACACACACATTTATGGCAGGAGGACAAAAACAAAAACTTGCCAAATAAGCACTGGATCAAAATAAAAGTTCATGTCCCTGCCAACTCATAGCTCACCTGAAAGATGTGGACCCTCTCAACATATGCATAAAACAAACTGGTTGGTTAGGACATCACGCAGTCTGACAGCGTGTAGCTAACCCAGTATTAATCCTTGCCAAGAAACATCATTACCCTTCTCCACACTCCCACAATCCCACCCACAGCCTTACTCAAATTTTAGAGGCAAAGCTGCTCTAAAAAAACCTGGCATTCACTGCAAGAGACAAGAGATGCTTACTTTGACTGTGTGTATGCATGTATCTATGTGTGTGTGTGTTTGGTTTCAGTCATGTCCAACTCTCTGCGACCCCCTGGGCTATAGCCTGCCAGGCTCCTCTGCCCATGAGATTTTCCAGGAAAGAATACTGGAGAGGGTTTCCGTTTCTTTCTCTAGGGGATTTTCCTGATCCAGGGACTGAACCCGCATCTCTTGTGTCTCCTTCATTGGCAGGTGGGTTCTTTACCACTGCACCACCTGGGAAGCATTACTTTGGCTATGGAAATACAATATAAGTACAGGTTACATTTACCTGAATTTTTCAGAAAGAAACCCTAACAGAAAAACAAAGATAGATTGTATATAAAAGAATCCAACTGCTGAAGAAGGGCACCAATCCTATGTGAAGGCAATTATTGAAGCACTAATAAGACATTGAAAAACATATAAAGCAACATATAATACACATCTATAGAGATTACATTTCTCCAAAATGCTATTGTACAAAGAGACAATAGTCAATGGATAGCCAACAAAAGCCTATTGTATAGCACATGAAACTCTGCTCAATGTTATGTAACAGCCTGGATGGAAGAGGGGTTTGGGGCAGGATGGATACATGTATATGTATGGCTGCATCCCTTCGCTGTTCACCTGAAACTAGCACAACATTGTTGATTGGCTATATCCCAATACAAAATGTTTGGGTATTAAAAGAAAAACTTAACTTTTTAAAAAATGTTCAAAAAACAAAATAATCAGACGTGCTGGAAATTAAATATAGCTGCCAAAATTTGAGGAAAAAAGTCCAAATAAGGGGAAAACAAGCCTCTAAGACTGAATTATTGAGCATAAGGATATGACTGAGGAATTTCCCCAGTTCAGTCGCTCAGTTGTGTCCAACTCTTTGCGACCCCATGGACGGCAGCACACCAGGCCTCCCTGTCCATCACCCACTCCCGGAGTTTACTCAAACTCATGTCCATTGAGTCGATGATGCCATCCAATCATCTCATGCTCTATTGTCCCCTTCTCTTCCTGCGTTCAATATTTCCCAGCATCAGGGTTTATCAATGAGCCAACTCTTTGCATCAGGTGTCCAAAGTATCAGAGTTTCAGCTTCAACATCAGTCCTTCCAATGAACACTCAGAACTGATCTCCTTTAGGATGGAATGGTTGGATCTCCTCACAGTCCAAAGGACTCTCGAGAGTCTTCTCTAACACCACAGTTCAAAAGCATCAATTCTGCGGCGCTCAGTTTTCTTTATAGTCCAACTCTCACATCCATTCATGACTACTGGGAAAACCGTAACCTTGACTAGATGGACCTTTGTTGGCAAAGTAATGTCTCTGCTTTTTAATATGCTGTCTAGGTTGGTCATTAACTTTTCTTCCAAGGAGTAAGCGTCTTTTAATTTGATGGTTGCAGTCACCATCTGCAGTGATTTTGGAGCCCAGAAAAATAAAGTCAGCCACTATTTCCCCATCCATTTGCCATGAAGTTATGGGAGCGGATGCCATGATCTTAGTTTTCTGAATGTTGAGTTTTAAGTCAACTTGTTCACTCTCCTCTTTCACTTTCATCAAGAGGCTCTTAAGTTCTTCTACAATTTCCACCGTAAGGGTGGTGTCATCTGGATATCTGAGGTTATTGATATTTCTCCCGGCAATCTTGATTCCAGCTTGTGCTTCTTCCAGCCCAGAATTTCTCATGATGTACTCTGCATATAATTTAAATAAGCAGGGTGACAATATACAGCCTTGACGTACTCCTTTTCCTATTTGGAACCAGTCTGTTGTTCCATGTCCAGTTCTAACTGTGGATTCCTGACCTGCATACAGGTTTCTCAAGAGGCAGGTCAGGTGGTCTGGTATTCCCATCTCTTTCAGAATTTTCCACAGTTTATTGTGATCCACACAGTCAAAGGCTTTGGCATAGTCAATAATGCAGAAATAGATGTTTTTCTGGAACTCTCTTGCTTTTTCGATGACCCAGCAAATGTTGGCAATTTGATCTCTGGTTCCTCTGCCTTTTCTAAAACCAGCTTGAACATCTGGAAGTTCACAGTTCACGTATTGCTGAAGCCTGGCTTGGAGAATTTTGAGCATTACTTTACTAGTGTGTGAGATGAGTGCAATTGTGCGGTAGTTTGAGCATTCTTTGGCATTGCCTTTCTTTGAGACTGGGGTGAAAACTAACCTTTTCCAGTCCTGTGGCCACTGTTGAGGTTTCCAAATTTGCTGGCATATTGAGTGCAGCACTTCCACAGCATCATCTTTCAGGATTTGAAATAGCTCAACTGGAATTCCATCACCTCCACTAGCTTTTTTCGTAGTGATGCTTTCTAAGGCCCACTTGACTTCACATTCCAGGATGTCTGGCTCTGGGTGAGTGATCACACCATCATGATTATCTGGGTCATGAAGATCTTTTTTGTACAGTTCTTCTGTGTATTCTTGCCATCTCTTCTTAATATATTCTGCTTCTGTTAGGTCCATACCATTTCTGTCCTTTATCATGATGTATGTTAAGTATATCTAAATAAAACTGGATGAAAAATAAAGAATCCCCTAACATAATTTTTCTTAATGTGTGCCTGAGGCTTTCTGTGCCACAATGTAAAACCTTCATTTTCTACTCCCTAAAGAGTTGCTCCTGAATCTCTGCCACTTCAGTAAGTGTCATAGGTATTGAAGAGCTTGAAAGGTCAGAATATATATATCTTTATAATTGCTAAGGTTGGTGACTATTCTAGGCTGACTGATAATTAGGTGCCTCTTGTTAATTCGTTCAATGATCATTGAGAGTAGCTGAGGAAAAACTGGGTTCTCTAATGATAAAATAGTAATAAAATGTTTATGCTTAAAATACTGTATATTTAGCATGAATTTGCTCTCTGAAGCTTTAAGAACTACATAATTTCTTAGGAAGCATATTAGAACATCATCTTTCAAGTCAAATGACTGTGCTAGCTTCCATTCCCACCAAAATGGGACTTCAATTGCTTCACCAAACTTTGTATTGTCTGTTTTCTAAATATTGTTTTAAAAATATAAACATTCTAGTAGGTCTTAGTCATATTTTAGTATGATATTAACTTGAATTTTACAAGTGAATAATGATGAACATCTTTTAATGTACTTATATGCCTTTAGGTGTACTAGTTGGTCACTTACCTGTGTGAAACTTTTGCTTATTTTTAATTAGTATTAGTTTGTTGTTTATTAAATTTTGAGAATTCTTTATATATTCTTGATACAAGTCCTTTACAGAAATAAGATTTAAAATATTTCTCTCAATCTGTGCCTTTATATTTCTTTCTCCTAACATGACTTTTGAAAAGTTTTGATGAAGTTACAATTTATAATATAATTGATCATGTGTAGGTGTTGGGCATAAGAAATCCTTATCATGTCTAAGGTTTAGATATTACATTTTTTTGCATAATATGTTTTTAAAGTTTGCACTAATGCAATGTAAAACATTAATATTTTGATAAAATTTAACCTTTCCCCAGTAAAGAACATTATTTTATATACTGTCAACTTTAACATTTGGACTGACAGTGATAGCCAGTATTAGGAGACACTTAAATGATTGGTGACCGTACAAATGCAGAATATAGCTGAACTTTACAGCTTTCACTAGTATATTACAAAGTATTCTTCAGAGATAAGTAATCAAAAACTAAGATTACTTTCTTATTTTTATTTTAAAGTGTTATCACTGTAATAATAATGTAATGTAATGATAATGCAAATGGTAAAACATTTAGTTATTTTTAAGTGTAAAACATAAGAAGTATTAACTATGAAACTGAAAGATGAAGTAGAAAAAAATTAAGATTGATGCTTCTGAGAGGTAAATTTAGTACAAACTAATAACTGTGGCATTCAAAATTTTTTTCCCAATATCTCCAACTATGATGCATTCTCAGATAGATTTAATAGTAGTAATTTGAAAAAACTTTACTGAAAATAGGAGAAATAATCCTTACAAAACAATACTCCCACCTCTGCAATTTGTCAGTCAGATTCGTATATTATTTTATACAACAAGCAAACCTTTATTAAATTTTAAACTTGCTAAATTAACTTAAATTACATATGTAATTTACATTTTTGCATTATGATGAAATATTTCTAATTATTCTTTTTGTATCAACACTAATAATAAAAACTAGTGAAGAAAAAAGTGTTTTAATGGATACTTAATTTCTCAGATCTGCAAATATAAGTCAGAGATGAAATATCTGATGAAAAACTTCCCCAATTCTTTGTAACTTATTTATTTTCTAATCAACCTTGTGCGACATGGAAGAAAAAAAAATTGTGTACCACTTGCTTGACTGTTATAGGTCTAGACATTTTTTAATATCAGAAGCATATGCCTAAAGGGGGAAGATAAAGAATATTGTCGATTTTTCTGATAATTTTTTTCCTCTGAAATCACTACTTCCCAGATTTTTATATATTTGACATGTTTAATGTGTTTCTATTCAAAACTCCTCTGATTTGAAACTAATTTAATTTTTATATAAACATGAACTGTTGTGTAACTTGGATATAAGGTTTATGACCTACTGTCTTAAATTTTTATAATATTTTCCTCTGAAATTAAAAATTTCATCCTTTTATTTCTTCTACTTTCTCTGTTTCTTTTTCAGTGTTGTTGTACTACAATGTGTACACACACACACATACACACACTCACTTCTTCACTTGGCATCATATTCAAATGTTAAGTAAAACAACTGAGTCAACATATGAAATCTACAACTTCCCTCCTTCCCCTTGGTTAGTGGTGTTACTTATTTATGTAGACAATTGAGCTTCATTATACTAAATCCATGACTTAGGGTACACTATCCCACATAGTCAATGACAACACCATATTGACTCCCCCACAGAACAGATGGCTTTAAAACTTCTAACACTATTGACTTTATCCCACAAAGAAGGGACTGGAATCAACACAGCAGGCATTCTTTTTTTTTCTTTCTAAAATTACCACTAAAATAAATGTTTCCTGCTCCACAGGATGATTGAAAGAGAGAAAAAAGAGATGCCAGAATTGATACACTAATGGATTAACTTCCAAAGAAGGAAATCAGATGTGGGAGAGAAGGCTCCTAGACTTCCCACATTAATAATGGGAAATATAAACAAGCAGAAAATATTTGACATTAGGTTGTTATTCAGATAATAGCTAAACTGCAGTCACTAAGTGGAGGTTAATAATAAGAACCCTGCCTTTTGAATACATGTTTCATGGATAAGATGTAAGCATGTACAGAAGTTTTTTCATTAGTCATTGAGATATTGCAAGTTAAAGAGCCAGGCTAGAGTGAGGTGAGGCATTCATCCACAACAAAATTTAAGAGAGTGATAAAAAACCCACAGTGATTAAGATAAATGATATTTTGATGAAATATTTCAAAACCTAAAAAAAATTAATAATAAAAACACAGCAAAAGTTTGAATAAAAGATAAGACCTGTTGTATGAGGTATCTATTGGAATGTGTAAAATTTTAGAAGACTAGCAATACTAAATGTTTTCAAGAGTATAAAGCAATTAGAACTTTTATAATTTGTTGGTGACAATATTAAAATTTATAACCATTTTGGAAAACTTAAACAGTTTTTAATGAAGTTAAACATACACTTAAACTATGACCAACAATCTTAGACTCATCCTGGTGTATACCAAGAAAAATGAAAACATATTTTTACAAAAAGAATTACTGATGCTCATAGCAGCTATATTAATAGCCAAAGACTGGGCTTGTCTGATGGTTCAGTGGTAAAGAATCTGCCTTGCAATGCAAGGATACTTGTTAAATCCCTGGTCCAGGAAGATCCCACATGTCATGGAGCAATTAAGCCTGTATGCCTCAACTACTGAGCCTGAACTCTGGAGCCCTCGAGGGGCAACTACTGAGCCCATGTGCCACAACTACTAAAGCCCAGGCACCCTAAAGCCCATGCTCTGTGACAAGAGACGCCACTGCAATGAGAAGCCCAACACTGCAAAAAATAGTAGCCCTGACTCACCACAACTAGAAATAATCCCTGTGTGCAGCAACAAAGACCTGGAACAGCCAAAAATAAATAAATAAATAGTGAGAACTTATCAGTGATCAATGCAAAGAAATAGAGGAAATAACAGAATGGGAAAGACTAGAGATCTCTTCAAAAAATGAGAGATACCAGGGGAACATTTCATGCAAAGATGGGCACAATAAAGGACAGAAATGGCATGGACCTAACAGAAGAGAGGATATTAAGAGAGGTGGCAAGAATACACAGAAGAACTATGGAAAAAGATTTTCACAACCCAGATAATCACTATGGTGTGATCACTCATGTAGAGTCAGACATCCTGGAATGTGAAGTCAAGTGGGCCTTAGGAAGCATCACTACAAACAAAGCTAGTGGAGGTAATGAAATTTCAGTTGAGCTATTTCAAATCCTAAACGATGATGCTGTGAAAGTGCTGCACTCAATATGCTAGCAAATTTGGAAACCTCAACAGTGGCCACAGGACTGGAAACTGTCAATTTTCGTTCCAATCCTAAAGAAAGGCAATGCCAAAGAATGCTAAAACAACCACACAATTGCACTCATGTCACACACTAGCAAAGTAGTGCTCAAATTCTTCAAGCCAGGCTTCAACAGTATGTGAACCGTGAACATCCAGATGTTCAAGTTGGTTTTAGAAAAGACAGAGGAACAAAAGATCAAATTGCCAACATCTGTTGGATCATCGAAAAAGTAAGAGTTCCAGAAAAAAACTTCTACTTCTGCTTTACCAACCATGCTAAAGCCTTTGATATGTGGATCACAACAACCTGTGGAAAATTTTGAAAGAGATGGGAATACCAGACCACTTGACCTGCTTCCTGAGAAATTTGTATGCAGATCAAGAAGCAATAGTTAGAACTGGACATGGAACAACAGACTGGTTCCAAATAGGAAAATGAGTACGTCAAGGCTGCATATTGTCACCCTGCTTATTTAACTTCTATGCAGAGTACATCATGAGAAATGCTGGGCTGGAAGAAGCACAAGCTGGAATCAAGATTTCCGGGAGAAATATCAATAACCTCAGATATGTAGATGACACCACTCTTTTGGCAGAAAGTGAAGAACTAAAGCGCCTCTTGATGAAAGTGAAAAAGGAAAGTGAAAAAGTTGGCTTAAAGCTCAACATTCAGAAAACTAAGATCATGGCATCTGGTCCCATCACTTCATGGCAAATAGATGGGGTAACAATGGAAACAGTGACAGACTTTATTTTGGGGGCTCCAAAATCACTGCAGATAGTGAATGCAGCCATGAAATTAAAAGATGCTTGCTCCTTGGAAGGAAAGTTATGACCAACCTAGACAGCATATTAAAAAGCAGAGACGTTACTTTGCCAACAAAAGTCCATCTAGTCAAAGCTTTGGTTTTTCCAGCAGTCATGTATGTATGTGAATTGATCTGTAAAGAAAGCTGAGTGCCAAAAAATTGATGCTTTTGAACTGTGGTGTTGGAGAAGACTCTTGAGAGTCCGTTGGACAACAAGGAAATCCAACCAGTCCATCCTCGATGAAATCAGTCCCGGATATTCATTGAAAGGACTGATGTTGAAGCTGAAACTCCAATGCTTTGGCCACCTGATTCGAAAAACTGACTCATTTGAAAGAACCTGATTTGGGGAATGATTGAAGGCAGGAGGAGAAGGGGATGACAGAGGATGAGATGGTTGGATGGCATCACCGACTCAATGGAGATGAGTTTGAGTAAGCTCTGGGAGTTGGTGATGGACAGGGAAGCCTGGCATACTGCAGTCATGGGGTTGAAAAGAGTCGGACACGACTGTGTGACTGAATTGAACTGAACTGAACTGACCTGCACTGAAGAAATAACCAAAGACTGAAAACAACTTGAATAGCAGAAGAAAAATATAAAAATTATGCCATAGTCATATCATGTATTAACCACAGAAACCATGTAGAAATAAAAGGAATAAAAGATTAGATATTGTATTATTCTATTGACATATAGCTCAAGAACAGGCAAGATGATAGTGATAGAAATTAAATTTAAAAACACAAGTAATCATATGACTCTGTGAAGGTATCAACCAGAATTGGACTGACATGATGGATTTTTTTTTTTTTTGCTTTAGGTACTCACATCTGTCAAATCCATTCAAATCCACAATTAAGATCAATAAACTAGGTTACATGAAATGTACTTTCATTTCAAAAGGGAAAAAAATGAAAGAGAGACTAGGGCAGTGTTTCTCAACCTTTTCTCATTATTCCCTCCTTAAGTAGTTTTTTTGAATACTTTTTTTCATAGTCATACCTCTATATATGAAGTTTTAATACCATGGATACATCTATTTGTATACTTTTCATATAGTTATGCTTCATATATAATATGATAAAGTTTTTTGTTCTCTCCCTGAAAACTCATTTTCACTTGCTCAGGGGCATTACTCCTACTGAGAATGCATGGGCTAGAGTTAAGTGGGTTACACAGTAGGTTGTCAGAATCATCAAAGTGAAATTTAAAAATTAATCACAACTCCTCTACTCTAGGTATCCAAATGAGAAATTGGCCCAATATCTAAAGTAGTGAGTGAGGAATATAATTAATTTTCTTGAAATGGTGAGGTAAGAAATCTGATATTTAAACTTTTAGGATAAATATTAAATATCAAATAATGCGTAAAATTTGTATAGACAAAAATAATTGGGTTTATTCATTAACAGCCATCTGTATTAAACATTTTGAATACTTTTAAACTGATAGTTTATTCTGAAGCAGAAATAATGCCTCAAGCAAAGTAGGAGCAGTATTTTACAATTTTGAAATACAAAAAACTATTTCATTAATTGACTTCAATTTATTTGCCCTTAATTTTTCTCCCTTTCTCTATTACTTGAAAAAAATTTTAAATGAAAAAGCTCTTTGTACTTTTTCATTGCTTAGAGCTGAATATTTATTCCAACAATATAAACGATGTTTTCCTTTTACCATTTGTTTACAATAAATACCTGTAGCAACTCAGTAGTCATCAGAGTTATAACTGAATATTTATTCCATATATCTCCTTTATTATTTAAATTTTACATCACTGGCAAAGCTATACTTTAAAGTTGTAAGCTTTATTATGCTGGTATATCAGGCAAATGAGTGTTTGATGGGGTGTGCTAATGTGAGCTAAAAATAAAATCCCATCTGTTCACGTTTCAAACTACACTGCATCAATACCCTGCATATTGGGTACTACATAATTTAATGAAACACAAATAAAAATTGCTTATTTTTAATCTTTCTATAACAGTAAAATCCTGCTAGTTTTAAGAGGAAACAATTCATGTATGAGTTTCTGGAAAGCAACATATTTGCATATTTGTCAAGATAAGATGAACATAAATAAAAGTAAACAATCCAATGTCTGTTTTAAATCCCAGAAAACTAAAATACTTAAGAATGTATACCATAAAAGTTGAATCATTTTGTTAAGTGCTTGAATAACATAATATACTTTAAGTATATACTCAAATATTTTTCACACACAGAATGATTTGTCAACTGGAAAACGCATATCCTTGTTGTGAATTATTATGCTTCCTGGCTAAGTAAACACTATTTCTTCATTTATTTCACTTTTACAATCAGTCTTCATATCCTTTTAGGCATCAAACCTGTTCCTAAAAATTTTCTATGCCATAAGTGTTCTGGTTGGACTCTACTGAGTAAACTGCCTGATGATAAACAGAAAAAATTATTCTTACAAATCCATTGTGTTTTTTGATGTATTTCCACAGTGCACATTTGCTAAAAGAATTTTAAAATTAGCATTTAATATTTAATATTTGTTATGGATATTTTATTATCTTGTGATCATGAGACACATTTAAACTGAAATATATATATATCCTTTCACCTATTCATCATAACTGGTTTTGGTAGCTTTCATTGAGCTACCATGAACACAAGCATCATTTAAAGTATTCTGTTGTGAGATATAACACCACTCAATGTGTGCATAGTATGGTAATTCTACTTTATACCCAATATACTACTTGATATAAATTTATGTACATATTTTTATCTTGAGATATAATTATTATCTTTTGCACTGATGATTGCATTTCTGTCAAGGATAGACACAAACATATTCTCTAGATTCATTCCCTTCCATTTTTCCTGTTCAATCACACACACATTTTAGTCAAAACCAACACAATGTGAAATGAAATTTCACAAAACATTGTTGGAAATACTCTCTAGCAATAGAAAGATGCTGAATCATCATCTTCTTTTAGCTTATGTTTCTGTCTGAAATTTCCTGATATCTCCACCACATTGCTTCGACTATGTAAATTGACACCTTGCTTATTTAAATTATATGCAGAGTACATCATGCAAAATGTTCGGCTGGATGAATCACAAGCTTCAATCAAGATTGCTAGGAGAAATATCAACAACCTCAGATGTGCAGTCGATACCACTCTAATGGCAGAAAGTGAAGAGGAACTAAAGAGCCTCTTGGTGAGGGTGAAAGAGGAGAGTGAAAAAGTTGGCTTAAAACTCAACATTCAAAAAACTAAGATCATGGTATCCAATCCCAACACTTTATGGCAAATAGAAGGGGAAAAAGTAGAAGCAGTGACAGATTTTCTTTTCTTGGACTCCAAAATCACTGTAGATGGTGATTGCAGCCTTGAAATCAGAATATGCTTATTTCTTGGAAGGAAAGCTATTTCAAACCTAGACGGCATATTACAATCAAAGACATCATTTTGCCACCAAAGTCCATATAGTCAAAGCTATGGTTTTTCCAGTAGTCATGTACAGATGTTAGAGTTGGACCATAAAAAAGGCTGAGCACTGAAGAATTGATGCTTTCAAATTGTGGTGCTGGAGAAGACTCTTAAGAGTCCCTTGGACAGCAAGATCAAACCAGTCAATCCTAAAGGAAATCAACCCTGAATATTCATTGGAAAGACTGATGCTGAAGTTCCAATATTTTGGCCACCTGATGAAAAGGATAAACTCATTGGAAAAAACCCTGATGCTGGGAAAGATTGAAGGCAAAAGGAGAATAGGATGGCATAGGATGAGATGGTTAGATAGGATCACTGACTCAATGGACATGAACTTGAGCAAACTCTGGCAGACAGTGGAGGACAGGGAAGCCTGGCATGCTTCAGTCTATGGGGTCACAAAGTATTGAACATGACAGCAAATGAACAACCACAAAATATTAAGACATGATTTCTACAATCTTCCCTTCATCCATATACATTTATGCCATTTGAAACCCAATACTTCTCACTTCACCCAACAATGGACTGAATAGTCTATATTTATGTGTCCCCTAGAAGGGATGGATATGATGTTTCTCAAATTATCATTCTTCAAGTCAATTTCCCCTCTAAATAGTTCATATTGCCTGCTCTGATTTAGCTGCTCTTGCAAGCTCTCAGCTATGTTCAAAATTCTAGAATTGATCTCTTCACCTCTGGAAGTTTTGAGAAACAGTAGATAAATTTCTACACATTCTCTACTTTAATGAGATTCTCGATGTGAAGTGGAAAAGAAAGTTTTCTCTTTTTCTCCGAGAAAAGTTTTATAATTTTATATTAAAGAAAATATATCTACATGTCATAATCAACATCATTAATTGAAAAATCTTGTCTATTTTAATGAGAATCATTGGATGTATATTTTTAAACTTTTTAAGTAAAATAAAATCAAATTGCAAACAAACTAAAGGGAATTGATAGATACCTGAATGAAAACTTTTTTCTGTGTAATTTTTGGCAAGAGTAGATTGTTGTTGTGGTTGCTGTTCTTGTTCAGTCTGACTCTTTTGCTACCCCATGGAGTGTAGCCCACCTGATTTCTCTGTCCATGGAGTTTTCCAAACAAGAATACTGGATTGGGTTGCCATTTCCTTCTCTAGGGGATCTTCCCAACCCCAGGATCAAACCCACATCTTCTGCATTGGCAGGCAGATTCTTTACCACTGAGCCACTAGAGAAGAACAAGAGTAGATTAGCATCTAGAAATAGGATTCTTAATACTGCGGTACTTCAGGTACTACAAGCAACAATATTTCAAGGTAATAAATCTTGAAATTAAAACCATAAAAGTAAATATTTTCTGTCTAATGTTTTATGAAAAAATAAAATGAGTCTTTGTAATCAAAGAAGAGAGAGTATTTAGACTAATATTTCTGACTGGTTGGACTATGAAGTGAAGTCGCTCAGTTGTGTCCAACTCTTTGCGACCCTATGGACTGTAGCCTATGAGGCTCCTCCTATTAGATTTTCCAGGCAAGAGTACTGGAATGGGTTGCCATTTCCTTCTCTAGGGGATCTTCCCAACCCAGGGATTGAACCTGAGTCTTCTGCATTGCAGGCAGACGCTTTACCATCTGAGCTACCAAGGAAACTACCAAGGAAGTTGAACTATACTATTACATAATTATAGCACTCAGGATGGTCAAATTAACAATATTTTAGTGGATAATCTTCAGATTTTTTTTTTTGGTATGAGAACTAAATTGAGGGATGTGATGGTAAAGGAAAGGACAGATTAAGAGGACTGTAACATAATATAGCATTCGATGTACAAATTAGTGGTTTTTAAAGTACAAACAGCACTTAAACTTTTTTTTAAAAAAATGTATATTACTTATTACCTTTGAAGTGGATGTACATTACATATTTACAGTGTGTGTGTAAGACTTTTAAACGCAAAGGTCATTTTAAGTTTAAACATAGTTGTCCTATTTTGTTCCTGAGATCTAAGCACTCACACTGGGTATTTTATAAGTGATACTTACTGCCAGACCAAATGCCAACTGTCAGTGCCATCTTGTGACAGTATCTATCAAAGTAAGAGGGTTGAATAACCTGTACTTTGTTTTCCTTTTACTAGAAACTCAGAAGCCTTTCTCAAAAGTAAAAGAATTTTAGTAGAATATGAAATTGCTGAAATGCTGTTCTTTAAAATGAACCTACCACCTTATCACCGTTTCATTGTGCTCAGACTTTCTTCCATCATACTTAGTATATCTTTTTTCCTTAAAGTTTCTTTCAAATTTCTGTTCCATTTGTCTTCAGCCTATCAACTGTCTACTATCCTGAACAATCTGATTTATTGTAATTTGAGAAAAGTATTATCTTGTAAAATTTTCTTTCACTATTTTGACAAGCACAATTAGAATGGATAGCCAGATGATTTCTAAAGAGTAGTTTAAAAGCACTTTTCTTTTTTTACCTTACTCTCATTGTAAAGAAAAGAATATGCTTATTAAAATAACTACATCATTTATAGGATTTCAATCAGGATAATGGATACAATCATGTTGTTTGGAGATAATTCATTAACTAAACAAGATCTGATAGTAATAACTGGACAGTTCATTTACCAAATGGGAATTATTTTTCATTAAACAATACACTTAGGAGGAAAAGTTTTCAGTGAAAAAATATATATGGGGAAATTATGTCTGTTTTAAAATATAATTCAATTAGGAAATCAATACATGCATATATATATTCTCAAATCATCCAATTAAAAAAATAAAACTTATGGTATAAGTAAAACTTTTATGTTCTGTTTGCTTCTTCTCTGATTTCTCAAATTACAACTTTTTATCTTAATAAATGCAGAGGGTAGTAGTAAAAGTCAAAGTTAAATGATATACATTAATTTTGCAGTTGGGCAACCTGCTATTTATTGGTGTTATGGCTTACTATCTAACATAGAGTGATGGATTACTAGAATAGAATTGAAATAATGCTGGATGTGAGTCCTAGCATACTCACTAATACAAAAAATCAAGAAACTGGATATTGTATATTTTAAATTGAAGGGAAATAGCCTTTTATATCATCAAGAGCCAATCTACCTTTTAGTATAGCCACTCTGGAACATTATTTAGCAAAATGTTTGCTGTTGAATAATACTACAAATTATTGTGTATTATCATTATATTTCTGAACATTTAGTCCAAGTGTGTGTATAAGTGTGTGTTGCATGTTTAACATGACTATAGCCATATAAATACTCTTGGACAGGCATGCAAAATGTATTTTGTGTATGTATATGTGATATGTGTGTGTGTGTGCATTGCATTTGCCAAACCAACATTTTATCATCCTGGCACAGATCTTACTATCAGATGGAAGGGTCCTTATTTTAACCTGTTATATTCTGTTTAACAATGTTTATTCTGTGTTCACTGTATAACAGTGGATATAATGTTGGCTTGGGAAGCAGAGACACCAACTCTTTATTCAGAGTTTTCAGAGCATACTAAATGAACTTGAGGAGTCTTTTAACTATTCCATGTCCTACTTTACAAATCATAAAACAAGTTTATAATTAAATTTATAGATTATGAATTTTTATGATTTCCCATAGCAAAAAGAAATTTCTTTTCAACTTTTACATTGTAATTTAATTTCTTCCAGTGTTGGATTAAAAAATGATCCTCTGTAGTCATTATAAACACCACACTACTTTACTTGTCTCCCGAGAAACTTGTTTGCAGGTCAAGAAGCAACAGTTAGAACTGGACATGGAACAATGGACTGGTTCAAACTTGGGAAAGAATTACATAAAGGCTGTAAATTTTCACCCTGCTTATTTAACTTCTATGAAGTGTACATCATGCAAAATGCTGGGCTGGATGAAGCACAGATGGAATTAAGATTGCCGGGAGAAATATCAGTAATCTCATATATGCAGATGATACCACCCTAATGGCAAAATGCAAAGAGGAACTAAAGAGCCTCTTGATAAAGGTGAAAGAGGGGAGTGAAAGAACTGACTTAAAATTCAACATTCAAAAAACTAAGATCATGGCATCCAGTCCCATCACTTCATGGCAAATAGATGGGGAAAGAATGGAAACAGTGACAGACTTTATTTTCTTGGGCTCCAAAATCACTGCAGACGGTGACTGCATCTGTTAAATTAAAAGACGCTTACTCCTTAGAAGAAAAGCAATGACAAACATAGACAGTGTATTAAAAAGCAGAGACATCACTTTACTGACAAAAGTCTGTATAGTCAAAGGTATGGTTTTTCCAATAGTCATGTACAAATGTGAGATTGGACCAAAAAAAAGGTGAGCACCAAGGAATTGATGCTTTCAAACTGTGGTGCTGAAAAAGACTTTTTAAGAGTCCCTTGGACAGCAAGGAGATCAAACCAGTCCATCCTAAAGCAGATCAACCCTGAATATTCATTAGAAGGACTGATTCTGAAGCTGAAGCTCCAATACTTTGGCCCCATGATGTGAAGAACTGACTCACTGGAAAAGACCCTGATGCTGGGAAAGATTGAAGGCAGGAGGAGAAGGGAACAACAGAGGTTGAGATGATTGGATGGCATCATCAACTCGATGGACATGAGTTTGAGCAAATTCAGGGAGATAGTGAAGAATAGGGAAAACTGGCATGCTGTTGTCCGTGGGGTTGCAAAGAGTGCTACACGACTGAGTGACTGAACAATAGTCATTAGCATAGAAATGAAAATTAGAAATTTCCATGAGGGAACACAGAGAAGAATGTATAAAAAAAGTTTACTATATTAACTCCCTGGCTTGACCAAAAATTTTGTTGAGTATTCCTAATTTTATGGTACTACCGTACATCAGTGGGAGAAAAAGGATTAAAAAAAATGCAGTGCCTATCATTGTTAGATATAGATTAAAATTATTTTCTGAGTTGTATTTAATATATATTTTTGAAAACAGAGGTAATGATAGACAGCATTCATTGAGTCTGTATTATGTGACAGTTACTGTGCCGGGCATGTAACAAGATCAACTTTATTTAATTGTCAGACCAAATCTACAAAACGGATTTCATTATTTTAATGCAGAGAATGAGTTTAACTCTGAAAAAGGAGTACTTCTACTATAAAAATATATTTTAATCTCATAAAATCATAGACCTAGAAAATCTTCATTCATTTTCCTGCCTCTAAGGCTTGACTCTACATAAAACATCCCAGAAAAATTAAAATGTATCATTTTTTAAAACCTTCAAGGAAAGCAATTAACTTTTCCTCCCTTGGAGCTTAAGCAAGTTTTATAATCAGCAAATTATTTTTGTATATAGCCCTGATCCTTTTTCACTCAATTCTAAAACTATAGCTTTTCTAACCTTCATGATTTTCATAAAATGCCCATTACTATATTTCACATGATAAACTATCATATACATGAAGACAATTTTCAAATACTGATGCAGAGAGTATTAATTGTGATAATTGGTAACACTGCCTTTATTTAAACTAGCGGCAAAAATAGCCCATTAATGAGAGTTATGATCAGAGAATTTAAGATCCTGATAACAAGTTATACATAGTTTAATAGGTTTTAGCATCAAAAATGGAGAAGGTAATAATCATGGCACATTTTTCTACAAAAAAAAAAAAAAATGAACTGAATAGAAGCAAAGGGGAAGAAAGAAGGCTAAGGGAGAAGTTCAAGTCCACAGACAATCCTGGGAAATAGGGATACAAATTCCATTGTGCTGGATCTCCCATGGGGCAACATTCTAATCTTTCTTTTCTTACTTGAGATTTGTTATCTTATTGGAAATTTAACTTTTTTTTTTTCATTTTTTATTTTTGGCTGTTTTAAGGAACAATTACTATACAAGCCTCTATTGTTTTATTTTGTCCCTTTCCATCTTCTTCTTTTTTTTTTTTTTACAATTTCTAAAAAGATATTAGTTTCTGTAGAATTGAGCATAAGCAGCAGGCAAATAAAACTGATCGTAAGAAAAATGTTGGTTATTTCTGTTTGTTTAAGTGTATGAATATATACCTAAATCAGCCATTCCCTTTAATATTCTTAAAACATATTGTGGTTCAACTATGAGAATGTGTTGCTGATAAGCATTGCTTCATTTCTAATGAAAATTTCAGTATTTTAAAAATTTTTTCTTATAGGTTTTTACCTAAAGTGAGGATTAAGGAATATTATATATGTGGACAGGTAAATATACACATCTATCAGTTAATCTTTTACTGGTATATTTTATATTAATTACTTTATTGATAATTAAGCCATAGTTTTCCAATAAAATTAAAAGTAAGCAAGAGAAGTATAAAAATAAATAATCTGAAAATTAAAAGAGAATTTTAAAATAAGTTATATGTTAAAGTGGGAAAGGAACCTTAAAATTTCAAAGTAAAAATGAATTAACACAAAAGAGAGACTATTCAATGCCAAAACCTAAGTGCTGTAACAATAAAATGTATCTGGGTAACATTTTACTCAGTTGTTTTGAATATCTACAATGGAAAGAGTGAAAGTGATTGAAGTATTAAACTTAGAAAAGGAATAATAAAATACAACTGAAGAAAACAGGATGGAGTTATTAAAGTTGAAATTAATGAAATATAAGGGAAAAGAGTAGAATAAAAACATAAACATTGATCTCATTAAAAAATAAACAACATTCATAAATGCTTGGAAATTCTAACTTAGGGAAAAAAGATTAAAAAAGAATATATGCCATTGAGGATAAGAAATGAAATATAACCATTTCCATAGAAGATATGAAAAGTAAGTGCTACATAGACAATAAATATTAAAAGCTAGAGGTAATGCAGATTTTCTAGTGCAGTATAAATTGCCAACATTGCCAAAAGAAGAGGTATATATCAAAAATTATAGAATTTAGTCACTACTCACTGCTGAAAACCAGGAAGTCACAAATGACTTTTAATTGGCATGACAGCAACATGTGGCCATTTCAAAGGGGTCTATCTACCCTATGCAGAAACAAAATTTACTGAATAAGATTAACAATAGAATTTTGTTCTGTATTAACATATGAACTGCCAAAGTCCAGTATCAGCAACTTATACTAGAAACTAATTTGATCAAGATTCCCTGAAACATTTTTCAGATCAATCAAGCAAATAATAACTTTTAATGAGCACCCATAGGACATGAAGCCTCTATTCTGCCTTTTCCTTGACTCTAAATTTTGCCTTCTCACAAATATTTTCTTATCACCTGTTATGGAAAGATAGCTCAACTGGTAAAGAATCTACCTGCAATGCAGAAGACCTTGGTTTGATTCCTGGGTCAGGAAGATCCCCTGGAGAAGTGATAGGCTACCCACTTCAGTATTCTTAGGCTTCTCTGGTGGCTCAGATGGTAAAGAATCTCCCCACTATGTGGGGGACCTGGGTTTGATCCTTGCATTGGGAAGATCCCCTGGAGGAGGGCATAGCAACCCACTCCAGTATTCTTGCCTGGAGAATCCCCATGGACAGAGGAGGCTGGCGGGCTACAGTCCATGAGGTTGCAAAGAGTCCTGATATGTCTGAGTGACTAAGCACAGCAGAGCACACATGAAAAGATACTCTTATCATTAGATTTCACATTTCTGTTGCAGAAGTAAGACCCTATATACCAATAAGACTATCCTGCACTCTCTCCCTTTTCACAATGTCATGGTTAATGGTGTTGATAAGGGTGGCTTATGTACCTGAGTTTGTGTGAAAAGTCTAAGTGTTAGTCATGCAGTCATGTACTGCTCTCTGCAACCCCATGGACTGTAGCCCACCAGGCTTCTCTGTCCCTGGAATTTTCTAGGCAAGAATACTGGAGTGTGTTGCCAGCCATTCCCTTCTCCAGGGGATCTTCCTGATCCAGGGATCAAACCCAGGTCTCCTACATTGTAGGCCAATTCTTTACCATTTGAGCCAGCTGAGTTTGGGTTTGGACTGTACCCAAATTCTCCATTCTGCTATTCTTTGTAATTCAATTCAATATGCAATTATTTACTGTCTATTAATTTCCAGTCATTGTGTTCAGTACTTTAGGTCTAAACATTGAATATGACAATGTAATTGCCCTTAAAGATTTTAAACTTCAAATAATAATAATAATAATTAACCACAATAAATTCTGATGAATAGGCAAAAAAGATGTCCTTTTCATTATAGGAGACTGGAATGCAAAAGTAGGAAATCAAGAAATACCTGGAGTAACAGGCAAATTGAGCCTTGGAGTACAGAATGAAGCAGGGCAAAGGCTAACAGAGTTTTGCCAAGAGAGCGCACTGGTCATAGCAAACACCCTCTTCTACCAACACAAGAGAAGACTCTACACATGGACATCACCAGATGGTCAACACCAAAAAATTATATTCTTTGCAACCAAAGATGGAGATGCTCTATACAGTTCGCATAAAAAAGACCATGAGCTGCTTGTGGCTCAGATCATGAACTACTTATTGCCAAAATCAGAATTAAATTGAAGAAAGTGGGGAAAACCACTAGACCATTCAGGTATGACCTAAATCAAATCCCTTATGATTATACAGTGGAAGTAAGAAATAGATTTAAGGGACTATATCTGATAGACACAGTGCCTGATGAACTATGGACGGAGGTTGTGACATTGTACAAGAGACAGTGATGAAGACTATCCCCAAGAAAAAGAAATGCAAAAAAGCAAAATGACTGTCTGAGGAGGCCTTACAAATAGCTGTGACAAGAAGAGAAGCAAAAAGCAAAGAAGAAAAGGAAGGATATACCCATTTGAATACAGAGTTCCAAAGAATAGCAAGCAGAGATAAGAAAGCCTTCCTCAGTGATCAGTGCAAAGAAATAGAGGAAAACAATAGAATAGGAAAGACTAGAGATCTCTTCAAGAAAATTAGAGATACCAAGGGAAAATTTCATGCAAAGATGGGCTCAATAAAGGACAGTAATTATATGGACCTAACAGAAGCTAAAGATATTAAGAAGAGGTGGCGAGAATACACAGAACTGTACAAAAAAGATCTTCATGACCCAGATAATCACAATGGTGTGATCACTCACCTACAGGCAGACATCCTGGGATGTGAAGTCAAGTGGGCCTTAGGAAGCATCACTACAAACAAGGCTTGTGGAGTTGATGGAATTCTAGTTGAGCTATTTCAAATCCTGAAAGATGATGCTGTGAAAGTGCTGCACTCGATATGCCAGCAAATTTGGAAAACTCAGCAGTGGCCACAGGACTGGAAAAGGTTAGTTTTTATTCCAATCCCAAAGAAAAGTAATACCAAAGAATGCTCAAATTACCGCACAATTGCATTCATCTCACACGCTAGTAAAGTAATGCTTAAAATTCTCCAAGCCAGGCTTCAGCAATATGTGAACCGTGAACTTCCAGATGTACAAGCTGGTTTTAGAAAAGGCAGAGGAGCCAGAGATAAAATTGCCAACATTTGCTGGGTCATCGAAAAATCAAGAGAGTTCCAGAAATACATCTATTTCTGCCTTATTGACTATGCCAAAGACTGTGTGGATCACAATAAACTGTGGAAAATTCTGAAAGAGATGGGCATACCAGACCACCTGACCTGCCTCTTGAGAAACCTGTATGCAGGTCAGGAATCAACAGTTACAACTGGACATGGAACAACAGACTGGTTCTAAATAGGGAAAGGAGTACGTCAAGGCTGTATAATGTCACCCTGCTTATTTAACTTATATGCAGAGTACATCATGAGAAACGCTGGGCTGGAAGAAACACAAACTGGAATCAAGATTGCCGGGAGAAATATCAATAACCTCAGATATGCAGATGACACCACCCTTATGGCAGAAAGTGAAGAAGAACCAAAGAGCCTCTTGATGAACATGAAAGAGGAGAGTGAAAGAGTTGGCTTAAAGCTCAACATTCAGAAAACTAAGATCATGGTATCCAGTCCTATCAGTTCATGGAAGATAGATGGGGAAACAGTGGAAACAGTGGCTGACTTTATTTTTCTGGGCTCCAAAATCACTGCAGATGGTGATTGCAGCCATGAAATTAAAAGACACTTACTCTTTGGAAGAAAAGTTATGACCAGCCTAGACAGCATATTAAAAAGCAGAGACATTACTTTGTCAACAAAGGTCCATCTAGTCAAGGCTATCGTTTTTCCAGTGGTTATGTATGGATGTAAGAGTTGGACGGTGAAGAAAACTGAGTTCCAAAGAATTGATGCTTTTGAACTGTGGCGTTGGAGAAGACTCTTGAGAACCCCTTGGACTGCAAGGAGATCCAACCAGTCCATCCTAAGGGAAATCAACCCTGGGTGTTCATTGGAAGGGCTTATGCTGAAG
Source organism: Giraffa tippelskirchi (assembly GCF_054371585.1). NCBI lineage: Eukaryota > Metazoa > Chordata > Mammalia > Artiodactyla > Giraffidae > Giraffa > Giraffa tippelskirchi. Next base: position 74,993,268 of record NC_137277.1, read on the forward strand.
ATGAAACTCCGGTATTTTGGCCATCATATGTGAAGAGCTGACTTATTTGAAAAGACCCTGATGCTGGGAAAGATTGAGGGCAGGAGGAGAAGGGGACGACAGAGGATGAGATGGTTGCATGGCACCACCAATTCAATGGAAATGGGTTTGAGTGGACTCTGGGAGTTGGTGATGGACAGGGAGGCCTGGCATGCTCCGATTCATGGGGTCGCAAAGAGTCGGACACCACTGTGCAACTGAACTGAACTGAGACGTATGGAAGTTTGTTTCCTAGTTCTACTATGATTCCCTATGAGCAATGGCAATTTTCTCAAAAGTATTTGAAAAAAACAAACTTTCAAAAAAGTATTATGCTGTTTTATGAAGACAGTCTTACACAAGAAAAAATTTACACCAAAAATTATATTTATCAAAAATGATAAATTTCCATGTGCAAAATTCCATATTAAAACACAGAATATTACCATTGATTTTGTAGCCCCCACTCTCTCCTTCTTGAAAGTATCACCTTTTCTACTCCCCCAATTTAAAAGAACTTTATAATTTTATTTTTCATTGTGTTTTTTTATGTATGTGTTTATTTGTAAGCAGTGTATAGTTGATTGAGTTTTATCTAATTCTGAAAATTATAAATGATATCTTAGCTAAATTAATTTGTTTGATTATTGAAAGTTCTCATAATGTTAACAGAAATGTAAGAAGGGCAACTTCTTAAAATGTATAGAGGCTTTGCTCACCTCTTGCCTATTAGCATCCCTTAGCTAAGCCCAACATAATAGCTCTGGAGAAAAAAAAAAAATCTTTATTAGAAGGAACTGCAACACCACATGGCAAAGGGCTTAAATAGAAGGAGATACAATTTACATTCTTAGCTTTGCTTATTATTATTATCTTGTACATAGTCATACACAGCAAAGTAAAAATAAGTCAAATGTATATGGTCAATTTAAGATTACTTGATCTTTAGAAGAAATGAATCTTTGTCTTATGCTTTCTTTTATTTGGTGGAGAGTGGAGGGAGGATAACTTTCAATATGAAGAGTAATGGGAGTAGTTTAAATCCAAAAGGGAATTTATAAGATGTTTTGAAGGAGTCCAATGGTGTTCTAATAAAGGATGAATTCTCTCAACTATACCCTTCAGTAAAATAAAAACTATAAAGGGCTTCCCCAGTGGGTGAGTGGTAAAGAATCCACCTGCCAATGCAGGAGATGCAGGTTCGATCCCTGGGTCGGGAAAATCTCCTGGAGTAGGAAGTGGCGACCCACTCCAGGAATATTCTTGCCTGGAACATTTCATGGACAGAGGAGCCTGGTGGGCTGGAGTTCATGGGGTCACACACAATCGGACATGACTGAGTTTGGAAAAACTCTAAAGTTACCAACATTTTTTAATGTCAAAAATTGTCCTTCCAATGGTTTTAAAAGCAAGTGCTTCATAGTATGGCAGAAAATATTGTTTAATTTGTATGGACTATGTGAATTTTGATTATTTATATTGCATCTGTGTATTATCAACTTTGATCATAAAATAGAGATAAATTTGTTTTTTATTTTAGTTTTTACTCCTTGTGTAGGTACCTTTTAAAAGAAAGCTACATTTACATTTTAAACAGAATGATAAATGAATATCATGTAGTTAGATATACAGCCCATCTACGTAATTTGACTCTTTTAACCAGTTTAACTTAGAAATAGTGTCTTATATTTCCATTTTAAATAGAATTATAGAAGCATTTTAACTTTTACCACTTTCTATTGTCCTAATTTGAGACAGGAATAGTCTTTAGTATACATATTGATCACAAAAGAATTTGTCAGGGCCTACTGCATTTATTGAGGATTTTGAGACCAAATAACAAACCTTGGGAAAACTTGTCCAGAACAATTAACAAGGTCGGCCAGATAAGCTGGTGTAGAGGATACTACTGATCCCACCAACTCTCTACCAGCTGGGATATCCAGTGCTCAAATGCTGTATATTTTAGCAGCTAAAAACCCACCTTTGCTCCCTTCTCATAAAAACTGCCCTCTGCCGAATAGAAGCAGCTTCATGCTCCCTCCCTGAGAAGTCCAGCAGTGCACTGATGGTACCAAATGCTGGCTCTTTGACCTCAAAGGGAACCAATATTCTGGTGTTATCTGGGCTTTGATAGTTTTTCCATGGGATCATTCTGAACCTTGTCTCCAGCTGAGACTAAGTTGTTTAAAAATATATATATTTATTTTTTGGCTGTGCTGGGTCTTTGTTGCTGCATAGGCTTTTCTCTAGTTGTGGTGTGTGGGCTTCTCATTGTGTTGGCTTCACTTGTGGAGAATGGGCTCTAGAGTGCGCAGGCTTCAGTAGTTGCAGCACAATAGTTTCAGTAGTTGTGGCTTCCAGATTCTAGAACACTGGCTCAATAGCTTTGGTACAAGCTTAATTTCTCTGAGGCATGTGGGATCTTCCTAGATCAGGGATCAAACCCATGTCTCCTGCATTGACAGGCAGATTCTTTACCACTGAGTCACCGGGGAAGCCCAACTGAGACTAGGTTCTTATAGAGCTTTTCTCCTACTTCTCTTGCTTCTCTCATTCCCTTTCTCCTGAAAGCATGCTGTACTCTGGTTCTTGACGTTTCCCATGATGGTGTGAGTTAACAGTTATACCTATATACTGGAACTGAACAATTATATAAATTAATGGCAGTTTGTGGGAGACAAGTTCTCACTGTTCAAGGGAACAGTTACATACAAGCAAGGTAAGACATCTAAAATGACCCTTGTAGTAATGTGTTGGAGACATCAGTATGCGCTTATGTTTAGGACAATATAGATACAGTGAATATATACATAAATAATAGATGTGTGTACACTACAGACTAGTATGCACACATATATTTCCTTGCGGTGTCAGCTGAGGAGGCCTAGAAGCAACAACACTCCGGTGGTAACAAACACACTCAGTACCCAGATTTTGTTTTTTAATACTATTCTCCCATAGAAGGAACCAGGACTGCTTGAAGAAATGGCTGATTATACCACTGTTGAGGAAATATAAGATGTTCCTGGAGAAGCTATTAATACCATAATGTAAGGAACTACTCAAGCACGCATGCGCAAAACACACACACACACACACACACACACACACACACTAATCACAATATCACAAGAGCACAGAAGCCAATTGAAAGAGCTAACTATGGTCAAAGCTGGAGCAATTTGAACAACAAGATAGTCTTGAATTATAACTCAATATATAAAGTAAGTATTCATGAGTCCATACTAATACAAATGAATGACTGAATAAATTAATAAAAGAGGAAGAAGAGGCAAAACTCCCAGGTAGAGGATTTCTAAATAGTTTAATGTATTCCACCCTTAAAAGATGGAATAGAATTACTACTTCTTAAGTGAGCTGGGTATAGAGACTTTCAAAGAACACAGTATGGAAAGAAGGGAAAGTGTAAGGCTACAGTAGAGAAATCTGACAAACACTACCTTAGCCAGGTGATCAAGATCAGCATTAGCAGTGATAAGTTATATTGATCATATCACTAACCTTTGACTAGCAATGGATGTGAGCCGCTCTGATCCACTTACATGAGAATATTTCTCAGTAGTAAATACCACAGTACTGCATAATCCATGGTGGTTGAGTTCCAAGATGCAGAACTACTGTAAGGGGGAACAGTGGTTGCAGGGTGACCCTAAGTATGCGTAGATTTGTGATTGCTGGGAGGGTCAGCAGTCCTACACTTCATGGTGTTCAAAGGTCAACTGTATATACCGTTGATAAGCTATGACAGGCACCTTACCTCTTTTCTACCCGATACCCATAACCCCAGTCTCATCATAAGAAAAACATAAGACAATGACAATAGAGGTATACTCTACAAAATATCTGATCAATAGTTCTCTGCACTGTTAAGATATTCAGAAACAAGAAACATCTGAGAAACTCACAACCAAAAGAAGCCCAATGAGACATGACAATTAAATATATTGTGGCATCTTAAATGGAATCTTAGAAGAGAAAATGAACATTAGGTGAAATCTAAGGAAATATGAATAAAGAATAGACTTTAGTTATTAATATGCACTAATATTTACTCATTAATTGACATGTACAATCTATGCAATTTTTCTATGTCTGAAACTATTCTAAAATTAAACATCTATTTAAAAAATTTTGCTTTGAAAGGAACCACTGTTGCCATTCTGTTTGTGTTAGTCGCTCAGTCGTGTCTGACTCTCTGCAACCCCATGGACTGTAGCCCGTCAGGTTCCTCTGTCCATGGCATTCTCCAGGCAAGAATACTGTACTGGGTAGTCATTCCCTTCTCCACAGAATCTTCCCAACCCAAGGTTTGAACCCACGTCTCCTGCATTGCAGGCAGATTGTTTACAGTCTGAGCCACCAGGAAAGCCCATATATACATACATATATATACACATATATATATGTATATGCACATATATACATATATGCATATATATATACACACACATATACACATACGTATATATATATATATATATATATATATGCATTTCTGTGTGCATGTGTTGGTTTAAAACTCTAACAGCAAATTAGTATCACAAAACAGAAAGCATATGAGATATAAGATTATATCTGAACAAAAAGTTCACTTTCTTTGTTTTTCTTTGTTAATTAGCTTGTTTCTGCTCATCTTTAGTTCTAAAACATTTTGTGTTGTTTTAGTATTTTATAATATCATATATATATATATCATACATAAATGTTATAAACTTTTACATATTGTTTTGTAATATATGTTTTCTGTTTTTCTACAATCTTATTTTTGGATTTGTGAACACAAGAACTAATAAAATAATTCCACATAAGTATGATAACATATAGAGAATAATTACCTTTCAAACTGAAACAAGAACATCTTTAATTTGTAACTCTTTTCAATTTTAGGCTTATATTTCAGTAACTTCCAGGCCTCTTTTTCCTTCCCATCTACAATTCTACAGACCTTGTCTAATCAGAAATTCATATCACAGCCATCAACTAGCTGAATTCAATTTTTGATTTATTTATTGCACAAGCCAATCTACAGACCCAGTATGTACAACTTCTAACTTGCTCCTGACATTCAAGAAAGAGAAATACTTTAACCTCAAAAAAACAAAGTAAAAATAACATCCGAAATGCTTGCTAAATTCATGTGATATTTAAAAACAATCTTTAAATTAGTATTAGAGCAAAACTTCATATATCATAAACCCAGACTTAAAGTCAATTTTAGATTTAAAATTTATAATTCATAATAGATTTTTATCATGTATATATGTATGCTCTATCTTCTTACAAAATTTAGTGTTACTTAAGTAGCATATATCTACATCTGTGCATAACCTATGTAAGTAAATACCACCCCTAATAAAAATATTAAAAGGAAAACTTCTTTTCTCTTAGCATATATGATCTAACTGGATTCTAATTACTACTGCCTATTAGTAAATAAAGCATGCTTACATTTCATAGGCACGTCTGAATTTCACTAAGTCCATATATCATGCCTGGGTGCCAATACAAACAAATATACATTAGGTTTTTCCTAGAGAAAAAAATTGTCTTAGAAAAAAGGTATCGTTTTTTTTGAAACAGTTTCTGTAGTTTGGCTAAATAATTATTACAATGGATGATAAAAATATTTTGATCGTCATTTTTAAGAATGCCCTCCCTTCTAAATAGTGCTATGGTACTTATTAATTCCTTAATTAAAATAGTTAAAATGTTTCAGTATCTAATTTATATTACTCTTCTAAGTAACAGTTTAATCCACTATGTGCTTTCCTTTGTTGTTTAGTCACTAAGCCATGTGTTTCCTTTAGTAAATGATAAATAGACAAACATGCACATGCATGCTTTCACAAATGTCTGTATGAGTATATGCATTATATACGATCTTTGTACTCATATGCAGGATTATGTAGTAAACCATACATGCACAGATTTCACTTGATAATCTTGTTTTCATTAAACTATACACGAACTGCCCTATTTTCTATTTTATCAAAAATATCAAGGTAACCTATAGACTTACCATATTTATTTTACATATGGCTTATTTGAAAATGTTAATCATTGTAAATTGTGAAATTTTTGAATAAAAGTAGTCGCTATAGAAATGTGAAGTGTATTAATTTTACATCCACATAATATGTGCATTTATCTCAGAAGCTAAAGATGAGGAAAGGAGCGAGTGTATATAGTATCCTTAAATAAACTTTGTATATTAAAAAAATCTAAAACTTTGACTTAACTATTGAAATACCAAAATTAGTGTTCATATTCTATATTTATCCAGATATCATTTTATTTTCTTAAAAAATTAAAACAGCATTGAAAAAATAGCAGATATTCCACAATTCTCCTTCTTCTAAAGTGTTTACTAGAATAAAACATAAATTTTGTGTGGGTGATTTCGGGTGAAGATTTTTTAATCTTTAAAATGAGCAGTTTATCATATATTCATGTGATTACTCATATACAATGACATTCAAATATTCATTACTATCATTTCACTTGGCCATTGTATTAAAAATAAAGAAATTTAGGGGTCAAAAACTTCAAAATACATGTAAATGATACACGTATACTACAATTTTTATCTCCTACAATAATATAAAAATTGTGTTATATAATTCTCAAATCATATGATAATTATAAGAGATAGGTGAGAGAGATTAAATACATCTTATTTGTATTTCATATTTCATAAATTAAATATTCATGTCCATTTCACTTAAATTGGTAAAATCAATTTATGGAAAGCATTACACATGCAAAAGTGTGTTCAACATTTACAAAATAAGAAGAAAATGTATAAAGCCTGAACTACTACAAAACCTGAAGGTGACTATAGAAAAAAGATGAAATCAAGGAAAACACTTTGTTGGTTGGATCTTTTCTTGCATTTCACAATAGTTTGTAGGCATATAAACCAAATATGAAAATGAATTACTGTGTTTGTAAAATTACATTTAACTTTTATAAATTTGACTTGAGACCACAAACTCACAGAGCTGGTTTGTTTTATGAGAGTTGTTTGTATTTTTTTCATGTTTTCTTCTACCCACCTAGTCCAACTGATAGCACAAATCACCAACATAAAGGAGTTTTTAGAAGATTTAAAGCCATATTTATATCTTCTAAATGGATAACACATGAAATTTATTTAATATTATGCAGTAGTATTTACAAAATTCTCAGATAAAAAACACAGATTGTGATTATGGCACATTTTCAGAAGACCTAGAAGAATAACCAAAATTGTTTGGTTTATAAAATCTCACAACTAGGATGATGCCTGAGAGTATCAATGTATACAACTTTTATTATAGAAATAATTATTTCTTTAAAAAGAAAGCTATAACTACATTGAAATTTTAAAATTTAAACTATACAACTCTCAAGGTTCTTTATAAATTAATTTAGTTCCTAAATAATTTGAAAAACCTCAAATACAACATATGATTCCATCTAAATGTTAAAATGTTGACATGAAGCTTCCTTAAAATAATTTAAACAGACCCTTCTCAAAGGAAAGATAGATGTGACTTATTTATACAAAGAGAATGTGATCTCCATAAATCAGTCTTCCAAACCCTCTGAAGTTAAGTTCATTGCTAGAGAGATCAGGTGAAGATTCTTAGGGATCACAAATTTTTATAGAAAATGAAAATGATTCTTGAAGACCATAGGGTCACATTTGACTGACAATGTGAATCACATATATAATTGAAAATTTTCTAGCAATATATAAATTACAAAGGCAAAAGTAAACAGGTGAAATTAATTTTAGTATTCGAAATATGTTTTCTTGGGCTCCAAAAGCACTGTGGACAGTGACTGCAGCCATGAAATTAAAAGACATTTACTCCTGGAAAGAAAAGCTATGACAAACCTAGACATCATATTAATAAGCAGAGGCATTACTTTGCCAACAGAGGTCCATCTAATCAAAACTATGTTTTTTCCAGCAGTCATGTATGGATGAGCGAGTTGGGCCATAAAGAAGGCTGAGTGCTATAGAACAGATGCTTTCGACCTATGGTGTTGGAGAAGACTCCTGAGAGCTCCTTGGACTGCAAGAAGATAAAGCAAGTCAATCCTAAAGGAAATCAACCCTGAATATTCATTAGACTGATGCTGAAGCTGTAGCTCCAATAGTTTGGCCACCTGATATGTAGAGCCGACTCACTGGAAAAGACCTTGATGCTGGGAAAGACTGAAGGTAGGAGGAGAAGGGGACAATAGAGGATAAGATGGTTGGATGGGTTTGAGCAAACTCCAGTAGAAGGATAGGAAAGACTGGCAAGCTGCAGTCCATGGGTTTGCAAAGAGTCGGCTATTGTGTCAACAATGTCAACTCGTGTGTCAACTGACACAACTCTGAGTGTCAACAACACTTTGAAATATGTTAATGTGGAATTAATTTAAAAATTAATGACAAGGGCTTCCCTGCTGGCTCAGTGGTAAAGAATCTGCCTGCCAATGCAGGAGACATGGGTTCGATCCCTAGTTCAGGAAGATCCCACATGCCACAGAGCAATAAACCCACACATTACAGCTACTGAGCCTGTGCTCTAGAGCCCAGGAATCACAACTGCAGAAGCATGAATGCCTTAGAGCCCTATTCTGCAACAAGAGAAGCCACCGCAATGAGAAGCCTGTGCACCACAGCTACAGAATAGCCCTCACTCACCGAAACTACAGAAAAGACTGTGCAGCATTGAAGACCCAGAGCAGCCAAAAATAAACAAATAAATAAATAAAATTAAAAAAAATTAACGATGAGGTATCTAGATTTTTTTTTAAGTTTTCAAATCTAGCATGCATTTTTTTACATATTCATAACTAAATCAACATTAAAAAGCAGAGACATTACTTTGTCAACAAAGGTCCGTCTAGTCGAGGCTATCGTTTTTCCAGTGGTCATGTATGGATGTGAGAGTTGGACTATAAAGAAAGCTGAGCGCTGAAGAATTGATGCTTTTAAACTGTGGTGTTGGAGAAGACTCTTGAGAGTCCCTTGGACTGCAAGGAGATCCAACCAGTCCACCCTAAACAGATCAGTCCTGGGTGTTCCTTGGAAGGACTGATGTTGAAGCTGAAACGCCAATACTTTGGCCACCTGATGCGAAGAGCTGACTCATTGGAAAAGACCCTGATGCTGGGAAAGATTGAGAGCATGAGGAGAAGGGGACAACAGAGGATGAGATGGCTGGATGGCATCACTGACTTGATGGACATGGGTTTGGATGGACTCCAGGAGTTGGTGATGGACAGGGAGGCCTGGCGTGCTGCAGTTCATGGGGTCACAAAGAGTCGGACATGACTGAGCAACTGAACTGAACACTTCATAGGCAGTAAATCACTATGATGTGTCACAGCAACATCAGTACCAAGAAGTTACATATTATAACATACAAACTTGGAATTCTCTGATCTGAAGCAATAGTGGTTTCTGTTGCTTTGACTGACCTGCTGCTTTTTTGTTTAACATTGTAGATCATGTTATTTGAATGTCTCTGTCTCCAACAAACCAGCCACTCTATGTCCTTCAAAGTCTTGAATAGTTCAGAGGAACCATCAATACCTCAGATCTAGTTTAATTTCCTTATTGATTTGCACTTGATTCTGCATACTGTTCACAAGCAGTGTATAAAACTTACTTTCCAAGCTGATATCCCAAATTCTTAAAAACATTGCTAGTCTCCAAACAACAAAACTATTGAGTCATTGTGAACACTATTTTGTCTTTAAAAACTGCTGCTTTCAAAGGGAGTTTTTCCTAAGAGATGAAAACAACGCAAAAAAAAAAAAAACCTACAAAATTTAAGTAGAAAAAATTATAAATATTTTACTCTGAAGATAATTATTTAAAATTGAAAATTATGAATGGTGGAAGAAAGAATTCAGCTAGTCCACAAATGGAAGACAGAATCTGAATATTGAAGTGAACGTAATATATGTATAAAAGATAGACATTCTATTTGCCTAACATTAGAGATTCTATTTGTCAATGTTGAATTTGACTATCTAAAATTTCCAATTAATCCTTAACATTAAAATGCTGTCCTGTAATTACAATTCCATTGTGAAGATCCTAACCTGCTAGGTGCATTCCAAATTTGTTTCAGTGCTTCTGGAATATAAGATGTTATGACAGTCCATCACAATCTTTTGAGTACAATTTTCTATTTAAATGTTTTAGTCACTGTATCATTTCTTAAACACTACAGATAATAAAAAGAGGTTGAAAAACAAGCCCTTCTATTTTTCACTGTTTGGCTTTGTATTATAAAATGTGTGTTTAACCTTTTATTTCCTAGAGCAGAAATTATATAAAGGTATGTGAGTAGTGTAATAACCACACTATGAGTGAGCTCTTCATGCCTCCAGGAAAGCACTCTGACATTCACTATTTAATGCTTTAAATTTGTGTTCTTGTAAAGGTCAGAGAGAAAAGAAAAATTTCAAGGCATTACGTATAGTAAATGTGGGGGAAATCTTTGTAATTTGTTGAATGATTGCTTTAAAAGAAATCTAATATTTTCTAAAAGAGTTGAACTATAAAAAATGTGTTGCTTTGTTATCATAATAAAAATGTCTTTCAGAAAGAGTTGATCCATAAGGAATCTATGAGACATATAAACCTACAATCAAAATTTTAATTACAGAGAAAACATTAGGCATCTCTTTAAAACCCTGTACTACCATTTCTGGGATCATAGTGTCAATTCCCAAATACATCTGAAGGATTTAATGTATTTTCCACTATTAATCTGGTACTCGCTAATGATGAACCAAAAGCCAATATGCCAGACAACTTCTATTGGTATTTTTCAAAACCATTTTCTTTTGGTAATTACAATCTATCTTCGGCTTCAAAAAAATCAACAAATAAACCACTGAGAAAAAAATAGAAAATATTTTCAGATTTAATTGTTTATGAACATATGGTGCTGGTCCTTCAGGGAAAAACATTTTTAAGCAGTTATACTTTTTTTTTAAGCATGCTGTTAGATGAATTATGTGAGAAAATATTTCTTATTCTTAGAATAAGGAAAAGTATCATATTATACACCTAATAAAAAATAAAAGTCACACACTTTTTTATGTTTAGTAGTGATATTTGCCTGGGTAATTCAAATTGTCACAAAATAATTTTTCTGCAAGCAATATATACACATTGAAAGCTTCCATACTAGCTTATAAAAGAATATAGTGCTCATGTTGTGATTTCTTAGTTATTATTCTTTATTCACTGAGTTGTGTCTGACACTTTTGCAACCCCATGGACTGTAGACCACCAAGCTCCTCTGTCCATGGAATATTTCAGGCAAGAATATTGAAATGTGTTACCATTCCCTTCTCCAGGGGACCTTCCCAACCCAGGGATTGAACCCATGCCTCCTGCATTGGCAGGTAGATTCTTTACCTCTGAGCAACCAGGGAATCCTGGTGTGACTCCTACTTTTCCTCTAAATCTTACCACTTATCCAGATTTTCATGAAGAATAACTGATTGTTTTAACATAAGTTTCTAATAGTTTCCCCCACCCCATCTTTTTCCATTGAGAGATAGTTAATAAACTCACTTCCCAGTTATATTTTCCTCCCTCTACCTATTTGCTCCAGTTGTTTCTCTAGGACATTATTGCCAAGTTAAACTTCCTAAAATGTGACTGTTCTTATTATCTTTCCCACCCCACCCCTACAATGGTAAATTCTTTGATGGAATCCAACAGCCAAAAAATATATTTAGAGCCCTTAACATTGGCATTAACGATCATCCATACTCTAGTAATTAACTCCTCTCTACATTTTGTAATATCCCTCCATAAATTGCTTATCTAGGCTATTTACTCACTTTACTTCTTCTGAAACCTCCACCTCTGCAACTTCTCTCCTCTTACTACTACTGAGAATTATCTTCCACTCATTTTCAATTATATAGATCCACATTTCCCTCCAAGGCATGATTCCTCTAAGTCCCAACATGTAGTATGTAACACTATCTCTCTTTTGAACAGTTTATATGCTGCCATTCTTCACATTTTTCAACGTATAACCTTACATTTATATAGAGGTTGCAATCTCCTTGAAGACAGGGAACATCTCCTATTCATCTATTAAGCCCTAGAATTCCAGTATGAGACTTGAATATACTTAGAGTTCAGTAACTCTTAATAAACCAAAGTAATATATTGATAGTGCTTATAATATTTCATTTTAAAACTATTTCTCTTTGAGGTTGAAAAACACCTTAACTTTCTGGCTACTAACAATCTCCTCAGTTCTACCTAAATATACTAATGGCAGCCATATGCTAGTAGATTTCATTTCTTCCTCAAAACAGTGTAAATACAGCAATTCACCTGTGGGTTCTTTTTTACCTTTCATATTATTCACTGGACATTAATTCTGTAGAATGTAAAATTATTCTATAAAAATATGTATTTTAGTCACAAAAAGCATACTGACAAAGTTACAAATGGTACTCAATATCATTATTCATCTGAGAAATTTCAGTTAAATCATGACATATCAATACCCATTCACTGTAGTGGCTAAATTTTAAAAGTTTATATGTTGAAACCCTAACTCCTAATGTGATATGTTTGGAGCTAGAGCTTTTAGAGATTAAGACTAAATGAGGTCATGAGGGTTAGGACTGGTGGCTTTACCAGAAGAAGAAGAAAGAGTATGTGTCTCTCACCAGTGCAATATCAAGGAACGGCTATGTAAGGACATAGTCAGAGGGGAGATGTGTGCAAGCCAGAAAAAGTGCTCTCACAGAACCCGACAAGACTGGCACCCTGATCCAAAACTTCCATTCTCCAGAACTGTGAGAAAATAAATTTCTGTTGTTTAAACCACTGGTTTAAGTTATTTTGTTATGGCAGCCTTAACAGCCTAAGATAGCGATAGAAAGTACACTTATACCATATGCTTGGAAAGCAGAGAGCCAGAAATATTTATGAACATCCCTAATGTGCTAGGAGATCCAACCAGTCCATCCTAAAGGAGATCAATCCTGAGTGTTCCTTGGAAGGACTGATGTTGAAGCTGAAACTCCAATACTTTGGCCACCTCATGCGAAGAGTTGATTCATTGGAAAAGACCCTAATGCTGGGAAGGATTGGGGGCAGGAGGAGAAGGGGACGACAGAAGATGATGGTTGGATGGCATCACCGACTTGATGGACATGGGTTTGGGTAAACTCCGGGAGTTGGTGATGGACAGAGCGGCCTGGCGTGCTGTGATTCATGGGATCGCAATGAGTCGGACACGACTGAGCGAATGAACTGAACTGAACTGAATGTATACCATAATTATAAACATTTAAAATATAAAATGAAAAATATGAATAACAAAATTTGTCAGAAAAGCGGGAAGATTTAACTAAAGCAAAAGTATGTTGTTAATTTGCTCATTTTTCATAGCAGAAAAAGTGTAGATATTATAAAATTGGAAAAAATTAGTTAAAAACAAAAGCAACTGTAAAACTCATAATTTTTCATCTTTTTGTAAGTTCAGAAGAACTCTGTTAGAATACATTAATATTATCTCTCATTAAGCAATATAATTTTAGCTTCAACAATTTAGTTTCACATCAATTTATTTCTAATGAAAGTATAACATTTATATTTACCTTGATATTTTGATATGTTTTGTGTGATTTAATTTTCTTTTTATCTTTAAACCTTTAATTTGTTCTCTGTAAGTATATATCATATTGAAGGTTTCAAGTGATTCACAAAAAATTACCAAAAAATTCAAATGTAGATTATAAGGCATTAAATATGTTAAATTAAAATTATATTACCAATACAAACAATGTTATTATATAGCATTTTATCTTTTAGATTACTTAAAAACATATGTTCTTTAAACTCTTTAAAGAAGCTCACTGATCCAGTTTTTAATAAGTTGTGATGTCGAGATCTCAAATTAGTCATGACTTTTTCAACTTGTTGTCCTTTTATTGACTTTTCTAATTCCTTGAGTAATCCCAACCTTTCTCTAAATTATAAGACAACTAAAAACATGTAATATTGTAACTGTTGATACATTTTTTCTAATAAAATAAATTGGGACTTCCCCAGTGATCTAGTGGTTAAGACTCTGCCTTCCAAGGCCAGGGAGCTACAATCCCATATGCCATGGATTGTGGTCAAAACTTAAAACAAAAATCATGCAATGCTGTAATCTGAGTTAATTTTACACTCCCAGCTCTGTTGTCTGTTGTCTAGCAATGGTTTTCCTGCTTGGAAAGGAAAGGAAGATAGACAAAGGCCTGAAACCACAAAAAAGTATAAGTTTTCTTTTTATATTATAACTAATTTTTATTACCAAATATGTTTTTCAGTATTTCTCTGCATTACCAGAAGTACCAGAGATATTTTAATAATTTTAGTACCAGTTGTAGTACAATATTAATTACAAAACAATCAGAAAAAGAAAAGCTAAACAAATGAGTTTAAAATTTAAGAATTTCTTAATAATTATTTCCAACATGTTCATCATTTGACCTTCATGCTCACACAACATCACAAAGTATATAATTTCATAGAAATTATTTTTCTTTCTAACCATTAGCTTTTAGTAATAATAGAATATTCAGCATATATATATGCATGCTCATATACATATGCATAACTATCACATGCATGCATTAATTTTCCTCCAGAAGTATAAGAGCCATAACAATAAAGACTATAATCATATAGCTATTGCCTTTTCCCATAAGATGTTACAGAAAAACCCAAAGTTTTTGGCCAACCCAATATGTCTCCTGTATACTTCATTAGTGCTTAATTAACAACTATGAGTAAATGCCTTATAAATTCTCAGGAGGAAACAGAAAGATTGATACTCCATGAAGTCCATGTTCATTCAAAACTATGTGTTATTTCTTTTCTGATCTTGAGACTCTCTTCCTACATGAAATAAAATACCATGAAGAAATACATGTTATTTTGAAAAAGAAGTGTAAAGACTTCCTGATGTGTTCAAATTCTCAGGCAGATAGCATGGGAATTTTACAGAGGCAATGTTCCCCAAGTTAGTGTAAATTTCTAGGTGCTGCTTCAGTTTAGCAAAAAATTTTCTTCAGCTCTGCCTACACATTGCTTCATCTCTCTCTAAACCCCACTCCTTGGCCTCAAACCATAAAAAATGTCTACTTAGCTTCAAAGTTTATGGCAAAATCAGTCCTTGCTGTTCTACTCTCATGTCCATACTGATCTCCATTCCCGTGAGTAGAGATTACCCAATTACCTAGGGGAACAAATGGAGACACAGACCAGAAGGTAGAACCTAACCAGTGGGCATGCCTGTTGGCTAAATTCTTCAAGTGTTGTCCAAAGGTGTTAGAAGTCTATTTACTAGTATTTATTCTATTCTTGGCCATCTATGAGATGAAATATATATTATAAACAAATATATATTATCAGTCATCTTAACCTATGGATGTTTTAGGAAGCAAATAGCTTTTAAAAAAACTTTTAAAAAATTAGACTTTGAGGGTAATTGAAAGCACAAAGAGAGTTTCTACATTACATGAAAAGTGCCATTAAAATCTAGCCATTGAAGAACAAAAAGATGTTAAGCAATCCAACTGGATGGAAAGTAGCAATGCATTTTGATTTTTAATATTGGTGTAAGATAATACTTTGCAGAAGATCAGACTACAAAATGTCCTTAGCAGCAAGACTGCTTTATAATCCATTTCAGAACCCTGTTAAATCCATTCACAGATGCTCCATTTGGGGGGTGGTGAATGTTCAGCTTTGCCAAATGCTATGGAGTCACCCCATTTTGTTGCCTGAACTATGGTTCTTCATCAGTTTTTGGTCTTTTAAAAACAAAGCCTTACCCATCACAAGCACAGAAATCAAAACTGTAATAGAAAATCTCCCAACAAACAAAAGCCCAGGAACAAATGACTTCAGGTGAATTCTAACAAAAATTAAGAGAAGAGCTAACACCTATCCTACTCAACTCTTCCAGAAAATTGCTGAGGAAGCTAAACTCCCAAAGTCATACTATGAGGCCACCATCACCCTAATACCAAAACCAGATAAAGATGCCACCAAAAAAAGAAAACCATAGGCCAATATCACTGATGAACATAGATGCAAAAATCTTCAACAAAATTCTTGCAGACAGAATCCAGCAACATATTAAAAAGATCATACATCATAACCAAGTAGGCTTTATCCCAAGGATGCAAGGATTCTTCAATATTCACATATCAATCAATATGGTACACCATATTCACAAACTGAAAGATAAAAACTATATGATTATTTCAATAGATGCAGAGAAAGCCTTTGACAAAATTCGACGCCCATTTAGTGATCAAAACTCTCCAGAAAGCAGGCGTAGAAGGAGCAAACCTCAAAATAATAAAAGCCATATATGTCAAACCCACAGCAAGCACTATGCTTAATGGCAGAAAATTGAAAGCACTTTCTCTAAAATCAGGAGCAAGACAAGGGTGCCCACTCTCACCACTACTATTCAACAAAGTTTTGGGAGTCCTAGCCACAGCAATCAGAGAAGAAAAAGAAATAAAAGGAATCCAGATTAGAAAAGAAGAAATAAAACTCTCATTGTTTGCAGATAACATGATCCTCTACATAGAAAACCCTAAAGACACCACCAGAAAATTACTAGAGCTAATCAATGAATATAGTAAAGTTTCAGGATATAAAATTAATACACAGAATCCCTTGCATTCCTATACACTAACCATGAGAAAACAGAAAGTGAAATTAAGGAAACAATCCCATACACCATTGCAACAAAAAGAATAAAATACTTAGGATTATATCTACCTAAAGAAACAAAAGACCTATATATAGAAAACTATAAAACACTGATGAAAGAAATCAAAGATGACACAAACAGATGGAGAAATATACCATGTTCGTGGATTGGAAGAATCAACATAGTGAAAATGAGTATACTACCCAAAGCAACCTATAGATTCAATGCAATCCTTATCAAGCTACCAACAGAATTTTTCACAGAACCAGAATGAGTAATTTCACAATCTGTATGGAAACCCCAAAACCTTGAATAGCCAAAGCAATCTTGAGAAAGAAGAATGGAACTGGAGGAAATCAACCTGATTGAGCTCAGACTATACTACAAAGCTACAGCCATCAAGACAGCATGATACTGACACAAAGACAGAAATGTAGGTCAAAGGAACAAAATAGAAAGTCCAGAGATGAATCCATGCACCTAAGTACACCTTATCTTTGACAAAGGAAGCAAAAATATACAATGGAGAAAAGACAATCTCTTTAACAAGTGGTGCTGGGAAAACTGGTCAACCACTTGTAAAGAATGAAACTAGAACACTTCCTAACACCATACACAAAAATAAACTCAAAATGGATTAAATATCTATATATAGGACCAGAAACTATACAGTTCTTAGAGGAAAACATAGGCAAAACACTCTCTGACATAAATCACAGCAAGATCCTCCAAGACACACCTCCAGAGTAATGGAAATAAAAGCAAAAATAAACAAATGGGACCTAATTAAGCTTAAACACTTTTGCACAACGAAGGAAAGGTGAAAAGGCAGCCTTCAGAATGGGAGAAAACAATAACAAATGAAACAACTGACAAAGAAGTAATCTCCAAAATATACAAGCAGCTCATGCAGCTCAATACCAGGAAAATAATGGGCCAAAGAACTAAACAGACATTTCTCCAAAGAAGACATGCAGATGGCTAACAAACACATGAAACGATGCTCAACATTGCTCATTATCAGAGAAATGCAAATCAAAACCACAGTCTCACACAGGTCAGAATGGCTGCCATCAAAAATTCTAAAAACAGTAAATGCTGGAGAGGGTGTGGAGAAAAGGGAACCCTCTTAACACTGTTGGTGGGAATGCAAACTAGTACAGACACTATGGAGAACAATGTGGAGATTCCTTAAAAAACTGGAAATAGAACTACCATACGACCCAGCAATCCCACTCCTGGGCATACACATTGAGGGAACCAGGCTTGAAAGAGACATGTGTATCCTGATGTTCATTGCAGCACTGTTTACTGTTGTGGAGTCACCCCATTTTTTAGCCTGAACTAGCTTTGTAGCCTGAACTAGCCTGAACCATTTTGTAGCTTCTAGGACATGGAAGCAACCTAGACATCCACTGGCAGATGAATGGATAAGGAAGAGTGGTACATCCACACAATGGAATATTACTCAGCTATTAAAAAAAAAAGAACACATTTTAATCAGTTCTAATGATATGGATGAAACTGGAGCCTATTACAGAGAATAAAGTAAATCATAAAGAGAAACACCAATACAGTGTATTAAGAAATATATATAGAATTTATAAAGACAGTAATGGTGACCCTATATGCAAGACAGCAAAAGAGATACAGATATAAAGAACAGACTTTTGGACTATGTGGGAGAAGGCATGGATGGGATGATTTGAGAGCATAGCACTGAAACATATATATTACCATATGTAAAATAGATGACCAATGCAAGTTCAATGCATGAAGCAGATCACTCAAAGCTGGTGCTCTGGGATAACCCAGAGGGATGGGGTGAGGAAGGAGGTCGGAAGGGGTTCAGAATAGGGGGACACATGTATACCCTTGTCTGATTCGTATAGATGTATGGCCAAAACCACCACAATATTGTAAAGTAATTAGCCTCCAATTAAAATAAATTAATTTAAAAAATAAAAACAAGGTCTTACTCTTTAATCATTAGTTTGGCAGACCACTGATGCTCTGTCTCCCACTCTATTTTGTCTTGACTCTGACATGAAACCAGTTCTCACATGGTGAGCTGTGCAACAGTAATTTTAATGGTGCTAAAAGTTAAACTTTATTTTACAGGAATCTTCAGTTACCATTTTCAATAGAAGCAAAGAGAACAGATTCTTATTAAGGTCTAATGCAATTTAAGAAATTTCTTCAGGTTAAAAGGAATAAAGTATTGAGTTATAAAAATAATTAATGTTTTAAAATAAACATTATTAAATGTTTAATAAACTATAAGATAAATTATGATATGCAAAATAAAAACTAAATTATTTTAGCCTATGAGATCAGTTCAGTTCAGTTCAGTCGCTCAGTCGTGTCCGACTCTTTGCGACCCCACGAATTGCAGCACGCCAAGCCTCTCTGTCCATCGCCAACTCCCAGAGTCTACCCAAACCCATGTCCATCTGGTTCATCTGCCTTTTCTGAATCCAGCATGAACTCTCCAGGTCAGTAGGTGCCCAATATACTACTGGAGATCAATGGAGAAATAACTCCAGAAAGAATGAAGAGATGGAGCCAAAGCAAAAACAACACCCAGTTGTGATGTGACTGGTGACAGAAGCAAGGTCTCATGCTGTAAAGATCAATATTGCATAGGAACCTGGAATGTTAGGTCCATGAATCAAGGCAAATTGGAAGTGGATGGCAAGAGTGAACATCGACATTTTAGAAATCAGTGAGCTCAAATTGACTGGAATGGGTGAATCTAACTCAGATGACCATTATATCTAGTACTGTGGGCAAGAATCCCTTAGAAGAAATGGAGTTGCCATCATAGTCAACAAAAGAGTCCAAAATGTAGTTCTTGGATGCAACCTCAAAAACGACAGAATGATCTCTGTTTCTAAGGCAAACCATTCAATATCATGGTAACCCAAGTCTATGCCCCGACCAATAATGCTGAAGAAGCTGAAGTTGAATGGTTATGAAGACCTACAAGAACTTCTAGAATTAATACCCCAAAATGATGTCCTTTTCATTATAGGGGACTGGAATACTTAATGTAGTTATAAATAAATTATACAAAATATAATTTTATATGATATGCAAATCTTTAATTTTATTATTGTGTATTTAAATGTAACAAAAAATTTAATTTCAGGTTAATAGAGAATTTTAACATTGCTGCATAATATTAATTTTTTGTAATTCTATACTAAATAGTTTAGTAAAAGACCAAAGTTCAATCTCACCAATCACTTAACAATATCTTATTGCTTGCTTCAAAATTTATACTCCTCTATTATCTGCACCTCTGCTGATTTAATCTAAGGCTTCATTATTTCTTTTCTGGGCCACCACGCTGGGCTGGAAGAAACACAAGCTGGAATCAAGATTGTCGGGAGAAATATCAATAACCTCAGATATGCAGATGACACCACCGTTATGGCAGAAAGTGGAAAAGAACTAAAGAGCCTCTTGATGAAAGTGAAAGAGGAGAGTGAAAAAGTTCGCTTAAAGCTCAGCGTTCAGAAAACAAAGATCATGGCATCTGGTCCCATCACTTCATGGGAAATAGATGGGGAAACAGTGGAAACAGTGTCAGACTTTATTTTTTGGGGCTCCAAAATCACTGCAGATGGTGATTGCAGCCATGAAATTAAAAGACGCTTACTCCTTGGAAGGAAGGTTATGACCAACCTAGATAGCATATTTAAAAGCAGAGACATTACTTTGCCAACAAAGGTGCGTCTAGTCAAGGCTATGGTTTTTCCAGTGGTCATGTATGGACGTGAGAGTTGGACTATAAAGAAAGCTGAGCACCAAAGAATTGATGGTTTTGAACTGTGGTGTTGGAGAAGACTCTTGAGAGTCCCTTGGACTGAAAGGAGGTCCAACCAGTCCATCCTAAAGGAGATCATTCCTGGGTGTTCCTTGGAAGGACTGATGTTGAAGCTGAAACTCCAATACTTGGGCCACCTCATGCGAAGAGTTGACTCATTGGAAAAGACCCTAATGCTGGGAAGGATTTGGGGCAGGAGGAGAAGGGGACGACAGAGGATGAGATGACTGGATGGCATCACCGACTCGATGGACATGGGTTTGGGTAAACTCCGGGAGTTGGGGATGGACAGGTAGGCCTGGTGTGCTGCGATTCATGGGGTCACAGAGTCGGACACGACTGAGTGACTGAACTGAACTGAACTGATACTTGTCCCCTACTTGGCCTTTCAATACCCAACTCCCTTCCACTACCAGCCATCTTCTGAACAACTAATAACATTCGGCTGCTAAAACAGCTGCCATCTTAGTCATCTATTTTACAACATATTGCTATTCTCTTAGAATTCCAGTTATAAATTGAACTGTTATTTCCACAAAATCTAGTCCCACTTCATATTTCCAACTACAAACTCAGCACTCCACCACAGAATCTCTCATTCCAGCAATTAATAAATATCCACCATCCCCCTAATGGTCACAACCTGTAAGGTATTTGCATGTATTTATTCTTTGCTCGAAAAGGAATCTCTCATCTACCTACCTTATCTCATTTTAAAGAGTAGTTCAAAATTCACCTTCTGTTTAGTATTTTCCAATTTCTCAAGAGAAAAATGTAGATTCTTTCTCTATACAACTTAAAACTGTGTTCAAATAGCTACTCTATTTCTTAATGTACAAAACTGACATTTGTTCATGTTTTTCTTCCTTACTGATATTCTTTTATTGACTAATTTTCCAACTGTTATAGGATTTTCAACCCTCTAAATTATTAGACAACTGTAGGGAAAGAGAAAATTAGCCAAGATGGTGTGGTCAGGCTCTCTCACCCCATGGCATCTCACTCTTGTCCCATGTTTTGTAAATAATAATTGTGTAGCAGCTGAGATCACTTGTAGCACTGCCCGTACATGTCAAAAGGTATTTGCTTAGTCATGGATTTGTGTGGTATGCCTGTATGAGCTTCACCATGAAAGCCCTGGCTGCTGCTGCATTGGAGCTACATTGGAGCAACACAGTGGTTGTTATATAAGGTTATACTATGGCTCTGTTATGGCTACTTTATGGTTATGCTGTGGCTGTTGCTATGACTGCTGCATCACCCAGGAGAGAGGCTGTCTATGGCTGCCATGCCAGCCAGCAGAGAATAAACATGTCTGCAGTTTCTTTGGCTCCTTGAGTCTCCTACCAGCCTCTTAGCTTTTTCCTTGCCTATCCTGGGTTCAGCAAACTGAGAGTGGTGTGAACAGTGAGACAGTTGGCACTGTGAGCAGGATCTGCAACACAGCAACTGAAAAGATATAGTGCTGTAACTGTTAATGCAGTGCAACATATTTTCTTTAATTTTTAAAAACATCGCGCAATGTTGTGTGTGTGTTCATGCTCAATGCTGTGAACATAATTTCATGTTACCTTACTAACTCTAATGTCTGCTGTCTGGTAATGGTTTTTCTTATTGGTAAGTCCATGCACACAATAGATAAAATACCTAAAATAATAAATAAATGTATTTTTTAAAGTTCCTATTGTTTTTATAATTAGTTTTGCTTAAATTAAGAAATTTTAAAATGTCTTCCTTATTGTATTAGGTGGTTTCCAAAAGTAGGAACTGTGTCTTATTTTCTACTGTTACATATTATTTTTGTTGCTATTCAGTCACTCAGTCAATTCCCACTCTTTTTGACTCCATGGACTGCAGCATGCCAGGTTTACCTGTCCTTCAATATCTCCCAGAGTTTGCCCAAACTCACATCCATTGAGTCAGTGATGCCATACAACCATCTCATCCTCTGTCGTCCCCTTTTCCTCCTGCCTTCAATCTTTCCCAGCATCAAAGTCTTTTCCAGTGAGTCAGCTCTTCTCATCAGATGGCCAAAATGTTGGAGCTTTGGCCTCAGCATCAGTCCTTCCAATGAATATTCAGGGTTGATTCCCCTTATTATTGACAGGTTTAAACTCCTTGCAGTCCAAGGGACTTTCAAGAGTCTTCTCCAACACTGTAGTTCAAAAGGATCAAAGAAGGTGCACAGCCATCTTTATGGTCCAATTTTCACTTCCATACATATCTACTGGAAAAACCACAGCTTTGATTGTACAGGCCTTTTTCAGCCTAGCATATAGTGAAGACATTCAATGAATGCTTGTAGAAGTAAGGAAGGAAAGGAAGGAAAGAAGGCAGGAAGAAGGTAAAGAGGAAAAAGAGAGGCACATATGAATCCATTATGCCTAACCTATATTTTAAAAGTTTTTACTATCTCCATTTCTCTGTTTTCATTGCTACATATCAGGGCTCTGTAATTCTGGAAAAATTACATTTATCCCCAAATCATATATTCTTGCTGGCTATAAATATTATCATCAAATTGCTTCTTTGGACATTCAGTTTAAATTATAAATGTAAGACAGGAAATGATTTAGAGTTGCACTAATTATAATCTACTTGCCTTGCTCTTCCTCCCACCTTCCTCTTACATCTTACTGTCTTCTGTTACAAAGTATAAGATATAAAGAGCAGAAGGTCAAATGATCTACATATTAAAATGCAGAGATTACTGAGAATAAGATGTATAGAGTACAGAGTATAAGGTATTATAGAGTCATTGAAAGATCCTGGAATTGATCTTCTTAGGTTACATTATGGCTCCATCATTTACTAACTTAGTGACCTTGTACAAAATATTCTCAGTCTCAGTTTCCTTTACAACTGATGATAATAACATTATACCACATGAGATTTCTGTGATGATAAAAACAGAACTCATGTTCTATTTTTTTAGAATGTTTTATAAGTATTTAAAGCAATGCCTGGCACATAGTAAATTTTCATCAATCATTAGCTGCTATTTTTATTATGTGGAGAATATCTTAATTTTGACTTTAATAGTAGACTTGCTATGTCTTCTCATATTGTGCTTTTCCATTTTAGAGGTGCTATCCTTCACTCCATCATCCTGCCAGTCCTTGCACTTAGATTTTTAGAGGAAACTCTAAAGGCAGATGAAAAGCATAGTATAATCAAGTACCCATATGATTAAGAGATATTTTCATTTTTATTCAGATTTTTGCACCCTTTAAAAATTATATTAAAATTGGCAGTTACGTGCTAAGTTAAGCAACTTTATAATTCAGGCAATGAACAAACAGACTAAACAGGACACATTTACACGTACATGTTCATATCAATTAGCAGAGATATTGAGGAAGAAATTTAACCTGGGTATTTGAAATAGAGGAATGCAAAATTCTTTAAATTCTATAATTGTATTTTATTTGTTTACTCTGAAAAACTGGATTTAACATTTTTCATAAATACCTTTTATCTTGTATTTACTGCAAATTTTCTGACAAAAAAACAAAAACATTGATTAATGAAGATAATCAAGAGCCTAGAAGTAAACCCATCCATATATGATCAGTTAACTTACGAGAAAGAAGCCTAGAATATAATTGGGAAATGTGCTATGCTCAGTCATTCTGTTGTGTCCAACTCTTTGCAACCCCAAGGACTACAGCCCGCTGAGCTCCTCTGTCCATGGAATTATCCAGGCAAGAACATTGGAGTGGGTTGCCATTTCCTTCTCCATAATTTGTAAAGGACAGTCTATTTCAACAAATGGCATTGGAAAAACTGAACAACCACATGCAAAAAAAATGAAACTCAACCACTATCTTTTACCACACAAAAATTAATTCAAAATGGGTTAATGTAATACCTTAAACCATAAAAATCATAGAAGAAAATATAGGGAACAAGCTCCTTGGCAAAGGTCTTGGCAATTATTTTTTGCATCTGACACCAAAAGAAAAAGCAACAGGCATCAAGATAAACTTTTGCATAGCAGAGGAAACCATCAACAAAATGAAAAGGAAGAAAATATCTGCAAATTTTGTATCTGATAAGGGGCTTATAGCCAGAATATATACATAACTCAAATTTCAATTCAACAGCAACAAAACAAAAAAACACACACAGAAGAAGCTATATAGATAGCCAACAGGTACATGAAAAGATGCTCAAAATCACTAACTATCAGGGAATTGCACATCAAAACCACAGTGAGAAATCACCTCACCCCTATCAGAATGGCTATCATCAAAAAGAAAAGAAATTGTCATTCCCGAGTATATGAAGAAAAGGAGATCCTCTGCAGTGTTGGTAGGAATGTACATTAGTACAACCACTATAGAAAACAGTATGGAGCTTACACAAAAAAATTAAAAATAGAACTACTGTTTAGCACAGAGAACTATACTCAATATCTTATGATTACCTGAGTCAAAGAACCTGATGCAAAGAGTCAACTCATTGAAAAAGACCCCAATGCTGGGAAAGACTGACGGCAGGAGAAAAGCATGACAGAGAATGAGATGGTCGGATGGCATCACTGACTCAATGGACATGAATTTTAGAAAACTCCAGGAGATAGTGAAGGACAGAGAAGCCTGGCATGCTTCAGTCCATGGGGTTGCAAAGAGTCAGACTAAACTGAGTGATTTAATAATAATAAATCCTGGAAGCAAATGTTAACAAAAGCAAATGTAAACAAAAGAATATATACATTTATATAGGTATATATAATTGAAGCACTTTTCTGTACAATTGAAACTAACATAAAGTTGTAAATAAACCATATTTCAATAATTTTTTTTTTCAAAATTTAGGGAATAACAGAACTACCAAATGATCCAGCAAGTCCACTTCTGGGTATTTATCTGCAGAATATAGAAGACTGACTTGAAAAGTTTTATATGCCCCCGAGATCATTCAGCACCATTTATTTATAATAGTCAAGATATGAATACAATCTAAGTGTCCATCTGTGGAT
This sequence comes from Giraffa tippelskirchi, assembly GCF_054371585.1. NCBI lineage: Eukaryota > Metazoa > Chordata > Mammalia > Artiodactyla > Giraffidae > Giraffa > Giraffa tippelskirchi. Next base: position 75,018,886 of record NC_137277.1, read on the forward strand.
GAACAGACAAAGAAACTGTGGTATACATAAATAACGGATTAGAATATATTATTCAGTCATAATAAGGAATGAAAACTTGCTATTTGCAGCACCATGGATGGATCTCTAGGGTATTATGCTACATGAAATGAGTCAGAAAGACAAATATCATAAGATCTCTCTCTTAACATGAGGAGTCTAAAAAGAAGAAGAAGAAGCTAAAACAACAACAATAAAACCCCCACCAAGCTCATAAATACAGAAAACAGATTAGCGTGTGACAGAGGTAGGGTGTTAGGGAATGGGCGAAATGGTGAAGAAATAAAAAATAAACATGACATAAGTTCTAAGACTGATGAAAGGGAACCTCCATGTAAACTATAGTAATTAGTCAAATAATGTATCAGGACTGGTTGGTATTGCTTTGCAGTGCAAAATCTTATTAGGAGAAACTATATGAGGGGAAAATATGGTATGTTTTGTACCTTCTGTTCAAATCACAAGTTGAAAACTGCTATATGAAATAGAATCTATTAATTTGAAAACAAAAACCAATGTGTGAGTTTGTGTTAAGGAGAGCTTGAGCTTTTAGTTTGGAGAACAACACTGCTATATTTTTTTCTTTGAAAAAAATCTGCATTCTTCTCAAGTTTAAAGTCAAGGTAACTCAGATTATTGAGCCAGGTTGTTTTTAAAAGGAATCAATTTAATTTACCACTACTAAAATATATCCATACTCATACAGATATATATACAGACATGCATGAAAGACAAGTATGAATGTTAGCTAACTTTATGCAGCTAAGATGAAAGAGTAATTTTTGTACTGCCTTATAGCTGTTTCTTGAATGGTCACACATTTTTTCTTGGTATATATGGAGAAGGAAATGGCAACCCACTCCAGTATTCTTGCTTGGAGAATTCCAGGGACGGCGGAGCCTGGTGGGCTGCCGTCTATGGGGTCGCACAGAGTCGAACACGACTGAAGCGACTTAGCATAGCATGGATGTTCTTAGAAACTTGAATTTTCTGTAATCTTCCTCTTTAAGCACTACACAGAAAAAAATAGTAAGAGAAGATTTTCATAGGCTAGAAATGTTCATTCTTTCATTTATCTGAAAAATGTGACTTCGTTTTATAATATGCACATAGTTCTGCAGACTAATTGTCATCTCTATTAAATTATATTCTGTATCTTAACATTCTCCTTGAACTTGTCAGGAATACTGTAAGAGGCTATCAGAACAAACCTTCCCATAGCTTTCTCTCATTTAATCTTTCTTGGTTTTATAAGATCATAGTGTACACCTGGTGAGATAGCTTTTATAAATCACAAAAGGAAGCTTACACTATGATTCATATTTTAAAAACATTTCATCACTGAATGCTTTTTCCTACCTGGACAGAGTGTTAACACATCTACAAGTATATTATCTTTCGATTTTCCAATCTAAACAATCCAGGCTGGGAGACAGTATGAGCTACTTAAAACAATGAATATCACTGTAATGCATTTTAGTTGAATCATTTTCTATATGCAGAAAACAAAAAAGGTCATTTCGGTGAAATCTGAACTCATGTTATAGACACGCATCTTTATATTCCACACATTTTGTTAATCACTGACTGAACAACACTGTGCCTGGAGTCAACTGACAGGAATTTTAACCTGATTAAATGTCCCAGGATGCCTTAATACTTTTAAATGGAATTTTTATGGCCTGTTCTGCACGCATATTATTAATACAGTGCCATCAAGAAAACCACAGACACGCATAATAGCTCATCAATTTGTAACTAAGCACTTTTGACCTTGAAAAATCAGCTGTCTTTCAGATTAATGTAGTTACATTTTAGGCAGAAAAAGAAGCCATAAAATTATCATGCTTATTTTTGTAACATGTCAGGATGAGAATTAGGAATAAGGGCCCTGCTGATGGCTTCTTATTGATATTGTTGCCAACCTCTGACATCTGAATTAGAAACTCTAAGACCTCATCCTAATAAAAGACCACTTAAACATTAAAATTTCAGCTAAAGGGATGCATATTGCTGTTAAGTTGAAAGGGTAGAGCATAAATTACCATCTTCGATGATGTCCATGTTTCTTAGAAAACTAAAAGAAAGAAGATGTCCACAGATTTTTCTCTCTCATACAAACATAATAATAAAAATGATGAACATAGCAAGGTTATATCGTCAGTGATCAAAAATGAATAAGATATGAAAAAAGGGTGCCTAATGGACATAGAAGTAAATTGAAAAATAGAGGAAAATTATATTTTATACAAGAAAAAGACACATTTGGACATCAACACACAGTATAAAGTGGGACTGGTGATTTTTCCAAGAGTAATTTTTACAGTTAATGCCAATGTAATCATTTCAGAAAGATAGGTTGAAACTGCAAAATGAAATTATATGCTCCAACATCTATGGACTATCAAACCATAAAAATTCTATTTGTTTTATCATTAAATCAATGATTTGGCATCAAAAAAGATTAAAGCTTTACAAGACATTACTGAGAGTGGAAAGAATTCCTAGAAGTATTCATGCCAGAGCTGAAACAGACCATCTTCCTTGTATAATCCACCTCATCAATCACAGGGACCAACTCCTCAGACAAAATCCTGAGCTATCTTCTGAGTTACAGTCAGTTTCTGCCTTCTTTTTGATATCATTAGCACAATTTTGCTCCTTATAATATTTTAAATTATAAGCCAGTACAAGAGTTTTATTTTTTGTTTGTTTTTAAAACTAGTTAATAAGTTATTTTACTTCCAAGAAATATGAGACTGTCCTTGCTACAATTAGGAAGAATTATATATACCTGGAAACTGATTGCTGTTATGAAAACAACATATTTAAAGCCTGCAAAAAAATCAAGATTGTTCTCAAAGTCTGATTTCCATCAGCCCTCTCTCAATATCTCCCTAAAATAAAGCAACCATTATAAAAATTCTCTTTCTCATGTAAACTAGATAAGGATCACATTCATTTTGAAAATGGAACATCCAGTCATTTCCTGAAGAATTGCTACAAATGAGAGTGAAGTGGTGTATAAGAAGAAATTAGGCTTAAGGTAAGTAGAAAGTTTCTTTCCTACACGGTCAGTCACATTTCTTTGATTGTATAAAGATGCAGAAGTGAACTGCTAAACAAGGGAGGCTGAAGCAAAGAAGGATCTGACATTGTTGAGCACAACCATCAGGTTTAGGATTACAGAACACCTGAAATTATGTTTAACCACAGGAGAAATTCCAAAAAAAATTGAAGAACTACCTGATCCTTCTCACCAAGTTGGGTTGGACACAAATAGTTTTGGAAAAAGTTTTTTAAAAAATGAGGTCCATGAAACATATAAAGGAAAGGAAAAAGAAGAGCATTGTTTTACCAATCAACAATAAACCTCATATCCAGACCTGACAAGGCCAAAAATACTAAAAGTTACAGAAACATATTGGATTCAGAAGTGTAGTAAATATCAATGTGTCATGATTATGTGGACTTTGTTTTGGAATGTAATAATAAATTAACACTGAATTGACTAATAAGCAATTTATATTAATTAATTAAATTACAGGTTAAAGGAAGCAATTTCAGTCTCCATATTTACCAAAACAGTAATTTTACAAATGTCTGTATTCTTATTCTAAAGTTTACTCATTTTGAGTAAAGATATGAACTTAATATAACAAGAAGGAACACTGAGCCAAAAAAAAGCCCTGAAAACAATTGTGTTACAGGCATAATACTGGGTAATGACATCAATTACAAATTTTAATAAGAAAAAAAATTGAGAGAGATAAACATATCAAAAAAGAAGAAAAATAAGTGTAAACCTCTACAGATATGTTTCAACCTGAACTCTCCCTCCCCCCAAATAAAACAAAGACCTCTTTTAATTTACTGAATTCTTAAATTGTGTCATTGTTTCTCAGATGTATGTATCTTCATTTTATATATAGATATACATTCTAAATAGCAAAAATAAATATTCAATGAAACGCAGAAACCTTAAAAATATGAATGTTATATACCTAAAAAGAAGAAAACATTTTAATAAAGCACATACATTAACTTTTGAATAGAGAGAAGTAATATTATTGGTTTAGAACATCAGATATTAAAATGTGTCTGCTTAACTGATGAAAGTTAAAGTTGCTCAGTTGTGTTCGACTCTCTGTGACACCACAGACTGTAGCCCGCCAGGTCCCCCTGTTTATGGAATTCTCCAGGCAAGAATACTAGAGTGGGTTGCCATGTCCTTCTCCAGGGGATTTTCCCGACCCAGCAATTGAACCCGGATTTCCTGCATTACAGGCAGATTCTTCACTGTCTGAGCCACCAGGGAAGTTCACCAATAAATTTAAGCCTCTAAAGATTGAATTTTTAAAATTATATTCAAATGTTATAACAGTTATATATGATGTAATCAGAAAACAATATACTTAGACCGATTAAAAAAGATTTCTTGTAATAGATAGTAAAACATAAGCTGTAATTATTAAAGCACTTGTACTAACATAAAAACAGGCAATAAATGGAGTAGAATACAGATGTAGATGTTATTATACAAACTAGCTAAAAAGTTAAAATATAATTATATGCCTATTACATGTCTTAAACTCAAGTATCAGTGTTAATAAAGACTTACATGTCAAAAAACAAAAACTGAAAGGGAAAACACAGATATTTAAAAACTAATAATATTGGAGTAAATATATCTTCCTAACTCCTGAAATTTTTAATTCTTACTGTATTTTCTATTTTTGGAATTGATACCTTCTAACATATGTCTACTGTCAAATAATAAATACTTCAAAAATGTTTTGTACTTTAGTGCCACTATTTCTGCAGCCTGATTTTGCTGTTTCATAGTGCTGATTTACTTCAAAAAGTGGTGACTCTTGCTGATCATAGGAAGGCATAGATTCAGCAGCATTGTTAACTTGAATAAACTTCCCTAACACGTATGTAATTTACTGTGCCGAAAGCCTTAAATGCAGATACTGACTTAAGGATCTTTGTCGTATATCCCAGCCAGATTTCCTTGCTAATTCTTTCCTGTTGGAAAAGGATTTACATTATGAATTCAGGACCCCTTTGTCAACATTTTCCCTGGTGGCTCAGAAGGTAAAGAATCCACCTGCCATAAAGGAAAACTGGGTTTGATCCCTGGATCCAGAAGATCCCCTGGAGAAAGGAAATGACTACCCACTCTAGTATTCTTACTTGGAGAATCCCATGGACAGAGGAGCCTGGCAGGCTAGAGTCCATGGATTTGCAAAGAATTGGACACAACTGAGTTACTAACTCACATTTTATCTATCTTGAAGATTGGAAATTATGTAAAGATCACCCTTTTGTCTCTGTGTCCCCAGTATTCATTCCAATGCTCTCATTGAAGCTGCTTAAATTTATTGAGAGCTCTCTTGAAGATATGAACATTTATACTTAAGCACAGGAGCAACTGTTCTAAGAATATTTGAGGAACTCATCCAGTCACTTCCTAAACCTACATTTGCTTCTATTCACCACTCTCTAATCTTAGCATCACCCCTACAAGACTTTCTGATGGGAAATCATTTGTTTTTTTTTATTTTGTTGCAATTCCTCATCTCTGTTTAATCTCATATTAATCTGATCCCACTAGTTTGATATTTTCAGGAAATTCTTCAATATTCTAGTAGGTAGGTTATGCTTTTCTTGATTTTAGAATATTGCAATATGCTTGTTCTTATTTTTATTCTACTGGCATTTCAAAAAAATTATTAAATAAAGATTAGATAAACATACATGGCCCAATGTTAATAAATCTTGAATATAAAACTAGGAAACAGGGGTCTTTCTAGACATAATAGCAAAATCAGAAATATTGTTAAGAAAGTACTTAACTTACATTTACCTCCTAATAGTGTATGTTTAAGTGTCTTTATATTGGGTAACATAACGAACTACCTTGAGTTTTCTGTTGTAAAGCAACTACCTATTTCACACTGAGCTAACTGAGGAAGAAAGCTGTGTGGAGCCCCAAGAGTGATTGAATACAACATATATCTACTCATCTTATTGGGCATCATCAAATGGATCCATTCCACTGCTGATGAAATAGAAAGAATGGTCTATGTACATCTATCCCTATTGTCTTATGTACAACCAGATGAGCTATGATTCTATTATTTCCCAGAACCCTTTAGGGTCAAGTCAGGTTACCATTCAGGAAGAAAGTGTAATGGAAAATCATGCTGTTACAGCAGTATAAATGATTCATTAGGTGACATTATACCCTCTAAATGTTCTTGAAATGATCTAAATCCAAAGTGTCATAATAGCTACACCAAAGTCATGACACAATGAAACAGAAGATATGTTAAGTCATACTAGTGAACAATTCAGCCTAATATACTATGTATTTTTTCTGTCAGTGGTAGTGAAGATGAACATAATTTTTGACAATTAAAAATTACATTTAATAGTGCATATTGTATCTGGTTGTCATAAATTAACCTAAATTTTTGTTTGACTTTATTTGACTTATTATAAGGAAGTACTTCATTTTACCCAACCCCAAGGTCCTTATTCTGACTACAGTGGTTCCACATTTCTACATATATATCTGGTCTTCATCCTAATAGGAATAGCTATTTGGTAATAGTAATAATAATAGTAAATTTTATATGGTGTGTGCAATGTACCAGACACTATACTAAGTCCTTTACTTATTTGAACTAATACTATTACTATCACAATTTTCTATACCTGGAAAGAGACTAAGAGAGTTTAGGAAACTTAACTGGCATTACACAGCTATTAACTGTCAGAGCTAGGATTTTATAACAGACATTCTGGCTTCAGACTTTGTATTACTGAAGACCAGTTCTATGCTTTGTACTAAAATAATCCTGGAGTGATAGCTATAAAGAAAGAAAAATTAGGAGCTCAAAATATTCTAGGCTCAGGTTTAAGAGTCAACAATTATACAGTTCATGCTGCAGATATATATTAGGTGTTGAGACATATTGGGCATCAGGAAAGCTGGGAAAAGATGAGTTTTGAAAAGAAAATGTGAGGAAAAAGTGAAATTGGAAGGGTATATCACACAGAAAAACCTCTTATGCAGTTATAGATGCATGTCAGCGTATGGCATTTGGGGATTTGGGAATTAGTAAAGATTGTCAGGCTCTTTCATGTCATGTGGTAAACTGTGGCCTGATCAACCCCATGAGAAGTCTATGATTTTTGGAAGCCCCCATTGTGCACTTGTAAATCCCTAGGACTGTAGCCATAGGAAGAAATTTTGTATTTGAACAATGTTACCTTATTTGGAGTCCTACTGAGAACAGATGGTGAAGCAAGCCCTATTTTTTCAACCCAGGAGATAGGTTACTGGTTCTATAAAAGCAGAGGAATGAAGGTTCCACAATTTGTATCTTCTCTCAATTTCAGGGAAAGAGATATGGTGAAGCAAGCCCTATTTTTTCAACCCAGGAGATAGGTTACTGGTTCTATAAAAGCAGAGGAATGAAGGTTCCACAATTTGTATCTTCTCTCAATTTCAGGGAAAGAGATAAACCAGCCCAATCCCCTTTCCTTTTCAGCTTCCTGAGCTGCTTCTTGGGAACAGAATAGCCAGAAAGAATGGACATGGGGTCAATGTCAACTTTCTCTCTTAGTTTCTATACTTGCAGAGGTCTTCCGTTCCTTTCACTTGGGCTTCCAACACTAGTTATGAGGAGACAATGTAACTTAAAGGAAAAAGCCCGAATTCTCACTAGTCCTCAGATGTAAGAAGGTATCAGGAGCTATTTTGCTCTAACAAGGCTGATAGTTTGTGATTGATGGTGAAAGAAAAGAGAGCTGGGGTCCTTTGTTGCTCACCTTGATTATTTATCTACCAACTAAGAGAGTATGTGATTTATTTATTCATCTGTTACTGAAGCTGTCTTCCAATATATATTTATTTTTAAACATAATTTTCCATAAGTAAAAAATTTATTTCCTTTATGCCTATAATTAAATATCGATGTACAATGTTACATAAGAATATTAGTTCAAATAGTTACACCTCAGTTTATATGTAAAACAGAGTTAATATCTCCTATTTTATAGTCATGGAACGTGTTGGAGATGATGAATATAAAGCGGGAGGGTAATTAATGCAAAGCAGTATTGGCTCAGAGCTGGATGAAAACAAAGGTTGACTTTTATTTACCATTATTAGTGTTAGCATACATCATGAAATAGGAGGATTCCAATTCTACGTATTTATAGCCACAGTGAAAGTAAGATTATAATAAGGTTTAACTGATTCACAAATATTATTGAGTAGTAACTATGTGCCAGGCACTGTGTCAAATTCAGCAAAGATAAAAATAAATAATACAGGATTTTTTTCCTAAGAATTTGATCTTTATGTTGACAGATATTGCTTGCTAAGCATCAAAGTTATTACTTCAGAAGATTAATAACTAACTCCGGACAAGGCAATGGCACCCCACTTCAGTATTCTTGCCTGGAAAATCCCATGGCCGGAGGATCCTGGTAGGCTGCAGTCCGTGTGGTTGTGACGAGTCGGACACGACTGAGCCACTTCACTTTCACTTTTCACTTTCATGCGTTGGAGAAGGAAATGGCAACCCACTCCAGTGTTCTTGCCTGGAGAATCCCAGGGACAGCAGAGCCTAGTGGGCTGCCATCTATGGGGTCGCACGGAGTCGGACACGAGTGAAGCGACTTAGCAACAGCAGCAGCAGCAGCAGCAATAACTAACTCTGTTATAGAATTTATTATGTGCAAGACACAGTTCTAATCACTATAAATGTGTTTCCCTCTAACAGATGCAGGCACTCAGTCTCAGAGTTAAATGAATCGCATACATGACCCAGTTAGTTAAAAAGTCAGCTGTTTGGCAATTCATTGGTTATGGTTGTTGAAGCTAGTTATTCAATACCAGATCCACTGTGTTTTTGGTAATGATCTAATTTAGCTGAACACTCTTGTCACAGTCCTGGCCAGAGTGTAAAGCAAGAATTTCTCTAAGTGAACATTCTGGCATCATAACAAATCCTTAAAGTTCAAGATACCAGACAATCCACTTGTTATCACCACAAATGAAAACTGCTTTTTGTTTTCTGTTTTTGCAGTGAAAACATTTCTAATAGGGTCCCTAAAGAACTTATAGAGAAGGTAGTATGCATTTCTAAAGAATGTTAATATAAAAGTGTAGTGTAAAATAATAACGCACTTAACACTGTTCAGCTAACATGTTAAAGACGTATTCACAAGCCTCTATCTGCTCAGCAGTAAATGTTCAATGAAAGTATTGTCCTTCATGTGGGGTGTTAATATACACAGCCATCACACTAAAACATGCTATTGCTAACTGTCTGTAAAATAAATGAAATTTAATGAAATTCTACAATGTGACTTCCTTTTTAAAAAGCGGTATTAACTAGTGAAACTTAAACTGCAGTAGATGACTTCTGTAAATTGTCTGCTTAATGTTAGACTATACTTTTCAGATTAGAAAAATTATATATACAAACATGTTAGTATCTAAATACAAAGTTGGATTCTAATACAAACAGCTAAACAAAGACAGTTTCTACCATATCTGTTCCCTACAACAATTATATTTATTCTATGTAGTGCAGGTCTGTGTGTATATCTGTATGTGTGTATATCATTAATTTTTTGAATGAAAAAAAATAACCCAGGAAGAATATGGAGATTTCCAAATATCCCAACACAGGATATTTGCATATATGTTACATATATATTTGCATATATCCTTCTCAGGAGCAATATTTCAGATGTCTAGGATAGTTGGAAGTTGATCTAAACATGGTTTAATATCCTTTACAACAGCTGGCATTCACAAAAGTTAAAGTGAAAAACACACTAAAGGAAATTCTCTGCATTGTAGTTCCAACATCTGCCACTCCCTCCAGGTTGAAATTTAAACAGAGGACTGTTCAGACTAAAGTTCTCTCTACGTTTTGTAGAATAGTAAGGACATAAAGTTTATTATGCTCTTTAGTCAGCGATTTCAAATGAAACCAGCCATTTTTGATTCCAGATCAAGAACGAGACGTCACAAAGAAACTTAATTGTTGGATGTGGGCTCAAGTGTGCTGCCTTTCATAAATAAAGAGACGAGCACTCATAGACCAGCAGCAGTCATGGTGATGATCTTTTTCTCCTCCAGTAATAGTGGCAGATTTGTATTAATGCACTCACACTACCTTGCCAGGAGCCTTTTTTGACCAGTAATACACCATTTGTCAGACTCCTAGCAGGGCAGATTGCAGCCTGTGGATGCGAATCAATGGAGAGCCAAGAGCCCCCATGTGGGAAGTCAGCCCTGACTCAATACAATGCACTAATTAGCCCAGGTCACCAGCTAGAGTATTACGGTATATAATCAGACAACTGGACAAAAGGGGACAGGTCTGCTTAGAGCAATTTCAGAGAATTTGTATCATAGAAGTGTTAATCTACTGCCCTAGATGTTGGAAAATACAAAACTTAAAATGAAATCGTTATCAAAAGTTGAAGTGAGACATATGGACATCAGTATATCATAAATCACCCTATATGATTAAGTAAAATCCATTTACATTACTGGACCCAGGGGGTCTCAAAAAGTGGTACACAAATGAGTGACTGAACTGAACTGATGCTATTGACTGGTAGAGGAGTAAAGAGAAATTCCAAAATAATCCCAGTTAAGTAAAAGAACGCAGTTTACTATTAACTAATAGAGCATATGCTTCTACTGAATTCCTCCTTCGACAGAATTTCAAGAAAGTAATATTGTGATGCCAAGTCCTTCCTTGTTTCTCTCTGCATGAATGTTTTTATACACATCTATTTAAAAGCCATGGTCAGAGTAGCCTGGAGGTCTACAGTCCGTGGGGTCACAAAAGAGTCAGACACAACTTAGCAATTAAACAATAACAATTTAGACACCATTCCAAACATATAACGGTAGGTATGAGGTTAGAAGCGTACTATGGTAATAGAAGACCATTTAGAGGAATTCTGAATCCCTTAATATAATTTTAAATCCAAGGTCTGCTCCTCTTTTTATTCTTTTCCTTGTTTAAATATTTCAATTACTTATTTAAGAACAACAGTGATTACTTCAATAGAAGTTACTATTTTCTAGGTACTATTCTATCAACCCAATGAGGTCCTATTATCACCATTTTTCTGATGTAGAAGCTGAGGCATAAAGAAGTTAATTAACCTATCCATGCTCACAAAACTAGCTAATTGGTAGGTTGAAATTTAAACAAAAAAAAGTCTGCTTTTATAGCTGTGTTTTTAATCCCTAATCTATGATTTATCATTTGAAATTGTGTTAAATAATTTATTGTATGCCTAAAGAAGAGTGCGGTGTGTTTTTACGGAGTCAGTATAAGATTTCCTTTTCCTGACATTGCTATGTCACTCCCTTGCTTTAGGCTTTAATAGCAAGTCTCTCTCATGGCATTTGCTACATGGTGTCACCATCAATGTTTGTGCATGTCTCCCCTAGTAGACAGTAATCTCTTTGGTGGCACAAGACAGGAACCAAATCTTGCCGTTTCTTTATAATAGCGCCAAGCCAGGTACAGAACAGGGAGATAATACATCTTTGTGGAATGAATACGTAGATTATTCACTTTCTGCTTAAATGTGTAGTTTAGTATGAATGTACCATGATTTTCACTGTTATTTCATGCCTGGAGAAGACTAAGCTTTCTTTTGAAGACTAAGCTTTCTTTTGAAGACTAAATTTTAATTTCATACTCACTTTCAGGTAGGTAAAGCTGTTAAAATCACAGAATTCTGGGTAAAGATGATGGATAACGTCTACACTGTGATTTGAAAGTCTTAAAAATCAGAGTTCAGTTTTAGGCATTTTAAATTTGAGAATATATATGTGAAAGCATTTGAGTATGTGGGTCTAGGAAAGATAAGTACAAAAATACAAACAAACAAAAGATATGGAAAGGCAACATTTTTAAAAACATATATATAAGTAATTATGGAGTCAAAGAAAATCTAATAATGATGAAAAAGGCAAGAAAACACATTCTTCCCTAGAAGAAACCCGAGGGATCGCCAAAATCTTGATTTTAGTCCACTGAGAGCTGTGTCAGTTTTTTTTTAACCTATAGAACTCTAAGATAATAAATTTATGTCATTTAAGTCACTAGATTTGTGATATTTTGTTATGGCATCATACAAAACTATGCAAACACTAAATATAATTTATCCTTATACACAGTTAAGCAGTACGTAACAATATATAAACCATTTCCATAAATGATTAATTAGTAATATATTTTAGAAAAACAATAGTAAAAATCATTAGATTATAGGCTCAAAAAACAGTTATATAAAATCATTAGATGAGATACTGAAAATGACTGATACTAATAAACATGCCTAATTTTATAGCCTAAAAAAGTTAATAGATTGCTACATTAACAGAAAAATTATCTGAAAACAACAAATACTTGCAATTCTTATTAGTGAAATAGAAATATTATCAAAATTAAAATAAAACATGGATAATCATAATTTAATTATGTGTCAGTGTAGCGAATGCAGGTGGATAAGTAAATAATATTTTAAAATAAAACTTTAGAGAGAAAAGATTTTCAATATTTATAAATTATTCTTTTGTATACCTGGAACACAAATCAAACAAATGAATAAAAACTTATGATAATGAAAGATAAATAAAAATCAATATCTTTCTTTTATACAAATTATATGTGTAAATAAAATGCTAAGAAAACAATAGAAATTTTGGATTGATGGAAAAACAAAACAGTAGCAGCTTAAAATATATCAAATTTATATAATTTGTTAATAAAATTGTTATGTTAAAATTATTGCAATGAGGTCTATTTAGGGAAGGAAATTATAACACATATAATTTTAAATTTCTTATTTTTTGTTATAAAGTTATTAGATTTTTCTGGAATAAAATTTGAAAATTTTTACTATTATATTAATTAAATAAATATACTATATAACATAAATTTACTCTCATAACTAATTGTTTCTGGATTATTTGTTAGAATTCACTTGCAACACTTTGGGCTCTATGTTTCTTTCTTTTTTCTTTTTTAACAAAAGTGAGAATCTTTGACTAACATGCAAAAATATTTAATACGTATTTGTCTGTTCAGATTTTTTATTTCCTTTGGCTGAAACTAGAATTACCTTTTCAAGTAAATTAATTGATCTTATTCATACTTTTAGTCTTGCTCGTTCTACTTTTTTAATTTTGTCTCACTCTACCTTCTTTGCAGAACAAACAGACCCCCAGTCTCTCTGACTTTGAGACCTTATGGACTATACAGCCCCTGGAATTCTCTAGGCCAGAATGCGGGAGTGGGTAGCCTTTCCCTTCTCCAAGGGATCTTCTCAGCCCAGGAATCAAACCCAGGTCTCCCGCATTGCAGGTAGATTCTTTACCAGCTTAGTCAAAAGGGAAGTTCACTGCTGTATATAGCAAAAATCAAATGGGAAGTCTTAGTAGGAAGAGAAATCATCTCCCCTTTGGACAGACAAAACTCCAACCCATCCTGTCAATCCAAACGCTTTAAAAAAAAAAAAAAAAAACTCCGCTGGACTCGCTTCACACTCGAGTCCCCTTTTCTAAGCCATATCCAATCCTCTAGTCACTTATCCCACAACTCAGCAAATGTATCTAGTAGTTATCAATCAGACTCACCTAGGAAGGGCTTATTCTAACTGAAACTTGTTTCCTTTAAACATCTTTTTATATAAAAAATTTGTTTTTAAAATATGTATATAATGTTTTACTTTGTCAGTTATTTTCTAGTTGTTACCTGGAATCAACTACTTTAAGCTTCTATATCCTAAAAAAAGAGTAAAATGCTAAGTTATAAAGTTCTAAACAACATTGAAGTCTATTTTATTTCTAATTTGGATATATCAACTCTCAGAATTCTTGTTTGGTTCCAGTTTTCAGATTCTCTTAAGTATATGTTTTAACACAGAAATTTCTCATTTTTTTTATATTTTGTTCTTTTTAGTGAGTTTGAGGGAAAATGCTTATATTCTAACATCTTTTCTTGGAAATATGAACAACTATATTTGTAGGATTTTGACTACTTTCTTTCATTGCTTCACTTGTGTTTTTTGGCTCTCAATAAGTTACAATCCCTACTAGTACAAGATATTTTTTAATCATGAAAATTATCTCTGACAGCCCCAGATTATCTAAAATTGTGTTACTAATGTGTTTCACCTAAAATAGTCCTCATAAATCTTTCCTTAGCCATGGAAATGTCTATATCCATACTGAAAAATATGGTAGCCAAAGCAACATCTGGGAACATAAGAATGTCAAGTGTGGTTGTATGTATGGCTAAGTTGCTTCATTCTTGTCCAACTCTTTGCTACCCTATGGACTGTCACCCACTAGACTCCACTGTCAATGGAATTTTCCAGTCAAGAATACTGAAATGGGTTGCCATTTCCTCCTCTGAGGGATTGAATCCATGTCTCCTGCATCTCCTGCGTTGGCAGGTGGATTCTTTAATACTGAGCCACCTGGGAAGCCCCCAAATAGCAACATGTAACTGGTGGCCCTGATGCTGGGAGACATTGAGGGCAGGAGGAGAAAGAGGTGACAGAGGATGAGATGGTTGGATGGTATCACTGACTCAGTGGCCATGAATTTGAGTAAACTCTGGAAGATAGTGAAGGACAGGGAAGCCCGGTGTGCTGCAGTTCATAAGGTCACAAAGAGTTTGACGTGACTTAGTGACTGAACAACAACTAGTGGCTATTATATAGGACAGTGCAGATCTAACAATTCTCTCTAGAAAATGTTGGGATTTACATCTGTGTTGATTTTCAAATCTATTATATTGCTTGCCACCAGTGTTTATATCAAGACTGTTCATATTCCACATGTTGAGTTTTTCTATTTTAACTGTCAACTGGCCTAATTTTCTCATCTAACAATTTCTTGGAATGTGAATACTACATTGAGCATCAATCCAGTAACCTGGAACAATTCCACTCTAATTTATTCCTTTTATATCATTTCACTGATGGTGAGTTTATACTCTATAGACCAGACTCTTGCTGAAGTGCTATTGTGACGCATATCTTCCTGGCCCAAGGTTATGGTGTTGCACTTAACCTGTTACCGAAACCTTGGTCCCTTCTTCCTAAAAGAACTTCTAAATATTGATTGCTTTGCCACTTTCCATTAGATAGAGCATATGGATTACAAATTGTCCTTGCTAGTTATCACTTACAGTCCCTGTGCAATCCTAATATCTTTCTCATTCCAACTACCTCCATTAAACTCACTTCTCATCATGATTGTCTATGAATTCCTCTGACGTAATGAGAGTAGACACCTGGCTAGAATTGAGGGCAGTAGCTTTGGTTGACAGATGTAAAATCAGAAAGAACAAAGGATAAGGTAAAAATTCATGTAACAAAGGATCTTGATGGATGAACTGGGTTACATTTAATACAAAAAAGAAGAGATTACTGAATTCCCAGTATTGAACTGGTAAAGGGAAAACATTTATTTCACTTACAATTTCTTCTCAGTTTTCTTACTTTAGGTTTGAATATTTAATGTCTTTTATTTCCTCTTTTATCAAGAAATCACTAATTTAGAACTTGACAGGAGCTATCTCTGTTACTTGCTACTCTGGCTGCATAAAATTGCCTTTTCAAGAGTGTAATCCACTTCTGAAGTAGCCCATGATATTAAAGTATCTATTCAGTTAATATTAATTAAGTATACCTTGAAATTTTGCTAGAAAAAGGATTGCTTCATAGAAATGCTGAACTCAGTTCATTAAAAAAAATTAATTGCCCTATTAATGGTTTGGGGTTATTCTCTTCTGGAAGTGAATAAAATTAGAACTGAATTATTTATTAAACAAGAATGATTCACAGAGCTTTAAGGACACACAATTTTAAGAGATTCCATTTTTCACAGTCTTTGAAAGATATACCATTCTGGTTTTACATTTAAGATCTGCAATTTTGACACTAAAATCACAGAAAACTTTATTAATCTCAAAAATAGACATTGGTATAGAGCATTAATAATATCCCATCAGGCCAGAGTAATGTGTATCATGGAAGCATTTAAAAAATGTGTACACAGAATTAAGAAGAGATACTTTATTTATAAATGTCTCATGAAAGATACAGTGACTATTTGAATGTAATTTTAGTTACATATTTGCAGCCACTTTATACATAGTTTTCTAATGCCACTAAACTGAAACAGCATATGGATTATATTTTTAGGCAACCTAAAAATTTTAAGTAAAAAAGAAAAATCTGCAAATCTGAGTGGAAAGAATAAATAACATTTTCTAGCAATACAGAAGATGTTACTCTGTTTTAATAATCATAGTATGGAATGTGATGAGACAAAAAATTCAGAAGAAAATGAGAAAATTCTACATAGGGAGTGTAAATTTGGAGAAATAATTCCTATTCACTTACATGATGTCAAATTTTATACTTTGAGATTTTCATAAGATTTTCCTTTTTCACATGAAAGGAAACTTTTTATAGTAGCCTGCTGCTGCTGCTGCTGCTAAGTCGCTTCAGTCGTGTCCAACTTTGTGTGACCCCATAGACAGCAGCCCACCAGGTTCCCCTGTCCCTGGGACTCTCCAGGCAAGAACACTGGAGTGGGTTGCCATTTCCTTCTCCAAGGCATGAAAGTGAAAAGTGAAAGTGAAGTCGCCTAGATAATTTTAATTTTAAAATCTCATTACTGAAGTCCTGTACACATATTTTTAATTTAATGGTTTGAATATCCAATTTAAAATCCCAACTTCATTAATATGTGTAAACACAGGAAGAAAAAAGCAGTAAGTTTATTCAGAGTTAGTGGATGATTTTAGAATAAACATCTGTTTGAGAGAAAAGTGCAACCCTGAAGTCCTTGTGAGTATCCACATTTCAGTGATTAAAAAATAAAATTAGTGTTAATATCTAAAGTAACACATGTAAAAAGGAAGCAATTCTCAAAACCACAGCTTAACAATAATAAAATGTAGTTGGCAGTATACAAATTTAGATAGTCTTTTAAAATACTTACTGTATTATGAGGAAAAAACTTAACCATCTACAGAGAAATGGGTTTTGAGAAATATAATTTGCACCCATAAAAAAAATAAATGAATGATATTGTATATATTAGATGAAGATCACAAAGATGTGTATGCTCTCCTTCAAAACATTCTTAATAAGATTCAATTTATTTAATATAAAATTCTCTTGAAAGTAAAAAGTATATAAAAATTTTACTTAAATAAATATTTATTACCAAAGACTTCCAAAGTATAGGGCAAGGCTCAAATTATTTTTAGCACACCACATTCACTTATTTAAGTATCAGAAATCAGTATCTGCTACAGGAAAGCCACAAATCATAGATGATAAGCATATTAAGAAGAGAATTTATAGACAGACTAGGACAGCAGCCAGTAAGTTTCTTATATAGAGTTTCAAAATACTGTTTTGTCTTTTTATATAAATTGGTCATATTCCCTGGTTATATTTAATGTGTAAAGATACCCTCAAATTAATTATCGTCAGTGATATCCAGCTAGCTAAGTATTGTTTCACAGACCCTCTAGCTTAAACTGGGCCAAATAAATAATATATCTTATTCTATACAAGGAACACTAAACCAAGTAGAGCTTCCACAAATTATTGTGAGGAATCTAAGTATATGAGCTTAAATTTTAAATCAAATTTTAAAAATTATAAATTTTAATAAAAGAGACTGATAGAATTATTGTTTTTTAAGAAAAATGAAAGTAAAAAAGCCTGGTAAAAATTAGTGAGTCATCATTCCTTTGTAAGTTATTTCAAATCTTTTACAAAATCTAGTTTTTGAATCTCCTGTGTATCGCAAAAGATCAGTAGTTGTGAGTGAACTACTTTAAATTGCCTGGAATACATTTTCTGACTTGACATGTAATCAGCATTTGGGCTGTGGTGACAAAGAAAACTGCTTAAGTTGCCATTTATAGGAAAGGGGGAACAGTACGGAATATATGAAATTATAATGTTGTCCTTGTTGCAGCCACTCTTTAGCTCTACCATAAAGCTGGAGTGATTCAGCTGTCAAGCAATTATAACAATTGTTTTTCATAATCTATATGCAAAATAATTGAGGGTTAAAAAGTTAGGTTGGTAGGTAGGCAGGCAGATAGGGAGGGAGGCAGATTATTAGGTAGGTAGATAGATGGTGCAGATCAGCTGACAAATATAACTATCTCATAGTCAAGAAGTCCAGACAGTAAATCTCAGATGAGTGACAAATGGAAGAGCATTTTAGAGAAATAATATTCTATTTCTACCAACATGGCTGCTTTGTGATATTAGGTAAGTTACTCTTTTTTCTTTGTCTAAGTATGGCTTCTCATGTTCTTTAAGAGTGAAAACTTCATTACACTGCATGACCATTTGGAATATTGGATGCTATTTTGAATGTCTAGATAGTACTTTCTAAATAAAACCAACTACCCAAAATGTGATAATAAAGATATTGAAAAAATATGAGAGTTAAACATCTCTGTGATGTTTGAATTTAAAATATATTTCAAATACTTTGTTATTAATTAAAAATAAAAGTCTGAAATATCAAACATATTAGTTGATATTAATTTGTATAAATAAGTATTATACATCTGTTTTAACTACTTAATTTGTTCAGTTGACAAAAGTAAAATAACAAGTATCTTAAATATTTTAAAATGTTATATACAGTACATCAGAACTAAATTTCAAGTTTGGGAATCCAATTTACCTAGTTGTACATATAAAAAATTAAAAGTGGTGGTGCTAATAGTAAAGAAAAGAGACGCAGTTTCAATTCCTAGGTTGGGAAAATCCCCTGGAGGAGGAAATGACAACCCACTCCAGTATTCTTGCCTGGAAAATCCCATAGAAAGAGGTGCCTGGTGGGCTACAGTCCATGGGGTCTCAAAAAGCGAGACACTACTGAGCTTCTGAGCACCAGCATCAGAATATATTATATTTTTTGGATAATATCAAAAAACATAATCAATTACAGATTCCATTACTATGTCCTTCTCCGTTTAATTCCTCCTGAATCTTCTAGATTCCAGAATCATAAATACAGAATTCTGATTGCATTAAATGATCACTTAATTAGAATTTCTAAGAAATCATACAACGTTTTAAACATAACAAGCTTGGGAAGTACTGTCATAATAAAATCATGGTTTTAAAATCCATATATATTCATTCTTTCAACAGAGATTTATGAAATGTCTATCAAGTGACAATCACTCTTCTGGGCACTAAACATATGCAGTGAAGAAAATGAACAAAGTTGTTTCCCTTATGGAACTAATATTATAGTTTGGAGTAAATATAGTAATACACTTCTAAAATATGATATTCCATATAATAATAAGAGGTATAAGTACCTATAAAGTGTATTAAGGAGGATAGGAAATCTGATATAAGGGTTGAGTGGGATTGGTCATTTTATAAAAGGTGCTCAAGGAGGAAATTTCTGGCAGGAAGACAATAAGGAAGTGGAGTAAATCATGAAAGAATTTGGAGAAGTGGGACCAGAGAATTTGTGAGAGCTATGTGATGGGAACATGCTTTGCATACTCACAGATATTTATACGTAGAAAACTACCAATAATTATGAATAGAATATTTGAACCGTATCACTCTACATATAATTCAAAACCTTAGGTGGCAGTAGGAAGCATGAAAAAGGAACAAGAAGGTCCAGATGGTGGAACCAGAGTGAGCAAGCAGCAGCATGGCGGACAGTGACACTGCAAAGGGAGTAGAAGCAGGTGTTTGGACCATTCTAAAGACTTTGTGGGTTTATTGAAGAAAAAGGCCATGGTCAAGTTAAGTTTTAAATGAGAGAGAACTTAGCTACTACTTAAAGAACAATAATAGGTGGACAAGGGTGAAAATGAGAGAGACCAAATAGGAGACTATTGAAAACTATGATACTACAGGCAGAAATACAATCATGTGGACAAAGGGGATAATGGAGTAAGAATCAATAAGATTCCTCCCATAATTGGAAGTCAAGACAGAATTTGCAGATGATTTAGATTTGATATATGAGAAAGAGAGCAGTTAAAATAACTCCAATGCCTTTGATCAGAACTGTTAAAGGAGTACTGTTGTCATTCTCTGAAATGGAAAATAAATTGGGTAGAGCAAAATTGCCAAAAAATTATGGCATTTGAGTTTTAAGATTATTAAGTTTAAGAGTTTCTTGTGGTTTTTATCCTTTGTTTTTGCTTTTTAGCTGTCAAATAAAGATGTTGAGTAAATAATTGTATGTACAAATCTAAAATTCTGAAGAAAAATACAGAATTGAAGATGTAAATTTGTGGTTTGTAGTATACAAAGGGTATTTAAAGACAAGAAATTTGTGTAAATAAGAGAAGCTGTCTAAAGTATAGACTGAGTGCAATATACTTCAAATTCAGAAGTGAAAATTAGGAAGAATTAGTACAAGAAACAAAGGGAATAATGGTAATTTAGAAAATGCTTTTAAAAAGTGACATCCCAAAGGCAAGTTTCAATGAAAAGAAAATGATCAACTAGTGGTTGAGTTTTATATCACCAAGGTCTCTGATGAGTCTGGAAAGAGTCGTACCTGTAGATGGGAGGTAGAAGGACTCTGACTGGAGTTGATTCAAGAGAATGGAGAAAGATAAGTGAATATTGCCTAAGAACAGTAATATGGCAATCTTCCACAGAAAAAAGTGGCTTTGTTGGAGCTTGGAGGAGCCAGGTAAGAGATGGGAAAGCTCTGGTGCAGCCCAAGACCGAGGAAAGCCATTTGGCAAAGATAGGCTTGCACTACATTGGCTGACTCACTGACCATCTTCCAGCCTCTAAACTGGGAAACAATTCTGTACATCTGAGGACACAGCTGTGGCCATATGTGGCTTTGCTTCTGCCACCGGAACCATAGGCCAAGAGACCCAAGAGAAGTCAGGCCCACCTGTGTGCTGAGCTCTGAGTGTAGAGACCTTGATCCCAGCTCTGAACCCTGACATAGCCCATGAACTAGCTCCAGCCCCTCTCAATCTCTATGGTATAGAGACAAATCTGGAGATAAATCTGCCAAAATTCCATCAGACTATAGATTAAAACAGTCCTGTACTTGGTCTCCAGGTTGCCCCAGCTGCAGTCAGCAAACCATTCTGCTAGAATAGGGATTAGTCAGGAGATATTCTTGTTTGCACCCCAGGATATCCTGAAAGAGCCCTATTCTCAGCTCCAGACCTTTTCTTGTCCACAAACAGTCCTGCTGACTTTAAGAACTGGAAGTCTTAGCAAGAGCAATTAGGCAAGAAAAATAAACAATAGGTCTACAAATCAGACAGTAAGAACTCAAGTTGTCTCTGTTTGCAAATGACATTTAGAAAGCCCCTAAAGATTCTATCAGAAAACTATTAGTAAAAGAATTCAGTAAAACTGCAAAATACAAAAGTCATTTGCATTTCTATACATTAATAATAAAAGAGCTAAAAGAGAAATTAAAAAAAAAAAGCAATCCCATTTATAATAGCAGCAAAACAATAAAATTCTTAGAACAATTTAACCAAGGAAGTGAAAAATACAACCAAAACTATAGGCACTGATCAAAGAAGTTGAAGACACAAATAAGTGCAGTGATATCTAATGTTTATAGCTCAGAATAATTATTTTAAAAATGCCCATACTACCCAAAGCCTTTTATATATGCAGTGTATATTTATCAAAATTCCAAATGCATTTTTCACAGAAGTAGAAGAAACAATCCTAAAATTAATATGGAACCACAAAAGATCCTGAATAGCCAAAGAAGTCTTGATAAAAAAGGACAAAACTGGAGACATAATTTCTGATTTCAACTATATTATAAGGTTATAGTAATCAAAACAGCTTGGTACCTGCAAAAAAAGAAATTCAGACCAGTAGAACAGAACTGAGAACCCAGAAATAAATACATGCATATACAGTTAACTAATATTTGAAAACATAGCCAAGAATACTCAATGGGGAAAGGATAAATTTTTCAGTAAATGGTGATGGGAAAACTGGATATCTACATGCAAAAGAATTATTCTGAACCTTACACTACTCAAAACAATCAATTTGATATGGAATTAAGACTTAAATTTAAGACCTAAAGCTGTAAAATTTTTAACAGAGAATGTAAGGAAAAAGATACTTGACATTGGTTTTGACAAATTTGAGGGGATTGAACCCAAGTCTCTTGAATTGGCAGGTGGATTCTTTACCATTGAGCCACCAAGGGAACCCGATGACTGGGGCTTTCTCAGTGATTCAGCAGTAAAGAATTCACCTGCAATGCAGGTGACTTGCAGGAGAGAGGGGTCCCATACCTGAGTCAGGAAGATCTTCTGGAGAAAGAAATGGCAACCCACTACAATACTCTTGCCTGGAGAATCCATGGACAGAGGAGCCTGCAGATTGCAGTTCAGGGACTCACAAAAGAGTGGGACATGGCTAAGTGACTAAACAACAACAATTGATATATGACTAGTCTTCATAAATATTTGCTGCATAAATGAACAAAGGACTAGTTCAACTTCCAGCAATGTAAAAGTGATCTTTGTACCACTGGAAGAGTTCATAATCCAGGATTTGAAGAGCATGGATTTTAAGTTTTTTGTTTTATGGATATTATATTTTATTTCTCTGAATTTCAGTTTTCTCATCCAAAAGTAAGAAACTTACAAGTAAATTTTTGACAAACGCTTCCTCCAGACCTAAAGTGAAGTTTGCTCAGTAATGTCCGACTCTTTGCAATCCCATGGACTGTACAGTCCATGGAATTCTCCAGGCCAGAATACTGGAGTGGGGACCCCTTCCCTTCTCCAGGGGATTTTCCCAACCCAGAGATTGAACCCAGGTCTCCAGCATTGCAGGCCGATTCTTTATCAGCTGAGCCACAAGGGAAGCCATGGAATACTGGAGTGGATAGCCTATCCCTTCTTCAGTGGATCTTCCCCAACCAGGATTGAACCGGGGTATCCTGCATTGTAGGTGGATTCTTTACCAACTAAGCTATCAGGTAAGCCTGATAGCTAACCTAAAACTCATTCACTATAAATTATAAGTGATTTTGACTGAATTTCAAAATAAGACATTCAAATGACCTAGAAATTCATCTTAAGTTCAAATGTGGGAGAAAAGTTATCTTACCACCGTTATAAATGTGCAGTGCTACTAAGGCTCATGGATAGGCCCTCAAATCTGTATGTGGCTGCTTGATAAATCTGGCAAATCAGCGTTAGTTGGAAGCACATATGGAGCAACCTTATGCCAGCCTGCATTTTGCCAACAGACATAACAGTTCTGGGTCATTATATTGCCAACTACTCTGATACATTTTCGCCTACATAGGGCCACGGCTAAGACCTGAACACAGCTGAAAGCCCCAAGATATTGGCTTTTCTAACTGCTGGTACTTCAGCACAGAGGAAAGGAGGAGTCCAGGCCAAGGCTATGATCCATGATGAAAAGACAAGTGTTATTACTGGTATGTGTTTTCCATTATCCTTGTTGAAGTTCATTTTTCATGTCAAAATAAATGTGCCAGTCGTTTGTCTAAAGCTTTTGGGTTGCCTAATGCTATTTGAGGAAATGTACATTTTTTACTACATTAGAATTTTTATGATATTTTTTTGGCTCTGAATAACTAAGCAGAGGGTACTTTTGATGCTTATTTAGATAACAACTCCACCTTTCTTGTCTCTTTTGGATAGATAACATTAAAAGCTGGCCAGACAAACTTTACACAGTCCATCCAACATAACAAGAATCAGGCATTTTATTGAAGCCTTTTTCACAGCCTATAGTATCCAGAAGGTCCCAGAAAATTAGCCTGCACTTCTTAATTTAGCATCACTTGAAAGTTGTCCTTAAAAAGACCTACAGTGAGAATGCTTCTGAACAGAATTTTAGTCTAACAGCAATTCTAGTTAAAAAACAAGTTGAACTGGTCTAGCTACTGCACTCAGTTTTAATTTCCATTAACACTGACACTTTCTTCAAAAAAAGGAGATATTTTTCACCCACTTCAATTAATTTTGTTTATATTGTGTTATGCTTTAAGAAATCAAGTGGGCCATAGGAAGCATAACTACAAATAAAGCTAGTGGAGGTGATGGAATTCCAGTTGAGCTATTTCAAATCCTAAAAGATGATGCTGTGAAAGTCCTGCACTCAACATGCCAGCAAATTTGGAAAACTCAGCAGTGGTCACAGGACTGGAAAAGGTCAGTTTTCTTTCCAATCCCAAAGAAAGGCAATGCCAAAGACTGCTCAAACTACCGCACAATTGCACTCATCTCACACACTAGCAAAGTAATGCTCAAAATTCTCCAAGCAAGGCTTCAACAGTACAGGAACTGAGAACTTTCAGATGTTCAAGCTGGATTTAGAAAAGACAGAGGAATCAGAGACCAAATTTGCAACATCGATTGGATAATAGGAAAAGCAAGAGGATTCTAGAAAAACATCCACTTCTGCTTTATTGACTATGCCAAAGCCTTTTACTGTGTGGATCACAATAAACTGTGGAAAATTCTTCAAGAGATGGGAATACCAGACCACCATCCCTGCCTCCTGAGAAATCTTTGGTAGTCAAGAAGCAGCAGTTAGAACTGGACATGGAACAAATGACTGGTTCCAAATTGGGAAAGAAGTACGTCAAGGCTGTATATTGCCATCCTGCTTATTTAACTTCAATGCAGAGTACATCATGTGAAATGCCAGGCTAGATGAAGCGCAAGCTGGAGTCAAAATTGCCAGGAGAAATATCAAAAGCCTCAGATATGCAGATGACTCCACCTTTATGGCAGAAAGTGAAGAGGTACTAAAGAGCTTCTTGATGAAAGTGAAAGAGGAGAGTGAAAAACCTGGCTTTAAACTCAACATTCAAAAAATGAAAATCATGGCTTCTGGTCCCATCACTTCATGACAAATAGATGGGGAAACTATGGAAATAGTGAAAGCCTTTATTTTCTTGGCCTTCAAAATCACTGCAGATGGTGACTGCAGCCAAAAAATTAAAAGACACTTGCTCCTCAGAAGAAAAGCTATGACCAACCCAGACAGCATATTAAAAAGCTGAGATATTACTTTACCAACAGAGGAATGTCTAGTCAAAGCTATGGTTTTTCCAGTAGTCATGTATGGATGTGAGAGTTGGACCATAAAGAAAGCCAAGCGTCAAAGAATTGATGCTTTTGAACTGTGATGTTGAAAACTCTTCAGAGTCCCTTGGACTGCAGGGAGATCAAACCAGTCAATCATAAAGGAAATCAGTCCAGAATAGTCACTGGAAGGGCTGATGAAGAAGCTAAAGTTTCAATACTTTGGCCACATGATGTGAAGAGCTGACTCACTGGAAAAGACCCTGATGCTGGGGAAGTTTGTTTTTTTTTGTTTTTTTTAATTTATTTACTTTAATTGGAGGCTAATTACTTTATAATATTGTAGTGGTTTTTGCCATACGTTGACATGAATCAGCCATGGGTGTACATGTGTTCCCATCCTGGACCCCCCTCCCACCTCCCTGCCTATCTCATAGGCAGGAGGAGAAGGGGACGACAGAGGATGAGATGGTTGGATGGCATCCTCAACTCGATGGACATGAGTTTGAGCAAGCTCAGGGAATTGGTGATAGACATTGAAGCCTGGCATGCTACAGTCCATGGGGCCCCAAACAGTCAGTTACAACTGAGTGACTGAACTGACTGACTGATGCTTTAGGAAATACTTATAAAGTAGATATATGCTCAGTCACTCCGTCATGTCCAAATCTGCGACCTCGTGGACTGTGGCCCACCATGCTCCTTTGTCCATAGGATTTCCCAGGCAAGAATACTGGAGTGGGTTGCCATTTCCTACTGTAATAAAGTATATATGCATGCTACCTAAGATACTTAGAGAAGAATAAAACTCTGAGAAGAATAAAACTCTGAAAGTGAAACAGAATTGTTTTAATAGCCGAGAACATAAAAATGATCCTCATTTTTTTCTATTATCTTTTCAAAGTAACCGCCACAGGGAGAAGGAATAAATAAATAAAACTAAAGCTTAGATAAGGGAATGGATCACAGAAGAAGGAAATTTACAAGATATAATCATCACATTGTTTCAGCTGTTAGGTTTTCCTTCCAAGGCTGTCTATGTTCAGTTACTTCAGTAAGTTGATCCATTTAAAACTGCGAGGCATAAAATACGACTGCTTTAAATGGGTTACATTCACAGTATAACAATTTTCTGCTTCTAATCAGACATGATTTTTATTTTATTTCTTAGAAAGGGAATTTCATATGCAGGGTTGAGTGCTTTCAATTTAAAAGAAAATGGAGAAAATGAGCCTAAATCATAAGTCTCAGGAATCTGGGATATTTTAGTTATATATAGAAGTGTCAAGCTTGCTATGTTAGAGGAAATATGAATTCTAACTTGAATATGTTAATGATAATTAAAGCATGTTCATTGATTATACATATTCTCTGCTTTTTTTCTAAAGTTGAAAAGATATGAAATATTATGGATGTATGTCTCAATAGCTTTATGTATATAAATGTGAGACTTCAAAATAGAATTCTTGAGCAACTGTCTTCATGGAAACAAGTAGATCACATCTGGCAATTCCTGTGAGTGTTGATGAAAGGAGCGTACATAATACAGTACAATTATGGATCCATATAGATTCATCCATAGGCTTTCCTGGTGGCTCAGGTGGTAAAGAATCTGCCTGCAATGTGGGAGACCTGGGTTCGATTCCTGGGTTGGGAAGATCCCCTGGAAGAGGGTATGGCTACCCACTCCGGTAGAACCCAATGGACAGAAGAGCACGGTGGGCTATGGTCCATGCGGTCGCAAAGAGTCAGCCATGGCTGAGTGACTAAGCACACAGGTTCATCAAATAACAGTATGTAAATTATCTTATAAATTTCAGCTGTTTTTCAGAATAAATAATTGATCCCAATATTAATTATTTATATTATATAGAATATTTGTCATCTCTCCAAAAGTGAGGGATATAAATGAATATAACCAAATCACAATCCTTTTAATATTTTTCTTCTCCTCATTGCCTCAAAATAATCCATGAAACCTTTCAGATTTTGTATTCAGTACAGTACTTGTTAGAGGCTAAGATGAAATAACAATAATAAATGCTTGCCTTTTGTGGACTGTCTTAAATTATGATTGAAGAAAGGTAAAAATTTCAATTTTAGAGAAGAAAAAAATGAACACATATATTGTATATATCAACAAAAGAAATATAAATATATAAAAAGGTAATTCCAAGAGAAGATCTCCCAGATGAATTTGTTATTCCCAAAAAATAATGGAAAGTAGTAAAAAAAGGAATGAAAGAAGAAAAGAAGGAGAGAAGGAGTGAAAGGAGGGAGGGAGGAAATGTCAAATGACCTTGGTTATTTTCTTACTTTTAATTAAAATTACTGTTTCTAATCATACTCCAAAATATAACCAACTTTAAAATGACTGAAGTTTAATAAGTTAAGCTTCTTCAAATAAGAACTAGATTTCACCCTATAATATTTGACACGAATAATAATATAAGAATATTGCTGATACCACATTTTGTCTATTAACTATGATGTCACTATCATATCACTATATGACTATCATATCAAAGTGTTACTTAGCATATGAACAATCTTACAGTTAAATTACTAATTACATAAATCCTAATAAATGTATAGCACAATTGACTTTGTGTGAATTTCATGTCTATTTCATGTCACTTCTATTTTCAAAGACCATGGCAAATATTTAAAATATAGTTCTACGGGTTTCTCAGAACACAGTTAAATATAACAATATTTAATTTTGAAATTGCTTTGGTAAGTAATCTGCTTTCTGAAAAATTATTTGTCTTTTTACCCGTGTCTCTCTCTGCAACACTGTCACTACTTATTCTAATTTCTTCTAACATGCAACTTTTGATACTCTGCTGTTTTAATCTTGCATCTTTTTGCATAGACTTTAGAAAAAGTTAGGTCTTCATTTTAAAGTCATTATTGATGGAGCAAGGTTAGAAATGCTACATTTTAGTACATTCTTAGTATAATTATCATTACATAAATGTGCTCTGTTGTTGGGTTTATTTTAATCTAAGCTTTACACATTAATAAACTGTTATGTAGGAGGTAAACCAAATTAGAAAGGCTGCTAATATTGTAATAGGAAGATTTTAAAAGAAACATCAGGAATTGAGGTACTTACTTTGAAATAGGGAACTGAGGTTTTATAACACATATTTAATTTACCTATCAAAGAGTTAATATTTATGTAAGTATGTCAAAACCATTAAATTTTTTTCATAAAAATTTCAATGACATAATTTTACTGTATAATTTATTAAAATTTACCATAATTGTATGGTCTGTACTTAACAATGGATAAAGAGTATTTGGAAAGGAAAAATGAATAGATTAATGAATTGGCCACTTTTATTATGTCCAAAGGATTTCATTTAAAATGAATATTAAGAAAACACATTCATGTTCTTATAACACTGAATAAAATAATAATCTGTTATATAAAATTCCACAAAGGAACTCAAGGTCATTTAAAGCATGATGGAAGAAAGAAATAGGGAAGGGACACCCGGGTGGCTCAGATGGTAAAGCTGCTGCCTACAATGCGGGAGACCCAGGTTCAATGCCTGGGTTAGGAAGATCTCCTGGAGAAGAAAATGGCAACCCACTTCAGTATTCTTGCCTGGAAAATCCCACAGACGGAAGAGCCTGGTAGGCTACAGTCCATGGGATCTCAAAGAGTCAGACACGACTGAGCGACTTCACTTTCACTTTCCTTTCATAGTGGTACAAACTTTCAGTTGCAAAATAAATAAATTATAGCTATGAAATGCACAGTATGGGGAATATAGTAGTCAATCCCTATGCAATATTTTTGTATGATGACAAAGCTAGACTTATCATAGTGATCATTTTGAAATGTATAGAAACACCAAATCACTATGTTGTATAACAGGAACTAATATAGTATTTTAGGTCATTTATAGTTCAGAAACAAACAAAATCATGGAAAAGGAGATCAGATTTGTGGTTATCAGAGTTGGGTGGGCTGAGAGAAGGAGGAATTGGATGAAGGCAGCTGAAAAGAACATACTTCCAATTGTAAGATAAATAAGTACTAGGGATTTAATATACAACATGATAAATACAATTACATTGCTGCATGTTACATATCAAAGTTGTTACAAGAGTAAATCCTGAGTTCTCATCTTAAGGAAAATTGTCTTTTTCTATTTAATTTTTATTTATATGAAATGATGTTCCCTAAATATTGTGATAATTTCATTATGTATATAAGTTAAATCATTATGCTATACACTTTAAACTTATACATGTGTCAATTATATCTCAGTTAAAACTATAAAAAATAAAAATAAATAAAAAATATAGTACATACATTTAAAGGTTGGTGCTAAGAATCTAAATCTGAATGTTCAAGCTGGTTTGACTCCATCATCATGTTCTAAACTCAGCATGAGGGATTCATGTTATAGAGACAGATAGGATAATTTGATGCCTCACTTTTCCACTTGCAGATGTGTGAGTTGCTACAAGTTGCCAATTTCATGATTTTTATAATAAACCATATTTACTGACATTTCTCACATCCTTTAAAAAAAGTATTTTAACTCTATAGCTCATCTCTTTGTCCTTTATTTATTTATTTATTCTTACAGAAAAATCTCTTGAAAGAGTAGCCGAAGTTCAGTTTTCAATGCTTCTCCCATTCGCTCTCAAGATTTCACCATTTAGGCTTTCAACCCTCAATGCTCCACTAAAACTACTCTTGTCAAAGACGTTGATGGCATCTAGATATGAAACCCAAATGCCCCTTTTCATTTTTACTCAGCCTCATGGCAACATTTTTCCATAATTCACACTCATCACCAACAGCTTTCTTGTCTTGGTTTCCAAGATAACATACTTTCTACTCTGCCTCATTACTCCCCAACACCTTTCAGTCTCCTCTGCTGGTGGCTTCTGTTTTCTGCCTCCTTATGGTCAAGTATAGTAGTAGTAGTGTTAGTTGCTCAGTCATGTCTGACTCTTTGCAACCCCATGGACTCTGGCCCACCAGGCTCCTCTGCCCATGGGATTCTCCAGGCAAGAATACTGGAGTGGATTGTCATTCCTTTCTCCAGAGGATCTTTCTGATACATGATCGAACCCAAGTCTCCTGCACTGCAGGCAGACTCTTTACCATCTGAGCTACAGGGAAGATCCATGGTCAAGTATATCAGAGCTAATTCTTCACTTTTCTTTCTGCACTAAGCCCTCTACATATCTCATTCAACAGGGTGGCTTTGAAGTGTGCAACCACTACAGAGGCACAGGTCCCTGCTTAGGATTCAGTGCTCTGAAATGTCTATATTGAAACTGTTAATAATTTTACCTTTGAATGTGGGCTTTGAAAATTAAATTTGATGGAAAAAAAAAATGGAGCATGAGTCAAGCACTTGAAGTCATAGCTCAGATGCCTTCCCTCCTTTCACCACCCATCCAACATCCTCAGGATGAGTTCCATGTCTTCTGCTCTACTGTCCACTGCCACCTTTCACACCCTGTCAGGGACCTGGGTGCAGCAGCAAGGAGCATTGATGATGAGTGTTTATTGTCCTGTATGGTAAATTGCAAGGTGGGGCCCAAGGCATCTGTGAGGATTTGCATTCAATTCATAAAAACCTCATGCTAGAGAAAGTCTAAAAAAGCATATAAAAAGCATTATGACACATTGAAAGAGAGACTTCAGAAGGAAGGAAGAAACTTTTTTCCTGCTTTTTGAATAGGGTAATTAATACTTTTTATTTTGTTTTCTGCCCTGGTCTCCACAAATTATCTAGCTGGCCCTGCTTTCAAAGATGGTCTACATTCCTTCAACTCCCATGTATCAGTCTATAACTCAGACCTGTCTCTGGAACTCAAGACCTCTTTAGCCAACTGACTTTTCAGCATCCCAATTTGGTTATATAATATAAAACTCTCAAACTCAAATTGTCAAAACTTAATTGATTTTTTTTCATAGAGACTTATTCTTTCAGTAGCTTTCCCCATCTCCAGTGATATCAATTCCATATATTCAAATAATCAGGCCCAAAACTTATCCTTTATTACTCATATAGAAGAAGAGGTTCACATAATCAGTTCTTGCAAGCAATAAACAAAGGCATCATAGCACAGTGTTGGATGAATGTGTATGTGTGTTTCTACTTATACATTCTCTCTTTGCACACACGATTCTCACTTTGCATAGTATTATAGGACTATTAATAAAAATCACCATGCAGTTTAAAGTCATGCAAGCAATCTTAATAATTATTGAGAAATGGTACAACTACTATGGAAAACAGTACGGCAATTCTTCAAAAAATTAAAAAATAGAGCCTCCCAAATCAGAGACTTAGGGGATGGAGGGAGGGGCTAGTAAGTTGTTTTAAGGAGCCCTCCTGGCAGTTCTGATACAACTAAAGTTTGTGAACAGAGGTTTTATTAGGGAGATATGGGCATTCTAATAGCCTCTATCTGTACTGGCCTGTGAGGATTTTATGATCCAGCAATTACACTTCTGGGTATTTATCCAAAAGAATTGAAATCAGAGTCTTGAAAAGCTATTAACATTCCAGTGTTCACTGCAGCACTATTCACAATGCCAAAAGATGGAAGCCACCCAAATGTCCATCCATAAATAAATGGAGAAACAAATGGGTAAACAAAATGTAGTAATTATGTACAATCAAATATAATTCAGCCTTAACAAGGAAGGAAATTCTGTCTCATGTACAACATGAATGAATCTTTGGGACACTAAGTTAAGTGAAATAAGCCAGTCACAAAAAGCAAACGCCACATGATTCCATGTATGAGATATTTAAAGTAATCAAATTCATAAAAACAGAAAGTAGAATTTGGTTACCAGGGGCTGGGCAAAGGTAAAAATGAGAATCTGCCAAAAGACCATAGAGTCTCCATTTTGCAAGGTGAAAAAATTCTGGAGATATTACACAAGAATGTGAATATATTTAACACTACTGAACTATATACTTAAAAATGGTTAAGATGATAAATTTAGTGTTTTTAACCACAATCAAAATAATTTTTAAAAGCAATTAAAGTAAAAATATAGAGTCTTTCATGACTTTTAACATTTTTGTCTAGACATTAAAACCCCTTCATGGATCACAGCCTTGTCATGGTTAAGGGGTTTGCATAACTCAGTGAAGCTATGAACCATGCTGTGCAGGACCACCTAAGACAGACAGGTCATAGTGAAGAGTTCGGACAAACCATGGTCCATTTGAGGAGGAAATAGCAACCACTCCAGTATTTTTGCCATGAGAACCCCATGAACAGTATGAAAAGGCAAAAAGATATGACACCAGATGAGCCTCCCAGGTTGCAAGATATCCAGTATGCTTCTGGGGAAGAGCAGAAGGCAATTACTAATAGCTTCAGAAAGAATGAAGCATCTGGGCCAAAGAAGAAACAATGTACAGTTGTGGATGTATCTAGTGGTGAAAGTAAAGTACAATGCTGTAAAGAACAATATTGCATAGATACCTGGAAAGTTAGGTCCATGAATCAAGGTAAACTGAATGTGGTAAAGTAAAAGATGGCAAGAATGAATATTAACATATTAGGAATCAGTGAACTAAAAAGGACAGGGAGGGGCAAATTTAGTTCAGATGACCATTATATCTACTATTATGGGCAAAGGCTCCTTAGAAGAAATGGAGTAGTCCTCATAAACAAAAAAAAAAGAGTCTGAAATGCAGTACTAGGATGCAACCACAAAAATGGTAGAATGACTTTGGTTCATTTCCAAGGCACACTATTCAACATCACAGTAATCGAAGTCTATGCCCCAACCACTCATGCCAAAGAAGCTGAGGTTGAATGGTTCTATGAAGATCTACAACATCTTCTGGAATTACCATCATGAAAAAAGATGGCCTTTTCATTGTAGGGGATTGGAATGCAAACATAGGAACTCAAAAGATACTCAGGATAACAAGCAAGTTTGGCCTCAGAGTACAAAATGAAGCAGGGTAAAGTCTAAAAGAATCTTGTCAAGATAACACGCTGGTCATACCAAATACCCTTTTCCAACAATCCAAGAGACTACACAGGGACATCACCAGATGATCAATGCTGAAATCAGACTGATTATTTTTTTTGTAGCCAATGATGGAGAAGCTCTACACAGTCAGCAAAAACAAGCCCTGGAGTTGACTGTGGCTCAGATTATGAGCTCCTTATTGCAAAATTCAGGCTTAAATTGAAGAAAGTAGGGAAAACCTCTGGCCCATTCATGTATGACCTAAATTAAATCCTGTATGATTACACAGTAGAGGGATAAATAGATTCAAGACACCAGATCTGGTACACAGAGTGTCTGAAGAACTATGGATGGAAGTTTGCAACACCATACAGGAGGCTGTGATCAAAACCATCTCAAAGGAAAAGAAATGCAAGAAGGCAAAATAGTTGTCTGAGGAGGTTTTAAAATAACTGAGGAAAGAACAGAAGTGAAAGGCAAGGGAGAAAGGAAACTATATACTCAACTGAATGCAGAACTCCAGAGAATAGCAACGAGAGATGAGAAAGCCTTCTTCAGTGAACAACGCCAAGAAATAGAGGAAAACAGTAGTGTTAGAAAGACTAGAGATTGCTTCAAGAAAGTTGGAGATGTCAAGGAAACATTTCATGCAAGGATGGGTATGATAAAAGACAGAAATGGTAAGGACCTAACACAAGAAAAGATTGCAAGAATACACAGAACAACTATACAAAAATGTTCTTAATGACCTGGAGAACCAAGATGGTGTGATCCCTCACCTAGAACCAAACATCATGGAGTGTGAAGTCAAGTGGGCCTTAGGAAGCATTACTATGAATCAAGTTAGTGGAGGTAATGGAATTCCAGGTAAGCTATTTAAATACTAAATAAATATGCTATCAAAGTACTGCACTCAATATGTCAACAAATTTGGGAAACTAAGCAGTGACCAAAGGACTGGAAAAGGTTAATTTTTATTCTAATCCCCAAGAAGGACAATGCCTAGAATATTCAAACTGCTAGACAACTGTGTTCATTTCACATGCTAGCAAGGTAATGACCAAAATATCAAGCTAGACTTTAGCACTAGGTGAACTGAGAACTTCCAGATGTACAAGCTGGGTTTCATACAGGCAGAGGAGACAGAGATCAAATTGCTAACATTCTTTTGGTCATGGAGAAAGAAAGGGAGTTCCAGGAAGAAGAAGAAAAAAAAATCGACTTCAGCTTCATTGATTATGTTAAAGCCTTTGATTGTGTGGATCATAACAAACTGTGGAAAATTCTTAAAGAGATGGGAATACCAGACCACCTTACTTGCAAATACCTGTGTCCTAGGAAACCTGTATGCAGGTCAAGAAGCAACAGTTAGAACTGGACATGGAATCAGATCAGTACAGTTGCTCAGTCATGTCCAACTCTTTGAGACTCCATGAACTGCAGCAAGCCAGGCCTCCCTGCCCATCACCAACTCCCGGAGTTTACCCAAACTCATGACCATGGAGTCGGTGACACCATCCAATCATCTCATCCTCTGTTGTCCCTTTCTCCTCCCACCCTCAATCTTTCCCAGCATCAGGGTCTTTTCCAATGAGTCAGTTCTTCGCATCATGTGGCCAAAGTATTGGAGTTTCAGCTTCAGCATAAAACCTTCCAATGAATATTCAAGACTGATTTCCTTTACGATGGAATGGTTGGATCTCCTTGCAGTCCACGGGACTCTCAAGAGTCTTCTCCAACACCACAGTTCAAAACCATCAATTCTTCAGTGCTCAGCTTTCTTTATAGTCCAACTCTTACATCCATACGTGACCACTGGAAAAACCATAGCCTTGACTAGACGGACCTTTGTTGACAAAGTAACGTCTCTGCTTTTTATTTTTTTATTTTTAATAAATTTATTTATCTTAGTTGGGGGCCAATTACTTTACAATATTGTAGTGGTTTTTGCCATACATTGACATGAATCAGCCATGGGTTTACATGTGTTCCCATCCTGAACCCACCTCCCACCTCCCTCCCCATCCCATCCCTCTGGGTCATCCCATTGCCCCAGCCCTGAGCATTTGTCTCATGCATTGAACCTGGAATGGTGTTCTGCTTCACATATGATAATATACATGTTTCAATGCTATTCTCCCAGAACATCCCACCCTCACCTTCTCCCTCAGAGTCCATAAGACTGTTCTTTGCATCTGTGTCTCTTATTCTGTCTCGCATATAGGGTTATCATTACCATCTTTCAAATTCCATATATATGCATTAGTATACTGTATTGGTGTTTTTCTTTCTGGCTTACTTCACTCTGTATAATGGGCTCCAGTTTCATCCATCTCAATAGAACTGATTCAAATGTATTCTTTTTAATGGCTGAGTAATATTCCATTGTGTATATGTACCACTGCTTCCTTATCCATTCGTCTGCTGATGGACATCTAGGTTGCTTCCATGTCCTGGCTATTGTAAACAGTGCTGCGATGAACATTGGGGTACACGCATCTCTTTCAATTCTGGTTTCCTCAGTGTGTATGCCCAGCAGTGGGATTGCTGGGTCATATGGCAGTCTGCTTTTTAATATGCTGTCCAGGTTGGTCATAACTTTCCTTCCAAGGAGTAAGTGTCTTTTAATTTCATGGCTGCAATCACCATCAGCAGTGATTTTGGAGCCCCCAAAATAAAGTCAGTCAGTGTTTCCACTGGTTCCCCATCTATCTTCCATGAAGTGATGGGACTGGATGCCATGATCTTAGTTTTCTGAATATTGAGCTTTAAGCCAACTTTTTCACTCTCCTCTTTCACCTTCATCAAGAGGCTCTTTAGTTCTTCTTCACTTTCTGCCATAAGGGTGGTGTCATCTGCATATCTGAGGTTATTGATATTTCTCCCAGCAATCTTGAGTCCAGCTTGTGTTTCTTCCAGCCCAGCATTTCTCATGATGTACTCTGCATAGAAGTTAAATAAGCAGGGTGACAATATACAGCCTTGACGTACCCCTTTCCCTATTTGGAATCAGTCTGTTGTTCCATGTCCAGTTCTAACTGTTGCTTCCTGACCTGCATACAGGTTTCTCAAGAGGCAGGTCAGGTGGTCTGGTATTCCCATCTCTTTCAGAATTTTCCACAGTTTATTGTGATCCACACAGTCAAAGGCTTTGGCATAGTCAATAAAGCAGAAATAGATGTTTTTCTGGAACTCTCTTGCTTTTTCAATGATCCAACAGATGTTGGCAATTTGATCTCTGGTTCCTCTTCCTTTTCTAAAACCAGATTGAGCATCTGGAAGTTCACGGTTCACGTATTGCTGAGGCCTGGCTTAGAGAATTTTAAGCATTACTTTACTAGCATGTGAGATGAGTGCAATTGTGTAGTAGTTTGAGCATTCTTTGGCATTTTCTTTCTTTGGGATTGGAATGAAAACTGACCTTTTCCAGTCCTATGGCCACTGCTGAGTTTTCCAAATTTGCTGGCATATTGAGTGCAGCACTTTCACAGAAGAGTGAATAAGCTGGCTTAAAACTCAACACTCAACAAACTAAAATCATAGCATCCAGTCACATCACTTCATGGCAAATAGAAGGAAAAAACTGGCAGCAGTCACAGATTTTATTTTCTTGGGGTCCAAAATCACTGCAGATGGTGACTGTAGACATGAAATTAAAAGACATTTGCTCCTTAGAAGGAAAGCCATGGCAAACCAAGACAGCATCTTAAAAAGCAGAGATATCACATTGCTGACAGAGATCCATATATTCAAAGCTATGGTTTCTCCAGTAGCCATGTATGGATGTGAGAGTTGGACCATAAAGAAAGTTGAGCACCAAAGAACAGATGCTGTCAAACTGTGGTGCTGGAGAAGACTCTTGAGAGTCTCTTAGACAGAAGGAGATCAAACTAGTCAATCCTAAAGGAAATCAACCTTGAAAATTCATTGAAAGAACTGTTACTGAAGCTGAAGTTCTAATACTTAGGTCACTTCATTTGAAGAGCCAGCTCATTGAGAAAGACCCTGATGTTGGGAAAGATTGAATGCTAAAGGAGAAGAGGGTAGCAGACGATGAGATGATTGGATTGCATCATTGACTCAATGGAGATGAATTTGAGCAAACTCCAGGAGATACTGGAGGACAGAAGAGCCTGGTGAGCTGCAGTCCATGGGGTCTCAAAGAGTCAGACACAACTTAGCGACTGAACAGCAAGACATTAAAAACTCTTATTTCAATTATAAATATAGAAAAATGCAAGTGCTAATAAAACTATTTAGTACACTGTTGTATAAAGCATTATGTACTTCAAGAATTGAAGTGTTTCTTTGAAAGAAAAAACCTATCAAGAGTAGTTTGAATAGTGCTTTCCTTCTACTCATCATAAAACCTACAAAAGAGTGAGAATGTTTTCTATGTGATGGAAAATTCTCATATTCTTTCTAAGTTTGAAATATTTTACAGTATTTTATCCATTGCAATTTCAATATCAGGAAATATCAGAGATATCCTTTAATGTATTTTTGTCAACATCACTTCATCTGGGATACCTTGGTCATTTTTTGTCATAACAATTTTTGTCAATAAGTTTGTATCATTTATATCAATAAGGTTATCCTCACTAAGGTAACTCTGGCAGTTTTTACCCTAAAATGTTTTATGGTTAATGCTCATTTTTACATCAGGGTAGAATGAGCAGAAAGTGAAGGTGATGGAGTATAAGTAGCTGAGCCAGTCATGCAGGCCCTGACTACCTATGTGACTGTTTCAGACACCAGGGCTTGTATGTACTTCACATTTTGGCAACATGTCACTAGTTTGCTTCTAGTTTCTCCTGGACTTCACCCCATGAATCTTTTCCCTTTGCTGTTTTGATCTGTATTCTTTCTTTTTGATAGACCATAATCATAGGTACAACAGTTTCTGAGTCCTGTGTATCCTTCTCATAAGTCATAAAACCTGAGTTTGGTAATGACACACCATGCTATAAGATAAATGTATAAAAACTAATTATACAATGCTTGGAATCCAGTTAGTGTTACATAAATATTAGCTCTTGCCCCCATGCATTTATAGTCTAATGGAAAAAATATTGAATAAATATTCAATTTGCTTGAATATTTATCCCTCCCTCGGGGGGCTCCCCAAGACCTGTCTTTTTCATTATTAGGTGATTGACCTCACACAGGTTATGTGTTAATTACATATAACTTATATACATTGAGTTTTTTGAAAGAAATGTAGTATATGCACAATACAGTATTAGTATTGACCTTTTAAATAGATTGACCTAAAAGAACATCCATAAAGATGCTGCTTCAGTATGTTGACATTGAGACAGCAGAGAAAGTTTTTAAGAGAAAGTGTTAAATACAATTAAAAGAATGTTAAATGTTTTAAAACCTACTTTATGTTTTTTAAATAAATGTCTAAAAACTGGAATATCAAATTAAAGTTTTCTTAATACTCTTATGTTTTACAACTAACACCTTTGTAGTACAACTAAAACCAAACTATTATTAGAGGTGGAAGACTAGATTACAAAACATATGCTCAGTTGCAGCAATTCACAACAGTGTTTAGCTTCACAATCCCAATGTGAGAATCTGCCGCAATCTGTATTTTTAGACCTCAGCCTTAAATGTGTGGAGATTTAATATGCTCTGCATAGACACTCTGAAAAAAAAAAACAACAACATTTTTTTCCCCATTATGGAGGAATACATGTTATAAGTAATTTTTTTTAATTTAATGAGGGAAATTCTTTTAAAAAATTATCCTTATGCCAACCATCTATATATAGATTTTCTTAAGTACCAGATATGCATATTGCTTTAAAATTTTCTTTTCATTTTAACAAATAGAGTACAAATATCTCATGTGATTAAGCATCAGAGTCTTTCAATTATCTACTTAAAACAGATCATTGTGTTACTGTTTGTCTGCTTACACCACTGAAAATGTAAACCTGACAATATTTAAATCCATGGTGAATTTCCTCACCAATCTATATTTATTCCTTATTTTCCCCTATAAAAAGTATATATTGATACCAAAGTAGATAATTCTACTGGTAATTATACCTTCATTAAGAGATGTAACTTAGCAGTTAATATATTTGGCTACTTTTTCAAAAAGTATCAAAAATGGGACAAGACAATAAAAAAGTGATTATATATTGTCTTACATGGTTATATCCATATTCTAAAGGAACTGAGAATTTACTTGCAAAGTTAGCCTGTTGCTCCACGTTTCATGAAGACTGGTAGAGACACAAGACTCTTGGGTCAGAGACAAGAGTTTATTACTCAGAGCAATAGCTATAGCCTGCATATCATTTACTTGCTTGCACTGGTCCTCTTTTCCCCATTCAAACAGATAACTCAAAAGTGTGTTGCATTATAGAATTTCCTAGAGTGGCAACTTTACATAAAAGAAGTGTTTCATTTAAACACTTCTCTGGACTGGGTGAGTCATTATTATATGAAATATAAACATGTTTACTTAGTTTTGGAAGTAACTACTATCTCTACATTTTAAGGCTGTAAACAAGCCAACACTTTACTCCAGATATAGACAATATATCTCTCTCCCAAGGCCATGCATCTTCAAATACGCTTGAAAAGATAATCTGAAATGAAGGGTAATCAGTGTCTCACTGGGTGAAACATGCAGAAATAAGAGTAATACATGAAAAAAAAATTGCCTCCCAATAATTAAAAGCTATTATATTTTCATTCTATTTTTAAAATACATTGCTCTATAGTAGTCTTTATATATTGAATTTCATTGAAGCTAGTTCAAAACTGTACTCATTGATGAAAGAAATCAAAGAGGACACAAATAGATGAAGAAATATACCGTGTTCATGGATTGGAAGAATTAGTATAGTGAAAATGAGTATACTACACAAAACAATCTATAGATTCAATGCAATCCCTATCAAGCTACCAATGGCATTTTTCAAAGAATTAGAACAAATAATTTCACAATTTGTATGGAAATAAAAAAACCTCGACTAGCCAGAGCAATCTTGAGAAAGAAGAATGGACCTGGAGGAATCAACCTGCCTGACCTCAGGCTCTGTTACAAAGCCACAGTCATCAAGACAGTATGGTACTGTCACGAAGACAGAAATATAGATCAATGGAACAAAATAGAAAGCCCAGAGATAAATCCACGCACCTATGGACACCTTATCTTCGACAAAGGAGGCAAGAATATACAATGGAGAAAAGAAAATCTCTTTAACAAGTGGTGCTGGGAAAACTGGTCATCCACTTGTAAAAGAATTAAACTAGAACACAGAACACTTTCTAACACCATACGCAAAAATAAACTCAAAATGGATTAAAGATCTAAACGTAAGACCAGAAACTATAAAACTCTTAGAGGAAAATATAGGCAAAACACTATCTGACATAAGTCACAGCAGGATCCTCTATGACCCACCTCCCAGAATATTGGAAATAAAAGCAAAAATAAACAAATGGACCTAATTAAACTTAAAAGCTTTTGCACAACAAAGGAAACTATAAGCAAGGTGAAAAGACAGCCTTCAGAATGGGAGAAAATAATAGCAAATGAAGCAGCTGACAAAGAATTAATCTCAAAAATATACAAGCAACTCCTGCAGTTCAATTTCAGAAAGATAAACGACCCAATCAAAAAATTGGCCAAAGAACTAAACAGACATTTCTCCAAAGAAGACATACAGATGGCTAACAAACACATGAAAAGATGCTCAACATCACTCATTATTAGAGAAATGCAAATCAAAACCACAGTGAGGTACCATTTCACACCAGTCAGAATGGCTGCTCTCCAAAAGTCTACAAGCAATAAATGCTGGAGAGGATGTGGAGAAAAGGGAACCTTCTTACAGTGTTGGTGGGAATGCAAACTAGCACAGCCACTATGGAGAACAGTGTGGAGATTCCTTAAAAAACTGGGAATAGAACTGCCATCTGACCCAGCAATCCCACTGCTGGGCATACCCACTGAGGAAATCAGAATTGAAAGAGACACGTGTACCCCAGTGTTTATGGCAGCACTATTTACAATAGCCAGGACATAGAAGCAACCTAGATGTCCATCATCAGACGAATGGAAAAGGAAACTGTGGTACATATACACAATGGAATATTACTCAGCCATTAAAAAGAATGCATTCGAATCAGTTCTATTGAGATAGATGAAACTGGAGCCCATTATACAGAGTGAAGTAAGCCAGAAAGAAAAATACCAATACAGTATACTAATGCACATATATGGAATTTGAAAGATGGTAATGATAACCCTATATGCAGGAAAGAAAAATAGACACAGATGCATAGAACAGTCTTATGGACTCTGTGGGAGAAGGTGAGGGTGGGACGATCTGAGAGAATAGCATTGAAACATGTATATTATCTTATGTGAAACAGAACGCCATTCCAGGTTCGAAGCATGAGACAAATGCTTAGGGCTGGTGCACTGGGATGACCCTGAGGGATGGGATGGGGAGGGAGGAGGGAGGGGGTTTCAGGATGGAGAACATATGTAAACCCATGGCTGATTGATGTCCATGTACGGCAAAAACCACTACAATATTGTAAAGTAATTAGCCCCCAACTAAAATAAAAAAATTAATAAAAAATGAAAACAAAACTGTAGTCATTTCCTCAAAAATTGCTTTTTCTCCCCCCAATAGTTTCTTTTCCTGCAGCTTCATACCTTCCTTTTCTAGCAGAGATACTCTGCCATGTCAGTCACTGTCATTCTGGTAATATCTTCACTGAATTCCAATTACACGAACTTTTTCACTCACAGATCAGAAGATCTTTTATTTTTATTTTTCTCTGAACATCAAAAATTAAGCTGTAACTGACAAAATGTGGTCTACTGGAGAAGGGAATGGCAAACCACTTCAGTATTCTTGCGTTGGGAACCCCATGAACAATATGAAAAGACAAAAAGATAGGACACTGAAAGATGAATTCCCCAGGTCGGTAGGTGCCAATATGCTACTGGAGATCAGTGGAGAAATAACTCCAGAAAGATTGAAAAGATAGAGCCAAAGTGAAAACAATACTCCATTGTGGATATGACTGGTGATGGAAGTAAAATCCGATGCTGTAAAGAGCAATATTGCATAGGAATCTGGAATGGTAGGTCCTGTTTGGAAGTCGTCAAACAGGAGATGACAAGAGTGAACATCGACATTCTAGAAATCAGCAAACTAAAATGGACTGGAATGGGTGAATTTAACTCAGATGACCATTATATCTACTACTGTGGGCAAGGATACCTTAGAAGAAGTGGAGTAGCCATCATAGTGAACAAAAGAGTCCAAAATGCAGTACTTGGATGCAATCTCAAAAACGACAGAATGATCTCTTCGTTTCCAAGGCAAACCATTCAATATCAGAGTAACCCAAGTCTATGCCCCAACCAGTAATGCTGAAGAAACTGAAATTGAATGGCTCGATGCAGATCTAAAAGGCCTTCTAGAACTAACACCCCAAAAGATGTCCTTTTCATAATAGGGGACTGGAATGCAAAAGTAGGAAGTCAGGATATACATGAAGTAACAGGCAAATTTGGCCTTGGAGTACAGAATGAAGCAGGGCAAAGGCTAATAGAGTTTTGCCAAGAGAATGCGCTGGTCATAGCAGACACTATCTTCCAACAACACAAGAAAAGACTCTACACATTGACATCACCAGATGGTTGGACATCATCATAATCATCAATACAGAAATCAGAATGATTATATTCTTTGCAGCCAAAGATGGAGAAGCTCTAAACAGTCAGCAAAAACAAGACCAAGAGTTGACTGTGGCTCAGATCATGAACTCCTTATGGCCAGATTCAGACTTGAATGGAAGAAAGTAGGGAAAATCACCAGACCATTCAGGTATGAGCTAAATCAAATCCCTTACGATTATACAGTAGAAGTGACAAGTAGGTTCAAGGGATTAGATCTGATAGACAGAATGCCTGAAGAATTATGGACGGAGGTTCACCATACTGTAGAGGAGGCAGGGATTAAGACCATCCCAAGAAAAAGAAATGCAAAAAAGCAAAATGGTTGTTTGAGGAGGCCTTACAAATAGCTCTGAAGAGA
The DNA here is from genome assembly GCF_054371585.1 of Giraffa tippelskirchi. Taxonomy (NCBI): domain Eukaryota; kingdom Metazoa; phylum Chordata; class Mammalia; order Artiodactyla; family Giraffidae; genus Giraffa; species Giraffa tippelskirchi. Next base: position 75,062,163 of record NC_137277.1, read on the forward strand.
ACTGAAAGACAAAGGAGAAAAGGAAAGATATATCCATTTGAATGCAGAGTTCCAAAGAATAGCAAGGAGAGATAAGAAAGCCTTCCTCGGTGAACAGTGCAAATAAATAGAGGAAAACATTAGAATGGGAAAAACTGGAGATCTCTTCAAGGAAATTAGAGATAGCAAGGGAATATTTCATGCAAAGATGGGCTCAATAAAGGACAGAAATGGTATGGACCTAATAGAAGCAGAAGATATTAAGAAGAGGTGGCAAGAATACACAGAAGAACTGTACAAAAAATATCTTCATGACCCAGATAATCATGATGGTGTGATCACTCACCTAGAGCCAAACATTATGGAATGCAAAGTCAAGTGGGCCTAGGAAGCATCACTACAAACAAAGCTAGTGGATGTGACGGAATTCAGGTTGAGCTATTTCAAATCCTAAAATATAATGCTGTGAAAGTGCTTCACTCAATATGCAGCAAATTTGGAAAACTCAGCAGTGGCCACAGGACTGGAAAAGGTCTGTTTTCATCCCAATCCCAAAGAAAGGCAATGCCAAAGAATGCTCAAACTACCGAACAATTGCACTCATCTCATACACTAGTAAAGTGATGTACAAAATTCTCCAAGCCAGGCTTCAACAGTACATGAAGGGTGAACTTCCAGATGTTCAAGCTGGATTTAGAAAAGGCAGAGGAACCAGAGATCAAATTGCCAACTTCCGCTGGATCATCAAAAAAGCAAGAGAATTCCAGAAAAACATCTGCTTCTGCTTTATTGACTACGCCAAAGCCACTGTGTGGATCACAACAAACTCTGGAAAATTATTAAAGACATAGGAATACTAGACCACCCGACCTGCCTCTTAAGAAATTTGTATGCAGGCCAGGAAACAACAGTTAGAACTGGACATGGGACAACAGACTGGTTCCAAATCAGGACAGGAGTATTTCAAGGTTGTATATTTTCACCCCGCTTATTTAACTTGTATGCAGAGTACATCATGAGATATGCTGGGCTGGATGAAGCACAAGCTGGAATCAAGATTAACAGAAGTAATATCAACAACCTCAGATATGAAGATGACACCACCCTTATGGTAGAAAGTGAAGAAGAACTAAAGAGCCTCTTGATGAAAGTGAAAGAGGAGAGTGAAAAAGTTGGCTTAAAGCTCAACATTCAGAAAACTAAGATCATGGTATTTTGTCCCGTCACTTCTTGGCAAATAGATGGGGAAACAATGGAAACAATGAGAGACTTTACTTTTGGGAGTTCCAAAATTACTGCAAATGGTGACTGCAGCCATGAAATCAAAAGGCATTTGCTCCTTGGAAGAAAAGTTATAACTAACCTAGACAGCATATTAAAAAGCAGAGACATTACTTTGCCAACAAAGGTCCACCTAGTCAAAGCTGTGGTTTTTTCAGTAGTCATGTATGGATATGAGAGTTGGACTATAAAGAAAGCTGAGCACTGAAGAATTGATGCTTTTGAACTGTGGTGTTGGAGAAGACTCTTGGACTGCAAGGAGGTTCAACCAGTCCATCCTAAAGGAAATCATTCCTGAATATTCATTGAAGGACTGATGCTAAAGCTGAAACTCCAATACTTCGACCACCTGATGTGAAGAACTGACTCCTTGGGAAAGACCCTGATGCTGGGAAAGATTGAAAACAGGAGGCAAAGGGGATGACAGAGGATGAGATGGTTGGATGGTATCACTGACATGATGGTCATAAGTTTGGGTAAACTCCAGGCGTTGGTGATGGACAGGGAGACCTGGCGTGCTGCAGTCCATTGGGTCGCAGAGTCATACATGACTGAGCGGCTGAACTGAACTGAACAACTTTCATTCATTAATTCATTCACTAGTTTACATACAATGACTACCAATGTGCCTAATAAAGAGAAAGTACTCAACAAATTTTAGGTAGAACTACTACATTCTAAGACTTTAGGAATTCTAGAATTTACTAGTATTAGTAGACAATTTATTCATCATCTTTAACATTGAGATGTTTCACAGGCTTCCCTGATGGTCTAGTGGTTAAGAATCTGCCTGCCAGTGCAAGGGACACAGGTTACACTCCTTGTCTGGGAAGATCTCACATGCCTGCTGTGGGGCAACAAAGCCCATGCACCACAGCTATTAAGCCAGTGCTCTAGGGCCTACATGTTGAAACTACTGAAGCCCACACACCTACAGCCTGTGCTCTCTCTGTGATACGTGCCACACAATGAGAAACCCATGCATCACAAGGCTCCACACACGAACTAGACAAAGCTCTCATGTAGCAACGAAGACCAAGCACAACCTAAATAAAGAAAGAAAGAAAAACAAGTGATTAAGAAGGACACTGAAAATGCATAAATTCATACAATATACTATGACCCAAATTCCTATTAGGAGAACAGCTCAAATATAAGAGATCAGAATTTTGCAATCATGACATTTTTCACATTCTTATTAAGGATATCAGCTATAACAATATTTTCCATTTGTGCAGTAGGATCCAACACAGTGATGGTGATGTATTTGAATCAAGGTGGAAGGAAGAAAAATATGGGTCAAAGTTAATCTGAATCGTATTCATATCTCAACCCCCTTCTGTTAGAAAAAAACACATAGAATGAGAAAGAAGATGGGATAGCCTCAAGATTCACATACCAGTGCCTTTCCTTTATATTCTGGGTCAGAAAAACAATAAAAAATTTTCAACTACAAATGTTTGCTTAGTTCCAAAATTAGTATCACTCTATAAAGAAACTTTTTCAAAAATGATAGTAAAGGATGATAAAAAGCTAGCTAAGTGATAGATCAGGATTTATGAAGAACTGGTATAATGTTTCTTCTTTTTAAATTTCAATTCCAGAGCGTTTAGGAGAAGATTTGTGTTCTCCGCCTTTGCATAGTAGCCATCACTCCCTATTACTTTTACCTTTTTATACATTCATGCAATATCTCTTACCTGTGATAGAGTGTATGAACCTGAGAATAATGTTAGATATTTGAAATTTATAACCATCATCAATATAGCTCATATCATGTATCATATGACAGTTGCAGAGTTCAGATACCATGAGACTTATACTTGAGACAGAGTTCTATTCAAATATAGCTGTATTTTTTTTCAAGAAGTGTTCAATCTATGGAGTCCCAGTAGCAGAGATAATAGGCACAAGCATAATAGCATTTCATATTTATGATCAGGTTGGGAATAAATAAAATTTAGCTTTTTTAAAGTTAGAGTAGTTACTTCCATCTAATCACCTTAAGTAATAACCTTGAAACATATAGCATTTAATGCTATCATTTTGGCTTTCTGAAACCATTGCTAAGGTTTCCGAAAATTTTGTCTAGTAAGAATTAAAAGCATAAAGTTTAGAAATTCAATTTAACCGGCGAAAGCCAATGCTGTTGTGTTGCTGATAAGCACATACTCTTTTTAAGAGCATGGGAATATTTCTGTAAACGCAATACTTACAAAGGAGAAAGCAATCACTGTAATACTGAGTTTCAGAAATAAATCATTAGCAGAATTAGATAGAATTAATATTAGCTGCAAATGAGCCAGAGGATAGATGGGCACCAGGCTGAGCAGCTGGAAGTTGTCTCCTGTTGGCTCTTTGGGATAAAGATAACAGCCGGAACAGAGCTATGCTTGATTAAAAGATAAAGAGACCACATTTTTCTTGGAATCAACAGGATCTCTCAGACCACATGTGTAGAAAAGATCCTCAGGCATCAAGTAAGAGAGGAGGTATCAATTCATAAAATGTCCTGCCAACCTCCCAGAAACTCTCATGCTAGAATTCATCCCGTGGAAAAGATCTAGGCATACATTGGAGAGGGCCCTGAATCAGATCAGGCTCAGAAATCAGGCTCAGAAAAGAGGATTGACTAGGGAGAATCCTTACATTTGCCCCTATATAAGCACTTGGTACTTATAACCAATTTACATCCTTAGGTGTTTGGTTCCTTTCTGGCTCAAAGGACTTTGTGTGATCTTTTGGGGCTTCCTTGGTAGCCCAGACAGTAAAGAATAATCTGCATGCAATGCAGGAGACCGAAGTTAGATCCCGAGGTCAGAAGATCCCCTGGAAAAGGGAATGGCAACCCACTCCAGTACTCTTGCTTAGAGAACTCCATGGGCAGAGGAGTCTGGCAGGCTACAATCCATGAGATCGCAAAGAGTTGGACACGATTGAGTGACTATCACTTTCACTTTCAAGCAATTTAAGCCGCCCCAAATGCACACAACTCACTCCAAGCCTGCCCTTGTGTTCTTCCACCCACACTTTGCTTCTAATAAATGCTTTACACACTTAATTACCTTCAAATCTTTGCTAAATTCTTTGTTCAAAGAGAACAAGAACTGAGGTCTTAATACAACCCACTGGCTCTCGTGGTCCAGCAGTTAGGACTCGGCACTCTCACCACCATGACTTGGTTCAATTCCCAGTCAGGAAACTTAAGATCCTGCTTCAAGTCCCCACACCCCATGGTCCCGTCGATATCACAAATATTTCATAATTTTGAATTATTCGCATCAGTTCCACATATGTATACATGTAGACAGAGCAATCCACATACACTGATACTTGAGAATTCATTCTTGATATTGAAGCTGAAACTCCAATACTTTGGCCACATAATGCGAAGAGCTGACACATTGGAAAAGACCCCGATGCTGGGAAAGATTGAAGGCAGGAGGAGAAAGGGACAACAGAGGATGAGATAGCTGGATGACATCATCAACTCGATGGACATGGGTTTGGGTGGACTCAGGGAGTTGGTGATGGACAGGGAGGCCTGGCGTGCTGTGGTTCATGGGGTCGCAAAGAGTCGGACACGATTGAGCGACTGAACTGAACTGAAGTGAACTGATGCAAAAATGTAATATGGAGCTAAATTGACTGAGCTCTGGTCTCTTAGATGAAAATCTTGTCTTCCTTTGAAAATTCTTTAAATATTTCAAAAGTGTCACCTATAGCAAAAGACATGAGAAAGATGCTTCTAGCTTTAGGAGAAAAAAATACAAACATGAATTCATCAAAATTGATATTCACATTGTCATTATTTCAAGTTTTACCTTGATTTTCAAGTGGAGATCTAATGCTGCTCAATGTTGGAACAATATCACAAAACACTTGGTGATCCTCTGTAAGATGGGGGTCTATCCTTTCTCTGCTTACTTTGTATATTAGATTACCAACCAAAAAGTGAAGAGTAAGAAGAGACAGTGTAAGGGACAGTGGAGCTGGAATGGAATGATGAAGTCAATTTGGTTATCTCTGAAACAAAGCATTAAATAACCAGTACTCCACTTAATATAAGATTTTGTTTTCCATTAAATGAATCAAGAATTTTCAGTCAGAAATTTCCTGGTAAGTGTAACTCAGCTATTTCAGATCAGGAAAGAGATGTTGTATGGAAATTGCTACTGCTGCTGCTAAGCCGCTTCAGTTGTGTCCGACTCTGTGCGACCTCATAGACGGCAGCCCACCAGGCTCCCCCGTCCCTGGGATTCTCCAGGCAGGAACACAGGAGTGGGTTGCCATTTCCTTCTCCAGTGCATGAAAGTGAAAAGTGAAAGTGAAGTCGCTCAGTCGTGTCCGACTCTTAGCGACCCCATGGACTGCAGCCTACCAGGCTCCTCCGTCCATGGGATTTTCCAGGCAAGAGTACTGGAGTGGGGTGCCATTGCCTTCTCTGGTATGGAAATTACACAGAGGAAAAAGAGTATTTCTTGTTTTTCTAGTCAAAACTTCTCTGAGGATTTATGTTAAAAAATGCAAGAAAAAGTTTTACTAGTCAAACAAATAGTTTAAAAACTACATAATAAGGAATTATATATTCTGTTTCATATTTAAGACCTGCTGGAGGCATCTAGCACATACGTGACTCAGTATACTTGGCCAAGTAATAGTGTGGAGAAATGTAGATCTTTCATTTCCCTACCATCTATTCCTGAATAGATGCTGAAATCTAGAATCAGATTCTGGTACCTTCCAAAATAAGAAAAAGAAAACAATTCTTTTTCTGTCCTTTAATAAAGGTCAGATTGTTACAGAAAACCATAAGTAATTAACCTTGAATCAATGGAATGATTGCATTGTATATACTTGTCTAAAACTAGGAAATACAGGTAAATATAAAGTTTTCCATCCCCTTAAACTGGTTAATTTCATTTTAACATGAAAAAGCATTTAGCTAATTATTCCTCCTTAGTGAGCTTAGGGATTTTTTTCCAAAAAGGTCTCTCATTACTCAAGATTTTGCCAATGGATTATATCCAACTCCCTGCCAGGCAGAGGGCACATTTTCACAGCAGTATGAGCTCATAGGATTAGCATCATGAAAGCAAAGACCTTGTTTGCCTGGTTCACTGTTGTAATCCTAGTCTGTAGAATGATGTCTGGCACAGAGGAAATTCTTAGTATCCATGAATGAGTGAATAAATTAATCTAGATTTCCTCGGTACTGCAGTCATTTCCAAATTATGGTGAGATTCGTCAAAAATAATTAGCCTCATTACTTGCCTGTAGCAGGATGAAGTTCATTGTTTCCAACAAAGGCTGAGAGTCTCTCATCTTTCTGAGAAATGCTAAAGCATTGATAATGATAAATCATAAAAAACAATGATAACAGGGTACTGATATATAAGGTCAGATTACTGCAGCAAACCTTAAATCACCACCATTCTTGGGGATTCATTATTCAAAAGCAAGCTTCTCCCATCCCCAACATGTCCATCTCCCCATGGATTCATCCTTTTATTACCTTTGATTCTTTATCTCTACTCTATCCTCCCACTGCCTGTCACCATTTCAATCTTTCATATGTTCCCTCTAAAACCACTCTCTTTGAAAACAGATTTTGAAAATCACTGATCTATTCACATACTGTTTCTTCTACTTTTTCCCATAACTGAATCCTAGCTCTTTCTGAAAGATTGCTTTCCCATCCACCTTGTCAACTGAACTTCAGCCCATTCCCCTATTCCCCATGAAATTTCTGCTTTAGGTAGGCATATTTCGTTTCTGACTCTACATTATCACTTCCAGAACAATGATGCTCATTCAAAAATGGAAAAATACCATTCTTTGAAACTAAGTCAGCCCAATAAATGAAACTCTTTCCTCATTATCATTTGTAACTGTCAATTTCCTATTTTTTGCTCTTGAAATACTTCTTTTCTAACAAATATTGGCACCATTGTCATGATCTTTCATGAAGCAGAATACATATCCAAAGCACAAACTACTTATTCCTTTTACCTTTTTTAAAACCAATAACATCAGTCATCTTCCCAAAAGAATTATAAAATCTTGATATTAATATCAGCTCTTCCAATTCTCACATAATCTACAGTTGCTGTTATACAGTTGCTCAGTTCTATCACTCTTTGCAATGACATAGACTGCAGCACACCAGGCTTCCATGTAATTCACTATTTCCCAGAGTTTGCTCAAATAAATGTCCACTGAGCCAGTTCAGTTCAGTCCAGTCACTCAGTCATGTCTGACTCTTTGCGACCCCATGGACTGCAGCACACCAGGCTTCCCTGTCCATCACCAACTCCCAGAGTTTACCCAAACTCACGTCCATTGAGTCAGTGATGCCATCCAACAATCTCATCCTTTGTGGTCCCCTTCTCCTCCCACTCTCAATCTTTCCCAGTATCCGGGTCTTTTCAAATGAGTCAGTTCTTCATATCAGATGGCCAAAGTATTGAAGTTTCAGCCTGAGCATCAGTCCTTCCAATGAATATTCAGGACTGATTTCCCTTACGATGGACTGGTTGGATCTCCTTGCAGTCCAAGGGAGTCTCAGGAGTCTTCTCCAACATCACAGTTCAAAAGCATCAATTCTTCGGTGCTCAGCTTTCTTTAGAGTCCAGCTCTCACATCCATACATGACTGCTGGAAAAACCATAACTTTGACTAGACTGACCTTCGTTGGCAAAGTAATGTCTCTGCTTTTTAATATGCTGTCTAGGTTGGTCATAGCTTTTCTTCCAAGGAGCAAGTGTCCAAATTTCATGGCTGATGTCACCAACTGCAGTGACTTCGGAGCCCAAGAAAATAAAGTCTGTCACTGTTTCCATTGTTTCCCCATATTTGCCATGAAGTGATGGGACCAGGTGCTATGATATTAGTTTTCTGAATGTTGAGTTTTAAGCCAGCTTTTCACTCTCCTCTTTCATTTTCATCAAAAACCTCTTCAGTTCTTCTTCGTCTTCTGCCATAAGAGTAGTATCATCTGCATATCTGAGGTTATTGATATTTCTCCTGGTTATCTTGATTCCAGCATGTGCTTCACCCAGCCTGGCATTTTGCATGATGTACTCTGCATAGAAGTTAAATAAGCTGGGTGACAATATGCAGTAACTGTATATTCCAGTTCTAACTGTTCTAACTGTTCTAAATGTCCAGTTCTGACTGTTGCTTCTTGATCTGCATACAGATTTCTCAGGAGGCAAGTAAGGTGGTCTGGTAATCCCATCTCTTGAAGAATTTTCCACAGTTTGTTGTGATCCACACAGTCAAAGGCTTGCCATATTCAGTAAAATAGAAGTAAATGTATTTCTGGAAATCTCTCGCTCATTTGATGATCCAACGGAGGTTGGCAGTTTGATCTCTGGTTCCTCTGCCTTCTCTAAATCCAGCTTGAACATCTGGAATTTCTCAGTTCACATATTGTTGAAGCCTAGATTGGAGAATTTTGAGCACTACTTTGCTAGCATGTGAAATGAGTGCAATTATGTGGTAGTTTGAACATTCATTCACATTGCTTTTCTTTGGAATTGGAATTAAAACTGACCTTTTCCAGTTCTGTGGCCACTGCTGAGTTTTCCAAATTTGCTGGCATATCGAGTGCAGCACTTCTACAGCATTATCTTTAAGGATTTGAAATAGCTCAACTGGAATTCCATCACCTCAACTAGCTTTTTCGTAGTGATGCTTCCTAAGTCGCACTTGACTTCAGACTCCAGAATGTCTGGCTCTAGGTGAGTAATCACACCATCGTGTTTATCTGGGTCATTAAGATCTTTTTTGTATAGTTCTTCCGTGTATTCTTGCCACTTTTTCTTAATATCTTCTGCTTCTGTTAGGTCCATACTGTTTCTGTCCTTTAATGTGTCCATCTTTGCATGAAATGTTCCCTTGGTATCTCTAATTTTCTTGAAGAGATCTCTAGTCTTTCCCATTCTATTGTTTTCCTCTACTTCTTTGCACTGATCACTGAGGAAGGCTTTCCTATCTCTCCTTGCTATCCTTTGGAACTCTTCATGCAGATGGGTATATTTTTCCTCTTCTTCTTTGACTTTACCTTCTCTTCTTTTCTCAGCTATTTGTAAGGCCTCCTCAGACAACCATTTTGTCTTTTTGCATTTCTTTTTCTTAGGGATGGGCTTGATCACTGTCTCTTGTACAATGTCATGAACCTCTGTCCATACTTCTTCAGGGACTCTATCAGATCTAATCCTTGAATCTATTTGTCACTTCCACTCATAAGGGATTTCACTTAGGTCATACCTGAATGGTCTAGTGTTTTTCCCTACTTTCTTCCATTTAAGTCTGCATTTATCAATAAGGAGTTAATGATCTGAGCTACAGTCAGCTCCCTGTCCTTTTTTATGCTGGCTGCATAGAGCTTGTCCCTCTTCAGCTGCAAAGAATATTATCAGTCTGATTTTGGTATTGACCACCTGGTGATGTCTATGTGTAGAGTCTTCTCTTGTGCTGTTGGCAGAGGGTGTTTGCTGTGATCAGTGTGTTCTCTTGGCAAAATCTGTTAGCCTTTGCACTGCTTCATTTAGTATTCCAAGGCCAAACTTATCTGTTACTCCAGATATCTCTTGACTTCCCACTTTTGCATTCTAGTCCCCTGTCATGAAAAGAACATTTTTTGGGGTGTTAGTTCTAGAATGTCTTGTAGGTCTTCATAGAACCATTCAACTTCAGCTTCTTTGGCATGATTAATTGGGGCAAAGACTTGGATTACTGTGATATTGAATGATTTGCCTTGGAATGAACAGAGATCATTCTGTCGCTTTTGAGATTGCGCCCAAGTACTGCATTTCAGACTCTTTTATTGACTATGAGGGCTACTCCATTTCTTTTAAGGGATTCTTGCCCACAGTAGTATATATAATTGTCATCTGAATTAAATTCGTCCATCTGGTCGATTTTAGTTCACTGATTCTGAAAATGTAAATGTTCACTTGCCATCTTCTGTTTGACCACTTCCAATTTAACTTACTTAATTCATGGACTTAACATTCCAGGTTCATATGCAATATATTGTTCTTTACAGCATTGGACTTTACTTCCATCACCAGTCACATCCACAACTAGACACTGTTTTTGCTTGGCTCCGTCTCTTCATTCTTTCTGGAGGTATTCCTCCACTCTTCTTCAGTAGCATATTGCGCACCTACTGACCTGCAGAGTTCATGTTTCAGTGCCATGTCTTTTTGCCTTTTCATACTGTTTATGGGGTTCTCAAGGCAAGAATACTGATGTGGTTTGCAGTTCCTTCTCCAGTGGACCACGTTGTGTCAGAACTTTCCACCATGATCCATCCATCTTGGGTACCCTGCACAGCATAGCTCACAGATTGATTGAGTTAGACAAGGCTGTGATCCATGTGATCATTGAGTCAGTCAGGCCATCCAATCATCTCATCCTCTGTCATACCCTTCTCCTCTTGCCTTCAATCTTTCCTAACATCAGGGTCTTTACAATGAGTTGGCCCTTTACATTGCCAAATTATTGGAACTTCAGCATCAATACTTCCAATAAATATTCAGGGTTGATTTCCTTTATGATTGACTGGTTCGATCTCCTTGCTGTCCAAGGGACTTCCGAGTGTCTTCTCCAGCACCACAGTTCAAAAACGTCAATTCTTTGACGCTCAGCCAGCTTTATGGCCCAACTCTATCTTCAGTACCTGACTACTGGAAAAACCATAGCTTTAACTAGATGGATCTTTGTCAGCAAAGTAATGTCTCTGCTCTTTAATATGCTCTCTAGGTTTGTCATAGGGCTTCCCTGATAGCTCAGTTGGTAAAGAATCCGCTGGCAGCGCAGGAAACCCCAGTTTGATTCCTGGGTCAGAAAGACCCACTGGAGAAGTGATAGGCTACCCACTCCAATATTCTTGGGCTTCCCTTGTGGCTTAGCTGGCAAAGAATCTACCTGAAATGTAGGAGACCTGGGTTTGATCCCTGGGTTGGGAAGATCCCCCTGAAAAGGGAAAGACTACCCACTCCAGAGAATTCCATGGAGTGTATATTCCATTGAGTCACAAAGAGTCGGACACAACTGAGCGACTTTCACTTTCACTTTCAGGTTTGTCATAGGTTTTCTCCCAAGGAGAAAGTGTCTTTTAGTTTCATGGCTGCAGTCACCATCTGTAGTCATTTGGGGGCCCCAGAATATAAAGTCTGTCACTGTTTCCGTTGTTTCCCTGTCTGTTTGCCATGGAATGATAAAACCGGATTCCATGATCTTCGTCTTTTTAATGCTATGTTTTAAGCCAGCTTTTTCACTCTCCTCTTTCACCTTCATCAAAAGGCTCTTTAGTTTCTCTTAGCTTTCTGCCATAAGGGTGGTGTCATCTGCATATCTAAGGGTACTGATGTTTCTTCCTGCAGTCTTGATTTCAGCTTGTGCTTCATCCACTCTGACATTTCACATGATTTACTCTGAGTATAAGCTAAATAAGCAGGGTGGCAATATACAGCCTTGTCATACTCCTTTCCAAAATAATATACAGTATTTGTTGCTTAACTGTATTGAAATCTTCAGTTTCTCTACCTTTTACATTTTCCACATTAATTTCATTCCCTAAACAGCTAAGACCTTGCTGCTTATTATTTCAACCAACCATTCTTTTAGTATTACTCTGAAATTTTCTTTGCCTCATTCTTATCAGCTGCCCTACTAGGGAAAATCCCTGCTCTAATGAAATCCATTCTGAACTTCAAAAGTTTATATGTTCAATGGATAAATTCAAAAATTGATGTGTTTTTGGCTGTATTATCTACCTCAGTGAAAAGCACCAAGAGCTCAGTTCCAGAAAAATGGACTCATTCTTTACTACCTCTCTTTAATCCTATGTCCAATCAGTTAGCAAGTTTTTTTATAGTTCTAAATATATTGATATCTATGGTAGATGCCTTCTTAGATTACAATTCATAAAAATGTACACTCTGGGTGATGAAACAAATAGCCTCTTGGAAACAGTATAGAAGTATTAGGTATAAGTTGGGGAAAATCCCTACCATTCTAGCAACAATAAGTGGATGGAAGTTTCCATTTTTCTCCTATTAACCTGGAGCAAAGAGAAGAAACCCATAGTTTAAAAAAGGGAAGATATGGAAAAAAAAAATTTGAAGAAGAAAATGAGGTTAAAGAATAGGATCATAGCCATGGGCCTTGTGTATCTCCCAAGATTCTCTACAGAGTGAAAAAAACAATTGTCTTTCCTAATATTCTCTAATATTTCATTGAGAATTGTTTATTTTTTTTCTTCCATTATTATCTGTTATTTTTAAACATTTAGTAAAAATCTGTTCTTAACTATTTCCTTCCTTTGGAGTAGTCTTATTACATCACATAAAATAATTTTTATATTCTTAGCTAGTATCTGATAAACTGATACAATCTGAATTCAAGAGAAGGTAGATAAAGTTTCATTGAGAGGAACAAACCAAAATGGTGGAGTAGGACATGAAGCTCACCTCCTCCCACAATAAATCGAAAATGCAACTACGTGAGGAACAATTCTCACAGAATACCTATTAAACACAGGTAAAACATTTCAGGCACTCAGCATTGCAAGAAAGATTTCCATATACCAGGGTAGGACAAAAGAAAAAAAAAAAAAAGAGGGGGTAGGAATCAGGATAGAACCTTTCCCCTGGGCAGGAGCTGTGAAAAAGGAAAGGTTCCCTCATCCTGAAAAGCCCCTTCATGAGTTGGGAAATAAGCCAGGACAGAAAGGTAACTTCAGAGGCTCAGAGGAGAGCACAGCAGCCTGTCTGTGATTTAATGCAATTCCTCTTGAATTACCCATGACATTTTTCACAGAACTAAAACAAATAACCCTGAAATTTATGTTGTTGTTAATTTGCTAAATTGTGTCTGACTCTTTGCGACCCCATGGACTGTAGCATGCCAGGTTTCCCTGTTCTTTATGGAACCATAAAAGACCCAGAATTGCCAAAGCAATCCTGAGGAAAAAGAACAAGGCAGGAGGCATAACCCTCTCAGACAATGGACAACAGTATGCTACAGTAATCAAAACAGTGTGGTATTGGCACAAACACAGACAACGGATCAAGGGGACAGAACACAGAGAGCTCAGAAATAAACCCACACACCTACAATCAATTAATCTTTGACAAAGGAAGCAACAATGTACAATGGGAAAAAGACAGTCTCTTCACCAAGTGGTGGTTGGAAAGTTGGACTATGTGTAAATCAATGAAGTTAGAACACATTCTCACACCATACACAAAAAATAAATTTGAAATGGCTTAAAGACTTAAATAAAAAAACATGGCACCATAAAACTTCTAGAAGAGAGCATAGCCAAAATATTTTCAGACATAAATGGCATCAATGTTTTCTTAGTTTGACATGCCAAGGCAATAGAAATAAAAGCAAAAATGAACAAATGGGGCCTAACAAAACTTTTTGCACAACAAAAGGAAATCATAAACAACATGAAAAGACAACCTATATACCAGGAGAAAATATTTGCAAATGATATGAACAACAAGGACTTAATTTTCAAAATATACAAACAGCTCATACAACTCAATAACAAAACAAACAAAAAACAATAAAAAGAAATGGTTAAAAATCTAAATAGACATTTCTCAAAAGAAGACATATAGATAGCCAACAGGCTTCCCTGGTGACTCAGACGGTAAAGTGTCTGCCAACAATGCGAGAGGTCCAGTTTCAATCCCTGGGTTGGGAAGATACCCTGGAGAAGGAAATGGCAACCCACTCCAGTATTCTTGCCTGGAAAATCCAATGGATGGAGGAGCCTAGTAGGCTATAAGTCCATGGGGTCAAAAAGAGTCGGACACAACTGAGCGACTTCACTTTCATGTGAAAATATGCTCAGCATCGCTGATTATTAGAGAAATGCAAACCAAAACTACAATGAGGTACCACCTCATTGTATGGGAAAAAGTATGGAGGTTCTTCAAAAAGTAAAAACAGAATCGCCATATGATCCAGCAGTGCCACTCCTGGGCATATATCTGAATGACACTATGATTCAGAAAGATACATGCACTTCAGTGTTCAGAGAAGCACTATTTACAATAGCCAAGGCATGGACACAACCTAAATGTCCACTGATGGATGAATGGAAAAGATGTGATGTATATATACAATGGAACATTCCTCAGTCATAAAAAAAGGATAAAATATTGCTGTTTACAGCAACATGGGTAGATATAAAGATTATCATACAAAGTGAAGTAAGCAGAAGCAGGAAGACAAATATATGATATAACTTATATGTGGAATCTAAAATATGACACAAATGAAATTATCTATGATACAGAAACAGATTTACAGACATAGGGAACAGACTGGGGGTTTCCAAGTGGGTGGAGGAGCAGGGGATAGTCCAATTATGAGTTTGGGACTAGTAGCTGAAAACTATTAAATATAGGGTGGGTAAACAACAGAGTCCCATTATGCAGCAAAGGGAACTATATTTAATATCCTGAAATAACCATAACACACACACACAAAAAAATCTCATTGAAAGTGGATTGAGTTAAAATAGTGAAGCACAGAATGAACAGTAACCACAGAGAACCAGATCACACTTTCATTTTTGAAACCATAGAACTAATTTTAAATACATTAAAAAAATTTCAGTGATGATATTGGAAAAAAGAATTCTTTACAAATATAAAATGTCAAGTTAGGAAAGATCACAAATTTGACTCTCTGATCAAATAAATTAATAGTGAAATAAGCAAACAAAAAATAACTGCAAAGAATTGTGTCATTTGCTTTGTATCATAAGAGTCAATACTTTAAATGAGCATAAACCTCAAAGTGTCACTGTATTCAATATTCTGACAGCTACAGAACAGTACATCCCTGAGGATTGTATTCCTGAGTCTTACAATTCACCTATTTACACACAGTAAAAGGTTATTTAGGAAGAAAGTATATTAACTATCTTTTTACCTCCCTAATAGTTATTAAGGGCTTCCCTGATAGCTCAGTTGGTAAAGAATTCACCTGCAATGAGGGAGACCCCAGATATTAATGAAACAATGTTTAAAAATTATTTGGTAAGAATGTTATTCTATTCAATATTTCTCTCTTTGGAAGTTAATCAAGCAACCACAAAGAGAGAATAACCAGCAATAAAAATTTGAACAATTTAATGTTAATACAGATAATAAAAACATGCCTACCTACTAGTGATATGTATTTACTTGAGAACCTGGGGTAACAGAGAGTCTGACTTACAGAATCACAAGAAAGTTTATTAATATCAAGATGATGTTCTTCAATCACAGGAGAGGGCAATGAAATATCTTAAGACCAGATCATAGGATACGTGTGTGCTAAGTCACTTGAGTGAGTTTATGAAAGTCGCTCAGCCATGTCCAACTCTTTGCAACCCCATGGACTATACACCCCATAGATTATACAAGCATGGACTTCTCTAGTGGGGAATTCTTTACATTTTATTTAAGATTCTTTCTTCCCAATATGAACATGAGATAAAATATAAACAACAGAAATGCTCCTCAGAATATGTTCCTATAGAGGATGTACTAATGAACAGTTAGGAATTATTTGCAAAGTTTATTCAACTAATTTTAATAATTAGATGTGCTTATAAATTCTTGGACAATTTGCTTTGTTGAACAATTGTAACTCCTCCAACAAAATTAGACACATTATTTTATTGGTGAAATGAAGTGAAAGTCGCTCAATCATTTCCAACTCTTTGCAACTCCAAGGACTACACAGTCTATGGAATTCTCCAGGCTAGAACACTGGAGTGAGTAGCCCTTCAGTTCAGTTCAGTTCAGTCACTCAGTCGTGTCCGACTCTTTGCGACTCCATGAATCGCAGCACGGCAGGCCTCCTTGTCCATCACCAACTCCCGGAGTTTACCCAAACCCATGTCCATCGAGTCAGTGATGCCATCCAACCATCTCATCTTCTGTCGTCCCCTTCTCCTCCTGCCCCCAATCCTTCCCAGAATTAGGGTCATTTCCAATGAGTCAACTCTTTGCATGAGGTGGCCAAAGTATTGGAATTTCAGCTTCAACATCAGTCCTTTCAATGAACACCCAGGACCTGATCTCCTGAACACCCATCCCTGATCCGACCAGGATGGACTGGTCGGATCTCCTCGCAGTCCAAGGGACTCGCAAGAGTCTTCTCAAACACCAAAGTTCAAAAGCATCAATTCTGCTGTGCTCAGCTTTCTTCACTGTCCAACTCTCACATCCCTACATGACCACTGGAAAAACCATAGCCTTGACTAGAGGGACTTTTGTTGGCAAAGTAATGTCTCTGCTTTTAAATATGCTATCTAGGTTGGTCATAATCTTCCTTCCAAGGAGTAAGCGTCTTTTAATTTCATGGCTGCAATCACCATCAGCAGTGATTTTGGAGCCCAAAAAAATAAAGTCTGATACTGTTTCCACTGTTTCCCCATCTATTTGCCATTAAGTGATGGGACCAGATGCCATGATCTTAGTTTTCTGAATGTTGAGCTTTAAGCCAACTTTTTCACTCTCTTGTTTTACTTTCATCAAGAGGCTCTTTAGTTCTTCTTCACTTTCTGCCATAAGGGTGGTGTCATCTGCATATGTGAGGATATTGATATTTCTCCCAGCAATCTTGATTACAGCTTGTGTTTCTTCCAGCCCAGCGTTTCTCATGATGTACTCTGCATATAAGTTAAATAAGCAGGGTGACAATATACAGCCTTGATGTACTCCTTTTCCTATTTGGAACCAGTCTGTTGTTCCATGTCCAGTTCTAATTGTTGCTTCCTGACCTGCATACAAGTTTCTCAAGAGACAGGTCAGATGGTCTGGTATTCCCATCTCTTTCAGAATTTTCCACAGTTTATTGTGATCCACACAGTCAAAGGCTTTGGCATAGTCAATAAAGCAGAAATAAATGTTTTTCTAGAACTCTCTTGCTTTTTTGATGATCCAGCGGATGTTGGCAATTTGGTTTCTGGTTCCTCTGCCTTTTCTAAAACCAGCTTGAACATCTATCTGAAAGTTCATGGTTCACGTATTGCTGAAGCCTGGCTTGGAGAATTTTGAGCATTACTTTACTAGCATGTGAGATGAGTGCAATTGTGTGGTAGTTTGAACATTCTTTGGCATTGCCTTTCTTTGGGATTGAAATGAAAACTGACCTTTTCCAGTCCTATGGCCACTGCTGAGTTTTCCAGATTTGCTGGCATATCGAGTGCAGCACTTTCACAGCATCATCTTTGAGGGTTTGAAATAGCTCATCTGGAATTCCATCACCTCCACTAACTTTGTTCTTCGTGATGCTTTCTAAGGCCCACTTGACTTCACATTCCAGGATGTCTGGCTCTAGGTGAGTGATCACACCATCGTGATTATCTGGGTCGTCAAGATCTTTTTTGTACAGTTCTTCTGTGTATTCTTGCCACCTCTTCTTAATATCTTCTGCTTCTGTTAGGTCCATACAATTTCTGTCCTTTATCAAGCCCATCTTTGCATGAAATATTCCCTTGCTATCTCTAATTTTCTTGAAGAGATCTCTAGTCTTTCCCATTCTGTTGTTTTCCTCTATTTCTTTGCATTGAAGGCTTTCTTATCTCTCCTTGCTATTCTTTGGAACTCTGCATTCAGATGGGAATATCTTTCCTTTTCTCCTTTGTTTTTTGCTTCTCTTCTTTTCCCAGCTATTTGTAAGGCCTCCTCCAACAGCCATTTTGCTTTTTTGCATTTCTTTTCCATGGGGATGGTCTTGATCCCTGTCTCCTGTACAATGTCACGACCTCTGTCCATAGTTCATCAGGCACTCTGTCTATCAGATCTAGTCCCTTAAATCTATTTGTCACTTTCACTGTATAATCATAAGGGATTTTATTTAGGTCATACCTGAATGGTCTAGTGGTTTTCCCTACTTTCTTCAATTTAAGTCTGAATTTGGCAATAAAGAGTTCATAATCTGAGCCACAGTCTGCTCCCGGTCTTGTTTTTGCTGCCTGTATAGCGCTTCTCCATCTTTGGGTGCAAAAAATATAATCAATCTGATTTCAGTGTTGACCATCTGGTGATGTCCACGTGTAGCCATGTGTAGCCCTTACCTTCTGCAAAGCATCTTTCCAATCCAGGAATTGAACCCAGGTCTCCCTCATTGAAGGCAGAGTCTTTACCAGCTGAGCTACAAGGGAAGCCCCTATAAATGTGATTAAAGAAAACAAGCATATATGATTCATAAATAACTGCTGCTAAAAAATAAATAAATACTCTAGATATTTTAAAATATTTACACTCTGGATAGTGCAGGGCAATTTTCCATAGATCTTATCTTAATTATCCTGTATTCCAATTTAGAGAGTTTTGATTAATGAGATTTTTGCACATCAAACTCTCAGTCAGAAGCAATAATGGATGATGCCTGTTTTGAAATTTGTCAAAGACACGGTTATCAAGCAAGTGTCAGCAAATCTGTCCTCTACTTATTAGGTGAACTGTGCCATCAGTCCACTCCTCCTCATCCAGCAAAACAAGCAAGAAGTTTACCAAAATATAACTTTGAGACACACCCAGAACACTTCTAAGAAGAATTCTGACCATTTTTCTAATATGTATAATTGAGTGATGCTATTAGACTAGCCAGACAAATAATCATTTAGACTGCTTCTTAATTTATCTAGCACAGATGAGAGATGGTGTAATAGATTTAGCACAAATTCAGATAGTTCCAGGCATAGAGAATTAGGACATATGTCTTCTTGGTGGCCAAGAATTTAAAAGCATTTGGTAGGTTTAATACTTATTTCTATCAATTTATCAAAATATTCTCCATATCAAGAAGTACGCTCTAGTTAACTATTGGTATTAATGTAACGATTCTTTTTTTTTTTTCTCATTGTGTTCTGTCCTAGATGAGTTAAAATAGGGCAGTGGTTCAAAGTGCATTTGCGCACAAGAGCTTGAATGCTGAAGTGGAGAAAATTATATACAATTCCTGGATGCTCTCTTTGATGGTTATGCTTTATTAGATACAGGAAGAAGGCCTAGAATATGTGTTTTTAACTTTTCCTAGGTTATTTCATTTAAAACTTTAAAGGCAGATATTAGAACCTCTGTTTTTAGAATTCGTAAAGTCATACAGGTTTTTTTGTGAAAGCCCTGGTCTGCAAATATGAACTTTTTCAGCTAAGTAGAGAGAGATAAACAATGTACTCAATTCAGTTCAGTTCAGTCACTCAGTCATGTCTGATTCTTTGTGACCCTATGGACTGCAGCACACCAGGCTTCCCTGTCCATCACCAACTCCCAGAGTTTACTCAAACTCATGTCCATTGAGTTGGTGATGCCATCCAACCATCTCATCCTTTGTGGTACCCCTCCTCCTCACACATTCAATCTTTCCCAGCATCAGGGTCTTTTGAAATGAGTCAGTTCTTCATATTAGGTGGCCAAAGTATTGAAGTTTCAGCTTCAGCATCAGTCCTTCTAATGAATATTCAGGACTGATTTCCTTTACAATGGGCCGATTGTATCCCCTTTCTGACCAAGTGAGTCTTCTCAAGTCTTCTCCAACACAACAGTTCAAAAGCATCAATTCTTCAGCACTCAGTTTCTTTAGAGTCCAACTCTCACATCCATACATGATTACTGGAAAAACCATAACTTTGACTAGACAGACCTTTGTTGGCAAAGTAATGTCTCTGCTTTTTAATATGCTGTCTAGGTTTGTTATATCTTTTCTTCCAAGGAGCAAGTGTCTTCAAATTTCATGGCTGATGTCACCATCTGCAGTGACTTTGGAGCCCAAAAAAATAAAGTCTGTCACTGTTTCCATTGTTTCCCCATCTATTTGCCATGAAGTGATGGGACCAGATGTCATGATATTAGTTTTCTGAATGTTGAGTTTTAAGCCAACTTTTTCACTCCCACTTTCATAAAAAGCTCTACAGTTCCTCTTCACTTTCTGCCATAAGCATGGTGTCATTTGCATATCTGAGGTTATTGATATTTCTTCCAGAAATCTTGATTCCAGCTTGTTCTTCATCCAGTCCAGCATTTCTCGTGATGTACTCTACATATAAGTTAAATAAGCAGGGTGACAATATACAGCCTTGATGTACTTCTTTCTCAATTTGGAACCAGTCAGTTGTTCCATGGAGAAGAAAATGTTAACCCACTCCAGTGTTCTTGCCCGGAGAATCCTGTGGACAGCAGAGCTTGGTGGGCTTCTGTCTATGAGGTCGCACTGAGTCTAACATGACTGAAGCGACTTAGCAGAAGCAGCAGCAGCAGTTGTTCCATGTTCAGTTCTAACTGTTATTTCTTGACCTGAATACAGATTTCTCAGGAGCCAGGTCAGGTGGTCTGGTATTCCCATCTCTTTCAGAATTTTCCACAGTTTATTGTGATCCACACAGTCAAAGGCTTTGGCATAATCAATAAAGCAGAGATAGATGTTTTTCTGGAACTCTCTTGTTTTTTTGATGATCCAACAGATGTTGGCAATTTGATTTCTGGTTCCTATGCCTTTCTAAATCCAGCTTGAACATATGGAAGTTCATGGTTCACTCACTGTTGAAGCCTGGCTTGGAGAATTTTGTGCATCATTTTGTTAGTGTGTGAGATGAGTGCAATTGTGCAGAAGTTTGAGCATTCTTTGGCATTGCCTTTCTTTGGTATTGAAATGAAAACACCTTTTCCAGTCCTGTGGCCACTGCTGAGTTTTCCAAATTTGCTGGCATATTTAGTGCAGCACTTTCACAGCATCATCTTTAGGATTTGAAATAGCTCAACTCCACCACCTCCACTAGCTTTGTTCATAGTGATGCTTCCTAAGGCCCACTTGACTTCACATTCCAGGATGTCTGGCTCTAGGTGAGTGATCACACCATCGTGATTATCTGGGTCGTCAAGATCTTTTTTGTACCGTTCTTCTGTGTATTCTTGCCACCTCTTAATATCTTCTGCTTCTGTTAGATCCATACCATTTCTGTCCTTTATTATGCCCATCTTTGCATGAAATGTTCCTTTGGTATCTCTGATTTTCTTGAAGAGATCTCTAGTCTTTCCCATTCTATTGTTTTCCTCTATTTCTTTGCACTGATCACTGAGGAAGGCTTTCTTATCTCTTCTTGATATTCTTTGGAACTCTACATTCAAATGGGTATATCTTTCCTTTTCTCCTTGCCTTTCAGTTCTCTTCAGAGCTATTTGTAAGGCCTCCTCAAACAACCATTTTGCCTTGTTTCATTTCTCTTTTTTGGGGATGGTCTTGATCACTGCCTCCTCTACAATGTCATGAACCTCCCTCCATTGTTCTTCAGGCACTGTATCAGATCTAATCCCTTGAATCTATTTGTCACTTCTACTGTATAATCGTAAGGGATTTGATTTAGGTCATGCCTGAATGGTCTAGTGGTTTTCCCTATTTCCTTCAACTTAAGTCTGAATTTGGCAATAAGGAGCTCATGATTTGAGCCAGTCAGCCCTTGGTCTTGTTTTTGCTGACTGTATAGAGCTTCTCCATCTTTGGCTGCAACAAATATAATCTATCTGATTTTGGTATAGACTAATCTGGTGATGTTCACGTGTAGGGTCTTCTATGTATACTCTATGATAACTTCTGTACTGACTCCTGAACCTGTTATAGATTCTTTCCTATAAACTTAAAAAAAAAAATCCAGGCAATTAGGTTCTGAACATGTCTAAGGCTTTAAAAAATAATACTGAAAAGAGTGATGTGTCTATATCATAGATAATCCTCTTGCCATAATAATGTACACTGGTCAGTAAATGAAAACTACAGGAATATAATTGGTTGTCTGTCTATTCATGGATGTTTTAAAGCAACTTTTTACCCTGCAAATTTGGAATTCTTTTATAACTTTTCCTCTCATAAACTTCACAGTATTATTTGTACAGAAAACACTTATACTAAGAAAATTTCAAAACAGTGAAATAAATGAACATTTTAAACTAATGAAAAAAAGTAATGGTAACATGCTTGGAGAATTCTTCAGGCACTACTATTTCTTCTTCTTCAGTTTACATAAATTTTATTCTTAGATGAATTTGGTGAGGGGCATAGAATTTAAAGAAAAAATGCGAGGACTCATAGTTTGTATAAGAAATTTACAGGTAAAAACAGTATTTTTCTCCAGTGTTTCACTGCTTTGTTTTCAAAATAAAAAATTAATACATTAAAACTACATTAGCTACCGAAGTACTGTGTGGGGGTTTTTTTTGTATTATTATTATAGATCATCTATTTACTTAGTATTCATTCAACAAGGCTTGCTACATACCATAGGCTAATACTGGATTTGAATATGAATAAGATACAGTGGCTGTCATCAGAAGGCTCAATTTAATTACTCAACAGCAGTTTTCTAAGTTTTGACCGTAATCTAAGCATTCAAATTCTTCAGCATAAACTTATATGTATATTCTGTGGTCAAGGGTGTATGAGCAGATGGGGACTACAAAAGGATCATGGAGGTGAAGCATCATCTTAGCTTCTAACATAAAGCATGAGTCCCAATGCCAACATCATTACTTGATTGTGGTACATTCATGGGCAAGGTATTTATCCACACTAAGTCTTAATTTCCTCCTGGGAATACAAAAGTGCTTTCCTCACAGAGTGATTTTGAAGTTTAAATGAGAAAATTCATGTAAAGCACTTAGTATAATTTTAGAATATTAGAAGCATTAAATAAATCTTGGTTTTCAACATGAGTAGAATTTTCCAAAAGGCCAACTTAAGAATGAAGAATCTATCTGGTGGAAATTGTAAAGAGAAAGTGAAAGGGCATGATTTATTCAATAAAAAAATTTGTCAGAGATCACAATTTCAGGAAAAAGTAGTGAAAATAAATTTAGAATGCTGTTGTTCAGCTGTTAAGTCATGTTTGTCTCTTTGCAACTCCATGGTCTATGGTAAGCCAAGCTCCCCTGTCCTTCACTGTCTTCCGAGTTTGCTCAGATTCATATCCAATGAGTGGCTGATGCTATGTAACCATCTCATTTTCTGCTGTCCCCTTCTTCTTGGGATCAAATGGTTAAAAACCTTAGAAAGCTTATCAAAATTTTACTAAAGTGAGGATAAACTTGAATTATTAGATCTGTGTTTTAACTACAATGGAGAGAGTTAATTTTATTGAAGAGATGAAGATCTGTAAGGAGGCTTTTCAGAGTGTCCAATAATGAGTGGCAACAAACAATTAATCTCAAAAATATACAAGCAACTTCTGCAGCTGAATTCCAGAAAAATAAACAACCCAATGAAAAAATGGGCCAAAGAACTAAACAGACATTTCTCCAAAGAAGACATACAGATGGCTAACAAACACATGAAAAGATGCTCAACATCACTCATTATTAGAGAAATGCAAATCAAAACCACAATGAGGTATCATTTCACACCAGTCAGAATGGCTGCTATCCAAAAGTCTACAAGCAATAAATGCTGGAGAGGGTGTGGAGAAAAGGGAACCCTCTTACAATGTTGGTGGGAATGCAAACTAGTACAGCCACTATGGGGAACAGTGTGGAGATTCCTTAAAAAACTGGGACTAGAACTGCCATATGACCCAGCAATCCCACTGCTGGGCATATACACCGAGGAAACCAGAATTGAAAGAGACGCATGTACCCCAATGTTCATCGCAGCACTATTTACAATAGCCAGGACATGGAAGCAACCTAGATGTCCATCAGCAGACGAATGGATAAGGAAGCTGTGGTACATATATACAATGGAATATTACTCAGCCATTAAAAAAATACATTTGAATCGGTTCTACTGAGATGGATGAAACTGGAGCCCATTATACAGAGTGAAGTAAGCCAGAAAGAAAAACACCAATACAGTATACTAATGCATATATATGGAATTTGAAAGATGGTAATGATAACCCTATATGCAAGACAGAGTAAGAGACACAGATACATAGAACAATTTTATGGACTCTGAGGGAGAAGGTGAGGGTGGGACGTTCTGGGAGAATAGCATTGAAACATGTATATTATCGTATGTGAAACAGAACACCATTCCATGTTCGATGCATGATACAAGGGCTCAGGGCCGGGACAATGGGATGACCCAGAGGGATGGGATGGGGAGGGAGGTTGGTGGAGGGTCCAGGAAGGGGACCACATGTAAACCCATGGCTGATTCATGTCGATGTATGGCAAAAACTATTACAATAGTGTAAAGTAATTAGCCCCCAACTAAAATAAATAAATTTATTAAAAAAATAATAATAAAATAAAAAATAAATTAAAAGAAAAAAAAAAAAGAGTCTTCTCCAGCACCACAGTTCAAAAGCATTAATTCTTTGGTGTTCAGCCTTGAAATCTAGCTCGGAGAATTTTGAGAATTACTTGCTAGCATGTGAGATGAGTGCAATTGTGCCATAGTTTGAGCATTCTTTCACACTGCCTTTCTTTGGAATTGGAATGAAAACTGACCTTTTCCAGTCCTGTGGCCACTGCTGAGTTTTCCAAATTTGCTGGCATACTGAGTGAAGCACTTTAAGCACCATTTTTTATTATTTGAAATAGTTCAGCTAAGGCTTTCTTATCTCTCCTTGCAATTTTTTGGAACTGTGCATTCAGATGAGTATATCTTTCCTTTTCTCCTTTGCCTTTTGCTTTTCTTCTTTTCTCGGGTATTTTTAAGGCCTCCTGAGGCAACTGTTTTCCCTTTTTGCATTTCTTTTCTTGGGGATGGTTTTGATCACCGCCTCCTGTACAATGTTATGAACTTTCATCCATAGTGCTTCAGGCACTCTATCAGATCTAATTCCTTGAAACTATTTCTCACTTCCACTGTATAATCATAAGGAATTTGATTAAGGTCATACCTGAATGGTCTAATGGTTTTCCATACTTTCTTCAATTTAAGTCTGAATTTGTCAGTAAGGAGTTAATGATCTGAGCCAAAGTCAACTCCCAGTCCAATTTTTGCTGACTGTATAGAGCTTTTCCATCTTTGGCTGCAAAGAATATAATCAATCCTATTTCAGTGTTGACCATCTGGTGATATCCATTTGTAGAGTCTTCTCTTGTGTTGTTGCAAGAGGGTGTTTGCTATTACCAGTGCATTTTCTTGGCAAAACTCTGTTAGCTTTGCACTGCTTCATTTTGTACTCCAAGGCCAAATTTGCCTGTTACTCCAGGTATCTCTTGACTTCCCACTTTTGCATTCTAGTCCCCTGTGAGGAAAAGGACATCTTTTTGGGATGTTAGTGGAGAAGGCAATGGCACCCCACTCCAGTACTCTTGCCTGGAAAATCCCATGGATGGAGGAGCCTGGTGGGCTGCAGTCCAGGGGGTCGCTAAGGGTCGGACACAACTGAGCGACTTCGCTTTCACTTTTCACTTTCATGCATTGGAGAAGAAAATGGCAACCCACTCCAGTGTTCTTGCCTGGAGAATCCCAGGCACGGGGGAGCCTGGTGGGCTGCCCCCTATGGGGTCGCACAGAGTTGGACACGACTGAAGAGACTTAGCAGCAGCAGCAGCAGCAGTTCTAGAAGGTATTATAAGTCTTCATAGTACCGTTCAACTTCATATTCTTTTGCATTAGTGGTTAGGGCATAGACTTGGATTACTGTGATATTGAATGGTTTGCCTTGAAAATGAACAGAGATCTTTCTATCATTTTTGAGATTGCACCCAAATACTGCATTTTGGACACTTTTGTTGACTATGAGGGATTTCTTCTAAGGGATTCTTGCTCACAGTAGTCGATATATTGGTCATCTGAATTAAATTTGCCCATTCTGGTCCACTTTAGTTCACTAATTCCTAAAATGTCAATATTCACAAACAATAGTACAGGGATAAAACAGTCCTAGTTTCTTCTCAAGGGATATACATCACAATCTGATACAGGTCTTTGAGCTCCACAGGAACTGAGGCCACCCACCCAAATGCAGAATGTTAAGTACATGCTAAGACCTCAGACTAGGCAGAACCTATGGAATGATGGCGTTGACCTTTCCTGACCCTGATGACTTCAATTAACTAAAGCTTGGACTTTGTCGAATTTCCCTCATAGTCAACAAAAGTGGCCGAAATGCAGTACTTGGGTTCAGTCTCAAAAAATGATAGAATGATCTCTGTTCATTTTCAAGGCAAACCATTCAATATCATAGTAATCGAAGTTCTACGCCGAATTCTCCTCTGCTGGAGCCCCTTTTAAGAATATGTGTGCACCCTTAGTTTAAACCTTCCCCTGTTTTGCTGTTCAGGAAGACACTGCTTTGGGAAAGACGCCTGGTCTTCTCTTTACTTGCTGCAACTAATAATAAATCTGTCCTTCTTCCCATCTTTACCTTGGTTGCGTCTTTTGGGCTAGACACTCACCAAGAGGCAAACTCAGTTTTCAGCTAACAACATTAGGACAGAAGTATTTGAATGAGTATTTGGTTCTTTTCCCCTCTCAACTTATTTATAGTCTGACCTGTGGTTTATATGTCTATTTCAATTCTTATTCATATATTAACTTATTATTTTATTCACTTATTTACTGAGTGCCTATTATGAAGCTGAACTTCATGATATGATAAAGCAGAAATAACACATGAAATATATATTTGACATTGTTTTTAAAGAAAAGTAATTGTACACTATGTCCAAGGACCTTAAGAAATAGACTCCATGTTTAAAAGGAGAAAGAAAACCAGTCCCTGGGATTCAGGCTCTGACCTTACATCAGGGCTAGGTCTTGGCTATCCTTTGTTGAACATAAAATAAAAATTTCACAGAGCATCAGACAAGGTCATTCCGTGATGCTGATGAATCAAAACAAAAATAAGGCCACTTTATTATTATCCCTGAACAAAAACAAAACATGAGTATTGTCTGAGCCATAAAATTTCAAACCTTCCCACTCCAGGCTAATACGAGGGACTACTGCCTATTTATTTAAAGCTTTAGCTTTGCTCTAGTCTCCTCAATCTGTAGATAAAATTTAATGAGATATTACGTCATAAAAATTTTCCTGCTTTCTGAATGCACCCAGTTCAGAGTGAGACCTGCTCCATTGGAACGTCCCCTCAAACACTGTCTCAAAGTCTAAATTCTGTATGTTCTTTTTAACATCCCCTTACTGAAGTGCACCATGATCACCCCTAGAGTTGCAGTCTCACCAACTTCAATGAGTAATAAACCCAATCTATTTAACAATAGGTATGTTTCTGGTAGTCTTTAGCTAGAGAACATTGACAGCAAATATAAAAAGATACATCTGGTAAGCATGTTTCAGCTTGGTAAAGCTTTTGGATAAAACATTCTGTCCAAGCCTAGCTACCTTAAATCAGATATCTATTTTTAAACATGTGAGACATATATTAGGATATATTCACACTGTTGGATGTGTTATTATTGTTTGTATTTGGCATTAGGCCTTACTGGCTTAAGACGTGATAGGCCATGTTAATAGTTAATAATAACCTAAAAGTTATTAGGTTTGTGTTGAACTGCAACAAAAAACAATGAGTTTTTTATGTATTCTTAACCATGACAAATCTCACAGTGAAAGAAATAAACTTTTCTGTCTGAGGTTTAGAGAATATTAATGCAATAGGAGTGGATTTGAACTTTAACGTAGCCGCTGCAGGATTTCTGAGACACAGTATACTAATTGAGAATATGCAGCTCTGAACCCTGGACTACAAAATCTAAAGAATGAAGGATAATACAAAGGGTGAAGTGAAAGTAGCTGTCTTGTCCGACTGTTTGTGACCCAATGGACTGTACAGTCCATGGAATTCTCCAGGCCAGAATACTAGAGTGGGTTGCCTTTCCCTTTTCCAGGAGATCTTCCCAACCTAGGAATCGAACTCATGTCTCCCGTATTGCAGGCAGATTCTCTACCAGCTGAGCCATAAGACAAGCCCAAAACAAATCAAAAAAAAAAAAAAGGCCTTGGAATAGAAAAGAAACTAAAACATCAAATCACATCCCCCCCATCCGCTATTCACTTTAAATTTAATGCTTCCACTTATATCTCCTATCCTATTGTTTTTTGCTTTCAGTCTTTTCTTTTTCAAACAATCTGGAGCTTTGAATATTATGATCTGAAGCAACTTTCTAGTCTTTGCTAATAGATCTGGCCTTCTATCACACATATTTAACAGGAACCCAAAGGAAAGCTTCATATTTTGAGACATGGAATAAAGATTATAAGATGATACTGATGATTATACAGGCAAACTATATACTCAGAAAGAATACTGAAAGGTATAAAATGTGATTACGTTTTTTGTTTTATTGTTAAAGGAAAACTATTGTTGGAATAAAAATTATTAAATACCTATTACTTATATGTAAAGCAACATTTCCCATATTGTCCAAATATTGTCTAACAGATAAATCTTTTCCAGCTTGGTGAAAATAAATGAAACATTTGAAACATTAATTATTGTGTCTCTGATGCCTGAAACATTTTAGCTACTTTATCAGTATGCCT
Organism: Giraffa tippelskirchi; assembly: GCF_054371585.1. NCBI lineage: Eukaryota > Metazoa > Chordata > Mammalia > Artiodactyla > Giraffidae > Giraffa > Giraffa tippelskirchi. Next base: position 75,090,906 of record NC_137277.1, read on the forward strand.
TTTGGGCAAATCACCCCAGTGATTCTGTGATTATCATAAATGCTGCACATAGGCAATTTTTGCCAGAAATTGAAGATTACATTATTAATTCCACATAGATTCTTCATCCTAAAAATCAACCTACCTATGTTTTCTCATCTCAAACCAAGTATTCAAAATTAATCAGCTCTCTGAAGCATCATGTTTAGTGACAGGACGGTAATGTGTCTGCCATAACCAATCAGGTGAAACATCATTATAAGGCAGGTATTTTAAAGGTAAGACTAAAAATTAATGAGCAAAGGGAGTAAAACATGTACATTTTCAACCTTTCTTTTCTTTGAAGGATCTAAAGAGGACAGATATAAAAACTCAGTTTTCTTCAAAGATAGTTATTTAAATTTCAAATAAACTGTTTTACATTGCTAAATTTTAGATAAAATTAAGTATCATGTATCAATGTCCTTAACAGCAATAAATATTTCTTCTACAATCTAATATTATTCTTTCTAAATCTATTTTTTACATTAACTCCCTCTAACCCTCTACATACTATTTTTTCACATTCAATATACTCTTCATCTTATCAACATCCCCAAATTTGTTAGCTTTCAAAGGCTTTATATCATTAGAAGCATATGAACATATGCTAGTAAGGCTACCAAAAGCATATTTTAATTATTTTAACCTCTTAGACTGTTTTCTATCTTTTTATTATTAAACTAGCTGTATATTGATATTTGAAGCTCACTTTTTGTAAGCTGCATCCAGTTGAGGGGTACTTGTTTATCCAATCTGATAACTCTACATTTTGGCTTTCATATTTAGACTATTTACATTTAGCTTGATATGGCTAGGTATACACCTAGTAGCTTGCTATGTTTTCTATTTGTCCTTTTTTTTTTTCTGTCCAGTCCGTTTTTTCTTTATTTTTTTCTAGTTTGTCTTGTATTGTCTTTTTTGTTGCTGTTTATTTCTAATGTTGGCTTACTAACTAAAACTGTCCGTGTGTGTGCTATTTTATGATTGCTTTAAAGTCAGGACTACATATGTTTAATGTATCACAATCAATTTTCAAGTGATATCATACCACTTCATATTAAAAAATATTAAAATAGTATATTTTATACTATTTCTCTGTTATACATTTTCTTCATTTCCACTTCGTGTCCTATTGCTGTCAAACATTTCACTTTTATATATGCTATAAATCTCATTCCATTATTATTTTCTGATCTTCTAATTACCTTTAAATGGGTTTAAACAAAAAGAAAAAAACCATGTATCCATCCATAAAATTACTATTTCTGATAATCTTTTTTCTTGTATTGTTCTACACTTTGATATCATATCATTTTCCTTCTTCCTGAAGAACTTCATTAAATATTTGGTATGTCCAAAGGAATATTTTAACTTCTTTAATAAAAGATATTTGTGCTTGGTATAAAATTCTTTGTAGACAGTATGTCTTAATATTTTGAGCGTGTTGATTTTTGGTCTTTCCTTTTGCATTGTTTTATGTCTGAAATTTGTTGTCATTCTCATTTTTGTTCTTTATAATATATGTTTTCCTCTTTTTTAAGACTCCTTTTTTTAAAATCACTTGTATTAAGAAACTTAATTAAGATTGCTTGGAGTAAGTTTTTTCATGTTTCATCAAATTTGGAAATTTTCACTCACTGTTTCTTCAAATATTCTTTTTTGTGCCTCCCTCTCTATTTTTGTATTTCAGATAATCTATTTAAATATAAATTAAGCTGCTTGAGCTTCATCCACTGCTCACTGATCTTCATATTGTTTATTATTATTTCCCTCTGAGATTTACTGTAGATAATTTATAGTGGTGTGACTTCAACATCTTTTTCTTCAGTGTCTAATCTGACTTTAACCCCAAGCAGTGTATTTTTCATCAAACAATTGAAGTTTCTTCTATCTCTGAAATTTTGACATGATCTTCCTGTTTACCTTATTTATCTCAACATGTCTTTTTTGAATATTTGGAATCTAGTCATAACAATGGTTTTAATATCCTTTCCTGCTAATTCTAAAATAGGCATTAGTTTTAGGTATGTTTTGTCTTTCAACTCTCCGTTATGGAGCACATTTTTTTCTAATTCTCCAACTGCCTTGTCAATTATGATCAGATGTTAGACATTGTAAATTTTATCTTACTATGTTTGGGATCAGTTAGTTTTCTTTAAGTATCATTGAATGTTATTCTGGAACATAGTTAAGTTATATAGAAACAGTTTGCTTACTGTGTGTCTTTCTTTAAGCCTCATTAGCTGGGAATGAAATGATGTTCAGTAATTTCCCATCAATGAGGCAAGACAGTTTCATATACTCTACCCAAATCCTCATGAAACTTCAAGTATATTCAGTCTGGTTGGTGTGAGAAGCACCATCCTCAGTCCTGGGACAGTGATGATGACTGTTATCTTTAATGCTTTCAGGAAATCATTTCCCCGAAGTGAGGTAGTTTTCTCACACAAATGCACTAATTCGTCCTAAATTGAGTAGTCAAAAGGGACCATTTGCAGATTTCTAGAATTTTCTCTCAGTGTAGCTCTCCTCTCTGATGATCTGGTCAGTGAATTCTAGTTATCTTGTTTTTCAAACACTCAGTTCCACATCTTCAACTCAGGGAGTCTGCCAATTCCCACTTGTGTTCCCCTTCCCTATGTCATTGCCTAGAAAACTTTCCAAGGCTATTGTTGTTCAGCTGCTAAGTCATGTCTGATACTTTGTGGCCCCATAAACTGCAGTACACCAGGCATCCCTGTCCTTTGCTATCTCTCAGAGTTTGCTGAAACTCATGTCCATTGAGTCAGTGATGCCATCCAACCTTCTCATCCTCCATTTCCCTCTTCTCCTCCCACCTTCACCTTTCCCAGCATCAGGGTCTTTTCCAATGGGTCAGATCTTCCCATCAGGTGGCCAAAGTATTGGAGCTTCAGCTTCAGCATCAGTCCTTCCAGTGAATATTCAGGGCTGATTTCCTTTAGGGTTGACTGATTTGATCTCCTTGCTGTCCATGGGACTCTCAAGAGTCTTCTCCAGAGTCAAACTTCAAAAGCATCAATTCTTCAGTGCTCAGACTTCTTTATAGTTCAACTCTCACATCTGTACATGACTACTGGAAAAACTACAGCTTTTACTAGACAGAACTTTGTCAGCAAGTTATGCCTCTGCTTTTTAATATGCTGCCTAGGTTTTTCATAGCTTTCCTTCCAAGGAGCAAGCATCTTTTAATTTCATGGCTGCAGTCCGCAGTGATTTTGGAGCCCAAGAAAGTAAAATCTGTGACTTTTTCCACTTGTTCTCCATCTATTTTCCATAAAGTGGACTTAATGCCATGACCTTACTTTTTGAATGCTGAGATTTATTCTAGCATTTTCACTCTCTTCTTTCACCCTCATCAAGAGGATCTTTAGTATCTCTTCATTTTCTGCCATTAGAGTGGTATTATGTGCATATCTGAGATTGTTGATTTTCTCCTGGCAACCTTGATTTCAGTTTATGATTCATCCAGCCTGGCATTTCACATGATGTACTCTGCATGTAAGTTAAATAAGCAGGGTGACAAAATACAGCCTTTTCATACATTCCAAATTTTGAACCAGTCTGTTGTTCTATGTCGGGTTCTAACTGTTGCTTTTTGACCTGCATATAGGCTTCTTAGGAGGCATGTAAGTTGGTCTGGTATTCCCATCTCTTTAAGAATTTTCCAGTTTGCTGTGATCCACACAGTCAAAGGCTTTAGCCACACGGTCAAAGGCTTTATCATAGTCAATGAAGTTTTAGGATGGAGACTTAACTAACTGCATGAAGACTCTTTCTGGGTGGATGTCAATATTCCATTAATATGGAATATAAGTATACACATGAGTGATAGTTACATGAATGTCTATGTTTGTCAAAATTTCTCAGTATATATATTTAATACTTTAGCACATTATTTATCTAAATTATACTTCAATAGACACTTTGGCCACATGATGTGAAGAACTGACTCACTGGAAAAGACCCTGATGCTGGGAAAGATTGAAAGCAGGAAGAGAAGGGGATGACAGAGGATTAGATGGCTGGATGGCATCACCAACTCAATGGACATGAGTTTGAGCAGGCTCCAGGAGTTGGTGATGGACAGGGAAGCCTGGCATGCTGCAGACCGTTGGGTCACAGAGAGTGGGACATGACCAAGCAACTGAACTGAACTGAGAGTTAATTGAAAGTATTTAGGTAAAAAATATACTAGCTGCAATGTATTCATTGTAAATTTGGAGCTGCTTTAGTGGCCATTATTGTTGTTGATATGTTAGAAATATGGCTATTAATTAATTTTAAACTTTAAAACCTATTAACAACTAATATAGCTTTTTAAAGGAATGGAAATAGTAACTTAAAAACTCTTATCTGAGATATATTATAGGTAAATGTAATAGGGCATTTTCAATTTATCTGTGAGATAAAGTTCTAACTAAGTAAAAATGAGATAGCAAAAAATTACAATTCAAAGACATTATTACCAAGGATTTTTACTTATAATTCATTTTTAACTCCTTGACACCTATTGTCACTTTTCCTAGATCCACTGACTTACAAATGTTGCATTCAAAGCAAAATTTTCTATTTCCCATATTTTGATGTTTGTCCTCAATGTATCCAAGATTTTGTAGGTCTCACACTCTGGGAAAAAAATGTATTCTTCTGCAGAGACAACCAAAATTGGTGCTAAGTTTACATAACTACGTTTCCCTTTCAGATGATACTTTACATATTGTTTTCTTTTAATATGACAACAAAAAAGGAAATGTTATTTATTTATGAGATTAGCAATGAAACCTAGATGCTTACCTCAAATTTTGGAGACCTGACTGATAACAACTATCACTGAGATTCCTGGAATCCTGTGATATAACCTGTCTTTTTGCTTAAAAGTCATCTTGTCCATCTCTTTTGTGTAATGATGCTGGACACTTCCTCCTTGATCCACAAGTAGAGAAAGAAGTGCAGGGTTGGAGAGTGGAGGAGGAAGGAGAAAAGACAGGAGTTATATTTCTAGATTTATCTAAAAGATTCTTTACCTGATAAAAGATATGTATCTAAAAGATTCTTATAGTGCTAGCCTAAAACAATAAAAAAAAAATAGATACAGACTCTGAAGCACTCTGAAGATATTTAAACTAATTTCAGAGTCATTAACTCTTTATATGATTTATAGAATTTTATAGCAAAATTTTTATTCCTATGTTTGATTTGGAATTCTCTGGGTTTAACTGATCACCTGGTAGTTGTGAATTCTCCATTTTTCCTCATAACGTCTTATTGCAAAATTACAGTCAAGCTAAAATTCGAGTGAATTATTAACCAACCTGCAAAATATCAATGGTTTTTACTACTAGTAAATAACCAGTTTTAGAATTTTAAAATCACTATAAACAATAAACAAGACTTCATTTGTTATGGAAACCATTATCTATTCTTTTAAGTTCTCCAGAGCTTCTGGTATAGCATTCACAGACTCTCTTTGAATGCTTTCTGACTTAAGCTTGTATACATACATGGCAAAAGTGGTCCCAAATTTTCACATTTGTCTGCATCCTTCCCATTGCTATGTCATTTTTAGTGCCCTGCCATTCTGATTATGGGCCTCAGTATGTGAACTTCTTTAGACAGTGGGATGTTAGTAAATATACATGCAGAGGCTTGTAAAATACACGTTTGCACTTGCTTTCTTATACTCTTGTGTGTTTGCCATACTTTTTGTTAATATGCTTGCTGCTGCTGCTGCTAAGTCACTTTAGTCGTGTCCGACTCTGTGCGATCCCATAGACGGCAGCCCACCAGGCTCCCCCGTGCCTGGGATTCTCCAGGTAAGAACACTGGAGTGGGTTGCCATTTCCTTCTCCAATGCATGAAAGTGAAAGTGAAGTCGCTCAGTCGTGTCCGACTCTTAGCGACCCCATGGACTGTAGCCTACCAGGCTCCTCCATCCATGGGATTTTCCAGGCAAGAGTACTGGAGTGGGGTGCCATTGCCTTCTCTGGTTAATATGCTTAGAAATAACCAAAACAAGGGTTGGCATATTCACCCTTCCCCTAAAGAAAACTTACGAAGTAAAGTTGACCATTCTAGCCATCCCAGCCAGAGGCAAACTTAGATCAGCCAATAGCCAGCCAAGCTCTAGAATTTTGCTCAAGCACAGTCTTGATCAGCAAAAGCATCTCAGTTCAGTTCAGTTCAGTCGCTCAGTCGTGTCTGACTCTGCGACCACAAGAATCGCAGCACGCCAGGCCTCCCTGTCCATCACCAACTCCCGGAGTTTACTCAAACTCATGTCCATTGAGTCGGTGATGCCATCCAACCATCTGATCCTCTGTCGTCCCCTTCTCTTCCTGTCCTCATTTTTTTTCCCAGCATCAGGGTCTTTTCCAATGAGTCAGCTCTTCGCATCAGGTGGCCAAAGTATTGGAGTTTGAGCTTCAGCATCATTCCTTCCAATGAACATCCAGGGCTGATCTCCTTTAGGATTGCCTGATTGGATCTCTCTGCAGTCCAAGGGACTCTCAAGAGTCTTCTCCAACACCACAGTTCAAAAGCATCAATTCTTTGACATTCAGCTTTCTTTATACTCCAACTCTCACATCCATACATGACTACTGGAAAAACAATAGCCTTGACTAGATGGATCTTTGTTGACAAAGTAATGTCTGTGCTTTTTAATATGCTGTCTAGGTTGGTCATAACTTTCCTTCCAAGGAGTAAGCATCTTTTTATTTCATGGCTGCAATCACGATCTTCAGTGATTTTGGAGCCCAAAAAAATAAAGTCAGCCACTGTTTCCCCATTTATTTCCCATGAAGTGATGGGACTAGATGCCATGATCTTAGTTTTCTGAATGTTGATCTTTAAGCCAACTTTTTAACTCTCCTCTTTCACTTTCATCAACAGGCTCTTTAGTTCTTCTTCATTTTCTGCCATAAGGGTGATGTCGTCTGCATATCTGAGGTGACTGATATTTCTTCCAGCAATCTTGATTCCAGCTTGTGCTTCTTCCAGCCCAGTGTTTCTCATGATATACTCTGCATACAAGTTAAATAAGCAAGGTGACAATATACAGCCTTGATATATTCTTTTCCTATTTGGAACCAGTCTATTGTTCCATGTCCAGTTCTAACTGTTGCTTCCTGATCTGCTTACAGGTTTCTCAAGAGGCAGGTCAGGTGGTCTGGTATTCCCATCTCTTTCAGAATTTTCCACAGTTTATTGTGATCCACACCGTCAAAGGCTTTGGCATAGTCAATAAAGCAGAAGTAGATGTTTTTCTGAAACTCTCTTGCTTTTTTGATGGTCCATTGGAAGTTGGCAATTTGATCTCTGGTTCCTCTGCCTTTTCTAAAACCAGCTGTACATCTGGAAGTTCACGGTTCACATACTACAGAAGCCTGACTTGCAGAATTTTGAGTATTACTTTACTAGCGGGTGAAATAAGTGCAGTTGTGTGGTAGTTTGAGCATTCTTTGGCATTGCCTTTCTTTGGGATTGGAATGAATACTGACCTTTTCCAGTCCTGTGGCCACTGCTGAGTTTTCCAAGTTTGCTGACATATTGAGTGCAGCACTTTCACAGCATCATCTTTTAGCCTCTCCCCAATCCCCAATTGACTCCAAACATGCAAGCAATCAATGCTTGCTGTTCTATGCTGAAGAGGTTTCTCTGTGGCTTGTTACTTAGCACTATTATGGTAATCAATTACTCATACAGGTAAAAAGATATTCAGTGGTATCTTTTCTTTTGATACAGACAGAATAAAGTGAGAAGCTTTCTGATAGCAAATATAAAAACTTTCATATTCTGAAAGGCATTTAAGAAATAGATCTAACTTGATGTCTATATGTTAATTTCTATTTAAAGTTATTTTCTAGGATGTCAACAATACAGTGAGGGGCCTGCAAATGTTTCAGAAAAAAACTGATTGAAAAGAAAAGGAATGCTAACCCAGCAAAGGAAAAATCAGGAAGGTAGCCAAGAGTTTTCCCAAAAAAAGCTTGTAGAAAACCAACATGTGTATGTGTTTCCTTTGTTGCTCCAAATGGGCAAACCCATGCAGGTGTGTATCACAGGAAGATAGATATAAGATGATAGAAGGACTAAATATTTTGAATTCTATCAATAAGATGTTCTCAGAAATTGAATATACTAGGTACTTGACAAAATGAAGAATAACTTAGGTAACCTAGGCCCAATTTTGTTTCTATATGATAACCAATGAGGTAGAAATCTCAGAAGAAAGTCAGGGGCTATACTCAAAATACTACTATACAAAGTCAAATATTATCACTCTATTATCAACCATAGGTGACCAGGTAGACTTAGGTTTTGCCTCAATCAACTATCTGCTTCAAAGAGGAGAGAGCTGTTTTGTTCTTTCAAATTTTCTCCCTGGGGAAGAAATGATTGGCAGTGATGTCCAATTCCAATTTCATTATCCCTTTCAAAGCTAATACATAGTAAAAATAAATATCCAGCTCAAGTAACTTTTGAACAGTTTTCCAGGAATTTGTAATATTTGTAAACTTCCATTTTCTATAATAATTGGAAGGATAGCTTTCTGAGAAAAGTGTACATAGATGATGATGTTATTTACTGGATAACTGGAATTAGCAGTCATATTTTCTTTACTATTTTCCCTGAGATTAAAATAATATTATGAATTTAAAGGGACTATACAACTATAAAAGGGAATTTGACCACAAGTGTCTGAGAATCATGATTAATAATTTGTTAGGTATACTTTAAAAACTAATTCCTTATTCAGGGTAGAAACAAAATTTAGAGAACTTCTAATAATCTATATTATTTAAATTAAAAATAGGTTAGAACCAAATTCATAAGCATGATATTTTACTCATAGGAAATATAAAATAGAGGACTGTGTACCTCTTTGATCAATATATTTACCATGGATAAAACTCCAAATATGAATCTCTCCTAGATGTCCAAGTAAGAATAATAATGACAGAATCTCATTCTGCTTTGTTTGTAAGCAGGGCTTAGTCATGGAGATCTGGTTGTAATGGAGGCATCTTAAAAATTTACTTGTGTGGGTGACAGAGAAACGGACTGATGGAGATTGGGATGTGGTAGTAGGGAGAGAAGAAGAAAAAATCCCTACTTCATCTATTGTTGGCAGTTCTAATTCTTAGGAAACATGCATTTCAAGGAAAAACTACTAGTAGTGGCAAAGATGATGTACGAAAATGTCTTTTAATGTACTATATATTTTTTCTTTTGACTGTACTACTTGGCTTATGGGATCTTAGTTCCCTTACCAAGGATTGTACCCATGTCCCCTACAGGGGAAGCACGGATTCCTAAACACTGGACCACCGGGGAATTTCCCTTTTAGCTTTTTTTATTTTTCCAATATGTCCATGATAAATAAGGAGATTCAGCTTACTTCCCATAGTACACTTACTTTGCTTTCAAATTCTCTAAATATTTATTAGCATATTAAATATCTCTTCCTTAAAGCATGATTCTAGATTGCAAAAAGGACAGGAGAGTCTCATTTATCTGTCTTGAGTTCTTCTCTGTTATTAACCATTCTAAACGAAATCTTAGAAACAGATAGGCCACCTTGATATCCTTAAATACCCTGAGGCAAAGGAAAACTGCAGTAAACCATTGTACCATTAGAAGAGAATAGGAGGCATTGGTGGCAAGCTGGTGACTCCCCAATAAATTGGGAAATCATGTTAAGGAAATGCAACTAAGCATCACCAAGAGTGTAAGATGAATGATGGATTTACTGACAAGAGCCAGCATGAAGAAATGTCAGTGACTAAAGTCCATAGTTGGGTAATTTTCTTAAAAGATATGCCACCCCAGAATGAGTGTATGTGAAAGTGAAGTTGCTCAGTTGTGTGTATATATATATATACATATATATACATATATATATATGTATATATATGTATATATGTATATATATATGTGTGTGTATATATATATATATACCTTCATGAAATATCACAATACCAAGAAAGCCACAGGAAAACTGCCTCTACAGCAGGAAAAAAAGGAGAAGGTGAAGGGTAAAAGCCTGAATTGACTAATCTTACCTCTAAAATACTGTTTTGTCAATGAATTTCCTTTTAAGTGAATTTTCTTGCAAGAAATTAGAAAGATTTCTGCCAATAAGTGGAATAGGGCCTGAGATACAGACTAAACTTTGTTTTCAGAAAAACTTAGAGAGCAATATTTTTACATTACAATTTGTGAGCTGTAAAAGTGTTAAAATGCATTTTTAATGTTGTAGTTTTTACTAAACAAAGTTCTGGGAAATTATATACCCATTTCTAGAAAATAATATATATTTAGTGTGATAAATATTTAGCATATTGGCCAGTGATGTGAACAATAATAAAAATTGATTACTTTCTAATTCTAGATTTCTATAATGTCCATCAAAGAGTCAACACTATTAAATATAATTGAAGTGAAGTGTTACAATCACCCAAAAAATCTCCTTTCAATTTATCATCCCATTAAATTTTAATATCTTCCATCTTCTCAACTTGCAGTAGGGAAATAAAGAATTAAAATGAAATGGTTAAAGTTTAAAAGGAAGAAGGTTACGGGGAAAAAAAAAATAGACAAAATGGATGCTCCAATCATGTGCGAATGAATAGGATTAGAGAAATTAAGGACTTTATCTGTAGGATAAAAAGAGTTGGATGTTTCACTCCATTTGAAGGCCTCAGTCAAAACACTTTACAACAGTAAGGTGATTTTTTATTTCACAAAATAATAACAGTAAAGTAAAGCAGCTCTAAGGGTGGAAATGGGACAGTAATGTTATTAAGTATGCGTTCAGTTGCTCAGTTGTGTCTGAGTTTGTGACCCCATGGACTGTAGCCTGACAGGCTCCTCTGTCCATGTAATTTTCCAGGCAAGAATACTGGATTGAGTTGCCATTTCCTACTCTAGGGGGTCTTCCTGACCCAGGGATTAAACCTGCGTCTCCTGCGTCTCCTGGATTTGCAGGCTGATTCTTTACCACTAGAAAGGATGCAGGTTATTTCTTTCTCCCTCTCACCCTCCAGTATGTTGGCTGAGTTAGCTCAGAATTAGATTGTCACCAAAATCCAATGGCATGAGTGGATTACTCAAGTGTATAGCTCAAGAACACAGTCAATTATCATTTTATTGGCATTTTTCAGTCACTTGGAAACTAGTATTTGATTTTAAAAACAACGTAAAACTCAGTTGTACCATGAAAAATAATAAAATACATATCTAACCTAAAAATTCTCTTAATTACTTAATATTTTTACCATGATTTCCTGGTAGAATCTAATCAGATTTAAAGTAGTTTAGCAAAGGTTATGCTGTACACTCCAGTGCAGCATGTCTCAAACCAGACATGAGATAAAATTCCAGTGGCTTTTAAACAGCAGGAAAATACATTAGTGTGTTGGAGAATCTTAGTTAAATTAAGCCATAATTGTGAAATATATATTACAACAGCTTCCATGGTGGCTCAGAGGTAATGAAATTCACCTGCAATACAGGAGACACAAAAGATGCAGGTTCAATCCATGGGTTGGGAAGATCCCCTGGAGTAGGAAATAGCAACTCACTCCAGTATTCTGGCCTGGAAAGTCCCAAGGACAGAGCAGCCTGGTGAGCTACAGTCCATGGGTCACAAAAAGTTGGGCGTGACTGAGCATAGACATACATACATTTTTATTTGCCTACAAGTGAGAAATATGTTTTCATTGGAAATTAATTTTTAAGCTAAATAAATCTGTTAGAGTGCAGAAGATCCTTTATAAGAGGGGGCAGAGGCTTCCCTAGTGACTCAGTGGTAGAGTCCTGCCAATGCACAAGACACAGGTTTAATCCCTTAGTTGCCACGGAGCAACTAAGTCCATGCACCATAACTATTGAGACTGCTTTAGAGCCTGGGAGCCGCAACTACTGAAGCCCATGTTCCCTAAAGCCCATGCTCTGCAACATTGAGGACACAACAATGAGAAGCCTGCACACCACAACTAGAGAGTTGTTCCCTCTCTCTGCAACTAGAGAAAAGCCATGCAGGTATGAAGACCCAGCACAATCAAAAAGCAAAAATAACTAAATAATTTTTAAAAAGAAGGGGCAGGAGGAAAACAGACATAGATAGATACAGATAGGAGCATTAACTGTTAGGAGGACACATTCCTTCTATAAGTTCCTATTATTATATGTTTCTATTAGGTGAAACTAGAAGGAAAAAGCTCTACAACTCTAAATATAAAATCACTGATTAGCTCAAAGGAGATAAACAGGAGAGGTAACTTTTAAAAACATTAAGTAAAGCTACAGAGAGAGATTTCCAGGTGATTTTTTTTTTAATTACAAATTCTAAAAATACATGCATGTAATCAAGGACTACCACAAAGGACTAGCAGGGATTTATAAAAATAGTAAGCATCAACAAAGCTAAACACTAAATTTTATTTGTCAACAAAACAATAACATAAAATGTCAAAGAGAAAAAAAATTATTTTTCATTAGTTGAATATCTGAAAAGAATAATAAAGTTCTGGGCTGGGGAACTGATAAAAGAGCGATATAAGAAGGCAAAGAAAAGATACAACTCCTCACTGTAATTAGAAAGAAAATGCCAATAGCTGAGTTTGTAAGTTGTGGCAACCAGAGACTTCTCAAGATGGAATTGGGATCTTAGAGGTTAATGACAAAAGTGTTCACAACAGATGGTATCAAGCAAAATGTGAATTGTTAAGCTAAAGGGATTTTGGATTTCCTTCCACGATGCTGAGAATCTTTGACTCTAAAATGATTGTTGACTTGTTTTTTTGAAATAATAGAAGAGTTATAATTTGAAAAAAAAGTAAAAAAAAGAGCATGGTTTCCAAGCTCCATAGGTAATTATTCTTTCTTAAATTAGGAAATCAAAATTGAGGATGCTCCCTAAAGTAATTGAAGATCCTTAAATCCTTGTTTATGAAACACTGGCAAGCAAAATATATATCGATCACTAAGAATTATGTATTTTGCAGAACTAATAGAAACTACAAAACATAAATATGCCTGAAAAATACGAGATAGAGAGCCTGATGCTGCATATGCCTTCTGACTAATCTGTGTTGTATATATTGGTTCACTTTCTCTTATAGTGTAGAACCAGTTATTTCAGGAATACTGTTCATTTCAAGTGGAAGGAAAATATTCACAGAATTTTCAAGTGCTTTTCAAGTGGCTCTATCATTCTGTATTGAAAGAAGTGTGATAATATCACCAACTAAGGTATAGACATGCCAACAGATTTACTTTTCCTATAGGGATGGGGACAGACTTTTAAAAGCTGATACAGGAATAGGAATAGGCTGAATCTATAAAAAGCTTCTGAAATAACATTTTCCCAGTAATTTATGGTAGTTTCTTTCAAATCAATAAAAAAAAGAATGCCTACAATCTGCAGAGCACAAAATCTCTCCAGTCAGTTTCTACAGAATTCTACAACTCCAGATACTAAAAAAGCACTGGCATATCAGATCTATGTTAACCTATTTTCAAAAGCAGAGCACTATTTGGATTTTTGAGGCACGTAACTACTGCCAGCTGTTATTTACACTTTCCTCTATTTACACTTTTCCCTACATAGAGTAGTAGTTCTATTTAAATTAGAATCCTCTGCAAACTTTTCATTTCTGCCCTAGAGATAATTCTGCCAAATACTATCTGCAGGGCCACACCTGGTTAATTATTACAAACATACAAGATTTGCAGTCATAATTTCTTTTCACATACTCATGCTTTTCAAAGACACATTCTTTGCTGGCCTGCCATCATCCTGCTCTTTCTCACCTAATACCATTTTCCTACTCCTATTATGGAAACTATGATGTTTCTTCACGACTTTGATGGTTTCCAGAGGTGTAACTGGAAAAAAACTGTCTCCTATTTTTAATTGTGTGTGTGTGTGTGTGTGCCCAGTCATGTCCATCTCTTTGCCATCCCATGCATTCTAGCAGTGAGTTAAGGAATCTATAGCTTACCCTTGCTTATACTCATTCTCTTCTGTCGTTTTTGTTGTTATTGTGACTTTCAGCCTAACAGTAATGTTGATGAGGGCAGGAAGTAGGTTTTGTATATCATGGCAGCCAGAAATTACCATAGTGCCTGGCAAATAGTAGGTCAATAATGCATATATGTTGATGGAAAGAGACAGAAATGAATGGTCAAATCAATAAACTGAATGCAAGATAATCATGTAAAATGGATATAAGTGGATAATTAATACTAATTTATTATATTTCTAATTTGTTAAACAATCTAAGTATCTTTCATTGCTGTATAAAGCTCTGATTCTATTCCAAAAGGAATTTCCATTTTGTTATGTCTTATCATTACAAGGAAATAACAAAACCCACAATGTCTGAATCTTTTAGTTGGTCAAATGTTTTCATAATATACAGGCCAGTCTCTACTCAACACAGAAATGATAATTTAACTCTCCATTTTTTAATGTTTGCATTGTATCAAAAACTCAAAAAATTACAAGGAGAGAAAATATAGAATAGTAGAATCACTTCTTAACACATCACAGCCAATGTCATTTTAGAAAAAAATCATTTGATGTCTACTCTGTGCAGGCATTATTCTAGGAGAAATATCTCCTATAGTTCCTACAAAAAAAATTCTCAAAAATTCATCAGATGTGGTCTCAGGACCCCTTTACACTCAATAATTATTGAGTATCCAAACAACTTTTTATGGGGAATATATCTATCAATATTTGCCACTTTAAAAATTAAAACTGATAAATGCTTGAAATATTCTTTATGTATTTAAAAGAAACTCATTTCAGATTGATGTTACATAATTTAATGAAAATGATTGTATTTAAAGAAAACAGTAATAACAATGACAATAACACTAGTTTATGTTTTTTACAAACATATTTAATTACTGGCTAAATAGAAGATAGCCAGGTTCTCATATCTGCTCTACATTCAGTCTTTTGTGACATCATGTATCACATAGCCACTGGAGAGTGCACTGTACATTTTGAAAGAAAGGAAGTGAAAAGGACAAATAATGTCTTAGTATTGTCATAAATATAGTCTTACTTCACAGACCCTGTGAAAGTGTTTCTGAACTCTGCTCAGGTCCCTAAATCAGCTTAGAGAATCCTTGCCCTGGGACAACCTTTCGAGTTGATATTATTACCTTTATTTATGATATTTAACTTTGAAGAAACTGAACCTCAGTGAGAATAAAAGACCTGATAAACATGATAGAGGAAGTAAGTGATGGATACAGATTTAAACTCTCATCTCTTAATTCCAGAGCCAGTGTTAAACCCAGTTACCACAAACAACCTCACAACACTTTTAACCACAGCTTTCATTTCCATTTATAATAGATTATCCATTGATCAGGGGAATAGAACTTTAATGGCTAAACCCCAAACAGCTCTAGGGAACACTGGGATCCAGAAAATTATATACATTGGAGAAAAGTGAAAACTCACAAGTGTGAAAATACGTAAAGGTAAGCTTTATTTGAATGGAGTCAGGAAGCCGTGAGGAAGAGCTCTCATACAAGTACCTCTAGCTGCAGCCTATACAACCAGCAGGAAGAGGAAAATAAGAGTTGTGTTAACACGGTCTGCTTGTATAGAATCCTCTGTACAAATTCTCTCCATGTCTCAACGTCTTATCCATGGTAACAATAATGTTACTTCTCTTCCAGTAAGAGGGAGGACATTTTTCACATGGGAATTTCATCTTCTGCTTTTAAGAAAAGAAAGGAAGGCAGCTCCCTGCCCTAGCAACAATGTACTAACCACCACTTGTAGCCAATATGAAACCACCAAAACCTCCAACTCCTTCATTTCTAATGAACTTTCCTTCAAAACAATCCTCCCAGTTTCCTAAAACCTGATGAAATGTGACCTTACCTTCATCTCTTTGGACTTGCCTATGATTCACTACAGCTAACCTTTCCCAAATTGCTATTCTCTGCTATTCCCAAATAACACATTTTGCTGGTAAAATAACTGACAGTTTTAGTTCTTCAACACAAGCAAGGTCTCCTGGAAGTGCCACACAAAAAGGAATCTGACATCTAACTGGAGAAAAGCTCTCCAGGTGAGATTATGACAGGAAAGAGAGAGAAACCAGGACACTGAAGAATAAACAGGAAAATATGGCCAAAACATGAGAAAAAATTTAATTTCTTCTGTGAAAGAAATTGACAAAAAAGTATCTATCTGAATCTTGGATTTTCAAGGGGCCAAGTGAGGCTACTTTGAAGTAAATAACTGACTCCAGAAAGGGAGAAAAGGCTTGCTCTATATTTAGTCATTGATAAGGAAAAGAAAGATCCCCAGGAGATGAGAAACTTGGCTGTATGTAAAACTGAGGCTTCTCAGTGTCATCTGGCAACCACTAAATTAATGATATTTTATGTTAATTATTGTCTTAATATATTAATAAATCTGTGGTAAGAGAACTTGTCACTGAGTTGTATTTAATTATTCTCAAAAGTGCTGTACGGGATGGCTATATGCAAACTCAGCAATATTCCTTAAAACTAACTACTCAAGGAAATTTTTCTAAGAATATAGTTACACAGATATATCTTATATAGTTAGATGTACCAAAATTTGCTTTAAATTTTTTAAGCTGAACAATATGAATGAATGAAAGATTACCCATTTTTTAAAGTTGTTTTTCTATAAATAATGATATCTAAAATATATGATCACTCCATGTTGATGTGTGGTGATAACATTAAATACCAAGAAATTGTCATATGCTAGACATTTGCTACAACCTTTACATGTATGGTTTATTCAGTTCTCACAACACATCTATGAGGATGTTACTCTGGTTATCCTTATTTTATGGATGAGGACTAAGAAGCTCAGAAAATCTAATCAACTTGCCTGATATCCCTGAAGTAATAAATGATAAGGCTAAGATCTAAATACACAAAAATATATGTATTTTACTATCATGCTTTACTTGTTTGATGACATTTAAGCAGAAGAATCATCTATGATTTGATGAAATTGAAATTGCCTCTTTGTCTACTATTTAGATCTCATTACCTGTGTTGCCCATACACATACTTGGAGCCATCATTCTTTCTTGGTGGAAACGGCTTTCTGACCCTGTATTTTCAGATTTTTGATATATTGCTTTTTCTAGGTCGTTTAAATGTTTTGGAAAATCTAAAGATCAAGGTTTGTCCAGAAGTCTAAGTGAGCATGTGTGTATGAGTTTTTTCCTTTTAAAGGCAAAAAATGGGGCAAGAACTGACAAAGAAAATGAAGTATTTTTTTGATGTTTGGCATAAAAAAAAAAAACAAAACTTTTAATCTAAGCCCCATTGAGGCTAATTTCTCCTCCTCCTCCTATTTTTCTTCAGTAGAAACCTAGTTATCTAACTAGATATTTGACCTTTGGCAAGTCTCACTCCTGGCTCATTTGTAAAATAAACTACAGAATAATAGTAATGGTTATAATAATGATATTGATAATAAAGCTAATAGTTCTAGAGTATGTAATAAGCTCCAGTTGCACGCTGTATTTTTCTAAGTGTTCACATATAGTAATTTTTAACTAATATATTTGTCCTGCCCACTATGATACATAAATCACAGATGAGAAAACTAAAGCAGAGAGGTTAAGAAACTTGTTCACCATGAAACAGTAAGTGGCCAAGCTAGGATTGGCATTAACATGCTGATTCCAGATTCATGATTTTAACCCAATATGCACTATTACAAAAGAAAATTTGGGCTACACCTTTGTTAGGATATATTTTTCCCTTCTTAAATATTCTCTAACTTTTCCATTAATGAAATGAGTACAGAGTAGAAAATGTTCCTTAACCATTGAAATGTCAACATTTTACAATAGTGACATACTTTTTTTTTTTTTTTACTGAGATATTTAACATATTGAGTCTTGAGAAAGAACAAAAGATTACATTAAAAAGCCAAAGTAAATAAGCATAGTCAAAGATAATAAAAAAAAAAGAACATATAAATGGCAATGTCTAGAAAATCAACATTTTTGTTGCAAATTTTCATTGGAATGAAAATGTCAGGTTTGGTTTGATAACACAAATCAACACTAATGCTCTATCTCTGGTTCTTAGACATACTCTGGGACTGATTCTAGGAGACTGAAATTCACTTTTATTTAATCTCAGAGTAGAGTATAACTTAAGAATGGGTACAATTTAAAAAAAAAAACAAATCCTCTACAAAAATGCAAGTAACAAAATAGTCATAAATACAAATTAGGAGAGGAGAGAAAAAATTAATGTACATATGGAACAGAGGTCAGAATTAGTAATAAAAAGGCACTTGATTTAGTTTATCTTTACCAAATTCTTTCTACTACAATTACATGGAAATTCCACCAAATGGTACAATAATATAGACCCCCTACTTCTCTGTTTGCACTTGTTGAAAACCATAACATTTAAATTTTATAAAATTTCAAAATTTAACGTTGAATTTTGACCAGTTTTTATTTTCCTTTTTATTGCTTACTTGTTTGTTTTTAAATTTTGGGGTAGTCTAAGTCATATGTCTGTGCCCAGCAGTTTTCTCTCCATAACATCTATGAAGTTTCATTATATTATACTTAAGGATTCAGTTCAGCACAGTTCAGTTCAGTCACTCAATCATGTCCGACACTTTGCGACCCCATGAACTGCAGCACGTCAGGCCCCCCTGTCCATCACTAACTCCCAGAGTTTACTCAAACTCATTCCATTGAGTCAGTGATGCCATCCAACCATCCCATCCTCCATCGTCCCCTTCTTCTCCTGCCTTCAATCTTTTCCAGCATCAGGGTCTTTTCAAATGAGTCAGTTCTTCGCATCGGGTGGCCAACGTACTGGAGTTTCAGCTTCAACATGAGTCCTTCCAATGAACATTCAGGACTGAGTTCCTTTGGGATG
This sequence comes from Giraffa tippelskirchi, assembly GCF_054371585.1. Lineage (NCBI taxonomy): Eukaryota > Metazoa > Chordata > Mammalia > Artiodactyla > Giraffidae > Giraffa > Giraffa tippelskirchi. The sequence continues at coordinate 75,109,887 of NC_137277.1, forward strand.
GACTGGTTGGATCTCCTTGCAGTCCAAGGGACTCTCAAGAGTCTTCTCCAACACCACAGTTCAAAATCATCAATTCTTTGACACTCAGCTTTCTTTATAGTCCAACTCCCACATCCATACATGGCTACTGGAAAAACCATAACCTTGACTAGATGGACCTTTGTTGCCAAAGTAATGTCTCTGCATTTTAATATGCTGTCTAGGATGATCATAAATTTTCTTCCAAGGAGTAAGCATCTTATCTCATGGCTGCAGTCACCATCTGTAGTGATTTTGGAGCCCCCAAAAATAAAGTCTGTCACTGTTTCCATTGTTTCTCCATCTATTTTCCATGAAGTAATGGGACCAGATGCCATGATCTTAGTTTTCTGAATGTTGAGTTTTAAGCCAACTTTTTCACTCTCCTCTTTCATTTTCATCAAGAGGCTCTTATAGTTCTTCACTTTCTGCCATAAGGGTCGAGTTGTCTGCATATGTGAGGTTATTGATATTTCTCCCAGAAATCTTGATTCCAGCTTGTGCTTCATCCAGCCGAGCGTTTCTCACGATATACTCTGCATAGAAGTTTAAAAAGCATGGTGACAATATACAGCCTTGACGTACTCTGTTTCCTATTTGGAACCAGTCTGTTGTTCCATGTCCAGTTCTAACTGTTGCTTCCTGACCTGCATACAGATTTCTCAAGAGGCAGGTCAGATGGTCTGGTATTCCCATCTCTTTCAGAATTTTCCACAGTTTGTTGTGATCCACACAGTGAAAGGATTTGGCATAGTCAATAAAGCAGAAATAGATGTTTTTCTGGAACTCTCTTGCTTTTTTGATGATCCAGCAAATGTTGGCAACTTGATCTCTGGTTCTTCTGCCTTTTCTAAAACCAGCTTGAACATCTGGAAGTTCACCGTTCACATATTGTTGTAGCCTGGCTTGGAGAATTTTGAGCATTACTTTGCTAGTGTGTGAGATAAGTGCAATTGTGCAGTAGTTTGAGCATTCTTTGGCATTGCCTTTCTTTGGGATTGGGATGAAAACGGACCTTTTCCAGTCCTGTGGCCACTGCTGAGTTTTCCAAATTTGCTGGCATATTGAGTACAGCACTTTCACAGCATCTTCTAGGATTTGAAATAGCTCAACTGGAATTCCATCACCTCCACTAGCTTTGTTCGTAGTCATACTTCTAAGGCACACTTAACTTCACGTTCCAGGATGTCTGCCTCTAGGTAACTGATCACACCATCAAGATTATCTTGGTTGTGAAGATCTTTTTTGTACAGTTCTGTGTATTGTTGCCACCTCTTCTTAATATCTTCTGCTTCTCTTAGGTCCATACCATTTCTGTCCTTTACTGAGCCCATCTTTGCATGAAATGTTCCCTTTGTATCTCTAATTTTCTTGAAGAGATCTCTAGTCTTTCCCATTCTATGGTTTTCCTCTATTTCTTTACACTGATCACTGAGGAAGGCTTTCTTATCTCTCCTTGCTATTCTTTGGAACTCTGCATTCAAATGTGTATATCTTTCCTTTTCTCCTTTGCTTTTTGCTTCTCTTCTTTTCACAGCTATTAGTAAAGCCTCCTCAGACAGCCATTTTGCCTTTTTGTATTTCTTTTTCCTGGGGATCGTCTTGATTCCTGTCTCCTGTACAATGTCACGAACCCCTGTCCATAGTTCATCAGGCAGTCTGTCTATCAGATCTACTCCCTTCATTCTATTTCTCACTTCCACTGTATAATCATAAGAGATTTGATTTAGGTCATACCTGAATGGTAGTGATTTTCCCCACTTTCTTCAATTTAAATCTGAATTTGGCAATAAGGAGTTCATGATCTGAGCCACAGTCGGCTCCCAGTCTTGTTTATGCTGTTTAGAGCTTCTGATCTTAGGCTGCAACAAATATAATCAATCTGATTTCAGTATTGACCATCTGGTGATGTCCATGTGTAGAGTCTTCTCTTGTGTTTTTGGAAGAGGGTGTTTGCTGTGACCAGTGCATTCTCTTGGCAGAACTCTGTTAGCCTTTGCCCTGTTTCAGTCTGTACTCCAAGACCAAATTTGCCTGTTACTCCAGGTGTTTCTTGATTCCTCCTTTTGCATTTCAGTCCCCTATAATGAAAAGGACATCTTTTTTGGTAAAGGTTACTTAAACAAAAACATGAGCTAAATTTTGATATGAAGCTTTATTTTGCATTAGAGGCAGATATATATATTGTTATAAATATAAAAGGGATCTAAAAAAAATTAAATAATCTCTGTTTACCTACTGCCAGTAAATGATCTTTTTTATGACTTTGGTGTTAATTTAGAAATATGTTTCTTTGGTATCATATTAACATAGTTATCAGAACCAAGGTTTGTTACTGATCATTACATACAGCTCTATCTCTTTTATATAAAAACCTGTACACTAATTATAAAATGGCTATTTTGTAAAAACATCATTAGTTTAGCAGAATTTTTGAAGTTGGGTCCCATTTTATAGCAGGTCTCTATTGCAATTTAAATACAATTTGGTATTTTTCAAAATCATTTTGCTGTAAATTTTCAGTTATATTTACTTATAAAAATGAGGCATCTACTTGGGGTTTTTTTGTGATTTAAAAAATAATTTTAAATATTAATTTGTGTATTTAAAATTATATTATACTTTCTTATAAAGATAATACACACATTTTTCAGAAAAAAAGAGAGAAGTAGAGGAAAAATAAATTATACCAAATCCTATCTGCCTACAGAAATAATTCTTGGTGTTAATTTCCAGTTCATGATGAAAATGTGGTTTTTTATTTCTAGATCCTCAACGTGACTATAGCCATCACATTTTAAAGCAATAGCTTGTTATCACCTCATATTTATTTAGTGAAAACGCCTTTAGCATGACAAATTTTTGTGACTCTTTCAAATGTAATCTACTAAGATCAGTGAGTTCTACTTTAGTTTGTATTGTATTTTGATTGGTTATAACAGCAGCAAAAAAATGGTAAAAGTTTTTCAGAGCTTAAAGGAGGCCCAGAGCACTTGCAATTTTTATGCTTCTGTGATGTTAAACAAATTAAGAGCCATATTTGTAGATAACAGTCAAAGCATAAATTTAGACTCTTTCATAAACATCAGGTCAATCTGTAGCCCTTTCCTCATGAGTGGAGCAAATGTAGCCATTACCATAGTATAAGCATTTGTCCTCAGTGTTCAGTTTGACTGCATGTACTTCACATTCACTGTGTTTTCATTGACTGTTGAACTTACTCAGTGTCCATGCAAAAAACTGTATCCTAATTAACCTTTTGGTCTTACTTCTGCCATCGCAGCTCATTTGTTTTAAGCAATTCAGGCAAAACATGCCTGAATTGAGTAGATTTACATAAACTGAAATAATTGTAATGTTCTCCTGCACAAGCATGAACCAGATGTACTATATATAATTTATATGATAACAAGAATATGAATTATCATATATAAAATGAGAAAAGCAGATCCTTTGGAAGGTAAAAAACACATATCTTTTCTGCTACACTACACTATGAAAGGGAAAAGTGAAAGTCGCTCAGTCGTGTCCTACTCTTTGCAACTCCATGGACTGTATAGTCCATGGAATTCTCCAGACCAGAATATTAGAGTGGGTAGTTGTTTCCTTCTCCAGGGGATCTTCCCAACCCAATTATCGAACCCAGGTCTCCTGCACTGCAGGTGTATTCTTTACCAGCTGAGCTACCAGGGAAGCCCCCTTTAAGGCATCTAAAGCCATGTTTCTGTGGGTATATTTGTGTGTACACAGATAAGTGTGTGTGCACTCACATGTATATAGGACCTTGCTCTGTGACACCAACAAATATAAAATGCATGTCTATGAACCATTTTTAATTAAGTAAAACATAAGGAGACTGTAGAACCAAAATTGTAAGATCAAAGACATTGTTTTGTTAAATAGCTCTTGATATCATATAAAGAGCAGTCACAAATAACTACAAAAGAGACAGAAAATTAAGTGAGATTATTAGTATACCTCATCATCACTTCTGGGGAAAAAAAATCGACATTGATAATAGATTAGTAGGGTGATATCACTCAGAAAATGTACTTTCTTTGAATCCATTTTTTACTAAACCCTGTGTGCTTGGGACAGACCACAAGAAAACACAAAGTAAAAAAGGACCTCATGTATGCAGCAGCACTATCTGTTTTCTTCAAGACCTTGTGGTGCATTTACATAATTTCAAAGTTATTTTCAATACAAACTGTATACACACACACACACACACACACACACACACACGCATGTTATTTTGAGCAATTTTCACTCCTTATTAGTAATAACAGTACCTTGTATTTTTCTGTATTGTGAACAGATTACACTTCAATAACAGTAAAAATTATGTTGTGAATAACATTTGTATGCATATGTTATTTCATATAGGTATACGTATATATGTGCATATGTGTGAGAGTTGGACGGTGAAGAAAGCTGAGTGCCGCAGAATAGATGCTTTTGAACTGTGGTGTTGGAGAAGACTCTTGAGAGTCCCTTGGACTGCAAGGAGATCCAATCAATCCATCCTAAAGGAGATAAGTCCTGGGTGTTCATTGGAAGGATTGATGTTGAAGCTGAAACTCCAATACTTTGGCCACCTCATGTGAAGAGTTGACTCATTGGAAAAGTCCCTAATGCTGGGTAGGATTGGGGGCAGGAGGAGAAGGGGACAACAGAGGATGAGATGGTTGGATGGCATCATGGACTTGATGCACATGGGTTTGGGTAGACTCCGGGAGTTGATGATGGACAGGGAGGCCTGGTGTGCTGCAATTCATGGGGTCGCAAAGAGTCGGACACGACTGAGCGACTGAACTGAACTGAATGTATATGAAATAAGATATGCATACATATATCTTTTCTAAGTTTTTAAAATGATGAATATTTAGGTTATATCCAGATTATTGCTATATTTAAGCAACATTGAAATGGATATCTTTATAAAAATCTTTTTGTAAATAATAGTTTTGTATTTATAAAACTATCATAAAGATACCATACTAGAAAGCGCTGAAGTATAAAATCCAATAAAAATTAATAATGGTATGTGTTTTTACTTTTTTTCATAATTTTTTGGAAGTTTTCTCCCAAGAGGCCACATTCTATCAGGGCAACTCTTTCCCCCACGCAACCTGTGAGGTTGTGATTTCATAATCCACAGAAGAGGTATGAGGCCATTTTCTGGGGAGAGATTTTATAATCCTTCTTCTTTAATAATAGATTTATTACATCTCATTGGATGAAGCATGTACTTAAACCTGCCATTTTTGTCATGGCCATGGTTAGAATACCGATATGTCCGATTATAATTTGTTGAAAAAGAGGACAGATTCTTATGAATGCATGTAAATAACCATATTTCCATGAAAAATGAAATGATTCAACAAAGGCACTTTGTATAATATTTCCTTTAATCTAGCTTCTCCCAAAAAAGAGTATAGCCTAAGAAAAGAGTAGACTTGCAGGTCTATATTATCAAGTTGTGTACAGATGGCCTGCAGTAATGTTTCACTTAGTCTTGTTTATACGCTCATTATACGCTCAAAGATCAATTTTTTCTGAAATATTGTCCTCTTTACAATTTATAACTTTTGATTTATAGTTTAGATATTCTATATGAGTATATTTAGACATCCAAATATAATTAAATGAATACATTTAAAGTGTTTAAAATATATTAATCTTATTTATAAACCAATGCCTGCACAGTAGGGAATTAAGCATTAAATTTCTAACATTTCACTTAAAAAGCAGACAATGCATATCTATCATTTTGCTACTAGTGAACCCAGTATGCTTTCAGCCCTAGTATGCTACTACTCAGACCCTCACACTGGGCCTCAGGACACGCCCTGCCCTCCATTTTGAAGGGCCTGCCTCCCTCTGCTGGCCCAGCAGAGCTCAGCAGTGCAGTTCAGGCAAGATACCTCAAGGTCAGATGTGCTCCTGCATTAGCTCCACTGGGATCCAGTCTCAGTTTCTCCCCTTCAGAATACTCCCCAACCCTGTTGTCCATGCACAGAGTCCAGGTCCCTGGAATGTGATTCTATGGGGTAACTGCCAAACCCTGTGGCTGTGCCACAGAAGTAGATTACCCACTGCAGGCCAGTGCAGCATTTGTTTCACATAAGTAAGCAAGACTGAGTCTCTAGAATGATGCTGACAATGATGGCAATGGTGTTTGGAATGACTCATTCACATGGGACATGAGACAAGCTCAGTGCTTTGGGAAACAGACAGGAAAACTTTGAGTCTTAGCCACATGCATAGGTTTACTTGTCAGTATTTCCACTATGTTATCATCTCTTTTCTGTAGCATCTGAGGGCAGAGAGGTGACAGCAGGTATTTTTTACCTGTGTGTCCACTCTTTCTCATGTTTCACTTCCATCCCCTCCATAGGATCCTCACTATATGACAGGGAGTCCTCTAGGAGTGCTGCTGCTGCTGCTAAGTTGCTTCAGTCGTGTTTGACTCTGTGTAACCCCATAAACGGCAGCCAATGCCATGGGCCCTTCCAACTGATGCCCCCTCTTGCCTTTTTTCAAATTGCAACACCCTGCTGTCTGACACTGGTCTTAAGCTAAGCCTGAGTAGAAATAATCAATCCTTGCACAGATGGTGCTACTCTTCTTATATGATCCAAAGCTCCTTGCCTAACTCTCTCACTGTGTAGTGTGCAAAAGTGGGTCAGGAGGGGGACAGTCAACACTAAAAAATCCGTATTCTGATAATGCAGAGATTAAAACATAAGCAGTTCAAGAGAAATCATCATTGGATGACATGTTATTCAACACTTACACTATAAAATTCTGGATAATAAATTTAACATCAGCAGAAAACAAAATATGCCCACATTTTACTGCATATTCTGAACAAGTATTGCATTGTGGTCATTATTAATGAAGCACAGTGATAACCATAGAGTAATTGGAAACCAGTATTCACAGGAGCACAATGGATGATGAATGATGCAGCATTGTGAATAATGATGTAACTGGGTTTAAATAAATAGTATTGGAGAAATGCAGAGCCAAGATCTATGTTATTTCAATACAGTTTCCCAAGGGCCATTGCCTTGTAAGTCATAATAGTACTGCTTCCTTTTTCAAGTGTAGGACATAGGAAATTAGCTATGAATGCACAATTGATAGTAAAGAACATGAAGAGAGAATTTCTGGACCTGAAGAGGAAATGATGGTACCTGAACAAAACGTGAAATCTTCACATCTGACAATCAGCAAGTATTTAGATGTATTTTCTCTATTACTCTAAGTCTTGGTTGATAAATTACCATCTATTCAACTTCACTGAGGCCTATAATTCATTTTTAAAATTAAATTGTTTGTATTATTAGGATCCTCACAAAAATATATATGGGCACAACCCTCACATCCTAGAGGTGATCTTGCCCCAGGAGCAAACTTTAACATCACTTTAATGTTTCTTAAAGTGAGAAAAATCAATTTACACAGGAACACTACAATGTTATTTATTTATTGCTGTGTGACAAATTACCCCAAAATTTAGCAGCTTAAAACACAAACATTTATTATCTTACATAATTGCTGAAAATCAGGAATAACAGCTGAATAATTCTGGCTCAGGATATCAAAAGAAAATACAGTCAACTTGTCACCATGTGGGCCCCTGTCAGGGGACGTTCAACTTTAAGGAATCCAAGGTGTTGCATTTACTTCCTTTGTGTGCCGTTTCTCAAGGACTCTCTGTTCCTTATCAGTTCCTGGAATACAGGAATGAATAGAGCTGCACACAGTTCTCAGGACTGAGATCATGGGAAAGAGCATTTGCTTGGAATCCCTTCAGTGACTCCCTTCAGTGACTCTCTTCAGCAATCTTGTACTTAATAGGCTATCCATTTTGTTGCAACTGGTGGATTTCATTCTTTTTAATGGCTGAGTAATCATTTTACTGTAGATATATAAGCATGCATTTCTGCTAATAAAATACCCTTGTTCCACTAGAGACCTGAGTCCCCTGCATCCTTCTTTCTGTCTCCGGCTAGTTCTTTGGAGCGTGGAAGCCTACCGAGCTTACTTTCTCACCCAAAGTTTCAAGACCTCCTTGAGAGGATGCCCCATGCCTTTGTGAGTGGTACAATTCCTGTGTATGGGCTTTATTGGTTTTCCACATAACCTGAGGGATGTTGCTCTTTCTCTCTCTTTCTCTCTTTCTTTTTGTCAACTCCAGTCTACAGGTCCCGGTCTGTAAAAGACCGCAACAGGCCCCTCTGTACGGGATGCTCACATAATATGTCAGCTGGCTTGCTCAGAGTAATTGGTCCTAGAAAAGCGAGTTCACTCAAGACCGCACCACAGTTTTTGCATATTCTATCAGAAGTGATACCCCATCATTTTTGCCATACACTCCTCTTTGGAAGTGAGTCACTAATTTCAGCATATTCAGTATTCAAAGGGAAACAAATAAAGATCTACATCTTGAGGGGAAGAATATGACAGCATTGTATACATATTTTTCCCAGTCTTACTGAGGTACAATTGACAAAATTTTACATATGTGAAGTATAAATGTGATGATTTTATATGCCTACATATTACAAAAGGATGGCTAGAGTCAAGTTTATTAATACACCCATGTTTTCTGGTGTGTGTGCATGTCTGGTAAGAATGCTTCAAAAATGTGGTGTATATGTATAGAAATATATACATATATATCTCCAATGTGTACATATGTTTTAAATGTCACAATAATCTATGAAATCTTTATAAGTTATTTGGCAATAGTCATTTGATAGTGTATAAAAACAAGAGATAAGAACACATACAGCTTGGCAATCTAGGGTTGCTGTTTTGTAGTCTCAATAATTTTAAATTGAAATCTATTTGCAAATTCTTTACAGGCAGACAAATTTTGTATATTAATAAACTCAAGTATCATTCTACAGTTTATATTGCTTAAGGATCTTAGAAATTTTATGCTTAAACTGATGTTTATAGTATAAAATCATATGTATTATTGATACGCTTTTTTTGTAAGGTGACAGTTTGTATTTCATCCATATGTTGTTTAAGTGGAATAAGTTTTTTACACAATTTTATGTTCTAAAAAATAATATAAACTTAGTTAAACATTTTTTAAAATAATTGTATTATTTAAAATACTTTTGGCAATGATTATAACTGATATAATAATATAACCAGTGTAAGATATTAGTAAGTTCAAATTAATTAGGATTTTTATGAAAAACTACCTAAATTTTACACAAATTATATATACTTACACGTTTTTGGACTATGATAAAATCATAATGAATTAAAATTAGCTAACCATATTAATTTGCTCAAGCATTCACTTTGATTAGAAATATTACAAATTATTTTTAAATTTTTTAAAAACTTTAAGTATTGTTAATATTACTGAAGTTCTCAATTTTTTCTTTTACCAACTAGACATCAATATTAATTTCTTTGCTTCTTATACTGTACGCTGGCAGTCAGTCTTTATCTCCAACTTGATCATTTCTCTGAGCTAACTTTTTTTTAATTTAAAAGCATTTTTAAGTCATTTGGACTTTTTTTCTATATCTGCGATTATTGAGTTTTTTGTTTATTCTGCTTTAGTTTAGTTAACTTTGAATTATTTGAGTACTTATTAGTCCCTATAAGTCAATCAGAATAGGAGCACCAAGAAGTTTTATAATCTAACTTATTAATTTCCCCAGAGTTAAACAAAGGGATATCAACACATATGTTCATAAAACATTTCATATACACAATAGAACTCTCTTATCAAATTCTCAGAGTCAGGGGAGTTTGACGGTGGCTGCTTTCTTCAGGATGTAAGTGATTTACCATTGGGTTGAACCCTAGAATTATAGTATGGGTACAGTGGCAGTACACCAGGAAAAAGATTTTTATATGCAGTGGGTCTTGGTCCATTGTTTGTTCTAGTTTTTGTCCAAATAGGCTGTGGATTAAGATATTGGTTTAACTTTAAGGTTTAGTGTGTACTATACATCTACTTATTAATAATGTTGATTAATAAATTAAATTAAGTAATAAATGTTTATTAGATATTTATCATTAACACATCTTGTTAGCAAATATTTTACTCACATCCTCATTTGTCTAATTTATGTATTTTCATAGACTTCTCTAATTCTTTCAATAGAGAGAAAAACTATCTTTCACTTAGGCTAAAATTTCTGGACTAGTCGGCAATAACTTTTCACATTTTATCTATGTTGAAATTATAATATATAGTCAGATACAGTCATGCAATTGTTATTAAAACTAACAAAAGTCATCATAGAAATCAGAAAGCTTTGGTCTTTACACTACACACATATGACTATGGCATGCAAAAATTCTATAATTTTTAAGACCAAATACCCAAAATTCCCAAAACAAAGAAAGTGAGAATGTGCCAGCCACTGACCCAAAAACAAAACAAAATAAAAAACAACTACCACTATAAAAGAATATAAAAATAATCTTTTATAAGAAAAAAAAAGTCTTTTTAAAAATATCTACATATATATAGACATAGAGAAGACTGTCAGATTTGATTTTACAAATTTAACCATGGGTAAGCACAGCACACAACTAACTTTCAACAAAAACTCACCTGTTGGTTTCTTCAACCATGTAATAGAAATGTTAGGGAAACACAAAGGGTATCTAAAATGCATTAGTTATAACTCACGTGCAGTGGCTGCTCTTCACTCCAATGACAACAAAGCTTGTTTTTATTTTAGTGTTAGTTTTTGTTCCCTTTGAATGATGTAAGCTTGTAATAGTACACATACGATCAAACATTAGAGTAAGTTATAAAAAGTCAGAAGATAAAATATCCCCTATATTGAAGACAAAAATTGACACAAGAAAGTTTTCAACCTCAGAACTGATACAGTCCAATGGTCCTACTAATCTATATCTTCTAATGTCTTGTAACCTGGTAGCAAAGATAAAATCATTCCAAAAGAGAAATGACAAAATTATCAAGACTTAAGATTAATGTAAATCACATATAAACCCACCCACACTGTCATTTGTTACCTGACAAAGACTTAAGAGCTATGGACAGAGGTTCCTAACATTGTACAGGAGGAGGTGATCAAAACCATCCCCCCAAAAAAGAAATGCAATAAGGCAAAATGGTTGTTCAAGGAAGCCTTACAAATAGCTGAGAAGAGAAGAGAAAGGCAAAGGAGAAAAGGGAAGATATACCCATCTGAATGCAGCGTTCAAAAGAATAGCAAGGAGAGATAAGAAAGTCATCTTAAATGAACAAGGTAAAGAAATAGAGGACAACAATAGAATGGAAAAGACTAGAGATCTCTTCAAGAAAAGCAGAGATACCAAGGGAATATTTCATGCAAAGATGAACACAATAAAGGGCGGAAATGGTATGCACCTAACAGAAGCAGAAGAGCAGAAGCAAAAGAAATGGCAAGAATACACAGAAGAACTACACAAAAATGGTTTTAATGAACTGGATAAGCAGGATGGTGTGATCACTCACCTAGAGCTAGACATCCTGGAGTGTGAAGTCAACTGGGCCTTAGGAAGCATTACTAAGAACAAAGCTAGTAGAGGTGATGGAATTCCAGCTGAGCTATTTCAAACCTTAAAAGATGATGATGTTAAGTGCTACACTCAATATACCAGCAAATTTTGAAAACTCAGCAGTGGCCACAGGATTAGAAAAAGTCAGTTTTCATTCCAATCTCAAACAAGGAAAATGCCAAAGAATGTTCAAACTACTTCATAATCATACTCATCTCACATGTAAGCAAGGTAATGCTCAAACCCTTCAAGCCAGGCTTTAGCATTATGTGAATTTCCAGATGTACAAGCTGGATTTAGAAAAGGCAATGAAATTGGAGATCAAAGTGCCAATATCTGTTGGATCATAGAGAAACTGATGGAATTCCAGAAAAACATCTACTTCTGCTTCATTGACTATGCTAAAGACTTTGAGTGTATTGATCACAACAAACTGTGGAATATTCTTAAAGAGAAGGGAATACCAGGCCACCTTACCTGCCTCCTGAGAAACCTGTATGCAGGTAAAGAAGCAACAGTTAGAACCAGATATGAAACAATGGGCTAGTTCAAAATTGGGAAAGGAGTATGTCAAGGCTGTATATCGTCACCCTGCTTATTTAACTTACACACAGATTACATCATGAGAAATGCCAGGCTGGATGAAGCACAAGCTGGAGTCAAGATTGCCAGGAGAATTATCAATGACCTCAGATATGCAGATGACACCACTCTGATGCCAGAAAGCAAAGAACTAAAGAGCCACCTGATGAAAGTGGAGAGTGAAAAAGCTGGCTTGAAACTCAGCATTCAAAAAATAAGATCATGGCATCCGGTCTCATCACTTCATGGTAAACAGATGGGGAAACAATGGAAACAGTGACAGACTTTACTTTCTTGGGCTCCAAAATCACTGAGGATTTTGACTTCAAACATGAAATTAAAAGACATTTCTCCTTTGGAAGAAAAACTATGACAAAGCTAGACAGCATATTAAAACACAGAGACGTCATTTTCTGACAAATGTCCATTTAGTCAAACCTATGGTTTTTCCAGTAGTCATGTATGGATGTGAGCGTTGGACCATAAAGAAGACTGAGCACTGAAGAACTGATGCTTTCAAACTGTGGTGCTGGAGAAGACTCTTGAGAGTCTCTTGGACTGCAAGATCAAACCAGTCAATCCTAAGGGAAGCCAACCCTGAATATTCAGTGGAATGGCTGATGTTAAAGCTGAAGCCCCAGTATTTTGGCCACCTGATGGAAAGAGCCAACGCATTGGAAAAGACTCTCATGGTGGGAAAGAAAGGGGGCTCCAGAGGATGAGATGGTCGGATGGCATCCCTGACTCAATGGACATGAGTTTGAGAAAACTCTGGGAGTTAGTGAAGGACAGGGAAGCCTGGTGTGCTGCAGTCTACGGAGTGCAAATAGTAGGATATGACTGAGCAACTGAAAAACAAGGAACAAAGACCAGTTAATCGGATCCTATTATCAAAGTAGGTTCCCAAAAATTTATCACTGAGGGAAGTCATAAACAGGTAATCAGGTACAAAAGAAAGCTAGATTTCACTGAGAACCAGACATACTCCACAAACAGTAACAATCTCATCAAGAGAAAAGCTTCCATCGCTGATGAGCAAGATTTATTCTTGGACTTGAAAAAAGGCTGACCTCAGTGTGGGGACACATGAGCTATAGCTCTTGGACAATACTTATCTAGACAGCACCAGTGGTTAAACCTATCTGAACATTTTGATGGGACCTCCACCTTGGGAGAAAACTCATAAATAAATACATTAAGAAAAAAAATTCTTTTTTTATCTGCACATGGTTTGAGAGTACAAAGTTCAAAAGAACCAATTCCCTGATAAAAAGAACCGATATTTAAAAATAAAACCATTGTTACTGTCATTCAGTTCACAGTGGGGGGAAAACATTATCCTATCTTATCTCTTCTGTAAGGATAGTCACATATCTCTAGATGTCAGTGTTGCAAAAGTCAGAGATAAACTTGTTTATCTTAGGAAGTTAGCAACTTACAGGAAAGGGTTTAAATTTGCATTTATTTAGAGGCTAGTGCTAGACAGGATGTTACCTATTTTTAGTTTCTCTAAGGATGTGAAAATTTTTTTCCTCCTTACTAAGGAACATGATGTGTTCAGTTATAGCAGAGTCAAGGCAAGGTTCAATTTTATTGTCTTAAATCAAATGCATACATTGAGTAATATAGCATACTGGCTAACTGAGAAGGAAATGCCATAGGTTAGTCTTTCAAATTTGTTATATTCTGTTCCTAGTACAGAATCCTGGGTTTAAAAGCCTTAGGTATAATATAGGCTACCTCTCCTATTTAATTCAACCAAATTTAATCATCAGGGTAGAGGTTGTTCGACATTATTGTCCAACAAATGCTATGATAAACTGGTATAACAACCACACTTTTTCTCTATTCTGTGGGGGAAAAGTGAGAAAGAATATTGGGATTTATTGTAAAGGGCAAGTAAGTATTTGAGTTTTGTGAAGTAGGAATCTTGTAAAGCAAGAGTAGTAACTGCAACTCAAAGAAATGTTTTGTTTTGTTTTATTTTTTTCCCCATGAGATATCTCTAATGTCTATACAGTCACTCTTATAAGATTTTCACTTTTTGTCTTTTAGGCGAATTAAACTTTCAAAACTTATATTCTGACTCAACATTATGATGAAACCATATAACTTCAGATATGATGAAGGTTGCTTGAGTTTTTACTATAATTTATTTTCTGCCTGAAAAATTACTGTTTTATAGTACAAACTTCAGTACATAAATTAAGTCAAAAACATAATTTTTTTTAAAGAAAATCCAAAACCACTCTTTGGGAAAAAGAGTTTGCATAGGCATGTGCAAATTTTTCATAACATACTATTCTATAGTATGGATCAATATATGTCCAGAAAAAGAAAAATGTTAAATGGCCCCCCTTTCAATCATACCTGTATTGCCAGCTTCATAACCTGTGAAAAAAAAATGTCACAAATAAGACTGGACTCCTTTTCAACCAAGATACAATATTAGCTGTATAGTCATTTTCAGTCAGACATACATATCCAATTCTATCTTCTCTAAAAAAGACCACTGTACCTGTGATTATCTGCACTAGGCTGAAACATATGTTTTTCCATGCCAGTCAGATCTTGCTGTTCAACACTTCTACCCATTCAATTCCATAAAATACCTCTATTCCACTTCTCAGAACTATTAGCTATTCATTTCTGCACAGAACTTATTTCCAGTGACTCTGAAATTGGAGGAATGGAGGGAGATTCATCCCTTCAGATGTTATAAAAACTCACTTAAGAATTGTACTCTGTCTAACCACAGTGTGTGTAGACTTACTAGCAAACCAAAAACAAATGCCAAAAATTCATTAGTAGATTTTTACATGGAGAAACAGGGCAGAAACATTAGAATAAATCTAAAGTTTATAAAAAAAAAAAAGGTTTCTCTGGTGGCTCAGCTGGTGAAGAATCTGCCTGCAATGCAGGAGATTCCAGTTCAATTTCTGGGTCAGGAAGATCCTCTGGAGAAGGGATAGGCTAACCATTCCAGTATTTGGGGGCTTCACTGGTGGCTCAGATGATAAAGAATCCACCTGCAATGCGGGAGACCTAGGTTAAGTCCCTGGGTTGGGAAGATCCCCTGGAGAAGGGAACGGGCTTCCCACTCAGTATTCTTGCTTCTTGCCTGGAGAATTCTCCGGACAGAAGAGCCTGACAGGCTACAATCCATGGGGTTGCAAAGAGTCAGGCACAAAGATGAGAGTTTCACTTTCAAAGTAAAAAAAAAAAAAAAAAAAAAGTGCATAACAAACAAGGAACAAAAAAGGGTCCCATTATTAGAAATAAGGTACAAATTCAGAGCAGAACCAAGGTGGGGGGGGGGTTGAAAAGATACTGATATGGCTGAGCTAGTTGTCTATCTTACTGAACTGAAAGAGCCATTTAAGACAGAGTTACTTGCAGTAAGCTTCGCTGTTTTAAGCTGTGAAAGTCTATTGATTTTTTTCAAAGAGCCTTGTATTTCACTGAATCAGAGTCTTGTCATTTAAATATAACCCAAATCTTTCATTTGCTTCTCCTCTTTTATCCATAGACTGAGATCAAAGTATCATTTTATTAAATCTGAAAGCAGCATAGTATTTAGTATAGAGATAAGCACATATTAATCAGAAAACTGCCAGTTTAAAGAACATCTTTAGTTATTATGAATTTAAAATTTGAGCATTTAAGTCTAATTATTCAAATTTATTTTATGAATATCAGTATAGTCAAGACACACTAAATATTTCCTTAAAAACTGTAGTTTATCAAAAAATGACATTTACAACAAAATGAGAAAGACATCAGAGAAATAGAAAATCTTATGCAAAAACCTCCATTTATTATAATAAATAGCTCTGTTCCAAGGTTTACATGCTTTAAAATGTCAGTGAAATGTTCACACACTGTTTTACTATCAACAGTGCTTTTAACAACTGTGCAAACACATTAGGAAAGAGTACTTTTATATCTTTATAATGTAATGAGTCTCCATAGATTCCTCAGAGCTTATACAAGTAAGTGGTAAATAAACATCCCTCATGTGTGTATGTATGAGTGAGAGAGAGATAGTATTAAACTCTAGTGACAACTTTCCTAAAAATTACTGGTTTCTTTTCTCATGGTAAAATATTTACAAGCATCACCATCACTACACATAATCTATTTTTCTACTTTTTTTTCCTCAGCCATTTAAACAAACATTTAATCAATACCAAGTAATAGAAGCACTTCTCACTGTGTGAGGTAAAGACACCTTAGGAAAGACCTTTTCCTAGAGCTGCTAAACATTTTTAGGGCTTCCCTGGTGGCTCAGTGGTAAAGAATCCACCTGCCAAGCAGGAGATGAGGGTTCAATCCCTTGGTCAGGAAGATCACCTGGAGAAAGACATGACAACCCACTCCAGGGTTCTTGTTTGGAAAACCCCACAGACAGAGAGGAGCCTGGCAGGCTACAGTCACAAGAGTTGGATACGACTAAACCTCCATCATCACCAAACATTTTCAATCTGTGTGAAAAACTATAACTTTGATATACGCTTTCTTATGAAACTCTAGCAGATGATCAGCAGCTGAGGTTGAAGATGATTTGAAATTTTGCAGCCCTAAAATAGTCTTCTGCTTTCTCAAGTCACAGTTTCTATATTCAAATAATAAACTACCTATAGTCCAGGTGCAAAAAAGTGTTCTGTGGAAACTGGTTATTTCAAGTATTTAGAGAATAATGCCTTTTTATTAGGAAAGCATCAGTACTTCTACTAGCCCTTTATCTCAAGTGAATTAAGGGTATGGGAACACTGTGCATGTTATAATTCTAAATTAATTTAGATGTAATCCACAATCACAACTAAGCAATTTTAAGTTAGAATTATACAAATCATAAAAATATTAAAAAACACACAAAATAAATAATTCTATTAAAGTAATATGAAGTCTGGATCCTGGTAAAGACAAGCAAAGAATGGGAACTAAAATAATTAAATCATTGATTCAAGTCCCTTAAATTGAAATTCAAGTCTTCCCTGGTGGTTGAGATGGTAAAGAATCCATCTGCAGTGTAGGAGACCTAGGTTTAATCCCAGGAAGATCCCCTGGAGAAGGAAATTGCAATCCACTCCAATATTCTTGTCTGGGAAATCCCATGGACAGAGGAGCCTGGTGGGCAACAGTCTAAGGGGTCGCAAAGAGTCGGACACGACTGAGCAACTAATGCTTTCATTTTACTTTAAATTTAAATAGAGTCTCTGTCCTTGGTGAGTTCTGACAAATACTGTTTCATTTTTTAAAAAGAGTATATCTAACTAAATAGACAAACTTAAACTGAACCTATGTATTTGAAATGATTTCTAAAACTGATTTTTTATTTACCTTTAAAGTTGTGACTACAGAACTCAAAGTGTATATGTGGCTACATCATTTACTGTTCTTTAATGTTATTAAAGACTACACAACCAGAACAAGACTTTATTTGCATTATTTTCATTTGTTCTAAATTGTAATCCCTCCAAAAATTAGGGATTATACCTCCTTGTTTTTCAGGGGTAGACATACTAAATTTCAAGCTCTAATAGAGAATCAATCAATGATTTTGGATGAGAGAATGTAATTAAAGAAGTTGGGCTGGGAATCAGAAAAAGTATCTTAAAGACTAAAATACTGGTCTATCCTACATACTGAACAATCTTTTGATGACTTTGCTAAAACTTACCCCTAATTTTGTAAATAGCTCATATTACTTAAAGTGTTTCATGTGATTCTTTCAGGATGCTAACTAAAATCTAGGCTACTGTATGCCTATGGTAAATACTCATTCAGTCCATGTGTGCTGGCATTTAGGAATGATAAATAAATGTCAATCCCTGGTGGCTCAGATAAGAAAGAATCTGCCCTCAATGCAGGAGACCCAGATTCAATCCCTAGGCCGGGAAGATAGCCTGCAGAAGGGAATAACTACCCACTCCAGAATTCTTGCCTGGAGAATTCCATGGACAGAGCAGCCCAGTGGGCTACAGTCCACAGGGTCACAAAGAGTCGGACACAAAATAAATAAATGTCTCCTCAAATAAGTTTCAAGCTCCTCTATGACAGGGACTCAAGTCGGACAGCTTATACATCTTTTACGTTTTTCAGTCTGTCACAGCACCTAACACCAAAGCACAGTGGTTTGATTGATTGATCCTTAATGTTTTCAAACAGACTCAGAGAATAATAACATTAGCAAAATTAAAATAATTATGCGTCAAAAGCTGCTCAGAACCTTCAAATGTTTTTAAAAAATGTTGCCGAATGATAAATTTGCTAATACTTAACAACTCAATATTTTTCCACTTTTGAATGATTATTAGGACTCAAGTGATTCCCAGGTGATGCTAGTGGTTAAGAACCTGTGTGTCAATGTAGGAGACACAACAGACATGGGTCCATAGGGTCGCACAGAGTCGGACATGACTGAAGCAATTTAGCATGCATACACAACAGAAAGAAACAGAGTATTTTTAATAGGTTGACATACTTTTTTTTATCTTTCTGACTGGTTAAAATACTCAGAAATTTATTAGAGAATTTAAACTACTTTTATTAATTTAAATTTTTTCTAAGCCCTTAAACTGCCCACTTTCTGCTTATTTTTTACATTATATTATTCTTTTTCTTCATCACCAAAACCGGGATTTAAATAAAAGTAGGTGGCTCTACTCTAAAGTAAAGAACCCATCTGCCAATATGGGAGATGTAAGAGACACAGATTTGATCATTGGGTTGGGAAAATCCCCTGGAGTAGGAAACGACAACCCATTCCAGTATTCTTGCCTAGAAAATTCCACGGGCAGAGGAGCCTGGCGGGCTACAATCTATGGAGCTGCAAACAGTCAGACACAACTGAAGCAACTTAACACGCACGTAACACACAGTCTCTTAGGAACCTCAAGCATGGAATCAAACTACTATATAAGCATGTTGTCTTTTGAGAGTTTATAACTTATTTGGCTTTGTATATCTTTTTAAAGATGTAGAAAAGTCAACATAACCTTTAGCATACAGTTTGCTCTCTTATTTTTCCACATTCTTGGTAGAAAATAATTGAGTCCCTTATAAATATGTAGATGATTCGATACATATAATAGGGAATTTTGCAAAGGCCGGTTGAGGTTATATTTTTGCCCTTCTAACATTGCCAGGACACCAAGACAAGTTATGGGAAAAGGAATAACTGGGCAGACTTTGGGAATCATACAGTTCAGACAAAGCAGAAGTGATGCAATCCATGTAGGCACAGATAGAAATAGCTCTTTAGTCCTGAGGAATTTCAACAGCATGCATTGCTTTGTGGACCATGTTTCTAGCCTCTACTAAACTTAGAAATACAGTTGGGAAAGCAGTTTGTTTTATCATAGTGTTTCCTTGTGAGGACACATTTCCTACAAACCCAGCAGCAGGAATAGTATGACTTTTCTCAGGCAATTGTCTTGTTTTTAATCTAATGACTAACTATAGCTTTGAAAGGGATTGTGTTTCTCTTTGTTGCTTACATGCTTAAAGCCAAGTTTGCTGTTCGCCCCTAGAAAAGCAAAGATAGCATGACACATATTTTTTTAATTTATCCCGTAAACTTTTTTCATCCAACGTGAACCCCTCATTCCTCCCAGTTGTATCACTCATTTCCTTACTATAGTAGATGTGTCTTATTCCAGATAGTCTGAACCAATTGTCTGAGCCTGATCTATAGCCACAAGGGACAAACTTGGTTTATCGACTCATTGAAATGGGAGAGACCACATACCAAGAGAAATCAAACAAAGAAAAAGGTAGAGTTTTATAAGATTGAGGGGAAGGCTGGAGTTTCAGAGAAGTTTCAAGAAAACAGAATTTTCATAGGCATAAAGCAAGGCTGTGTAAAGGCTTATGGCCTACAAAGTGGATTCCAAGTCCCGTTTTTCTGGAAACCATAAAGCCAAGACAAACCCAGATGTCGTTTACAGACAATCTGCCATTGAGCTTCTTTTCTCTATGTCAACGTGGCTTTACTACTCCAGGAAAGAATGGTGTATTTAATTCTTGATGTGATTTAAAATAGGAAATTTCTTCATTGTCTATGATTTTAGAGAAGAAAATTTATCTATGAGTAAAAAAGCAGTAAGAAGTCAAATAAGGAGGTCATTATGACTCTTGCCAGCCGTGGTGCACCCTTGGGAGAAATACTGTTTCCTGTTAAATCTGCTGTTAACTTTGTCTCTGTTATTGCAGCTCGTGAATAGCTAGGTGGATTTTTATTTTCCTAGCCCAAAGCTAAATTTTACCTTTTCATATGTTTAAATGTAACGATATATAACTTAAGAATATATAATCAATTAATGAAATGCTGAACTTCATGAACTGGAGAGAAAATGGTAACCCATTCCAGTATTCTTGCCTGGATAATCCCATGGGCAGAGGAGCCTGGCAGGTTATAGTCCATGAGGTCACAAAGAGTCAGACATGAATAAGTGACTGAATATGTTCAAATTTCATGAAAAGTCAAAACACAAAGCTAAAGCAGACAAAATTTCAGAACAGAATTATTTGGTTTTGGTTTCAGCAATTACACCACATACTCAAAAAAAAACAAAAAAAACAAAGTGATTAGCGTGCCACATATTTTGTGAATTAACCCATAAACATTTTTCATCATCTTCCGTCCATCCAACAAAGTTTCAATTAAATTAACGTATAATTACTAAAGTTATGTTTTGGATCTCTCTCCTTCTTGTACTATATCATGTATCACTGATTCAAGATGACAGAATTTGGGGACTTTATCATCTGTGGTATTAATTTTTGTGAGCAAGGAAAATGAGGGTCAACTAATTAAAGTTAGACCAAGCCTGAAAAATATCAGCTTCCTATACTGCAGCCTAGTGTTTATTCACCATGCAATTCAGAATATTATGCCTGTAAGGAAAAAAAATCTTAAGAATATTTAGAGATAAACTATTTAAAAACTGTTCTTACAATTACAAGAGGAATTTCAGTAGGTTAATTACACACACACACACACACACACACACACACACACACACCTGTCAGGGCTGGAGAGAGAAAGAAGATGTGTTTAAACTCTGCCATAGGCAGAAGGCCAGTGGAAAAACCTAACTTTGGTGGTTGGAGTGAATGTAATTAAAACCTGTCTTTATTTCTCAGAGGCAGTCTCAGTATAAAGCGTATGTTCCTGGACCCCTGCAGCTCTATAACAACAACAACATATTTCCCCGATCACTATGCGGAGGTCTAAAATCTAGAAATGTATTCAACTGTGTACCGAGCATTGGTTTCAATATAACGCTAGTTCAGTCTTCTGTAATTTTCAGATAATGAAGAGTAAAGAGCTCCATGGTCATCTGAGAAATTTCAACATGAAAGTAATGAAAAAGAGTAGCTTCCCCTCAAATGCCTATGTTTCAGGAATCAAACAATGGTGGTGAGTGCTTTCTTTTTCTTTCCTCTTGAGTTCTACATGTTTCTGGTCAGTAATTGCCTTAGAATGATAAGACCTACAAGGTCAGGAGAGAGGTAATACAGTATAGCTCTAATCCTTAGGTTCTGGATTTGGGCTGTTTGGGTTTAAAGTCTGGTTCCATCTACACACATCTGTAGCTTTAGGAAAAAGTCTTTATAATGTATAAGCTGAAAATTAAATACTTCAACTCACTTATTAATGAAATAGAGATAAAGATAGCATCAGTGTAAGGAATTAAGTAAGGAATATGTGCCAAAATGTTATTCAGTGCTTATAATGTAGTATGCACTCAATAATGTTGTGTGCTTTATTTTGAAAACAAATACAAATAGAAATTTCCCTCCAAGATGCCTTTCTGAATACAACAGTCATTTTGAAGATACTAAAAGTGCTTACATTTCATTAAAAACCCCTATCTGTAGGAATCATGTGTGAGTAAAACACTTTTATTGACAAAGAATCATTAAACAACACAGTTTAAATGATGAAATATATATATATATGTAATAGCTTATTTAAGTCAGACGAAACATAGGTGAACCAAATATCGTTTGTCTCCCTTTTCAAAAATATAGTTGAGTTTCTTACGAAACTCAACATACTCTTACCATATGATCCAGCAGTTGTTTTGCTTGGAATTTACACAAAGGGGCTGAAAACGTATGCTCACACAAAAAATGTGCAAGCAAATATTTGTAGCAACTTATTCATAATTGCCAAAACTCTTATGGAACCAAGATATTCTTCAGTAAGTAAATGGATAAGCTGTGGTACATTCAGACAATGGGATATTATTCACAGCAAAAATGAAAATAAGCTACAAATTCATGAAAAGACATGAAAGAAGCTTAGATGTATATTACTAAATAAAAGAAATCAACTTGAAAAAGGCTACCTGACTTTCAACAATGTGACATCTAGAAAGATAAAACTATGGGGACAATAAAAAGATCAGTGGTTGACAGGGGTAAAGGGGGAGAGAGATGAAGAGGCAGAGCACACCATATTTTTACAGCAGTGAAAATACTCTGTGTGACATTATAATGCTGGGTGTACATCATTATACATCTGTCCAAACACAAAGACAGCACCAAAAGAGTGAATCCTCAGGTACACTGTAGATTTTAGGTGATTATGATGTATTAATGTAGGTTCATCCTTGGTAAAATAATAATAATAATAATAATGTATTATTCTGGTGAGTGTTGTTGATTAATGGGGAAGGTTATGTATGGGTGGAAACTGCAGGTATATGTGAAATCTCTGCATCTCCCTTTCAATTCTAAAACTGCTCTAAAATCTACAGTCTTTAAAGACTAGAAAAAGTATGTCTTAAAAAGGCAACCATTTATTCCACACTAATTTATAACATGTATACCATTAGTAAGTATGCTGCTATATTCTAGGTATCAGAGATGAGATTGCCAAGGTATCTGCCTTCAAGGTAATCATGGTAAGGCAAGTGGATGGTAATGTCTACTCTACTGGAGGTTGGACAGCGAGGGTAGGTTGCGACCCATGGTCATGTGGATTATCCTCTACACATTCACAATGACCATGCACCCCTGGAGTTGTGCAGACTATAACATGCAGGATGTAAGCATGTCCTCAAAGAGGGGCTCTTCTTTGACCACAAAGTTAAAGAATAAAGAATATCTTCTAAAAGGAAATAATATAATTCAACAAGATTTAAAATATTCTACATGCCATTCTCTTAAAAGCTAATATTGCTATTTGAGAAATTTTGAGATAGTGTAAATAAATTTCAAAATGCTGGTACAAAGAGTACAGATAAGAATCATTTTTGATAAAAAATTAAATGATAAAATATTAAGGAAAAAAATGGAAGAATTCCTATATAACCTTAGAATAGGGAAGGTCTATTCTATTTCTAAAAATAACTCAAAATCAATATAAAATAAATTAATAAATTTAACTACATAAAAGCATTTTAAAATACATATATGAAAAAATCAGAATAAGAAAATTACTGAGTTGGGAAAATAGTTGCCAATCATATTACAGATAAACAGTTCATGTCCTTAAATTATTATAGTTCCTAGAAATCAAGGTCAACATTTTAATGTAAAGAAAGTTCACAGAAGACAACAAACAGATTTTCCTTAAATAACATCAAAATGCTTATTCACTATAGTATGAAAAATGCAAATAAAAATACATTGAAGTAACATTTTTTTCATTCAGCCAGTCGGGAAAAATTAAAAGGTTGTAAAATATTTTACATTTAGTGTAAATTCATAAAATTCTCCTAGAGGGCAATTTGACAATACAAATAAATGCATATATCCTTTGCCCATTAATTTCACTTTCAGGAATTTATTCCAAAGATGGCCTTTCATGAGTGCAAAGTAACCTATACATGCAAAATTACTCACTGTGGCATTCATTCTAATAGCAAAAGATTAGAAACAACTCAAGAGATTATCAACAGGGCACTGGCTAATAACATGACAGCACATCCCTGCAAGAGGCTACTATGTAGCTATAAATTTATAAACGAAAAAAGCCTTGTACATTACAGAGATGTTAGTCCCCAAGAAACAGTAAATGAGAAAGAAAGATGCAGAAGAGCTTGTGTTACATGCTATATGTTTGAAGAAAAGGAAGAAAATAAAACTATGTATTTATTTGTATTTATATTAACATAAAACTTTAGAAGTTTATATAAAACTTCTTAATAAAGACAACTTTATATAAAACCAGTAAAAGTCATTAACCATGATAGTGGATGACAGAAACTGTATATGGTTAGGTACTAGACTCACTGTATAGCTTTGAAATATTTTAATTATTGACTCATGTAAATCCATTACCTATTCAAAAATAAAATCTAATTATATACACACACTCACATATATTTGTATATGGGCTTCCATGGTGGCTCAGATGGTAGAGAAACCATTTGCAATGAGAGAAACCTAGGTTTGATCCCTGGATCGAGAAGATCCCCTGGAAGAGGGCATGGCAACCCACTCCAGTATTCTTGCCTGGAGAATCCCCATGGACAGAGGAGCCTGGGAAGCTACAGTCCATGGGGTTGCAAAGAGCTGGACATGATTGAGCAACTAAGCACAGTGTGTGTGTGTGTGAGAATACATATATATATTAAAGGAAACATCAGTTTAATTCCTTTAGTGAGAGTGAACTAACATTTGTTGATTATCTATTTATATGGTCTTTGTCAACCAGTTTACTAGACTCTGTGTGTTATATATTTTAAATCATTTATATTATATATAATTCAAATGATAACAAAAACTTTAAAAGACAACATCCATGGTATACAGGTCAAATAATTGAGTCTCAGAAATATTAAGCAATATATCTAGGTCTGTACAATTAGTACTAATATTAATACTAATAATAATAGCTAACACTTTGATAAACTTACCACGTATCAGGTACAGTTCTCTGAGGTAGCTGCTAAAACTTTTCCTATTTCAAATAAAGGAAACATAAACATAGAAAAGTTAAATGATGTGTCCCAGGCCTCCATACAGAAAAAAGGCAAAGTAAGCATTCAACAAGGGAATCTGTCTCTCCAGTCCATATTCTTAACAATTTTGCTATTATTTAGGCACTTCTACCAGGAAAGCCCAGTTTTTTCCTCTGTAGCATGCTTTATTTATATGCTGAAATGTGAAACATGGAAAAATTACCTTCAGTGATATCCAAAAAATTTTATAAAAGCATTGAAATCATGAGTCACACAGACACAGAAATACTGCTATCCCCAGTCAGCTAAAACAAAGCTGTTTTTAAAATAATAGTAGTTCTTTTCAAATGCAGTGTGCTATGATTTTGTGAAAAATTGGAATAAGGGTTAGAGGATCGGGGTCTTGGAGCAACTTTGGCACTATGTGGCAGGCTGATGTTTCTCTTGCTTCTTCAAATGTATCAGTAGATGGCCTTTCTCTAGGGTCTGTAGCTATTTGACATTCCATATTTCAAAAATTCTGCAAGAGTAGCCACTTTCACCAAAAGCTGACACCACAGAAAAACCTTTACCAACACATTTTTCTAGAATGTCCTTTTAAGAACTCCTACTAGGTCTGCAGCACAATTAGAAAGGCAAGTTCCTGAAGCCATGAGATCACAGAGCACCTGGTTCCTTGAACTGCTACACAGCAATTTTTTTCTCCATTCTCATGGGAGTGATTTCTAAGAGCCTGGAACAGTGTAAAACATCAGAGCTGAGCCAGACAGTGGCAAACGACTGAGTATAACTCTGCATCTAGGTGGGAGAGAGAGCAGTGAATCAATTCTACCGAGCTCTGCATTTTGTACTCTGCTGAAAAAACCTTACCAAAGGAAGTTGTCAGTCACTTAAGAGCCCAGACTTAGAGTAGCAAAACCCATATAAACATCTGGCAATTTTTACAATACAAAAAATGTGTCTAACTTTAAATTTAGAATGGCAAAGGAAATTTACCAACATTTTAGATGCTTGCAATTATTTATCTTTCAGTGTATACTTACAAACTGGAATCCAGAGTTTCATTTCATTTTGGAGTATTTATAATTAAATCTACAGATCTAAAGATTTAAATGTCTGTTCCAGTCAGCAGCCAAGTCAAAATTGACACATCTAGAGACAAGAGTTTAAAATGGGATTGCATGGTCACAGCCAAGGCATAATGCCTGCTGTTGAGCAGGATGCAGAATGGTGAATACTGCCATCTCAGCATACTAGAGCTTAACTGCCAAAACCTGACAGAAAGACTGATTTCCTCTAAACGCAGCTAAATGTTTTAAAGGGAATGTAGTAGATTGAATTTGTAAAATATCTATAGCATCTTTTCATCTGAATTATAAAGATTTCTATAACTTCATCTTGAATATGTTCCAAAAGACAACCCTGTTGTATGTGTACATACACGTATATATTAAGATTACGTCTAAAGCATTATTGCAAGGAATTTTTGGAAGACTCTAAATCTGAACTCATCATTTAAAGCTACTGAATTTTTATTTATTTAAAACTGCAGAATCACATAGATGGGTAACCTTGTTTTATACATTTTGGAGCATTAAATTATAGGAGTAGAAAGGATGAAAAACTGTCTTGGCAGTATTTCAGAAATAATTTTAGGAGTAGATTTGGATATTCCATTAAACTTGGCCCTTTTACTTATCAATAGCTTAAATTTGCACAAAAATATAAATGGGAACAAGTATTTCAGTCCTTAGAGATAGCAGGATATCAGCTATTAAACCTTTCTTAAAGGAAAAGGGAAGCAAGAGGAGTGAATATGAGAAAACACACCCAAAGTCATATGTTCAAATTCTGTTTTTAATATATGTGTGACCTTAGAAAATATAGTTACATCTTATATAAAATAGTTGTTAAATCATACCTACATCTCCAAACTATGATAGTTAAAATAAATGTGAAAGCCATATGCCTGGTGTCTGGCACCCAGATGACAATCAATAGACAGTGGTTGAATCTTCTTGACACAGCTTGTCCTCCTCACATACTCTTATTACAACATTAATGTGTTGGAAGTTTCTTTTTAAAAAAATGATCATAACTAACTTCCAAAGTTTTAAATAAAATAATGGCTGACACACATCTACAAGAATAATTAAATTGATATTAAATAAATATCTAATATTTGTAACCCATGCCTTTCACATATTTATATTTTGAGGAAGCAACACACTTGAACTATTGCCCTAGCCCTCTTTTACTCTTTATTCTGACAGTTAATTCTCAAATATGAGCTAACCATATTCTTCAGTTTTTAAGCATTTATGGATTTATAAATATATATTTAAGAGATTTATAGTATTTACTTCTCTTTCTGTCTGCTGCATAAATGTGATACCGAAATCCTAGACCTAAACTTTTACTTTAGGTGGTCTGTCCTAAGGCCTAAAATGACAATACAACTGTTGGCTACATGCTTAAAAACACGTACTTCTTCAATCCTAGAAGTAAGCTTTATTAACAATGAAGTTGACATTTTAATGGCCATCTGACTGTCTCTCCTGTGCTTCTGAATCAGTAGAGGAGATAGATGCTATTTATTGATTCTCTCAAAGCTCAGTGCTGAAAAGTAAATCTCAAGCTCAAGTGTAGCTATAAAAGCCTACAGAAAAACATTTATTCAACATGTAGGTAGATGAATGATGTCCTCTACCAGTGTGTGAAAGGAATGAGAAAGGGGTCTCCAGTGAAGAGAAATTCCACAAGGTACTCTGCTTCTCTCTCCCTTATCACATTATGATATACATTATTAGTATATACTTATCTACTTCTTCCATTATGCCATAATATCTTAGAGGGCCATAGGAGAATAGGCTTGGATCAGAATTTTGGCAAGTGCATAAGAGCTACAAATAGAAGGGTTTCAGCTCAAAATGGAAAAGATTATAAGACTCAGAGCTATAAACATTATTAAATTAAATTATTGCACAGTGAATGGGGAGTTCCCTGCAATGGAAGAACAGAGACTGGGCACTCATTCCCCAGGATTGAGATAAAGGAGTCAAACACCAGATGGGTGGCTGGCTTTTAAGCTTCTTTCAATAATGGTATGATATGACCATCATTGTTTAATAATCACTATCTTTCTCTTTCTAATGACTGTGTGACCTTAATTTCCTCATTTCTCTTTAAATTAACTTAGCCATTCATTTCTAATATTTCAAGAAAGGTAGAGATTTGCTCGTTAATTCTTACATACAACTCAAATACCAGAAGGTATGGTGTACAAAGCAGAATTGAATTTCCTTAAGAAAGCTGATGAGTGGACCTATCAAAAACACTATCAGTTTCAAAGGAAAATGAAAGCCAGACCTCATTAAAGTGACAAAGCTTCTTAGAGCAGCACTCAAAATAATTGATTAAATGCACTTTTTCTGTAGTTCAGTTCCAAACAGCAAAACTTGAATTTTTCTCATGCAGGCAACTATTTACCTAGCATTTGCATTGTATTCACAACATTGTATTTACATTGTATTAGGTATTATACGTAATCTACAGGTGATTTAGAGTAGATAGGAGAATGTGCGTAGGTTATACGTAAGTACAATCCCGTTTTACATGAAAGACCCTGGCATCCATTGATTTTGGTATCCACAGGGTGTCCTGGAACCAGTCCCTTTTGGATGGTTAGGGATGACTGTATACATTCCAAAGTGAAGGCACAAATGCATACTGCATACATCCTCAGTCTTTTGCCTTCCTGAAGGGAACTATTTAAATTGGAACAAATCTGATCAGTTCATCTGAGAGTGGTAATTAACCTACTCAAGAATGTGGAGATACTAGTCTAATGCCTCTGGGCCATGATATATATTGTTTGTAGCCTCTTTAAAATTTTATTGAATAAAGTCACTGTTGCATGTGGCTGATGATTTAGCAGAATCTTTCTAGGTATTTGAATAAAAGTTAATTTAACAGTATAGCCCTTAATTTTTAAGACCTAAATTTGATTTTACAACTGCTTATTCTTCTTGCTTTCTCTCTCTCTTTGTGTCTCTCTGGTAGAACACTTTTCTAATTTTCTCAAAGCCTAAAGATGTGCACACAGAAAACTGAAAATACACAATTTCATCATTATGTCAAAGAACTCATAATATTTACATTAAATATTTACATTAAATTTTCTTAAGAGAATTAAAATATATCTTATTTTTCTTGTTTGAATATAGATTCAATTGATTGCCAGGAATCAATCAATACTATGGCTTGATTGGGAACACTCCACAGTACTAAGATGGATAAAAATCTAAAGTCTTAGAAAATAAAACTTTAAGTACTGTTAGTATGTTCATAATTATTGAAAAGTAGAGAATGAACAAGTTGTATTGGGTCATATATCTAAAAAGCGGAGTGAAATAACCAGAATATTGTTCTCATAATACATCTAAATATATGCAGAAACATTAAGGCTATAACTTTTAATATTTAATCATTAAAATAAAAACTAATTAATTCAAAAGTTCTAAAAGGGGGGAAAGGGTCCTAGCCATCTGTATTTTATTTATTTTTTTTACCTTATTAAAAATAATTGTCAAAATTATATGTATTTAAATATACAACTTGATGATTTAATATACATAAACATTATGAAATAATTATCAAAATCTAGTTAATAAACACATATATCTCTCATATATCTCTAATTCTTTTAGAATGGGGCCATCATAATTTTTAAAATTTACCTTCAGCAAATTTTATGTGTATAAATATCATATTACTAGGTGTAGTCAACATGCCATATATTAGATCTTCAGGATTTATTTATCTTAGAACCATAAGTTTGTATCCTTTGAGGTGTGGACCTCCCCATTTCCCCCTTCCTCAGCTTCTGACAAGCACCATTCTACTCTCGTTTGTTTTAAGATAAAAAAAAAAAAAGCTTAACAAAAAAGGATACCATACAGTAGCTGTCTTTGGCTTATTTCACTTAATGCCTTCCAGGTTTATCCATGGCCTCACAAATGGCAAGATTTTTTTCTTTATATGGCTTTGTATGAAGTAATATTCCATTTATTCCATCGCTTATATATACCACATTTTTTAATCCCATTCATCCACTGGCAAATACTTAGATGGCTTCCATTTGCTGGCCATTGTAAACAATATTACAATAAACATGGTGATGCAGACACCTCTTGGAGACTCTGATTCTGTTTCTTCCAGTAGTGGGATTGCTGGATCATACCACAGTTCTATTTTTACCTTTTTAGGAACTTTGAAAATGTTTTGCATAATGACTGCAACTAATTCACATTCTCTCCAACAGTAAATAAGGGTTCCCTTTTCTCCACATTCTCATCAACTTTCATATGCTATCTTTGTGATAATAGACATCTCATTGTGGTTTTGATTTGCATTTATCTGACAATCATGTTGAATACTTTTTTCATGTACCTATTGAACATGTGTATATCTTCTCTGGAAAAATGTCTATTCAGGTTTTTTGCCCGCTTTGTAATCATATTATATGTTTTTGCAGTTGAGTTGTATGACTTTTCTTATGTATTTTGAATATTAACCCCTCATTTATTTTACAGTTAGCAATATTTTCTCCCATTTAAATTTACAGTGATAAATACCTACATTAAGATACCAAGAAAGATTCCAAGTTAAACAACCCCTCCTTACATCTGAAGAAACTAGAAAAGAATAATAAACCAGCCAAAGTTATCCAAAGGAAAAAAAAATAATAAGGATTAGAGCATTGAAACAGAAACTTGAAAGAATAGAAATGATCAACAAATATGTATTTATTTTTTGAAGATGAACAAAAATGACAAACCTTTAGCCAGACTAAGAAAAAAGATAGTCTTATTTATTTATGATTCAAATAAATAAAATTATAAACTAGAGAATAGACATCACAACTGATACCACCAGATGTAAAGGCACATAGAGATTATGATCACCAATTGCATGCCAACAAAGTGAACAATCTATAACAAAAGATAAATTCTGAGAATATTTAACCTTGAGAATCATGAGGAAATAAAAGTCTGAACAAACCAATAATGAGTAAGAAGATTAAATCAATAATCAAAAGTATACCCACTTATAAAAACTCAGGACCAGATGGCTTTACAGGAAAATGCTATATCAAAGATTTAAAGAGTTATTACCAAGTTTTCTCAAACAATTCTAGAAGTAGAAGAGGAAGGAATACTTTCAAACTCGTTTCACAAAGCCAGCATTACCTTGATCCCAAAGCCAGATAAGGGCACTACAAGAGAAAAATAACTATAGGACAATATACCTGATGAATATACATATAAAAAATCTCAATAAAATACTAGCAAACTGAATTCAAGAGCACATTAAAAAGATCATACTTCATGACACTAGAAAAATATGTAAATAATTGAGAAATAAGATGTATCAGGATGCATCAAAATATAGTTAAAGCTTATTTCTTAAATTAGCAATATGATCCAGTCATGTGATCTAAGCCAGGTGAGTGAACTTTATCATTCTGAGAATATGTGTTACCATCAACCTAATGATTTAAGTCAGAGTAATTATTACAGAGTTCACATACAGGCAAAGAGACCTTAGGTCCCAGGTATCTAACCAAGTAAAGAAAATTAGGAGAAATTCCTGAGAAGGGAGCATAGAAGCTAAGTCCTAAAAGATAAAAGATAAATGGAAATTAACCTGGTAAGTGGAGGAAGGATAAAGAGTAAAAGGAATAAGCTCATCAATAAAAATTAAATATACAAGGACCCAGGAAAGAAAAAAACAATTGCAAAAGCCCTTCTCAATAGAGAGAAGCTTAGTGTGCTTGTGGTCTGGATTGGGTAAGATAAATAGTTTGTACTTTAATCTAAATGTAATGAAGAACCAATGAAGTTCTTCGAGTAGTAGCGTGGCAGACTAATTTATTCTTGCAAGAATGTTTTATTGGGGATCTACTTTATGTCAGGTACTATAAATTAAATATTCATGGTCTCTGCACTTAGGAAATTTACAATCCAGTAGTCAGATGACTGTTTTAGGAAAAAGCAGTCTGGTTTCAGAATGAATGAATTAATTAATTAATTAATGAAGAGAGAAATTAATGTAGAGAGAAATCTTAGGCACTTTTGCAATATCCCATCTGAGTTGAATGACAGTTGCCTGACTC
The DNA here is from genome assembly GCF_054371585.1 of Giraffa tippelskirchi. NCBI lineage: Eukaryota > Metazoa > Chordata > Mammalia > Artiodactyla > Giraffidae > Giraffa > Giraffa tippelskirchi. Next base: position 75,142,137 of record NC_137277.1, read on the forward strand.
AGATTATTGGCAGAGAGATAATTCAAAACACCTAAATTTGAATGAAGAGTTTGGATAAATACCTGTCATATTTATTCAGCTATTTCATATGTTATACTCAGATGAATTTCTATTTGTATGAACAGGTATTCATAATATACTATAATGCAAAAAATAGCTTTAAATAATATTTTATGTCATTTTTAAAAAAATTATTTCAAGTATTTATTATGGTGCAACAAATTATTCCCAAACCTAAGTTTAAAATGATTTCCATTTATTATATTTGATAATTTTGTGGGCCAAGAAAGCAGGCATTGCTTGACTTGGCAATTATTTTATCCTTTGTAGCATTAACTTAGGTCACTTGGTTTTGTTTAGCTGCATATGGTCTGGTTCGGCATAGCCAAAACGGCTTAACTCAAATGTTGGTACTTTGACAGGGTAGCTGAGAAGGTAGGTTCTGCTATGATTGTTGACCTGAGTAACACGTCAAGGCCTCTCTAACCTGGCAGTCTCAAAGTAGCTGGACTTCTCACATAGTAGTTTATAGATCCTAAAGTAGGGATATGTCTCAAGAGACTGAAGTGGAGATTGTCACTCACATAAAGCTCACAGCATCACCATCTTCACCTTACACACTCTTTGTCAAAACAATTACTGAGGTCACCCAGACTGAAGGAGAAGAAATGCAGACCCCACCATTCAATGGAATGACCATATAAAAAATATTTTTAAAATATTGACACATCTTTAATCGATCAACCATTGTCTGCCCACTGTCCACCAGTTATTGTAATTTGTTCTCCCTGTCAAATGTTCTTTTCCCCCCACGGTCCCCAGAGTCTCTTCCCATTACAGCATATATTCAAACTCCTGGATCTTGTCACCTAAATCATTCCCAGGATGAGATGAGCCTCCTCGGGTTTGGTTCCTCAGATAAAGTATCTCTCATTTTGAAGGTATGTATAATAAAGAGGTAAATTATCTATCCTCCACACACATAACATGCAATGGTGAGACACAGGTAAGATAATCAATATGGAAAAAAAAAAAAAAACTTAGAAATGTGAGACACTGTTACTAGTCCTTGCCGTTTCTGCAGTCTAGTCAGGCACATGTCTCCTATTCCATATAACTGTTGGGTTAAGACCCAACAGTAATCTGTGGAATGATTCTTGGCAACACTTCTGAGCTCTTGGTCTTCTCTTACATATTTTTCCATTAGAAATGCTAAATTTGTAAAATCTGTAGGCTTCTCAGTCTGTTTTCTCACTGGATAATTTTGGAAATTCAAAGATCACTTTTCATTCTGTACTTTTTTTGCCTCTTTCAGTCTAAGCTAATATAATTTCTTTAAAACTATGGGGTGGGGGGGGGTTGTGTATCAATTACAGTTCAATCTATTAAGCAAAAGTAACATACATTTTCTTTCAAGGATCGGCCTGTTTCAACATGAGTTAACAGTCCGAATGCTATGGGAAAATGCCGTTTAGATCCTTGGAAGTCATTGGCTGGTTGAAACACTGTAAACTCATGTTCTAAAATTCTTAGAGGACCTGTCATCTAGCAGTGTCTAAGGGGTAGGTGATGGGATTTCTAGAAATCTCACTATGCAAGCCTTTAAACTTTTATGAGGTTTCAACGAAAGTTCCCTCAGTCACAGCTTTGTGGTCTCTAGTCTTAGGCCATGTTTACTGACAACTGTTCTACACGTCATCTTTGCCCAGAGGCCATGTATAACATAACTGAGAGTTCTTTGCTGGGAGAAAAGAAGCCTGAAGTTCATTTTCAAACACAGCAAGTCTTGTTATATATTTTCCCTAAATTCTTTTTGAAAACTGAACAGTTTCTTCTGTGGTTCATTCCATTCCTGATGTCTTTTATGATAGGCAAAAGGAAATCAGATTCCTGCCTTACCCAGATCAAGGGACCATTTTATTTCGCATTTTACTGATAGAAACAGTTCTGAACTTTCTGCCAGTATATAAATCAGTACCCGTTTCCTAGCCTCCACTAATGTTTCCTGACTCTTTTTTATGTTTTATTAAGTATTCCTGAGGCCGTTCCAGCTTCTATTCACCACTCAGTCACAAAGACAAAGCCACAAGTTTTAGGCAACACCCCAGCTCTAGGTACTAAATTCCATTCTCGCTTTGTATTATTGCACACAGCATACCAAAACATTTAATAGATTAAAACATTTAATTATATATCATGAATATGTGGTTCAGGAATTTGGATAGAGAAATTATTTCACTCTCCATGGCACTGAATGGGTCCCTCAGCATAATTCAAACAGATAGGCTGATCTGGAGAATCTAAGAAGGTGCTCTTACATATCTAGCACCTTGGCAAGAATGGTTGGAAGGCTCGTCTTTTTTTGTACTGTCAACCAGAATGGATATATATTCCCTTCCCAGGTTTGTTGCCTCAGACTAGGGAAATTTCTTTCATAGTAGCACAGAGTTTGAACTTATCAGGTGCCATCTCTTAAAGGTTTGGGGCCAGAAACTGCATACCACCATGTCTACTTTATTCTAGCCAAAGAACTCATTAGCCTGCCCAGATGCAAGAAGAGGGATACATGATCATCTTTCATATGGAGCTGCTATTTTTATTATTTTTCATTCAGTTGCTAAGTCATGTCTGACATTTTGAGACCCCATGGAATATAGACCAACAGGCTTCTCTGTCCATGGAATTTTCCATGCAAAAATACTGGAGTGGGCTGCCATTTCATATAGAGAGTGTCAAATAATTTGCAGCTATCTTTAATGTGCTACATTACTATACATAAATAATGTCAATATGGATGTCAAAAAAGTTTTCCTGTGTAGTTTATCTGTACTTCTTTTTTCTATTGTGAGCATTTTTTTTTTTTTTTTGGAAAAAGAAAATATTATTTTCATTTCCAATGAAAGTGAATAAAACTGGGAGGCCACAAACAAGTGCCCGCTACTATGCCACTGGGTCTTCCCAGATGGCTCTAGTGGTAAGGAACACACCTGGTAATGCAGGAGACGTAAGAGACTTGGGTTCAATCCCTGGGTCAGGAAGATCCACTAGAGGAGGGCACAGCAACCCACTCCAGTATTCTTGCCTGGAGAATCCTATGGACAGAGAAGACTGGTGGGCTACAGTCCATAGGGTCACAAAGAGTCAGACACAACTGAAGCAACTTAGCACACACACCCTGCAATAAGGAACTGGGAAGTGCTTGCCACTTAACCCAATAGATAGGATAAATCAGCAAACCCCACTTTCTCTTCTTCTGTCACAACAATTACTTGTTTAAATTCTGAAATCATGTGCTGTGCTTGCTCCGAAATATTTAATAGCTGAAACTCAATTAACATTGCTCTAAGACGAAAACTGATTTTGTCTTAAAAGTTGTATTTTTTGTCTTAGCTATTCATCACATTCCTAATGAAAATAAGTGGCCTCAAAGGAGCCCAGGTTTTAGTTCTTGTTATTAAATGAGAAAACCATCAAATAAAGCAAGACCCACTCATTTACTTGCATTTTTTCCCCTAATCTTAGGGAAAAACTATTTCCACATGTACAGTCATTTGTACTCTACTTTTCTAGTTCATTTGGCTATGCTAGACTTTCTTAATAAAATTTTTAGCAATCACATTCATGCAATCCATAAGACCATAACAAAAATATCTATTGTTAAGTTATTTTCTTAGTTATTAATTCAAATTATTAAAGTTGGAAAAATATTTCCTCAAGCAGCCTTCATCCTTTCCTTTATTTATTTACTTACGTACGTAACAAGCATTTAGTGAGTGTATATTGTGTCTTGATACTATCAGAGGTATGGGGAAAAAAAGAAAAGTTAAAAAAGATGAATTTTCTCTACTCTGATGAAAGTAGTTAGAAACAAGATATTAATAAGGAATTATAGCCAATTGTGCCATAAAGAAGAAAGTGACACCGAAAGAAGACTCAGTGTAGAGCATAGTAGACACACCCAAATTAGTCTGGGGAGCAGGACAAGGTTTTACAGTGGAACTAACATCCTAGTTGAGATTAAGATTGTTAATCAGGCATGGACCAGACATCTATAAAGGCCCAGAGACAAGAGAGAGAAAGTATGGAGATACTTAAGGAACTCTAAAAGAAAAATTCTGAGAAGGGAAGAAGAGATGCTAGAATTTTGGAAGGATTAGATCAAAATGACTGTAAAATATGGTACTGTAGAGAATTTGGATTTTACATTAAAAATCTTAATCCACTGAAGTGATTTAAATCAGGCAAATGTCATCAGCAGAACTCTGCTAATAAGATTATTCTGGTTTCAATGTAGTGAACTATTTGGAAGAAGAAAGAACTGGATATCAGGGCTCCACTCTTGAAACTACTGCAGGCATCCATTAGAAGATCAGGCATTCGCATCAACAGTGATAACAGACAATGGAAGGATTACAGAGCTACTTAGTATATAATACTGAGGGTTGATGGAGCTAATGGAATAATTATGGTAAAAGTACTAATAGTTAATAATAGAACAGTATATGTTACACGGGCTTCCCAGCTGGTGCTGGTGTTAAAGAACCTGCTTGTCAATGCAGGAGACACAGGAGATGGGGGTGTGATCCCTGGATCAGGAAGATCCTCTAGAGGAGAAAATTGCAATCCCGATCAGTATTCTTGCCTGGAGAATCCCATGGACAGAGGAGACTGGCAGGCTATAGGCCATAAGGCCCCAAAGAGTCAGACATGACCAAAGAGACAGTAGACACACACAAAGTGTTACAGTATTTTAAGATGGATAAATTAGGACTACAATTGGAAGTGGGAGAGAGAGTCTTATTAAATCTAATTTTAAAATATTTAGAGACAAATTAACCAGATATAAATGGCCTCTCATTTAATCAATCCAACAATAAAGAACACATTAGCAAATGAGGAAATATAAATATAGACTGGGTAGTCTAAGAAAATTTACTGACATATTAACAGTGAGGATCATTATCTGAAAAGAGAAGGCTTTAACAGAAATATATATATATATAGATAGATAGATAGATAGATAGATAGATAGGTATTTGTCTAGTTCCACAGATAAAATTCTAGAACATAACTTCAAAGGTTAACAGAGGTCACCTATGGGATGTGATACGATATTTTTTGTTTTTCATTTTATCTGCATTTTCTAAGTTTCTTTCACTTCAGTTGAGTTCAGTCGCTCAGTCATGTCCAACTCTTTGCGACCCCATGAATTGCCGCACGCCAGGCCTCTCTGTCCATCACCAACTCCCGGAGTCTCCCCAAAACCATGTTCATCGAGTCAGTGATGCCATCCAACCATCTCATCCTCTGTCGTCCCCTTCTCTTCCTGCCCCCAATCCTTCCCAGCATTAGGGTCTTTTCCAATGAGTCAACCCTTTGCATGAGGTGGCCAAAGTATTGGAGTTTCAGCTTCAACATCAGTCCTTCCAATGAACACCCAGGATTGATCTCTTTTAGGATGGATTGATTGGATCTCCTTGCAGTCCAAGGGACTCTCAAGAGTCTTCTCCAACACCACAGTTCAAAAGCATCAATTCTGCGGCACTCAGCTTTCTTCACTGTCCAACTCTCACATGCATACATGACCACTGGAAAAACCATAGCCTTGACTAGAGGGACTTTTGTTGGCAAAGTAATGTCTCTGCTTTTAAATATGCTATCTAGGTTGGTCATAACCTTCCTTCCAAGGAGTAAGCGTCTTTTAATTTCATGGCTGCTATCACAATCAGCAGTGATTCTGGAGCCCAAAAAAATAAAGTCTGACACTGTTTCCACTGTTTCCCCATCTATTTCCCATGAAGTGATTGGACCAGATGCCATGATCTTAGTTTTCTGAACGTTGAGCTTTAAGCCAACTTTTTCACTCTCTTCTTTCACTTTCATCAAGAGGCTCTTTAGTTCTTCTTCACTTTCTGCCATAACAGTGGTGTCATCTGCATATCTGAGGTTATTGATATTTCTCCCAGCAATCTTGATTCCAGTTTGTGTTTCTTCAAGCCAGCATTTCTCATGATACATTCTGCATAGAAGTTAAATAAGCAGGGTGACAATATACAGCCTTGATGTACTCCTTTTCCTATTTGGAACCAGTCTGTTGTTCCCTGTCCAGTTCTAACTGTTGCTTCCTGACCTGCATACAGGTTTCTCAAGAGACAGGTCAGATGGTCTGGTATTCCCATCTCTTTCAGAATTTTCCACAGTTTATTGTGATCCACACAGTCAAAGGCTTTGGCATAGTCAATAAAGCAGAAATAGATGTTTTTCTAGAACTCTCTTGCTTTTTCGATGATCCAGCAGATATTGGCAATTTGATCTCTGGTTCCTGTGCCTTTTCTAAAACCAGCTGGAACATCTGGAAGTTCACGGTTCACGTATTGCTGAAGCCTGGCTTGGAGAATTTTGAGCATTGCTTTACTAGCATGTGACATGAGTGTAATTGTGCAGTAGTTTGAGCATTTTTTGGCATTGCCTTTCTTTGGGATTGGAACGAAAACAGACCTTTTCCAGTCCTGTGGCCACTGCTGAGTTTTCCAAATTTGTTGGCATATCGAGTGCAGCACTTTCACAGCATCATCTTTCAGGATTTGAAATAGCTCAACTGGAATTCCATCACCTCCACTAGCTTTGTTCGTAGTGATGCTTTCTAAGGCCCACTTGACTTCATGTTCCGGGATGTCTGGCTCTAGGTGAGTGATCACACCATCGTGATTGTCTGGGTCATGAAGATCTTTTTTTGTACAGTTCTTCTGTGGATTCTTGCCACCTCTTCTTAATATCTTCTGCTTCTGTTAGGTCCATACCATTTCTGTCCTTTATTGAGCCCATCTTTGCATGAAATGTTCCCTTGGTATGTCTAATTTTCTTGAAGAGATCTCTAGTCTTTCTCAATCTGTTGTTTTCCTCTATTTCTTTACACTGATCACTAAGGAAGGCTTTCTTATCTCTCCCTGCTATTCTTTGGAACTCTGCATTCATATGGGAATATCTTTCCTTTTCTCCTTTGCTTTTCACTTCTCTTCTCTTCCCAGCTATCTGTTAGGCCTCCTCAGACAGACATTTTGCTTTTTTGCATTTCTTTTCCATGGGGATGGTCTTGATCCCTGTCTCCTGTACAATGTCACCAACCTCTGTCCATAGTTCATCAGGCACTCTGTCTATCAGATCTCGTCCTTAACATTTTTAAGTTTATGAAATAAATTTTGGTTTCTTTAATATACCAAAATTTATTTCATAATCTTAAAAATGTTAAAAATAAAAGTTATAATAAGCAGGGCTCCAATTTTCAAAGACAATATATAGGCTCAGGGCCAATTATTACAATGATTATACTCTGTATCGATACTTCCATAGAGGTACTAAAAGGAGATATGTACCCAGGTAAATAATCAACACAGTGATGTATTATTTTACTATGATCTGTGGCTCTGACTTAATGCCCCCAATGCAAAACTCTAGTATGCTGTTGCAGGTTGGGATTACTAAAAAGCAGACTCTGAGACAGAATTTATATCCAATAGATTTGCTAGGAAGTCTTCTCAGGATTAAGACTAGGGGACATGACAAAAAGGGAAGGGAAGGAAAAGGAAGGAAAGAACTATGGTAGGGCAGAAAAAGAAGTTGATTTTTCTTCATTCTCAGGGTAAGACAACCAACCATGTGGAGAGTTTAAAGATGGAGTAAACTCTCAAAGCTGCCCTCACATTGACTATTTACTGGATATGGGACATCACAGGAAGTGAGCATGATATTGAGCAGCAGTCTTCAGCTGAGGCAATTACCCAAGGGGGCTAATAGCTTAAGGCGGTCTGCCAGCAACAGCTCCAGGAGATGGAGTAACAACTACCTGATTTCTGAAGGAAGATATGGGCATTCCATCACAATGTCTACACAAGAGGACACCTGGAGCACTACCAAAATTGCCTCCTAAATGCTAATTTCAACCCTGAAAGTGAGAATATATAAGTGTACAACTTGAAAGCAATATCTAGGGTTCCAAAAGACAGAATGATGAACAAGAGACTGCTGCTGCTGCTGCTAAGTCACTTCAGTCATGTCTGACTCTGTGCAATTCCATAGATGGAAGCCCACCAGGCTCCCCTGTCCCTGGGATTTTCCAGGCAAGAGTACTGGAGTGGGGTGCCATTGCCTTCTCTGGAACAAGAGACTACATTCTTCCTAATGCCTAGCCCATGTCACACGGGACATGAAGAATCCACCTTGGCCCAAAAAGAGGGAGATATAGAATCAATTTACTGCCTAGATGGAAGACAGAGATGAGACATCATGCATGAATGCACATTAAACTTTTTCCCTTTTAAAACTTCTGTTTCTGAAAAAATCAAGCTCAGTCTTCCTATACTTGCCCTTGAACATAACTCATTCATGGAAGTATAAGAAAGCTCTGTGTGGGGTGTGAAGAAGATATTTATTACCTTTTAATGTCAATGGTTCAATTCTACAAGACTTTTAATTGATTGGATGAAGGGGTGAAGAAAAGAAGAATCTCAGGGATAATGTCTGCATTTTTAACTGAATGGATGCAAATCAGAGGATATGAGAGAATATTCTACCATTGCTGTGAGAATACTTGGCTCTCTCTTCTAAGCAATATTAAATCCCTATTTCATATCATATGCACAAATGAATTTTATGTAAATAGCTAAACATTAAAAATGAATAATAACTGAAAAATTTTGAGCAATCACGCACCACACACACATACACACACACACACATACACACTGCCACAAGTATACTTCAAATGGCTAGAAATGACAAAAGAATAAAATAAAGCAAAATAGATGAATAAATATGCTGGAAATGAGAAGAAAGATACTTAGGTAAACAAAAAAATATATATGAGTAGAATTGCTGGATAAAATACAGGATGTCCAATTAAATTTGAATTCCAGATAAACAGCAAATGTCTGTTTAGTATAAGCAGACCCCGTAGAACATTTAGGACTTTCTTATACTAAGGAACTACTTTTTTATATTTAATATTTAACAAGTTTGGTAATTTAATGTATTATTTGTTTTTAGAGTATATTTGCTAAATCTGACAGTCAAAATGAGGAATTCTTCAATGAAAAAAAGGAAAGAGGTTTGAATAAAAGAAGGAAACTTTTACAAAATTTCATAAGAAGCAGGGAGCAGGGACTCATATAGGAAGTAGTATCTGTACCACCAACTTGTGTTCTACTACAGACAATTCTCTGAGAATAAAAAAAAAAAAAAAAAAAGAGCAAAAAGATAGAAGGTATGAAAGAAGACTTAAGAATTATGAAAGAAATAGCTGAAACTTCCTAAAGATACCTAAGATAAAGTCCGAACGAGAAAATAGAAAGAATAAAGATAACAACAAAAAATAATTAAAAATAATTAAAATTTTCCTAAAACTGAAGGCAAACATAAGTGCTTGGACTGAGAGTTTATTCCAAGAGCCAACACATAGACATATACACATGCACACATATGCCTGTGCATGACCATCACTAAAAAAAAATATCTTTCAGCCCAGAATTTTGTACTTGATCAAAATGGCATTCAAGGGACACAACAAATTAAAACAAGTTATTCAAACATTTATTTTTCATAGATTTCTTCTGAAAAATATACTGTAAGAAATTTCCTGTTAAATAAAAAATCAGTCAAGAGAAAGTGTAAAATGTACAGGTAATCAAATAAATTAGTGAAATATAAGCAAAAAGTTCTAACTTGTTAGTAGCCACCTGCAAACAAAATTTCAGGTGATAATAAGCACAGGATCAAAACATACAAAGCTGTTATCTCATATTTGCAGAAGAGGATGAATAGGAATACTTGTTAATTCTAAATGTTGAAGAAAAAATGTTAGTTAAGTATGTTAGCCACTTGAGTGCAAACAATAGAAAAAAATAAATAAATACAAAATATGTAACTTCAGAACATCTGGAGAGAAAGGTAGAATGCATAACTTCCAGCCCAGGGGAGAAATGAAATATCATTCTGATCAAGGACAGGAAAGGAAAACAGTAAATATGTATAAGCATAATTCACTGATTTAAACAGTGAAAATAAAATAAAATCTAGCTATATGCTGTGTATTAGAAGCATATTTTAAAAATAAATGTTGTATTCATTATAGAAGATACTATTTTACTATTTTGTTCCCACTTCCTCTCATTTTGATCCACCTCTAAATACTCCTAAACTACAGTGGACAGTTCCCATATAAAGAAACTGTATCTTTCTTTTCTGTTCCTAAGGTTTTCTCCAGCACCACTGAAGCTTGCTCAGACTGTTCAGGGAAGCCCTAAAGGGCTGAGAATTTATGTTCCCCTGGGCAGACTTCAAAAACTGAAGACTGGATTGGGTGCATAAATACCCCCAACTTACTATTCCTATGTGAGATGATTCTGAGGCTCCTCACAGGATTCCCAGCAGGACTGGGCTCCAGTTGCACACAGTGGTAACCTACTTAATATATCCTTTATTGGATTTTTCTCTTTCTCTGTGTGACTTAGCTCATGCCCTCCTTGGGCTTCCTGGGATCACCTCCCAAAATAAACTTATCAATACTAACTCCTTGTCTAGGGCTTGTTTTTAGGGGAACCCAAACAATCAAAAGTGGGTGATAATAACCTCTCACATGCAGTACACTGCAATTATTGATGCTTTCATTGATGGTGGATTGGGTGAGGCATGAGGCACAGGTGGGCAGAGAAGCACTAGCTTAAACAATATGAGGACAAAGGCGATTATAAAAATTGTAGAATTGGATGGTTTGGTATAGTTGCTTCAGAAGCCTTGAAGAAGAGAATAAGAAACTCAAGTTAGCCAAGTACAAATTCTTGGCATGGTGTTGAGAATCAGAGAACCCTAATGGTAATATTTAAGAACCCTTCAGTTCAGTTCAGTTCAGTCTCTCAGTCGTGTCCGACTCTTTGCAACTCCATGAACCGCAGCACACCAGGCCTCCCTGTCCATCACCAACTCCTGGAGTCCACCCAAACCCACGTCCATCAAGTCGGTGATGCCAACTAACCATCTCACCCTCTGTCGTCCGCTTCTCCTCCTGCCCTCAATCTTTCCCAGTATTAGGGTCTTTTCCAATGAGTCAGCTCTTCGCATCAGGTGGCCAAAATATTGGAGTTTCAGCTTCAACATCAGTCCTTTCAATGAACACCCAGGACTGATCTCCTTTAGGATGGACTGGTTGGATCTCCTTGCAGTCCAAGGGACTCTCAAGAGTCTTCTCCAACACCACAGTTCAAGAGCATCAATTCTTTGGTGCTCAGTTTTCTTTATAGGCCAGCTCTCACATCCATACCTGACCACTGGAAAAACCACAGCTTTGACTAGAGGGACCTTTGTCGGCAAAGTAATGTCTCTACTTTTTAATATGCTATCTAGGTTGGTCATAACTTTCCTTCCAAAGAGTAAGCATCTTTTCATTTCATTGATGCAATCACCATCTGCAGTAATTACTTTACACAATAATAGGGCAACCTTGCTAAAAACACAAGGAATTTCATACTAAGTATGTTGTTGTTGTTTAGTCACTAAGTTGTGTCTGAACTTTTGAGTTTTAGTTGAGTGGTAGTTTGTTAACAGACAGGCTCTTTCCTGTGACTCAGAATATTATGTCCTGGTAAGGCCACATGGGGCCAGTTTTAATATGTTCAAGATGGCTCTTTCAAGCTTAGACACAAAGATATCCCTCAGCAAATCAGGATGATAATGATCCAACTGCTTTGGCAGAGTACAGGTAAAGGGTCATAAGGCCCAGAAAGGTATGTTAAAATACGAATCTGTTTCTTTTACTTTAACCTTTGTATTCTATTGTTGTGCTATAAGTTAATCACTCAAGGAATGTTGCTTACAGCTTACAGTACACAAAATGGCCCACCTCAGTGAATTTTGCCTCCTGTGCCTTAGTAGTAAGCTAAAATATCTTTGTTTAGCTCACAGGAAACAAGCTTACCTGTGAATGGTTCGTGGTAAGTCACTTCAGTCAAGTTTGTCTCTTTGTGACCCCATAGACTATAGCCCACCAGACTCAGAATAAACTGTCCTGATAAGGCCACATGGGGCCAGTTTTGGTATGTTCATGGTGGCTCTTTCAAGCATAGGCACAAAACTATCCCTCAGCAAATCAGGATGGTAATGAATCGACTGCTTTGGCAGAGTACAGATAAAGGGTCATAAGGTCTAGGAAGTTATGTTAAAACAGCTCTACTTTATGAAACCAAAGAGCCAATCATGATAAAAGAAAGCAGAAAGCAAGAAGGCAGAAAAAAAGTAAACAAACAAGAAAGGAAGGAGGACAGTTAAGCAGGAAAAAGACCAGAATATAATAGATGCTTAATAAATATTTTGGTAACAAACTGATTAAAAGAATAATGTAAAACCCAGTGTGTAGGTAGAAAAGATACTATGTCTTGAATATCATAATTAAAAGCTTGATCTGTATTAATAAAATTGCAATAGAGAAGAACAAATCTGACTCCATAATGAATCTATTTCTTTTACTTTAACCTTTGTATTCTATTGTTTTGGTACAAGTTAATCACTCAAGGAATGTTGCCTATAGCTTAATGTATATAGAATGGCCCACCTCAGTGAACCTTGCCTCCTGTTCCTTCACAGTAAGTTAAAATGCTTTGTTTAACTCACAGGAAACATCCTGATCAGGTTTACCTGTGAATGGTTCATGTAAATTACTTCAGTGGTGTCTGACTTTTTGAGATCTCATGAACTGTAGCCCAGCAGGCTTCTCTGTCAAAGGGATTTTCCAGGCAGTAGTACTGGAGTGGGTTGCCATTTCCTTCCCCAGGGGATCTTCCTGAACCAAGGATTGAACCGGTGTCGCCTGCATTGGCAGGTGGGTTCTTTAACACTAGTGCCACCTGGGAAGCCTGTGAATGGCTCAGGGAAGAAGTAGTTAACACATTCCCTTAGGAGATGGGCCGAAACCAGGAAGTATTTGCAGCAACTTACTGTCTTTTTTACTTTACCTCCTCGCTTCCCCTTGTTTGTTCTGTAAAAGAAACTAGCACTCAAATCCAGGCAAGATGGTTCTTCGGGACACTAGTCCACTCTCTTCTTTGGTCTGCTGACTTTCCAAATAAGATCACTATTCCCTGCCCCAACACCTCATTTCTTTATTGACTAGCCTGTCATTTGGTGAGCAGTACAACACGTATTTGGAAACAAAATCATGTGCTCATTTTTTCTATTTTTTTTAATAAAATGCATGATGTACTAACAATATTGACCATTTATTAGACTACAGAAGAAATCACAAAAATTCTAAGCAGTTTGTATCATATTGACCTCATTCACTGACTGGAATGCAATAAAATTAGAAAATGAAAACCAAAATAAATTACCATTGATTTCAGAACTTTATACCTAGATATCAAATTATATACTACTCAATAACTTTGGTAATAATGAAGACACAAAAATGGAATTACAGATTTTAGAACTGAATAAACTATCTATGAATATCTACCTAAAATTTCAAAAAACAATCTTGTGGTTTGAATATATTTATGAAAAAGGAATAAATTATGTTTTTAAATAAATGTAAATAAAGAAAAAAAGAAAAATCTAAAAGAAATACAAGAAAACACATAGTAACATAAATAAGTCAATAGAGTAGAAGAGAAAAAACAAATTAAATAAAAGCTATCTTTTTAGGAGGGAGCATAGAATACATGTGTAACAGCTAAAACCTTGGCAGGTACTTCCAAGGTGTTTATTAGAAAAAAAAAAGAAAAGAAATAACAAGCCAAAATGGTCCCCAGGGCAGAAAATCAAAATTTAATTGTAATTTTCTGCCCTTCCCAGGAATGTGACCTCTATTCACTCAATCTGAAATTTGCTGAGATGCACTAGTGAAGTTTTCATTTTCTCTGCCCTCTGACAGATAAGAGGCTTATGGAAGCTTCCTAGGGGGAGACACTGATTGTGGGGGAAAACCACAATCACGGAAAACTAATCAAACTGATCACATGGGCCACAGCCTTGTCTAACTCAGTGAAACTATGACGTGTAAGGCCACCCATGACGGATGGATCATGGTGGCGAGTTCTGGCAAAACGTGGTCCACTGGAGAAGGGAATGGCAAACCGCTTTATTTTCTTAGGCTCCAAAATCACTGCAGATGGTGACTGCAGCCATGAAATTAAAAGATGCTTGCTTCTTGGAAGAAAAGCTCTGACCAACCTAGAGAGCATACTAAAAAGCAGAGACATTACTTTGCCAACAAAGGTCCATCTATTCAAAGCTATGGTTTTTCCAATAGTCATGTATGGATGTGAGAGTTGGACTATAAAGAAAGCTGAGTGCCAAAGAATTGATGCTTTTGAATTGTAGTGTTGAAGAAGACTCTTGAGAATCCCTTAGACTTCAAGGAGATCCAACCAGTCCATCCTAAAGGAAATCAGTGCTGAATATTCATTGGAAGGACTGATGCTGCAGCTGAAACTCCAATACTTTGGCCACCGGATGCGAAGAACTCACTCCTTGGAAAAGACCTGATTCTGAGAAAGATTGAGGACAGGAAGAGAAAGGGACAAGGATGAGATGGTTGGATGGCATCACCGACTCGATGGACATGAGTTTGAGCAAGTTCTGGGAGTTGGTGATGGACAGGGAAGCCTGGTGTGCTGCAGTCCATGGGGTTGCAAGGAGTTGGATACGACTGAGAAACTGAACTGAACTGACTGACTAGTAAAATAATCTGTGTGATAAAACGTGTGCCATTTCTCTTTACTGACTAGTGAATTAATCTGCATGATAAAACATGTGCCAGCTCTCTTTATCCAAAAGAAAAGTGCCCAAATAGCACCTTAAAAAAATATTTTGCTAATATCTTCTTATGTCACCTTCCCTGCTAGAAAAATCTTCCATTTTGTACAACGCTTCAGAGTGTCTTTCAATAGTTGCTAGATGCCTAATTTATAAACCACTTAGTAAAGCCAATTAGATCTTCAAATTTACTTGGTTGAATTTTCTTAATAAAGAAAAAACAAATGAGAGAATGCACAATTATAAATACAAGTAAAAACATGTGAAATTAGATATGGTTGAAAATAATATATAGGAATTTTTTAAAATACTGTTTTTAACTCTAGAAATCTCTGATATGATTCCAAATCTGAGCTCTCTCAACCTCTTTCTTCCTTCCCGTAAGTGCTCTCAGTCACTTAGGGCAAAGGGCGTTTAATTTCTTCACTTCAGGTAGAATTCTCTTTCAAGTATTAAGGACTGTTGGATAAAGCAAAGGAAAATAGATGATGCTCCTCCATTCCCTTCCCACATCCAGGGGTAATATACAATTCTGAAAACATCCAGAATTACTGACAACACTCTCCATGGAATTTTGTCCTTGTCTTACATTGGTCTCCTTTGAAAGTTTTCTCCACAATGCAATAAAATCAACGTTACCCCTTAACGTAGTTCTCAAGACAACTAAGTCTGGAACCAGCAGCAAGAAGCTCAGAAGCATAACCTGAGCAAAGGTTATGTTGTCACTTGCATTTTCTTATTTCCTTGGTGTTTGCTCATGATTAATAATAATAGCTACTTAGAAGTATTTTCCATCTGAGCAAGATGGATATTTTTAGTAAATGTGGTCTGAAACTAATGCATTTGGAAATTGATCAAGAAATCTTGCTAACTTTGCTTATTAGCAACCTTAACATTCTCCTGGAGTCTATAATTCTTTCAGTCTGAGTTTCTTCAAGGACATCTTTTGATGATTGTATAGCATAATCTGTGCTATAACTATGAATTTTCTTTAAAAATATGCAGGAAAATAGGCCCTGACACAGGGATAAGTTAACCCAAGTTTAACAACATTAACTGTTAATTCTAATTTAAGAACATTGTTGTTGCACATTTTCTCTCCATTACTTTTTTTCTATTTTGTTTGTAAATGAATATAAATGGTCAATAACAGCCTACAATGTTATTCCTGATGAACCGATAATTTACTTAGAAAATCAGAGATAGTTAACTGAAACCAATTAAAAATACCTATAGAAAAATACAATAATATTTGTAGTGTAATAATTACTGTAAGCATTTGAAGTGTCTTCTTATAACAGTTTGGACTTCCCTGGTGGCTCAGAGGTTAAAGCATCTGCCTCCAATGCGGGAGACCTAGGTTCGATCCTTGGGTTGGGAAGATCCCCTGGAGAAGGAAATGGCAAACCACTCCAGTACTCTTGCCTGGAGAATCCCATGGACGGAGGAGCCTGGTAGGCTACAGTCCACGGGGTCGCAAAGAGTCAGACACGACTGAGCGACTTCCCTTCCCTTCCTTATAGCAGTTGATAATGTCTTTGGGATTGCTCAAAAGAATATAGTCACTGAAATTAAAGGTTCACAAAAGTTTTCTGAATGTTTCAATTCAATATCAGGATAAATTTTTGATCAAAATATTTTAAATAAACTACAAAAAGCAAAACAAAAGAGTCTAAAAGCAAAATTTATTTGTTATATATTACATATTCAGTTCAGTTCAGTTCAGTCATTCAGTCGTGTCCAACTCTTTGCGACCCCATGAACCACAGCTCACCAGGCCTCTCTGTCCACCACCATCTCCAGGAGTCTACACATACTCATGTCCATTGAGGCGGTGAGGCCATCTAACCATCTCATCTTCTGTCATCCCCTTCTCCTCCTACCTTCAATCTTTCCCGACATCAGGGTATTTTCAAATGAGTCAGCTCTGCGCATCAGGTGGCCAAAATATTGGAGTTTCAACTTCAACATCAGTCCTTCCAAGGAACACCCAGGACTGATCTTTAGGATGAACTAGTTGGATCTCCTTGCAGTCCAAGGGACTCTCAAGTGTCTTCTCCAACACCACAGTTCAAAAGCATCAATTGTTCTGCACTCCACTTTCTTTATAGTCCAACTCTCTCATCCACACACGACTACTGGAAAAATCATAGCCTTGACTAGACGGATCTTTGTTGACAAAGTAATGTCTCTGCTTTTTAATATGCTGTCTAGGTTGGTCATAACTTTCCTTCCAAGGAGTAAGTGTCTTTTAATTTCATAGCTGCAATCACCATCTGCAGTGATTTTGGAGCCCAAAAATATAAAGTCTGACACTGTTTCCACTGTTTTCCCATCTATTTGCCATGAAGTGATGGGACCAGATGCTATGATCTTAGTTTTCTGAATGTTGAACTTTAAGCCAACTTTTTCACTCTCCTCTTTCACTTTCATCAAGAGGCTCTTCAGTTCTTCATTTTCTGCCATTAGGGTGGTGTCATCTGCATATCTGAGGTTATTGATATTTCTCCCGGCAATCTTGATTCCAGCTTGTACTTCCTCCAGCCCAGCCTTTCTCATGATGTACTCTGCATTTAAGTTAAATAAGCAGGGTGACAATATACAGCCTTGATGTACTCCTTTCCCCATTTGGAACCAGTCTGTTGTTTCATGTCCAGTTCTAACTGTTGCTTCCTGACCTGCATACAGGTTTCTTGAGAGGCAGGTCAGGTGGTCTGGTATTCCCATCTCTTTCAGAATTTTCCACAGTTTATTGTGATCCACACAGTCAAAGGCTTTGGCATAGTCAATAAAGCAGAAATAGATGTTTTTCTGGAACTCTCTCGTTTAATGATGCTTCTCTAATTGGATGCCTTATGGGTGAATCTAAACTTTGTCTTTACGACCCTTGGAATATGAGAAAATAATTGCAAATGAAGCAATAAAGGATTAGTCTCCAAAATATACAAGCATCTCATACAGCTCAATACCAGAAAAACAAATAACCCAATCAAAAAAAAAAAAAAAATGGGCAACAACCTAAACATACATTTCCCTAAAGAAGACAAACAAATGACCAACAAACATATGAAAAGATGCTCAGCGTTGCTCATTATAGGAGAAATGCAAATCAAAACTGCAATGATATCACCTCACACCAGTCAGAATGGTCATCATCAAGAAATTTGCAAACAATAAATGCTGAAGATAATGTGGAGTAAAGGGAACCCTGCTGCACTGTTGATGGGAATGTAAACTGTTAAAGCCATTATGGAGAACAGTATGGAGATTCCTTAAAAAACTAGGAATATGTCTACCAGTCTACCATATGACCCAGCAATCCCACTACCTGGCATACACTCTGAGAAAACCACAATTCTAAAAGATACATGTACCTCAGTGTTCACTGCAGCACTATTTACAATAGCCAGGACATGAAAGCAACCTAGATGGCCACCAAAAAAATGAATGGATAAAGATGTGGCACATATATACAATGGAATGTCACTCAGCCATGAAAAGGAGTGGATTTGAGTCAGTTGTAGTGAGGTAGCTAAAGCCAGAGCCTGGTGTACCGAGTGAAGTAAATCAGAAAGAGAAAAACAAATATCATATATTAATGCATATGTATGGAATCTTGAAAAATTGTACTGATGAACCCATTTGCAGAGAAGGAACAGAGATGTAGATATAGAGAATAGACCTGTGGATACAGCAGGGGAAGGAGAGGGGGGACAATTTGAGAAAGTGACAATGACATATATACACTATCATATGAAATATAGAAACCTAGTGGGAAGTTGTTCTATAACACAGGGAGCCCAACGTGGTGCTCTGTAATGACCTAGAAGGGTGGGACTGGGGGATGGAAGGGAAACTCCAGAGGGAGAGGATATATTTATAATTATAACTGATTTGTGTTGTTGTACAGCAGAAACCAACACAACATTGTAAAGCAATTTTCCTTCAAGTAAAAAAGAAATTTAAAAATTTTCTTTATTTTTAATATGTTGCCAAAATTTTGTATATGAACATGTAGCATGCATATTTTGAAAATAATATTATTTAGAGAAGTATTAACAATTTAAAATACTTAAAATTTTAAATGTTTTTTCTTCTTATACTTTCAAGAATCTTACACTGAAACCATCAGTATTCACAATTATAGTTTGTCAGAAATGGTAAACAGATGATAATTACATTAAAAATATCAAATTTGCTGAGACAAAAGAAACTGTGGAAGTTACTTTTCTTTTATCTTCCTTATGACAAAAGTAAGAATCAGAAAGTTTATTAACTTGGTTCATGTTACATCTCAGACTAGTGGGATATTTGAGAATCTAGCCTCCTGAGTCTCATATGAGGTTCTGTCCATTATCCTCATGAATGGTTTATGTTTCCTACTTGGTTTTATTTTGTCATCCCCACCAGATAATGAGTTTTTAAAGAGAGAACCAAGTCTCCTCCTAGTTTTATTAAAATTCCCTATTCAGCAGTAACCTGAACACTAAAAATTCAAATGCATATCAATTTATCAAATATCTTTGCTTCTGCAGAAAACAAAATGCTTTTTTAAGTGATAGAGTGTATAAAGACAAGAGTGGTGGTAGTGGGACTGTGCAGAGTTGACTGCAAACAATTCAGTATAAAACAATTTTACAAAAGCAATTCTTAGGTATTAAAAGCAATTACTAAGTTGAGAAGATCCCCTGGAGAAGGAAATGACAACCCACTCCAGTATTCTTGCCTGGAGAATCTCATGGACAGAGGAGCCTGGCAGGCTACAGTTCACGGGGTCGCAAGAGTCAGACACAACTTAGCGACTAAACAACTACCACCAAAAATTTCCCATAAATCATTAAGTATAGCAATAGAAAAAGATAAGATAATTTAACACAAGTCAAAAAATGATCTCCATATTGTGAATCCTGACTAATATTAGAGGTATCTTATTTTCCATGTTCATTATTTCTATGTAAGCTAAATATCTAGAAAGGTTAGTTTACCCCACAAGATCTAGACAGGATGTATTTGCAACCTCATCCCATACCTGTTTATATGCAACATCATGCCTAAGTTATATGTAAATTTCCCCAAGTACATATTACCAGTGAATTAAACACAACCAGAAATGAGGTCAGGTACAGAGGCAAAGCTTTGAAAAATACCTCTGACAGTATTAAGATCTTTCCGTTAGTTATTTCACATTACATAACATAAACAAATTGACCAAAGTTTTTTTTTTCTGTCGTAAGCAGAAAATCTGAGAACTGGGAATTAGTAACTTCTATCTAACTTGGCTGGCAGGTAGTCGTGAACTGTGGCAGCATAACAGAGGAATGTGCCTTATTTACAGCTTGGAAATTTTAACTACAAACATGGAGTTCCTTGGTTTTTTCTTTCTTTTGATGATCTTTATTTAAAAAAAAAAAAAATCCCATGTTCTTTACAAGTTAAAGGTGCTAAAGTTATAAAAAGTGTTGCCAAAACTAGAATCTTGGACTAAGAGAAATCTGAAATAGCAAGAAGCCTCCTGATACATATTCTGCTAGAGTACTTCAACTAAATAATGAAATCCTAAAAATCCTCCTAAGGACTAGCTGGTAAACCAAATATCTAACTAAATCATTACAGCGTTTTGCATTACATTTTTGGGACACTGATCCCTCCCCTCAAAATAGTAACCAATCACAAGCAAACAGATAAGCCAGCTAGACAATAAACTTTCTGAGAAAAACACTCTTGCTGCTTCATGATTTAAAAAAAATACATTTCAAGGAATAAGAAAAATAAATATTAAAAAAAAAATGTTACCATCAGGTGAACTTTTTTAACTTAGTGAAATATTTAATCACAAAAAATTTTTAATTTCATATTTATGAGTCAGTGTGATCATACTGAAGTATTATATGGAACCATAATATTTCAGTTCAGTCGCTCAGTCATGTCCGACTCTGTGACCCCATGGACTGGAGCATGCCATGCCAGTGTGTATGTGTGTGTGTATATATATATATAATGAGAGCAATAGATGAGTGCAATTATATATATATACAATAAGTGCAACATATGTATATTATATATTATATAAATATATTATATATAATATACATAATATAATGATGTTATATTGATATATGATATAATGATATCATAATATAATGATGTATTGATATGTATTATAATGTTATATAATATAACACACTTTTATATTGTTATAATTATATTATATTATATATATCTTTATATTATGTAATATTATAATATGTAAGATTATATAAAATATATAATATATATTTAATATATATCATATATGATATACTAATGATAATATAATAAGTTATTGTATTATTATAATTATATTATATATATTATAATATTATATAATATAATAAATAATATTGGACTGATAAAAATCTCCCTGCAAAGTGGGAGACCTACATTCAATCCCTGGGTTGGGAAGACCCCTTGAAGAAGGGAAAGGCTACTGACTCCAGTATTCTGGCCTGGAGAATTCCGTGAAACCCATGGGGTTTCAAAAGGTCAGACACGACTGAGAGACTTTTTCGAAATAAAAAATAAAGGTGCACACAACTGGAAAGAAAAAAAAATTCCCTACAAAGTTAATTATTTCTTGCAATGCTTTTTCTGTAATTCCCACTCTGCTCCAACCCCTCTGTGTAATTAACGCTATTTTTTTTAATAAAATGGAAAGTCCATGAAGGCCACTAATAAGATATGAAAAATTATTCAAATACAAATTACTATCTCAAGCAGTGAAATTATTTTCTTTATGGTAATAGGATGCTGTATATTTCAAATAATAAATTTTTGAGAAAAATATGAATGTGATTATATAACAAATATTCTCTGTGACTAAAATTTATTGTAGAAGATGAAAAAAGCATTTTTTTCCTCAAAAGTTCACTTCAGTTCAGTCACTTAGTCATGTCCAACTCTTTGCCACCCCATGGACTAAAGCACGCCAGGCCTCCCTGTCCAACACCAACACCCGGAGTTTACTCAAACTCATGTCCATTGAGTCCGTGATGCCATCCAACCATCTCATCCTCTGATATCCCCTTCTCCTCCTGTCTTCAATCTTTTCCAGCATAGGGTCTTTTCAAATGAGTCAGTTCTTCATATCAGGTGTCCAAAGTATTGGAGTTTCAGCTTCAACAGCAGTCCTTCCAATGAATATTCAGCACTGATTTCCTTTAGGATGGACTGGATGGATCTTCTTGCAGTCCAAGGGACTCTCAAGAGTCTTCTCCAACACCACAGTTCAAAAGCATCAATTCTTCTGAATTCAGCTTTCTTTATACTCCAACTCTCACATCCATACGTGACTACTGGAAAAACCATAACCTTGACTAGACGGACCTTTGTTGACAAAGCAATGTCTCTGCTTTTTAATACGCTCTCTAGGTTGGTCATAGCTTTTCTTCCAAGGAGTAAGTCTCTTTTAATTTTATGGCTGCAATCACCATCTGCAGTGATTTTGGAGCCCAAAAAAGTCAGCCACTGTTTCCACATCTATTTGCCATGAAGTGATGGGACTGGATGCCATGATCATAGTTTTCTGCATGTTGAGCTTTAAGCCAACTTTTTCACTCTCCTCTTTCACTTTCATCAAGAGGCTCTTTAGTTCTTTTTCATCTTCTGCCATAAGAGTGGCGTCATCTGCATATCTGAGGTTATTGATATTTCTCCTGGCAATCTTGATTTCAGCTTGTGCTTCATCCAGCCCAGCGTTTCTCATGATATACTCTGCATATAAGTGAAGTAAGTAGGGTGATAATATGCCTTGAGGTACTCCTTTCCCTATTTGGAACCAATCTGTTGTTCCATGTCCAGTTCTAACTGTTGCTTCCTGACCTACATACAGATTTCTCAGGAGGCAGGTCAGGTGGTCTGGTATTCCCACCTCTTTCAGAATTTTCCACAGTTTATTGTGATCCACACAGTCAAAGGCTTTGGCATAGTCAATAGAGCAGAAATAGATGTTTTTCTGGAACTCTCTTGCTTTTTCGATGATCCATCAGATGTTGGCAATTTGATCTCTGGTTCCTCTGCCTTTTCTAAAACCAGCTTGAACATCTGGAAGTTCACGTTTCACATACTGTTGAAGCCTGTTTGGGGAATTTTGAGCACTACACTACTAGTGTGTGAGGTGAGTGCAAATGTGCAGTAGTTTGGGCATTTTTTAACATTGCCTTTCTTTGGGATAGGAATGAAAACTTTTTCTGTCCTGTGGCCATAGCTGAGTTTTCCAAATTTGCTGGCATACTGAGTGCAGCACTTTCACAGAGTCATCTTTTAGGAGCTGAAATAGCTCAACTGGAATTCCATCACCTGCACTAGCTTTGTTCGTAGTGATGCTTGCTAAGGCCCACTTAATTTCACATTCCAGGATGTCTGGCTCTAGGTGAGTGATCATACCATTGTGATTATCTGGGTCATGAAGGTCTTTTTTGTATAGTTCTTCTATGTATTCTTGTCACCTCTTCTTAATATCTTCTGCTTCTGTTAGGTCCATACCATTTCTGTCCTTTATTGAGCCCATCTTTGTATGAAATGTTCCCTTGCTATCTCTAATTTTCTTGAAAAGATCGCTAGTCTTTCCTATTCTATTGTTTTCCTCTATTTCTTTGCATTGATCACCAAGGAAGGCTTTCTTATCTCTCCTTGCTATTCTTTGGAACTCTGCATTCAAATGGGTGTATCTTTCCTTTTCTCCTTTGCTTTTTGCTTCTCTGCTTTTCACAGCTGTTTGTAAGGCCTCCTCAGACAGCCATTTTACTTTTTTGCATTTCTTTTTCTTAGGAATGGTCTTGATCCCTGTGTCCTGCTCAGTGTCACAAACCTCCATCCATAGTTCATCAGGCACTCTATCAGATCTAATCCCTTGAATCTATTTGTCACTTCCCCTGTATAATCGTAAGGGATTTGATTTAGGTCATATCTGAATGGTCTAGTGGTTTTCCCTACTTTCTTCAATTTAAGTCTGAATTGGCAATAAGGAGTTCATGATCTGAGCCACAGTCAGCTCCTGGTCTTGTTTTTGGAGACTGTATAGAGCTTCTCCATCTTTGGCTGCAAAGAATATAATCAATCTGATTTTGGTGCACACCATCTGGTGATATCCATGTGTAGAGTCTTCTCTTGTGTTGTTGGAAGAGGGTGTTTGCTATGACCAGTGCATTCTCTTGGCAAAACTCTATTAGCCTTTGCCCTGCTTCATTCTGTACTCCAAGGCCAAATTTGCCTGTTACTCCAGGTGTTTTTTGACTTTCTACTTTTGCATTCCAGTCCCCTATAATGAGAAGGACATCTCTTTTGGGTGTTATTTCTAGAAGGTCTTATAGATCTTCATAGAACTGTTCAACTTCAGTTTCTTCAGTTTCTGTGATTGTGGTTTTCAGTCTGTCTGCCCTCTGATGGAGAAGGATAAGAGGTTATCCTTCTCCCTTATGGGAGAGACTGACTGAGGGGGAAACTGGGTCTTGTTCTGGTGGGTGGGGCAATGCTCAGGAAATTTTTAATCCAATTTTCTGTTGATGGGTGGGGTTGTGTTCCCTCCCTGTTATTCCCCTGGGGCCAAGCTATGGTGGAGCTAATAAAGATAATGGTGATATCCTTCAAAAGGTCCCAAGCATCCACTGCTACACTCAGTGCCCCCAACCCTGAAGCAGGCCACCGCCAACCCATGCCTCTGCCAGAGATTCCTGGACACTCACGGGCAAGTCTGGGTCACTTTCTTCTGGGGTCACTGCTCCTTTCTCCTGGGTCCTGGTGTGCCAAGGTTCTGTTTGTGCCTTCCAGGGGTTTATTTCCCAGTTCCATGTAAGTTCTGGCAGCTCTATGGTGGGGTTAATGGTGACCTCCTCCAAGAGGGCTTATGCCATACCCAAGTCTGCTGCACCCAAAGCCCCTTCCCCTGCAACTGTCCACTGCTGACTTGTACCTCCACAGGAGACAGTCAAACACAATTCTGTCTCAGTCGCTGTGGGGTCTCTGGGTCCTTATGGACACAAGGTTTGTTTGAGTCCTCTGAGTGTCTCTGGAAGGAATGAGGTGCTTACTTTTTTAATGTGCTCCCTAAAAACTGCTTAATTGGTAATTCGAAAAAGAACAGTCCTTGGAAGAGAGAGTCAAGCCACCTGAGTCAATCTCACTTGTCCCCATCCATCCATAACATCTAAGTTCAACCCCAAAGTGGGTTCCTGGTACATTCTAAAAGGGATATAACGAAATCCATTTTCTTCTGCAGGATATTCCATACATTTCCTCCGATTGATGGCCCAAAACTGGTCAAATCTGTCATTCTGTAAACTCATCCAGAGTTGTTTGATCTTTTTTTGGCATTTCATTGATTTATTTGGCCATCATATTTAGTTTATGATATTTATTGTTTCATCTTTCTTACAATGTCACATCCTAAAGGAAATTAGTCTTGAATGTTCATTGGAAGGACTGATGCTGAGGCTGAAATTCCAATACTCTGGCCACCTGATGTGAAGAACTCACTCATTTTGAAAAGACCCTGATGATGGGAAAGATTGAAGACAGGAGGAGAAGGGGACGACAGAGGATGAGATGGTTGGATGGCATCATAGACTCAATGGACATGAGTTTGAGCAAGCTCTGGGAGTTGGTG
The DNA here is from genome assembly GCF_054371585.1 of Giraffa tippelskirchi. Lineage (NCBI taxonomy): Eukaryota > Metazoa > Chordata > Mammalia > Artiodactyla > Giraffidae > Giraffa > Giraffa tippelskirchi. Next base: position 75,167,575 of record NC_137277.1, read on the forward strand.
ATGGACAGGGAAGCCTGGTGTGCTGAAGTCCATGGGGTCACAAAGAGACACGACTGAGTGACTGAACTGAACTGAACAATGTCACAATAGAAACAGTTTGGGCACCATCTTGCAATGCTACTGTCAGAACTAATAGGGCCTATTGTCTTTACCTAATTAGGTTATTTTAGGTGAAATCTAGAATGTGGGAAAACAGATATAGGGATTTGACACTGAGGACAGAACTGGGCTTCTGCTCCCAAAGCTAAGGCAAGTCTTGGGGAAGATTTTCAATTCTAACCCATTCTCCTGGGCTTAACAAAAATTCTTCTCATGAATTTAATACTCCTCACCAAATATTATGGATTCGTCCTCCCTGACACATTACAAGAAAATTAGAACTAGATTCATTAGCAAGTATTAAGGCTTGCACTCTACTTATTTATCTCTCACTAAATAAGAAATGGTGGTTTTTTTTTTCATTCCTTTACTTTCAGTTTAAAAAGTCATAGGTTTTATTTGAGGTGAAAAGGAATTCTAGTTTTGTATCATTCAAGCTAAGAGATTCAAAGACAATATGTTTATTAGTGATCTTACTAAATCTGATTATGCTATTAACATTTTTTAGGATAATCAGTTTGAAGTAGCAGTAGTCATTAATCTTTTTAGTATAGAATTAGTATGTATTTATTATGAAAACTCAGAAATATATAGAACATATAGAGAAAAGCATAAATGTAAATAAACAGCAAAAAATATTCCAAATACCAAAACCCAGTAAAGATAGCTATTGCAAACAGTCAGCCTTTTTTAAAATTCTAAGCACTTATATTTCCAATGAGACAAATTCCTAGACCAACTATCTATTTTCACTTCTGACATTTCTGCTTTTTACCTGTGTGAAGTTTATAAGGATCACTGCATATCTCTCATGGTATATTGAATTAATTTACATTTCCAGAAGAAATTTTATGTCTCCATTTTTTTTAGCTTTCTCTTTCTTTCCTTTTTTAATTCTTCCAGTTCTATTGAGATATAATTGACATATAGCATTGTATAAGTTTAAGGTGTACAGCATTTTGATTCATCTTACATCATACATCATGAGATGACTATCACAATAAATTTAGTGCATATTGTATAATGTTATGTAACTACAAAATTTAAAGATAGATACAAAATTAAAGAAACAGAAAAAAATTTGATGAGAGCTCTTGTGATTTACTCCCTCAACTTTCATATACAACATAAAGCATGGTTAATTATATTTGTCATGCTGTATTCATGTCTCTGTTTTTATCTAAGTCTCTCAAAAAGATTGATAATTATTAGATTTTGTGTATGCATCTCTATGTGTGTGTAATTCATTCATAGTCAATAAAGCTTCTAATGCACCTCTTAGGAAGAGAAGCTAAGGAGTGAAGTTTACATTGGATTGCTTTCTGTACCACCTCATTCATCTGCTTCTACAAGAGAGCTACTAATGGATCAGGGACACAGAAAAGCCAATCAGCCCATGTCAGCAATCCAGTCCTTCTTCTGAGTGCTTTCTACATGTGTTTGAGCCTCTGAGGAAAGCATTCAGGAGTTTCCATCTTTCAACCAATCATCTAACAGAGGTTTGACAAGGTTTATATTTTATGAAATTACCAAGATAGCATCTAGATCACACACAGTTCAGTTCAGTCACTCAGTCGTGTCTGACTCTGCAACCCCATGGACCGCAGCATGCCAGGCTTCCCGGTACATCACCAACCCCCAGGGCCTACTCAGACTCATGTCCATTCAGTCGGAGATGCCATCCAACCATCTCGTCCTCTGTCATCCCCTTATCCTCCCGCCTTCAATCTTTCCCAGCAACGGGGTCTTTTCTAATGAGTCAGTTCTTCACATCAGGTGGCCAAAGTATTGGAGTTTGAGCTTCAGCATCAGTCCTTCCAATGAATATTCAGGACTGATTTCCTTTAGGATTGCCTGGTTGTATCTCCTTGCAGTCCAAGGGACTCTCAAGAGTCTTCTCCAACACCACAATTCAAAAGCATCAACTCTTTGACTCTCAGCTTTCTTTATACTCCAACTCTCACATCCATACATGACTACTGGAAAAAGATCACACAAGGGGTACAAATTAAATTATATGTACTATGTAAGTAAGGAAATAAAATGTTCTTTAGCTTATTGTCTATAACATAAAATACAACTCGTTCTCCACAAAATATCATGATCAATTAAGGTACAGTATTTAATAGCTTAATAGTATATCAATACAAATAAGCTGTATTGTTTTGGCTTAACATAGAATCATTCTTACTGGACTTCACCACAGTGTCTTTCATCAATCAATCCAAAGAAATATTACTTTTTTTAAAGTCATATTAAAAAGCAGAGAGATTACTCTGCTGACAAATGTTGGTCTAGTCAAAACTATGGTTTTACCAGTAGTTGTGTATGAATATGAGAGTTGGGCCTTAAAGAAAGCTGAGGGCTGAAGAATGAATGCTTTTGAACTATGGTGTTGGAGAAGACTCGTGAGAATCACTTGGACTGCAAGAAGATCAAACCAGGCAATCTTAAAGGAAATCAGTCCTTTCCAATGAATATTCATTGGAAGGACTGATGCTGAGGCTGAAATTCCAATACTCTGGCCACCTGATATGAAGAACTGACTCACTGGAAAAGACCCTGATGCTGGGAAAGATTGAGGGCAGAAGGAGAAGGGGGTGACAGAGGATGAGATGGTTGGATGACATCACCAACTCAATGGATATGAGTCTGAGAAATCTCTGGGAGTTGGTGATGGATGGGGAAGCCTGGCATGCTGCAGTCCATGGGGTCATAAAGAGTTGGACATGACTGTGTGATTGAACTGAAAGTCATATCATATGCATTATTGTACTTATTATAAGGCTTTATTTGAGTATATTATCTATTATAATATCACAGTATCATTTTATATCATGCATTGTCCAAAGGATTTCATAGAAGAAATTTATTTCAAGTTTCAGTTCCAGAAATGCCTATCTTCTCATTGAGAGTAGGCTTGAATTTATCTGCTACATAATGAAGTTATATAGAATTATGATTTGCACTTCCATCTGACTTTAAGTAATTAGAGCTAAATATAGCTAAATATATAGCCCATGTCTAATAGCTATGTGGGACCTATGCTGTGCATTTCAGACAGTGTTTCATGAACTCCAGTTTTTGTTATCTTCCTATCATTTTTTAAATTTACTTAATTTATCAGCTCTTTATTTTAACTATTTTCATGGTATTCACTATCTTAAGCAGCTTCAATTTCTTTGTGAAACAAATATAAATTAATAATGTTTAATGACCCACCTCCCAGAATGTTGGAAATAAGGGCAAAAATAAACAAATGGGACCTAATTAAAATTAAAAGCTTTTGCACAACAAAGGAAACTATAAGCAAGGTGAAAAGACAGCCTTCAGAATGGGAGAAAATAATAGCAAACGAAGCAACAGACAAACAATTAATCTCAAAAATATACAAGCAACTCCTGCAGCTCAATTCCAGAAAAATAAACGACCCAATCAAAAAATGGGCCAAAGAACTAAACAGACATTTCTCCAAAGAAGACATACAGATGGCTAACAAACACATGAAAAGATGCTCAACATCACTCATTATTAGAGAAATGCAAATCAAAACCACAAGGTACCATTTCACACAAGTCAGAATGGCTGCTACCCAAAAGTCTACAAGCAATAAATGCTGGAGAGGGTGTGGAGAAAAGGGAACCCTCTTACACTGCTGGTGGGAATGCAAACTAGTACAGCTACTATGGAGAACAGTGTGGAGATTCCTTAAAAAACTGGGAATAGAACTGCCATATGACCCAGCAATCCCACTGCTGGGCATACACACTGAGGAACCAGAATTGAAAGAGATGCGTGTACCCCAATGTTCATCACAGCACTGTTTACAATAGCCAGGACATGGAAGCAGCCTAGATGTCCATCAGCAGACGAATGGATAAGGAAGCAGTGGTACATATATACAATGGAATATTACTCAGCCATTAAAAAAAAATACATTTGAATTGGTTCTATTGAGATGGATGAAACTGGAGCCCATTATACAGAGTGAAGTAAGCCCGAAAGAAAAACACCAATACAGTATACTAATGCATATATATGGAATTTGAAAAATGGCAGTGATAACCCTATATGCGAGACAGAATGAGAGACACAAATGCATAGAACAGTCTTATGGACTCTGAGGGAGAAGGTGAGGATGGGACGTTCTGGGAGAATAGCATTGAAACATGTATATTATCATATGTGAAACAGAACACCATTCCATGTTCGATGCATGAGACAAATGCTCAGGGCTGGGGCAAAGGGATGACCCAGAGGGATGGGATGGGGAGGGAGGTGGGAGGGGGGTCCAAGAGGGGGAACGCATGTAAACCCATGGCTTATTCATGTCAATGTATGGCAAAAACTACTACAATATTTTAAAGTAATTAGCCTCCAACTAAAATAAATAAATTTATTTAAAAAAAATTGATAATGTTTAATTTATCAGGCCTGATGCTTTTAAAGGAAATTCTGTTACTATTTTATTGATTTTTATCTAACTCCTTTCATGATATATGTGTCTGTGCACATGTGAATTTGAATATTCTTTGAGTTTTTATAAGAATAAAGAGACTCAAATCTCTTTTAATAGCATTGTCCTAATCTGCATTGAATTAGGAAAGAAGAAAAAAAATGTTCAAAGTCCTTTATTTTTCATTTAGTTCATATACTCATAAGGATTTTTCAAGTAAATGCAACAAACAAGATAAATAAATAGATTTCTAAAGGGAGTACAAATTAATAAACCATAAGCAGCTTCACTAATCCAGTATAGAAAATTAGTTCTTAAGAAATGTCTTGGTAATCCACTTTCAAACCTCTCCGGTTTGTTCAATAACAATATAAGTTTATAGAGGTCCCAGAGTAGGTAACATCTCTGTACCATGGTTTCAATGTTCAGCTTATAATTAAGCACTTGAAATGCTTGGGAATATACTTTTCAGGGCATCAACACACTGCATAATAATTTTTTTCTCTCTCCTTCAGATAAATATTATGAATGTGTCAGCATGAGCCATAGACTTATACAATGCATTATGCATAGTGAGTTAGTCAGCATTATCTTCACTTGGTTCTGCTTAGGAGACAAAGTTGAGATTACGTAAATTAAAATACTTTATCATTTTTTGATTCTCTTACTTTATTTTGTATGCTTAAAAATGTAGCTATTTCTTCAAAAGTAAAATCAAGGACGGATATTTATTCTGTGGATAATATAAGCATTTATAAATGTATAAAGGTAATGTTCCATTCATGTAGGAGAGCATGATATTAAAAATGAAACTAATGCAAGCAATAAGGAAGAACTTATAATATTTTCAAGAAACATCTTTAGAAGTGAGCTAACTTGGCCCCTTTGTTTTGTAGGTGATGCTGTTAGCCAGGAAGTTGAGTAATTTTCCCAGTCATAAAGCATTAGTTATGTTAGAACTCAGTCCCTAGATGGCCCAAATCTGCAGGTAAATTATCAAGAGAAGAAAGCCTTCCTCAGTGATCAGTGCAAAGAAATAGAGGAAAACAATAGAATGAGAAAGACTAGAGATCTCTTCAAGAAAATTAGAGATAGCAAGGGAACATTTCATGCAAAGATGGGCTCGATAAAGGACAGAAATGGTGTGGACCTAACAGAAACAGAAGATATTAAGAAGAGGTGGCAAGAATACACAGAAGAACTATACAAAAAAGACCTTCATGACCCAGATAATCACAGTGGTATTATCACTCACCTAGAGCCAGACATCCTGGAATGTGAAATTAAGCGGGCCTTAAGAAGCATCACTATGAACAAAGCTAGTGCAGGTGATGAAATTCCAGTTGAACTATTTCAGATCCTAAAGATGATGCTGTGAAAGTGCTGCACTCAGTATGCCAGCAAATTTGGAAAACTCAGCAATGGCCACAGGACTGGAAAAAGTCAGTTTTCATTCCTATCCCAAAGAAAGGCAATGCGAAAGAACGCTCAAACTACCACACAATTTCACTCATCTATTGCACTCATTGCAATACATATATTATATATAGATATAATAGTCATTGCATATATATATTGGAGAAGGAAATGGCAACCGACTCCAGTATTCTTGCCTGGAGAACCCTGGCGGAGCCTGGTGGGCTGCCGTCTATGGGGTCGCACAGAGTCGGACATGACTGAAGCGACTTAGCAGCAGCATATATATATATATATATATATATATAATTGCACTCATCTATTGCACTCATTATATATATAAATTTATATATTATATAATATGTATTATTATATAATATATACCTATATATTATATAATATAATATACAGTATATTATATATTATATTAATATATATTATATTAATATATTTATATATTTTATATAATATAAAATATATATTATATAATATTTTATATATTATATATAATATTTTATATACTTTATATATAATATATAAAAATATAAAAAATATTAAAAAGAGAAAATCTTAATAATGTTAACTTCCCACCTCCAGTTCCACTATCTCTGAAGTAATCAGTGCCCAGTGTTAAGAGTATGCATTTTGAAATATTTATTTATATAAATATCTCATGATTATCTACTTTTTTCCTATAGAATTGAACTCATACACTTTCATCTAAGAAGTGCTTTCTTTTCTTCCATATAATAAATAAATGCCATTTATTTTACCATTATATGGCAAAGCAAAGTTAATGGGGGAGGATGTGTAATCTTACAGCAAGAGAGAACAAATTATTTGAGCAAGTATATAATTTGCCATATGGTCTTTTGTAATGTGTGTGCCTGTGTGCTTCTGTTGAGATCTTTTATCTTTTGATTCTTTTCCTTTATTGCTTCAGAACTTCCTGATTCCTCAACAAATCTCTGGGACAAAATGATTGCATGTTGAACACAGGCTGGAAATATTGAGCAGAATAGGTAACTTATTTTGTGATATGAATTCAGAAATTTAGAAAAACTCAACAATCACCTGAAATTCCTCTTAAATTGCTTTCTAACATTTCTTTGTCTTAAAGTAACTTTAAATAACACTGAGAGTGCTAACATAATGTCTCATTAGAATTTTTCATATTATCTTTAATACTTTTGTCAAATTGTGCATGAGAGTAATTTTTACGTAGAAAAATTGAGTTAAACAGTAATCTCAAATTGTGTATTAAACTAACTAAAATCTAAAAATGCCTCAAGGAAGATTGAGTAAGTAAAGGCAAATTCATCTAAATTAACGTTATAAAAAGGGAGACATAAACAGATGATTTTACGTTGATATTTTAGAAAGCAAATACACTTCAATATGTTGTATCAGGGCCTAAGGTACTTGAAATATTAAAATCATGGTTTATCCTTCAGCCTGAGAATAAATGGAAGAATAAGCCAAAATAGAGTATACTTTAATCTTTCAGATGCAGTCAAATTCCACGGTTGACAGAGCCAAATTTTGTGAGCCTTTCCCCTAGATGCAGGACTCTGGGAATCACCACTTCCCTTTCCAAGAGTAAGAAAGCAGTTAAGTAAGTATAGCAAAAAGCAGAGCATCTGAGTTCCCGTTAGAATGTAGGTCTATTTCAAAACAACCATTCTTTAACTGATGATTGTGAAACAGACCTCAGCAATGAATGTAAAATCATTCTTTGTCTCATAAAGTACTTGACAAATATGAGAAGCTATCATTAACCATCTTAAGACTATCCCTATTATTTTTAATAAAAAATGTTTAAATATGATGAGACCCTGATTCTAAGCAAAAAAAAAAAAAAAAAATTCTTGGAGAACGAACTCCTTAACTTATTTTAAGCAAAAATATTAGCTTTATGGATTTTTATTTCCCTGTGACCAGTTCCTCACAGCCTGGAAATGCCACTCCAGAAAGATCTAAGTGGAACTAACTAAATAACATTTTCCTTCCACATCCAGGCATAAGTCACTATAATTGCACACTTGTCTTTCTGAATTGAACTTTATTTTCTCATAGACATTTCCTTAATCACAAAAAATGATCTCTTAAAGTCATAGGGTGGTACTGTGCAATTGATACTGTGAAATCTAGCAACAGAGGGAAAGCCTAATATTTGACATGTTCCAGGATTTTAAATAACTTGACTGAGAGATTACTCTCCAAAAGTAACAATAAAATGGGTAAAACATAACTAAAAAGGAAAATTTTAAACATACTTTCTAATAGCTCACATATGATTATCAAACATCAAAGTTAAGAAAATATGGCCCTATAATTACACAGGATATTCATTAAAATGGGGTATAGTTGGTATTAAAACAGACAATAAAAGGAAGGTTCAATGCCTGACCCTGATGCTGGGAAGGATAGAAGGAAGGAGGAGAAGGGGATAACAGAGGATGAGATAGTTCGATGGCATCATCAACTCAATGGGCATGAGCATGAGTAAACTCCAGGAGATGTTGAAGGACAGGGAAACATGGCATGCTGCAGTCCATAGGGTCGTGAAGAGTTGGACACAACTGAGCAACAACGATATTATTGAATAAGTTGAAATCAGTAATATTCAAAAACAATAGCTTGATCATTTTTTATCACTATCCTTAAAACTAGCTCTGCCAGATTATTTTTCTGGTAGTAAAAATCCATTCTGATCTAATATCAAGGCATTAGTATTTCATTTACACTTCTAAACTCTCTTGCTCCCTCTGCTTGACCCTGTCTCAGGCTGAGAAATCTTTAATCTGAGAGAGGCCACGATTGGATCTTCACTGTTTCCCCACTTTATTCTCCTCCCCCTTCTCCTTGACTCATTTTGCTGACTTTTGGGATAGAGACAGGAAAGAACAGCAATTTGCTATGTGTGAAATAAAGAAATAAAATAGGTTGCCTATATTTGAACACCCGAGTAAATTCTCATTTTTCCCTCACTTATTCAAATAAAAATGAGTATAGAAAAGAAAGGGAAAAGTCAAATGCCAGTTTTACTTATCTGACATTTTTTCTAGGGTTCTTGTCATGACAGCAGGTTTCAAACCACTGAATGCTACATGTGTGCCATATAGTTTGATCTTACATGCAATCTCCTGTCCAGCAAACAGATCTTAATAAAGATGCATTGATGAGGACTTCATAGGTCAGTTGAGATACAAGTGAAAAAGTCACGAATAGCTAGAACTTTTGTGTCTGCACCAAATAGTTCTTCTAAGCTTCAGGCTCAACTTCAACTCTATTTTACTATTGTACGAACAAGACAGACCAAGATTCCTGAATTCAAAAAACGTACATTCTCCTGAGTGGTAACAGACAATAAATACTAAATGTAAACAATTACATATTGCAGAGTGTGTTCAAAGTTGTGAGATGTAATAGAGAAAAAGGAAGACATAAGTCAGGTCTAAAGGGGATACAGAATGTGAAAGTCACAGGTGAGGGTTTGATTAGCAGATTGCAATGTTAAATAGGATGGTCAAGGTAGACTCATTGAGAAAGTAATAACTGGGCAAGACTGGAAGCGGGTAAGGGAGTTAGCCAAATGGAAGAAGTGACAGTTGATGCAAAATTTCTAAAGTTGGAGCTCACTCAAGTAAGAGCAAAAATGCCTGGTGGCTTGAAGCTCAGTGACTGAGAGGGGAGTGTGAGATGCTATGCTCATAAAGCTAGGGTGGGAGTGAGGTATCACACTAGGCAGCATCTCTTCAGTCACTGGAAAACTTTGACATTTTATTCATGAAATGCGATAAATCACATGAGCTGACTTACAGTTTTGAAAAGATCACTCTGCCTAATCTGTTGAGAAAAGACAGGGTATAGAGAGGGATCTTGAATCAGTGTAGACTAAATTTAGTACTATGGTAGCATGCAACCCTAAATTTCAGAGGCTTAAAAACCAACAAAAAATGAAAAGTTTCTTTCTCTCTCACATCACATAGCCATTGGGCTAAGCTGTGGCTCTGCTCCAACATTGCCTTCTCTCTGGGATTAGGCTGATAGAATAGTTGCTATCTGGGACAATGCCAGTCACATAGCAAAGGCAAAAGAGAAACAGACTGACCAAGATCCATCTCTCAAAGCTTCTGCTCAGAAGTGCACTCTCTAGATTACTTCCAGTCCCATCTCATTGACCACTGCAAGTCATGGGGTCAAATCTGACATCAGAAGACAAGAAATCTATAATCCTTCCACTGGGAGGAGAAAAACCTCAAGTCACACAAATATTTTGAATAATAATACGATTTTCCAAAGTGGGGGAGAGGAAAATAAAGGGAGATCACCTAGAAGGTTATTTCAATGCTTTATGTGAGAGATGAAAATTACTATTTCTATATCAGTTACCTATCAAACAATGAAATCTGGAAGTTTCCAAGGGTATTATAAAGAAACAAGCTGGAGACATGACAAAGAAGAGAGACCTATAACAGAAAATATTTAAGATCAAGAACGGTATGGAGGAAACTCAGGAAAAAAAACTGGCAAAAAAAAACCCCATAAATCACAAAATTATTATAAATATTAACTTTTATCTAAACATTTCAGATACACAACTCATTTTCATAAGTACTTATAAGTAAAATTCTCTAGGAAAGATTCCAAATAAATTTATTTCTAGTGAAGAAAATGTTGTGACCTAAGTATTGCTTTCTGTAGACTTAACTGACCTTGTAATTCAGAAGGAACAGTTTCTCAGTAGCATGCCAATTTTGCCTCCTTTATTGAATTTGTTCTGTTATCTTAACTTGACAGCAGGATCTCTCAGTTAAATCAGATATTTCATTATCCCCAATTCCACTACATGTTGTTGAGAAAGTGTAGAAAGGTGGCAAAATTCAATTTATACTTCCTGTTCCTATTCCTACATCTTTCCTTTGTAGATCCTTTTGCACAATAGTGAATAGTTTAATGTAACAATGTCCTTTCTTTTATCTACCACAATTGGTTTATTCACCTATATTTATTCCTAACATGTCCCAGGGAATATGCTAGATAATAGGGATACTAACATCAAAAGAACTACTTCTGTGCATAAGGTTCTTAAATTCCAGGAATAAAGATAAATTGGATTTATTGAGGTTATTGCTTGTTTGGAGGAATATGTGATGTGCAAAGATAACAGAGAAAGGAAAGTCAAACTCCACATAAGTTGACTTCAAAAAGAAGAGATGCCTTAGGTAAGTCAGTGTAAAGAAAGGGCGATGATTTTTTTTAATGCAGTAAACAGAATTTCAAGCAGAAACAAAGGCATATAAAAAGACGTGATAAAGTAAAAAAAAAGGTATTTGAGTAATAGAAACAAATGGATGAAAAACAATATGGAAAAGGGCATTGCAGGAAGATGCAAATGAATAGATAAGATGAGATCACAGAGAAGCCGTTGTGTCAAGATTAAATACCAAACAGGGAGGCGTTGAAGAGAGTCAAGGAAGAAAGTAACATGATTTAATGTTCATGGCAGTTAATGATTGCTTTCAATAAATGATCATTATTTTTTTCACTGTTTGTGAAACACAGGAAAACATCTCTGCACTGAATAGGTCATTCATGGAAGTCTGTGCTGTCATTCAAAAAGCAAACCAGGTCTGGAGGCCCACCAGAGCTCTGGTCTCTACAATTTTAGAACTAGAGTTTTTCTCTGTTGCCTTCTACTCTCAGAATTTCATGGCACACCTCTCAGCATCTTTATCTTAATTTCACAGCTCTGCAGCAATGGTTCTCAAAACTTCTGGTCTCAGGATTTTAAGATTTTAAAATTCAGCAAGTACTCTGAAGAACTTTTGTCTGTATGGGTTAACTATATCTGAAAATAAAACAGAAATTTTAAAATATTTGCTTATTAGTCTATTTAAAATAACAATAATAATGCCATTGCAACTAGCTAGACGGTATGGTTTTATTTTATTTATTTATTTTGTAGTGGTCTTTTTGTTTTTGGCTGCACACCCAGACCCTCAGCAGTGAGAGGTGGAGTTCTAATCACTGAACTTCCAGAGAATTCCCAGGAGTGCTTTTATACTTTTACATGTTTGTTTAACGTCTTGCTTGATGAACAGATTCTTTCATCTGCATTCAGTCAGCTGCAACTATTGTTTGGTTGAAGTTCATGAAGATAATGTCCTCACACACATACATATTGCTAGAAAATGTAAAACCCTTTCATATAATGGTGAATAATCTTTCATAAAAACATGTCCAAACTCTAAGTGGTTTCACAAACTTTGTTTTGATGTTCAATCTGAAAACATATCAATGCACTTTTTGCACTGTTACATTAAAATCTCTTAATTTATCTTTCATTTAATGAGTTTTGCCCTTGCAAGATTTTGTTACCTCTTGCACTGGTCATTTGTAAAATATTTGTTCATTGAGTTAGGCAGATATTTCAAATTTGGGCACACATATTATACTATATGTAAAAAAAAGCACATATTTGATAATATCTCATCAGAAAATCTTAAGTATTGTAATTTTCCAAGCTTACAGTGGAAGACGCAAATTTTCCAAAATTCTTATTTTTCTTTGAAAATTTACATTTTTTATTAAAACAAATGCTTTTATTTATTTTATGAAAATTTATACCAAATATCTAAATTAGAATAACTGTACTTTGTCTGTTAGCCATTTCTGAAATGAAAATGGTGTTTTATGGGGAAAAAAAAAAATTGGCTAGTTCAGCTCAGAACCGAATCACACCAGGGTTTTTCCTTGAGATAACCACCATACTTCAGTGTATGCCTCAAACATACTTCATTTCATCTTATTCACTATTTAAATCTTTTTTCTATTAGGTTGTCTTCCTTTTTTAATGATATGTATGCGTAATTTGTATTCTCTTCATTGGATATAAAAACTTTCTTCACAGGATCTATGTATTGCAAATATCTTCTTTTACTCCATGGCTTGCCTTTCCACTCTTTAAACATTATCTTCTAATAAGCTTAAGTTTAGAATTTTCAAGTAGTTTATGATTGTTTTCCTTCCATGGTTACTGATTTTCTGTTCCATTTAAGAAATCTCTTTCTATCCCAAGGTCATAAGGATACATTCCTACGTTTACTTCTCAAAAATGTTTTCTAATTTTCAGTTTAGGGGTTTTATATATGTTTAAGTGGCTTTATTTTAGGTATGTTAAATATTCTGATGCTATGACAAGGACATACAATTTTCTCACTTTCTATATTTTATTTATTTATTTATTTTATTTTAATTAGTTTACTTTCTATTTTTTAACTTTACAATATTGTATTTGTTTTGCCATACATTGACACGAATCCACCATGGGTGTATATGTTTTCCCCTTCCAGAACCCCCCACCCAACTCCCTCCCCATCCCATCCCTCCAGGTCATCCCGGTGCACCAGTCCCGAGCACCCTATATCATGCATTGAACCTGGACTGGCGATTCGTTTCACATATGATAATTTACATGCTTCAGTGCCATTCTCCCATATCATCCCACCCTCGCTCTCTCCCATAGAGTCCATAATACTGCTCTATTTATCTGTGTCTCTTTTGATGTCTTGCATACAGGGTTATCTATACCGATTGACTGAATACCATATATATGTGCTAGTATACTGTATTGGTGTTTTTCTTTCTGGCTTCCTTCACTCTGTATAATAGGCTCCAGTTTCATCCAGCTCATTAGAACTGATTCGAATGTATTCTTTTTAATGGTTGAGTAATATTCCATTGTGTATATGTACCACTGCTTCCTTATCCATTCATCTGCTGATGGGCTTCTAGGCTGCTTCCATGTCCTGGCTATTATAAACAGTGCTGCGATGAACATTGGGGTACATGTGTCTCTTTCAATTCTGGTTTCATTGGTGTGAATACCCAGCAGTGGGATTGCTGGGTCATATGGCATGTCTATTTCCAGTTTTTTGAGGAATCTCCACATTGTTCTCCATAGTGGCTGTATTAGCTTGCATTCCCACCAACAATGTAAGAGGGTTCCCTTTTCTCCACACCCTCTCCAGCATTTATTGCTTGTAGTCTTTTGGATAGCAGCCATTCTGACGGGCGTGAAATGGTACCTCATTGTGGTTTTGATTTGCATTTCTCTGACAATGAGTGATGTTGAGCACCTTTTCATGTGTTTGTTAGCCATCTATATGTCTTCTTTGGAGAAGTGTCTGTTTAGTTCTTTGGCCCACTTTTTGATTGGGTCGTTTATTTTTCTGGAATTGAGCTGCAGGAGTTGCTTGTATATTTTTGAAATTGTTTGTCCATTGCTTCATTTACTATTATTTTCTCCCATTCTGAAGGCTGTCTTTTCACCTTGCTTATAGTTTCCTTTGTTATGCAAAAGCTTTTAAGTTTAACTAGGTCCCATTTGTTTATTTTTGCTTTTATTTCCAATATTCTGGGAGGTGGGTCATAGAGGATCCAGCTGTGGTTTAATGTCGAGAGTGTTTTGCCTATGTTTTCCTCTAGGAGTTTTATAGTTTCTGGTCTTACGTTTAGATCTTTAATCCATTTGGAGTTTATTTTTGTGTATGGTGTTAGAAAGTGTTCTAGTTTCATTCCTTTACAAGTGGTTGTCCAGTTTTCCCAGCACCACTTGTTAAAGAGATTGTCTTTTCTCCATTGTATATTCTTGCCTACTTTGTCAAAGATAAGGTGTCCCTAGGTGCGTGGATTTATCTCTGAGCTTTCTATTTTGTTCCATTGATCTATATTTCTGTCCTTGTGCCAGTACCATACTGTCTTGATGACTGTGGTTTTGTAGTAGAGCCTGAAGTCAGGCAGGTTGATTCCTCCAGTTCCATTCTTCTTTCTCAAGATTGCTTTGGCTACTCGAGGTTTTTTGTATTTCCATACAAATTGTGAAATTATTTGTTCTAGTTCTCTGAAGAATACCGTTGGAAGCTTGATCGGGATTGCATTGAATCTATAGATTGCTTTGGGTAGTATACTCATTTTCACTATATTGATTCTTTCAATCCATGAACACGGTATATTTCTCTATCTGTTTGTGTCCTCTTTGATTTCTTTCACCAGTGTTTTATAGTTTTCTATATACAGGTCTTTAGTTTCTTTAGGTAGATATATTCCTAACTATTTTATTCTTTTCGTTGCGATAATGCATGGAATTGTTTCCTTAATTTCTCTTTCTGTTTTCTCATTGTTGGTGTATAGGAATGCAAGGGATTTCTATGTGTTAATTTTATATCCTGCAACTTTACTATATTCGTTGATTAGCTCTATATTTTATTATGTCTATATAAGAATACAATTGAGTTTTATATATCTCTGTATCCAGCAACTTTGATACATTAACTTAATAATTCCTATAGTTTTGCTGTAGAGTTTTTAAAACTTTTCCATGTACAATTATGTCACATGCAGATAATGACAGTTTTGCATTATTTTCTCCAAATTGTAAACTTCTTTATTTTTTTTGTCATTTCTCATTTTACTGAATGGGAACTCTAGGACAGGACTGAATGGAATAAATATTAATGGGCATCATTAATAATATTTTTCTTAAAGAACTGCATTTTTCCTCATAGTTTTAATATAAATTTATGGTTTTATTGGAATTATAATCAGAAATTATGGCCTATAAGATCTCTTCTGCAAGACTAAAGATGTAGTGTAGATAATAGACAGAAGAGTATAGAAAGAAAGAACCAATCATTTGAAAATAACTCTTCCATTTACAAAGGCAACCACTGGGATTCTTTACCCAAGCTGGACATGTCTTTAAAAACTTAGGGCTATGCTAGGTGAAACAGAAAGCTCATACTAGAATATATCTCCATTCCCTGAAGACAAAACAAATAAACAAACAAAATAGCTACATGTATGACTTGAAAGAGATGTCTTATTCAATTATAAAACTTTAGAGCCAAATAAATCCCTGCTTGGAATCTCCATCTGCATCCCAAGATCCAACCATTTTCTCACACTACCAATAGATCATCACAACCAAAGGTTGAACGCCTATTTTTAGCTGGAAAGGATCATCAGGCATCAAGACAATAGCAGATACAGCCATGTACATACAATTTTATATATTAATAAACCTATAGATGCAATTTCTCAAATGTTGGTCAAAGAATAAGAAATTTAAATAGTAATATATATTACCAAGTTGTCTTCCCAAAAGGTTAGAGCAATTTATTCTGACCAACAAGTATCTCAGTATTTATATTTTTAAATATTTTAAGTTTTCTAATCTTACACATAAAATAATGATATTCCATTTTTGCTTTGATTTTCATTTTCCCAACCACTGAGGTTGATCATGTTTTTATATATTTATTGCTCACATGCTTTTTCTCTTCTGTGAATTACATTTCATTTCTATGTTTACATTTAACAACAAATTTATAGAACTTCTTTGTTTTAAAGACATTAATCTTTTGCCATATGGCTTCCCTTTGTCTACAGACTTTGTCAATCCTCTTCTTTTTTTAAATAAGTAGTCAAACAAGTAAATCTCTTGTATGTTTTCTGAGCATACATTCTTAAGATGATCTTCTCACTCTTAAAGAGACAAAACATTCTCGTTAGTTTTCTTTGACAGTAATATATTGTAGTCTTTATATTAAAATCCTTAGTATATCAGTATTCCATTTTGCCCATGATGATGGTAGGGGATAAATGTTGTAGTCATTTTATAATTGTGAAATATAGAGGTTATATAAGAGGGCATATAAAAAACAAAAACAGAAACAAAAAATGATTGATGGTGAGGAAAAAAAACACACTAAAGGATTACTGTGTTTACCTTATTGTGCTAGGCAGTTTAATTTTTTCTTAAATTTAGTCAGCAGTCTTTTCCTCAAGGGGTTCCCTGGTGGCTCAGATGGTAAAGAATCCACTTGCAATGTGAGAGACCTTGGTTCTATCCCCAGGTTGGGAAGATCCCCTGGAGGAGGGCATGGCAACCCACTCCAGTATTCTTGCCTGGAGAATCTGTGTGGACAGAGGAGCCAGATGGGCTACAATCCATGGGGTTGCAAAGAGTCGGACGTGACTGAGCAACTAAACCAGCCAGCCAGCTTTTCCTCAAAATTGAGTATGTGAGAGTTTGTAGTGCTTACGTATAGCAAATGCATGCATGTTCTACCTACAATTTATTGGGTTATGAAATACCATATTCTACTGGGAGAATGTTTGGGAGAATGCATTGGGAGAAATGTTTGAGGTCATGAGAAAGGTTGAAAAAGGTCAGGAGCATCACTGGTGGCAGCCTCTTCCCTCTCAGTCATTTGAAAAGTAAAATCATAAAACTGAGTGCCACATAAACAAGAGCTCTCCTGAACTCTAGTTAAATGAACATGAGGAAATGTTTGTCAGCTTAGATAATAGAAAAAAATGTAATATGAACACCTTTACTAGATATTAAAAAAATCATTTTAAAAAATCACTTCAGAGAAACATATAATAACATTCTAATGTAAAATAGGCTCACTGAGGCATAGAGCTATGTTTAGTCCATTCAATTAATAAGGGATTTATAGGGAGTCAAAGGAGCAAAATTACCAAAAAAATTAACTCCTTATAATACCCAGTGGTAGCCAAATAAAACACAGGCATATTAATTCAGATAACTATTTTATGGCTTAGGAAAAAACTGCTCAATATGTATGCTTGCAACAGAAAACCTCCATATCTAGTTAGATAATCCATCATTAGATTCACACAATTAAAAAAAAAACTGTATTCATTTTCCATGGCTGCTACAAACTACCACAAACTTAATGGATTTAAACAAACACATACTTATTACCTCACAGTTTCTGTGGGTCAAGAGATCAGGCATGGCTTAAATGGGTCTTCTGTTTAAGGTTTACAAGGCTGCAGTTAAGGAGCTTGCCAGACTGGGTTCTCATCAGAGGCTGGACTGGAATCTGCTTTAAAATTTCCTCAGATTCTTGGCAGAACTCATTTCTGTGTAGTTGTGCAGAAAGTAACTTTTATAAAACCAACAACAGAGAGAAACTCTAGTAACACAGGCACCACAATCTTATGTAACCATCTACCCATAATCAGTGCACACCACTGGTTACAGTTACAGGTGCCACTCACACTCAAGGGGAAGTAATGAACAAAAGCAACTAATGACTGAATGGAGACAATTAAGAGTCAGATTTGAATTATGGCACAGTCACTTACTAAATATGCTTACTTGAACTTCATGAACTTCTAAGGATTCCAATATCTTTATCTATAAAATGGAGTGAATTTATATTTCTTATCTCACATGGTTCTTGTGTCAATTAGAGAAAATATTTAGGTACATTGAATAAGTCTGATACATAAGAGTTGCTCAGCAAAACACGAAAGTAATTAGTATAATCACAGGACTCAAAACCCACTGTGTACATAACATATTTCGTGACATTATGAGATACTTTTTTAGAGTTTATGTAATATCCTCTAAAGAAAATATAATTTATAAGGGAAAATGAGATAAGCAAACTGACTCAGCATGCACCAAAATGAGCAGTCAAAATGTATACATGCACACATATACAAATAAATAATATGTTCATGTTCCTTCCAACGCTTCATGTACATTAAACTTCATGTTGCTTCTTTTGTTTTTGAGTAACAATTCTTCCAATAGATATCAAGCAATCTTGAGTGTACCTCTCAAACTAGAGTACCTGAAGTGACATTAAATATACAGATTCCCAGACAGTAATCTCTGAAGATGGAATAGAGTCTACATTTTAAACAAGGCCTCTAATTTGGAGGACTGGATTTTTATGTAGAATAAGTGTTTAAGACACACTGGCTTACTGTTAAACCCAAAGAATGAAAGTAGATACTTTGCTTCAAGATCTAGGGAGTTAGGACATAAATATTACTGATTCTGACTCTGATTCCACTTCTGACCACCAACTAATGGTTCTGACAATCAATTTCAATTCCAATTAACTAATTCAAATTAAAGATTTTTACAACCAACTCCAGGGTGTATGTGAGTAGGCGTGGGGGAAGGCGGTTTCTCACACTAATTCTGACACTATCTACTTGAAAATAGCTCAGTGCCATAAAACTGTCTCACTTCAGATAAGTCCAGGTTGTCTCCCCTCCTCTGACCAATTACCTATAGATTGGAGTTTCCAAATTGGGTTTGGTTACTTTCCTAGAGTGACTCAGAGAACTCAGAAATGTTTTACTTACCTGAGTACTGGTTTATTATGAAAGGCTCTAATTAGTATTACCCAGAAGGAAGAGATGCAGAGGGCAATATGGGGAAGGAAAGTGGAGCTTCCATGCCTTCTTCAAGAACAGGCTATACTCTCAGAATCTCCACATGTGCAACAACCCAGAAGCTCCTTGAACCCTGCCTTCTTGGACTTTTTATAGAGGCTTCATGAGGTAGGAATGATTGATTAAGTCATGTGCATTGGTAACTGAACTCAACCAGCCCCTCTCCCCTCCCTGGAGGTCTGGGGGCAAGACTGAAAGTTCATACTCTCTGATTATGTGGTCGACTCTACTGGCAAGCAGCCCCCATGCTTAGACTGGTTCCAAAAGTCCCCTAATTAACATAGAAAAGGCACATTCATTACTCTCCTCACTGGATATTTCAATGACTTTAGGAACGCTATACCAGAAACTGGAACTAAGACCAAATAATACAATACATAAATAATACAAATAATGCAAATAAATAATATAAATAATAAAATAAAATAAATCACAATATCTTTACAATACTATAAACATGTAAGTTCCTTTTCATTGGCTCATTTCCCTCTTCCTGCTTTCAGGGACATTAAAATATCAATTAATATGCAGATATATATGAGTGAAAACTAGGAAACACAACTTAAGTAGTATTAGGAGAACTAGATTGAAAAAGAACTTATTGTTTACAGAGGATGGCTGGTTTCATTATGTTTCAAAGGGGAAAGTGTTTGGATACTACTTAGAGAACAAAGGACTATGAGTAAAAATTTATATGAAAGAAAATATAAGGTTGCAGATGAAGTTTGGGCAGGTTGCAATGGATCTGTTTTTAGAAAAACAATGAATAATAACCTACAGGTGGTAGAAAGGATCTAATGGCTAAATAATGCTTTTGACCAGGAAAGAGTTCTATTTTGCAAACAGTTCTGTTTCTAATGACTTGAAAGATCACTTGGGCCTAGTAAGGTATTCATATGTAATCTGATCCTAATGCAATTAGTTGTTTGTAGGAACAACACAAATATAAACCTTGAGACTAAAGGCAAACCTGAAAGGAATCAAAGTTTTAATTAGTACAAACATTTTAGGAATTAGCTCACAGTTTTGAAGAGAAGGAACAAAGCTACAGAGAAAGCTATTATAGCTATCTGGGACAACAATATGCAAGGCTTATAATAGGGTAACCAAAAACAAAAATCTGTAATGTCATTAACATATTGGTGGTAACAGTTTACAAGGGTTAGAACAAAACTTGTGGCTGTCTACCCAGGAGAAAATGGTTAGATTGGGGTGGTATAGTGAAGGGAATAGCTATATCAATTCAGTTATTTGTAAAGGTAAAAAATTCCATTACTTTATATTGTGAGACCTTTAGATAAAAAGAATTATATTATAATATGGTGTTTGGAAATTTTAAGATTCACCAAGAAATTAGCACAGACTTAACATATTAAGGATGTGGATTCTTGAACAAGTTATTCTGCTTTTAAAATATTCTCTATTTTTATATTATTATTCAACAAATACAAGCCACCTAATGAACGAGTCACCTAATACAAGTCAGGGGGAAAACTGGAACCTGTAGTCAAGCCAGCACAGCACTGATCTCCCAGTCAAAGTGAAGCAGAAGTTTGAAAAGCTGCTCTCATGTTAATCCATTGTATTTTCACACCTTCCTGTAATACTTTTTTCCTTCTGCTTTTAAAATAAAATGTAATTCTGGCCAAAAAAAAGGTTGAAATTGAGTTCTAGAAATTGTCTTTGTCTTCTAATATCACTTTTCTGCAAAAGTCAAATGTTTTTAAAAACAAGAAGATATGGATATTGTTACTATGCTGGGTATTAGTGAATCTTCCAGGTAACAACAGTACAAGCCAATGCCTTTACCTTGATTCTTAGTGCACAGTCATTTTATTATACTAAATCAACCACTTATAGTCTTGAGTAAATGAAGTAACTGTAAAGTACCATCATCCAATGCTAAAATTACTAAGACCTAGAATTAACTGACACACCAACAGAAACTGAAATTAACATGGTAGCAATTACTAAAAGCAGTTTGTTTCTTGATTAATTGCTTGATAATACTTCATTATGAAACAAAGAAAAATGAATTTGAGTAAAATATACCACTTTTTGAAAACTGCTAATGAATTCATTGTGCTCTCTAAACATACTTGGATCCTGTTTTGGGACTACTCTCTATCAACTTTATGGGTAATATGTTCTTTTATCAGCCTTCTTTATGACAAGAAATTACCTTTTGTGGCAATCATTTCTTGTCACACTTGATTTTAAGGATATGTAATTACAACCTGCATGCTGATACCCATAAAACTGCATGAAATAAAGTGTTAGAATAAACATATAATTTCAAATATTTCCTTTTTAAAAAACTTTTCTATTTTTCATCTTCCTCATTAATATTAATATGATGTATACATTGTAAAATCTTGCAAATATCACTGAAAGTTTAGTAAATAGAAAGTACTATACTTTCATCTCATCAAATCTATAGACATTTCAATCAAACGCTGAGTAATGTTCAAACTAGACTTACCATTCAGCCAGTATATGACCATTGAAGTTGTTTTAGTTCCAATTCAGTTCCATAAAATTAGTTCCACTGTATATTTTGCATAAAATCTTTATACATTTTAGAAGTATACCAATATACTCTGATTTACCATATCAATCCTAAAAGTATTTAAACCATCAAAAACAATTTTCCATTAATGGGAAGAATATCACAAATATACCACTCAGGTTAAAAATGATTATCATCAAATAGTAATGGTTTCTTTTTTGCAGTTCCTTAGGCTTACATGAGACTTTGAAATAAGAATGTATGGCCGTCATTTCTAGAGCTAAGTTCAGTTCAGTTCAGTTCATTTCAGTCACTCAGTCATGTCCGACTCTTTGCGACCCCATGAACCACAGCACGCCAGGCCTCCCTGTCCATCACCAACTGCCAGAGTTTACCCAAACTCATGTCCATTGAGTCGGTGATGCCATCTAACCATCTCATCCTCTGTCGCCCACTTCTCCTCCTGCCTTCAATCTTTCCCAACATCAGGGTCTTTTCAAATGAGTCAGCTCTTCGCATCAGGTGGCCAAAGTATTGGAGATTCAGCTTCAACATCAGTCCTTCCAGTGAACACCCAGGACTAATTTCCTTTAGAATGGACTGGTTGGATCTCCTTGCAGTCCAAGGGACTCTCAGCAGTCTTCTCCAACACCACAGTTCAAAAGCATCATTCTTCAGCGCTCAGCTTTCTTCACAGTCCAACTCTCACATCCATACATGACTACTGGAAAAACCATAGCCTTGACTCGACAGACCTTTGTTGACAAAGTAATGTTTCTGCTTTTTAATATGCTGTCTAGGTTAGTCGTAACTTTTCTGCCAAGGAGTAGGCATCTTTTAATTTCATGGCTGCAATCACCATCTGCAGTGATTTTGGAGCCCCCAAAAATAAAGTCAGCCATTGTTTCCCCATCTATTTGCCATGACGTGATGGGACCAGATGCCAAGATCTTAGTTTTCTGAATGTTGAGATTTAAGCCAACTTTTTCACTCTCCTTTTTCACTTTCATCAAGAGGCTCTTTAGTTCTTCTTCACTTTTTGCCATAAAGATGGTGCCATCTGCATATCTGAGGTTATTAATATTTCTCCCAGCAATCTTGATTCCAGCTTGTGCTTCCTCCAGCCCAGCATTTCTCATGATGTACTCTGCATATAAGTTAAATAAGCAGGGTGACAATATACAGCCTTGACATACTCCTTTTCCTATTTGGAACCAGTCTGTTGTTCCATGTCCAGTTCTAACTGTTTCCTGACTTGCATACAGGTTTCTCAAGAGGCAGGTCAGGTAGTCTGGTATTCCCATCTCTTTCAGAATTTTCCACAGTTTATTGTGATCCACACAAAGGCTTTAACATAGTCAATAAAACAGAAATAGATGTTTTTCTGGAACTCTTTTGCTTTTTTGATGATCCAGCAGATGTTGGCAATTTGATCTCTGGTTCCTCTGCCTTTTCTAAAACCAGCTTGAACATCTGGAAGTTCATGGTTCACGTATTGCTGAAGCCTGACTTGGAGAATTTTGAGCATTGCTTTACTAGCGTGTAAGATGAGTGCAATTGTGCAGTAGTTTGAGCATTCTTTGGCATTGCCTTTCTTTGTGATTGGAATGAAAACTGACCTTTTGTAGTTCTGTGGCCTCTGCTGAGTTTTCCAAATTTGCTGGCATATCAAGTGCAGCACTTTCACAGCATCATCTTTTAGGATCTGAAATAGCTCAACTGGAATTCTATCACCTCCACTAGCTTTGTTCATAGTGATACTTCCTAAGGCCCACTTGACTTCACATTCCAGGATGTCTGGCTCTAGGTGAGTGATTACACCATCATAATTATCTGGGTTGTGAAGATCTTTTTTGTATAGTTTTTCTGTGTATTCTTGCCACCTCTTCTTAATAGAGCTAAGTAGACTGCTAATTAATGGAAGCTTAGGAATTGAAAACATAAATTATTTTTTATTTTGATCGAACAGGTAAAGTTAACCTTAAAAAAAAAAAAACCCTGACAGAGAAGGTCATAGTAGACTCACTTGTGTACACATTCCTGACAACATCATGCTGGGAACAGATTCATCCTCCAAAGAGTGTCAACCTAAATAAGATCATTCTGGGAAAATCACTGGGTTTTTCATAGACAGTTAAGAGTCAGATCAACACCACAGTAGGGATCTGTGCATAAATAAGAAATTTTAAAGGGAAACATTGCTTAGAAATATGCTCTAATACTGTCTACTTGATTAAACCATCCAGCACTTTCATTGTGTCTTGAGGCTTAAATATAATTATATGCCATCACTGAAACAACACAGTGGTATTTGATATTTGGAATGTTGTTCAAAAAGAATGCAACTGATAAGATTATTAGAAAAAAACCTTTTTCATTCTCTTATGAAATGCCTTTTCATAAGAGTGTCATTTTATAGCTAGATTTCAGACATAAATAAAACTATTTCCCTAATGAGGTACTATGTACAATTATAAATGTTTATGTATTCACACAGATGTAACAGCTGCTAATTTTGGCTTTGCTTTGGTTATTCTATATTTTATTCTGCATTATTGCCAGAGAATCTTCGTCCTTTCTGAGTTCCCAGTGCTCCATTCACCTTTACTGACAGTTATTTTTTCCCCTGAGAGCAATCACTGTTTACCATACCAGACTACACCTTGTGTCTTCACTGATAAACAATGACTTAAACACCAATGTCAAGCAATGTCATCACAATTAAAGCAAATTGTGATGACAGTATGAAGTCTCCTGTTTGATTTCCTGTTGCATAACTACAGCAGAAGCAAAGCAAGAGGAACATATCATGATCATATAATTGATGTGTCCCTACCACAATATCATTTAAGTTTCCTCACTACTTAGCTATTTAAGTAGAGTGCTGACTATAATTAACAATACTGTATTGCTTATTTGAAAGTTGCTTAAAAAAGTGTCCCCCAGGTAAAAATAATATGAAGTTTTAAAAATAATAAAATACTATATTTTATAATCTAGAGATTCTAAGATTACCAAAATATGTAATTTTTGTTATCCACTTTTAATAACAAATATTTTTTATTTTGGTAAAGTTTAATGGTCTGATCTGTTTTTGATAGTTGGAATTTGGAAAAGCAGTTCCTAAAATTCAACTGGGCATCAGGAAATGTGAATCTGAGGAATTTTTTTTGTTTTACACATGGATAAATCACTTTAAAGTCCAAGAATGGAGAACAAGATGAAATTGAAAACACAGAACAATTTTTCATAGCTTTCTCCAGCTTTCACCATTACTCTTCACCTCTTTCAAATTTAATTCCCTGTGTGAGGAAATACAGTCAGTAGAGTTTTGTGGCACAATGTACCTGAAATCATTCATCCCTCTGTGCCTGAGAGACTCTCTATGTTACAGGGTGCTGTGTTTTGGGTATTTACATTCTTTACTCAGCTGGGCATGTATGAGATACACCTGAAACAAGAAGAGCCATTTTAAAATTTGAGCCCAAAGTTCAAACTGGAGATTAGAATAATTTTCCAATTGAAAATTAGGCTCTGCTCCTTTCTGACACTGTTCTTATAATAAATCTGTTATCATATAATTATTGAAGTTTCTTTTCTGAAAGTCTTAAAAGTTTTCAAGCATTTTATTTGACTATTAGCCAATGTCATATATGAGACAATGGATTTAGTCATAACATAGACTTGAAGCCTAATGAGAGAATGATATAAATGTTTACTGGTATGGATTTCTTTTGAAACAATGTCCTATTATAGGTAAAACAACTTTGGATATTTGTATTTTTTCAGTGATTTTTCAGCTCTGGGCATGCCGTTATCATTGAGCATTAATGATACATTAACTGTTAAAGGGCATGACCCCTGTAGTCCCTACTCAGGTGAAAGGCAGGCTGCCAGAGCATTTTCGGTGCACACAAGAGGTATACATCATGTCCTCAAACATCACCTAAATAAGACATCTGGTGATGAGGTGACAACAAGAATAGCAAACTTTCCAACTCGTTTCTTTATGTCTCTTCTGAAGGAGGAATTTTTATGTTAAAAATCATTTATATGATATCTCTTGATAGAGATTAAAATGAAAATGGAATATTTTAGTGAAGATCCACTGAAAAGTGACCTTGTGCTTTTCTTCAAGTTTCAGACTTTCATGGTGAGCCTAAACTGAAGTTAGCAGTTGCCAGGAAATGCCATTTGTTTCACAGATAGAAATACAGATGTATATATTATAAGAAATCGCCCATGGGGCTCTCTAACTCAAATGCACTGGCTTTTATGCAACCTTATATTACTTTTACAGAGAAGTAGTTACTATTCAAGTATTCACTTTTGAAATAGCAAAAACAAATCACGTAAAATCCAAGTCTTGTTCTGTACCTTTTTAAGGAGTTGTGATTGGAAAAGAGCCATCAGCCAACATGCCAAATTCCTCTGTGTTTAACAGAGGAGACAGGGAATGCAGTTACCTTCTGACAATCAGACAAAAATTGATATATGTTGCAATTTTCTCTATGAGCTGAAATAGTTTTTTCCTTGTATGCCACTTTATCAATTTATAAAATGAATAGATCTAACACTAAAAGTAGGTTCCAACTTTATGACAGTTTTAAAGTATATAAGAAAACCATGCTTTAAAGGTAGCTTCAGTTCAGTCGCTCAGTTGCATCCGACTCTTTGCTATCCCATGGACAGCAATTAGATATTAATAATTGTAGATCCCCTGGAAATATGAGGGTGTGACATGATTAAACTTATAGCAAAATCTGCTGTTAGGAACCAGACTGATATTCTCCTAGGAAGAGTATAATAATATCAATTTTCTTTTTTCAGATTATACAAAATGTGCAAATAACTGAATTATTCCTCTTTTCTTAATTAGCTTTCAAAATGGTTAAAGGACATCTTCTGTGTGTTATTCTTCCTGGAAAAGTATACACTTTTTAGATTGCCCTATAAAATGTATGATTGACCTAAGTAGTTACCTTTTCTTGTTTTAATTGACACATCAAAACCCAAGGGGAAAAGAGATAAGAAATAAGCTCTCTCTGCTAAATAACTATGTCAGTTTTATAAAAGTTCTGTAAAACTGATACCTTTACTATCTTTAAAGTGTGTATGGCAGGTTGTAGAAAAGACCCTCTCATGGCATAATTATTTTGATACCATGACTGTTTTTCCTCTGTTGGAGCTGGAGTAACCAGTCTGATAAAGCCAAGGGCTGTGCTATCACTGATTTTGGAAATAAGAGGACGCTCAACACTGGCAGAAATATTGCTTTGCTTTTTAGCTCCGATTTGCACTTCCTTTAGGACCAAAAAAAAAGTATTTTGGGGTGAGCAAATGCAGAGCATAAAAATAAACCAATTTGGCTATGAGATCTGTTTATTCTGAATCTAATCTAATAGAGTTTTGAGTTGAGGCAGAAGTATATGGCCCTTCCCACACTGCCCAATGAACTTGATCCTCAAATCAAGGTAACAAAAAATTCCAGGCTTCCTCTCAATGGACATAAAAAAAAGAATATAACTGAAATTCCAATCTTAGAAAATATCCTAAAATTTTTGAACATATGTTAAGGATGATCTTTGTATTATTTATTTTAGGCCTTTTAGTGATATAAAGACTTGTGGTACTTAGTTTCTATAAAACTGAACACTTTGGGAAGCAGATATTTCTTTTTTAAGCTGCTAACATCTTATTTAACGACTGTTTGCCTGAACAACCTGAGATAATTTAACTTTCCAACATTTATACAACTATGAGTCAAATGTCCAAGCTAGCATAATTCAGGACACATTGAATTACATGACCATGTGCTATAAAGTTTCATAGACATTTTCCTCTAAATATCTTCCAATAATCTTGGCAGGGGGCTTCCATGGTAAGAATACAGACTTAGGAAGACATACACACCAGCTTCAATCAAAGTCAACTCTCCATATGTTTGCAATTAACTTATGGGTAGACAGTCATTTTGAAAGACTCACTTATCAACAAAAATAACAGAATTCTACCCCCAGGTGAGAAGCATGTTGAAAAACAGACCATAATGTTTGTCCAGGTATATTTGCCAGTTGTCTATAACTACCTTAAACACAGGATAGATGAATCTTCCTTGGAACAAAGGTTCTCAAAGAATAACAGAATTTTACACAGTACTCAAACTGTGAAGCTACTGAATAAATGCAAATTGCTGGTAATTATAAAGATGGTGAAATAAGTGCACTGACATTTTGAAAAGGTTAGCTTCCAATTTTGAAATGGTACATAAGCGACTGCCTTGACACAGAAGCAGAAATGTAGTTCCTGCTTAGGAATCTGTCATCAGAATTTTGTGCATTCATGTAGATACTGGAAGTGAGGTATCTGCATGACATCTCTTGGGAATGGCCTAACTGTAAAATGTGCTGGTGATGAGGGCTATTTATCCTGCCAGACGGTACAGCAGCATCCTGCTCTAGTATGTCTGTACTCAAGAAGAAACAACAGTTTTAGGAATATTTCTTTTTAATATGCTGCCTTTAAGGAATTGACTGGGTATTCCTTTAAACGCTTGGTTCCACTCTTTATTCTTTACTTCATTCAAAAACATTTATTAAGCAGCTACCATGGTTCAGATACTCTTCCAATTGCTGGATATACAACAGTTTGATTTCAGATATTTTGAGAATATTGGCCCAGATTCTATCATAATTCCTGACAGAGTGGTGGGTCAAAGGTATTAACTGAATGATATGAATTCAAATTAAAATTTGAGAAATTTGGCAACAGTGGACTCTTGAAACCAATAACGGTCATAAATGGATGCTTTACTCTCTGTGCTGCTGCTCAATATAGAAAACATGGCAAAATCCTTTATGAGCAGAAAAAGAATTCTAATCATTTTAATCCAAATATTATCTTCATCCCTATTTTATTTTTCTCAAAATTTCATTTTGGATCCAATACACATTTCCTAGCTTTTACTATACCATATCTTACAGAAAATTACACTGATAAAACAATCTCAGGAACTTATCTTTTCTGCTTCTTGCAAACCTCCCACTTATTGAGTACATTTTAATTCAGTGAACTTCTAAAGAACCCTAAGACATATCATTATCCACTATTTCACCTCTGACTCACTTTTGCCCACACCCTAAAGCTCAATTTCTTTTCTTTTCAGTAAACCTCTATGGCTAAAAATGATAGATAAGTAGATAAGAACTCACTAAAGAAGTGTGAATTTTGCTTTTGCTACACAAAATACAAATGAGATTTTATGCAATTTTTAATCCTCTTGAATTACAAGAAAACAGTAAGAGGGAGGTGCAGGCCCTATTTTGGGTCCTGATAATGTATGAAGCTCTAGATCAGGAACTCTCAGTGTGTACTTCCCTAAATCATTAGTATAGGTATGACCTGGCAATTTGATAAAAAGTCATGTAGGGAACAAACAATCTGTATTTTAACAAATCCTCCTAGTGATTCTGATTCACTGAAAATGTTGACAATCACTGTTCTACATTTTTGCAGCTATCTTGCTCCCTAACACTACTGCATCATTTGCTCTTTTCCTGTAAGAAATTATCACACACAAATGTTGAAAAAAAAAAAAGTGCCATTACCCTCAATTAATAATCTGTATTTAAAGGCATTTTCAATCACTTTGCAAAAATCTGGATACAAGGTCATTGGGAAGATTAGATTTGATCTGTGTAGAACAAGTCCTGAGAAGGAGGTCACTGAAGAGTCTGGAGGGGTGCTGTGTAGTTTCTGAAGCCAAGGGACCACCAGTGGATATCATTGAGCACAACAATAAAAAATTATATAACCTTAGTTAGGAAAGTTCAAGTGTACAGTGAATCAATGTGTGAATCAGTGTGTAAAACACAGCTTCAGATCTGGAATTTTTTCCTCATCATAATCCAAGGCCCTAATAAGAGTTCAGAATGGTCCAACACAACACAGGAAAAACCATTTCATTTCAGAAATTTAGAATCATGCATGACTAAAGCTGATGAAAGTGCCATGCTGGTTAATACAGGAATACAGAAGTCACAAATTCAGTCTTTCTTTTTCTGTGGAACATAAACCTCCAATGCCTGATGCTTGAGAGAACTAAACCCTGCTTTTACCATCAATTCAGAGAACTGATAGCAAGTATCTCAACAAAGAAACACCAGAATGCAACTCTGATGCACCAATTTTAAGACTGTTTTCCAAAAATTTGTGTCAGCCTATTTCAACATAGTATTAATGCAGCATAGTGGTTAAGAGCAGAGTCTGTAGCCAAACCAACACGCTTTGATTTCTGGATCTACTACTTACCTTAGGTAATTATTTCCCATCTGTGTGCTTCAGTTTCCTCAACTGTAAATTAAGACTCACTGCCTCTTGTGGTTGCTATTTTGATTAAAAGAGTTAATATTTGTATTTTAACAAATATTTTTAAAGATTTATAAAGGATAGTATCTAGAAAATAGTAGGAATCTTGAAAATGTTCATTAACAAATATATGCACTATCGATATTTCAATTACAGTTTGAAGTCAATGTGTATAAGCAAATGTTTACAGCTAAATAAAACTATACATAAAATTAAGACCTGAGTTGTATATAAAGATTTTACATATAGCATTGCTTTTATTGGTTAATCTTACTGACAATTTTTTCTAAGTAACTTCTGTTGAGACAATGTGATTTGCTCGAAACATTATCTCCTTTGCAAAAATGTTACTCATTGACTATGAAAAGGGCAAACAATGAAAGTGTACTTATATTAATTAACAATTAATAGAAGACAAGGCCAAGTTATTACTGTTTCATAAACATGTAAATGAATTTATTACTAGCAGGCCTTGGATTGCTGATATATAGTACTACAGTGTCAATAGAAAAAAACTCATTAAATATATAAGTAATCAAATGAAGCACATTGTTTGTATAAATTATTGAAGTATATTACTTCTGAATGCAATAATCCATTTTCAGAATTAAGAATCACTGAGAAAACTTTGGAGGAAAGTGTATTTTTAGAAGAATTTATAAAAATGTATTTGATTACAAGTTTTTTCAGTGATTATATTAAGTACTGTCCAAGGAAAGCATAAGAAATGTCATGATGTAATTAAAAAAGTGGTGCAAGTGCAGACTAATATCAGTTAAAATCCAACCTATATACACTCAGGGAAATACAATTAGTTTATTAATATTGAACAAGCTGATCACTGAACTTTCAATTGAACCTCAATTTCCCAATTAAAAAAAAAAATCCTGTTTAGCTTTATAAATTTTCAACAGTCCATTTACTTACTTTCTGCACAACTGCCAGAGCTCTTAATCTTTTTTTTTTTTGCATGAGAATCAACAATTTATGACACACCCCATCAAATAATTTTCTGATCCAGCTACAGAAGCAATAGAAAAGTCACATCTTTTGTCTTTCTCATAATAATTTGGGCTCCTCCCTGAAAGACCATCATCAATTATGTCTCAAGTGAGTCTCCAGTTATTCCTTTGCTATAGTTAAAGCACCATCCTTATAAAATTGCCCTCTATCCCCTGGGAATCTAAAGCAGTATCATTTCCAGAAAATTAAGAATAAAAAAAAAAATCCACTGTTTCACTAGAGTAATATTGCTGCTTATAGAGGACAAAGAGAGAAAATAATGCTTTCTACTCACTGTGAGCTCCTCTCTTGGTCTCTGCATCTATCTTCTCTTACTTTGTTTCTGAAAAATAAAAAACATTAAAATCTTTAAATGAAGAAAACATCATTGAAAAAGTATTTTACATGATCTGCATATGCAGATATTTCATTATAAATATGAAATGATTAAACAGTGAAATGTTGTGTTGTTGGAATATAGGGAATCCAAAGACAACCAGGTTTCTTCAACATGAAAAACTGACTTTAGGAACAGGAACTGGCTAAGTTACTCCTTCTGCCCAAAAGAGAAGACTACAGGGAACCACTGCAGAGGGAACATAGCACTGATGAAATTAGCAAAGAGGAAATATTCAAAAAAGGATCAGAAAAAAGGACACAAAAAGCTAAAGGGCTGGGCCTTGATTTGGAAAGAATTCATAGATAAATAACAGATAAGTTGTATTAGGCATTTAGAGAAAGCATTATTAGAAGTAACCCTAAGCATTAACAAAACTAAGACTTTGTAATAAAAATCTAAACTTTGAGCCTACATTTATACAAAGATTAAGTGTTGTGCAATTGAGAAAATGATCAAGTTGGTGATAATACTACTAATGATAAAACCTTTAAATATATCAGACATGTGGTAGACAATTCATAAACATTATTTTATTCAGTTCTCAAACATTTAAGCTAAATCTATTGTCCACTCTTGCAAAAACCAAGGCTTAACATGGATGGTGATTTGTCCAAGATCACCAAACCAGTAAGTGGCAGAGTCAGTACTAGAAAAATGGACACCAAAACCAGTGCTTTTAAATCACTAAACAAAAAAGACAGTTTTACTAGAGAGTACCATCGGCTACAAAAAATGCATCACCCCAAATCTGCAAGATGAGGAAAATGGAGATTGACAAGATGAGAACAAAGACCCTAGTCTTACCCATACAAGCTGTTAGGTATTTCAGCTTACATAAAGTATGAAGACATTAAACATCAACATGAAAATGTCATATATAATATTTACAATTTGTCAGATAAATAATGATGTTACATGGATGGTGCACTACTCTCATTCCATTCAGTTGACTTAGTCATTTCATTAATCCTTTGGTTATCTTGAAATGTTTTAAATTAAAGTTATAATTTTATGTAGCTATCTGACCTGGAGAATGCCAATTTATTCCAACCTTCAAAATTCTGATACATAGAGTGGACAGATAACTGTTAATGATTTTGGATGATGTATTATCAAATTTCGGGCTTTCCTTTTTTGTAAAAGATGCTTATAATTCATTACCATTGGAGAATATATTTTATATTTTTTTAATTTTATTAAATTTTAACTTCTTGAGGATAATCTATGTGCATTTGAAAGTGAAAGAGGAGAGTAAAAAAGTTGGCTTAAAGCTCAACATTCAGAAAACTAAGATCACAGCATCTGGTCCCATCACTTCACGGCAGATAGATGGGGAAACAGAGGCTGACTTTATTTTTCTGGGCTCCAAAATCACTGTAGATGGTGATTGCAGCAATGAAATTAAAAGATGCTTACTCCTTGGAAGGAAAGTTATGACCAACCTAGTTAGCATATTAAAAAGCAGAGACATTACTTTATCAACAAAGGTCCATCTAGTCAAGGCTATGATTTTTCCAGTAGTCATGTATGGATGTGAGAGTTGGACTATAAAGAAACCTAGGTGCCGAAGAATTGATGTTTTTGAACTGTGGTGTTGGAGAAGACTCTTGAGAGTCTCTTGGACTGCAAGGAGATCCAACCAGTCCATCCTAAAGGAGATCAGTCCTGGGTGTTCATTGGAAGGACTGATGCTGAAGCTGACACTCCAATACTTTGGCCACATGATGCAAAGAGCTGACTCATTGGAAAAGACCCTGATGCTGAGAAAGATTGAGGGCAAGAGGAGGATGGGATGACAGAGGATGAAATGGCTGGATGGCATCACCGACTCAATGGACATGGGTTTGGGGGTACTCCGGCAGTTGGTGATGGACAGGGAGGCCTGGCGTGCTGTGGTTCATGGGGTCGCAAAGAGTCGGACATGACTGAGCGACTGAACTGAACTGAACTGATTGGAAGAATCTTTGTTAAAAATATTAAATGCTGTCTAGCCATACTAAGGCCACTTCTCCATCTTTCATTAGAGATGTTCTTAACAGTGCAACTGCCCCCTCTACTTTCCCTTTCCTTAAACCTTGACAAAAGAAAATAAGCTCTGGACAGTGCTTGTACTAGCAATCCCCTTTACAAGGCAGTCAAGCAATACAACAAGCTTTTTCCTCAAAGCCTTGTACAATTTAAAATTCAGAGGAAAGTAGCAAAACAAGTACCAGGAAACTATAGCCAAATTAGAGATCAAATTGCCAATATTTGTTG
This sequence comes from Giraffa tippelskirchi, assembly GCF_054371585.1. Classification (NCBI taxonomy): domain Eukaryota; kingdom Metazoa; phylum Chordata; class Mammalia; order Artiodactyla; family Giraffidae; genus Giraffa; species Giraffa tippelskirchi. The sequence continues at coordinate 75,201,373 of NC_137277.1, forward strand.
GGTTGAAGTGAAAGCAAGGGAATTCCAGAAAAACATCTACTTCTGACTCATTGACTATGCTAAAGCCTTTGACTATGTGGATCACAACAAATTATGGAAAATTTTTAAAGAGATGGGAATATCAGACCATCTTAGTTGCCTCCTAAGACACCCGCATGCAGGTCAAGAAGCAACACTTAGAACCAGAGATGGAATAATAGATTGGTTCAAAACTGGGAAAAGAGCATATCAAGGCTGTATATTGTCACCCTGCTTATCTAACTTCTATACAGAGAACATTATGTGAAATGCCGGGCTGGAAGAATCACAAACTGGAATCAAGATTGCTGGGCAAAATAAGAACCTCAGATATGAGGATTATACCACCCTTATGGCAGAAAGTGAAAAGAAACTAAAGAGTCTCTTGATGAGAGTGAAAAAGAAGAGAAAAGCTGATTTAAAACTCAAAATCCAAAACTAAGATTGTGGCATCTGGTCCCATCACTTCATGGCAAATAGCATGGGGGAAAAGTGGAAGCAGTGACAGATTTTATTTCCTTAGGCTCCAAAATCACTGTGGACAATGACTGCGCTGTGCTTAGTTGTTCAGTCATGTCTGACTCTTTGAGACCCCATGGACTGTATCCCTCCAGCCTCCTCTGTCCATGGAATTCTCCAGGCAAGAATACTGCAGCCATGCAATTCAAAGATGCTTGCTCCTTGGAAGAAAGGCTATGACAAACCTAGACATTTAAAAGCAGAGACATCACTTTGCCAACAAATGTCCATATAGTTAGGCTATGGTTTTCCAGTAGTCATGTATAGATGTGCGAGTTGGATCACAAAGAAGGGTGAAGGCCAAAGAATTGGCAGTTTTGAATTGTGGTGCTGGAGAAGACTCTTGAGAGTCCCTTGGACTGCAAGGAAATCAAACCAATCAATCTCTAAGGAAATCAACCCTGAATGTTTATTGGAAGGACTGATGCTGAAGCTAAAGCTCCAATACTTTAGCCACCTGATAGAGCCGACTCATTGGAGAAGACCCTGATTCTGGAAAAGATGGAAGGCGAAAGGAGAAGGGGATGACAGAGGATGAGATGGTTGGATAGCAACACTGATTCAATAGACATGAGCTTAAACAAACTGGAGATAGTGAAGCACAGGGAAGCCTGGTGTGCTGCGGCCCGTAGGGTCATAAAGAGTCGGACATGACTTAGCAACTGAACAACTACAGCAGAAATATTGGACTTATCTAGACATTGCCTTATATTCTCTTCAGAGCATCATGAAATTCACTGTCCACTGATATCACATGAAACTATACCAACATATTTATCCTGGTCCTTACAAGGTTGAGATACTTATTCATATAGACAACTTTCTGTACTCTGACACTAATGCCTACAAGAGATTTTTTGTATCTTTTTGCCTATCTAGAATGAGCTGAATTAGCTTCTATGCCCCCAAAAAAAATAAGTAAACAAATACATAAGTAAATATATTAGATTTCTATATTGCAATTCTTAAATTTGTTTGAGTTATATCAGCAAGATAAATGTATAATAAATAACCACCTATCTCCACTTTCACACAAACTCAGATGAATGCCTCTCTTGCTTGCATCAAATACTGGAAGAGTTGATCAGCTAACTATTTCTATAATAATATTGAAAACATTTATTGACTGCTTATCATGTATCAAGGATTGTGGTTTACCAATTCTTAAAGTAACTATAAGAGGTACCAGTCCCTTAGTATTCCAGTTTCATACCTGAGGGAAATAAGATTCAGATAAAATCACTTTCTATGACACTGCACACAAGCTCACACTGTTAGTGGATTGGAATTGGAGCCAAGTCTTGAATCCAAGCAGTTTGTCTGTAGGGTTCACGTTGTCATCAGTTCCACTCCCCTGCCTCTCATTTCAAACTTTCTTTTCCCACTTAATCGCATGGCAAGCTTTGCTCATGGATATCATCATTGCTTTATGAAGCAAATTCCTAACCACTGGTACCACTTTGTGTACCTGTCGATTAAAAGCTACAATTACATTTTTATTATTTCTCTGATCTATATCCTAACAAATTGATCACACATACATCTACCAACAATCATCTATATTTCAATGATCTCCAAATCTATATGCCCACATTCACATATACCTTCAGTTACAAGATTAAATTCCCGTCTTACTACACATCTGTTTCATTTCACATCAACCTGTCAAATTAAGTATATCCAAATCTGAGCTCTTTTCATCTCCGTCACTGTCTCCTGAATTTCCTACATCACTTATGAGATACTAACATTTGCCATTCTAGTATGGCTCAATTATATCCTGTCTAGAAATGTAACATCATCTTACTTAGACTTTGTTCTCTAGTTCACGCTTGTATTCCATTTTTTTTCTATCCAATTCATGACCAAACTCTGTTAATATTTACTGCCTCCTAAAATCTCCTTATCCCATCTCTTTCTGTGAATTAAAACTGCTTACATAGAAGTCTTCATTATATCTCACTTGGGTGGCTGAAAGTTTGTCCTATATTTTTTCCTTTGCTTCTCTTCTCTGTCCTCTTCAAAACATATTAAAGATTCAGAATTGTCTCAAACTCAAATTCCATCCATTTACTTGCTATGAAACAATTTCCTTAAGGCCTATAAGATAAATGTAGATTCCTAAGTTTGACAAACAGAGCATTTCTGGACCTCACTCTTTCTAGTCATTTAGCATAATCTCTTGCCTGCCACTCCGGCTCTTGAACCTGATTCTTCTGTCACATTTGATTCCTTGAAATTCTCCATGCTTTCTCATATTTCAGTGCCCTTGCACACATCACTGCATACATCTAGATTCTGTTTGTCCTTGTCTCTACCTTGGAATCCATTCCTTAAAGTAGCCATAACACACACGGTCATTCTATATTGTTATTTCTTCATTTGTGACCGTTGTACATACTATGGTCATGTCATTTCTCAAAATTAATTATAATGATATTTTTGTTTACATTAGTGGATATAAGTTCCTTCAGATCTTGGACTGAAATTCTTCATTTAAGCAGTGCCTGTGAATGCCATAATAGGCATACAGTAAATATTTACTGAATACCTAAATAGATGGATGTCTGGAGGAATGGAAAGTGTCATATGTTCTGTACTTCAATATACAGGCAGGAAGAAATTGAATCTGTCTCAGTTCCCCTGTCATAAGTAACTATAAATGTATTTTGCTTCCTACTCCTTAAAGTAAAGTAATACTAGCCTTTAACAATAGAGTTTTATTTTAATTTTACTATATATTCCTTAAATTTACTGAGGTGAAAAAAAACTAGGTATTTTAGTTTGAATTGCTATAATTAACATATTCAAATTATGATTAAATGAAGCAATCTGTACAACATTTAACAGATTCTAGCTCATAAGAATATGTGCTAAGTTCTCAAAAAACTGTAATTGAGTGATATCAGTTATCTAAAAGTATACATTGGAAACTTTACTTTCATAAAGTAATAACTGAACTCAAACATATTTCTTTTTAAGTAATATGTGATCATCTAGAACAATTAGAGGAAACATAAAAGCAAGCATTTATCCTCTAATAACCACTCCCTAAATTACCCAAATATAATACCTTTAGTACAAAACATGAAATAACTCTAATAACCCAATGTCTAGTCCTCTAACTATTCAATCAAACTGAGTATGGAGAGTTCAGGTTATTAAGTAGACATATTTTCTGCCTCTAAATGTCACTCTCAAATATAATTTGATGAATTATACAAAGAAGAACACAAACTATTTGCATAAAATATTCCATGAAATATACTCAACTTCTGTTAAAATAAAAAAAATAATGGGCCCAAGTGTTTGCTGTCTAATGGATACTGAATAAAATGCTGTCAAACTCTTCTAGAGTGAGGCAAAGGCTGTATTGATGGAACATAAAGAATAATAAATGAATATTCACTAGCTTTACAAAAAATGATTGGATTTTCAATTGAATTCAAAATGACTATTCAAATCAATAACCTATTATTTCGGAGGACACAGTCTATTTCATAAATATGGGGTATAATAATTAAAAGTGCTATTGTCAATAGGCTAGAGGTTAATTGCAAAAGCAACCAGAAGGCCAGTGTTCTCTGTGCAATATTCAATATTAACTGGAAAGTATAATGAACATTTGTGCATTTGCAAGAAATGTTTCCAAACCAATCTTGCATTGTATCAAAAATTGTAAATATTTCATATAAATACTTTGAACAAATACTTAAATGATATCTAGGAAGTTACTAGAAGCTAATTAAAACTTTAAAACATATGTAAAATAGATAGCCAACGTGAACTTGCTGTATGGCTCAGGAAACTCAAACAGGGGCTCTGTATGAACCTAGGGGGATGGGATGGGGAGGGAGATGGGAGGGAGGTTCAAAAGGGAGGGGTTATATGTATACCTATGGCTAATTCATGTTGAGGTTTGACAGAAAACAACAAAATTCTGTAAAGCAATTATCCTTCAATAAAAAATAAATTTAAAAAAAGAAATAAAAGTTTTAAAAAATGTTTATTTTTAAGCATGGCTATGTGAATTTTCAATAATCCCAGCACATTCTATTATTCAATAACATGGTTCTGTAGATTCACTGTTACTCTTAATTCATACTACTCATATAAATCATTATATAAATTGGCTAATTTGGGGTTTACAAGGAACTGATTTAGAAACTTGTATTTATAATATAAAAGTCCAAGACAGGGAACTGTGAAATAAAAAAAAATGTAATCTAATTATAACATTGCTTTTACTTATTGAATTTTTATGTTTATAATGAGGTTCTTAAGCTTACATTTGCTTTATTGACACTGTAACCACCAAAATAATGCATTTAGATTAAATAATGTAGTGGCATATAAAGAAACAACTCTCTTCTTTGCTTCAATTTTGTATTCTCTCAAATGTAACTGTTATCACTAAATTTATTATATATTATTCCACATATTTCTTTACATACAGACAAACATTTGAAAATATATGCTTATATTTTTAGTTGCTTACAAACACTGGTAAAAATATACACAAAGTTCTGCCACACTTGCTCTTTCATCATGTAAAATGCACATCTCTTAAGTGAACAAGAACAAATCTAATCAGCTTTTAATGACTGTATGGTATTTCCTATTACGGCTATATCATAATTTATTCAACTGCTTCCATATTTGTGATATCGAAGATATTCTCAGTGGGTCTTTTCATGTTTAAAATAATACAGAAATAAACACACCAAATACATGTCCCTACATGCTAATATACTTATTTAAATCTCTAAGAAAGATTTTCAAACGGTGAAATGTCTGGGCTGAAGATATACACGTTCCAAAAATTATTGTTAAATATTGTCAAATATTTTCCAAAAGTTTGTACATATTCATATATTACTGATAATAATATGTAATTGTTATTCAATTATTATTTAACATATTAGGTAGACTTTAGCTAATAAACAAGATAGGAACACTGACAGCAAAAATTTGTAAACAGAAGGGTAAAATATTTAAAACTACTCTTCAATATTTAACTATATTGTCTCATTTTGTATATCTAGTAATCCCAGGAGATTCTATTAAAAACATTAGAATTAATAATCGACTTGGTAATGTGTTTGTATACAAACTAAAGATGCAAATTTAAACTGTTTTTAAGCATAAGCCAGTTGTAAATGGTATTGGAAAAATAATTCATTTGCAATAAAACCTAAAAATATAAAAATATCTAAGAATAAATTTAACACAAGCTATAAAACTTATATAAAGAAAAAACAAAAAGAAATTAACATAAATGTACTGAACCCATAAAAACTAAATAAATGAAAAGAGATAATATATTCTAATATGGATACATAAGTATCACTTTTTTTTCAAATAATACTCATTTAAGACAATTTTTATCTGACTCTAACATGTTAAAACTGGATTACAATGATTGAAAATGTTACAAAATAATAAATGTGGAAAATTGTCAAAATTTTTGGAAATACAATAGCTACTACATCTATCATCTATTAAAAGTTATTACAAGACACTGGAGGAGAAAAGTTGTTACAGCATTTCAGCTAGGATTAGGCCCATGTCCATGTTAAGCTAGATGATTTAGAACAAATGGATAGAGTTCAAGCAATACAGCAACAGAAAAACAAGGAAGGACATCTTAGACAAGACACTCCGAGTGAAAGTCCATAATTATATGTGTAACTATACCCAAATTTCTGAGTAGCCCCTGATTTCACATGTATGAGGCAGAAACCAGGCAGTCCAGCTAAAATTAAATGAACTAAACAGAGATTTCTTCTGCCACCAAGTGCAGGAGAGGCACAAGTTCAGCTACAATCATTGTTTAATAAAGCAAATACCACTACTCTTTAGAAACAGAATCCTGAGTTTCCAAATACATCACAATATTCAGGAGACAGTTCAGATCTCTAGGCTTAGGAAGAAAAAGGAGAATGTAAGAAAAAGGACCGACTCTGAGATGACCAAGATGTTAAAATAGGCACATAGCATAACTGTGTTCGAAGACTAAAGCAGTATATGCTCATAATGAACACACAGGAAATCTCAGCTGAGAAACCGAAATTATGAAAATGAGCCACATGAAATTATGAAACAAATATATAATATCAGTTTGCAAAATTCAAAGAATGATCACAATAACAGAGTGGAGTTTGTTGTTGTTTTTTTTTTTTTAAGGCATGCAAACTGGCACATTGATCAACAGAAACTGTGAGGTAGGGAAAATACATTGTTCTAAAATAAAAAGGTACTAAGGGGCTGTAGGACTATATCAACAGGTTTAACAAAAATGTAACTGGAGTTCCAGAAAGAGAAGAGAGAAAGGAGTAGAAAATTTTTTTTCTTTTGAAGAAACAATGTCTAATAAAACCTGAATTTTGGTGAGAGACATAAATGTACGACTCAAGAAGTTCAATAAACTTCAATTATGATAAAATGCAAATACAAAGAAAAGGACACCTACACATATTATAGTCAAATTGCTGAAAACCAAATATAAAGAGAGAAATCTTGAAAGCAGCTAGAGAAAAACAGCACATTATCTAAGGAGTAAGATGACAGATAGTTGATGACACATTAAAAATAATGGAAGAAACCATCCAAGAATGATGGAGAAATAGAAGTAAAATATGAAAAAAGATAAGAAAAAATGAAGATATCTGTCATCAGCAAGTAAGCTTCACAAGAAATGCAAAATGAATTCTCAGAGTGAAGTGAATTTATATCAGATGGGAATATGCATTTGAGGGAAGAAATAAATACAACCAGGTATTTCAAGTTTGAAAACAAATATTAAAAAATTTACTCTAATATCTTTAAAATGTATACAAGTTTTGAAAGCCAAAATTATGGCATCATAGCATGGGGCTTATAATGTCTGTAGATGCAATATACATGTCAAAAATAATATAAAGAGGGGATGGGGAAGTATGTTTGCAAGCATATATTTTATGAGAAGTGATTCAATATTACAATAATTCCAAGTAGGTTGGAGAAAAATTAAGGATGTATATCAAACACTAAGAATATAATTCAAAGAGATTTATCTAAAAAGTCAATAGATTAAAGAAAAGTCTCAAAATATTTGACTAGCTCAAAAGAAGACAGAAATAGGATCAGAGAAATGCAAAATAGAGGGACAAACAATAAACAGTAAAATGGTAGACTGAAGTCAGAACATAACAACAGTTAAATTTTATAATGTCTAATCACTCCAACTTGAAAAGCAGTGATTATCAGAAATAAAAAATAGCAGGGTTCAACTCTGTATTGTCTGTAAGAGATTAACTTTAAATATAAAGACAAAGGTAGAAGGAAATTGATAGAAAAAACTATACATGCAAATAGAATGCAGAAGAGCACTGTAGTGGTTCTATTAATACCAGATAAAATAGGTTTCAAGACAAAGAACATACCAAAATTAAATATTTTGTGGTGAAAGGTTAACTTAAGGACATGAAAATCATATATGTTTATGTATCTAATAACAAATCTTCAAAACTCCTAAAAACAAAAGTTGACAGACTAAATGAATGAAATAGATAAATCCATAAAATAGTAGATTTTAACATTCTTCTCTCAGCAACTGATAGAATTACTAGAAAAATATAGAAAATCAATACAGATAAAATGAACACTATCCATCATCTTGGACTAATTAATATTGATAGAATATTATAGATAACATCTGTAGAATACACATACTTTTAGGTATGCATAAGATTCATCAAGACAGTCTATATGCTAAGCCATAATCCAAGCTCCAATATATTTAAAAGAATTAAAATCACACAGAATTTGACTTCTCTCACCAAACAGACCAAATTAAAATGATTTATAAAGAAATTAAAACACACTTATAAAGAATCCCTGCATCAAATTAGAAACCAAAATGGAAATTTTTTAATGTCTGAAACCAAATTATAATGAAAATACAAAATACCAAAACATGAGGTAATGTTTTTGAGGGATTTATAGCTGCAAATTCCCCTAATGAAATGAACATTATTATAAGATCTCTGTCTTCACTATATACTACATGAATCCATGCGTGTGCACGCTCACACTGCTTATGACCACTAGAATAGAGACGTAGCTAGAACAGACTAGCAACCAGAAATAGTGGGAAGTATATGGGAATATATCCTTTGATATAAGGAAACTAAGGTCATAATTTTAAAATAAATGTTTATTTTATTGGAACAGGATAGTTTATTTAAAAAGTTAAAATTAGCTAGAGATTAGGGAAAATACTATATCACTATCATATGAGTAAATATTTCAATTTAATAATAAATAAAAGAACATTTGCATTACATTGTCATTTATTCTTAAAATAGAAAAATCGGAATCCAGAAAGTAAACTATTGATATTATAAATCTCATAAATTTTAAATTATTCATTGACAAAATATATCATAAACAAAGTTAAAAGACAAATAACAGATTATGAGAAAAGATATGCAGCACATCTCAGAATACAGATTTCTTTGCTATATAGAGAGTTTACAAATTAATTTTAGAATATGAATAAAATAACTCAATTTGAAAAAGAAGTAATATTGGAAAATAAATATGCAAGTTGCTCAGTTTTATTGGTAATCAAGTAAATGCTATTTAAAACTGTGATATAGATATACATTTTTTGGTCCAAAATATGGCAATAAATTTTTTAAATCAATAAAGTCATGTTAGCATAATTAGATTTTTTTCATCAACTGTTTCTATCTGGAAAGTTAAAGTTCTAAAATGGTATTTGAAGCAAAATAAACTTTGGAGCAAGAGCAGGAAGAGCTAGATTATGAGTACTTAGAACACAAAAACCAATCATTCACAAGCCTGGACAGTCAAAAATAAAGGCAGCCACAGACAAGATGCAGAAGCAGAGGAACAATCATATCAGGAGTAGTTCAAACTTGACCTCAATAGCAGCTGTTTAAAAATAATAATAAAATGTAGGGACCTATCAGGCAGAAGAAAATTGCTTCAACTTCCCCAGCAGGGCACTATAACTACTAGTTGGCAGAGCAAAAGAATCTCATGGTATCCTGAGCCTGCAATTCATTTCTTCCACAGGGAAACCACCACTAAACATTTTCTGCCCCTTAGAAAAAGTGTAGTTCAATCTATCTGGCTCTGAAGCCAGATGGACTGCATTAGAATGCCTGCTTTCTACAAAGCCTTACTTTCTTCATCTAAAAATGTAGATATTACCTACATTGTGAGGATTAAATAAAAGAACAGAAAAAGTTAATCACACAGTCTCTGGAACAGAGGAAATATGTACCAAAAGTTAATTATCCTTCTTTTCCTATCGCCTGTACGGTTCAAACTAAACACCAGGAATGCTTTGTACATATTGTTACGTAGCCAAGTAAGTCAATTAGTAACCCTTTGATTTCATGTTAATTGACAAAATTATTTGATAAAATATAAAAAATGAAAGAATTTCTGAAATTGAGTTGAATTTGTCCACTCAGGGAAAAACACTGTTTAGCACTTACATTTTAATCTTATTTTTATCGAAATGACTCCTTTCAGGTTCATTCTCCTTATTTCATTCTTAGGTACAGTGACAAAAACAATGGAATTAGAGTTTGAAACACTTCATTCAAGACGCAACTGTTTTTTAGACTACTCAGCTAGGGATCTTCCCTATGTTGTTTAGTCACTAAGTCATGTTCCACTCTTTGTAACCCCATGGACTGTAGTGCTCAAGGTTGCTCTGCCCATGGGATTCTCCAGGCAAGAATACTGAAGTGAGTTGCCATTCCTTTTTCCAGGGGATCTTCCCAAACCAGGGATCGAACCCAGGTCTCTTGCATTGCAGGCAGATTCTTTACCATCTGAGCCACCAGAAAGGCCCACTGCAACAAGAGAAGCCACCACAATAAGAAGCCCCTGCATCACAACAAAGAGTAGCCCCTGTTCACTGAAACTAGAGAAAGCCCACACACAGCAACAAAGCCCCAGCATAACCACAAATAAATAAACAAATAAATAAATCTCAGAAAAATACCACTTCACCTGATCCTGATTCTAGTATTTTTTTTTCCTATGAAATCTTACTTGGTATTTGTGTTTTTATTTTTTGAAGAACCCAAAGGAAGAAATTACTGAATTCATTTTATTTAAATTCATTATTTTTTAATGTCTTTCTAGCATTGTTCTGATAGGTTTCTTTTTTTAATCAGCTTTTATAAATTATAAAACAGAGCATACTTTCCTCATCAAAACAGAAAAAGCCATAAATTTTATATTTACAAATTTTAGTTCCCAGTCTTACAACCTTGAAGTTAAGGACAATTAAAAGCCAAATGAACCTAATCTATGAAACAGAAATAGAATCAAGGACATAGAGAATAGACTGCTGGTTGCCAAGGGACTGAGGGTGGGACAGGGTTAGATTGGGAGCTTGGCATCAGCAGATGGAAAGTGGTATATATAGAATGGATAAACAATAAGGTCCTACTATGCAGCAGAGTGAACTACATTCAATATCCTCTGATAAACCATAATGGAAAAGAACATAAAAATGATTGTATAATTTATATATGTAAACCTGAGCAACTTTGCTATACAGCAGTAATTAAAACAGCACTGTAATCCAACTATATTTAAGAAAAAATAAATTTTAAAAATACATTAAAAATAAAAATTAAGTCAGTATTTAACTACCACAGAAATTTTGAAAAATGCCAAAAAATTTAAAAGCCAATGGTGATATACATAAATTATGACCAACTGAAAATGTTTTAAATTTCCAATTGTCTGTTCCATTTGGTGCTTCTTTAAGTTTGTTTATGTAGGCAAGTGCTTATGGCATAGGGACTATAGCCAGACTTCCTGAATTTGAATCTCTGCTCAGCCACTTACTAATTCTGTACTCTTTAGAAATAATTGACATTTCTGTGCTTTAGAATGTTTGATTATTGATATAAGGGAAAAAATAATAGTATTATACTTATAGGATTGATATGAGCATTGAATAAGTTATTAAATATAAAGTACTTAGAATAGTGCCTGGCATACTAATATAGAATGTTAATTATTTTAAAATCATAATATAAAATGTAGTACCTAAATTTTTCAGAAGACTATCTAGAGACCCAAATAAATGATAATGCCTTGTAATGTCTTTATAACAACATAACTGAGGCTGTTTGGAGAATCATAACTTTCCTCAGAGTAGAACACTCTCTTACGTTTTTATGCTGTCACTTGAACAGAACTGTCATGAGCAAAAAGCACTGCCCAGAGAGTGAACTGCATAGATCTAGAAGTTGAGATGACAAAAAGCCTTAGTGCAGGCATTTAGTATATTTTAAGGCCATCCACAGACTCTCTAGGTCTGGGAATGGTGTGCTCGAGTTTCAATCAGTCATCTTACTCATTTTTCTTAGTGCAAGATCTGCCTTTTAGACTTTCAGATTGAAAATTGGAGAAGATATCAGTATTCAAGTAGTTTTACAGTTTAATGAGCTTAAGCAAAATCTTTTTATAACCCAGATTCTCTAATACAACTCAAAATTGCAATTCAAGCTTGAAAAAAAAAGCCACCTCTGGGACACGTGAGAGAGGCGGAAAAGTATGGAAATGATATTCTTTTACTGTTCTCTCTTTCATATGATGTTCTATAATTAATGACTGTTGTTCTCCGGGTTCCCATTGAAATTACTGCTTTACTCTCTTCCCTGCTGGTAACTTTCACAATGATTGGTATCTGAGGTCAGACACAAAAAATAATACCATGAATTAGGTCACTGCATCCTAAATGACTAATTGACACTTTTTTTCCATGATATATAGCACTGTACCTAAAATCCTAGTCTCTAGCCTTCTCTTGATCTTAACTCTTTACCAGCACTCAAGAGCAGTCCTAAAAATGGATCAAATTGTCTCTAATGCCTGTGACTCTCATTAGGCCGACTAGAACTGATCATGGATAAAGCCTTGATGTTTCTTTCTTCTAAAAATGGTTAGTGGCCAGGTGAACCACTTCTCTGCTCTTTCCTCCTCCTGACACAATGTTCATAATTGTTGAATTTGGGTCATGTCTTCATGATAGTTAACTTTACTACTTCTCTAGTGAAGGTCTGAAATTTTTCGTAGTAAGGTTTAAAAAAATGAGAGAAAGTATTACTCACCTTTATATTTTATGAGAAGCTTTATTTAAACATGTTTTTGCTAAAAACTTTTAAAGATTTTTTGACAGTTTAGCAATCCAGGAAAGTTTTAAACAGTATAGCATGTAGCTAATCTGTTTATTCACCCCCCTTCTCCTCCATTGACTGGAAAGCAAACACTGGATGAAAAGAATCATAAGGAAAAAAAAAACAACAACATTTTTTCTTAAACATTAACTCTTATTAAGCAATAGTGAACATTTTAATTGGATTGTCATGACTTAAGTATTTCTCAGTGAATTCATTGTTAGATGTCTTCTACCACTCTGGCACATAATAAAAGAAAGCTCACACCAAGCCTTCTCTGCTGTGAGTGAACAATGCCTAATTAAAATGTATCTAAGTTCAATCAAACAAAATCTAATGTTTCTTTTCCATACTTTTGCTTCTACTCCTTTCCTTGTCCATGCTTTCTTTTGGCAATGGCACTCCACTCCAGTACTCTTGCCTGGAAAATCCCATGGACGGAGGAGCCTGGTAGGCTACAGTCCATGGGGTCGCGAAGAGTCGGACACGACTGAGCGACTTCACTTTCACTTTTCACTTTCGTGCATTGGAGAAGGAAATGGCAACCCACTCCAGTGTTCTTGCCTGGAGAATCCCAGGGATGGGGGAGCCCGGTGGGCTGCCGTCTACGGGGTCGCACAGAGTCGGACACGACTGAAGCGACTTAGCAGCAGCAGCAGCAGCAGAAAACTTAAATAACTTTAGAAATAGTGAAGTCATATTTCATATTTTATAATTAATTCATAAGGCAGAGTCAAAATTACCCTTTTTAATTTCTTAAAATTTCATCTTCAATTTAACTGAGAATGCAGCCCTGCTTAGTAATGTTTTTAAATATACCAAATAAATATTAAAGTATATTTTATCCCATAAAAGAGAAGGAGAGGGAGCAGAAAAGACAGAAGAACCGTAAGATAAAATGTTCAGAATTTGTAAAACTTCCTGGATTAACCATATCCTTGCTTCCCTCTAGCTTGACTTTTTTGGACACACGCACACAAATAACAAAGCACCTCTCTTAATCCATTTCTCATCTTCTTTCTCCCTTCTTCCCTTCCTTCCGTCTTACCTGTTTCATCACTGGTGTACCTGAAGAAGGAGTAGAGAGACAGGTATACCTGAATCAGTGTAAGTTAGTCTATGACACAGGCTTACTACATTATATTCTTCTCAGTTGAACAATAAAATATTTTTTTTAAGAATTCAGAGACTACCCATTCTCTACTCATCACAATGCAAAGCACAACAGTGCCACATATCACAAATGCATCAGTGCTTGCCCTGACCAGGTCTAAAAAACAAGCATTCTCAATTTTTCAAAAGTAAGCGAGATGCTTTATGTTCTAAAACAACTTTTTTTTTTTTTAATTTTAATTTATCAAAGTAAGGACTCCTACTCTTTACTTGGGAAATGAAACCACTGGTTACAAGTAACAGAGAATCAGCTTAAGCAATAAAGAGAAATACATTGCTTCTCTTCATTGGGAAGGAATTCACAAAATCTAAAGCAGCACGGCAAGTTCCAGGGCCTCAAAGATTTGAAGCAGGATATAGTCAACTGCCAAAGATTTGGGACACACTTCCCTCAGCAAGGCAATTCAAGGAGGAATAAATATTCTTTTTCCAATGTCCGCATAGTAATCTTAGAAGTATGTGTCTGAGGCTTACCTCTAGGATATTTATCACTCCCTAGAAACTGAGTTCCTAGAATTGGCCAAACCTAGAACACACATCTATACCTACAGTTCAACCAGTGGATCTCTTCTTAGAAGAAACAAAATGAGAGAAAAAGTACCCTTGACAATCAAATACAACAGCTACTTTGTGGCCCTTGGGATATTCACTATGATATGAAGTCAGCTTTGTTACACCAAATGTTTTTTTCTATAATTATCTATAATGTGTATTATAAACATGTTCACAAGTCAGTACCTAGTCTAGAGATTTACAGTCTTAGAAAAAAAAATTGCACTCATTTAAAATTCTACATTTCACTTTCAATGCTAATATGATAAGCTAGATATGTTTGGATAGATAATTAGGATTACATACATCTGGAATTTTAAATCATTGTGCCTGGAAAGGAAAGGGAAAACTTTGGAGATCCAATGAATTGCAAAAATACGAGAATAAGAGATATCTGTACCACAGAGTGAAAAATTAACAATTATAAAAAGAATTCTGATCAAAGATTTAATCCAATCTCAGTATATTTTCTTAAAACACTTTTGTCAGTTAAAGAAACTATGTCAAAAAGTGGGCTAAGGCAAATAGACTAGCTGATGAAGAAACTTAAAAGATAACATGTCAATAGTCTAGTTCCTTTCTAAAATCTGAAGCCACAAAATTATTTCATCTCATTTTTATCAAGAGTTGTTTAAGAGTACTTTGAAAAACTATTGAGGTTTGTTATGGAGGTGAATGAATGGGCTAAAATCCATTTTTTTCTTAGATTTATAAACATGTTTTGGATATCTTCTGCAAGATCAGAGAATAATGAGATATGATAACATATTTAACTGATTTTTCACAATCTGAAAAAAAAATCAGTCTTTAAATTCTTGAAATAAAGTCATTTCATGAAAAATTCATAAGCTATATACATACTTGTGTTAGGCCAAATATGAGTGCATAAAATATTCAGTTTTTTTTAATTTAACATAATGTGCTTATACTGCATTTCATTTCCAGTCTCACACAGAAATGCCAAAGCTTCACCCTTTCCTGTCTAAACAAAGTATACAATGAAAATTCAGATAATTTTTTTGAGTGTCTGTTAGTATATCTGTCAAAGTCTCAGCAAGTTGGTTGAGATTTCCAT
Source organism: Giraffa tippelskirchi (assembly GCF_054371585.1). Lineage (NCBI taxonomy): Eukaryota > Metazoa > Chordata > Mammalia > Artiodactyla > Giraffidae > Giraffa > Giraffa tippelskirchi. Next base: position 75,216,931 of record NC_137277.1, read on the forward strand.
TGAAAAAATAACATTCATTATTTTCATATTGTCTAAGAAATGATAACAAATTGTTGGCCAGCTACTATTAGCCAGTCATTTTAAAGGCAATTTAAAACATAAATGCTTTATAATAGAACATTTATCACAGATATTAACATATTTTATCAATAAGAAATCTAAGGCTTGGAGACAATCTACATCAACAGAGCCAGACAGAATTGAATCAGGTTCGACTCCAAAGCCAATTCTATTGTATTTACTATAGCAAACTGTCTCCTAATTATAGACTTACACTGATGGGAAAGATTATCATTCCCAGCTATTTTTTCATTTCCTCTAAGAGGATTATACAGTTCTATCCATTGCCAGGCAACTTACAGCAGCTTCCTGGTGACAAAATATACTTCCCTACTAAGTGTCAGGCTTATCCGTGTTATTCACCTTAATCCATTAGCCATAAACATGTGTGATGTATGTTATGTCTGAGCAAAAACTTTAAGAGACACTGCAAGTTTCTACCAATTGCTCTTTCCCTCTGCCTTGAGAACAGCATGTGACAAATGCAATTTGCTAGTCTTACCTAATTACAAGTATGAAAAAGATATGTGCAACCCAACAGCCACCAACAGCCACCAACATTTAATATCAAGGAGAAATAAATGTTTCTTGGTGTAAACCCTTGAGAATTGAAGCTATGTGTTATTGCAAATAGCTGATGAGTATAAGAAGTACTAAGAATATTGATGAACACAATGCTATCATTCCAACAGGAATGAAATAAATGTAGGCTTATTAGAATGTTCTGTTTCCTATTATAAAGATAAAACTTCAAATGGAGGATGCTGACTTTTGCATTAACTATTAGTATGTAGCTCTAATGCCTAGGAATGCATCTGGGGAGCCTGAAGACAAAAATAAAGCATTAAGGATCAAAAGAAAAGACAGAAGGAATCTGAGACTACCTGGTACTGTTGATTTACTATTTCAGGCCTAGACTGCAACATCCAGACTTCTTGTAGTGGGAGAAAAATAATCACTGTACATGTCTAATCTACTAAAATTAAGTTTATATTGCATGTATGTGTATGCTCAGCTGCATCTGAGTCTTTGCTACCCCATGGACTGTATTTCACCAGGTTCCTCTGTCCATGGAATTTTCCAGGCAAGAATACCAGAGTGGGTTGCCATTTCTTACTCCAAGGGATCTTCCTGATCCAAGGATTGAACCCATGTCTCTTGAATATCCTACATTGGCAGGTGAATTCTTTACCACTGTATCATCTGGGAAGCCCTCTTTCTCTCTAGGTTTCCAGTATAATAGATAGCTTTTAGAACAGTGTTTGGTTTACAGAAAAATTGAGATGTGGGTACAGAGTTCCCATATATCCTCCCTCTCCTTCCCAACACTCCCCTTGTTCCCCTTGTCCCCTAGAGTTTCACTTATTATTAATATCTTGAATCAGTATAGTATATTTGTTATCACTGATGATAACATATATTTTTATTAAAGAAATCCATAGTTTACCTTAGGCCTCATGTTTTGTGTTGTATAGTCTACAGGTTTAGACAATGTACATACTAAAAGATGATGCTGTTAAAGTGTTGCACTCAATATGTCAGCAAATTTGGAAAACTCAGCAAAGGCCACAGGTCTGGTAAATGTCAGTTTTCATACCCATTCCAAAGAAAGGCCATTCAAAGAATGTTCAAATTACCATACAATGCTAACAAGATAGTGCTCAAAATCCTTCAAGCTAAGCTTCAACAGTACTTGAACTGAGAACTTCTAGATGTACAAGTTGGATTTAGAAAAGGCAGAGGAACCAGAGTTCAAATTGCCAACATCCATTGGATCATAAAAAAGCAAGGGAATTTCAAAACCAAAAAATCTACTTCTGCTTCATTGACTACACTAAAGCCTTTGACTGTGCGTCACAACAAATTGGGAGATTCTTAAAGAGATGAGAATACCAGACCATAGTATCTGTGTCCTGAGAAATCTGCATGCAGGTCAAGAAGCAACAGTTAGAACCATATATGTAACAAAGGACTGGTTCAAAATCAGGAAAGGAGGATGTCAAGACTGTGTATTGTCACCCTGCTTATTTAACTTCCATGCAGTACTGGTACATCATGCAAAATGCTGGGCTAGACGACTCATAAGCTGGAATCAAGATTGCCGAGAGAAATATCAACAACCTCAGATATGCAGACAGTACGGCTTTTACGGCAGAAAGCGAAGAGGAACTAACAAGCCTCTTGAAGAAGGTGAAAGAGGAGAGTGAAAAAGCTGGCTTAAACTCAACATTCAAAAAACGAAGATCATCGCATCCAATCACATCACATCATGGTAAATAGATAGGGAAAAAAGTGGAAACATTGAAATTTCATTTTCTCAGCCTCCAAAATCACTGCAGTCAGTGATTACAGCCACAGAATTAAAAAATTCTTGCTCCTTGGAAGAAAAGTTATGACAAACCTAGACAGCATATTTAAAAGCAGAAACATTACTTTGCAAACAAAGGTCCATGTAGTCAAGGCATGGTTTTTTAAGTAGTCATGTATGGATGTGAGAGTTGGACCATAAAGAAGGCTGAGCACCAAAGAATTGATGCTTTCAACCTGTGGTGTTGGAGAAGACTCTTAAGAGTCCCTTGGTTAGCAAGGAGATAAACTAGTCAATCCTAAAGGAAACCAATCCTGAATAATCATTTGAAGGCTTGATGCTGAAGCTGAAGCTCCAGTACTTTGGCCACCTGATGCAAGGTGCCAACTCACTGGAAAAGGTCTTGATTCTGGGAAAGATTGAAGGCAAGAGGAAAAGGGGGCAACAGAGGATGAGATAGTTGGATGGCATCCCTGACTCAATGGACATGAGCTTGAGAAAACTCTGGGAGATAGTAAAAGACAGGGAAGCCTGGCATGCTGCAGTCCATGGGGTCGCAATGAGTCAAGACGACTTAGCAACTGAACAATAGTAACATTTATCACCATTAGAGTCTCATTAGGATAGTTTCACTGCCCTAGAAATACCCTCTGCTCCACTTATTCAGACTTTCCTCCCTCACTCCCTCCAGCTTCTGTCAACCCCTGATCGTTTTACTGTCTTCATAGTTTATAATGTCATAGAGTTGGAGGCATTTTCAGATTGTCTTCTTTCAGTTAGCAATATGAATTTAACTTCCCTTGATGTCTTTTTTGACAGGAGGCCTCAAGCTGCCTAGTATAAAGATGGTAATGAAGAGAAACTGAGGCCTTTTGACAAAAGTCAGTAACAACTTGGCAGCCATATGAGACAGCCACCTTGGAAGTAAATCCTCTAACTCCAATCAAGCCTTCATATAGCTTCATCCCTGGGTGACATGTAACAGCAATCTCATGAGAGACTCTGAACCAAACTTTGTACCCAAGCCCTGTCTTACTTAAAGAAATTAGGTGAATTTTTCAGAAGGTAAGTTTGGGGGATAATTTTATACATACAGCAGTGAGTAGTTAATCCATATACATTTTCCTCTAAGAATAAATTTTACTGTGTTCTGTTTTGATTGGAACTGATATCAATGAAGTGTTCTCTAAAGAATTTCTATTCTGTGCTATGTAGATGACCTGAAAGTATTTTTCCCCTTTTATTTTCAAGAACTATCTTTGATTTCTTGCACAGTTCTATTTCCCTTTAACTGGTGAATGACTTTTCCCCTGGTTAAACAATTCTCAAGTTGCAGTCATTTTCCTTCACCAGTTTATAAACAATAACAGCCTCCTACCTCTACGCTAGGGGTGAAAAGTTCAACAAGGGTCTGATTTCCTCCCCATTTGTACATAGCCTTGTTTTTTGGTTTAATTTTCTGAAAAGTTGTAAGATATCTTCTCTTGCTCATTTGCTAGGATATGCCTATGAGTGTCATTGTTTTCTTTTTCTTCAGTGCAGCCTTTCTTCAATGAAGCCTATAACTTAGGTGACCTTTTAAATCTGCAAATTAAGATCTTTTTCATTAAAAAAATTTTTTTTTCCTGGTATGTTTGCTTCCTCTCCTTCCTGTTCCTTTTTCTCCTTCAGTAGAACCTATTGCTCACATTCAGTCCCTCAGATTTATTCTATGAATTTTTCAGTGTCTACTTTTTTGTTTTTTTAACTTATCTGTGCTTTGAGATATTTCTTACATCTGATCTTCTAAGGTATTAATTCAGTTTTCAAGCCAGATTATCCTCTCCTTTATTTAATAAATTAAATTTTATAGGTTTGACTAGTGTATTTTTATGCCCCAAGAGGACTTTAAAATGATGCCATTAGGAGTTTAATTGCCATCACTTTTTTGCTGTTGTCTTTTGTCTTTGTAATTCAAGATTTCATCATTTTTTCCCTAGTAATTCTGCACTACTAGGCACACATTTGATTATTCAACATGATTCTTTTCTATGTATGGAGGCTATCAGAAGAAAAGTGACTTATTTATGCATTTATTTATGGCTTTATTGGGCTTCCCAGGTTGCACAGTAGTCAAGAATCTGCCTGCCAATGCAGGAGATGCAAAAGACGCAGATTCAGTCCCTGGGTCTGGAAGATCCCCTGGAGTAGGGAATGGCAACCCACTCTGGTATTCTTGCCTGGAAAATTCCATGGACAGAGGAGCCAGGCGGGCTACAGTCCACAGGGTCGCAAAGAGTTAGACATGACTAAGCACCACCACTGCTACATTGGCTTTATTTGGGCTCATATCTAAATGTGGGGCATCATTAAGATGTAAATAAAATTTGGCTACTTCTGTCTCTGATCAGGTAATCTTTATTATTCCTGGTAATAGGATATAATAATTCCTACATATCACTAAATCTATGTGTTTCTTAATCTTCTTTTCCAAATGGAATAGTTTATGATGATGAACCTATTACTTCACTATCATGTACTGGCTATGTTAGGAAGAAATGTGCTTTTGAGTTTATAGATTGATAAATCAAAAATAGCTAAATCAATGCCCAAAGTATAGAACAATAAACAAAGAAATCTTAATCTTTTCATCTAGATTTCATACTCTTACGGAACATTAGATTATTTTCCCAAAGAAGGGGACTAGTTTAACCTTATTATGGAATGAAAAGTGTACATGAGCATCTGAGTGAGCTTAGAATCAAAGTAAGGCAGATTTGTCTTTCAATATCCATTCTTGAGTTCTTTCTCAGTAATAGAACTTTCTCACATACCAACTCAAAGTAATAAATAATGACATCAAAATAATGAAAATATCTATTAATGGCAGAACTTGTTGAAACAAAGTAAAATAATCTTGGAATTTCTTCCTACATTAGAGAAGAATATTTTAGAGACTACTTAATAATACCAGTATTAAGCTTGATTCCATTTTGCCCCTTGCTTTTGTATCAGTTGCCTTCTTTCAAAGGTATAAAAATATTCTGTCAAATTTTAGAGCTTCTACCAGCTTCGTTTTCACCACTTTATTTACCAATTTCAAATAACACTTTTAATTTCTAATTATTTCATTAGTATTAGTTCAGAAGGTATAGAAACCCAAAACATTTATTCACTATTTTGTATGATAATGTCTTTCTGTGATTTTTATTAGAATTAGCCACAATTGCTTAATTTAACATTGTATGCTGTGCTGTACTTAGTCGTGGCCAACTCTTTGTGCCTCCATGGACTGTAGCCTGCCAGGCTCCTCTGTCCATGAAATTTCCCAGGCAAGAATACTGCAGTGGGTTGCATTCCCTACTCCAGGGAATCTCTCCCACCCAGGGATCCAACCCGCATGTCTTGAGTCTCCTCTTGAGTGAAGAGGCAGACTCTTTACCACTAGTGCCACCTTGTTATCGTTCAGTCACTCAGTCATGTCTGACTCTGCCACCCCACGGTCTGCAGCACGCCAGGCTTCTCTGTCCTTCACCGCCTCCCAGAGCTTGCTCAAACTCATGTCCATTAAGTCGGTGATGCCATCCAACCATCTCATCCTCTGTTGTCCCCTTCTTCTCCTGTCCTCAATCTTTCGCAGCATCAGGGTCTTTTCCAATGAGTCGGCTCTTCACATCAGGTGGCAAAAGTACTGGAGCTTCAGCTTCAGCATCAGTACTTCTAAAGAATATTCAGGGTTGATTTTCTTGACTGGTTTGATCTCCTTGCAGTCCCAGGGACTCTCAAGAGTCTTCTCCAACACCACAGTTCAAAAGCATCAATTCCCCAGCCCTTGGCCTTCTTTACGATCCAACTCTCACATCCATACATGACTTCCATACATACTGGAAAAACCGTAGCTTCGACTATATGGACCTTTGTCACAAAGTAATCTCTCTACTTTTTAATATGCTGTCTAGGTTTGTCATAGCTTGGAAGCCCTAGTTTTAACACTACTGTGTTCAAATTAACAGATATATAGAACAGTATTATGGACTCTATGGGAGAGGGCAAGGGCGGGATGATATGGGAGAATGCCATTGAAGCATGTAAATTATCATATGTGAAACGAATTGCTAGTCCAGGTTCGACGCATGATACAGGGTGCTCCGGGCTGGTGCACGGGGATGACCTGGAGGGATGGGATGGGGAGGGAGGTGGGAGGGGGGTTCTGGAAGGGGAACACATGTACACTCATGGTGGATTCATATCAATGTATGGCAAAACCAATACAATATTGTAAAGTTAAAAAATAGATAAATAAACTAATTTTAAAAAATTGAAAATGAAAAATGATAGTATTTGGTGTACTATCATTTTTCTTATTCAATAAAAGTAGGAATCCTTACTTTCAAAAAAAAAGAAAGAAAGAAAAATGATAGCATAATGGTCAGATTACTAAGATTTATATAACTTACTCAAATATTTTCCTTACAATTTTGAATTAGAACTTTGAAATAGATATTAGGTTAAGTTCTGAAATACCCAAAGGCTTTTTCATTTATTCATATGATATAGACATTTAATCAAGGAGTTTCCTGTAATTTCTGTGACAAATGAAACCTCTTAAAAATTAAGCAATTATTTCTAATTTTGCATTAACAAGTTTATAACAAACATATAAGAACAAATTATAAATTACTGTATCTGTTTAAATACACATTAATGTATAAATTTAGGTGCACAGATATAAAGTATAATAAACTAGTCTATTTTAACTACTCAAGTCTTCAAAATGTTTATTCTTTGGAATTTCTGGCCAGCAGTTTTTATTACAATAGTAGGTAAACTATTTTGGTTTCCTCACACCCTAATAATCATATTTTCCTTGCATCTCTTTGCAAAATTTACTATCATTTTTCTGAATTCCTAAAAATCCATGCTGTAAAATGTATTTTTATTAATCTACAAATTGATATTCATGGAAGAATAGGAGATAGAAAAGGTGATATAAACAAGATGGGGGACAAGGATTCAATAATTTTCAAATAATGGCATATTTTTCATTCTTTTGGAAAACAATTTTCTACATGTTTTCTAAGTGAAGTACTATTTTTTTTTCTTTGCATTGGAGGATAGCAATAGTGTCTCCCTCAGAACAAGTGCAGGAATGCTCACTGTCTCTTACAAAAGATCAGGGTTCCCTACAATATAACCAACTTTATGTGTAGATATCCATCTGAATACAATTGCAACACTTCCATGGGATTTGACAAAAGGGGGATGAACACAAGTATACTGATTAACATTCTGCTTGTTGAGCCATTGAATAAAAAATTCTTCATCTCTGCTCTAGTGTTCTCATGTTGTCCTGCCAACATTCATGAATACTGTCGCAGTCTAACATACTAGCTTACAAGTATGGTAAAATCTCGGACTTTATACAGTTTTTTGGCACACATTTATAATGACAGTAGAATTACTTATCATTTTATTTTTCCTTCTATCTCTTTTCAACTGAATATTGAGTAAAAAGGCATGCAGTTTTGATCAAATCAAATCTAAATTTAGAGTCTAATGCCAGGCAAGATCTACAACTGTGAACCTAGTAAAGATCCTGGCCACGTCCAGGGTCAGAGTTTATATCCCATGTCATTTAGAGCTCTGGCAAAATATTATTCAATAAATCCAGAATGAAAAGAGATAGGGTGCTGGATTTAAGTCTCTATTTTCCAGTGTACAGACGAATAATAAATATCCCATAAAGTTTACAGTGAGAAATAAACAAATGGTTAGTATCTGCAGATGGGCGATAGACACATGAAAAGATGCTTGACTAATTATTAGAGGAATGCAAATGAAAACTGCAGTGAGGTTCCTACCACACCAGTCAGAATGGCCGTCATTAAAAAGTCTGCAAATAACAAACACTGGAGAGGGTGTGGAGAAAAGAGAACCCTCTTACACTGTTGTTGGGAATGTAAATTGGTGGAGCCACTATAGAAAACAATATGGAGGTTCCTCAAAAAACTAAAAATAGAGTTGCCATATGAACCAGCAATCCCACTCCTTGGCAAATATCCAGATAAAACTATAATTCAAAACAGGCGCATGCACCCCTATGTTCATAGCAGCACTATTCACAACAGCCAAGTCATGAAGACAACCTAAACCTCCAGTGAAAAATGAATGGATAAAAATAATGTGGTATATATATGCAATGGAAACTATTCTGTCATAAAAAGAAATGAAACAATGTCATTTGTAGCAACATGTATGGACCTAAGCATTATCATACTAAATCAAAAAAGAAAGAGAAAGACAAATACCATATGATATCACTTATATGTGGAATCAAAAATATGACATGAATGAATTTATCTACTAAGCAGAAATAGATTCACAGACATAGAAAACACACTTGTGGTTGCCAAGAGGGACAGGGGTACAGAGGGAATGAACTGTGAGTTTGGGGTTAGTAGATATAAGCTATTATATATAGGATGGATAAACAAAAAGTTCCTACTGTAGAGCATAGGGAACTATATATTCAATATCCTATGAGAAACCATCATGGAAAAGAATATGAAAAAAATGTATGTATAATGAATCACTGTTACACAGCAGAAATTAACACAACACTGTAAATCAACTATACTTCAATAAAATACATTATAAAAATGATTAATCCTTCAAGATAGGCTTCAGCAGTTTGAGGACTTCCAGATGGATATAGAAAAGGCAGGGGCACCAGAGATCAAATTGCCAACATCCATTTGATCATAGCGAAAGCAAGGGCATTCTAGAAAAACATCTACTTCTGTTTCATTGACGATAGTAACACCTTTGACTGTGTGGATCAAAACAAACTAGAAAATTCTCAAAGAGACAGGAATACCAGACCACCTTACCTGTCTCCTGAGAAACCTGTATGCAGGTCAAGAAGCAACAGTTAGAACCAGACATGGAACAACAGACTGGTTCAAAATTGGGAAAGGAGTACATCAAGGTTATATATTGTCACCTTGCTTATTCAATTTATATGCAGAATATATCATGAGAAATGCCAGGCTGGATGAAGCACAAGCTGGAATCAAGATTGCCAGGAGAAATATCAATAATCTCAGATGATATGCTGATGATACCACTCAAAGGGCAGAAAGTGAAGAAGAACTAAAGAGCCTCTTGATGAAAGTGAAAGAGGAGAGTGCAAAAGCTGGCTTAAAACTCAACATTCATAAAACTAAGGTCATGGCATCTGGTCCCATCACTTCATGACAAATAGATGGGAAAAAAGTGGAAACAGCAACAAATTTTATTTTCTCGGGCTCCAAAATCACTGCGGATGGTGACCTCAGCCATTAAATGAAAAGATGCTTGCTTCTTGGAAGAAAAGCATGACCAACCTAGACAGCATATTTAAAAGCAGAGATATCACTCTGCCAACAAAGGGCTGTATAGTCAAAGCTATGGTTTTTCCAGTAGTCATGTACAGATGTGAGAAATGGACCATAAAGCAGCCTGCGCACCAAAGAATTGATGCTTTCAAATTGGGGTGTTAGAGAAGACTTTTAAGAGTCCTGTGGACAGCAAAGAGTCAAATGAGTCAGTCGTAAAGGAAACCAACTCTGTATATTCATTGGAAGGACTGAGGCTGAAACAAAAGCTCCAATGTTTTGGCCACCTGATGCGAAGAGCCAATTCATTGGTAAAGACCCTGATACCGGGAAATATTGAGGAGAAAAGGGCAACAGAGCATGAGATGATTGGATGGCATCACTGACTCAATGAACATGAGTCTGAACAAACTTTGGGAAACAGTGAAAGACAAGGAAGTCTGCCGTGCTGCAGTCCATGGTGTCACACAGTTGGACGTGACTTAGCAACTGAATAACAGTATCGGTCAAAGTAGCTGCTGTTTTTGGTTTCTGAACTGATCTCTGCTTTACAAGTATTTGATTGAGACATAAAATTAGGAAAATTCCAAATTATTAGCTCTCTTCTTCACAAAACCCCCCTACCTTCAGAATCCTGATTGTGATTAAAGAACTCTGTAGTCAAGGACTCACCTTAGCTTTCACCATCCAGTTAGCCATGAGAAAACTTTTGACAAAGGAAAAGCTGACAGTGGAGTAGACTTGTGAAGGCAAAGTTGGAAGGTGTACAGCAAAAACTAGGTGACATTATATTACCTATTCTATGTTCCATACAACAAAGGCCTTCTAATATGTAGGCAGTTTCGTTGATTTGTAGCAATTCACAATTTTTTAATAATCTAATATCTACTATTATTATTTTTTAATATAGCTGATTTGAAAACTGGTAAGCCACGCCCAGAAAATAAAGATTTGATTAAAGGTCTCACATCCAGATATATGTATTTTTATGACAATGACACCTTCAAGACATCCTTATTATATTCATATACAGATTGTAGATGGTCTTTAAATTAGCAAGAATTACCTACATTATGGTTGCTCTTTGAAAAGAATCCCCTTAAGGAATGTTAACTTAACTTTTAGAAAAGGTACCAGGACAGCTTCACAGCTATTATATGATGATGTATATTACCTGCTACCTCTAAAAGACCTGACCTCCAAACTTTAGCTATTTTCTAGTTTCTGGAGTAAATATTAAGAGGATATCTTGAGTTTTGGGCTTCCCTAGTAGCTCAGCTGGTAAACAATCCTCCTGCAATGCAGGAGACCTGGGTTTGATCCCTGGGTTGGGAAGATCCCCTGGAGAAGAGAAAGGCTACCACTCCAGTATTCTGGCTTGTAGAATTCCATGGACTTTATAGTCCATGGGGCTTCAAAGAGTCAGCCACAACTGAGCAACTTTCATTTGATTTCAGATTGGAAGTACCTATCATATAATGTAAGGTGGAAATTTGATGTAGCTACAAAGGTTCTAAAATCTCAGCAACCTTAGTTTCTTTTTCATTGTTATACTAGTAAAATTTCCTAATTAATATGTGACATTTTTTAAATTGTTCCCTTTTATTTCTATAAATATATTTTACCTTTTGGACAATGAAATTACTATTCTTTATTTTTTCAAGATTTGTTGGACCACTAACGATGACACTCTATTGGATATACTTTAGAAATGTTTAACTCATTACCATCCTATACATCATTGCATGTATTCATTTAGTAGGTCATAATTAATTCAAACTTCTGAAGTAGTTAAAACAATAAAGTGATTTAATTTCTTATCTTACATTTCTTTAATCATTTATTTAATTAAATTATTTATTTAAACTGTAGCAAGCTTTATAGGATAAGAATTAAGTGCTTCTAGAAGCCCTGCTCTGTAATTTGGACATATTAGCATAAAATTAAATAATTGAATAATGAGGATATAAATATTATCATGCTAAATCAGAAAAAAATGTATTTGTAACAGCAAATGAAACAAGTTGCTAAGAGAGATAAGGTAATCATTTAATAAATGCAAAATAAGACCAATTCTTTCTAAGAATAAAAAAAATTTCACTGAGCTTCTGAAAACTATGAAGAAAATATGTTTTATGTTTAACAACAGACATTAATATTTACAAACAGGCTATGTCACAATAACATAATACAGGTAAGTGTTTTATTGATTAAATGAACGTTTAATTTAATTTGCTGGTAGCTTTTAAAACATGCAGCAGAGTTTTTCTTTAAAAGGATAATTTGTATATGAGAAATTGTAAGAATTTAGACACTTGGATTATAAACATAAAAAAGAATTACTTATCCTTTTTAAACTATATGTATTTTATGACCTTCTCTGAGTTATATTTTCCATTCCTGGTGAGAAGAACATTCTACAGAAATTAATAATAAACAAATCTATTAGGACACTTGAAAGGTGAGGGGTTGTTAGTATTGAATATATTTCTTATCACTAACTTCAAAACAGAATATATAATAGCAAGTTTATTAACCTAAATGTGTTATATATACATGCTATTAGCATCTTTAATGTAGCCACTCCCAAGACCTAATTCTCATCTAGGTTTTTATATGTTTTGTAGGCATATGCAAATAGGGAGTGGAAATATATTTCTGGAGCTCAAGAAAGCTATCTAAGCCTAAGTAAGAATTCAGTCTCAAGTGTGCTGTTTATAACTGAAAAATTTCTATCCAAAGAAAATGAAGCTGTGTTAATAATAGCTCCAATAATAAAAAAAAAAAAAGAGAGAGAGAGAAAATTATAAAAAGAAGAATCCTGGAGTGTTCTAGCATTTAGAGGATGTATGAACCAGAAGACAAACATAGGACAGAAGGGACACTGGTTGAAGAACATAACTAGAATAAACTTTGTAAATTCTCAAGGTATTGTTTTAGTGTACAATTGTCTTTAAATAATAACTTTCAAGACTTATATGTCTTATTCACAGAAAAGAACCCAATGGTGTCATCTGGGGCACTATTGCAAGTTTAATAGAAAAGATAAATATATGGAGGCAGAAGTAACTTTCAACATCATTCAAAGTATATTATCTGAGCAAAGACAGAGCCCACTTTCCTCATTAAGGGCTTCAAATAAAAAAGATAATTTATAGGAAGGGTCTTTGTGGCATAAAAATCATTCCAGAAATTTAAGTTATCATCTCTGCATCTAGAAAGGGATACATACCAAGACACTCTTGAAGCCCCTTTAGAGGTGCACAGAGAGTTAGAAAATTATTTCTATTTTACATGTGGCTCAAGTTTGTTTTGTGTCTGTATACTAGATTAGAAGTGTTTGGAGGAGTTTTACTCCCTTCTATCATTCTTTCAATTCCATTCTGATAAACATTTAGAGAGTTTACATTAAAAGTGAATGTGATCTTCTCCCAAATCTTTAACAGATTAAGTTGAATTTAAAGTATTGATACAGAAGTATTTATTGACTACCTTAAGGCAAAGTCATCAGAATTAGCTTGGTAGAAATAAAAAGCATCAGAGCTTTGGACAAACTTCAGGCAGAAAAAGACAGAGAAAGAGAACCAATATAAAGAAAAAAACCATATAATAAAGAGATGATATCAATAAAAAATAAAAAGGAAATGTAGAATAGCAGGGGTTGACCAGCAAACAAATAGTTCTCTTAACAGACTTAAATGTGTCTGTCTTGCCTTTGCAAAAGTCTTCCACCTACAGTATTGGATTTATAATGAGAAAAACACATATCAGATGGGTCTGGTTAGCTCCATCTTGTAGGAAGTTTGGAAATGTGATAAGGGAAGTGATGGTGCCTGAGGTAAAGAATTTTGAGTCTGCAGTGCTCCAGACCAGTCTACTCCCAAGTGTGGACCCTACACCAACAGGATGTGGATCACTCAAGAGATTGTTAGAACTGCAGAATTTCAGCCCCACCCCCTGCATGGGACCTACTGAATCAGAATCTACAATTTAATAAGATTTCAAGGGGATTTGTATGTCTAGTAAAGAAACATTGCTCTAGAGAGCAACTGCGAACAGTAGACCAATGGTTATTGATACTGGTCAATTCAGCACACGCAATGAATCGTGTAGTTACTCTTGTCTGTTTTCTCACCTGTTCTCCTCCGGGTTGATGGCTATGAGTCAACTAAGATAAGAATGAGACAGAAGTTCCCTAGGCTGGTGCCCGTTTGAAAAGCCCCTGATGCTGGGAAAGATTGAAGGCGGGAGAAGAGGGACGACAGAGGATGAGATGGTTGGATGGCGTCACTGACTCAATGGACATGAATTTGAGTAAACTCTGGGAGCTGGTGATGGACAGGGAGACCTGGCGTGCTTCAGTCCGTGGGGTCGCAAAGAGTTGGACATAACTGAGCGACTGACCTGAACTGAGGCTGGTTCCCTGAGGACTGGCTGCATTCAATCTAAGCACCCGCTGCATACAAGTGACTCTCCTTGCTTTTTTTCATCATGCTGAGGGGGTGTTGCAAGGGGGCCTCAACAGAATATATCAACATGTCTTGGCCTTATGGTGGCAATACTAAAATATTTTATAAAACATTTCTTTAAAAAAATACTATAAGCTTACACAAATTGAAATATTTCACTTTTTGAAGAAAATAATGCTAATAGAGTGTTCTCTTTAGAGATCAAGAAAAATGTTATTAAAACATTTATATGAAGCACATGAATAAATATGTTAGCATATTAATTAGTTAAAACTGTTTCTTGGTTCTAAATAGAAATATTATCCTATTAATGTTTAATGCTCTATGAAAGAAAATAATTCACAACTAAGCTGTTTAATTTCTCATTTTCTGCTTGCAAGTCTTAAGCAGGTTTTTATACATTATAATAAAAGATCTTGTCAGAAATTCTTATTTCCTGGGGATTTAGCAAAAGATAATAAATGCACTTTCCAAAAAGTTTCAAACTCAAGTAATCATCTTTAATAAATTAAGTTTTAGCTCCTTCTTAGCCCATCTACCATATTCATTAGACAGAGACTTCCATATTGAGTGCCCCCAAATCAATCTAAGTATATTCTCCCAATCAGTTTCAACCAATGGGCTGATCTCCAGATAGCAAATACTTACACAGATTGTATGATAATGGCATTGGGACTCATTATTAAACAACCTTTCCTCTTTGGGAATGATATTCATCTGGAAATTATCCAGTAGAGAGATTTCTAAAACAATTATTTTTATTGTGAGTATTTCTGTGCTTTATATGAAGTTAGAAATGAAAAAAACAAATCGTTTTTTACTTATAGGAATGAAGGTTGTATTAAATTTAAAAAATTACTTTAGAGATGAGAATGCTTTATGCAAACTATAACAGATTTTGTTCACTTGAGCAGACATCACTTTTCAAAGACTGAAGGTAGTTATTAGCCGATACATAAATTATAGTAATATTTCAAATATAAAAATTAAGAAATATTTATTGTAGTTACTAAAAACCAAGTATTTGATATTAAAATTTTTGAATGTGTTTACACCAACAAATTAATATGTCAGAGGAGACTTTCAGGATTAATTCTTAGTTCTTTGAGGATAATTTACATCAATGCCCCAGTTAGGCGTAACAAACATGATATAAACATTATCTAAATTTTAAAATATTATAAGTAATAAAATAGTTTATGATTCCTAGAATGTATTTCTCATTATTACAGTAGCAAATTAGTATATCTGAAGAATGAAAGTGATGAAAACATTAAAAATTACATATGGTAACCAGAAGTTCTTATACTAATGACTTCCCAATTGTACAGTTGCTGAATTTTTTGGTTTAATCTCCAACAAAATTGGTTAATAAAATAATGTTTTCCCTTATGCTACATACACTAAATATTTCTAGAAAGCTCTGCATACACAGCACAACCACTGAGATTCACAGTTAAGATATTAAAGAACTAATGAAGAAAGGTGAGAACTTCTTGATTGACAATTTCCAAGATTAACTCAAACAAAACTTCTATGAAATGTTGCCAAAATATGAAGCATAGTCTTCTGTAACATTCAGCAGAACAGATTAGCTACTCCTGCAATAGTGCTGAATAAAAATATTTAAATATAAACAGTGATGCTAGAACATTAACATTAGTGGATATAATCCAGACAATTTCTGAGGTAATATGAAGACTAGGAGATTCAAGATCTTTATCTTAAGTTTATATAAGTTTCTCAGCAACAGTGTGATAGACTCTAAGATGCAAGCAGGGAGAAGAATGATAAGGTTGTAATAGCCTGAACTAGAGAAACTGAGAATCTGGTCCTGCCTTATTCCTAAGCTTCAGCCTCTAAAGTGACTGGAAAACTCTAAGTCCAACAAAGTTCATTTCTGACCCAGTCTCTAAGACTACTGATAACTTCAAGCACAAAGACATTAAGAAATCCTATCCTGGGTGGCTCAGTAGTTAAGAATCCTCTTGGCAATGAAGGAGCCAGGGATTGGATCTCTGGGTCAGAAGATGACTTGGAGAGGGACATGGCAACTCACTAATATTCTTGTCTGGGAAATCCTCATGGACAGAGGAACTTGGCGGACTACATTCCATAGGATCACAAGGAGTCAGACACAATTTAGCGACTAAACAACAGCAGCCTAATGTGATGGGACACATGGTCAAATTATTCTCATTATAAATCTTATAGGGCTTCCCTGGAGGCTCAGACAGTAAAGAACCTGCCTGCAATGTGTGAGACCTGGGTTCGATCCGTGGGTTTTGAAGATCCCCTGGAGGAGGGCGGGGCAAACCATTCCAGTTTTCTTGCCTGGAGAATCCCCATGGACAGAGGAAAGTGGCAGGCTACACTCTATAGGTCACAAAGAGTCGGACATGACTGAGTGATTAAGCACAGCATATGTAAGGACTAATCTTACAAACTGGTCTGTTTGGATAATTGGGCTTCTAATTTGTTAATGGATTTTGTCTATCCTGGCTTCAATTCTTATCATTGAAATCTAACTTTGTTCCCTGTAACTAAAACTCTCAATCTTTGCATTAAAGATGATTTTCCAGACTCTAGGACTGAATCCCTATTCTGCTTTACTCAACCTGTTCATGTCTCAGGAACAGGGTCGTGTCCTTGAATCTTAGTACAATAGAAGAGAGTCTGTACATGATGTTTCCCTTATCCCAAACATACTTCCTATTCCTCAGTTCCCCATTTCTGTGGTCTGTCTGACTTTTGGATTGCTGGCATGGTCTATTTGTGAAGATAACCATCACTTATTGATCACAAAATCCTAATTGCAAAATTCAGACTTAAATTGAAGAATGTAGGAAAAACCACTAGGCCATTCTGATATGACCTAAATCAAATCTCTTATGATTATACAGTGGAAGTGACAAATAGATTAAAGGGACTAGATCTGGTAGACAAAGAGCCTGAAGAACTATGTACCAAGGTCCATAATATTGTACGGGAAGCAGTGATATGACCAAAACCATCCCCAAGAAAAAGAAATGCAAAAATGCAAATGGTTATCTGAAGAGGCCTTACAAATAGCTGAGGAAAGAAGAAAAATGAAAGGCTAAGGAGAAAAGAAAAAATATACTCATCCGAATGCAGAGGCACTAGAATAACAAGGAGAGATTAAAAAGCCTTCTTAAGTGAATGATACAAAGAAATAGAGGAAAACGATCGAATGGGAAAGAACACTATAGAAAAAAAATGTTAATGACAAGGATAATCAAAATGGTATAATCACTCACCTAGAGCCAGACATCCTGTAGTGCAAAGTCAAGTGAGCCTTAGGAAGCATCACTATAAAATAAGCTAGTGGAAGTGATAGAATTCCAGCTGAGTGATTTCAAATCTTAAAAGATGATTCTGTGAAAGTGCTGCACTCAATATGCCAGCAAATTTGGAAAACCCAGCAGTGGCCACAGGACTGGAAAAGATCAGTTTTCATTCCAATCCCAAAGAAGGGCAATGCCAAAGAATGTTCAAAGTATCACACAATTGCACTCATTTTAAGTGTTAGCAAAGTCATGCTCAAAATCCCTCAAGCTAGCCTTCAACAGTAAGTGAACTGAGAACTTTCAGATGGTCAAGCTAGATTTAGAAAAGGCAAAGGAACCAGAGATCAAGTTGTCAACATCCATTGGATCATAGAAAAAGCAAAAGAGTTCCAGAAACTTCTACTTCTGCTTTATTAACTACACTAAAGTCTTTGACTGGGTGGATCACAAAAAAAAAAAAAAGTGGAAAATTCTTTAAGAGATGAGAATAACAAACCACTCTACCTGTCTCCTGAGAAATCTGTATGCAGATCAAGAAGCAGCAGTTAGAACTGGACTGGTTCCAAATTGGGAAAGGAGTATGTCAAGGCTGTATATTGTTACCCTGCTTATTTAACTTATTTGCAGAGTACATCACGTGAAATGCTGGGCTGGATAAAGTACAAGCTGGAAAGAAGATTGTGGGGAGAAATATCAATAACCTCAGATATGCAGATGACCCCACCCTTATGGCAGAAAGCGAAGAGGAACTAAAGAGCCTCTTGATGAAAGAGAAAGAGGAGAGTGAAAAAGTTGGCTTAAAACTCAGCATTCAGAAAACTAAGATCACGGTATCTGGTCCTATCACTTCATGGCAAATAGATGGGAAAACAATGGAAACAGTGACAGACTTTATTTTCTTGGGCTCCAAAATCACTGCAGACAGGGACTGCAGCCATGAAATTAAAAGATGTTTGCATCTTGGAGGAAAAGCTATGATCAACCCAGACAGCATTTTAAAAAGCATAGACATTACTTTGCCAACAAATGTCTATATAATCAAAGCTATGGTGTTTCCAGTAGTCATGTATGGGTGTGAGAGCTGGACCATAAAGAAGGCTGAGCACTGAAGAACTAATGCTTTTGAACCGCGGTGTTGGAAAAGACTCTTGACATTCCCTTGGACTGCAAGGGGATCAAACCTGTCAATTCTAAAGGAAATCAGTTCTAAGCATTCATTGGAAGGACTGATGCTAAAGCTGAAGCTCCAAGACTTTGGCCACCTGAAGTGAACAGCCAACTCACTGGAAAAGACCCAGATGCTGGAAAATATTGAAGACAGGAAGAGAAAGGTATAAGAGGACAAGATGGTTGGATGGCATTACCGACTCAATGGACGTGAGTTTGAGCAAGCTCCAGGTAATGGTGAAGGACATAGAAGTCCATGGGGCTTCATACAGTCAGACACAACTGAGTGACTGAACAAACAACAGCAAAACCACCCCATTAGGTATTTTATGCCTTTCAAATATCATGTCAAATTGGATTATCTCCTAAAAACCTTCTTCATGAGATATAAAATTTTGATGATAGGTATTCATACTATATTTTACAAGTTATGTCCTTAGATATAAGAAGCTTTTCTATGATTTGAATTCTATTCTATGGGAATGGAAAAATACTTGCAGAATTCTAGCTATATTCTAAGAGATTAAAAAGAGTCTGTCTAACAAACTGAAAAAGGCATGTGGCAGCCATGAAATTGTTCTAGAAACCATGACTGACTACTACCCTGGAATGTATCTCATCTTTGAGTCAAAGTCACACTTCTCATAAGAAGCTCCAGCCAATGACTGAGTGTGGCAAGGGTACTAAGGCAGGTCCATTCCTGTGAGCAACTTTGGCTGTGACTACTTCCCAGTAGCCTCATGATACCTTTCTTAGAGTTACACTACAATCAAAGATTCTTCCTCCCAACCTTCCTTCCAAACCTATCTCCTTCACAGGTATGTGTCCTCCAGTGTTAACATATTTCTCCTCCTCTAACTATCCTCATTTTTCTTCCAAGAAATTTTCTACAATACATCTCTTGTACACTGAATCCTGTTGAAGGGTTGTAGAATATGCCACTCTAAAATATCCCTATTACCCTCACCCTTATTATCTGTAGGGAAAAGAGCCCTACAGATCAGCAAAAAATTGGATTAAAGATTATCTGAGCCTGGCCTTGCCCACAAGAGCAAGACTCAGTTTTCCTCACAGCCAGTCCCTCCCATCAGGAAGCTTCCACAGCCTCTTATCCTCATCAATCAAGAGGGCAGGCAAAATGAAAACCACAATTACAAAAAAATAACCAAACTGATCACTTGGATCAGAACCTTGTCTAACTCAATGAAACTATGAGCCATGCCATGTAGGCCACCCAAGATGGAGAGGGTCATGGTGGAGAGTTCTGACAAAACGTGGTCCACTGAAAAAGAGAATGCCAAACAACTTCAGTATTCTTGCCTTGTGAACCCATGCAACAGTATGAAAAGACAATACAAAATGACACTGAAAGATGAACTTCCCAGGTCAGTAGGTGTTCAATATGCTGTTAGAGAAAAGCAGAAAATAGCTCCAGAAGGAATGAAGAGTCTGAGCCAAAGCAGGAAAAACACACTTGTGGTAGTGTCTAGTGGTGAAAGCCTGATACTGTAAAGAACAATGTTGCACAGGAACCTGGAAAGTTAGGTCCATGAATCAAGGAAAATTGGAAGTGGTCAAACAGGAGATGGCAAGAGTGAACATCTACATTTTCAGAATCAGTGAACTAAAATGGTCTGAAATGGGTGAATTGAATTAAAATATCCATTGTATCTACTACTGTGGGCAAGAATCACTTAGAGGGAATGGTGTAGCCCTCATACTCAACAAGAGTTCAAAATGTAGTTCAGTTGAGTTATCAGTCATGTCCAATTCTTTGTGACCTCATGGACTTCAGCATGCCAGCCTTCTCTGTCCATCACAAAACACGGACCTGGCTCAAACACGTGTCCATTGAGTCGGTGATGCCATCCAATCATCTCATCCTCTGCTGTCCCCTTCTCTTCCTGCCTTCAATCTTTCCCAGCATCAGGGTCTTTCCAATGAGTCAGTTCTTCACATCAGGTGGCCAAAGTATTGGAGCTTCAGCTTCAGCATCACTCATTCCAACGAATATTCAGGATTGATTTCCTTTATGATTGACTGGTTTGATCTCCTTGAAATCCAATTCTTAAGAATCTTCTCCAATGAAACAGTTCAAAAGCATCAATTCTTCAGCATTCAGCTTTCTTTATGGTCCAGCTCTCACATCCATACATGACTACTGGAAAAACCATAGCTTTGACTAGACGGACCTTTGTTGGCAAAGTAATGTCTCTGCTTTTTAATATGCTGTCTACGTTGGTCATAGCTTTTCTTCCAGGAATCAGTCGTCTTTTAATTTCATGGCTGCAGTCACCATATGCATTGATTTTGGAGCCCAAGAAAATAAAGGCTCTCACTGTTTCCAATCTTTCCCCATCTATTTGCCATGACGTGAGGGGACCAGATGCCATGCTCTTAGCTTTCTGAAGGTTGAGTTTCAAGCCAGCTTTTTCGATCTCCTCTTTCACTTTCATCAAGAGGCTCTTCATTTCCTCTTCACTTTCTGCCATAAGGGTAATGTCATCTCCATATCTGAGATTACTGATTTTTCTCCCCACAATCTTGATTCCAGCTTGTGCTTCATCCAGCCTGGGATTTCACATTATATACACTGCATATAAGTTAAATATGCAGAGTGACAATATACAGCCTTGACGTACTCCTTTCCCAAATTAGAACCAGACCACTATTCCATGTCCAGTTCTAAGTAAGTGCTGCTCCTGGACCTGCATACAGATTTCTCAGGAGGCAAGTAAGGTGATCTGGTATTCCCATCTCTTTAAGAATTTTCTACAATTTGTTGTGATTCACACAGTCAAAAGCTTGGCATAGTTAGTAACACAGAAGCCGATGTTTTTCTGGAACTGTCTTGTTTTTTCGATGATCCAACAGATGATGGCAATTTGATCTCTCAATGCTCTGCCTTTTCTATCCACTTTGAACATCTGGAAGTTCTCAGTTCATGTACTGTTGAAGCCTGGCTTGGAGAATTTTTAGCATTACTCTGCTAACGTGTGAGATGAGTGCAATTGTGTGGTAGTTTGAACATTCTATGGCATTGACTTTCTTTAGGATTGGAATGAAAACTGACCTTTTACCTTTTCCAATCCTGTGGGCACTGCTGAATTTTCCAGATTTGCTGGCGTATGGAGTACAGCACTTTCACATCATCATCTTTCACGATTTGAATTAGCTCAGCTGGAAATCTGTCACCTCCACTAGCTTTCTTTGTACTGATGCTTTCCAAGGTCCACTTGACTTCGTCTTCAGGATGTCTGGCTCTAGATGAGTGATCACACGATCATGATTATCTGAGTCATTAAAATATTTTTGGTATACTTCTTCTGTGTATATTGCCAAAATTCAGTAATTGGGTGCAATCTCAAAAATGACACAATGATCCCTGTTCATTTCCAAGACAAACCTTTGAATATTGCAGGAATCCAAATCTATGCCCCAACCACTAATGCCAAAGAAACTGAAGTTGAACAGTTCCATGAAGATCTACAAGATCTTCTAGAATTAACACCAAAAAAAGAGATGTCCTTTACATCATAGGGGACTGAAATACAAAAGTAGAAAGTCAGGAGATGCCTGGAGTATCAGGCAATTTTGGCCTTGGAGTACAAAATGAATCAGGGCAAAGGCTAACAGAGTTTTTCCAAGAGAAAACACTGGTCATAGCAAACACCCTCTTCCAATAACACAAGAGAAAACTCTGTGAATGCACGTCACCAGATGGTAAACATTGAAATCAGAATGATCATATTTTTAACAACCAAACATGGAGAAGCTCTACACAAATCAAAAACAAGACTGGGAGCTGACTGTGGCTCAGATCATGAACTCTTTATTGCAAAATTAAGACTTAAAATGAAGAAAGTTGGGAAAACCACTAGGCCATTCAGGTACAATCTAAATCAAATCCCTTACAATTATACAGTGGAAGTGACAAATAAATTCAAGGGATTAGGTCTGATGAACAAAGTTCCTGAGGAACTGTGGATGGAGGTTTGTAATATCATACAGAAGTCAGTGATCAAAACCATTCCCAAGAAAAAGAATTGTAAAAGACAAAATGGTTGTCTGAGGAGGCCTTATAAATAGCTGAGAAAAGAAAAGAAGCAAAAGGCAAAGGAGAAAATGAAAGATATACTCATCTCAATGAAAAGTTTCAAAGAATAGCAAGAAGAGATAACAAGGAGAAAGACTTCCTATGTGAACAATGCAAAGAAATATAGGAAAACAATAGGATGGGAAAAACTAGAGTTCTCTTCAGGAAAATTAGAGATACCAAAGGAATATTTCATGCATAGATGGGCACAATAAAGGACAGAAACTGTATGAACCTAACAGAAGCAGAAGATATTAAGAAGAGGTGACAAGTATACACAGAAGAACTATACAAAAAAGATTTTCATGACCCAGATAACCACAATGGTATGATCACTCACCTAGAGCCAGATATCTTTGAGTGCAAAGTCAAGTGGGCCTTAGGAAGCATCAGTACAATCAAATCTAGTGGAGGTGATAGAATTCCATCTGAGCTATTTCAAATCCTTAAAGATGATGCTATTAAAGTGCTGCACTAATTATGCCAGCAAATTTGGAAAACTCAGCAGTGGCCACAGGATTGGAAAAGGTCAGTTTTCATTCCAGTCCCAAAGAAGGGCAATGTCAAAGAATGCTCAGACTACCACACAGTCACACTCATTTCACATGCTAAGAAAGTAATATTCAAATTTCTCCAAGCTAGGATTCAGCAGTATTTTTAATGAGAAATCCCAGATGTTCACACTGGATTTAGAAAAGGCAGAAGATCAGAGATCAAATTGCCAATATCTGTTGGATTGTAGAAAAAGCAAGAGAATTCTAGTAAAACATCTACTTGTGCCTCACTGACTTTGCCAAAGCCATTGACTGCGTGGATCACAACAAACTGTGGAAAATTCTTAAAGAGATGGGAATGCCAGACCATCTTACTTGTCTCCTGTGAAACTTGCATGCAGGTCAAGAAGCAACAGCTAGAACAGGACATGGAATAATCGACTGGTTCCAATTTTGAAAGGAGTACATCAAGGCTGTATATTGTCACTCTGCTTATTTAACTTATATGCAGAGTATATAATGTGAAATGCCAGTCTAAATGAATCACAAGCTGGAATCAAGATTACTAGGAGAAATATCAATAACCTCAGATATGCAGATGACATCACCCTTATGGCAGAAAGCAAAGAGAACCAAAGAGCCTCTTGATGAAAGTGGAAGAGGAGACTGAAAAAGTTGAGTTAGAATTCAACATTCAAAACCCTAAGATCAACAACAAAAATCATTGTCTAACCCATTTTGTCTTTGCCTAGGTCAACAAGCTACAACATGCAGTGCCAGTTCAACAAGGATATGTAAAACTACACCTGACCATGGATAATATCGCTCACCCTTAGATGGACACTGCTATAAGAATTCTGAGGCTTGAGACTAGTAAGAGGGGGAGGCCCAATGCCCCTTGTTGTCCCAGCTCAGCAGGAAGTAGCCAGAGAGACCTTGACGCCCCTATTCCCAAAGAATTGGGCCTCCCATCTCTTGAAGGGGGAACGTTAGGTAGGTAGAATAAGAAAAAGGAGTCCAAAATGGTGGTGGCTTAAAGACAAATAAAGGGAAAAGCCTGTGAAAATGGAACAGAAGAAAACCTGTGGACTGGAGTGAGAACTTCAGGCAAAACAAACATGGGCCCTTCTAGGCTATCTCAACTTGCATAGGGCAGGCTCAAAGTGGGGAGGAGACAAATGTATAAGAGGAGGAAGCCAAGAAGGATTGAGGCCTCTCCTTTGGGTTGACCAATCCTCATGCCTCGCAGGTGTACTTTCCTTTGCTTGCCAAACAAAACTGAGCTGTAACTGAAAAAAAAAAAAAGTTAAGGTAACAACAAAATTCTCTAAAGCAATTATCCTTTGATAAAAAAAAATAAGTAAATTTAAAAACAAAACAAAAAACTAAGATCATGGCATCCAGTCCCACTCTTCATGGCAAATAGATGAGGATAGATGGAAACAGTGAGAGACTTTATTTTCTTGGGCTCCAAAATCACTGAAGATGGTGGCTGCAGCCATGAAATTAAAAGAAGCTTGCTCCTTGGAAGAAAAGCTATGACAATGCTAGAAAACATATTAAAAAGCAGAGACATTACTTTGCCTACAAATATCCGAATAGTCAAACTTATGGCTTTTCATCTCATTAAAATGATAATAAAGAGTCAGACACAACAGAGCAACTGAACTGAAAGTACTCATCTAGATTGATTCTAATGGGAATATATATTAGAAACCAATCAATATTTCATAGAAATCTATCAATTTTTCATAAACTTATCTGCTTTAAATCAGTTGACTTTTTAACTCAATGCAATGAAAATTATGTTTAAAATATGGTTATTCACCATAAAAGCAATGCAATAATGCCATTTGTGGCAACATGGATTCAACTAGAGATTATCTTACTTAGTGAAAATTGGAAAGAGAAAGGCAAATATCATATGATACCACTTTTATCTGGAATCTAAAATATGACACAAATGAACCTACCTATGAAACAAAACAGACTCACAGACAGGAAACAAACTTGTGGTTGCCAAGGAGGAGGAGAGGTAGGAGAGGGATGGATTTGGAATTTGGTTTTAGCAGGTGCAAACTATTATATGTAGAATGGATAAACAAGAAGGTCATTCTGTATAGCACAGGGGACCATATTTAATATCCAGTCATAAACCATAATAGAAAATAATGTAAAAAAGAATGTACATGTATGTATAAATGAATAATTTTGCTGTACACCAGAAATTAGCAACTTTATAAATCAACTATACTTCAATAAGGACATCCCTGGTGGCTCAGATGGTAAAGAATCTGTAATGTGGGACACTTGGGTTTGATCCCCAGGTTGGGAAGATCCCCTGGAGGGATGGGCTTGGCAACCCACTCCAGTATTCTGCCTGGAGAATCCCCATTGACAGAGGAGCCTGGCAGGCTGCAGTCCATGGGGCTGCAAAGTGGTGGACACAGCTGGGTGATTAAGCACATACTTTAATAAAAATAAATAAAATATGGCTATTCAAAACTCAAACTTCTAGTGTATATCACAACTATAAATAAACATCCTAAAATTAAAGGAGAGAAAGTCCCTGAAGATAATTACAAATATAAACTCACCTTTAAGGGTATTTTAGAATACTTAGATGAAATATTCCTTTTAAATATGTTAGTTAAGAATAGCTAAGAATAACTAATGACAGTAACTTCTTAACAAAAATCAGAGATTAATAGCCCAACTACAGAGTAGCATCAGAAAAGCATCAAATTGTTCAAATATGACATGCAATTGAATTTATTAGCTTAAAATTTAAAGCAAGAGAAATGCTAAAATTCCTCTGAGCTATGGAATTAAGAAGTACTTAAAATTTATAGTGTTTGAAAATACTCACCAATGGTATAATAACTATTATACATTCCAAGTTAAGTAAAAGCAATGAAATTTCCTTGGATTAATTGATAGAAGTTAATTGCAAAACTATTTTCTAAATATTTGAGAAAAAACATGAGCAGTAACACAGTACTTTATTCTTTGACACTATCCTTAAATGTCTGTATCATAAGTTCGGCAGCAGAAAATACTGTAACATAATGCACAGGGTTAATGATGATGTTATTACTTCTGTTTCACAGCTGAGGAAATCAGACAAGTATATGCTATTTGTGTTTTTGTCAAAAATTTAATCTTCAATCAGAGGAGAGAATGTTAAAATTTAAACTTGATTCAGAACAGTTTTGTAACAATCAGTCTTTTATGAGGCCAACTCAACTCTCCAAAATCAAAGAATCAGTTATTTTCTATTTCTTTCATATAAATTGTAAGGAACATTTTTGGTTTTTCCTCTTCCCTTTCCCTTAGGTATGACTCACACAGAAACTCATGTTTAGAATACAAGTGTGTTTTCCTGAGTGAAATTATCAGATTTCTAACTCTCCCCTGCAAAATTAAAGCACTTTGTTTTTACTATATTCTTTTTTGTTTTGTTTTGGTTTTTTTTGTTTTGTTTTGTTTTTACTATATTCTTAACACTTGTGTGAGATGCTTTCATACATGACTTATTTGGACCATATCTTTGATTTTTCTACTATCTATTTTAAAGTACTTAATACATGTAATTATACAGCAAACATTCATAATACATTTTTCATCAACAGTGTGTGTAATAATTAATAGTAAGACTGCTGGAAGATGAAATTTCTATTAACATTTGTCAGTGTAATAAATTGCCAGATGGAATCTACATCTCAAAGCAATAGTCACGTAAGTCATAGCATCCCAGAAAACATGCAAATCCTCATGTTTTCAAAATATTATAATCATATTAATCAATATGGTACAACAGACTTTAGTGAAAAACAGGATGAAATCAAAAAGGGAAAAAAGCTGATAGCATTGACAATGTGTTAGAAAGAGTAATGTAAAGAAATTAATCTTTCACAAACTGGTGCTCCCTCAATTACTGAGATCCACAACATTGTAATCAATTCTAAAGGTTTGTGCTGTAATGAAACGACAACTTGTTTCTAAGTCATTACTTAGGGGTTTACAAATTAAAAATGCTCTTTATTGTCATCTTGATGAGATGAAAAATTCTAAGTTTCCTGTCCTCTCAAGAAGTGAACTTAAAACAACCTTAACTTGCTTCCCCACATCAGACACTAGATACTCCATGCAGAGTTTGCTGAGTGGACAGCCCTAGGGAAGGGAAGCAAGTGGAACAGAGAACCACTTGATCCGTGCCACCTGGAATTTGAAGGACACAGAACCCAATGCCCAACATTTTTCTGAAAATTAGACAAAAGCACAAGGCTAATCAGATCCTCAAAGTCAAGAGAGACACCTGTGTTGGGAGAAGCTCTCTCTTCCGAGACTCAGTCCAGAAGTTCTGTGAGTACAGTGGTACCAAGCAAGCTAGTTGAGCTTGAAAGAACTTTGGAGGAACAGGCCCAAGGGAGCTACATGTGAAAGCAAAGTGAGCCCAACAGCAAGAGTCTACAATGGGTATATCATGAGAACTGAGGAAAGTCTCTTCAATTATCATTTGAGAATGGTAAGAGGGAAATAAAGAGAACTAAAACTTCTCTATATTCATAAATAAAAGTATAAGTCCATTGTTAACACTGTATTTCTCTTCTTCCTTATATTTCTCTGCTACTATTGAAAACTATCACTTGGTAGGATAAAAGTATGTGTGATGTAACATGTTTAAAAAACAGTCATATGCTGGATACTACAGCAACAGAGACATATCTGTTACTCCCATGAGTGGGAAAATGTTGAAGGATAGGTGACCTAGTAAGCTCATTCCCACTCCAGGATAGTTACATTGGATCAAATTGTCAAAGAACACCTTAAAATTACTATGGAGTTTATCATTCTAAAGTGACTAAGCTATCAAAATTTTGAGGAAAATTTGCCTTGGGATAGGAGGAGATAGCAGAGGTTCATCCATTTAATCAACAAATATATACTGAAGACCTATTATATTAAGAACAAAACTAGAGATCACTACACTTATAAGTTTATAGATATCTAATGGTGTGCTATGAATAAAAATGGATAAGGAAAAAGGATATGGAAAAGGATATCTTCAGAGTGAGTCCAGATGCTATTTTATACAGTATGGATGGAGAAGGCCTCTGGAAAAGCAAAAGGTTTTTCTTAATGTTTTTATGGTTCCTGAATGGCTCTCAAAAGTGCTAACTAAAAGTGCTCTTTTAGTGCTAAAAGTGCTAAAAGTGCTAACAAGAGAGATTAACAGGATAAAAGCATACAAATTTATTTAACATAAGTTTATGTGACACAGGCGCCTTTGAGAGGAAATGAAGCCCCCAAAGAGTGGGGTTTTCATTTAAAAATACCCATGAGTATTTTCATGCTAGGTTTGATGAAGAATGGACAGTGGTGGAGAAATATGATAAGAGAGAGTATGAGGTAAATGAAGTAAACTGGGGGAACTTAGAAAGCCCTCTTCAGATTCTTCTCAGTGTCTTTTTGTTATCAGAGATAAGGATGCTCTTTTCCCCTTGGTATAGGGAGGGCAACCCTCACATAAGGTTTTTATGATTTGTTGCAGGGAAAAGGAAGAACAGGTCAGATCTTCCTGCTTCTACCATTTTTTTCCAAAATCCTTCAGATTAAATTATTTATTATGCCAAGTCTCCATATTTTGGGGTGGCTTGTCTTGAACCTTCCAGGTAAGGTAACAAGTAGGTACTAATGATATTCAAATATTTAACACCTTGTAAAACAAGATCTTTTAACTTCATGGCTGCAATCACCATCAGCAGTGATTCTGGAGCCCAAAAAAATAAAGTCTGACACTGTTTCCACTGTTTCCCATCTATTTCCCATGAAGTGATGGGACCAGATGCCATGATCTTAGTTTTCTGAACGTTGAGCTTTAAGCCAACTTTTTCACTCTCCTCTTTTACCTTCATCAAGAGGCTCTTTAGTTCTTCTTCACTTTCTGCCATAAGGGTGGTGTCATCCGCATATCTGAGGTTACTGATATTTTTCCTGGCAATCTTGATTCCAGCTTGTGTTTCTTCCAGCCCAGCGTTTCTCATGATGTACTCTGCATAGAAGTTAAATAAGCAGAGTGACAATATACAGCCATGACGTACTCCTTTTCCTATTTGGAACCAGTTTGTTGTTCCATGTCCCGTTCTAACTGTTGTTTCCTGACCTGCATACAGGTTTCTCAAGAGACAGGTCAGATGGTCTGGTATTCCCATCTCTTTCAGATTTTTCCACAGTTTATTGTGATCCACACAGTCAAAGGCTTTGGCATAGTCAATAAAGCAGAAATACATGTTTTTCTGGAACTCTCTTGCTTTTTTGATGATCCAGCGGATGTTGGCAATTTGATCTCCGGTTCCTCTGCCTTTTCTAAAACCAGTTTGAACATCTGGAAGTTCACGGTTCACGTATTGGTGAAGCCTGGCTTGGAGAATTTTGAGCATTACTTTACTAGCGTGTGAGATGAGTGCAATTGTGCGGTAGTTTGAGCATTCTTTGGCATTGCCTTTCTTTGGGATTGGAATGAAAACTGACCTCTTCCAGTCCTGTGGCCACTGCTGAGTTTTCCAAATTTGCTGGCATATCGAGTGCAGCACTTTCACAGCATCAGCTTTCAGGAATTGAAATAGCTCAACTGGAATTCCATCACCTCCACTAGCTTTGTTCGTAGTGATGCTTTCTAAGGCCCACTTTACTTCACATTCCAGAATGTCTGGCCCTAGGTGAGTGATCACACCATCGTGATTATCTGGGTTGCGAAGATCTTTTTTGTACAGTTCTTCTGTGTATTCTTGCCACCTCGTCTTAATATCTTCTGCTTCTGTTAGGTCCATACCATTTCTGTCCTTTATCGAGCCCATCTTTGCATGAAATGTTCCTTTGGTATCTCTAATTTTCTTGAAGAGATCTCTAGTCTTTCCCAATCTGTTGTTGTCCTCTATTTCTTTGCATTGATCGCTGAGGAAGGCTTTCTTATCTCTCCTTGCTATTCTTTGGAACTCTGCATTCAGATGGGAATATCTTTCCTTTTCTCCTTTGCTTTTCATTTCTCTTCTCTTCCCTGCTATCTGTAAGGCCTACTCAGACAGCCATTTTACTTTTTTTGCATTTCTTTTCCATGGGGATGGTCTTGATTCCTGTCTCCTGTACAATGTCACGAACCTCTATCCATAGTTCATCAGGCACTCTGTCTATCAGATCTAGTCCCTTAAATCTATTTGTCGCTTCTACTGTATACTCATAAGGGATTTGATCTAGGTCATAACTGAATGCACTAGTGGTTTTCCCTGCTTTCTTCAATTTGAGTCTGAATTTGGCAATAAGCAATTCATGATGTGAGCCACAGTCTGCTCCTGGTCTTGTTTTTGCTGACTGTGTAGTGCTTCTCCATATTTGGCTGCAAAGAATATAATCAGTCTGTTTTCGGTGTTGACCATCTGGTGATGTCCACGTGTAGAGTCTTCTCTTGTGTTGTTGGAAGAGGGTTTTTGCTATGACAAGTGCATTCTCTTGGCAAAACTCTGTTAGCCTTTGCCCTGTTTCATTCTGTATTCCAAGGCCAAATTTGCCTGTGATGCCAGATGTTTCTTGACTTCCTACTTTTGCATTCCAATCCCCTATAATGAAAAGGACATCTTTTTTGGGTGTTAGTTCTAGAAAGTCTTGTAAGTCTTCATAGAACCATTCAACTTCAGCTTCTTCAGCATTACTAGTCGGGGCATAGAGTTGGATTACTGTGATATTGAATGGTTTGCCTTGGAAACAAACAGAGATCATTCTATCGTTTTTGAGATCACATCCAAGGACTGCCTTTCAGACTCTTTTGTTGACCATGATGGCTACTCCATTTCTTCTAAGGGATTCTTGCCCACAGTAGTAGATATAATGGTCATCTGAGTTAAATTCACCCATTCCAGTCCATCTTAGTTCACTGATGCCTAGAATGTCGGCGTTCACTCTTGCCATCTCCTGTTTGACCACTTCCAATTTGCCTTCATTCATGGACCTAACATTCCAGGTTCCTATGCAATACTGCTCTTCACAGCATCGGAGTTTGTGTCTATCACCAGTCACATCCACAGCTGGGTATCGTTTTTGCTTTGGCTCCATCCCATCATTCTTTCTGGAGTTATTTCTCCACTGATCTCCAGTAGCATATTGGGCACTTACTGACCTGGGGAGTTCATCTTTCAGTGTCCTATCTTTTTGCCTTTTCATACTGTTCATGGGGTTCTCAAGGCAAGAATACTGAAGTGGTTTGCCATGCCCTTCTCCAGTGGACCATTCTGTCAGACCTCTCCACCATGACCCATCCGTCTTGGGTGGCCCCACACGGCATGGCTTAGTTTCATTGAGATAAACAAGTCTGTGGTCTGTGTGATCAGATTAGCTAGTTTTCTATAATTTTAGTTTCAGTGTATCTGCACTCTGATGCCCTCTGGCAACACTTACCGTCTTTTTGGACGTGGGGTATTTCTTCACGGCTGCTCCAGCAAAGTGCAGCCATTGCTCCTTAGCTTGGACAAGGGGTATCTACTCACGACGGCCCCTCCTGACCTTGAATGTGGAGTAACTCCTCTCGGCCCTCCTGTGCCCATGCAGCCCCTGATTCTTGGGCCTGGGGTAACTCCTCTCGCTGCCGCCCCCGGCCCCCGGCCCAGCCTAGCCCCTGTCGGCCGCCACCCCCATTCCCCGGCCCGG
Organism: Giraffa tippelskirchi; assembly: GCF_054371585.1. Taxonomy (NCBI): domain Eukaryota; kingdom Metazoa; phylum Chordata; class Mammalia; order Artiodactyla; family Giraffidae; genus Giraffa; species Giraffa tippelskirchi. Next base: position 75,248,888 of record NC_137277.1, read on the forward strand.
CCTAGCCCTTGTCAGCCGCCGCCCCTGGTCCCTGGCCCGGCCAAGCTCCTGTCGGCCGCCGCCCCCGGCTCCCGGCCTGGCCTAGCTCCTCTCGACGGCTCCGCGCAGAAGCGAGGCGGCTGCGATGGCTCCGTGCAGAGGACATCAGGCATCCAGAAAAACAGCCCATTATCTTCGAAAGGAGATAGGACAAAATATAAAAGATAAAAAGAGAGACAAAAGAGTTAGGGACGGACACCCATCCTGAGGAGGGAGTCGTAAAAGAGGAGAACTTTCCAAACACCAGGAAACCCTCTCACCGGTGGGTTTGGGGGAAGATTTTGAATCTCGGAGGGCAATATAACTGGGTGGAAAAACAAATAAAACCCACAGATTACGTGCCTAAAGGCAACTCCCATCAAAGAACCCCAGATGCTCGCAACCACCACCAGCAAGTGGGGGCTGAATGGAGAGGAGCAGGCGGCACTTCTTAGGGTAAAGACCAGGCCCGAATGCCCTGAGGGCAATCTGAGGGAGCTAACGTGAGATAGCAACCTAAACCGTGGGACTGCCACAGAAAGAGAACTATCCCGCAAAAAGCCCAAATCTAAGGCACTGCCGGCCCACTCACAGAACAAAGGACTGAGTAATACCAGAGGAGAGCTAGCCTGCTGCAGACCGCCCCATCCCCCGCCGGATGCAGCGGGCAGGCGGGGCCAGCCAGAGCCTGAAAGGGGCAAACTCAGCCCCAGAGAGGGCACCTCCTACCAAACTGCAAACAGGCTTCCAGTTTCTGAGCAAAGACTGCCTGAGTTCCCGGAGGGTCGACAGCCACCGGGAGAGTCGCAGCCAGAGACTAGCTCCCCAGAACTGACACAAAGCACACCGGAGCTGGGCGCGCCCAGAAACCAAGGCGGGGACCAGGGAGGTGATAAGTCGCACCTCCCCAACAGGGGAGAGTGCGCTCGCAAAATTCCTGGCTGCCTGAGCTGCTCCGACTGGGGATCGGCACAAACCGTGGGCCCAACCGAGTCTGCACCTTCGTGGAGTACCCGCGAACCTGAACCTGAGCTACTCAGACCTGGGAAGTGCACGCATCTCAGGGCCCACTCCCCGGCAGAGTAACCTGAAACCTGAGCAGGGCAGACTGGGAAAGCACACACGCCGTGAGTGGGGGCAAACCCAGTATGGCCGAGACACTGTGAGCTCTCCACACACACACCAGTGATACTGGTTTGCAGTGTTCCTTCCTCCCCAGAGCACGACTGAACAAGCGAATCTAAAGAGACCACCTCCACCCATTTGTGGCAGGGTGGAAATTAGACACTGAAGAGACCTGCAAACAGAAGCCAAATAAACAGAGGGAAACACTTTGGAAGTGACAGGCCAACAGATTAAAATCCCTGTAGTTAACACCGACTGCATTGAAAGGGGCCTATAGATCTTGAAAAGTATAAGCAGGAACAAGGATCTATCCAAACTGAACTGACACCACACTGCCCACAACAGCTCCAGAGAAAGTCCTGGATATTTTTTACTATTATCATTTTTTTTTAATTTTTTTTCTTTTTTCTTTAAGTCCTCTATTACACCTTTAATTTTCATTTTATAACCCACTATTACCTTGCAAAAAAAAAAAAGACCCTATTTTAAAAGCAAACTGCATAAATATATCTTATACTTTTTGTGATTTTGTTTTTCTTCTTTTATATCGTATTTTTTTAAGAGTCTAACCTCTACTCTAGATTTTTATTCTTTGTTTTGCATATTTGATATCAATTTTGTACATTTAAGAACCCAATCTTTAGTGCCCATTTTTACTCAGGAGTGTTATTACTGGCTTGATTACTCTCTCCCCTTACTGACGCTCTTTCTTCTCCCCCAGGGAACCTCTATCTCCCACCCTCCTCCTTCTCTTCTCAACCCAATTCTGTGAATCTCTGAGGGTGTTCTGGGCACCGGAGAACACTTTGGGAACAGAATACTGCCCAGATCTCTCTCTCCCCTCTTGATTCCTCCCTTTCCACTCATGCTCACCTCTATTACCTTCCTCCCCCCTCTCTATGTATCTCTGTGAACCTCTCTGAGGGTTCCAGACTGTGGAGAGCACAGAGGGAAGGGAATACCGGCTAGACTGCTCTCTCCACGTTTGAGTCCCCCTCTTCTCCTCCTGGTCACCTCAACCCCCCCCGACCCACCCATCCATGTAACTCAGTGAACCTCTCTGGGTATCCCTCACTGTGGAGAATCTTTTCACCATTAACCTAAAAGTTTTATTATCAGTGCTGTATGAATGGGGAAGTCTTAAGGCTACTGCAAGAATAAGACTAAAAATAAGAGGAAGCATTAATTAATAAGAGATCAACAAAAAGCCTCCATATAAACACTGAAACCAAGCTCCACCCAAGAGCCAATAAGTTCCAGAGCAAGACATACCACGCAAATTCTCCAGCAACGCAGGAACATAGCCCTGAGCATCAATATACAGGCTGCCCAGAGGCACACCAAATCCATAGACATCTCAAAACTCAATACTGCACACTCCATTGCACTCTAGAGAGAAGAAATCCAGCTCCACCCACCAGAACACCCACACAAGCTCCCTCAACCAGGAAACATTGACAAGCCACACGTCCAACCCCACCCACAGTGAGGAACCTCCACAATAAAGAGGAACTTCAATCTACCAGAATACAGAAAGGCCACCCCAAACACAGCAATCTAAACAAGATGAAAAGGCAGAGAAATACTCAGCAAGTAAAGGAAAATGATAAATGCCCGCCAAACCAAACAAAAGAGGAGGATATAGGGAATCTATCTGAAAAAGAATTTAGAATAATGATAATAAAAATGATCCAAAACCTTGAAAACAAAATGGAGTTACAGATAAATAGCCTGGAGACAAGGATTGAGAAGATGCAAGAAATGTTTAACAAGGACGTAGAAAAAATAAAAAAGAGTCAATATGTAATGAATAATGAAATAAAGGAGATAAAAGACACTCTGGAGGGAACCAACAGTAGAATAATGGAGGCAGAAGATAGGATAAGTGAGGTAGAAGATAGAATGGTGGAACTAAATGAAGCAGAGAAGAAAAAAGAAAAAAGAATCAAAAGAAATGAGGAAAACCTCAGGGACCTCTGGGACAATATGAAATGCCCCAACATTCGAATCATAGGAGTCCCAGAAGAAGAAGATAAAAGGAAAGGCCATGAAAAAATACTTGAGGAGGTAATAGTTGAAAATTTCCCTAAAATGGGGAAGGAAATAGTCACAGAAGTCCAAGAAACCCAGAGAGTCCCAAACAGGATAAACCCAAGGTGAAACACCCCAAGACACATATTAATCAAATTAACAAAGAACAAATATTAAAAGCAGCAAGGGAAAAACAACAAATAACACACAAGGGGATCCCCACAAGGATAACAGCTGATCTTTCAATAGAAACTCTTCAGGTTAGAAGGGAATGGCAGGACATACTTAAAGTAATGAAAGAGAATAATCTACAACCCAGATTACTGTACCCAGCAAGGATCTCATTCAGATATGAAGGAGAATTCAAAAGCTTTACAGACAAGCAAAAGCTGAGAGAATTCAGCACCACCAAACCAACTCTCCAACAAATGCTAAAGGATCTTCTCTAAACAGGAAATGCAGAAAGGATGTTTAAACACGAACTCAAAACAACAAAGTAAATGGCAACGGGATCATACTTATCAATAATTACCTTAAATGTAAGTGGGTTGAATGCCCCAACCAAAAGACAAAGGCTGGCTGAATGGATACAAAAACAAGACCCCTATATATGCTGTCTACAAGGGACCCACCTCAAAACAAGGGACACATACAGACTGAAAGTGAAGGGCTGGAAAAAGATATTTCATGCAAACGGAGACCAAAAGAAAGCAGGAGTCACAATACTCATTTCAGATAAAATAGACGTTAAAATAAAGGCTGTGAAAAGAGACAAAGAAGGACATTACATAATGATCAAAGGATCAATCCAAGAAGAAGATAAAACAATTATAAATATATATGCACCCAACATAGGAGCACCACAATGTGTAAGGTAAATACTAACAAGTATGAAAGGAGAAATTAACAATAACACAATAATAGTGGGAGACTTTAATACTCCAATCACACATATGGATAGATAAACTAAACAGAAAATTAACAAGGAAACACAAACTTCAAATGATACAATAGACAAGTTAGATTTAATTGATATTTACAGGACATTCCACCCCAAAACAATCAATTTCACCTTTTTCTCAAGTGCACTCAGAACTTTCTCCAGGATAGATGATATCCTGGGCCATAAATCTAGCCTTGGTAAATTCCAAAAAATTGAAATCATCCCAATCATCTTCTCTGACCACAATGCAGTAAGATTAGACCTCAATTACAGGAAAAAAAGCTATTAAAAATTCCAACATATGGAGGCTAAACAACACACTTCTGAATAACCAACAAATCACAGAAGAAATCAAAAAAGAAATCAAAATATGCATAGAAACGAATGAAAATGAAAACACAACAACCCAAAACCTATGGGACACTGTAAAAGCAATGCTAAGGGGAAGGTTCATAGCAATACAGGCGTACGTCAAGAAACAAGAAAAAAATCAAATAAATAACCTAACTCTACACCTAAAGCAACTAGAGACGGAAGAAATGAAGAACCCAGGGGTTAGTAGAAGGAAAGAAATCTTACAAATTAGGGCAGAAATAAATGCAAAAGAAACAAAAGAGACCATAGCAAAAACAACAAAACTAAAAGCTGGTTTTTCGAGAAGATAAACAAAATTGACAAACCATTAGCCAGACTCATCAAGAAACAAAGGGAGAAGAATCAGATCAACAAAATTAGAAATGAAAATGGAGAGATCACAACAGACTACACAGAAATGCAAAGGATCATAAGAGACTACTACCAACAGCTATATGCCAAAAAAACGGACAACTTGGAAGACATGGACAAATTCTTAGAAAAGTATAACTTTCCAAAACTGAACCAGGAAGAAATAGATCTTAACAGACCCATCACAGGCACGGAAATCGAAACTGTAATCAGAAATCTTCCAGCAAACAAAAGCCCAGGACCAGACGGCTTCACAGCGGAATTCTACCAAAAATTTGGAGAAGAGCTAACACCTATCCTACTCAAACTCTTCCAGAAAATTGCAGACGAAGGTAAACTTCCAAACTCATTCTATGAGGCCACCATCACCCTAATTCCAAAACCAGACAAAGATTCCACAAAAAAAGAAAACTACAGGCCAATATCACTGATGAACATAGATGCAAAAATCCTTAATGAAATTCCAGCAAACAGAATCCACATCATATTAAAAAGATCATACATCATGATCAAGTGGGCTTTGTTCCAGGAATGCAAGGTTTCTTTAATATCCACAAATCAATCAATGTAATACACCACATTAACAAAATGGAAGATAAAAACCATATGGTTATCTCAATAGATGCAGAAAAAGCCTTTGACAAAATTCAACATTCATTTATGATAAAAACCCTCCAGAAAGCAGGAATAGAAGGAACATACCTAAACATAATAAAAGTTATATATGACAAACTCACAGCAAACATTATCCTCAATGGTGAAAAATTGAAATCATTTCCCCTAAGTCAGGAACAAGGCAAGGGTGCCCACTTTCACCACTACTATTCAACATAGTTTTGGGAGTTTTGGCCAGAGCAATCAGAGCTGAAAAAGAAATAAAAGGAATACAGATAGGAAAAGAAGAAGTAAAACTCTCACTGTTTGCAGATGACATGATCCTCTACATAGAAAATGCTACAGATTCTACCAGAAAATTACTAGAGCTAATCAATGAATATAGTAAAGTTGCAGGATATAAAATTAACACACAGAAATCCCTTGCATTCCTATACACCAATTATGAGAAAACAGAAAGAGAAATGAAGGAAACAATACCATTCACCATTGCAACAAAAAGAATAAAATACTTAGGAATATATCTACCTAAAGAAACAAAAGTCTTATATATAGAAAACTATAAAACACTGATGAAAGAAATCAAAGAGGACACAAACAGATGGAGAAATATACCGTGTTCATGGATTGGAAGAATTAATATAGTGAAAATGAGTATACTACCCAAAGCAATCTATAGATTCAATGCAATCCCTATCAAGCTACCAACGTTATTTTTCACAGAACTAGAACAAATCATTTCACAATTTGTATGGAAATATAAAAAACCTTGGATAGCCAAAGCAATCTTGAGAAAGAAGAATGGATCTGGAGGAATCAACTTGCCTGACTTCAGGCTCTACTACAAAGCCACAGTCATCAAGACAGTATGGTACTGGCACAAAGATAGAAATATAGATCAATGGAACAAAATAGAAAGCCCAGAGATAAACCCACACACCTATGGACACCTTATCTTCGAAAAAGGAGGCAAGAATATACAATGGAGAAAAGACAATCTTTTTAACAAGTGGTGCTGGGAAAACTGGTCAACCACTTGTAAAAGAATGAAACTAGAACACTTTCTAACACCATACACAAAAATAAACTCCAAATGGATTAAAGATCTAAACGTAAGACCAGAAATTATAAAACTCCTAGAGGAAAACATAGGCAAAACACTCTCCGACATAAAACACAGCAGGATCCTCCATGACCCACCTCCCAGAATATTGGGAGAAAAAGCAAAAATAAACAAATGGTACCTAATTAAAATTAAAAACTTTTGCACAACAAAGGAAACTGTAAGCAAGGTGAAAAGACAGCCTTCAGAATGGGAGAAAATAATAGCAAACGAAGCAACAGACAAACAATAATCTCAAAAATATACAAGCAACTCCTGCAGCTCAATTCCAGAAAAATAAATGACCCAATCAAAACATGGGCCCAAGAACTAAACAGACATTTCTCCAAAGAAGACATACAGATGGCTAACAAGCACAGGAAAAGATGTTCAACATCACTCATTATTAGAGAAACACAAATCAAAACCACAGTGAGGTACCATTTCACGCCAGTCAAAATGGCTGCTATACAAAAGTCTACAAGAAATAAATGCTGGAGAAGATTTGGAGAAAAGGGAACCCTCTTGCACTGTTGGTGGAAATGCAAACTAGTACAGCCACTATGGAGAACACTGTGGAGATTCCTTAAAAAACTGGGAATAGAACTGCCATACGACCCAGAAATCCCACTGCTGGGCATACACACCGAGGAAACCAGAATTGAAAGAGACACGTGTACCCCAATGTTCATCACAGCACTGTTTGTAGTAGGCAGGACATTGAAGCAACCTAGATGTCAATCAACAGACGAATGGATAAGGAAGCAGTGGTACATATACACAATGGAATATTACTCAGCCATTAAAAAGAATACATTTGAATCAGTTTTATTAAGATGGATGAAACTGGAGCCCATTATACAGAGTGAAGTAAGCCAGAAAGAAAAACACCAATACGGTATACTAATGCATATATATGGAATTTGAAAGATGGTAATGATAACCCTATATGTGAGACAGAATAAGACACACAGATGCATAGAACAGTCTTATGGACTCTGAGGGAGAAGGTGAGGGTGGGACGTTCTGAGAGAATAGCATTGAAACATGTGTATTAGCATATGTGAAACAGAACACCATTCCAGGTTCGATGCATGAGACAAATGCTCAGGGCTGGGGCAATGAGATGACCCAGAGTGATGGGATGGGGAGGGAGGTGGGAGGGGGGTTCAGGATGGGGAACACATGTAAACCCATGGCTGATTCATGTCAATGTATGGCAAAAACCACTACAATATTGTAAAGTAATTAGCCCCCAACTAAAATAAATTAATTAATTAAAAAAAAAAAAAGCATCAATTCTTCGGTGCTCAGCCTTCTTTATGGTCCAACTCACATCCATACATGGCTACTGGAAAGACCATAGCTTTGAGTATATGGACCTTTGTTGGCAAAGTAATGTCTCTGGTTTTAATATGCTGTCTAGCTTTGTCATGGCTTTAGACAGTCATTCAGGCCATCCTGGAGACTATATCAGCAGAGCTCTCTTGTCCAAAGGTGGCCCATGGAAAGGTCTGTATATATTTATAAAACTATGATTTTATAGTTCAAAATAATCACTATCACTTAGAGGCTTATTCTTCCATTTTTTTCCCTGGGATGAATGCAGATTTGGGGGACCAGGATTTGTGTATTTTGGGAGTTCACTTTCAGTGATGCATAAATAAAGATTCAAACTGAATCATGTCACTGTACAGTAGAAATTAGCACACTGTAAATCAACTATACTTCAATTTCTTATTTTAAAAAATAAAATAATTAAAAATAAAAAAACTAATATAGAAAAAATTATTTAACTTAGAAATTTTTATCAATTAACCTACACCATTAGAAATTTCACTAATTCATGATGGAGTAAGCAATGCTTTCTCACTTTAAACATCTAGAAAATCAGACAAGATATTTGAAACAAACATTTTTAGACATTGGACAATCAGCAGTAAAGCAATTTCTGGTAGAAGAGAAAAAAATGAGGTAAAATCTACAATTAACTCGGCTTACTGCCTGGAGAGAAATTCCAGGCACAGCACAAAGAAGAGAAAATAGACATTTAGTATAAACACACCACGGAAAAGTTCCCAGTAATACAAAGGAACAAACTATTGATATATGCAACAAGGATGGATATTAGGGAATCATGCTGAGTAGGGGGGAAAATGTTACATGCCAGGTAATTATACAGTTGCCAGAAGTTAAGGGGGAAGGCAGAAAAGAAGGTGAATGTAATTATAAAATGGTACCACAAGGGATTTTTTTAAATAGCACTTTTCTGTATTTCAGCTGTAGTGGTGGTGATATAAACCTATACATTTGATAAAATTACATAGAAATAAATATATACACATGCACAAATGAGTGGGTGGGAAACTGATGAAACCTGAATAAAGTCAGTGAATTATATCAATGTTAATTTCCTGTTATCATTGAGGGAAATAAAGTGAGGAATATTCAGGATGTCTCTATAATCTTTCTTACAATTGTATGTGTAAGAAATTACACGTCAATGCCCTCATTATATTTCTCCCCTTCAACTATCACTATCCATTCCTGAAACATCCTGAATTCAGCAACTCTCCTTTTCCTTTCTCAGAAAGGAAAAGCGATAACTTACTCTAGGAAATAATATATGCCTCATACAACGCTCTGGAAAACTACCTTGGATAATTCTGATTTGATAATTTTATGCTAATGGCTCACACTTAATAACAGACACTAAAAATTCCAAACTTGCAGTGCTATCATGTATTTAAATTCACAATCTCTCCCCAAATAGCTTAACTAATTGTCCTCAGTCAAGTATAAGCTAAAAAAAAAAGAATAAAAGAGATGGATTGAGCAGATACACATTTCCTTGGAACTATTATTTCTCAATTTTTTCAAAGTCTTGCCTTTTTATGCAATATTTTTTTGACCATCCATCCATTTTCTTCTATCTTCCTAAGTGCTTAGGAATTTTGTCCTGGACTCTTCACTGCTGCAAATTCAAAGGAAAAGGGATTCATACAATATACAAAATGAATCTCTAGAACATACAAGCTAGATTTTACAATGTATTTTTACAAAGGTTTTAACAGTGAGGTTTGGTCTTCTAAGCCCCTGTGTTCATGATCTATTATAAAGACTAATAATCAACTTATTTCTGATATTTGCCTGTATTATAGCTTGCTAATATATTGTATCCAGAGTTTATACGAATTTTCATAGTTACTGTCATATGAGATGATTCAACATTTCACAGCAAAGCAAAAGGACAGGTAATAGTAATTCTAGTCCAATCACAAATAATATTTTTTAAATAGATTCCTAGTTGATAGAATTTTGGCAACGATACAGTACTGAACAGCACAGATTAATATCATGGAATCTGACTTTAACTACCTTTGGCCAAGATGGTAAACTGAGAAATAACAAAATAGCCCTATTAGCTGACAGCCAGTAGCTGGCTTGGTTAAATAACAGTCCATGGTGCTCCCTGCTAAATATAAATAATTTAATAGTAAATCAATATCCAATGCTATTACTCCCTGATTCTAAGGAAACAAAACAGAATACAAACACATCACATAATCACAAAAGTTACTGAATATTACTTTTTCCTGGTCAAATACTGGCTTTTGCTTCTTGTAATATGACAATTCTAACTCTAATTTTTCATTTTACCTCAAGACCAAAGATTATTAAAGGTCAGTTCAGTTCAGTCGCTCAGGCATGCTCAACTCTCTGTGACCCCATGGACTGCACACCAGTCCATTGAGTTGGTAATGCCATTCAACCATCTCATCCTCTGTCATCCCATTCCCTTCTCCTTCTGCCTCCAATCTTTCCCAACATCATGGTCTTTTCAAAAGAGTCAGTTCTTTGCATCAGGTGGCCAGAGTACTGGAGTTTCAGCTTCAACATCAGTCCTTCCAATGAACACCCAGGACTGATCTCCTTTAGGATGGACTGGGTGGATCTCCTTGCAGTCCAAGGGACTCTCAAGAGTCTTCTCCAACACCACAGTTCAAAAGCATCAATTCTTCAGTGCTCAGCTTTCTTTATAGTCCAACTCTCACATCCATACATGACTATTGGAAAAATCACAGCTTTGACTAGACGGACCTTTGTTGGCAAAGTAATGTCTCTGCTTTATAATATGCTGTCTAGGTTGGTCACAACTTTCCTGCCAAAGAGTGAGCAACTTTTAATTTCATCGCTGCAGTCACCATCTGCAGTGATTTTGGAGCCACAAAAAATAAAGTCTGCCACTGTTCCCAAATCTATTTGCCATGAAGTGCTGTGGCCAGAGGCCATGATCTTGGTTTTCTGAATGTTGAGCTTTAAGCCAACTTTTTCACTCTGCTCTTTCACTCTCATCAAGAGGCTCTTTAGTTCTTCTTCACTTTCTGCCATAAGGGTAGTGTCATCTGCATATCTGAGGTTACTGATATTTCTCCTGGCAATCTTGATTCCAGCCTGTGCTTCATCCAGCCCAGCGTTTCTCATGATGTACTCTGCATATAAGTTAAGTGAGCAGGGTAACAATATACAGCCTTGAGGTGCTCCTTTTCATATTTGCAATCAGTCAGTTGTTCCATGTCCAGTTCTAACTGTTGTTTCCTGACCTGCATACAGATTTCGTAAGAAGCAGGTCAGGTGGCCTGGTATTCCTATCTCTTTCAGAATTTTCCACAGTTTATTGTGATCCACACAGTTAAAGGCTTTGACATAGTCTATAAAGCAGAAATAGATGTTTTTCTGGAACTCTTTTGTTTTTTCGATGATCCAGCAGATGTTGGCAATTTGATCTCTGGTTCCTCTGCCTTTTCTAAATCCAGCTGGAACATCTGGAAGTTCACAGTTCACATATTGTTGAAGCCTTGCTTGGAGAATTTTGAGCATTACTTTACTAGTGTGTAAGATGAGTGCAATTGTGCGGTAGTTTGGGCATTCTTTGGCATTGTCTTTCTTAGGGCTTGGAATGAAAACTGATCCTTTCCAGTCCTGTGGCCACCTCTGAGTTTTCCAAATTTGCTGGCAGATTGAGTGCAGTACTTTCACAGCATCACCTTTTAGGATGTGAAAGAGCTCAGCTGAAATTCCATCTCCTCCACTAGCTTTGTTTGTAGTGATGCTTCCTAAGGCCCACTTGACTTCACATTCTAGGATGTCTGGCTCTAGGTAAATGATCACACCATCATGATTATCTAGGTTGTGATGATCTTTTTTGTATAGTTCTTCTGTGTATACTTGCCACCTCTTCTTAATACCTTCTGTTAAGTCCATACCATTTCTGTCCTTTATTGAGCCCATCTTTGCATGAAATATTCCCTTGGTATCTCTAATTTTCTTGAAGAGATCTCTAGTCTTTCCCATTCTATTGTTTTCCTCTATTTCTTTGCATTGATCACTGAGGAAGGCTTTCTTACCTCTCCTTGCTATTCTTTGGAACTCTACATTCAAATGAGTACATCTTTCCTTTTCCCCTCTGTTTTTCACTTCTCTTCTTTTCACAGCTATTTGTAAGGCCTCGTCAGATAGCCATTTTGTTTTTTTGCATTCCTTTTTCTTTAGGATAGTCTTCATCCCTGTCTCCTGTACAATGTCATGAACCTCCATCCATAGTTCATCAGGCACTCTGTCTATCAGATCTAGTCCCTTAAATCTATTTCTCACTTCCACTGTATAATCGTAGGGGATATGCACTTACTAAATTGACATAATTTCCTGACAAATCCTAAACCAGAATAAATTCTTTCCTTAGTCTTTCTAAAAAATCACCTATGATAAATTCATACTATTCTGTATGGAGACAACCTACAGTTTCCTTTTGTGCAGTCACCTTATGACAAGTTGAAAGTATCAGTTGCTTAGTCATGTCCAACTCTTTGTGACCCCATGGCTACCTGCTAGGCTCCTCTGTCCATGGCTTGCTTTGAGATGTCATATAGAACATAAATGGATTTTTGTGACCCCATTGAAGGTTAATGAATCAGTATATTCTTGGGATCAAGTTCAAAATCATATCTTAGGAATATGGAACCAATCAGATGTTAGTTTGGATTTAACTAGATTACATCAAGAAATTCATGACATAGGACAGTCTGAGCTAGATTATTCTACTTCTCAAACTGCAAAAGATTTCTTTGATAGCTTATCTGATTTTGTATCTCATAAGAGTTTCCTACCCACAGTAATGAACATAGGAGTAATATAGCTGTAATTCTAATAGTTTTTCTTTTACTTCCAGTCATCGTCAGAGTCTTAAGTAAAAGTGTCAAGGAGGTCTCCCTGGAACTCCACAGCGCCATCTTAAGAAATAAAAAAGGAAAAAATTAATTAATTAATTTAAAAAAAAAGAAAAAAAAGGAGGGGAGATGTTGGGAGCCGTTCTGGAACTACTGCCGGATAACAAGGTCACGGCACCAATCAAGAAGAAACTGCAGTTTCTCTCCAGGATCGGAACCTTCACTCCTTCCTGTTTCTATGCTTCTGTTGTGGCTAGCTGTGTTTTTTTCTTTCTGTTGGGAGCCGTTCTGGATCTACTGCCAGATGACAAAGTCACGGCACCACTCAAGAAGAAACTGCAAAGCAGTTTCTCTCCAGGATTGGAACCTTCCCTCCTTCCTGTTTCTATGCTTTTGTTGTGGCTAACTCTGTTTCATTCTTTGATGGCAGGAGTTGTAGGGGTTTCCATGATGAAGTCACGAGAGTCCAGTAAAAAGAAAAATGATCCCTTGCCCCAGAGAAACATTTCAAAAATGATTAAACCTACTGAGGCCCCTCGCTGGTGGGTCCCTAACACTCAGCCAGGGAATAAGGCCATGATTATTTGGAAAACAAGCCCTAAACATGTTGTGACCCAGCCTCATGAGGAGATTGTTATTGATGACTGGAAAACTTGGATCATGTTTCAGGGAAAATTACAGAAACTAAGCCAATTGCCTTTTGCCCTCAGAATCTAAGCATAAACGGAAAAGAACTATATGAATTGTATTGTAAATGGTTTCTAGGTAAACTGCAAAAGACTTGTCCCTGCCAGAAATAGTCTTGTATTATGTGGGTAGATGATAAACAAGCCACCACCAACAATGGCTGTACTATAAGAGACTTTTGCCCTTAGATACCACTATAGTACTTATCCACTAAAGCAAGATGCTGTATTCGCTGTAGTAGCAGACTGTACAGAAAAAGTAGATGGAATGATATGATTCATAGATTATGTTCTAGTAAAATAAAAATAGGTTTCAGGGTAAACATGTAACCAAAATGTGACAATAGACTAGGAAAAAACTTTTCACACATCTTAGAATCAGGGGATGTTGATCTGAATGGAAAAATATTGTAAGAATCATTACGTAGAAGAACATGTGCTATATAAATAGAGACTAAAGCAATAAAGATTATGGTCCTTGGGCCATCAAAAACTCTCTGTCTCCTTTTTTCTCCTTTCACTGACGCTGTTCATCCCTTGGGGACCCCTGGACCAGCTGGAGCAGGACTCCAGCACATGGGATTCTCCAGGCAAGGATACTGGAGTGGATAATCATTCCCTTCTCCAGGGGATCTTCCTGACCTAGAGATCAAACTGGATCTCACACATTGCAGCCAGATTCTTTCCTATCTGAGCCACCAGGGAAGTAAATTTACTTTGATTCTAGGTATGTTCCTGGTGATCTTTAGGCTTTATCAAACTCACACAAAACAGGAGAGGTTAATTTAGACATACTGCATACTCCAAATATTGGCTAGATTGTGGAGTAAATGGTACATTAATCGTTTGTTAACATGAGTATAAACTGGTACAACCACTGTGGAAATTCTTTGTCTAAACCTATAACTGTCCTGTGTCCCAACAATTCCATTCTAGGTTTATATCCAATAAATAAGACAGTACATATCCATTAAAAGATAAATTTGGAATGTTCATAGCTGTTTTATTCATCATATACCAAACTGGAAGCAAGCCAAAGTCTGTCATTCCCTGGACTTTGCATAAAAAATTATGTACTTGAATGAAATACTACTCAGCAATGAGAATAAACAAATTACAGTTGTAATGAATAATATGTGTTAATCTCAGAAACAATGTTGAACAAAGACACCAGATATTAAAGTGGTCTACATGTTGAATAAAATTCCTTTATATAAAGCTTGAAAAGGGTTGAGACAAATTCAAGCTGTTCAAAGTTAGCATATTGGGTACACTTGAGAGAGTAGGACCTAGAGAAGCATAAAGGGACTTTTGGGGATCTGGTAGTCCTCTGCTACTATATGAGTATATAAAGTATGAGTATATAAAGCCTGCAGAAATTTACAAAGCTGAATATGTATATGAGACACATGCACTTTCTTCTGTTTTTTAAAAATGTTGAATGTACACATTTTTTAAAAATATAGAAGGCATGAAAAAATTGAGTTCTCAATCCTGCGTAATGAAGACTGTATAGAAGTACACTGTGTAGTGTTACTGCATCATTCATAGTACCGCCATGAAACAGAAGTTGGACTGGAAAGGTTATTTAAAAGAAGTTTTAGAAAGAAACAATCTATAAAAGTCTAAGCAGAGTTAACTGAATTAGTATGTGATGGTGATGCACCTGGGAGCTAGCAATAGTGGCAAGTTCTTACCACCCCTAAGACTAAGTGGGAAAGGGGAAGGAGTGAGGGGGTACCAGCAAAGACTAGAGCTGCAAGGGATGAGCTCCTCAAAAGGAGGAAGCACTGCCCAAACCTCAGTCTGGCAGGGAAAGGGAAGAGGAATGAGCTTATTTATCTCTCGTCCCTCTCACAATTAGCTCTCCTGTTGCCTAATCCAACAAGAACCAGAGGAAAAGAGATTTCAGTAGGAGCAATTTACAGAAGGCCGTTTCCCAGAGTGCAGTGCAGAGCAGAAAAGGGTAGAGAAAGTCTCTTCAGGGTAAATTAAGGAAAATTAGCAGTTTTAGAGTCTATAAAATAAATATTTACAATGTACTTATCTCTGTAAACTGAGTAGTATATATCTCCTTTAGTAAGAAAACATGTGATTTCCTTTTTGCCACAATTCCCTTCATTTTTTAAATCTTCCTTTATCTGAGACTTATTGCCATCTGAACTTGTTATTTTTCCACTGTTGCATTTTTTAAAGGACAAATAGCTTTTTGTTTTTAGATTTTGATAAAAATAAAATAGTATGAGACAGGAGGATAGACTGTTTCTTCACCAAATGGCAGAAAATATGTATTTTTGTGGATCTCAAGAATATCTTTCTCTGTTAATGTTACAAAACTTGTCCATCAAGGCATTTTGATTTTCAACCCATAATCCAGACAAATTATAAGCATACACTTAATCCAAACCTGTCACTGGTCAGAAGAAGGGTAAGATAAAAGATAACTTAAGATTCACTTGAAATCATTTATTCTTTGACTTTAAATAACCCCAGTCTTATATGAAAAACTCAGTTTGCATTTTAGGTTGCCTTTGGTGAATATCTATTTCACCTGTAATTTCCCCTCTCCAAAAAAGAGCATTTTGGAAGTAAGCAAGAATTAACTGGGTTTTTTCATCAGTTTGTAAGGTAGTTAGAATAGGAAAAAGGAGTCCAAAACGGTGGTGGCTAAAAGACAAAAAAAGGGAAAAGCCCATGAAAACGGAACAAAGTATATCCCAGACAGGAGTGAGAACTTCAGGTGAAACAAACACGCCTCCTTCTTGGCTAGCCCAGTTTGCATAGGGTAGGCTCAGGTTGGGGGCGAGGGGAGACAAAACGTGTAAAAGGAGGAAGCCAAGACAATTGACGCCTCTCCTTTGGGGTCGGCCTGCCCTCAAGCCTTCAGGGTGTACTTTTCCTTTGCAAGCAGAATAAAACTCTGAGCTGTAACAGAGCTGTAACTCTGGTCCATTGTTTCAAATCTTTGCTGTGGAGAGCCGGAACCAAGGAAATTACACATTCCCCCAAAATATCTGGTGCCATGACTCAGATCTAACCTGGCTGAAACAACTTCAACTCGGCCCCAGTGAAGTGGAGACCAAGTACAGCAGTAGCCCAACTTGGCAAAAGCTCACGTGGTGGAAACTCAGTGCAGTGGAAATGACAAGAAGCCGAGCATGCTAGAAACCAGGAAAACATAAACAAACTCAGCAGAAAGCTCACGCAGATCAGTCTCAGATCCCAGAACACCTCCAGTTAAGGTAGGAGGTCCTCACCCCTATGGCTGAAAAGACATATGGCTAAAAAAATCTTAATTCCTTCACAATATCTCGTTTCTTGTTTCCTTGAACACCCTACTAACAGGCGAGTGGGAGTGGGTGCAACTGAGGGACTCTGGCAGGGGCTACTCCCCAGTGAGTCCCAAAGGCTCCACTATCTGCTGTACCCTAGTAGCTATTGCCCAAGTGGATGAGGGTTCTTCTTTTCTTAACCTCCTTTGTGTCAAGGATCAGGCCAATGAAAATTGTGGGTACAGGTCAGGCATTTATCAGTTTTTCTGGCAGGTTATGAAGGGGGTTCCTCGGCACATTTTTCCCACTGCTTTTTCCTCCCATCCTTCAGCTTCTCTCTCCATCTATGCCACAAAGTATTGGGCAAGTGATCACCTTTCCATTTCTGAAAGTTGTGTTTGAAACCGTTTATCTAAGATTGGGATCTGAACCCACATGGCAGGGACTCTGTGCTATGCTCAGCCACTCAGTTATGTCTGACTGGGAATTGAGCCCAGCCAAAACCCACAGTGCCTGGTTTCAGGACCTAATAAAGCTTAGGTTCTTGACGTCTCATTGCAAAAAAGAATTCAGTGAGAGACACAGAGATAGGTAAGAGGTAGATGTGTTCAGATTCAGAGAGAAGCACACTCCACAGGGTGTGGGGCCATAACAAAGGGAGTATGGGGTGGCCATACAATGTGGTGTGGTTAGTTTTTTATGAACTGGGTGAGGTCATAAGCTAATGAGTGGAAGGAACATTCCAACAATCGGGAAAACAACCACTCCTAGGTCTTTTGATGGTGTTATGGAACTGCCATGGCATCTCTGGGTGTGTCATTTACCTTGCAGATTGAGGATCAAGATTTAGTTGAATTTGACTTGTCTGCCATCTTGGACCCATTTGCTTTAATGGATTTATGTTATGCCCTTGGGCTATGTCTTTCTTTCAAAAGTTGTGCCCTGCCCCCTTCCGTTCTGTTCCATGCTCTCTTCCTGAGCCCCGTCCAGGCCCACAATGTTGCATCTACAATCTTCTGGTGGTACAACCAGAAAATAGCTGGCCCTTGGGAGGGAAATACCGCATAATATCTAATCCCTCTAGAGATTCAGGCCTTCATCTTCCATATATCCTACAACATGTGGGACAACAGCACCTCTCAGTGGAATCACACATGCCTGCTAGAAGACCATCTCTTGGTGGCATCCTTTCAAGGGCAATTGGACTTCCAGGGACTTCCACTTTAGGGAATAGCTCTACAGGTCATTAGGGCCGAAACCCTTACCACCCTTCTCCTAATGCTACAAACATACCCCCGGATCAAATTTCCACTCCACTTCTATCATTCATTCAGTTTGTTACCTCTTATCCATTTGTTCTTAAGCCATCTACTAACATCAAAAACCAGGACCCTGTTCCCTCTGGAGACAACATCACTCCACTCAGCCTATTATTAAAGTACTCTTCACGCCCCTATCAGGACAAGATAATCCACTCCTTTGTTATTACTTCTGCTATTACCTAGAGTGGATCTATGATAATTAAATGTTTACTCTTGGAAATATCATAGTTCAGTTCAGTACAGTCACTCAGTCCTGTCCGACTGTTTGTAACCCCATGGATTGCAGCACTCCAGGCTTCCCTGTCCATCACCAACTCCTGGAGTTTACTCAAACTCATGTCCATTGAGACAGTGATGCCATCCAACCATCTCATCCTCTGTCATCCCCTTCTTCTCCTGTCCTCAATCTTTCCCAACATCATGGTCTTTTCAAATGAGCCAGTTCTTTGCATCAGTGCCGAAAGTATTGGAGTTTCAGCTTCAACATCAGTCCTTCCAATGAACACTCAGGATTGATCTCCTTTAGGATGGACTGGTTGGATCTCCTTGCTGTCCAAGGGACTCTCAAGAGTCTTCTCCAACACCACAGTTCAAAAGCATCAATTCTTCTGTGCTCAGCTTTCTTTATAGTCCAACAGTCACATCCATACATAACTACATGAAAAACCATAGCTTGGACTAGCTTTGACTAGATGGAACTTTGTTGGCAAAGTAATGTCTTTGCTTTTTAAAATGCTGCCTAGGTTGGTCATAACATTTCTTCCAAGGAGCAAGTGTCTTATAATTTTATGGCTACCGTTAGAATCTGCAGGGATTTTGGAGCCCCCCAAAATAAAGTCTCTCACTGTTTCCATTGTTTCCCCATCTATTTGCCATGAAGTGATGGGACCAGATGCCATGGTGATAGTTTTCTGAATGTTGAGCTTTAAGTCAACTTTTTCACTCTCTTCTTTCACTTTCATCAAGAGGCTCTTTAGTTATTTGCTTTCTCCCATAAGGGTGGTGCTATCTGCACATCTGACGTTATTGATATTCCTCCCAGCATCTTGATTCCAGCTTGTGCTTCATCCAGTCCAGCATTTCTCATGATGTACTCTGCATTTAAGTTAAATAAGCAGGGTGACAGTATACAGCCTTGACGCACTCTTTTCCCAACTTGGAACCAGTCTGTTGTTCCAGGAACTGTTCTAACTGTTGCTTCTTGACCTGCATACAGATTTCTCAGGAGGCAGGTAAGGTGGTCTGGTAGTCTCATCTCTTTCAGAATTTTCCACAGTTTATTGTGATCCACATAGTCAAAGGCTTTGCAATAGTCAATAAAGCAGAAGTAGATGTTTTTCTGGAATTCACTTGCTTTTGTGATAATCCAACATATGTTGGCAATTGGTCTCTGGTTCCTCTGCCTTTTCTAAAACCAGCTTGAACATCTGGAAGTTCACAGTTCATGTACTGTTGAAGCCTGGCTTGGAGAATTTTGAGCATTACTTTGCTAGCATATGAGATGAGTTCAATTGTGCAGTAGTTTGAGCATTCTTCGGCATTGCCTGTCTTTGGGATTGGAATGAAAACTGACCTTTTCCAGTCCTGTGGCCACTGCTGAGGTTTCCAAATTTGCTGGCATATTGAGTGCAGCACTTTCATAGCAAAATCTTTTAGGATTTGAAATAGCTCAGTTGGAATTCCATCACATCTACTAGCTTTGTTCATAGTGATGCTTCCTAAGGCCCACTTGACTTCATATTCTGGCTCTAGGTAAGTGATCATACCATCGTGATTATCTGGGTCGTGAAGAGTTTTTTGTATAGTTCTTCTATATATTCTTGCCACCTCTTCTTAATATCTTCTGCTTCTGTTAGGTCCACACCACTTCTGTCCTTTAGTGAGCCCTTCTTTGCATGAAACATTTCCTTGGTATCTCTAAATTTCCTGAAGAGATCTCATCTTTCCCATTCTATTGTTTTCCTCTATTTATTTGCATTGATCACTGAAGAAAGCTTTTTTTATCTCTCCTTGCTATTCTTTGGAAGTTTGCATTCAGATGGATATATCTTTCCTTTTCTCTCCTGCCTTTCACTTCTCCTCTTTTCACAGCTATTTGTAAGGCCTCCTCAGACAGCCATTTTGCGCTTTTTTTTTTTACATTTTTTTTTCTTGGGGATGGTCTTGATCCTTGTCTCCTGTACAATGTCACAAACCTCCATCCATAGTTCTTATGTTATTCCATCTATTAGATCTAATTCTTTGAATCTATTTGTCACTTCCACTGTATAATCGTAAGGGATTTGATTTAGGTCATACTGAATGGTCTAGTGGTTTTCCCCACTTTCTTCAATTTAAGTTGAATTTGTCCATAAGGAGTTCATGATCTGAGCCACAGTCAGCTCCTGGTCTTGTTTTTGCTGACTGTATAGAGCTTCTCATCTTTGGCTGCAAAGAATATAATCAATCTGATTTCAGTATTGACCATATGGTGATGTCCATGTGTAGAGTTTTCTCATGTGTTGTTGGAAGAGGGTGTTTGCTATGACCAGTGGATTTTCTTGTCAAAAACTGTATTAGCCTTTGCCCTGCCTCATTCTGTACTCCAAGGCCAAATTTGCCTGTTACTCCATGTATTTCTTGACTTACTACTTTTGCATTCTAGTCCCCTATAATGAAGAGGACATCTTTTGGGATATTAGTTCTAGAAGATCTTGTAGGTCTTCATAGAACCTCTTATGGAGGACTAAGGGAGGGAATCAATGACTTACATCCCCTCAAAGCAATAAGAGGATAAGGCTTATGGCTATTTCGCCAGGTTCTCTGTCTCAGAGCACAGGCTTGGATTGCTTTACATCATGGTATCTATTCTCATCCACAGTGGACAAGCCAGCAGTGAGTTAAGATTACAACCCCTTAATCCTACCCAGCACTAGTCATGCTGGAGACCTTGGGGACCCCCAACTCCAGCCTAGTTGGTCTCCAATGAGGTCAGTCTGCCTAGGGTCTGGTCCCGGGAGGTTGTCATGATTCAGCCTATTTGGGGACCCACCAGCCTGGGGGTCCCGGGAGATAGACCTGCCTTTACCTGCCTAGGGATCTGGTCTCTGGGATGTTGTCACGCCTCAACCTACTCAGGGAGCTGCCAGTCCAGGGGTCCCAGGAGGTCGACATGCCTCGACCTTCACAGGGACCCACTTCTCTGGAGGCTGTCATGCCTCAGCCTGCCTGGGAATCTGCACCCTAACCCGGGGATGCCCAGCTCTCAGGTTACAACAGTACTGGGTAGGGTAAGACTCAGAAAGACTCATCCCTAAGGAAGCCCACCGATGGAAATAGAAGGAAGACTATTACTTGTGGGACTGTGCCCAGTCTCACAATAACTCCAGAGTCCAACAAGAACACCATTGCCTTTCTGGAAAGTCTAAAAAGGCCCTCCAAAAGTTTACCAATCTGGGCTTAGATTCTTATGAGGGACAGGTGATTTTATAGGACAAATTCCTGTCCCAATGTGCAACAGACATCAGGATACAGTTACAACAACTACAGCAGCAGGACCCTGCTGCCTCTTTAGATGAGATGATCCAGACAGCCACCAATACCTTTTGTAACAAGGACAGCAGAGGGAGGCCAAGGCCCAGGAAAGGAAGAGAAGGAAAGAGATAAGGCATGACCAGATGCTGGCTGCGGGGGGCAACCTGCGAGCAGGACGTGCCTTGAAGAACTGCCTTGTTAACTCAAGGGTTAATTCCAGGGCAACCTGGCAAGCAGGCTCTGCTCTGAGAGCTGGGGCTGCCTTTGTTAACTCAAGGGTCAAGTCCAGACATAGTTCTCTGTCCCGCCACCTCTTGTTGTTTATTAGGGAAACTTCTTGCAGCCTTCTAGAGCGCATCTGACGCAGGACAGATGGCTTTTATGACCTGAGTCCAGAGATACGACCTGAGTCCTAAGATACGGAGTCATAAGATCTTAATTGATAGCTTTGTGTTGCCTAGGTGTTACCTGAGTTTTGAGATACAAAATCATAAGATAATCATGGGATCTTGATTGATGGATTTATGTTACTAAGGTGATTTCTGATGCATGTTACTTAGGTGATTTTTGATGATGGTATAAGGGTATAAAATCCTGTGTGTAAAAATAAACAGGCATCACTGGCATTACAGGTTGCAGTGATCCTCTCAACGCCCCGCTGTGTCTGTGTCTCTCTGTGTCTCTGTGTTTGTCTCTTTCTGCGCCGAAGAATCCCGCGTCCGTGCCTACGTTGACTCGTCGGCTGGCTCCGACAGCTGGCCACCTCCAGGGAAGCCCTATGGCAAACCTCGAGTCCTTGAAGGACAAGGCATGAGGCAAATGCCTAATCTGTAGACAGGCAGGACATTGGGCCAAAGAATGTCCAAACTGTGGTTAGTCTTCTAAAACAGCTTGCTACAAATGCCATCAATTGGGACATTGAGCAGCACTCTGCCCTGGGGACTCAAGAGCCTCAATGTCAAGCACCAAGGCTTTCCTCACAATGGTTCAACAGGACTGAAGTGGCCTGCTCCAGCCAGCCTTCCTGCCACAGATAATCATTACAGGGCTGGAGCCAAGGGTGCAACTGGATGTGGCAGGTAGGCCCGAGAATTTCTTGATTGACACAGGGGTTACCTACTCTGTCCTGACCTCCTACTCCAGAGCCTTCTCCTCCCGAACCTGTACCATTTTGGGTGTTACAGGAAAAACAATTACAAAAAGATTCACCCGAGCACTTCTTGCTGGGATGGACAAATATTTTCCCACCAGTTTCTGGTGGTCGCTGAGTGTCCTACTCCCTTATTGGGAAGAGATCTTTCCCTGCCTTAGAAATATTGCAGCTATTGCAGTCCTGATAGAAGATGCTCAAAAAACTCTCTCTTGGGAGCAAACTAACTATTTTTACCAGCCACCAAGTGAAACAACTCCTGAATGGGAGAGGCCATTTATGGATGTCTGATCAAATGATCCTCAGGTATCAAGTAGTGCTGATGGAAAATCCAGGCCTGATTATATCCCCTTGTGAGGTTCTTAACCCAGCCACTCTCCTGCCTACCCCCGAGGGCTCTCTCTCCCCTTTTACTCTTGCCTAGAATCTTCAGACCAATGGACAAAACCCTGAGAGGGACTGTCAGAAGATCCTCTGACCAATCCTCAGGAAATCTGGTACACTGATGGAAGCAGCTTTGTCATAGATGGAAAAAGAAGAGCTAAATATGCAGTAGTCTCCAATTTCCAGACCATAGAGGCTAAACCTTTGCCATCAAGTACTTCAGCCCAATTGGGTGAGCTCATAGATCTGATTTGAGCTTTAGAGCTGGAAAAAGGAAAAAGAGTAAACATTTACACTGACTCCAAGTATGACTTTCTGGTGCTACAAGCACATGCTGCTATTTGGAAAGAGACCACTTGACCACCCGAGGATCCCCAGTCAAGTATGGTGATCAGATCCAACAAGTTATATGCTTGTGGGGTGTCAACTAGGACCCAAAAGACTCTAAAGAGCCACCACTATATGCTCCAGGGACTCAAGTCCTAATTAAAGTCTGGAAAGATGGGTTCCCAATGGCTCAACTCCAGCCCACATGGAAGGGCCCCTACCCTGTAATACACTCTACTCCCACAGCAGTCAAGGTACCAAGATATAACTCCTGGATTCACTATTCATGAGTCAAGCCATGGAAGAAAACAGCAGAGGACACTCAATACACCTGTGAGGCTCTGGGAGATCTCAGATACAGGACTACAAATGAGTGCCATTCTAATGAACACCCCCAAAATTACGTTTCTGGGGATAAGATTTTTCAGGATAGCTCTGAAGAGCCAACACAGCTTGGCAGGGGTTGTACTCCAAAAGAGACAGGAGATAGATCTCCTGATCCATGAACAAGGAAGGACTTGAGCCATCTTGAATGAAATGTGTTGTTTCTGAGTAAATATCTCCAACCAAGTTAAAGAAAGTCTCACAGTCCTCAAGAAAAACATTCAGATCCTACGGGATCTCAAACAACCAACTGGAGAGTTCTCGGAGTGGCTACAACCTCTTTTTGCGTGATCCTTCTCCTGGTGAAGGGGGATTTGGAGTTGGCTAATGCCCCTACTAACCCCTGTTATCACCATATTAATACTGCTCATGATTGCTCCAGGTATAATCAATTGTCTAACCCGTTTTTTTCTCTGCCCAGGTCAACAAACTACAACATGCAGTGTCAGTTCAACAAGGATATATAAAACTACACCCGACCACAGAAAATATCACTCACTCTTAGATGGACACTGCTATAAGGACTCTGAGGCTTAAGACTAGCAAGAGGGAGAGGCCCAAATGTCCCTCGCCATCCCAGCTCAGCAGGAAGTAGCCAGAGAGACCTCAACACCCCTATTCCCAAAGAATTGTGCCTCTCATCTCTTGAGGGGGAAGTGTTAAGTAGTTAGAATAGGAAAAAGGAATCCAAAACAGCAATGGCTAAAAGACAAAGCAAGGGAAAAGCCCGAGAAAATGGAACAAAAGAAAATCTTCAGACCAGAGTGAGAACTTCAGGTGAAATAAACATGCCCCTTCTTGGCTAGCCCAGTTTGCATAGTGCAGGCTGTGGGGGTGGGGGTGGGGCGGTGGGCAGACAAAGTGTATAAAAGGAGGAATCCAAGACAGATTGATGCCTCTTCTTTGGGGTTGGCCCACCCTCATGCCTCAAGGACGTACTTTCCTTTGCTTGCCCAATAAAACTCTGAGCTGTAACCTAGCTATAACACTGGTTCACCATTTCAAATCATTGTGGTGGTGAGATAGAACAAAGGAAATTACACACTCCCCCGACAAGCTCAAAAGAATAATATACACCCAGTAGACTACTATGTTTATCTAATGAGTAAAAAAATCCCGAAATTTGTTTTAGACATTGATATAAATAATTAAAACCTAGTAGGTATACATTGTTAGGGTTTATCACCTCCAGATATTTCTATACTTTGTAACTGATCATTATTATGATCTTAAAATCTGATTATTGGCATAAAACAGAGCTTAGAAAGCCTAAATGATTATCACTAGTAACTAAAATATGGCTTTTTAAAACTTGCAAATAAGAATAGATTAAAAACATGATCATCCTAATCTAAATTCTAATCAAATCTCTGTAAAGGGAATTCAATATTTTAAATTAAAACTATCTTCTGAATGTGTAAATCGAAGTTATGCTTATAAGTACTAATTAGATTAAGTCTAATTAAATCTCAGTTATTCATAATAGAAATTTTATATATCATTAAAATTATGTGCCAGAAGTAATTACTGAAAAAAATAAATCTAGTTTTGCAACAATCCCATTCAAACTTTTATAGCAGACACCATAGTTTCACTTTACATGTGCGCCATACTGTTTTTAGTCCCTCAGTCATGTCCGATCTTTGTGACCCCATGGACTAGTCCAACATGCTCCTCTGTCCATGGGGATTCCCCAGGTAAGAATACTGGAATAGGTTACCATATCCTCCTCCAGGGGATTTTCCTAACCAAGGGATCGAACCCAGGTCTCTTGCATTGCAGGCAATTCTTTACCATCTGAACCAGAAGGGAAGCACTTTACATAGTGTTTCTGAAATGGGTTAATTTGAGAATTATTTATCATCTTACAAAATAAGTTTCTTTTTTTCTCTATACAGCAACAACAACAAGCTTTTCTATTCAATTCACTTACAGGGTGGGTTGAAGGGAAAACTTGGAAAGAAAGACATTCATAATAGGTGTCCCCACACCCTTATTCTCTCCATCTAGTAACAAGGACAGAAACAAAACGTCGCACAGTAAATTCTCACATAAAGTAACCTCTAGAACTACAGAGCAGAGCTTCTATCTTAAAATCATAATTTTTGACCTTGTTTTTTTCTTAAATATAATCCATGTATTCAAAGTAAGGGCTTCCCTGGTGGCTCAGTGGTAAAAATCTGCCTGCCTTGTAAGAGATGCGGTTTCAATCCCAGGGCCTGAAAGACCCCCTTGAGAAGGAAATGGCAACCCACTTCAGCATTCTTGCCTGGGAAATCCCATTGTCAGAGGAGCCTGGTAGGCTACAGTTCATGGGGTCACTGAGTCGGACATGACTGGTGACTAAACAACAATAACATCATCCAAAGTAATGAAGGCACTGAATAGGCATTAGTTGCAAGCTATTTTGTATTTGAAAGCAGGTATTTTTTCCCCAGTGCATCCTATACATTAACATACAATGAAATTGTTGTTGTTCAGTCACTCAGTCATGTCCAACTCTTTGTGACCCCATGGACTGCAGCATTCCAGGCTTCCCTGTCCTTCACCATCTCCCAGAGTTTGCTCAGACTCATGTCTATTGAATTGGTGATGCCATCCAACCATCTCGTCCTTTCCCATCCCCTTCTCCTCCTGCCTTCAGTCTTTCCCAGCATCAGGGTCTTTTTTAATGAGTCAACTCTGTGCATCAGGAAATATTTGGTTTCAAATGTTAAATTTCTCTCTGAAGGGTAAGCATACATGACCATCTCAATTTCTAATAGTAATTTATCTTTATATGTCAGTGATGAAGAACCAATGTCATATTGATGATTGTGTGTAACACTACAGAATGAACAATCATGGTGGATGAGCTAATACAAAGGATCATATCATCAAATAAGACTCACACAAATCAGAAGCCTTACTCAGTGACAAGCTTTACCAGTAATTTCAAATATAAAAGGAAGGAAAAGGCAGACAAAGCACGGAGAAACTTGGACATCTCACTTGTTCTCTACATTTTTCTTCTCACAAGGGGCATGTGCTCTCCAATCCAGATTAATAGGTGAGTCTGGGATAAAACTGAGTGAATATTGAATTTTATCCATAACTCCCATGAAAAAGAAAAAAGCAATGTGCTTCCTTCATGTATAATAATCCTGTAAATTATGCACTTAGACAAAAGTGACATAATCATTAGATGATCTATCTGATCAAATTTTCTAATTCATAGTGTCACTCTTATTTTGAATGCCTCCACTATGGTGTTTTCTACTCTCCTTTTTAAAATCCAGGTCTTTCTGAGCATCATCTATATCCCTCACAGATGTGACTAAACATCAAAATTTCTCAACCTCAACTTTATAAATATTTTTGGCTGGATACATCTTTGTTGAGAGGACTGTTTTGTACACTGTAGGATGTTTAGCAACATCCCTGGCCTCTCTACCCATCAGCTGTCGGAAGTAGCCACTCTGCTGTGATGTCTCCCTGCAATATCAAATAAATGGTTCTGAACTACCAATTGCACTAGACTGAGAACCACTGCTACTTATTGAGCACCCTTATCTGGCAATTCTAAGAAATTTTAAATACCAGATGTCAGATCACTGCAAAAGGCCCAAGATTCCCCTCTATAGGTTTTGTAAGCTGATTTCAGCCTCTTAGATAATCTGTCTAGAATCTAAAGGTGGATTCAGCCCCTTATCCAAGTATATTTCATTCTCAACCACAATTCTCTTAACTGGATTGCAATTTCTCCAGGCTAGAATAAAATTGCCATGGTGTTTTCAGTCATAAGAATGAGTACACTGTTTTTCTCAAGTCACCTGGACATTTTCCTTCAGTTGAGTCAGTTATCATTTCCTCCACCGTATCTTTGCGTCTCCACTTCGTATTCTTTTACGTGCCTTGGATCCATTACACACCCCAAATATGGTAACTGAGACAGAGAGCCATATACTTCCCTCTGAATAATCTCTTGACTTCCTAAGAACTGAATTACATAAATCATCTGTGATTAGAAAGCACTTCAGATCATTCATCTAACATCATTTGCATTGGTATCATTTAATTAGGTGTCTTTCTGGTCATGATAAAGACAGTTAAATTCACATGTACTTGCAGTATTCCAGTTACTTGGAAAATTATTCCATTTATGGATGAGGGAGTGAGTGGGATAGATACTACTCTCAGGGTAGATCTGTCACCTCCGTTCCATAAATTACTACAGTAAATTAACTGTAACACTCAGAAGCATCTGCTTATAGAGGTTTATAACCACTTGGAGGAGATCAATTGTCAAATATCCCTTCTCTAAGAAATGTCCAGTTACATGCAATACATTCTAGGGGAATTCTATAATCTCATATCTATATATATGGTTGCCTATATTATAAATGGTGAATACAGCTGCTTTATAAAATATCGATCACATATAAAGTAATTCTTCATAGAGTTAAAATATTTTGTTTTTAGAGATTTAAACTCTGAAAAGTTTATATTATAAAAAAAAATCTCTAAACCCAGCTTCAAATTCTAACCTTTAAACAATAATTTTTATGAAAGGCCTACAAGACAATGCTTCCTCCTTTCACTTTTTAAGTATCCAGAGTCCAACAAAACAATTCTATTTTATCCTTAGACCTTTGTCTGTAACTTAAAGACAACATCTTACATATTTTAAAAACAAAACAAAGGTCAAATTGCATGGCTTAACCAAAAATTGTTGGATGCATTGTAACATGCATCCGATAGATAATGCTGCTGCTGCTGCTGCTAAGTCACTTCAGTCGTGTCTGACTCTGTGCGACCCCATGGACTGCAGCCCGCCAGGCTTCTCCCTCCATGGAATTTTCCAGGCAAGAGTACTGGAGTGGGTTGCCATTGCCTTCTCCAGACCAATAGACAATAGAGGCTCTTAAAAAGTATTGATGAGAAAAGATTGCTCACTTCTTTGGACTTTGACATATTTAATCAAGTAATGCATAAAAATTCAAAGTTAAAGAAAATTTCTAATATTGATTTCTCTTAATTTGGAAATTCTAAAATTGGTTACATTATTCAAATATGGTCAAATATTTTCTTAAGGGTTTATACAAAGCATTTTTCTTTGGAATAAACATAATTATCTCAAAGCTCTTATTTAATGATGGCCATCATAAAAGCAAACTAACAACAACAACAAAAAATCTCAGACTTCCAATCAACTTGGCCATCTTTTCAGTATTTATTGTGAGTAAATTGGCCTCCTGGAATTGCTCTACAGAGTCATGATTAAATAAATAACCCTAGTGGTGCTACCATTGCCTATGTGAAAAACAGCTTGATTTCAAATAAAAATCTGCTGTTAAAAGCATTTGTCTTTGTTATTCTTACTTTTTTTCTTTCTTTTAAATTGAAATATAGTTAAAGTACAATATTAGTTTCAATTGTCAAACATAGTAATTTGGCATTTATATATGTTACAAATTGATCACCATAATGTGAGTGAAAGTCACCCAGTCATGTCCGACTCTTTGTGGCCCCATACAGTCCATGGAATTCTCAAGGCCAGAATACTGGAGTGGGTAGACTTTCCCTTCTCCAGGGGATCTTCCCAACCCTGGGAACATTGCACCCAGGTCTCCCACACTGCAGGCAGATTCTTTACCAGCTGAGCCACACGGGAAGCAAAAGAACACTGGAGTGGATATCCTACCCCTTCTCCAGTAGATCTTCCTGACCCAGGAATCAAACCAGGGTCTCCTGCATTACAGGTGGATTCTTTACCAAGTGAGCTATCAGGGAAGCCCATAATGTGAGTAGTAACCATCGGTTTACCAAAGTTATTACAATTTTATTGACTATATTATTCCCTATGCTGTACATTTCATCCCCATGACATTTATTTTACAACTGGAAGCTTGTACCTCTTGATCCTCTTTACATATTTTACCCAAACTGCCTTCCAGGGAAGAGTGCCTCTGGAAACCATCACTTTGTATCTATGAGTATTTGTATCTATGAGTCTATTTCTGTCTCGTTTGTTGTTTAGAGTCTACATATAAGTAAAATCTTATGATATTTGCCTTTTTCTGTCTGATTTATTCCATTTAGTATAACACCCTATAGGTCTATCCACATTGTCACCAATGACAAGATTTCATTCTCTTTTATGGCTAAGGTTCCACGGTACGTATATATCACATATTATTTATCCATTTATCTATTGATGGGCATTTACACTGTTTCCATACATTGTAAATAATGCTGCAATGAGCACAGTGGTGCATGCATCTTTTCAAATTTGTATCTTAATTTTCCTTGGATAAATGCCCATATGCGGAAATGCTGGATTATATGGTAGCTCTTTATGTTCTGAAGATTTGTCATACTGTTTTCCACAATGGCTGTACCACATTACAATTTCTCCAAGAGTGCAAAAGTGCTCTCTTTTCTCCACACCCTCAACATCATTTGTGTCTCCTGTTGTTTTGATGCTAGCCATCCTGACAGATGTGAAGGAGGATTCTCATTGTGGTTTTGATTTGAGTATCCCTGATGCTTAGTAATGTTGTCCATCTTTTCATTTGTCTGCTGGTTGTTTTTGTTACTCTTGATGTAGCATTCATATTGGAAACATCTTTCCCTTCTGGTCACACTGCAGCCCTCTCTCTCCTACCAGCTACTACGTAGGCCTCTCCTGATACATTGGCTTTAGCTGTTTTAAGGACAGTTCATATAATTAAGGTATAATGAGACAACAAATTAATTACATATGTGCTTTAATTTATATCACTGTGTCTTAATTCAACTCCAATTTTAGAAATTTTACACTTGGAAATTTTATAAAAATTCGTTTAACCATTACTCACCTAAATTGTTGGCAGGTATACTAATACCTCTGTTACATAGATACACCTTGTCAAAAGGGAAAAAAAAAAAAACTAGAGAGAGTTGATTATACATATTTGTCTCAGTCATGCATGATATCTTCATAAATTTTAAGTAGAATTCTGAGAACTGCTTAAGTACATCAATTTCTAGAAACTGATGTTAATGATGCCTCATAACTACAAAGTCTTTTCTAAAAGATTTTCTGAGGTAGTATTATATGAACCCTTTAGTCATTGTCTGGAAGGGACATTTTTCTGTACATACTATTGGTTTCTTACCCTGGTGACTCACACTGTAAAGAATCTGCCTGCAATGCGGGACACCTGGGCTCGATCCCTGGGTTGGGAAGATCCCCTGGAGGAAGGCATGACAACTCATGCCAGTATTCTTGCCTGGAGAATCCCCATGGATCGAGGAGCTTGGAAGGTTACAGTCCATAGCGTCGCAAAGAGTCAGACACAATTGAGACACTAAGCACAAAAATGGAAAAACTGAAAGCTGAGATCTGATGATATGAAGTGAGCCAAAGAAAACAAAGCTGCTCTCCTGAAGCTCACAATTTAGTGGAGGAGATATACTAAAACAAGCACAACAATAAATTAAAAATGACAAATGATTGTAAGTGATATAAAGAACAAACTTGATGCCAATTTAGAGAAAATAAGTGAATAGGGTGAAGGTAAGAACTTTTGTCAAGAGGATAGTCTGGAAGGATAACATTCAAGAGGTTACTTTCTAGTTGAGACCTCAAGAACAAAATTATATAATTCCATAGAAAGGGTGGCACGAAATGACATTACAGGCAAAAGAAACAAACTGAATAAAAGGTCTTATAGAAGAACAAAGAGCTGGGCTTATGCAAGAAGCTAAACGAATGAGCATTTGCAGCTTGGAGGCAAGATAAGAGCTTGGAGACACCAAGGACCAGATTAGGAAGGAATTTATACCACATAGTAAGGAATTAGAATTAATATTTGTTTTAACTGCAATGGGAAATCACTGAAGAGTTTTATGCAGCAAAACTTTATTAAATTGTATTCAAATAACTCTTATTGTTAATAGAGACATGATTGCAAGAGAATGAGAATGAAAGGAAACTAGTATGGTTTACAGATCCATGAAACGGATAAAGTTAAGTATTATGACAACACAAATATTTGCTACTGAATTTAATATGAGAATGAAGTAACAGAAAGAATCATAGATGACCAAACAACCCAGCTTCTGGCTTAAGCAACTTGTTGAATATTTCTGCAAAATTCTGAGATGGAAAAGTCAAGGGAAAAAACAAGGTAGGGAGAGATTACAGGAAAGACCATAGGAGTTCAGCCTTAAAGTCTGAAATGTCTTTAAGGCATGAAGTTTCTACAATTAGTAGAGCTAAGGAAAGAGACCTGAGATCTATATACCTGGGAGTCATCAACATAGAGAGAGTAATTAAAACTAGGCACAGCAATCCCTGAACAAATTTACATAGTTTTACTCACCAATACTAGCCTTACCTTAAGGTTGTTGTTCTCTATTTCAGTTGGAACTCAGTGGTTTTCGTCTGCTTGTTTAGCTCTTACTTCCTATCTTGTCTCTTCCACAGGATGGAATCAGGTTACATTGTTTACTTAACACTAACATGCTACCTGTCACTGAGACCTCTGTAGCTGGAACAAATACCAAATGCCTGTGTTTCCACAATTGTGTATTCTAGCCTTTTTTTCATTATCACCTTTATTAGGAGCCTTTATAGACATTTGTTTTCTAGTTTCTCCCCATGAAAAAAATCTTCATGATTCAGATGACCATGATGGTGTGATCATTCACCCAGAGCCAGACATCTTGGAATGTGAAGTCAACTGGGCCTTAGGAAGCATCACTACAAACAAAGCTAGTGGAGATGATGGAATTCCAGTTGAGCTATTTCAAATCCTAAAAGATGATGCTGTGAAAGTGCTGCACTCAATATGCCAGCAAATTTGGAAAACTCAGCAGTGCCCATAGGACTGGAAAAGATCAGTTTTCATTCCAATCCCAAAGACAAGCAATGCCAAAGAATGCTCATACTACCATACAATAGCACCTCATACGCTAGCAAAGTAATGCTCAAAATTCTCCAAGCCAGGCTTCAACAGTATGTGAACGATGAACTTCCATATGTTCAAACAGGATTTGGAAAAGGCAGAGGAACCAGAGATCAAATTGCCAACATCTGTTGGATCATCGAAAAAGCAAGACAGTTTGAGAAAAATATCTATTTCTGCTTTATGGACTATGCAAAAGCCTTTGTGTGGATCACAGCAAACTGTGGAAAATTCTTCAAGAGATGTGAATACCAGACCACCTTACCTGCCTCCTGAGAAATCTGTATGCAGGTCAGAAGCAACAGTTAGAACTGGACATGGTACAACAGACTGGTTCCGAATAGAGAAAGGAATACATCAAAGCTGTATATTGTCTCCTGGCATATTTAACTTATGTGCAGAGTACATCATGAGAAATGAATCAAGATTGCTGGGACAAATATCAATAACATCAGATATGCAGATAGAATCACCTTTATGGCAGAAAGCAAAGAAGAACTAAAGAACCTCTTTATAAAAGTAGAAAAAGAGAGTGAAAAAGTTGGCTTAAAACTAAACATTCATAAAACTAAGATCATAGCATCCAGTCCCATCACTTCATGGCAAGTAGATAGGGAAACAATGGAAACGGTGACAGACTTTATTTTGGGGGGATCCAAAATCACTGCAGATGGTTACTGCAGCTATGAAATTAAAAGACACTTGCTCCTTGGAAGAAAAGTTATGACCAACCTAGACATCATATTAAAAGGCAGAGAGATTACTTTGCTAGCAAAGGTCCATCAAGTCAAAGCTATGGTTTTTCCAGTGGTCATGTATGGATGTGAGAGTTGGACCATAAAGAAAGCTGAGCACTGAAGAATTGAAACTTTTGAACTGTAGTGTTGGAGAAGACTCTTGAAAGTCCCTTGGACTGCAAGGAGATCCAACCAGTACATCCTAAAGGTAATCAGTCCTGAATATTCATTGGAAGGACTAATGCTGAAGCTGAAACTCCAATTCTTTGGCCACCTGATGCGAAGAACTGACTCACTGGAAAAGACCCTGATGTTGGGAAAGATTGAAAGCAGGAGGAGAAGGGGATGACAGAGGAAAGATGGTTGGATGGCATCACCGACTCAATGGACATGAGTTTGAGTAAGCTCTGGGTTTTTGTGATGGACAGGGATGCCTGGTGTGCTGCAGTTCGTGGGGTCACAAAGAATTGGACATGACTGAGCAACTGAACTGAACTGATTGTATTTTACTATCATAGGTAAATCATTTATCTGTTGATGATGTAATGTATCACTATCTGAGTTGTATACATAGAATAAATATTCAAGGCTTCCTCTTTTTATTCAATGAAAGGTCAAGAATGACTAAATATTTTTAAGCAAAAATTTCAAAATGTAAAGTCTGGTAATTTAATACTGCTTTTGTTGAGTAACTTTAAAGACAATTTTTCTACTTAAAGAAATTGTATCAAACTAAATATTCAATTAAGAATATATATAAGCAACAAACTAATAATAGCAACACAATAAAGATTTTAAAATTGATAATTGAAAGCTTATTTTCCAGCAAAAGCAACAACATAAAAACTAGAATAGTTTGCTTAAAAGTTACTTGCAGTGAATTTAGCTTTTAAGTGAGTGAAAATCACTCAGTTGTGTCCAACTCTTTGCGACCCCATGGAATTTTCCTGGCCAGAATCCTGGAGTGGGTAGATTTTCCCTTCTCCAGAGGATCTTCCCAACCCAAGGATTGAACCCAGGTCTCCTGCATTGCAGGTAGATTCTTTACCAGCTGAGCCACAAAGGAAGTCCAAGAATACTAGAGTGAGTAGCCTATCCCTTCAGCAGATCTTCCTGACCCAGGAATCGAACCAGGTCTCCTGCACTGCAGGTGGATTCTTTATAAACTGAGCTATCTCCTGCATTGCAGGTGGATTCTTTACCAACTGAGTTATCAGGGAAGCACAATTTAGCTTTTTAACTTCTGCTTTATATGAAAAAAATAAGTTTAAATTATCTACTAGATATGTAGTCTTTCAGATATTACAGAGTTTTTTGGGGTTTTTTTTTTTAGTACTTTACTAATTCTGGGTTGACTAAAGTTGTAAAAATAAATAATAAAGTATAAACTATCTTTTTTATTATTATTTAAAAAAAAAAAGTATAAACTATCTTAGGGGTTCCCTGGTGGCTTAGACGGTAAAGCATCTGCCTGCAATGTGGGAGACCTGGGTTCAATCCCTGGGTCAGGAAGATCCCCTGGAGAAGGAAATGGCAACCCACTCTAGTACTCTTGCCTGGAAAATTTCCATGGACTGAGGAGCCTGGTAGGCTACAGTTCACAGGGTCACAAAGAGTCGGACACGACTGAGCAACTTCACTTTCTTCACTTTAAACTATCTTTATTTTTTAAACTATTTTTATTTAATTCCCAGAGCCAACCGCACACAAAAGCACTGAGAATCAGACATAAACCCCTAGATCCACAAGGCAGAGGGCAGTGAAAACCAATGGACACCTGCAGGCCACCTCTTACGACAGGACTTTCAGACTGAGCGAAGGACAGAGAAAGCCCTCCACGAGCAGCCATCTAATCACTATAATTTGTAACATGTTCTTAATCACATTTTACGTATCTTCCAAGAACTCAATGCCGATACTACTACTGTGTTACTCAAAAAAAAATCCTATGAGAGAAATTAATACTAAGAAATAAAACTCTGTAGATACAGTGGAGCTTTGGAGGGCTACATAATATTGTAATAAAAACACTTTTTTTTTTAATCCCTCACCAAGAACAAATTTTCATTCCTTTGTTGGTGATATTGTTCTCATTGGAAATCTATGTCTTGTATCACACCAGGTCCAAAAGACTGTAATATCACCTCATTATCAGCTCTATTACTATGGACAGATGCCCTGCAAAGAAAAATTTCCAAGAGATGATATCCCAAACATCTGGCTTTTCAGGACTCATTCATCCTTTTATTACTAAGTAATATATATAGTAAATACATACAAACATGAATAATTGAGTCATAAATCCAAACCTTACTTAAAATTAATTCAAGAAACTCTGATATACAATTAGAAAAAATATAATAATAAACCACTAAAACAGTTCATCCTAATTCTACATGGATTTTCAAAGAGGTGTCAATATAAAATTATCCAAAAATATAAATGGGTATTTGGAAAAAATATTTAATGACTGGCACATTTTAAAATATACATTTGTATTCATTTCTATTTCAGGATACCTTGACCTCCTTCTTCAACATTATCAGCATTTTCTTTACAGCAACTGCTGATCCATGGATAATCTGGCCTAAAGTTTTCAGAAAGGCTGTGAATCATTTCACAAAACTAGACTAAATTCAAGATAATCCAAAAATCTTGTTGGAGAATGAACATCTAAATAGAATTACTATTTAGAGAAAGATATTCTAGGTATAGTGCTATGATTTGGGGGAAAATTCTAGTTAACAATCACTAGCCTTTTCTACTCGATCAGAAAATTCAATTGCCCAAAATGAATTTTTAAATGCAGCAAAAATACTAGAGAATTGTCTCTGAATATTTTTTCTTAATTATGCAAGTATGAAAAGTTGTGTGGTTAAAAATAGCACGATTTTCTGAAGAAATAATGTTTTTAAGTAATCAGCAAAAATCCCAGCTGGATGTGAAATAATCTTATTATCAAATTTGGTAAAGTACAGAGCAAGGCACAAGTGGCCATCTGCTAATGACATGGAGAAGGATGAATCTGGCAAAGCTGAAAAGTAAACACAGCTCTGTAGCTGCGAGGCTCCCCGAAGCCGCATCCACACTCTCAGAGACCGAATAGGCACATTCTACCTACTAATCATATCTCTAAATAGCTAATGAATAGCTGTCTAGATCTGCCACTGATTGAAAGAGTTACATAAGGAAAAAATACCCCATGCAAGTTCAGTTTGGCTTATATTCAAAAACAGAAGCTTTCAAAATCATTTTTCCCCCACTTTGAAGCATTAGACCTGTAGCCGAATATTCTGAAAACCTGTATTTTTTCTAAAAGCAAAGAGTTTGGGGTTTTTTTGTTTGTTTTTTGGACTTGCAGACAATTTGTCACACTCAAGTTTCTAATTTTTACTTTCTCTCTAGGTTACCATTCCATTCTCTGTTTTAAACTCCTCAAATGCAAGATCCATTAAGTTTTATCTTACTCTGAACAGCACCAAGTATAATGCTATCTGTGAACAGGTGCTTAAAAGGCTCTGAGTGATAGAATGATGGTATTGACATATGGTCCCCGTAAAGAACTGAAGTTGTTAAAAAGTGGCAGGGAAATATGAGCTTGGCATAAGCAGGATTTTTATTTCTAAATGGTGACTGATTTGCCTAAAACATGTGTAGTTAGTTGAACTGAAAATAAAATAATTAGCCTGGTCTTTCTTAACACTGAAAGCTTTAAATAAAAACAATAAGCCAGAAGGACTCAATTCGTAGAAAAAGTAAAAGGTCATATATCTGTTCCCCAGAAATTGAGTTGGGTTGGGGATAAAATTAATGCAGATATCAGAACATAATTTTGGCATTTAGTCTTCATCTTATTTTAATTATTTTTTCAGAATTATGCTTTTTTATTTTAATAACATCTAAAAACTTGAAGATTTAAATCAAATCTTGGAGCTGTTTCTTAACATATGACTGATAATTACCCTTTGTTCAAAGATTCCCTAAATTAGCAGCTAAGAAAGCTGGGTTATTATCACCATTTGGCAACCATGTGACTTTGGGAAGGTCAGTGTATTTCTCTCAAATTCTAAAGTGTCCCTTTAATATTTTATAAAAATATTATGTTTCTTCCCTGCAAATTTCACATGAACTGGAAAAAAGGTGTTTTACGTAATCAAACACACAGCTCTACAAAAGTTAGAGATTATCATTATCATACTCATAATAGTGATGATAACAATGAGGAGATGAATTAGACTAGTTTTCCTGTGTATTTTATACCAAGTAACTACTAGAGCTTTCAATGAAGAGGTGTTCAGTTCAGTTCAGTTCAGTCACTCAGTCGTGTCCGACGCTTTGCGACCCCATGAATCCCAGTACGTCAGGCCTCCCTGTCCATCACCAACTCCCAGAGTCTACCCAAACCCATGTCCATCGAGTCGGTGATGCCATCCAACCATCTCATCCTCTGTCGTCCCCTTCTCCTCCTGCCCTCAATCCTTCCCAGCATTAGGGTCTTTTCCAATGAGTCAACTCTTAGCATGAGGTGACCAAAGTATTGGAGTTTCAGCTTCAATATCAGTCCTTCCAATGAACACCCAGGATTGATCTCCTTTAGGATGGACTGGTTGGATCTCCTTGCAGTCCAAGGGACTCTCAAGGGTCTTCTCCAATACCAGAGGTCAAAAGCATCAATTCTTCGGCGCTCAGCTTTCTTCACTGTCCAACTCTCACATCCATACATGACCACTGGAAAAACCATAGCCTTGACTAGACGGACCTTTGTTGGTAAAGTAATGTCTCTGCTTTTAAATATGCTATCTAGGTTGGTCATAACCTTCCTTCCAAGGAGTAAGCGTCTTTTAATTTCATGGCTGCAATCACCATCAGCAGTGATTTTGGAGCGCCCAAAAATAAAGTCTGACACAGTTTCCACTGTCTCCCCATCTATTTCCCATGAAGTGATGGGACCAGATGCCATGATCTTAGTTTTCTGAACATTGAGCTTTAAGCCAACTTTTTCACTCTCCTCTTTCACTTTTATCAAGAGGCTTTTTAGTTCCTCTTCACTTTCTGCCGTAAGGGTGGTGTCATCTGCATATCTGAGGTTATTGATCTTTCTCTCGGCAATCTTGATTCCAGCTTGTGTTTCTTCCAGCCCAGCGTTTCTCATGATGTACTCTGCATATAAGTTAAATAAGCAGGGTGACAATATACAGCCTTGACGTACTCCTTTTCCTATTTGGAACCAGTCTGTTGTTCCATGGCCAGTTCTAACTGTTGCTTCCTGACCTGCATACAGGTTTCTCAAGAGACAGGTCAGATGGTCTGGTATTCCCATCTCTTTCAGAACTTTCCACAGTTTATTGTGATCCACACAGTCAAAGGCTTCGGCGTAGTGAATAAAGCAGAAATACATGTTTTTCTGGAACTCTCTTGCTTTTTTGATGATCCAGCAGATGTTGGCAATATGATCTCTGGTTCCTCTGCCTTTTCTAGCAAAGGGAAAAAAGAAAACAAAGTTCTACATTTGTAAAATTCATCTCACTCTCTATTACCTTGGTTTAATGGGATGGTATAGTACACATTGCTTTGCAGTTATTTTTTTCTCAATAATGTATCTTGGCTATATTCACTATAAATCAATTGCCTTCTTTTAAGGTGGTATACACATAATGTACCAAGATTTGAGAATATTAAAGTTTATTATTTAACTAATAAAAACTCCTCTAATTGATAAAATTCTGTATCTAAATCTTCTGTAGAGAATTTCCCCTAGAAAAATAAATAAATCCCTAGAATTAAATAGCATGTAAAACAGCTATATTATCAATGAAACATGTCTTTTCATTAAGGTATACAAAAAGATTATATTTTGCAGCTCCATTGCATCTGGGTGGATTCATGTGACCAATTCTGGAAAAGGACACATTGACAGAAATAGTATATTTTCCATCCATGTCTGGTCCCTAAATTTGCTATAAGATTTGCCACTTTTTTTTTATTCTTTAGTCTCCTAGCCAGATGCTGAACACTAAATGATTTTACGTTATCCAGCCATGTGTATTTATTTTTCTATGACTTTCTCATTTATATTGCTTTTCTGTTTTGTTCACCTCCTTCATTTTTATTTGTAAGATTTCTGTGTTGTTGTTTAGTTGCTAAGTCGTGTACAAATTTTTTAAAACCCCATGGAATGTAGCCTGCCTGGCTCCTCTGTCCTTGGATATCCCAGGCAAGAAGGCTGGAGTGGGTTCCCATTTCCTTCCCAGGGATAGAACCTGTGTTTCCTGCTTGGGAGGCAGGCAGATTCCTTACCACTGAGCCACAGGGAAGCCCCAAGATTTCTAGATCTAGTAGTAAAAATACCTTTGTGCCCTATGTGAGGTAGGTAGAATTTCTGTAGGTCTATTGAATTAGTTTACAGAAATTTTGATCATTTGGAATATTTTCAAAGATTCTGTTATCAAATTAATCTATTTCTTCTCTTTCATATTCTGGTTATTTCACTATATTTTGAAGAACCCCATTTTTTCCCCACACAAAGCACTCACACAAAATAGCTTAATTTTTATGCTAAGTCTTCTAGAATTTAATTTCTAAAATAATATTACAAAATTCCCCCACATTTTTATTCTAGGTTATTTATAATTTCATTTTTAAAGTAATCTTCATCCATTACCATAAAATGCATTTTTTTGGTAAGGGAAGCAAATTAAGAATTCAACATTTTTCTTTATTTAACTTTAGCATGTTTTACCTAATAATTTGATTTTTCCATGTATTTTAATATATCAACATGATGTTCGCAAACCAACATGGTATTTTTCTTCCACAGCATATGATATAATAATCTTTCCTGGATGCTTTTAGGACTCTTTATATTTAAAGTTCAGTCCATTTTTCAGGATATATTATAACCTCTACATTCTTCTAATTATTCTATTGTTATAAACCCTTTCTGTGCACAGATTGAATTATCTTATATAAGCTGTTTTCTAAATTTTGTATAAGCTGTTTTCTAACAAACTGTGGAAAATTCTTAAGGAGATAGGAATACCAGACCACCTTACCTGCCTCCTGAGGAACCTGCATGCTGGTCAAGAAGCAACAGTTAGAACTGAATAATTAATTTAAAAAACTGTTCCAAATTGGGAAAGTACATCAAGGCTGTATATTGTGACCCTGGTTATTTAATTTACATGCAGAATACATCACGTGAAATGTCTGGCTGGATGAAGCACAAACTGGAATCAAGATTGCCGGGAGAAATATCAACAACCTCAGATATGCAGATGACACCACTCTTACGGCAGAAAGTGAAGAGGAACTGAAGAACCTCTTGATGAAAGTGAAAGGGGAAAGTGGAAAACCTAGCTTAAAACTCAACATTCAAAAAACAAAGATCATGGCACCTGGTCCCATCACTTCATGGCAAATGGATGGGAAAAAATGGAAACAGTGACAGATTTTATTTTCTTGGGCTCCAAAATCACTGTGGACAGTGACTGCAGCCATGAAATTAAAAGATGCTTGTTCCTTTTAAGAACAAAGAAAAGCTATGGCCAATCTAGAAAGCATATTAAAAAGCAGAGACAGTACTTTGCCAACAGAGGTCCATCTAGTCAAAGCTATGTTTTTTCCAGTAGTCATGTATGGAGGTGCGAGTTGGACTATAAAGAAGGTTGAGTGTCATAGAATTGATGCTTTTGAGCTGTGGTGTTGGAGAAGACTCTTGAAAGTCCCTTGGACTGCAAGGAGATCCAACTAGTATAGTTCCAAAGGAAATCAGTCCTGAATATTCATTGGAAGGACTGATGCTGAAGCTGGAAGCTCCAATACTTTGGCCACCTGATGCAAAGAACTGACTCATTGGAAAAGATCCTCATGCTGGGAAAGATTGAAAGCAGGAAGAGAAGGGGACAACAGAGGAAAAATGATTGTATCGCATCACCAACTCGTTGGACATGAGTTTGAGCAAGTTCCGGGAGTTGGTGATGGACAGGGAAGTTAGGCATGCTGCAGTCCATGGGTCGTAAAGAGTAGGACAAAACTGAGCAATTGAACTGAACTGAAAATTGAGTTTATTTTACTTGTTCCATTTGACCTATTCTCTTCTTCACAAATGCCAAGAACACTTATGGTGATCAATCATTTTCTGGCTGTTAATCTATCAACTTCTCTGGAGTAACTTATATCTTTGTTCTTTTCCACCAAATTCTTTTATTTCCCAAATACTGTCTTTTATAACAATCCTGCTTTTCACAGCTTCAAAATATGTTTCCTTTTTTCTAATACATTACTTTTTTTCTGCCAGTGTTTTTCCATATCTTCCTTTTTACCCCTTCATTGATAGTTATTTTAATCTCTTAATTTATCTCCCTATTTCTGAAAGTTCACAATTTAAAATCCTTAATATTGTTTTTATTATTTAAACTATTCTTCAATTATTCTGGAGTAATATATTTGCAAATGTCTGTTTCTGAGGTCTATCTTTTACTTATTATATCCATTTTCTTCACTTTCTTAAAATTGCAGATAGATTTGGCAATTTCCTAAGAAAAATGAGGCTTCAGTACCCCTGACTTCATGGCTGAGTACTATTTTAACTGTATCCTTGTAATCTGAGTTGTAGGAGAGGAGACTGTTGGTTTATGATCATTTTTGAGTTTTTTAAATTGCTTGGGAGAAGAAGAATGTTTAATGTGCTAAGTGAATTGAGCAGCTCCAATTCAGATTTATCATTTTTTCATCGTTGTCATTAAATTTTATTTGTTCCTTGGTACTCAGAAGAATGCAGTCCCAAATGAGCTCAGAATTTAGCTCTCACCTCAGAATTTAGCTTTTACATTCGATTTCTTAAGGCTAGTGTCGATCTCAGTGGCTATATGTGTTTTGGTTTTCTTAGCTTTTAATGACTTTCAAGAAATTTCTGCTTAGATAATGGTGGTCAGCAGCTCATGTATATGTTTCACATTCCTGTGTCTCTTCTTCTGTCACACTACATCAACTTCAAGCTGCTTTTCTTTTTTCTGGTGCTCTGCCTGCAGAAACTTACTTTTATTTTTTCATTTTTTTGCCTTCCTTTTCCTTTTCCCTGGTGGCTCAGAGGTTAAAGCGTCTGCCTCCAATGCGGGAGACCTGGGTTCGATCCCTGGGTCGGGAAGATCCCCTGGAGAAGGAAATGGCAAACCACTCCAGTATTCTTGCCTGGAGAATCCCATGGACGGAGGAGCCTGGTAGGCTACAGTCCACGG
Organism: Giraffa tippelskirchi; assembly: GCF_054371585.1. Taxonomy (NCBI): domain Eukaryota; kingdom Metazoa; phylum Chordata; class Mammalia; order Artiodactyla; family Giraffidae; genus Giraffa; species Giraffa tippelskirchi. The sequence goes on from NC_137277.1 coordinate 75,291,619, forward strand.
GGTCGCAAAGAGTCGGACACGACTGAGCGACTTCCCTTTCCCTTTTCCTTTTCTGTGTGTGTGCACACGTGTGCACATGCTTGCACGTGTGCACAAGCATACTTATATGCCAAAGGATATTGTTTGGCTGACTTCTTTTTTTTTGAGAGAGAGAGAGAAATGTCATAATATAGTAGTATCTGGGAGGTGCTTATCACATCGCAGAGATTTAGTCAAAATTTCATATTCTTCATAATTTATGGTATACTGATACTGCTGATTCTTAATTTTTGTATTTTTTTTTCCATTTCAAAGGATTCAGGGAAGGGAAATCAAGTGCATGTACTCTTCTATTCTTACTAGAAGCACTGAATTTTGACTCTAAGGATTGATCTCTAGACTACTTCAAACTACGTGATAAAATGAAAAGAATGAATCTGATGTTAATATTAAAAAAACTATTATTTTATACCCAGATTTGACAACTAGGAAGATTTTAGCTCTAATTTCCATGAGCCCCAATTCCTGAATATAAATAACTTCTTAGTGACTGAAAACCAAATATAGTACACCAAAGAAAAGAACAAAGAGTAAGATTAAAGCCAATGACAATGGTTGACCCACTGAAGAAAATTCAAAGAACAGAGCTATGAATGTTAAGAATAAACTTAGTATTTATTGACATGCTTTTGAATTGTTCTTATTAATATGAATGAAAAGAGGAAAAGACCAAACAGTGGTAGACTGAACAAAGAGAAGGGTGATTATGGAAAGAAGTACGAGTCAACAAAATCAGGCACGGAGTCTGTCTTTTTAGACAGTGAAGTCTTTGGCTGGAGTGACAGGAAAATGACATATTGGTGAACACTACTTTGATGTGTGTGCTGTGTGCTTAGTTGCTCAGTCGTGTCCGACTCTGCAACCCCGTGGACTGAAGCCTGCCAGCTCCTCTGTCCATGAGGATTCTCCAAGTAAGAATACTGGAGTGGGTTGCCATGTCCTCCTCCAGGGGATCTTCCCAGCCCAGGGATCAAATCCAGGTTTCCCACATTACAGGCGGATTCTTTACCATCTGAGCCACAACATCTGATAAGACGAGGTAAAAAATTCTCTACCAAGCTACTGTTTGGTCCTCAGGGGGTTGTTTACTCTCAACAAACACAAGTTTCATTAAAAATCTTCATTTAAACAGATTTTTCCCTTTCTTGTGCAAAAATTTAGAAACCAAGGTTTTCCTATAGCACTTAGAAAAGTCAGAATAATTTAAATAAAAATAAAGTTAGATTGACTGGTTGTTGTATGCACAATTACAAGGGTGAAAGGGTAAGAACTTATTGCAAATCAAATCATAGAGTATCCTCCTTTATTTTTAGCTGCTGATTTGGACAACAAATGGGTTTCACTGACTTTTATATTAACAGTGTATTTACATAAATATTCACACAGAAAAGCATTTTGTTCCAATCATAAAGCATGTCAGCTGAACCTCATTTAACTGGAACATTATTCATACCTTTTTCTCAAAAATGCTGCCAATTATCAAACTGAAACCTCAGGCCAGTTATTTTGACAAACTAGTGGTAATTTAAAGCCTCATAATGGCTGTCCTCCAGTGGGGGGGATGGGGAGGGCTAATCTGAGATCAGTCTCACCTGTTACAACCAAAGACACCTTATCCATTGTTTTTTTTACTTTGTTGTTGTTTACCTGCTATATTCGCTAACTCTTCAAAATAGGTGAAGCACCAAAGTTCTGACATGAATTATCCATTATTCTCATAGTCTCCTATCTAAGGGATTTCAACCCCACACTGCAGAATTCCAGGCATGAACTCTCAATTTCTCAATTCCTTCAATCTCCACGCCCCCCCCCCCAAATTCTTCACATGGTGATATTCTTATGTTCTGGCCCTTCAGATTAAGAAAAGATGTCCCTCTTCTTGTTGTGACCCAAGCTTCCAACTGTTCTTATGATTAAAACCCCTCCTATATTCTCCTAGACTTATTCTTCATTGTAGAGGCTTGTTATGAGTTATACTGTGAGCTTCCAAAATTCGTATATTGAAGTCCTGTCCCCAGTACCTCAAAATACAACCTTATTTGAATATAGGTCTGTCTACATAATTAGATAAGATGAAGTCATACTGGAATACGGTGGGTCCTTAATCCTGTCTGACTGGTGTCTTTATAAAAAGATAAAATTTAGACACTGACACACAGAGAAAAAATACCATGTAAAAACCAAGGCAGATATTGGAATGATGTATACAAGAGCCAAAGGTTGCCAACAAATCACCAGAAGTGAGAAGGAAGTCATGAACAGATCCTTCCCTAATGCCTTCACTGTGATCTTGCCAATACTTTGACCCTGGAATTCTAGCCTCCAGAACTATGAGACAACGAATTTCTGTTGTTTAAGCCACTAGGTTGGTGGTACTTTGCTATGATAGTCCTAGCAAACTAATTCTATGTCCTGCTTTCCACAGTGCAAAACTCTGTTTCTATTCCTCCTTCTGAAATTGCCCATTTTAACCTCTCTCTTCCTAAATGCTGTAGGAAAAAGAAACATTTTTCTGGTAGGATTGATGGGGTGCACAACCTGCTTGCTTTGATGACACACAGAGTCAGCAGGATTATTTGCTTTTGCCCAGGACTACCGTGTTTACAGATATCCTATATACTCAACCAAAAAAAGAGCCTAATGTCTCATCTAGTTATAGATATTTGGAAGAAGACTAGGAATGAGAGTGACATTTGGTGCTGCCATATTTTATTTATTAAATTTGATAAATCATATGATTATTCTTTGTAAGTATTTAGAATTAAATCTGATAAGTTGATATGCCTTTAAACAGAGGCAAAAGTGCCATGATAGTGAAGCAAATTGGCGTCATTTTTTTCCCATGATCTAATTTCACTAAAAACAAGGTGGTGGGGGGTGGCAACTGGACCACAAGATCTTACTGAATGGACCTATGAACCAGAATCTATGGTAGCTATTCATGATACAAAAAGAAATGACATGGTAGCTGTAGGGATGCCAAGTGGCTCAAGGGATAAAAGACCAAAGAAACAAAAAAGCATTGATTTTTAGAAAGCAGGGAAAAATTATAAGTATGAAATTCAGAAAATTGCATTTATCCTGTAGCAGTGAGTTAAAAGAGGGTCTATTTGTCAAGTTCCTGAAAATCCATTGAATCATCAGCAGAACCATAGCTCCATTTCTTGGATTTTCTTCTTGTAGCAAGACTTATTTCTTTTAACTGCTGTTATGTTTATTTTTAGTGTAAATTATTCTCTTGTTGAATAGATAGGTGATTGTAATTGTTGGACAAAGCTGTGGTCCATGTGATCAGATTAGACCAATCTGATCACATGAACCACAGCCTTGTCTAACTCAGTGAAACTAAGCCATGTCATATGGGGCCACCCAAGACGCCAGGTCATGGTGGAGAGGTCTGACAGAATGTGGTCCACTGGAGAAGGGAATGGCAAACTACTTCAGTATTCTTGCCTTGAGAACCCCATGAACAGTATGAAAAGGCAAAGACAGGACACTGAAAGATGAACTCCCCAGGTCAGTAGGTGCCCAATATGCTACTGGAGATAAGTGGAGAAATAACTCCAGAAAGAATGAAGGGATGGAGCCAAAGCAAAAACAACACCCAGTTGTGAATGGGACTGGTGATAGAAGCAAGATTTGATGCTGTAAATAATAATATTGCATAAGAACCTGGAATGTTAGGTCCATGAATCAAGGAAAATTGGAAGTGGTCAAACAGGAGATGACAAGAGTGAACATCGACATTCTAGGAATCAGTCAACTAAGATGGACTAGAATGGGTGAATTTAACTCAGATGACCATTCTATCTACTACTGTGGGCAGGAATCCCTTAGAAGAAATGGAGTAACCATCATAGTCAACAAAAGAATCCAAAATGCAGTGCTGCTGCTAAGTCGCTTCAGTCATGTCCGACTCTGTGCGACCCCATAGACGGCAGCCCACCAGGCTCTGCCATCCCTGGGATTCTCCAGGCAAGAATACTGGAGTGGGTTGCCATTTCCGTCTCCAGTGCATGAAAGGGAAAAGTGAAAGTGAAGTAGCTCAGTCGTGTCCGACTCTTAGCGACCCCATGGACTGAAGCCTTCCAGGCTCCTCCATCCATGGGATTTTCCAGGCAAAAGAGTACTGGAGTGGGGTGCCATTGCCTTCTCCCCAAAACGCAGTACTTGGATGCAATCTCAAAAATGAAAGAATGACCTCTGTTCGTTTCCAAGGCAAACCATTCAACATCATGGTAATTCAAGTCTATGCCCCGACCAGTAACACTGAAGAAGCTGAAGTTGAAGAGTTCTATGAAGACCTACAAGACCTTCTAGAACTAACACCCAAAAAAGATGTCCTTTTAATTATAGGGGACTGGAATGCAAAAGTAGGAAGTCAAGCAACACCTGGAGTAACAGGCAAATTTGGCCTTGGAGTACAGAATGAAGCAGGGCAAAGGCTAATAGAGTTCTGCCAAGAGAATGCACTGGTCATAGCAAACACCCTCTTCCAACAACACAAGAGAAAACTCTATACATGGACATCACCAGGTGGTTGACACCAAAATCAGATTGATTATATTCTTTGCAGCCAAAGATGGAGAAGCTCTATACAGTCAGCAAAAACAAGACCGGAAGCTGACTGTGGCTCAGACCATGAACTCCTTATTGCCAAATTCAGACGGAAATTGAAGAAAGTGGAGAAAACCACTAGACCATTCAGGTTTGACCTAAATCAAATCCCTTATGACTATACAGTAGACGTGAGACATAGATTTAAAGGACTAGATCTGATAGACAGAATGCCTGATGAACTATGGATGGAGGTTCATGACTTTGTACAGGAGACAGGAATCAAGACCATCCCCAAGAAAAATAAATGCAAAAAAGCAAAATAGCTGTCTGAGGAGGCCTTACAAATAGCTGTGAAAAGACGGAAAGTGAAAAGCAAAGGAGAAAAGGAAAGTTATACCCATTTGAATGCAGAGTTTCAAAGAATAGCAAGGAGAGATAAGAAAGCCATCCTCAACGATCAATGCAAAGAAATAGAGGAAAACAATAGAATGGGAAAAACTAGAGATCTCTTCAAGATAATTAGAGATAGCAAGGGAATATTTCATGCAAAGATGGGCTCAATAAAGGACAGAAATTGTATGGACCTAACAGAAGCAGAAGATATTAAGAAGAGGTGGCAAGAATATACAGAAGAACTGTACAAAAAAGATCTTTACGACCCAGATAATCACAATGGTGTGATCACTCACCTAGAGCCAGACATCCCGTAATGTGAAGTCAAGTGGGCCTTAGGAAGCATCACTAAGAACAAAGCTAGTGGAGGTGATGGTATTCCAGTTGAGCTACTTCAAATGCTGAATGATGATGCTGTGAAAGTGCTGCACTCAATATCTCAGCAAATCTGGAAAACTCAGCAGTGGCCACAGGACTGGAAAAGGTCAGTTTTCATTCCAATCCCAAAGAAAGGCAAGTCCAAAGAACGCTCAAACTACTGCACAATTGAACTCATCTCACACGCAAGTAAAGTAATACTTAAAATTCTCCAAGCCAGGCTTCAGCAATACATGAACTGTGAACTTCCAGATGTTCAAGCTGGTTTTAGAAAAGGCAGAGGAACCAGAGATCAAATTGCCAACATCCGCTGGATCATCAAAAAAAACAAGAGAATTCTAGAAAAAACATCTATTTCTGCTTTATTGACTATGCCAAAGCCTTTGACTTTGTGGATCACAATAAACTGTGGAAAATTCTGAAAGAGATGGGAATACCAGACCATTTGACCTGTCTCTTGAGAAATCTATATGCAGGTCAGGAAGCAACAGTTAGAACTGGACATGGAACAACAGACTGGTTCCAAATAGGAAAAGGAGTATGTCAAGGCTGTGTGTTGTCACTGTGCTTATTTAACTTCTATGCAGAGTACATCATGAGAAACATTGGGCTGGAGGAAGGAAAGCTGGAATCAAGATTGCTGGGAGAAATATCAATAACCTCAGATATGCAGATGACACCACCCTTATGACAGAAAGTGAAGAAGAACTAAAGAGCCTGTTGATGAAAGTGAAAGAGGAGAGTGAAAAAGTTGGCTTAAAGATCAACATTCAGAAAACTAACATCATGGCATCGTTCCCATCACTTCATGGCAGATAGATGGGGAAACAGTGGTAGACTATTTAGGGGGGCTCCAAAATCACTGCAGATGGTGACTGCAGCCATGAAATTAAAAGACGCTTACTCCTTGGAAGAAAAGTTATGACCAACCTAGACAGCATATAAAAAGCAGAGACATTACTTTGCCAAGAAAGGTCCATCTAGTCAAAACTATCACTTTTCCAGTAGTCTCATATGGGTGTGAGAGTTGGACTATAAGAAAGCTGTGTGCTGAAAAATTGATGCTTTTGAACTGTGGTGTTGGAGAAGACCCTTGAAAGTCCCTTGGGCTGCAAGGAGATCCAACCAGTCCATCCTAAAGGAAATCAGTCCTGAATATTCATTAGAAGGACTGATGCTGAAGCTGAAACTCCAATACTTTGGGCACCTGATGTAAAGAACTGACTCATCTGAAATGACCCTGATGCTGGGAAAGATTGAAGGTGGGAGGAGAAGGGGACAACAGAGGATGAGATGATTGAATGGTATCACCGACTCAATGGACATGAGTTTGAGTAAATTCTGGAAGTTTGTGATGGACAGTGAGGCCTAGAGTGCTGCAGTCCATGGGGTCACAAAGAGTTGGACACAACTGAGCAACTGGACTGAACAACAACAATAACAAAGGGAGAACACAGAACTTCACAATCTTCAACTGGTATCTTCACAGATGATTTAGAAAATTCATAAAACAAAAAAGTATATTCTGCTATAAAACAGAAACTCAGTGACTTAGACTGAGCTCTTAAAAAGTGAAGAGTATCTTCCAAAATTAAAATTCTACACAAGGGTTCGAAATTAATAAACTATCCTAGATAGCACAAAAACATCAAAATGTTGGACAACCTGAGGAACAATAAAGATAAAAGATCAATCCAGGAGATTCAGTAACATCATAATATGAGTTCTAAAAAGACTTAAAGGTATATTAAGTGGAGGAAATTTTCAAACATACACATACAAATATACACACATGCACACAATTTTCCAAAGAGAAGCATAAGAGATCAATTTCTAAAATTAAAGAATCTGTGCTGAAACCAGCAAATAATGGTGGGAAAGGGGACCATTTCTCATCAGTCAAAAGGGAGAGTTCAAAATCCAAAGGGATGTTAAATGGTCCTAAAATCTCCACAAGAATTTAAAAAAAAAAAAACAGATCAAATACTAAGGAGAATGACTCCTCCATCAGAAACCTGCAATGCTACAAGAAGATAGGACAAAACTTTCAAAGATCTAAGAGACACAGTTTAATCCAGAAACCTGCAACCAAATGTAAATTAAATATTAGATCATTATAAAGGTATTTTCATACATGAAAGGACTTGGGAGAATAGCCTTCCAGAATGCTTCCTTAGAACATATTAAAGGTGCTATGCAGAAACAATGGCTGTTAGACCTGCTCTGAAATAGCCTGAGGAAAAATGCCCAGAGGGACTCAGGTGGAAAGGGAAGGACTTGTTATTATTGTGGAAAGGAGGAGCATCTCAAGGGGGATTGCCCTCAGGTGTCTAAGCTGCCCCCAGCTCCATGTCAGATCTGCAAGGACCACACTGGAGAAGAGACTGCCCGCTGAGGCATAGGCCCAGGGGTTGGACTCTCAAAGCAATCAGGGCTGAAGGTACCTAGGGGTCCTCACACAAGTCCCCATCTTAATAACACCTGAAGAACCCTGGGTATTAATAGCTGTGAGGGGCCAATCAGTCGATTTTCTTTCGGACACTAGGGAAATTTTCTCTGTGCTAACCGAAGCTTCCGGTCCACTTTCTTCCCAATCCACTACTGTAATGGGTCTTTCAGGACAAGCCAAACGTTATTATTTCAGTCATTCTCTAAGCCACAACTGAGACTCTGTGCTATTTTATCGAGTTTCTAATCAGCCAACGTCTCCCTCACACATTTTGGGGAGGGATATACTGAACAAGGTCCAGGCCCCTGTTTTCATGAATATGGAACCTGCTCTTTTAACTGAAGAAAATGTAAATCCTAAAGTGTGGGCTGATGAAAAAAATGTGGGTCAAGAACAAAAAGCTGTTCCTGTCATTATCAAGCTCAAGGACCTTCACCTATTTTCACATCAAAAGCAGTATCCATTAAAGCCCGAGGTTAAGGAAGGGTTAAAACCCATTATTGAACATTTAAAGGAACATGGGCTCTTAATGCCCTGTAATAGCTCATGCAACATTCCTATTTTGGGTATAAGATTCAAATGATAAATGGAAACTTGTTCAAGATATATAAATAATAAGTGCCTAATCCTTACACTTTATTGTCTGAAATTCCTAAACGAGCCAAATATTTTTCAGTCACTGATTTGAAGGATACTTTCTAGAGTTAAACCTATACTAAATCATCCTCTACCTATGACTTTAAGACAATTGAGTGGATTCTTGGGTATCACAGTCTACTGTTCCATTTGGATTCTGGGTTATGGGGAGTTTGCCTGGCCTTTATATAAACTTATATCTGAGACTCAGCAGGCCCAAACCGACAAGTTGGTTTGGTCTCCAGATACTCAAAAGGCTTTTAAGGCTCTTCAAACTGCTCTTTTGCAGGCTTCAACTTTGAACTTGCCCACAGGACCAGAGTTTAATTTGTTTATTACTGAAAAAACAGGCCACATTGCTTAAGAGTAATTGGTACTATTGTTTTGCTAATGCCTAAAGCTCTTAAGTTTACTAATGGGCAAAATCTTACTGTACTGATTTCTCATGATGTAAGTAGGTTCTTAAACTCTAAAGTTCAGAGCAACAACGCTCCACACTTAAAGCTGCTGTAACTCAAGGGCTGTCAAAAGCTCTAGGAATAAAGTTTCACTTACACTGTTCCTGGAGTCTTCAGAGAAAGTTAAAAAGGCTAATGACATTATTAAGAGACATCTATGTAAATTAACTCAAGAAACATAAGACAGTTGGTTTAAAGTTTTACCCATAGCTTTAACAAGGGTTCAAACTGTTCCTAAGAAAAAAGGACTGTCTCTATGGCAGACTGGTTCTGCACACAGATATTCTCATAGATCCTGAAGCCTTAGAATTAGCTATGTGACTCAGCTTTCAGCTTTTCAATCTCCCCATCAATTGAAGACTTCCAATGGTGGGTTTCTCTGCTTCAAGGAAAGGACTTTCCTCAACTCTGAGATGACATCTAACAATCCTAAGATGGACTGATGTAACTATGGACACAATATAATTTTTAATTTTGATTATGTTTTAACTTGGTTTAATGACTATTTTTCCTTACATCTGTAACCGTAAAACAGGTTTTTTTTTCTAATCATCTGAAAGCTTTTAGGTTATAAATGTTTGTTCAAGCTCCTACAAATGCCACAAACTCCTCCAACTATTACTTGGGGCCCCTGGATCAGAGACCCTCAATATGAGGGTTAGGAGAATATGTTGCCTCAGTAATTTAGGGACAACACCCCTCAACAGCAAGAAGTAGTTATGAAAAGAAAACGACACCCCTTTCCCTTGGCAACATAATTCTCCTAAAAGAAAAGGGAGGAGGAGGAATGAGAGAGTCAGTTCCTAAGCAGGTTGATAAGAGGTCTGGGATCCCTGAGGAGGAGAGAGGCGTCTGGCTGGGGTTCTCAAGGAGGAGATGGGTGTCTGGAATTCTCAAGGACGAAGAAAAGGCAAACTTTTTTTCCTACATTCCTTAGTAAGGATTATATAACAACATTTATATCCTGCTTGAGGACAGTTTCTACTTCCTGAAAACCTTCTGACTAATCCTGTTATCTTAAAATGCATATTATGGGAGTGGGTCTGGTAAGATTTTTCTATTGTTAAATTCTAATCCTGTTACCTTAAAATGTAAGTTATGGGAGTGGGTCTGGTAAAATCTTTACAACATTGAGACATTGTTTTGATTTATTGTAATAACTAATTTAAAAATATATAGCTCCCTTGCTAAGACTAGGGAGTGGGGCACTCTCCATTCGCCTTCTGATGTCTATGTCAGAAGCTTCCTCTGTCCCTTTTGCACTTTACTAAAACTCTGCTACACAAAAGCTCTTGAGTGATCAAGCCTGGTCCCTGGTCCTGAAGCAAAATCTTCTTCTTCGGAGATCATGAATCCGAAACTGTTCACTGTAAGCTATCATCTTGGGAACTCATCCAGGATCTTCAGGACAAGGTAAGAACATTCAAGAGCTCTAGCCTCTCTGCTTTCTCAGTATACACGTTTTCTGCTTTACTTTACTAACTCTTCAGTGTGCTTGTGTGAATGAATGACACGCCCTGCGCGAAGCAAGTGATGAGCCCTGCTCTGCGGTTTCGCAGTGCCTCCTAGTGACTGAAGGCAGCACCAAAAAGCGGAGCCTTGTTGGGGGTTTATACCTACCTGCCAATGCAAAGAGACACCGAACGTTCCTGCCAGGGGAGCGGCCAAAAATGGGCCAAGTGTTTGGACTGAACTTTCCTTTCTTGGTCACCTTTTCCTGGTCTCTTTGATCATTTCATAATTGCATGGGGAATTAGAACTACTAACCCAATCTCTCGGATCATAGACTTTCGAGGAACTTGTGATCCATGCCGTTACTGTGTACTTTTACTTAGACCCCAAGCTTGGTAGTCATGAGGAACCAGACTTACTAGGAACACATATGGAATGAGGTGGAACTCTAGCTTCAGCACCATCTCTCTTGGCTGTTTCCATATGGGGCCAGAGTCCTAAAAGCAAGTCCTTGTCATAGCTGTGCCACCAAACTATGTGGATAGAAGCATTGCTGGTGACCGTGAGGTTCTTGAGGACACAGATCAGAAACTGCAGGATGTGGTTAGATTGGGGTTCGAGTGGGTTTGTTCTTTTGGTAGGGCTCCTAGCAGACCAGAGAAAACTCTCCAATAGCTTTTGTCTCAACTGCCTAGATATTTCTTTTGTAGAATCTGTGGAAATAATCTGGAAGGGTCGGTCCTAGTAACTTGAGGACAAAAGATCACTTTTTCCTTGTTAGCAAAACCTCCACAACCTCTTTTGCTATTACATATACTGTCAGTGTCACTCAAAAGGGACATGTTGGTTGTTGTTCATCCCTTTATAACTCACCACTTCTACTGTGGTCAGGAATATACTCAGGAATGTGCACAGGCACATGGAAGATGGATGTTTCCCCTAGTAGTCCTAGCTTGGGAAACATTCCAGGAAAGATACTCTGCTCCACCCTGCCCAGAGGAAAAGGACAAATCAAACAACGGTCTTGGTGGTATGGAACTAGGTCAGTCTGGGATGCCATCAGGTCTACCCCTGGTGCATCTCCTCCCATGTTGATGGTAGAACTGGGAGGGATGAATAAGGTGCCTGTGTTGGTAAAGGACAGACTAAGTCCATTCAGGGAAGGAAAGCTTCAGTGGAAAGTCTGTCTACATCCCCATCTAGAGCAGAGAGGGACGCCTCCGGTGGAAAGAAGCTATGGCTGTGGATGCCGCTTTTTTCTCTCTTACAGATGGGAGCTAACAGTTCCAGAACCACTCCTTTAAAATGTATTTTTAAAAAACTGGGACAACTTTGATCCCCAGAGTTTAAAAAAAAAAAAAAAAACATGTCTGATCTTCTGTTATACTGAATGGCCACAGTATCCTTTGGAAGATGGGGAATGCTAGCCAGTTGAAGGGTCTCTTAATTATGATACTGTTTTATAATTAGACCACTTCTAAAGAAAAGCCCATCCTACCATGGCCCACCTTCTAAACATGTGACACTTAACCAGTCACTGAACCATGCTAGAGGTCTAAGCTGTCTCGGGGCATTTAATTTCTGGGACACAAGGACCAAGCAGTGAATATAAAATGTACTTACTTTACTGTCTCCCGTTGGCCCTTGAAAAAGTTTTAAAATAAGTCAGATGTCTTTCATGCAATCAAAATATTCCGTCTCACGAAGACAACAAGCTAAAGCACTTGCAATAGCTCACAAAACTCTACTTCCTCTCTGACTCAATGAAGTTCAGTTCAGTTCATTTCAGTTGCTCGGTCCTATCCAACTCTTTGCAACCCCACTGACTGAAGCAGGCCCAGCTTTCCAGTCCATCATCAACTCTCAGAACTTGCTCAAACTCATATCCATCGAGTCAGTGATGCCATCCAACCATCTCATCCTCTGTCATCACCTTCTCCTCCAGGTGTCAATCTTTCCCAGCATCAGGGTCTTTTCAAATGAGTCATTCTTCACATCAGGTGACCAAAGTATTGGAATTTCAGCTTCAGCATCAGTCCTTCCAATGAATATTCAGGTCTGATTTCCTCTAGTATTGACTGATTTGATCTTGCAGTCCAAGGGACTCTCAAGAGTCTTCTCCAACACCACAGCTCAAAAGCTTCAATTATTCAGCGCAAAGCTTTCTTTATAGTTCAACTCTCACAACCATACATGACTATTGGAAAAGCCATAGCTTTGACTAGACGGACCTTTGTCAGCAAGGTAATGTCTCTGCTTTTTAATATGCAGGTTGGTCATCGCTTTTCTTCCAAGGAGCAAGTGTCTTTTAATTTCATGGCTACAGTCACCATCTGCAGAGATTTTGGAGCCCAAGAAAATAAGCTTTGTCACTGTTTCCATTGTTTCCCCATCTATTTGCCATGAAGTGATGAGACCAGACACCAAGATCTTCGTTTTTTAATGTTAAGTTTCAAGCCAAATTTTTCACTCTTCTCTTTCACTTTCATCAAGAGGTTCTTCAGTTCCTCTTCACTCTCTGCCATAATGGTGGTGTCATCTGCATATCTGAGGTTATTGATATTTCTCTCGGCAATCTTGATTCCAGCTTGTGCTTCATCCAGCCTGGCATTTTGCAAGATGTACTTTGCATACAAATTAAATAAGCATGGCGACAATATGCAGCCTTGACATACTCCTTTCCTGATTTGGAACCATTCCATTCATTGTTCCATGTCCGGTTTTAACTGTTGCTTCTTGACTTGCATACAGATTTCTCAAGAGGCAGATAAGATGGTCTGGTATTCCCATCTCTTGAAGAATTTTCCACAGTTTGTTGTGATCTACACAGCCAAAAGCTTTAGAGTAGTCAATAAAGCAGAAGTAGATTTTTTTTCTGGAATTCTCTTGCTTTTTCAACAATCCAACAGATGCTGGCAAATTGATCTCTGGTTCCTCTGCCTTTTCTAAATCCAGCTTGAACATCTGGAAGTTCACAGTTCATGTACTGTTGAAGCCTGGCTTGGAGGATTCCAATTATTCAATTATTCTCTTGCAATTTTTCTCCTCTCCCTCAATTCAGCCATAATGGCTTTCCTGCTGTTTCCTCAAATAGATTAAGCATATCTCACCTCTGGGTTTGTTTCTCTCTCTCTCTCTTTTTTTAAATCAAGTTCCCTCAATCATGGGGTATTTCTTTATTTTCTCTTTATTTCTCTTCAAATGTCACTGCATCAATGGGTCTTCTCTTAGAAGACTAAGTGATAATGCAAGTTAAGGCCCACCATCTGGGACTCCTTATCTCATTTCCTCTGCCTTGTATATCTCCATAGTAACTATCCAGCTTCCGTGCTACAGTTATGTTTGCTTATAAATGTATTATGTCCTTCATCACACTATAATGCAAACTCTATAAGGGGAAGGATTTTATCTTTTTTATTCAATGCTTTATTCCAGCACTTATGAAAATACTCATTTTAAATAACACTTCTTCATGCAAGTCTTTCTTAAACACCCCCTTATCCAGTCTTTGTTCAGTTCTTTCTGTTGCATTGTCATCAAAAGCCCTCCTGTGTGGTGCTCACTGCCTCAAAAATTGTGTTAATATTATGATCAGTGGAAAATATCTACTCCACTACAATTTAAGTTTTAAGAGGACAGGGACTGACCTTTTCTGTCCTTGAGTACAGGGGCATCTTCATGTAATGGATATTCAATACACACTTATTAAAAAGATGGATGATTAATTGGGTGCTACGTTCCACACATGCCAGTCTATTACAGGTTTATGATGTCTCTTATTTCTCTCTAAAGTTTAATATGCTATTTATTATTCCTCTCTGATTTCTTAAACTTAGAAGAAGCTTGGAAATCTTCTCTAACAACACTGAATCTACCCTCAAAACTGTTATGTGCCACTTTCTGTGCCACCACAGTCTGCTTATTTATTCATCCAACAATGTCTTGAACAATTTTAAGACAGACTGATCTAGACACTGCACACACAAGAATCAATGAAACAAAACCCTTACCCTTGTGGAGCTTACATTAGTGTGTATAAGGAACTTTGGGGTGGGGCTGAGATGGGGAAGAAGAGGAGACACAGAAAATAAACAAACAAATGTTTAATATAATACCACGGATTATATGAATGGGTAAGAGAGCAAAATTTGCCAACACAAAAATGTTTATTTGACATGAGGATTAACTTAAGTTGATTATTTTTAAGGCCCAAAAGACTCAGGAAGAACCTTTGACCTTCCCCTTAACTGCCTAAAAGAATGTAGATAGAAGATCTGTTCCAGGAAGGAGGTACCACCATATAAAACTATAGTATGAACTAGGGGTGGTAGATAGGACAGAACCTAGCAAAATCTGTTAAAATTACTCTCTATGCCCTATTGTCTCATCATAGCCCAGCAAACATTTGTTTACCAAATATTTGCTTTCCTTTCTTCATGTGAATTGCCTTCCTCCCCCTTCAGGATCCAAACCACTGCCCACAGCATCCTCCTTTCACTTTAGCTGCTGAAGATGCTATTAGTATAGTGAAGGTTTCAGCCATTTTGGCAAGTTACTCAGTTTTCCTTCATCTCTTCCACATATACATATTATTCAACTTCTGTTTGATTGTTCTCTTGTTAATCTGTCTCATGTCAATTTAATCTTAGACGAGTAAGTTGAACCTAAAGGAACATAGGATAATTTCTTCCTGCCAAACAAGTGCTATGGTGAAAGTATAAAGCAAGGTAAATCTATAAAACATGAGCGGGTACCTTTAGCAAGGGAGTAAAAGAAATCCTCTGTGAGAGTGGAGAAGAGAAGAGAAGCAGTCAGAGTGTGTGCCCTGCAGACCTGTGTGGTGTCTTTGGGTAAGGGCCCAGATCCCAGCTTCTTGGCACTTTACCATATGCGGCTTATAGCAGAAACCTTCAATACTGACACCAATTCTGCTGTATGTTTTTTCCCCATACCACCAAGCAGTTAACTCAGTTCTGACACTATATACCCAGAGGTAGCATCAGATCCCATAGATTAAGGTCCTATGAGATTACTCCCTACCAAAGAAGAGGTGGCAAGAACACACAGAAGAACTACACAGAAAAGATCTTCATGACGCAGATAATCACGATGGTGTGATCATTTACCTAGAGCCAGACATCCTGGAATGTGAAGTCAAGTGGGCCTTAGAAAGCATCACTATGAACAAAGCTAGTGGAGGTAATGGAATTCCAGTTGAGCTATTTCAAATCCTAAAAGATGATGCTGTGAACGTGTTGCACTCAATATGCCAGCAAATTTGGAAAACTCAGCGGTGGCCACAGGACTGGAAAAGGTCAGTTTTCATTCCAATCCCAAAGAAAGGCAATGCCAAAGAATGCTCAAACTACCACACAATTGCACTCACCTCACACGCTAGTAAAGTAATGCTCAAAATTCTACACAGCCAGGCTTCAATAGTACATGAACCAGATGTATTGAACTTCAGGTGTTCAAGCTGGTTTTAGAAAAGCCAGAAGAACCAAAGATCAAATTGCCAACATCCGCTGGATCAGTGAAAAGCAAGAGGGTTCCAAAAAAACATCGATTTCTGCTTTATTGACTATGCCAAAGCCTTTGACTGTGTGGATCACAATAAACTGTGGAAAATTCTTCAAGAGATGGGAAAACCAGACCACCTTATCTGCCTCCTGAGAAATCAGTATGCATGTCAGGAAGCGACAGTTAGAACTGGACATGGAACAACAGCCTGGTTCTAAATAGGAAAATGAGTACATCAAGGCTGTATATTGTCACCCTGCTTATTTAACTTATATGCAGAGTACATCATGAGAAACACTGAGCTGGATGAAGCACAAGCTGGAATCAAGATTTCTGGGAGAAATATCAATAATCTCAGATATGCAGATGACACTACCCTTATGGCGGAAAGCGAAGAACTAAAGAGCCTCTTGATGAAAGTGAAAGAGGAGAGTGAAAAAATTGGCTTGAAGCTCAACATTCAGAAAACTATGGTCATGGCATCAGGTCCCATCACTTCATGGCAAATAGATGGAGAAACAGTAGCTGACTTTATTTGGGGGGGCTCCAAAATCACTGCAGATGGTGACTGCAGCCATGAAATTAAAAGATGCTTACTCCTTGGTAGGAAAGTTATGACCAACCTATACAGCATATTAAAAAGCAGAGACATTACTTTGCCAACAAAGGTCCATCTAGTCAAAGCTATGATTTTTCCATTAGTCATATATGGATGTGGGAGTTGGATTATAAAGAAAGCTGAGCACCAAAGAATTGAACTATGGTGTTGGAGGAGACTCTTGAGAGTCCCTTGGACAGCAAGGAGATCCAACCAATCCATACTAAATGAAATAGGTCCTGAATATTCATTGGAAGAACTGATGCTGAAGCAGAAACTCTAGTACTTTGGTCACTTGATGAAAAGAGCTGACTCATTTGAAAAGACCCTGATGCTGGGAAAGATTGAAGCTGGGAGGAGAAGGGGACGATAGAGGATGAAATGGTTGGATGGCATCACCGTCTCAATGGACATGAGTTTGAGTAAACTCCGGGAGTTGGTGATGGACAGGGAGGCCTGGTGTGTTACGGTTTATGGCGTCTCAGCGTAGGACACGACTGAGTGACTGAACTGAACTGAACCACCCTCACCACCACTTCAGATGCCAATCATAAGTCTAGGCAGCCACTTGTGCTTCTCATTACTGCCTATAGATAGTGTTCCAACGACTCCCTCTTTTGATTCTTTTCACTTGCCAAAATGACTCACAGAACTCAGAGAAACATGTTACTGTTAAACATTTTTACTTACTTACATTTTGCTTACTAGTAAGTTGGAGAGATGCATAAAGTATGTGGGCAGGGACTGAGCTCTTCCATGCTCTTCTGGGCAACCACTCTCCCTGAATCTTCATGCATTCATCAACCTGGAAGCTCTCAAACCCCATCCTTTTGGGGTTTTATGGAGGCTTTATTACATAAGCATGATTGATTAAACCAATAGCCACTAGTAATTGAACTCAATCTCCAGCCTCTTTCCCCTCCCCAGAGGCTGATAGAAGTGAAAGTTATAACCTTCTAATTTATATGGCTGTTTCCTCTGATGAGCAGCCCCAAGACTTACTTTCCAAAAGTCACTTCAGTAACATAAACTCAGATGTGGTTGAAAGAGGTTTGTTATGAATATCAAGACACCTTTATCACGCTTAGGAAATTTCAGGGATTTTATAATAGCAATTCTGTGTCAGGAACAAGAACTTAGGGAGGAATACCAAATATATATTATAAATTACTCTGTCACACCTCTGATCTAGAGAGCCACGTGGCAGTGAGATTGTATTTACTGACCCCTTTCCCTCTCCCAGGCATCCAAAGTCAATTATTGAATGTTGTGAGGATACAAATGTCCACTGCCTTTGCTCAGATGCAATTCACTCTCCAGCAGGGAAGAAGATTTCCTCAGGTCTTCCTTCCCTCTAAGGCATTACTTGTACCTGAATCCTTGGCTCTGGGTCTTCCCCTGGGAAAATGTGACCTAAGACACCGGAAGGGAACATTCTAGGCACAGAAATGGCAAATACAGAAGTGATGAAGGAGGAATATACGTATGAGAGGAGAAGTGTGGTAAGAAACAATATGAGAGAGATAACCCAAACATCGGCACTGGTTTGCCTGACCCTCTGCACCTCTCCTAAACCGCCTCATGGCTCAGTGAACTTCGGGGCAGTGCCTTGTTCATTTCTTGTTCATTTCTTTCTCTCTGTTGCCATCATTCTTGAGATGTTACATGAATACTTACAATTTTTTTTTCTTTTAAGGTGTTACCGAGTATAGATACTTATTTGAACCAGTGTTTTATTTCCCATTTCAGCACTTAAATATTAATTCACCTGATATCTTAGGGATATCGTCAATTCCCACTTTTATAATTGTAAAAGAAAGACCGATAGAACTGTAGCAATATTATAGAAATAAGTTTAGTTTCATAGCAAATAAACTAACTGAAAAATTGGATAAGGTGTAAAAGAAAGTGTGAAAAATCCCCTAAATGGCTAGGGCATATGTGTTACATAAACTGTCATAGTGCTGAAAATAAATCCTGCATTTTCCCAATTATGAGTTACTTATTTTTATGCTCAGTTTAAATATATATGTGTGTATATATATACATATATATATATTGGATTTTATGATATCTCCTAATCTTTTCAAATTCATGATGCAGTAAACTGAAACATAAATATTGAATTCATTATGTCTATTTATTTGAGGTTATAAGAATGGATACTCTTATAAATATTTCAGACTAGCTATGTCTATGCAAAGTCAGAGCTTCAAATGCTTCAGTTAAAAATGATTCCAATACCCACACACAAAACAATAAAAATATTTTCAAGAGCTTAAAACCATTCTGTGGATGAACTTGTCTGTACCCAGTAGGTAGCCTGCCAAGAATAAAATGAATCATTAAATATTAATAATTATCAATTTCCTATACAGCTATCCTAAAAACACTTTCTACATCTAATAGGCTTTTTGCCATTGCCAATGAGTCATGATTAACTCCTGGTATTGGACTGCATCCCTCAACTGAGAATGTGGTACTTTTTACCTTTAGCAAAGCTAAGTCCTTGACTTTAAAGTGAATGCTTTTGAAAAAATACTCAACATTGCTCATTATTAGAGAAATGCAAATCAAAACAACAAAGAGTTATCACCTCACACCAATCAGAATGGCCATCATCAAAAAATCTAAATAATAAATTTCAGAGAAGATGTAGAGAAAAGAGAACCCCCCTGCACCGCTGTTGGGAATGTGAATCAATACATCCATGATAGAAAACAGTGTGGAGATTACTTTCAAAAATAGGAATAAAACTACCATATGACCCAGAAATCCCACCAATTGGCATATATCCTGAGAAAAGCACAATTCAAAAAGACATGTACTCCAATGTTTATTGCAGCACTATTTCAATAGCCAGGACATAGAGACAACCCAGATGTCCATCAACAGATAAATGGATAAAGATGTGGTAGAAATACAAAATGGAATATTACTCAGCCATAATAAGGAACAAGTTTGAGTCAGTTTTAGTGAGGTAGATGAACCTAGAACCTGTTATATGGAGTGAAGTGAGTCAGAAAGAGAAAAACAGGTATAGTATATTAATGCATATATATATAGAATCTAGAAAAATAGTACTAATGAACTTATTTTCTGGGAAGGGATGGAGATACAGATGTAGAGAACAGACTTCTGGACACAGTAGGGAAATGAGAGGGTAGGACAAATTGAGAAAGTAGCATTGACATATATACACTATCTGTGTAAAATAGATTGCTTGTGGGAAGCTGGTATACAACACAGGATGCCCAGCCTGGTGCTCTTTGGCAACCTAGATGAATGCAAAGGGAGAGGGGAGGGAGAGGAGATATATATATATATATATATACACACATATATATGTATATGTATATATAATTATGACTGATTTGAACTGGTGTATGGCAGAAACCAACCTAGCATTGTAAAGCAATTATCCTCTAATTAAAAAATAAACTAAAAAATAAATTAAGTGGATGCTTTTAATAGTGCTCAAGCTTCTTGTAAGGTATTGATCTTTCAATGACAACTTTCATTCATCTACCATACCTATCTCATACATTATCAACAATTTATCCTTTTTTAAATAAAATATTAAATTTCATCACTGTGCATCATTAGTAATAGTAT
This sequence comes from Giraffa tippelskirchi, assembly GCF_054371585.1. Lineage (NCBI taxonomy): Eukaryota > Metazoa > Chordata > Mammalia > Artiodactyla > Giraffidae > Giraffa > Giraffa tippelskirchi. The sequence continues at coordinate 75,311,717 of NC_137277.1, forward strand.
ACTATATTGGTTTCTTGTGACTACCATAAATTTATCACAAATTTGATGGCTGAGAACAAGAGAAAATTATTCTCACAGTTCTGGAAGCCAAAAATTCAGAAGTCCAAAATCAGTTTCACCAACTTGAAATCAAGATGTCAGCAGAACTACACTCTAGAGGCTTTAGGGGGAGAATCTGCTTCCTGTCTCTTCCAGCTTCTGATGGCTGCCATCATTCCTTGGCTTGTGGCAACATCTCTCTGCTCCATCTTCACGTTGACTTCTTCTCAGTGTGTTTGTGTCAGAACTCCCTCTGCCTTCTTCTTATAAAGACACATATGACTGCACCAAGGGCCTACCTGGATAATACAGAATAAGCACCTCAAAATCTTTAATCTCATCTTTTGCCACTTCAGGTAATATTCACTCTTTTGCCATATAAAGTAATATTCACAGCTTCTAGGGTTTGGTTAAGAACATATCTTTGGGGTTACAACTTGGCCTACTACCCATATCCTTTAAAAACCACCTTTTAACGGGAAAATCTTCATAGTGTACTCTTACTTCTTGCCCATTTAAAACTATAGGCTTACAAATTTAAGATATGCACACACACATTTTATTAGAAAAACTGAATCTTTGGCAGGGCAAAGTTTAGCTAACAGATTCAATTTTCAGGTTCTTCTCATGTTGCAGTGTAGATTGTCCTAAACTGTAAAATTATACATTCTAAACAACCCTTTAATAACTTACTTAACTCCTTCTTCTTGGATTTCTCTAGTTTTCAGAGATAAATCTTAATCTCAGACAATCTCAGTTTCTGACCCCAATATGGGCTCTAAATGATTAAAACATGAAAAATCTTATAACTGAGATCAGGAGTTGTCAGTTAAACTTTCCTCCTCCTCAAGCCATGATCCCAAGGAAACATTTCCTGCCATTTCCTAACTGACCACATTAAAAAAAAAACCAAAAAAACCCAGACATCTTCCTATTTCAACCTAGCAATACTTAGATCTGTATTCCAGCTAAAATAAAAGAGCTTAGGCAGCAACCTGTACATAATTGTCAACATAATTTGCATAAATCAGTGTAAAATGAAAATGTGAAACCCTTTTGTTTAAAAAATAATATTAAGAATTTCAAGTGACAACAAAGCATTGAACCAAGTACGGAGTTCTAAATTCTACATACTGCATGCCCATGAAGCCTGCCTGCCCTATCTTTAGAACTACCGCATCCATTCCAGTGTGGTCTCCCAAGTCCAGCTTCCTCAGTTTGACATGCAACAGTGTTACCCTCAACAACAATTAACATTGTCGTATGTCCTCAGAAAATCCATTTACAAACCAATGAGAAAATTAATTTAGCTAAATGCTGGGAAATATCTTGAAAAGTTACATGTTCCACGTGTTTCACTTCAGGTGTCACTTTAAAGGTAAACTCAACCCAGACTGACTTGAAAAATAAAGAAAAATTACTGGCCATGTAGTTGAAAAGAATCCAAGCATAGGGTTCAAAGCAGACATTACATAATAAGTGTTTTGTTTTTTTATTCTAATATCTTTGGACCCTCTTGGCTTTGTCCTCCTCCGCCTAGAGCCTCTATTCTCTGACCAGTAGCAAGATTGCCTTTTCAGATAGAGGCTTGTTATCTGCATACAACAAAATGCAGAGATAAACAGTAACCATCTTGTTCAATAATTCTCCCTTAAGGGTGAAGGACTAATTACTGGAAGATGCCTCCCAGGAGCTCACTGATTCAATGTAGAGGCATGTGCCCATTCCTGAGTTAACATCTGAAGATAAAACACTCCAAACAGGTGCAGCCCTGGCTTCCTGCCTATGGGGCTCCCCTTGGATAGTGGACACTTGGACTGATTAGGTAAAGTGAGATTGCCTGAAAAAAATGAAATATAGACAGAAAAATAAGGGCAAGCAGGGAGATAAAACCTGGGCAGCATACTAACATTTTTTTTATTTAAAATTCTTACAGAAACACTAATGCATGCATATCTGAGCTTCTGTCTAACATCTATGTTGACATAACTGCTAGTTAAAACTGAGATAGCTGAAAGAGACACTGTAATGACTTTATTTCACTGTTTTGAAATGCAAATTCTAAATGATTTAAGTTACATTAAATTGAAATTTTCAATTAGGAAACGTATTGCTATATTATATTCATTTCCAAATAGATATCACAAAAGGTAGGTCATAAATAATTAAGCTGAAAGCTATACATACAATTGTATAACAGTTATGAAACCATGCACAGGACCTACAAAAACTGTGGAAATACAGTTCATTGCTTTTTCAAAGATAATGCTTATAAGATCCAAATTTTAAGGAATCTTCATTCATATACAAAAGACTGATTTTTTTGTGATATAATCATAAGGATAGAAATTACTAAAAGTAGTATTATTGATGAAAAAATTTTACTGTCTTTGAAATAAAGCATTCTAACATATTGCCTGTGAGATAATATGTAAGATATCTTGGTAGGTACTGAGCAACCAATATTTTAGTGATATGTCCTGGAAGAAATAAAAGAAAGAAGAAATTCACCTGCATGTCATTTAATATATAGTTACTTGAAACCTATCTTGTACTTGATGCTAGGTATTTATCAACCAAAGTACAGCTAAGAGATTTGTGCACAAATAAAATGTATTATTGTATTGTTGACAATCCTCCACTTGTATCCAATCATAAAAGTTTAAGAGAAAAATGCCAGCTTGTTTCTAGTGGCAATAATACATAATTATGCTTCCATTAAATACTTCAATTCTGCCCTATGAATGTATTAGAAGAATCACATTGTTGACAGAATGGAACATTATTCACTTCTAATGTGCTTTCTATGGTTTCTTATCTTCTTTACTGCCCACTTTAAAAAGATTTTCTGTATAAATGCCAGAAGGGGGGAAGAAAAAAAAGAACACCTTAGTTATAGAAGCAGACAGGAACAAAATAAAATAGGAAAAATATGTTACTTAGATCTACCAGAAAATTTAGGAAAAATCTTACATTTATTATTTTTAAAATAAATGTATGAGGAATTAAGTAATTTCCAGCTATAAAACTGATTAGTACAGTATAAAGTATTGGATCCTTAACATAGTTTCTTGCATAAAAATTGTATATTAAAACTAAAAAAACAAACAAACAAACAAAAAAAAAACCATGAAGCCACAAGAACATTTGGCTACAAAGAAAAATATTTTCACAACATTTGAGATAAATGTTATCATCACATAAGTGTGCATATATTTGTTTCAAGGAACCCTTTAGAGTTCAAGAAAATTCCATTAATGTAGTTTTAGGAAGGTTACTTGTAATGGTGTTTTCCTTAAGTCTAATAAAAAAAAAAAAGCTTCTTAATAAATCAATGTGTATACAAAAGTTAAATATCTGTGAAACAGCCTATTTTTCTTTACTACCTACTGCAAAATTTTTCTTTACATTTTTTCACACACTTTATCATTCTTCTTGTACTATTTTCTTTCCTGTCATTAAAGCAGCTTGGAAACCAGTACAGCTTTCTTTTATAGTCTGTGAGTACATACCCATCCTGATATAATACAATCAGGCTATATATGCATAAAGGTACAACTTTAAGCTTACAGATCATGTAAGGAATATGACCAAAATAAATAAATGAACAAACAAAAGAACCTGAATTGACAAGACTCTTCTTTAAATTAATTTCTCTCATGATTTATTAAAAGAGGAATATGATGAAATAATCTGGCAAAGATATGGCCACATCATTTTTTAAGGGGTGGAGGGCTGGGTTCACTGCAAAATAATGGAAATTCCTTTTCTCTGGGGTCTGTCCCAAGAGGTTATCCAGGGCTGTGTCTTTGAGATCTGGGGTTCCCTTGCTCCATGTGAGAGGTAACAAGTGTTTTGTTTTCAAAAGCACTTATCTGAGAAGGTTAAGGCAAAAAAAGCTAAAGTGAAGACACAATGAAGCATGTGTCACCAAGTAGTTATGATTCCTGTAGACTGGGAACAGAACAGTGGTTACAGATTCTGCCCTACTAGGTCCTGCTGGGACATATTCTTGTGGAAGAGGGAAGACTTCAGATGAAAACGCCTATTGAGTACAAAAGAGCACTGGTCACTAAATGTCATGCATGGGCATTTAGTAAAGATTTCTGTGAATGATCTTGGGTTGTGAAGCTCTAGGAAGAGGTCATACCTAAGCCTTCCTAGAATATGGTGAATGCAGCCATGAAATTAAAAGACGCTTGCTTCTTGGAAGAAAAGCTATGACCAACCTAGACAGCATATTAAAAAGCAGAGACATTACTTTGCCAACAAAGGTCCATCTAATCAAAGCCATGGATTTTCCGGTAGTCATGTATGGATGTGAGAGTTGGACTATAAAGAAAGCTGAGCCCTGCAGAACTGATGCTTTTGAATTGTGGTGTTGGAGAAGACTCTTGAGAATCCCTTGGAATTCAAGGAGATTCAACAGTCCATCCTAAAGGAAATCAGTCCTGAATATTCATTGGAAGGACTGAAATTGAAGGAATGAAATTTCAGCTGAAGCTGAAATTCTAATACTCTGGCCACCCGATGCAAAGAACTGACTCATTGGAAAAGACTCTGATGCTGGGAATGATCGAAGGCAGGAAGAGAAGGGGATGACAGAGGATGAGATTGTTGGATGGTATCACCGACTAGATGGACATAAGTTTGAGCAAGTTCCGGGAGTTGGTGATGGACAGGGAAGCCTGGTGTGTTGCAGTCCATGGGGTCTCAAAGAGGTGGACACAATGGAGCGACTGAACTAAACTGAAGGCAGAAAGCATGATAGTTTAACAGCAGTAGCTAGAAGCTGAAGAACAACAGAAAGTAACTATCAGTCATTGAACAATATGTACTTTCTACACAATCTGTACTAAAAGCAAACCTGCCTGCCTAGCCAGTATTCCCAGGATTATATAGATCCTGAAATTTTTCTGTAGTATGATGATTCCAAATCACTAACAACAAAATGATACTAAATTTCACTGAGCTTGGCAAGTGATGACCAGGATCTTCAGAAAAAAGTAAAATGATGTGAAATTTCTTCCTTTGCATATTATGAATCACATATCCAGTCACCTACTATATTCTCAAATAACAGAGTTGACATGGACTAGTGCTAGCTCTCAATCCTGCTACTTGTGTGACACTATCACTTTCCCAAATATTCAGTTTTCTCACTTATGAAATGGGAAAATATCTCCATCTCCTTTGCAAGATATATTGAGAGTCAACTTGTTAGGCAAAAGCACTGGAAGTGAAGAATCCTCTGGGAGGTTTTATTGACTTCTCAGGATTTCATTTACCTCACTTATAAACTGAGGGCATTTTCTCAATCTCAACATTATTGGCATGTTGGTGTATAGCTTTTTGCTGTATAAATCATGCTTTATAGAACGTTTACTCTGTATCTACTAGATGCCAGTAACATCAGCCCCTCAGTTATGACAACTAAAAATATCTCCAGTTCAGTTCAGTTCAGTCATTCAGTCATGTCTGACTCTCTGCGACCCCATGAACCACAGCTCCCCAGGCCTCCCAGTCCATCATCAAGTCCCAGAGGTTACCCAAACTCATGTGCATTGAGTCGGTGATGCTATCCTCTGTCATCCTCTTCTGTTCCTGCCTTCAATCTTTCCCAGCATCAGGGTCTTTTCAAATGAGTCAGCTCTTCGCATCACCTGGACAAAATATTGGAGTTTCAGCTTCAGCATCAGTCCTTCCAATGAATACTCAGGACTGATTTCCTTTAGAATTGACTGGTTGGATCTGCTTGCAGTCCAAGGGACTCTCAAGAGTCTTCTCCAACACCACAGTTCAAAAGCATCAATTCTTTGACACTCAGCTTTCTTTATAGTCCAACTCCCAGATCCATACATGACTACTGGAAAAACCATAACCCGACTAGATGGACCTTTGTTAACAAAGTAATGTCTCTGCTTTTTAATATGCTGTCTAGGTTGGTCATAACTTTCCTTCCAAGGAGTAAGCGTCTTTTAATTTCAAGGCTGCAATCACCAGCTGCAGTGATTTTGAAGCCCCCCAAAATAAAGTCAGCCACTGTTTCCACTGTTTCCCCATCTATTTCCCATGAAGTGATGGGACTGGATGCCATGATCTTAGTTTTCTGAATGTTGACCTTTAAGCCAACTTTTTCACTCTCCTCTCGTTTTCATCAAGAGGCTCTTTAGTTCTTCTTCACTTTCTATCATAAAGGTGGTGTCATCTGCATATTTAAGGTTATTGATATTTCTCCTGGCAATCTTGATTCCAGCTTCTGCTTCATCCAGCCCAGCGTTTCTCATGATGTATTCTGCATATAAGTTAAATAAGCAGGGTGACAATATATAGGCTTGACGTACTCCTTTTCCTATTTGGAATCAGTCTGTTGTTCCATGTTCAGTTCTAACTGTTGCTCCTTGACCTACATGCAGGTTTCTCAAGAGCAGGTCAGGTGGTCTGGTATTCCCATCTCTTTCAGAATTTTCAACATTTTATTGTGATCCACATAGTCAAAGGCTTTGGCATAATCAATAAAGCAGAAATAGATGTTTTTCTGGGACTCTCTTGCTTTTTTGATGATCCAATGAATGTTGGCAATTTAATATCTGGTTCCTCGGCCTTTTCTAAAATGAGCTTGAACATCTGGAAGTTCACAGGTCATGTACTGCTGAAGCCTGGCTTGGAGAATTTTGAGCATGTGAGATGAGTGCAATTTTGTGGTAGTCTGAGCATTCTTTGGCATTTTCTTTCTTTGGGATTGGAATGAAAACTGACCTTTTCCAGTCCTGTGGCCACTGCTGAGCTTTTCAAATTTGCTGACATACTGAGTGCAGCAGTTTCACAGCATCATCTTTTAGGATTTGAAATAGCTCAACTGGAATTCCACCACCTCCACTAGCTTTGTTCGTAGTGACACTTCCTAAGGCCCACTTGACTTCACACCCAGGATGTCTGGCTCTAGGTGAGTGACCACAACATCATGATTATTTGGGTCGTGAAGATCTTTTTTGTATAGTTCTTCTGTGTAATCTAGACACCTCTTCTTAATATCTTCTGTTAAGTCCATACCATTTCTGTCCTTTACTGAGACCATCTTTGCATGAAATGTTCCCTTTGTATCTCTAATTTTCTTGAAGAGATCTCTAGTTTTTCCCATTCTATTGTTTTCCTCTATTTCTTTACATTGATCGCTGAGGAAGGCTTTCTTTTCTCTCCCTTGCTATTCTTTGGAACTCTGCATTCAAATGGGTATATCTTTCCTTTTCTCCTTTGCTTTTCGCTACTCTTCCCTTCACAGTATTTGTAAGGCCTCCTCAGACAGACATTTTGCTTTTTTGCATTTGTTTTTCTTGGCGATGGTCTTGATCCCTGTCTCCTGTACAATTTAACAAACCTCCGTCCATAGTTTATCAGGCCCTCTGTCTATCAGATCTAGTCCCTTAAATCTATTTCTCACTTCTACTGCATAATCATAAGGGATTTTATTTAGGTCTTACCTGAATGGTCTAGTGGTTTTCCCCACTTTCTTCAATTTAAGTCTGAATTTGGCAATAAGGAGTTCATGATCTGAGCTATGGTCAGCTTCCAGTCTTGTTTTTGCTGACTGTATAGAGCTTCTCTATCAATGGCTGCAAAGAATAAAATCAATCTGATTTTGGTGTTAACCATCTGGTGATATCCATGTGTAGAGTCTTCTCTTGTGTTGTTGGAAGAGGGTGTTTGCTATGACCAGTTTGTTCTCTTGGCAAACCTGTATTAACTTTTGCCTTGCTTCATTCTGTACTCCAAGGCCAAATTTGTCTGTTACTCCAGGTGTTTCTTGACTTCCTACTTTTGCATTCCAGTCCCGTATAATGAAAAGGACATCTTTTTTTGGGTGTTGTTACTTCTAAAATGTCTTGTATATCTTCATAGAACTGTTCAACTTCAGCTTCTTCAGCATTACTGGTCAGGGCATAGACTTGTATTACCATGATATTGAATGGTTTGCCTTGGAAACGAACAGAGGTCATTCTGTCATTTTTGAGATTGCATCCAAGTACTGCATTTTGGACTCTTTTGTTGACTGTGATGGCTACTCCATTTCTTCTAAGGGATTCTTGCCTACAGTACTAGATATAGTGGTTATCTGAGTTAAATTCACCCATTCCCATCCTTTTTAGTTCTCCTATTCCTAAAATGTTGACGTTCACTCTTGCCATCTCCTGTTCGCCCACATCCAGTTTGCCTTGATTCATGGACCTAACATTCCAGGTTGCTACGCACCTTTGCTCTTTACAGAATTGGATCTTGCTTCTATCACCAGTCACATCAACAACTGGGTGTTGTGTTTGCTTTGGCTCCATCTCTTCATTCTTTCTGGAGTTATTTCTCCATTGACCTCCTGTAGCTATTGGGCACCTAGTGACCTCGGGAGTTCATCTTCCAGTGTCCTATCTTTTTGCCTTTTTGTACTGTTCATGGGGTTCTCAAGACAAGAATACTGAAGTGGTTTGCCATTCCCTTCTCCAGTGAACCACATATTGTCAGAACTCTCCACAATGACCCGTCCATCTTGAGGGGCCCTACATAGCATGGCTTAGTTTCATGGAGTTAGACAGGCTGTGGTCCATGTGATTATTGTTTGGTTAGTTTTCTGTGCTTCTGGTTTCAGTCTGTCTGCCCTCTGATGCCCTCTCGCAGTGCCTACCTTGTTGCTGGGGTTTCCTTACTTTGGAGAAACCTCACCTTTGTCCCAGTAGATGTTTAATAAAGCCCATTAATGAATAAATGAGCATACAATTTTTGTACCTCACCATCCAATTTACAAAGTGTTTTCACTTTCTATTATCTAATATCATAGAAGTATGAAATGTTAAAGCTGAAGGGATATTAGTTCAGTTCAGTTCAGTTGCTCAGTCGTGTCCGACTCTCTGCAACCCCATGAACTGCAGCACGCCAGGCCTCTCTGTCCATCACCAACACCCGGAGTCCACCCATACCCATGTCCATCGAGTTGGTTATGCCATCCAACCATCTCATCCTCTGTCGTCCCCTTCTCCTTCCACCCCCAATCCTACCCAGCATTAGGGTCTTTTCCAATGAGTCAACCCTTCGCATGAGGTGACCAAAGTATTGAAGTTTCAGCTTCAACATCAGAACTTCCAATGAACAACCAGGATTGATCTCTTTTAGGATGGATTGAATGGATCTTCTTGCAGTCCAAGGGACTCTCAAGAGTCTTCTCCAACACCACAGTTCAAAACCATCAGTTCTTCGGCACTCAGCTTTCTTCACCGTCCAACTCTCACATCCATACATGACCACTGGAAAAACCATAGCCTTGACTAGACGAACTTTTGTTGGCAAAGTAATGTCTCTGCTTTTAAATATGCTATCTAGGTTGGCCATAACCTTCCTTCCAAGGAGTAAGTGTCTTTTAATTTCATGGCTGCAATCACCATCAGCAGTGATTTTGGAGCCCAAAAAAATAAAGTCTGACACTGTTTCCACTGTTTCCCCATCTATTTCCCATGAAGTGATGGGACCAGATTCCATGATCTTAGTTTTCTGAATGTTGAGCTTTAAGCCAACTTTTTCACTCTCCTCTTTCACCTTCATCAAGAGGCTCTTTAGTTCTTCTTCACTTTCTGCCATAAGGGTGGTGTCATCCACATATCTGAGGTTATTGATATTTCTCCCGGCAATCTTGATTCCAGCTTGTGTTTCTTCCAGCCCAGCGTTTCTCATGATGTACTCTGCATATAAGTTAAATAAGCAGGGTGACAATATACAGCCTTGACGTACTCCTTTTCCTATTTGGAACCAGTCTGTTGTTCCATGTCCAGTTCTAACTGTTGCTTCCTGACCTGCATACAGGTTTCTCGAGAGACAGGTCAGATGGTCTGGTATTCCCATCTCTTTCAGAATTTTCCATAGCTTATTGTGATCCACACAGTCAAAGGCTTTGGCATAGTCAATAAAGCAGCAATAGATGTTTTTCTGGAAGTCTCTTGCTTTTTCAATGATCCAGCGGATATTGGCAATTTGATCTCTGGTTCCTCTGCCTTTTCTAAAACCAGCTTGAACATCTGGAAGTTCACGGTTCACGTATTGCTGAAGCCTGGCTTGGAGAATTTTGAGCATTACTTTACTAGCATGTGAGATGAGTGCAATTGTGCGGTAGTATGAGCATTCTTTGGCATTGCCTTTCTTTGGGATTGGAATGAAGACTGACCTCTTCCAGTCCTGTGGGATATTAAGGGCAGCTTTAATCCACCGGTTCCCATGTAGGATGGTCTTGCTTACAGTGGACATTTGGCAAAATCTAGAGAAGCTCTATACAGTCAGCAAAAACAAGACTGGGAGCTGACTGTGGCTCATATCATAAACCCCTTATTGCCAAATTCAAACTTAAATTGAAGAAATTGGGGAAAACCACTAGGCCATTCAGGTATGACCTAAATCGAATCCCTTATGATTATACAGTAGAAGTGAGAAATAGATTTAAGGGACTAGATCTGATAGAGGGCCTGATAAACTATGGACAGAGGTTCATGACACTGTACAGGAGACAGGAATCAAGACCATCCCCAAGAAGAAGAAATGCAAAAAAGTAAAATGTCTGTCTGAGGAGGCCTTAAAATAGCTGTGAAAGGAAGAGAAGTGAAAAGCAAAGGAGAAAAGGAAAGATATACCCATTTGAATGCAGAGTTCCAAAGAATAGCAAGGAGAAAAAAGAAAGCCTTCCTCAGTGATCAGCACAAAGAAATAGAGGAAAACAATAGAATGGGAAAAACTAGAGATCTCTTCAAGAAAATTAGAGATACAAAGGATCATTTCATGCAAAGATGGGCTCAGTAAAGGATAGAAATCATACAGACCTAACAGAAGCAGAAGATATTAAGATGAGGTGGCAAGAACACAGAAGAACTATATAAAAAAGATCATCACAACCCAGATACCACGATGGCATGATCACTCACCTAGAGCCAGACATCCTGGAATATGAGGTCAAGTGGGCCTTAGGAAGTATCACTAGTAACAAAGGTAGTGGAGGTGATGGAATTCCAGTTGAGCTATTTCAAATCTTAAAAGATCATGCTGTGAAAGTGCTGCACTCAATATGCCAGCAAATTTGGAAAACTCAGCAGTGGCCACAGGACCAGAATATGTCAGCTTTCATTCCAATCCCAAAGAAAGGCAATGCCAAAGAATGCTCAAACTACCACACAATTGCACTCATCTGACATGCTAGTAAAGTAATGTTCAAAATTCTCCAAGCCAGGCTTCAGCAATACATTAACAATGAACTTCCAGATGTTCATGCTGGATTTAGAAATGGCAGAGGAACCAGAGATCAAATTGCCAACATTCATTGGATCACTGAAAGAGCAAGAGAGTTCCAGAAAAACATCTATTTCTGCTTTATTGACTATGCCAAAGCCTTTAACTGTGTGGATCACAATAAAGTGTGGAAATTCTGAAAGAGATGGGAATAGCAGACCACTTGACCTGCCTCTTGAGAAACCTGTATACAGGTCAGGAAGCAACAGTTAGAACTGGACATGGAACAACAGACTGGTTCTAAATAGGAAAAGGAGTATGTCAAGACTGTATATTGTCACCCTGCTTATTTATCTTAAATGCAGAGTACATCATGAGAAGTTTTGGGTTAGATGAAGCACAAGCTGGAATCAAGATTGTTGGGAGAAATATCAATAACATCAGATATGCAGATGACACCACCCTTATGGCAGAAAGTGAAGAACTAAAGAGCCTCGTGATATAAGTGAAAGTGGAGAGTGAAAAAGTTGGCTTAAAGCTCAACATTCAGAAAACTAAGATCATGGCCTCCGGTCCCATCACTTCATGGCAGATAGATTGGGAAACAGTGGAAACAATGGCTGACCTTATTTTGGGGGGCTCCAAAATCACTGCAGATGGTGACTGCAGCCATGAAATTAAAAAAGACGCTTACTCCTTGGAAGGAAAGTTATGACCAACCTAGATAGCATATTAAAAAGCAGAGACATTACCTTGCCAACAAAGGTCCGTCTAGTCAAGGATATGGTTTTTCCAGTGGTCATGTATGGATGTGAGAGTTGGACTATAAAGAAAGCTGAGCACCCGAAAAATTGATGCTTTTGAACCGTGGTGTTGGAGAAGACTCTTGAGAGTCCCTTGGACTGCAAGGAGATCCAGTCAGTCCACCCTAAATGAGATCAGTCCTGAGTGTTCTTTGGAAGGACTAATGTTGAAGCTGAAACTCCAATACTTTGGCCAGCTGATGCGAAGAGCTTACTCATTTGAAAAGACCCTGATGCTGGTAATGATTGAAGGCAGGAGGAGAAGGGGACAACAGAGAATGAGATGGATGGTTGGCATCACGGACTCAATGGACATGAGTTTGGGTAACCTCTGGGAGTTGGTGATGGACAGGGAGGCCTGGCGTGCTGTGATCCATGGGGTCGAAAAGAGTCAGACACGACTAAGCGACTGAACTGAACTTGGATAAAACAATATCCTATAAGAACTTGAGATAAATTAAATTATGCTTCAAAGGGCTTATTTACTGGGGTAGGAGGTATCAGTTCCACATATAAATAATATTTTTGATGTTCTACAAAATGTTGGAATCTCAGAACTGGAGAGTTATAGTAACACACTTTAATCTGGATAAGAAGAGAAGCTTAGTGGATGTTTCTAAGCAAAGTAGGCCATTTAAGAAAACTGTGCCATAGACTAGGCTAAGAAAAGCTATTACTCTTAGTAATGTGGTTTAAACTTACCTTATTAGAACCATAAAAATTTTAGAGTTTGAAGGGACCTGAGAGAACAGCTAATACCATCACCCTGCTTTTACAAATGAGGAAATTGAATATTTTCTCAACCCTTGTGCATTAGCAGCACATGTACCAGAAACAAGCATGAAAAATCTAAATTGATGCCACAAGTAGCTGGAGGTTGCTCCATTTATATATTAAATGTTTAAGGGAATAACGCAAACCATGACCTTCTGCTAAATTAGGAAAGAATCACTAATATCACATACCAGGATACTGCATACAAGATTAAAACTATAATAATGAAAAAACATTTGTGTTGCCTAGCAGGGTGTAGGGGATTCCCAATTGGGAAGTTCAATGTATGGGAAGAATTTCTTCAGTTCTGAAAACAGTATTTATAAGAATTCCCTGCAATAGATACATATGTACCTAAAATCAGAGACTTCCCAATTTCAGCTCTTACCTTTATGTATTGCATTTATTTTAAATTTTTTAAATGAATAATAATTTACAATTAAAATGATTATAATGTATTTGAAATGCCTGGTAACTTCCTGAGCAAGTATGCTAATTCAAATGTCTACAGAGACCAAGCTGGCAATGTGAACGTGTAAAGGCGGCCAAGTACAAAACAATAGTTGCCATAATGCTTGCAGGGAATAACCTGAACCATAGGTGTGAGAGCACTCATAGATTATACATTTCTTTGAATGCTGAGAAAATAAATGAGAGAATCCCTCAGAAATATATTTTCTGATTTTAAAGGTATCAGAAAGATTTAGAAATATACACATTAAGAATAAATATTGGGAGAGACTGAGAATTGATATAGTTATTATGCCTTTCAATATGTTCTCATTAAAAAAAAAAAGACATTTTAAATGATTTTTGCCTAGCAAATAGATAACATAGGGGTTGTCTTTACAAGATTTAAATCAGCAAACATTCAAATGGGGATTAGAGTTTTAAATTACTAAGCAATAGTTTGTGTTCTTAGTATTTCCTTATATTCTCTACTTCTTCCCACTCAAGGGACTAGAAATTCTTATTAATTGTCTTAAGGTTAACAAAGAAGAAACAAACCAAAAAAAAAAAAAAAGGATCAAATTTTGGGTTTAGAATTTTAATTGCTCAGTGTTGTAAAGTGGTCTACTTCAATTTGAATATACACACGCTTCAATTTGGAGGGCTTTGTTAAAGAGATAGTTAAGAACTGACTAATCCAATAAAAAAGAATACTAGAGAGGATTGCCATGCCATCTTCCAGGGGGTCTTCCCAATCTGGAGATTGAACCCAGGTCTCTTGCATTGCAGGCAGATTCTTCTCTGTCTGAGCCACCAGGGAAGCCCATAACAGAAGCAAAGCTCGGCCCAGTTCTTGCCACATACATCACTGTTTATTGGCAACCTAGCACACATGCACACAAAAGTCATACACTGAACTCTTGAAGATGTCTCATCTTCCTGTCCCTCTGTGCGCTCTAAAACTTCCATGGAAGGTTTATCTGGGGCAAATGTGGCAATATTCTAGTATCAGATGTAATCAGTTGTAAGTAGGAGATCAAGAAACCTTCCCACTAGGAGCAGGATTACAGGACCATTTATGGATCACCCCTACAGATCCATTCTACAAGACACAAGCTTCAGAAGAGATGACAGTTTTTATAGTCTTCTTAAGCAAGAAAAGCAGAGTACCTACCCCCTGCAATACTATAGCCAATCTACTAACTTCATTAATAAAAACTCATTTCCAATATCCATTCTGCTAATTAATAAGCCATTTATTTCACCAATGTAAACCTATTTCTAACATTCTTTATGAAAATGAAGACATCTCTGATGGTGATGGAAATTAAAGATAGTTGAAGCAGTCTAAGGATGGCCTTTGGGTCTGAGTCAAGGTTAGCTGATTACTCCTAGCTTGTATATTTAGATGAGTTCAATTGAATGCTCTTGAAGACTAACATAAAGCAGCTAGTACATGCCTCAGAACAGAATATTCATGTTGAAATATTTCAAAGAAAATCAGACATTATATCACACAGAAATAAGGGCCTGATAATGACTTGAGCAGAGACAATGAAGAAAAAAATCATAAGGACAGTTTTTCTTTCTTGGAGGCTAGAAAAGATTCCTTGGGCTGGTAGATAATGGAGAAAGAGAATACTTGAGAAAAAGACTAAGACCAGTTAGAACAGAGACAAAAGATGAAAGACAAGAACTGAAGAATTTACTCAGAATTTGATTTAACATCCAGAAACTATTTTAATGAACTATTTTTTTTCATTCCCCGCAAGGAGCAGTAATATCAGCAGAGCAACCCATGCCTTCTCTGTTATAGTAAGCGCTATATATATTATCTGTGTGAAAATTACTCAAGGTATTGAAGACACAAAATTTTTTTAAAAAACCCATCTCCTTTAAGATTTCATAGTGCGCTAAGGAAGATGACCATGCAACCACTGTAAATATGATACTATACATTCTACTGTGCTCTGCTCAGTCACTTCCGTCACGTCCGACTCTGTGACAGCATGCACTGTAGCCTGCAAATCTCCTCTGTCCATGGGATTCTCCAGCTAAGAATACTGA
Organism: Giraffa tippelskirchi; assembly: GCF_054371585.1. Taxonomy (NCBI): domain Eukaryota; kingdom Metazoa; phylum Chordata; class Mammalia; order Artiodactyla; family Giraffidae; genus Giraffa; species Giraffa tippelskirchi. Next base: position 75,327,100 of record NC_137277.1, read on the forward strand.
AGTGAGTTGCCGTACCCTCCTCCAGGAGATCTTCCTCACCCACTTTCCCTCTGGTAATAGAAGATAATGAAACTTTAAGATGGAAAGTGATTGATTTCTAAATCGCCTCTTGGAAGAGATGACCCTGCCTAAGACTTAACACTGAATGGGAAACCAACTTATGTTTGAGTGACCACAGGCGTACCCCGATTTTACTGTGCTTCACAGAGATTGTTTGGTTTTTGTTTGCTTGTTTGTTTGTTTACAAATCAAAGGTCAGTAGCAAACCTTCAACTAGCAAGTCTTTGGCACGAATTTTCCAATAGCATTTGCTCACATCTGAGGGACTCTGAGGGAGAAGGTGAGGGTGGGACGTTCTGGGAGAATAGCATTGAAACATGTATATTATCATATGTGAAACAGAACACCATTCCATGTTCGATGCATGAGACAAGGGCTCAGGGCCGGGGCAATGGGATGACCCAGAGGGATGGGATGGGGAGGGAGGTGGATGGGGGGTCCAGGAAGGGGAACACATGTAAACCCATGGCTGATTCATGTCAATGTATGGCAAAAACTATTACAATATTGTAAAGTAATTAGCCCCCAACTAAAATAAATAAATTTATAAAAAAATAAATAAATAAATAAAAGTAAGAAGGAATACCTTCTTCCTTGATTCTTGTATTCCTCAAACATGTGAACTACCACTGTTGTGAACAGACCTAAGCCAAACTGGTTATTCAACTCATACCGTATTTTCTTCTTAAACATTGGGAAATCTCAGGAGATCAAAAGAATGCAGGCAGAGGAGGGTAGAGAGGGGGACTATACACACACCATCTAATTTACCATCCAAAGAGGGAGACATTTCTAAGACTCAAAGAGGGTACTCTGAAGAATCATGCTGGAACAAAAATATAAGCCAGAATTGTCCCAGGCAAATATGTGACCACTCTCTCCATATCATGTTCTACATCCTATCATTAATTGTTTCAAAATAGATAAAACTCAGATCCTCAGGTTCTGTCAAATGTACAGACAACTTATTTTTATAAGATTATGGAAGTGTTCACTCTCTGTCCTCAGGTATTGCAACAGATCTTTCCATAAGAGATTTGCTCTTATTAGATAAGTGAGTGCTGTTAATCACTAAGTCATGTCCAGTCTTTTGCAACTCCATGGACTGTAGCTCACCAGACTCCTCTGTCCATGGAATTTTCCAGGGAAGAATACTGGAGTAGGTTGCCATTTCCTTCTCCTTCTGCCATCCCCTTCTTCAGGGGATCTTCATGACCCAAGGATTGTTTATTGCTGAGCCACCAGGGAAGCCCAGGTAAGTGAGTAAAAGATTCTAAAACTTGTTCTTTGAATAAAGAATACTAGAGTGGAAATGATGTCTTTATCATAAATAATAAATCAACCCAAAGAATTTATTTTGCATTTAAAAATGAACCTCACAAGTTTATGGTTTTTCCAGTAGTCATGTATGGATGTAAGAGTTGGACTGTGAAGAAAACTGAGCGCTGAAGAATTGATGCTTTTGAACTGTGGTGTTGGAGAAGACTCTCGAGAGTCCCTTGGACTGCAAGGAGATCCACCCAGTCCATCCCAAAGGAGATCAGCCCTGGGTGTTCATTGGAAGGACTGATGTTGAAGCTGAAACTCCAATACTTTGGCCACCTCATGCGAAGAGTTGACTCATTGGAAAAGACTCTGATGCTGGGAAGAATTGGGGGCACGAGGAGAAGGGGACGACAGAGGATGAGATGGCTGGATGGCATCACTGACTCGGTGGACATGAGTTTGGGTAGACTCCAGGAGTTGGTGATGGAAAGGGAGGCTTGGCGTGCTGCGATTCATGGGGTTGCAAAGAGTCAGACATGACTGAGTGACTGAACTGACTGACTGACTAACTGACATTATCTAGAAAACCAAAATGTCAATTTAAAAATACTTTAAAAATTATGAAATTACCAACTTTTTTGAAGTTATTAGTTATATATCATAGGACATAATAACAACCCTGACACCATCATGTATTTCTTTACAGACTTCTTTTTTAAAGATTAGACTTTCAAGGATAATTGTATTAATAAAACAAAACAGAAAAAGAAGTTGGTGATTCATTTTCACACAAGTTTCCACAATGAATAGGGAAGTAAGATGAATACTTTTGTGAATCACTTTATCAGCTTACAAGAATTACTTCGGGGTTACCAAAAAAATCTCCTTTTATGCAACTATTGAGGAAAAGAGTATATCACCTAATTTTTGGTTATGAGATATATGTTTTCATCAACAATTAAGATGACATAAAATTTTTAAGGAAATAACTAGAATTTCATTAGTTAGCAATGAAACAAAAATATGAAAAATCAGGTCCTAGAAGCATAAAACTTTCAATATGAAGTGTGCTAAGGACATGACTTAGCAACTAGACCACCACCACCAAGAGAGAACTTTAACAAATGAGATTATGTGATATTGTGAATCTAACACCCTCTCCTCCATGGAAACAAAGATATTATGATAGAAGAACCAGTCAACATGAGAGGACAGAGTTTTCCACTAAATGTGAGAAGGCCAGAACAAATGGAGTTCTAGAACTTGAGAATGAGTTCCAGTGGACGATGGAGCTTGTGTGATATTTACATTTTATTAACACAGGAGTACATTAATGCCAATCATGTACCCTGAGTGCTACTTTTCTCACCAATGAAGTATTATGCTAATCTCTCTCTCTTTGCATAGGTTTCAGTTACATTTTGATGTGTTTATGAAATCATTACTCCTAGTGTTAACACCTGATTATGATATTTCAAATGCTAAGTCACCACCTCCACTTTACATATACAGTCACACAGACCTAACAATATTTATACAGAAGTACTTTTAATTTAAAAAGATAATATATAAACCACAAATTATAAACAATCCCTGTCTCTCTGTGTTCTAAGACTACATGAGCAAAAATTCCCATTTCAGCCAGTATCCCCTTATGTTTTCAAGGAATAAAAGCAAGCTATAGTCTCATACTATTACCTGGTAATGTGCACAAAATCAGTGAGGTCACCGATTTCCTTGGGAGCTTTCTCCCATTCTATAAAGTGTCAATAAAGCCCAAAGACAGCATGAGATTTTTCAGAATCTGAAAAGAATTGCCTTGTGATTCCCAGAGTAGCACTACAGGGCCCATTCACAGGCCAAATCATGGCACACAGAGCTGTCAGGAGGGTCCAGATGTCCAACTCTTGCCCTAAAACTTTTAACATTCAGGGCTTGTGACTGCACTTGCTTTATATTTTATAGCACTTCAAAATGGGGGTGCTTCCTTTATAGCTTTGATCAGAATTTTTGAAAAATGAAGCTTTTATATTCTCATTTAATACTTCTCTATCATCTCAAACTGAATTTACTTCACACTTCATTAACACAAAAATCACAATTTTTAAAGAAACTTCCAATATATATTTTTCTTTCTAGTCTCTCAAGACATATTACTATTCCTGGACTTGTTTCCCACACTCTAACCTTTCTCAAACTGCCCTCTTGTCTAGAAGATACTGTGGTAGAAGATACTGTGGTAGCTCAGACGTAAAGACGTAAAGAATCTCTCTGAGATGCAGGAGACCCAGGTTCAATCCCTGGGTTGGGAAGATTCCCTGGAGAAGGTAATGGCAACCCACTCTAGTATTGTTGGCTGGAGAATTCCACAGACAGAGGAGCCTGGTGGGATACAGCCTATGGGGTAGCAAAGAGTCAGACACGACTAAGCAACTAACACACACACATACACAACCTTTCTCAAACTGCTCTTTCATCTAGGATTTTATCCCCTTCTTAGTCAAGCTATCTTGTACTTTTCTGGAAATCTTGCTGTAACAGGAAGCATTTCCATTTTAGAAAGCAGTCCTTTTGAGGCCAACACTACCCTGTTACCAAAGCCAGACACAGATACCACAAAAAAGAAAAAGAAAATTACACATCAATATCACTGATGAACATATAGATGCAAAGATACTTAACAAAATACTAGCAACACAAATACAACAAACATTAAAAAATCATACACCATGATCAGCTAGTATTTATTCCAAGAATGCAAGGATTTTTCAATATCCACAAATCAATGACTGTGATGCCACACATTAAAAAATTGAAGAATAAAAACCATAAGATCGTCCCACCCTCCTCCCTCAGAGGAGAATGGCATTGAGACATGTGTATTGTCATATGTGAAACAGAGCACCATTCCATGTTCGATGCATGTGACAAGGGCTCAGGGCCGGGGCAATGGGATGATCCAGAAGGATGGGATGGGGAGGGAGGTGGGTGGGGGGTCCAGGAAGGGGAACACATGTAAACCCATGGCTGATTCATATCAATGTATGGCAAAAACTATTACAATATTGTAAAGTAATTAGCCCCCAACTAAAATAAATAAATTTATAAAAAAAAAAAAAAAACAAAACCATAAGATCATCTTAATAGATGCAGAAAAAAGCTTTTGATGTAATTCAGCATTCAGTTATGATTGAAAAAAAAAAAAAAACCCTCCAGAAAGTGGGCATAGAAGGAATCTACCTCAACATGATAAAGGCCATATAGGACAAACCCACAGCTAACATTATATTCAAAGTGAAAAGCTGAAAGCATTTCCTCTGAGATCAGGAATAAAACAGGGATACCCATTCTCACCACTTTTATTCAACACAGTTTTGGAAATCCTAGCCAAGGCCAGCAGAGAAGACAAAGAAATTCAAATTGGAAAAGAAGAAATTAAACTACCACTGTTTGTATATGACATAATACTTATGTAGAAAATCCTAGAGATGCTATCAGAAAACTACTAGAGCTAATCAATGAATTAGGTAAAGTTACAGAATACAAAATTTTTCCCTATGATATGTGGCTGCTGCTTCTCTGTGCATCCAATAGTTACTCCACTTTATTAATATTTCTGAACTATTTTCAGGATAAAATGAACTCATTTTCTCTATTCCCATCCCTCCAACCCACACCAATACTATTTTCATTGTATTCCGCTGTAAAGAAATAAGTATACAGTTCAGTCGCTCAGTCGTGTCCGACTTTTTGCAACTCTATGAATCGCCGCACGCCAGGCCTCCCTGTCCATCACCAACTCCCGGCGTTTACCCAAACTCATGTCCATCCAGTCAGTGATGCCATCCAGCCATCTCCTCCTCTGTTGTCCCCTTCTCCTCATGCACCCAATCCTTCCCAGCATCAGGGTTTTTCCAATGAGTCAACTCTTCACATAAGGTGGCCAAAATATTGGAGTTTCAGCTTCAACATCAGTCCTTCTAAAGAACACTCAGGACTGATCTTCTTTAGGATGGACTGGTTGGATCTCCTTGCAGTCCAAGGGGCTCTCAAGAGTCTTCTCCAACACCACAGTTCAAAAGCATCAATTCTTCAGCACTCAGCTTTCTTTATATTCCAACTCTCACATCCATACATGTGGATATAACTTTCCTTCCAAGGAGTAAGTGTCTTTTAATTTCATGGCTACAATCACCATCTGCAGTGACTTTGGAGCCCCCCCCAAAACAAAGTCTGAAATTGTTTCCACTGTTTCCCCATCTATTTCCCATGAAGTTATGGGACCAGATGCCATGATCTTAGTTTTCTGAATGTTGGGGTGAAGTAAGCACAAGCTGGAATCAAGATTGCTGGGAGAAATATCAATAACCTCAGATAGGCAGATGACACCACCCTTATGGCAGAAAGTGAAGAAGAACTAAAGAGCCTCTTGGTGAAAGTGAAAGAGGAGAGTGAAAAAGTTGGCTTAAAGCTCAATATTCAGAAAACTAAGATCATGGCATTTGGTCCCATCGCTTCACGGCAAATAGATGGGGAAACAGTAGAAACAGTGGCTGACTTTATTTTTCTGGGCTCCAAAATCACTGCAGATGGTGATTGCAGCCATGAAGTTAAAAGACGCTTACTACTTGGAAGGAAGGTTATGACCAACCTCGACAGCATATTAAAAACCAGAGACATTACTTTGCCAACAAAGGTCCATCTAGTCAAGGCTATAGTTTTTCCAGTAGTCATGTATGGATGTGAGAGTTGGACTATAAAGAAAGCTGAGCGCCAAAGAATTGATGCTTTTGAACTGTGGTGTTGGAGAAGACTCATGAGAGTCCCTTGAACTGCAAGGAGATCCAACCAGTCCATCCTAATGGAGATCAGTCCTGGGTGTTCATTGGAGGGACTGATGTTAAAGCTGAAACTCCAGTACTTTGGCCACCTGATTCGAAGAGATGACTCATTGGAAAAGACCCTGATGCTGGGAAGGATTGAGAGCAGGAGGAGAAGGGGATGACAGAGGATGAGAAGGTTGGATGGCATCATCTACTCAATGCACATGGGTTTGGGTGGACTCTGGGAGTTGGTGATGGACAGAGAGGCCTGGTGTACTGCAGTTCATGGGGTCGCAAAGAGTCGGACACTACTGAGTGACTGAACTGAACTGAGCTTTAAGCCAACTTTTTCACTCTCCTCTTTCACTTTCATCAAGAGGCTTTTTAGTTCCTCTTCACTTTCTGCCATAAGAGTGGTGTCATCTGAATATCTGAGGTTATTGATATTTCTCCTGGCAATCTTGACTCCAGCTTGTGCTTCTTCCAGCCCAGCGTTTCTCATGATGTACTCTCCATATAAGCTAAATAAGCAGGATAACAATATACAGCCTTGACATACTCCTTATCCTATTTGGAACTAGTCTGTTCCATGAAATACATATTACAAGCTGCAATTAAAAGTGTTTGCTACCAAGGTAGAGACTTGAAATTTATTCAAGAACTAAATAATCTTTGCACTTTTTGTTGGTTAAGTTCTTTGAAATAATTCATAGATGGCTGCGGAACCATCAGTGCTGTCCCATTGCTGAACACAAGTTTATAGATACTTCAAATGTCACTAGTATATAAATATTTTTGAAAATACTAATAATGAAACTTTAAACACTATACTGTAAACTCTCTTATGTCTAGTCTCCCAGGTACACTGATCACACAGGTTAACAGATGCCATATAATCTCACTTAACTCAAACTGGAACTATGAAGAAATAAAGCATCTGGATATAATATTGAATGACACATTTTTATAGACAGTAAGTTTTAATTTATGAAATATCAAAAGGTTATTATATTCAAGCTTAAAAATATTTCATCATTTTTTCTGATGCAAATTTTATTAATGAATTTTCTTAAATGAATACTTCTCAAGAAATTCTCCAAGGCTTTAAGCAGTTTCTTCAGCCTTACAATATTAATATAAGATTGTGAATAAGTAGAAAAACATGAAAAAGCTTAGGCTTTTTAAATTAATCTCAGTTTTAATATCCCTGTTATTTGGAGAAATCTACTAAATAGATATCTGCAAGCCTAACATTTTTATTTAAAAGAATAAAGAAGAGAGTGCAGCAAAGGAAACAACCAAATGAAAAGGCAAACTATGGAATGGGAAAAAATATTTGCAAGCCATATATTCCATAAGGGATTAACATCCAAAATATATAAGCAACTCATCCCTCAAGGCTCAGCAACTGGTGCTGCTGCTGCTGCTGCTAAGTCGTTTCAGTCGTGTCCGACTCTGTGCAACCCCATAGACGGCAGCCCACCAGGTTCCCCTATCCCTGGGGTTCTCCAGGCAAGAACACTGGAGTGGGTTGCCATTTCCTTCTCCAATGCATGAAAGTGAAAAGTGAAAATGAAGTTGCTCAGTCGTGTCTGATTCTTAGCGACCCCATGGACTGCAGCCTACCAGAATCCTCCGTCCATTGGATTTTCCAGGCAAGGATAATGGAGTGGGGTGCCATTGCCTTCTCCACAGCAACTGGTGACCCACTGGTAAAAAATCCACCTGCTAACTCAGGAGACATGGGTTTGATCCCTGGATTGGGAAGATCCCCTGGAGGAGGAAAAGCAACCCACTCCAATATTCTTGCCTGGAAAATTCCACGGATAGAGTAACCAGGCAGGCTACAGTCTATGAGGTCACAAAAGGTCAGACACAACTTAGCAACTGAATGATAGCAACAAATATATATATATATATATTTATATAAAACTATCACAATGTACACTTAAATATCTTACAACTTTATCAATTATACCACAATAAAGCTGGGCTTCACTCGTGGCTCAGCTGGTAAAGAATCTGCCTTAAATGCAGGAGACCTGGCTTCGATCCCTGGGTTGGAAAGATTCCCCTGGAGAAGGGAAAAGCTACCTACTCCAGTATCTGGCCTAGAGAAGTCCATGGACTGTCCATCGGGTCGCAAAGAGTTGGACACAATTGAGCAACTTTCACTTTCACTTGCAAAGCTGAAAAAAATAAAAGTACTGCATTGTATACTTAAATTTGCTGAGACTAGATCTTAGTGTTCTCACCACAACCTTCCTACAAAAAGGTAAACTATGTGAGGTGATGAATGTGTGAAATTAACTGACTTGAGTAATCATTTCAACATATATATTTATATTATACCATCACACTGTATATCATACAATTTTTATTTATGACTTATACTCTAATTAAGCGGGGGCGGGGGGGCAGAGAAAGAAGTTTCAATAACAAAAAAGGGAGACAAATTCAGTCAGAGAGTGAGGTAAGAAGCAGAGGCCAGACTCAAGCCTTCTACAGCCACCAGCAGCCTTGAGCAGGAACCCGGATACCCTTACTGGTACCAGGTGGCAACAGGCTGGCAAAGCAAGAACATCAGCCCTGAAAGCCTGGGCCATCCAAGGCTAAGAAAGTCAGTTGGCACAAAGAAGAGCTTGGCTGCCTCAGGCCGGGATCTGTACAGACCTGGTGACCCGTGTCCCACCTGGAGGAGATGTTACCCCATCCTGACAATAACAGGCAAAGGCTTTGCAGCCCAGCGCATGAGTGGAGCCCTGGAAGATGAAGCAAAGTGGGTTAATGGTCAGCTAGACCTTAATATTGGAAGAGAGACAGGAAAGAATAATGGGCTACATTGGGCCAACAGAAAGTGCACACCACCACTTGAGAAGATTGCTCTTTACAGAAGGCTTGTGCACATAATTTGAAAAAAGCTGCTCTAAGCTTTACCTGCCAACTGTCTAAAATTCAACTTATTTCTCTACATCTAGGCTTTATAGATGTAAAGTCAATTGCATACAATAAAGCAGAGTTAAAAATCACCTGGCTTGTAAGTACTTTTTTGTACAAGGAAAAAAGGAAAGAAAATTTTAATCATAGAAAAGAAATACCTTCTGGGAATGACATTTGGAAATGGAATTGTTAGACCATCTCCATAAGTGACACTTCCACATTTGATCAAAGGGTTAGAGCACAAGACTGTGAAGAGGCTGATTAGAAAATTGAAGGCATTTTTCATCGATAATTGGTGAATGCTGACTTAGGAGAAAGAATGACTAGTAAACTCAATTCATATATGAAGGAGCTAAGAGCTAGTATAATACCTAGGTTCATAAAAATCTATAAAATTACAAACATCAGAGAAGAAAAATATATATCCCAGTATTACAAAAAGACAAAAATGATATGAAATGAGACTATTCAGAGATGATTCTGTTATGAAGAGGAAAAAGGGTCCTATGCCAGACTGCTTGTATTTAGAAGTCATATTTATATTATAACCATCTTACTGTGGTGCATTTTATGCCTCACATACATGCAGTTAATGATGAAAAGGACTTTTTTGAAATAGCTGCTTTTCTAGATGTTCTAAAATGTCTACCAATAGTATTTAGTAAAATAAAATGTTTTATAATTATTTTTAATCATGTTTTTTGAAATACTGCTGTTAAGCTGAATGGCCAAGGTGTACCCCAGGTACATGTTTTACCTTTGCACTTGTGTCCAGGGAGGAAGGAGGAGAATGTGGTGCCAAGGACTCAATTCCAGTGTGTTTAGAGTGAACTGCTGTCCCATATGTCTGTGCATTTTGTTCTACTTTGCTATTTATGTGGTGTATGTAATGGACAGATGAGTCCCAATTTTACAACATCTGGTCTTTCTAGATGTGTCAGCATATGTCAAAAGGAGAATTGAAGAATACATTTTGTGTTAAAATTCATAGGAAAGACTGTTACTTAAAAATTTGAGCCATATAGTCCATTGGATTGGTAGATGAGTGAGAGAAAGGAAGGGTTCTAACCAAGAATGCTCACATTTAAAGGACATTTTCAGATTACAACTATTATTACACTTGTGCAGAGACTACATAAATTAATATGCTGTTGTTGTTATTGCTCTGTCATGTTAAGCCATGTCTAACTACTTGTGACCTAATGGACTGCAGCATGCCAGGCTCCTCTGTCCTCCACTTTCTCCCAGAGTTTGCTCAAATTCGTGTCCATTGAGTCAGTGGTGCTATCTAACCATTTCATCCTTTGTTGCCCCCTTTTCCTTTTGCCTTCAATCATTCCCAGTATCAGAGTCTTTTCCAATGAGTTGGTTCTTCACATTAAGTGGCCAAACTATCGGAGCTTCAGCTTCAGTCCTTCCAATAAATATTCAGCATTGATTTCTTTTAGGTTTGACTGATTGATTCTCCTTGTAGTCCAAGGGACTCTCAAGAGTCTTCTCCAGCACCACAATTCAAAAGTATCTATTCTTTGGTGCTCAGCCTCTTTTATGAACCAACTCTCACATCTGTACATGACTACTGGAAAAACCATAGCTTTGACTATATGGAACTAAGATGATGTCTCTGCTCCTTAATAAGTTGTCTAGGTTTGTCATAGCTTTCCTTCCAAGGAGGAAGTGTCTTTTAATTTCATACCTGTAGTTACCATCAGCAGTGATTTTGGAGTCCAAGAAAATAAAGTCTATCACTGCTTCCACTTTTCCCCCTCTATTTGCCATGAAGTGATGGGACTAGATGCCATGATTTTAGTTTTTTGAATGTTGAGCTTTATGCTTTCTTTTTCACTCTCCTCTTTCACCCTCATCAAGAGGCTCTTTAGTTACTCTTCAGTTTCTGCCATTAGAGTGGTATCATCTGCATATCTGAGGTTGCTGATGCTTCTCCTGGTAATATTGATTCCAGCTTGGGATTTATCTAGCCCGGTATTTCGCCTGATGTACTCCACATAGAAGTTAAATAAGCAGGGTGACAATATACAGCCTTGACGTACTCCTTTCCCAATTGGGAACCAGTCAGTTATTTCATCTCTTGTTCTCACTGTTGCTTCTTGACCTGCATGCAGGTTTCTCAGGAGGCAGGTAAGGTGGTCTAGTATTCCCATCTCCTTAAGAATTTTCCACACTTTGTTATGAGCCACACAGTCAAAGGTTTTAGCATAGTCAATGAAGCAGAAGTAGATGTTTTTCTGGAAATCCCTTGCTTTCTCCATGATCCAATGAATGTTGACAATTTGGTCTCTGGTTCCTCTGCCTCTTCAAAACCCTGCTTGTATATCTGGAATTTCTCAACTCACATACAGCTGAAGCCTATCTTGAAGGATTTTGAATGTCACCTTGCTAGCATGTGAAATGAGCATAATTGCATAGTAGTTTGAACGTTCTTTGACATTGCCCTTCTTTGAGATTGGAAAGAAAATTAACCTTTTCCAGTCCTGTGGCCATTGCTGAGTTTTCCAAATTTGCTGACATATTGAGTGCAGCACTTTAATAGCACCATCTTTAAGGATTTTAAATGGCTCAGATGGAATTCTGTCACTTCCATTAGCTTTGATCGTACTGATGCTTCCTAGGGCCACTTGATTTGATATATATTTCATATTTATATACAAACTGAACAAAGTTCTTAGTTGAAGCAGCTGGTCTATGTTAAAAACCATTTCACACCAGTCAGAATGGCTGCTATCCAAAAGTCTACAAGCAATAAATGCTGGAGAGGGTGTAGAGAAAAGGGAACCCTCTTACACTGTTGCAAACTAGTACAGCCACTATGGAAAACAGTGTGGAGATTCCTTAAAAAACTGGGAATAGAACTGCCATATGACCCAGCAATCCCACTGCTGAGCATACACACCGAGGAAACCAGAATTGAAAGAGACACGTGTACCCCAATGTTCATCGCAGCACTGTTTACAACAGCCAGGACATGGAAGCAACCTAGATGTCCATCAGCAGACAAATGGATAAGGAAGCTGTGGTACATATACACAATGGAATATTACTCAGCCATTAAAAAGAATACATTTGAATCAGTTCTATTGAGATGGATGAAACTGGAGCCCATTATACAGAGTGAAGTAAGCCAGAAAGAAAAATACCAATACAGTATACTAATGCATATATATGGAATTTGAAAGATGGCAACGATAACCCTATATGCGAGACAGAATAAGAGACACAGATGCATAGAACAGTCTTATGGACTCTGAGGGAGAAGGTGAGGGTGGGATGTTCTGGGAGAATAGCATTGAAACATGTATATTATCATATGTGAAACAGAACACCATTCCATGTTTGATGCATGAGACAAATGCTCAGGGCTGGGGCAATGGGATGACCCAGAGGGATGGGATGGGGAGGGAGGTGGGAGGGGGTTTCAGGATGGGGAACACATGTAAACCCATGGCTGATTCATGTCAATGTATGGCAAAAACCACTAAAAAATAAAAATAAAAAAAAATAAACAGATATAGTAAAATGTCATTGTATTTTAGTTAATATTGCTATATATTTCCAGAGCAGATAAGTCCTAAGGGACCAAAAGTAAAGGCAGTGAAATAATTCTCCTATAAATATAATTTTGTTTATTGATGGAAAAAATTGTTTTTGGAAATATTCTTTGTTAATAAATCTCCTGGAGCTGGGCTTGCTTCTATACCTAGTCATTTGGATAGTGAAGGAGGTAGAAGAAAAGAGAAGAGAATAGGTCTTTGCTAGCCTACCCCATAGCTATAATACAGTAGAGACCATAGTTCTTTATTTGGGTATCTTCTAAAGTACCAATGTTTACTGTGGGCAATGTGCAGTCCTTATTTTCTGTATAAGATTTTTCGATTCCTTAGGTGACAATGAATAAGAAAAACAGGAGTTTGTGAATTAGCCAATTTCTAGATATATTTTGTTGTAATTGTGATATCGTTATGTAGAAAAAGAAGCATCTTGAGCAAAAAATTGTTCAATGAGCTGAGTACATACTTCAGAGCTTATTCTCTGGGCTGGCAGCAGAGAGCCCGACATATGAGGAAAGGGATTATGAAGTTGTGTTCTTGTTTATAATTTGAGTTCATCCACTGATGCATAAGGGCTTCCCAGGTGGCTCAGTGGTAAAGAATCTGCTTGCCAGTGCAGGAGACTCCAGAGACACAGGTTTGATCCCTGGGTCAGAAAGATCCTCTGGAGGAGGAAATGGCAACCCACTCCAGTATTCTTGCCTGGAGAATCCCATGGACAGAGGAGCCTGGCAGGCTATGGTCCATACGGTGGCAAAGAGTCAGACACAACTGAAACAACTTAGCTCACCTGCAGACACTGATGCATGAATGTATCTCTTGTGGTTGTAATACACTTTTTTTTGTGTTTGTTTTTGGTAACACACTTTTTAAAATAATTTGATGGAAACATTTTCTTGTTGATATTTTAATAATCTAGACCTGACAGTTAATTCTCTCTGAATTGTACTTTATTGCTTTACGTTACATTTTAAATTAAGTATTTAGAGTATACAGTATTTTAATGTTATTCTACCAACATCTTTATTCAGAGGCCTGTTGCCATTTTTATCTTTATGAAATTTTTGTTTCTACAAAAGACAGGATTATATTATTTTTTCTTGGCTGACTTGGAGAAGTATATTCAGTTCAGTTCAGTTCAGTCGCTCAGTCATGTCACTCTCGTTGCGACCCTGTGGACTGCAGCACACTAGGCCTTCCTGTCCATCACCAGCTCCCAGAGTTTACCCAAACTCATATTCATTGAGTTGGTGACGCGATCCAACCATCTCATCCTCAGTCATCCCCTTCTTTTCCCACCTTCAATCTTTCCCAGCATCAGAGTCTTTTCAAATGAGTCAGTTCTTTGCATCAGGTGGCCAAAGTGTTGGAGTTTCAGCTTCAGCATCAGTCCTTCCTATGAATATTCAGGACTGACTTCCTTTAGCATGGACTGGTTGGATCTCCTTGCAGTCCAAGGGACTCTCAAGAGTCTTCTCCAACACTACAGTTCAAAAGCCTCAACTGGTCATCAAAATACCCATAACTTTGAGACTTTAAATAAGTAAATATTTACAACATGTGAAAAAGCACAATACACATTATACAAGCTCAACCATACAAAAATGTATGCTCAGTTATGTGTATGAACATACACAAGGACTCACAAGGACACATCAAACAAACTCCTTACATTTATAGACGATTTTGTGTTCTTTGTTTCCTATGTGTCTCAGTTTTTCTATAATACACATATAACTGTTAAAAGTTTGATAAAAAATGATATTTTAAAAGGAGAGAAGTGCCTTTTTTAGGATATAATATATAACAAAAATTAAAAATCATACATATATGTCTTTGTTTCCATCTAGAACTTTTAAAGAAGAATGTATTGTTTAAAAATGTAACTTACTCCCACACTTGCATACCTTCCACTAGAGTCTAAAATGTTCAGGTTCTTATAACAATATTTCAAAATTAACAAAGATTCTCTGGTTAAACAGAATTTTATAGTGAAGTGAGTCATTTCTGTCACATAAGAAGTACAAAACCAGATAGCAAAAAGCAATAAATAGAAAAATACAGCCATTTGATAACAATGCAAATTTCTATACATTAACACATTTTAAATAACATTTTGTTGTAGTAGATTGCTAAAACTATATTCAATTATCAAAACTAAATGAAGGGAACAAAAAATATCTGGAACAAAATTTCATGGGAAATTCAACAGCTAAAATCAAACATAATAAGAGTTCTTCATTTATTCATTCAGTCTTCATTGCCACCTGAGAATCTAGTAATTTCAAGCAGAGACATCTATGTGTGTAAAGGAGAAGGTTTTGGGTAATAATAAGGGATTTGGAGTCAAAGATAGAGACTCTGAACTGATATTTTAGATTAAAACCATCAGGACATTCAATTTTCTCCCAAATACTTGGACCATCTCATCAAGCAGTACAGCTTTCCAGTCTGAAAACCACAGTATCCATTATACAATTTTACTTTGTGAAAAATACCCAAGGCAGAACTCAGAACTCAAGTTTCTACAAAATATAAAAATTCAGCAACTGCTTTTGACTTCTTCACTGGTCTACATAGCAATAACAAATATGTTGCAATTCTAGTATAATCACACTGTCCTTTTTCAAACAGTAAAATGAAATTATTAAATTTCTGTCAAAGGTCTGGAGGGCAGCTAATAAAAATCAATTTGGCAACATTACAGGTGACACAAAGCACATATGAACAATTGCTTAGAGTTACTGCATGTACACAGTTCACTGGATAAAACTTCAGAAATTGGCTCCTTGGGTTTTATAGTTCCCACAATAAAGAATTTAATTTTTTCTTAGGTGTTAATATTTTTTACAAGGCGTCAAATAAGCTTTTTAAGTAGTTTAATTTCTCTTTTAAAAATACATCCTCCAGCACTTTAACACCTCACTGGTTAATTATATTAGTTGAACAAATATTCAAAACAAATTGTACATTGATATTTACCTTTTTCTGAAGTTAATTATCTTGGAAATGTAAGTCAATGATCACACAGCATGAAAGTAAAGGTATATTATAGTTTTTTGTGAGTCAGCTAAGCTGTACTCTTAACACTCTGTTTGTCTCATAAGCACATTTGTCAGTACTGGTAAGAAACACCATGGTGGATGCTAAGCAACTGTAGTAGCTAGGGAGAAAAGTGAATTCTAGACCCTCTAATTTGCAAAGTTTGCTGTCGCCAGATCAGCCATCAAAATTCTCAGCATGCAACCACATCCTGAGAACCACTCCCACCCCTAGGAGGTCAGAAGGGGGGAAAACAGGAGTTGCTAAAGAGTCATTAAAATAGTTTAAACTCATAAATTCACTTTCCCTTATTCTCACTAAATCTATCCTTGAAATAAATCAAACTCTATTTTCCAAAGCGGCATTTCAACCAACAATGCATTTCACTCTTTTATTGCTCTCTGTCTTATTTTGAATGCTATTAAAGCATTAGAAGCTATAATGCCATCAATTATAAAGTCTGGATCAAAAAGTGTTTCTATAAACAGGCAAATGAAGAACATAGTTAAAAATAAATAACTTTGAATTTGATCGTATGAGTAACAATGAAAAGAAATATGAATATAGGTCACAAACTTATTTGAAATGCCAGGGGTTATTGTATTTCTGCATTAGAAGAAACATGGTTCTTCCAGTCAATATTTGCTGCTTCAACTCAAACATCAACCATATTTCTCAGACTAATTAGCTATTTAAGTGGTGATTTTTCTCCAATTAGAGAAACTTGGTTATTATCATCTAAAATACTCCAAAGGGGCTTTTTAAAATTTGAGGTATCAAATAAACTTATCTTTTCTGTAGATTCAATTTCCTTCTTTTCTGCTGATTAGAGACAAGGGAGCAATAAGCCTTCAAGTTGTATATTTGCTAAAATTACTGTGAACAATACAAACCTGATTGGCTTCTGATAATCACTCATTTTATCAATGCCCATGTCGCCACCATGGTTCATTCTGAAAATAAACAAAAGATTTTTTTGATCCAAATACTATGTTTGGATGATCATAGCATAGTACCCACAGAATTCTTTAAATGCCATATTTCAAGATAGATGACCTTTGCTTGTTTATGTAGTCAAAATCTTATTACTTGTCTTACACACAGCAAAAACAACTGCAGCAAATGAGTGTGTAAAGTTGAAACCCAGAGTACAGTAATAGAAGGAATATATTGTTCCAGGGCAGAATCATATATCTTAAAAAAGAGCCATCATTTTAAAACTTTGTTCTCCTCTTCCTACATGGAAAACCACTGTCATTAATTTTGACGGAACTTCTCTCTCATTTATATCAATAAATCCCCTGACGAGCTTAAAAACTTTTTCTACTTTTATTGTCTGACAAAGACAACCCATTGTGAGAAATAATGGTGCTCAGAAATGAGAGGCAAAGAAGCAATAACAGTTTCATTTACAGATCATTAAACAGGAAACCAGCTCAGAGAGATCTCTGTTTAAGGCTCTGGACTGGGCTGGCATATTTCAGAAGGGTAAATTCATAGAAATATCTCACTACTTCCACAAGGAAAGCTGAGAAAAAGCTCTCATTACAATAATAACTATTTGCGCTGCTCACCAAATATCATGTCACTATGCTGTAGAATTACTCTTGGGAAGACACTTAAATGCTTTCACATTAAGTAATAAAACACTCGTTAAATTCACTGTGTCATAAGTGGAATATGATCTTTACTATAATATCTCAATTTTTGACATACAAGAAAAGCATGCACATGTGCATGCTCACTTGGCCCCACACATGTATAATTCCTAAAGAAAGACCACAGAAAGAGTTTTCAAAATATGTGCTGACTAGTTTCGATCCAACAAAATTCAAAAAATGTGTTCCCCTAAAATAATTCAGAAATGTAGTAAAACCTATCAATATTTTCCTTCATACTTTCTTCCATAGCCTTCTAACTTAAATACTTTCTTACCCAAATGTCATACTTTTCTATCTATATTTCTTTTTTTTATTATTTAATTAGTTTATTTTCTATTTTTTAACTTTACAATATTGTATTAGTTTTGCCATACATTGACATGAGTCCACCATGGGTGTACATGTTGTCCCTTTCCAGAACCCCCTTTCCACCTCCCTCCCCATCCCATCCCCCCAGGGTCATCCCCATGCACCAGCCCTGAGCACCCTGTATCATGCATTGAACCTGGACTGGTGATTCATTTCACATATGATAATTTACATGCTTCCATGCCATTCTCCCATATCATCCCGCCCTCATCCTCTCCCATAGAGTCCATAATACTGTTCTATTTATCTGTGTCTCTTTTGATGTCTCGCATACAGGGTTATCTTTACTGATTAACTAAATACCATATATATATGTTAGTATACTGTATTGGTGTTTTTCTTTCTGACTTACTTCACTCTGTATAATAGGCTCCAGTTTCATCCACCTCATTAGAACTGATTCGAATGTATTCTTTTTAATGGCTGAGTAGTATTCCATTGTGTATATGTACCACAGCTTCTATCTATATTTCTTGATTTTTGCCCTCAAATTCTGTTCTTTGGTGTTCCCCATCTCAATAAATGGGAAATCCATTTCACCAACTGTACACCACAGATAAATTTTACCTCTTCCATATTTGAAATTTTTTTATCATTTAGTCTGTATACTCTATGTCTGGTCACTTCAATTCAGCATAATATTTTTAAGATTTATCCATGTTGAGTACAGAATTTTATTCCCTTTTATTTCTGTATAGTTTTCCACTGTATGACATTTCCAGTCAGGGAGCATTCAGAATAAAGTTGATACAAACATTGTTCTATAAGTCATCTTTGTAAAGTCATTTAAAAAATTTCTCTTAGATACAGATTTAGGAGTAAAATGGCTGCTATGCCAGTTATCAATTATTGCCACTCAGCTCCCAAACAGCCCTTCACTTCCAAGTTTGCATCAGTGTAGTGGGACCCTGTAAATACTTGGTCCTTTGTCAGCTGGCACCAAGTTAAATTTGTCAGTAGAGGTTTCTCTTCATGGTTCCAATGAGCATCTGTCCTCTGGCTCCCGCAGAGCACATGGCTTCTGCAGCCCTCAGTGGCAATGGCACACAGCACCTTCCTGTGGGCCACTTCTCCTAGCACTCTCTTGAAAGCCTTTCTAGCAAAACACAGAACCTCTCTGGGGAAGGCTTCTCCTGGACCACCAAAAGGCATATTTCCAGTGACTTCCCCTGGCACAGCACCTCAGCAAATTTCTCTGCCATCCTGTGAGTCATGCTTGGTTATGCACCCCGATGAAGCTGGAACCTCAGCCTGGGATATGAGAGGGAACAGGGGTTCTTTGCTGTTACCTCAACTTTAGGGGTAATGGCTGTTCATACATCCACTACTCCTGTACTCTTTTGTTTCAATTAATTTTTATTGGCTTTTTTAATTGTATAGTTGCTTTACAATGTTGTATTAGTTTTTGGTGGTGGTGGTGGTGGTGGTTTAGTCACTAAGTCATGTCCAACTCTTGAGACCCCATTGACTGTAGCCTGCCAGGCTCCTCTGTCCATGGGATTCTCCAGGCAAGAATACTGGAGTGAGTTGCCATTTCCTTCTCCAGGGGATCTTCCTGACCCAGGCATTGAATCCAGGTCTCCTGCATTGCAGGCAGATTCTTTACCAACTGAGCTACAGGCGAAGCTCCACCGTACAGCAAAGCGAATCACCTATACATATACATATATTCCCTCTATTTTGGATTTCTTTTCCATTTAGGTCACAACAGAGCACTATGTAGCATTCCCCGAGCTATTCAGTAGGTTCTCATTGGTTGTCTATTTTATACACAGTGTCAATCAGAAAGAAACACAAATATATTAGTGGAAATATATGTGGAATCTAGAAAAATGATATAGATGATCTTATTTGCAAAACAGAAATGGAGACACAGATGTAGAGCTCAAACATATGAGTACCAAGAGGGGAAAGAGGTGGGGGTGGGATAAATCAGAAGATTGGGATTGGCATGTATACTATTCCTGTATGCTAAAATTTTCTTTATGTTTAGCCAAAGCCCATTACTTTAAGCCCATTAATTCTATTAAGCTTCCCTCTTCAAAATACTCTGTAGTTTCTTCTGAATGTACTTTGGGTTACAGAAAAAGCATATTTAAAAGTGATGTTTAAAAGTTGCTTTTAAAAGCAGCTGATAAAATAATTTTGAAAAAAAGTTCTACAGTCCCAACATCTGCATGAGCAGCAATATATGAGAGTCTAGACTACAAGTTTGTGGCTGCCCTATTCAATTCTTCCAGTGTATGGTGGGCTTATTTTAAGTGTGTCTCTTGATGAGCAGAAGTTTTTAATTATCATGAAATCTAGTTTATTAAGTTTTTTCTTTTGTGTTTAATAATTTATGTGTGTGTGTATCCCAAGAACACTTTGACTACCTCAAGATTATAAAGATATAGTCCTACTCTTTTAGAAAGTTTATAATTTCAGCTTTCATATGTAGATCTATGACTCATCTTTAATAAATACAGATTATGACTTGAGACAAAGTTATTCTCCCCCCAACCCTCTGCTTCACATAATCAGTGTTTCCAGGACAGCTTTTTGAAAATACTTTTCCTTCCCCAACTGAACTGCCTCAGTGCGACCATCAAAAATCAATTAAGTATATGTGTATAGTTTTAAAATCTCTGTTCTGCTTTCCTGAACTATTTCTATGTCTATCTTTATGAGAATAAAACATTATTATTGTAGCTTTATAGTAAATTTGCATTTAGGTAGTGTAAGTCCCCCAGCATGATTTTTTCACATAATTATTTGGCTATTAAGGCCCTTAACATTATCTTATATTTTACTGCCTGCTTGGTAATTTCTACCAAAACTTCCTGAGATCTTGAAAAGGATTAAGTCTTATATCATGGTCGACAGATCCAGTGATGACTGAAAGGCATAGTTTGTCTTTGCTCTCTTCTCTACTCACCTTTCCAACTGCTTGCTTGGCCAACCATCCATATTTAACACCCAGCACAGACCTGGCAGGCTGCAGTCCATAGGGTCGCAAAGAGTCGGACACCACTTAGTGCCTAAACAACAACGACAACAAGCCTACAGAGAGAGAACAGATTCCACAGAGAAGCAGCAGTTCTTCCAGAAACAGTTTTAAAGAAGCAACAACGTCTATGCAAGCAACAGTTTCTACACTTCTCTAAAAGTTCCCCTTTAACTGATCCACTTTCGTCCCCAGTCACACACAACTTCTCAGATTTTCCCCTAAACTCTCACTTACTCCTCTGTGCCCATGCTGAAGGGAGCTGTTATTAATTGCTCTTCCTCTGATCTCTCATCCTTACCCATCTCATCCTCTTCCATCACCTCCCAGATTATGTAAATGCTAATTCCTAAATTAAATATCATCTTCCCATAACTGTAGTGGTTCTATTCTCCTGATAGGATGTTTATTGATATGATATTCAGATAATATAATTAAAAATTTTTTTTTGCATTTTATCTCCTGCTTTATTAAACTTTTAACTGTTCTATTGATATCTCAGTTGGTTTTTCCTTGTAAACATACCATTACCAGCTTTGATACTTCAATTCTTCCTTTCCAATGCATGTACCTGTTATTTTATCTTCATAATAGTTTATTAAAGTGTAAGAATAATGTTAGTTCTTACATATTTAGTGATTATGGTAGAGATGCCTTGAGTTTCACTATGAAGTAGATGTTCCTCCCCTTGAGGTATATTCTTTATTATATTGAAGCCATGTCCTTCTCTCGTTTGTATTGATATTAAAATATCTTTTGGATTTTTGGAAACATGATCTTACCATACTTTATTTCTGCAATAATTAAACAAACTGCAATTGTTCATTAATAATATGCTAAATCATTTTTGTTTTTGAATTTTCTCTTTATATCCATAAGCATGATTCCCTTATTTAAGCGTTAGTGCCCTTAGTTGCAAACAAAAGTTCCTTCAGATTCAGCTCTCACACAGGTGTAACTGGATTGGTAGAGTGGTTTCAACAGCTGAAAGTAAGATTTAAAATCTACCCTTGTGAGAAACAAATAGAAAAATAAAAATAACATGCAAAGATGTTGGCCAGCCTTCAATGATTAAGGTCCACTATGGCCATTATGGCAAGAGAGAAAGGGAAAGACATAGCCAACTGAGTTCAGAATTCCAGAGGAGAGACAAGGTCTTCTGAAATGAACAACACAAAGAAATAGAGGAAAACAATAGAATGGGAAAGACTAGAGATCTCTTCAAGAAAACTGAAGATAGCAAGGAAAATTTCATGCAAGAATAGGCACAATAAAGGACAAAAACAGTAAGGACCTAACAGAGGCAGAAGAGATTAAGAAGAGGTGGCAAGAATACACAAAACTATACAAAAAGAGGTCTCAATGACCTCGATAATCACGATGATGTGGTCACTCACCTAGAGCCAGATATCCTGGAGTGTGAAGTTAAGAGGGCCTTAGGAAGCATTATTATGAACAAAGCTAATGGAGGTGACAGAATTCCACCTGGGCTATTTAAAATCCTAAAAGATGATGATGTTAAAATACTGCACTCGATATGTCAGCAAATTTGGAAAACTCAGCAATGGCCACAGGACTGTAAAAGGTCAGTTTTAATTTTAATCCCAAAGAAGGGCAAAGTCAAAGAGTGTTCAAACTACCACACAATTGCACTCATTTCACATGCTAGCAAGGTTATGCTCAAAATTCTTCAAGCTAGGTTTCAACAGTACGTGAACCGAGAACTTGCAGATATTCAAGATGATTTAGAAAAGGCAGAGGAACCAGAGATCAAATTGTCCACATCCACTGGATCATAGAGAAATCAAGAGAATTCCAGAAAAACATCTACTTCTGCTTCATTCACTATGCTAAAGCCTTTGACTCTGTGGATGACAACAAACTGTGGAACATTCTTAAGGAGATGGGAATACCAGATAACCTTACCTGTCTTCTAAGAAACCTGTTTGTGGGTCAAGAAGCAACAGTTACAACCAGACATGGAACAACTAACTGGTTACAAACTGGGAAAATAGTATGATAAGGCTGCATATCATCATTCTGTTTATTTAACTTATACACAGAATACATCCAGTGAAATGCTGGGCTGGATGAATCCCAAGCTGGAATCAAGATTGCCGGGAGAAATATCGGTAACCTCAGATATGCAGATGACACCACCCTAATGGCAGAAAGTGAAGAGGAACTAAAGAGTTTCTTGAAGAAGGTGAAAGAGGAGAGTGAAAAAGCTGGCTTAAAATTCAACTTCATAAAAAAGTAATATCAGGGCATCAGGCCCCATTACTTCATGGCAAATAAAAGGGAAAAAAGTGGGAATAGTGACAGATTTTATTTTCTCAGGCTCCAAAATCACTGTGGACAGTGTCTGCAGCCATGAAATTAGGTCGCTTCCTCCTTGGAAGAAAAGCTATGATAAATCTAGATAGCATATTAAAGAAAAAAAAAAGCAGAGACATCACTTTGCCAACAACGGTCTGTACAGTCAAAGCTATGGTTTTTCCAGTAGTCATGTAGGTATGTGAGACCATAAAGAGTGTCAAAGAATTGATGCTTTCGAATTGTGATTCTAGAGAACACTGTTGAGAGTCCCTTGGACTGCAAGGAGATCCAACCAGTCAATTCTGAAGGAAATCAGCCCTAGAATTCATTGGGAGGATTGTTGCTAAAGGTGACACTCCAATACTTTGGCCACCTGATGCAAAGAGCCAACTCATTGGAAAAGATCCTGATGCTGGGAAAGATTGAAAGAAAAAGGAGAAGCAGCTGGCAGAGAATGAGACAGTTAGATAGCATCTCTGATTCAAAGGAGTTGAATTTGAGCAAACTCTGGGAGACAGTGGAGAAGAGGAACCCGGTGTGGTACTGTCAATGGGGTTGCAAATAGTTGGACATGACTTATCAACTGAACAGCAACAAGATGGTCTATATCTTTTAAATGTTACTTTGACCAGATTTTCTTATCAGATATATAACTTAATACAAAAAGCCCCTTAGACCTCTACATTCTTTTCCTTAAAGAGACAGTAAGTATTTTAGGACTGACCAATCTTGTTTTCTGTCACACTACTCGACTTTGTCACTGGAGAGCTAAAGCAGTCATAGATAGTATATAAATGAATAGATGTAACTGCATTCAATGAAACAGTATTTACAAAAACAAATAGCCCACAAACCATGGTTTGTCAACTGCTAGTCTAGATCAGTTGTATACTGCATGAAAATCTCTTCCTCAAAAACATAAAAGGATAAACCTAATTAGCACTTCATACAAAAATGACAAATCTTGCCCTTTTTAAACTATTTTTGCCTAAATTTGCTGTATACATTTTTTGGTGCCTATTTATATTTGTCAGATCATTATTTATCCCATTACTTATTTTTTGAAGGAGTGGCATGGAACTTTTTAATTTGGAAGGCAAAAGGTTATACTTCATGGAAGGCAGAGGTTGTGCTAACAAATGCTTATTACAAAGTTGTTCTGGCTCGGAAGTTAGGGAACTCTCTGGGTTCTCAACTCACATCCTAAGTCTGAGTTGGTAGCAAGTATAAATCTGAAGAAAATCCATGTGTCCAGCAAACTGCCATCTCAAAGAGCTCTTATCCAGGGGAAATTAAAAAGCGAACATTCTTCTAGTGTCCTACTTCTCAGTTAAGTAAATGGAAAGGATTCAAGTAATGAAGTTCATCACTTCATGAAGGATGCAAGTGCAGGATGTTGCTGGCAAAGAGGAAATCAGCCATTGGACTCACTGGAAAAGACCCTGATGCTGGGAAAGATTGAAGGCAGGAGGAGAAGGGGACGACAGAGGATGAGACGGTTGGATGGCATCACCAACTCAATGGACATGAGTTTGAGCCAGCTCCAGGAGTTGGTGATGGACAGGGAAGCCTGGCATGAAACAGTCCACGGGCTCTCAAAGAGTTGGACATGACTGAGTGACTGAACGTAACTATATCAGCAAACTTAGAGTAGTAACAATGAGCTCGTATTTTTAACAACAGATGAGTAATATTCCCCCCCACCTTTTCTTATACTTTATATTTTTATATATTAACTACTTTTTCACATTTAAAGTTTTACAAATTATGTATTAGTGTTACTGGTCTTCCCAGGTGGCTCAGTGGTAAAGAATTTGCCTGTCATGCAGGAGATGCAAGTTCGATCCCTGGGTCAGGAAGATCCCCTGGAGAAGGAAATGGTAACCCACTCCATTATTCTTGCCTGGGAAATCCCATGGACAGAGGAGCCTGGTGGGCTACAGTCCGTGGAGTCTCAGAGTCTGATGTGACTAGTGACTAAACCACAACGTCTAGTGTTACTCAGTAGGCTTTACAAGTATTAGCTTGCACTAGGGCACAGATATAAGTATCCAGAGGCTGAATCTCTTGATTCATCTCCAATAAAAAGATCCGTTTTCTAAAACTAAGAGTTAAATTATAGTTCCAAATTTACAATGCACTACTTGTGTCATCTTTAACAAAAACTTCATTTTCTTGGCTTCAGTTACCTTTTCCTATAAAATGGGAGGATAAGATTTTGCTTTCACACATTCCAAGATTTTATCAAGATAAAAAAACATACTTTGTAAATTCACATTCAAAACTATAAACTCTTATGCAAATGTAAGATTTTGTTGAACTGTATTCTCAATAATCTGTTGTTTTTGTTATTATTTTCTGTTTTTCAATTTATAGGTTTATTTAGTTTTTGTTTCTTGGCTGCTCCCCTTGGCATATGGGATCATAGTTCCCCAAGCAGGGATTGAACCAGGCCTTGGAAGACCAAACCAGGCCTTGGAAGTAAGGAGTCTTAAACACTGGACTACCATTCAGGATAACTATTTTTTAAATTTTCTTTTCTTAACATTTTAAAAATTCAACATGAACCAAGATATTCATTTCTAACTAATGACACAGATTAGAAACATTAGAAAAGGTAAAGAATAATCAAAAAAGTTTATGATAAAGCCAACTTGAAAGTTAGACCATCTTGAACACTTAAATAAAATATATGCAACTTTTGTGAAATAGGAATGATATAAAGTACCATACATTGGAAAAAAATTGTACATGGGTATTCCAAAGAAAATTTCTTTAATTAGAAAATAAATTATATTGAATTATAAAAAAATTAAGTGTGGAAATCTTTCAAAGATCTCTTTTAATGCATTCAAATATGACCTATTTTATTCAATTGCAATGTGCATATACTTTATATAAAAAATTGCATATGCCCAAATATGCCTTTATTTTGCAAACTAAAAGAAAGACCGCACTGGGATTTTGCTTTTTTCCCCTGCTTTCTCCTCCCTACGTTTCTACTCCTCTTGCTTCTCAAATGCTAATGTCCTCATGGCACCTTCTAATGGAAGTCCAGTCTTTCACTGAGACACCACTACTTAAACTTACCCCTTCTCCAAATACTTGAACCTTCAAAATGATCTCTCTTCCCCTGATTTTCACCACTCATCAAAAATCCTAGTCCCTTTATACAGTTGGACCTAAGGCATCAGTATGAAATTAATTCAGTTAATCTACTTTGTAATAATAAATGACAGAATTTTAACCTTTCATTGGATGTTTGTATTTTTAAAGAGGACTTTTTACAACTATTTTTCAGAGACTATGTCACAATGAAGGATTAAATATCCAATCGAGACTACGGTTTAGGGAGTAGAGATTCATTGTAGTGTGCTCTTTAAGCTGCCAGCACTAGGTCCCAATCTTAGTGATTCTTCCCCCCTGGATATATTATTAAATTTGGCATTTAAACCCAGTTATCTAATTACGAATAGAAATGGTCATTTGTGCCTACCCCAATAAATTTGGAATGGTAACACAGAGCTTTACGCAGCAGGTAAAATTTGGGGAGGGTTTTCCTTCAAAGAACAGAGGCAGACATAAGGACATCATGATCAAATCTAGCCCCATAGCACAGATATCTCCCTGCAGTCCATGAAAATATATTTTCTATTTAGTGTACACTGTACTGAGCAGCTACTGCAGTCTGGAACATTTAGGTCATCTGGGAGCAGTTGGTTTGTCGGGACAAACAGTACCATATATCTTAATAGCTCTTAGGGGCATCTTTCTAATACAGTTGAGTGTACTAACCAATGTTCATTATGATGAGCATGAGTCATCAAGAAACGGGTAAATTATGCTCAACATGCTCTGTTTATTGAGGAATGCCCTTCTAAAAGGAAAATGGAAAAATCCTGTTTAAAGCAGAAAAAATCCAGCCATGGGAATAATAAAGCAGAAAGCTACTTGCCTGCTTTGTTCCTCTCTAAGGAATACTTACAAGTTCTTTCAAGAGAGAATTTGATTTAGGACAAATCTCAGGTTAGTGTCAGATTCTTGCATATACACAAGTTAACATTTTCAAAGACACATCACAATCCACAGGTTCCTCAGCTTTTCAAAACCACAAAAAGATCCCTGAATCATTTATTACAGGTTTTATTATCTCAGAAATTAGTTTTCCTTTCAACTTAACATTAATCCAATTAAAGAAGGGAACATAAGGAGCTGGGGCACCAAGGCAAAGGATGAGAAAGTCCCATGCTCTCTGCCACTGTCCCACCTCATGTTGCTAACTATGCATGGGTTTGCTGTTCTTTCAGTCGCTAAGTCATGTCCAACTCTGTGACCCCATGAACTGCAGCACACCAGGCTTCCCTATCCTTCACTATCTCCTGGAGCTTGTTCAAACTATGCATGGGTTAGTTACAATCAAACATCTCCATAAGAACATAATTTAAATTTAATATGAATGTGTTCACATTCTTTTTGTACTTTGGTAATATATGATGCACAAAAGACTCCCCTTGGTATTTCATCTTTTTCTATACTAATTTGATTCCTTTAAAAATAAGTTTCAAATGAAGCCATTCAAACACCAACACAAATTACCAAAAATTGTGAGAAAAACCCATGTTTCTAAGGTTTTTTTCTGAGAATCGCTTCTCTGTTATCTTTAAAATTTAAACTTTAAATTTATTTCTCTAGTTTTTTAATCAAATAATAGCATTAATAAATTTCAGTAAAAAACTTACTTCTAGAAATTATATATTAAAACATTAGAGAAGGTAAGCAATGTCCAAAATGTTAGTTAAGAATGCAAAAAAAAATGATTTCAAAATCTTAGCACATCCCTATGTCTCTGAAAAATTAAACACTAGACAAAATTGACAAACTTCACAAGTCTCATTAGAATCCACACATGAGAAACAGGCAAAGTATAAATTTATGTGTGATGAGCACAGTGTGGAAGTATTAATAATAAAGTTTTAAAATTTTAAGATTTAGTTTAAAATCAACCACAATGAAAAGTTTGAAATTTTCAGTAAAAATGGAAAATTATTGAAAATAAATATAACAGTATCTCATCATATCAAAATAGACTAGTCTGAAAGTCTGTATATGAGAGAAATGGTAGCTTTCCTGAAGCTTACACTCAGATTGAAGATGATATTCCATGTAGGTTTTCTTTTTGTACTCTAGATTCTCCCATAAACCCGAGTCACTAGTAAATGTCCATACTATGAGTTTATTCCTTAATATGCAGTGAGAATACAGAGTTGTTCAACAAAGTATATTTAATTCACTCTGTGCTATAAAATATATGGAGAAGGCAATGGCACCCCACTCCAGTACTCTTGCCTGGAAAATCCCATGAATGGAGGAGCCTGGCGGGCTGCAGTCCATGGGGTCACTGAGTCGGACACGACTGAGCGACTCCACTTTCACGCCCTGGAGAAGGAAATGACAACCCACTCCAGTACTCTTGCCTGGAGAATCCCAGGGACGGGGGAGCCTGGTGGGCTGCCGTCTATGGGGTCGCACAGAGTCGGACACGACTGACGCGACTTAGCAGTAGCAGTATAAAATATACTGTGTGCACATCTTAAGATATTTTGTAAAATAAATGAACTGTAAATACAGCTTTCAGTCTACATGTAATTTTCTCTTTTATTGAGCATATTTTCAATAGTTTTACCTTCCTAGGCTATCTTCTGTTATGAGTTTGGTGGTCAAGAAATGCCAGGTTTGGGTACGCATACTTCTGTTCAGTGGGGCTATGATGTTAGATATCCTGCCACCGTGTTGCTCCTTCCTCCAGTCCTGAGCATCCCAGACCAGCTTGTCATTTTCCTGCCACCTTTCAGAGTTCCCCTTGGTTGTCTCTTGTGTTACTACCAGGCTTAATATGTGTTCTTAGTAAAGAAGAACAAGGAAAATTGGTTTATGCCACCTTGTTGTCAACATTTTTAGAAGCCAAATAGTTAAGAATTCTTTTCTTAATTTCTTATTAAATTTTGTTACTCTCTCAGCATCAGAGAAATGGTGGGTTTTTTTTAAGAGGTTTCCAACATTATCTTTCAAGGAGATCTCTTGCCATAGGTATTCTAAGAATCACAACATCCAAGATAAAGCCACCATTTGCTATTGAACTTAAAGGATTATCTATAATTTATATCTCTAATTTTTTAATTGACTTATTTATTTTGGGCCATGTCAGCACATGTGGGATCTTAATTCCCCAATCAGGACTGGAACCTGCTCCCTATGCATGGGAAACATGGAGTCTTAACTACTGAATGGCCAGGGAAGTCCCTAAAATTTATACCTCAATTAAACTAATTTCCAATGGAGAAATAGTTAAGGATGGAAGAGATGTAGCACATAATACATTTTCCTACATCCACCCTTGTTCATTTCAGTATCCCCAGTTTATATTCACCAGTTATTACAACTGTGACTGATATGAAGTGGTGATCAATAAATAGTTGTTGAACATTTTAATAAAGGAACTAATAGAATTCCTATATGCAATTATCACAGCAACAGGAAAAGTAAACAAGCAGTAGGAAATCTATCACATAACGTATGGCCATGCATCTAGTCTTAGAAAACGTCACCTGTTTTCAGATTATTGAGGAAAGGGAGAAGGCTCAGAACTATGCCTGTAATAGTTGTGAGACCTTTAGGAGTCTATCAGACTGCTGTAGTAACCATTGTTGGCAAAAATTGGTTAATATTTTTCAACTTGCCAAAACAGAAAACAAGCTGGATATTTTCATTTCAACAATTGGAACCAAGAATTGCTCTTTCATTTTTGGAATTTACCACTAATTAAATGTTTATTGTGGATCTCTTGTGAAAATCAAATACTTGCTGTTGATATATAAAATATAAGAGCCTATTTGAAAATATACAAGAACATCACCAGCAACAGGAAAATGAAAAGAATGTTGCTATTTCACCATGTGTAAGAGAGAAGACAGGTCAACTTACAGCAAGGAAGATGGAACTGCTTACCCCATTGTTTCCTTAATATAATGATAAAATGTGGATTTAAAACAAATTGCCAAGTCTATGACCTGTTTCTACTACTGTCTACGTCTTCAAACTGGATAAAATTCATGATATCAACTATGCCTATTTTCTGAACTGTAAGATGGGGATAATAACAATACTTAATTCAAAGTGTTTGGGAGAAGATTAAATAAACATTTGGTACATGGAAAGCACAGTGTCTAGCATAGAGTAAGCACTCAACACAGCTGTTACACTTTTCCCCATATTTAAGAAAAGTAGTGCTTATCCATGAAGCATTCATTTTCTACATTGTGTTGTTTTTATTAACTGAAAACATGATAATAAAGAAATTGTTTCATAATTAATTGAGGTTTTTCCTGCTTTGCTAATTTCTACAAATTTCACTTTTATAAGACTTGTGCTTTTCATTCTTAACATGCCCTTTTCAGTTTGTTTCCAAATATCTTAAAATGGGCACAGTGTTATTTTCATGTTTTATGGCACAGTAATGCAATTCTATATATCATTTAGAAAGAAACAAGGCCTATCTATTCAAAACTCAACATGAAACAATGCTAAATTATACACAATGTTTGGATATACATGACATAGATTTAGTATTATACTCTACTGTCATAAACCATTTTTATAAAAATGAAAAGTTACAAAAATATAAGAGGTATGTTGCTGCAGAATTTTAAAATTACAACATTCTAAGGAAATATGCCATCTATGGGGTCATACAGAGTCAAACACAACTGACACGACTTAGCAGCAGCAAGAAAATATGAAACGAAAAAAAAGTATAGCGGCCGTGTGGAAAGAGACTATTCGAAGAATACAAAGAAAATAGCATCAAATAGACAAACCAATTAAATAATAAAAAGAGTACTATATATCATAGCCAACAGATGAATGATACTTTATTTCTGTTTTACCCTCACCTCCATATGCTCTCATACTGAGGATTTCACTTTTTTATTATCTTGCTTACCATGCAAAATTCAGTAAAGGCAGCAGGTATCACAGATGAAATTTTTCTAAAAGCTAAAAGTCACATTTCTAATGAAGATTTTTCTTACCTTTCTACTATTGCAGGATGATTTTTTTAAATTACTACTTTGTATTTATTTTAGTAGTTTCAAGCTCAATCTTCCATTAATAATTAAAATGAATGAAAGATATAACCTTACATTTACTTGAAGATTCTATAGTGCTTTAAAATCATTTCCCTTTAGAGTAATACATAAGGCTTTTTCACTTATGAAACACATTATGAAATATTTTAACCATATAAAACCATAAAGAAAAAATGAAAAACAACCAGATATTAAAATATTTAGCATCTCTCCATATTTCTCCAGAATATTTTTGTATAAAAAATAAATGTTATTAGAATATCAAAGCCTACCTTTCCACTTTCTCCCAAATATTTTTCCTCACCTTCTTCCCTCAGATGCTCCTAAAGTAAAGCATAACCTTCCCAAGATACATTAATTTTATCTTTCTGTACATATACATCTACCAGTAGATAATATATGCAGTTTTTCTTTCCAGTTTTTAAAGGTAATATAAATAATACTGCACATATCTGTAATTTGCATTTTATTCAAAACAGTACACATTTATCCTTATTGATACATGCAGCTATGATTCAAATATTCTTAACTTCTATGTGGTATTTCACTGAAAATATACCACTGCATATTTACTCATTCTGTGTTGATGGGTATTTTGGTTGCGTTCAATTGTAAACGATGAAAAACAAAGCTGCAATGAATCTCCTAACAGATGTCTATTTTTCTGATATGCCAGAGTTTCTCTAGGAGATTTACTTCTGAATGAAATCTGTGGGTCAAAGATGATGACTTTCATAGTCATACTTCAAATACCATCTACTGCAGAAACTGCCAAATTCCTCTCCAAAGTGACTATAACATTTACAACTCCATCAGTAATGACGAGAATTTCCATTTTTCCACATCTTTACTTGACAATCAGTCTCTTAATTTTTTTCCAAATTTGTGAGCATAAAATGACATCTACATTTTAATTAATTTTTAACTTTGTTTTACTGTACTATTCCCTTAATACTACTAAATTCCATGATTATGATTATTTCCATTGCTCAGTTTTTAAAAATTTTTAAATTTTTCTTATGGATTTGTTGGGGATCTTTATAGTTTCAGATATTAAACAACTTTGCATTTCTTTATGACTAAAATATAAGTTGTAATTTGATCTTATTTGTAGCTTAAATTTGATGCTTAAATCATTGCTTTTTCATAAAAGTTAGGGTATTTTTAATATTTAGGGCTTTAAGGCAGAGCCTATTTTTATAAATACTGTGATGCAGGAATCTAATTTTTGATTATCAAATATATAATGTATTGCCCTAGCAAATTAATTGTTTAGTCAATACTTTCACAATCATTTGTAATGACACATTCTGGACTCACCATTCTGTTCCATTGGTACAAGTGTCTATACTTGTGCCATACCACACTGTGGAATTCATTAGAATTTTTAAAATATTAATATCAAGTGTGGCAAATCTCCTTAACTGTTATTTTGTATATTTTCCTGTTCTATATAAATTTCAAAATGAGCTTATAAAGAATTTTACTAGAATTCAAAATAATTTAGTAGATAAATTTGAAAAAAATTAATTTCTCTTCCTATTGACCTCTCTCTCCATTATTGATTTATGACCCTCACAAATAATTAAACACTTTTATAAAGATCTTATAAATTTTGTGTTTGATTTATTCCTACATATCATAGATTAGATAGATAAGACAGAAAAATATAGAGAGATACAGAGTTATACGTGCAGATTCTTTACCATCAGAGCTACCAGGGAAGCCCCACATTACCTTTTTCTTAAGTTTTTCAATCCTTACAGTCAGTTGAAAAAAATATTACTGAATATTATAAGGTGATTATGCTGTTTCCTATCTGGAGTCTCTTAAAAAGTTATCTGTAGATATAGTTTCGATTTTTCTTTATTATGCTTAGGACTTACTGTGTTTCTTGAATCTGAAAATTCTTATCTGTTTCAAGTTCTGAAAAATTCTCACTTCCTGTTTTAGCAGTGTTTAATAAAGTGTCAGCTCCTTAGGTCTACTATATGGAATTATAACATATATAGATTAATTATATGCTTATTGCTCATTTGTAATATCATCTTTTGTTAAGTATCAGTTCAAAGCTTTTGTCAGTTTTTAACCAAGTTGTTTGTCTCCCTAGAGTTGTTAGAGTTCTATATGTATCCATCGTGTGTATTCCAAATTCTTAAACAGTTTTTTTTTTGAAGTGAAATTTTTTTATTTTAATGAGATTTAATTTATCCTTTTTCAATTTTATGGCTAAGTTTTGTCATATATAAGTAGATTTTGCCTATTCTAAATTCACAAGGAATTTTTTTAAACGATGCTTTCTTTTTTAATTGAAAGTTAAAGTGTTAGTCGCTCAGTGATATCCAACTCTTTACAACTCCATGGACTGTAGCCTGCTAGGCTCTTCTGTCCACGGGATTCTCCAAGCAAGAATACTGGAGTGGCTTGCAGTACCTTATCCAGGGGATCTTCCTCTGCAGGAATCGAATCCAGGTCCTTCGGTGTAGGCATCTTTACCATCTGAGCTACCAAGGATATCCAACCAGTCCATCCTAAAGGAAATCAGTCCTGAATATTCACTGGAAGGACTGATGCTGAAGCTGAAACTCCAATACTTTGGCCACCTGATGCGAAGAACTGACTCATTGGAAAAGACCCTGATGCTGGGAAAGATTGAAGACAGGAGGAGAAGGGGACAACAGAGGATGAGATGGCTGGATGGCATCACTGACTCAAAAAACATGAGTTTGAGTAAACTCTGGGAGTTGGCAATGGACAGGGAGGCCTGGCGTGCTGCAGTCCATGGGGTCGCAAAGAGTTGGACATGGCTGAGTGGCTGAACTGAACTGAACTGAGCTACCAAGGAATTTTTTTAAACTGTGCTTTCTTTCTTAATTGAACTATAGCTAAATTGTGTTAGTTTCAAGTGTACAGCAAAGTGATTCAATGATATATATATATATATATATATACACATATATTCTTTTTCAGATTCTTTTCCATTATATTTAATTACAAGATACAAATATAGTTCCCTTTCCTTATTGTTTATATATTTTGTATGTAGTAGTGTATATCTGTTAATCCCATATACCCCTAATTTATCCCTCCTCTTACTTCCTTTTCAGTAATAATTTCCACTTTGAAAATAAACAAGTTTATTTTCTGTCAGTGAGTATGTTTCTGTTTTGTTAAAAATTCATTTTTTTTAATTTCCACATATAAGTGATATCATGTTTGTTTTTCTCTATCTGACTTGCTTCACTTAGTAAGATAATCTCTATGTCCATCCATGTTGCTGCAATGGCAATACTCAAAGCAAAGAAATAAAAGCAAAAGTAAACAAATGGGACCTAATCAAACTTACAATCTTTTGCATAGCGAAGGAAACCATAAAGAAAATCAAAAGACAATTTATAGATTGGGAGAAAATATTTACAAATGATGGGACCAACAAAGGCTCAATTTCCAAAATATACAAATAGCTATACAACTCAGTATCAGAAAAACAAACATCCCAATCAAAAAATGGGCAGAACATTGAAATAGACATCTCTCCAAAGAAGACATAGATGGCCAGCAGGCACATGAAGAAGAGACGCTCAATTTTACTAATTATTAGAGAAAGGCAAATCAAAACGACAATGAGATATCGCTTCACACTGGTCAAAATGGCCAACATCAAAAAGTCTACAAATAATAAATGCTGGAGTGAGTGTAGAGAAAAGGGAACTCTCCTACACTTTTTGGTGAGAATGTATATTGATGCAACCACTATGGAAAACAGCATGTAGGTTCTTTAGAAAATTAAAGTTAACTTATGATCCAGCAATCCACTCCTGGGCATATATCCAGAAAAGATGGAAACTCTAATTTGGAAAGATTCGTGCACCTCAGTGTTCACAACAGCTTATTTACAATAGCTAGTACATGGAAGCAACATAAGTATCTATCAATAGATGAATGTTTAAAGATGTGGTATATAGATGAAATAGAAAGTTACTCAGACTTAACTATGTTATCTTAACATTTTCTAGTTTGCTTTTACATTTAGGGCTATGATCAATTTTGAGTATTTTGCATGTTTATGTATGGTGAAATACAGGGGACATGTTTCTTTCTCTTCCTCCCATATAGATATATTTTGTCCAGCAAGCCCTTTCTCCAAAAATTATCTTGGCACCTATGTTGATAATCAATTTCTTTATCTTGGCTTTTTACTCCATCCCATTGATATATGGAATATATCAAACTTATGCCAACATAATACTGTCTTGATTTTTGTGAAATCCTCCAAGTTTGTTCTTCCTTTCTAAAACTGTTTTGGCTATTTTAGGTCCTTTGCATTTCCAAACAAATTTTAGAAAAAGCTTCTTAAGTTGTAGAGCAAATTTTGATGAGATTTTGATTAGAATTATAGTAAGTATTTTGATTAATCTGTGGGGAGTTGACAATATTGAATCTTCTGATCAATGAGCATGATCTATATTTTCATTTATTTAGGACTACTTTAATCTTTTCTGACATTGGCAGTTTTTAGGATACAGAGCTGATATATATCTTATCATATTTATTCCTAAATATTTCATGAATATGCACACTATTTTTGAAGTATTTTTAATTCAGTTTCTGGTTTTCATTGCTAATATACAGAACTGCAACTGATTTTGTATATTGACCTTGTATCCTGCCAACTTCCTATCTAATTTATTTACTGTAATAGCTTTATTGTAGATTCCTTAGATGCACATTGCCTTGTAACCTATTTAGTTGTTTTATTTATTAATATTATTGCTTTGATCAGAACTTCCACAGTGCAGAAAAAAAGTGGTGATGGCAAACAACATTGGAGTACTTCCAGTCTTAGAGAAGAACATTGAGCCTTTCACCACTAAATAAATTGTTAGCTATAGTTTTGCATAGAAGTTTTCTAATTTCATGTTGAGAAAGTTTCCTTTTACTGTAGTTTGCTGAGTTTTTAATATGAATGTTTGACTATGAAATAGATTTTCATCATTTAAGATAATCAGACAAAATTTCCTATTATTTTGTTGTTATGATGAATGGAACTGATTAATTCTAGTATTAAGACAACCTTACATTTCTCATGCAAACCCTAGATTGGGAAGTATTTACACTTATTACATATTGCTGCGTTTGATTTACTAGCTTTTTTATATGAATTATTATATTTTTTATAAACTATACTGATCCATAATTGTGGTTGTTGTTTTTCTTTTTTAGTGTCTTTATCTGGTTTTGGTAGCAGATTATAATGTATGTTAGCTTCACAATCCAGGACGTGTTCCCTTCCCTTATAGTCTAAGAAAGATTCTGTAAGATGGATATTACTTCCTTTTAATTGTTTCAAAGAATTCTCCAGTGAAGCCATTTGATTTTGGAGTTTTCTTTCTGGGAACATATATAGTTGGCCCTTAAACAATACTAGTTTGAGCTTCATGGGTCCATTTATCCATTGATTTTTTTTCAATAAATACTATTACAGTACTACCAATCCATAGATAGTTGATCTGGCAGATGCAGAATTTTGATGAATGATGTAAATTAGAAAATCTGCTTATCAGTTGGAAATCAAAAGACCTTACTACCTAGATGTCACCATTCTGAGGCCACCTGAGTAGAAAAAGAAATTCACCCATTTGAAACACAATAGGAAACATGGTTTGTGGAGCAGCCGAAGTGACACCAGCAGCTATGGTCAGCAATACTAACAGAGGACTGGATGGTTGCTAAGGATGTCAAGGCCACCAAGGAAGGCAACACTCAAAATCCAGGAGCAATGTAGTGGCTGTGGTATAGCACAAGGGAAACCAAAGCAATAGTCTGAAGCTCTAGTTTAATTCTTTCCTTTCTTATCAACTGATTTACTGTAGCAGTGACTCCAAGGACATCAACTACTAAAAGTGAGACTGGAATTTCCTACTTGGCCAAATATCTGAGACTTTACACAATGTGGCTCTAAAAATAATGATTTGGCATATTATTTTTATAATGCCAATATATGGATTCACATATTGGAAGAAAAGCTTAGAGGAAAGAACCTTTTTCAATAGAATAAATATTATC
This sequence comes from Giraffa tippelskirchi, assembly GCF_054371585.1. Classification (NCBI taxonomy): domain Eukaryota; kingdom Metazoa; phylum Chordata; class Mammalia; order Artiodactyla; family Giraffidae; genus Giraffa; species Giraffa tippelskirchi. Next base: position 75,364,342 of record NC_137277.1, read on the forward strand.
TAATCACTTAAAATATGTAACATGGGATACACGGCATATAATACTTTTTATTGATATCCATAAGTGGAAAAACTCTCTTAAGCATTCTTTACTATCTTCTGAGAAAAGCAAAAGGGGAAGGAAAAAATATGATTTTCAAAAATTCTTTTAACCCTAATGCTTCTACTCATAAAGGCCAAATTATTTTTGTGTTTGATTTTTTGCTTATTTTACCATTGATAATTTTCATCTTAAAAAATATCTTTAACTTGATTTCATTTTAAGATATAATTTCAAATCAATACAGTTCATGTGGTTTCACCTATCTAAGGTAATTCAATTTAAGGCAAAATGCTACTTTTTCTTCATACACATTAAACCTTTGTAAAGTTAGTGATAGGGCTAAAAATTTGCAGTTTGCACAAACATATAAATGAGATGCTTTTGAACTTACCCATCTCCAAGTACAGGATTCATTTAGCTCCTGATTTACAATAGATGGAAGCCAATATATAATAAGAAAATAATAAAAAAGAATAAAGAAAGAAATGAACACTATTTTTGGTTGGTCCCTGAATACAGAAAAAATTCTCTTGACAGTAGAGTAGCAGCTACTTCAAAGGGTACACACACAGTATATTAAGAGCCTAATGATAAGGAAAAGGAAATCAAGGATATGTTTGCTACTAAAAGTGAATTATGTATGCACCATCTTCTTACCAAGCTCACCATGGGTTACAATCCAAATCTACTGAACGTGTAAGAAAGAATGATGACAATTTATTTCAGTTACCATTTTTAACAATGGTTGCTGTGCTATGATGTCAGATATATTTCATCTTTTGAAAAGTGTAAAACTTTGTAGCTTCTAGTCCCAAAGCAGCCACTGCAGTGTACAGCAGTGTGAGAGAGATTGGCAACTGAAAATGGAAAATCTTTAATCTCACCTGTGCAACCCAATGAGAATTTTGCCTTCATGGTAAATGAATTCTGAACTAAGATTCAAAATATTTTGTGTCTTAGCATTGAAGTTTATTTTAAGTTATTTTTACTTTAGTCTAACAATTAGGAAAATACAAATACATAAATTTTCAGGTTAAACACAACAGAAATCTTTTACTGCCAACTTCTATCTTCCTTTAGTCAATCGGGAGAAGAAATGAACATTTCTATCCAGAAGGAATGCTCACAATCTTGCCCCTCCGAGAGTTCGTGCACACTAATGGGAATAAGGTGGTGGGAAAGGGCAGGGAAGTAGGTGCTCAATGCAACATGCTACATTTCTGTTAGTACTGGGTCTTTTCTCTTTACTTCAGGCAAGAAGTAGCTCTATCAGCAGCTCTTAAATATGCAACATGCCAACAGGGCCAGAAGATATGCTTCTATTGCATCAAAATGACCCATAGAGGAGGCACCAAGATTGATGAGCCTTTGGTATCATCCTGTTTCTTAGCAGTCACTGCCAGATGTGTTCATCTGTGTCTGAGTCAATGTGTTTTCCACTACTTTCCTCGAGTTTAAACTTTCTCAGTCAAAACTAGTAAAATATCATAAAGCATTAATTAGCCCTTGGCTTTTATTAATTAGTAATTTGGTAACAATCTAATTTTTCTCAATTTCAATGGCACATTAGAATAACCTGGGACACTTTTTAAAAATATTGATTTCCCTGGTACCACTCTCAGACCTTCCTAAGGTGGGATTTAGATATTCATTTTTTAAAAAAGCATTCCATGTGAATGAATGATCAGCCATGGCTGAGAGTCTCTGATCTAAAGTGGACCTCCATATGTAGTTTACTAGGCCAGAGAAAGCTGGATCCAAAGAATATATCACTAGGACTCCCTCTAACTCTTGACAAATAGACTGTTGTGGTCAAGTAAGTTGCATTTTCTAGGACAGAATAGACTCTGAAACAGTCAAAGGTTGATATACCTGCTATGCCACTTAGCTGTGCAAACTTGGACAACTGCATAACTTATCTGAATCTCATTTTTCTTATAAAAAATAGAATAATACCATCTATTTTACAGGATGGACTAAGAAGGATTAAATAAAAGACATTCTTCACAAATGAAATATCTTATGATATCATTTATATGCATAATCTTATAAAAATGATACAAAATGAACTTATTTACAAAACAGAAACAGACTCACAGACTTAGAGAATGAACTTATAGTTACCGGGGGTAAGGGAGGAAGGAAGGGACAGTTAAGGAGTCCGGGACCAATATGTACACACTGCTATATTTACAATGAATAACCAACAAGCACCTACTGCATAGCACAGGGAAATCTGCTCAATATTATGTAACAGCCTAAATGGAAAAGATTTGAAAAAGAATAGATACATGTTTGTGTATAACTAAGTCACTTTGCTGTACACCTGAAACTAATACAACATTCTTAATCAACCATACTCCAATATAAAATTATTTCCTAAAAAAAAACTCTACTAAATTGCAAGAATCTAATGCTAATTCCTTCTTTCAACATTATACTAATCATTTAAAGAAAATTGTTTTTAAAAAAACAGTTATTTTTTCATTCAACAAGAATTTATTGAGCATCTACAAAATGTACATGCTTTCTAATCTTCAGCAGGATTATCTTAACTTTCTCAGATAGTTATTCATATTTACTGGAGAAGCAACCCACTCCAGTATTCTTGCTTGGAGAATTCCATGGACAGAGGACCCTGGAGGGCTTCAGTCCATGGATCACAAAGAGATGAACACAATTAAGTGACTAATACTTTCACTTTCACTTTCTCATGTTCCATTTATTCTTCCAACTCATTCAATGCTTCCCTTCCCACTATGTTTTCAAATCAGTCTCTCTAAGCCCACTGATAACCTCTGGTTTGCTAAATCAAGTGGGAAGAATTCCCTCATCTTTTTCATCCACTCTTTTCCATTTCTTTTACTTAATCATCTTCTTAAAACTTAGGCTTTAAAGGTTTAAATTTTTGAAAGCTCATTCTTAATTTACTCTTTCCTTTTGGTTGTTCTAATCCACATTTTTATCCCCAGCCCAGAACTGTTCCCTGACTACTAACCTATGTATCAAACATCCACCAACACTTAAATATCTCAACTCAATCTCAAATCACATGCATCCAAAATCATACCCATGCTCCACCATCTCTTCAGACCAACAACTAGGAAGTCATCATTTGACAGATTCCTCTCATTTACCTTCCATTCCAATAAACCACTATTTCGTATCAATTTTATATCCTAAATATCCCTCCAATTCATCAACTTTTCTCCATGTCCATTATCACAATCCCAACCAAATCACTATCATCTTTGGCATACGCTAGAGCATCAGCCTCCTACCTTAGGTCTCCAGGATCACTCTTACTCCCCTCTAATCCATTCTTCACAGATTATGTTTGTCAAATACACAGAGTTAATCATGTTACTCCTCAGACTGAAATGCTTTAGAGGCTTTTCATTGCTTTTAGATTAAAGGGAGAAAACTACACAACCTATGAGGATATTAGGGATGATTTTCTCCGTTTCCGCTTTTTTAGCCTCACTCTCAATCTTTCCTCAGTCACTTTGTTCCAGTCAAAGGGCTCTTCTTTCAATTCCTCTAATTAGCTGTTCTCTCTACCTCAGGGTCTCAAATAATATATTTCTTCTTCTTTTAATATTCTTTCCCAGTTCACTTCTTCTGCATAGGCAAGTTGTAATTATTTTTCAGAAGTCAGATCTAATACCACTTTTCCAAGTAAGCCCGAGTTGCCCCAAGATTTTACATTCTCTAAAGTCCCCTATCTGTTTTCTTCATCTAATTTTACTATATCTTATCAATGATGACCTTGTCTGATGGCCTTACAATGTCTTTCCCTATATAAGCTTCATGAGTAAGGGTCTATCAAATGTTTCATTGTAGACCCAGAGAAAAGCACAAAAAATGACTCATAACAGGAAATACGTGCATATTTTCAGTGAGAAATGGGCAAATGAGTAAATATTTTCCAGGAATATATATTTAAAATAATTAAACAATTCAATATTAGGCATACTAGAAACTATTAGAATGAACTAGATTTTAAAAGGTCAAATAGGAGATTAGGTAAGAGAGTTATATGCTCCAGATAAGTGGCTTTTAAATTTTTTAATGTGGTCCCACAATAAAATATTTTATTTCCTGATCATATAGACATAACACAACCATATTTATGAACAAAGACACGCACACATCCCCATACACAAACACATACAACCTGAAACAAAAATTTCATGAATCAATATTAATCTTCACTAAATTATAATTTCTTTCCTGTTTGTTTGATTTTTTAAAATGTAGGCAGGACACAGAAAATTGATTCCACCATCCACTATAGATTTCACACTGTAATTTAAAATCATTTTTCCAGAAAAATGTAAAAAGCACCATGGAAGAAGGCCTTTGTCCAAAGAGTAAAGGATCTGGATGGAGGAAAATAAGAGATGGGCACTTGTGACAAAAGGAACATGTAGCATTTAGTTACAGAATTAGGAGAATGCTACCATGATCAGAGATATGTTCCCATAATATAGTAGATAAAGTGGGTAGATAGAATAAATATATATATTTTGGTGCTATTTACTAATAAAGATAAAGAACTATCTTATATAAAAATGACAAATTTTATAGCACTAGTGTGAAATGATGAAAGCAATTTTGGAAAAAAAAAATAACTTAGAAGTAGTAAGAGTGAGCTGAGAATGGAAGACAGTCAGAGCTACTCTTGATATGAGATACTGAGTTTCTATTGATTGGTATAGAGATTGCAGGGATGGGGAGAAAGAAACCTATACAAAGTTCAGTAATGTTCATATTGATCAATCCAACAGGTACTATTATTTTCTCATTCAACCTTTCAGAAAGTTTTGACACAGTTTACCACTCTTTCCTTTCATCCATGTACTTGACAGAGATATGTAATAGTGATTTCAGCCTTAAAGAAGTCAGAATAGAACTCTTGGTTTTCACCTTCAAATTTGTTCTCACAATTTTCCTTCTCAGATACCACCAGCACTATTTTCCCAGTCCCTAAGTAGCAGCAGCAATGTCCAAACACAGATACTCTCTTGGATCTTACATCCCTTTACCACTACCCATTCCCGTTTCAGGTACCTACTAACATGTGACAAACCACCCAAAAAGAATTTATCTCTTCAGTGTTCTGAAGGTTGACTAGGCTGAACTGAGCAAGGGGCACGTAGGATATTTTGTGTGTATGTGGCCAGACAGGAGCTGGGACTAGAGTCATCTGAAGACTTGACAGCACTAAATTATCCAAAACAGTTTCTTTAGTTTCACGTCTGATGCCTTGGAGCTGTTTGGCCTCTCTCCTCCTTTCCACAAGACTCCACCCCCAAATCTCACTCTGTGATTTTTCATCCTCCAAGGCTACTTCATGCAGCAGCGTGCTTTTCTCAGAGAATCATGCCCTTCTATAGTAGCTGGCTTTCAAGCAGCAGGAAGTCAAAATTAAGGGCTGTTCCTAGAGCTTATACAGCCTCAGTTCTGCCATATTCTCTAAACAGGAGGAGTCACAGTGAAAAGCCAGATGTAAAGCAGTACAGAACAGACTCCAGTCCTTGATGGGGTAGTGGCAAGGGCACACTGCAAAAGGGTATGTATAATGGGAAAAGATGTGACCATCTTTGAAAAGTATAACCTGCCACTCACCACACAATATGTAGTCATACGTGTTTTTTTCCCAGTCTCCAAAACATATACTCCATCAATCTAGAGTCCATTTCCAGGGCTAACACCCAACCCCATTCAACAATATGACCCCATACCACAATTAATAGCCTCCTCCTTGCATTAACTTTCATCTTCTATAATTTATTCTCTGCATAGAGTTGTCAACAGAATACAAAGTTGTCTGTGGTCATTACTCCAGACTATATCATGTCTCCTCCAAAGTTCGTATGTTGAAGTCCTAAAACCCAAAATGACTGTATTTGGACATCGGCATTTAGGAGGCAATTAAGGCTAAGTGGGATTCTAAAAGAGGAGTCCTAATCCAATGCAATCAATGTTCTTAGAAGAGTCACCGGACAGCTTGCTCTTTCCCTCTCTTCTACTTCCCTCCCATGCAGAAGCACACACACACCAAGGAAAGGCCGCATGAAGACATAGCAAGAAAGTGGCAGTCTACAAGGCAAGATGAAAGTTCTCACCAGAAACCTAACTAGTTCAAACTTTGGCCTTGACTTGTAACCTCTGAAACTGAAAACCTAAATTTCTGATGAGGAAGCCACCTAGTCTATGGTGTTTTATTATGGCAGCCTGAGCAGACTAAAACATTCATTGTCTCCAATTTTTCACCTTCCATTCTATTTTGAACCTATTTTACTTTGTTTTCCTTTACTCCACTAATATGCTTTCCTTCAATATCACCAATTATCATCGATTTACTAAGGTCTCTTTTCATTCCTTGGGCTATCCTGGTGGCTCAACAGTAAAGAAACCACCTGCCAATGCAGGAGATATGGGTTTAATCTCTGGGTCAGGAAGATCCCCTGGAGAAGGGAATGGAAAACCACTCCAGTATTCTTGCCTTGGAAATCCCACAGACAGAGGAGCCTGGCGGGCTACAGTCGATAGAGTCACAGAAGAGTCAGGCATGACTTAGTGACTAAACAACAACAATTTTCTTTTGTTAGTATTTGATAGAATATTCATCATTGAAATACTTTTACAGTTGTCTTCCAGACTATATAAACTCTGTTTTGTTTTGTTCCTGTCTTACTGGCTTCTCCTCATGCCTCTTTAGCTCATTCTTTTTCACTTCCCTGACCTCTGTAGTAGAGTATGCCAGATCACTATCCTTGGATATCTTTTCTACCCTCCCTTGATGTTCATGTCAAGGTTCATCATTGCAAAATGATGATAAGAATACCAATTCTGTTGTATTAAATGAGTTAGTACAACATATAAAGTACTTACAAAAGAACATGGTGCATTATAATCTGTATATAAATATTCTGACCACTATATCAGGGCTTCCCTGGTGGCTCAATCAGTAAAGAATCTGCCTGCAATGCAGGAGACGTGGGTTCTATCCCTGGGTTGGGAAGGTCCCCTGGAGAAAGGAATGACAACCCACTGCAGTATTCTTGCTTGGAGAATCCCATGGACAGAGGAGCCTGACGGGCTACAGGCCATGGGGTCACAAGAGTCAGACATGACTTAGTGACTAAATCAACCACTGTATCATTATTATTTTTTAATTTCAAATATCATTTATATGTTGACAACTCTCAAATATATATTTCTCCACTGGTGTTCTTTAAACTCCAGAATTACAGATAAGCTTAATTGGAGGGATCACTATTTCACATAGCATCATACATAGTAACTCCACAAAAATAGGAGGATATGCAGATATATGAGCATAGGATCAAACAGAAAAGTCACCATACTTGTTGATGTAGAAATTCTCTCCTAATTGCTTCTTTGTTCATAGCGAAATAAGAAAAGAGGTCATCAGCGAAAGCAGGTCATTCCATGGCAATGTTAAGAGCTGCCTTGATGCCTGTTGTTATCAATTAACATGAGATTAGACAATTAGTGACTTTTCTCCAGCCAGATTCTGCAACAAGTTTTCAGATCTGGAATACGTAAGTAGTTGCATTTAACCAGGGTTGAAGTTAATTCCAAGTAACAGAGAGAGAAAAAAGGGACAAAGAATTGAGGGTATGAGCAAATGAGTGATTATAATGATGGAAGTATGAACTCTGGGTTGATCACCACTGTTATCTTTGCCCCATTTAATGCTTTTGCCCTTGAATGTCATTTTATCTGAAGGTTATAATGCCACTGATATTTTCTGCACGTTACACTAAGCTGGCATTTTCACTTGCCTTTTTACCCTTAACAGTTCTAAGTAACTTGTTTTTAGTTTCTCACATATAAATTACAGAATTCAGAGCAGTGGCGATAGTAGAAAGGTTTTAAATCCAGAAATCTGTTTCTCCATCTAAAAGCAATATTTTCTGATATCAGACTGTTTCCCTTTCATAGATGGAATAAATGCCTCTCAAGTAGCATTTATGAAGTTAGAGATGATTTCAGTTACAATTTAGAACCCTAACTTTTGTTTCATCTTTTGAGTCTCAAATGTACAAAACTTTTTCTTACTTTGCTACAAACAGAGGGTGATCAATGCATTTCTGCTTTGAGATGTCAAGATAAAACATGAACATTATCTGAAAGAACAATCAGACAGATTTAAGGAGAACAGTTTTTTCCTTTTTAGAACTATAATCTGCAAGATAGCAGGTCCAGTTGCTATGGCAAGTAGTAAGAAGCAGAGCGTGGCTGCTACACTAAATCATTCTTCTGAAAGCTGGCTGGGATAGACTTTTCTGAACCAGCATGGCCACCCACCTCAGAAGCCTTTTGGAGCAGTGTCTTCACCTTACTCGGCACATCCTCCATGAGGAGTGCTGCTCCCACAGAAATCTCATCCCTTATGGACCGTGGCAGCAGTGTATTTTTCAAAAGCTTTTGCAGGTTCAACATTTGCTCCTGCTAATTGTCCATGGCCTCACTTTGTCTTCAGTCCCTGTTATTTTGAGTTTCCTTACCTTGTTTCTAATGCTAGATTCCAATTTTATTTTGTTCCTATCATAATAAGTGCTGGCTATTTCAATGGCACATGAAGAGGATTTAAGTGCATGGGCTCATTCACTGTAAATTAAAGTGGAACATTACTGACAGAAAAATGTCAATAAATCCAGCAGTGATTAGTCCAGAGGATTTGGAAGGTAGACAAGCCACTGCTAGAAAGATAACAGGGAGGGTACCTGGTGGAAGATACCTAGTTTTGTTTTGATGATTGCAAGTACTTTCTAGAAAGTGTGCTTCTGAAATCAATACTATGAAGTCTATATGTAACAGGTATCTCTTAATGGAGGAAGCACTCTGATCAGTTAAGGGGCTATTAATAATAAAATGGCTGCACCTAAAGGAACAAACAATGTAATAACATTATGAACACTGTACTGTACTTAAAAAGCCAGTGATTTATTTGCAAAGAATGCCCTTGAAGTCTTAAGAGATGAAAGTAGTTGACAGTCAGAATCTAGGAGAAGCAACATTTTATTTACGAACATTAGAGTTCTAGGTCTGTCATACATGCTTTGTATCTATTAAAATTGTACTTCAGTGAAATGCTGTTAACTAAATAAATTTCACACTTTAATGAATCAAGTAGTTTTTAAAGTTTACACATTTTAAAGCAAACACTCTTGCAAAAGAGACTGCAAAATTCATGCATTCTACTTCTGACATCTACACTGGTTTATTTTGATCTTAGTTTCAAACTTTGCAATAGCTTTTCAAGGTCTATTTACAATGGCACCCTTTTCAAAGATCAAGAAATTCCACTACTATATAGAGAAATTCCCAGGGATTTTGGACAGGTATTCAAAGCATAGGTATTAATACAAATATTGGCTTTATATTTTGTTGAACATCTAGATTTATTGTCCCTCAAGGCAAGTATTGACCTTATCTTCCAGTCAATAAATCTCTATGTTCACTGCCACAAAAGTCAATATCTGCATCATATTCATTTTCTCAGAAAATAACTACTTGTATTCATGCTGCAATGATCAGCACTTAAAAGTGAATGCTTATTAAAAGGAAAGAGCACATGGAAAAATTGCTAATTGGCAAATAAAGGCTTAGAATTTGTTGACTAAGCAAATAAATAATCCTAAAATGAAGCTAGGATGCTTAAGCTTTTATATGACGGGTTTGATTTACAAATTATTTTTGCCAAGAAAATCAAAAACTGTTATAATCAGTGAATAGAATGGGAAGGAGAAGAATTAAGCACTTGTTGAGAATTTAGCTAAGCTACTACATGGTACTGCTGCCTTAGCATCCATTTTGTGTCAAGAGAACCTCAGGGGTCATAAGCCATCATTAGCTTCTCATGCAAGTATAAGCCCTAAATAAAGCCACAGAGTCACAAATAAGTATATATTCCTAGTATGACTTCCCCAACAGCCTTGATGATAAATAGTTTCTCTGCCTTCCAGGGCCTTTCCCTTGGGCTGCTCAGAGATCTTCCCAAACCCCACTCTCTTGGTTTTTAATTGACCAATCTAGCCTTAACCCAGGAACCCCAAAACACTCTACCCGCAGATCATAACCAAGGATATGCCCCAGGCCCTGCCACTCTCTCTGTCTGCATCCTCCTTAAATCTCACTCTGCGGCTCCTGGAGGCACAAGGTGTACTCTCTCTAGGACCTGTGAGCAATTTGCTGTTTCAATTACCTTGTGGTCTTTTGTCAAACCATCTAACACTCCAGAGCTCTGCTTACCAAATATTAACTTAATGAAGCTATGACAGTATATAACTTCATGTTTTACAAATGTCTTTTTTTTATCCCATGCTACTAAGGTTTCTTCATAGTTACAAATCTTCAAAAGAGGGGAAGGATGGGGTGGGAGGGGGGTGGGAGGGTCAAGAGGGAGGAAACATACATATACCTATGGCTGATCCATGTTGATGTATGGCAGAAACCAACACATTATTGTGATTATTCTTCAATTAAAAATAAATAAAGGAAATATTTTTTAAAAAATAAAAAATTAACTTTTGGTTTGAATGCATCCAAAAGAATAAAAGAAAAACTTAGAAGTAAATTTAACAAAAGAAGTTAAAAGATTACACCCTTTAAACTATAAAACATTGTCAAAAGAAATTAAAGATTAAAAAAGATAAAAAAATAAATTTTGTCTTAAATTGTTGAGAATTTGGGGATTGGGGGTTGTTACTGTAGAACACACTTGCTTACAATATTGACACAATATCTAAAAGAGTAATAGATTTACTAATTTTAAGTAGTTATTTATAATAATTTTCTATTTACTTTTCTATGCAAGATAGTAAATATTTGTGGTGGCCTTCTGTGATTTTATTTTAAGCTTTTTCCAGTACAAGACTTTTGAAAATAAGTAGTCTATATAATGTCCTGTGGGAAGCTAGAGTTCTTAACTCTCCTACGTAGGTATCTGAGGAAATGAATGGAGAATCTTGGGGTTATATTCTCTTTCAAGGAAGATGATTCAAATGCCTGGTGTGAGCAACAGTCATCTCCTTTATGTAGAGATCACTAACACTATCTCATAAACACCAGTGTGAGCACTAAAACTGCTCCCTAATACTTGATTCAAATCTCTTCCTCCTAGTAACACAATGGCTATTCCTCCCCTCTGCTAAGATATTAGGTGTGGACCTGTGACTCATCAGGAAGTATAACCATACGTGGCGCACATTATTCCCAAATGAGAGTACCCACCTGACCTCACATGAGATGTTAGAGCCAGAAATCTGAGAGCCTGATCACTGAGTATGCAGGAAAGCTTACCTGGCGGGTTGCTCAAACCCATGGTGAGCTTGCACTAATAATAAAGAGAAAAAACTTTATATGAAGCTATAGATATGGGGGACGAGGAGGGTGGTTGCTTATTCAGCATAACCTAAGCCATTGACGGACTTCACAGGTGGTGCTAGTGGTAAAGAACCCATCTGTCAATGCAGGAGATTTAAGAGACATGGGTTATATCCCTGGATCAGGAGGATCCCCTGGAGGAGGCCATGGCAACCCACTCCAACATTCTTGCCTCTGAAATCCCATGGACAGAGGAGCCTGCTAGGCTGCAGTCCATGGGTTCACAGAGAGTCAGACATGACTGAAGCGACTTAGCACACACATGCACAAACTGGTGATACCTCTATACTGTCTAGTAAATGATCAAGGAATCTAGCTCCAGGCATAATTCTTAGCATGTTTTTGCAATAACAGAATCAATGCAATCATGGAGATGCCTTTTTTACCAACTCAAAGAAGGAAGGAAATTTTTTTTTAAATACAGCATATCTCATTTAGAAATATAAGTCCTTTTCCCCTCTTTCAGTACCTTTTACATCATTACTGAACTCTGCTTTCATCTCTAAAAATCTCTAAGTTTTGCCTTTACTTGAGGTGGCCAAATGCCAAAAGTTTTCAATTGCAGTTCTCATTAAAATTCTAAACGTGATTTCTTCTCCTGTCACCTAATTAAACAAGTTCCCTTTTTTGTGCGTATTCAGCAATAATGCTGTCACTCTTCTATATACTCTACTGGCTATAATTAATTACTACTTTATCTAGAACTTAGTGGACAATAATTCTTCAGGCCAATTTTATAAGAAATATGGTCTTGACAGAAACCTAATCTTGAAGAGATTATCGTGCACCATCATTATGAGTCTCTCTATGGCAGTATATAATGCTATCATGGAATGACAATGCCCATGGATCTTGGCACTCAGCTACATAAGTTAGTGGCAACAATATTGAAGATGGCAGCCTATTCACCTTTCAGGGTGACAGCACTAATACAGCTGCTTCTCTTCATTTGAGCTCTAGAGGCTGACTCAGGAGATGGTATGACAGAAAATCTTGGAAAAGGAGTTCATCACAGAGTAAAGAAAGAAAAAACTCTCAATATGTTGGATTTTCTCTCCTTGCCAAACAATATATGGCTTTTGTCTCCTTAGAAAGGGATTTCCTAGGTAATTTTAGGGTGCTGAATGAGGGAAGGAGGGACCTATGATCTTTATGATCCATTAGTCCTTGTCATTTCCTGTTGAAAATTATACTCACAGTCTTTTGACCTTCAAAATTCTTTGTTACTTTTTTCACATTTGGTGTAATGGTCTATACCTGTTTCCTACACTTATTTTATAGCATTTATTTCTTGTTGAAAAATAATTAAATATCATCAAACTAAAGAACTCATTTCTCAGAACACTTAATTCCCTCAACCCAAGTGAAATAAATTAAGTTGCAACAATTAGTATAAAAGCTATTGTTTAGCTCCACAAATGGCTATTGTCTCCATATGTGTGTTGGTGTGTATGTGTGTATGATTGCATATACATGCTACCTTATAAATACAATCATTCATACTAAACCCAATTTAGGAACTAATGCTTTATATACAGACAAATGACAAAAAAACTACTACGCTATGTTACTTTATTCTGTAATTTTTCCCTGTATCATTTTAATCTTCACAGCTACCAGGCAAACAGAAATTCTGTCTAATACACCAGAAATTACCTACCACAAAGCTCATTATTTTTAAAGGAAATGAATAGTTTCTGTTTAGCAAATTGTTTAACTTAGTTAGGGGTAAATGGAAATTTGTCAGGATCTCAGATCTCTTTCAAAGCATGCTGTCAGTGAGGTCCGACTTATTTCATTACGTTGGCTTGGTTTGGTTTAGTTTTCTCTTCTAGTGTTTTCATGCAAGGTTTAAACGTAGACGATATATTTTTAAAAAACATGTATGAGAACCCTTTCAGGTACCCTGACCCCCACATCTTTCTTCTATCCATAGCTGGAGATACTTGATCCTCACTCAGCCATGCTCCAGGCTTTAGATTTAGTATGTCTTTTAAAAGAGAAAATTTAGTTTAGTTGATGATTCATCAAGTCAACTGATATTTCCAGTTCTAATTTGATCTCACATAATAGAAACACAGCTGCCCTTCAGATGCCGGACTTGCTGGCACCACGGGTGCAGCTGCCCTGCTGAACTCAGGATGTTGGGGCAGAGAGGAAGCAGTTATTTCTACACTCAGTGCTCAGAACAGTGGGAACTAGGGATGGTTTATAGCCAGACATCACTGAGAGTTGCCTGAGGGAGCACCATGTTTCCATGTGCACAGAAGGTAAGGCTTGGGAGAATTAAGTGAGTGGACAAGCATGTGGCAAGCTTTGGGTACAGTGGGATTCATGAGGAGAGGGTCTCCCACTGCAAATGATTGTTCTGTAGATCTGTGTGGCAAGGACTTTTTAGGAGTCCTTGGGCAAGAATGACATGCATCTCTGGCTGAGGGCTGCTGGGCAAGTATCAAGACCCTCTGGGGCCTCTGGGCCCAGAGCCACCTGGCCCATAAGTGCTTATGCCCTGAGGACCTTGAGACAAGGTGTCACTCTGGAAGGAAGACCAGAGGATCAGGACAAGGCTGACAAACACCGCTATGGAAAAATACAGGTTGGGAGGATTCATTGATTAGATTTCCCCCCCACCCCCCAAAAAGAAATACACCTGAGTTCCAATAATTCAGTTCCCATCTTTTTGTCCAGGAGACCCTATTTTAAATACTTGCCCAGTATTCTACTTCTAGTGGCAGAAAGTGAAGAGGAACTGAAGAGCCTCTTAATGAGGGTGAAGGAGGAGAGTGAAAGAGATGGCTTAAAATTAAATATTAAAAACTAAGATCATGGCATTTGACTCCATTACTTCATGGCAAATAGAAGGGGAAAAGGTGGAAGTAGTGACAGATTTCCACTTCTTGGTCTCTAAAACCACTGTGGATGATGACTGTAGCCATGAAATCAGAAGACGACTGCTTCTTGGCAGGAAAGCGGTGACAAACCTAGACAGTGTGCTGAAAAGCAGAGACATTACTTTGCTGGCAAAGGTCCCTATAATCAAGGCTATGGTCTTCCCAGTGGTCACATAAGGTTGTGATAGCTGGATCTTAAAGAAGGCAGAATGCCAAAGAATTGATGCCTTTGGACTGTAGTGCTGGAGAAGACTCCTGAAAGTCCCTTGGAAAGCAAAGAGATTCAGTCAGTCAATCTTAAGGGAAATCAACCCTGAATGCCCACTGGAAGGACTGATGCTGAAGCTGAAGCTCCGGTATTTTCGTCATCTGATACGAATAGATGACTCATTGGAAAAGTCCCTGATGCTAGGAAAGATTGAGCGCTGAAGGAGAAGAGGACATCATAGGATGAGATGTCTAGATAGCATCACTGATGCAATGGACATGAACTCGGGCAAACTTCAGGAGATGGTGAGGGACAGGGAGGTCTGCTGTGCTGCAGTCCATGGGGTTGCGAAGAACTGGACATGATGGGGCAACTGAACAACAACGACAACATTCTACTTTTTCTTATAGTAGCACCCTGACTTAAACTATTGCACACATTTAAAACTAAGTACAACTCCTGAATTCAAATTCAGAAGCAGAAAGAACAATCTGTAGACAAGCAACAAGCCCTCTGCTTTGTCACTTAATACTGAATACTCTTAGAATGTCTTTTCTTATATACCTACCTAGCTAGCTATCTCTTAGTATTTCTGTATTATCTCTGATACTGAACTAATACCTGGAATGGAACCATACACTCCAGGGAACATCTTCAGCCAGAATATTACTTCTTTGTACCTACACCTGAATTACTCACCAAGTGCCAGCTCCACACTAATAAGGATATTAGTTTAAACCTTTCAGATTTTACTTAAATGACTGTCTTGTAAAATAGTATGCATCTTATAAGCTATTATCAGTGATTTTTTTTTCTAAAACATTATTTCTTTTCAAAGATCAGAGGTATACTTGATTATATAACATATAAGAATATGATATTTTAAGTGTAATCTGAGACCTCCTATTCAAATATCATGTGAATATCAATAATATTTTGCAAACTTGAACTAGTTTTTACTGTCATTTTCTAGAAGGAAATTGCCTAATTCATATTTCTGGCCTCATAATATTTAAGCTTTTACCTCATCACAATTGTGTGGTATTTTATCCAAAAGCCTGGATAATGATGATAATCATATTGTGATAGCCAAACACAAAATAAAATTTAATAAGATTCTTCCTCATGATTTTAACCAAAATATTTTTCTGAATTTAAGATTTATATTATTGTAAAAAGTAATAGTAGAGATCTTGAAACACCAAAAATAGTGTTTTCTGTTACGTCCTCTAAAACAAGAACAAAGATGCTCTCTTATACGTGTGTTCCCTGCATGAAGTATCTTCTCACTGTGTTTCAAATACATATGTAACTGTAATAAGCAAGTTTCAGGTAATGCTGTAGACTTATTTTTCATCATCAGAAGTCTTCTCAGATTTTCAACAAATGCTGACTTCTCACCTTGAAAGCCAAGGTGAGTATGAGAGATAATATCAGCTTAGGATTTTCTGAAAAGTCAAGATGGTACTTGAAAGTGAAAGTAAGTGACAGTGTTGGTCACTCAGCCATATCTAACTCTTTGCAACCCCATGGACTGTAGCCCATCAGGCTCCATGTCCATGGGATTCTCCAGGCAAGAATACTGGAGTGGGTTGCCATGCTCTTCTTAGAAAATGAAAAATAGAAAACCTGTGAACAGCATTTAATCTATTAAAAGTTACCAAGAAAAAAAGAAAAACTATACTCGAATACCTATCAACTTCAAAATACAAAACAAATATAGTGTGCCTTCATCACACACACACACACAAAATATCTAAAGATTCTAACCTTTTTACTGGCTACAAGCATAACAATTGGATAATGACATATACTTCTCACTTACAGTCACTTACATCACTAACATTTTTCCCTGAAACTGGCTACTGAACAATGCAACAAGTTTGCTGATGACATTTCCTAGAAAAATTGGCATCTTCAAAGTGATTACTAAAATGTTTTCCTTTGCAAAAGAATGGCAGACACCTCACAGGATATCAGAAATGGATAGGTTGATAGGGTTTTTATGCGAAGGTACAATGAGAAAGAAGGACAACAGAAGGAGATGCATTTTCATTATGAATAGCTGGCAGCTTTGAATTTTGATCTGAGGCATGGTGAAGAGAACAAGACAGGAAAGATGACCCTACGAGTTATGTGGGCAGCAATGACTGCTAAAAATTCAGGGGGAACATGGGTCCTTCATGAGTTAGAAACTGAAAGAGAAGATATACTAAGTTATACATAGATCTAGAGTTCAGGATCAAAGGAAACAGCATGTGAAGATGGCGGTGGTCAAAAAGTTTACAGACAATATTTGCTCTAAATAAGCCATTGCATCTGATGATTAGGAGATTACTGGAGACATTTACCATCTGAGCCACCAGGGAAGCCTAACATTTAAGATAACAATCTCAGTGGAGTAATCTCACAGCATCCTATACATCTCTCTAATGTAACCCTGATTATATTTACATAAATACTATTTACACATCCATATATACCCATGTTTACAGTGTACATTATGTAGTGTTGGCTCCCATGCATCTGTATTTCTGTATGTATATCATAATACAAAGAGTGCACACAACATGGGCTTACCTCTCAATGAATTTTCAAAGTGAGCACAGCATGTCATTGGCACTCAGGTCAAGAAAAGGAACACTACTAGCCACCCACAAGTCCCAGCCCCTTCTCCCTCTTCCAGTATCTATTTCCCAGGCAAGGGTATCAGTCATATATCATTTTAATCCAGAGGAGTTCTGAGTCCTTAGAACTAAATACACACATTTAGAATACTTAGATTTTTATTACAAAAGTTAGGAAAGAAAATAAGTGTATACTACATTATCATGACCCAGTTGCTCAATATTTATAGTTTCTATGTCATGTTGGACTTAATCTAAGCTCCAGGAAGAGATACCAGAGAAAGGGAAGATGCAATTCTCTCAGTGACAATATTGTAAGCTCAAGCCACCTGGTCCTCTTTGAGAACAAGATCAAAATTATATAAGTAGTACCTAGAAAAAAAGACCAAAATATTAGAGTTAATTATCTGAAGCTTTTTAAAAAATAGATACGTTCAGATAAGAGAAGCTCATATAAATGTGTTCATAAACATACACCAAATTAGAAAATTAAATTGGGATTCCATGCTTGTCATCCTGGAACTTGCCAATAACATTGTGATATTAATTTCCAAATGCCCTCAAAGCTCCAGCCAGACATACTACAAACAATGTCATTCTCAGCAGACAAACTAGTTACTTACAGAAAAACACAGCAGCCATGAAGTGAGATCTCCCTTAAGAGCCTGCAACAGATCTACAGCCCTTATTACATCTGCATGCATGTCCTCTGTAACCTCTCTCCTCTCTATGGAGAACTCCATTAAGGGCACTAGTCAAGGGAAATTGCTCTACTCTTGTACAGAATTTTATGACATCCTACCCAATCAAGAGTTTTACACCATCAAATAACTTTGCTTCCTTACATATATTCAACACCTGTCTCTCATTTGTATTACTCTTAATTACATTTATATACACTTAAGTTTCTCACATCTTAAAAATGTGAAAAGCAGTCCCTTGATTCCCACATCTTCCTGCAGTTATTTTTATCTTCTTTACATAACAATTAATTCCGGAGAGACTCTCTGTATTTGTTCCCTCTTTTCTCTCACCTACCATTTACTACACAACTGATTTCATTTGGCTTCTGTTCTCATCACTCTAAATAGCTTCTTTTTAAAAAAACAAAAATTAATCTATTAGTCATGTTGTTAAAACTGAAAGAAAAAAAAAAAAGACGAAAAGCCCATAGTCCAAGTATCGTATCTAAATTTAAATATCTGTGTGTGTTAGTCACTCAGTCATGTCTGACTCTTTGCAATCGGGTGAACTGTAGCCTTCCAGGCTCCTCTGTCCATGGAATTCTCTAGGCAAGAACACTGCAGTGGGTTGCCATGCCCTTCTCCAATCAGTAATCTAATTAACATAAATAACTAAAAGACCCTTATAAAATATAAAAAATTGATAGGCCATTTCTGTTTTCTTAAGAGAAAGAAATCCAAAGATATGCTAAATATAAGGGTAATACCTAAAAGAGAATGACATCAGGTGGACTAAAGTTATTGGAAGAAAAAGAAAAGAAAAAAAATATATATATATATATGTGTGGAAAATTCCAATCTAAGTAAAATAGTCTTCATGTTTAAATTTAACAAACTAGACTTAAGACCAGTAGACACCAGTAAGTTGTTATAATTGCCATAATTCAAAAATTTTATGCGCTTATTAATATATGCACATAAAATGTATAAAACAAAAAAGTGAAAAAAAATTCTAAAATTAAACCTATTCTTCCTAACATAAATCAAAATCAATTTCAGGAATACGAAAAATTTAAATATGAAAGCCTAAACCAAAATTTAAGGAAAAAAATTTGGAAACTATCTTTGAGACTTTGGAGTAGAGAAGACATTTTTAACTAAGAAAAGATACAGACAATAAAGAAAGTATTAACAGGTTACTATAATACAATTAGAGATGTCAGTTAATGCATAGGTACCATAAATACAAGTCACAAACTTAAGGAAGGTATTTGTGACATATACACATATACACTGATAAAACTATTTATAAAGAACCCTTTACTGGATTTAATAAGCATCTTAAAGAGGAAGCACAAATAGTCCATGAAACATATGAAAAAATGCACAACCCTGTTAATAATAAGAGGACTACAAGCTAACATTACAATGAGATAACATTTTATACCCACCATAAAAGAAAAATTTAATTGGCTGATTAATTTTGTTAATTAGAATCAATGAAATTTATAGAGTATAGAGAAACGGGATATCCATAGCCTGTTAATATAAGTATGAATGTATACAACCAGTTTGGAAAACAGTTTGACATTCCATTGGTAACTGTACATGTTATGCAGCCCAATATTTTCACACCTTGGTGTATACTTCAGAGAAACTCTGGCTCACATGTACCACTAGGCATGAAAACAAATGTTTGTAGAAATAGTGTTTATAACGACACAAGCAGCAACTACCCCACATAATACTTATTACAACAATGGTTATACAAATTATTGTATATTTGTACAAAAGGAAACCATTAGTAAAAATACTCTATAGCTATATATGCCATCACCATCATGTTTCTCAAAACTTAATATTACATGAAAATAGAAATTAAGGACATTTGTTTGTATATTTAGAAATAGGAAAACTAAACATATGGGTGTATTAGTGATACTAAATTGATGGTGACATCAAAAAGAAAATTAAGAAAGGTATCAATATAAAACTCATGGTAGTTGTTACCTCTGGGAAGAGGAAGCAAATGCTTGAGATGAGGTCCACAGATATCACATAAAACAGTGGCTCTCAGAGTGTGGTCTGGGGATACTCTTATAGTACCTAAGACACAGTACCTAAGACAGGTGGTCTAGGAAGTCAAACTATATTCATAATAAGATGTTATTTGTATTTTCCACTCTTATTCTTCATATACTTTAACTAAAGCAACACTTTGCAACAAATTGAATAGAAGCATATATAAAAATATCTTTCTTTTAAAACAAGACATTAAATAGGCTTGGAATAATATCAAACAATGTTCTTTTTTCTTTTTAGAAAATTTTTTCAAAAAATTGTTATTTTGTTCATAATTATGTTTAAATGAATATATTTAATTTCTCAATTTTAATCCCTTACATGATAAACATAAATAGATATAACCATTCCAAACAGACCTGTAAGACCTTCTAGAACTAACACGCACACAAAAAAGATGTCCTTTCCATCATAGGGGAATAGAATGCAAAAGGGGAAAGTCAAGAAATACCTGGAGTAACAGGCAAGATTTGACTTGAGCTACAAAATGAAGCAGGACAAAGGCTAACAAGCTTTTCCAAGAGAATGCACTGGTCGTAGCAAAAACCCTCTTCCAACAACACAAGAGATGACTCTACACATGGACATCACCAATGGTCAATACCGAAATCAGACTGAGTATATTCTTTGCAGTCAAAGATGGAGTTACAAAAACAAGACCGGGAGCTGACAATGGCTCAGATTATGAAATCCTTATTGCCAAATTCAGACTTAAAGAAAGTAGAAGAAATTGAAGAAAGTTGAGGAAAACAACTAGGCCATTCAGGTATGACCTAAATCAAATCCCTTATGATTATACAGTGGAAGTGACAAATAGACTCAAGGGCTAAGATCTGATAGACAGAGTGCCTGAAGAACTATGGAGGGAGGTTCGTGACATTGTACAGGAGACGGTGATTGAAACCATTCCCAAGAAAAGTACAAAAGGCAAAAGGGTTATCTGAGGAGGCCTTAAGAAAACCTTCTTAAATGAACAATGAAAGAAATAGAGGAAAACAATAGAATGGGAAACACTAGAGATCTCTTCAAAAAAATTAGAGATACCAAGGAAATATTTCATGCAAAGATGAGCACAATAAAGGACAAAAACAATATGGACCTAACAGAAGCAGAAGATATTAAGAAGAGGTGGCAAGAATACAGAGAAGATCTATACAAAAAATATCTTAATGACCCAGATAACCACCTTGGTGTGGTCAGTCACATAGGGCCATATATTCTGGACTGTGAAGTCAAGTAAGGCCTTAGAAAGCATTACTATAAACAAAGCTAGTGGAAGTGATGGAATTGCAGCTGAGCTATTTCAAATCCTAAAACATGGTGCTGTGAAAGTGCTGCATTCAATATGCCAGCAAATTTGGAAAATAGCACTGGCCACAGGACTGGAAAAGGTCAGTTTTCATTCCAATCCTAAAGAAAAACAATGCCAAAGAATATTCAAACTACCACACAATTCCACTCATCTCCCATGCTAGCAATGTAATGCTCAAAGTCCTTCAAGCTAGACTTCAATAGTACATGAAACAAGAACTTCCAGATGAACAAGCTATGTTTAGAAAAGGCAGAGGAACCAGAGATCAAATTGCCAAAATCCATTGGATCATAGAAAACGCAAGAGAATTCCAGAAAAACATACTTCTGCTTCATTGACTACGCTAAAACTTTGACTGTGTGGATGACAACAAACTGTGGAAAATTCTTAAAGAGATGGGAATATCAGACCACCTTACCTGTCTCCTAAGAAACTTGTATGCAGGTCAAGAAGCAACAGTTAGAACCATACATGGCAAAACACACTGGTTCCAAATAGGGAAAGGAGTATGTCAAAGCTGTATATTGCGACCCTGCTTATTTAACTTCTATGCAGAGTACATCATGTGAAATGCCAGCCTAGATGATTCACAAGCTGAAATCAAGGTTGTTGAGAGAAGTATCAATAACTTCAGATATGCAGATGACATCTCCTTAATGCCAGAAAGCAAAGAGGAACTACAAGAGCTTCTTGAAGAAGGTGAAAGAGGAGAGTGAAAAAGCTGGCTTAAAACTCAACATTCAAAAAATGGAGATCATGGCATCTGGTCCCATCACTTCATGGCAAATAGAAGAGGAAAAAGTGGAAACAGTGACAGACTTTATTTTCTTGGTCTCCAGAATCACTGTTGATGGTCACTGCAGCCATGAAATTAAAAGACACTTGCTCCTTGGGAAAAAAAGCTATGAAAAACCACCTATACACAATACTAAAATGCAGAGAGATCACTTTACTGACAAAGGTCCATATAGTCAAAGCTATTGCTTTTCCAGCAGTCCTGTACAGATGTGAGAGTTGGACCATAAAGAAGGCTTAGTGGTGAATAACTGATGCTTTCAAGTTGTGGTTGTAGACGACTCTTGAGAGTTCCTTGGACAGCAAGGAGATCAAACCAGTCAATCTTAAAGGAAATCAATCCTGAATATTCATTGGAAAGACTAATGTTGAACTTCAATACTTTGGTCACCTGATGCAAAGAGCCCACTCATTGGAAAAGACTCTTATGATGGGAAAGATTGAGGGCAGGAGGAGAAGGGGGAGACAGAGGATGAATGGTTGGATGGCAAGAACAACTCAATGGACATGAGTTTGAGCAAACTCCGGGAGATAGTGAAGGACAGGGAAGCCTGGCTGCTGCAGTTCATGGGATCGCAAAGAGTCGGACATGGCTGAGAGACTGAACAACAACAAAGCCATCAGTTACTCTTCATGCATAAGTACTGTGGTATCATTTTCCTAAGCATAAGATAGCTTGCCTGAGAAAACACACAAAGACACACATATACATGCAACTTAATGCTAAATAAACCAGAAACAAAAAACCCAAGCCTATAAAAAATATTGAGACTAAATATGCAAGTATTTTTTGTTTATGATGACTCCATTTCATGACTCAACACCCTATATAAGAGAATAAATTTAGTTTGCTCATTAATTCTCTCTAGTAAATTATTATATTTCTAAGTAACAGTATCTGGTATTTTTAGTTATTTATAAGAATATTTCTCATTAATAGCATATCCCCAGGGGACAAACATTATGTTAGTTTCTTCTTTGAGACTACATTTTCTCAGAACACCATTAATGCAAAAAATACTAATTACCTAGTTGGATGAATTATATTCTTAAAATTACAATCTGTTCATTATACACCTAAATGATCATGTGAGGAATAATCTCCAGTCAGGAAAAAAAAAAGGAAATTAAGAAACACTAATCCCTTGAGATGCTCCATCAAAAGGGGCTTCCAAAGTCAGAAAAATATAGGAAACTGCAAGTTAAATCTTGAAGGCTCTCAGAGGGTCTGCGTGAAGAAACAAATTTATAAAACTTAGTATGAAACAGAGTATATATTCAAAACATATGTTTTACCCATGCTTCTGTTACACATCAGTGACCAAAAGAGATGTATGTGGAGTCTCCCCTTAAGATGCTGAAATTCAGCAAGATAGTCATGACATATATAGACAACTAAAATCCTAATTATAACTTATGACTAATGTTATGGAGAAAAATCCCAGAGTGATAAGAATATAATAAGATAGTTACACAGCTAGAAATCCCACTAAGGTAAGACAGAGAGGAATTTCAGGAATTCACCATAAGCTACACATCAACCATAAAATGCCGAGAACATGTGGCAGCTAAGCAACAATCAGAACATTCTGAACCTAAACAGACTCATTTAGGTCATTACTGCAGGAAATGGATATAAGACCTGAATTCAGCCTGGGAGATCTATAAGATAACAGACCCTGAAAAATGCATTCCTACACGTAGCCAAGATAGGGATATAGGTGAAAGGGGAAAGAAACTAGGTGAAAGGGGACATTAGACTGATACCAGAGATGAATTTTTATTATATGTTTAGGATAGTTTAGTATATGTTATCACCCTTTTGCTATTATACATATGAATTAAACAGTGCCATGCCAGTCCCCTTGGATCATTGAAAAAGCAAGAGAATTCCAGAAAAATACCTATTTCTGCTTTATTGACTATGCCAAAGCCTTTGACTGTGTTGATCACAACAAACTCTGGAAAATTCTGAAAGAGATGGGAATACCAGACCACCTGACCTGCCCCTTGAGAAACCTGTATGCAGGTCAGGAAGCAACAGTTAGAACTGGACATGAAACAACAGACTGGTTCCAAATTGGGAAAGGAGTACGTCAAGGCTGTATATTGTCACCCTGCTTCTTTAACTTATATGCAGAGTACATCATGAGAAACACTGGGCTGGAAGAAACACAAGCTGGAATCAAGATTGCCTGGAGAAATATCAATAACCTCAGATATGCAGATGACACCACCCTTATGGCAGAAAGTGAAGAAGAACTAAAGAGCCTCTTGATGAAAGTGAAAGAGGAGAGTGAAAAAGTTGGCTTAAAGCTCAACATTCGGAAAACTAAGATCACGGCATCTGGTCCCATCACTTCATGGGAAGTAGATGGGGAAACAGTATCTGACTTTATTTTTTGGGGCTCCAAAATCACTGCTGATGGTGATTGAAGCCATGAAATTAAAAGATGCTTACTCCTTGGAAGGAAGGTTATGACTAACCTAGATAGCATATTTAAAAGCAGAGACATTACTTTGCCAACAAAGGTCCATCTAGTCGAGGCTATGGTTTTTCCAGTGGTCATGTATGGATGTGAGAGTTGGACGGTGAAGAAAGCTGAGCGCCGAAGAATTGATGCTTTTGAACTGTGGTGTTGGAGAAGACTCTTGCGAGCCCCTTGGACTGCAAGGAGATCCTACCAGTCCATCCTAAAGGAGATCAGTCCCGAACGTTCATTGGAAGGACTGATGTTGAAGCTGAACTGAATACTTTGGCCACCTGATGCGAAGAGATGACTCATCTGAAAAAACCCTGATGCTGGGAAAGATTAAGGGCAGGAGGAGAAGGGGACGACAGAGGATGAGATGGTTGGATGGCATCACCGACTCAGTGGACATGAGTTTGGGTAAACTTTGGGAGTTGGTGATGGACAAGGAATCCTGACGTGCTGCAGTCCATGGGATTGCAGAGTCAAACACGACTGAGTGACTGAACTGAACTGATGCCAGTCCCAGTTAAACCATATAGGATCAAAGGAGGAACTAATGATGTAAGCTTTGATGTCTACCCAAAAGGTGTTCTTTGATTATAAAAAATGTAAACCTTTTTGTTCTCAGGGCTGCACTCCCTTGCCTGCCTGCTTGTATCTCTCACAGGCATCCTATGCTAATAAATTTATTCTTTGCCTGTCAGTTTGCTTCTCATTCAATTCTTTCTCCTCCATCTGAGCTTCAGTAAGTCCTGAGATTGGCTGCGTGGCTGCAATTAAATGACTGTGAGCTTGACTCCCTTCCTAAGTCAGGGTTGTGGGTTCAGTTCCAACTGAAGTGTGGCTGGGTCTGAATCCCTTCCAGGGGGTGCATTATCAAGAGTACCATGATGGAAGCTAATTGGAGGGAGAAAGCTACCTATTAGTGATTGAGTAGCCAGGTACTCAATCAGCCCCAAGATACCTCTGAATAGGTGACAAACTGAAACCTGAGGATGAGAACTCAGTCATGTGGACACTCAGGAAAATCCCATTGACAGAGAATATTATGTGAATAGATCTGATCAGGGAGAGCCTGCAGGTTAGAGAAATTAGTCAGATGTTGCTGGAGCCTCAAGAATAAGTGAATGCCATGAGCTAATTCTTAAGGGATAATTTGTTGTCAACCATACCATACAAAACCAAGGTAAGGAGGCTGATTTCTGTTCTAAATGTAATGGGAAGGACTTTGGAGTTGTGACCTGATGTACCATGATATTTTTTATGTCTATTCAAAAAGCACTTTGTTTTTTTGGACAGGAACAAATGTAGAAGATGAGAGGCCATGTGAGAAAGATGATAGCCATATAAGAAACAACCCAAGATCTAATAATGTCCTTAACTACTATTTGTAAAATAGATACTGAAGATGCAGTGTTAGCACTTTTCAATCTCTGAAGTGTACCTATGCAATGAAGTTAATGACCTCTATTAAAACTAATGTCCTATAAAGCAAGTTGATTCCATTAGACCACCAGCTAAGGGATCTGTGAACTTAAAATGACAAATTGGCTGGCCAGGAGGCTGAGTATCAAAGATAGCATTTTTGAAACTGTTCAAAATTTTTGAGCAGTTCAATAACTGCTTGCTCCTTGGAAGGAAAGTTATGACCAACCTAGACAGCATATTGAAAAGCAGAGATATTACTTTGTCAACAAAGGTCCATCTAGTCAAGGCTATGGTTTTTCCAGTAGTCATGTATGGATATGAGAGCTGGACTATAAAGAAAGCTGAGTGTCAAAGAATTGATGCTTTTGAACTGTGGTGTTGGAGAAGACTCTTGAGAGTCCCTTGGACTGCAAGGAGATCCAATCAATCCACCCTAAAGGAGATCAGTCCTGGGTGTTCACTGGAAGGACTGATGCTGAAGCTGAAACTCCAATACTTTGGCCACCTGATGTGAAGAGCTGACTCATTTGAAAAGACCCTGATGCTGGGAAAGATTGGGGGCAGGAGAAGAAGGGGACGACAGAGGATGAGATGGCTGGATGGCATCACCGACTCAATGGACATGGGTTTGGGTGGACTCCGGGCGTTGGTGATGGACAGGGAGGCCTGGCGTGCTGCGATTCACCGGGTCACAAAGAGTCAGACAAGACTGAGCGACTGAACTGAAGAATGATGCACTGAGGTTAATTTACCAACTCAGATCACCTAATTTGCTAAAATATCATAACCCAGAGAAAGGCTTCTGCCTGCCTCTGGATAACCAAAGGAGTCAAACTTTTTTGCCTAAGGAGCAACAAGAATTCTTATGTTCTCTATCTACTTTAACGAAGGTGTGAGTAGCTAATGATTGTCTCCTATCAAAGAATTATATAGAATACTTCTTGACTAACAAGGTATCTCTAGGCCAGCTCAGAGAGGATATCAAGGCTTCCTAGGTCACAGCACTGTGGCGAGCAGTCAGTGTCTATACTGTTCACTTTGCCATATACTCACCAAGATCCTAAATCTATTTCATGTTATCCTAATTATTGGTAACATCTTAATATCAAATTCCAGGTAAAAATAACTTGAGACTCCTTCCTATCCTGTTGCAACAGAGGCTTGAAAAAGAAAACTATTTTAATGGGGATTGTTTTTTTAAAATAAGATGTCTTTTATTTTTCTTTTAGCTTTTCCACCTTTTTACTTAAAATTAAAGTCAGTCAGACTTTGCTAAACTTTCTCAACAATTACATTACAACAAAGCAGAGAAAATTCAATAATAAGTAGGTCTAAATGGAGTCTGGAAAATTTATGCTATTCAGCTTTTAGTATTCAATTATTTTTAAAATACAAATAGTTGATTGCCACTTTTACTTCTTTACTTTAGAAACACTTCTGTTAAAAATGTTTAATAATTTTTTATGAGCTGCAGTGGGGGCAGTGGAACCTCTCTAGTGACCTAATGCACTATTTATAAACACCCATAAGGTTTACCAACAAAAACAAAGACATAATTTGATTTTGATATCACTGAAGGGCCAACATATATATAGTATGTGCTAAGTGTGTTGACAAAAAGAAAAGGAAGAAACAGATATCTATTTCTTAAAGAATATCTTATATAAATATGTATGTATGTGTATATATATATATATATATATATGAAGGAGATTAGTTTCATTGCTTATATTTTTATGAAATTTGTATTCAA
Organism: Giraffa tippelskirchi; assembly: GCF_054371585.1. NCBI lineage: Eukaryota > Metazoa > Chordata > Mammalia > Artiodactyla > Giraffidae > Giraffa > Giraffa tippelskirchi. The sequence goes on from NC_137277.1 coordinate 75,392,061, forward strand.
TTTATTGGCATAATTATTTACTTTTTAAATAGAAAATTCTAACAAGGCACCATACATCAAAAAAGAAAAGTCTACTAAGTATGTCAACAAAAATAGCAATGTAATTAATCATTTATTGACTCAGTTCACATGCAGAAATCAGATTTTAGTTTTTCCTTGACAACGTTTCCTGATTAGGATTTATGAGTTATAGAAAAAACTGTAAAAACTCACATTATTAAAATGTAAGATACTAAAACTCAAACTGCACAGTTTATGCATGCCACTCAAAGTTCAGGTGACCCTAATACTCTAGTTAAACTGAGAAAGTAATTTGTATAAATAGCACACTCTAGATTTTAGAATGGAAAATGAAATCGAGTTTAAAAACAGGCAAACTATAAAAATATCATAGAGCTAAAAACATTGTCAATTACCATTGAAAGTGCAAAAAATTCATTAACAAGATTAATGATGATTTACTTAAATCATTAAACCTTTAAAATTTTTGAGTAGAAGCCTCCCAGTTTCTGCACAGCCACTTTCCTGACAATAATATTTTAGACCTTTGCCTGAAATAAACAAAATATGTGGGAAAGCAATGACATTTCTACCTCTTATGCATGTAGTTTAATTTATTTTCTTCACTCTATATTCATTTCATGACAAGTATCTAATTAATATTAGCAGACAGCAGCAGATAGGTAAAGAAAAAAACTGAATCAAAGTTCTAATTCAGAGACAGTTTAAAAAGCATTAGATAATTAGTCAAACTTACTCATAGGATTGTGAAGAGTGGCTTAATGCCTGCCTGATAAATTTATTTTGCTCCACACAATTAGAGCTGTGACTTTTAAAAAAAGAAAAAAAACAAAGAGTTAAAAAAGAAAAAGAAAAAACTGTTCTTAGTAGAACAAGCATGCATTATTCCATTTTTCTAATGGAAATAACACACAGTGAAAAGAAATCTTAATGTTTCATTTCACAGATTTTGCTCTTAGAACCAATTTAAATGCATTTTAAAAGAGTTAAAAATCAAATCTACCAATGAAGCAATAAAATAGCCAAAGCAAATATTGTGGGCATCTGCCTTTTTATGGTCACAACCTATACCCCTCCAACTCACCACCATCTGAAACACACACACACACACACACACCCCTTATCATTTCAAGTTTCTCTTCCTCTAGTGGTTCTATGCCATGTGTTGAGATTTGCATGCACTGAGCTTGCTGTTTCAACCCAGACCGCAGGAGTGAGTTAATCCCACTAATCATCAACCCAAACAGGGACCTCCTCCCACTTTCCAGTTAGAAGCATATGGAAAGATGTATTCCTTCTACAGGAATTTCTAGGCTGGTAGAATGTACATATAATCTGTTGATGGCCACCTTATCACCAACAAAGAACAATGTGTTTGATTCCCTGGTGACAGGGTAAGAAATTCTTCAAAGGACATAGTTCTGAGATAGAGTTGGCATGGCTTACAAAAGGCAGTTTTATATATAAGATACCTATTCTGGATACCTCTTCTATCTTAGGGATATAAGAGCTTTTCTCTGCACCACCTGAGGCTTCTTACAAGTGGGCAAGACCCCAGCCAGCCTGAGCAGAATACCATCACAATCACATTGAGCATATCTTCTGTGGATAAAATTCAAGACACTACTCCTACATGCCATATTCCAACCAGATGTGCCCTAAGAACTTTTTTTTAATAAAAGTATCCTTTGAGAGTGTCACAGTAAAATTCAATTTTTCTAAGACTTATGTGTTAGAATGCTTGCTTACCCTTGTCAAGACTCAAACATAGCCCTATACAGAGATAAGAAAAGGAATTTTAATTTAAACACTATTGATAGCAAGACAAGCGGTAGTATTTGCAGGTGATTTGCAGCCTTCTGGGAAGGCTCTGCCATTCCCAGTGAGCTGATACTATCCTCTGACATCAGGATTAATTACTCTCTGCTGACCAGTCAGAGATTTCCATTCATCTTAATTTTTGCACATACTATTCTCTTTCTAGAATTACCTTAATTTTTATGCTGCTCTTTTCACCTGGAAGTTTTTCAACAATTACTTCTCTGTTACTGTCTTCCGAGGTAAAGTTCATAGTTAATTCTGTGTTCCCACAGTATTTTCCTCATATTTTTGACTGATTACTCACCTTTGTGCATTGTAATTTATCTGATTTTATGTTTGTGTTTCCATAGCTTTTTGTAAAGTATTATCATGTAGTATAGACTCAACTTATATTAGCTGAATGAATACATGAGTTATCCTTTGCAAGTATGTTCTTAAAATTTTAAGTATTAAATAGAATATAAAAATCAACATAACATATAAAAAATAAAGAATTGTACATGTGCCATGGAGAATTAATCTGAAAAAAAAATCCTAAACTTAAACTATTAATTGTAGAATTGGATTTCACATAAATTTTAGTGTCACATCATATTAGTATTTTATCTTCCAGATATTCAAAATACCCTGAAAGGAACTCTATATATGATAATTACTAGATATTATACCATTAATTATTAGGCATGAATAACAGAAACATTAGAAGCAATTAAAAATAAGAGAAGACTGTAACAAACATACAATGCAGAAACCAGTTAGATACAAAAAAGAACAGCAAGTAATATCAAACTCTCTGAATTTAATTTAAATCTACAGTTTTACTAAATGGCCCTCTGAACTTCTGCCACCTGATTTCAGTGAGCTTTATAAGTTTCGTTACACTGGTCACCTCTCCAGGCCACAATCTGTTACATGGAAAAGATCAAACAGTGCCAATCTCTTTGTCAGGTTAGTGAATAATCCATTCATTTCTTAGATCAGAACTGTGATCTGTGTTTGTGTCAATCAAAGTAATGTACAGGATGTGAATAGATGGTGAAACTTTGAATTCTCTGAATCTAACTATAGCTAGAAAATCCAAGTAGAGAATAATTACAATGTTAACTAACAATAGAAACACTGTATTTTAAAAATATCTACAATTCCAAATATTGACTATGAACCAATAAAATCAACTTGCCACCTACACTACAGAACATGACAGTTTAAGAATTGATTTATAGTGACTTGTTAAAATCTTCCATTTATTATATGTACTCTGCACGTAAGGTAAACACTGTCTAAGATAATCACCTTAAAAAATTTTACAGACCAAAACATTCAGTGCTTTAGAGTTCTGTAATGATTGTCTGTACTTCAGTAATGAAGATCTATAACCTTTCATTGTAATTGCACAGTGCTGAGAATCTGTACCAGGTATCCTTGGTGACAGAGTGACAATGAAACAAACATTAAGAATTGTATTTTAGTTTCTGAAAGGAGAAAATAGACTAGATGTGATGTGGGCATTTGAATGCACTGGCCAGCATAACTTGACATTCATTTGAAAGGTAGTAGATGGCAGTTCTGATGAACCCATTGCTATGTTAATCTCCCTCTGAGAAAATGTTGCTCTATGTGTAACATTTTTAGAGGTTTGAAATTTTGTTTCAAGCAAAGAGTAACAAAAAGAAATTCCTTGGTATCAGAATTGGCCATTGTTTGAATTTGAACAACTAAGCAGTTTCCTAAATTACCGGGATAAGAGACTAGACCTCTAGTATGGGGAAAATAATGCTTTGAAGTGACAACCTGGTGACTCTGACAGCACAAAAATAAAAAGAATTGCTAATAAGAGTCACTGAAATTTCAGTGTTAATCTACCGTAGATATAAGAGGAATAGTTAGGAAATAGTAAGAACTGCTGAATTCACAAAAAGCTTTTCAACCTGAATTTACTGTTCACACAAAAAGAACTAAACTGTGAGTCACAAGAGATAAAGAAGTAGTTGTCCCTGTCATTTTATGATCTGTGGTTGGAGTTTATTTTCAAAGGAGACTTGATCACACATTTGATAATGTGAAAGTTATAAATATCTTGGAGTTATTATTCTACAGAAGCTACAGATGTGAAAAAAAAATGTGGCTGATCTGAACAAGATCTGCACATTTAACAGAACAAAAGTCTATGAAATCTATGGAGCAAACAATATCTGGACATAACTCCATAGAGAACAACCACCCTGAAGCCTTATCCCTTTTTACTCCACACATCACATTCACTAAATTGTGTTTTAAAGATGTTACTAAATGATGGAGAAACATGTTTGCAGTCCCTTAAAATTTTTAGCTTTGTTTCCACTTGTCTATATTTTGCACATGATACACTGCTTGGCAAACACAGATTTTTTTTATAAAATGCGGTATCTGAATTAAGATTTGAGCTCCTTATTCCCTGTCTCCCTAACTCCAGAGGACCTCCTTGACTCTCCATCACCAAGACTTCTCCTTCATACAAAATTAGGAACTCTTTCAATTCTTTGGTCCCTGATAAGCACATCTGTCTACATGATCACTTGGACTTCTTTCCTAAACTTATGTTAGAATTATATCTTTCTTCCCAGGATTCCCTGCTTAGGGCAATTAATTCTCTAAGGATAAAGGTTGGAAATGTCTTAATGGAAAAGTTTCCAAGTAGCCAAGATGGTAAAAGGAATTAAACACGGATGGAGCTCCACACGCTCAAATAGAAAGGCATAACAGAACATGGTCTGTCCAGGAAAGTGGTTTTGTATCTCTCTGGTACAAGTCAAAGGTGTGTGCAATTGTATCAGAAGCAGGTTGACTGAGAATTGGAAATGTAAGTTATGGCCAAGCTATGAACAGCTTAAGTCAGATTTACACTGGCATCATTAACCAATAGGAGAAGGCAATGGCATCCCACTCCAGTACTCTTGCCTGGAAAATCCCATGGATGGAGGAGCCTGGTAGGCTACAGTCCATGGGGTCGCTAAGAGTCGGATACGACTGAGCGACTTCACTTTCACTTTTCCCTTTCATGCATTGGAGAAGGAAATGGCAACCCACTCCAGTATTCTTGCCTGGAGAATCCCAGGGACAGTGGAGCCTGGTGGGCTGCCCTCTATGGGGTCGCACAGAGTCGGACACGACTGAAGCGACTTAGCAGCAGCAGCAGTAGCGGCATTAACCAATTAAACATCATTGGTGAATAACATGGCTGGACTGCAGTTTAGAAAGATAGCTCCTCACAGTAGATTGTCTGAAGGGCACTGAAATAAGATAGTTGAGGCACAAATTCTGGCTGTGCCACTGTGTGGATGACCATGGATAATTTTGTATCCTTGTGCCTCGGGTCTTTTATATGTTTAGTAAACACCTTAACGGCACTTACCTCAATTATGAAGATTAAAGCAGATAATGAATTTCAAATCCTTAAGCATGCAGCTTTGTATATAGTGAGAATCAATAAATGTTAGCTGTTTTATCTGTTATTCTATTTCTCAATATTTATTCCAAGTAAATATTATGGAAGGAGAATTATGTATAATTAAGAATATATATGAAGAAAGTTTGTGATAGCACCACTTACAGTTTTAAGAAGATAGGAGGAAAACAATTGTTTTAAATTTATGTCTTGGGTTACCAACAGACACAAATGGCTGTCAAACATGGATAGCATGTTTAGAACTGCCTAACAATATACAGTCTATAACATAGGCTGCATAACATTTCCTTTGGGAGGCGAGATAGGATGGTATAACTGCTGCCAAAAAAGAGTATGCTGCCTCAACAGCAACCAAGGTGAATATCTGAATATTCATCCTCCAGGAAGGCTGAAACTGGGGTGCAATGAAAGACCCCTACAACTATGTATGGGGAGAGGTGTGCTCTTTCAAGGGCAGTTGAAAACCATAGTGTTTCTCAAAGGATAACTGTCTCATACTTCTACAAAATGCCAAACATAGGAGGTTTTTTGTGTGAGGAGATAAAAGTGCTTCCAATATATATTCAAGTAAAAAATATGTTAAAAAAATTGAATACAGGTTTAAGGGAAAGATGAATTATAAGTATATCTTGTACAATATAAGGTGATATTAGAAGCAATTACTCTGTAAAATACTAAATTCTGGAAGCACAAACATAATATAAAGATTCTTTGTGACAAAATTAATTATAGCTTTATATTAGTTATCAAAATTACATTGAATTACTAAAGCTCCAATACTAATGACTTATATCAATTAAAGACCATTTAACAATTTTTAAAGATTCTTCTGAGCAATTCAAGGCAGTATATCTCATTAATGTATTACATTGAGTTCAATCATATAATAAAGTATTGCTTAGCCAATTAGAACAAATGTGCAACCAATTCACTGAATGACTTAGCACTCAGATGGTAGAGAGCAAGTAAATGTAACTTTATTCTTTCACTTTATGTTTTTCCCTTGTGCTCCAATGAGTCTCTCATCTGTACCTCTGACAGATACATCACAAGGCAATTTCATCATTGTCAGATATTAGCGAACAATCCCATTTTAAGTGCCAGCAAGTCCATTCAAGCCTATTATAGAGTTTCATTACTATCCAGTTCAGAAATTCTCCCCTTCCCCAGCTAAGTCCTGCTTCAGGTTGGTAAACCTGTACTAGAAAAAGCAAGTATATCAAATATTAGGTTCAAATGTGCTTGAGCAAGTTCCCAAGGGCCTTAGAAGAGCTAGAAGTGTCTTTCTTTCTTATGTAAAGATCTCTAAATGTAGGCAGTCCAGGTCTGGTACAGTGGTACCACATAGTCATCAGGGATTCAGGTTTCTTCTCCTAATTGTCCATATTTTTCATCTTGTGACTTCCACATCAACTTCAGGATGCCTGAAAGAAATCAGATCATTGAGTCCACAGTCACCCTAGCAGGAGGAAAAGAGATGGAGAAAAGTCTGCCCATTCTATTTATATACACTCCTCAAAAGTCACAACTGTCTTTCTTTACTGCTTAGATCCTATGGGCCAAACCTTGATCACATGACCTCTCTTACTTGCGAGGAAATCAAACTCTATTGAGAGGTAGTCATGCGCAAAGTTGAAAATTAAGAATTTATCAAGAAGAAAGGGAAGAACAGATTTTAGGGAACAGCTAGAGTCGTTTCACCCAGGGCACAAAGTTTTCTTCTTCATCGGTTTCCATTATACTCTTCTATTTCTCTTTCCCTACTCACAACAGTGACACTGTTTCTTCTGGATTAGGGGTGTTAGGGTGGGCAAAGAAAAAGTAAAAGTGTGTTGGTGCCCCATGAGGGAAATACCTGTTGCTGTGCTTTCATGAGCTCCACGGTGATCCCCTCAATGAGATTCTCTGATTTCAGTTTGCTATAATGGGTGTTGCCTTCTCCAGCTGGCCGTGAACAATTCTACTTCAAGACTGAATTTGTGGCAATCTACTCCACAGTAGACTATATCCACTGGGCTCATGTCAACCTACAAGTGATCCGTGTGATCAGAATTCTTTTCAGCACAATGGCCGCCAGCAACCTTTGTCATCGTTCACATCAGGGCAACAAATATAGGCACGTTTCCTGGCATTTCTGGAACACAGTTCATAGATGCTATGGGCTTCTCCCTCAGCTCGGCTATCAGGCAACTGGCCAGACTCAGCTTCAGCTTGTTTTAATACTGAATCAGGTACTAACTAGTCTCTGCCTCTCCAGTTTTCAGAGCTCTCATGACAGAGCTTCAGGGGAAATTTTTCTAAAGTTCTCTCACTTGCTCACTGGTTTAAGATGACCTTAAGTATTCCCCTAATATATGGGATAAGGGGAAAAAATAGTAGCAGAGGTCTCTAACAGTGCTCTATCTCTAAGGAAATCCCTCCTCCAATGACCTCTCCTGATCAATCTTCAAACCTCGCCTCGTATACTCTCAGAGTGGTTAATGGGAAGTGGCCTGTCAGGTTTGATCACTGCTAAAGTAGTTCTATATAAATACTTCTCTTTGCATTGTGGGGTAAGTTTACTTTAATTTTAATCCTTACAGCCTCAGTTAACAGCTTATTGACAGAGATTATTAATATGCCTTTTGTTACCCAAACATTTTTGACCAGAGTGTTTCAATATTTACTTACATAACAAATTGCTGGCCACTGACAGTTTCTCCAAAAATCGCCCAGTCAATAATGTGTTAATATAAAAGAAAAGGAAACTTTTCCATTAAGAAAACTTAACAGATTTTTTAAAGATAGCAAAATGCACAAATAAAACTATGTGACTAAGGATTGACATGTATACATCATGGAAACATTACCACAATCAAGTTCACAAACACATGTATAACACCTCCAAATTTTCTTAGGCCCCTTGGAAATATTTGCCTAACTCAAGACTACACAGATTTTTCTTAGATTTTCTCCCAAAAGGATTTGTAGCTTTAGGATTTACAGTTAGTTCCATAAATCATTTGAGTTAATTTTTGTATACGGTAAGAGGTGTGGATTAAAGTTCATGCTTTTGCATATAGATATCCACTTTTTGACATAAGTTATTGAAATGACTATCCTTCATCCACTAAACTTTCTTCTTTTTTTTCTCAAAATTCAATGTTTAGTTCTAATTCTGTGTTCTCTATTCTGTTTGATTGATCTGTCTATTCTTAGACAAGTACCACAGGCCTAGTTACTGTATCTAACTAAGTCTTAAAATCAGGTAGTGTAAACACTTCAAATTTATTTTATTTGTCAAAGTGTGGCTATCCCACTCACTTTGAGTTTCCATATGAATTTTAGAATCAGCTTGTCAATTTCTGCAAAAAAATTCAAGAGGATTTTAATTGAGATTATGTTGAATAAAAACAACCAGTTTACACAGGACTATGGAGAGATTTACTGTGATATTGAATGGTTTGCCTTGGAAATGAACAGAGATCATTCTGTTGTTTTTGAGACTGCATCCAAGTACTGCATTTCAGATTCTTTTGTCAACTATGACAGCTACTCCATTTTTTCTAAGGGATTTTGCCCACAGTAGTAGATATAATGGTCATCTGAGTTAAATTCACCCATTCCAGCACATTTTAGTTCGCTGATTCCTACAATGTCGATGTTGACTCTTGCCATCTCCTGTTTGAGCACTTCCAATTTGCCTTGATTCATAGACCTAACATTCCAAGTTCCTATGCAATATTGCTCTTTACAGCATCAGACTTTTCTTCCGGCACCAGTCATATCCACCACTGGGTGTTGTTTTCGCTTTGGCTCCATCTCTTCTTTCTTTCTTGAGTTATTTCTCCACTGATCTCCAGTAGTATATTGGGCACCTACTGACCTGGGGAGTTCATCTTTCAGTGTTCTTTTTGTCTTTTCATACTGGTCATGGGGTTCTCAAAGCAAGAATACTGAAGTGGTTTGCCATTCCCTTCTCCAGTGGACTATGTTTTGTCAGAGCTCTGCATCATGACCCGTCTGTCTTGGGTGACCCTACACAGCATGGCTCATAGTTTGATTGAGTTAGCCAAGGCCATGGTCCATGTGATTAGACTGGTTAGTTTTCTGTGACTGTGGTTTTTGGTCTGTCTGCCCTCTGATGGAGAAAGATAAGAGGCTTATGAAAGCTTCCTAATGGGAGAGACTGACTGAGGGGGAAACTGGGTCTTGTTCTGATGTTGATGTTCAAACTATCACACAACTGCACTCTCTACAGGCTAGCAAAGTAATGCTCAAAATTCTCCAAGCCAGGCTTCAACAGTAGATGAACTGTGAACTTCCAGATGTTCAAGCTGGATTTAGAAAAGGCAGAGGTACCAGAGATCAAATTGCCAACATCCATTGGATCATCGAAAAAGCGAGAGAGTTCCAGAAAAACATCTACTTCTGCTTTATTGACTCGGCCAAAGCCTTTGACTGTGTGGATCACAACAAACTGTGGGAAATTCTTCAAGAAATGGGAATACCAGGTCACCTGACCTGCCTCCTGAGAAATGTGTATGCAGGTTAAGAAGCAACACTGAGAACTGGACATAGAAAAACAGACTGGTTCCAAATCAGGAAAGGAGTATGTCAAGGCTGTATATTGTCACCCTGCTTATTTAACTTATATACAGAGTACATCATGAGAAATGCTGGACTGGATGAAGTGAAAGCTGAAATCAAGATTGCTGGGAGAAATATCAATAACCTCATATGTTGATGACACCACCCTTATAGCAGAAAGCGAAGAAGAACTAAAAAGCCTCTTGATGAAAGTGAAAGAGGAGGGTAAAAAAGTTGGCTTAAAGCTCAACATTCAGAAAACTAAGATCATGGTATCCGGTCCCATCACTTCATGGCAAATAGATGGGGAAACAGTGGCTGACTTCATTTTGGGGGGCTCCAAAATCACTGCAGATGGTAACTGCAGCCATGAAATTAAAAGACTCTTGCTTCTTGGAAGAAAACTTATGACCAACCTAGACAGCATATTAAAAAGCAGAGACATTACTTTGTCAACAAAGGCCCGTCTAGTCAAGGCTATTGTTTTTCCAGTAGGCGTATATGGATGTGAGAGTTGGACTATAAAGAAAGCTGAGTGCTGAAGAATTGATGCTTTTGAACTCTGGTGTTGAAGAAGACTCTTGAGAGTCCCTTGGACAGAAAGGACATCCAACCAGTCCACTAAAGGAAATCAGTCCTGAATATTCATTGGAAGGACTGATGCTGAAGCTGAAACTCCAATACTTTGGCCACCTGATGTGAAGAACTGACTCACTGGAAAAGACTCTGATGCTGGGAAAGATTGAAGGCAGGAGGAGAAGGGGATGACAGAGGATGAGATGGTTGGATGGCATCACAGACTCAGCGGACATGAGTTTGAGTAAAGTCCGGGAGGTGGTGATGGACAGGGAGGCCTGGCGTGCTTCAGTCCATGAGGTCGCAAAGAGTTGGACATGACCAAGCGACTGAACTGAAATTAATGGAGAGAATTGACATCTTAATATTGGATGTTTAAATTTGGGTCATGCTTTTCTATTACTTAGATCTTCTTTAATTTCTCTCAGCAATGTTCTGAACCTTTCAGTGTATAGCTTTAAACAATTGTGTATTAGCAATTTTTCATTGTTAATACACAGAAATGAAATGGAATGTTGTCTCAAGCTCACTGATGTACTGTTCCTTTTAGGTTTTTTTATGTTTTTCATTTTGGATAGTTTCTATTGCTATGTCTATAAATTCACTAATCTTCTGTAATATTTGTTCTTACTTCCACTCAGTGTGTTTCTTATGTTAGACATTGCCATTTTTATCTCTGGAAATTCAATTTTGTTCTTTTTTGGTATGTCTCTCCTGGAGAAGGAAATGGCAGCCCACTCCAGTATTCTTGCCTGGGAAACCCCATGGACAGAGGAGCCTGGTGGGCTACAGTCCATGGGGTCACAAAGAGTTGAACATAACTAAGCAACTAAAGCTTTCACTTTCTCCATTTTTGGACATATGGAATACAGCTACAATAATAGTTTTTACGTCCTCATCTATTAATTCTATTACATTTGCCATTTCTATGTCATGTTTCCATTTATTGGTTTTTGTCTTCATTGTATGTAATATTTTCCTGATCCTGTCTATGCTTAAAAAATTGTATTAGATACCAGATATTTTGAGTTTTACCTTGTTGAGTGCTGCATATTTTATATTCAAATATTCCTGAGATTTTTTTTTTTTTCTGGGTTGCAGTTAACTTGCCTAAACAGTTTAATCCTTTTATGCTTTTAAGCTTTATTACACAGAGATTAGAGAAGAATTCAGTGCAAAGCTAATATTAACCCACCACTGAGGCAATACACTTTAGAGGACTCTATCCAATAGTCCTTGAATTGTGTTACTTCCCACTGTGTATTTGGCAGGAAGAGGAACTATTTCTAGCCTTGTGTAAATCCCAGGGATTATTCCTTCAATCTGTTGAGTCCTTTTGAGTGGTTCTCTCTGCCATGGCTAAATTCCCCATTTGCACATGCTGATCAGTGCTCAGTTAAAGACACAAAGAGATTTCTAGAGTTCCCTCCCTTGACCATTCTCTTTTCTCTAGAACTCTGCGCTTGGCCTCACAAACTCTCAGTTCCATCTCCTTAACTTATTGAAACTGCAGAGCTTTTACTGGTTTCCTACTCCTTATGCTACAAGCTGGAAACCTGTCATATGCAGGATGCAATTGTAGGATAGTACACCTTATCCCCATCTTTTCACAACTGCTGTGAAACATCACTTGATGTCCAATGATGTGAACACTACTATTTCACATAATTTATCTGGTTTTTTTGTTGTTGTTGTTTCAAGAACATTATAGTAGGCATAATTCCAAGATAGCCTTTGTAAGAATCCAAGGCTCTGAGATACACATGAATTTTTCCAGTTATGCAATCAAATACTAATTTTAAAGTATTGCTTTGAAGGGATTTTGTGGATATAATTATAGTTCCATATTAATGTTAAAATAGGGAAATTGTCTGGGTGGACCTGATAACCACATAAATCCTTTAAAACTAAAGCTTTTTCTCCAATTAGAAGAGGAAATTTGCTAACTTTAAAGATGGAAGGGGCCATATGGCCATGAAAATGAGTGGCCTCTAGGAGGTGAGAGCTATAGCTGTACTCAAGCCACAGCTAGCACGAAATTAGGTGCCTCAGTCTGGTACAGCTAACACTGACTGGACTAGTTGGTCTCCATCACTTTCTGCTTCACTTGCACATCCTCTTATCATACTTTTTTTTTTCTTTCTTTCGTTAATGGTTCCTTTGCACCTAATTGCTTAAAGAAACTCATTTGTTAGTTAAAGCTATATTAGGCATCTGGTGATTTTCCTCTTTGAAACACTCCCTAATAAGCGTCTTCTTTGTAAGCATTCTTCATTCCAGAAGAGAAGGTCATGGTACGATAGCCCCAGAGAACATTAGACCCCATCTCTGTACACTTTGACCACTTTGACATGTTTCATGAGAAAAGAATCAGACCCCACACCTGCTCTGATCTTTATCAAGAACCCTATTTTGAGCTAACATTATAAGTTTTATTCACTGAACCCTTTCAGGGAGGACACAGTGTCGAGGGCACTAGTCTGCTGTGGCCTCCTTTGCCTGGCAAAGAAATAAGGCTACTCTTTTCCTCTTCACCCAAAACTCTGTCTCTGTGATTTTTATTTGATGCCAATGTACAGTGATTGGATTTCAGTAACAAGTCCTATAGTAGCAAGGAAATTAATTATGCCAACAGCAGGTGAGCCTGTAAGAGGGTTCTGACCACCCCCACACTCAGCCCCATGAAAAACACAGCTTCAGCCAATGCTTTGATTTCAGCCTAGTGAGACACTAAGCAGAGACCTCAGTCATGCTGTGCCCAGACTTCTGTCTAGTTTTAGGTACTTTAGCACTAATTTTGTTTATTGTCACTGCACATTGGCTGGTTTTCATTAGCCAGGCACTGTCATAAACACCTTATATGCTATTTTTCTTTCATTTGTCACAAATTGCAATGGATATTAAACAGTCTTGGCCTCATTTGACTAAGGAGTTTGAGGATTTCAAACTCAGAATGGTTAGTTAGAGAAGGCAAGAATCCTGGGAACAGACTGGTGCCATATGGAAATCCCATAGCCACTGGGAACAGGATCAATGTCATGTAGCTCTTCTGTAAAGAAAGGATCCTGGGGTGACAATTTCTCCCAGCCATTTATTTTACTCTTTAAATATTTTATGGAGGAAAATGTGTCCATTATCTGAAATGTGGAGCTCATAAAATCGTACCTCTATCATTAAACCAGATGAAGAAAAGTCTCAGTCTGTGAGGGAGCCTTATAACATGCTTGGTTGAGTCACATAAGACTGTCATTACAGGGAAAGAAAAATGGTTTCACAACCAGAGCAGCGCTAGACTAACACATCCTCCCTCTCACTCTAATATTCCCAATTTACAGCTGTTCTCCTATACTCAAAAGTTTCCAGTTTGGACAATTATACAGCCATCCTGGCTATCATTACCAGGAAAACCATATAGTTGCATTAGTCAGACTGAAGGCTCAGCTACTGTAAGCAAAAGCCTGAAAAATATACTTGTCAAAGAACATAGAAATGTATTTTCCCTCCTCACATAATAGTCCAAGAAAGATGGATGGGCCAAGTTCAGCAAAATCATCCCAGGACCCAGGCTAGCAGGATAGTTCTTTTACTCTTAGCATGCTACTTCTGACACTTTCCCAGTTGTTTCTATTTTCAATCATCAAGGTAGGAAAGAGCTCCCAGGCTTCTCTGCCTGCGGAATTCTCCAGGCAAGAATACTGGAGTGGGTATCCATTTTCTTCCCCAAGGGATCTTCCTGACCCAGGGATTAAACCCAGGTCTCCTGCATTGCAGGCAGATTCTTTACTGTCTGAGCCACCAGGGAAGCCCAAATCTAGAGCAGTCATCTTAATTAGCTGAACCAGAGTTGGACACCTCTCTCCACTCACATGCCATAGATGAGAATTTAGTCACAGGACCACATCAGCAAGAAAGGATAAAGGATTGTGGGCTTAAAAACTGGTAGATCTTGCCACAATGGGTCAACTTTGCTCACTCTAATATTTCTTTCTTTGTCCCCCAACTCCACTACATCATAACAGGGTGACTATAAAGCTTGTATTTAATATTAAATAGTGGTGACATTCCACAGGAGATTTTTTATTTTAGGTATGTGGATAGTTGATCAAAATTCAGATCAAATAATCATAAAACACAAGGCCAAGAGTCACAGATTATCTTACAGTCTGTCTCTAACTTTGCAAATAAATATTAAATTCACTTTTGTGTGCCTTTTCTTCAGTATTCACTGTACTGACCTGAAGAGTTGGTATAAGAGAAATATAGCAGTAAATCAATAATATAACTTCTTTCTCCTTAATAATAGACCTAGAAACATTAATATAGACTCACAGACTTTAAATGAATAGAAAAATAACAAACTTCAAAATTTAATGCTAAAAAAACACAATAAATCTTCCAAAGCAAATATATGAAAAGGAAATTTGACTTTTATGATATTGCCTAAACAAAAATTCCTGTCATTAATATTAATTCTAGATGTAACCAAAATCAAATCAAATATTTTATAATTATAATTGAATATAAAATAATAATTACAGTAAAGCTTTATACACATGGTATTATGCAGTTATAAACATGGGAAATCAAACTATCTCTTTTAGCTACATCCATATTTGAAACTTCTAAAAGTAAAAACAAAACATAGATAAATAAATAAAATATATCGGACAGATATCAATGCATAGAAAGACCTTCAACATATGAATTCTCAGTTTTGAATATTTTGCCAGCTAACTCATTGCACATGGTATCTGGATCTTCCCTACTTTTCCAGGAGTTCTTTGAGCAAGGCCAGGCTTCCCGGTTAGAGAAGTAGAACAAGACTTCCCTACTTGAAAATGATCAGATGCAATAATCTATAAAATCCGATATGTATTCATTGGTAGCTAAAACCTTGTTCTTGATGTAATCAAAAGAATTAAAATTGGTTTGAAGATGAAAGAATTTGAGAAGGGACATCCTATTACTGAAAGGGACATCCTTTCAGTAATACACTATAAAGTCATTAGAGTTGATCCATGTCTTATGTTCTTTGTGTAGATCACTAAAATAAATGCCACATGAGTAAGAGGAATATACATAACCACCATCTCATTTTCACTAATATACATTAAAATGAAACCTATATGTGTTATTTCATCAGCATATTCCTTGACTCCTTGTCTCCCTCAGTTCACACTTGTGATTGGGCTATGATATGGCACAGAGGAATGTGCTATATCTGTTTTCATAAGTTTGGGGTTTTATTTTATTTTTATTTTTAAATTTATTTTATTTTATTTTTTTATCACATTGAACAATAATTTGGCATCAGGTTGCCTCTGCTTGGTCACACTAACATTCTCTTAAACCCCTCACACTTTCTTGTATCCCAACTACCACTTCTCATTGACTCAATCCAAAGATGTATTTCCTGTTTCAACTTGGTGTTTAACCTAGATAGTGATTTTCAATCTAAGGATCTTGCTAAAATGCCAATTCTGTTTCACTCTGGAAGAGAACCTAAAAGTCTACATTTCTGACAAGTTCTCAGGTGATGGTGATGCTGCCAGTACTCAGACCGCAGTTGGAACACCTAGGACACTTTCATGCTCACTGACATAAACTAACATCTCTAGTGAAAATAAGGATAAAAAAATAACTTTAAGAATGCCTTTAAAGGCTACCAGCTCCCTTAGGAAAATCTCTAAGTGTGTCTTAATGGAGAAAACAGTCTGAAAAGTGCCAGACACTTTCAATAACAATAAAGAAGAGATCTTGATAGATCAGAACTTTTCAATTGTAACAATGGATAAAAACTTTATGTAACAGATAAAGACTGTTAAATTCTTTTGATACTTTGGAGCAGAAATTGTGGTAGCAGGTAACTCATGATTCTTCTTTTCTGGTTTATTCCCCTGAATGGGCATTCGATGTGCACTGAACACTGCTGAGGTATTAAAGGTTGAAATTTACTCCTAACGCTATTAATGAGAGGAATTATCATAAACTAGGGAAGGTCCCATCGAGTCCAAGACCATTTCCCAAAATTGAAAATGAAGTACTTTCAGTCTGCTGAGTACTTTTTCGCATGAGTAGGATCATGAATTGTTATTAAAATTGCATGACTTTTATTTTCACCAGCTCATAGACAAATTATTCCCTGTACATATCTTAAGTTCTTAAAAACCCATGAATAGCATTTCTTTTAAATGAATGAAAAGTGCTTTAAATAGATATGTTTTTCATGTTGGAATATAAAAATAAACAACAGAATTACTTTACGTGTTTAAAGACTTCATCCACAACAATTTCCCTTGTGTGGAGGAGTATAATATTTTTACTAAAATCACACTGAATAAATACACTATCAATAGTAATATTTCGAATTATAGGTGCAGAAAAAGACAAATGCCAATTTGTCTACCACAAGTGTTCAGAGAATATCAACTTCTCTGAACATTTTTGCATTGTGTTTATGTTTGGACAAAAACAAATGTTTTGCAAATGTCTGCCACGTCATCTTCTATGACTTTCCCATCTGTATTATGCAAACGTGTTATTTCCATGTATTTCAACATAGTCTCCTGTTTTGTACACATTTTGCTCTGAAGGCATTTTACTATGGTCAGTCTTACAGATAAGTATATAAACACAGTTATGACCATGGCCCCAAATTGGGTGAAAATTTGCTAAAGAAACCATTGCAAAAATAAAGGAAAAAATGCATAGTATAAACTTTAATTACATTTTCTGAGTGAAATATTTACTTCCAAATTGATTCTTATTTTCCTTATTTGAACATGTTTTCATTTCTCAGCTGATATATTTTTTCTGTTTGTGAAAATTTTACTAATATCTTGGGTTGGGATTTCGGTATTGGCCATCTGGTGATTCCATGCGTAGTCTTCTCTTATGTTGTTGGAAGAGGATGTTTGCTATGACCAGTGCATCCTCTTGGCAAAACTCTATTAGCCTTTGGCCTGCTTCATTCTGTACTCCAAGGCCAAATTTGCCTGTTGCTCCAGGTGTTTCTTGATTTCCTACTTTTGCATTCCAGTCTTGTATAATGAAAAGGACATCTCTTTCGGGTGTTAGTTCTAAAAGGCCTTGTAGGTCTTCATAGAACTGTTCAACTTCAGCTTCTTCAGTGTTACTGGTTGGAGCATAGACTTGGATTACTGTGATATTGAATGGTTTGCCTTGGACATTACTTTGTCAACAAAGGTCCATCTAGTCAAGGCCATGCTTTTTCCAGTAGTCATGTATGGATGTGAGTGTTGGACTATAAAGAAAGCTGAGCACTGAAGAATTGATTCTTTTGAACTGTGGTGTGGAGAAGACTCTTGAGAGTCCCTTGGACTGCAAAGAGATCCAACCAGTCAATCCTAAAGGAGATCAGTCCTGAGTGTTCATTGGAAGGACTAATGTTGAAGCTGAAACTCCAATACTTTGGCCACCTAATGCGAAGAACTGACTCATTTGAAAAGACCCTGATGATGGGAAAGATTGAGGGCAGGAGGAGAAGGGGATGACAGAGGATGAGATGGTTGGGATGGCATCACCAACTCAATGGACATAAGTTTGGGTAAACTCCGGGAGTTGGTGATGGACAGGGAGGCCTGGCGTGCTGCGATTCATGGGGTCACAAAGAGTCGGACACGACTGAGCAACTGAACTGAACTGAACTGGGTTGGGATAAAATTTTTTTTTTTTCCATTAAAACTAGTGGAAATATTTTTGTTTGTTTAATGTCTTTCATTTTAGTGCATGATAATTCAGGAACAAATTAAAATATTTTAGGGAGCCTCCCTGGTGGCTCAGGGGTGAGGAATCTGCCTGCCGATGTAGGAGATGCAGGATCATTCCCTGATCTGGGAGGGTCGCACATGCTCAGGAATAGCTGAGCCCATGTGTCACAACTATTGAGCCTGTGCTCTAGATCCCAGAGCCATAACTACTGAAGCCTGCATGCCCTAAAGTCTGTGCTCCACAACAATAGAAGTCACCACAATGAGAAGCTCATGCACAGCAGCTAGAGAGCAGCTCCCGCTTGCCACAACTAGAGAAAAGGCTGTACAGCAGTACCCAGCACAGCCATATTTATTTTTAACATTAAAAAAAAATGTAGTGAGAGGTGGTATATGCATATATCTGCAAAGTGTTTATTCCATATAATATGTAAAGACAGAGAAGTATCATCAACCTGTTATCTTATTTCTCTCATATCTAACTAAAGAAGCAATGTTTGCCAACAGAAAAATTTTACTTCAAATTACTAAATATCAAAATAATAATTATCTATTTTTTAAACGTGTTATTGACACTATTATTATTAGAAATCAATCAGGCATAATTGAAATAAAATATATCCAATCAGTTAAATGAAATGTTTTACAATAGATATTAACAGAAGCTGTCAAAATGTAATTATAATAATGAGAACCTAAAATCAAAGAGATATTATGACACAGCCAGACTCTATTTAAAGAAGGAGTGGAACAAGTAATCAAATAATGATGATAATGCTCTATGTAGAGTTACCTTAGGGAGTACTGAGATCACTACAATTCAGACATTATTCACAAATAAAGCAATATACAGAAAGTGGGTTGTGAGAGTAAGGAAAATTTCCATGAAGAAATCATCAGCAAAGTTTAAGTATGAAAATATTGTATAAAAGTTGATAAAGTTTTCCTATAATTAGGCAGCCATTAATAGACTTTTAAGATTGAGAGTAATATTCTTTTCAAAATACAATTCCAGACACGAGATTTACCAATATGGTAATGAAATATATTGATCCTAGATAATATACATGGTATTTGTATAAATCAATAACCCATAACACTACACTAATTCAATGCATTCTAATATTATTAATAAATGTATCACAGAGTTTAGAAGCTTGAAAAATTCAATACCCATTCTCAAATGGGCCAGGCTAAGTGAATGCTCTCAAAATGACACACATTGCACAGAAATTTTAAAAATGTGTATAGTATTTCAAAACTTAGCTGAAGAATGGTTATCAGTAGCACACAGCTCAACATGCAAGTTTTGAGCTAAACTCCTAAGCCACATTTTCTTTGATATTTTTCTATGTCTTTTTCTAGCTCTATTTCCATCCAGAAATGCATTTATTGCCACCTCAACATTCAAGGTAATGGCACCCCACACCAGTACTCTTGCATGGAAAATCCCATGGACGGAGGAGCCTGGTAGGCTGCAGTCCATAGGGTCGCTAAGAGTCAGACACGACTGAGCGACTTCACTTTCACTTTTCACTTTCATGCACTGGAGAAGGAAATGGCAACCCACTCCAGTATTCTTGCTTGGAGAATCCCAGGGACGGCGGAGCCTGGTGGGCTACCGTCTATGGGGTCGCACAGAGTTAGACACGACTGAAGTGACTTAGCAGCAGCAGCAGCAACATTCAGAAATCTTTGAGTTCTAATAGTCCAAAAATATCTTTTACCTCCTTTCTATTTCCCAGTCAAATTTTTGAAACTCACAATAATATAGATCTTAATCAGATGGAAATCAATTATGTGTTATTGTAGTAAACATATTAAGAAACCTAACCCTCCCAGTAATACCTGCATTTAAAATAAACATTGTTTATACCATCAATGTTTCACATGGCTGTTTAAAAATAAAGTCTCTTATTGGATAAATATGGTGACAATGTACCGGCCGAACTACTACACAAAAATTCCACAGCTTGGATTCTCTCTTGCTCTTTCACCAATAAGCAGATAACTCTGACAATCTATTTTACCCACAGTTACATGTGCCTCACTTGCAAAATTAAAAAAAAAAAAAAGCTGACTTTTATCAAAACTCATTACCCATCATGACATTTTGTTGAGCACTCACCCACCAACTGATGAAAAAGAACTATAATCCTTTTTTTTTTTAACATCAGAATGCATTTTTTAAAATTGGGGCAGAGTTACTCTACAGAGTTGTATTAGTTTTTGGTATAAAATTAAGTGAATCAGCTATATATACACATCTATCCCCTACTTATTGGACCTCCTTCCCACCCCACCCCTATCCCACCGCAAACCCATCTAGGTCACTACAGCACACTGAGCTGAGCTCCCTGTGTTGAACAGCAGGTTCCTGCTAGCTATCTACTTTACACATAGTACTGTATATATATCAATCCCACATTAGAATCAACTGTGGAGCTTCTGCTCCAAACACACAGACCTAGACCCACCTCTGAGAGAGAACTGATTTGGCAGATATAGAATGGCACCTTAGTATCTGTATGTTCACTAAGTTCTGCTGAAGATTCAAATACATAGACAGGAGCTACATAAAATGTGCCTTCTATACCAATCAATTAAACATGCTTTCAGTGTTGCCTATGGGCCGCATGCTCTGCTTAGGGGCTTTGGGATGCACAGAACATAGCACTATCCTCATTCTCAGGTATCACAGAGTGTAGTGCAGAAGCATTCTCTAAACTAAATGAGTGCTATGAAAGAGGTTTGAGTGCAGTGTTTAGGGAACACAGAGAGTGGTGAATGGTCACCAGAGGAACTGTGGAGGATGTTGAGATGGTCCTTGAAGAAGAGTCAGACTTTGCCTGCTAAGTAACCAGGCTTTTGCAGCTGTGGCTTTGGTCACATATGGAATATATGGAAGAAGTGGCAAAAAATCAGAATGGAACTTTCAGTAAAGTTAGAATTTAAAGGACTTCAAACAACAGTGTCGTCACTCTTTCCCTCTGGACAAAGAAGATAATTTAAAGAGGACACCATAAAATCCATATTTGTTGTTTTTTAGCATTGATTCATATGATAGAAATTTCTGAGTATGGTGCCCATACATTTTTATTAATAACAGGGTGTCAAGATAATATATTTGTGGTAAAGAACACTAAATCAGTGCCTCTCCAAGTATATAAGAACATTATATTCTTATCTAGTTCTTTAGTTAATAATTTATAATACCCAAGTTTCAAGATATAATTTTTAATCATTGTTTAATCTCAATATATATTAATTAAACCTAACTTCAATTACAGTTACTAATAAATTCAAGTCCACTAAAATGATGACTATTGAAATCAATTTTATCTAGGTAGTGGAAAACAGATGAAAACAATTTATTATTCTCTCAATTGATGTATGCTGGGTAAATGGCTCTATTTTCTGAACATCTTCAGCAGATTTCAGCCCACTATTAGGCTCCAACTGGTCTGAGAACTATACACAGAATTACTAAACCTTAAGTATGAGTACATTACTATGCTGATCAGAACATTTTAGATTAGAACTGTCAATCCATTAATGTAAAGACTGTTTATTAATGTAGGAAGAAAGTGGCATCCTAGCAACTAATCAGAAAACAATAAAAAATAGTAGAGCTCGATAAATATAGTAGGGTAATGGTGTTAGAGTGGTGAGAGGACAGATTTGAAACTGCTCTGGAGGCAAAATTGATAGCATTTTCTAAGTGAGTATATTGGCAAATTAAGAAGATAGAGGAGTCAAAGTTCCCAAGCAGTTTTTAGTTCAGGCATCTGTGGTGATCTAAAATTCATTCCGTCACTCACCAGGCAGCTACCAAGGTACTGGATTGATGGAGTCACCTAACGACCAAAAGCAGAACCTTCCAGACACAATCCTCTCTGGGATCTCAAAAAAATCAGTATACAAGATGTTTTTATCTCCTCTCTGTCAAAATTCAATAAATTCAATCACATACCTTAACTTTTCCATTTATACGCACTATATGTTTAAGGAATTAAATATTTTCCTTGCTTTTCTATTTACCCAGTTCTTTTCTATCTACCTGAGAAACATTCATCTAGGTTTCCCATGAGGAACACTACCTACCTCATAAAGAAAAAGAAATAACCACCAAGAAGACAGAGTTCTTTGTATATCATATATACCAAGATGAAGGTGCATTTGATCAAAAATTAGTCATCTATTTAATCAGCTACCCGTGCACTTAAAAAATACCCAACTTCCTTCCTTCTATTAAGTAAAGTAAAGTCATTCAGTCGTGTCTGACTCTTAGCAACCCAATGGACTGTAGCCTGCCAGGCTCCTCTGTCCATGGGGTTTAACAGGCAAGAATACTGGAGTGGGTTGCCATTTCCTTCTCCAATTCCTTCTATTACTTTTCCTTTAAGCAAACTTCATATACCCGTATTCAAGACAATATATCACTATTTGATTCAGTTTTATTATCTTTGTAATTATTACTACCAGATCAGTATTATTCTATTTATCACTGTAAATATACAGTATATCAGCTATAATATCTCTTTTGTAAACAGATTTCCATCATTGTTTTCATGTGAAAAGAGTACTCCAATTTTAAATTCTTATAATAAATTAATATTTAGACTATAACAGTGAAAGTTAAAAATCACTAAGTATTTGTTCATTAATAAAGGAAACTTGTAAATTAAAGTAACTAACCTCTAGTTAACAGTTATTTAATATTCCTGGATACTAGTTAGAATGTTTTAAAGATTATGGTTTCATACAAATCAATATAAATGCGAATAGTATGATGAAATCATGCTTATTATTTTTTTTTTTTCTACTCGATATAGAGATTCTTCAGATAGTATTCACTGAGAGAAATCTGTGGGGGTGTGAAAGAAAATGAAGTATATACTTCCTGGAGGCCTATTATAATGTAATTTAACAATCTTTATCTAAATGTGGTCCTTACCCCCATCTGACTTTTTAGAATTATATTTCCTCATATTCAGTCTCTGTAGCCATGCTTGAGATGCATTTGTCCCTCAAAGAAACCTGAGGAAGAGATAAAAACTTTTGACATCCACAGTGTCTCATGACCCTTTCCAAAGCACAGAGGTAATTAGTGATTGAGAAAACTTTCTGTCAAACTAGGGGAGTATTTTAAAATAGGTTAACAAGCCAAAGATATTTCAGACTTTCCCAGTGTTCACTACTGTGTAGCATTATTCACTAAGATTACAAAAGTCTCCACTAACAAAGATACATTGTGATTTTTACAAATGCAGAATGAACCACAAAAGATGTAAAGTTCGGTCTGAATGTTTAAAAATAATCCTTATTTCCAGGCAGAAGTTTCTTCCCGGTTATAAAATGAATCAGAACCAGGCTTAGATACACCTGATCACAAAGAAAGAATTTATTTTTCAGGAAAACTGTGGTCATTGACACATTTAGGTTTGGATGCAGCAGGAAAAAGACTGCTGTTTCAATTAAAAAAATATATTAAGGGATAATTAGGGAGTTTGGGCTCAGAATGTACACACTGCTATATTTAAAATGGATAACCAACAAGGTCCTTTTGTACAGCACAGGGAACTCTTCAAAGTTAAAAGTTATGAGCAGCCTAGATGGAAGGGGAGTTTGGGGGAGAATGGATACATATTTATGTACAGCTGGGTCCTGTCACTGTTCACCTGAAACCATCACAATATTGTTAATTGGCTATACCTCAATACGAAATAAAAGGTTAATAAAAAAATAAAAATACATGAAGAAATCTCTGGTAATACAAGGATAAGAAACAAGAAAATGTTGGTACCGCCTTAGGATTCTTCAGAAACATTGGAAATAATCCTGACTTTTTTAGTCCACAAAGAATGGAGGTTTAGTCACTTTACTCGCATATTCAAGAGTAGACTGCCATGAAAAGGCTTGAGAACGTGGAGGCCCTATCATTACTTCAGTATTATCTTGCTCCATCAATGTTAAACTGATCTAACCCTACCAGCCTTATTTAATGCCATGTGTAAAAGCCAGTCTCTCTGGTGCCTTGGAATGAGATACTATTGGCCACCAGCCCGGAAAGGAGCTCCAGAGAAAGGAAGGAACAACAAGTGAATGTCCTGGGGTTATTCCAGAAGGTAAGAGGATGAGAAAATACAGGTGAAAGATAAAATACAGGTGAAATCAGAATTGCCACTCCCTTCTGAGGAGAAAGGAGCAAATGGTTTCAACTGGGTACTACCATTCAGCATAGTTCAGTTCAGTTGCTCAGTTGTGTCCGACTCTTCGTGACCCCATGGACTGAATCATGCCAGGCTTCCCTGTCCATCACCAACTCCCGGAGTTTGCTCAAACTCATGTCCACTGAGTTGGTGACGCCATCCAACCATCTCATCCTCTGTCGTCCCCTCCTCCTCTTGCCTTCAATCTTTCCTAGCATCAGGGTCTTTTCAAATGATTCAGTTCTTCACATTAGGTGGCCAAAGTATTGGAGTTTCAGCTTCAGCATCAGTATGTAGCTAAAATAAGTATTCAGAATAAAATCCCTCAAACACATATGTGCATAAAGCTGTTATATACACAATCTTTTAAGAGAGGGTCAGACTGAGTACTCAGAAAAAAATGCTATTTCAAAATTACTTTCCCCAAACACTCAACTTGAAAAGCTAGGAGCTAAGAAACAGATGGGTGGGTGCAATTGTTTGGGTAAACTGGTGGGGAAAGAGTTTTTAGTTGGTATCCCAGAAGAGATGCTAGATTTTGAAGGCAGTTTGTGGGGGGCAGGAGGGGAGGCAGACACGGTTGTTAGTTAGGGCACAGAGATACACGCATCTGATCACCAGATTCTTGTCAGCTTGTTGGGATCACAGACACAAAGGCAATAAGTAGTTGAAATGCATCAACTCCTAATTTTTTTACATTTTACTATTACCTATGCTTCTGGGGCTATTTACATCTACTGTATCTGTATGTAGATATACTGTATAATGAAATGCCACTGCACATTCTGTTCTCAGCTCTACTCATGGACAACAGGTTGTTGGTAGTTTATTTAAATTGATCTAATTTAATTTTTAATGATGTCTGTGTTTTGTAAATGGCTAACAAAGCTTAAATGTATTTAATAATTGGCTCTTGTTAGCTAGTATGTACCAGGTCCAACATATCACTGGATTTGCCAGGCTGTAGTGGGAGAAGGTGGCAGTTGTCCTACCAGAGCAGTGATATCCACATCATAGAACAGCTAAGCAGATCAGACCTTGTAATTTACCAGAAGATGAGGGCCAGCACCTGCTTTGCACAGGGTCAAGCTAAAAAGCACAGATGCTAGGGGAGAAGTGTTCCTTTCAATACTTCTGAGATGCTTGGGAGATCACTAGTAATATAGTCAGGGGAAACAAAGAGAACTAGGATCCTGTGAGTACAGGTGAGTCATGAATGTTTGGGTTATTCATTTCAATGTAATATAAAGTATAATCACAAGTTGTCTGGCTCTGGACAACATTCACATGATATCTATTGCCAGATTCAAGAGACTGGTTTGCCCTAGGTCTCTTCTGGTGGTAGCTTTATGATCCCCAGACTGCAGCTAGGGCTCTGAGATCCTGTTTTCAGCAGTTCAGACAGGGGCTTCCTGGTTGGAGAAATCAAAGTTTCCTTGCAGGGTAAGCTCCAAGTTATTGATATTAGAATTCTTCCTGAAGGTTCAATCTAAAGCTTGATCTCCAGGCTTCCCAATGATAGTGTAAACACTTTATTTCTTATGTTACATACAATTTGCTTAAACTAGAGTATTTTCTGAATTCTGCAAGTGGAAGCCTCTTTCTGCTGGGGGAATTGTGAAGTAGACAAAATTATAAAACAAGCTTTAAAGTACAAAATATAAATAATTTATTATTAAACTATTTTAAAATTGATTTTTATTTATTCAAGGTGCACTTTCACTAACTAACTGAATAAGATTCTATGCCAAGTTATTGTAAGAAACCTACTGATGTGTAACAGTTGATGAAGAGAATCCTTGAGTGTACTTATTCTTCACAGAAATTATTACAAGTATTATTTGTATTATCTTATGAAGTTCTCAATCTTAAATACTTGAAAATAGCTTTTTATAATAGAAAATCCAAGAGAAAACCTATTATTTTCTTTTTATAAGGTGCTTACAAATATTACAAGTCAGAAGAGTTATTGTAAATGATAGTATTAGCTCAGCCAGAAATCTATCCACATCATTAAATTTCCTCACCAGAAATCTGAGCAGCAGAGAGAATTAAATTGGTTTACTGTAATCTGTATCATTTATTAAGTACTGATTTACCAAGAATTCCTCAACAATTCTTAAAGCATTATCATACACTAATCAACATCACTCTTCTAAAGTTGGCAAGCTTTATTTCCTCCTCTGTTTTTATCAACCATTACAAAGCTGAAAGGTAAATCACTATAAGTTCTATAAGATTCTGAATCATTTTATTTGTAATATCCACAAAACCTTTGTACACTTTATCTTTGCTTCATGCTACAAATACCGACTACATATCCACAGCTCAAACAGCTAACAATCCAAAGACCAAGCTTTCTTCACACCCTAGTTCTTTCACACCAACTGTCCAAAGCAAAACAAAAGCGATAAACATCCCTGCTTTTATCAAACCAGTGTTACTTCCCTGGGGCTCAAACACTGTAGGCTGAAGGCAATGTCTGCTTTTTCCTTTTTGAAGATGAAAATCCTTTACTGAGGAAATGTGCCAAGAATTAAAAATAGGAACATCTGGCTTTGATCAAAACAGTTTTCTGTTTTTAAAGAATTATCCAACCACAGGGACTTTTAGACAGTAATTGCAATGTTGTGGTCAGGTCCTAAGTTTATTTCAATTATTCATTCAATATTTCTTTTAAGTGAGGGGGGCTTTTGCCTTTGAATACTTAAACATCATATATTTTTATATGCTTTTCAAGTAACTGACAGAGTTTCTAGCAGATTTAATAAAAGATCATGCCAATAAGTTTCAGGAAAAAAATGAATTGATATTCAGGGTAATCCATTTCAAAGAAATTTTCTGTCAGATTCTCTTATAATCCCAGATGAAGAAAATTAGAACCTATGGTTTCTACAGCACAACTTATTCATACAAAATGGGTCACATTTTTAAAAATTTAATGTCAAGATCTAAATTTAATGTTTATATCTTGGGAACTATAAAAATTATCTTCTCAAAAGGATTATATGATGATATAACCATGAGTTAATAACACTACCACACCAAAAAAATCCCTGAGAGATCCAGATCTTGCCATAAATAACTGTAAACATATTATACAAAAATCAAGAAGCAAAGTTGCTTGTATGAATAACCACAATCATAGGAGATAACTTTGGGGACAATAATTAGCTTATATTTTAGGGTAGGAATGTTTCTGATGGGATCCTGTGTATTAAAAGAGAACTGTTCCGTAGTATCTCTTTATTAATAGCTATTTGTTGAAATATGGCTAAAGACTTCAAAAAGGAGAGCATCAAAGGACATAGTTGGAGGTAGGGGGAAGTAGCAATCACTTAAGTAGAAGGTAAGAGGTGGGAGTTAGAAATAGAATCAGAAAAGAAAAAGAGCACCAAGGAGGGAGCCATAGTGAGTGAGGTTAGCTATGAAACATATCATCTTTTCTTGGGATAGATAAAATGCTGTCATGTAGATGAATATTTGACATCTCCTCACCTATAAATTCAGTTTATTTGGAAAATATTGTGATTTACAAATAAAAGCTCCTGTATTGAGAACAATTACACCTGTACGGCAAGAGCCTAAAAACAAAGTTCAGCGTGAGAGTATGAGCAAAGGTTAAGGTGTTCAGTCTAGTGCTGTCACCAAGTATTTATCTGTAGCCTTTCATTATGTATCAAAAGTTAAGAATGGAGGCCACAATTCAGAGGGAGGCAATATGATCACCAAAATCCATCACTTTGGGACTCAGGAGTGACTCGGCCTACATCACTTAGCATCTCTGAAGCTTGATTCTTCATTAATGGAATGAAAAATTAGACTGAATCTCCAAGGTTTCTTAATTCTAAAATTCAGTGATTCTACAGGTTTTTAAATTGCCATGTACTTCATGAGAACATTTTGTATGTGTTTATTCATTCATATTGACAAATTAATAATCTTCTTACTCAAAAGGGGAAATAGGCCAAGTAGTAAAGCACTGATGTCTCAAGAAAATAAGCTATCCCTATTTATTAGTCTTCATCTCCAGTTATTTCAAATCATCAGGTATTTATTGAGCTCTGACTTTCATAAGGTACTATTCTAACTATTAGGAATACAGAGAGAACTAAAACGGCACATCTGTTATCAAGAAACAAGACAAGGAGCAATAAGACTTACACTTAAAATGAACTAAGTTAAGTCAGTGAATAAATTCATGAGCACAAAGAAGTAACTTAGAAATCCCTTGGGTCAGATTGCTAATTAGTTAAATGAAACTAATAATAGTTCCTAGGAAATAAGGTATTATATGGATTAAGTGAATTAAGATTTAAAACTTAGAATAGCTCTTGGAACACCCTCTTTCAACAACACAAGAGAAGACTCTACACATGAACATCACCAAATGGTCAACAATGAAATCAGATTCATAATATTTTTGCAGCCAAAGATGGAGAAGCTCTATACAGTCAGCAAAAACAAGACCAGGAGCGGACTGTAGCTCAGATCATGAACTCCTTATTGCCAAATTAGGACTTAAATTGAAGACAGTGGGAAAAACCACTAGATCATTCAGGTATGACCTAAATCAAATCCCTTATGATTATATAGCGGAAGTGACAAATAGATTTAAGGGACTAGATCTGATAGATCAAGTGCCTGAAGAACTATGAACAGAGGTTTGTGACATTGTGCAGGAAATAGGGATCAAGACAATCTGCTAGAAAAAGAAATACAAAAAAGCAAAATAGTGACTCACCTAGAGCCAGGCATCTTGGAATGTAAAGTCAAGTGGGCCTTAGGAAGCATCACTATGAACAAAGCTAGTGGAGGTGATGAAATTCCAGTTGAGCTATTTCAAATCCTGAAAGATGATGCTGTGAAACTGCTGCACTCAATACGTTAGCAAATTTGGAAAACTCAGCAGTGGCCACAGGACTGGAAAAGGTCAGTTTTCATCCCAATCCCAAAGAAAGGCAATGCCAAAGAATGCTCAAACTATCACACAATTGCAGTCATCTTACATGCTGGTAAAGTAATGCTCAAAATTCTCCAAGCCTGGCTTCAACAATACATGAACCATGAACTTTCAGATGTTCAAGCTGGTTTTAGAAAAGGCAGAGGAACCAGAGATCAAATTGCCCAATGAATCATCAAAAAAGCAAGTGAGTTCCAGAAAAATATCTATTTCTGCTTTATTGACTATGCCAAAGCCTTTGACTGTGTGGATCACAACAAACTGTGAGAATTTCTTCAAGAGATGGGATTACTAGACCACCTGATCTGCCTCCTGAGAAACCTGTATGCAGGTCAGGAAGCAACAGTTACAACTGGGCAGGGAACAACAGACTGGTTCCAAATGGGAAAAGGAGTGTGTCAAGGCTGTATATCGTCACTGGGCTTATTTAACTTATATGCAGAGTACATCATGAGAAATGCTGGGCTGGATGAAACATAAGCTGGAATCGAGATTGCTGGGAGAAATATCAGTAACCTTAGATATGCAGATGCCATCACCCTTATGGCAGAAAGTGAAGAACTAAAGAGCCTCTTGATGAAAGTGAAAGAGGAGAGTGAAAAAGTTGGCTTAAAGCTCAACATTCAGAAAACTAAGGTAGTGGCATCTGGTCCCATTACTTCATGGCAAATACATGGGGAAACAGTGGAAACAGTCGCAGACTTTATTTTTGGGGTCTCCAAAATCACTGCAGATGGTGACTGGAGCCATGAAATTAAAAAACACTCCTTGGAAGGAAAGTTATGACCAACCTAGACATTATATTAAAAAGCAGAGACATTACTTTGCCAACAAAGGTCCGTCTAGTCAAGGCTATGGTTGTTCCAGTGGTCATGTATGGATGTGAGAGTTGAACTATAAAGAAAGCTGAACGCCGAAGAGTTGATGGTTTTGAACTGTGGTGTTGGAGAAGACTCTTGCGAGTCCCTTGGACTGCAAGGAGATCCAACCAGTCCATCCTAAAGGAAATCAATCCTGAATATTCATTGAAAGGACTGATGCTGAAGCTGAAACTCCAATACTTTGGGCACCTGATGAAAAGAGCTGACTCACTGGAAAAGACCCTGATGCTGGGAAAGATTGAGGGCAGGAGGAGAAAGGAGCAACAGAGGATGAGATGGTTGGATGGCATCACCGACTCAGTGGACATGAGTTTGAGTAAACTCCAGGTGTTGGTGATGGACAGGGAGGCCTGGCGTGCTGCAGTTCATGGGGTTGCAAAGAGTTGGAGATGACTGAGCAACTGAACCGAACTGAGCTCTTGGAACATAGTGAGTGATGTATATACATGGGATAAAAATAAGAAAAAAAGAGAGGGAAGTGAGAGGAAGGGAGGGGCAGATTAAAAGAAAGAAGGAGATAGGAGAGGAGGGGAAGGGTGAGAGATGAGAAGAGAGAAAAAAGAAAAAGAGACTTAGGAGATTTGGCACCAAATTCTGGTTTCTTACACCAATTGCACATGTGAAGTCAACCAGATCAACATGGATTTGAGACTTTCCACAGCAATGCTCTCTATAAAAACCTCATAAGAAATAAGTTCTAGAATGTAGTCCTCTAATAAACTGTCAAAATAAATTACTTATACTGAGGTTAAATATTCATTTTTAACAAATGAATTGTATTTTTAATAAATAGGATGCATTTTCTAATAATAAGGTTTAAACTTTAAGCTGTAATGCAACAGAATATGTTCAGGTACATATTTTCTTACAAAATAAAACAGAAAAGATACAACTAAAAGAAATTCTCATGCTACTCTTTTTTTTTTTATAATGCCCATCTCCAACTCCCTCTTTGCTAGTAAAGTCAATGAGGGAGTAATAGTTTTGTAGTAATTTTGATTAAAATGGAATTTTATTGGAAAGAATATTCTTTCCAAGTTTTATCACTTGAAACAAGAGATTCCAGACTAGATTTCTGGCCACTGCCACACAAAAGTGGTGTTAATTTTGATTAGTTTCGTATATGCCTGCAGAAAATTACCAGAATGAAGGATACCTAGATAGGGATTTCATAAACAAGGCTAGCAATCCCACTCCTAGGTATTTACTAAAATAAATTGAAAATACCTTATATAAAAATTTGTACATTAATATTTATAGCAGTTCTACTCATAACTGCCGAAACTTGAAATAACCCAGATGTTCTTAAACAAGAAAATAAATAAATAAACCAGCAAACCCATATAACAGAATACTGCACAGCAATAAAAATGAAAAACTCTTTGGTTTATGGAATAAAATGGATATATCTTATATTTCTAATTAAAAGAAGGCACACACCCCCAAAAAACTGCATGCTGTATCATTCCACATACATTAGACTTGAAAAGACCACTTTATAATGATAGAAAACAGATTATTCATTATCAGTAACTTGGGAGAGAGGCACTGAGAAAAAAAGAGCAGAAAGGGAAATGTTAGGACTATACACTTGTTCTGAACGGTGGTGGTAGTAGATACGTGATTAGGCACTTGTCCACGGAACTGTACACTGTGGACAAGTGCCTAATCCAATGCAAACTGTGACAAATGAATCTACTTTATACATGTGAGACATAAAAGACACTAAAGAACTGGTATCAGTAACCTTGTAAGACAGTTCAGTTCAGTTCAGTTCAGTCACTCAGTCGTGTCCGACTCTTTGTGACCCCATGAATCGCAGCATGCCAGGCCTCCCTGTCCATCACCAACTCCCGGAGTCTACCCAAACCCATGTCCATCGAGTCGGTGATGCCATCCAGCCATCCCATCCTCTGTCGTCCCCTCTCCTCCTTCCCCTAATCCTTCCCAGCATCAGGGTCTTTTCCAATGAGTCAACTCTTCGCATGAGGTGGCCAAAGTATTGGAGTTTCAGCTTCAACATCAGTCATTCCAATGAACACCCAGGACTGATCTCCATTAGGATGGACTAGTTGGATCTTCTTGCAGTCCAAGGGACTCTCAAGAGTTCTCCAACACCAAAGTTCAAAAGCATCAATCTTCGGCACTCAGCTTTCTTCACTGTCCAACTCTCACATCCATACATGACTACTGGAAAAACCATAGCCTTGACTAGATGGACCTTTGTTGGCAGAGTAATGTCTCTTCTTTTCAATATGCTATGTAGGTTGGTCATAACCTTCCTTCCAAGGAGTAAGCGTCTTTTAATTTCATGGCTGCAATCACCATCAGCAGTGATTTTGGAGCCCAAAAAAATAAAGTCTGACACTGTTTCCACTGTCTCCCCATCTATTTGCCATGAAGTGATGGGACCAGATGCCATGATCTTAGTTTTCTGAATGTTGAGCTTTAAGCCAACTTTTTCACTCTCCTCTTTCACTTTTATCAAGAGGCTGTTTAGTTCTTCTTCGCTTTCTGCCATAAGGGTTGTGTCATCTGCATATCTGAGGTTATTGATATTTCTCCAGGCAATCTTGATTCCAGCTTGTGTTTCTTCCAGCCCAGCATTAAGACAGTAATTTGATAAATTTACTAAGGTCAACAACAAAAAAGATTGTATGCAAACACTATGTACCTGTAGGTTACTTTGTTTCTCACTGGGTTGAAGATTTTCACCCCAAAATGCAGGTCTACTTAGAATGTGTAAATGTAACCTTATTTGGAAATTAACTCTTTGAAGATATAATCAAGCTAAATGAGGTAGAACTGAATTAGAGCAGGCCCCAGTAGTTGATGTCCCTGTAAGAGGAACATTTGGACAGAAACATACAACGAGAAAAATCAAGGGATGTTGAAAGCAGAGACTGGAATTACTCATCTGCAAGTCCAAGAACACTGAGGATTACTGCAAACACCAAAAACTCGGAGCAGACTGCCTCTAGAAGAAACCAAATTTGCTTTTAGACTTTTAGCCTCCAGAATTATGAGAGAATATATTTATCTTTTTAAGCCAACCAGTTTTGGGTACTTTGTTACAGAAACCCCAGGAAACTAATAGAGAGGGGTACAAAAGTAAGCAATTTGAAACTGTTTTACTCCTATTCTAGAGCTGAAAATACAAACATAATGTATATAGACATAACCAGAATTCTCACTGTCCCAGGAGGAAGTTACAACCTGTGATCCTGAACTGGAATTGATGGTATCACTATGAACTCATGTTTATTTAAATACACACACACACACACACACACACACACACACACACATACTATATATATATGCATATATATATACACACACACACACAACAGAAGTGTGTATGCTCAGTCACTCAATCATGTCCTGTTCTTTATTGCCCATGGACTGTAGCCCACCAGGCTCCTCTGTCCATGGGGATTCTCCAGGCAAGAATACTGGAGTATACTCCTCCAGGGGATCTTCCCAACCCAGGGAACAAACCCAGGTCTTCCACGTTGCAGCCGATTCTTTACCATCTGAGCCACCAGGAAAGCCCATACAACAGATAACACTGTATAAATAATGTGTGTACATGTGGGTCAACATACAGACATGCATGCATATTGCTACCTCTATCTGCTGAGGAGATCTAGAAGTAAAGTCCTAGTAGCAAGAAGCACAGTTAGTATCCAGACCATGATCTCTACCATTCTCCAGTAAAAGTTATTTGGAGAAATAGCTGATTCTAGGCCTAGGAAAGAGAAAATATGAGTCTGGAAACAACGTAAAGGAACATTAAAGGATGGATGGATAAAGAAAATGTGGTATACATAAGTAATAGAGTATAACTCAACCATGAAAAATAATAAAATCTTGTAATCTGTGACAACAAGGATGTATCTTGAGGTCATTATGTTACATAAAATGAGTTAGCCCAAGAAAGAAAAATACCATATGACCATATGATCTCATTTATATGCAGAATGTTAAAGATTTAAAGTAAGACACGACACTGTAAAACTAGGAGAGAGCATAGGCAAACCATTCTCTGACAAATTGTACCAATGTGTTCTTAGGTCAGTCTCCCAGTGGAAATAAAAACAAAAGCAAATGGGACCTAAACAAAACTTATAAGTTTTTGCCCAGCAAAGGAAACCAACCAACCAAACAAAAACAAAAAGACAACCTACAGAATGGGAGAAAATATTTGCATATGATCTGACAGACAAGAGCTTAATCTCCAAAATATACAAATAATTCAACAACTCAACAATGACAAAACAAACAACACAATCAAAAAATGGGCAAAGACCTTAATAGATATTTCTCCAGAGAAGACATACAGATGGCCAGTAGGCACATGAAAAGATGCTCAATGTTTTATACACACACACACACGCACACTAGAGTGACTGAACTGAACACTATATCTTCTTTATCCATTCACCTGTTGATGGACATGTAGGTTGTTTCCACCTGATGTGAAGAACTGACTCACTTGAAAAGACCCTGATGCTGAGAAAGATTGAGGGCAGGAGAAGGGGATGACAGAGGGTGAGATGAATGGATGGAATCACCAACTCAATGGACATGAGTTTGAGTAATCTCCGGGAGCTGGTGATGGACAGGGAGGCCTGGCGTGCTGCAGTCCATGGGGTCGCAAAGAGTAGGACACGACTGAGAGACTGAACTGAACTGAACTGAGGTTGCTTCCACGTCGTGGTTATTGGGAACAGTGATGCTATGGACACAGTGGTGCATGTATCTTTTTGTTTTGTTTTTTTACTGTCTATTTCATTTTTATTTATTTATTTTTTCTGGTTGATTTTTTTTTTATTTATATTTATTTTTTACAAATTTATTTATTTTAGTTGGGGGCTAATTACTTTACAATATTGTAATAGTTTTTGCCATACATTGACATGAATCAGCCATGGGTTTACATGTGTTCCCCTTCCTGGACCCCCCACCTACCTCCCTCCCCATCCCATCCCTCTGGGTCATCCCATTGCCCCGGCCCTGAGCCCTTGTCTCATGCATGGAACATGGAATGGTGTTCTGTTTCACATATGATAATATACATGTTTCAATGCTATTCTCCCAGAACGTCCCACCCTCACTTTCTCCCTCAGAGTCCATAAAATTGTTCTATGCATCTGTGTCTCTTATTCTGTCTCGCATATAGGGTTATCGTTACCATGTTTCAAATATCTTTTTGAATTCAAATATCTTTTTGAATTATAGTTTTGTCTGGATATACGCCCAGAGTTGGGATTACTGGGTCATATAATAATTCTATTTTTAGCTTTCTGAGGAACCTCCAAACTGTTTTGCATAGTGGCTGCACCAACTTACATTCCCAAAGACAGTGTATGAGGGTTTTCTTTTCTCCATACTCTCTCTGGCATTTATTGTTTGTAGAGTTTTTAATGATGATCATTCTGACCAGTGTGAGGTGATAACTCATTGTAGTTTTGATTTCCATTTCTCTAATAATTAGCAATGTTGAGCATCTTTTTATGTATATATGCGTATAACTAAGTCACTTTGCTATACAGCAGAAATTAGCACATTATAAATCAATTATACTTCAATAAAAATTAAATTAAAAAAACAAAATAAAGCAAACAGAGGTGTAGGCTAGAGGTGACTGGGGAAAAGGTTGAAGGAGGTCAAAAGTACAAGTTTTGAGTTACTAAATAAGTCACTGGGATGTAATGTTCGACATGGTGACTATAGTTAACAATACTCTATTGTATATTTGAAAACTGCTAAAAGTAAATCTTTAAAGTTCTTACCACAAGAAAAAAAATTTTGTTACTATATACCGGGACAGATGTTAACTAGACTTGTGGTGATAATTTTGCAATTATAAATATCAAATCATGTTGTACACCTGCGATCAACATATTATATTATACATCAATTGAAAAATGAAAAAGTTTAATGAAAAGATGAATTAAAACAGTCATATAAATACTATAAAAAATTTTTTAAGATCAGCCTGGAGCATTCTGTGGTGCCTAAAAATAAAAATGTGCTAAAAAATTTTTAAAAGACAGTTATATCTAAAGGCATAGAAGCCAAAGCGAAAGAACACTCAATGTCAAAGCTAAAATAAATTGAGCAACAAAATAATGACACTATTGATTACAACCCAAAGAAAAAATTTATAATTCCATATTAATATAAATGACTGCATAAATAAGTGAATAAATAGAGGGTAAAGTGTTGTTTTCCTTAAAGAAGACTTCTAATTAATGAAAACAGAATAAATGAGGAAAATAGAGAATCACCACTAGAATATCACAATAATAATTGGGAAAGGAATGATCTACCAAGGATTGCTACAAGTACAGAAAGATGGCTTAAAGAGAAACAAATAATCACAGTGCTGCAAAGTATTCATTACTATGTTGCTTTTAAGATATGCCTACAAATACTTTGATACTCCTCTCTACAGGAGGAGATCTTAATTTCTTTCACCTTGAGAATGAACTCAAATTAGTGTTTCACTTCTAACAGAGAAACAGAGAAAAGAGGAACCAGTCTTAACCAATGTTAAGATCTTAGTTTTAATAACTGAAATATGGATATATACATATAATAAATGTTAAAATGAGAGGAAGTTGCGTGACAGGTATATAGGAAATGTCTGTACAGTCTTTGCACCTCTTCCCTAAAACAATTTTTCAAAATAAAATCATTTTTAAAGTTAATTAATTTTTTACTGAAGTATAATTGCTTTACAGAATTTTGCTATTTTCTGTCAACTTCAACATGAATCAGCCATAGGTATACATATATTCCCTCCCTTTTGAACCTCCCTCCCATCTTCCTCCCCATCCCACCCCTCTAGGTTCATACAGAGCCCCTGTTTGAGTTTCCTGAGCCACACAGCAAATTCCCGTTGACTATCTGTTTTACATATGGTAATATAAATTTCCATGTTACTCTTTCCATACATCTCACCCTCTCCTCCCCTCTCCCCTTGTCCATAAGTCTATTCTCTATGTCTGTTTCTCCATTGTTGCCCTGTAAATAAATTCTTCAGTAAAAAATAAAATCATTTTTAGAGTAAAGAACAGATAAATTGGGGGTAGTAGAGAGTCCTTGAATGAAATGGCTCATCATTTCTACATTTAAGGTGGCAGAAAAGTGCTGCTAAATAGTACCTTCCAATGATTAACTGTCCAAACTCTAGATTTAAGATTACTACAATCCATATGAAGTTTTGATAGGTATAACTAAGGGAATTCATTTCAATCATTAACACATGACAAAAAAACTTATGTTACTCCAAAAGAACCCACAAGTTTCAAAACAAGTAGTATTCTTACCAGCATGTTTATAAGGACTAACTAGAGGTTCTTACAATCAAAAGATTATTAATTACTTTTAAAATATGTGCATGAAAAGTATTTTTGTTAATATAGGAAGCACTCTTGAAAATTATGAAACACTTTCTCCAATAAACATATGATAAAGGATATGCATTGACAAGTAAGTATACAACGTCTCCCACTCAAAAAAAAGTTTTGCTACATTAAAAAAATGAAAATTAAGAGATGTTTTTCAACACAAGTTAGAAAGTATTTAAAATAAGTTAATCCCCATCATTGACATAGATGAACAGATACAATCATGTATCACTAATATGAATATAAATTGATAATATTTTTGATAATTCCCACTGAAAGTTTAAAAATATTTAAACTCTTTACTCAGCAATTCCACTTCTAGCAATTAAACTAATGGAATAAGGAGGCAGCCTAAATGTACAATGATAGAAAGTACTGCTGCTGCTGCTGCTAAGTCGCTTCAGTCATGTCCGACTCTGTGAGACCCCATAGACGGCAGCCCACCAGGCTCCGCCATTCCTGGGATTCTCCAGGCAAGAATACCGGAGTGGGTTGCCATTTCCTTCTCCAGTGCATGAACGGGAAAAGTGAAAGTGAAGTCGCTCAGTCATGTCCGACTCTTAGCGACCCCATGGACTGTAGCCTACCAGGCTCCTCCGTCCATGGGATTTTCCAGGCAAGAGTACTGGAGTGGGGTGCCATCGGCTTCTCCGAGAAACTACAGAGAGCCATAGAATTAAACATTTAAACATTTATGATTGCACCATAGATGTGTGTGAGTATCCACAGAAAGATTTCAGTAATAGCTTAATGATGCTGTTAAATAGGTTTAAAAAAAATCATAGAATACCACATATTAATTAATACACATATTTGTGTTTGTGTGTATACATGTTGAGAAAGAGGGAGGAATGGGTTGGGGATAAAGAGAGAGAAAATGAGAATAGAGTTGCAAAGACGTCTTTCAGAAAACAAAATTCATTACTTCTGGGTAGTTGTGAATATCCACTCATGAAGCTACTGGGGGGAAGGATCCTGGGACCAGAGCCACTGCTCCAATGACTGCATCATTCTGACAAGAGCTCAAAAACAAAAAACAAATCTTTATTGAGGTAAGCCAATGAGATAAGAACTTTGCATTAGAAGACAGAGCCTGTTATGGCTTCATCAAGTAGCAACTCATCTGGGGTAAGCTACATTTCCCAAGGGTGCTGTCTCTGGCTAAAAGCTGCCTGAGAATTGATGGCGGTAGAGAACCTCCAAAGCAGTCTAATGACCCCTGTCTTTTGAAACTAACATAATTAGTTCTTTCCAACAACTGGAAAACAGCATTGTTCAGGGGGTATAACTTTTGTGAATAAGTTACAAAAGTTCACAATTTCCATCTCCTTGGCAGACTCCATCACTTTCTTAGCTTGCATACTTTAAGGAAGCATGTTATTATGTGGGAGAAGACCACGTGGTAAAGAAAGGAGGGCAGCCTCCATTGAATAGCCTGCTACAGCCACAGCGTGAGTATGGAGACAGATCATTTCTCAGCAGAGACTTCAGATGCAAATACACACCTGGGCCAACACCTTGATTATAGCCTTGTGAGAAACAACGAAGCAGAGAACTCAGCTAAGTCATGCCCAGATTTATGACCCACAGAAACACTGACATAATGTGTGTTGTATTAAGCTGCTAAATTTTAGGGTAATTTGTTACCCAAATTAGATTCAGTTCAGTTCAGTCACTCAGCCGTGTCCGACTCCCTGCAATCCCATAAACTGCAACACTCCAGGCCTCCCTGTCCATCACCAACTCCAGGAGTTTACCCAAACTCATGTCCATCAAGTTGATGATGCCATCCAGCCATCTCATCCTCTGTCATCCCCTTTTCCTCCTGCCCTCAATCTTTCCCAGCATCAGGGTCTTTTCCAATGAGTCAGCTCTTCACATCAGGTGGCCAAAGTATTGGAGTTTCAGCTTTAACATCAGTCCTTCCAATGAATACTCAGGACTGATATCCTTTAGGAGGGCCTGATTGGATCTCCTTGCAGTCCAAGGGACTCTCAAGAGTCTTCTCCTGCACCACAGTTCGAAAGCATCAATTCTTCTGCGCTCAGCTTTCTTTATAGTCCAATTCTCACATCCATACATGACTACTGGAAAAATCACAGCCTTGACTGCTGCTGCTGCTGCTAAATCGCTTCAGTTGTGTCCGACTCTGTGCAACCCCATAGACGGCAGCCCACCAGGTTCTGCCATCCCAGGGGTTTTCCAGACAAGAACACTGGAGTAGGTTGCCATTTCCTTCTCCAATGCATGAAAGTGAAAAGTGAAAGTGAAGTCGTTCAGTCGTGTCCGACTCTTCATGACCCCAAGGACTGCAGCCTAACGGTCCTCCATCCATGGGATTTTCCAGGCAAGAGTACTGGAGTGGGTTGCCATTGCCTTCTCCGATAGCCTTGACTAGACGGACCTTTGTTGGCAAAGTAGTATCTCTGCTTTTTAATATACTGTCTAGGTTGGTCATAACCTTCCTTCCAAGAAGTAAATGTCTTCTAATTTCATGGCTGCAATCACCATCTACAGTCATTTGGGAGGCCCCAAAAATAGTCTGCCACTGTTTCCACTGTTTCCCCGTCTATTTGCCATGAAATGATGGGACCAGATGCCATAATCTTAGTTTTCTGAATGTAGAGCTTTAAGCCAACTTTTTCACTCTCCTCTTTCACTTTCATCAAGAGGCTCTTTAGTTCTTCACTTTCTGCCATAAGCGTGGTATCATCTGCATATCTGAGGTTATTGATATTTCTCCCGGCAATCTTGATTCCAGCTTGTGCTTTATCCAGCCCAGCGTTTCTCATGATGTACTCTGCATATAAGTTAAACCAGCAGGGTGACAAAATACAGCCTTGATGTACTCCTTTCCCTATTTGTAACCAGTCTCTTGTTCCATGTCCAGTTTTAACTGTTGCTTCATATCTCTTAACTAATACTACCCGAGTTTTTTTTTGCTTATCTATCTTTTCTACAGTTTCTTAAACAAGATTTTTATATTTAAAAAAAGGATTACCCCCTCAGATAGCTATGATGTCCTAAGACTCTGCAAAATATCCATGTAATAAGGTATCTTAAATTATGTTATTACATGCATGCAAGAGACCCACAACGGTTGTTACCATCTCTGGATTTCATCCTCACAAATGCTACATATGCTCTGAACTGACTTTTTCCATGTCCATACAAACATCTGGCATATGGAAATTTTGTAGTTTTAATCTTAACTCCTTTATCTATACCATAAAGTAGGGTGCCTGTGTATAGACACCTTATACCCCTTTCTTTAAAAGTTATTAGGTGAATTTCTTTGTACTAAGGTATCATTTCTAAAATGTTATTAGGGCACTTTGACTCCTACAAAAGTTTCCTGCTTATATTTGGAAACTGCAACCACAAAGTAGAACAACGGCTCAATCTCTTGTCTCTAATGATATTATCATTTTCTCCATTCATGCAGAACTCATTAGAATTATAGATAACTCTAGTTGGAGTTACAAAATATTTCAAATAGAATTTTCAATGGTTCGAAACCTTAGTCAATGAATTTTATTATTTTGACTTCCCTTACATAAAATATAAAAGATAGTATATATAGTAAACAAAACTGCATCTTTCTCTTCCTCTCCTGGAAAATATTACTATACACAGATGTTTGCCTGGTAGACTGAGACATAATCATGTAGTGAATAGGGAAAAATAAATGTGTGAAAATTCAAGGTATCATTTCTTTAACATATTTCCATATAATTTTCTTACAAGAAAATTGGTCATGTCTACAACTAAATGTAGTTGTTTTGTACTGTGTCAATTTAGCTAAGCTGGAATTTGCCTTTCTCAGTAATCCTGCCCCTGCTGTATATCTGGGTCAAGACTGACTACCAGAGAAAACTGCGCAAGGCTGGGAAGACAGAAGGGAAGGAGAGTAGCCATGATTTTGTCAGAGGTCAAGTGGGAGGTCTTGCTTTGCTGTAGCCATCACTGACCGAACTCATTCACTTTGTTGTCTTGAAGTTGCAGCTGTCCCAAAAGCTCCTCCAGATCCCTTTAGATTTCCTCCTTCAGCTTCTCCCAGTCCTGGTCCCTGTGCACATTCAGCTTCTGGGCCACGTGTGCCTGCTTCTTGCACACATCACTGCATCACTGAAACTGCAGCCTTGGAGGTGGTTAGAGATAGATGCAGGTTTCAGTTGATTATAATGCAGTCCAGCTCATCCTCAAGAGTTCCAGCTGATTCTTGTTCAAGTCCACTTCACATCCATCTTCTGTTTCCAACTTCCTAACTGTCGATTTTAGATCCAACACCAGATACGGAATAGTATTACACTGAGAGTTTGACCAGCTGATGCAGTGTGTAAGGTCAAACTTCCATAATAAATCCTTTATTCTAGTCCTGCATAGTGGCTCTGCTTCTCTGTTCAAATCCAATAGTTCTTACTTCATGCCTAACAGTACAATACACACAGTGTAGTAAAACCTTGGGTCTTTGACGCCCTGATCTTCCATACATTTCCCTTACTAGCTAGGAATCACCTCTAAACTTAGAAAAATATTATCCTGTAGTGTTATTAGGACAATTAAGAATAATGTATATAAAGTGCCTGTACATAGTAAGCCTCTAAAGTTATTTTATATAATTTTTAAATCAGCACCTACAATAATAAAAGAAACAAAAAGTGGCATATACTATACAGATTAATAGTTTCTGAAAAGTTATAATATTTTGAAGTATATATCATGCATATGATTCATTAGTGAAAAGTAAAAACAGAATAGTATTAAAACATTCAATTGAGATTTTATAAAATCTATAGCAGAAAAATTAAGTTAATGAACACAAACTCTCAAGGAGGATGGAGGTCAGGTACATAAGGCATGAAGCAGTCCTACAGACTCTAATATTTCTATGTACACTGCAACAATCTGAATGAAAACACCAACTAATGGCCATATAAGGGTCTTGCTAAGTATTTTAAATGAACAGTTAGGTGCAATGTACACTTAATTTCTTTTTTAGCATAACCTCTCATGAGAAACTTATGAGGGGTCAATATATCTCCATGCCTGCAAATTCTGAAGCCCATCAGCTTATACAATTCTACCACTTTCTGTAAATAACACGTGCTCTGCATTTGTGTTTGCCTAAATGCTCAAGCCTTTCTGGTTTTATTAGTGGTGATAGTTCTACCCTATGCAGATTCTTGCTCTGTCAGTACAACAGCCATCCTTTCTATTGGGTACGGTATGAGTGTGGTCCTAAAATAAGTTTAATTTCTCTCTTTGCTTTCTCAAGGTCTTCTGATACATCATCTGTCTCTCATATCTGTTCAATGGTAATTTCAATTACTAATTTCTATTTATTTATTTTTATTATTCCCAAAAGGACTGAATTAAACTTTGTTAAATTCCATGCATATATATAGAGAGAGAGATCAAATTTTTGTGGTTGCTGAAAAGTTTATTTTCTTAATTCTTTATACTTGAAACTTAGATCTGCTTATGGAAGAATTCAAAGTTGCGTATTTATCTAATAGTATAAAATAGAAAGGGAAGCATTTTAGAGCATTATGAATTGTATTATACCCTCAGATTCAAACTCACTATAAACAGAAAATCAATTTATCAAATTGCAAAGAGATTGGCATTCTTTTCTGTAGATGACTATATGCCTGGGAAACAAACTATAAGAACTGAACAAAAACATGTGCTTACTGTTGAACAAATCTTATTGCTTACCATTATTTTAAAAGGGGTTACTGTCATTCTGGTCCCAGTGTTTTTCTTTTAAAGAAGCACAATTCTTAGTCATTTGTACTATCCTGTACCTGGCAAGACATTTAACTTCCTTAGTACACAGAGCATTGAATACAAGTAGGATTGTCTTCCTCAGTATTGTAACAAGAAAACAGCATTTTCTTCCTCCTCCCCTTTGTTCTAAACATCTCATTCATTCCAAATATTGCAACTGAGAACTTGGATAAACAAGTCACCAATGAATTTAAATGATATATATTTGAACAGTGAAATAATCTAGTTTTGCTGTTGGGTACTCATTATCCATATCAAATTGGATTGGCTAGGAAATTTGTTTGGGTATTTCCATAAGTTGTTACAAAAAACCCAAACAAACTTTCTGGCCAACCCAACGGACTACTTCTCATCAACTTTTAATCATCTCACATATGTACATGTATAATCTTTGATAGATTCTATTCCACCATAGCCAATGTTCTTTTACTCTGAACTAATAACTCCCCTCCATTCCTGAGAA
Source organism: Giraffa tippelskirchi (assembly GCF_054371585.1). Taxonomy (NCBI): domain Eukaryota; kingdom Metazoa; phylum Chordata; class Mammalia; order Artiodactyla; family Giraffidae; genus Giraffa; species Giraffa tippelskirchi. Next base: position 75,435,956 of record NC_137277.1, read on the forward strand.
TTCCTATAATGTTTTTAGGCATTCCCAGTTACACTGTCCACCTCACTTTATCTTTTTCTTATGCGTTTCTGTTTAAGGGACTTTTTTAGTCCTGCCCTAACCCTCCACCAGTCATCTTCACTACTCGAAAGCTTTATGCAACAGAAAGTTGTATTTCTTACAACACATCCTTTAAATAAATCAATAAACAGAGTTTCCCTTCTTACTTTTCTACTCGGACAAAACTTTTCAAGAAATGTAACATTGCTTCATTATATTCCTTAAGAACAGTCATACCCTTTCTATCTAGTTCTATAATGACATATGAGCAGAACTAGTGAGAATAATCTTGACTGTCTAGTTGCAAAGGATGGCGATTTTATACAGTACTTTTACAACATGTACAAGTGTCTCAGAGAACATAAGGTGACAAGGATAAATGACTATCAGTTTTGTGATCTTTCAAAGTGTTTAAATGTCCCTTGTAGTTTTTAGGTGAATTTTAAAAGGTTTGAACCAATTCTCTTAAGACTTTTACTTGAGAATCTGTGTAAACAATCTCGAATCATCAAATTGAACCTGAATCCCAAACTACTTTATGCCTATCTATTTCTGTGAAAAGTATCCTTAATGGCCCTGTCATTCAACTCTACCGCTTAGAATGCCATAGAGACTACTGTCATTCAAAAGCATGATTAACAGTATTCTCAGATAACACTGTCACTCAAGTGTGCTATTTATCATGCTCCTGAGATCACTACTGTGTTACTGTTCTCTTACAGGTTTATTGATACCATTTTCTTGACCTCTAATTCTCCCAGTACCATTGATAACACTGCTATCTTGCTAACAGAGTTAATAACAACTTGATAGCACCATTATTTCTTTCCTTGCCAGCCCATGTCTCTGGACCAGTTGCTAATACTTGATAGACGCTGCAGTCTTACTAAATTCTAATTCAAACATCACTCACCTAGCCAAGCTAAAAATGTCACTCTAGGGTAAGGGAAGAAAAGTAATTATTTTGTTGTTAGAAACAGTTTTGATGTTTAAAACATTATACTCATTCTCTACTCCTCATCCATTTATTATCTTGCTACATAGTCAGACAATAGCAAAGCTAGAAAGAAGTCCCTGAAATTAACTTAGTCTACTATTTCCCTCCCCTTCATGAATCACAGCCTTGTGGTAGCAAAGGGGCTTGTGTAACTCAATGAAGCTACAAGCTATGCAGTGCAGGGCCACCCAAGATGGACAGGTCATAATGAAGAGTTCTGACAAAAAGTGGCCCACTGGAGGAATAAATGACAACCCACTCCAGTATTCTTGCCCAGAAAACCCCATGGACAATATGAAAAGTCAAAATGATATGACATCAGAAGATGAACCCTCCAGGTCAGAAGGTATCCAATATGCTACTGGGGAAGAGCAGAGGGCAATTACTAATAGCTCCAGAATGAAGCATCTGGCCCAAAGCATAAATGACAGTTGTGGATGTATCTGATGGTGAAAGTAAAGATCATATCATTGAGGTATGACCTAAATCAAATCCCTTATAATTATACAGTGGAGGTGAGGAATACATTCAAGGGATTAGATCTGGTAGACAGAGTGCCAGAAGAACTATGGAGGTTTGTAACACAGTACAAGAGGCACTGATCAAAACCATCCCAAAGAAAAAGAAATGCAGGAAATCAAAGTGGTTGTCTGATAATGCTTTACAACTAGCCGAGGAAAGAAGAGAAGTGAAAGGCAAGAGAGAAAGGGAAAGATATAATCAACTGAATGCAGAATACCAGAGAAAAGCAAGGAGAGATAAGAAAGCCTTCTTCAATGAACAATGCAAAGAAATAGAGGAAAACAATAGTATGGGAAAGACCAGAGATCTTTTCAAGAAAATTAAAGATACTAAGGGAACATTTCACGCAAAGACAGGTACAAAAAAGGACAGAAAATGGTAAGGACCTATTACAACCAGAAGAGGTTAAGAAGAAGTAGCAAGAATACAGATAACTATACAAAAAAGATCTTAATGACCCAGATAACCACAATGGTATGATCACTCACCTAGAGCCAGGCATCCTGGAATGTCAAGTTGAGTAGGCCTTAGGAAGCATTATTATGAACAAAGCTAGTGAAGGTAAAGGAATTATAGCTGAGCTATTTCAAACTCTAAAAGATAATGCTGTTAAAGTGTTCTACTCAATATATCTGCAAATTTGGAAAACTCAGTCATGGCCACAGGACTGGAAAATTCAGTTTTCATTCTAATCCCAAAGAAGGGCAATGCCAAAAAATATTCAAACTACTATACAACTGCATTCATTTCACATGCTAGCAAGGTAATACTCAAAATCCTTCAAGCTAGACTTCAACAGTACATGAACTGAGAACATCCAGATGTACAAGCTGAATTTCAAAGAGGTAGAGGAACCATAGATCAAATTGCAAAAATTCATTGGGTCATGGAGAAAGCAATGAATTTTCTGCTTTCTGAAAAACATTGGCTTCATTGACTATGATAAAGCTTTTCACTGTATGGATCACAAAACACTGTGGAACATTCTTAAAGAGATGGGAGTACCAGAGCAGCTTACCTGTCTCCTGGGATACCTATATGTGCATCAAGAAGCAACAGTTAAAATCAGACATGGAACAAATGAACGGTTCCAAATTGGGATAGGAGTACAATAAGGCTGTATATTGTCACCTTGCTTATTTGACTTATATGTAGAGTACATTATGTGAAATGCCTGTCTGGATGAATCAGAAGTTGGAATCAAGAATGCCAGGAGAAATATCAGCAACCTCAGATATGCAGATGATACAGCTCTGATGGTAGAAAGTGAAGAGGAACCAAAGAACCTCTTATTGAGGGTGAAAGAGAAGAGTGAAAAAACTTGTTTGAAACTCAACATTAAAAAGCTAAGATCATGGCATCCAGTCCCATCACTTCGTCGCAAATAGGGAAAAATGGAAGCAGTGATAGGTTTTATTTTCTTGGGCTCCAAAATTACTGTGGACAGTAACTGCAGCCATGAAATGGAAAGATGCTTGCTTCTTAGAAGGAAAGCTATGACAAACCAAAACAGCATATAAAAAGCAGAGACAACACTTTGCCAACAAGTGTCTGAATAGTAAAAGCTATGGTTTTTCCAGTAGTCATGTAGAGATGTGATAGTTGGTCCATAAAGAAGGCTGAGTGTCGAAGAAATGATGCTTTCAAATTGCAGTGCTGGAAAAGACACTTGAAAGCCCTTTTGACTGCTAAGAGATCAAACCAGTCAATTCTAAAGGAAATCAACCCCAAATATTCATTGGTAGGAAGGATGCTGAAGCTCCAATATGTTTGCTACCTGATGTGAAGAGATGACTCATTAGAAAAGACACTGATGCTGGGAAAGATTGATGGCAAAAGAAGGGAGTGGTAGAGGATGAGATGGTAAGTAGCATCACCACCCAAAAGGACATGAATTTGAGCAAACTCTAGGAGATAATGGAAGACAGAGGAGCCTGGAGTGCTACAGTCCATGAGATGGCAAATAGTCAGACATAACTTAGTGACTGAACAACAGCCACAACTATTTCTCAAGCTGATAATGCAAGATTATTAAAGGTCAACAGGTCTATGAGAACTTTTTTGGTTTACAATCTAATTATAACATTTAAAAATTATTTTAATAGTCATAAAATATAAACTTTACATCTATAGTTACAATTTGCAACTAAAAGTCATTTTTTGTAAATCAGTTTCTATTGTATTTCAAAAACCAAAATATTTGAAGGTACATAAAAACTACTGTCCTCTAAAAGAGTTCTAGTAATTACTCAGATTAGGATAATCATTGCTATTTCTGGTCAGAACAAACCTGATGCAACTCTAGAATAATGAATAGCTGACCCAGACTTGCCTGTCAGTGTCCAGGAGTCTCCAGCCGAGGCATGGGTTGGCTGTGGCCTGCTGCAGGGTTGGGGGCACTGAGTGTAGCAGTGCGTTCATGGGAACTTTTGAAGAAGGTAGCCATTATCTTCATTACTTCCACCATATTTGGCTCCAGGTAAAAAAAAGGGAGGGAACGCAGCTCCCTCCCCCACCATCAACAGAAAATTGGATTAAAGGTTTACTGAGCATGGCCTGCCCATCAGAACAAGACCCAGTTTCCCCCTCAGTCAGTCTCTCCCATCAGGAAGATTCCATAAGCCTCTTATCCTTATCCATCAGAGGCAGAACAGAATGAAAACCACAATCACAGAAAACTAACTAATCTGATCACATGGATGTCAGAGCCTGGATAGACATTACTGACAAAATGGAGGCACCGCCCCAACCCCCTCTCCTCATCCCACAGGCACGGTCCCGGGATGAAGGAGTTAGGTCTTGTGATTCTGACTTGTCCTTTCCTTCCTCCAGTTGAGTTGGCTGGAAAGAATGTTATAATCCATAAAGTTAGCTATTGACATTTGTTCAAGGATCTTTACAAAGAATGCTCCAGGATGAGCAAGTTGGCTGCAGCTTGAGGCCATGGGAAACATTGTTATCTGAAACCTGCCTGTAAGGGGAATGTTTATGGCAAAAGAAGTTTGCTGAGTTTAGGGGTTAGGAATAATTAAGAATAGTTAGAAGCTAAAAGTTTAAGGTATGTTGTAGTATTTTACTATAGCTTATAGAGACTAGGAATTTTAGAGATACTAATAGCTAAAGAATTCTTTTTAGGAGTTAATGAGCTCAAGCAGAATTTAGAAAGATAGGAAATAAACTGAGGAATGTGGTATACAGCCCAGAGACAAACGAGTTACAATGTTATCACAAGGACACTTAAGAGGGAACTCTGAAAGACAACAATGATTTATGGAGACAATAAATATGGGTGAGGGGAAACTGAAGATGTCATACCTCTGGCCTAATGCTTTTGTAAAATTATAAAAGAAAACCTGATGCTTAAAATAAACATGCAGTCCAAATGAGTGAGAGGCTGCATCATTCACCGATCCCATTCATCCCTTCAGGGCGTTTCCCTGGCTGCCGGAGCTGGACTCCTGCACATGGACCACAGTTTTGTCTAACTCGATGAAACTATGAACCATGCCATGTAGGGCCACCCAGAACGTACGGGTCATGGTGGAGGGTTCTGACAAAACGTGGTCCACTGGAGAAGGGAAGGGAAAACCACTTCAGTATTTTGCATTGAGAATCCCATGAACAGTATCAAAAGGTAAAAAGAGAGGACACTGAAAGATGAACTCCCCAGGTTGGCATGTGCCCAATATGCTACTGGAGATCAGTGGAGGAATAACTCCAGAAAAAATGAAGAGATGGAGCCAAAGCAAAAACAACACCCAGTTGTGGATATGAGCACTGAAGATTAATACTTTTGAACTGTGGTGTTGGATAAGACTCTTGAGAGTTCCTTGGACTGCAAGAAGATCCAACCTGTCCATCCTTAAGGAAATCAGTCCTGAATATTCATTGGAAGGACTGATGCTTAAGCTGAAACTCCAATACTTTGGCCACCTGATACAAAGAACTGACTCATTTGAAAAGACCCTGATGCTGGGAAAGATTGAGGGCTGGAAGAGAAGGGGATGACAGAGTATGAGACGGATGGATGGCATCACTGGCTCAATGGACATGAGTTTGGGTAACCTCCGGGAGTTGGTAATGGACAGGGAGGCCTGGCGTGCTGCAGTCCATGGGGTCGCTAAGAGTCGGACACAACTGAGTGACTGAACTGAAATGAAACTAGAAATCTAGGAAAGATAGATGCCCGCTTGCAGAAAAACAACAGGATTGTTAATTTACTTGAACATGTAGCTCCTGGCACCAGTAAGAAGAATTCAATTACAGTTTTTAATGAATTGGTAAAAGTTAAGTTAGTAGTTAAGAGGCTAGAACACCTGAGGGCTACTAAAACAAGGGAAATATACATCCACTTGCTGGATTGTCTTCCTGGACTTCTCAGATACTCACAGAAATGACTGATGAGAGCCCTAAGAGAGCATATACGTATGGTGTAAAGACCTGGGGTAAATGAACATTAGCCACTGTGGGAGAGGTGAAAAACCACAGCCAATTCCAAACCAATCATCCAAAAGCTGTGTAACAAATCAAATGGGCCAACACGTACATAACTTTAACCCTAGAGTGGAAAAGTAGAGCAAAAGAAATATTTTAAAAGTATGATGGCCGAGAGTTTTCCAAAATTAATGGCAGATACCAAATTACAGATCCAAGAAGTTCAGAAAACAGAGCAGGATAGATATCAAACAGCGCATCTAGATATATCACTTTCAAACTGCTAAAAATCAAAATCAGAGGGAAAAGAAATCCAATTTTAAACGTAGACATGTAAAGTAGAAGAATGAAAAACATGCAAATAAATAAAAATTTAAATATAGCTACCTGAAATAGCTATATTAATATCAGAAAATGTAAATTTCTGAAAAAGTAATATTATAAAGGATAAATGAAATCTTATATGACAATGAAAGAATTAATTATTCAAGAAATATCTCTCCTAAATGTGTATGCATCTACAACAGAGCTTCAAAATGAATTCAGGAGAAGTGACTGGAACTGAGAAAGGAAATGGACAAATTCATGATCATGTTTAGATACTTCAACATTCTTCTCAGTAATTGATAGAAGAAGGAGACAGAAAACCAAGGAGATTATGTAAGACTTGGTTGATAACATCAACCAACTTGACCTAATTGACATATGTAGAACAATCAATCCAACAACAGAATGAACTTTCTTTTAAAGTATACTTTCACCATGATAGACCATACTCTGTGTCATAGCCACTTAAAAGAATTTAAATTATACAAAATATGTTCTTTAACTAAAATGGAATTAAAATAGAAATTATAAAGATGTCTGGAAAATATCCAAATATTTGGAAGTTAAACAATTCAATTTTAAATAACCTATAGATCAAATAGAAAATCACAAGGAAATTTTGAAAGTTTTGACCTGAATTAAAATAAAACATCAGTATTTCCAGGATGCTGTTTGAAATGGCTTAATGGAAAAGTATAGCTGTAAATGATGATATTAGAAAGACAGAAAAGTTTCAAATCAATAATCTAAATAAACTAGAAAGTAGAGAGAAAATTGAATCTAACATATGTAGAAGGATTTAATAAAGAATAAAAATCAATTGAATTAAGAATAGGAAAATTAAGGAAAAATATCAATGAAACTGAAAGCTAGCTCTTGATAGATCAATATAACTGATAAGTCTCTCATGATACTGATCGGGAAAGAGGTATATAAATTATGGATATTAAGAATGAGAGATATGTCATCACTATAGACATTAAAAATAGTAAAAAAATAATATGAATATTTTGAGAATTTTTTGCCAAAAATTTAAGAAGTTTAATGAATGGCCATAAAGAAGGTTGAGCACCAAAGAAATAAAACTTTCAAATGGTGGTGCTAGAGAAGACTCTTGAGAGTTCATTGAATAGCCAGTCAGTCCTAAAGGAAATCAATCCTGAATATTCATTAGAATAACTATGCTGAAGCTGAAGTGCCAATACTTTGGCCACCTGATGTGAAGCCAACTCATTGTAAAAGACCCTGATGCTGGAAAAGATTGAGGGCAGGAAGAGAAGTGGATGACAGAGCCTGAGATGGTTGGATGGCATCATTAACTCAATGGACATGAGTTTGAGCAAACTGCAGGAGATGGTGAAGGATAGGGAACCCTGGTGTGCTGCAGTCCATGGGGTTGCAAAGAGTTGGACATGACTGAGTAATCATGCAGCAGAATGAAACAGCAAATTCCATGAAAAACAAAAACTACCAAAGTTCACTCATGCAGGAAGAGCCTAAACAGCTAGCCTTATATTTATTTTAAAAATTGGATTTGTAGAATACAGCAGAGAAAGATGTCTCAACTTATGAACTCTATCAAATATTTAAGGAAGAAATACTGGTTCTCTGAGAAAATTAAGGAGGATCTACTTCCTAACTCATCCTATTCTAATGTCAAGAGCAGATCAAGATTCCAAAAAAATGAAGAAAGAAGAAAGAAAAACTGTAGGTTTATATTCATCATATTGTTGTTTAGTCCCTAAGTCGTGTCTGACTCTTTGTGACCAGGCTCTTCTGTCCATAGGATTTCCCAGGCAAGAATACTAGAGTAGGTTGCCATCTCCTTCTTCAAAGGATCTTCCTGGACCAGGGATCAAACCATGTCTCCTGCATTGGCAGGTGGGTTCTTTACCACTGAACCACCAGGGAAGCCCATATTCATCATGAACAACATACAAAAGTCTCATTAAAATACTAGTAAATTGAAATTGTTAGTATATGAAAAGAATAATGCGTAAACTAAGTGCAGATTATCCCAGGAATGTAGGGTTGGTTCAACATTCAAACATCAATGGAACTCACCATGACAACAGATGAAAGAAGGAAAATCACATGAACAGAATAGAAAAAATTCAACATCCGTTTATGATAAAATAGAAATCTCTGAAAACTTGGAAAGAATTTCTTAAACTCCATAAAAGATATCTTTAAAACCTATAGAGAATATCATTCTCATGGTGAAAGACTGTCTTCCCACTGGGATCAGAGAAGGCAAAATTCAATTTCCAGAATTTTTAATGTTACCATGAAACATGACAGAAACTCAGCATGGTCTGTAAGAGAAAATATTGTTTGTTTTAGATCTCATAATCTAAGATTTGTAAATTCAGTTGGGTTAAATTCCAGGAAGAACTTGATTTTGGCACTATGCATTTACAATTTCTGTCTAAATGTTGTGCCCTCTTCTCCTTTGAGCCCTGTATTTCCCGCCCTTGAATAATCATGTTCATGTCAGGTCTACACAGTTGCTCACAGTCTGCTGAGCTTACCTGCAGTCTTGAACCACAGTGGCTGTTCCCACCACTTCCTCTTATGCAACAGCTTTGCTGTAAGAAGTCTATCTCCTAGGAAAGATTTTCCCCACATATATAATTAATTAAACTAATGCCAAACTTGAGACCATATGGTAGGGGAAAAGCACTTACACTTATGTACAAACCACATGAATCCTAGTTTAGGCCCAGTTCAGCTGTCGCACAATTACATCCCTGGCTCTTAATGTAATTTAGGACAGCATAGCAAGTGCTGCCTATAAGCCCAACAGTAACTAACAGTTTTAAGCAATCATCTTCCTAATACCCTGTATCAAATTCCCAACTCAGTTGTTTGCTCTTTTTAAAAAAACTTTTTTCTTTTCCAATTCATCAGTGCCTTAAAGGCCTAGAAAAACACCTTTCCTATAATCAAATTATTGCCCTGGAAAACCTGCAGCAGTGTAGTAAGTTGTAGCAGTGTGTACCCTGCCTGTGGTTGTTCGATACCTATAGTTTAATCCTTGTACCAGCTATCTTCTTACTAAGGTCTCCGTGCCTCCCCAAATTACTTTCCTAGTCTCCCATTTTCCTCCGATGAGACCACTCACTCAGCTTCCTCCTCACCTACCTGCAATGATGTCTAACAGTATAAAACTCAACCAATAAAGCCCCTCAAACACATCCCAAGCCACCAGAAGCAATAGTTACCAATGCAGGATAAGTTGTCATTGGAACTGAATTATAGCCTTTGTTCGAGCCACAGCAGATGTGTCAACGGACAGTTTCTCTCCAAGGAACTAATAGAAGCTTTTGCCAACTACCAATGTCAAAATGCCCTATATCCACACTGAAGTTCAAAGTCACAAAACTCAGGAGTCTAGATATGTATATTTCGCTCAAGAAATCCCACTCTTGTTTTATTGCTCCATACTCCTGGTACATGCACCAAATGTCATTATCAATTAGAAAACACAGTACAGTGCATCCTTCTTCCCCGAAGAGGTTCTGAACAAATTGAGGAGAGAAAAAGGGAAAGCAGATGGAGACCAAGGTATCTTTCCTATTACTGTTAGAGGATGTGAATTTACATTTGTTAAGCCCTGATGTGTGAAGATTTATACTCTCTCCTTCATACTGACATACTAGTCATCAGTCATGCCAGCAGGGCCCAGCACCCCAGGAGAAGAAAATTTGCTTTCTGCAAGGACCTTGCTCCTAAGACAAAGAAGAAGAGAGCTGGACTATGCATGCCAGCTTAGTTTATTCTTCCTAATATTACCAGTCAGATAAGGCACTCTTTCTTCTCAGGACAGAGTGAATTGCAGAGGAAAGGGAATATGGAGAGGTCAGGAGGTCGCATCAGTGGAGCTATCTCCATTCCAAAAGAGATATCAAAAGTGAATGTAGGCGTCCTTCTCTTACACACAAAACCTTAAGTACATACAAATAGATAAAAAGTAAATATCATCTTTGGAAAGGTGAAGAAAAGTTACTATTAGGTTGCTGAATTGTTGATTGAATGTTTATATACATTTTATATAAAGGCAAAAATCTACCAAAACAAATGAAAACTTTTAGAATAGTATTTGTTCAGGAGGCAAAAAAAGAACTCTGTAATGAAAAAAAATTAATCAAATCATCCTATTTTAATAGCTACAAATCTCCATAAAATATTTGAGCCAAATAATGGCCAGAATGGCAAAGCAGTTTCTGTGCTCCCACTTTGGGAAGTGAGAACTCCAAGTGCTTGATGTCCTTGAGCCTTGTCCTTTACAGCCATTCCTTCTAAGAATCACTCTGCAGATATTTGTCCCCCTTCTCCCCCCTCAACACACATTCTCTTTTACTGCAGAATTTTACAGTAAATCATAGTTCAGTTTTCAAACTCCAACTAACTTTCATTTTTTGCTTTCTTTAGTTTTCTCTTGGTATTCTTGCCAAATAACTCCATATAGTCTTACTCTCTCCTTAGAAAGAAACTTTTTTAAGTCTTGAGTACAATTTCATTGTCAGACTTTGACTAGACACTGAAGTGATAAAAAGCACTATCCAATAGCATTGCCACAAAGATTACCATGGATATATTCTGTACCTAAAAAATAAGAGTTAAATTTACAGGAAGCTCAACCAATGATGTGAATATTATCCTGCTTTTGGGGAGTAATGGCAGGCAGAATACCAATATACTTTATGCCTAGAGGGAAATCTAGTTTTAATCTAATCCCAGGGCAGATTTTGGGCTTCCCAGATGACTCAGTGGTAAAGAATCTGCTTGCCAATGCAGTAGACAAAGATTTGATCCCTGGTGCAGGAAAGTTCCCTGGAGAAGGAAATGGCAACCCACTCCAGGACTCTTGCCTGGGAAAACTTATGGACAGAAGAGCCTGGTGGGCTACAGTCCATGGGGTCACAAAAAGAATTAGACACAACTTAGCGACTAAACAACAGCAACAAGGGTAGATTTCACATTTAGTGACATGACAGGTAGTGGTGTTAGGAAAAAATCACATCAGAAGAAGAGAGTATTAATTTCCTATGGATTTTGATGAATAGCCAAGAGACATGTCTAACCCAAGGAAGAACTGAGAAAAGAGCACTAGGGCTGTGTTATACCTTAAACATCATGCCTTTCTCATCCCAGAGAGGCAAGTGTTCTCATGAGATCCTATCCTAGGATTTTTGTGCAAAGACAGTATCATTTAGTGAAAAGAACCGCAACTATTCAAGTTAAGAATGTCTTGTTGTTACTTCCTATTTTCCATGCCAAGAAACCAAACTTTGGTAGGTAAACTACCTTTACAATAGAAAGGTAAGTTATAATAATAATAATAATAAAAAGATGTAGGAGCCTATAAGTTAATTGTAGATGTCAAGTCCGATTATATACATTCCCAAACCTGTTAATAATGCTGACAAACAGTAAACAAAGATGCCAATTCCGGCTTAAATTTATCCTTTAGTTTTTCAGTGACTACAATAAGTGCAGCATCCAGACTAGAGTGAAATTCCCAAAAGAGATCCTACCTTGTCATCTCTCATAATGTGCACATTACTGAAATCTAGCCTAAAGGGGTCCTTTTATGGAAATACTGTAAATATTATTTTTGAGCTGTGTTAATAGAGAAATCTGTCTTCCTTTTATATAGGTTATATTTCACAAACCAAAACATACAAATGGGTCTTATATACTTAAGAGCTGTCTACCCAGCATCTCCACCTTTATGAATACAAAAATGCTTTGGAATTAGTTTCTTTTTAGGTTTCATGAGTTCACACATTCCTAGGTAGTGCTCAAGGTCAAATTAAGGCAAAGCGTCTTTTCCCCTCTTTCCTATCAATGGTACATGACCAGCTCCTGTAAGGAGGAAAGTTGGGAATGGGACTCGGGATATAGATTCTCTGCCCCTTCCAGAGAAAAAGTCCATGGTCACAATTGTTTCGATTTCTCTTCATATTAGGCAAGACTTTTTTAGCACTTACATTTAAGACATGAGATCATGAAAGTTCACAGTCCCTGTCATCAAACTGGCTATTACAATTTGCACCACGAGTGCTCTAGTAAAGGTTTTCACAAGACACTATGGACACACAGAGAAGAGAAATTGAAAATCATACAGGAGATTTAAAAATGCTTCCCAGAAGGATCAATGCTTGAACTGAGCTTTCAAGAAAAGTAAATGGTAGTTAGACAGGGAGGAAAGAGGAATAAACCTGCATGTGTGAAGATCTTCTGGGCTTCCCTATGGCTACACTATAGGCAATGGCAGGAAAAGAGACAATATAAAAGAATAGGTGTCAATTCCGAGGTGAATCTAATCCTGATCTCTGTATCTAGCCATTTCAGATTTAGTGCAACAATACCTTGGAGGCAGTGTCAAGAGTTCACAGGTGTTCAGACTAAAGTCAGGCCTGAATATTAGATCTTCAGATGGGATCAAGGCAACAGTTTGAGGAAAGAGTCCGCAAAAGATTTAAGAAGACCACAAGGCAATAAGAGACTCCTTGATTGGCAACTAGCTGGTGATTGTAAAAGAGGTTGTAGGATGATGTCTGTATCTCTGGTTTGACCACAGGTCAGAATGGATTGTTTTTTGAGAGATGAGGAAAAGGTAAGGAGAGGAAGGAAAATGTTTTCTTTTAGATATATTTGAAATATCCATAGGGCTTGAAAGTAGCTCTATTTAGGAGGCAGTTAGATACAGTAATCTGAAAGAAAATGGGATCAAAAGAATAGCAATAACATCAATATTAGTAATAGAGGCACAGAAGACATTCGAGCATTTTACCATGTTACAGTCACTCTTCTAAGTAATTATATGGAATATTATATTTAAATCTTACAACATTTAACAAAGGTATTATTATTCTCATTTTACAGATAAAGAAAGGAGGGATTAGAGAAGTTAACAATTTCCCTAATATTATTATTTGGCAGTTAAAAGAAGCCAGGATTTGAACCCACATGACCTGATTCTGGAGCCTCCATTTATTAGTGATACTTCTATTAAAGTTATAATTGAAATCACAGGTACATTTATAATCTCAACATTGAACATCATGATATTATACCTACCATGTTTTAGTATTTTATTATTATACCAATAGTTTACCCAAATAAATTCCCCTGACACCATCTGCTGTCCTATGTCCCACCCCCATGACTTAGTATTGTGGGAAAGCCATAATTTCTGTTGTATTATGATTTGAATAACTTGGAGGTGTTCTTTATTTAATTGCATCTTGCCATTCTGCAAGATGAAGATAACCCCAGTGTATCTCAGTTTTTCTAGCCAGAAAATTTTCTAAACTATATACAGTGGTGGGATAAATCAAGACAAAATAATAAGGTATTTTACAATAAGAGTGAGCAAATTCAATTTGATAAAATATAGTTCATAGCTTAGGTACAGAAACACAGTTCTTATAAAAAATGTAGTTTACAAGTGATTCAACTACAGTATTTCCAAGTCTTGTTTCTTAGATGTGTCAGTAAACATAAGATAAAGATCTTGTAAATGACAATGATAACAATCATAGTACTAATGATAACAACAACAGCCAGAGGATATTATGTGCCTGGAAAAAGCCAAGCAATGTTCTAAGGACTACATGAACTATCTTATTTAATCTTCATATCTAACCAATGAGGAAACTGAAGAATCAAGAGATTAAGTAATTTATGTAAGATCACACTGTAAATTAGTGGTATCAAGATTTAAACAGAGGCAGTCCAAAGTTAAAGCTCAGAGCAAGCCTGCTGTGATGAATAATCATATCTGTCAACTTGACAAGGCCACAAGGTGCCCAGATAGTTGGTTAAAGATTATTCTGGGTGTGTCTGTGAGGACAGTTATGGATGAAATTAACATTTGGATCAGTACTCTGAGTAAAGAAGATTGCTCTCCCCAGTATGGATGAGCCTTACCCGACCTGTTGAAGGCCTGAATAGAATAAAAAGGACTAAGGGAAACATTGCTTCCTCTTCCTGTGTCAGACCTAGAATATCATTCTTCTCCTCTGAACTCAAACTGGAACTTAGACCATCATCACTGCATGGTGTCCATCTTACTGAACAGATCTTGGGGACTGTCTCCACAACTATGTGAGCAGTTCCTTATGAAGAATCCATCCATATATGTGCATTCTCCTACTGATTCTTTTTATAGGAAGCCCAGACTAATATACCTGATTTAGTCTTAAAAGACCCCCGTGATACCAGCTCTTTGAACATCATACTTCTATGGTCACCAGAATGTAAATATCTTCTAATCTTTGTTTCCTTATCTTTTCATTTTTCCTCCAAAATATTTTCTTTTATTAATATTTATTTTATTTTTATTTATATTTATTTTTCCACTGGTGGCAAACCCAGTGTTTTAAATTTTACAAGGCTTTCTATTAAATAAATGTGTAGTCTATATTTCTTTGATTAATGTCAGGGAAAGAAGTTAAAGCACTTAATTTCTGATTTCCAGAGTATCATGTATACAAAGCTAAAATCGTAACTACTTTCACCAATAATAATCTACTTAAAATAAGCATTTTTCTCACAGTTCTACTTTAAACTATTATTTTATTCTCCAGTGAGCATGCATGAGATCCTCTATAGATCAAATCATCATTGAAAAATGTAGCTTAGGCAGCAAAAGTAAAATATAAAAAGCCACTTCTGACAAGAGTATTATATGTTGACTTTCTCTAACCAATTGAAAGTATGATAAACATTGCTCACAAAACTGGACACATTTTTTTTCACACAGTGAAAGTGGGTTATTTATATAAATAATACAAGCTCATTGTAAATAATTCAAAGAGTATATATAGAAGAAATCAAAGAGTACATACAAAAGAAATCAAAAGTTATTTGGTCTCCCACCAATCAGAGTGACCCCTGCTTGCTTACATGCTGGTGAACATTCTGCTATACAAGTTTGTATGAATATATGTATACATGCACTTATTTGAATATTAATATTCATTACCTTATATAAAAGAAGTTATCTTGTGTTCAATTTTCATCATAGCTACCTTTCTTATCTGCATGTACTTGCTCACCCTAAGAAGAACTATGTTAAAAATCTAATTTTTCCATGTTTCTGTATACTTTTGTAACCCTATGTCGACTACAAATCATGCAATAGCTGGTAGAATTCAAATGTACTTTTTAAATTTCTTTAATATTCTCCCATACAGCTCTTCAACATACATTCAGCCTTTCCTCTTTGGATGGCACTGACTTTTTGTTTCCAATTCAATACTGGCATAACAATCTTTTGTACGTGTTCTTAAAATTTGGTATATTTTTATATGCTAGATTTCCAATTGGGGAATTGCTAGTTTGAATAATCCATGCATTTTTAAATTTTAATATACAGTTGACCCTTGAACTACTACAGGGGGGGTAGGGGGCCAACCCTGTATGCAGTTGAAAATAGCATATATAATTTATAGTCAGCTCTATGTATACACTATTCCGTAATACAATCAATACAGATTGTGCAGGACTCAAGAATATACTGAAAAAACTTGTCATATAAATGACCCACATAGCTCAAACCTGTGTTGTTCAAGGATCAACTGTATATTGCCAAACTCTTCTCCAAAGATATGGAAACACTTTATGCTCTTATCAGCAATATGAGGATATCTATTCCCCACATTTCCTCTATAATAGTCATAGTTGAAATTTTTATCAATTTGATGGGTATAAATGATAGCTCATTGTGATTTTAACCTGTATTTTACTATTAGAGATTTGTCAATTTTATTCATTTGTATATAGTCGAATCAGTTTTACTCAATTGTCTATCTTTACTTTTATGGCATCTGGATTTTTAATCTCGATTCAGACGTTTTCCCTTACCCACTTAAACTTGCAGGGCTGTATATATTATTCTGTAATTTTTTTCTTACAAGTTCATCTTTATTCTACCTGAAATTTATTTTTGTATATACTATGAATTGGGGTCCATTTTAATTTTCTCCTTGTTGGTAGCCTCTTTTCCTGTATTATTGATTAAACAGTCTGTCCTTTTCTCACTGGCTTGAACATAGATTTCTTTTTTTTTAAGCCAGGACATATGCTTTGCTTTTTATATTAGATTTTTCATATCAGATTATCCTATGTTGATTGAAAAAGTGAGGTATTCCCATTATTTCACTAAGCCTTTCTTGACTTTTAAATTGATTTGTTATTGAGCATTTTAACCAAGACCTTCCAGATTTCACCAAACGTTAGATATAAATGAAGCCACGTTGACAGTTATGCCTGAATCTTTATAATCAGGAAAAGAAAGTAATCTTTCTAGTAGAAAACTTGATGTTTATATTTAGAAAAATAAATTATTAGAGACCTAAATCTAATGCTCTGAGCTCCCATATTCAATTAGGAAGCCCAGTTCTTTGTGGAGTCTCTAAGTATTTGTGTAAATCACCAAGGAGAATTTCATAAAAGCATCTATAATGAGTATTTCTTGCTGATTGTTAATCTGGTTTCCAAGCTTACAGTTTACCCCTTTGCCACTTCAGTGCTCCTTAAGCCAGAGTTCCGCTTCCGATGGCCAAGCTACCAACACTACCTTAAAAGTGGACTGTCTAGAAAACAGCTGATACTTCCCCTTGTCTGTAGACTATGAAGTTAAGGAGAATATCTGTTTTTGCAAAAGTGTCTGGGGTGGGGGGGGAGCAAAAAACTTGGGCCCTAAAGTGATGCAGGATTTACAGAGACAGCTCTTTAAATTCATATATGTCATACTTTCCTTTCTAAGAGCATGTACTTACCAGCAAGATATCTAGACGAGTATGTATATGCATGTGTGCTCCGTAGCTAAGTGTGTGCAACTCTTTGCGACACAATGGACCATAGCCCACCAGTCTCCTCTGTCCATGGGATTCTCCAGGCAAGAATACTAGAGTGGGTTGCCATGCCCTCCTCCAGGGCGGTCTTCTTCCCAACCCAGGGGTTAAACTGTGTCTCCTTGCATTGGCAAGTGGGCTCTTTTCTACTGAGCCACCTGGGAAGCCCATCTAGATGAGTATAAGTTTCAATATTAGTTGCCATGTAATACACCAAGCAACTATGAACTTGAGTCCCGCTTCTGACTCCACCGCCTCAGGCCAGATTCCTTCCTATTCCTATGGTAAATCTTTTCTCACTAATCTCTTAGTAACCTGCTTTCTGTCAATTCTATAACTAATCCCACAGATCCATTAGGTGTGTCTCTGTACATCTGAATTTCAAGTGTTGACAGAGTACTTTTTTCCCTTCTCAGTGTTAAAAACAGCAGATGGTAGGTGAGGGACAGAGAAGCCCTGCCAGAGGAATGGAGCTTTATTGTGCCTTAGCTGGCATACTCGACAGCACATATATCAAGAGTCCTAGGTTTAAAATGTTCACTTGGAATGAATTCACTGGCACTAGAAATTCCTACTTAAATTACCAATACAGGGTCATCAGTAATATGCTCTATAATATAATCCTGGACAAAAGACTGATAAAGATTTTGTTTGGGGGCAGTCAGTCCAGACTATAAAGGAGGTCTGCCTATTCCAAGGAACTTCTATGTATCTTTCTTGGTTCTGTCAAATAATGCCACATAGATTCTGCTTTCTGAGCCATACTCCCCTCACATAGAAGTATTTTTATAACTGATTCACCATTTCTTTGCAATTCAGAAATAATCTTAACATTGGAAAGCAAGTCAGAGGAGCAAACGTGTGTAAGTTTCATTGATAGAAGATGATCCCTTGAAAATAACGATTTGGAAGATTTTTTTTTTTTATTTTAAAAATAGAAAATTGCAAGGCCCAAAGTGAATTGCTTGTTTCTCAATGGCTTAAAATTCATAATTCAAGATGAGGTCTTTATTCTTATTAGCAATTCACTGTTTTGCCCCACAGTTCAAGATAATTAAAATTTGACCATATTCTCTAAAGAGTTAACATGCCTTTGTTGTTGAATGTCTTATAATCATTTTAGCATCATAAAACATACATTTTCTTCAAAAACAAAGTACATCTAAGTAGTGTTGCTAGGCCTCTTTTGATACATTTTGACTGATTTATTCCTTAATTAACCTCCTAAGACATTGCTTTTGAAAGACTGTACACTACACATAAAGGGAAAATGCAAAGCAGGATTGATGTGTACCACTCTGCAAAACCAAAGCAAGTAGAAAAAGTGAGAAAAGAAATGATGATATCAGCTTTTAGTATCTGAAATAGCCTCGTTATTTCCCTTCCCCTAATCTTTGTTTTATTTTCATCAACATCTACAAGCTGTTTGCAGTTGCTGCAAAACACATCCCGAAAGAGCATCAAAAGAAATCTTTTCAATGGGAAGAAAAGTTGCTTAAACTAAGTGTCAGGTTGCTTCACTTTTTTGAAAGGCTTCATTCCCTCTTGGCTTTTAAACAATCCTCTTCCACCATTCAGAAAATTTAATAGGTATTTAATTTAATGGATGTCATGCTGTCCTCCAATAACCTCACGCCTTCATTTTTGTAGCTAACCTTATCAATAAAACCACCTGAGTACCTCAGCTAAACATTCATTTAGCACATCACAAATCCAGCAGACCTTGACTACCTCCACAGTAAGGCAAAGAAATATGTGAAAGGACCATCCTAATGTTCTCATTTTGAAAGTCAAGAAACATTTAGTTTAATAGCCAACTAATTCATCACACTGAAAGAGCATATGCCCTCCAGAACCCCCAGCTAACCTGGTCCTGCCTGCCCTCCAGACCAAAGAGGAGGATGGAGCCTGCACAAGGGTAGCCCATTTAGCTCAGTATTATATTACACCAGGTAAATGTCACGAACGGAGTGTGTATTGTATTCTAACTTTTTCTGCAATTCTGACTCCATCAGTAAAATATTCAGCTGTTCCTGTGAGACCAAGGCCCAGGGTTTTGAGTTCTTAGGGGTAGAAATAGCTTTATGAGTGAGCCTCCTACAATTTAACACTGGAGACACACTAAGGTCAGTTCAGTTCAGTCACTCAGTCGTGTCTGACTCTTTGCAACCCCATGGACTGCAGCACGCCAGGCCTCCTTGTCCATCACCAACTCCCGGAGTTTACTCAAACTCATGTCTATCGAGTTAGTGATGCCATCCAGCCATCTCATCCTCTGTCATCCCCTTCTCCTCCTGCCCTCAATCTTTCCCAGAATCAGGGTCTTTTCCAATGAGTCAGCTCTTCACATCAGGTGGCCAAAGTATTGGAGTTTCAGCTTCAACATGAGTCCTTCCAATGCACACTCAGGACTGATCTCCTTTAGGATGGACTGGTTGGATCTCTGTGCAGTCCAAGGGACTCTCAAGAGTCTTCTCCAACACCACAGTTCAAAAGCATCAATTCTTCGGCGCTCAGCTTTCTCTATAGTCCAACTCTCACATCCATACATGACTACTGGAAAAACCATAGCCTTGACGAGATGGACCTTTGTTGGCAAAGTAATGTCTCTGCTTTTTAATATGCTGTCTAGGTTGGTCATAACTTTCCTTCCAAGGAGTAAGCATCTTTTAATTTCATGGTTGCAATCACTATCTGCAGTGATTTTGGAGCCCAAAAAAATAAAATCTGCCACTGTTTCTACTGTTTCCCCATGTATTTGCCATGGAGTGATGGGACCAGATGCCATGATCTTAGTTTTCTGAATGTTGACCTTTAAGCTAACTTTTTCACTCTCCTCTTTCGCTTTCATCAAGAGGCTCTTTAGTTCTTCACTTTCTGCCATAAGGGTGGTGTCATCTGCATATCTGAGGTTATTGATATTTCTCCCAGCAATCTTGATTCCAGTTTGTGCTTCTTCCAGCCCAGTGTTTCTCATGATGTACTCTGCATAGAAGTTAAATAAGCAGGGTGACAACTGGGAATAGAACTATCATATGACCCAGCAATCTCACTGCTGGGCATACACACCAAGGAAACCAGAATTGAAAGAGACGCATGTACCCCAATGTTCATCGCAGCACTGTTTACAATAGCCAGGACATGGAAGCAACCTAGATGTCCATCAGCAGATGAATGGATAAGGAAGCTGTGGTACATATACACAATGGAATATTACTCAGCCATTAAAAAAAATAATTTGAATCGGTTCTATTGAGATGGATGAAACTGGAGCCCATTATACAGAGTGAAGTAAGCTAGAAAGAAAAACAACAATACATATACTAATGCATATATATGGAATTTGAAAGATGGTAACGATAACCCTATATGCGAGACAGAAAAAGAGACACAGATGCATAGAACAGTCTTATGGACTCTGAGGGAGAAGGTGAGGGTGGGACGTTCTGGGAGAACAGCATTGAAACATGTATATTATCATATGTGAAACAGAACACCATTCCATGTTCGATGCATGAGACAAATGCTCAGGGCTGGGGCAATGGGATGACCCAGAGGGATGGGATGGGGAGGGATGTGGGTGGGGGGTTCAGGATGGGGAACACATGTAAACCCATGGCTGATTCATGTCAATGTATGGCAAAAACTACTACAATATTGTAAAGTAATTAGCCCCCAACTAAAATAGATTTTAAAAAAATAGAAAATAAAATAAAATAAAATAAAGGACATAAAACATAAAATATATATATATATATATATATATATATATACAGCCTTGACATACTCCTTTCCCTATTTGGAACCAGTCTGTTGTTCCATGTTCAGTTCTAACTTGCTTCCTGACCTGCATACAGATTTCTCAAGAGGCAGGTCAGGTGGTGTGGTATTCCCATCTCTTTCAGAATTTTCCACAATTTCACCAAGGTCAGAGCTGTATCATTCAAGGTCTCCTCATGAGACAGACAGTCCATCATTTCAACAAATAAGAAGCAAATAGCCATGCGTGAAGTGCTTACTTGGAAAGGGCCACGTGGCAGACCTGCTGGTGCTCTCTAGGACGTGAGGGTGGCCTCCAGTAAGCAGTCAATAAGATACCAGGGCCCTGAGTTATACAACCACAAGTAAATAAATTCTGCCAAAAACCTGAATGAGCTTCAAAGAGGCTTCTTCCCTAGTTGAGTTTCCACATGAGAATACAGCCCAGCTGACAACTTGACTGAAGCCTGGCAATACCCAGAGCAGAAAATCCAACGGAAATTGTGAGATAATAAATATGGCTCAAGTTGCTAGACATGTGGTAATTTGTTACAGAGCAATAGAAAATAAATACACAACCCTAGGACTGAGGAAAATGTCAATAAAGGAGAAACTTAGAAACTGAGAGAAGAAAATTAAGGATGAGAACTAGACTTCTGTGGAGATGATGAACTACTGAAGAAACATGCCACTCACTGTTCTGATCAAGAGGAAACTTTCTAGAGACCCCTCACCACCATACAATCACGTAGGCAACTGACACTTCAGGACCCAGGGCATGTCAGTAGGCTTGTTAGTCACTCAGTCGTGCCCAACACTTTTCAACCCCATGGTCTGCAGCCCACCAGGCTCCTCTGTCCATGGGATTTTCCAGGCAAGGGTACTGGAGTGGGTTGCCATCTCCTTCTCCAGGGGATCTTCCAGACCAGGGCAAGGATCGAACCTGGATCTCTTGCACTGCAGGCAGATTCTTTACCGACAGAGGTAACCAAGAAGCCCTCAGTAGGCTTGCTACCACACAGAAAAGGAAAAAAAAAGGAGAAAGAATGGTCTCTTCACCCTTACTCAGGTCTACCACCTTCCCCCAGGGGCCCCTGTTAGTAGAGTTTAACTCAAGCCAAGTGAGCAAGAATAAAGTCTGAGGGTCCAAATGTAATATCAGAAAAAAAAAAAAAAAGGGTAAAGAGGTGTGAGTGTTCAGCTGAAAGGCAATAATCATTGGCATACAATCTATAGTTATAACTCCAAAGATCATCTTCAAAAGAGCCCAATTATTCTGACAGAGGAAGGAGGCACAGTAAGAAGGAAAAGGGGAAATCATTGCATATTGAAGTCCGAGTTGAAGGCCAATGTAAGAAGACAGGAACCCTCCTCATTCCCTAACATGTGACTGAAGAAACAGTGCAACACGGCAGACTGGGCTCTGGCCCCTTCCTCCTCCTGACTCACGCACTGCACTTGAGGGTTCAGCATTTCAAAACTGCAAGGTGAGCACATGATGCCTGGAGTGCCCATAAATATGAACAGCGTCTTATGATGGAGTATTATTAGTTTCATCTGTTCTAGGATCTAGCTTATCACTTGGTATTTTATAGCAACATGCACATTCCACTACAATCCAGTTTAAAAAATGGGATCAGCAGTATTAGTATTTTATTTCCCTCATGTACCATTTTCATTGCTATGCTAACATAATTTCGAGTATTCATTAAAATATAACCAAGGCCTTTGACCTCAAAATTAACCAACAAAAGAAACATTAGGAAATTCATAGCACTTTGCAAATGTTCTGGCTTGCTTAGCCCATATTAACATGTTAAGAAGCCTAAAGCATGTTCAAACTTTTCCCCCGTTGGGGTTCAATTCAGTAAGTACTTACACAGACTGTAATATTTTCAAACAATTACAATAAAGTGAAAGACTCCAATAACTCAGTTTAGAAAGATTATTCTCCCTTTCTAATCTAACGTATTTTCCAGAGATATCTAGTTTTTACTAGACTTATACATGCAAAAATGTGTTCACACATGCATACACCCACACTCACTCCCATGCTGATGTTACTAAGTTTGTTGAAGTTGAATACTTAACTATTTGAGTACTGAACTAACAGTGTATTTTAAAGACAGAAACTCAAATCACAGACACATAAAAGAACTTATATATTAGCACTCATAATTATGAAGCAAACACATATGCTGACCTTGTTGACTCAGATGATGTTCAGTTCAGTTCAGTCGCTCAGTCGTGTCTGACTATTTGCAACCCCATGAATCACAGCACACCAGGCCTCCCTGTCCATCATCAACTTCCTGTGTCCACCCAAACCCATGTCCATTGAGTCAGTGATGCCATCCAGGCATCTTATCCTCTGTCATCCCCTTCTCCTTCCACCTTCAATCTCTTCCAGCATCAGGGTCTTTTCCAATGAGTCAGCTCTTCGCATCAGGTAGCCAAAGTATTGAAGTTTCAGCTTCAACATCAGTCCTTCCAATGAACACCCAGGACTGATCTCCTTTAGGATGGACTGGTTGGATCTTTTTGCAGTCCATGGGACTCTCAAGAGTCTTCTCCAACACCACAATTCAAAAGCATCAATTCTTTGGCACTCAGCTTTCTCTATAGTCCAACTCTCACATCCATACATGACCACTGGAAAAACAATAGCCTTGACTAGACAGACCTTTGTTGGCAAAGTAATGTCTCTGCTTTTTAATATGCTGTCTAGGTTGATCATAACTTTCCTTCCAAGAAGTAAGCGTCTTCTAATTTGATGGCTGCAGTCACCATCTGCAGTGATATTGGAGCCCCCAAAAATAAAGTCAGCCACTGTTTCTACTGTTTGCCCATCTATCTGCCATGAGGTGATGGGACTGAATGCCATGATCTTAGTTTTCTGAATGTTGAGCTTTAAGCAAACTTTTTCACTCTCCTCTTTCACTTTCATCAAGAGGCTCTTTAGTTCTTCTTCACTTTCTGCCATAAGGGTGGTGTCATCCACATATCTGAGGTTATTGATATTTCTCCTGGTAATCTTGATTCCAGCTTCCGCTTCTTCCAGCCCAGCATTTGTCTTGATGTACTCTGCATATAAGTTAAATAAGCAGGGTGACAATATACAGCCTTGACATACTCCTTTTACTTTTTGGAACCAGTCTGTTGTTCCATGTCCAGTTCTAACTGTTGCTTCCTGACCTGCACACATGTTTCTCAAGAGGCAGGTCAGGTGGCCTGGTATTCCCATCTCTTTCAGAATTTTCCACAGTTTATTGTGATTCACACAGTCAAAGGCTTTGGTATAGTCAATAAAGCAGAAATAGATGTTTTTCTGGAACTCTCTTGCTTTTTTGATGATCCATCAGATGTTGCCAATTTCATCTCTGGTTTCTCTGCCTTTTCTAAAACCAACTTGAACATCTGGAAGTTCATGGTTCACGTATTGCTGAAGCCTGGCTTGGAGAATTTTAAGCATTACTTTACTAGTGTGTGAGATGAGTGCAGTTGTACAGTAGTTTGAGCATTCTTTGGCATTGCCAAACACATATATATAGGAGCACACAAATGACATTAGTAACTCCTTGTTCATTCTTCATGTCTTGTCTCTGCTTTCCTCTACCTTAGCTTCATACTCAGGCCGGCTTTCTCCTCATGGTGGGCAAAATAAACACCAGGTTCATGTGCCTCAGGTTTAGAAGTGGCTTCCTAGGTGGCTCTAGTGGTAAAGAATCCACCTGCCAATGCAGGAGACATAAGAGATGCAGGTTCAATCCCTATGTCAGGAAGACCTGCTGGAGGAGGAAATAGTAACCCACTCCAGTATTCTTGCCTGGAGAATCCCGTGGACAGAGGAGCCTGGTGTGCTACAGTCCATAGGGTTGTAAAGAATCAGACATGACTGAAGCAACTTATCATGCCCACAGAGTTTGTAATCCCGAAGGAAAATGGAGCACATGTCTCAAGAGCAGAAAACTCTTGCTAAGAATCTAATTTCTCAGATTGAGTCATAGGCTTTTTCCTGAACCAATCATATTAATCAAGCACAAGCTTGTTCATTCCATCTTGGGTCCACTTGAATCTACATAAAACAGATTCCTCACAGGAAAAAGGAGGTCTGTTGGTGGAAAGAAAGTATGTACTGGGCTGCCACACTTCAGTACAAAAGAAGGCCATGTTGCACTATATTTTGTAAGCCCAATATTGTAGGAATATTATGTCTGTGGTTCTAAAAATATATTTTCTCAACACCAACTTGATTCAGATATGTTGATATAGCTATTCTGATATAGGTTCCACTTTGGAATGGGCAAAACTCAGAATAAAGGAGGCATTGTTTCATTGAAGCACAATTTGGTAATGATTTAAAACCTACAAGTGTCAACTTTATGCTATGTTCAGATGTCTGTCATATAAATGGATGGACCAAAAAAGTTACATGCAAACAATTTAATAGCAATTTAAATACTAGATATTCTTTTATGGCATCTGCTCCAGAAGTTTCTTTCTAAGATCTATCTCATTAGCCAAGACTAATTCAGCTCTATTGTGTCCAACTCTTTCTGACCCCATGGACTGCAGCACACCAGGCTTCCCTGTCCATCACTAACTCCCGGAGCTTGCTCAAACTCATGTCCATTGAGTCAGCAATGCCACCCAGTCTTCTCATCCTCTGTCATCCCCTTCTCCTCCTGCCTTTGATCTTTCCCAGCATAAGGGTCTTTTCCAATGAGTCAGTTCTTCGAATCAGGTGGCCAAAGTATTGGAGTTTCAGCTTCAGCCTCAGTTCTCCCAATGAATATTCAGGACTGATTTCTTTTAGGATTGACTGGTTTGACCTTACTGTCCAAGGGACTCTCAAGAGCCTTCTCCAACACCACAGTTGAAAAGCATCAATTCTTTTGGTGCTCAGCTTTCTTTATGGTCCAACTCTCACATCCATACATGATTACTGAAAAAACCATAGCTTTGACTACACAGATCTTTGTCCGAAAGTAATGTCTCTGTTTTTTAGTATGCTGTCTAGGTTTGTCATACCTTTTCTTCCAAAGAGCAAGAGTTTTTTAATTTCATGGCTGCAGTCACCATCTGCAGTGATTTTTGGAGCACAGGAAAATGAAATCTGTCACTGTTTCCATTGTTTCCCTATCTATTTGCCATGAAGTGATGGGACCAGATGCCATAATCTAAGTTTTTTGAATATTCTTTTCTAGTCTTAGTCTACCTAAGACTAGAAAAGAACTCTAATGCCCACAAACAGGGACAGTCACATATCTATTAGACAAAATAAATATATTTACCATAGCACTGTATCTAAGTGGCTATTTGATGACTGCTGTCTGATGTTCAAATTGATGAGGATATGGATTCAGTGCTATTCCCAGTGTACAGCATATAAGGATATATCATCAAGCACAAAATATTACTTTTAGTATCTTAACACTTCTGCCTTATGTTGGATCATATCTTTACTGTTATTCCTATAGTGAAATAAAATATAATATTTATGTATAAATATATATTTTGTAGACATCTAGTGATATACATGGGATTTCCAGATGGCACAGTGGTAAAGAACCCTCCTGCCAATGCAGGAGACACCAGAGATGCAGGATTGATCCCTGGGTTGGGAAGATCCCCTGGAGTAGGAAAAGGCAACCCACTCCAGTATCATGGATGGAAAATTCCATGGAAAGATGACCATGGTGGGCTACAGTCCAGGGGGCTGCAAAGTGTCAGATGCTACTGAGCACACACACATGATGATATAAATAATATATGACTAAAACCATTCATAATACACAAAGAGAAATGCAATGATGGATGAGGATTTGTTTTAGTTCTAATAACAGACAGGGGATATTTATATTTTAAATAAAAGGAAGCTTATTTCTAAGTCCTATAACTATCCTGAAGGTAGACAGAACAAGATTTGGGGAGGGGGAGCATGTAACATGATAGCATGGATCCAGTATCTTGGTTTTTGAGGGGTTTGGGGTTTTTGTTTGCTTGTTTGTTTTTGTTTTTTTGCTCTGCTGCACACAGATTCTGTTCTCAAGTTCCTAAGCAAGTTCTATAGCCATTCAGTTCAGTTCAGTTCAGTCACTCAGTTGTGTCTGACTCTTTGCAACCCCATGAATTGCAGCATGCCAGGCCTCTCTCTCCATCACCAACTCCCAGAGTCTACCCAAACCCATGTCCATTGAGTCGGTGATGCCATCCAACCATCTCATCCTGTCGTCCCCTTCTCCTCCCGCTCCCAATCCTACCCAGCATTAGGGTCTTTTCCAATGAGTCAACTCTTCGCATGAGGTGGCCAAAGTATTGGAGTTTCAGCTTCAACATCAGTCCTTCCAATGAACACCCAGGACTGATTTCCTTTAGGATGGACTTGGTGGATCTCCTTCCAGTCCAAGGGACTCTCAAGAGTCTTCTCCAACACCACAGTTCAAAAGCATCAATTCTTTGGCACTCAGCTTTCTTCACCATCCAACTCTCACATCCATACATGACCACTGGAAAAACCATAGCCTTGACTAGATGGACTTTTGTTGGCAAAGTAATGTCTCTGCTTTTAAATATGCTGTCTAGGTTGGCCATAACCTTCCTTCCAAGAAGTAAGCGTCTTTTAATTTCATGGCTGCAATCACCATCAGCAGTGATTTTGGAGCCCAAAAAAATAAAGTTATTTTTTTATGTTTCTATAGCCATTATATTCATCCTAACCTGATGGATGGAGACAAAGATTTAAAAAGGTGATTTCCCTTCCTTTTAAAGGGACTTATTAGAACACACGCACATTTCTGCTTACATCTCATTTGCCATCTCTAAACCACATAGCCACAAAGCCTAATTACAAGGGAGAATGGTCAACATTACCTTTTACATGGGTGGCAAGGTAACTAGCCAAATTTGAGCTTTTTAATAAAGAACAGATTTTGCAAAGAAACTATAACTTCTGCCCCAATCTAGTTACCATTAATTTCAGGGAGACAGGAATTAAGCATTAACCACAATTCTAAATGTGTGTACTGCAATTATAAGAATGAGAACCCATAAAGAATAAAATACTACATTTTTTTCCTATAATTGAAACTTGTTAATCACATTTTCCCATTATGTTCCAAATACTGACATTGGGGTCAAACTCATTAGAAATTATTAAACAAACACCTAAATATCCTACCAAAAAAACTGAGGCCACTCTTTCAAGAGCAATTTGCTGGTTTGATTAATGTAAATGAGTGGTAGCTTTTTCTGATATAACATCACCATATATAGTTATGAAACATTTGAAAGTACCACAATAAAATGGCACTAAGTTCTTCAAATCTGTAAGGATGAAAACTGTTTAATTAAGCCATTTAAAATAACTATAAGCTTTGATCATTTGTGTGACCTTTCTAAATGTAAATTTTCTTGCTAGCAATTCTGTTAACTATAGGCTTCTGAAAAACATAAGACTGTATCAAAAACATTTTCCCCAAAGGCTTAACTAGAATTTCTAAGCCAGTGAGGAACGGCATCATTATAGATATGAGAGAGCTGACCCTCCATCAGTAGGACACAAAGATTTGCACTTTCTCCAAACACCTCTCAACCAAATGAACAATAAACAATGCACATTCTTAGTACAGCTAACTCAAGCTGTGGTCAGGAGCTTAAACATAGCTAAATATTTTTAAGAATTTTTCTTCATTAAAACTATTCTATAACAACAGCTATTCTCCAGCTGAAGGTTAGGAGTCAGAGCTTGATCATAAAAGGTTTCAGGAGTAATGAAAATCCAAGACAGCATTTTACCCATATTCATGATCTTGATCACAGTATTTAAAATACAGCAGCGATAACAATACAATAAAAGGCAGCAGCAATAAAATATTTAAATAACACTAGAGAATTTATAAAATAAATCACAAGATAACAATAGAATGGGCTGTAATAAAACTAAAAGAATCATGCTTCAAACATTTTAATGACAGAAATTATCACCACATAAAGATGTAGTGATTTTTCTGCTTATGAAAACATACATATAGAATATTAGAAATACACAAAATGTAACAGATGAGAAAATAAATATCACCAGCAATTCCCCCATGTAGAAGTTACCATGGTAGGGAGACATGCAGGTAAAAAGGTAGAACTTTGTCTCTCTCAGCTAAGATTGCTGAAGATAAGTAGAGCAGGTTTTGAATGGTAATCACATGCTTTTAGGACACCATGTTCTCATGTTGGTCCACTGTTCAGTTCAGTTCAGTGCAGTCGCTCAGTCGTGTCTGACTCTTTGCGACCCCATGAATCGCAGCACGCCAGGCCTCTCTGTCCATCACCAACTCCCGGAGTCTACCCAAACTCATGTCCATTGAGTCGGTGATGCCATCCAACCATCTCATCCTCTGTCGTCCCCTTCTCCTCCTGCCCCCAATCCTTCCCAGCATTAGGGTCTTTTCCAATGAGTCAACTCTTCGCATGAGGTGGCCAAAGTATTGGAGTTTCAGCTTCAACATCAGTCGTTCCAATGAACACCCAGGACTGATCTCCTTTAGGATGGACTGGTTGGATCTCCTTGCAGTCCAAGGGACTCTCAAGAGTCTTCTCCAATGCCACAGTTCAAAAGCATCAATTCTGCGGTGCTCAGCTTTCTTCACCGTCCAACTCTCACATTCATACATTTAAGCAACTTCAATCCTGAAAGCCAGAGCAAGACTATACAAATATATATACACAGAAATAGCATCACTGACTCAATGGACATGAATTTGAGCAAACTCAGGAAGACAGTGGAGGACAGAGGAGACTGATGTGCTGCAGTCCATGGGGTCGCAAAGAGTTGGACACGACTTAGCGACTGAACAACAGCAACAACAATACACACACACACTGTTCACATTGGGCATGTACTTAACATATCTGGTTTAATGTGTAAAATTTATATTTAGGTAATATAATTAAATTTATTAAGTTTATTAATACTAACACTTCCTCAGAATATTAGTAGCTTAAAAACACAAGTTTCCAAAACTTCATGTTAGTCTCTTGAAAGAATCAAACAATTGATTAGCTACCACTTTGTTGGTATTATTTTAGTTTGTTTTTCACTTGTTTTTATATTATGCTGTGATAAACAACTTGTACATAAGAACTTGTGAACATTATTAATTTTAGAGTAATACATTTCTATAAGTGGGATAATATGAATATATTAATCCTCTTGATACATATATAAAATTGCCTTCCAAAGAAAGTGTACCAATTTATATTTCCAAGAGAAGTGGGATGTTACTGGTATAATATTAAGTGAAGAGTATTATATACAAAAATATATACATAGAATGAAACTAATATAAACACGTTTCAGAATTATTTATTAAGTATTCCTATAAATCCATGAGTAAATAAAATGACCAGAAGCAAATATATGAAAATATTAACAGTGGTTATCTTTAAATGGTGGGATAAAATGAGTAAGAGTTTTTATTTTTGATGTTTTTATATTTTTTAAAATTCTTTCAACTGGTCATGCTTTTATAGTAAGATGAAAAATGTTAGTTTAAAAACTCATTGTAATTTAACACTAAATAGATATATTTTATTTTTGATAACTGTTCTTACAATTTTTCAATTTATACTTTATAAATTAATGTTCACATCCTAATCTTTGTAAAAAACAATACAATATAGAAAACCTATTGATAATTCATAACATTTCTACAGTGCTTAGAAGGCTAAATCATTATCTGAAAGTGAGTTGTTTCATAAACACATTTTATTAACCACAAGTCTAATAAACAGTCAATCTTTGAAACTTTTCCAGAATTATTTAAATACTGAAAAAAATCTTTGCCCTAATATCTTTATGTTTTCTCTAGCTTTTAATAATTATTTTGTAATTATAGTATCATTGCCAAAGTGAAGTTCCTAATACACACTACAAAATTTTTTAATAGAAAACCCTATAATTTCAGCCAGAGAAGGGCAGTTAAGAATTTGAAAAAAATGAGTATATAAAAAGTGCAATTGCTTTTGCATTTATCACCAGTGACATTGTCATTGTCATTATTAATGTCTCTGTACATTACAAGCACTTTGTTATAATTAATGATCCATTTCTCACTCTGCTTGTCTTCCTTAATTTAGCTAGTATTAAGCAAACTCTTTCTAAAATTTAATTTCATATAATAAATATTTATATTTTATTCTGCATTTTCCTAATCATCTGTACCTATGATTCTAATTTCTATTTAATAATACTTTAGCTATAAAGAATTCATATCTACTGCCTTTTTTATTGACCTCCCCAGGTAGGTGGCTCAGTGGTAAAGAATCACCTGCAATGCAGGAGACACAAGAGATACGGATTCATTTCCTGGGTGGTGACGATCCCCTGGAGGAGGAAATGGCAACCCCTCCAGTATTCTTGCTTGGAGAATCCCATGGATAGAGGAACCTGGCAGGCTACAGTTCATAGGGTTGCAAAGAGTCAGACATGACTGAGCAATAGAGTATGAACACACTTACATCTCTTTTGTTAACCATGTAATTATTTTTTCCCTTTTTCTGAGGGAATAGTAAGCTAAAATTCATCATTCTTCATCCATGGTGCTTACTTGCTCTTTCTGTTTATTCATTAGTAGGAACAGACATTATTTCCTACAACAGGCTAGTCTTCATCTTTTTAACTACCAAAGATAAGTCATATCCACTCTAATGAATATGAAGAGCTTCAAGCAAATAGACTGAAAGTGTTAGCTTTTTAAAGTGCTACGTTCTCCTGGATGATTCTAAAACATAATTAACAGTTCAGTTCAGTTCAGTCGCTCAGTCGTATCCGACTATTTGAGACCACATGAATCGCAGCACACCGGGCCTCCTTGTCCATCACCAACTCCCTGAGTCCACCTAAACCCGTGTCCATCGAGTCGGTGATGCCATCCAGCCATCTCAACTTCTGTCATCCCCTTCTCCTCCCACCCCCAATCCTTCCCAGCATTAGGGTCTTTTCCAATGAGTCAACTCTTCGCATGAGGTGGCAAAGTATTGGAGTTTCAGTTTCAACATCAGTCCTTTCAATGAACACCCAGGACTGATCTCCTTTAGGATGGACTGGTTGGATCTTTTTGCAGTCCAAGGGACTCTAAAGAGTCTTCTCCAACACCACAGTTCAAAAGCATCAATTCTTCAGCACTTAGCTTTCTTCACAGTCCAACTCTCACATCCATACATGACTACAGGAAAAACCAGCCTTGACTAGAAGGACATTTGTGCTCTAAAGTCCAGGAACCACAACTCCTGAGCCCATGTGCTGCAACTACTGAAGCCCACAAACCCCAGAGCTCGGCTCTGCCACGAGAGAAGCCACTGCAGTGAAAAGCTGATGCACCACAACTAGGGAGTAGCATCCACTCACCACAACTAGAGAAAGGCCCATGCAACTGAAGTCCTGGCACAGCCAAAAATGAATGAATAAATAAGTAAATTTTTAAAAAAAGAAAAGAAAACGCCTTTCATTTATTGTCCTGTCCAATGAATTAAGAAATGTAATGCTGTCTTCCTATTCCCAAATCTGACACATTGTTCTATTCTGAATAAGGCATAAAATTACAATTCTGCCTCTAGTTTCAAACCAAATCACTTTGAATTTTACATCTCCTTTTTTTTTTTTTTTTTTAGTATCAACTAAGTAACACATCCTGGGATAGTCTCTTGATACACATATGAATAAGATGGCGCTTGTGCCCTTGAGCAGCTCAACGTCAGCAAGCCTGTGATTTTGTCTTGGCTTGTGAGGATTTACCCAAGGAGATTCCTTCATTAAGAAGCTTTATATCTCCTAGCTTGATTGTGGTAACTGAGGCATCAAGTTCCTGTCACCAATTATCTATTACCAGAGAGTTTTAAGGGATGCACAAGTATTTTTCTCTCAAAACATCACATAGCCCTTCAGTCAACTTTTCATCTTCCCTATGTGTAGTCCCTCCACATGATTTCTCTCAAATGGAATCTGGAAAACTCAAATTGATTTTTTCCTTTGTTTTCTACTAACGCAAGATAGATTTGAGTTTGCTAAACTCACCAATGACCTTCTGAGTTGACAAATTCTTTTCTACACTTTTTGTACTCTTTCAAAGCTTTTCTCAGCCTGACCACTCCTTCCTTCTTAAAGCTTTGGCTTCCATGAGAGAGCCCTATTGTTGTTCTTATTAACTCCCTGACCCCTGCTTTCATCTCTCTTTCACCAGATCCTCACTTCCTGTTCTAACATGGAAGGTTTTCCCAGATTTATGTTCTTTTCTTCACTCACTCTTCTTGAACAATTTTATTCATATTCATGTTGTAACTATAGCCTTTTCAGTTAATGATTTTGGAATCTATGTCCTCAAGCCACTATTTATGGAATGCCTACTATGTGCCCATTATGCTAGGGACTTTGCATAAATTATCTCATTTAATTCTAAAACACTCCAGCTTATTTTACAATCCATATGGCCAGGAAATAAGTTCATGCCAATACATTTCAGTACTCAGGAAAACCTGTTTTCACTTAAAGTAAGATTTTTTTAAAAATCTTGAAACTCCTCTCCTCAAAAGTCACTTTGACAACTATTATCTTGAAAGAAAGTTTGGCAAATCAAAATCACTTAGGAGGACTCAAGTCCTCACCTCTAATATACAATCCATGCGGCTCTTTTTTCTTAAAAAAAAAATCTTATTACTCAAATCCTTCCTTTATTCTCCTTTTACCTGACAAAGAGGATGTAAAATTAGAAGCAGACAGAAGCACTGAAGCCACAGTACCATTGTAATGTCCCAAAAGGGCCTAAAGTATGCCGCTTTTTCCTATTCTTTTTTGGAAATTTTCTGTTTTTATCAATTATATTTTGAGACCACTGTTGCTCAGACTAGACTGTGGGAGATAGTGATTCAACAATTTGAAAACGTATCAGCTGACTTCTGTTTCACAGCATACTGCCATCCCTCCTGAAGTCACCTTACCAAATATCTCCCATACAATTTCTCTCCATTCTCATTGCCAATACCAGAGTTCAGTTCCTCATCATCTCCCACCTGAATAATTACTGCTGCTGCCGCTGCTGTTGCTAAGTTGCTTCAGTCGTGTCCGACTCTGTGTGACCTCATAGACGGCAGCCCACCAGGCTCCCCCGTTCCTGGGATTCTCCAGGCAAGAACACTGGAGTGGGTTGCCATGTCCTTCCCCAGTGCAAGAAAGTGAAAAGTGAAAGTGAAGACGCTCAGTCGTGTCTGACTCTTAGCGACCCGATGGACTGCAGCCTCCCAGGCTCCTCCACCCCTGGGATTTTCCAGGCAAGAGTACTGGAGTGGGTTGCCATTGCCTTCTCCGAATAACTTCTATGACCTCTTAACTGCTATGACCTCTTAACTGTCTTCAGTCTCACCTGCGGCAATCCCTCTTCCACATTTTAAAGTAGATTTTTATGAAACTCACATTTAAATACTTAGAATCAAACTGATTCATCCTCTCCTCCAATGCCACCTCCCTCTGCCACTGGTTAGACTTCAGTCTGTAATTCTCTTTGATGGTGTGTCTCTAGTGTTACCTACTGCTGACATGATACATGATGACACTGAGCATGAACACTTTCCCCTAAAAACAGAAACAAAGATTTTCACTATCCACACTTCTATTTAATATTTCAATAGAAGTCTTAATCAATGTAGTAACAAATAGCAAGAATACAGATTTTCAAAGGAATAAATAAAACTATATTTGCAGACATTATCATTGTATTTATAAAAAGCCCTGAAGAATCCACCAAAAAGTCACTAAATATAAGTGAATATATCAGGGACTCTGACTATAAAACTAGCAAAACAATAATTGATTTCTATATATAGTTAAATAACTGAACATTGTTTAAATGGTACATTTTAATAGCATAATATATTAAGAAAGATTTATGGCCCAGGATGTGACCTATTCTGGAGAATGTTCCATGTGTGCTTGAGAAAAAGGTGAAATTCATTGTTTTGGGGTGAAATGTCTTATATCAATTAGGTCTAACTGGTCTATTGTATCATTTAAACTTTGTGCTTCCTTGTTAATTTTCTGTTTAGTTGATCTATCCTTAGATGTGAGTGGGATATTAAAGTCTCCCGCTATTATTGTGTTATTGTTAATTTCCCCTTTCATACTTGTTAGCAATTGCCTTACATATTGCAGTGCTCCTATGTTGGGTGCATATATATTTATAATTGTTATATCTTCTTCTTGGATTCATCCTTTGATCATTATGTACTGTCCATCTTTGTCTTTTTTCATAGCCTTTGTTTTAAAGTCTATTTTATCTGATATGGAAACCAGAAATGAAAGAGACACATGTACCCCAATGTTCATCACAGCACTGTTTATAATAGCCAGGACATGGAAGCAACCTAGATGTCCATCAGCAGATAAATGGATAAGGAAGCTGTGGTACATATACACAATAGAATATTACTCAGCCGTTAAAAAGAAACCATTCGAATCAATTCTAATGAGGTGAATGAAACTGGAGCCTATTATACAGAGTGAAGTAAGCCAGAAAGAAAAACACCAACACAGTATCAGTTCAGTTCAGTTGCTCAGTCGTGTCCGACTCTTTGTGACACCATGAATTGCAGCACGCCAGGCCTCTCTGTCCATCACCAACTCCCGGAGTCTACCCAAACCCACGTCCATTGAGTCAGTGATGCCATCCAACCATCTCATCCTCTGTCGTCCCCTTCTCCTCCCGCCCCCAATCCTGCCCAGCATCAGGGTCTTTTCCAATGAGTCAACCCTTCGCATGAGGTGGCCAAAGTATTGGAGTTTCAGCTTCAACATCAGACCTTCCAATGAACACCCAGGATTGATCTCTTTTAGGATGGATTGATTGGATCTCCTTGCAGTCCACGGGACTCTCAAGAGTCTTCTCCAACACCACAGTTCAAAAGCATCAATTCTTCGGCGCTCAGCTTTCTTTACCATCCAACTCTCACATCCATACATGACCACTGGAAAAACCATAGCCTTGACTAGACGTACTTTTGTTGGCAAAGTAATGTCTCTGCTTTTAAATATGCTATCTAGGTTGGCCATAACCTTCCTTCTAAGGAGTAAGCGTCTTTTAATTTCATGGCTGCAGTCACCATCAGCAGTGATTCTGGAGCCCCCAAAAATAAAGTCTGACACTGTTTCCACTTTTTCCCCATCTATTTCCCATGAAGTGATGGGACCAGATGCCGTGATCTTAGTTTTCTGAACGTTGAGCTTTAAGCCAACTTTTTCACTCTCCTCTTTCACCTTCATCAAGAGGCTCTTTAGTTCTTCTTCACTTTCTGCCATAAGGGTGGTGTCATCCGCATATCTGAGGTTATTGATATTTCTCCCGGCAGTCTTGATTCCAGCTTGTGTTTCTTCCAGCCCAGCGTTTCTCATGAGGTACTCCACATATAAGTTAAATAAGCAGGGTGACAATATACAGCCTTGACGTACTCTTTTTCCTATTTGGAACCAGTCTGTCCATTATAAATCACTTACCCCTATAAAAATTAATTTGATAAAGAATGCTAGTAAAGCTTTGTTTAAAAATATATATATTGCAGGTAAAGAATCATACATTAAGCAGATTCTAAAATGTATCAATTAGTTGATGAGACAGGATTTCTCTTTATAGAACTATTTAGCTAAAAACTGAGGAATGATAGAATTTTTGAATTACCAATTTATAAATCCTAAGTAACAAATGTGCTCAAAGATCATCAGTGGCTGCTAACCATCACTTTAAAGAAAACCAAAACGCTAGACAACGTGTACCTCCTAATGGAACTGGAAGCTCACATCACCAGTGATGCATTCTTTAAAAGAAATGTTTCTGAATCTGATCATGTTTCTAGAAGTAACAACACATAGAGAAACATATTGAATAGTGGAGATGCAAAAAAATATAGAAATATAGATTATTAAAATTATATTAAGTCAAATGACTCAGTTTCTTCTACAAAAAATTTACATTATTAAAAGAAAAACAGATGGACAGAGAACCTATGAAACTGAGAGTCTAATCAACTACTTGCAATATATAGACCTTATTCAGATTATATTTAAACAATCCATTTGGAAAAACAATTTAAAAACTTCACCACTTTGTTCAATGATACTAAAGAAATATGATTATTGGCATTATAAATAGTCCTCATTGTTTTAGAAATATACATTTAAATATTTATAGGTGAATTGAAATGATATCTGGGGTTTTCTTTAGAATGATCTGAGCCAGATGTTGTTAATTATAGGGATAATAAGATTGGACATGAGTTGACATTAGCAAAATGGGATGACGTGTACGTGGACTCATTTTATTACTTTTTCCTCTTTATTTCTTCAAAAATAGTTCCAAGTATCTCTAATAATATTTTTTAATCATTAAATTTAAGTGTCTTCTCTTTAAAAAGCCAACCTAAAAGGACAAAAATTTACAGGAAAGAGCTGGGTATTCCCCAAATTGGGAGCAAAATGTATAAAAGGCTGCAGATCTGAAACAACATGATGTAGAAGGGCACTAGCTCACATCTGGCTGGATGGAGAAGACACGGAAGGAACAAAAAATGAATTTGGTAAGGTAGCAGGCTAGATCATAAAAAGTCATGCAAAAGCATTAGGATTTTAGTCTGTAGAAAAATACTATTCAGTAGAAATACAACGCAAGCCACATGAATAGTAGCTATATTATAGTAGTGAAATGAATTTTAAAAATATTGTATTTATTCAATTAAACAATGATCAAATATGTGATCAATTTAAACATTGTTAATGAGATATATTTTTGTCCTAAATTTTCACAATGTACACTTTACACTTAAAGCACACCTCAGTTCATAATATTTCAAATGTCCCATAGCCACAAGAAGCCAGTGACTATCATATTCAGCAGCATATCTGTCAATCTTTTATATGAAAATTTTAGTAATCTTCAAGTCACAAAATCTACTCCCTGTGACTTTCACTTTCATAATTTCCAGTGCAGACCCTTAGCCCTAACCTATTTACTCAAGTCCAAGATTATGCATCTAAACTGTCTACTGTACACTGGTATCTAACATTTACCTCAAAATTGTCTCAGACTGTTTATCATCTGCCTCCTTCACTTCTACATCTTGCTATAATTACTAGCATCTTTCTCTCTCCCTCTAGTCAACCCCTTCTTCTCATTTGATCAGCTAAAAGATTCTAATTCTAATTCAAAACCTCTCAAAAATTATCTGACTTCTACAGTCCACATATTCCCCCCAAAATGATTAACACCACTCCAAATGAGTTTTTTTTTTTCTATTTTCCATCATTCGGTCATCCTTCAAATATATCCTCTATTATTCCAGAACACTGTAATGAATTAATATATTAATATAATGATGATAATGATTATGATAATAATAATAATGGAGCAGAAAGGGAAGAGGTAGGGAGGGAAAGTGGCAATTGTAGTACAGTAGCAGTGGTAGTGATAAAAACTAAACTTTTCTCTTAAAACATCTCCCTGTGATCTACAGGATAAAATTAAAAGGCAAATATTGTGTCATAAAGCTTTCAGTGCCCTGGAATAATATTACTCCTTTAGATAAATAGATTTTTACCCTACTTGTTTATAAAGAAGAAAGAAAAGCAAAAACAAACAAATAATTTTTACCTATAATACTAACTAAAGTATAATTCTAGACAGGATATAATGAAAAGTTGATATAAATATTGCTACACTTATTATTGTTGTTATACCTACTGAAGTATAAATGTAAATTCATCAGCTCCTTAAAATTAAAGCATCCAGAGGGCTTTAAAAAGCATTAACTGCCTTTACCCTCCATAATTAATCCCAGAATATTGGTTGATTAGAGTCACACGACTTAGTATATCAGCAGGTAAAGAACATACATCTGCCCCAATGACAGGAGTGGCTCCTGATGGTGAGTGCAATCATTAGGTAAACAGACTCAAATGGGCAGCCCTGGGTGAATTACTGGCACAGGGAAAGGAAGGGCAGGATTTATGCCTAGCATGCACAGCTGGAAGTCGAGTAGGTGCAAGGACTAATATATAACGGAAAACCGACTGCCTTATTCTGTTTCATTGAGACTGCCAACTGAAATACATTATTTGACACTGCTCTGCAGAGCCAAATCATTCATCAAGCTGTTTAAAGCTCAGCACACCACCTGTCCATGGACCAGATTCATTTAAAAAAGTAAAAGTTTCCTCAGCCCCATGACAAAAGTAAAGATACTTCCTTTAGAGAGAACAAAAGTTATGCCATCCGTTGCCAACAAAATATGCCACAATACCTGAAATAATAGATGAAAAAAAGGAGACAGAAAATAAAGCATGCCATTTAACTTTTCTAGATGGTGGTAAAAGGCACAACAAAAAAGGGGTCATCTAATACATTACAAAGTGGGAAAGTGTGTTTTCCAGCAGTTTCAAATTTTAGAAATTCTATTAAACCCATAATTTCAGTGTAACATTTTATATCTTCATCATTAATTTCCAGATTCTTGTTTTATATACTTCTTAGACACAATGAAGGCAGGTAGAATAGAACTCATCTTCAAAATAGTTTATATATCTAAAGGCTTTTTGTAGCAGTAGCAGTATTATCTTTAAACATTTTTATTCTTTTGAACTTTCTTACCCATTATGGAATTCTGGGAATACAGTTATTTTTAATTCTAGTGACAGACTCCTCCTTCTAGCTGAACTCAGAAAAAAATGTGAACAGTTTTGTAAAAGTCTGTCAAATAAAATTTTTTTATTTGGAGCTAATTTGCTTCACTCAAGCATGCTTTTTCTTTTCTAGGAGTACATCAACAAATATCTTTTACAGAAATCATTGAAAGCTCGTAAGTTCTTGATAGTTGACAGCTGATTGGGTGAAAGCATTATTCAGAATCCTTAGATAAAATTTGGGGAGAGGCCGGGACCACATGCAGTCACTGAGGAAAGAGGCTTAGATTTTTTAATTTTTATTGAAATATAATTTACAGTGTTGTGTTAGTTTCAGGTTTACAGCAAAGAGATTCAGATATAGGTATACTTCCTTTTTAGATGCTTTTCCATTATAGGTTATTAAAGATGTTGATAGTAGTTCCCTGTGCTACATGCTTTAATAGTAAACAGTGATCCTAGAGAAGGATTAAAGACATTCATATTATATTGATACATCTAAAAGTTAATACACCCTTCACTATGGCAAGGACTTAATTAAATCTGTGTATCAACCTGCATAAATATCAAAAGCATAATGTTGAATTAAAAAAATCAAGATAAATACCAATATATAAAAGCATAATTTATATAAATGTTTAAAGACACACAAAGCAACACGGCATATGCTTGTGAAGTGAAAGTCACTCAGTTGTGCCTGATTCTTTGCGACATCATGGACTGTAGCCCACCTCTTTTCCTCCAACAATGGAATTCTCTAGGCTAGTATGCTGGAGTGGGCTGCTGTTCCCTTCTCCACACGCAATTTTAAGTCTACCAAAAAAAACAGAAAATTAGACATTTTCAAGAGTTACAGAGAGAGTTATTATTAAGTTAAGCCAAAGCCTTACCTTCTTCTTATTGTATCTTTCATGTACTTTTTAAATCTAAAGACAGGGAATATTTCATGCAAAGATGGGAAAAATAAAGATCAGAAATGGAATGGACATAACAGTAGAAGATACTAAGAAGAGGTGGCAAGAATATACTGAACTACATAAAAAAGATCTCAATGACCCAGATAACCACAATGGTGTGATCACTCGCCTAGAGCCAGACATCCTGGAGTGTGAAGTCAAGTGGGCCTTTGGAAGCATCACTATAAACAAAGATAGTGGAGGTGATGGAATTCCAGCTGAATTATTTCAAATCCTAAATGATAATGCTGTTAAAGTGCTGCACTCATTATGCCGTCAAATTTGGAAAACTCAGCAGTGGCCACAGGACTGGAAATGGTCAGTTTTCATTCCAATCCCAGAGAAGGGTGATGCCAAAGAATGTTCAAACTACCACACAATTCCACTCATTTCACATGCTAGCAAAGTAATGTTCAAAATTCTCCAAGCTAGGCTTCAACAGTACGTGAACCGAGATGTTCAACAGTATGTGAACACTTTCAGATGTTCA
Organism: Giraffa tippelskirchi; assembly: GCF_054371585.1. Classification (NCBI taxonomy): domain Eukaryota; kingdom Metazoa; phylum Chordata; class Mammalia; order Artiodactyla; family Giraffidae; genus Giraffa; species Giraffa tippelskirchi. The sequence goes on from NC_137277.1 coordinate 75,477,060, forward strand.
AATTTGATTTAGAAAAGGCAGAGGAACCAGAGATCAAATGCCAACCTCCGTTGGATCATAGAAAAAGCAAGACAATTCCAGAAAAACATCTACTTCTGCTTTATTGACTACACTAAAGCCTTTGACTGTGTGGATCACAACAAAATATGGAAAATTCTTCAAGAGATGTGAATACCAGACCACCTTACCTGCCTCCTAAGAAACCTGTATGCAGGTCAAGAAGCAAGAGTTAGAATCAGACATGGAACAATGTACTGGTTCCAAATTGGGAAGGAGTATATCAAGGCTGTATATTGTCACCTTCCTTATTAAACTTATATGTAGAATACATCATGCAAAATGCTGGGCCAGATGACTCACAAGCTGGAATCAACATTGCCAGGAGAAATATGAATAACCTCAAATATGCAGATGGCACCACCCTTATGGCAGAAAGTGAAGAGAAAATAAAGAGCCTCTTGAAGAAGGTGAAAGAGGAGAGTGAAAAAGCTTGCTTAAAACTCAACATTCAAAAAACTAAGATCATGGCATCTGGTCCCATCACTTCATGGCAAATGGGTGAGAAAACAATGGAAACAGTGACAGACTTTATTTTCTTCGTCTCCAAAATCACTGCGGATGGTGACTACAGCCATGAAATTAAAAGACACTGTCTCCTTGGAAGAAAAGCTATGAAAAAACTAGACAGCATATTAAAAAGCAGAGACATTACTTTGCCAACAAAGTCTGTCTAGCCAAAGCTGTGGTGTTTCCAGCAGTCATGTATGGCTGTGAGAGTTGGACCATAATGCAGGCTGAGTCCTGAAGAACTGATGCTTTTGAACTGTGGTGTTGGAGAAGACTCTTGAGTGTCCGTTGGACTGCAAGGAGATCAAACAGTCAGTCCTAAAGGAAATCAATCCTGGAATATTCATTGGAAGAACTGATGCTGAAGCTGAAGCTCCAGTACTTTGGCCCCCTGATATGAAAAGCCAACTCATTGGAAAAGGCCCTAATGCTGAGAAGGATTGAAGGCAGGAGAAGAAGGGGGTGACAGAGATGGTTGGATGGCATCACCAACTTAATGGATTCAACAAGTTCCAGGAGCTGGTGAAGGAGAGGGAAGCCTGACGTGCTGCAGTCCATGGGTCCCCAAAGTGTTGGACATGACTGAGCAACTGAACAACAAAGATAGGAAATCAAGCAAAAATAATGACTGTGTAGTTATTTGTGACATAGTCAAACAGGAAGAAGTCAATGAAGTAAGTTCCTTCTCATCGGGTGTGGCAGAACGTGTTGAAAAAAATCTACAGCATGTCAATTCTTGGAAGCAAAAGAAAAAATAAATAGTGAAAAATTGAAATATGAGATGTAACGAAAATATATTTCAAAGAAAATACTAAGATAGACTTTTATCTCTTTCAGGTAGTATGGGCTTGATAAAACTTTGATTCAGGAAGAGTCTTAATTAGGGAAGAGAACACACTACATTAAAGAATGAATCATATCATTTGATAGAGAATATAAGAAGTCTACTAAGTCTTTGGAAGAACTAAAAGGTGACATACATACAATTCCCAAACCCAGTTCATATAGAAACCATATTTCTATAAAATGCAAAAGATCTTAGGAGTTTCTTCGCAAAGTGCTAATTCAGCTAATTTTCATCCTTAGCCAACATCCTCTAAACATTAACTGTCTCATCTTTGTACTTATTTGAATTTTTACCAAAAAAAAAATCTTTTATTAGAAATATAAATCTTAGGTCCTTCCTTCCCTGTTCTCACAGCGGCGAAGCCTGCAGAGTTGGAGTGCCGTTCAGTTCCCCTACCCTGCTCTCCCCTTACCTCTCCCCACCTTTCACTGCAGGATGTGCGTGCGCACGTGAGGTTGGGGGGCTGGTTGCTCGTGCAGGCGACTTTTGGGTACTCGTGTGCACGTGTGCAAGCAGAATATCTAAAGCCACAGGGAAATGGTGGAAAATTCACTGTCGCCATTGCCAGAAAAAGCAATTTATGGCTTTGTTCTTTTCTTAAGCTCCCAATTTGGGTTCATACTGTATCTTGTGTGGGCTTTTATTCCTGAATCTTGGCTAAAGTCCTTAGGCTTAACTTACTGGCCTCAAAAGTATTGGGCCATTGCTCTTCCTGTGTACCTCCTCATTACCGTAGTCTTCGGTTATGTCCTCTTATTTGGAATAAACATGATGAGTACCTCTCCACTCGACTCCATTCACACTTATACACTTATCTATGTAGTGAACTAACAAATAAGCTTTAAAAAAAATGAATTAAAAGAATGTGGCTGAAGGTGAGGTCTCTGTTCTTACTACACCCAACCATGGCAATTATCCAATTCACATGGCAATTTCATGTCCAAGAATTTCTATGCAAGGCACTTTATAAGTTCATTAACAAATTATACCTATCAAGTGCTCAGAGATAAGTAATAAAATAAATGCGCTCATTGTGATCAGATCTTACCTTTCAGAAAGGTTCTTACTTATTTTGAGAATTTCAACTGAAGTAGTTAATAATGTTATATATGATAGCCCTCAAAACAATTCACCTTTTAATCTCCACTTTCATAACTAAATATCAAGATAATTTTTTCTTCGTCTTAAGTCAGAATTATCAGCATCCTTCCTTACCCTTATATAGTATTGCTTTTGTTTGTCAGGCAAAAATGAACATTCATTAGTGGACATTTAAAATATTTTGATAATTAAGCATTAAGATAATACTTTATTAAATTTTTAAGGTATGATTGATCATTTCCCAAGAAAACCTTTCCTCATTAAGAAAAAAAAAAAATCTGCTTATTTCCCAAATAGCTTCAAATATATGAAATAAAAAACATGGAATTTATTATGTTGTTTGTTAGTTTATGAGGAAACCCAGATGTTCATGTTCATGAATCAATATTATGCTATGGGCTGTAAGAGATTAAGAGAAATAAAATATTATAAATTACTTAAATGAACTTTTAATCTAGCAAAGCAATAAAAGTGAAAGATCATACATCATGACCAAGTGGGCTTTACCCCAGGGATGCAAGGATTCTTCAATATTCACAAATCAATCAATGTAATACACCACATAAACAAATTGAAAAATGAAAACCATATGATTATTTCAGTAGATGCAGAGAAAGCCTTTGACAAATTCAACATCCATTTATGATAAAAACCCTCCAAAAATCAGGAATAAAAGGAACATACCTCAACATAATAAAAGCTATATATGACAAATGCACAGCAAACATTATCTTAAATGGAGAAAAATTGAAAGCATTTCCCATCAAGTCAGGAACAAGAAAAGGGTGCCCACTCTCACCACTACTATTCAACACAGTTTTGGAAGTTTTGGCCACAGCAATCAAAGAAGAAAAAGAAATTAAAGAAACCCAGATTGGAAAATAAGTAAAACTCTCACTGTTTGCAGATGACATGATCCTCTACATAGAAAACCCTAAAGACTCCACCAGAAAATTACTAGAGCTAATCAACGAATATAGTAAAGTTGCAAGATATGAAATTAACACACAGAAATCCCTTGCATTCCTATATACTAACAATGAGAAAACAGAAAGAGAAATTAAGGAAACAATTCCATTCACCATCGCAACAAAAAGAATAAAATACTTAGGAATATATCTACCTAAAGAAACAAAAGACCTATATATAGAAAACTATAAAACACTGGTGAAAGAAATCAAAGATGGAAAGAAATCAAATAGATGGAGAAATATACCATGTTCATGGATCAGAAGAATCAATATAGTGAAAATGAGTATACTACCCAAAGCAATCTATAGATTCAATGCAATCCCTATCAAGCTACCAATGGTATTTTTCACAGAACTAGAACAAATCATTTCACAATTTGTATGGAAATATAAGAAACCTCGAATAGCCAAAGCAATCTTGAGAAAGAAGAATGGAACTGGAGGAATCAACCTGTCTGACTTCAGGCTCTACTACAAAGCCACAGTCATCAAGACAGTATGGTACTGGCACAAAGATAGAAATATAGATCAATGGAACAAACTGGATAGCCCAGAGATAAATCCACGTACCTATGGACATCTTATCTTTGACAAAGGATGCAAGAAATACTCAATGGAGAAAAGAAAATCTTTAACAAGAGGTGCTAGGAAAACTGGTCAACCACTTGTAAAAGAATGAAACTAGAACAGTTTCTAACACCATACACAAAAACAAACTCAAAATGGATTAAAGATCTAAGCGTAAGACCAGAAACTATAAAACTCCTAGAGGAAAACATAGGCAAAACACTCTCTGACATAAACCACAGCAGGATCCTCTATGACCCACCTCTCAGAATATGGAAATAAAAGCAAAAATAAACAAATGGGACCCAATTAAAATTAAAACCTTCTGCACAACAAAGGAAACTATAAGCAAGGTGAAAAGACAGCCTTCAGAATGGGAGAAAATAATGGCAAACGAAGCAACGGACAAACAATTAATATCAAAAATATATAAGCAACTCCTGCAGGGCGGGATGATATGGGAGAATGGCATTGAACCATGTAAATTATCATATGTGAAATGAATTGCCAGTCCAGGTTCGATGCATGATACAGGGTGCTCGGGGCTGGTGCACCGGGATGACCCAGAGGGATGGGATGGGGAGGGAGATGGGAGGAGGGTTCTGGAAGGGGAACCCATGTACACCCATGGCGGATTCATGTCAATGTATGGCAAAACCAATACAATATTGTAAAGTAAAAAAAATAATAATAATAATAAAAGGCAATTAAAAATACTTCCATTTGCAAAAAAAAAAAAAGGATTCACCAATAACAGCAATATAATGCAAAATGGGAATATATAAATGGTATTTTCTTAAGGAGCTCAGGGGGAAAGTATTAAGAAGTGATAAAATGTAACTTAAAAAATACCATATGGGTTTCATCAGATAACAATATCAATCAAAAGGAAAATAAGAAAAAGAGACAAAGAAGTGAGAAAATAAAGACTGTTTGGGTAGAATATTCAATAACACTGTTGAACTTAAGTGCAAGGTGTATGGAAGGAAACAGTGTGAGGTGAACCTGGAAAGATAATTCTAGTTTTTTAGAAGAAAGGACTCGGACACGATGGTGTACATAATGGGGATTCGTTAAGAGTAGGATATGATTTGTGTATTGGGGATGTACAGAGCTTCGGGTGAATGTGGGCTTTTGAGAGAGATGTTTTGTGGTATAGGAAAAGCCACTCAGAACAATGAATAGCTGAAGGTCACAATAAATATCTGGGAATCACCCAGACAAGCACCGCAGGCATTATTGTTTTAGATAATATTTTCAAAGAACTTCAGAAATGTACATATTCATTAAGGATATGAATACAAATAAACTCAGGAATTAAGCTATCAATTTGTTTGGAGGAGACAATGATCCATCTAAGGAAGAGAACAGATTAGAATTCAGCGTTTTCCCAGAGCTGCATTTGGACCATATGCTAACTCTTCAGGCACTTGTCTGCTGTAAAATCTACTTTCTCAAATTAATTTACATGAAAATGTTTTACTGAATTTGTTTTGAGGGGAAAATGTGTATTTTAAGATTTATATCAAACATCTGGCTTAAATTTTCAGGAATTCTCTTAATTATAGTACATTATAAGGTACTTTACCCTGAAATTAATGGATATTTTATGTCTTTGGAGGTTTCCTAAATTTTACCCAAAATAGTTTTTGCTAAATACTCCTTACTGCTCAATTACTCTTGATTCCACAGATTACTCTTTGCATAGGTCTTCTATTTCATGTTCATTCTGTGGGATGAGAATGTTGTTCTTGCCTTTTAATGTGGCATTGATGTTAGAAACATCGATACATTTTTTAAAGCGGGTTTTTTTTTCCTACAATATTGATAAAGTTTCATGCTCTTGCCATAGTTAAACTATTGCCCAATATTTATCTCTCTTGTTAATACTCTAATTTCTATGTTACCTACAGAGAGACCTTAACATCTGGGGTATTTATCATTGTTTGGCAAGAAGGTCTGAAGTAATCTTGTATTTTTCAAATAAACATTGTTAGTAAAGGATAACATACTTTCTTGGGCTTTCCTTGTGGCTCAGCTGGTAAAGAATCCACCTGCAATGTGGGAGACCTGGGTTCGACCCTTGGGTTGGGAAGATTCCCTGGAGAAGGGAAAAGCTACCCACTCCAGTATTCTGGCCTGGAGAATTCCATGGTCTGTATAGTCCATGGGGTCGTAAACAGTCGGACACAACTGACTGACTTTCACTTTCATACTTTCTTAATCACAGTTCCCTATGAACAGAGCCAATAGGTGGCAATTTTGCATGGTGCAACCCAAGGAAGCAAAAGTAAGTGAAAAAAACAACTGAGGCATAAAAGAAGGAAAAGGTACACATACACTCTCAAGTTGACAACAGCTTCTCAAGACATAGTGAGAAATTTGGTCTCCTAGACAGCTTCCAGACTAGCCCAGAGGACTTACTCTGTTGGCCATATCCTCTATATACTTATTTTTGTCTATTTGTTCTATTAGTTACAAGGAAAGATGTGTTTAAATATCCCATGATAATTATGTGTTTGTGCACTTCTTTTCATTTTTTCCATTTTTCCCTTTACTGAATCTTAAGCTGTATTACTTAATGGCTGGGATATTATTTACTTGTTGGCTGAGATGGTCTTTTTTCTCTCCGGATTTTGACCCTGTAACTCCTTGATGCTCTGGTATTTCTGAACTCCCACAAGAAATTTTTTATGTTTTGTCCATGTCCTCTACTTGTTCTCAGCAGGATCTTTGGTTTAAAACAGCTTAGTCCACTATCTCTAGAAATGGAATTTGTAAAATACATTCACTCCTTATTCTACCAAAAGTTAAAAGAAAGCAACTTTAAAAGATCATTCAACTTTGACACTTTCAGGGATGGAGGGAGTACAAAATAATAAACTGAATAGGACTTTTAGGCTTTTTAGACCTACAAAGCAAACTAAGGGTTCCAAAATATAATAAAAGAAAAAGCTATCAACATAGTTCGATGAATTTCTTAAAATTTTATATTTGACTGTTACACAACTAAAAATGTTTTAATAATTGTAAAAGCTATCACTGTCTTAGATTTTGGTTCTTTGGTATATTTCATATTTTCTATTACTCTTAAGAAAGAAAATGAGTTCTGGAGAACCAGTATACCAGGCTAGAACTTCCTAGTGAATGCTTTCTGATTTATTACACTTTCTTAGAGGAAGAAAGAGTTAATCAGTTCTTTGTGAGCTTTTCATTTTATCAGATGCCTGATGAAATACACATATAATTTCCTTTAATACACATATTAAATATTAAGGAGAAAAGAAACACATTGCCATATAAACTTGAGAAAAAAATTCTCAGTAATTATAGGAGTTAATTTATGTGCCCACAAATTTTACTAAGTACTTATATGAATGCACAAGGTCAAGGAGGTGAAATGTACATTTCTGGGCCATTAAACCCTATCCCTTCTAAATAGATCACAACTAAAAAAACACCTGTGCTGCACATTGGGCCATGCCACTGTGAAATGGTGTGTTCAAATGATTCCTAGTTTCCCATGACTATAATCTAGCAATAGAAGTAGATCACTTGACACAGGTACTTCCCAATATCATCACAATTATGGGCCTTCCATTACGATATGAACATTTTAAGCTACAAATAGAGGACACAGTTATTAGCATGAAGAACTCAATTTGGAAATTTCATTATAGAATACCAAAATACAGTAGAAACTTGAGATTTTTCTGGTTTTAATATATTTTCAGTAATATTTTAATGTATAAAATAGCATTTTTATCTAGTAGATGTACACATTACTGGTTATACCTTTGTGAACACTAACAAATCTAAAAAAGTGAAGTGAAAAATTAAGACATCATCAAATAAAACCAATACCCAGCTTAGTAAAACAACCCTTTCTTCCATTAATTGTGCCATCAAGAAAAATAAGTGAATAATTCCTTAAACTTATATTTTCATATTGGTAAAAGAAAATGATTTAGAGTTAAAAACTAAAATTAAGAAATATGTAGAGTATAACAAAAATATATTAACCTTAACTATGATAGTCAATTAGAAAAAACAAATGGCTCTCTGTTTTTGATAAATACCCATCATGGCAACAGTACGTGTGTTCCATCAAGACTACTAGCAAAGACCTACAAATGTAGACCTTTAGTAAAACTCCAAAGGAACAGTGAGCCTTGTAATTCAAACATATATGCATGCACGCATATGCACACACAGGCAAGCAACATTAAGACCATAGCTTCTAAAGTTGGAGATCCAAGAACTGATTGAGTAGAAAGATTGTCCTTAATGAATAAAAATGGAAAAATATAAACACAATTTTTTCAACAACACAGGAATGGAGTGGCAGAATCCATGATTACAGGCTTCAAGCATGTAGTTTGCTTTTCAAAAAAAAATTTACCTTTATAATGCAATTTTTAAACTGAGGGTTTGAGGATGTTAAGCTTGCAATGATCAAATATCACTGTTAGCTAACTTCCTCTGCCATGGTGGGGGGAGTGTGGGGGTTGTCAAAAAAGGAGCTAAAAACAGGGCAGAGGTAGTAACTGTAACTAAAGAATAAGGCACCTGATCAAACTTCCAAACAGTAATATTAAGAGCAAATAAATTATAAATAACATAATACTGTATGTCAACTGTATTTCACTTTAAAAGAGCAAATATGTTATGCAAAGAAAGATTAACATTCTACCTAATAATTTTTTTTTCCCCACAGAGTAAAGCTGAGTAGACAAAAATAAATGATCAGAATACAGTGATCACCTATACAAGCCATGGAATTCTCCAGGCCAAAATACTGGAGTAGGTAGCCTTTCCCTTCTCCTGGGGAATCTTCCCAACCCAGGGATCAAACCCAGGTCTCCCATACTACAGGTGGATTCTTTACCAGTTTAGTCACCAGGGAAGCCCCTTTTCCACCTTATTACCTGTCTTTTCTGGATTATCTCCTGTTTTACCGCACACCTCTTGGGTATTCAATGTCCTTGATGAATGGACTGAATAAGAAATTTCAATGGTATATAAACAGGGATATAATTTCCCTAGTTGACACAAACCCACATTGTATCTCTTTACTGAAAAAAAGTAACAGGCCATTTGTTTGCAACAAATTATTCGTTTGCAACAAATTTTTCTTTTGCATTTTCCTACTAAGTCATCAGTATGGAAGAGCTAGTTTCTAAAAAGATATATACTGCCACTTCCAAAGACATGTACATTTATACCCTGAAATACATATATTGCACTTGAACCAAAAATAATGAATCTACTATGATATAATTTCAGATACAGAAATACATTGCTAAAGAGATTCTTTTGTGGTTTTTGCTTAGTCCATCAATGCACAGGATTGAGATCAACACATAGTTTTCTGGAGCTTATAGATCTTCATTTCTTCCTCAATTTTTCATGTTTTAAAAGTTACACATATTTGTAAGCTATCTTGCTGAATGAATTCCTGAAGAGTTGGTGTTAAGACACTTTTGCTTTCTGCAAGATGCTATTTCTATCTCTAATTACTCTTCTAAGAAAGAAACATCTGTTTTCGCTCATTACCATTTTCTTCTCATTTCCTTATAGCCTTTATGTATTTTGTAAGTATCTTAGATTATGCTATTGCATTTTTCTGATATTTTTCATAGACATAATAAAACTTACCCAAAAACCAATCAGAATTGAACCATGGAGCAGTCAGAGACAAAAAAAGAAAAAAACCATCTCACGCTCACCATTTTTTTTTTTTGCCTCAGATCATTATTTATAATTCTGCTGTATTTTTAAAAAATTTCATACTGAAATTATGTCTTAATTTGAGAAATTAGAAGTCAAGTTTCTCCTCCTACCTCCAGCTTAGGTAGACTTACCTAGCTTTTATCAAAAGTTCTGTGACCATCATTCTTAAGAGATACAGTAGACTTAACTCCTATTAGTAAAGGCCACATTAAAATTTTAACATATTATTGTTAGGAAAGTATGTACTAAATAATGAGCTAAAATATTTGTTTTTACAATTTTACATACAGAAAATATAGCATTCAAAGCTGTTTCAGCTATTGGTTACTGGCTGAGTGGCTTCTTGAAGCCCTGGATATTAAATTCCCTAAAGCATTATTCTAATTTTTTTCTCACCCTTGTGGATTATTTTAATTATTTTCATTTTAAGATTCTCTGCATCTTATCCGAATATCCCTCCTACCATTCCTGGAAAATAAATCAACAAATTATCTGTTATAAGACATGTTGATTACTTATGGCTTTTATATTGCTGAAATATTTACACAGTGAAATACACAAACAATACCCATAAAATCTGACAAACTGATATATGTATACACCCAAGAAATTCTACATATCAGTCAAGATATACAGCATTCCCATCACCACAGAAATGTCTCTAATGTTGCCATCCAGTCAATCCTCACCTTCCAGAGGCAGCTATTGTTCTGATTTGCAAATATATCACTATATCTACCTAACTACTACCTGTTAAAATTGCCTATGTTTTCAGTTCAGTCGCTCAGTCGTGTCTGACTCTTTGCAACCCCATGAATTGCAGCACGCCAGGCCGCCCTGTACATCACCAACTCCCGGAGTCTACCCAAACCCATGTCATTCGAGTCGGTGATGCCATCCAACCATCTCATCTTCTGTCGTCCCCTTCTCCTCCTGCCCCCAATCCTTCCCAGCCTTAGGGTCTTTTCCAGTGAGTCAACTCTTCACATGAGGTGGCCAAAGTATTGGAGTTTCAGCTTCAACATCAGTCCTTCCAATGAACACCCAGGACTGATCTCCTTTAGGATGGACTGGTTGGATCTCCTTGCAGTCCAAGGGACTCTCAAGAGTCTTCTCCAACACCACAGTTCAAAAGCATCAATTCTTCAGCGCTCGGCTTTCTTCATCGTCCAACTCTCACATCCATACATGACCACTGGAAAAACCATAGCCTTGACTAGACGGACCTTTGTTGGCAAAGTAATGTCTGTGGTTTTAAATATGCTATTTATGTTGGTCATAACCTTCCTTCCACGGAGTAAGCGTCTTTTAATTTCATGGCTGCAATCACCATCATCAGTGATTTTGGAGCCCCAAAAAATAAAATCTGACACCGTTTCTACTGGTTCCCCATCTATTTCCCATGAAGTGATGGGACCAGATGCCATGATCTTAGTTTTCTGAACGTTGAGCTTTAAGCCAACTTTTTCACTCTCTTGTGTTTTAGCTTTCTATAAATGGAATCATACTATATGTACTCTTTACTGTCTGGTTTATTCTTCTGAATGTTTTGAGATTATATCTATGTTGTTTCATGATTAGTTCAGTCTTTTAAATTATTGGATTATATCCTATTGTGTAAGTTTAAAACTATTAGTTTACCTATTCTTGCATTTGATGGACATTATTAGTGTTGTTCCCAAGTTATGAGCTTTTTAAATAAAATTACTATGAAATCTTTGTTTCATCCACATCTTTGGCTTATATTATTCTCAAAGTGCTTTTTCTTATCCTGAGTTCTTTAAAGTTTTCTTTTAAAGTTAACTTTAAAAGTTTGCCTTTCCTGACTATCCTAGAACTCAAAGAGGTCTCTCCTAACCCCTTAACTAATCTATTTATACAATTTATCAGGAAGTTATCCCATAATGTTTTGTTTTATTATTATTTTGGGATACATGCCATGTAATTACAAACATTTTAAAACCCTGAGGAAGATCTCAAGTTCTATTCCTCTGCAACCACGTCCTTTAGCACAGAGCCATAAACAATTCAGTCTGTTCAAAAACTGACGGTGCTAAGGAGGACTGTAATCATTTGTAGCCAAAGGTCCTACTGCTGCTGCTGCTGCTGCTAAGTCGCTTCAGTTGTGTCCGACTCTGTGCGACCTCATAGACGGCAGCCCACCAGGCTCTGCCATCCCTGGGATTCTCCAGGAAAGAACACTGGAGTGGGTTGCCATTTCCTTCTCCAGTGCATGAAAGGGAAAAGTGAAAGGGAAGTCGCTCAGTCGTGTCCGACTCTTAGCGACCCCGTGGACTGTAGCCTACAAGGCTCCTCCGTCCATGGGATTTTCCAGGCAAGAGTACTGGAGTGGGGTGCCATTTCCTTCTCCGAAAGGTCCTACTAAGAACTAGAACACCAAGATTAAATATGAAGGTAGTATTCTTAAAGATATCATAGAGTTGTAGAAGCAAGAAGAACTGCTACTGCTGCTGCTGCTAAGTCGCTTCAGTCGTGTCCGACTCTGTGCGACCCCAGAGACGGCCGCTCACCAGGCTCCCCCGTCCCTGGGATTCTCCAGGAAAGAGTACTGGACTGGGTTGCCATTTCCTTCTCCAGTGCATGAAAGTGAAAAGTGAAAGTGAAGTCGCTCAGTCGTGTCCGATTCCTAGCGACCCCATGGACTGCAGCCTACCAGGCTCCTCCATCCATGGGATTTTCCAGGCAAGAGGACTGGAGTGGGTTGCCATTGCCTTCTCTGGCAAGAAGAACTAGAGGTGTTGAATTCTACAGTGGAGAGAGACTCTCAGATGTCAACTTAGAGTCTGTAGTCACAACCAGAGCCTTTGCCAGTTCTGGTTGAGGGTTGGAGGCTGTGAATCTGGAATTGGCACAAGTAGAAGGCTACTGCCAGAGACAGTGATACCAGCAAAGTAGTTGGCAGTTATGCAGGGGAGTGACAAAATTCAAGACTGGAAGGCTTCAAACATATGGCTGGTTTTCTCTCAAAACACGTGTTTTCCGAATTCTGAGACTGTATACAATGCAGAAGGCTAAATGACTCAGCCAAGAACCCTTAAGAAGCAGATGAGAATTTCCCATCACACAGCACCGTTGTAGAGACAGACTCACAAATAAGAGGGGTCCCTGCAATCATAAGGTCACAGTCAAAGGCTCTAGAAGAAAGAGGTAAAGTGTAACAACATGTAGACCTGAAGGACTAAGGTGAAAGTCTTATGAAAGCAGAACAAAGTTTCTCACAAGTTTTTGTCACTGAGCATGCAGAGATTTGCAAGGCTCTCAACTGAGAGCATCCCCCAGGAATGAGTAAATAACTAGAGGTAGTCTGAGTCTTATAAAACTTATTAAAATGCACCATACACACACACACAAATACTGCAAGCCAGCCTCCAATCAGCTCAGTACCTAATAGGTGGTGAGCCTCCATTCTATCATTATAACAGTAAAAATTATTTTTTGTGATAGAATAAAATATCACCTGGTAGAAAAATCAGACAAGGGAAAAAATATCCACAGAAGATCCTTATATTTTAGTTACCAACAGTTTTAAAATAACTATAAATTTCTAACAAAATCATAGAGAAAATACATGAAAAGATGAAGAGTTATGCTAGAAAATTTTGAGTACTTAAAAAAGAACTGAATGGATAGTGTAGTACTAAAATACTGTATCTGAAACTAAAATCTCTGAATAGTTATAAAAAGAAGACTGGATATAGCAAGAGTAGTGAAATGAAAGGGAGGCCTATACAAAATGTTCACCAAAGAATAAGACAAAAGGAAAGAAATTGATAAGATACATATTGGTCACATATGCATCTTATCATAGTGTGTAGCATATGCATTTAATCACATACAAAATGCAACGTGTGTAGCATATATGGTATGGAAGCCCAAATGGAGAAGAGAGGATGAGGCAGAAGCAATATTTTTAAAAAGAGCTGGAAATGTTCCAAAACTGATGGAAGCTATCAATGCATAAATTCAAGTAGTTCTGCAATCTCAAGCTAAATACATGTATGGAAAACCACACTTCAGTAAATCATAAAAGGCTTCTGAAAATCAAATGCAAAGTAAAAATGTTAAAAAGCATCAATAAGACCGTGGTGGCTCAGGCAGTAAAGAATCCATCTGCAATGCAGGAGACTTGGGTTTGATCCCTGGGTCAGGAAGATCCCCTGGAGGAGGGCATGGCAACCCACTCCAGTATTCTTGCCTGAAGAATCCTCATGGACAGAGGAGCCTGGTGGTCTACAGTCCCTGGGGTCACAGAGAGTTGGGCACAACTATGAATAGCACAGCACAAGACATTCAAATCAGCAATAGTGATATCTAACTTCTTATGAAAAGGTATAAAAGCCAAACAACAATGAAAATCTTTAAAGTGCTGGAAGAAACTAGGTGCCAACAAAAACTTCTATATGTAGAGAAAATATTCTTCAAAAACAAAAAGGATACAATTTTAGCAAACAAAAACTGAAAATATTCATTCTGTATAACCTATACTAAAAAATATGCTAAGGGATTTCTTCAGGTAGAAGAAAAATAAAGCCCACGGGAAAACATGGAAATCTGGATATTAATGAATTATACCTAAAAAAATAACTATTAGGATAAATGTAAATGGATATTATGTGCACAAAATAATATATAATGTCTGCTGCATCTAAAATACATATAGAACTTTAAAAGACAATAACACAAAAGCTAGGAAGTAGGTTAAATAAAGGCAAAGGTGTCTTTTCCTTAAATATTTCAAGTCAAGATTTAACACACATACACAAATTTAAGTAGAAAATCCATACATACACACATATATATATAGATTCATGTAATCATTACCCCCTTTAAAATACTGAAATTTCTGGCATGTCAGAATCTTTCCTCTCCATCTCCCACTATTCATACTTGTGTCCTAATAGATTAGTTCTGGAACCTGTTTGTAATGTCATATGAATGAAATCCACCAGTAGGTACTCTTTTACGTCTGGTTTATTTTACTCATAATTATGCCTGTGATAGTCATCCACGTTATTTGCAGCTCATTCTTTATAATAAGAAGTATCCTAGTGCATAATATTCTACATTGTATGTATTAACCCTCCTGTTGATGATCATAAGGTTGTTTCCAACTGGGGGCTATTAAAAATAAAACGATAAACATTTTTGTCTTTTGATAAATGTGTTCTCATTTCTGTGATTATATTATTACAAAAGCATAGAATTGTTGGATCATTAGCAAATGTAAACATAGCTTTAGTAAGTACAACCAAAGAGTTTTTCATAGTGATTGCTTCCATTTTTCTACTATCAGCTTTGCTGGTTCCAGTTGCTGCACATCTTATTTTCAATTGTGTTTTCTTCTGAAATAATGATACTGAGCATCTTATGTTTACTGCCCATTTTGAATAGGTTCTTTTAAAGTGTTTGTTCAAGATTTCCCCCTAGTTTTAGTTACGGTGTTTGTTCTCTTATTGATTTGTAGGCATTATAAGAATATTTTTTATGGGATGTATATATTTTCAATATATTCACCCAGGCTATTGTTTGCTAAAGGGTACTCTTCTTAGAATTCAGAACCCATATTCTGATCACATGGGCCACAGTCTTGTCTAACTCAATGAAACTAAGCCATGCCGTGTGGGGCCACCCAAGACGGACGGGTCATGGTGGAGAGGTCTGACAGAATGTGATCCACTGGAGAAGGGAATGGCAAACCACTACAGTATTCCTGCCTTGAGAAACCCACGCACAGTATGAAAAGGCAAAAAGATAGGACACTGAAAGATGAACTCCCCAGGTCGGTAGGTGCCCAATATGCTAATGGAGATCAGTGGAGAAAAAACTCCAGAAAGAATGAAGGGATGGAGTCAAAGCAAAAACAACACCCAGTTGTGAACGGGACTGGTGATGGAAGCAAGGTCCGGTGCTGTAAACAATATTGCATAGGAACCTGGAATGTTAGGTCCATGAATCAAGGCAAATTGAAAGTGGTCAAAGAGGAGATGACAAGAGTGAACATCGACATTCTAGGAATCAGTGAACTAAGACTGGAATGGGTGAGTTTAACTCAGATGACCATTCTATCTACTACTGTGGGCAGGAATCCCTTAGAAGAAATGGAGTAGCCATCATAGTCAACAAGAGTCCAAAATACTGTACTTGGATGCAATCTCAAAAACGACACAATGACCTCTGTTCGTTTCCAAGGCAAACCATTCAATCTCACGGTAATTCAAGTCTATGCCCCAACCAGTAATGCCAAAGAAGCTGAAGTTGAACAGTTCTATGAAGACCTACAAGACACTCTAAACCTAACACTCAAAAAAGATGTCCTTTTCATTATACGGGACTGGAATGCAAAAGTAGGAAGTCAGGAAACACCTGGAGTAACAGGCAAATTTGGGCTTGGAGTACAGAATGAAGCAGGGCAAAGGCTAATAGAGTTCTGCCAAGAGAAAGCACTGGTCATAGCAAACACCCTCTTCCAACAACACAAGAGAAGACTCTACACATGGACATCACCAGATGGTCGACACCGAAATCAGATTGATTTTATTCTTTGCAGCCAAAGATGGAGAAGCTCTACACAGTCAACAAAAACAAGACCAGGAGCTGATTGTGGATCAGATCATGAACTACTTATTGCCAAATTCAGACTGAAATTGAAGAAAGTGGAGAAAACCACTAGATCTTTCAGGTATGACCTAAATCAAATCCTTTATGACTATACAGAAGAAGTGAGAAATAGATTTAAGGGACTAGATCTGATAGACAGAATGCTTGATGAACTACGGATGAAGGTTTGTAACATTGTACAGGAGACAGGAATCAAGACCTTCCCAAGAAAAAGAAATGCAAAAAAGCAAAAGGCTGTCTGAGGAGGCCATATAAATAGCTGTGAAAGGACGGGAAGCAAAAAGCAAAGGAGAAAAGGAAAGATATACCCATTTGAATGCAGAGTTCTAAAGAATAGCAAGGAGAGATAAGAAAGCCTTCCTCAGCGATCAATGCAAAAAAATAGAGGAAAACAATAGAATGGGAAAGACTAGAGACCTTTTCAAGAAAATTAGAGATACCAAGGGAACATTTCATGCAAAGATGGGCTCAATAAAGGACAGAAATGATATGGACCTAACAGAAGCAGAAGATATTAGAAGAGGCAGCAAGACGACACAGAAGAATTGTACAAAAAAGATCTTCATGACCCAGATAATCATGGTGGTGTGATCACTCACCTAGAGCCTGACATCCTGGAATGTGAAGTCAAGTGGGCCTTAGAAAGCATCACTACAAACAAAGCTAGTGGAGGTGATGGAATTCCAGTTGAGCTATTTCAAATCCTGAAAGATGATGCTGTGAAAGTGCTGCACTCAATATGCCAGAAAGTTCGGAAAACTCAGCAGTGGCCACAGGACTGGAAAAGGTCAATTTTCATCCCAATCCCAAAGAAAGGCAACGCCAAAGAATGCTCAAACTAACACACAATTGCTAGTAATATTTAAAATTCTCCAAGCCAGGCTTCAGCAATACCTGAACCATGAACTTTCAGATGTTCAAGCTGGTTTTAGAAAAGGCAGAAGAAACAGAAACAAAATTGCCAACATCCGATGGATCATCGAAAAAGCAAGAGAACACGAGAAAAACATTTATTTCTGCTTTATTGACTATGCCAAAGCCTTTGACTGTGTGGATCACAATAAACTGTGGAAAATTCTGAAAGAGATGGGCATACCAGACCACCTGACCTGCCTCTTGAGGAACCTGTATGCAGGTCAGGAAGCAACAGTTAGAACTGGACATGGAACAAAAGATTGGTTCCAAACAGGAAAAGGAGTAAGTCAAGGCTGTATATTGTCACCCTGCTTATTTAACTTATATGCAGAGTACATCAGGAGAAACGCTGGGCTGGAGGAAGCACAAGCTGGAATCAAGATTGCTGGGAGAAATATCAATAACCCCAGATATGTAGATGACACCACCCTTATGGCAGAAAGTGAAGAAGAACTAAAGAGCCTCTTGATGAAAGTGAAAGAGGAGAGTGAAAAAGTTTGCTTAAAGCTCAACATTCAGAAAACTAAGATCATGGCATCCGGTCCCATCACCTCATGGCAGATAGATGGGGAAACAGTGGAAACAGTGGCTGACATTATTTTTCTGGGCTCAAAAATCACTGCAGATGGTGATTGCAGCCATGAAATTAAAAGACACTTAATCCTTGGAAGAAAGTTATGACCAACCTAGACAATATATTAAAAAGCAGAGACATTACTTTGCCAACAAAGCTCTGTCTAGTCAAGGATATGGTTTTTCCAGTTGACATGTATGGATGTGAGAGCTGGACTACAAAGAAAGCTGAGAGTAGAAGAATTGATGCTTTTGAACTGTGGTGTTGGAGAAGACTCTTGAGAGTCCCTTGGACTGCAAGGAGATCCAACCAGTCCATCCTAAAGGAGATCAGTCCTGGGTGTTCATTGGAAGGACTGATGTTGAAGCTGAAACTCCAATACGTTGGCCACCTCATGCGAAGAGCTGACTCATTGGAAAAGACCCTGATGCTGAGAAAGATTCAGGACAGGAGGAGAAGGGGACCACAGAGGATGAGATGGCTGGATGGCATCACTGACTCTATGGACATGGGTTTGGGTGGACTCCGGGAGTTGGTGATGGACAGGTTGGCCTGGCGTGCTGCGGTTCATGGGGTCGCAAAGAGTCGGACAGGACAGAGTGGCTGAACTGAACTGAACAAATGGAACTAAATATCCTGCTACTAAGTGGATCCTGGGAGGTCTGATTTAGAGATATATAGAAATTTAGAAAATATTTAGTGCTTCATTCATTCTAGTCTTACGATTAAGTAAAATATACACCTACTACAAATGGGCTTGTCAAAGCTAGGGTTCAACAGTACATGAACCGAGAAATTCCAGATGTTCAAGCTGGATTTAGAAAAGGCAGAAGAACCAGAGATCAAATTACCAACATTCGTTGGATC
This sequence comes from Giraffa tippelskirchi, assembly GCF_054371585.1. Taxonomy (NCBI): domain Eukaryota; kingdom Metazoa; phylum Chordata; class Mammalia; order Artiodactyla; family Giraffidae; genus Giraffa; species Giraffa tippelskirchi. Next base: position 75,495,841 of record NC_137277.1, read on the forward strand.
ATATAAAAAGCAAGAGAATTCCAGAAAAACATCTACTTCTGTTTCATTGACTACGCTAAAGCCTTTGTGTGGATCACAATAAAATGTGGAAAATCTTGAATGTTTTATTTTTTATTTTCTATTTTTCAACTTTACAATATTGTATTTGTTTCACCATACATTGACATGAATCCACCATGGGTGTACATGTTTTCCCCTTCCAGAACCCCCCCTTCCACCTCCCTCCCCATCCCATCTCTCCAGGTCATCCTGGTGCACCAGCCCCGAGCGCCCTGTATTGTACATTAAATCTGGACTGGTGATTCGTTTCACATATGATAATTTACATGCTTCCATGCCATTCTCCCATATCATCCCACCCTCGCCCTCTCCCATAGAGTCCATAATACTGTTCTATTTATCTGTGTCTCTTTTGATGTCTCGCATACAGGGTTATCTTTACCGATTGACTAAATACCATATATATGTGTTAGTATACTGTATTGGTGTTTTTCTTTCTGGCTTACTTCACTCTGTATAATAGGCTCCAGTTTCACCCACCTCATTAGAACTGATTCGAATGTATTCTTTTTAATGGCTGAGTAATATTCCATTGTGTATATGGACCACAGCTTCCTTATCCATTCATCTGCTGATGGGCATCTAGGCTGCTTCCATGTCCTGGCTATTATAAACAGTGCTGCGATGAATATTGGGGTATACATGTCTCTTTCAAGTCTGGTTTCCTCAGTGTGCCAGCAGTGGGATTGCTGGGTCACATGGCAGTTCTATTTCCAGTTTTTTGAGGAATCGTTGGAGAAGACTCTTAAGAGTCCCTTGGACTGCAAGATCAAGACAGTCAATTCTAAAGGAAATCAATCCTGAATATTCATTGTAAGGATGATGCTGAATCTGAAGCTCCAATAGTTTGGCCAGCTGATTCAGAGTTAACTCGTTAGAAAAGACCCTGATGCTGGGAAAGATTGAAGGCAGGAGGAGAAGGGGACAACAGAGGATGAGATGTTTAGAAGACATCACTGACTTGATGGACATGAGTTTGAGCCAGCTCTGGGAGATGATGAAGGACAGGGAGTTTTGCCATGCTGCAGTCGATGGGTTCACAAAGAGTCGGACATGACTAAGCAACTGAACAACAACAACACAAATGGGCTTAGTACACACTTACTCATTTACTCACTCAACACAGGATTCAGATGCTAACAATGACCAAGTAAGTAATATAAATAAAAGAAATGGGCTGAATAAAAAGGGCAATTGACACCAAGATCCAGCCTTGGATTTAGAGATACAATTGGGAGTGATGAAGACACCTGTAAAGTGAAAAGCACAAAGCCCATTTAAAGTGAGTCACCAATAACACATTTCAGGCAGTCGTTGCCAAACCATTAATTCCCAATAAAAAAATGTTTTTTCTGGACAGTATAGGAACATATTATTTTACTAAGACTCTATTTTTAGTTTTGGCAACTAATTTAAAACACTCTATACACCAACATAATAAACATAGGAAAGAAAAAAATCACTTATCTATGAGTCATATCTCACCCATGAGCAACAAATTTACAACCCCTGTATTCACATATATTTAGGAATACTTAAAATCTACTATGATAGGCAAAATAACAGCCACCCTCAAGATGTAGCCCCTGTTCCCAGAAGCTGTGAATATTCTGTTCAGTGGCAAGGGGAATTAAAGTGGCAGATAGAATTAAGTTTGCTAATCAACTGACCTTAAAGGATAATCCTGCATTATCCAAATGGGTCTAGTGTAATTATAAGGATCCTCAGTGGGGAAAGATCAAGTTTGGAGGATCAGTCTGACAAAGACTCCATCAGACATTGCTGGCTTTGAAGATGGAAGGTAATGCAAACCAAGGAATGCAAGGTGTCTCTACAGGCTAGAAAAGGCCAGAAAATGGGTTCTCCCTTACAACTCCAGAAAGCAGTGCAGCTGTGCCCAAACCTTAATTATCCCTCATTGAGAGTTAGATCACCTTCTGGACTGAGGATTTAATAAATGTGTTGTTTTAAGTCACTAAGTTTGCAGAGATCTGTCACACCAATAATAGAATATCCCACTCGAACTGAATTTATTTGAAGATCCACTGAGAATGTCCTTTTCAAGGGAACTTTGTCTAAAATAATCCATAAGATTCCTTATCTGACTAATTGTGAGAGTACAAATGTCACACTTTTAATGTAACGTGTATACAAGAAAACTCCTTGGTACACTAAGCTTTACTATGGTTTGCTGAAGTTGATGTAACACACATCAGATAAATTAACTAAATGTGTATTTCAACTTGGTCTTACAAATATTTCTAATTTCAGTTTAACAAAGCAGCCAATGGAAAAAATAACAGATTCCAAAATACTTCCAATTCCCTATTAGTTCAATGCAAGAATTCTCATTCTCTTTGTTTAAGGATCTGGCAGAAAAAAAGAAAATAAAGACTCCATCCATTGCCCCATCCCCTGTGCATTCCAAACAAAATAAATTCTCACTTTGTCCTTCATTCATTTATTCAACCAATACCGTGCAGCCAGTGCACTAGGATTTGTATAAAGCTATAGAATGAAAGGTCTATTGTTCCAAGAACATTTATTTCCATGGGGAAAATACTAAATCTTTTTTTTTTTTTTTAAGGAGGTTGGATTTTTCTCACTCTTCAGGCAATGGGCTTCCCTGGTAGCTCAGACGGTAAAGAATCTGCCCACAATGCAGAAGACCTGGGTTCAATCCCTGGGTTGGGAAGATCCCCTGGAGAAGGAAATGGCAACCCACTCCAATACTCTTGCCTGGAAAATTCTATGGATGGAGGAGCCTGGTAGGCTACAGTTCATGGGATCGCAAAAAGTCAGACACGACTGAGCAACTTCACTGGTTCAGGCAATGATTTTAATTACACAAAGATGACTTAATCCTAATATACACATGCCACATTTGTTGCTAAACTAAATAATAGTTTATTGTATAATAGTAAGCCTGATTATGTAGACATTTCTTTTAAAGTGACTATTTTGTTTGGAACCATAGAAAACAGGTAGTTAAACTCTCGTACATCAACTGTAGCCAGAGCTCATATTTTTGTTTGAGCAATGGTTCTTTTTAAAATGTTAGGCAAATTGTCTTACCACATTACCTCACATTGTTCCTCTTTTATAAAACAACAAGTATAGGGCTTTAAGAAGAATTTCCATTCAGATAAATTAGATTATTATTTTGTACTCTGAGCACTACAAACCCCACCGATAAGAGTGAAAGTTGCTCAGTCATGTATGACTCTTTGTGACCCCATGGACTGTAGCCTGCCAGGCTCCTCTGTCCATGGAATTCTCCAGGCCAGAATACTGAGGTGAGTTGCCATTCCTTTCTCCACAGGATCTTCCCAACCCAGGGACTGAACACAGGTCTCCTGCATTGCGGGTGGATTCTTTATTACCTGAGCCACCAGGGAAGACCAAGAGTAGCAGTTAAAAATACTTTGAATATTTAATTCATTTAAAATCATATATCCTTATTTAATAAGATATAAATATGATTAAACAAATTATCAGTGTCATCCAAATGAAATATGAAAGTCTTCTTTTTTTTCAATTTTTAACAGTGACTAGGGAGTATAAGGACTTCCTGGGTAGCTCAGCTGGTAAAGAATCCTTCTGCAATGCAGGAGACCCCAGTTCCTTTCCTGGGTTGGGAAGTCCCCCTGGAGAAGTGCCGTCCGGCAGCCAGGGAATCGCCCTGAAGGGATGAACGGGGTGGGCGAATGATGCAGCCTCTCACTCATTTGGACTGCATCTCGGAGGAGAAAATGATGCAGTCTCTCACTCAAAGCACTGGGCTGCATGTTTATTTTAAGCATCAGGTTTTCTTTTATACTTTTACAAAAGCATTAGGTCAGAGGTATGACATGTTCAGTTTCCCCTCCCCCATATTTACTGTATCCATAAATCATTGTTGTCCTTCAGAATTCCCTCTTAAGTGTCCTTGTGATAACATTGTAACTCAAGTTTGTCTCTGGGCTGTATATTACATTCCTCAGTTTATTTCTTATATCTCTAAAACCTGCTATCCCCTAGTAACTTAAGCTCATCATCTCCTAAAAAGGCTTTTAGCTATTAGTATCTCTAAAATACCTAGTTTCTATAAGCTATAGTAAAATACTACAACATACCTTAAACTTTTAGCTTCTAATTACTCTTAATTATTCCTAACCCCTAACTCAGCAAACTTCTTTTGCCATAAACATTCCCCTTACAGGCAGGTTTCAGATAACAGTGTTTCCCATGGTCTCAAGCTGCAGCCTATGTGCTCATCCTGGAGCATTCTTTGTAAAGATCCTTGAACAAATGTCAATAGTTAACTTTATGGATTATAACATTCTTTCCAGCCAACTCAACTGGAGGAAGGAAAGGACAAGTCAGAATCACAAGACCTAACTCCTTCATCCCAGGACCGTGCCTGCGGGATGAGGAGAGGGGGTTGGGGCCGTGCCTCCATTTTGTCAGTAATGCCTATCACGGCTCCTGACAGAGAAGGAACAGGCTATCCACTCCAGTAAGCTTGGGCTTCTTTGGTGGATCTGATGGTAAAGAATCCACCTGCAATGCAGGAGCCCTCGGTTAGATCCATGGGTTGGGAAGATCTCCTGGAGGAGGTCATGGCAACCCACTCCAGTATTCTGGCCTGGAGAATCCCCACGGACAGAGCAGCCTTCTGGGCTACAGCCCGTGGGGCCACAAAGAGTCAGACATGACTGAGCAACTAAGCACAGCATAGTGAGTAGAAGCAAAAATGTCTTTACTAGTTTTTAATTCTGGCAAATTTATAAGTCATTTGATTTGTGAAAATAAGCATCAGATCCAGAAACAGTATTAAACACTGGTTTAGGCAATATACTGAAGTACTATGTATTATATTAAAAGATCAAAATTCTATAAAAATATCATTTTATGTCATTTTGTTTAAATATTAAATTACAATATAATCTGTATTTAGATTTAGAAAATGCAGAGGAACCAGAGATCCAATTGCCAACATACATTGGATCTTAGAAAGAGCAAGGGAATTCCAGAAAAACACCTACTTCTGTTTCATTGACTATGCTAAAGCCTTTGACTGTGTGGATCACAACAAACTGGAAAATTCTTCAAGAGATGGCAATACCAAATGACCTTACCTGTCTCCTGAGAAACCTGTATGTAGGTCAATGAGCAACAGTTAGAATCGGATATGGAAGAAAGGATTGGTTCAAAATCAGGAGAGGAGTACATCAAGACTATATACTGTCACCCTGCTTATTTAACTTCTTCTTCTTTTTTTTTAATTTATTTTAGTTGGGAGCTAATTACTTTACAATATAGTAGTAGTTTTTGCCATACATTGACATGAATCAGCCATGGGTTTACATGTGTTCCCCTTCCTGGACCCCCCTCCCACCCCCCTCCCCATCCCATCCCTCTGGGTCATCCCATTGCCCCAGTCCTGAGCATTTGTCTCATGCATCGAAAATGGAATGGTGTTCTGTTTCACATATGATAATATACATGTTTCAATGCTATTCTCCCAGAACGTCCCACCCTCACCTTCTCCCTCAGAGTCCATAAGACTGTTCTATGCATCTGTGTCTCTTATTCTGTCTCGCCTATAGGGTTATCATTACCATCTTTCAAATTCCATATATATGCATTAGTATACAGTATTGTTGTTTTTCTTTCTGGCTTACTTCACTCTGTATAATGGGCTCCAGTTTCATCCATCTCAATAGAACTGATTCAAATGTATTTTTTTTTAATGGCTGAGTAATATTCCATTGTGCATATGTACTACAGCTTCCTTATCCATTCATCTGCTGATGGACATCTAGGTTGCTTCCATGTCCTGGCTATTGTAAACAGTGCTGCGATGAACATCGGGGTACATGCGTCTCTTTCAATTCTGGTTTCCTCGGTGTGTATGCCCAGCAGTGGGATTGCTGGGTCATATGGCAGTTCTATTCCCAGTTTTTTAAGGAATCTCCACTCTGTTCTTCATAATGGCTGTACTAGTTTGCATTCCCACCAACAGTGTAAGAGGGTTCCCTTTTCTCCACACCCTCTCCAGCAGTTATTGCTTGTAGACTTTTGGATACCAGCCATTCTGACTGGTGTGAAATGGTACCTCCTTATGGTTTTGATTTGCATTTCTCTAATAATGAGTGATGTTGAGCATCTTTTCATGTGTTTGTTAGCCATCTGTATGTCTTCTTTGGAGAAATGTCTGTTTAGTTCTTTGGCCCATTTTTTGATTGGGTCGTTTATTTTTCGGGAATTCAGCTGCAGGAGTTGCTTGTATATTTTTGAGATTAATTGTTTGTCTGTTGCTTCGTTTGCTATTATTTTCTCCCATTCTGAAGGCTGTCTTTTCACCTTGCTTATAGTTTCCTTTGTTGTGCAAAAGCTTTTAATTTTAATTAGGTCCCATTTCTTTATTTTTGCTTTTATTTCCGATATTCTGGGAAGTGGGTCATGGAGGATCCTGCTGTGATTTATGTCGGAGAGCGTTTTGCCTATGTTTTCCTCTAGGAGTTTTATAGTTTCGGGTCTTATGTTTAGATCTTTAATCCATTTTGAGTTTATTTTTGTGTATGGTGTTAGGAAGTGTTCTAGTTTCATTCTTTTACAAGTGGTTGACCAGTTTTCCCAGCACCACTTGTTAAAGAGATTGTCTTTTCTCCATTGTATATTCTTGCCTCCTTTGTCAAAGATAAGGTGTCCATAGGTGCGTGGGTTTATCTCTGGGCTTTCTATTTTGTTCCATTGATCTATATTTCTATCTTTGTGCCAGTACCATACTGTCTTGATGACTGTGGCTTTGTAGTAGAGCCTGAAGTCAGGCAGGTTGATTCCTCCAGATCCATTCTTCTTCCTCAAGATTGCTTTGGCTATTCGAGGTTTCTTATATTTCCATACAAATTGTGAAATGATTTCTTCTAGTTCTGTGAAAAATACCATTGGTAGCTTGATAGGGATTGCATTGAATATATAGATTGCTTTGGGTAGTATACTCATTTTCACTATATTAATTCTTCCAATCCATGAACATGGTATATTTCTCCATCTGTTTGTGTCCTCTTTGATTTCTTTCATCAGTGTTTTATAGTTTTCTATACATAAGTCTTTTGTTTCTTTAGGTAGATATATTCCTAAGTATTTTATTCTTTTTGTTGCAATGGTGAATGGTATTGTTTCCGTAATATCTCTTTCTGTTTTCTCATTATTGGAGTATAGGAATGCAAGGGATTTCTGTGTGTTAATTTTATATCCTGCAACTTTACTATATTCATTGATTAGCTCTAGTAATTTTCTGGTAGAACCTTTAGGGTTTTCTATGTAGAGGATCATGTCATCTGCAAACAGTGAGAGTTTTACTTCTTTTCCTATCTGTATTCCTTTTATTTTTTTTCCACTCTGATTGCTGTGGCCAAAACTTCCAAAACTATGTTGAATAGTAGTGGTGAAAGTGGGCATCCTTGCCTTGTTCCTGACTTTAGGGGAAATGCTTTCAATTTTTCACCATTGAGGATAATGTTTGCTGTGGGTTTGTCATATATTGCTTTTATTATGTTGAGGTATGTTCCTTCTATTCCTTCTTTCTGGAGGGTTTTTATCATAAATGGATGTTGAATTTTGTCAAAGGCTTTTTCTGCATCTATTGAGATAATCATATGGTTTTTATCTTTCAATTTGTTAATGTGGTGTATTACATTGCTTGATTTGTGGATGTTAAAGAAACCTTGCATTCCTGGGATAAAGCCCACTTGGTCATGATGTATGATCTTTTTAATATGATGTTGGATTCTGTTTGCTAGAATTTTATTAAGGATTTTTGCATCTATGTTCATCAGTGATATTGGCCTGTAGTTTTCTTTTTTTGTGGCATCTTTGCCTGGTTTTGGAATTAGGGTGATGGTGGCCTCATAGAATGAGTTTGGAAGTTTACCATCTTCTGCAATTTTCTGGAAGAGTTTGAGTAGGATAGGTGTTAGCTGTTCTCTAAATTTTTGGTAGAATTCCGCTGTGAAGCCGTCTGGTCCTGGGCTTTTGTTTGCTGGAAGATTTCTGATTACAGTTTCGATTTCCATGCTTGTGATGGGTCTGTTAAGATCCTCTATTTCTTCCTAGTTCAGTTTTGGAAAGTTATACTTTTCTAAGAATTTGTCCATTTCTTCCAAGTTGTCCATTTTATTGGCATATAGCTGTTGGTAGTAGTCTCTTATGATCCTTTCTATTTCTGTGGAGTCTGTTGTGATCTCTCCATTTTCATTTCTAATTTTGTTGATCTGATTCTTCTCCCTTTGTTTCTTGGTGAGTCTGGCTAATGGCTTGTCAATTTTGTTTATCTTCTCGAAAAACCAGCTTTTAGTTTTGTTGATTTTTGCTCTGGTCTCTTTTGTTTCTTTTGCATTTATTTCTTCCCTAATTTTTAAGATTTCTTTCCTTCTACTGACCCTGGGGTTCTTCATTTCTTCCTTCTCTAGTTGCTCTAGGTGTAGAGTTAGGTTATTTATTTGATTTTTTTCTTGTTTCTTGAGGTACACCTGTATTGCTATGAACCTTCCCCTTAGCATTGCTTTTACAGTGTCCCATAGGTTTGGGGTTGTTGTGTTTTCATTTTCATTCGTTTCTATGCATAATTTTATTTCTTTTTTGATTTCTTCTGTGATTTGTTGGTTATTCAGAAGCGTGTTGTTTAGCCTCCATATGTTGGAATTTTTAATACTTTTTTCCCTGTAATTGAGGTCTAATCTTACTGCATTGTGGTCAGAGAAGATGACTGGGATGATTTCAATTTTTGGGAATTTACCAAGGCTAGATTTATGGCCAGGATGTGATCTATCCTGGAGAAAGTTCCGTGTGCACTTGAGAAAAAGGTGAAATTGATTGTTTTGGGGTGGAATGTCCTGTAAATATCAATTAAATCTAATTTGTCTATTTTATCATTTAAAGTTTGTGTTTCCTTGTTAATTTTCTGTTTAGTTGATCTAGCCATATGTGTGAGTGGAGTATTAAAGTCTCCCACTATTATTGTGTAATTGTAAATTTACCCTTTCATACTTGTTAGTATTTGCCTTATATATTGTGGTGCTCCTTTGTTGGGTGCATATATATTTATAATTGTTACCTCTTCTTCTTGGATTGATCCTTTGATCATTATGTAGTGTCCTTCTTTGTCCCTTTTCACAGCCTGTATTTTAAAGTCTATTGTATCTGAAATGAGTATTGCAACTCCTGCTTTCTTTTGGTCTCCGTTTGCATGAAATATGTTTTTCCATCCCTTCACTTTCAGTCTGTATGTGTCCCTAGTTTTGAGGTGGGTCTCTTGTAGACAGCATATATAGGGGTCTTGTTTTTGTATCCATTCAGCCAGCCTTTGTCTTTTGGTTGGGGCATTCAACCCATTTACATTTAAGGTAATTATTGATAAGTATGATCCCATTGCCATTTACTTTGTTGTTTTGAGTTCGTGTTGAAACATCCTTTCTGTGTTTCCTGTTTAGAGAAGATCCTTTAGCATTTGTTGGAGAGCTGGTTTGGTGGTGCTGAATTCCCTCAGCTCTTGCTTGTCTGTAAAGTTTTTGAATTCTCCTTCATATCTGAATGAGATCCTTGCTGGGTACAGTAATCTGGGTTGTAGATTATTCTCTTTCATTACTTTAAGTATGTCCTGCCATTCCCTTCTAGCCTGAAGGGTTTCTATTGAAAGATCAGCTGTTATCCTTATGGAGATCCCCTTGTGTGTTATTTGTTGTTTTTCCCTTGCTGCTTTTAATATTTGTTCTTTGTGTTTGATCTTTGTTAATTTGATTAATATGTGTCTTGGGGTGTTTCACCTTGGGTTTATCCTGTTTGAGACTCTCTGGGCTTCTTGGACTTCTGTGACTATTTCCTTCCTCATTTTAGGGAAATTTTCAACTATTATCTCCTCGAGTAATTTGTCACGGCCTTTCCTTTTATCTTGTTCCTCTGGGACTCCTATGATTCGAATGTTGGAGCGTTTCATATTGTCCCAGAGGTCCCTGAGGTTTTCCTCATTTCTTTTGATTCTTTTTTCTTTTTTCCTCTCTGCTTCGTTTATTTCCATCATTCTATCTTCTACCTCACTTATCCTATCTTCTGCCTCCATTATTCTACTGTTGGTTCCCTCCAGAGTGTCTTTTATCTCCTTTATTTCATTATTCATTATATATTGACTCCTTTTTATTTTTTCTAGGTCCTTGATAAACATTTCTTGCATCTTCTCAATGCTTGTCTTCAGGCTATTTATCTGTAACTCCATTTTGCTTTCAAGATTTTGGATCATTTTTATTATCCTTATTCTAAATTCTTTTTCAGATAGATTCCCTGTCTCCTCCTCTTTTGTTTGGTTTGGTGGGCATTTCTCATTTTCCTTTACTTGCTGAGTATTTCTCTGCCTTTTCATCTTGTTTAGAGTGCTGTGTTAGGAGTGGCCTTTCTGTATTCTGGTAGTTTGAGGTTCCTCTATATTGTGGAGGTTCCTCACTGTGGGTGGGGTTGGACGGGTGGCTTGTCAAGGCTTCCTGGTTGAGGCAGCTTGTGTCGGTGTTCTGGTGGGTGGAGCTGGATTTCTTCTCTCTAGAGTGCAATGGAGTGTCCAGTATTGAGTTTTGAGATGTCTATGGACTTGTTGTGCCTCTGGGCAGCCTGTATATTGATGCTCAGGGCTATGTTCCTTCATTGCTCGAGAATTTGCATGGTATGTCTTGCTCTGGAACTTATTGGCTCTTGGGTGGAGCTTGGTTTCAGTGTATATGTGGAGGCTCTTGGATGATCTCTTATTAATTAATGTTTCCCCTGGCTTTCAGTCTTATTCTTGCAGTAGCCTCAAGACTTCTCCATCCATACAGCATCAATAATAAAACTTTTAGGTTAATGGTGAAAAGATTCTCTACAGTGAAGTATACCCAGAAAGTTTCACCCAGTTACATGGAGAGATGAAGTGGGGGGGGGGGGTTTGAGGTGACCAGGAGGGGAAGAGGGGGACTCAAACGTGGAGAGAGCAGTCTAGCCAGTAAGCACTTCCCTCTGTGCTCTCCACAGTCTGGAACCCTCAGAGCGGTTTACAGAGATACATAGAGAGGGGGGAGGAAGGTAATAGAGGTGAGCATGAGTAGAAAAGGAGGAATCAGGAGGGAAGAGAGAGATCTGGGCAGTATTCTGTTCCCGAAGTGTTCTCCGGTACCCAGAACACCCTCAGAGATTCACCGAATTGGGTTGAGAAGAGAAGGAGGAGGGTGAGAGACAGAGGTTCCCTGGGGGAGAAGAAAGAGCATCAATAGGGGGAGAGAGTAATCAAGCCAGTAATCACACTCCTGAGTAAAAATGGGTTCTAAAGATTGGGTTCTTAAATGTACAAAATTGATACCAAATATGTAAAACAAAGATTAAAAATCTAGAGTAGAGGTTAGACTCTTATAAAACATACAATATAAAAAAAGAAAAAAAGGAAACAGTGTAAAAAGAAAAAAAACAGTAAAACAGAAAAAAAAAAAAAAGGAACAGTAAAAAAAAGAAACCACAAAAGGTATAAGATATATGTATGCAGTTTGCTTTAAAAATATGGGGTTTTTTTTTGCAAGTTAATAGTGGGTTATGAAAATGAAAGTTAAAGGTGTAATAGAGGACTTAAAGAAAAAAGAAAGAAAAAGAAAAAAAATTTTTTTAAATTTAAAAAAATTAAAAAAAAAATGATAATAGTAAAAATATATATCCCGGACTTTCTCTGGAGCTGTTGTGAGCAGTGTGGGGTCTGCTCTGTTTCAGATAGATCCTTGTTCCTGCTTATACTTTTCAAGATCTATAGGGCCCTTTCAATGCAGTCGGGGTTAACTACAGGGATTTTAATCTGTTGGCCTGTCACTTCCAACGTGCTTCCCTCTGCTTATTTGGCTTCTGTTTGGAGGTCTCTTCAGTATCTAATTTCCACCCTGCCACAAAGGGGCGGGGGTGGTCTCTTTAGGTTCTCTTGTTCAGTGGTGCTGTGGGGAGGGAGGAACACTGCAAACCTATATCACTGGCGTGTGTGTGGAGAGCTCGCAGTGTCTCGGCCGCACTGGGTCCGCCCCCGCTCATGGTGTGTGTGGTTTCCCCGTCTACCCTGCTCAGGCTTCAGGTTACTCGGCCGGGGAGTGGGCACTGAGATGCGTGCACTTCCCAGGTCTAAGCCGCTCAGGTTCAGGCTCCCAGTTACTCCACAAAGGCGCAGACTCGGTTGCGCCCGCGGTTTGTGCCGTTCCCGGTCGGAGCAGCTCAGGCAGCCAGGAGTTTGGCGAGCGCGCTCTCTCCTGTTGGCGCGGTGCGGCTTATCACCTCCCTGGTCCCCGCCTCGGTTTACGGGCGCGCCCGCATCCGGTGTGCTTTGTGCTGGTTCTGGGGAGCTGGTCTCTGACTGCGACCCTCCCGGCGGCTGTCGACCCTCCGGGATCTCAGGCAGTCTTTGCTTAGAAACTGGGAGCCTGTTTGCAGTTTGGTAGGGGGTGCCCTCTCTGGGGCCGAGTTTGCCCCTTTCCGGCTCTGGCTGGCCCCGCCTGCCTGCTGTGTCCAGCGGGGGATGGGGCGGTCCACAGCCGGCTAGCTCTCCTCTGGTATTGCTCAGTCCTTTGTTCTGTGAGCGGGCCTGCAGTGCCTTAGATTTGGGCTTTTCGCGGGATAGTTCTCTCTCTCTGGCTGTCCCACAGTTTAGGTTACCATCTCACGTTAGCTCCCTCAGAGTGCCCTCAGGGCGTTTGGGCCCAGTCCTTACCCTAAGCAGTGCCGCCCGCTCCTCTCCGTTCAGCCCCCACTTGCTGGTGGCGGATGCGAGCGTCTGGGGTTCTTTGCTGGGAGTTGCATTTAGGCACATAATCTGTGGGTTTTACCCGCCGGTGAGAGGGTTTCCTGGTGCTTGGAAATTTCTCCTCTCTTATGACTCCCTCCCCGGGTCGGGTCTCCATCCCTAACTCTTTTGTCTCTCTTTTTATCTTTTATAATTTCTCCTACCTCCTTTTGAAGATAATGCGCTGTCTTTGTGGATGCCTGACGTCCTCTGCCAGCGTTCAGAAGTAGTTTTGTGAAGTTTGCTCAGCGTTCAGATGTTCTTTCGATAAATTTGTGGAGGAGAGAGTGGTCTCCCAATCCTATTCCTCCACCATCTTAGCCCCGCCTCCTTATTTAACTTCTATGCAGAGTACATCATGCTAAATGCCAGGTTGGACAACTCAAGCTGGAATCAAGATTGCTGGGAGAAATATCAATATCCTCACATATGCAAATGACACCACCCTAATGGCAGAAAGCGAGGATAAACTAGAGAGCCTCTTGATGAAGGTGAAAGAGGAGAGTGAAAAAGCTGGTTTAAAACTCAACATTCAAAAAACCAAGATCATGGCATCCAGTCTCAGGACTTCATGGCAAATAGATGGGGAAATAGTGCAAACCGTGACAGACTTTATTTTCTTTGGCTTCAAAATCACTGTGGATGGTGGCTGCAGGCATGAAATTAAAAGACGCTTGCTCCTTGGAAGAAAAGTTGTGACAAACCTAGAGAGCATATTAAAAAAGCAGAGACATTACTTTGCCAACAAACGTCCATATAGTCAAAGCTACGGTTTTTCCAGTAGTCATGTATGGATGTGAGAGTTGGACCATAAAGAAGGCTGAGCACTGAAGAATTGATGCTTTCGAACTGAGGTGCTGGAGAAAACTCTTGAGAGTCCCTTGGACTGCAAGGAGATCAAACCAGTCCATCCTAACGGAAATAAATCCTGAATATTCATTAGAAGGACTGATGCTGAAGTTCCAATACTTTGGCCACCTGATCCGAAGAGCCGACTCATTGGAAAAGACCCTGATGCCGGAAAAGATTGAGGGCAGGAGGAAAAGTGGGAGACAGAGGATGAGATGATTGGATGGCTTGGATGGCATCACCAACTCAATGGACATGAGTTTGAGGAAACTCTGGGAGATAATTAAGGACAGGGAAGTTTGGTGTGCTGCGGTCCATGGGGTCACAAAGAGTCAGACATGACTGAGTGACTGAACAACAACAAATAATCTGCATTTTACTATATTTTCCATAGACATTATGAAAAACAGTTGTTTCAATAAAAACATCAAATCACTATTATAATGTTATATACCTGAAACTAATATTATATTATAATCAATTATACCTCAAATTAAAAAAATGAAAAAGCAAAAAACCTTTGTTTCACATCTCATACAACTGAGTAAGGGATTCTAAAACAACATGCTGGGCCATACAATAAAATATCCCTGGTAAGTGTTGTCAGTTTAACAAAGCCAAACAAATTTTTGGCCTCTTCTAATATACTGAATGTCCTCATATCTGGAATTCACATCAAGTATGTAGTTTTCCTTCACACCATGTTCTGTTTCATCAATTTCATTCCATGAACACAAAATTTACAAATTCAAACTTTTCACAGTCAGCCCTATTGTGGATACAGGTAGCTAACTATATTATGCTACTTTATATAAGGGATTTGAACAACTGTGAATTTGGATATCCATGAGGGTCCTGGAGTCAACCCCCTGCAGATACCCAGGAACAATTATACAAAACATTTGTACTATCCATGCTCACATATTTATGGCCTAGAAGTTACAAAGCAAAGGCCTGCAGATTCAACCATCAACATGATATATTTGTGATTTTTTTTAAGTTGAATGCATTGACTACATTTTTAATAATTTTATTGGAGTATAGTTAATTTACAATGTTGCATTACTTTCTGGTATATAGCAAAATGAATCAGCTATACATATACATATTCCCACTGTTTTTTTTTTTCCCCATATAGGTCATTACAGAGTATTGAGTAGAGTTTCCTGTGCTATAATTAAGAAAGTATGGTGTAAAAAAAAAAAGAATATGTAGCCTTTTGCTTTTCTTGGGGTTGAATAGTAGGATTTCTAGGAATGGATCATATTCCTTTCTATGGGAACACTAGTTTTTTAGTGTTCCCTGTACACTCAGGTGTCTTACACTTGGTCCCTATCTGCCCATCTCCCTAGGAATTTGAGTTGTTTGAGCAACTGGCCTATAGTTGCTTTTTTTATATTATTTTTTATTGGAGTATAGTTGCTTACTAAAGTTTCTTCTCTTACACTCATTATCTTCCAGAGATCGCTCTTCCCCAAATTCTCTCACTACCTCCCAGCAGCTCTCCTCCTGGAATGCATAAAGAAAAGGGAACCAATTGCCTGCCCAGATACCACACTCTCTCATCACAGTTTCTTTCTTCCTGTCAACCTAAAATACTTGGAGCAGATTTACACAAATATATTTTAAGTATTTACTGGAGTACAACCACTGTTGCAGGTCCTTCTGAAATAATCCTGTGAATAGTACAACTTCAAGTATAAGGCACTGTTTGTTTTTCTGCTTGCTTCACATTGCCAAAAATTTCTGGCAAAGGAGACAAGACTTTCATTTGGCACTTACAGATAGATATTTTTAATTGTAAAGACAGAATGATAATGCAATGCCTTGAATAAGTCTTATTCAAAGTATAATGAGGTGTGATGTCCAATCTTTTACTTTTCTATTGTAATATGATCAAAATGATAAAGCACTGAGTATAAGAAAGAGGTAAATTCATTTCACAGCTGAAGCAAAATGTATAAAAGAAAAATTGTAGTCTGATACCCTCAACTACTTTACCGTTTAGCTAAGCTCAGCTACTACTGGGCTTCCCTAGTAGCTCAGCTGGTAAAGAATCTGCCTGCAATGTGGGAGACCTGAGTTGGGAAGATCCCCTGGAGAAGGGAACAGCTACCCACTCCAGTATTCTGGTCTGAAAAATTCCATGGACTATGTAGTCCATGGGGTCACAAAGAGTCAGACACAACTGAGGAACTTTCACTTTCAGCTACTACTACTCCTCAGTAATGATCACTTTGGTTGTAATGACATATTATAATATTTATATTAATGTGTGTGCCTGTGCTAAGCTGCTTCAGTCATGTCCATTTCTTTGTGACCCTGTGGACTGTAGACCCCCATGCTCCTCTGTCCATGGGATTCTCCAGGCAAGATTACCAAAGAGGGTTGCCCTGCCCTCCTCCACGGAATCTTCCTGACCCAGGGATTGAACCCGCGTTTCTTATGTCTCCTGTGTTGGCAGAAAGCTCCTTTACCACTAACACCACCTGGGAAGCCCATTTATATTTATTATTAATGATAATAATAAACAATACAGTTGACCCTCAAACAGCATGGGAGTTAGGGTTACCTACCCTCTGGCACAGCCAAAAATCTGCATATAATTTATAGCCAGCTGTCTGTATCTAAGGTTCCTCTGTATCTACAGATTCAATCAACTACAGATCAGATGGTATAGTACTGTAATATTTACTATGGAAAACAATCCAGGTGTAAATGGACCTGCACAATTCAGACCCATGTTGTTTGAGGGCCAACTGTATTTGGGTATTTATTTGTTCTAGGCAACGTACTAAGTACATTATATGCATTATCTCAGTGCACCCTTAAAAGGTAAATGCTATCATGATCTCCATTTTAGAGATAAAGAAGCTGAACCTCAGAAAACTTAAGTGTCTTGCCCCAAATCACACAACTAGTAAGTGTTGAAGCTGGTTTTCCAGTATAAGTCTGACTTCAAAGTCCAGGCGTTTCACCAGACTAGGATGCCCAGGACATTTTACACGTAAGGTATATATTCCTTCTTTGCTTCTAGTGGTCCTAACTATAAATCAGTGGTTCTCACTGTTAGGTACACCTCAGAGATCCCCACATTGACTCCAAATATGATGGTTAACCCTTTTCTCATTTATAGATTATTATTACCTTGAAATGTTAGTTCCAAGTTGAGAGTGAGTAGGGAAGCGAAAATTTGAGAACTCCAGTTAAGATGCAGAAACACTACCCATGAATATGTGCTTTACAAATACGTTGTTCATTTTCTACTCCAGACTTTGATGAGAGAAGAAGCCAAATGGCCTTCAGGTGCAAAGCTTATCCTAATTAAATATTGAACCTCCAATGGACCATTAAGATTTTGTTCCTATAAAGAGAGGTCTCACTGGGGCTTCAGGTGAGATTAATGATATGTCAGACTTTTTCTAATGCAAGGAAGACATTTTAGAAATATTAAAGAGGAGGGCCCAATTGCTTAATTTATTTTATTTTTGCTTAGTATATTTTCTCTTTGTACCATTTTTGTTCCTACACAGTTGGGGATCCTTCACTGTCTAAAAAAATTCTGTCTTTGAGATAAAAGATATTCCTGTCATTCATACAGACCTAAGGCAGGAGGAAAAGTAAAACATAATGACAGACTACACAGTAATACAATATTGTGCCTCATCAAAATAAAGAGGGCATTTAATCTATTTTTGTCTTATCTCTAGACCCAGAAATATTTGCTGCTGGCAGGAAAGAAGTTATAGCCAATAGTTCTACTCAAAGAAATCCATAGTGAAAAAATGCAGGCTGAAAATAGTCTGGCATGCCCACTGTTACTTTTGACCTCTGACCTTTCTAGATCTTGTGGGCCACTTTCTTCATTCCTTCACCTCTTTATGGCCATTTAAATAAGAGCAGATTGATTGATTGTGATATTTCTAGCTTGGTTATAACTAAAGAAAGCAGTAAAAGTGACAAAGTTTTATTAACAGTTCATCAGTTAGCATACCTGCCCTAAATCTAGTTTGCAGAAATAAGTTCAAGAAGCTAGATTTCTGTAGTTCTTTGATTGCTACTGTGTAGTTTCTAAACATTATGTGCACCTGAGAGATGCCAATATTGTTTAGGAAGCCTCCTAAGTGAGTGTGGCATCTAGGACAGGCGACCCCCCGCAACCCATCTGCTAGATACGTACCTTGAAATTAACAGGAAAAGAGGCCCTAGAATTTTTATTTTTATGTCTTTGTGACTGGTGTAAATTGGATGAATAGATTTTCTGTAAACATATTAATAATATAAACACTCTGTGTTCTCCTATAAATGGTATAGAAGCCCTAAATTTTCCAAAGCCTCTTTAGTTCTCTGGATATTAATGAGATCAAACTTCCTAACTCATTGACTGCACCTGACCTAGACATTCAGCCAACCACTAAGGGCCTTTTCGAACACTCTGTGGGCATTGAGAGGGCATTTCACAGATGCACATCGCCCATCTCTGTTCCAGCTCTCCCAGGAAATCCCTAGTGCCTTTCACACTGCACACCGTTGCCCCTACTGGTGCCAACGCTCCACTATGTACCACTTTCGAAGGTCTTGCATCCTCATAATCTCAACTGATTCCAAGTTTCATGCAAAAACAAGAAGATTGCCCATCTCTCCTTTGTGAAAATTTGTCATCCCAGTACTTACACTGCTTACCTCCCTGGTTCTGCTAAATTCCCTCATGAAATATGTTTTGTCAACTTGTGGTGGAAGGGAAGGCTCAGAAACCAGAGCTGAGAAAACAGACACTATCCTGTTCTTCTCCACTGTTCTTTGTCATCTGCCCCTTGCTTTATCTCCAGGTACTGGTACTTGGATACAAATATCCTCCTGGAAGAGTCATCCCTGCAAAGGTAATACACTACTATCAAAAAATATCTGGGATTCACTAGATGAGCACCAAATTAGACATGCTAAATATGTCTGACTCTCAGTCACAACTCAACTGGGGCCTCTACTGCTGCTTAATACCAGCTCGTATGATGACATGTAACCATATTAATTGATCAAGAATGTGTCAGTACACTCCTTGTTCTCACCATGCCACCTCCTCACACCATGCTACTCACAGATTATATGAATGCTTTAAGTCCTGACTCAAATCACACCTCTTTCTTGAAACTTTACCAAAGTTTCATTTTGTATTGATTATAGGACCCCTATTGGAGTACTTAACTTTTCTTACATTACTTATTTAGAAATAGATTTTTGTCAGTAGAATATGAGTCCCTAGTTGTAATATTCATGTATTGTTTATTTGTTCTTTCCCCACAATGTCCAACATGGTACTCTAAATGTAACAAAGCCTTCAAGTTAATTTGATTGTTACACAAGAAGCAGTTGCCCAGGGTTTACAAGTATTTTCCTAATGGTAACACAAACTATTCCACTCCTGCTGGTTTTTGATAGGACTATATGCAACTTTAACATGATAGAAATTTATTCAAAACTTATTATAATGACCTTATAACTACCCTTGTCTCTATGTTATTAGTGATTTTGAATAAAGAATTAAATGATTTCTTAAAGGCAGGGCATAAGTTCGTGACATTATTCTTTCTATGAATACCTACTAAAAATAACACTGATATATTTAAATCACATTTTCATCTCACAGCATGTTTCAATGTACTGAATTCTTTGTTCTTTATACATTGATAACATTGCTAGGCTAACTACAAACCTATTATATCCTTATTCTTTTTATTCTGCATTCTCTATTCATATGGCTAGTTTTTGTAGGATAATACCTTGGTTCTTAGTTAATCTCTAGCTTGATTTCATTTGTACGTTTGCTCATCACACTTAACTAACAAAGCTATATAGATGCATGTTCAGTGCCAGAATGGTTAACTGAAAATTTTCTCTAGAACAATGATCTTGCTGAAAAATTAACTGTAGTTGATTTCTTTGTAGTAAATTTATTATCAACAGTTAAGAATATTTCCCCTCTCCCCTAAGAAGAAGAGTTTTGGATAAGGATATCTAAATAATCATTCCAAAAGTTGAGTAAACCAGTCTTTGGTTATTAAAAATCAGGCTTGAGAAGAATTAGAAAGAGAACTGTTCAGGTTAGGCAAGGTACCACGAACTGGGGGCTGATGGCTAGATGTGAGAAATGTGACTGAATTCCTCCAGAAATGGAAGAAGCAGCAGAAAGGTATTTCCTTATGTGGCAGGGACTCGTGCTCTTCATACGTAGGGCCCTGAGATGGCAGGACCTTGAGCGCAAAGGCAACATGAAACCTGGTGGAATCTGAATCCCAGACAGAAGGGCAGTGAGGGCCCTGTGCTGAGCA
The DNA here is from genome assembly GCF_054371585.1 of Giraffa tippelskirchi. Taxonomy (NCBI): domain Eukaryota; kingdom Metazoa; phylum Chordata; class Mammalia; order Artiodactyla; family Giraffidae; genus Giraffa; species Giraffa tippelskirchi. The sequence continues at coordinate 75,515,890 of NC_137277.1, forward strand.
TGTGAACATGGAAGGTGATTATCCATCACCCCAGCAGCTGGGCTTAAACCAGGAGCACTTTTGCAGCTTTCTCAATGGACAAAGGACTCTCTCTAATTTTTCTGAACTACAATCCCCAACTTACTGGTATGATCTAGAAAAGGAAGATGGCTGTCCCCAAAATTTGGCTTGACCTTGGCTCATAGAAGCCCAAGGCAATACCTCATATGAAATATGAGGTCATATGAAATATAAGGTCATATGAAATACAACTTCCTTCCACTTCAAGTATTGGGGGACAATTATATGTGTTACATTTATATTTGTTCATCAGTCCTTGCTGGCTAATCAGCATCTAAGTTGCTCAGTGGTTTGATAAATCCACTTTATACTTGACTACTAATCATTCAGAACTTGTGTTCCAGGGCAAAATTCCATCTAAGATGACAGATCATAAGCATTAATAACCCTGACCAGGTTTGCTGCTGAGCTTCAAGGGTTCAGTGATAAATTAGAATGCCTGCAATAGCATGCGATATCATTAACAAGAGGCATAAATCAAGTTGAAGATGGCCATCCTGTAAAAGTCTAGGAAACAGCCTGTATTATCAATAGGAAATGTCTAACAACAGACAAGGAAAAACTAATACCATCAGGAAGTAAAGTTTGTGGAAGACCAATAGATATCACTGAAGCACACATAGTCACAAAACTGATTTAATGCACAATTATTTAACTATTGATTTATGGATTCTTTACCTTTGCCTGAGACAGCATGGATGATGGAGTACAGTATAATGCTGAAGTACACAGCCAACACTTGATGTATTCAGCTGTAAGGGTAAGCGCTTACTCAGTGATTTTCCTGATAGCTCATTATCATTATTTAGGGAGGCTTTAAAAACCAGCAATGTTCATGTCCTACCCTCGGAGAATCCGATTTTCAATTGTGTTAAGTAAGTCAAAGGCAGAGTACTTTTTAAACCCCAGATGATTCTAATGTGTATCCAGGGTAAGAAATAAAATCACACAATTGGGAGAGTCAAGATAGTCAATGTGCTACCTTATCACCACCAATACCTGTAAAGTATCTGATGTTTAACCTGCTTGTGAACTAACAAGTTAACCAGCCACAGTTTCATAAATCCTGGCAGAAGGCACAGAACCTTGGTCAGACACATGGCAGTAGCAGAGGACCAGAAGTTTTTATACCAGTTCCCTAATCTCTAGTCTCCATGTGCTGAGTTGCTCAGTCACGTCCAACTCTTTGCGACCCCATGGACTGTATCCCACCAAGCTCCTCTGCCCATGAGATATCCCAGGCAAGAGTGGGTTGCCATTTCCTTCTCCCCAGTTTCCATAGGCAATGCAAATAAAATATATATATATATTGTTTTACTGAGAAGTAATCCTGAGATTAGCAGATTTGAAATTTATAATAGCCAATAAGCATGCCGGCCTTTTGCTCTGAGGGTAACATTGTCTTTTCTGATGCTAGATGGATTCACAAGGATTGAACTAACCATGCCCTCCATTCCAGAAAATAATACTCATCTTCCAAGGCTATCAGAGCATAACTGTCCTTTAAAAGATGCGTGTAGCAATGTGAGAAGCCCATGGAGAATTATCTACCAAAAATGGTGGTGGATATCTACCCAAGTTTCTATGCTGTCTGACTTCTGGTGAGTTTTCCAGTAAATGCCCTACTCTGACAGCTATTCTGCTTCATCTAACCAATAGATGCTAGAACCCAATTCATTACATTTTTTCTCATACAGCATTTACTAAGACCCACAACAGGACCTAAGAAATAGGGTGAGGCCTGAAGTATTCCAGCTGAACAAAGTGTCTCAACCATCAAGAGATACTGTGAAAAGACAGGTGGCTTTCTCCTTAAGTTTCTATAGTGACTTTTCCAATTAATCTCAGTACATTGTATTGATGATTATACAGATTCTACTTTGAACCACAAGGAGTACATCTAGAATTCATTCTTAACAACTCTGACCAATGAGTTAACACTAACCTCAACAGACTTCAGAACCAAGATTGCTATTGTATGCTTAGCTAAATTCAGGGACATATTCTCTGTCCCTTTTTCTTACTGGATTACTCCTAGTGTATGAATACCTGCTGCAAGATGCTCATACATGATTCATTATTTATGAGCATCTTGCAACTTCCTCTAAGAAGCTCCTTTCATGTCTACAAAATCAGTGGGTGTCATGCCAGTAGCTACAATTTCACATTCTTTCTATGATTCCCTATGTGCACTCGAACCATTCATTCAAAAGGATCAGTCCAGAAAGGTAAAGAGCATTTTTATCAAACTTACAGAGACCCATTTAATCTGTAGGAGTCACTGTGTAGGGGCATATTGAGATACTTCTCTACCAAGCGGTCATCATCCATAACATCTAGGACTATGTCAATGTAACAAGATAATCTAGGTGTCTGAACTACAATTAAGTTTGAATCCTTAGGCACACATTTTCACAGGGCACCATCAGGAAGTGCACCAAACAGGGTTTCAGTAATAGAAAAGAAAAACCCTTCTTCACAGTCAGGGTGGAATTCTGAATTTTCAAAATCAGTTTGCATAAACCACTACCATTTTTGTCAAGAGTGAATAACTTATCTTGGGACAGACACATTTCAGCGAAGTTCATTACTAAGATGTATGGACAAGAAAGAGGTGAGAAATAGAAATCATTTTAAGTTGAATTTTGAGGATGCCCTTCAACAGTCAGTTATACCAGTTGCCTATAGATGGCAGGGAGTTTGGAAGTTCTATCAAATATATTGACTATAAAATCTATTTTTGAGTGCTTGTAATAAAAGGAGTAGGGCTTCCCTTATGGCTCAGATGGTAAAGAATCTGGCTGCCTTTCAGGAGGCTGTGGGTTCAATACTTGGATTAGGAAGATCCCCTGGAGGAGGAAATGGCAACCCACTCCAGTATTTCTGCCTGGAAAATTCCATGAACAGAAGACCATGGAGGGCTACAGTTCATGGGGTCACAAAGAGTGGGACACAACCAAGCATCTGAGCATGCACACACAATAAAAGGAGTACTGCTTTCTGCAAACGATCCAGGAAGATGAAAGTATAGCATGGATAATTTTCAAGTTCCGCAACAGTATAGTCAGAGCCAGTTGAGACTCAACAGCCATACCATAATTTGAAAAGGTATCAACAGCAGAGAAGCCACAAGGAAAGCCCAAAGAGAAGTCAAAATCTGATGTTGTCAACTCACCAAAGCAGCAGCAGCCGCCATGCCCTGTAGAGTGAGGGCTCCCTCACTGTGAGTCAAACGGGTCACTTTTGACAGAAGCCACAAAGCTGACTACAGGGGTACCAGAAATGTATAGTCTTTTACTTGAGCCCAGTCTACAATGATGGGTATGTTGCCCTGTCCAGTATGGCATTGTATTCAGGCAGCAACAGTGGCAATATGGGCAGTGCAGGCTTAATCGGCAGCTTAATTCTAGTCAATCTCATCAAATAATAATCCTTTAAAATGAGTCACTTATATGCGTGACCCAGCCAATTTGATCAGCAGCTTCTATTTGTCTCTATGGTTTGTGGTCTCAAGAAGAATATCTTCAACCTTCCAGCCTGTAGTTTCCCAAATGGCAGACCAAACAGATACTGCAGCAAGGACTGCATATCTTAAATGCACTATTTTCCATTTAACAAGCAAGGCTTGTTAGGCCCTTCTGACCTTGTTAGTCACTGAGTCCAAGTTGACCAATGCCAAAAAGAAATAATAACAGGCTATAGAATCACAAAGTATCCTGGGGAAGTGTTAAGTTTGAACAACAAGGGGCCAGTAGAAAACTGAAGGCTGCTTTTCAAGAGGTTTACCAGGTAGCCCTGTCAAGGGGGCAAGAGTCCAAAATCCTCATGGTACCTACCACTAGTAAAGGCTGCTTTCTTTGCCAGAGGCTCCATATACAAAATCAGTCACCAACACTGGCACCTGGAAGGAGACATCAGTGTTTAAGGACTCCAGAGATGCTATCTCCCCCTGACTGATGTGTCTCTCTCATGATAAGAAAATTCCCTACTGACCCTGATAGGATAGAGTAGTATTATACAAATATAAAACATCAATTCTTAGTATACATTCAGATATAGAAGCCCCAACAGGGCATAGAGTTATACCAAAGTGCCCACAAAGAAATGTTAGCCTCCCTTAACAACTGAACCCTTCCCAAACCATATTATTTGAATTAAGAGTCCCCATCCCCCAATGGTAAGTGACTGAGGTGCCTGTATCTAAGTTATAAAAGTTTGAGTCCTCACCTGCCCAAATTTACCAGCATACTTGGCTGCCTGTGACCTCTGTTCACCCTTGAGACAGCAAGACCTTGGCTTCACATCTTAGCACCTTTATTCTTAAATCAGCTGATGCTGGAGCAGAGGGAAAGAGAGGAAACATGGCACACAAGGACAGACAATGACCCCATGTCAGTAAGCAAGGCTTATGCATTCACTCTCAGCTTTAAGAAGCTGCTCAATCACAGCCCAACTAAAAATACTTCTGTGTCAGGGGGCCACTCAGTGCTCCAGTTTAAACAGCAAGATCCTCACACCTCATACCATTTATTTCAACTTTGTGTCAATTCAGTTCAGTCGATCGGTAGCATCTCTTTGCAAACCCATGGACTGCAGCACACCAGGCTTCCTTGTCTATCACCACCTCCTGGAGTTTACTCAAACTCATGTCCATTGAATCCATGATGCCATCCAACCATCTCATCCTCTGTCATCTCCTTCTCCTCCTGCCTTCTATCTTTCCCAACATCAGGGTCTTCTCAAGTGAGTCAGCTCTTCGCATCAGGTGGCCCAAGTATTGGAGTTTCAGCTTCAACATCAGTCCTTTCAATGAACACTCAGGACTATCTCCTTTAGGATGGACTGGTTGGATCTCCTTGCAGTCCAAGGGACTCTCAAGAGTCTTCTCCAACACCACAGTTCAAAAGCATCAATTCTTCTGCGCTCAGCTTTCTTTATAGTCCAACTCTCACATCCACACGTGACTACTGGAAAAACCATAGCTTTGACTAGATGGACCTTTTTGGAAAAGTAATGTATCTGCTTTTTAATATGCTTTCTAGGTTGGTCATAGCTTTTCTTCCAAGGAGCAAGCGTCTTTTAATTTCATGGCTGCAATCACCATCTGCAGTGATTTTGGAGGCCCAAAAATAAAGTCTTTCACTGTTTCCATTGTTTCCCCATCTATTTGTCATGAAGTGATGGGACCGGATGCCATGATCTTAGTTTTCTGAATGTTGAGCGTTAAGCCAACTTTTTCACTCTCCTCTTTCACTTTCATCAAGAGGCTCTTTTAGTTCTTCTTCACTTTCTGCCATAAGGGTGGTGTCATATGCATGTCTGAGGTTATTGATATTTCTCCTGGCAATCTTGATTCCAGCTCGTGCTTCATCTAGCCCAATGTTTCTTATGATGTACTTTGCATATAAGTTAAATAAGCAGGGTGACAATATACAGCCTTCAGGTACTCCGTTCCTGATTTGGAACCAGTCTGTTGTCCCATGTCCAGTTCTAACTGTTGCTTCTTGACCTGCATACATATTTTTCAGGAGGCAGGTCAGGAGGTCTGGTCTCATCTCTTGAAGAATTTTCCAGTTTGCTGTGATCCACACAGTCAAAGGTTTTGGTGTAGTCAATAAAGCAAAAGTAGACGTTTTTCTGGAGCTCTCTTGCTTTTTTGATGATCCAACGGATGTTGGCAATTTGATCTCTGGTTCCTCTCCCTTTTCTGAAACCAGCTTGAACATCTGGACGTTCATGGATCACTTATTGTTGAAGCCTGGTTTGGAGAATTTTGAGCATTGCTTTGCTAGCATGGGCTCCCTGATAGCTCAGTTGGTAAAGAATCTGCCTGCAATGCAGGAGATCCCAGTTCGATTCCTGGGTCGGGAAGATCTACTGGAGAAGGGATAATCTACCCACTCCAGTATTCTTGGGCTTCCCTTGTGGCTCAGCTGGTAAAGAATCTGTCTGTAATGCCGGAGAACTGGGTTTGATCCCTGGGTTGGGAAGATCCCTCAGAGAAGGGAAAGGCTACCCACTCTAATATTCTGGCCTGGAGAATTCCATGGACTGTATATTTCATGGGGTCGCAAAGAGTCAGACATGACTGAGTGACTTTCACTTTCGCTTGCTAGCAATTTGCGGTAGTTTGAGCATTCTTTAGCATTGCCTTTCTTTGGGTTTGAAGAAAACTGACCTTTTCCAGTCCTGTGGCCACTGCTGAATTTTCCAAATTTGCTGGCATATTGAGTGCAGTACTTTCACAGCATCATCTTTCAGGATTTGAAATAGTTCAACTAGAATTCCATCACCTCCACAAGCTTTGTCCATGGTGATGCTTCCTAAGGCCCACTTGACTTTGCATTCCAGATGTCTGGTACACAACTTTGTGTACCCCTTAATAAAGCAGCCACAGACACATTGCTTTCCATCAGGACCTCAGGGTTTGCACATTTAGCTGACTTGGATTTGATTCACACAGTGGCAAGATTTTCTTTTCAGAGTCCATCCTAATCATGAGCATCTGCTGGTCTATTGCCATGACAACATCCTAGATTTTGCCTGATTTTAACAAAAAGGCTAGAGAAGTTTTCTTCATTGGTGGGGCCAATTTCAAATGTTGATCTATAATTCTTTGGATGAGTTTTCATTTTCCAGTTCTTCATGTTCATCAGCGGAGAAGGCAATGGCACCCCACTCCAGTACTCTTGCCTGGAAAATCCCATGGACAGGGGAGCCTGGTAGGCTGCAGTCCATGGGGTCGCTAAGAGTCGGACACGACTGAGCGACTTCACTTTCACTTTTCACTTGCATGCATTGGAGAAGGAAATGGCAACCCACTCCGGTGTTCTTGCCTGGAGAATCCCAGGGATGGCAGAGCCTGGTGGGCTGCCGTCTATGGGGTCGCACAGAGTTGGACACGACTGACGCGACTCAGCAGCAGCAGCATGTTCATCAGTATAGTAAGCCCAGTCTAGGACAGTAACAGCCCAGATATAAATAGTAGTTAGGCACTCATCTGGGGCTTTCCCGGTAGCTCAGATGGTAAATAATCTGCCTGCAATGCAGAAGACTCTGGTTCAGTCCCTGAGTTGGGAGGATCTCCTGGATAAGGGAACGGTAACCCACTCCAGTACTCTTGGCTGGTAGATCCCATGGACAGCAGATCCATGGGGTTGCGAAGAGTCAGACACGACTGATTGATTAACACGTTAACTTTTCACTTCACTCATCTACTGGTTCCCAAGAAAGTTACTTTCTCAGGGAAATCTCTTGAAGAGATCTTGCAATTTCCTTTTAGCGGGGAGGCGAGTACCAACTTTAAAAAAAAAAAAAACCTCAGATCTTTACTGTTATCTCCAAATGGATCTCAAAGTGGCATATCAAACAGCAGGAGGAGTTAAACCACAAGACAAAACCAACTATATCGTCTTTATCCTTAACAAGCACTGCATGCACACCCTAGATTTAGTACCAGATGAATTTCTAATAATTTGCCTCATTTCTGTCCATAGTAATCAGATTTTCCATTTTTCCTATTCATAGCAGATCCTCATTTCGGTAACTATTGTCTGAGAGAGGGGTGAGACTTCAGCCCATCCAAGACAAATCTTAATACTATTTGGTACAATTAAGCAGACTGAAACCTGACTTCCAGATTGGCAAGCAAGCCCCCCATCTGGAGGAAAATTAGCAACAACCAGAGCACCTCTACAAGGAGCAATAGTAGATTGGAAGCATATGAAGATGATTCTGTAGATGGAGTTAAAGTAAAAATTTGGATGCAAATAGAATGCTTGGACAAATGTTATGTGAGGTAATTGCATCTCCATTACCTGAATGTTTTCTTAAAATAGATATTATATCTGATTGGGGAACACTTCCTCTACCTGATATTTTAAGTACAAGACACATAAAATTGCCCTTTAGCCAGTATTAATTGGCCATGCTAAATGGGAGCCTCTGGAATTGCCTGAGCCTACACACTTCTTAGTTTGAAGCAACAGGGAATATCTGTTAAGAAACAGACTTATTCAGTGATGTGTTAAAAACAGGAGTATTGACACAAACTAATTCTCTGTATTATAGCCCTATGTAGTCTGTGGAAAAGGAAGATGGCTTATAGATATTCTATAGATTATCACAGTATGAAGTAAATAATACCATACAGTCTCAGCAGTTCCAGACATGATATTAAAAATACAAAAGATGTTAACAAGCCAGAAGGGATTGGTTTTCAGTGATTGATGTTGCAAATGCCTTCTTTCAATCCCAGCTTTTAAGAGTCTAATGCAATATGTATTTACATGGGGAGGGTCCCAATTTATATTTACTGGTTTGCCCCAGTTTATTACCATAATTTTATTAGAAAAGAGTTTGGATGTGATAGATTTCAAGTGCTCTGCTGTATTAATATGACACCACCGTTTGAGCAGCTATCTTTGAACCAGTTTCCTAACATTTGACCTATGACCACATCTTCAAATTCTCATTATTCAGAAATAAAATAATGAATCATTTACTGTCTAGTTGACCTGAAGTTGCTCAACATGCTCACTACAAATACAAAGGATTTCTCTCAAGGCCCATTAATTGGACCATAAGGTGCTTATCCATTCTCTTCTAGAAAGCAATGTCTCTGTCAGCTCTGACCCTTGTCACTAAGACTTTCAAAAGATTTGAGAGGCTACCTTACCTGAATGCTAACATGTTAGCCTGCCACAGTTTCATGGATGCTGGAAGCCAACATGAAACTCTTGGATCAGAAGCAAAGAACTTGATTAAAACTCACAGCAACAGCAGTCCCCAGAGTACACGCATGCGTTTGTGCCACTTTCCTGAGTGCCAACTCTCAAAGGATAATAGAATGCCAGGTGACACCTGCACATTGTCAACTGCATTATAGGAAGGCAGCTCTGAATTTAGGGAACTCAAATCTTTTATAATGTGCAGTAAGCATGCCTGTTTATTTGCTCCAGAAGGGAAAATTTTATTTTACTGAACAGTAAGTACAGCTGACCTGTGCTCTGGAGGGAGACGTTATCTCTATTTCTAAAGCTATAAACAAACCTTTCCTTTGCTCCAGCATGAGACACTATCTCCCTGTTCACTGAACAACTCACCTTGAAAAAAAGAGTCTGGAACAAATATAGTCAGTGCTTCTGTTACCAAGACATACAAAGATCCACAGATATTTAACCCTCAACAATGACTAAATTTCTGTAGGCAACTACCCCATCAAATTAGCTGGGATTAGCTTCCTGTATTAGCTTCATAAAGCATATCCTCAATACATTTTGCAAACAAAGTCTTCTTTCAAACAAAAAAAAGTTTTTGAATAACTCTTCTTTAATACATACATACATATATATATTCTAAAAGCACAAAAACATCTTCAAAATCCCTTACCATATAGAGGCATTTACTTTCCTCTACTTCTCTCTGAAAAAGTGATTTCTTGTGTTTAATAACATAAGTGAGCTCCAAATGGCTACTCTGCAAAATGAGGTCCAAAAATTAGCTTTGTGTGAACAAAATTTTTGTTTTATCAAACATTTTGTATAATTTAAATAATTGTCAAAATAATTTCTTTGTTTCTAAAATACTGGTCCCTTCCCTCTGTTCTAATTTCCATTCCATACATAGGTTCTTTGTGAAAACCTATCTGGATATTGCTGGAATATTGAGAACATAATTTCATAAATAGAACATCTAAACTTGGGAACAAATGGTTACCTAGCTGCACACTGTTTTGAATAGAGTATTTTGGGGTCTTTGATGAAAAAAAATGTTTGCTGGATTTGTTCTGCAAAACTTGTCACTCATCCATATCCTACTAAGTTCTTCTTACAGTAAGAATTTTAGATACCAATTCAATTCAAACCAATATGCTTAATTTTTTAATATTACAGAAATAATTGTTTGTGTTCCACAAGCTTGAGAAAGATGTATTCATAACCACTATTCCATTTGAACTGAACAGCTACCCATGTATTTAGAGCATCACACACAAGGAGTGTCCCTGATCTAAAAATTACTTTAAAATAACTGTTCTCTTATTAATAAGTATTTGTAAATTAGATAAAGTACTTTTACCAGCTGACTAATCATTAACCTACTTTCCAGTTCCTCTCCTAGAGGTTAGTCATCTTCCATGAAAAATTAAATGGTGTAGAATCACTCAATAATATGAAATTTTCTTGCAAGACAAACTACAATTTGACAAAATGTTAGAAGATTCATCAAACATCATTCGTCTGCTGAATTGAATGACTCCAGCTGCACAAATTCGTTATAAAGTAAAATTTAATAGATTATAAAATTTTAGATCTGAATAATAAAATTTATCACATTCAGTAAAACTTTATTTAATGGCAGAGTTTTGCAACTGGGAATCCAAGATAAGTTCTGGTTGATCAGTCTTTCACCAGGGATGTAAGGCATAATAGATTCCATTTGGGGATCTCTTAAACTTCTCAGGAGTTTTGTAGGTCAATATATAACTCATTCAAATACTCTTACATTTTCAGTAATCTCTCCTTTTGGAATGCATAGTCAAGGCTATGGTTTTCCCAGTGGTCATGTATGGATGTGAGAGTTGGATGATGAAGAAAGCTGAGCGCTGCAGAATTGATGCTTTTGAACTGTGGTGTTGGAGAAGACTCTTGAGAGTCCCTTGAACTGCAAGAAGATCCAACCAGTCCATCCTAAAGGAGATCAGTCCTGGTTGTTCATTGGAAGGACTGATGTTGAAGCTAAAACTCCAATACTTTGGCCACCTCTTGCAAAGAGTTGACTCACTGGAAAAGACCCTAATGCTGGGAAGGATTGGGGGCAGGAGGAGAAGAGGATGACAGAGGATGAGATGGTTGGATGGCATCACCAACTCGATGGACATGGGTTTGGGTAAACTCTGGGAGTTGGTGATGGACAGGGAGGCCTGGCGTGCTGCGATTCATGGGGTCACAAAGAGTCGTGCACGACTGAGCAACTGAACTGAACTGAACTCCTTTTGGAATGCAGTTAGACAATTTAAAAAATAAACTTGCATTAATTTTTACTAGTTTTTAGGTAAGTAGTTTTAACACATCACAGGTTCATTTTCTATTGATATAAACTGTTTTTAATGCTTCAAAGACAAAAGTCTGAAGTTTTATTGAGGACAAAGTTATATACAAATCAGAATGTTCCCTAGAAATAACACCTGAATGAAAAAGGACAAGTGACCCCTGGATTTAAGAGGTCATTGGTTCAGGATAGAGGGAATAAAAGTAGAAGTTGAATCACCATTGTTACAAACTTGAAGGGAAGGATGTCACCTGGAGTTAAACTGCACAGGAAAGATATCAGGTATTTTACAGTGGCAGAGAATTTAAATATTCATTTGTAAGCTGAAAAGAAACAAGATGCTCAGGAATTATAGTTTATTATGTTATAGAGACAAAAAGCTAAAAAGAGGTAGAGAAGCCAAGTTTAGTTCACCTCTTTTTCTCTGGTAAGACGCAAAAGAATTTCCTAGAGGGTTGAGTTTTGAGTGTTTCAGGTAGATACTCTCAGGAGCACACAAATTTTTAAATGCAACATTTGTCCTAGATTTACTCAACAGAGTAGCTTCTTTTATTCTGCCAATGTATATATCAAGTGAAGACTCAGGTGTCCTTCAGAAGTTCATAGGTTCTTACCAGATTCTCCTTTTTACCCTGTATTGGCATCAACAGCTTTCCTTTTATTAAGGAGTCCTTATATTCAGCATCAGGGACTTCAGACTTGGAAACTGCCTTCATTTTATTTCAAATTGGCCCAAATGACTCTAGAGTGCACTCTTCTGGTTACCCTGAATATGTGAGGTAAGAACTCCCTAGTAGTAAAATAAGACAGCTAACAGGATGTATGCAAAATATGTTTATTGGGAAGGTTTCCCATTCATCTTGATGCCCCATCTGAAGGAGCATCCTTCTGTAAGCCTTACTTTTCCTCCTATAGGCTGGCAGAGGACAGTAGAGCAGCCAACACACAAAACACTCTTTGTACCTGGCTAATGACAGTGGTGTTTCATAGCCTTCTGGTCATTTCAGATCCATGTAACAGGAATTTGGGCTCTGCACCAGGCAGCACTTCTTGTGTTTCCTCTTCTCTGCTGGAGAGGGATGAAGCAGATCCTTTGTGAGAGGCACGTTCTCGTGAAGAGGTTGTCACTGCCAGAAAGCTTGGTATAAACTTTTAAAATGTTGTATTTCAATTAACATGTACAACATGTTATTTTGATGCATTTATGTATTGCAGCTTGATTACCACTGTAGTGTTAACATCTCTATCATATCACATAATTACCATTTTTGTGGTGAAAACATTTAAGATCTAGTCTCTTAGCAACTTTGAAGTACAGAACACAGTATTGTAGATGACAAATACTATGCTGTGCATTAGATCATCAGGACATAGCAATTGGTTTCAGGCTTGCGCCCTTAAACAACATCTCCCCAATTCCCCCACATCCCAGACCCTGTAACCACCATTATACTGCTTCAACAAGTTCAACTCTGGAGACAGAGACAACAAAACTAAGATATCTATGCTGAGCTTACATTGTTGTGAGGAATGTGGGCAAGAAGGGATGAAAAATAAATTGAAAAATTAAATTACTGGCATTCCTTGAAGATATTGTAGGTTCAGTCTTCAGACTAACACAATAAATGAAAGTCATCAAATCAAATTACATAATTTTCATTTCCCAGTGCATATAGGTTACTTTTGCACTATACTGTAGCATATTTAAACATGCAATAGCATTATGTCTGAAAAACAATGTACATACTTTAAATATTACTACAAAATGCTAGCCATTATCTGAGACTTCAGTAAGTCATTGTAGTAACAAAGATTATTGATCATAGATCACCATAACAAATATAATAATGAAAAAGTTTGAAATATTAAGAGAATTACCAAAATGTGATACAGAGACATGAAGTAAGCAAATGCTCCTGGGAAAAATATGGTGCCAGGAGACGCTCAAAGTAGGGTTGTCACAACCTTCAATTTGTTTAAAAAAAAAAAAAAGGCAATATCTGCAAAGTGAAACAAAGTGAGGTATGCCTGTAGTCTGTTAGATGTTAACAGTCATGAAAAAGAGGGAAAATTGAATAATGGCAGACAAGAAACAATAGAACAGAATAAGGCAAGGTGGGGTTGGTGTTGGTAGAACTAGAGTAGTCAATAAAGAATTGGTGTAGTTTTCACTGAGAAGTAAGAACTATATAGAGATTCTTAAGACATTTCTAAATATTGAATACTAAGATTTAGCTTCTTAACTTTCACATATAACATCGGTCAGTCAGTTAAGTCACTCAGTCGTGTCTGACTCTTTGTGACCCCGTGGATCGCAGCACGCCAGGCTTCCCTGTCCATCACCAACTCCCAGAGTTTACTCAAACTCCTGCCCATTGAGTCCATGATGTCATCAAACAAACTCATTCTCTATCATCCCCTTCTCCTCCCGCCTTCAAACTTTCCCAGAATCAGGGTCTTTTCAAATGAGTCAGCTCTTTGCATCAGGTGGCCAAAGTGTTAGAGTTTCAGCTTCAGCTTCAGTCCTTCCAATGAATATTCAGGACTGATTTCCTTTAGGATGGATTGGTTGGATCTCCTTGCAGTCCAAGGGACTCTCAAGAGTCTTCTCCAACACCACAGTTCAAAAGCATCAATTCTTCATCACTCAGCTTTCTTTATAGTCCAACTCTCAAATCCATACATGACTACTGGAAAAACCATAGCTTTGACTAGATGGGCCTTTGTTGGCAAAGTACTGTCTCTGCTTTTTAATACACTGTCTAGGTTGGTCATAGCTTTCCTTCCAAGGAGTAAGCATCTTTTAATTTCATAGCTGCAGTCACCATCTGCAGTGATTTTGGAGCCCCCCCCCAAAAAAAAGTCTGCCACTGTTTCCACTGCTTCCCCTCTATTTGCCATGAAGTGATGGGACTGGATGCCATGATCTTAGTTTTCTGAATGTTGAGCTTTAAGCCAACCTTTTCACTCTCCTCTTTCACTTTCATCAAGAGGCTCTTTAGTTCTTCTTCTCTTTCTGCCATAAGGGTGGTGTCATTTGCCTATCTGAGGTTATTGATATTTCTCCTGGAAATATTGATTCCAACTTGTGCTTCATCCAGCCCAGCATCTCTCATGATATATAACATACGTGTGGGCTAAGTCACTTCAGTCTGGTCTGACTCTTTGCAACCCTACGGACTATATCCCACCAGGCTCCTCTGCCCATGAGATTACCCAGGCAAGAACACTGGTGTGAGGGGTGGTCCGATGGTGGAGGATAGGACGGGGAGATCACTTTCTCCCTCACAAATTCAGCAAAAGAACATTTGAATGCTAAGCAAATTCCACAAAACAACCTCTGAATATTGGCAGAAGACATCAGGCACCCAGAAAGGCAGCCCATTGTCTTCCAAAGGAGATAGGACAAAAGATAAAAGATAAAAAAAAGAGACAAAAGTGTTAGGTACAGAAACCTGTCCCAGGAAGGGAGTCTTAAAAGAGGAGAAGTTTCCAAACACCCGGAAACCCTCTCACCAGAGGGTCTGTGGGGAGTTTTGGAATCTCAGACGGCAACATAACTGGGAGGAAAAACAAATAAATAAAACCCACAGATTACGTGCCTAATGGCAACTCCCAGCAGAGAAGTAGCCCAGAGGCTTGCATCTGCCACCAGCAAGTGGGGGCTGAACAGGGAGGCACCAGTAGCATTGCTTAAGGTAAGGACCAGGCCTGAATGCCCAGAGGACAATCTGAGGGAGCTAACCTGAGATAGCAACCCAAAATGTGGAATAGCCAGAGAGAGAGAGAAAAAAGAGAGAGAGAGAGAGAGAACTATCCCACAAAAAGCTCTAACCTAAGGCACTGTCAGGCCCGCTCACAGAACAAAGAACTGAGTGAATACCAGAGGAGAGCTAGCCAGCTGCAGATCGGCCCATCCCCCCGCCAGAGGCAGGGAGCCAGACGGGGGGCAGCCAGGGCCGGAAAGGGGCAATCTCAGCCCAGAAACAGCATCCTTTACCAAACGGCAAGCAGGCTCCCAGTTGCTAACAAAGACTTCTTGGGATTCTGGACGGTTGATATCTGCCAGGAGGGTCGCAGCCAGAGATTAGCTCCCCAGAAGAGACACATGGCACACTTGAGATGGGCACACCCTGCCACCCAGGAAACTGAATGGCTGGGACGGGGAGGTGATAAGACGCACCCCCCACCTGGGGAGAATACGCTCACCAAGCACCTGGTTGTCTGAGCTGCTCAGACCTGGGAAGGGCAAAAAACGCAGGCCCAAGTGAGTCTGCGCCTTTGTGGATGCCCGAGAACCTGAACCTGAGCAGCTTAGACCTGGGAAGTGCATGCAACCCACGGCCTGCTTTAAACAGTTCTCCTGCAGAGCAACCTGGAGCCTGAGCAGTGTAGACTGGGAAAGCACACACGCTGTGAGCAGGGGCAAACCCACTGTGGCCGAGACACTGCGAGCACTCCCCACACACGCCAGTGATATTTGTTTGCAGTATTCCTCCTTCCCCACAGCACGACTGAACAAGTGAGCCTAAATAAGTGACCACCTTTGCCCCCTTGTGTCAGGGTGGAAATTAGACACTGAAGAGACCTGCAAACAGAAGAAGCTAAAATAAACAGAGGGAACTGCTTTGGAAATGACAGGTGCAACAGATTAAAACCCTATAGTTAGCACCGACTACATTGGAAGGGGCCTATAGATCTTGAGAAGTATAAGCTGTAACAAGGAACTATCTGAAACTGAACTGATCCCACAGTGCCCACAACAGCTCCAGAGAAATTCCTAGATATATTATCACTATTATCACTTTTTTAACTTAAAAAGATTTTTTTTATTTTTAAGTCCTTTATTACTCCTTTAATTTTCATTTTTATAACCTACTATTACCTTGCAAAAAAAAAAAGACCCTATTTTTAAAGCAAACTTCATATATATTTTTTATAATTTTTGTGATTTTTTTTTGTTAATATTGTATTTTTGAGAGTCTAACCTCTACTCTAGATTTTTAATCTTTGCTTTTTGGTATTTGTTATCAATTTTGTACCTTTAAGAATCCAATCTTCAGTACCCATTTTTACTTAGGAGTGTGATTACTGGCTTGATTACTCTTTCCCCCTTTTGACTCTCCTTTTTCTCCCCCAGGTCACCTCTACCTCCTCCTTCCCTCTTCTCTTCTCTACCCAACTCTGTGAATCTCTTTGTGTGTTCCGGGCTGTGGAGAACACTTAGGGAACTGATTACTGGCTGGATCTGTCTCTCTCCTTTTGATTTCCCCTTTTCTCCTCCTGGCCACGTCTATCTCCTTCCTCCCTCTTCTCTTCTCTATGTAAGTCCATGAACCTCTCTGTGGGGTACAGGCTGTGGAGAGCACAAAGGAAATTGATTACTGGCTAGATTGCTCTCTCCCCTTTTGATTCCCCTTCTTCTCCTCCTGGTCACCTCTATCTCCATTCTCCCTCTTCTCTTCTCCATGTAACTCTGCGAACCTCTCCAGGTGTTCCTCACAGTGGAAAATCTTTTCACCATTAACCTATATGTTTTATCATCGGTGCTGTATGGGTGGAGAGGTCTTGAGGCTACTGTAAGAATAAGATTGAAACCCAGAGGTAGGAGGCTTAAGTCCAAAACCTGAGAACACCAGAGAACTCCTGACTCCAGGGAACATTAATCGATAAGAGCTGATACAAAAGCCTCCATACCTGCACTGAAACTAAGTACCACCCAAGAGCAAACAAGTTCCAGAGCAAGACATACCATGCAAATTCTCCATCAATGCAGGAACATAGACCTGAGCTTCAATATACAGGCTGCCCAAAGTCACACCAAACCAATAGATATCTCAAAACTCACTACTGGACACTGCATTGCACTCCACAGAGAAGAAATCCAGCTCCACCCACCAGAACACTGACACAAGCTTCTCTATCCAGGAAACCGTGACAAGACACCCATCCAACCCCACTCACAGTGAGGAACCTCCACAATAAAGTGGAACCACAAACTGCCAGAATACAGAAAGGCCACCCCAAACACAGCAATATAAACAAGATGAAAAGGCAGGGAAATACTCAGCAGGTAAAGGAATATGATAAATGCCCACCAAACCAAACAAAAGAGGAGGAGATAGGGAGTCTACCTGAAAAAGAATTCAGAATAATGATAGTAAAAATGATCCAAAGTCTTGAAAACAAAATGGAGTTACAGATAAATAGCCTGGATGCAAGGATTGAGAAGATGCAAGGAATGTTTAACAAGGACCTACAAGAAATAAAAAAAAGAGTCAATATATAATCAATAATGCAATAAATGAGGTCAAAAACACTCTGGAGGGAACCAACAGTAGAATAATGGAGGCAGAAGATAGGATAAGTGAGGTAGAAGATAGAATGGTAGAAATAAATGAAGCAGAGAGGAAAAAAGAAAAAAGAATCAAAAGAAATGAGGACAACCTCAGGGACCTCTGGGACAATGTTAAACACACTAACATTCGAATCACAGGAGTCCCAGAAGAAGAAGACAAAAAGAAAAGCCATGAGAAAATACTTGAGGAGATAGTAGTTCAAAACTTCCCCAAAATGGGGAAGGAAATAGCCACCCAAGTCCAAGAAAACCAGAGTCCCAAACAGGATAAACCCAAAGCGAAACACCTCAAGACACATAGTAATCAAATTAACGAAGATCAAACACAAAGAACAAATATTAAAAACAGCAAAGGAAAAACAACAAATAACACACAAGGGGATTCCCATAATGATAAAAGCTGATCTTTCAATAGAAACTCTTCAGGCCAGAAGGGAATTGCAGGACATATTTAAAGTGATGAAAGAGAAAAACCTACAACCCAGATTACTGTACCCAGCAAGGATCACATTCAAATATGAAGGAGAAATCAAAAGCTTTACAGACAAGCAAAAGTTGAGACAATTCAGCACCACCAAACCAGCTCTTCAACAAATGCAAAAGCATCTTCTCTAGACAGGAAAAGGTGTATAAACTCGAACCCAAAACAACAAAGTAAATGGCAACGGGATCATACTTATGAATAATTACCTTAAATGTAAATGGGTTGAATGCCCCAACCAAAAGACAAAGACTGGCTGAATGGATACAAAAACAAGACCCCTATATGTGCTGTCTACAAGGGACGCACCTCAAAACATACAGAACGAAATTGAAGGGCTGGAAAAAGATATTTCATGCAAATGGAGACCAAAAGAAAGCAGGAGTAGATATACTCATATCAGATAAATAGACTTTGAAATAAAGGCCATGAAAAGAGACAAAGAAGGACACTACATAATGATCAAAGAATCAATCCAAGAAGAGGATATAACAATTATAAATATATATACACTCAACATAGGAGCACTGTGATATGTAAAGCACGTGCTAACAAGTATGAAAGGGGAAATTAACAATAACACAATAATAGTGGGAGACTTTAATACCCCACTCACACCTATGGATAGATCAACTAAGCAGAAAATTACCAAGGACACAAAAACTTTAAATGATACAATGGACCAGTGAGACCAAATTGATATCTATAGGACATTTCACCCCAAAACAATGAATTTCACCTTTTTATCAAGTGCACATGGAACCTTCTCCAGGATAGATCATATACTGGACCATAAATCTAGCCTTGGTAAATTCAAAAAAATTTAAATCATTCCAAGCATCTTTTCTGACCACAATGCATTAAGCTTAGATGTCAATTACAGGAGAAAAACTATTAAAAATTCCAATGTGTGGAGGCTGAACAACATGCTGCTGATTAACCAACAAATCACAGAAGAAATCAAAATATGCATAGAAACAAATGAAAATGAAAACACAACAACCCAAAACCTATGGGACACTGTAAAAGCAGTGCTAAGGGGAAGGTTCCTAGCAATACAGGCTTACCTCAAGAAACAAGAAAAAAGTCAAATAACCTAACTCTACACCTAAAGTAACTAGAAAAGGAAGAAACGAAGAACCCCAGGGTTAGTAAAAGGAAAGAAATCTTAAAAGTTAGGGCAGAAATAAATGCAAAAGAAAAAAAGAGACCATAGCAAAAATCAACAAAGCTAAAAGCTGGTTCTTTGAGAAGATACACAAAATTGACGAACCATTAGCCAGACTCATCAAGAAACAAAGGGAGAAGAATCAAATCAACAAAATTAGAAATGAAAATGGAGAAATCACAACAGACAACACAGAAATACAAAGGATCATAAGAGACTACTATCAGCAAGTATATGCCAATAAAATGGACAACTTGGAAGAAATGGACAAATTCTTAGAAAAGTATAACTTTCCAAACTAAACCAGTAAGAAATAGAAAATCTTAACAGACCCATCACAAGCACTGAAATCAAAACTGTAATCAGAAATCTTTCAGCAAACAAAAGCCGAGGACCAGATGGTTTCATAGCTGAATTCTACCAAAAATTTAGAGAAGAGCTAATACCTATCCTCCTCAAACTCTTCCAGAAAATTGCAGAGGAAGGTAGACTTCCCAACTCATTCTATGAGGCCAACATCCCCCTAACACCAAAACCTGACAAAGATGCCACAAAAAAAGAAAACTACAGGCCAATATCACTGATGAACATAGATGCAAAAATTCTTAACAAAATCCTAGCAAACAAAATCCAACAACATATTAAAAAGATCATACATCATGACTAGTGGGCTTTATCCCAGGAATGCAAGGATTCTTCAATATCTGCAAATCAATCAAAGTAATACACCACATTAACAAACTGAAAGATAAAAAACCCCCAGAAAGCAGGAATAGAAGGAACATACCTCAACAGAATAAAAGCTATATATGACAAACCCACAACAAACATTATCCTAAATGGTGAAAAATTGAAAGCATTTCCCCTAAAGTCAGGAACAAGACAAGTGTGCCCACTCTCACCACTACTATTAGACACAGTTTTGGAATTTTTAGCCACAACAATCAGAGCGGGAAAAGAAATAAAAGGAATCCAGATTGGAAAAGAAGAAGTAAAACTTTCACTGTTTGCAGATGACATGATCCTCTACATAGAAAACCCTAAAGACTTCGCCAGAAAATTACTAGGGCTAATCATCGAATATAGTAAAGTTGCAGGATATAATATTAACGCACAGAAATCCCTTACATCCCTATACATTAACAATGAGAAAACAGAAAGAGAAATTAAGGAAAAAATTACCTTCACCATTGCAATGAAAAGAATAAACTACTTAGGAATATATCTACCTAAAGAAACAAAAGACCTATATATAGAAAACTATAAAACACTGGTGAAAGAAATCAAAGAGGACACAAATAGATGGAGAAATATACCGTGTTCATGGATCAGAAGAATCAATATAGTGAAAATGAGTATACTACCCAAAGCAATCTATAGATTCAACGCAATCCCTATCAAGCTACCAACAGTATTTTTCAGAGAACTAGAGCAATAATTTCACAATTTGTATGGAAATACAAAAAATCTCGAATAGTGAAAGCAATCTTGAGAAAGAAGAATGGAACTGGAGGAATCAACCTGCCTGACTTCAGGCTATACTACAAAGCTATAGTCATCAAGACAGTATGATACTGGCACAAAGACAGAAATATAGATCAATAGAACAAAATAGAAAGCCCAGAGATAAATCCACACACCTACAGACACCTTATCTTTGACAAAGGATGCAAAAATATACAATGAAGAAAAGAGAATCTCTTTAACAAGTGGTGCTGGGGAAACTGGTCAACCACTTGTAAAAAGAATGAAACTAGAACACTTTCTAACACCATACACAAAAATAAACTCAAAATGGATTAAAGATCTAAATGTAAGACCATAAACTATTAAACTCCTAGAGGAAAACATAGGCAAAACACTCTCTAACATAAATCACAGCAGGATCCTCTATGACCCACCTCCCAGAGTAATGGAAATAAAAGCAAAATAAACAAATGGGATCTAATTAAACTTAAAAGCTTTTTCACAACAAAGTAAATTATAAGCCAGGTGAAAAGATAGCCTTCAGAATGAGAGACAATAATAGCAAACGAATCAACTGACAAAGAATTAATCTCAAGAATATACAAGCAGCTCCTGCAGCTCAATTCCAGACAAATAAATGACCCAATCCAAAGAATACTTTGTCCACCTGATGCGAAGAGCTGATTCATGTGAAAAGACCCCGATTCTGGGTAAGATTGCGGGTAGGAGGAGAAAGGGACGGCAGAGAATGAGATGGTTGGATGGCATCATTGACTCAATGGACATGAGTTTGGGTGGGCTCTGGGAGTTGGTGTTAGACAGGGAGGCCTGGTGTGCTGCAGCTCATGGGGTCTCAAAGAGTCAGACACGACTGAGCAATTGCACTGAACTGAATCAAAAAGTGGGCCAAAGAACTAAAAGAACTAAACAGACATTTCTCCAAAGAAGACATACAGATGGCTAACAAACACATGAAAAGATGTTTAACATCACTCATTATCAGAGAAATGCAAATCAAAACCACAATGAGGTACCATCTCATGCTGGTCAGAATGGCTGCTATTCAAAAGTCTACAAACAATAAATGCTGGAGAGGGTGCAGAGAAAAGGGAACCCTCTTACACTGTTGGTGGGAATGCAAACTAGTTTCTTCCTTTAAAAAATGGAAATAGAACTACCATATGACCCAGCAATCCCACTGCTGGGCAGACACACCGAGGAAACCAGACTTGAAAGAGACACGTGTACCCCAATGTTCATCGCAGCACTGTTTATAACAGCCAGGACATGGAAGCAACCTAGATGTCCATCAGCAGACGAATGCATAAGAAAGCTGTGATCCATATACACAATGCAATATTACTCAGCCATTAAAAAGAATGCATTTGAGTCAGTTCTAATGAGGTGGATGAAACTGGAGCCTATTATACAGAGTAAAGTAAGTCAGAAAGAAAAACACCAATACAGTATACTAACGCGTATATATGGAATTTAGAAAGATGGTAATGATAACCCTATATGTGAGAGAGCAAAAGAGACACAGATGTAAAGAACAGTCTTTTGGACTCTCTGGGAGAAGGTGAGGGTGGGATGATTTGAGAGAATAGCACTGAAACATGTATATTAACATATGTGAAACAGATCACCAGTCCAGGCTCAATGCATGAGACAGGTGCTCAGGGCTGGTGCACTGGGATGACCCTGAGGGATGGGATGGGGAGGAAGATGGGAGGGGGGTTCAGGATGGGGAACACATGTACACACATTGCTGATTCATTGTCAATGTATGGCAAAAACCACTACAATATTGTAAAGTAATTAGCCTCCAATTAAAATACATAAATTAAAAAAAAAATACTGGTGTGGGATGCCATGCCCTCCTCCAGGGGTTCTTCAAGGACCAGGGATCAAACCCGCATATCTTGCCTTGTCAGGCAAGTTCTTTACCACTAGTGCCACCTGGGAGGCCCCCATATAGCATACTGCAGTGTTAATTGTATCTATCATGTTGCACATTACATCCCCAGTACTTATATATAGCTGAAAGTTTGCAGTACCTTTTGACTGTCTTCATCCAATTTCTCCTTCCCTCATAAGAGATGATGGATGTTCCCTAAACCTAACATGATAATTATGTAATGATCATTATGCTATATACCTTAAACTTATATACTACTGTTAAGTCAACTGTATCTAAAAACTGGAAGAAAAACTACTGCCTTTTATAATAGTTAAAATAGTTAAAATTCTATTGTGTTGCTTTTGTTCTGACTCTTTTGCAACCCCATGAACTGTAGCCATATCCATGGGATTTCCCAGGCAAGGATACTGGAGTGGGTTGCCATTTCCTTTTCCAGGGGATCTTCCTGACCCAGAGATCAAGCTCATGTCTCCTGCATTGCAGGTAGATTCTTTAAAGCTGAGCCACCAAGGAAGCCCCAAATTCTATATTATCATATATAATATATGAGTGAGTGAAAGTTGCTCAGTCGTGTCTGACTCTTTGCGACCCCATGGACTATACAGTCCATGGAACTGTCTAGGTCAGAATACTGGAGTGGGTAGCCTTTCCCTTCTCCAGGGGATCTTCCCAACCCAGGGATCGAATCCAAGTCTCCCACATTGCAGGTGGATTCTTTGCCAGCTGAACCACAAGGGAAGCCCATATAATATAGTTATGTTATATAATAGAAATTCTACCTATACAAACATAAACAAAATTGGAAGGTAATAATGTAAAAAGGATTTGTGTCTTTTAAACAACATGAAAAGTATATATCAAAAATAGATTTAAATACTTCAATATAATATAAAATGAATAGAGGATATATTCTCAAAAAAAGAACTATATATGAGTTATAAACATTATATAGAATATGGATACACATAAATGAAAAATTGTGAATTGCAATTAT
Source organism: Giraffa tippelskirchi (assembly GCF_054371585.1). Classification (NCBI taxonomy): domain Eukaryota; kingdom Metazoa; phylum Chordata; class Mammalia; order Artiodactyla; family Giraffidae; genus Giraffa; species Giraffa tippelskirchi. Next base: position 75,539,388 of record NC_137277.1, read on the forward strand.
GAGATATTCCTTTTTACATAAAAAAAATTTGCAAATAACTTTTAAAAGGCAATAGTCAATATTGGGAAATATTTTGTGATAAACTAGTATGCACTACTCATTAAAAGTTAAGTAGGATACACCCTTTTGGAAAGTAATCTATATATAAAGTGTCCTTATATGATAAACATAATGATTCAAAATTTTTTTACAAAAAGTACTTAACAGAATATGCTCACAACATAAAATCAAAAATCCAAGTCACAAAATGATCTCAAGTTTGTACAATGCATGTAAATGTTTGTGAAAATAAACAATTGAAATATACATGACTCTAGAATTCACAGTTTCATTTATTGATGCAGATAAATTCTTTCAGTTCTCATCTAATGAGACCATGCCTTAGGAGTTATAATACAAGAGGGAATTAAGAGTGACCAACCATAGCCAACTGCCTAGCATCCAAAGTACAACACAGATTTATCTGTTCTGAATTTCATGTTATATGTGTTATGTGTGAAGTGAAGAGAAAGTCACTCAGTCGTGTCAGACTCTTTGCAATCCCATGGACTGTAGCCCACCAGGCTCCTTTGTCCATGGGATTTCCCAGGCAAGAATAATGGAATGGGTTGCCATTTTCTTCTCCATATGTGTAATACTTCTTGTCAATCTGGAACTTTTTCCATTAGTCCTCCAGAGAAATTTACAACAAACAATTTATAACAAAACTACTCTTTGTGAATGATTAAATTTACAACAAACAAAAAGCAACAAAAATCAGTGACTAAATTGGAGGAATTTACCAAAAAAAATCAGTGATTAAATTGAAGAACTAAAATAAAGAGATCATTTTACTTTATGCACACACTAAGGGAACTAATCTGGCAGAAGTTCAGCTCTATTACCAGGATAATAGAGCTGCTCCCTGAATGATTCTGCTTCTTCATATACTTAAAAAATAAAAATAAAAGATTTAGAGAAGTGTTTCAGTGAGGGCCCTAGACAGTATCACAAAACTTTACATTGGACATACAAATATTAACTTTAAAAATATTAATGAAAATTCAAAAGGCTATTAATCTGTGATATGATATATTTAGAAAACATGGAACTTAATTAACAAATGTGATTCAAGGGAAAACAACCAGCTTACATAGAGTTAAGTCACCACTGCAAACAAGGGCTAAGAGCTTTAAGAAGCATTTCTATTTTTGTTATGTAAGTTTTATCATGTAAGTTTGGTTTAGCTGATAAGTAGATATGAAAGGTTTTCTTTCTGAGCTAAAGAGACTCAGAAAAGTGGATTAGAGGCTAGGATAAGCAATCAATAGGGAGGAAACATGTTCATTAACATACAAGATCTGTAGTTCAGCAATTATCAATGAATGAATTGATAAGCTATCAATTACCATAGCTTTGGTTTTATAGGTCTGGGGCAGTTCCCAGTAGATGTTACAATACTAAAAAAAGAAAGAATGTATCTCAGTTGTATCAGACTCTTTGTGACCCCATGGACTATACAGTCGGTGGAATTCTCCAGACCAAAATACTGGAGCAGGTAGCCTTTCCCTTCTTCAGGGGATCTGCCCAACCCAGGGATCAAACCCAGGTCTCCTGCATTGCAGGTGGATTCTTTACGAGCTGAGCCACAAGGGAAGCCCAGTATACTAACAATGCAAGTTTATTTTGGTGTCAAATTAATTTTAATACCTCCATAAATTACATTTGTCCTAAGTTTGTAGTTTCATTAAAGGCCTAAAGGGATCAATTAAACTAGTGCATTATGTAGTAGAAACTGTATGCTCAGACTATACCTTTTTTAAAAGTCACATTGATAACAAGAAAATGTTAATGTTACTTTTTGGATCTTTTAATAAACTCTATTCACCTTTAGATAATTTTCCTTCAGGAAATGCTTATATTACTCATTTCACTTTCTACCTTTTCCAAACATTTTCACAAATCTTTTTACAAGATTTTGTTTGTTTTTTCTTCTTGTATAACTCTGTACAATAAAAGACATATGCTAGCCTAGTAAATTTTTCAGCAGGAAGTTGTTAAAAAACAAACTACTCAAAAGAAAGGAGCAAATGTTCTGGAAATCAAAGCCAACTTCACTAAAAGTAAAGAGTCCTGGAGTTGAAGTGTCCAAATGCAAATATTGGCCTTGTTGTATACTAGTGAAAAGAAGCCATAGGTATGTTGAATGTCTGCTGTCTAAATCAGCACTGTTGTACAATGCACACTAATCTCTTATTTAGTCCTCAAAGTATTATTTCTAATATACAAATATAGATCTAAGACTCACTGTCTAGACAATATGATCAAGATCACCTGAAGTGAAGTGTCAGTCGCTCAGTCATGTCAGACTCTTTGCAACGCCATGCACAGGGGCTTGCCAGGCTCTTCCATCCATGGGATTTTCCAGGCAAGAATACTGGAGTGGGTAGCTGTTTCCTTCTCCAGGGGATCTTCCCGTCCCAGGGATCGAACCCAGGTCTCCTGTATTCCAGGCAGACTCTTTACCAACTGAGCCACCAGGGAAGCTCAAGATCACATAGTTAATAGATAATAAAACCTAGTTTTCGATCCAAATCTCTCTAATCCTAATGATGTTCATATAAAACATGGTTCAGACCAAAGACTGAGGGAAAAATATACAAATAGATGCCAGTGAGCAAGGTGTGTTTAGGGATTAATGGGGCCACCAAAGGATGTGGGAGCTGCCTGGAGGAGCTTCCAGTGAACTTAAACTATTTTTATTTTGCTCTTACTTAGATATTTTATATTTGCACGATTTTACCAGCTCTTTGTACCTGTGGCTCTTACATAACTATAAAGCAAATAAAATATATAAATAAATAATATTATAAAAGAAAAATACCTACAGGGAAAAACAAACATGTCGTGTTTTACATTTTTTCAGGTACAGTTTTACTTGCTATATAAACATATGCACATAGATATGTATGTGTATTTGTATAGATGTTTTATAATTTAGACGTATACATAGATTTTTGAATAGACTTATATGTTATACGCATTTGTTAGAGAATATTTAAGTATTCCAATTTCCTCAAACAAGTTTGGACAAAATGATCTTTCAGATTCCTTGCAGCATTACACATCTTATTATCTGAACTGATTGCTATTTTTTAATTTTATTTATTTTAATTGGAGACTAATTACTTTACAATATTGTAGTGGTTTTTGCCATACATTGACATGAATCAGCCATGTGTGTACATGTGTTCCCCATCCTGAACCCCCCTCTCACCTCCCTCCCCATCCCATCCCTCAGGGTCATCCCAGTGCACCAGCCCTGAGCACCCTGTCTTATGCATTGAGCCTGGACTGGTGATCTGTTTCACATATGATAATATACATTTTTCAATGCTATTCTCTCAAATCATCCCGCCCTCACCTTCTCCCACAGAGTCCAAAAGACTGTTCTTTACATCTGTGTCTCTTTTGCTCTCTCACATATAGGGTCATTGTTACCATCTTTCTAAATTCCATATATATGCATTAATATACTGTATTGGTGTTTTTCTTTCTGACTTAGTTTACTCTGTATAATAGGCTCCAGTTTCATCCACCTCATTAGAACTGATTCAAATGCATTCTTTTTAATGGCTGAGTAATATTGCATTGTGTATATGGACCACAGCTTTCTTATGCATTCGTCTGCTGATGGATATCTAGGTTGCTTCCATGTCCTGGCTGTTATAAACAGTGCTGCAATGAACACTGGGGTACACGTGTCTCTTTCAATTCTGGTTTCCTTGGTGTGTATGCCCAGCAGTGGGATTGCTGGGTCAGATGGCAGTTTTATTTCCAGTTTTTTTAAGGAATCTCCACACTGTTCTCCATAGTGGCTGTATTAGTTTGCATTCCCACCAACAGTGTAAGAGAGTTCCCTTTTCTCCGAACCCTCTCCAGCATTTACTGTTTGTAGACTTTTGGATAGCAGCCATTCTGACCAGCGTGAGATGGTACTTCACTGTGGTTTTGATTTGCATTTCTCTGATAATGAGTGATGTTGAGCATCTTTTCATGTGTTTGTTAGCCATCTGTATGTCTTCTTTGGAGAAATGTCGGTTTAGTTCTTTGGCCCCTTTTTTGATTGGGTCGTTTATTTTTCTGGAATTCAGCTGCAGGAGCTGCTTGTACATTTTTGAGATTAATTCTTTGCCAGTTGCTTCATTTGCTGTTATTGTCTCCCGTTCTGAAGGCTGTCCTTTCACCTTGCTTATAGTTTCCTTTGTTGTGCAAAAGCTTTTAAGTTTAATTAGGTCCCATTTATTTTTGCTTTTATTTCCCTTACTCTGGGAGGTGGGTCATAGAGGATCCTGCTGTGGTTTATGTCAGAGAGTGTTTTGCCTATGGTTTCCTCTAGGAGTTTTATGGTTTCTGGTCTTACATTTAGATCTTTAATCCATTTTGAGTTTATTTTTGTGTGTGGTGTTAGAAAGTGTTCTAGTTTCATTCTTTTACAAGTGGTTGACCAGTTTTCCCAGCACCACTTGTTAAAAAGATTGTCTTTTCTCCATTGTATATTCTTGTGTCCTTTGTCAAAGATAAGGTTTCCATAGGTGCATGGATTTATCTCTGGGCTATTTTGTTCCATTGATCTATATCTCTGTCTTTGTGCCAGTATCATACTGTCTTTATGACTGTAACTTTATAGTATAGTCTGAAGTCAGGCAGGTTGATTTCCTTCAGTTCCATTCTTCTTTCTCTAGATTGCTTTGGCTATTCAAGGTTTTTTGTATTTCCATACAAATTGTGAAATTATTTGTTCTAGTTCTCTGAAAAATACTGTTGGTAGCTTGATAGGGATTGCATTGAATGAACTGATTGCTATTTAATTAGACTTAAATATTCTACAACTTTTTCTAAAAGAGTATTTCTCATCAAAAAATTCATCTTAGGAAACAAAGTGTTTATTCTATAATACCTCTATCTTTTTAAAACTCTTTAAAAGGAAGACAGTTTTAAAATAGAATATCTTGTATAAGTGAAATATTTTGTCAGAATTACCTAGATTTCAACCATTTTATTACATTCCAATAATTTGAAAAAGATCAAGATTTATTATCAATAATAGATTTTTGGTTTTTTAATAAACCATTGCTTTTGCAGATAATTTTAAAACAGGAGCTTGAAAATACTCATAATAATGATAATAACACTGAAATAAGCACATAACTTTCTAGGTATTATTATTAAAGGACAACGTTCATATGAATAACTATTTTAGTATAGTTTCTCAAAAAATCAAATATTGTTTTGGTCCACATTCTAGGATGGTCACAAAATATTTACTGACAAAGATAATTCAAAATAAGGTAAGTAAATAAATGTATTCACATAAAGATAATTCCACATTAATATATCAGTAACTTTGAGGAAAAGAAAATGTCTTGAAGTAAAACGTGCAATGAATTATTGAAGAAGTTCAAGCTGTGAAGGTCATATGTGAGAGAGTAGGATAAATTTGGGGAGTGTATTTTAGACATTATAATCATGTAGTCCAATGCCTGGTTTGGAATGAAAACTCTGCATAATGAAAACTAGGTCTTAAAACTGGAACTCAAACATGTCAGCTGAGGACAACAGGAACTGTAGGAATTACACAGTGCTACAGGGTAATGATTTGTTTACACATCTGTACACCAAAGATTAGATCCAATTCTTAGATTCTTCATCTAAGTATATTCCCACACACCTTATAAGCTTTCATTTATACACTAGATTTTTTTTAACTAAACTTAAAAAATTAAACAAAATATGAATCTTTCAATCACATATGCTTTAAGATTGTTTGGTGTTCACTGAGATTAAATTATTAAAGAAAAAAGTGTGATAAATTTGAGAATAAGAAGGCCATTTGGGATAAAAATGAGTAAATGTCAGCATAAAACTTCTAAATATGGAATTTTCTTCTTTTCTAGTCAGTTGATTCTTGTAGAGAAGTAATTCTCAAAAAGATCTTAATTTTCATGAACAATTCTTGATAATATACAAATGAATTGTATTAAGTGCTTATTTGAACGTAGTCTCTAAAAATACAAATACTACATCCTTTGATTAATCATTATAATTTTTCTGTAGGAAAAAATATACATAAACACTCACAGATATTTATAATATATAGCACATAAGCATGTTCAGAAAAATAGAATTTGGCATTGGGGAACTCAGATATAAATCACAAATTTTAACCTGGGAATCCAGTTTATCTACTTGTCCCAGAACTTTCCAGTTCAAGAAATTAAAAACTGCCATTGATATTTTTAAAGTGTTGAGATATAGTTGATATACTTTACTTATACATATTTTTGCTTGCTTTTGTACAAATTTCCAGTTTTAGACTACTACAAATTAAGCTGCTATAAACATTAGTGTACAAGTCTTTGTATGAGCATGTACATTTATTTCTCCTAGGAATGAAATGGCTGAATCACATGATGGATGTATATTTAACTTTTCAATTTTAACTTTATTTTAGTACCAAATTATAATGATTATACTAAAATGACTAGATCAGTTTATGAACAGTTTATATTTGTTTAACATTATTGGATAACACTGCTGCTGCTGCTGCTAAGTCACTTCAGTCATGTCTGACTCTGTGCGACCCCGTAGATGGCAGCCCACCAGGCTCCACCATCCCTGGGATTCTCCAGCCAAGAAGACTTGAGCGGGTTGCCATTTCCTTCTCCAGTGCATGAAAGGGAAAAGTGAAAGTGAAGTTGCTCAGTGTCCAACTCTTCGTGACCCCATGGACTGTAGCCTACCAGGCTCCTCTGTCCATGGAATTCCAGCCAAAAGTACTGGAGTGGGTTGCCATTGCCTTCTCCTTGGATGACACCAGAACTTTGAAAGTCTGTTCAAATTTTATCTGATCTTCTAAATTAGAATATTCTGTGTAAAAGTGTAGCCTTAAAAAAATTTTTATGTTTTGAATTTTAAGCTTATAGAAAAGTTGTAAAAAGGTACAAAATTTTCCTTATATCCCTCACCTAGTTGCCCTCATGTTAACATCTTACATAACCTTAGCGCAATGATCAAGAATAAGAAATCAACATCAATATAATATATTAAGTATAATAAGGTACAATACATTAAGTAAAATAAGATACAATATATTAAATAAAATAAAATAATATATAAAGTAAACGTGAAATTTCAGGGTTTTTTTTTAACTGATATGTTTGCTATTCTAGGTTTGTATCTAAATTACATTTTTCCTTGCCTCCTTCACTCTGAAAACAGATCTTTAGTCTTGCCTTTCTTCCATGACCTTGACACTTTCACAGAATATGATCAGTTATTTGGTAGAATATCCCTTAACTGGGGTTTCTCTAAACCATTTTTTATGATTGGAATAAGTTATACATGCTTGGCAATATTACCATAAAAACAATATTGTGTATCTCTTGAAGACAAGAAACTGCCAAACTGTTTTCCAAAGTGTTTGTGCTATTTGGCATTCCCATAATCATCAATCTTTTTAGTTCTAACAATTGTAGGGGCATAAGGTGGTATCTGTAGTGTTATGCTGAGCTTCTTTTCATGTGCTGTATGCTACCCATATGTCTTCTTTGGTGAAGTGTCTATCCAAACCTTTTACCCATTTTTAATTAATTATCCTATTATTGTTTTGAGAGATATATGTTCTAAACAAGAGTCCTTTGTTGAATGTATACTTTGCAAATAATTTATATCTCTGGCTTACCTTTTTTAGAAATTACATTTTTAAGGCTCTTGGTACATATGAACTTACCTTCCACAAAGCTTATTCCACTCTACTTCCTAACAAGTACAGTATTAAAGTTATTTTGTTTAAAATTTGGTAATTAAAAAGAAATTTTACCTTTGTTTAAATTTTCATTTGTCAAGTTGCTGATAGTCATTCATTAGCTTACTGACTATACTACAAATCTACAGTAATCAAAACAGTGTGGTACTGGCACAAAAACAGAAATACAGATCAATAGAGCAGGATAAAAAGTCCAGAGATAAATCCACACAACTATGGTCACATAATCTATGACCAAAAAAGGCAAGAATACAATGAAGAGAAGACAATTTCTTTAATAAGTAATGCTGGGAAAACTGGACAGTTACATGTTAAAGAATGAAATTAGAACATTCTCTAACATCACACACAAAAATAAACTCAAAATTGATTAAAGATCAAAATGTAAGACTGGATACTATAAAATTCTTAGAGGAAAACATATGAAGAACACTTTCTGACATAAATCACATAGTATCTTTTTTTATCTGTCTCCTAGAATAATGGAAATAAAAACAAAAACGAACCACTGGAACCTAAGGAAACTGAAAAGCCTTTGCAGAGCAAAGAAAACTATAAACAAAATGAAAAGAAAACCCATAGAATGGAAGAAAGTATTTACAAACAAAGCAACTGACAAGGGATTAATCTCAAATTATACAAACCACTCATGCAGTTAGATATCAAAAAAACAAACAATCCAATCAAAAAATGGGCGAAAGATTCTCTGCATTTCTCTGAAGACGACATACAGATGGCCAAGATCCACATGAAAAGACGCTCAACATCACCTATTATTTGAGAAATGCAAATCAGATGTATAATAAGATATCACCTCACATCAGTCAGGATGGCCATCATCAAAAATACTATAAACAATAAATGCTTGAGAGGATATGGAGAAAAGGGTACTCTCCTACACTGTTGGTGGGAATGCACAGCCACTATGGAGAACATATGGAGGTTCTGTAATAAACTAAAAATAGAACAAACCTATGATCCAGTAACCCCACTCCTGGGCATATATCCTGAGAAAACCATAATTAAGAAAGATACATGCACCCCAATGTTCATTGCAGAAATATTTACAATAGCCAAGACACAGAAGTAATCTAAATGTCCATCAATGGAGGAATGGGTAAAAAAGATGCAGTGTGTGTACACACACACACACACACAATGGAATATTACTAGTCATAAAAAAGAAAAAAATATTAAAGTGCCATTTGGAGCAACATGGAATGGACCTAGAGATTGCCACACTAACTAAGAGAAAGATAAATATTATATGATATGGCTTATATGTGGAATCTAAAAAAACGTTACAAATGTACCTATTTACAAAGCAGGAATAGAGTCACAGATGTAGATAAAAACTTATGGTTACCAATGGGGAAAAGGGGACAGGAGGGATAAATTGTGACTGGGATCGACATATACACAATATTATATATAAACTAGATAACTAATAAGAACCTACTGTGTATCAGAGGGAACTCTACTCAATACTCTGTAATAAGCTATATGGGAATAGAATCTAAAAAAGAGTGGATATATGTATATACATAACTAATTCACTTTGCTGTGCAGCAGCAACTAAAACAACATTGCAAATCAACTATAACTCACATGAAAATTTAAAAAAATTTTTTAAAGATGAGGATGATGGGGAGGGAGGTAGGAGGGGGGCTCTGGAAGGGGAAAACATGTACACCCATGGTGGATTCATGTCAATGTATGGCAAAACAAATACAATATTGTAAAGTTAAAAAATAGATAAATAAACTAATTTAAAATTAAAAAAAATAAAGATGAGGATGGCTATTGTAAAAAAAAGTAACAAAGATTGGTGAGATATGGAGAAATTTTAACCTTTTATACACTGTTGGTGGGAAGGTAAAATGATGCAGCTGCTATGGAAAAGAGTATGGAGGTTCCCCCCAAAATTAGAACTGCCATATGATCCAGCAATCACACTGCTGGGTATATATCAAAGGAAATGAAATCAATATCTCAAAGATATATCCACACTCTTAAATTCATAGTAGCACATTCACAATAGTCAGGATATGGAAACAACCTCAATGTCCACTGATGAGTGAATGGATAAAGAAATTATACACACACACATATATATCTGTATATATAATAGAATATAACTCAGCCTTAAAAAAAAAAAAAGAAAGAAAGAAATCTGCCATAGGCAACAACCTTAATGAATTGGAGGACATTGTGCTAAGTGAAATAAGCCAGTCACAGTATAAATACTGCATAATCATACTTATTTCAGATATTTAAAGTAGTCAAAATTATAAAAGCAAAAGAGTATATTAATTGGTAACAGGGGCTTGGAGGAGGGGGAAATGAAGAATAGCTGTTGAAGGAGTATAAAATTCCAGTTATGCAAGATGAATCAATTCCAGAGATCTACTGTAGAGTGCTGTGCCTGTACTTAGCAATATAGCATTGTACACTGAAAATTTTAAGAGAGTAGCATTAACCAATTCAGGACTAGAGGTGAGAATACTTAAGTGGCTTTCTTCTCTGACTTCATTCCAGGGTTTTAATTTTTACCTCATTTATTTCACACAGAAACTTTGTAAGATAGTAACTAACTCCCTGAAATGAGAATTAGAAAACTAACAATACAATTCACCAGTGGTCCGGCAGGGTTCAATTATAAATGTTGGACTTCGAAGTTAAATATCTTTCCAATATTGTCTCTTCTGCAATAAAGTGTTTTTGAATCACTTTTAAAAATAAATTAAAATTGTGTTTGTTAAGTTACTGACACGGTCAAGTATTTATTTCATATAACTAAATTTATATATTTTTTCTTTTGTGAATTATTTTCTTAGGAGTCTCACATTTTCCTACTACTAAGAAAGCTAAAGTGAAGTGAAAGTGAAAGTGAAATTCGCTCAGTCTTGTCCAACTCTACGAGACCCCATGGACTGTAGCCTGTCAGGCTCTTCTATCCATGGAATTCTCCAGTCCAGAATATTGGAGTTGGTAGCCATTCCCTTCTCCAGGAGATCTTCCCAATCCAGGGATCAAATCCAGTTCTCCAGCACTGCAGGTGGATTCTTTATCATCTGAGCCACCAGGAAAGCCCCAAAATACTGGAGTGGGTAGCCTATCCCTTCTCCAGGGGATCTTCCCAACCCAGGAATCGATCTGGAGTGTCCTGCATTGCAGGCAGATTCTTTACCAGCTGAGCTACCAGGGAAGCCCAAGAAAGCTAAATGTATACCTAAAATATTGTTCCCATGCTTGTTACATATGCTGCAAATTTTTCTCCCACAATTTGTTTGCCTTTCATAGTATGTAAGGCGTTGATACACAGAATCCTTATTAGATACTTGAGCTTTCACTTTTTTGTTTGTGCCTTTGTATGTAAATAAAAGCCTTGAGATCAACTAAGGCATCATGAGATCAGCTGAAGTGCCATGAGGTCAGTTAAAAATATAATGACATGGAACATTCTAAAACACAGTAAGTCAGAAAAACAGATTATAAAGAAAAAGATTCAATATGCAAATAGTTGTATTTTAAGGACATTAGATTTTTCATCTTCTTTTCCCCAAAGTGATAATGAACATTGCTTTGTTACAGTAGTAACACAAGTAGCTTTTTAAAAAAACTTGTCTATTTCCCACATTTTCTATTATGGATTTTTTTCTACTTTATTATCAGAAAGTGGTTATTAAAGAGGCAGAACATTCCCCAGAATTTTTCTGAGGAGGCGGCAGGGTATATATTGTATAGGTGTTGATAAAAGCTCTATCAACACTATGGCATCTTAATAATTATTCTATATTGAGTTTGTTGAATAAATTTTCCAAGTTTCCTGACATCCTATTAGAGTAACTGAACCAATATTCATTTCCAACTGTGTTAGATAAGAAATTAGCATTTTTTTCCTAACTACTTCAACTATGTTCATGTATTTGTGCCTTAAACACTTGGGATGTAATTCAATTCTATCCATATTCTAGGCCTATTTAGTGACCTTGAGTCTATTTGAACCGTAATGTCTTAAGTCTATTAAGCATGTATGAGATCAAGAATAAGAGAATATACACAAGCTAGTCAGACTGCTGCTGTTTTATACTATTGCTACCATGCTGTTCTCTCCTAGGTGATTATTATCTCATTAAGTTTGAAACCAGTTTGGAAATAATTTACTCAAAATTTAGGTTTAATTAAACATTATTTAGGGTCACTATAACATTAGGATCCAATCTTATTTAAACTTTAACTTTTACAATTCTACCATAGTAAGTAGGGAATCATTTATTATATAAGGAAAGAACATGACCCTATTAGTTATAATTAAGATGGATATGAATCAACTCCTGCAATTCTTTGTGGCATTCATTGCAAGCCATCACTTACTTGACACAACAACCTGATTTTTCATTTATTAAACAATGTGTTTGCTAACAGGATAAGCAGTAGTTTTTCCTATCATATTAATATTTCTAGGATGTTCTACAAGCAGTTACTAGTCAAATTTAGGTTCCAGGGTCAGAAAAATTAATCTTACAGGGTTAGAGGATACAGTGACTATACTAGTACTCAGTGTCCGTAGATGAGGAAAGACTGAAAACTGACGAAAGTTCAAAGGATGTATTTCATAAGTGTGTGAGGAGACTGATCTCAACAGCAATCATCAATCAAGCATATTGACATGAATGACTATAAAGGCTTCTTGCTGTTTAGTCACTAAGTCGTGTCCAACTCTTTGCTGTGAGTCCATGAGGCCAATTCATGGACTGGAGCCCACCAGTCCATGGGATTTCCTAGGCAAGAATACTGAAGTGGGTTGCTATTTCTTTCTCCAGGAGATCTTCCTGACCCAGGGATTGAACCCACGTCTTCTGCCTTGTAAGTGGATTCTTTACCACTAAGCCACCAGGGAAGCTCATACGAAATTTAGACAGAAAGAAATATTTAAACACATTTGAAAATAATATTAGTATCTAGTAAGAAGGTAGTATGAATTCAAGGTAATTGCCTAAGAATGAAAAAGTCTGTAGTAACTCAAAACACGAGACACTGTACTATAAACTGCAGAAAGGCAGAGATATAGAATCTAGTTTAACACAACTTACTACCTATATGTCTTTGAGGAAGTTATTTTACCAGGTGCCTCAGTTACATATTCTTTTTTAATAAGGGCAGAAGTTCTAACCAAGTTATCTCTTTAGCTCTCCTCCAGCTCAATTTGATCCTTAAACAAGTGAACACAGAATGTACCCATACAACAGTACATTCTTACTTGAAAGATTAAATTTAAAAATTTTAAACTATAAATTCTAACAATTGTCCTCTACTCTTCTCCTTAAACAATGGGATGATAGATGCCTTTTCTTTTTCCTTGTACTTTGCTACACTGTTATCTCTTTTGAAACTGAGGGGAAGATAATAATTACTTTTAAAGGGGATAAGAAAAAACTCAGTCACATCAGAACCTTCTGGGACGTTAGATGTGGATTTAGAACTTGGACAAGTGATTCTGATTTTTAACTAGACCCTAAGGCACTGGTGCTCATTCTTGGCTTTACTTCATTTTTTCTTTTTTTTTGGCTTTACTTTATAATCACTTGAAGGAGCTTGTAAGAAATATCCATCCCTCAGCCCCATTCCATGGGATTGCAATTTAATTGATCTGGTATGTGACCCAAATATTTGCTTTTTTGAAAAGAGTTCAAGTGATTCTAATGTGTAAACAATACTTCTCTGAAATAAAGTTAAGAATTAGTATTGTAAAAGATACGATACCATTGTTAAAGTAGCTGGAACAATTTTCTGGTAATAAAAGTAACACTGTAGAAAATTCAGCATCGCAGGGTTTAGCATCTAAATTCCACAAACCATAATCATTTTAAAAGAAAATTAATTTTTATACATGCTAGAAAATTGAATATTAGAAGCCCCATCATTGAGAAAGGAAGGTATATCAGAAATCTCTCTGCCTATTGGAAGGGAATCATCTATAACTAAAGAAAAGAAATAGGCACAATGTCCATCACCAGGATTTAGTAAAATATAATTTATTCAGACATTGAGTTATGACTTTCTTCTCTGTGCTAGTAACTGAAACTAAAGACCAGTAAGCTGAAAAATTTTAAAGAGTTTTACCACCTAAGCAAAGGGAAATGTGTCAAACAAATTTAAATTGATGTCTTCTGCATGTCTATTTTACTTATTCTTGACACATTATACACTAATAACTGTACCAGTTTTTCAAATGCCATCTTATTTTCATTCATTTATTCAACTGTTTATCACATACCAGGTATTAGGAACTATACATGGTATAGAGATTTGAGCAAACATTAAAATTCGCAAGGTAAGTGAAGAGCAGATGAGATCTTGAATGCCATAATGTCAATGCTAGAATCATATGAGCCCAGAGTATCACAGGGCCACCAAAGGAGAAACACATGACCCAGTCATGAGGAGCTTCAAAGTTTTCCTAGGGCCATTTTCAAGTAAAAAGAAAGAAAGAAATCCAGCTTGAAAGAAAGCTAATATTTAATCAAATGAGTCAGGGAGAAAAGGAAAAAGTAAGTGAGGAGGTTAAGGAAGAGGATCTGGAAGGGTCACAATTATAGGGCAGATATACCTTGGTATATATGCTTGTAGAAAAGAGCATGGAGCTTCCATGGAAAAATAAGTTGTCCAGCTCACTGAAGTATGTATGACTTTTAGTGTGGATTGTTATATTAATCAGGATTCTCAGAGAAACAATAGGCAAAGTTCTTCTTCTTTGTAAGATACAAGAAGGCAATCTCTTCTTCCTCTCTTTCCACATACAAGAAGGCATGAGGTCCCACCCACATTAAGGAGGTCAGTTTTCTCAATCCACTGATTCAGATGCTAATCTCATTCAGAAACACATTCACAGACACACTCAGACATAGCATGTAACACCTACCTGTCAAATTATCAAATTAATCAACATATTAGTGAAGAAAAAGATAGAAACAAAGTCAGATTGAGTCTTAATTGGCTCCAAGAAATATGGGTTTTATTCTTAGTGCAATAGGGAAATACTCGAGGACTTAGCAGCAGAAATACATGATCCAATTGTCATTTTAGAGAGATTGTGCTGACTCCTGGGTAGAGAATGGATTGGGGAAGGGAATGGCTAATTTAAGAGGATCAGTTATGAAGTGGTATCATCTAGGTAAAACATAATAATAATGGCCACTGTCAAGGTAACAGCAGTTTCATTTGTCATCCTTATTTTCTGATATAGGTAAAATCATTCCCTTTTTACAGATAAGGAAACTGAAGTTCAAAGTATTTTAATACCTTTTACAAATATCACAGCTAATATGTGCTAGGATTGAGATCTGATCCTAGAATAATTTGGTATCAAAGCCTAAAGTTTGGTATAAATGAGAACTGATAAGTGGTTAGGTAGGAGTACTATATTTATCTAACACAATAGTCCATTCATTTCTGTTCAATCAAAACATATCATAAACATATGCTGAACACTCACCATTTATTGTTCTTTAATGTCAGGAATTTAGGGAAATAAAAATGAATAACAGCATTTCTCTCAAGTGCTCAGTAAATAAGCCTAGTCTTTTTGCCATAGGGATTATTTTAGGGGTTGCCTATTTGTGAGTTAATTTCATAAGATAACAGATGCTTCCTGTTTATCAGGTAACAAAGATTTTATGTAGAAGCTCTGCATAGTATATTTATTAAAGTAACATTCTTCACATATTTTGTGCCAGGTGTTCTACATTACTAAACAGACACTTTCCATATGGTCTTTGAAGTTACTTTAGACTGATCAAATCCTAAAATGCTACAGTTAAATAATTTATAGATAGAATGTATACATACAACATCTGTATACGAGGATGGATGGATGTGTGTATATATATGTATATATATGTATATGTGTTTTATCAAATAAGGCTGGGAAAGCCCAAGAAAGCTAAATGTATACCTAAAATATTGTTCCCATGCTTGTTACATATGCTGCAAATTTTTCTCCCACAATTTGTTTGCCTTTCACAGTATGTAAGGCAATGATACACAGAATCTTTATTAGATACTTGAGCTTTCACTTTTTTGTTTGTGCCTTTGTATGTAAATAAAAGCCTTGAGATCAACTAAGGCATCATGAGATCAGCTGAAGTGCCACGAGGTCAGTTAAAAATATAATGACATGGAACATTCTAAAATACAGTAAGTCAGAAAAACAGATTATAAAGAAAAAGATTCAATATGCAAATAGTTGTATTTTAAGGACATTGGATTTTTCGTCTTCTTTTCCCCAAAGTGTTAATGAACGTTGCTTTGTTACAGTAGTAACACAAGTAGCTTTTTAAAAAACTTCTCTATTTCCCACATTTTCTATTATGAATTTTTTTCTACTTTATTATCAGAAAGTGATTATTAAAGAGGCAGTACATTCCCCATAAAGGAAATCAGTCCTGAATATTCATTGGAAGGACTGATGTTGAAGCTGAAACTCCAATACTTTGGCCACCTGATGAGAAAAACTGACTTATTGAAAAAGACTGATGTTGGGAAAGATTGAAGGTGGGAGGAGAAGGGGACAACAGAGGATGAGATGGTTGGATGGCATCACCGACTCAATGGACATGAGTTTGAGTAAACTCCAGGAGTTGATGATGGACAGGGAGACCTGATGTACTGCAGTCCATGGGATCACAAAGAGTCGGACACAACTGAGCAACTGAACTGAAGTGAAACATTGTCCCACCTGCACATTAAAGAAGCCTCGCCACCAGATTCATCCTTCTATAAACCGTAACTATTTGTTAAGTATATCACAGATGTGGGCTTAGTCGCTCAGTCATATCCAACTCTGCAATCCCATGGACTGTAGCCTGGATTGTGTCAAAAACTCTTGATGGTTACTGAATATGAGGAAAACACAGTTTGTCCCAACAATCTGTAAAGACTCCATATTCATTTATTTCTCTTCATCTAGAATGTGTTTTTACCCAAGATCAAGATTACAATGAAAGTATAAAAATAGCTACTAACACATATTTAGGTATTAGGGTAGATATTTTATCAACACATAATCATTGGAAAAACTTCATGAAATAGGTACAGTTTACTAATTCTGTTTTACAGGCAACTCCACTGTTGGTAGAGAAACTTGTAGAAAATGTAAAAAATTGTTGGGTTTTCCAATAAATATGTTTTCTGGAATGTTTATATTATAGGCAAGTATGATAATAAAGAATTTTGTCAATCACTTTAATACAATTTAATACACTTTAATATAATTCTTTAATACACTTTAATACAAATTTATCAGAATATAATCTACCTTGAATTTAAATATACCTCTTATAGTATGATTATGAAATATTTTATTTCTTTCGTCAATGTAAGTATCATCAAATCTTGAAGCATCTCTATTGAATAGTGTTTCAATGGAGAATATCAAGGTGAAATGAGTACAATAATCGATTTTAGGGTTTTAAAGTATTAAAGGAGTCTAATTTGAAGAAAATTTGGGGGGAAAATGCTAAGCAAGTGTTCTACTTACTACCCCCAACATAGACACATGAGCTACTGAAAGAGGAAGAAGGGAGAAAGTTGGAAGACAAGAATAGACATTGGTATACATAGTGGTATACAATGCTCCTTTATTTAGGCCTGGATTGTGAGTGAGATGGGAACTCTTAAATTTGGACACCCAAGAGTAGAAAACTGTGTGACTGGAGAGCTTCAAGAAAATCCATTCATGTTCCCTACCCCAACCAAAATGGCACAGGCAAAGAAAAAATAGAGATAAATGAAATGTAACAGAAGTAGAGAAGTTTTGATGGCCATGAGCCTAAAATTCCAAGAAAAGCACAGGAGATCTGCTTAACCTGACCCATGCCTTTAAGTATATAAGAACGTTAACACAGAGAAAGCTAGCAAGCGGGAAAGGCATTATAGATTGGCACAAAGTGGTTGGCCACCCATGAAAATGTAGAGATGGATACTGAAAAGTGAAGATCATGACTGGACTGCACATATCAAAAAGAGGAAGGAAAGGAACAAAGGATATCTCTGCCTCCCACTGACACTACAGCAATAGGTAATTCCAAGCACTTTCAGAACTGCAAGGCCAGAGAGGTAGATGAACAGGGTTCTGTGAATCCTGAAGTGACAGAATTTTAAATCTTAAAAGACTGATCACTGACTTTGCTGTAGTTTCCACCCCAAAAGACTAAGAAACCATTATTGTGGAGTGACTATCTACCTGGATAAGAGCAGATCAATTTTTCTAGTATTGAGAGCAAGAAATTCAGAATAGAAATTAAACTCAGCTATGGGGGGAAAAGTCTTAAATTCTCCATGCTAGATTTTGACATCTACCAAGCCCACAACAGGTCATAAGAGACATATAAAAGCTGAAGTTGCCTAATTCCATATCTGTCTGTTTCCACCACCACATCTTCCACTATTGGATCAGTCGTCATCAACTTCTTCTCTACATTATCTATCACAGGGATCTGGAGTTCTACCTACCCTGGGTTTTTTGAAATTTGTTGTAAATACATCACAGCCTAAGTGGAAGGGAAAAGGGAGAAACCAAAACTTTCCTTTGAAAATTGCCAATTTTCTTTTCCTACAGTGATTTTAATTGTTCAACAAACAATCACTGCTAGCCCTTTCCTGAGTCTCTTACGAGGGAATTTACTGGCCAATTCATCAGACCCTACCTTCCGTTCCTCTGTGTTCTATAGTTTCTTTGCTAGAAGCAGTAAGAACTGTTACTTCAGGATCAAATAGTTTTACTCAGCCAAAATTCTCATCCCCATTAAGTCATAAGGAAAATTTTCAAATAATACTTGTTTTTAAATATTATCATTACCTATATTATCTAAATACAGATGTAAATACATGAAACCACCAGGAGAAATATTTCTCCTTTATCTTCTTTCCTGTTACCTTCTCTTGATTTACTACTCATCTTCCATTATTTTTACTTTTCCTAAGTCAGCTTATTTCCCTCCATAGGGTACAATTTAACAGCTTGTTTGATCTGTTTTTCTACCCAACTCATATATCAATGCCTTCTTTTTCTGGTCAGCAAATCTTTTGCCAAGCTTGTTCTTCCCACTCTTCATTAGATGTACTTTTTCTTTTGCCAGGAGCATTAGTTTAGTACCATGCATCATGGTCCAGAAAACTAAATTCTGTTCAACACCATCTACAGAGCCAGCTGTTCACCTCTCAGTTCCTTCTTTATCTTCCAAAGTCCTGACCTTCAATTAGAAGATGTAAACCACCACCTGTGTTCCCAAGATTTGCAATTTCCTACTCAGATTTCTAAACATATATACAATCCAGGTGTTTTTATTTCTCTTTTCATATTTTCAGCAGTTCTAATTAAAAATTGGACTGGTGTGTAAATATCAAATGTTAAATGACCTCTGATGGACTAATCAATATTTTATTGTCATTTAGTCCTCAGTATCAATGAATTTTGACATATGCAGCTCATGGAGTTGCAAAGAGTCGGACATGACTGAGCAACTGAACTGAACTGAATCTTTATGATACATTTTGCTTTCTAAAGAGAATCATTTCAGTTATAAGAAATATAGGCAATATAACATTCAATTAAAAAATACATATACAAATATTTTGCAATTATATTCCTGACAGAGTTCAGAGGAGCTAATTTTTCAATGTTTTAGAAGTTTTAAGGTGTGTTTTTTTAAACACATCCAAGACTAAATCTTCAACGCTGTTCTCTTCTAATCAGTGACTGTCTCTTATGTTCACTAACTGCATGCCTTTATTCAATCTATGAATTTCTACACAGTTGAGGTGAAAGGTCCCATGAAAGATGAAAAACAATAAGCTTAACTTGATTGTTATTGAGTTAAGTTGAGGATAGGGACTGTAATTCTGTTTTACCTTTTAAGGAAGACCAAAATCTTTTTCTACAAATTGAATACGTATTGGAGGTGGGGGGGAACAAATGTGAATTTGCAAAGTTAAAAAATGATTAAAATCATCTTCCACACATGTTTTTATATTTTTGGTACGCTTGTGTTGACACAGAACCATGCAATTTAAAATGTCAAGTTAAACAGTAGGTTAGAACTCTTGGGAAGGTTCACTGCTTACACTTGTTATTGTATTAGTATATCCTAAATTCCTGAAAGCCCATGGGAAAAATTGTTAATTAATAAGACACTTCCACAGAATTTAACATGTTCTCTTACATACAGTAGGTGCTTTCTCAACCCATTCTGAGTCAGCACCTAGATCCCATTATCCCTTAAGGTTTAAATATCAAACTCAAACTCTTTAGTCCCAGGGTTTCCTGATAAAATACAAGGCAGAGTTAAATTTGAATTTCAGAGAAACATTTAGTGGAAGTCCACCTCAATTGCCCAGGACACTTGTTGTTCAGTCACTAAGTCATGTCCAACTCTTTGAGATGCCATGGACTGCAACACACCTGGCTTCCCTGTCCTTCACTATCCCTCAATTGCCCAGGACATACTCATACTGAAAAGTATTTATCTGAAATTCTAATTTAATTTAGTACCTTGTATTTTTATTTACAAAATCTGGCAACACAATAGCCCTGAACTATGGGAGTTATTTCCACAGGCTCATTTTCATATGATCAGTTGAAATTCAGTGTCATCCTGGGCTCATAACACCCATGAATTCAGATGAAGTATGGCACAGCTTGTTGCTTCCTTGTTGCTCTGTAAGCATCCATAGATTTTTGGATTCGTAAGTTCTAACCTTATAACCAGACTGGAATAAAGGTTTTATCTTCCTGAAAATGGCCCTATGTCTATATCTCCCTCCTTCTATCCCTCCAGCCACCCCTTCTCACTGGAACACCCCTTGATTCTTAATAGAGCCACTCCAATGTTCTGAGGACCACATCTGATTGTACTCTGGGTTGTACATGACAATAACCTGGGAAGCTTTGAAAATGTGATAGCTAGTCTCCATCTCAGAGTATTTAAATAAAAGCTAACCTTCATCCCAGAGTATTTAAATAAAAATGTCTAAGAAAGAATGCTACCACAGTTGGTATTTGTTACTCACAGATGATTTTAGTGAGACTTTTGCTACAGAAAGGAGTAGTGATAGTCAAATTTTGATACAAACTCAAATCATGTCAAGGAGCTTTTTAAACATTCCCACAACCCAGACTTATTATATTAGAATATCCAGGGGCAGGACAAAAGCATGATTTTTTTTTAAAAAAAACTCCCCCAGGTGAATCCAACTTCAGCTAAGAATCAATGCCTCATAGGTAGGTAATGTTTCCACAAACCTTTAAATCTGTCATACCACCACCCACAGATAACTTTTTTCTACTCTTCTCTTATTCAGACAATATAGACCTTAGCTCATTCTTAATCGCCATTCTCCCCACTCCCCCCAAAATTATTAGAGTGTCATTTCTATTAGTTGCAGACTTTACTAAAGGTTTAGAGTTTTACATGAGAGACACACAAAAAATTTAATATTAGACATCCTTGGACCTCAAAATTTTTGGTTACTCTGACATCTGTCTTATTTAACTTGCCCTTACTAAAGACACCTTGACCCAAATTCACCCACATTTTTATGTAGGTCAATTTAGCTCTCCTCCACAGTGTCTGCCTATACACAAACAATCTTTGAAGTTTTTTTTTTCTGTCTTCCCACGAGTCTCTAAGCATAAAAGACCACCACACACACACACACACACACACACCCATAAAAGATGCTATCAACACCCCTGTCACCAACACTATACACACCTAACCCAAAGAAGTCTGAGATGTGAATCAACTAGAACTTTAAGTGACATTTTTTTCAAACAGATAACATAAATTACTGTTGTGGGAATGAATGTAATTATCAAGTGTGGTAATGATAATCCTACACTAAATTCTCTAATTTCAAGACAGATTTTTAACTTTTATAAACACTTGGTTACAAAAAGTCAAAGGATATACAAACTCAGATTCTCTAGGGAGTAAACTTCTGTAAAGCAAAATTTAGAGAAGTGCTCAATAAATAGCAATTGAAAATACAAATTTTCAACTATTCCCACCAACTTATTTCTGAACCACTCAATTTAAGTCTATTATTTAATAGATATTTATTTAACATAAATAGATATTTGATAGATATTTATTCTTTCACTATTATTTGCTTGCTATTTTAATATCATATATACATTGGTTTTGTCTTCTCAAGTGTCACAAGTTGACCCCCTCTTTTTCATCATCCCAATTTCCCATTCACTCTCAAATTAGAAATAAGTAATTAGGAAGTAAACACAAACTGTTTTTAAGCTAAGTAAATGCTTGAGTGATATAACTTTGGGGCAGAAAAGCTGAGTTTTCACATTAAATTTTGAAAAAGGATCTTATTATTTAATGAGATCACAGTAATAGCTACAAATTACACTCAACTATTAATTATCCTGCCTAACAGCCAAACAAACCTCAATGGCATACAGTGTTTAATTTCATAAACCCACATCTGCTGCTGTTTGGCTTGTGTAGGCTAGGACTCGGTGGGATTTGCTTTAGGTTGCAGGTTGTGTTCACATGTGCTCCAGCAACAACTATCCAAGGCAAATTCCTCTCATGATGACATACAGTAGTATAAAAGGAAACTCAACTGAAATCCCAAACTTTTTACATATTACATTCATCAACATGCCATTGGCAAAATCATATCACATAGTCAAGTCCAATATCAAGAAAACAAGGAAGTATATGCTACTCATCATAAAGTTCTAATAGATATTAGTACTATTGTAAACAGTTCAAATTTACCACACTATCCTAGATATATTCACTTTGGAACATAGGTGATATGTTAATATTTTTCCATATATATAAAAGCTCATAATTAAGACACATACATACCCCAATGTTCATTGCAGCACTATTTACAATAGCCAGGACATGGAAGCAACATAGATGTCCATCAAGAGATGAATGGATAAAGAATTTGTGGTACATATACACTATTGAGTATTACTCAGCCATAAAAAGGAATGAATGTGTTGGTTGAACTGAGGCGGATGAACCTAGAGCCTGTTATAGAATGAAGTAAGTCAATCGAGTGAGGTAAGTCAGAAAGAGAAAAACAAATATCATATTAATGCATATACATGGAATCTAGAAAGATGGTACTGATGACCTATCTGCAGGGCAGGAATAGAGATGCAGACATAGAGAACAGATTTGTGGACACAGTGGGGGAAGAAGAGCATGGGATGAATTGAGAAAGTAACACTGAAACATATACATTACCATATGTAAAATAGATAGCCTGTGGGAAGTTTCTCTATAACACAGGGAACCCAACCTGTGCTCTGTGACAACCTCAAGGGGTGGATGGGGGTGGGTAGGAGGGAGGTTCAAGAGGGAGAGGATATATGTATACTTATGGCTGATTCAGCTCTATGGCAGAAACCAACACAGCATTGTCAATCGATTATACTCCAATTAAAAATAAATTAAAAAATGACAGCCCCGTGGGAAACCTCAAGTTTTTCTTCTCTCTCACCTTTTATTCTCCCTCCAAAATGGAAGAAGATCTCAAATACAAGAGGCACTAGAGTATGGTACTAAGTAGTATGGGCTCTGGTGTCGCCTCAACTATTTCTATAAATAGGTACAGTGATACCTACATCATAGGGTTGCCAGGATTAGATGAAATAATCCATGCAAAGCACTTAGAACACTACTAGCAAAACAGCAAATACTCATGAGTTATCTACCTAATGGGAGGAAAAAGACTTGGGTTAAAGTTAAATGTTTTCACCTTCCCCCACTTTATCCTTTGGAGCATCTTTCTTCCAAGTTAATATGTATCCTCTTTCTTCCTACATGAGTACTTTGATAAGACTGACTCCATCTCAAAGGAAGCTCCATTCCTGTAAAACCCCAGTTGGGGAAAGGAAGTTGGTTCAGGCTTAAGAAGCTAGAGCTCTTGTCCTAAAAATATAAAAGTCATCCCTTTCTTTCATGATCCTTTTTCTGAGTAGACACATATTCTCCCAGTAATTTTTGCATAGAATAAGAGCCATAATTTGGGCCAAAAATTCTACTAAACATTTTGCATTTATTATCTTATTCAGTTCTCCCAAATATACCAGATTATCTTTTCACTACATACAAATTAAGAAAGTTTAAACTTGCCCAAGGATTAACAGTTAGCAAGTGAGTGGCCAAAACTCAATTTAAAATAGATTCAACTCCAGAGCCTCTTTGAAATAGTAACTTTAAGAGTCCTTCAAAATTCTCAGAATATGACATCTAATATATATTCTGAAAATAGGTACAAAATAGGTACGAGGTAGTACTTCATATATAATCTGAGTATGAAGAAAAAATATCACTTTGGAGATTCATCAACTGATCCTTTTTCATACTTACTGAGGAGAACAAGGGTTGAAGTTCTCTTTCAGATTCCAGAACTTAACCAGAGGAAATTCAATCAGGCAATCTAATTGTTTTCCAGCTGAATCTTGCTTAGGGTTTCACTGTAATAGAACGTTTGCAAACCCTTAATGGAATCAAATGTCACACTTTACAGAGGCAACCAGTAAAACCAACATATGTACTAACCTATCTAGTATCACTCAGCTGGACATGACTGAGTGACTGAATTAAAACTGGTAGTAAACTTCAGATAAAAATTTGGTTCTTATATTTAGGATCAGTACTCAATTATTATGAGATACTTCATTTTGAGAAGGTTATGCACTACACCCCCCTCCAAAACAAAGTACTCATTCTTTCAGTAAACAGTTAACACTAGGAACACTTTTTTCATCATCTCATCTAAGAGTGTCTTCCTGGCCGGTGCTTGCCCTTGAGAATGTTTCTGAGATAGTGACATCCACAGCTACCCTGAGTGGCCACACTGATATGCACACAAGGTGATGAGGGCCTTAACCATATACAATGTAATTTAAGTGACACCCCCTGGAATTGTGCAACATGGTGATCCAGATGACAACCCACTCATTTGATAAAAACTCAGATCACAGAGAACAAGTGCTCCATTATTCACCCCAATCCATTCCATGAAATTTTTATCCTCTTTAGAAAAAGGGACAATGCTTTTTCCTGGAGCATTTTGCACACTACAATAAGCCTCCATACAAAATCTGAAAATATCTAGTTACAAAAAAGTGCAGGATAATGGCTTTAGCTCCTGTTATCTGCTTTGGCTGTAGAGTGGATGCAAGTTCTAAGCATCTTTCACAGATAATGGCAATTTCATATTAGCTCTGCTAAGATGCTCATAACATTCATCCAGTTTCAACATACTGTTATTCTCAGGTTTATATTTTGCATTTTTATCTGTTCATAGGGTCTTCTGGCTATATTAGAGTGATATTATGTCTGTACTTGAAACAGAAGACTATCATCTTAAAATAGACTACAGTATTGCCCCTTTTTAAAAAATACAAGTGCATTTTCTCTTAAAGACCATGACTTACAATAATAACAGTTATCAATATGCAATTACTTCAGTTACCTTGGAACATATTGACATTCATTTATTTAAAAATAATGTAGCATATTTGTATTCATTGAGGTAATCTGTGAATATGATTAAATATGAATGCCCATCTTATACTAAGGGATAAAATAAAAATCATAATCAAAGCTTTTGCATCACTAAAGATAGGTCATATTAAATTGAGAAAATTGCATTATGGCTTATTTCAAACACAATTGCAAATGATTATAAGGAAACAAAATCACGACTTGGATAACTGCTATGCGAGAACATTCATTCTACCCTATAATGGGACAGTGGAGCTAGATTAACAGGGCAAGTGCTTCAATTAAAGCCTCATTGACTGTTCAAGAGTGACCATCCATTTATCTCCATTATGGTAGACGGATGCAGAGAGATGGTCACGTAGTGTTGAAGGTACATTATTGAGGAGAACATAATTGGAGATGATGCCATGGACTAAAATGTTTTAATATTTACAAGAATTCATTTGGTTGAAGGTTGGAAATAAGGCTTAAAGATTTATATATATATATATATATATATATATATATATACACACATACATACATATATTATCAGGATTTTCTTTTTTAATGTTCTAATTCATATAGCAGTCTACTGAGTTGGGTGACAATTAATATTCAGAGATTTATATCCAGGAAGCAAAAAAAAGTTGAGATTAAAATACACAAAAAAATGCTACCAAAAATTTTATTTTAATGTAACTTGAAATTTTTTATACCTTAAAATACTTTGAAAATGTTAGCAGAAACACAATATCACTCATTAAAAGTAAAAACTTTCTCTTACAAGAGGCTCTAATTAGTGGCCCTCCTGGAACTTAAGAACAAAGTTCTGGTTTTATTCTATGCCACCCACAATGTTGTCTTCTCTCAGAATTATTGTTCTTTATCACAAGCTTGTTAGGGCTCCTTTGTCCACAAACAGCAATCCTTCTAGCAGGGTTTCCTACACTAGCAATAATTAAGATGCTTCACTGATCAAAGAAGATTTTTTCAGATAAACCATAAAGTTGCTTTGCTACAGAGATGAAATGTTATGTTTCATCTTCATTAGTAGTCTGAGAAGCATTCATATGTGATACTCTTTCCAAGTGATACTTTTCACTCTAGGGTAGTAGTGAAAGAAGTTATACATTAGCATGTGAGTTCTACTCAACTTTCGCCATCAGATAACCCATCTACTCTAAAATTCTCAACTTCACTATGAATGATTCAGACTCACAGGAATAAATTTAGTTGCTACCCCTTTCTCTAATCATTTTTTCCTTTTATCAGTGCTTTGATTAGAAAGCATTTTGTGAAAAAAATTTAAGTGCATAAAAATCAGTATATGTGAAGTAACTTATTTCATTCTTTCATTTTTTTTTTTTTGAGATTATGCCTCTCTGATTTCAAGGGAACAAAAATGAAATACACCAACTCCAGTGTAACTTCTGCACATGCATCAGAGTATCCCTGAGGAGGATGGAGGATCAAAGTGTCATCTCACAGCCCTCCTTCACTGGGCCATTTAATGGCATCTCTGTGGTGGATGCTGTGGACTGGTATTCTTCATTTCCATTCCTTTCTCTTGGCTGGAGATGTGGCAACTGCACTTCCTTCATTCTCTTGAAGCTGCTTTCTCAGTGTAAGTTAGGATATGTGAAATTTGGAGGGGAGAAGTGAGACAAGAGTTCTCTGCCTTCCCCTTCCACTCTTTTTATCAGGAAGCAAATGTTGAGAAATGGGTTTTCTGTCCAGTTCACCAGTATCCCTTCTCCTTTAGAGGAGATAGAAGCTAGTGTAGTTGCAGCACTTCCCATCAGTGCTGGCCTCCAAATCCTGGATTGCAGCTACAGAATGTGTGTTGAAACCACAATACAAGTGCAGGTCTTAAAGGTAAAAGTTCTCCTAGGAGCTCATTCCTGGAACATAGTGTCTACTTTTTGTTAACATCCAGTTCTCTGTATTAAATCACCTCTTACTTAAAATGGTGCATCATTTCTTCACTGATCCCTCATTGATGCACTGTCAATTCTTTCAAAGAAAGTGCAAGAGCATCTTAGAGAGGACTCAGCTTGCAGCACATTTTCTCTTTCAGAAAAAATATATGTATATGTGTATCAAAAGTTTACTTATACACAACACATTTACACATACACAAAACTTTAAACATATACATTATAAATTACAGACAGGATGGAAGGGGTGATGATTATGCAGGGTAAACTTTTCTGTATCTTTCAAGAAGGAGAAAAGGAAATTAGAGGTTTGTACAGTAAAAAGGGAGCAATAGTGACTGCTTAATTTTAAAAAGTCCTAAAGTGTTACTATATTACTATTTATAACCTGTTTTAACTTGTCTTTCTTCCTAAGAGTAATAAGTATTTATATCTATATTAATACACTTTTGTTTACCCACAGCTATATTAAAAGCAAAGGCAAAACATTTACATTCATCAAAACTGAGCAAATGACTTTCCTAAAGGCAAAGTCAAACAGGAGCCACCCCTACTCTCATCCCAGAGCTCAACTTTGAGCCAGGGGAAGGAAGCCTTGGTTTATAAACCATTCCTAACCTCTGCCTTCCTGTTGTCCAGTCCTTGCACCAAGTACCTAGTGATCACATCAACATCGATGTCCACATTCCCCACACACTCATACTACCAAAAGCTAGAAAGTATTTAAGATGATTTTAAGAATTTCTAGGAAGGTGACGATCCAGAAAAGAGTTTAAAATAAGCAATATTCTGATTTTCTTCATTATAACAAAGTCTGCTCCCCAAAGGTAGTACTACTAGCAAACTTAATAAAAGCTAAAATAAACTTTATCATTACTTTGAAATCTAGTTCTCCATCAATTTGATTCTAGAAAGGTTGGAGATTTAAAACTCTTCAGGCTGAATTTCATTTATTCCCTGAAGATCCATCTCAGCCTCTGTGTGTCTCTGAATTTCTGCCTGTTTTTGCATCTCAGTTTCTTTGTCCTTGACATCTCTCCACCACTGCTTTTCAGCTCTTCTCCCCAACTCCGAGTACACTTTCTTCCTTTCCCTCTCCCACTTAATTTCTTCTTTATTAAATAGCCATTGTATAAAACTGAAATTGCTATTTCTTGTTGTAGTTTTAGTCTCTAAAAGTAGAGGATTGAACAGTTTTATAATTTTTCTAAAAACACTGAATTTTCTGTATATCAGTAATTCTCAATTTAAAAAAATTACCACCATTTCCAAACTTGCTGCTTGTAAATGAAATATGGTACTCATATTGCGACCCTTACTTCTACTTGGCATCACTCTTAGCTTTAAAGGACTTTTTTTTAAAAAGTAATTCTTACATCTAGAGTACAAAAATTATATTTTGTCTTGGCAGTAAGATTTCTTAACAACTGATTTTTTCTTCCTCCTTTTGTATTTCTGCAGCATATATTCTGAAGGGAGAAAACTTACAAACTTATAAATAAATATCAATTGATTAAAATTCCAGTTTCTCAATATGTTATAGGGATAATTTAACACACTTACATAAGCATAAAACTTTCAAATTTTAGGCTAACATCGGTATTGTTTAAATAGATGCATTTTTCCTTGTGAAAGGACAGATGTACTCATGAATAAATTGCATCCACATTATATTAACACGGCTTTGTTTGCAACCCAGCCAGTTTAATAAGAACTAGACAATAGAAAACAAAACCAGAAAATGTTTTGTAGGAAGAACAGTGGCTGTTCTGAAAACTCTAGCCTTATCTCTTCCTTGCGTCCATCGGAGGCTTTAACTCACCTTTTATTGCTCTATAATTACTTTGATCTGCTGGGTTTTATAAAAATTAAACACTTTTAAATAGCCATGCCATATTCCTTTCAGTTTAATTTCAGCCTATACTGGTCAAATTCCGTCTCCTTTTTTATCACACAGTGCTTGCTATGGAACATGCTCAGATTCGACCTGGCAGAGTTAATTGCCAGCCAACGCACCTGAACCTTATCAGTGAAAGAGCCCTCTCTGGCAAAAAGAGCCCCGACTGGGTGTCTGGAACCCTGGTCAAGTTTCTATTCTGAACGACCTTGAACAAGCGCATCAGCTCTGTCCTGACTTTCCTCACCTAGTAAACAAGAATTTTGGCTTGAAGCATACAGGACTCCTTGAAGCAAAACAGTCTATTTTTCCAAGACTTTTTTTCCAAATATCTGGTATAGCACTCCAAACTGAACTGACACAACCCATACAGGTGAAAGTGGCTTTTGTAACAAGTATAACCCAGACAAGTCAACATTTACAGAAGAAACAAACAGGATCTAGCTATGGCTTTTGATACCATGAAAAATAATCAGGAAATTTCCTATGCTTGAGGACGGTAAATCAAGTTAAGGTTACAAGGCATTATGTACATAAAGTAAGAGTACAAAAGACAGATTAGCAAGCACAGATCACAGGAGACAAAATGGCATGAAATGATGTTGAGAAGAAGCATGAAATGTAGGAAGATTTAATCAGGAATGATTTCCTGGCAGTGTCTTATGTTCTGAGTGAATCATTGGAAGTAGGGTTTTTTAACTAGGAAAGTGGACTAGGAAAGGGAGGTAAAGTATTTGGGGCTCAGGAGGAATGTGTGAAGATACAGAAGCATCGGGCAAATATTTAAAAAGCTACAGTGGGATTCAATTACACATAAGGTTTTCTTCTCCTGCAGAAATATATCCTTCAGCACACGTGAAGCAAGGTAGCTATAAACGCATCTGTCTCATTTATGCTGAGATCACATCAGCAGGAGACAATAGCTGACTGCAGTGCCCCTGCTGCTTAGATTCTCAGGCTCACTACAGCTGTGGGTTTATACGCTCATGATATTAGACTTCATGATCCAACATCTCCCAGACACTCCCAGAACTTACCAGGCAGTATTAATTAGACCACATGTTGCTCTGTCCCCAGTTACTATTAACTTCATGTTACTTCTCTTAATGGTATTACCATTAAGAGGAGACCCCCTAATCAAATATCTAAGCGTGGCATCAACAAAGGTCACACTCAGCACTCAGCCAAACCCTCACCATTGATGGAATTCCTACTGCTGTTCTTGCTTGCCTCACCTCACTTTTGTGGTATCAAGAATATAAACCTTCAAGTTTTTAAGAGGTTTTCTTTTTATAATTTTATCAAATGTTTTGATTCTGCTCACTGAGTTATTAACATTCTATTTTTACTTACCATAAATAAAACATGTTCCACCTCTATAAATGATACCACTCTTGATAATACTATCAAATGAGGAAATAGATTCATCTTAGAAGACCACGAAGAATCAGATAGTTGTATCATTACAAAATACACAACAAGTCTATAACAAAATTTCACAGAAGGAAATGGCAACCCACTCCTGTATTCTTGCCTGAGGAATCCCGTGGGCAGAGGAGCCTGGTGGGCTGCAGTCCATAGTGTCGCAGAGAGTTGGACACGACTGAAGTGAGTTAGCAGCAGCATAACAAAATTTGCATTTGAGGAAGTATATTAGCAGCTATGGATGTAATAGATAGATCCTGATACATGAACTGATAGAAAAAAGCGAGGAGCCATTTCAGTCTTCTAGATATAAAATAAGGATCTACTCAGGCTGGGACGATAGCATGGAAATAAGGCATAAACCTAAGATATGTACAAATGTTAAAAGCACTTAATGATGCACTAAATTAGGGGTAGGAGAAACAAAGACATAAAGAGTTACACTAGAAGATAAGAATGAGCAAGGCTTATAAGGCAAGGGGAGGATGTTGAGGGAAGCTGGATTGGAATGGACAGGAATTCAGCATTCCTCCATTCTATCTAAAATCTGAGAACTAGGTGCCAGGCACTGTGGTAGATTTTAGCGATGTCGTAGTTGCTAAAACAAACCTTGTTCTTTCCTTCAAGGAGTTTACGTAACTATCAACATATGGTTCTAAGTAATCAGTTTTTGTTGAAAGTACTGCATTAGGGAAGTTCAAGCTATTACAGAACAGGGGACTCAAGCAGTTTGATACTTAAGGGAAGACCTGAAGGGTACATAGGACAGGAGTTGGGAAGAGCAATGCATGCAAATGAGATTCATCTTCAGTGTAGTACTTCATTTGCGGCATTCGTGAGAAATCCAGTTATTACAAACAAGTCTGTGCCAGACATTTTACAAACACTGCTTCATTCAAATCACAATTACCTGTAAGGTAATTATTATTCCATTTCTAAACCCAAAAACCTCACACATGTTAAAGAGACCATGGTGTAAAAGCAGGGAAGCACCAAAGCTGGAATTGCCCTAGCAGGGTGCCTGAAAGCGCCTGCTCTGATACGTTAGGTGTTTTTCATTCTGAAGGAATTTGTCTGCACTCACTCCCTTTGGCACTAGCTCCACTCTGAGTAAACCCATTTCTTCTTCTTTTTGTCAGTTCTTAAAATATTTAAAGACACATTTATGCTCACCAACCGAGCTTTCAGGTTGCACCATATTGTAAGGATATGTATGTTTGCATATTCTAATCATAAGAACCATTACCTTACCCACCACCTTATGGCTTATTCTTGTCAACAAGACAGTAACATCTTATTCTACTGAGACATGGCCTGACTTCTGCTATGAATCTCATATACATTTCTCAGCACTTCATCCCACTCCCTTGTATCCTCTGCACCTCCTTTCAACCCCCTTCAACCTACATTTCTTTTTTTTTTTTTTTTTAGTTGGGA
Organism: Giraffa tippelskirchi; assembly: GCF_054371585.1. Lineage (NCBI taxonomy): Eukaryota > Metazoa > Chordata > Mammalia > Artiodactyla > Giraffidae > Giraffa > Giraffa tippelskirchi. The sequence continues at coordinate 75,571,431 of NC_137277.1, forward strand.
GCTAATTACTTTACAATATTGTAGTAGTTTTTGCCATACATTGACATGAATCAGCCATGGGTTTACATGTGTTCCCCTTCCTGGACCCCCCTCCCGCTTCCCTCCCCATCCCATCCCTCTGGGTCATCCCATTGCCCCAGTCCTGAGCATTTGTCTCATGCATCGAACATGGAATGGTGTTCTGTTTCACATATGATAATATACATGTTTCAATGCTATTCTCCCAGAACGTCCCACCCTCACCTTCTCCCTCAGAGTCCATAAGACTGTTCTATGCATCTGTGTCTCTTATTCTGTCTCGCATATAGGGTTATCGTTACCATCTTTCAAATTCCATATATATGTATTAGTATACTGTATTGGTGTTTTTCTTTCTGGCTTACTTCACTCTGTATAATGGGCCCCAGTTTCATCCATCAATACATTTCTATCTCTTTGATTTCTCTTGTTATTTTTCACAGTCCCAGTTACTTTGACATTAGTTGTCAATAAGTGTTTGTCACCACCTCGCCCTGTCTGTTCCTTTTAGCCCTTGGCCTCAATCTTTCATCTCTATAACGTGACAGTTTTTTAATTCTCTTATTGCCTCACCAAGCTCCTCCATTTGCTATTTCTCTTATTCACCAGCTACCTTAAGTTTCCATCCCTTTCTGGGGTTAAATTCCTAGAGCTTTCTTTGCCAGAAAACATTTTTTTTTCAGTGCAATTTTAGCCACATTTCTAATTAAAACCAGCAAGTAAAAGCTTGGTTGAAAACAGGTGAGCGTGTACTAAAGAACACCTGTTTTAAGACTCAAGCCTCAAGTGGATAAAGCAACCCCTTTTTACATTTTTAAAAATATGTATATCAGACATTTTCTTTTCTTCTAAGATCTAAGGATCATTGGTTTGAAATAATAAAGCGCATAAGTGAGTATCTTTAGGGAATTTAAGGAAATTTGTCAAATGCTTCTGTGACAAGTAGATGTTTTATGGTTTCTAAACATTGATTTCAAAACCACTTTCTGCTTGCAAAGTCAGAGGTTTATTCTGTTCCACTATATATTAAATCCCATTACTGTTAATGGCAAAACATAATGAGCCTCACGATAATGTGTTTGGGAGCGGAAGGCTTTCAACTGAGAGAAGACACTGTAATTGTTCTGCTGCCTCGAAACTAGCAAAATCCCCTACATGGCTACACCAGTTCCCACATGTTATAGGCAATATCACCATAAGCAGTTTCCCTATTAATCATTAATCAATGCTGACTATATGCTGTAACTTTATAGGAAGTCAAAGTTTTTCCTAGCAGTTCTCTCTCACACAAAACACACACGCATACTTCACAGCACTTCTAAGGAGAGGGAGTTCTGACCCTAGAAAATTCTCAGAACACAGCAGTTATACCACCAAGACTATAGTTGTCAACACAAGTGAAGACCACAGGCTACAGAGAGTGTGGGCACTTGAAAACCAACTGAGAATCACTCTTGAATCTATTTCTTCTAAATTTCTCTCTCAGGGCAGTTTTGAGACTTTTTCTCTACTTGAAATTTTATCTCATATGTGTGGTATAATAAAATAGGTGGTATAATAAAATAGGCTTGAGACTCCTCTCTCTCTGGAGAGATTTCATCCCTGGAAGACCAGTGTGAGTAGAAGAGGACCATTTTGTCCCTTCTGGGTGTTCCTACCTTCTCGCATGAAGAGATGCTGCTTCTTTTTCAGAAGTAACTGAAACCCTCAAACCCTCTCCTCACTCCGCTCACTCTTGCCCTCAAAGGAGAGATTCTCTCATCAAACCCTGCACTGGGGAGAAGAATGACTGCCCACACACAGCCTTGGAGCCTTTCTAGCCTTTTGAGTTATGGATGCTCCTCCCACTCCCATTCTTCAGAATTCAGTACACCTGAGTCTACAGCGCTGTGGGACCCACTTACAGCAGCAGTAGCAGCACCTGTGAACTTGTTAGAAATGTAAACTGTCCTGCTGCTTTCCAAGTCTGCTGAATCTGTAACTCTGGAGTTAGGGCTCAGGAATCTGTGCTATCATAAGCATTATTCCATTCTTTTTTATGGCTGAGTAGTATTCCATTGTATGTATAAAATACCTTCTTTATCCCCCTTCCAGGGGATCCTTTTGCATGGTTTAAGTTTAAGAAGTACTGCTCCAAAGTAGTGCTTCTAAAATTATAACATGCAGATTCTGCGATGGAACCCAAGATTCTACATGTCCAGCAAAGTATCAGGTGACTCTAATGGTCCTTGGACATACAACTTTGGAATCACTTGGAGAGTTTAAACATCATGATGATTGAGCCCCACCCTCTAGATATTCTGATTTAATTTATATAATGGGCAGCCTGGGAATATGGGCCAATTGAAATTATAAATTCAGTTGATACCTCAGTATCTATGTCAATTTTTCACCAGTTCTAAACTCATAAAGAGAATAATGTGATTGGCACCTTAAATCCCAAGTGGGAAGTTCATTGGGAAGAAGTTAATAGCATAACCTTACTCTGCAGCAGTTCATGGAGAGAAATGCTGTTTTTCAAATTCATTTGACAATTACTGTTCTTTCCACAGAAGTATTAAGACCTAAGATTTGCAAGGTCAAGACTAGGATATGAGCTGGGGAGAAAAGAAGCAAAGAGATTTCTCAATCTGCTTTTTAAAAGGAGGAGTCACAACACTTCTCCCCAAAAAATAACCAAATGGCTTATAAACACATGTAAGATGTTCAACATCATTGGCCATCAGGAAAATACAAAATAAAAATCACTACTTTATACCCACTAGGATGACTAAAAGACAGATAACAACAAGTGTTGGTGAAGATGTGAGAAATCAGAGCCCCTCATACACTGCTGGTGAGAAGATAAAATGGTAAAGTCATTTTGGAAAATGGTCTAGCAGTTCTTCAAAAGATTAAATAGTTTCCATACAACTCTGCAATTCTACTATTAGGTATAATATGTATTTATGAGCAGTGAAAACATGCCAACTCCACTAAAACTAGCCCATGAACGTGCACAGCATCATTATTCATAATAGCCAAAGAGGGAAAACAATTCAAAGGTCCATAGCTGATGAATGTATAAGTAAAATATGGTATATCCATACATTGCAATATTATTTAGCCATAAAAAGGAATGATGGAATATGAAATGGCAACCCACTCTGGTATTCTTGTCTGGAAAATTCCATGGACAGAGGAGCTTGGCAGGCTACAGTCCATGGGATCACAAGAGCTGGACACAACTGAGCACAAAAAGGAATGAAGTACTAGTACACGCCACAACATGGATAAACCTTAAAAAATATAGTAAGAGAAACAAACCAAGTACCAAACTGCACATATTATATGATTCACTTTGTATTGAAAGTCCAGAATAGTCAAATCAATAGATATAGAAAGGGCTTCCCAAGTGACACTAGTGGTAAAGAACCTGGCTGCCAATGAAGGAGACAAGAGATGCAGGTTCGATCCCTGGGTCGGAAAGATCCCCTGGAGGAGAGCACGGCAATCCATTCCAGTATTCTTGCCTGGAGAATCCCATGGACAGAGGAGCCTACACTCCTCAGGCTACAGTCCATAGTGTTGCAAAGAGTGGTACATGACTGAAGTGACTTAGCGCGCGCGCGCGCACACACACACACACACACACACACATAAATATAGAAATGAGATTAGTGATTGCCTAGGGTTGAGGGAGTAAGGGAAAATGAATGGGTAACTGCTAAGGTATGAGATTTGCCCTGGGGGTGATGAAAACATTATAAAATTGATTGTGATAAGGGCTATATAAATCTGTATGTATGCTGAATCCATTGAATTATATACTTTAAATGATGTAAATCATATCTCAATGAAATTGTTACCAAAAAGTACTGACTAAGATCACCAATAACCCCTGCTCCCAGGTAGTATTCCAACCTCACAATTTCCTCCCAGAGTAGAAAAATATGCCATGGGAAGGCATAGGAAGGGTGTTTAAGGTTGACGTGGAAATGGGCTTTTTCAAGAGTTTCCCAGAGAAATGCTGTCAGCAAAGATTAAAAACTATTTAAACAGGAATATTGAATCAAAAGAATAACTAAAAAAAGTAGAATATTTCAAATGAAGTGGTTTACACTGTGAAGGGCTAGAGCCAGAAAGAGTTTGGGCATTTGAGGAACTAAAATTTTGTGACCCACTGAAAGAACTGGATGATACATAAGGCATGTGGGGGATGGAGTGCTAGATGAGAAAATTACCATGAAGAACCATGTGGTCCATGGTATAAATTCAAACTTATACTGCTTCTTAAGAAAAAATGGGGAGCTATTGAAGAGTTTTAATGTGAAGACAGATGGACATTAATAAGACACCTTCTCATGAACACATGTTTGAATTTGTTAGTCTTATCTAGTAGTTTTTGAGTTCTTTACATATTCTCAGAAAAAAATAATGAATCTTGCTAATGTAACACATAAATCAGAAGACATAGTTTGTCAAATTGACAAATTTGGCTACTTAAAAAATTTTTTTTTAATTTTTCTTGGCAAATATCACTTTGCTAACTGAATCAAAAGTAAAGTCAGAGAGTAATTGCCAAAACCTTAAAAAGCAAAATCAGAAGACCATTGCAACACTAAAATAAATTTGTAACTTATCTGTCAGATAAACATTAATTTCCCTAAACAATAAACAGTCCTTAAAAATTAAAAAAAAAAAGTCAACCTACTGAATGAAAATAGATTACCTTTGAATGGAAGGTTAAAAGAAAGGGAATACAAGTGACTTAAACATATAAAAGCATCAAGATATTATATTTTTTGCCTTCTTGGCGGGCAAGGCTCAGAAAGTTTGAGAACATTCTGTACTGACAAAGATATGAGTAAAAAATTATACTTACACATCCTGGTGAAAGCACAAATTGGCATAACTTCTATGAAAGGCAATTCAACAAGAGTTATCAAATCAAACACATTTTAACTTCGTTAGCTTCCGAGAATCTATCCTATAGGTAAAATAGACACTTGCCAAAGCCCTATGTCTGTGGCTTTTCATAACAGCATTGCATATAATAACATTGGGTGAAAATATCTAAATGCCCAGCATTAGGAAACTGCTCTTAAAAGTTATGCATTCATAGAGTATAATATTTTGCAGTCATAAGAGAATGAGAAGTGTGTCTTTTTCCGCTTACACTGAATGATACACAAGATACATTAGTAAGTGAGAAAAACAAAACAGTACAGTAAAATATGGATAGGATGCTACAGTGTGGACAGAACAGTGTCTGTTTGTATATGCAAGGTCTCTGGAGGGCTTCACAAGAAACTTACTGCCTGGACTGTCTGCAGCATATTCAGTCGCTGGTAGACAGGAGTGAGGAAGACTTATCATGCCCTTTCATAGTTTTGGAGTCAAGTGCCTCAAAAGTAAAGAAATTTAAATTTCAAACATGTTTAACCATTGAAAGATTTTTTTCTAAATTATTTCAGTTGATACTCTTGGGGGGAAAAAAAAAACCTGAACTTTCCTGATTCCTTGATGTTAGATAACAAAGGGCAGTTCCATGGTATTAAAATCTTGATAGTAATAAAAAGAGCTCAAAGGATATACTCATGCCCACAGAATGTTTATGAAAGCAACTAGTTCATTCATCTAAAATTCTGCAACTTCCTCTAGATTAGCACTTTTTTGGGAGGGTGGTTATTTATTCATATATTTACTTGTACAGTTTGTGGGACCTTAGTCCCCTGACCAGAGATGGAACCTGGGCCCTCAGCAGTGAAAGCGTGGACTCCTAATCACTATAACACCAGATAATCCCAGAATTTAGCACTTCTGATTATAAAACCATAACCTGTTAATCACACAAAATGGTGGAGATGGTTACAGTGGATTTTCTGTGTTCTCTGTCTGCTTAGCGCCTTTTCCACATAACTCTAACATTTGGAGAATTATCTACCTTTCTGATTCCAACTCTCCAAGGTTGAAACTAGAACTCTCACTTGCATGCCTTGCTTAAACAGTCAGAACTCTGCAACCACTCACCAGCATGCATTATCCAGCTTTGCCTGGGCATCCTGCTTGCTGGTGAGTGGGCAGCAGAGGCATTTGGGGAGAGCCATGACTGTGAGGTGGAGATATCAACAGAGGGAGCTTGAGGTCTGAGGACAACACATGCTGTGGTATACAGTGCCTGATTGCCCTGGTGGCCACCAGGTCATTTTCTCCTCAGGCTGGTGTACTGTATATTTTCAGGATTTTTTTCCTAGAAGCTTAGTTTTGAGGGCTTGAGGGAATTCCCTAGTCCTCATAATGATTGTGTAATAGTAGTAGTGTTAGTCACTCAGTTGTTTTCAACTCTGCCACCCCATGAACTGTAGCCCACCAGGCTTCTCTGTCTATGGGGCTAGGAGACCAGAAGGAGGAATTCTCATTCACATGCTGAATCTCAGGAGGAGGTACAGAAGGTACGTGAATCTCTCATTCAAGTACCACTCAAGAACAATACATATCCCAACAGGAAGAGATGTACCTTGCATCTCCAGCAGGAAGTAACATACTTTACTACCTTCAGCAGGAGGAATAAAACATTTCTCCTTGCCTGGAAACAGCTCAACCAATCAGAGACTGTCACAACTCAGCCAATGAAAATTAACCATACTGTGAACTCCTAGTTTCCTCCAGTGGCCATTTTGTTTATAACATCCCCTCCCAACTTCTCCTTCTCTAAAAAAGTTTCTTCTCTTTCCTTTTATCAGACTTAAATGTGGTTTGCCACATGCTCCATCCCAAATTTACAATTCTTTACTGTTTCTTAACCCATTTTGCGAATAAAATAACTACCTGTGTTCTTGTTTTAGGTTAACAGTGTATACAATCTTGTTCAAATCATACAATATCCCAAGGTAAGAACTCATTTTACATATGCTGAAACAGCTATCAGAGAGGTTAATTATCTTGCTTAAGATCATAGCTAGTTCTGAACCAGATAATCTAATCCTCGTCTTAACTGCTATATTTCATTGCCTGTGTGTGTGTGTGTGTGTGTGTGTGTGTGTGTGTGTGTGTGTGTGTGTAAGAGAGAAAGTGAGAGAGAGTGTGTACTCAGTCATGTCCAACTCTTTGCTACCCCATGGACTGTAGCCAGCCAAGCTCCTCTGTCCACGAAATTTCCCAGGCAAGAATACTGGAGCCCCGTTGCCATTTCCTACTCCAGGAGATCTTCCCCACCCAGAGATCAAACCCTGTCTCTTGCCTCCCCTGTATTGGCAGGAAGATTCTTTACCACTGTGCCACATAGTATGTTTCTCTTACCTATCAGAGTTAAAAAATAAACTCTAAAACACAGAGAACATTGAAGTTGTTTACCTGTCTACTAGTAATAATTATTCAAGAATGAAAACTCTATTGTTAAAAAAAGAAAAGAAAACTGTATTGTTTCTGACCTAAAGAAAGGTCTAGGTAAGAACAGTAATGCATAGAACTATTACAAAAGACTAAACAAATACCTTGAAGTCATCCTAAGATTCTTAACATCATTACTATCCTTAGAACATACCCAAAAAGTTTCAGAGGCAAGCTAATATTAACCCTACTATAAAGCAGTCTACGTTTCCTGTAAAGCACTTGTTCTCCGTCTTTTAATTCATTGTATAATGTCTAGATATTTCTCTTCCCATATTTGAATCAGTGTTGCTTTTTCAATTTATAAATCCCTTTATTTATTCCAAATATTTCAAGATTTTTTTAAAGAAGATTTTGAGATATGCAAGGATTCAAGCTAAGGATGCATTCAAGGCCAAAAGGTAGTCAACTTATAAAGAGGAAGGAATTCATCAAGAGTTTGCTAGTCATTCTCACATATTGCCAATGGAGCACTGTGTATTCTTCAGCAGATACCGGGAACCTAATTACTTTCCATGGTGACAGGAAAACACACAAGAATAATTAATGCATGGTCTGTATCTTCACAAAACTGCAACCTAATAGAAAAGATGGAATAATGATAAAAAAAATAACTATAGTTCAAGTTGAAAATAAATGTCATGAAAAGGAAATATTATACAGAACTTGACGTGCAAATTTTCTAGGGAGAGCATTTAGGTATAAGAGGTAACATGAAGAAAAACTCAAGGGGTGAAAGCCTTGGTGTCTGTGTACAACATAGAAAAGTATGATTTCACTGTTAGGTAGTATTATTAAGAGTAGAGTGTGGGATTAGACTGGAAATAGAGTTTGATTTGGAAAACTTTCAGTGCTGACTCACAAGTCAGAATTTAATTCTAGAGGCCATGATCATCTACACTGGGTTCTGATACACTGAGTTCTGACAAACTAGGATCGGATAGACTGAGTTCTGACTGTGTTTTGGCCATAACAGGTGCTCAATCAGTGACACCTACTTCATCATTATTTATTATGACATATCTTTCACATTAGTAGAATTAGTGAGTTGGGCAAAAGAAACGGCCCATTAGTAAATGGATACTAATGGATTAAATTTTAATCCTTGTTTTACATTTATTCTGCATGGCATTTAGAGTTTTGAGAAATATGTGACACGCTAATGCTTCCCAAAATATTCACTTGATAGGTAACAAAGTTAAATGAGTTCTCATACTGGAAATAAAGAATTGGCTATCCTAAGTGCATACATACATAAACATAAATCTGAGTTTTCTTTTTCATTTCTGTGCCCAGCATGAAGCTGTTAGAATAAAGCTGTTTTATACATCATTAAATAATAATATTTATCCTGCAGAGTTAAACCATATTAATTGCATTTCTCATTTTTCTTTTGAAAGCAAGTTGAAAACATGCAAAAATTTTAATCATTTTAAAGTTGATGATGAAAATGTCCAAAATTTAATTTTTCTACTCAAGTCATATTAAGCATCTATAGTCATTGTCTGAATAGTAAAGTTTTAGACAAATGTAACTTTAATTCCTCCTTAGCTTACTTTGGGGAACTCCTAGTTCCCTACTATTTGGATCAAGATGTTTCTATTTACCATTTAAGTTGACTGAGATGAGTTTTACGACATCTTTTTTTTTCTAATATGTGTTTCCTCAGTTCAGTTCAATCGCTCAGTCATGTCCAACTCTTTGCAACCCCATGGACAGCAGCATGCCAGGCCTTGCTGTCCATCACCAATTCCCAGAGCTTGCCCAAACTCATGTCCATCGAGTCCATCATGCTATCCAACCATCTCATCCTCTGTTGTCCCCTTCTCCTCCTGCCTTCAATCTTGCCCAGCAGCAGGGTCTTTTCCAATGAGTCAGTTCTTCGCATCAGGTGGCCAAAGTATTGGAGCTTCAGTTTCAGCATCAGTGCATCCAATGAATATTCAAGACTGACTTCCCTTAGGATTGACTGGTTGGATCTCCTTGCAGTCCAAGGGACACTCAAGAGCCTTCTGCAACATGACAGTTCAAAAGCATCAGTTCTTCAGCGCTCAGCTTTCTTTATGGTCCAACTCTCACATCCATACATGACTACTGGAAAAATAATAGCTTTGACAAGACAGACCTTTGTCGGCAAAGTAATGTCTCTGCTTTTTAATATGCTATCTAGATTTTTTATAGCTTTTCTTCCAAGGAGCAAGCATCTTTTAATTTCATGGCTGCAGTCACCATCTGCAGTGATTTTGGAGCCCAAGAAAATAAAGTCTGTCACCGTTTCCCCCTCTTGATGAAAGTGAAAGAGGAGAGTGAAAAAGTTAGCTTAAAACTCAATATTCAAAAAACTAAGATCATGGCATCTAGTCCCATCACTTATTGGCAAATAAATGAGAAAGAATGAAAACATGTATCTCCTACCTGATGCCTGTCCTTGAGAGGATCACTTTCCAGGTGAGAAAGTATGCCTGGAAAATTGTTAATACTTTGTCATTTAAGAAAACAGGAGACATACATTATTGTACTTTCATCTATTAAAATATTTCTCTTGAGTACAACACTAGGCTTAAGATTGTCATGATATACCATGTACAAAAATGTTAAAGCCCAAACTCAATTATGGAAGAAGATGACTGATTCTGTAATTAGCAGGGCAGAGCTGCAGGCCTCTTCATAAGTCAAACATGGTGCTCTCTATCATCCTGTTCTAGCTATTAGTGGATCTGTGCTAATGACAACCTATACATTATGAGCTTAGAAGCTGAGAGTAGTCAAACACAGTGTTTTTATGAAACAGTTGGTTGTATTCCCTTGAATCTGGAGACAGGTTGGCCTAGGAGTCAGCAGAACTGAGTTTTGTCCCAATTTAACTACCAACAAATGTGTGGAACATCTTCTCTAATCTGGTTCTCATCTGTGAAATAGCATTGATTCCAAAGGAAGACAATTTCTGGCCATAATGTTATAATAAGAAAAAGCACTTATATGATATATTTCCATGTGTGCTAAGTCGCTGCAGTAATGCCCAATTCTTTGAGATCACCAGGCTCCTCTGTCCATGGGATTACCCCAGGCAAGAATACTAGAGTAGGTTGCCAGGCAAGAATACTAGAGTAGGTTGCCATGCCCTAATCCAGGGGATCTTCCCGACCCAGGGATCCAACCCACGTTTCTTACATCTCCTGCATTGACAGACAGGTTCTTTACCACTAGTGCCACCTGGGAAGCCCTATACTTCCATATGCATTGCCTAAAATAATATGAAACTGTGAGAAGGTACGTGATGAATACGAAAGGCAAGAGGCTCACAGTAAATGCCAAAATTTCAAAAGAAAACTCCAAGGTATTTCCCAAGCAGCCTGTCAAGGCCTTACTAAATTAATAAGACCCAGAGTCTGGTCCCCATATTTACAGGCTTCAAACTCTCATTTACTGACAGGATTGCCACTATCATCAATTACTTTTCAAAGAAAAAAATCTTTGGCTGAACAAGTTACAGTTTTGTCCATGATCTAAATGGAAATGGGTAAAAAAAAATTTTTTTTAAAGACAAAGACTGCTATTGATAATAATGAGCAGAGCAATGCAAATTTGGCAGGACAAATCAAATTTGGTTGTAAAATAAAAACATTTTACAAGCCTGGTTAGAGGTTTCAGTTGTTTGTGTATGCAATGTCACTCTCATTAGCAAAGGTTATCTTGCAGCTCCAGTCTGTAGTTTCTTATTAATAAAATGGAAAGTGAATATACATATTAAATTAAATGTTTCACCTCTTCAGGACCATATCTGACAACTCTGTTTATCCATGCATTCACTCAGTTCAACAGTCATTTATTAAGCCTTGCTGTATAGAAGGCAGATTCATTTTGGGTAGCATAAAAGAAGTCAATACTTTCACAAGCAGATTCATATTTTTATTGAATCATAAAAATGTAGATTACAGAGAAGATATATAATAGCACTGATATCTTTGGCTGAAGCAAAATGTCTCCATTCAAAACTGGGTTATGTCCTGTATGTTATACTCTTTCTAGATGCTGCAATTCACTGTCTGCACTGAAGAGCCAGGGTGGGGAGTGGGCTTCCCAGAGGCCCCCTTCAGCTGTCCCCACCCTGCTGTTTCAGAAAGAACCACCTTTGCCAGTTACCAAAAGCTTACATTTCAGCTGCTGCTGGAAGGATTTTTGTTCTGAATATTATATTCAGGTTTTGAATCAAAGGTTATGTGGGAAAATAGCCAACAGTAAACCATTCTCCTAAACGAAGCTATAGAATGAGTAACTGCAACTGCCGCTAGGTTGCAAGTTGTCATTGTTGTTGAGTTGCTAAGTCGCATCTGACTCTTTGTGACCCCCACGGACTATAGCCTGCCAGGCTCCTCTGTCCATGGGATTTCCCAGAAGAGAATACTGGAAGGGGTTGCCAATTCCTTCTCCAGTGGATCTTCCTGACCCGGGGATCAAACCTGAGTCTCCGCACTGCATGTGGATTCTTTACCTGTGAGCCACTGGGGAATAGTCAACCATTCTCCTAAAATAATCTATGGAGTGAGTAACTACATAGTTGATTTTAAGAGTTACATACCTCTTTAGCTCCACCTATTTGTATTCTACCAGTTGTTCAGGGTCAAACTTACATGCCTCTTCTTCTACATAGATTTCCTTGTTCCCTTCAACTACAATTATATTCATCGTTTTTCAACAGTCCTCATTCTGAGGTGGGTTAGGTTAAAAACATTTTTTTATAAAAGATAGAGTGATAAAATATAGTTTCATTCCTAATGTTTTTATTTTATTTTTAAAGTTACAATATGTCTTACACAACCTTAATAGGAATCTCTGGAAAAAAATAAAAATAAGATCAAAGTACAATAGTATAAAAAGTATAATAAGGAGACCTTTTAAATCTTTTTTTAAAAAGGAGAAATTGCCAAAACACATAAAAGAACAGAAACCATGCAACAAAACCATAGAGATAAAGTTAAGTACATCTGTTAATAGCAGCAAATATAAATGGCTTAAAGACCTCTGTATATTTTTTTAATGGCTTTCAGATTAGTTTACAAAAAACAAGTGCCGATTGTATAACTTAGAAAACACACAGCTAAAACAAAAGAATGCAGAAAGAGGATGGTAAGAAAAGGGTTACCAGCAGACCTGTAACTCAGTCCCTCCTTCTTCAAGGACACCAGAGGCCCTTTGACCTCAGCTAGAACTCCTCATCACACAAAGGGAATTTAATAGCCATAAAAATATTTTTTTTAATGAAGCTTTTTTTGTGGTTTCCATATACTTGTCTAAAGAATCCTTCCACCAAAATATATCTGCTCTGACTGGATTTTTTGATAATAAATAGGCATGAATTTTAAATTGATTATCTCAACTTTCCTGCTGGAGAGTTGCAGTTAGTCACATAGCATTCCTAGTTACATGACTAAGAGATCTCCAAACTGAGCAGCTTCCCAGCACAGAATGACACCTGGAACTCTGAACCCAAATAATCCCAGGTCTTTGTCTAGCTAGGAGCATATGACTGAGTCAGGCACTCCAGGACAACAGTTTCATGATGGGCATGGCTCCTTTCTCAAGTCCTTTGCACAGTCCTAGTACAACTTTGTGCCAGATAAGACAATTTTGTTGGAGTCTGCTGGACACTTGAGGCCTCTGTGATAGCACAGAGGATAGTGTGAAGCAGGGCCATGATTTGTTATAAAACCAATAAGAAAACACACAAATAATATTGCCATAATGTGGAATGATTATTTTTTTGAAAAGGTAGACTTTGAGACAAAGATACTAAGTAGAATCCCCCCCGAAAGATAGCAAAGAAAGATGCAAACTAATATCCTTTATATATTGGATGTGGACTCAAAAGTCTTTAAGCAAGTATATACATATTGATACATAAAAGGATTCTATGCCATAATCAAGTGAGATATATTCTAGGAATGCAAGAATGATTTAAACATCCAAAAATCAAACAATGCAATATACCATATCAACAGAATAAAGAACAAAAATCACAATATATGGTTAAAAAATGAAAGATCTCTCAAACAACAAGGATTAGAAGGGAACTTTATAATCCTCAAAAAAAATTCTACAAAAACTTGCAGCTAACATATACTTAATGATGAAAGACTAAATGTTTTTTTTCCTAAAATCAGGGACAACACAATGATGTCAACTTTCACCATTTCTATTCAGTATTGTATTGGAGTTTCTGGTCAGTGCAATAAGAAAAGAAAAATAAATTTAAAAAACATCAGATTGCAAGGGAAGAAGTAAAACTGGGCATATTCACAAATGAGCTGATTGTCTATGTAGATATCCTAAGGAATTTACAGGAAGAAAGAGCTACTAGAAATAATAGAAAATTTAGCAAGTTCACAGAATACGAGATTAAAATGTTAATTTTGTTTCTAATACTGGAAACAAAAATGAAATTAAGGGACAATTCCATTCACAATACTATCAAACAGATTTAAATATTTAGGAATACATTTAACAAAAGAAGTACAAGACTTGTAACCAAAAACTAAAAAGCACTGCAGAGATAAATTAAACATCCAAGTAAATTCAGTTCAGTCACTCAGTCATGTCTGACTCTGTGACCCTGTGGACTGCAGCATGCCAGGCCTCCCTGTCCATCACCAACTCCCAGAGTTTACCCAAACTCATGGCCATTGAGTCCATCATGCCATCAAACCATCTCATCCCCTGTCATCCCCCTCTCCTCCTGCCTTCAATCTTGCCCAGCAGCAGAGTCTTTTCCATTGAGTCAGTTCTTTGCATCACGTGGCCAAAGTATTGGAGTTTCAGCTTCAGCATCAGTCCTTCCAATGAATATTCAGGATTGATTTCCTGTAGAATGCACTGGTTGGATCTTCTTGCTGCCCAAAGGGACTCTCAAGAGTCTTCTCCAACACCACAGTTCAAAAGCATCAATTCTTCGGCACTCAGCTTTCTTTATAGTACAACTCTCACATCCATATATGACTGCTAGAAAAACCATAGCTTTGACTAGACGGACCTTTGTCTGCAAAGTAATGTCTCTGCCTTTTAATATGCTGTCTAGGTTGGTCATAGCTTTTCTTCCAAGGAGCAAGTATCTTTTAATTTCATGGCTGCAGTCACCATCTGCAGTGATTTTGGAGCCCAAAAACTAAAGTCTGTCACTGTTTCCATTGTTTCCCGATCTATTTGCCATAAAGTGATTGGACCAGATGCCATGATTTTAGTTTTTTGAATGTTGAGTTTTAAGCCAGCTTTTTCACTCTCTTCTTTCACCTTCATTGACAGGCTCTTTAGTTCTTCTTCACTTTCTACCGTAAGTGTGGTGTCATCTGCATATCTGAGGTTATTGATATCCAAGTAAAGAGATATTTTTATCCAAGTAAATATACAAGTAAAGAGAGAGACAAATCACATTCGTGGATTGTTAACAAGGCAATTTATCTCAAATTCAACACATCAGATCAACATAAAAATCAAAATCCCAGCCGCTACTTTTGTAAAACTTGACAATCCAAACTTAAAACTGATATAGAAATGTAAAGGGCCTGGAATAGCCAAAACAATTTTGAAAAAGAATAAATGAATTAGGTTTACATTTTCTGACCTCAACACTTACTGTGAAGTTACAGTAAGCAAGACAGTGTGGCACTGACATAAGCATAAGCACATAAATCAATGGAACACAGATAAACTCCTAAATTTATGATCAATTAATTTTTGACAAAAATGCCAGGCAATTCAATGGGGAAAGAATAGTCTTTACAATAATATTGAAGGACAATGCCTAGATATTTAAGCCCTGAAAAAACTAATATTAAAAGCTTCCCTCCACCTTGTACCATACATAAAAATTAACTGAAAATGGGTCATCAGCTAAATGTAAATCTGTAACACTTCTACAAGAGAGCATAAGAGAAAATGTTTGGAATGTTAGGTTAGGCAAAGATTTCTTAATACGACAGAACAGAATCCATTTTAAAAACTGATAAATTGGACTTCATCAAAATTAAAAATTTTGAAAAAATATGAGCTAAATTGTACCATCATGATAATTTATATTGAATTGTTTGTTATATTAACTAACACTTATAGCACTAAACAACATAACCTTGAAGAATTCCTTAAGTTGTACTGATTGTGGCTTCCTGGTGGACAAAATGCTTTCAAGGGATAGGTATTTATTTGCTCTGTATATTTCAAAAATATATATCTTGTTTAGTACTATAAAACTCATATGCTGTTTGTGGCAAATTGGATCACTGGTCTCTGTTCTTTAATTTCTTTGCAATGGACTCCTGGGAGACAAAAGACTTTTTCCTGCCCCTTGACTTTGGGTTTCTTCATTGTGACTTGTGTAGGGGAATGGGATGTTAGTGGATATGATGCAAAGATTTGAAATGTGCTTATGTAATTAATTTTGCCCCCCTTGAACTCCTGCCTTTTACCATGAAAAGAACATAGTTTGGATAGCTTCTTGTCCAAGAAGGAGAAGGGATATGTAGACCTAACTCATACCTTTGAAACACAACTGAATTTAGCCTTTATCCATAAAACCCACCCAACTACAGCATACTTGCATGAGCAAAAAAGAAATGCTTATTGTTAATTCCCAAAACAAATATTTTTAAAATTTTGTTCTTCAAAAGAAGAGCAAAGAAGAAATGAAAATAAAAAAACAAGTCACAATCTAGGAGAAATTATTAATATTTGCAGATCTTATATCATCATATATCTGATAAAGGACTTGTAAGTTCCAGAATATACAGGGAACCTTTACAAATCAATAATAAGAAAACTTCCAGTTTAAAAATGGGCAAAAATCTGAGTAAATATTCACCAAAGAGGATATACAAATATCTAATAAGCACAAGAAAAGATGTTTAATATTATTAGTCATTAGGGAAATGCAAATTAAAACTTTAATGAGATATTACCACATTCTCATTGGAGTGACCATAATTCTAAAGACTGATAACACTAGTATGGATAAGGATTCAAAACTATGAACCTTCATATTTTTCTGCTATGAATTCTAAATGATAATCAACTTTGAAAACCAATTTAGCAGTTTCTTAGAAGATTAAACAGATACCTGCCATGCAACACTGCAATTCTACTCCTAAGTATCTACCCAAGGGAAACAATTTAGGTCCACAAAAATAAGTAAATACATGTACACACCCACACATACATACTGTCACACACAAATGTTCATAACAACATTATTCAAAAAGAGAGCCCAAATGGGAAATTTAATAGAGTAACTGGTAAATGGATAAGCAAAATACGGTATATCCATAATATGAGCTATTACCAGTATAAAGAAATAAACTCTTTATACATGCTACAACAAGAATAAATCTCAGAAACACTGTACCAACTGAGAGAAGCCAGATGCAAAAAAAAAAAAAACAAACTACATATTGCATGACTTCATTCATTTGAAATTTCTACTTAAGGCAAACCTATAGAGATAGAATGCAGATTGGTGGTTACCTAAAGCTACAGTTCATGAGGTCACAAAGAATCGGACATGACTGAACATGCATGTACCTACGCAACGTTGTAGAGGGGGACGGGGATTGACTACAGACTAGCAGGAGAGAAGTTTTAAGTTGATGGAAATATGCTCTGAAACACTGTGTTGTGAATTTGTTCTTATTTTACTACTGAGTAAAACAAGATCATGTGTCATGAAATAATAATATAGCATTCCATTTAATGAGCTCTGCACATACATCTCAGAGCTGGTGCTATGATTCTACTTGTTATTGTTATTGCTACTATTAGACCATAGAAAGTTTATGGTCATGAGACTACGTAGCCGTAAAAAGAACTTGATGCTTCCATCCAAGGTCATCCTAAGCCCATGGCAGCTCTCAAAAGACAAGTCTTTTACTTAAGTTGAGAAATTTGTATCTTTTCTCATTATATACAAAATATTTGGCCTTAAAATAACTGTTTCAAAGAATGAATGTACTCTGTGAGTGATAGCATTTCTTGACAACTGCTAACACTTTCTACTTTCAGTGCATTTTCACATATAATCTTTGTCAATGCAGAAGAAATGGAAGGCATTTTGTCTCCAATTTACATGATGGAAATGGAGCTTGGGGATTTTTAAATGAACTCCTAAATTCACAGGGATATTATGAAGGGGGAGCTAGCACACGACCCCGAGTCTTTCTGTTCCCAGATGACTGTTTCCCCCACTGCAGTGCCTTTCATCCTAAATTAGTTCTTTCCCCTGTAGGCACAAAATAATGTTTAAAATATACAATCTGTTTAAAATATATTCAAAGAAATTGGGTAACAATAATTAAAAATCCTGTCTTACATTGGAATAGTACCATCTACTTATTTTTTCAGTTTTATTGAGGTGTGATTGAAAAAACTTAAAATGAAACATGATGACTTGATACATGTCTAAATGAGTTCTTATAACTTTTTATACTATGCTCTATGATCTGAGTCACTGGAAGAATTTGTTTTGCTAGAAGTTAGAAATAAGTGCATAAAACTTTTGCTTTAAAAAACAAATCCAACTAAACAAAAAGCCTTCTAAATATAAAAAATAGAAATGAATAAAGGCTGCATAGTAATTTAATAATTTTAATACTATCATATGTTCATAATCCAAATAAATGTAGTGTGATTTAAAATAAATAAAATCACATAAACAAGGAAAAATTTAAATATTACCGCAAAATTCTACTAATTAGCTAATTTATTTTTCTCTAAGTACCTGAGTCATCAAAGGGAGTTTATATTCCGGGAATATCTATCAAATTTCTCTTTAATCTCAATAATTAAATATCATGAAAGCAAATGTGTATTAATATATAAATATACATTGAAGAACATTTTATTTAGTTGATACATATACATAATTTTTCATTTATATACTTACACGTATGCATGTGCCTTCTGAGGTAAAATAACAATTTTTTAAGTTGTGTCATGGATTTTCATATATATACTTAGGAAATATAAAAAATTTGTGAAGTCAAAATTCCAGTTAAATTATGAATACTAAATCACTCAAGTAACTAATTCTTGAAGAAAATAATATTGAGCTTTAGTTGACAGTCTCTTATTCATATCATACTCTTTTCTAAATCAAGACTAGGTAGGTAAAATTTGAATTAAGAAAATGTTTCTGATTCCTCCTACTCTCAGAACTTTTCTCCTTTCTCACTTCATCCCATAATATTTGGGGGTGGGGGTGGGGATGTCCAGACTAATCTGTTCCAAAAGGATGCTACTTGGCTGAAACATTCAGAAAGGGATCAGATGTACATATTCCTGCCAAGGTGTTAACATCCTACTGGAGATCAAAATCCAACTCTCTGAATGTCACCTGATGGCTTACAGGTATGATGAAAAAGCAATGGAAAGGGCTTTAGATAGAGATAACTAACAGATATGTGTAACACTCCCTGTCTTCTCTGATAACCAACCCATATTATTCTTATCACTTTAATTAATAAATATTTATTGACAATAATGAAGATCAATGTCATACATTAAAGGCCACTATGTTGAAAGAATCTAAATACATCTCTGTTCCTTAAGATTTGAAAACAAGTTGACAACGAGTCTGATAAGACTATATTTCATTTGAGAAAAACTAAACAGAAATTCTATATCAGCTCTCTTATGCTCAGTCCATTGCAAAAGAATTCCAAAAAGAGAGAAAAGAGCCAGATCTTTAAATATTAATATTTGTAAGGTAAAATGGTTAATCCTGCTAATAACTTAAACCTATGGTAAACTTCTGAGATTTTTAGGTATTAAATGAATATATGCATAATTAATTAGATATAATCAGAGATGGACAGCCCCACTTAAGCAAACCATCAGCATCATTATATGAACAGAGAGAAGATATGATAGCTTAAGCAGTGACATTATTTTCAAATCACTTAAGCCAAATAACTCTGAATCCAAAAGCTTTGATCATGTATAATCCTGCTAAAAGACTGACTTGTAACTAGCCTGTGATACATTATGTTCAAAGCTGCAGCACTAGAGCATAACAGAATCTTATTTTCCATTAATTCTTTTTTTTTTGAAAATGCAAACACTCCATATGTTTAATAGCCCAAGAAAAGAATGTTCTCCCTTTTTGGAATTTCCCATTACTGAGCATTTTATTTAAAAAAAAAAAAAAAAAAAAAAAAAAAAAACGTACAAAGAAAACAGTGATTCAAAGCCATTTTTGAAAATTGACTTAACCTATGTTGCTTCCCTGATAGCTCAGTTGGTAAAGAATCCACCTGCAATGCAGGAGACCTGGGTTCAATCCCTGGGTGGGAAGATCCCCTAGAGAAGGGAAAGGCTACCCACTCCAGTATTCTGGCCTGGAGAATTCCATGGACTGTATAGTCCTTGAGGTCACACACTTAACCTATGTTAATAATAGTAACCTGTCAAATAATATTAGTCCAATTGTGTATTTTAGCAAAAAAAAAAAAATCAACAACATACGCTGTGTTTACAGTGACTTTTGAATTCGTTTAATGTGGTACTTCCTCCACAAGACTGGATTCAGAGGCAAGATACAAAAGAAAGAGCTCTAGCAGAAGCAAAATTAGAGTATGTGGGAAGATCTGTCACTAATATAAGGACCCGCCAATGAAGAAAATTTTACTGGCAGTAGACCCCTTTATAAATATTAATCTAAGATTAGAGACAAACAAGATACCTGGGGCCATAAAACTGCCTCACATTCTAGAGCTGTATTGTCCAAAGTGGTAGCCACTTGCCACATGTGACTCTTCAAATTTAAATTTTTTAATTAATTAAAATTAAATAAAATTTTAAATACTATTCATCATTTACACTAGTCATGTTTCAACCCAAAATTCATCTGTGATCATAGAGCTAGACAGCAGAAAAAGAACTTTCCCATCATCACAAAAATTTCTGTTGGATAGCACTGCTCTAGAACGAACGCCATATGGGCAGGGACCATAAATGTTTGAACCACTAATTTAAGTGCCTAGCACAGTACCTGGAACATAGGAGATACTCAATAAACAGTGATCTACTTAATTAACAACCAAATGAACGGCCATCATTTTTTTTTTATGGTAGCTCCACTCTTCTACATAGAACCAGACAAGGTCAACCACTAATCAGATGATTCAGAGTCTTAAAGAGGACCTACTCCATCTAAATTCCCACTTTCAACACTAAAATGACTGAAACTGGAAGGTGATTTGTGAAAAGGTCAGATAAATGAATTTCAGCATGTCATATTTAAGCCATTTTTGGTAAATGATATTGTTTACCTATTTTGTTTATTCTGGACATCAGAATCTTTACTGAAAAATCGGGTGGTATACTTATAACTACAAATTTTAATCATTAGAATACCCAAAGTGGTCCTCTAACTCATATCTTTATAAAACCAACAACAACTAAAGTTATAAATTACTGAACTCACATGAGAACAATAAGGAGCTTTCTACAATATATATTAATTTTAGAGTGTACATAATATATTGGATTCTGATAAAAATTTCTAATTCTCCTCCTGAGGAAATTCTGAAACTCTTCAAGTGGTTAAGGTAACTATTCCTGTTTGGGGAAAAGTTTTCAATTAGTTTAATCACGCCTCAGATACACCTCATTGTCTACAATACTGCCACTGTGCAAAGCTACTATTCCTGTTTTGGTTTGCTCTGGATTTCTCATCTGGTGTGTTCCATATTCTTGTGTTCTTCTATATGACTCACAGGGATGAAGATATTCATGTACTTGAAACAAAATTACTAGTACTACTTGAAGACTTTCTCAGCTTTTGCCAGCAATTGCTCCAACTTGATTTTAAATATCTAATATTTTTCAACAGATTCTCATGAAAAAATTTTCCTCCATATACTCTGAAAACTATCTGCCATGTTTTGATTGGATCTCATTTTTTTGGACTGAACACTCTATGCAATCGAAGTTGTCTTTTCTGTTCCCTGCCCTGCTCTGGATTGACAGAAACGGGTGTGTGCTGTTGCTGACTGAGGTCCATTCCAGAGAAACATGGAAGATAGCATGGTATTTCCTTCCTAACACCTTTCCCAGAGCTAACCCACCCACATCATGGACCACTTGAGTAGCGTACCAGAGGCAAGGAGAGGCAGGGGGGAGGCAGGGTTTGGGCAGCTGGTAGACAGTTGGAGAGACAGGGAATTTACTGAAAAAATATCATTCAGCAGCTGTTGTCATACAACAGTTTGCCCAGAATCAGCTGCACTCCCTTGTTTACTCTAACACTATTCATTACAGCCAAGATACAGAAACAACCTAAGGGTCCATTTACAGATAAATAGATAAGGAAGATATGGTGTGCATATGTATCCGTGTGTGTGTGTGTGTGTGTGTGTGTGTGTACAAACACACAATTGAATATTACTCAGCCATGAGGAAAAAAGGAAATTTGTGACAACATAGATAGAACTTGAGGGCATTATGCTAAGTGAGCCATAAAACAGAAAAAGACAAATATACTACATGGTATCATTTATGTGTGGAATTTTTTTAAAAAGTCAGACTTACAGAGACAAAGAATAGAAAAGTGGTTGCCAGGGGCTACAGGGTGGGAGAAATAAGGAGGAGAGATTGGTAAAAGGGTACAGGCTTTCAGTTGCACATTGAATAAGGTCTCAGGATCTAATATAAATCATGGTGACTATTGTTGACAGCACTGTATTGTATAATTGAAATTTGCTAAGAAAGTAGAACTTAACTCTTCTCACACATACACACACACACACACAAATATAAGTATGTAAGGTAATGGGTGTGTAAGTTAATGGTACAAGTACTAGAGAAAAGAGACTGAAATCTAGGGATAGAAAGAATATAAGAAAATCAATCACCAAAAGCATAAATCTTATTGTGGTGCCCAGCAAGTACCGAAATGCAGTAGAATTATATAGTGGGAAGAATTTACTGGATTGCTTGATATATTTTTCCACTAAGGAATCAGCAAATAGTATTGACTAGGATACTGATTACATGTGGTTATAAGTACAGGTTGAGAGTTACATTCTTCAGTGGTGGGAAGTGGCAGCTTATCCTCTTAGTTGGCTAACTCCAAGTAGAAATCATTAAAGCAACCTTATCTCCCTCAGGGATCTCCACCCTCTGCCTCAGTCAGTGCACTTCAGTTTTTACAGCATCATTTGTTTCTCTGGCATCTCAATTTTCCTCTCCATAGACCCATGAGATTTAATCACACATGCAGCAAAAACCTTACATTCTATTTCCTCTTTTTCAAGGGCTGCAATTTTGCATCTGTGCTGCCTGCCCACACCACCACAGATTTAATTTAACTTGTCTAACTCATCAAAATTTCAGACATATCCGTGCCTTCTGTCTCGAAGATCTTCACACTTCCTTCTCTCTTCCCAACAGCCAAAGTTCACCATGGACCTGGTTCTCCAGCCACACAGCACTGTCCATTTTATCCTGGGCATTTTCTCATCATTTCTCTTTGTTTGGAAAATGTTGTTTCTCTACGTGTTTCCAATTGTTGTCCCCTGTTACATTTATAGCCTCATTTAATGGAGATTAAAACAACAAAAGCAAAATGCTGCTGAAATCAACAACCTGAATTAACGAAAACTCCCCAGTAGAACAGATGGCTGTCCCAGCTCTAATTTTAGTAAATATCATAATTCAAAGATTCTCTTCTGCCTATAAGAAAGAAGGTTGTATTTCAGTTGGGTCCAAATGGAAAACACACAGTTCGGGTTAGTATATGCTCAGGTTCATGTTTAAGGAGTCAGGTTGAGGGTTTTCATAGGCTTTTTACTACTCCTTTTTTTCTCATTATGTTCTCCCCAGGAAAATTCCATCAAATGAATTTTTTTTTAATCCAACCAGTGGGAAAAGAGGTGAGCAAGGCAAAATTTCCAATTTGTCAGGACTAAAACAAATAGGTATTTTATGCAATATTTCATACTCAATTCACTGTACACTGGAATGTTCTTTAGCCTTGGATTACCTCTAAGCACATTTCCCTCAGGTGTTTGAGGAAGCTTGGATGACTGTTTTAATCCTGTTCTTACACTGGTAGACAGAATGCTTAAAACTATGGACAGAGGTTCATAACACTGTACAGGAGATTATGACCAAAACCAACCCCAAGAAAAAGAAATGCAAGAAGGCAAAGTTGTCTGAGGAGGTCTTACAAATAGCTAAGAAAAGAAGAGAAGCAAAAGGCAAAGGAGAAGGGGAAAGATATAACCAACTGAGTACAGAGTTCCAGAGAATAGCAAGGAAAGATAAGAAAGCCTTCTTAAGTGAACAATGTAGAAAAGTAGAGGAAAACAACAGAATGGGAAAGACCAGAGATCTTTTCAAGAAAATTAGAGATACCAAGGGAACATTTCTTGCAAAGATGGGCACAATAAAGGATGGAAATGGCAAAGACCTAACAGAAGCAGAAGAGATTAAGAAGAGGTGGCAAGAATATACAGAAGAACTGTACAAAAAAGATCTTAATGACCCAGATAACCATGATGGTATAGTCACCAACCTAGAGCCAGGCACCCTGGTATGTGAAGTCAATTGGGCCTTAGGAAGCATCACTACAAACAAAGCTAGTGGAGGTGACGGGATTCCAGCTGAGCTATTTCAAATCCTAAAAGATGATGCTGTTAAAGTATTGCACTCAATATGCCAGCAAATTTGGAAAACTCAGCAATGGTCATAGGCCCAGAAAAGGTCAGTTTTCCTTTTAATCCCAAAGAAGTCTAATGCTAAAGAAATTTCAAACTACAGCACAATTGTGTTCATTTCACATGTTATCAAGGTAATGCTCAAAATCCTTCAAGCCAGGCTTCAACACAGTTAGGGGAGAAGGTACATGAACCAAGAAATTTCCAGATGTACTAGTTGGATTTAGAAAAGGCAGAGGAACCAGAGATCAAATTGCCAACATCCACTGGATCATAGAAAAAGCACGAGAATTCCAGAAAAACATCGACTTTTGCTTCATTGACTACACTAGAGCCTTTGACTGTGTAGATCACAATAAACTGTGGAAAATTC
Source organism: Giraffa tippelskirchi (assembly GCF_054371585.1). NCBI lineage: Eukaryota > Metazoa > Chordata > Mammalia > Artiodactyla > Giraffidae > Giraffa > Giraffa tippelskirchi. The sequence continues at coordinate 75,595,890 of NC_137277.1, forward strand.
TTAAAGAGATGGGACTACCAGACTACCTTACCTGCCTCCTAAGAAAACTATATGCAGGTCAAGAAGCAATAGTTAGAACCAGACATGGAACAATGAACTGGTTCAAAATTGGGAAAGGAGTACTTGAATGCTGTATATTGTCATCTGGTTTATTTAATCTATATGCAGAGTACATCAGGAGAAATACCAGGCTGGATGAATCACAAGCAGGAATCAAGATTGCTGGCAGAAATATCAGCAACCTCATATGTGGAAATGAGTCCACTCTAATGGCAGAAAGCGAAGAGGAACTAAAGAGCATCTTAATGAAGGTGAAAGAGGAGAGTGAAAAAGCAAACTTAAAACTCAACTTTCAAAACTAAGATCATGGCATCTGGTCCCATCACTTCATGGCAAATAAAAGGGGAAAATGTGGAAGCAATGACAGATTTTATTTTTCTTGGGCTCCAAAATCACTATGGACAGTGACTGCAGCCACCAAATTAAAAGACACTTGATCCATGTTCATCTCATAACCATAGCTGTGTGTTAAATACAAACTTCTACTTCCTGTTAATTTAACAAAGCTTTGGGAAGTCTCCTGAAAAGGGCATGGGATATAAAGCAAATTAACCCCGTCCTGCCTATAAATGTCCTTAGTGAAGGATACGCATGGTGGGGGGTGTATGTGAATGATTAAACGTATCAGAAAATGCCTCCAGAGTCAAAGGAAAAGCTGAGCATCTGGGAAAGGCACCCTGGGGCTGAGGTTCCACCACCAAAGAAAAACAAATGTACTTGGTTTTCTTCCTCTCTCTCTTCTCTAAACTCTTTTCCTCCATTGCCCTGAGCCTGGTTGGAACCAATATGAAATTAAACATCTGCTCCATCCAGACTATAAAGTCACTTAAAAAACAAGAAACAAAACAAAACCCACCATGGTTAATGGCCAAGATCCTCTTTTTATTAATAAAAAATGTTTTCTGACTGCTTTGGAATTCGTGTTTTCCAGCCTTAGATTCCAAGCATGTTACTACCTCTCACTAACTTAAGAAGAAAAATATTTTTGAAAGAAGAATAAAAGATGGGGAATAATGTCATTTAGTCTAAAAACATATCTCAATCTAAAATGTGAGGAATGGAAGTAGCCATTTTACTACTGATACCTATAAATGTAAAATATGAATATGCTGTGCTAAAAAAAAAAAAAAAGACACTTGTTCCCTGCAAGATTAGCTATGACAAATCTAAATAGCATGTTAAAAAGCAGGGACATCACTTTGCCAACAAAGTCCATAAAGTCAAAGCTATGGTTTTTCCTGTAGTCATGTATGGATATGAGAGTTTGGCCATACGTCACAGCACTGTTTACAATAGCCAGGACATGGAAGCAACCTAGATGTCCATCAGCAGACAAATGGATAAGGAAGCTGTGGTACATATACACAATGGAATATTACTCAGCCATTAAAAAGAATACATTTGAATCAGTTCTATTGAGATGGATGAAACTGGAGCCCATTATACAGAGTGAAGTAAGCCAGAAAGAAAACACCAATACAGTATACTAATACATATATATGGAATTTGAAAGATGGTAACGATAACCCTATATGCGAGACAGAATAAGAGACACAGATGCATAGAACAGTCTTATGGACTTTGAGGGAGAAGGTGAGGGTGGGACGTTCTGAGAGAATAGCATTGAAACATGTATATTATCATATGTGAAACAGAACGCCATTCCATGTTCGATGCATGAGACAAATGCTCAGGGCTGGGGCAATGGGATGACCCAGAGGGATGGGATGGGGAAGGAGGTGGGAGGGGGGTTCGGGATGGGGAGCGCGTGTAGACCCATGGCTGATTCATGTCAATGTATGGCAAAAAACCACTACAATATTGTAAAGTAATTAGCCCCCAACTAAAATAAATAAATTTATTAAAAAAAAAGAAAAGTTAAAAAAAAAAAAAAGAAGGCTGAGTGCTGAAGAATTGATATTTTCGAACTCTGATGCTGGAGAAGACTCTTGAGAGTCCCTTGGACAGCAAGGATATCAGTCAATCCTAAAGGAAATCAACTCAGTATTCATTGGAAGGACTGGTGCTGAATCTGAAGCTCTAATACTTTGGTTACCTGTTACGAAGAACTGACTCATTAGAAAAGAGATTCATGCTGAGGAAGATTGAGGGCAAGAGGAGAAGGGGAGAACAGAGGATGAGATGGTTGGATGGCATCATTGACTCAATGGAAATGAGTTTGAGCAAACTCCAGCATATAGTGTAAGACATGGAAGAGTGTCATAACGAAGCGGACATGACTCAGCAACTAAAAAAACAATACACTGACCAAATCCTTCATGGTGATGTCTGCCCCTTTTGACTAGCAGTAACTTTCATAAGACTAGCAGAAACCTTCTGCAAGGTTCATGTCCCCCCTTCACCAAAATCACATATATACTGACCTTCCCCCATACCTCTTCAGACCAGTTTCTCAGAGCTATCTGGGGTGCTGTCTCCCAGGCTATAGTCCTGATTTTGCCCCAGATAAAACTTGACTCGCAACTCTCACACTGTGCAATTGTTTTTTAAGTGAACTCACTGCCTTTAACAAATCCTCATGATTAAGACAGCCAGTTGAGTCATGAAAAAATGATACCTTTACTAAGTAGTGCTGATAATACCATACCTCCTTTTCCTTAGAGGGATCATCTTAGCACTTAAAAAAAAGCTGAAAGCACATGGATATGTATATATATTCCCATGGTCGGCTGAGACCCTGAATAAATTAGATTATGTTTGATAGGAACTTGAATTTTAAGATTGTGATAGATTGTGATAAATTTTAAGGATGTGATAGATCCTCATGTGCATAGAAAGGGTGCTATAACTGAATAATCCCAGGATAAAACCAGAGAAAATTACTTTTCTTCATATAGTAATTAACTCACATGGACCTGCAATGTCTCTGCCTAAACCTATACGCCTAAAAACATAAATAAATAAATAGATCCAGTGACATTAGAAAGTATGTTAAGAATCTTCAACAGAGTACTACTTTATACAAAATCTATTCCTCTGTGTGTGTGTGTGTGTGTGTGTGTGTTTAGTCATTCAGTCATGTCTGACTCTATGTGACACCTCAGACTGTAGCTCCCCATGCTCCTCTGTCCGTGGAATTTTTCCAGGCAGGAAAACTGGAGTGGGTTACCATTTCCTACTCCAAGGAATCTTCCTGACCCAGGGCAATATAAATTCCCCCAGAGAGTAAAAGGGATGGAAGGGTTTTCTGACTCCTCCAGAATAGCTTCACTGACCCGTTATTTTTCAGTCTGTACATCTTTACCAAACAACCAGAATGATACAGTGAGCTGTTAGAGCTGGTGAAAGGAATATTGAAACTTACAACCTTCTTAGTATTTGTAAATTGTATACTTGTGTTACTCATTGGGAGCTTTAGTAAAAGAAAAGAATCACTTCCTTTATGAGGTAGTTCACAGTTCTTGAAAAAAAACTCAAATTATCTCAAATACTTGTTAAATTTCTGCAGTAAATGTGTTTTAGCAATAGCTGAATATAAATAGGACTTCCTTTAACACTAGCATTTTTTCAGTGACTGAAGTCAAGTCTCTGTAAGGCAAAACATGTCAGCCTTCCAGTTCAAAGTGTCTCCAAAAACAAATTCTGTAGAAAGTTAAGGGTCAAAATTTCAACAGAAACATGTAAATATTTCAATTTCTATCATGAATTAGAATTAATAATGTCCAGTAAATCTATATGCAGACTCACTATGATAAGGCTATAGCTATGTTAAAAAATGCATTTGTATACTTGAATACTAAGGTTTCTCAGAAACAGGCGAGTCATGAGGTTTGAATTTACCTCACAATAATTTTTCGGATACTCAGAACTTACTTTTGCTGCTAATTATTCTTTCCCAAGTCTTTTTTTATAAAAATAAATGTATAGTTTTACTTTCCCTTCTTCATTGTATAAAAGACATATACTATTACTTATCTATTACTGCATAACCTTTTGCCATAAAACTTAGCAATATAAAATAATATACATCTCACAGTCTCTGTGGGACCAGAATTCAGAAAAGCCATCACTAAGTGGATCCTCTGGTCCAGGGTTTGTCAGGAGACTACAATCACAGTGTTAGCCCACATGCTGAGCCGCAATCAAAAGCGAGCTTGGGCTGAAGTCATCTCAGTGTTCGGGTGAAACAGGATCTACTAACTCACTCAGTGCTGGTGGCTTGATTAGGTTTCTCCCAAGCTACTGAACTGACTGCCTCACATTATTGAAGGCTGTTCACCAGAGGCAGCCCAGATAGCTCTCTCCATCAAAACTAGCAGGTGAGGAGATCCAGGGAGACAGGACGCCAACAAGACAGAAGTCATAGCGTTTTATGACAACATTCCATCACTGTGGCTGTAAACGATCCTTGAGAAGCAAATCACAAAGTCTAGCTACACTCAAGGGGAGGGCTAGAATGCCAGGAAGTAGGGGTCACTGGAAAACATGTCAGAAGCTGCCCGACACAACTATAATTATACCCTTTTTATACATTTTTTTCACACAAAAATAAATTGAAGAAATTATTTGCTTTCAGTATATAGAGCCTTTTTCATGGTCACATAGTACTTCACTAGTTGCTGTACCATATTCAACCAATTTTCTGTAGTTGGGCATTTAGGTTATTTCCCATATTTTACTATTACAGTGACACAATCTATAGTTTAAATTCATAATTGTATAGATGTATCTTCAAAGTAAATCTCTAGATACGATCATAGGTAAATGCATGTTTAACTTTATTAGATATTACAAAATTCCCCTCTATAGGGATTATAATATTTTGCCTTCACATCAATAGGACAATATATGTTTCTCCATAGCCTTACCAAAGTATGTTGTCAAGCATTTATGCTTTTGCTAGTCTTTCAGTCATTCCATATATTTGAGTTATTAGATATCTTTTTCTGTGAACTATTTATATCTTTTTTTCTCTCAGGTTTGGCCTTTTATTCTCTCACTTTTTATGATCCTTCTTATATATTTAGAAAATCGGTTCACTGTCTATTATATGTTGCAGATATTTTCTCCCAATTGGTCATTTGTCTTTTGACTTTGCTAATAATTTTTTCCCCATGCAAAAGTTTCACATGGTCAAATTTACCAACCTTTAATTTTATTATTTCTGAATTTTGAGTCATAAACAGCAAAGTTTTCCCACACCAAAGTTATAAGAAAATTCACTGATATTATCTCCTAGAACACAAATAGTTTCATTTTTTAATATTTAAATCTCTGATCCATTTGCAGTTTATTCTAGTGTTTTTATGGAAAGCACAGATCCAATTTTATCATTTTTGAAATGGCCAGTCTGTTTTCTCAACACCGTTTATTTTAAAAGTCTATCTTTTCCACAGAGAATTTAGATGTCATCTTTAATGGTAACAAATTTCAACATGTGTTAGATCTATTCTTGGAATTTCCATTCTTTCCATAAGAGTTTCTAATCAAGCTCTAGCACCACACTGCTTCCCTGGTGGCTCAGCTGGTAAAGAATCTGCCTGCAGTGTGGGAAACCTGGATTCAGTTCCTGGGTTGGGAAGATCCCCTGGAGAAGGGAATGGCTACCCACTCCAGAGTTCTGGCCTAGAGAATTCCATGGATTGTACAGTTCATGGGGTTGCAAAAAGTTGTATACGACTGAGCGACTTTGACTAGAGTATCATACTAGTTTAATCGTAGCAGTTTTATAGTATGTTTTAATATCCCCCTCATTGCTGTTTTTTTAGAGCTTTTCTAGTTTCTTCTTCATGATTTTTTCTACATCAACTTTATTACCAACTTGTCTAACTTCAAAAGAAAAAGAAACTTGTTGACATTGTTATTGGGATCATCCTGAATTGACATCTCTATAATGTGGAGTTTACCCATCTAAGAACAAAGAATGTCATTTCACTTGTTCAAGTGTTCAAAGTTCTTCTCATACAGTCCTTTCACGTTTCTTAAGGTCATTCCTATTTTATGCTGCCATTGCACATTGGTTTTCCTCTTTCATCATATCTTCTAACCAAAATACATAAACTATTGATTTTTGTACCTTAAGTTTATATCTTATTACACTGTATCAATATATCCCAACCACATAAGCACATTGTGCCTCCATAATCGGAGTAAATGGGAATTTGAGAGATTTCAAGGTCACCCACAATTTATTACCTAACCTAATGAAATTCTAGTAGCTTTTAAAATCCTGGTTAAAGAATTTATTACTGCTGGTTTTAAGGGTGAAGAAAATTTAATGATTACAGTGTTTTGAAATGTTCTGGTTAAAACATAAACAGTAAGGGAAATACTGGTTTTATTATACAGCTTAAATCAGTTATTAAAGTGATTTAAAATTTAAAATAACTAATATTTTTTAGAAACAAAGTGAATGAATGTTCATGCTTCAGATAGTGCAATGCCAAGATTACTACTACCTCAGATACCATATTAAAAAAATTAAAGTTCACACTTACTGAGTGAACAAACAGATGGATAAATACTAATGGGCACTAGGCCACATTTATCCATTGGAGTAATGAATGCCTTCTCATTTTCATTTGGTCAGGAAGAAAAATCTAAGCAGTTTCGATCTACAAACATCAATATTTCTTACTGATAGATGAAATAAAATCAGAAAAGCAAACAACTTTTATTGATGGTTTTCCCTTTAACTACTAAATCTGCTTTCTGACAGGCAATGAAATAATAACACATAATATCAGAATCAAATTTTGTAATCACCAACAGGAACTCTCTGGAACCTAAATGAAGATGAAGCCCCCACACATGGCATGTACTTGAAATTTTAAACAGTAAAATGAGGTCATCTCAAATAGCTATTTTTAGCCCAAACACATAAGCCAAAGAACACTAAATACAAACCAATTAAGTTGTCAGAAAATCTCTTCAACTCCAGCCCTTTAATGTGAAAACTATGCCATGCAAAATTGCTGAGGTTAAAATTGCAACATCATTTTAGAAAGGATTTAATTTTTTTAATGCACACAGAAAGGAAAACTTTCAGTTGAAGTAAATGTCCTTGAGTTCTTTATGTAAACAAGTTTTGAATCTAGTAATGAGAAAGAACCTACTGGATTTTGTATTAGAACTATAGCACATCTAACATTAAAATAATCAAATTGCAAAGATGCCTTCCCCTTCACCTAATTCTATATTCACCTTTCACTTTTATCTTTAACAGTCAATCCCAAGGCATTTCATCCCATCTCCCTGAAAAGCACTTTAATATTCCTTTCCTTCTATAATAATAACTTAATAAGAGTGTGTAATTTTGCCTCACTTTTCTTTCTTTGAGAGTTTTTAGGGAATAACAATAAATGAAGCTTTTGATATTTAGTAGAATTTGGCCACAGCTTTATTAAACTTCACTGAACTCCATCAAGTTCATTTTTATATAAGGCTGACTATCTTAAAAACTCAAAAACCAATTCAAGCCATTCGTGAGGTTATACAGTTCCAGGTGGGTTTAAGTGTAGTCTTTAGAACAGACCAGAATCAGAAAATATTAGTTATGTAAAATTTTTAAAAGATTCTATAAAACCACAAAAAATTGAACTTTAAAAACTATTAAGAACACATGAAACTGACTGATAGCATTCTAGTTCAAGATACAGCTTCCAATCTGTTCTCTTTCGCAGCCAAAAAAACCTATCCCCATTATGGAAGATCCATCATTCCAAAATTTCAAACAGCCCTTTTTTCCCCTAATCAGAAGTCTGTACAACAGTGAAAAACATATCTGACAAAACAGGCCTCTTGTCATTTACTGCTGTTTACCCTTGAATGCATTTCACAGCTTGAATAAGTCTTTGTTTTACCAACTCTAACCCACAAAAAAAGCTTACTTGTCAACCCACATAGAAAATAAATCAAATTGTTTCTTTACAACTTGAGATTTTAGAGTGGTGGTAACCCTTTCATCCGGAGTACCTTAGCAATGCCAATTTATTTCTGACTTTCACATTTTAAAGCATCCAAATCAGATGGTTTGGTAACTCTCAAATAAAATTTCCTAGTAAGCATTTAAAAAATAAGAATCAAAGAGTGGTTCTTTGTCACCAAGGTCATGCAGAAAAATGTAGGAGTAACCAACTGCTCAATGAGTAAGTGCGTTTACATTAAAGGTTAATATATTCAGTCTTTCAGTTCAAGAATAAACCATCTGGTTTCAAATGCAGAGTTGAAATGAGTCTATAAAAAGGTAAGAATTCTTGAAAACAGCTCAGAAATATACATCCAGTAACTTCAAGTATTCACTACTTCTTTTAAAAAAAAATTATGATTTATATTCAAACCTACCAAATGAACATTGCCCTCTACACAGCACTGACACACAGGTGAGTAGAGTGTTACTATCTCTAGACTTCAATCTACCAAGAGTTATCATTTTAATGTGTCAGTACAGCAGTCAGGTAGACCTATGCCTGACCTAAGAAAATATATTCTTCATCTATCATCTTCCCGCTATCCCTGGGCATCTCCCTCTCCATCTTATGGGCACAGGGCCATGCAGGGCTGTGACAGGAGACATAGGAACCTGTGGCCTCATCTTCATGACACCCCTAAGGAGCATTGCCATTTTTTGATTTCTCAGCAATCACTTGTTACCCCTCTGATACCTCTGTTACAGTGTCTACCAAATGGAATAAACCACTTTCATAACCTTGTGGAAACTCACCAAATAACTTCAAACAAGGTCCAAAATTAAACATTAAACCACAATCCTTTTGTGTCCCAAAGTCCTTTATATCAGTTATCTATTGCAATTTAGCAAACCACCCCAAAACTTAGGCCTCAAAATAGCAATTTATGGCATCTCACAATTCTGAAGTTACTTCTTCTATTCTATATGGTATTGGTTAGGGTCCCTCACACAGCTGCATTTATTTGGTAGCTGAGCAGGAACTGGATCATCCAAGAAAACCTCATTCGTATAGCTAGGAATTGGTCCTGTCAGCTGGAAACAAGGTTTTTCTCCATGTGGCATCTCTCTCCATATGCTGACTCATCTTCCAGGGCTTCCCCACCTTGGTTCTTCTCACTGGCAGGATGGCCTGGATTTCCCTATATTGTGGCAGCTGGATTCCAAAAGAGCAAGAGCAAAACTGCCACTCCCTCAAAACTAGGCCCAGAGCTGGCTCAGCATCACTTTTTTGTCTTCGGTATTCTACTGGTTAGAACAAGTCACAAGGCCAGCCCAACTCAAGGTGAGCAGGGTGTTTGGGAGATAGGCTGCAACTCTAGTAGGAGTGGAATGCATACACAGGAAAAGGAGGAATTGTGCAGCTATTTTGGGAAACTATCTACCACATCTTAAGCACAATTTGCATGAAAATTCCTCCAAAGAAGAGGAAAAGGGGTCCTTAAATAATAGGGCAACATATGTTCACTTGACTCTTTGCTTGCATAGGAAACAGATATTAAATGACACAAGGAAGGAATGTCAAGAAAAGTCTATTTTTACTGGAGTGGGTAGCCATTCCCTTCTCCAGGGGATCTTCTTGACCCAGGGATCGAACCTGGGCCTCCTGCATTGCAGGCAGACTCTTTACCATCTGAGCCACCAGAGAAGCCCATGATATTTAAAAATCAGGACAGCGTGACATGCTTCTTTTATTCTTAATATTACTCAGTTCCATGATTACTAAAAATTGCTTTAAAAAAAAAAAAATACCACTGCAGTAACTACGAGAGTTGCACAGCTCTACCAGACCTCTCCCAGCTTGGCTTGCTTTCAATGGCAATCAGTCATATTCTGTTGCAGTAAACACAGAGGTCCAGAAATTAGAGCAGAGCTATGAAAGGGAGTCAGAGCACCTTTCTCAAAACCACAAATTAGATAGGAGCATCTATTATTACATTGGTAGCCATGTTAATATTTAGTTAGTACTTACACTGTTTTCATCCTTCAATAATTATTTAAGCCTTGCCAGACTGTAGTTATGTTTGGAAAGAAAACAATACTATGGTATCAATTCCTACTTATGAGTGCCATTTCAAAATTACAACTCAAGTATGAAATTATTGGGCTTCTCAGGTGGTGCTAGTCGCAAAGAACCCAACTGCCAATGCAGTAGACATAAGAATAATCGGTTGATTCCTGGGTTAGGAAGATCCCCTGGAGGAGGAAATGGCAACCCACTCCAGTATTCTTGCCTGGAGAATCCCATGGACAGAGGAGCCTGATGGGTGACAGTCCATGGGGTCACAGAGAATTGGAGTGAAGTGATTTCTTCCTTCTCCCAGTAATCCCTTTTGTGATGGCCAGGAGATAGAAGTAAACTTGAAATAAAAAAGGAGAATTCCCGAGAAGAATAAGAGGTTACGTGCCTTGCTGTACACAAAAGCCTCAGCTAGCCTCAACGGCCGTTCTCTTCAAAAGAGTCAACAGTGACTGGACTGTGGTGAGTCATTCTTTGGAAATCATGTGGAGTGGTGGGAATGCCATCAAATGAGACAAGGAAGATGGGAGCAGAAGCCGGTTTGGAAGGGAAGAGTTTTGAACATGTCCAATTTGAGAGGCTTGTTAGACATCCAAGTGGAGAAATCAAGTCAGCAGTTAAATACTGATTTCAGTAGTTCAGGCTCTTGGCTGGAGATATAGATTTGGAATTTGTTGGCATCTACTTGGTATATCAGCTATGAGGATGGATACAACCACCAAGGGAGTGAGTATGTTGGAATACTTCAGCAATCGAAGGGAAGGGAGAAAAGGGAGCGACAGTTAATGAGACTGAGAACTGGCCAGGGTGCCCAGATGAAAACCACAGAACCATGTGAAGAAAGGGTATCAAGGAAGAGGGTGTGAGCACTAGTCTCGTATGCTCTCAAAGGTCAAGTAAGATGAAGGCTGAGAAATGACCATTAAAAAACAAAGCAAAAAACAAAATGCATTATTTCACAAGCACAATGTCAAACTGCCCTGTGAGACAGCATGTAATCACGCTCTAATAACCACATAAATTTAAATTTTCTAGTCCCTTACTCTTCTACTTAAGTTTAAAGGAAAAACTATTAAGTAAACTGGTTTTCTGTCAGACACAAGTAAAAACGTTATTTTTTGATTCCCAAAATCAACATGGCATGACCATATGCCTTATGCTTAGTTACCTCAATAACAGCATTTCCTACAGTGCAGGACACAGCCTGTTGTTAAGATCATACCCGAGGCACCAGTGCCCATCTGTTTGAAGTCTCCTTTTCCCATCTTCCTTCTCTACAGAAAATAATCTGAACAAAAGAAAAAGAAAATCAAAGATAACACAAGTCAAAAGCTAACCATAAACTGTAAGAGCAACACTTACAGTTTGCAACATCCCGAAGATTAAAATAAAAGTTTCACTGAGGAAAAAACTTAACTGTCTTGAGTTCTTATGTTTAAGTATCTTTTTCCCCCAATCATATAACAAGGCAAATATGAAGATCTTGCATAAGGAATCACACACTCTCAGAAAAGAACTTTACCCACTGTCTGACACCTATCTGTTACATATGATAAGTAAATAGCATAAATGCTAAGAATGTTACTGTTACATTAACAGGGCTGCAAGGATGCTGGACTCTTAAAATGCTATAGTAACTCATTTTTCTCAGAACAGGGGAAAAAAAAGAAAGAAAAAAAGGAAGAGATCAAAATAATAAACTCCCTAGCATTTCATCACATTTCCCTTGAAGCCATGATTTCCTTCAAGTCCATGACACCATTATCTTGTCATCTATCTTCCAGTTACAAGAATAAAAATGTTTATTACTCTGCACATTAGCTATATTTCTAATGAAGCAGTGTACAAATAGAACTGTATTTTCCTTATGATTGAGATTATGATTTCAGTGTTCTGAAGGAAGACATACTTTAATATTATTTTCCCAAATGAAACACACTCACTCAACAATGAGATCTGCATGGGACGCTAGTTCACGGGAGAAAGCACTGCAGGCATTGTGATTTCAAACCACAGCTCCTGCTTACGAGGAGGTATGACCCTTGTGCAGCCATAAAAACACATGGACCTAAAAGGTAACAATAAAGAGCTGGGCAACATGAGCAGCAAGCGAGTGATACAGAAAATAAGTGTTACGGAACCTGAGTCTGCAAAAGATGACTCCCAAGAGATGTGGTCTAGACGGTCTCCAAAAGCCAATGAGTCTCCCCCAGGGCTTTTCAGAAGGAGTAGGAACTGAACCTAGAGGCAAGAGACAAGACATGGCACAGACAAAGACACAGAGGCGAGGTGATTCTGGGTTGATGACTAGACATGACCAGTTGAAGTGGAAAATTCAAATTAGAAAACGGAAAAGAGAAGGAAACAAACCGCCGTATGCTAAGGACAGCACCGGTGTGCTTCTTTCCCTCTCATTGCTTGCTTCCTCTCCCTGTACCCCATGCCACCCTCTGCCTGGCTTTGGATTAACCATGACCTCTTAGAGTCAGAGAAACTTGAATCCCAACTACACTTCTCAGTTACTTGTACAATCTGAGAAAGTTATTTAACTATCGGGGCCTCAGTTTTCTTATATGTGAATAATGATCAGTATATCTATTTTAAAAGTCTTATACTTTTTATATTTATATGTATAGTAATAATAATATCTAGTACTGTGTTAGATACCATGGTCAGATCATTTGCAGTGTCTCATTTAGACCTTAGTTAATCCTCAGCTGCCCTCAGGGTACATATTATTTCCTTTGTGCACTGAGAAAATTGATAATCAGGTCAAATTACTTGTCCCAAACCATAAAGACAAAAATTGGCAAAGCAAGAATGGATCAGAGGTGCTGCTGACCCAAAGTCCTCATTCTTAGCTACTCTGATACAAGAGAGATAATAAATGCAAGACTTTAGTAAATGCCTGCTATTATTTTATCATTACTGTCCAAAATTCTATGAGATATTTTTTATCTGTTATTCTTGCTTTTCTTGCTATTATCATTATTATTATAGATGAGAAAACTGAAATCCAGAGATTTTACTTAACTTTCCCCATGTGATGTTGCAAGCAGCTCACAGCAAAAATAGACTAGAGTCTGATTAGCAAATTCTTAGATCTCAAGTTTAAAAGTTTGTTCATTTTCCTCCATTAAAGAGCACCATTGCCATTTGCTTAATGTAGGAATAGAATAATAAAGGCATTCCTTTAGAAGCATCAATCTGACCCCTAACAGAATCAAAATGTTCTGTCTTTGGAAAGACACAAATGACTATTATCACTTTGTTGTATATGTTGAACATAGTTTTTCCCTCTTGTCTTGACTAGAAGTTCCTTAAGAGGAAAATTTATTTCCTATATATCTTTATATATCCAGAGCTTAGCATAAATTTATGTACCTTAGTGCAGATGCAGAAGTGTTTGATTGCAAAAAGAATGGATGAATGAAATGAATATATTAAGTTCAAATGGAAGAACTTTTAGGGGTCCACATGGCAGCTTAAGGGATTTATGAACCTCACTGAAATTTATTTAAAATGTAGACTGTACGTACTTAAGTGCATTTTCAAGAAAGAAGCTCCACATTTTTTGTCAGAGTCTCAGAAAAATCCAGGACCTCATAAACATTAAATACTATTAGACTCAGGTAGGAAGACCAGTTAAAAACAATTGAGTTTGTTCAGGAAAAGAAAAGGAAACTAATGATATTACAATAGACATGGAAAGAATAACACAGTTAATGGCATTCCATAAATAAATCTACAGAATTTGACACCAAAAACCAGAGGTCACACAGAAATAGAGAATAAACTTGTAGTTGCCAAGGGAGAAGGGGGTTGAGGGAAGGAGAGTTTGGGAGTTTGGGATTAGCAGCTATATTAATAAACTATTATATATAGGATTGATAAACAGTAAGGTATTACTGTATAGCACAGGAAGCTATATTCAATATCGTGTGATAAACATAATGGAAAATAATATATATGTATAATGGAGTCACTTTATTGTACAGCAGAAATTAACACAACAATGTAAGTCAACTATACTTCAATAAAACTAAAAAAATAAAACAGTAGTCATTGGGTCTAGCATAATAATACTGTGTGGTGTCATTGTAATGGCTAGTTCCAAGGAGAGATAGCAGAGATATAAATTTTCCAGCTACCTGACTTCTTTCATAAATGCTAGGTCTTTAGAAATTAAAAATGCATAGATCACATTCTTAGAATCCTACAGTGAAAGCAGACACTCTTTTTGCAAGTGACAGTCTACAAATGTTTGTTGAATTCTGATATATGTGAAGAAATTGAAATTAGAGACACAGAGATAAGGAGTAGCAATTGTGTCCCTTTTTGCTGGAAAATTGGAGAAATCTTGTTCAATGAGAAGAAGACACCCAGAGATTTTTAAAGTATACTTAATGAATCACTAACATGATATGGATTGAACCATAGACAATGGCCTTTCTAGTAAGACTGAAGGTGTATATTTGTCTCTAGGCATTGTGAGATTGAAATAAACCAAACTACAGTCTTGCTCTTATTTCTCTTCTGTTTTCGGTATTTTTAGATGAATTATATTAAGCTTTAAAAAGCATAAGATTTCAATAAATATGCAAAGAGAGGGCTCCAAAAAACAGGCCAAAAGAAGATATCCCGTTGTTCATTGTAGCACTATTTACAATAGCTAGAACTTGGAAGCAATCTAGATGTCCATTGACAGATGAATGGATAAAGAAGTTGTGGTGTATATACATAATGGAATATTACTCAGCCATAAAAAGGAATGCATTTGAGTCAGTTCTGATTAGGTGGATGAACCTAGAACCTACTATACAGAGTGAAAAGAGTCAGAAAGAGATAGATATTGTATTCTAATGTATATATGTGCAATCTAGAAAAATGGTACTGAAGAATTTATTTACAGGGCAGCAATGGAGAAACAGACATAGAGAATAGACTTATGGACATGAGGAGAGAGGAAGGGAGGGTGAGATATATGGAAAGAATAACATGGAAACTTAAATTACCATATGTAAAATAGATAGGCAACGGGAATTTGCTGTATGATTCAGGAAACTCAAACAGGGGCTCTATATCAACCTAGAGGGGTGGGATGGAGAGGGAGATGGGAGGGAAGTTCAAAAGGAAGGGGATATATGTATACCTATGGCTGATTCATGTTGAGGTTTGACAGAAAACAACAAAATTCTATAAAGCAATTATCCTTGTAAGGTCCATAAGAATTTCAAGCCATAGCATTTCTACTAATAGATAAACACTGCTATTTTTTCACTGCTCTCTCTCTAGGTGACTGCCAGTATAGCTGGACATCAGCTAGTTTTAAATTAACTAATTCAAGTTTTCTGAAAATGACCATGCATGTTGAATGTATGTGAAAGAAATTATTCAAACTCAATGACAAAGGAAAATTTATAAAAATATTTAACATCTTTGCTAACTGAAAAGAATGAAAATTGAAGACAGTGTGCAGGGACAGTCATAGACCTGCTCTACTCTTGAGCCAGAAGCAGCCACTAGTGGCTCAGAATGTTGCTTCTGCAGATAATAAGAATTAAATGTTCACCTAGAGAAAAGATGTGACAAAGTGAGAGTCATTGCTGGAAGTCAGAGGCTGGACTAGTGTAACTCCTACAACTTGTTCTTGAGGTGGGTCTAGCTTTATAAGATGCTCCAGATGGAGGGAGGCAAGAGAAGAACAGCAGAGCCTCATCAATGTCAAGCAGGGTCTCTCTAGGATCAGTGGCGTGATCTGCACTGTTGCTACTAGATAGTGACAATCAGTACCAATAAGAGACTTGAATCTGGGCTGGGACACCAATGGCTAGTAGGAAACAACTGCAAAAATAAGACTATGAAGGATGTTCCAGAAGTAGAGGGACAGGAAAAAAATAAATGCAAAAGTCTCCCACAAAAGTTGATCTTACCATATCACTTTTGCAATTTTATTGCATGTTACTAGCCAGAGAGGGGGATAAAAAGTCTAGAAGAGTATAACCAAGCTGGAGCCAGTGATTATTTCTATAAATTTTGCTTTCTATTACATATTCCTTTTATGCATTTTTATAAGGAGCATATATTGATTTTTATATCAGAAGAAACAAAGACATGAACTTTTATGTCTATAAAAAACAACTTATCCACCAAACAAAATTCCAGAACTCCATGAAGATGCCTAATGCCAAAAAAAGTCAAAAATCAAGTGATAAATTCACTCAAAATTAATTTTATGAAATAGTGTGGCAAAAATTTTATTTTTGAATTGTATATAGTTAAGGGTGTATTATAGCAAAGACTTTCAAATAAATATGCGTAGATTGCCCAAGGAGATGTATTAAAGAAAAACTTGCATGAAAAAAATGAAGAGGAAATTATGAAACAAAAAAGCAAAAGCATTTAGACTCAAATACTGGAGAAATTTCCCAGAATAATGCATACAGAGAGAAAGGTGTTTTTTAAAAGAAAGAATAGCCAAGAAATATGGAAGGACAAGAACTAGTCCTGGCCATGATACGTACTTCATAGCTGCTGTATTTAGGTATAATTTACATACAGTAAATTCAACCATGTTAAAGAAAAGAAAGAAAAGAAAAAGAAGCATGGAAGATACATTGAGAATCACCAATATACACATAAGAGGAGTTCCAGAAGAATGTAGGCTATAAGAGTAGAAATACTTGAATAAGCCATAACTAAGAAATTTTCAAATGTGAAGCAGTACACATATCTTCAGATCAAAAGTGCTCTGTTACTAAGCATAATAAATGAATTCACACTCTAATGCATTACAGGGAAAATGAAATAATATCAGGAGTGAAAGTATGTCAAAAACATACCCAAGTAACACACTACACATTTTTTATCCACATTATTATTTGTATTTTAAAATCTCACACATAGTATTTAATTATTTCTCTCCTCTTAATTCTCTTGTCTTTCTCTGATTTAACCTTCTGCATCATAACTTTTCAAGATGAAAAGTATCATTTAGTATAATGTGGGACAAAGGTTATTATTTCACTAATGTTTTAGTCCATAAGGACAGAGACCATGTACTCTTTTTCCCAGTTGTAACTCCAACACCTGGAAATGTCTTGTACTTAGTTCTTAGTGTTCAATAATGTTTAATAGCTGAAAGAGTAAATACTCTAAGAAATTAAGTGACTTCCCTACTTTGACCCCTAATAAATGATAGAGCTGAACAATTTGTTGTTGACTGTTAATTCATTTCATTATCACCACAGAGTCAAATACTTAAGTACTCTTTCTACATAGGCTACTGCCCATCCATTTCCTCTTCATCTATTTCTTGGCCAATTATTTCTTTCAGGTCAATGTTCTAATTAACCCTGTTTTTTTTAAAATCTAGTCTTCTTTTTTGGCTCTTTCTTTTGTCATTCAACATGTTGTTATCAGTCACAAATTTATGTACTCCTCAAATTTATTTCATATATTTTTATTATATCTATATCCAAGTTATTGGGACAAATATACATCCAAGACAGACAAGTCAAGAAAAGATGATTTGAAGGGGTAAGTGTAACTCAACAAATATTTTTTAAGGTATGTGTTCAAAGCAAGATGCTAGGTTCATCCCTCAAAGATATTATGTAGCATATTAAAAGGCACATTATAAATACATAAACATGATAGAGGGTGATTCTAGAGGAAGGAAACATGCTATAGCATTCTAAAAAGGAAAAATAATTTTAGGGTAACATCATGGAATAGGTGACTATTGTGAGGGCCTTGGAAAGACTAGCAGCATACTGACAGAAGTAGATGAAAGTAGATAGAATTTCAGTCTAAGAAAAAGAATGAGCAAACAAATAGAAGCAGAAAAATATGTGACTGTTTAAAATGCAGCCATCTCTTAACTTGGTCTTCATGATAGGGTAGGTACAGAAAAGTAACAGAGGAGAAAATGTTGGAAATATGGCTTAAGGATATATAGAGCCTTGAATGTCTACTGAAGACCTTGTATATAATTTAGTAGGCAACAAGGAACCGTTAAAGATTAAAAAAGAGAGAGAGAGAGGGAGAAACTGTATTATGTCAAAGATGTGCTTTTTGGAGTTTGAATATGATAAGTTAGTACTTATCCCCATGAAGTTAAGGTTTGGCAGAACATCTAGGGGGAAATGCACAGGTGAAAATGAAAGATGGCACTCAGGAGAGGAGCTGGAGCTAGAAACGATGATTAACATCTTGGGAGGGAATAGAGACAAAGACAAATGTAAAACACATTAGGCAGCTCTTCAAGGATCCAGGCAGTGAGCTTGGGGCAGTCAGCAATGAAGAGTGCTTCATTAAGTCAAGAGGAAATAAGGTTAAGACAAAGACCCTGGATTTGGCCTTTAGAAAAATATTCTTCAATGATAAATATCAGTACCAGTAGGATGGGTGAGAGCAGAAGCCCGAATGGTAGAGATAACATGTAAAATAGGAGAAAGAGCTAATGTTGTATGGGAAAATCTGGTAGTAAAATGTGTCCAGTATAAGAATTGAATGAGGTTTCTTAGGATAAAGGAATCCTGAGCATTATTTTGACATAGCAGAAGAATTAGGACTCTTGTCTTTGTGCTAATATCACAAACTCTCAAAATACTCATTTCTCCATCTTGTGATACCTATTTACTTCTCATTCCCCCATGTTAGACTGCAATTTAATCAAGGGTAGATGCTATGTCTTATTCACTGCTGTTTTCCCAGCAACCAACCCATTGCCTAACACACTGAAGACATTTAACACAAATATTTTAAGATTCAAGAAAAGATTTCAGGATAAATGTGAGGGAAAGTAAAACTGGTATAGCAACTTCCTGGAGGATACATGAAGGATTAGGATCAGCAACAGGATGAAGCATTAACTGTGAGTGATAATAGTATTTATTATCTAATTATCCCCAATGGTTTAGTTGAAGAATTTTAAAAGTCATGTTATAAAATTTTTTATATAGAAAATAAATACTCATCCTATACAGGTAGTATATATTCCTTCCAAATACTCCCAGTTATGCGTTTGTATCAAGAGTATTCTGTTTTCAGCTTTGAAACACCCATTCAAAAAGTTTGTATGATCTTAAATAGTACTTTAAATAATAAACAGATAAGCTTGAAAGTTAAAGCAAGAAAAGTTAACCCTGATTCAAGGAGAAAAAGCTGGGAAGTCTAAGAAATCTTTGATGAGCAGAAAGAAGAAAGTCACATAACACAGAAGATAAAACTCAGGAGAATATTCATCATCCCTCTTCTATCCTTGGGCTTCCCTGGTGGCTCATATGGTAAAGAATCCACCTGTAATGCGGGAGACCTGGGTTCAACCCCTGGGTTGGGAAGATCCCCTGGAGAAGGGAAAGGCTACCCACTCCAGTATTCTGGCCTGGAGAATTCCATGGACCGTATAGTTCATGGGGTCCCAAAGAGTCGGAGGCAACTGAGCAACTGTCACTTTCACTTTCATACTATCCTCACTGCCTCCTTTGCTTGTTTGGTTGGTTGGTTTGGGGGTTTTGTTTTCGTCAAGTATTTCTAGCCCTGTGAGAATAAAGAAGCCAGGATATGGGTGTCTATATTCCAAATCCACTTGAGTTTCCAGATTGTTTTATGGTACCAGCTGGAAGCTGCATTTTAAGAATTTGAGAAAAAGAGGAATAAAGGCATGACTGTACCTGCCAGGAATCAACTTGATCCCCAAGTAGCCACATGGTGAGAGCTCATCTCTTTGAGGATCTGGAGAGAGTCTATCTTGGGTGTCCGACAGTTTTGTGTGCGGTCAAAATGACTCAAGGTGGCAATGTTTTCTATTCCAATTGGTCCAAGAGAATAGATTTCAGCAAAATAATTTTTATATTAATATAAGATGCCTCTGGGTTTCCCTGGTAGCCCAGTTAGTGAAGAATCCTCCTGCAATGCAGGAGACCCCTGTTTGATTCCTGGTTTGGGAAGATCTCCTGGAGAAGGGATGGGCTACCCACTCCAGTATTCATGGAATTCCCTGGTGACTCAGATGGTAAAGAATTTTCCAGCAATGCAGGAGACCTGGGTTCGATCCCTGGGTTGGGAAGATCCCCTGGAGGACAGCATAGCAAACCATTCTAGTATTCTTGCCTGGAGAATTCCATGGACAGAGGAGCTTGGTGGGCTACAGTCCATGGGGTCTCAGAGTCTGACATGACAGAGACTAAGCATAGCACAGCACAGCAAGATGCCTCTAGCTTCAATTCCTAAAATTTCTAATGTGAATGGAATTGTGGGAGGTGGTAGCAATGAACAAAGAAAGCTGTAAGGAAGCAATGGTGTTTGTCCTGGTTTCCCAATTCAGTGAGGGACTCCATAAGAGGAAAGCAAATATGCCTATGCCCATTAGGTATGCTGTCACCTTCTGAACCCATTCAGCTGCAGCGACTGAATCTCAGATGGGAAGTGATTTGTCTGTACAGGCACACAGGGTGAGATAATCACAGTGTCAGGATCAGAATGTATCATCCCCCAATTTTCAGTCTCAGTCTTGAGCCATTACACTGTTATTATTTTACTCTCCAATTTATCCAGAGATATTTTTATTGTAGTTCCATTGTATTTCTGTTTAATGTTTCTCTTTCCACCCAAGCAGCCTGTCTTCTAAAACTTTGCTGGCCCTCACAATTATCTCTCTATCCCAGTGTGAGGCCATCCTCTCCACAGCCCTCCCAGCAGGCTAGGTGAGTCATAACTCTGTAGGGATTTTCAGGTTTTGAAGAAGAAGGTGATTTCTCATGCAAAGGCAAACCATTACATTGGTTTCATACATCCCTGGAGCACTAATCACCTTAGAGTTCTGGTCCCAGAAGAACAGATGTGTTTCTCTAGTCTTAAGACCAAAATTACTCTTTGGGTAACTTTTAATGCTCCTGAAGAAACAAAGCTCCATAAGAGAGAGAAAGACAAAATAATATGCCAACTATCACAGAAATTTTCAATAGTCAGTATGAAATTTGCTTTTTTCTTCTTTTCATTTCATCAAATATTCTGCAAACACTAATAATTGTCCCTCGTTCTGTCTCTGAAAATAAATTCTTTTCATAAGAGAAAAAAATACCAAAAGAGGGAGAATGCTTTGATATGATTTATTCAAGCCAGATCATTTGCACATCAGCATACCAAACTGCTTTTGCATATCAGAACCCAGAATCATAAATCAAATGGCCACATGAGGCTCTGGAAAGTGATCTAGTCCAACTCACTACCTTCAGGGACAGGAGGACTCTCAAATTGCCTCAGCTATAAGAGGTTTTTAATGACCTTTAAAGGATAAGATACCTCCCTTCCTTCTAATATTTAACAATGCTGAGATGGAAAGAAGGACTTCTTTTATATCCAACCAAAATGTCTTAAGGAACAACAGTAAAATGGCATAAGAGTTTTGCTTTATTTTGTAACATATTGCTAATGTTTTAATGACATAGTTGATGGTTATGGCAGAAAAAGTAAAAGTGCATATGTACAATTTATATAATTCATAATTTTTTCTTTTTTTATTGGAGGATAATTACTTTCAGAATTGTCTTGGGTTTTGCCATACATCAAGATGAATCAGCCACAAGTATTCATGTGTCCCCTCCCTCCTGAATCCCCTTCCATCTCCCCTCCCATCCCACCCCTCTATGTTGTCACAGAGCACTGGGTTGAGCTCCCTGTATCACACAGCAAATTCCCACTTGCCATCTGTTTTACATATGATAGTGTATATGTTTCCATACTATTCCCTCAATTCGTCCCACTGGCTCTTAAAAATAATAGATCATTGGTTAGGGTGATATAAGCAAACAGCATGAACTAAGCTTCCTACACAATAGGCTGTTACATAAAACCTGGAAGAAGTAATTCTAGAGGCAACTCTGTATCTTAGAAATAGTTATATCTAGTGGTAGAAGCAAAATCTGAATTAATTTAAATAAAAAATTGAACTAAGCAATAACTGAACAATAATTTTCTCTCCATCATGTAAAACTTGGACAATATCCCTTTAAAGAGGATTATGTAAGTGAACTATAGTTTCTAAAAGGAGAATTATGTTTTCACAAAGATGTTTTCTAAGGAAACTAAAATTTTAGTAGGCAATTATTTAAATACATTTTCTTAACTTTAAATCTCTTCGAGTTTGTGTTGCCTGATATTTACAGTTTAGCTCCCAGATTTGCACATTCTAGACTAAGTACTGTTTTTTTTTAAATCACCAATAGCTTTCTTGTTAGAATAAGATATGTTTTTATTAAAATTCCCTGCCCATACTTGTACCATCATTTCCAAGCTTACTCCAGAGGATTCAAAGAATTGACACGGGTGGTGACAGACAGAGGTCGTGGCTTTCCAGGAAAAGTTTATACAAAACTTCAGAGGACTTCAAAATCCCTACAGGTCATTCATTTGCCATTGAAACGAAGAATCCGAGCAATTCATAGGTCATGGAATATACAAGTTGTTCAAGGACCTTCTCTAGATTTTGTTATGGTCCAGATTCTTATGTGTAATCTTTACCTGGATACACAGACCCCCAAGAGAACCATGGATAAAATTCAGAGGATCAGTGAATGCAGATTATAAAAAGTAACATTTTTATTGTCACTGACCTCTAAATGAAATTTCTCATTTCCTGAAATTATGAAGCAACAAACCACAATGGTATTAAAATGCCACCAATAGTAATCATATATTTCCATATCACACTATGGTTGTTGCAGATATTCTAAAATACATGCTTCATTTATGTTCATATAAAGTAAGGTAGTTATGTATGCTGATATAGTAGGGAGTCCCTAAAGAAAGAGAACCAGGAATGACTTTCTTGACGTAAGAAAAGTCATTTTAGACCTAAGCCATTTCGTGATCTAAGCCTGGCCACAAAACTTGCCTTTGAACTGCTCTTAGTAATTAACAATCTTAAGGGAACAAAGGAATGCAGGAACAAAGGAAAAGCACTCAAGAAATAATAGTGTAGAGGTAAAACAGAATCCAAGTTCCTCCTCAAAGGACATATATAGCAATCTGATACAAATCTTCGAGTTCCGCAGGAGCGAAAGCCCACACCCATGTAGAGGATGGAGACAACAGGCTGAGACTGCAGACTGGTCAGTTGGAACCTAAGAAATGATGGTGTTGAACTTTTCTGACCCTTGTGACATCAATCAACTAAAGTTTGGACTCCGCTACTTCTGCTTCTTGACTACACTAAAGCCCTTGACTGTATAGATCACAATAAACTGGAAAATTCTTAAAGAGATGTGAATACCAAAACCACCTTACCTGCCTCCTGAGAAACCTGTATTCAGGTCAAAAAGCAACAGTTAGGACCCGACATGGAACAACAGACTGGCTCAAAATTGAGAAAGGCTGTATATTGTCACCCTGCTTATTTAACTTATGTATAAGGTACATCATGCAAAATGCAGGGCTGGATGAATCACAAGCTGGAATCAAGATTGCCAAGAGAAATATCAGCAACCTCAGATATGTAAATAACACCACCTTAACAGCAGAAAGTGAAGAGGAACTAAAAAGCCTCTTGATGAATGTCAAGAGGAGAATGAAAAACCTGGCTTAAAACTCAGTGTTCAAAAAACAAAGATTATGGCATCCGGTACTATCACCTCATGGCAAAAAGATGGGAAAAAATAGAAAGAGTGACAGACTTTACTTTCTTGGGCTCCAAAATCACTACAGATGGTGACTGCAGCCATGAAATTAAAAGATGCTTGTTCCTTGGAAGAAAAACTATGACAAACCTAGCCAGCATATTAAAAAGCAGAGACATCACTTTGCCAACAAAGGTCATTCTAGTCAAAGCTATGGTTTTTCCAGTAGTCATGTATGGATGTGAGAGTTGGACCATAAAGAAGGCTGAGCACTGAAGAATTGATGCTTTTGAATTGTGGTGCTGGAGAAGACTCTGGAGAGTCCCTTGGACTCCTAAAGGAAATCAACACTGAATATGCATTGGAAGGACTGATGCTGAAGCTGAACCTCCAATACTTTGGCTACCTCATGTGAAAAGTGGACTTATTGGAAAAGACCCTGATGCTGGCAACTATTGAAGGCAGGAGGAGAAGTAGGAGACTGGAATAAGATGGCTGGATGGCATCACTGAATCAATGGACATGATTTTGAGCAAACTCCAGGAGATAGTGAAGGACAGGGAAGCTTGGTGAGCTGCAGTCCACGGGGTCGCAGAGTCAGACACAAATTAGCAACTGAACAACAACAACCTTTGCTCCAGTTCTATGCTGAATCCTCCTCTGCTCAAGCCCCTTCAATTTCCCTCTTTATGACTGAATGACAGAACAACTGAACAACAAGTGCCTTCATGAATATGCATATGCCACCACACCCATACATGAATATGCATGTACCCTTAGCTTAGAGTGGCAAAGAGTCAGACACGACTGAACAACTGAACTGAACTGAACTGAACTTAGCTTAAAACTTCCACAATTTAGTTGTTCCAAGAGACACTGCTTCGGGAAAGATCCCTGGTGTTCTCCTTACTTGCTGCAAGAAACAAATCCTTTCTCCTTCCTGTCTTTGGCTTGATTGTGTCTTTTGGCTCAACACCCACCAAGAAGTGAACCTAGATTTCAGGCAACAGTTACTATTATTAAATCCACAATTTTAAATCTTTGCATGACTATACTTAAATATAATTTATTTCCTTGGTAATCCTATATGTTTTATTTTATGCATTTAAAAATTATTCTATGACAATAGAAGTAACTGTTAACCTGCTCCCTAGTGTAACTGGAGAAAATTATTTTTCGAAAACAATCATTCACAGACTCTGGGAATAATTGTGAGTACAAACAAAGAAAAAATTTGTTTTTAATGAACTCAGTAAAATCAATGAAAATTCAGTAAAAAAAAGATGAAAGTCTGAAGTATTTGAATGAGACTGTTCCTTCCCTCTCATCTCCCAGCTCAGTAAGGTAGACACCACTCCAGACTGCTGCAAGTCAAGAACACAGGACTCCCTTTCTCCCCAACTCCCTGTCAGAGGACCTTCTTCCCAGAAGGAGCAGGACTTCAGTGTTTCTCCTCCTGTTCCCAGCTGCTTGATGCTGTGGTTCAGCCCCAGGCGAATACTCCTAAGAGGTGAGGTTCCCTTTTTCTGTCCAAGTCCTACTCATGGAATTGAGGCTCTGCCTTGGGTACAGCAGGATGAAAATATGGGGAGACTAAAAGTCCTTTCCCCTACTCATGAGGTAATTGCTCCACACCAGGTAAAACAAACCAAGAGGCTTCAGGATGCTAAACCCCATCTACTGAGTACTCAGCTCCTAGAGCAGGGATGTCACTCAGAGAGAAGCTTGCCATTGCCTCAACCAAACCTCCAGATCTCTAGAGCCCTCACTCAAAGATTTTGCTCGTGGGGAGAAGCAGATTGTAAAAAAAAATGAATGACATTTTGATTGGATTCAGAAGAGATGTGTAGATAGAAGGAAGATTAACCTAGATGGTAAACTGCCTAAATTGTAGTAGAGAACCAGGGACAGAAAATAGCAAATACTGACCTCAGGAAATATAAAGGAGCCACACAGTTTGATTGGATTCATTTCTGTAGCAATTTATGTCCCAGAGCATTTTTGGAAACAGGGCAATCAGTCACCAACAGTGAAGTTTAACAACTGGGTGGGGCTTCCCAGATGGCTCAGTTGGTAAAGAATGTGCATACAATGCAGGAGACCCAGGTTCCATTTCTGGGTGGGGAAGATTCCCTGGGGAAGGAAATGACAACCCACTCCAATATTCTTGCCTGGAAAATCCCATGGACAGAGGAGCCTGACAGGCTACAGTCCATGGGGTCGCAAAAAGTCAGACATGACTGAGCAACTAACAAACAAAAATAAATAAATGGTAGGTTAGGGAAAACAGTAAACAAGAGCCCTACTAGGACCACTGTCATGCCAGAATGAATGGCGGCACATCCAACCTGTACCTCCTTGAGGTGCAACATCAGAGATTTAATACTGGGGGCGGTGTGAGGAAGGAGAGGAAAAGAGACTTCATTAAAATAATACTGGCAGTCACTACATGTCTGTGTGCTAAGTTGCTTCAGTCATGTCTGACTCTTTGTGACCCCATGGACTGTCGCCCACCAGGCTTCTCTGTCCATGGGGATTCTCCAGGCAAGAATACTGGAGACTGGAGTGGGTTGCCATTTCCTCCTCCAGGGGATCTTCCTGACCCAGGGATCTGGGTGGTCATTATATAAATAAGCAAATAACAAGAAGGAGCTTGGAGCAGGATAATTGGAAGCATACCCATATTTGCTATAATGTATCAAAAATATCCAGTTTCCAACAAAAAAAATCATGAGCTATGGAAAGTATTACACTAGGAAAAAAGCTGACAACAGAAGCTACCTGTGTCAAAGTGAGAGATGTCAGATTTAAAAGAAAAAATTTCAAAGTAGCCATTATAAATACGTTCACAGAGCTACAAGAAAGAATTACTAAAGAAGTACAGGGATGATGGCAATGTCCCATTAAATAGAGAATATCAATAAAGAGACAGAAATTAGAAAAAAGAACGAAATGGAATAGAAAAATACAATAACTGACATCAAAAAAATCACTGTAGGGGCTCAAAAGTGACTTGAACTGGCAGAGGAAAATAATAGTGAACTTGAAAATAGATTGGCAATGATTATACAAGATGAACAGAGAGGGGAAAAAAAAGAATGAAGAAAAATGAATGGAGCTTCAGAGAAAGGTGGGTACCATTAAGCACACTGACACACTCACTGATGGAAAATACTAGCAGGAGAGGAGAGAGAAGAGAAAATATATTCAAGGAAATAATGACTGAACACTCTCCAAATTTACTGAAAAATAATAACCCATATATACAGGGAGCAAAATGAACTCTAAGCAAGAAAACACAAACAAACACATTACAGTAAAAATGCTGAAAGTCAAAAAACTAAGAGAAAAATTTAAAATCAGCAAGAAAAAATTTACTTTGAGATGTTCAGGCAATAGACTACCACAGGGGCCAATGACACAGAACAAGTCGATGAACCTCAGGTACAGTCATTTAGAATAAAACAACTGGCCACAGGACACAGTGGGGGATGGGGAGGAAATCCCAGTTTTCAATCTGCTTTTATCAAAATGCTGCAGAAGATAAAGTGTCCATAGTGAAAAACAAAATGTGGGGGGTAGGTTAAACAAAATTAAGTCAATTTTATTACTACAAGACTTGTCATAAATTTTAAAATGTCAATTGTGACTCTCAAGATATTGATAAAACTTGCATCATTTCCCAAATTCCTTTAACCATGAAAAATTTTTTTGGAGTACCTTTCAAGGCTCAAGGTTTGAAGAGCACTTTCAGAAACACTGAC
This sequence comes from Giraffa tippelskirchi, assembly GCF_054371585.1. Taxonomy (NCBI): domain Eukaryota; kingdom Metazoa; phylum Chordata; class Mammalia; order Artiodactyla; family Giraffidae; genus Giraffa; species Giraffa tippelskirchi. Next base: position 75,623,280 of record NC_137277.1, read on the forward strand.
CTGGTAGTTAATAAAAATGAAGGGTATTGATAACTGCTGGGGTCAACTGACATCTCTGTTTCCTATGTCTGTATCAGACACTACTTTCTCTTAAGGGCATCCATAATAGACAACTACCCATATTTTCAAGGACATCCTAGGTCAAAAGCTGTCTGAGATTCCTGGTAATGCTGCTTGCTAAGGCCCCCAAATTTAAGTCATCCTGAGGGGTGACTGTGCCCTGGCTTGCCTTTTTTGATTTGAGGATCATATTCAGTTAAAAATCTTTAGACTTCTACATTAATAAGTGCAGAAAAGGACAACCACTGCTAACGGGCTTCTATGCCTGGAAAATTCTTTCCCATTGCTGTTTCTAGTCTTTAGGTGCTGGTTTATAATAACAGCCTATCAAAATGTTGCATGCCACTTCAAAAACCATAGCCATCATCTGAGAGCTATACTTAACATCAAATGCCAAGGCAGATTTATCAAAAGTTGAGTCCTGGAGCACAGCCAGTTCACGGCACTGAAGATTTGCTTGCTGCAACTCACCGTCAGAGGGTGTATATTAGAAGGGGATGGACTCAAGCCAGATATCAAGAAACTATGGCTCAGCAACTTGAATCAGGGTGACAGCAAACAAGGAAGACTGGAGCAGCGGGAAAAAGGCACATGAAGACAACTTCAAGGAACATAATATTGCTGCTGCCTGTCGGAAAATAGCAATAGCAGCACACAGGCCAACCTTAGTGTACCAGGAGGTGAACCGGCTTTTTTTTTTTTAACAAAAATGCTTACAGTCTCTAAGATCAAATGTGACTCATAAAAATAGCTCAGCACTATCTGGGATGCAAACAGACAAACAGATCAAGACTCACTGTGGAAATGACCTTAGTCTAACCAATTATATCATCAAATAGAAAGTCTACATAGAAAACTTGGTTCCTGTATATTCTGTATCATCATGGACTTTTGCTTCTCATGTCCTTCTAACAGCTATGCAAGTTTGTGAATCTGAATTGAGTACCATCCTGCTTGAAATACTTAGAATGGTTTCTGTTTTCCTGATTAAAATAATTATATTGCATTTTTCCAATTAGGAGGGCTATGGACAATTGCCTGAATGACGTAGGGACAGGATTCTACTTGCCTAGAAAGTTGTCCACAAGTTAGTTAGCATGAAAATACTGACTCTTTAATGCATTATGAAAGAACAGAGAGGTCTATCCAAGCTATGGCATGGCAGCCTTCCTATAAGCTGGCCTCTTTCTGAGGAGGAAAAGGAGGAAGTGAAGGAAAAATCTAATGCATGCCTAAGATAAAACCACAAGACACAATTACCAGCAGTTAGGACCAGCAGATCTCAAAGACCCAGGACAACTCTGGATAACAAAGGGGTGGCAGGCAGGAAGATAAGCATCATAGATTAAGAACATCTTAAACTAACAGAGAACCAATGGGCAATCAGAAACCCAAAGATTATCCCAAGAATCTGTAAAAATTGAAAGAGCTCACCTTTCATGTTGACTTTTTAAAATATTATCTCATTTTTGCAAATTCAGAAATACAATCACTTATACATAGTGCTAATGGGAATACAAATTGCTACACTGATTCAGGAGAACAAATTGGTGATACATTTTAAATTGTTAAAGATATTCTGGGTTTTCACCATACATTTCCACACCTAGAAAAGTTTTCTAGCAAAATCACTTTTGTTCAAGAAAAAAGTGTGTGTGTCTCTAAGTGCCTTAAGGAGGGCTGGAAGAATAGTCTACAGAATAGCAGAGTGATTCTATCTGGGTATTTTCACTTTCTGTTTTAATTTCCTTTATTTTCTTTAGAAACGTCTCTGACAAACAGATTTTAATTCTGTAATACATGAAATAAAATATACTCATATAACAACTGAAAGGGCAATAGAGTGAAAATACATACAGGTGTCAGGAAAATTTGACCATAGTTTTACGTCTCTTGTTAATTATTCTGTGGCTCCAAGGAGGCAAGAGTTATTTTTAGACCCTAAGTTAGGAACTGATAAAGGGAGACTCCCAATCAAAGCAGTGAAGGCAGCAACTGAGGAGCAACAATTCCTACTGGGGAAAAAAAAAAATTCCAAGGCAGCAAACCTCACCCTAACACAAATAGAGTCTCCAACCTCTGACTCTCATTCAGAAGCATATATATAGAGAGACCATGGAGGAGTGGAAGGGAACAGAATGATATAATCTAGGAAAGAATAGAAGAAAATAAACATTATCTGTGCTTTCCTTGCTCTTCCAGGTTTTCCAAAGCACTTCACGTTGCATCCATTACAGCTTTTCAGCAAGGCCAGGAAAATCGTTTTAAAAAATCAAGAAAAAGGAAAACTTCAAAAACAGAATAATGCTAGTTTTTTAAATTCAATAAAATTTCTTTTCCTAATACTCTGTGAGACTCAAGAGGATAGAGGCCTAGTCTTAGTTGTCTTTGATTTTCAGTGCTTAACACAGCACGTGCGTGGCTCAAGAAAGTTTGATGAACAGATGGATGAATCAATGAATAACAATTTGAATCTTTTCAAATAAATCTCTAAAGCCATCCCATTTTATCCAGAAAAGTGCGAGTAACAAATCAAAACGAATGTCTTTGGAATAATATGCAAATATACAAAATAAACTTACAAGCATTTTCACTACCTCATTTTTATTGGTATCTGTGTTAAATTCAGCTCCTACCCCCATTCATCAGGCTCCTAATACATCTATCAAAAGGATGCCAGTTGCCACACTTCTCTGGGTATTTGAGGGCCTTGTGCTTTATTATTGAATCATTGAGAAGAATCACTTAGGCAGTTGACCCTCAGTGAATTTAACAAGAGATTGACATGCATCAGCAGTATCAAAGCTGACTCACACACAGAAGAAATTTGTGCTGACTGGGTGACAGCCTTTACTGCGGGACCGTGAGGGACTTGAGGCCTTTATTGTGAATGAGAATGACAGCACTTCAGAAAGGCCTGATGCTGATTCTTTGACAGGTTATATAGTCACATACAAAACTATTCTTGCTGCTGTCACACAGCATCATTTTTTTAAATGTCAAACCTGTATTACACTGAATAAAAAAAAGTAAAGAAAATTCTAGCCCTGACTGCATGTGAAATAGCAAATTAAAAATTATTTCACTCCCAAATCCAGATTATGATAAAAGAGAACAAGTGACCTCTGTTGTTCTCATGCTTGTGGTTTAAAAAACAATTGGATTATTAGCAAATTCGTTTTAACTTAATCATTTCAATTATTGAGCAAATACCTGAACAGTATCAATGGATTCATAGGGGTGCCTATGTGCTAAGTCACTTCAGTCATGTCCAACTCTTCGCTACACTATGGACTGTAGCTGGCTGGGATCCTCTGTCCATGGGATTCTCCAAGCAAGAATACTGGAGGGAACACATGTAAACCCATGGCTGATTCACGTCAATGTATGGCAAAAACTACTACAATATTGTAAAGTAATTAGCCCCCAACTAAACTAAATAAATTTATTTAAAAAAAAAAAAAGAATACTGGAGTGGGTTGCCATACCCTTCTCCAGAGAATCTTCTCAACCCAGGGATCAAACCGGTTTCTCTTACATCTCCTGCATTAGCAGGCAGGTTCTTTACCACTAGTGCCATCTGGGAAGCCTGTTTATAGGGCAGTGTTTCACTTTTTCCAAGAAAATTCATTCAAGGTCAAATTCATTCTGGAGTGAGTAAGTTTAGCCATTTCCTTTCGAGGTCCCTGCCTTCATGTTTTGCAGAAATAGGCCATTCCCTTGTTTATTCTCAGTCTAGCCCTTCTATGAGCTAAATGCTCTTACTATTGTTTTCACACCCCATGAAACCTACTGCCTACATAGACATCTGTTTAGGCTTCCTACTGGATTCTCTTGACATTGTTTTGTCCACCTATCTTTGGGACACTTACCTGTTCCGAGCTTAGTAATAGTAAAAGTTCTCACTTATCAAGCATAATCAAGGGCCATCACTAAACTGGAAACTTTTTATCAGTTAAGTCTAATCCTCACCACAGCCCAATAAGGCAGGTATTAATAATAGCATCACCATTTCACTGGCGAAGAAGCTGGAGCTGAGAAGACTGAGCAATTTGTCCTGTAAGATGATATATGGGAAAAGCACATGACCTTGGAGTTAAAAAAATCTGAGCAGTCCTACCATTAACTAAGTATATGATGCTAAGAAAGTTCCTTAGGCCCTCTAGCCTCAATTTTCTCATGAGTTAAACAAGAATACTGAAGTACTACAGTGAGTTTAGGACATGGGGCAGGGAGATGCTTACCTATGGAGTTGAACCTTCTATGACCATGCCATATAATTTTTCCTTCTTGATTAAGGGAAAAGAAAATACTAGTAACTTATAATTACTATCCCCAGAATAGATTGCCTAAGACCACTGCATTTTCTCACGATGTATTTTTACGTGTTTTCCTGAGGGCAAATCAATAACATACATAAATCCCACACTCAGACTTAGGCATACGTCACCTATGATATATTAGTTGCCCCAAACCATTTAAGCAAATACTTATCCTTCTTTTAAGGCATTGCACTTTGCCCTTTTTTGAGCCCAGCAAAAAGAGCCAGTAGAATTAAGACCTAGAGAGTCTCAATAAGATTTCTTCATCAGCCACAGCCTCTACCGTCACTGGACCTTGGAAAGGTTGTAATCAGTTGCTAGAGAAATTCTCCACAATGGTCCAGCAGTTCAATTTTTGTGTTGTCCTCTGATTCTTCATTGCAAACATTAGCATTTAACAAGGCTTGACATAGGACCCTCAGACAGTTGAAATCATTCACTTCCTAGCGGAGAGCTCAAAGTAAATTTTGAGGACTGCATTAAAAGGACTTCCACAGTGGCTCAGCAGTAAAGAACATGCCTGCAATGCAGGAGCCTCAGGAGATGTGGGTTTGATCCCTTGGTCAGGAAGATTCCCCTGGAGAAGGTCATGGCAACCCACTCTAGCATTCCTGCCTGGAGAACCCCATGAACAGAGGAGCCTGGTGGGCTACAGTCCATAGGGTAGCAAAGAGTTGGCCACGACTGAAGCGATTTAGCATGCATGCACGTACCACATTAAAGATAGAAAGTCAAAGGTAATATGAAGACTTTGAACAGTTTTTGTCTGTTGCGGTCCTGATATTTACTTCTGTTTGCAATTAAAAGAATTGAAGTTTGGCTCAGAGAAGGGAGTCACTCATAATTTATAAGAAACCCTAAAGCGCAATGGCAAACTAAAATAGTACAGGTCTGCTCTTTTAGATGAAAGAAATATAGAATCAGAAATATGATTCTATCTTTAAGAAATAAGTCAGTTTCAGTAAAAGTAGACTCTGAGGTACCCACATGAAGTTTTTGTTTATCTAGAGGCAATGGAGTATATCGTCTCTGGCGATACCACTGACAGTACCATTTTGGGTCACCAAGCTCATTGGCAGACTAACTATCACCAATGAGCTAGTTTCAACTCTCCCCTCTCTCCTTCCTCATGAGTGCTCACCCTCCCTAAGTTTCCTGTCTCACAAGGACAAGAAGATAAGAGCACTTTAATATGTACAGAGCTGTCTTTATTTTAGAATATATATATATATACATATAGTGTATATTAAACAATAAATTTCTAAATATATATTTATATGTATATGTGTCTTTATTTGTATAAATAGCAGTGCTGGGTGAATTTTGAGCTTTGTAAAATATGGAATCAGAATACATGACTGGTATTGAAAATATCAAATCCTTAAAAATTTGTACCTGAGGCCAAATTGAAAATCATTTATGATACAGGCCTGCTCTGATTTATTTTTCTTCCTCCTTTTCCCATTTTTGTTTTGTTTTTTTTTAACAAAACATACAAAACTCTGTAATTTCTGATGCTTGAAAAGTAGTATACTCTGAGCATCTCTCCACTGCAGTGTTTTGTAGAAGTTTGTATTATTAAAAATATTTCTAACAATCTGTATCCTTAAAAACAATGCTTAGCTTTTTGTTTAAATCTTTGGCAATAATGTCTACCTCATGCTGCTGCTGCTCCTGCTAAGTCGCTTCAGTCGTGTCCGACTCTGTGCGACCCCACAAACGGCAGCCCACCAGGCTCCCCCATCCCTGGGATGCTCCAGGCAAGAACGCTGGAGTGGGTTGCCATTGCCTTCTCCAGTGCATGAAAGTGAAATCTCTCAGTCATGTCCGACACTTAGCAACCCCATGGGCTGTAGCCTACCAGGCTCCTTTTTCCAGGAAAGAGCACTGGAGTGGGGTGCCATTGCCTTCTCCATCTACCTCATGGGGTTGCTGCAAATATTACATGACATATTTATAAAATACTTTGTATTCAATATATAATTATATGATTTACCTAATACTCTGTTAACTCACCTAGTAAGTAATGAAACAAAAATCCAGGTTTTCCCATTTCTGTCACTTGGGCAAATTATTTTACATTTGGTACCTATTCCCTGGTGGCTCCAACAGTAAAGAATCTACCTGTAATGCAGGAGACCCGGGTTCGATCCCTGAATTGGGAAGATTCCCTGGCAAAGGGAGTGGCTACCCAATCCAGTGTTCTTGCCTAGAGAATTCCATGGACAGAGGAGCCTAGTAGGCTACAGTCCATGGGGTCACAAAGAGTCAGACATGTATGAGCAACTAACACACACACACGTAGTTTCCTTACCTATGAAAAGGAGATAATAATAGTATCTATCTCACAGGGTTGTTATGAAGAATAAAGTTAATATAGGAAGCATACAGGCCAATGTCTGGCATGCAATAAAGCTCATGGATTAGATACCATCATATCATCATTATTATCATTCCAGGCAGGACTTTAACACATATCTACCTTTAAAACATGCAAACTTCTCAACCTATTGCCTGCTAGCCCAAACCTAGTCTGATTTCCTGCTGCTTGAAATATCAAAAAATGCCTTCTCTACTTGGCCTATCTGATATTCAGGTTGGGAACAGGCTCCCTCTAGCCTATCCATCTGCTGCCTAAACCTTGATTATCGCAATCTCCAAGTCTTTTATGCACACCTTTACTGTCTTCTAGGGTGGCCAGATAAAGTGTGTGTGTGTGTAGTTGCTAAATCGTGTCCGACTCTTTGTGACCCCAGGGACTGTAGCATGTCAGGTTCCCCCATCCATAGGATTCTACAGGCAAGGATACTGGAGTGGGTTACCATTTCTTTCTGCACAGATAAAGTACAGGAGACCAAGTTAACTTTTAATTAAAGGTTAACTTTTAATTTCAAATAAACAATGAACACCTTTAGTATAAGTGTACTGTCTTAGTCTGTCTGGATTGCTATAACAAAATGCCACAGACTAGGTAGCTACAAACAACAGAAAGTTATTTCTCACAGTTTTGGGAGCTGGAGGTGCAAGACTAGGGAGCTAGCATGGTTGTGGTGGAATCCCGCTTCTGGTTGCAGACTGCTGACTTCTTCCTGTGTCCTCACATGGAAGGGATGAGCTCTCTGGAGCTTTTCTTATGAGGATATCAATTTCATTCATGAGGATTCCACCCTCATGACCTAATCACCTCCTAATATCATCACACTGGGCATTAGTATTTAAGCATATGAATTTGGAGAGGATACATTCAGACCATGGCATGTACACACTAAATATTTCATGGAACGTACTTATATTACGACAGTGTTTGTTGTTTATCTGAAATTCAGATAACTAGACATCTTGTATTTTTAACTGCTAAATCTTACCCCTCTATCCTATTCTAATCCAGTTCTAACATGATAAACACAGGAAGATGAACTTTTACTTCAGTATCCATTACTATTGTTTGGATTTAATCATGTTGGGGCTGGGGTAGGAGGTAAACTATGGAAGAGCTGAGGAAGGCAAAACTACAGCACAGAATTTCCAGTTATATTCCCAACCTTAATGGCTAATTTCTTTATATAGCTGAGATTGCTTGGGATTCTCCTCATATATTCCAAACCTTTCTTAACATATAAATCTCTCACAGCAAATAATGTTACCAAATTTTATAATTTTAAAATCACTATTTTCTATTCTATTTAAGTCAGTGTTTCTTTTAAGGTTTGTATGATTTCAAAAAGTCTCTGATATCTGAATAATAGAACCAAATTTCAAAAGCAGTCATCGTATCACCACTATTATCATCATCTCCTGAGTACTGAGAGACTATCTCAACAGGTAGAAGTCATGTGGTTTGCGAACTAACAGCAATGCAGACCTTAGAATATAGGTTGAAACTCAAATGCCTACACTGTTAGTCAGGTAACTTAAAATGAGTTGTCAGCTGAAGAAGAGAATTTGCATACATGTTATGTGCAAGAGAGTAAGAAATGAAAAATATACACCTCAGCCGAAAGGGACAATAGGCCTTGTGTTGGCACATCATTTTGATTTTTTTTTTTTAAGAGAAACCAAAACTCCTGATTTTTATGTGAAATCCTTCCGTTGACTTTTTATTTATAAAACATCATGCAGGCAGGCCTAATACAATACACCTACGAGAGGTTGCAAGGCAACCTCTTGCTCAAAAGGTTGAGCTTTGCTCAAAGCTTCCAAAATTCAAGTTCCTTGAACCTCAGTAAATTTGATCCTCATCTATAATTTAGGTTATTCAATAATTGAATTTTTAATTACTGATAAAGTATGAGTCTTCAAAAACAATTTTCTATTCAAAATAAACCTTCCATCTAACACTTTGATCAAAGGCAGTTCTGTTTTTTGAATCTAGGTTAGTAGACATCATGGATCTGTCATTGTTTCCTACCCATCCACTGACGGATAAGGAAAATGACCATTACGTTGATTCTGAGTCATTTAAAATGTACATTTTTAAACAAAGATATTTTAACAGAAGCTTTCTTTCTTTTTAAATTAATAGAACATAACACCTATTGCTGGAGAAGGCAATGGCGATCTAACCCAGTACTCTTGCCTGGAAAATCCCATGGATGGAGGAACCTGGTAGGCTGCAGTCCATGGGGTCGCGAAGAATCGGACACAACTGAGCGACTTCACTTTCACTTTCATGCACTGAAGAAGGAAATGACAACCCACTCCAGTATTCTTGCCTGGAAAATCCCAGGGACGGCGGAGCCTGGTGGGCTGCCGTCTATGGGGTCGCACAGAGTCAGACACGACTGAAGCGACTTAGCAGCAGTAGCAGCAGCAACACCTATTGCTTCTATAAAACGTTCTTCTTAGCCTGTAAATGTAAGGCCTGGGAAAGTGACTGTAGACATACAAACTGTTGAATGCTTTTCCGTTTAAAAATTTCTTTACTGTAATCATTTTTCTTTATATTTCCTGCAAAGTCATCTGAAATGCACTCCCCAAATGGGGAAATTGTCCCCAGTATGGCTAGTACTTGGTCATACGATTCATGTGGTTTCACACTGCATAGGTAAGAAATCATTTAAAGTGCTGAGTGGAGATGGGGGCGACGTCTAGGTGGTGGAAGCAGAAGCGAACCGAGGGCTGGGTCACAGGGCCTCCCCCTCCGCCAGGCAGGATGAGGTAGCGTTTCTGGCTGTGGCCTGGGGCCCAGGCGGCCCTCCCTGCCCGTCGGCGGCCTCGTCAGCCCCTGCCCATCGGCGGCCTCGTCGGCACTGAGCCGGGACAGAGCAAGTACGGGGGGGCACCGTCCAGGCTGTGCTGGGTGGACGGCGTTCAAGGCCTCGGCCTGGAGCTGGGGTCTGAGGGCAGGGGTGGGAGGGGACGGTGCCTGCGGGGCCGGGGCCGGGGGCTCCTCTGCCCCTGGTGCAGCGTCCTTTCCCAGCCGGCGTTGGAGGCCCGGGGCAGGGACAGAGTGAAGTCGCGGGTGGGCGCCCACCCGCTGGCCCCTGGCTGAGAATTAGTGAATGTAACGTGGAAGTCCATCGTGGGAATTCCAGCTGCTGCTTTGAGTACTTGGGCCCCTGATTAATTATTCAGATAAATATGCAATTACTTTGAGCCAAGGCCACAGAAAAAAATCCTTCCTACTGCCTGATTGGGAACAATGAGTTCTTCACTCAGAAGCCCACTGTTACTCATCATCAGTGCCTTCAGCGCAGGTTTTTTAGGAAATGAAGTCCTGTTGGTAAAGATGAGTCTTAAGTTTTTTATTCACTTTACAAAATGGAAGAAAGAAACTAAATGGAAGTTTTAAAGTCACTATGAACTAATGCTTTATGTGTTCCCGTTATCTTTACCATAACTGGAAAGAGCACAAGTTTGGAATAAGCTCAGATGTGGGTTCAAATCTGCCACTTACTGCAACAGGCCCTGAGGCAGAACGGAGATTATTATGTCTTTGAGTCACCTATGAAGGCGGGTGGCAGGCAAGTGACAGATGAGTTGGGTCCATTGTCTGTGTGGGGTTAGGGGACCCCAGTGTGTGGCAGAGAGGCTCCCAGTAGGGGCAGTAGTGGGTCTTTCAAAAAAAAAAAAATTGCCTCTTAGCAGACCTTGAGCAGTATCCATCAATGACTCTAAGCTTCCACTTCTTCATCAGAAATTACAGGTAAGAATACCTACCCAGTAGTATTCTTATTAGAATTAAATAATTACTATGTCTGCTTAAGGGTGTGATTTATATCCCTATATTGACTAGGTACCTCTCACCATGAAATAAGTGCACCTAGAACATGAAATTCTCCTAAAAAAAAAAAATCCTCCTAGCTTACAGGATGAATGCAACTCCTAAATTTAATAAAAATGCTTATTGTATAATTTCCTCTTCATGTTTAATACTATCTGCCATGTGCCTGGAACCATTGGTATATCATAAATATTAACTGTTAAAGGAAACTTATTCCTCTACCCACAACAATTCTAAAGTCAAATGTGTGGGGTTTTCCCCATGTCAATCAACTTTCCAGCTCTCTGAACACCGACTAGGTGTCCTATAACTTAATTCAATGCCAGGAGTTAGTGTCCGGCTCCAGAGGTTTAGAATTCAGTCTAAAAGCCCTCACTTCAGATGCCAGTCACAAGTAATAAGTCTGTCCGAATTGGCTGCAAACATAGGAGAAACTACAAACTTACCCCCAGGTTAGAATGGCTCACAAAACTCAAGGGAACATTTACTCATATTCACCCATTTATTGTGAAGAATACTATAAAGGATGCAGATGAACAACCAGATGAAGTATAAAGTGTGAGGTACAAAAGGATCCAAAGCACAGGAATTTCTGCCCCCTTGGATTAGTGGTGCACCACCCTCCCAGCTTCCCCGGTGGCTCAGTTGGTAAAGAGTCTACCTGGAGTGCAGGAGACCTGGGTTTGATCCCTGGGTTGGGAAGACCCCTTGGAGAAGGGAATGGCAGCCCACTCCAATATTCTTGCCTGAAGAATCCCATGGACAGAAAAGCTGGTGGGCTACAGTCGGTGGGGTCAGAAAGGGTCGGACATGACTGAATGACTAACCGTTTTCACCCTCCCAGCATGCGGATGTGTTCACCAACCCAGAAGCTCTCCAAACCCTGCAGTTTTTAGGTAGGCTCCATTATGTTGGCATGATGGGTTAAATCATTGACCACTGATCGTTAACTCATCTCCAAGTTCTCTCCCCTTCCCAGAAGTCAAGAAATGGGACTGAAACTTCCAACCCTCTAAACATGCCTTGATCATTTTGGTGAAAAGGCCTCATCCTAGAACCACTTAGAGCCTGCCAGCCATCAGTCATTTCACTAGAATACAAAAAACACAGACATCGTTTAGGATATAACAAAAGTTTTAGGAGCTCTATGCCCAGAACCAGGAACAAACACTATATATATTTTTTATTATATCATAATATTACACTGAACCTGAAGAAAGGCCCAGGAATGTCAGGAGACAGGAAAGACAAGCCAGCAAGCCCATGTCCTCAGGGTAGTAAGTCAGAAGATGTCATCTTCCTCTAAACAATTAAGTGTCTTAAGCAATATGAGCTTGTATCTTTCAAGGAGGCAAAGTACAAGCATGGAGGTTAGAGATCAGCATGGGAACAGAGTAGGGCCTTTGCCCCTCTACTACCCTGAGAACTAACTCAGCTGGTGGTCTCTTCCTCACCAGGAGAAACCAAGCACTGAATACACATGTTGTTGGCTATTGCTGTTCAGTCGCTAAGTCATATCCAACTCTTTGTTACCCCATGGACTGCAGTGCCCCAGGCTCCTCTGCCCTCCTCTATCTCCCGGAGTTTGCTCAGATTCATTGAGTCAGTGACACTATCTAACCATCTCATCCTCTGCCACCTCCTTCCCCTTTTGCCTTCAATTTTTCCTAGCGTCAGAGTCTTTTCCAGTGAGTCAGCTCTTCGCATCAGGTGGCCAAAGTATTGGAGCTTCAGCTTCAGCATCAGTCCTTCCAATGAATATTTAGAGTTGACTTCCTTTAGGATTGACTGGTTTGAATACACATATAATTCAATTCAATTCCAGAAATAGTTTGATCGTCTATTAAGGGCAAAGAGACTGCTTGTTTCTCAGAGAAGCACATTTAAGGAGAGGTGAGCCATGTTTAAATTTTGACAGTGCTACAATTCTTTGGGGACTGGCTGTCCAAGGAAAAGCAGTAAGCGCATGACATTCCCTGAAGGGATAATGGCCACCTGTCAGATCCTTGCTGGAGGCGCAGGCTGACTGCACAGAGCAGGAGCAGTAGCAGAGGATGGAGCACATTGATACCCTGCTCAGGGAGGATGGTTTAAATGACAAGAATTTCATTTGTTTCTGCTCAGTTCTTTAGCCTGTAAGGAGCTCAAGTTAACCTCTGGGGGAAAACGGGTGGGAAGAGAGAACTGTAAAGCTCTTGCCTCAAACATGGAGGCAGTTCAAGGGGGATGACCTTTCAGTCACACCCAGAGATCACATGGTCTCTCATTCCATCTCTGGGGAAAATGTGCTAGATTACAATTTTACTTTTTCGTAAAGCCTCATGGCCCCAGCTCTACCATGTAGTTCACCTGTTTGCACCCTTTTCATCTCATCCTCCGTTTTTAAAATTTTTTTTTTATTTTGCATTGGGGTATAGCCTATTAACAACAGTGTGATAATTTCAGGTGAACAGCGAAGGGACTCAGCCATACATATATATGTATTCATTCTCCCCAAAAGTCCCCTCCCATCCAGGCTGCCACATAACTTAGAGTTCCATGTGCTATACAATAGGTCCTTCTTGGTTATCCATTTTAAATATAGCAGTGTATACATGTACTCCACATTTAATTGCAAAGATCACACATATTTTCTAATGAAAATTACTGTGAGTGAATGTGATGTTCCAAACTCATCTCTTCCTGACAGTTGCATGCAAAGGTTATTACCCAGAGCAGCTGACCTTAGGTCAAGGTGACCACTCTTGGTCAATTGATTGAAAGAGAGTGACAAGAATGACTAAGGAGGGAAGAATCAGTGGTCTGCACCAGAGCATGGTTATGAGTCTGTGTGCTGGCAAGCTCACTGATGGACTTATCTACACACCCCTGAAAGGCTAAGTGTAAAAGCAAGAGCAGTATTTCCTGGCTCACTAAGCCTAAGTGATATTGTGAACAATAGAAGTTGTCAAAAGGAATATAGCAGCTGTGATTAATAATGTTTGGAACTTTCTTCTCTAAATTCCACCAGGAATTTTGGAATCACATTTAAAAGCAAAGTTCAAAGTTTCAGAACACATAAAATTACATACAGCAAAAATAAGATTAAAAGCTGGCTTAAAACTCAACATTCGAAAAACTAAGATCATGGCATCCAGTACCATCACTTATGGCAAATAGATAGGGAAAAAATGCAAACAGTAGCAGACTTTATTTTCTTGGGATCCAAAATCACTGGGGACAGTGATTACAGCCACAAAATTAAAAAGCACTTTCTCCTTGTAAGGAAAGCTATGACAAACATAGGCAGCAGATAAAAAAGCAGAGACATCACTTTGCCAACAAAGATCCATACAGCCAAAGCTATGGTTTTTCCAGTAGTCATGTACAGATGTGAGAGCTGGATCATAAAGAAGGCTGAGCACCGAAGAATTGATGTTTTCGAACTGGGGTGCTGGAGAAGACTCTTCAGAGTCCCTTGGACTGTAGGGAGATCAAACCAGTCAATTCTAAAGGAAATCAACCCTGAATATTCATTGGAAGGATTGATGCTGAAGCTGAAGCTCCAATACTTTGGCCATCTGATGGTAAGAGTCAAGTCACTGGAAAAGACCCTGATGCTGGGAAAGACTGAGAGCAGGAGGAGAAGGGGGCAACAGAGGATGAGATTGTTCGATGGCATCACTGACTCAATGGACATGAGTTTGAGCAAACTCTGGGAGGTAGTGAAGGACAGAGAAGCCTGGTGTGCTACAGTCCATGGGGTAGCAAAGAGTCAGACATGACTTAGCTACTGAACAACAACAATAACAACAAAAGCCCACTGGATTTAAAACTGGAAATGTTTTTCTTTTGAATTAGACAGTATCAATTTGGCAAACTGGGAGAATTGGACATGTTTTCCTTTTGATTTAGACAATATCAATTTGGTAAATATATAAACAAAAATATTGAGTAAAATGAGCTTTACACAGTATTGTTAAGGTTTTTTCATATTCTCTAGATGAAATCAAAAGTTTCCCAAGTCAGGAAAATGAAATAAATAAAATGTACAGTGTTATCTTCCTGCCTGCTACACAACTTATTGACCTCATATATCAAAAGTGATATATCCTTTTAGATGTTTTTTAAATGATAATAAAAAGTGACTCAATAGTAAAAACGATTATACCAGTTATCTCCCACTTTGAAGAGAAAGTGAAAGTGAAAGTGAAGTCGCTCAGTCGTGACCATCTCTTTTCGACCCCATGGACTGTAGCCTATCAGGCTTCTCCGTCCATGGGATTTTCCAGGCAAGAGAACTGGAGTGGGTTGCCATAGATAAACAGGTAAATGAGATAGGTGGAGTTTAAAGGAGATTAAGTTGAATGAAAGCTGACACTTGGCTATTATTTCACTTGCCCACAGAAGGAGTGAGTTTGATACTGAAAGTTGAATTAGATTTTTCTAGGAGAAAAAAATCACAAAAGAAATTCATGTCAAGTCAGAATAAGAGATGAAGGCATATATTGACAAAAGCACAGCTCTGCTGGATAGCTCTAAAATGGGAATATATGCAGGTGGAATTTAATCACAGATTTCTTCAAGGTCAGGGGAAACAAGCAATGAACAAGAACTGCTTTTGAGCAACTTAAATGTATAAGAATGTTTCAAACATAAGATGCAAGCTTGGAATAAATAGGCTACTCAGTTTTGTATTTTATTATTTCTTAAGCATCATTTAAGAATGTGGATATTGTTTACCTATGGTACTAGGTTCACTTTATTCCCTAAGAGGGACCTTTTGCTCTCTTATTAAGATTTCTAATTAGAATATCATTTTTTCAGGATTAGTTCTAAATTATCACATGTTTTCTGTAACCTAGCACATATGCCAATTATCTTAGTTTTTCCAAACTCTAATTCCCATAGCTGGTGTAGACAAACAAATCCATTTCACTTTCTCCTTTTGATTTGAAAACAAAATTTTTGTTATTCATATTTGTATCTAAATGCACTAAATTCCCTTTATCCTTGTGTATACTCTAAGGGTGACCATAACAGTTTCCTCAGTGTAGCCATGGCAACACTCAGGGCTTTAAAATGGCCAACTGTGGCTACTGATCTTAATTCTTTTCTGTAACAAACACACTATCTGATACCTATATCTCCTTGCAAAATCACTTGTTGTTACCATTGCTTTTTCTCTCCTGAAATATTATCTTCCTTCCCCACCATTGCTTAGTTCACTAGGACACTAATTTTCAAGACCCTGGACTTTACCTTTTTTCTGTGCTTTGAAAAACATATATCAATAAAACACAAATGAGAAAGAAAGATGAAAAAATAAGCACTGCATTATTTATGCTGATAGTAAATAACCAAGGCAGGGTGAGAGCTATCATCAACAGCAACATGGTCAGTGATAACAGGAACAACAAATTTGTCACTGGCTTTCTGTCCAGTATCTATAATTTTCTCTCTGGCTAGATATTATGTATTTGATTGTTGTTGTTGTTCAGTCACTAAGTTCTGTCCAACTCTGCAATCTCATGCACTGCAGCACGCCAGGCTCCTCTGTCCTCCACTATCTCCCAGAGTTTGCTCAAATTCAAATTCATTTATTTGATAAGATTTAATTATTCGATAATATTCATTAGTTATCAGCATTGTGTATATTGCCTTATTCAGAGAAGTGAAGATAAAGTAGATAAACTGTACAACAGGTACAAGTCACAAAAGAGGCAGGATAAAGTGGAGAACATTCCAGAAAGCAGGGAGAGCATGTGCAAGGACACAGAGACACATGGGAGAGGGAGGGTGCAGCCTTGTAGAAACTGAAAGGTATCTGATGCTGCTCTGAAAGTCAAGACGTGTGTGGGAAGGAGTACGAAGAGGTCAGAAGAGTCTGTGACAAAAAGCAAGGATGAAAAGAACAAAATTCATTGCAGAATAAAATTCAAATGACTGGCAGTGGTTAACAAACATTCTTGTTAAAGGCCAGATACTACGTATTTTAGACACAGGTTCGGGCCACTTATGGTCTCTGTCACAGATTCTTATATGGTTTTCCGTTTTTCAAAGTGTGGAAACCACACTCAGCGTGCAGGCCAGGGATAGAGCAGGCCCACAAGCCTCAGTTTGCTGTAGTCAACTGTTTACCCTGTCATACTGCCAGGTTCTCCAGGCACTGGAGAAGCAAACGGAAACCTGAAGAGTGACCTCAAAGGAGCTAACAGGATAAGGAAGGATAAGTTGAGGAGGCCTGAAAACAATCCACCCTGCCGGCCAAGATGGGCTGTAATGATTTCACTATTCCCCCCATCACACAGTTCCTTTTAGCTTTTGAACACTGAGGTGACAGAGAATAATATGTACCTGAACATTTTGGAAAATAATACATGCCCAGGCATAGATTTAGGTTTCTTATTATGATAAGAAGTATTTTGATCTTTAGAATTGCTTGTTCTCCAGCTATCAAAGACAGGCTTTGCTTTCAGAACCAGATCACCAGGCAGTGAGTGCAACGTCCTTCTGCATTATAATTCATAGCCTCCTTTGAAAAAACTTCTGAGTAGAAATCTTGCTTGAGCAGTATTTTATTCTTCCTGCTTACTGTATCTACCTCAGAAAATAAAAAGTCTCAGACACAGAAATGAGGGGCTCAGCTATAGAGATTTTCAGGTACGTTCAGTGAACCTAAATTAGCTCACAACACAGGCCGGCAGCCAATGGGGGCATATCTCTCTGCAAAGAACAAGCACCATAACTGTCTGGATGAGTCTCCATAAAAGATGAGGAAAAGAGGGCACTCTGCATTTATAGCTCCCAGCTTTTGTCCTCTGCCACCTATATATCAGTAGCTAGGGGTGTAGCCATTAGACTGACTCAGAACTCACACTGTGGTACCAACACCCTCCCTATTGTGAGTCCAGGCAGGTGATAAAGCCCAAAGTCTTCCTGTGTCTGAGGCACATCCCTTTGCTGCTTCTGTGCTTAAAAAAATCAAGGTTTGTCCTCAACTCAGGCATTAGATGCCCCAATTTTCAACATGCTAGTTCTACCCCATGTCAATGAATAGTTTCACCAGTCTATTTCCCTGTTTAGTGCAAGACATAGATCTAATTTGTCCTAAAACTGATTTTTTGATATGCATTTAACTAGATATTCTGTGGCAGTTCTTAGTGTTATCATAAACTTATTCAACTTTTTGACAACACTTTGAACTTAAACACATCAAAACTTTTTCTCTGACCTTTCACCAATTGTCAGTCCCTTACTGACTGTGCTAAACACAGCTGATAAACACAACGAGAATCTTAAAAGATAAAAATATATCATCATGCTCAGTAACTCAATGTGCGTCTATTTTCCTGCTACTTGCAGTATTTCTTTTCATGTTTATGTATTTTACATATGAATCTAATTTTAACTAATTAAAAAATTTTAATAACATAGAATATAACTATTATATATTTCTGTTTGGGGGGAATAAACAAGAATTAATGGGGTTATATTCTTAATAAAAAGAACACACAATGAAAATTTTAAAAGAATAAACATAAAAACACAGTTCAAAATCTTAGAACTGAGCACAAATTAAGGAAAACATATAACTAAAAATAGAAAGAACTGATCTTAGAACATTACATGGTTACATTTTGATTACCCAACTAACAATCATAACTTAGAAATGTGAAGTTTAATCAGTGTTCAAGTGGGCAAGAGAGTCTATGAGAAACAACTCTATCTGTCACAAAACTTATGTTCATTACTCAAAACACACAAATGAAACAACAAACAAAAAAAATTATAAGGTACCACTGTACCAAGTACCAAACCAGACGTGGAAATACAAAAATGAACAAAAAAAATGTCCTGTGCCCTTTTATTACAGCCCGTTGGAGGAGAGGATACTTATAGCAAAATGGGGAGAAATACCATTAAAATGGTATAGGTAAATTATTGGAGTAACCTAAAAAAGGAAACATCTGAACTAGCTCATTTGAAACTGTGATTTACAACACAAATGAAATGTCTCATCTTTGTTTATAACAAGAAACGCACTTGCTTAGCCAGATGATGAAAACCACACTTGCTCCCTGAACTGACCCTGCCGTATTGAGCTCTGTGGGCCTCTGTCATACCTCTTGATCCTTCAAGGTCCTCAGAGTGAAAGTGTCTGTTGCAGCCAAAGCAATCCATGCCTGGGCACTAGGTCAGTGATCACAGTATATATTAAGTTTCAAAAGTGCTGAATATTTTGAAAGTCAAGAGAAAGAAATTAAAGGAGAGAAGATCTCCGAAACAGTATGCAATAGCCTATAAGAACATTTCTGAGAGGCCTTAATGGACTTCAAAATTGACAATTAGAGAAATGGAATCATTGGTTCAAAGGAATAAATCCCAAGGGCTTTGGTAGATATCACTTTCCAAAACTCTGACTTTTGAAACTCAAACTTTTTCTCTATAATAATTACTATCTTTCAAGTCCATCAGTTTCATGGATGTTGTCTATTGTTATTTTCATCTTTCCCTCTTCCACTCCATGAGGAACTGCTTCCTAGTTCCACAATTCTGAAAACATTTTATATTATTTTTAAGTTTTAATTTTGAAATATTATTAACCCAAATCAATTACATTTACAAATATCCCTTCCTTTACTGATACAAAATAAGAGTGACATCCTTTCAAGTTTACTTATTTGAAATAGGAAGGTACAAATTCATCGTTGATTTTTATTTTTATTTTATTTGACTCGTTACATGTTTAAAATCTTGGCAAAAATAATCCAATTAACAAAATAACTTAATTGACGAAATGGAGCATTCATATTGCCTACATTCCTGTTTATTACATTTAAAAAATGATACTAAGCAGTTTCTGTGCTAGCCACTGTATTTTATGTTTCCTCATAAGAATCATCTCAGAAATTACCACTTATCAAGCACTTTTCAGAGGCTGGTAAGCAGGTAGACACAGTGTTGGCTTAACATAGGTAAGCTGTTCAGTGATGTTCATCATTTTAGTGAAAAGAAACCAATGTTTAATTTATACTTACTCACCTAGAATGGAGCCTGTGTTTATACTCACTTACCTAGAATGGAGCCCAGACCACATCCAAAAACATACCAGGCTAGCCATAAGAAGCTGATTTTCAGGCTGGAAATATCAGTGGGCCAGAGTGGTTGTTTACAGTGGGCATTACTCTGGCTGTTGGTAAGCATATTGCACAAGTTGTTGGTTTTACTATCATCCCTACAGTCATGTGATGACTACAGTCATCCCTACAGTCATACCTACAGTCTTGTAGGTAAAGACTTAAACGTTCCTTTGCCAACCACAACCATTAAATTTTTGCAGTTACTTTGATAGATTTCTTTTCTGTAGAGGAAAAGGAAGTACAACTTGTGATGAAAACTTACTTTTTTCATTATGCTGTCAGCTACCAAGATGGGTGGCATTTGCAAATGAGGGTCCAACAAGAAAGAGAACAAGCCCTTTTCTTAACAGTCAACAGTACAGGAAAAAGTTTTGATAACTCTTCCTCTCAAATTTTACATGGGGTACCTTAGCCTCTAATGATAAACATTTAGTGCTAAATATGTCTTATTTCTCCTCAGAACAGAGATTTTTATTTCATTACTCCAGTTTCTTTTTAGTCTGCCAGGAAATAATTAGTATCTCTCTCAAAGTGAAAACAAATTTCAGACAGTATGAACATCCCCTTGGAAACTTCCATGGTATGTAATTGGCATAATCAGCAATCAGCTTCTAATTAAACATCAGTGATCATGACACCAGTACAGTTTTGTTAAATCAATTAATTAATTTCTTATTAGATACCATTCAGGATAGGGATCATGCTCTGTTTTTACATTCAAAAAAACCTTTGAATTGAATATTAAATAACATCTAAATTCCTTATGCCATTATCTAATACCTTATTCACTGCCTT
The DNA here is from genome assembly GCF_054371585.1 of Giraffa tippelskirchi. Taxonomy (NCBI): domain Eukaryota; kingdom Metazoa; phylum Chordata; class Mammalia; order Artiodactyla; family Giraffidae; genus Giraffa; species Giraffa tippelskirchi. The sequence continues at coordinate 75,643,802 of NC_137277.1, forward strand.
AAATCTCTTTCTATCATATACAGTTCTCTCACTTTTCCAGCTCAGCTCACTCTGATTTTCAAGGTTATTTTGCAATTTCCACTCTTTTATTGGCTCAGCAGTCACAATTAATCCTTACTTGACAATTGTATATATCCTCCCAATTTCTCCTTCTATCAGGTGAATATGGTCTCAACTCAGGATCTTACCAAATAAATTATGTCTGGGCCTATTCCATCTGGACCATCGCATGTCAATGTATTCTCATCAGGTTTATTTTTTCCAATCTATATCTTAATCAGAGGATGAGATTGTTAGGCAGTGTCACCAACTCAATGGACATGAATTGGAGCAAACTCCAGGAAATAGTGGGGGATAGAGGAGCCTAGCATGCTGCAGTCCGTGGGGTCTTTTCAAAGAGTTGGACACAACTTAGCAACTAAACCACCACCACAACAATATCTTAGTTATCTTTTTTTAAATGCTAGGAACAAGTATATGAAATTTTGTTTAGTTATTCAAAGTTTCATAAAGTTTTTCTACAGCTCCAACTTTTATTATTGTTTCAAAGAATGCAACTTATTATTTCATGCATCATAGGTAACTTTTTCTTAGTGTGCATTAAAATGATAGAATAGGTCTAATCTCTACCTGTCTACCATTTAAATGAATAACTAAACTATTTGCATCATAGCTGCCATCACCTACAATGCTGAGACTCGATCACTTGGGCATTTTGAGCCATATTTACAGCAGTAAGAAAAATGGTAATACTTCTTTTTTGTGTGGTTGTCAGATATTTCTATAGAAAGGAAAAAAGTATTGCACTAACTTTCTTGTTGGACACTCATTTGTAAATACCACCCATCTCAGTAATTGACAGCATAATGAAAAAAATTAAGTTTTCATCACAAATTGTACTTCCTTTTCCTCTACAGAAAAAAAAAAAATCTATCAAAGTAATGGCAAAAATTCAATGGTTGTGGTTGGCAGAGGAATGTTTAAGTCTTTACATACAAACCAGTATGTGTCATTTGCAGCCAATCTTCAGCGCTTACTAGATTTTAAAAATAATGGATGTAAATCTCGAGATTTAAAAACTTCTATAGCTGATACTTAACTGCTGTTTCATTTTGGCTGACACAGGAACTAAAAAACTCAAAAAAGACTAATCCTTTTTTACAATGAAAACTTTTAACAGCATTAAAGTTTATGAGACATCTGACTTAATTCCTGTTTTGAGAAAAGTTCCATTAGGAACTCAGAGAAAATGCTAAGCATGAGCTCGAAGACCTTGTTAATGACCCTTTAATGGAATTTTACATGTTGTTGTCACACTCCATATTGACAGATTTTGACAGCTTAATAATATCCCTGATGAATCAGAATCAATTTATGCTTCAGACCTCTGACTCTCTTATGTAACTAATGAAGTAATTATTGCTCCTTCTTTCACAGGAGAAAGTCTTTACAGGGTACTGTGAAATAGTATAAAATCTCATGCTGTGACCCACAATAGCATCCTGAAAATTCTCCCTGCCAGGATGCCATTTGTGGAGTTTTCAGTAAATAAAATACAGACATTTAGGAAGATGTTTATTGCCAAAGCAACGATAATAATGGCTAGTATATGCTAAAGTGTCCTATTTTAGAATTGCTAGCTTCCAGCCTGTAAAAGGTAGCAGATGTTGAAGTAAAAATACCGAAACATTATTTATTGATATAAAGTTCTTTTTATGGAACTTCCAGAACATTGATCTCATACTGACCTCTGAAAGTTCATTTCTCAAGTAACTTTAACACTTCAGAAGCTTTCCCAAACTCATAGGCAACCACAATATTCAATTAGAAATGATACCAGAATTTAGCATCCAAGTATATTTATAAGAAACATTGTTTCAAATATTATTCAGACTAGCTTTGATCTACAACTATTTTGTATATCAACTACATTAAAATGCTACTATAAACCACCTCACATTTAGAATTATTCACAGAAAAAAATTAGTCTGAAATAATTTTGCTATAGTGTTTATCAACCAAAGAACTGAGATCAACTTATGCAAAGTGCAACTATCAAAATTCACAGAGGAATGTCACTCTAACCTTGCTCCTTTGTAGAAATGGGACTCTAACTGATTTTGTTATTAATGTTCTGCTTGGAACTATTCTAGACCAAGGAACACAACCTGGTTCAACACAATGTGAATGAACCATTATGAGTATTTAATCTTAAGAAGTTACTTTAGAGAAAAATCTGTCATGTTTCCATGCTGTTCACCTGCCATTTAGCTGGCTATTGGTTAGAGGAGGGCTGTCAAACCTAAAACAAAGTCCTATGTAACTTTGGGTTTGGTATTCAGGGGGAAAGAAACAGCTATTAATAATCACTGTAATAATTACATAAATGTACACTTGGGGTCTATAATAGAACAAGTTAGAGAAAAACTAAAAAAAAAAAAAATTAGTTTTAAAAAAGCTAACCTTGGAATCCTGCTCAGTGTCACTAAGCTTGGGCACAAAAATAACTCAAAGAGAGCTCATGACCGAGCAAATGACAGCCACACTTGGAGAAAGGAGGAGAGACTTGGATTGAGGAAGGATCTCACATAATAAAGCTGGAAAGAGAAATGAAGGAGAAGGGAAGTCTCAAGTATTTAGCAAATACTATGTCAGGTCTGTCCTAAGACTGTCTTAACCCATAAAATGTTGTCTTAATCAATGTTTACAATGACCTTGTGAGAAAGGTAAAACTAGCCTTATTTTCAGATGAGAAAACAAACTCACTTATCCAGGGGGCCAGCTATGAAAGGTAGACCTGAAGCAGAAATCCAGCTCTCTTTATCCCAAAGGCCTTCATCTTTTCACCAGTCTAGGTGAGGGGTATTTTCCCTGTACAGGAAGAGAATATGAGTTAGTGTCATCAGTCTGTATTCCAACACCTACTCAAAGATTGCCATGAGTTCTTTGTCTATTTGGTGGTCCTCCTGAGCCCTGAATTTCTAGAAAGAAAAATTAATAATTTGCTTTTAGTTACTAAGGAATCTCCGACACCATTGTTGAACACTTTGTTAGAGACATTTTCCCTGCAGTACCCAAGAATCATTGCTCTGACCTCACATGTCACATAGTACAAATGGTGCTATAAAATCAAGTGTAAATGAAAAAGGCTTCTCCCTTATCACAAGCAACTTCAGCAGCACTATAGGCAAAAGAGTGCCACCTCTCAGTGTTTGCTATCAAAGTGAAAAAAGTTCTGTTTTCATATTAACACAGCTTCCCCATAATAAAAGGGCTATGAATGTGCCATTAGTTAGAAATAAGTGCAGTAGTTTGAAGATGACCTTAATGGACACATATGATACTTGAAATGTTGTGAGACTAACCAGCTATATCGACTTAATAAACAGTCCATCAAAATTGTCAGAACACTTTATCCACTGATTTTAAAGATAAAGGTGCCATTTTAAATTTCTTAAACATTAGGCTAAATATACAAATAATATTAATAACAATAAATAATTACTTGCATTTGCTTTTTAAAATGATATATTCTTTCTTTTTTCTTTTATTACTGTGTTAGTCTATAAGTCATGACTGACTCTTTGTGACCCCATGGACTGTAGCCCACCAGGCTCCTCTGTCCATGGAATTCTCCAGGCAAGAAGATTGGAGTGGGTAGCCATTTCCAAATTCAGGGGATCTTCCCAACACAGGAATCAAACCCGGGTCACCCACATTGCAGACAAATTCTTTACCATCTGAGCCACTAAGGAAGCCACAATATAATGTATACCATGCTAAAATTTTCCTTTCTCAATTTTCTTCAATAATTCATATTCCAATACACTCAAATAAGTATAATACTAATGTTCCCCAGAGCAAGTTTCTATTTGTTAAAGTTTCCCTCTTAATCCAGCCAGAAAAGGAAGTGCTTAGATTTGATATAGTTTTGGGACCGTGGCTAAAACTATTAAGCCCTGAAACTCCTCTTCAATGCCAAATTCAAAGTGGTAAACCACAGATCCTTCCAACATATGTCTCTTTTAAAATAAGATTGGGCAGACCAACAACCTTGGAATTTTCACTTTCCCCTTGACATTTCATCCCAATCACATCTCAGTATCCAATTAAATGCTTTCACTCACCATTAAAAGGACTGATTATTGCCAGCCTTTACAACAATGCTCACAGCTGCCTGAGAAGCCAGCATCAGTTAATCCTAAGAAGGGCCACTTCAATTTGTCATTGTCCTAAAGATCTGATATTCCTTGGATATAAATTCAAGACAGGGATTCTTAAAGCAGTCAGATGGCTTAGCTCGAAGCTGAGCACAGCTGGTATACGGACGTATCATTACAGATAAGTCACTCAGAATCTGCTCTGGTAGTAGACAAGAACTCTTGCTTCTCTGTGCCAGATACTTGGGCAGGCACAACACAGCCTTCTCCCTAGAAAGCACTGTGGCTGTTTTTAACATCCGCATGCCTTCACCTCTTTGCAGAGGCTGCCATGACACCTACACTCATAAAACCATCTCAGGAACAAGTCTCCCCTGCTTGAGATCTTGAGAAAGATGTTTTCATGCATTGGAGAATGTTCTGAAATCAAATAGTATCCAATAGTATGAAATTAGAGCATCTAGGGCTGAACCAGGAGCATTATTCCTTTATATTCATAAAGAGATTTTTCTTTTACAGCATTTTTCACATATAATAACATCTGTCTGCACAACCTTCCCACAAGGGATGCCAGTGGGAAGATGATTATCCAGGTTTTGTATACCAGTAATGCAAACAAAGCCCAGAAAGAGAGACCAAGGTTTTATATTCCTTGTCCCTGGAGAGCTGAGGAAATAATTCAGGTATTTTAAGTTTCAGGAAAATCTGCTTCCTTTTAGATAGCAAGCTAGCTTGTTTTAAGGGGGATACTCCTCTAACAGCTCATTAAATGCTTTTATATCATTTGGAAGGATTTGAATCAGAAACGAAGGAAGGCTATTAGAAGGTATATGCTATGTCTGCAGCACAAGGGAAGAAGTTGGCAATTACCCTGTCAGATCCAAAATTTGCTTAACTTTTACATTCCTAGGACTAGGACTCTCTGCAGACTTTGGAATCAACAAATTTAGTCAATTTGTTGTACCTCTTATTTCAAATTGGAATCATGATATTTAAGTCTTCCATGGACAAGGATATAACAATAGTAAATCTATGGGGTCTCCTAACACTTATCTTATGTTTCATAAGATATCTAAAATATAGTAAATCATCCACCAAGTTTCCAGTACTTAGAACAACACGCTGTTCTAATAAAAATGCATGTGCCAAAGTCAAAAACACATCATCCCCATCCATCTTACTATGGCCTCTCAGCCTTTTATGCAATTTAGCATATAACCTCACATCTCAATTATTTTCCATAACTTACTCACTCTCCTCGGAGAATTTATAGTCAGAGAAAACCATAGCCAGAGACACTGGCTGTATTTCTGATTAAATATTCTTCCCTGACAACAGAAAAGCCCTGGTCAAAATTAAAAGGCCTAAATAAAATTTGTTTTTAGTGCTTTACTTACTCCCAATCAAAAACCTTCCTTGCTTAAATTTTGTGACTTTTCTTTCCTGCCTTAAAGCCACAATAAAATAAAGAAAAGGGGGTGATAAACACTTATAGAATGTTAAAGCATACCAATGCAGTGCCCTAACCCTTCTCTGCCTGGCTTTTCTTAACACCTACCCACCATCCTCCTCGGGCTGAATCCAAGCCAGCCTGCCCCAGTAATAGTGTGTAGCCATTCACACACAGCTCCCCATTTCCATCCCTTCAGCCACCACATCCTGTATATCATGACTGTGAAATATTTCTCAATTTTATCTCCTTGTCTCTAGTTCCACTTCATGTTTTTAGTTAATGCTGGTTTCATCTCTGGCCTGAAAGGCTGCATATTTTTCTAACTGGTCCCAGATGCCAGGCTCATTCCTTCAAATCTATGAATTTTCTGAAGCAAAAATGTGATCACACTGGCTCTGCTAGAAGATAATACTGAAACGAGGGAATCACAAGGCCTTCATTAACTGACCTGCAGGCCATTCCAGCCTCTTTCCTCCACGCCCTCAATACATCAGTCACGCATCTCTGCCCCTCTTCTGCTACGCATTTTGTCTCTACCCATGGACAGGTCTTGCTTTACAGACTGCCCCTCCTTCCTCTCCCACAGTTGGCTTATGCTCATCTCTGAAGATAGCTCAAGTTTTAAATCTCTACTAAAGACTTCTCTATTATTGGTACAACCTTTATTTGTCCTTGTTTTACTATATTAAAATCATTTATAATTTTTATTTATTCAAAATTTATTGAGTTCTTCCTCTGTTCTAGCCATATGGATGTGTCTGAGCTCTGAGCATAAAGCATAAGCAAAACAAACATAAACTCAACCTCATGATGCTTACAGTTTAGTGGGGAGGTGTTCATGCTTGTTCAGTCATGTCCAACTCTTTGCAACCCAATGGACTGTAGCCCACCAGGCTCCTCTGTCCGTGGGATTTTCCAGGCAAGAATGCTGGAGTATGTTGCCATTTCTTTCTCCAGGGGATCTTCGTGACCCAGGGATTGAACCCACATCTGCATTGGTGGGCAGATTCTTTACCACTGAGCCACCAGGAAAGCCCAGTGGGGAAGACAGACCTTAACCAAATAATCACAAAAGAATATGATTGCAACTACAGTGTTATGAAAGAACAGTAAACAGAGCAATGAGAACATGAGCAGGAAGACCTGATCTAGTTTTTGAGATAAGAGAAGGTCTCTCTGAGGAAATCACTTTTGAACAACTGTAAGCAGAAAGATAGAAGGAAAGGAAGGAGGATGGATAAGTCAAATGATAAGGATTAGACTCACAATAACACAATCAGGATATATATAAGGCAAGTCCTAAGTACTCAACACTGGACTCTTATAATTCATCAATATTTTATGTAAGTGACATCAGCAAATTTCTTCTGACCAGGACCTTCCTGCTCCAGTAAGAAAATATTTTCCAATTGTACAAGTGTAAATACTATGAAATTGAAAAAAATGAAATTTTATCTTAAATCATGCAGCCCTCAACCTTGTCTCAGTTGCACAGATCTGTTTTTACCCAGATAGAGAGCATAAATTTCAGATTTAGAAGGCTGCTTAAGAAAGAAAAGAATCTAGCCCAGGCAGATATCACTATGGATCACAACCCTCTTTCCCAAGGATTGTCAACTCAGCTTCAAAATCTTTCTCCTGGATCACCCCAATCAATTACTTTTAATAAGCCAAAACTTTTTTCAATTCAGATATGTTTTGGCATTCCCGTTCTAACCCAGCCTACTGCCTTGAAGTTGAATTATATATCCGTTGATGTAATTTTTGTTATAGTGACTTTCAAAATAAAAGTACCTCTGCGTTTTCCCTAACAAACCCATATTACAATCGATGGGACATGGACAGTGTCTGTTTCTCATTTGGAACACTCTGAAGAATAAAAATGATTCAAGAGTTCCAAAGGTTGGAGAGTAAGCATTAATCTACACCAGCGTCTGTCTGTTGGTGAGAAAGAGGATGAGTGCTGCTCTTTGCTCGCAAAGTAACATCAGGGCAGCCCTTCGCTCCCCTTACCTCTTCTTCTAATGAGCTAGTCCTAAACACAGCAGTGCATTTCAGAATACACTGCAACTGGAATTCTGGCTCCATATCAAGACAAGACAAGACAAGTCAGGATCAAACTCCCAAAGAAGTCATACACAATCTGTTGACATACACTGAAGAACCTGTTTAATTGTACTAGGAAAAAAATATGTGATTTAAAGCTTCTAGGGAGAGCTTCAGCCACAATTTGATCCTAGGTGGGAGGCAGTACCAAAATACTTGAACCAACTAGGACAGAGAGCTGTCTACTCTGAAAGTTACCTTAAAATAAAAACCAGTACTGAATCACTGCCAGGACAATATGCTCTATTTTGTTTTATCTTAGCTTTACTTTGAAATGACTTTTGTTGTTGTTGCTTAGTCGTGTCTAACTTTTTGTGATCCAACTGCAGCTCACCATATTTCCCTGTCCTTCACTATCTCCTGGAGTTTGCTCAAACTCATGTCCATTGATGCTATCTAACCATCTCATCCTCTACTGCCCTCTTCTCATTTTCCACTACTTTGGGACCCTATGGACTGTAGCCCACCAGTCTCCTGTGGCTCTTCTGTCCATTTGTCATCAAGAACACTGGAGTGGATTGCTATTTCCTCTTCCATGGGATCTTCCCGATCCAGGGATCAAATCCACATCTCCTGTGTCTTCCTGCATTGGCAGGCAGATCCTTTAACATTGAGCCACGTGGGAAGCCCTTAAAGGACTTTAGAAACTCATCATTTTTAGTCCTCTCACCTCTAGCCACTCCCTGCTCCAAATCTTTCTCTGCATTAAAATCTAAATGATTTTTTTTAATCAAAAGATGTTTTATATCCATCTTATTTAAAATTCTTTAGAGGCTTCTCTTGCTGTCAGTAAAAAGGTAAACCCTTTGATAAGGTTTATCACAATACTGATGATCTAACTCCAGCTTGTTTCACCGGCCTCTAGCCATTCCATTCTCCTCTTGATCTCTACTCCCACCATACAACACTGAACCACCTTCAGTTCCTCAAAAGTGATACTTCTCCTTGCTTCTCTATTTTTGGCAAAGTTATTTCTTCTGTCAAGGAGACAGTGCCACCATCCTCAGTTGGAGGGCATCTCCAGTACCTCTGTAAGGATCAGGCATTGTAGCTATTCTTTTAGGAAGGGTCTTGGATCTGGAAATTCATATATGGTCTATTGTAAGTGCTTAATTAATAAACTCTTTTTTCCACTACTTTGTGAGTCTAGGAGGGCAGAAACATTGTCTGTCTTGCTCAACAATGAACACCCAGCTCTCAGTATAATACCAGACACATAAAATATGACATGAAAATCATCAAATTCTCCAAAAGTCAAATACCAAACTTTTCCTCAGTGAATAAATTTGTCTGATTGCCTCTCTCATATAATTGCATGAAATACAAAATCTACTTGGATTTCTTAAGTATTTGTATGCGTACTAAAGAAAACATCCAACAATGTACATTTAATTGATTGTCAGTTTTACCTCAATATAGCTATTTTGTTAAAAAAAAAAAAAAAGACCCACTCTTGACCTCTTGATAGAAAAAAAGAAGTCCAAAAAATGAATAAATTACTGCTAACCTAGGACTCTATATTCAGTGAAAAATTCTCATCAGAAATTTAGGAGAAATAAAGATATTTCAGACAAAGGCTAGAATTATCAGTAGAACTGCACTAACAAGTACTCTAAACAACAACAACAGCAAAAAACAAACACTCAGAGACATATAAAGAAATGAATATCAGTAAAAAGCAATGTTAATATGCAGGCAAATTCAAATGAATGTTAAATGTAAAGCAAACAATAATGTCTCAAATTTAAATTTTATATATATATATATGTATATATAGAACAAAGACAAAAATGATATATTAAAGAATTCTAAGGTCCTTTTGTCATCCAGAAAGAAGGGGAAAATGCTAATATTGCAGTTTGGAAAATCAAGGATACACACTGGAAAGGGTATGCTTTGTAGGTAGAGAGGACGCACAATGGACTTCTGAAGTGGTGGCAATATTCATTTCTTGACCTGGGTGATAGTTATATGGCCATCTGCTTTGTAATTAATCATTGAGCTGTACATTTCTGTCTTGTGCATTTTTCTGCATGTGTGCTATAATTCACATATAAAATTTTAAAAATCTGAGGGGCATGGAGGACTCCCAGGGGTCAAGCTCAAACTCCTAAACACTTTTTGAGTTTTTGCTCACATCACACCTGCTAATATCCCACAAACCAAGGCAAAGCCCAAAGTCCAGGGTGGGGAGATGCTCTTAACCTTCCATTAGACTGGAGAATTAGTAACTTTTCCTGTGAGATGCCAGACAGAAATATTTTAGGTTTTATGGGCCAAATATCTCTCTTTTTGCAAATTTTTCTCATTTTCAAAATCTAAAAACATAAAGGCCAGGGTTTCCCTTGTGGTCCAGTGGTTAAGGATCTGCCTGTCATTGCAGGGGACACAGGTTTTTTCCCTGGTCAGGGAAGATTTCGCATGCCAGGGAGCAGCTAAGCCCATGGGCAACAACTATTGAGCCCGGGCTCTGCCATAAGAAAAGCCACCACAATAAGAAGCTCCTGCACCACAATGAAGAGCAGCTCCCACTAGCAGCAACTAAAGAAGACCCACTACAGCCAAAAATACATAAAATTGTACTATATATGTGTGTGTGTGTGTGTGTGTGTGTGTGTGTGTGTGTATGTGTGTGTATACATATAGCACATTATTAGCTGAGGATCTTACAAAAACTAGCTACAGCTGGATTTGGCCCTCAGGCCATACTTTCCCCACCATTACATTGGGCCATGCTCTGTCCATGGAATTTTCCAGGAAAGAATACCAGAGCGGGTTGCCATTTTCTTCTCTAGGGGATCTTCCTGACCCAAAGATTGAACTTGAATCTCCTGCATCTCCCGCATCAGCAGGTAGATTCTTTACCACTTGTGCTACCTGGGAGACCCAACATTACCATAGGGAAGTTTTTCTTGAAAAGTAGGGCAATAATTTAATCTTCCCCAATTCATCTTCTTGGATGTAACTATTCATATCCTTATCATGAGGAAAATATATTCACCCCTATCTCAAGACACCACCGAATCCACCTAAACAAAACATCAAGTTAACATTCTGATATACATTAGGTTCAAATGTGGCCCCTCTTGATCCATAGATCTAGGAAGTAAATAGACAAGTTCCTCAATGGTCAGTGTATAGGATAACTGGAATAAGACATTTCCATTCAGAAAAGGAGAAGAATGACGGGCACATAGGAATCACTGCTCCCTAGAAATTCTGAAATTATAACGGGCAAATGTTGCTCCCTCCATCACAGTAAAAGAAATTTCCTTGATTAGACTCTAGTTTTAAAAATAGGTTAATGCCTTCCTGGAAGAGGGTTGCATTTTCTGTTTGTTTGTTGGTTTATCACAGTAGTTATCAGAATTTTCCAGAAGGCAAAGCTAGCCATGCAAGCCCCTTTCTTGTCTGCTACCATCCCATTTGTCAAAGAAAGCCATATGGCCAAGTTCAAGATCAAAAAGTAAAAAAAAAAGTACATTACTATATATCCATCATGAGGACATGACAAGAATGCAGTTGCATAATACTACTAAGAAAGACTAAAGCATTAAGGTCAACTGCTTCATCTGCCCCACTTTATGATATAATGGCCTGGAAATTTAGGTTTGACCTCTAGTGATTCCATATTGACATTGTTTTCCAAAAAAACATTAGATCCCAAATCAGGGTCACCTGAACACTAAACACAAGAGTTTTGCTTACAACAATGAATATTAAATTGTAACAAATATTTAAGCTCAATAAACAAAATCCTTAAATTGACTGTAAAGAGTTAAACTTTATTCAAAAAAAATTCAATCTAATACTTTAAAAAGGGAGGAGTAGCTAATGTCAAAAATAATGCACCAATTTCTGTGAAAATGGATTTTAGTTGATTCGCTGCTTATCATGAGCTGACACTGTAATGAGTCTTCCAAAAACCTAATGGAGTCAAGCAGCATTTAGAAGGTAGATACCCAACACAGGGGTTACTGTCACTATTCTGACTGTTCAAACCACATATTATAAAATATGTTCCATTTTAAGAGAAACATTGATTAAATGGAATGGTCTAGAGGAAAGTGACCAAGAGAATAAAGAGTCTTTGAATAATGGTCTATGATAAATATAGAAAGGAATTTTGAAAGTTCATCTTGGAAAACAAAAATGCAAGAGAGGGAGAGACACATGAGAAATGTGTTGAAATGTTTTCATTCAAGGTTGTCATTTGGAAGAGGAAATAGATTTATTCACTGCTGCTAAAGATCAAAGGTTGGCAATATGTAGGGCCAAGGATGGGCCTACTTTTTCAGCAATAAACCAGCTAGAATATAAATATTTTAGGCCTGGTAGTCTGCAGCAACCACTCAACTTTACCATTGTAACAGGGAAATAGTCATAGATGATACATAAACTAAGGTTGTTGTTCAGTCACTCAGTCAGTCGGGCTCTTTGCAACCCCATGGACTGCTGCACGCCAGGCTTTCCTGTCCTTTACCATCTCCCAGAGCTTGCTCAAACTCATATCCATTGAGTCAGTGATGCCATCCAACACCTCGTCCTCTGTTGACCCCTTCTCCTCCTGCCTTCAGTCTTTCCCAGCATGAGGGCAACCTGGGGAGTGCTGAGAATTAAATTCAACCAGGAGCAATCTTGACCAGTGAGGGCGAGGAGACAGAATCAATACCTCAGTGTCCCCCCCTCAGTGGAACAATGCTAAGGTAGGTTCTTCACTGTCCATCAGAGAATCCCCATCATAACTGAAGCCCAGTTGATTCATTAATGCAAACTGTACTATCTCTCCCTTGTCAAGATCTCATTTTTTCCCACTCTCACTTTTTTTTCTGAGAATCACCTCCCAAATTAACCACTTGCCCTCAAGGACTTACCTCAGATTCTACTTTCTGCAGTCTCAAATTAAAATAGATGTGTCAGGTTGGAGTTAATGAACATGCCCTTAGGGACCAGATGATCACTTGCTATCAAAATAGAAAGTATTTTTAAGTTAGACTAATGGTTCTCAACTGATTTCATCCCCTAGAGGCAATTTTTGAGTGTCGTGACTGCCTCTACCCTCACTCTGGCACCTAGTAAGTAGAGCAAAGTGATACTCTTAAATATCCCACAATACATGGAACAGCCCCACAGGACAAAGAATTATCAGGCCCAATGTCCGCAATGCTAAGTTTGAAAAACCTCCAGTTAAGCTGGAGATTGATTTTAAATGGACTCTAACATCCATGCACTATTCTAAGATTCTACCATTTTAAGAAACTACACTGAAATTCTTAACCTGATGAGCTTCAGAGGATTCATAATGTCTTGGAAATTAAGTGCAGAATTTTTTGCCAATGTCTATCTTTACATTTTAGTGGAGAGTGTCCACAGCTCTCATAAATTTCTCTAAGGGGTCTTTAACCCATAAAGATTAAAAGCCAAGTTTTAGAAAATAATTCTTAATAGTTTTACCACAGTTCTAAATCTTTAATCACCTTTTTTCTCTTTCATAAGATTAAAAATGTAAGGATTGACTTTTCACGTTTGACAGCAATTTTTCCTAAGGCTGTGTAATTCTGATGGATATACGAAGTAGGCAAAGAAGAGACTGAATTTAGTTAATCATGATACAGTAAGAGGACACAAACTTCCCAGCAATCAATCTGGCACTTTCCTCAAGTACAAATAAAACTAATTTTTAAACCCCTAATTAATATTGCTCAGTAAATATCACTACATATTAAAGAAGAAACTGAGCAAATGAAAACTGCATAGAGAGAACAGTCCTTTATAGCCTCTTAACCCGTATCTTTTTGAACATAAAGCCACTGCCAACGAAGTGCCTAAGATAAAGAATTGGTATAGACCTTTCTTCTGTAGATTTCTTAAGCCGGGGCCATATAAATCAAACAGGATTACTTTATCTGCAGCTAAGAATTCTGTAGAGACATATTGAACCTATAAGAGATGGCAGAACCTGGCCAAGTTCTGTCTTTTTGGTAATAAATTCTACTACCATTCTGACTCTGCTTTCAGAGTCCTTTCTATATAGATTTTAGGGCAAGATATGTGGATTTATCTGCAATATTAAACAGATTTTTATTTTACAAGAATCCAAAACTTTGCTGCCTTAGATTAAGTATGACTCTACTAGTACTGTGCATGTATGAAAGAATGAGAAAAATAATAACAACTAAATACATGTGATATAAAATTCAATGTAAAACACAAGTCAGGTATTAGACTACCCTGAAATAATATGATATGCAGCTTTATGATATATTTAATGAAAACTACCTTTTATGAGAACTTACTAAGTGCCAGATATGATAGATTCAGATAGATATTTAAATCTCATGACAATTATTTGAACTAGAAACAATTTTTCCATCCCCACTTTACAATTTAAGGCTTGGAGAGTTAAAATAATTTACCTAAGTTCAGTTCAGTCGCTCAGTCTTGTCTGACTCCTTGCGACCCCATGAATCACAGCACGCCAGGCCTCTCTGTCCATCACCAACTCCCGGAGTCCACCCAAACCCATGTCCATCGAGTCGGTGATGCCATCCAACCATCTCATCCTCTATCATCCCCTTCTCCTCCCGCCCTCAATCCTACCCAGCATTAGGGTCTTCTCCAATGAGTCAACCCTTCGCATGAGGTGCACAAAGTATTGGAGTTTCAGCTTCAACATCAGACCTTCCAATGAACACCCAGGATTGATCTCTTTTAGGATGGATTGATTGGATCTCCTTGCAGTCCAAGGGACTCTCAAGAGTCTTCTCCAACACCACAGTTCAAAAGCATCAATTCTTCGGTGCTCAGCTTTCTTCACCATCCAACTCTCACATCCATACATGACCACTGGAAAAACCATAGCCTTGACTAGATGGACTTTTGTTGGCAAAGTAATGTCTCTGCTTTTAAATATGCTATCTAGGTTGGCCATAACCTTCCTTCCAAGGAGTAAGCGTCTTTTAATTTCATGGCTGCAATCACCACCAGCAGTGATTTTGGAGCCCCAAAAAATAAGTCTGACACTGTTTCCACTGTTTCCCCATCTATTTCCCATGAAGTGATGGGACCAGATGCCATGATCTTAGTTTTCTGAACGTTGAGCTTTAAGCCGACTTTTTCACTCTCCTCTTTCACCTTCATCATAATTTACCTAGGACTGTAGAATTAAAACTGCCAGAGCAAGGATTTTAATCCAGATTTCTAGCTCCAGAAAGTATCCTTACCCACATAACATAATACTGCCTTAAATTGTATAGCAGTTTAATTAGGAAATGTTGGGAAGATATGAGTCTCTGTACTGGGAATATCTGAGTCACCACAGAAAATTTTGGAAAGAAGCTGGAGTTGATAACTTTACCTGAAAAAGTTTTAACCTGCAAATAATTTTAAGGGCACCAAAACTTCTATGCTGTGCAAGTGAGCCGGGAGCTTGAGGTATTTATCACCAAAAGAGGCCAGAACTTTGTGGGAGGCACAAAGCCACATTTAGGCTTTGAAAAAGAGAGTAGGAGTCAGCTTCTGTCAAAAGCAGGAGTCTGCATCTATCAGAAGTATGTGAGAGCAGGAAGGTGCAATCTACCAATGATTAAAAGGACTGAGCTAAGAACTTGGCCCAGAAGAAGTGAAGAGTCTAAATTATACCTGGTTTTGACAATTAACTACAAAACCAATTTAGATTAACAGACTAATTTAGAGAGAAATGGGTCCCAAGTAAGAATAAGACTTCCAAGTCCTAGAACCACTCAGAGAAAAGATGGTAACTAAATGTCAACATACACTCTACAGGGGATATTTACTGAGAAGAGGGTGGGGAGCGGCAGATACGAAAACACTTCTGTATTAGTAAGGACAATTTCAGTTTTAAACCAAAGAAACTGAATTCACCTTACCTTAGGAAAAAATATATCTACTGGACATATAACTGAAAACTTTAAATATATTTCAATTAGAGCTAGATAAAGGTAACAAGAAAAAGAGATTCCCTGATGGCTCAGCTGGCAAAGCATCCCCCTCCATTGCAGGAGATGCAAGAGATACAGGTTCAATCCCTGGGTTGGGAAGATCTCCCTGGAGAAGGAAATGGTAACCTACTCCAGTATTCTGAAAATTCCACAGACAGAGGAGCCTGGCAGGCTACAGTCCATGGGGTTGCAAAGAGTCAGATATGACTGAGCACTCCTGCACACACACACACACACACACACACAAAGATGATCAGAGGTTGCTAGATAACTTTATAACTCAATTCTGCTTCCCTCTCAACTGGCTTCCTCCTCCTCAGGGAGACAAATTCTGTAATAAAAAGGTGGCCACCACAAGCTGTAGGCCTACAAGGTCCTAAAAGATCTTCAGTTCAGTTCCGTTCAGTCGCTCAGTCGTGTCCGACTCTTTGTAACCCCATGAATTGCAGCATGCCAGGCCTCTCTGTCCATCACCAACTCCCAGAGTCTACCCAAACCCATGTCCATCGAGTTGGTGATGCCATCCAACCATCTCATTCTCTGTCATCCCCTTCTCCTCCCACCCCCAATCCTACCCAGCATTAGGGTCTTTTCCAATGAGTCAACCCTTCGCATGAGGTGCACAAAGTATTGGAGTTTCAGCTTCAACATCAGACCTTCCAATGAACACCCAGGATTGATCTCTTTTAGGATGGACTGATTGGATCTCCTTGCAGTCCAAGGGACTCTCAAGAGTCTTCTCCAACACCACAGTTCAAAAGCATCAATTCTGCGGCGCTCAGCTTTCTTCACCATCCAACTCTCACATCCATACATGACCACTGGAAAAACCATAGTCTTGACTAGACGGACTTCTGTTGGCAAAGTAATGTCTCTGATTTTAAATATGCTATCTAGGTTGGCCATAACCTTCTTTCCAAGGAGTAAGCCTCTTTTAATTTCATGGCTGCAGTCACCATCAGCAGTGATTCTGGAGCCCCCAAAAATAAAGTCTGACACTGTTTCCACTGTTTCCCCATCTATTTCCCATGAAGTGATGGGACCAGATGCCATGATCTTAGTTTTCTGAACGTTGAGCCTTAAGCCAACTTTTTCACTCTCCTCTTTCACCTTCATCAAGAGGCTCTTTAGTTCTTCTTCACTTTCTGCCATAAGGGTGGTGTCATGCACATATCTGAGGTTATTGATATTTCTCCAGGCAATCTTGATTCCAGCTTGTGTTTCTTCCAGCCCAGCGTTTCTCATGATGTACTCTGCATATAAGTTAAATAAGCAGGGTGACAATATACAGCCTTGACGTACTCCTTTTCCTATTTGGAACCAGTCTGTTGTTCCATGTCCAGTTCTAACTGTTGCTTCCTGACCTGCATACAGGTTTCTCAAGAGACAGGCCAGATGGTCTGGTATTCCCATCTCTTTCAGAATTTTCCACAGTTTATTGTGATCCACACAGTCAAAGGCTTTGGCATAGTCAATAAAGCAGAAATAGATGTTTTTCTGGAACTCTTTTGCTTTTTCGATGATCCAGCGGATATTGGCAATTTGATCTCTGGTTCCTCTGCCTTTTCTAAAACCAGCTTGAACATCTGGAAGTTCACAGTCCACGTATTGCTGAAGCCTGGCTTGGAGAATTCTGAGCATTACTTTACTAGCATGTGAGATGAGTGCAATTGTGCAGTAGTTTGAGCATTCTTTGGCATTACCTTTCTTTGGGATTGGAACGAAAATTGACCTTTTCCAGTCCTGTGGCCACTGCTGAGTTTTCCAAATTTGCTGGCATATCTAGTGCAGCACTTTCACAGCATCACCTTTGAGGATTTGAAATAGCTCAACTGGAATTCCATCACCTCCACTAGCTTTGTTCGTAGTGATGCTTTCCAAGGCCCACTTGACTTCACATTCCAGGATGTCTGGCTCTAGGTGAGTGATCACACCATCGTGATTATCTGGGTCGTGAAGATCTTTTTTGTACAGTTCTTCTGTGTATTCTTGCCACCTCTTCTTAATATCTTCTGCTTCTGTTAGGTCCATACCATTTCTGTCCTTTATCGAGCCTATCTTTGCATGAAATGTTCCTTTGGTATCTCTAATCTTCTTGAAGAGATCTCTAGTCTTTCCCAATCTGTTGTTTTCCTCTATTTGTTTGCACTGATCACTGAGGAAGGCTTTCTTATCTCTTCTTGCTATTCTTTGGAACTCTGCATTCAGATGGGAATATCTTTCCATTTCTCCTTTGCTTTTCGCTTCTCTTCTCTTCCCAGCTATCTGTAAGGCCTCCTCAGACAGCCATTTTGCTTTTTTGCATTTCTTTTCCATGGGGATTGTCTTGATCCCTGTCTCCTGTACAATTTCACGAACCTCTATCCATGGTTCATCAGGCACTCTGTCTATCAGGTCTAGTCCCTTAAATCTATTTCTCACTTCCACTGTATACTCATAAGGGATTTGATCTAGGTCATACCTGAATGGACTAGCGGTTTTCCCTACTTTCTTCAATTTAAGTCTGAATTTGGCAATAAGCAGTTCATGATAAGAGCCACAGTCTGCTCCTGGTCTTGTTTTTGCTGACTGTATAGAGCTTCTCCATCTTTGGCTGCAAAGAATATAATCAATCTAACTTCGGTGTTGACCATCTGGTGATGTCCACGTGTAGAGTCTTCTCTTGTGTTGTTGTAATAGGGTGTTTGCTATTACCAGTGCGTTCTCGTGGCAAAACTCTATTAGCCTTTGCCCTGCTTCATTCTGTACTCCAAGGCCAAACTTGCCTGTTACGCCAGGTATTTCTTGACTTCCTGCTTTTGCATTCCAGTCCCCTATAATGAAAAGGACATCTTTTTTGGGTGTTAGCTCTAGAAGGTCTTGTAGGTCTTCATAGAACCATTCAATTTCAGCTTCTTCGGCGTTACTGGTCGGGGCATAGACTTGGATTACCATGATATTGAATGATTTGCCTTGGAAATGAACAGAGATCATTCTATCGTTTTTGAGATTGCATCCAAGTACTGCATTTTGGACTCTTTTGTTGACTATGATGACTACTCCATTTCTTCTAAGGGATTCTTGCCCACAGTAGTAGATATAATGGTCATCTGAGTTAAATTCACCCATTCCAGTCCATCTTAGTTCACTGATTCCTAGAATGTCAACATTCACTCTTGCCATCTCCCGTTTGACCACTTCCAATTTGCGTTGATTCATGGACCTAACATTCCAGGTTCCTATGCAATATTGCTCTTCACAGCATCGGACTTTGCGTCTATCACCAGTCACATCCACAGTTGGGTATCGTTTTTGCTTTGGCTCCATCCCATCATTCTTTCTGGAGTTATTTCTCCACTGATCTCCGTTAGCATATTGGGCACCTACTGACCTGGGGAGTTCATCTTTCAGTGTCCTATCTTTTTGCCTTTTCATACTGTTCATAGGGTTCTCAAGGCAAGAATACTGAAGTGGTTTGCCATGCCCTTCTCCAGTGGACCTCATTCTGTCAGACCTCTCCACCATGACCCATCTGTCTTGGGTGGCCCCACACGGCATGGCTTAGTTTCATTGAGATAGACAAGGCTGTGGTCCGTGTGATCAGATTAGCTAGTTTTCTGTAATTTTAGTTTCAGTGTGTCTGCCCTCTGATGCCCTCTCGCAACACTTACCGTCTTACTTGGGTTTCTCTTACTTTGGGCCTTGGGTCGGAGAAGGCAATGGCGCCCCACTCCAGTACTCTTGCCTGGAAAATCCCATGGACGGATGAGCCTGGTAGGCTACAGTCCACGGGATCGCTAAGAGTCGGAGGACTGAGCGACTTCACTTTCACTTTTCCCTTTAATGCACTGGAGAAGGAAACGGCAACCCACTGCAGTATTCTTGCCTGGAGAATCCCAGGGACGGCGGAGCCTGGTGGGCTGCCGTCTATGGGGTCGCACAGAGTCGGACACGACTGAAGCGACTTAGCAGCAGCAGCAGCAGGGCCTTGGGTAATTCCTCTTGCCGCTGCAGCCGGCCCCCAGCCCACGGCCCCGCCTAGCCCCTGTCGGCCGCCGCCACCAGCCCCCGGCCCGGATCTTATTCCGCCTCACAAAGAAAGCCTGTTTCCTGGTAGCTTTGACAAAAGTTGGGGTCTGAGTTGACTTGGATCATGTGATCATCTCTAAGCCAGCCACTGTGGCCCAATGGCATAGGGCTTGAGGAGCCATTGCATGTCCTCCCTGGCCCTATTTTGGGGAAAGCAGGGATTGAATTCAAGCCCACTCAACCATAGGGACAGAGCATAGGTGGGAGGGATAGTTTCCTGTAAGAAGGGATGCTGGGCAGGAAAAATATAAATAAAAATAGAAATAATGTATCAAATTCTGAAAAGGATCTGCAGGACAGGTACTGGTTAGAACACAGTGCAGCCTGGAGCCAGAGGCCCACACACAGCATCAGAGGGTGGGGAGTCATACTTCAAGCAGTCAAGCATTTGTTGAATATTTATTATTATATTTCACTGATTGTAAGATGCACATTTTTCACATTTTAACAACTCAGATATCAGGATGTGTCTTACAATGAATGACATCCCGTAATGGCTGCTGGCCGGAGGACAGCTGTGTCACAGTTTTCAAAGTCTGCTCAGAACTGGGTCATAATTCTTCATATTTCCATCTCTTCAAATGAGTTATGTACATTGTTAATACTATATTTGTAGAGTTCAATGGCTATTTGAAATATTGTCTGAAAGATTAAGCTATGATCTAGCACTGAAATGAAATGTTATTATATATTCAGAAAAGGAATCTGTGCGACAGGGCATACAGTTAATATTCATGAAGCACATATTCATGGTTGTGAGAATGATCGCCATTCCAAATTTTTTGCAAAGTAACACCAAGTGCTTTTTGACACCCAAGAAAGGTTGACACCCACAAATAGATGAAGCTGTACTACATTTTTGTACTGATATATATATGAAAAGTATTGCCTTTCACATGCCAATGGCCCTAAAGATATTAGCAGTTAATAATAGCAACACAGAATGATAAACATGTATGTCTAAATACTCCAAAATAACTCTTTCAATAAATTTCAGTTAAGTTAAATTTACTATTAGAATTTTAAAAATGTCACTTAACAAAGTGGTACCATTTGGTGGTAGTACATAAAATAATGTTATATCTTAAAAATCAGTAGCAATGGATTTGATGAAATAAGGTATGTGACAGACACTGCAGTAGGGCACTAAAAATGCAAGAGAAATAATTCACGGTCCCTATATTTGAGATGCGCATTGTTGGCGGTGTGTGGTAGAAAGGTGTTATCAAGACAGCCTTCACTGAGTCAGACACTTTCCCTCACATATCACACGTGTTTTGCATTCTGACCCAGTCTCCATTTCCAAAGTATTATATGAAAAATATTTATGGAAATGTTTGCAGATTTTA
Source organism: Giraffa tippelskirchi (assembly GCF_054371585.1). NCBI lineage: Eukaryota > Metazoa > Chordata > Mammalia > Artiodactyla > Giraffidae > Giraffa > Giraffa tippelskirchi. Next base: position 75,664,899 of record NC_137277.1, read on the forward strand.
AATTAATAAATGATTATAAATTATGGAACTGTCTTGAAAACTCCAGTACTCCAAATACTTAAGCCAAAAACCTTAGAGTCACTCCTGACTCTTCTCCATCTCACACTTCACATCCAATCCTTCAGAAAAGCTTAAGCTTCAAAATATACCTAAAGAATCTAACTACTCTGCTACTGTTTTAATCCTATCCACCATCCTAACTAACCTGGAGTACTGCAAGAATCTCCTTACAAGTTTTCCTGTTTTCATCTTTACTCATCCACCTCTCATCCATGGTCTGGCTTCAAGACAAACCAAAAGTTATCCTTTTTAAGCATAATGTAGATTATGACACTCTTGTGTCACAAATTCTGAAATGGCCTACCATTTCACTCAGAATAATGGCCAAAGTCCCTGCAAATGACCAACAACACTCTAAATAACTAAACTTGTGTCACCTGTCTGATTTCTACTATTATTCTCCCTATTAGTTACTTCACCCCAGCTTGCTGGCCTCCTTGCTGCTCTTTGAACACACCAGGCATGCTCTTGCTTCCAGCCTTTGCTCGTGTTTTTCCCTCTGCTGAATGTTCCTCTGCAAGACAACTGCTTGGCTAATTTTCTTGCCTCCTCTCAATTTTGTTCAAATCTCAGCTCGTCAATGAGTCCCCTCCTGATCACTCTAATGACTATTGCAACTGTCTCCTCTCTTCTGCTCTCCCAGGTCCCCTTACTCTGATCTTATTTCCTTTTTCACTACAGCTTTTATCTGCTTCTAACACATTATATAATTCCTTATTTGTCATGTTTATCTCATTACTTCATTCCCCACTTCTTCCATCTCACAAATCTAAGCTCCATAAGGACTATCTATTTTGTTCACTGTTGCATTCTAGCACTTAGAACAATGAAAGACAAATAAGTAGGTGCTCCATAAACATCTGCTAAATGAATAAATGGATAATTTTCACTAGTCTAAATATGTATAAGAATATAAATTTACATCTGTAAAACCACTTAGGATGGGCAGAGAGGACATAAGCTAAAAATCCTCTAAAATCAAAAAAAAAACATGCTGACAGAGTGTGCAAAGGAAAATAACCTATAGAAGCTATAGTACTGAGTCCAGAAAACAGAGATAGGAGGAGAGACAGGGAAGACAGAAAACAGGATTACTACCTTGGGTGAAGGGCAGGTCTGCTAGGATTAATGATCCAAGCTTCTGGAATCAATGACTTCAGAACACATTCAACTGAATGCATAAACCCTTCCAACAAGCTTCTGTAAAAATGAGCAAGCTCAGGGACATCTTCCATTCCCCCACACCTACCGCTAATCCTCAGCAAAGGCTACAAGGAATGTCCCAGAATGCTCATCTTCTAAATAGAACCCAGATCTGTGTACCCAAAGCCAACAGACATCTCACTCCTGTCAAAATGAAATCCACAGATTGCCTGTGGACACACAGCTGGCATAAGCAAGCCAGTAGCAAGCCAAGTATATATTCTACTTTCTCTCTCTCCTTTCTCCCTTATATTCTATATGCCAAAGGGGTGAAAGGAGAAGAGACAGTAATAAAGCTAATTGGAGAACCATTAAATTGCCTTTTACTCTTCAGCTCTATCTATATCTGTCTTTAGGGTAAAACCACTCTACAGAAATAGAGGTTTTGAAATAATATTCAAAATCCAATAAAAGTACAAGTCATGGAAAGCTGACTACCTGAGGATCAAACTCCTTTACCTTCAGAATCTCAAATTCTCTGGCACTGGCATCTTATTTCTCACTTTTCTCTCTTCTCACTTAAAGTGGATAGGCCTCCTACAAGGCAACACACTTCCTCCATTTTGTCCCCTTTTCTAGCTGCAAAAGTCCCACCCGTCCCATCCTTCAGTGCCTAGCTCCAATTCCAAACCCCTTTGGGAAACTGCAGCATTTGACTTGTTCCCTTCTTCTGACATGTCCCTTTTCTTTTCTTTTCAAATGCAGCACAGGGGCATTTGATACAATTTTCCATAACAGACCTGAGCTTCTCCCTTATCTCTGCATTTCAAAAGCATATTGAGCAGAATAGCCCTGAACTGCAGGACTGTAGAGGTTGCAATCATGCAGGAAGCACACTTGGAAATACATGAATAAACATGGGTCCAAGAAGACAAGGATCTGAAGTATAATGTCCTCAATTATATCACATGGGCACTCTTCTATAATTAGAACCTAGTGGATTTTTTCAAATATGTTTTTAAAATTTATCTGATTGTTTGCTATTATTTTGCTCTATCTTAGTAGCTCTTGGAAGGAAAAGCTCATATTTTTAACCCAGATGCATTAAACTGTCTCTTTCATTTTTTCCAAAAAACTTGGGAAAAAGTAAACTCAGTTTGCCTCTGTGCTGGAGGTCTCACAAAAGGTGTAGGAGGAGGAATGTGGGACACTTGCCAATACTTAAGACAGCACTGCCAGGAATGAGTACACCTCAATCAAGGAGAAGAAACCCTTCAGGTGTAATAGAGCCAAGTTTAGGTAACCCGACTACTTATTGTCCAAACCAGGTCACTTCTGCAAGTGAAAGAGGCAGCATTAACCATGATAACAGGCAGCAGTATTAACTAGAACTGTACCAGGCAAACCAGAACCTATGACAAGCCTTCCAAAAGTCAGTGAACCTGAAGCTTCAGGGCACACACAGCAGGAGAGAGACCATTGCATGGCTAAAGCCGATCTAGCTAGCTTAGAATAAATCCTCTGACAAAGCTGACTATTGAAAGAGCCATTCAGCATTCTACCACCTCTAGAAAGCTCAGCAGGAAAAGAGAAAGTGCTGAGAAATTTATGTTGAACAACCCAGTCACCATGGAATTAGCAGAGTGGAAGCTGCAAGTCTCTGCTATCCATCAAAATCCACCTCCCACTGCTGCCATCAACTGTTAGGATCAGCAAGTAACCTACTAGGCTGAAGAGACTTTATTATCCAGGAGTCTCTATCTTCCCTGCCATCAAGGCAGAGGTAAGGACTGGGGGAGAAAGGAGAAAAGCCCCGTTATCTTCCACAATCAGATGAAGGAAAGAACTATAGAGATACAAAATGCTGACACTACAAAGGGTCTTAAGGACAATCTAATCCAGGTTCCCAATATATAAATGAGGTAACTTAGTTCAGCAAGAATACATACTACATTTTATGCACCTGGAAAAGTATTTGTGATTTAATTCATTCATTCCTTCATTCAACAAGCACATACTGAGCACTCTCAACATGTTGGGCAACAAGATAAGCACTAGAGAATGAAAAGACAAGTAAGACATTGCCTGCCCTTGACAGTCTGTGTATTTATAGTTTAAATGTCTTCATAATAATATTGATTATTGAGTGTATTGTGAGACTATTGGGTTAATACCACTTGACTATTCTAGCCAAATGGCAAAAAGAAAAGGATTCTGAATAGGGAGAATGTGAGAAAAAATGGTAACTTTACTGAGAATTCTTATACTGAAAAAAAATGTTTAATAATAAACCTTCTTCCATTTGTCTTCTTTTCCTATTTTTTCTTACCCCACATGTATGCATCACCGTATGCAAAATGAGAATCAAATTGAAGCCTACAATTTTCTATCTGTAAAATAAATGAGCCTCCAAAACCACACTAATGAATCTTTACCATCTATTCACAGAATGTCATCATGTAGAAAGATGGTCATTATATGAAATTAGTTTGACTAGAAGATCTTTCTAATTCATTCATTCTTTACAGAACTTATAATAACAAGCATGGAGTACTCTAAATGTTTTGTAAGAAAAATAGGATTTGGAGCTTAAATGAAACCAGTATCTAGAAGAACGATTTCAACATAACCCAAATAAAACATTACTTAAACCTGCAAGTATTGGTTACACTCTTTCATACTGAATAAAATTATTTGTCATATCAATAAAGTATCAGAACCCAACAGTGTGAAAAGTTTTGTTGTAGTGTGACAATTTTATTTTTTTGTTCTAACTTCACTTCTCAATGTTGCTAAATTCAAATTTTATCAACAGTTTAATTAGATTTTCATATTCAAATATAATATGGTTTCTCCTTAAATATTCATAAAAATAAATTTTTCTTTATGTACATGTGAACAGTGAAAATTTGTCATGAAAAAGACTGAAAAAATATGAATTTCTCCAATATTGTACTTCCACATTCAATTACGATAATAAACTGGCACACGTTTTCATAGTCTTAAATATTTTCAACCTACATTGAGCATAATGGTTTGCATTATGTGAATGCTAAATTAAATGAGGATGAGGTGAGTGAAAATATATTCAGAAACCCTCATACCATTCCTGGTTAGTATAATTTCTTTATGAAACAAAGAAATTCAAATTTCTTTAAAATTCAAATTCAAACGAACACATTCAAATGTATCCAATGCTGAATATATCTGAGCTTCCTTTAGTTCGTGAGAATAATAATGCTTTGAAAAGAAAAGAACCATTAACAAAAATATAAAACAGAAAGAGATCCACAGACCTTATGGGAGGTAGATAGAAGGATACGTTGGAAGACTGGGAAAAATATATACATACACACTACTATGTATAGAATGGATAACCAACAAGGACTCACTGTGTAGCACAGGGAACTATGTTCAATATATGAAATGACCTATAAGGGAAGGAAATCTGAAAAAGAATACATATATATATATTCTTTTTATACACACACATACTCATACATACATATGGCTGAATCCCTATGCTGTACACCTGAAACATGCAATATTGTAAATGAACTATACTTGAATTTAAAAAATTTTTAATATAACTACCAAGTCTATATAGTGTGATTAAGTACAGATGGAAAAAAACAACCAATATTCTCCTTAGCAGGTTCTATACAAGTTTGGGGCTTCACAGACTATAAATAGTGAGAAACATTCTAAATCATAAAAGAAATATTTTTTTTTTTACTTCACTTCATAATCACACATGTAAAAGGTCACCAGCCTAGACTGAGACTCCAAAATATGTTGAGCTTGATTTAGCTCTAGCCTTTGTGCAAAAGCATGGATGCCATCATAGAGTCAAATTTGCAGCACGCTTTGTTCATTTCCTCATTAGAGAGAGGAAGAGCATACCATGGCTCACAGACATGGGCTTTCAAATCATACAAACATGGGCAAAATCCTGGTCTTGATATTTTGCACAAGTTCATCCACGTTTCTAAACTCATTACCTCATTTCACAACAGGAGCTGAAGGATAAAATGAAACTCAGTATGTTATATGTTAATAATTATTACTTATTTATACAAATTTTATCCAACATCACTGTGGCAGGCAAAATAATGGCCTTCCAAAGATGTCCATGTCCTAATCCCCTGAACCTATAAGTTTGTTACCTTATGTGACAAAGAGGAAGTAAGGTTGACAATCAGATGACCTTAAGATATGAGGGTTATCCTGGATTCTTCAGGTGGGCTCAACATCATAACAAGCGTTAGGCAGGATTGTTGGGGTCAGAAGGAGATGTGACTATAGAAAAGCAGCCATAGAAATTCAGTGTTGCTGGCTTTGAAAATGAAACAGAGGGCTTGAGCCATGGAAGATGGGAATGCAGGAAGCATCTTGAAGGTGGAAAAGGCATGGACAAGGATCTTCCCTTAGAGCCTCCAGAAAGGAAGGTAGCCCTGCTAACACCTTGACTCCAGTTCAGTGAAACCAGCGTCAGACTCCTAACATGCAAAATTGTAAGACAGTAAATATGGGTTTTTTAAAGCCACTAAATTTGAGATAATTTGTTACAGCAGCAATAGAAAGCTGCTGCTGCTGTTGCTAAGTCGCTTCAGTCGTGTCCGACTCTGTGCGACCCCATAGACGGTAGCCCACCAGGCTCCCCCGTCCCTGGGATTCTCCAGGCAAGAACACTGGAGTGAGTTGCCATTGCCTTCTCCAATGCATGGAAGTGAAAGTGAAGTCGCTCAGTCGTGTCCAACTCTTCGCGACCCCATGGACTGCAGCCTACCAGGCTCCTCTGTCCATGGGAGTTTCCAGGCAAGAGTACTGGAGTGGGTTGCCATTGCCTTCTCCAATAGAAAGCTAATACTATGGCTCTCTAGGCTTCCCTGGTGTCTCAGTGGTAAAGGATCTGCCTGCAATGCAGGAGACACAGATGCAGGTTTGATCCCTGGGTCAGGAAGATCCCTGGAGAAAGAAATGGCAACCCTCTCCAGTATACTTGACTGGAGAATCCCATGGACAGAGGAGCCTGGTGGGCAACAGTCCATGGGGTCACGAAAGAGTTGGACACAACTTAGTGACTAAACAACAACAATTGCTGGGTTCTAGAGATAATGAATTAAGGAAGACACTCTAGGGATATATTTTTATCTCAACAACTCCCATTTTATAGTCCTGGAGAAACTTCTTACAGTATACAATATCATGAGTATTGCTTAGAAAAGTTCTATACCTATCGTCTAGACAACTAAGATAATTTATTAAAACAAATCTTCAGCATTTTAAGGACTCATATCTGGTTCCCCCTCTACCTATGGTAAATAGTTGAAAGCAGAAATTTTTGCCATAGATGAAGCTTTTGGCAGAAACAGCAAGTTGCCTGCCAAAATTCTATCTCCCCTTCTTTCCCTACTCTTACACAATTGGTGAATCAATGTTTCCAACTGAAATCCTAAATTTCTACATTGTTTTTGCAAAAAAGGTACCAAATGAGATATAAGCTAAATATTCAAGGTAGAACTACCGGAAATGATCTCTTCAGGGGATTACTTATAGACACGCTTATTCCTTTCTCCTTCTTTCTGCTTGGAATGAAATAGCAATTTTGTGACCATAAGAGAATGATGATAGAAACTGAAGGTAGAAATTAAGAGAGAACCCAAGAATAAAAACCATGCTTAATGGAAGGGGTAACAGAATTACTTAAGGAGCCAGGGATGACATGATACAGTATGAATACTAACTGCAACCTATGGAATTCTTTTACATGAGAAAAAATAAACCTTTAAGTTGTTAAGCAAGCCAAAAGCAACACTTATGCCTGATCCAGTGTTCCTTTCTCTAGTTTTCCAACTGGCATATCCTCAAAATCAGTCAGAATTCAACATTAAAAAGAGGACACTAAATAGTGCTAGAACAATTAGACATCCATATGAGAAAAAACAAATTCATAACCAACCTTACAACTTTCACACACACACACACACCAAAAAAAAAAAAAAAATCTCAAAATAGCTTACGGACCTAATTGTAAAACTATAAAATCCCTAGAAGATAACATATAGCTGGTAAAGGAAGGTTATCTAAAATATACAAGTGTAAGTCACTCAGTCATGTCTGACTCCTTGCAACCCCATGGGCTATACAGTCCTTGGAATTCTCCAGGCGAGAATACTGGAGTGGGTAGCCTTTCCCTTCTCCAGGGATCTTCCCAACTGAGGGATCAAACCCAGGTATCCTGCACTTCAGGCAGATTCTTCACCAACTGAGCTTTCAAGGAAGCCCTGATATACAAAGATAAACAAAAAAGTATGCAAAGAATCTTGAAAACTCAACAATAAGAAAGCAAACAACCTGATTCAAAAGTAAATCAAAGACCTTAACAGACACTTCACCAGAGAAGATATTCAGATGGCAAATAAGCATATGGAAATATATTCCACATCAAATATCATCAGGGAAATGTAAATTAAAAATAGAAATGTGACACTACTACATACATACTAGAGTGGCCAAAATTCAGATGATACCATCAATTACTGGTAAGGACATGGAATAGAAGGAGCTCTCATTAATTGTTATTGAGAATGGAAAATAATACAGTGACTTTGAAAGACAAGTTGAAGGCATCTTACAAAACTAAACATACTCTTACCTCACCCCCAAGCAATTGTGCTCTTTGGTATTGCCCAAAAGAGCTGAAAAGATCTTCACAACCCAGATAATCACAATGGTGTGATCACTCACACTAACTTAGAGCCAGACATCCTGGAATATGAAGTCAAATGGGCCTGAGGAAGCATTACTATGAACAAAGCTAGTGGAGGTGATGGAATTCCAGTTGAGCTATTTCAAATCCTAAAAGATGATGCTGTGAAGGTGCTACACTCAATATGCCAGCAAATTTGGAAAACTCAGCAGGGGCCACAGGACTGGAAAAGGTCAGTTTTAATTCCAATCTCAAAGAAAGGCAATGCCAAAGAATGCTTAAACTACCACACAATTGCACTCATCTCTTACGCTAGTAAAGTAATACTCAAAATTCTCCACGCCAGGCTTCAGCAGTACGTGAACCATGAACTTCCAAAAGTTTAAGCTGGTTTTAGGAAAGGCAGAAAAACCAGAGGTCAAATTGCCAACATCCACTGGATAATCGAAAAAGCAAGAGAGTTCCAGAAAAACATCTACTTTTGCTTTATTGACCATGCCAAAGCCTTTGACTCTGTGGATCACAATAAACTGTGGAAAATTCTGAAGGAGATGGGAATACCAGACCATGTGACCTGTCTCTTGAGAAACCTGCATGCAGGTCAGGAAGCAACAGTTAGAACTGGACATGGAACAACTGACCGCTTCCAAATAGGAAAAGGAGTACGTCAAGGCTGTATATTGTCACCCTGCTTATTTAACTTATATGCAGAGTACATCATGAGAAACACTGGGCTGGAAGAAGCAGAAGCTGGAATCAAGATTGCCTGGAGAAATATCAATAACCTCAGATATGTGCATGACACCACCCTCATGGCAGAAAGTGAAGAGGCACTAAAGAGCCTCCTGTTGAAAGTGAAAGAGGAGAGTGAAAAAGTTGGCTTAAAGCTCAACATTCAGAAAACTAAGATCATAGCATCTGGTCCCATCACTTCATGGCAAATAGATGGGGAAACGGTGGAAACAGTGACAGACTTTATTTTTTTGGACTCCAAAATCACTGCAGATGGTGACTGTAGTCATGAAATTAAAAGGCGCTTGCTCCTTGGAAGAAAAGTTATGACCAATCTAGACAGCATATTAAAACCAGAGACATTACTTTGCCAACAAAGGTCCATCAAGTCAAGGCTATGGTTTTTCTAGTAGTCATGTATGGATGTGAGAGTTGGACTATAAAGAAAGCTGAGCACCAAAGAATCGATGCTTTTGAATTATGGTGTTGGAGAAGACTCTTGAGAGTCCCTTGGACTGCAAGGGGATCCAACCAGTCCATCCTAAAGGAAATCAGTCCTGCATATTCATTGGAAGGACTGATGCTGAAGCTGAAACTCCAAAACTTTGGCCACCTGATGTGAAGAACTGACTCACTGGAAAAGTCTCTGATGCTGGGAAAAATTCAAGGCGGGAGGAGAAGGGAACGACAGAGAATGAGATGGTTGGATGGCATCATTGACTCGATGGACAGGAGTTTGAGTAAGCTCCAGAAGTTGGTAATGGACAGGGAAGCCTGGTGTGCTGCAATCCATGGGGTTGCAAAGAGTCGGACATGACTGAGCGACTTAACTGAACTGAACTTTTGTAATTGTTCCATAGTCCTTGGTATTCTCCTTTATGTCTATGTGGTTTTAATTTTGGAGGTTTGTATTGAGAGATCCTCCGGCTCAGCAATTCTTTCTTCAGGCATGTCCAGTCTAATAATAACAAGCCCAACAAAGGCATTTTTCATTTCTGTTGCAGTTTTATCTCTAGCATTCTCTTTTCAGTTCTCCCTTAAGATTTCTGTTTTTCTGCTGACACTACCATGTGTTCTTGCAGGTTTTCTTCTTTATCCATTAGGACTCTTAGTATATTTTTCATAGTTTTTTAATGAAACAAATAATTCCAGCATTTTTGCCCTGTCTAGTTCTGATGCTTGCTCTGTCTCTTCAAATTCTGTGTTTTGCCTTTTGGTATGCCTTGTAACTAGACATGATGTACTAAGTAAAAGGAACTGATGTACATAGGTCTTTAGTAATATTGTGGTGAGGTTTGGGAGGAAGAAACGTTCTACAGTTCTATGCCTAGGTCTCTGTCTTTTAGTGAGTGTATGCCCCTGGACTGTGAAATTCACAAATATTCCCAGTTTATATCTCTCCCCGTAGGTGGGAGAGGATGGGGAAAGTTGGCTGGAGTTGGGTATTTCCCTTTCCCAGAGTGAGGCTTTGATAACATCCCAGCAGGTTAGGCTTTATTAACTAGTTTCTCTTGAGAGCAGGCCTTGTTAAGGAGAATAGATTGGCCTCAGTTCTATTCAGTTGCTCAGTCGTGTCTGACTCTTTGTGACCCCATGAATCTCAGTAGGCCAGGGTCTTTTCAAATGAGTCAACTCTTCGCATGAGGTAGCCAAAGTATTGGAGTTTCAGCTTCAACATTAGTCCTTCCAATGAACACCCAGGACTGATCTCCTTTCGGATGGACTGGTTGCATCTCCTTGCAGTCCAAGGGACTCTCAAGAGTCTTCTCCAACACCACAGTTCAAAACCATCAGTTCTTCAGTGCTCAGTTTTCTTTATAGTCCAACTTTCACATCCATACATGACCACTGGAAAAACCATAGCCTTGACTAGACAGACCTTTGTTGACAAAGTAATGTCTCTGCTTTTCAATAAGCTGTCTAGGTTGGTCATAACTTTCCTTCCAAGGAGTAAGCGTCTTTTAATTTCATGGCTGCAGTCATCATCTGCAGTGATTTTGGAGCCCAAAAAAATAAAATCAGCCACTGTTTCCACTGTTTCTCCATCTATTTCCCATGAAGTGATGGGACCAGATGCCATGATCTTAGTTCTCTGAATGTTGAGCTTTAAGCCAACTTTTTCACTCTCCTCTTTCACTTTCATCAAGAGGCTTTTTAGTTCCTCTTCACTTTCTGCCATAAGGGTGATGTCATTTGCATATCTGAGGTTATTGATATTTCTCCAGGCAATCTTGATTCCAGCTTGTGCTTTCTCCAGCCCAGCGTTTCTCATGATGTACTCTGCACATAAGTCAAATAAGCAGGGTGACAATATACAGCCTTGATGTACTCCTTTTCCTATTTGGAAGTGGTCTGTTGTTCCATGTCCAGTTCTAACTGTTGCTTCCTGACCTGCATGCAGGTTTCTCAAGAGGAAGGTCAGGTGGTCTGGTGTTCCCATCTCTTGAAGAATTTTCCACAGTTCATTGTGATCCACACAGTCAAAGGCAGAGTGCCCTGGACATATCAAAATGGTTCCTTTTACATCCCTTTCCTGGAAGCACAAAAAGGCTTTTCTCCAGTGTTTGCTGTGAGAACCTAGTCAAGCTCCTACCCAGCACTAGTTCTCATAGCAGTTTCCTCTTGTGAGGCTCTGCTCTAATCCATCATGACTCCCTGTTTTTGCCTGAATTGTCTCTCCAGTCTTTGGGGCAGTGGTTTGCCCTGTGTCTTTACCTCCCTTATGGATCCTAGGAGAGTTGTCAATTTTTCAGTCTGTTCATATTTTTACCTGTTGTTAGGGTAAAGTGGAAAATTTCAAGCTCCTTACATGTAGAACCAGAAGCAAGAAGTCACTTCTCCTCAGTTTTCCAGTGAAGCTAAACTGTTCTAAAAAAATTAAGTCTATTAATAAAAATGTTTTTTAAGCTTCTAGCTCCTTGAGACTTGTGAGAACTGGCAGCATAAACTGCCCTTCATTTAACCCAGTCTCCTGAGCCTCCAGAACTTTACTTTCAATAAATAATCAGTATTCCTATAAATATTTATTCACAAATGTAACAGTCTTAAAGAGTCCTTCCTGTGTTTTTGTGTCTGAACAAAGCAGCAACAATATACACTATTTCCTTGGAAGGAACTATGTAAAGTGAAAGTGAAAACTGCTCAGTCATGTCCAACTCTTTGTGACCCCCTGGACTGTATGCTAGTCCATGGAATTCTCCAGGCCAGAATACTGGAGTGGGTAGCCATTCCTTTCTCCAGGGGATCTTCCCAACCCAGGGATGGAACCCAGGTCTCCCACATTACAGGCAGATAATGAACTACTAAATAGGTTTAATAATGAGGCTGCTTATGAGAAATCTTGGAAAGGGTTAAGGCTTTCCTGTTTGCATAAAAATTCTAAATACTAGTATAGTATGTAGATAACCATCTTATAGAGACTCAGATTTCCACCCATAACAGTGTTCTGGTATGAAGGTCTGAATATTCCATCACGGCAATTCAACAGTTGCTTAAAAAAAATCATTATAATCAGTTCACAGCAAGATATTGAGGAATAGACAGAGGTAAGAAAAATACATGGGCCTCAACTAGTTTTAAGAGAGTTTAATCGTAAAGTAGAATTCTGTATCACTTTTTCTCCTGGATTTTTGCCTTGTTAGTGCCAAAGATTTATGATGAAAAGCAGTAATCTCTCATCTAATAACCTCCCTCTTGCAGATATACTCGCCAAGGATAATATCTCTTACCTCTTTTCTGTTTCTAGGAGTTCGGGTGGTTATCGCCATAAGTGTAAGTAAGAAATTTGTTTCTTTTTTATTATCTTGACTTATTAAGTTTAGATAATATCTATTGACTACCATCTTCATGAATTGTGAAAACTGAATTCATTTTCCTTGCTCCTTCCTCCCTTTCTTCTTTCCCCAGGATTGGATATTTATATTGTTATTTTTAACTTTTGTATTTGTTAACCATTAACTATAAATAACATACTAAATACTTACTTCTCAATACATTGTCTCTCTACAGAAGCTCTTGAAGTCACTTTGTAATATAAACACATTAACCCCAAAGCATATTTTCTCTGCTTCTCATAAGATTGAGTCTAAAAATGGAAATCAATAAACACAACAATAATGACTATGTAAATCTGTTCTAATGTTATACTAGGAATATATTCCCTTCTCTACAGGTTTCATTACATGAATAACATATATATTTTATAATATGGGTTTTGTCTAAAAGAAAGAATTCAACAAACACTTCTTTTGGAGTTACCACACACAAGTCATTATCAAATCTAGTGGATAAAGATGTGAAGGAAAATATGTGTTTCTACACACAAAAAAAATAAATCTCTAATTCAGGCAGAAAGTCATGAGATCTGAAAAGTATTTAGTATGTTGTGAATGCTGACTTAACTCTTTCTTAAGTGTTTGGAATTTTAGTTATTAGGATTCATTTAGTCATACAACAAATGTTCCAGTGCTTATTATATATCAGGTATATATAACACATAGAACACTCAAGAAAAATTGGCAAGCCAAAATAAACATGGTGTTATAAAGACTCTAAGGCAAGGTGGGTTGTAAGAACACAATAGAGGTAGACATGATTTAGTCTTGGGAAAGTGAAGACCAAGTTGGGAAATAACAGTTGTGCTGAAATTCAAAGGAAATTAAAAAGGCAGCATCCTCAGCAGAGCAAGCAACATGCGTAAAGCCCTTGGGATTGCCCTTTAGATGAACAGAAAGAAACCAGGTAGAACCCAGAACACAAGAGAAAATGCAAATTGTTGGATGCCTGATAGATGAATGATATGTATGTATGTAATTAAAATACATATTGTATATGGAACTTTACATATCTGTGTGTTCAGTTTAAACTACAGGTTTAAACTACACAGGTCCACTTACATTCAGGTGTTTTTCAATAGTAAATACTGCGGTACTTATATGGTTCACAGTTTGTTGAACTCATGGATGCAAAACCATAGATCTGGAGGAACCAAAACACATATAATATATAGAAAGGTAACTGTAAGTTTACATAGAATTTCCAACTGTAGGAAGTGTTGGTGTCCCTAAACCCCTAGTTATTCAAGGGCCAGCTATATATGTGTGTGTGTATATATATATATATATACATATATATAAATTTCATATATGTGTAAAAACTTTAAAAGGAGATAGTATCATAAAAATCATATCTGATATTAATTCCTATATATTATATAATAATATAATTATATATCCATATATGTATTTCCAATTAATTTATCAATTACTTCCTCCTTGGAAGGAGGGTTATGACCAACCTAGATAGCATATTTAAAAGCAGAGACATTACTTTGCCAACAAAGGTCCATCTAGTCAAGGCTATGGTTTTTCCAGTGGTCATGTATGGATGTGAGAGTTGGATGGTGAAGAAAGCTTAGTGCTGAAGAATTGATGCTTTTGAACTGTGGTGTTGGATAAGACTCTTGAGAGTCCCTTGGACTGCAAGGAGATCCAACCAGTCCCTCCTAAAGGAGATCAGTCCCGGGTGTTCATTGGAAGGGCTGATGTTGAAGCTGAAACTCCAATACTTTGGCCACCTCATGCGAAGAGTTGACTCATTGGAAAAGACCCTGAGGCTGGGAAGGATTGGGGGCAGGAGGAGAAGGGAACAACAGAGGATGAGATGGTTGGATGGCATCATCGACTCAATGGACATGGGTTTGGGTAGACTCTGGGAGTTGGTGATGGACAGGGAGGCCTGGCGTGCTGCGATTCATGGGGTCGCAAAAAGTCGGACACAACTGAGCAACTGAACTGAACTGAACTATGAATTACTAAAATAGTCATTTCTTTTTTTCTAGAAGAATTGTATAGGCAAACTATGAGAACCTATGTAACCCCATATATAAAATTTAAGTTATTTCTTCCAAAAGTTTTTAAGCCTCATGTTTATTGTAGCTAGAAAGACAAATAGGATTTATGTAATGTCCACACTAGCGAAATTACTCTCTGCTTTGCAGTTCTTGAAGCTCTTCTGTACCCCTCCTTTTTGTTTTTCAAAACAATGTACACTCGTCAACTGTGTTGTTTCTGTATGGCCCATTTCCTAGAATAGTATTTTTTGCAATGGTACTTTGAATCTGTTAATGAAATCAATTAAGTGAATTAATGTTTGTTAAAAGTGATAGAATAGAATCAAACTTTAAAAATGGTACAATGCATTATACATAAAGGCAAGTGTTGTTTCTGAATCTTTTGTTTTTGTTATATATATATATATATATATATATATACACATATATATATATACACACACACATACACACCATATCGAAACTTTCTATTGTCATAGTCAAAAGCACGTGAGAAATACTGATCTAGAAACTATTATGATAGAAATGTCAGTAGCAATGCCAAGGGAGTAAATTTTCCAAAATATATATAATTCAATCTATTTGCAATAGAAGTATTTTTACCATCATCACCAAGTGTTAAGAAAGGCAGTCTCATGCATGCCTGGCCACATAAGAATGAGCCTTGGGCCTAGAACACTTCTCTGTGTGGGTGCTCAGTCTCTTCAGTCATGTCCAACTCTTTGCAACCCCATAGACTGTAGCCCCCCACGCTCCTCTGTCTGTGGGATTCTTCAGGCAAGAATATTGGACAGGGTTACCATGTCTTCCTCCAAGGGATTTTCCTGACCCAGGATTCAAACCCATATCTCTTGTGTCTCCTGCATTGCAGGCAGTTTCTTTACCCACTGAGCCACCTGGGAAGACCAGAGCTCTTCCTTACCAAGAGATAAAGAATCCTTATAGTCTGTGCTAGGTTATTGCATCCTGGGGGATTATCTTTCCCTGCTTCAGACTCACTGCGTATTCCCTTGTTCTGCTTAGGCATATACATCAATGGCCCTCACCCATGTTTCCTGCCTGCTTTGTCTATTTCAGACCCCAGAGGAGAGGGGCCACGGTTTTTCTACTTCAGTAGGAAATGGGTGAGTACAACAATATTGCCTGTGCTAGCTTGCTGCAGAGTAGATCCACAGACCGTGGGGGACAGACACATTGCCAGGGGCTGGATCTTGTGCACTCTTTCTCTCCTCTTGCAATGATTAAATGCTCTACCACCTGAGCCTGGGGTACCTGATGTCTGTTCTCAGCAACCTCAAATCATGGTCTGGTTTCTTCTTTGGGTGGCACTTACTGCCTTTTAACCTTGACTTCATAGCCTGGCCACTTAGGGAATGGCAAACATCAAGCATATTATCAAATAAGATTTAGTAAATGACCACTGAATGTGTAGACTACAAACAGAATTGAGTCTTGTTAAGACAGAGTTATATAAAGGATCCAGATTCCTGATTGTACATAATCCAAACATCTGAATCTCGACTAGAACAGAAGATAGGGCTCACCAGATTAGGCATCCACCTACAGAAATACTTATAGTTGGTTAATTTACAAGAAAAGTTACAAAAGTCAAACCACATTCAGTGCCCTTCAACATCATGCTCATATAAAATAAAATATAAAAAATATACACTAGTTCTCATGTCAGACTCCAGTGTTGACTCACTAAGGAGCTGTTGATAACCTCTAATGTGTGTGGTAAAGGAAATAGCATGATCAATATTCAATCCTCTTTCTATGTCCAACATTGGAGAATTTTCTGAAATGATAAAATAATAATCAATTAGTGAACACTATTCACTGAACACCTAATATATCAGTCCGGGAAGGACTTTCATAGGCTGAAAGTGTGTCTTATACTAAGGTTTATGGTTAATTCAAGTCTGGGCATCTGAAGTTAAAATAAAGAAGAAGAAAACAAGCAACATTGCTTCCTATGTCAAGACACTTAAAAATTAGTAAAAATTAGTAAAGAAGGAGAATTTCTCAGCAGTATAGAAAACTCCTTGTAGGGAGACCATACTAGGTGAGAAGAATAAGAAAGAAGAATATTCAAGTTTCTCATAGTAGTGAAATTGTTTCCTAAATGTTTGTATCAGCAAACATTTAATTTGTCCTAATTCTAGGATTGTTTTTTATCAAATGCCTGTGCTTACCACACTCTAAAATCAGTATTCTTTGGTGCAAATAACAGTTTTAAAACATACCAGAATCTAAATCAGAAGACTGTAAGAGGAAAAATTATCACCTAAGAAGCTGGGTGAGCAGGTTTTGAAAACTCATAGTCATCCCTTCAGGAAGAAACAGGGTAATTTAACTGGAAAAGATGCTGGTTGAAAGGGAGATCAATATGTAATTTTAGCTAGATAGCTTCTCTATTGTCCTTTGGGCCAATGCCAAAGAAACTCTCTGCCTAACTTGGGACAATGGGTCAAACCAGAAACACTGCTTTGCACCTGAAAGAGAAAATAAAGCTGGTACAGTCTGAGACAGTCTGAGATTCCATTAGAGTGTCAGTCACGAATAAGGTGAGATGCAATTTCTATGGCTTTGAGATAGTTTCACCATCACCAAGTCTCCCCGGGCAAATTCACTGATGCATTTATGATGAAACTCCTCATTTTCTGCTATGTTTTCTCTCTTGGATCTTAAAGTAAATTCATCTTTTATCAGTTCCACACTTCATTGAGTGTCATGATCTGGAAGAGATAATAAAATACTGGCTAGTGCTGCAGTCTGTGGGGTCGCAAAGAGTCGGACACGACTGAGCGATTGAACTGAACTGAACTGAGTGCTGCCCCCAGAGAAGACACTGAACCTGCCTTCATTTCAGGAGACCATACTTACGGGAATTGATTTACCTGCCAAGACCACTGTCTATTAAAAAAAAAAATCATCTTGAAGCAAAGTGGAGCCAGAAAATTAGAAGCTGTTGTCTAAATGTAGACACTGTCCTCAAAGACTAGTAGGAAGAAGGATAAGACAGTATTGTCAAATTCAGAAAAGCAAGAATGAATAATTACTATCATCAATTCTTCCTTGAATTTTATTTAGTTTTCCTTAAATTTTATTTTAAAATATTTTTCAGTGTTTATTTTGCCCTCCACTTCTAGGCAATAGCATTCACATTATTTTAAATCCCATAGATTTTTTAGAGAGATAAAAATGTTTAAAAATAAATCTTCTCAAGATCATACTTCATATTACTGGGATGAGTCTGTGTGTGTGTATGTGTGCGTGTGTGTGAACACTAGGGTCAGGAATATCATGATCTAAGATCTTAACCATCAAAGTAATAGCACTTTTGCCTTGAAGCATACCTTTAAATCCAAAAGTTTTTGCCCTAGTACTTCAGTGATTTGCCCTCTTGTTAAAATTTGTTCTTCCCCGACCAGTAAAAGGGATTTTCTTCCATTTTGAGAAAAGTTTTCCAGATCAATATATTTTGATTGACAGTCAATGATTTTTACCTCTAATCAGACAAATATTAGGAGAATATAGTGAGATTAGGAAAAGACTTGGGGAAATCCACACAGTTTAAACTGGAAACATAGAATGCCACTGGCCCATCTATTCGGTAACATGTTTATGAAGTCAGCTGTCTTCAGAAGACTCTACACAGGAGGTACAGATATTATGAGATCATTTTTTGACTTAACATTAAAATCTGCCAAATAGCATGACTATCTCTGAATGCAAATCTAAAATATTCTTTCCTAAGCAATAAAGGAATCCTGAGTGCTACATTCATAAGTAATAAAAATAGTTCATTTCCCTCAGGTAACTTGTTTAGAAGACATCATTGGTTGCATCTGTTTTCTCGTCCCTGATTTCTGACATGTGCTCAAGTATCCACCCCTAGGCCAGTTAGCTCATGAACTTGAAGAGAAACTGACCACACACACAATTTGAGAGTTGGCCCTGAGTGCTCCAATGTAGTGCAGTTTCCTTCCCACGACTGGTTCAAAAGGTAACCCTAACCCAACAAGCTAACAGCATTTCTTTGGTTGAAGGTTATTGATAAAATAATTAGGCTAGTGAGACATGAGGGGAAGTTTACTAGTCAAAGTGGAAAGAAAGTTTCTCTGCCTTAGAGAAAGGCAGAAAAGACAACCCTTCAGATGGTGACAGCAGCCATGAAATTAAGAGATGCTTACTTCTTAGAAGAAAGGCTATGACCAACCTAGACAGCATATTAAAAAGCAAAGACATTACTTTGCCAACAAAGGTCTGTCTAGTTAAAGCTATGGTTTTTCTAGTAGTCATATATGGATATGAGAATTGGACTATAAAGAAAGCTATGTGCCGAAGAATTGATACTTTTGAACTGTGGTGTTGGAGAAGACTCTTGAGAGTCCCTTGGACTACAAGGAGATCCAATCAGTCAATCTTAAAGGAAATCAGTCCTGAATATTCATTGGAAGGACTGATGCTGAAGCTGAAACTCCAATGCTTTGGCCACCTGATGCGAAGAGCTGACTCATTGGAAAAGTCCCTGATGCTGGGAAAGATTGAAGGCGGGAGGAGAAGGGGACGACAGAGGATGAGATGGTTGGATGGCATCACCGACTCAATGGACATGAGTTTGAGCAAACTTCAGGAGCTGGTGATGGAAAGCCTAATTTCCACCTCAACTAGAAGTATCTTGGGATTCTTGAGGGCCAGTTTGAGTTGAATCTGCAATTACTTATGACTTAAAATACTCTAACACATATAATTAATAGGGTTCGCTTTCATAATTAAGACAATTGTATAACTAATCATGCTTCACTTTTTCTGATAGGAATTTAGAGTCAAATTTGAAACTCGGTCACAAAAATTACATAAGCTTTGTGGTGTACATTTTCAGTTCCATTTAATAAGGTCTAGTTTTCCCTCTTGCCTATTTTTTTTCTGGTTTTTCAAAATTTTCTTTATAATTTTTAATTTTTATTATAAGCCCATAAAGATTACTTGCAGAATAAGTTGAGATATAAATAAATTAATAAAGTAAAATAAAATGAATTACAGAATAAGTACAACTTTCTCAGAAGACCCACAGTACAAACACAAGCAAGGAAAAAATCAAAGAAATGATAAAATTGATTACAAAGAAAATTGATAAATGATAAATGATAAATTGATAAATGATAAAATTGATTACAAGAAATGATTACAAATCAGAAATGTTTACTGAAGAAAGTATGTTCTGTTCATTTCCCACATAAACAAAATTTATTATTACATTTTATGTAATCAACCAGAAGAAATAAACTTGGTTTTGTATAATTTTCGATGATCTAAATAGAATTCCAATTACAAAGTAACAGAATCGATAGCCTAAGTATTACTGCAAAATGCCTCATGTTACATAGCTCATCTTATTTTTTCTTATTCAGACCATTTCACTTCATTAATCAATTAATTTATACTAAAATATGTCAAACCTGTTGCATTAAATTTTACATTAACGTTGTTTGCTTTCCAAAGAATATTTTTCTCTATAATTGGGTTTTAGAATAAATACATATTGCCTGTTACACATTTTTCACCATTTTGATAGGCATATACATTCTTTTCATAAGTATGCATAGCATGGAAATCATAGTGCATTTTATACCTTGAAATACATATTAAATATTTGATGAGAGTGCTACAAACATAATTTAAATATATATATGAATTTATAGTAAGTCTGGTGGAAAAGCAATCAGCTCTGCCTAATTTTATCTTTTTCTTTGTGATTATAAATCCGAATTGTATTCCTATAGGATTAACCCTTAAGAAGTTAAGACAGACTATCAACTAGACAGAAGGGAAATGTTTGTCAATCCATATAAGGACTAGCAAATATGGTTTCTCTAAAAAAAAATGGATAAAATATTTTAATGCTTCTTTGGTACATTGCGTGTTTTGTTGCTCAGTCATGTCCGACTCTGTGACCCCATGAACTGTGACCCACCAAGCTTCTCTGTCCACGGGATTCTCCAGTCAAGAATACTAGAGTGGACTGTCATTTTTCCTCCTCCAGGGGATCTTCCCCACACAGGGATTAAACCCAGGTCTCCTGCATTGCAGGTGGAGGCTTTACCATCTGAGCTACTAGGGACGGCCTTTGGTACATTAATGGCTTACAAATCACAGAATTAGTTGCTTTTAGGAATACAGGAAAGCACACTGAAGAAAAAAATAATAATAAATTCCCTGGCTCTAAGAGTATAAGGGCTTCCCTGGTGGCTCCATGGTAAAGAATCCAAGAATCCACCTGCCAATGCTGGAGACACAAGTTAGCAACTAAATAACGAGAGCACAAACTCTCACCATTTAGAACCTTTTTTTTTTTCTATTGACTATTACTTTCATCACTAAGATGCTCAGGATGATCACTTAAATTTTCAGTTCTCCTGATAGCAAGTTCTCATGAAAGCAAGATTTGATTAAGGGAAGAAAGTAGCAAGGAGAGATTGGACAAGATGGAAACACCATAAATTTTGCCAGTTTCCTCATTGAGCCCATGCCAGCTCAGAGGTGTGCAAACACAGGTCAATGCTCACTATTTCAGCCCAAGTCATCCATGTATGCTGAAGACTTAGCAACCAGGCCAACTGCAGAGCTTCTAGGCCATCTTATTGACCTCTCACTGCAGTGCTCAATGTAATTCGTTTCTTGTTATGTGGCTGCTTAAAGTCATTTACAAATCAAAATTCATGAAAAATTTCTCTTGTTATAATTTGGAAATGTGTGTCAATTATAACTACAAAATTAAATATAAACAATTTTAAAATCTGCAACCCTTATCAAAGTGTATCTAGAAATGATTTTCATTTAGTGACAATTATATATGTGTATGCATGCCTTCATTAGACGGCAGCTATCTTTAACGAATTGGCATAAATGGCAAAAGGAACTCGGATTTGTTGCTGCTTGTCAATCAATCAGACACTTATTTAAGGACCTATTACATGGTTCAGGGCACTTCTAACCACCACAAACCTTTTCACCCTGTTTTCCATCATTAACATGCTCTTTGGTAGCTTCATGGAAGGGTCATACGGGGGTTCATGAGTAAGACTAGTGCTGTAAAGAACTAGAATCTGGATGTGAGCAAATCACAGCACACACCCACACAAAGTCTTCTTTGCAGACAGACAGGTAAATCTCTTTAAAGAGATTGTTTTTAAACTTAAATGACTTGAGCAAAGCAAGTAATGCAAGACTCTAGCAGCAGGGCAAAGTTCAGAGTCTGAGGCCTCCATACTTAAACCAAAGTCTCGAATCAGCTTTCTTATGGAAACAATAAGAATGGAGAAGCTATTCCCCATATGCTCTTACACCCCAAAGCACAATTTCCTCGCTCCCATTTCCCAAAGCACCCACAGACCTCTCTGGTCTCAGAAACAGTTATTCTGAATTAGTCTGTGGTTTGAGAATTGTCAATAACTTTTTACTCATTATAGTATTTACTTGTAACACTCATTCAGTTATTTTCTTACTTTGGTTTTTCTGTGTTAGAATCATTATAATAGCTGTCCCTTATTTACTAAGACAATAAGAATTCAAACTGACAAGAACTTTCAAACTCCAGCAGAGGAGAGATTATGCTTTAGTGACTAGCTGTGAACTCATGTATATGGATATTCATAAGAACAAGTAATTCCAATTTTTCTCTTTAGTATGTTTGCTCTTATGGGGGGATACATACTGACAAAGAGATGTTACATATGAATTCAAAGACCTAAG
This sequence comes from Giraffa tippelskirchi, assembly GCF_054371585.1. Taxonomy (NCBI): domain Eukaryota; kingdom Metazoa; phylum Chordata; class Mammalia; order Artiodactyla; family Giraffidae; genus Giraffa; species Giraffa tippelskirchi. The sequence goes on from NC_137277.1 coordinate 75,687,155, forward strand.
ATCTAATATGCAGTTTATTCTTGTCTTGCAGTTCCTTCCCATTTGGCCCTAAATCCCTAACAATGACTTAAAAAGCTTTCAAGAAAAAAACAAGAATATTGACAACTTTCTGAAATGCTGCCCTTAGAGTCTATGCCATCGATCGTTTATTCCCCAGTCCTATGCAGCTATAATCACAGAATGCCACAGAAGACAGGATTGACTTCTGAGTCAGACAGCCCTGGATTAGTATTCCAGCACAGTCTTTCTACTGTGTGCTTATCCGCTCTAAGCCTCAGCCACCTCATCTACAAGTTGGAGGTAATACGAGCACCCACTTCAGAAGGTGCTGGAAGCTTTAATGTACAGCAGCCGTGTCTGGCACAGACAGTGCTCAGTAAACATTACTCCTTTCTCCCCACCCCTCTACAATGCCTAAACCATTGCTAACCAGGGCAAAACTGCAGATTAGGAGACAGACTCTCTCATGTAAATGGGATTCATAACTACGACTGTCATGGATTCAGTATCAAACATGTGTAGGTAATTGCTGGTGCATTGGCCATGCATGCTAACAGCACCAAAGCTTTCACCTCATTACACTTGTTACCTTTGGACTTTCTGCTGTGTTCCAGTGGAACATACTTTCTCAGATGAAAATGGAGTTTATTTCCTTGGACTGACACTCATCCTACCTCTTGCCAATTATTTCCCCAAGGTAGCAGAAAAATGCAGCCTTCTCCCTGACATCCTTAAATGATGGCTAGAGTCCTTCTCCAAATGAAGAAATTATCTGAAAACTCTGAGTAATGCTGCCGTCAAGAAACTCCTCTCTTGCTCACCAACTGAGCTCTGTGGTTACTAGGAAAGATAACATTTCCAGAAACAGCATAATGTTAGTAACAACATTTTGCAAAACATACTATTGAAATTGTAGGCCACATTTATGGAAGGCCAATATATGTTCAACTTAAATGTATTATGTTCCAAAATACCATGTGTAAGCCAATTATTTGGAACTCAAAATGTGTTTTCCCATTAAATATTATACAATGATTTAGTGCATCTGTCTGTCATACATAAACTGCTATAATTCATGATGTAATCCACCTGAGGTAGAGTACCAGACATACTGATGTGCACGATTAGTCTCTATTTGTGTAACTCACTTTTTCTTAGCCCTCATCAGCCTTCAAGTTTAAATTTGTTCATTTGTTCAACACAAGATTATGACATGCATCACCTGCTGCTAAATGCCAAGCACCCTTCTAGATTCTTCAGATGTAATGACAAGACAAAGCTCTTGCCTCATCATGTTTACAGACAAATGGGGAAAAGAGACAGAGAACAGATAAGCCCTATATAACTTCAGATATGGAGAAGCACTATGAAAGATTTTTAAAACCTTAGAGACATTCTTTCTGAGGAGGTGACATAAAAGCAGGCTTAAAGTGGGAATGGTAACAAAGTGACTATCAGGGATAAGCATTCCAATTAGAGGGAACAGCAGTGCAAAATGCTTAACTGGGCTTGGTAGTTAGAATGTTCTCAGAACAAAATATTTATTTTAGTTCAATGTCAAAGGAAAATTGTACCAGATTGAGTTAAATAGGCAAGGAAGCCTCTCTTCAAGACTATTGCAATAGAGAAATGAGACTTAACTCTGCTGAAACAAAAAGTGGGAGGGTTTTTAAGCACTGTGGTGAGCTTATGAAAAAGTACTGCAGTAAGTTAGGGAAGAGGTGGATCAATTTGATTATACTGTCTGTCTTTGCTAATTGGTGCTTACCTTTCACAGAAACTGAGAGATAAAGGTGCTATCTTCATTGACAAGATTACATTTCAAAGGGATGGCTCTTAGATTCTTAAGGTGGCTTCCCCAGTGGCTCATTGGTAAGAATCTGCCTGCCAATGCAGGAGACATGAGTTCAATCCCTGGGTCAGGAAGATACCCTGCAGGAGGAAAGGGCAACCCACTCCAGTATTCTTGCCTGGAAAATTCTGTGGACAGAGAAGCTTGGCAGCCCTGGCAGGCTACAGTCCACAGGGTCACAAAGAGTTGGACATGACTGAGCATGCATACTCACACAAGTCCTTAAGAAAGACATTTCTGGTTGCAGAAATCTCAAAGGGGCAGAGAAAGAATTTACAATTGCAATTTTTCTAAAGTAAATGCTTTAAAGTTATATCTAATTGTGATTTTGATTTGCATTTCTCTGAGGATTAGCAATGTTAAGATTTTTTATATGCCAATTGGCCATTTGTATACCTTCTTTGGGAAAATGTCTATTCAGATTTTCTGCCCATTTTTTAATTGAGTTCTTTGGGCTTTTTTATTTGAATTTTATGAGCTGTTTATATATTTTGGATTTTTACCCCTTATCATTCATGAAAGTGAAAGTCACTCAGTTGTATCCAACTCTTTGCAACCCCATGGGCTGTAGTCCATGGAATTCTCCAGGCCAGAATACTGGAGTGGGTAGCCTTTCCCTCCTCCAGCGGATCTTCCCAACCCAGGGATCAAACCCAGGTCTCCCACATTGCAGGCAGATTCTTCACCAGCTGAGCCACAAGGGACGTCCAAGAATACTGGAGTGGGTAGCCTATCCCTTCTCCAGCAGATCTTCCCAACCCAGGAATCAAATTAGGGTCTCCTGCATGCAAGCAGATTCTTTACTAACTAAGCTATCATTCACACCATTTGCAAATATTTTCTCCCATTCAGTAGGTTGTCTTTTCATTTTGTCAATGGTTCCCTTTGCTGTGCAAAAGTTTTGAAATTTAATCAGGTCCCATTTGCTTATTTTTGCTTTTATTTCTTTAGTCTCTTCTTCTTAAGAGACAAATAGAAAAAAAAAAAAATCTATGATTTATGTCAAAGAGTGTTTCACTCATATGCTCTTCTATGAATGTCATAGTTTCAGGTCTTATATTTATGTCTTTGATCCATGTTTATTTTATTTTTGTATATGGTATAAGGAAATATTCTTTTTTTATTTTATTTTATTTTTTTTAATAAATTTATTTCTTTTAGTTGGGGGATAATTACTTTACAATATTGTAGTGGTAGAAATATTCTAATTTCATTCTTTTACATGTAACTGTCCAGTTTTCCCAGCACCACTTATTGAAGAAACTTTTCTCCATTTTTTTTCTTGTTTCCTTTGTTGATGATTGGTTTTGTTGTTTAGTCACTAAGTCATGCCCAACTATTTTGCAACCCCTTGGACTGATGCTCACCAGGCTCCTATGTCCATGATATTTCCCAGGCAGGAATATGGGAGTGGGTTGCCATCTCCTTCTCCAGGGGATCTTCCTAGCTCAGAGATGGAACCATAAATGCATGAGTTTATTTCTGTACGCTCTATTTTTTCCCACTGATCTACATATCTGTTTTTCTGTGTCGGGGCCATGCTGCTTTGATTACAGTTGCTTTCCAGTAAAGCTTGAGAGATGATACCTCTAGCTTTGTTCTTTTTTTCTCAAGGTTGCTTCAGCAATTCAGGGTCTTCTGTGGTTCTAAATGTATATTAGGGATATTTTTTCTAGTTCTGTGAAAAACTTCATGTGGGGTTTGATGGGGATTGCATTGAACCTATAGATTGCTTTGGGTAGTATGGACATTTTAATAATATTTTTGCTTCCAATCCAAGAACACAAGATATCTTTCCATGTCTTTGTATCATTCTCAAATTCCTTCATCAACATTTCATAGTATTCAGAGTACAGATCTTTCACCTCCTTGCTTAAGTTTATTCCTAGGTTTTCTTCTTTCTGATGTAGTTACAAATAGCTATCATCAAAAAGTCTACAAATAACAAATATTGACAAGGATGTGGAGAAAAGGGAACCCTTGTAGTGTTAGTGGGATTGTAAATTGGTGAAGCCACTATGAAAAAGAATATGAAAGCTGCTCAAAAAACTAAAAATAGAACTACCATATGATCCAGCAATTCCACTGCTGGATATACATCTGAAGAAAACAAAACATTAACTTAAAAAGATACATGTACTTCAGTGTTCATAGAAGCATTACGTACTATAGCTAAGATACAGAAGCAATCTAAGTGCTCATCAAATGAACAGAAAAAGTTACACACACACACACACACACACACACACACACACACTGGAATATCACTAAGCCATAAAAAACGATGGAATTTTGCCATTAGCAACAACATGGATGGAACTAGAGAGTACTATGCAAAGTGAAATAAGGCAGACAAAGACAAATGCTCTATGTTATCACTTATATGTCGAATCTAAAAAAATAAAACAAAAGAAACAACAAAAGAGAAACAGGCTCACAGGTTTAGAGAACAAACTATTGGTTACCTGAGGAGTGAGCGAACTGAGGAAGGACAATATAGGGGTGTGAGATTAAGAGACACAAACTACTATATATAAAATAAATACAAGAATATATTGTATAGCACAGGGAAATATAACCATTATTTTGTTGTAACTTTAAATGGAGTATAATCTATAAAAATTTTGAATCACCATGCTGTACATCTGAAACTAATACAATATGGTAAATCAACTATAATTCAATTAAAAAAAAACTAAGAAAGTCAAAGCTTTAAGAGAAAGGAAGTCAAGGGCTATAGTCAGGAAGAAACTTGTCTAATTTTAGTCAAGCTGAGGGGAATGTTAAAGCTGTCTTGGTCAGTAAAAACATCAACATTCAATGATTAGAGTCAATAAGAGAAATCTTTGTCTACAAGTTTTCCAGCCTTTCATTCACTGCTGCTAAAATTATTTAAATGAAGTGATAGAGTTTGTCAACACCTGACTACCATCTGCACCAGAAAAGGTTATCAAAGGTCCAGAACACTGTTGGAGCAGACGCTACTCAGCTGTAGGTAAATGCAACTCCATCTACCTCCCAAATGGCTAGAACACTGACTCACGAAATTACACAGAGATTGATAAACTTCTTTGTCTTTGAGGTCTGGATATACAGTTTAAAAAATTCCCCTAAGTGTTGGAAAACTACTTCCTAGTCCAAATTACATTAAACCTGTTTGTTTCTAAATTGTTTAAAATTACAAACACAGTGTCAAAAGTTTGATGGAATGATAGAATGTTTAAGATAGAATGGACAGAAGGACAAGCTACCTAACTCCAGCCAGAATTCCCCCGACCAGTGTTTTTCTACTATTCCTTATTCAATGTAAATTGAGTAATACCCTTTAAAGCAGTTGTGCTGCAAAGAGCAGAAATAAAAAACAAACCACCCTTAGGTCAGTAGACAGAAGAACTAGAATTATGAAATCAGAAAAGGAACATGCACTAATGGCATGATTGACCACCCCTGAATATTGTCTGTGAAAGAACAATGATTGAAAATTGCTGGTGTTTTTAGTGCACTTGGGATTTTGTTTTAGTTTGTAAAGGACACATAAAGAACAAAAGGATAAAATGTTTCCACCTTGTGCTCTAGCATAAAGGTCACCCTTGGAGATGAAAGCTCACATACAACTATTTGAGTGAGAAAGAGAACTACTTAATCCAGATGGCAGTGGTGCTGTGATGGAGAATGAACAAAAAGGGCAAGCACTCAGCAATTTAGGGCTGAGATGAGGAGAAAATTTAGAGGAACCATGAAATCCAATGAATTCTGAGTAAGCATGCTCCTATCTGACGGTGCAATAGCAATTAGATTAAGTTTTGTACCATCAATACAAACTATTATTGCAAGTGAAATGAATAGTTTAAGCATTGATTTCTTTAAATCTTCCCTGGAAATATACAACTTGCTCGATTCAGCATCCATATAAATTGTATTCTAATAACTATTTAGTTCATCCATATATTCATCTAACATTCACACTGGGGGTCACATTAATGCACCTGTCATTCATTCACTTACTCAGTGTATATTTACATCATGTCTGTTATTTGATGGTTACTTTCCTAGACACTAGGGATACAAATATAAATAAGAAAATGTTTTAACCTTCCAACCAATCTAGGATTCTTTCTTAGAATATCCCTGAAAGCTAGTCCCTCTTTGACTAGATTCAGTGACAGGAAACATAATTTCTCTGGCATCCAATTTCATTTCTAAACTAATAAAATTGTCTAAGAATTCTATTTGAGATACTGTTTCACAATATTGAGGGTACATCTAATAAATGTCATAATTTTGAAATTCAGTTCAGTTCAGTCGCTCAGTCGTGTCTGACTAGGCAAACCAAATTAAAACAAATTCACCAAGATTGGCAGGAAAGTCACTATGAGTTATTCCATAGAAAGACACACACATCCTTAGCCAAACACCTGCAAATAGATGATACACATTCATTCATACGCCAGTGAACCAGTGAAGTGGCTCAGTCATGTCCAACTCTTTGCAACCCCATGAACTGTAGCCTACCAGGCTCCTCCATCCATGGAATTTTGCAGGCAAGAGTACTGGAGTGGGTTCCCATTTCCTTCTCCAGGAAGATCTTTCCAACCCAAGGATTGAACCCAGGTCTCCAGCATTGCAGGCAGACACTTTACCGTCTGAGCCACCAGGGAAGCCCATTCATACATACATATACACAATTTATTCTGAAGTGAAAATCAAACATGATCTCTCAGACACACAGCCATTCTTCCTCCACTCTCCGCCTAGTGCAATGACTCTATGTGAAACATATTTAGGTACTTATGATTCATTGTGGACTGGCAGTGTGATTGGCCATGGCAGATTTTCCCTGAGACCTAGACACTTATCACCAAGGCATTCACAGCCTCTCAGCGCTGCAACCTCCAAGATCCTGCAATCTCAGAGCTGATACATTCATGGAGCGTCCAGAACCAAGTTCACCTGAAAATGCACTACTCTCTCTAAGCTGCCAACAATGTCTCTAGGTCAATACTTGAAGCACACAGCTTAAATCTCCTTTCCTCTTAGACAATTAACTCTAATTGCTTCTCAGAGCCTTGACTTGTTAATTTTTCCTTAAGGGTAAGAAAGATAAGGATTTTAAAGAAAACGCAGCTACATTTTTGGAATAAGGAAGGGGAAAATACTTTTCATTGTTTTAAGCATGGTTAATTTCTCCATAGGTGGTTCTGCATAATTAAATGTTAATAACTTTTCTATTACATTTACCATGAGATGAAATCTGTCATCCTGTAAATTCTTGCAAACAGTACTAATCACACCTCTTGTAAAACCTACTGTCAAAGGAAAGAGGCCATGATATTTAAGGCAGCTCTCAAGTCTATTGAAGTCTTCTCCAGTTTAAATATGCTCAGTGCCTTCAATTGCACCCGGCAGCACTTTATTGTATTTAACACTGAAGACCTCTAATTCGACTAGAATGTTTTTTTAAGTAGAAGAATGGTATGCCAGAATGGTGACTGATTTTAAAGTACTTGATTTGGCATCTCAGGGCTCAAACCAATGATGAAAGATTTTAGTTTGGCTGGCATTAAACTAGCATCTGGTGAACGAAGTCAGGTGGGCCTTAAGAAGCACTGCTATTAATAAAGCTAGTGGATGCAACAGAATTCCAGTAGAACTAGTCAAACCCTAAACATGTACCCCAATGTTCATCGCAGCACTGTTTATAATAGCCAGGGCATGGAAGCAACCTAGATGTCCATCAGCAGACGAATGGATAAGGAAGCTGTGGTACATATACACAATGGAATATTACCCAGCCATTAAAAAGAATACATTCAAATCAGTTCTAATGAGGTGGATGAAACTGGAGCCTATTATACAGAGTGAAATAAGCCAGAAAGAAAAACACCAATACAGTATACTAATGCATATATATGGAATTTAGTAAATCGGTAAAGATAACCCTGTATGCGAGACAGCAAAAGAGACACAGATGTATAGAACTGTATTTTGGACTCTACGGTAGAGGGCAAGGGCAGGATGATCTGGGAGAATGGCACTGAAGCATGTAAATTATCATATGTGAAACGAATCGCCAGTCCAGGTTTGATGCATGATATAGGGTGCTCGGGGCTGGTGCACCGGGATGACCCACAGGGATGGGATGGGGAGGGAGGTGAGAGGGGGGTTCTGGAAGGGGAACACATGTACACCCATGGCGGATTCATGTCAATGTATGGCAAAACAAATACAATATTGTAAAGCAAAAAATAGATAAATAAATAAATTAAAAAAAAAAGAACTAGTCAAACCCTAAAGAATGACGCCATCAAGGTGTTGCATTCAATATGTCAGCAAACCTGGAAGATTCAGCAGTGACCACAGGACTGGAAAAGGTCAATCCTCATCCCAATTTCTAAGAAGGGTAGTACCAAAGAATATGCTAACCATCAGACAATTGCACTTATCTCCCATGCTAGTAAGATCATGCTTAAAATCTTGCATGCTAGACTTCAGTATTATGAGAATCAACAATTTCAAGATGTCCAAGCTGAGTTTAAAAAAGGAAGAGGATCCAGAGATTGAATTTCCAACATTTGTTGGGTCATAGAGAAAGGTAGGGAATTCCAGCAAAACATCTACCTCTGTTACATCAATTACACCAAAGCCCTTGATTGTGTGAATCATAATAAACTGTAGAAAACTCTTAAAGAAATGGGAATACCAGACTATCTTATTTGTCTTCTGTGAAACTTGTATGCAGGTCAAGAAGCAACAGTTAGAACCCTGTATGGAACAACTGATTGGTTCAACATTGAGAAAGGAGTATGACAGGTCTGTCTGCTATAACTCTGTTTGTTTAATCTATACACTGAGCACATCATGAGAAATGCCAGGCTGGATGAATTACAAGCTGGAATCAAGATAGGTGGGACAAACATCAATAACCTTAGATATGCAGATGATACTATTCTAATAGCAGAAAGCGAAGAGGAATTAAAGAACATCTTGATGAGGGTGGAGGAGGAGAATGAAAGAGCTGGCTTAAAACTAAATATTAAAAAAACTAAGATCATGGCATCCAGCCCCATTACATCTTGGCAAATAGAAGGGGAAAAGGTGGAAGTAGTGACAGATTTCTTCTTCTTGGGCTCTAAAATCACTATGGATGGTGACTGCAGCCATGAAATCAGAAAACAATTGCTTCTTTGCAGCAAAACTATGACAAACCTAGACAGTGTGTTGAAAAGCAGAGACATTACTCTGCTGACAAAGGTCCATATAGTCAAGACTATCCCAGTGGTCACATATGGTTGTAAGAGCTGGACTATAAAGAAGGAAGAGCACAAAAGAATTGATGCTTTTGAAATATGGTGCTGGAGAAGACTCCTGAAAGTCCCTTGGATAGCAAGGAGATCAAACCAGTCAATCTTAAGAGAAATCAATCTCGAATACTCATTGGAAGGACTGATGCTAAAGCTGAAACTCCAGTATTTTGGTCATCTGATGTGAATAGCTGACTCATTGGAAAGGCCCCTGATGCTGGGAAAGATTGAGGGAGAAGGAGTAGAGGGCATCAGAGAATGAAACGGCTGGGTGGCTTCACTGATACAATGGACAGGAACTTGGGCAAGCTTGGGGAGATGGTGAGGGACAGGGAAGGGTGGCGTGCTGCAGTCCATGGAGTTGCAAAGAGTCGAACACAACTCGGCAAATGAAAAACAACAACAAACCAGCATTAAGAACATCTTCACTTCTTAGCATCGTTTTTTTCTCTTCCCTCTTCTCATCAGCTGATAAAATTGTTTCATTGGCAAGTCTAACTCAGACATAGAGATTAATCCATCAAGCTATCATAGTAAGTCTCTAGTCATTAACATGATCCAACTAACTCTTTGCTTTTCATTATTCTTTGTGAATTAATAAATCATCAGTACCTGCATAAAGAAAAAGTGAAAGAATCTATACAAAAGTGCATTCGATGGCAAAACAAAGAGTGGTCGATTTAATCAGGAAAAGTTGATGAGAAATGGGTCAATAAAAGCTCCAAAGAAGAAGAAAACCTTGAAATTTAACTTTGTTGCTGGGCAGGGATGAAAAAGAGAAGTGGTTTTTTTTTCAGGGGAGAGAGGCTGCACCACACAGCATGTCAGATCTTAGTTCCCTGAGCAGGTATGAAACCTGTGCCCCTTGCAGTGGAAGCATGGAGTCCTAACCACTGGACCACCAAGGAATCCTCTAGAAGGGGTTTCTTGGCAAAGAATTTTAGGCCTGCCCCAGCCTAAATTCTGTTACTAAGTTAACAGAAATCAAGGAAAGCTGAGTATCAGGGAATCAGTGGTTCAAGTCAACTTTTTTTCTACCTGGGTTAACTATGGGATTTTGCCTTTTTTCTCTGGCCAACTCTTTGGCTTTTTTCAAAGGATGTGAACCCTTCCCTTACTTTCCAGTATTCCCCAGGGCTTAGGTTCCTGCCTTCCATTTCAAGCACCCTAGAAGATAAAATGCCCTTTGTAAATCTAAACCTTTTAACTGGACCCCCTCCCCCGCACCTTCCTTCACACACATCTACAGCCAAATCAGCCAGCCTAGATGTAACCCTGGATTCTGTTCCCTACCAAAATGCTGAGATGTTCTCCTGTTTGAGCTTCCTTCATTTGGCCATTTTCAGTAACTTCTATGAAGACTTTTCCTACTAGTGGGTTTGTTTGGTCTCTGGATTCCAATCTTTCCCAGTTTGGCCATCATAGCCAAGTCATCATTATAACTCATCTGTAAAACATCTACTTTGCTTGTAAAGAGCAAAACTGACTTCATCTGATTTATTTCACCTAAAAAAAATAATAATGGTTTCAAAAGACTGTTAGAAAAACATAAACGAGACTTCTAATTCGGATAGGGTAGAATACTTTGTGATAAACTAATGTTGCCACAAAGAAGAAGTAGAAAAGCCAAATAAAACAATGTTTATAATCATTAGACATCTGAGGAAGCAACTCAAGCTATGGAAGTTAAAATTCTGAAGGGAAACTCTCAGAAAGGTAAGCTAATTATCTGAAGCAGCTTTGTTTCTGGGGTTTTTTGCTGACTCTGGGGGTCAGGCAACAGGTTAAGAATCTGAAAAATCTGGGCTTGGCTTAAGTAGAGTGCCATGGACTTAGTGTGACAAATTGGAGACTAAATGGTCTCAAAATGACTTTTGTCAAATTTTGAAGGCACATAGAGTTGGAGGCAGGAGCTTCTGAAAACAAGAATATTTTTCAGTCTTTCAAAGCTTTGGACATTACAGATTGGAGTTAAGGATCTATCAGAGAAAGGAGTCCCAGTAAATATACTGGACTCTTAGTTCAAAGACTTGTAGAGCTATACCCTAGGAGCAAGTGTGAGTAAAAGATGGACTACAGACTTTAAAAAAACAATAGCTGCCATTCAGCCTTCACACAGCACAGTCATCAGTTGGATCAGATTCCACTCTATAAGCCATACTTCTAAACAATGTCTAATGTTTTTCTCTTTTTCTCAAAAGAGAAAAACATACAATAAAAATAGATGCACAAGTGATCTGAATATTGCTTTAGCAGACAAAAGTTTAAAAGAACTATGATTAATAGGTTCATGGAAAGAGAGGGAAAGATGGAGAAACTATATTAAAATGGAGATGTTTTTGTCACAAAACTGATATCCATCAAATAATCAAGTGAAAATTCTGGAATTAAAAAAATGTGTCTGTTATTAAGAACTAAATAGATGGGCAAACAAGATTACAGATAACAAGAAACATGATGGATGAACTAGAGGGCAGATCAAGTTCTGAACAAAACCAAGAGAAAAAAGAATGAAAAATCCAGGAAAAATTGTTAGAAATGAGTGGAACACAAGAAAAAGGTTTTATGCTATGCGAGTTAGAGCACAAAAGAAGAGGATTGAAACAAGGGAAGGAAGAAATATTTCCAAAGATAAAGACCAACAATTTTCCATTGATGAAACACATCAATCCAGACTTGAGAAATCCACTGAACCACAAGTAGGATAAATCCAAACAAAACCATACTTTTCATGTAATAGAAACAAAATTACCTTGAACTATAATTACAAGCCTTGGGTGTAGCACTTCAGTTCTCAAAGGTGTGACTAGTCATATTGCACAATACTACTTACAGGTCACAGAGGCACTCGATTTTTTTTTTCTCAGGAGTTATCCATTCCAGTCAGGCTAAGATGGAAATTCTTAAGAAGCTTCACTATGTTTGTCAAGATGTTCACTTCTCCCAAAAGAATACAGAGTAGCAAATACGAGTAAAGAGAAGAGAGACTCAAAATTTCATCAATAAGTTTGAGTCCACAGCTACAGAAATCACATATATTTCTTATATTGCTTCATCACCATCTTTAATCACAAACTCTACTGATTGTTAATGAATAGACTGAGATCACAAGCACCATGAACACAGGTGGTATCCCAGAACTTTCTCGTGACACTGTACTGTTGAGTTGGCTGCAACTCTGTTGTATTATCAGCATTTGAACACTAAATGGTAAAATGCCTTTCAAGTAGCTGCTGAATGATTAAGTAATGTGGTTAAGTCACAAGCGCAGAGAGTAATTAATGTTGAAGAGCACAGGCACACTTCCCTGGGAAAGAGTAGCAGCGGGGAGTCCAGCACAGTGAGTAGCCATCAGGGAAGGATTACTCTGGGAACAAAGCCAGAAGCCAAACTCTAGTATAGGTCTATAAACAACTAATTCTTCAAATAATTAATTTCCTTTATCTAGTGTGCAAAGTATTTTTGGGTCTATATTGCATTGGAAAGGGAAATGTCCTCTTCCATGTTATTACCAGACCCATTTCTGCGCACTTTCCGGCTAGTTACAGCCCCTCCCGAGGGTGGCAGGTAGCCATCCACTGAGTCAGAACCCAGATACTCACTAGGCCATGTTTACATAGTGGCTGAAGTCATTGGGCCTTCAAGTCAGCACTATGGAGTGTAGCATTCTCTTCTATTTTCTAAGGCAAATTTCAGCTTTTTCTCTCTGCATCTCCAACTGTGTCATCAGTTAGGGAAGGGCAATCTCTGAACCTACAGACATTTTTTTTTCCATCACAGACATGCCCAATGAACCAAAACTAGATTATGGAGGAGAAGGCAATGGCACCCCACTCCAGTACTCTTGCCTGGAAAATCCCATGGATGGAGGACCCTGGTAGGATGCAGTCCATGGGGTCGCAAAGAGTCGGACACGACTGACTGACTTCACTTTCACTTTTCCCTTTCATGCATTGGAGAAGGAAATGGCAACCCACTCCAGTGTTCTTGCCTGGAGAATCCCAGGGACGGGGGATCCTGGTGGGCTGCCGTCTCTGGGGTCACACACAGTCGGACACAACTGAAGTGACTTAGCAGCAGCAGCTCTCTCCATGTGCTGCAAGTCAGTGTACCAGAGGGCCCCAAAATTGCAGATTATTGAAAGTTCTTGACATAGGTTAACAATAAACTTGCATTTTGATTTGTTATTTCTTATGCATAACTCCCACTTTTTAAAAACGTGAGGGGAGGAGAGATGATCAGTAAGGCATATTTTGGACACTATAGAATCTGTAGTCCTAAAATCATTATAATAATGCATCACAAATGTCTTTACAGCTTCAGTCATGTGATCATTCTAGTCATAACCAAAAATCACTACAAAAACCGTAATATTTTAATGTATAAAATCAATCTAGATATTTTAAGTGGTAATCCTAATTTAAACATACACAATTTTTTTTAAAAAAAATCCTAATTTTAAAATATGTCATGTGTGCCCAGAAATATTTTATATCCTCCAATTTGGGGTATGACAGTAAGAATACCTAAAGATCTAGGATTTCAATAAGATTGAATTATTAATCATTTTAAAGTGAGTTCCATCAGTTCAGTTCAGTTCAGTTGCTCAGTCGTGTCTGACTTTTGTGACCCCAAGAATCGCAGCACGCCAGGCCTCCCTGTCCATCACCAACTCCTGGAGTTTACCCAAACCCATGTTCATCGAGTCAGTGATGCCATCCAACCATCTCATCCTCTGTCGTCCCCTTCTCCTCCTGCCCCCAATCCTTTCCAGCATTAGGGTCTTTTCCAATGAGTCAACTCTTCGCATGAGGTGGCCAAAGTATTGGAGTTTCAGCTTCAACATCAGTCCTTCCAATGTACTCCCAGGACTGATCTGCTTTAGGATGGACTGGTTGGATCTTCTTACAATCCAAGGGACTCTCAAGAGTCTTCTCCAACACCACAGTTCAAAAGCATCAATTCTTCAGTGCTCAGCTTTCTTTACAGTCCAACTCTCACTTCCATACATGACTACTGGAAAAACCGTAGCCTTGACTAGACGGATCTTTGTTATGTCTCTGCTTTTAAATATGCTATCTAGGTTGGTCATAACTTTCCTTCCAAGGAGTAAGCGTCTTTTAATTTCATGGAGGCAATCACCATCAGCAGTGATTTTGGAGCCCCCCAAAATAAAGTCTGACACTGTTTCCACTGTTTCCCCATCTATTTCCCATGGAGTGATGGGACCAGATGCCATGATCTTAGTTTTCTGAACTTTGAGCTTTAAGCCAACTTTTTCACTCTCCTCTTTCACTTTCATCAAGAGGCTCTTTAGTTCTTCTTCGCTTTCTGCCATAAGGGTAGTGTCGTCTGCATATCTGAGGTTATTGATATTTCTCCTGGCAATCTTGATTCCATCTTGTGTTTCTTTCAGCCCAGCATTTCTCATGATGTACTCTGCATATAAGTTAAATAAGCAAGGTGACAATATACAGCCTTGACGTACTCCTTTTCCTATTTGGAACCAGTCTGTTGTTCCATGTCCAGTTCTAACGGTTGCTTCCTGTGATCACTCACCTAGAGCCAGACATCCTGGAATGTGAAGTCAAGTGGGCCTTAGAAAGCATCACTACAAACAAAACTAGTGGAGGTGATGGAATTCCAGTTGAGCTATTTCAAATCCTCAAAGATGACGCTGTGAAAGTGTTGCACTCAATATGCCAGCAAATCTGGAAAACTCAGCAGTGGCCACAGGACTGGAAAAGGTCACTTCTCATTCCAATCCCAAAGAAAGTCAGTGCCAAAGAATGCTCAAACTACCACACAATTGCACTCATCTCACACGCTAGTAAAGTAATGCTCAAAATTCTCCAAGCCAGGCTTCAGCAATACGTCGACTGTGAACTTCCAGATGTTCAAGCTTGTTTTAGAAACGGCAGAGGAACCAGAGATCAAATTGCCAACATCTGCTGGATCATCGAAAAAGCAAGAGAGTTCCAGAAAAACATCTATTTCTGCTCTATTGACTATGCCAAAGCTTTTGACTGTGTGGATCACAATAAACTGTGGAAAATTCTGAAAGAGATGGGAATACCAGACCATCTGACCTGTCTCTTGAGTGAGTTCCATAGCAACCTTTTATAGAATTACAGAGTTGAGAACACTTAAAATAAGGTCTTTTTGGTTGTAAAGGACAGAAAACAAACTCAAGTTACTTTAAGTTAAAAAGAAATTTGTTGTCACAGAGATGAAAAGTACAAAGATAGAACTGACTCCAGAACTTTGCAAGGCAGTTACTCAAAGAATGTCATTAGGATCTATCTCCATCTCTCAATTCCCTTTTTTCTGTCATATCTTCTTCCCCCATAAGATATCTACAAGCAAATTAGAGTTAGAGATCACAACAGAATGAAATTGTGATAGCAGATAGCAGAAACCCCATGGCTGCTCTTCAATAGGCCCAAATTAAGTCATATACCTATCTCTGAATCAATTTCTGTGACTTATTTGGACCTTGGTCATTACCAAGCCCTGGACAACATAGACTGAGGGAATGAGTGATTTCCCTTTTAAAAAGTCAGGATACAGTTAACAGGAAAAGGAATGAGGTTGATCAAGATAGAAAGAAACAAATATCTTTTCCCTGAAGTTTTCTCTATAATAGAGAAATTTTAACAGACTCTGTGGCCCTGATAATGAAACACATGCATAAATTCATGTTTCAAAAATGTTCCCCAAATATAAGAAATCCAATTTGACAACATTTGAAATTACTGAGAGTGTAATTATCATATAAGCTAGTGTGCTCACCCATACAGAGATCTTTCCCCTCCTCTCCAACTTCTTACTACCATTTAAACTGTCTCTTTTGATGGCTCCAACTTGATGGAGACATGTATTTATCATAAATTCAAGTTTTAGACAGGCATAAAGGGAGAAATGAATTCTGCGTGTTCTATATAATTTATTCATGATTATAGATGTTAGAAGTCTAAAATTAGAAATTATCTAAGCATTACTACTTTCTATGTTGTAGAAAGATTTTTAAATGCTGCCTTGGCATAGATCATTACTTTGAAAAATACCCAGCTAAACTCTTCATAGGTCCCCCAGTTTAGCTATACAAATGATAAAGAAAATAGGGTTTCCATTATCTCATTTCAGTTGTTACCTTATGGATTTGCTATGGGCTGAACAAAAATTTTCATTGAGCTATACAAAGATTTTGGTTGGCTTTTCAGAGTTCACTTTGGGTACTGCATAAAACTGAAGAAAAAAGCCATTGTGAATCATATCTCTGCCTTCATTATAAAGAATAATAGGACATTTAAAAGACCTATACCAAGTCATTAAATTCAGAGCATTCCTCTTCTTCTCTCCCTTGCCTGTGACAGACATCACGAACTGATCAATGTTCTCCTTACACCTTTCTCAAAATAGCACTCCAGACAGCTACCATAAACACAGGAAGCCCTGAAAACAAAATTATTTACCAATTTTGTCCTTAAAAAATGTTGACTAAGCCAATCAACAAGAATTGAAAAATCATCTTACTTTTTATCAATGACACTATCTGGATTGTTCTTCCAATCCTGGATCTTTGGAGCTTAATTTCCTTGGAATTACATCTACCTGTATCTTGAAGCATAAACAATGTCAATAGCTACCTAAGACTCCAGAGTTATTGGAATGTTCCATGAATCTGTCTAATCCCATCCAGAGAGCAATGTGAAATAGCCAGGAATAGCATTCAGAAGTGTTAGGGACTCTTACCTCTTGGCCATTAGAATAGAATACCTAAAGTATCTCTATCAGAGTGGGCCCCTGGGAGTGTCTAAGGAACCCAGAGAGCTCAAGAATAGGCTTTGCTTTACATAAGCCCAAACATCGGCTCCAAAGATGTTCATATTCTCCAGGATTCCGTCAGTGCAGAAGACTTCCTCTAGTCACTTCCCCAAATGAAAAGTCTTTCTTCAAAGAATCATTCATTTAACCAACTCAGTTTGCTTTTGAAATAAGTGCAAAGATCTGTTTCTTTGAGATTTCAGTCCATTTGCTTCTTTTTTAATGTTCTCTTTGGTTGCCTTGATAAGAAAGCAAGGCAATGAATAAATTAATCAATAATTAGAAAAGTGTGATTGTTTTGATATAAATGTGCTTACCCACGGAATGACTGTATGGCTTTGGCATCATGTGCTGTACATCTGGGCAGAAGTCTGCTTGAGGAGTTAGCCTGAATCATACCCTCCCTAAGTGTGTGGAAGCAAATTCACCAAAATGAATTATTCAGTCTCTGAGGGCAGGAAAGCATTCTGGCAATGACATGAGCATTAGTTTCAGCATTGTTTCTAGGAGAACCAAGGGATCTTTCTATGAAATGAATTGTTATTAAAACTACAAAACACAATAAGAAATATATCTCATCAAGCAATGTTGTTATCTCTCACTTTATGGAATAGTGGTATTCGGCCAAACAATTTATAAAGGCAAAGTGAATCACATGTTGTAAATGTCTGTTAAAAAAATCATGTGTTTCCACAGGGAAGGATCCACCAAATGGCAGAATTGATCAAGGTTTATTGGAAAGCAGTCACAATTACAGCTCTGTCTCATGGCATGCACCATGACTGCTCGTAGGGATAGACCTCCTCAGCAACTCATTTTTCTTTGACAGCACTTTTCTTGCTCAAGATCTTCTTTCTAAGGCCAGGCACAATACTATCCCCATCACCGTAAGGTAGTATAAATTCTGTACAATTCTGGAAATTATGTGATTCAATATTCCCCAACATGTCCCCTCAGATTCTTTTTGTAAAGGCATTTATAGTATCTAACAGCTTAAACTTCTCAAAGCAAGTAAAACTGGAAAGATGGAAAGGGCAAACGAGAGAAATCTGAATTACCAAACTACCAGCAGGTACTTTCAACCTGAACAATTCTGAGAATATGATTTGAAGTTGTGGTTATAAATAGCTATCTGTCATCTAGAGAATCCCCTATCAGAAGAAAATATTCTAATTTGCTCCTCTGATTTGACATCAAATTTAAATATTTATTTTAGTTTAGTTGATTTTTAGTACACCTACAAAGTATCAATACATACATTGCCATAGTGCACAAAGAAGCTAAGTGACTTGCCCACAAGTTAATCAGTTGCTAAGAATCTTTGTCTTTTCTAAATATAACTTTTTGAAATAAACTTGATGTCATTTATGCTAATCCAAATTACTCAATCAAATTTCATAGTTAAGATGTAATTAAATTATATTAGATTAGATCATAGACCCTCCTACACAGTACATAAAATATTGCCAGTTGATTAGCCTGGTCAGTCCTTCATTTATTCATCTTGTTGTGTGCAAGTTAATTATGCTAACTGCTGTGAAGACTAAAGCAATATACTTAAGCAGGTACAATGTACTCAAGACATAGTAAATAACACTAAAACTACAACCTAATGTCAAAACTTTTGGTGTAGCAAAAGAGGCACAAAGAAATTTCTATGAGAGTTTAAAGAAGAGAGAAAATATTTCTGTTTGAAGATATCGAGAGAGTAGCAGAATTTGCCTTAAAAGATGGGTAGGGTTTTAACAAGCAGACATAGGAGAGAAGATCATTCCAGAGAGAGAAGAAAGTAAGCGGTACAGAAGTGGGAAAATGTTAGAGGACTGGAGAGAAGCCTCGTTTGGCTGCAAAATAGAGTTTAAGAGAAAAGTTAGTAAACACAGCTGGTGGGGCTAGACTATGGGTACAGCAAACCAAAGGAATTCCAAGTTAGTTGGTAACAAACAATGGGAGGTGTTTAAAGTATTACACAGAAAGATAATGTCTTATGCTTTTAAGATTAATCTAATAAGATGGAGTAGAGAAACACTGGAAGCCAAGAACTAAGCAAAGACACCACAGACTAGTGTCAAGAGAACAGTTATGAGACCACAGGTTTCCCTCACAAAAGCCAAGCTCCATGGTGGCAAGAACCATAATGCTTTTGTTATGAGTATACACTCTGGAGTTAAGAGAAACTGAAGAATTAATGATGGCAGACCTATGAAACTGATTAACAATGGAAGGAAAAGGAGGTGGTTAAGATTTTGAGATTTTAAGGGCAATTTTATAATAAATTCAGAAAATCTGAGCATGATACATTCATTCAAAAAATTTTTTTGAGCCTCTACTACATGCAAGTTCATATAGAATTTTGAAGACACTGAATCTGAGGTGCTAAGACAGATATTCAAGCAGAGATGACCAGCTGTTCAAAATGTGTTTTTAACACCAATACAGTATACTAACACATACATATGGTATTTAGTTAATCAGTAAAGATAACCCTGTATGCAAGACATCAAAAGAGACACAGATAAATAGAACAGTATTATGGACTCTGTGGGAGAGGGTGAGGGCGGGATGATATGGGAGAATGGCACTGAAGCATGTAAATTACCATATGTGAAACGAATCGCCAGTCCAGGTTCGATGCATGATACAGGGTGCTCGGGGCTGGTGCACCAGGATGACCTGGAGGGATGGGATGGGGAGGGAGGTGGGAGGGGGGTTCTGGAAGGGGAACACATGTACACCCATGGTGGATTCATGTCAATGTATGGCAAAACAGATACAATATTGTAAAGTTAAAAAATAGATAAATAAACTAATTCAATTTTTAAAAAATGTGTTTTTACATTCAGTAGAGAAATTTCAGACAAGAAAACATTTTAATGACCTCTCAATTACCCAGGACTTTAGTGTGGCTAGATCATATTTCACATCAAAAATTCTTTTTAGTCTCCAAACCGCAATGTCTGCTTTAGTAATTTATAATCTTCCATTTTAAAGACAATTATTTGAAAAACACATTTTGCCTTTCCTTCTTATTCCACGGTGAAAAATTATGATGTAATAAGTCCTATAAAAATAGATATTACCCATAAGAAATTCAGAACTTAACAGTTTATCAATTATGCTAATTTTCTCTTAATATCCACATTCTAAATATCACAAAAATGGAATTTTTGCAAAGTAATGATAACCAATCTTGATGACAGAGGTTGGTGAAAATAAAAGATATAAAATTTTTTTAAGTTTTAACTGGTTTAAGCAAATGAAATTTTAATATTGTACTAGTTTGTGATATGTCTTTTCAAAAACTGAGAGCCTTAGGAAATGTTTACATTTATTCTGTTTTTCTTATAAAATACTTGCCATTCATTTTTTAAAGGAAAAGAGGGGCCATATGATTGGTATACACTTACCCCCAAAACAAGTCATTAGAGAATATTCAGAGGGATTTTTCTGAAAGTTCCATTTGTAAGGTAAATTCAAACCTAGAGTTAAGTATGACTCTCTTTATTTGAGGGGTTGGGGGTAGGATAAAATTTAAGGGACAAATAAATAAACTTAAGCATATATAATCTACAGATGCCACATACACTTTAGTGACTCTATTATCTCTTTAAGCCATCTCCTTGATGTTTGCATACATTCATGTACAGGGTGTATGTGTGTGTGTGTATACTGTCTGCTTTCTTTCTAAATTTCTTCTAAAGTGTTAGCATCTTATTGCATTATCCATCCTAATTTCAGTTACAACTAATGGACACCTATAGCTAGTGACTACTAAATTAATTATTGTAACTGGATTCTAATGATTCTATTTATCTTTTTTATTATGGGTATGGGGAGAATACTCCTCAAATTTAATCTAAAACATAAAACAGGCCATTTAGCCTAAAGAGCCTTAAGAGAGCTTCTAAATGTGGGTTCTTTGGGTAATAGCAGCATTTTTGCCTTTTTTAAGGCATTTGTTTCCCTACTGGTTCATCCTTCAAGATAAATAGCTGTTTCCATATTTTATTGGAAACAGACCATGCATAATTGATCCAATAAGCAACCTTTATCCTTAAAGTACATTATGAACCCATCTATAAGTTACTTGCAGAGTTTAACAAGGAAAGGCAGACGTCTCCTGTTGTATTAAGGCATAAGAAAGTAAAATCATCATGTTTCACATCTCATTGGAGAACTCTGAGAGACACATCTTATTCTCAGGAAACAAGGAAAGGCAGACGTCTCCTGTTGTATTAAGGCATAAGAAAGTAAAATCATCATGTTTCACATCTCATTGGAGAACTCTGAGAGACACATCTTATTCTCAGGAAATTTAAACATATCATAAAAGCTTAACATACACAAATCAAGAAAATAATTCCTTAATTATATCTAATATGAATGACACATGTAAGAATATATTTTGAGAGACCAACTGTGAAAGGAAAATGTTAATATAAATTTTCCACAAAGGTGTAAATAGTTCAGCCAGTCTATCCTGTAAGGTACTTGAAAAAAATTCTTAACTAAGTAAAGAGATGAATTAGTTGTTTAGCAAATGACTGATATTCTGGGAAAGTACTTGAGTTATGCTTTGGATAAAAATGAGCCACTCTTCTTGAAAGACCTAAAATACAGCATCCAGGGGACCTCCATTATCCTGCAGAACTAGCACAAAGCTTCCACACTCCAGCTTTCAGCTCTATCACCATGATAACAAACAACCCTATAAAACTGTCTCTATATCACTGCAAGATTTTCAAAGATAGTGTGGATATTTAAGCTGATTGTATAGAATAGAATCCTTAATAAATTTTGAACTGTTGGCCATTTTAAGGATATTCACAGACTACAATGGAACTTCACATTCTTGCAGCAATAATTGACACAAAAATAGCCTCGTGTGGTGACTGTATTCTTACAAGCTTTCTTCGAAAAATGATACAACAAAATGTTTCACTTCATTTATGCTCTCTTTCTGGCTAATATGAAATTGCGTTAAATCTTTCCTAGGGCCCGGAGTTTGACTGTGGTAGACTTTAATTTTCTAGTTATAAATTTGAAAGAAAAAGCAGAACAGAAGATAAAAGAGAAAAAAAGAAATAGAACATTAAGTTTAGTAAACATGTACTAGACTATTTTCCCTTATAATTTATCACTCTTTCTACAAATATTTAGTGAGTCACAACTTTGTATCTAGTACATGTTTTAGCTACTAGGAATACAGAAATAAACCAAACAGAAAAACTTACATTAAACTAGAAGACAGAAGATAAACTGATAAACAAACACATTTAAAAGAATTTCAGTTAGTGTTTGTGCTATGAAAGAACTAGAGGGCACTATGATAGAGACTGGTCTGGATTAGGAGTGAAGCTTTAGTTGGACAGGTATTTTTAAGCACAATGGGAAGATGAAGATCTACTAGATGGTTCTAAGAAGGAAAGAAACATCTAATTTAAATTTTTAAAGGATCTTATGGGCTGCTGTGTTGGTAGTAGAGCATAAGGCTGCAAAAGTAGAAAGAAGGTAACCAGTTGCAAAGTTATTGCAGCAACTCAGGAGAGCAATGGCATCCTGGTCTAGTGTTTAGAAAAAAGATCATCAGAAATAGACTGGTCATATACCTTGGTGGTAGAGCACACGTGAATTGCCAATGGATTGTATCTGGAGGTGCTCTGGAGAAGAATATGACAACCCCCTCCAGTATTCTTGCCTAGGAAACCCCATGGACAGAGGAGCTTGGTGGGCTACAGTCCATGGGGCCTCAAAGAGTTGGACACAACTGAGTTTGACTGAGCATACCTTGGTGGAAGAGCACACATGACATGCCAAATGATTGTATTTGGAGGCTAGGTAAGGAGAAGAATCAATAAAATTTCTTAATTTATGAATGTGATTTGGTGCTGCTTACTGACACTGAAAAGCCTGGAGAGAAGCAGATTAGGGGAAATGGTTCTTGAGGGTTGTCCTGTGGTTCTTGAATTAGGGTAGGATACATTCTGCTATAGTAAAAATGACTACAAATTCTCAGGGACTTATCATAACAAAGATGTATTTCCCCTCAGCTTACAAGTTCAATGTTCAGGAGTGAGGCTATGCACCACATGGTCCCTAAAGACCCAGGATGATAGCGGTTCCACCAAGTGGTAGGTGCATTAATTGAATCACAATGTTCCCTCAGTTGCTAAAGGCAGAGAGACTAGAGAATTATTCATGGGTTTTCACTGGAAAACAAAGGTTCACATTTCATTGGCCAGAACTAATCTCACAGCCCTACTTAACCTCAACAGGTCTGGCATATGAGGAGCAAATTGAAACTTGGTTGAGATTTCTGCTTTTGCTGTAGACCTGCGGTTTCTGAGATGCCTGTGAGTGATTCTTATTTATTGTCTTCCTTTTGACACCACGAAAATTGTTGAGGTTTTAGTCAACCAGCGAAAGAGATTTCTTATCAAACCAATCACTAAGAGCTAAGACAATCATGCAGTGGCTAACATATTTCTTTGAATCTGAACTTCCAAAATGGTAGGTAACTTAGCTATCAAAATCTCAACAAAAAAGAGATAACATACTCAACTGAAGGAAATTCAAGGATGATTTGTAAAGGGCCCTTAAAACACACACACACACCGCACACCATACCCACTACACACACAAACGCTTTTACAGTCCTGAAGCCCAAAGAGATAAGAAGAAGAAGCATTTATCAGAACCCAGAAGGAGACAGTAATATAGAGAAAACAGCCTATAGAGGAGCAGCAAAATGCTCCTCACAATCAAAGGAAAACTGACCAAGAGGAACCACTTGATATAATTTCCTAACCTCACTCTCACTGTTCTCCATCTCCAAATGTAACCACGAGTAGCCAAATCTAATAGGAAGCTAGAAGACAGGGGAGCCCATGTTCTATACAGGTTGCCTCCCAGGGCAAAAAAACAGGATGAAGATGGGTGAAGAATAAAACAACTGGTGATATACATAGAAGATATCTGACACAGAGAAATAACTACCTAAGTTTTTCTTACATGAGGCAGTATATATAGTGGACGATCATTCTACTCAGAATCGTGCATGTGGATTCTGTATTTACAGAATGTTTACCTAAAGATTATATGCTACACTCCCAAAGGACAATAAAAAATACTGAGCACCAAAGAATTGATACCTTCGAACTGCAGTGCTGGAGAAGACTTTGGAGAGTCCACTGGACTGCAAGGAGACCAAACCTGTCAATCCTAAAGGAAATCAACCCTGAATATTCATTGGAAGAACTGATGCTGAAGCTAAAGCTCCAATGCTTTGACCACCTGATGCAAACAGCTGACTCACTGGAAAAGACCCTGATGCTGGGATAGATAGAAGACAAGAGGAGAGGGGATGACAGAGAGTGAGATGGTTGGATGGCATCACCAACTTAATGGACATGACTTTGAGCAAACTCCGGGAAATGGTGAAGGACAGGTAATCCTGGTGTGCTGCAGTCCATGGGGTCACAAAGAGTCAGACATGACTGAATCACTGAACAACTCAAAGAAAATTTTTTAAGATTTAGAAGTTTTAAAAGATTGAAAAGTTTTTGAGGAACATGTGTAATTATAGTAATTATAGAGTAAATATAGTAATTATAACATTTTAATTACTAAATATCATCCTTCTTATGTTGTAAACTAATGGCATGAATATGAGAAATTACTGGTATACTATTTCAAATTATGATATACAGTGAAGCTAACATTACAAAAATATGTCTAAGTGTCATGCAAAATTCAACTATAGTCATATTTTTTATCTTCCCTTAAAATTATGTTTTCAACCACTTATGCATGTGTTCAGGCTCCAAAGTGAAATTTTTATTTAACTTAATATAAATATGCAAAAATTTAATGCAAGTTAACATATACACCAATATATTTCATACAGCCCATGTAATGTATACAAACACACATATATATGGAGGAATTATTAACAAAATATTGGTACTTGTTCTTGAGCAATGATTACTATAAGAATAAAATGTACATGAACATTTCAGTGTTCCTTAGTATGTCACATCGCCAACTATCAGACAAACTCATTGAAACAAAGATTATACTGGAGGCAAATAGAAAATTACTGATATAATATGAGCAAGAATTGAACTAAGCCATGGAAATGGAAATTGGAGAGCCTGAGGCAGCAAATGGTAAGGGAACCTCCAAAAAATATTATGAAGAAATCATTTAAAGTCAGTGATTTATTGGATGTAATATTGGATATCAAGGGATATGTAGGAGATCAACATCTAAGATGATACACAATGCTGCATTACTCTGTGATCAAGTCATTTTTACACACTATGATTGTGAAATGCCTGTGTAACATCCAAGTGGAAATGTGAAAGAAGCAATTGTTTTAGTTCACAGCCAGGCAGCTAAATATATTAGATTCAAATATTAATATGTGATCAACTCCTTCTCCATTCAGACCATTCTAATGAACTCCTGAAATTTAAATACTTTAAGATATTTATTGTTATTATTAAAAGGTTAATGATTATAGCTTAAATATGTAAATACTATATGTGTTGAAGAACTGGTTCTAGCTTATGGTGGATTCAGGCATTATTCATCTTTTATTGCATTTTGCTGTTTCAAACCAGCAATTCAAAGAGAGAGCATTTAGAGGCTAATGCTCAGATACTAGGCTTAGTCTATAGTCCCTGACTCCCGTATCTCACACAGCATCTTGGTTTGAGTCAGAATCATAGGTCTTCAGAATCGAAGTCCTGTCACCAAAGTACCCCTGGTCATTAGTCAGTCAAGCAGGTGATGCTATCATTCTTCAAATTTCTAACAGCCAAGGAGAGTGGGTGAAGTGAGGTGGGCCAGACCCCAGGCATGGAGAGAGATGAGATGGGTGAAAGTCATTGTTCCATAAATTCATAACAAAACAGGCATTGATTGCCAGGAGTTAGGATTATAACTAATAGACTCTTTGAGGTGGGTGATAAATCTGATCAAATAAACCTAACAGATGTATATAGAACATTTGATACAACAGCAGTAGAATACACAATCTCCTCAAGGTTACATGGAACATTCTCCAGGACAGATCATATATTAAATCACAAATATGTCTTTAAAAATTGAAGTATATTGAAACGATATCAAACCCCTTTTTGACCACAATGGTATGAAACTAAAAAACAATTGCAAGAAAAAAACTGGAAAATTGACAAGTATGTGGTGATTTAGCATGCTCCTGAAAAAGTCAAAAAGTAAATAATATTATATCTTGAAACTAATGCAAATGGAAACCCAATGAACCAAAATCTATGTAATTCTGCAAAAAGAGTTCTAAGAGGGAAGTGATAAATGCCCACAATTTTTTAAAAAAATCAAGATCTCAAATGAATACCCTAACTAAATACCTCAAGGACAAACTAAGCCCAAGTGAGTAGAAAAAAGAAGTCACAGCAGAAGTAAATGAATAGAGATTAAAAAGACAATTAAAAAGATCAATGAAACAAAAAACTGTTTTTTTAAATAGAAATAAAATTGACAAATCTGCACTTAAAGACAAAGAGAGAAAAAATATGCAAATAAAAGGAGGAAACATGATAACTGATAATTCAAAAATAGTGAGGATTATAAGAAATTACCATAAAAAATTACATGCTAACAAATTAGATAACCTAGAAGGGGTGGATAAATTCCTAGGAACATAAAATCTACCAAGACTGAACCCTGAAGAAACAGAAAATCCGAACAGACCAGTTACTAATAAGCAGATTGAATCAATAACCAAAAACTCCCAAAGAAACAAAAGTCTAGGACAAGACAGCTTCACTGTTAATTCTACCAAACATTTAAAAAAGAATTGATACCAATCCTTCTCAAACTCTTCCAAAAAATAGAAGACAAGGGAACACTTCCAGACTCATTTTATGAGGCCAGAATTACCCTTACACCAAAGCCAGACAAAGACACTACCAAAAAATAGGGCAAAATCCCAAATGAACACAGATGCAAAAATTCTCAACAAAATGTTAGCAAGCAAAATTCAGCAGTACTTTAAAAAGATCATACACCATGATTAAATGAGGTTTGTTCCAGGGATGAAAGGACAGTTCAACATCCACAAATCAATCAGTATGATACACTATATTAACAAAATGAAGGATAAAAAATTGTATGATAATTTCAATGAATGCAGAAAAGCATTTGACAAAATTTAACATGCTTTTATGATTTAAACAAAACTCTCAACAAGCTGACTATATTGATAGAAGGAGCATAACTCAATATAATGAAAGCTGTATTCAACAAGCCCACATCCAACATCATACTCAATGGTGAAAAGCTGAAAGCTTTTCCTCAAGATCAGGAGCAAGTCAAGGATTTCCATTCTTATCACTTTTTTTTCAGTATTAGTACTAGAATACTTAGCCAGAACAACCAGGCAAAACAAAGAAATAGAAGGCATCCAAATCGAAGAGGCAGAATTTAAACTGTTTCTGTTTGCAGATGACATGATACTATATATAGAAAACTCTAAATATTCAACAACAACAAAATCCTGTTAAAACTAATAAATTCAGTAAAGTTGAAGGATACAAAATCAATACTAAAATTCTGTTGCATTTCTATATACTAACAATGAACTGTTGGAAATAGAAATTAAGAAACAATCTCATTTACAATAGCATCAAGAAGAATAAAATTACTTAGGAATAAACTTGGGGCTTCCCATGTTGCTCAGTACAGAAAATCCCATGGACGGAGGAGCCTGGTGGGCTACAGTCTCACCAGGACTGTAGAAGAGGTCCACAGGTCGCGAAGAGTTGGACACGCCTGAGCAACTTCACTTTCACTTTTCCCTTTCATGCACTGGAGAAGGAAATGGCAACCCACTTCAGTGTTCTTGCCTGGAGAATCCCAGGGACGGGGGAGCCTGGTGGGCTGCCGTCTATGGGGCCGCGCAGAGTTGGACACGACTGATGCGACTTAGCAGCAGCAGCAGCAGCATGTCACTAAGTGGGTGAAGAATTCGCCTAAAATGCAGGAAATGCAGGAGACATGGATTCAATCCCTGGGCGGGAAAGATCCCCTAGAGGAGGGCATAGCAACCCACTCCAGTATTCTTGCCTGGAGAATCACATGGGAAGAGAAGCCTGGCGAGCTACAGTCCATAGGGTCACACAGAGTCGGACACGACTGAACTGACTCAGCATACATGCAGGAGCAAATTTAAACGGAGGTGAAAGATCTGTACACTAGACACTGAAAGGCCTTAATGAAAGAGATTGAAGAGACACGAGTGAATGGAAAGACATTCCATATTCATGAGTCAAAAGAATTAGTACTGTGAAAATGTCCGCACTAGCAAAAGTGAGATACAAATTTAGTGCTGCTGCTGCTAAGTCACTTCAGTCCTGTCCAACTCTGCACAACCCCATAGACGGCTGCCCACCAGGCTCCTCTGTCCCTGGGATTCTCCAGGCAAGAACACTGGAGTGGGTTGCCATTGCCTTCTCCAATGCACGAAAGTGAAAAGTGAAAGTGAAGTCATTCAGTCCTGTCCAACTCAGGGACCCCATGGACTGCAGCCTACCAGGCTCCTCTGTCCATGGGATTTTCCAGGCAAGACTACTGGAGTGAGGTGCCACTGCCTTCTCCAAATATAGTGCAACCCCAATCAAAATTTCAATGGCATTTTCCACATAAATATTTAATGGAAAAACAATCCTAAAATTTGTGTAGAACCACAATGACTCTGAATGGCCAAAGCGATCTTTGAAAAAGAACAAAGCTAGAGACATCAAAGTTTTTTATTTCAAGCTATAGAATATGGCTATAGTAATCATAACAGTATGTTATTGGCATAAAAACAGACACATAGATTAATGGAACAGAATAGAGTCCAGAAATATTCCCATGCGTAGATGGTCATTTAATTTTCAACAAAGGAGCCAATAATGTACAATAAGAAAAGAACAGTCCCTTCAATATATGGTGCTGGGAAAAACAACAGCCACATGCAAAAGAATTAAGCTGGACCACTGTATCACATCACACAAAAATCAACTCAAAAAACAAGATTAAAAGACTTGTATGTGAAATCTGAAACCATAAAAATCCTATAAGAAAACACAGGGAGTAAGCCTCCTGACATTGATCTCGGTGACGAATTTTTTGGATTTGATACCAAAAACAAGAGCAACCAATGCAAAAATAAATGGGTAGGACTGCATCAAACTAAAAGCTGCTCTGCAAAGTAAACCATCAACCAAATGAAAAGGCACCTGTGGAATGGGATAAAATATTTTCAAACCACATATCTGATAGGGGTTACTATCCAAAACATATAAGGAACTCATACAACTCAACAACAAAAATAAATAACCCACTTTAAAAATGGGCAAAGAACCTGATAGGCATTTTCCAAAGGCACACAAATGGCCACCGGGTACATGAAAAGGTGTTCAGCGACACTAGTTATCAGAGAAATTGAAATCAAACCACAATGAGATATCATCTCACATCTATTAGAATGTTTATTATTACAGAGACAAGAGATAATATCCTGGCAAGGATGTTGAAAAGGGGGAGCCCTTGTGCACTGTTGGAGGCAATATACAGTCTGGTACAGCCATTATGGAAAACTGTGGAGTTTCCTCAAGAAATGAAAAATAGAATTACCGTATGATCCAGCAATCCCAGCTCTGGGTATCTGTCTAAATGAATGAAATCAGGATCTTGAAAAGATATCTGTTATATTCTGTTCATCATAGCATTTTAACAATATCCAAGGAATATTTTAAACAACCAAGTTTCTTTCAATGGGTGAATGGATCAAGAAAATGTGGTATAGATAGATAATGAAATACTATTCAGTCATTAAAAATGTAAATCCTGTCACTTGCAGCAACGTGAATGAAACTGGAGGACATTATCTTAAGTGAAAAAATCCAGACAGAGAAAGACAAATATTGCATGATATCATTTATATATAAAATGAAAAAAAAATCAGGCCCACAGAAACTGAACAGAATCATGGTTTCCAGGGGCTGATTATGGAGAGAAACAGAGATTGATAAAAGTATAAACCTTCAGTTATAAGATGAATAAGATCTGAGGGTCTAATATATAACATGGTAATTACAGGTGATAACACTGTATTGTGGATTGAAATTTGCTGACAGAGTAGAACTCAATGTTCTCTCACACACACACACACACACACAAATAAAGCGAATATGTGAGGTGATTTAAGTGTTAATTCAATAAAGGGAATCCTTTCACACTTTATATATATATATCAAATCATTACATTGTGCACTTTAAACATATTACAACTTTATTTGTCAATTATACCTCAGGAAAATTGAAAAAATAAATAAAGATTTTTGACTTCTCTGGGACAAAGCAAGTAACAGCTGAAGTCATGGGCAAATGTTGTTACCTGGGGAATGCATAAAGCAAACGGCTGTGGATGGACTCTTAGGGAATATTGCACTTAACATGTATTATTGACAAGAAATACTCATTACACTAAGGGCTTCCGTGGTGACTCAGTGGTAAATAGTCTACCTGCAATGCAAGAGATGTGGGTTCCATCACTGGGTCAGGAAGATCCCCTAGGAAAGGACATGGCGACCCCCTCTAATATTCTTGCCTGGAGAATTCCATGGACAGAGGAGCCTGGCCGGCTACAGTCCATGGGGGTCACAAAAGAATCAGACACAACTTAGTGACTAAACAACTCTTTACATGAAGTCAAACAGTATTCACATTCACAAAGAAATAGTCTTTAAGAACTTCCGACAATAAAAAGTATTTATTAATAAGGTTAACTGAAAGAAACACAAAATACATTTGTCGGTAGTTGATATAACAAACTGATAAATCCCTTTTTTCTCCGTCCCCATGATCCTGGCCTTGGTTTAGATGGCTGGAGATGAGAAGAGTGGTTCTTCTACATGTCATTTTTTTTGCCACTTCTGCTGCCTCGCAGGTTTTGTGTTTCTGTCGGCTGTACCTCAGCCACTCTTCTCTTTCAGTGGTTCACATAGCCTGCTCTAGTTGGAAGGATGGATTCCATCTTCATTCCCTACCCTTTTTCCTTTCCAAGTCAGAGAGTTGCTTCCAGTTTTGTTTTGTTTTGTTTTACCTAGTTTATTTTTTCCTAGTTTTCCAACTAGCTTTATTTTTTTTATTTATTTTTTTAATAAATTTATTTATTTTAGTTGGGGGCTAATTACTTTACAATATTGTAGTGGTTTTTGCCCCAACTAGCTTTAGAACAGCTTCTTTCCAGTCTTCCAATCACATCCTGTTCCATGAAATATTTGTACTCTATATAATTCCAGGTGCTGGGACAAGAAAATTTTACTTTCTCTTTCAATTTAAGATCAAAGGAAAGATGAACCATTGCCAAGAAACATCTCTGCGTTGTACCATTTCTTGACACTACAGGCAGAGCTGGTACAGGACTCAGAAGCAGGATACCAAACCTGATGGAGCAGGCAGAGGAAGTGATGCCTGGAAAACAGCTGAGTCTTGAAGAAGCAGAGAAGTGAAAAACTGACAATTCATGACTAATGTGTGAATTTTTGACTACTCTCTAAACACATTAATCCCACCATCTTACTCAGTGAATAAATACTGCATATTGATGTGAAGATTTTTGGTCTAAAAATTACTAATGGCATCATTACCCGTTCCTACAAAGTTCCTTAAATATAAAAGGGTGTTTGTCAGCTGACTGCTATTTTGATAACATCCAACTGAAATCTGGTTCCTTCTTTTGGACCATCTTTTTCATCATTCTGCTCTGACTTTCAGCTCTGGTTAGTTGATCCGAGCTGATCTTTTTCCCTGATGGCAGAGGAGAGAAAAGCATAAGAAGCCTGTGCCTCTGCACAGTCATCTATTACCAGCTGAAGATTTAGCAGATACAGAAGGGGAAATCAGGCTGCAGGGTCTTTATCTGACCTTCACTGTTTCCAACTATTTTAGGTTAGAAAAGGTTTTAGAAGTGAGGGCTATTTTGTACAGTATGTCATAAATTCTGGGCAAGTTATACAATATCACAAAGGCAGAATTCAGAAACAATAGGGTTCATATCGTTTCCTGTGACCATTTTCTCCTCTTTCCCTAACTGTCAAAAATTTTTCACCGTGTTAAATCTGAATAATGTCAATAATCTGTAAAAGTAATTTATATTTCCGGTGATGACAGAAATTTCATGAAATCATGTATGTCAGTCTGGAGAGTTCTCAGAGGTAATCTACCTTTTTTAAATAACATTGGATAAGAAGATATACAATATAAAATGACAGAGCAATCTTGCTCATGTACTCTAGCACAATCTTTGCTAGTAATTTATCAAGAAAAATCGGCCAGGAGTTTTGATTTGACTGGGGCATACCTTGTTTTCATTATCTTTATGATGCTAGCTGTGGACTACTCTCAAAAGTCATATGAAGTCCTAACCCACAGTGTGATGGTACTTGGAGATTAGGCTTTGGGAAGTAGTTAGGGTTAGATGAGGTCATGAGGGTGAGGACCTCGTGATAGTGTTATCATTTTATAAGAAGTAGAGTGAGAAGGAGGCCACCTGTAAGCCAAGGACAGGGCTCTCACCAAGACCTGGATCACCTGGCATCTTCATCTTAGACTTCCCAGCCTCCAGAACTATAAGAAGCAAACGTTCAAGTCACCCAGTGTATGGTATTTTGTAGTTTCAACCAGAGAAGACTAATACAATGCCCAGGTGGAAAAATTCCCAGGGGGCCCAGTGGCAAAGAATCTGCCACCAGTGCAGGAGATGTATGTTTGATCCTGGCTCAGGAAGATCCCCTGGAGGAGGAAGTGGCAACCCACTCCGGTATTCTTGCCTGGGA
Organism: Giraffa tippelskirchi; assembly: GCF_054371585.1. Classification (NCBI taxonomy): domain Eukaryota; kingdom Metazoa; phylum Chordata; class Mammalia; order Artiodactyla; family Giraffidae; genus Giraffa; species Giraffa tippelskirchi. Next base: position 75,720,007 of record NC_137277.1, read on the forward strand.
AATCCCATGGACAGAAGAGCCTGGCGGGCTACAGTCCATGGGGGTCACAGAAGAGACAGTCACAGCTGAGCAACAGGGCACACATAACAAAAGAGTAACCAAAATCACCAAAGAATGTAAATCCTCTTCCAAAATTACCATAATTGTAGATGGAAATAGTATCATATGAAGGCACAGTAAATGTTATTCTCTTTTCCTCAACTCCCACATTTCATTCATAATCAGGTTCCATTAACTCTATTACCAAATAATCACACAATAAATCCAACCATTTCTTTTCACTCTCCGAAAGTCACCATCATCTTTCACCCAGATAGTACAGCAGCCTCACAACCTGTCTCTCAGCTTCATCTCTGCACCTCCCACAAGCCATTCTCCCCACAGCAGCCAGACTGGGTTTTCAAAAATAAAACATACCCTCCAGCTGAACAATTGCCAATGACTTTGCACTGCACTTAAATAAAATCCAAACTTCTCACCCACTTGACAAAGCCCTGTACATCTTGCGGCCTGATTATCTTGGTCTCATATCACTCTCCCCTACAGCTTTGCTGTTTCCCCAGCCTGCCTGCCCATCAAGCACATTTCTGCCTTAGTACTATGCTGTTACAGCGCTCCTTCTGAGATCCTCTTCACTCTGCTCTCCACCTGATTGGCTTCTCCATGTTGTCCAGATCTGAGTTTAAAAGTCAGCTTTTCAGATAGGTTTTCCTGAGTGTGCAGCCTAAAATAAGCACTCTGCCATTCTCTATCACACTATTCTGTCTAAATTCTGTAGAGTATTATTGCTGGTTGATATTTTGCTTATTTGGGGGCTTCCCTGGGAACTCAGCTGGTAAAGAATTTGCCTGCAATGCAGGAGACCCCGGTTCAATTTCTGGGTTCAGGAAGATCTGCTGGAGAAGGGATAGTCTACCCACTCTAGTATTCTTGATCTTCCTCAGTGGCTCAGACAGTAAAGAATCTGCCTGCAATGTGGAAGACCTGGGTTTGATCCCTGGGTTGAAAAGATCCTCTGGAGAAGGGAATGGCTAACCACTCCAATATTCTGGCCTGGAGAATTCCATGGACTGTACAGTCCATGGGGTCACAAAGAGTTAGACAGGACTGACTGACTTTCACTTTCCTCTTTATTGAATGTAAGCCCCATGAGAGCCAGAACTGGTTTATCTAGCTACATCCCCAGCTCCTAAGAGAGTCTGGCACAGAGTTAGCCGCACATATTTTTTAAGTGAATGAGTAAATTATATAATTTCAGAAGACTAAAGAGGCCTACCTACAGAAATGTATTCCCTTTATTTGCCATAGTACCAGAAATTTCTATAATTAAAAAAATTTTTATGAATACAACTTTATTAAAATGTAAGTATTAAGTAAAGTGAGGCTTCCCAAGTGACACTAGTAGTAAAGAGCCTGCCTTCCAATGCAGGAGACGAGACTTGAGAGACGCAGTTTCAATCCCTGGTTGGGAAGATCCCCTAGAGGAGGGCATGACAACACACTGCAGTATTCTTCCCTAGAGAATCCCATGGATGGAGGAGCCTGGCAGGCTACAGTCCACACGGTCACATAGAGTCAGGCATGACTGAAGCAACTTGGCATGCAAGCATGTAAGCAAAGTAACCTACTAAAATAGAATTAATTCTTAAAACTTTCATATAATTAATCAACCATAGATAAAAACATTGCTTCAACAGAATGGATTTTAAGAGGAGGGGAGGAAAGGAGAGTAGAATTTGGAAGTTACTTCTCAGAAAGAGAAAGTAATATAATGGGAAAGCTTTGAGTAGCTAGAGTGATTCATGGAGGACAATGAGTGAAGGGGTCACCTGAGCTACAATTTTGAAAAAGTCCTGCTCTGAGAAAAGTGTATGTAGTGAGTAACAAAGGCACCCCAGGAACTCATAATTTTATATCTCATTTTATTCTCCCTCTCGAGTGTTAAAGTACCTCCCTAGTTATGCCCTCAGTTTTCATCTACCATCTCTGTGAATCAGGGAGTTTGCATTGTCCCTGCTAATCCACTAAAACGGAAAAATTAGCACACTCTGTCACATGGTTGGAGAAGGAAATGGCAACCCACTCCAGTACTCTTGCTTAGAGAACCCCATGAACAGAGGAGCCTGGGGGGTTACAGTCCCTGGGGTCACAAAGAGCTGGACACGACTGAGTGACAGAACAGCAGCCACACCGTGAGTCACTCACTGTTAGATCTGAGATTCAGCCACAGCTCCTCTCATTGCCAACCCATTCTTCCACAATGTCCATTGGACCTCTAGCTCAGAAAAGTCTCACTAAAAATTCTATGAGCTGGTAAGATTATCGTATTCTGTGAGTAACATGAGAGGTGTGAGAGGTGGAGTTTGTTGTTCAGTCACTAAGTCGTGTCCCACTCTTTTGCAACCCCGTGGACTATAGCCCACCAGGGTCCTCTGTCCATGGAATTTCCCAATCAAGAATACAGGAGTGGGTTGCCATTTCCTTATCCAGGGGATCTTCCTGACCCAGGGGTCAAACTTGCATCTCCTAATTGGCAGGCAGATTCTGTACAGCTGAACCACCAGGGAAGCCCTGAGGTAGGGTTTGGAGGGAAGCAAATTATAGGGATGAAACGATTTTGGAAACATCAGTAACCTCACAACTAGTCTCCTATCCTGCTCCACCCACGTCTAGATTGTTGCTCACATATTCACATCACTTAATTGCACTTTGCTTTGCAATTCATTCATTATGCAGTCAACAAATATTTCTTGAGCATATGTGAAGTGATAGGCATTGGTCTAAGAAGTGATAGGCATTGGTCTAAGTGCCTGGGACACAGTAAAGATCAAAATTAATTTCTTTTTTTTATGTTACTTTATTATTGCAAGGCTTTCAAGGCTTTCAAGTTTCTTAATGGCTATATATATATATATTTTTTTTTTAATTAAGGTCTACCATCTCTTCCCTTAGATATCCTTATCCTCACTCCACTGGCAAATGAATATTTACTAAAGTTAATGAAATTGAGTAGAATAGGAGAGAGTAGATGGATGTTCTGTGTTCTGACCCCACATGCTGCACCCAGGTCATGTTTGTTTTATGTTGTTTAGGGTTTAAGGAGAATTATAGAAGAATGGCCAATGTACTAAAAAACTGAAAGCAATAAGTCAGTGTTTTTCAAAGTATGGTCTTTGGACCATAGACATCTATAGTGTAGGATATCTGTTAAAAGTTAAAATTCTAAAATCTCAACCCAAATCTACTATGTCAAAATCCCATAGGCACATCTGCAGTAATCCCAAAGATTCTTAGACACTTTCAAGTCTGACCAACACTGTTTTAGGCCTCAAATTAGAGCCAGGGACTATCACACAAGGTACTTCGCTTGTTCTGAGAGTGCTATATCACTTATAAATTAATTTTTTTGTTTGTTTGTTTCCCTTCTGTTGACACAAGTTCAATTGCTAGTACCTGATAGACAAATGATCAAAAAAAAAAAAAAAAAAGCAGCCATTTTAGATAAGGGCCTGACATTAAGATGTATATCTAAAGCTTATCAAGCGAACAAAATAGAAAGCCCAGAGATAAATCCACGAACCTATGGACACCTTATCTTCAACAAAGGAGGCAAGAATATACAATGGAGAAAAGACAATCTCTTTAACAAGTGGTGCTGGGAAAACTGGTCAACCACTTGTAAAAGAATGAAACTAGAACACTTCCTAACACCATACACAAAAATAAACTCAAAATGGATTAAAGATCTAAACCTAAGACCAGAAACTATAAAACTCCTAGAGGAAAACATAGGCAAAACACTCTCCGACATAAATCACAACAGGATCCTCCATGACCCACCTCCCAGAATATTGGAAATAAAAGCAAAAATAAACAAATGGGACCTAATTAAAATTAAAAGCTTTTGCACAACAAAGGAAACTATAAGCAAGGTGAAAAGACAGCCTTCAGAATGGGAGAAAATAATAGCAAACAAAGCAACAGACAAACAATTAATCTCAAAAATATACAAGCAACTCCTGCAGCTGAATTCCAGAAAAATAAACGGCCCTATCAAAAAATGGGCCAAAGAACTAAACAGACATTTCTCCAAAGAAGACATACAGATGGCTAACAAACACATGAAAAGATGCTCAACATCACTCATTATTAGAGAAATGCAAATCAAAACCACAATGAGGTACCATTTCACACCAGTCAGAATGGCTGCTATCCAAAAGTCTACAAGCAATAAATGCTGGAGAGGGTGTGGAGAAAAGGGAACCCTCTTACACTGTTGGTGGGAATGCAAACTAGGACAGCCACTATGGAGAACAGTGTGGAGATTCCTTAAAAAACTGGGAATAGAACTGCCATATGACCCAGCAATCCCACTGCTGGGCATACACACCGAGGAAACCAGAATTGAAAGAGACGCGTGTACCCCAATGTTCATCGCAGCACTGTTTACAATAGCCAGGACATGGAAGCAACCTAGATGTCCATCAGCAGACAAATGGATAAGAAAGCTGTGGTACATATACACAATGGAATATTACTCAGCCATTAAAAAAAAATACATTTGAATCGGTTCTTTTGAGATGGATGAAACTGGAGCCCATTATACAGAGTGAAGTAAGCCAGAAAGAAAAACACCAATACAGTATACTAATGCATATATATGGAATTTGAAAGATGGTAATGATAACCCTATATGAGAGACAGAATAAGACACACAGATGCATAGAACAGTCTTATGGACTCTGAGGGAGAAGGTGAGGGTGGGATGTTCTGGGACAATAGCATTGAAACATGTATATTATCATATGTGAAACAGAACACCATGCCATGTTCGATGCATGAGACAAATGCTCAGGGCTGGGGCATTGGGATGACCCAGAGGGATGGGATGGGGAGGGAGGTGGGAGGGGGGTTCAGGATGGGGAACACATGTAAACCCATGGCTGATTCATGTCAATGTATGGCAAAAACTACTACAATATTGTAAAGTAATTAGCCCCCAACTAAAATAAATAAATTTATTAAAAAAATAAAAAATAAAAATAAAGCTTATGAAGCATCTGATTGACACAGTCACTTTTGTGGAAGTTCTGCAAAGGGCAGATAGCATCTCTGCAAAAGTAATCTAGTGATGATTGACTTTGGTTCTTTTATTTTAGCGGAATAATTATCTCAAATTAAGGTAGCTTTTTTATCCAAATATCCCTCAACAATTATTCCAATTTTCTGCCTGACTTTAATGCTGAAGATCTGGCTGATTGGTACCAAGAAAATATACTGCTACCATTTTTTAATAATATAATTCTAATTATTACAAATTCAATTATGAAATTGGAACTATACTTATTGATAGGAGCACTTGCTTTTCCAAATGAAGGTAGCTTTCATTATCATGAATAACTCTACCTCAATTTCCTTGCACTATTTTAAATTATTACTCTATTTGTACTCTCTTCGAGGCATTTATCTAATGAAATATTTTAAAACTTCTTCCCCATAAACTAACACAAAGTTGTAAATCAACTGTACTCCAATAAAAATTTTTTAAGAAACTACTTCCACAGATAATGTCAGAACATAATGACATCAAAATGGCCCCATAATGTAGTCCCACTGGAGTTTATTTAAACTTTTTATTTGAATATATTGAAAAATGAAAAGGAAGGGTACTTCTATGGATTAAAATATAATCCTCATGAGAATCTATTAAGTACAAGTTCTTCCTGACTTCTAATATATTTTAAAAGATTTTGTGCTGTATAAGATCTTTATTATGGCTATCTATTTAAGGATGAGTATTATCAAACTCTCCAAATTTATTTCCCCTACTCTGAGAAAGAAACCACCACTTACAACCACTGAAAATATAGTTCTTTGTTTTTACCATTAGACATAGATTCAAATTAACCAGTTTTATTTTTCAGATTAATCTGCTTTATATGCTACTTCATTTTATCACTTCTTTTACTGCAAGTAATATATAAATCCAGCCCACCTCCAAAATAAAGTCATTTATATTTAATTTATTGATTCTAACATAACTTGGTAAAGAGTGGTAAGAGACTTGCAGCAATTTGAAGGGCAGATTTTTTAAGTCTAAAGTTTACAGAGTTTTAAACTATCTCCAGAAAAACATCAGCAGTCAGAGTTTTAGGAAGAAATAGTGACGTTGGCTCCATAATCTCCATCCTCATAGCTCATACCCAGTCCTGCTCCAGGCCCAGGATCCTATTTCATCTTTATTTTCAGCCTTCTTCCCAGAGTTTCTTTATAGACCAGGAGTTTCTGGGATACATATAGATGATGGTACAAAAAAAAAGAATCAGAGAAATCTGATTGTAGAGAGAAATCTACAACAGGCAAAGGAGAGTACAGGAATGAAATTTAGTATGGTTCAATCAGTTCAGCCTAGAAAAGATGAAACAGAAGTAGTTCCTTTCTCCTATTCCCATACTTAGGGATGAATATCATCAGGCTACTTTTGGAGGAGTTCCGAAGAGACCTTAAAACCAGAAAAGCAGAAAGCACCACAAGCTACACCACATCTTTTAGGTCAAAAGATTTGAGTGATTGCTTTCAGGAGGTTGGTTGGAGGCAAGGAAAGAGTTGACAGATTTAGCAAATAAAAATGCAGAACCACCAGTTAAATCTGAGTTTCACATCTTAAAAATGAAAGGTTTTTAGTATTTAGTATATAGTCCCCCAATATTGAGGACATATACTAAAATAGTATTCATTATTTATCCAAAGTTCTAATTTACGTAGGCATCCTGTATAGCAAGACTCCCTTCAAGTCTGGGAGGTCTTAAGCTTCCCATTAATCTCTGGGAGGGCAGAGAGATGAGAACAGAGCTCTCTGAGAGCCTTGGAGTACAAAAAATAATAGGAAAGTGCCCCAAAAGAGCTAGTAGGAGAGACGCTGTCTCTAGGGAGAGAAAAGAGAGAGAACAAGGAGGCAGAACACCTTCTAGGAAATCTATCCTATCTCATGGGAATGGGCAGAAGATGAAACCTGTCATCTGATTGCTCAACAAGGATATCCAGATGGTTTAGGAAAGGACTGACCCAGAGAAGTTAAAGTATTTTAAGAATTAAAGAACATATAAGAACCACATGCTAAATGATTACACCACTAGAGCTAACTTGCATGCATGCATGCTAAGTCATTTCAGTCCTATCTGATTCTTTGCAACCCTATAGACTGTAGCTCGCCAGGCTATGGGATTCTCCAGGGGCATATGTATACCTAGGGCTGATTCATGCTGATGTTTGGCAGAAACCAACACAATTCTGTAAAGCACGTATCCTTCAATTTAAAAATAAATAAATTTTTTAAAAAAAGAATACTGGAGTGGGTTGTCATACCCTCCTCTAGGGGATCTTCCCACCCGGGGATCAAACCTGTCTCCTGTGTCTCCTGCACTGCAGGTGAATTCTTTACTGCTGAGCCACTGGGGAAGCTTAACCTAGTAAACAGTAAAGAATAAAACAGATGAAACACATTAAGCCTGTTGATGAGTCTTATAATAAAATCATTGTGTTTAAATTTGCCATTGAGGAGACAGTAACTAAATAGTTTTCCTTCAGTCAATTTAAAATGTATGTATGAAACGACGCTGAAAGGTCAAAATTTTAAAATCAAAGCAATTTACAAAAAAAAAAAAAGCACAGTCATAATCTGCTCACTACAGAGGGCACTGTTGCCTCAGAACTTGCAATTTCTCTAATAATAAATCCATTCAAGAAAAAAAATTAAGTTTGACTGCTTATCTGAAACTTGCCAAACATTTTGGCTGAGTAGTCAGGTGAGATATCTCTCATGAACAAGTTTTGTGCAAAGTTTCTAACTTCAGCAGCTGCTTTTTTCCCCCCAGTTCTTTCAGGTACCAGGAGAAATCTGCTGCATAGAAATGTTTATTTGAAATTATTAAGTCCATGTGATCAATCTGAATTTTATTCAAATTATCCTTCATAAAGAATATCAAGCTTTTTGGTTTCAATGATTTGTGCTAACATATATTGAGTTAAATTCTCCCAAGATTCAGAACTTAAAAGTCCATATGCTCAGGCAAGTGATATTAAGGCATACTTAATCTTCTTAATAATTTCCTTCAAGAAAATATCTATAAACTTTAGTAAACAATAAGCTACAAAAAAAACCTACCAAGCAAAGATATTATGCTGTCATTCTTTATTTAATGATCTTACTAAAGATCAGTTTTTATTAATCTGTCTTCTTTTGTCTCATCACAAATACTTTGACATCTAAACTACTGACTCGCATTCTAGGAGCTCAAAATCAAGGTAATATTAATATGATATTAGATTACTTTATACAAATAAGGAAACTTATTATATGAGAGAGCTGACATTGCAAATCAATGAGAAGCCAGTCAATAAACAGAGCTGGGAAAATTAGTCACCCATCAGGGAAAAAGGACTGAGTTCCCACCTCATAGCAAAACCAAAAATCTATCACAGATGGACTAAAGATTTCAAGATTAAAAAAGCAGAATTTCCAAATTTTTAGAAGAAAACCTAGTAGATTATCTTCATGCTCTCAGGATAGGGAAAGATTGAAACAGTAAAAAGTAGCTATCATTTATTAAAAGTTTGAAAACATTAAAATAAAAATTTCTGCTCACCAAAATAGAGAATGAATTAAGTGCCAATCTAGGGGAAACAACAAGGCCTATTCATTCAGATTCCTCTTGGTATCTTGGAGATAAGGATGTACCTTTCCTCTGGGCATAGGGTGAGCACCTCACATGTGTTTCAGGGGAAGTTCCTTCCTGCACATGCCATTTCTCACATTCCTTCAGCTTAAAATATTTAATCTGCCAAGATACCATATTTTGGAGTAATGTGTTCTGAACTTCATCAACATGCACACATACCCTGTAGACACTGCTATACATGTGTAGCACAAGACATGTTCAAAAATGTTAATAACAGCAATGTTCATGTAGCAAAGAAATTGATAAAAATCCAAGTGTCCATCAAAAGGAGATTAGATAAGGTGGAGAATATAATTTGGCAGTGAAAATAGGCTAATTGCTATATACAATACACTCAACTATATACTAATACATACTTCATATAATATTAGATAGTTTTTGTATGCATAATATTACTTTTTTAAAAAAAATGTCACAAAACACTACATATAGCATGATGCCATCGAATACAGCTGAAATAAGCAAAACTGAAAATGCATCATTTATATTTATATGTGGTAGTTTTTCTAAAGCAAAGTAATGCACAATATTATTGCTGTCAAAAAAACAAGAGAGTGAGAAGCACAAATATGTTCAATGTTATAAGTAATTTGATGATTATTAGTGGAGAGGTGTGCTCATAAGGATTTGTTGTATTATTATGTTCAACAAATTTAAGTTACATATTCTGTTGTGTGAGTCAAATAGTACATATAAATGTTTATTGAAGAATTAGAGCATTACAAATTGAGAGAGTGGCATTGACATATATCCACTACAATCTGTAAAATAGATAGCTAGAGGGAACCTGCTGTATTGCACAGGGAGCACAACTCTGTGATGACGTAGACGGGTACAATGGGGGCGTGGGGTGGGAGGGAGGCTCAAGAGGGTTGTTGCACAGCAGAAATTAACACAACATTGTAAAGCAATTTTATTCCAATTTAAAAAATCAAAATGAAAAAAGAAAAACTTAGAGAATAAGATTTTAACTGGGTTGACTGCAGCTCACTGATCTCCCTTGGCAAATCTCAAGCCAAGAAATAGTCATAAAAGCAAATGAAAGTTAGCAGAAAAAGAAAAGAAAGAAATCAGACCACAAGGCATGGTTTAATTGTGTAGATCATGGTTTAATTATGCAATATTAATTTTTTTTTAATATATTGGTCTCCTTTTTACTGTCTAAATCTAATTTTCTTAAGTAGCTATAACCTAAAACTAGACCGTGGGACTACCAAATCCAGGCTGTATTCTGTTTCCAGGCACATTAGGTATCATTCTTAAAAATAAGCCATCCCTTAGTCAGGGAGTTAGGGATGGACATATACACACTGTTATATTTAAAGTGGATAATCAACAAGAACCTACTTATAGCATATGGAACTCGGTTCAATGTTATGTGGTACCCTGGATGGGAGGAGTGTTTGGGGGAGAATGGATACATGTATATGTATGGCTGAGTCCCTTTGCTGTTCACCTGAAACTAACACAACATTGTTTGTTAACTGGCTGTACTCCAATAAAAGTAAGCCATCCCCGAACCACTGAAAACTGAAAACTGAAACCCTTTGCAGTGCTCTAGGAGGACATTCTTCTTCTGTAGCTAAGTGTCCTACAACAATAAACAGATGGTTACAAGAGAGTGCCAACTGCTGTGATAGAGAAGTTCACAATGTGTTGGGAGCATATATCTATGACACCATGCAGAGAGAAGTAGCTAAAAGACTTTCCAGGAAATGACAGGTACTTGAAGTTCAAAGGACATAAAGGAATTGTCAAATAAATAAAGGGGTGACGAACTATTTAGAAAAATGTAGTCAATCATTCTTAAAGTGCTACCAGGTATACTTTACGAACAGCAAAGTATAGAGATCTTCAGAAATAATTTCTGGTGTTCCAGATTTGTACCCTATTTGGTAATTTTGGAATCTAATTCCTGAAATAAATTCAACTCTAGTACATATTGAAACACTGCTCTTGAACTCCAAGCTAGGATATTTAGCTTTTAGAGTTTCTTTTCTAAAGTCACTCTGAACCACCATATTGGTTTTAAAAGTCATGGAAATACAGTCTTGGAAGAGACTTGAATGATCATCTAATCCATTTCCTTTATCTTATATACATAATTCTAACAAACCCAGAATCTCATGTGAATCAGTTTCAGAACAGTGGCATGTTTTATATCTCAATTAATGATCAAAAGTACATTTTAATTCCATTTTTACTTACTTTTCTCATAAAAATTGTAACGAATTAAGTAAGCTGGATTCATTCAAACATGAAAGAAACCATATTCTTCTTACTCCTCTCCATTAAGCCAGCTTCATGGACTCATTCTTTGCCCCTTCTGGATGAAATCCCAGACAAATCCCATAGCTATTCCAGGCACAATTACAAATTAAATAAACAGAAGCTTATTTTTTGACATTTTTAAAAAGTGTAGCCCAATATAAAAATCAAGTAAGTCTGTCCAAGCCAGTGTAAAAATTAAAGGCAATTCAGAACTTCTTCCTTCCCCCAAATCACATCTGACGTTGATTTGGAAGCCCAAGGGGTGAGGAAAGCTATGTGGTAAGGTCTGCCCTCTTCCTCTCCCATATGCTACTCCCTCCAAGTCCAGAGCATAAAGCCAAAGAAGAGGGAAAAGAGCCGCTGTCTCACAGGACTGCCCTAGTCAGGATCTGGGATTTGTGTCCTATGTATGTGACCGATATCCAAAGCAAATCTTTTTTTTTAATGAAGGGCCATGAGGAGACTTTGGCAGACACCTCACAGATCTCCTCACTAGGAACTTCAGACAGCAAGACTAACCTCCCAGGGCACACGCAGTGCCTCTTCTCCAGCCAGCTGCCTGCAGTTCATTCCATTCCCCGTGTTCACCTTTTCTTCTTTGGACCACACTGTGTAACGGTCTTCTTGGGCAGAACGGTTTTTAAGAAGTCTCTATCAATATCCACAAGCTCCACATCCGTCCCCAAGAAATCTTGCCTTTGCCCTACCACTGGTGGAAAGGCAACTTGCTTCTATCACAGCCTTCATTCCTCTATGACCAGAAAGGGCCAGCTCCAGCTTCTCACCTCTTGACCTTTCAGACATGAGTTAAACACCAGTTCTGGAGTCCATCTTCTGCTAAAGAACACAGACAAAGTTTCAGACTTTCAAAAGGGAAGTTCTCCTATCCGTTACCTGTGCTGGGGACACAGATGGTGAGGGAGAACCATCTAACACACTGACAAATTCCTCCAACAAATATTCTCTCTCAGCCTCTTCAGCCTCATCCTCTTATATGGATGCAATACGAGTGATGGATTATTTCTAAGAAAATTCATCTTGGACCACTCACTTTTCAAGTGCCACCTAGGTTGTAGGCACCTCACTTTAGAATGTGAGAGTCCCCATCAATGCTGTCAGCCTTCTGACCTCTACGGAAACTCCAAGGCAAGAGGAAGACATGGTATTGATATCTTGTTTCATTGTGAACACACAATTCAGGGCCTCATTTATTCAAATTCTTGTTCTCAGATCTACTTCCTGACACCCCACAACTCTTCTAGTACCATACATTCCTCCAAAATGACCACCTAAATAATTCTTTATTCATAATATGCAGACCTAAACTTTCCTTTTCTTCCTTTACCTTTCGTTTAGTCTTTTTCCAAATGGCTTTTAAAGATCCTTTGGAAGGTGCAGAGGAAGTAAAAATGACCCGTCAGTTACAGGATTCACTCTTCACAGCCTGGGATAGTATGAGGAAATCAGTGTACAGTCTCAAGCTAATGATTTGTCCCTTAAACATATGAGGAATCATATCTATAGAGGTAAAATAACTTGTTCAAGGTCACATAATGATTAGGGGCAGAGGTACCAATGGAGCCTTCCTGGGACCAAGAAATACTCTAATCAGTAGAATAAATTACATTACATATTATTAAGGATTTAGCAAACAATTTAAATAATTTAGGAGGCTTTTAAGTATATCAATCTATTGTTGGTTTGGAAGCCATTTTTTTTTTAAATGGCAAGTCTGTGGTTTCTTGAATGAGTAAGATAGTTTACAGTACATTATCCTATTAATTCTGATGATACAAATTCCCAGTCACTGAACTGTAAAGGTTTCTTGGACATGTCAATCTTTGTATAAATTTGCAAAAATAAAAATAAAAAAGAATTTAGAGGCACTAATGAGCATAATACCTCATAAGATTTTGAATTCCTGTGTCTTTTGTTGGAGGCACATCTGCCACCGTAAATAGACACACACAAACACCCACCCGCCCCACCCAGTCAGAAGAGAATTTCTAAAAAAAAGTTTATTTCTTTTTTAGAAAAAAAAAGTACTGCCTACTATGTGTCTAGCCCTATGTTAGACGGAGTGGAAGATATAAAGATGAATAAAAATATACCCTGTCTTTCAAAAACTGACATTTTTATTTTTAAAAAAATCAATATATATTACAAGTATAAAAATGAAAGTACCAAGATAAAATGATATGGGTTCAGAAAAGGGTTCTCAATAAATATTTTTTGAATGAGTGAATGACTAATCTCTGGAGGAGGTGGCATTTGAAATGACATTTGAAAATGGGTAGAATGTGAACATGCAGAGACTAGAAAAGGACCTTAAGTCAGAGGGACTAGCATAAGTACGGGTAGGTGAGAAAGCACAACAATTTCTGCCTGGCACTTCATTTACCACCTTACAAGTATTCTCTCATTCTACTCTCACAGTAATGATGTTATTAGCATGATTTTACATATCATAATAAGAGCTAACCTTTATCGAATGCTTATTGAATGCCCGGCATGTAATTAGGACTTGTATATAGTCTTATTTAATCTTCTTAACAAACCTATGATATGAATAATGTGATGTCTCCATTTTCCAGTAAAGAAAATAAGCATCAGAGAGATGAAATATCTTGCCAAGGTCATGGAGCAAGTAATGATGAAGACTGTTTTCAAGACTAGGTCAATTTCATTCCAGAGCCTTTGCTCTAAATTTCTGTTATACTCCTCTGGAAAACAGCAAGTTCAGTTTGGTCTGAACAAAGGGTATAAGCAAAGGATAGCTGAAAATAAAATATTAAAAGTAAACAAATCTTAAATATTTGGCTATGTTTGGGCTTTATTTTATGGAAACAGGAAGTTATTGAGACCTATTTGTAGGTTCTAGGCTTCAAAAACCATTCACAACAAAATTGTTTATTGTTTTTTAATCTAGATGTTAAACAGCTCATACTGACAATTTGTACTTGCTTTTGCCAAGCGTGGGAAAGTCAGACTGCAATAAATAACCTCCCACAAATTCCAGAAATTGATGGGGGAGGGGAGCGTGGTATGTGAGCTCCTCGTTCAAAGACTGAGGAGAAAAGATCAAAACCACAGAATTCCCTGGTGGTCTAGTGGTTGGGACTCTGCACTTCCACAGCAGAGGCAAGCAAGGGTTTGATTTCTCGTCAGGAACTAAAATCCCACAAGTTGTGTGATATAACCAAAAAATAAAATTAAATTAAAGGACAGCCATAATTTTAAAAATAAAATAAAACCAGTGTCCCACCAGCCAAATCCTGGACACAAATATTTCATTTAGTCCACAATTTGTTTTAAATGTTGGAAGTTTTCACTTAAAAATTTGAATTTCAGTGTTCTCTTAAAAATTCTGCAGATTTCACATTGCCATATTACACTGCAATATTTAGCTGGAGCCAAACAGAGCTTTTCTGCTTTAGACAGGTCATACTCTCCAGCTTGCCACCATCCCTAAAACTCTCTATGTGTTTTTATTTAGGCCTTCCTTTATCTTTTTAAACTTTTTATGATTAATTATACAATATTTCAAACATACAAAAAAAATCCCATAAGCAAATAGACACACTCAACCCACTAACTATTAAGACATTTTGTCCTATTGCTTAATATCAATTTTTTCTAAATTAAAGAAAAAATATTATGTGATTTTTTAATATTTCTGGTGGAGAGTGAGAACTACTATAAGTACTTTGGAGAGCAATTCGACCATGCTGAATAAAGTTCAAATTTTCAAACACAGCCATATCTAGAGATATCTATTCTAGAAAAACTCTCGTATACACACATGCATGAGACACACACAACTTTCCCTTCTCTTATATAATCATCTCACTTCACGTATTTATATTACTTTCCTCTGCTTGTTACCTGTCACTGATATATTTCTCTAATTGCCCACCAACATCAGCATCACCTAGAAACTTAGGGATGCAAATTCTCAGCCCCCTCCTTAGATCTACTGAATCAGAAACTAATAGAGAGAAGATGGGCTCCAGAAATTTATACTTTAATGTTTGGAAAGCACTACTCTAGGATTACAGATGAACTTCATAGTGATATATCTTTAAAGCACTATTTCTTCCTATGCGAAGTGGATTGAATTATGTCCCACCCCCTCAAAATTCATATGTTGAAGCCCTAACTGCCAATCTGTAAGAATATGACTATATTTAGAGATAGGACCTTTAAGGAAGTGATTAAGTTAGAATTAAGGTTAGGGTGGACTCCAATCCAATCTGACTGGTGTCTTCATAAGAGGACCTGCAAGTTAAGGAAACAAGCCTCAGAAAAAATCAAACCTGCTTATACCTTGATCATGAATTTCCACCCTCCAGAAGTGTGAGAAAATAAATTCCTGTTGTTTAAGCCACCTGGTCTGTAGGATTTTGTTATGGCAGCCCTTATAGACTAATCAGTTCAGTTCAGTACAGTTGCTCAGTCATGTCCGACTCTTTGCAACCCCATGGACTGCAACACACCAGGTTTCCCTGTCCGTCACCAACGCCCAGAGTCTACTCAAACTCCTGTCCGTGGAGTCAGTGATGCCATCCAACCATCTCATCCTCTGTTGGCCCCTTTTTCTCCCTCCTTCAATCTTCAACCCCATGGACTGCAACACACCAGGTTTCCCTGTCCGTCACCAACGCCCAGAGTCTACTCAAACTCCTGTCCGTGGAGTCAGTGATGCCATCCAACCATCTCATCCTCTGTTGGCCCCTTTTTCTCCCTCCTTCAATCTTTCCCAGCATCAGGTCTTTTCTAGTGAGTCAGTTCTTCCCATCACGTGGCCTAAGTATTGGAGCTTCAGCTTCATATCAGTCCTTCCAATGAATAGTCAGGACTGATTTCCTTTAGGATATACTGGTTGGATCTCCTTGCAGTCCAAGGGACTCTCAAGAGTCTTCTGCAACACCACAGCTCAAAAGCATCAATTCTTCGGCACTCAGCTTTCTTTATAGTCCAACTCTCACTTCCATACGTGATTACTGGAAAAAACCAGAGCTTTGACTATTCATACCATTGTTGGCAAAATAATGTGTCTGTTTTTAATACGCTGTCTAGGTTGATCATAGCTTTCCTTCCAGGGAGCAAGCATCTTTTAATTTCATGGCTGCAGTCACCATCTGCAGTGATTTTGGAGCCCAAGAAAATAAAGTCTGTCATTGTTTCCATTGTTTCCCCATCTATTTGCAATGAGACGATTGAACTGGATGCCATGATCTTAGTTTTCTGAATGCTGAGTTTAAAGTCAACTTTTTCACTCTCTTCTTTCACTTTCATCAAGAGACTCTTCAGTTCCTCTTTGCCTTCTGCCATAAGGGTGGTGTCATCTGCATATCGGAAGTTATTGATATTTCTCCCAGCAGTCTTGATTCCAGCTTGTGCTTCCTCCAGCCCAGCGTTTCTCATGATGTACTCTGCATATAAGCTAAATAAGCAGGGTGATAATATACAGCCTTGATGTACTCCTTGTCCTACTTGGAAACAGTCTGTTGTTCCATGTCCAGTTCTAACTGTTGCTTCCTGACCTGTATGCAGATTTCTCAAGAGGCAGGTCAGGTTGTCTGGTATTCCCATCTCTTGAAGAATCTTCACAGTTTATTGTGATCCACACAGTCAAAGGCTTTGGCATAGACAATAAAGCAGAAGTAGATGCTTTTCTGGAACTCTCTTGCTTTTTCAATGATCCAGAGGATGTTGGCAATTTGATCTCTGGTCCCTCTGCCTTTTCTAAATCCAGCTTGAACATCTGGAAGTTCACAGTTCACGTACTGATGAAGCCTGGCTTGGAGAATTTTGAGCATTACTTTGCTAGCATGTGAGATGAGTGCGATTGTGTGGTAGTTTGAGCATTCTTTGGCACTGGAATGAAAACTGACCTTTTGCAGTCCTGTAGCCACTGCTGAATCTTCCAAATTTGCTGGCATATTGAGTGCAGCACTTTCACAGCATCATCTTTCAGGATTTGAAATAGCTCAACTGGAATTCCATCACATCCACTAGCTTTGTTCATAGTGATGCTTCCTAAGGCCCACTTGACTTCACATTCCAGGATGTCTGGCTCTAGGTGAGTGATCACACCATCATGATTATCTGGGTCGTGAAGATCTTTTTTGTACAGTTCTTCTGTGTGGTCTTGCCACCTCTTCTTAATATCTTCTGCTTCTGTTAGGTCCATACCATTTCTGTTTTTATTGAGCCCGTCTTTGCATGAAATGTTCCCTTGGTATCTCTAATTTTCTCAAAGAGACCTCTAGTCTTTCCTATTCTATTGTTTCCCTCTATTTCTTTGTACTGATCACTGAGGAAGGCTTTCTTATCTCTCCTTGCTATTCTTTCGAACTTTCATTCAAATGGGTATATCTTTCCTTTTCTCCTTTGCCTTTCACTTCTCTTCTTTTCTCAGCTATTTGTAAGGCCTAATACAGACTAATAGATTAGGTGAGATCAACATATTACTTTGAGTTATCCATATCACCTTTCTCTTCCACGGACTGGATGATTATTATCCTGACCTCTACTATTCTGATTTCACATCTTCATTTGGACCCTTTCCAGGTAAGTCCACCTAACAGTTAGCTCTCTCTTCAATATCCAGCTCTGTCCTGCCCTCTGTGCCTTTTCAGTCTAGTCTTGCTTGCAGATGTTCAACCACAGATCCATTTAACCCACACCTTCTCTGCTTGTCTGTCACCAGGCTGCTCATAATGAATTAGGGATATTAGTCAGCCTCTGTCTTTCTCAGCTGTAGGGCTCTTAAGGAAAACACGCTGTTCTCTACCTGACACATATTAGTTGTGTGTTGAATGAAAACAGAAAAAGCTGGATGTGAAAGCAAAAATTTCAGAAAACAAGTGTGTCATGCTGTACCGAAAACAAAGCTAAGGGAAAGTTTTCAGAATAAGGGAACTAGTACAGAAATTTCCAATACAAACAATATGAATATGAATTCAGGGATTTCTCAAATCAGACTTCATTGTGAACCATGCAGATAACTGAGCATTTGCATCTGCAGAGGAGCACAGACAGCCAACACATTTATCGATGTTAACTGAACAGCTAATCTGGTAAGGTGAGGACATACTGTGAATTCTAGGAGTAAAGTATACACGTCAATGACCCTGAAATGTCAAGTATAATGAAGCAACTTACTGTGATGTCTCTTAAGCCCAATTTTTAAAAGTTAATGTTACTTCTAAAATCAAAAAGAAAAGACAAGTGTACACAAGATAAAGAGGAAATGGGCCAAACAAATTTCCTTCAATGAATGAAATTATAAAAATATGAGACCTGCTAAATGATCATGGCTGAAATTATGTAATAGGACCTAGCTCCGCTACAGCCTCAGAGGAGGAGATTTTTAAATGTTCTCCCTTCAAACACAAGAGGATCTTAGCTCCTGGAAACCACCTCTAGATTCACTTTTTTCTTTAAGTCATACTAATTCAGGCATGAAGTATGTTGGCAGGGAAGAAGCTTAATCCATTGTTTCCTTTATGCTGCATTCATCCTACTGTTGGCTTCTGAGAGAAGTAAGGTAAAATATTTTCTATAGAAAATAAAACTATTTTCTGGATACTCATAGGCATCGTACTCAGTATATGGCAAGTGGATGCATGCTGATGTGAACTTATAAAATCATCATTGATGAAGAAGAACAACAAACTTCTACTGGGAATAGTTAAGTATTTGCTGTCTAGAAAGTTGTTCCTGGAAGTACATGGAAGGCACTATCCTTTCATATCCAGTGTTTCTTTCATTCACTCATTCATCTATTTTATTCATTCATGCAACATTACTGTGCACATACTATGCACCACCTCTGAGCAGCCTCTGCACTCGAGAAGCTCCAATCAAGTAGGTGCAACAGGTAAGTAAACAGCTGATAGCCTGATGGACCAGGCCCTTTAATCAGACATGAACAAATGTTATGGTGCGTGGACGATTAAGTATTTATAAAAGTGCAACTTGAGGTTAGATTTGAAAAACATTTCTGCTCCCCCAGAGCTTTCCACCTCAGGTAGAGACTACATTGGAAACAGTTCAGAGCCGAGAACAAAAGGAAGTGCATGATTCACCCACTAAATTCAAAAAGAATCAGCATAAATAACATCATACATAAATTAAAGTTTTCAAAGTAGCAGCATTCCAAGGGAATGTTGTGGCAAAATGTTGTTCTTTCTCCCAACTCTGCCATCTGTGTAGAGAGTTAGTGAGTTATCAAAGGTCACTGACTCACCTCCAGCCTCCTTACCTTGGGGATGGGTTTTTCCCTTCACCCTCGACCTCAAACCACAGAACCACAAGCCTGCAGATGGACTTTATTCTGTCAGAATATGGGTAAAAGTCTATATGTGAAGCTGAGAGCTGAAATGCCAAGCATGGTCTGAAATCCTACTGCTTAGCCTACATGG
Source organism: Giraffa tippelskirchi (assembly GCF_054371585.1). Taxonomy (NCBI): domain Eukaryota; kingdom Metazoa; phylum Chordata; class Mammalia; order Artiodactyla; family Giraffidae; genus Giraffa; species Giraffa tippelskirchi. The sequence continues at coordinate 75,739,448 of NC_137277.1, forward strand.
ATGACTAAGTATTCCCTGAATTTAAAAAAAATATCCCTGAAGGCAAGTGGTACTCAAGCCATCTGCTGGTATTCTATAACGACTGCCCATTGAACTGGCAAGATTCCAGTTGCAAGACTTCTTGCCAAGATGATAAAGAATGGCTACAACTAGGAAGAGTCACCCATATTGGAGAACTAGCTAAGAAGAAGCCAAGGCAGATTCCCCAGAAGAACTCACAAATGTGATGACCAAAGGGCCAGCACTGATGTGCCAGAGGCACAGAGGGAGCCAACAGACAGCTGGTATTAGGAGGAAAAATAACAATGACCAACAGAAGAGGGGATCACAATTGCCACCACCAAATCATGGTCTCTCATGGAACAGACATTCACACACGCTCACGCGCGCGCACACACACACACACACAGATACAAACCTGCAGCTTCTACAGCTGAGTGGACATAAGGAGCTGGAAGAAGGGAGGGGGATGTGTTCAGACACAAGCCTGTCTTTGGTCAGTGGGACTCTGCAGCTGTGTGGGAGCTCTATCTGAATCCAGGAAAGGGGCTTTGAAATAGACCCTCAGATATGGTATCTCAAATTGATTGAAATGAAGCTTCTTTAAACTGGAAATGACTGAAGAGGAGAGGGGGTAGATTCTGAGATGGGAAAACAAATATGAAAAATATGTGGAATATTTTTCACATTAATTCTTCTAGAAATAACACCCCAAAAAGATGTCCTTTTCATTTTAGGGGACTGGAATGCAAAAGTAGGAAGTCAAACACCTGGAGTAACAGGTAAATTTGGCCTTGGAGTACAGAATGAAGCAGGGTAAAGGCTAATAGAGTTCTGCCAAGAGAATTCACTGGTCATAGCAAACAAACTCTTCCAACAACACAAGAGAAGACTCTACACATGAACATCACCAGATGGTCAACACCAAAATCAGATTGATTATATTATTTGCAGCCAAAGATGGAGAAGCTCTATACAGTCAGCAAAAAACAAGACCAGGAGCTGACTGTGGCTCAGATCATGAACTCCTTATTGCCAAATTCAGACTTGAACTGAAGAAAGTAGGGAAAACCACCAGAACATTCAGATATGACTGATATCAAATCCCTTACGATTATACAGCGGAAGTGAGAAATAGATTTAAGAGACTAGAACTGACAGAGTGCCTGATGAACTACGGATGGAGGTTCCTGATATTGTACAAAAGACAGAAATCAAGACCCTCCCCAAGAAAAGGAAATGCAAAAAAGCAAAACGGCTGTCTGAGGAGGGCATACAAATAGCTGAGAAAAGAAGAGAAGCAAAAGGCAAAGGAGAAAAGGAAAGATATACCCATTTGAATGCAGAGTTCCAAAGAATAGCAAGGAGAGATAAGAAAGCCTTCCTCAGTGATCAGTACAAAGAAATAGAGGAAAACAATAGAATGGGAATGACTAGAGGTCTCTTTGAGAAAATTAGAGATACCAAGGGAACATTTCATGCAAAGATGGGCTCAATAAAAACAGAAATGGTATGGACCTAACAGAAGCAGAAGATATTAAGAAGAGGTGGCAAGAACACACAGAAGAACTGTACAAAAAAGATCTTCACGACCCAGATAATCATGATGGTGTGATCACTCACCTAGAGCCAGACATCCTGGAATGTGAAGTCAAGTGGGCCTTAGGAAGCATCACTATGAACAAAGCTAGTGGATGTGATGGAATTCCAGTTGAGCTATTTCAAATCCTGAAAGATGATGCTGTGAAAGTGCTGCACTCAATATGCCAGCAAATTTGGAAGATTCAGCAGTGGCTACAGGACTGCAAAAGGTCAGTTTTCATTCCAGTGCCAAAGAATGCTCAAACTACCACACAATCGCACTCATCTCACATGCTAGCAAAGTAATGCTCAAAATTCTCCAAGCCAGGCTTCATCAGTACGTGAACTGTGAACTTCCAGATGTTCAAGCTGGATTTAGAAAAGGCAGAGGGACCAGAGATCAAATTGCCAACATCCTCTGGATCATTGAAAAAGCAAGAGAGTTCCAGAAAAGCATCTACTTCTGCTTTATTGTCTATGCCAAAGCCTTTGACTGTGTGGATCACAATAAACTGTGAAGATTCTTCAAGAGATGGGAATACCAGACGACCTGACCTGCCTCTTGAGAAATCTGCATACAGGTCAGGATGCAACAACTAGAACTGGACATAGAACAGCAGACTGTTTCCAAATAGGTAAAGGAGTATGTCAAGGGTGTATATTATCACCCTGCTTATTTAGCTTATATGCAGAGTACATCATGAGAAACACTGGGCTGGAGGAAGCACAAGCTGGAATCAAGACTGCTGGGAGAAATATCAATAACCTCCGATATGCAGATGACACCACCCTTATGGCAGAAAGTGAAGAAGAACTAAAGAGCCTCTTGATGAAAGTGAAAGACGAGAGTGAAAAAATTGGCTTAAAGCTCAACGTTCAGAAAACTAAGATGGCATCCAGTCCCATCACCTCATGGCAAATAGATGGGGAAACAGTGGAAACAGTGGCTGACTTTATTTTCTTGGGCTCCAAAATCACTGCAGATGGTGATTGCAGCCATGAAATTAAAAGACACTTACTCCTTGGAAGAAAGGTTATGACCAACCTAGAAAACATATTAAAAAGCAGAGACATACCTTGCCAACAAAAGTCCGTCTAGTCAACGCTATGGTTTTTCTAATAGTCATGTATGGATGTGAGAGTTGGACTATAAAGAAAACTGAGTGCCGAAGAATTGAGGCTTTTGAGCTGTGGTGTTGCAGAAGACTCTTGAAGAGTCCCTTGGACTGCAAGGAGATACAACCAGTCCATTGTAAAGGAAATCAGTCCTGAATATTCATTGGAAAGACTGATGTTGAAGCTGAAACTCCACTAATTTGGCCACCTGTTGAGAAATACTGACTCATTTCAAAAGACCCTGATGCTGGGAAAGATTGAAGGCTGAAAGAGAAGAGGATGACAGAGGATGAGATGGTTGGATGGCATCACCGACTCAATGGACATGAGTTTGAGTAACCTCTGGGAGTTGGTGATGGACAGGGAGGTCTGGAGTGCTGCCGTCCATAGGGTCACAAAGTGTAAGACACGACTGACCGACTAAACTGAACTGATTGAAATGCTTAGGTCATATCTACTGCAATAACTAAAAAATTTTCGTACTTAAATTTGTATATCACATTTGAATTTCCAAGGACTTTAACACATTTCTATTTCATTTTATCATCTCAATAAGTCTATAGTGCCGGAAAAGTAATTGAACTCCCTATTTGACTGATGTGAAGATTGAAGTTCACTAATATCACATGGATAATATATTGCAAAAGTGAGACTAGATCTCAGTTTCACTTTGAATGAATAACTTTTTAAATGAATAAACTAGTTTTAAAGTAGGGTATTCTGATCATATGGCCTAGAACTTTTTTGAATTGATATTAACAGTAGAATTTATAAAGTTTACCACACTTGTCTTTAAGTAATGGTCTCTACCTATAAATGCTGCCATCGACTGGTGCTTATATAATTATTAACAATGTTTTATGTCCTTTAAACTAGTAGGAAACTATGTTTACATACTGGAAAATGGTATAAAACATGCTGATTAATTATGACAGAAACTGACCGAAGGCAAATTTTCCTCCTCTCAAAAGAAAAAAAATTAAATCTATAGCATCTATGCAAATTAGCATGATTTAAAAATCATATTGACCAAAGAAATGACAATAATTTCCCTAGTTTGAATGTCCCTTTTGAGAAGGGAAGCAGTTGCAACTATTTCTAAGAGTAAGGATCGGGTTTCCTGATCCTTAGCAAGTAAATTTCCTCTTTCAAGGTCACTGCTAAATACTAATTCCACTAATTAGTACTTTAATGTCACATTTTCAAAGATTATCCCAGTTTTACCTGGCTTAACATGTTAGTTATGTCTAAAACAGGAATCAATGAAAAGTGAATCATTCTAAGTGCTCATTAATTCTTAAAAGAATGAATGAATAAATGAAAGAATGGATATTATGAGAGTTTTTACATGTGAAGGGCTCTGCCATCATTTGTTAATCTGGGAAGGTTGAGTTTGTGGTCTTGTGGTCTATGATTATCAATCAAGTATATTTGTTATAAAGTTATTATGATCATAGCTGAAATAAGGAAAGATCTTATCAGACAGGTCACAGAGGTCAGGAATCACTATATAGTCGTTAGTCTCTGAAGCATGAAATAGAAGTTTCACCAGGGGAAATAGGGCCAAAAGGTATAACCTTGACTGATCATCTATGAAATGGGTGAAGTTATGAGCTCTACTTGAGAATCAATTCTACCAGCATGTGGAATTTGGAGAAAAGAATCTGTTAGCAAGAGAGCAGTATTAGAAACTACACAGATTTTTCTCCTCTGAAAGCCTTACTGCTTAAAAAAAATTGACAAACTTGAAGTTTATCACTCTCTAACAAAATATAAAGTGATCATATCCATACAGAATTATCTATTTTTAAAAATCATTTCTGAGCAGAAGTTGCTTACTTTATTTATCTGTTATGGGAACCAAAATTTGGACCATAATAGTCATACAGGACTGGCACAGTTCAGCTTTCTAGCTAGTAAATCAAAACATCAGGTATCATAATAAAAATGGTGAGAATGGAGAACTCTTACTCTGGAATGACATGTCTATATATTATATAATATTTTTTAAATATAATATTTTAATAATATAACAATAATTTATATATATATATAAATTCCATCAATGTAAGCATGATTATATTAACTATAACTACTATCTATTAAGGTTCTGGCATTAATTTGCATATGCTGATGTTAATTTATAATTGACAATTGCAATCTATCCACTATAATTATAATTATAATTTAAATCTATCCACTAGTGGATAGAACTAGTGGATAGATTTAAATATAATTATAATTTAAAGATATTTACCAACAGCTTTTTATCCCCTTTTCCTTTGTTACAGAATCCTAACTTGTTGGGTTTTTTCCATTCTGCAAGTGACCATATGCCGTAGGAATAAGTACCAGCTGGTCTAATTGTAACTCTTGACTTGCCAGTGATTGGCTTATGTATGAGTACATGACATACATAAGCTGATGAGATATGAGATGGACTCTTCTGAGTGTTTCTGAGAATATTTTTGTCATTCACCCTGATTATACAAATCTGAGGAAGTATGTATCTCTTGCTCTACTGACATTGTACTTTGTCATATGATTTGCTTTGGCCAATGGAGTACTAACGGATACAACAGGAAACAAAACCCTAAAGTGTGTTTTTATAATTTGTTTGCCTCTTGATCCTGTAATCACCATTAGAAGAGCATGGCTCAGGGAACCATTAGACAGGAGAATGGGAGATGTGGAGCACTGCTGATTCTGACCAGAAGCATGAAGAAATGCCCAGCTAACCATTAGCCTGAGGGAGAGCTGTCCTAGCTCACGGAACTGTGAGCGAGAAAAATAAGTAATTGTTGTTGTAAGGTACTGAAATTTGTGGTGGATTGCTACACAGCACTGTTGCAGCAATTGCTGACTAATACAATCATTGATTAGGTGGCAATTTCACACTGTTCAGGGAATTTTTAGGAGGAGGTGATATTTAAGCTAAATTCTGCTTAGAGCCAACAATGCTTAGTGATCAAAGAAATGGTCACTGCAAGTAGAGTACTCTTTGGCTAGTACAAAAAGCCTAAGGAAGGCCCAGGATTAGCATAAAAACAGAAACCTAAAAACCCATTTAATTTAAAAGTAGTGGGCAAGAAGTAAAATGGTGTGAGTCATAGTTGGTAAGGTAGACAGCCTCCAGAATATGTGAGCCAGGGTAAGAAGTTAGGGGTTTATTCTAGTAGCAATGAGAAGCTACTGGAGAACTTGCAACAGAAACAGGATGTGACAGGACTTGTGTATTTAAAAAATATCATTCTGGGTATTGTGAGGAATGGATAGTAAGAGGTCCAGGTTGGAAGAAGGGAGCATATATTAGAAGCATATTGCAGTAGCCTAGGCAGGAGATGGTGGTAGTTTGGGTTAGGATGGGTAGTGACACAAGCAGAGAGAATGAGATTGATTGAGGATACAGTCTGGAGGTGAAATAGGCAAGTCCTGTTGAAGAGTGGATCTGAAGGAAGGGGTCAGAAGAATCTAAGGTAACTCCTAGATTTTGGACTTATACAGGGCAGATGGTGGTGCCATTTCTCACACAGGGAAGCTTGGGAGAAGAGCAGAACTAGTGGATAGATTGAACCGGAAGGGGAATCAAGAGAGTTTGGTCCTTCTCAGTTTATCTTCCTAAATAACCAGGTAGAAACATCAAGCAGGCAGTTAAATATATGAATTAAATACATGAATCTAAGGATCCAGGAAAAGGCAGGCATTGAAAATCTAATTTTTGTAGTCATGAGGGTTCCAAAATTTGAGGGTTCCAAACTTTGGTAGTCATGAGGGTTCATGAGGGTCAAATATCATTTGTAGCAAAGATATGGGATAGCAAAAAAGCAGATATTTCAAGTGTTCTATGGTAAAACCAGGCTTCCCTGGTGACTCAGTGGTAAAGAATCCACCTCCCAATGCAGGAGACCCAGGAGATGTGGTTTCAATCCCTGGGTCAAGAAGATCCCCTGGAGGAGGAAATGGAAATCCACTCCAGTATTCTTGCCTGGAAAATTTCATGGATAGAGGACCCTGGCGGGGAACTGGAGGAGAATCAAGAGAGTTTGGTCCTACTCGGTTCATCTTGCTAAATAACCAGGCAGAGATGTCAACCAGGCAGTCAAATATATGAAATAAATACATGAGTCTAAGGATCCAGGCAGGAGGCCTTACAGATAGCTGGGAAGAGAAGAGAAGCGAAAAGCAAAGGAGAAAAGGAAAGATATTCTCATCTGAATGCAGAGTTCCAAAGAATAGCAAGGAGAGATAAGAAAGCCTTCCTCAGCGATCAGTGCAAACAAATGGAGGAAAACAACAGATTGGGAAAGACTAGAGACCTCTTCAAGAAAATTAGAGATACCAAGGGAACATTTCATGCAAAGATAGGCTCGATAAAGGACAGAAATGGTATGGACCTAACAGAAGCAGAAGATATTAAGAAGAGGTGGCAAGAATACACAGAAGAACTGTACAAAAAAGATCTTCACGACACAGATAATCACGATGGTGTGATCACTCACCTAGAGCCAGACATCCTGGAATGTGAAGTCAAGTGGGCCTTGGAAAGCATCACTACGAACAAAGCTAGTGGAGGTGATGGAATTCCAGTTGAGCTATTTCAAATCCTCAAAGGTGATGCTGTGAAAGTGCTGCACTCGATATGCCAGCAAATTTGGAAAACTCAGCAGTGTCCACAGGACTGGAAGAGGTCAGTCTTCGTTCCAATCCCAAAGAAAGGCAATGCCAAAGAATGCTCAAACTACCACACAATTGCACTCATCTCACATGCTAGGAAAGTAATGCTCAAAATTCTCAAAGCCAGGCTTCAGCAATACGTGAACCGTGAACTTCCAGATGTTCAAGCTGGTTTTAGAAAAAGCAGAGGAACCAGAGATCAAATTGCCAATATCCGCTGGATCATCGAAAAAGCAAGAGAGTTCCAGAAAAACATCTATTTCTGCTTTATTGACTATGCCAAAGACTTTGACTGTGTGGATCACAATAAACTGTGGAAAATTCTGAAAGACATGGGAATACCAGACCATCTGACCTGTCTCTTGAGAAACCTGTATGCAGGTCAGGAAGCAACAGTTAGAACTGGACATGGAACAACAGACTGGTTCCAAATAGGAAAAGGAGTACGTCAAGGCTGTATATTGTCACCCTGCTTATTTAACTTATATGCAGAGTACATCATGAGAAACGCTGGGCTGGAAGAAACACAAGCTGGAATCAAGATTGCCGGGAGAAATATCAATAACCTCAGATATGCGGATGACACCACCCTTATGGCAGAAAGTGAAGAAGAACTAAAGAGCCTCTTGATGAAGGTGAAGGAGGAGAGTGAAAAAGTTGGCTTAAAGCTCAACGTTCAGAAAACTAAGATCATGGCATCTGGTCCCATCACTCCATGGGAAATAGATGGGGAAACAGTGGAAACAGTGTCAGACTTTACTTTTTTGGGCTCCAGAATCACTGCTGATGGTGACTGCAGCCATGAAATTAAAAGACGCTTACTCCTTGGAAGGAAGGTTATGGCCAACCTAGATAGCATATTTAAGAGCAGAGACATTACTTTGCCAACAAAAGTCTGTCTAGTCAAGACTATGGTTTTTCCAGTGGTCATGTATGGATGTGAGAGTTGGACGGTGAAGAAAGCTGAGCGCCGCAGAATTGATGCTTTTGAACTGTGGTGTTGGAGAAGACTCTTGAGAGTTTCTTGGACTGCAAGGAGATCCAATCAATCCATCCTAAAAGAGATCAATCCTGGGTGTTCATTGGAAGGTCTGATGTTGAAGCTGAAGCTCCAATACTTTGGCCACCTCATGTGAAGGGTTGGCTCATTGGAAAAGACCCTAATGCTGGGTAGGATTGGGGGCGAGAGGAGAAGGGGACGACAGAGGATGAGATGGTTGGATGGCATCACCAACTCGATGAACATGGGTTTGGGTAGACTCCGGGAGTTGGTGATGGACAGGGAGGCCTGGCGTGCTGAAATTCATGGGGTCGCAGAGAGTCGGACACGACTGAGCGACTGAACTGAACTGAAGGATCCAGGAAAAGGTATAAACCATAACATGAGGTTATGATTTGAGTTTTTCTAAAAAGTAATTCTAGTAAACAAGTGCACTCTCTAACCTTGTTTTATAAAATTAGTGAGCAAAGGAATTTATCTACAACAAGCAAAGTCGCTGGCAATAATTCCCTTGTTAAATACAAAATACAAGTAGTATATCACAGGAATAACAAGTATATGTTCATGTAATATTTTATATGCCTGGAATTTAGAAGCTCAACTTTAGAGAGGAAATTATAATCCAGAATCTCTCAGTACTATTTTTTTTCATGGACCAAAGAGCTGTTTGCCAGATTTATTTAATGCTTTATTCTGACATGTTTAAGCATTAAACATGAGGACAAATAGTAAATGACAACCTGAAAGCAAAAAAACAGAAGATAAATAGAGGATATAAAAGAGTGATTTAGGGAACAAGTAAAGATATAAAAAACTAAGTAATAGCAAAATCAGATCCAGGCAAAAGGTAAAAAACTTATCAAGATACTCTATATTATAGTGTATCTGGGCAAGAGGGGGATGGGGCAGGGGTGAGGATGGGGCATTGGTGTGATTTTAAGGCTTTGTGCAATATCCCAACATTTGATCACAACTCTCCTGCTCACCCCTCTGTGTGTCTTCCTGTCTCTGTCTCTTTCTCTCACACCCAGCCTGAATATCATTTAAATATTTTTAAATTAGTATCAACAGTTACATTATAAGATTCAAATTATTAGATACTGCTTTGTTTTAAGCAAGTGCTCACAGTAGCAAAGCTTTTCATGGGGGAGGGGGGATTGTCCTTGAGGTCATTTTTTAAAAACTGAAAATGCTTCGTTTCATGTACTTTTCTGTTGTCTGAAACCTGAAATATTCAACAGTAGCACAAAAGTTTAGGTAATTTGTGCCCATATTTAAATGACTGGAAGGATTGATGACTCTGTGCTGAAAAGTTTCTCATTATCAGAGATTTTCTGATGTAACCCAGGCTTGCAGATGCATCCATTGCATGCCTCCAAGTCAATCCCTGGCTTTATATAAGAAAGACAGACCATAATAGGGTTTAGGTCACTGTCTATCTAAATATGTCCACAAATTTTTTTCCATGTACACATATCATATTAATCAAAAGTGATGATAACTTAGAAGGCTGATAAAAAAAAAAACACCTTCTTGTCCTTGGCTTAAGACCTTCCAACTCAAATGACTGATTTGTAGATAGAAGTGGTTCTGCTATGGATGATTACATTTTTCACAGGGAGACAAGACAGTCATCTGAGAAGCTCATTCTTTGCAAATTGTTTTGCTAAGTGCTTTTTCCATGTAAATTATGGATGTATGAGAGTAAAATAAAATGAAGAGGTAGAAGCTGTTACACCCAGTAACATGTCTAGTCTTAGTATAGTGTGCAGATATTTTCCATTAATTTAGTTTGTTGTTTGAAACATAAAGTTACAGTATCTTTCCACTCCCTGGATAAAGGGAATTTCATTTTTAAATCATTCTAAAAAAAATAGTCTAATAATGTCCACATTTGAATTTTTCTCTAAAATTAGTATTTCATTTTGGTTGATATATTCTGATTAACAAACGGATATACTCTTGATACAACCGAGACCAAGTATTTGTTTCCTTTAGCTATTTCATGATGATTTAATATTTTATTATGATTTGCTACCTATTCTATAACAAAGAATTGTATTATTTTTTTAGTAGCACAATTGAATGATTATCTCATTGACCTTTATTAACTGCTCATTTTCCTCCTTAATTAGATTATTATTCATAGATGGCCTTAAATGCATTGATTGAAGATTTTCAGTGGTATAAGAAAGGTTTAAACTGCTTTAAGAAAATAAAGATAGATTTCTGTGACTTCATAAGTTCATGAAATATATGATTATCTACAATAAACATTAGTTATACAAAAGGCTAAGCAAAGTAATATATTGATTTAACTACTATTTCCTTTCATGTTCAGCATTTCCAATTGTTCATCCAAAAGGGGATGTGGACAAATTATCCTGCAATGCTACTCTGGATAGAAAGAGACCCAATCTCCAATTCTACAGTATCATACTAACATTTTTCTATTAAAAATAAGAAGAAATAACTAGGATAACTGACACATTCAAATAAAACTTTTCATCATTGATTTTCCATCATTGTAAGGAGTTCATGTATGCTCACTTTCATTTTGACTAAACATTACTTGTCAGTTTCAGTGCAATTTTGTTCACTTAATTCTTCAAACTGGATTTTTTTCCTTGAAAGTGTAGGCCCTTATTTGCTTTGTTTAATCAAGAAACCTCTGCTAATAGAGAAATAAGAAGAACTGATCAGAAAACTTAATGATAATTTTTGTCCTGAAATATGAGAAAATACTAGTCCTAGAACCACTGTGCAAACTAATGGGATTGTTTTGATTTTGTTGTTAGTATTATTCTTTTCAAGTAAGGATTACATTTGAATTTTACTGTATTCAAAGATAATAAAATCTCATCTAAATCATATTCTAGTGACAGCAAAAAACAAACAAAAACAACTAAATAGTGAAACAAATATAAGATGAAAATTCAGTATTTTTTCTTTAAAAGGAAGCAAGCAGATTGGCTAATGAATGGCTCAGATACCATGAAAATGGGTGAAATTCATATAAATAACAGAAACAACTAGGCAAAGTTCAAAAATGTGTTGCTTACACTCACACTATCTTTCTTGCTTTGGATATTCACCTCTCTTCTCTCTCTGTGTTGTTGAATGAATTGGGGGTCACCCACCCCCCACCCCCCAATATAAGATACTTGTGAATGTTACCATATTTGGAAATAAATTCTTTATAGATATAATCAAGTTAAGATAAGGTCATACTGGATTAGGATACACCCTAAATCCAGTTTGACTGCTGTGTTTGTAAGAAGAGAAGATGACGCATTTACAAGGCAAAAGGCCATGTGAATACACAGGGGAGACTGGAGTTTTGCAGCGATCAGCCAAGGAATGTCAGGATTGTTGGGAGCCATTAGAAGCTGCAAGAAAGGCATTTTGGAACAGATTCTCCTGCAGAGTCCCCATGAAAGAACTAAGCTGGCTGACAAAGTGAGAAGACCTCTCGCCTCCTGAACTACAAGAGAATAAATTTCTGTTTTTTTTTTAACCCACTCAACCTGTGGCCCTTTGATACTGTAGCCCTAGGAGATTAATACACCATAAGTGAGTGGTTCAGTGAAGACGCAGTTCAAATGCTAATTTCTGGAAAGCACATTCCTGATCAGTCCAGTCCACAGCTTTTTCTCCTTCTCTAAATTACCAAGACATCATAGGACACAATTTAGGAATCAGTAATGTCTATCCAGATAATTCATACCCTACTTGTAGCTCAGGGATGGTTTTTCCTCTTTCGCATCATTCGCATACCTCTGTGAACAGTCTCATCCTGTCCTCATCCAAACACCTAGGGGCTGACTGCCTACACAATATGAATTATCAAATGCTATTCTTATTGACTGGCCAAGACACATACCAGCAGAGATGTGACTGGGATAAATAAGAATAAACTAATATAATAAGTCTGCTTTTCCCCAAGGAAATGAGTAAGTAGGAATTACCATTATTTACTTCCTCTACTAAAAATAACCTATAATTCATTAAAGACCACTTTGACTTATATGGGTACACTGAAGTTGGAATTTTGCATTAGCTTAATCTAAAGGTTAACGTATTCTTTTGTTATGCTTTCAAAATTACACCGACCACAGAGAAAGCAACTTATGAAGTTCTTAAATATTTAGCATAGTTATAGATAAAACAATAAAATTATTGAATGCTTATTCTTTCCCAGTTTATGGTCTAAATATATTATTTAGGCTGCTTATCACAACACATGTTTTTTAAGATGAAGAAAACCAAGGCACAAAGCAGTTAACTAGCTTCCTTACCTAAGATTACAGAGATATTATGTAACAAAAGCAGTTACAAAGGATACATCTGTACTCAAAATTGACAATGTTGCATGGGTTTGTCTTTTTTCTGATTTTAACAAATAGTGCAGGTAAAGCAGAATTTCAGAGGAAAGTGATTCAGTGAAAAAATGAGATATTGCTCATTATCCCACTTGAACTAGTCACTAATAGCAAAATGAATGTAAACAAAGATTCCAAATGAAATCAGATACACGCATGAGAGGAATGTTAACTGCTGTGCACATAATGATCGAAATACTATGTTTTAATATTTACTGATGTCACATATAAAACTTTTCTTAAAGTTGGTGACAGCTCAAAAACATGTTAGAATAATTAGAATTACAGGACAAAATTTTAGCCTGTTTATTTTTTAAGATTTTTTAAAATCTATTTATTTAATTTTGGCTGTGCTGCGTCTTCATTGCTGCGAGGGTTTTCCTCTAGCTGTCACGAGTCGGGGCTACTCTCTAGTTGCTGTGAGCAGGTTTCTCATTGTGGTGGCTTTTCTTGTTGTGGAGCATGGGCTCTAAGGCACACAAGCTTCAGTAACTGCAGCACATGGGCTCAGTAATTGCAGCTCCTGGGCTCCAGAGCTCAGACTCAGTAGTTGTAGTATGGGTTTAGTTGCTCCTCAGTATCTGGGCTCTTCCTATACCAGGGATTTAACCCAGGTCTCCTGCATTGGCAGGCGGATTCTTTACCACTGCACCACCAGGGAAGCCCTAGCCTGTTTAGATAGTCAGACTTTGTAAAATTCTAACTCACTGTATTAATATTATTCAAATATATTTAGTCAATATAAGTGAGTCATCTGTTCTTTAAAGCAGACCCAGAGCAAGCATACTGTTCACTTTGGTTATTATCCATACTTAAATTAATAATAACAATAGAGAAGCTGCATTCAGTAGTTCATAGTTTGCAAAGACTCTCAAACGCATTATCTTGTGTGTTCTCCAAAGATCTAATAGTCCATCCTACACGTGTAGAGACTGAGAGTCAAAAGTTGTATCCAGTTCAAGGTCAGTAGTCTATTAAATATGTCTCAAGTCTTTTGATGACTATTTCTATTGATTAAACTCAGATTTTTAGTTCAAACTTGGTGTCTTCTTCCTTCTGTCCCCACCATTAAACCAGATTAGTGAGATGTGGGATGTTACAGAATATAAAGAAAAGGGCATTTGCTTATACACCCTGTAGAGTCCTATCACTTCTCATTTTTAAAAGAAAAAATTCGCTTAGGAAGGAAACAATTGAATTCTATGACCCTGAGATCAGCAAAGAGCCCTACATTAGCTGTTAAAATGTTCTCATTAAATAATAAACACTTAAGTTTAATTTAGATCTTTAATCACACTAAAGGGCATCACAAACTTGCACATGAGATTATTAAATCATGATGAGGAATGAAATCCAATTTAGTCTTCATGTGTCATGTCTAATAAAACCATTTACATTAGCTAAACTTTACAGGAGTATCTGCTTTTTAAAAATGCTCTAGCTTTGTATTGAGAGATACATTTTCTAACTGGACCTTTTCAGCTATGGCACACCTAAGCTCAGAGTCATGCCTTCCAATTTCCTATTGCCCAGTTCTCTCAAACACACCCTACCAATTTATTTCCACAAAATGAGGAAATAAAGTTGAGGAAAGAAAATGCTAGCATACACTACTCAGAAATACCCAACAGAAAAGTTTCTAAGAATATGTAAATATTTTACTTAGAATTGTATAACATCTTATTTGGAGCTAGGCTACTAAAATTGTTTAAAAGTTCAAGGGTCCACATACCAAAATACATTCTCAATATATCAAGTATTTAAATGTAAAAACTAAAATCATACAAGTGGTAGGAGAAAAATAGGCAAATATTTATTAAATCTTGGGATAGTGAAGGACATTCTCAGCATAGTTTATGAGGAAGAAGCTAGTGAAGGAATCTGCCTATGATATTAACAGATGTGATCCTGTTCATTGTTGACATTCCATCATTAAGCAGAGTCCAGGGAGCTGAGTAAAATACTCAACCCACAAGTACTCATCATTACAAAAAAATTTGATGGAAAAACATTGTAATACATGTAACACCTAAAAAATTAGTGTTCTTAATTTATAAAGCATTCTTACCTATCAATAAAAATGTATTGCATTTTCAGGCTCACACATGGCTACTATATTAACATTAATTCAAGAATTAATATACCGCTATAATAAAATTTTTTTTCTGCTAATATTTAAATGTTTTAGAGTACTTTTAAAAATACAACGCCACAATCTTAAAATTTTACACTTTAGGCTCTTGATGTTTTAGAATAAGCAAATAATATTTGAGAACATGTTTTAAGCATAAACTTCTTATAACATCTGACATGGGAAAATATTATAGATAAGCACTATAAAACAAATTTGTTCTTTAAATTCAAAATTAGGGAAGATATTCTTAAATATAGTTACTTTTCTACTGAATTTTTAAAAGCCTCAAATGTTCATCTTTCACTAACTTTTCAATATTTTGTACTTTTTAATGCAAATAGCTTTACTGTTGAATCTTTCTCTCACCCCCCGTTTCTCAGAGAGCCCTGCATAGCTTGTCTATTTGATCCTATTTTTGACCTTTATTATTTTGACCTGGCACAGAGACCCACCTTTGGTTTCTTTTATTCTGTTTCCAACTACCATGAAAGAGTCTCTCTTAAAGGATCTTTGTTTAAATTCTTACTACCCATCATTCATCAATCTCCCATGGAGATTTCCCATGGTTTAAAGGTACCAATGTAATAGACTCATCAAAGACGTCATTATTCTGAAGTATTTGCTCTTGATCTCTCTTTGTCATCTAGTTTTCTGTTTCTGACTGATTTCTCTCATTACTGGCCAGTTACTCATGATGAGCACAATGAGGTTTTGTGATGGCTCTCTGAAATCAGAAAAACAATGTTCCTAGTTAAGAAATATATATGATTTCTCTATTTTACGTCCAAAAACTCAAGCATCCTTCTGTTAACTGTTCCTTTTACATAATTCCAAGAATGACATAGTCACCTGGTAGGTTATGGCATCAAAAAGTAATATAATACAGTAATTTATCAACCCTTAGCAAAAACATTCTTGAAGTTCTCTTTCTTCTTAAATTGCAAAATAAGCATATCTCCAATTGCATTTCAAGGACTCTCTGTGATATTGAAATCTATGAGCTGCAGAAGAGGAATCTAATAAGAACAGTCTTCTGTTGCCTTTTGCACTTTCTCCACATGAACTCTGGGTTTAATGAAACTTCCATATTTTGAAAAGTTCATCTACAGAAAGGAGCTGATTGTTCTCTTAAATTATTGTACATAAATGTCATTCCTTATGGAGCTTTAGATATCTTGATAACATTCTTTATCAAGAATGTCTCCTTTTAATTAAATAAAAAATACCCTTGGTCATTATGGCATTTTCACTGGGAATCCCGAAGTTTATTCTTACTATCTCATGCTTTGGGCCCTCCAGATTTCTTTGGATTGTGCTTATGCCGACAATACTAGAGCTCAAACCAGAACGGTCTTTAAAAATAAAAGTAAAATGATTTCTATAGAATACATACAAAGGCTAGCAAAAGCCACATAATCATAAAAATCCTTTAAAGTAAGTAGAGAGATTATAGCAGTGAAATATATTATAGATCAAAGTTACTTCAAGAAGATCCCTTCTCCATTCTATAAATATCTAGTCTCTTCACCCAGCTAAATGACATGTGAATTCTAAAAAGCATATTTATTCCTTTGGTGTAACTTGATAAAATATCAATGTCCCTGAGCATATTACAAAATTTTATCAATCAGCTTTATCATTAATTTGAATGAATTTCAGAATTATTTCTAAGAATAAATTTTAATGAGAAAAGAAAGGGTAATGGGGTTTAAAAACAGGAATGAGTCTGAAGCAGCTTAAACAATTTCAAATTATTAATAACTTACTTTCAAAACGCATAGTTGAGTCCACATATGTGTTAGGAGCCAAAAGTATAACTGAAGCTCTGAAAATTAGCTTCTTTGAAATACAATGCTTTTTTTAAATTTATTTATTTTTTGGCTACATTGTACAACTTGTGGGATTTTAGTTCCCTGGCTAGGGATTCAACCTGGGCCCTCAGCAATGAAAGCCCGGAGTCCTAAACACTGAACCACCAAGGAATTCCTATATATAATGTTTTTTTAAAGGTTAAGTAATAAAATGTACTGGGGCTTCCCTGGTGGCTCAGTGGTAAAGAATACACATCACAATGCAGGAGACGAGAGTTCAATCCCTGAGGCAGGAAGATACCTTGGAGAAGGATATGGCCACCCACTCTAGTATTCTTGCCTGGGAAATCCCATGGACAGAGGAGTCTCACAAGCTATAGTCCATGGGGTCATAAGAGTCAGACACAAATTGGCAACTAAACAACAACAAATAAAATGTACTAATGTGAATATGCATTATTAAAGTTCAATAGAACACCATTCCATGTTCGATGCATGAGACAAATGCTCAGGGCCGGGGCAATGGGATGACCCAGAGGGATGGGATGGGGAGGGAGGTGGGTGGGGGGTCCAGGAAGGGGAACACATGTAAACCCATGGCTGATTCATGTCAATGTATGGCAAAAACTATTACAATATTGTAAAGTAATTAGCCCCCAACTAAAATAAATAAATTTATAAAAAAAAAAAAAAGTTCAATAGTAAATGTAGCAACTGTTTAGGACTTAAACAAAAGACTGATTCTTTTTTTTTGAAAGAGAGAAGGATTTTATCAATGACATTTATCAATTACAATTGCCAGTCCACTGTGACCATTCAAAGCATGCCAGTTTTTAGCCAATTTTGTTATTTTTTTTAATTCTCCAATGACAATATATCCCTTTAAAGCCTACACTATATTGGGCGGTCTATAATAGAGTGGTCTATTTCCTTCTCGAAAGGAAAGCTATGGCAAAACTAGACAGTGTATTAAGCAAAGACATCACTTTGCCAACAAAGGTCTGTATAGTCAAGGCTATAATCTTTTCAGTAGTCATGTACAGATGATGTGAGAGATGGACCATAAAGAAGGCAGAGCACCAAAGAATTGATGCTTTCAAACTGTGGTGCTGGAGAAGAGTCTTGAGAGTCCCTTGCATAGCTAGATCAAACCAGTCAATCTTAAAGGAAATCAGTCCTGAATACTCATTAGAAAGACTGATGCTGAAGCTGAAGCTCCAATACTTTGGCCACCTGAAGCAAACAGCCAACTCATTGGAAAAGACCCAGTTGCTAGAAAAAAACTGAAGGCAGAAGGAGAAGAGGGCAATAGAGGATGAGGTGGTTGGATGGCATTATCAACTCAATGGACAGGAACTTGGGCAAACTCCAAGAGTTAGTGAGGGACAGGGAAGCCTGGCATGCTGTGGTCCATGGGGTAGCAAAGAGTCAGACACGACTTGGCAACTGAACAACAATTCCCATAGCCCTATCCTTGAAGTTGAAAGTTTTGTTTTTCTTTAGTTTTATACTTGTCATAGAAAGTTCAAATTTCAACCTAGGTAAAGCACAAAAATAGCTTTCCACATTAGTCATTGATTCAAACTATTGTCCAGGGCAAATTTAGGATAGTTACATTACACTGTGTGTGTGTGTGTGTGCTCACACGCACGTGCTCAGTTATGCTCAACTCTTTGCAACCCCATGGAGTGTAGCCTACCAGGCTCCTCTGTCCATGGGATTCTCCAGGCAAGAGTACTGGAGTGGGCTGCCATTTTCTTCTCCAAGGGATCTTCCTGACCCAGGGACTGAACCTGTGTCTCTTGAATTTCCTGCACTAGCAGGTGGATTCTTTACCACTGCCCCACTTGAGAGCTATACTAATGACTGGTAAAGAAAATGGTGCATAAGCCAAAATTGGGGTCAAAAATCCAGGAGCGTTCTATTGGCCATATACAGCACATCATTTGAATTTATTCCAAGAAGACATGGACACAATTGTGCTTGTAATAATAATTCTCTTGTAAGTAGTTCAGAGATTATAAATAATGTTTTCTTGATATTACCAAAGAAGAAACATCTTGCTGAAACACATGTATATTTAACCTCATAATAGTCTGATGTCAATGCCATCTAATGTTATTAGAACAATTGAAGTTAGGCAAGATGCAAAAAGTTCTAAAGAGTTAAGCAAAACAACAGAAGACTCTCAAAGAGCAGATCGTGGTCTTTGACAGAATATAAACATAATTTGAATTTGAGCTCTCCACAATATTTTGAATGAATTTTTGGTTACTACTAATAATTTTAGAAAAAGCTGATTAGAAAAACCAAACAAATCTAAATTTGGCTTATAGTGGATATTTTTAAGATTGTTTTTTCAGCTTTTAGAGAAAATATTTCTTTTGATATTGAATATATCAAAAAAAAAAAAGCAGGTGAGTATTCAACAAAAGTGACACTCCAGTAAATATAAAGAAAGTAAAAGGGAAACATTTATGTGACTATGAAGGGGAATATCTCTATGTAAAAACTCCTAATATCAATTTCTAAAGACTGTTTTTTGGCCCTTATAAATAAAAAGCACAAAATTAATTCTTTATAATATCCCAGCACTGAAAAATATGAAAAGAAGATTTTAAAATGTTGCATAGCTCTAGAAATTGACTTAGATGATGAAATTACAATATAAGTGATAGTGATTTATATGATTATGTTAAAATATTTTCTGTAATAAAAATAACATCATATGTGAATTACTACAATCCTTGAGAATGTTACATATAAGTATGGTTCCTTTCCAAACACTTTAACAATTTCAACAATTTCAATTATAACTGTCTGAGCAGGGGATCTGCTTAGGTAAACCAAGTAACACCAGAAAGGGAAAAACATATAGTGAAACAAAGGAAAAAATAAAACTAGTTAAGTTCCTATGAATTGGGATAAGGCTGATCTGTGAAAGGGCTCAGGGGCACCCTGCCTCTGGTTGGAAAGGTCTGTTCCTCCTGCTTCGGGATGCTTCTCTTTCTTAGCATTTACCCAATTGCTGCATGTGTATACTGAGTACCTGTCATACCTCATATAGAATCCCAACATTGGAAATACAAGTTGACCTCAGGAAGCTCACAGACAAATGGCAGAGACAGGCATTCAGGAACACAGTATCAGTAATGTTATAAAGACCCTATAATTGATAAAGCTATAGGAAATGTGGGCTTCCCCAGTGGCTCAGAGGTAAAGAATCAGCCTGCAATGCAGGAGCTGCAGGAGATGCAGATTCAATCCCCGGGTCCGGACGATCCCCTGGAGGAGGGCATGGCAACCCACTCCAGTATTCTTGCCTGGAGAATCCCATGGACAGAGGAGCCTGGCAGGCCACAGTCCACAGGGTCACAAAGAGTAGGACACGACTCAAGTGACTTAGTACGCATGCACACAGGAAATGTAAAATGTAAAAGAAGCTCTCTTAAGACAATGTGAGTAGTTAACAGATTACCTGAAGTCACTTGATTTCAACCTTAAATAAGTAAGAATTAGTCTAGTGAAAAAGAAGATGAGGATGTTCAAATTAAAGGGATATATAATGGCACTAAGGCAAGAAAGACCAGGGTGTATATCCTTTGAGATGGCTCGGTATATGGCTAGGTATATCCTTAGGTATATGTGGGGAAGTGAAAAGGGATCAGTCTTGTTTGTACAGCTAAGGAGATCAAAATTGGACTTTATCCCAAAGGCCAAGAGGGAATTTAAACACGAGACATTGATTTTAAACAAAAAAGTAACAATCCAAGATTAGTTTTAGAATTTCCCTCTGGAAATGCCTAGGAAAAGAAACTTAAAAAGAGGAGGCAAAAAATAATTTCAAATCAAATAGATAAGAAATGCTTCCATAAACTGAGTAACAATGAGGAGGGGAAAAAGAGATGTTCTAACTGAAAAAATGTTTAAGAGAAAGAAGTAACAGAATTTGATAGTTGAGAGTATGTAAGCTAAAGAAGGCAATTCTAAGATCATTCCTTTTTCTGCCTTGAGGGACATGGTGAGTGGTTGTTCCACATTTAAAATTAGAGAATAAAAAGAGTAAGTTGGAATTTAATTAACAGTAACTTTATTTTAATGGAAGCTCATGTTTTATTTTGCCCTTAATACTCCCAGTGAATTCCAACATCACTTTTATCATTGACTTCACGGAACAAATTGTTGGCTAAATCTTTATTCTGAGACTCCCCATAAAGTATCTTGAAACATGTAGGTGAAATATTTGTGGGGAGAAATATCTTGGATCTGGGGAATCAAGTTTCTGTCAACAGCAGGATTGCCCCTGTTAAAAAATAAAAACCTGCTCTTACTTTTCTCTTTTTCTATAATATATGTACAAGCACATTCCTTATCTGTAAGGATTCTATGCAGAAAATCCTTCAATCAAAATTACCTATTTCTCTTGCTCTGTCATAAGTTTGCAACTGTTTTGTCATAATACTGAATTTTCCAAGCAACAGAGCCAAAAGGTTACTATATATGAAGATGCCAACTGTTTTTCTTCCTTTGTTGATTCTCTTCTTGAGACTGTAAACAGATGCCCTTTTCCTTGAAATCATGTTTTTATCAGTCAGCTCCTTTCATGCCATACTTCATACCATATGTTTCTCTAGTAAGTTTATTCAATCATTCTAAAGGGCAGCATCTATTCCTTTCCCTTCTGTTCAAAATCTTTGCACTTGATAAATTTATATGATAATCCAAGAGGTAGAAAAACCAGCACTCAAAACTCCTCTGAAAATGAAACAGGATCATGGCAGTTAAGTGAGAATCTCTTTGTAACTATGCATTAAAACAATCAACAAGAGGAACAAAAATAGGGAAGAAAAGAGGTGAGACACATACCTGCTAATGACACATAAACTAAATTCCAAGCAATCCTGACAATTATTTCACATGGAAAACAAAGTTTCTCAAAACAAAGTAAAAGATCAAAGAATCTTAAAGATGATGATAACAAAAGAACAAGGCAAAAAAATATTACTCACAGTACAGTTCCACTTATATAAATTTCAAAAACTGTATTGTTATAGAATGCATACAAAGGTGGTTAAATAAGAAAGAACTTCCACAGCATTTTAATCACAAGAATCATTTTAGTGATACCCTCTCACTAGGAGGAATTATCTTAGAGGATCAGCTTCTTGAAATCTCTTAATATTCTATTTTTTGGACCTAGAATATGTTACAGAGATGTTTGCTTTATAATAATTTATTTTACTATAATTTGATGTATTTTTTACTTGTCCATGTGAATGTTATACTTTACAATAGAAAGATATTTTCATAATTGCACAAATAATAGAGCAGAGATAAATGCAATAAAGAACTTTTCTTCATGGATTATCATCAATCAGTGAAAAGTTGTTACCTGGCAAGTTTGTTGAAGCAATTTCAATAGAGTCGTTCAGGAAAATACTTAAATAGAACCATAGGGGACAATATACAATAAAAGATAACAAGCCAGAGGGTTTTCCATTTTTCTGAAAAATTCTTTTTACATAACAATTTTTTAAAAAAATAGGAAGCAAGAGCCTTAAACTTTACAAGGTTATATAATTCAGTTCAGTTCAGTTCAGTAGCTCAGTCGTGTCCAACTCTTTGCAACTCCATGGACCTCAGCACACCAGGCTCCCTGTCCATCACCAATTCCCAGAGTTTACACAAACTCATGTATATTGAGTCAATGAAGCCATCCAACCAACCATCTCATCCTCTGTCGTCCCGTTCTCCTCCCACCTTCAATCTTTCCCAGCATCAGGGTCTTTTCTAGTGAGCCAGTTCTTCACATCAGGTGGCCAAAGTATTGGAGCTTCAGCTTCAGCATCAGCCCTTCCAATGTATATTCAGGGCTGATTTCCTTTAGGATGGACTAGTTGGACTGCAAGAAGTTTCAGTCCAAGGGACTCTCAAGAGTCTTCTTCAACACCACAGTTCAAAAGCATCAATTCTTTGGTGCTCAGCTTTCTTTATAGTGCAACTCTCACATCCATACATGACCACTGGAAAAATCATAGCTTTGACTATTTGTACCTTTGTTGGCAAAGTAATGTCTCTGCTTTTTAATATGCTGTTTAGGT
Source organism: Giraffa tippelskirchi (assembly GCF_054371585.1). NCBI lineage: Eukaryota > Metazoa > Chordata > Mammalia > Artiodactyla > Giraffidae > Giraffa > Giraffa tippelskirchi. The sequence goes on from NC_137277.1 coordinate 75,762,247, forward strand.
TGATCATAGCTTTCCTTCCAAGGAGGAAGCATCTTTTAATTTCATGGCTTGAGTCACCATCTGCAGTGATTTTGGAGCCCCCCAAAATAAAGACTGTCACTGTTTCCATTGTTTCCCCATCTATTTACCATGAAGTGATGGGACCACATGACATGACCTTAGTTTTCTGAATGTTGAGCTTTAAGCCAACTTTTTCACTCTCCTCTTTCACTTTCATCAAGAGGCTCTTTAGTTCTTCTTTGCTTTCTGCCATAAGGGTGGTATCATCCACATATCTGAGGTTACTGATATTTCTCCCAGCAATCTTGATTCCAGCTTGTGCTCCATCCAACCTGGCATTTCACATGATGTACTCTGCATATAAGTTAAATAAGCAGGGTGACAATATACAGCCTTGACGTACTCCTTCTCCTATTTGGAACCAGTCTGTTGTTCCACGTCCAGTTCTAGCTGTTGCTTCCTGACCTGCATACAGATTTCTCAAGAGGCAGGTCAAGTGGTCTGGTATTCCCATCTCTTGAAGAATCTTCACAGTTTGTTGTGATCCACACAGTCAAAGGCTTTGGCATAGTCAATAAAGCAGGAGTAGATGTTTTTCTGGAACTCTCTTGCTTTTTCTATGATCCAATGGATGTTGGCAATTTGATCACTGGTCCCTCTGCCTTTTCCAAAACCAGCTTAAACATCTGGAAGTTCACAGTTCACATACTGATGAAGCCTGGCTTGGAGATTTTGAGCATTACTTTGCTAGCAATGAGATAAGTGCAATGGTCGCGAAGAGTCGGACACGACTGAGCAGCTTCACTTTCACTTTTCCCTTTCATGCATTGGAGAAGGAAATGGCAACCCACTCCAGTGTTCTTGCCTGGAGAATCCCAGGGACGGCGGAGCCTGGTGGGATGTCTATGGGGTTGCACAAAGTTGGACACGACTGAAGCGACTTAGCAGCATGCGGTAGTTTGAGCATTCTTTGGCATTGCCTTTCTTTGGGACTGGAATGAAATCCGACCTTTTCCAGTCCTGTGGCCACTGCTGAGCCTTCCAAATTTGCTAGTATATTGAGTGCAGCACTTTCACAGCATCATCTTTCAGGATTTGAAATAGCTCACCTGGAATTCCATCACATCCACTAGCTTTTTTTTTTTTTTATAAATTTATTTATTTTAGTTGGGGGCTAATTACTTTACAATATTGTAATAGTTTTTGCCATACATTGACATGAATCAGCCATGGGTTTACATGTGTTCCCCTTCATGGACCCCCCACCCACCTCCCTCCTCATCCCATCCTTCTGGATCATCCCATTGCCCCGGCCTAGCTTTGTTCTTAGTGATGCTTCCTAAGGCCCACTTGACTTCACATTCCAGGATGTCTGGCTCTAGGTGAGTGATCACACCATCGTGATTATCTGGGTCATGAAGATCTTTTTTGTACAGTTCTTCTGTGTGTTCTTGCCACCTCTTCTTAATATCTTCTGCTTCTGTTAGGCCCATACCATTTCTGCCCTTTATCGAGACCATCTTTGCATGAAATATTCCCTTGGTATCTCTAATTTTCTTGAAGAGAACTCTAGTCTTTCCCATTCTATTGTTTTCCTCTACTTCTTTGCACTGATCACTGAGAAAGGCTTTCTTATCTCTCCTTGCTATTTTTTCGAACTTTGCATTCAAATGGGTATATCTTTCCTATTCTCCTTTGCCTTTTGCTCCTCTTCTTTTCACAGCTATTTGTAAGGCCTCCTCAGACAGCCATTGTGCTTTTTTGCATTTCCTTTTCTTGGGGATGGTCTTGATCCCTGTCTCCTGTACAATGTCACAATCCTCCGTCCACAGTTCTCAGGCACTCTATCAGATCTAATCCCTTGAATCTATTTCTCAGGTCCACTGTATAATCACAGGGATTTGCTTTAGGTCATACTTGAATGGTCTAGTGGTTTTCCCTACTTTATTCAATTTAAGTCTGAATTTGGCAACAAGGAGTTCATGATCTGAGCAACAGTCAGCTCCCTGTCTTGTTTTTGCTGACTGTATAGAGCTTCTCCATATTTGGTTGCAAAGAATATAATCAATCTGATTTGGGTATTGAACATCTGATTATATAATTATCCAACAATAAATGTGTCAATCTTTTTTAAAATATTGCCTCAAAATTGCTAAATTTCAATTTCCTGACTAGAAATCCATGTGAAACAACATATTTATTTGTTAATTCAATATTAAAAGGTATATATCACTTTATATATTTCCTATAAAATACTGTTATTACAGATTTTAGCCACAGTGTATTGTAATGTTTTGGCCCTCCCATTATAATTCTATTTACAGTAGTATGACCAACAAATCTAAAATTCTTCCATGAATTATTGAATTAATGTTACCAGGAAAATATCAACTGTTGCTCTAATAAATAAAATTAAAATAAACTGTGTAATATGAAGACTGAGAATCCTTCTTCTCAGTAAAAAACAAAGGCAAATATCTAATTCATATTTTACTGGTTGGCAGGGTTACACAAAGTGCACAAAAGTTGGATTGTGTACTTTAGCTGGCCCCTCTACCACCCCCCTCCCATAATTTTCCTCAGTATCCATCAATTCATCCTAAATAAAAGTGTTATAAATAAATATACAAGGAAATAAACAAGAAGAAATGTGTGCCTGCTACACACCTTCAAGGTAAGAGACTCAGCACTCCTTCCTACAGTATTCACATCCTGCTACACCCAAAATTGTTTGCTAAGTACATACCAATCAATGAGATCATTTATCCCATCTTCATTAAATATGCTATATTTTAAGAATTATTGTTTTCTCTGTATTTTTCAGGCAAATGATCAAGATTTAGATTACTCTCCAAAATCATGATAGGCATTATTTGACAGTTATAGTCTATAGTGCATGCATACTCACTCAGTCATGTCTGACTCTTTGCAACCCCGTGGACTGTAGCCCAGCAGGCTCCTCTGTCCATGAAATTTTCCAGGCAAGAATACTGGAGTGGGTTGCCATTTCCTACTCCAGGGGATATTCCCAACCCATGTCTCCTGCATTTCGTGCAGGTGTATTCTTTACCACTGCACCACCTGTGAAGCCCCAATAGTTTATAGAGATCATACCTAATAAAGAAATCAACTAAAATTTCAGTCCTACAGCTTGGTGGTCACCAGATCATAGCCAATGCACCAGAGGGCTCATAGATTCTCATTAAGCAAAAACCACATGGGTGTTCATGCATATACATTGGTGTCTACAGTTTTGAGTTACAATTTGCAACCAATCTACATCAGTCTTGCAGCAAGGCCAAATACTGAGTGAAAGAAAACAAACCTAAGAGCAACAGAATTTCCTCATTGGCCTGGTCCCTCTCTATGAACTGAATAATCCCTGGTCCAGACCTACCAAATCCCAAGGATACTGAATAATTTCAGGTGAAATGAATGCCAAATATAAAGGAACATAGATCCTCAGGGTTCAATGGCACATTTAAAATATGGATTCAATCCATCCAACAGTGTACAATATTTCAGATAGACAGTCATCCAACTTTTGCATGAATAGAACTTGCAGATTTTCAGTTACTATGTGTATCTATAGTTACAGATGGTGAGAAAATTTGTTTGCAATAGTCATTTTAGCATGGGAAGGAGGAATGACTAACAGAATTGGTCAGAGCCTGACATTTATTGATATTGATTGACATTCCTGGCATTCATGTTTTACTGGTGGGCAAGGTTACATGCCTAAAGGCAGAAAGTTGGCCCCTCACTTCTCGTCATGTGCTGTGGGCTTTCTTTCACTACCTGTGTCCAACCCTGTGGTTTATTGACTAGTTATCTGTAACTGGGTGATAAAGTGAGGCCAGGTACATAGTACAAAATTAGTGCACTTCCAAAAACCTCATTTCCAATTCAGTGGTGCTAATGGTAAAGCCACGAGCCAACTCAGGAGATGCAAGAGAGGCAGGTTCAATCCCTGGACTGGGAAGATCCCCTGGAGTAGGAAATGACAACCCACTCCAGTATTCTGGCCTGGAAAATTCCATGGACAGAGGAGCCTGCTGGGCTACAGCCCATGGGGTCACAACGAGACAGACACGACTGAGCATGCATACAATCAGTCCCTCATAAACTCCCTCAATGTAGTTCATTAGAAGTATTGGAAGAGAGTAATAAAAACAATAAGGAATGAGAGGTGCATTGAACTCTTAACATCCATGCTGTGATAGCATTACTCAAGGTGCCAACACTGAAATGATAATGCTCCTACCTTCAAATAATGTACAAGCTAAATGAGGCATCAAGAGTTACAGCCAATATGAGAAAACTATCCTGGATACACTCCTCAGCTCTACACAGAGGATCCATGAAATTTTGATGAGAGAATATTTGATCCAAATTCTGAAATAAATGTAGATATTCCCAGTGAATGAGAAGAGAAAGGACAACCCAGTTCAAAGAGACAGCATGAGCAAAGGCAGAGAGGCATAAACCAAGCTATACTAGGCCATTTTTGGGTTATTTTGTCCTCAATTTCTGGAACTTTACACATGCTTGAACCAGTCTCTTCCCATTGCTCTTTTCCTCCATCCTTCCCATTTCTTGATGCATTCTTTGGTCACAGTTTAGCTATCACCTCTCCCAGGAAGTCTTCCTTGATCCCAGGTGTGTGTTACATGCCGCTCCTCACTGCTTTCATGGCTCCCTGAACTTCCTCAAACCAAACTTTATCACTCTGCTTTGGAATTATCTGTTATCTATTGCCCCAGTGAAGCCATAAGGTCCACAGGGTAGCAACCTTGTCCTTTTTTGTTGTATACCCCAAAACCAACACATTGCTTGGCTCACACTAGGAGCCTAGAAATGTTTGCAGACTTAATGTTAACCATTAGTTAGTTAGTTAGAGAATTAATGTTCCAAGAAGATATAGTCTTTAGGTAGAATGTCTAATGACAATTTATACATGTATGTTTTCAATAGCTAGAAAACTACAAAATTCCCAATAAAACTTCTTACCAGTGATCATTTTGACATAAATAAAATAGACTGAAATGGAAATAGAGTATGTATTTTGACAGATAAAATATTTATTAATAGAAATTATTCATAACTTTGCATATGGGTATACAGGGATGATATCCAGCTGAAACATACATTTAAAGTGTTCTAGATGTTCACAGTTGGAGTCTGCTCTCTCTGGCAGTGCTGGTTGGGTGCCTATATCATATCAATTGTCAAATATTATTAGTATCACCCTGTATCACAGGGGTTTCCTGGTGGCTCAGACAGTAAGGAATCTGCCTGCAATGCAGGAGACACAGGTTTGATCCCTGGATTGGGAAGATCCCCTGGAGAAGGGAATGACAACCCACTCCAGTATTCTTTCCTGGAGAATCCCATGGACAGAGGAGCCTGGAGGGCTGCAGACCATGGGGTCGCAAAGGTAGGACACGACTAAGTGTCTAACACTATATATGAAAACCACAGATGAGGATCCATCTCACGGAATTAGTGGTGAGTAATGCTATAAAAGTGATTTGAATCCCATCACTGGTTTTATTTCAGTGTTTTTCAAATTGTATGTTTATGACTCCTAGACGTTATGGTGACACTGTTGAGGGATGGAAAATTTTAGCCATCTCTCTCTGTACCCCGTCACCCTCCCAGAGTAGCTCAGTCACTGCAACCTCATCCTCCTGTCTCAGTAATCTTCTTCCCAGAGAATTGAGTAACAAAGCTATTTCTTTTCTCTTCCTTTCAAGAAAAGCACTCATTTTGAGCCATGTGAATGAGACTGAGTATATGTGTGCATGTATGTATTAGGCGTTGCCTGACTCCACAAGGATGGTTACATTCTAGTGAAACTTTTTAAAACACTTAAACATTTATAAATATACATAAATATTAGCTAGCTATTAATTAGCTGCCTTTATAGTACTGATGAAGGCTATACTCATTCACTATTAAAAATTGTGAAGACGTATTTTCTCATTTTGTATCAATCTGCTTTTCTAGCCTTCGGGAGTTAAACAAAATTAATAATTCTGTGTTATCTAAATTTGAAATTATTAATCTATTACTTTTCTATAATGAAGATCACTGCCTTAGAGGAAAAAAGTCTACTCAGTAAATATAAAGGGAAAATGTTATTTATATATTCCATATTAGATAAAAGAATTGTTCCCACTTAGAAGCCTATAAAACTGTGAGCCCGTACGAGTCTTCATTACAGTGGGACAGAAAACAACCCAGGACAAAATCACCCTTGCATCAGCCGCTAAGTCAGATTTAAGTTTTTCCTACCTAATTTATTTCCTAATAACCTCCCTCAGCTAGCTAAATTTTTATCATATTTATTGAAATAGACCTTTGTCTGTCTGCCCAGTATGCTTTTCCTTGGGGGAGTCACTTTCCCTGCAGTAATCCTCTTTAATTCATCCTCTTTGATTCAGGGGAGGCTGACCCAGCCCTGGGAAGGAGCACATGCCCCAAGGCAGGACAATCAAAAATGCCTCCAGAACTTTTGTGAAGCCTTCCTATTAAGGCACTCATGTTTTCTCTAAGATCATTAACTTAAGGACCATGTACCCAGAGCTTCAGGTGCTGTGTTTCTCACTACACAGAGTGAGAAACTCTCACTACATAGAATGTGTGCCCGAGAATGAGGCCACCAGAGAAAGGCACATCTGAGAGATGGTATGGACTGTTTAACAGTAAGTCAGTGAGAACTAGATAGAGATGCCTTTTTTATAAGATATCTTGGAAGTACCACTGGTGTTCTGAAATCTCTAGAAGGAAGTTTTCTTCTTCTGTTAGAATACAATTTTACATGTTTCAAAATGGAATATATCACATTAGCCATCCATAGTGACTATGTGAATATTTAATAAGAGGGAAAATAGATGACTCCTAGGTAGAGGGAGAAATGGCATCACCCAAGAAAAATAATTCTTCCTTAAAGTCTTTTTCTGTGCATTTTCTCAACCATGACTTGCAGCCATTCCTTTTCCTTCCTTACCACTTGCATTGCCATCATACCTACAGAAATCTCAGGCCTTCCCAGAGACAGCCTAAACTGGGATGATGCCAAATGTGTAAAATAGCAAGCAACCTAGCAAATATGAGAGGAGAGCCGTGCAGCAAAGAAGGTGGCAAAGTAAAGAGACAGACAACAAACATAAAGGAACTTCTCCAACAAGACTTCTATGAAAAAGCACAGCACAAAATAGGTATTCAGTATTCCATCTCTATTTTTATCTGGCCAATTTCGGAGGAATTTACTATCTAATTTTATTTTTCCATGATTGCTAGTATTGCCATTTCTCAAAGGACCTGATGAGAAGGAGGACTTTTCTTTGTCCACAAATTTTAGAATAAACACCATAGAGTCAATGCGACTTTCTAAACTAAGAAACAAGGTCGGAAGCCTGAGACCACAGGATTACCTGGCTGGTACACCTTCCAAGGCAGATGAGGGTCTGCCCTCTGTGACACTCACTGCATCAGGCGGCACACACACACCTGATTTGCACTAGGGTGAGGGGTGAGAAGATGCCGATGAGAGCAGACAGAACTAGTTGGACAGGTACAGAGCCTTGCACTCTAGGTGAAAAATCAATCAGCACACCTAAATCTGCAGCAGTGACACAGGCAGGAAGTTTATGAGCCTAGCTGTAAATGCTCTTGCATACCTCTGCCACATACTAAAGGGCTTATGAGGAGAAATCAAGAAGCAGTAAGTCAGCATGAGCAAAGGCAAAGCAGACAACAGGCAAAGGTGGGGGGTGGTGTGGAAGAAGGTCCATAAATTCACAATCCCTATTCCAATCAAATTTAAGAAAAAGCGGGGCTCCAAAAATTCTTGAACTCTGAGCTTGACAGGAACATGCTGTTTCTGGTGTTTGACCTTAGAACCTTGTCCCTTTTCCTGTTTGAACAGCAATGTCATTGAGAAGCCTTTCAAAGACATATACAATTAAATCATTCCTTAAGAGCCATTAGCATGGCAAAAACATTTGTTACCAAGGTTAATTTCTTCAGCAACCTTTACATTTATTTCTAGACATAAGTCACCAAGAGTACATCAATAGTTATTTGATTTGTGGATGTTTCTGACAAAGCAGAATAAAGAAACATCTTCCAAGATACATGAGGATAAAGGAAATACCAGACCAAAAGGATGACTTCCTTCTCATTCTGAAGTAACACAAGTTTAAGTCATCAGTTCTCATAGTCGAGAGATTATTGCCATCACTTCCCAAAAACTTTAAACTTATCATGATACTACTCTTATTTGATGCAGAAAAGTGAGAAAATAGACAAAGCAAACAAATGTACCCATGTAACAGAGTAAACTAATGAACAGAGACATTTAAACATCATCACAGGTTTTCATTATGGAAAACCAAAATAATTAGCAGTTTTCACTGAAAATGCTTCCTACTTCTTTTACAAATCATTAAACAGAGGCACTTTTGTCATAAAATTTCTGTGTGATTCTATTTTTCTTTCATAATGGTCTTTTTTTTTTCCTTTGGCTGTTTCAAAATAATGGCTTAACAAATCATTAATACTTTTAACTCATATTACTTTTTTACAATTTATATTCAATATAGGCACACTTACACTTATAAAGGAAAGTATCAAAGAAGAACAGAGGCAGAATGCTGAGGAGAAGGGTGGGTGACTAGAAAAATCACCTTTTAAAGGAACTATGTAGGATTTTAACCCAACTCCTTTTAGGCCTGTCACACCTTGAGATGCATTAACCAATTTTTGTGGTGAATCTCCTGATCTGAAATCACATTATGTTGCTTGTTGTACACTCCTAACAGTCAGTATCTATATTTTCCTTTCTCTTGAGAGGTGTCTGCTTAGGTCAGAACAAGTTATTAAAAGTGAAATTATAACTGAAAATTTCTACGTCACCAAGTCATAACTTCTTAGCAATTAGAATATGAAGGTGCGCACACCTCTCATAATTTCAGAAGCTAAGTCAAATTAGTCACCTCTTTTCAGGGGATCAAAAGCAGATTCAAGATCTTCTGGTACAAATTCAGAGTTAACAAAACCTTGAGAAACTTTACCTCGCCCAAGCAGTGTCACCGGATGAACACAACATACCATACTCTGTTTTGAATATAGTTCTTGAGGTTATAGCCCAAAATATAATGTACAAGATATTAAAATATCAGATCTGTAGTCCCCCTAGCAATATCTATTGAACAACAACAACACAAAAGTATGACCATTGAGGGGAAAATGAAGCACAAGTGAAAGCAGTCCTGATCAACTGGAACCAAAATCTATTCCCTAACTGTATAGCACCATTGCCACTAGTCATACAAACCTATCCCAAGGGCTTCCCAACTGGTTTTCTTGGCTTCTCTACACTTAGTCTTGCACTCTCCCCCAACTCTCAATCCATTCTGCGTACAACCACTGGATTTGTTATTGCAAACAGATTGTCTTACCATTCCACGATTCCCAGTTTACACATATGTATACATTAGAATTTTATAATATTTAATCATATAGGTAGCTTCTCTAGTGGCTCAGATGGTAAAGAATCTGCCTGCCAATGCAGGAAACATGTGGGTTCAATCCCTGAGCTGAGAAGATCCCCTGAAGGAGAAAATGGCAACACACTGAGTATTCTTGCCTGGAAAATTCCATGGACAGAGGAGCCTAGCGGGCTACAGTCCATGGGGTCACAAAGAGTCAGACACAACTGAGCGACTAACACACACACACACACACACACACACACACACAGAATGGGCAACTATGTAGGACTTTATGGCAAATAGTTTTGCATTCAGAGTTTCCCTCCTCTGGTTCCCTTTTATTATTTGAACTTTATTTTCTAATCATACAGAATTATCTTTCTATTGCTTATTATGTTGCATTGTATGCATTTTGCAATTTGCTTTTGGAAATGTGTTGAGTATGAATTTAGTAAATAATTACTCATTCATTTAGGTATAGCTTCAAGCTACCCATTCTGTAAAGTTCCTATTCTCCTCTAGGAAGTCAGTCACACTCTTTCAGATACATATTTGTCTCTATTTAAGCACTTGCTGCAAAATGTAATCATTTGTTCTAATTATTATTGTATGTTATTATTTATTATTATTTGTTCCTTGTCACAGGAACTCCTGCCATCACTATGTATGATCTAACACTAGATAGATAGATAGAGATATATTTACATATATATGTATATATATGCCAGCATTCTCATATGGTGATTAGTGGCAAAAAAATGATTATTCGCTGAATAAATAAATGGTCCCTCTCCATAGGTAGCTAATTTTTTACCTGAGGGTGCTGTGCTAATAACTGGAAAGAAATATTTCTTATAGATGAGAACACAGAAGGGAAGAAAAGAAAAAAACAACATAGGTATACATATATATAAACATATATTTACAATCTGCATGTATACTGTAATTATTTAAATGATTTCTGTATTTCAACTTTAAGACATACCCACTCCAACATTTTTTAACATTTTTAAATTTGTGATCTGTCTCATAACCGAAAAAAATCAATTATAAACATAGATAATGCCATATTATACCATATACCAATTATATATATATATATATATATACACACACATATACACATCATATTACTTCAGATAGCATAACTAAGAGCCAGGTCTGACTGTGACATCTGTACCTTAACATTATAGAGTACTTTTTATAAATAAATAATACACAATTTGATGAAGAAATTCCCTGGGTTCAATGCCAAATAAGGTAGAAACTAAAAGGATGAGTAATTAAATTCATACCCAATCACATTCCAAAAAAGATTCCAAGCAAGTTGCAAAATACCCTTAATTGTAAGATACATCATTGTTTCAATAACTTCTCCATGATTAAAAAATATATATGATATATTTACATATCACAAAAAATGAATTTTAAAAAAAGAAAATCCCCCTCCCACCTACCTCCCCATCCCATCCCTTAGGAAAAAAAATTGATTTTTTTCAATTAGAAGAAATATCAAAATTTTTAACAATGTTGTGGCAGAGCATGTCTTAAAATTGAAGACAGCAGTCTCTTAAATAATTACAAGAATGCAAGTCTGCAAGGAAGAAATACAAAAAGCTATGGTGGGGGTTGAGGGGAGGGCAGAGAATACAGAGCTTTCACGCAGTCACAGGGAAGGAACAGGGAAGCCATCTCTGTGTATGTGGTGTTTAAGTAAAACCTAAGCACATGTAAGGGAAGAGAGCACAGATGGTGCTGGCCACATGGAAAGAAATACCCTTAGGAACAGCAGCTGTGACAGAGCTTCTGGGTGAGGAGACCAAAGCAGAAAATGTCAGCATACTTGTATCTGAGGACCATATGCCCCGGGGGATCCCTCAGTGTTATTTGAAGAGACATGGAAATGTGACTCAGAGCTGTGGAATGTGGTCATTAATTTGGCTATTAATATGAGATCAGTTAGATTCTAGGGCTGGTGAATCCTGGGACCCAGGGTTACATAAAGGTGTATCTATCTTCACATTTATATGCCAGGACTTAAAGGAGGTTACTCCAGGCTCTTAGCAGAGAATCTCAGCTTTTAAGATAAGAAGGCTTGAATTGGGGGAGGGGAGAGATTGTCTCATTGCCTAATAGGTGGAAATTTTCATTTGGAAAGTTCACTGGTAGGTTAGACATGTCAATTTTAAATTGCATTACTTTATGGTACTGGAAATCAGCCATAATTGCTTTAGGAATGTCCAGCTTTACTCTTTTAAAATCCATTTATACAAATTTGTCCCAATTTTTCTTGAAACATGTAATAGTTTCTCCCAAACTACAGGGCTCGGGTTGAGAAAAATTCCTGTGGTGTAATTTACAGTCAATAAATTAAAGCCATAAGAGAAAAACAGAGTTGAGAAAACAATGTCACAGCTAAATCTGTGAGAAGGCTAAAAAAATACCTTCACATTTGTAAAACAAAATTATGACAACAGCATCCTAAATAAAGACACTAGTACTAAACCAAGCATTTCATATATCACAATCAGCAATAACAGTTATTACACACTTGCACGCTCCAAGTTTTCAGAATCTCCTTCTCTCTCTGTCTCTCTTCTCCAGTAATAACATGCTAATAAATTATTATAATTAAGCTTTGATGAAGCTAACACAAATACATCAAAGTATCTTTTTTCTTTGTGACTGTATCTAAATGACCATGGTCTTTTTAGCTTTTTTCCAAATTTTAAACTTTTTATTTTGTGTTGGGTTAGAGCCAATTAACAATGTTGGGGTAGCTTCAGGTGAATAGGGGAGGGACTCAGCCACACAAATACATGTATTCATTCTCCCCCAAAACCTCCCTCCCATTCAGGCTGCCAGATACCAGAGTGGAGTTCCATGTGCTATACAGTAGGTCCTTGTTGGTTACCCAATTTTGAATGTAGTAGTTATGACTCAGAATGAACTCCCATCTCCCCACTGCCAGCCTCACTGATCTCTCCAAGGTCTCCCCAGGTGCTTAGCACATTGAGGTCTCAGCCAAGTAGTCTCTCTTCCTCCTGGAAGCTATGGGGAACTTTCTAAAGCCCCGTTTTTCTTTCAGTATTTTTCCTAGCTGTTATAAAACGTTTTGCTCATTTTCTACCATTAGCTTTATTTCTCTTTTTCTTTTTAAATAAATTTATTTATTTTAGTTGGGGGCTGATTACTTTACAATATTGTAGTAGTTTTTGCCATACATTGACATGAATCAGCCATGGGTTTACATGTGTTCCCCTTCCTGGACCCCCCTCCCACGTCCCCCCCCCAATCCCATCGCTCTGGGCCATCCCATTGCCCCAGCCCTGAGCATTTGTCTCATGCATCGAACCTGGAATGGTGTTCTGTTTCACATATGATAATATACATGTTTCAATACTATTGTTCCAGAACGTCCTACCCTCACCTTCTCCCTCAGAGTCCATAAGACTGTTCTATGCATCTGTGTCTCTTATTCTGTCTCGCATATAGGGTTATCGTTACCATCTTTCAAATTCAATATATATGCATTAGTATGCTGTATTGGTGTTTTTCTTTCTGGCTTACTTCACTCTGTATAATGGGCTCCAGTTTCATCCATCTCAATAGAACCGATTCAAATGTATATTTTTTAATGGCTGAGTAATATTCCATTGTGTATATGTACCACAGCTTCCTTATCCATTCGTCTGCTGATGGACATCTAGGTTGCTTCCATGTCCTGGCTATTGTAAACAGTGCTGCGATGAACATTGGGGTACACGCGTCTCTTTCAATTCTGGTTTCCTCGGTGTGTATGCCCAGCAGTGGGATTGCTGGGTCATATGGCAGTTCTATTCCCAGTTTTTTAAGGAATCTCCACACTGTTCTCCATAGTGGCTATCCTAGTTTGCATTCCCACCAACAGTGTAAGAGGGTTCCCTTTTCTCCACACCCTCTCCAGCATTTATTGCTTGTAGACTTTTGGATAGCAGCCATTCTGACTGGTGTGAAATGGTACCTCACTGTGGTTTTGATTTGCATTTCTCTAATAATGAGTGATGCTGAGCATCTTTTCATGTGTTTGTTAGCCATCTGTGTGTCTTCTTTGGAGAAATGTCTGTTTAGTTCTTTGGCCCATTTTTTGATTGGGTCGTTTAATTTTCTGGAATTCAGCTGCAGGAGTTGCTTGTATATTTTTGAGATTAATTGTTTGTCTGTTGCTTTGTTTGCTATTATTTTCTCCCATTCTGAAGGCTGTCTTTTCACCTTGCTTATAGTTCCTTTGTTGTGCAAAAGCTTTTAATTTTAATTAGGTCCCATTTGTTTATTTTTGCTTTTATTCCCAATATTCTGGGAGGTGGGTCATGGAGGATCCTGCTGTGATTTATGTCAGAGAAGGTTTTGCCTATGTTTTCCTCTAGGAGTTTTATAGTTTATGGTCTTATGTTTAGATTTTTAATCCATTTTGAGTTTATTTTTGTGTATGGTGTTAGGAAGTGTTCTAGTTTCATTCTTTTACAAGTGGTTGACCAGTTTTCCCAGCACCACTTGTTAAAGAGATTGTCTTTTCTCCATTGTATATTCTGGCCTCCTTTGTCAAAGATAAGGTGTCCACAGGTGCGTGGGTTTATCTCTGGGCTTTCTATTTTGTTCCATTGATCTATATTTCTGTCTTTGTGCCAGTACCATACTGTCTTGATGACTGTGGCTTTGTAGTAGAGCCTGAAGTCAGGCAGGTTGATTCCTCCAGTTCCATTCTTCTTCCTCAAGATTGCTTTGGCTATTCGAGGTTTCTTATATTTCCATACAAATTGTGAAATGATTTGTTCTAGTTCTGTGAAAAATACCATTGGTAGCTTGATAGAGATTGCATTGAATCTATAGATGGCTTTGGGTAGTATACTATTTTCACTATATTAATTTTTCCAATCCATGAACACGGTATATTTCTCCATCTGTTTGTGTCCTCTTTGATTTCTTTCAGCAGTGTTTTATAGTTTTCTATATACAAGTCTTTTGTTTTCCTTTTTAGGTAGATATATTCCTAAGTATTTTATTCTTTTTGTTGCAATGGGGAATGGTATTGTTTCCTTAATTTCTCTTTCTGTTTTCTCATTATTGGAGTATAGGAATGCAAGGGATTTCTGTGTGTTAATTTTATATTCTGCAACTTTACTATATTCATTGATTAGCTCTGGTAATTTTCTGGTAGAATCTTTAGGGTTTTTTATGTAGAGGATCATGTCATGTGCAAACAGTGAGAGTTTTACTTCTTCTTTTCCTATCTGGATTCCTTTTATTTCTTTTTCCGCTCTGATTGCTGTGGCCAAAACTTCCAAAACTATGTTGAATAGTAGTGGTGAAAGTGGGCATCCTTGCCTTGTTCCTGACTTTAGGGGAAATGCTTTCAATTTTTCACCATTGAGGATAATGTTTGCTGTGGGTTTGTCATATATAGCTTTTATTATGTTGAGGTATGTTCCTTCTATTCCTGTTTTCTGGAGGGTTTTTATCATAAATGGATGTTGAATTTTGTCAAAGGCTTTTTCTGTCTCTATTGAGATAATCATATGGTTTTTATCTTTCAATTTGTTAATATGGTGTATTACATTGATTGATTTGCGGATGTTAAGAAACCTTGCATTCCTGGGATAAAGCCCACTTGGTCATGATGTATGATCTTTTTAATATGATGTTGGATTCTGTTTGCTAGAATTTTATTAAGGATTTTTGCATCTATATTCATCAGTGATATTGGCCTGTAGTTTTCTTTTTTTGTGGCATCTTTGTCTGGTTTTGGAATTAGGGTGATGGTGGCCTCATAGAATGAGTTTGGAAGTTTACCATCTTCTGCAATTTTCTGGAAGAGTTTGAGTAGGATAGGTGTTAGCTCTTCTCTAAATTTTTGGTGGAATTCCGCTGTGAAGCCATCTGGTCCTGGGCTTTTGTTTGCTGGAAGATTTCTGATTACAGTTTTGATTTCCGTGCTTGTGATGGGTCTGTTAAGATCCTCTATTTCTTCCTGGTTCAGTTTTGGAAAGTTATACTTTTCTAAGAATTTTTCCATTTCTTCCAAGTTGTCTATTTTATTGGCATATAGCTGTTGGTAGTAGTCTCTTATGATCCTTTGTATTTCTGTGGAGTCTGTTGTGATCTCTCCATTTTCATTTCTAATTTTGTTGATCTGATTCTTCTCCCTTTGTTTCTTGATGAGTCTGGCTAATAGCTTGTTAATTTTGTTTATCTTCTCAAAAAACCAGCTTTTAGTTTTGTTGATTTTTGCTATGGTCTCTTTTGTTTCTTTTGCATTTATTTCTGCCCTAATTTTTAAGATTTCTTTCCTTCTACTGGCCCTGGGGTTCTTCATATCTTCCTTCTCTAGTTGCTTTAGGTGTAGAGTTAGTTTATTTATTTGACTTTTTTCTTGTTTCTTGAGGTACACCTGTATTGCTATGAACCTTCCCCTTAGCAGTGCTTTTACAGTGCCCCATAGGTTTTGGGTTGTTGTGTTTTCATTTTCATTCGTTTCTATGCATAATTTGATTTCTTTTTTGATTTCTTCTGTGATTTGTTGGTTATTCAGAAGCATGTTGTTTAGCCTCCATATGTTGGAATTTTTAATAGTTTTTCTCCTGTAATAGAGGTCTAATCTTACTGCATTGTGGTCAGAGAAGATGGCTGGGATGATTTCAATTTTTTGGAATTTACCAAGGCTAGATTTATGGCCCAGGATGTGATCTATCCTGGAGAAAGTTCCGAGTGCACTTGAGAAAAAGGTGAAATTGGTTGTTTTGGGGTGGAAAGTCCTGTAAATATCAATTAAATCTAATTTGTCTATTGTATCATTTAAAGTTTGTGTTTCCTTGTTAATTTTCAGTTTAGTTGATCTAGCCATATGTGTGAGTGGAGTATTAAAGTCTCCCACTATTATTGTGTAATTGTTAATTTCCCCTTTCATACTTGTTAGTATTTGCCTTATATATTGTGGTGCTCCTATGTAGGGTGCATATATATTTATAATTGTTACATCTTCTTCTTGGATTGATCCTTTGATCATTATGTAGTGTCCTTCTTTGTCCCTTTTCACAGTCTTTATTTTAAAGTCTATTTTATCTGAAATGAGTATTGCAACTCCTGCTTTCTTTTGGTCTCCGTTTGCATGAAATATCTTTTTCCATCCCTTCACTTTCAGTCTGTATGTGTCCCTAGTTTTGAGGTGGGTCTCTTGTAGACAGCATATATAGGGGTCTTGTTTTTGTATCCATTCAGCCAGCCTTTGTCTTTTGGTTGGGGCATTCAACCCATTTACATTTAAGGTAATTATTGATAAGTATGATCCCGTTGCCATTTACTTTGTCGTTTTGAGTTCGTGTTTAAACATCCTTTCTGTGTTTCCTGTTTAGAGAAGATCCTTTAGCATTTGTTGGAGAGCTGGTTTGGTGGTGCTGAATTCCCTCAGCTCTTGCTTGTCTGTAAAGCTTTAGAATTCTCCTTCACATCTGAATGAGATCCTTGCTGGGTACAGTAATCTGGGTTGTAGATTATTCTCTTTCATTACTTTAAGTATGTCCTGCCATTCCCTTCTAGCCTGAAGGGTTTCTATTGAAAGATCAGCTGTTATCCTTATGGGAATCCCCTTGTGTGTTATTTGTTGTTTTTCCCTTGCTGCTTTTAATATTTGTACTTTGTGTTTGATCTTTGTTAATTTGATTAATATGTGTCTTGGGGTGTTTCGCCTTGGGTTTATCCTGTTTGGGACTCTGGGTTTCTTGGACTTCTGTGACTATTTCCTTCCTCATTTTAGGGAAATTTTCAACTATTATCTCCTCGAATATTTTTTCATGGCCTTTCCTTTTATCTTCTTCTTCTGGGACTCCTATGATTCGAATGTTGGGGCGTTTCATATTGTCCCAGAGGTCCCTGAGGTTTTCTTCATTTCTTTTGATTCTTTATTCTTTTTTCCTCTCTGCTTCGTTTATTTCCACCATTCTATCTTCTACCTCACTTATCCTATCTTCTGCCTCCGTTATTCTACTGTTGGTTCCCTCCAGAGTGTCTTTTATCTCCTTTATTTCATTATTCATTATATATTGACTCCTTTTTATTTCTTCTAGGTCCTTGGTAAACATTTCTTGCATCTTCTCAATCCTTGTCTCCAGGCTATTTATCTGTACCTCCATTTTGCTTTCAAGATTTTGGATCATTTTTATTTTCATTATTCTAAATTCTTTTTCAGATAGATTCCCTATCTCCTCCTCTTTTGTTTGGTTTGGTGGGCATTTCTCATTTTCCTTTGCTTGCTGAGTATTTCTCTGCCTTTTCATCTTGTTTAGATTGCTGTGTTAGGCGTGGCCTTTCTGTATTCTGGTAGTTTGAAGTTCCTCTTTATTGTGGAGGTTCCTCACTGTGGGTGGGGTTGGACGGGTGGCTTGTCAATGTTTCCTGGTTGGGGAAGCTTGTGTCGGTGTTCTGGTGGGTGGAGCTGGATTTCTTCTCTCTAGAGTGCAATGGAGTGTGCAGTATTGAGTTTTGAGATGTCTATGGATTTGGTGTGCCTCTGGGCAGCCTGTATATTGATGCTCAGGGCTATGTTCCTGCGTTGCTGGGGAATTTGCGTGGTATGTCTTGCTCTGGAACTTATTGGCTCTTGGGTGGAGCTTGGTTTCAGTGTATACATGGAGGCTATTGGATGATCTCTTATTAATTAATGTTTCCCCTGGCTTTCAGTCTTATTCTTGCAGTAGCCTCAAGACTTCTCCATCCATACAGCACTGATAATAAAACTTTTAGGTTAATGGTGAAAAGATTCTCCACAGTGAGGGATACCCAGAAAGGTTCACTGAGTTACATGGAGAGGTGAACTGGAGGGGGGAGAGAGTTTGAGGTGACCAGGAGGAGAAGAGGGGGACTCAATCGTGGAGAGAGCAGTTTAGCCAGTAAGCACTTCCCTCTGTGCTTTCCACAGTCTGGAACTCTCAGAGTGGTTCACAGAGATACATAGAGAGGGGGGAGGAAGGTAATAGAGGTGAGCATGAGTAGAAAGGGAGGAATCAAGAGGGGAGAGAGAGATCTGGGCAGTATTCTGTCCCCGAAGTGTTCTCCAGTACCCAGAACACCCTCAGAGATTCACAGAATTGGGTTGAGAAGAGAAGGAGGAGGGTGGGAGACAGAGGTTCCCTGGGGGAGAAGAAAGAGTGTCAATAGGGGGAGAGAGTAATCAAGCCAGTAATCACACTCCTGAGTAAAAATGGGTACTAAAGATTGGATTCTTAAATGTACAAAATTGATATCAAATATGTAAAACAAAGATTAAAAATCTAGAGTAGAGATTAGACTCTTATAAAACATACAATATAAAAAAAGAAAACAGTGTAAAAAGAAAAAAACAATAAAACAGTAAAAAAAGAAACAGTAAAAACAAAGTAAAACAGGAAAGAAACAGTAAAAAAAAGAAAACATAAAAGGTATAAGATATATGTATGCAGTTTGCTTTAAAAATAGGGTTTTTTTTTTGCAAGGTAATAGTGGGTTATGAAAATGAAAATTAAAGGTGTAATAGAGGACTTAAAGAAAAAAGAAGTAAAAAAAAATTTTTTTTAATGATAATAGTAAAAATATATATCCCGTACTTTCTGTGGGGCTGTTGTGAGCAATGTGGGGTCTGCTCAGTTTCAGATAGATTCTTGTTCCTGCTTATACTTTTCAAGATCTATAGGCCCCTTTCAATGCAGTCGGTGTTAAATTAACTACAGGGATTTTAATCTGTTGGCCTGTCACTTCCAACGCGCTTCCCTCTGCTTATTTAGCTTTTGTTTGGAGGTCTCTTCAGTATCTAATTTCCGCCCTGCCACAAAGGAGTGGAGGTGGTCTCTTTAGGTTCGCTTGTTCAGTCGTGCTGTGGGGAGGGAGGAACACTGCAAACCTATATCACTGGCATGTGTGTGGAGAGCTCGCAGTGTCTCGGCCGCACTGGGTTCACCCGCTCACGGCGTGTGTGCTTTCCCGTCTACCCTGCTCAGGCTTCAGGTTACTCGGCCGGGGAGTGGGCCCTGAGATGCACGCACTTCCCAGGTCTAAGCCGCTCAGGTTCAGGTTCCCAAGTACTCCACAAAGGCGCAGACTCGGTTGCGCCCGCGGTTTGTTCTGTTCCCGGTTGGAGCAGCTCAGGCAGCCAGGAGTTTGGCGAGCGCGCTCTCCCCTGTTGGGGCTGTGCGGCTTATCACCTCCCTGGTCCCCGCCTCGGTTTACCGGCGCGCCCGGATCCGGTGCGCTTTGTGTCGTTTCTGGGGAGCTGGTCTCTGGCTGCGACCCTCCCAGCGGCTGTCGACCCTCCGGGATCTCAGGCAGTCTTTGTTTAGAAACTGGGAGCCTGTTTGCAGATTGGTAGGGGGTGCCCTCTCTGGGGCCGAGTTTGCCCCTTTCTGGCTCTGGCTGGCCCCGCCTGCCTGCTATGTCCGGAGGGGGATGGGGCGGTCCGCAGCCGGCTAGCTCTCCCCTGGTATCGCTCAGTCCTTTGTTCTGTGAGCGGGCCGGCAGTGCCTTAGAGTTGGGCTTTTCGCGGGATAGTTCTCTCTCTCTGGCTGTCCCACAGTTTAGGTTACTATCTCACGTTAGCTCCCTCAGAGTGCCCTCAGGGCGTTCGGGCCCGGTCCTTACCCTAGGCAGTGCCGCCCGCTCCTCTCCGTTCAGCCCCCACTTGCTGGTGGCGGATGCGAGCGTCTGGGGTTCTTTGCTGGGAGTTGCCTTTAGGCACGTAATCTGTGGGTTTTATTTATTTTTTCTCCCAGTTATGTTGCCCTCCGAGATTCGAAATCTTCCCCCAAACCCACCAGTGAGAGGGTTTCCTGGTGCTTGGAAATTTCTCCTCTTTTACGACTCCCTCCCCGGGACGGGTCTCCGTCCCTATCTCTTTAGTCTCTCTTTTTATCTTTTATAATTTCTCCTACCTGCTTTCGAAGATAATGCGCTGTCTGTCTGGATGCCTGACGTCCTCTGCCAGCGTTCAGAAGTAGTTTTGTGAAGTTTGCTCAGCGTTCAGATGTTCTTTCTATAAATTTGTGGAGGAGAGAGTGGTCTCCCCATCCTATTCCTCCGCCATCTTAGCCCCCTCCCTCTACGTCTCTTTTTAATATCCCAACTCCCAGTAGTCTTTTTCTAAGTATCTCCAGAATTACTGGTCACACTTTGCATACAATGAAATCTAAAATCTTTAAGTTACCAAAATGAACTGCAAAGTTACTTCATCTGATCTCAAGTTTTTATATTGGGATCTCATATTTGAGGAGATATTATTGTATTTCAATCTTGCTATATGTTTGTTATGCAGGCATTATATACATGTCAAATTAAATATTGCTGTCCAAAATTTTTCTAAATATCCCAACTTTTGACCTTTTCCGTTTAGAATAAACGCTTCCCTGGTGGCTCAGACGGTAAAGAATCTACCTGCAATCCAGGAGACCTGGGTTCTATCCCTGATTAGGGAGGATCTCCTGGAGAAGGGAATGGCAATCCACTCCAGTATTCTTGCCTGGAGAATGTCATGGACAGAGGAGCCTGGCAGGCTACAGTCCATGGGGTCACAAAGACTTGGACACGACTGAGTGACTAATACACACACATTTAGAATAAGATACAGATGCAGAAGGCTCTGAGATAGAAAATTAAGAAATCCTAGGGGAAAAAATATGGTTTTATGAAAGCAAAATTCCCATATGACATAGGAGTCCAGAGTTCCAATCTGTAGCAGACCTGTTTATCTACTGTGCGGACTATATTCCAGAAATTTCAGGTCCTTAAAAACATTCATTCAACTCCATCATCCAAAATAAGAATAAGCAATGCAAAATAATTCTAATGTAAATCAGAAAAATGGAACAAACTATTTTTTTAATGTATCTGGGCTTCAAAAATTTTTAGTATAATCTTTAAAAATCTTAACAGATTGATTTTTTTAGTCTTAACAAGCATTCCACAAAATTTAGGAAGTTGTTTACAAATGTAGGAAATAAACGTCATTATTTTTACTTATATTATGATTTTTAAAGTAATTCATGTATAAAATATTTTTCTATCATCTGACAGTAAACATGAAGACATGTACAAAGCAGTAGGATGCTCAAAGGCAAGTGAAGCTTTAGAAACTAATTCCAAGTATGTTCTAATAGCAGATATAAAAAAGAAAATAGAAATTATGTTAACTTGGAATGCCAAGAGTTCACAATAAACCTACTAAACATCTTATTAAATTCTCCACACATCTAATGCTATAATTCACACCTCTGTCTACTCTCACCAATTTTTTTAAAATGCTCTGTTAATTTTAAAATATCTTGTTTTT
The DNA here is from genome assembly GCF_054371585.1 of Giraffa tippelskirchi. Taxonomy (NCBI): domain Eukaryota; kingdom Metazoa; phylum Chordata; class Mammalia; order Artiodactyla; family Giraffidae; genus Giraffa; species Giraffa tippelskirchi. Next base: position 75,784,072 of record NC_137277.1, read on the forward strand.
CCAAACTGGTTTAGGAAATGAAGATACTGTGCTTCAAATATTCTAAATTAGAATTACTAAATCATTCTTCTCTGAAAATAAATTCCTTTTGTCTACCTGCAAAAATGTATTTGTTCTTTCTTTAGCGTGATATTCCCCAAAATTAAAGAACACTAATTCCTTCACCTTCTTTTTAGGAATTCTACTTTTAAAAAATTTCAGTCAAAATTTAACACCATAAAAAAATGAAAATGAAACAAAGAGATATTGATACTTTCAACAGTAAAAAAGTTTTGTATACATCTATTTAAGTTTATTTGACTGAGTTTTGTTTATTTTCTTGGATTGGTTTATATTTTAGGAAACATGGAGAGTCACCTGACCAAGCTCTAGAAATGTCTCCTACTTACATATTCCTACAAACTTTGATAGACTTCTTGGGCCCAGTCTATAAGGATTATTATATTTCTCCTTCATGTTCTTTTAACAGAAAACTTTATAAATACATTTTTAGTCTCTTGTTAGAGTTAGCCACCTCCTGCTTTTTGAAACTGAATTCTTGTCTCTCGCTTTGATTTTCCTGCTTCCAGGCCAACCCAGATCCTCTGGGTCTAAACTACCTGTACTGACTTCTCTCCCCTGCTCCTTCCCCCAGAGTTAGGTGTTTTCCAAAGCTCTTCTACACTCCAGTCCTCAGAGTTTAATTTCACAGCTATATCTCAATTACCACTTTTTAAAGTAGATAATTTCCAAGTCAGTGATCTCTTTACTGAATAAAGGTCTCTTTCTATCTTCTAAAGTTTTCTACTTAGTCATTACACTCTCAACCTGAAGACCAATAAAATTATCACTTTCCCCTAAAAACTGGCTTCTCCTTCTAATTGCTCCCTTTATGCTCATGTATTTCATTTCTCATTTGTTTTCACTATTAAAATTTGAACTTCTAGACTCCTTTGCCTGCATTTTCTCTGTCACTCCCCAAACCAAGTTGCCATTTCAGTCTTTCCTTCAAGAGTTCGCACACCTATGCCATTCTTTTCATTCCCACAATGACCCTGTCCATTGGGCTGTCATCATTCACGGTGTTAGTCACTCAGTCGTGTCTGACTCGGTGACCCCATGGACTGTGGCCCACCAGGCTCCTCTGCCCATGGAATTCTCCAGGCTAGAATACTGGAGTGGGTAGCACTCCCTTCTCCAAGGGATTTTCCTGACCAAGGGATCAAACCCAGGTCTCCCACAGTGCAGTGAGATTCTTTACCATCTGAGCCACCAGCAAAGCCCTCATCATCTTTCATACCTAAACAATAAATAACCTCCAGCTTGGCCTCTGTTATTTTAGTTTCTCATATACTACAATCAATTCTGCTCTCCACTATGAAATAAACCTCTCTAATATGTTACCATGATTTCACTCTTTATTTAGATTTCCGAGCTTTCCTTCCCAATTCTTTCCAACAGAAGAAAGCATCTACTTCATTTATATTGTCTAATCCCTGATTTGCTAGTCCATCCTATTGGTCCCTTGAAAAGCCTTTCCTACTCCACTTATCTAAATATTGCACATCTTTCAATGAACAGCTCAGATATCTAAACCTGCGTGGGCTTTTCTTAGAATGGGTGACTTTTCCTTCTTGGAATATACTGCATTAACTGTCAGCCCAACTTCTATAGCAGCTCAGGGAGGGTAAAATAGAAAAACATTCAACTAAGCACCAAAGCACCCAGCCTAAGCACACTTCTGTTATTAATCTACCTTAGAACTCTCATTACAAGTCATTTTAATTTTCCAAATTTTGAGTTCTCACCAAAAAAAGAAAAAAAGAGGAAAGGACTATAGAGATCTTGGCTTTAAAGGTGCAGTGAACCAACTGCCTCATGATACTCTAATGCCAATGTGAATAGAACCTTTACAATAAACCTTGTCTCCAAAAGCTGACTGCAAGGTCCTTAGAGAAACACAACTTTTCCTACTTGTTGGTGCCATAGCATCTAATATGATATTTTGCATTTTGCAGTCCCCTGAGAAATCTTTTTGCTGATTGTTGAGTATGAAACCCATTGAAGGTGGCATGTTTCCTGAATTATGACAAAAGAATCTAAATTAGAACCCAGGGCCTTTGAAGTCAAGTTCTAGGTTTGATACTCCAAGGATGCTAAGTCATCAAGGGACATTTCTCACATCCTTTTGGAAAAGAAATTATAAATAACTGAAATCAAGATTAGAATTAATATCTTGACTTTAGGACCCTAGCATAGGAAACTGAAATTTTAACTGCATTTTCTCCCACTTACTAGCCACATAAATTAACTTCTGATATGGTCTTCTTGCCCAAAAAAGACTGAAGACTACCCACCATGCTTATTAAGAAAAAGCCATCTGTAAATGGTAAAATACTGCAAAATGCAAGGCTATTATTATTGTCTAATAAATCCAAAAAGTATCCTCTACTTAATCTCAGATCTACAAAGGCTACCTTCATCCATCCAGCCCTTCTGCTATCAGAGGATGTTTGATGGTGCTCACTTATCATCAGTGAAATCATTTAAAGATACACATTTCTAAACATTTTTGCTCTAAGGAAAAGGGAACCATGCAATCTTCCAAGTGTAGAAGCTTTTCTATTAAAATAGGATACAATGATCATACTTTAAGCTAGGAAAATTTGAACTTTCACACTCTTCTGAGATATAGATGTTAACATTTTTGTGCTTTTTAATTTTTTCCAAGGCAACCAAATCACTGATTTTGGAAAGACAACTGTATAATATGATTTTAAAAAATCAATTTGTTCTAACCAAATACTTATTTTCCCCCCTCAAAGGAATTACATACATGAGTTATTTCATAACAAATAAGAAAACATCTTTCATTTTTATGATGAATATGGCACCGCTCATGACTTTGGTGCTCATGTCTTGAAGACCATAACTTGCTCATGAACATAAATCAGATGTTTCTGCAGAGCCATGTAATGCTGCCGCCATCTGCTTACCCCCAGGCTCTGAGCACAATCTAGTTGTTTACTTTTCTCTGGTCAATAAAGAACAACAGAAAAGTATTAGAGTCTATATTCATCTATCATAGAAGAAAGGGGTATGGGGTAAACAAAGAGTCTTCAATATTAAAATGTCTGGAAATGTTTTGTATAACAAGCCAAAAGCAAGTAATGATGAACAAGAAGGAATTAGGGCAATGATGTGATCTATCAGCAGTGTCAAGATGAAGAGAAGAATATGTTACCTATAGCTGCTAAAGATACTGTCCTCATGTCTCTGGGATTCTCTTAGTCATCAAAGAAGAACTTTTGTGTGAACACAGAATAGAAAGTAGTCTTAAGAAAGAAAATAATTGCCTCTTCACACAGGGCACAAAAAAGACAGAAATCTTGTAATACAAATAACCTTAGTTTTGGACATATCTTCTTAAAAATGGAAACACTTAAAACTTAGTTTTGCAAGAAAAATGTTGACTCAGAAAGCAATAACATTTTTATTGTGTAGTAATTTAAAATATACTAATTGTAGTCATTTAAAATACACTAATAATTTTGAAGAGTGGTTAAGAGGAATGTGCAACTGCTCTGGTAAAAGTTTTATATATTTTTATTGAAAAACATCATTGATTATAATACTGGCCCCTCCTTATGCCAGGTCTTCAGCAGCAGCAGCTCAAAGAGTGGTCTGCTGCCCCTTTGTTTGATTGAGTTGCTTGGTTTTTTTGTTATTGAGTTGCATGTATTTAAAAAAATATTAAGCCCTTGTTTGTCACATCAAATATTTTCCCCCGGTCCATAAGTTGTCTTTTAGTTTTATTTATGGTTTCCTTTGCTATACAAAAGCTTGTACATTGATTAGGTGGTCATTTATTTACTTTTGCTTTTATTTCTACTGTCTTGGGAGAATGACCCAAGAAAACATTGGCATGATCTATGTCAGAGAATGTTTTGCCTGTGTTCTCTCCTAGGGTTTTTATGATACCATGTCTTACATTTCAGTCTTTTTAAGCTATTTTGAGTTAACAGTGGGGACCTGGACTCTGTCTTGAGCACATCCTGCAGTTGCAGATTGGTCAGACTGTTCAACACTCCAGTCCCCTTGGGCAGTCTCCGTGCAGCCAGCCCTAGTCCCCTCCTTGGGTTTGTCGGTTGAAGCCTGGGTTTCAGCCCCTGCCCTCTACACTCATAAGCACACATGTCTCTTGTGCTGGGGAGTGCAGCAAGGTGGCCAGGACCATATGGGCTACATGGTTCTGCCTTCCAAAAGTGGGTGGCTGCACTCTCCCCTGAGCCTCCGAAGCTCCCTATCTGTCCCAGCCGATCTCCCAGCCAGTGAAGGGGGCTCCAAGGGGGAGAGAACTTTTCTTCTTTCACAGTTCCTTCCCAGGGGCACAGGTCCTGTCTCAATTCCTTTTTTTTTTTCTCTCTTTCATCCTACCTGGTTGCCTAGTGGTCTTTCTTGCCTTTATGGTTGTATGAGTGAGATCTTTCACCAGCACTCAGTAGGTATTCTATGAGAACTGTTGCACACATATGTGTATTTTTGATGTATTTGTGGGAGGAGATGAGCTCTGTGTCCTATTCCACCATCTTGATCTCCTCCTGCAAGTATCCTATATAGTGATTTGATGGTTACTTGGGAATACAGAAGGAGAAAATTCATCAAGATGTACATTTAAAATGCATGTTGTGCATTTTACTCAGTGTTACTGTACTAATTTCATTGCCCTAACAACCACAAATTCAGCAGCTTAAAACAACAGCTTTGTAAGTAAGAAGTTTGCCTCAAATGGCTTCTCTGTTCCAGGTTTCACAGGAATATTGCAAAACATTGGCAAGTTAAACTCCTGTTGGAGGCTCTCAGAAGAACCCTCTTCCAAGTGCATTCAGGTTGTTGGCAAAATCCAGGTCCTGGCCATTGTAGAATTGAAGACCCTATTCCCTTCCTGGCTCCTGGCTCCTGGCTAAAGGCCACCCTTAACTCTTAAAGCCTCTTTCTTCTCTGCACAAGGACTCCTGCATCTCAGAGCCAGGGACAATGTATCAAACCCTTTTCATGCTAGGAATCTGACATCACCTCTTGCAGCATTTTCTCTGTTTTCCTCTTCTACCACATTTCTCTGACTGACTCTTCTGCCTTCTCTTTTGCTTTAAAGGGTTCATGTGATTACATGGGGTTTACCTGGATAATCCAGTATAATCTTCTTATTTTAAAGCCCATAACCTTAAGGACATCTACAAGTCCTTTATGATGTGCAAAGTAACATATTAAATAGGATCTGGGGATCAAAATGTGCACATTTTTGGGAGGGTGGACATTATTTGAACAGTCAGTTATCCCCAATCGTTTTTTAATATAGTAACAGAAAAGACAGGCTGCTCTTACTGAAGAAACTAGAAGTGGGTTGAGCCTAGACTTTTATCCCATTTGGCCTTACTCCCATTTTATCCCATTTTGTCCTTGACTCACTTTGTGTTCTCAAGAAAATAGAATATTCACAGCCTACGCCTCCTAATTTTATATGTATCATCATAGATATTATTGGCTGAGACACATGCTTCTAAATCCACTGAGTTATTACATGCTTACACTAACATGAGATAAAAAAGTATTTCCAATATATAAAACTACATTTTTATATCTACTAATCCTTCCAACCAAATGCATTTTATATGCTTGGTTACTGACTTAATTCAACACAATTCATTCTAGTCAGTTGTATTGATCAGATAATACACCCTATTTAAACATTAAAAACAATATTTTACCATTACCTAGGCACTGTGTTAAACATAGATTATACAACTTTGCTTTCAGAGAGAAAACATATTTAAGAAGTTACTTGCATATTGGTTTATTCATTCTAATTTAGTTCAAAAATCATCCTTGCAACCGTTATTTTTACTTGGAGATTTATGGAAGAAAAAAAATCACCCAAACTACGTGGTAATTTATGCAGTTGTGCTGTCAAAATCTGATGTACTTTCAGCTTCCAAAGCACATGTGTTCTTGTGCTGTTTTCCACAAAATCCAGTGTCAAATAAAGACATCAGTAATTTTGACTTGATTGCACTATAATTATTCACATATCCTTAATTTTATGCTCTGGCCTAATTTCCATATTCATTGTTATCATTAAAAGTGATTATTATAGATAATGTACCTAAAGTACTTCCATTAATTGGAAAATGCAGTTCTTGAACTATAATAATCATAACAAAAACAACTGAATATAAAGGCCACTATGGCAATGTTGCTGTACTTATTTTCAACATGAATCATGATCGAGTGCCATCATTTCGTATTTAGCAGTTCCCTTCCAAATTTGCATGATCACTCTGCAGTGGATATGACCACTGCCTGACCAGGGACCACATCAATAAGCCAAGTCATCCTTTCTGACTCTGTGTAAGGCAAACTCTCAGGTGGAGATCAATAGCTTAAAAATACCCACTTCCACTGAAGCAGGGATTTGCTTATTGCAGCTGCTCAGCAGGGCTCTGCACCTCTTATCAATCAAGGAGGAGCTGCAACATTTCCTGCCCTCTGCAGGAAACAGAGTCTCTCGCTGAGACTTAGCAGCAGGGATTCTAGCAGTTCCGATGGATAAGAAAAGAATTTAGGGTCAAGGAGAAAAGTAAAAGGTGAAAAGGAAGGCAAGAGAGGAGACAGGAGTACAAATAAGGAATTAGAGGCTCTATTGTAGACCCCTTCACAGCACATTACAGGAGATTTCAGCAGGAAGCTTCTATGGGGATTGGCGAATCTTCCAATATTAGGCATAAAAACACTTGAGAAAAATATTGTCCCTTATAGGAAAAGAAGCTTTATATAGGCTGTAGGGTAAAAATCCTTTAAATGCTAAGCATTTTATTAACTTTGATTTTCACCGAGAGGTCATTTAATTCTTTGAGCATAAAAGCAGTCAAAACCTAAACCAAGACTTCTGTTATAAAAGTAGAATATATCTAGATAAAGATTATCAAATTGCTTTTGTTCAATTCTAACTTGGATTTTAGGGTAATTAAACAGTTGGATCAAGTCATTATCAAACTTTTGAAAGCCTGGAGAATATTGTGACAACGCCCAAACTCTAGGAAAGTAGAAACACAATAATGCTTGTCTTTCAAAGTTAAATCAAAAAAAAAAAAAAAGCCAGCAAAAAAGAAGTGTTATATGGTTCTAATAGAAGTTTTAAATTGTCAGTCCACTAGTTTATTAAACTTAATTTTTATCATCTCAGTCTTGTTTTATGAAAAAGTTAAGTATACATCTTTTCTAAAGAAAAAGATTTTTATATTACTTAAAAGCAAAAATTAAGTAGATAAAACCTATCTAGAGAGCCAAGTGATATGTTGAAACAAGAAATTATGCCAAAGCTCTGATTCCCAGCTCTGACAATAATTAAAGAAAACACTACTACTAGCTTGGAATGACAATAACACGTTATAAAACTTAAGCTTTGAGAAGAAAGCAATTTCAGATCTACTAAGAAGAATCAAATATTTTTAAAGGGAAGTATATGTAAATTACAATGGAAGAATTAAAAAATAATTTAACTTCTAGTAATGATCTTAACTTTACTTACATTGTTCAAACACAATACAGAATTCTACCTGTCAGTGGAATCTGAATCAGCACTGCTATGTTGTACCCAGTGGCCATACCATGCTCTTTTACAACCCACAATAATCCCCAGGTACTTAATATAGTCAACACAGTGACTTCACAACCTATATATCATAGAGGGAAAATAATGTCCTATAGCTATGAGACAATCCACAAAGACGTCAGAAAATCTTATAGAACCTAACCACCCCATCAGGGATGTAGGATTTACAGTTAGGAACACCTGCTCCTCTTACCCTATCACTACTAAAAAGAAAAAGTAATAAAAAAATGACAGAAAGGTAGAAAGAAAAACACAAATAGAACAAAAAGCTTCGAAGCTTTTACCAGAGGGGGATTTCTTTACTTGGTTAATAAAAAAAAAGAATGCCTTGCAAAGTTTCCAGTGTTCATTTGATCATTTAATTTCACACAAAGTAGACCTCAACTCTGCATAAATTCTATAATTTCTAGCCTATAGCTGGAAGAAATAGGACCCCCTGTCAAACATCAGCCCAGAAAACTTGAGATTTGGCTGAGTGTCAGCATGAACAACATAGCTGAACGTTAATATTTAATCTGGCCTCTTCTGTGATCCCTAAAATCATGTGGGTAAGGTGAAGTTACTTTGAAATTGCTGAAAGCAAGATTTCATTCACCATGAAACAGAAGTTATGTCAGAAGAAGGAAAAATGAGGAAGCCATGAAAAATTTGTTGAAGGCTGAATAAATTTTTTGTACTAGCAACATATTAAGCAGCCCAACTGATTTAAGAGCATAAAGAATCTACTTTAATCTTGTCTTTTCATAGGAATAAGTCTTCAGAGATATTATTTCCTGAGTATTTATGCTGAGCTGCCAAGAAACAACCAAAGGAAAAGGGAGGCTAGATAAAAAACAAGAAGAAAGTCAAGGAGATGCCAGTGCTGGCTAATGTCAACTATGTTTGATTCACTGTGAGAAAGTGTCTGAATATGTTTTGTCTTCCTTGTAAATATTTATGTATACTAATCCACTTCCTCACAGCATCTGTTCCCTAGTCAATTCTGTAAACTTTCCTGGGAATCCTTATCGGGAGAGATTTCCTCCCTTCTTCCCTGGAGAGTTTCAATGCCTCATTGTCATTCTTACATTTGGGCACAAAAAGTATACAGTAGCTATATCTGTTTACAACAATTTTATATATTAGAACCAGTGGCCCCTTTAATAGTAAATTATTCCTATTTCTGTACAAAACATGCCCAATACAAACTGAAGTGTCAAGACACTTCACCCAGAGAGTGACATCATCAAGATGGCAACATCAGTTGTTCTTCAGTCCCACCACAAAAAGACCAACTAGCAACTAATCGTAGATAAGACACCACTGTGAAAATTCTAGAATGGGGGTCCTCTAGGAGGACTACACTGGAAGGGTGAGGGGAGCAGCTACTCTCCAACCATATCCACCTTCCCTGAGACTGCTCGGCACAGCACTCCCTGTAGTGGGGAGACGGCCAGCCTGGGCCGCGACTCTGCCAGGGGGAGAGACCGAGCCCAGGGTGGACTTCAGCTTCATAGCTTGTGGGACTCTTCACAAGGAGCCCACGTGGGACTCGCATCTCAGGGAACGCTGGGAAAATCTGCGCAGCTTGACCACTGAGGGGCTGCCAGACACACAGTGTTACCGAAACGCAAGTCCATGTGCCCGTCGCACAGTGAGGCCAAACAATACCAAAACATAGGAGTTTGAAACAGATAAAGGTTTACTGAGGGCCATGCAAGGAGATGGCTGGATCATGCCTGAAAAACCCCAAACTCCTGACAGCTCTCAGCAAAACCCTTTCCTAGAAAAGGTGAAGGAGGAACATGGTTAGTTGTAAGCTGCAAGGTGTCAGATCCTTTGTACTTTAGGTAGGTCATGGTCAGGGAATGATGTTCCTGACCCAAACAGATGTTATTTTGTTCTGACAAGAAAGGGCAAGGTACCCAGGTGTAACTTTCACCCTCTGGGTGTCAAATCCTAGCTAAGAGGAGGCAGATCTCAACTGGCAGCTCCCAGACCCTGCCCAGCCATCATCACTGAAGGGGCCAGGCACCCAGGACCCAACTGGCCCTCAGGCCCTCAGGCTGCCCAACATCGGGGGCAAGTCTCGCAGACTATGACCCAGATGGGCTGCCTCTGCTATTAGGTCTCAGAGGCCAAGAGGGGGAATGTTTCACTGCTGCCTCCAGGACTGGGTCCAGCCAGTGGGTGGCCTTGGCAAGGGCTCCGGAGCCCTGCAGGAAACAACTCCCAACCTGTTCACCCAGCTCACCCATCAGCCCAGGCCCAGTGAGCTGGAAGGTCCTGGGGAGAAGGCCAGGACTGGCCTCTTACCTCACTCTCCACTCTGCCACCACTGGCTGAATAGTCACTCATTGCCAGTTGGTTTCTTGGGGGAGTGACCTGCTGTGGCACCCACCAGTGGTGGAGCAGGACCAGTAACAGGTCCCATGGAAACCGTTGCCTGGTAACAGGGTGGGGGGTTAACGGCACATAGCAACAGCCAGTTGCTAAGGGTTGCTCAGGCTTCACTTTATCTCAGTAAAGAAGGATGACTTACAGCAACCAACACTCAGACTTTGGCCCACCACAATCCTCCTCACAGCTGCAAGCAAGTGGAGAGGCCAGACAGAGGTCCATACACCTGCAGAGTCCAGCCAGTGGCCCTTCTCCAGCCAGCGAGCTCCATGGGCAGTTCTGCCTAATTACAGTCACCAGCCAGCAAGCCTGCTTCCATGACCCCACTCAGGCAGAGAACTAAATTCACAGCCCTGAGCAGAGACTCTGGGCAGCCGCAGAGCCCATCCTACAGTTTGCTGGGGTCAGGCATCTCACCAGCCATCCTGCCTGACTGTTAGGTGCCGCCTCTGGCCTCGTGTAACTAAGTAGCCTGAACAGTGATTCTGGGCAGCCTATGGTCAGGCCTAGGCTGACACGTAGGGCAGTATCGCCCTCCCAGCAGCAGAGCCCAGCCCAGGCCTTGCCCAGTTACTGAACACTCCTATAGTCTTGCCCAGGCAGAATCACAGTCAGTGACCCTGTCCGATTGTGGAGCAAAGCTGACAGCCCAACTCATGAGGGAGCCCAGACAGCACCCCCTCTGACTGCAGAGTACAGTCTCAAGTCCCACTCAACTGCAGGACACATGTAGAGGCCCCGCTGGACCAGGGAGCCTGACCAATGACCTTCCACAGCAGAGGAGCATATTTATCAGTCCTCCCGATTGTGAAGCCCAGCCTTTGGCCCTGCCCAACTTCAGGGCATAGTCTGCATCCCCACCTGACCTCAGAGCACACCTAGAGGTCTTATCCAACCTCAAAGCCCTGCTGTTGGTCCCATCTGAACACCAAGTACATCCAGCAGCACCATCAGATTGGGGATCTTAGTCTAAGACTCTGTCTGACTAGGAGCAATTTCAGAGCCACACCTGTAGCCCCTGCCTAATCAAAGAGTCCAACGAGTGGCACAACCCTGCAAGGGAAAAAGCCAGCCAACTCACCCTACCAGAGGGGATTGAGAGCCCGGTTAGCAGCCCCAGTTGACTGCAGAGCATAGTCAGCAGCCTCCCACAATTAGGGAGCCCACCCAGTGAACTTGCTTAAACGTGCAGCCCAGACAGTGGCATCCCCTGACCTGGGCATGGGCAGTATCTTTGTCCAAATGGAGACTTAAAGCAAGCCTCACTAGCCCAAGGACACCACTAGCTGATCCATTACCCAGGACATTATCCAAAGCTGAGTGTTTGGTTGAAGGACTCTCCCTGCCAAAGTGAATCTATAAAGTCTGGAAGAGAAGACTGCTTACTCAAATGTGCAGATACCAATGCAAGCATTTGACAAAATTTAATACCTATTTATGATAAAATCTCTCAACAAATTGAATCTACAAAGAATATATCTCAATATAGTAAAGCCATATATGACAAGCCCACAGCTAACCACACGCAAGAGTGAAAGGTTGAAAGCTTTTCCTCTAAGACAAATCAAGGCAAGGTGCCCACTTTGACTACTCATATTCTGTACAGAACTAGAAGTTCTAGCCAGAGAAATTAGGCAAAAAAAGAAAAAGATAGAAAAGAAAAGGCATCAAAATCATAAAAAAGAAAAAAATTTGTTTCTGCTTGCAGATGGTATGATCTTACATATAGAAAATCCTAAAAATTCCACCAAAAACTCTTGGAACTAGTCAACAAATGAAGCAACATTGCAGGAGACAAAATCGACACACAAATATCAGTGATATTTCTATATAGAGTTGGCCCTCAGTGTCAGTAGATACAGAACCTGAGAACAAGGAGGACCAACTGTACTACACCATTTTATATAAGGGATTTGAGAATCCTTGAATTTTGGTACAACGGTCTTAGAACAAATCTTCCACAGATAATGAGGGAAAACTGTGCTACCAACAAATTATCTGATAAAAAATAAGGAAAACAATCCTATTTACAAGGGGGATTTAGAAACAAAAACAATAAAATACTTATGAATAAAAATCATCAAGGAGGTGAAGATCTGTACACTGAAAACTGTCAGACTTAATGAAATAGAAGACTGAAGTAAATGGGACAATATCCCATGTCCAAGAACTGGAAGAATTCGTATTGTTAAAATGTCCATAATATCAAAAGCAATCTATAGATTCAATATAATCCTTATCACACATGAAAAATGCTCAGTATCACTTATTATTAGAGAAATGCAAATCAAGACTACAATGAAGTATCACCTCACATCAGTCAGAATGGCCATCATCAAAAAATCTATAAACAATAAATGCTGGAGAGAATGTGGAGAAAAGGGAACCCTGTTGCACTGCCAGTGGGAATGCAAATTGATACAGCCAGTATGGGAAACGGTATGTAGCTTTCTTTAAAAACCAGAAATAAAACTATCACATGATCCAGCAATCCCACTACTGGGCATATACCTGAGAAAACCACAAAACAAAAAGATACATGTGTCCCAATACATTCCAGCACTACTTACAACAGTCAGCAGCCTAGATGTTCATCAACAAATGAATGGATGAAGAAGTTGTGGCACAAATATGTGATAGAATTTTACTCAGCCATAAAAAGGAATAAATTTGTGTCAGTTGTAGTGAGGTGCATGAACCTAGAGACTGTTAATGCAGAATGAAATAAATGAGAAAGAGAAAAACAAATATTGTTTATCAATGTATATAAGTGGAATCTTGAAAGATGGTTCTGATGAACCTATTTGTAGGGCAGCAATAAAGATGCAGACATAGAGAACAGATTTGTGGACACAGGGAAGGAAGAAGAGGGTGTGACAAATTGAGAGCATAACACTGAAACTACCATATGTAAAATAAGTAGTCAGTGGGACTTTGCTGTGTGATGAAGGGAGCTCAACCTAGTGCTCTGTGACATCTTAGAGGGGTGGGATGCTATGGGAGATGGAGAGAGGTTTAAGAGGGAGGGATATATGTATACCTATAACTGATTCATGTTGATGGACAGCAGAAACATAACATTGTAAAGTAATTATCCTACAATTAAAAATAAATAAACTTTTAAAAACAGTAAAAAAAAAAATGTAATCCATATCAAATTCCAATAGCATTTTTCACAAAAATATAGAAAACAATCCTAAAATCCTACAGAACCACCAAAGACTCCAAAAAGTCAAAGCAATCTTGAGAAAGAACAAAGTTGGAGGCATCATACTGTCTGTTTCAAATTATATTTCAAAGCTATAGTAATCAAAACCATGTGGTATTGTCATAAAAACAGACACCTATGGAACAGAATCCAGAGCGCAGGAATAAACCCATCCATATACAGTCAAGTAATATTTGAAAAGAGAACCAAGAATGTTCAATGGAGAAAAGAGAGTCTCTTTAATAAATGGTTTGGAAAAAACTATATTCACATGAAAAATAATAAAAATATATTACACCATAATAATTAACTTGAAATGGGTTAAAGACAAATGTATGACCTGAAACCATAAAACTCTTAGATGAAAACATAGGAGGAAAACTCCTTGACGTTGATCTCGACAACAATTTTATATATATGACACACAAAACACAAGCAACAAAAGTGAAAAGAAACAAGTGGGAGTACATCAAACTAAAAAGCTTCTGCACAGCCAATGAAAGGCATCCTACAGAATGAGAGAAAATATTTACAAACCACATTTCTGATAAAGAGTTAAAGTCAAAAACATATAAGAAACTCATAAAACCCAACAGCATATATCCCCTCCTGTATATCTTTGGCTAATTCATGTTGAGGTTTGACAGAAAACAACAAAATTCTGTAAAGCAATTATCCTTCAATAAAAAAATAAATTAAAAAAAAAAACCCAATAGCAGAAAGACAAATAATCCAATTTAAAAACAGGCAGAATATGTGAATAGACACTTTTCCAAAGAAGATATTCAAATGACTAACAGTTACATGAAAAGGTGCTCAACATCACTAATCATTAAAAAAATGCACATCAAATCCACAACAGATATCACCTCACACATGTTAGAATGACCATCACAAAAAAGACAAGAGATAAGGGTTGGTGAGGAATTGGAGAAAAGAAACATTGTGCACTGCTAGTAGGAATGTAAATAGGTGCAACCACTATGAAAGTATAAAGGTTCTCCAAAAAGGTAAAAATAGAACTACTGTATGATTGAGCAACTCTACTTCTGGGCATATAGCCAAAAGAAATGAAAACAGGATCATGAAGAGATATCTGCACTCCCATGTTCATTGCAGCATTATATACAATAGCCAAGACGTGAAATCAGATGAAAAATTAAAGAATACAGTCCATGGGGTTGCAAAGAGTCAGACACAACTTAGCGACTAAAACCACCATCACAATCATCCCATATTTTATTATTTTTCACCATAAAAAGAAGGAAATATTGCCATGGATGAACCTTGAGGTCATTAATGCTAAGTGAAATAAGTCAGATGCAGAGAGACAAATACAGTATGATCTCACTTACACATGAAATCTAAAACCACAGAAACAGAGAACAGATTGGTCATTGACAGGAACAGAGGTTGGCAGCAGCCAATAGAGGAAATGGGTGAAGGTGGTGAAAAGGTACAAACATCCAGTAAAAAGATGATTACTTTCTGGGGATATAATACACAGCATGGTGACTATAGCTAACAACACTATGTGGTATATTTGAAAGTTGCTAAGAGAATAGATTCATGACCTGAGCCAGAGTTAGCTCTTAGTCTTGTTTTTGCTGACTGTATGGAGCTTCTCCACCTTTGGCTGCAAATATAATCAATCTGATTTCGGTGTTGACCATCTGGTGATGTCCATGTGTAGAGTCTTCTCTTGTGTTGTTGGAAGAGGATGTTTGCTATGACCAGTGTGTTCTCTTGGCAAAACTCTATTAGCCTTTGCCCTGCTTCATTCTGTACTCCAAAGCCAAATTTGCCTGTTACTCCAGGTGCTTCTTGACTTTCTACTTTTGCATTCCAGTCCCCCATGATGAAAAGGACATCATTTTTGGGTTTTAGTTCTAAAAGGTCTTGTAGGTCTTCATAGAACCGTTCAACTTCAGCTTCTTCAGCATTACTGGTTGGGGCATAGGCTTGGATTACCGTGATGTTGAATGGTTTGCCTTGGAAATGAAGAGAGATCATTCTGTCGTTTTTGAGATTGCATCCAAGTACTGCATTTCGGACTCTTTTGTTGACCATGATGGCTACTCCATTTCTTCTAAGGGATTCCTGCCCACGGTAGTAGATATAATGGTCATCTGGGTTAAATACACTCATTCCAGTCCATCTTAGTTCGCTGATCCCGAGAACGTTGGCGTTCACTCTTGCTATCTCCTGTTTGACCACTTCCAATTTGCTTGATTCATGGATCTGACATTCCATGTTCCTATGAAATACTGCTCTTTACAAACCATTCACGTATGACCTAAATCAAATTCCTTATGATTATACAGTGAAAGTGACAAATAGATTTAAGGGACTAGATCTGATAGACAGAATGCCTGATGAACTATGGACGGAGGTTCGTGACATTGTACAGGAGACAGGGACCA
Organism: Giraffa tippelskirchi; assembly: GCF_054371585.1. NCBI lineage: Eukaryota > Metazoa > Chordata > Mammalia > Artiodactyla > Giraffidae > Giraffa > Giraffa tippelskirchi. Next base: position 75,799,733 of record NC_137277.1, read on the forward strand.
AGACCATCCCCATGGAAAAGAAATGCGAAAAAGCAAAATGGCTGTCTGAGGAGACCTTACAATAGCTGTGAAAAGAAGAGAAGCTAAAAGAAAAGAAAAAAGGTAAGATATTCCTATTTGAATGCAGAGTTCCAAAGAATAGCAAGGAGAGATAAGAAAGCCTTCCTCAGCGATCAATGCAAAGAAATAGAGGAAAACAACAGAATGGGAAAGACTGAGATCTCGTCAAGGAAACTAGAGATACCACGGGAATATTTCATGCAAAGATGGGCTCAATAAAGGACAGAAATGGTATGGACCTAACATAAGTAGAAGATATTAACAAGAGGTGGCAAGAATACACAGAAGAACTGTACAAAAAAGATCTTCATGATCCAGATAATCATGATGATGTGATCACTCACCTAGAGCCAGATATCCTGGAATGTGAAGTCAAGTGGGCCTTAGAAAGCATCACTACAAACAAAGCTAGTGGAGGTGATGGAATTCCAGTTGAGCTATTTCAATTCTTGAAAGATGATGCTGTGAAAGTGCTGCACTCAATATGCCAGCAAATTTGGAAAACTCAGCAGTGGCCACAGGGATGGAAAAGGTCAGTTTTCATTCCAATCCCAAAGAAAGGCAATGCCAAAGAAGCTCAAACTACTGCACAATTGCACTCATCTCACACGCTAGTAAAGTAATGCTCAAAATTCTCCAAGCCAAGCTTCAGCAATATGTGAACCATGAAATTCCAGATGTTCAAGCTGGTTTTAGAAAAGGCAGAGGAACCAGAGATCAAATTGCTAACATCCGCTGGATCATCGAAAAAGCAAAAGAGTTCCAGAAAAACATCTATTTCTGCTTTATTGACTATGCCAAAGCCTTTGACTGTGTGGATCACAATAAACTGTGGAAAATTCTGAAAGAGATGGGAGTACCAGACCATCTGACCTGTCTCTTGAGAAACCTGTATGCAGATCAGGAAGCAACAGTTAGAACTGGACATGGAACAACAGACTGGTTCCAAATAGGAACAGGAGTACGTCAAGGCTGTATATTGTCACCCTGCTTATTTAACTTATATGCAGAGTACATCATGAGAAATGCTGGGCTGGAAGAAGCAGAAGCTGGAATCAAGATTGCCAGGAGAAATATCAATAACCTCAGATATGCAGATGACACCACCCTCATGGCAGAAAGTGAAGAGGAACTAAAAAGCCTCTTGATGAAAGTGGAAGAGGAGAGTGAAAAAGTTGGCTTAAAGCTCAACATTCAGAAAACTAAGATCATGGCATCTGGTCCCATAACTTCATGGCAAATAGATGAGGAAACAGTGTCAGACTTTATTTTTTTGGGCTCCAAAATCACTGCAGATGGTGATTGCAGCCATGAAATTAATAGATGCTTACTCCTTGGAAGGAAAGTTATGACCAACCTGGACAACATATTAAAAAAAAAAGAGACATTACTTTGCCAACACAGGTCCATCTAATCAAAGCTCTGGTTTTTCCAGTAGTCATGTATGGATGTGAGAGTTGGACTGTGAAGAAAGCTGAGTGCAGAAGAATTGATGCTTTTGAACTGTGGTGTTGGAGAAGACTCTTGAGAGTCCCTCGGACTGCAAGGAGATCCAACTTGTCAGTCCTACAGGAGATCAGTCCTGGGTGTTCATTGGAAGGACTGATGTTGAAGTTGAAACTCCAATACTTTGGCTAACTCATGCGAAGAGTTGACTCATTGGAAAAGACCCTAATGTGGGAAGGATTGGGGGCAGGAGGAGAAGGGGACGACAGAGCATGAGATGGCTAGATGGCATCAACGACTCGATGGACATGAGTTTGGGTAAACTCCGGGAGTTAGTGATGGACAGGGAGGCCTGGCATGCTGCGATTCATGGGATCGCAAAGAGTGGACATGACTGAGCGACTGAACTGAACTGATATTTCAGTTACATCCCAATAAGGCTAGGAAAAGTATTTCTTCCACCCAATTTTATGACTCAAAATAATGAATCATGTGTGAGAAAGCATTCATTTTGGCTTTGGAGAATAAAGTAAGTTTGGGAAACCTAATCAAATGAACTCCCAAGACAGAATTAGGAGACAGCTCAAAATATGCAATCAGTAATTCTCTAAAATGAGATTCCATTTTTAATGTAGGACCTTACATCTACTGTAAAGGATGTTGGGCTAAATACATTTTTAACTATCTCTTTTCTAATTTCCTTCAAAACATTTGCATATGAGGGTCAAAATGAAAGAAAAATACACTCAATTATTGTTCTAATGTTCATGCTTTGTAGTCTCTCAGCCTTTTGAATCTCAGTGGGTTTACAAGTGTCTCCTCAGATTTACATTTTCCAGAATATTTTCTGCTTCTCCTTCTGAGTTGTTATGAAATTTTGTCATCAGTCTGTTAATTTTAAGGTTAATTAGAGATCACATCTTTCTGAGGGTTTGGCAAAATGCACATGTGTTACCAGGGCAACTAGCCCACAGGTTGTTACATGCACATATAGCTTTCCGAGGCTATGGGGGAGTAGAGAATTCAACCATTCAGCTTCCAGAGCTCTAAGCTCACTGGAGTCTAATTTGATCCACAGAGCACCATACAAAGAAACACTGAGAGGAAAATTCCAATAAGTTAAAACTATGATTACAGTAGTTTAATTACACAGTCAAGTTTAAAAATATTAATCATAGCCTTGCAGCAGAGGTTACACAATGCTTGCACAGCCTCCGTTTTGAGGATAGAGATCATGTTGAACCAGGTTTTGTATCCCCAAATCCCTACCAAAGCCAGGCACACTCTAAGTACTCAACACACTTGCTCTAACAAGTACACAAAGGGAGCCTTCTAAGTAAGGCTCATCTCTAGCAGAATGTGCAGGGCATGAGAAATTGGAAAAGAAAAATAAAAGCACTAGGTGCAAGGTGCTAACTAACCATAGACTGTGGAGATGGATTACCCAGCTCACAGTAACTCCCAGGGGTCACTCTCGGAATGGCTGCCCATCACCTGGTCCCTTTGTTAGAACAATATAACATCTCACCTCTCTCCCATACTTGCAATCTGAATGGGAACTAACCTTATCTCCATGGCCACACAGTACTTGGTTGAAGCCTAAGTCTGTGACAGAAATGAGTCCAGCCCTAGAACTTTTCAAACTGAAAATGAAAGGAAGAATTGCTTTCACCTTTTACAGTGGAGGAGAATAAATCAACAGCTACAGAGAAACAAAGACAAACGTTAGAGAGAAAAGAAAAAGTAGCTTCTATATCTGATCATCTTGAGTTACACCCCTGCCCTTCCAATTTTATGAACCAATAAATTCATCTCTTGCCCCAGTTAATTCAAATTGAGTTTCTATCATCTATTCTCAAGAAAGATCCTGCCTGCTGAGAAGGGGAAGTGCTTAGGCTGGGAGAAGGGGTGTGGTGAGAGAGGAGATTGTGTTTGAAAAGATCACCTGTTGTTGCTTGATTGGAATATGTTTTCTTTTTTATAAAAAAAAAAACGTCCTAGTGGGAGCCAGAAATTATCCATATTTATCCCCCTCCCCAAAAAAAGCACATGTATAATCTCCTCATCAGAAACATCAGGCTGCTTTGTTTGTCAGACTCGGATGAGTCAGCTGAGAAAGTTATCCTGTAATCCTTTGTCACTTTCCTGGGGAAAATGAGAGCCCGTGGGGACAAGCTAGAATTCCTATAGGTTAAATTGGCCCAGTTAGCTAACTTGGGCCTTGGCAGTTATTCTCCCAAACTATGACAAGTACTCACCTCATCATCAGACCTACTTAATTGAGACTTTGGTTCTATTCTACCTTCTTCAACAAATAGTGTTACCCAGTTGGCCTCAACTCTTTTCAACCTGACTTGCCTTCTCCTTCCATTGCTGTTTACCAAGTTAATATGTTAACTCTCTGAATCTATTACACTTCCATTTGGCCCTGCTCCTCCTCAGGTAGCAATTTATTTCCAACCAAATTTATGTCCATTTTGCAACACTGAAATACAATAAACAATCAACTCTTCAAGTTTAGACAAAAAAGAAGTAGCATTTTTCCTCATTGAGAATGTTATCTGGAACGTAAAAACCCTAAATAACTACCATTTACTAACAGCCAAATGCTACATACATACCCTGTATTTCTCTCCTGTTCTCTCAATGGCCTTGGAAGATAAAGATTTTAAGACACACAGATGAGAAAATGAGAAAGCAGAAGGTAAAGTAACTCAGGGGCTCCACTGGTGGCTCAGCAGTAAAGAATCTGCCTGCAGTGGAGGAGACACAGGAGACGCAGGTTCTATCCCTGGGTCAGGAAGATCCCCTGGAGGAGGAAATGGCAACTCGCCCCAGTATTCTTGTCTGGAAAATTCTACAGACGAGGAGCCTGGCAGGCTACGCTCCAGGGGGTCCCAAAGAGTTGGACATGACTGAGAGACACCCACAGACACTAAGTAGCTCAACAGCTGTTTTGTCCAGGTGACTGTCAGGCTCCCGGCACTCTCTGGGTGCTACACACATATAGTTACCTCATATGATGCTTGCAACCCACCGGGATGATGATCCGTCTTATAAATAAGGAAAGTGGGCTTAGAGCAGTCAGACACCCACCCTAAGTCAAAGCTGTTCAGTAGTGGGGCCTCTTCCCCCTGAAGGCCTCATCCTTTCCGCGGCTCAGTGTTCCTGGTCCACAAACTTTGTTTAGTTCAACTGCGACATAAGCATGGACTGATAGAGGTCAGACTCTTTTAACCTTTCTTATGGGCCATAATCCACTGTAATGGGGAGAAAAAACCTTTATTTTAAAAATTAACCTTCATGAGAGCTTTAGGATCTTTTATTCTAAAAGGAAGTTTTGGAAGAGGTAAGGATGAGTGAGACATACTAACATTCATTAATTTCAGAGCTATGAATCCTTAGTTAACTGTGTTAAAATAAAATGCATGCTTTCTACATTTTAAGCTCTATAAAAGGAGTATGAATCACATAATCCAATTTCAAAGAAAAAAAATTTTTTTATTATGACTTAGAAGAATAAGTCCCAATATGTGTCCTAGGCCATGAATACATGTGATAATGTTTCTTCTGACATACAGATAGCTAACAAACACGTGAAAAGATGCTCAACATCAGTCATTATCAGAGAAATGTAAATCAAAACCACAATGAGATAACATCTCACGCTGGTCAGAATGTTTGCCATCAAAAAGTCTACAATCAATAAATGCTGGAGAGGATGTGTAGGAAAGGGAGCCCTTTTATACTGTTGATGGGAATGCAAGTTAGTACAGCCACTATGGAGAAAAGTGTAGAGATTGCTAAAAAAACTGGAAATAGAACTGCCTTACAACCCAGCAACCCCACTGCTGGGCATACATGTGGACAAAACCAGAACTGAAAGAGACATATGTACCCCAATGTTCATTGCAGCACTGTTTACAATAGCCAGGACATGGAAGCAGCCTAGATGCCCATCAGCAGACGAATGGATAACGAAGTTGTGGTACATATACACAATGGAATATTACTCGGCTATAAAAAAGAATGCATCTGAGTCAGTTCTAATGAGGTGGATGAAACTGGAGCATATTGTACAGAGTGCAGTAAGTCAGAAAGAGAAACACCAGTACAATATATTAGCACATATATAAGGAATTTAAAAAGACAGTAACCATGACCTTATATGCAAGACAGCAAAAGAACAGATGTAAAGAACAGACTTTTGGACTCTGTGGGAAAAGGTGAGGGTGGGATGATTTGAGAGAATAGCACTGAAACATGTATATTACCATATGTAAAACAGATGACCAGTGCAAGTTTGATGCATGAAGCAGAGCACCCAAAGCTGGTGCTCTGGGACAACCCCGAGGGATGGGGTGGGGAGAGAGGTGGGAGGGGGGTTCAGGATGGGGGGACACATATACACCTGTGGCTAATTCATGTCAATGTATGGCAAAAACCTCCACAATACTGTGAAGTAATTAGCCTCCAACTAAAATAAATAAATTAATTAAAAAGAAAGAACCACAGTGAGAAAAAAAAAAAAGTTCCTTCTGATGGTCACCCTCAACTGAATTTTTTGGTATTATTAGCACCAAAATATTTTTTAATTTTAACTTATATTTGGATCCCTATAATTGTTGCCACACTACCTTCAAATTACACATGATACAGCAATAAAATAGAAGTCATTTTTTACTGTAGAAAACAGCCACACCCTAGGACTCCAATTAAAGGAAATAAACATTTCTAACTCTTACAGTATATATCATAGCACATTCAAAGGCAGAAGAAATTCATATGCATCACTAGTATACAAGACACCAAAACTGATTCAGAACAATCTTTAGACTTTGGACACGAAGAAGGCTTAGTCTCACACTTTAATAATGATATTGAAAAAACAAAATAGATATTGTTACTCTTGGTGGTTAATTTTATTTTGAATATCTAAGAATGTTTTGAGTAAAATACATAAACAATGTGAGGATTTTGTTAACATTTGCTAACATTTCCATTTTTATTAGTGTATGTGTTTTTATTTTATTTATTTTATTGCTGTGTTTTACTTTATAATTTAATCCATATGTTATAGGATATCATGATAGGGTCATAATGAAACTACAGGAGAACTACTATAAGCTAAAGACTGGACAGCTCCACTGAACATGGAGCTGGATGCAAAACCCAATGAGATTTTATGTTGTCTTGCTTTTAGAGAAAAGGTACATCCAGTTTTACTTAGTCAAGAGTTGGGTTTAAATAGGTTGGAGCATTTGGCTGTTGCTACTGTTGATCTTGTTTTAGAATTTTTAAAAAAAGAAAAGAGGGTATAGCAATGTTGCATAGCCATGGGGAAAATTTATTGGGCATTTTTCATGCTTAAGGATCACTGGTACCTTTAAAAGCTCTTCTTCTGTTTGGAGAATTTGCTATATTCTCAATCCATGCCAGGAGCTCATTTTTTCAGTTTCCTGTGCAGTCAGGGTAAAGGCTAGAAGATTTGGCTGTGACACTCAGAATCAGTATTGCAAATCTTCAGTTCAAATGCAGTTGAAGAAACAGGCATTTCATAAGATCTGCTCTAGTAAGGTGAGAGCAGCTGCATTTAGCTGTCAGAAGTAGCGGAGACAGAGGTTCAGCAATAGACTTTGTAGGATCTGTGCCTGGAGGCAACCATGGGGTCACTAAGAAAGCAGCCCTAAGGTATGATATGGGTGTTGTTTCCAACTCTGTAGCCTCCAAGTCTGATTCTGTCTCTCCCAGATATTCCATGAGCTATCTGATATATTCAGTGAATTTTATTTTTCTGCTTAAATCAGCTATGTGTCCTTACATGGGATCCCAAGAATACAGAGCCTAAAGTGAAAGCTGATATACTACTAACTTACTACTTGTGCCCTTATGATGATGAAGTTAATATGGTTGCAACTTTTCAGCATATTAAAAAGAGAAACTAAAGAAAGTTAACAATGTTTATTTGTGTAGTGGAGCTACAGTGAATTCTTTTTCCTAGCTTTTTCTCAATCAAATTAGTCTACATTTCTTTGGTATTAAACATTTATTTCTTTCATAATTTGAAAGAAATATATTTTAAATGTTAAAATGAAAGGAAATCAAGTCCTTGACTTCTGCAAAAAGGGAAACAGAACACAACCTGTCTCAGATGACAGCTCATTCTGGGGATTAACAGAAAAAAAGCTTCATCCAATCGGCCAGCATCTACATGAGTGAATGAATAACAAAAGGGATAAATGAATAGATGGAAGGATTATATGGGTGTATTCCAATAGTTGACTTTTTTCCAAAGTTTTAACTATCAGAGTGAGACACACATTCCAGGAGAGCAATTCCCTTTCCATTGAGCACCCTGTCTCATTTCTCTCCAAGAAAGGTAATGACTCCCCATTGCTTGCTGCCAACAGAGGAATCATTTCCACCAAGTTGTTCTCCACCTACATACTGAAACCATCATACATGGCCAAGAACCAAGAAATAGCTCTCCACTTTGCAGGTGCTTGGTAATAACCCTCAGGACTAAAATTCCCTTTAAGAGAGATCAATACTTTAGTAACTTGCAGAATCTTGAACTTGATTTTATGCCATTGGCTTCTCCTTACCCAGCACTGTTACTAAACCAGCACCGAGGAAGGAATTTTTCCTGCTATTTTTTGTGCATTCAGCAACTATATAAATATTTTTTTTAAAGGAAAGTATTGATAAAGATATTATTGTATTGAAAATGCTATATATTTATAAATTTTACCTTGAAAAGATCTTACTTCACGAAAGTAGCAAATCATATAAGTAACAAATACGGTAGTTCATGATAACACAGAAGGCACAAATAAGATGCTGAATAATAGAATGAATTTCTTTCAGTTCAGAATACTGTTTTTATTTTTGCCAACAGAAACACTCATTCAGTATTTTGTAAGTTAAGAAATTTTGAGTGGGACAGGTTCAATAAAACTTCGTTTAAAATCAAATTTACACATGGAAACCCTCTGACTTTCTGTGGATTATCATTGGTGTAATATCAGACAAGAGAGTACACTGGGCTATAATTTTAAGATCTTTCAATGCCTTTGACAGATATCAAATAATAGTCTTTTCAAAGGTAATTCTACTTAACTTGAATCAAGAGATCAACTTGAAAATAACATAAGTGCAATCTTTGGAAAAATACTTTTAAAATGCTACCCTTTACCAGAACATAGAATTCAAAAAAATAAATACAAAGCTAATTCTATAAAACATGGCCTAAAGCAACATAAAAGTCTTCTCAGCAGAAAGGTTAGAAAGAAAAAAGAGAGATAAGAGAGAGGGAAAGAGAGGAAAAATGGTAAAGAAGGAAGGAAGGGAAGCAAGGAGGAAATCCTGAAGTGATATGACCTAAGCAACTCCTCAAATGCAATAAAAACAGTTATTCAATAAATAGGTATTTATTAAGGTACCTCACAATATATAGAACCATATTAAGTATTTGTATGGCACATTAAATAGAAGATAAAGGCTCTCTCTTTCAGAATTTTACAATCCAAAGGGATAAACACTATAGCACATAGTTCAATTAAACTGATTAAAGTGTGTGTGTGTGTGTGTCTCAAGAGGGAGACCTTCACCAATCCATGCCCGAAAAGAGAATGACCAAAGAAGATGAAGTAGCCTTAACAAGTTGTCCCCCCTGAAACTGATCCTCTAAGTCACATACTCATCTGTGATGACAGCTATGCCATGAACCATCGCTCACTTTTTTGCTGCCTGGACATTCCTAACACAGCTGCTACTCTATCTGCATGGACCCCAGCCCTGGTTGAACAACAGACATACTGGACTTCCAATTGAGCCCTTTCATTAATTCTCCACAAATTCACTACACTCAACTGTATAAATGAATCAGAATTGACTGGAGTTTGGGTAATTAAAAGAAATTCAGACATAGATGTTAAAACTATTTGAAGCAAATGCTAACCATGACTCCTCCCATAATATCAAGAAAAAGATAAGCAAGATGACACACACACATCAAGTTTTCAGTTCTCTGTCTTGCTTCTTTGTATGGTCTGTCTCTCAGGAAACTTCCAGTTAACAACTACAGGGTGTGATATCATTCCATGATCCATTCTCTTCTTTCAAGATGTTCATTTTTTCCAGTGAATCCATTAGAAAGCCCTGTTGTTCCAAGAGGACAATCTATGATGGTCTTTGACAACCCAAGTCCCTTAGAACAGTCCAGAATCAGTCCTGGCCCTCCAGGACTAATTTCTATGTAGTTCCATGTAGTTCTCTCTCAGTGAAAGTTCACATAGATACATACACACACACAACACAACACAACTAAATATGTCTTTCAAAGGAAAAGATTAATTTCTAAAGACAGAACATTCTAATCCTATATGGAAGAGGAAAAGAGCTTTCTTGATTTAAAGCTTCCCACCCCCAACCCTGCCTCCAACAGTGAAGTTACTGATTCTGATGTAAATCAGAATCATACTTATTCCTTTCATTCCTCCCTACTCTCTCATTGGTCAGCCAGGGACCTTATTACTAAAAGTGATCATCTCTAAATATCTGTCTTCCCTTAATCCTAAAGGGCTAAGTAATATCTTGCTATTACCACTTTTAAGAGCTCTTACAAGAATCTTTCAAATTCTCTGGAATACCTGAGGCTGTCAAGTGGGATAAATCCTTGTTTCTTTAATTCTTCAATTTTGTAATGTACATATGCATATATGCACGTGCACACACACACACACACACACACACATGCATACACATACATATATACACCACTGTGAGAAGGATTTCCAAAAAAAAAAAAGAAACAGTCAAAGATTTTGTTAGAAGTTTAAAAATAAAATTGAATTATTTGTGGCATAGATTTTTCAAGGGTGTCAATCAAGCTTAGTTCAACTTAAAGAGGGAGACATGTAACATTTTGGACTGAGAAAGAAATGTTTCACTTCTATGCATGATTGTAGCAACAAAAGTGTGAACATTTCAAGAAGTTAAGCCTGCCAGATATATAGGATGAGGCTGTGGAACTTTGTTTCTTGTATTTCATAAATATATTATTAGTAAATGGTATATTGAAAAAGTATAAAAATAACTTTGAAGATAATAGTCTTGTGTTGATTTATAGAAATATAAAGGAGTAAAAATAATAAATTATAAATTCATTGTGATATCTTTTCAGTCATTATGGTATGAACATTTTAATTCAGAAACATCTATATTTATATTAAAATTTAATTACAAAAGTTTAAATTAAAAAATGTTATTGAAAAAATGTTAAGATTTTTTTAAGTTTAAGATTTTTAACTTATTTGTTTTTAAAGTTATAATTAGACATTGATTCATCAAAAATATTGCGATTGATAAATCTCTAGTCAGACTGATCAAGAAAAAAAGAGAAGATACAAATTTCCAATAACAGGAATGACAAAGGGAGCATCACTCGAGAAATTTCAGACATTAAAAGAATAATAAAATAGTAGTATAAACAACTTAGGCCAATGCACTCAACAACTTAGAGGAGGAAATTGACTGCAGAAGGGTACTAGAGAGTTTTGGGGGTGCTGGAAATACTCTACATCATTATTGTGGTAGTTGCTGCACAAATATAACCATTTGTTAAGATTCATCAACCTACACAATTAAATGTTGAATTTTACTTTATATAAATTATACCTTAATAAAGCAGACAAAAATCATATTTAGAGTTACAGTAGTATTTTGTCAAAGCTGGCATAAAATATTGGTATTTATTTTCCATTTCTATAGAGAAAAACTGTTTTTTATTTTCTGGCTCCATTCCATTCTTCTGAGAATATCATTCCAAATACCTTCTTCTAGGAACTGTCCCTTCTCACATTCCATCTTTATGTTTTCTACAGGAACTGTCTGCCACCATTGATGAGTCCAGGAGTTTGCAACTAGCTGACCCAAGTTGAGTCAATCAGTCCCTTTCCAAGAGATTCATCTTATGTCTCTGTAGCCCCTGAAGCTTTAATATGTAATTGTGCAAGCTGTTAGTAGTGCTACAAGCCAGAATAGTGAAAGGAGTCTGGTTTGATGAGAGAAAAATACTGATGCAGAAAAACTAAGTGGTACCGATAGGAGATGTAAATTTCCAACCTTTCAAATCTTAATTTTCCTAAGAGTCTGTTGAATCCCAGTCTTTCTTTGATCATTCGTTACTCTTTTGACCTCAGAATCTTTCTCCCCTAAAGAGCAACCTTTCATTTTTTACTGAATTGTTCTTGCCAAATGCAACTAAGAGAGTTCTAACTTCTCCGCCACCCAAGCTAGTATGTTCATATCAACATCCTGTGGTGTTCATGCTGGGGCTTCTTTCCCCAAGTCTTACTTAAATGCCATGCACACGGTAGACAAAATAAATTAATTGCCAGTGAAGATTTTAATTCACTGGATAGTCCATAGGCTAAGAATATAGCTGTATAGAAATAAAAGCATAGGCCCTTTTTATGTATTTTAAAATAGTGTTTCCTACCCCCAGATATACATATATATATATATATATATATATATATATACATATATGCATATCAAGTTGGAATTTAAATGCTGCCAAGGTTAGTACCTTTGGAATGTATCATAGTTGATTTGGCAGAATATAATTTGTGAAATTATTTCTTGAAATATCTTTGTAAATTGGAATATCTGTTCCTGCTTCTCTTCTGCTCATGGTTTTACCTCAATATCCAAATCAAACCAAAACTTTAAAAAAATGAAAATCACAATTCACTTTCCTGTCAGGAATCAAGACAAAGAAAATTTTGAGAAGCGAAGTTTCAGGATTAGAATAACATATAGATATAGGTATTCAATTAATATCTATTATAACATCTCTAAGAAATATTGAAATATTTACTTTAAAAAAAAATAAAGTGATTCTGGAGTTAAGTTGCCTGCAGGGCTTTCCTGGTCGCTTAGACGGTAAAGAATGCACCTGCAATTTGAGCGACCTGGGTTCAATCCTTGGGTCGGGAAGATCCCCGGTCGGGAAGATCCCCTGGAGAAGAGAACGGCAACCCACTACAGTATTCTTGCGTCGGAAATCTCATAGACAGAGGAGTCTGATGGGCTATAGTCCATAGGGTCACAAAGAGTTAGACACACCTGAGCAAGGAATACTTTCACTTTCAATATGGATGTCTTATTTCTCTAATTTCCTGTCACTGAGCATTCCTTTACACTTCAAAATCACCTCTATAAAGTGGGAATTACAAAGGTACATAGTAAAATACTTAGAACAGTGCCTGACATGTTACAGTGCTGTATAAAAATAAGCTGTTATTTTATTTATTATAATTTTCATATATATTATATAATATGTATAATAACCCTGATATAATAACTCAATATCAAGTCAGTTGATAAAACTGGAGAATCAACTCCTTTATTATTATACTTCTAAAAATTCCTTCAATTAATATGTTTGCATAGGCAAAGCAATCTTGAGAAAAAAGATCACATGCCATAATTTTAAACTATATTTATATTTCAAACCTATAATAAGTAAAACAGTATGATATTGGCATAAAATCAGACACATAGATCACAGGAACAGAATAGAGGGCCTAGAAATAAACCAACATATGCAATGTCAACTAATTTATGATAAATGAGTTAAAATATATAATGGGAAAAGAAAAGTCTCTTCAAAAAATGTGCTGGAAAAACTGAATAGCCACAAACAAAAGAATTAAACTGGACCACTATTTTACACTATGCACAAAAATTAACTCAAAACAATTAGAGATTTGAACATACCTGAAATCATAAAACTTCCAGACAAAATCAAAGGGGAAAAGATTCTTAAAATTGGTCTTGGCAGTGATTTTATGGATATCATACCCGAAGCACAAGCAACAAAAGCAAAAATAAGTACAGCAACATCAAACTAACATGCTTCTCCACAGCAAAAGAAACCATCATCAAAATGTAAAGGTAACCTACTGAATGAGAGAAAATTATTGCAAATCATATATCTGATAAGTGTCTAATATCCAAAATATGTAAAGAACATATACAAGCAGACAGCAAGAAAACAAACAATCCAATTTTAAAAAGTGTAGAATCTCTGATTAAACAGTTTTCCAAAGAAGACATGGAAATGGTAAGCAGGTAAAGATGTTCAACATCATTAAACATCAGGGGAAAACAGGAGAGACCACATAAAACATCACTCTTGAAATCATCATCTGAGTCAAAATGTAAAACTTTGCCAGTGATCTCCGAAGTTCCTCCATATGTCCTATCGCTACCTCAAAGCCTTCTTTCCCCCACCCATAGAAAGTAACCACTATCCTAACTTTTACAGTAATCACTTCCTCACAGTTCTTCATAGGTTCTCCCACCTACATGTGCATCCCAAGCCACTGTAGTTCATTTTTGTTCATTAAAATTTAATATCATTACTCCCTTTAATGTACATGCTATCTCCACTTCTTTTTTCTTTAGCTTTAAAACTAATCTTGAAGAACCCAAAATATTTTGACCTGTCTAGTTTGCCAGTCTGGAGTCAACTGATTGCACATTCATGGTACAGTTCAACATAATCCTCTGTTTTCTTATTTCCAGAAATTGGCAGCTCAATCCAGAAGCATCAGACTTGAGCTCAAGTCCTTTGGCAAGACTATAAGCTTATAGAGATAGCTTATCATATAGTTTTGTGGTAAATATTATCAGTAGGTTTTTGATTTTGCTATCTAGATCGTCTGTCTATATTTATGTGAAACCTGGAAACGTTCACAACAATGCCTTCACTTGCTCACATATTCCCAGGATCCCTTAAACTATTTTCACTGATTTTTCACCATTTGCAGCCAAGACTGTATTGGACAATACATGCCCCAATCATTTATCTCATTAAAAGCCACCATAAGCATATTAACGTGGGTTTCCCTGGTGGTTCAGGAGTAAAGAATCCACATGCCACATGGGCTCATTCCCTGAGCTGGGGAGCTCCCCTGGGGGAAATGGCAACCCACTCCAGTATTCTTGCCTGGGAAATCCTACAGACAGAGGCATCTGGTAGGCTATAGTCCATGGAGTCGTGAAGAGTCAAATAAGACTGAGCTATAACAGCAACTACAACAGCAACTATATAAACTATAACAGCAACAACAAAGCATACTAACATCAAATCATTAAAGTAAAAGAAAATAGCCTAGGACTTCCCTGGTGGTTCAGTGGCTAAGACTCTGCGCTCCCAATGCAGGGGGCCTGGGTTCGATCCCTGGTCAGGGAACAAGATCTCACATGCTGCAACTAAGACCTGGCGCAGCCAAAATAATAAATTAATAAGTTAATTTTTTTGAAAAAGGAAAATAATATCATGATAGTTCTAAGTGAGTATGGATAAGCACCATCACAGTTGATCAATTCTAATGACTGGCTAAAATTGAATGACATAAACTTTTTGTTAGCTAAACTCTTTTTATGACCTTTTAGTCTTAGTAGGTGTTCCCAACAGCTTAGAGGGAAAATGCCTAGGAGCTTATTTGCAAGTTTCTTAACAAAAGACCCATTCCTCTGTTCTGTTAATCAACAGATTTGAGAACACAAATTCAAACCATGTTAAATAATTTTCCTTATGCAGTTGTTTACAGGAGTTTTTTCATCTATTGATTAAACAAAAAGAAACTGCACCCTTACTCTAATGCTATTGCCAGAGTCAGTGCTGCAGATAAAACAATTTTATAAAGAAGTATTCAGTAACTGAGGGCTTCCTGGTGGCTCAGATGCTAAAGAATTTGTCTGCAGCACAGGAGACCTGTGTCCAATACCTGGGTCAGGAAGATCGCCTGGAGAACAGAATGGCTACCCACTGCAGTATTCTTTCCTGGGAAATCCCATGAACAGAGGAGCCTGGTGGGCCACAGTCCATGGGTCGCCAAAGAGTCAGACATGACTTCATGACTAAACAACAACATTCAATGACGAACCTTCTCTGATGGGGTTCAAAGTTGGCTGGTTTTATAATAAGCTATGATACATAATAAGTTTTAGCCCAAAAAATGGACCGATTTTTAAATTATTAATAATATTAATGACAGAAGGTGCACCTCACGGGTTCTGTTTTATCAACTTACTACTTAAAGTTACTTGAAATAAGAAACTCAGTTATCTTAGTTAAGTGCTGCTGCCTAACTCATCTCTTCTCAATGTGCCAAAAATGACTACCATTGCTATTTGCAAAGAAAAACAGCTTGTACAGTGAAAGTTTACAAGTGTCCATCAACTTAAAACCAAGGATCAAACCCGAGGCTCCTACACTGCAGGCAGATTCTCTACCATCTGAGGCACTTGGTGATGCTATAGGCAAATCTCAACTTAAAACCAGTACCATCTAAATAATGTTGCTGGGTAAGATTGGAAACAAAGCCCTAACATTTGACTCATAAGCTTTGCTTTTATTAGTGGACTAACATATCCTACTTGCAGTAATTCAATCGCAATGATGATGAGATTATTCATTCACCAAATAAAGAAGTGGAATATGTAATAGAGAGCTTCTCACAGGCCTTAGATGAAAGGCATTACACAGGGATACAGGAAATGACAAGATTCTGCTCAGTATCCATCACAACAGAATACTCCAAAGACCTCTCAAACTGAGCATGTCTCATTACATTATCTCTTGCATCCTTCCACCTTTATTTGCAGTGGTGAGACACTGTGTAGCTGCTTGTTAACTTTGCCATTTTCGCTCAAGGCAAAGCCTCACCTTTTCTAAAGATCTCTGCTGAAACTACTACAATAAATCGCAGCCTACTGGACCATCGAATCAAGATGTCTGGTGAAAAAGAAATGTGCACAGCTCTTCATTCATGTTCCATACACGATGTGCCATATACTAGACCATTTTTATTTTTAGGTCTGCCCATTAAATTAAAAATAAAGAGATAATGATGAAGAGAAAAGATTGAAACAATAGGAACCTTATGAAATGAATGGCATTTTCTAATACTTGGCTATAAATATTAAAAATATAAATCCAACTGTTTTAAGAAAAGTACAGAAGGAAATGGGGCTTAATAGCAAGAAAATGATGTTTTAACACTTGAGTTATTTTCTCCCATTTTGCTATACTAAATGATATCAAAGACCTGACGGAAAACTTTCTTAAATTGTCTTCTTATGCTATTAAATGAAAACTAATTTCTGCCCATACATTTAGAACTGTGCCAAGCACATAGACGGTTTGCCAGGGGTTCAGCAGTGAAGAATTCGCCTGCAATGCAGGAGACACTAAGAGGTGAGTTCAATCCCTGGGTCAGGAAGATTCCCCTGGAGGAGGAAATGGAAACCCACTCCAGTATTCTTGTCTGGGAAATCCCATGGACAGAGGAGCCTGGCGGGCTACAGTCGATGGAATTGCAAAGAGTCATACATGACTGAGCATGCACACACACACACACACATACACAAGCACATAGAAAGCGCTCAATTCTTTGTATTATTACCACTGACAAATGTATCTGCATGTATCTTTTCTTTTCCTCCCTCTCCTCTCAAGAGAAGCACTCCATCTACTCTCACCAGTTCAGGGTCTTGTGTTTTCACCCCTCTTTTCTCTACTGGCTGTTTTCTCTCTGCTATAAAACCTAGTTCATTTCCTTTCAGGCCCTGTTCTTCATTTCCCTTCTATCTGCCTCCCTACTTTTCATCTTCCTTCCAAAGCCAAGCTGGCTCTAATTTCTCACCAACTATTCATTCCCCAGCCCACCAGAATTAATGGTTGGGCAGAGAAAGAGGTGACAGCAGCACTGGGATGCGATTCTGAAGTTGGATCGCTCCCCTGCCAGATGGCAACAACGCATCTCTGGGTTAAGTGAGTACTGAAGCCTTCTGGCGTGCTACAACATGGCAATTACCAAGGACTTCACCTGTGGTGACTTGGAACAGATTACATGTAGAAGGGATGCAGTGGCCTCTGTGATATGATTGGCATTTGTCACAAATGAAGGAAATAGTAATTATCAGGACTGGGAGATTTATTTGGTTCTTGTTGAGTGGTATTGATGCACTGAAGAGAGAAAATGACAGGCTTAGTTCAGCCAACTAGCCACTTAAGGCAAATGTGAAAATCAGAAGGCGCCTAGGGCATGTTTATGGAGAGGCTCCTCTCCTATACTCACAGGACAGACCATACTGAAGACCAGGCCTGGAACCTAATTGTAAGAGTAGAGAATTTCTGATAAGGTTGAGTTTAACAGCCCAGCAATTCTTCTATACAGTCAGGGAAAGAGTAGGACCTTTCCAAGGAGTCTATGGCTTCCCTGGTGGCTCAGAGGGTAAAGAATCTGCCTGCAATGCAGGAGACCTGGGTTCAATCCCTGGGTGGGGAAGATCCCTTAGAGAAGAAAATGGCAACCTATTCCAGAATTCTTGGCTGGAGAATTCCATGGACAGAGGAGCCTGGGTGGCTACCGTCCATGGGATCACAAAGAGTCAGACACAACTGAGCGACTAACTTTCACTTTCATTTTTTCAAGGCTTCTAAGAGTAGAGATAGCCACTCAAGAACACTGAACTCTCAGACCCCCCAGAACCCTCTAGGCCCACGTAAGAAGCCCAATTTCCCTTGTTAGAGAATGGAAGAGCCCACTGTACTGCCTGAAGACCATGCAGAGGCCTCAGCTAAGCCAGATGCTTCACAAGACAATACATGCCTTTCTCAAATCTGGCCCATTTCTCCTTTCTAGTCAAGACAATAACAGGGTCAAAGCTTAGCATAGCCTTGCTAAGGGGAGAAAGCAATCATTCACTCAGAGTTGCAGGACATGGCTAATATGTACCAGGAGAATCTGGGAGAGCATCCTAGGAGTACATCTTGAAAGGACAGCTAGTAGAGGACCAGACCCAAGACAAACACAGACAAAGATGTGTATGATGCCAGATCAAGTGTGGGCATGGTGAATAAGAAATCTATTGGGAGAATAATCAAAATTAGAAATGGAATAACTCAAATCCACCTGTGATTCTCACTCTCTTTTCTGTTCTACTGGGCTTTCCTTGTGGCTCAGTTGGCAAAGAACCCACCTGCAAGGCAGGAAACCTGGGTTCAATCCCTGGGTTGAGAAGATCCCCTGGAGAAGGGAATGCTACCCACTCCAGTATTCTGGACTGGAGAATTCCGAGGACTGTACACACCATGGGGTTGTGAAGAGTTGGACATGACTGAGTGACTTTCACTTCACTTTCTGTTCTATTAACAAAAACAACTCGGCAAAAAATAAATACTTAATACGTATTTGTTAAAAAAATTAAAGACCAAAAAATAATAAACTGCACATAATTTTATAATCATATGGTATGTCAAAAATGTACCATAATGTCAATATCTACTTTTTAAACTAATACTTTAATGTTTAAATTGCGGAAGACCCAGGTTCAATCCATGCGTCAGGAAGATCCCCTGGACAAGAGAGCAGCTATCCACTCCAGTATTCTTGCCTGGAGAATTCCATGGACAGAGGAGCCTGGCGGGCTACAAAGAGTAGGACACAACTGAGTGACTAACACTTTAAAACCTGTTACAAACTTAGAATAACAATTTGGCAGTCTTTTCTGACTGTAAGCTTGGTTGGCAGAAATTCACTCAGACCACCTCAAGGAAAGTAGATTTGTTGTAAAGAAACACGTGGGAGCAGAGGAGACAGGAATCACAGAGAAACCCTGCACAGAGTCTGACTGAGCCTCACAGAGGCTGGAATGCTGCTCATAAACTAAGATGCTCCAATGCATTTCCAGGCTTACACTATCCCACCACCCCTCAGCAGCAAGAGGCAATAGAAACACACTATTATGACTCAGTTCTCTTTGCCCCTGATTCTGCTACTTTTGCAACTGACCAACTTCCTCCACATTAATATGCTTCATAATATAACACTTGCTCATACCTTTGTCTCCTACCTCAGGTCTCTCAAGGTCTCTTTTTGCTTCTGTTCCTGCAGCCAATGTCAACTCTGGATATATCTCATTTTCAAATGCTCAATAAGGTAGAATCTTATTGGTGAGCATCATCTCTACTCGAGCAGAGGTTTTTGTACTAAGCATCTTATCAATGATTGGCTAGTTCTTGTGACAGATGACCTCCTCTTATCTGACTAGCCATGGAGAAGAGGATAGTTGTTTGATTGGTGATTGGCAACTGAATAGTTCATTGACGAGAGTATTAACTAGAGGAAGCCTAAACACTATAACAAATATTCCCAAAATATCAGTGGCTAAACACAATAGAACCTGGTTTCACCTTGAAAAACAGTTCAATATTTCTGTCAGCCAGCTTTCCCCATGAGGTTATGCAAAGATTTGGTGTCCTTATCTGGAGCTCTACCACCATCTAGGTATCAAAATCTGGACCTTCTCTGGGGAGTGTAAAGGAAGGCACAAGGATGGAGAGGTGATCCTAAAGAACTGCATCCTTCCCTTTATCCTAGAGCTTTACTTTTTAAAAAAGAACAATGTCCTCATGTCATATATGTATAAAATAATTTTCCAAAGAAGCAGGTTAAAATAAATCATTCAGAGATCCCTACCCTGCACACACAGTCTTCTCAGGGGATATGTCATACCCACAGTGCCTGCTGAAAACATTCATTCACTATTCAGTGCATATTCCATAAGCACCTGCTGTCTACTAAGCCTTGTTCAGTCTAGATAGTGGGTATACAGCCATGATCAATGCTCCACACTATTCTCTACATGATCTTTTTGTTCATTCATGATTTCTGCCCCCCACCTTATGTCTCCTACACTTTGACTTGATGTAGTTTTAGCTCGCCACAGAACCACCTCCAGTACTAACACTTTGAAGGCAGCGCTATGAAGTGGCTATGAGTATAGGCTCTGTAGTTAGACTGCCTCAGTTCAATACTAGCTCCATGACATCCTTTGTCAATTTCTGCAAAAGTTATTTTACTTTTCAGTACCTCAGTTTTTTCATCTGTAAAATGGGGATGACACTAATCCATAGCATATAGCTGTGAGGAAAAATGAGTTAGAACGTGAAAACAGCTTAGGATGATAGTTTAGGACTCTAAGCTCCTGACAAATATTAGATGTTATCAGTATTTCAGCAGACATACACAAACTAACTGGTGTCTCAGGTCACGTTTTTGAGAGAGAATGCAATCAGCTCAGTTCAGTTGAGGGTTTATTCCTCTTGATCACTTATGGCCACTGGATCAGCCCTTCTCACATTCTCAAGGCCTCACATGATCGAGCTTTGACTGACCTCAGCTGACCTCCTCAAGTTCACCTTGGACCATGTATTAAAAGTAACTTATATATGAAAAAGAGAAAGAAAATAGCACTCTGACACTTATTATAAGACCTGGCTACTCTTCCTGTATTTTATACGCATGAGATTCTGTTCTTTTTAAAAACCCCTTTTTTCATGAACCATTTGAATGGGTTCCTGTACCTTATAACCAAGGAACTTAGAATAGAACAATTTCTTCAGGAAAATGGGTCAAGCCCAAAATATCTCCCTGCTCACTGCTTATGCACAAGTATTGTACAGATGACATATTATGCATAGTCATGATGATAAAGAGAAGGGAAAAGCAAAAGGCCAAGGTCCTTTTCAAGGTTTAGGAAGGAGAAAAGATGCTCTGGGTGATAGCAACAGAGTGTTATTCAAATGCAAAATCCCAGCACCTTTGTGTGAGAGTCTGTTTTATTACCTTTTCAAATTCTATTCTCTATCCATTAAATTGAGCCCTGAAGGGACTTCGATTTTGCAATATTTTGTTAGTTACAGTGTTAACCTGAAAGTCAAAACGATACTTTGTTTTGAAGTATTCTATAATACTAATTTCTCAGAAATTTAAACTGCTTCCTTGCAGTCTGATAAAGCAAACCTTTTGTCTGTTTTCTACAACCATAGGTATGGCTTGGGCATCCCCTACCTGTTCAAACATCCACATAGTCTGCTCAACAGCAACTTGGCCCATATTGAAGATATAAAAATCTTTCTCCCTGGAGTCAGCGATTGGCAGCTTTTCTGCCTCAAGGACATTGTCTGTTTCTTTCTTAACTCAATCAGCTCAGCACCACACCAGTGCCCTGCACAGACAGAAGCCTCATAAATGCTTTTGAATCGACTGAGATTGCCAGAAAACGCAATGTCTTCCCTCCCCACTTCACCTGCTGCCGTAAGCAAGGAAAATCAGTAGGTACACGTTGGGAGAGAGGGGAAGATTAAGGCAGAACTTAGATGCAGAGCCTAGCATTTAAAGTAATAATGAAATTTTCTGAGAAGAATCTCACTAAAACCCACATGTATTCAGATAATCCCACTAGGAAATATTACAGGTGATAAATTAAGCACAATAGCATTTTCCAGATTCCCAGACATAACACATCTGTCTCAGTGTGGTAGCCAGAAATCAAAAAGAGGGTGTAGAATTAATAACTGCACATTTTTAAGGATTTAATGAAACATTTATAGACTATTTCAGGCTTGTAATAAAAGTTATTACCATTTGGTTGGCAAGTGTGACCTCCAGGGAACAATATCATTCTATTACATCCCCAAATTCTATAAAGTTATTAGTTATCTCCTACAGGAAACCATCTTCTATTGACAAGAGATAGGATGAATAGTCTAACCGCTGAAATGATTCCATAAATTTCAACTTGAAAGCTCTGTTGGAGTCCGTTACCCAAATCGGAATTTTAAAGTTTGTTATTAAAGGACTTTCAAAATTATAGCTAGGAATTGCTGAATTCCATGGGCACATCCAAACCAGCTTCACTCGCATCTTACAAAATATGTGATTATGAATTGCAGAGGGAAACTGACGAAAAAGAAGCGGTGTACTTCTTGCCATAATGAACATTCTCCTCTCCTGTCTTCCTGTTATAAATGTCTAAAACAAATAAAAATGCAAGTCCAGATTAAGACCCTCACAAACAAATGTTGCTTTTCTAAAATGAAATCGATTACCTGTAATATATTGCTTCCAAATATGCGAAGAAAAGTTTTGAAACACACAGTTAAGTTTTAATAGATAGATAAACAGATAGACAAATAGTCAAATACCTGTTTATATGAGTCGGAGTATAAATAAAGTAAATTGCTCCACCTGCTGGTTGTATTTGGAAACAACGCTAATTCTAAACTCCAAAGAAAGATGGTGGTAATTGAGAGCTCAAAAGCTCTGGAAATCTCAGAAAAAAGTTTCATCCAGCACTCAGCAAAAGATGTCAGCCAACCCCCATTCAAAACCTTGACGGTCCGCTAGAAAGCAGTTGATGTTGTAGTGCTAATGGAGCTGGAATGAGTCTCACTTGAACAGGTGTTTCTCTGCCCTGCTGCTGACATAAAGAGAGAAAACAGTAAAACCCATACTCTGACACCACAACAAATACTGAAATTTGACACTGGAAAATCTGAAGGTTATTCACACAGGTAGACTCGCTGTGCTCACAACACTCTCAGCTCATGTTTTGGTAGAAGAAGTTCACAAGTCAGCAAATTTATAAATATTTTCAGCAACCTGATGCTGAATAACATGTAGTAAAGTTGAATGCACTTTAATAAAGAGTCTCCAGATTAGGAATTGGAGTCATCTACAGCTATCTACCTACAATCTGGGCTTTGCAGTTATTTTGCTAAAGCTTCAATCTAGTAGTCTTCACAAAAAAAGCAAAAAAAAAAAATTAGATACATACTTAACAGCTTTGAGCAATATCATTTGTTTTTTTTCCTTTAAAATGTAAAATTTGTCCCATCTCCATGCTGGCTAGTCCTTCTCCCCAAGCTGGTACTATACGTTTTTCACTGTTAAATTAGATGAGTGCAGAGTTTTGCTATCTCAAGATGCTTGAAAACTACTCTCTATTAATATTTAATCTTTACTAATTTTTCTTGTTCAAAAGCTGAAATTTATTTGAAACATTTTATCCTTGTTTCCTTTCCTACATTAAATTGCATCCTGAAAAATTCAATTACAAATTCATGGGAATGACTTGAACTTGAGTTTTGTTGTTTATGATACCACTGGAACTCCTCAGCTACAGTGCATTCAGTACAAGCAGCACATTACTCTTTACCCAGCAATAGTGTCTTGTGAGCCTCTGGCTTAGTGTAGGATTGTGCTTTATCTGTAAAATCTTTTTCTCTCCTAGAGTATTTTTCATGTAGCGAACTTAAATCATTCTTTTATTCTATTATGAAGTACTAAAGTAACTTGTATCTTGTTGCAAAGAAGAAAATCAACTTATCCTTGAAGGAGTTCAAGTTTTGTATTGAATATAAACTATTAGATGCAGTTTTCCAACTGGATGTGACAATGGAGGACAAATGTTCTTGTCAATTATTCTTTTCAAGATGATTTTATCTTTCCCAAAAAGCAAGTTATATTTAGTGATTATTTGGGGGGAAAGGTCATTTTTTCGCTCAACATTTCCCTCAAATCTGACATTTTCTCACTTTTTGATATTTGTTATGTGATAATCTCTCCATTATTTCAGCAGCTTTCTGTTGAAATAATTGAGAGATTATCACATAACTCAGCCCAACGATTTAATAAATGTTATTATCTGATGACCACAAGCTTATAATCTAATAGGAAAATGCAAAATTTTCAATGAGATAAGAACAACAGCAACATATGCTCTTACACTGAGGTAATAACAGCAGTAAAGGCCTTCCTGGTGGCTCAGTGGTAAAGAATCCACCCGCCAATGCCAGAGACATATAGGATCGATCCCCAGTCTGGGAGAATCCCACGTGCCACGGAATGACTACTCCAGTGCAGCACAACTATTGAGCCTGTGCCCTAGAGCCCTGCTGCACAAGAGAAGCCACTGCAGTGAGAAGCCCATGCACCACAACTGGAAACTAGCCCCATTCTCCACAACTAGGGATAAGCCTACGCAGCAGCAAAGACCCAGCACAGCCCCCCAAAATAATTAATTAATTATTTTAAAAATTAGTAATCTTTAAAAACAAAAAAAGAACAATAGCAGAGATATCCTGAGTGGGAAGCCATCATTGGGTGGGGATGACATAAAAAAGCAGATCAGAACTGAGCTAACCCTTGAAAAAGGGACAAAAATTCTTCCCCCGGCCAAGGCCAATTTGTTTCTTTCAAACAAAGAAAAAGCAAGTGAAAAACCCAAGATGTGAAAGAATATAAAAAGTTTCCTCTTTACAGTTCCCAATTCCTATGCTATTTCAGATGAAAAGGTCTACTTGGAAAATCTATTTCCTAATAAATGTTAAGTATGAAACAAAACCTTCTGATAAACTAAGGAAAGTTTAAAGCTTTATAAATGAAATACCTTTTAGTAAACATGTCTTCAAATATAAAATTTTTACAACTAGAAAAAATAAAATAAACTTTATATATCATATATTCAACTGCATTATATAAATGTTTGTAGTTCTGTACATGGTCAGTCTAGGGGGTCCCTGGAGAATCATTAGGTGATATGGAGTAAACGCTAGTGTAATTAAAAGGAGCAGTATGGGCAAATTCCTGTGGAGTTAGCTGGGGGGAATACCTAGCGTTGCTTTGTACCTAAATAATCTGGAAGCATGTTGGACAGCAGGCTATAACCCTGTCAATGACGTTATTTCCTAAAAGAAAATAAGTAATTAAATGTTCCCTTTGCTTTTATTAGAATAGACACAATTGGGAATTTCTGCATTTATTTTCATAGGAAGCTTCACCTGATTCTCAGCTTGTGGCACCTGGTGCCGTTGCAATTGAGATTTAATGATGAGGAAATGAATAGAAACATGTGCTAAACACTCCTGGAAGTAAATGCATGCACTTTAGTGCCACTAAGTGATTGGGAGGTGTGACAACTTAGGGCATGAGGGCCCCGCATTTACACTGCATGACATATATTGGCAGCCGTCCATGACTGTGAGATTTGCATCACATTTCAACCAGTTTTCCCTATGGGTGTGGGAGTGGAGGGTAGAAAGACATGTATTTACAATATATACATATTTTACTTTTATTAGGAAAATTTCAAATGTATTAGAGGAAAAGAGATTATTAGCAACATAGTTGTGTGTGTGTCTCATGTATAACCCCTCCAGTTACCCTGTATTCCAAATCATCTTTGAAGCCAATTATATACATCAGATCATTTTCTATATATACATTTTAGTATCTATCTCTAAGGTGTAGCTGTTTTCAAAATAAAGCATAATATTATTAGAAGATATTTTTAAAGTATTATAATATAAATTTTTACATGACTTCTATATCAAACGCATGTCTTGTATAATCAATAAATAATTCTCGAACATAAAAAAACTCATTAGCTAAGCAGACCTTCAAAGACAAATTATTTGTAGTGTATATACATAGAGAGTATATATACAGGGAGAAAAAGAGCATAGTATCGTTGTGTGTGTATGTGTGTGTAGTTATTAACTTCTTAAAATATATCCTGAATGACAAATAGTAACAGGTACTTATTTTTCTCCAATGGGCCTTAGGAGAGATTGAGTTTTATAGATTACTATAGAGCAGAAACCAGAACCCCAACCCCACAGAGTGCCAGGAGAATTGGTAAGGTCTCAAATGAAAGAGACCAAGAATCCCAGCCCCCAATATTCCCATTCTAAGTTTGGCACAAAGTGTGTAGAGCCACTGTCTTCAAGGAACCAAATGGCACTGAACCAGAAGAGCAGGACTTTTCCCCACAAGTCTTGAGCTTCATTCACTCAGGTTCCATAGACAAAAGTCATATCTCTCCCATGTATTCTCCATGCTTATTTGATTAAAGCTGGAATGACTGTAGATGACAGAAGGAAACTCCCTCCTCCCTCTCCTGTGCCCTGCAAGTTCATACAGCAAACAAAAAGAGAGTTCAGAAATACTAGCCTAAGATATAAATTCTCCTTCTTAAAAGAGTTGTAATTACATATAGATGATAAATGTACACATTGGATCATATGTATAACGTATTAAGCTGTACTTTGACAGTTTTAATCCAATAGTAAGTTGACTATTCAGAAAAGTGTAGGATTCTCACCTTGTAAAATAATATTTAGAGCATATTGAACTGGCTGAGAGTTAAAATAATAGAACTCTCAGTCCTGCTTTGCAGATGCCAATGAGCTATTAGAGAAAACGTATCAGTCTGTGAATTGCTTTGTACGTAAATACAGCTTTGTACCCCCAGATCATTTAGTAGGTCTATAAATGAAACCACTGTAATTGTTCAATTGTCCTGCGGATTAAGATCTTGGCAAATGGGAAAAGAAAATATGAGACACTATTAAAAATAGCCATTTATAATAAGTAGTTTTTCAAACAACTGCTAGAGACAAGTAGAAGCCATAAATCACAGAAGTGAGTTAAATGAATCTTGATGTGATGGGAGTCAGTGATTGCCAAGAGAAGGCTCACAGAAAGGGAATGGAGCTCTGCGTGCAATCCATTTCCCAACCAGATGTCTTTGTCTCCTTGGAAAACAGATAATGTGGCATGTTTTTTTTTTAATCGAGATATTATGTGGTTCTTTCTCTGCCTCTATCATGAGGTATAAACATAAAATGAAATTACCAAAACTGAAATTTTGAAAAGCCAACCAAAAAGGCATTGCAGTTTTGTGAAACGAATGTGAGATGAACCAAGGTCTGAGCTCAGGCTTGAAACTGATTCTTCCCCTATGACAGTACATTTTCCCTGGTGGATTGCTTTCAGGCAGCAGTCAGTGATGATACAGAAACCTTGCTCTTTAGCCTGCCCTCCTTGCTCCACTGAGTCTCCTGCTGGGCCTTTCTATCTGCTTTTTCTATCAGCAGGGCTATACCAGAGTAGCCAGTTTTATATGATTCTGAATCTCCTTCTTGCAAAGAACCAGGTGAGCCCATTAAGGGTGCCATCTGTTTGAATCTTCATTTACTCATTCATCAATATTTACTCAATTGAGCATCTACTATGTGCCAGGAACTCTGTTAGGTGCTGGGAATGCAGCAGTAAACAAGACAGACACAGTCTCTGTTTTAATATGGATTGCAGTTTAACAAGGGAGGTGGTTTAATTGTGATATCTCCTACAAAGGAAACTACAAACTATAATAGGGGAGCCAATTATAATTATAATAAGGGTTACAAAGGGAAGCAATATAAAGAAAAATACAGACCAGTGCTTTTGAAACTAAAGCTACAACTCATTGTGGAACATGAAATCAATCTTGTGAGACAAGAGCAGGATGTCTTTATTTAATGGGATGAACTGGGATGGAAAGAAACCAAAAAGGAAATTCTTGAGTACATCACCTATAATTAGAAGTATTGCTTCAAAAATCAACACACAGATGAATGCTGGGATGAAATGGGGAAAAAAATGTATTTCTTCCTGTGGGTCATGGTGGAAAAGTTTTCAGGTCGCTGATTTAGCCACACCACACAGATTAGGAATGTGTTAGTCACTGCTACTGCTAAGTCACCTCAGTCGTGTCCGACTCTGTGCGACCCCACTGATGGCAGCCCACCAGGCTCTGCCATCCCTGGGATTCTCCAGGAAAGAACACTGGAGTGGGTTGCCATTTCCTTCTCCAATGCATGAAAGTGAAAAGTGAAAGGGAAGTCGCTCAGTCATGTCCGACTCTTAGCGACCCCATGGACTGCAGCCTACCAGGCTCCTCCATCCATGGGATTTTCCAGGCAAGACTACTGGAGTGGGGTGCCATTGCCTTCTCCAGTGTTAGTCACTAAGTCACGTCAACTCTTTTGCAACCCCACAGACTGTAGCCCTCCAGGTTCTTCTGTCCATGGAATTCTCCAGGCAAGAATACCGGAGTGGTTAGCCATTCCCTTCTCCAGGGGATCTTGCTGACCCACGGATTGAACCTCAGTCTCCCACATTGCAGGCATATTTTTTATCATCTGAACCACCAAGGAAGTCCCTGTAGACTTAGCAGGATGCTTATTATTGCCTGTTCCAACCACAGCTAGGACACTCAAGTCTACATGACCATTGTTCATCTTTCTTGAATGTGTCTGATTAGTCAGGAAGGGGACCCTGAGCTAAGTCAAGTGAGTGTATTACTAATAATTGATCAGATTCATCTGTATGGATTTTGGAATTGAGGCACTGGAACTCAATCAAGCCTGCCTGATATAGGTACTGGAGCTAATAGATCATGTAAAATCATAGCTGAGATGGCCATATGGGCCCCTGCACAAGATGAATAAGCACAGAAAGTCAACTCAGAGAGAAGAGAAGAGAAAAAACACGCAGAGAGAAGGAAAGACAGAGCTAGGAAGCTCATCTCTTGACCTCAGGTTTAGAAACGCAATTTGGCTTATTTACTCTTCTCAGATTCCACAAACTCTTACTATTTTTCAGTGAATAATTTTCACTTGAGTTATTTGAATCAGTTAGTTTTTTACAGCTAAGAGTCTTTCCTGGAAAAAAAAATTATTTATGTTAACTTTCGATTCTTATCGATGTCAATTATAATAATATATTCATCCCCAAATGGGTAGACTATCATTTATTTAAAAAGAGACCAGAGGAAAAACACTAGTCACTCAATCAAAGAAACTTTGCAAACAAGTCCCAATCATTTTTGCTCTAATATCTAGATTGAGGATTTCAGCTTTTAGAACTGTATCCTTCCATAATAAATGATTTTCTACATTGGTTTCACAGTATTCTCAGCAGGACAGTGATCCATTTTTAGATACAGAACAGAGAAACTGGCTCCCTTCCAGGTCACTCCTATTGTTAATGACGTATCCACAATAATCTGAATGAACTAAACTGAGATACGCAGTGTTTGCTTACCATGGAGTCTGTCTGTTGCCTTTAATGTAAATAGCACAATAGGTCAGAAACGAAGATGCCACTGATAGATGACACCCTTGTGTTCATTCACTTTGAGCTTTGTTTGCTACTTGAACTTGATTACAACTGACAGCCATTGAGGAATATAAACACATCCATTCTTCCTTTAGTCATTCAGACACATAATGAGCTTCAACAAAACACAGAGGAATTGAAGAATCTGGCTTACCCAGAGAGTGCCCTTGAAATGAAGCCTTACCTTTTATTAGAACAAAATGTTATCCACATTAAGAGGATAGTCATAAATGTGTTCACTGCAGTTGACACTTAATTTAGACTTATCCTATTTTCCCTGAGCTTATGAAATGTAAACTCAAAGACATCAAATCTGTTAAGTAAAACACACAAAAAAATGCTTTCTCTTAAGGTGAGGGGTTGGGTGGAGTGGAGTGTTGGTTACCCCACATTAGAAAAGACAAATTTTTCAAGGTAACTTCTGAAAATAGCTTCTTATCAACCTAAAAGAAAGCAAGGAATATAAGGGCACAAAATTAAGAATACAAAACTGTAAGAAAGAAGAAAAGTCAATCTGGACAAAAAGTTGCATCCTGACAGACTAAACAATTGCATTAGAGTCTGACTAGATGGGCCCTGATGCTAATATGACTGAGGCTGGTCATCTCTCTCAGGTCAGTCAATTCCCTCCACATCCTCAGACTAGATTCCAACCCCTATCAACAATCTTACTAACCTATGTGGGACTCTAAAAGAAAGTAAAGCCCAATGCTGCCATCAAAAAGTAACTAAACTCCATTACTGCCCTGTAAATAAATTCTTCAGAAACATTTTTTAGATTCCGTATATGTGCATTAGAATATGATATTTATCTTTCTCTTTCAGCTCATCAGAACTGACTCAAATGTGTTCCTTTTTATGGCTGAGTACAGTTCAAAACCATCAATTCTTCAGCACTCAGCTTTCTTCACTGTCCAACTCTCACATCCATACATGATGTGTATGGAAAACCATACACTGGAAAAACCATAGCCTTGACTAGATGGACTTTTGTTGGCAAAGTAATGTCTCTGCTTTTAAATATGCCATCTAGGTTGGCCATAACCTTCCTTCCAAGGAGTAAGCATCTTTTAATTTCATGGCTGCAATCACCATCAGCAGTGATTTTGGAGCCCAAAAAAATAAAGTCTGACACTGTTTCCACTGTTTCCCCATCTATTTGCCATGAAGTGATGGGACCAGATGCCATGATCTTAGTTTTCTGAACGTTGAACTTTAAGCCAACTTTTTCACTCTCCTCTTTCACTTTCATCAAGAGGCTCTTTAGTTCTTCTTCACTTTCTGCCATAAGGGTGGTGTCATCTGCATATCTGAGGTTATTGATATTTCTCCTGACAATCTTGATTCCAGCTTGTGTTTCTTCCAGCCCAGCGTTTCTCATAATGTACTCTGCATATAAGTTAAATAAGCAGGGTGACAATATACAGCCTTGACGTACTCCTTTTCCTATTTGGAACCAGTCTGTTGTTCCATGTCCAGTTCTAACTGTTGCTCTTGAGAGTCCCTTGGACTGCAAGAAGATCCAATCAGTCCATCCTAAAGGAGATCAATCCTGGGTGTTCATTGGAAGGTCTGATGTTGAAGCTGAAACTCCAATACTTTGGCCACCTCATGGGAAGGGTTGACTCATTGGAAAAGACTCTAATGCTGGGAAGGATTGGGGGCAGGAGGAGAAGGGGATGATGGAGGATGAGATGGTTGGATGGCATCACCAACTCGATGGACATGGGTTTGGGTAAACTCCGGGAGTTGGTGATGGACAGGGAGGCCTGGCGTGCTGCGATTCATGGGGTCGCAAAGAGTTGGACACGACTGAGCGACTGAACTGAACTGAACTGAATATTCCATTGTGTATATGTACCACAACTTCTTTATCCATTCATCTGTCGATGGGCATCTAGGTTGCTTCCATGTTCTAGCTATTATAAATAGTGCTGCAATGAACAATGGGATGCATGTGTCTTTTTCAACCCTGGTTTCCTCAGGGTATATGCCTAGGAGTGGGATTGCTGAGTCATATGGTGGTTTTATTCCTAGTTTTTTAAGGAATCTCCATACCGTCTTCTATAGTGGCTGTATCAATAGACTTATGGACATGGGGAGAGGGGAGGAGAGGGTGAGATGTATGGAAGAGTAAAATGGAAACTTACATTACCATATGTAAAATAGATAGCCAATGGGAATTTGTTGTATGGCTCAGGAAACTCAAACAGAGGCTCTGTATCAACCTGGAGGGGTGGGATGGGAGGCAGATGGGAGGGAAGTTCAAAAGGGAGGGGATATATGTATACCTATGGCTGATTCATGTTGAGGTTTGACAGAAAACAACAAAATTCTGTAAAGCAATTATTCTTCCATTAAACAATTAATTTTAAAAAAAAGGAACTAAACTTAGCCCTCATCAACATCCAAAAATAGCATCTTAGTGTGTGAATAACAACTTACTCTTGTTGGAGCAAAACATTTTTTTTTTAAACTTTTTATTTTATATTGTAGTATATCCAATTAACAATGTTGTGATAGTTTCAGGTGGACAGCAAAGGGACTCAGCTATACATATACATGTATCCATTCTCCCGCAAAACTCCCCTCTCAAAATAAAGCTTTATAATCTTATTCATCATTTACCAAGCATCAAGAAGTATCTGGGAAATATACAAAATCGTTTATTATTTTGACACCTTTTTCCCCCTACTTAGCGTATTCTAAAGAAACAATGGAGAATGTGAGTGCCTAATTGCCCTGGCATAGGACCAACAACTCAGCTAGACAACATGGTCTTACAGAGCTTAAGTTTGAAGTGAGAGGAGAGATATTATTAGTCTGGAGTCTCTTCCTCCCAATCACACTTTTCTCTTACTCCCAGCATTCAGTCTAGACCTGGTCTGAATTCTGAGAAGAATTAGAGGTGTCTGAATTCCTGGGTCGTTAGAATGAACTCAGCATCCAATATTAATCCTGTCTGACCCTGAGTAGGAAAAAACTAAAAGCCGTTTAACTAAGTTAGGGAGGGTCTACAAAACTCAGGCCAGAGCTTTCCTTTCCAGTCATAGATCTCCTATATTAGGACTGCAAGACAAATAAAAGCATGAGAAACATCCAATGTCAACCAGACGTCATTTCAATATTTCTGAGCAGCTAAAAATAGGAAAAAGGAAGATTCTAAGCTTTTATCAAATTTAAATCTCTCTAAGTTTACTCAGAAAAGATACTTGATACCTTAGAATCTCATTAAGTTCAAAAGTGAGTTAGAAGGGAAAGATATGTACTTATCATAGAAGATAAAGAAATGTAAAATCTATCAAGTGATTATGCTGATGAAAGAAAACTTGTAGACTTCTCTGAACACACCAAAGAATTAAGCATCCTGTAAAACTCAAATCCATGGACATGAGCTGTATGAGCATCCTGCTTGAGTCACTGAGTTATTGATTTAGCAACTACCAACAGGGTTTCCTTTGTGGCTCAGATGGGAAAGAATCCGTCTGCAATGCAAGAGCCCCAAATTCAATCCCTAGGTAAGGAAGATCCCCTGGAGAAGGGAATGGCTACCTACTCCAGTATTCTTGCCTGGATAATTCCATGGACAGAGGAGTTTGGTGGGCTACAGTCCATCGGGTCACAAAGAACGGGCACAACTGACCAACTAACACTTTCACTTTCAAAGTGGCTCAGTGGTTCCCATTTCTCCAAAAGAAATCTGAACAGTGAGTAGACACAAATGTCTGGTCAAAGTAACCTCAGTTAACTGTGATGGTAACAACTGATTTAAGGAGTTCACATTTTTCAACCCCAAGAAAATTTAAAATTAAGTATGGAAATGTTTTGTTGTAGTTTGTTGTTTAGTTGCTAAGTCTTATCTGACTCTTTGCAACCCCATAGACTACAGCACACCAGATTCCCTGTCCTTCACTATCTCCTGGAGCTTGCTTAAACTCATATCTATTGAATCAGTGATGCCATCCAACCATCTCCTCCTTTGTTGCCTGCTTCTCCTCCTGTCTTCAATCTTTCCCAGCATAGGGTCTTTTTCCAATGAGTTGGCTCTTCACATCAGGTAGCCAAAATATTGGAGCTTCAGCTTCAGCATCAGTCCGTCCAATGAATATTCAGGGTTGATCTCCTTTAGGACTAACTGGTTTGATCTCCTTTGTGTCCAATGACTCACAAAAGTCTTTTCCATCAACACAATTCAAATGTTTAAGAAAATCAAAATTACAATGTTAGATTCTTGTGTTAGAAAGGAGTCTGTCCATATTTGTATTTTCTGTACTTGTAATATTTAGAAGAATTAGAATTATTAGAGTGACAGCCTTGTGATTCCAATTTAAAATGTATAATTGGATGATTGATTTAGACTAATTTTGTAAGTTGCTATATAACTAACTTTATAAAAAGCATTGAACATCTATGTTCACCATATTTCTAAATTTAACTTTTTAGAGTTACAAAAAACTGGTCAGTATTTGGGAAGATTTACTAGGTCAAAGGAACATATATAAAGTTATAAAGTATGTTAAATATATAGAGGTATTTATAATATCTGAATGTGCTTAACTAAATTAGGACAAATATTAACCAAAGGTTCTTTACATGTGATTAACATTTTCTAAGCTTATAAACCAAATGGATAAGATATGCAAGCTAAACTTAAAACTCTAACAAAGAACTAAGTTTTGTTAATTTTTTGGAGTAGGAAATGGCAACCCACTCCAGTATTCTTGCCTGGGAAATTCCATGAACAGAGGAGCGTGGTAGGCTCCTGTCCAGGGGATGCAAAGAGTAAAACACAACTGAGCACATACATACATTATGAATTTCTAAGTCAAGCTTAAACTTCTGAATAATAGTCTCTGCATACAAAAAATCACACTGAATAATACCAAGTTTCATAGAAAGAATTTTGGACTCTTGAACTCTAAAATGTGGATATTGAGAGATTCCTCCTAGGGAATTATAAACTTTCGTCTTGATTATTATTTGTATCAGAGTTTAAGAATGAATCTTTCATAGCACAGATTGGGCAGGGCGATTCTCACACCTGACACAAATGCTCTATTTTCATGGAATTTCAATCTAATATTCAAAAACAGGAGAGATGGAGCAAAACTGAAATCGCACAGATCGTGGTGACTTCTGGGAACTCTAAGTAGCCCAGTACAGCAGGCCATAGGGTACAAAGGAGGACGACCTTAACTCTACAATATGCCTAGACACAGAGGTCAGAAATACAGGAACAAAAGATTATTTTAGAGATATAAGCAACTCAAGCTGTTGTTGTTGTTTCTGTTGTTATTTAGTTGCTAAGTCGTGTCTGACTCTCTTGAGATCCCATGGACTATAGCCTGCCAGTCCATAGGATTTCCCAGGCAAGAATATTTGAGTGGGTTGCCATTCCCTTCTCCAGGAGATCTTCCTGACCCAGGGACAGAACCCAACTCTTCTGTGTTGGCAAGCAGATTCCTTACCACTGAGCCACCAGGGAAGCCCCAAGAGAGATAATCTATTTCATTTTATTAACAACAGAACTCCCTATCTCCAGTCTCATAGCTAGTTATGCAGAGCCTGAATTAGAATCTAAGGCTATAAATATATTGCTAAATATTTTCAACTACTATAACAACACAGCTTTCCCATAGAACACTTGACAATTCTTGATGGAAATACAAAAGCAATCACAATGTAATAATTAACAACAACAACAACAACAACAAAAACCCAGGGAACAGCAAATGCTGCTCGATAAGATGTTGACAATAACTGATGTTCTCAGAGGACATTGGAAAAGATCCTTTCAGATCTGCTCAACAGCACTAAGAGAGCAACCAGGAATGCAAAGAATATTTTTAATTTGAAATAATACACATACAGATAGTAAGTATCTCCTCTCATGTGAAAGGAAGTAGCAAAGAAAGTAGGAAAAGTATTCATACCCTTGCCTAATCCAGGAAATGTGGCTGAGCTATGTTTCCAAACATTTGTCATTCCATTTCAACCTTCACAAGTTTTGCCGTATCCTCATAACTCTTGTGTCTTATTATTTATTCAACATTTTTCCTTAAGTTGAATTTAGTTTTTTTCTAAGTGGTAAGATGCTTGCAATCACAAGGTTGATGATTGGGTTGTATGTTTACTAGTACACATTAAAATATATTTCTACTAATGTATTATTTTTTTCCATGCCTCCGCTTAAATCACCACACACACCTCTAGTAATATGTATAGAAGTACTACATATAGGAAAACACCAGAAAGTACAGAAATGCTGCCTTTGATCAGGAATTGCCAAATGCACAGAAGTTTCCTCTAGTCTCCAGCAAGAAAGACAAGTCTGCATTTGGCCCTCCTCTAAAAGAACCATTTACACTAAAAGTGCAGTTCAGCAAACACAAGCACTTACTTCAAGTCCAATACTGTGCCCTAGTGGTACCCAAGATTCATTCTTGCTCTCCAGGAACCTAGAGTGCCATGCCAAATGAATAGATTCTCTGGGGGGGGAAGTACCCACTATATCTTAATAAATATTCCTATTATGACCGAACCTCAGCATCCATTTACTCCAGAGACCCGTTAGAGTACCATTAAGGACAAAGCCGATCCTGACAAAGGAGACTGAGAAGTATAGAATTAAACTGCACCAAAAACGAGTCAAGTGGGAGCAATCCGTATGATATATTATGTTCTGAAACAGATAATGAAATAATGTGTAGAATGGGAGCATAATTATACAAATATATGTATATTTATGCATAAAATAAAGATTAGAAGGAAGTACACCAAAATATCAAAATATTAAAAGTAATTATCTCTGCATGTTGGAATTACATGTGTTTTATTTTCTCCCTTAAATTTTTGTGCTGTACAAATTTTCTTCAGTGGGCTTCTTTTTGCATATCAGAAATAAAATCTTTTTACTTTAATCTTTGGTTCTCATTTACTTGGGACTTTTTATTAGAGAGGTTTTGTTGTGTTTGTTTTTCCTTTTTTTATAAAAAAGAGAAAAGGGAGCTCACTATCAGAAAAACAGACAGTTCACTCCAAAAAAAATGGGCAGAAGACCTAAACAGACATTTCTCCAAATACAGGACATGTCCAGATACAAGACATACAGATGGCCAATAAACACATGAAAAGATGATCAACATCGCTCATTATTAGAGAAATGCAAATCAAAACTACAATGAGGTATCACCTCATACTGATCAGAATGGCCACCATCAAAAAGTCCACAAGCAATACATGCTGGAGAGGATGTGGAGGAAAGGGAACCCTCCTGCACAGTTGGTTGGAATGTAAACTGATACAGCCAGTATGGGGAAGAGTAGGGAGATTCCTTTGAAAACTAGGAATAAAACTTCCATATGACCCAGCAATCCCACTACTAGACATATACCCTGAGAAAAACACAATTATAAAAGACACAGGTACCTCAATGTTCTTTGCAGCATTTACAATAGCCAGGACATGGAAGCAACCTAGATGTCCATCAACAGATGAATAGATAAAGAAGATGTAGTACATACATGTAATAAGATATTACTCAGTCATAAAAAAGAATGAATTTGAGTCTGTTGCAGTGAGGTCAATGAACCTAGAGCCTGTTTTACAGAGTGAAGTAAGACAGAAAGAGAAAAACAGATATCATACATTAATGCATATATATGGAATCTAGAAAAACAGTACTAATGAACCTATTTGAAGGGAAAGAATGGAGATGCAGATGTAGGAATGGACTTTTGGACACAGCAGGGGCAGGAGATGGTAGGACAAATTGAGAAAGTAGGTAGCACTGACATATATACACTATAATGTGTAAAATAGCTAGTTAGTGGGAAGCTGCTATAACACAGGGAGCCCAGCCTGGCACTCTGTGACAACCTGGAGGGGGAGGGGTGGGGTTGGAAGGGGGAGGGAGGCTCACAAGGGAAAGGACATATATATATAATTATAATTGATTAGCATTTTTGTATGGCTGAACATCGTAAAGCACTTATCTTCCAATTCAAAAATCAAGAAATGAAGGAAACTCAAAAAAAAAAGAAAGAAAAAGGGATGAATCTTTTAAAAAGTTGAACCGCTGTTCTCTATAATGGCCTCACCATTTTCTGCTTCCTATCTTTGCCATTCCCTCTGACCCAAAGGCATTTTTTTGCTTCCATATGTAAATATATCTATAGGTTTTTCCATGAAGTTTGAAGTTAGAAGCAATTTCCTCTTGTGAAATTTCACAGTACCTTGTTTGTAACTTCTTTATGACAATCACTTTCCAACATTTTGAACATGAAAAATAAAATCAAAGTTTTAGAGTCCAAAGCAATCTTGAAGAACACTTCATTCAACTTACTTTGCAAATAGGGAAACTGAGGCTCAATTAAATTATGTGATATACTCCAATTTGCACAGAGTAGATGTAGCATCAGGATCCTAGGTTCATCTAGGTTCATCTAGATGGGCCTAAGGAAACATCACTTCGAACAAAGCTAGTGGAGGTGATGGAATTCCAGTTGAGCTAATTCAAATCCTAAAAGATAATGCTGTGAAAGTGCTGCACTCAATATACCAGCATTTTTGAAAAACTCAGCAGTGGCCACAGGACTGCAAAAGTCAGTTTTTATTCCAATCCCAAAGAAAGGCAATGCCAAAGAATGTTCAAACTACTGCACAATTGCACTCATTTCACATGCTAGTAAAGTAATACTCAAAATTATCCAAGCCAGGCATCAACAGTACATGAACCGTGAACTTCTAGATGTTCAAGCTGGATTTAGAAAAGGCAGAGGAACCAGAGATCAAATTGCTAACATCTGTTGGATCATTGAAAAAGTGACAGAGTTCTGGAAAAACATCGACTTCTGCTTTATTGACTAACCAAAGCCTTTGACTGTGTGGTTCACAATAAACTGTGGAAAATTCTGAAAGAGATGGGAATACCAGACCACCTGACCTGCCCCCCAAGAAATCTGTATGCAGATCAAGAAGCAACAGTTAGAACTGGACATGGAACAACAGACTGGTTTCAAATAGGGAAAGGAGTATGTCAAGGCTGTATATTCTCATCCTGTTTATTTAACTTATATGCAGAGTTCAGTTCAGTTCAGTTCAGTCGCTCAGTCGTGTCCGACTCTTTGCAACCCCATGAATTGCAGCACGCCAGGCCTCTCTGTCCATCACCAACTCCCGGAGTCCACCCAAACCCATGTCCATCGAGTCGGTGATGCCATCCAACCATCTCATCCTCTGTCGTCCCCTTCTCCTCCCGCCCCCAATCCTACCTAGCATTAGGGTCTTTTCCAATGAGTAAACCCTTCACATGAGGTGGCCAAAGTATTGGAGTTTCAGCTTCAACATCAGTCCTTCCAATGAACACCCAGGATTGATCTCATTAAGGATGGATTGATTGGATCTCCTTGCAGTCCAAGGGACTCTCAAGAGTCTTCTCCAACACCACAGTTCAAAAGCATCAATTCTTCGGCACTCAGCTTTCTTCACCATCCAACTCTCACATCCATACATGACCACTGGAAAAACCATAGCCTTGACTAGACGTACTTCTGTTGGCAAAATAATGTCTCTGCTTTTAAATATGCTATCTAGGTTGGCCACAACCTTCCTTCCAAGGAGTAAGCGTCTTTTAATTTCATGGCTGCAATCACCATCAGCAGTGATTTTGGAACCCAAAAAAATAAAGTCTGACACTGTTTCCACTGTTTCCCCATCTATTTGCCATGAAGTGATGGGACCAGATGCTATGATCTTAGTTTTCTGAACATTGAGCTTTAAGCCAACTTTTTCACTCTCCTCTTTCACTTTCATCAAGAGGCTCTTTAGTTCTTCTTCACTTTCTGCCATAAGGGTGGTGTCATCCGCATCTCTGAGGTTATTGCTATTTCTCCCAGCAATCTTGATTCCAGCTTGTGTTTCTTCCAGCCCAGCGTTTCTCATGATGTACTCTGCATATGCAGAGTACATCATGCAAAATGCATGATGAAGCACAAGCTGAAATCAAGATTGTGGGGAGAAATATCAATAATTTCAGATACACATATGACACCACCCTTATGGCAGAAAGCGAAGAACTAAAGAGCCTCTTGATGAAGGTCAAAGAGGAGAGTACAAAAGTTGACTTAAAAGTCAACGTTCAGAAAACTAAAATCATGGCATCTGGTCCCATCACTTCATGAAAAATTGATGGGGAAACAATGGAAACAGTGACAAACTTTATTTTTTTGGGCTCCAAAATCACTGCAGATGGTGACTGCAGTCATGAAATTAAAAGATGCTTGCTCCTTGGGAGAAAAGCTATGACCAACCTAGATAGCATATTAAAAAGCAAAGACATTACTTTGCTGACAAAGGTCCATCTAGTCAGAGCTATGGTTTTTCCAGTGGTCATGTATGGATGTGAAAGTGAACTCGCTCAGTCATGTCTGTCTCTTTGCAACCCCATGGACTGTAGCCCACCAGGCTCCTCCATCCATGGAATTTTCCAGGCACAAGTAATGGAGTCGGTTGCCATTTCCTTCTCCAGGGGATCTTCCTGATCCAGGGATCAAACCCAGGTATCCCGCACTGAAGGCAGACGCTTTACCATATGAGCCACCAGGGAAGCCTCATGGATGTGAGAGTTGGACTATAATAAAAACTGAGCGCCAACGCCAAAGAATTAACGCTTTTGAACTGTGGTGTTGGAGAAGACTCTTGAGAATCCCTTGGACTGCAAGGAGATCCAACCAGTCCATCCTAAAGGAAAACAGTCCTGAATATTCATTGGAATGACTGATGCTGACGCTGAAGCTCCAATACTTTGGCCACCTGATGCGAAGAACTGACTCACTGGAAAAGACCCTGATGCTGGGAAAGATTGAGGGCAGGAGGAGAAGGGGATGACAGAGGATAAGATGGTTGGGTGGCATCACCAACTCAATGGACAGGAGTTTGAGCAAGCTTTGGGGGTTGGTGATGGACAGAGAAGCCTGGCGTGCTCCAGTCCATGGGGTCACAAAGTGTCGGACATGACTGAGTGACTGAACTGATCTGAACTGAGGTTTTTCTAGGCTCCATCTAGGATCCTAGGTTCCTATTCTTGCTATTACAGAGGTGTGCCTATTTGGAACTAGTGATTATTTTTCTTAAGGTGAATGGCAAATTTTGTCAACTAAGAGTTTTAAGTTACTTTTCCCTAATGAGTTAACCAAATGTTTAATGACTGTGCTTGGTACAGCATGAGGTGGCCGTGAATTGACTGAGTTTCTCTTTTTCTTTCTTTTTGCTCCAGCATAGCCTCCCTTCTGGCCACAAAGAGAAGAAAAAAAAACAGTCCATAAAGCTAGTGACTTAAATTTGAATATCAAATAGATGTATACTCCACCTTGAGCCAAAAAAAGAAAATAGGACATTTTAAAGTCTGATATTTTCAGCATTGTCTTTTTCTAGAGTTTCCTAGTAAAAAAGACTTAAATCTCATCTCTAACATCCCTTTCCCAATCATTTCACTTAAATGTTGTATAATGGAAATATCTGATATTATTGACAACTGAACAATGATGATTTCCAAATCTAGCAACAATTCACTGAAGTATTTTATAGGAAAAGGGTTTTACGTTAGGGATCCACTAAAGGGATTCTTCAACTTTCATGCAACCTATACTTCCCTACTTTATACTCTGACCCCTTTAACATACCTTTCCCCATAGAATCCAGGTTTCTAACAAATATTTCAGTGAACATTTCATGTCAGTTAATGGCAATGAGTTTTTCAAACAATGGTTTTATTTCTTTATAATTGAGTATTATTAATGTAATTGAGGGAAGAAACAGCGAGCTCAAGGCTTCCTGAAAACAACACATCTTTAGCTTCAGTCAGATACTCATTGGGCTTAGAAAGATGCATATATTTATAATTGTTAAGGAAAAGATGGAAATTAAAGAATATGTTCAAAAGTCTGAAAATATATTATCAAATGTTTTCTTAAAGGCAACATTTTATAACATGATTTCAACTATCTGGGAAAGGAAATCTCTTTATGTAAGCCTATCTCAGACGCCACTCAGGCTCCAGTAAATCATCTATTAATTCGCTTTGACTTTTTGTTCCTGGATAAAGGAACATACTTGTGCATCAGCTCCCTGGGCTTTCTTCCCTTTATAAAATATTGGTTCTTCCCCTTTTGTTCAGAAGCCAAACGATTAGCTTCAGGCTCAGGACTGATTTCCCATTGTTCCCTTCCCTTTAACCTCTTGTCATTGCGCCAACACTCCGGACCCCAGAGGGATTTGTCACAGTTCTCCAATTCTCTTTCTCTCTGGGCAGCAAATTTTTTTTTCTTTTCCTTTGATTTTATAAAAAGAAAAATTCTCACGTTAACACTTCCCTTTGAATTGTCCTTTGGTTATGAGAGAAAGAAAAGGCCTTAACTTCTTGAAACTCATACAATATTGACAGGGAAAACTTGTGCTCATTTCTCTGGGTTACAACCCCAACACTCTTAAAAATGGTATTGCCTTTCAATCTATATTTGAATCTGTTCATCATAATGACAAACTTTGGTTTGATTCTATCATGGAAGTTACTTTTTTAATCACCTACCAATGCAAAAATAATCAACAATTACTTTAAAAAAATTATCTGGAAAAGAAGGCAAAATGATATTTTGATCTCAAAGAAATGGTGTGACTTTCAGGTACCAAAGAACATTCCATGATAATACAAACACAGCTGCTGAAATCATTCTGAATGGGGAAATTTGTTGTCATCAGTGGTAATAGTAGCAACAATGAAATAACAAAAGCTACTGTTTGTTGAAAAGTCTCCATGATCCAGGCAGTATACATCTGGAGAATGTATTTAATCTTTGCAACACTCGGTGAAGTATAAAGTTTTTATCCTCCTCTTTATACATGAGGACACAGGCTCAGATAAATTGCTTGAGCCCAATGTTACAAAGCAGAGACAAAAGGAAACCTCACAGGTGCAAGAAGTAAGGCCTGGATCCTGTATCCGATTCTGTTCTACTATCTTTGTGATTTTACCAAAAACAAGAGACTGAATGAAAAGATCTCATTTAGTTGAAATGACACCATCTCTTCTGGTACAATTTTTGAGCATATATTGAAATGACACCATTTCTTCTGGTGCAATTTTTGAGCATATATTTTTGTAAGACAATATAGTAAGTGAAAATATTTATACCTAACACCCATTTTTCTGAATTTAGGATAAAATCATATAGAGAAACTATTCCAGAGGATAAAAAACAAAATTCAAAGGTTTCATAAGAGTTTTCTGATAAAGAATTATCAACACTATTTAGAATTTTATCTTCATATTTGAAAATATTTGATTATATCTTCTTCACTATAATCCAATCTGTTTAAAATAATTTTTGTTTCATATAACTCATTCATATGTATTATATCACTTGAAAGAGTTTTAAAATACTTATGCAAAGAAAATTATCGAGTATACTCAACTTACAGTGAAGTGAAGTGAAAGTCACTCAGTCATGTCTGACTCTTTGCGACCTCATGGACTATACAGTCCATGGAATTCTCCAGGCCAGAATACTGGAGTGGGTAGCCTTTCCCTTCTCCAGGGGATCTTCCCAACCCAGGGATTGAACCCAGATCTCCCACATTGTAGGCGGATTCTTTATCAACTGAGCTATGAGGGAACAGTAGAAATTTGAAAACAGACCACAAGTTTTCTGAAATTCTAATTTTTATTTTCTTTATTTGTATTGGCAGTAAGATGCAATGGATATGAGAGAATCCTTTTAGAAGCACCCCGATGACAATAGGATAACTTTCATCTACAATTCACCTCTTATTTGACACCAAACAACACAACAAGGGGGGAGGGCGGCCATTCAAATTATTACAAATCAGTTTTGAATTACATAATATGCAAACTATTGTTGATTTTACCATGAATTGTTAAAGGTCTTTTTAACATCGTTTCCACTCATGAAATAAGATTCCCTAACTTCAGTAAGAGCTGCTTCCCTACAGATTGAAGAATTCAGTTCTTAATCTTAGAAAAAATGGAAAATTATTTTTTTATTTTATTTCTCCTTTCCCCTTAAGATTCTTAAGTCAAAATGGTGACTCTCTGTCTCTTCTTATTTATATGGCTATAATAGCATTTGATAATTTTTAATAATAATATGAAATGGGTCTGTATCTTAAATCCCTTGATTTAGGGATGATTAAAAACAACTAACTGTTGAGGAATGGAGGACTTAGAGAAGAAA
The DNA here is from genome assembly GCF_054371585.1 of Giraffa tippelskirchi. NCBI lineage: Eukaryota > Metazoa > Chordata > Mammalia > Artiodactyla > Giraffidae > Giraffa > Giraffa tippelskirchi. The sequence continues at coordinate 75,843,357 of NC_137277.1, forward strand.
CAGAGCCAATATACAATTTCCTACTACACAATTAAATGAGGAGATGTTAAAAGACTTAACTGACATCCTGGGCACTTGTGAGCTTAACAGCAAAACATTTTGACAAGGAAAGTTATAAACAGATAAGATACATATGGAGTATGTTTCCCTTGAAATTCTCAGGGTTTTAAAATCTAACAGATAATGTGCTTTGAGCTTTCATTTAATTCTCCGTTCTTATGAACTTCAACAATCCTGAACATAGAGGCTCTCTCCCTCACCTAGGATTATGAATCAGTCTGGAAACACTAATCATATATCAGAGCTGATCATTGACCTGGGCACATAAAAAGATCTGATGCACCAAATCCATGCTGAATATTCAGATGTGTAATCCAAGCCCAAGAGACACATCAGAAAGTAAAGGGGACTATATATGCTGTCTACAAGAGACCCACCTCAAAACTAGGGACACATACAGACTGAAAGTGAAGGGATGGAAAAAGATATTTCATGCAAACGAAGACCAAAAGAAAGCAGGAGTCGCAATACTCATTTCAGATAAAATAGACTTTAAAATAAAGGCTGTGAAAAGGGACAAAGAAGGACACTACATAAAGATCAAAGGATCAATCCAAGAAGAAGATGTAACAATTATAAATATATATGCACCCAACATAGGAGCACCACAATATATAAGGCAAATACTAACAAGTATGAAAGAGGAAATTAACAATAACACAATAACAGTGGGAGACTTTCATACTCCACTCACACATATGGATAGATCAACTAAACTGAAAATTAACAAGGAAACACAAACTTTAAATGATACAATAGACAAATTAGATTTAATTGATATTTACAGGACTTTCCACCCCAAAACAACCAATTTCACCTTTTTCTCAAGTGCACACGGAACTTTCTCCAGGATAGATCACATCCTGGGCCATAAATCTAGCCTTGGTAAATTCCAAAAAAATTGAAATCATCCCAGCCATCTTCTCTGACCACAATGCATTAAGATTAGACTTCAATTACAGGAAAAAAACTATTAAAAATTCCAACATATGGAGGCTAAACAACACGCTTCTGAATAACCAACAAATCACAGAAGAAATCAAAAAAGAAATCAAATTATGCATAGAAATGAATGAAAAATGAAAACACAATAACCCAAAACCTATGGGACACTGTAAAAGCAATGCTAAGGGGAAGGTTCATAGCAATACAGGCGTACCTCAAGAAACAAGAAAAAAATCAGATAAATAAACCAACTCTACACCTAAAGCAACTAGAGAAGGAAGAAATGAAGAACCCCAGGGTCAGTAGATGGAAAGAAATCTTAAAAATTAGGGAAGAAATAAATGCAAAAGAAACAAAAGAGACCATAGCAAAAATTAACAAAACTAAAAGCTGGTTTTTCAAGAAGATAAACAAAATTGACAAGCCATTAGCCAGACTCATCAAGAAACAAAGGGAGAAGAATCAGATCAACAAAATTAGAAATGAAAATGGAGAGATCACAACAGACTACACAGAAATACAGAGGATCATAAGAGACTACTACCAACAGCTATACGCCAATAAAATGGACAACTTGGAAGAAATGGACAAATTCTTAGAAAGTATAACTTTCCAAAACTGAACCAGGAAGAAATAGAAGATCTTAACAGACCCATCACAAGCACGGAAATCGAAACTGTAATCAGAAATCTTCCAGCAAACAAAAGCCCAGGACCCGACGGCTTTACAGCGGAATTCTACCAAAAATTTAGAGAAGAGATAACACCTATCCTACTCAAACTCTTCCAGAAAATTGCAGAAGATGGTAAACTTCCAAACTCATTCTATGAGGCCACCATCACCCGAATTCCAAAACTAGACAAAGATGCCACAAAAAAAGAAAACTACAGGCCAATATCACTGATGAACATACATGCAAAAATCCTTAATAAAATTCTAGCAAACAGAATCCAACACCATATTAAAAAGATCATACATCATGACCAAGTGGGCTTTATCCCAGGAATGCAAGGTTTCTTTAACATCCGTAAATCAATCAATGTAATACACCACATAAACAAATTGGAGGATAAAAACCATATGGTTATCTCAATAGATGCAGAAAAAGCCTTTGACAAAATTCAACATCCATTTATGATAAAAACCCTCCAGAAAGCAGGAATAGAAGGAACATACCTCAACGTAATAAAAGCTATATATGACAAACCCACAGCAAACATTATCCTCAATGGTGAAAAATTGAAAGCATTTCCCCTAAAATCAGGAACAAGGCAAGGATGCCCACTTTCACCACTACTATTCAACATAGTTTTGGAAGTTTTGGCCACAGCAATCAGAGCGGAAAAAGAAATAAAAGGAATCCAGATAGGAAAAGAAGAAGTAAAACTCTCACTGTTTGCAGATGACATGATCCTCTACATAGAAAACCCTAAAGATTCTACCAGAAAATTACTAGAGCTAATCAGTGAATATAGTAAAGTTGCAGGATATAAAATTAACACACAGAAATCCCTTGCATTCCCATACTCCAATAATGAGAAAACAGAAAGAGAAATTAAGGAAACAATACCATTCATCATTGCAACAAAAAGAATAAAATACTTAGGAATATATCTACCTAAAGAAACAAAAGCCTTATATATAGAAAACTATAAAACACTGATGAAAGAAATCAAAGAGGACACAAACAGATGGAGAATATACCATGTTCATGGATTGGAAGAATTAATATAGTGAAAATGAGTGTACTACCCAAAGCTATCTATAGATTCAATGCAATCCCTATCAAGCTACCAATGGTATTTTTCACAGAACTAGAACAAATCATTTCACAATTTGTATGGAAATATAAGAAACCTCGAATAGCCAAAGCAATCTTGAGAAAGAAGAATGGAACTGGAGGAATCAACCTGCCTGACTTCAGGCTCTACTACAAAGCCACAGTCATCAAGACAGTATCGTACTGGCACAAAGACAGAAATATAGATCAATGGAACAAAATAGAAAGCCCAGAGATAAACCCACACACCTATGGACACCTTATCTTTGACAAAGGAGGCAAGAATATACAATGGAGAAAAGACAATCTCTTTAACAAGTGGTGCTGGGAAAACTGGTCAACCACTTGTAAAAGAATGAAACTAGAACACTTCTTAACACCATACACAAAAATAAACTCAAAATGGATTAAAGATCTAAACGTAAGACCAGAAACTATAAAACTCCTAGAGGAAAACATAGGCAAAACACTCTCCGACATAAATCACAGCAGGATCCTCCATGACCCACCTCCCAGAATATTGGAAATAAAAGCAAAAATAAACAAAGGGGACCTAATTAAAATTAAAAGCTTTTGCACAACAGAGGAAACTATAAGCAAGGTGAAAAGACAGCCTTCAGAATGGGAGAAAATAATAGCAATATGAAGCAACAGACAAACAATTAATCTCAAAAATATACAAGCAACTCCTGCAGCTGAATTCCAGAAAAATAAACGACCCAATCAAAAAATGGGCCAAAGAACTAAACAGACATTTCTCCAAAGAAGACATACAGATGGCTAACAAACACATGAAAAGATGCTCAACATCACTCATTATTAGAGAAGTGCAAATCAAAACCACAATGAGGTACCATTTCGCACCTGTCAGAATGGCTGTTATCCAAAAGTCTACAAGCAATAAATGCTGGAGAGGGTGTGGAGAAAAGGGAACCCTCTTACACTGTTGGTGGGAATGCAAACTAGGATAGCCACTATGGAGAACAGTGTGGAGATTCCTTAAAAAACTGGGAATAAAACTGCCATATGACCCAGCAATCCCACTGCGGGGCATACACACCGAGGAAACCAGAATTGAAAGAGACGCGTGTACCCCAGTGTTCATCACAGCACTGTTACAATAGCCAGGACATGGAAGCAACCTACATGTCCATCAGCAGACGAATGGATAAGGAAGCTGTGGTACATATACACAATGGAATATTACTCAGCCATTAAAAAATATACATTTGAATCGGTTCTATTGAGATGGATGAAACTGGAGCCCATTATACAGAGTGAAGTAAGCCAGAAAGAAAAACACCAATACAGTATACTAATGCATATATATGGAATTTGAAAGATGGTAATGATAACCCTGTATGCGAGACAGAATAAGAGACACAGATGCATAGAACAGTCTTATGGACTCTGAGGGAGAAGGTGAGGGTGGGACATTCTGGGACAATAGCATTGAAACATGTATATTATCATATGTGAAACAGAACACCATTCCATGTTCGATGCATGAGACAAATGCTCAGGGCTGGGGCAATGGAATGACCCAGAGGGATGGGATGGGGAGGGAGGTGGGAGGGGGTCCAGGAAGGGGAGCACATGTAAACCCATGGCTGATTCATGTCAATGTATGGCAAAAACTACTACAATATTGTAAAGTAATTAGCCCCCAACTAAAATAAATAAATTTATTTAAAATAAATAAATAAATAAAAAAGAAAGTAAAGGGGAATAGAAAAAGAAGTAAAAGAGGCAAATGAAACAAAAATGGCACAAGAGCATTATTGTAAGGACGTTATTGCACTAACTGTGCATCGACAATCCTCAATTTTGTAAGATCCCAGCACAATAAAACAATATGAATCAAATCTGATTAGCCTAAAATTAGCCTTATGTTCATTGGTCACAAACAATACATTTAATCAGCTGAAAGGGATGTATCTGTACAAGGAAAAAAACATTTGAACATATTCTATTTAATACTGTCTTGCAGCAACCAATCTCAGAACTTTTATTAACTTTTTTAATATAAGTGAATCCTTAGGAGAGGAATTTCACAAACTAGTAATGTGAAAATAAGCCAGTAGCTTAGGGACCTATGCGCAAAAACATTTCTGGCAAGAGATGAATGGGCATTGCAGTCCACTGTAACGGCATAACTATGCTGAGGGCGTAGTTGCCTAAGGCCTAAAAATGCTATAGAACTTAGCACTAGACTAATAAACTATTTTCAGAGAGTCTTCTATCCTGAAAGCTCGGTGATGAGTATCATCATGGTCATCATCTTTAATGCATCAGTAAAGGGTTCGGGCCTCAAAGAGGTCAGACCAGATCACAGCTAACTCTCTAGATGGTTTTAAGGATTAAGTAACATCATATACAATGTTTCTATATAAATCACACTTAGAGATACAAACATAATAGCTTAAAATTGTATAGTTTACACCTGGTTCAACAAACCATAATGAAATGAAAGTCACTCAGTGAGTCTGACTTTTTGCAACCCCACGGACTATAGCCCACCAGGCTCCTCTGTCCTTAGGATTTTCCAGGTGAGAATACCGGAATGGGTAGCCATTCCCTTCTCCAGGGGATCTTCTCTACCCAAGGATCGGTCCCAGGTCTCCCGCACTGTGGGCAGATTCTTTACCGTCGAAGCCACCAGGGAAACTCAATATGCCATAAGAAACACACATATTCTTCTTTCCTCCCAAATTCTCCTTAAAATAACCAGTAAAAGTAGATTTTTTAAAAAGAAGAAATCTATAGTACCGTAAAGTCAAGAAAGGATGCCTTCTACAGACATGACATACTGATGTACTAATGTTTTCACAAATTTCTGGAAGGTGGAAAGAGTAAAGAATTATATTTACAAACCCAGCCTTACAAAGCCAAAACAGTTGGGCTTATCTACAGGAGAAGGCTGAAGGGGATGTTGCCTTTCTGTTGAAACTGATACACCTTCAGGAGAGCTGTAGCATTCATCTCCAGCTGCAGCCCCAAGAAATTTTCAAGAAAAACACTGTAAGATTTGTTTGGAAAGGATTATTAGTGTTAGTGTTTGGGCTGGGAGTACAGGCAGAGCACCCCTACAAGAACTCCAAAATAATTCAATGAATCCGAAGAGTAAAACAGGAATGACAGTTCCTTCAATGAGTGAAACTCACTAAAGATCGGTATTATGGGCTGAATCGTGTCTTCCTCAAATTCATATGTTGGAATTCTAATTCCAATACTTCAGAATGCAACTTTATTTGGAGGCAGGGTTTTTTAAGATCTAATTAAGTAACAATGAGGATGTTAGGGTGGCCCTTCATCCAACATGACTGGTATCCTTATAAGAGGATATTAGGACACATCCATAGAAGGCAAAACCATGTGAAGACAAAGGGGAAAGATTTCCATCTACCAGCCAAGAGAAGCCTCAGAAGAAATCAGCCTGGCTGACACGTTGATCTCAGAGCCTCCAGGAATGTGAGAAAATAGGTTTTTGTTGTTGAAGTCACCCAGTCTGTGATACTTAGTTATGGTAGCTATAGCAAACTAACACAGTCACCCCCAGTAAAATCGCCCCCAATAAAATCTCTCCTACTTTGAAAATTGTGAGGCGTCCAAGTATTAGCCTGCAAAATGACACCAATGGAGCCGAAAGTCTGTGGACAATCATTCCATTCAAGAGAGACCTTTTGTAAAGAAGATTCCATAGTAGGTATTTCTATGAATCAGTAAACTCCCTGCTTCAAAAATACGATTGCTCAACCAAAACTCAACAGATATCTAATGAAAACTGACAGAGTGACATGGAAAGATTTACCCTGAACAGACAAAAAATAATACGTGGCAGAGATGCAATCTTAAAAAAAACAATTCCAATTAGCATCCTCAGAGTGTTTCAAGCTATTATGAAAATAAAGAGTTGGTCTCAGAATGGAGAGCTATCTCATTTGAAATTTTCTTCTCATATGCAGCACACCAGCTAAGGCAGCCACCTGTTTCTTTAAACTCTAGACAGTGAGGCACAATTAGTAATTAAGAGAGGAAAATATGATGACAAAAATAAGTAGGTGGACAGGTTTTTCTTTGCTACATCATCCCAGAATTTCAAAATATCTGGTGAGAAGGATTTAACTAGTACCAGAACTATGGTATACTCTAATAACAGATAATAGTTGTATATCTGTAAATGAGTCACAAACTTCAAATCTCACTGTAAGGCTAAAGTTCAGAGAAAAAACAGTTTCTTCATTTCATCTGTAATGACTAGCCTATTTTTACCTGTTGGTAAGCAAAAAATATGTACATGGATAATGATGACAGATAGATAGACTTGCTAAATGTCCGGTCTTATATAAGTTTAGTCTCATTTTAATATATTAAAACAGTTTCTTGGCAGTCAATTCATATGACAGCATCAAATCGCTCTGACATTGCAGTGCATGGCTGGTGATCTCAGATCCAGATGCTCCTTAACGGCTTTGTGTTTCTTCATGCCTGGCTGACTATGGGCCCCAAACCCTCTGACTCATCTTCCACCAGGCTCCCGGTCCATGGAGCCACCCCCCCACAGAGGGTTCTTTGGCAGGGTGGCTAGAATTCCAGAGTCCACATCACATGGAAAATCTATATTTCAAGTCCCCACTCTATTTTAACCCACTCTTTTAATCAAGTTTACTTTCATGTGGCTGTGTCTCAAGTGTTTTGTGGGGGAACTTCAAAGATAGCCTTCTCGTAGAGCCCTAGCAAAGAAAGGGAAAGGCAGTGTACTTCTAAGAGCCCCTTTGCCCTTGCTGTTATCTCACGGATTTAAGCTCCTCCCTCCCTAGGGCATCTGAGTCCAGCCATCACTATCTTCTTGCCTGAACCTTCCTTTCTTACCAAGGTGTGAAAGGACAAGCTCTGCCCACTTCCTCTTCCTACCTAAACTTCTTGCATTTAACATCACCTAGAGCAATCCACCAAGTCTAGACCTTGATAAGCTAAAAGGAAAGATAATGGATGTAGAGACTCCTTTCTGAAGACAATAATCCTGCAAAGTCTTCCTTTTGAACACGAACAGTTAAGTATTATCTTTGCTCTTCTTGCATCTATTCCTATTCTTCCAAAGCCAAACCCAGGGCTCCAGATGCTCAAGAACAACCAAAATTATGCATTCAAAAACAGAAAGACAAATGGGACTTGCCTGGTGATCAGTGGTTAAGAATCCATCTTCTAATGCAAGGGATGTGGGTTTGATCCCTGGTCAGGAAACTAAGATCTCACATACTGCATGGCAACTAAGCCCAGCATACCATTGCCGTTGGTGGTATGCTGATACCACTTGGCATTCCCCTGTGCTGCAACTGAGACCCGATGTAGCCAAATAAATGAAAATTTTTTAAAAGAAAGAAAAGCACATACATACAATTTTTTTAAATGACCCCAGTTGCTTACAGTTTTTTAAACTTTAGTCATATTTTATAGCAGAGACTTATTTAGTAAGGTCCTCACATGCCAACCAGGGTTTCTGTATATCTACAGATGTAGATCAATACCACAGGAACTCTTGTTTGTGGCCTGTGGAATTTTCAATGCCCTTCCTAAGAATTCTATGAAATCTGAGGAGCTTAGTTTTCCTCGAATCATTCCTTTCCTTTCCTCTGAATCATTTCCTGCTTCTGAATTTTTGTTCTCTTTTCTGCTTTTTGTGACTCCTTTAAGTCTTTTTCACTGGTATCAACCCAAGCAAAAGTCATGGCCCCTCTCTTTGATTCCCTGCTCCTGCTCTCAACACAACTCAGATGAGTCAGTCATTGGCTTTCAACAGACATTTGGAAGTAACCGTGACAGTAATGTGCCACAATTGTGGCACATTAACATTGTGGAAAATTTTCAATTAAGCATTAAACATCAGTTTTCTAAAAAAATCTTTTTCCTTTTCACAAGCTCAGATTCCCACTTTTCTACTCTTTTGTTCAACCATTTCACTCTCTATACAAACTGCAACACAGCAACTCTAAAAATTTTATTACAGGAAGAATGCATCCTTGTCCAGCACTTACATCCAAATTCATCAACTGATGAATAGATAAATAAAATGTGATCTATCCACACAGGAGAATACTATTTGGCAATAAAAAGGAATGAACTACTAATTCATGCTACAACATACATGACCCTTGAAAACATAAGTTAAAGAAGCCAGTCCTGAGAACATGACATATCATATGATTCCACTATATGGAACTTCCAGAACAGGCCATCTATAGATACAGAAGATGATGAGTAGCTGCCTGAGGCTGTGGAATTGGGAGGAAATGGGGAATGACTTTGGGTACATGGGTAAAGAGTTTCTGTTAAGAGGTAATGAAATGTTCTAAAATTGTCTGTGCACAACACTATAAATAAACTAACAACTGTTAAATTTTACACTTTAAAAGGATAAATTTATGGCATGTAAATTATATCTGAGTAAAGCTGTTGTGAAACAAAGACAAAACGACTTGTACACAGCATTTCCTATTGACAATTATAGTCAATATTTTTTAATGGTCAGTTAGTCAGTCAGTTCAGTCCCTCAGTCGTGTCCAACTCTTTGCGACCCCATGAACCGCAGCAAGCCAGGCCTCCCTGTCCCTTACCAGCTCCCGAAGTCCACCCAAGCCCATGTCCATCGAGTCAGTGATGTCATCCAACCATCTCATCCTCTGTCATCCCCTTCTCCTCCTGCCATCAATCGTTCCCAGCATCAGGGTCTTTTCAAATGAGTCAGCTCTTCGCATCAGATAGCCAAAGCATTGGAGTTTCAGCTTCAACATCAGTCCTTCCAATGAACACCCAGGACTGATCTTCTTTAGGATGGACTGGTTGGATCTCCTTGCAGTCCAAGGGACTCTAAAGAGTCTTCTCCAGCACCACAGTTCAAAAGCATCACTTCTTTGGCGCTCAGCTTTCTTCATAGTCCAACTCTCACATCCATACATGACCCACTGGAAAAACCATAGCCTCAACTAGACGGACTTTTGTTGGCAAAGTAATGTCTCTGCTTTTTAATATGCTATCTAGGTTGGTCATAACTTTCCTTACAAGGAGTAAGCGTCTTTTAATTTCATTGCAGCAATCATCATCTGCAGTGATTTGGGAGCCCAAAAAAATAAAGTCAGCCACTGTTTCTACTGTTTCCCCATCTATCTGCCATGAAGTGATAGGACTGGATGCCATGATCTTAGTTTTCTTAATGTTGAGCTTTAAGCTTACTTTTTCACTCTCCTCTTTCACTTTCATCAAGACGCTCTTTAATTCTTCTTCACTTTCTGCCATAAGGGTGGTGTCATCTGCGTATCTGAGGTTATTGATATTTCTACTGGCAATCTTGATTCCAGCTTGTGCTTCCTCCAGCCCAGCGTTTCTCATGATGTACTCTGCATATAAGTTAAATAAGCAGGGTGGCAATATACTGCTTTGACGTACTCCTTTTCCTATTTGGAACCAGTCTGTTGTTCCATGTCCAGTTCTAACTGTTGCTTCCTGACCTGCATACAAGTTTCTCAAGAGGCAGGTCAGGTGGTCTGGTATTCCCATCTCTTTCAGAATTTTCCAGTTTATTGTGATCCACACAGTCAAAGGCTTTGGCATAGTCAAGAAAGCAGAAATAGATGTTCTTCTGGAACTCTCTTGCTTTTTCGATGATCCAGCAGATGTTGGCAATCTGATCTCTGGTTCCTCTGCCTTTTCTAAAACCAGCTTGAACATCTGGAAGTTCATGGTTCACGTACTGTTGAAACCTGGCTTGGAGAATTTTGAGCATTACTTTACTAGCTTGTGAGATGAGGGCAATTGTGCGGTAGTTTGAGCATTCTTTGGCATTGCCTTTCTTTGGTATTGAAATGAAAACTGACCTTTTCCAGTCCTGTGCCCACTGCTGAGTTTTCCAAATTTGCTGGCATATTGAGTGCAGCACTTTTACAGCCTCATCTTTTAGGATTTGAAATAGCTCAACTGGAATTCCATCACCTCCACTAGCTTTGTTCATAGTGATGCTTCCTAAGGCCCACTTGACTTCACATTCCAGGATGTCTGGCTCTAGGTGAGTGATCACACCATCATGATTATCTGGGTCATGAAGATCTTTTCTGTACAGTTCTTCTGTGTATTCTTGCCCTCCTTCTTAATATCTTCTGCTTCTGTTAGGTCCCTACCATCTCTGTCCTTTCTTGAGCCCATCTTTGCATGAAATGTTCCCTTGGTATCTCTAATTTTCTTGAAGAGATCTCTAGTCTTTTCCATTCTGTTGTTTTCCTCTATTTCTTTGCATTGATGTCTGAGGAAGGCTTTTTTATCTCTCCTTGCCATTCTTTGGAACTCTGCATTCAAATGGGTATATCTTTCCTTTTTTCCTTTGCTTTTCGCTTCCCATCTTCTCACAGCTATTTGTAAGGCTGCCTCAGACAGCCATTTTGTGTTTTTGCATTTCTTTTTCTTGGGCATGGTCTTGATTCCTGTCTTCTGTACAATGTCACGAACCTCCATCCATAGTTCATCAGGCACTCTGTCTATCAGATCTAGTCCCTTAAGTCTATTTATCACTTCCACTGTGTAGTCATAAGGGATTTGATTTAAGTCTTACCTGAATGGTCTAGTGGTTTTCTCCACTCTTCAATTTCAGTCTGAATTTGGCAATAAGGAGTTCATGATCCAAGCCACAGTCAGCTCCCGGTCTTGTTTTTGCTGACTGTATAGAGCTTCTCCATCTTTGGCTGCAAAGAATATAATCAATCTGATTTCTGTGTTGACCATCTGGTGATGTCCATGTGTAGAGTCTTCTCTGTTGTTGTTGGAAGAGGGTGTTCGCTATGACCAGTGCCTTCTCTTGGCAGAACTCTATTAGCCTTTGCCCTGCTTCATTCTGTACTCCAAAGCCAAATTTTCCTGTTACCCCAGGTGTTTCTTGACTTCCTACTTTTGCATTCCAGTCCCCTATAATGAAAAGGACATCTTTTTTTGGGTGTTAGTTCTAAAAGGTCTTGTAGGTCTTCATAGAACTTTTCAACCTCAGCTTCTTCGGCATTACTGGTTGGGGCACTGACTTGAATTACGTGATATTGAATGGTAAATTTATTTTTTTTTAATTGGAAAATAATTACTTTACAATATTGTGATAGTTTCTGCCATACATCAGCTTGAATCAGCCATAGATATACATATGTCCCCTCCCTCTTAAACCTCCCAACCTCCCTCCCACCTCCCTCTCCATCTCACCCCTCTAGGTTAAAATGGAGCACCGGCTTTGAGTTCCCTGTGCCACACATAAAATTCCCATAAGGTCAATATTTTGTGGCCATAGTGTGTGCAGCAAGTAAGCAACACCTCCTACAGAAGGGTTGTGAACAGGGTTGTTTCCTCTTCAGGTGTATGATATGCTAGAGTGGCTCCCACATTGATTGATAGCTGTGATTTAGTAACATCATCGACCTTCATTTGGTGCACTGATTACACCAGTCAGTGCCACCTGTTCCCCACTTGTCTCTTGCTGTGACTCCTATCGTTCTGTTCATCCTATTATTAAATAAATCTGTTTCATTTCAAAAAGCCGTGTTTTGGCTCACACTGCACAACAACAAGCTCTTGGAAACTTGGCTCTTCACACATGTTCCTGATATCATTTTAATGGACTTTGGCACACACAGGCAAGTACAGGTAGGTTATTTTCTAAAAGATTCTTTCTTTGGAATTGATGTAGAGACATTAAAATCTCAGAGAAGACATTTTACAGAGATTAACTTTCTCTTTAAGCTCTTCAAAACTGTAAGATAATGAGTATAAAAAAAAAAAAAAGCTGGTAAAGCCAAAATTCTTCATCAGAGCACTAATATCAATTATTGAAGTAATACTTGAACAAATCTATTTTTACTTAGTCATGAAAATTATATAATACATACATTTTCAAATTTATGTCCATCTATGGAGGGTTATTTTGTGACTAATATGAGCCCATAAGGACAAGGATGAGGCTCAAGTCTTTGTTTCAAACCAGGGTTGCCAGAAAAGTAGAAATCTGAATTCATGTGAGCTCAGGAGATAAGGGACAATTCTAGATTTCAGAAAGGGAAATAACTGTACCTGAAGCAAACAAAGGGTCTGCAAAGGACAGGCAAAGTGGATGACTGGGTCCCCAAGGCAGAGCCTGAAGAGATTCCTTATGGGAATGAGATACAGAAGGTGAGACGCAGCGGGAAAGAGCTTTATAGTAACAGCTCCTAGAACCAGCCTGTAAACAAGAGAAAATGTGAAGGATACTAGCATTCTGGTTTTTTTAAGCCTTATTTTTTCTCGAGTATTTAAAAATGCAGTAGAGTCTATGCTCCTGCATATTTTTCAAAATCTTACATGAGAATTGGAAATGCAGCTCCAAAGTCTTCAAATCTTCAAAAGTATTTGATCTCAAAACCCATATTCATTCCATATACAATAACTTTTACCAGTTTCTTCCTGTAACCTTCATACCACCCGGAGTTAAGAGCAGAAGGGAGACTCGAGTATCCAACTCAGACACAATTCATCACAAGTTCCCAAATGAACACTGCACAAATTCCCTAAAATAAAACCTAGACAGGAGAAAGAAGAGAGCCAGGTTTAGCAGAGATGAGTATAGGTGCTCAGTAAGTGTTTGGTGATTGAATATAGATGACTAAGTATATGCCCAAACTGAGTACTCATAAGCACTCTCAAACTCATGTAAAATAGAGATTTTTAGACCCATTGTCAAAAGACTGCTGAATACTGTGTAAAGACACTACTACAAAAACTCATATTAATCCTTTCAACCCTCTAGAACAAAGGCCCCAACTGAAAGGCAGACACACTCTAACTATGTTCCTCCTGATTTTCAATAAACTCCAAAGCACTGTAACGGATCATTTTAACCATTTACTTCATACACTTACTCTGAAGCTTCCAGAGTAGACGGGAAACCAGTCATGATAATTCCATGAACACTCTACAATATTCCATGAAAGTTAAAACTGAGGACTGTTTAACTATGTTAAAGAATATTTGTGTCTTTCCCATTTTCTAAATAGAAATATTCAATATGTTCATAACTATGCATGAAATTATGTAATATTTAGAAAAGAGAGTTTCAGGTACATTAAAAGAAAAGATTTATTAAACAAATATGAGATGAAAATACCCTGAAGAAATAGCTAAAATATTAATCCTATTGACAGGATTGAATACTTTACACTATTAATTATTCTCACACAACATTCATTTGCAACATTGTTCCAAATTTTAAGTAAATATAAGAAATCTTTGATGGAGGTCAACTTTATTGTGAGATTGTCAGTAAAACCTACTACTTTTCTAATAAGTAATCGTTAGTCATGACCAAACTAGACAGCATATTTAAAAAAAGAGACATTACTTTGTCTACAAAGGGCCATCTAGTAGAGGCTGTGGTTTTTCCAGTAGTCATGTATGGATGTGAGAGTTGGACTGTAACGAAAGCTGAGCGCCAAAGAATTGATGCTTTTGAACTGTGGTGTTGGAGAAGACTCTTGAGAGTCCCTTGGACTGCAAGGAGATCCAACCAGACCATCCTAAAGGAGATCAGTCCTGGGTGTTCATTGGAAGGACTGATGTTGAAGCTGAAACTCCAATACTTTGGCCACCTGATGCAAAGAACTGAATCATTGGAAAAGACCCTGATGCTGGGAAAGATTGAGGGCAGGAGGAGAAGGGGACGACAGAGGATGAGATGGTTGGATGGCATCACCGACTCAATGGACATGAGTTTGGGTAAACTCTGGGAGTTGGTGATGGACAGGGAGGCCTGGCATGCTGCAGTCAATGGGGTCGCAAAGAGTTGGACATGACTGAGCGACTGAACTAAACTGAACTGAAAAAGAGGCATCTAAACTACCACAGACCCAAGTTCAGTCCTTGGGTCAGGAAGATTCCCCTGAAGAATGGAAATGGTTACCCACTCCAGTACTCTTGCCTGGAGAATTCCATGGACAGAGGAGCCTGGCAGGCTACAGTCCATGGGGTCACAAAAATCAGCCACAATTGAGTGACTAAAAAAAAAAAAAAAAATTACATATTCTAATAAACAATCAGGTACTTTATAAGTTCAGTGAATGGGAACAAGATAGTGTAAAACAAGATAGAAAACCTTTTAAGCACATGAGAAAATAGAAATATGTAATTCTGAAGTGATTAATTCAAAATCAAGTCAGCACTAACAATAAGAGTAATCCTAATCACAAACACAGTGGGAAATTTTTTAAATCACAGACAAAACTCAAAGTTTATAAGGAAAGATAACCGAAACTCTTGGAGACATGAATTTTTTAAACTATAGGCAATACAATTGACCTACAAGAGCTATTTGAACACTTTGAGAAACTTAAAAAAAAAAATCTAATTTTATTAGCTGCTGCTGCCAAGGAATGCATCAAGTTAAAATAAAAATGTCAAACGATGTGTCCTTTAGCATAAAATCACCAAAGTGTTCTATGTTATTAACAACAAGCACCTTTATTATTCATAGAGAACCTCATCTCAGTGCCTTTGAATTAGTAGGGGTTAACTTAGTGAACAGTGTCTTCCATTTATTGCATACTTTCTCTAAAGCCCTGGACATTTCCAGCTGACAAACACAGACACAGTTTTCATTTTCAGAAACAACATTAGTTTCCTGCGTCATTGGGTGAAATCCAAGCATTTAGTCAGGCTTGTTTCCCTTGCTGCCTGGCTTAGCACATGTAATGAGAATTATGTCTTTCACTTCCACGCCAACTTGAATACATTACATGCAAGAATAACAGAGTCAGCACTATATCAAGATAGACATGACTGCAGAAAATAATCTAATATGTCCTTACCCAGGTGGCATTCAGCTTCTAAGCATTGTAACTAATGAACCACAAAAAACTAATGACAGGCTACAATTTTATATTAGTCTCATAAATTTTCATAATTTAAACCATTCAACCCATTTGTTCTTTTAAGCAGAATTATCTTGAGACTTACCAATAATCTACTCAAGTATTTTTTCCCATTTTGAAAATAAGTATACAAGGAACACAAAAATATGACCAGCTTTTTGTTGAGAGGTTAAAAAGGCCTACATATCACACCAAACGGAATATTATTTTCTAAAGAATAGTTAAAACCATGAAAAGTAAATCTAAATAACTGTTGGTTTGGTTTTTTACTTATTTTTATTTGTACATTTTGGAATTTTCTTCCAGTAAAGTGCTAGGTGCTAGACTATATCATTTTATACGTATTTTCTAGTTGAAGCTTTATACTCATAAATGGGGTTTCCAGGTGGCACTGGTGATAAAGAACCCACCTGCCAATGCAAGAGACATAAGAGGGCTCGATCCATGGTTTGGAAAGATCCCATGGAATAGGAAATGGCAACCCACTCTAGTATTCTTGCCTGGAGAATTCCATGGACAGAGGTGACTGGTGGGCTACAGTCCATCAGGTCACAAAGCATTGGACATGACTGAGCACGCACACATGACATGGCATGGACTCAGTGAACTTTTTCTGGCTGTTGTGGTAGAGACTATTAGCTAGCTGTCCCAGTGGCCGCTCCCAAGACCCTTCCATGTTGCTTACCTCTGCTATAGCATTTGGATATTTTCAGTATTCACGTTCCAGACTCCCTTTCAGCTAAGAGTGGCCATCTGACATGATTCTATGCAATGAGATATAAGCAAAAGTCACCTGGGGAATTTATGAAAACAACTCTGCTGCCTCAAGAAAGTGACAAATGTTTGCTAGTGTCACCCTTTTCCTCTTCATTCAGCCTAGACTCAAAACATAATGCGTGGAACTAAGTCTTCCATCTTATGTCCAAGAGTCAAAAAATATAAGGGCAAAAGAATAACACACCAAAGATGGCAGCAGAGATATGGAGGAAAAGTTCTGGGAGGCCACTCCCCCCATGACAGTCACATTTAGGCTTCTTTTAACATATCAGTATATATCCTTATAGTTGAGGCTCTCTTGACTGCATTTTCTATAACTCAGAACCAAAACACAATTCAGCCTGGCTAGGTTCCAGATCTTGGAATACAGCACATTTTTGTGGAACTCACATTCTCATGGAAAAGGCATTTGATAAACCAGAATTTCAAGTGCTAGGAAGAATAGTAAAGCAGGGTAATGGTACAGACCACGACAAGATGCAGGGAAAGTTTCTCTAAAGAGGTAACACAACCTAAGTAAAATTTGGAACAAAAATTATGTTTTGGAAAAAGAATCATTGAAAGTTCAGGAAATAAAGGCCATGAGACAAGAAAATGCCTGACATACTCAAAAATCCATAAATGGCTAGTATTGCTGAGCCTGAATTAGGAAGAACAGAACATTGCCTCAAAAGTAAGAAATTCTCTTAATAGCCATGAACTTTCATTTTAAATCCTTTTATTTATCTGATAGCATTTAACTTCTTAAAAAGTCATTCACTTGACTTTTGGCAATTAGCTGCCTAGCATTTAAAAGTTTTTGTAAGACATTGTGTGTGTGTGTGTGTGTGTGTGTGTGTGTGTGTGTGTTAGTTGCTCAGTCATGTCTAACTCTGCAATTTAATGGACTGTAGCCTGCCAGGCTCCTCTGTCCATGGAATTCTCCAGGCAAGAATACTGGAGTGGGTGGCCATTCTCTTCTCCAGGGGATCTTCCCAACCCAGGGATCAAACCCAAGTCTCCTGCATTTTTTAGGCAGATTTTTTATCATCTGAGCCCCCAGGGACACCCATGTAAAACATTATCCTATCTCAAATATCATTTATCCAAGGCAGTCTTGGAATGATTTCAAACATATACATTCACCTGTTTGTTTGTTTTTTTTCTTTAAACCTATTTTTGTTATTTTATTCAAGTTTTTACTTGCTATTTGTAATATTTTCAAAGTTACTGATAAGGTGCAAGAATAGTACAAAGAATTTTCTTATATCCCTAATCAAGAGACCTCACTGGAATTTTATCAGCTGTCCAGTTATGTAAATGGATTCAATCCTGAATCATTGCACTTAGCTGTCATTTCTCTTCAGCATCCCTTACTTTGGAACAGTTCTTTTGACTTTCCTTGATCTCCATGAATTTAACAATTTTAAAAATTATAGGCCAATTACTTTGTAGAATTTCCTCAATTTGGATTAGTCTGTTTCCCCAAGTATAATTTCAGGTTATGCATTTTCTGCCATTCACCTGTTTTTAAGGATATTGGTGACACCAAGGAATGGGGAAGGTTCTTCAAAATTTGACAGTAGACATGGAAGGGATGAATAATAGCACTTGCTGGGATCATAAAATCAGTTCTCTGAACAGAGGTCTGACATATTTTTCACACTTCTTTCCCTCAGATGTCCTTAATACTATCCTACAACACTTTTTTTTTTAACTGAGATAGCACCTAAGAATAGAAAAAATTAAACAATTTCCTCCCAACGTGTTCAGAAATTTGTGACATCCACATTTAATGATGAACTATGAGATCCCTTCAAGTCACTATCTGTTAACAAAGGTGCTTTAGGAGCAGCAGTGCTTTAAAGATACTGGATAGTTGCCTCCCAAGGAGACAGCTGGTAAGCAAAACAGAAAAATGACGGATGCTCATCTAACCCATATATCTGATTTTCCTATCCCTTTGCATAAGCATTATGGCAATAAGCTAAGGATAATTGCTTTTTACCTTGCATTTTAGAGGGGAAAAGCAATGGATTTGCAAAAAGTTAGAACAATTCTAAAAACAGCATTAGAGGAAAACACTACACCATGTGGCAAGACTGGGTAGCATTTTAATACATATTTCCAATTCTAATGTTAATGTGTAATTGAATACATGATAAAGTAAGTCTCCAGGACTCCATCATGAGTCTAAATATTGAATCAGAAGATAAATATAGACATTGAAATAAACATCCATATAAATAAAAAATATTAAATTATGTTTTCTTCTATACTGGATTGAAATATTCATGAATGGTTCTACTCAGTCAGAAGAGAAAGTTTGTCTTTATAGAAGAATTCCAGCTAATACATGTCAAAGAAATTATAACATTAGAATATCACCATTTTGTAACCCAAATGAAGTCACTGATTTAGACAATTTTCATCAATGAATGACACCTTTAAGTAACAAGTTGATGGTGAACTTTTCTGTGGGAGGCATCAGGCTGTCACTACATTTATTAATTTTTAAAAATTTATTAATTTTTAGACACTTCTAAAAAACTCAGTCTTACAGCATGTATGGGGCAACCTGACATCATGCCTCCAGATGTGGTGTGATAAAATCACATAGATCACCTAGAAATAGTCTGGCAAAAAACAGTTGAACGTGAATTTACTTAAACACTAGAACAACTTTCACTTACAGGGAATACATGTAAGAAAGGAGGAACAATTGTAACATCAAAAACAATTGAAGAGACAAATTCAGAATCTAGGTGATCAGTCTGGCTCTTAAGAGTCAATGGCATGGGAGAGAAAGCTAATGAGGGCATTTCTTTATATGAAAAAAGACTGAAGGTAAACAACCATCAAATTTTAAAATGTGTAAAGAGACCTCTACAAGTTAGAGAAATGTAATTATGAACTTCACACTGGGTGAAATTAATTTTTTAAATTATTATTGATTTTGAAAATGAAACTATAAGAAAATATCTCTTTTACTTAACAAGTGAATATGAAAGTTTATATGTCTCAATTGATATTATATTTGGAATCTGCCTTAAACTAAATCAATAAAGAAATAAGGAAAAGAGAGGAAAATAAAGTAAATATGGCAAAATTCTGGTAATCTAAGTAATAGGTATAGGATTTTATTGAACTGTTTTTCCTATTTGAAAGTTTTATTAATTTTTAGTATTTATTAATTAGATCATTAAGCAGTTCATTTGAAAATGTCTCTTCTAGGACAAATAATAATAGCAAAGGCAATTAAAAAGAAAATATGTGATTACTGAAAGTACAATAACAGATACAAGCTCTCATATATCTATGGTGTGCCACATAAAAATAATTTACATTTAAAATAGCCTATTTTCATTTTTTCTGAAATCTCTGCTCAGTAAGAAAAATATAAGAAAATTATGGAAAGGGGTTACAAAACTGATTCTATTCTTATCACTCTTTAAGAAAAAGTCACATCAGAGCCTATATATACAAATACATTTACCATTCTAGGATTTCTCAGATCCAGGTAGCCAATTATATTTGGACATCTGCAGATTTTAATATCTGTACATTTTTGTACAGCTCTTAAATTTTGCTTATTTAAAAAGGATCACTATAAGTCACTGCAGTCTTTTTTGAGAGTAATCAGACAGTTAATGGCTATCTTATTCACTTCGGGCTGCTAAACAAACTACCATAAATTAGGTGATTTAAACAAGCATTTACTTCTCTGGAGGCCCTGAGCTCTGAAGTCCAATATAAAGATGTCAACAGAACTGGTGTCCAGTGAAGGCACTCTTCCTGGTTTACAGAAGACCGTCTTTTCGTATAGTGCCCTCATGTGGTAGAGAGAGAGGGAGCGAGCTCTCAACGTACTTAATAGAAAAGCTGGGCAATAACCTATTATCCAACCGTTAGAAATATTTAAGTAAGCCAACTCTTTGAAATACTATAAAGATTATATAGATGTATGCAATAGCATAAATTTATAATATCAAATGGAAAGTGTAGAGTCATTGAGTTTATAGTGATGTTGCTCTAATACTAGTTATAACTTTGGACATGTTATGTAACTCTTCTGGAACTTAGTTTCCTTCAGAGCATTATAATAAACATTCATCAAAAGTATCCAATAAATATTAGCTATTATGATTATCACTATTTTTATATTATTAGAAGGAGTAAAAAAATACAAAAAAACCCCCACATGTTTGAAGCAAATGAATACTAGGTATCACTTATATAAGTTTATTTTTCAAATCTTACATTATTTAAAATTCAAACTAAGAAGATAAAACTGAATCACATACTTCTCAAATTTAGGATGATTTCTTCTGTATTTATACATAAGTAAGGCATGTATTTGACTGACCTAGGCAGTGTCTGTGTTTGAGATTTCAGTCAATCAAAAATCTGATAATTAAATTTAACAATACTGTTAACATGATAAATTACAATTAAAGATTTTTCTGTTAACTCATTCTTACATTCCTAAGGGAAAGATGTCTATGATTTATTTATTGTTAAATTATTTTTGCCATTATTGCATTTAGAAATTAGCTTTGTGTTCATAAAGGAAATGGTCCTATAATATTTCTTTTTAATTTTTTTCAGCATTTTTAGTCAAGGTTTATTAGCATCATAAAGTGACTTAAAGAGCCTTAAATTTAGAAAAGTTTTGAAAAGTTCCTAAAATTAGAGATTATTTGTTCTGTGAAAGATGGTTAAAATTCACATGTTAAATAATATGGACTTAGATGGATGTGCATTGTTGAGTGTGTGTGTGTGTTGTAAATTTTTAACTGATTCCATTTCTTGTTTGACAGTTTATAGGTATGTTTATAATTTTTTATACTTTTATAAGCAAAATTTCTACAAAATTGTCCATTTTTTTTTACCTTTTCCAATTCAGTAGTATATATTTACATATGGTTTTCACTTGGGGTTTTTTAAATTTTATTTTAATTGGAGGCTAATTACTTTATAATATTGTGGTGGTTTTTGCCATACATCGACATGAATCAGCCATGGGTATACATGTGTCCCCCATCCTGAACCCCCTCTCCCTACCTCCCTCCCCACCCCATCCCTCGGGGTTGTCCCAGAGCACCGGCTTTGAGTGCCCTGCTTCATGCATCAAACTTGCACTGGTCATCTGTTTTACATATGGTAATATACCTGTTTCAGTGCTATTCTCTCAAATCATCCCACCCTCACCTTCTCCCACATAGTCCAAAAGTCTGTTCTTTACATCTGTCTCTTTTGCTGTCTTGTGTTTAGAGGTTGTTGTTACTGTCTTTCTAAATTCCATATATAAGCATTAATATACTGTATTGGTGTTTCTCTTTCTGGCTTACTTCACTCTGTATAATAGGCTCCAGTTTCATTCACCTCATTAGAACTCACTCAAATGCATTCTTTTTTATAGCTGAGTAATAGTGCATTGTGTATATGTACCACAACTTCCTTATCCATTCATCTGCCAATGGACATCTAGGCTGCTTCCATGTCCCAGCTATCGTCAACAGTGCTGCAGTGAACACTGGGGTACATGTGTCTCTTTCAATTCTGGTTCCCTTCCCTGAGGGCATTTTCAATCTCTGATAAATCTATAGTTATGTTCTGCTTTTGGCCCTAGTATTACTTAAGCCTTCTCTCTGTTTTCTATTTTGTTGTGCTACAGCTTGTGCAGCATGATTCAGTTATACATAATGTGTGTGTGTATGCATATCCTTTTTCAGATTCTTTTCTCTTGTAGATTATTACAAAACATTTAGTAGAGTTCCCTGTGCCATACAGTAGGTTCTTGTTGGATACCTATTTTATAGTAGTACTTATGTTAATCCCAAACTCTTAATATATCCCTCCCCCACTTTCCCCTTTGGTAACCATAGTTTGTTTTCTTTGTGAGTCAATTTCTAGTTTGTAAATAAGTTCATTTGTATCCTTTTTTTTAAATTCCATCTAAAAGTGATATCATATGATACTTGTCTTTGTCTGACTTATTTCACTCAGTATGACAATTTCCATCCATACTGCTGCAAATGGTATTGTTGCATTCTTTTTAATGGCTGAGTAATAGTCCAACACATATACATACCGCATCTTCTTTATCAATTCCTCTGTCAACAGACATTTAGGTTGCTTCCATGTCTTGGCTATTTACGATGAACACTGCAATGCATGTATCATTTAGAATTATGGTTTTCTTCAGATACTTGCCCAGGAGTGGTATTGCAATATCATATACTAACTCTATTTTCAGAGGTCCTTAGATTAGATATTAGTATTATATCAACGTTAACTGTCTGGCTTTTATAAGTATACAGCAGTATATAAGATGCTAACATTTGGAGTGCCTGAAAAGATATATGGGAATTTTGTGTTCTATTTTTGAAACTTTTTAAAAGTATGAAAGTATTTCAAAATGATTTTTTAAATTAAAGAGAAAAGAATGTGAACATTCTTCAAACTTGAGAAACATGACTAGTCAGGTACACTTGGCCAAGGTAGAAATAAAAATGTGCAATACCAAAACTAAGGTGAGAAAGAAAAGACATATTTTCATATTCTTTGTAATATATATCAAATGTAAAATGTAGCTATTTAAAATACTGAAATAAAATACTGAAATAGTTTTATACCATTTGAATCACTGGTTTGAATCTCCAGGCATCCCCCTTAAATCCTCCAACCATTCAACCTCTCTCATGGGACCCCAAGGACCTCCTATGATGGGAGAATAATGGGTTAATGCTTTGGGCCATATTTATCCTGACTGCCCAGTTCCATGCCATAGCAGTTGTTAAATATTTCGACTAGCATCACTTATAAATGTTCTTTGAACCAGATATTCAAACATTACTAATAATATAATAACCAACAATTTCTGAGTTTTTTCTGTGTGTTAGGCTGTATCACAGTGCTTTATACTGATTATCTCATTTGATCTTTGCAACAAACACATCAGTTTAATTTAACTAAAAATGAAAATCATACTGACATAATGCAATAACTGGTATCAAAAAATCAATAACATAAAATATGGGTTACATTATGGTAATGGTTAATGAAATGTGTAAGCCTGTAGAGCTAGCCATCCGAGTCCTATTAGCCTAATTGCATGCACTGAAATCTTCTAATCTCAGTATCCTTTGGCACCCCCTTGTAGGTAGAGGTAAACTCATGCTAAATTATGAACAGGGTTAACTTTGACTATCTGGAATTTCCAAGACAGTGGCAGGATTCAAAGAATCTTCTAGTAACTAGTTCATGCCTGTTCTATCAGTCTATTATGGGGAGAAAACTGGGGACTTGGAGACATCCACCACAATTTTCCAGTCACATTTCCTACTTAGTTTCACACTCCTTCCACCCACAGAAGAACTAGGGCCAGTCACCAATTGGATCTTATTCAAACTTGTATGACTGTGAAGTAGGCTATTGTGACCTTTTACTTTGTTGAGAGTTCAAGAAACTTGAGACTACCAAACTGTTATTCCTAATAGTTGTACCAGGGTCTTCTGCATTGCAGGCAGATTCTTTACCATCTGAGCTACCAGGGAAGCATAGTACTATTTGTTGTTGTTGTTTTTCAGTTGCTCAGTCATGTCCAACTCTTTGCAATCCCATGGACTACAGCATGCCAGGTTTCCCTGTCCTTCACCATCTCTCAGAGTTTGCTCAAACTCATGTCCATTGAGTTGGTGATGCCAGCCAACCATCTCATCCTCTGTCATCCCCTTCTCCTCCTGCCTTCAATCTTTCCCAGTATCAGGGTCTTTTCCAGTGAGTCAGCTCTTTGTATCAAGTGGCCAAAGTATTGGAGTTTCAGCTTCAGCATCAGTCCTTCCAATAGATATTCAGGGTTGATTTCTTTTAGGATTGACTGGTACTGTTTCTTAGTACTATTAATACTATTTATTGGACATCAAACCATAAAGTACCTTGTGATATTCCTTCTATTAATATTAGTTCCCAGAATTATTATTTTGTCTTTAATTCATTTTTAAGATGTTTACACATACTTTTGATGAGATTTTAATTAATCTGAGACAAAAACTACGTTGTTGTATCCCAAATCTCTCTCATTGCCTTGCATAGAACTGACAGGTATACAGAAAATTATTGACTGAAATGTGAGTTTCTGAGTGTAGCATGTTGAATTCAGACAGAGGGAACAGAATGTGCAAAATTTCTTGATAAAGAGCACATGAGGAATTTAAGAACTAGAAAATGGTGAAAAAATCAGAGGCTAGAAAATACATAGACTTGGAGGTCCTGGTAAGGATTTTGTTCATAGCCGGATGACTAACAGAAAGCTATTAGGCATTAGTCAGAGCACTGTCAAAATGAAATCTGCTTTTAGGTTGTCTTTTGTTAGTCATCCATCTCCTTTTAACTTTCTTAGGTGGTTTTTGGAAAATGTACCCTCACTGACTTTGCTTGAATGAAAAACAGTTGAGGATTCAGTTCCCTTATCGTTATTATAGATTGCTTGATTAACAAGACTGTAAAAGCAAGCGCAGCAATATTTTAAATTAATCTCCTTAGTCCTTTTACAACAATTCAATCCAATCACACTATTAAAAGCCTCACTTGCTAAAAAGAGTCTCAGGTCTCTATGGCTAAATTCTAAGGATCTTAAAGTTGCACATAAGTGGATTCTCTCATCAAATTTAGGAGGGTGCACATAAAGGCTCTTGGCTAACTCAGACCTCTGAGAAGTTCTTGGAAAGGTCAGGGTCTAGAATGGGAGGTAAATTAATATGTAAATAACTTCAAAAAACAAAAAACAAGAAGAGATATCTTCAAAATAAAGACACAAACCTGGCATTATATAGATTTAAGGGGACCATGTCCAGTTGGTGCCATTAGAAATAGCTTGCTAAAGAAGGACTGTTTGAGAAGGATGAATATAAGAGATTAAAGACATGAGTATGTTTCATGATTAAAAATACAGTATTGTTTCAGAAAAACATCTATTTCTGCTTTATGGATTACGCCAATGCCTTTGTGTAAATCACAACAAACTGTGGAAAATTCTTTAAGAGATGGGAATATCAGACCACCTTATCTGCCTCCTGAGAAATCTGTATGCAGGTCAAGAAGCAACAGTTAGAACTGGACATGGAACAACAGACTGGTTCCAAATCGGGAAAGGAGTATGTCAAGGCTGTATATTGTCACCCTGCTTATTTAACTTACATGCAGAGTACATCATTGCAAATGCTGGATGAAACACAAGCTGGAATCAAGATTGCCAGGAGAAATATCAACAACCTCAGATACGCAGATGATACTACCCTTATGGAAGAAAGTGAAGAGGAACTAAAGAGCCTCTTGATGAAAGTGAAAGAGGAAAGTGGAAAACCTGGCTTTTAAAACTCAACATTCAAAAAACTGAGATCATGGCATCAGGTCTCATCACTTCATGGCAAATAGATGGGGAAACAATGGAAACAGTGAGGGATTTTATTTTCTTGGGCTCCGAAATCACTGCAGTTGGTGATTGCAGCCATGAAATTAAAAGATGCTTGCTCCTCAGAAGAAAAGCTATGACCAACCTAGACAGCATATTAAAAAGCAGAGACATTACCTTGCCTACAAAGGTCCAAATAGTCAAAGCTATAGTTTTTCCAGTAGTCATGTATGGATATGAGAGTTGGACTACAAAGAAAGCTGAGAGCCGAAGAATTGATGCTTTTGAACTGTGGTGTTGGAGGAGACTCTTGAGAGTCCCTTGGACTGCAAGGAGATCCAACCAGTCCATCCTAAAGGAAATCAGTTCTGAATATTCATTGGAAGGACTGATGCTGAAGCTGAAGCTGAAGCTCCAAAACTTTGGCCACCTGATGTGAAGAACTGACTCATTGGAAAAGATCCTGATGCTGGAAAAGATTGAAAGAAGGAGGAGAAGGGGATGACAGAGGATGAAATGGTTGGATGGCATCACCAACTCGATGGATAGGAGTTTGAGCAAGCTCCGGGAGTTGGTGATAGACAGGGAAGCCTGGCGTGCTGCAGTCCATGGGGTCACAAAGAGTCAGACACAACTAAGCAACTGAACTGAACTGACCAATGTTTCATGATTACTTGCAAGAACTTTAGAGTCATAGTTTTTTATTCAAAACTTAGCTCTTCCAGTTGTATGAAGTTTCCCACTGTCTAAATGACTAAATTTCTTCATTTCCAACATAGGGAAATTCATAGATTGTTGTAAAGATTAAATGAGAAATAATGACAGAAGATATTCAGTATTCTGATGAGCTCAGTAAATTCTAATTTCTGGTAATAGTAGTATTGTATTATTCAACAGATAAACAAAATGAGTTCCATTAAATCATCCAGACCTTGTTTCAGATTTTACATTGCATAGGATCTGTTTAATTCTCCAAATGTCTTCACTGAAGTGTGGTGAAAAAAGCCTTTGCTAGTGATAGAGACAGAATAAAAGAGTCCAAATAGGTGATTAAATAGCTAATCCCACTAGGGGATTGTAAGACGAAAAAATATGGGAAATTCCTGTAAGTTAAAGATTACTCAAGAAAGCAGCTTTGCTTAACACAAAACCAAGCAAGCTTGCTTAGCAACAAAGCCATGCAACAGGAGTACTGGACATGCCCCAAGACAATAAAACAATGGTGGCATAAGACCCACATCCTGCTCAATGAGTTCAATAAGTTAACAACCCCCAAAACAGACTCTGTACACACAAAAAACCAATCGTTTATGGAAAGGTGACTTTTCAAAATGAAAGACCCTCAATTGTACTGAAACCTGAAAATATTTTTCCAAAGTGCTATATGACAGTCCCGGCCTGACCATACAGGGCCAAGTAAACTTCCCTGCCCTACCTGGAGGAGGAGCAGATGATAGAAACATGACAGCTGCTTGAGAAAAATAAAGATCTTCCCCCGCCCCCCTCTCTTCCTCTGATTATAAAGCTGTAGCCCCCTAAGTTCTCCGGTGCTGGCATTTCTCACCCACTTCTAAGCCTCATAAGCATCCTATTCTAATAAGTCACTTCTAGTTTACCACTTTGCTCTCGCTGAATTCTTCTCCATGTTGAGACATAAAGGACTGAGGTGCCAGGGCTCTTCGGAGGCCCCCTGAAATGACACCAATCGCTTTCAGTAGTAAAGACGAAAGACGTCAGTTAAAGTTCTAGTTTGTCTGAACACTACCTTAGGCAAGCCCCTCTTTTCACTCTCCATTTCCTAGTGTCTAAAAGGGAAATAGTCCCTGATCACAGGGCTGTGCTGAAGACTGTAAGAGAACATAGAGGGTGAAACTGGGTGGATTACACAAGTAACTGGAAACTTGAGGTTAGCCTCTCCAGTTAGTCTTAGTGATCAGTGCTTTAAAAGTGAATTCTTCATTATGTGAAACTGAAATGACATTCTTTATTGTGAAAAGCTAACATCAAGATCCCTTTTCAATAATTAAAGAATGAAGGTAACAAGGTGTCAAGAAGGAAAAATTTTTCTTCTATCCTTCTAGGTTCTTCTGGCTGGTCTAAGAATTAAATTGACAAGAAATAGATTAACAGGAAGAAATCAAACAAAAGTTTAAAATCATGTATACATACAAGAGACCCAGGAAAATTGAGTAACTCACCAAAACTCTTACCTTAAATATCATCTTCAGCTAAAGACAAAAGAGGATATTGAGGGTAGTTAGTCTGATACTTCAAAAGGGAAGAAGGTAATTCACACAGAGATGGAAAAGCAAATGTTTGATAAACAAATGTTTTCTGGACTTGCAGGAACTATGAAGAGAAATTTCTCACCAAGAGAAATTTTTAACAATAGACCGCTGGTTCCTCCTGGTCTCTCATACCTCACATGTGTGTCTGCACTGGTAGTGTCTGACTCTTTGTGACCACATGGACTATAGCCCACCAGGCTCCCCTGTCCATGGAATATTCTAGGCAAGAATTGAACCAGAGTCTCTCTCTTGCATCTCCTGCATTGGCAGGTGGATTCTTTACCAGCTGAGCAACCAGGGAAGCCCCTACCATACCTAGTTGATACTACACTTATCTAAGGTGATAGGCCCTTCCTGAAACAGGTCCTCTATCTACATTCTTTTAGGCAGTCGGGGGGAAGGTTAAATGTTTTTCCTGAGTCTTTGCGGTCTTAAAAATAATCAACCTAAATTAGTCCTCAGTGCCAAAGAGACACTTTAGGGTGGCAGATTTTGCTCCCCTACAGTATAAAAAATTGGTATGAGATATACCATGTTCAAATGCTAATTCCACCATTTACTGTGTGACTTTAAGCAAATTAACTAACTACACTGAACTTCAGTTTTCTGCTGTGTAAAATGGAGATAATAATTACCTCAAAGGGCTGTTGAGGTTCATTCTCTAAAGCACAGTGACTAATACATAATTCATCTTAACTCAAAGTCAAATCCCCACTCCCATTTTGACTTTATTCTATAGATGACAGGCAATAGACTCCTGATTTTTTTAACCCTTAAATAAGATATTCATATTCTGTAAAACTCTTTATGATGCATCATGGTAATTCAAATGTTTTTAAGGAAACAGCAATGGAAATGAAATAATTCTATTTTTAAAATATCAGATTATATTGAGTATTCAATAAGCTGTGAATTTTCTATTTGTTTGGATAATAATATATTTTATACTTCATTATGGGCTTCCCTGGTAGCTCAGTTGGTAAAGAATCTGCCTGCAATGCAGGAGACCTGGGTTTGATCCCTGGGTTGGGAAGATCCCCTGGAGGAGGGCATGGCAACCTACTCCAGTATTCTTGCCTGGAGAATTCTCATGGACAGAGGAGCCTGGTGGACTACAGTCCATGGAGTCGCAAACAGTCAGACATGACTGAGTGACTAAGAACACACAGACTTCATTGTAAATATTTGTGACATATAAATTTGAGTAAATATTTTATCCAAATAAAATATTTTCCTTAGCATAGAATTGCACTGGAGTTAATTATAATGATTCATTAAGAGTTGTTATTGAATGAACTTGAATTTTTAAAGGAGCTAATTCAGAAAAATTATAATTCACAAATTTAAGAAATATTAGATATTTTACACAGGATTAATCAGACAGTTAATAGTTTTCTGAATGCACAATATAATGACAATAAATGAATGAATGTAGAAACTAAACAGACAATTCAGCCAACGTAAGTTCTAAAAACAGAGGAGAGAAGAAAGTTTAGGTTGAAAAAACTTTTCCATACTAATGGATGTGTTTGGTCTAAAGTTATCCAGATATAAACAAACCAAAGTATTTTTCATTCTTGCTTGAGTAGTTACCTCATGTAGGCATGGCCTAAATACTTAAAAATCCAAGCTGTTATACTTTAAAATGCTAATAAATAAAAATTAATATCAAAAGTAAATCTGTTGAAACTACTTTAAGACACATGTTTGGTACCAAAACAGTGATATTTATGGTAATATGATACAGGATATTCACAACTTAGTTTTAATATCAATGTCTTTCACATCATTATGTACATAAATTCAATAAATAAAATGCTTATTAAAGTAGATAATACATGTGCTGTGCTGTGCTTAACCACTCAGTCGTGTCCAACTCTTTGTGACTCCATGGACTGTAGCCTACCAGGCTCCTCTGTCTATGCAAGAATACTGGAGTAGGTTGCCATGCCCTTCTCCAGGGAATCTTCTCAATCCAGAGATCAAACCCAGGTCTCCCACTTTGCAGGTGGATTCTTTTACTGTCTGAGCCACCAGAGAAGCCCAAAAATACTAGAGTGGGTAGTCTATCCCTTCTCCAGGGGATCTTCCTAACCCAGGAATCACACTGGGGTCTCCTGCATTGCAGGTGGATTCTTTACCAGCTGAGCTACCAGGGAAGCCCAAATAATATATTTTTGTACAAATCAATGTTAATATTTATTAAAGGTTTATTTTGTCCAATGATACAATCACTGATTAAAATCATTTATGATGAGATTAATAATGTCTCACGTTTTAAACCTAAAAATTGCTGCAACAATCTATGACCAGGAAGCCATGTATATCTTATTAGTCATTAAATTTATCTTTCTTCTTCCAGCAAATAAGTAACTGAATGAGATAATTTGATATTCTCTTTGTCTTCCTCTCCCTGAGAGTATTTAGAGGTACAAATATATGACCACAATAAAATGACCACTAGTCCTGACTAATAAAAGATTTTTCCATTGCACACAAGAAGAGTTACTTATGAATAAGCACAGCACATTTCATATCCACCTACAATAAAAAGTTATCAAGTTATTTAGCCCTCAAAACTTAGCTCAGGAAACCAGATTTACTGAGACATATTCACATACATCAGAAGCACTAAACAGGATTTTTTAATGCAGTATTAAAAATATGGCCCAAACATTTTAGAAAGAAAAAATATATACATATATAGTTACAGCAATGTTGTTCCTGTTGTTCAGTCGCTAAGTCTTGTCCCACTCTTTGCAACTCTATGGACTGTAGCCCGCCAGGCTCCCTCTGTCCATGGAATTTCCAGGTAAGAATACTGGAGGGGGTTGCCATTTCCTAATCCAGGGGATCTTCCCAATCCAGAATCAGACCCACATCTCTTATGTTTCCTGCATTGGCAGGATTCTTTTTACCACTGCACAACTTGGGAAAAAGTTATATATAGTTTTATACTATATATAATTGCCCTATGTAATTCCAAGAAATAAGATGTTAAAAAACAATGAGATGAGGAATAGCTAAGGGTTTTTCAAAAGTATTTTGATGCTTTATTAAAGATTTCTTGAGAAAGAAAATAGCTTAAAGCAAAACTTTTTATGAATAAATAATATAAAGCAAAGATCTGTGGTAAACAATTTTAAATGTGGAGGGAAAAATAGAATCTCAATCATCTGAATTATTTCATAAATGCTAGTGAATTGCAGCAAGAATAATGTTAATTTAGCAAAGGCCGGTAATATTGCTAGCTCTTGTGGAGCCCATACGAAGAGGCAGATAGAAAAGCAGAGTGGAAAGTTTGACAGCTTTATGGCAAAAGAATCCAACCTAGATAAATATTAGGCAGAAATGATAACAAAACTGTCCAGACTTCTCATTTACAGTGTGGCGCCTCAAACTGCAGGATCTTCTACAGGGCTTAGCAGTCATTACGTGTCCCAATCAAAGTGTTGCTCTTCAAGTACACCTATCCCCTGCTTAGTGATGTTCATTAGTGCTTGAAAACCCTGCCGTTAAGAGCTCTAAACTTTTTTTAAATGTTCCCATTAAATTTAATGGGAAAATTGTGATGTGTTTCATCTCAACAAAAGATACTCAATTTTCACAGCTAGAAAAATATGTCAGTTGAATGAAAACAAGTTTAGATTAGTAATGAACAGCAACTTGAAAGTAACCAAATACAACTTGTGTATAAAATGCAGTGCTACTGTACTTGTCCTTTTCTCTTATTTCTAAAATACTTTCTTCATCAATTTTTCAAATCTGGAGGCTGATGATTATTTTGCACTTAAACTGCACTAAAAACCATATGCCAAAAAAAAAAAAACACCTTTGGGGCAAAATATAGGCTATGGTTGGGAGGGCATAACAGACTGAAGATGCATAGAAGATCCTACATCTTCATCTCCCTCCTTATAGATGCACACGATGGAATTCAGAACACACTACCCCAAAATAAGTGCCTTGGCAGGTTGTTTTAAACTAAAGGAATCTGAGAAATGGCAAGTGCAGAAAGGACTCTCGGATCTTTTTTTCTCTCCTGAACCAGGTCTTGTAACCCTCATGTGAGAGGTGTCCCCCCAAACCCTGAGGAAAGAATCACCATTATCCCTAAAGCTGGAAGGACTTGGAGAGGAATGTGAATGGACAGGCCTTGTTAATTTCCCCCAGTTTATAGCCTTAGCTCATACCCTTTGTCCTAACACATTTTTCATAACTTTCCACTCTTCATCTAACCTAGTATGTGTGTGTAGTCGCTAAGTCATGTCCAACTCCTTGTGACCCCATGGACTGTAGCCCACGAGACTCCTCTGTCCATGAGATTCCCTGGCAAGAACACTAGAGTGGGTTGCCATTTCCTTCTTCAAATCTAGTACAAAAATATTCAGATTTAACCATTTCTTTGGGTCTTCATATCCTTATGAAGCTTCCTGTATCACATAAAACATGAGTTTTACATGACATGGGGAGCTTCATAAGGAAATTAAACAAACTTGTATGCTTTTCTCTTGTTAATTTGTCTTCTGCCAGTCAGGGCCCCAGCCAGAGAGAACCTAGGAGGTTAAAGGGGAAAGATACTTTCCCCTCCCCTACACACACAAAACAAAATGTTTTGGACTCATCTATTATTGGCAGGCAATGGAAATATGTTTTGTATGATAGCCTCTACCCAGAAATTATATCAAGTAAATTGCTGAATGTGTCTTTGCCTGATACTATAATGTTGAAATGTCACTCTTTATAGTTTTAATGGGCTTCCCTTGGGGCTCAGCTAGTAAAGAATCCACCTGCAATGTCGATCCCTGGGTTGGGAAGATCCCCTGGAGGAGGGAACGGCTACCCACTCCAGTATTCTAGCCTGGAGAATTCCATGGACTGTATAGTCCATGGGGTCACAAAGATACTATAATGTTGAAATATCACTCTTCATAGTAGATCTATTTAATGTATCTTTTGGTGAGCAAGTCGTTTTAGCAGGAAAAAAGAAGAATCATTTGATCAAAATGATATCACTTTTCGAGTCATCATGGTGGGTGAAAAGTCATTGACTGAACATTCATTATGCGGGCAAATCTGAATAGAGTTATAAATGTAAAATAGATTATTCATTTAACAAGAATTGCTTAAATGCTTACTTAAAGCAGGTTGGACTGCTCATGTAATCTAACCCTTAGGATTATTTAACTACCTAGTTTATCTTTTCTTGAGATTTTGCTAGAAGAAATATAATTACCATAGACTTAACCTCTCTAATCTCAACTATGACTTTCCTTTAAGAAAGTTCTACAAAACAAAAGATATACAATTTTTGCTACATTTAGCCCCATCTATTATTAATTTCAACTAGCACTATCAACCACGCAATTCACAGATCAATCTCATATACTGAGCAACTATTTTTTTTTTAATAAATTTATTTTAGTTGGGGGCTAATTACTTTACAATATTGTAGTGGTTTTTGCCATACATTGACATGAATCAGCCATGGGTTTACATGTGTTCCCCATCCTGAACCCCCTCCTCCCACCTCCCTCCCCATCCCATCCCTCTGGGTCATCCCATTGCCCCAACCCTGAGCATTTGTCTCATGCATCAAACCTGGAATGGTGTTCTGTGAGCAACTATTATTATTTCATCTTGGAAATCTCTTTCACTGGGGAGGTCAGGAATGGCATGGGAGGAAAAACACACTTACCTGGCCAGCCAGGGTCAGCCAACTCAACCCTGGCATGACATCACCACAGCTGATTTCCCTTTCCTCTGAACACTATGCTAACATCATTTCCTCTCTCTTCATAGCTAAGCCAAGTAGCTCCTGTTCCTTAGTGCTTTATACAGGTAGTTAATACTTCACCATTTTCATTATCTTTCAAAAGTACATGACAATTAAATATGAATTATTGTTCCATTAGCTGAGCCTATTTGACTGTAAATTTCATTTAGATGTCAAGAAAGTAATATAGCCAATGGAACACAAGGCTGAGAGGTGATGCTGTTATGTCTACTCACAGTTCAAGTCCTTTAGCAACAAACTAAGGCAGTGCTAGCCAGTAGAACTTTCTGCAGTGATGGGTATGTTCAACATCTGGAATGTCCAATTGGATAGCCACTAGCCAATTTCAATTAATTTAGATTTAAATAACCATATGTTCCTGTTAGGCAAAGGAGAGATGCAAAGAGTAAAAGGCTGGAAAGTTCTAGCAAAAGAGTCCATGTAGCATAGCACAGAAATTTAATGCAATGCAAACGGACATCTCAAATTAATGGTTTCAAGCAAGAGGCCAGAGCTGGCAAGCCCTCATCTCTTTATCAAAGAAGCAAGTGCAATAATTCTGTTTGTTCATACAGCTAGAGCTCGTCTAGCACTATTGTAGGGAAGAAAAAAAATTTCCCTCTACCCTCTTAGGTTCAGTATCTGAGGCCTGTGAATTAAAGTGACAAAAGACAGATTATACATATAGGTAATTCACTTTGTTGTATAGCAGAAAATAATGCAACATTGTAAAACAACTATACTCTAATAATTTTTAAAAGTGACTACAAATAGTGGCTCCTACGACAGTATATAAATAATAGCTTTTGTGTAAGAGGGCTTTCCTGGTGACTCAGATGGTCAAGAATCTGTCTGCAATGCAGGAGACCCAGGTTTGATCTCTGGGTTGGGAAGATCCCTGGAGAAGGAAATGGCAACCCACTCCAGTATTCTTGCCTAGAGAATTCCATGGACAGAGGAGCCTTGTGTGCTACAGTCCATGGGGTCACAAAGAGTCAGACAAACCATTTTTTGAAACCCAGAACTAGATGAATAGGCTAAGAGGATGGGTACAAAATTTTATCACAAATCCTGTCAAGTCCTCAGAATGATGCCTGAGATTTACTAAACTATTAGACCATAATATGATGGTTATTCAGGTGTAGATAGCAAGAACCTCAAAAAAGGAGAAGATAGAACAATCTGAAGAAATAATGAAATTATAGTACTTGGTGACAGAAGGAGTACAGGGGATGAGAAGAAATCATGAGGTACTCTCAACAGGTAACATGACTCAAACCCAAGACCACACAGTTGCCAAGCAGTATTTGTCCATTTGGAGCTCTACATTTTACTTCGCTCATCTAGAAGATGGGTATAGCTAGAGCTTCCAAATCAAGGTGGTGCTGTGAGGATCAAATGGCTAGCAATACGAGCACTTGGAATAGTGTCTCAAAAAGTGTAGCTGGTTCAGGACACATACAAACTTTGTTGAAATAAATTTAAGTAAAATGTCAGATATCTCACATATTTTGTTTTGACTTCAAATAAAAGCAATTCCATATTGCAATCTAGGAAACTTGAAGTTAATATTTACAAGGTCTTTTCAATATAAATTTTGTTGACTTATATGGTTTAGCTGCCCCATTTTATGAACTTTAATTTTTTGGTTAGTTATTTTATATACACTCAGGTACCTCCTTTAGAAATAAATCTTGTTTATTCACTTTCTGGCTCCCTATTGAGTTTAATAAGATATTTACTCTTAATAATGTAATAATTCTAGGTAAAACAGCATGAGTAGTTTGAAATTTATTTTGTAAGTTAATAATATATTTAAATCTCTAGATAGAACTCTTTGGCAAGGCTAGGATCAACTAAGAAAATAATCACCTTCAAGATGATGAATAAAGGTCTGGGGACATCAGACCAAAAAAAGTGGCATTCTTGTACTTTGAAACATCTTTGGGAAAGGTCAAAAAAGGAAGTATTTTTATTTGAAAGATGATTCATACTGCTCTTGCAGTGATTACAAACACAGTAGAAACTATTTCATTATATTTCAATACTTAAACTGTCAATCAAATAGCTATTTGGGGCCATAAGTATTTACAACATATAACCAAGTTTTCAGTCACCAGTGCTGATAAGAATCAAAAGTAACATTTTTATTCCTTTCTTTGTAAAATGATTAAACGATGAACATAGCTATCACAAAGGAACTAAGGGACTGAAATTGCTTTAATTGTTACTAAATCCTACATCCTGTTCTGAACTTGAATTTCTTCTTATTTTAAATTTTAAAGTAGTAGCAGTTTGAACTTAGTCTACTTTTTATATAAATGTCATTTATTTCTGGCAACTTTCTTTTAATAATTGTTCTAAGTTATTTAAATGCATGCAGACTTCTTACTGGGTGCTGAAACTGTGTACCAGCACTTAAGGGTAAAATTAAACAACTCATTTCTTTTATGATCAAAGCTGCAAAACTTTTCTCATTATTGTGTTGTGAATTCCAGCAAGTAACTCCGTTTATTGATTTTTTTTCTTTCAGATATTCACATTTCAAGATATTGTATAGTAAGTGAACTAGTGACTTTTTTCAATGTACCTCAAAATTTTATTTTAAATGCCCTGCAGCAAAGACAATACTAGCTATTACCTAGCAGTGGAGTGAGCCAGTTTAGCCTTTCTAGATGTTGACATTTAAAAGAAGTCTAGAATCACAGATAAAGTACATCTTAAATTAATGCTGTAGATCAACATCCAGTAAATAACACAGTTGCCATTAACTATTTATGAACGCATTTCCTCCTCTAAAGAAAAAAGAAACACCTTCTTTCCTAAACAAGGTATCCTCTTGTGAATAACCCTGAAATATAATTTCCAAAGTCACAAAGCATCTTTGCTCTTTTTCTACAAATATAACAACTCTTATACCTCTTCTTATAGCATAGCATCATCCCACTGAAAAAGAAAAAGAATCAGAAACTCTACAACTACAGCACTAAAACTTGGAAATTGCTAAATGGCCAGTTTCAAGACTCAAGAACAAAACATCAGTATTAAATGTTAAGAATCCTGGTAACTGTTTTTTAAAAAAATCTATGAAATCTTGATATGACTATCTGATGGTGGTTCATCAAGGCAGCTTTCTAACCTCTTTTAAAATAAACTTTCTTTCCTCCTTTAAAATCTTACTCAAGATCAGTTTGCCTGTAGATGGAGAAATATTTTAACTCATCAATCACCAATAAAAACATGATCTTCATATGTCAAGCAAATTGCATTTCTGGTCTTGATGAAGACAATAGCAAGACATCAATCGGTTCATATGCCATTCCAAAAGATCTCTTATGAGATGAATTAAGGCAATGTTATGTGCCATGTGACTATTAAAAAGTATAAGGGCACAGTACAGTTTGGTAGGTATCTTTCACTCTCTTCCTTTTTCTTCTATATCAGTCTGTCACCAATACTGTTATTCTTTCATTGTCATCTTCCATTCTTTCACTTGTTCTTTCTACTCCTTTCCCAGGTTCTCATCATCTTATGTCTGAACAATTATGATATTCTCCTAGCTCAGTAAATCTCAGCCATCAATCTGAGGAGACATGCAAGTATATGACAAAGTTTCACTTGTGAAAGAGGAAATGAGAAAATAAGGACAATGCAGTAAGTCTTTAATAACACCAAGATTATTCATTTTTAATGTTCTGTCCTTTACTCTGGAAGGACACACTTGCCCTTCCTACCTATAATTTGAGGTTAAAATTCAATTCTTATCTGAAATAGTGAAGATAAAATAGGGTGATTTTTTTAAACATCCTTCCATAGGTAAATAAGTATTTCACAACTGTATGCTAGTCCTCAAGAATTCTTTTAGGAACTTCACTAGTCTATGAAACCAAAACTTTGTAAAACAGTAAAAGCTAAGGTTCTTGAGTCTGGTTACTTCCTTCCAAATTTCAAAACTCAAAATCAGGCCCAACAGATGTAATATATAACATGATGACTATAATTAACAACACTGAATCTTTTTTTGACAGATGCTAAGAGAATAAATCTTAACAGTTCTCATCACAAGAAAAAAAACTGTGTAACTATGTGAGGTGATGGATGTTACCTAAGCTTATTGTGGCAAACATTTTGTTTTATACAACAATGCACATATAAATATCAATGTATCAATACATATACTGATATATCAATGATATAATATCACTAGTGCTATATGTCAATTACATCTAAATAAAACAGAGAAAGAAAGAAATGTCTTTGAATGGAAACAGTTCTTTTCTGCATTCAACATGCATTCTAACACCTACAGCAGCCCCTACAACCTGGCCTTACTGTACGTGTCGACTCCTGTAGAGAGGCAGGGGCCTTTACTGTTTTCCACATAATAGGCTTTTAGCTCCAGGTTTTTGATCATGCTCCTAGCTCCTGGAAGAAAACCTGTCATTCTCAATTTAAATATCCCTGAAACTAAACAATTCCATTTCTTTCAGCAAATGATTGCTCATCTTGTTTGTTTGTTCTACTTCCCTTCTAGAACCAAATTCCCTGAATTGTTTTTCTTGCTGAGTCAGCAATAAATGTTAATCTTATTGTCTTGAGTGTTTCCAGTAGCGTGTGCATATTCTCAATGAGGCTGCCTTTGAGGCTTTTATTAATATAAATTTGAAGTGGGAAAAGCAAAGCCAGGTTTTTGAATCTAGTGTTCACATATCTATTCCTTTAATTTTTTAAATTATCTAAAGAGCCTAGATGTTAATCATATACATATCAGCCTTACAGACAGAGTATTGTTTTGAAGATGCATAGACACAGATAAATGAGCCAGAGATGCTGACAAAATTCTGTCATGAGTATTTTAGGACAGACCAAAACTTAAATCAACAGTCTGGTGGCTATATTTAAGATAACAATCATATCCAATTACTCTTCTTACTAGTTCTACCCAAATTTCTTTAAGCTCTTCTCACTGCTGAAGAGTATCAAACAAAAACAAACAAGAAAGAGTAAGAAAACATTCATTTCTATGTTAAAGACAGCGTAACCATGTCTGTTCAGAGAAGAATGATACAAAAGAATATCTACCAAAGTGCACAACAGTTCTTTACCGCCAACCTAAACTCATCTAATCTGTGGAAAATTTTGAAAGAGATGGGAATAACAGACCATCTGACCTGCCTCTTGAGAAACCTGTATGCAGGTCAAGAAGCAACAGTTAGAACTGGACATGGAACAACAGACTGGTTCCAAATAGGAAAAGGATTACGTCAAGGCTGTATATTGTCACCCTGCTTATTTAACTTATATGCAGAGTACATCATGAGAAACGCTGGCCTGGAAGAAACACAAGCTGGAATCAAGATTGCCGGGAGAAACAGAAATAACCTCAGATATGCAGATGACACTACCCTTATGGCAGAAAGTGAAGAAGAACTAAAGAGCCTCTTGATGAAAGTGAAAGAGGAGAGTGAGAAAGTTGGCTTAAAGCTCAATGTTCAGAAAACTAAGATCATGGCATCTGGTCCCATCACTTCATGGCAAATAGACGGGGAAACAGTGGAAACAGTGTCAGACTTTGTTTTTGGGGGCTCCAAAATCACTGCTGATGGTGATTGCAGCCATGAAATTAAAAGACGCTTACTCCTTGGAAGGAAGGTTATGACCAACCTAGATAGCATATTTAAAAACAGAGACATTACTTTCCCAACAAAGGTCCATCTAGTCAAGGCTATGCTTTTTCCAGTGGTCATGTTATGGATGTGAGAGTTGGACAGTGAAGAAAGCTGAGCGCCAAAGATTTGATGCTTTTGAATTGTGGTGTTGGAGAAGACTCGTGAGAGTCCCTTGGACTGTAAGGAGATCCAACCAGTCCATCCTAAGAGGAGATCAGTCCTGGGTGTTCATTGGAAGGACTGATGTTGAAGTTGAAACTCCAATACTTTGGCCTCCTCATGCAAAGAGTTGACTCATTGGAAAAGACCCTAATGCTGGGAAAGATTGTGGGCAGGAGGAGAAGGGGACGACAGAGGATGAGATAACCGGTTGGATTCCATCACCAACTCGATGGACATGGGTTTGGGTAAACTCCGGGAGTTGGTGATGGACAGGGAGGCCTGGCGTGCTGCGATTCATGGAGTCGCAAAGAGTCGGACACGACTGAGCGACTGAACTGAACTGAACTGAAACTCATCTAATATCTAAACTCATTCAACATATAAGATCTTGACAAAATAAATTAGGAGAAATGTATGGTCTTGCAATCTTTGAACAAAAATGTCCATTTAAAAAATTAATTTGCTTTAAAGTGTTACTGTATCTATGTTGTTAATTATGTACTTGTACTGCATCTAAGCAGCTGAGGATAGTAAAAACAGCTCTAAATCCAGAATCAGAAAACTCAGACTTGAGCAAACGCACACTCATAAGCTGTGGCAATGTAAATATGGTCATTTATCTTCCTCTTTGAGTTTTCATTTCTTCATCTGCAAATAGGGGGAAAATAAAAAACCCTTCAAAAAAGTTGTTTGAGGATTAAATGAAGAAAATCTTTGTAATGTTATTGCATTACTATAGAGAAGTCTCAAATTGAACAAGGCTTCATTATATATATGCTCAAGTATCATGACTGTAAGGCAGGAGGAAAAAAAAATAAAAAGCAAGCTGCCTGCAATCAAAATCCCAACTAAAATAAGTAAGAACAGAAAATACCTTGAATACTTTCAAAACTTGCAACTGAAGGTAATATTTCAAGTGACACAAAAATACTTTTATTGTACAAGTTTCTGTTTACTGCTAATAAAAATGTTATTTCTTATTCCATACAGTTTGACTGACAGTTTCAATTTTCTCTTTGGCTAAGAGGAGATGAACTACTGAGCAAATAATTGTGTACTGTGTCATAATATAAAATCAAAGAGATTTATGCAGAAAATTTAAAAACTAATTATATATGGTTTTTTTATGAAAAATTTCCTTGCCATGAGCCATTTCACTAAATCAATGAGGTCAAAAGTCAATTTGCAATGGGCTGAAGAGGTGAAAAATTGCCAATTAAAACTATATGCTTCCTTTGTAAAAAGTTCTACTAAGAAAGAATGCAGGAAGTTATCACAGAAAATAAAGAGCCCCAACAGAGACAGGTAGAAGGGAAAGACGGAAGGAGGAGGGTGGTATGTAAGTTCAAGGCGATCAGGGAAATGGTAAGGAGAAATTGG
This sequence comes from Giraffa tippelskirchi, assembly GCF_054371585.1. Lineage (NCBI taxonomy): Eukaryota > Metazoa > Chordata > Mammalia > Artiodactyla > Giraffidae > Giraffa > Giraffa tippelskirchi. Next base: position 75,884,508 of record NC_137277.1, read on the forward strand.
TAGCTGCTGCTGCTGCTGCTAAGTCACTTCAGTCGTGTCCGACTCTGTGCGACCCCATAGACGGCAGCCCACCAGGTTCCCCAGTCCCTGGGATTCTCCAGGCAAGAACACTGGAGTGGGTTGCCATTTCCTTCTCCAATGCATGAAAGTGAAAAGTGAAAGGGAAGTCACTCAGTCGTGTCCGACTCTTCGCCACCCCATGGACTGCAGCCTACCAGGCTCCTCCGTCCACGGGATTTTCCAGGCAAGAGTACTGAAGTGGGGTGCCATCGCCTTCTCCGGAAATTGGTAGACTCATAAGCAATTACTGATGTTTGCAAAGTAAATGAGAGACAAGGAAATGGCAATAGTAAGAGCCTCAATCTTTCTGCAGTCCAGATCTGGATTTTTTTCCCTTTGGTTGTCATTTGAAAGGCACTGTTTTTTTCTCATTGCATAACATACTAAAATTGCAAATGACTTCCTAAATGCCAAATCAAATGAACATTCTTCAATCTCTATCTTGCAATGAAGCATTTGATGTCTTTATCTTCTTGAAACTTTTCCCTCATTTTTCTTCTTGAATCTCCTTGAAAATCTCTTTTTCTTAAGGCCCTCTCTGAATCATTAGGATAGAAAAGGTTATGAGTTGTAAGGAACAAAACACTGGTGCAACCCAACAAAAGTGTCTCCCTCAATTACGCTGCAAGTCTGGGACCACTCTTAAGGGACTTTGATACTGATAATCACTCAGGGAATCAGGGTGACAGAGGCTTCAGCTCAAGGCATTTTATAATCATCAGGACAAGGAAAAAGGAACCAGCTGATTCCTGTATTGCCTCTTAAAGCTCCTCCCCAGAAGTGATACACATTTCTGTTCACACTCCAGTGACCAAAGCAACAATTTCACAGTGACCTGAGAAGCACAATATTACCCTATGTCCAAAAGGAAAAGAAACATTCCCTATAATTATATTCTTTCCCTCCCATTATAAATGTTTTACAAAATTAGACTCAATCTCCTTTTTCCACATTCTTCCTGAGTGACTTTATTCACTTCCTATGTGACAATAACACAAAACCTCTCTCATAAACTCCAGACCCATTTATCCCTACTTGAATATCCCAAAAGCACCTTTAATTTAACATGTCTAAATCCAAACTAATTACCCAACCCATGCCATCTCTCATAGTGAAGAGAGATGTTTGCTGTCTTTTCCTTTCTATTCAACTGTAATTTTCTTTAGACTGCAGCTATGTTTTATTATGCTTGTATTCCCAGGACCAAGCAAAACACCTGTCACTTAATATAAACTCAAGAAAAAAATATTTGTCAAATGAATGAATAATGGAGGCCATGTTCATGAAGCTTGCATATATCCTTCAAACAGTTCAAATTGGTTATACAAGTCTCAGGATTAAGTGCTTTAAGTGGATGCCTGGTACTGAACAAAGCACTTAAAGATAAGACTAAGAAAGAGGCTTCCCAGGTGGCACAGTGGTAATGAATCTATCTGCCAACGCAGGAGATACCAGAGACCTAGGTTTGATCCCTGGATCAGGAAGAACCCCTAGAGAAGGAAATAGCTATCCAGTCCAGTATTCTTGCCTGGAAAATTACATAGACAGAGGAGCCTGGCGGCTACAGTCCATGGGGTTGCAAACAGTACACATGACTGAACAACCGTCCTCCCCACCCCACCGCCACACACACACACACACACATACACACACGAAAGAATAAAGGGTAGAAACAGGAGACTGGTTAGGAGACTAATGCAGTGAAAGATGACACTGGGGTAGAACAAGGTGGAGCAATGGTAATAAAAGGATTTGGTGGGATTCTTGATATATTTTGAAAATAGAGTTAGCAGGATTTACTAAGAGATGAACAAAATGAGGACTATAAGAGAATGAGGGAAGTCAAAAGTTGACTACAAGTCGCTTGGCCTGAGCAACCAGAAGGATAGAGTTATCATTCATTAACATATAGAACTGCAAAGGGAACAACTTTGGGGGTTAGCATGAGCAGTTCAGTTTAGACATTTTAAGCATGATATATCAAACATCTTGAGGAGATATCAATTAAGCTGTTAAATATTTGAATATGAAGTTCAGGAGAAAAGCTGGAGAGGAGATATAAATTTGAAAGTTGTCATCAAAAATGATCTTTCAAAGCATGAGAATAGATGAGCTCACCTAAGGAATGAGAGCAGACACAGAGGAGTTGGCCTAAGATTGAGCACTGGGCACTTCACCATTAAGAAGACAGAGAGAAAAAGGGACTGAGAAGGAATAACCAATAAGATAAAATGAAAATAAGAGAGTATGCTGTCCTAGGAGAAAATAAAAACATGTATCAGGGGGAGAGGAGTGACTGCTCTGCTGTATTAGCTGCTGTTAAATCAAGTAAGCTGGAAGGACTGATGCTGAAACTGAAGCTACAATACTTTGACCACTGGATGCAAAGAGCTGACTCACTGGAAAAGACCCTGATGCTGAGAAAGACTGAAGGCAGGAGGAGAAGAGGACAACAGAGGATGAGATGGTTGGATGGCATCAACTCAATGGACATGCTGCTGCTGCTGCTGCTGCTAAGTCGCTTCAGTCATATCCGACTCTGTGCCACCCCATAGACAGCAGCCCACCACCACCAGGCTCCCCCGTCCCTGGGATACGCCAGGCAAGAACACTGGAGTGGGTTGCCATTTCCTTCTCCAATGCATGAAAGTGAAAAGTGAAAGGGAAGTCGCTCAGTCGTGTCCGACTCTTCGCGACCCCATGGACTGCAGCCTACCAGGCTCCCCCGTCCACGGGATTTTCCAGGCAAGAGTACTGGAGTGGGGTGCCATTACCTTCTCCGGAATGGACATGAGTTTGAGCGAACTCCGGGAGAGAATAAAGGACAGGGAAGCCTGGCATGCTGTAGTCCATGAGGTCGCAAAAAGTTAGACATGACCTGAGCAACTGAACAACAACAACGAAATCAAGATGAGGACTGAGAATTGACCATGGACTTGAGAAGGTGCCAGACATTAGTAACCTTGTCTGGTGTAGTTTCAGAGAAGCTGTGGGGACAAAAGCCTGAAAGGAGTGAGCTTAGAGAGAATGGAAAGGATACAAAGATCCATCCTTCACATGAGGATGTGAAGTACAGGGCATGAGTACAACTAGAAGCTAACATATATACATCATTTTAACCAGTAATTAAAACCATCTTTATTTAATAAAGAATATGAAGTTTCAGGGATTTCATACAACCTATTCAAACTGTGGGTTTGATGGGGATAGTTTTCTTTCTCATTTGCCTTGCTTTGACCAATAATTAAATTATCATTAAATAAAAATTTATAATCTTATTCATGATTTTTACATAGGTCACGCTCAAAGGAAACTTTTCATTTTTTTTTTATTTTATTTTATTTATTTATTTTTTTTTAATAAATTTATTTATTTTAGTTGGGGGCTAATTACTTTACAATATTGTAATAGTTTTTGCCATACATTGACATGAATCAGCCATGGGTTTACATGTGTTCCCCTTCCTGGACCCCCCACCCACCTCCCTCCCCATCCCATCCCTCTGGGTCATCCCATTGCCCCGGCCCTGAGCCCTTGTCTCATGCATCGAACATGGAATGGTGTTCTGTTTCACATACGATAATATACATGTTTCAATGCTATTCTCCCAGAACGTCCCACCCTCACCTTCTCCCTCAGAGTCCATAAAATTGTTCCATGCACCTGTGTCTCTTATTCATTTTAGCTTTTAAAATTTTAAGCAACCTATCTTGTCTCTTTGTAAATTTTCTCTTCCTTCCCCCCACCCTCTGCCATTTTCTTCTTTCCTGAGCTTCACTTTCAAGTGAAGTGCTTAAAAAGTAAAATTCCACTTTTTTCTATTTTTATCACAGTCTTGATGTACTGGTTGATCCCCAGTGATTTAAAGAATTAAAAAGTAAATATAATTGTTTTCAAAGGATTCAATTGTGGATGAGTGAGTGAGTGAAAGTCGCTCAGTCATGTCCGACTCTTTGCGACCCCATGGACTATACAGTCCATGGAATTCTCCAGGCCAGAATATTCGAGTGGGTAGCCTTTCCCTTCTCCAGGGGATCTTCCCAACCCAGGGATAGAACCCAGGTCTCCTGCACTGCAGGTGGATTCTTTACCAGCTGAGCCACAAGAGGAGCCCAAAAATACTGGAGTGGGTAGCCTATCCCTTCTCCAGCGGATCTTCCTGACCCAGGAATCGAACAGGGGTCTCCTGCATTGCAGGCAGATTCTTTACCAACTGAGCTATCAGGGAAGCCCCTCAAATGTGGATATATGTGTATAAAAATGTGAGTTAAAGTAAATGTTAGAAAATTAAATTATTCCTCATATATCTTATAGTTTATTTTCATCTTAAAATATGTAAAACTATTTCTTAAAATTAAAAGGCTTCCTGCATTGCAGGTGGATTCTTTACCAACTGAGCTAGGAGGGAAGCCCACACAAATGGGTTAATTTTAATAGAAATTATTTAATGCCAATAGATTTAACTTTTAAGACATTTATTAATATTATGAAATACTTCAGAAAAAAAAAAAACATGCCCAATGTTAGCCTTCACTAGCCATCTAGTTGTCAATGTGGTATCAACTTAATACATGTTGTATCTAAACAAAGAAGCATACAAATTTAAGAATAAAACAAATTGTTTACCACTGCAAAATATTCCTCAGCCACCATGTGCAGCCACTGAGAATACTAACTCATGAGTACTTCCAAACCCACATCCTGGAACACAAAGTGAAACAAGAAAATGGCACTACTGTATTCATGCTTTCCGCTAGGAAGGATTTGCTAAGTTCATTTGTTTTTCTTCTCTTAAGTGTTTCCTCTGTCCACATTTTCTCCAAGCCTTGAAGCTGTGTTCATTCTAATGTGAACAACATCACAACACACAATCTTCTCAGTATTTTGCTTCCAGGACTTTGGGCAAGAGAAGTAGGGAAGTTTTCCCAGAGGCTTGAACAGTGAGTCCTGAGAGAATGCTTTGTCATTGAATTTTACCACTGGCATATCTCTCCCCTTTCCCACCAAGAGAAAGCTCAGAAAAGGTCAGAAACGTTCCCACTTTGTTTCAACAGTGACCTTGTGTCTGCTACAAGGCCATAGGATGAAAATTAGAGCCTCTGTTATCTGCACACAAAGTCACCAAAGAACAAATGAAGAGCTTTGAGACCCAGAACATGCTGGACAGTTGAAGACTGTCACTTTCAGGTAGAGGACTGAAAGTGGTGTGGCTAATCTCTGAATATTACTGGAAACATCTCAAGTGATAAAGAATAAGGAACATGCAAACGTCTTTAAATGATATTTCTTCAGTTCAGTTCAGTCGCTCAGTCATGTTTGATTCTTTGTGACCCCATGGACTGCAGCATGTCAGGCTTCCCTGTCCATCACCAACTCCCAGCTTGCTCAAACTCACATCCATCGAGTCTGTGATGCCATCCAACCATCTCATCCTCTGTTGCTCCCTTCTCCTCCCACCTTCAATCTTTCCCATCATCAGTCTCTTTTCCAATGAGTCAGTTCTTTGCATCAGGTGGCCAAAGTATTGGAGTTTCAGCTTCAGCATCAGTCCTTCCAATGAATATTCAGGACGGATTTCCTTTAGGATGCACTGGTTGGATCTCCTTGCAGTCCAAGGGTCTCTCAAGAGTCTTCTCCAATACCACAGTTCAAAAGCATCAATTATTCTGCACTCAGCTTTCTTTATGGTCCAACTCTCACACCATACATGGCTCCTAGAAAACCCATAGCTTTGACTATTTGGACCTTTGTAGGCAAAGTAATGTCTCTGCTTTTTAATATGCTGTCCAGGTTGGTCATAGCTTTTCTTCTAAGGAGCGTCTTTTAATTTCATGGCTGCAGTCACCAACTGCAGTGATTTTGGAGCACAAGAAAATAGAGTCTGTCAGTGTTTCCATTGTTTCCCCATCTATTTGCCATGAAGTGATGGGACTGAATGCCATGATCTTAGTTTTTTGAGTTTTAAGCCAGCTTTTTCACTCTCCTCTTTCACTTTCATCAAGAGGCTCTTCAGTTCCTCTTCACTTTCTGCCATAAGGGTGGTGTCATCTGCATATCTGAGGTTGATATTGATATTTCTCCCAGTCATATCCACAACCGGGCACTGTTTTCACTTGGACTCCATCTCTTCACTGTCCAGCAATCTTGATTCCGGCTTGTGCTTCATCCAGCCTGGCATTTTGCATGATGTACACTGTATATAAGTTAAATAAGCAGGGTAACAATATACAGCCTTGTGTACTCCTTTCCCAGTTTGTAACCAGCCCACTGTTCCACGTCTGATTCTAACTGTTGCTTCTTGACCTGCATACAAATTTCTCAGGAGGCAGTTAAGGTTGTCTGGTATTCCCATCTCTTGAAGAATTTTCCAGTTTGTTGTGATCCACACAGATTAAAAGATTTACTGAACATGTATTAAAGATTTACTGAACATGGCCCCTACCCATCAGAACAAGACCCAGTTTTCCCCACAGTCAGTCTCTCCCATCAGGAAGCTTACATAAGCCTCTTATCCTTAACCCTCAGAAGGCAGACAGAATGAAAACCACAATCACAGAAAACTAATCAAACTGATCACATGGACCACAGCCTTGTCTAACTCAACGAGACTATGAGCCATGCCATGTAGGGCCACCCAAGACAGATGGGTCATGGTGGAGAGTTCTGACAAAACATGGTCCACTGGAGAAGGAAATGGCAAACCACTTCAGTATTCTTGCCTTGAGAACCCCATGAACAGTATGAAAAGGCAAAAAGATGGGACACTGAAAGATGAACTCCCCGGGTCAGTAGGTGTCAATATGCTATTGGAGAAGAGTGGAGAAATAACTCCAGAATGAAGAGACAGAGTCAAAGTGAAAACAACACCCAGTTGTGGATGTGACCACTGATGGAAGTCAAGTCTGATGCATAGGAACCTGGAATATTGCATAGGAACCTGGAATGTTCCACGAATCAAGGTAAATTGGAAGTGTTCAAACAGGAGTTGGCAAGAGTGAACATTGACATTTTAGAAATCAGTGAACTAAATGGACTGGAATGGGTGAATTTAATTCAGATGACCATTACATCTACTACTGTAGGCAAGAATCTCTTAGAAGGAATGGAGTAGCCCTCCGAGTCAACAAAAGAATTCAAAATGCAGTACTTGGGTGCAATCTCAAAAACAACAGAATGATCTCTATCTCTCTTAGCTTCCTAAAATTTCCAACTCATTACTATTAAAAATTTCCAAAGGAAGGTCTAGCCTAAGACAGAAAATCACCTCTAGTTTTGGAAGACAATTATTCTCTACTTGAAGATCCTTTTATTTTTAAATTCTGTCTTATTTTCTTTAGTTTAAATTTTAGTTCCTATAAACGGGTTAATTTATGTAATTGCATCATATCAGTTTTCACCCACAGGAGAAAGTTCTGTAGTTTCACATATAGTCTGATGTACAGGTATAATTATGCAGAAATTTTTAAAACAATGAAGATTTAAATGCTAGCTTTTTTGGAAAAAAATTTCTTCCAAGAAGGTGGTGTACCTTTTTTTAATAGTCACAGTGTTCCATACTTAATTCAATGAAAGGTTTAGTCTTCCACTGAGCACATGATAAAACTGATCCCAGATGCAGTTTTTATTTCACTAAATGCAACCTGAAAATGAACACATTCTTTCATTTGGGAACAAAATTCAATTATAGAGAAACAGAAAAATGCAATCTGAGATCAATAGCCTATTATAGTGCCAGCATGAAGGATAATTTCAGCTCAGTTTAATCTACTGAAATATGTGGCTATATACTATTTATTTGCTTGTTCATTCCTACATGCAAAGTGACATACATTTAGTTTAATTTTATTGAAATACAAAGGGGATATGTAGAATTGAGGAGTGTTCAAAAGCATAATAGAAAATTCAAACTCAACAAGGTAACAACCTGATGCCAAAAAATATGTATATATATATTTCGGTAAGGTATATAGTCCCTCCTTAAAAATACAATTGGAATTTTAATATCCAGTAGTCTCATTCTAAAGAACACTATATTTTTTTTAAAAAGATAACTCACAAGAAAACAGAAACACTCTCTGAGCTAGAAGTTAATTTTAAAGATGCGTATTTTTTTTTTTTTTAATTTTAGTTGGGGGCTAATTACTTTACAATATTGTAATCGTTTTTGCCATACATTGACATGAATCAGCCATGGGTCTACATGTGTTCCCCCTCCTGGGCCCCTCACCCACCTCCCTCCCCATCCCATCCCTCTGGGCCATCCCATTGCCCCGGCCCTGAGCCCTTGTCTCATGCATCGAACATGGAATGGTGTTCTGTTTCACATATGATAATATACATGTTTCAATGCTATTCTCCCAGAACGTCCCACCCTCACCTTCTTCCTCAGAGTCCATAAAATTGTTCTATGCATCTGTGTCTCTTATTCTGTCTCGCATGAGCCCATTATACAGAGTGAAGTAAGCCAGAAAGAAAAACAACAATACAGTATACTAATGCATATATATGGAATTTGAAAGATGGTAAAGATGCATATTTTGATTTCATAAATTTGTTTTTAAGGTAGGAGTCTTGTATAGATCATGTAATTGACTTCTGTGTTTTCATGGATAAGCAAACAAGATCCAGAGAGACTGACTTGTTAATTCAACCAGCTAGTTAACTGGGATAAGAAGTGTGGTCTCCTAATTGGTTAAATGGGATAGAAAGCCTCCAGAGTTGAAATGTCTCTGACAGGGCTCAGGACATGCTACCTCCAAATATGGCCCCTTGACATATTGGATATTTTAAGCTGAAGGAATTTGAGAAACAGCATGTTAAAATAAATATCAAATTGGTTGCCACATTAGCAAACCAAAACTTAGGTAACTTTCATGTCCCTGTAAATGTTTCACTTGACCAGAAAAGCGAGTCTCTGCCTATTTTTTTAGCTATCTGTGTATTCATTTAAATATTTTACTACAAAAGCATTACATGCTTGATGTAAGAATGAACAAAAGCTACTTTTTTTTTTTTTGCTTTCTTACAAATTTACCAGCCTGGAAAAAAGAAGTCAGATATAGGTCTTTTCAACATGTTCTAGAACCAAAACAAACAGGCTTCCACTTTTGACATTCTCCTTCCTTTGGGGTACTAAATCTAATGCTCAGTCTGGATGTAAGAAGGGTTATTTTTTGCTATTTTATAAAATAAAGTGTTATATTAGTCCTCTTTGCACAATTCTAAGTAACAGAAGCCATGGATGAACTTGGAACTAGGGATTACTAAAGATAAAAATACCCCGGTGGTCCAGTGGTTAAGACTCCATGCTGCCAGTGCAGGGGGTGCAGGTTCCCTCTCTGGCTAAGAAACTAATAGCCTGCACACTGCACAGCACAGCCAAAAAACTAAACTAAAATAAAAATATATTGGTTTAGTAGCTCCACACCAACAACTATTTTCTACTTGCTCTGTGTAATTTGGAGCCGAGCTGAAAATACTTTGACTTTCCACGATGTCTTTAAAGGGTGACTTTTTTAAACCAGTATTTCATTCTGTGATTGTTTTAGTTATTCATATTTTGTTGTCATTACTGCCTTCTACTTTAATTTTAAAATCTGAGGTGATTTCCAAAAGGGCAAAATTTTTAAAAATCAAATCAATAGATATGCTTTATTGCAACATAAACTGTAAACCCAAAATATTGCACCAAGTGATTATGGTGAGATTATTTATGCATTCCCTTTTAAAGGTCACTCCTCTAAATTGAAGGCTTTCTATCAAGCTGACATTGCCTTTGTTTTGCTGATCATTGTTTAACCTATGACAATCTATTTTCCTCTTAGGAGAAGAAAACCTCCTTAATTTACATTAATACACACAGGTTTGACAGCCAATGTTGTTAGGACTTCAATGCTTATTAATAGTTATGTACCACGACCTTACTGAGAACTTTTTTTCTTATCAAATAACACACTGAAAACATTATATGAAAATATAGCTTCACCAAAGAGGCTTGCTTGAGAGTTAATGTTGTATCTAATGGATCAAAAATATTTACTCCATTGATTGTTCCTCTTCAATTCAAGGTTTAATAGACTAATTCATTAATCATACAGAGTTGTTGTATGAAGGAAGGAGTCAATTCATTTGCACTAAATGTGTTTTTGTGATGGGGGAACATGGACTTTTTGAGCTAAACTACAAATACATTGAAGGTTAGGTAGATGGTATTGAGGAGAAGGCAATGGCACCCCACTCCAGTACTCTCGCCTGGAAAATCCCATGGATGGAGGAGCCTGGTAGGCTGCAGACCCATGGGGTCGCTAAGAGTCGGACTCGACTGAGCGACTTGACTTTCACTTTTCCCTTTCATGCACTGGAGAAGGAAATGGCAACCCACTCCAGTATTCTTGCCTGGAGAATCCCAGGGATGGCGGAGCCTGGTGGGCTGCCATCTATTGGGTCGCACAGAGTCGGACATGACTGAAGCAACTTAGCAGCAGCAGCAGCAGATGGTATTGAATGGCAAGGTAGAAATATAAATTTTTATAATGAACAAACAAGTTTTAAATTGTATAACAGGAGAAACTTAATAACAATATTGTGGCTATAACAACCCCAGATTTTATATTTTATTATAGTTTTTTAATGTTATATCTCATTAGTGGAATTTTTCTATTAATACTTGTGCTTTAAAATCAACTACTAAGAGGAAATGTTTGCAGCCCAAAGAATGGGTCATTTTTTCAAGCAGTAAAGGAAAAATGGAGAAAAGCAGAGGATCAAAGGAAAAGAAATATCAGATAAGGAGACCTACCAGCAAATTAAGGACTGTAAATGAAACATACTGTTCAAATTGATTGGTGTTATATTTATTCTCTCTAAACCCTAGAGAAAAGCATTAAATAATTTCAGAGAAATAAGTTTGTGATGTGCTGAGGTACTAGAAGGTAAGTAATTCTCTGACAAGCTATAAATAACACCCATTCATTCATTCAAAATCTACTCAATGCTATGGACTCTGTGAGGGACTGAGGATACAGTTAAATAAAACAGTCCCTAAACTAATGAAGTTAATTTGAATTCTATTAATAAAGTCTGCCTATAAAGAAAACTGTCACTTTGTTCAAATTATGCTTGACTATTTCCTAATAGCTGTAACTAGAAACAAGGGACAAGAGCAGCCCGTATTTCTCATTCTTAGGTACACCTGCTGCAGAAAAGAAAACATAACACCATTGTATTTGACAGTTTAGAGCTAGTGCTGAATCCCAACAAACAGTGAAAGTCCAACTGAAGTAAAGGAAAGTCAAGTCGCTCAGTTGTGTCCGACTCTTTGTAACCCCATGGACTGTAGCCTACCAGGCTCCTCTGTCCATGGGATTTTCCAGGCAAGAGTACTGGAGTGGATTGCCATTTCCTTCTCCAGGGGATCTTCCTGACCCAGGGATCGAACCCGGGTCTCCAGCATTGCAGACGCTTTACCACCTGAGCGACCAGGGAAGCCACAGCTATGGGTATGGATGCAGTTGTTTGACTTGGAGGTTAAGGTGGAATCAGTGAGTATATGACTTAACACAAAATTATTATCTTACAATTCCAGAAGTCAGAAGTAGAAAATGGGTCTTACTGGGCTAAAATCAAAGTGTCAGCAGGACTGCGTTTATTCTGAAATTTCCGGGGAAGAATTAGTTTGCCTATTCCAGCTACTAAAGACCACCTTGCACTACTTGGTTCAGAGCCCCTACTTCCATCTTCAATGCCAGCTGCACAGCATCTTCAATCTCTGACTGACTCTTCACATTCCTGCTTCCCCCTCTCACTTATTACTGCCTTTACAATCAATTGGGACCAACCAGATAATCCAGAATAACTGATATCCCTAATTCTATCACATCTGCAAGGTCCCTTTTGCCAGGTAAGGTAACATAATCATAGATTCTGGGGGTTAGGACATGGACATTTTGGGGGGCCATTTTTTTGCCTATCACACTTGAGTTTTATGTTATGACTAGTTACCTAGGAAACCTTTTCACTTAAACTTCCCTGGTGGTCCAGTGGTTGAAAGTCCACCCGGACTAATGCCCCTGCAGGGGGCACTAGTTTGATCCCTGGTCTGGGAGGATTCCACAAGCCATAGGGTAGCTGGGGCACACAGCTGCACCTCAACTACTGCGCCCACGCACCTTAGATCCACGTTCTGCAACAAGAGAAGCCACCTCAATAAGAAGCTCACGCATTGCAACGAAGACTAAGCCTCACTCGCCACAACTAGAGAAAGCCACGTACAGCAACGAAGACCCAGCACACCCATAAATAAATAAACTTTTTAACAAACACTTCCAGGGGATGGGGTTTTATTAGAAGTTTTCAGAAATTAGCTATGTATGGAGGATGCAATGTTTAAAGACCTAAAGACCTAGCATATGAAAAAGTCAAAAAGAGAAAACTGTTAAAACCACCAAGAGGAGCCTATTGTTTGCGAGAGACAGATACACAATTGTCGTATTTATCCTCTTCCTACCAACGTTTTCAACTGAGACAGGACTATTTTTTAGTAGTTACTAGGTAGTTAGTGAATATGTCAGTTAGCTAACTGACTGACTGGAATGTTTTTAGTTGTCAAAACAACTGGGAGAGACATCAGTGGCATTTAGACATGCCAGATACACCACAATATGAGGACGAGCACTACACAAATTATGAAATGACAAAAAAAAACAAGATTTTTGTAGGCAAAAACCTGTTTATAATTACTTGGGCCTAGAAACTAATTCCATTTTTATATGTAAATACAAAGTATTTTTTGCATTCTTTTATCAAAGATCACACAGAAGGCACTAAGAAAATCAAGCAAAACATGTAGTATTTTTATCTGGCACTTAATCAAGAATTGCCTATCATTTTGGAAAATTATACTACCATCAGTCATGCTTGCTCAATTTATCAGTACAATACAATCTGCATCCTTAGCTATTGCATTCAGCATGCTTCTCTGTGTATGTGCAAGCCCCTCATGACATCATCATGCCTTCCAGTGTACTTGTGCTCATGGATTTACATACTGAAATACACGGTCATTATATAGTAATATATATTTTTTGTTGGCATCTATCCCATTTTTACAATTAGGGCATTATGTTTACTTTGTAAAGTAAAAGTAAAGTGTTGGTCGCTCAGTTGTATCTGATTCTTTGTGACCCCATGAACTGTGCCCCCCAGGTTTCTCTGTCCATAGAATTCTCCAGGAAAGAATACTGGAGTGGGTTGCCATTTCCTTCTCCAGGGAATCTTCCCGACCTAGGGATTGAACCCATGTCTCCTGCATTGTAGGCAGGTTCTTTGCTGTCTGAACCACCAGGGAAGCCAAACCCCTGTAAGGGAGGTATAATAAAACATGTTACATAAAGGGAGCTGTAGGGCTGTGATGGATTTTCAGGGCAATAATTACCACTGATTCTGACTTTGGCATGATTTTAGGTAGCCTCGAAAATTAAGTAAGTAAGAAAGATGCTTCTTACCGCAATTACCAAAAATGATGAAGATTTTGCTTGCCACTTGTTATATTTCAGTTGGCTTCTGAGAGCTTAGTCATATACCATGACTAATAGTCTACAATATGCCTCTCTACTAGACCTCAGGAACTTTTTCTCCAATACTACTCAATCTACAACTGTGGATGGTGAAGGATATGAGAACATTATTGAACATAATTCATTACACTGGTAAATACAGGGGGATGAAATAGATCCCACTTTTTTAAAATAGAGAAGGTTATGATATCAGTTACTAGAAAACTACAAGAAGAATTTGGTTTGTATCAAGTGTGTTTTATTTCAGTAACAAACAGTATGCCCATAAAAAGGAGTTAGACATTGAGTGTTAGGCAGTAGGTATCTATAAGAGACAATGATCTATTCTCTTTTTTAAAAAAATGAATTAATGTTGTATTCTTATCTCCAAATTTTGGATAAAAATTTTTCATTTCCTAGAGAATTTTTGATGTGCATGTTGAGTTTTTAGAGGGAAGAACAGTTCCTTTAAAAGGAAATCTTCTGGATAACCCTAGGTAAAAGGATATAGACACATAAAGTATAATGGGGCTTCCATGAAGCCATGCTTATCAATCAAGAAACAAACAGACAAACAAAACCAAGTATTGCATGAGCCTCAAGAAATTATGTATTTACCATGGTTTTCCTGAAAGGGGCAGTACTGGGTAAGTTTTACATAACACATCACACAGCATGTTGCCTAAAGTTCTTCTTAACATTTCTCTCTCCTCCTAAAATGCCACATACATGGCTATTATTAAACTTTCTTCACAGTGTCTGTATATTTTCAAATTCTGATCCTTCTTACCAACCTCTTAGGATTATGGATTTGTACTCCATGATGACTGCTTTTCTTAAGAGATCAGTCCCCAAGAATACTGCCAAACAAAATTCTTCTCAACCTTCCAAGTTAATGTTTATTAACCATACATCCCAATTGGTTATAAAGTTTCTGTTCCCCCTCTTAGGCTGTCTTACGGACTATCTCAGATGCTCTGAGCCCTCTGTACCTCATCAGTCTTTAATACTATTTCCATCCTTACAAATCAGAAGCCAGACCAGAAGTTCCTAAATCTGTGATACTCTATGGTATACTGTGATACTATATGGTAGCTTTTATAACTATCACTAGAGTCTACCTGCATATGTTTTCCTGTGCTTCTTTTCTTCAACTTCAAGTGCTTTCTGTCTAGAATTACAAAATCCTTCCTAGATGGACTTTCACTTCTTCAAGAACTAACCGCATTAAACAGATTAGGAAACAACCGTTCCAACATTCTTTTTTCCTACAAATTTGTTATTTGCTTTTTTTTTAAGTTTTTTTTTTGTTTTTTTTTTATTTTTTTTATTTTTTTATAAATTTATTTATTTTAGTTGGGGGCTAATCACTTTACAATATTGTAATAGTTTCTGTTATTTGCTTTTGATTTCTTAGGCGTGAGACTATTTAAACATTCATTTTAAAATTTTCTAAAATATTTACTGTGAAATCATTTATATAGTCTTTATTGAAAGATAAAAATTAAAAGCTTTTTGTGACTCAAGTCTAATTAAATAAATACCCTTTTTTTGCTTCAGTTTCTCAGCGTATGGGATTAATTAGTTTCTGTCCAGCACTGCCCTAAGGAGATTTTACATCTGGAAAACATAACTCAGTGTTGTAACTAGAAATATGTACACTATACAGATGAGTTCTATACAATCTACATTAAGGAGACCACAGAATTCCTCAAGCCTTTTGCTCTAATTCTATTTTATCCCAAAGAGTAATCAACGAATTGGAGTTAACTGTATATTATATAGATATGTATTAATATATGATATGACACTATATCATATCTATTGATGACTTTCTAGTCCTGAAAATTCTGCTTTGCTTCAACCTCCAAATGGGTCAGCAACTTCTTAGAATATATCGTCTCCTTATTATAAACTTGGTGAAATCAACCTTTCCATAACATATGATTTTCTACTCCATGCAAAAATATTCTTAAACAGAAAAGCAAAGAAAAAGAAAGGAATACATGAAAGGAAGAAACAATTTCTTTTTACATTCTTCAATTGGTGTTCCCTTTAAATAATTTTCATCCTGTAATATTATATTTTTAGAAGTTACTTCAAATGCTTTTTGGAAAGGACCAAAGTACAAGTATAGACATATACCTACAGAACATAGTTATACTATATTTCCTTCTGACCTTTGACAGTGTAATCCCTATAAAAATATTTTTCCACAGTTTAGAAAAATCTCTTTAACACAAACTGTGGCTTTAAAAAATAAAAAAATTAAAGCAGCATCTATCAAGCTTAATACAAATGTAAATAACTATTTTAGGAGCCTCAAATATCACTATTTTTAGCAGGAAGAAAAGGGTCTTACAGTTGAATGGTAATATAATTAGCATTATGCCCAGCAAAAAAACCAAAGCTAAAATTTTAAGAATGTTTTTAAAGCTACAAGGAGTTCAGGGTTTTTTTTTTTTTTTCGTAGTAACAGAATTGCTAACCTCAAATTTTTATATTCTAAAATCACTCAAGAAAGCCTTCTTTAGAACATTTAACAGAACGTGTATTTGCTCTGTGAACTGACCTGTAAGTGCTATTACTTTTCTACTGCCTGCTCCGCACTCTCTACCAGCAAGTAAGTCTCAGTAGCATTTTGAGCGCTGTGATTGGGAATAGAATAAAATATTTCAAGCATATTAGATATATCAAACTTACTAATAAAACTGAAGACTGACTTCTTTATGAAATAATTTAAGTGCATAAGCTTTGTAATTTCCCAGTAATAGGATGTCTGCACTTATGAAACTAAAAATAACTTGCTTAACATTTACTTTTATAATACAGTTGACCCTCAGGGTTAAGGGCACCAACCCTCCACGCAGTAGATGAGGTATAACTTTTCAGTGAACCCTCAGTATCCACACTTCCGCATCCACAGATTTAACCAACCTCAGATGGCATCCTGCTCTAGTATGCATTTAGTGGAAGAAAATTTGAGTATAAGTGGACCAACACAGTATAAGTCCTTCTTGTTCAAGGGTCAACTGTATTTACTACTTGGCGTGCACTCTTCTAAGCACTTTATAAACATTAATTCATTTCACCCTTTCAACAGCTCCATGTGGTAGGGACTAGTATCATCTCTCAAGATCATATAGATCGTGGGTGGAAGACTCTATTCCCAGAGTGCGCACACTGAATCATTAGACTAAACAGTCTTTCATTTGCTTTTGTCTAAAAGCATTACTGAATAGGATGTTTGGTTTTTTTTATGGATGCAGGAAATCAAAGGTAGAATGAGGGAGAGATGTGCCTTTGTGAAGAACTATGAACTTCTGTCACCACAAAAATTGTAATACTGTACTTTGAATTTAATTACCTGAGTCTGTAACTCTCTTTTTTTTTACGTGTTTCCATGTAAACATGCTTTGAGTAATGAAGTTTAAACCTGGGCCATGTGTCAATTATCAATTATCACATGCATTTTAATAAACTATTCCCCAAACTTAGAATCTTAAATAACAACCATTACTGTTTCTCCTGTCAGTCAGCTGGGCAGTCAGGTCTTAGCCCACCTCACTCAGATCTCTGTCATTAGCTAGGGTTAGCCAGGCAGCTCTGCTGATCTGGGCCAAACTTGAGTGGATTCAAAATACCTGGGAGGTCTCAACTTTGTTCTACCTACTCTCTCATGCTCCACTAGGCTAACCTAGGCTTGCTTTTATGGTGATGGCAGGATTATTGCAAGAGAGAGAAAGAAGAGTGCAAGGGTTGGCCTAGACTTAGGACTTTTACACTATCATTTGCATTGATTCCATTGGTCCAAGGAACTCATCCCAGATTCAAAGAGTGGAGAAATGGACCTCACTCTGTGATGCAAGAAACTGCAAAGGCACATTCCAAAGGGGATAGAAGGTGAACATTTGGGCTCTTCTGTGATCTATCTACCACTGCATATGCCATTTTTTTTGTATTATTCTGAAACAGTGTAATATATGGTCTATTCCCAATTATTTCCAATGTATATGAAACATACAACAAGACAGATCATCTTCAAGGCCATAAAACAAATAAGATCTAATCTTAAAAATAGAAATCATAAAATTACATTTTTAAATCATAATAGAACTATCTAGAAATCAATAGGAAGGAGTTTGGAAAATCCTCAAATATACGGTAACAACACAGTTCTAAATAAATAAGTCAAAGAAGAAATCTTGAGAGAAATTTTTAAACATTTTGAACTACATGTAAATTAAAATCCAACATTTTTAAATGCATAGAATACAATTAAAGCAATACTTAAACAAAAAGGTATGGAATTAAAGTGCCTAAATTAGAAAAGAAGAAATACCTGAAATCAGTGACTTAGGGTCTATCTTAAGAAACCAGGAAAAAAAAAAACAAAACTAAAGAAAATGAATAAAAACTAAATATTGGGGCAGAAATCAGTATAATTAAAGATAAACTGAGAAAAATCTGTTAAATCAAAGGTAGCTCACTCTAAATAAAGTTGAAATGAGAACTTCCTTGAGAGATAATAGTGCATTGGTTCTCACACTTTTTAGTCTCAGGACCTCTTTACACTCTTAGAAAACACTGAGAATTCCCCTGTCAACAAATTTAGAACACAGAATACACAACCACATATTCCATTAGCCATCATAGAGATATTATCATCACAGATTATTTAGCCTCTGAAAAACTTTACTTAGAGTACTCACGTAAGAATGGAAAAAGCAAAATAATGTCTTATTATTACGAAAAAAGTTTTTTTAGTTCATAGATACTAAAGAAGGCTCTCAGCAACCCCAAAGGGTCCCCAGATAATACTCTGGAAAATCTGGAAGAGGAAGATACCAAAGGCTCAGATAGACTGGATGCTAGAATGAATTTATCATGTAGACTTACTCCTCTACCCCCCAACTCTGTATCTCCTAAAGAGTCCAAAGAAGACTCCTTTCACCAAGACCATGTAATAAACATTCATGAGGGGTACCCCAGCATCTTCAAAGTTCTGAGATGGCTGTTCTTTGCAGGCCAGAAAAGACAGAGGAACTGCTGCTATTGAACTGGGCTCCTTGAATTCAATAGGGATAGTAGCAGAGTGACAGTTACCAAGTCACAATACTTGTCAAAAACAGGTTGATGTGGTTGCCATAAAGGGTAGTAAAGTCAAAGCATTAATAAGAATAACTTGAAATAAATATATACGTTTGGCATAGGTAATTGATCATGGTGTTCTTAGGACTGAATTAGAAAGGCAACCTAATAATAAAGTCTTAATTTGCAGAAGTGGAATGTTCTAGGTCTGACAAGAGTTTGGGTCCCCAAAAATCTCAGAATGCAGCTTAACTCATTATGAATAAGTTTACATTAAATTTTACATTAAAGCCCTCAGTCTCCTTGGTTTTCAGTAATGCAAAGTACTAACTCCTCTTTCCTAAATGAATCATAATACTGATCATTAATATTTCAAACATCTTAACTTAAATCTGACAATGTTACATTGGAGTTAGGGTTTCAGTAGGAACAGAAACTTGCTGCCAGGAGAAACTGTATTATGCTAAAGATTCAGTGTGACCAGGCTTTACTGACCCTTAAGAGCACCAACTGCCTAATATTTGGTTCAATTTACAATGCATAAAACGAAACTTAGTGAAGTAACTTCGTATTTTTTACTTTATAAAGCTGTGCAAGCTGTAATATCCATTGTGCCCAGCACTTGACCACAAAGAAAGAGGATTAAATTCCTTCTTCTCCAGAGAGATGGGAGTTTGTCCCTAAGAATGTTTACTCATTATAGTTCTACCACGTCAAAATGATTTTTTAAAGCTAGTGTCCTCTTAGTGCAGAGTTGTTGAATTATTTTGAAACACAAAAGCACAATTAAGGACTAGCTTCCATCAATATGTATACTGTTAATATACTGAATACAGATGATTTTGAGGATCTCTTCGTAAGAACATTCTGTGAGTAACTGCTGAGTCCCATTTTGGGCCTTTCTGCATATTGGCCTAGAGGTTTTCCTTAGAACCACAATTTCTTATCCATAGCTGATGGAGAAGCTCTGTGGTCCCAAGCTGAAATGTGGTACCTCAAATGAATTAGGTTTTAGTAAGCTATTATTCTATACAAACTTAGAAGAGTTATTTACTGAGAATTGACTCAAAAAACACATATGCTGCTTCTGCTTGAGACAGCCAAAGTGGAATGATATGGAAAATACATCCAAACTTTAAGAAATATTGAGACAGCAGTTTAAAGACGATCTTAATAGCTTTTTATTCCTTTCTTACTCTTTAATAACTTCAGTTTTATTAAGGACTTACTTTATGGGAAGAAAAAAATGCAAAAAAGGGGCTAAAAAGGAAGCGGTAAAGACTGGCTTCAGAGACAATTCAAGCCTGACTTTGCTGCAGATAGTGTCATTTTTCCCAGAAAGAACGAAATAACTTTAAATTATTTAAATATTCCAGATCCTATTAATCTGGACTTCTTGGAAAAGAAATACATATTAAAGCTGAAATTAAGAAAATGTAAAAAGGCTTTTCAAACTGTCAAAACAGTATCTGCTATTAAGGATATAAATTACTCAGCTTTCAACTACCAAAGTCAGAAGGTGATTAACTTTAGTGAGAGATTAATTGTAAAAAACCACTCGTATTGTCAAGAGAGCATAGAAATTTGCATAATTAGTAAAAAGGACGCAAGTCCTATCATAATTCTCCTCTACTAGAAAGTATCCAATTGCTGTCACTCAGAGTGTGTTTTCTGTTACTGCCAAATCAAATTATCACAAATTTAGCAGCTTAAAACAGTGCAAATTTATTACCTCACAGTTACAACAGGTCAGAAGTCCAGAGAGCTCAAACAAGTCTGAGTCCCAGAAGGCCAAAATCCAGAAGTTAGCTGAGATGTGTTCCTTTTCCAAGGTTTCGGGAGAGAGTTTTCTTACCCATTCTGGCTGATTCCAGAATTCAGCAGTTGTAGGACTGGCTCCAATTGCTTGCTATCAGCTGAGAGCTCTTCTCAGAAGCTCTGTTTCTGACTTGGGAGGAGGGGATCCTCTGAACGGTCTAATGGCTAATTGACTAAATTGAGTCCACCTGAGTAACCAATATACTCTTCCCAACTCAAGGTCCATACCCTTTGCTTGCTTGCTTGCCTACTTTTTTAATTGAGATATGATTAAAGGGGGTGAGAAAAATGCCATCCAACCATTGGATGGCATCACCAATTCGATGGACATGAGTCTGAGCAAGCTCTGGGAGTTGGTGATCGACAGGGAAGCCTGGAGTGGTGCAGTCCATGGGGTCGCAAGGAGTCGAACATGACTGAGCAACCGAACTGCTGATTAAACGGGAAAAGGGGAGGGAGGGATATAGTAGGAGCTTGGGATCCCCTGACGAAGGGAATGGCAACTCACTCTAGTATTCTTGCCTGGAGAATTTCACGGACAGAGGAGCCTGGCAGGCTATAATCCACGGGGTTGCACTGAGTCGGGCCAACTGAACGACTAACACAGAGACACACTACTATATCTAAGACAGATAACCAACAAAGACCTACTGTCCAGCACAGGGAACTATACTCCATATTTTGTAATAACCTACAAGAATCAGAAAAAGAATATATCAGTATCTCTCTATATATATATATCTGAATCGCTTTGTTGTACACCTGGAACTAACACATTGTAAACACATTGTAAATCAACTATACTTCAATTACATAATTTTTTTTTAATTGAAGTAAGATTGACATATAACATTTTATTAGTCTCATGAGTATAACAATGATTTGATACCTGTATGTAATAGGAAAGGGTCACAATAATAAGCCGAGGTAACATCCATCACTATACATGGTTAAAATTATTTTTCTTGTGGTAGCATTTAAGATCTACTCTCTCAGCAACTTTCATATATGCAATACAGTATTATTAACTCCATGCTGTGCATTACACTCCATGACTTATTTTATAACTGGAAGTCTGTACAGCATCCTGTGACTCCTCTCACTCATTTTGTCCTCCCACACCCCAACTCCGGCAACCACCAACCTGTTCTCTCCGATTGTGAACCTGGTTGGTTTGTTTCGTTTACCATTCCACACGTAAGTGAGATGAGACATTGTCTGTCTTCCCCATCCGACAGATTTCATTTAGCATACTGCCCTCAAGTTCTATCCATGGTGCCACAAATGGCAAGATTTCCCTTTTCATGAAAAGAAAGTGCAAGTCACTCAGTCGTGTCCAACTCTTTGCGACCCCATGGACTATAGTCTATGGAATTCTCCAGGCCAGAATACTGGAGTGGTAGCCTTTCCCTTCTGCAGGGGATCTTCCCAACCCAGGGATCAAACCCAGGCCTGCTGCATTGCAGACAGATTCTTTACCAGCTGAGCTACATGGCTGAATAATATTCCATTATATATATATATACACACACACACATATATATATATTCCCCCATCATTTCTTGACCCATTCATATGTCAATGGACACTTAGGTTGTTTCCACATCATGGCTATTATAAATAATGCTGCAATAAATAGAAGTGCATATATTTCAGGTTAGTGTTTTTGTTGTCTTCAAATAAATAACTGTAAGTAGGACTGCTGGATCACATGGCAGTTCTGTTTAAATTTGGGGGGAACTCCATACTGTTTTCCACGATCGCTGCACCCATTTCCACTCCTCCCAATGATGTACAAGCATTTTCTTTAATCCACATCCTTGCCAATGCTTGACATTTTTTGTCTTCTTCATAATAGCCATCCTAACAGGTGTGAGGTGGTATCTCACTGTGGTTTTGATTTGCTTTTGATTAGTGTTCAGTATCTTTTCATGTTTACCTATTGTCAAGGTCCGTATCCTTAATCACATCTGCATAGTTCCCTTGCCATGTAAGTAGCATGCTCTCTGACTCTGGGGACCAGGACACCCATGTCTTTGGGAACCATTATAGTGTCTACCACAAAGAGTAAAAGGGAAAGCCCTTATCAAGGTCTATAAGATCCTATGTGATTTGAGTCTCCACTACCTCTGATTGCTTTTCCTACTAGCCTTCCCCTGCTCATGCAACCCTAGCTTCCTTGAACACACATCTCCTGCCTTTGTCCTTTTTGTTCCCTCCGGCTGAAGCTCTTCCTCAGATTCATCTAAAAATCTCATCCCTGTCAAGTCTTTGCTCAAATCTCACCTTCTTAATGAGGTCTACCATGAGTGCCAGTGTTTGTTTGTTTTTTTCACCCCATATAGCACCTATTACCCTTTAGGAGTACGTGAAGGCTGTATATTGTCATCCTGATTATTTAACTTATATGCAGAGTACATTATGAGAAATGCTGGGCTAGATGAAGCACAAGCTGGAAATCAAGATTGCCGGGAGGAATATCAATAACCTCAGATATGCAGATGACATCACCCTTATGGCAGAAAGCGAAGAAGAACTAAAGAGCCTCTTGATGACAGTTAAAGAGGAGAGTTAAAAAGTTGGCTTAAAGCTCAACATTCATAAAACTAAGATCATGGCATCTGGTCCCATCACTTCATGGCAAATAGATGGGGAAACAATGGAAACAGTGACAGACTATCTTTTTGGGCTCCAAAATCACTGCAGATGGTGACTGCAGCCATGAAATTAAAAGATGCTTACTCCTTGGAAGAAAAGCTATCAGCAACCTAGATAGCATATTAAAAAGCAGACACATTACTCTGCCAACAAAACTCCATCTAGTCAAAGCTATGGTTTTTCCAGTAGTCATGTATGGATGTGAGAGTTGGACTATAAAGAAAGCTGAGCGCCTAAGAATTGATGCTTTTGATCTGTGGTGTTGGAGAAGACTCTTGAGAGTCCCTTGGACTGCAAGGAAATCCAACCAGTCCATCCTAAAGGAAATCAGCCCTTAATATTCATTGGAAAGACTGATGTTGAAGCTGCAACTCCAATACTTTGGCCACCTGATGCGAAGAACTGACTCACTGGAAAAGAGCCTGATGCCGGGAAAGACTGAAGGCAGGAGAAGGGGATGACAGAGGGTGAGATGGTTGGATGGCATCACCGACTTGATGGACATGAGTTTGAATAAGCTCTGGGAGTTGGTGATGGACAGGGAAGCCTGGCGTGCTGCAGTCCATGCGGTCACAGAGTTGGACACAACTGAGTGACCGAACTGTAACTTATTTACTATGATTATTTCCCGCTGTCTCTTTCTGCTGGAGTATTAGTTCCACAAGAGCATCTTTATCCCTCTGATGTAACCCAAAGCTACTGCTGACTAAACACGTTGTTGTTTAGTTTCTGAGATGTGTCCAGCTCTTTTTTCGACCCCCTGGACTGTAGCCCACCAAGCTCCTCTGTCCATAGGATTTCCCAGGCAAGAATGCTGGAATGGGTTGCCATTTCCTACTCCAGGAGATATTCCCCACCCAGGGATAAAACCTGCAACTCCTGTGCCACGGTGGAAGCCCTGTAGTAGACACTGGGAGCTCAATAAGTATTACTTGAATTGGTAGTTGAACGAAGTTTTCCAAATATTGACAGATGGATGGGATTACATGTATATGTTCTATGTTCTTTTTGTAGGTCATGTGAACTGTCATAGAGCTACCTGAAATACTGAATTATCTCCTTGATCCTTACCAATTTATCCTTTTTAAACCAATGACATTACTCAGTGTTTCCACATTTTAATTCATTAAGATCAATATTTCTTTTATTCTGGCTCAAAAGAAAACTTTGGGAAAAAATGACTTATTTATAACTGTCCATTACCTTAAAAAATACTTTTGATCTTTTGTGACAAAAGTAAAGATGTACAGTAAGACTAACACCAAGTACACAAAAAACAAACAAACAAAAAGGTAAAAAGAAACAAAGATGTAAAAAAGAAGTTGTCGTTAGTTCCAAAAGCTTGAATACACCAATGCCTTTTATCTCAGGTTTACTCTAAAACTTTTTCATTTTGGACACTTCAGACAGTCACCACAAGATGGAGGCACATCTGCAGTTTGAGTTAAACATTTTTCTGAAGTAACAGGAACACGAATGGATGTTTTCAACAATAAAAAAAACTAACCAGTTAAATTCCACTTGAAATTACACTTCAAAAACTACTTATGCAAGACTTAGCTACTTACAAGCAACAGCCAGGAAGAGACAGATGGCTTAAATTTATAAAAGTATCTTTACTGGTTAATCAATAACCTGATCATTTAAGATATGACCCAAAGGCTCCAAAGACACCTGTTTCACTGACACCTCTCAGAAAAAGGTTTTGAGTCTCTATCCAGTGTCAGGGTCTCTACTCCAGCATACACTGCCCTGCGAGTTCTCACAGACTGTAGAAACTTGGAGCTAAACCATCCACATGTGTCCTCTGGGCCAGAGACGCCTTTGTGTCCCCCAAATTTCCCTCTGCCTTAATGAATGAATGAATAAATGAATGAATGAAAGTAGCTCAGTCATGTCCGACTCTTTGCGACCCCATGGAATTCTCCAGGCCAGAATACCGGAGTGGGTAGCCTTTCCCTTCTCCAGGGGATCTTCCCAACCCAGGGATGGAACCCAGGTCTTCTGCATTACAGGTGGATTCTTTACCAGCTGAGCCACAAGGGAAGTCTAACCCTAGACAACAAGCTGGCACAAAGAGAATGTAGAATATTTAAATGAAGAATTTATCAAACTTAATGATGTTTAAATATTCACAATTAAATGTGTGCAGTGATTTATGTTGAGTTGATGCTTTATATATTGTAAATTCTTAAGAAACTTTATAAGACCAAAAATAACTCATGTATAGTTTTTAATACTTTCTTTTTAAATATTCTATTACGGGACTTCCCTGGTGGTCCAGTGGTTAAGACTTCGCCTTCCAA
This sequence comes from Giraffa tippelskirchi, assembly GCF_054371585.1. Taxonomy (NCBI): domain Eukaryota; kingdom Metazoa; phylum Chordata; class Mammalia; order Artiodactyla; family Giraffidae; genus Giraffa; species Giraffa tippelskirchi. Next base: position 75,909,994 of record NC_137277.1, read on the forward strand.
TGCAGGGGGTGAGGGTTCAATCCCTGGCAGGGAGTTAAACCCCACATGCCTCCGGGCCAAAAAACTAAAACATAAAACAGAAGCAATCTTGTAACAAATTCAATAAAGACTTTAAAAATGGTCCACATCAAAAATAAATAAATAAATAAATAAATAAATATTCTATTACATAATAGCTATTCTTACAGGCACAACTGGAATCCAGGACATTCGTTAAAACACTTCTCAACTCCAATGCATCTTAATTAAATGATTTAAAAATCAAATAATCTTAAATTTTAAAGAAAATATACTATATTTCCACAACACTGCGCTCTAAAGAATCTGGGTTTCTGTCCAATTGCTATCACTATATATCTATGTGATATTAGGCAAGACATGTGTAATGTGTCCTTACCTTCTGTTTCAACTGCTCCATATCCTACCTCCCTTAAGCTTAGTAGCTTGAAACAACTACCATTTACTCTTATATCTCACAATCTTGTGAATCAGGAATTCATACAAGTCTTGGCTGGGTAATTCTCCTGTTCCATGATATGAATGGGCTCCTGGTGTTACTGAGCTGGCAACTAGGCTATGCTAAGAGTCTGTGACAGCCTCACTGGCATACTTGGTGCCTTGTTAACAGAAAGCTTTGTTGAGAGCTAAGTCCCTCTCCCATTCCATGCAGTCTCAGGCCCTTTCCATCTCTCTCCCACGGGATAATGGGTCTTCCCACCTGGAAGATCAGGAGTTCAAGAGACCAAGATGGAAGTTGCTGATCTTCTAATAGGATGGTTCTGGGCCTGGCATACCATCACTTACACTGCATTATATCAGTTAAACACATACACACACAGACACACAGGAAGGAGAAATAGATCCTGTGGCTCAATAGGGAGAAATATCAAAAATTTGCAGCCACCTTTAATCCATCACATACTCATTTTTTTTAATGAGACTAATTAGCAAGCATATTAACTATTAATAGTTAATGTTTAATGGATGCATAGTGCATGCCAGATGCTATTCTAAGTGATTTACATGTAAACCACATTTAATCTTAACAATCCAATGATGAATATACTATCATCATTTTATACATGATGAGGCTGAGGCACAAAAAGTGTTAAGTAACTTATCCAAGGTTATATAGTTATCAGACAGACACAGGAGTTAAAAATAGTCTCACTCCAAAATCTACGATTTTAATCATTATCAAAAGCAAATTCCAGTAACTTTAAACACTACCTTTTAATTAACCAGCTAGTATTATAGTAATTTTAATTGTATAGATTGTCAGCATGTTTACTGAAATTAATATAAGAACACTGAGTCAAGAAAATGAGTATTAGACCAAGATAGTCAGATGCCCACTCTGGAAAGCTATCTAAAAATGTCAGAGGGATTATTTTCACCTTACATCATTACATTACCTTTTAACGACCTAGTTAAAAATTTTAAGCTAAAATAATTCTGGTTCAACTTATTTACTAACGTGAGGTGAACTTCCAAAACTGAATCTCTGAGTCACAATACCTACACTTTTGCTTCATTAACATCCAGAAGTCTTACAAGCTTACTAAGAACTTTCACTTCAATCAGATTTCTACATCACACAGAAATCTCAACCCTTTTCAAGTCTGACTGAACCTACAATGTACTAGTGTATTTTACTCTTAGTCTATTCCTACATATTGAGATTTTTTTAAAAATGTTTGGAAAGTACTTGAGGTTTAAAAGAGTATTTATATTTAAGGTTAACTGTGTAAACCACAGGAGTGTCTTCATGCCCTGAATCATATAGCTATTGCCAACCAATTCACAGGAAATTGGAGAAACAGAGACTCACCTTTCTCGCTAGTGTCATAACATGAAAGTGTCTAGAACTATGAATAGAAGGAAAGAAGTATATGGAGCATTTGCCATTTAAGTTATTCTAGACATCTGAGACACAGATGAGCTAGAAAACACGAAACTGAAAAGAAAAAAAAAAAAATCAAAACACAATGTCATCTAGCTCAAGACTTGTTAACGGCCATAACCTTTCCTTTACATGCAAGTTAGAAGATAATAAAGCTGTACGTCAACTTAAACTTTGATTTAAAAATCACAATGCAACAGAACAGTTTGTTTTTTCTAGTATTCTATTTTTTCTATTATTCTTTCTTCATAGTGTGGGGAAAGATGAGGGGGGTGGAGAACCAATAAAGGTAGTGAGACTGAAGAAGGGTAAACAAGGGTAAACTCTGGGGGTGTGTGTGCATGCTCAGTCGCGTCTGACTCTGCAACTTTTATGGACTGTAGCCCACAAGTCTCCTCTGTCCATGGAATTTTCCAGGCAAGAATACTGGAGTGGGTTGCCATTTCCTACTCCAGGGGATATTCCTGGTCCAGGGATGAAACCGCATCTCTTGCTCCTGCATTGGCAAAAGGATTCTTTACCACTGTGCCATCTGGGAAGCCCAAACTTTGGGTAAACAAGAGTGAAAATGGCAAGGGACTGGAGGGAATACTAACTAAATTAATCATCTTGAATCTCAGGGAAAAAGATCGAAGTCCCATGCCTAATGCTGCTCAATCTCCAGCAACTAGCATAATGAATAAGACAAAATAAACACTCAGTAAACATTTGACAAATGAATGGTTAAGAACATTAAGAGTTAAGATCAAGTAGCAACAGGAGAGATGGAAGGGAAAGTGCTCCTTAGTTTTACAACACTTTACGAAACCTAATTAAGACATTTTGGGGGAAAAGGCAAAAACATTTCAGAAAGGAATGAGGGGATTTAATTGCAAACTTTGAAGCTACAGATTACTATCTTTTTAAGTAAGATTGGTTTCTTTGCAGAACTTAAGCTCCTAAACACATTTCTACATTTCTTCACTCTTATTGTCAAAAAATAGTAATAAAATCATTCCCTTCATGGGTCACTGCCTTGTCATGGTGAAGGTGGGGTTTGTGTAACTCAATGAAGCTATGAGCCATGCCATGCAGAGTCAGCCAAGACAGACGGATCATAGTGGAGAGTTCTCACACAGAAGAACTGTACAAAAAAGGTCTTGATGACACAAATAACCATGATGGTGTGATCACTCACCTAGAGCCAGATATCCTGGAGTGTGAAGTCAAGTGGGCCTTAGGAAGCATCACTACCAGTAAAGCTAGTGGAGATGACAGAATTCCAGCTGAGTTATTTAAAATACTAAAAGATGATGCTATTTAAGTGCTGCACTGAATAAGTGAGTAAATTTGGAAAACAGCGGTGGTCACAGGGCTGGAAAAGGTCAGTTTTCATCCCAATTCCAAAGAAGGGCAGGGCTAAAGAATGTTCAAACTACCGGGCAACTGCACTCACTTCCCATGGTAAGATTATGCTCAAAATCCTTCAAGCTAGGCTTCAGCAGTACTTGAATCAAGAATGTCCAGGTGTACAAGCTGGGTTAACAAAAAGGCAGAGGAGCCAGAGATCAAACTGTCAACATTTGCTGGATCATACAGAAACCAAGGGAACTCCAGAAAAACATCTGCTTCATTGACTATATGAAAGCCTTTGACTGTGTGGATCACAACAAACTGTGTAAAATTCTTAAAGAGATGGGAATACCAGACCATCTTACCTGTCTCCAGAGAAACCTGTATGCGGGTCAAGTAGCAAAGTGAGAACCTTACATGCAACAATTGACTGGTTCAAAATTGGGAAAGAAGTACGACAAGGCAGTATACTGTCACTCTGTTTCTTTAACTTAAATGCAGAGTACGTCATGCGAAATGCTGGGCTGGATGAGTTACAAGCTGGAATCAATACTGCCGGGAGAAATATCAATAACCTCAGATATGCAAATGATACCACTCTAATGGCAAAGCAAAGAAGAATTAAAGAGCCTCTTGATGAGGGTGAAGGAGAGTGAAAAAACTGGCTTAAAACTCAACATTCAAAAAACTAAAATCAGGGCATCTGGTTCCTTCATTTCATGGCAAACAGATGGGGGAAAAGTAGAAGCAGTGACAGATTTCTCTTCTAGGGCTCCAAAATCACTGTGGATGGTGACTACAGCCATGAAATTAGAAGACATTTGCTTCTTGGAAGGAAGACTATGACAAACCTAGACAGTGTATTAAAAAGCAAAGACACCACTCTACTGACAAAGATCCGTACAGTCAAAGCTATGATTTTTCCAGCAGTCGTGTACAGATGTGAGAGTTGGACCATGAAGAAGGCTGACTGCCAAAGAATTGATGCTTTCGAACTGTGGTGTGGGTGAAGACTCTGGAGAGTCACTTGGACAGCAAGGGGATCAAACCAGTCAATCCTAAAGGAAATCAACCCTGAATACTAATTGGAAGGCCTGATGCTGAAGCTGAAGCTCCAACACTTTGGCCACCTGATGGGAACAGCCAACTCACTGGAAAATAACCTGATGCTGGAAAAGACTGAAGGCAAAAGGAGAAGATGAGATGGTTGGATAGCATCACTGATTCAATGGACTGGAACTCAGGCAAACTCTGGGATACGGTGAGGGAGAGGAAAGACTGGCGTGCTGCAGTCGATGGGGTTGCAAGAAGCTGGACACGACTTAGCGACTAAACAACAATAAAACCACAGTTCATCTATGAAAACATCCAACAATTCTACACACACACATACTCATATATGTCATCTATTTCCTGGCTCTCTTGAAATAAATGATGTGATATATACGGAGATAGGTCAGAGACAATACTGGGTAAAAAGAACAAACTCAAACATAGCAAACAAATATTTTTATAGTTAGAAAGCAAACTTTATGAAAATAAAGTGCCCTCTCAAAACAAAAATCCACAGCCCTTTTACAAAAATGTAACTCAAATACAAATCCAACAGTTTTAATGGGAGAAGTATCCAGTTCTACCTTGAATAACTGAATTCCGTATGTAATGAAACAGGATATAAAATACAATCCCATTTTAAGCTGGAAAAGATTTTTAAAGTTTCAGATAAAAAGAACTTTATAAATGTAATGATAAATGGATTTTCATCCATCCCAGTATATTCTTTAGTATCACTTCATCTCAGAGAACTAAACAAGCCTTCACCGTAGTTTGTTGCAATTTAAAAAGGGTATCAAAACCTTCCATACAATGTGTTATTTTAGTTATTCTTTATATAAAGAAAGATGCAGACTACCTAGATACATGTTCTGTGGTGAAATATTATGTCAATTAAAACCTCCTTTTCACACAAGTGCCAGCTTGAGGAGGTTTTCACTGGCCAAGGAGGATAATTTGAGTAAGACAATGTCTACAAGCAACTGAAACAGTGAATTGAAAAAAAAAAAAATTTAAACCGTAAGTACACAGTGATACAACAGGATAAAAAAAAGTTTTTTGTTTTTTTTTTTAACTCAGAACAGCAGTGGAGGTTCCAGGGCACCAAAAATTACTCTAAAAACTGATAAAGGAAACAAATTAAATATTTATCCTGGCATCCTGGCATGAATGTATTCCATGATAACCAAAAAGCCCTAGTGGATGGCCCAAAGTTCTTCTATATGAAAAGAATTACAGCTAATAAATGCAACAGGAATGATAGAAAAGCATCATTTTACAAACCTTAATGAAATAACTGATTCATGCAAGTATTGAAAGGTTGTTTGCTAAATCACGAAAAAACGGCCGGGATTCTTGGCCTCCCGGAGGAGAGCAATTCAATCCGGGGCCAGAGACGAGGCTTGATCGCTCAGAGCTTTTGTGCAATAGAGTTTATTAAAGTATAAAAGGGATAGAGAAAGCTTCTGACACAGGCATCAGAATAGGGCAGAAAGAGTACCCCCTTGCTAGTGTTAGCAGTGGAGTTATATACTCAAAGATAACCGGATTAGCCAGAAGGTTTAATCCAGAGACTGTCCTTCAGGCAGGATACATTATTGTTATAATCCTTGTAAAGACAGACCTACTCCCATAATTTACATTTTAAGATAACAGAATTAGCCAGAAAGTTTAATCCAGAGACTGTCCTCAGGCAGGATACATTATTGTTATATAATCCTAAGTAATGTAGAGAGAAAAGAAAAAGTTTGTCCCTTCTTCCTCCTTCAGAATTCCAGAACCCTCTCTCCTTGGGGACCCCTAGACTTCTTATCAACCTGCCTAGGAAAGGACTCTCTCAGTATCATTAATGCATGCTTTTAAAAATGTTCATATAAAAAGTTAACGGGGACCTTTCCAATGATAGCGTCTGGCTTTTGCCCACGTGCCCAATGACCAACCTCAGGATCATTAAAAGTGGGACAATCAGACTAAATGTCCCCTGGTTTAACATAAAGTATCCCATACTACCATCAAGTATTCTTGCTCAAAAAAATGAGATCAGAATCTACTTATCCTTCTCTAGATATAAACTTCTAGGATACGGGACAAATGACAGAATAAGTAAAACAAAAAAACTACTGATCAAATTCTGTCTGTGGGACACTACAGAGGCAACTCACATGGTACTTTCAACAAGTCAAGGTGTACTGAACAATGGAGAAGAGCAGGGAAACTCTAATTTAAACTTCAAGACACTCCAAAGACAAAACCAAATATACTATGTAGACTTGGTCTCAATAGTGACTCCAACCAACCACCTGTAAAATTCAAATTCTGGAAACAATTGGAAAACTTTTTTAAAGGACTAAATATCAGAACTTAAGAAATTATTCTTCTTTTAGGTGAGATACTGATAATGTAATTACATATGGAAATATTGTTTCTTTGATATAACCTCAAGTATTTAAAATCACATCTCAGATATACTTTAAACAAAAGAATAAGAGATTAAACTAGCATGGCAAAATAGTAATGGTTACATGGTTATGAAAGCTGGATTATAGGTAGATGAAGGTTCATGACATATTTTCTCTATTTCTGCAAAGACTTCAAACTTTTTGTACTATTAATAAATCACTTTCAAAAACTGCTCAATACATATAATTGACAAGTTTATTATCAAGAAACTTCAGGTTTTTTAAAAAATTGCATTGGCTTTACAAGTCTGAAAGATGATCATCCAGGACAGGACAAATATAAACAAGGATAATTAAAATATTAAATACTATCTAAATTAAAAGACCTTAATTCAAATTGTTAATTATAATCTTTGTGTTTTGTTAGAAGCAGCTGTAAAGTTACCCTTCATGAAATTCACCTCACCACCTTATGAAGACTACAAAGCCTCACTACAAACTCAACTATATAATTTACAATAATCAATGAGTTTTTGCAGTTAATCATGCACTATCACAGAAAGCCCATAATCTTATATACAGGGATTTGTTTCTTTAAAATGTATCTCAAGCATCTTTTAAAGTGCGAGCTACAAGTATGCTATATTCTTAAAGAAGAAAGCTTCCAAAGGAAGTATGAGACAGCTACATGACACTGTCAAGAGTGGTTATATAACTAACCGAAGAATCCCAGCAGCACCCTGCTAACTGTTTTAGTGTGGCAGTCTTCTCCTTTGTAGTTGACTTCTCAGCTCTTTCTATACTACCAGCCAAACATGTATTCCATTGCTTTGGATACAAGACTTTCATCTTTTTTTGGTGTTTGTCTGTCAGAAATCACCTATCAAAAAAACACACATACGTAAAATTGTATGGTTATGGTTTTAGTGTCAGAGTCCATTCTAGAGTTAACAGCTAATTTTAATTTTAAAGTACCAAACACCAAAATGGATTTGTAGCACTAAATTATATATTTAAAGATTAAAACACAGGCTTAGTTAGAAGATCCATATGCTTTTCAGAATGGCAAAATTATACTCCTTTGGCAAAGCAAAGTACATCTGCTGCCCAATTAGTAAAATGAACAAACACTAAAGCTACAGGAGATGAGGACTTTAAAATGATGATTATAAGAAAAAAAACAGCTAAAAGGAAAAATTAAGCCAGTTCTAGAATGATCCCCAAATTTCAAGGGAAGTCCAACTGCTCTACTAAAGTGTCTTATTTGCTGTCTTAGGGCTTGTGTCTGTAGCTGGGCAAGTTTAGAACTTCTGGCTAATTAAGCAGGAGACAATTATATACCGAATGAGAGTCACAGTATTTCTAATATTCTTCAATAAACATAATGAACTTTTCCTTTAAGCTTTTTTGAAATGGTAAGTTTTGAAATGGGAGCTGGGCAATGTTTTCTTTTGATCACCAAAACTACTTCCAATCTAAGGTTCTTCATTTGTGATACCATCAGATTTAGTTATTAACTAATAGAGTTCTAACATTCTTTCACACCAGGGATGTCCACAAGAAACTTTTTATATATGCAAACTAACTTAGAAAAATAACAACTCTTAAAATGTTTTTTAAAATGACAAAGATTTTTTTTGAAAATTCAAGATAAATTTCCACTGGCCAAAATCGTAATTTGTAAAATAGAAAATTTAAAAACACAAAGTTTATTGGTTTCATCAAAGTAATCAACTTCAATGGGAAATATTTAATGGCATACAAATTAACCCAATGAAAAAGTTAAACAAACACACTATGCACTGCAGCCTTTAAAGTATGTTCTTTCATCCAATCTTTAAAATACCTGATAGTCACTAGTAGAAGCTTTGTATGCTGTAGCAAGAGGTCTCATGGTAGAAATCCGAGGAGTACTTCCAGGTTGGGTTGGTGTACCTAAGGTTTTGATTGGTGGTGTGAAGGCAAGAGATGGAGATGATAAAGCACATCTGTCACTGTTTTCCATGACACTCTGGAGAAATAAAGAACTTCTGCTTATTAACATAATACATCTTATCCACTATTACGTCCAAAGAAAACATCATTAAAAGAAGCATACTTTATTTGATCTAAGTCACCTTTCAAATAATTTTAGACTTGATAAAACAATACCTGCTTAGCTAGCATATGAGATCTAATGCTCCAACAGAAATCTCACTTGAATGACCTCAAATATCTACTGTCAACTCTCAAGAGCAAGACTCTCCTCACAAACACTATGGAAAATCAGTAAGAAAGACAAGAGAATTTTGGGGGAAGCTGAGGTGGGTAGGGGATCAAAGTCCAGTGCTATTTTATACCCAGTAACCCCAAATTTTTCTCTAGCCTCTATGATGATCTGTTACAGCACAAAGTAATAATTACACAACTACTCAGCAATCATAGATTATGATAACAGGAGCCATGTCTAATTCATGCACTAATGTATATATGGAAGTACCAAGCACAGTGCCTGACAGGTAGAAGTTCACATGTATTAAAGAATGATCATGATTTTACAAGCCACAAAGAAAAGTTTACTCAGTTTATTTAAAAGTATATAAATATGTGTCTGTGTGTGTATACGTGAGAGTCACTCAGTCACATCCAACTCAGTGCAACTCCATGGACTGGAGCCCACCAAGCTCCTCTGTCCATGGAATTCTCCAGGCAATAATACAAGAGTGGGTGGCCTTTCCCTTCTCCAGGGGGATCTTCCTGACCCAGAGATCGAACCTGGATCTCCTGCACTGCAGACAGATTCTCTACTAGCTGAGCCACCAGGGAAGCCCCATATAAATATATAGTATTATTTAAATATTTTAAAACAGAAATGACTAATAAAAAAGCTTCACCTTACAACAGCCAAGACATGGAAGCAACCTAAACATCCAATAACAGAGGAATAGATAGAGATGTGGCACATATATACAATGGAGTATCACTCAGTCATTAAAAATGATGAAATAATGCTATTTGCAGCAACACAGACAGCCCTTGAGATTGTCATACTAAGTAAGTCACATAGAGAAAGATAAATATCATATGGTATCACCTATAAATGGAATTTTAAAAGATACAAATGAACTTAGAAAACAGAAAGATACTCACAGACTTACAGAATCAACTTATGGTTGCCAGGATAAGGATGGGCAGAAGGGATAGTTATGGGGACTGACATGAACACACTGATAAATTTAAAATGTACAATCAACACAGACGGACCTACTATATAACATAGGGAACCTTGCTCAATATTATGTAACAATTTAAATGTGGAAAGAATTTGAAAAAGAACAAATACATGTATATGTATAACTGAATCACGTTGCTGTATACCTGAAACTATCACAATATTGTTAATCAACTATATTTCAATATAAAACAAAAAGTTAGGAACTTCCCTGGTCGTTCAGTGGCTACACTCTGCACTGCCAGTGCAGAAGACTCAGGTTCAATCTCTGGTGAGGGAACTAGATCCCACATGCTACAACTAAGACTTGGCACAGCCAAATAAATAAATGCATTTTTTAGGAAGTTTTAAAAATACATATATATATATATAAATAAATCTATTTGATATTACATTTAAAAAAGCGCTTCAGTCTTTCAAAAGGTAACCCTCAGTTACCATTCATATGGAATATTTCATTCTGAAATAGCACCACTCCTTTAAAGTACTTAAAGAATCTGATGTTGCTTTGTGCAAAAAAGGGAATGGGTTAAAAGTTAAAAGACCTAGACTCCGAGGGAGAAGGTGAGGGTGGGACGTTCTGGGACAATAGCATTGAAACATGTATATTATCTTATGTGAAACAGAACACCATTCCATGTTCGATGCATGCGACAAATGCTCAGGACTGGGGCAATGGGATGACCCAGAGGGATGGGATGGGGAGGAAGGTGGGAGGGGGGTCCAGGAAGGGGAGCACATGTAAACCCATGGCCGATTCATGTCAATGTATGGCAAAAACTACTACAATACTGTAAAGTAATTAGCCCCCAACTAAAATAAATAAATTTATTAAAAAAAAAAAAAAAAAGACCTAGAATGTAGGCCTCACCTTAACAACCCTGGGTAAGTTACCTAAGACCTCTTGATCTCTTTACCTGTAGAGTGAAGGGGTTAGGATATGTTATGCCTAGAGTATTGTGACTAAATAGCTTTGACTTATCACAAAAGAGTGCTATAACATCATCCATCACATTTTTAAAAACTAAGCAAAAGCAGCACAGTGAAGCAAAGTGACACGCCACCAATGTTAGTACTTAGTTCTGTGTTCTTCATATAAATTAAGCTGTTTTCCTTACATCAGCAATAACTTACTTTATCTATACATGGTTTTACACCAATCATGATAGATTCTCCAAAAATTCTTCCATCTTTGCTTAAGGCTTTCCGGGCCTGCAGTTTAGATTGATAACGAATATGCATCCAATTTCCTGTGTTAGACATCTGCAAAAAATGAAGTTTTCTATTAAATTAAAATATAAAGTATATAAAATTCAAATTTTCTATTAGAAAACAGAAACATACAAAAACAAATCTGCTTCTACTTTTTATCTGATGCCCTGTAAAAAGCTGTACACTAGAATTCAACAAAAATTCTACTTAAAATAATTTTGATATCTCTAATTCTTAAATCTCTTATATAAAGAATATGTGGCAAATATTCTCTAAAAGCAAAATAATTCTCAAAAGATAACTGTTTCTTACAAAAAGGTCTTATCAACACTTGCTATGAAATTTTTTTAAAACTGTATTCATCGATCTGATTTTTTTGTAGGAGCTAAACAAGTCAATCTCAAGCAATAAAAAAAAGATTTGTTATTTATAATTTATTATGCAAGGTAATTTAAAGGAAAAAAAAGCTCTCTGCAAAACTAAAGAAACTCTAAGAACTCGAAGTCAGAAATATCCTTTTCGTTTACCCCAATAAAACAAGCTCAAACTGGAAAACTTGGCATAATCTTTTTTAAGAGACTGTTAACTATTTTTAAAAGGGGGGAAGCCTGAAACTCTCACTTATTATCTTCTCTATCTCTTTTTATCAAATACTATGCAACTTCCAGCCTGTCAGACTCCAACAGATATATCCTTTGAAAATTTTAAAAAAGAAAGAAAAACTTTTAAGACATTCAGCAGCAAATTCACAGGTTATCTTTCCTCAGCTTAAATACTGAACTGAAAAGAATTAAGACTTACCACATGTTTTAAGATATTCCCATATTGTGCAAATTGTAATAATATATAGGAAGCAGATGCCTGAGGAAACCTGGGGGAAAAAAACTTGTCCAATCAACTTCAATAATGACAAATGCAAATTAACTTACAAGCGTTTCAAGATAAACCCCCCCCAGTTGTCTAGTACATTAATAAGAGACCCTTGATCATTCTGCTTTCCCCCTATTATTAGTTAAATCTATTCATTTGCCCATCACCAAAATGTTAAAATTAGTTCTAACTCAACCACTTTTTTCCATCTCTAAATTCCACCCCTGAAATTTCTAAATTTCAAGTCACAGTTCTGCATATAACTTATTTTACATGGGTATGTGTACATGCATACATGCTTGTGGGGGGGTGGGGTGGAGAAATACTGAGATTATACTACTATGGTTATTAAAGAGCAAAGAACTTTACATTATACAGAGTCATATCAATATACATTGAGCACCACCAGAAAATTCAAAAATGTTCTCCTGAAACAAAAACTCAGAACCAGAATCAATGATAAACAATCAATTAAAAAGATAGCTACCAAAATTTTAAATGGCCTTATCTCTGTGTGGAAAATTCTAAGTGATTTTTACTTTCTTCTTATAAAGCGCTGAATGTCCTACTATCACAATGAGATACAACTTTGACAGTTCAAATAATAAAGCTATTTTCAACTTGAAAATCTGGAGTTTCCTTAACCAGATAACTTCAGTTATCTGGAGCTTGAATTAGAAATCTAAAGGAAAAAATGTGAGTAACAAAAATAAATAAGAAACTTCACATATTAAAATCTATGTGAATGAAATACTGCATTCAAGATTGGAAATTTATTTTATGTTATGTAAGTTTGGATGTAAGGTTTCTAACTCCAAAGAAAACAACAAAAAAGTAGGGGTGACTGCAAAGCAGGACTAAAAAATATCAAAACCAGAGAGAGAAATAATGTTTGCACTCGAGGGAGGCACTTGAGAAATAAAACATAAATCTAAGAGTCTAGGACCACTCTGAGGAGAAACAGTCCAATATTCTGTCAAAGAATCACCCTACTCAAGAGGGAGGGGCTACATGTATACTTATGGCTGATTCACCCTGTGGTATGGCAGAAACAGACACAACACTGTTAAGAAACTGTCCTCCAATTAAAATTTTTTAAAAAATCATTACCCTAAAACAATAAATGTTATTTTATGATGACCCTGAGTCAGAAGGAAAAAGTCAAATTATCAAAGGAAGACCATATATAATGTATTTTAGCTGTACTTCCCTATAAATAATCAAAAGATGATATTTTATCCCTTAGAAGAAAATGTTTCCGTTCTTACAATTAAACTCATAAGTAGGATTCCTAAAATACAAAACCAACAGAAAATATATGGGTGGGAAAGGATAAGTCTTAAAAATGAAGGACTAACAGATTTATCCAACTACTGAGGAAGCTTAAAAGTGACACCATTACTACTAAACTTGAAAAACACACTTGAGTGGACAGATACACTCAAAAACATACAGACAAGCACTTCATGAGAGAATACAAAAATTTAAACACAAACAGCGAAAAAAAAAAAGCAGCAGTAGTCAGCCCAATGGCTATGGACATAGGGCTGAGTGTGGGCTTTCTGGAGAACAAGGAAAAGCAATGACCCTGCTTTTTACCTAAACAGAATCAGCAACAACGACTCTCTCTGGAAGGTGACACAAAAAACAGGTGGCAGTAACTACCTTACAGGGAGAATAATTGTGGCTGTTGGGGAAAAGGTAAGAAGGAAAACTTCACTACAATCTTACACATTCTTCTGAATTTAAATAAATTGAATAAACTACACTAACACTTACTGTATGCATTGTTCTTCCTTCAAGCTCATATGTTTTTGTATTTTTCACCCCAAAACTAAGTATAGTAAGGTCTAGCAACAGTATGACATCACACTTTCAGAAATGAACCTTATGTAGTACTGTATAAACAATCACAGCCTGAAAATAAAAAACCTGGGTTTTTGCTGAAGCTTTACTGATAACTAGATATAACTCTCTGAGTAAATCACTTAATCTGCCTACCTTTCAGTTTTTCATCTGTGAGTGATGCAATATGATTTCTAAGATGCCTTAAAGTACTTTTTTTGGATCTAAAAACCTATTCAAATGCATCTAGGACTGTCATACACAGTTTCTATTAATGTTCGATATTCTATAGCTAGTAAGCACCAATCCTGTGACACAGTATGCATATATATATACAAATACAATCCAACTTGTTAGTTCGAAACTGGTAAAGTCCAATATAAGCATAGACACAGTTCCAACAAAAGAAGGGGCTTCCTAAGTCTAGTGGGGCAACCCTCTTCCAATATTCAGCAAATATGCTGAAGAGAAAATAATTTAAGAAAAGGCAAACAGAAAAATGATGGAAAAACTATCAAAAACCAAAAAGTAATATACATGCTGAAATGTCCAGGGCTTCCCTTGCAGCTCAGCTGGTAAAGAACCTGCCTGCAATGCGGGAGACCTGGGTTCGATCCCTGGGTTGGGAAGATCCCCTGGAGAAGGGAAAGAAATGTCAAGAGAAAAAGAGAAGAAATGTCAAGGTGATATATACTGATGTCTGCAACTTACCCTGAAATGTACCAACAATAACAAAAAAGATGAATTTAGGTGAATCTAGGTGGATAAATGAGTATCTGCTGTGCAACTATTTTAGTTTTTTTAAATATATTTGATAATATTTATTAGAAAACATTGTTGCTTTAAAGGTAAATTATCTAGAAACCTTACCCGAACACAGTCACCCAGGTGTCATCAAGGTGATCTTCAGATGTCAGAGAATCTCCTTGAGTATAAAAAGGATCCAACTGGGCAGGAGATAATGTTGTCTTTCGGGGTTGACCAATGTTTGCTGGACTAAACATACTTTGCCCTATATTAGTATATTTAGTAAGTTAGTTACCAATATAAACATCTTGGTTTATTTTAATTGAAAGCTTTAGTTTTAAATGGAAAAGTATGTAAAAGTTGGCAATTCCATAAATAATTCAAATATACACTGTAACCAAATCATAATTATATACTACTATACAATTTGAGAGGAAACCATTAAAATTTGAGTGTAACGTATGACTTTGCAAATTTATATTTTATTACAAATTTCTAAATGTTTTATTAATTTCCAGTTAAACTTACACCAGAAGGATCTCCAGTCAACCTCAAGGACTTCTGCTGGACTCATCTTACAAATCCACCACTTTCATTATGGCACCTCTGCCTTAAAAATACTCAATTACTTCTCATTCAGTTCAGTTCAGTCGCTCAGTCGTGTCCGACTCTACAAAACCCAAATGCCTTGGTCTCCACAATATCAGTTCAGTTCAGTTCAGTTGCTCAGTCCGTGTCCTATTCTTTGAGACCCCATGAACCGTAGCACGCCAGGCCTTCCTGTCCATCACCAACTCCCGGAGCTTACTCAAACTCCTGTCCATCGAGTCAGTGATGCCATCCAACCATCTCATCCTCTGTCGTCCCCTTCTCCTCCCGCCTTCAATCTTTCCCAGCATCAGGGTCTTTTCTAGTGAGTCAGTTCTTCGCATCAGGTGGCCAAAGTATTGGAGCTTCAGCTTCAGCATCAGCCCTTCCAATGTATATTCAGGACTGATTTCCTTTAGGATGGACTGGTTGGATCTCCTTGCAGTCCAAAGGACTCTCAAAGAGTCTTCTCCAACACCACAGTTCAAAAGCATCAATATACTTTCAACCTTATTTTTCCAGTGTGCCCCTAAACAGTACTACCCTAGTCCCTAAGATGTGAATGCAGTTTTCTCTTATTCTGGTCATTTGTCTGTAATGTCTATTTTTTCTTTTCTTATCCTTCAACAACTACAATTAATGAGTACTTCATGTCCAACATGTCAAGCTAAACACCACATGTTCATTTTATCTCAGAAGCTCTGTCCTATAAGACCACATATTTCTGAGAAGCAGAGACTTTAAATGTACACTAAGGATCATTCCAGGTATTAAAGATACAAAAAGTGACCAAGTTAGACCAAAAGGAGAAAAAAAATCTCTAACAGAGCTTAAATTCTCATGGAAGAGAGACAAGCAAATATCTAGTATGTTAGAAAACAAAATCCTGTAAGAATAAAAATCATAATGCAGAGAAGAGTGATATGGAATACATATGCAGATACGAGTTAATATCCAAAATACATAAGCAACTCATACAATTCAACAGCAAAAAACAAACATAACAAAACCAATCCAATTAAAAAAAAAAATGAAAAGAGGAACTCAACAGACATTTTCCCAAAGACATACAAATGTCCACAGGTACAAAGAAAGGTGCTCAATATCACTAATCATTAGGAAAATGCAAATCAAAACCAGAATGAGGTATCTCATGGCTATTCATCAATGGCTATCATTTAAGAAAAAAAAAAAAGTCAAGAGATAAGTTGGTATGCACACTATGAAAAACAGTAGAGAGGGCTCTCAAAAAAATTAAAGACAGAGCTACATATGATCCAGCAATCCCACTTCTGAGCATATAGCCCAAGAAAATGAAAATAGGATCTCAGGTATCTACCCTCCCATGTTCACTGAAGCACTATTCACAACAGCCAAGATATGGATACAAAATAAAGGTCCATCAATAGATAGACGGATAAAGAAGATGTGCTACGTAAATCCAACGAAATGTCATTCAGCCATTTAAAAGAACGAAGTCCTGCCATTTGTAACAATATGGATGGACCTTGAGCACATGACATTCAAGATGGTAAATGAAAGAAGTCAGACCAATACTGTATCACCTCATTTATATGTGGAGTATTAAAAAAAGCAGGACTCACAGAAGTGGTTACCAGGGACTTGGGGATAGGGGATATGGGGAGTTGTTCTCATCAAAGGGTACAGTTGAATAAACTCCAGGGATTTAAGTACAGCATGCTGATTATCACTAATAATACCAGATTACATACTTAAAAGCTTCTAAGAGAGTAGTGTTTCCTCACCACAAAAAAAAAAAAAAGAAATGGTAACTAAGTAATATGATGAAAAGTGTCAGCTAACACTAGGATCATTTTGTAATATATCAGTGTAGCAAATCAGCACATAGTATACAATTTAAACTTGACTGTCAATTATAGTTAGTTTCCCTCTATTATATCCATAAATTAACCTGTAACAGTAGACTCATATGTTACTTCAAGAACCAAATGGAACATTAGATAGATAAGAACTCACAAAAGTTAACTATTTTAACAAGATATAACTTCAATACTATGAATGATGTACTTGGTACAGTTATTATTTTGCATCAACAGTACAAATATATTCAGAGTCAAATCTAAAATAAAAGACTTCCAAGAATGATCTCCATTCTCTTGCCTCCAAGCAGTTATCAAACCAAAACTACATCCTCAACAGAATTAAAAGTCAAAGGCATCAATAAAGTAAAAACTGCAATGTAACAATGTGATTCTAACTAAAGAGGAAAAATATGATCATTTACAAATTTCAAAGTTCTTAATTCTTTATGCCACACAACTTGAATTCCCTTACATCATCTGGACTCCAGTTTAGAAACCAGAATTAATCTAACACATTAATATAGCCTTTTCTTAAGAAAAAACAAATAATTTCATATCACCTCAGATCTGCTAGGCTAATTAATAAATCTATTTAATTCAGAACACTATCCTAGACCCTACTAGAAAATAAGAGAAGATGCTCAAAACTGATTTTTTTATGTTCAATTGTCAAGAAATAGGGCTAAAAACAATTTAGCAACCAGAAACTTGACAAACAAATATTCAAATATTTTTACAACAGTAATCAAGCAAAAGAAGGTATGGAACAGTTATTAACTCTAGAGAAAACAAAAGGATATCCAAGAAGGACATGTAATTCTAGTATATTACATGGTTCAGTCTACAGATGCACCTAATTTTAAAATTAAATTCATGCTTAAGACAGACAATGCAAAGTAAATAACTTAAAGAATGTTAAAACTGCACAGGATGCTATAATACATTTGGCCACTTTTCTTTTTCCTAGCAATTATTCTTTTCTTCATCATCACAGAGGCATTTAATAGGTATAAAATATTTCTAAAATAAGTCTGATTTAAAATGAAGCACCCTACTTTAATAAGTGAGCTAATCAATTTATCAACTTTCCTGCTAGGAAATAAGGAGAAGCACACAAAAGATAACCTTAAATAAGTTTAGTTCTTACTACAAAGACATGCCTTTAACACAATAAAAGAGATGGTAAAAAGGCATTTTAGTACAAAATCTAAAGCCAATTCAAAAATTTCATGTCCTGTATTACCATTAAGAAGGTACAACTTAGCTTTGCTATATCATGTAATAACCTTCAAGGAAGAAATTAAATGAAGGATCAAAATAAGACAACCATTATGACCTTTTAAAATAAAACAAATCAAAATTACATCTCAAACAAATGAGCAATCTAATTTTTGCTTCATCAACTACTCTGAAAAACATTATCACTTATACATAATCTAAAACTATTTACATAACTTTAGCATAACTGCCCCCCACCTTGTTAATGTTTCACTGGTCCAGTAATTTTACTTTCTTTCAATCAGACTTCTGGTACCCGCAAGCAACGCTTTGTAAAATGAAAAAGTGCGCCTATCAAACCACATCTAATTGTGTCTCCCTTGGTAAATCATTACTCAAACAATCTTAAGATCAGACTGGAAGTGGAGGGCAAAAGAACTTACTACCTTTTATGAAAACGTCTTCAATTAAAGACCAGATTCAATTATTTCAAAGTAGCTGCTGCTGCTGCTAAGTCGCTTCAGTCGTGTCCGACTCTGTGCGACCCCACAGACGGCAGCCCACCAAGCTCCGCCATCCCTGGGATTCTCCAGGCAAGAATACTGGAGTGGGTTGCCATTTCCTTCTCCAGTGCATGAAAGGGAAAAATGAAAGTGAAGTCGCTCAGTCGTGTCTGACTCTTAGCGACCCCATGGACTGTAGCCTACCAGGCTCCTCCGTCCATGGGATTTTCCAGGCAAGAGTACTGGAGTGGGGTGCTTGCCTTCTCCGATTTCAAAGTAGACCACTAACCTAAATGAAATTAAGAGACAGAAGGAGTGGGAAATTTTAAATAGATACATGGCATATGAAACTTGGGAGAAAAAGAGGCTCCTGGCAGTGCTGTTACCTTCTCAGCATGAAACAATGTAACACAATGTATAAAAAAGAATTTGGTCTCAGTCCAAAGAGATGGTTGGCCTTTTCAGGTTTCTGGGAGATAACCCCTACACCCTAGGAATTCCCTCAGCCAGGAGAGTGTTTTTGTTCTCTGCGGCAAGCCCCTCAACCTCAAGTGAACCTGACAGTTCATGCTAACAAGGTGACTCCTAGTGAAGTAGGTCATGCCATAATAACCACCCATAAAGACCATCCATGTTATTAAAAAAGGTCACCTCTAGGCAGAAGAAGGGATGGAGACTGAGTTTAGCCACTTGATCAATGATGCAATCATTTTTATGTAATGAAAACTCAAGGCATGGAGGCTCCGTGAGCTTCCCTACTTGCCAATATTCTGTGCATAGTGCCATATGTTAATGCCAGGAGGATAACATGTCACAGTTCTTGTTTGGAATAGTCCCAGACTTCAGTCTACGTATCTCTCTTTATCTTTAGAAGGTTCTAATCTGTATCTTTTCTATAATAAACCAACTGTAAGCATTGCACTTTCAGTGGATCCCCAATCTGTTTAGTCAATTATTAGACCTTAAGAAGGCAATGGAACCCCACTCCAGTACTCTTGCCTGGAAAATCTCATGGGCGGAGGAGCCTGGTAGGCTGCAATCCATGGGGTCGCGAAGAATCGGACACAACTGAGCGACTTCACTTTCACTTTTCACTTTCGTGCACTGGAGAAGGCAATGGCACCCCCTCCAGTACTCTTGCCTGGAAAATCTCATGGACGGAGGAGCCTGGTGGGCTGCCATCTATGGGGTCGCACAGAGTCAGACACGACTGAAGCGACTTAGCAGCAGCAGCAGAGTGGGCTTGGGAAAGCCTGAATTTGCAGTCAGCAAGTCTGAAATGAAAGTGGCCCTGGGGACCCCTAATCTTACAGACGGCATCTGAAGATAGAGCAGTCTTGCAGGGACTGTATGCTCAGACTTGTAGGTTGACAAACACATTGTACCCGGATGAATAAAACAATATCCAAAATAGTACGATGAATTGAACACCAGTATTCACCTCCAGCCCTTGTCAGGCACCTAATAACAATCATTCTGGAAAGTCGAAAGTTTTGGAGACCACAGAAGGTGTGAAACAGACTCCTGGTTGAAATCAAGGAAAACTAGTTTAAGAGAGTATATAATAAGGGATGAAAAGGCAAGCCCTTCCTCATCTTGTGCAGCTACTCCACTCCCGAAAAACCAAGGTGTTAGTCCTCAAGGAAAAGAAACGTCAATAGCTCAGGACTCAGTGGGTCCCAGACACAGTGGAGAATAACTATGTAAGAGACTTAGTGAAAATATGCATATTGAAAAGAAGACTTCTCCCTTTCTACATTCAGAACAGCAGCTTACATTAATACTGAATATTAAAGAATTTTTCTTTGGGAAATGTAAGAGAAAGGACCTATAGGTCCTGCTGAAATCAGCGATTTTTCCAACAAAAATTTATCTAACTGTCCAATGCTCCTAGAGCAAAGCCCAAAAAGAGACAGAATAACCTCTCTCCACTAATTTCTCCCTTCCCACCATTGTCAACACACACACACACACACACACACACACACACAGACTCCAAGTAGCTATTTAGCACCTCATTTAATATTTATGCCTTCACTAAGAAAAGGCAGAAGAGATTAAAAAAAAGAGAGAGAGAGCAAGAAAAAAAGATCTAGAAGGAAAAAAACGGTATGAACAGGAATAAAAGTCCAATGTGAACTTCACTGTTAAGTTATTTTAACCATGAAACAAGACAGGATGCTACATGTTAAATACTTTAAGAGAACAGCAGCAAAAAAGATCATTGAATATTAAAATATCAAAATCAATTATTAGATGCACTGGCAATTGAGATTATGTACATCTTTCAGAAAGTAGAATACAGATATAAAAGACACTCTAACACAGAAAAAGTAGAAATTTAGAAATCTCTGCAGCATTCACAAACAGAAGGAATTCCATAGAGAGAGAGAACACAGAAAATAGTGGGAAAGCTATTATCAAATACAAGGAAGTTTGCCAAAACCCAGGGTAAGTGTCTCGATTTAAAGGATCCACCAATTCCCCAGAAAAATAAAGTCCCAGACCAAGGCAGATTTGTGAAACTGAAAACACTAACACTACAGAGATCTTACCTTTTTTGAAACCAAGCCCTTACAGAAACTTAGGAACCATCCCTGCCTATGACTTCTGCAGAACACTGGAAGCCAAAAGACAAAGGAATGATGCCTTCAAAATTCCAATCTACAACTCTATACTTTGCCAAACAAGCAACCCACTATAAGGAGGATAAAACGCATTTCAAACTCAAGGTCTTAAATTTTATTTCCCATGTAAGTTTTCCTAGAAAGGTACTCAAGTATGTCCTTCACCAAAATGAGAAAATAAACTAAGAAAACACGTTAACTAGGAAAAACAGATCAACTCTAGAAACTTGCTAAGGCAAATCCTGAGATAAGAGCTGTACATCATGCTGATACAGGAAACAGCCAGAAGAGAAGCTGAGAATGAGAAGTTCTCAGTTTAAAACAAAACAAACAAAAATGAAACTATGAGCATTTTTAAAAAGACATAGCAGCAGAACATTTGCTTAAAGGAAGCAAATGGCACATAGAAAATTAGACAAATGGAAAAAAGAAACAATTATTAACTAAAGAAAAATTAAAATTTTACAGGAAGAATAAATTATAATATACTACTTGATGCAACACTAAATAGCACTTACATAATCATAGTAATATAAAACACTGACAAAGGAATAAAGTTTGATATATTTCAATTATATTCAGATAATGCAGGGGAGATAAGATAATTATCTTCAATTACCTTAAGATAGATATAGAAATTTTAAAAATGAAAATCAAGAATTAGCAATATAATTACATACAGCTGACTAAGAAATGGCCCTCCAAGATGGCTACATCCTAATCCCCAGAACCTGGGAATGTTACTTTACATAGCAAAAGAGATTATGCATTTATGTTAAGGATCCTGATATGGGAAGACTATTGAGGATTATTCAGGTGGACCCCCAATACATCCACTAGTGTCCTTACAAGAGATGCGATGTGATGATGGAAAGAGACTGGAGTGATACAGTATACTTTTAAGTTGAAAGAACGGACCACAAACCAAAGAATATAGTTAACCACTAGAAACTGGAAAAAACAAAACCAAAAAGCAGGGGAATGGATCCTCTCTAGGGCCTCCAGAAGGTAACCAGTCTTACCAACACCTTGACTGTGGCTCAATGAAACTGATTTTGGACTTCTGACTTCTAGAACTATAAGAAAATAAATACAAGCTGTTTTAAGTCACTGAACTTGCGGTGATATGTCACAGTGACAACAGAAAGCTAATACAGCAACTCATTCAGGTAAGGGAAGATAAATTCCAAAAGGAATAGCCTCTAAGATATGGACTGGCTAGTTCTGGAGGAATAAAGCTAAAGACTGCAGCATTTCATTACAGTACTGCATTTAAGTACTATGTGCTATTTTTAAACAATTTGCAATTATTACTTTGACTAAAACATACAATATTATCCCACTAAAATTAGAGACCAATCAATGGTACTGTGGCTAGTTTTGCATGAAACTAAATAAATTTTAGTGATTAATTTTAAAAAGTTAATGCCACAGGCAGAAAAATGGTCCCCCAAAGATGTCTATGTCCTAATACCCAGGAGTCGTGAATATATTACATCACATGGTAAAGAGAAATTAAGGATTCTATGGAATTAAGATTGCTAATCATCTCATTTTACACAAGAAGATTATGCTGGACTAATAGAGTGAACCCAACAGAATCACAAAGGTCCTTAAATAGCAAGGGGAAACAAATGATGTGAAATAAAGGCTCAACTAACCATTGCAGGCTTTGAAGTTGGTAAGAATGCATGAACCAAGAAATATGAGCAGTTCTAAAAGCTGGAAAAGAGGAGAAGAAAACAAGATTCTCCTCTAGAGCCTCCACAAAAGAATGGAGTTCTACTAATACTCTGATTTTAGCCCACTGAGACCCATTCCAGACTTCTGACTTCCAGAATTTTAAAATAATAAATGAGTTGTTTGAAACCACTGTAATCTGTGATAATCTGTGTCAGCAGCAATAAGAAACTAATATAATCTAGATTAAGGCTAATGTTTACTCAGTATATTAAAGAAAAACCATGCCACGCCAAGTTGGACACAAATATTCCAATCATCATCTGGGGTTAGGATGTCACTGCCTCAAAACACTATATACATATAGGAGTTTCCTCTGTCTGCTGTAACAAACTACCACAAACTGAGTGGCTTATAACAGCAGAAATTTATTCTCCCACAGTTCTGGAAACCAGAAGTCCAAGAACAAGTTTCAGCAGAGTCTAATACTTCCTGAAAGCCAGCAGTCAAAGAATTCCTTGCTTGCTGGCTCCTGTAGCTTCCAGAGACCCTGGTGACTTTTGTGTTAGAGAACACAAAGGTCCTCACCATTTAAGGACCTTTGTGATTCTGTTGAGTTCACTCTATTAGTCCAGCATAATCTTCTTGTGTAAGATGAGATAATTAGCAATCTTAATTCCATAGCATCCTTAATTTCTCTTTACCATGTAATGTAACATATTCACAACTCCTGGGTATTTCTTGTGGCATTAACTTTTCAAAATTAATCACCAAAATTTGTTTAGTTTCATGCTACAACACTTCAACGTTTGCCTCACTTCATATCACCTTCTCCTCTGTATCTCTCTCCTGTCTGTGCCAAATTTCTCTGTGCCTCTAAGAACACTTGTGATTGGATTTAGGGTGCACTTGCATCCAGGTAATTACCAGGATTATCTTCCCCTCTTTTCCTCTCTCCTTAACTGTCCACTCTCCTTGAGAGATACCCCTCTCAAGATCCTTAAGTTAATGTGTTTTGGCCACAAAAGGCAGTACTCAGTGTTCCAGGAGTTAGAACGTGAACATGTCATTTTGGGGGTGACCATTCAACTCACTACAACTTACATCCATCAATCCATTCAGTCAACCAACATTTACTGATGTCCCTTTATACCCAGCTCTGTGATAGGTAAACAATGAAGATACATAGAAGGAATCTCTGTTCTAAAGATCATAACCCAGGAATGGCGAAAGGTAAGAGCCTAGCAGAGAGAGTTCTATAGGCACACATACAAGGAACAGCTAACCCAGATAAGAAAAAGAAGTGTCAGGGAAAAGTTGCACACAGAAAAATCAGTCCTTTATCTGCTCTTCTGGTAACACTATTAGAATTCTGAGTCCCTGGCATCAACAAAAGCAGCCAGAAATGGCTATAATTTAAACATCATACTTAACCTGATAACAATATGCTAACACAAATAAGGATTCTAGCTCAGTACATGTAAATGCTATACTACTTGGGAGAGTTGACAAGTAAATGAAAGAACTTCTCAAGAAAAAATAATT
This sequence comes from Giraffa tippelskirchi, assembly GCF_054371585.1. NCBI lineage: Eukaryota > Metazoa > Chordata > Mammalia > Artiodactyla > Giraffidae > Giraffa > Giraffa tippelskirchi. The sequence goes on from NC_137277.1 coordinate 75,934,571, forward strand.
TTGATTAAAAACAGGATGAAAAATAGAGGAATACTTAAATAGCAGAAGAAAACTGATCAGTGAGGATGGGGAAAGATAGGGCAAACATTCAGTATTCTTTACCAGAGACAATAATGGTTGAAAAGTTTCTGAAATTCTTTAATCTTGATTACCTACTTTGTTATATGACCAAGGTTTTCCTGCACCAGAAATAAGATTTTAAAAGAGATTTTTAACTTGAGTTATAGAACTGAAAACTAACCAAAATCTCCTTATTGGATACAAGTTCAGTTCGGTCGCTCAGTCGTGTCCGACTCTTTGCGACCTCGTGGACTGTAGCACGCCAAGCTTCCCTGTCCATCACCAACTTCCAGAGCTTGCTCAAACTCATGGATACAAAGACCTCAGCATAAAACAGCAATTCATACCAGTAAGTCCTGTGATGTCTCTTTATAAAAGCTGTCAACCCAAATGGATAAGGAAGCTGTGGTACATATACACAATGGAATATTACTCAGCCATTAAAAAAAAATACATTTGAATCGGTTCTATTGAGATGGATGAAACTGGAGCCCATTATACAGAGTGAAGTAAGCCAGAAAGAAAAACAACAATACAGTATACTAATGCATATATATGGAATTTGAAAGATGGTAACGATAACCCTATATGCGAGACAGAATAAGAGACACAGATGCATAGAACAGTCTTATGGACTCTGAGGGAGAAGGTGAGGGTGGGACGTTCTGGGACAATAGCATTGAAACATGTATATTATCATATGTGAAACAGAACACCATTCCAGGTTCGATGCATGAGACAAATGCTCAGGGCTGGGGCAATGGGATGGCCCAGAGGGATGGGATGGGGAGGGAGGTGGGAGGGGAGTTCAGGATGGGGAACACATGTAAACCCACGGCTGATTCATGTCAATGTATGGCAAAAACCACTACAATATTGTAAAGTAATTAGCCCCCAACTAAAATAAATAAATTTATTTAGAAATAAATAAATAAATAAATGCTTGGAGGGGGGATAAATAAATAAAAGCTGTCAACCTCCGAAAGTTAAAATTTACAAATTATAGAAGTTTTCATTTATTTAACATTAAATGTGAGAGTTTAAAAAACGAAAAGTCTACGTGTTCTCCCTCAATTTTCTCAACTTTTTTTTCAATTTCTTATTTAGTATCAACCATGCATCATAGTCCTCATGCCTACATGTTTTGAAAAGTATTCTTCTTCAAGAAAAAGCATTCTTTTTCACTTATGTCCCATTAAGACTTTCTATATATAAATTCTTTAAACTCAAAGGAGAAGCAGCAGTGGCTCCCAGTGGCCAATTTTATGACAGGGATATTCTCCTATCACAGTTTTTATATTTTCACATATGATTTCTAAAATTACAAGAACCTCATCGAAGTTACAGTATCAGAAAAAATAGATTAACAAAAGGAAGTTTAATTAGCTTTAACCCTGTACTCTTCTACTTGACAGCAATAAGAATATTATAATGTATACTTTTTAGACAACTAAGAAATGCTTTAAAACACATAACACATTACTTAAATTACATGCTTTTGCATTTCCAATGTCTCTGGAGTCACTTACTGACTCAGCCAAACAGTCACTATTATAGCAAACAGTCAAGTAGCAAGGTATTATCACACAACAAAGCACTGTCACCTATTTGTTTGATCAGATTAAGATGGCTAAAACCTGAACTAATTCCCCTAGAACATTTCACCTCAAGTGTATAACTGAAACAGAGGTGACATCCTAGATTTTTCACCATGATACGTGGTACACAGAAATCTAAAGACATTACCTCAAAGTTTCTGTCCCCCAGTTTGATTGATTGGTAATTCAACCAAACTCTAATCTAAGTATTGCTGTGAAGGGATTTTACAGATAGAATTAGGTTATTTATCAGTTGATCTTAAAATAAAGAACTACCCTGGACTACTGCAGTGAGCCAAAGGAATCAAATGATCCCTTAACAGCAGCAGATAGCAGAAAAGTCAAATCAGAACTACAAGAGAACAGAGAGGTCAGAAAGACTCAAAGCATATAAAAAGACTTGATCTGCCATTGCTGTTTTTGAAGACAGAAAGAAAACCAGAAGCCAAAGAATGAGGGCAGCATCTAGACACTGAAAACAACCTATGACGACAGCCAGTAAAGAAACAGAGACCTCAGTCCTACAACTGAATGCAACTGAATTTGGCCAATGACCTGGACGCAGATTCATCCATAGTTTCCAGAAAAGAACAGAGCCCTGCTAACATCTGAGCTCTAAAGAATCAAGCTCTGCCTGAGACATCTGACCATAGAAACTATGAGATAATAAATGTGTGTTGTTTTAAGACATTAAGTTTGTGATAATTTGTTAAAGCAAAAATTTTTTTAAAATACAGATTTTGGTACCAAGTAGAATGCTGCTATAATACCTGTAAGTGTGGACATACCGTTAGACTAGGGCAGTGGGTGGAGGCTGGAAGAAATTTGAGGAACATGATAGAAACAGCATTGAACAAACCAGTAGTAGAAATCTATACTTTGAAGAACATTGCCAGTGTTGGCTCTCACACTGCTTGAAAAAATCAAGATTTGGAGGATAAAAAGATCTGTTTGTCATTGGGTATTATTTTTGTCATCCATTTTGCCTTTAAAGAGGAGTGTTTGCACATTTCATTTATATAATTGTCCATTCGGTTCATTTAAATCTACTGTCTTGCTACTGCTTCTTTCATTTCATCTGTTTTTGCTGTTGCTTCTCTTTTCCTCCTTTCCTGTCCTGTTTCATGTCTAAGCCACCACCATCTCTCACGTAAGTTAAGGTAGTAGCCAACTATCTGATCTCCTTGCTTCCACCCTGTCCCTTTCTCCAAAGTCTATTCACATCACAGGGGCAGTCTTGCCCTATTTTTTTCTACCTTTACTGGGTAAAGACCAACTACCATTAATACAATAACCCCCATTACCTCTCTGGCCTCATCTCCTATTATTCACCCCCTCCCTCACTCCATTTCACACTAACTTCTTGACACATATTTGAACACTCCAGACACAATCCCACCTCAGTGCCTTTGTACTTGCTTCTTCCCGTTTAGAAAACTTTCCCTAAACATTTTTGAGCAAATGTTAGTTTTCCATAACTATTTGTAGCAAGCAGAATAACGCCCTCCCACCCCAGATGTCCATGTCCTTATCCCTAAAACCTAGGAATCTACATTACATGGTAAAGGAGAATTAGGATTGCAGATGTTAATATTGCTAATCAGATGACATTAAAATAGGGAGATTATCCTGACTATCCAGAAGGACTGGAAGTATTCACCAGGGTCCTTAAAAGAGAAAGAGCAAGACTTGACATGAAGAAGAATGATCAGAAAGATACAATGCTGCTGGCTCTAAAGATAGAGGAAGAGGACCAGAAAGAAATGTGGGCAGCCTCTAGAAGATGGAACAGGCAGAAAACAGATTCTTTCCCAGAGCCTCCATAAATTAACATGGGCTACCAATGCCCACTGAGACCCACTTCAGATTTCTCACCTCCAGAACTGTAAAAATAATACACTGAATTGTTTAAACCACTTTTAAGTTTATGGTAATATGTTACGGCAGCAAAAGAAAACTAATACACTATCTTACTTATATAAGCCCTTATTTTCTACTTTCCTTTGCTGCTTAATTTTCCTCCACAAAATATATTACCTTCAAACATACTAGTCACTTTACTTATAAATGTAAATTTCATAAGTAAATGTAAGCTCCATAAAGACAAAGATTATCTATTTTTTTCAGTTTCCCAGGGCCTGGTACATGGTTGTATGCCAAGTATTTGCTGAATGAACATTTGATAGATTATAAATATAAATACATAAATATGTTGGAAAAGCTGTGCTTATGATGCTGCTGACAGTGACAGAAATACCATTAGTCTTAAAGAAAAACGAGATATAATCAATGGCTGTTTGTAGTCAATAACATTCAGATTTACAGCTATGCATTAATATCTCTCAAAACATCTTTATTAATATCTCTCAAAACATCTTTATTATTCAGTCTCTGCATTCTAATTCTCAATTGCAACTTTTTTTTTTAATTACAGTTTTAACAGTTCAGGAGACACAAATATATATATTCTTAACGCTTTTCAGTAGAATATCATAACCTTATCTGTAAGTTCAGAAAAGAACCAATATATAAATATTTCCTTCCTAAAGAAAGTTACTGACATTCGAGAAAGTCTTCAGGTTTGAAAAATAAAAGACAAAATTTTGGCAATTACCAACAAAGGTCTTACTATTTTCATTCAAAGAGTAAAAAACTGTCACTGGTATTGAAAGGCATTGCCTACCTGTTCCAGGAGTAGTTGTCACAACTCCAACGAGAGGACTCTGCATTACTGAAATGTTTGCCTACGCGAAAACAGAAGAAAGTGTTCAGGTCAAATGCAAAGTTCTAACCATAAAATAAACACAATAAATGTTGAAGAACTTCATTCAACAGACAACTGAATGTCTACCAGGTACTGGAAATGCCTCTTATTAGCTCACAATTGAAGAGTACTTTCTAAGTTTGCTTGTTTTGTTGTTTTTTTCTAAGTTGAACACTACTAATCTAAAAAGGCAGGCTCGTTAGCATATTATAATGTTTAAAATAAGAAAAGCTGCACTAGGTAAGAAGACACTATTTTTATTAACAGTAACAGTGCTATTTGTTTTTAGTACCTAAAATACAGTATTTGAAATAACAGATAATGGTGATTCTTCAAATCATCCAAGTTCACACTGAAAAACAGAAAGTTGGCAAAATTGTATTTCTAAATTGATATTTACAAACCATGAAATAGTGTAGATTCAAATCAGTCTACACAGTAAACAACAGCATATCTCTGCCTCTACTAGTAAAAAGTAACAAAAACTAGTTCCTTTAAATCTGAGAAAATTAAAGATTCAAGTAGTTAAAAAATCTTTCTATAAACAAAATAGAAAACAATAATAGCTAATCAAGAATGAGAAAGACTCTTTCTCTAGAAGTAAACGGAGAGAAATTTTTTTTTAACAGATTCTGATTAAACTAAGAAAATCTAAAATCTGGTTATTACCCAGCAACCAGACCAAATGTCCAGATATTATTAAAGGGGGATACAAATTCATTGTTCAATTCTTAATGAGAACTTATGAGTAGAGAGAGGCTGACCAAAGTCGCAGGGTAAAACTAATTTGGACTTTAATAACATTCTTAGAAACTTTCAAGTCAAAAGCTTTCTCTACAAATTATGGCTCACAAGATTTTTAAACATTTTGAACATAGCAGTAACTATAAACTCTCTTTCTTTTCAGGTATTATCAGAGGAGTAATGAAAGGTGGCATAAACTTATAAGCCAGAGGTCCTCATACCAAATTAAATATCAGATTTACCTATCAACCTTTAGAAAAATACAACAGAATATTCTAGACTTAATTAAGTTTATCACAATACTGTCCAAACATAACACAAGCCACACAAGTAATTGTTTTAGAGTAGGCATGTATATCTGTTTGGGAAATAATAAATAAAATGGAGGGAGTCTTGTTCAGGCTTCAGAAGCAGGAGAGCAGGCCTCTGACTGACTTCTGACCATGCCAAACTATGTGCTTGCCAGCAAGCACACAACTGCTACCAGCATCAAGTGGCACTTTAGATAAGAAAGGGAGTGGCTTTTGTAATTTCTTGAGCCCCTGGAGGCCTGGCCAGCCTCCCAAGGTTTAAGAAGTTTTATGATTCACAAGGTAAAAGAAACAGCAATGTAAAACTTAAAAACCAGAGCTGCATTTTTGCACACAAACAGATGATGGTATTGTTTTGCAGCTTGGAACTATAAGCGGGAGTCCCCCAAAACCTCACCAGTGGAGTAGACACACTGCCCAGAACTCTTTTCCCTAAAAGGGACTCCAGACTGCTGTTACTCTGGACTTCCCAGCACTATTCAAGTCTGGATGTAGGTTTCGACCCAATTTGGTGATATGTATGCAGTTACTTTTCTCTATTGTTTCTATTTCTTTTCTCTTAGTGGCAGTATATCGAAATTAATCAAATAAGCCTTTACTAAGTATTGAAACTGTTTATTGTGTGTGTAATGAATGGCTTCTTTGTTAACCAATCCCTCTAACCTAAAATGAAGGATTTAAAACCTTCTGCAAACCAATATCTCAGTTAATTTATAGGACTAGCCACATTTCAAGTGTCGACAGCCACACTTGGCTAGTAGCTACTACACTGGACAGAAGGGCAGGTGTACAAGTGTTGGTAAGATAAAGCATTCTGTTGAGCACAATGAATTAATTTTGCTTTGCTTGACAAATAGGCCCAGTAGGCCAGGTGTATCAAGCCTATAATCAAAATTTACCGAAAGATTTTTCTACTTTTCTTAAACTTGCCAATAAATATACTATATCTGATTTAAAGACAGGCCTTTAATATTCCTCCAAATCAAATAGCAGAAGTATCTTTATACAATGAACTTACCAGTTGAGCTGAAACACTTTGTTTCTGTATCCTACTAAGCATTAACAGTAATAGGAGAAAATTTTTGACTATAAAAGCTCCTAAACTTGCTACTTAAAAGAAAAACCCATACTACCTTTCAACTGACAATCAAGATTAATCATAGTAGTATTACAACATTGTTCTTATAGACACTGGCTCTAGAGTCAACATTACCTGGGTTTAAAATCTGGCTCAACTAGACTAGCTGCCTCGGGCTTTTGGTGTCCTAGTTTCCTCAGTGATAAGATAAAGCTCATAAGAGATTCATTCATCCCAGAGTCATCGTGAGGATTAAATGAAATATCGTGAGGATTAAATGAAATAACACATGAGATCAGGGCATGTACACTACAGGTACTTCATAAGTATTAGACACTTTTTGTGCTATCAGTCCCATCAAAACAGAAAATCTCTACCTTGCAATCCATAACTGAAAGTAACACTAGCAGAACACCTACATCCACACCAACCAAAATTTAACATCACCATCAGAACACCTACACCAGGAACATACTAGGCCATCGCTCATAAACATGCAGAAGGAAGCATTTTTAGTAAAATAAACAGTGAACAGCTCTAAAAGGGCATTGGTCTTATACTAATAAAACCATCCCTAAAAATAATGACCTCAAGTTATCACAAGGTACCTGAGATCTGGATAAAACCGTGGATCTTCATTTGTTCTGTCACAAAACTATGTATATTGAACTTTTAAACAATCACTGACTTAAACAATAATCATTTCTACATGTTTGTTAAAGAGGCTGAGGGCATGGACAGGTGTAACAGGTACCTCTTTAAAAATCACAGAATTACCTATACAAGGAAATTACCTGAGTTCTATTACATTTTTAAGCACATTTCATAATAAACACAATCTAAGTAGACTCTATGGTAACTGTCCCTAATGCTTATTTCTATGCAACAGAGTTATACTAAAATAGACTTCAGGGAAACATTTCAAATTACTGATCCTCACTGTATAACCACATGAAAACATGAAATGAGTATGTATGGTCATAAATGAGGATATGTATATCACCTGTCTTCTTGAAGTTAAAGGTGTTGATCCAAGTCCTGGGCTGGAAATGTCGTCATATATACTTCTAACTGGCGGAGCTCCACTTTTATCTTTATGAGCTGGTACAACTGGCTGTGGTGGTGATCCACCTAACAATGTACAAAAGACATAGTCAGGGGAGAAAACAAAGAAATCTTCCATCTATCCGGTAAGATCCTTTAATATTTTTAAAATAATGGCTTAAATTCTTGTCTCCTAATGTTTCTCAAACCTTAATACACAGAGTCACTTGGGCATCTTGTTAAAATTCACGTTCTGTCTCAGACCATGTGGGATGGAGCCTGAGGTTATGAATTTCTAACAAGCTGCCAGTGATGCCAATGTTGGTGATCCATAGATTTCCCTTTGAACAAAAGCTTCCAGAACAAGGACTATATAGAAATTTTAGTTTTTAGTGAATGCATACAACTTTTGTTTTCTCTACAAAATGCTTAACAATACCAAATTTAATCCTATTTCTCACTTGAAAGTAGAATATTAAACAGCTCCAGTTTGTATATACCTGAAAATATATAATATTTTAATGCGGAATTTGACTGTCAAATTTCCATGTTTCTCACAGTAAAATTTATTGAAGTACATAATAAACATACAGGAAAAGGACCAACTTTGGGGGATACAAAGAGGCCTTCTTAAGTCAGAGAATCATCAATGCCAATTAGTGGAGCAGCCCACACCTTCTGTAAGACTAATGTCTGAGCCAAGACAGTACAGCAAAAGCCATTTGTATTAGAGCACGGGCTATAGAACAAGACTGGCCCAACCTTTAACCGCCTGTGGTCACTAACCAGCGAGCTCCAGCAAGTTCTATACTGCATTTAGCCTCAGTTTACTCCTTTAAGAAACAGAGATATTACCAACTGCTCTCTAAGATTGATAAAAGAATAGGATAACATATAAAATGCTTAGGATACTCCCTGGCTCATAAATACTTAATATATGGTAGCTACAACAATAAAATAATACACTTGAAATATGTAAAAATAAATAATCTGTCCGAGATAATGTTTCTCACTGAATCGCTTCAGTTATAACTTATGATAATTCTCCCTGATAAATCTTTAAAAAAAAAATTATAAACCACTTTAACACAAATAACACCTCACATGCCTGCATGCTAAGTTGCTTCAGTAGTGTCCAACCCGATCTTCCCTACCCAGAGATCAAACCCAAGTCTCTTACATCTCCTGCACTGGCAGGTGGGTTCTTTACCACTAGCGCCACCTGGGAAGCCCAATAATACCTTAAGGACAATTAAAGCAAGAAGAATTTCCATTTAAACATCTATTAAAACACTTAATAGCTCACATTTGGAATTCAACCATTTCTGTAGCTCTCACTATTTATGGTCAAAATTTCCAAATTATCTTTATATTTGTTTGCTAAAAGACTCCTGTATTAGAGGTTTCATTTACATAACAATATTTTGTGCTGGCAACTGCAAAGCAGTTTGTGGAGTAAGTCCTTTCACAAAACACAATGAGTGAGAATCTTAACTCACTAAGACTAGAAGTCAAATTCGTATCTATAAATTTACAAATTATACATCTTTTGACTGAATATTTGCTGTTATTATATTAAGACGAATTTTTTAAACTGAATCCAGCTGAAGATGAATGACCATATTCCCCTCCCCCCACCCAAACACAGTTTAACATCTCTGAAATAGGACTAATTTACAAAAAATGGCAAATGGTGTATCATATTTAGTGTTTTTCTTTCCTAGTGGTGCTTAATAGTGAGTGTTACAATCAATGCTAGATTGAATAAAATGCAGTATGCATATTTTTAGGGAGTGATTCTCAGAATTAAAGTAAATTACATTGCTTACACCTGTTTCAATAATTTTAGTTGATGAAAGTGAAAGCTGCATTTTTAAAATTCTAGTACATGTACTGATAGTACTTAAAAATACACTAAGCAATTTACCTTTGTTGTTGTCTAGTTACTAAGTCATGTCCAACCCTTTTGAGACCCCATGGACTGTAGGCTGCCAGACTCCTCTGTCCATGGGACTTCCAAGGCAAGAATACTGGAGTGGGTTGCCATTTCCTTCTCCAGGGGATCTTCCCAACCCAGGGATCCAACTTACATCTCCTGCACTGGCAGGCAGTTTCTTTATGGCTGAGCCATCAGGGAAGCCCAAGCATTTACCTACCTGCAAGTAAAGGTGATCTCATTTCCATTACTCCTACGGAAGGGCCACTAATTGATCGAGGTTGTGGAGTTACTGGAGCTGGCAAATCCCCCATTAAAAATCCAGGTAAGAATTGGGCATTAACCCCTGGCTTTGGAGACGTGGGTGAACCCAGCATCATTGGTTCAGATCCTAAATGAATCAGAAAATAATACAGAGAAAGGACTTCAATGTAATAATAGGTAACAAAAAGATACAAAGACCAGTATACACAATTTTGAGAATTTAATAAAAATTGTTAAATATTACAGAACCACAGTTAAATTATTTTAAAAACCATAAAATTTTACCAGAAAAATATGAAAATATTTTGTATTAACAAAATAATATTTGACAGCTGTTTACATTATTTCATAGATTTAAGGATCAACACTTATTTTTAAATTTTATTGACTAAAAAAAAAAAAAATCCCTAACACATACAGAACAACTTCTTTCCATTCTGGCAGTTTCTACTATGTAATAACCAAAAACAAGGACAGGATGCACTAGCAACATAAAATCTAAGCAAATTAGACACAACAGGTTTAGCTGTATGTCCCATTTCTCTTTCCCCATACACAAAAACCATGTCATTTCTGTAATAAAAGTTTAAGTATGCACACATTAAAGTACATATGAAATAACAGTGATGACAGCACACCAACTAAGAAATATGCTTTGGGTAATTTTTTAAAACCATTCATTTTAAAGTCAGGAATAATCAATAAGTCTCCCTAACAGACAACCAATTAAGAGGAGAACTGATACTTCATGATGATCCACTCAAAATTATTTTTCACAATTTACAGGATAGGTAATATTAATATTCCAACTATGAAAATAAGGAAGCTATAACTTCCTCTAATTTCAAAACAAAATAGCACAGTAAGGAAAACATGAGCTCTGGAGTCAAGAGACCTGGTTTCAAGTCTTTCAGAAAGATGTACATAATCACAGCACCCAGCTTTGATTAGAAAGATAGCAAATAAAGCACTTAACTCAAGTGCCTAATACACAATCAGCACTCACAAATATTAGTTGTTATTATTATTATTCTAATCAGTCAGTTCAGTCGCTCAGTCGTGTCCGACTCTTTGCGACCCCATGAATTGCAGCACACCAGGCCTCTCTATCCATCACCAACTCCCGGAGTCTACCCAAACCCATGTTCATCGAGTCGGTGATGCCATCCAACCATCTCATCCTCTGTCGTCCCCTTCTCCTCCCGCCCCCAATCCTACCCAGCATTAGGGTCTTTTCCAATGAGTCAACCCTTCGCATGAGGTGCCCAAAGTATTGGAGTTTCAGCTTCAATATCAGACCTTCCAATGAACACCCAGAATTGATCTCTTTTAGGATGGATTGATTGGATCTCCTTGCAGTCCAAGGGACTCTCAAGAGTCTTCTCCAACACCACAGCTCAAAAGCATCAATTCTGCGGCGCTCAGCTTTCTTCACCATCCAACTCTCACATCCATACGTGACCACTGGAAAAACCATAGCCTTGACTAGACGGACTTTTGTTGGCAAAGTAATGTCTCTGCTTTTAAATATGCTATCTAGGTTGGCCATAACCTTCCTTCCAAGGAGTAAGCGTCTTTTAATTTCATGGCTGCAGTCACCATCAGCAGTGATTCTGGAGCCCAAAAAAATAAAGTCTACTATTCTAATAGTACCTTACTATTATAGCCAAAACTGACTACTGTGTACATGCAGAATTTGCAGTTTCTACTTATGAAAATTTAATTTTTCAATTATCTGACAAGGCTGATTTGTGATTTATGGCACTCAGAAAGTTCAAACACTTGATATTTTATATGGCCTTTATTAACCACACTGTAACTTTTAACAGCCTCAAAATTGTGTTTAGTGCTATCCAAATGCTGTCAGTTATTTACTTTTCCTCTTATTTCTCATTATAGCAGACCTTGATATTAACAATGCAAGCACATGAAAAAGGAAAAGAAAGCAAATAGTGAAATAGGTGTGAAGAGCTATATTACATTGTAATTACTTCAAAGTGCTAGTTACCATGTTACCATGCTACTACATATTTCCAAAGAACATAATACTAAAATCAAATCAAAAGTCTAAACAAAAGCATATTATGAACATATATTTATAAACTCAAAGTACAAAGTTTTAGGTACCACCTCCCAGCCCCAAAAGAAAAGATAGACACACACACACACACACACACACACACACACACACACACACACACACACACACACACACACACACACACACACACACACACACACACACACACACACACACACACACACACACACACACACACACACACACACACACACACACACACACACACACACACGGGCTTCCTAGGTTGCAAAGTGGTAAAGAATCGCCTGGCAATGCAGGAGACACAGGATTGATCCCTGGGTCGGGAAAATCCCCGGGAGGAGGAAATGGTGACCCCACTCCAGGATTCTTGCCTGGGAAATCCCATGGATAGAAGAGCCTTCCATGGGGTCGAAAAAGAGTCAGACATGACTTAGCAACTGAACAACTATAACAGCAAGAATAGTAAAAATTAAGTCAAAAAAATTTTGACACATCTAAGTACATATTGTGACACAACAGAAATAACTAGGGTGAGGAGAGCCAAAGGACTCTTAACTAAACTGTCACTAACCACCAAGCCCTCAGGCTAGTTTTCCTTAGAGAGTTATATTGGTGGATCCTCAAGTCTTAAATTTCCATTTCCGAGTCTCTACTCCTAAAATGTTAAGTGGTGTGTCTTACTCAGCTAGCATTGTTTGTTGAAGTAACCATTAGTTTTAGTGTTCCATTAGGTGCTAGGAACGCTCAACTACTGCACGATTGCATTCATCTCACACGCTAGCAAAGTAATGCTCAAAAGTCTCCAAGCCAGGCTTCAACAGTACATGAACCGTGAACTTCCAGATGTTCAAGCTGGTTTTAGAAAAGGCAGAGGAACCAGAGATCAAATTGCCAACATCCGCTGGATCATCAAAAAAGCAAGAGTTCCAGAAAAACATCTACTTCTGCTTTATTGACTATGCCAAAGCCTTTGACTGTGTGGATCACAACAAACTGTGGAAAATTCTTAGAGATGGGACTACCAGACCACCTGACCTGCCTCTTGAGAAATCTGTATGCAGGTCAGGAAGCAAGTTAGAACTGAACATGGAACAACAGACTGGTACCAAATCGGGAAAGGAGTACATCAAGGCTGTATATTGTCACCCTGCTTATTTAATTTATATGCAGAATACACCATAAGAAACGCTGGGCTGGAGGAAGCACTGGGCTGGAGGAAGCACTAGCTGGAATCAAGATTGCCAGGAGAAATAACAATAACCTCACATATGCAGATGACACCACCCTTACGGCAGAAAGTGAAGAAGAACTAAAGAGCCTCTTGATGAAAGTGAAAGAGGAGAGTGAAAAAGTTGGCTTAAAGCTCAACATGCAGAAAACAAAGATCATGGCATCTGGTCCCATCACTTCATGGCAAATAGAGGGGGAAACAGTGGAAACAGTGACAGACTTTATTTTGGGGGGCTCCAAAATCACTGCAGATGGTGACTGCAGTCATGAAATTAAGACGCTTGCTCCTTGAGAAAAGTTATGACCAACCTAGACAGCATATTAAAAAGCAGAGGCATTACTTTGCCTACAAAGGGCCATCTAGTTAAGGCTATAGTTTTTCCAGTAGTCATGTATGGATGTGAGAGTTGGACTATAAAGAAAGCTGAGCGCCAAAGAATTGATGCGTTTGAACTGTGGTGTTGGGGAAGACTCTTGAGAGTCCCATGGACAGCAAGGAGATCAACCAGTCAATCCTAAAAGAAATCAGTCCTGAATATTCATTGGAAGGACTGATGCTGAAGCTGAAACTCCAATACTTTGGCCACCCGATGCGAAGAATTGACTCATTTGAAAAGACCCTGATGCTGGGAAAGATTGAAGGCAGGAGAAGAGTAAGACAGAGGATGAGATGGTTGGATGGTATCATGGACTCGATGGACAAGAGTTTGAGTAAACTCCGGGAGTTGGTGATGGAAAGGGAGGCCTGGCATGCTGCAGTCCATGGGGTCGCAAAGAGTCGGACACGACTGAGCGACTGAACTGAGGTGCTGGGAAAATGTTTATACCTCTTCTGGGGTAAGGATTTAAACAATATCAGCTAATGTCAGATTTCGGACCAGGGGTTTATTCATAATTGTAACCCCAAGAAATATATACTCCAGAATGCTTTTGTTAAGCAGAGACTTTCATACTGGAAATGAAAAGTTTTCTGACCTCTAAAATAATACAAGACATAAATACCTAGGCCATCTTTAAATGTAGCTGAGTATCTCCACTGATATTATACATTTAGATTTTTACAACTAATAGTAAAACAGTTCAAGTTACTTTTATTGTCAAAAGAAACTGATTTTGTACAAAACATGGCCAACATCATACATCCTTCAATTCTAATAAAACTCATTCTACACAGACATATCGTGCTTTCTCTCCTTTCCAAACTCAGAAAGTTATAATCGAATTTTCAAATACGTCTCTATAATAGTAGACGGTTTATTTTGTTTTAAGCTATTCCACAGTTCTCACAAAACCCACAATTCAACCGACACACACACACACTAATCGACATCCAAGATTGACATGCAAGATTTTTAACAACATATATCAGCAATGCCCCCATTATATAACGGAAATGATTTTTTAAAATCATTACGTGACCGTAATGTAGAGGAATGTAATGTAGAGAAAAAGATCCTCTACAATAGTCATTTTCCCAAGATAAAGAAAATGAAGCGAACTCGTGGCTTCCTATTAAGGGAATATCTCAATGGTTGCCATCACCTGGTTAATTAAATATCGAACAACTCAAGTTTCCATTAAAAACATATTCCTTTTGCGAATCCCGGGAGGAGTTGAAATCAAGCAGTAACGAGAAGCCTAGGTGACCGAACAGCGGTGAAAGGTGACCACAATCCAGGGCACCGCCCACCCACGTGTTCACAGGTGAGGACCTTCCCACCAACGCTTCACAGGATCCGGGAACCCAGCATAGCGTCTGCCGCGCCGGCGGAGTCTCAGGTATGGACAGGTCTGGCTCTGGCTTGGGGGGAGGATACAAAGCGCCTTAGTTACCACAAGACCGCCGTTTCTTCGACTTCCTCGGAGCCCGCAGCGTCCCGGAGCCCCCCTGGTAGCTACAGGGTGGCGACGTCCCGGAGCCCCCCTGGTAGCTACAGGGTGGCGACGCCTAGAGTAGAGGGCGGACTAGGAACCTGGGGGCGAGCCAAAAGGGTAGCTCTTTGCGGCTTGAAATTAGCAGACGAGACCCTGTGATTACTGTATCTCAGCGTGCCCGCTTCCAAGCTTACAGTGTGCATCGCAGTGCTAGCGAGGAAAAGCAGTTTTTTACTCACCCAACGTGGGCGCCTGGGGTTCCACGGCAAAGGCTGCCATCACAGCAGCAACAGCACTTACCCCCGGACCTTCCTGATTTTCAAAAATGGCGGAAACTCTCCCCACGGGTGGGGGCGCGCTACCTTATGGGATTGCGTAACTTCCGGACATGCGCTGTACCTGTTGTGGCGCCGGCGCTGCCATTTTGGCATAGGTCAACAGTCTTTGCTCAGACTATTTGTGCGGGAAGAATTTCTCTGGTAAAGTGATGCAACAACGTGGAAGTTGTGATTTCGGGACTTCGTTACTCACCTGTGAGCCTCCTGATTTGTTGGTGCTTGAGTCGTATAGGAACACAAGTTACTGTAACGCTTTCATAGTTAGCGAGAGTTTACCCAATGCTCTTTCTCAAGTACTGCCTGGAAAAGTTGCCTTTGAGAAACAGATGGTGCCGCTTTCCAGTGTCAATTTCTGGGCCTAGCTGCATGAAACCATTCTCAAAGCATATTTTCTACCATCTCTATGCCATTTTTTTTTTTAATTTTAGGTTATATAGGCACAGTTTTACTTCAGTGAAAGTGAAAATCGCTCAGTCGTGTCCTACTCTTTGCGACCCCATGGACTATACAAATTCTCCCGGCCAGAATACTGGAGTGGGTAGCCTTTCGCGTCTCCAGCGGTATTTCCCAACCCAGGGACCGAACCGTGGTCTCCTGCATTGCAGGCTGATTCTTTACCAGCTGAGCTATCAGGGAAGCCCATTTTACTTAAAGCATAACTTATACTTGCTGTTTTATTATATGTTAATATAAACAAAAGATTAAATAATGAAGGCTAACGATACACACCCGTGAACTCATAACATTGCAGAATCTTGTGTGTTCCTCCCTATGCCATCCCTGCTGTCGGCCTTTCCCTACTGTGCTGCTTTTCTTTAGATACTATTTGAAGAGCGCACACACACACACATTGTATTTATAAATATGTGTGTGTGAAAATAAGTCTTTTAGCCATTTGCAGCAACATGAATGGACCTGGAGATTATCACAGTGAGTGAAGTAAATCAGACCAAGAAAGACAAATATGATATCACTTGTATGCAGAATCAGAAAAAATGATAGAAATGAACTCGTTTACAAAACAGAAATAGAGGAAGAACTTATGATTAACAAGGGGAGAGGATAGGGAAGAGGGATAAATTGGGAATTTAGGACTGACATGTCACACTGCTATTTTTAAAGCAGATAACCAACAAGGACCTACTGTATAACACAGGGAATTCTGCTCAATGCTGTAATAACCGAAATGGGAAAAGAATTTGAAAAAGAATTCATATATGTACATGTATAACTGAATCACTTGGCTGTACGTCTGAAGTTAACACAACATTGTTAATCAACTATAATATAAAATAAAAATTAAAAAATAAAAGTAAATAAAAGGAAAAAAATGTGTTGTTTAGTTTTGCTCACTTACTAATTTTATTAAAGTGATGTGCTACATGTGTATATTCTGAGATGCTCTCTGATCCATACCAAAGTCACTATCCTCCAAATACTCACCATCCTCCCTATTTCCTCTTAGGTTTTCCTGAAATCCCAAATCCAGCCAGGATTTTTCTAATTTGGGTGAGGTAATAACAATTCCAGCATTAAATGACAAGTTTCCAGAAATCAAAGCTTAGAACCACTTACAGATGAAGTGACTTTTTCTTAACAGATACTATGTAAGGGTTGAACTCTTGCTCCCGAAATAAATGTTAAGATCCTAACCTCCAATACATGTGAATGTGACCTTATTTGGAAATAGGGTCTTTGCAGATGTAATAATGTTCAGATGCAGTCATACTGAATTACTACAAACTTCCCTGGTGGCTCAGATGGTAAAGTGTCTGCCTACACTGCGGAAGACCTGGGTTCGATCCCTGGGTTGGGAAGATCTTCTGGAGAAGGAAATGGCAACCCACTCCAGTACTCTTGCCTGGAAAATCCCATTGATGGAGGAGCCTGGTAGGCTACAGTCCATGGGGTCGCAAAGAGTCGGACACGACTGAGCGACTTCACTTTCACTTTCACTTTCCTGGCTTAAACCAACACAAATTTATACTTTATAGCTCTAGTGCCCAGAGATCCAAAATGATTGTTATAGGACTAAAACCAAAGTGTCAACAAGACTGGTTTCTTCAAGAGGCTCCAAGGGAAAATCTGTTTCCTTGCTTTTCTAAGTTCTGAAGGCTAACCATATATTACGTACTTAGCTTTTGGCCCTGTCCTCCTGCTTCAAAGCCAGTGGCATAGCATCTTCTACCTCTAACAGTGCTTCTCTCTGCTTCTGTTGTCACAAGGTCTTTTTCTTGTATAGTAAAATCCCCCTCTGCGCCCATTTTATAAGGACCTTTGTAATCACATTTAGGGCCTACTCATACAATCCAGGATAATCTTCCCACGGTGGTAACCAGTTGTGATTAAGTTAATAATCATATCTGTAAAGTAACATTCATAGATTCCAGAAATTAAAATGTGAGTATCTTTGGAAGCTCCATTCAGTCCACCACACCCAGCGATTCCCTTTCTAGAAATAAGGTACCAAGAAAAGTTCATCAATGAAGGGATTTCAATATAAATTATGATCTAGCCAAACAAAAGAACATCATGCACCTGTTAAAAAGAATAAAATGGATTGGATATGTGACTGTATATATTGATCTAGAAAAAACTCCATGATTGATGTGAAAGAAGCGATTTGAAAACATTATATAGCATCATTTCAACTTAACAAAAAGTAGACATTCGAGAAAAGATGCAAAGAGACAGATAGAGACAGAGATGCTTATTTAAATAAAGGAAAAATCTAGAAAACATTCCTTCCAAACTATTAACAGGGAAGGTAGAATGGAGAGGGGTTTGTAAATCAGGGGGCTTAAGAAAGGCCCTTATTTTACCTTACATAACTTTTAGTAGTTGATCATAGGCATTATTTCCTATTTTTAGTATTCTTCAAATTAAAACACTTTCTTTCAAGAAAGCCATTTTCCTTCAGTTGCTTTTCAGTCTTCTACCCTTTAATTGTCTCTTTCCTTACCAAGTTATAAAGATGCCTAGTTGTCCCTCTCACAGAAACTTTCCTATATCTTGTTCTTTCTCCTAGCTACCATGCACTAATTTCTCTCACATTTTCTCTCCTTTTCTCAAGATCTCAAAATAAGAGCCTACAGATTTTCGTAGATGATTTATTTCCCTAACTTCACCATCTTATTGTTTAATTCATTACATACTGGCTACTATGTAAATCTTATGAAACTACTGATCCCCAGCTATTTTTCTCCTTGTGGCCAGATTAAGCCTGTCTTCTTGATATCTGCAGTAGTCAACAGCTTTGACCATCTTTTCATCTACAGTGTTTTCCATGTTTTTGGTGAGGTTACACTTCCTATTTTATCCCATAACTTTCTAATCTTTTTCTGGTTTTTCTATACCTGATCCTACTTTATTCTAACCTGGACATATTATTAAGTCAAGACTTTGTCGTCTCTCTCTTCTTAAATTCTTTATGGTCTCTCTGGGAGTCCTCATGAATTGTCATGTCTATGCCAAAAAAAAAAAAAATTCCAATACTGTAAGCCCCAGCTCTCTCTAAAGCCAACTGATACTTTCCCAGATGCTTGATGAACAATCTACCAGTACATCAAGCCTCAAAAATAAACTCATCTTACCCCTAAAACCAGCCCCATTCCAGTTGTCCCTTTTTCTATTAACCTCTTAGAAATTCAAAATCACAGTATGTTAGAGTAGACTCTAAAATGATACAGACATTTATTCAAAGTCCAGCTCATATACTTATATCCTGTATTACTTCGATTTGTATTAAATCTCTTTAGATTGTAAAATAGAAACAATACCTGCTTTGAAAGGTGGTTATGCTTAGTACGGGCTTCCCTGTTGGCTCAGAGGTAAAGAATCTGCCTGCCAAGGCAAGAGACATAAGAGGTGGGTTTAATCTGTGGGTCAGGAAGATCTCCTGGAGAAGGAAATGGCAACCCACTCCAGTATTCTTGCCTGGGAAATCCCGTGGACAGAGGAGCCTGGCAAGCTACAGTCTATGGGAGTGCAAAAAATTCGAATACAACTTAGTGACTTAACAATAATAATATGCTTAGTACAGTGCCTGGTCCGTTTTGCTTTTTCTGGCTTCCATTTTCCCTTCCATCAAACATTCAGATACCAAGTCCTCTTTTTTCTCTCTCCTCAATGCCTAGACAATTGCCGTCAACTCTTTAACACTACCATGCCTTCACTCTCTCCCACCAAATACCACTATCCAATGCTCCCTTCCTTGTACACGCTAGTCAGCTGTCCAAAATTCTCACTGACTTCCTACTCCCTACAGTAGCCTCGTTTTCTTCAACTTCACAAGCTTCACATGTGCAGCACATGCCAACCAATAGTGTCTCCCATTACACTGTATACATTCTCACCCAGGCAACAAGAGAAGAGGAAAATCAGAATCCTTTGGGGGTGGAAGTTGCTCTAGACTGAATATTTGTGTTCCCATAGTTCATTTGTTGGAAATCCTAACACCCAGTATGATGGTATTTGGGAGTTGGGAACTTTGGGAAGTGGTTAGGTCATGAGGGTTAAGTCCTCATGAATGAGATTAGTGCTCTTATACAAGAATCCATCCAGAGAGCTCCCCAATCCCTTTGGCCGTGTGAGCATAAAGCAACAAGATGCTGTCTGTAAACCAGGAAGCAGGCTCTCATTTGACACCAAATCTGCCATATCTTGATCTTGGACTTCCCAGCCTCCAGAACTTTGAAGAAATAAATTTCTGTTGTTTATACGTCCCCCCTAGTCTATGGTATTCTGTTGTGTGTGTGCTCAGTCACTTCAGTCATGTCCAATTCTTTGCAACCCCATGGACTGTAGCCTGCCAGGCTCCTCTGTCCTTGGAAGTTTTCAGACAAGAATACTGGAGTGGATAGCCATTCCCTTCTCCAGGGGAACTTCTCAGCCCAGGGATTGAACCCATGCTTCCTGCATTGCAGGCAGATTCTTTACCATTGAGCCACCAGAGAAGCAAACAGCCCAAACAAACTAAGACTGGACAATAGGAGCATCTCTTTTGCTGATTCAACAGGCACCCTAAAAGGAATATATATTGTCACCCTACCTTCACCAGGGGCGGTTGAGAACCTCAGTTTCAAAACAGTCTCTTCACTCTCTCACCCTAGCTTTCTCCAATCAATTCTCCCATTATTCCCCTTTGCAAGTGTTTCAACATTTTGTGAAAGATCTTCACATTATACTCCTTGCTCACAGCAGTATCCCTGTTTAGCATCTCTTTGCTTTCCACCGCAATTTACAAATTCCTTTGCAAGTGGCAGCTCTCTTCCACCATGAAACTTGCTCCAGCCCTGCCAGCCTTCAATAATCATTTCATCTCAAAATGTACAACACATCATTTCTGCAACTCTTGCTACAAGATACTTGTTTTTTTTTAAGTTTTCTTTGCAGTCCTACTAGATGAATTTTCTTGAGGACAAGATCGTAATATTTTCTATTCTGTTTTTCTATCACTTTCCAATAAAACTATGTTGAAAAAGTAAATGAATGAACAAATTTTAATGACATACTCTATATAAACATTGAATAAGTGTAATTATCTGATATAACTTATTTGATAAAATTTTCATGTTTTAAAATGTTTAAAATAATTTTACACATTAATTCTATTAGAAGTGCTTATTATACATATTATAAAATGAAGACCTATTTGTAGTTCTGTTTATCCTTTTTTGGTAAAATGAAATTTGTATAAAATGAGATAAAATGGGTTATCTTGAATGAGTAACATTGTATAGCACAATTTTACTTTTTATGTTTCTTGTTAAACTACAATCTTTAGAAATACTGCATGTTCATCATAGTGCTCTGTACATGGATATTATTATCTTAATTGCAATACTTGCTTTCCTACTTTCTTTTCTGAACATGGTAAATAAAATGTCAAAGTGGAACACCTGTTCCTTATTTCTATTCTGGATTTGTGTTCTCTGAATGCTGCCTTCCAGTGACATATGATTCCGTCCAAGTGTTACTTTTGTAGATCATTGATTTTCAGACTTATATGGAATACTCTTTCATTTAACAAGGTATTATGCAGATACTTAATACATACAACAGAACCACTCTGGTTGAGGGGAAAAAAAAAATAACAGAAAAAGTGCAAGCCCCACTAACTCAGGATTCTTGCCCCCTCAGCTGTCAATTATCACCTTCAAATGATCCCTGAAGCACTTGGGTGAAATCCCTAGGGCTACCGAGAGTCCAATCTGAAGATTAGTTTCCGGCTATATACATTTCAACTTTCTTCTAAACACAAATTTTTAAAAAGTCAGAAATGTATTTGAGACATGAAGTCTCAAAATGTATTAATTTTCAACATATTTGATGTATTTGCAGCCAAACTACTGTGTATCATACTGAGTACTCATCGACCTATTTATAAATGTCTATCAATATGCAATGTTTGTATATAAACCTAAATTATTAAATCCCACTCCTAGTCTATTTTAAAAATAAAAACAAAGAATTTTTTAACTGAAGCAGAGAAAAATGATATCCACCTTTGGTAAGAATTTAGGGAAGGAATAGAGTTTGTTACCTTTGAAAAGAGAGCCAAGAGAGGCAACATGGTCGCACTCATGTTCCCATCATCTGAGTTTTGGCAGCTGGTGTAGCATGGGCAGGCCATGACGTAGATTGTGATGTCACATAAAGCATATGGAGAGACCATGATTTCATAGGGCCCAGGGACAAGTGATCTCCAAAAGAGCTTTGTGGTGTTTAAGATGTAGGGATTTTGTCCAGAAAAATGCAAATCAATTAGTTATTTGCATTGTCTGATCACTATAAACAGTAATGGCCAAAGTACATCTTTATAAATTAAAATCAATATTATATTTGGAAACTTACCGGTGTTTTCTGATTTCATTATAGTAAACAACTGGCAGAAAGAGGGCAGCCAAACATCAAAAGATATTATCAGTTTAGCTGACTCACGTGTCTTGTAACCGATTAGATGGTTCTTAACACCTGTTGGGGCTTCCCTCCTGGCTCAGCTGGTAAAGAATCCACCTGCAATGTGGGAAACCTACGTTCAATCCCTGGGTTGGGAAGATCCCCTGGAGAAGGGGAAAGCTACCCACTCCAGTATTCTGGTCTGGAGAATTCCATGGACTGTATAGTCCATGCGATCAAAAAGAGTTGGACACCACTAAGAGACTTTCACTCACTAACACCTGTTGGAAGTAAAAAGATAACATCAAAACTTACATATAACTATGAGAGAGTGGTGAATAGGCAGACACAGGATTTTTAGTACAGCAAGACTATTTTGTATGATATTATCATTGTGGATACATGTTATTATAAATTTGTCAAACCCAAAGAATGTAGAACACCAAGCATGAATCCAAAGTAATGTAAGCTATGGATTTGGGGGGTGATAATGATGTTTCAATGTAGTTTCACCACTTACAACAAATGTACCACTCTGGTGGGAGATGTTGATAAAAGAGGAGGCTAAACATGTGTGAGGGCAGAAGGTACATGGGACATCTCCATATTGTTCAGATTTGCTATAAATGTAAAACTGTTCTAAAAAACATAACTTTCAGGTGTTATAAATTATTTTTTATAAATATAAATATATTATAAATAACATTTCATTTCCTGCTTTTATATTTGAACTATTAGATAGGTTTAATCAGATACTTGAAAGCCCCATGGAAGTTTTAGCAGGAAAAATGGACAATACTGAAACAAATAGGATTTACTTTAGAAAAAGCTTTGTCTGGGATTTTCCTTGAAATAACCCTCTGTAATAAGTGAGGGCAGAAGCAGTGGAGGAAGAGGATAGTTGAGCATATCCTTTAAACAAGAAAAGCCATGAGTTGATAATTGTTGATGGCTAACTGATTATAGTATTCTCTAATTTTGTGTATTTTGACATTTTCCCAAGTTAAATTCTTTTTTTAAAGCAATAAGGAGAAGGGATAGGCTACCCCCTCCAGTATTCTTGGGCTTCCCTGGTGGCTCAGATGGTAAAGAATCCGCCTGCAATGCAGGAGACCCCGGTTTGCTTCCTGGGTTGGGAAGATCCACTGGAGAAGGGAAAAGCTACCCACTCCAGTATTCTGGCCTGGGGAATCCCCATGGACAGAGAAGCCTGGTGGGCTACAGTCCATGGGGTTGCAAAGAGTTGGACACAACTGAGCGAGTAAGCACAAGCACCGTACTAGGGTGTTCAAAGATCATACATTCTCTCCCAGTTTATGTGAATAAATGAGAGTGAAAAATAAATGAAAAAAATTACTCTTTTCCTACTTGATAATGTCTTCATTTAGAGAAGTAGCATTTTGTTGAGAGGTGCAAATCTTGACTTAATAAAAATACTTAATAGTTATATGACATTAACAACTCGAGGACTTAATTTTTTAATCTGAATAGTGGAAATAATAGTAGCTACAATGTATTGACTTATTCACTCAGTGACTATATAATATCATTCAATATTCAATTCAATTCAATATATAATATATATTCAATAACTGAAATTTATACTAATGCTCTTCTATGTCACTCAGCCTACTACATAGCTTTTATTAAGCTTATTTGGCTTCTTCCCCCATTAATTCACCAAACAACTCTTGCCAACATCACCAAAGACCTCTATAAGGCTAAATCCAAGACATTGTCATTTTATATCTCATATAACTTTTAGCAGCATTAGTTCACAGTAAACATTCTTTGAAATTCTAATTTCTTTGACTCTCTTGCTTTCTCTCCTACCTCTCTGACCATGTGGCTGTCTCTTTTCTTAGCTCATCCTTCCCTATCTACCCCAGAAATGTTCCCAAGGCTCCATCTTATGGTCTGGTCTTACTCTAAACTCTTTCTCTGTATAATGGTATTCACATCGATCATCCTAATGACTCTCAACTCATATCACCAACCCAAATCATTCTCTGACATCCAAAATTACATATACAATTGCTTATAGGACATCTACACTTCAATATCTCAAAGGCACTTTCAAAATCAAATATAAAAAGCCAAACTTACTATCTTTTCTGTAAAATTTAATTATTTATCTCAGAGAATGGCCCCATCAGCTATTTAGTTGCTCAAGAATGAAATCTTGACATGGTCTTTAAACACCAATCCTTTCAACACCAATCCAATCCTGTGAATGATACCTCCTAAATACCTTTCAAGTGCATCCACTTCTTTGCATTTTTACTGCCTTCACCAAATCCCAGCTTTACCATGATACCTGGATTTAGCTTCCTGGTTAGTCTTACCCTCCCTAATCCACACTCCACAGCACAGCTGAAGTGAGCTTTTAAAAATAACATTCTGAGCAAGTTGCTCTCCTGCTCAAAATCTTTCCATCCCGTTTACTGCTCTAAAAGACCAAAATTATTCTTCCCATCATTCCAATGTGTCATGCTCTTTCTCACCCCTGGGTCTTCACATGCCTTCTTCTCTCAGTTCTGGAAGATCTTCAACACCCTACTTATCTTTCAGCACTTATCTCAAACATCACTCAGGAGAGCATTCCCTTATAACTTGGCAAACTATGATTTGAAATATATACTAAAATTATCTATTCCCCCCAGCTAAGTTGTAAGCTTCATGAAGTTGGGTACTTGGAGGTTTTTGTTAACGGTTTTATTAAATTAAACTTTCTTATCTTGAGATGTTTGTGGATTCACAGGAAGTAAAAAATAATGTAGAGAGATGCTATGTACCCTTTACCTGGTTTCCCCCAGTGGTAACATCTTGCCAAACTATAGTACAATGTCACAACCAGGATACTCAACGTTGATACATTTACATTTTTACCAGGATCTTTCCTGTTGCCTTTTTATAACCACACCTACTTCCCTAGGCTGCAACCACCTTCTTAACCCCTGGAAAACACTAGTCTGGTTTTTGTTTCTATAATTTTGTAGATACACATGTAATACTGACACGCCCTGAACTATGGGCTAGCAGAGGGCTAGTATTCTCTTTGCTACAGAATCAGGGAAGGCTGTGTTATAGAGGATATCAACATATCCTGTACTGCCAACAAATATTTTACAGAAAAAGCACAGCAGCATCTGAAGAATGTCCAGAATGACTAAAAAATTTTTCCTAATTCGAAATAACAATACTACTAGTAGTATAGCACTTTACAGTTTTAGAAAACATATTTTCATACAATTCAATTGTAGAGCCATTGGTTAGGGGAGATGATATCAAGTTAACAGGTAATAAAAGAGAATGTCTTGACTCTGAGTTTGCTCCAGGCTCCTTTGACCAAAGTTTTGCAAAGGAAGACCAATTGTTAACTATCTGAGTGGAGTTAAGCCTCAACAGCACAAGAATATGGAATGTCAAGGAGCCACTGCAGCAGTTGGTTAGCTTGTTGTATTACTTGTGAACAAGGTCCACAGCTGTTCATTCTCGCTGAATAGGAAAGGACCACAGAATTAAATTCTATTGATTTCCCAATTTCATTAACTCAACTGAAAAGAAAATGTACTTCTTAAGCAGTTTTAACAAATGCTTCTTTTGTCTGGAATTAATGAGAATTGTAGAAAATATTAGTACTTACTGAAAAAGAAAACCTTCTTGAGATACACATAAGTGCTTAATCTATCCTAAGGATATGGACTATATAGTGAGAAAATTTTATTTCTAGGTTACTCATCACTTGGGAATCTACTTCAATTTTTTATTTAAATTGAATACTTACTATTAAGCTAAGTGCTATTACTGCAACTTCTTTAGTATCTGCAACTTAATGCTATTGTAATAATAATTACAATATCTTCCAAAGAAACAAAAAAAGTTTATAAACATTAAATTACTAATTCTTTCAACTTTCTTGTGAGGACGGTTAATTAACAGTTTACCCATACAGATATGGTCATCCAAGGACTCCATACCTTGACAGAACAGAAAAGAGTATCAACTCTTACTTCCATAATTATCAGTTTGATTAATATTTTAAAAGATTATATGTGTTTTGAAAGTCAGTTATAAAACACGTTCACTGCCTATAAAGGAATATGTGTGCATGTGTCTGTAGCTTGATCAAAACTGCACACTGAGGAAGGAAGTTTTTAAAATATTTTAGGGCTCTTTTCTGTAATATAAGGAGTATATAATTGACATCTGTAGACAATTTTTTTCTTGGTGAATACTAGGAAATTGTTCTCTTTAAACTTTGGTAATTATTAATTAATGCTATTATTGTAGGTAGATGTTGGTGAGGAGGAGTTTTTGTGTTTCTTCTTAAGGCTACTATTTACTTCAGCTACTATTTACTTTACAGAACCAGGAGCAGTTGTGTTGGGAGATCCTTAGAAAATTCTGCCCTTGGTCATTTGCCCACCTCTCCTCAGTAAAGAAAGACCTCCATGGTTCAGAAATGTCAAAACAGAGGAAAAATCTAACCAGCAGAAGGCTGAGTGATCAATGTAGATGTGTCTGGTTATTATACAGTGGTGTTACTTTGAATGCAAGCTCCCTGGGGGCAAGGATTTTTGACTGTTTTGCTTATCATTATATCACTAGGACCTAGCACAGTATTTGACATGCAGGGAAGTCCCTGAATGTGAAAAAAAAAATCATTTTTATATATTGAAGAAATACTAGGAAAATCTGCTAGTGATATTCCCAAAGCAAGATCAGTTATATTTAAGACATGCTGTGAGAGTGTCATAAAATTGAAGATAGGCAATTATTATACCAGATTTTTTTTTAAGAGAAAAGGGAGAATGCTATAACTTATACATAGTAAGCTGTATGCCAATTCTAGAGAAAATGTAAGGAACTTTTTGTTTGTGAGCACTTATAAAAGCATTTGCTATTTCAAAAAATAAATATATATATATATGTGTGTGTATAGACATCACACACACACACATATCACTAGTGGTGAGACATTAGCTGTCTTCATTTACCCCGAGTTCATGAAGTTGCATTAGCAGTAATTATAACTATTAGTAAGTGGATTCACAACTGAACTATGCAAAGAAGGCAGTGAGAATTCAGTTCAAGCACTGAAAGCAATTTCCTCTCCTCCTGGTATGATATACAAATGGGAAGAGTGGGTGAAAACATAAGAGCGATAGCAAATTACACTATTTATGTGCTTTTTTTTTTTAACTTTGAAGAATTCACCACTCTGTAGACAAGAAGCATTAGCAAAATCAGGTCATTGTGTTTATACCCTTACACAGAACACTGTTTATATTCATAGAATTATTCTCTCAAAAAATATTCCTACAACATTAATTGCCATTTGAGCCTTTATTATCATACGGTGCATGGTTGTAACATAGCTTGACCTGCTACCAGAAACACTCCACAAGGACAATTATTAAAATAATTGACTGTAAATTATAGGCTAGACAGCCTAGGTCCATCAGGAGATAAACCACACAATAAGAGTGGGAAAGTTTAATACAAAAGCTTATTAACTATAATAGGATTGGAGTAATGAGGGATTGGTTAGAAAGGAAGAAGGAAAGTGCTCTAAACAATAGCATAGGAAGAGCGGATATAAAGAACAGTCACTACCACTGGGGAAGTGTTTAAGGAAAAAGTCTCCCAGGGTTGAAATCTGGATCTTGTTGCAGAATGAAGCCATGGCTCACAGAATGGCAGAGATATGGAAGAACTTTCTGGAAATGCACCGTCTAGGATTCCAGGCAAAGCTGTCGACAGGGAGGTATTTCATGTCACTCAGCCGTGTCCGACCCTTTGCAACCCCATGGACTATACAGTCCATGGAATTCTCCAGGTCAGAATACTGGAGTGGGTAGCCTTTCCCTTTTCCAGGGGATCTATCCAACCCAGGGATCAAACCCAGGTCTGCCCCATTGCAGGAGAATTCTTTACCAGCTGAGCCACAGGAAAGCCCTGCTATAAAACCACCCCAGGGAATTGCCTGGGAAAGCTGCTGCCGCTGGGTGCTGAAGGAGCCTGGCTCCCAGGACGAACTAGGAGGTGGAGCAGCTGTGAGCACTGTTGGAGGCTATCTGAACTGCAGCAGCCTGCCTTGAAAGCACACCAAGCCCAGTAGAAATGACCCTTCCTCCTGAAAGGGCTCTGCCACACACAGCACCTTGTCCTGACAAAGCTCAACATCACAGCCACTGTCAAGAGAAAGGTATGTAAATTGCCCATCTTCCTTTTTATAGACACAACTATGAGTGGATTTGGAGCTGAGACAATAAATGGATAATTGGCACATAAGCCATTATTCTTTCATTTCTTGAGTGAAAGCAAAATACCATATCCTGGATACTCTTGCTGGATGTTTTGATCAACTTTTTAATTTCTAAATAACTTTGGTAGAAAATTACTGAGGGAATTTTCTGGTGGTCCAGTGATCGGGACTCCATTCTTCTACTGCAGGGGGCACGACTTCAATCCCTGATCAGGGAACTAAGATCCTGTAAGCTGTGGGCATGGCCAAAAAATAGAGAAAGTAAATTATTCAGAAATTAAAAAGGACATTCATGTTTTCTGTTGTGTAGGGTCTTAGGCAGTACTGTTTCAGACCTATTACTAGTGTTCCCTGGGGTCACTCTCATGCACTGACATGGCTGCAGACGTACACTGCAGTTCACTTGCCAGAGCATGAGTTATGACCTGCAGTGGGTACTCTTAAGCTGGCACAACATCATCCATCAATTCTTTTCCCCTCCCTCTCTTCTAACAAGAAATGTTTGAATGCCTGTTATGGGGTACACACTAGTATAGATAAACAACATAGTAAAAATATCTACCCTCATGGGGAGCCCAAGTTTTGATGGGAAAGGCAACAAAATAAATAAAAATATATAGAATTTTGGTGACAATCAAGGATATGCAGTAAATAAAACAGGGAAAGGTAGATGTAAGTGTTAAGGATGGGAGCAGCTTGAAATAAGGTGGTCAGAGAAGGTTTTACTAAGAACATAAATCTCAGTTTAATCTGAGAGTAATTTAGCATCTTCTCTTGACTTCAAGTACTAGGATATGCTATTGAATTTTCACTGCCAATTTATCCACAGTAATACCAATTACAAGAACTGACTTTAGCTTTTCACTTCTTGAGGTGGCTGGAGCATCAAATTTCCACAGACCTTTAAACCAATTTATATTCTAAAACGTATAACTCGGTGTTTTGCCAACGAGATTTTTTAAATCCAGAATTTGATGGCAAATAAGTCTTTTAAAACAAATAACCTCAAAGAAATAAAGATACTAATGGGAGAAATAGCAAATTTATTATTTTTATTAAAGTATATCAATACCCAGAAACAATAAAGGGCACATTATAAATATGATTACAACACAGTAAGTCAAAGTTTCACTTGAAGTAGAAAAGTTTAAACTGTTTTAAGTATGTCAATGAAGACAAACCAAAAATGTGTTCATTGTAAATACCATTGCATGTAACATTAAGAATTTAAAGCCTTAAAATCTTCTGCTTTAAAGTCTTAAATAACTACAGGTAACTAAATATGTTCAGGAGGCTTTGGGCAGAAAAATCAACTACTTAGGGTCAGCTAGAAAAATCAAATAATTCATTTCTACATTTCTGTTTTTTGTTGTTTTTTTTTAATGTATTGTGGGTTTGCTTGTAAAGGTGTTAACTCACCCAGTTTATTGTGTAATGTAAAAGGACAATACTATGATTTATACTTGCTACATTCCAGAGTCTTTGGAGAATTTACTTTTGAAGGAGACTTTCTAAAGTAGGAAAATCTGTTTTAAAATAGAGGCACAAAGTCCTTGAAATAGTTTTGTCACTCCCTCAAAACAGATGTATATTTGAGATCTGTTCATAATATCTGAGGGCTTCCCTGGTGGCTCAGATGGTAAAGAATCTGCCTGCAATGCAGGAGACTCAAGTCTGATCCCTATGTTGGGAAGATCCCCTGGAAAGGAAATGGCTACCAACTCCAGTATTCTTGCCTGGAGAATTCCATGGGCAGAGGAGCCTAGTGGGCTACAGTCCATGTGGTCGCAAAGAGTTGGACATGACTGAGCAACTAACACTTTCACTTTTTCTATAATATGTGAAATAGAGATTCGTAGTAATAAAGCTCCTTTTTGTAAATAACTTAGGTATGACAGAGTGACATACTCATGGGAAGCCCAATAAACATGTTACATGTATAACCTATCATTGCCTTACATAATACCCCTCATTTAAAAGACGGAATTCCCTTCACTGATTTATTTTAGATACAGCAAACTACTACCATTTAAGAGAAAACAAAATTGATGCTCAATGCCCTTCTGTAGATGTGCTAGAATATACATGTTTGCACTGTAACCAGATCACTACAGGCAGCAACATATAACTACAGACAAAAATAAACTATCCATAAAGAATAAGTTCTATTTAAGGCTTCATGTTCCCAACATTTAATGGCTGAAAACTAAAGAACAATAACAAAGGAAAATGTATTTAAATGAATACTTACATGTGACCAGACAAGGTTTACCCAGCAAATCCTCAGCAATATTAACTATAAAGACAATATTATACACCAATCCAATCTCATATTTAAGAAGATTCTGTCTGCCTTGTTAGGCTTCAGACAGCTTACTGTAGGTTGATTATATTTATGCTGCTTCTTAACAGATGGAAAGTTCATAGCTTTGCACATGATGACATCCTGTCAGGCTATAAGCAATCTTAAAACATCATTTGCATTTATCGCTTCTACTTTTTGCTCCGGCCATGATAAGAAAGCCCGCTTTTTCAAATGCACAGATGTGCTCAATGTGCACTTTCCAACTTACATATAGGAAAATGCTTGCTCTCTATAACGTGTATCTAAGAAGAGCTCAGGGTTTTCTTACTAAAATCTACAGGGCAATGATATTTTCTAAGTCATGCAAGTCTACTTAAAAGCTCTTAAATTCTATCTTAGTTATTATAATTAATTTTAAGTGCATTTTATTCTGAATAATTCAAAGCATATCTTTAAGCAAATTCATAACGAACAGAGTTTAGCCTTGCCAACATGGAGACTTAATTAAAAAAAAGCAACCATTCAAAGCCTCTGGCCAGAAATAAGCTTGTAAATGACTTTGGGCTTTCTAAAAATGTATTTAAAATTTCTTACAAAACCGTAAGTGTTCTTTCCTTAAAAATATGCTCCCTAGTAGAATACCGAACTAGAAAACAGACCACATTTTAAAAATGATTCTTCAGTTTGAAATACTTTCCTACAGATTCAAGGAGATCAGAAAATTATGACATGGAATCCAAAAACAGAATGCTAGGAACCCAGAATAAAAAGTACACAATGTAAGAGCTGCTGCTGCTGCGAAGTCACTTCAGTCGTGTCCGACTCTGTGTGACCCCATAGACAGCAGCCCACCAGGCTCCACCGTCCTTGGGATTCTCCAGGCAAGAATACTGGAGTGGGTTGCCATTTCCTTCTCCAGTGCATGAAAGGGAAAAGTGAAAGTGAAGTCGCTCAGTCGTGTCTGACTCTTAGCGACCCCATGGACTGCAGCCTACCAAGCTCCTCCGTCCATGGGATTTTCCAGGCAAGAGTACTGGAGTGGGGTGCCATTGCCTTCTCCACAATGTAAGAGACTAGCACCTAATTAAAGAACCATACGCTCACAATAATGTAAGAGGGCATAACTGTACAAAAACGTTTAACAAGAAACATGGAATATAATTTAAAAATCAAAATGAAAAGTGGGTGTATTTTCATAAAAGGACATAAAAATTTTGTGAATAATGTAACTACTACATAAGTATTGTGTAAATGTTCAGATTTTGGTTACCTTTTTGGGGAGGTTTAAGATAGTGTTTTTTAATCTTAAATTCTTTACAAAGAAATTTGCCTTCTTCTGAAGTAGCAGATCAAATAGCACTTCACCTTTTTTCTTTCATGGAAATAGTTGCTGGCATAGAAAACTACCAAAAGTTTTAAATCAACTAATTTAATCTTTCATGCTTTAATATAGATTTTAAATGTAAACCTTTTCTTTCTACAGAAATCAATTATTGGTAATACATTGTTATTTTCCCTTAGCAAATCAAAGAAGCATTTAATCCCACATTATAATACTACAGAAAACATGATATAATTAAAAAATTTATTTATACCCTAGTTTAGGACGATCAATTGACCTCTATTTCCTCTTGACAAAAATGCATGAGAAAAGGTTTTTACTAGTTTACTCTCCAAAAAAGGAGAGAAGGTGGCTCTAGAGACCAACTCAGAAATTACAGTTGTCCATCATTGGCTAGAATGTAACTCACGAACTGTTGCTTCTTCTAATTCCTGTAGTTTGTCACATTTATTGCTTTCTTTGCTCCCTTGATATGTACAAAGCTGCTCCAGAAAGCCAGCATTGGGACATATGGAAGGCCTTGCATTTTTCACCAAAGAAAAAGCACTGGTAAATGAGATTTCTTCGGAATTCATTAGGAAGCCTATTATAATTGCAGCAGCCCTGGAAACTCCTGCATTACAATGAACAAGAACCACTCCATCCTATAATAAAACCAAACAAAAATCTTCATTATTTATTTAAGAAAAGTTGTACTGAAATCTTATACTATTTAAAAACTATAAGATAAAAATATTCACTTTATCAATTTAATTGACTCTATTTATTTAATCATCAGAAACCAATGCACTGTAGGGAATGAATGGGGAAAAAAAATAAATCAATTAATCAACACCTTCTTTTCCCACCTCCCAGGTTTGAAATGCTTTGATGATATATTTGGAATCCTGAAATTATCTTTTATTACCCTGAAGTAATCTAGTAAAGTACACATAAAAGTCTAGTAACTTAGTAGCCACAGGCCTAAAAATAAGAGAAAAATCAGAGGAAATATATGTGGAAATATAAGTAAAACCACAATCATAAACTACACAGAAAGCTCATATACTAGGTACATATACTGTTCCTATAAAGAAACTAGTATCACTGGCTTAGAAATCTATCTATAAAATGATCAGTAAAGAAAAAATGTTCTTCCTCTGGATCTATTTTATTCTGGAGGGAAATGACCTAAAAAAATAGTTAAACTTAAGAGGTAGTAAAATGTTGACTCAAATAGCTCATGACAACATGAAGTGGAAAAGGTAATTAGACACCAGCATGAAGTCAATAAATGCAAAACGTTTCAGGTAACTTGCAAATGATACTTTACAAGTGAAAAGGGACACAGTGCAAGACCAGTGCTGATGGGGGTAATATTGCATTAATAATGAATGTGATATCTGATGGATCAGCACTGATACAGGTTGGCTTATCTGGGCCTTTTAAAAGTTAATGATCTTAATGAAATGTAGTGAATGGTGAGCAAACCCTACAGAACCATACATTTTAGTTACTTCATTTCTTGATTTTTCTTTTTGTACAACACAAACAACATGGGAACAGGGAAAGGGAGAAAAAAACCTTGCAACTGAAAACTCTCTGCCCAAAGCATACATTAACAATGCAAGGTACGTGGCTTATTAGATTATTTTACAAGGTAGTTCCTTAGATGCATAAATCCATTGCAAAATTCCTCTCCTAAGTCTATTATAACAAGTGTAGCAAGTGTATCTCACTTCAAGAAACAAAGATGATTCACAAGATTAGTTAATATTTTAAAAATTCTCATATCAAAAAGACAATTTCAATTGTTTATATTTATATATTTCAGAGTCATTTCCAGATATTTTTTTGCACAAGAAAAGCAAAACAAAAATATTCACTATGCATATACAGAACTTTTCTCACTTTGTACAATGGCTCTTTTTAATAAGACTTAAGACATTTTAAAATCATATTACAGTAACCAATGGACACTGCTAATGAACTTCTTTTTAAAAAATAATATTTATTTATTTATTTATTTGGCTGCATCCTGTCTTCTTTGCAGCTGGCAGTATCTTTAATCCTTTCTTGTGGCGTGTGGGCTCTAGTTCCCTGACCAGGGATCAAACCAGGGACCCCTGCAGTGGGAGCTCGCAGTCTTAGCCACTGGATCACCAGCGAAGTCCCACTATTAATGAACTTCTTTTAACGCAAAACAGATTAGATTTTCCAAAGATACTTGGGCTCATAACATTAATAAGAGATACCCTCCAGTGTAATTTTTAATGTTTCCTATGTATCAGTTTTATCTATTTTATGATCTACATACACGCTTTTGAAAATGAAACTAGCTTTATTTTTATTTACAGTGTAATCAGTTTTAGCTATTATTTAATAATGTTAGTATTTTCTTCTCTCTTACATTCTTTATGTAACAGATACTTTTCTGTTAGTTTCTACAGCCTTTGAATTTACTTATTTACCTCTTATTCCTGGGGTATCATACTGCCTTTGAAAGTATTTCCAAAGAAACTACTAGCTTCATATCCCCTTTCAAGAATTCAAAGTAATGACAATTAAATATTTATAAAGCAATTTTTCTTTTGCATTTGCTGTTGTCCTGTGCTTAAAAGGCTTTTTCCTCTCCTTGGTCCAGCTAACCATGGCTTCTAAGAAGCCTGTCTCTCTGCATGAAAGGAGGGCAAGAGGAATATCCAAGACATCTTTTTATGCCTAGTACTTAGTGCAATTTTTGGCACATAGTAGGTATTCCATAAATGTCTGCTAAGCAAAAAAAATTTTGCTATGCATTTTGAGAAAACATTCTCTTAAAAAAATCATATCACTATTTTGCTATGGGCAGATAGGAATTATAGTATTTCCATTTTATGTAGCTTGCTTTGTTCTCATGTTGTTATTAATAGCTTTTCAATTAGATTCCAGCTCCTTAAAGGCAGCAATATACATCCCTTCTATCTTCTCAGAATAAGTAACTCATATTTTTTAACAGATCAAGTTCAGATCTTTTTTAAAAAGTGAGTCTTTTGATGTATAGAAAAATACATTAAAATACTACAAGTGGTTATATGTATTGGTGAAAATGGGTGATATTAATTTTTACTTATCTATATTTTTCCAATGTTATAAACTACTTACATGTTTTAAAAATCACATCTTATAAATAATAAAGTAAATGTGGAATATCAAATACACATTTCATACTAACAAACAAAATCTTTTGCACATAAAAAAAGGGATCAAGTAAATACTCAAGCAAAAGAACCCTTGAACCTATGGAGGTTATCTTACTATTACCACGTCATGTATATTTCTGTCCCTTTAGGCATAAGCCTGGCAGATAACACATTAGGCGGAGATACAGGAAGGCCAGAGAAACCAAACAAACAGGGTTTTATAACTACAGAGGAAAATGAGGAAAGATATGGGGAAATGAAAGACATTCTATTTGGCAGCTGTATGTGAAAAGATGAAAACAACAAACTAGGGCCTAGAAAGGTAGTTTTGAAATGGGCCATTCACAGAGTAATTGCATTTAATAATACCTGAATATACAACAGGCAAAATCATGAAGAGATTTCTTCTAGGAAAAAAAAAATAGACTGAAGAAAATTCAAGAATTCCATTGCTAAAGTTAAACGTGCATCATTTAAACAATAAAGAGGTTTCAGGGTAAGAAAATAATGGCTGAGGCTAAGGTTCCAGTAAAACACATAAGGCTTGAGAAATTAGAACACATTACAGAATTCAAATATATCTTACGGAAATACTTCAGGCATCTCCTCAGATTCCCTTGATGCCATCATCTCATGGACCCTCAGCTTGTTCCACCTCAGCTGCCACCTCTGTGGCTGACTTTTTCCCGTAGGCCTATTGAGTTCTGCTTGCCTAAGAACACCTGGCTCTTCCCTCATGTCAGTCTCTGCACAGACTGGTACACCCTGAGTTCTGGATTCTCTTGCTGCTTCTGAACTTGGATGGCAAGTCACACCACAGGGCTTCAAGGTGACTGCCGAAAAAGTAAGGTGCTGTAACCTGGAATTGTGGGGTTAGTTACCTCTCCATGCGTAAACTCTGACCAATGGGAAACAGGAGCTGACAGAGAGCCAGGCAGATAAATTCTCTCTTTCCCAAAATCTGTATTGAGGTGCAGTTTCTTTGGATTCCCTGCCTGGGGATGTCTTGGGTACCACCTTGCCAAGGAACCAGCTATTTCGCTATCAGCTCATTGTGAAGCTGTGCTCAGCAAGGTAAAAACATCATCTTACATGGCTTCTCATCCTTTTCTGAATCACTTCCCTTTCTTCTCACTCTCACTGCCTAGGGACTGCACCTCTCAAATGAAGCATCAGCTCTAAATCTTTGCCTCAGGTTCTGTTTTCTGAGAAACCCAAACTAAGGACCACTTTAATTAACTATTATCCCTTTCACTTTTTACTTGAAACATGTATATGTTTAATGTCTAATGTGACATGTCTAATATGTCTAATATGAATATAAATATGAATAATGTTTACATTTTTCCATTACCATCTAAGGCATATTATACATCTCCTTAGAAAAGCAGCTAACACAGAAACATTATCACTTTTATTTCTAACACTATTAGCTGGTACGCTGGCATGTGACAATCTAGAATCTATATAATTTTTCACAAGCTAAAAGAGTGGCCAATATTAGGCTTTGAATTAGAAAACCTCTTCCTTTTTATTTTTATCCAAATATCTACTATTAAATAAGGTTGAATAGTTTAATATATTTCCAGCAATCTAGAGGAAGGTATATAGAACAGTGTTGGGCACATAAGGCACTCAATAAACATTACTAAATGAAAGGAAGGAACGGAGAGAGGCAAGGAGATAAGGTATAAGGAAAATTATTAGAATTTAATTAAGCTATAACGTTAACTATCGTTTATTGCCAAGTGCTCCATGACAGTTAACTTTTCTCTATAAGTGCTTCTACATTCCTATCTATTTATCTCACATAAATTTTATAAGAATTATATATTGACTAAAAATGATATAATTTCAAGGCATAATAATTGGTAAAGCCAACCTAGAAGCCCTGCCTGTCAGAGTGTTCCCTTGGATCTAGTACCAAAATTAAAGTATTGTATTTTCTGTGGGTCTTCTAAAGTCAGAGAACCAATGGACAGCTTTTGATCAGCATTTTCAAACAATCTTAGTAATATTAATCTTCATAAACACACTAAGGACCAGAGCAGCCTCTGTTCCATAGTTCACCTGATTACCTTGCAAAGTGGTCAGAGGGCAGATGGTTAGAGACGAGCAAAAGGAACCTTAGTATTGGGTTGGCCAAAAAGTTCATTCGGATTTTTCTATAAGATGTTACGGAAGAACCCAAACAAACTTTTTGGCCAATCCAGTTGAGCAGATAATTTTAAGTCCTAACGTTTCTTAGGAAGGCATAGGAAGATGAGAAATTAAAGTTGAAAAATAGGGATTTCCCTGGTGGTCCAGTGGTTAAGAATCTCCCTCCCGATGCAGGGGATGTGGGTTCGATCCCTGGTTACAACAAAGATCCCACATGCTGTGGGGCCACTAAGCCCAGGTGCCACAACTACTGAGCCTGTGAGAGTCCGAGTGCCACAAAACAGAGCATATGCGCTCTGGAGTCTGCACACAACTACAGAGCCCATGCACTCTGGAGCCCGAGTGCCACAACTAGAGGGAAGCCCACAGGCTGCAAGAAACAACCTGATGCCACATCATGACCCAACGCAGTCAAAATAGTAATAGTAAATAAATGCAAGAAAATAAAGTTAAAAGTAAGTACCTCACTGGAAGAAGAGCAACTGGAGGACTAAATAATCATAGGAATTAATGAAATATTGTTGAAGGGGAAATTTCATAATAGTTCTTACATATTCACTACAGAAAGAAGTGGATAAAGGACCAATATTTTAAAATGTCTGTTCTTCAGTGTGGAGATTCCTTAAAAAACTGGGAATAGAACTGCCATATGACCCAGCAATCCCACTGCTGGGCATATACACCGAGGAAACCAGAATTGAAAGAGACGCGTGTACCCCGATGTTCATCGCAGCACTGTTTACAATAGCCAGGACATGGAAGCAACCTAGATGTCCATCAGCAGACGAATGGATAAGGAAGCTGTGGTACATATACACAATGGAATATTACTCAGCCATTAAAAAAAATACATTTGAATCGGTTCTACTGAGATGGATGAAACTGGAGCCCATTATACAGAGTGAAGTAAGCCAGAAAGAAAAACAACAATACAGTATACTAATGCATATATATGGAATTTGAAAGATGGTAACGATAACCCTATATGCGAGACAGAATAAGAGACACAGATGCATGGAACAATTTTATGGACTCTGAGGGAGAAGGTGAGGGTGGGACGTTCTGGGAGAATAGCATTGAAACATGTATATTATCATATGTGAAACAGAACACCGTTCCATGTTCGATGCATGTGACAAGGGCTCAGGGCCGGGGCAATGGGATGATCCAGAAGGATGGGATGGGGAGGGAGGTGGGTGGGGGGTCCAGGAAGGGGAACACATGTAAACCCATGGCTGATTCATGTCAATGTATGGCAAAAACTATTACAATATTGTAAAGTAATTAGCCCCCAACTAAAATAAATAAATTTATTAAAAAAAAAAAAAATATTAAGTCACAATAAAAAAAAATAAAATAAAATAAAATGTCTGTTCTTGAGGAGCTGTAAATCAATACCAAACTTACCTTCATTTTTGCTTGTTCAATAAATTCAAAACATTCTGGAAAATAAGACAGGATATTGGTCTCAGGCAGATCCAATATAGAAATATTCTTATATATAAAGTCATTGAGGAAAGCATTTTCAACTCCATATGCAACATTGAGAATATGAGTCACCTTAAAGAGAAAAAAAGATAATTTTTAAAAATTCACATGAATTAGGTTAATTAAACCTAAAAAATTAGGTTTAAATAAAATTAAACCTAATTAGGTTACTTAGGTTAATTAATTAGGTTAATTAAACTGAGATGTTGAAATCTGTAACAATAATACATAATTTAAGCATGACTCACTTGGGCTTCCCAGGTGGCTCAGTGGTAAAGAATCTGCCTGCAATGAAGGAAATGCCAGAGACGTAGGTTCGATCCCTGAGTCGGGAAGATCGCCTGGAGGAGGAAATGGCGACCCACTCCAGTATTCCTGCCTGGAAAATTCCATGGACAAAGGAGTCTTCTGGGCGACAGTCCAAGGACTCAACACAAAAGTCAGACACGACTGAACACATGCACACTTGAATAACACTTCCTTCAGGGAGCCTTCTCTGTCTGCCTCATCCCTTACCAGAAGTGCTATTTCTACACACTCATATTTGTTGTTACTGTCGTTTAGTCGCCATGTATCACATCTGACTCCTTTTGTGACCTCCATGGACTGTAGCCCACCAGGCTCCTCTGTTCGTGGGATGTCCTAGACAAGAATACTGGAGTGGGTTGCCATTTGCTTCTCTAAGGGATCTTTCCAACCCAGGGATCAAACCCACATCTGCTTGGCAGGCAGTTCTTTAATACTGAGCCTCCAGGGAAGCCCGTATACTTCTATAGTACCCTCTATGTACCTTACAGTAGCCCTTATCACCGAGAGTTTGTCTCCCACATTGTACTGGAAACTCCATCAGGGTAGGGACCATATTTAGCCTACTCACTTTTATAAGTAAGCACTGTGAGTGAGCAGGAAACTTCACACAGAAAGTACTTAAAATATCTGTTGAATAAATCAATTAATGCCCATAAAAAAATTAAAGTAAGGGAAGTGCATTAGTAGCAATAACTTCCCTTTCAATAATTATTTACCTACTTTCCTTTTGTATTCTTTATAAGTACAGTCGTTCTCAAGTGTGGCTACACACTAGAACTACCCAGTGAGCTTTTTAAAAGTTCAATAGGTACACCCTGAGTTCTGGATTCTCTTGCTGCTTCTGAACTTGGACGGCAAGTCACACCACAGGGTGCTGGGTTTGGTTTCAAGGTGACTGCTCACCCAGTGAGGTTTTAAAAAGCACCAATGCCACAGGGTCTCAAACCCAGAAACTCTGATGAATTAGTCTGGTTGAAAGGTGGGATGGTCGTGAAAGATTTGCTTTCAAATGGCACATGTGAGCAACTTTGCCCTCCATCTACGCATCCAGGCTCCTTTCCTGGAGTCCACCAAGCAAATGGAAGAAGCCATGTGGGAAGTTCGTTAAGAGAATCCAAAGGCTAAATGGATCGGA
The DNA here is from genome assembly GCF_054371585.1 of Giraffa tippelskirchi. Classification (NCBI taxonomy): domain Eukaryota; kingdom Metazoa; phylum Chordata; class Mammalia; order Artiodactyla; family Giraffidae; genus Giraffa; species Giraffa tippelskirchi. Next base: position 75,974,949 of record NC_137277.1, read on the forward strand.
AAAAATGAGTCCTTGTTTCTCATCAGGACATGCTTCTCACTGTATTTATTCTTTCTCTTCACCTGGGTCTTAGGTTTTGCCAGATCTTTGTATTTTCTTATATTTCACACATATTTTAGAGTATTTGTCCAGTTCTGCCTTTCCTGCCCCCACTACCCTCACAGATGTGGCTCTGGCAGTGCCTCGCTCCTTCCCCCAACACAGCTAATTGGATTCTGGTGGACACCTGACTTAAGCTAGACTGATTTAAGAAATTTAGAAAGAGGTGTACGAAAGAGAATAATTCACAAATTCAAGAGCTTTAAGACAGCCATTTTGTATTAAGTGTTCTGAGAAGCTGAAAGATCCCTGCTTCCAAATGAGAAGAGCAGATGTGCAGAGAGGGGCCGTGTGCCAGCGGACAGCCTTCTAATCTCTGGCACAGCCACTCTTCTCCCAGGTTCCAAAGAGCTCCCCTCGCCCTCGCCCCCCCCCCCCGCCCTGAGATCATCATATGCATTCTCTTTCCTTGCTCAGGTTTCTGTGGTCCACAGCCAAAAGAGTATTGATTAAGATATTCAGGGAACTAGACCTCATGAAGAGAGGGCCATAAGCTATTTACAAACCTAACTGCTTCGTGGAGGAAAACAACAGAAAAAAACCTCTAATCTACTCAAGAGGGGAGATGGGAGAATCAAGACAGAAGGGAAGAACATTTTTAGAAGATACTGTCTGAAATGTCCTTCTGCTTTCCCTGGTGAAGGCCTCTCAGGCTATGTCAAGTTACCCTCCCACTCCAAGAGTACCTCTGGCCAGGGCTGTATGCCTCTGCCTTTAATTACATAATAAATATTCCAATGTTGTGTAATACTGATGTGTTTACCCTGTCTTTAGAACTATATTCTACATCCCCCAAAGACCAAAAATGAGGTCTGACCACTTACAGAATATATCTGTATCTATACAGCTTTCCTATCTATCACAGGATTATGAAGATGACAAAATGAGAATCTTGGGGAAACCTGCTGAAAGGTAAAAGTGCTTTACAAATATTGTGGGCTATTAAACTATCCAATGTCTAAGTAGTTTAGCTGCTTGGAAATGCAATTTATATGTGTACTGATTCAAGGATCCTACTTGAAAAGAACTGTACTAAGTCACAGGTCATGGTGGTGGTGCTGGAAGTGTTAGTCACTCAGTCATGTCCCAGTCTTTGCGACCCCATGGACTGCAGCCTGCCAGGCTCCACCGTCCATAGAATTCTACAGGTAAGAATACTGGAGTGGGTTGCCATGCCCTCCGCCACAGGATCTTCCAACCCAGGGATCAAACCCAGGTCTCTTGCACTGTAGCAGATTCTCTGCCATCTGAGCCACCAGGGAAGCCCAAGATGGTGGTGGTGGGGACCTAACCTAAAACCTTTTTAGTAATCAAGCATACTTCCAAAATGCAGTTTCAGAGGTCCTTTCAATGGATGACCTTGGGATGCCCTTTAAAATAGGGATAATAAGAACAGCCCCTTCATTGAGTACTTAGTATGTGCTAAGCACACAGGTTAACTCACACCTCACATTTAGGCAATATCAAAAATTTATTTTTTGAAGTCGTTCAAAAATCAAAACATTATTAAAAAAATTAAGAGGTCTTGCTCTTCAACCTGTCCTCCTCTACTCCATTATCGCCCACCTACATGGTAACTACCTTTATCCATTTCTTATATATTCTTTTAGGGTATCTTTAAAAGATATTTATATCTTATAAGATAGATATTTATATCAAATATTTTATTTACTCTCTTACACAAAGGCAACACTGTGGGGATTTAAAATGTCCTTCAGATCCTTTCATATCAGTATTTAAAGACTTTTGTGTGTGTTTCATTTAACCAATTCCCTACTGATGGAAATGTAGGTTCCTTTCAATCGTTTGCTATTATAAACAGTGCTGCAGTAAATAACCTGCAACACTCCTGAAGCATTTCTTTTTACCTTGAGTCTTTTCAATGTATCCAGATCATGAGCAGCATCTTGTGACCCTATAAGAAATAAATCACATCACCTTGAACATAAAAATAATTATCCTGACTTTTAATCTGAATTTTGTAACAATTCTGTTAGTTATTCATTTATTTTAAGAAATACATCTTGGGAGGACCTGAGTCCAACTCTTTGAAAGATAATTCAGGAATATTCATAAAAAAATATTCATCCTGTAAATACTTTTGGACTCTGAAATCCCACTTCTAGGAATTTTTCCTAGAAAAATTGGGCCATTGATGGGGCATTGAGTTTGGGTGGATTTTTGTTTGTTTTGTTTTTGTGGGGTTTATTTTGTATTACCAACAATACTGTGAAGAACATCCTAATAGCTAATCTTTGCAATATCCAGAACTTTTAGGAAAAATTGCTAGAAGTGGAATTTCAGAGTCCAAAAGTATTTACAGGATGAATATTTTTGATGCATATCCCGTGAAAATATATATGGCCCTTTGAAGTGAGAAATGTAGAAGAATATTTATTGCATGGAAACATATTTTCAGTATATTAGGTGATAGAAACAGGTTACAAAACATCAATCATTTTTGTAAAAACAAAAACGATGTATATGCTTAAAAATGGGCAGGAAGTATATAGAACAAAATGTTACAGCAAGATGATAGGTGACTTTTTTCTTCATGCTCACGTGTACTTTTTACAGTAAGTATCTATTTCTTTTGTAACTGAAGAAAAGAATATTAAAAAGACACCCACAAAATGATTTAGCGCCAACTCATCTGGGAACACTCAGTAGCTCAAAGCAAACACTGTTGGTCTACAGAGTTCCACCCACGGTCCATGCACAGCTAGGGCTGTACCCTTTTCCGGTTTCTCCCTGTGCAAGTTGGCTTTCCAGATCTCCTACATTTGAAAAATGACTCTAGTTTATAAGCAAGTTTATACAGGAGAATAACTAGTTAAAATAAAGTGAGTTGCACAGCTGAAAAAATAGGGCATTTATTATTTAAAGATTTCAAGTATTTTACTTTCCTGAATTAGGTTCCATTTCTATAGAAAACATTTTTTTCACCTTAACTGTCTGGGAAATCTGCCAGCTTCTACCATGTGATTTTAGGTAGCTGGAAGGTCAGCAATATGCTGGTTGGCCAATATTCTCTTGGTAATACAAAGCTCACAGGCTCCTTACTGAATCTACATTCAACTTTATTCTACTTAAAACTTAGCCTATCAAAATATTAACATTTGTTAATGGTAGATGTGTAATTGCTATAGTCTGTAATTTTTTACACATTTGAAATACCTCATAATTTAAAAATAAAAATAATTTCTCCGTTTTCTGTAGGAAGTCCTATTCATCTCCAGGAGGAGAAATGGGTTCAAGTAAGTTAACTGAAATTTGGTGGTTTTATATGCATGCTATCTTTTAAATAATAATTCCACTCTATTTCTTACAATAGAAAAAAGACAAGAAAAGGAAGAAACATGCATGAATGAAACTCTCTTTTTTCTACCCTCAACTGTCATTATTGTATTTCTCAAAGCTGGATATTTTCATTATTTCCATTAAATACATATACACCCCAAACAGAATGAGTTAGTCATTTTCCAGAGCTGGTTGCTACATTTTGAAAATGATTTCCAGACTATGAATATATTGATTCAAATTTAGTGTTCTTGAGACCAAAGCAACTGACTTTTCAAACACAAGGAAAATTATATGAGTGTTAACAGTGTGGCCGGATAATTTTAGTCAGTACAAATGGACTTTAGGTAATTGTCCTGTGTGTTTCATCTAATACTTAGTAGTATTCAGTTCATGTTGCTTCTCTCTAAATTCTAGATATAAACATTAGCTTTTCTCCAATTTTAAATGGTTTCTTTGTGTTGCAGTCTTCCATTAAGCTTTTGTTGGAAAAAACACTTATTATTAAGAGAAATACTCTAAATCATTATAACAATGTGTTATTTAAACCTTTGTTTTGAAAAAGTAGAATGTATCCTTTTATAAACTTCCTTAATTAACATTTTAAAACAAATATCAATTTTAAGAATTTTATGATTTTAACAGTGGCAACATTAATCTATGATTGTGTTAAATTTAATAGAACTGAATAGCAAATCAATTTTAACTGTATGGTAATTTTAAATAACAGAAAAAGAAGTTGATGAATAGGACTACAACTAAAGAAATAAGTTTAATAATAATAATGTACAGTTATATTTTACATTGACACAGCCCAATAATATTCATGACCCTGGCCAAAAATTATTATGGAAATATTATAGATGAAGTAACTAATTAGAAAGCATATTACATGCTATTGGAATTGGGACTTCTAACAAGTTTAGTGTTTTGCAATCATATGTATCATAAAAAATAGGCTATGTAAGATCTCTAGAATTCTGTTTCTGTTTTTAATGAAAATACCAAATATTACACAAATTCTGATGTAGCATGTCTTAATTTACAAATCTCTATTTTCATCATCACAGAAATAGACCAAAAAAACTATTACTGAAACAAACCAAAAAGATATTATTGCATTACTGAAAAGGGAAATAAATAATATTCTAAAGAGAAATGTTTTGGGGAAATTTGTAGGAGTGAATGTTCATAAATGGATAGAAACAGGAGCATACATTTCTATAATGATAAGGTAAAATAATATTCATGAAAGAATTTTATAAAATAAAGAGCTCTACAATTTAATGTATTATCTGCCTTCTAAAAATACTGAGTTTCCTAGATATCTGAAATCCTCTATAACCTTATGTGTTAGTTGCTCAGTCATCTCCAAGTCTTTGCAACCCCATGGACTGTAGCAAGAAAACTGGAGTGGATTGCTATTTCCTTCTCCCAGGGATCTTCCCGAACCAGGGATCGAACCGGGTCTCTCACAGGGCAGGTAGATTCTTTACCATCTAAGCCACCAGGGAAACCCTTATAACCTTACAAAGGATTCCCAGATTTTCACCTTCAATTGAAGCAAAGATCTCAAAATGCCACCAATTGGGACTTTGTAACAAGATGCACATAACAAGAAGTAAGTGTACCTTTTAAAACTACCCAAGAGAAATGGAATTTTCCACCTTTACAAATCAAGTTGGATTTAAGAAAAGTCCTAATGAGATTTGTTGTAAAAATATAATTTGCAAAACCAAGGACAAAAATACTCACTAACTATGATCTTTCATCAACCTGTTAGGTATTTCAAGGGCCTATGTAAGATCTTTGAAATGCAGGAGCTTGGGTAAATTTATGAGCAAACTGAAAAAGATAGATCATATTTGTACAGCTTTCCACCTTCTTTATCCACCACCTGAAACAATATTTAATTTCACGTGTGTATTTAATTTCACATAGTGCTAGGTGGGAGCTGTGTTGCTTTGAAGAGATAAGGAAGTTTTTTGAAGCAACCTAGAAACAACCCCTGTATCAATCAGGAGGAAAAACTTTAAATGTAACCATCCATAGGTTCCCTCGTGAATAATTTATTTGTAACCATCTCCCTCTCTTGTAATCATCTCCTTCTCCCAAGAAAGGAGGTTGTACCTGATGAAAATATCTCATGTCCTGATCCAAAGAGGAGACGATGTAAGGATCAGTTTCAGAGGTCCCTCCCACCACTCATTCAAGATCCTGGTAAGGTTCCAATGCCAGTCTTAGAATACTACCTTGATCAGCCCACTTTGGATAAGTCTAGATTTAAAAAATAAGCAAAGTTCATGAAGACTCTGAAACAGTAAACGGTATTTTTAAATTCTACCATAATTATTTTAAACCATTATTACTACAATAGAAGCCAAATAACCAAAAAATGTGCCTGGATATATTTCCTTTCCTAGAAACGGTGTGCAAATCCTGGGTGAAATTTTCAGACTAACTAAATGACCCACTAAATTTTTCACTGGGCTACAGAAACTAACTGGACATATTTATTTGGTGCATTTAAAGACAGGTCATGTAACAATGCACACAATATATACTACAAAAAATAACTCAAATGTATACTGCAATTGATATGTTTCAAAAAACTTTTGCAACTTTAGGACAACCCTATAAGATAAGCAGATATCCTTGACTTCCCTGGTGGCTCAGACAGTAAAAGTGTCTTCCTACAATGCAGGAGACCTGGGTTCAATCCCTGGGTTGGGAAGATCCCTTGGAGAAGGAAATGGCACCCCACTCCAGTACTCTTGCCTGGAAAATCCCATGGACAGAGAAGCCTGGCAGGCTACAGTCCATGGGGTCGCAAAGAGTCGGACACAATTGAGCGACTTCACTTCACTCACTTACTTCAGCTTCACAGAAGGCCAGAGAGAATTAATGGAGGGCCACAGACAATTAATGACTTGCACTAGCTCATCTACTGTAAGTAGAGTAGGAAGAGTGAGGCTGAAAGCCTGGACTCTTGGAGGCAGTATACATTAACGATGGAGAGCAGGAGTGTTATCAGACTTGAGCTGTGCAAGTTATTTAACCAATTGTTAAGTTCAATTCCAGTGTGAAAAATGGAGCTGATGATCTCTGTTTCACAGAGCTTTTAAAAGGAGTGTGCACATCACACAGCATCTCACTGGCTATTTCTGACTCCTAATACAGTGTTCTTTTTACACAAGAGGGGCTTGGCTATATAAATATTGAAAAATCATTGATTTTTCCAAGTCTTAATTTCTCTATTCATAAATGAAAAATTATTTAAACCTACTTAAAACACTGTTGACTATTTTTTAAGAACACTGCATCATATTTGTGCCAAGTTAACAAGTTTGCACGTTTACATCTGGGCTTCATTTGCTATTTGTGAATTACATGTTGTGCAGGGAATCTGTATTTATCATAATACAAGAAATCATAAACCATCAGACTCATAGCTATAAAATAACAATCTACCTTCTTAACAGTCCAAAAAGAGCAAGAACAGATGTGGCCACAGGAGGCATGCACTCCATACAGTTGTAACCCCAGGGCAGGCAAACAAGCACTTGTCTTTTCAAGCATTAACTTTTCTACAACTTAAACCCTCATCACTTGTAGTCTTGCCTAGTAAAAGCATTATTTTTACTTTGATAATCTTTTAAGGCTATATCCTTTCATAATCCAATAAACAGACCACCAATGTGTTGTCCTCCAGACAAGTTAGAAAAACAGGAAAAAACGCTTTTCTAAAATTCAAATACCAGGTGCTATGTGCTACTAGAATCTATGCCTCTTAGGTTCATAGTGTGGCAGAAACAGTCCTAGGCAGCTAGTGGAAGTTCCATACCCAGAAAAGCAAACATTTCAATTTTCTGGCGCTTTTAGCTGATAGCACAGACTACTATATACTAGGGAGAAAAACGATAAGTAATACGGTTAAAAGAACTCAACGGTTTAGCGGCAAATCAAATATACTCACCCAGGAGCAACCATGGCTTAATAACACCAACTTTCAGGTCCAAGCTAAGGTCCTGCACATAACCACAACCTCCCCCGCCGCTTGGCTCTACTTCTTCCACAACATGAATTCTGGCATCTTTCCATGTTTCTATAATTTTCTTTCCAGTTAACGTTGTCACCCTGGTGCACTGCTTCCTGAGATTATTCCGGGAGAATGCCTTAATTTCCTGGTTAAGGGAGTGCATTACCTGAGCAGTGGCTAGGAACAAATACAAGCAAATCCAGCTAGCACAGTGATGGACCGAACTGAGCGTCCCTCAGTATTCAGGTAACAAAAACAACCTCGTGGGCACACGGCCCGGCAGGTAACACTAGCTAACACTCGCCGGGAGACGAGCGAGCCCGGCTCCGTTTTTCCCAACGCCTCAATGTAAAGAGGAGTTTGATTGGCCATTGAGAAAGGAACGCCGATTGGATGCTGTTTCTCCTTCCTGTTAGCGGAAAAGAACGCTATCCTGGCAGAGGTGTTTCTTCTTGTTGCTCCTTAAAGCTATCTTTTTTATTCACGTCAGTTGGTAAAATATAAGAGGTAATTGGCGAGCTGGTATTTCCTCGCCCCTTATATCCGGTTTTCCGGATATATTCGATCCGTGGCACTGGTGGTTGGTGACCTGGGTATCCCTCCTGCTCTAGTTAGGCTACCGCGCCTGCTCGCCTGCTTTTAGGCTGATCCGGGGGGCTACAGCAGACGTTAAAAGTTAGTGTTCGCTTTCTGCGTTCACACCTTCTCTTTCTGCTGTTACTGCCAAGAGGAACATTTACTCGTTAAAAAAAAAAAACAAAAAACTGTTGTGTAGGCTAGTAACAATTTAAATAAAATTTGCAAAAGTAATTTTTTTATTTTTAATTTTCTAATTATTTGTATATAAACAAGATAAACAAGAGCTTAATACATTTTTCCCCTTGACTTCTCGCCTGCATTTTCATTATCAGTAAAACTGCTGAAGAAGCCTTCATGCAATAAATATACACTCTTTATAAGAAGCATCGCAACAGTCTTTTCATACATAGTTTCAGAAATTGGTGATGCAAACATCCACGTTTACAAAACATCAATTATAGAATGATTCTTTAATTAGAATCATTATTCTAATAATATAATAGAATTACATATAGAATTAGAATTCTATGTATTATATATATAGAATTAGAATACATTATATTCTAATAATATAGAATGGATTACATATGAATGATTTGTTTTTCTCAAGAAATCCCAATTCCTTTAAATAGAAACTTTTCTTAGCCCACCTAAAAGACAATGCAACTTTGAATGGACTTAGACATAGCGTATAAATTCATGTGTAAAGTGACAAAGTTGCGCTTAAAGAACACTTATTCACAACACCACATATTAAAATTTTTGTTGTTGTTGAGATTGATTTAAACCAAATTTCTCCCTATTAAAAAGAGTGAGATATTAGCTCAAGCTAGCTACCCGGCACTCTAAAATGAAAAACTCAAGAACTTTTTTGCATCATTTAAACAAGTATGTGTTCATCAAAAACTACTCTGACCACATATTATTCCATGTATTTATCACGAAGCAATAAAAAAAAAATACCAACTATCGAGCACAATAAATGCTAGGTCTTGTGCTTATAAGCAATTTTTAAATTCTTAGTGTTATATGTCAGGTACTTTTCACACATTATTCCATTTGCCTCACCCCAAATTTATTATGTAGCCATTGTATTATAATTATCTACATTTTACAGCTGAGGAAGCTCAAATGCAGAGAGTACAAATAACATATCCTACATTTCACAGATCATAAGTATAGACTCACAAGTAAAATTTAGGTTTCTTTCAGTCCAATGCCTTAGCTCTTGTTTACTATGGAATACTGCACTGCCCCTCAAGTAACTGTGTTAACAAATATTTATTGAGCAGTTACAATGTGCCAGGCACTGTTGTAGTCCCTGGGGATATAGCAATAAATAAAAACAAAGTCCCCTCTTTTATGGAACTCATATCCAAATGGAAGGTGCAGATGGACAGATAATAAATAAATAAACTGTAACTATGTTAGGTCACGAAATAAGAGCTAAAAAGAGAAACTAAGAGAAATAAGGTAACAGAGTGAAAGGGCAGTGTGCTATTTGCTACAGATTGATGAAAGAATTCTCCTCTGATAAAGTGAAATTTGAGTAGAGACTTGAATGAAGTGCAGGAGCTAGCCCTGTAGATACCTAATTGAAGAGCTCTGCAAGTAGAAGGAACAAATTCTAAGACAGGAGTGTACTGATGAGAGGTAGGAGTTGGGGAGGTTTAAGGAATCGACAGGTGGCAAGTGTGGCTTTAGAGAGTGATTGAAGAGAAGAGTTGAAGAGGAGAGGAGGGCAGAAAGAAATGGCAAAGACAATGGATCTGATTCTGAATGAGATGGAGAGCCACAAGAGAGAACAGAGGAGTGGCGGAACCTGTGTTGTACTATCCAAATCCCCCTTCAGTGAGCACCTGCTGTCTGGAAGTGCTGCTGGCTGACTGGTAATGACCCCTTCAGGACTGCCTCAGCCACAGAGGACTTCCTTGCCTGAGCTTGTAGCCTTCACGGAACAGACCACAACCAAGACTGACTGTTGAGGGAACATAAATACCTGGCTATCTTAGCCCAACTTGAGACAACTTTGAAGAGCCCTTCCAGCTTGAAAGACCAGTGTGTGGTTGGCCAAGACTATCACTGGGCCTGCATAACCTCTTGACTTCTGCTGAAGCCTGATCCTTCCACTCCCTTCTACAAATGTTGATCCCAAAAGCACGCCTTTAAAAAGTCCTGCATGCTAAACACTACCTCAGTCTGCTTCCAGGGACCCAGTCTGTGATAAGTGACATGCTAGCTTATGCTGTAAAAGGATGATCTTTCTGGCAGCTGTGAGGAGGAGTAGGGGCAACATGGAAGCAGGGAGATTTGTTAGGAGGCTGTTAATGACTCAGATGGAAGACAACAGTTACTAGGGCTAGAATGGCTGTAGATGGGGAGGGAAGACACAGTCAGATGCAGATATATATGAGAGCTGAGCCAAGAGACTTGATTAGTAGACTGATGTGGGAAAGATTAGGATAATTTTAAAGTTTTTTGGCCTAAGCAACTGAAAAGTAGATCTGCCATTTACTAAGAAAGGAATGGTGTGGAGATGAAAATTCAGTTTGGGACATGTTAAGTTTAATATGCCTATTGATCTACCAAATTGAAATGTCAAGTGGGAAACCACACATGTGAATCTGGACTTCATAGAAGAGAGCTCTGCTGGAAATGGAAATTTTGGAGTAATCAGCTTTAAGACGCCATTAAAACCATAACACTGAACGAGATGATCTAGTTATGAAGGTTGATAGAGAAGCCAGACTTGCACCCTCATTTAAGGGTCAGGAAGATGAGAATAATTCAGCAAAGGAGACTAAGATGGAGAGATCTTGGAGGCAGGAGGAAAGGAAAGAGAGACAGTTTTGAGAGTACAAATAAAGCGTTTCAAGGAGGACAGTGTGATCAGCTGTGTCACATGCTGCTGATAGTGTTGAGTGACATGAAGACCAAGCTCTTACACTAGATTAAAGGCCTCCTCAATGAGAACACATGCCATTTCCCGGCACTATACAAACTTCACGACAACTCTGTGAGTGAAGTCATATAGACCACATTTTTACAGAGAAGGGCATTTAATGTGCAAGGTAAAGACTAGCCTTTGGACACAGAGTTTGGGTTTGTTTGTTAGGGTCTAGTAGCAAGAATGGTTGAACACAGTTCCATCTTACTCAAAAACCCATATTCTTTGTACCACATCATTCTGTAATGGATGAGTAGAATCGTCAACTACACATTGATAGCTGCAGTCCCTGCTGATAATACTGTAATACTAACATGTTAGTATCATTGGATACTTAGACACTGTGCCACTCAACTGTTCATTTTACAGAAGAGTAGCCCAAGAAGTAAACTTATTTGACCAATGTCACCACTCGTGGTCCCTGGTCCTTTAACTTAGTATCTAATGCTTGTTCTACTGTATTATATGGTTATCTAAAAAGTCCTTTAAGGGAAATATTCCTTTTCATTAAGCTAGCCTGTGGGCAGAGGAGTTGGAGTTCTGGCAGGAGAGAAAGAATAAACAAAAGGTTAGAAAACCCAGGCAAGAGGAAGAGGCATCGCTTATGCTGAGATATGACAAGGATTTGAGTTAATAGTCTTAGCTCTGCATTTCACTGAGAACACAGAGACAGCCTGAAATGAATACAGAAAAAAATCAAATTTGACAAGGATTGTTTGATAAAGGTTTGATAAAGAATTGTTCTGGAAGACGGAGCATGTTCTTATAAGAATTAAGGGGTATGGGGAAAGGGGGAAAGTGTGAATTGAATATATTTTGGAATTTGTTGCCATGTCCACCATATAATTTCTCTCTCCTAACAGATTTAAAGTGTCTATGCCAAATGCTATGCATATTTCTAGTATTATCTCTGGACATCACAAGAATCTCACTTTTGAATAAAGCACAGTTGACTGCTAAACAATACAGGTTTGAACTACATGAGCTCCCTTATACACAGATCTTTGTTAATGATTACTGGACCACAGTATTACACAATCTAGGTTGGCTGAATCCCCAGATATGGAACTTACGGATATGGAGGGCTGAGTTACACTCAGATTCTTAGTGGTTTGTGGCTTAGGGCCCCTAACCACACATTGATCAAGGGACAACTATAATTGAAATGCAAAGAGCTAGTAAGCAATGGCTCTTGTACTCAATCTCAGGTCTATTGGATCCCAAGGCCCACCTTCATTCCACTATATATACACCTTGTGATGTATTTCATAATAAATACGGTGTGCAGACTTTTCATTGCGATGGCTTCTCTTGTTGCAAAGAAAAGGCTCTTAGGGGCACAAGCTTCCACAGTTGCAGCACGTAGGCTCAGTAGTTGTGGCTCATGGGTTTCAGAGTCTCAGTGCATGGGTTTAGTTGCTCCTAGGCGTGTGAAATCTTCCCGGACCAGGGATCTAACATGCATTGGCAAGTGGATTCTTACCCACTCTACCACCAGGGAAGTCTCTGCAATCTTTTTAAAGACATTAAAAAAAAAAAAAATTAGTTCAATTAAAACAGGTTTGAATGCAAATTTTCTCTGTGAATACAATATCTCACATGAATTTGTTATTGGAACATTTTGATTATAAAACATTGTTTGCTTATATATGCATGGTTATAGTAATAAAACAAAAGAAGCAACAAAACAAAAGCAGGAATTTTCTATATTTCCTTTCAGATATTAAATATTTGCATGTCTGTGGTAATATTTAAGGATCTCACGTAGCCCAAAACAAAGTGAGGTTTTTTTCCAAAGCCTGAAACGAAAGGGCTTAGGGTATAATTCAGAAATTTAAAGTTCAGTCTTTTGTGATATCCATTTTTTTTTAAAGTAGGTGCCACACAGTTTCTCATTCTTTTTTGTATTTTCTACCTACCTTCACTCCAAGAAAACTTTTTTTGTTGTTATTTTTTAAATTACTAACAAGCTGGACGTGTAAATTATCTTTAGTGCAGCCACTTCTGTGGTTCAGAACTTTATAACCAGGAAATAAATTAACCAACAACCATTTATGGAGTATCTGCAATGAGCTTAATATTTCACCAAGGACTGTGAGGTTACCCCAAAATGGTATTTCATTAAATGTAAGATACCACTGATTATAAGACACACCATTATTTCATGTACCACCAGGAAAGAAGTACTGCCAATCACATTTTTACAAGGTTTATGACTTTGTTGATGTTAATTAAGATGTATCTTTATTTCAGAGAAGTTAATAATATGAAAGCATGTGTATTTCAGAATAGATAAAATTCAGCAACAACTAAAAATAGGTCTTGATTTCAAGAGCTTACAATTCCATTTGGGAGGGAAAAAAACATCAGCAGAGAAAAATGAAATCACAGAATAAGAGAACTAGTATTAGCAAAAACACAGAAGTGATAAGGATACATGTTTCAGGGGGAACTTTCTAGCTATTTAAGAAAGGGACTTCTTAGGAATAAAATTTACACAGTATGGTAGTTTTAGATTATGGAAGCCTCACAAACCAGCTGGAAATTTTGGGGCTTGTAGTGTTCATGAAGAGTAAGGGTGATATGAAAAGAAATATTACTATATAGGCTGAAGAAAATTGTCAAATGATCAATTAAGAAGCAAAGATAATAACCCATTAGGGACGTGGTAACATGGATTATGTTGAAGTACATACAAAAAAACAGATCACTCGAAAGGTACTTCTTAAAAATAAATGAAAGTTATTGAAAGAAAAATATAGGAATTGAAGTAAGAGGCTCATCAAAGATGACCTGACAGTTTCTAGCTAGTCTTGTGAGAGTTGTAAATTGTATTTTTATAGAGTGTTGAGGAACATAATTTATTCACTTAGTGCCTTCCATAATGTAAGAATTTAATAAATATTTCGTAGACAAGTGAGTAAGTGAGTAAAGCTAGAATATCTGCATTGTGATGAGATCATTCATGTAGAAGTGATGGTTGAAAGACAAGAAATGAATTTATCAAAGGGGTCAGTTTAAAGAAAGCTCAGCCAAGGACAAAATTCTGGGGGACAAAGCTTGGGGACCTAAAAAGCAAGTGAAACTTGAAAAGGAAGCAGATAAGTTATAGAGGCCTGTAGAAAATCTGAGCCATATTATCAAAGATTAAACACAGTTTTTGAAGAATGTTGTTCAATGATATAAAAAATTACAGAGAAGCTGGGACACAGAGAACCAAGAAGTAAAAACTTGACATGATAAAATGAAATCAGCTAATGATTTTATATAGAAGAGCTTCAATAAAGTGGTGGGGACAACTGTCAAATTAGAAAGAGTAAAGGGATTTAATAGACTGGAAGTGGAGGCAGACAGAGGTTGCATTTAGAAAATTGCTAGGTTGTCAAGGACAGAAAATTCCATTCCATAGTGGAACCTCAAGGAATGTTGACCTCTTCACTTTCTGCCAAGAATTTATTTTCCTTTAAACATCTTTAATTACATTAATTACAAAAATGCACGCATGCATGCTAAGTCACTTCAGTTGTGTCCAACTCTTTGTGACCCTATGGCCTGTAGCGTGCCAGGCTCCTCTGTCCATGGGATGTCCCAGGCAAGAATCCTGGAGTGGGTTGAGAATTTCTTCTCCAGGGGATCTTCCCTATGGGTTTGATCCCTGGGTTGGGAAGATTCCCTGGAGAAGGAAAAGTCTACCCACTCCAGTATCCTTGCCTGGAGAATTCCACGGACTGTATAGTTCATGGGGTCACAAGGAGTTGGACATGACTGAGTGACTTTCCCTTTCAGATGGATGTATTAGAAAGCAATGGAACTTCACCCTCAAAATGTATCTCGGTGTCAGCATTTAGCTGGATAACTAATTGCGTACGTGCTCAGTTATATCCAACACTTTTTAGACACCATGGATCATAGCTCACCAGGCTCCACTGTACATGGGATTCTTTGCAAGAATACTGGAGTGGGTTGCTATTTCCTCTTCCAGGGGGTCTTCCCGACCCAGGGATTGAACCCATGTCTCCAACATCTCCTGCATTCTAGGCAGATCCTGTACCACTGAGCCGTAGGGGAAGGGATGACTAATGGGTCCAAAGCAAAATGACGTGTCTTATATTTTTATCTTCAATCCTCTCTCAACTGAATCAGGGGTTTCAAATAACTTTTTCCCCCTAGAAATGCTCCTGAAGAATATGTATTTCTCTGAAAATATCCCTAGAGATAGATGGATCTAAGATGGCAACTGTGTAAGTGGAAACCACCACTACTCCTTATCACTTCACGGCAAACAGATGGGGAAACAATGGAAACAGTGACAGACTTTATATTCTTGGGTTCCAAAATTACTGCAGATGGTGACTGAGGACATGAAATTAAAAGATGATCGCTCCTTGGAAGAAAAGCTATGACAAACCTTGACAGCATATTAAAAAGCAGAGACATTACTTTGTCTACAAAGGGCCATATAGTCAAAGCTATGGTTTTTCTAGTAGTCATGCATGGATGTGAGAGTTGGACCATAAAGAAGGCTGAGCACCAAAGAATTGATGCTTTTGAACTGTGGTGTTGGAGAAGACTCTTGAGAGTCCCCTTGGACTGCAAGAAGATCAAACCAGTCAATCTTATAGGAAATCAATTCTGAATATTCATTGGAAGGACTGATGCTGAAGCTGAAACTCCAATACTTTGGCCACCTGATGTGAAGAACTGACTCATTAGAAAAGACCCTGATGCTGGGAAAGATTGAAGGCAGGAGGAGAAAGGGACAACAGAGGACGAAATGGTTGGATGCAATCACCGACTGAATGGACACGAATTTGAGCAAGCTCCAGGAGATGCTGCAGGACAGCGAAACCTGACATGATGCAGTCCATGGGGTGGAAAAGAATTGGACATGACTGAGCGGCTGAACAACAACAACAAATCCCTAGAGATATTCTGTGATGATGAATAGTAGAAACTAAAATCACTACACCATGCAAATAGTAGAAAGTACTCATTTTTTGTAAACAGTGAGTCCCTTGGACTGCAAGGAGATCCAACCAGTCCATCCTAAAGGAGATCAGTCCTGGGTGTTCATTGGAAGGACTGATGTTGAAGCTGAAACTCCAATACTTTGGCCACCTCATGCGAAGAGTTGACTCATTGGAAAAGCCCCTGATGCTGGGAAAGATCGAAGGCAGGAGGAGAAGGGGATGACATAGGATGAGATGGTTGGATGGCATCACCGACTCAATGGACACGAGTTTGAGTGAACTTCAGGAGTTGGTGATGGACAAGGAAGCCAGGTGTGCTGCAGTCCATGGGGTCCCAAAAAGTCAGACACGACTGAGCGACTGAACAGAATCATAAAGTAAAATAATGCAGGAAGCTGGGTAATAAAATTAACCATATGGTTTAAGTATCAAAGTTGGTTGATGGATACATGGTGTGGGGGTTTTGAAAATGTCCACTATAAAAAAATTTAAAAATAAAATAATAAAAGAAACTTTTAATCAAAATTTATTCCTTTGTTATCCTCTGAAAGTGGTCAGTCTCTCAGGAATTTAAGCATCTTAAAAAAATATATATTTCTTGAAGAAAAGGTAAAGGAAAGGAAATAAAAGAAAAAAAAAGAAATGACATAGCAGACAAGATAGAGGAAGACAGAGAAACACTAGGCAATTGCCTAACATTATTGAAAACTTTGGGAAAGTAACAAGAAACTTTTTTAATACACTCTATCTTTTTTAATGTTCTTATTTTTATATTTCCACTTTAAAGAGTAGTGACTTCTAAGAAGTATATCCTGACTCTTTACTTGTTAAGTATGTTGTTAGTCTTTAAGCTTGGTTTAGGCTACCTTACAATGTTTTTTAAAAATAATTTTTATATCATTGTACAATATTCCTTTTTAATACGTATGGAATTTGCAAATTCTTCCATCACTAGAGATCAGCATTGCATGGAATTTTTTTTCTTGGCCATGCACATGTGATTCTAGTTCCCCGATCAGGTATCAAACTCAAACCGCCTGCACTGGAAACATGGAGTCCTAACCACTGGACCACCAGTGATGTTCCCTGTATGGAGTTTTATTATTAGGTTGGTGCAAAAATAACTGCTGTTTTGCATTGCTGAACTTTGCTGAGTGATATTGGAATACATTCTTAAATAAATGTGGTTGCGTTATACATCATTTTAATGAGAATGCCTCACTTTATGTTTTTTTTGCTAATGACATAATTTGCTGTCTATTTTGTATGAGTATTTCTCCCACTTTTATGCAACTTTTGTGCCATTCTGTTTATAATAGAGCACTGGGTTATATTTTAAACTTTTTATGTATGTATTTTAGACTATGGAAATGATGTTAGACAAATAGCAAATTCGAGTGATTTTTTTATTAGAGTTCAAAGTGGGTCATAAAGCAGTGGAGACAACTTGCAATATCAACAATGCATTTGGTCCAGGAACTGCTAGGGACATACAGTGCAGTGGTGGTTCAAGAAGTTTTGCGAAGGAGACAAAGATGAGACAAAGATCTTGAAGATGAGGAGCACAGTGGCTGGCCTTTGGAAGTTAACAATGACCAAATGAGAGGGTCATCGAAGCTGATCCTCTTACAAGTAAACAAGAAGTTGCCAAAGAACTCAACATCGGCCTTTCTATGGTTATTCAGCATTTGAAGAAAATTGTAAAGGTGAAAAAGCTTGATAAGTGGGTGCCTCATGAACTGACTGCAAATCAAAAAAAAAACATCGTTTTGAAGTGTCATCTTTTCTTATTCTACACAATAACAATGAACCATTTCTTGATCGGATTGTGACATGTGATGAAAAGTGGATTTTATGTGACTACCAGTGATTACCAAGTTGCTGGACCAAAAAGAAGCTCCAAAACACTTCCTAAAGCCAGTTGCTGGACCAAGAAGAAGCTCTAAAGCACTTCCCAAAGCCAAACTTGAACCCAAAAAAGGTCATGGTCACTGTTCTGTGGTCTGCTGCCACTCTGATCCACTACAGCTTTCTGAATCCTGGCGAAACCATACATCTGAAAAGTATGCTCAGCAAATCGATAAGATGAACCAAAAACTGCAACACCTGCAACTGGCATTGGTTAACAGAACGGGCCCAATTCTTCTCCATGACAATGCCTGACCACACGTTGCACAGCCAATGCTTCAAAAGTTGAACGAGTTGGGCTACGAAGTTTCATCTTACCTGCCATATTCACCTGACCTCTCATCAACTGATACTATGTTTTCAAGCATCTCAATAACGTTTTCCAGGGAAAATGCCTCCACAACCAGCAGGAGGCAGAAAATGCTTTCCAAGAGTGCATAGAATGAAGCACAGATTTTTATACTACAGGAAAAAACAAACTTATTTCTCATTGGCAAAAACATGTTGAGTGTAATGGTTCCTATTTTGATTAATAAAGATGTGTTTGAGCCTGATTATGATTTAAAATTCACGATCTGAAATCACAAAATTACATTTGCACCAATCTAATATTATGTTACAGAAAGAGAGGAACGATTAAATTCAGTGTGCATGTGTGCATGGGCTCGTGTGCATCTATGTGTGTATATCGGCTATTTATGTCTTAGTAGCATTAAAGACTGCAACTGGAAAGCTATAGAGTCACACACCATGTGCTCATCTCCATGGTAACCATTTCTAAGTTAAATGCACTTCTGAACAATGGTCCCAAAATAGTCTATTACCCATTTTTGTAGATTTCCATTGTAGCAGCAAAAAATAATTTTGAAAAACTTCGTTCCATTCCTAACCAACAGAATGAGAGACAACAAACATATACCCAAAACAGCAGAGAAAATATGGTTAAGTGTAACGACAATTTCTATAATAAACTCCAGATTTCATCTGGTCTGATTTTCATTTTATGGATTATATATACTTACTGCTTCTCGCACTACTTTTTGGCTTCCTACATTTGAGCCATTTATCCTTTCTGAAATTTCTCTGCCATAAAATGAAAAGGAATGAATGATCTCCCAGGCCTATTTAGCTCTAAAATGTCATGATTTTCTGATTTTTCTACTCAGTTTGAACCATTAGGAGAATATGAGCCCAAGAAATGAAAACAGTTGAAACCTAGTCAGGCCATCTTTTCCCCTTACTAGGTTAGACAAAGGAGAATTTTTACACTAACACAATGACTGGATTGCCATTCCTACAAAACCCAAAAACTTCAGTTTCTTTTTTTCCATAAAGTTGGCTACTTTTTATTAGCATTAGAATATCTTAATTTTCTAAAATGGGGACAGATTTAAAGGGGGTCTTACATTTGGGAAAATAACTTCTGTAGCTTTCCAGATGCTCCTTTTACACTTACTCCTCCACACTTCCTCTGCTGGAGTTTCAAAGTCTTTCAAGGGATGGGGAGAGTCTTGATGATTCTCACATGGGCTGGGCCAGAGCCTGTGTTAATGGAAAGAACAGTGAAAGGTAGGAGTTGATGCTGCCTTTAGTTCCAGGGAAATGGAAACCTGGCTCCAGGGGTTTTGGTATCTCTACTACCTCCCCTCCCATCACGACCTCCAGTGACATTAAATTCTCTGTTCTCCAAGATTTAGAGGAAGGGAGAGGAAGCAGGTTTCCTAAACTGTTATCCAGACAGCTTTAGGCAGAATTATGACACCATACCTTTCCTTTGAGAGCAATTCTTACTTTAGCCTAACTCTATGAGTAAGTTTCTTTTAAATTATTTCCTGCCTTTGGAGTCCCACATCTTCTCCCACAGCCCTCTTGAATGCCGACTGTCTTTAGTGAAAGGAAACTTCCTCTTTCCCTTATCAGGGAAGATATGTCCCTATAGTACACCCTGGCCAGACCACCAAGATTATCACCATTAGTTTTTCCTCTAAACATAGTATGTGCCTTTCTGTCTTACCCTCAGTATGAAGCTGCCTACTGACCTTATCCATGCTAGCAAAGGAAAAAGAGGGAATGGAGAATTTGTATTTATCTTGTGATATAAGTACATTTTAAGAGCAACTCTTTGTAGTAAGTGTCACTACATTTTTTTTGGCTAAACTAAAAGATGATGGAGATTTTAAAAGGGTAGATCAACACATGGAATGCATACAAAGGGGATGGTTTTGACAATGGCCTTTTCAACCTATGGACTTCCCTGGTGGCTCAGAGGTTAAAGTGTCTGCCTCCAATGCGGGAGACCTGGGTTCGATCCCTGGGTCGGGAAGATCCCCTGGAGAAGGAAATGGCAAACCACTCCAGTATTCTTGCCGGGAGAATCCCATGGACGGAGGAGCCTGGTAGGCTACAGTCCATGGGGTCGCAAAGAGTCGCACACGACTGAGCGACTTCCCTTCCCTTCCCTTCCTTCCTTTTCAATCTATGAAAGGAATAGCTTTGGCATTGGGCTTTGTGGGTACCACAGGACTCATGAGTGCAAAGTTTATTTTGGTCCCCACAGGTTAGTGGATTTCATGCCTTAAAAGTCCAGCTCTTATCACCCATTGTCCATGTCAGCCATTGTGGGTCTGGAAACTGCTGTGCTTGCCTTGTCCTGACCCTTTGTCAGACCACCAAAGTTCCAGGTTTCACTATTTGAAGGTCTATTTAGCTGAAAAACTTAACCTTGGGTTATGACTTTTCAAGGGGCTTGAAAGATAGTTTAGTATTTCCCTCACTTTCTCTATTCTTCTATAGAATCTGAGCTGAGGAAATCTATCACTCTATAACCTTGAGTGTTATATATAAGAACTTATATGCAGAGTACATCATGTGAAATATCAGGCTGGATGAAGCACAAGCTGGAATCAAGATTGCCAGGAAAAAAATCAATAACCTCAGATAAACAGATGATACCAACTTTATGGCAGGAAGTGAAGAGGAACTAAAAAGCCTCTTGATGAAAGTGAAAGAGGAAAGTGAAAATGCTGGATTAAAACTCTACATTCAGAAAACTCAGATCATGGCATCTGGGCCCATCACTTCATGGCAAATAGATGGGGAAACAAAGGAAACAGTGGCTGACTTTATTTTTGGGGCTCCAAAATCACTGCAGATGGTGACTGCATCCATGAAATTAAAAGAGGCTTGCTCCTTGGAAACACTATGGCAAACCTAGACAGTATATTAAAAAGCAGAGACATTACTTTGCCGACAAAAGTCTGTCTTGTCAAGGCTATGGTTTTTCCAGTAGTCATGTATGGATGTGAGAGTTGGATTCCAAAGAAAGTTTTTGGACTATAAAGAAGAACTGATGGTTTTGATTGCAGAGAAAGGCTTTCTTATCTCTCCTTGCTATTCTTTGGAACTCTGCATTCAAATGAGTATATCTTTCCTTTTCTCCTTTGCTTTTTGCTTCTCTTCTTTTCACAGCTATTTGTAAGGCCTCCTCAGATAGCCATTTTGCTTTTTTGCATTTCTTTTTCCTGGGGATGCTCTTGATCCCTGTCTCCTGTACAGTGTCATGAACCTCTGTCCATAGTTCATTAGGCACTCTATCAGATCTAGTCCCTTAAATCTATTTGTCACTTCTACTGTATAATCATAAGGGATTTGATTTATGTCTTACTTGAATGGTTTAGTGGTTTTCCCCACTTTCTTCAATTTAAGTCTGAATTTGGCAATAAGGAGTTCATGATCTGAGCCACAGTTGGCTCCCAGTCTTGTTTTTGCTGACTGTATAGAGCTTCTCCATCTTTGGCTGCAAAGAATATAATCAATCTGATTTCGGTGTTGACCATCTGGTGATGTCCATGTGTAGAGTTTTCTCTTGTGTTGTTGGAAGAGGGTGTTTGCTATGACCAGTGCGTTCTCTTGGCAAAACTCTGTTAGCCTTTACCCGGCTTCATTCTGTACTCCAAGGCCAAATTTGCCTGTTACTCCAGGTGTTTCCCAACTTCCTACTTTTGCATTCCAGTCCCCTGTAAGGAAAAGGACATCTTTTTAGACATACCACGGGAACATTTCATGCAAAGATGGGCTCAATAAAGGACAGAAATGGTATGGACCTGACAGAAGCAGAAGATATTAAGAAGAGGGGGCAAGAATGCACAGAAGAACTGTACAAAAAAGATCTTCACGACCCAGTTAATTACGATGGTGTGATCACTCACCTTGAGCCACACATCCTGGAATGTGAAGTCAAGTGGGCCTTAGGAAGCATCACTACAAACAAAGCTAGTTGAGGTGATGGAATTCCAGTTGAGCTATTTCAAATCCTCAAAGGTGATGCTGTGAAAGTGCTGCACTCAATATGTCAGCAAATATGGAAAACTCAGCAGTGGCCACAGGACTGGAAAAGGTCAGTTTTCATTCCAATCCCAAAGAAAGGCAATGCCAAAGAATACTCAAACTACCGCACAATTGCACTAATCTCACACGCTAGTAAAGTAATGCTCAAAATTCTCCAAGCCAGGCTTCAGCAATACATGAACCATGAACTTCCAGATGTTCAAGCTGGTTTTAGAAAAGGCAGAGGAACCAGAGATCAAATTGCCAACATCCGCTGGATCATCGAAAAAGCAAGAGAGTTCCAGAAAAACATCTATTTCTGCTTTCTTGACTATGCCAAAGCCTTTGACTGTGTGGATCACAATAAACTGAGGAAAACTCTGAAAGAGATGGGAATACCAGACCACGTGACCTGCCTGTTGAGAAACCTGTATGCAGGTCAGGAAGCAACAGTTAGAACTGGACATGGAACAACAGACTGGTTCCAAATAGGAAAAGGAGTACGTCAAGGCTGTATATTGTCACCCTGCTTATTTAACTTATATGCAGAGTACATCATGAGAAATGTTGGGCTGGAGGAAGCACTAGCTGGAATCAAGATTGCTGGGAGAAATATCAGTAACCTCAGATATGCAGATGACACCACCCTTATGACAGAAAGTGAAGAAGAACTAAAGAGCCTCTAGATGAAAGTGAAAGAGAAGAGTGACAAAGTTGGTTTAAAGCCCAACATTCAGAAAACTAAGATCATGGCATCTGGTCCCATCACTTCATGGCAAATGGATGGGGCAACAGTGGAAACAGTGGCTAACTTTATTTTTTTGGGCTCCAAAATCACTGCAGATGGTGATTGCAGCCATGAAATTAAAAGACACTTACTCCTTGGAAGGAAAGTTATGAGCAACCTAGACAGCATATTAAAAAGTAGAGACATTACTTTGCCAACAAAGGTCCATCTAGTCAAGGCTATGGTTTTTCCAGTAGTCATGTATGGATGTGAGAGTTGGACTATAAAGAAAGCTGAGTGTGGAAGAATTGATGCTTTTGAACTGTGATGTTGGAGAAGACTCTTGAGAGTCCCTTAGACTGCAAGGAGATCCAACCAGTCCATCCTAAAGGAGATCAGTCCTGGGTGTTCACTGGAAGGTCTCATGTTGAAGCTGAAACTCCAATACTTTGACCACATGATGCAAAGAACTGACTCATTAGAAAAGACCCTGACACTGGGGAAGGTTAAGGGCAGGAGGAGAAGGTGACAACAGAGGATGAAATGGTTGGTTGGCATCCTTGACTCAATGGACATGAGTTTGGGTAGGCTCCTGGAGTTGGTGTTGGACAGGGAGGCCTGGCGTGCTGCACTTCATGGGGTATCAAAGAGTCAGATACGACAGAGCGACTGAACTGAACTGAACTGATGGTTTTGAATTGTGGTGTTAGAGAAGTTCTTGAGAATCCCTTGGACTGCAAGGAGATCCAACCAGTCAATCCTAAAGTAAATCAGTTCTGAATATTCATTGGAAGGACTGATGCTGAAGCTGAAACTCCAATACTCTGGCCACCTGATGTGAAGAACTGACTCATTTGAAAAGACCCTGATGCTGGGAAAGATTGAAGGCAGGAGGAGAAGGAAATGATAGTTGGATGGCATCACCGACTTGATGGACATGAATTTGAGCAAACTCAGGATTTGGTGATGGACAGGAAAGCCTGGCATGCTGCAGTCCATAGGGTCACAAAGAGTCGGACGTGATTGAGCAACTGAACTGAACTGAGCTGAACACCTTGAGTACCAAGAGCTTATGGTGTTACTTAAATCTTATCAAGCTGTTGATCTACTTGTTTTCATTATAGAGCCTGCTTTGCCTACAAGACCTACTTTGTAGTTCTTAAAAGCTAATAGAAGTCCAAGAACTTTTGTCAAAAGCCCCAGCTAGCAAGAGATACACAGGGGATTTTAGTTAAGATCTGTATATCCATGTTTTCTTTCATTGACATGGAATTGCTTAGAATTTTCTTGATGTGGATGTTCTGTAACTCTTGTGACTATTTCCTGCTATGAGAATTTAAGTTGTATCTAATCTATTTTATTATATACAGTATCCTTGTGCACAATTTTTTTTTGTAATTTAGGATTTTTTTCCTTAGGGAATACATCTGGGAGCAGAATATATGAGTGTGAGGAATAAATCTATCATATGACCCAGCAATCCCACTAGTGGGCATATACCCTGAGAAAACCACAATTCTGAAAGACCCATGTACCCCAATGTTAACTGCAGCAGTATGTACAATAGCCAGGACATGGAAGCAACCTGGATGTCCATCAACAGATGAATGCATGAAGAAGATGTGTTACATATATACAATGAAATATTAGCCATAAAAAGGAATGAATTTGAGTCAGTTCTAGTGAGGTGGATGAACCTAGAGCCTGTTATACAGAACGAAGTAAGTCAGAAAGAGGAACAAATATTGTTTGTTTGCTTTTAAAATATTAAAGCATGCATATGGAATCAGTAAAAATGGTATTGATGAACCTATTTTCAGGGATGAAATGGAGACGCAGATGTAGAGAATGGACTTGTGAACACAGTAGGGCAAGGAGAGAGTGGGACAAATGGGGAAAGTAGCATCAACATCTTAATATATACACTGTGCATGTATGCTCAGTCATGTCTGACTCTTTACCACCCTAGAGACTGTAGCTCATCAGGCTCCTCTGTCATCATGTGTAAAATAGATAGCCAGCGAGAGGTTGCTATTTAACACAGGGTACCCAACTTGGTGCTCTGTGATGACCTAGAGGGGTGGGGTGGGGGGAGGGGAGGGAGGCTCATGAAGGAGGGGATATATGTATAATTATAGCTGATTTGCATTGACAGAAACCAACACAACATTGTAAAGCAATTTTCCTTCAATTAAAAAATAAATAAATAAAGGAATATACCAAGAAGCTTTATTATATTTTAAAAAATCAAATAATGATCCTTGATATAGAAAAAAGAATATATGAATGTGTGTTCATATTTAGAAGCCATGGATATTTTGAATGTTCTTTATGCATAGGTCGAAATTAATCTTCAAAAGGGTTACAGCACTGCATGAAAGTGTGCTTTTTACTACAAGAGCAGTTTAAACTTATTTTTTCTTGTTTCCCAAAGTATAGAGTCTCGCTACTCTAAATTTTAAAGATTTCTTTTTCCCACCACACTGTAAATTCATGGGGAAAATACAGTTTGGATTTTGTATGTTATAGAGAGAAAAAGGCACTTGATATCACAAACAATATAAAATTATAAAGATTAATATTTCTCTATTTTATTACAGCATTTTTTCTTACAATAGATCTTAGGCTTAACCTAAAATTTAATAAAAAAAATTAAATGAAGAGTATATTAATCAAGCTTATCAATATAATAAGTTAATATCCCCAAAGTTATAGCCAGTACTGCCAGCAAAAATGCTCTTCTATGCTTCTTTGGAAACAGAAAAAAGGAAAAATTTTTCTTAGACTGAATCTATCAAAATGATTTCGTAATTTTTCTTGTCAACTAGTGCAAATACCTAGCAAATATTTAATACTAGCTGAAAAAAGTTTTAATAAACATAACACTATGATTCTGAAAATCATCTGACTTTTTAAAATTGTTTTTGTTTGCACCTATAAGACATTCAATCTTAAAGGAAATCAACCCTGAATACTCATTGGAATGACTGATGCTGAAGCTGAATTTCCAGTACTTTGGCCACTTTATGCAAAAAGCTGACTCATTGGAAAAGACCCTGATGCTGGGAAAGATTGAAGGCAGAAGAAGAAAAGGGTGACAGAGGATAAGATGGTTGGATGGCATCACCGACTCAATGGAAGTAAACTTGGGCAAACTCTGGAAGGTGGTGAGGGAAGCCTGAGGAACTCAGGGAAGCCTGGCACGCTACAGTCTATGGTGTCACAAAGAGTTGGACACCACTTGGTGACTGAAAGATGACAATGATACATCAGTTAGAGAGTTTTTTACATAATCAAATTCCCGTAGTCAAAGTTGCCCGAGATCAAAATATATGAAATGAGCACTGGATGAGTGCCAGTCTTTAAAGAATTGTGAATCATCTAGAAAAAAAAAATGTGATTGTTCAGTAGTTGGCTTATCTTTCTCTTTTTCAACCCAGAGACTCAGTACAGTGAATGCACTGGCTGCATTCTTCATTTGCTTTCAAAGAAATCAAGATTTAGGAAGCCTGACTCATACAATGGTGTATCACATGCTATTAGCTCAGCTTCAGTTTGATAGAGAGATATGTATTTAACTGAGCTTAATAAGTTTGACCACTTGGTTTGGCTATTGCTAAACATGTTACTTTGATATTTATTCTTAAAGAGTCTCCTCTTTTAAAAATGTTTCTAAAAATTACCATCTAGCACCATGAAAATAAAATTAACTCCCATTAAGAATTCTGTTTATAAGCCTAATTCCTTTCTGAAGGAACAATAAATAGTTGTCTTCTAAAAATAATTCAAAATGATCTCTTTCAAGAGTTTCCAATTATTTATGGTTTATATTATTTGTAATCTAATTATATATTATTTATTATATAAATAAAATAACTCTAATTTCAATTATAGATACATTAAAACTCTTTACAGTGAAGTTTGGGAAAATGTTACGTGTCAAAGCTGGATAATGAATATATAGGAGGCCTTTATACTCTTTATTCTTTTTATGTTTGAAACAGCTTGTAATATAAAGCTAAAATTTTAAAAAATCTTCCAATAAAGGTAGGGACACCACTTGAAATAAAAGAGATATAAAAGAAAAAGAAATCTTTCACATAAATTAAACTAACCTGTCTCCCATGGAGACAAGAAAAAAATCCCTTAATCCTAGTTTTTTATTATCTTTTTTGAAATGATCTTTTTCCACAAAGAATTTGAGGCAGCTCACTTAAATCCTATAATTGTAATCAAGTCCATTATTTTGTGTCAAACATTTAATGTTAAATGATGGTGGTGGTATTTACTATATATTTACTTTTTGCCTACCTGAAAAAGCAATAGCAGTGTGGAACATAGGCATATTGTACACTGCAAAGAGGGAATTTGCCACTGGGCACTGAGGTCAAGAGAGGGGACATTTCATTAATTAGAGTATATTGTCAACATTCAAAAACATATAAATGTCTAGGTATTTGAAAACTTAACTAATACTGGATTTTGTTGGAATTTATTGCTTTTTCCATTATGATCCTTTCTTATATTCTATGTCCTTTTCTTCATCATGTTAAATTTTACTTCGTATTAATCCAGTATGAATAGAGTGTACCAGCGACAGATTTCCAAATGTGCTGCTTTATACAAAGCAGCTTTGAAGGCTGAAAAGTTGGCTGGGTCTGCTTTAGCAGCATGCTTCTGAGACTAAATTTACAATTTTTCTGCATTCATTCTGAGGCAGACTGACTAAAGCTTATGTAATGTGCAGAAGCCACAGAATCTCTTTAAGACATTATATATTTCATTAAGGAGGCAGCCAATGCTATATTGCATATAGCAGTAAGAGAAAGGGCAAAAACTTAGAGCTAAATAGCAGTTTCCTTTGAACCAAGCTATTCAATCAAGGTATTCAACTGAAAATAAAATAAAATCATTTGAGTTTCATGCATTCAGTTCTTCTTCCTACTTCCTGTTGGAGGTGCCAAAGTCTGGCACCAGAAGGAGGCAGATAAAGAAGGAGCTTGAATAATCCAGCTACAGTGGGATATTTAGTCCTGATAAAAATGTTGATTACAAAGTCTACACGTTCACTCCTGTGGAAAGATTACCATAGAGTCAGTTGTTATGCATTGAACTGATCAGGAAAGAGACAATTTTTACATTCTGAATGCTGGTCTGAACATTTATTTTTCAATATTTATGTCAGGTTAAACCTGGACATTTAACACATGATTACTTTGGGTATACAACTGCTCCTCCTGTAGCTTTTTGGATTGACTCGTTGCAGTCCAGAATGGTTCTGAATCTTTGGTCTGTGGGCCTTACATAGGCTTTAGTGGGACTATGAGTTCTTTAAAATTGCATGAAAATTCTGTATATTTTTATGGATGGGATGCCTAGTTTTGTTAGATTTATATAGCATCCATGATCCAAAGCTAATTAGGAACCTTAATTAAAATCAAGAATTAATTTGGCCTGTAAAGACCAAAATGTAAGGAAAAAATGATTGCAGCTTTATTTTTGTTCTGCTTCAACTCCTTGGGGGAAATGAGTAAAGACGAGTTGTTAGCTTCATTTCATTCTTCTGATTCAAGTCATGAGCTCTAAGTCTGTCACACCCTCTCTTAAAACAAGAGAGTGAGCTAGACTAACTTTGTTATTTCCAGAACTGGTTGACTACCAATGTCCCCTTCTGGTGTTTGGAAGTACTATAGTTTGTCATCTAGTGGTTGCAGTTTTAGCTAATATATTAGATAAGAGAATGACTACCATTTTTAAGCTAACATACTAGATAACATAAATATTTTCTATTTATAGCTATTTATAAATATTTTCAACTTGCAAAAGTCAAACTATTCTATAATTAAAATCTGACACAAGAAAGTATTTACACATACATATGCATATGCTAAAGTTTGTTTTAACAGTCTCCTAAAATTGTAAATGTAGACTCCATGATGTGAAATAAGTAAAAAATATTTGATACTAGCTGTGAAACATGGCTTTCCTCTTTTCACAAACTGAAAGTCAATTGTTCATCCTATTATTTCAAGTGTAGCACAAATAAAGACCACTGGGAATGGGAGAAATACACAAAGTGTGGAAAATTTAAATAAATTCTGATTCTAAAGTTTTGTTGGGAATTGAGTAATCAATTGAAGTAGTTAGAAATAATGGAAGAAACAGGAAAAATGTACCATACAAATAATCTAGGTAGAGCAATGAATGTTCATAGCTTTAAAGCAAGGAAACAGTAGCAGCTTAGTTTGTATGATGGTGGTTAAGTAACACTGGATTTGAATTTAAGTGGGTATAGAAAGTTGAATTTAAGCATCAGTGAACAGTTGACTTATTGTAAACATTCAGACTTCAGTGATGTTTTAGTAGGGGAAAATCATCTTATAATGAGCTTATAATATTTAGCATAATGTATATTTTATAAGAGAAAATTTAATGTCTCTAACATTTGCACATAATCAACACTTAGAAGCTTAATGATTATGCTGTGTGTCTAACATGAAATAGAAGAACTATCTTTTTCAGAAATTATTACTTGAAATAGGAATTTGTCAAACAAAGCAATGCTAATACAATTAGACAAGTTTTTAAATTTTTTTGGTTGAGTCTTAAAACAGTTAGCTATATTATTCTCTAACCACTACTCTCAATTCCTTTGCCACTTTTTCTCTCCATAGCACTCACCTGAAGATAGAAAAATCTACAGCTCTTCATCCCTTTTGTGCCACGTACCAATATAGAAAATCAACAACTGGGCAGGCTGGGACAATAATAATAATCACCATAGTAGTAGTAACAAGACACATTTATATTCACTGAATTACACAGGTTCAGTTCAGTTCAGTCGCTCAGTCGTGTCCGACTCTTTGCGACCCCATGAATCGCAGCACGCCAGGCCTCCCTGTCCATCACCAACTCCCGGAGCTTACCCAAACCCATGTCCATTGAGTCGGTGATGCCATCCAACCATCTCATCCTCTGTCGTCACCTTCTCCTCCTGCCCCCAATCCTTCCCAGCATTAGGGTCTTTTCCAATGAGTCAACTCTTCGCATGAGGTGGCCAAAGTATTGGAGTTTCACCTTCAACATCAGCCCTTCCAGTGAACACCCAGGACTGATCTCCTTTAGGATGGACTGGTTGGATCTCCTTGCAGTCCAAGGCACTCTCAAGAATTTTCTCCAACACCACAGTTCAAAAGCATCAATTCTTCGGCACTCAGCTTTCTTTATAGTCCAACTCTCACATCCATACACGACCACTGGAAAAACCATAGCCTTGACTAGACGGACCTTTGTTGGAAAAGTAATGTCTCTGCTTTTAAATATGCTATTTAGGTTGGTCATAATCTTCCTTCCAAGGAGTAAGCGTCTTTTAATTTCACAGTTGCAATCATCATCTGCAGTGATTTTGGAGCCCCAAAAAATAAAGTCTGACACTGTTTCCACTGTTGCCCCATCTATTTCCCATGAAGTGATGGGACCAGACGCCATGATCTTAGTTTTCTGAACATTGAGCTTTAAGCTAACTTCTTCACTCTCCTCTTTCACCTTCATCAAGAGGCTCTTTAGTTCTTCTTCACTTTCTGCCATAAGGGTGGTGTCATCTGCATATCAGAGGTTATTGATATTTCTCCCTGCAATCTTGATTCCAGCTTGTGTTTCTTCCAGCCCAGCGTTTCTCATGATGTACTCTGCATATAAGTTAAATAAGCAGGGTGACAATATACAGCCTTGATGTACTCCTTTTCCTATTTGGAACCCGTCTGTTGTTCCATGTCCAGTTCTAACTGTTGCTTCCTGACCTGCATACGGGTTTCTCAAGAGACAGGTCAGATGGTCTGGTATTCCCATCTCTTTCAGAGTTTTCCTCAGTTTATTGTGATCCACACAGTCAAAGGCTTTGGCATAGTCAAGAAAGCAGAAATAGATGTTTTTCTGGAACTCTCTTGCTTTTTCGATGATCCAGAGGATGTTGGCAATTTGATCTCTGGTTCCTCTACCTTTTCTAAAACCAGCTTGAACATCTGGAAGTTCATGGTTCATGTATTGCTGAAGCCTGGCTTGGAGAATTTTGAGCATTATTTTACTAGCGTGTGAGATGAGTGCAATTGTGCGGTAGTTTGAGTATTCTTTGGCATTGCCTTTCTTTGGGATTGGAATGAAAACTGACCTTTTCCAGTCCTGTGGCCACTGCTGAGTTTTCCAGATTTGCTGGCATATTGAGTGCAGCACTTTCACAGCATCACCTTTGAGGATTTGAAATAGCTCAACTGGAATTCCATCAACTCCACAAGCTTTGTTTGTAGTGATGCTTCCTAAGGCCCACTTGACTTCACATTCCAGGATGTCTGGCTCTAGGTGAGCGATCACACCATCGTGATTATCTGGGTCGTGAAGATCTTTTTTGTACAGTTCTTCTGTGTATTCTTGCCACCTTTTCTTAATATCTTCTGGTTCTGTTAGGTCCACACCATTTCTGTCCTTTATTGAGCCCATCTTTGCATGAAATATTCCCTCGGTATCTCTAATTTTCTTGAGATGTTTAGTCTTTCCCATTCTATTGTTTTCCTCTATTTCTTTGCATTGATCGCTGAGGAAGGCTTTCTTATCTCGCCTTGCTTTTCTTTGGAACTCTGCATTCAGATGGGAATATCTTTCCTTTTCTCCTTTGCTTTTCACTTCCCATCTTTTCACAGCTATTTGTAAGGCCTCCTCAGACAGCCATTTTGCTTTTTTGCATTTCTTTTCCTTGGGGATGGTCTTGATTCCTGTCTCCTCTACAATGTCAGGAAACTCCATTCATAGTTCATCAGGCATTCTGTCTCTCAGATCTAGTCCCATAAATCTATTTCTCACTTCCACTGTATAATCATAAGAATTACACAAAGTACCGTCCTAAAAATTATTCCATACATTCCTCAAACGATCTAGTGAGGTAAGGATAATAATCCTCATTTAAGGTGAAAAATTGAGGTTCAGAGTGCTTTAGTCACATGTCGAAGATCCACTGTAAGTGGCAAAACCAGGATTCCAGCTCTGTCAGTCTGATCCCAGAACCTAGGCTTTTTTTCTGCTTAACCATTTAAATAAGTGACATCAAACTCAAATGAACATTCAGTATTTGTGACACATGACCTCCCCTTTACGCTGATGATCTACTTCTAATTATTGAGAAAATAGAAGATATGAGAAAACTTTCCTATCTTTCCCAAACCAGTTTTGCTGACCTACATCAGTGTTCACATTAAGTGGTTAGTAGCCTAAGCTTTGCCCCTTACCAGCTGTGGCCTTAGGAGCAACTTCTTCATCTCTTTAATAGGAATAATAAAGTGTTCCTGTTACAGAGTTTGTTATGAAGATGAAGCACATTAATACATGTAAGACACTGGAGCAGAGCATGATACAATGCAAGTACTCAGTAAATGTTATCTATTATCATTATCTTGCCTTTTCCTGGAACTGAGTCAAAACTATTTGTCTGTTTATCGTCTGCTTCCCCTTCATTTCCTTTCTTCCTGTTCTGTCAAGGCTTCTGTACCTTTGATTATCCTTTCTATCTGTACTGAGTTATAAATCTCTCCCTCTTTACAGGATAATAGGACAACTTCCACTGAAAATAAACAAAGAACCCTCCCTGGACCCCTCCGGCTACTGCCCGAGTCTCTGGTTCCCTTCACATTCCTGTTCAGTCTTCTTTGGTGACTCCACTTAACTGTATTTGATTCCTAAAGTCAGAGTTCTTCAGGGCTTTGGACTAGGCCCTAATTTCCTTTTAAAAATACTCTCTCCAAAAATGATCTCATCTATTGCCACGATTCCAAATATCATCCATATTTTGATGATCCTAAGTTTGTACTTCTAGTCTAGACTTCTTGGAGGTCCAGTTCAGTATGTTCGATATTTTTCCCAATTTTTGTAAACTATTCATCTTTAGGGTAGACTAAATGTAAAAATATAAGCTGGAAGTTGGGTATCATCATAGGCTTAACCTGTAGTTTAACTCAAGCTTTGTTTTACCATTGTTTTTTGCCAATTTTACATGTAGCATTCTAATATTTTAAAATACTTAAGACCAAACCCCAAAGATCATCCAATATGTGTGTGTATACACTGATACGTCATCTACTATTTAAGTATGTCTAAGCACAATACATTTCTAAAGCAAAAACAAAAAACTCACGAGTCCTTTATACTGCAAAAAAGAACCAAGAAGAATTTAAACCAATCATAAACAGAAATTATTCATTACATTAGAGTTTTTCCACAGAAAGAACCTGGAGTTCTTTGAGTGATTTTAAAAGGAAATTTAGTTTGCAGAGCAGAAGCAAACAAACATGTGTAAGGTGCAATATCAAGATCTCGCAGGCTGTAAGATGAATTTAATTGAATGTGAATGGTCAAGATCAAGGCTGTAATTAATTTTTCATTGTTTTCTTTTTGAACTTTTCAGATCAGTTCTATTTTTGGCATGTCTTCTGCTGACTACGGGAGACATCTTCTCTTTCATTTAGACCTTTCTTGGTTACTCCTTTGCAATACCAAGTTTCAATTTCTGGCTAACTCCTAAGTCCTTATTCACTTACTATAGATACTGGGATACTGTGGCTGCATCTTTCCCTTTTCACTTTCTTAATCATTTTTAGTTGTGTAATTTTCATACCTTATGGTCTTTGAATATGTAGGAGAACACAACTTGAACTATCGATTTAGCATGTATCTTACTGTCTATCCTTTTTATGACCACAGTTAAACTACAGTGAAATCTTCTACTCTCCTTTTCAAAGTTCTTCACCCAAAGTTGGTTCTTCTGTCTACGATATGGTCCAACTATACGCAATCTTTAGAATAGTTTTAAAAGGTAAAATTTCCTTGGAAAACTCCATTTGTTTCTTGCTTACATATGCCTAATCTTTCCCCACAGCCTGACCCATTTTTCACTTTCTGCACTCAATTTTGTTCAAAGGTAGCAGTTTCACAAAAGGAAGGGATGGGGAACAGGCAACAAACACTATATGTCTACTACTTTATTTCTAGGCTTCTCAGAGAAATTTGGTCATGCATTTCTAGTCATACATATCTACCTGGTTTGTATGTGAGGAAAAATGTTGCATTTGTCTTTAAGAGTTAGGGGAACATTAATTTTGACAGGAGATATCCTAATTGAAGAGCTTTACCCTAAGAACCTTGGAAGAAGATCTTTGTCAATCTGTCTCTCTTTTTGATCTAAATAGGGAAGCAACAGAAGGCTGGGTGATTAAAAAAAAAAAAGGCAAACTGAAATATACTTCATGATTAGGAGAAAGTGTCACAGAAAAAAATTACCATTCTAGCTTCCGGAGGAGGCAAAAGCTAAAGAAAAACACCTAAAAAACTGATATATTAGTGTGGGCAAAATATGGCTGAGTCTAGCAGTTAATTGAAGAAAGTTTAATGAAGGGGCTGTTTATGAAGGTTTGGGCAGAGTTAAGGAACTCTCCAGAAACTACAGAATCTATTCATTGGATGCATGACAAATTTATGCCATCCAACTTATCGGTTATAGCACAGTGGTTAAGAATAGGGGTGAACTTTGGAGTCAGACTGACAGAATCTAATATCAGCTTTATCACTTTCTATGGGTATGACCTTCTGTAATTAAAAAAAAAAACTATCTGCATTTTAGTTTCCTTACCTGTAAAATGAGGATGATAATATCTCAAAGGAATATTATCCTCTGAAAATATTTAAAGAATACCTGGAGAATCTCCATGGACAGAAGAGCCTGGAGGGCTACGGTCCATGGGGTTGCAAAGAGTCAAACATGACTGAGCGACTAAGCACATTAAATTGAGAGAGGCAGATAAGAAAATGTAACTCAAAGCACCTGACACACACTGTGAAAAACACATAAATACTAAATTGGATTACTAGTCCTTATTTTATTCTTAGTAATGATACTATAATGTTGACCACAAAAAATATTATTTAGGATCAGGTTTGGTTGCGAATAATTAAAAAAAAAATCCCAGCTAAAAGAAGCTTAAATAAAACTTTCTGTTTCACACAAAATCCAGATATAGAACAGGGAGGTTGGCTATGATACTTCTGCTCTAAGAAGCCCACTTACATCTTCCATTTCTATGTTCTGCCATCCTCAGTGAGTGGCCATTGTCTTTATGGATTGAGATAGTGGTCTGTGTGTCCTTGTTTCATGTGGCAGAATGAAATAAGAGGGGAAGACTGGCAAAAAGAGAACACAGCAGTCTCTTAAGGTTCTTGAAAGCTTATGTCCTAGTGGCAAGAACTAGCCTGCAAGGGAGACTGAGAGATGTAGACTTTATTCTAAGGAAGAAGGAGACATGGAAGGATAATTAATAAAGTCAACAACTATTTCAAATTTCTTTATTATCCTCAAGTCCTCAAAAGTTACCTTTAGTTTTCCCATTTTTTTTCTGTATTTCTTCTTCAGCATTGAATTTTTTTTTCTCCTGCTTTAGCAATCACAGGCCTACATATTTTCTGCTCTACCTTCAACTTTATTTGTTCTTTCATGTATGTGATGAGCATTCCTATTATTTTCCTGCACTTTTTAAAAATTATTTTGCACTTAGTAAAGTTGAACAAACCTAAGTTTTAGAATAATCCTTAGAAACTTTGGGCTTCACTGGTGGTTCAGACAGTAAAGAATCTGCCTGCGAGGCAGGAAACCTGGGATCGATCTCTACATTGGGAAGATCCCCTGAAGTAGGGAATGGCAACCCACTCCAGTATTCCTGCCTAGAGAATTCCATGGACAGAGGAGTCTGGAGGGCTATAGTCCATCGCAAAGAGCTGGACATGACGGAGCAACTAAGTCATGTGAGCAACACATACACATATGCTTAGGAACCTCAGGAACTTCAGTGTGGGACTCTTCTCTCTAGACTCTCATAGCCCTGTATCTCAGGCTGCTTAATATTAGACTTCCTTGTGTATGTACAGTTCTATGCTCACCCAGTATGTGAGCTGAAAAAAAAAGTGAAAGTTAATTGCGTCCGAGTCTTTGTGATTCCATGGGCTGTAGCCTGTCCTGCTCATTTGCCCATGGAATTCTCCAGGCAAGAATACTGGAGTGGGTTACCATTTCCTTCTCCAGGGGATCTTCCTGACCCGGGGATCGAACTGGATCTGTTACCAACTGAGCCACTGGGAAGCCCAAGTGAAAGTGAAAGTTACTCAGTTGTGTCCAACTCTTTGCGACCCCATGGACTGTAGTTCAGAGAATTCTACAGGCCAGAATACTAGAGTGGGTAGCTGTTCCCTTCTCCAGGGGATCTTCCCAACCCAGGGACCAAACCCAGGTCTCCTACATTACAGGCAGATTCTTTATCAGGTGAGCTACCAGGGAAGCCCAGAATGTGAGCTAGGGAGATTAAAATCTATACCTTATACAGCTTCATATCTCCTCTTAGAATAACAGTATTTTGCACATTTTAAGTATTTATTGTTCGTTTACATTTAAATCTATCCAGAATTGTTACTATGAATGATCGAATATTTTATAACACACATATAAAAAACTATATGTCATACCCATGATTTGTTTCT
This sequence comes from Giraffa tippelskirchi, assembly GCF_054371585.1. Taxonomy (NCBI): domain Eukaryota; kingdom Metazoa; phylum Chordata; class Mammalia; order Artiodactyla; family Giraffidae; genus Giraffa; species Giraffa tippelskirchi. The sequence goes on from NC_137277.1 coordinate 76,011,407, forward strand.
GAAATTTTATAAGTAGGATTTTATAACTGAATCATTGCAAAATATATTTGTGGGTCACAAAATATAATTCTATTATGAATTCTTCTATACAGCCAAATTTACTCCTCTTTCAATTTATATATTTTCCAGTTTGGGTTTTCATATGTTTACTTTCCTTACAGTGGGTACTTTTATACTTCTCTCAATAAAAAATAATTTTTCAAAACACAGTTCTGTAACTTCTAGTCAGATTTATTGAGATATACTTTACATACAGTAAAATTCACACTTTTTAAGGCCTGTTGGTCTATGCTAGCTAAATTTCTATGATTACTGCAAATAAAAAGCTATCATCTACTTTCTAAATCTCTCTGAAGCCTTATGTTCTAGGGACAAACAGCAGAAATCTCTCAACTGAAGTGAAACCATTTGAAAACTTTTAGTACCAAAGGAATTGTGAAGACTATGCTTTATATGATGAGGGAAATAAAATCTTCAATCAAGCTTTTTAAAACTTACCTAATCTTTTCTAAGTGTCCTAATGATTTTTAAAATTTTCTGCTTTTCCAGAAAACAGTGGGAAGAAAAAAATTCTTATAATAACTTTATAGGCTGATTCACATGGTATGACATATTTTCAAAGACTGAAATACTGAGAGGAAATATAAAAGGACATACACTAATTATACTTGCCATAAAATCATATATGCATAGGAAAATACACGGTTATTACCTTAGCGCTTACAATAAACTTTATATTATGTGTGAGCTCAGTCACTTCTGTGGTGTCTGACTCTTTGCGACCCTATGGACTGTAGCCCGCCAGGATCCTCTGTCCATGGGTTTCTCCAGGCAAGAATACTGGAGTGAGTTGCGGGGTCTTCCTCCAGGGGATATTCCTCACCCAGGCATCAAACCCAAGGTTCTTGCATTGCAGGCAGATTCTTCACTGCTGAGCCACTGGGGAGGCCCACTTCACACTACACATACGGGCAAAAGGGTTGGCTCAGTAACAAAATTCTTTTTGAGGCAAAATGTAGAGAAATGCAAGAATTCTGAATACTTCACTTACATCTAATATAAATATTCTATTCAATCTAGGATCAGTATGTCTAAAAGTTAGTTATAATAAAAATTCAATAATGAGACTAGAATCTACAGAGCTCTCCCTCTATCCGGTACTTCTGAGTTATAAGCAGCTTCAAGTGTTCAAGTTCATATGGGATCATGATAGCGGCTTTTCTAAATGACAGCTGTGTTCAAATTTTAACGTGGCACCACTTTATTGTTCTCTCTATACAGCACTTTTGAAAAACTAGAAAGTGATATAATCTTTCTTTGTAGGACTCTAATTCTGTCTGGTTAAATTTGCCTTTGGTCCCTGAAAAAAGCACATCTTTACTCCCCAGCCCTCTCCCTACACCCTCTCCTTCCCAGGTCCGCCCTCACTATCTCAGGTTCCAGACTCTTACCTTATCTAAATTAATATTTAAACTATCAAGTTGGAATGCAACCAGATAAATTAAATCCCCCAATATGCTAATAACTAATACTAGCTCAATAGGTGATCTCTCCGAGCTGTTTCTATTAAAAAAACCTTCATTCAAGTTAATTTTGTGTACAGGATTCCAAGCATAATGGCAGGTAGGATTTTTCGGTGAATATAGGACTCTTTTCAAAGCTCCTTAAATCAAGTTCAGTTTACTGCCTTTATCTTGTAATATTAAACCGAAAATTTCTGAAGGAACTCTACATATACTAGCTTAAAAAAATGTTTCAGAATATATTCCTCACAATTTCCTTTCCATAAAGTGTTTTGATCAATCCAATGACACTTACTTTTATAATGTCGTTTATTGAAGGTGGCAGAATATTTTGTCACTTACTTAAAAATTAATACATCAAACGAAATTAAGGAGAAAAAAATCCATCAAAACAGCTTGACTCCTCTTTGCTGGAGTTCCTCACCCAAGTCAATGACATAAGTCCTTGATTTTGCTCACTTTTGAATCATGTCTAACATATTTGATCAGAGGGGGCAGCCTTCGGGTGTGACTGGGAGGAATCTGATCAGGAAAAAAAAAAGATGGAAAAGCAGAATGTTGCCAAGAAGGGGTGGGATTTGGGGTAGAGGCCAGAAAAAAAAAATGGGAAAGTTCCTTCATTCACTTGAAGAAACATTTATTTCTGCCTCCCTCATGCCAAGGCCTCTTCTATTGACGTCTTCTCCGGAAGGGTAATCCTGTCGACAAATTTCAGATTCTGATTATCTGAGGAACTTGAGTCGCCTTCACTTCCGACCCTCGCTCTCCTGAACTGCCTTGAAGCGGGGGAGATAGGATGGAAAGGGGAGGGAGAGGCGAAGGCCGCCTCGCAGAGCACATCTGCTGTGTTCAGCCGGAGCGTCTGTCAAGCAGTGGGAGGGAAAAGCGCATGGAGCCACCAGCCCACTCTCGGGCGAAACTCGCCAGAAAAAAAACCCGCCCTGCCCCCGCCCCCTCCTTCTGCTGGTTTCTTTAGGGAGGCGGTGGAAAGGCAACTTTTGGAAACTTAAAAGGGGAGGGGTGTGTGGCGGACAGAAAAACGTAACCTCATCTGGTCGGGTTTAGGCTCCCTGGACAGTAGGCGGGCCAGGCCGGGTTGGGTCGGATGTGGAGCCGGAGCCGCGTCCCGAGCGGCCGCTGCAGCCAGGCCGGGCGAGGCGGGCCGAGGCCCCCCCAACCCCCAGGCGCAGTTCCCCGTCCGGCCTCGCGAGGGCGCCGGCGCGGCAGATCAGGTGACCGAGCGCTCGTCCGGGGCTGCGGGAAGCGGCCTCGTTCTCAGCCGCCAGAGACGCCGCCGCCTCCGCCACACCTAGTGGAGGAGCCGGGGAAGGCGGCTCGGTGGTGGGGGCTGGGGCGGAGAGCGCCGGGGGTGGGGACGGAAGGGCGGCGGACCGAAGGCAGGAGGAGGCTGTCGGGGCGCGGGCTGCTGCGGGGAAAAGGACGACGAGGCGTCCGCCGCGGCTCGCTCTGTCCACCCGCACGGGATTGGGGCGCGAGGGCCATGGGCGCGCTCCCCTGAGGCGGAGATCACGGGCGGGAGGGGAGGAGGCCCGACCGAGGTAGCTGCGGAGGCCGCGGGCCGGTGACTGGGCGCGAGGCCGGCGGCGCCGGCCCCACCACCGCCACCGCCACCACCATGTCGCGCTCCGTGCTGCAGCCTAGTCAGCAGAAGCTGGCGGAGAAGCTCACCATCCTCAACGACCGGGGCGTCGGCATGCTCACCCGCCTCTACAACATCAAGAAGGTGCGCACGGGCCGGCGAGGCCTCGGCGGGGGCGGCGGGCAGGCTGAGGCGGGATGGAGGGCAGGGGAGGCCTGGGCAATGGGGGCGGCGGGCGGCGCCCGGGGCAGAAATCACGGCCTCGCGGCGGCAGGCCCAACCGGGGTCGCCGGGATGTGCCGCGGCCTAATGCGGAGTCCTGGCGTCTCTCCGGCCGGCTCGTGGGCCGGCCAGGGGCGGAAAGGAGCCATTTCCCCGCTCGCAGCAGTGGGAACTGGCCGGCCCGGCGCGGGGTGAGGGGCGCCGCCGCTGCTGCCGCCGCCGCTGCCGCCCCCTCCTCGGCGCCCTGGCCCCCGGAACTGGGTCTGCGCGAAAGGGAGGAGGATGGATGAGATTCTAGGAGGGGGATAGGAAAACTTGGGTGTTCCGTAACTGGGATCGAATGGTAGAAATCTGGCGGAGATGGTAGCAGTTTGGTTTTTTTTTCCCTCAGTTCTTTTGGTATGTAAGTGGAAATGTGGGAAGGGAATGGCTAATCTGGATGAACCCTACATCTCCTCCACTTGGCCATTTTATTCTGGATTGCCAAATAAAAGCTACTTAAGAGTGTGTTGACGATTTGAATTATTTCATTTTGGAGGTAGAAAGGAAGGGGTAGTGAGGGTGGAACCAATTTTCTCCTGAAATACTTCTGGGTTGTGAGTCACTAGGACAGGAATAACAACCTTCTTCTCTCTTTTCTTTTTACTCCTTTTCATCTTAGTTTTTCCAACCATATCGATAATACCGAAACATCGTTTCTTAAATTTCTTTACGTTCGGTGTCTGTACAAAATAAAAGCTCTGATTGTGTTGCTATTATACTGATTTTTATGGTGGAGTCTGATAATTTGAGTAGCTCTAGCTAATAGGCCCATTGAAAGTCTTTACATGGCTTTCGCAGATTAAGGAATGAAAGGCTGAGTTGGAGTTAAGAAAAATAAATTGAAAGATAGAGCAAATATTACATTAATTTATTTTAGAAAAGAAAGACCAAAGTTCTATTCCTTTTAAGGCAAAGTTAGTAAGTTTTTCGTAATTTGATAAAGAGAAAACTTAAGATTTTTTGACGCAAGCTAGATCCTGACAGTTTCCAGTGTGTATTTGATGTTATATTTTCATAATTATTTTTGTTGGCTTTTTAATGCATTCTTAATATTTCCTTTTAGTTTAATCGTAGCAGTAGAGTTGTAGCCCTTGTAAATTAGGGCTCCTGAAGAAAAGAATACTTAAAAAAAATTCGTATGATGGAATTCAGTATAAAACTGACCTATTTCAGCAATTTGATGTAGACACTGAAATTCTAGAGGAGAAAATTGTCCCGGTTTAATGGTGATAAATTTTGTATAGCAGTGGCTGTGTTCCATTGGCGTCCCTGAATATGAGGATCGGTTGACTTTAAACCTAGTGCACTCTGGAGAGTAAAATGCCTCTTCACACTTACGTTTTGTGTGACAGGAGCTCAGGGTTATTCCAGTGAAACCCTCTGCATTTACCGAGAAGAGACTTGGTTATAAGTTTGTGTAAGTTTGTGGTAATTTTAGATGGTAATACTTACAGGCTCATTGACCTGAACTTTTTTGTGAGATTATGCTCCTTAACTTGGAAATTCGTTCCTATATGACCATTGTGCAAAAAAACAAGCAAGACAAACATCGCCAAAAGTTACTAGACATGTGGTATTGTGGTTAAAGGAAATGGTTATGATGGTTTCCAAAAGAGGAAGTGAGAGTAACATCAAAAGTGATTCGGGTATTTAGGCAAAATTCCTCTTTTTAAAGCATTCGTTACACATTTTTATGGCATGAAAATAGATTTTACAAATTTCATCTTCATAAATGATCTGAGATTAGACTAAATTCTAAGCATTCAAATGCTTCAAGTCACTGCCTTTTCTCAAAAGCATATTTTTTCACTTCCTGTTTTGAGAAACTTGAGGCTTTTGCATTATGGAACTAGTACAATTTAAAGTGAGTTGATCATTATATCCAGGTAATATTTTGAATTATTGAAATGTTATTTCAGCACATAACACATTCATAATTTCTTGAGAAATACTTCTACCTTGTCTGAGTGATTGTGAGTTCCCTCTCAGTGGGGACTGTGTTACTCATTTTTGAATTGCTAGTACTTGGGGTCTTACGTGGTCCATGAAGCTTTCAGTTAGGACTTGTTGAAAAGGATGAATACATTATGCACATTATGTATATATGTATGTGTGTATGTATATGCAACATAGATATGAGCGTGTGTGTGTGTGTAATTTTGCTCTAGTTTTAATAATAATAACTTTTGATCTGCCCTCGTGTGATTTTATATACAAATACATCAGATGGATTTTGTCTTTCAGCCTGTATAGAGTTGTGTGTAAAGGCTGGCATATCTTCTTGGCTGGCTGGGATTGACACATTTGTTCAAAAATCTTGCCCAAAAAAGTGAATAAGATCTGTTTACCATGTGTTTATAAGGTTCGTGCTGTCTACATTTTTATGGCAGAATAAACCCATGTAATCTTTTCAATCTCAATCTTTTATAGTGCCCCCCCCAAAAAAACCCCTTCTACCAAATCATACACGTCTGCCAGTCACCACATTTTCATTAATTCATGTTTGCATTAGATTGTCTGTCAGGTCTGGTTACTGTTTCAGCTAAACATCTGCGATGGCAATATTTTAGTGAGCATATACAGTGAAAAATACTTCAGTGACCTAAGTATCAATAAAATAACTTTAAGTTACTATAACCAAGAATAATAGGCTTTAATACTTAGGGGAATGTAACATGGCTCCTGAAAAATATTTTGCTTTTTGAAGTAAAATTTTATCCATTGAGTAATTTTTGATATCTTAATATGTATAGGCTGGAGAAGGAAATGGCAACCCACTCTAGTATTCTTGGCTGGGAAATCCCACCAACAAAGGAGCCTTGTGGATTATAGTCCATGGGGTCGCAAAAGAGTCGGACACCACTGAGTGATTAAACAACAACAAACAAATATGTACAGGTTATGAAAATTTTAATTTGTAATCAAATCAGGGATTTAAGGATATATAAAGGAGGATTTAAGAATATATGAAGGAGGATTTTAGGGGAAAAAGGTGAAGGTGGTAGGTAGTTTTACATTTAAATTTATTTATTTCATAATGTCTTAATTTTTTAAAAATTAAAAAGGTCTTCCCTTTTCTGGAGCTAATACTACTACCCACTTACATAGTGACTTTTAACGTTTTCAGCCTACTTTTATATCACTCATTGTGACATGGCAAGGCATTGTGGTGGAAGTAAAGGGTATCGAGCCAGAAGTTAGGAGACCTGCCTTCCAGTCTTCAGTATGTCACTGAGAGTTTTGTAATATTGGGTGGGTGTCTTGACTTCCCTGAGCTTCATTGTTTTTTATCTGTGAAATGGGGGAAAATTAACTAAAAGGAACACTCAAGTCTGTTCCAACTCTGATTATGTTATCTTTACAAAGTAGAAGTTAAGGCCCATTTTAAACAATTTAACTGAGCTCGGTTTAGTTTTTCTTAATATAAGGATCATAATACATGATCTGTCTACTTCACAGGATTGTGAAGATAAAAGATTATAACAATGTGAAAATAGTTTAAAACTTCTGTGAATGTAAGATGGTATTTGTTTAGGACTCTCAGTAACTTTGGGGAGCAACATTTGTTTTTTTCTGAAATTTTACTGCTGTTTAGTAAACACATATACCAAAATTCCAAAAAGGAAACATTTTTTAGATGAGCTTAATTTTTTGTGTGTGTTTATCCCTTCTTACTTTTTTCTATTTTTTGCTATGCCATCACCAACATGAACTTGATAATTCTGTACCAAAAAGGTCTCAGTTAATACTTTCCATATTTTTCATCTTGTTAAATTACTGCTTCAATTCTAAAGGACAGAAAGGTGAAAATACCTATCCATCTATTGCAAACTTCTTTTTAATGAAGTATTTTTATTACAGGCTTTTTGCCCATGATTTTGGATAAATTTATTTTATGAGTAAAGAAGTTAATAGCAGTGTAGAATTGAAAGTCTTTACCTGGTATCTGCTTATCTAATGGAGGTAAAAATATGTACGTGAAGTATGCAATCAGGGTAAAGGAAGGGGAATCAGCTTTAGTCTTCCCTTTCAGTGTTACATTTCTCTTCATTTAAGGGCCTTATTTTCTGTGTGGGTTAATCAGGAGCAGAAAGCATGTTCCAAAGATTGGATTCTGGCAAGTTGTAGAAGTACTGTTAGTACCTATAAGATGTTTTCCCCAAGGAGATTTTCATTATCCCAAAATCCTTAAACGTGTTAAGGAAGCATTGTCTCTTCATCAATCTGTATTTAAGTTCTCCTTCTCTCTATATATAAAACATGTATATATTTATGTAAACAAATCCTACTACATCTGTTTGTAACTTTACTTTTCAAGGAAGCTGCTTGTAAAAATGAGGGTTTGATAATTCTGTTTCTTGTTAGACTGGATGGTAGGCTAAGGAGATAAAGATCACTGAAAAATACTTAGGAAAGAGGCTTATTTTTATTATTTTTAAGTGACTGTGGTAAATTGTCCACCTTTTGTTTCCCTTGTGGAATTGTTAAATAACTTAAATAATAAATTTTTTAAATGATTACAGAAGGAATACTTGTTATTGTCAAAAACTCAAATATGACTTCAGAAATTCTGTGCCTGTTCATCTCCCTCTTTTAAAAAATAAGCTGTGTATACTTATACAATTTTTTGTACAAATGCTGACATATGTGCATGCATATTTTATTATATTATGACTAAAATAGATTATTTCCAAAAATAAAGTTGAAGAAGCAGCATGGTACAGTTTACATATAAATGAAATTAGGATTCTTAATCTGTTACTTGTATATTTATGTTTTAAGAAAATTAAAGGGATGGACATACTTAGTTAGCTGCATCCAATATGTTGAAAATGAGGAGGCTCAGATGAGAAAGTATCAGTATTGAAAATTCTTGTCTTTACTGGCAAGGGTGATTAAAAATTTAATTTGTATTCTTGTTTGATAATTTATTTGCAGTGTTAGTGTTAAGTAAATTCCAACAATAATTTCAGATCATGTTTAGTAGATGTACATTTTATATGTTAAAAATAGTTTTATCTCTGTTGTTGTTCAGTTGCTAAGTCATGTCTGACTGCAACTCCATGAACTGCAGCATGCCAGGCTTCCCTTTTATGTCTTTGTTTAGCAAAAAGAACATGTAATAAAAGTATAAGTAATGCTAGCTATTTATTGAATCTCTATTATATCCTAAATTAGAATTTTTTTTTCTTTTAGTTGTCCACAGATCTGTGATTTATTCTCTAGATTTGTGATTTATTCTCTAGAGAAAGCGATGGAATTTGGTTAACTTGTCCAAGTCTTAACTGAGAAATAAAAGTTTGAATTGACTCCTTTCTTTCTTTTATTTTTTATTTTATTTTATTTTATTTTTGACTCCTTTCTTTCTTAACTGCTAAGTCTGGGCTCTTAATTTATTTTTGTCATTAGATTATAATCATTAGTGAAATTTTTCTGGCAGATATAATTTTGAAAACACAATAACCTTAACCTAAAAGAAATAGGCAGTTATAGAAATAATTTTCTTATTTACTGTAGACTACTTTTATATGAACTTTGTATGGGTTTGTTATGAAAAAGGCATTGAGGTCATAGTTAACAGTACACCAGTGATTATTAAAGACTTCTGTTTAGCTTTGTAGTATATTAAAATGAGAAATAGTCTAGAATTAGGAAATTTAAAATTCAATTTATTGACATTTTGGGGAACTTATAAATTTTTATATTTATTTTTTATATTATATGCATTTTTTCTTTGTGATTATTTCTAAAATTAGTCCATGACATATTAAAAGCACAAACTGAAAGGACTAACCATATGAATAATACTAAGAAAACTGAAAACTAACAGAAAATTTTGCTTAAATTGAGGGAAGAGTATATATAAAACAGGAAGGAAGATGTAAACTCAAACAGTGAAATAGCATTTATCTTCCTTAATTTTAAGGACATATACAGTCATTTCTTCATTGAAGATACTTTGTCTCTTGAGATTTCAAATATACATTTTACATTTTGATTTTTAAAGTCAAATGGCAACTTTTTTTTTCCATTGAAAAACCCTGCATGAAATAAAAGAAATGCCGTTAAGGAAGTATAGCCAGTAAATGTGTTTCTTTCTGTCTTGAACTTTCCAAAGTTAGTACTATTCTTTTCTGTTCCCAAGATGTGTTTTTTTTGTTGACTGGTTTTAATGTTGTCATTTTTAGTAAATGTAGTAAACTCTTCTTAATTTTGATCCTGTTAGGAATTTGCAGTATTGTAATTATTAATTTTGACTCACTTAATATGACAGAATCTTCTAAATCGTTTCTTCAAATACTATTGCACTGAAATGTTTTACTTTAATAAGTTAAACTTAATAAGCTCTTAAATTGCAGATTTGTAAGGAGAGTTTAACAGCAGAAAATGGCATAGATGTCTTCTTGAGAATTGAATGACAGTAACTTTTATTTGAATCATTAACATTTTTAATAATTTTGAAATATATAATGGGTTAAAGTTTTTGAAGGAATATCTTGTTTTAAGTATTGGAAAATATCTTCTTATTGCATACTTGATTATTTTAGATACTTGACAGTAATAAAACTGTATCTTTAATAAAACTTTTATAAGTCATATTATGAGCTATTCTTTCAGTTAGTAGCAAATATTGGGAATTTTCTTTTCATTCATTCATTTATTGAATGGCTTCCTGGACACTGGGAAAGCAAATTAAGATACAGTCTCCAGTGCCAAGAAATTCATATTGTAGTGGGTGAGACAGATGTGTAGAGAATTAACTAAAATGCAGCGATTAAGTGTTGTGGTGGGTGTCTTGAGAATGGAGTTAAAGATTCCTGTCTGGGGGAGATGGGAAGAAGAGAGAGTGACTTTTGTGCTTGGTTTTGAAGTATGAATAGAAACTTCAGCTAGGCAATGACAAGGAATAGCCAATCATTCAAAATTCCAAACTTTTATTCAGTAGAATATAAAAAGATATAAAATATATAAAATTTTAAAATCCCATATTAATCCTTCTTGCTGGCATACAGACTCTAAACTTCTGGGTTTTTTTTTTTCCCATGCTTGTAGCATTCTGTGGGTTGAGAGGCTAGGTTCTAGATTAAACTTTGATACTTTTTTTTTTTTAACTTTGGGCAAGTTGTTTAATCTTTCTGAGTTAGAGTTCCTTTATTTATAAATTGAGGAGCCCCTTGGTTCTTAGTCAGAAATACATAACATAATCATCTTAAAAGGTTTTTAAAAGTACATCTGGATCATGACCCAAATCTACTGAATAAGCAAAAGCCCCTGAAGTTGTTCTGAAGAACCACTGAAATAAGTAAAATTAACTTCTTAATACTTCTGATTTCTTTTTCTGATAATTCGAATGATTTGATTTTGAGGGATAACTAAATTTCTGGAATGCTCATAGACTGCACATAGACTCTGTACTAGCAAAACCATCTACAGGGTGCTTATTTGCTCTCAGCTTCTCCTACACTTCAAGTTACATTTTTTGGTTTTCTAAGCCACGTTAGTCTTATTGACTCTCATTCTTGCAATCTTAGATATTCCTGTTTTTCCACGTGTGGAATACTCTTTAATTAGCACTATAAGGTTAAGAATTAAATGAGTTAATTCACAAAGTGCTAGTATAGTGCCTGCCACAAGAGTAAGACGTGAATAAATGTTGAGTATTTCTGGAGCTTGAAACATAGTGGGCAGTTACTAAGTGTTCACTTTTTCCTAATAAATCCAGCTCAATACCATCTTTAGGAACATTTCTTAGTTATTCCTTTTTACTGCCTGGTATTATAGTTTGATATCTACTTACTGCTAATACAAAATAAGTATTTGTTCTTCAGAAGTATGTTTCCCAGTAGTCCTTTAAAGAGCAACTTCTTTAGAATAGTATCAGTGTGACCAGTGTGACCACATATAACCCTTACTCTTTGTTGGATATAAACTGAAATGTTTCTGTATATGAGAAGCTGAGAAATGTTTGAAAACAATAACATAGACATCTTTTTGAGTATTGAATGGTAATTAGAAACTTTGATTTATTAAAATTTTTAATAAAGAATTTTGAAATATATGAGTCGAAATAGTTCTTAAGTTTATGATTTTCTGAGAACTTGTCCTTAGGAAACGATAATCATAAATATTTATGTACCTTTAAATCGACTATTATTGACTCTATAAGAGATGATTTATAAAATTACATTAATTTTAAAGCATTTCCAGTAATTTCAGTTTAGTTTCCTATCAAGTTTTTTAATCCAAACTATAGAAGTGGGTTACTTTTTTTCTTCTCCCGCCCCCTTTTTTTTTTTCCACCTACCCAATCTCTAGGGGGAAGTTGTAAGCAGATTGATTGGCCAAAATGTAGGTGATATGCATGAAAAAAAAAAAAAAGGAAAATTTAACCAGTATTATTAGAATTTGAGGCTTGTTTTGGTCTTGATTTTTTTTTTTTAGATTTTTAATACTTACTGGAAAGTTGCACACTGAAATTCATTATTTTTAAAATTAGAAAATAAAAGAGTTATAGGCAAGTTCCTTTTACAGTCCATGGCCTTAAGTGATGTCCATTTTTCTCTAGGCATTAATATCAATTTGTTGAAGACTCAAGGGAGAATTTTAATCCCCTTATACCTTCAATTTTGCAAAACCTGCTTTAAAACAGGTTTATTATTTCTCGTTTATGGAGTAAAAGTTAAATTCATCTTTCAGCTTGATCACATTTTGTATTTTTCTCTTTCCTAATACGATTCAGGTGAGGCTGATTTCTTTCCTATACTCTCACAAATAACATTCTCACTCTGATCCCTAGAATTTTGTCCATGTTTTTTCCAATTAAGTTACTGTATTAAAAGAAATTATTTTGTTCTATAATATTTTGGCAAAGGAATGTGTTTTAAGTTAGACCGGAAATTAAAAAATAAAACTGATTGAAGTAATCAGATTTTTTTTCCTGTAATAGTGATCACTTCAATAAAAATTTTGAGCAGCTGAGGAATTGAAAGAATGGAATGATTTTTACATTTTTTTTTGGAGTATATATTTTTCAGTAAGTGTTTTTAGTGTTTTTTTGTTTGTTTGTTTTGTTGTTAGTGTTTTGAAATACTTGAGTACTCAGAGTTAGTAATCGTAAAGCCCTGGGCGAGTCACTTAATTTCTGATGTTCCTTTTCTCTCTGTTGAGTAATGGTTTAGATAATTTCTAAACCGAGGTGTTTTGCATGCAATAGGTGCCTAGTAAATGTTCCTTTTACTCTTGACTCTTACACCGTTATTGTTTTGTTTTCTCTTGATTGTTGCTTAATCTCTTATGCGTAGAGGACTGTTTCTGTGTTTTCAATTTTTATTTTTTCAACATTGTGGTAAGGAAGTTCTTGGAAAAATATGTAACATTAACCATGCAAAGTTAAGCTGTGGTACGTAATCTGTGTTGTGACAACCCAAGGAAAGACCTTGGAAGAGATTTCAGTGGTAGATTTGGCAGGAAGATTTGTTTAAAAGTCATACTTTAAAACTATATTAAGTCTGATTTTGAGGTTTTTAATCAAAGATGTTTATTTTGTGGCCTGAATAAAATAATATGTGGTTTTCTGAAACATCTTTGTTCTTTATTTTGGATAATAACATTATATTTGTGTTTTGTGAAAAAATGAATTAGGAAATACTGAATTGACAACACTGACATTAATTTGGTTAAATGCATGATCTTTTTTGATAATTGGGAACTCATTATAGATAGCCATCTGTTTTGAAAAGTTCTATTTAAAAAAAAATAGAAGATAATTAAAATAAGAATTTGTGTGTCAGGCACCTGGAATAAGCACTCTCTGTGTATTTTGTCTTTTAAAAATCTGAACAACCTACCTTTAGGTAATAATAGTATCCTTAATTTATGGGTTAAAGTACTGAGGCTCAGGGAAGCAACTTGCCTAAGGCTGTATGGGCTGTGATCCACTTAGAGACAGTTATTAATTATTATATTTAAGTATTTCCTTTAACACTAGTATAATTTTATCTGCCAGATTAGTCTTAGCTTTGTTAAATTTAAAGATAATTAGAATATTCATGGGAAATAAAGTTTCAGTTCTGAAAACTGGAAATTTAAGTGTATAAATATTTAAATTTGCTTTAGATCTTCTGGAATTTTAAGTTCTGGTATTTTATGCATTATGAAATCATGCTGAGTCAAGATAAAATAAGATTTTGGAGTGGTGCTTTTTAAAACAATTCTAAAATTACAGATACAGTTTCCTTTTTGCTTGATGAAATAGCCCTTTTACCCAATTATTGTTGTTTAGTTGCTAAGTGTGTCTGACTTTTGTGACCCCATGCACTGTAGCTCTCCAGGCTCCTCTGTTCCATGGGATTTCCCAGGCAAGAATACTGGGGTGGGTTCCTGTTTCCTCCTTTGGGGGATTTTCCCAGCCCAAGGATTGAACCTGGGTCTTCTGCATTGGGAGGCGGATTCTTTACCACTGAGCCATTTGGGCAACCCCTTAACCAATTATGCAAAAAAAACATTTTTTTTTTTTTTTTTCCTTTTGTAGAGCTATAAGATTCAGGGGTTTAGACAAAATTTTGTCCTTTACTCCCCCTTTTTTTGGAGGGTGGGGTGATGGACAGGTTAGATGTACTCAAGTTTAATTGAATTGATCAAACCTTTTGATTCAGTCTTTGTGGCAAGCCTTTCTGGAATATATTAGTTTAAAATATACTGATAACTAAGTATAGTTGTATATTCAGTTTTTTTCTTTCTTTTTTCTTTTTTTGACTGCAACTTGTGGCTTGTGGGATCTTAGTTCCCCAACCATGGATTGAACCTGGGTCCTCAGCAGTAAAAGCTCAGAGTTATAAACCACTGGATCGCCAAGGAATTCCCTATCATTTTCTTAAATATGTTATTTCAAAGGGTAATACTTTTAAGAGTGAAAGATGAGTTTTGTGTAGTGTTAGTGTAGTAGGACGAGGTAAGAGTTTTAGGTGTACCAACTGCAGCCTGTGTTTTTAAAATATAGGTTATTATCTTATGATTTCTTTGTTGTTGGTGTCGTTAAAATGAAAATTTTGAGTTAGAGTGGAGAAGATTAATCTCTATAAACTGAGACATCTGGTTAGTTAGAATATTGTCGTATTCTTTCAGTATGGTAGGACATTATTCTTCAGTTAATTATTAAGAATGGCTTTTTGCCAAGATGTATTTACCTAAATACTAGCTTTTAGTCAAGTTTTGTTTTTTTCTTGCACTTTTTTTTTTTGCCTGAGTATTTGCAAGTGTCTCTATTGGTGTCTCAAGTAGGTTGATTTCAGAAAAAAATAAAATAATGCCTAGTACTCTTGTATAGTGTCTGTGAATCTTGTATTTTTTTACTGGCAGTTTTTGAGTGAATGTAGTATGCCAGATACCCTTAAAAATTCTGCTCATATGCGCACACACACCCACAAGCACACACAGGTACTAATCTAATGGGCAAAAACTTTTTAGGGTAGATTGCAATTATGATTTATTTAACAGATGAAGAAACTGAGGCACAGAAAATCACTTGTTTATGGTTATAGCTAGGAGCCAGGATTTGAACATGGACAGCCTATCTTATAATTCATGTTCTTAACTACTAGGCTACTCGTTTTTTATGAGTAAAGCAAATTTGGTTATGTTTAGACTTGGGGTAAATAAAGAATAAATGATTTGAGGAAAGAATCTTAGTCATTATTTCTAATTCTGTTTATTATGATAAAGACTATTCAGTTGTTACTATTCACATGAAACTTTTACTTACATAATTATAATTACAGCTATTTCAGTTCAGTTCAGTCGCTCAGTCATGTCTGACTCTTTGCGACCCCATGAACCGCAGCACGCCAGGCCTCCCTGTCCATCACCAACTCCCGGAGTCCACCCAAACCCATGTCCATTGAGTTGGTGATGCCATCCAGCCATCTCATCCTCTGTCATCCCCTTCTTCTCCTGCCCTCAATCTTTCCCAGCATCAGGGTCTTTTCCAATGATAATTATAGCTATTAGGTAAATACTATTTCCCCATTTACACATGAAGAAATTGAGATTAGGAGATGTGTCGTAATATATTCAAGTATGGATCGTCCCATGGATAGTAAGTGATGAAGATTGAAATTTAGTCAGTCTTCTATTCCAGGGTTTGTTTTCTTAATCTTTATGGCATACTGTCTCCCAGTGTAGTTTGTTTAAGTATGGCTAACTGAGTAGTGTGGAAAAAGGTGAATTAATTCAAAGGAAAGACTATATAACCACTTATTTTTTCCACTGAAATGAAATTCCATTCTTTTTGTTTTTTGTGCAGTAAGGAAGAGCTGTTTTTATTCAGGTGTATCTTTAGTTACTTGATTAAATTCTTACACAATAAAATTCGTGATCACTGGGAATGGGTATGTAGTCTATTATATTTTATTAGTTTTTTCACTTATATTGTTAGAACAGATAACTGAATTTTAAAATAATTAGAGTATGAAAGATGATACATAATATTTAAAAAGAATTTGGAATCACTTTAGTATTCTGTACTACCTCAGGCATGTTCTTGAAACTTGGTTTTCATTTTATCATTGATACGAGGAATTGCTAATATGTAGCTATTTCCATTGGTACAAATTCTTAGTTATGTGGCTCTCAGTTATTCCTATATATAATATTTTTGGGGAAGTGGGTTAATTGGAAGATTAATTTATGAGAAATAGTATTTTAAGCTAGTGACAGTCTACTCTGAGGAAAAGTCAGATATATTAGTATTTATGATATTGAAATGGAATTTATACAATATCTTTGTGTCACTCTGGTTAAAGATTATGAGGTTCTAAGTTTCTTATAGTTAATTTTGTTTTATCTAATTATATTTGAGAAGTAAGATAATTCTTTCTGCATTCCTATTTCCTTTTGGAAAATATAGGAATTTTTGCATTGATTTTTATACTTTGGCTTGGTAAGGAGTTAGTTGATATTTGAAAAACAGTTGCAATTTGAGCTAAAGTGCAAAAGTCATCCAATAACAACTTATTTTTATTCTTGGCTACCGTTTCTTTTTAAGGTATGTAAAATTTCACTGATGGTTTTGCTCCTATTTTTATAGTTGCATGTAGTCTTTATTTTTCCTTCTAGTATTATTTTTAAGTTATTTAGAAAAAGCACCAAGAAACTGACATTGTTGTACACCTCACAGTAGTAATTAAATATATATGAATAATATAAACTATAAATTTATTGTATACTAAAACTTGCTACTTAGAATACCTTTAAAATTGTAGCACCATATAGTTTTCATCTTGTTTTGTTATTCATAGTCTGCGGTGCATAAGTTCTCTACTGAAACGTATGTCATAGTTTGACAGTCATTGTTTACAAGTAATTTTCTCTCTTTTTATTACAATGCTTCCCCAGCAAGGACAAGTTTGGAAGGTTTGCAAAGCTTTTCACCTTCCCTCTGCCCGCTTGCCCGCTTTCAGATCAGTTTCATGTTTCATAACTTCTCTTTCTGCAATCCACAACATAGCTATAGTAAACAGTGAAAAAACATTAAATTACAGTATTGTATTTCCTCACACATAATAGGTAACTTTTCAAAGCACATACCCTCTTTAAAATACAGTGAAAAGAAGTTAAGTAGAAATGTTACCATTTTAGTAATTCACTAGAAAGCAGTTAATAATGTCACAGAATGAAACTGAACAGTATTGAAGATTATTCTGTATTGCTAATAGATCAGATAAAAAGTTCTAATAATAATACCTTACATTTGTACAATGCTTTACAGTTTAATATAGAGAATGCTGTACTGCTGATGTGGTCAAAATGTAAACATTTCCATTTATTCTGTGCTTATGAGATATAGAATAGATGTAGATTTCATTGTTTGAAGTGCTGCTGGTATGATGGAAAACAATGTTGTAACTCAGATTTTCGGCAACACAAGTTAGTACTATAAGGCCAGTTTTAGCACCTTCCAGTTCTTTTGAACTAGGGCTCTTGTATTTAAAATGTTTAGATTGAATGAAGAGAACATTTTGGAAAAGACATTTAAACATAAGCTTTTACTATATAACACATAGAAACATTTCCAGTACTCTTATTGAATATTTAATTTTGTAATACTTTATTAGCTTCAGATGAATACAATCCTACCTCAAACCAAGAATTTTTTTTTTCTTTTTCTTTTCTTTTCTTTCCTTTTTTTTTTTTTTAGGTTTGAGCTTTTTCCTTCACTGCTGTTCTGCGCTAACTGCTTTGAAACTTTCCATGCATTTTTTTTCAGTAGAAGAACATCTCTGTACTGTCTCCCATTGCATATTTCAGCTGTGACAGTCCCTGCACTTTGCCTATTCATTTTATCACCTGCTCACCAAAAACAAGTATCTCTCTAATTTCTGATTACAGATTTGCTATTATTTCTTTGATTTTAGAAAAAGAATGCATTTCACTTTTTTTTATTACTGTTGTTTTATAGGCTTGTGGAGACCCCAAGGCAAAACCATCCTACCTTATTGACAAAAACCTGGAATCTGCTGTGAAATTCATAGTCAGAAAATTCCCTGCTGTAGAAACTCGCAACAACAATGTAAGTCATTTAAATTTTTGTATTACTTGATTTTAGTCATCTGTAGTGGAAGTAATGGTCAGTACTTGAAGTAGCTCTTATTTATCTAATTCTTTGTATTTTGAATATATAAACTATATACATTAAAGGCTTTTAGAGATAATATTCTTATCTCAGAAATTGATGAAAAAAACGATTGAGCTACATTGCCATTTTATTACAGAAAAATAGGATCTTGATTTCTTAGGTATACTTATTCCCTTTCAAGTTGCAACAAAGAGTAAGGTAATAGATATGTATATATTTTCAGATATTAATATTTGCATGACTAGTTAGGGAGTTTTTTCTTATAGTCATAGGTTTAACTTTGTCTTGAAGTTAGAAGATGTCTTCATAGAGCTTGTATTGTTTTTTAATAATTAGCTGTGTTTAGCCTTAAAATGTGTGTTTCTTTTTATAATTGAGAAAAACTTGTTATATTAAATAAGATAACAGGCTGATGGTGTTAGGATCTTTTATTATTCCATATTACATTTTCTCAGATGGTAAAATTTTTCATAGTATTGTATTGAAAGATGGTCACATTTAGAGTCTTCCCAATTCCTTCACATATCCTTTGGTAATTCTTTATGATAACCGCTATGAATAACTAATTTTAGGAAATTAGGGTTATTTTTCACCTTACTGTGGTATTTTCATTTAAATTTTGTTGACTTGGACTCTTTCTGCATGTTTTCTCTTCTTTTTTCTCTGGTGACCTTATAATTCTTTTCTTGTTTTCTTAATGTACAAACTTAGTCTAGAAATTTCCTCTTACATATAATCTCCCTACTTTTAAGAAGCTCTGCTTAAAAGATACTTTGTCATCTTTTGGCTTCCTCAAATCATATGTATGTTCATTGGAGATTTGTATTTAGCCTGTTATTCAACTTAAAATATTTTAATGTGAAGGAAAAATACCAGTCAGAACTAACAAAATAAGTCTGAAGTGCTTTCTAAATAATTTTTTAAAGTTTTTTTTTTTTATTTTAAAAGTTTTCTGTTTTTTGTGAATATGGGTTAATAGAAGTCTTTCTTTTGTTTCACAGAAGATTTTCTTTTATCATTGGTATGTTAAGATATCACAGTTAGTTCCTGATTACATATGGGTAATTAAAAACGTACATGTCTTCAGAACATTATTATTGTGTGGAAAACTCTTTCTTCAATTGTTGATATTAGTTCACTAACTCATCTGAGAGATTATATATTCACTCTAAAAGAGATTTTATAATGAAATCTGTTTTTTTTGTTTTTTTAATTAGTTTATTTTCTATTTTTTAACTTTACAATATTGTATTTATTTTGCCATACATTGACATGAATACACCATGGGTGTACATGTTTTCCCCTTCCAGAAGCCCCCTTCCACCTCCCTCCCCATCCCATCCCCCAGGGTCATCCCAGTGCATCAGCCCCGAGCACCCTGTATCGTGCATTGAACCTGGACTGGCGATTCATTTCACATATGATAATTTACATGCTTCCATGCCATTCTCCCATATCATCCCACCCTTGCCCTCTCCCATAGAGTCCATAATGCTGTTCTATTTATCTGTGTCTCTTTTGATGTCTCGCATACAGGGTTATCTTTACCGATTGACTAAATACCATATATATGTGTTAGTATACTGTATTGGCGGAGAAGACAATGGCACCCCACTCCAGTACTCTTGCCTGGAAAACCCATGGATGGAGGAGCCTGGTAGGCTACAGTCCATGGGGTCGCTAAGAGTCGGACACAACTGAGCGACTTCACTTTCACTTTTCCCTTTCATGCACTGGAGAAGGAAATGGCAACCCACTCCAGTATTCTTGCCTGGAGAATCCCAGGGACGACGGAGCCTGGTGGGCTGCCGTCTAGGGGGTCGCTCAGAGTCGGACACGACTGAAGCGACTTAGCAGCAGCAGCATACTGTATTGGTGTTTTTCTTTCTGGCTTACTTCACTCTCTATGATAGGCTCCAGTTTCATACACTTCATTAGAACTGATTCGAATGTCTTCTTTTTAATGGCTGAGTAATATTCCATTGTGTATATGTACCACAGCTTCCTTATCCATTCATCTGCTGATGGGCATCTAGGCTGCTTCCATGTCCTGGCTGTTATAAAACAGTGCTGCGATGAATGTTGGGGTACACGTGTCTCTTTCCATTCTGGTTTCCTCAGTGTGTATGCCCAGCAGTAGGATTGCTGGGTCATATGGCAGTTCTATTTCCAGTTTTTTGAGGAATCTCCACACTGTTCTCCATAGTGGCTGTACTAGTTTGCATTCCCACCAACAGTGTAAGAGGGTTCCCTTTACTCCACACCCTCTCCAGCATTTATTGCTTGTAGGCTTTTGGATAGCAGCCATTCTGATGGGCGTGAAATGGTACCTCATTGTGGTTTTGATTTGCATTTCTCTGATAATGAGTGATGTTGAGCATCTTTTCATGTGTTTGTTAGCCATCTGTATGTCTTCTTTGGAGAAGTATCTGTTTAGTTCTTTGGCCCACTTTTTGATTGGGTCGTTTATTTTTCTGGAATTGAGCTGCAAGAGTTGCTTGTATATTTTTGAGATTAATTGTTTGTCTGTTGCTTCATTTGCTATTATTTTCTCCCATTCTGAAGGCTGTCTTTTCATCTTGCTTATAGTTTCCTTTGTTGTGCAAAAGCTTTTAATTTTAATTAGGTCCCATTTCTTTATTTTTGCTTTTATTTCCAACATTCTGGGAGGTGGGTCATAGAGCATCCTGCTGTGGTTTATGTCGGAGAGTGTTTTGCCTATGTTTTCCTCTAGGAGTTTTATAGTTTCTGGTCTTACGTTTAGATCTTTAATCCATTTTGAGTTTATTTTTGTGTATGGTGTTAGAAAGTGTTCTAGTTTCATTCTTTTACAAGTGGTTGACCAGTTTTCCCAGCACCACTTGTTAAAGAGATTGTCTTTTCTCCATTGTATATTCTTGCCTTCTTTGTCGAAGATAAGGTGTCCATAGGTGCGTGGATTTCTCTCTGGGCTTTCTATTTTGTTCCATTGATCTATATTTCTGTCCTTGTGCCAGTACCATACTGTCTTGATGACTGTGGCTTTTGTAGTAGAGCCTGAAGTCAGGCAGGTTGATTCCTCCAGTTCCATTCTTCTTTCTCAAGATTGCTTTGGCTATTTGAAGTTTTTTGTATTTCCATACAAATTGTGAAATTATTTGCTCTAGTTCTCTGAAGAATACGTTGGAAGCTTGATAGGGATTGCATTGAATCTATAGATTGCTTTGGGTAGTATACTCATTTTCACTATATTGATTCTTCCGATCCGTGAACACTGTATATTTCTCCATCTGTTTGTGTCCTCTTTGATTTCTTTCACCAGTGTTTTATAGTTTTCTGTATATAGGTCTTTTGTTTCTTTAGGTAGATATATTCCTAAGTATTTTATTATTTTCGTTGCGATGGTGAATGGAATTGTTTCCTTAATTTCTCTTTCTGTTTTCTCATTGTTAGTGTATAGGAATGCAATGGATTTCTGTGTGTTAATTTTATATCTTGCAACTTTACTATTTTCGTGGATTAGCTCTAGTAATTTTCTGGTGGAGTCTTTAGGGTTTTCTATGTAGAGGATCATGTCATCTGCAAACAGTGAGAGTTTTACTTCTTCTTTTCCAATCTGGATTCCTTTTATTTCTTTTTCTGCTCTGATTGCTGTGGCCAAAACTTCCAAAACTATGTTGAATAGTAGTGGTGAAAGTGGGCACCCTTGCCTTGTTCTTGATTTTAGGGGAAATGCTTTCAGTTTTTCACCATTTAGGATAATGTTTGCCGTGGGTTTGTCATATATAGCTTTTATTATGTTGAGGTATGTTCCTTCTATTCCTGCTTTTTGGAGGGTTTTTATCATAAATGGATGTTGGATTTTGTCAAAGGCTTTCTCTGCATCTATTGAAATAATCGTATGGTTTTTATTTTTCAATTTGTTTTTGTGGTGTATTGCATTGATTGATTTGTGGCTATCGAAGAATCCTTGCATCCCTGGGATAAAGCCCACTTGGTCATGATGTATGATCTTATTAATATGTCATTGGATTCTGTTTGCTAGGATTTTGTTAAGGATTTTTGCGTCTATGTTCATCAGTGATATTAGCCTGTAGTTTTCTTTTTTTGTAGCATCTTTGTCAGGTTTTGGTATTACGGTGATGATGGCCTCATAGAAGGGAGTTTGGAAGTTTACCTTCCTCTGCAATTTTCTGTAATAGCTTGAGTAGGGTAGGTGTTAGCTCTTCTCTAAATTTTTGGTAGAATTCAGCTATGAAGCCATCTGGTTCTGGGCTTTTGTTTGCTGGAAGATTTCTGATTACAGTTTCAATTTCCTTGCTTGTGATGGGTCTGTTGAGATGTTCTATTTCTTCCTGGTTCAGTTTTGGAAAGTCGTACTTTTCTAAGAGTTTATCCATTTCTTCCAAGTTGTCCAGATATTTTATTTGCATATAGTTGCTGATAATAGTCTCTTATGTATTATTGTGTTATTGTTAATTTCCCCTTTCATACTTGTTAGCATTTGCCTTACATATTGCTGTGCTTCTATGTTGGGTGCATATATATTTATAATTGTTATATCTTCTTTTTGGATTGATCCTTTGATCATTATGTAGTGTCCATCTTTGTCTCTCTTCACCGCCTTTGTTTTAAAGTCTGTTTTATCTGATAATGAGTATTGCTACTCCTGCTTTCTTTTGGTCTCTATTTGCATGAAATATCTTTTTCCAGCCCTTCACTTTCAGTCTGTATGTGTCCCTTGTTTCGAGGTGGGTCTCTTGTAGACTACATATATAGGGGTCTTGTTTTTGTATCCGTTCAGCCAGTCTTTGTCTTTTGGTTGGGGCAATCAACCCATTTACATTTAAGGTAATTATTGATAAGTATGATCCCGTTGCCAATGAAATCTGTTTTACATTTAATCTTATGCTTCTCTTTCTCATGGCTCATAAAATCTGTGATATGAGCTCTTCAGGGAATCTTTTCAGTTTAATTTATATGTGTGTGAAAATTTCTGTATGAGAACATAGTTCCTTGATATGAGACCTTTTATTAGAAAATCAGCAAGATCTGATTAAACATATATTCACTATTTCATATCAGTATAATTTTTTGTTGAATAAATTGATAATCTGTGTTCTTGATTTGTTGGGCATGCTGTTTACAGTAATGCTAGGTTTTTGTTATTGTTGTTTGTTTTTTAATAGTTTATTTTTCAACTTTTGTAACACAGAATTGACTTTTAAAATAACTATTCAGATATGATTCACATAGCATACAGTTCACCTGTTTAAAGTGTACAGTTCAGTGGGTTTTAGTTCATTCACAGAGTTGTGCATCCCAGTGCCGTAATCAATTTTAGATCATCTTCATCATTCCGACAAGAAACCCCAGACCCATTAGCAGTCACTCCTGCCAGTATCCTCACCACCTCAGCTCTAGGCAAACATGAATCTCCTTCTGTATGCTTGCCTGTCCTGTAGATTTTATATAGGTAAAATAATTAATGTGTCTTTTTTGACAGGCTTCTTTCACTTAGTGTAATGTTTCATGGTTTATCCAGGTTGTAGCATATATTAGTACTTCTTTTCTTTTTGTTGCCAAAAAATATTCCGTTGTGTGGATATATCACCTTTTATTTATCCGTTCATCAATTGATGGATGCTTGAGTTGTTTTTGCTTTTTGGCTATTACAAATACTGCTACTATGAATGTTTGTGTAAAAGTTATATGGACATATGTTTTTTATTTCTTTTGGAAATATACACCTAGGAGTAGAATTGCTGGGTCATGTGATAATTCTATGTTTAACCTATAAAATCAACTATACACCATTGTTAAATATTATCTCTACTTGTAGAAGGTACTCTGGTTGTATTGTTTGGAAAGTCTGAATTTTGTCATATGGCCTTTACAACTATTCTGTGTAATGCCATGCTGTTGTTTTTTTACACACTGAAGTACTGTGTGTACTGTTTGTGAAGTTTTGTGATCTTAGTTTTGATTTGGGCCTGCTAAAGTCCTCATGAGAAGTTCCTAGCGAGTTTGGGTTAGGAAATGAGGGATTTCATCTTGTAATTTTTTTAATTCTAGAGAATTATAATAGAATTATAATAGAAGTATAAGGACAGGGAATGACAGTACTGTCTGGGATGATCGGAGCTTACACATTTCTGGCTAAATACACTGAAGAAATGGTATCGACATCACAGTTGCTTTTTTTCTCTTCTTATTCCTGGTGTTTGGGCCATTGTAGAGATATGTGCTATAGAGCATGCTTGCATTATCTCAGAGATCATGGAGAATTACTGATTAGCAGTATTTCTGTTTTCATGCATGTTACACAAGCACCACTTGTCCCCAGTTTCAGAAAAGGCAGTCACAAAAAGATTGTTTCAGTGGAAAATTCAGCAAAATTTTTGCTTTCAAGTTTCTAAAATGATCCTTACAAAAAATCCAGTCTTAGTTTGCAGTGAAAAATTGTTGATTCTTTTTTGTTGTTTCTTTCTCAGGTATGTGCTCTTGTGCCAGCTCCCATACTTTTAAATTCAGTAGAAACTGGGAGCACATAGATATCTCGTATACAGTGAAGGAGGGCAGTGCCAACTAATAGGATTGGTTCCTAACATGGCTTCAGTAGCGATGATGTTGAGCTCCGTTGAGTCACTTTTACTGTCTTGTGTAGTTGTGACCAGTTGTAAATTTATAAATTCCACCCCACCCCCAATTTTGGACTTAGGGAGCATCCATACCAAGGAATGTGATTTATTTTCCTGGATCATGGTGTTGAATTAAATGCTCTGTATGCTTCAAAGTGGTCGATTAAATAAAATTCATATGAATAAAAGCCAGTTGTATTATAGCAGCTACATAACTGACTGTCTAATATATGCCAGGCTATATATATATAATATATATGTGTGGAGAAGGAAATAGCAACCCACTCCAGTATTCTTGCCTGGAGAACCTCATGGACAGAGGAGCCTGGAGGGTCTGTGGGGTCATGAAGAGTCGGACATGACTTACGACTGAACAATATATGTGTGTGTGTGTATTTCTTTTTTAACTAAGATTTATTTATTTATTTTTGGCTGAGCCAGGTCTTGGTTACTGTGAGTGAGCTTTCTGTAGTTAACTGCAAGCAGACACTACTCTCTAGTTGCAGCAGGCAGATCTCTCACTCTGGTGATTTCTTTTGCTGTGGAGCATAGGCTCTAGGGCTCGCGGACTCGGTAGTTGTGGCGCATGGGCTTAGTTGCTCCTTGACATGTGGAATCTTCCTGGACCAGGGATCAAACCCATGTGCCCTGCGCTGGCAGGCAGATTCATAACCACTAGACCACCAGGGAAGCCCCTGACTATATATTTTCATAGGCTTTATAGATTTTCTTATTTAATTTAGATAAGGAAAACATTTCTGAGCTGAGAGGTTATTTGTACCATGTCTTCCATTATTTTGAAAGTGTAACTGTCAAACGGATTTATGATTTGTTTCTCATAGATTGCTTATGAACATACAGAGGGAAATCTGTTATTTCCCTGGATGAAGAAAAGAGTAGAAACTCCTTATTTTATCAATAGGTAAAAGTTGTTTTGCCCAAGAAATTCTGAAAACTAATGTTCAGGTGTATATTAAAACTTTTAAGAATTTTTTTTCCTAAACTTCTAAAAACTTAATTCCCTCCTTTCTTCCTATGCTGTATTTACATCCAAATGCTAGTTTGTGTTTTTTAAAACCGTAAAAATATCTGGCACAAAAGTATCATTAAGGAATTTTCTTATTTATTTTACACTTAGTACAAAACTTTGGATTTGGTTACCAAATTGAGGAGAAAATGATATAAATTACTGTCTTATGTATGTTCAGTTAGGTCTTAACTCCCTAAGAATGAAGACATTATTAGTGAGTGGGGTGGTACAATAATACAGGGATTCTGGACTTAGGTATAGGCCATTATTGAAATAATTTGAAGTTAAGCTTTCAAACTTATAGGAATATTTTGTGTTATACTTATTGTTTATTTCCTCTTTCTTGGAGCACAGTATTACAAGATGCAATTATATGTAATAAACATTTTTAATTAAGTAGCTTACAAGGTCATTCAAGACAAGACAAAATAAAGCAACTCTGAAAGTGTCATAATTTCATTACAGTTGGTTCAGAGGCATAGCGTTAAAGTCTGTTTTTAGACACCATTTTATCCCTAGTGCTTGGCTCATGAGAGACACTAAATAATGAGTAAATGAACCTAATTGATATGCTTTAACTTAGCTAGCTTTCATTTATTCACATATTGTCTATAACTATGTCAAGATCCAAATTTACCAACACTTTAAAACACTTTATGTTATTAGCTATAAAAATAATTGTACTTTTTAGTGGTGCCCCAGCTTCTTAAAAACATAAGTGTGTTTTGGGGGTGGGGTGGTGGTATTGAGGATGGGTATGGGGAGGCTCTTGACACATGCACTGTGCTTTAGTCATGAGTTAGAAGGAAACGGTAAGGAAACTTGCTTATTCCTAATTAGTCTCTGTGGAAAATTCTGAAAGAGATGGGAATACCAGACCATCTGACCTGTCTCTTCAGAAACCTATATGCAGGTCAGGAAGCAACAGTTAGAACTGGACATGGAACAACAGGCTGGTTCCAAATAGGAAAAGGAGTACGTCAAGGCTGTATATTGTCACCTTGCTTATTTAACTTCTATGCAGAGTACATCATGAGAAACGCTGGGCTGGAAGAAACACAAGCTGGAATCAAGATTGCCGGGAGAAATATCAATAACCTCAGATATGCAGATGACACTACCCTTATGGCAGAAAGTGAAGAAGAACTAAAGAGCCTCTTGATGAAAGTGAAAGAGGAGAGTGAAAAAGTTGGCTTAAAGCTCAACGTTCAGAAAACTAAGATCATGGCATCTGGTCCCATCACTCCATGGCAAATAGATGGGGCAACAGTGGAAACAGTGTCAGACTTTATTTTTGGGGGCTCCAAAATCACTGCTGATGGTGATTGCAGCCATGAAATTAAAAGATACTTACTCCTTGGAAGGAAGGTTATGGCCAACCTAGATAGCATATTTAAAAGCAGCGACATTACTTTGCCAACAAAAGTCCATCTAAAAAAAAAAAAAAAAAAAGTCCATCTAGTCAAGCCTATGGTTTTTCCAACGGTCATGTATGGATGTGAGAGTTGGACGGTGAAGAAAGCTGAGCGCCGCAGAATTGATGCTTTTGAACTGTGGTGTTGGAGAAGACTCTTGAGAGTCCCTTGGACTGCAAGGAAATCCAATCAATCCATCCTAAAGGAGATCAATCCTGGGTGTTCATTGGAAGGACTGATGTTGAAGCTGAAACTCCAATACTTTGGCCACCTCATGCGAAGAGTTGACTCATTGGAAAAGACCCTAATGCTGGGTAGGATTGGGGGCAGGAGGAGAAGGGGACAACAGAGGATGAGATGGTTGGATGGCATCACTGACTCGATGGACATGGGTTTGGGTAGACTGCAGGAGTTGGTGATGGACAGAGAGGCCTGGTGTGCTGCAATTCATGGGGTCGCAAAGAGTTGGGCATGACTGAGCAACTGAACTGAACTGAGTTAATCTCTAAAATGGGCATTACTTGTCTTTTTCATGGCTTCCATCATGATGGTACTATATTGGTGAAAAGAATGGACAACAAACCAAAATTTGAGTTTTGGTTTTACCACTCAGCAGACTTGTGTAACACATTGCTTTTGAAAAATGGAAGATTTTATTTATATTACTTCTCTAACTTTTAGTTCTGTTTCACTGATTTTTTTTTTCTAGCAGCTCTTTTCATGTGGATATTTCTAAATGACCTTTTTTTTTCACTTCCTGCAATATATATATGTATGAAAACATTTTACTTCCATGGCTTCATCTAAACAATATACTATCAACTAAGTAATATGCTAGATACTATGTTATCTAGTAATATACTGTCTATAGTTACACTTTGGACAGCTCCACAAGCTGAACATCACACTTTTTGTCCAGTGTTGAGCACATGGTTATCCTCCATTCTGTTTCTCTTCTGTATTCTTTGTTTTAAATCGTTACAATTGACTTGGTTACCTAAACCTAGAAGCCTCTAACTTTTACAAAATGTTAATCTGGTCATTGAGAGTTTGTCACTTTTAATACTGTCTTTAATGTCTTTTGAATGTATCCTTTCAGATCTGTGTGAGTCCTGCTCTGACAAGTGAAGTGCTGTAATGATCCCATCAAGGCTTTTCATGCCTCCCAGTCTCGCTTGTTATTCCCTTCTTTCCTTTTCTCCAGCCTCCACTAGGGGAAGCAGAACAAAAGTAATCTCTTTCTTTGTGGAACCTCACTCCTCTGTTTTCCATGAACCCATCTTTCAATCTCTGTTAACTTGGATGTAGTAGGCTAGCAAATAATACTTTGATTATAGAAGGAATCATCTTACAGTAAAAGTAATGTAACAGTTTTGATGATGTATACTTTTGTAAAGAAGTGTGTGTGTATCCTCTTGGAAACTTAAAAGAAATACTTGATTTTGACTAAGATTCAAGAAATTTTAATATAATGAGAACTAACTTGTGTCTATATTCTTTTTTAAAAGTGTCATCAACATTCAGTTAACATCTCTTCCACATGTAATAGTCATTATTTCTAACTTAAATAAGAAAGAAAATTAATAAAAGAGTGAACCCCTCAATAGAAAAAACAAGTAAGCCTTGCTTTGATATATTTTAAAAGTATATGAAATAGGTCAGGTGCTGGCAGGGAATTGCATCAGCACTAAAGACCTACCTAAACTGGCTTAATTTTTTTTTTTTTTTACTTTTAATTCTTACCACGCTAACATGAGTATATCATAATTAAATAGTCTAGAAGAATTTAGGATGAAATGTGAGTGTATGTAATCCTATCCTGCTCATATTTCTCAGGGGGAACCTGTATTTTTAGTATATCTGGAAGTTACCTCCAGAACTATAAGAAATATGCTTATTCTTTTATATATTTATTTGTCAACTTTAGACAGCATCTGTTAATTCTTTGCTACAAAATATGAGGCGTTAGCTCATTGTTTCCTCCCGTCCTCTGTCCTCTCCCCTCTTCCTGATGTTTGATGTTTTTTTTGTTGTTAATATTTTTGTTTCGTTGGTTACTTCCTTTTTAAACTTTAAATAGTGTAGTTCTCTATATTTATAACCTTAACCTTGGTCATTTATACATTCATGTTGCTAGAATTGTTAGTGCTCTCCTTTGGTCCTGTAATCATATAGTGTTCTCCTTTGGTCCTGTAATCATATAGTGTTCTGAGATTAAATTATATGCTGATTCTAAAAGTTAAAATAATTGGCAAAGACCTGAATGTTTGATTTGCATTTCTTCACTCCATTGTCACACTTTGGGCTTTCTTAGAAGTCCAAATAATATAATATGTTTATATTACATGTATTTATATATATATTTATTATCAAACTGAAATGGATTCTATCTTCCAGAGCTATTTCACAGTTAAATTTGTTCCATAGATAAATATTGTGACTTTCTTGAATTAGTTTTCTTTATAGAATATTAAAATTTATCCAGTCTAATTCATACCACCTTTCTGTAAGCTTTCCTTTTCTTCTGGAGCCCACTCTCCTATAACCCTCTGTCTTCTAACTTTCCTCTGGACAATTTTCATAAGCCTGCTGCATAACTTTCATCCTGGGATATAGTTCTCTTTATTATCCCAGGTGTATTGGTTCTCACAAAGCCTTTGACTGTGTAGATCACAACAAACTGGAAAATTCTTCAAGAGATAGGAATACCAGACCACCTTACCAGTCTCCTGAGAAATCTATATGCAGGTCAAGAAGCAACAGTTAAAACCAGACATAGAACAGCAGACTGTTTCCAGATTGGGAAGGGAGTACGTCAAGGTGCTGTATATTATCACCCTGCTTATTTAATTTCTATGCAGAGTACATCACATGAAACACTGGGCTGGATGAAGCACAAGCTGGAATCAAGATTGTGGGGAGAAATATCAGTAACCTCAGATATGCAGATGACATTACCCTTTATGGCAAAAAGTGAAGAAAAACTAAAGAGCCTCTTGATGAAAGTGAAAGAGGAGAGTGAAAAAGCTGGCTTAAAACTCAACATTCAAAAAACTAAGATCATGGCATCTGGTCCCATCACCTCATGGCAAATAGGTGGGGAAACAGTGAAAACAGTGAGAGACTTTATTTTTGGGGGGCTCCAAAATCACTGCAGATGGTGACTGCCGCCACAAAATTAAAAGATGCTTGCTCCTTGGAAGAAAAGCTATGACCAACCTAGATAGCATATTAAAAAGCAGAGACATTACTTTGCTGACAAATGTCCGTCTAGTCAAAGCTATGGTTTTTCCAGTAGTCATGTATGGATGTGAGAGTTGGACTATTAAGAGGGCTGACCACAGAAAAATTGATGCTTTTGAACTGTGGTGTTGGAGAAGACTCTTGAGAGTCCCTTGGACTGCAAGGAGATCCAACCAGTCCATCCTAAAGGCAGTCAGTCCTGAATGTTCATTGGAAGGACTGATGCTGAAGCTGAAATTCCAAATACTTTGGCCACCTGATGCGAAGAACTGACTCTTGAAAAAGACCCTGAATCTGGAAAAGATTGAAGGCGGGAAGGGAAGGGGATGACAGAGGATGAAATGGTTGGATGGCATCACCGACTCGATGGACAAGAGTTTGAGCAAGCTATGGGGAATTGGTGATGGACAGGGAAGCCTGGTGTGCTGCAGTCCATGGGGTCGCAAAGAGTCAGAGATAACTGAACAGCTGAACTGACTGACTGCCTGAGCTTTCACACTGAATTTCATCGAGTTTGGGAATCCCCTGAAATTGTATACAGAGTTGATGTGTCAACATATTTTTCAGCTTTTGTCATATCCCCAAGGGTGGTTCTTGTGATCCCAAAACACATCTGTTTTAAAATCACCTTATTTTGTGAATCTTATGCATTGTATGTTCTAATTATATTAAACTACAATAATAAGGATGCTGTCAGGTTTTCGACAGATAAAATGGCCAGTGAGCCTCATCTTGGGTTTTCATAGCATAGTCCCCAAGGAGATGCATTCCTGCCATTTGCAATTATTTATTCATTTTCTTCAGATTTCCTAAAGTTATATCTTGACAGTTTTTCAGCCATCTTCCAGATTTTGTTAGCTAATCCCGTTGACTGCAATGATGATTATGATTTCCTTCATAACAGCAAAGTATGTTACCAAACCTAGTGGTATTGTTGATATTTAGTTTTTGTTTTCTTGAGTCATTTCTTTGAAGGGGCCTTTGGCCACTTTTAAGCTGATATCCTTTGAGTACTTTTGACATGGTATCTGATTATTGTTTTTCTTGGCCAGTCCAGTTTTACCTTTTGTCAAATCAAAAGTTATTTGCCAAGCTCTAAAATCAAAGATAGCAAAAGGGACTATAAGAGAATAAATAACAGATGTTGCAAAATATTTGTTTTACTTTTGTTCTTCTTAGCACTCCTCTTGGCTAATACTGTTTTAAATACATACCCTAATGGTCTTTGGCCAGGAATACATAGGCTAGTATACTGTGTTAGCCCTCATTGTCCTCACTGGAGAAACACACTATTTTTAAAGCAGTATTTTATTTGGGGAGAGGTATTTGTACACTTTGATGGCACAAATGACCATTCTTTCTCTTGCCTCTAGCCTTTTGTTATTTTTATTATCTAGAAAAATCTTTCTTTCCCATATTCTTTACTAGGCTAATTTCTACTTGTCTTTCAGGGCTGTCCTTAAATGTCACTGTTTCGGAGATGCTTTTTCTAACCCTTTCCAATTAGGTTAAGTACCAGTTGTATGTGTACCCATAGTCCTGTGTATTCATTTATTTATTTAAAACATTTACTGGGTGCCTGCTATTAGCTGAGTCCTATTCTGGGAGAGGGACTCCAGCAGCAAATAAATCACATCACTGGTCTTGTAGGTTATACTCTGCTGGATAGAGATTGATTAGAATAGGAACATATTGCCAGGTAGAGATGAGTTCTAAAAAGTTCTAAAAAGAACAAAGAGTGATAATGGGGAGATGCTAATTGACTTGACCTGGGAAAAGCCTTACTGAGGAGACAGCAGGGCGGAGATTTAAAGTTAGGAGGGAGTGATTAAAGTTAGGAGGGAGTGAGGTGAGCTGGGGGAGGAGCTTTCTGTGTTTAGGGAGCAGCATTGGCAGAAGCTCAGGTGGGAGCATACCTGGCTTGTTCAGGGAACAGGAGATAGGCCAGAGTCCACCCTGGAGAAGGAGCTGGGAGATAGTGGTAGGAGATATGGACGATGGTTGAAGGGGTAGGCAGATCATAAAGGGCTTTCTCGAACATAGTAAGTACTTTTGTTAATTACTCTTGAGATGTTATTGTAGAAGAGTAATAGAAGAATGAAGTGATATACCTATGGTCACTATGGTTGCTGGATTGAGAAATAGTCTGCAGAAAAAACAGGTAGAAATAGAGAAGCTGATTAGGCAATTTGTAGTCATTGAAAGAGCTGGGTGTGGCATGGCCTAGGGTAGTAAAGGTGAGAAATGTTCAGATTATGGATGTTTTGAAGACAGAGCCTATAGTATTTGCTGATGCATTTGGTATGGGGTATATAAAACAGTGAGAAATTTAAGACCCTAAGGTTTTTGGATTAGGAAATATCAAGATATACTGGGATGAAGAAATAAGATTACTTAGGGTTTGATTATAGAAGGGATAGTACTCAGTAGCTCAATATTAGATATGTTAAGTTTGAGAGACCTTCTAGAAGTCTAAATGGAGATGTTGAGTAGCCAAATATATATATAAGTCTTGGGCTTAGGCAAGCATTAAGCTGAGAATCAAGTTGAAGAGGCATTATTGAGAGAGAGGAGGAGTCGCATAATCACTGAGGAGAGTTGGGAGAGGGAATTGATGGTGAAAATGGCATAATGTTGCAACTCATTTACGGTTGGTGATAGTGAATTCAGGTTGAGATGGAGTCAGAGCATAGGTATAGGCTTTCTCCTGTTGTGGGTTTTATCTGGCAAGTATGACAGAGGCAGAGAGTTACAAGGGAGTAATATAATGATGGGCCACATGATCTTAAGATGGATAAAAGGGGAAACTGAACATGAGATGGTATGTTTTCAAGAAAAAGTAGTAGAGTGCGTGGATAGGAGCTCCCTCTGAGTTCAAAGAATTGATGAAGGTAGGGTATTAAGTACCCTACCCAACCTGGGCTTTCCTATTGGCTCAGTTGGTAAAGCATCTGCCTGCAATATGGGAGACCTGGGTTGGGAAGATCCCCTGGAGAAGGGAAAGGCTATCCACTCCAGTATTCTGGCCTACAGAATTCTATGGACTGTATAGTCCATGGGGTCACAAAGAGTCAGACACGACTCAGTGACTTTCACTTTCACCTTATTAAGGGGGTATTAGGGTGGTATTAGAAAGTGGGTATTAAAAGATCAGGTATCAAGTGGGAATTATTCTCTCATTGACACCACTTCACCTTAACTTCAAATCTCCCAAGAACATCAGATGGCCAAAAAGGCCAGAAAGAATCCAAGACAGCCTTAAGCATCAACTTTATTCCTCTTTACAGGCCTCCTGATTGAGGCAGTCTAATATGAGCCTCCACTCTGTCATTATGTAATCAAGTAACAAAAATAATCCTTGAGTGTAAGGCCCTCCTTTAATTTTCTCCATCTTACTCATCATCTTTACTACCCTTTGAAGTTCTGACCTTTCTTGTTGTAGTCTTTCTCATAGCATTTTGTGTATGGGTTGTTTTTTCTTTTAAACTTCTTTTACGTTATTACAAGTTGACGAGGGTCTCTGTCTTGAAGGGAAAGTGGGAATTAATCGTCACAGATCTTCTCCAGTTTTGCACCTTGCACCTGTAAGTTAGTTGTGGTGTAACCAGATTTTAAAACTGTATATACCTGTAAAACCAGATTTTAAAACTGTATATACCTTAAAAAAAGGGAGGTGAAGGTGAAGTCGCTCAGTCGTGTCTGACTGTTTGAGATCCCATGGACTGTAGCCTACCAGGCTCCTCAGTCCATAGAATTTTCCAGGCAAGAATGCTGGAGTGGGTTGCCATTTCCTTCTCCAGGTGATCTTCCCGACCCAGGGATCAAACCCAGGTCTCCCGCATTGCGGGCAGACGCTTTACAGTCTGAGCCACCAGGGAACCTCAAAAAAAGGGAGAGTTACCTGTATACCTACGTAAACATTCCTCACTAGATTGTATGTTCATTTAGGGCCAGGGTCAGCATTTTATTCATAGTTTTATCCCCAGCTCCTCCAACAGTGTCTGACAATATAATATCAGGTTGGGGTATTTGTTGAATAAATACATAGAATATAATTACAGTAACGACTCTTATCTAGAGGTTACTTTTCTTATCACATGCCTCTCTGAGTTGCACTTGAGAAGTCAGAAGGAAGCAATACCACTTCTAAGAATCTGCTGAAGAAAAATGAAAGTACTTTATTTATTTATTTATTTTTGGTCATGATAAAATTTTATTGAGAACCAGTACATTAAATCCTTTATAGAACATAGGAAAGGAAAGTCGTTCAGTCGTGTCCGACTCTGCGACCCCGTGGACTGTAGCCTGCCAGGCTCCTCCGTCCATGGGATTCTCCAGGCAAGAACACTGGAGAGGTTTGCCATTTCCTTCTCCAGGGGATCTTCCCGACCCAGGGATTGAACCCAGGTCTCCCGCATTGGAGGCAGACGCTTTAACCTCTGAGCCACCAGGGAAGTCTAGAACATAGAAATACATACAATTCCAGCCCTTTCCAATAAATGGCAATGTAACATTGGCATAGGATTCCTGAATATCCCAAACACTTTGTTTTGTACCTGTAGGAGAGAAACAGTTCTTCTACCGCTTAACAACACAGAAGTGGGGTGCTCTGACCTATTTAGGGTGGGCAGCACTGGAGACAGAATTTGGCATGAATAAAGAAGGACTACAAATGAGTTCAAGTAGCTGAAGGAGCAGATGAATAAATGTTCACTCTTTTCATTTTGTATTTCAAACTCAGTCAAGAGAAGGCAAGGCATTATAAAATCAGACACAAATTAACTCGAGGACATGAGCAAAGCATATCTCTCAATTAAGTTAATGCTGCTGCTGCTGCTGCTAAGTCGCTTCAGTCGTGTCCGACTCTGTGCAACCCCAGAGACGGCCGCCCACCAGGCTCCCCCGTCCCTGGGATTCTCCAGGCAAGAGTACAGGAGTGAGTTGCCATTTCCTTCTCCAATGCATGAAAGTGAAAAGTGAAAGTGAAATCGCTCAGTTGTGTCCGACTCCCAGTGACCCCATGGACTGCAGCCTACCAGGCTCCTCCATCCATGGGATTTTCCAGGCAAGAGGACTGGAGTGGGTTGCCATTGCCTTCTCCATGAAAGTACTTTAGATGTCCACACATGGCTATATTTATAGCAGCATTTATTGTTCAAAATAGCTTAAAAATGAAAGTAATTCAAATGCCCATCAACTGACAAATAAACTAAATTGGTATATGCATTTAATGGAGCACTATTTAGCAATTAAAAAGAACAAGCTACCAACACATGTTATAGCATGGATGAACTGCAGAAACATTAGGGTAAATGAAAGAAGCTGGTTGTAAAAAGTTTATGTATGATTTCATTTTATAGGGTATGTCTGGAAAAAGCAAATTTATTGAGGTAGAAAGCAGATCAGTATTAGGACTGGAGGCGAGAATAGTATTAAGTGTAAATGGGCACAAGAGAATTTTTGGGGATAATGTAAATCTTCTAAAACTGGGTAGGGTTGATGGTTGTACAACTCTTAAGAATTTACTACAATTATTTAATTTTCAGTTATTTAATTGATGGATGAATTTATGATATATAAATTATACCTCAATAAACCTGTAAGAAAAGACCAAATTATTTTGAGTAACCAGAAATAGTAGTTTATAAAAAGTGAAGTTTATTCAGAAATAACCTTTTTGGTTCTCCCTGTGCCCAAGCTTATTGAGTTTACTTAGGTACAATTGTGAAAAATGTATTTTCCAAAGCGTTGATGTTAAAAGGTACTTTCATCAGGAGCAAATGATAATTGATAGGAAAAAAACCCATAAAAATTAAAGAGTACGGCTGGCAAGGACTCCTTAATGTTGTCATGTTACCTTGCACATGTCAATAGCACATGAGGCCATCTTGATATAAATAGTTCAATATAATTATCAGTTAGAATTATGACGTCTAATGAGTAAGAAAAGCCTAACTTATTTCTCTGTGCCCAGGTTATGAAAATAAGCTTATTACATATTTGAAAGACTTTTAAAGAATATTATTAAAATTGAGTGTAAAGGGATTAGCTTCATTTACGTTTTCATTCATAATGGAAATTGGTGTCATTAGAATAGGAAAGACTAGAGATCTCTTCAAGAAAATTAGAGACACCAAGGGAACATTTCATACAAAGATGGGCTCAATAAAGGACAGAAATGGTATGGACCTAACAGAAGCAGAAGATATTAAGAAGAGGTGGCAAGAATACACAGAAGAACTATACAAAAAAGATCTTCCTTACCCAGATAATCACAGTGGTGTTATCACTCACCTAGAGCCAGACATCCTGGAATGTGAAGTCAAGTGGGCCTTAGGAAGCATCACAATGAACAACGCTGGTGGAGATGATGGAATTCCAGTTGAGCTATTTCAAATCCTGAAAGATGATGCTGTGAAAGTGCTGCACTAATATGCCAGCAAATTTGGAAAACTCAGCAGTGGCCACAGGACTGGAAAAGGTCAGTTTTCATTCCAATCCCAAAGAAAGGCAATGCCAAAGAATGCTCAAACTACCACACAATTGCACTCATCTCACACGCTAGTAAAGTAATGCTCAAAATTCTCCAAGCCAGGCTTCAGCAATACGTGAACCGTGAACTTCCAGATGTTCAAACTGGATTTAGAAAAGGCAGAGGAACCAGAGATCAAATTGCCAACATCTGCTGGATCATCGAAAAAGCAAGAGAGTTCCAGAAAAACATCTATTTCTGCTTTATTGACTTTGCCAAATCCTTTGACTGTGTGGATCACAATAAACTGAGGAAAACTCTGAAAGAGATGGGAATACCAGACCATCTGACCTGTCTCTTGAGAAACCTGTATGCAGGTCAGGAAGCAACAGTTAGAACTGGACATGGAACAACAGACTGGTTCCAAATAGGAAAAGGAGTATGCCAAGGCTGTATATTGTCATCCTGCTTATTTAACTTATATGCAGAGTACATCATGAGAAACGCTGGGCTGGATGAAGCACAAGCTGGAATCAAGGTTGCCGGGAGAAATATCAATAACCTCAGATATGCAGATGACACCACCCTTATGACAGAAAGTGAAGAAGAACTAAAGAGCCTCTTGATGAAAGTGAAAGAGAAGAGTGAAAAAGGTGGCTTAAAGCTCAACATTCAAGAAACTAAGATCACGGCATCTGGTCCCATCACTTCATGGCGAATAGATGGGGAAACAGTGGCTGACTTTATTTTTTTGGCTCCAAAATCACTGCAGATGGTGATTGCAGCCATGAAATTAAAAGACTCTTACTCCTTGGAAGGCAAGTTATGACCAACCTAGACAGAATATTAAAAAGCAGAGATATTACTTTGTCATCAAAGGTCTGTCTAGTCAAGACTATGGTTTTTCCAGTAGTCATGTATGGACGTGAGAGTTGGACTATAAAGAGGGCTGAAAACAGAAGAATTGATGCTTTTGAACTGTGGTGTTAGACAAGACTCTTGAGAGTCCCTTGGACTGCAAGGAGATCAAACCAGTCCATCCTAAGGGAAATCGGTCCTGGGTGTTCTTTGGAAGGACTGATGTTAAAGCTGAAACTCCAGTATTTTGGCCACCTTATGCAAAGAGCTGACTCATTTGAGATGACCCTGATGTTGGGAAAGATTGAAGGCAGAAGGACAAGGGGACGACAGAGGATGAGATGGCTGGATGGCATCACTGACTCAATGGACATGAGTTTAGGTAAACTCCAGGAGTTGGTGATGGAAAGGGAGGCCTGGTGTGCTGTGGTTTATGGGGTCACAAAGAGTTGGACACGACTGAGCTACTGAACTTAGGTAATATGAGGTGAATTTTATTGTCATTAATACAGTGTGGTATGTTTTATAAAGATGTTAAACCTGACTGACCACACTATACTGGGGTATATAATTAGTGCTTTTCTACTACTTAAAATTAGTTTCATCAGTTTGTGTTAGTTCAACCATCTTGTGACCAGAAATCTTAGATTTCCAAGATTTTTCTTGGTGCAAGTTATCGTGCTCAGGTATTGAAATAAAGACTATTTTAATTTCTTTCATTAAACTTTATATTAATCTTGTTTCCACTGCCTAGTGCTATATAACAGACCACCCGAAATCTTAATAGACTTAAAAGAACAACAACTTATTTCTTATTCTGAGGTTGGTCAGGCAGTTCCTTTGCAGGTCTTACCAGTGTTAGGTCACAGCTGCATTCATCTGGTGGTGTCTGAGGCATGGGGCCTGTTGGGATAGCAGCATGTTGAACCTCTCTTTCTGTGGGATACGATATCAAGCTTCCTCATACATGACACTTCAGGACAGTGTTCTAAAAAAGAACAAAATATGAAGCTATAAGGCTTTGTAAGTTATAAGAGTATCACTTTCCTTGTTTTCCATTGGTCAAAGCAAGTCTCAAGGCTCCCTGAGATGGTAAGGGTGGGAAAATAGACTCATGATGAGAACAACAGTCAAGTTCTATTGTAAAGAGGCATGGATACAACCTTTAATTTTTTTGGTCTTTCTGCTCTTTAAAGAACAAAGCTCTTTCTTTTCAGAATTGAACAGATGCCAATATAAAACTTGAAAAACATTGCTTTAATGTATAAAATGAACAGATTGAATTAGAGTTCTTAGAAGTTCAATCTGAGATTGATGAAACTACAATTAAGTAGAAGTATTTTCCGAGAAGAAAATAACGTTAGCTTTACTTATTCCTATACTTTTGTCATTGTATGGCAACTTGAATTTTGAAGTGCATTGAAGAGGTATGTTGAACTTTGAAATTTGATTATCTATATTAACATATTACCCTTTTCTAGACTGTTTCTATAGCTGGAAAATGATAAGAATGTGCCTTGATTGGGAAGATGACAAAAATTCTGGAGATAGATGAGGGTGATGGCTGCACAAGAGTGCAGATGTATTTGTAAGTGTGAACTACGCACTTATAAAATATGACCTTAGTGATGTATTTTATGCTGTGTTTTACCATAATTTAAAAAATGAACCGTGAAAAGCAGGTATGAAGATTAAGTTTAGTAACAAATATTAAACACTCAATCATGCATTTTTACTAGGTGTCAGGAAAACTTTCCATAGAATTTACACTTACTACCTTTTGCTCAGAAAAATGCATTTCTGAAATAGTGAATGCCAGTA
Organism: Giraffa tippelskirchi; assembly: GCF_054371585.1. Classification (NCBI taxonomy): domain Eukaryota; kingdom Metazoa; phylum Chordata; class Mammalia; order Artiodactyla; family Giraffidae; genus Giraffa; species Giraffa tippelskirchi. The sequence continues at coordinate 76,050,885 of NC_137277.1, forward strand.
GAATTATTTGTATATGATAAAAGGAAAGTTTGATAAGGTCCCATGGACCTTTTTAAGAAATGATTAGTTTTGGTGTTAATTTGGATTTTCATGTACTCTTAGGAGATTTACTTATATTTGATATGAGCATGTAATTCTCTTTAGATATTTCTCGTTTTTTAATCCTGTAAGGACATAATGAAGTATTTTACCCAACAGAGATTTATTCAGGGGATTAAATCACCACTCTGTATTAGGATACATGAACTCATTTGAGACGTGAATTGATACCTGATATTGCATTCATTTATAATTAGCAGTGCAGTGTAAAAATTGATCTCATGACTTTTCTGTTGAGAAACTTGATCATTTATTTATTTAAATAAATATGCTATGTTCTAATATTCTAGACCTTGGAGATAACAGCATGAAATAAAACAAACCTTGCCTCTGTGGAATTTCAATTCAAGTTGGAATGTGAGACAGCAAACAACTAAAGTGAATAAATAGGTACTTTTATTTGGAGATAAGTAGTAGGAAGAAATAGAAAGCAGGATAAGGAATTAAGAGAGTAACGTGGGTGAGAAGATTATCTTAGATAAGTGCTCAACAGTGGCTTCTCTGAAGTGAAAGATTGAGCTATGAGAAGAAGTGAAAAACATTCCAGACATGGTAAAGAGCAAGTGCAAAGGCTCTGGAGTAGGGCCAGCCTTGGTGAATTTATTTGATGAGCACAGCATGCAGGCCGGTATGACAACTACTGAGAGAAGCTGGAGGAGTATGAGGGGAGATGAAGTTGTGGAGACAGGCAGGGGTCCTATTTAGATTTTACTGAGACATTGGTAAGGACTTTGTATTTTAAGTGTGATGAGAAACTATTAGAATTTTTTTAAAGCCCTTTAATTTGAAATAATATTAGACTTGAACAAAATAATGTAATGAATTCACGTTATACTCTACCCATTGTTAATATCTTGTATTGCTGTTGTTCAGTTGCTATGTCGTGTCCAGCTCTTTGCGACCCCATGGACCCCATAGTTGCTCAGACTAATGTCCATTGAGTTGATAATGCCATCCAAACATCTCATCCTCTGTCACCCCCTTCTCCTTCTTTGGAATCATCTCTTCAGGGTAGTGTGTTACCTTGAAATGTCCACTCTCCTGTTGCTATGCAGAGAAGACTGAAGAGGCAAGAGCAGAATGCAGAGACCAGTTAGGAGGCTGCTATGCTATGAGTGTTGATTACAGAGTGGTGACAGGACAATTCCTTAAAGAGGTTTATGCAAATAGTCTCTCTGTACTCTTACTTTAAAAAACCTGGTTTAGAATATCTACTAAGAAATTGAACAAAGCCTTCGCTAAACCAAACTTCTGTACTTGGTTATTTTTTTAAGAGGAAAAAAATACTAGTATGTTTTAGGTCAAGAAAAGTTATTTATTATGCATAAGCAGTTTCGATGATGAAAGAATAATTGACATAGTGAATAAAGGACTTCAGTCACTTTCCTTTATATTGAAAGTCTGTGAGTTAGCTCTCTTTGTCATTGGTTCCTTATCATAATTTGCTAGTTTCTTTCTTTTCTCTGAAAGAATGAAAGCTAGTAAATACCAAATTTCAATCAGTTTTTTAAAAAATTATTTATTTATGGTTGCACTGGGTCTTTGTTGCGGTGCACAGGCTTCTTCTTTCAGGGCTTCTGTTGTTGCAGAGCACAAGCTCTAGGTGCATGGGCTTTTGTTGGTCTGTGGCATGTGGAATCTTTGCAGACCAGGGATCTACTTGCATTGGCATGTAGATTCTGCACCACCAGGGAAGTCCCTCAATCAGTTTTTAAGATACTTATATTTTGTGTGGAAAATGCTTTTTCATTGTACAAAGATTAATTATCAGTATTTTTCATTGAAGAGATATGATCTTATTTTGTGATCTGCATGGCTGTTTATCCTATTTATTTTGTTTTTACTTTGAATTTTAAGAATAATGGTCCACAGTTAGAAACTTTAATGAAAGCACTGTACAGATATTTTGCTAATATATTTGACCCATGTATCCATGATATGCTTTTAAAGTGTTAGCAAATAGAATCTTATCTTCTCAAAATTGTACTTTTCTAATGTTCTGTTCTGTAACACCTAATGGTCTATTACTGCTTATATTCTTAAACCATTTCCTACTTTTTATTTACTATGGAATAATGAGATGGGAGGTAGAGGACTTGTTCTGGATGTTGAACCTAAAAGTTAAATACTTTTTGGTAGTGTCTGCTCTCCTTCACTTTAAAAACAAAAATGGAATATTTTTTGCAGTTGAAGCCCAAGAGTTGTAGACACTTTTATTCTTTGTTATTATAGTTGAACTTGCACCCAGAACTTTATGGAATTTATTTATTTATTTTCGTTAAATAGGGAACATAATTGTAACTTTTTATACAGGTGTTGAGAGGATCATGTAAAATACTTGCACATTTTTTGGAACACTACCTGGGAAACAGAGCATGCTCAGTTAATATCAGCTCTTATTAGGATACTATGGGTAGTATTGAGATTATTTTAAATAGCTTTATTTTTTGCTCATTTTGAAGAAGTGGTCTGTGAGTGTCTTCTGTTATTCACTTAATAATTAATGAGCAGCTTCTGGGTGCCCTGTACATTGTCTTGGCTAAACTGCCCACATCAGCTCCCATTTTAATATTGAGGGTATTAGACTATGAGAGGTTAAGTTATTTAGCCATGATTTCACAATAAGAGGTGGGCTGGCTAGTGTTAACTTACTAAAACGTTATCTGACACTGCCATATAAAGGTCTTTTTCTTTTTAATTTTAAATTTATTTTTTTAATTGAAGGATAATTGTGTTATGGAATTGTGTTGGTTTCTGCCAAACAGCAACATGAATCAGCCATGGGTATACATATGTCCCCTCCCTCTTGAACCTCACTTCTACCTCCCTCTCCATCCCGCCATTCTAGGTTGATACAGAGGCCTGCTTTGAGTTCCCTGAGTTATACAGCAAATAAAGGTCTTTTCGGTTTGTCCTAATCACTCATGTGACAGATGTTTATATTGGATATTTTTGTGCAGAGCTATATGATACGGGCTGTGGAGTTTGGTACACTGCCTCATGGTGTTGGAGAGAACCATGATACAAGGTAGAAAGTGATAATTATTAGAAACTGTACACATTTAGAAGAGGGAGGTATTATTTGCATTGAGGGAAGCAGTTCAATCAGGGATGGTTTCTTGAAAATGGGGTAAACATTTAAATTGAGTAGTTTAGGAGTAGTGAGATTTGGACCTGTTAGTAGTGGAATTTGGACATATCCATAGAGGAAACTGGAGAAGGAAATGGCAGCCCACTCCAGTGTTCTTGCCTGGAGAATCCCGTGGACAGAGGAGCCTGGTGGGCTGCCGTCTATGGGGTCACAGAGAGTCGGACACGACTGAAGTGACTTAGCAGCAGCATAGAGGAAATAGTAGAGAAAATGTGAGACGTTTATATAAAAATAGTGGATAGTTTGTTTTAGCTACTTAGTATAATCTGTGAATGGATGTAGGGGAAATTTAGATTGGAAGGTATATTTAGACAAAGGTATGTAGAGCCTTAAAAACTTGAATAATTTTTTTGAATTCATATGTAATTAGTTCAGTAAATTTATTTTAACGAGTGTTAGAGGCTTTGTTGATGTTGTTCAGTGGCTAAGTCATGTCCAACTCTTTAAGACCCCATCGACTACAGCATGCCAGGCTTCCTTGTCCTTCAGAATCTCTCAGAGTTTGCTCAGACTCATGCCCATTGAATCAGTGATGCCATCCAACCATCTCATCCTCTGTCATCCCCTTCTCCTCCTTCCCTCAGTCTTTCCCAGCGTCAGGGTCTTTTCCAATGAGTTGGCTCATTGCATCAAGTGACCAAAGTATTGGAGCTTCAACTTCAGCATCAATCCTTCCAATGAATATTCAGGGTTGATTTCCTTTAGGATTGACTGGTTTGATCTCCTTGCAGTCCAAGGACTCTCAAGAGTCTTCTCCAACACCACAATTCGAAAGCATCGATTCTTCAGCTCTCAGCCTTCATTAATGGCCCACCTCTCATGTCCATACAGACATTGGACCATAGCTTTGACTATACAGACCATTGTCAGACTACTAGACAAACCATAGCTTTGACTATATGGACCTTTGTCAGCAACGTAATGTCTTTGCTTTTTAATACTCTGCCTAAGTTTGTCATAGCTTTCCTTCCGAGAAGCTGCTGCTGCTGCTGCTGAGTCGCTTCAGTCGTGTCCGACTCTGTGCGACCCCACAGACGGCAGCCCACCAGGCTCCACCGTCCCTGGGATTCTCCAGGCAAGATACTGGAGTGGGTTGCCATTTCCTTCTCCAGTGCATGAAAGGGAAAAGTGAAAGTGAAGTCGCTCAGTCGTGTCCGACTCTTAGCGACCCCATGGACTGTAGCCTACCAGGCTCCTCCATCCATGGGATTTTCCAGGCAAGAGTACTGGAGTGGGGTGCCATTGCCTTCTCCGTTCCGAGAAGCAAGCGTCTTTTAATTTCATGGCTGCAGTCACCATCTGCAGTGATTTTGGAACCCAAGACGAGAAATTCTGTCACTGTTTATACTTTTTCCCCTTATATTTGCCATGAAATGATGGCGCTGAGTGCCATGATCTTAGCTTTTGAAATGTTGATTTTTAAGCCAGCTTTTTTACTCTCCTCTTTCTCCCTCATCAAGTGGCTCTTTAGTTCTTCTCTTTGTACCATTAGAGTAAGTATCATCTGCATATCTGAGGTTGTTGGTATTTCCCCCATAATCTTAATTCCAGCTTGTGATTCATCCAGCCTGGCATTTCGCATGATGTACTCTGCATGCAAGTTAAATAAGCAGGGTGACAATATACAGTAGAGGCTAGTTATATACAATTTGGGAGAAATAAATTGGAATGAGAAATTGAGACCATGATGTGATTTTGCTGTTAGAAAGGAAGATGGGGGTGGAGGTGAAGTCCCCCCCCCATCTCCATGTGAAATGGTAGGAAGAACACTTTACTAGGAGTATGGATATGAAATTTTAATCCTGGCCCATTCATATTAACTAGGTATATAACTTTGAGGAAGACTCTTTTAAGTTCTGTGGGCCTTAGCTTCTTAATATGCAAAATGAGAATTTGTATAAAAGGTCATTAGGGCCCATAATAAGATGGTGCTCTGTCATTTTTTGTTCAAACTAGACACTGAAATTGAAAGGAGGCACTATAAATATAAACCCAGTGGCAACCAAATTATATTTTTGCTTTTTATCCTATTATGAGTTTACTTTTACCTGTTACATTTCAAAATTAAAATTTAAAGTACTGGAAAGGAGGAAAAAGGATTAAGATATCAATTATAAATGTTAAATGTTGTTGAACAAGGTAAAAGTAGTATCATCTGAGGGAATAGAATCATTTTAAAGTAAGTATCTGTTTGATGTTGTGAGTGGTAATGATTAAAAGTGTGCATATAAATATAGAATTGTTTTGAAACAGATATATTGTTCAAAATAAAGTCAACTAGTAACACAGATAAAGCTAGAACAGTTACACACATCACTGTAAGTATATACCTCAGTTTGCCTGGTTTTAAGGGGAAGTAGAGTATAACGAAGTTTGTTTATACTTTTTTTAAAATGTCCTCAGGGACTGCAATATTTAGGGTACTATATAGTAGTTGGGTCTACCAGAATTTGTGCTTGCTACTGTAAATAGTCTTTTAATAGGTATATTTTTAATCCTCTGATGTTATACTTACTATTAAGGATTTTTTGACTTATAATGTGTAGAGGCACCCCTTCCCCCAACTCTCCTGTGTTAGATGTCAGTAAGAACTGCAGGAGGGTCTTAAAACTGGATGGTCTTTGAGAGCAAGTTTGATATTTTGAGCCATTTATTCATATTTTCTAGTTTTCTCATATCCTAGGTAAATTACATTTAACATGCATTCAGATCACCTGGGCATATTGTTAAATGGCAGATTCTGATTTGGGGTGAGTCTGAAATCTGCTCTTCTAACAAGTTTCTAAATGATGTGGACATTTCTATTCTGTAGGCTACATTCAGAATATCAGATAGTTCTAGTTCTAAATGGTTTTGTTGAAGTTTGGCAGACTTACAGTTTATTGCATACATGTCCTATATGGCTGGGTTCTATCAGAAGTTATATTAATAGTTGTTTTAAAAGAAAACTTAGGACTTTCGTAAATTTAATAATACAGTTGATTGAAATAATGTTTGTCTTTTGTAGTCACATTTCCCTCTTCATATGTTTATGCGTCTTAACTCTAGTTTTGCTTCTTTCTCATTTCTTTTTTGTTGTTGTGATTTTTGCTTTTCTTTAATGTATTATTGTGTTTTGTGGATCTGGTCAGGGAACCGTTACTGTATTTTATGTTTGTATCTACATTTTATTTTGCATGCGTAACGTGGCTTTGCCTGGATGTTCTTTTTGGTAAGTTCCAAATTTATAAAGCACATTGTTTTTTGTAGTGTAAGTTATGTTTTTCACCTTCTTTTCTCCCACTTTTAGTAATGTGATCATGCTCATGAATTGCTTTTAATTTTTTTTTTTAAAGAGTTCATTTGATAGTTATTTTTTTCCTAACACGTTCCAATTGTCCTTAATAGTAGTGCAGTTTGGTACTAATCTGCTTTGATTTGTTTTATAGCCTCACACTGTCAGTTGCTGGTCACTATTAGAAGTTGCTGTTTCAAGTATTTTGGTTTTTTAAAAGAGCCTTTAATCTAGAAATACTGTTCTAAAAGCTTGTGCTTTCACATAGCAATCATAAAAGAAGATAGTTTGTATTAAACCTAATAATTTTGTTCACAGTAAACAGTGCATTCTAATTTTGTTTTCACAGCAACAGCTTGCACAACTGCAGAAAGAAAAATCAGAGATTCTGAAAAATCTGGCATTATATTACTTCACATTTGTAGATGTTATGGAATTTAAGGTATGTATTTTAATACATAAAGTTCAACATTTCAGAGATAAATTGACATTTATTAATTGTATAAATTGTTCTGTCACTTGTGGATAATAAAGTATATGTTTTCTGAATTTTGTAGTAGTCATATAAGTAAAAGATTAAAATAAACTTCTATTTTCAGGACCATGTTTGTGAATTGCTGAATACTATTGATGTTTGCCAAGTCTTCTTTGACATTGTACGTATAATTTTCAGAAAAATTTCTAATTCTTCTCTCTGTTTCTAATCGTAGAACTAAGGGGATCAAATGCTTTTCTTTAGAGATAATTTATATGATTAGTATATAAAATTTCAGCATTGAATTTGGCTTTATTTTTTAAGGTAAGGAGTTATACTGTATCTCTGTTTTTACTTATTTGATTGTCATTGAATATATATCTTGTACATATTGGGAAATAGTTGTTAATTTTAGTATTTTATTTTAATAGGCTCAATTTTAAAAGGTCACACAAATAATTTTTTCTCAATAAAAGGCATACTTGAAAAAATCTTTAATAAGACAGTTTCTAGATATAAGAAATCAGTGAAAAACATCTCCACTGATTTAATGGTGAACCTATTCATTAATTTAATACTCCTTTTTTCTTGCTTACTGAGAATTGCTTCCATGCTTATTATTATTCTGGTTTTGGCTAGTCCTTTAAATTGTTAGCAATTTGAATAGGGTGATCACAAACTCTTTTTCATCTGTAAAATTGTGTTACAAACACAGAACTATTATCTGTAACTCCCAAATTTTAGACATGTTTTTGGTGAAAGGAATTAGGTAGAATTTCAGAAATGGGGATAAAATAAATAACTACAGAAAATTATTAACTTCCAGTAGCTGCCATGAAGATTCTTTTGTGTGTGCTTAAAAGTTTGTGAAATAAAAAGTTGAAGTTAATGTTTTTTTTTCTTAGACTGTAAACTTTGATTTAACAAAGAATTACTTAGATTTGATCATAACATATACAACACTAATGATACTGCTGTCTCGAATTGAAGAAAGGAAGGCAATCATTGGATTATACAACTATGCTCATGAGATGACCCATGGAGCAAGGTATACCTGTATTAAAGAAATCCGAATTCTCAATTTGATGGCTTACAATTCAGTGATATTTATGTATCTGTTTTAAGTGACCGAGAATACCCACGCCTTGGTCAGATGATTGTGGATTATGAAAACCCTTTAAAGAAAATGATGGAAGAATTTGTGCCCCATAGCAAGGTAAGAGCTGGTTTTTAGGAGTGCTTCAATAGGCATATGAGAGCTTGAGGGTGGATAGAGTGATACACTGCTTCTAAGAAAGAAAATCTTAATGAGATATGATTTATAGTTATGTATGGTTTTATCTAATTGTGAACCAGAGAACTCATTAATTAGATCCAGAATCGTGAATAGAAACTCGAGAATATATTGATCCATTGTAGTTTTTAGGTCTCTATAGGATATAGAGTTAGTGAAGTTTAGTATTTGAGAATGTCTACTAGATTCATATCAGACTGCTTTGTTACTAATTCCAACTCTGTAATGAGAGAAAATTGCAGGAGTTTGTGATAATTTGAAATGTCTGTCTTTTATGATATATTAAAAAATAGTTCTTAATGAAATAATTTTGGTTTAGAGTCTTGCTGTTATGGCTTCTCTGAGGGAGGGCTAGTTCCTTAGCATGTCAAGGAAGTTTATAGGTATCCTCATAAAGATAAGGAAATTGAGGACTGGAAGTGATTTGATGAAGTAAGCCGTTTGGCAGCAGTTGTGGCAAAATGAGGGCTAGGATTAGAATCTTGGTCCGTTGTTCCCTTTGAATGATGGGAGTTATATTTTTAATAATACAGTGTTTTATATGAATCTGTGTGTTATTTTTTTGACATACAGTTAGCAGCAAGAATTTTTCCTTTGGTTTTTCTACTCCCATGAAAATTCTAAAGGTGCATTTCCAGTTTAATTTCTCTGTATAGCTGTATTACACCCACAAACTTATGTAGGTTTAATGTCTTAGAGTTAGTTGTACCATTAGCTTGAAGGAGTCTAGTAGATGATACCAATTTTGAAGTAAAAATCAGCATTGTAGATGGAAGTGTCAGGGTTTCTCAAAGTGCTAAACAGGTCATCATCACCTGTCTCTTTGATTTTGTTAGTGCTTTTTCCTCAGCTACTCATCTCTTGTTTTTTCTCTGGATCTGTTTCTAACTTTTTGCCAATCAGCTATGGCTTTGCTTTTAGTTAGCCACTTCAAATTTGGCTCTCTTCCCAGTTAAATGATGAACATTTATTTTAAAGGCTGTTATATATTTATTTAGGGCTTCCCTGGTGGCTCAGATGGTAAAGAATCTGCATGCAGTGCAGGAGACCCAGGTTTGATCCCTGGATCGGAAAGAAGATCTCCTGGAGAAGGGAGTGGATACCCTCTCTGGTATTCTTGCTAAGAAAATTCCATGGACCGAGGAGCCTGGTGGGCTACAGTCCACAGGATCACAAAGCATCAGGCACAACTGAGCAACTAACACTTTCACTTTTACCTCACATATCTATATTTAAGTTCTCCATAGCCATTAGCACATACTAGACTGTTAATAATTACTTGAGAATTGTCTATTTGGATTAGACCAGTTTTTTCCTAATCTTGATTTTTCCGATATTCTATGATATCTCAGGGCTTTGATGTTAATAGAAAGTTGCTCAGTTGTGTCTGACTCTTTGTGACCCCATGGACTGTAGCCTGCCAGGCTCCTTGGTCCATGGAATTCTCCTGGCCAGAATACTGGAGTGAGTAACCTATCCCTTCTCCAGGAGATCTTCCCAACCCAGCAATTGAACCCAGGTCTCCTGCATTGCAGGCGAATTCTTTACCACCTGAGCTACCAGAGAAGCCCAATAGAAAGACCATCATGTATTTACTAGGATTTGTTCAAATTAATTTAAAAAATTATTCAAAATCGCTTGGTGCAGTGATAAAAACAATTCCTAGGTTTTATTCCCAGAGGTTCTGGCTCAGGCAGAGCCCTGGATTTTCTTTTTCTGGACAAACTCTCCTGGCAATTTATGCATAGCCAGATTAAAGGACCACTCTGTACAGAATTTTTAGGAAGCAGGAGTGAATAGCAAAAGAGTTAAAAGCAAGCAAGAAGCAAATGAGATGAAAAATACCTTGATGATAAAGTTATCATTAATAGACTAAATGGCAAATAGAAATAATTTATTAAGATAAAGTACAGTGGATCATTTTTAGAAGGCATTTTTTGAAGAAATATGAAACATGTTGAGCTCTGTTAACACTTAGTCATATAACCTTAAGTACTACTTTTTCTTTCAGTGAGCACGATTAGAGTAGAAAGTGATATACAAAAGGATGACGCTAGACTCTGTACCCTTTTTAAAATAAAGATCACACGATTGCCATACATTTTTACCTTTAAGAAAGTAACATGATTTCCTGAGCTAAGCTTTAGCTGAGGAATGCAGAATCTATGTAACTTTCATGAAATTAAAAACAAAAAAAATCTAGAGCATAAATGAAACGCACCTCAAGTGTCATATGGAGCATACTTGTAATTAGGCTCTTGTTTTATGATGGTACAGTTAGAAACACATAGCACTTGTAGCTGGAAATTAAATGGAAAGTAAAAAAAAGAATTCATTCTTCAGCTTTCTTTTTTTCTGTTTTAATTAGTCTCTTTCAGATGCACTCATTTCTCTTCAGATGGTGTATCCTCGAAGGAACCTTTCAGCTGACCAGTGGAGAAATGCCCAGTTGTTGAGTCTCATCAGTGCCCCCAGTACAATGCTTAATCCCGCACAGTCTGACACTGTATGGTTCTGTACTTTCTTTTTTGAATGAAAAGAGTAAAATTGATTTTTTTAAAAAAATCAATTAAGCAGTGCCGTTGCACTTTTTCTTCTAATTAGTATTAGCTTGTCAGTGAAGTTTATTGTAAAATGCTCATTATTTACATTGTACTATTCACAGTTTTTTAATTTCTAAATGCTGATGTTGAGTACAACTAGTAGTATGAGTTCTTTTAAGGCTTAAAAATTTGCTGTGCTTTCTTATGGTAGAAATTTGGAAGATTCAGAAAATTAGAAAAAAACAAAAATCACCCCAAGTCTTACAGACTTACTAGAGAAAATCACTATTGTATTCTGTTAAGTTTCTTTTCAGTCTTTTTTCTGTGTATGTAAACATAGACGTTATGCATATGGAGAATAAACACACATAATTACTTACTTGGGTGAAATAGTGAGCATCCAGGTACATAAATTTTTTTTTTTAATAAAATTTTATCCTTTGAAATACTGCAAACTCTGCAATACACTTGGGAAATTTGGAAGTAGTTATTTACTAAATTGAAAACAATTCAGCAACCATGTTTTTTAAAGAGAAGTTTCAGGGTGTGTGAATGTGGAAGAGGCACAGCTTTCATTGTCTTTTTTATGGACCGTGGGTATAAATATAGGTTATAAAACTTGCATCCAGTTTTTCAACTATGTTGTGGTATTTGAACCAAGAATTGAGTGGTCAGACTTCTTAGAAGGAAGAGAAAGAGGAGTGACTCAGTGCAGAATTTTTTCCTTTAAATCACAAATATTTTCTTTTTTTAAGATGCCTTGTGAATATCTCTCTTTGGATGCCATGGAAAAATGGATTATCTGTAAGTAAAAAAGAAAAAAAGTAAAAATTGGTTAGTTTTATGATTACTCCTCAGATTTAAGTTTTAGAGAGAAATAACAGTAACATGGATTGCTTTAATACCAAGCACTGTGCTGAGCCTTCTATGTGCATCATCCAGTCCTTAGATTGATCTGGTTAGAGTAGGTTGGTCTAGTTTATAGAAGAAGAATTAAAGTTTAGTCCACACAGCAAGTAAGTGACAAAGGACCTTCAAGGCTCATGGTCTACATTATATTGCCTCTCAGCAAGGCCATCAAAAGTAAATTTTTATTTTATTTTTAATGATTTTCTTGATACTGCATTTATTCAGTTTTTATTTTTAAATTATTTTAGTACATATAATAGACATCTCATATATTTGCATGGGAAATAAAATTACTTGTTTGCACTCCTACAAAGTTCACAAACTATGGGAGAAATAGACACACAGATACAGTGTAAATGAAAATTGCTATAATATAATTTTTTCTACCAACCCCAGGTCCACTGGCAGAGGGGAATAATTTTGAGCAGTTTGTGCTTTTTAGTTCTTAAAGTTCTTGTTTCTTAATTTATTAACATTTAGGTATTATTTGATGACTTTTTATTATACTGTTTCTGAAACTGGTGAATGACCAATTTTTCTTTTTTTAGTGATTTTTGGATTGGTACTTTTTTATAAAATACATTGAAACTGAATTAGTGGAATTATCAGAAATAAAGTAATAAGCAAAGATGAAATAAAAGAGTACATTTTAATTATTAGATTCAATATTTAAGTATTAATCTAACAATTGAATATTTAATCTAACAATTTGATTGTTTCTACCCCTAAGTTGCTATCAGTGAAAATTTTTCTAAATGAAAGTTACTAAATACTCTCGATTCTCTACTTGATCTCATTATGCACTGGCAGTTTGAGTAATGCTGTTATTAGTATGAAAGAGGAAAAATTTAACACACATTGCCTGTCCTTAGCCATTTTTATTAAGTATAATTTTTACATTTATCAGGTTTGTGATCATTATATTTTCTTCTGTGATTGTTAAGGTTTTTATGCTTTTGTTGATTTAAAAAGACAGCTTTCGGAGTATTGATTTTGCTCAAAAGCATGATGATCCTTGATTGTTTTATGTATATGGATATATGGATGAAGAACCAGTGTGATTAGTAGTTAAGTGGCATGAGTGACCTTTAATGTTAAACAGAACTATTTCTATCCAGTCTCTACCTTGAAAGTGTTCAAAGTGTTAGTCGCTTAGTCTTGTCTGACTCTTTGCAACCCTATGGACTGTAGCCCATCAGGCTCTTCTGTCTATGGAATTCTCCAGTAGGAGTAGTTAGCCATTCCCTCTCCAAGGGATCTTCCCGACCCGGGACTGAATCCAGGTCTCCTGCATTACAGGCAGATTCTTTACTGTCTGAGCCACCAAGGAAGCCCAGTCCTTACCTTTAATGGGAGTAATGAATGCAAGGCTTTGTGTAATGAGCAGTGAGGTTAAGTCAGAAGGCAGAATACCCCAATGGAGGATGCCTGGGCATGGAAAAGGCAAACTAATTTGGGATAGTCACAATTGCCAAAAGTCAGGAAAGTTTAGTTTTGCTGCTTTCATTTATTTGAGCCTTGAGTAGAGTTAATAGAGTTACATCAAACTTTGCACTTCTCCCCTCCCCCCCCCTTTTTTTTACTTTTCTCTTTTTGACACCAATTCCTGCACTAGAATTTTCTGTAAAAGATAAGTCTATTTTCTTTAGAGCTTTGCTGTAGATTAGTTGAAAGAGTAGCAGCATCACCTTGGAACTTATTAGATATGCAAATATTGATTTGCACCCTAGGACTTCTGATGAAAAACTCTGAATGGCTCCCAGCAACCTGTGATTTAATAAGCCTTCCTGGTGATTCTGATAGGAAGCTGAAGTTTAAGAATCACTGGTCTAGATTCTAGCCTGGGGCCAAGGGTTGTTGGGGCTTCCCAGGTGGTGCTAGTGGTAAAGAATCTGTCTGCTAATGCAGGAGACATAAGAGACTGGGGTTTAATCCCTGGATTGGGAAAATCCCCTGAAGGAGAGCATGGCAACCCACTCCAGTATTCTTGCCTGGAGAGTCCCTTGGACAGAGGAGCCTGGCTGGCTACAGTCCTCAGAGTCGCAGAGTCGAACACGACTAAAGCGACTTAGCACATAGCATGAGGGTTGTTGAGGGTCTGGAATGTTGAGGATCCAGCTCTTTCGAATGTGATTTCACAGTAACTTGGGGCTTACCTAGTGGCTCAGACAGTAATGAATCTGCCTGCAATGCAGGAAACCCAGGTTCGATTCCTGGGTCAGGAAGATGCCCTGAAGAAGGGAATGGCTACTCACTCCAGTATTCTTGACTGGAGAATTCCATGGACAGAGGAGTCTGGAGGGTTGGAGTCCATGGGATCGTAAAGAGTCAGACATGACTGAGTGACCAACACAGTAATTTATACAGTAACTTACCTTGGTACTCTTTTCAGGATTTGTTCTTACTCTGTTGACTATACCCAGATGACTCCTTATGAAAGATCTCTTTTTAAATTGATAGTATAGTCTTTCTCTCTTCAAAGATTTTCTCCAACTTTCTTGTTTAGTATTGATTTTCTATCTTATTTTCCTACATTTTCATGACTGAAAAAAATCTTTTTTTTCTCTCCTTTAGCTGAGAACTTAGTGGGGAAAGGAGGTTAATGTGTGGTTTAGTTAATAGACTGTCTTCCTACTCTTGGGCTATTTTAAACTAATTTACCTTTTATTGACCTTATAATAAATGAATATACTTTATAATATAACCCATGTCTTACATAAGTAAAGTTTATGACCCATAAGTAAAGCTAATGACCCATAATGACACTAATAATATTCTCAGAGAAACTTTTATTATCAATAGCAGTGTTACGAGTCTAAGTATACATTGAGGTACAAGACACTAAGTGAAATCTCATTTTAGTAAAGGGATTAGAGTATCAAATATCAGTGCATGAGGCAAAAATTTTCACAAAACTTCTCTTGAGGATTGTAAAAATTGCCATAAAGGTGTTTTGTTTCTTTGGTTATGTACCAGATCAAATAATTAGACTTGCATTTAGGGGCCCTAAATGTATAAAAAACATTTTAATATATTTCAGGAATTTTTAAGGACGTTATTAATAAATGTACTTCTGTATGTATGATTCTACAATATTTGCCTACCTAAAGAGTTAGTTTGCCTGCGTAGTAGCCCTTTAAAAGGAATGTTTAATTAAGAATAAAAGATAGAAGGCAAGTTAAATGTTAGTGATTGAGGGGTTTAAAGATTGAAATGTCTGTTGAAAATCAGAGGGAAATCTTACAGAAAATAGAATTGGTTTTTAACTGGCCCAGCATGATACCTAGTTTATAATAAGCATTGAGTACATGTTTTAGGAATGAAAGATGAGGTTTTATGGCTTTCTTCATAGCTCAGTTGGTAAAGAATCTGCCTGCAATGCAGGAGACCTGGGTTCGATCCTTGGGTTGGGAAGATCCCCTGGAGAAGGGAAAGTGTACCTACTCCGGTATTACGGCCTGGAGAATTCCATCGACAGTCCATGGGGTCACAAAGAGTTGGACACGACCGAGCACTTTCACTTTCACTTTCTAGGAATGAAAATGAGGTTTTATGGCCTAGAGTAGAGGGTCAGGGAAGACCTCAGTAAACATACAGGGTTACACATTTTTGAAGAATTTCTGAATTAGATGACAAAAGGTAAGATACTTGAATTTATAGAATAGAGAGCCGTGTAACATATTGAAAGAATATTGGCCTTTAAGGGTAACTACTTGAGAAAGAGGCTGGTTCTACTATTTAGTGTGACTTTAGGCAAGTCGTTGACCCTCATTTCTTCAGTTGTAAAAGAAGAATACCACTGGTCTTTCCACTCTATGTGATAATCTTAGGAGATAATATATGTCAAAGGACTAATTTAGTACAAACTATAATTTGCTATGAAATTGTGACATGCTATTTCATTTCCTGTAATGACTTAGAAGAGTAGCTTTCTTTTTGAGTTACTGTAACAACTGTAAGGATAATTGTATATATGTAAATTGGTAGCTTCTGATCTCTGGCTTAAAATATCTTTTACTCATTTGTTAAAGTCAGTTCCTTCACAACCCTGAAATGATGTTTTTTTCCTTTTCATCAGTATGAGTTCAAAGCACTGGTTTTGTGAAGTACAGAAAATTATTAGTGAAAAAGAGAAATATTGTTGCCATCTTGTATGTATATGTATTATTACTTGTCACTTAAAAGCCTCAGTTTAAGTGGTTGTATTTATGTTTCTTTATTTTTAAAAAGCTACCCTATAACTCAAATAACCTAACTTAGGAAGACTTTTATTTTCTATTTCTTTTTCTTTTGTTTCCAGTTGGCTTTATTTTGTGCCATGGGATCCTAAATACTGATGCAACAGCACTGAACCTTTGGAAGCTAGCTCTTCAGAGTAGCTCTTGCCTCTCTCTCTTTCGGGATGAAGTTTTCCACATTCATAAAGCTGCAGAAGACTTATTTGTAAACATTCGAGGGTATGTCATTTTCAATTATTTTGTCTTTTGGGGAGAAAAGTAGTGAGTGGAATATCTATTGAAGTTCTGGGGATAAAGGAAGCTCACATTATGCAAGAAGATACAGTTTGTACCAACTTATCAGTCACACCAAGTTGTTTTTAACAGTGATCCTGATATTTTTTACAGGTTACTTCACAGATTGAAATATCTAGTGTTCTTGCTGTTTCAAAATTTGTATTCTAGGAGAAAGAAGATATGATCTCTTTTGTGTATCATATGGTTTTAGACATAAATATTACTGAAAGCACAATGTACATTTTAGGAGTTAGGAAGTTTTTAGAAATGTATTTTAGAATGCAGGGTATTTAAAAAGTATATGAATCAATCAAAAAATACTTCATTAATTATTTATAGCCATTGCAGAAGTCAGACCACTGCAAAAAGGAAATCATGTTTCCTTATAATGAGGAAGTATTTCAAGTGACTCATTTATACTCATTCCTTGTAACACAAATAATTCTTAAATTTGTTCCCTTGAAATTTTTAATGCTTGCTTTTTTTTCCACTTTTGGTTCTGTAGCCAATATATAAAAACAAGTTGAACTCATACTTGGTAGCCTTTATAAAATCTTTTGAAATTAGGAGTATCTAAAATATCTTGGGGTCTGTTGGACCTAAAAATGTTGAATAATTGGGTTGGATTTGTCAGCTTCATGGAAGTGAAATTCACCTACATTTATTTCATATCCGATTCAGTAACGTCCTAAATGAAATTCAGATTTTAAAAATCTATTAGTTATTAAAATGTAAAGATATGTCTAGTACTGACAGTTTAAGCCAGTATACCATCTCAGATTTTAGTATGCATATGAAGTACCCTGGGATGTGAATTAAAATCCAGGTTCCTGGGCATCACCCCTAACCTCCTAAATCCCCTGTTTCTATATCTTGGAGAGGTAAAGAAATCTGCCCTTTTCTCCCACTGTCTGCCCCCAGTTTATTGAGGTAAATTTACAGACAGAAAAATGCATAAATTTTAAGTGAACAACTCGACAGTTTTGTGTACAAATACTCCTGGTGACCACTTAGATCAAGATACAGAATATTTCCATTATCCCCAGAAAATTCTCTTGTGCCTCTTTCTGGTCAGCACTGCTACCCCTGGTCCATTTCCCCCTAGCTAGCCTTCACAGGTGATCTCTGTTTTGATTTCTGTCACCATAAGTGATTCTGACATTCTCATGCAACCATAGTGTGAGAAACAGTACCCTCTGTATTTTTCAACTCTTAGTTCACTTTTTATTTTAGATGGTGGAGTACCTGGAAATATCCTATGTCGTTGTGAGCTTTGTCATCTTCAAAGTGATTTAGATCAAAAATCCTGAAACTTATGTCTTAGCATATTGACATCCTCTCTGGGGAATTGTATTTAAATATATGTAAACACTTAGAACCAGAGTTTCTGTATATTGAGTGAGCGTAAGGTATATATGGTACAGATAAATTTAATGGCCTCATGAAACCAATTGTCTTTTCATTATGCCTTTTTTTTTTTTTAATCTGGCCACTCCACATGACTTGTGGGATCTTAGTTCCTAGACCAGGGATTGAACCGAGACCCACCACAGTGAAACTACCGAGTACTGGACCTCTTGAAATTCCTTTGTTATGCTTTTTCTGTGTTAAATTTACCATTTAAGCATTTCTGTATTTCAAGTTGAAAAGTTTTAATTTTTTATTAAATCCAATTTAAAATGTGAATTATAGTAATTAACAAGTCAGACCAAAGTATGAAGACTCATCATTTATACAGGTCAGTGGTTACAGAATTGTGACATTTGCTTGAAGAATACACAAAGCTTAGCATGCTTAATTTAGAAATTGAAGTTCTTGGTATAAGTGGTTAGGAAGATAATTTTTCTTTAACATTTTAGGTATTTTGAATTTTTATGTATTTGGTAGCCAGGAAATTAGCATATCTTTATTAGAGTTTATTTTATAGATGGCACCTTTAGACTGTTTGATGCTGGTGTTCAGTGTCTTCTATTTTAAATGTTTTTTAATTTGAAAAAAATGTGCTTTTTAAAAAAATGGTGAGTAAAAATCACCCATAGGTCTATCCCTTAAAATAATTTAAAGTAATCAAATGCTTTCCTGCTCGTTTTCTCCACCACAAAATTTCTGTTCCTAGTGTATGTGCCTTGAGAAATTTTTTTATGCTTATGAGGTAGCATAAAAAGCCAAAAGTAATAGCTTTGACAGCACTTGCAGTTTTTAGAAATCACTGTTAATTATTTTAGAAGTATAATTTATTGTCCCTATTGGAGATTTAAGAAAATAAAGTCTACTTTGTAAATTTAATTTTATTACTGAATTTTAATGTAATATGAGATTTATTATTTCAGGAAGAGCCAATGGGGTACTTAAGGTGCTCAAAATGATGTGGGTAGACTTCTTCCATGTATTTCCAGTTTGAGAGCCAGTTTTTCTTGTTGATATAAGATATTTTTAGTTGACTAGTATTTGACTAACTTGTTTTTACTGATATCGACCAAATTAAGATTAACATACTTCCAATTTTTTTTTTTGGCTCATAGCTATAATAAGCGTATTAATGACATAAGAGAATGCAAAGAGGCAGCTGTGTCACATGCGTAAGTGGTTCTAACTTATCTGTGAAACTTTTAATCAAGAATTTCTTTCTTAAAGCATTATTTTGTTGAAGTGAGTGCAGATTAATGGTGTGTAAAATGTGGCAGTAGAAGTAGGGGACTTCCAATCAGTGAGAAACATGTTTATAACTCTGTATCTAGACACCTTGGTATTAGTATGGACAGACTTTTAATATTTTTTAAGTGTTAAATGCTCTTAAGGAATACCATACAGAGGAATTTATTTTGTGTCCTTCATTTCTCTTATTGCTCCTGTGCTCTGGTGCCAGTACTTGGCAAGTTATGATGATTTTTGTACTACTTCATGTGCACTCCCCCCCAGTGGTATTTACTTTTCAAAGTATGTTAATCCCATACCTTTCCCAAATATTAGTAAATATATTTTATTAGAAAATATATAGATAAATTAGATATTAGTGTATTTAAAATGTTTGAACAACTTTTCAATTTTCTCATGAAATAATTTGGTAATTCATTTAATTGTTATATGGTATACTTGTATAGAGTATTTCTTTAGTAAGTCTAGGTACAGTAGAGATAACACTGTCTGATCCATCAGTATTTCTACAAGGCAGAGAAAAGATAACACCACAGTCATAGGTGAAAATATAAAACTACAAAAAGTTTTAGAATTTAGGCTTAGGCTGTAACATAGATATTAGGAATTTAAATCATCTTTATTTATTGCTAACTATAGTATATTATTTCCTCATGCATTTTTTTCGCTCAAATAAAGTGCTTATATTATAAAATCAGTCTCTAGTACAAATAACATGCTTTGGAGTGTGTTAGAATTCCATTCCAGGCCTGCTTATTCAGATGTTAAACCGTTGGCAGATACATGGTGTCACAGCTATCTTTTATAAACATCTTTTTCCCCTGCATTATATAAAACAGTTATAAGTAGTGAGCAGTAGTAATTCTTATCATTCATTAACGTGTGCCAGACATAGTGTTTATATCTTCTCTTGATGGTAATACTCCTCGCAGCAACCCTGTATAGTAAAATAATCAAAACATTTACCCACTTTCTTTTTAGATACTACACCAGATGAGTTTATTATTGTCAGTAAGTAGAGAGCTTGTCGTTACAATTATACTAACATTGTAAAAGTGCTAAATGTTAGATATCATGAAAGATACATCTTGAGTCAGGTGCCATCATCCCTGTTTCTTGACGAGAGTCTGGAGCTTAAGAGAGGTAGACCCTGAGGTCATGTAGGTACAGGTTGGATTTTAGTGTGTCTTCAAAATTAATCTGTGGTGTCAGAGTTAAATTTCTCGTGTTGCATATTTCTTCTCCTTAGGATTTTGACATATAATAGATATGTTGTTGTTCAGTCTCTTGGTCATGTCCAACTCTGTGTGACACCGTGGACTGCAGCACAGCCAGGCTTCCCTGTCCTTCACTATCTCCTGGAGTTTGCTCAGACTCATGTCCATTGAGTCGATGATGCCATCCAACCATCTCATCCTCTGTCACCCCCTCTGCTCCTGCCCTCAATCTTTGCCAACATCAGGGTCTTTTCCAATGAGTCGGCTCTTAGCATCAAGTGGGCAAAGTATTATAGGAGCTTCAGCGTCAGTTGTTCCAATGAATATTCAGGGTTGATTTCCTTCAGGATGGACTGGTTGGATCTCCTTGTAGTCCAAGGGGTTCTCAAGAGTCTTCTCCAGCACCACAGTTTGAAAGCACCGATGCTTCAGCACTTTGCCTTCTTTATGGTCCAACTCTCATACCCATAGGTGACTACTGAAAAAACCATAGGTTTGACTATACAGACATTTGTTGGCAAAGTGATGTCTCTGCTTTTATAACATGCTGTCTAGGTTGGTCATAGCTTTTCTTCAAAGGAGCAAGTGTCTTTTAATTTCATGGCTGCATTCACCAACTGCAGTGATTGCAAGAAAATAAAATCTGTCACTGTTTCCATTATTTTCTCCATCTATTTGTGGGGTGGCATTTTTTTGCAACTATCTAAAGTTTAAAACTTTTTTGGAATGATTTATATTTTGAACTGTATGAGGAGTTGGAATATTTAGAATATTCTTTGATTTTTTTTTTGTTAATTTATGAGAATAAATTTTTTCTAATTTGTATTTTATTTTTAAGATACCCAGTACATGAATATTTATGATTATCTTTCCTCATCTTTCTGTTTTTGAACAATAGCACCAAATAGATTTCATCCCGATACCTTAATGAATATAGCTTTGATTTAGTCAGTTTTAAGTCCATAGGGTTGCAAAAGGAGTCAGACAGGACTTAGTGACTAAACAATGATATATTTAATAGCAATATACTTAATAAATGAAGATATAGATAATCAGATATTTATTAAGTTATATTTATTGATTCTACATGGGAGTGACAAAAATGTATACAATAAAAAAGTGCTTACTTTTAAGGATTTCACAGTCCATTTTATAGAGTGCTAGGCTATATGGTACTTAACTAGCAGAAATTCTTCGGGATTAGACATCTCTATATTGGGAAATACTTTTTGAAGAGTTGGTTTTGAAGTTTGAGTAGGATTTTGATAGGTAGAGAGAAGTGAAAAAAGTTACCAAAGCAGCACAAGAAAGGCAAGGATAAAGCCGAGATTGAAAAGTCATTTAATGACAAACAAATAGAAGATATTTTTAAGGGTTTCTGTTTCCTAAGAAAACTTTGGAAGTTGACTCTGAAATGATGTTAATTAATTGCCAGTAATAAGTTTAGTAGAAACAGATAAACTCTAATGTTGGTTGTCTTTTCCTGTAGTGGTTCAATGCACAGGGAAAGACGCAAGTTTTTAAGGTCTGCACTGAAAGAATTGGCTACTGTCCTCTCTGATCAGCCTGGCTTGCTAGGTCCTAAGGTAATTGATTTAATTCTTGTTTCAGCTACAACAAACGTGCCACATTAAAATTAAAAAAATTTTTTTCTTCTCTCTGAACTTTTACTAAAATTTGAGTCAGGAACTACATAAGAGATTTTATGTTTAACTGACAGTGGATTTGCTAACTTGGCACTTGTAAATCAGACCTTCCTGCATTTTCCCTCACATCTTACTTATGAGCAGGCTTTTTTGATATGTGCTTTGAAGTTCCCTGTTCTCTTCTGTCTTTAAGAGTTGATAGTACCAGTTTTGCCTGTGACTTTTCACTTTGAGAAAGATTTTGGATAGGTTTGTTTTTAATCTCTGCATGAGAGTGAACAATGTTAATTTTTAATATCTATCAGGCACTTTTTGTTTTTATGGCATTATCCTTTGCCCGTGATGAAATTATCTGGCTACTTCGTCATGCAGATAACATGCCAAAGAAGAGTGCAGATGACTTTATAGATAAGTAAGTTAACAACATTAAAAATATGTATTTTTTGTATGTTTGATTTATGGGCTATGGAATTTGGGGACTAAAGTAAAATTATTTTTAAAAAGTTTTTAAGGCTTTTCATGTTTGTCATAATGGAGGGAATATTTAAAATATATTGTTAGGTGATATGAATTAGAATGCAAAGTCAACTTTAGTTTTGAATGAAGGCTTAAATGTTTTCTCACTAGTACTGTAGGTTGTTGCAGAGGTATGTTTTTGTGCTATAGTATTTCTTATAGGATTCATGTTTCAGAATTATTTATTACACAAAAATTTGATTAGTAATCCTAACGGAGTTACAGCTGTGTCATTTGTAATATATTTCTCTTATTTTAGTCCACAGTCCCTCAACAGAAGTTAGATAAATGAATCAGAGAAATAATAGCATACAGAAAAATCTTACTTTTTCCTAATACTCAAGCCTTCTTTTATTTATGACTTTTTAATGTTATATTTATGAGAAGTCCTAATTTTTATTTTGTATTTTCCTTTATCAGTTTTTTATTCTTTTCTTTTTTTTGCTTTCCATGGTTTCTTTCTGTATATGAGATAATATAAAAAAGAAAGTAGTTGACATTAAATATTTAACAATGCTTTTTCTAAGGAAAAAACTTGATGTAGCAATATCAAAGGCATTTCATATTTTCCTTGATAGTAAGTGAATTTAATTTTTGAAATGTTTTTTCTTGAATAAATAAAGGCACATTGCTGAATTAATATTTTATATGGAAGAGCTTAGAGCACATGTCAGGAAATATGGACCTGTAATGCAGAGATATTACGTGCAGTACCTTTCTGGCTTTGATGCTGTTGTCCTCAATGAGCTTGTGCAGGTAAAAAACTCTTCTCCCTTTTGTTTCTTATTTCCCTCCTTTCCAATAATTGATTTGTTTGCTCAGTAAACATTTACAAAAGAAATCTTTTGTCTCGTGGTGAAGTTACAAATGTAAATAAGTCATGGTCATATTTTGTCAAGGGGATTATTGTCTAGAGCAAAGAAAACATTTAGTTGTATTCCAGTGTGATGGGCATTGTGCTTAAGGGTGTATAAAGCTTAAAGTGAACACATGCAAGGAATAATTCTTTATCTTGGTGCGTGGAGGCGTACAGTAACCAAATTATAAGGGATCTTGCAAAAGAGGAGGTTAGTCATAAATCAGATTTAATATTTAGGGAAATCACCCTGGCTTAGTGTAGATTACTGGGGGCCACATGAAGAGGCAGAGAGAGCAAAAGAACAAAAGACTCTTGAGAGTCCCTTGGACAGCAAGGAGATCCAACCAGTTCATCCTAAAGGAAATCAGTCCTGAATATTCATTGGAAGGACTGATGCTGAAGCTGAAACTCCAATCCTTTGGCCACCTGATGCGAAGAACTGACTCATTGGAAAAGACCCTGATGCTGGGAACGATTGAAGGTGGGAGGAGAAGGGGATGATAGCGGATGAGATGGTTGGATGGCATCACCGACTCAGTGGACATGAGTTTGAGTAAACTCATGGAGTTGGTGATGGACAGGGAGGCCTGGCGTGCTGCAGTCTATGGGGTTGCAAAGAGTCAGACACGACTGAGAGACTGAACTGAACTGAACTGAATCTAAAACTATTGATTTTCCACAGAAATAACCATACTTTGAAATCCTCATTTTCTTTCAAACCTACCTAAAAATGCAAATAAGATAAAAACTGTTCATGTAATTGTTTACCCTGAGTTATAAACAGCTTACAGTTTACTATCCTAGTTTATTTCTTCTTTTATCCACTAGATGGAGTTCATACGCTTCCTTTGTAGAATGTCTGTTAAAAGAGGGAATAGAAAAGCTGCTTTTACCCAAAGCAAAGTGTTACTGCTTTGCTACAGTTGTTTTTTTAAAACTTTTATTTTATATCATATGGCAACCCACTCCAGTACTCTTGCCTGGAAAATCCCATGGACGGAGGAGCCTGGTAGGCTGCAGTCCATGGGGTCGCTAAGGGTCGGACACAACAGAGCGACTTCACTTTCAGTTTTCACTTTCATGCATTGGAGAAGGAAGTGGCAGCCCACTCCAGTGTTCTTGCCTGGAGAATCCCAGGGATGGGGGAGCCTGGTGGGCTGCCGTCTATGGGGTTGCACAGAGTCGGACACGACTGAGGCGACTTAGCAGCAGCAGCAGCAGCATAGCCAGTTAACATGGTAGTTTCAGGTGGACAGCAATGCAGTTTTGTTTTTTTTTTTAATAGTTATTACATACCAGATAAACCAAAGGCTACTGTGCTATCACAGTCTAAAAAGTAAACCAAACTCCTGGCTTTGTGGCATTTTGAAGTTTGCTATGACTAACTGGATATTTATTAATAAATTTTACAGATTATGTTAAAGTATTAAAATTTTTAAGCCACTCCATGTCATTTTGTGTCTTATATTATTTTAGCAATACTGAGAAAATTAATTTCTTATTTTTCTGATACAGTAATAGTAGCAGCAGCAGTTCTGATACTAATATTAATAATTGACATTTATCAATAATATATTAACAGCTCTGAGGGTAGGTATAGTGAAGAAAAAAGACCTTATGTAACTTGATCAGTATCGCACAGTTCATGAGTACATGAGTAATAACACATTCAAATAACACTATTTAAATGTGTTAAATGTCTGAGCTTTTTACCACCTGCAAGTAAAGTATTTACATGCATAGTTTTTTTAACCATTTGCTAGGATTTAAATTTAGAACTAAGATAACTTGTTAAAATAGTTCATTGTAATATTGGTTAAAATGGTAACTTTTAAATTTAAATTTTAAAATTATGGTAAAAATGTATGTAACATTAAAGTTATCATTTTAACTATTCTTAATTGTACAGTATATAACTCTGTGTACATTTACATGGTTGTACAGGTCTTAATGTTTTGAAAATTATGGTTTTTGTGAGCTAATAAATTTTTTAAAAAACTATATGCTTATCATTTAGAATCTACTTCAGATACAGTTTATTAAATATTCCCTTTTAAGCCATTTTCAGAGAGATTTTTTTGGTCCTAATTTTGTTGCGGTAAAATTTACACATGATAAAAATCACTTGTTTTTAGTATATTGTTTTAATTTGGACAGCTGTATACATTCATGTAACCACCACCAGTCAAGATAAAGATCATTTCCAACATTTAAAAGTTTTCTTGTGCACCTTTGTAGTTGATTTCCTCTCTAGATCCTCAACAACCCCTTGTCTGCTTTTTTGTCACTTTTGCCTTGAAAAAAATTTTTTTTCATGTGAATGAAATCCTCATCATATAACTTCTTGTTTTTCATTTCTTTCAGTTAGCATGTTTTTGAGTTCATCCATGTTACTGTTTGTATAAACATTCCATTTTTATTTATTGCTTAAAAATATTCCAACTATGGATATATCAGTTTATCCCCCTACTAGTTGGTGGACCTGTGAATTTTTTCCCAACTAGATGTTTTTATCATTATTTTTACCACTTTTTTTTTTCAGAATCTTTCTGTTTGCCCTGAAGATGAATCGATCATCATGTCCTCTTTTGTTAACACTATGACTTCTCTAAGTGTAAAACAAGGTAATAAGTCTTTTAAATTGAAATGTATTTTCTTGCCATTAACTTTTCAAATTCTGTTATTGAGGAGAGGACTTAGCAGTTAGTTTTTACAGTATTACTTATCTTACTTTGGAGCATATTTAATCTGTTCTCTTTTGTTTTAACTTTGTTTGCTCTGAAGCAAAGATTTCAAAGATGGTTGTGTGGTGATACTTATAAAAATTATAAGAAATGTAGGTTGACATTTCTTCATATTCAGCTGGAGGCAAAATGATATTTTTGAGGCAAAAAGGTATTTTGTAATTACAAAAAAGAAAAATGAGCACCCTGTATCATAACAAAGTTTATATTATGGTCCAGGCATTACCTATGACAGTAATGGATACCATAAATGAAATGATTAATCTGGGCAAGCACTTTATATATATTATCTTATTCAATCTTCATCAGTGTTAAAAAGCTGTTAATTACTTTTAGTTGACACATTTGGAAATGTAAGGCTTAAGGGTTAACCTTTCAGTTATTCAGCATGGTTTGCCCACATTTTTTAACAGATACTAAGTTCTAGAATAGGAACTTAAGTTCAGATCTATCAGTCTCAAAGTTGATGTTTTATAATAGACTGCCTTTCCATTAGTTGAATACTCTTCCATTCTAGTAGACTGATATTTTAGTTTTATATTCTTTAAATAAAAGGTATCAGAAACCTTGAAAATTTCTGAGTAATAAATTTATTTTAGTTTTATCAATCTTAATAGTTATCCCACTTTTTAATGAATCTGTTATAATCTTGCCTTGTGATATTTGGTTAAAATGAAGTTACTTTGTGGAACTTCAGCATGCTTTCCAAAATTTCTATTCACAGGATTCCTCATGTTCTATTTTAGGTACTTTAAGTTGACATGTAAGCAAAATGAGAATCACAGGGTTTAGAGAGAAGTCTGTACTTTACACTTCTCTTAGCACAGCTGCGTCATCATCACCTTTATAGGATATGAGAATTATTTCACTCTTAGCTATCATTTTTAAATTGTGGTAAAATAGAATTTACCACATTACCATTTTTAAGTGTACAGTTCAGTAGAGTTAAGTATATTGACATAGTTGTACAATAAATACTCAGAACTTTTCATCCTGCGAAATTGAAACTGTAGCTATAAAGTAACAACTCCCCATCTTCCTTTCCACCCAGCCCCTGGAACCGCTATTGTACTTTGTTTCCATGAGTTTAACTATTCTACATACTTCACATAAGTGAATTGTACAGTATTTGTCCTTCTATCACTACCTTATTTCACTTAGCATTCCCTCAACGTGTCATCCATAACATGACATCCATGTTACAATATTTGCTCCCTTTTTAAGGCTGAATGATATCCCATTGTGTATCATATTTTGTTTATCCACTATTGATGGACTTCTTGGTTACTTCTACCTTTTGGCTGTTGTGAATAATTCTGCTATAAACACTGCTGTACACAAGAACATGGGTTTATTCTTTTGTGTATATGTCCAGAAGTGGAATTGTCCTAGCCTTTAAATTTTAAAATGTGATTATAGGTTATTGGAAAATATTAATTTGCTTTGTAATCTTTTTTCTCTTACTATAGTTGAAGATGGGGAAGTATTTGATTTCAGAGGAATGAGATTAGATTGGTTTCGATTACAGGTAAGAATAACATTAATTTTCATTGTCATTCTGTTTGTTATTGAATACCTTAGTTAACATGATAGCATAACTTAATATGAAAAAATATTCCTTGTATACCTATTGAAAAGACTTCTTTTGTATTGTTATAACTAACATAGTCTTTACCTCATGGAAAAAACTTATTTTAATGGAGATATAATTGACATGTAACATTATGTTAGTTTCAGGTATGCAGCAATGATTTCAGTATATATGTGTATTTTGAAATGATCAACAATAACTACCATATGTAGTTACAAATTTTATTTTTTCTTGTGATGAGAATTTTTAAGAATTACTCACTTAGCAAGTTTCAAATATATAATACAGTGTTACTAATTATAGTCACCATCCTATATATCGCATGAAAGACAGTGAAAGTGTTAGTCACTCAGTTGTGCCCGACTCTTTGCAACCCCATGGACTGCAGTCCTACAGGCTCCTCTGTCCATGGGATTTTCCAGGCAAGGATATTGGAGTAGATAGCCATTGTCTTTTCCAAGGGATTTTCGTGACCCAAGAATTGAACCCCAGTCTCCTGCATTGGAGGTAGTGTCTTTACCATCTGAGTAACAGGGAAGTCCATGTTGTTCAGTTGCTCAGTTGTGTCCGACACTTTGCTGTTGAAGCAAGCCGGGCTTCCCTGTCCGTCACCATCTCCTAGAGCTTGCTCAAACTCATGTCCATTGAATCGGTGATGCCATCCAACCATCTCATCCTCTGCCGTCTCCTTTTCCTCCTGCCTTCAATCTTTCCCAGCATCAGGATCTTTTCCAGTGTGTCGGTTCTTTGCATCCAGTGGCCAAAGTATTGAAGCTTCAGCATAAGTCCTTTGAATGAATATTCAGGGTTGATTTCCTTTAGCATTGACTGGGTTCAATCTCCTTGCAGTCCAAGGGACTCTCAAGAATCTTCTCCAGTAGCACAAATTGAAAACATAATTCTTCAGTGCTCAGCCTTCTTTATGGTCCAACTCATCACATCCATACATGACTACTGGAAAAACCATAGCTTTGACTAGGTGGATTTTTGTCGACAGAGTAATGTCTCTTTTTCATAGGCTGTCTAGCTTTTCTTCCAAGGAGCAAGCATCTCTTTAATTTCATGGCTTCAGTCACCGTCCACAGTGATTTTGGAGCCCAAGATAATAAAGTCTCTCACTGCTTCCATTGTTTCCCTATCTATTTGCCATGAAGTGATGGCACTGGATGCCATGATCTTAGTTTATTGAGTGTTGAGTTTTAAGCCAGCTTTTTCACTGTCCTCATTCACATTCATGAAGAAGCTCTTCAGTTCATCTTCGCTTTTTGCCATAAGGGTGGTGTCATCTGCATATCTGAGGTAACTGATATTTCTCCCAGCAATCTTGATTCCAGTTTGTGCTTCATCCAGCCTAGCATTTCGCATGATGTACTCTGCATATAAGTTACATAAGCAGGGTGACAGTGTATAGCCTTGACGTACTCCTTTCCCAGTTTGGAACCAGTCCGTTGTTCCATGTCTGGTTCTAACTGTTGCTTCTTGACCTACATACAGGTTTCTCAAGAGGGAGGTAAGGTAGTCTGGTATTCCCATCTCTTGAAGAATTTTCCACAGTTTGTTGTGATCCACACAGTCGAAGGCTTTGGCATAGTCAATAATGCAGAAGTAGATGTTTTTCTGGAGTTCTCTTGCTTTTTCTGTGATCCTCTTGCTTTTTCTGTGATCCATCAGATGTTGGCACTTTGATCTCTGGCTCCTCCACCTTTTCTAAATCCAACTTGTACATCGATTCAAGTACTGTTGAGACCTAGCTTGGAGGATTTTGAGCATAACCTTGCTAGCGTGTGAGATGAGTACAATTGTGCAGTAGTTTGAACATTCTTTGGAATTGCCTTTCTTTGGGATTGGAATGAAAACTGACCTTTTCCATCCTGTGGCCATTGCTGAGTTTTCCAAATTTGCTGACATATTGAGTATAGCTCTTTAACAGCATCATCTTTTAGGATTTGAAATAGCTCAGCTGGAATTCCATCAGGTCCACTAGCTTTGTTCATAGTAATGCTTCCTAAGGCCCACTTGACTTTGCCCTTTGGGATGCATGTTTATTTATTTTGTAACTGAAAGTTTGTGTCTTATGACCACTGTACCCATTTCACCTTCCCCTGATTCCCTGCCTCTAGGAGACACCAATCTGTTGTCTGTATCTGTGTTTGGTGTTTTCTTTTGTTCATTTTGGTTTGTTTTTGTCATTTGAGATTCCACATATAAGTGAGAGATCATATGATATTTGCCTTTCTCGGACTTCTTTCATTTAGCACAGTACCTTCAAGGCCCATGTATGTTGTCACAAATAGCAGGATTTCCTTTCTCTTTTCATGGCTGAATAATATTCCTAGTGATGTGTGTGTGTGTATCCCACAATTTTTTAATCCATTCATCCATCAGTGGACACTTGGGTTGTTTCCATATTGTGACTATTGTAAATAATGCTGCAGTGAACCAAGGGATGTAGATATATCTTTTTGCTTTAGTGTTTTCATTTTCTTCAGATAAATACCAGATGTGGAATTGCTGGAGCATATGGTAGTTCTGTTTATAGTTTTTGAGGAACCTCTGTACTGTTTTCCATAGTGGCTGCACCCATTTCCGTTCCCACCATTGATAAACAAGATTTCCTTTTCTCCACATCCTTGCCAACTCTCTTTATGTATTACCTTTTTTATAATAGCCATTGTAACAGATGTGAGTTGATAATTAGTAATATTTTAAGTAACTTCCCTGAAATCACAGAGCTGATTAGTGGGAGATCAGGGAAGAATACTTGAGATACTACCACCTCCAAATATTTAATAGTGTATATTATGTTATTTTCTCCCAGTTAAAAATAAAGTTTAGAAATTACCATTTTCTTGTTCTAAAAAACCTTATGAAACAGTGTGCAAGTCATGCTTATTAAATGACTGAAATTAGAATTACTGTGCCAAAGGATCTATACACACTAAAAAATTTGAAAGTCATCGTCACAAAGTTTGAACTGTTTTCAGTCTCTTACTCTCAGTTTGTGGGAGTTCCTAAACCAACATTTATGTTCAGAGAATTTTACAGATTTAGATGCCTTTCAAATTAACCCTTATTGAATACTTCCAGAAGTATTAAACTTAACTCATTTGAAAAATTCACTTGAGAATTTTACCTTTGTCTGTTGCAGTCATACAGCATTGTATGAAGCTTTAGAGTGAGCATTAGGGGTATAGAATTGATATATCTCTGTGTGAGAATGTTTTATTTTCCCTCAGCTTATAGATAGAACACTCTAATGATATCTCTCTCTCTCTTCACATCATCATCCTTCTTTGTTTATCTCTTTGTCCAAATGTCTTCTTTTTATAAAGACACTGGTCATACTGGATTAGAGTCCATTTTAATGATCTAATTTTAACATGTCTATAAAGACCCTATTTCCAAATAAAGTTACATTCTGAAGTATTAAAGATTATAGTTTCAACATATCTTTTTGGGAGAGACAGTTCAACCCATAACATTGCTCTTAACCATGATTAGGACAGTCACTCAACTCCTTTCTGTTGTGTATTAGACTCTTATTTTATAGTGATTATAGGTCAAAACATACCAAGGATGAAAGTAATGGGACATAAAACTAAGCCTTAACTAGGAAAAGAGGACAAAAATGCAAGGTAGATGGCAGTGTCCAGAACCTAGGATGTTTGCATAGATGACTTAGAGCAAGTCAACTGTTAGGGTTTCAAGATCACCGACTATGCTACAGGATGCGAGAGATAAAATACTGACAACTTATATAGTTGAGTACAATCCTTATTTGAATATTTTATACATCTGGCTTTGGAGACAAGGCATAAAAGATAGGAAAAATTAAATAGTTTAAAAGCTTAAGTTAAAATGACAGAGTATGATTATCAATTAATTACAGTTTTCTTAGGAAGGAGAAAGGTTTTTCAAGTGGAATTACTAGTAATGGCTTTATAGAGGAAACAGCTTGTTACCCACACACTGAAAGATGGGTCAGGTTGGAGTAGGAGAATCGCTTACACAGGAAAGGGCAAGAAAAGAGCCTTCTTAATGTAAAATATTACTACAGGAAGAAAAATATCTTCACAAAAGATATGAATGATCTGAATTTGATCAGTGATCTGGTAGAAGGATAAGAGTTACTAGGTGTAAGTATATGGCCAGAGAGAGATGTAGATCTCTGCATATATCACTTCTTGAGTAGGACAGGGCTAGAAGAATAAGCCTTTAAGGGAATGTGATGGTATGCTTTGTTACCTTCACTGGGGTCTTTGTAGTCTTAAAAGAAGAGTTCTCCCTCTCTACATGTATTCTCTGCCGTTTTTTCTCTTCCTAAATTAGGATCTCATTCTGCTGTTTGTTCCATTAGTCCCTTAAGCATCTTCAGTCACTCATTCTCTTCTGCCTTCCAATTTACTTGGATAGTTCATATTTTAGACGTTTTATTTAAACCAGTTTTTTTTTTAATGACGTGTCTTTCTTCTTCTACTGTTGTCAAGCATTTCAAATGAGTTTTAAATTAAGTTGTCTTATTTTGTCACCATCCATTTCATCTGAATTTATTTTCACATTGATACTTTAATTCAGAATTTTAAAAATTATTCTCAGTTAGTGGAAGTCTTTATTGAACTCATGACCACTACTGGTTCCTCTTTGTACTTTAAAGCTGATGAAAGGTAAATTATACTTCCGTTAGACTTAGTTTGTGATGAATGTCCAGAATACATCTTGCCGTTAGTGTATTGCCATCATATTCTTCATTCTCTCCCTTTTTCTGGTAGAGGACACAAACACCAAATTATAGAACTCGGCTTTGTGATGTGCCTGCCTTAGTGAATGACAGCTTCATCTATGTAGTGGCCTTTTCCCACTGTAGAGACTGAGATTTGATTTTTATCTTTCTTAAAAGGCAATAACTGTTTAGTCTCTTACTGTTTCATGGATACTAGCAGAAGACTTGGGGCTCCTGGACTAGAGACAGAGAACTTAATTCACTGCACAGGAAGTGCCATGAGCATCCAGATATATACATTGTTTTTCCCTTGCTTTTATGTCTTTTGGAGATAGTGCAGAGAGACCCGGATGAATGCTGTGTGTGCATTGGGCATGTCTTAAGCTAAGGAGGACTGAGTTTGAGGAACCCTCTGTTTTATCATCAACAGGAAGCATATTTGCTCTTTGTTTCAGAGGGACACATTACTTTATTTTTCAAGTTTGGTAGCTGTAAGGCCTGGAGAAATGGCTGAGATAGTGAGTGGTCTGGGCTGTGCTTTCTTGGCATATCCAGCAAGGTGTGTACGCACATGTGAAATTCATGAAGGAATGTCTCCCAAAGGCAGGACCGTGGCCATCAACCATAATTCTTCTGTTGCCTACCACATCTAGTCATTCCCTGATTAAATACTTTTGACCTTTACCACCCTAGACCATCTCATAATCCTGTCTGGATTGTTACCACCACTGCCTCCTAAAAATCTCTGCCTCCTGTTCCCTTTCCACTCCTCTCTGTTTCCACCTCAGCATAGAACAATCTTTTTAAGCAGTGATTATCCATCACACAGAATCTTCGGTCATTTATCAAAAAGTTTAAATTCTTCAACATGATATATGATGTTTATTCTGTAGGCATCCCTCCTGTTGTTCTCCTTGCTTGTGAAATGTCCACTACCCAAGGGCAGGTTTTGCTTTCAGTGAGTTGGTACCTCTTTAGTGGACTTTCTTTCCCTCATAACCTGTCCTGATGGTTTTGGTTAAGACCTGTCACCTTTTTTTTATCAACTTAACACTAATTTTACCACCTTCAGAATGCTTCTCTAGAATTCATTAATTAGTGTAGTGTGTTATGCTCTCCGGTTTAATGATTCAGTATAATCAAAAACCTCCCTGAATCAACATGTGCAGTACTTAAGTTTCATCTTACTGTTTTGAATATGTGTTTTCTCTTGAACTAAGCTGAAAACTTCTTTTGGTAGGAACACCATGTGACAATTCATTGTTTTATATCTTTGACATGTAGCTTCAGTTACTTTAGGAGTTCAAGCTGAATGACCCATGTATTAGATTCTGTTTTATAGACAGTATTTCAGTTTACTTAAAGAAATTCTTGATAGGAATTTTGAGTCACTGTAGACAATTTTTAAAAGATGATGTTCTTAATAAACTTTAAATATTTTTCAATAGTGGATATTTTTTCTTTTTTTTTTCCCTGTAGACTTGGTCTATACCTGAAGTCATTACCAAAACTACTTTTGTTTCTTTCTTTACTTTTTCAGGCATATACTAGTGTCTCCAAGGCTTCACTTAGCCTTTCAGATCACAGAGAACTTGGAAAGATGATGAATACAATAATTTTTCACACAAAAATGGTAGATTCCTTGGTGGAAATGTTGGTGGAAACATCAGATCTCTCCATATTTTGGTATGTTGTAATTTTCTTTAAATTAGAATTTGAAATTTTTATTATCCAAAGATATGTTTCTTGATTACTTTACATTAGTGTGGTGCTTAAGACAGTTTAATAAGAAATTCTTAGAATAAAGGGAATAGCGAACAACCTTCCAGTAATGAAGTTTACTATGTTGGAATTTTGTCTGTTTTTAATTCTCTATAAGAGCACCTCTTACTGATGTGAATTTGGTTTTTACACTTTCTTTGAAGAAGTGAAGAACAGTCACTTCAAATTGTGTCATTAAAGGAAAAAAATTTTGGATTGAGGTCAAATAGAGCAAACGTTGGAAATAAATACAGCATGGTTTCACTCTGTAATATTAAGTTAGATATTAATATTATGATAATGTGGTGACGGTTCCCTCCACTGTGCTCCACTCTCCTTTGCTTCTATTATAAAGTTCTTTTGTTATTCTTAGTAGTTTATAGCGCCTCCTTTTCTCCCCACATTATGTGGTTCTTGAAGGAGGTTAAGTTTTTGTTTCCTTAGTGTCTTAACAGAGTAAGTACTTAATAAATATTTAAATGAATAAGTGAACATGATTGTGATAAAATTAATAAACAGTGGTGTCAGGACTCAAACTTGAGTATTCTGATTTCAAAAGCTGTACAGTGTCCACTCTTGTTTCTGCTTCTTGATCTTTTTTCCTTTAGGGAAGCTGATGAGAATAGCCTGGTATGTTCCTTTAATTCTAAAATGCTGAAATAGTCTCAGTGGATAGTGATAGTAGTTTCTGTGTATTGAATAGAGATCATTGTGAAAAGCTTGTGATTAATTTTGTTTTGTGGAGAAAGCCAATGTACACTGATTTTTGCAGTTTGTAGTGGGGCTTTAATTAGCAGTTTTGCAGAAGAAATCCAAATTACTGGGCAGGGAAGACATAAGGGATCTCTTAAAGGAACTCAGGAAATACAGTTATTATGTAACAAGTTTGTAAGAGTGGTAAGATTTGGAACCCTATCCTATTGTCTGACCCAGAGGCTACCTTGAAAAGAAAATGTAACATTTTATGTTTAGATATTTTTGAGCTATATATTGTAAAGAAAGATACAGCAATTAGAAATTCCTCTTCTGGGGACTTCTTTGGTGGTCCATTGACTAGGACTGCATACTCCCAATGCAGGGGACCCAGGTTCTGTCTGTGGTCAGGGAACTAGATCCCACATACTGCAGTGAAGACCAGAGATCCTGCGTGCTGCAGCTAAGAACCAGTACAGCCAAATAAATTAATTTCAAAAAGAAAAAAAATAAATTCCTCTTCTCTTTCCTGGAAATATGGCACTTTGAATAATGTTTAAAATTTCCAAATTTTCAGTCATTTAATTAATTTATATTCATACTTGCTCTTAACCACATTCATACTTTGTCACATCCAAAATAAAGACATGTTTACTACTTCTGTTTGTTCTATTATTCCAAGATGTATTAAATCTATATTTTATCACCTCATATTCTTTT
The DNA here is from genome assembly GCF_054371585.1 of Giraffa tippelskirchi. Taxonomy (NCBI): domain Eukaryota; kingdom Metazoa; phylum Chordata; class Mammalia; order Artiodactyla; family Giraffidae; genus Giraffa; species Giraffa tippelskirchi. The sequence continues at coordinate 76,086,266 of NC_137277.1, forward strand.
AGATTTGACATCTCTTCAATCTGGAAGTAATTTGAAGTTGATGGTGTATTATTGTTTAATTGACAGTATTTTTCTTTCTTAGTGGTACATAAAGTAATGGTGTTTCTTAAAATTGATAGTGACTTAGCTTTGATGACTTTTGATGCTGTAAGATTTGAATGGTATGTATTCAAATGCCATAGATATGGTTTATTTTATCTTTAACTTTTATTTTAAAATGTGTTAATGTTATATAAATAATATTTTTATAACTCTGAAATGATTATTGCTGTGTAAGAGAACTCATTGGAAAAATAACTTTTCCTTCGAGAATAAATGCTACAGTTGGTAATTTTCATTTAGTTGAATCAAATTAAACTAACTTTAATTTTAACTATAAAATTAGTGATTCTTATTTTTAATTTGTTTCCTTATAGTTTTTATAGTCGTGCTTTTGAGAAGATGTTTCAACAGTGTTTGGAGTTACCCTCTCAGTCAAGATACTCAATTGCATTTCCACTACTTTGCACTCATTTTATGAGTTGCACACATGAGCTGTGTCCAGAAGAGGTAATTTCATAGTATTGTGATTAATATAGTATGCAGAATAAGCTACTCCAAGCGTACAGCTGACCAAATGTTCACAAAGATAAAGACTCGCGGAGTCATAATTACCTAACCTACCTGCCACCTAATGTATCTCTATACAGAGTCAGAAGAATTCTTGATTAGGCATATGATGTAACATTTATTTAAATTATTGGATAAATACATGTTTCTAAGAAGACATCATAAAATCGCTTGTTTGGTCACTCAGTCATGTCCGATTCTTTTGGTACCCCATTGACTGTGGCCCGTCAGGCTTCTCTGTCCATGGGATTTCCCAGGCATAAAGCCACTTGGAATTAACCTTTATTAAAATAAATAGTGAGTCAGGCGTTAATATTTATGGTAAAGTTATATATAATGAGTGATTTTTATATGCTTAGTTTTCCTCTTAAATGCTCATTGAAAATACTTGCAAATTGAATGGAGACATTACTGACTAAATATAAGCATTTCAAAGAAGAATTACACTGACTTGTTAATATAATAGATATAGTAAGCAAAATTGAGATTTGCCAGTGTTTGTAAGAATTCACATACTGGCACACATAGTTACTGAGTAATTAAAGTACTCTGTAGTTTTACACATACCAAGTATCTATCAAAAATGTACTCTCAGTATTTCTTCTAATTGTCCAAGAAGAAAAATAACACTTAGTGAGTATGGTGAGTATATATTAAAATTAAATAGTATTTTAAAAAATAACTTAGTGTTGAATCCTTTTACTTAGAACTACAGAACTTGTAGAAAAGAAACTTACAAAGAGCATTATTATTGTCTTTGAGCATTAGGTACTCTCTCTTGCAGGTTGTTTTTCAGTATTCCTACAGGAAATTTATTAGGGAGTGCTTTTAGGATTAATTAATACCTTTGAGGTGATACGACACCACCAATTTTAATAGATCTATAGATTTTTTAGAATAAAAGATTTTTTCTCCTAATCATGATACCTAAGATGTACTGTGATGTAATGTGTGACTTAAGATGTCAGTTTCTTCCTCACCGTCATCCTTCACATTAATTACTCATCATGTCCTCTTAATTTTATTTGTGTAATATAATTTCTTGAATCCATCCTTTACTTTCCATTGCTGTTGGCACTATTGTAGTTCAGCTTTTCAAAGATTTTCATATCTACTCCTAAATAATTTTTCTTCCTTCAATATTTTTGCCTTAAAGACAAACACAGTGCCACTAGAGTGCCTCTTTCCTTCTTAAAGTACCATTAGAGTTATCCATTGCATATGGAGAAGGTAGAAACCTCTCAGGCATTGAAAATCCTCAACAAAATCTCCATCCTCGTTGGTTTTTTTTTTCCCCTTTCCTTTTTTCCTTTGTCTTCAAGGGAGAAAGAAAAAAAATCTATATGTATATATATGGTGGTGGTTTATTTGCTAAGTCATGTCCAACTCTTGCAACCCTATGGACTGTAGCCTGCCATGCTCCTCTGTCCATGGGATTCTCCAGGCAAGAATACTGGAGTGGGTTGCCATTGCCTTCTCCAGGGGATCTTCCTGACCCAGGGATCAAACCCAGGTCTCCTGCATTACAGGCAGATTCTTGACCCATTGTAGTATGAGGGAAGCCACACACACGAGGGAAGCCACACACACACACACACAGACACACACACACACACAGGTTTCCAGTGTGACACACACACACACGGGCTTCCAGTGTGGTGCTAGTGGTAAAGAACCTACAGGTCTCCTGCATTGCAGGCAGATTCTTGACCCATTGTACTGTGAGGGAAGACACACACACACACACACACACACACACGCACACACACACACACGCACACACACACACACACACACACACACACACACACTTCCAGTGGTAAAGAACCTGCTTGCCAGTGTAGGAGATGTAAAAGACGAGCGTTTGATCCCTGGATTGCAGGCAGATTCTTGACCCATTGTACTATGAGGGAAGACACACACACACATACGCGGGCGTCCAGTGGTAAAGAACCTGCTTGCCAGTGTAGGAGATGTAAAAGACGAGCGTTTGATCCCTGGATTGGGAAGATCCTCTGTGAAGAAGGGTATGGCAACCCACTCCAGTGTTCTTGCCTGGAGAATCCCATGGACAGAGGAGCCTGGTGGGTTACAGTACATAGGGTCACAAAGAGTTGGGCAAAACTGGGCAATTTTGTGTGCATGCACACACATATATATATATATATATATACACTTCTCAGGTGGCTCAGTGGTAAAGAATTCACCTGCCAAGCAGGAGACATGGGTTCAATCCCTGGGTCGGGAAAATCGCCTGGAGGAAGGAATGGCAACCCGCTCAGTATTCTTTCCTGGAGAATCCCATGGACAGAGGAGCCTGGTAGGCTACAGTCCTTGAGGTCACCGAGTTGGACGTGACTGGTACTATTCTGTTTTTCATTTAGCTAATTTGTTAAAGCCTGTTACATTCCAGCCAGCTTTCTTAAACCTGTAATTGAAAGTATGCAAAGACACAGTCTTTACCCTAGACAAATCCAGTATTTGATGATCTGTGTTGTGGTAGAAATATACATGGGGCACTCTTGGAACACTGAGGGAATTTACCTTTGGGTGAGGATAGAGTAAGTTGGTGTGCAGAGTTAATAGTTCTCAGTGCAGTCTTAATTTATAGTTTTAGTTTTAGCCTTTCATCTCATTTAGATCAGAAAGATTATAGAAAAGGCCTGTAAAATAACTTTTTCATGCTGAGCCCTTATTTTAAGCTGGAGTAGTTACAGTGAATTTGCAGAAAGATAGTACCTTTTGAATTAGATTTGAAATTCACACCATCGTGGGTCAGCAGGATTCCTAGATAATGGTAGCCAGTACTAATGGGAACCTAAGTACTGAGTTGCTGTAACTATACCATCCAGTATAGTAGGCTATTGATCTTTTTCAGTCTCATTGTTCAAAAATCTTGTTTATGCTAATGGCTCCTAAATCTATATCTGCAGCCCAGATCTTTCCCTTTAAGTTAGATTTTCTCTATATCCTATTGCAACCTAGGTATTTTTAGCCATGTGAAGTGTAACATGTCCAGAATAGAATCATTGATTCTTCCACATCTACCCCAACTTGAAGCCTTTTCTGTTTTTGGCTCTACTTTTACATAAGTATTCAGACTCCTACCTCTTCTCACCTTTGAACAAGCCCCATCATCTTTTGCCTGGATGATTGGTACTGTCTCCTGCGTGGTCTCTGCTTCTGCCATTATCCTGTTCTCAGCACAGAGTTACACTCTAGTTGTTTTGCTTTCCAGTCTCAGCATTTTTGAGCCATTGAAGAGAAGTAGTGAAGTCAGATTTGTATTTTAAATAAGTTACTTAGTAAGTTTGAAGCAATGCTAGTTCAAGTCCTTTTTTTCAGGAAGAAGGGATAACAAGGGATGTATTATCTTTCAGGAGTCAGAATTTGGTTAAACAAAATCCAAATGTCTATAATTTGACAGTTTTCCTTAAGTAAAGTGAACCATTATTTAATTGTATCTGGTCTGTAGATCCCTTTTGGTTTTGCTTCCTATTCAAATTTTAAAGGGCATTTTAAATAAAATGCGTTATAAGGTAATATGATACATCTAAGAACAGTTGTTTTACATGTATAAGTATTTTTATATTCTTTTATATTATCTTACATTTGTTTCAGCGTAGAACTAATGTTTGTAATGTCTACATGTTTTTATTGTATAATTATGGAAGGTCAGAGAAGGAAAACATAAAAAATCTGTCTCCAGAAACTAACACACATTTGAAATCAACTGTACTTCAATAAAAATTTTTAAAATAAAAGTAGAAAAGTAAAAATCTGTCTCTTTGTAAAGTATTACAAATTGTATAGGGCAAAATTATACAGTATTATATATTCAACATTCTAATTACCGTTAACAAGAAAACTCTGTTAAACTATTGCAGCCCCCACCAAAACTAAAAGGATACCGAACTCTGTAGCTAGAAATAGATGGGTTTGAATGAGTGTGTGTATCTACATGGGCTTCCCTGGTGGCTCAGAAGGTAAAGAATCTGCCTGCAGTGCAGGAGATCTGGGTTCGATCCCTGGATTGGTAAGATTGCCTGGAGGGAAGACATGGCAACCCACTCCAGTATTCTTGCCTGGAGAATCCCCATGGACAGAGGAGCCCGGCGGGCTACAGTCCACGGGGTCACAAAGAGTCGGACACGACTGAGCACTAAGCACAGCACAGCACATGTATCTACATATACACACATAATCTCCTAAAAGGTAGAGATAATTTTCTTTTTTTCCCCTACTGAGTTCAGAAAATGCTTGTTTGGTCAGCTTTTCTTTGTCTTCTGGGATGGGGAGTTTGATTTTAGAGAATTGAATGACTTGTCAATTTGTTTTACTGACTCAGTTTTTAATGATATTATTTAAATATTTGAGCACTTGTTTTCTGTTTATACACTACAAAATTCTCTAAGATACACACACACACACACACACACACACACATATGTATGTATGTATGTATATAATCAAGTGAGATCAGCAAATATTACTCTAAATCTGTTCTTTCATATCATATGTTTAATATTTTAGTATTTAAGAACTGGATATAGGACATTGTGGAATTTGAACATTTTTTCATGTTAAGGAAAATAATGGTCCTTTCAGATTCCTTCCAGTCATACTTGTATAATCACCAAGTACTTACTTTCTGTCAATTGTGTGCAAATACGATATGGTAGATTAGTTTTTATAAGAGATAAAAGAGATCTATAACATCTCCCATCTTCACTCCTTATGTAAGATAGATTTGAACCTTATTTTCTATGTTTATTTAAAAACTCTTAATTCAAAGTTCAGTCACTCCGTCGTGTCTGACTCTTTGTGACCCCATGGACTGCAGCACGCCAGGCTTCCCTATCCATCACCAACTCCCGGAGCTTGCTCAAACTCATGTCCATCGAGTCCATGATGCCATCCAACCATCTCATCCTCTGTCGTCCCCTTCTCCTCCTGCCTTCAGTCTTTCCCAGCATCAGTATCTTTTCCAATGAGTCAGTTCTTTGCATCAGGTGGTCAAAGTATTGGAGCTTCAGCATCAGTCCTTCCAATGAATATTCAGGACTGATTTCCTTTAGGATTGACTGGACTCTCACAGTTCAAAAGCATCAATTCTTCGGCGCTCAGCTTTTTTTATGGTCCAACTCTCAGACCCATATGTGACTGCTGGAAAAACCATAGCTTTGAGTAGGTGGACCTTTGTCGGCAAAGTAATGTCTCTGCTTTTTAATATGCTTTCTAGGTTTGTCTAGATTTGTTAATTCAAATTATTTTGTTATAATTTTTATTGTTTTTGTTACTGTTTTTCTTTAACAGAGACATCATATTGGAGATCGCAGTCTTTCCTTATGTAATATGTTCCTTGATGAAATGGCCAAACAAGCTCGAAATCTCATCACTGATATTTGCACAGAGCAGTGTACTCTTAGTGACCAGGTAATAATTTAAATGTTTCCTTACAGATAGGAAAATTGTGTTGAAGGCAAGAAAATCATCTCTTAGCTAGTTTTTTTTTTTTCCATTTTTAATTTTATCCTCAAACTCTCAGTAAATGTAATTACCTCTTATTATGAAGCTCCATTGTTAGATTTTTAAGAAATTGCCCCTGTCTTTAGGGTTATGGTTTAAAATCCAGCCTCTAGCTTGGCATTCAAGTCCCTTCCCAAGGTATCTCAAACATCTCTCCCCAGCATTTTATGCTCCACTGCTGAGTCATTCTAATTAGATTCAGAGCACATTGTGTTCTATCATAGTTTTGGTCTTCATAGGCCATTTTCCTTTCAGTAAAGTGTTCTTTCTTATTCCTCACTTGCCTGGTATTTTTTAATTTGTCCTTGAACTGTAGCTTTGATATAACTACCTCTATGAAATGTCTCTTCACACAAGATTTACCTGTTTCTGTGTTTTCCAAGCTGAATGGGCTCTCCAAGCCGGCTAGGTAAATGCTACATCTCACTTATTACCTCTGTTCTTAGTGCTAGTATATTTGCTGCATAGTCTGGGTTTAGCTAAGGTTTGTTTCAGTAGTTAATGTTTTCAGAGTAATTGGTATGTATGATTTCATTTATTTTTAAATTTAGTTGTTGCCCAAGCATTGTGCCAAAACCATCAGTCAAGCAGTGAATAAGAAGTCAAAAAAACAGACTGGTAAGAAAGGGGAACCTGAAAGGGAAAAACCAGGAGTAGAAAGCATGAGGAAGAACAGGCTGGTCGTGACCAAGTAAGCCATCCACTATTCCTGTATCTTCTGTTACAGGGAGAAGAGTTTTGTTGTTTTTTTGTTTTTTCATTTTTTGTATGGCATTAGTCCTGAGGAAATGATAGTAATTGTAAATTCTTCATTTCCCAGTTGTTAATGTTTTTTGACATTTGTGAACTTGATTAGCCATTTAGTGCTTATTTAATCCAAAAGTACTTATTTTGTATTTTTGAAGAAAATACATGTAATAGATATTATTTGTTTTTAGATGTTGAATATTGAAGGCCAAGAATCTGTCTAAAAATTTAGAGGGGGTATACTATAAGCAATCTGTAATTTTCAGTTTATTTGAAATTAGATGTCTGACACTATTTTGGCATCTTGTTATATAGTATATATTGAACATGTCAGTTTAAGAGAGAGGAAAAGTTGAATTTTGCTGTTACTATTCTGATATACTTATGAAATTAATTTCATATTGCTATTATGAAAATTAAAATTTTTTTTTTACTGTTTATTAATATTTTTCAGCCTTGATAAGTTGCACACTGCACTTTCCGAGTTGTGTTTCTCTATAAATTATGTACCAAACATGGTGGTTTGGGAACATACATTTACCCCACGAGAATATTTGACTTCTCATCTGGAAATCCGCTTTACTAAGTAAGAAAGAATATAAAAACTGTTTTTGTTTGTTGATTAAGTTAATGAGTTTGTTATATTTATTCTTCATATCTATGCAGTGTTTGCTTTTATGAGGGAAAGCATTAGTAGAAATGGTATATAAATTAGTAAAATTTTAGTATAAAAAAATAACTGGGAAGTATGAAGAATAGTGAACTGGGAATTACTTAAATTACCCAGTCTTATCCCACACTTATTAACTCATTGTAACACCAGAGAGGCTAGTTAATCTCTGTGAGCCTTAACTTCCTTATAAGAAAAAGGACACTTCAGTTCAGTTCAGTCGCTCAGTCATGTCCAACTCTTTGCGACCCCATGGAGTGTAGCACACCAGGCTTCCCTGTCCATCACCAACTCCCTGAGCTTGCTCAAACTCCCGTCCATCAAGACGGTGATGTCATCCAACCATCTCATCCTCTGTCATCCCCTTCTCCTGCCTTCAGTCTTTCCCAGCGTCAGGGTCTTTTCTAATGAGTCAGCTCTTCACATTAGGTGGCCATGGTATTAGAGCTTCTTGAGCTTCAGCTCTAGCATCAGTCCTTCCAGTGAATATTCAGGGTTGATTTCCTTTAGGATTGACTGGTTTGATCTCCTTGCAGTTCAAGGACTCTGTTCAAAAGCATCAGTTCTTTGGCACTCAGCCTTCTTTGCTTCCCTGGTGGCTCAGCTGGTAAAGAATCCACCTGCAGTGCGGGAGACCTGGGTTCGATCCCTGGGTTGGAAAGTTCCCCTGGAGAAGGGAACTGCTACTGACTCCAGTATTCTGGCCTGGAGAATTCCGTGGACTGTGTAGTCTATGGGGTTGCAAAGAATTGGACATGACTGAGTGACTTTCACTTTCAGCCTTCTTTATGGTCCAGCTCTCACATCCATACATGACTCCTGGAAAAACCATATCTTTGACTATATGGACCTTTGTTGGCAAAGTAATGTCTCTGCTTTTTAATATGCTGTCTAAGAAAAAGGAGAAGATTGGAGCAAATTAGTGTACTTCAGCTGGCAGGTGGCAGCCCAGTAGGATCATGGAATCAGTTTAGAAAGTTGTAGTGAACATTTAAAGAAAGAAAAAAGAGGGAGGAGAGGAAAGAAGGAAGAAGAAATAGGGGGAAAAAACTCAGTGCATTGCATGTAGTAAGTAGAAATATTGTTTCATGGAACTTTTCAGTTATGTATATATTTCTCTGTACTGAGTTGGTGATGTTAGATACATATCTTATAGCGGGTCACAGTCAAATGTGTGAAAACCTCAGGGTTGGATGAATACTAAAGTCTTGTGAACTCCAAAGTATGCTCTTATGCCAGTAGAATTCTAGACCCTTGAGGCACTCAATTCTAATTAGTTTTATAAGTTATGTTTCTTGAAATGATACTTTATGTAACAAGTCAGAAATTTTGTAAATGTTGCTTCAGCCTTTTTCTAAAGTTGCACATTTATTTATTAAAGAAAACATTGATTGATTCAATACATTTTTCTTAAAGGCCGTAGAGCAGTTTATGAAAGAAATTTTGCCAAAGGATTTTCACAATGTTTGGCTAAAGATTATGGTCACTAACAAGTATTTGTGCCTTATGTATAACATTGTGTTAAGAAATATGAGTAATAATTAAACTGTATAAAAAACTTAGAGCTACAACAACTATAGAAGAAAATAGAATATGTAAATAGGCAGTAAATTGAGTGTCAAGTCATCAGTTGCAAAGAGTCTGGTATTGAGCAAAGACTCTCTTGCTCTTCTTTAGTAAGGAAGGCATCCTGACAGTGAAACCAAAACTGCTTCTATATTTAGACCGTAGGACATTACACCTTCTGATACTTACCACTCTCAACTCGGTGGATTAGTATAGTATTGTATGGAAGGTAGGGTTCAGTTTACAGCTCCCTTGTTTTCCTTCTGTAAACAGTCTGGTCTGTTAATCCATAGAGAAGCAGATATTCTTTTTATCGAACATCTACTTAGTGATCAGGTTCAAGGTAAGGCTGTATACTTGTTTACCTGGGAAACATTTTTATGCCAGGACAAATAGCTTGTGAGTATTAGTTGATTGATTTTTGCTGATCACTTGCACACATTCGTAAAGACTTAGTGGATGTGTACAAGGACAGCAGTTTTCGTCTTGAGTTGTTCTTCTGGGACTATTACTAGTGATGGGGTTTGTCTGTTGTCTTTATGAATTTATCCTTACAGATGCAAGTCTAAGATCTTTATAAATCTGATGATAAGGGAATTTTAGGGTTTCCCTGGTAGCTCAGCAGTAAAGAATCCACCTGCAATGAAGGAACCACAGGAAACACAGGTTCGAGCCCTGGGGTCAGGAAGATCCCCTGGAGGAGAGCATGGCACCCCACTTCCAGTATTCTTGCCTGGAGAATCCCATGGATAGAGGAACCTGGCGGGCTACTGTCCATAGGGTCGCAAAGAGGCAGACACAGCTGAAGCGACTTAGCATGCACATATCCATGCACTTCCAAAGTGACCTTGATCAATTTACTTGAGTTCTGCACCTCAGGTTTATTCTTTCCTCTATGAAATGATGGTGATAACTGCATAGTAGGGTTATTAAATATGAAGACTGTAGGTAATATTTATAAGGCCTAAAAAACTACTGGTGTGTAACAGTGCTAAAGGAATTCAAGCTATAGACTTGAATAGTCCCCTTACTTGCTGGAGACAACATATCATGTTAAAGGAATTTTTAAAACCCTCTTTATTCTTAAATCATTTTTATTGCTGATGCCCTTAGTATTTTTTTAATCACATCCCCATTTCATTCCTGGATATCTACTAAGTATATTCTTTTTTAAAGTTGTTGCTTTGGAAGATAATGATAGTAGTAATTTCATAAATTGTAGATTGAATGGCCTGTTTACAGAAATACAAAAATTAGAGCTTTTTAATTTTTTCTACCATCCCCGCTCCAGGTCAATTGTTGGAATGACTATGTATAATCAAACCACACAGGAAATTGCAAAACCATCAGAGCTTCTAACAAGTGTAAGAGCATACATGACTGTACTCCAGTCAATAGAAAACTATGTGCAAATTGATATTACAAGAGTATTTAATAATGTTCTTCTTCAACAAACACAACATTTAGACAGTCATGGAGAACCAACCATTACAAGTCTGTACACAAATTGGTAAGAAACATATTTAGAAATTTGGAATGATAAAAAATTTCTTTGTAGTGAACGACTTACAAAAGTTTTTTAAATGGATTAATGCTTGTTCATGTTATTAGTCAACTTTAAAATTATATGCAGGAATGTAGACTGTAATAAATTTTTAATTAATTTCTCCAGTTGCAAATTTACTCTTCTCCTTAGGTATTTGGAAACTTTGTTAAGACAAGTCAGCAATGGTCATATAGCTTATTTCCCTGCAATGAAAGCATTTGTGAACTTACCTACGGAAAATGAATTAACATTTAATGCAGAGGAATATTCTGACATATCAGGTGAATAAAACTCTGGCATATTTTAGAGAATGAAGAAACCTTGATTCTTTTGGTTTCAGATTCTGTTATGACTATTTTCATTCAATTGTATGGATAATCAAACATTAATTTTAGACTTACCTAGGCCTTTATGTTCTTTCTTATTCTAGAGACTTTTCTTACAGTTTTCAATTAATAATTTGCTTCTTAAAATTTTTGTTTGTCAAAGTATAAAATTAATTCCATTTCCTTTCAGAAATGAGGTCATTATCAGAGCTGCTTGGCCCATATGGTATGAAGTTCCTAAGTGAAAGCCTTATGTGGCATATTTCATCACAAGTTGCTGAACTTAAGGTAATACAGTTTTTATTGATTTGAGCTTTAAAATATTTCAAAAATGTGAACAAACAAGCCTAGAGTGTTAATTATTTTAACCTGACATAAAGTTGTCATGAAATGAAATTATGAGTTTATATGAAATTTATAAATTCATATAAGCTATATGAATTTATATGAAATGTATAAGTTATACAAAATTATAGAGCTAGCAAGTTCTTTCAGTAGCATCGTCATTTGCTTCTATTTTACAAATGATCTAGCAGAAAGCCTAGAGGTGAATTGACTAGCTAGAGGAGACTGAAACTCAAATTTCTTGACTTTTAGTCGTCTTCATTTTGTTGTATCATGATGCTTTTCTTCCAGTGACCATGTTCAAAGTTCCAGCCAGTAATCTGTTTAAATTTGTAGTTTGAATGTATTACTTTACACAGATTACAATACAAGCATTGTTAGGTTTATTGGTTTTTTTCTTTTTAAAAATGTATTTATTTTTAATTGGAGGATAATTGCTTTACAATATTGTGTTGGTTTCTGCCACACATCAACATGAATCATCCATAGGTATACCTTTGTCCCCTCCCTCTTGAACTTCCCTCCCACCTCCCACTGTTTGTTTGTTTTTCTCTTATTGTTAGGCAGTCTTGTAAATTATCTTGTGCCTTTTAAACTGGATGAAAAATGTCCTTAGCATTTTAATAAGGATGTGAAAGAGCTGAAGCAACGTTTTAAGTAACTCTAGAAGCCTTGTAGAAAGATCTCAGGGCTAAAATGATTTATACTGAATGAGTCTGTATATAACAGCTATCTAGTTTTTGAAAGAATTTAAATTTGTGCCACCAAAATTTTTGAATTTACAAACAAAATAGGAAAGACATGTTTAAAAATATGGCTTTTTCTTTGTGAAAGTTTTTTGGTGGTACTATGCCTTCCATTTTAAATTACTTAAGAATATGATATATAGCATTAATAAGTAACTTGCATTTCAGGTATAGCACTTGAGAAGTCTAAATGTAGTAATCTGATTTACTGAAAATTGAGCAAATAGACAGGTGAAGTCAATTCCTTCAAGAGTAATATTTTGCTGAGTGAATAGAGAGCAAGACTCAGTGTAACTAAAAGGAGAGGCAGTATTACCCAGTGGTTAAGAACTCAATCTTTCAAGTCAGGCTATCGTGGATTTTGGTCCTGTCACTTAAGAGCTTTGACTTTGGGTTGAGAATCACTTTAGGCGATATGTTTCAGCTGCTTAGGTATTCAGCATAGTCCCTGACATACAATAAGAACTGAGTAAATATTTTAGTATTCATCATGTCTTTATCCTCTCACTTCTTCTTTAAAAGAAAGATCTGCAATTCTTGGTTAGAAATCAGCCTTTAGATACTTCATATTGTGGATTTTAAATGCACAGATATTATACTTTACATAGTTTTAAATACACAAACATTGCAATTCGAGTTTTGGTGCTTTGTTTGCTTTATAAGCAATATCATTCTTACTTATTAGACTAATTCCTCTGTAAATTCATGATCTCTTTTCTATCCTCCTGTTCTCTGGTAGCAAATTTGTCATCCCAATTTACTTTCCTTTCAGTATGAGATAATTGAAGAATTATGGTCCAGTTATTTAGCTTTTGCTAACTGTTGTTTGTTTCAGACCGGATAAAGCAGATACTTCTAGAACTGTTAGTAATTTTATTGCTTCTCTGTCTTTTAATGTGGCAGGTTAAGCGTTATGATGTGATCATAAAAACTAGCCTATACATATCTGTGAGAGTTTAAGGCATCTGATGTCCTTAACAGTATTGTAAGGTGCCAAGAGGATCTGGCCTTCCTCTTTTTCTCACATTTTTTACTCTTCCATCCCAGCTGGCCTACTTGCTGTTGTGTCATCTCAAAGTGCTGTTCACTGAGATACTGTCTTAGCTTGTTTTCTTGTAACATTCATATATTTTTCAGTTATTAGAATATCCTTTCTTGACCATACTTTTAAAAATAGAAACCATTACTTTCTATTCTTTTTATCCAGCTTTATTTGTATGTTGTTTGTGACCTTTCATGTCATGCATCTTATGTCCCTTTCACTAGAATAAAAACTTAATTATAAACTCTCTTAAAACCTTGGTGCTAAATTGATGTCCAGCAGGTAGAGGTGCTTGGTAAATATTTGTTGGGTTCAAAAATAAAAACAGGTAACTTTCCTGACTTGTTACTTTATTCTAGGACTTTTCTAATCTCTTTACATGTATTTTATTAACTCCTTTAAATCCTTAAAACTGGTATTGTCCCTATTTTACAGATTCAGTTCAGTTCAGTTCAGTCGCTCAGTCGTGTCCAACTCTTTGCGACCCCATGAATTGCAGCACGCCAGGCCTCTCTGTCCATCACCAACTCCCGGAGTCTACCCAAACTCATGTTCATCGAGTCGGTGATGCCATCCAACCATCTCATCCTCTGTCGTCCCCTTCTCCTCCCGCCCCCAATCCTACCCAGCATTAGGGTCTTTTCCAATGAGTCAACCCTTCGCATGAGGTGGCCAAAGTATTGGAGTTTCAGCTTCAACATCATACCTTCCAATGAACACCCAGGATTGATCTCTTTTAGGATGGATTGATTGGATCTCCTTGCAGTCCAAGGGACTCTCAAGAGTCTTCTCCAACACCACAGCTCAAAAGCATCAATTCTGCGGTGCTCAGCTTTCTTCACCGTCCAACTCTCACATCCATACATGACCACTGGAAAAACCATAGCCTTGACTAGACGGACTTTTGTTGGCAAAGTAATGTCTCTGCTTTTAAATATGCTATCTAGGTTGGCCATAACCTTCCTTCCAAGGAGTAAGCGTCTTTTAATTTCATGGCTGCAGTCACCATCAGCAGTGATTCTGGAGCCCAAAATAATAAAGTCTGACACTGTTTCCACTGTTTCCCCATCTATTTCCCATGGAGTGATGGGACCAGATGCCATGATCTTAGTTTTCTGAACGTTGAGCTTTAAGCCAACTTTTTCACTCTCCTCCTTCACCTTCATCAAGAGGCTCTTTAGTTCTTCTTCACTCTCTGCCATAAGGGTGGTGTCATCCGCATATCTGAGATTATTGATATTTCTCCCGGCAATCTTGATTGCAGCTTGTGTTTCTTCCAGCCCAGCGTTTCTCATGATGTACTCTGCATATAAGTTAAATAAGCAGGGTGACAATATACAGCCTTGACGTACTCCTTTTCCTACTTGGAACCAGTCTGTTGTTCCATGTCCAGTTCTAACTGTTGCTTCCTGACCTGCATACAGGTTTCTCAAGAGACAGGTCAGATGGTCTGGTATTCCCATCTCTTTCAGAATTTTCCACAGTTCATTGTGATCCACACAGTCAAAGGCTTTGGCATAGTCAATAAAGCAGAAATAGATGTTTTTCTGGAACTCTCTTGCTTTTTCGATGATCCAGCGGATATTGGCAATTTGATCTCTGGTTCCTCTGCCTTTTCTAAAACCAGCTTGAACATCTGGAAGTTCACGGTTCACGTATTGCTGAAGCCTGGCTTGGAGAATTTTGAGCATTACTTTACTAGCATGTGAGATGAGTGCAATTGTGCGGTAGTTTGAGCATTCTTTGGCATTGCCTTTCTTTGGGATTGGAACGAAAACTGACCTTTTCCAGTCCTGTGGCCACTGCTGAGTTTTCCATATTTGCTGGCATATCGAGTGCAGCACTTTCACAGCATCACCTTTGAGGGTTTGAAACAGCTCAACTGGAATTCCATCACCTCCACTAGCTTTGTTCGTAGTGATGCTTTCTAAGGCCCACTTGACTTCACATTCCAGGATGTCTGGCTCTAGGTGAGTGATCACGCCATCGTGATTATCTGGGTCGTGAAGATCTTTTTTGTACAGTTCTTCTGTATATTCTTGCCATCTCTTCTTAATATCTTCTGCTTCTGTTAGGTCCATACCATTTCTGTCCTTTATCGAGCCTATCTTTCCATGAAATGTTCCTTTGGTATCTCTAATTTTCTTGAAGAGATCTCTAGTCTTTCCCAATCTGTTGTTTTCCTCTATTTCTTTGCACTGATAGCTGAGGAAGGCTTTCTTATCTCTCCTTGCTATTCTTTGGAACTCTGCATTGAGATGGGAATATCTTTCCTTTTCTCCTTTGCTTTTTGCTTCTCTTCTCTTCCCAGCTATCTGTAAGGCCTCCTCAGACAGCCATTTTGCTTTTTTGCATTTCTTTTCCATGGGGATTTTCTTGATCCCTGTCTCCTGTACAATGTCACGAACCTCTGTCCATAGTTCGTCAGGCACTCTGTCTATCAGGTCTAGTCCCTTAAATCTATTTGTCACTTCTACTGTATACTCATGAGGGATTTGATCTAGATCATACCTGAATGGACTAGTGGTTTTCCCTACTTTCTTCAATTTAAGTCTGAATTTGGCAATAAGCAGTTCATGATCTGAGCCACAGTCTGCTCCTGGTCTTGTTTTTGCTGACTGTATAGAGCTTCTCCATCTTTGGCTGCAAGGAATATAATCAGTTTGATTTCGGTGTTGACCATCTGGTGATGTCCACGTGTAGAGTCTTCTCTTGTGTTGTTGGAATAGGGTGTTTGCTATTACCAGTGCGTTCTCGTGGCAAAACTCTATTAGCCTTTGCCCTGCTTCATTCTGTACTCCAAGGCCAAACTTGCCTGTTACGCCAGGTGTTTCTTGACTTCCTACTTTTGCATTCCAGTCCCCTCTAATGAAAAGGACATCTTTTTTGGGTGTTAGTTCTAGGAGGTCTTGTAGGTCTTCATAGAACCGTTCAACCTCAGCTTCTTCAGCGTTGCTGGTCGGGGCATAGACTTGGATTACCGTGATATTGAATGGTTTGCCTTGGAAACGAACAGAGATCATTCTGTCATTTTTGAGATTGCATCCAAGTACTGCATTTCGGACTCTTTTGTTGACCATGATGGCTACTCCATTTCTTCTAAGGGATTCTTGCCCACAGTAGTAGATATAATGGTCATCTGAGTTAAATTCACCCATTCCAGTCCATCTTAGTTGCTGATTCCTAGAATGTCGACGTTCACTCTTGCCATCTCCTGTTTGACCACTTCCAGTTTGCCTTGATTCATGGACCTAACATTCCAGGTTCCTATGCAATATTGCTCTTTACAGCATCGGACTCTGCGTCTATCACCAGTCACATCCACAGTTAGGTATCGTTTTTGCTTTGGCTCCATCCCATCATTCTTTCTGGAGTTATTTCTCCACTGATCTCCATTAGTATATTGGGCACCTACTGACCTGGGGAGTTCATCTTTCAGTGTCCTATCCTTTTGCCTTTTCTTACTGTTCATGGGGTTCTCAAGGCAAGAATACTGAAGTGGTTTGCCATGCTCTTCTCCAGTGGACCACTTCCTGTCAGATTTTACAGATTAGAAAAGTAAAACCAAGAAAGATTAAGTAACTTGTCAAGACTGACATGCTTAATATATAACTAAATAAATTTGAGTCTGTATATACCGTCGCCCTGACTCCAGAGCTTATACTAGTACTGTGCTGCTGCTGCTGCCGCTAAGTCACTTCAGTCATGTCCGACTTCGTGCGACCCCATAGACAGCAGCCCACCAGGCTCCTCTGTCGACAGGATTCTGCAAGCAAGAACACTAGAGTGGGTTACCATTTCCTTCTCCAAGTACTGTGCTACACTGTCTCAAAACATGGAAGAGATCTTAGCAGTCACCTAACCCTACCCTTAGCTAATGCAGAAACATGCGTTTTTCTAGGTGGATGAGTTGATCTTCTTGAAAATGAGGCAGTCTCAATTACTGTATATTTCTACTTATGTTTATATATCTAAACTTCCCTGGTGGCCCAGATGGTAAAGCATCTGCCTATAATGAGGGAGACCTGGGTTCGATCCCTGGGTCAGGAAGATCCCCTGGAGAAGGAAATGGCACCCCACTCCAGTACTCTTGCCTGGAAAATCCCATGGACGGAGGAGCCTGGTAGACTACAGTCTGTGGGGTTGCAAAGAGTCGGACATGACCTAGCGACTGACTTCACTTTCACGTTCATATCTAAATAGTAATTTTTGATTGGCCCTTACTGTTACCTCAAGAGGTAGAGACTGCCTGTAATAAGATGACCCTTCACATATTTAAAGCAGTTTTTAATATATTGCCTTTCTCTTCCCTAGGTGAAATATATTCATATGTAGTCTCACTCTCTTCTGTCACAAATTCTTTTGTTGCTGTTGCTTATAGAGAATAGTGCCCAGAACTGAGAATCAACTTCAACTTCAACTAGAGATCTGATTAGTGAGAGTGCACTTACTTACCCTGGAGACTGTACTTACTATATAATACAATTTAAGGTAGCATCAGCACTTTATGTAGCTATACCATGCTGTTTTCAACTTGGAATCAGATACCTTTTTTTTTCCTTTTCTCTTAACCCTTCTTCCTCCTTCTTCCTTCCCCCTCTCCTTCACTCTCCTCTTTTGTTTTCCTACACTAACTTGAACCATGGTTTCCACATCTTTGTTTCTTTTTTTTTTTTTACAAGGTTGTTGTTCAGTCAATAAGCTGTGTCTGTCTCTTTGTGACCCCATGAACTGCAGCATGCCAGGCTTTGCTGTCCTTCACTATCTCCCAGAGTTTACTCAAACTCATGTCCATTGAGTCAGTGATGCCATCTCAACATCTTATCCTCTGTCATCCGCTTCCTCTCCTGCCTTCAGTCTTTCCCAGCATCAGGGTCTTTTCCAGTGAGTCAACTCTTCACATCAGGTGGCCAAAGTTTGGAGCTTCAGCTTCAGCATCAGTCTTTCTTCCAGTGTATATTCAGAGTGATTTCTTTTAGGATGACTGGTTTGATCTCCTTGCTGTCCACAGGACTCTCAAGAGTCTTCTCCAACACCACAATTCGAAAGTATCAATTCTTCGATGCTCAGCCTTCTTTATGGTCCAGCTCTCACATCCATACATGACTACTGGAAAAACCATAGCTTTGATTAGATGGACCTTTTTTTAAGATAGACTTTATTTTTAGAAAACACTTTTATGTTCACAGCAAAATTGAACAGAAGGTGCAGAGATTTTTCCATACATGCCCTGCTTCACATGTGCATAACCTTCCCCATTATCAACATCCTCTATCAGAGTGGGTACATATTGTCATAATCAGTGAACCTATACTGACATACTATTATCACCTGAAGTCCCTAATTTACATTAGGGTTCTTGTTTTGTGTATCTTGTGGGTTTTAACAAATGTATGAAGTTAAGTGAAGTGAAAGTCACTCAGTCGTGTCTGACTGTTTGCGACCCCATGGACTGTAGCCCACCAGGCTCCTCTGTCCATGGGATTCTTGAGGCAAGAATACTGGAGTGGGTAGCTGTTCCCTTCTCCAGGGGATCTTCTCAACCCAGGGATCAAACCCAGGCCTCCGCTTTGCAGGGGACCATCTGAGCCACCAGGAAAGCCCAGGAATACTGGAGTGGGTAGCTTATCCCTTCTCCAGGGGATCTTCCTGACCCAGGAATCAAACTGGGGTCTCCTGCATTCCAGGCAGATTCCTTACCAGCTGAGCTACCAGGGAAGCCATAACAAATGTATGTTGTCCTTTCAGATTGCCTTTTTTGTTTTTTTAATTTATTTTTTATTTGAAGGAAAATTGCTTTACAATGTTGTGTTGGTTTCTGTTGTATAATGATACAAATCTGCCTTAATTATACATACACCCCCTCTTTTGAGCCTTCCTCTCCTCCCACCATCCCGTCCTCTAGGTCATCACAAAGTGCCAGGCTGGGCTCCCTGTGTTCTTAGCAACTTCTCACCAGCTGTCTGTTTAGTAAATGATAGTGTATATATGTCGCTACTTTCTCCGTCCTACTCTCTCCTTCTTTCACTGTATCCACAAGTCCTTTCTCTACATCTGAGTCTCTGTTCCTTACCTGCAAATAGGTTCATCAAAACCACTTTTCTAGATTCCCTGTTTGTGCGTTAATATACAATATTTGTTTTTCTCTTTATGACTTACTTCACTCTGTATAATAGATGCTAAGTTCATCTGCCTCACTAGGTATGACTCAAATGCAATCTTTTTTTACGGCTGAGTAATATTCCATTGTATATATGTACTACCTCATTCTCTATTCATCTGTTGATGGACATCTAGGTTACTTCCATGTCCTGGCTTTTGGCTGTTGTGTAAATAGTGCTGCAGTGAACATTGGAGTATATGTGTCTTTTAGAATTGTGATTTTCTCAGGATATATGCCCAGTGGTGGGATTGCTGGGTCATATAATAGATTTATTCCTGTTTTTTTTTTTTTTTTTTTTTTTTAAGGAATCTTCGTACCATTCTCCATAATAGCTTTAACATTCCCATCAACAGTGTAGGAGGGTTTCCTTTTCTCCACATCCTCTCCAGCATTTATTATTTGTAGATTTTTTGATGATGGCCATTCTGACTGGTGTGAGGTGATACCTCATTGTAGTTGTGATTTGCACTTCTCTAATAATGAGTAATGTTGAGCATCTTTTCATCTCAGCATATACAAGACATACAGATGGTTTATTGGCCATCTGTATGTCTTCCTTAGAGAAAAGTCTGTTAAGGTCTTCTGCCCATTTTTTGATTGGGCTGTTTCTTTTTCTGATATTGAGCTGTATGAGCTGCTTATATATTTTGGAGATTAATCTTTTGTCAGTTCATTTGCAGGATTTTTTCTCCCATTTCCTCCCATTCTGAGGGTTATCTTTTAATCTTGTTTATTAATAGTTTCCTTTACTCTGCAAAAGCTGTTAAGTTTAATTAGGTCCCATTGCTTATTTGGTTTTCCACATCTTATATTTTGTATGATATTGTTTTTTAGACCTTTATTATTCTCATAATTTTTCTTGTTATTGTTCATTATTTCTGGATCTTTTTTGAGTTCAGATTTTTCTCATAGTCTCTTGGTAATCCTTTTATAAACTTAACTGTCTCAGCTATGTCCTTGTTAATGTTATCAAGTATATTCTTATTCTTTAAAATAAATGGTAAAAGCTGATGTTTTAACATTTCTCTTTTATTTCTTGGAGTGAGTATTTTCTTAGATATTAAAATTTAAAGTTGACGTAATAATATAAATAATGTTGACTTCTTTTTTAATACTATGGGTTTTCTGACTCGAGTGTTATTTCTTGGCTGGGTTCTTTTTCAGATATTTGATAGTATTAAACCTGAGTTTAAAAGCTAGTCAGAAGAAACTTTTTGGGTAAGAGTTTAGATTTATTATCTTTGGAGATACAGCAGTGTGAGTTAACTTAGGTTTCTCATTAAATGTAATATACCCCAAAACCAAGATGGTTTACAGTACTAAAACTTTTTTTCTTTAAAACTTTTGATTTGAGTAATCTTCTTTGTGATTTTCCTTACTTGACAAGAGTTTTCAGTTTACCTTCATAAAACCTTGCATATTTTATTAGTTGTAAGACTTTTAGAAAAATCACATGGTTATGTTTTGCTGTTTAGGAGCTTTATACTTTTATTTTTTGGCTTCTCAGCACTAAATCATGATTTAGTTAAGCATTTTTCAGAAGGCTTCTTAATGTGGTCAACCATAAATATGAAAGCTTTACATTTCTAGCATTATGCCCGTTATCATTTAGATTTCTGCAAAACAAAGCTAGTCCTAAGGATTTAGTTATCTGGAATTGCACAATGCTTTACAGTGGTTTTCTTAGAGATCATTCTTAACGATCCCAAGTTGTAATTCAGATTTCTATGAATTTAACTACTTGTGTATTATTAAGAACTGGAGTTATTATTCATAACTTTGTTTTCTCAGCCTCAGTGTATTGAGGCCTACTTTAGTGTGTATTCTTATATTTTATTCCATAAGAAATGTTATGGCCATAATATAAGGTGTTTCATATAGACAAGTTCAGTTTGTTTTACACTGTTGTATTTTATTGAGATAAATCTCCTAGTACTTGTTTATCAGTGCTGATTCTAATTTTATTTTGCATTTTTGGTGTCCTGTAAAATTACTTTGCTTAGAATACTGAGTTTATAAAATTATATTAATAGAAATAACACAGATTTTTGCTTCAAGTATGGGTAGGCTAGATTATTTAGATCAGTTCTTACCTTAAGGACAACTTTTTTAAAAAATGGAGCTAAATAGAGAGGGAGAAAGGAAGGAAGACAGACATCTTCTAAAAAAGAGCTAAAAAGACAGTGAGGTGTTTATTTCTAGATCTTAGTTCCCCAACTAGGGATCCAACTTGTGCCCCCTGCAGTAGAAGCATGGATCCTTAACCATAGCACCACCAGGGAAGTCCCCCTGGAGGCCACTTTTGATGTGAAGACATTTGCTAATTCAGAAGTTAGATTTGTAAGATCCAGCTGTAGTCTTGGTGGTCTTGTGGAGCAAGGAGCTCCATAATCAAAACCCAAGACAAAGCCTACCCAAAGTGGGAGTGGAAAGGAATTCTGCTTAAACTGCCTTTCACCTCCTTTACCTGATGTTCCTGAATGTAGCGTCCTCTTGTCAGCATCACTTGAGAAGTTGGGTGTGGAAGATGCCCCAGATAGGCATGTAATAATCCTCTTGTTATCAAACCCAAGTCTTCCTTTCTATGCCACTGCCTACAATTTCTGAGCCCTGCCTAGGTTCCAAGGCTTCCATTAACTTGCCTTCTGTACTTCATCTCCCTTAAAACAACTTAACTACTCAAATTTCTCACCTCTACTTATTCTTTGCTCCAGTTTTCATCTTCTAGAAGTTTGTTGGCCTGTCTCATTAGGTCTTGTTTCCTCTATTGTTTCCTTTGTTATTGTAGATTTATGCCTTGTTAATTTTTTTCCTCACTTCAGTGGATTTCTGGAGGAATCAGAGTGTAGACATATATATATATATAGATTTTTCTACATTTAATCAGCATTTCATGAGGTTTACATACTTGTTTGAAAATTTTTGTAGGAGAAATTTCAGATAGTGAATCAAAGAGTATGAATATTTACATTACTTTCTGATACTATCAAATATTCCTCAGAAAAGATTGTTAACTCACACTCTGCATGTTAAAGTATAATGGTGCCAATATAGCATTTTAATCTTTTTTGAAATTAATGAATACATTGTTTTGGGGGATTATAATATTTTTAAGATAGTTCTGTAACTTCTTAGCTTTTAATTTTCTGTTCTTTTATATTTAAACTGACATAAATATTATGTGGCTGCATCTTCTTTTTATCTTAAAGGTTACCTTAATTAACTGTTTTAGTTTCTGTTTTAGCTGAGGACCTTTTTGTTTCAGAATAAGGCCAGTAAAATAAAAGGAAAAGTTTCTTGATATTTAATGTGAAAGTTGCTCAGTCGGGTCTGACTCTTTGCGACCCCATGGACTATACAGTCCATGGAATTCTCCAGGCCAGAATACTAAAGTGGGTAGCCGTTCCCTTCTCCAAGGGATCTTTCCAACCCAGGACTCCTACATTGCAGGTGGATTCTTCACCAGCTGAGCCACCAGGGAAGCCCCTTTATATTTAATGGTTGTGAATAAATCGTGTCAGAGACATAGTCAACATTATGCATGTGTACTAATGATAAAACGTGTTTATTACTTTCTGTAGAAGAAAACAACCAGTCTGCATTCCTACTAAAATTCTTCTTCCAGTCCTGCTAGAAGAATTGTTTTGGCATTTTACAGATCATTTCTTCCGTACTTCTTCAGAGTCCTAGAAGGTGTTTTTTTCAAATGAAGTAAGAAATTTAAATATGAATTGTGCCAAGAATTCAACACTTTAGAATAGAAAACCAACTTTTTTTTTTAGTAGTCTTGATTTGTTTCACTTGATTAACCTCAGGTTGTTCCACATCATTTAGTTACAATTCCTAGTATTAGTTTTCCAGCTTTGGGGCCATTTGTCAGAGGTTATCATTCATCATGGCTTTAAATATATATAGAAAACTCTGTTTCAGAATGCAATTGAGGGAGAAAAGAAATTTATATGAACTATACTTTCAAGAAGAGACATCATTAACTTTTCAAGAGTAATGTGCAACTAAATACTTTAGGGTAGCTTTTCAAGAGTAATGTGCAACTAAATACTTTAGGGTGATTGTTTTTAAAGTATGGTGTCCAGATCAGCAGAGGCAGCCTTGCTTTGAATCTTAATTAATAATGCACAATTTTTGGTTCTTCCTAAGACCTGCTAAATTAGGACCTGTGGGGTTGGAGCCCAGCAAGTCCTCCAGATCATTCTGATGCATGCTGAAGATCAACAACCACTTCTTTAGAGTTTAAGAACATGGATTTTAAAATCAGACATAGCGGAATCAGACATAGTGGAATTCAAATTCCACTGTTTAATATCTGTAACTTTGGGCAAGTTACCTAACCTCTCTGAGCCTTAGTTTTCTCAGTTGTGAAACTGTGGACTGTCACCTCCCTCATTTGGATCAGGGTAATTGGGATGGTTTGTAAGTTGCCTCATAGAGGAACTTAAAAATGATCACTGCATCTTACTATTTAAATATATACTATTTTGTTTTATTGATTCTGAAACAAAATTACCCTATATTAGTACTTCTGAAATTATATGTGTCTTATATGATTAGAAAATATTGTGTCAGTTTAATTATTAGAGTTTTTTTCTTAATGGCACATAAAATAATGGTGCATTTAAAACTCTGTGCTGTCTGTGATTCACTGATACATGATATTATGTTCAAGATGCATGAATACTGTCAAGGTTGGGCATATATTTGAGTGTGTATTGACTGTTGAGACAAGTATTGAATTGGCCTCAGAGAGAGCAGGCAGTGTCTCTAATTAGACATTGTAGAGGTTGAATTTAGCAAATAATTGTGACTGGAACTGAAACTCTGAATGTGAGTAAAAGCAAAAATAATCCAAAGTGTAACATAAAATTCGTACTGGTATAGGAAAAATTTATTTTGATAGATTATCCATATAGTCTTTTTATGCTTCCCTTAAATCTCTTGTAATCAGCCATTGGTTTTTAACACATTCCCTATGGCATTTTAACAGTATGCTTGCAACATCTCCAAACCCAGACCTGCTGAATTAAGATATCCAGGCTTTCCAAATACATATATCTATTATCTCTTCCAGAATAAAGTTAATTATATTTGTTTTAGTTATAATTTTTAAATGAAATTACTTTGTCCAGTACTGTTTTTAAGAAAAGAATTCTTTAATGAGCTATACTTTTCTTAATTAGCTATCCTGCACTCCCTTCCCTTTCTTCTCCCCTTTTCTCAGTGGTCTTGGAAGGAGGAGGTAGATAGTTGACATTTCTGTTTAGTGCTGGGAAACTTTACTCTGTTTACAATTTTTATGAAGTGGTACCATACCCCTATGTTTTTCTCCCTCTGTTTTTATGTATATAATCCAGTGATGAGCTCTAGGCTATCTTTAGCCAGCTTTAATTCTAGCAAGTTCTTTTTGTTTTGATTGGAATTTATTGCTTTCTATATCCACTTCAGTGTCTGCTTTTTATTGTAGGTGCTGTACTGTGTCTAAGCATAAGATAATCCTTTATCCTATTCCTTATCTTTATTGCTTTTTCCTGAATTCCTCCCTTCTTGAATTTGCAAGCTGAAGGAAAACATTAATTTTATCTAACTAATTTTAAGGTTCTTTTAATGAAAATAACAAAAATATAGCATAGAGCGTCTGAATTTTCTGTATTATTTTTTCTGCTTGCCAGTTGTAATTGCCAAGCATGTTCTTATCTCATCAACCATAAGGAAGTCTGTGCCTGACCTAGGATCTTTCTTTTTTTTAGAAACTTGTGGTGGAGAATGTTGATGTGCTAACACAAATGCGGACCAGCTTTGACAAACCCGACCAGATGGCTGCCCTCTTTAAAAGATTATCGTGTGGGTAACTCTTCCTTTTAATAAGAATTAAGAAGACCCTGAAACTCAGTCTTTATTAGCTTTTGCTCAAATGTAAATATAAGTAGTAACTTATGAAAAGCATTCTTCACTAGAACATTTTTGCAGTGAAAGGATCTTTTAAGTGAATGGCTTATCTGTTTCATAATTTTTTTTCTTACCATATTCTTAGTATCACGTATTAAATATTTGATATCATTATCAGTTAACTCATGAGCCCATTAAATAAGTTAATCTACATTAATTTAGACCAAAGGAGATTTAACTTTTGAGTTTGTAACTTTCTAAAAATCAGCATTATTGAGGTATAGCTTGTATAAGTAAAATGTGCATTTTCGTGAACAGTGTGATGGTTTTTGACAGATGTATACATCCACATGGGCTTCCCTCATAGCTCAGTTGGTAAAGAATCTGCCTGCAATGCAGGAGACCTGGGTTTGATTCCTGGGTCAAGAAGATCCCCTGGAGAAGGAACTGGCAACCCACTCCAGTATTCTTGCCTAGATAATCCCCATGGACAGAGGAGCCTGGCAGACTACAGTCCATAGGGTTGCAAGAGTCGGATATGACTTAGCGACTAAACCACCACCGCCATACATCCACATTACCATTACCACAGTCAAGATGTAGAGCAGTCTGTCAGTCAGTCAGTTCAGTCATGTCCAACCCTTTGCAACTCCGTGGAAGACCAGTCTCTTCACCTCAGAAAACTCATGATTCCTTGTAGTCAGTTTCATACCCCTTGACAATGACTGAACTCATTTCTGTCATTATAGAAATGTAAATTAAGTATGCCTGTTTTGTTGTATAAACAGTAAGTATACTCTTTTGTATATATTGTTGAAATTCACCTTTCTTTGTTGAGTGAATCAGTAACTTGTTCCTTTGTATTGCTAACCTAGGATTCATTGCATGAAAACCTGAGCCTCCAACTTAAAAATTTTTTTATGTATCTTCTTGATACTGATTCTTTGTGCGAGATATATTGTGAAATAACAGTGAATCTTAAGTCTTAAGTGTTTATTAAAGTATGTTTATCCTGGCAACTTTTTTAGATCCACTTGAGTTAATTTCATCTGCTTTTTGTCCTTGAACTCAGAGTTATAATTAAAAACTAAAAGTCACACTTGCTATTGATTCAATTTAAAAGCCTTTCCAACTTTAAAGACTTAGTGAAATCCTGAATAAAATACTTTCTATATTTGAGAAAACCACAGAGTTTATTTTCCCAAATAAAAGATAATCCTGAAGTAAATTAAAGACATGCATAGTGTTTATGTACTTCCCCTTTGATATTTTTCTTTTAAATGTTTTGCAGCTATATTAAATTTTATAAAACTATAAAATGGCTTAGAGAATCACTTTTTTAGGCTATCTTATCTTGCTTTTAAAAATACAAACTTATTTAATAAAAATTAATGTAAAACTAAACTACAGGAACTTCCTGGTGGTCCAGTGATTTAAGAATCTGCCTGCCAATGCAGGGACATGGGTTTGATGCCTGGTCTGGGAGGAAGGTCCCACATGCCGTGGAGCAACTAAGCCCATACGCTGCAGCTACTGAGCCAGTGCTCTAGAGCCTGTGAGCTGCAACTACTGAGCCCACACACTATAACTTCTGAAGCCCGCATGCCTGGAGCGAGTGCTTCCCAACAAAAGAAACCACGGCAACGAGAAGCCCAAGCACCTCAACAAAGAGTTGCCACCACTGGTCGCAACTAGATATAAAGCCCATGCACAATAATGAAAACCTAGAGCAGCCAAAAGTAAATAAAAGCAAAAAAAAGTCCCACTAAACTACATTTCAGGTTGCCTTTTACAGCAGATCAGCGTTTGCTGTAGCTATATAAAGGGAAAGTAGCGAAAGAGGTTTTGGAGGTGTTGAAGCTTTGCCACTGTGGTGGTGATGATAAGTAGATCTACACATGTTAAAAGTTTTTCCTAAAACAGTACACTGAAAGGGGGAATAGGTTTACTCTTTGGAACTTTAGGAAATGAAATTTTTAAAATGAAAAAGATTAACTTGGTAGCATTATACAGAAGAGGAGTGTGAATAAAGAGTACTATTATTTAAATCCCTATCTGATCTCTTTTCTTCATTGGTATACTGTATACTTAAATTTTCTAGTATGCTTTACTTTATTCTTATTATTTTTATTTTTCATGTTTCTTTCTTTTTTAAATACTCATTTGACCACCCAACTGGCCTTACTGGCCTGAATTTCATGCTAATAAACAACATTCTGACTAGATCATCAGGTTAGAGGCAACTAACCCACTGCAGTGTCCAATGCATGTTTACTATTACTTTTAACTCTCCTATTTG
This sequence comes from Giraffa tippelskirchi, assembly GCF_054371585.1. NCBI lineage: Eukaryota > Metazoa > Chordata > Mammalia > Artiodactyla > Giraffidae > Giraffa > Giraffa tippelskirchi. Next base: position 76,113,755 of record NC_137277.1, read on the forward strand.
TTGAAATGAAACAAAATATTTTTTGTGTTTTGGAAAAAGAAAAGGTCTGCTCAAGAGTGACCTACTTAGGGAATAGAGAAAGCTACTCTTTGAATTGAACTGTTTTCCAGAATACTCTTCTGTCTCTAATCTCGTTTTTACCTTTGTCCTAAATTGATGTACTTTTGTAGCAGTTTGATTTTCATAGTCAACTAACACATTCTTTTAAATACCTTTAAAAAGAGAAAGCTATGTAATTTATTAAAAGTAGCTCTGGGAAATTCCCTGGTGGTCTAGTGGTTAGGTACTTTCACCACTGTGGCCCTGGTTCAATTCCTGTTGGAGGAACTGAGATCTCACAAGCCACACAGTGTGACTCCCCCTAAAAAAAGCTCTGAATTGGGAGGCACTGTGCAATTAACTTTTGAGTTTTCCAGAATTTCTGTGAGACTTGAACAAATTTATTTTATTTATTGAAACTATAAATTAAATAAGATTTCTAACTGTGAAGTTTCTCAGAACTTTCAATATGTTGTTATTGTGCATATTTAAGAGGAATTTATAGGTACAGTCTTTGCAAACTTTGTTAAATTCTTGGTAACATCCTTTGGAAAGTATATGATTGTATCACACTACTTATTTTCTGATTGCTCACCTTATTCTCTGGATTCTTTTTTCTGGGTTTCCTGTCGTGTTTTTTTAGACTGGCGTGCCCCTTTGTTCTCATTCCTCCTTAATGCCCATAAATTGGATGACATATTCTTAGAGAAATCTTTTCTTGTACTCTTTCATCTTTTCTGGATAGTATCAACTTCCTAGTCTCATTTCTTGACTAATCATTTCATTAAACATCCTCTAGTTTTCTGGGTCTTAGGCGCTCTGCTGAGTCCTATAGGTAGATAAAAAGATTAATAGGACTTTGCTCATATATTTGTGGAATTTGTATTTGTGCCTTACATTGTTTTGTTAACACTGCTATTTTGATTCTCATCACATTTTGGCTTTATTTTATGCTTTTTCATGTGTAGTAATAAAAGATGCTTATGGTAAAGATTTAAACACACCACACAAGAGGTAGAAAGTCAAAACAAAATAATTAATTCCTACTGCTCAAAAGTATAACTGCAGTTAGCAGTTTTTCTATACATCTGTCTAGCAATTTGTTATATATATACAAATACGTGTGTGTGTATGTTTCATATAAATAGGATTCTATTTTCCTAGTTTTCTTGACAGTGCCTTTAGATTGTTACTTAGGGTCTAGATTATTGTTCTATTTGTATCTGCTTTCTTATTACATAGTACAGTGCCTTGTGTATGAGGAGTAATTCAATAAATGTTGGCTTTTTAAAAATAAAGGTATTTATCCTTCTAATCCTAATTTCCCTTGACTTTATTTAACCAAGTTTTAATTTTGAATATAATAGTAATAGATTTCAGAATAATGTTCTCTAACCAAAATGTAAATGATCAAATCCATTCATAGTCTTCAGAAACCTGGTCTTATTGCTTATGATCTTCATAATTATTTTTTATTTCTGGACTCTCTGGACCTCAACATCTAACATCTCCAAGTCCCAGGGCCATTTGATTTTAAGGAGCTTAAAATCAGCCTCTTCTTTCCCTAGTCTTTCTTCTCCTTCCTCCTACCTGTACCATTACTGTGATAGGATTATACAAGAGGCTACTTATATGATTGTTTCAAGAGTCTGATGAACCATTTAAACCATTTTAAAGAACAGTTTACTGCATTGGAAGTAAACTATAATTTCCTTAATTTTAATATCAACTTTCAGTACCTTTGCCTCTTTAATCATTTGTTGTAATCAAATTGTTTTTGATTGTGCCTTTTATCATGGGGTTTTATGACAAAGAATTTTTCCAAGGTTAAGAAAAAATCCAATTCACTCTCTTCTCTTTTCTCCTTCCTTCAAACTTAGCTGTTGACAGTGTCTTGAAGAGGATGACAATAATTGGTGTAATTTTATCCTTCCGATCATTGGCACAGGAAGCACTCAGAGATGTAAGAAGCCATTTTAAGTACATATTCTATAGCCAAATAGTCCTTTTTAATTTCCCAGAAATTAAAAGTAACTTTTACCATTTATAGTTGGCAGTAATATAACTAAAATTTCAGTTTTCATAGTTTATATGAAATAAAGCATATAGAAATCAAAGTTACTATTTTTTGTTTTGGTGATGAAATTCAGGAGGTACAACTTGCCTGGATATTGTGCTACTTTTTCAACTTTTTCTTCATTAAAGCATTTTCCATTTTGACTATACTCAGTTTGCCATCAAATGCATTCCATTAATGGGTACATTAGAAAATCATATAAAATAGACATAGTAAAATAATTTTATGAAAACTAAAAGTAGTTGAGTGGTAACATTTCATAAATTTAGAGGTTGCCTTTAAAAAATAATTACTTGTTTTCTTGCCTAGGTCTTGTCCTACCACATTCCTTTTCTTGTCAGTTCAATTGAAGATTTCAAGGATCACATTCCAAGGGAAACTGATATGAAGGTAGTAAAACTTCTATTTGTATTATACTGTTTCTAAAATGAAATATTTAACTTATATATGAAGTAAATATAAATCCTAAGCTGTTATAAAGTTTAGAGTAATGTGTTAACATTTTTGCCTTTGAAAATGAATCTTTGAAAGCTCAGCACCAAAATACTATATATAGGCATTTTGAAAGTCAGTCTTCCTGGATCACCTATAGCAATGTAAAATGGGTTAATATCAGTCACCTTTTTTTTTTTTGAAAAAACATACTTCATATTGCCTCTTTTATTATATAAATATCAGTTTAACCTTTTACTATAAGAATATAAACGTTTTAAGAGGACCTTTGTTATTATTTATACAAATTCACAAACAGTACAGTTAATTGATTAAGGTCTCCGAGTTTCTTTAACTCCGTGGTCTCACATGTTGTTGTGGAGTATTCTAAAAAAATAAACAAAACAAACAAAAAACCCCAACAGAAAAATATACATCCTACTCAGAAGTGATTTTTTTTTTTTCAAGCCACAAGTCCCACCCCCCACCAAAATAAAGAAAGGTGTCTACTCCTCCATTTAGAAACAGAATTTTTAAAAAGCCACCAACACCTGTTTTATTAACAGAAAGCCGTAAGACATGAATTTCAGTCTTCTCCCCTTCACACCAGGGCCCCGGGCCTCTGTAAGCCAGCTCCAGCTCCTCTGCTCCCTACAGGAAGCCTCACTGTGACTTTTTCGTGGGGAAATGTGGAAGAGAGGGAGGGCAGGGCAGACTTTGCATATAATCATCATTTTCAAGACACAATCCGCATCTCAGACAGACAGACAAAAAAAAAAAAATCGCACACAGTCCAATTCTCATGTCTCCTACACATTTGTGCTATAAATTAAGTCAAGATTTAGGAGCACGGTTGGGTCTTCAAATGCTTAGGGACAAGGAGAAAAAGAAAAATAAGAGCCAGAAATGTGAAGTGGGAAACACTGGATGGATGGGGTTTGGGAAGAAGCCAAAATGAAGAAGACATACAAACCGAATGGGCATCTTTTCAGTCCAACACAAAAGTGTTTCAGTCTCAAAATATTTCTCTTGTAGAACTCCAGGGCTTCAGAGAAAAAGGTAAACTAAAACGAGGTAGCCAGACATATATGTGTGTGTGTGTGTATATATATATAATTTATATATATATAATATATAAAATATACTCAGCAGAAAAAAGAAAAAAAGACAAGTTGACGTCAAGTTTCTTCAAAAAAAAAAATAGACAATAGGAATGAAATGAGCCTGAGTAACATCTGAGGCGAGACTGGGATAAGTTACAAAGTGGAAAGTGAAATTGCTCAGTCATATCGGACTCTTCGCAACCCCATGGACTGCAGCCTACCAGGCTCCTCCGTCTGTGGGATTTTCTAGGCAAGAACACTGGAGCAGGTTGCCATTTCCTTCTCCAGGAGATCTTCCCAACCCAGGAATTGAACCCTGGTCTCCCGCATTGTAAGCAGACGCTTTACCGTCTGATCTACCAGGGAAGTCCTTAAAAGTGGAAGAAGGGTGAAAAGGCCTGTAGTTGGGTTTGCTTTTTTACATTTCGAAATAAAAACCAGATCACAGTATTCAAATGAAAGCTTAAGTGAAGGCAGACATTTTCCTCAACTCCCCAGGGCTGGAGGGATTGCTCACTCCCACCCCGACCCCTACCCCCACTCCAGGCGCACAGTAGCTCAGTCCCTCCTCCGAACCCCTGCCGGGAGAAGTGGGTAGTAGGCAGCATGTCCAGGAGAGGGGCAGGGGTGGCGGAGGTGGACACCGCCCCCACACACACACACACAAGAAGGGGAGAGGGGAAGGGAGCCAGGGGCTTCTGGTCATCGCCCCCACCGCGTCCCTGGCGGGAGGGCAAACCGGGCGGGCGGGACAGATAGGCGCTGCTGCCCTCACCTGACTTTCTCACTGTCCGTCATCTGCCAGAGACCCAGGTTGATGCTCTCCAGTCTGCACTTGGTGATGTGGGTCAGTCACCTTTTCCTTAAACTGATAGCTCTTTATACATGGTCATAAGCAAAATGAAAAAGCCAATGAAATGAGAGTTGTTTTGTTTTAAATAAAGCTAAATTCAGCTTTTAAAAATTGATGTTAAAAAGTCTTATAAAAGGATGTTAATTATGGGTTATAATTTTTTTTAATTAATATCCTGTTTTAAATAGAAAGGTTAGTAACCTTATGAGCATCCATAGGTTTCATTTTGAAAATTTATTGGCAGCAAAATACAGTCACTGATTGAATCACAGCAAATATTTACTGGTGGTTACACATCGAGTACAGGCTTCCCAGGTGGCGCTAGTGGTAAAGAATCCACCTACCAATGCAGGAGAGGTAAGAAATGCAGGTGCAGTCCCTGGGTTGGGAAGATCCCCTGGACTAGGGCATGACAACCCACTCCAGTGTTCTTGCTTGGAGATGCCCATGGACAGAGGAGCCTGGTGGGCTACGGTCCATAGGGTCACAAAGAGACGCAACTGAGGGGAATTAGGACGCACGCACACACACACACACACACACACACACACACATATCTAGTAAGTGAGCTATTAAATCCATATTTTCTAAATTTTCATGTTTCTTAAAGATTATTATTTTCATGTTTTAGGAAGATTATTTTCTGTTTTGCATAGTTTGAAAAGCTTTGACTTTAAAAAGTTACTTCTAAACTTTTTGTCTCGTGTTCAGCTGTCTTCTCAAATTTATTTTTGAGGCTTTCATCACTTGTTCCATCCTTCTCTTGCTCTCCTCACTTAGTTACTGTACCCCTTTTCATTCGGATCCTGTGAGATAACCAAATTTTGCTGTGTGCATTCTCACATTTTCTGTTTTGCTCTGTAATTATTCTTCCTGAAAATACTGGCTTTTTATATTTCTGCCTTTTGAAATTCTGTTTATCTTAATGCCTGATTCAACTGCCATCTTCTAAGAAATATTCCTGAATCCCCAAGTGATCTTTTTTTCCTTTTCTTCCTTTTAGTATTATCAGAGAATTTTTTGTTTGTTCATTGTAAAATTAAATACATTCAACCTTGTATTATAGTTGGGTTTTTACAGTTAAATTTATACTAGATTGTAAACTTGTAATATCAAGAGCTATCCTGTTTAGGTAGTTTCTAAACTGAAATGTTGAGCAGTCAGAATATCCTTGAAATCCATATGTGATACCAAAAAACACTAGTCATTAGCACTTGCTTTATCAGGTTTTAAATTAGTACTTCTTTACAAATCTACTTTAATAAAGAATTTACTGTATTTAGATATACAACATGAGTAGGCACTGAACTACTGTAATTTTTAAAGTATGGGCATAAACATAAGGTCATTAATTTTGATTTACTTTTTTTTTTTTCATATCTTTTGGCTTGATCTTGCTCTTACACCTGTGTTTCCAAGAAAAATAATAGGTGTAGAATGACTCTGTTGGAATTTGTCACTGCAAATACACAAGTTTTGTTTGGCCTGATAGTATAAAGTCATAATCAGCAACACACACACAGTACTGTCAGCTGTTCAGTATAGTTAGTTGTACAATATAGTTCCTTCTTCAGCCAAGTTTTTGAAATTCCAATGGCACCCTATTCCAGTACTCTTGCCTGGAAAATCCCATGGACGGAGGAGCCTGGTAGGCTGCAGTCCATGGGGTCGCCTAAGGGTTGGACACGACTGAGCGACTTCACTTTCACTTTTCCCTTTCATGCACTGGAGAAGGAAATGGCAACCCACTCCAGTATTCTTGCCTGGAGAATCCCAGGGACGGCAGAGCCTGGTGGGCTGCCGTCTATGGGGTCGCACAGAGTCGGACACGACTGAAGCGACTTAGCAGCAGCAGCAGCAGTGTTCTTACAGGCGACTCGAATTTAAACATTATGCATTTTTTCTTACTAAAGTGAGATTTCTCAGAAACTTGTTAGTATATTTCTTACTCTAGTTTTTATATTTTTTAGGTTGCAATGAATGTGTATGAATTATCATCAGCTGCTGGATTACCTTGTGAGATTGATCCTGCCTTGGTGGTAGCTCTTTCCTCACAAAAATCAGGTAAAGTACATTAGTAGTTATGTAGTAGTCTTATTAAATAACCAGGGCAACACAAATATAGATGTAATACTTATCTGTTCAAGTGTTTGCTTTATATCAACGGGTTTTTTGGTTTTATTTTTTTGGTAGTTGGAATCTTATCAGTGCAGAAAATACCAAGATCCTTGTCTTCTGGAGCTTATGTTATAGCACAGTCATCATAGAGATTAGATACTTAAGTCTTAAGACTGGATAAAGTTATTAAGCCCATTTAGTATGCAGAGATGAAGAGGATCAGAGTCTGAGTCCTGGGCCACTCTCAAGTTTTAAGAGTTCAGGGAGAAGAGGAGGAACTACCAAAAGAGAACTGAGAAGGAAGGATCTGTGAAGGAGAAGAAAAACCAGAAAAGAATCACTTCCATTTGAGTGGAAAGGAAATGGTCAGCTGTGTAGAATTAATAGGTGTGACAAGAGCAGTGTCAGTGGAGTCCTAAAGGCAAAAAGCTCATTAAAGAGGGCTGAAGAGAAAATAGGAGAAAAGAAATTAGAGATAATGAGTATAAAACAACTTTCTTGCCGAGTTTTACTGTATAAAGGGGAACAAAGAAATAAAACTGTAGTAGCTAGAGGCAAAAGTAAAATCAAGAGAAGAATATTTTTCAGATGGGAAAATAACAGTGTTTGTCTGCTGGTGGAAATCATCTAATAGATAGAAACATTGTTATCTAGAAAAGGGTGTCTTGGGAGTTCCCTGACAGTCCAGTGGTTAGGAACTAAGATCCCACAAGCTGTGGCACAGCCAAAAAATAAAACACCCTAAAACATATATTTTTTAAATTTTTAAAAAATATGAAAGTGTGTCCTATTTTAATTGTACTAGAGCTACTTACCATAGAAAGTCTGTGCATTATGGTAATATTAAATATTTAAAATATTTTAAGATCAGCCCTTTAAAATGTATTACTCAGAATTCTAATTTTTTCCGCAAAGTAAAATGTTTCATCTGTTTCTGGTACTAAAATGCCTTCCCCTACTTCCTTGGATGTAACATGGCGTTTGACTGAGTTCATCAGTTCTTTTTTGATTTGACATTAGTTTTGTTTCATCATTTATGCAATGTTAATTATAGTCACATGGATAATTATTGCAACTAGCTTGAGTTGCCAGGGCTGTATTTTTTATAATGAGCTAGGTTTAAAAAAATTTTATTGAAGTGTATATAATTGATTTACAGTGTTGTGCCAGTCTGCTGTACAGCAAAGTGACTCAGTTATACACATAAATATTCTTTTCCATTGTGATTTATCACTAGATATTGAATATAATTCCCTTTGCTATAGTAAGACCTTGTTGTTTGAAAGTGAAAGTGTTAGTTGCTCAGTCGTGGCTGATTCTTTGAAACCCCATGAACTGTAGCCTGTCAGGCTCCTCTGTCCATGGAATCCTCCAGGCAAGAATACTGGAGTGGGTTGCCATTTGCTTCTCCAGGGGATCTTCCTGACCCCAGGATCGAACCTGGATCTCCTGCATTGCCGGCAGATTCTTTACCATTTAGCCACGAGGAAAGCCCATGTCATATTTTAGATTCCACATATATTATATGGTATATATTCCACGTGATATCATATGGTGTTTGTCTTTCTGACTTCATTTAGTAGGATAATTTCTAGTTGCATCCATGTTGCTGCAATTGGCACTGTTTTGTTCTTTTTTATGGCTGGGTAGTATTCCCTTCATCTATTGATGGATATCTTTATCCACTCATCTGTTGATGGACATTTGGATTGTTATCATGTTTTGGCTATTGGTAATAGTCATAATCAGCTAGAATTTTCAAATATATTCTGACTCTTGTCTCATGTTAAATTCTTAATTATATATAGTTAGTGGAGTGACTCAAAAGTTCTCAGGTACCAAGTGAAGTACCTAGACAACACAGGTACCAGATAAGTGAAGTACCTAGATAACACAATTTTAGTATATGGATACAGTAAATATTTTAGATAAATTATTTTACAATAAATATTTAAAACCTTAGGACAGTGTTACTTATATTCATTTATGACTGGTTCCTCCTGTCTTCTAAAATGAAGAGGTTAGAAATCCAGTTTACTTTACACATTTATATCTTTTTAATAGTAAATATCAGATCACATGTATATCTATTTTAGAAAAAAATTGAAGAGTTTTTTGGATGATTTGGCATAGTAAGTTAGATAATTTTCTATACTGAAACATAGAATTTTCCTATTAAATAATTTATTATTAGTTATCAAGTAGAAGATTTTAGGATTCCAGTTATTCTAAATATATTTTTAGTCCAGTAACCTTACAATCTAAAAAAGAAAAAAGAAATTTTGCCTTACTGTTTTTTTAGATGCTTGAAATAGGCTTGACGACTTGATAATGGCTGATACTATTGTGTGTTATTTCTATGCATTCTATATTTCTTGTAACAAAATTGTAATCAGCTCTATAGAGACTCAGTAAAATACATAAAAATTAAAATGTGCTTTTTCTGATTTAGATCATCAACTCTTAACTAATCTTGAAAGAAATACCTTGATGTTATTTGTAATTTTTCTGCCTTAGAGAACATAAGTCCAGAAGAAGAATATAAAATTGCCTGCCTCCTCATGGTCTTTGTGGCCGTTTCTTTGCCCACACTAGCCAGTAATGTGATGTCTCAATATAGCCCTGCTATAGAAGGTAATAGTAGTTTAAAATTGTTTTGGCACTGGGAAAGTTATGAGTTTTGATACAGTAGGTACTTTTCAAATAATTGTGCTTTTTTTTTTTAACACAATAAGAAATAGATTAAGTTTTGCTAGTTACTAGATGTGTAATCTTAAAAGACTGAATTTTTCTTTTTCTAAGCCCCAGTTTCACCTACACGTATGAACTGTATACATGTGAGCCTCTGGGTGCCTGCATGTGTATGTGGCAGTGGATAGTGAAGGGACTATCCAACTCTTAGGATTATTTTAAGGATTGAATGGGGAAATGTTTGTAAAGAAGCTAAACACTTAAGTTGTTTCCAAGACAGTGTAAAACTGATGTATGGTTTCTTTTAGGGGTTTTTGAAAATGTGCCTGTTTAACACAGCTGTGGCTGTTGCTCTCTTCCACACTATTTTTAAAAGCACTAGTTCTCATGAAAGTAAAGAGAGGGCAAGGCAGGTTATGCCTCAACTCTGTTTTTAATCATGCCACTATTTATGTAGATTATAAAGTCATTAAAGATTTGATATTTTGGGGTCACACAGAAACCACAAACCCTATATGCACTTTCTCAGGGCACTGCAACAACATACATTGCTTGGCCAAAGCCATCAACCAGATCGCTGCAGCTTTGTTTACAATTCACAAAGGAAGCATTGAAGATCGGCTTAAAGAATTTTTGGCGGTATGTATAATCAAGCAAAATTCGTGACATTTTTTTAGAGAAAATTAAAAATCACAACTGTGGGGTATAACAAAGTAAATTCTCTTAATTTATTTATTTTTGGAAGAAGAAACAGGCAAAGACAGGGTATTAAAATTAAGGAGCAGTTAGGATGGCTTAGCAGTCTCTTGTTTCTAGAGCTCTGCAATATGACTTTTTTTTTCTGAGCTGATGTTTGGACTGCTCTAGAATTTTGCCTAGTGTTCAAAAGAGAAAAAGACAAAACGAAAGAAAATTGAGGCAAAGGATGAATGTTCCCTCTAAAAGGATATATTTTATTTATTTCCATTCATTTGGAGAAAGTCTGTGAAGGGAGACAAACTCAAAAATAAGACTGCTACTCACTGCCAAAAGAAGGTAGTAATGCTGACTCTAGCCTCATGAAGTATTGCTCTTAGTTTCTGTGCTAGTGTAGCTCTTTCTTTCCTTTATCAGCATACCTTTTTCGTATTTTACTTAAAAGACGCACTTGTGATATAAGAACACTAGAATATTTGCATCTTTTCAAGTTATAAATCCTGTTAGCTTTTAAAAATTCTTTTTTTAATTTTTAAAGCAAATGTAGTACTAATTGGAGAATAAAATAACATTTATTTCAAAGAAAACAGTATTAAGAGTTAAAATTTTTCTTTTTCGTTTTATTTCCTTCATTCAAGCCCTAATGTCTTAATCTCATTGTAGTAGTATTAATTCAAACTCAGTGTGAAATTTTCTTATTTGGAAATTATGAAATATAGTTAATACAGATGTCAGAAAGAGAAAGGAATTTAAATTGTTGTGTTTTGGGGGTTTTTTTTTGACTTGTTCTAAAAAAAAAAAAAAATTAGTTTTAAAGCCCAGTAAGGAAAAAAAATAAAAATAAAGACCAGTAAGAATATTTGATTACCTTAACTAAATATTTATTATTCCAATAATTATTATTGAAAATCATTCTAATAATTTTACAGTATCATTTATTATCTTTGTGTCTGTTTATACCTTAATAGCTCTTAAATTACTGCTTGAAAGTATAGAACCTAAGCTCACCTTGTGATTGAAATGTGTTGCAAGTTGAAGCATACTGAAAAAAAAACAAATATCTGGTGAAGGTTTTATTTTAAAAAAACTTATTTACTTAAAATGTATGTCTACTTTTAAGCTTGCATCCTCCAGTCTACTGAAAATTGGCCAGGAGACAGATAAAACAACTACACGAAATAGAGAATCTGTTTATTTACTGCTAGATATGGTAAGTCTTATTTTAATTTTTGTTAATCACAAAAAGGTTCCAGTCATTCCTGATAGTATTTTCTTGGTATTTTAGTCATTATAGTAATAAGAGCTGATGTACTTTTTTGACCATTTATATTCACTCCACCCAAGCCACACACTTTGTAACAATTGCTGAAAAGACTGCCATATGGTAAGGATATCAGAAAACAACAGAATGAATCACCATTACCTGTAGAGTGTTCTTTTATAAATAGTTTTTCAACCTATTGGGAAACACTCAGGCTTTATATTTTCCTAGTCTTCCTAGTTTCATCTCTTCCAGTTTTCTGAATGTTCTCTTTTCTGACTCCATCTCACCCATCTAATAGCATTTCCTGTAACTTTCTGTGCCTAGTCAGTTCCTTCTCTTTACTGCCATGAAGCCAGCTGTGCTTCTTTCTGTAGTGTGATTGTTTCCTCACTTAGAATAATTTCCTTTATCTGCAGAGGTCTGTGTCTAGCCCAATAATGATTCAGCGTACTTTGTAGCTCAGATCTTTTTTTTAGATAGACTTTGATTACTTTAGCCTACATTGATTTTTCTTCTCTTTTGAAAACTCCAGAATTTAACAGCTTTCCACTTAATCATAGATGGTCTGAGGTTTGATTTGGCTTTTTAGCCTAGTGTTGCATTCCCAGTTAGACTTGATGATATGGACCACATTTTAAATAAATGGTATATTGTTGAGGGCAATGCAAGTGTTTGGTACTTCCTGTTGATTAACTGATTTGATTGAGAAGTAGTGATTTAAAATGTTTTGATGTATACACTATGGCACATTTACATTTCAGATTTTAAGTAAAAGTAACGTACTTTTAAAGTAAAAGTAAAAATTTATATGTGTTCCCAGTAAGAGCAATATAAAATTATGCTTTACTCATCGTCAGTAAATGTTTCCATTATAAATAACTTGAATTAATACAGTTTTGGAATTTTTCAGATTGTGCAGGAATCCCCATTCCTGACAATGGATCTTTTGGAATCTTGTTTTCCTTATGTCTTGCTGAGAAATGCATATCATGCTGTCTACAAGCAAAGTGTTACATCCTCTGCATAAAATACCTACTTATTGAAGACAAGCACGCATTTTTGTTGCCTCTGTTTTACCTGTAAACTGTGGAACTATTTGACCTTAAGACCTGAAAAACAGTTTTGTGGATTATAAATTTCATTCATATGGTTGTATTTTCTGATCATCAGTTTCTTAATATGGTTGTACTTCAGTATACTTGGTTGATTTAGGTTGCACATTTACGGAATCCACTGAAATTATTCCAATAATTTTAGAATATAATTTGTTTGAAAAACATACATTCTCTATGTTTTTGATATTTGATAATGGAAAACAAAACCTTTGCTTGTTTATTTCTGAAAAAGAATTGTATTTAGTGATTATTTTAGATAGTGATACTATAGCATTCATTGTGTGTAAATTATTTCATATAGGGAAGAGTTCTGACCTGTACCTATTATGGTTCTTATTGAAAACAAAACTGGATGTGCATTTCTGTGATGTTATGAATACATTTCTACTTTATTTTGAAACATTCGCCAAACTAATTACCATAACATTGTATAACATTAAAAGTGTTCATAGACTGCTTAGCATTAGAAGCAGACTGTGTCCCCAAATTCTAAAACAGCAGCAAATGTTGTTGCTTGTATAGAGCCTAATAATAATTTTTAGACTAATTTCCATGGTGCCCTGTTGGCATTAGCACTACCATTGTACCCTGCTGTATAATAAACAATCTTAGACATTTATCAACTGTTGATACAAATGTTAGTCCCTAACCACTTTTTATATGTTTTAAATTTTTGAAATTCAAGTGTACCTGCCATAACAAAATAAACACTAGACTATCACATTTTGAATGATTTCTTTTTGGGATCCTCAGAAATTTATTCAGCAAAATGGAAGTTTTTTTGTTTAAACTTAGTTTAAAATAAACTTTAGTTTATTTTAGGTATATCTAAGTAGCACATTGATACTAGGTCACCTATTATATTTGCTTAAATGTTTTGAAAAATATTCCTCTAGAAAAAATATTAAAATTAGAAAATTAAGTTGCATAACATTTTTTAAAAATTAAGAGCTAAAAGGAAACTTGTGTGCCATCAGCTTGCTAATTTTTATCGGTGAGAAAATGGACAGATTTATTTGAAAGATTGAGGGAAAAACACAGAATGATCACAGAACTAATGAAAATGTTGAGAATTGCTGTATCAGTTAGTAATGAATGAGAAAGACATAAAGAGCCTATTGCTTGGCAGTTGACATGGAAGGCAGAGCACCTCATTTAATTTGAAAACTAAGTGGATATTTTGCTCTTTGATTAGCATGGTAAAGACTTTTTTCTCATGAGCTGTGTATCTGGATATCATAGAGCTTCTGTTGTTCATAGCTTCTTATATATACACTGGTAACTTGTGTTAAGATAAAAGAAAGCTACTGTGAACTTAGTTATAATTTTTTTGTAGTTCAGATACTGGAATGAAATTGAAGTACAAGACTATATTTCTATTTTGTGTATGGTTTCTCCAGTTTATATTTAAAGCAGGGAATAGTTGTCACTATCTGTTGAAAATTTCCAGTGGTAAGGAATTTTTTAATGAAATAGTTTTAGACTTGAAATAACCTAAATACACAGTAAACAGTTGAAAGCAAGATTAAATGCTGTTTGCTCTGAAATACTAGGATCCTAAAGCGGTAATAACTTGTCAGTAGTAATATCCTCAAAAGGTAAAATAGGCACTTTGAGTATATACACTTCCATTGGGGTAGTATGTGGAAGGGTTAAGACATTATTTACCCCTGTTCAGGTGAAGAAAAAAATCACTCTTTCATAGTCCTGTCAAGTTTATCTTGCCCCAGTTTTTTTCTCATATACCTAAACTGACTGACTAACTGGTGTACTATGGGATTGTTCTTTGCAGAGAGCCTTTCTACCCCTCCCCCCAAACAAATTTTTAAATAAAGTTAAAAGTAAATTGACAACTACTATTTTTAACATCTTGTTTGTCTTAACTTTTCTTATTTTCTTCTGAATTTATACTGCAACATGCTGATTTTGTTGTTTTCTCTACAGTAATGTAATCATAACATATATACTTGCCTGTAATCTATTTATTTCACTCAAGTAGAAAAAGTCTTTGATATTTGATATTCTTTTTAATGCCTCCTTGTATACCATAACTAGTTTAAAAGTTTCTTTCGGATGAACATTTAGGCAGGTTTCTTCTTTTTCATTACAGGCATACCTTGGAGATATTGTGGATTCAGTTCCAGGCCCCTGTGTAGTAAAGTGCATATCACAATAAAACAAGTCACATGAATTTTTTGATTTTCCAGTGCATATAAAAGTTATGTTTACACTACACTGTAGTGTGTTAACTGTGAAATAATAGTATGTCTAAAAAAACACATACGTTAATTTAAAATGTTTCGTTGTTAAAAAAATGCTAGCCATCATCTGATAACGCAGAGTTACTACCAACATTCAATTTATAAAAAAATGCAGTATCTGCAAAGTGCAATAAAGGAAAGCGCAATAAAAGGAAGTATTCCTGTATTATAAATAGTATCTTGGTGAACTTGGGCTTTTATCTCCTTTAGCATAATTTCTTACAAGTAAAATTGCTTGGTGGTAGGATGCATACATTTTAAACATATTAAATTTCCCTCCAATGAAATTATATCAGTTTTACAATTGTGTATTTGAGTATAATTTCCTCCTGTGGTAAACTGTTGATATATACCAATTTTACTATTGTTGATGCATCTTTGCTTCTTTAAAAGATGAAACATAAATGTTTTAATTTGCATATCTTTGCTTACTAGTAAAGTGGAATATCTTTTTTAAGTTTATTTGTTGTTTTTATTTAATGAATTACTCATTTTCAAGTGGAATGGTCCAAAGATTTTTTTTTAGTGCTAATGGGACACATTTGCATGTTATTTTTGTGCATGTATTTAGAATTGAAAACACCCCCAAACAATGTTAAGTATAGTGATATGACTATTAAAATATAGTCCATAGTAATTAATGTTAGTATGCAGCTACTTTGATTACTGAATTTTAATTGACCTTCAGGAATATAAAGCATTTATTTCCAAATCCAAGTTAAGAACAGCATTGCTACAAAAGGGTATATACCTGTTAAAGAATGAAGGGACTTCCCTGGTGGTCCAGTGGTTAAGACTCCAGGCTGCAATGCAGGAGGCCAGGGATTCAAACCCTGGTCAGAGAACTAGATCCCACATGATGCAACTACCATACGCTGCAGTGGAGATTGAAGATCAGACCTGGCACAGCCAAATAAATAAAAACAAATTTAAAAAAAATGAAAAGATATCCAATTTAAGTATACAAACTACAGAGTAGATTGAAATTATGTCAGGACACTAATTCCTTAGTTCTAAATTTAAACTGTTAAACAGATGTATTACTAAGTTACACACTAAGCTAATTCCAAAAGGTACTCCATATGTAAGAAACTATCTAAAAATTTTAACCTCTTTTCTCAGAGATGTCATTTTGAAAACTTTATGTTCTAAAGTAAAAACATCTACCAATCAATGACTGATTCATGTCAAGTATGGCAAAAACCACTACAATATTGTAATTAGCCTCTGATTAAAATTAATTTAAAAAAAGCTACCAATCAAAAGGTGAAAAGCTGTAAGGCTTTCCTTGCTTTTTGTGCTGATAGCCTGGTATACATACTTAAAAAAATCCTCTTTCCCCCTAAATTGATGTAATTAATACTAACCTTTTAAATTACCAATAAAATAGCCAATTAAATCACATCCTGTAAAGTTAACTTATAAGGCTCTTTACCTTTTAATGTGCTTGCTAAATTTGTGTTTCTATCATTCATTCCAACACAGACTTCATTTTTTGCAAAGTTCCCTTTTTACGGAATACTTTGGAACCTAGGTTAAGTGGCCATTTTATTACTAAATATTCAGAGGAAATATAAATCTAAATCATATATTAAGCATAGTTAAGAAAGGAAATCACTCCTTAGCTGTCATTAATCCATCTTACCTTTATTTACTGTAATCAGTACCTATTTTTTAGATAGAGCTAATGCAGGATTTCTGATCACAAAGTGTCCTCTATTCAGTCAGTTTTGAGAGCACATGTCTGAACTGTTGAGAATGAAAGAGATTACCCCTGCCTTCCAGGATCTTAGAGTGAACTGTGTACTGGTTTAAGTCATAATTTAATCAACTGTTCTATTGTGCTAGTGTTGCCAGTTTCTTAAACCACTGCCCCCCTCCCCCACCCCAAATAGTAACATATTAGATGCTCACTACCACAAGCCTAGGGCTCTGGTATTTATTCAGGAGAAAAGACAGTTGGAAACTTAGAGTTCAGGGAAGATTGAGTCCAGAAGATTAAGTCAGAACCTGGCTTTATGGGTTGTAATTGGCACAGTGCTGTGGTGATAGTTTTGAGAGTCTGATGCAGTTGAGTAAGTATTGGCTGATGCTGTGCTGTGCTTAGTCAGTCAGTCGTGTCTGACTCTACAACCCCATGGACTGTAGCCCACCAGGCTCCTCTGTCCATGGGGATTCTCCAAGCAAGAATACTGGAGTGGGTTGCCATGCCCTCCTCTAGGGGATGTTCCCAACCCAGGGATCAAACCAGGGTCTCCTGCATTGCAGATTGGATTCTTTACCATCTGAACCACCAGAGAAACCCAAGAATACTGGAGTGGGTAGCCTATCCCTTCTCCGTGGGATCTTCTCAACCCAGGAATTGAACCAAGGTCTCCTGCGTTGCAGGCAGATTCTTTACCAGCTGAGCTACCAGGGAAGCCCAAGTATTGGCCAGATGAGATCAATGTAGTTTAAAGTAGCAATACCCTTACCAAGTCTTTTTGTTTCCTCAGTTATTAAAACAGTGAAAAGTGAAAGTGTTAGTTGCTCAATCATGTCTGACACTTTGTGACTCGATGAAAGAGGAGCTTGGCGGGCATGGGTTGCTGAAAGTTGGATATGACAGCAACTAACACTTTTCACATTAAAACAGTACCTTAGAGTTAAAATAAGGTGTTCCTTCCTTTGTGTTAGACTCCTATCCCTTTTGTTTATTCAACTTATCTCTTAATTTTCCCTTCCTTTTCTTTAGAAGAGGTAACCATGGAACTTGACACACAGGCTTCCCATGACTTCCATCCTGGATTCTCCAGTGAGTCATTGGCACTCTTCCTAATCATTTTCTTCTTGTCTGCTAATTAATTCATTCAGCAAATATATATAGATTCCTGGGTATAATAGTGAGCAAAATAAAGAAGTTTCCACTTTACACTTAAGTTCTCATCTGAACGATGATGGACAGAAAAGGAGGAAACTTCTGATGGTGATAGGGAAATGTACAGCATGATGAGCTGAGGAGTGGGCACCACTTTAGAAGTGTCATCTGGGAAGGCCTCTATAAAACCTGAAGGATGAAAAGAAGCCAGAAATGGACAGAACAGTGAAGGTAAAGCCCAGAAGACAAAAACAAACTTGGCATACATGAGAAGTAGAAGTATACAAATTAGTATTTCTGTCACAAGGAGAGCTTGACGGAGCCTAATTTGGCTAGCTAGAGATTTTCCTTTCTCTGGTCAGCCTGTCTTGCTTTGTTCTTTGATTGTATATTAACAGTTTACCGATCCAATCAAGACAAGTAGGTTATAAAGAAGGAAATGAACTGAACTTACTGATGCTGTGTCATTGATACGAGAATGATAAAATCGATTATATACCATCAGGTTTTCTAAACCAAGCTCAAGTTCTATCAGACGGTGAACCATAATCTACTAGTTAATGTGCATGAAATCATGTTCACCTTTCTATTATAATGACATGCCTCTGGGAGATTTCAGCTGTGTTATTTGTAAAGATTTGTGAATGAATAATCAATCCTTAAAGTAGTGTAACTCATATCTGTTCTTCATCCCTTTTTTACCACTTGAGCATGAACCATCATTTCATTTGATTGTCTTGGCCTGAATTTCAAAATAGACACCTTGCTCTCTTTTTTCTAAAGGTACACTATAAAAAGAATCAGTTTGAAATCTTAAATGTTTTAATCTTCAGTGAGAAATGATTTTTGAGTTATTTGATCCTATTGAAAAATATTTATTGACTCTGCTCTTGTGTTATTTTCAGAGTGGAAAGTTGCTTTAAGTATGTTAAATTGCATTCTTTCTTGTATGAGCTGAACTTTCTGTACCCATCGCTGTAGTTAACATTTCAAGCATGCCTAACTGAAATGTTGCATTTCTAAGAAAAGTTTTTAGCCTGTCATTCTGACCTGAAAATGACAAAATAGGATAAATTAGCAATCTAGGCAAGAACCTAGCCATAAAGGGCCATGCCTCATTTCTGATTAGGTGCACACACCTTGACCCTTATCTTTCTACTTCTTTCTTTTTGGAAGTAAGATGGATGGACAAGTTCTTGGGGTAGGTTCTGGTCTGCCTCTTACATGAGATTCACAAACCTGGAAAGCAAATGAGCTGGAGATGGGACTGTGTGGTGTATGCAACCTTGATGATTGCCACGTCTTAACTGTGGTATATGGCTGAATCACATTGATTGTGCGCATATTGACCAAAAGGTCAGTGATTGAGTCTTGAAATTAATATTTGGCAAAGACCAAAGTTAAAAAGTACCATCATAGGATATGTTCTAAAATACACGACTAAATTTTACTCCAAAATTGTATTTTATTGCATCAATTGCATTTAAAAATTGTAGTTCAGAATCATTAATTTCTCAGTTTTGTCAACTGACCAGTTGCTCCCACCCTCATGTTTAACTGCTTATTTAAGGTATTAAATAGTTACTGTCAAGTATACAGCAGAGACCAACTCATGATTAAGTTGCTATCACATCATTAACTCCATTAGTAAGTTAACAACAGTTCCTCTTTAACTCCTGGATTTAAAGTTTTGGGGGTCAGTGGTGGTGATAAAATTTTATTATTCTCACAGACTGAAACTGTGCACTGTTGAATAACGTTTTCAAAAACAAACCTAAAATATAGTGCCATGTTTATTTTTTCTAATGTTTTTTGCATGGATTTATTGCATCACACTCCAGTACTCTTGCCTGCAAAATCCCATGGACGGAGGAGCCTGGCGGGCTGTCGTCTGTGGGATCGCACAGAGTCGGACACAACTGAGGTGACTTAGCAGCAGCAGCAGCAGCAGCATTGCATCACACGTTTGACTGAGAAAACAGTTGTCAGTAAATGTAGGTTCTAGAAATGTGGCAATGAAGCAATGTGCCTGGCTGTCAAGATAAAAATATGGGTTCTGAATTTCAAGTTACATATCATTTTTAACTAAAAATGCACATTTTTAGTTAAATGCACTAAAAATGCATGCACATTCACACCAATTTCAGCATCTCTGCAGTAGAAAGAGGATCTTGATAGCAAGTATCATGTAAGAAATACTTGCATTCTAAAGGCAAATTCATGCTCGAACTGATGGATAGAATTCAACATGTAAAGCACATGGGGAGATTTTCGCTCCAAGTTACACCTAAAATGTTTATTTGAAAGAGAACATTCAATGATTAATTATAAATCAAGATGCCATGCTAATTAAGTATGACCGTAACCTTGTGTAATTACATAGTCATTGATTCTACACAAGTTCTGGGTGCCAGAAAGCACACTGAAGTAGGCGTTCAACTGTTAAATCTTGCCAGGGCTGAAGGTAGAGCAGATAATGTATAAGTTCTGAGGCAGAAGCTGAACTTTAGTTCACTCCTAGTTCTTACCTTCAATCATAAATGTACAAGGGTCCTTGTGTGCAGCTGAAGCAAGGCCCAGCTGGCAAAACTTGAGGTGGGAGCCAAGAGAAAATTTGACCTTAACTGTTAATAGGGGCTTTTTCCAAACTGAAAATTTTGGCTAGGGTAATTGAGAGCTAATGTTTACTGAGAGATCCCCATTTACCAGATACTGCAGTATAAGTTTTATCTAATTTAATCCTCTAAGTATCACTCATTTTGTTCTCACAATAACCGTACATGATGATTATTCTCATTTACCAGTGTGGAAACAGAAGCTCAGGGAAGATAAGTAACCTGACAGACTCACACTGCAAGGAAGTATCAGGGCCAGGATTTAAATCTGGCCCAGAGCTGTACTCTTGTCTTTGCATTGTCTCTCATATATGAGTGGGCTTTTTTTTTTTTTTTTAAATCCAAAAGTATTTAAAGCTACACTAATTTAACTGCAGCTCAAGGAGCAGAAGAATAACCCTTACTCGGTGCTTGCATTGTGTCACTCTCAATGCTAGACGTTTTCATCTTCTTTAGTTATCTCATTTGATCTCCAAAACCAAATTACTTAGTAGGGATTATTTTCTGAATTTTAATAAACAAATAGGAAGCTGTCTCAGCTTTAAATCCCTGGCCCTGGTGTCACAAAATTATTTGGGTGACAGCACTAATAATTAAAATTATTCAATGATGGCTGTTGGATTTCTCACCTATTTGTTGTTCAGTCACTCAGTCTTATCTGACTCTGCAACCCCATGGACTGTAGCACACCAGGCTTCCCTGTCCTTCACCATCTCCCAGAGTTTGCTCAAACTCATGTCCATTGAGTCAATGATGCCATCCAACCATCTCGTCCTCTGTTGTCCCCTTCTCCTCCCGCCTTCAGTCTTTCCCAGCATCAGAGTCTTCTAGTGAGTCAGCTCTTTGCATCAGGTGGCCAGAGTATTGGAGCTTCAGCTTCAGCATCAGTGCTTCGAATGAATATTCAGGGTTGATTTCCTTTAGGGTTAACTGGTTTGGTCTTCTTGCTGTCCAAGGGACTCTTTTCAAGAGTCTTCTCCAGCACCACAGTTCAAAGGAATCAGTTCTTGCCTCTACTTCTACTATATTGTGTACTTTCCCAAAACAGTGAAAAATATTTTTTGGGTGTAAATAACAGTGAGCTTGAAGATGCATGCCACTTTCTGCCCTTCATGACAGAGTTTACCTCTACACTTTCTCTCTGACCCTTCATAGTTTAATCTCTACCGACCCTAATTTCTTTCCTAGTCTGTGTTCACGCTCCCTTGCCTCTCCAATATGTAATAGATAGTATGTCATATTTACCAATTTTGAAAATACTCATTTTCATTTTCAGGCTCAAACTCACATAGTATTTATACTTTCTATCTTAAGAAAAATTATATTTTAGTGAATTTGTGACGCTAACCCAACTATTGAAGTGAGATCATACCTTGGAATATTCAGCATTTAGCCTTACACTTGGTGTAAGGAACTCTGTAAACATGACTGATTAAATGATTCTGCATGTATGAAAGATGACTGTATCTTCAAAATAATAGCTAATATAATACTTGAATGAAAAATCCATTATGTAGCAGTGCTTATAATAAAAGAGCATTTTAGTCTTTTTACCTAGATAGAGCCTTAGAAATTAGCTACTTCAAACTACTCAAGGGTTAAGTAATTATACCAAAGTTGCATAGAAAAAGACTGGAACTAGAATACTGTCTTCTTGATTCTTGGTACAGTGCTCTTTGTGCTGTGTGATACTGCTTCATATAGTCTTAATCATAATGAGCATTCACTGGCTCTTGGTAGGATTTTAGGAGTTGATGTGTGAGGTATGATACCATGTCATCAAATTAATCTGGGATTTGAATCCAACTGTCACTTATAGATGAATTGCTTGACTCTTCTGATTTTGTATCCTTAAATGTAGAATGGGGTTAGTAACTATTGTAAGAGCTGTTGTGAGACTTAAACAAGATTATGTATATAAATCAATGAGATTGGAGCCTGCCACACAGGTATTCAGTTAATAGTGGTTATTTCTCTGATATTATTAGGCTATTTGGTTTTGCTTCTTATAAAATTGCCTTCTGAGAGTTCATCACTTTTTTAGGAATAGTATAATGTCACAATTTCCATTCATGAGAATGGATGTTTTTGTGTCAGGCTAAATTCTAGCTCCGGTTAAATTCTAGCTCTGGTTTGAAAGTCGTTACATTGTCTTAAATGGGAAAAAAAAATTTTTTTTAATCTGCTCTATACTGTAATTTATACTGTATTTTTGTATACTACACACAACAGATGTAAAGCTTATACTTTCAAATATCATTGCAACATCTAGAACAATTTCAGCAATTGCTCATTGAAACCCTCTGTGTTTTTCTTCATGTTGTCTCTTATGTCTGTCTCTTATATGCATCACCTCCCTTTTCTTAGCACGTCAGCCTCTCTTTTTAACCTGTAGGTGCCTTTATTATTTACTTACTTTATTGCTTACTGAATCACAGTGTATTTGTTACATGCCTGTGTTTTCTTCAATTCTGGGAAAGCCTTAAGGTCAGAGTCCATGTTTATTTCATCTTTCAATTTAGTCATACCCCCAACCCTGCCTAGCCTTCAGAAAATGTGCTGTCAGATAGAAAAGACTGATGGCTAGACAGATACTACAGAACTCCATTGCTAATGATGCTCTTTGCTTTATGATGGGCGCAAGTAGTTTTTTTTCTCTTTATTCTTATGAAGGAGCACAGGATTATTAGTTACAGTAGGTCGGGGTCCTAGCACCCAGAACAAAGGTAGCTCAATGGTGACACAAAAAAGTGGCTTCTGTGATTTCTCCTAATGAGGTGATTCACATGTCCAGAGTATCTGGGGGAGAATGTGAGGAATCTAAGCTTCTTATATAAATAGGCATAAGAGTGGGAGCACTGAGAGAATATCAAAAAGGTGTTCCATGTTATACGAAAACAAATTTTTTTTAATTTAGAAATTAAGTAAAATTACAAGGACAAAGAGGTTACCCAGGTGGCGCTTGTGGTAAAGAACCTGCCTACCAGTGCAGGAGACGTAAGAGACACGGGTTCAATCCCTGGGTCAGAAGATCCCCTGGAGTAGGGAATGGCAACCCACTCCAGTTTTCTTGCCTGGAGAACCCCATGGACAGAGGAGTCTGGTGGGCTATAGTCCTGGGGTCATACAGAGTCAGACATGACTTAAGTGACTTAGCATACACACACCAAGGACAAAGAAGAGGGACTATCAGAGAAATTACAGAGTGACTGCTCAGGTCACTGTCCTGAAATAGAGAAATGACCCTTTCAATGTGGTGACTGACCTCTAGCTAGAGTCAGTACTTCATAAAAGAGGCAGGAGCTTTGAGACACTTAATTGTAATCTTATCCCTTTTCAGAAATACCTCCCATACTCAAGCTGGTCTGATGGTCTTCTCATGTCACTAGGCACAAGGATTAGTAGACCTTGAAATGTTATCCTATCAGTATAACTTCACATCTAGTCTCAAGATTGCACTGGCAATTAATTCCCTTGGCAACTGATCACACAGTGAGGACCGACCAGGCTCATTTGCTTCCAAGACAGCCAAATACCCTTGAAGAATAAATTCCTCTGCTGCCAGAGGTCACAGCACCCAGAAAGTGTTTAGAGGAAGCAGCTGATGACCTCTCCGGTGAGTTCTGCTATTCTTGTCATATCAGAGCCTAAGTCCAATGGTTGCTGGCAATACCATGACTTCCATCTGAAAGACCACACAACTCAATATATTCTCTTCTGCGAAAACAGTCTGCACATTGATTCTGCAGAATGTGACAGTGGGAAGATAATTGTGGTGTTTTAAGAACAGCTTCTGAGTCCCTCAGGCTATGCTATGTAAACCTCTGATAGGAATTCTGCTTTGCTTCATATATTAACCTCATTGTTCCATTGAGGTGAAAGTTCATGGAAAGTTTTCACAGGGTGAACCCTCATAATGAGTTTAATTTTTTGAGAAGGAGGACACCTTAAAAAGTACCTGTATTCCTAGGGGGTGGGGCAGGGAACACCCAGGTAGAGGTGTTCACGTGACTCTTTGCGACCCCATGGACTATACAATCCACAGAATTGTCCAGGCCAGAATACTGGAGTGGGTAGCCATTCACTTCTCCAGGGGATCTTCGCAACCCAGGAATTGAAGCCCTGTCTGCTGCATTGCAGGTGGATTCTTTACCAGCTAAGCCACCAGGGAAGCCCTCTAACATAATTACTTGCTGCCAACAAGAAACAAAGGACATCTCTACCACAAGCTTTCTGTAACATCTGTCTAGCCATCAACAATTTCCTCCTTACAGTGTATTTTCTGAGGGAGAAATTTATTACAGAGGGGTGTGTATCCTTACAGAGAAGGCAATGGCACCCCACTCCAGTACTCTTGCTTGGAAAATCCCATGGACAGAGGAGCCTGGTAGGCGGCAGTCCATGGGGTCGTGAACAGTCGGACACGACTGAGCGACTTCACTTCCACTTTTCACTTTCATGCATTGGAGAAGGAAATGGCAACCCACTCCAGTGTTCTTGCCTGGAGAATCTCAGGGACGGCGGAGCCTGGTGGGCTACCGTCTATGGGGTCACACAGGGTCGGACACGACTGAAGCGACTTAGCAGCAGCAGCAGCAGTGTATCCTTATATTTTCAATCTTGAAATTAATAGAGCCCTTCATGTAATTCTAAATAGCTTAAGTTCTAAAGAAAATCAGAAAAGAAGAAGATACTGTGGCACTTTTTATTTTTTTATTTTAATTTTATTTATTACTTGACTTCATTGGTTCTTAGCTGCTGTTCACAGGTGTTCTATAGTAGTGGCAAGTGGGGGCTACTCTGGTTGCCATGTATGGGCTTCTCATCCTAGTGGCTTCTCTTGTTGTGGGACTTGGACTGTAGGTGTGCAGGCTTAGTAGTTGCAGTGCACAGGTTTAGTGGCATGTGGAATCCTCCCAGACCAGGGATCAAACTCATGTCCTCTGCATTGGCAGGCGAATTCCTAACCACTGGACCACCAGGGAAGTCCTGTGGCACTTTTTAAATGCACAGTATCCTCAACAATGATTGTGGAGGACAGTGGGTTTCTGAGAAATTATATACTCTTCTGTTTTAGCTGAAAAATCTTTCAAAGATTGATAAATGTTCAAAGTAATGCTTGAGTAGGGAAATTAAACAAATTTCCAGCTTTAATTCTACTCCTCCCCAGAGAATTATATCTTTCCAGAGTCCCAAACCTCAACAACTATTATTTCATCTCCCTCTATTTTCCTTCTCCATCCCACATGATTCTAAAATTAAACAATTTATTATGTCATATCCTAGCAGTGGTTCAATAAATATTCTTTAAAAATACATACTATATACCAGATACTAGAGGTAGAATGATAAACGCCAAACTAAAAATACAGTTTAACTGGTCTGGTGACCTGCCCTACTAACAGCTTCATCTTGGAGAGATATTCCTAATGAGGGCTCCCTTCTTCTGTGATTACAGATATGTGAATGCATTAGAAAATGAGTGTGAGATAAGGAAATAAAATAAATTACACTTAAATAGAATTCAACCTGGGCTGGACTTCCCTTCCTTCCTCCCTCCTCCATTCCTTCCTTCTTTCTTTTCTTTCTCCCTTTCTTTTTGAGATCTGGCTACAATATTGTTCTAGTGCACATATTTTAATTTGTTATGCCATAACAAAAGTGAAAAACTGTAACTGTTACCATATATATTATTTATTCAAGTGACTAAGGAGTGATAAGTATTTTATCAAATTGCACTGTAACATTCAAGTTTCATCTGTATTATGGCTAATTGGCCAAGAATTTGTAACTCCATAGACTGGGAAAAAGGTGTATTAACTTGTAACAATAGATCATTGAACTTACTAAATGTACCTTTCCTAATGCATATTTTCTGTCTTATGCCAAAAAAAATAGTACTTCCCTCAAATACATGAACCATGCCATGCAGGGCCACCCAAGATGGACAGATCATAGTGGAGAGTTCTGACAAATGGAGAAGGGAATGACAAACCATTCCAGTATTCTTGCCTTAAGAACCCTATGAACAGTAGAAAAGGCAAAAAGATATGACACTGAAAGATGAGCCCCCCAGGTCAGTAGATGGCCAATATGCTACTGGGGAAGAACAGAGAAATAGCTCCAGAAAGAAGGAAGAGACTGGGCCAAAGTGGAAACAATGCCCAATTGTGGATGTGTCTGGTGGTGAAATTAAAAGTCCAATGCTGTAAAGAAATTTATTGCATAAGAACCTGGAATATAAAGTCCATGAATCAAGGTAAACTGGACGTGGTCAAACAGGAGATGGCAAGAGTGAACATTTTAGGATTGGAATGTAAAAGTCAAGAGACACCTAGAGTAACAGGCAAGTTTGGCCTGGAGTATAAAATGAAGCAGGGCAAAGGCTAACAGTTTTGCCAAGAGAACACACTGGTCATAACAAACATCCTCTTTCAACAACACAAGAAACAACTCTACAGATGGACATCACCAGATGGTCAATACCAAAATCAGGTTGATTATATTCTTTGCAGCTGAAGATGGAGAAACTCTATACAGTCAGCAAAAACAAGACCTGAAGCTAACTGTGGCTCAGATCATGAGCTCCTTATTGCAAAATTCAGGCTTAAATTGAAAAAAAAAAAAAATAGGGAAAACCACTAGGTCATTCAGGTACAGTTATAACCTAAATCAAACCTCTTATGATAATACAGTGGGGGTGATGAATAGATTCAAGGGACTAGATCTGATAGAGTGCCTAAAGAACTATGGACGGAGGTTCATAACATTATACAGGAGGTAGTGACCAAAACCATCCCCAAGAAAAAGAAAGCAGAAAGGCAAAGTGATTGTCTGAGGAGACCTTAGCCAAGAAAAGCAGAGAAGAGAAAGGCAAAGGACAAAGGGAAAGATATACCTTACTGAATGCAGAGTTCCAGAGAATAGCAAGGAGAGATAAGAAAGCCTTCATAAGTGAACAATGCAAAGAAATAGAGGTAAACAATAGAATGGAAAAGACTAGAGATCTCTTCAAGAAGATTGAGATACCGAGGGAACATTTCATGCAAAAATGAGTACAATATAGGATAGAAACTGCAAGGACCTAACAGAAGCAGAAAAGGTTAAGAAGAGCTGGCAAGAATACACGGAAGAACTACACAAAAAAGATCTTAATGACCAAGATAACCATTATGATGTGGTCACTCACCTAGAGCCAGACATTCTGGAGTGTGAAGTGAAATGGGCCTTGGAAAGCATTACTACCAACAAAGCTAGTAGAGGTGATGGAATTCCAGCTGAGCTATTTCAAATCCTAAAAGATGGTGCTGTTAAAGTGCTGTACTCAATATTTGGAAAACTCAGCAATGGCCACAGGACTGGAAAAGGTCAGTTTTCATTCCAATTTCACAGAAGGGCAATGCCAAAGAATGTTCAAACTATTGCACAATTGCGCTCAATTCACATGCAAGCAAGGTAATGCTCAAAATCCTTCAAGCTAGTCTTCAGCCATAGGTGAACTGAGAACTACTAATGTACAAGCTGGATTTAGAAAAGGCAGAGGAACCAGAGATCAAATTGCCATCATTCATTGGATCATGAAGAAAGTGAGGGAATTCCAGAAAAATCATCTACTTCTGCTTCATTGACTACACTAAAGCTTTGTGGATCACAACAATCTGTGGAAAATTGTTAAAGAGATGGGAATACCCGACCATTTCACCTGCCTCCTGAGAAATCTGTATGCAGGTCAAGAAACACCAGTTAGAACATGGAACAATGGACTGGTTCAAAATTTGGAAAGGAATATGAAAGGCTGTATATTTTCACCTTGCTTATTTAACTTCTGTGCCAAGTACATCATGTGAAATGCCAGGCTGGATGAAGCTCAAGCTGGAATCAAGATTGCCAGGAGAAATATCAACAACCTCAGTATTCAAATGATACCACCCTTATGGCAAAAAGTGAAGAGCAACTGAAGAGGAGTCTCTTGATAAAGGTGAAAGAGGAGAGTGAAAAACCTGGCTTAAAACTCAATATTCAAGAAACTAAGATCATGGCATCCAGTCCTATCTCTTCATGGGAAATAGATGGGGAAAAAGGTGGAAACAGTGACTGATTTTATTTCCTTGGGCTCCAAAATCACTGGGTATGATGACTGCATCCACAAAATTAAAAGATGCTTGCTCTTTGGAAGAAAAGCTGTGAAACCTAGATAGCATTTTATTTTTATTTATTTATTTTTTTAAATATTTGTTTATTTGGCCGCTCCAGATCTTAGTTGCAGGATGTGGGATCTAGTCCCCTGACCAAGGATGGAACCCAGCCCCCCTGCATTGGGAGCCAACAGTCTTAACTACAGGACCACGAGGGAAGTCCCCCTAGATAGCATTTTAAAAAGCAGAGACAGCACTTTGCTGACAAATGTCTGTATAGGCAAACCTATGGTTTTTCCAGTAGTCATGTATGGATGTGAGAGTTGGACCATAAAGAAGGCTGAATGCCAAAGAATCGATGCTTTTGAACTGTGGTACTGGAGAAGACCCTTGAGAGTCCCTTGGACTGCAAGGAGATCAAACCAGTCAATCCTAAAGGAAATCAGTCCTGAATATTCATTCGAAGGACTGATGTTGAAGCTGAAACTCCATTGGAAAAGACCCTGATGCTGGGAAAAATTGAGGACAGAAGCAGAAGTGGGCAACAGAGGATGAAATGGTTGGATGGCATCACCGACTGGATGGACATGAGTTGAGCAAACTCTGGGAGATACTGAAGGACAGGGAAGTCTGGCAGGCTGCAGTTCATGGGGTCACAAATTTGGACACAGCTTAGCGACTAAACAACTACAACAAATGCGTTAACTTTTTACAGGTCATTGGAAAAGAATACTGTGCAACAGAATTGTTATAATGTGCTAAAAGATGGCATTTGTATCTCATTGGCATATGGAGAAGTAGTGTGAAACCTCTTTGATATTTGCTGGCATTTTAGCTGAAAATATTTGGGCATCTTTTTTTGGCAGTAGCAAAGACAGCAGTCTAGTGGCTGTTTATAGTGGTCGATTTTAAGCAACAGATAAGATAGTCTTTGTTGAAGTCAGTTCATTAATGTGTAGTAGGAAATATGTTGCCTTAAAAGCAAATGCGTATTTTTCTCATATCAAAAAATCCCCTTGGTTTGCCAACATCAAAGATATTTAAAAGTGGTCTACATTTTCTTTTCCAGATGATTCTGTGTTGAGAATACTGCAACCCTCTGAGTTTTAGCAGTTTTTTTGAATAAAAGGAATTGTTCATGATGTAGTTGATACTGTAACTACTGAGATGTCTCAAGCTTTCAAGGGCTAAGTACATTTGCTGATTTGTGTGCATTTCCTATTCCAGCTATAAGAATTCAAAGACATGAAAAGTCTTGTTGTGAAAAATGCATAAATAATGCAAGAGTCATCTTCAAGTGGGTTATCAGAAAGGGTACAAATTATTGCTTTCTAATACAATTATGAAAACTTAAACTGAAAAATGTATCAGTTCAGTTCAGTCGCTCAGTCGTGTCCGACTCTTTGCGACCCCATGAATTGCAGCACGCCAGGCCTCTCTGTCCAAGTATCTCAAATTTATACAGGCAGTTATAAAAGAGTACATGAGGGAAGGTTTTCCCTGAAATATGTTTTTTTAATTCAATAAAGTCTTTTTTCCCCCAGATTTATTGAGTATAGTGACATATAACATTATGTAAGTTTCAGGTGTAAGAAGTATTGGTTTGATACACTTAAATGTTGCAAATATATATATTACAAAATGATTACCACCAGAATATTAGCTATCACCACCATCATGTCCCATAATTATCATTTCTTTTTTGTGGTGAGAACATTTAAGATCTACTCTCTTAGCAACTTTCAACTACATAATACAATATAATTAATCATTAGATTCCCAGAATTTATTCATCTTATAAGTGGAAGTTGTACCCTCTGATCAATATCTCCCCTTTGCCCTGTCCCCATCATTGCCTGGTAATCACTATTCTAATCTCTGTGTCTATGCCTTTAGCTTTTTTAGATTCCACATGCAAATGATATCAGACAGTATTTGTTTTTCTTTTTCTGATGTGTTTTGCTTAGCATAATGCTCTCAAGCTTCATCCATGTTGTCACAAACGGCAGCACTTTCTTCTTTCTTATGGCTGAATAATATTCCTTTATACATATACACCAGAGATTACTGTGAATAGTTATATGCCAACAAATTGGCTAACCTAGAAGAAGTGCATAGATTTTTAGAAACATATGCCTATCAAGACTGACTTATAAAATAGATAAACTAAACAGATCCATAATGGCTAAGAAGATTGAACCAGTAGTCATACACCTATCATGCCATGTGGCTCTAAGTATCTCACTTCCCCAGCTAGGGACTGAACTTGGGCCATGGCAGTGAAAGCTCAGTATCCTAACCACTAGTCCACCAGGAAACTGCACCCCCTTTATCTTTTATGAATATGCTGTAGGTTTTTGCTTTGTGGCTACCATGAGGCTGACATAGAACATCTTGTCTATATAATAGTCTATACAGATACCAGTTTAACTTCACTCACCTACAAAAACTCTTTTACTCTCCCTTTTATGTTTTTGATGTCACAGCTTACATCTTTTTATATTGTATATCCATTAGGAAATTACTGTAAGTATAGCTTTTCAAAAATACTTTTGTTCAGTATCTTTTCTATTAGAGTTAAGTAGTTAATATACTGTATTAGAGTATTCTGAGTTTGACTATATGTGTAATTTAACCAATGTATATACATATTTTCATATGTTTCATGTTACTAATTATCATCCTTTCATTTCAGCTTGAAGAGTTCCTTTCAGCATATCTTGTAAAGTAGGTATGGTGGCAAAGAAACTTCATTTCTGAAGGGCAGTTTTGCTGGGTCAGTTATTCTTGGTTGGCAGTTTCTTCTTTTCGTACTTCGTATACATGATCTCATTCTCTCCTGATCTGTCAGCTCTGTACTGAGAAATCTGCTCTTAGTCTCATGGAGTTTCCTTTCTATCTATTTGTCTATTGGATTCTTCAGTTTGCTCAGTGTAGTCTCCAGCTCCAAAATTTCTGTTTGGTTCATTTTTATGTTTTCTATCTTTCTGTTGAACTTCTCATTTTGGCTGGTCCGAAGGTAGTGAGTTATCTCAATTGAAAAAAAAAAAAAAAAAAAAAAAAAAAAAGAACTTCTCATTTTATTTTTCTGTTGCTTTCCTCATATTGTTGAATTACATATCTGTGTTCTTTTATAGTTCTCTGAGCATCTTTAAAACAATTATTTTGAATTGTTTTTTTGGCAATTCTTGCATCTCCATCACTTTGGAGTTTGTTACTGATGGCCTACTGTGTTCCTTTGGTGGAGTCATGATTCCC
This sequence comes from Giraffa tippelskirchi, assembly GCF_054371585.1. Taxonomy (NCBI): domain Eukaryota; kingdom Metazoa; phylum Chordata; class Mammalia; order Artiodactyla; family Giraffidae; genus Giraffa; species Giraffa tippelskirchi. The sequence continues at coordinate 76,145,269 of NC_137277.1, forward strand.
TGGTTCTTTATGATCCCGTGTAGCCTTCCATAGATGTCTCTACATTTAAATAAATAGTCATCTCTTCCAGACTTCATGGATTGATCTCAGCAAGGAAAGACTTTCACCTGTGGGTTGGGGTGTACTGTGTCCCTGGGTCTAGTGGTACCACGTGTGGGGACACATGGTGCATGATGTCTCTTTGGCTCGTGCTGCTGAGGTCCACAACATGAACAACTCTGTGGTCCTTGGGAACACTGCAGGAGTCGGCAGTGGCTGCTCGAGCTGTTGGGGTCCTCAGTTATGCCTCTAGGTCCAGCAGCTAGTGACCAGGCCAGACAGTGATGGTGACTAGAGCCAGTAGTGTGCAGACACCTGCCTGCTGCAGGTGCCTGTGTAAAAGCTTGATTCAGCTGCAGACACACACCTAGTTGTGGGGGCCAGGGTGGGCAGCAAGGGCTGGAGGAGACCCTGGCTGTTGGTATGCTCTCCTGTGACTACATAGTCTCCCCACTGCAGGGGAGGACAGTACTGGAGGTCAGGCCAGAAGTATGCAGGTGCACAGCTAGAGGGATTAACTACAGGTAGTGTGGTGCGGTTGTGCAGGCCAGGGACAGAAGAGAGGGCCTGATCTAAGACCACAAGCAGTTATGGGGACTTTGGGTGTCAGCATGCCCATCAGTGGCTGTATTGTCCCCCAGCAGATGTGGACACTGTGGTGGACACTGGTGACAGGTGTCAGGCTGCTGCTGCTGCTGCTGCTAAGTTGCTTCAGTCGTGTCCGACTCTGTGCGACCCCAGAGATGGCCGCCCACCAGGCTCCCCTGTCCCTGGGATTCTCCAGGCAAGAGTACTGGAGTGGGTTGCCATTTCCTTCTCCAAGGCATGAAAGTGAAAAGTGAAAGTGAAGTCGCTCAGTCGTGTCCGACTCCTAGCGACCCCATGGACTGCAGCCCACCAGGCTCCTCCGTCCATGGGATTTTCCAGGCATGAGGACTGGAGTGGGTTGCCATTGCCTTCTCCAGGTGTCAGGCTAGTGGTGTTCAAATACAAAGCTGGAGTGGCTATATGAAGTGCACTCTAGGAAGAGGATGTAAGCTGTGGGGTCTAGGTTGGCATCTTGCATTCATGTGGCCACAGAGGCCTGGGCTGGCCACCAGTACAGTCACTTTTCTTCCTTGTTCCTAACTGTCTGTATGTGTCTCAGCTTTGTCAGTTTCTGGCTGGGGGTGAAACTGAAATGGGACCTTCATAAGGTACCCCGAAGGCTGGGGGAGATGGTTGCTCACTCTCTCCACTCTTCCTTTCCTGGTGAGGGGAACTGGTTCTGATTTTCCTCTTTTCTTTCTAGAGGTTCTCTCCTGGCCCTGAGTAATGTTATCTTGAGGAATGGGATAATGTAGGCAAAATGAAACTTCCTTCCTTCCCTTGTGAGGTTATTCTCGGATTTTGCTCTCCTCCCTTGCTGAATGGACTCCAGAGCTCTCCAGAGCTGTTTCTGTTCCCAGAAAGCTGGCTAACTGCTGATCTTTATTGGGGGATGGAGGGTGAGGCTTTCTGCGTCACTGTTTTGGTAATATCCCTCCTGCCATCACTTCAGGGAGTTTGTGACAAAGGCCCTGTACTTACACATGTGTATGCTTTTTCCTAGAGATTTAATTTGTATTGTTCATCAGATTTTCAAAAATGCTGGGGAAAAGGTTAAGAATGATTACACCATATGACATATAAAATATTTCTTAAATGAATACTTGTATTGGACTCTATTTCTTCTTGAAAGATTTAATATGCACCATTTCTTCTAGAAAAGTGTCTCCTTTATAAACTCCTCAGCTAACAAAGGTGAGAGTCTGTTATTTCACTATCAGCAAATGAGTAAACATTAAAAAAAAATGTTTTTTTTCCAGAGCTCCCTGCTCCCCTTTTCTGGAATCTTTCACATCTGAGAAGCAAAGTACTCCTGAATGTCACAGGAGCTACACAGACAAGTTGTGGCCCCAACACTTCAGGGACATTTGTCCCTCTAGACATGAAGTCTTGGCTGTGCTGCAGTCAGGAACACAGCTGTCCAGGTCTTCAGTCTGCACAAGGCCCAACTCTCATGGGGCTCTCTCTTTTTTTTAGTGCTTTGAGAGCAAATTTAATAAAGAATACAGAAAATTCCTGGTGGGCTACTCGGATCCCAGGTGCCATCTATTTTGGCGGCCATGGGACTGTCTGCCCTGATGCCTGCCACACCCTGCACAGTTGGAGCAGCCTCCAGATCCTGAGCAGCTCGAGCCCCTGTGTGGCTTGTACTGCTGATGGGGTGTCAGGACTGCTCTATCCAGCCTGTGCTGGATCTCTGGCCCCACTGAGGCCCAGGTCCAACTGCAGAGGCTCTGGCTCCTCCTGAGGCCGTGGGAGGCTGGGGAGGGCAAGCACGCAGCAGAAGCGAACTCTGCCCACTCCTTTACTTTGGCGCTCTGGCACCTTTTGCCCCAACAGTCAAGCTTCCCATGGTTGAAAAAGAACTCCTCCATTTCTCTTTGTAGCAGCTGGTTCCTCTTTTCTGCATCTTCCCATGCCCACTCTGAGTCCCTCAGCTTCATTCTACCTGGCTCTGCTCCTCAGCCAGCAACTCTGTTTCTTGGTCTACAGAAGGAACTTGTGAGGAAGGAAAGCTAGAGGAGGGGAGGGAACAGGGTGGTTGGGGGGAGAGGAGGTGGCATAGCCTGAAAACTTCCAGTTGTGATAACTTAACTTTGAATTGATCTAGAATGAAAACTTTTTTTCCTCCTAAGCTGCAAGTATTTGAAATGCTCACTGGTGTCTTTGGGGTGGGAAATTAGCATAACTTCCTTTTCTCTCAGTCGGGTCTTCCAGCCTCCCAGTGGGGTTTCTCTTTGAAATAAGAGTCGAGTGTGTGGAAAGGATTCGGGAACAAGGCTTGAAGGCCAAGAAGAAAAGCAACCAGCCTATTTCCCATCCAAAGAGTAACCAGATACAGCTGTAACTTTAGACTGAAGTGCTTGGGAAAATGATTCTTATTATTATTTATTATTTTTTAAGAAACAAATGTAGATTGCTGAGGACAGGGCCTAAATCTAGCTTTGATGATATAGTCCAGTATACTGTGTAAAATTTAACAAGCTAGTTGATTTATTTCCTTAGGGAAAAAACTTAAAATTAATCTTTTAAAAAAACAAAATGATTATATATCAATTTAGAAATACAAACCAGAGATTCTCAAACACCCAGAGGATACAATAGACTTATGGCCCGTTCCTATTTCCTTCCATATTGGCTACATTCAAGTTTGAGCAATTACTGAAGGAAGTTATAATTCTCTGGCGTTTTGACTACCTGTGGGAGCTATAATAAGATCTCAGCTGAAACAGGAAACATCCTATAAATCCCTCTTGTATGACTGGAATTGAACATAGTTTATGATGTTTGCAATAGTCATGTAACTTTGTTGGGGGGAACAAGAAAATTACATTGTAAGTTACATATTACCAAATAGCCTCTGCTGAATAATAACCTGTTTTGTATATTTGTCACCTCTTTGTAACAGCAGCCTGTGTCTGCACTGTAGTTAACACACAATCAACTGTCAGATATTGAAATGAAGAGAAAAGAGTCATTTAACACTGAGTTTGTGAAAGGTTATATGTACTGGAATTTCCCATGAGCAAATTATATCAAAAAAAATTTACTACATTTTCTTAGTTTGAAAGAAAAAAGTTAGGTGACTTAAAAACTAGGGACTAGGTCAAGAATTTGGTTTATTGGCTCAATATATTTTTTCAAGGAATTATTATTGATGAACCTGAAGGATTACTATGCCTTGTCTTTCTTTTAGCTCATTCAAACTAATTTCAACATAGTTATTCTTTAATTACTATCCCTGGAAAACTAACCTTGAAAAAATAAAGAAAAAAATAAACTATTATATTTTTTTGAGTCCAATTCATTTGAAAACCCTGTATTAGAGTTACCATATATGTGGGTTTGAACCAAACTCTTTTTGTTCAAGTCAGTCTACACAGTTCAGATTCAGGATACCTATAGTGCCAGTCCCGCCTGACTTTGCATCTCCAGCCTATGACCTAAGCAAGTCGTTGTTATTCAGTTGCTAAGTCGTGTCTGACTCTTTATGACCCCATGGACTGCAGCACACCAGACTCCCCTGTCCTTCACTATCTCCTGGAGTTTGCTCAAATTCATGTCCATTGAGTTGGTGATGCCATCCAATCATCTTATTCTCTGTTGCCCCCTTCTCCTCCTGCCCTCAATCTTTCCAAAGAGTCATCTCTTTACATCAGGTGGCCAAAGTATTGGAGCCTCAACTTCAGCATCAGTCCTTCCAATGAATGTTCAGGACTGATTTCCTTTAGGATTGACTGGTTTGATCTCCTTGCAGTCCAAAGGACTCTCAAGAGTCTTCTCCAGTACCACAGTTGGAAAGCATCAATTCTTTGGTGTTCAGCCTTCTTTATGATCCAACTCTCACATCTGTACATGACTACTGGCAAGACCATAGCTTTGACTTTATGGACCTTTGTCAGCAAAATGCTATCTCTGCTTCTTAAAACGCTGTCTAGGTTTGTCATAGTTTTTATTCCAAGAAGCAAGTGTCTTTTAATTTCATGGCTGCAATCACTGTCCACAGTGATTTTGGCCCTAAACAAGGGTGAATGTAGTTGAAATGAGATGTTCAAGTGGAAAATCAGAATTTCAGTATCAAATGTGTTGAAACACAAATTCAATGTTTTGACAATCTGCATCTGTTTTCATTCATGATCCTTGCTCTGAGTGTTGTACAATTCTAGCAAGGCATTTTGTGAATCAGAGAACAGACTACAAAGCCCAGAAGCTACAGGACTGTTAGCTAATGGGTTCAGACTTAAGTGAAATGCATTTCTGCTGAGTGTCGAAGGAATGCTACCTCATGACTATATGTATTATGAGGAAATTAGGGAGGGCCCCGTAAAAATAGGGGAAAAACCTACAAATTACATTCAAGAAAATTAAAAAATAATAAAGAACTCCTTGCCTGAGACCTTTACACTGACCCTTTTAGGATATCTGCATTTCTACTCTATGTGCTGTTGTCTAGAGTATACCATAGCTTAAATGATAATGCAAAAATTCAGTAATGATTCCTGTATTATTTTGTGCATAACACCTAGGCCTTCTGTCATTATCAGGTTGAATCCCAATCTTCTATAGCTGAAAAATAACAGTTTCCTATTTATTTCTTTACAGCATTCTTAAGAGCCAGCATTCTACAGAGAGGATATTATACTAGGAAAGCTCAACTCTTAACGTATTATTTTCTGGTGGAGGTAACCACTTTTCCTCCAAACTGAGGAGGCAGTCTTAGGTGGACAAAACAAGAAGGAATTGGATGCTAAAACAAGTTTTCCCTGTGCTCCCCAGTCATTAGTACTTAGGTTGACAGCCTGACTCCATTTTGTTTGTCATGTAAAGGTACAGGGTAGACTTAGGGTCATCATTTCAAAAATCTAAAGATGTTTCCCAGGTGAATTTAGAGTACATAAAGCAACCACTAAATGCCCTTTTATCATCTTTCAGCTCATGGGAGGTGCAAATTTGTATGAAAAGTCCCATTCCTCAGGAGGTCCTGGGAGATCAAAAGCTGCTAGTGCAATTAGTCCCTATCCAAGGCCTGGGATGGTGGCTGTGACTTGGTTCCCATGTCACCAGGCCCTAAGGCACAGGAGAGCAACTCTGCCTGCAGCAAAACCAAAAGGGCATGAGACCACATTAATGCAAGTTGGGCTTGGAAAGTATAAACACATAAAAATATGCACAATTTTTTTTCTTTAGAATAAGTATGGTACAGTCTGTTAATTGGTTAATATATGATTTTTTCTTCTAGTATATTCCACTTAAATAATTTTTCCATGTTATAAAGTAATACTTGTTTATTGAAGGAAACACATATTTACTGAAGAAAATCCATATTTATTCAGGAAAAATACAGACAAGGAAAAAACACAAATGTTAAATCACCCTAAATTCCATGTTTATTAACAGTTTACCATTTTACATTTTTATCATTAACATTTTATCTAGATACAGGTAAAAAAGATATCTATATATAATATATATAATATACATACACACATGTATATGTTTTAGAGCTATATGCATTTCTGTATCTATATTTATATCTACGTCTACCCCATATATCTGTTGATCCATTGCTCTCTTGATCTAATTATTTCAGTATCAATATATGCTTACTTGGTATCACAATACTCACTGTTCGATAACTTTTTAAAACTTAACATATCATGAGCATTTTTCCATGTCATTTTCCCTCACTACTGTATAGTCTACTAAATCATTTTTAATGGTTCAATTCGTAGTATTCCATGTGCCATACTTTTACCAATCCCCTGTTGTTTTATTAAGGCCCACACTTAGAAGTGGAATTATGAGCCAAAATTGTAAGGCTTCTGCTATTCAGCAACACTGTCCTCTGATGGTCTCTTCCTATTTCTACTTCCGTCTGCAGGATTTGAAAGGGCCTGCTTCCACGCCTCATTACTGAACATTGCTCTAAAACCCTTACAAGGTGTTCTTGTCTGAACAGCTCAAAGTATCACAGACATCCACTTAACAATGTCTTCTACTTAGGCAAGGGAGTGAAAAGGGTTGTTATACTTATTTTAGTGAAAAACATTCAATATTTGACTGAAGTAGGAACTATGGTTAGGTCAAGCGAAGACCATGAATTGACTCCTGATCAGCTGACTTCCCAGTTATATTTCTGATTGCCAGAATTTCATTTAAGTGTATATTCAAAGAACTGTTATTTTAGTTGAGTGTCATGGTTCATTTTGTAATAGTAATACATTTTTTCAGTTCAGAGTTTCAAAATGGATTCAAAATGGATTCTAATTTAGTTCAGGGCCACTTCAGGACAAACTAAGCTTTTAAGAGACCTGTAAAAAGAAACTAAAATAAATTCCTAGATATCAAAATATCCTTTAAGTCAAATTGGTGAGTAGAAATTAATTAAAAAATAGATTAAATTTATGACAGTACCCATCGAGTTAAGAAAATTATACTGGTTAGAAAATGCATTATACTGAACACAAAATATTTGAAAAATAGCTTGAAAGTTTTGCGAAGACTACAATGTATCAGAATTTACTCAATCCTAATTTTGTTGCATTTTCAAATATTAACCTTTGGTACTTAAGAGTATCTTCACAAACCAAGAGGAACTATCTCTAAAGGGCTGCTATATAAAATATATAGCATAAATGCTGTGTACTGAAGGATAGATTTACTCTAGGAGTTACTGTAAAATGGAACAATCTGCATTTGATTGATATAGAATATCAACAAAAACATATAAAAATTCAATATGGGAAGAAAGCATTTAACGATAAGGATAGGAACAATCTGGGTAGAGGTAGGTGTCCCCTGGTGACCACCTGCCATTTTTGCATATACACTTACCTCTATTCAGTTTGTCTTCTTTGATACTCATCTCTGACTTCCTTCTTTTATTTCCCTTTTTCTACATATTTTAATCTTTTCTTGCTCTTTTCATGTCATTCTTTATTTTAGGTTATCGAGGTTTCCATAGTCCTTTCCAGTGGAGGAGAAGGAGGGAATATGCTTCTAATTGTGATTCCTTATACTAACTCACTTTATCTCCAATGGAACATTCCTGTGTGTTTCTCTCAAATAGGTAAAAGTATAATAAATATAATAAATGAATAGATAGCATCACTAACTCAATGGACATGAGTCTGAGCAAACTCAGAGACAGTGAAGGACAGGGAAGCCTGGCATGCTGCAGCCCATGGGGTCATAGAGAGTCGGACACGACTTAGCAACTGAACAACAACAAAATATATAATGGAAGGAATCCTTAGTACCATTTTGCCTGCAGCATCATCCTTCAGCTGTAGGTGTAACAGGAGAATACTGTCCTGGAATTAGTGATATTAAATGGACTGGGTCAGGGGTCTGGAAGCCCTGCATCCAAATCCAAACCTGCTATTCACCAGTTCCTTGCTAGGGGACTGACTTAAAACTCAAGTGTCTTAGAATTAAATAAGATAATGTAGCTCCAGCATTTAGCACAGACTTTGGCATACAGAAAAACATTTTTTAGGAGGTGAGATAAACAATCATTTCGGACTCTATTAACTGGGAGTTACTTTACCCTCTTACAGTTAAACACCACTCCACTGACTGCAGAAAATCCAGTGTTTCCCCACAGATTTCCATGAATTCCCAAGGAGCTTATGGTCATGGTTCCCTATGGCTCCAGTCTCCTGCTTCTGTCAAATTATGTGTTAAGGGACTCACCATCCCATGAAAGTGTCCATGTTTTGTGACACTTCCATCCTGTCACCCAGTGATTTTCTTTACTTTGCCTGCGTACACAAAAGTTACTCACAAAAGATGTTTATTTGCATGTAGAAAGCTTGACTGAAGTTTCTGGTAAAGGGATTTGTATTATAGACAAGTTAACTTACAAATGAAATGTTGGAGACTCTTGATTTTGAAAGTTCCTTGGTCATTTTTGAAAAGTAGGCTCTAGTTTCTGTAAAATGATGATAAATAGTAATACTTAAATCATAGGATTGTTGTGAGGGCTGAATGAGATAAACCATGATAAACACTTAGAACAATGCCTGGCGGGAAGTGGTTAGCTACTGCTTCTACTCTTACTATTATCATCACTGTTATTGTTATCTGCCCTGCTGCCATGTGGCCTGGCCCTCCTCTCCCTTCTTTATCTTCTCTCTTTCTTCTGCACCCCCCATTTATGTTTGTTGTCTTGGCAGTTGCTGACCTTTAGCTCTGGCATTCATCCAAGGTGGCTTTGAAAACATTTCCTAAGCTGAGATAGTTTTCTTTCTAAGGAGAATTCTGCAGCCTCAGTTCAGTTCAGTTCACTTCAGTCGCTCAGTCTGCAGCTAGCTGTTAAGATAAATGTGTCGGCAGTTTTTTCTTACCTACAGCTTATATATTTTAAGCATATAGAATAAGTTTATTTAAGAAGGTAGGCTCCAGATATATCTTATATCAAGGTCAAATTCATCCCTGTTTCTTATACCTACTAAGTACTCAGTTTATTTGTTGACACAATAGTGTGTTTCCTATCTTTGTACGAGAGTGTACACTCTTTGATGGCAAGATTGAGCCTGACACATTCTGATCTGACACAGAGACTTTCGTGTAGTGGATGTAATAAATAACAACTGATTGACTCCTTTCTCCACCATCGTGATTGACTCTTTTCCCTGCTCTCTCTTTTACAAAACTTTGAGTCAGGTGATTTCTGGCCAAGAAACAAAAGCAGAATCATTTCATTCTCTTCAAACTTTAAATGAAAATTCATAACACAGTCAGGTGTATCTCCAAGAGGAGACATCGACGAAGAAGCAGGCTGCATCTATAAGAAACTGCACATCCGAGACTCACATTCATGCTGTATCAAGGTCACTAGCATTTTACCCTATCAAGCTAAAAAATTGCCACTACCAGTACAGTTGGACATATTTTATTGGGAAAATATTTTTTTACATTTATGCTTCTGCACTAATAGGTTGGTGTTTAAAAAAATATGAATAGATGGAAAAATATTGAACATATTCAGTTCCAAAGAAGAAAAGTATTTTTAAGAAGAGCCAGCAATTTTTTTAAGGTAGCATGGAGGTTTTAATTTAATGGTTCTCTCATAGGAGAGAAAGAGGTGATGTTGATGATGCAGAGAGACCACCAGTCTGCACCAGCTGAGCCCATCTGCAGAGGGCGTTCTGCAGATGCCTTGCTGCAGCTCATCTCCCAGCTGTACAGGAGCTGAAGAGACCTGCGTGGGAGCAAGTGGTCTGCAAGATTTGCAGTGTGTGTACACATGTCTGGTGGTGTGAGTCTGTGTGGATGAGTATATCTATATGCAATGTGCAGCAGCAGGGAGTGGGTGGGTGTTGAGGAGGTGGGGTGAAGGTGGTACTCTTTTCATCCTTGTGTCTAGCTGAGCCTCCTTTGGACAGGTTTGGATGCATTTGGCATTTTAAAAATCTTGTAGGTATCCTACCAGCCTCAGGCCTAATACAGTTTAGGGCATTTTATTTGAAAGAGGACATTTACATAATTCTTAGAATTCAAGGATTAATCTTTATCATCTGCAAAAGCCAGGGATTTAACACGTATTCTGCTTTTCCTGATATTTCCTGAGATATCCATGATGTTGCCTGAGATATTGCCAAAGAATGTTCAAATTACCACACAGTTGCACTCATCTCCCATGCTAGCAAAGTAATGCTCAAAATTCTCCAAGCTAGGCTTCAACAATATGTGAACTGAGAACTTCCAGATGTTCAAGCTGGATTTAGAAACGGCAGAGGAAGCAGAGATCAAATTGCCAACATCCGTTGGATCATTGAAAAGCCAAGAGAATTCCAGAAAAACATCTGCTTCATTGACTATGTTAAAGCCTTTGACTATGTGGATCACAACAAACTGTGGAAAATTCTTGAAGAGATGGGAATACCAGACCACCTTACCTGCCTCCTGAGAAACCTGTTTGCAGGTCAAGAAGCAACAGTTAGAACTGGACATAGAACAAAGACTGGTTTAAAATTGGGAAAAGAGTATGTCAACGTTGTATGCTGTCACCCTGCTTATTTAATTTATATGCAGAGTACATCATGTGAAATGCCGGGCTGGATGAAGCACAAGCTGGAATCAAGATTTCCAGGATAAATGTCAATAACTTCAGATACACAGATGACACCACCCTGATGGCAGAAAGTGAAGAAGAACTAAAGAGTCTCTTGATGAAGGTGAAAGAGGAGAGTGGAAAAACTGGCTTAAAACTCAGCATTCAAAAACTAAGATCATGGCATCCGGTCCTATCACTTCATGGCAAATAGATGGGGAAATAATTGAAACAGTGACAGACTTTATTTTCTTGGCCTCCAAAATCACTGCAGATGGTGACTTTAGCCATGCAATTAAAAGACACTTGCTCCTTGGAAGAAAAGCTATGACCAACCTAGACAGCATATTAAAAAGCAGAGACATTACTTTGCCAACAAACCCCCATCTAGTCAAAGCTGACTACTTTGACTACTAGTTTTTCTAGTAGTCATGTATGGATGTGAGAATTGGATCAGAAAGAAAGCTGAGTACCGAAGAATTGATGCTTTTGAACTGTGGTGTTGGAGAAGACTCTTGAAAGTCCCTTGGACTGCAAGGAGATCCAACCAGTCAATCTTAAAGGAAATCAGTCCTGAATATTCATTGGAAGAACTGATGCTGAAGCTGAAACTCCAATACTTTGGCCACCTGATGTGAAGAACTGACTCATTGGAAAAGACGCTGGTGCTGGCAAAGATGGAAGGCAGGAGGAGAAGGACAGAGCATGAGATGGTTGGATGGCATCACCAACTAAATGGACATGAGTTTGAGTAAACTCCGGGAGTTGGTGATGGACAGGGAAGCCTGGTGTGCTGCAGTCCATGGGGTCGCAAAGAGTCAGGCACAACTGAGAGATTGAACTGGAAAAAAAAAATGTAGAATGAGGATTGAGTTATTAGTGTGGTGTTTAGCATGATAGAGTAACAAACGGCACTGGTGAGGAGGAAAGTTAAGGAGAAAATATGGAAGGAAGGAAAGAAGGGAAGAAAGAAAAGGAGGGAAACAAAGAAGGAGGAAGAGAAAGAGGTATGTTGTGGGGGGCGATTCTGGGGCCTGCTATAAATTTACTCAGTATTCACTGTGGTGGGAGTAGGGTCTGGGAATGGAAGAGGATCAGATATCTGGTCACTTTCTTTTGTTTTTTGAGATGTAATTGACATATGACATATTAGTTTCAGGTGTACAACATAGTGATTTGATATTTGTATATATTGCACAGTGATACACCACAATATGTAGTTAACATCTGTCACCAAATATAGTCAAGATTCTTTTTCTTGTAATGAGAAATGTTCTTCTAGCAACTTTCAAATATGTGATACATTATCATTAACTGTAGTACCATGTTGTACATTATAGCCCTATGATTTACTCATTCTGTAACTTAAAGTTTGTATTTTTGCTGGAAACTTTCTAATTATGGCATTACTTCATCGAATTCCAAGGGCCACAGAATCCAGCTATACTGTCTGATCTGTTCATCACTGTTAACTCCTGGACTAGAGCAGTGCCTAAACTAGAGTAGATACTTTATGAATATTTGTCGAACGAACAAATACAGTTTTTTCATAAAGATATCACTTTATCTTTGTTTCCCATATTTAATATAAACAGTTCTCTTCATCCAGCATGCTAACTTGTGACTGAAAGACTCACAGAAAGCACTAAGCTGACTTCACTTTTCAGGAATCCCAAACCAAGGAGGGTAACAGGAACCTCTGGGCTCCACCTAGTCGAGGCACAGATCACAGACCCATTTACCCTCTCTAGTCCAGGAGAAACAAACAGCAGAATGTCTCCGAGTGAGAATTTCCAATTTAGCTGTGCCAATTCCTCCACACACCCTTTGTAGGAACCATGAAGGTGATCTCCTTGGTCATGAAGGGTACCGCTGGCTGAGGTGACTCATCCAAAGCCAGAAACCACCTCATTGACAAGCACTAGAACTATTATTACACAGAAAAGTCTATTGTTAGTTCCATAAGTTTCTATGAAGATTATCTCTTACACAGAGAAGAATAGGCAGTTATTAATTACCTATCTCCTTTGATGAGAAAATACCAGTATTGAGTTCAGAATGGGGCAAGTGGGGGAAATGTCCATGTTATATGTGGGAAGAGCAGGTATCATTAAAAGAGAGATACTTGGACAGGTAATGTGCCCACCAAACAAAGGGGCAGGGCATTTTTAGGAGGAGGAGAGATACTTTCTCAGTCAAAAATAGTAATAATCATAATAGCTAACGTTGATCAGACCAGACACTGTTCTAATTGTTTACACATATTATCTCATTTAAACCTCACAGCAACCTCACGAAGCCAAATACTGTTAACATTCCTGTTAACAGGAGGGAGAATGAGGCTGAGAAGGGTTGAGACACTTACTCAGGGTTACACAGTGTATTGGTGGCCTTCTCTGTTGATGAATTGGGGAAATAGGCAATTTGGTAAGCTCCAACCCCAGAAAAATTAAAATGAAGGGCTAAGATTTTAGGCACTTACACTTTCTATTCCAGAAGTAAGTTGGTAAGCATAAATCTGGGAGCATGACTTTAGCAGTTGCCAACTTTGTAACCTCTGATGTTGGCTATCTTTGTTATTCCTCTCAATCCCTGTCAAAAGTTCATTTTACAATTTTAAGTGAAATGAACTGGACAGCTTATACCTAGAAGCAGTAAGGAAAATTGAGCTTGGGACCAAGAGACAGGTCAGGAATGGTGGCTGAGTCCCTGGAGTCTGCTGGAAAAAAGGAAATCAGAGGCACAGGCATGTAAAGAGGCCATGGAGATGAGCAGATAATTCCAGGATATGAGAGTGTGTAAATCGTGGAAGCAGACTCAGGCATCTTTGAGAGAGGTTGTGGAATATTCTTTTCTGAAGGTGTTTAGATTTGGGGCTTATTTCCTAGAGCTCTGTTTTTATATTATCACTGAAAAGGAGATGTGGTTTCATGTGTCCTGACCACAGCATCTGAAACATTCTGTCCCCACATCCACGCCAACTACTCAGACATCCCCTAAACTCGCTTCTAAAGCATTCTAAGAATGCTTGAAGAGCTGTAGAAACAAGTACTTTGCTTATTAAAAATTTTATTTGAAAAATGATGGGAATATAATGTAAACACCATTATCCCATCTTTGTATCATCATGTTATAAGGTAAGCGGCTAAATTCCTCCTCCCGCTTGCACACACATTTAATTCTGCTCTCCAGAGGAAAATATACCTCATTTTATCCTTTCCAACTTGTTCCTACAGAGACTTGGATGTTTTTGTAGATGTTATTTTATCCTAAAACTGCCTTTTGATGTCAGATGAGAAGGAACTATTATGACCATTTTACAGATTAGGATATTGAGGCTTAGGGAAGTTGAATGACTCACACAAGGTCATTATGTTAGTATGAGATGAAACCATGACTCAAACCAGTGTGCCTTGCTAGTCTTCATATTTGGTGAGTTTACCATAGTGAATAACTTCTCAGTGTTGCCATTCCTTTCTATAACAATCAGTAAAGACTTCTTCACAGTCACTCATTGACTAATTCATGCAACAAATATTTTTTGAGTGCCTTCTAGGTGCCCATTGTAGGCACCACAACAAATGGTCAGATCACTACCTGCACTGAACTTACTTTCTAGGGGAAGAAGATAGATAATAATATAAATACATATATTATAGAGAATATTAACAAGGTGCTGAGTTAGGAAGAAAAATAAAGCAGTGGAAGAGGGGGGGAATAAAGAGAGACACGGGATTGGGCATTTTCCTTTTTAAATAGGGTCATCAGGGAAGTCTTCCTTGAGAAGTTCACATGTAAGCAAAAACTTGAAGGAGGTACAGGAGTCATATAGACATCTGGAGAAAGAGTACTCCAGACCGAGGAATCAGCAAGGGCAAAATCCATGAGTCAGGAGCATTTCCGTTCCCAGTATGTTCAAGAGCCAGCAAGGGAATATATGTGGTGGAGTGGAGTGTAGGAGAGAAAAAACAGTAGGAGATGAAGTCAGAGAGGAAAGGGGAAAGTAGATTCAGCTGGTCTTGTGAACTGCTGGAAAGACTTTGATGTTTACTTTAAGTAAAAATAAAGGAAGTGTAACATAATCCAACTTATATTTATAAAGGGTCATTTTCACTGCTGTGTTGTGATTAGACTGGAAGGGACTGAGAGTGGAAACAGTGGGACTGGTCACAAGGCTGTTGTGATAATAGACTTGTTCCACTGTTTTAACAGTTGAGGTGATGAGACGTGGTCTTGTTCTTTATATATTATTTTGACGGTAGAGACACAAGATAGGATGACCCCTAGGATTTAGTCTTGAACCCGTGGTAGGATGGAGCTATTATTAACTGAAATTGAAAAGATTGCAAGTAGGCCAGGTTTTAAACTTTTTATTCTTTCCTTTCTTTCTTTTTTGGCATGGTAGTGGCAAAACATCAGAGCACAATTTGGGGCATGCCAAATTTGAGGTGTTTATTAGACATCGAAGTAGAAATGTTGAGTACATTTCAGGGTCAAACTCTGAGCTAAGAGACATAAATCTGAGAGTCATCAGTTTCTAGATGGAGCATAGAAGTTGTGAGACTGCATGAAACTACCAAGGGAGTAAATACAGAGGACATACGAAGATCAAGGACTGAGTCCTGAGGTCCTCCAACATTAGGAAATGAAGGAGATGAGGATTTCAAGGATCATCTCTTAAATAGAAAATACACCAAGACTCTCCTAGGTGTCCAAATAGTCTGTCACCATCACCTCACTCCTACGACTATCATCACTTCCATGACCATAGAACTCTTATATGATGTCGATCATGTGAACTGGATCTGCCATAGCAGTGCTGTGCAGAGCAAGTTAACATCGCACCTCTTTGCCTGTCCAGGAGAGTGGTAAAGTTGCTGAGTGGAGAAATTTCTTAACTGACGTTCACATAACAAGGAACACCTCTGATTGTACTACTGTCACATGTTGGTCCAGAAAGGGCTTTGCTCTGGATCAGCATGCCTCAAATAGAGAAGCTAGTAGAAAAAAAATCTATTCTTATTTAGATTATGAATACTAATCATCTACTATGGGACCAGCTAATGGGGTACATGAAGACTTACTATATGGCCCTCAACCTTGAGGCATCACAAATTATTACATGCCTCTATAACAAGGGATAATCTGATTAAGTGATAGAGTCATAAGTAAGTACAGTCACTGGTTGCCAAGATTGGGGAAAAGTTCATGAAGGTCATCCTTATCCAACTGCCTTCCTGGAGCAGAGAATATATATTGAGAAAGAGCTGTGTGTTGGCTTGGATGAAGGAGTGGGAAAAGGTCTGTGTAAGAGACATGAAGAGACCAGGATCAAGGGAGTCTTGGGGTGTGGTGGTTGGTGATGGGAGCACGGCTTGACTGATGGGAGAATGTCAAGGGTCTGGCTATCCTAGACTAAAAGCGTTTTGACAAAAACTTCCAAGGGTAAGCCTCAGCTCCAGCCCACTTCTTATGCCACTTGAAAGAGGGATTTGGGTGGAACTGGACACCAGGGCTCTGGGAAGCTTCTCACGGTGGACATGGAAGCTGAGTAGCACCACTGAACTCCTGGGTCCTCCCTTAAGTTCAGGATGAGAAGCACAGAAGGTGATGCTGAAGGACTGTTTTATTTCATCCCCTGACTCCCTACTAGTGTTAAGTTTAACCTCACTAGGAAAATGTGTTCTTAATTTTAAAAAAAGAGGCTTTCTTTTTTATATTGAAACAGTTTTGAAGAAAAAAAGGTTGTTAAACTAGATACAATGACACATATTCTTTGTTTTACTTATTTATGATGTACTCACCTCACAACCTACATTTATTGAACATCTACTCTGGGAGATACCAAGCTGAGGACATACAACGGATGGAGCATAACCCCCTTACTTCTCTGCAGGTCCCTGTCTTGTGCTCACATCATTTATCTTATAGTTGGAATATTTTCTTGTAGGAAAAAACCTCATTTGAGTGTGTGCCCCATCACATCCACTCTCATAACCTTAAACAGGGGTTCAGTTTAATTCAGCCACTCCCTGCACCTGTGTGCCTCAAAGGAGAAAGTAATGACCAGATATTCTGTTGAATAAAGCCAAGCTGTTCTTTTTGTTGCAGTCAGTCTCAGGGCTAAAATCACCCTTGTGCTCACGCTGAAAGTTACTGGCCTACAGAAAAATCTAGTGCTAAACTTGCTTAGTTTTATAATTTTATTCCCATAACAAGGGATGTTTTCCATTGAGCGGGAAAGAGGCGTAAGACATTTATTTGGTGGGATAAGTGGTTTTAAGACTTTTCTAGTCAAAGCATTTTGATTCCATGATTAACAACATCAAATTTTCTTCTGAAAGCTGAAATTATTTTGGGAAGAGCATGTTGAACTTCAGAATGTATTTTAAGTTCTGTAATTGCTCTAATAAAAAAAGATAAACACTGTGACCATTTCGTAAGTTTCAGTGTTCATATTATTTCTTTGCCACCCAACAAAGCCAAAAGGAAATAAATGAACTCCAGAACTTTCGGCATACTTCATCTAAAATGTTTTTTGTTTGCTTTCTTAACAGTTAGGGCCATAACTCCTGTATTGTCCATTTAAGACTAGGTAAGTGCAGCCACACTGACTTTAGCAAAAGCTCATTCTTTTCTTTTTTTTTAAATTGAGATTTCTGGGTCATTTTCAAAACATTACACTAAGGAACCTTTAAATGGTAGCAATATAAGTGTTTTTTTTAAGCTTAGTCATTTGATAGTTCATGTTTGTCTGAAAAAGACTCCCTAATATGGGTCTACCAAATATCATCAAATACACAAAGTAACTTAAATTTGTAGTTCAGTATGCCATCTTAAAACAAAATGTCAGTCCAGGAGAATTCTCACATCAATGTAACATTTTATGGGTTTCTGTAAAATGTTTAATGTGAATAAGTTATTTTAAAGGCTTCAATTTTAGGTTGGCATATTAATCAAACTGTAATGGAAAGTCTAAGTTTTTAGAATTTTTCTAATTAGTTTACTTTAAACCAAATGGATTTAAAATTTGTTGTTGATTTGAAGAGCTGTATAAATTACATGTTAAAAATCCTGTTTTTAAAAATAGAATGGAATGCCTTTCTAAAGAGTTGTATTTTGTTCATATTTAATCCTGTCTTGCTGCCAAGATAAAGGCTCTAGGCAGCTCTTAGCCATAGTTGATGGCATTATTCACAAGTAGACACTGTCTCGTCTTCTCTAGAGGCCACAATAATGAGACACGGAATCTACTTCTAAATTTATGGTGCTTCACTTATCAAATCAGAGACATCTCATCAGGACTAGAAAGAGGGAAAGAGGTGGTGTTGATAAACGGCTGATGAAGTTGGCATGGAAGTTTCTTACACTCTGTTAGTGCAGCTGATTGCAACCCTGCATAGTTTCTCTGCAGGTCTCAATGACCTGTTTTTTCCACTTCTTCCTTCTCCCCTAAATTATCTTTGTCAGTGAAACAGTTAATATATACTTTGGAGCTACTGGAATGATTTAAGCTATATAAATTTAGTTGAGAGTTGGTTTATCATTGAAAAATAGATTTAAAAAGCCCTAACACAGATAACCCAGACAGCCAGATAAGTAAAAATTCAATTATATTATTTTTTATCTTTTTCAAATTCGTTTATTAACATGTAGATTCAATCTAAGGGCTTAAAATGTATACATAAAATTGATCTAAAATAAATAGAGAGCATAAAAAGAAATATAAAGATATACCTATATTTGTGTATGTTTACTTACATATACTTGGTGAGAGAAAAAAGAGAAGGGGAGAGAGAGAAGAACCCTGGGTCTGGCAAGAAAGTGGGGCTTGAAGGTTACAATGTGGAAGAGTTATGTGTCCTCTGGAATATTTGCAAATGTAAATAATTTCAGACCATGTCTGCTTTCAAGTACAGAAATACATTTTGAAGTTTTTAGTTTCCTTTTCATCTCTGCTTCTCTTGTATTTTCTCCTTCCTTAGTTTGAAAGTTATAAGTTCTTTTGCTGTTTTTGTAGTGGTCACCTGAAATTTTTTTAAAGGATACATTTAACCTAACACAGTCTAATAATGATTAGACAACCAAAGTATCAGTCCACATGATAAAGGATTTTGGAATATCTTAGCACTGCTTACCATTTTCTTTGGAATTACACTCTATTGTTAACTAGTAAATAAGTATCTATGGGGTGGACATTCTCTAAAAAAAAGATTTTAGGGAGCTAAGGATTCAACAGATGGGCATTTTTTATAAACAATTTATAAACTAATTAATAGTGAAAATGTATAGGAAATGTTACCCCTCAGGCATTAATATCTTGTAACCATTATGTCTTGAGTTGAGCCTTAGTTCACAGGCCCGTATGATCATGCTTGGAATTCATTACTTTTATCAGTGGGGAGTTGCAAATAGAAGAAGCAGGAGAGTCTTAGTGACAGTAAATGATAAACCTGGTGGGATATATGCTGAATTACAAGCGGATTTACACAGAAGCTCAGCGGTTTTCATGGATCTTACCCCAGAATCTTTTAATATTTTATGGCTTTAGCCACAGTATAGATCGGATTCCTGAATAGTACTCATACCATAAAAAAGGTGTAACACAATTTTGGCCTTATAAAAACATACAGTATGTCAAAAGCACTTTTAGTCCTAGGCTTTTTCCAGGGGTAGGGAAAGGGTTATTCAGCACACCATCTGTTCCATCTTATATTTCTGTAGTATTTAATCTCCAGGGCATTTTTCTTTATAGATAGGCAAAGAACAGGCAATATAAGAGGAAAATTGGTTGGGGGTCATGGCACACATGAGAAAAATTAAAATGGTGAGAGTTGAAGTTCTGGTAAATAGTACTTTATACTTATCATCTGTGACCTATTTGTTCATTGTAATCACTTTTATAAAAATAAACAATGTTAAAAAAAATAAAAAAATAAACAATGTTATTAATAAGAGTAGGACTTTGACATGGAATCATCTTTTTGGAATTGTATCCTTCATGGGGATGTACTGCTGAGGCACTGCACAGAGGTGTCATTACTGTCCCTATTATAGAGGAACTAGGCCCCAGGGACATAGCCATCCCTGAGGCCAGTGGGATGAAATTAGACTCCGAGGAAATCTTGAAGGGGTTTAGTACACAAAGCCCTCTCTTACCAATCCAAATTAGGATTTCAACTAGGAAAAAAAAAAACTTATAGAGCATCAGAAGAGAAACTGATGGATATGATTACCAACAAAGTTGATTGGAGAACATGACTTTATATATAACTTTTGATCAGGACTAATAAGGATTAAATCCCCAGTCATAGGAGTGCTGGACTATTGTAGGCCTTCCCTGCAGTGGATGTACCACTCCAGAAGTGACCAGATTGGTCATCAGAGGGTTTGAAGTTTTCCGAAGGAGAAGGAAAAGCCCAGAAGCTTTCTGCACTCAAGTTCACCAGGAAAGTGGCTCTTCCAGTCAGGTTCCTCCTGTGTTTTCGGTCCTGGGGAGGAGGACAGTTCCTCCTCTCTGAGGAATTATCTTCTTGTTTCCCCACTAGCATGAAGTTTATCCCTAGTATCCTTCCAACCTGTCTTTGCTGCACCTCTTTTCATTTCCTTTGTTCTTCTTCCCTGCCTGGGGTGGAGGAGGGGGGCTCCAGGGGCAGCGATCAAATATTTTTTTGTCCTAATAATTTATTTCAATCATGTAGCATGGCCTTAGGGATATATACTATTTGTTATGTTGTTGTTTAGTCACTAAGTCATGTCCAACTCTTTGTGGCCCTAAGAACTGAATCCCTCCAGGCTCCTCTGTCCATGGGATTTCTTAGGCTGGAGTGGGTTGCCATTTCCTTCTTCAGGGAATCTTCCCAACCCATGTCTCCAGCATTGGCAGGTGGATTCTTTACCACTGAGCCACCAGGAAAGCCCCATTTATAAATGCAATAATGGAAACATATACTTTGTATATTTTGAGATCTATATATGAAATGACACAAATCTTAGTTCTCTACAGTCAGGAAAGAAAATGTAAATATGTACTGAAGTTGAAAACATGGAATGTGTGAATACCTACATCCTAAAATGTAGAATAAGTTCATTCATAAAGAAAACCTACAAATTGTATTTCCCTGGAGGCAGCAATAGCTAGATAGAAACAATGGACTGACTGTCTATTTGGATACTTTTCTCTTTCTAAATGTGATTGAACTTTTCTATGTAAAGTAGTTTTTTGATTGCCTTAGTCATAGTCTTACTATAAATCAAGTGTTACAATTTTATGGTTTTCTTTGGTTCTTCTTAAATACTTTAGGGAAAATCTTAGCCTGTTGTTGGCTTGACCACATTCTTCAGAGAAAAAATGAGCTCTGAAACAAAATGTGTAGCAGATGTAAAGCATGCAAAGTTCCCCACCTAACCTTTCACCATAAATGATATTTTTAACACTAAGCAGCACCCACTGAGTGACTGATGTGGTGCTGCGTGACAGAGTTCCTTGAGGCATGTACCACCCTGGCAATTATGGTCTTACAGATACTTCTAGTTAAAATTTTTTATACCAAGAAGAGGAAATGCAATCTTCTGCAAAAAGAATATCCATGGATGATGTGGGAAAAGAAGTGAAAACAACACGGACCTATAATTTGGTAAAATGAAACATGTTACCTACATGACAAAGAATCATTTCAAATGTACACACTTAGGCTCTTATTATATAAAAAGTGACTAAAAAAATATAGACTGAGGTAGGAGGTAGATGCCCCGCCCCCCCAGGATAAAGCTATTAGATATTCCCTGTGGACTGAAACTAGAAGACAAGAATAGCAGGACAATTAAGAGAGGAGGCTGGGCCCTGCGCAGACCATATATTTCTCATTCTCCAAGTCAGGAGACCTTCCCAACCACACATGCACAGAAAGGCTCCTTAGAGGCCAAAGGGGGTTGATGTCAAGGGATGTTCTACCCATAAACTTTTTCAGTAAAATCCATGTTGACTAAGAATTGTGTGCACATACATGGGAAGACCCTGAGATACAGCAACTATGGACTGTAAAACAGGCAAATCAAAATGATTGTCCAAAGGAAACTTGGAAGAAATACCTCATATAAGTAATTCAGACTTCCATGACAGTGCAACTTGGGGACTCTCCCTCTGAGTCTGCCTGTCTACCCACACATATTGTACTCTTTTTCCTCTTAATAAATACTTCACTTGTTTCATTACTTTCCATCTTATGGGAATTCTTTTCTGCAAAGCCAAAGGGCCAGAGCCCTTGTCACCGACCACTGGTCTAGCGGCCAAGCTCTGGTGCTCTCACCACCACCACTCAGCTTCAATCTTTGACTGGGAACCCAAGCACCGCTCCAAGCCACTGCACGCCGAGGTCACTCACGATCATATACCAAGCAGAAAATATGTTAGGGAAATGTAAGCAGTTTTTCAAGAGAAGTTTACAGGTACTATCAAAAATGCCAACTTAACTCATTTTCCACCTGCCATTTTTATCAAAGCCTCACCTCCCAGGCCTCCTCCTTCCTCTTCAAGTTTGGGGCCCATCTGAAGAAAACAGTGATGTTTGTGGTTGTGCTTATAAGGTGGTGTCATCTAAACCCCTGGAAGAAAAAGGTGTTCTCTCTTTTTACACTGAGGGACCAATTTCAGGACTTTATCAACCTCAACCTAGAATATCCTTCAGATCTAGTGTAAATCTTCTCTGCTATAACATAATGTTATAACTTAGTCTTTCCTCAGTTATGATATAGGACCAACCATTATACAGTTCCTTCCATTTTGAGGAGAAAACTTATAACACTGTATGTTTTATGATGGCCCAGACTTTGCTTTGTTTATTGTGTCATCTCCACAGCTTAAAACCAGCACTTGGAAGGCAGCAATATGTGTTCAATGAATGAATGGATGAATGACCTTTTCCAGGAAAACAATATTATTTTAAACTTCAGAGATTATATTCTTCCTCCTCACCACTGCCAAAAAGAGGTTTCATTTCCTCCGAATCCTGTTTACTTTGGTCGAATTAGACACAATATTCTAGACCTTAATAGCTATGTTGTCATTGTGTTAATCACCATCACTATCATCATAGTCAAAAACATTAGAACATTTATGTTGTTTACAAAACAGTATAAATGGACTCCAGTGGGCCCTCTACTACAAGATTCTCTTAAACAGCTATAATTTGTTTTCATTCAAAGCTTACAAATTGAAATGGTTTTAGTTTCAAAATTGAGAAGAAAGGAAATCTAAGAAAAGGGACACTACTTCTCACTCTTACAAAATATTTAAAGAATTAAATTGTATTTGACAATTACTAGTAAAAACTAGTCAAACTCTGAATGTCTATCAAGAGAGATGAAAGATTTACAAAATGTCTAAGCTTAAAAGTATCTGGATGTTCTGCATCGATCGTCAGGTTTTTACCTTTATCAGGTCAAGGGAAAGAATGGCTGATTTTCTGTCCCTATCTCTGTAGAAATCTTTCAACACCTATTTCTGAAATTCTGATGAACATTTATTCTTCAAAACTAAAAAAATATTTTTAAAAAAAATTCTCTGGCTTTAGTAATTGATATAGTTGCCAAGTTGGCAGAATCATGTTCTCATTATTTACATAACTATGGAAGAGACTGAGTCATCTTCCAGCTTAAATATGATATGTACAGCTCACATTTAACAAATCACAGATGACAAAGGACTAGCGGGATTATCCGACCAGGAATTGAACCTGCGCCCTCAGCAGTGGAAGTGTGGAGTCCTAACCACTGAACTGTGAAGGAATTCCTGGGTTATTGCTTCTTATTGATTTTTTTCTGCAGGATTTCTAATCTTGTAGAGATCATTTTAATGCTATTTTCTAATGTGGCCTTGATGGTTACAGTCAGTTGCTCAGTTGTTTATAAATAAGGTTGCAATGACATGTGTGCTATTTGACTTCTTCATCACCGTAAGAGAGGGAACTGAGGAGTAATTCAAGACTTATACAGATAGAATAAGAAGAAAGATGTAGCGAAACATGTATGTCTATTCTAGAGTAAAATGATAGAAAAGGTTTTTTAGAATCATCTGCAGTTAAATCTCGTCGAAGGGAGGTTAGAAAGAAATCCAGGATCATTTGTGTTTCAACTGACAGTAGGCACAGGAAGGGCGAGGAGGTTTCCTTGGAGGTGTCCCAGACCTTCTCTTCTGGATTCCCAAATCCTTTTAAGCTGTTTGGAAGCTTTGTAAGATTTTAAGGGATTGTGTAAACTGATATACTTTATATAGGCACTTGGTGTTTTTAAATGAATGAAAAAACATACACACTTTCAACAGAGAAGAGGATGGTGTAAAGAGAAAGAATATTTAACCAGGCACATTTAACCATCAGTAACTGAGTTCATGGCTTTACATAAATGATTTTATCTCTGAGTTTTCCCTTCCCAGTTAAGGGCTGGGGGGTTAAGGAGGAGGAACAGGTGGGTGGATTATATTGCTGAGCTTCATTCATTTACTGAGATACTATGGTTCCTTCTGGAACTTCTTTGAAGCTGGATCTATTGTTCTTTTGTGGCAATCGGAGTGGAGTGGTGCTATTTTCCTTTAGAAAAGTACATTGGGGTCAGAAAGCCAGCTGATTTCATTGTCAGGCCTCAATGGGGCTCTGAGGACAGCCTTTGAATAACTAACTGAGGCATCTAGTCCTCTCTACCTTCCTACCTCTCTTCAGAGTGTCATTAGCTGTTAGGCTGCTTTATTGAAATTTTGTTTCAAATCCTTTGTAACAGAAGACAACCAGGAGATAAAAATCATGTAATCTCTTTAGCATGTAAAGTTTGCTAAAGGTAAATCAGAGCTAATACCTAATTAAAAACAGTGATATTCACTGTCCTGGACAGCAGTATCGGCATCACTTGGGAACTCATTAGAAATGCAAATTCTCAAGCCTTACCCCAGAACTACTAGGTAAGAAACTCTGAATGGGGTTCAGCAGTCTGTGTGTTCAGAAGGCCTGTAGGAGATTCTGTTTCACGTTACAGTTTGAGAGTCTCTGCCCTGATGTTGATATAGGGGGTAAATAAAACCAAATAAAGGTTGCTTGGAGACTAGAAAGGTCAGATCTTCCCAAAAAGGAATTACAAGGTCTGCAGAATAGCTCAGGTAGAGGCCACAAAGCAGGAAGTTCTCCCTGTTTGGAGCTCAAGGCTTTGCATTCTATTCCTGGGCAGCAGAGCTGGAGGCTGACAACCAGTATGGCTGGGTTCATACAGAGACCCAGGCTCACAGAGAGTCCTGTCTGTCTTTCCCATTTCCCAACTCCTTTTTGCCCAGGAAGAAGCGGGATTGTTGAACTTGTGAAGAGCATGGACTCAAGTCCCGCTTCTGACAGGCCCTTAGCCAGCTGTGGAAGCTTTGGGAAATTCCTTCATTCCTCTGAGCCTCAGTTTCTTCATCTATGGAACCTATACCTCCAGGAAAGCATGATGTGGTTTACATGCCTCACTCATAGTAAGTGCTTAATAAAGACTAGTCCCCTTGCTCAGCTCGTACAGAATGAGAATGGCTGCAGTCATTCTGACTGCTCAGTGTCTGAGCCGTCCCAGTTGTTAGTTACTCCACAGGTCAGCCCCGCACATTTCCTTAACAGGACAGATGTGGACAGCCTTACAAACTGCTCCTGGGATAAGTTTTAAGTGTATTTAACAGATGAAAATAATGTTAAAATTTAAATGATTGACAAAACAAGATATTGCAAAAATTGTTTTAATTGGTCAAGTTTAAATTTTCGAAAAATGACTATTTCACAGTGATAACCTCTAACAAGATCTTTTTCTGATGTCTCCACAGGAATCCTTGTCAGGAAGTTAAATGGAATGGCACTTACCATGGTGCCGGAGGCATTTTAAGAAGACTGATTGGCTGTAACTGTGTCTGGATATAGTTTCTAAGCAGTCATTGAGCCCTGAATTGATCCACAGGCTGAACTAAGTTCGAGGGGGCTGCGAGAGCCAGGTGCCACGAGGTTACTCTGAAGTGCCCTCATCCCTGGAAGAGATCCCTGGATGAGCCTTGGGGAGCGCTTCGAAGTCCTGGAATCTGTTTTTTATAAGATCTTTTTCAGCAAGGTATTGGTATCAATAAGTTGCCTTTTCCATCTTAATGACTTCCTCAAATAGAGAATCCACTGCATAAAACTCGGATTTTCATCCTTAGTTTTAAAATGTGAGTTGTTAAAGATCCCTATAGCTATGTGCATCAAAATATCATTTAAAAGTTACAATTCTCCAGCCCCTTCTGTGTGGCCCACAGATTATCTACCTTGAAATTTCTTCACCAGATATGGAGAAATGCCTCAAGCTGTCTTTCATGTACAAGCCCAAGAGCAGTTTTACACAAAGATCAGTGTTCTCTCAGTTAAGTGCTGGTTAAATAAAACAGTGTAAAATAGAATCTAAGAGAAACAAATTACCTAAGACCTATTTCCTCTGGGGCACCAGGTGTCAGCCTTCCTTTAATTTTCTCTTGTTGTTGTTCAGTCACTCAGTCGTGTCCGACTCTTTGTGACCCCATGGACTGCAGCACGCCAGGCTTCCCTGTCCTTCACTATCTCCCAGAGTTTGCTCAAACTCATGTCCATTGAGTTGATGATGCCATCCAACCACCTCATCCTCTGTCACCCCCTTCTCCTCCTACCCTCAGTCTTTTCCAGCATCAGGGTCTTTTCCAATGAGTTGGCTCTAGTGTGGGCCAATTTGAAGGCACTCAGTTTTGGGGGGTCAGCTCATCCACTAGTGGAAATTATACCATGTCTCATTTGTTTCTTTCATGTTCCCACAGACTACTTTTCAAACTTGGCTATTGTAATTTACTCAGTGTGTATTGTACTTCTCTATAAGGTATGTATATGTTAATATTTAAAATACTGCATTCCAAGTTCCATCAGCCAACATTTCTTAAATGACTATTTCAAAAGAAATAGAAGATGAAATCTCTTCTTAAAAAAGAAATACCTACTATTTAGGAAGACAGAGCACACCCAGATGGAAAAATGAAGAAAATTTTTTGAAGCAATCAATTGGCAAGTCATAAAGAATAATTTGCAAAAAAAAAAAAATGATGTTCAAGGGGAACTAACTAGAAAAATGAACAGAACCAGGCAGGGTACTCAGAAAAGCTTCTGAAGGCCAGTAGGCATATGAAAAGATGCTCAACATTGCTAATTATTAGAGACACGCAAATCAAAACTACTATTAGGTACCATCTCCTACAGGTCAGAATGGCCATCATTAAGAAGTCTGAAAATAACAAATGCTGGAGAGGGTGTGGAGAAAAGGGAACCCTCCTACACTGTTGGTGAAAGTGTAAGTTGGTGCAAGCACTAGGAAAACAGTATGGAGGTAACTTAAAAAACTAAAAATAGAATTACCATATGATCCAGCAATCCCACTCTTGAGCATACATCCAGAAAAACACTAAAAACAACAACTAAAAACTGATCCTCAAAAAGATACACGCACTGTTTGCAGTAGCCAAGGCATGAAAGCAACCTAAGTGTCCACAGATAGATGAATACATTAAAAAGATGTGTTTTATATATATATATATACATATATAATGGAATACTACTTAGCCATAAAAAAGAATGAAATATTGCCATTTGCAGCAACATGGATGGACTTAGAGATTATCATACTAAGTGAAGTAAATCAGAAAGAGAATGACATATATTACATGATACACATATAAGTGTATATGTAGAACCTAAAACATGACACACATGAACTTACTTATAAAACAGAAACAGACTCAAAAACATAGAGAACAGACTTGTAGTTGTCAAGGGGATGTGAGTTGGGGGAGGAATAGATTGGGATTAGCAGATGCAAACTATTGTATACAGAATGTATAAACAACAAGGTCCTACTGAATAGCACAGGGAATTACATTCAATATCCTATAACAAATCATAATGAAAAAGGATAGGAAAAAGATATGTATGAATCTCTTTGCTGTATAGCAGAAACTAACACAACATTGTAAATAAACTATACTTCAAAAAAAATTTTTAAAAAGGCTTCTGGGAAGCAGTGAAATTTATTTTAGATTTTGACAAAGACAAATTTGGATTAGAAAAAGTTTGTGAGGGTACATGTTAGACAAAGGAGATATTTGACTTTTGTGCAAGAGAAGGAAAACACTTTATTTCAGATAACTGTAGAACCATTAAAACAACTGGCTCATTCTTTTTCTCATGCTGTTAAGATATAAGATGAAATAGGAAAATATATTTATCAAACAATCTATTATATCTAACTCACTTCTAAACTATTGAAAACCCACCTACATTTTCTTTACGGAGCCCACAAATGCTCTAATATTGACTGTTTTTGTTTCTTCCCCTAAATGTTACTTGCTAAATCTTTTTTCATCTAATTTATTTATATAATTTTTGGCTTACTTTTGTTAAATGATATGAAATAATTGTAGACCAGGCAAAGTTTGTATACCCACTTAAATGACTCCCTATCTACCATCTGTTTTTTTTTTTTTCTTCTCCTAAGTGGAAGAAACTTCCTTCTGAAATAATTTACTGCAGTCCCAAATGGTTGTTTATGGTCATTTTAGAGATAAAATTCCATAAATTCAAGTTAGCACTGACATTTTATAAGTGTTGTCATGTCAAGGCTGGGGAATGGAAACCATCTCACTGGGTTCTTTAAAGTGGAAGCATCTTTTGTCTGCTTATTACTGACTGTGAGAAATGGCCGGATTAAAGCCTCCAAATGTTTCAGTGATGCAGAGCAAAGGTGACTTCCTGTTTTGTTTTAGGGTTTGTTTCCTTCTCTTCTCAATGAAGGCTGTGTTTTCTGACATTCTGCAATCTTTTTGCTCAGTGATTTCCCATTGAAAGGGCAGGGTAGGAGGGCCTCTGCAGGTCATTCCGTTTACAATATGCCCTGAAAAGGGAGGAAGGGGGAGAGGGAGAGAAAGAGGAAGTTCATTAGTGGAAGGAGCAGACCAGGAGGGGATCTGTTTTCCATTTTCTTTTCTGGATTGAGCTCATTTGGATGGAAAGGATTTTATTGTTATCTTTATCATCATTATCATTACCTGTGTGGTGTAATTTTCTTACACGTTTGTCTCAAGTGTGAGGTGAATTTATTGGTGGAAGAGTTAATAAGTGCCATTTTATTTTAGTAAAATCAGGGGTGGGTGAGTGGGGGAAGCCCAAGTACTTTAAAGCAGTTTTCACTTTGAAGCTTAAAATGCAAAACTCAAAAGTTTTAATTCTGCAGTGCAAAAGAAAAAATTAAAAGAAAAAAAGACCTGTTACTTGCTTCTCGTGGCCTATTTGTAATTAGGTACAGCGTTTCTTTTTATGAAAGGCGATTTCCGCCCACACCCCCACACCCCACTACCTCGGTCCCCTACACTCTCCATTGACCTATTTATTAAAAATGCAGACCTCTGCAGTCAGGAGTTCTGGATTGATAAGGCTCCATCATCGCTGCAGGGGTCCATGTTTTCTGCGATTTGAACATTTTTCAAGTGACGTTGCTTAAATCTTCCCCCTCAGGTCTTTCTGCTGAGCCGGTAATCACAGAGGCGAGGCTAGAGGTTGCTTAAAGGAAATACCTCCAGGGAGCGTGGGGCTCGGGTGGGTTCCCAAGTAGGGAACTAGGGGCACTCCTTCGTGGAGATTTGGGTGGGCTCTTCAGTGAGAGGCTGGGGGCTCTCCTTTGGAGCGGGGGATAGGGGGGTGCGGTGCTCCCGGGTGTGGGTCGTCTCAAGTCCGCTCTGTCTCGGGTTATCGCATCCTCTCTGCTTTTGCAGGCTTCTCCTTCCTCCGCCTCCAAACCACAGACCCCTTCCCAGGAAGGGGAGCGGGCGCTGGAGGGCTGGGGCCGCACGGGGGCGGGGCTGCCTCTCGCTCCAGGAGGCAGGAAAGCGAAGAGCAGAGGATCCGAGGCGCAGACCTCCCGTCGCGGCTCCTCGAACGGGTCCCCTCCTGCCAGCGGCGGTCGCTGCAGCAGCCGCAGCTCACACCAAAGACTCGCAGCTGGGTCTTTTTGCTCAGCCTACCAGACTTGCAAACTCTTACTGCACCCTAGTCCTCCCTTAGGAGTCTCTGCCCTCTCCTTCCCCCCTCCTGCACCCTCCGTTCTCCTCCTCACTTGGGAGACTTGCATGCTTCTTTTAGCACCTTTTTGTAATCCAGGGGACGTGACACCCCAGAGCTCCAACTACCTCAGCTGAATTCTACTTTTGTTTTTATTTCTCCCTCGGTTCCTCTTGTTTTCGTCTCATCTGCGAAGTCGGACGCTTCTGCCAGAGGGGGCGAGGAATTAAATAGATGCCGCGGCCCCAGAAGGCTTAGACGTCGGGAAAGAGCAGCCGGAGAGGCAGGAGCGGCAGGGGCGGCGGCGGCTGGCGCTCGGCGCAGCTTTTGGGACCCCATTGGGGGAATTTGATCCAAGGAAGCTGTGAGATTGCCGGGGGAGGAGAAGCTCCCATATCATTTGTGTCCACTTCCAGGAGGGGAGGAGGAGACGGCGGAGCGGGCCTCTCGGCGTTCTCCGCACTGCTGCACCCTGCCCCATCCTGCCGAGATCATGGTCTGCGGCAGCCGGGGAGGGATGCTGCTGCTGCCGGCCGGGCTACTCGCCCTGGCTGCGCTCTGCCTGCTCCGCGTGCCCGGAGCTCGGGCGGCCGCCTGTGAGCCCGTCCGCATTCCCCTCTGCAAGTCCCTGCCCTGGAACATGACTAAGATGCCCAACCACCTGCACCACAGCACCCAGGCCAACGCCATCCTGGCCATCGAGCAGTTCGAAGGTCTGCTGGGCACCCACTGCAGCCCGGATCTGCTCTTCTTCCTCTGTGCTATGTACGCGCCCATCTGCACCATTGACTTCCAGCACGAGCCCATCAAGCCCTGCAAGTCTGTGTGCGAGCGGGCCCGGCAGGGCTGTGAGCCCATCCTCATCAAGTACCGCCACTCGTGGCCGGAAAGCCTGGCCTGCGAGGAGCTGCCAGTTTATGACCGCGGCGTGTGCATCTCTCCGGAAGCCATCGTCACTGCCGACGGAGCCGGTGAGTCCGACACTGCCCAGCCTGCCCCCACTCCCCTGCCTTGCAACCGCTCACTTCTTGGAGTCCTTGTTACTCCCCTTTACTCTGGTTCTGTGGATTCGGATCACTTCGCTTAACCTCTGTCTTAATTATTCCGCTATCGAACACCGTGCCTTTTTTCTCTCTTTTCATCTCCCTTCTAAACCGATGCACTCTATTCTTATAGGCGATCTGTGTTTCTAAAACACTCAAGTTCATTCCACTCCCATCGCACTTCTGCTCAACACTGCCCCTGCACCTCCACTCTTTACATGTCCCAGTAACCACATACAGAGTGCTCTTTTCTCACCTTAATTTGTTTATAATCACTGAACTTTTTTGCGTTCTCAGCCATCAGTTTTCTGTATCCCTCGTGTTTAGCTACTTGTAAAGACTGTATGGTGAAAACAGAAAACTGAAGCGCCGTTTTCTTCTTATTATTAAAAATGCCAAGATAATTTCAGTAACCTTACCCCAACCCACAGATGTTAGTAGTATGTGTTTGCTCAACATCCAGTTTGAGCAATTACCTTCACCTTAAATTTCCCCCTCCTTTCAATGAGATAAATTGTTCTTCCATTCCAGACTGAAATAGCTGTGAAACATTGCTATGCACTGCTAATTAGCTTCTGAGACTTGCTCCAGCCACAGAGCTGGCAAAGTGAAATTGCTGGGCTCTTTTCACATTCCCACATGCCTTCAAGTCATTTTGTAAATGACATATGGATGAAAGGAGTTATATTTAAGGCATGTTATCATCATACACTCATGTAATGTTATTTTTAATCTCACCCCTTATCCCACTCTTATGCTCTGCAAATAATTTGTCTTCAGTACCTTTCTCTGTGTGCATCAACCAGAGATTCATTTCAATCTTCCCCTACTGTAAAACTTTATTACAGTTCTGTGTTAAATGGAATCAATCACGAGTTGTTTTCTCATTAGTGTTTGGTCTAATTAGGACAGTCATAACTCTTAAGACTCCAACTAAACCTAGTTCATTATGGTCCATTTAATTCTAACTCAATGTCACTCCTACCAATTACCCAAAACTTGAAAATTTCACCCTTCATATACTTTAAATATAAACCCAATCTTTTATGACTGGTCCTCTTTCACACCCTCCCCAGATCAACTCTGCCCTTAGGTATGATGACTTTATACCTCCTTCTCTATTCATTTCTTGGGCATCAACTTTTTCTTCTTTTGCCTCTCAATTTGCTCAGCCTAAGCTCATGTCCTTAGTCCCTTCCTAGGTGAACAGTTCTTGGTCAAGGAATTGATTTGGAAAAAATGCTTTCTGTGCACAGTGACCCACTTAACATAGAGGACTAAGGAGGGGAAAAGTACTTGTACAAATAGCTGCCAAACCAAACTGAATAGAAAGATTTCCAGATTTTTTTGATGGTCACCTCAGTTTATCACCTTTGACTACACCTATTGTTGTCTTGATTTTAATAATCAACCAACAACTGATTGTTTAAAATAATCACAAAGAAATGTATTTCTTATTTATCTTTGGGCTAAAAGAGCATTTGAGCTTTTATAGTCATTAATGTTACAGGCTGTACAGATGCTGGGAGAGAGCTGCCCTGCTCTGTCAGGCACTTAGATCAGTTAAATGCAGACACTCCTCTCAGGCCAAGGGCTAGGAATTCGGTGGCCAGGGTTCACACTGAAATGCATTCCTCCTCCTGCTCTGAAACCTCTCCTAGAGATGGACCTCAACTGAGAGAGGTTTGGTAAGGTTAGTGGCCCTCAAAAGCCATGGTCAGTATGGATAGGAAGCAGTTTCCTCAAGTGTCCCTGAGTTACCTATCATCGTGGACCAAATGTAGAACAATTGCCTCATTGAAGCGCTCAAATAAGACATGCGTGGGAACAATTTGTCAGTCCATGGGACCTGATTACTAAGCTGCTTTAAAAGGCCGTAATGTGCTTTGCTGACAGTTGCCCTTGTTAGAAAAAGAAGTAGGGGTAGGTGGCAGTTGGAACCGTTTGTTAGTGATGTTCCGCCTTCCCCTTACGGTATCCCTCAGTGTGAACCAGAGACTGTGATGGCAGGAGGGAGCTGAAGGGGAGGGAGGAGGGAATGGAGTGGTGGATTCTAGCCCAAAGGGTCCCCTGGCTTCCAAGGCTGCAGCTTGCTGAAAATTACATTCCCTATGCTGGGTCAAACTATCAGGCACCTGGAATTACTTAAGAACTACCACATGTGGCCAGTTTAATTTACGATGCAATATGCGCCTTGCTTCAGTGGGATATGATAGTTCATGCAGCAGGGTTGTTTTTTTTTTCCTTCCTCTAAGTATAAACAGAGTTCCTATGTCTTATGCCTAGAATCTAGCAGAATATAAAAATGAGGTTGCCCTGAATAAAATAGAACCACCTTTTACGTACCTTCCATGTCAAGAGGATTTTCAAATCCTACCATTTACACAAATCTGTAGGATATTATGACTCCACCAACAAGTTTAAGGACATTTTACAAAGCAGAATTTTATTGAATGGAATATTGCTTCAGTCTACTTTTTGTTTTGAAGTATTAAGGGCAAGCATATTTTTATACAGAAAATATCATATCCTCTTGATAATTACTAATAAATTCACATTAAATTTATTCTTTTTCTACATTTTGTATTTATTATAGACCTGTGACTGCATATACACCTGCTTTATCTATGAATTCAGTTCAATTTAGTCATTCAGCCAGTTAATAGTCTAATATTTAATATTGTATGATGAATAAAGGGTATGGCCGTGGAGTGGGAAAGACCAGATGTTGAATCTTGACTCTGCCTCATATTGGCTATTACTATAGGGCAGTTGTATAGTCTCTCCAATGCAGTTTTCTAATCTGTGACATGGGGACATACTGCCTACATCCCACGGAGATGGTGAAGATGAAGTTAAACAGCATCTGTAGTATCTCATGCATAGTAAGTCCTCAACAAATTGCTGCTGTTGCTATTGCTATTTTTCCATTATTATCATTGTTATTAAAATTTATTTTTTTGCTTGTTTTATTTTGACAAACCTAGTTTGTTGGTAAATGCAGATAGAGTTTAGAGTTTTTGTCAGTTCAACTCTGGGAAACAAGCTTCACACTGAGAACTCACTGGATAGGCCAATCTTATTTCTTCTGAATATAAACTTAGTATTTAATTTTACACAAATTGACCTGGACCTCGGGCTCAAGAACAAATCCCTTTGGGAGCAATAGGAATAAAGAATGAGCTTGATGGATGTCTGTTAATTACTTTATCTCAGAAATGTAGACATTGAGTGTTTAAGAAAATGTATGGTATGATATTTCACAGCCATTTATACTGCCCCCTGGTTAACCATGCCAAGGGCTTTATAATCGCTCCTCAGTTATTGCTGCTTTTTGTTGTCACCCAGCTCTTGCGCAGCACATTTCTCCCAGCCCTCTCTCTCCTGGCAGAGCTGCGCCAACTTTCACATGCATGCACTGCTGTTTAATCATTTCTCCACTTTCTGGGGAACAGGCAGCCTTTTCTTTAGCCCTGGTCTACAAATATTTGAGGGGCCAAATAGCAAGAAGGGAGAATTATTTAGTGTGATATGAGGAGGAAAATGGAATGGAAAGGAGAAATGGAAATTTTAGGGTAAGACCTCATTGTGTGAAATTTTGAAAGGCACTCTGGATGGGGCTAGGAAGGAGTACCTTAGAATACAATGATGTTAAATTATGTTTATAGCTAACACAGTTATCAGTGGTAATGGGATCTTAGGTAGTCTCCAAATTGCATATTAATAATTCTCTTCTATCATGTTTCCACAAAATTCTAGATAGTTGTTTGCTACACATAGCAATATTGACTAAGTTATATTTGTCCTTTCTCCTCCTACTAGGTGTATGGAAAGAGGAGACCAAGTACCACCATATAGATAGAGAGTTTTGAATGATTAAAAACTGGCTGTATGTCTTCAGTTTAAAGAAACCAGTTTTACAGTTTTGGCCCTTAGTTGGAATCCCAGATTTGCCATTAATGTTATACTTTGATGGACTTCCCTGGTGGTCCAGTGGTTAAGACTATGTGCTTCCACTGCAGAGGCGTGGGTTCGATCCCTGGTCAGGGAGCTAAGATCCCATATGCTGCACGGTGCAGCAAAAAAAAAAGTTATACCTGGAGCAAGTCATGTGGCATTGACATAGAGACTGTGAAGAGCAAAAGAAATAGCGATGTGAAAAGGGTAAAACAACAGCAGTGTGATTGGGAAGACGTCATTCTCAGACCAGGAATCATTACTGGCCATAGAATAAGAACTAACAACACTTAGTATGTGGCATGTGCTGTTCTACGTGGGTGATGCATATTAATTTCTTTAATTCTTGTAATAACTACATGGTAGGTACTATTACGCCTATCTGCAGAAAGGGAAGCTGAGTCATATAGAGAAGCTAAGTGAACCAAATCTATAAAACTATTAATAGAAGATTCAAACCAGGACCTGTTCCAAGTTATACTTCCTCTCTTATGAAGAAACAGGTGATGTTAACTGTACAGAGAATCGGTGTCTTTTGACCATCAGAAGGGCTTCCCTGATAGCTCAGTTGGTGAAGAATCTGCCTGCAAAGCAGGAGATCCTTGTTTGATTCATGGGTTGGAAAGATCCGCTGGAGAAGGGATAGGCTACCCACTCCAGTATTCTTGGGCTTCCCTTGTAGCTCAGCTGGTAAAGAATCTGCCTGCAATGCAGGTAGACCTGGGTTCAATCCCTGGGTTGGGAAGATCTCCTGGAAAACGGAAAGGCTACCCACTCCAGTATTTTGGCCTGGAGAATTCCATGGACTGTATAGTCCATGGGGTTGCAAAGAGGCGGACACAACTGAGCGACTTTCACTTTGACCATCAGATTTCAGTTACAGTAACACTTTTTTTTCATTGTATTTTGATTTATATGTGGCTTTAGAGAATAGAAGGCAACTAAGGACAATGAATTCCAAGGGATGAGAGCTAAGTACTTCTCTGCACTTCTGAGACAGGAGAGAACATGCATTCTGTACTCTCCTGTCTATCCCTGAGCTCCTTGGTCTCTGCAGGCCCCAGAGTGAACTCCTCATTTCCTTACCTTCATAAGTCTGTTCTCTTCTAGTATTTTCTATGTTGTTAAGGGGCACACCCACCCATATTCCAGGTCTGAAGGCAGCCTTGCTTCCACCTTTTCTTTATCCCCCACATTCATGAGGTATCAGGTGCTTTAGGTCAACTCTGAATACAATTCCCTCCCCTTCTTCTCTAGTGCTACTTTCTTTGTTTGGACCTCACCATTTCTTCCATGGATTGTGGAGCTGGAATGATAATTGGCTTGCTGACCTGCAGTATGGTCCCTCCATGTTCCAATAGGGTGATCATTCTGAAATACAAATCTGTTGTTTAAAATCTTCTGGTATCTGCCGCCAGCCTTCATGATCTCATGCCTTCTTACCCCTCTAGGTTCCTTTCTCTCTGCTAACTCTACCCTGGCAGCCCCGTAGGAAGACTTGCAGGTCCCTCCACTCCAAGAGTGCTTTGGTTTCTCACCCCAGACTCTGGCACGTGCTGCTTTCTATTTGGAAAACTCTCTCTTCTTTTCTCAGCTCCTTCTTAGAATTCTTCTTCTGGAAACGTCTATGACACCTACTTGAAATCCTTGGGGCATTAAAACCTGCTAGTAATACCCACTATTTTAATTTAGGATAATTTGTTCAAATTCCTAAGTTTAACTTTCTGAAAACGGGCTCTTTTGGATTATTTGTAATCAGAAAACTTTGGTTTTCTCTCTTATAATTCTAACAGCTGCTGTCTAAGCACTTTAAAAAAGTGTAGAAACATTTTCCTATGAATAAGAGTAAAAGAAGAAAACCAAACTCCTAGGGTCAGCTGCTTTAAAGGGGTTTTCATTTTCCAGGAGAAGAATTTTTTCAGTTTTAGTTCCACCTGTTGACATTAAACAATTACTTTAAATATGGGTCAGTATACTTTTTTAATTTACAGAGAGATCATCTTTGTATAAATCATGTGCATATTTTCCTAGAATATAGCTTTTTTTCTTATTTTTTATTTATTTTTAATTTTTGGCTGTACTAGGTCTCTGTTGCTGCATGTGGGCTTTCTTTAGCTGTGTCCAGGGAGGCTACTCTCTAGTTACAGCGCGTGGGCTTCTCATTGCAGGGGTTTCTTTTATTTTGGAGCGTGGGCTCTAGGGGCACCAACTCAGTAGGTGCAGCGCGTGGACTCTTGAGCATGTGCCCTTCAGTAGTTGTGGTGCACAGGCTTAGCTGCCCTACAGCATGTGGAATCTTTCTAGATCAGGGATTGAACCCTTGTCCTCTGCATTAGCAGGCGGACTCTCAATCTCAACCACTGGACCACCAGGGATGTCCTTTTCTTATTGTTCTCCCACCAGGGGTTGAACCCTGTCCACAGGAATGAAAGCCCAGAATCCTAACCACTAGGTCACCAGGGAACTCCCTAGGATATAGATTTTAAAATACCAGCTGATGATTACTAAGCCTGGGAAAGTAATCCATTAATCGTAGTTTTGAGTGTTATTGTTCTAAAATGGTGTTATACCTTCTTGTTTCATTTATTCGTGATAATGACCTATGAAGAAAAAGGACAGAGGAAGAACATTATTTTCTGTTAGGATAAACAGAGGCATTAAACTCATTTAACATAAGGTATTACTGCAAATATAAAATGCTGATGTAAGTGTACTGAGTTGAAGTGTCAAT
Organism: Giraffa tippelskirchi; assembly: GCF_054371585.1. Taxonomy (NCBI): domain Eukaryota; kingdom Metazoa; phylum Chordata; class Mammalia; order Artiodactyla; family Giraffidae; genus Giraffa; species Giraffa tippelskirchi. The sequence goes on from NC_137277.1 coordinate 76,182,790, forward strand.
AAGAACATATAATTATGTACAGCATAATGCTTTGTTGGGGCAGTCAGTATTATTCATTAGAGGCTGCTTTCTTAACTAGAACAAAGACTAACTTAACATAATCACCATTTTCATTACCATTAACCATGTTACCATTTTCTGGGATTCGGGGATCTTAAAAAGAGTCAATGGCAATTTCCAATTATTATTTTGTCTGTTAATTGCACTGGCTTGAGTAGTCCCTTGTGGTAGACTTCCTTTCTGCTAAACACCTGTTTAGTGTGCACTTAACCAGGAGTACAAGGATGCTTTCTGCACATTTTCCTTAAGCACTAAGAATTAAAATGTATGCCAGTAAAGTGTGATATATCTATTATTGAAAAGGTGTATTTAGTTATTGTAGCCATCACGAAAAGTGTTGGGTGAGTACCTAGTATATGCTTTATTGTTGGAAATTTTCATGAAACTCAAAACCTTTGTTTATTAAATCCAGAAATGTATCCACAGTTGGCAAGGATTCAAAAGAGTTTATCAACTTTCAATCACATTAAAATCACAGGAAAGAATGCATCTTGTCCTTATTTGACCTACAAATGACAGTGTCAACCTTACGACGCTAATTAGAATCCATTTCCTTGAGACACCTGGGTTCTTGTCCAAATCAACTTGTGACTGAATTAGATTTTAATATGAGAATTCTTGAGATAATAATGAATGTTATGACTCTTACTGTACTCTATCATCTCCTTTCAGATTTTCCTATGGATTCTAGTAATGGAAACTGTAGAGGAGCAGGCAGTGGTGAGTACACCACCATCTTTCTGGTTTTCACTTGTGGTCAGACTAGTCTTGATGTTACCTAGATGTTGAAATCTTATTTGGGGAAGTTTGTGCCCTGCGTGGGCTTTCCTGATAGCTCCTGCAATGCAGGAGACCCCTTTTCTATTCCTGGATTGGGAAGATCTACTGGAGAAGGAAAAGGATACCACCCAGTCTTCTGGCCTGGAGAATTCCATGGACTGTATAGTGCCCTATATATTAAATGTAAACTTATAAAAATGTTCCTTTGTTTGTATTAATTTTATTTTTTAAACTAATGATATAATTTGATCTTTTATTTCGGTATACAGTTTTTTGAATTTTAACACATATTTAAATTTGTGTAACCACCAACACAATCAGGATACAGAACAGTTCCATAACCTCAAAACAAACAAAAAACTCAATTCAGCTCATCCTATTCCTTTATGATTACAAGCTTCTCCCACCCTTAACCTCTGGTGATCACAAATCTGTTTTTCATTGCTATGCTTTTGTTTTTTTGAGATTGTAGTGTGCATGGAATGATAGAGTATGTAACTTTTGGACATTGGCCTCTTTCACACAGCAAAATGTCTTTGAGATTTATCTAAGTTTTTGTATGTATCAGTAGTCCATTCCATTTTGCTGCTAAATGTTTTATTACTTGGATGTATTACCATTTGCTTGTCCATTTATGTCTTAAAGGATATTTTGGTTGTTTCTAGTTTTTGGCAATCATAGATAGAGCTATTATAAACATTTGTGTGTAGGTTTTTGTGTAAATAAGTTTTCATTTCTTTAGGGTAAATATAAGTTTTCATTTCTTTAGGGTAAATATCTATGAATAGGATTATTGGGTTAAATGGTAAGGGTATGGTGAACTTTATAAAAAAACTGCCAAACTGTTTCCAAAATGACTGTTCAATGTTGGACTAGCAATACTTAAGAGTTCCAGTTGCTCTGCATCTAAGAATGACTCTAGTTGCATTTCACAAATTTTGAAAGGTTTTATTTTGATTTTTCTTCAGTTCAAAATGTTTTATCATTTCCATTTAGACTACCTCTGTGACTCATGCGTTATTTAGGATTGCGTTGTTAAATTTGGTTCTGTTTGGAGGCTTTTCTGTTCTTCTTATGTTATTAATTTTTATTCTAAATTTCCATTATGGTCAAAGAATATAATTTGTATGATTTTAGTTTTTTTAATTTGTTAATATTTATCATATCACCCAGGATATGATCTGTCTTGGTGAATGTTTCATGTGTACTTGGGAAATATATATTCTGGTATTGTTGGATGGAATGTTCTTTAAATGTCAAGTAGATTAGTTGATTCTTGTTAGTTTTTTGTCCACTACGTCTGTTGATCACTGTGAGAGAAGTGTTTAAGTTTCCAAATATTGTAGATTTTTCTATTTCTCTTTTCAGTCTGTCAGTTTTGTTCCATGAAGTCAAATGTGATACTATTTGGTGTGTATGCATTTAAGATTTTTATGTCTTATTGGTGAATTGACCCAGTGATGTAATGCTCCTCTTTATCTTTGGTATTTTTCTCTTTTCTAAGTCTATTTTGTTTTATGTTAATATAGCTGCTCCAGTTTTCTTTTGATCAGTGTTTGCAAGGTGTATCTTTTTCTATTCTTTTTCTTCTAACATATCTGTATCATTTTGTTTTAAACAGATTTCCTCTAGACATAATGTAACTGGTTTTTAGGTTGGTGTTGGTTTTCTATCCATTCTGTCAATCTTTGTCTTTTGATTAGTATGTTTAGATTATTTACATCTGTTGTAATTGTTAATATGTTTGCATTTAGTGCCTTTATTTTGTTTTATGTTTGCTCCCTCTCTTTTTCATTCCTGTTTCCTATTTCTTAGCTTTCTCTTGGGTTATTGGAATGTAGGTCTCCCTCTTTCTCTCTCACCCTTGTGAACATGTGTGTGTACACACACACAAACACACCATGTATGTGTCTGTGTGATATATATATATATATATATATATATATATATATATGTATATTTCCATAAGACAATGTTATATTTTCTCTTTCAACCATTAATGTCTGTTTCAGACATTAAATATGTCTAAATAGCTCAAGATGAGAAAAATGGCCTACTGTATTTATACAGATGTTTGTAATTTCTATTGCTCCACCTTCTTTCCTAATGTTCTAGGCTTCCTTCTGGTATCAATTTCCTTGTGTGTGAAGAACTTCCTTTATACTTAGAGCAGTTCTGCTGGCAGCCAATTCTATCAGTTTTCTCTCATATAAAAATGTCTTTCTCTCATATTCATTCCTGAAGGATATTTTCACTGGATAGAGAATTCATTTATACTATTTCATTTATTTCTGTCCTCAGTGTTTCTCATGGGTAATTGGTTGCCATTGAAATCATTGTTCTCCTACAAGTAATACATCAGATTTCTCTGGCTGCTTTCAATAATTTTTTGTTTGCCTTAATAGTTTTTAGCAGTTTGATTACAGTATATTTAGACGTTGATTTCTTTGGGTTTATACTACTCAGGGTTAACCTAACTTCTTGTATCTGTAAGTTTATACCTTTTCTCAAATTTGGGAAACTTTCAGCAGTTATTTTTTCAAATATTTACTTTTATAACACAGTCTCTTCTACTTGTGAGTATATGGTTATAATGAATTTTAGATCTTTTGGTATTTCCCGTAGGTCCCAGAGGCTCTGTTCTTTTTCCTCCAGTCTTCCTCTGTTCTTTTGATTGGATAATGTCTATTTGTGTTCCTTCAGGTTTATTGACTTCTTCCTTGTTATCTCCATTCTGCTGTTGAGCTCTTCTAGTGTATCTTAAATTTTCAGTTATTATAATTTTTAAAGTTAAGATTTTTCTCTTGATTCTTTATTATATCTTGAGTTTCTTTGAGTCTTTCTATCATCTGCTTCATTTCAAGGGTGTTCACCATTTACGTTTTGGAGAATTTTTAGAAAACTGCCTAAAGTCATTGTTGGATAATTTCAACATTTGTGTCATCTGATTTTTTTTTCCCATACAAACTGAGATTTTCCTGGTTCTTCATATGCAGAATAGGTTTTTCTTATATCCTGGACATTTTGAATATTATGTCCTAAGACTTTGGGTCTTTAAGATCATATGGAGAATGATGATGTTTTTTCGTTCTAGCAGCAGTCAACCTTACTTGATTTAGGCTGCAAATTCTGACTAGTCTTCTGAAGGTTGGTTTCCAAAAGGCATTTGTAGTGCCTTTCAGGTCTATCCCATGTGTGTACTATTCAGTGACCAGTGTGAGATCAGGGCAGTGATTTATACCATAGTTCAGTTTTCAAAGTCTATTGATACTTTTTAGTGTCAGAGTCACCATACGCAGGAGTGAGCCCAGCAGTTCATAAATATTTCCATGGGGTCATTTCCCAAGCTCCTCCCTCTCCATAATTGTCTCAGTACTCTTCAGTTTTTGGGAGGCTCCCTTTTTTGGTTCTTTGGCCAGAAAGCTGGGGCTTTATTTACCCCACTCTGTGATATACTTCCTGTGACTTCTTGTATATCAGGGGCCAAGTGGTGAGGACTAAGCAGTGGGATTTGCCCCAATCTCTTGATACAACATGTTGTCCAGTCAGAAAGGAAGATTCTCCTCCATCAGCATTCTAGGCGTCTGAGGACGTCCCTTGCAGCAGCTATTGCTGCCACCACTGTCCCAGTGTTGCTTCACAAATGGGATGGAAGGGTTGGAGTGTTAGGAGACCCTTTCCCACTTCCTGAGTTAGAACTGGAGGGCTCTTTCTAGAGGACTGTCTGCATGATACCTACTTCCAGGCTGTGTTGAAACCAGGCAGGAAGGCAGTAGAAGTGGAAAGAATGACAGATGCACCATCAGTTTGATGGTGCTGGGCTTCTTTCTCAAACTTTCTACTACTGTTTACTTTTCAGAGTCCTTGAGGAGCTACTTCTCGAATTCTGTTTTATAACTGCATTCAGTGGGAGAGATGTGATGGAGTCTACTTACTCCATCTTTCCATAAAATAAACCCTTAAATGAAGTATAGCATATGTGCAGGAAAGGAACAAATCATAAGCATGCAGCCCAGTGCATTTTCACAAAGTAAACACTCTTATGTAACTACTGCACAGATCAAGATGGGTACCATTACCGACACTCCAGAAACACTTCCTTGTGCCACCTCCAAGTTACTGATTCCACCTTTCCCAGAGGTAACCTCTGTTAGAAGTTCTAGCAGCATAGAATAATTTTGTCTAATTTCAACTTTTATGAGAGGAATCATTTTATATGTATATATATAGAGAGAGACAGTGTGTCTATGTGTGTGCCTTCCTTTGTTCTTCATTATACCGTCTATAGCAGAAGTTTTAAATTTTAATTACTGTATAGTTTTCTATCATATGAATATACCACCCTTCATTCATTCATTCTAATGGTCCTGGAAATTTGCATTACTTCTAGTTTTTTTTCTTCTCCTTTTTTTAAAGTATGACTAATGTTGCGTTTGTTTCTGCAAAAGCATTGTAACTGCAACTAGTTCTTTTTTACTTTCTTGAAAGAGTAATTTGTACTGATTTGGTCTGTAAGTTTTCATATATGGAAGTGCAATCTTTATTAAGTTGTAAATAAGTTTGAAGCATCAATTTTCATTAGATTGGAACAGTTTCACTGTTGATTTCCACTGAATCTTATCAGAGTGACAAGTATTTGACATAAGGCAATGTGCATCAAAGGTACCTCAAACAGTTAGCTTTTAAAAACACAAGTGAATTAAAATGATTTATTTAGAATTATGTTGCTTTTGAATGCAACTGAGAGTGTTTATAGTGTCATAAAATCAGCTGGAAATCACTGGTGTCCAATAGTGGTGCTATTTTACGGATTACTCCTGTTATGGTTGCTCAAAACAAACTGAAAAGCTCATTTGTATTGTATGCAGTACACTTAGTGAGTGAAAATTTCAGGCCAAGAGCATGCATGTTCTATCAATTTGTCTAGAACTTATGGTTAGAATAATATAGCACTTCAACATATGAAAGAGAGAAGACATTAATGACACTATAAATTAAATACAAAACTAGTTCAGTGTGTAAAAGCTAGAGTGAATATGTTGTTCCCGTGTTCAGTGTGTACTGTTCCTCTTTATAAAAGAGGAATGTTTTCCTGTCCCCTGGGATAATGGGAGTGATGAAAACAGCGATAAGCAAAACCAAGCTCACTTGCTTGTGGAGAAACACATTGACACAGTCACATGTTCCAAAAAGAAAATAAAATTTGTTCACACTCAAAATGTCATACTTTGGAGTAGTATAACAGCTGAAGTTGATTATGATAAAAGAAATGAGGAAGACACAAAAACATTGTAACCCTCATAACCCCTCTTTCAAAAGTGTCAAGCTGTTTATGTCTGGAATTTGGAAAAGAAATTCTTTCACTCCAGTTAATTTATCCTTTGCCTCAAAGCCTAGCAGTCTTCATTTTTTGGAGATAATGACTGTCTGAGCAGCTTCCAATTTGTGAGTGTATTTTGCTGTTGTAAATCCACTATCATAATAAGGGGTACATTGTCTCTAGTTTTCATAACATGGAATATGGAGAAAAACAATTTTAGTTCTGTTCTGCTGAGTCACTTGGTCTGGTCAAATCAACCCAGAAAATTAAGGCAGGTATTCAGATGGTGCAATGAAAAGATAAATTGTTTATTAAAACAATTCTGAAAAAGAATCCCCTCCCTTGCCCCAGTTTTCTACTTGGTGACGGTGACCAATTTATGGACTTTTGTATTTGAAAAACACATTTTCCCAATGAGGTGATAATAATTAGTAAATTCTGACACTAATTAAGTATATGAGCATGACCAAATTACTTAACTTGTTATTCTGGGTCTGTGTATAAATATAAAATCAGATAATATTGAGTGCTGAGTTCTGATATTTATTTCTGGTATATTTTCAAAGTAGGGAAACTTGAGTAATATCTGCTGGGCTTTCCTAGTGGCTCAGACAGTGAAGAATCTGCCTGCAATGCAGGAGACCTAGATTCGATGCCTGGGTTGGGAAGATCCTCTGGAGAAGGGAATGAAAACTCACTCCAGTATTCTTGCCTAGAGAATTCTGTGCACAGAGGATCCTGGCGGGCTGCAGTGCCTGGGGTTGCAAAGAGTTGGACTTGACTGAGTGACTGAGCGACTAACACACACACACACACACACACACACACACACACGCACGCACGCACGCACGCATGCACGCACGCACGCACACACACACACGAGTTGGATACTCTTACAGTTTTAACTAACGCCTTTCTGGTCGTTTTTCAGAGGTGCTTCAGAGAAACCCGTCTGAGTAGCTGAGTAACTAGCGATACCTGACTGCCTGGACCTGCTAGGCCTGCCCTGGCCATCACCCCGTCCCCACCCACCACCCTCTGCCCTGCAACAGCCAACATCCTCTTACTGAGATAACCAGTACCTAGCTTGGGTAGTAGGGACCCATTCTCTCTCTTTCCTTTTCCAAATTTGTTGTTGTTCAGTTGCTAAGTGTCTGACTCTGTGACCCCATGGACTGCAGCACTCCAGGCTTCCCTGTCCTTCACTATCTCCCTGAGTTTGCTCAAAACCATGTTTATTGAGTCAGTGATGCCATCCAACCATCTCATCCTCTGTCGCCCGTTTCTCCTCCTACCCTCAGTCTTTCTCAGCATCAGGGTATTTTCCAATTTATTTCCTACTAATCTGGGGAAGGATTCCAGTGTTTTTTTTCTCTTTGGTGCAATGTTTGTTCACTATAAAGTCTGAATTAATTTGTGGTAACTTCAACCCTTTATTTGAAAATAAAATTAGGATAGATAAAAGTAATATTTTGTAATTATATAGTAGCTTACAAATATATACTTTTTTCACTGTTTTCAGTATTGGACACTTTGGATGAATACTCATTCCTAAGAATTCTTCTCCCTGGGCTATTACCCAGATTGTCCTAGTTCTTCTCTTCCTGTCCCCTAGCTGTGGGCGTTCCCCAAGGTTCTGGACTTGGCCTCTGCTCCTCCTTACAATGAGTTCTTCCTGTTGGAAGTCATCCAGCTACATAGGCTGGATGCTACATATTTCACCTCCAATAAACCTTTCTACCTGGGCAATCTGTTTGTACTTCAAAGGGTATGTATTCAATAATTTTGTTTTCATTAAAATTTTACCCCTTGCAGCTTTTGTTTAGTAGGTGGCACCATTGTTTTTCCAGATCCTCAACACTTAAACTTCATCATCCGTCTACCGATACACTCTTTAGTCCATCCACCCCAACCGTTCATCACAAATGTGATGACCACCCCTTGTACCAGGCATACTCGATGCCAAGAACAGGGAGGGAGTGAAGGAGTGAACAGTTGATTGCACTTTTCTCCCACCTCTTTTCTGTGTGGTTGGCATGGGGTAGATGCATGATGTCCTGAAAGACCTACTTTGCTTTTCTCTTAATTAACCTTTGTTATTTTTGGTCATGCCACATGGCTTGCAGGGATCTTAGTTCCCTGACCAGAGATTGAACCTGGGCCTCAGTAGTGAAAACTTGATGTCCTAACCACTGGACCACCAGGGAATTCCATCTTAATTGACTAGTTTAGAGTACCTGTACAGCACAAAACTAGCATTTCAGATCTCACAAGAGAAAAGAGGCATACTGCATTGGTTCTCTACATTTTGTGTATCCCGAATGACTCTTGGATCCAGAAACCTTCTGAAAGGCAGTTTATTTAAAATTTTCCAAAGATAGAAATCCTAAAGAAATAAAACTAAATTTCCTTTTCTTTTTAATATAATGTTAGTTCCCTCAATCTTAAGCAATTCCCTTTTACAAAGTGCAAATTAGTATGAATTGAGACCTTTATTGCAATATTTGAGGTTTGTTTTTTCAGCTAAATTGAGCAAATGTTAGTTTTGCTTTTTAAAGCTTTATTATATTACCTGAGTTCACCAATTGACTTAATTGCATTTTCCATGTACAGCTCTAATCCAGAATAAAATCTAATATGATATTCTTTGCCTAATGTATATATTTAGGAAATAAATATTAAACACGTAATGAATAGCCGCTAAGTCATGACACACTTTAATTTATGGAAAAATGAAAGGAATTCATATAATTATGAGTTCTTATGTTAATTTACCTACAGTAAAATGCACAATTCTTAAGTGTATGGCATATTGAACTTTGACAAATATATATACCTGTGTAGCTATCACCCAGATCAAGATAAAGAACATTTCCATCTCCCTTGAGAATTCCCTTGTGCCAACTCAATCACCCACCCCACCATGAGTTGAGCACAGGTCTGATTTTTATTACCATGGATTAATGTTGTTTGTTCTTTAGGTTCATGAAGGTGGAATCATACAGCACATACTCTTTTGTGACTGGTTGCTCTTGTTTTTGTATAATGCTTTTGAGATTTACCCATTTAGTTATGTGCATCATTTTATTATGGAATAGTTTGCCTTTGTGTGAGCATAATACCAATATGACTTCTAAACTCTATTTTTTATGCAGTTCCCCCCAAACTAAATATAATAATCTAAATTAAGTTTCTATCTCCAGGAAAAATTTGGCAGATTTTTATCCTCAAACTTATAGATGATTTTTTTGTTGGAAAATTTTCTTTTCTGTTTCATAAACTGCTGTTAAATTTGCATAAAGCCAGAAAGAAAAACAACAATACAGTATACTAATGCATATATATGGAATTTGAAAGATGGTAACGATAACCCTATATGCGAGACAGAATAAGAGACACAGATGCATGGACCAATTTTATGGACTCTGAGGGAGAAGGTGAGGGTGGGACGTTCTGGGAGAATAGCATTGAAACATGTATATTATCGTATGTGAAACAGAACACCATTCCATGTTCGATGCATGAGACAAGGGCTCAGGGCCGGGGCAATGGGATGACCCAGAGGGATGGGATGGGGAGGGAGGTGGGTGGGGGGTCCAGGAAGGGGAACACATGTAAACCCATGGCTGATTCATGTCAATGTATGGCAAAAACTATTACAATATTGTAAAGTAATTAGCCCCCAACTAAAATAAATAAATGTATTAAAAAATAAATAAATAAATAAATAAATAAATAAATAAATACTTACAAAACCACACACACACAAAAAATTTGCATAAAGTATTTTCTGATCTTTTTGTTTGTTTATATATAACTAGTACTACTAGCTAGCATCCAATGAGTGATTAAATACCAGGCTCTGTGCCAAATTCTTTATGTGAATTACTGTTTAAATTATTATAATAACCTGATGGGGTAGCCAGTATTAGTTTAGGAATGGGTATTGTAACTTGCCCAAGGCAACATAAGCAAAGAGGGACAGAGCTGGATTTAAACTCATGTGTCCTTAATCAATTTGCCATACTCTCTTGTGCTAATGCTTATTATTAATATAATGGCCACATATATGATCATTCTGGCTTGCTAACTTTGATTCTTCAAATTTTGGAAATGTACATAATAGTTCAAATGGACTTCCTACATCAGGACAGTAATTAGCTTTATGAACCTGAATCAAAATAGCAGAGTCAGGCACTATTGAAAAAATCCTATTACTTTGCTTACTTATGGTAGGCACCACAGTTCTTGCATGTGGCAAGCAGTCTTGGGAAAATATTGCTTCTCTTACTCATTAAATGGCCTTTACAAATGCAGGATTGGGATTCCCAGTGAATCTTATGCAAAATTAAATCCAACATTTATGGGCCATTGTGTGCTAGGTACTGTGAAAGGTATTTATGTTTATTATTTAATTCTCTCAGTAATTCTGCAAGATACCACTTTTTAGACATTAAAGTTACATAAATAGTAAGGCATGGAGCCTACATTCACATCCAGCTGTGTCTGATCATAAAAGTCCATCCTTTTAATCATGATGTTTTCTGGACTCTGCCTCAATGGTGTAGACCTACTTAGTGGTATAGATCAGCATGGTTCCTGATTCTGTAAGAGATGCATTGTTGTTCTTTTAAAAATTTTTATGGACTTCCTTGGTGGTCCAGTGGCTGAGACTCCACACTCCCAGTGCAGGGAGCCCTGGGTTCATTCCCTGATCAGGGAACTGAATCCCACAGGCACCAACTAAGAGTTCACAGGCCACAACTAAAATCCTGTATGCTGCCACAAAGACTGAAGACCTCTTGTTCCACAACTAAGACCTGCTGCAGCCAAATAAATAAATAAAGTAAACAAATATTAAAAAAGTAAATGTGTTCTTTCATCATTGAAATCAGGACAGTAGGGTTCTGTTTTCTTGTCTGTTTTTTTTTTTTTTAATGCACCAGAAATAATACTATCCTTTAGATTTTCAATAAAGTGTCCATTTCATGACTTATAATTTTGGGAAGAGAGAATGTGGTCCTAGGGCTGGAATCCAGGCATGTTTCACCATCTCTTTGTTTTTATTTATTTATTTTAATTAGTTTTTTTAATCTATTTTTTAACTTTAAAATATTGTATTGTTTTGCCATACATTGACATGAATCCACCATGGGTGGATGTTTTCCCCTTCCAGAACCCCCCTCCCACCTCCCTCCCCATCCCATCCCTTCGGGTTATCCTGGTGTACCAGCCCCAAGCACCCTGTATCATGCATCGAACCTGGACTGGCGAGTTCTTTCGGTGAATTTGTGGGAGAGAAAGTCGTCTCCCCATCCTATTCCTCCACCATCTTAGGACCACCCCATCTCTTTGTTTTTAGAAGGGAGAAGGCAATGGCACCCCACTCCAGCACTCTTGCCTGGAAAATCCCATGGACAGAGGAGCCTGGTAGGCTGCAGTCCATGGGGTCGCTAACAGTCGGACACGACTGAGCGACTTCACTTTCACTCTTCACTTTCATGTATTGGAGAAGGAAATGGCAACCCACTCCAGTGTTCTTGCCTGGGAAACCCCATGGACGGAGGAGCCTGGTAGGCTGCAGCCCATGGGGTCGCAAAGAGTTGGACACGACTGAGCGACTTCACTTTCACTTTTCACTTTCACGCACTGGAGGAGGAAATGGCAACCCACTCCAGTATTCTTGCCTGGAGAATCCCAAGGATGGAGGAGCCTGGTGGGCTGCCGTCTATGGGGTCGCACAGAGTCGGACACGACTGACGTGACTTAGCAGCAGCAGTGATAAATTGCCTATCCTCCGTTAAGGTCTATCTGTACATATTCCATAATGGCACCCATCTCTGTTGCCATTTTGATGACTTTGATGATAAAGATGATTCATTAAGTGCACTGACTTCTTTACTTCACTAACCTGTTTGTTCTGCCCCAGCCATCTATTTCCATGGGCACATTCTGTACCTTGCCATCGAGCCATCTTGCCAGCTCTGTAATCCTAACTTCAAGTATACCTTTCTTTGCCTACCATCTCTTTTCATTCCAGCAGATTTGCTCTAGTATCATCATTGCTATAATTTTACTCCCCTGGGACTGCCTATTCATCATATACCACTTACTATTATTGTTCAACCCTCACCTCCTTGCCTACCTGAGATTTCATGATCTATTGTAATACTCATTCCCTTGAAAATACCTTCAGTTCATTTGCCTATCTTTTCTTCTGCCATAGTCACCTGACAAATTCTCAACTCTTGTTGCTGGAGAAAATTACTTAGCTGGGGTGACTGGTTTTACTTTAAATTCAAGATAAAATTCGAATACATGATCAGCATTGCCTAGCAGTACTACCTTGTATCTCTAGAAAGTTTACCTTTCCACTCAATAACTGTTTTATACTTTCGATTCTCTCCTTACTCTTCCATACCCTGCTTCTTTTAGCCCCTCATTTCCTGCAGCTAGTAACTTCCTCCTTTAATGAGAAAGTAAAAGCTATCAGAAGGAATTCTTATCACCCTACCAACAGATTTATAAGCTGTCAACATCAGTACCCCTTTCTCCTTTTTTCTTCTTATGCAGTGGATGGAGTGTTCCTCTGATTTTCACCCATCTTTTCCTTGCCAACTAATTTTTTTTTTTTTTTTTTGGCCATTTCATGCTAAATGATCTTAATTCCTTGACCAAGGATCAAACCCAAGCCTCCTGCAGTGAAAGTGCAGAGTCTTAACCACTGGACTGTCAGGGAAGTCCTCTTGCCAACCGAATTTGATAGACCTCCTTTTCTCTTAAGTCATTTGAACTTTGAGGTTGTTCTCCTCAAAGAGAGCTCACCTTTTTTCTTGCAACACCATCTTTTTTCAGGTTTTTGACTACACTCTCCTATGTTTCTTCCTCATTTTTGGATGCTCCTTCCCAGTCTGCTTTATGACTTCTTCACGATCTTATACATAAAGATGTTGTTCCTACCTAGATAACAGCTGATCTTTCAGGTTTCAAGCTTTAATGTCATTTCAGAAGACCAGACTAGTGTAGGTCATCAAGTTGTATGTTCTAATGGCACATTGTACTTTTCTTTCATAACATGTATTATACATGAACTATTTTGTGTGTAATTATTTGTTCAATGTCTGTATTCTGTTCTGAATTGTCTGTGTTGCTCATCAGGTGTCCTACATGCCTGGCACAGAGCTTGGCATGTAAGAGACATTCAGTAAATATTTGTAGAATGAATGAATTATGTAAGTGACTCAAAATGTTCAACAAATGTTAGTTCTCTTTTCCTTTCCCATCTCATATTTAGAGAAACATAGTTATCCCAGGGTTATAAAGTCAGAAAACACTCTTTCTGTAGAAGAAAGGGAGTTCTATGATGTGATAGATATTGACATATGTTTAAATTATTTAAGCGATACTCATAGACACCATTTATAGGCAATGGAAAGTATAGATCTGGATCTCAGTAAAGAAGTCAGAGTTAACGGTCATAATATTTAATTTTTTACATCTGTTTTTAAAAATTGTTGTGGTCTCCTCCTATGTGTCTTAAAATGGAGTGAAGTGGGCTTCCAGGATCAAATACAAAACATATATTTCTTTTGGTACAAATTAAAATTATTTAAACTCCAATCCAATTAGAAAGAGCCAATATTAAGTTATAATAGAAATTGTAACACAAATAGAATTATATTTTCTTTTTTCCCCTACTTTTTGAAAATAAATCTTCAGCACAGATCTAAGACCTTTTCCAAAAAAAGCAGAAAAGTGTTCACTAACAGTAGTATTCCAAAGTCATGGGACATGAAAAGTTATAGGGGTTTTGGAATCTGCCAAAGTTAATTATAGTCTTACAGCTCTGGAGGAGACCCAAGAGAAGTCAGTTTCAAACAAAGGTCAGGATTAGTTAGAAAGTTGTATCACACTTAAGCTTGAACTCAAACAAGGTTGCCCTAAATAGTGAAGGTCCAGTGAGCATCAAATTTCAAAATTGTCAGATACTTATAACTTTTAGATCTTGTAAAATTATAGAACCCTTTAAAAAAAGTCTGTTTTCCTTATGTGTTTTCAATAAATGAGCTGATTTTTATGTGTTAACAAATGAATAAAGAAGGATGTGATGACTTCTACTCAGAACTGTTTCTCAGAAGCCCCAGTGTTGAGAGAGTGAGGCTGTTTTCAGCTCAAGCACTGCAGTGCACAGTAGGGCAGCCCCCCTGAATTGCAGACCAGATTATAGGCAGCACTGGGCATGTTAATGTTACAGACTCACATTCATTCTAGTGTGGTAAACTCATGTTCATGCTAGGACAATGAACGGTTTTCAGTTTCACTAGCAGAGAAGCAGGAGATCCTTGATTCTAGAAGAGTAGCTGAGGACTGAGGGAGAGCTGCCCAAGACAGTTTCCTGGTCGTGCTCCAAGGATGCTGTGGGGTATAGGACCACATGCTGTTATGCGACTCAAGAGAATTGTATTTAATCCTAGACTGGCGGCAATGAATTGCTAATATTAAAACCTTCCCCGCATTTGAAGAACTCTTGTCACTTTATTTTGTCGCAGCCGCCTTTTTAAATTTTCCGTATTTTTCCTTAGATAAGAGCACCAAAGCAGTTCCTTTATATGTTTTTCTTCTCAACAGTGGAATGCAAGCAAATCAATACCTATTGGTCTTTGTTCAAAGCTCAGTAAAAGAATAGATTTTACTTTGCCACGATAGCAGAACAAAACTTAGATGTTGTGCCATTTGGAAGCTGGGGGAGGAAGACTGCCAGCAAGATTATTGGTGAATTAAAGTAGATACGATGTTACGATGGTAATGCTGCTGGCCCAATACAGATCAGAAATCAGCTATTGGTAGTAAACAAAAAGAAACTGTTGCAGTCTGATTTAGGGTGGCTAATACATGCAGCATATGCCTCCATGATTTTTTTTTTTTTGCCATTTCCCAATTCTTGGGCTTTCAGGGATATATATGTAGATGTGAGTAGAAATACTTTACAAGAAAGATAATCCTCCAGAACTGTTGATCTAAGATATACTTTTCATGAATACCCTCAGATATGAATATGTTTGGGTTGAGTCAGCATAAATAAGTGAAAGAAAGTTCTTCTGTATTTGAGCCTTGTGGATATAAAATTCCATCCTCCCAGGGACGGGGGAGCCTGGTGGGCTGCTGTCTATGGGGTCGCACAGAATCAGACATGACTGAAGCGACTTAGTGGCGGCGGCGGCGGCTTTACTCTGCTATTTTATTGAGCTACTTGATACTTCAGCTAGACAGATATTTGCTTCTAGCAAGAGCTAGGGATTGGCACACGGGAAAGGCCTTAAGTACATAGTATGGCATTTCTGCCTCTGAAGCCAGCAGGAGAAACAAGTGCATTGGGGAGGAACAGAATTCAGTCCAAAGAATATAATGGATATATTAGGTAATTAGCTATTAGGAGTCTAGCTAATATGTAGTTGTACATATGGTTGTGGAAATACCTACTTGAAAACATCCTAAATTATTTTATGATATAATATTTTGGAAAAAATCTCTACCTGGAAGTTTTGTGGAATCCACTGTTATGATTCAAGTAATCATATTAGAATCAATCCAGCGATAGTTGGTGTATTTTTCTAAATCTATTTAATTGGCAGTTGGTGTATTTTTGCCAAGAATTTTTTATTACAACATGTGCAGATTTCTGAAGAATTACAAATATGTAGATAATTTATCTTCATGTAGTATTTTTAATGAGTAGTATCTATTTTTAAAGAGATAGAAAAGCACAAATCCGTATCTATGTGTAGGTGAGGATAATTTGTAAGTCAAAGACCATAGCATTTATTTCTTCAGAAATAGTCTCATCTCAAGAATCTCTCTTTTAAAAATGTGTAACATTTTGGTACAAAAGAAAGCAACTATACAGTAGAACTAGATAACTTTTCAGTCTGTTTTAACTGGGAATACAAACGCTTTGCTAATAAAAATGTCATTTTTCGAGGAATCTTCTTCAAATAGCAACCAGCACTGATATGACCTATTGTCTATTGAGATCGTTATTCCACAGGAACAGTGTTAAAAATTATCTGCAGGATAAGAGCACTGCTGTGTGTAGTTCTGAGGACAGGCTCACCTCTCTCCTGGGTGAGAACAACGGTGCTGCTGCTCCTGCTTTGGAGACCAGTGCTTGTCCCCAGGAGAGATGCTTATCACTAGAACTGGAAAGAGGGTAGTGAGGTGCTGCTCTCCAAAGAACTGCTATTTCAAAGCACATTATCTGTGAGTTCAGCTGGAAATAACATTTATTATGATAAGGAAGGGCTTCTCTGGTGGCTCAGATGGTGAAAAATCTGCCTGCAGTGTAGGAGATCTGGATCCGATCCCTGAATCGGGAAGATCCCCTGGAGAAGGGAATGGCCACCCACTCCACTATTCTTCCCTAGAGAATCCCATGGACAGAGGAGCCTGGTGGGGCTACAGTCCTAGGGTCACAAAAAATTGGACATGACTGAGTGACTAACACACACGCGCGCGCTTAGAAAACATAATGTCAAATTGTCAACAAAAGCTTCTGCTTTTTACTGGTCTCCATGCTAACTTAAAACACTTTTTAAACAAAAATTTTTTGGTTGGTTTCTTTTCTGTGATTCATGTGCCCAGAAATCTTTACATAATCGAATGCTTTCTCAGGTAATTGTGTATTATTTCCAATTTTTACGTTGACTTTAATGACTAGATTTTACTATGGTTATGATGTACACATGAGGTATATTTCTTAGCCAAGTAATCTATCATAAACAATGTAGTAATCTACTCTCTAAGATGTTAAATGATTTATCCTATATATGAAACACTTTGAGATAATTAAAACTTTTATTACATATGCTTGTACTATATTACATAGAAAATGTTCTGGTCACTACTCACCAGATATTTAAAAAACACAGAACATCTTATTTCAAAATATGTATATAGTAACTTCCTCCAGTAAATATAAAACTACCACTGAGTTAAATACCAGTTATTCTGCCTGTAGAAAGTGCCCATGAGAATCCCTATGGTGTATACCTGAAACTATTATAATAATTTAAATCATGTATACTTCAATTAAAATTTTTAAAAATTAGATCCAAAAAAGAAGGCGGTCATGCCTCTTAAGAACTTCAAAAAGTTCACTGGGTTATAATAATATGTGCTTATCTTATTGTGCTTATTTCACATCCAAAAACTAATATTTGGAGGTGTGTTGTGTAGTCTGTAAAATGTCTATGAGTGCAGGTGGCCTTGAACAGGGGTAACTAGTTACCTGAGCTTAAGTATCATTTGCCTCTCAGTTGGCATTCATTCAACTGCCTTAAGCACTGAGCATGTGTCTTTCAGGATTTGGGGTCACGCTCTCTTTGTGCATGCTGGTGAACAGTGTTTCCTCAGGGTTGGGAACTTTGACATTGAATAGGCTTCTCTGAAGACAGAATAAATGTGAATGTAGTTGCAGGAGAAAAGGACCAGACACATAGACTATGAGACTCCTTGCTACTAGATTTGGGTCTGATCTTACCAAAAGATGTGCATAAACAAAAGAAGCTAATGTTGAACTTTTGCTCATAATAGATAAAATGTTATGTTTTTTAGAACGCTGCAAATGTAAACCAATCAGAGCTACACAGAAGACCTATTTCCGAAACAATTACAACTACGGTAAGGATAACTCTATGACTTATGAACTGCTAGGTTCAGAAAGGGGTTTGTGTGTATGTATAGATTGATAGAACAACTTATGAATAAGGCTTAAAAACAAATAAACAAGGACAGCTTTTAAGAGCATAATCTCTCTGTTCTAAACAATTACAATGTCTCATATGGGCACTATTCTCTGTTCTAAGCAATTAAAATGTCTCATACGGGCACTATTCTCTGTTCTAACCAATTAAAATGTCTCATATGGGCACTATTCTTAACAAATGCTTGATTTTTTGATGCATTTCAGGCAGCACTGCTGGCATCTTAGAACCATGCAATGACATACACAGGCAGTTGAGAGGGGCTCTTCCCTCTCTGATAGGCCGGCAAGGATATGGAGCTGCAGTGGGTCATCAGTTGTGATTCACTGAGGTGAACAGTCAGTGGGGTACACAGAGGAGCACTTCAGTGCATAAGGAGTGGTTAAAAGAGTCAAACTGGATTTTTTCAAACGTTCTATCTCACGGAAAACATTGACAGAGTTGGAAAGTAACACAGAGGTTGTTAGTATTCAATGAAATATTGTATTCCTTGAAAAAGTATTCAAGGAAATGTTTTGTTATCTAGCCTGACCTAGACATGTGCTGTTCTGATAAGCAAAGTATTAACTGAAGCGCTACCAATCTAAATGTAGCTGACAAATTTAACTGGAGGAGGAAAAAACCTTCTGTCTCTGTGCCAGGTAATGTGTTAGGTGATTTCCACATACTGTCTTAGGTGATTTTCTCAACTGCACCATGAAATATTCTATTATCCCTATTTTATCAGTGATTATGGAACTTAAGTTATCCTTCCTTTAGTTATTCAGAATGTACTCTTGGGTATTGGAATGCTTCAGAGTCACAAATATCAATCACTGTTAGAAGGGTCAATTAATAGAGTTTTCTAGTTGATAATATAAGCAACAAATCAGTATTTGCTGTATTCTGTTGGCATTTTATACTTCCCTGGTGGCTCAGACAGTAAAGCATCTGCCTGCAATGCGGGAGACCTGGGTTCAATCTGGGTTGGGAAGATCCTCTGGAGAAGGAAATGGCAACCCACTCCAGTATTCTTGCCTGGAAAATCCCATGGACGTAGGAGCCTGGTAGGCTACAGTCTATGGGGTCGCAAAGAGTCGGACACGACTGAGCGACTTCATTTTCTTTCTTCCACTCTGGCATTTATGAGAGTAATAAAATTCATGTTACTATCTCTGCCAAAGACTGTCAGTGCTGAGTAAACGAATAAACATGGCAATTAAATGGATTTATAAAGTGCCTTCATTACTAAAATGAAGGCTTTATTATTGAGTTTACTTTAGAGAATATAGCACACACAGAACAGAATTATTCCTCCTTTTCTATTATTTGGGAATTGGAAGGAGAAAAATGGATAAATCTCTGTAAGAATAACCTTTGATATCTTTGAAAATACTGTATATTGAAAGATATCAAGTAAAAAAATGCAGTGTAGTTAAATCGCTTTAAAATAAATATACCTAATTTCTCAAATTTTTCTTCAATGGATTCAATTTTTAGTTTTTGTTTACTAAATATCTTTAGAGGAATCTATAGTTTCTCTTAGCCAATGGTAGACGCATTTCTAAGGTTGAAATGTAAGAAATCAGATCCCTGGCTGCTCATCTGAGGACGCTGTCCTCTATAAATCGATGTGAAATATCACAAGGGAAGGAAACTTTTAATTTTTAGGAGATTAACTTTGTAAGATTGAAAAATGCTATATGACCTTTTAAGTTAATGAACAGTTGTATTATAGACAAAAACATGAAACATTTTATATTGGGAAATTTTACTTAGTTTGTTTTACTTATTATTAATTTTTACTTTATCCAGTCTTAGTGCTGCAATGGTTAGTGTTACTGTTTTTGTTAAAAGATAAAATGGTTATTAATGGTTATAAGTCATAGGAAGAGAAAGTCTTCCTACAAGCTTTGAGTGAATATTATAACAAAATAGGATATGGATCACAGTTAGTGGAAAAAAGATAATTTCTTTCTCATGGTTAACCAATAACTAGATTCCCCATAGTTTAAGAATTTTCACTTATCTAAGTCTTACTCAGAGCTTCTTTGAGGAAGACAGTCACTGAAATTATAAAAGAGAAGGAAAACTCCTGAAAAGAAAATATATTTTAAATTTAAAAATATGTTGATTTTTATCTTTCTTAAATATCTGCATGTGTCTATTGAGAAAACAAAGTGGAGGTGGGAACAAATTGATAATTCAGATGAAACCTCTGCTTCGTTCAGATTAATTCAGTTAAAAGCTCTTGAGCTTTAACAAAGTTACTTGAATAATAAAGTAAGTCTTGTAGAGAGGTATTTACTTTGGAGTGGGTACATGTGCTAAAAATTTCTAATGAAAATAGTAGACACACTGGGTAAATAAATCATTAGTTTGAGAACGTTTGCACAGTTCACTAATCTCTAATAGTTGATGAATGCTATGAAGCACATTCACATAAGCCAGGACACACAAAAATGTGTGCTAGCTGGGGCTGTGAATCCATCATCTGGTTCTCCCAAATGACATTTTAAAAAGGGCAACTTTATCTTTTGTTAAAATAAGAATAGAACACTAATAAAAAAAAGACCCCTTCACTCAGAAATCACACCAAGCAGAGAGGCTGGGCAGTTACATTTTGTTTGCTATAAGCTCTCATACTTGAGACAACTAATTCTCTGAAGATTGAAATACCTGTGAAGCAAAATTGAGATTTTGTTCTAAAGTTTTTAGAATTAGTAGCTTAATTCTTATTGTATGTGTGTTGTACTGGTGGAATGTTATTGAATAAATTTCTGTATGGAATTGGGGCATTGATGGGGGGCAATGGTTTATTAGCTGGCTTTATATTTTCATGGATTACTTTTTCCTTTGTAGTCCAAAACCTCTAAAATATGTGGGAAGGAACTCAGATGAAAGTGGTTGGCAGATATGTGCTTAAGAGGCTTTTAAAAAGTACATTCATTTAGATATGTTGTGTTTTCTTCTGTATAAAGTCCGTGGATATTGAACTAGAGCAATGAGGCTGCCTGGGCAAAAGCTGTTGGCTTCTTACTAATTGACATTTTTTGCTTCTTCTTAGGCCTTTTCAAAATCCCCTTAGGAAAGAAAGTAAAAAGCTCATTTACCCGAAGTAGGAATCTAAAGAATTTGGCTCTTCCAAAGGAGAGAAATACAGAAAAGAAGCAGAACAGTACTTTCTAGATTCTGGGTCAAATGTTTTGAATTTGCAACTGAATTTATTCTTTTTAAAGCAGTTTTGTCTTTATTTTGAGAAGTCAAGCCCAACCTTATGAGATAAACTGGGTGCCAGAATACCCATTGAGATGGTAGATTAATTCAATTGACGTGTTAGACCATATGTCATAGCACATGAGTGGGGACAGTTTTTATTCAAGCAGAAAATGCAGTATACCTAAAGGAGAGTATGAAAGATAGTCTGTACTGAAACAAAGGAAGAAAGGAGCTGATGTCTGAACAGTGAGCTAAGATGAAAAGAGTGGAAAGATTGCAGAACTAGCCTGAGAACATCGTAGAACAGGACAACTTTACGACACTAAAGAAAACCCTAACTGGTTAGAAAATCTATTAATAGACTGGATGGAAAAATTGCTGACAGTGAAACAAAGTATATTTAGGTGGTAGGTCTTTACATATAGTGAAATTAATATGGTTTAAATTCCTCTTGGCACAATTGAAACAGTACATATCTAAACAGTTCTCATCATGAAATACATGCACACACACATGCATATATACACACAAATATAAATGTACATGGAAATTTGCAGGGGACCAGGGATGAACATTAAGGGGACAGGTGTGCTGTATAGTGCGTTATTCACTGCTGTCTAAGGAGAAAATATCTGCTTGATTTTTTCTCTCCATTCACTGAACATCAAGTGGATATGAATTGACTAGAAAGAAGTCTACTTGTCTTTTTTGAATGGGGCACCTATTGTGTATCATATTGCCATATCAGCTTTATTGTCTTTTATCCAGTCATTCGGGCTAAAGTTAAAGAAGTAAAGACCAAGTGCCATGATGTGACTGCAGTAGTGGAGGTGAAGGAGATTTTAAAGGCTTCTCTGGTAAACATTCCAAGGGAAACTGTGAACCTTTATACCAGCTCTGGCTGCCTGTGTCCTCCGCTTAATGTTAATGAGGAGTATCTCATCATGGGCTATGAAGATGAAGAGCGCTCCAGGTAATTCACTCCTTAAGGATTCAGAATAATTTCTATGCACATCCTATTGTTATTGCATTTCTTTAGAGATCTGACTCTGGGGTTGTTCTTTGGGATCTGTCTACCTTCTGGGGAATTAAAAATTAGTTTTAGTTGGATCCTTCAATTCATGTATTAGATAGGAAAGTATATGTGGGAAATTTCTAGGTGTGCATTTTTCTGGAGCAAGGGATCATAACTTCGTTTGTTCTTAAAGGGGTCCATGACTCCCAGGTAGTTGAGAATTACTGTTCTAAAACATGGCTGTCCCTTTCTAGTGTAAACAGTATGTGCTTCTTGGCAATGATTCCTTGTATTTTTCAGTAATATGTTTTAATTTTTCAAAAATGGTTGCTTCTTTAAAATACAGATTACTGTTGGTGGAAGGTTCTATTGCTGAGAAATGGAAGGATCGACTTGGTAAAAAAGTTAAGGTAAGCCTAAATTATATTTTATTATTTATTTATTTATTTGTAAATTATTTATTTATTTATTTGGCTGCATTGGGTCTTAGTTGCCCTACAGCCTGTGGGATCTTAGTTGCTTGAGTAGGGATCAAACTTGCATTGGAAGGTGGATTCTTATCCACTGGATCACCAGGGAAGTCCCAGCCTGAATTTTATATTAAAAGTGATACCCAGAAAATTAAAGTAGAAAGCAAGCCATTTGTCATTTAAACAAAATAACTACCTTCAACTACATGAAAAATATTAAAACCTGATATATATGTGTGTGTGTGTGTGTGTGTGTGTGTGTGTGTATTACAGACATTACAAAGTCAGGTTTTGGAATATTAAATATATATATATTTATTTCAAAACCCAACTTTGTAAAGTCTGTTTCATTTAAGGAGCGAATTCTCTGTATGTGT
This sequence comes from Giraffa tippelskirchi, assembly GCF_054371585.1. Lineage (NCBI taxonomy): Eukaryota > Metazoa > Chordata > Mammalia > Artiodactyla > Giraffidae > Giraffa > Giraffa tippelskirchi. The sequence goes on from NC_137277.1 coordinate 76,205,769, forward strand.
ATCAGAGATCTAGCTACAGATACCTGACTTCTCACTGTGGGAAATCTAGCTGTAGTTAGTCCAGCCTTGTTCTGGTGGCTTCATATTCTCAGTAGAGTTCCAGGCTCCTTCTAGCTTATTTTTAAATAAGCTAGAAGATATTGTCATTTTTAAAGATATTGCTTCCATAATCAAGTTTAGCTGGAGGTCATAGCATGGCTGCCCCACCTCTGCATCACACCTACATTTCAGGGTAAAAGAAAAGGAGGTAAAAAGAGATTTTAAGTGTCCTACCCAACCACATATTACTTAGGACTGGGTCCATCCCTAGCTGCAAGAGAAGCTGGAAAGTGTAGGGTTTTGTTTTGTTTTGTTAGCTGAATATGTTGATTCCTTGAACAATTGCAGTTCTGTGAGTCAGAGAAGATGGGAGCAATAAAGCATGGGTAGAAAACTGTGGATATTGTCCCAATGTATAGACACCAGTTCCTATGTACAAAGTGCAGCCACAATCATCTGTATATAAGAGACCCAAATTAGGTTCTTAGAGCACTAATGTAGCTTTATTTTAAAACCAATGACTCTTAGATTCTGCAAGTGATGCATTTAAAAAAAATACAGTAAACCAGCTTATTATAGAAGGTATCATTTCCTTTTACTAAGTAAATCTGTTTCAACAAAAGGAATGTGGAGGGAGTATTCACAGGGACAAAGAATCAAAAAGGGTGTGTGTGCATGGGTGTGTGTGAGTGTGTGTGTGTGCACGTGTGCATGCACACATGCAGTGGCAGGATGGGGAGAGGAGAGTGGGAATTGTACTGGACATAATACATCCTCCTCCTTCTGTGAGTTTGAAGGCTTGGGAAACATTCATGGGGTAAGTTAAACACCCCTGGGCAGTTTATCTTATACATCTGGTACTTGACACAGCAGACACATTTCAGTTTAAGTGACCTGCAAAAATATAGAGGGCACTATTTTGCAGGGAGAAAATACCCTCCAATATGCTCTTTTATTCCCCTCAGTATTATGTCAAAAGTGTGATGTATTTCAAGTTTAGTAACAAGAATTCTCTATTTGTATCTCTTTTCGATTTGTTTGGTGTCTGTTAAAAAGTGGCTCTTCTTTAGTCTGTGGGAATCTCTTACTGTCCTTTTAATTCAGTTTTCTGCTTGCTAATGCAGAGCAGGATTTGTCCTAAATTCCTGTACCAGTTGGAAAAGCTTTCAGCATCATTGCTGCAAAGCATGTAATATGGCATGCTGCTTCTCTTTTGGTACCAAAACAATTATCATCATGTAAAGATACAGGACATCATGACTTGTTGGTCCTGTTCCTTGGTTAGGCAAGCAGTTTTTTTTTCATTGCTTTCTACATGGAGCTCTCAGTTATTATTGTGAAATCACTTATATTTTCATCTGGTTGCTGATGGGAAGAAATAACTTGAGTAATTGTTAATTCTTACTGTGGTTTTCCAGTCAATTTTGAGGATGTAAAGAAGAGTTTTATGGAGGATATTGTTTTTTTTTCAAATAACAGTTGTCCTCAGCTGATTTTTTTTTTTTTTTTGCTCTCTGGGATAGATCAAGAGCCATAAAAACTTTTTTTATGGTCTTGCCATGCAAAAAAAATTTTTAAACCAAGTCTCTGTTATAAAATGTTGTTCAAATCAAGATATTTGACATGCCTTGGGGAGCTGAAAATCAGACTGTTTTTTTAAAATATGGAAACCCAATAAGACTGTGGAGTAAAAATATGCTAAAATGAAGAATTACTTTCAGTAATTGAAAACTGAGAATTTGTTATGTACTAGGAATTTTATATATAACTCTTATTCTTATTTACTACCTATAATATCCATAATATAACTTCCTTTTAATTTATTATATTACATGTGAGCATTATTGAAGTTGTCAATATGAAATATTAGTAAACTTGATTGTAGTAAAACCATTTGTGATGTGGTCCTTCATGAAACTTAGAATGAGGGCAGAAATTTGTTCTGTTTTGTTGTACTTGGTAGATATAACTTAGAAAGATGTTTTTAAAGTACCCTGTCCTCTCTTCCCACTTTCATTTTTTTTACTGCTCAAATCATTTAGGTTTAAAAGGCTGTGCTCTTATGTGTCATAAGAGAAGAAAATAAAAAATAGCACTTTCTTCAAATTCTCTATGGAAATCTTATATTTGTTGATCACCCATGAAGTACCAGACTTGTGTATGTTACCTCAGGAAATACCCACAGATATCAATGTTTATTTGTGTCACCATTTACTGACATGGAGATTTTAAGTTTAAAATTTGATATGAAACCATTACTGATGTATTATAGGTAGCCAGTTTTGTGCTTTTTCAAATTAAAATATTACATTTACATAGCATCCATCTCATTGCTACCCCCGGGATATAGATTATACTTTTGGAAAAGTAGTAAAATGCTTTTGAGATCTGATTTTTCAGTCCTAGTTGTTAGAACAATAGAAATGATGGCCCTGGTAATATGTGCTTGTGACTGTTTTCTGTTTTAAATTTCACAGCGCTGGGATATGAAGCTCCGTCATCTTGGACTGAATAAAAGTGATTCTAGCCATAGTGATTCCACTCAGAGTCAGAAGCCTGGCAGGGACTCTAACTCCCGGCAAGCGCGCAACTAAATCCTGAAATGCAGAAAATTCTCAGCGGACTTCCCATTAAGACTTGCATTGCTGGACTAGCAAAGGAAAATTGCACTATTGCACGTCATAGTCTATTTTTTAACCACAAAAATCAGGTGGTAACTGATATTACTTCTATTTTTTCTTTTGTTTTCTGCTTTTCTCCTTCCCCCATTCCCTTTTTTGTGGTCTGAGTACAGATCCTTAAATATATTATATGTATTCTATTCCACTAATCATAGGAAAACTGTTCTTTGCAGTAATAATAAATTAAACATGTTGATACCAGGGCCTCTTTGCTGGAGTAAATGTTAATTTGCTGTTCTGCACCCAGATTGGGAATGCAATATTGGATGCAAAGAGAGATTTCTGGTATACAGAGAAAGCTAGATAGGCTGTGAAGCATGCTTTGCTGATCTAATTACAGCCTCATTTTTGCATGCCTTTTGGCATTCTCCTCACACTTAGAAAGTTCTAAATGTTTATAAAGGTAAAATGACAGTTTGAAATCAAATGCCAACAGGCAGAGCAATCAAGCACCAGGAAGCATTTATGAGGAAATGACACATGAGATGAATTATTTGCAAGATTGGCAGGAAGCAAAATAAATAGCGTTAGGAGCTGGGGATAGAGCATTTTGCCTGACTGAGAAGCACAACTGAAACTAGTAGCTGTTGTGTTAACAGCAGCATTTTTTTTTTGGCAATACATTTGATTTGTTTGTGAATGTATTAATCAGCATTAGAGCAGTGGATTGTAACCAGACATCAGCTGTTATCAGCATAGCTCTGTTTAATTTGCTTCCTTTTAGATGAACCCACTGGTGTCTTTTTTTCCTTCTTTTAAAATAAATCTCCCTTGCTGCATTTGACCAGGAAAAGAAAGCATATATGCATGTGCACCAGGCTGTTATTTTTAAGATATGTAGCTCTATAAAATGCTGTAGTCAAAAGATGGTAAAATGTGCAAGATTCTGGGTGTGTGTTAGTGTGTGTGTGTCCCCATACACTCACACTCAAGCTGAACTGAATGACAGGCCTGTGCACTGGCCTGCACTTTATCATTTGGATTTGTGCTGTTTAATGCTCAGTAAAATATGCTTAATAAAAGGAATTATGGTTGTCAGGAGAGAGGTGATTCTGACTTTTGAAACAAATGCTCACTCTCATTACCCAAGGTGCAGTGGGATCCCCCAAGGACCATGCTCTTACTTCTTCCTCCAGCAGGGTTCTTTAGAGCCTGTGCCCAATACCTGAAAGTCTCATTCTCTTAAATTTACATAGTTGATATTAGTTGAACCAAATTTCTAAGTTGAGGTGTGCTGGAAACACTTATAAAGCAAATGGTTTTGTTTCCTTCTATAAAGACAAACCTGCAAGAATGCGATTCATTCCTGAACAAGTTTCCTAAAATAGTAGATAACAAGGCATCCAAATTCTCTCTTTGGGAAGGAAGAGAATGCACCTGCCTTCTGACTAACCCCCAAAGCCCAACACTCTCCATGATCCCAGAAGGAGTTCTCACCTTTGCTACATCAGGACCACCTAGTCTTTGAGCTGCCATATGGTTGCTTTCAGGTATTGTCACAACCTGCCTGCTGGGCTTTATTGTCGGGTGGCTAAGACAGGTCATCTGTTCCAGATGCTGATGTTGTAGCCCTGAAAGGAGAGTTTGGGTGTCCTGGGGTGGTAGTGAAGTCCTGCACAGAAGTACTGCACCTCAGTGTTCATTCTGACTTCCACTTGAGCTTCAAGGACTGAGGACTGGAAAATAATACTTCTGCATTCTCCTGTTTGTCTCCTGCCTTTTTCATGTTACTAATGGGGAGAAGGGCAAGAAATCACTGCAGGAGATTCAAAGGAATTGGTTTCTCAGATCCACAGAATGTCATCAGCTCTTCCAAACCTTAGTAAGAGGGATTTAGGTAGCAAACTCTTGATGTTCAGTGAAAGCCACAGATGTTTCCAGCTCCTCAAGTTTTCTTTTTCTGGGGGGAAGGAAATAATATTTGTGTAGAGATTTGATACATTTATGCTCAATACATATACAGTTATGATATTTATAAGCAAAAGAGGACCAGAATTTAAGATTCAGCAGTGGTTTTTTTCCACTTTCCATTTGGCTCATCAGTGTGAGGCTCTGTCAGTTACAGTTTTTAATGGTATAAGGTCCATGAATAAAACACATTTGCTTTTGCATTTTGGTAGTTGCAATATCTTCATTAATAAATTATGGATAGACCTCTTTTGAGGGTGTCATGATTTTTTATCTTAATGGTCACATTTCTAATCAGATTGCAAAATCATTTCTACTCTGTAAATGCCATATAAGAAATACATTTAACTAATGCCCCTCCATGGGCTTTTCTGACAGGTATTAACTTTCAAAACCACTAAAATTTTTAATACACACGTTTCCATGTCAGTAACCTTGAGATTTACAAATTTAATATAATATTTCTTTGGAAAATTTTGTTCAACTTTAGGATTTTAATTTTCCTAGCCAAATAACAACATCAAAATGATGTTTTAGATGCAGGCTGAATAAACTAGCAAAAATTAAGATAACAGCAAACTTGGATTCTCTTCACGGATATGTGAGTATTTCACTGTGTCTCAACCAGAGTGTAATCTGATTCACTGCCATATGTTGCACTGAGCATTTGGGGGTGGGGTGGGACAAAGCCATGTCATTCCACATCTGCTATAGATTAAGAAAGCAAATACAAAAATTATAATCACTGTGAGTAAACAGCACTACTTACTATCTTCTGCAAGACATTATTTGCAATTATCTTTCAACAAGTAAAATGACTGAAAAGTATTGCAAGAATGGTCTTTATTTAGACAGAATTTTAATATTTTATTCATACAAACTTTCAAGAACCTGGGTGAAAATGAGGTAAAGCAGAGATTTCTGATACTGTTCTTGAAATCCAACTGATAGGATTTTAAAATATGATTGCCAGCTGTACTAATATTACCAAAAACAGTATAGTTTTACTTTTGATAATTTTCCTCTTTAGGGTAATAATATCTGATAGCGGCTCAGGCACTCTACACAACACTGGCAGGTATATTACCTCATGTAATCCTTGCAAATCTGTGAAGGAGGAATTGTTATTTCCATTTTACAGAGAAAGAAATCAGGAATTTAGAACTTCAGAGTTATGTAAGTAGCAGAGTTGGGCCTCAGATCATCTTTTTCTTATTCCCCAGTTATATGTTTTTCACCATTGCAATTGCTAATAAAAAAATAAAGAGTAACACTGAAACATATTAATTACCATATGTGAAACAGACAACCACTGGGAATTAGCTGTGTGATGCAGGGAGCTCAAATCCTGTGCTCTGTGACAACCTAGGTGGGTGGGATGGGGGGGACCTACGTATACCTATGGCTGATTTATGTTGGTGTATGGTAGAAACTGGGGCTTCCCTGGTGGCCTAGCGGTAAAGAACCCACCTGCTAATGAAGGAGACATAAGATACGCAGGTTTGATCCCTGGGTCACGAAGATACCCTGGAGGGGGACATGGCAACACACCCCAGTCTTCTAGCCTGGAGAATCCCATGGACAGAGGAGCCTGGCAGACTGTGGTCCATAGGGTCACAAAGAGTCGGACACGACTGAAGTGGCTTAGCACGCACACATGGCAGAAACAAACACAATGTTGTAAAGCAATTATCCTCCAAATAAAAAGAAATGTGCTTCCTGACGTTGTAAACACCCAGTGCCATCAGCCTGGAGCTAGAGCTGCCCACACTTCTTTCTCCTTAGAGACATTTTGTCATTCAAAATGGCCCCCTTATCATACCTTGAAAAGGGGTTTGCTAGGGCACCTGGATTCAAATTCTCTCTTTGTAACTTACTGGCTGTTTAGTACACACTCGAAGTTCTAAGATCAGGTGAGTTGAGCTGGCTGGAGCCTGTTGGGCAGTGCCTAGAACATGGGAGGTGTCAGAACTATTTCACCTTTTACTTCCGAATACTTTCTGTGAGGTATTCAGTTCTCAAACAGGGCTCTCACGAGTGCTTAACCGGAGAAGAAAAGTGGCTTCCAAGAGATCCTATCCCCTGCCCTGCTCTCTCCTCCATCTTTAAGATGCCAGACTCAAACCTTGCCCCCACCCCTGCAACTCATCTTCAAGTTGAAGAGGATTGAAATGGTTTTCTTTTTCCTCCTCCAGCCAGGCAGATGTGCTTAGAAAGTAACATGATCAGGAGACAGGATGAATACTTACTCAGTTTTTTAAAAGATGGGATTGTGAAAATAACATGGTACTCAATTCTACAAATATATCACTGGTATTTCAAACATGATTAATTTTGGAAACCAACCAAAATACTTTTCCAATCACTCTCAAATACAGAGGATGGTAAACCTATAGAAAACTCCCTATCTCAATGGAGATGTCAGCTTCTAAACTAATTCACTTAATCTTTCAACGTTAAAGTGGAATTGGGCTTTTATACTTTACTATTATCCATTATAAGCATGAAGTAAGAAATTACTTCACATCAAGGGACAAAGCAGGTCAAACAGTTTTCTCTTAATTATTGGTAAAAGTTTGACTCTCCAAAAATGTTGTTGTTCATGGTTTAGGTGAGCAAGCAGAGACCTCTGGCAAAGATACGTGTTCTCAATATGAGCTGAATTCTGTCAGAGGAGCTTCTTGGTGTTTTTCGTTTCCTGGGGAGTTCCAGAAGTACTAAAATTATATCGAGACAAAGTGTTTATGTTCCAAAAGTGCAGGCTCTGCATTCCAGGCTACACACTGAGGGTTCTCAAAACAGAGGCAGCTTTTATTGAAACTTGGAAATAAGGATAACTCACAAAGACTTGGACTAGTACATACTGGAAAAATAGAAGATAACCCAAGAGCCAGCTAAAAAGGGAACAACCTAACCCAGGAGTTTCATGGTAAATACTTAAGACTTTGTGGGTTGTATAGTCTCTGTTGCAGGCTCTGCTACTGAGATTCAAAAGCAAACACTAACATTACATACACGAGTGAGCACTGTTCCAATAAAACTTTATTTACAAAGACAGGAGGTAGGCTGGCTTTAGCCTTTGGGCTATAGTTTGCCTGTCTTCATGGATCTAATCAAGCTCTCCCCACCTAGTTTGAATTATTTCATCATTTGTTGGATTTAATGAAATAGATGGTTTTGGTAGCATAGAGAAATTAACTACTAAGAAAAGTTAAATTTGTGCTTACGGAGTACTTTGCTCAAAATTTTACCATTAGAAATTCAATTTATGTGTTGAACATTGTTCTCTTTAGGAATATGCTTAAAATGCAAGGGCTTAGGAAATATATCCTTAGTATTAATTAAGTACTAACTAATATATCCTTACTATTAATTAAGTAGCTAGGGCTGAAAGAGGCCCTAGAAGCTGCCAGAGAATACATAGTACCTCGTGTAAAGCAAAGGGGATTAAAAGGGGAGAGCCATGAAAGGGAGGTGTCTGTCTCCTGGCTTTAAACGATTATTCATAGGATCCATTTGACCATCCAGTAATATTTTTTTGTTGTTGTTCCTGCAAAGGCACATTCTTTAGGAATAAAGTCCTGCATGAATGAGTGCTCAGATGTCCAGACCGAGGGTGCCACTTCGTTCACTGCCCACCCATTCAACAAACACAGATTTTGTTGCAAGGCTCAGGGCTAGGAAATGAAGGTAAGAAGTGGAATAGGATAATCCAGCAGGGAAAATCCACATATAATACAAAATGGCAGAATCTACAAAAGAAGCAAGAACAAAGGGTAATTCTTTTTAAAAGTCCCTCAAACTGCCAGTCTCATTTCTCTCCGGCCCTCCCTCCAATTCATTCTAGTTTCATGAAATGTATTCCTAGGGCTAATTATTCCTTATTTTTAAAGCTGGCATGACAGTAATAGTGAAAAACTATAGATATGGTGGTTGGTAGTTGGTAAAAACCTTACTTACTCCTTGTTATTTCCTTAACATTTCCATTTAAATTGCTCAAACTAGAAAAAGATACTAGGAAGTGTTGCTCATGCACTGAAACCCCCTTGTGTGTTTAACCCATTCACCATAAGCTTGATTTACAACAGCTTCCCTTGCTTGATGAATCCCACATGCCCCATAATTTAAACATCTTAATGTGCCTCTCACTGGAGTGCCTTTTAATTTGAATTTAAATTGATTGTGAAACTGCTCCCAGTCAGAAGTTTGTGTTTGGTAAGCCATAGCTTACAGTGGAATATGGTCACACCAAGGTCCAATCTGCAAGGTATAGGATGGAGGTTCAACTGCTACCATAATTAACCTAGTTCAGGTTAATTTAACCATAGAATATATACTCCGGCGACTGTTTAATCTGCCATGAATAAATGAATAGCAAAGATCCTGAGCCACTTGACAAGTGAAATACAGTTTGTTCATATAAATACATAAGAACCTCAAGTTCATTGCTGGATTTGTGCAACTTATGCTTTTTTGAAGAATTTTCAATAGAAGGCTGACAAGATTTTTGTAGCATTCTAAACTTGAGAGCAATCATCCTTGTCTAGTCCAGATAAAACCAAATTTAAACCATTTAAAAAAGTGGTTTATCATTTCTCCTATTCAAAAAGAGTATGCTGGAAGTCATTTAATGATTCTTCCAGTGATATGGACAGGCTTGCAAACAAAAATGGGAATATAATGAGGCAACGGGTGCACAAAGTGTCCAGAGAGGAGAGGCTTGAGCCTGCTGAGAGCCAGGGCTCCACAGAGGATGCAACCCTGGCCCCTGACTAGCATCACCACAGCCATGTTGATGCAGATCCTCCCCCTAAAACACAGATGATGGTGATTCTGATCCATGTAAACAGGCCCACCCTCTTGGACAATTGATTTTTTATCTCTGGAAATTAGGTGGCCTTAAAAATTCCTGAGGCTTGTGCTTGGATCAGCAGCACATATACTAAAATTGGAACAATACAGAGAAGATTAGCATGGCCCCTGTGCAAGGATGATATGCAAATTCACGAAGCATTCCATATTTTTAAAGATTACAAGAGATAAGGAAGGGCACTACATAATGATCAAGGGATCAATCCAAGAGGAAGACATAACAATTGTAAATATCTATGCACCCAACATAGGAGCAACTCAGTACATAAGACAAACACTAACAGACATAAAAGGAGAAATTGACAGTAACACAATAGTAGTAGGAGACTTTAACACCCCACTCACACTGATGGACAGATCATCAAAACAGAAAATTCATAAGGAAACACAAGTGTTAAATGATACATTGGATGAGATGGATTTCATTCATATCTTCAGGACATTCCATCCAAATGCAGAAGAATACACTTTCTTCTCAAGTGTACATGGAATAGTAGGATAGACCCCATCTTGGGTCACAAATCAAACCTCAGTAAACTTAAGAAAATTGAAATCATATCAAGCATCTTCTCTGACCACAGTGCTATGAGACTAGATATCAATTGCAAGAAAAAAACTGTAAGAAACACAAACACATGAAGATTAAACAAAACATTTCTAAATGACCAACAGGTTACTGAAGAAATCAAAAGGGAAATCAAAAAATTTCTAGAAACAAACGACAATGAAAAAACGACAACTCAAAACCCATAGGATGCAGCAAAAGCAATTCTAAGAGGGAAGTTTACAGCAATACAAGCCTACCTCAAGAAACAAGAGAAACATAGAATAGACAGCCTAACTTTACACCTGAAACAACTGAGAAAAGAAGAACAACAAAACCTCAAAATTAGGAGAAGGAAAGAAATCATAAAGATCCAAGCAGAAATAAATGAAAAAGAAATGACAGAAACAATAGTAAAGATTAGTAAAACTAAAAGCTGGTTCTTTGAGAAGATAAACAAAATTGACAAGCCTTTAGCCAGACTCATCAAGAAAAAAAAGAGGGAAGAATCAAATCAACAAAATCAGAAATGAAAAAGGAGAGGTTACAACAGACAATGTAGAAATACAAAGGATTATAAGAGACTGTTATGAACAACTATATGGCAATAAAATGGATGACCTGGAAGAAATGGACAGATTCTTAGAAAAGTTCAATCTTCCAAGACTGAACCAGGAAAAATTAGAAATTATGAACAACCCAATTACAAGCATTGAAATCGAAGCTGTGATCAAAAATCTCCCAGAAAACAAAAGCCCAGGACCAGATGGCTTCACAGGAGAATTATATCAAATATTTAGAGAAGAGCTAATGCCTATCCTTCTAAAACTCTTTCAAAAAATTGCAGAGAAAGGAACACTTCCAAACTCATTCTACAAGGCCACCATCACCCTGATATGAAAACCGGACAAAGACAGTACAAAAAAAGAAAACTACAGGCCAATATCACTGATGAACATAGATGCAAAAATCCTCAAAAAAATTTTAGCAAACAGAATTCAGCAACACATTAAAAAGCTCATACACCATGATCAAGTTGGGTTTATTCTAGGAATGCAGGGATTCTTCAATATATGCAAATAAATCAATATGATACACCATATTAACAAATTGAAAGATAAAAACCATATGATCACCTCAATAGATGCAGAAAAAGTCTGGCAAAATTAGCAGCCATTTATGATTAAAACTCTTCAAAAAATGGGCATAGAAGGAACCTATCACAACATAGTAAGGGCCATATATGATAAGCCCACAGCAAACATTATTCCCAATGGTGAAAAACTGAAAGATTAAGATCAGGAACAAGACAAGTGGCTCCACTTTCACCACTATTATTCAACATAGTTCTGGAAGTCCTAGCTACAGCAATAAAAGAAGAAAAAGAAATAAAAGGAATCCAGATTGGAAAAGAAGTAAAGCTCTCATTGTTTGCAGATGACGTGACCCTGTACATAGAAAACCCTAAAGGCAGTATCAGAAAACTACTAGAGCTAATCCGTGAATTTAGCCAAGTTGCAGGATACAAAATCAATACACAGAAATCACTTGCATTTCTATAAACTAACAATGAAATTGGAGAAGGCAATGGCACCCCACTCCAGTAGTCTTGCCTGGAAAATCCCACGAACGGAGGAGCCTGGTGGGCTGCAGTCCATGGGGTCACTGAGTCGGACACGACTGAGCGACTCCACTTTCACTTTTCACTTTCATGCCCTGGAGAAGGAAAGGGCAACCCACTCCAGTATTCTTGCCTGGAGAATCCCAGGGACGGGGGAGCCTGGTGGGCTGCCGTCTATGGGGTCACACAGAGTCGGACATGACTGACGCGACTTAGCAGCAGCAACAATGAAATATCAGAAAGAGAAATTAATGAATCAATCCCATTCACCATTGCAAGAAAAAGAATAAATATCTAGGAATAAACTTACCTAAGGAGACAAAAGAACTGTACACAGAAAATTATGACACTAATGAAAGAAATCAAAGACGACATAAAGAGGAGAGATATTCCATATTCCTGAGTAGGAAGAATCAATATTGTGGAAATGACTATACTACCAAATGCAATCTACAGATTCAATATGATCCCTATCAAATTACCAATGACATTTTTCACAGAACTAGAACAAAAAATTTCACAATTCATATGGAAACACAAAAGACCCAGAATAGCCAAAGCAGTCTTGAGAAAGAAGAATGGAGCTGGAAGAATCAACCTTCCTGGTTTCAGATTATACTACAAAGCTACAGTCATCAAGACAGTATGGTACAGGACCAAAAACAGAAATATAGACCAGTGGAACAAGATAGAAAACCCAGAAATAAATGCATGTACCTCTGGGCATCTTATTTTTGACAAAGGAGGCAAGACTATACAATGAGGCAAAGACAGCCTCTTTAATAAATTGTGCTGGGAAATCTGGACAGTAAAAGAATGAAATTAGAACACTTCCTAACACCATACACAAAAATAAACTCAAAATGGATTAAAGACCTAAATGTAACACCAGAAACTATAAAACTCTTAGAGGAAAACATAGGCAGACCACTCAATGACAGATCAAAGCAAGATCCTCTATGACTCATCTCCTGGAGTAATGGAAATAAAAACAAAAATAAACAAGTAGGACCTGATTAAACTTATAAGCTTTTGCACAGCAAAGGAAACTATAAGCAAGGTGAAAAGACAACCCTCAGAATGGGAGAAAATAATAGCAAATGAAACAACTGACAAAGAATTAATTTCCAAAATATATAAGCAGCTCACACAACACAAGCCAGAAAAACAAACAATTAAAAAGTGGGAAAAAGACCTAAACAAACATTTCTCCAAAGAAGACATACAGATGGTGAACAAACACATGAAAAGATGCTCAAAATTTCTCATTATTAGAAAAATGCAAAACTACAATGAGATATCACCTTACACCAGTCAGAATGGCTGGCATCAAAAAGTCTATAAATAATAAATGCTAGAGAGGATGTGGAGAAAAGGGAACGCTCTTGCACAATTGACAGGAATGTAAATTGATATAGACACTATAGAAGATGGTTTTGTAAGATGGAAATTCCTTAAAAAACTAGGATTAAAACCACCATATGACCCAGCAATATGACTCTTAGGCATATATCTCTGCAGAAACCAGGGTTGAAAAAGACACATGTATCCCATTGTTCATTACAGCACTATTTACAATAGCTAGAACATGGAAGCAACCTAGATGTCCATTAACAGATGAATGGATAAAGTGGTGGTACATATACACAGTGGAATATTACTCAGCCATAAAAAGGAAAGCATTTGAGTCAGTTCTGATGAGGTGGATGAACTTAGAACCTATTATACAGAGTGAAGTGAGTCAAAAAGAGAAAGCTAAATATCGTATTCTAATGCATATATATGGAATCTAGAAAAATGGTACTGAAGAATTTATTTACAGGGTAGCAATGGAGAAACAGACATAGCGAATAGACTTATGGACATGGAGAGAGGGGAGGAGAGGGTGAGATGTATGGAAAGAGTAACATGGAGACTTACATTCAGTTCAGTCGCTCAGCCGTGTCCGACTCTTTGTGACCCCATGAACCACAGCACGCCAGGCCTCCCTATCCATCACCAACTCCCAGAGTTTACCTAAACTCATGTCCATCCAGTCGGCGATGCCATCCAGCCATCTCATTCTCTGTTGTCCCCTTCTCCTCCTGCCCCCAATCCTTCCCAGCATCAGGGTCTTTTCCAATGAGTGAACTCTTAGCATGAGGTGGCCAAAGTATTGGAGTTTCAGCTTCAACATCAGTCCTTCCAATGAACACCCAGGACTGATTTCCTTTAGGAAGCACTGATTGTATCTCCTTGCAGTCCAAGGGACTCTCAAGAGTCTTCTCCAACACCACAGTTCAAAAGCATCAATTCTTCGGTGCTCAGCTTTCTTCACAGTCCAACTCTCACATCCATACATGACTACTGGAAAAACCATAGCCCTGATTAGACAGACCTTTGTTGGCAAAGTAATGTCTCTGCTTTTTAATATGCTATCTAGTTTGGTCATAACTTTCCTTCCAAGGAGTAAGCGTCTTTTAATTTTATGGCTGCAATCACTGTCTGGAGTGATTTTGGAGCCCCCAAAAATAAAGTCTGACACTGTTTCCACTGTTTCCCCATCTATTTGCCATGAAGTGATGGGACCAGATGCCATGATCTTAGTTTTCTGAATGTTGAGCTTTAAGCCAACTTTTTCACTCTCCTCTTTCACTTTCATCAAGAGGCTTTTTAGTTCCTCTTCACTTTCTGTCATAAGGGTGATGTCATCTGCATCTGAGGTTATCGATATTTCTCCCGGCAATCTTGATTCCAGATTGTGCTTCCTCCAGCCCAGCATTTCTCATGATGTACTCTGCATATAGGTTAAATAAGCAGGGTGACAATATAAAGCCTTGACATACTCCTTTTCCTATTTGGAACCAGTCTGTTGTTCCATGTCCAGTTCTAACTGTTGCTTCCTGACCTGCATACAGGTTTCTCGGGAGGCAGGTCAGGTGGTCTGGTATTCCCATCTCTTTTAGAATCTTCCACAGTTTATTGTGATCCACACAGTTACCGTATGTAAAATAGATAGCCAATGGGAATTTGCTGTATGGCTCAGGAAACTCAAACAGGGGCTCTGTAGCAATCTAAACAGTTGGGATGGGGTGGAAGATGGGAGGGAGGTTCAAAAGAAGGGGATATATATATATCTATGGCTGATTCATGTTGAGGTTTGACAGAAAACAACAAAATTCTGTAAAACAATTATCCTTCAATGAAACAATAAATAAATAAAAGAATATTAAACAATTAAAAAAAATTCTTGAGGCTTGAAGTAGATAGAGAGGACATAGCAATTGTTTCCTCCACACCAGGTATTATGACATATTGTAAGGTTCTTCTTATCATGGGAAAGAGGGACAGAAAACAAGCTTGCTTTAATCAGGTGCAGATTTAAATTAGTTCTTTACATTTAGCTAGCATTGTTAATTGTTAAAGGACATTTCGTCACCCACTCATTCAATGGCACGTTGATGCAACATTTGGTGCTAGGAGTTTTTGCAAGGTACCTGCCCTGCTGGAATGCACAGCCTGATGCTGGAGACAGACAAGACAGCTGACAAATTGTGAGAAGTGGTAAGAAGGGTAAAGAGGATTCGCTAATAGAAGCCATGGGCTGGAGGTGAGGGTAGGATGGAGAGGACCTACTTAACACGGTAGTCATGGAGTAAGAATCATGGTGAAGGTAATGATCCTAAGCTTTAGAGTCCTTCACTTGTTCCAGCCATGGAGCCCTATGACATGTGTTTTTAATAAGATTTACAAATTTAAGATTTACAATTTTTCCTTAAAAAAACTTCTTCCGAGTTACATAAGCTTCAGAGCTTGCAACATCTGAATTCATGCCTGGTGGTTAGGGAAGGTTTCTCTGAAGAACAGACATTTTGGTTGATTCCACTAGGATAAGGAGACTGCCATGCTTGATGTGAGGGTAGTAGTCCTATTGAGTTGAAGGGCCATTTGAAAATCCTGAAGCTGGAAATTACCCAACTACTTGGAGGAAGTGTGGAGCGAGTAGAATGGAGAATGGAGAGAGAGGGAGGAGGCAAATTTGGAGAAAGTAGCAGGGGCAAACACTGGGGGATCACGGGGGTCACAGGAGGGAGTCTGGTTTATGTCAAAGTGATACGGAAAACCACTGGAGTGTTCTGGGCAGCAAATGACACGATCAGATTTATGTTTGTAAAAGATTTCTCAGACTATAAGAATTGATATAAGGTTGGGAGCATGATTAAAGAAAGGAGACTGTGGCAATATTCCAGGTGAGAGACGGTGGTTTAGATTAGAGTGGTGATTGTAGTGGTTATGGAAGGAAGTGGAAAGATTTAGGATACATATCAGATTTTGAAATCATAGCTGATGGGTTGGATTGTAGGGAGCTGGGGAGATAAAAGAGAAAAGATGACCTAATAAATAGATATTGGAGGTGGGGCAGAAATATTGCCAGAAGGTTGCAATAATCACAAGTTGTGTTAGGAACATCTAGGAAGGCACTTATTAATATAATGGCTAGGGCTTTATATATGTGAATATGGCAATGCTGACATCTCTTTGAAGGTGATGTAAGAGCAGGATTATGGAGTTAGACATGATTCTGCATTACTTAATCCCACTCGAGTGCCCAGGAATGAATTAGGTATGTGAAACATGTATACCATCTTCATAAATCAGACTTTAACTTTGTTATTGGAGTTCGTTTACATTTCTTAGTGGCCTGTGGGAAACAATTACATGACCACTACTGAATCATTCCAATCAATGAACAGACCAGCCTTTGAAAGCTCACATGAAATGTGGCCAACATTGTGTTTGCCTGTGGCTTAAGACCTTGACTTTAGGAGGTTTAACTAGGAGATGTTTTCCTAGAGTTAGAAACACATTTTTGCAAGAAAAGCAGTGAAGAGCAGTATTGGCTAATCTGGTTCTCTAATTTCTTCCAAGTATAACTGAAAGTTCTAACGTTAACTGTAATTAAACACAATCTGAGGGTTTAGGATCCTAAAAAATCCATATTTGTGTGTGGTATATCCAGCATGAGAGACAATTCCAAAGAGCTGTGAAGAGAAAACACTATAAGGGGAGAGTAATTGCTATGCTGGTCTTAAGAAAATTCTCACCCTTTCCTTAGGGAATATAAAGCAATAAACATAACTGGTAGTTTCAAATGCAATAAAAGTCATATTATTCTTAAATGATTATATTCATTAATTAGGCTTTTAGAAAATAGAGGTATTGAAATAACCTTGGAATTCAGGAAGGAGATCATTAGGCTGCAAAATAAGTTTCTTAAGCACTGACATCTCTAACTATGTAATGTGAAGAATGACAGTCAACTTAGCATTCAACTCTATATGCAATCTTCCAAGAGTGGATTTTGTATAAATGAGTTTCTATCTTATTTCAGAGCCCCTTTCTTTAGATTCTTCTCTGTTTTTTGATGAGAGTTGGTGATCTAGGAGTTTTTATATCTTGTCACTATGGGACTTCTGCCCTTCACTATCCTCACACACACGATTTCTGGAATACTTATTTTGAAGCCTAGTGTATTTGACAAGAAGTCTAATCTAGGGGGGAAAAAAAGGTAGGCATGAGAAGGTAGCAGAAGACAAATGAGCCTGACAGGAAAGCCGACGTAAGACCAGTAGGGGTCAAATGAATACTTTTGGGATTGCTTACGTTGGAGTGTTAAACCCTGAAGAAGTGCAAAGTAGGTATGATAAAAACATTTTCGATAAAGGATAAAGGTAGGAAAAGCGGCAAAACGATGCAAGAATTAGAATGGAATGATTCAGGAGACCTCGCTGATGGTGCTAGAAAGAAAAGTAATGCAGTCTGAAATTTTGCCCATTGCAGAATTGTTGGTATGTAAACTAAACAGCAAGTAGAACAGCCACCCTACGCTGTTTCCTTGTGAGGTCTTTGCCTCCAGCTCAGACTCTCTGTTCGCCATCAGCCAAGAGTTATGTCCAAAGTCAAACAAGGCATCAGAATTGAGTGTTAGCAGGAATTCCCTGGCAGCCCCATGGGTAGGAGTCCAAACTTCGATTGCAGGGGGCACAGGTTCAATCCCTGGTTGGGGAACTAAGATCCTACAAGCTGTTCATCACAATCAAAAAATAAGATAACTGAAGTGTTAGCTTAAAAAAGATGAGTGTTAGTATGTGGAAAGCCAATGCCACCAAGTGTGAGCTCTGAAAAGTAACCGTTCCCACCTTCTGGCTGTGACATGTCAAGGGCCTGAGGGTCATTCCTGCTGCTGGAGCCAATCTCAGCGCCGACTCCTGGAGATGCAGCTGTCACCTCCGGGCCCTACCAGGCATCCAGGGGAGCCAGTGTTACATGGCTTCTGGAGAGTGGCTGCACCAGTAGAACAGGAAGCGTCTGTCTGGAAACTGCCCCAGATCCACCCCCAGAGCCAGATTCCACCCAGGAGCATCTCCCACTCTGCCCCTGGAGTCCCCTCAGCTGACCTACCTACACGTAGCTATTGGCACTGTTTGGGTTGTCTCACCAGTTACACTGGACTACTACTACAACTAAACAATTCAGTATGCTTCTGGCTACCCCTGGGTTGGGAAGATCTGCTGGAGAAGGAATAGGCTACCCACTCCAGTATTCTTGGGCTTCCCTGGTGGCTCAGATGATAAAGAATCCACCTGCAATGCGGGAGACATGGGTTCAGTCCCTGGCTTGGGAAGATCCCTTGGAGAAGGGGATGGCTACCCACTCCAGTATTCTGGCCTGGAGAATTCCATGGACAGAAGAGCCTGAAAGGCTACAGTCCATAGGGTTGCAAAGAGTAGAAATAAACTGAGCGACTTTCACTTTCACTGGCTACCCCAAAATATCATCGCAAGATGTGTTGTTCATAAAATACCCTTGTTTTGTCGCTAAGTCATGTCCGACTCTTTTGTGACCCCAAGGACTGTAGTCCCCAGGCTCCTCTGTCCATAGGATTTTGCAGGGAAGAAAACTGGAGTGGGTTGCCATTTCCTTCTCCAGAAGATCTTCCCTACCCAGGAACTGAACCCATGTCTCCCACTTCTGTTGCATTGTAGGCAGATTCCTTACCACTGAGCCACCTGGGAAGCCCTTATATGATACTTAATTTGTTTGCCTTTGGTTAAAAAAAAAAATTACTTTTTATTAAAAGAAACCCCTGAGTGAATATGAGGTCTTTATCTCATTGTTGCCAAGTATGGTATGGTTTTTGTTAAAGCTTGAAGAGTAAGAAAAGGGATGACTTTAATCAGCCACTAATGGGGAAAAATAAGCTTAAATATGTGACTTTCCATAAGATTAAAATTTGGGAAAACTAGCTAGACTTGCCCCTGTCTGTTGTGTTCTTCAGTAAGTACTTGACAAAAGTCCATGGCAGCCAGGTTTGCCCCTCTGTTTTGTATATTAATAAAATTAGTTGTTGTGCAGTTCAGTTGACCCTGCCTTCTGCAGCCTGCAGCTGCTTTGGCATGCTAATTGAATTGTCAATAATAAACACAGGAAAGGAGGCACTTCAAGCTGCCATTTCAGGGCCACAAAACCTTCACTTAGAGGCTGCCTGCTGTTTCTCCCAACTGTGCATGAAAAGCAATTAAGAAAAGTCTTGTGTAACTGTAGTCTGCTAAATCAAGGATAAACTGTATGTTGGAACTAACAAAAGACACACAAAACGCCTGCAAATCTTCTCAGAACCAAACTGTGTGCAATGGTGCTTGTAAGAATGTGTGGCCCAATTAATGGAAAAACACTGAACTAAAAGTTAAATTGTTCCGTTGCCTTTTGCCCCATAAACTGGTGTCTAGCCTCAAGCATGGGAACCCTCGCTGAATGCTTATTTTACCAAGATGGTAACACAGTGAACCAGATATGAACCAGTTTAATAACTCTACCAGTCCTGGGCCAACTATTAATGCTCAGAATTTATACTGAATGAATAGGTGCTTCTTTGTTATTTCTAATTGTGGTGGTGAAAAGGTTACTAAGTTCCCACACGTGATGGTACAAAAGACACTGTATGAACACAACAGCTCCATTTGATACCCCTGGAAGCAGGGACTGCAGACTCCTAGGCTGAGATAAAAATAAAATAAAGTTTACATTTGTTGGCAAGTAGATGTGCCATGGTAATGTAAACTTAAGTTACCAGTTTCTAAAATCTTGTGAAGTTATTCTTTTGTTACTAACCGGTTACAATTTTGACATGCGTTTTATCACTGGAAGTTATTTATTTATAAACTGTTCTAAACTCCTAAGGCATCTTGGTTTGAGGTGTTATTGATAAAATCCCTGGAATAGAACACCTATAAGACTTATATTTTACCTCTAAAGCTGTTCCCTGTTGGTATAGTGTGTGTTATAGTGAGAGATAACCACATAACCTTGTTAACACAGGAGAGGCTGTGAAAACTGGCCCACAGGACCTGGAGAAATATTTAAAGATACCAGTCAACAATTTTCTTAAATGTAAGATTTTGAAAATAATGAAGTAAAAACTTGAAAGCTGCTAAAAGTAGACAAGCTTAAAAATTGTTACCCCATGAAAAAACATTTTAGCCCTACATTTAAAATTAAAAGTAAATAATTTACAATCATTCTTATGTTAATGTGCACATAATGCAAGTATATACAAGCTTTAAAATGCTGACTTATCATAGTTTTAAAATTAACATAGAAGGCTAGAGTGGGAGTGTAGATGTGTGTGTGTGTGTATGTGTATAGCTATTTATTAGAAGTAAAAATAGTTTCATCGGCTCATTCAAACTTACCCTTAATTATGTTTTAAAGATTCAAGGATGACATATTACAGTAATTTAATTTTTTAAGGGTAATTTTTGTTTCTTCAACTGTGCCTTTACTGTAGACACCAGCATTCTTTGTTCTGTGAAGTAAAAAACAGCTGTAATAAGATTGGGTTCTTTGCTTCTGTCTCTATTTTTAGTAAATCAAGGATATGTCCTAGAGAATGTTCCCTATGATTTTTTTTTTCTTACAGTGTCCAGTGAATCAACTTTAGGAAAATTAAAATCTAAATTATATAACATGTTGATCCAAATTCTGTGGATTATGTGGGCAGAATAGATTTGGTATTTCTTTCTAATAACAAAATGACTGCAGCTACATATTAATATTCTGCTGAATAAATAAATGATACTGATAATCTGCATCTCTCTCTCCTTCTCACTCATGGAAACTTTCTTTGTTTAATGAATTATTTCAGGTAAAACATGGTGCATATCAGGAAGAGTTTATAAACCTAAATGGTAGGAAAAGTTTTCATTTCTGTTTTGCTCTTCTCATTTTTATTTCATTCTTGCTTATAAAAATCCTGTGGCAAGAATTACTGGTATCCGAAATATATCCTCTGAAGTTACTATTCTTTCTTACTGACATGAAGCAGCTGTAAAACCTGAGGGGATCACATGAGTTTCCAAACATTGCTATTTAGAAGTACCTATGACATATCTTGCATGGTCAGAGGGCTGTTGTACATTTTG
Source organism: Giraffa tippelskirchi (assembly GCF_054371585.1). Taxonomy (NCBI): domain Eukaryota; kingdom Metazoa; phylum Chordata; class Mammalia; order Artiodactyla; family Giraffidae; genus Giraffa; species Giraffa tippelskirchi. The sequence goes on from NC_137277.1 coordinate 76,226,895, forward strand.
GGGGTAAAGCTTGTTGGGCTCCTGGGTTCTCCTTAGGCCTCGGTGAAGGCTATGTCACTCCAGTGTGTACTTTTGAAAATATTCAGACACCAATGTAGGTTAGCAAAGAAAAAAAATTCAGCCAACACAAGACATTGCCCCTAAATGTTTGCATCAATTAAAGCCCTGTTCAAGGCCAGGCTGGCATTCCTCCAGCTGCGGTGTTCCATGTAAAATAAAATACTGCCAGCTGTGGTCAATTATTTGATTTCCCAGTGAAAGATGAGAAACATGTAATCACTGTTAATATGGTAAAAATTGATCAAGTGTGACAGGCTATATAATTTACTGATTGCAATAGCCTTTTAGGTACCAACTCTGAGACCAATACCTGCTGATTAGTTTCTAGATGTCTAGAGCTAAGGTAAGAATTATGGTAACTTTAATTTAGCTTTATGTCTGTCACATGACAGAGAATTGGTTAAAAGATTTACTTGCCTGAGAGAATACTACCAATTATTCAAACGTTTTTGCAAGAGTGTTTAATAATGCAATAAATTCTTATGATATAATTTAAATGAGTAAAGCAGGACTCAAAGTTGCCATAGATGATTATAACTGGCTAAAAAAAAATCTGAGGTTAAAAAATGCTAGAACATCAAAGTATCTTTTTTTTCTGTTCCCATTTGTATTAAGCCAAATGTGCTGATTCAAAACATGAGTTTGAGTAAACTCCGGGAGGTAGCACAGGACAGGGAGGCCTGGCATGCTGCAGTCCCTGGGGTCTTTAAGAGTCCGATACGACTTAGCAACCGAATGACAACAACTGATTTAGAAAGTATAGTTGGCAGTCTGCGTATGATTTGAGAAAGATGCAGAGGAAAAAAAAATACATTTAAAGCATCAAAAATTGTAAAGTACCCAGAAAATAGTGAAAAAAAGAGGGATCTGAAAGCCCAGCACCTTTCACCTTTCACTTTTACAACTTGTGCCAAGAAATTCATTCTTATACTACATGTGTTTTGGTGATAAACATCCTTGGGGATCTTAATACACTGGTTATCTTTGGAGGAGGTCATAACGATAAGGCAGTATAATCGTGTCGTGGTCAGGTGGGTGAGCTCAGAGTTCAAGTTCTATTTCCCTACAGCGTTTCTTCCAACTTTTGTTTTCCCTGAGTTTTGCAAATGATTTCAAAGACAAGGTCCAAGACTTTATGGAATTCTCACTAGGTAGTTTTTGCAGTGAGTATCCATTCCCAGCACTGTTGAGAATTCGTGAGCAAAAGAACAGATGTGCTTTTCCTCGGAGGATAACCATAGTGTTCCTCTTATGTGTTTCCTTTATGCTCATTGAGCCTCCTGCAAGTGCAGAATAGATACTGTAAATGTTTTGTTGTCATTGGAGATAGAGACAGGCTGGATCTCAAGGTCCTTACAAATAACATGTGCTTTCAGTGATTCTCCCTGAACTGCAGCTTGATCATTTTTTGTAGGGTAACCAGATAACACGCAGAATTTTGGGATGTGTTGTAATTGACGTTCTAATCAGGGTAATTCATGCAACCAAAATGAAAATACTAAAACTTGAATATGTTGGTCAACTTTTAAGTTCCTTGCAACAAAAAGGTTATACTACTACTAACTACAATGCCAGGTGATTACTTAAACTGAAAGAAAAAAAGACCCCAAATCAAATCAGTTGACAGTAACGCTGCTGCTACTGCTAAGTCGCTTCAGTTGTGTCCAACTCTGTGCAACCCCATAGACGGCAGCCTACCAGGCCCCGTCCCTGGGATTCTCCAGGCAAGAGTACTGGAGTGGGGTGCCATTGCCTTCTCCAGTGCATGAAAGGGAAAAGTGAAAGTGAAGTCGCTCAGTTGTGTCTGACTCTTATCGACCCCATGGACTGTAGCCTACCAGGCTCCTCCATCCATGGGATTTTCCAGGCAAGAGTACTGGAGTGGGGTGCCATTGCCTTCTCCGGGTTGACAGTAATAGAGGCAGATAAAATCAGAAAAGGTAGGATCTGTGTGATTGTGTTATTTTATCTAAACATAAACTTCACTAGTGAACTCCCAAAGCAATGTCTCATTCCCATTTGGAAAATCGCAATTGGCATTTTTTCCATTGTCTATTTTGGTCCTTATGAAAAGAAAGTGGAAAAATGACCTGATGAGGTGGCAAAATGCTTAAATCCACACCCCGTCTCTAACTTTTTCCCCCACGGGGTTCAGTCTACAAAGTCTCTAACACTTGCTGCTATTAATAAAAGCTGAATAAAATGATGCCTTTGTCTGAAGACATTAGCAGAATTGTAGTTGTGTTCCAAAGGATTGGGGGCCCAGAAGAGGGAGGGAGAAGGCCAGCTGCCCAGGGCACCGACCTGAAGAGTTGCTAAATTTGTTAAGGGGGAGGGCACCCGGCCAGCCATCAAGGAACCACAAGTGCTCTGCTGCCAGTCTAGGTGCCCATGATGCTCAGAATAGTTCTGCTTATTTTAAGCAGTTCTACCACATGGGCTCAGAAATTCTAATGATGGTTCATATTTTTTTTATTGAAGTAAAATTTAAAAAATTGGATATGCAGTCTTGCTCCATACTCAGCAACTACTTTAGAACTGAGGTTATAAAGACAGCTAAGTATTTTGAACTTAAACCAGAAAACCACCCAACCCTTTTCTCCCCCACCCCTGAAACTCTCCAAAGTATTAAAAAAAAAAATTGTTCCCCTAGTTGGTTCTTATTTGAAGATGCTGCAATGTTATAGCATCCTGGCCAAACAGTAAAATCGCCTAGAAACTCTGAACCACATTGTAGTCCAATTGAAACTGGTCTCTGAGGGTTGGACTTGAACGCTCCCTTGGAGTTCTGATCTACATTCACTGTGCTGAATGAGAACCACCTGACTATGGCTGCTATTAGACCCTCAAATCTTAGCTCACATTAGAAACACCTGGAGGGCTCGTGAAACCCACTCACTGGGCCTTAACCGCCAGAGTTTTTAAGTAGGTCTCGGTGGGACCTGAGCGTTTCTGGCTCCCTCAAGTTCCAGGGCTCGTTGGGGCCGCCCCAAGGACAACACTTTGAGAACCACAGCACTAAAGGAGATCCTGCGCATCCTAAGGTACTTTAACTCCTAGAAAGCTTTCGGCAGTGTTCTGCTGTTGAGGGGGGAGATTTGGAGAAGGAGCACGGAGTTGGTACCAAAGGGCAGGAAGTGGAGGGAAGGGACTTTAAGAAAAAAGTTAAGATGAGTGTTACCAAAACTGAAGAGGGGAAGGTTTGAACTGTTAAAGTCTGGGCTAGGCAGAGAAGTTTTACCCAAGAAGTTTGAAGAGAGTAGACTAGGGGAAGCCTTAATGGATGTAAGAAGATTGAAAGGAAATTTTAAAGAAGTGTTGTCAAAGTCTCTATTTTCCCCTCCATATGATGAGAAATGTAAGCAAAGGATGGTTTTTGGTTGTGTCACATCCTGCCAGTGGTGCATCTCTCTGGGATGAACCCTGTGTGTCAGGCTTTTATAAGCATTGTGTGTGTGCGCATGTGTGCTAAGTTGCTTCAGTCGTGTCCAACTGTTTTCGACCCTGTGGACTGTAGCCCGCCAGACTCCTGTGTCCATGGGATTCTCCAGGCAAGAACACTGGAGTGGGTTGCCATGCCCTCCTCCAGGGGATCTTCCGGACCCAGGGATCAAGCCCACATTTCCTAGGTCTCCTCATTGGCAAGCGGGTTCTTTACCACTAGTGCCACCTGGGAAGCCTAGCATTATATCCCTTACTTTTTCCCCTTCATTCTCCTCTCTAGGAGAACCATAGCAACCTAACTTCAACTCTGTAAAGAAACAAGAATTAGAAGCAACTGGGGCTTAAAGACCCAAAAAACTGTGTTCTTGGGGCTTAAGGAAAAAGGCATTTGCTTGAGTCCAGGAGAGACTATGTTCAGGGCTATAAAGTGGGTGTGGATCAAAAGGTGGAAAAATGTATCCAATGGCTCCCACTGGTAAAAGGAAATCCTACAGTGTGAGAGCCCCTGCACTTCTGTTGTGTGTGTTTCTGGGGGTGGGGCGGGAGTGGGGTTGGCAAAGTACCCAGGAGGGCCCCCTATTGGCAGGGTGCCTTGGTGGAGGTGAGTGCCCAAAGCACAGGCAGGCTGCCCCTGGGGAGTGGTGAGGGTGGACACAGAGCTGGGACAAGATATATTAGGGCTGAGAAGTCCTGTGAGGGTGTTGGAAGAGGTGTGTGATTTAGTTTGGAGGGTATGGATGCTGGTGGAGTGGTCGACGATGCCCACACAGAACTCTTAATTGCTCATGTGACAGTAGTCTCACACAAAACAAAAACCAGCCGCAAATACTAATAAGCCATTTGCCTCTAAAATTCTCTTTCAGATTTACTAGCTCTGTAAATTTAGCAGACCGAGGCAGACTCCCCTTCATTCATAGAGTCCATGCTCACTGCAGGAGACATTAAGGAGCAATAAAAAGACCCTAAAGCAAAATGGAAGCGTGGGCTCTGGTTATCAACAAACAGGATGCCATCTTCTGGATTAGTGAAAGTAGCTAAGATTGAAATGAAGAAAAAGTGGAATTCAGAATTTATTTTAGAAGAATCAGATGGGATACACAGTCCCTTGGAAATACAATGTTTTAGCCACATATATTTACAAGTACTTTAAAAGGGCACCCACAGGGACTTCCCTGGTAGTTCAGTGGGTAAGACTCCATGCTCTCAATGCAAGGGGCCCTGGGTTTGATTCCTGGTCAGGGAACTAGATCCCACATGCTACAACTAAGACCTGGCCCAGCCTAAACAAATAAATATTGTTTTAAAAAATAAAAATAAAAAAATAAAAGGGCACCCACAAGCAGTGGGAAATAAAGTGTGCTTAGACTAGAACAACTGAGATCTAGTTCCAACTTTGTTGATAACTAGTGGCAGGTGGTCAAGTCACTGACTTCGTGAGTCTCACTGTTTTCTTACAAAATGGAGATCTCTGAGGCCAGCCCTGAGAAAATACCCTATGAAAGAGATGAAGAATCCTATGCTAGGTCTTAGTTAGGCAACTAGTTCTTGAAGTGTAAAATAAATTTGTATTTTTTGCCAGTCCTTAACTAAGATAGAAAGTTAGGTAAAGTTCAGATTTCTTTTCCTTGGGTTAGGGGAGAGGCCAAAATAAGATTTTATAAAGCACAAAGAAATCAGTACAGCCTTGTCCTCTAGGTAGAAGCATACAGGACAAATGTTAGGACAGTTCAGTTTCAGTAAACAAGAAATCTGGCTACATTAGCACAATGCTGGAGTAGAGATTAGTGACTGTTAAGTTTCTTTTTTTTTCCTGGAGGCGGGGAGAAGTTTACATTCCTCAAAGGACATGGACTAAAATAGTCAAGACTTAGCCTGGAATTTTTTGTAACAAACAGTGAACCTAATTTCTCACTTTCTTCTGTTGCCCTCTGTTGGTTTTGAAACCGGCAGAGCAGAACAATTTCTTTTAAGAGGGTTTAAGATTCAGACATTTATTGTATGTGAAAATTAAGCATATTTGTTCTTTAATCCTGGTTTTATTTCTGTCTCACTTTCAAAGGTAATATATTTTATAGATAAAGTAGGAAGTTTTTCTAAAAATTAAAATTCTGATGGAATAAGTACAAATGACAACCGAGTTATTAAGAATTTCATCAGGAATTTAAAATCAGGTATACTGATAAATATTAGCTATTTCTCATAATTATGTGATTACATCAGTAAGAAACTAGTATTATAAAACAGTTAAAGATCATCCTTTACAGATTATCAGTGGCTTATCAATGACATTCTGCCAGTTTTACAAACACTTAGTTTTCATTGTATTATCGATATAAGATTCATCTTTCCGCTAGTTTCTGAGCCCTTCTACCCTTTCACTGTGGTTTCTCCTTCCAATGTCCCAGAGCTCTCCCAATTGGGTTATTTTTGCCTCCACATGTAAATGTGCTCAGTAAGTTCTAATATTAAACAATTAGATCCTGTCTACCCACCATCTAGTCAAGGCTATGGTTTTTCCGGTAGTCATGTATGGATGTGAGAGTTGGACTATAAAGAAAGCTGAGTGCAGAAGAATTGACGCTTTTGAACTGTGGTGTTGGAGAAGACTCTTGAGAGTCCCTTGGACTGCAAGGAGATCCAACTAGTCCATCCTAAAGGAGATCAGTCCAGAATATTCATTGGAAGGACTGATACTGTAGTTGAGGCTCCAGTACTTTGACCACCTGATGCGAAGAGCTGACTCATTTGAAAAGACTGATGCTGGAAAAGATTGAAGGCAGGAGAAGAAGGGGATGACAGAGGATCAGATGGTTGGATGGCCTCACCGACTCGAGGGACATGAGTCTGGGTAAACTCCGGGAGTTGGTGATGGACAGGGAGGCCTGGCGTGCTGCAGTCCATGGGGTCGCAAAGAGTTGGAAACGACTGAGTGACTGAACTGAACCCACTGCTGCATCTTTCCTTGTTTGGCTTTCTCTTCTGTTCCATCCTTTCTCTACTTTCTCTCTATTTTTCTCCTTATCTATCCATTTATCTCCTTTTTGAAGAAAGTGGGGAAAACCACTAGACCATTCAGGTATGACCTAAATCAAATCCCTTACGATTATACAGTGGAAGTGACAAGTAGATTCAAGCAATTAGATCTGATAGAGTGCCTGAAGAAATATGGACAGAAGTTTATGGCATTGTACAGGAGGCAGTGATCTAAATCATCCCCAAGAAAAAGAAATGCAAACAGGCAAAACAGTTGTCTGAGAAGACCTTACAAATAGCTGAGAAAAGAAAAGAAACTAAAGGCAAAGGAGAAAAGGAAAGATATACCCATCTGAGTGCAGAGTTTCAAAGAATAGCAAGGAGAGATAAGAAAGCCTTCCTCAGTGATCAATGCAAAGAAATAGAATGGAAAAGACTAGAGATCTCTTCGAGAAAATTAGAGATATCAAGGGAGCATTTCATGCAAAGATGGGCACAATAAAGGACAGAAATGGTATGGACCTAACAGAAGCAGAAGATATTAAGAAGAGGTGGCAAGAATACACAGAAGAACTGTACAAAAAAGATCTTCACGACCCAAATAATCACGATGGTGTGATCACTCACCTACAGCCAGACATCCTAGAATGTGAAGTCAAGTGGGTCTTAGGAAGCATCCCTATGAACAAAGCTCATGGAGATGATGGAATTCCAATTGAACTGTTTCAAATCCTAAAAGATGACGCTGTGAAAGTACTGCACTCAATATGCCAGCAAATTTGGAAAACACAGCAGTAGCCACAGGACTGGAAAAGGTCAGTTTTCATCCCAATCCCAAAGAAAGGCAATGCTAAAGAATGCTCAAACTACCACACAATTGCACTCATCTCACATACTAGTAAAGTAATGCTCAAAATTCTTCAAGCCAGGCTTCAACAGTACGTGTACCATGAACTTCCAGATGTTCAAGCTGGATTTAGAAAAGGCGGAGCAACCAGAGATCAAATTTTCAACATCTGCTGGATCATAGAAAAAGCAAGAGAATTCCAGAAAAACACCTACTTCTGCTTTATTGACTATGCCAAAACCTTTGACTGTGTGGATCACAACAAACTGTGGAAAATTCTTCAAGAGATATGAATACCAGACCACCTTACCTGCCTCCTGAGAAATCTGTATGCAGGTCAAGAAGCAACAGTTAGAAATGGACACGGAAAAACAGACTGGTTCCAAATTGGGAAAGGAGTACATCAAGGCTGTATATTGTCACCATGCTTATTTAACTTATACGCAGAGTACATCATGAGAAACGCTGGGCTGGAGGAAGCACAAGCTGGAATTAAGATTGCCAGGAGAAATATCAATAACCTCAGATATGTAGATGACACCACCCTTATGGCAGAAAACGAAGAAGAACTAAAGAGCCTCTTGATGAAAGTGAAAGAGGAGGGTGAAAAAGTTGGCTTAAAACTCAACATTCAAAAAACTAAGATAATGAGATCCAGTCCCATCACTCCACGGCACATAGACGGGGAAACAGTGGAAACAGTGACAGATTTTATTTTCTTGGGCTCCAAAATCACTGCAGATGGTGACTGCAGTCATGAAATTAAAAGATGCTTGCTCCTTCGAAGAAAAGTTATGACCCACCTAGACAACTTATTAAAAAGCAGAGACATTACTTTGCCAACAAAGTTCCATCTAGTCTAAGGTATGGTTTTTCCAGTAGTCATGTCTGTACATGACATGTAAGAGTTGGACTATAAAGAAAGCTGAGAGCTGAAGAATTCATGCTTTTGAACTGTGTGTTGGAGAAGACTCTTGAGAGGCCCTGGACTGCAAAGAGATCCAACCAGTCCATCCTAAAGGAAATCAGTCCTGAATATTCATTGGAAGCTGAAACTCCAATACTTTGGCCACCTGATGCAAAGAACCGACTCATTGGAAAAGACCCTGATGCTGGGAAAGATTGAAGGTGGGAGAAGGGAATGACAGAGGATGAGATGGTTGGATGGCATCACTGCCTAAATGGATATGAGTTTGAGCAAGCTCCATGAGTTGGTGATGGACAGGAAAGTTTGGTGAGCTACAATCTATGGGGTCGCAAAGAGTTGGACGTGATTGAGCGACTGAACTGTCTTTCCCTGTCCTCCTTCCCCAGCTGCTCCCTTTCATTCTTCCACTGGGGAAGTGCTTTTGAGGGTAGGGTTATGTGTGCCTCACATTGTATTTCTGGAGAACATGGCAATACTGGAAAGATTGCGTTCTACCCTCAAGGAGCTTAAAATCTGGTGAAGGAGACAGACATTTGGTAAAGAAGCAGGCAAGTTATCATCACTTGAACTCCTTATCTCCACCTATTGCAATTCAGCTTGAAGCTCCAGCCCAGGCCTTCAATCGCCAACCAGTTCCAGAAGCATAGACTCCTTTTTCTTTTATTTACACTTTCAATTTCTTATAGGAGTTTATCACTTAATTCTTCTGGAAACATCTTTCTCCTTCGCCTTCTGTTCTCATTCTTCCCTGGTTTTCTTATTCCTTCTTATCCCCTAGGCCCTTTGCCTTTCCTATAAATGAGTGTCATTTCATACTGTTCTCCAACCAGTCCCTTTACAACATTTCTCATTTCTTGAGGCAAACCCTCCTCTCTCATGCCTTCTGTTGCACCCTGTGCACTGGTAACCACATGTTCAATCATATCTCTTTCCTATCCATTCAAATGTCGGGTTGCATCCCATCTCAAACTCAAAAGTTCTGAATTGATTGCTTTTTTTTCAAGACTGTGTCCTCCTTGTGTGTTCCCTGTTTTATTTTAGAGAATCACCATACACACAATCACCTAAACAAGACTTACTCTTGTAAATAAGAACAGCAAGATTTTCAAGACTGGCTTTTTAAGATAATATTCAAATTGAGATCTAAACGACTTTAGGGAGTCAATCACACAAATATCTAGAGGACAGAGTATTCTGGGCAGAGGAAACAGAACGTGCCAATGTGGAAAATGATTGAGGAGTTCATAGGACTGAATGAAGACCAGTGTGGCTGGAGGGTACGGAACAAGACGGAGGGCAGTGCCAGACAAGCTTGAGAAATTAGCAGGAGTGTCATCACCAACACTGAAGTAGATTATGGGAAGGGTTTCATTTTATTCTAAGTAAAATGGGGTGCCATTGAGGGATTCTGCAGCCAGAGAGTGACTTTTAATTTATATTTTGTAAAGATCACTTCTACTACTCTATAAGTAAATTTTGGAAGAGCGAAAATACAAACCCAGTGTCCAGCTGTTAGGCTATCTAGGCAAGAGATGCTAAAACCTGGAGATAGAGCAGTACCAGGGGAGGTAAAGGAGGAAAAGTCAGGATGTATTTTGGAAGTAGCATCAATAGACTTCCTGATGAATTGGGTATAAAAGGGGAGGCAAACAAAGGCATTAAAGACTATTTCTAGGTTTTTGGTATGAGCAACTGTGGAGTCAATTCACTGAGATGAAAAGATAGGGGAGGAACAGAAATTTGGGGGGAGGGTCGATCAAAAGCTTTGTTTTGATTGTGTAGTTTGAGATGCCTTTAAAATTTGAAAAGAAAAGGTCAAGTTGGATAAATAAAACTGGAGCCTAGAAGAGAATTCAAGCTGGTGACCTAAATGTGGGAGTCTCTGACAGATAGATGGTCTCTAAAGCCATGGGAACACATAAGATTGTCCAACAAGTGAATGTGGGTGGAGAAGAGCAGAGAGCAGGAGGACTGAGGATGGAGTCCTGGGTGACACTAACACACTAGTGTTCAGAGGTCAAGCAGAAGAGAAACAAGTGGATGAGTTAAGCAGACTAGTGGGGAAGGGGACCAGGAGAATGTAGTGTCATTGAAGCTAAGACAGGAGTTTGATTTACTGGGCAGTGATCAGTGTTACTGAGAGATCAAGCAAATGGAGGGCAGAAAAAGGACATTAGGATGGAGTGTGTTGATGACTCTGACAAGAGCAGTTTCACAATGCAGGGTGCCCTGCCTCTGAGAGTGACCTCTTCACACTGCCCTGACATACTTTCCTTCTTGTATTATTTTTCATTAAGCTTCTGTGTTTTTATTCTTCATTAAGTGGATGTATTAATATTTCTATAGTCCTTTATAACAGGCTTCCCTGGTGGCTCAGACAGTAAAGAATCTGCCTGCAATGCAGAAGATCCAGGTTTGATTCCTGGGTCAGGAAGATCCCCTAGAGAAGAGAATGGCAACCCACTCCAGTGTTCTTGCCTGGAGAATCTCAGGGACAGAGGAGCCTGGTGGGCTGCCATCTATGGGGTCACACAGAGTCGGACACGACTGAAGTGACTTAGCAGCAGCAGCAGCAACAGCTAGGATTTCCACTGCAATGTTGAAAAGCAGTCTTGAGAAGGGAGCATCCTTGTCTTGGTCCTGATCTTAATAGGAAAGCATCAAGTTTCTCATTGTTACATGTAATGTTAGCCATCGGGCTTTTTGTGTAGGGGTGTGTGTGTGTGTATGTATGCTGTCAGATTGAGGAAGTTCACCATGATTCCTAGTTTACTGAGAATTTTCATTATTATGGGTGTTGGCTAAAATTTTTTTTTCTGTATCCATTGATATGATCATGTAATTTTTCTTTAGCCTAACAACAAATTGATGAGATGGATTGCATTTTTGACTTCTAACTTTTAACTTCTAGGTAGCTTTTTACTTTTAAGAAGCTTTCACTTTTTGCTTTCACTTTTAACATTTTGCTTTCAACTTTTACTTTTCACTCGTGCTTTCTACTTTTCTTTTTACTTTCATTTTAAACAACCACTTTCACATTTTACTTTCACTCCTGCTTTTCACTTTTGTTTTTAATTTATCATGCTTAGTTTTCCTTTTCACCTTGCTTCTACTTTCACTTTTATTTTTTACTTCTACTTTTACTTTAAACTTTAAACTCTTACTTTTAATTTTTATTCTCTTCACATTCATGTTTTACTTTCACCTTCCACTTCTACTTTGTATTTTCACTTTTTAGTTTTCCCTTTTACTCTTCACTCTTATACTCTTTAACTTTACTTATTTGATTTTGAATGTTAAGTGAACCTACCCGGAATAAATCACACTTGGTTATATAATTCTTTTTATAAATTGTTGAATTTGATTTTCTAATATTTTATTGAGGATTTTTATATTTATATTCATGAGAAATGTTGGTTTGTAGTTTTCATGTAACGTTTTTTGTCTGGTTTTGGTATTATGGTAATGCTGGCTTCATAGAATGAGTTAGTATTTTCTCTGCTTCTATCTTCTGAGAGAGAGAGATTGTAGAGAATTGGTATAATTTCTTCATTAAATGTTTGATAGAATTCACCAGTGAACCTATCCAGACCTGGTGCTTCCTACTTTATAAGGTTATTAGTTATGGAGTTAATTTATTTAATAGATATGGGGCTATTTAGGTTGTCTATTTTCTCTTTGAGAATTTCATCAAATTGTGTCTTTCAAGGAATGGTTCCCCTCATATAGGTTATCAGATTTGTGGGCATACAGTTGTTCACAGTGTTCTTTTATTATCCTTTCAATGTCTGTGTGCATGTGTGCTTAATTGCTCAGTAGTGTCCACCTCTTTGCGATCCCATGAACTGCAGCCCACCAGGCTCCTCTGTGCATGGAGTTTTCCCAGGCGAGAATACTGGAGTGATTTGCCATTTCCTCCTACAGGGGATCTTCCTGACCTAGGGGTTGAATTCATGTCTCCTACATCGGCAGGTGGATTCTTTACCACTGGATTCTTTACTACCTGGAAAGCACTCAGTGTCTCCAGGACATTGTACTCATTTCACTATATATATGTGTATGTGTATATACATATGTAATATAATATATGTATATGTACATATATTTGTCTTCTGTTCTTTTTCTGCCTTTTGTGGCTGAAGTTGGCTGTTTCCCTTCCCCCAAGTCAGTTAGATTCTGACAAAACTTTAGCCAGTTAGGCTCTGTTTAAATTGTTTCTCCTGAGGGTGGGTCTTGTTAAGAACAGGATGTTCTACTGTGTTTCGAAATGATTTCTTTTCCCTTCCCCTGCTGGAAGCATGAAGAGATTTTTCTCTGATACTCACTGTGAGAACTTAGCAGAGTTTCAGGAGGTAAAACACAAAAGTGTGAGGCCCTTTAAAGATTGGATCCCCTTGGAGATTTTCTCTTTGACTTGTCCACAGTTAGTATCTAGCAGTTCATCAATTATAGCTCAGGTTCAGCTACCCCTGCATAGGTTCTCATAGGGGATTTTGTTTGTAGGTTTCTGGCCTGGTAAGTGGTTGATTTCCTGGGCTCGCTTGTTGGTCTCTCGAATTTGGGGGGGCAGTGGCTGTCCCTGTGATCAACACTTCCTTATGGATCTAAGAAGAGTTGATGATTTTTTGAACAGCAGTTTCAGGTTCATAGCAAAATTGAGAGGAGGTTATAGAGATTCCTATATACTCTGCCCCTACACATGCATAGACTCTCCCCATTGTCAACATTTCCCAACAAAGTGAAACATTTCTTATAAATGGTGACCTGCATTGACACATCATAACTCTCCAAAGACCATAATTTACACGAAGGTTTACTCTTGGTGTTGTATATTTATGAGTTTGAACAAATATATAATGTCATGTATCTATCATTACAATATTATACTGAATATTTTTGCTGCATAAAAATCCTCTGTGCTCCACCCAGATTTTTCCGTTTGCTCAGTTTTTTCTTTGTTGTTAGGGTAAAGTAGTAACTTCTAAACTTCTTACATATCAGACTGGAACCCTCTCAACCTTATTTAATAAAATAAAGGTTAAGAGCAAGAACTTTCTATTTAATAAGAACTTTGAGTCAATTTGGAGCTTAATCAAGGTTTTATCGTATCTTAAGCCAATTGAAATGATTCTTCTGAAATATGTATTGTGGCTAATGACACAAAGAAAAATCTGTTCATACTGGGGAAATATTATTAAACTTCTATTGTCAACCTCATAACTATTGTTTTAGCTTAGAATTATTCACATCTGAACTTTAATTTCCTAGGCTTGCTCAATTTTCAAACCTCTAGTTCTTTTGAATCTAGAACACAAAAACACTAACACGCCTCCAAATGGCAGTCCCACAGTATAGTTTTCCTATGGCTGAATAGGAACAATAGGCTAAATGCGCTTACTTGAAATTATATATTTTCATCACAATAGTCATTGTTATTTGAAAGTGAGAGTTTAGATTGAGGACTGTAATTTTCACTGTTTAGAAAAGAATATAGTTTTTGTTTCCAACACTTGAAGCATCAAAAAAGGATGATTGTATCATGACACTGAAGTGTTTCTGGCACTAGGCTTAAGGGAAATTTATTTGAAAATGGAAAAATGGAACAGTCTTGGTGTATGTACCACTTACCATGTTTCCCATTGTCTTCATGCAGATCTAGCCATTCATATACTGATAACCTAAAAACTGGATCCAGGATGGTTTAAGAGGAGTGCCATAAAGATCATCAATAGAAAACTTTCTCTCCTCATATTTTATTTTAATTTATTTTAAAACTGAAGTATAGTTGATTCACAGTCTTATGTTAATTTCTGCTGTACAGCAAGGTGACTCAGTTATACACATGTACACATTATTTTTTATGTTCTTTTCCATTACGGTTTATCCCAGGATATTAAATATAGCTCCCTGCACTATACAATAGCATCTTGTTTCTTACCCGGTTTATATGTAATAATTTGCACCTGCTAATCTCAAATTCCAAGTCCATCCAGCCCCACCCCTATTATGTCATATTTTGAAGTGCTTTACTGCCATATCTTAGGTAATTATCCTGGATAAATCATATTGCTGGAACTCTTGTATTTTGCCACCTTTGAAAACTATAATTGCTTTTGTAAGTCAGAATCTCAGTAAGAGCGGACACTTTACTAATGAGACATTAAACAACTAAAGTCTCATTAATGTAGTTTTTATATAGCAATACAAAAGACAGAAATATAAAAGTGAAAAGTGTAGCGGCTGATTTGCTAAGGATGTGAGGAATTAAAGTATGTTTCCCTAGTAATATTATGTTATGATACTGGATGGAATCACATAATGACAGGAAATCTTGTCCTCAAAAACACATTAGAAAATTTAAAAAATGATATGAAATATTTGAAATTACTATCATATTTGAGACGGGACACTGTGTAATTATTGCTCTAATTTTATCTTTGTCTCATCCAATTATAAAACATGCAGTAGGCATTTAATAAATATTTGAATTAATGAGTGATATTATTTAATTGTCATGATTGAATGAATGGCATTATTGAATGTCATTAATGAATGACAAATATCATTTTAAAATACTCATTTTTATTGCTCATGTGAAGTAAAAAATGCTACTGTGGTTATGTTAATAAAAAGAAATTTGTACCTCAGATACATGTCAAAATATTGATTCTTATTTTTTGTGGATACACTAAAATGTATTTGCAACCCCTAAATCTATTTGTGATGCTTCTGCGGCCAGTTGCAGACCCGTGTAGGGCAGCACGACACTGGAGTGGCCATTGCACACGTTCCCAGATGAGGCTGAACAAAGCGGCCCTCAGCCTCCTGGTTTCAGTTCTCACACTGTAAACAAGTGACCTCAGCATGTACTTAGTGCCATGTTTTTCACATTTTTGTGCTTCTTGCTGGTTATTTTGCTGCTTAAAATGTCCTCTGAGTGTAGTGCTGAAGTGCTGTGTAATGTTTCTAGCTATCAATATAAGAAGACTGTGATGCAATACATTACAGAGAAAAAACATGCATTAGGTAGGCCACTTACAGTTACGAGTTATGATGTTGTTGACCTTGCGTTCAGTGTTAATAAATCAGCGTTATACATCAAGTGTCTTTAAACTGACACACTTAAGAAAAGCTATGTATTGACTAGTTGTTCACAATGTGACCAGTGGCTCAGGAAACGAACCCTTTTTCTCTCTCACGAGTAGTGGTTTAGTATTTGCTAATTCAGTGTTTGTGATGAGTTTATAGAATATAACCAACCAGAAAAATGAGATTTGACTGTATTTACTAATGAAGTGAGGGAGCAATCTGGGATTTGCTTAAAAAATAATTCACGGAGGCACAGGGAGTTGAGTTGGGGCTGGAACACAGTGATGAGCTAAAAATTGGTGAAGTTGCAATTAGCTGCTCATTATACTGCTTTCTCTATTTTCATACACACTTGGCTTTTCTTTAATAAAAACTTGTTTTTAAAGTCCCATTCTAAGTATTTAAAGACTTTAATTCCGAATATTTTTTATGGACGTTTGCTGTCCCCAATTTCAGCACTCGACTCAAAATTTTCCTAATTTCCCCCTTCTTCTCTCATTCTGTTTCCTCCAGGTTTACCTCATTCTACTGTTTTGGGTAAGAGAAAATGGAAGGAAGTTAGAATACAATCTGAGGGCTTCAGAAGGAGTTCAGTTGAATTTTACAGACCCAGAAAAAGTAAATTATGTCTTGAAGGGTTCTGTTACTCCTCTAGAACAGTTGACATGTTAAACAAGCAAGCTGCTGCCAGGGATTTTATTTGCCCAGCTCTCTTCCTACCTCAAGGACTTGGGGGCATCCTTTGCTTTTTTGCTTTTCTCTATAAATAAATTCTCCAAGGGAGCTTTCCTGTAAGCATCAACCCCTGTAACCATGTCTAGCAATGATTGGCTGAGAGAGTTTGTTTATCCTAAAGGGAAGAACTCTTTCTTTTCTGGTTTCTTGTTTACTTGATTCTAGAGTATAGAGGATGATCTCAGGATTGCCCTTGAAAGATGAAGAATGTGTGATGTTCTAGGATGTTGGCTCACAGAGAGGGAGCAATAGGCCACCAGCCCTGTTTGTTTATTTAAAAATAAAAAAACAAAAACAAAAAACCAGCCAAAACCCAACCAGAACTGAAAGAAATAGGAGGAAAATACAAGGAAAACAACATGATTGTACCTTGTGTTTTCCTAATGTTCCTTGCCTGTAGGGCTCAAAATATTCTCTAAACATTAACTCAGACACCAGTAGCTCCAAGGTACAGACAGGGCAAACATTATTACCCTCATCTGAAAGATGAGATTAGGCAGGGCAGGGAGTCCCCAGAGCCAAGATAAGGACTCAGAACCCCACTGTCGTTCAGCAACCAGCAAAGTGACTCCAGGACTCCACGTTCCTTTTCCTGAGTGGTTTTTCTTTCTCACCTTGGTTATAATCCATCTGCTGACCATATGTTTCCCTGATGGCTCAGATGGCAAAGAATCCACCTGCAATGTGGAATACCTGGGTTCAGTACCTGGGTTGGGAAGATCCCCTAGAGGAGGGCATGGCAACCCACACCAGTATTCTTGCCTGGAGAATCCCATGGACAGAGGAGCCTGGCAGCCTACAGTCCACAGGGTGGCAGAAAATCCAACATGACTGAGCGACTAAGCACACACAAGCACACATCTGCTGACCACAGAACTTTTGTGTTATCTCTTCTCTCATCAGTGAGGCCTTCCTGGACCACCCTGTCTAAGGAGTGCCGCTCCTCCCAACCCCCATCAAACAGTGTCCTTCTCTAGCAGTATGATTTCTTCTTGACCTTATTACCTGGCATATTGGTCATTCCTGGCCTCCCTTCATTACCATGTTCCATGAGGGAATACTGCAGAAGTGTGCCTCCAATGCCTGTTGAGCCCCAAGTGGGTGCTGAGTAAATATTTGTTGACTAAGTCCCTTCCTTTATTAAAACTTGCTTTCAGTTAAAAATTCAATAGTGTTATCTCAAGGTGGTCGAGAAAGCTTAATATATCCCCTAGGGGTTACTTTCATTACAAAAGGAGAAACCTTACTGTGATTTAGCCAAAGGAACAAAGCTCTTAAGTCATTGCAACTAAAAGCTTGAAGAAAGTATTTTTGCCCAGCAAGGGATCCTTTTTGATGATCCTTGACCTATGCCCAAGGCCAGCTTTCCCAACAACTGTCATCAGAGAGGGAGAGTGAGAAAAGTGGATGAGAAACAGATTTTGTATAATGTACATCAGTTGTGCAATTTAAATTATGGAGAAATAAAACAGCAATTTTATTTTAACTGAAGTATATTCAAGTGCAGAAGTAAAACCTTTCAGGGCTTTTAAGCATCCTTTTCTATCCCACATCTTTCTTTATGTCATTTCTTTCATTTTATCTGAACAAGTGATCTCCACACACACATGGGAAAAGAGGCCTTGCCTTGTTAGCAGAGCATCGGAGAGATGCTTCTTTAGAGCCCCAAACCCTCATCATATCAAGGATAAGGCAGAGAAATCCCTTTCCTGCAGGTTTGATTATTGATTAAGAGTTTGTGTAGCTTCCCAGTGGCAAACTTTGGACGGTTATGTGGTATGAAAGTTGAGCCTTTTCTCACAGAAACCCATAATCAGGACAAACTGTAATTAGGAGCAAATCAGAGTGTGATCAAATTTCTGGTGGCTTCCAAAAGTTTTGAGGGCCAGGTTCAAGTCTATCTAGATGATAATCCATATTGTAGCTATTGTGTGAGTTTATTTTTATAAAAATTAACCAATATTTTCAAATTGATTATTTCTAATTTAGTCTCAATTGCTTTATGCATTTTTATTTTTATTTTTTTACACCCAGTCTTGGTCCAGGAAACATTTAAGGTGGTTTACATACACACTCACACACATATACAATAAGAAAAAAGATTACATTAAAAATTGGTGGGAGAGGAAATCAATACATTGGAAAAGTAAGAATAGGCCAGATGATATAAAAATAATAATGCCTAAACATGCAAAGAGTCAGACGTGACTGAATGACTAACACACACACACACACACACACACACACACACACACACACGTATACCATTTTCTGGGGGGAAGGTAGGCACTGTTCTAAGCACTTTGCATTTATGGACCCATTTCCTCCTGACTACATCCTCACAAGATCAGTGCTGTTATTCTCCGTATTTTACCAATGAGGTAACTGAAGCATGGAGAAGTGATTGACACCATGCAAACAGAAAGGGGTAGAACTCTGGGGCTTAAAGCTGGGTACTCTGCTTCCATCATGCCTTACTGATTCAACAATAAAGCTGGAAATAAGATTAATGCACAAAGTAGAAATTGTAAGGTCCCGCCATCCTGCTAGAGGCTGACCACAAATTTACCCCTAAGATTTTTGGCAGACAAAATCGAGAAGGAAAAATGATTAGTACATGATTCACAGTGTTTAGGAGATAAAAAACAAGCTAGTTACTCAAAGAGTAGCATAATTATTTCTGGTTGGGAGACCAGGAAGAAAATTCTCTTGTAAATGCTCACAAAGAAGTCACTATGTGATGAAGTGGACACTATTCTCCAGTTAGGCTGTCAGGTTTTCATAGGTCTGTTTTTTACAACGTCCTTCACTATGTCATAATGTATAATCAACCCCAAAGCCAAGTTAAGTAAAAGGCAATTCTGCAAGGGTGGGGGATTTCTGAAGATGTGGTCAGGTTTGTGGATCTCTGCTGGTCTGGCTTAATTTAGGAAAATATTTTAGGCTATTTAGAGGGAAGAATGGACTGTAGGTTCTGCAGACCACTGTCCATAATTATTATTCCTTTCAATTGAGCTTTTGTAAAACTTTGAGTGGTAGCAAGTTTGAGGTTATTTCCTGACCAGTACTTGGAGTGCAGCTTTTCTGTGCTGTTGGTTAAGTACAGAGCTTTAACTTTTGTGGCCAAATGAGCTGGGCAAAGGATAGATTTGCTTGTAAAAGATGAGGGAATGCAAGGAGACTCTTTGAATAGAGGGCCACCCAGTCTGTATAGCTTATCCCTGGTGGCTCAGATGGTAAAGCATCTGCCCTCAATGCGGGAGACCCAGGTTCCATCCCTGGGTTGGGAAGATCCCCTGGAGAAGGAAATGGCAACCCACTCCAGTATTCTTGCCTGGAAAATTCCATGGACAGAGGAACCTGGTAGGCTACAGTCCACGGGGTCACAAAGAGTCGGACACAACTGAGTGACTTCACTTTTCTTTCTTTCCGTCTGTATAGGACCGTATTCAATGGGATAGAATCTGGGGCCTTGGTCACCCCCAAAATACATGGAGCCAAGACGACTCTGTGGGGAACTTTTTGATCCCCACAGGGAATTTCAATACGGATTTCTTACAGCAGGTGTAACCAAATACATACCTTAGTGATTTAAAAAAAAATCTCAGTAAAGGACTCCTAAAAATTTTAAACTTAAACTTGAAGAAATAAAAAGATAAATGTAATTTTAGAAATAAAATAGTGTAAAGAAACTTAACCAGAAAACCAATCATCATTTATAGCAGCCCTCTCCTCTCCTGTTGCACTCACCAAAAGTTACCACTTAAATTTTCTGTTGTTTTTACCTTTTATTCAGACTTATAATTTTAAAAAATATTCTGCCATATTTGCTTTATCATCAGCTCACTTTATATACACAGATAGAGATAGATATAGACATATGATTAACTTTTTTGACCATCTGAGAGTACTTTCAATACATCATGGCACTTTACCCTTAGAAACTTCAGTGTGTATTTCCTAAATGCAGGCTGAATATTCTTTTACAAAACCGCAGTACAACTCTCAAACTCAGGAAACTTAACATCTGCTCAATATTTTTTCTTATCTATAGTTCATATTACAACTTCATCAATTGTCCCAATAATGTTCCTTAGAGCAGCAGTTCCCAAACTTTTTGGTACCAGGAACAAGTTTCGTGGGAGACAAATTTTCCATGGACAGGGGAGGAGGGATGGTTTCAGGGTGATTCAAGCACATTACATTTACTGTGCACTTTATATCTGTTATTATTACAGCAGCTCCACCACAGACCATCAGGCATTAGATCCTGGAGGTTGGGGACCCCTGATTTAGAGCATTTATTCTCTTTAAGTGCAAGAGTCAGTTCAAGATCAAGTACTGACTTATTACTCCTCTTAATCTCCTCTATTTTGAAATGATTCCTCAGCCTTTCTCTTTTACAATGTAAACACATTTTTACATTTTAAAAAATGTTATTAGAGAGAAAGTTGCCAGTAAACTGTACATAAGTTGTACAATTTGATAGGTTTTGAAATACATATATGAGTTTCCACATGTCCCTTTGGAATTTCTCTCTCCAGTCACCCATCTCCTCCATTTCCCACACAACCACTGATCTGCTTTCTAGTACCAGATTAGTTTATATTTCAGTCATGTAAGTGGAAGTATAAAGTGTGTGCTATTTCTTTCAGCATAACTTTGTGAGATTCATCAATGTTGGTGCGTACATCAATATTCCATTCTTTTTATTGATGAAGTGTTCCTTTGCATGGATATGCTCTAGATTGTTTATCCACTCACCCGTTGATGGACATTTGGATTGTTTCCAGTTTTTGGAAATTACATATGAAACTATGAATATTCATGTACAAGTCTTCTATGGGCATATTTTTATGTCCATATGGACATAAAGATAAAGACCTATAAGGAAATATGTGAATTACACGGTAGGTGCTTGTTTGATTTCTTAAGAAAGTGCTGAATTTTCCAGTGATTGTACCATTTTCTCTTCCTACAGCAGTGGATCAGATTCTCCAACTTCTGGTGAACACTTAGAATGGTCAGTCTTTTTAATTTTAGTGATTCTCGTTAAGTATGTAGAAGTGTCTCGTTGTTTTACGCATTTCTCCAATGACTATGCTGAGCATGTTTGGTGCATTTGTTATATGTATATCTTCTTTAGTGAAGTGTGTTTTCAAAAATTTCCCTTGATATTGAGACTTAAAAATATTACTTAATTATTTATTTTGAACTGTGCTGGGTCTTCATTGCTGCACGCGGGTCTTCTCTAGTTGCAGAGAGTGAGGGCTACTTGCTACTTGTTGTAAGTGGGCTTCTCACCGTGATGTTTTCTGTCGTTCCGGAGCACAGACTCAAGGGCTGGCAGGCTTCAGTAGTTGTGGCGCATGGGCTTAGTTGCTCTGCAGCATATGGGATCTTCCTGAACTGGGAATTGTACACGGGTCCCCTGCATTGGTAGGTGGATACTTTTTTTTTTTGGCAGGTGGATTCTTAACCACTAGACCACCAGGTAAATCTGATACTGAGATTTTTGAATGTTTCTCAGTTTGGGTTTCCCTAATGTTTCCCCCATTACTCAGGCTGTGCATACCCAGCTGGAATAACATAAACGTAATATTTTCTTCTTAGAGCATCTTACCTGGAGGCACACTTTATCTCTCTGCTCTGTGTTATTAATACAATCACCAGGTCAGTGTGTGGTCTGGTCTTCCTATCCCATACTTTCAACTAATAATTTGTGGAGAGAGACTTTGAGACCTGTTCTTCATGAAATTTCCCCCTGATTTTAGTTATCACTTGATGACTTCCTGAACCAATCTTAACTAGTATTGTTGCAAGGTGTTGATTTTATGATTTAAGCACTCCTACATTTATCAATTCAGATGCTACTATAAGAGAGAGCCCGTCTGATCTCTCCCTCACTTTTGATGCCCTTTCTCCCTTCTCTTTCTACCTATCATCTGTCTGGACTCAGGAATTCCTATTTTATTCAGTTATTCAGTGAGTTACAGTTCACTACTGTCTGTCCTTATATTGATGCCCCAGTTTTATACAGAGGTTGACCCTTCAAGCTACTTCATGTGTCCCCGTGACATGCCCACATCAGGTTTTGAGTATGTCCTTACTTTCTGTCACAAAAAGATATTCCAAGCTCACCTTCTACCTTTCCCGCTGCTACCCTTGAAGTTAGTCATTCTTCTGAATGGCGAGGGAAATTTAGAAATTAAGATCTGAATATTACTTGTGGTAACTTCTACTGGGGTGTGATTACTTATAGACCTTTTAAAGCACATAGATCTGGGAAACCTATCTATCTCTGGGAACTGGACAAATTTAACTACTAGAGCTAGTGTGGGAGAGGCTGGGAGGAGTGGGGAGACCTACATGGGGTACAGTAATTAAGCCAACAAAGATAGCAAATTTTTGAATATGTAGACCATTCACATGATTCCAAAAGTGCAAAAAGGTTTACTTAGAGAAATGCTGCTTCTCCTCCATCCCTTCTACTTTTTTCTACCACACACCTGATAAGTCTCTGACTGCACTAATTTCTTATATTTCCTTTTTGTGTTTCTTTTTGCAAAAATAAGCAGACACATGTATTTCTTATTTTCCCTTCTTTCTTAGACAAAGATATCATACTATGGATATCCCTGGCAAGAATCCTGCTGTGGGTTTCCATTTCCTTCTCCATGGGATCTTCCTGACCCAGGGATTGAACCCTTGTCTCCTGCATTGCAGGCAGATGCTTTAACTTCTGAGCCACCAGGGAAGCCCCAACATGCTCATAGTGCTCTTTAAAAAACTTAGACATTGGCTTTGGTTTCCTGTTATGTTAGGGGAGGACTTGCGTTCTTACACTTTTTCTCTCCCTCCTTCTTCCACAAAGAGTTTTTTTTTTTTTAATTAGTTTATTTTATATTTTTTAACTTTACAATATTGTATTTGTTTTGCCATACATTGACATGAATCCACCATGGATGCACAAACAGTTTTATCACTCTTCTCCAGCACTGGCACTTAGAAGTGGGTGGGGGAAAGGAACTTTAGCTTTTTTGCTAGCCCTCTCCTGAAATAAACACGAATAGTGTACTTGTAGTGCCAGTGAAGCTTTAAAGTAAGACCCCTAACTTGACTTCAATAGATTGCCCCCTTGTGTTATTTATTATTTGTGTGTGTGTTTATATGTGTGATAGTTTAAAAAATTTTATTGAATTTAGTTGATTTACAATGTTATGTTAGTTTCAGGTGTACAGCATTGTAATTCAATGTTTTTACAGATTATACTCCATTTCATGTTATAAAATGGCCAGGGCAATGGGATGACCCAGAGGGATGGGATAGGGAGGGAGGTGGGTGGGGGGTCCAGGAAGGGGAACACATGTAAACCCATGGCTGATTCATGTCAATGTATGGCAAAAACTACTACAATATTGTAAAGTAATTAGCCCCCAACTAAAATAAATAAATTTATAAAAAAAAAAAAATAGAAGAATCTAGAAACAGGATGGAAGTGTCAAGTCCCTGTCTTAATGCCATCTTGGACTGCTGCTCTCTGTTTGGTTTGCCTGTTTAGAAAGACGTGTCTAGTTCTCCTTTTATCACTTTCCACCTCCACAAATGGCTATGATCTCCTCTGTCTAGCTCACTTCATTACTTCATTTTTAAACTATTTATTTCATTATAAAGTCTAGAAAATGTAGCATATACAAACAAGCAGAAAAATAAAAGCTATATTCCCTAAAAAAAAAAAAAAAAAATAATGACCGCATTTTCCTGTGCTAAACAATATATCCTTGTAGCTCATTTATTTTATCAATAGTAGTTTGTACATCTTAATTCCCTACACCTATCTTGCCCATCCCCTTTTCCCTCACCCTACTGGTAACCACTACTAAGTCGCATCAGTCATGTCCGTCTCAGTACGACCCCATAGACAGCAGCCCGCCAGGCTCCTCTGTCCCTGGGATTCTCCAGGCAAGAACACTGGAGTGGGTTGCCATTTCCTCCTCCAGTG
This sequence comes from Giraffa tippelskirchi, assembly GCF_054371585.1. NCBI lineage: Eukaryota > Metazoa > Chordata > Mammalia > Artiodactyla > Giraffidae > Giraffa > Giraffa tippelskirchi. Next base: position 76,250,973 of record NC_137277.1, read on the forward strand.
CATGAAAGTGAAAAGTGAAAGTGAAGTCACTCAGTTGTGTCCCACTCTTCGCGACCGCATGAGCTGCAGCCTACCAGGCTCCTCCGTCCATGGGGTTTCCCAGGCAAGAGTACTGGAGTGGGGTGCCATTGCCTTCTCCACTAACTTGTTCTTTATATCTGTGAGTCTGTTTGTGTTCTATTCTTTCATTTTTAAAGATTAACATAAAAGTAATAGCATACAGTGTTTGTGTTTTTCTGTCTAACTTTTCTCACTAAGCATAGTAAACAGTGGGTCCATTCATGTTGTTGCAAATAGGCAGAATTTAATTCTTTTCTTATGGCTGAGAAATATTCCAGTGAGTGTGTGTGTGTAAACATAGCTCACTAAATAGCCAAGTGGTAGACATATTTTTTACTCTAGTTTTAATGCTATGATCACTCAAAGGAGAGAGTCTGAGTGCTTTCTTCATTTCTATACTTCAGCAATTGCTTCCTGTATATTCTAGTTTTCCCCAGACATGAGTGTGCCCATATATCTCCCCTTTCCTCCTCAGAGACTGCTTTCCCAGGGCCTCTCTTTCTGGCTTCAGTCTGACCTGGTCATCTTCAGTCTTCTTGCTCAGTTGTTGTTATGTGATTTTGCTTCACTGATTTCTTGGGTTAGAGCCATTGTTTCTTGCATCTCCTGCATTTTTTAATGCCTTTCTTTAGTGGAGGCATACCATCAGCTAACTGCCTAAGAGAAAACATTTTTATCACCTGCCTGCTGTTTGTATCTGGGTACGTGTGTATAGAAGCCAAGGTTAAAAATATTTTCTTCTCGGAACTTGAAAGTTTTTCCTTCACAGTTTTCCAGCATACCCAGAGTTCCAATTACAATCTGATTCTTGTTCTTCTGTAGGTAACTTTGTGTGTGTGTGTGTGTGTGTGTGCGTATGTGTTTCTTGTCTGGAAGTTTTAGGACCTTCTGTTTGGCTCTAGAACTTAACAGTTTTATGCTGAGTAAAAGTTAAAGAGCTTATAATGACCTGCAATGCCCTCTGAAGGCTTCCCTAATGGATCAGGGGTTAAGAATCCACCTGCAATTCAGGAGACACAGGAGATGTGGGTTCAGTTCCTCGATTGGGAAGATCCCCTGGAGGAGGAAATGGAAACCCACTCCAGTGTTCTTGCCTGGGAAATCCCATGGACATGGGAGCCTGGTGGGCTACAGTCCAAAGCGTTGCAGAGTCAGACATGACTGAGCACGAAGTATGAAAGGCCCTCTATGGTCTGGCCCCCCCATTCTCAGTTCCTCCCAAAACCTAACTGCTCTCCAGTACCTCACTCCACTCCAGCCACAGTAGACTTCCTATTGTTCCTTGAACTTTTCCAACATGTGTTGGAGCCTCTGCTTTAGCTCTTCTCACTACTGATGTGCTCTACCCATAGATAAACTCCTTCAGAAGCATATACTTCAGATGATGCATTTAATTCTAATGAAAACTGAAAGATCACAGCATAGAGTTTAAAGAACAATTGTTCATTGGTGGTTTATATACATTTGTGAGAATTGCTTGTAAGTGGACTTGTGTACCTATTTTTGCTTTCCTTCATTTATTCTCCAAAAATGTGTTGAACGTTGAATCTATGGGATCAAAAGTAAACAAGGTACAGTCCTAGCTTCAAGATTTATGCAGCCTAGGACAAGGAAACAGATGAGTGATGAGATCTAAATTTACACAGTGAGAGTTAAATCCAGTTTTCTGATTCTCTAGAATACTGTTTAGAATTTAAGTATTGAAGATGTGAATTTCAAATTAGTCAAATACAAAATATAATTTACAAAAACTTCAAGCATCCATTGTTGAAATGTGAGAGGCACTTCTGACTGTTGAACATTTACTTTATACCCATGTTGCAATGAATTAAAACATGATTCTATGAACTCTAACTAGAAGTCTTACTGCATCTTATAATGATTATATTCCTGTTTTTGAAGGGTCTTATCCACATTATATTTGAGTGTCTCAAAACTTTGTGTATAATATGCATGCCTGGATGCTGGATTTATTAAGCAGAAAAGAAGAGAGGAGATTATAGTAGTCATAGATGGAGCCAGGTCCCACGCGTCAAGGAAAATTTCATGGAAGAGGCCAGTTTGAAGGGGATCTTCAGGATGATATATGGAATTGGAGCAGTTTGGGCCAGCATTCTGTTAACAGCTATTTGATCGTCATGCACAAGTCTATTTCCCCCTGCATGATGTCACAACATACAATGTTTAAATGTCACAACACACAACAACAAAGTTTAGCCAGGCTGAACTTGTAAAGTTGAAGAGTTGATGTGCTTTTAAAATTTCACTTGACAGCAACTCACTTGATACTAATTTGGCCAAAATGGTTTTTAAAAATACTGTGTATACATTGCCACTTGAATACATTTCTCTCTCAAATTCTAACTCTTGAGACTTGGTGAGGAGTTCTTATGTTAAGGCTTATTCACACCAAGAAATGCCAACTTTGGTTGCCAACTAGTTATGATTCAGGAGGACTAAAAACTAGGCCCTAGAGGCATTTTTTTTTTTTTTAATTGGAGAATTACTGCTTGGATTCAGTTTTCATGGCTTGACTCTGTAATGGATGAATTGGCCTACTTCTGAGGGAACACATTTCTTGTAGGGTAGATCAGTGTGTGGGTATTTATCCACTACATTTATACAGTGTACATTTTATCCCAAATGAAGAACATTAAAAATACTTACTTGAAAATAAGTCATAGAAGTTAAATAGTGAACAAGGGACAAAGATTAAAGATTGTTGGACAGAAAGGGAGGAGGGATACAGTTACTTGGAAGAAGATAGAGAATAAAGCAAAGACAATGTCAAGAAGCAAGTCAGCTTAGCTGGCAATATAACTGAGATATTAGGCAACTAAGGTTATTTTGTAATTGATGTATTGAGCAAGTAAAGTTATTTGATTTTAGTGCTGGAAGGCATAATTGATACTGTTGTAATTTAAGAAAAGCTTCATTAGATCATGGCTTTCATAATTGATACTTTATTTTAATTTTTTTACTGATGTATAGTTGATATACAATGATGTGTTTCTGGTATGCAGCAAAATGGTTCAAATATATATACATATATGTGTTTATTCTTTTTTCATATTCTTTTCCATTATGGTTTATCACAAGATTTGAATATAGTTCCCTGTGTTATACAATAGGACCTTGTTTATACATTCACTATTTTGCATAGCATATTTAAACACATCTAAGTATTGTTCAATTCTATAAGGCCAAAATATTTACTGAACATTTTGCAAACTTCTCAAATTTCACGTGCTGTTTTCACAACCATATGTATGTACTTAATACTATTGAACCGTACACTTAAAATGATTGAGTGGTAAATTTTATGTTACGTGTATTTAACCATGATTAAAAAATTTAAAGGAATCAAGAGCTGTAAGGATGACACAAAATGACCTTTATTAATTTGAAACTTCTTTCTCTCCACAGGTAAAACCTAGACATACTTGATATTCTTGCCATAGTTAGTAGATACCACTTTAAACAAAAAATAGTTGACAGTACTTTTCATCTCTGTGTTCTAGTGAAAAATAGTCACTAAATGTAAATGATCACAAAGTCCCAGAATGCAAGGGCATTTTAGAGGACTTCTAAATATTCTATTCTTGCATTTTCCCAAGAAGAAAGTTATATAGTTTTCTCCTAAGATAAATCAAAGTCCCTTGTGCTGCAGGAACTATTAATGGCTTACCTTCCTTCTCCTTTAGGACTAAAGAACACAGGACTAACTCTACACCTAACCATAACTTGCATGTGTGTGCGCTAAGTTTCTCAGCTGTGTCTGAATCTTTGCGACCCCATGGACTATAGCCCGCCAGGCTCCTCTGGCCATGGGATTCTCCAGGCAAGGATACTGGAGTGGGTTGCCATGCCCTCTTTCAGGGGATCTTCCTCACCCAGGGATCTAACCCACATCTCTTACATCTCCTGCATTGGCAGGCAGGTTCTTTACCACTAACACCACCTGGGAAGCCCCAAACCATTACTTGCAGAAAGATTTATACTATCCATTGTTAACATTTTTCCTTCTGAGATAATATTTCACCTCTCCATCCTTTCTAGATATATTGCAACTTTTAACACTTCTTATTTATCTTTTCTTATTTTTATCTAGTTTTCTCTCATTTTCTCCAAATAGTGGCCCTTGAAAATATTTAAAATACTTACATCTGAGATTGTATTGAAAGATTTTGTCTTATTTTTCTATTAATCTAACTTCAACATAGAGGCATCTACTAGACACTCTTTGATTATTAAATCTTATATGACTATTGTCATTCCTATACCCATTTGGACTAAATTAGATCTCTTTGACTTTTTCAATTGGCGAGACCAAGCATGTAAAGCCTTCAGTAGTGGTTGCATGAAAATGAAAAGTGAAAGTGTTAGTTGCTCAGTTGTGTCCGATTCTTTGCAACCCCATGGGCTGTAGCCCACCAGGCTCCTCTGTCCATGGGATTTCCCAGGCAAGAATACTGGAGTGGGTTGCCATTTCCTTCTCCAGGGGATCCTCCCAACCCAGGGATTGAACCTGGGTCTTCCACACTGCAGGTAGATTCTCTACCACTGAGCCACCAGGGAAAAGGCCTAAATCTAGAGTCTGTTGCATTCACAGGCACATTTTGGTTCTAACTCATGGACTGTTTGGTAGTAGACCATGGGTTTGTCGAACTTCTTGAACAGCAGAACTTGGAAACTATTTGGAAATCAAAACACCAGGTCAAACAGTAGATAAAGTATATATTTCCTTCCCCAATTTCTAGAGCGTTAAGAAGCAGAGCCTACCCCCTCCCCAAACCAGGGGGTGATGTGTCCCTTGCTGGAGCAAGACTGAATACAAACGTGATAACACTGTGACTATGGATCATCCCCCATGGTGTTCATGTAGCTGGTGGGGCTGCGACAGGTTTGGATGTAGGGCTGCAGTTGTAGGAAGCACTAAGACTATGCTTAAGGTGAACCTGCTCCTTAGCTTGTCCCAGCCAGTGTTTTTTTCAATGAATGAGTTTTTTTGAGATAATTTTGTTTCAAATTGAACTTTATCATGTTCGTACCACCTATTAGTACCACTTCAGTTTAATTTTTTTGTATTTCAAGAGGAGACAGGTGATCATTATCCAATTACCACTTGTTTATTCCAGAAGAGAATCCATGTGAGTCCATTTCACATGTTAATTATACAGTAGTTTATTGCCTTTGATATACCATGTTTCTTAGATGAATAATCTTATTCAAAGGTATGGAGAATCATCTGAATAGATGCTGCACAATGCACAAAACCCTCTTACAAGGAAAAAGTCTAGTCTCTCATAAACACAAGTTCTTGTATAGAAGCAGTACTGACAAAATAACAGGGAACTGGTGGGCTGAAGAGAGAGAAAAATATCAATTGACCCAGGACAGGAAAGAGAGATTGAGTTCAGGAAGGATCACCCCTGAGAGGATGAGCCACAGATGGTTGGCAATTCAAAGCTGTGGTATCCATCAAGGGCAAAGGCTAGGTGCTGCCAGCCATGGAAATGACCCTTGGGAACAGCAGAGATGGCCTGTTTAGGGAAATGATGTACCCTGCCCATTTAGGTCACCCTTGCAGGAGATGGTGAGACTTCTGTGTATCATTAGTCTGGTTTGACTAGACAATCTCTAGTCAATTCTTTCTGTTTGAGAATTCAGTCTTATGACCTGAGCAAGGAAACAGCATCATAATTTTCAGGCACTTTGACAGCTTGGGCCGATGACATAGGCTCTAAATAGTGAAATGGCCCTTAGGTTCCAAGCTGGGAGGGAATAATGAAAGGAAAATTAAATGCACATGTTCTCTTTCAAAATAGTCCTACTTAGTGCCAACAAGCTCCATCTTTATCCGGTAGTAATTTTCCTACTTTCCCTAGTACAGCAAACTGATTTATATCTGGCAAACAAATGATTAGAAATTTGTCACTTGGGGTTCTGCATAAGATTTCAATAATATCTTAGTGATAAAGATAGTATTTTGCTTTTGAAAAATTAAACTTAGTTATTTAAAAACTTTATTATAGAAATTTTCAAATTTAATTTTTAATTAAATATTGTTTAATTCAATTTCTATTTATCTATTATTCAGCTCTAATACTTAATACTATATCCCAATCTTGTTTTGTTTAACAACCACTTTCCGCCTCTGGATTATTAATCCCCTTGCCTTTGGTTTTGTTTTGTTTTCCCCCCACATCCTAGTCACTGAGTTATTCTGAAGAAAATCCTGGACATATTAGTTTGTAGATACCATTAGCATATCTGAAAACAACAATTCTCTCTCATGGAAGAATACTTAGTTAATATCAAATATCCACTCAGTGTTCTAGATATTCCCTACTGTTTCATAAATTATTTTGCAGCCTCTTTTTTCAAATAAAAATCTAAATAAAGTCCACACATTGCCTTTGGCTAATGTGACTCAAAAGCCCCTCTCTCCAACATCTCTTTTAATCTATAGATTACTCTTCCTTCTGTATTTTTCTTGCTATCCTTTTAAAAGAAACCATGTCATTTGTTCTACAAAATTTCTCACATTCTTAATATCTGTTGCCTGCATAGTTTTTAAAAAAAACATGCTATCTCATTTTGTCTACACAACTACCTGATGAGGTAGATAGAAGAGATAGTTTTACCATTTAGCAAAGGAGGTGATCAGGGTACAGAGAGAGAAAGCAGTTTGTCCAAACTTGTAGTAAGTAGCTGAACCAAAAGTAGAATCCAGGAAACACATTTCTTAGACCAGAGAGCAGCTGTTTTTATCCAAACATTGAGCCTCTTATTTCATGAATTAAGTTCAGTCGCTCAGTCGTGTCCGACTCTCTGCGACCCCATGAACTGCAGCACGCCAGGCCTCTCTGTCCATCACCAACTCCCGGAGTCTACCCAAACCCATGTTCATCGAGTCGGTGATGCCATCCAACCATCTCATCCTCTGTCGTCCCCTTCTCCTCCCGCCCCCAATCCTACCCAGCATTAGGGTCTTTTCCAATGAGTCAACCCTTCACATGAGGTGGCCAAAGTATTGGAGCTTCAGCTTCAACATCAGACCTTCCAATGAACACCCAGGATTGATCTCTTTTAGGATGGATTGATTGGATCTCCTTGCAGTCCAAGAAACTCTCAAGAGTCTTCTCCAACACCACAGTTCAAAAGCATCAATTCTGCGGCGCTCAGCTTTCTTCACCGTCCAACTCTCACATCCATACATGACCACTGGAAAAACCATAGTCTTGACTAGACAGACTTTTGTTGGCAAAGTAATGTCTCTGCTTTTAAACATGCTATCTAGGTTGGCCATAACCTTCCTTCCAAGTAGTAAGCGTCTTTTAATTTCATGGCTGCAGTCACCATCAGCAGTGATTCTGGAGCCCAAAAAAGTTAAGTCTGACACTGTTTCCACTGTTTCCCCATCTATTACCCATGGAGTGATGGGACCAGATGCCATGATCTTAGTTTTCTGAACGTTGAGCTTTAAGCCAACTTTTTCACTCTCCTCCTTCACCTTCATCAAGAGGCTCTTTAGTTCTTCTTCACTCTCTGCCATAAGGGTGGTGTCATCCGCATATCTGAGGTTATTGATATTTCTCCCGGCAATCTTGATTCCAGCTTGTGTTTCTTCCAGCCCAGCGTTTCTCATGATGTACTCTGCATATAAGTTAAATAAGCAGGGTGACAATATACAGCCTTGAGGGACTCCTTTTCCTATTTGGAACCAGTCTGTTGTTCCATGTCCAGTTCTGACTGTTGCTTCCTGACCTGCATACAGGTTTTTCAAGAGACAGGTCAGATGGTCTGGTATTCCCATCTCTTTCAGAATTTTCCACAGTTTATTGTGATCCACACAGTCAAAGGCTTTGGCATAGTCAATGAAGCAGAAATAGATGTTTTTCTGGAACTCTCTTGCTTTTTCAATGATCCAGCGGATATTGGCAATTTGATCTCTGGTTCCTCTGCCTTTTCTAAAACCAGCTTGAACATCTGGAAGTTCATGGTTCACGTATTGCTGAAGCCTGGCTTGGAGAATTTTGAGCATTACTTTACTAGCATGTGAGATGAGTGCAATTGTGCGGTAGTTTGAGCATTCTTTGGCATTGCCTTTCTTTTGGATTGGAACGAAAACTGACCTTTTCCAGTCTTGTGGCCACTGCTGAGTTTTGAATTAAAGCAGTATTAAAACACCAAAAATCCTGAGGAGGCTTTGAATAAAAAAATAATTAAGGTATTGGACCTCCCTGGTGGTCCAGTGGGTAAGACTCTGCATTTCCAAGACAAAGAGAGCAGGTTCAACCCTTGGTTGGGGAACTGAGATCCTACATGCTGCAAGGTGTGGCCAGAAAACTAATTAATATTTTAAAAATTAAGGTATTAGTATAATTTTAATGTTTTGTGATTTCTTAAAAGTAATCCATGTATACTGTTATTTAGGCACCATATTTCATGAATGGGAATCACTGAGCCTCAATATATATATATATATATGTTTACTTGTCTATAGTATATGTGCCTATATGACTATCTTAAAACTTATTCTTTCATATACACGTTTGAGTATTTAAGTCTTAGTTTCTATGCTAGATTATAAACTTTTAGATGCAAAGTAGTGTTAGTTTCTTTGCAGTTTCTCATAGTCAAATGTATGTGACTGATACTCAGGATTTTTGAGGTAAAACAAAGTTCAAATAGACTGTGTGAATTCTCCTTCCATACTGGAGTAGAACAGAATTTTCTGAGGAATGAAATACTCAGACTGTCTCTGCTTATTTCTCACTGCCATCTACTGGTGCCTGATGTTATTTCTGATTAAGCCCTTTCAGGGAAGTCTATCATAGGGACTTAATGGAGAAAAAGAAGTTGTTCAGTTGCTAAATTGTGTCAGACTCTTTGTGACCGCATCAACTGCAGCACTCCAGGCTTCCCTGTCCTTCACTATCTCCTCGAGTTTGCTTAAACTTATGTCCATTGAGTCGGTGATGCTATCCAACCATCTCATTCTCTGTCACCCCCTTCTCCTCTTGCTCTCAACCTTACCCAGCATCATCAGGGTCTTTTCCAATGAGTCAGTTCTTCGTGTCAGGTGGCCAAAGTATAAGAACTTCAGCTTCAGCACCAGAATATTTAGGGTTGACTGGTTTGATCTCCCTGCTGTCCAAGGGACTTTCAAGAGTGTTTTTCAGCACCATAGTTTGAAAGCATCACTTTTTCAGCACTCAGCTTTCTTTATGGTCCAACTCTCACATCCATACATGACTATTGGAAAAACCATAGCTTTGACCAAATGGATCTTTGTCAGCAAAGTGATATCTCTTCTTTTTAATACACTGTCTAAGTTTGTCATAGCTTCTCTTCCAAGGAGCAAGTGTCTTTTAATTTTGTGGCTGCAGTTACCATCTGCAGTGATTTTGGAGCCCCCAAAAACGAAATCTGACACTTTCCACTTTTTCCCCATCTATTTGCCATGAAGTGATGGGATCTGATGCCATCCTCTTCATTTTTTGAATGCTGAGTTTTAAGCCAGCTTTTTCACTCTCCTCTTTCACCTTCATCGAGAGGCTCTTTAGTTCCTCTTCACTTTCTGCCATTAAAGTGGTGTCATCTTCATATTTGAGGTTGTTGATATTTCTCCCGGCAATCTAGACTCCAGTTTGTGAGTGATCCAACCCAGCATTTTGTATGATGTATTCTGTGTATAAGTTAAATAGACATAGTGACAATATATAGCTTTGATGTACTCCTTTCCCAGTTTTGAACCAATCCGTTGTCCGAAATCCAGTTCTGTTGCTTCTTGTCCTGCACATAGGTTTCTCAGGAGGCAGGTAAGGTAGTCTGGTATTCCCATCTCTTCAAGAATTTTCCAATTTGTTGTGATCCACACAAAGTCTTTAGCATAATCAATAAAGCAGTAGTAGATTTTTTTTTTTTTAGTTCCCTTGCTTTTTCTATGATCCAGTGGATGTTGGCAATTTGATCTCTGGTTCCTCTGCCTTTTCTAAATCCAGTTTGTACATCTGAAAGTTCTCGGTTCACATACTGCTGAAGCCTAACTTGAAGGATTTTGAGCATATTCTTGTTAGCAAGTGCTATGCTGTGCTTAGTTGCTCAGTCATGTCTGACTCTTTGCAACACCATGGACTATAGCCCACCTGACTCCTCTGTCTATGGAGATTCTCCACGCAAGAATACTGGAGTGGTTTTTGATGCCCTCCTCGAGGGGATCTTCCCAACCCAGGGATTGAACCCAGGTTTCCCCAACTGCAGACGGATTCTCTACTGACTGAGCCACCAGGGAAGCCCAAAAATACTGGAGTGGGTAGCCTATCCTTTCTCCACGGGATCTTCTCGACCCAGGAATCAAACCTGGGTCTCCTGCATTGCAGGTGGATTCTTTACCAGCTGAGTTACCAGGGAAGCCTGCTAGCATGTGAAATGAGTACAGCTGTATGGTAATTTGAACATTCTTTGACATTGCCTTTCTTTGGGATTGGAATGAAAATTGGCGTTTTCCAGACCTGTGGCCACTGCTGAGTTTTCCAAATTTGCTGGCATATTGAGTGCAGCACTTTCACAGCATCACCTTTTAGGATTTGAAATTGCTCAGGTAGAATTCCATCACCTCCACTAGCTTTGTTCATAGTGATGCTTCCTAAGGTCCACTTGACTTCACATTCCAGGCCGTCAGCCTCTAGGTGAGTGATCACACCATCAATGGTTATCTGGGTCATTAAGAGCTTTTCTGTACAGTTCAGAGTATTCTTGTCACTGCTTCTTAATCTCTTCTGCTTCTGTTAGGTCCTTGCTATTTTTGTCCTTTATTTATTGTGCCGATCTTTGCATGGAATGTTTCCTTGATATCTCCAGTTTTCTTGAAGAGATCTCTAGTCTTTCCCATTCTATTGTTTCCCTCTATTTCTTTGCATTGTTCATTTATGAAGGCCTTCTTACCTCTCCTTGCTATTCTTTGGAACTCTTCATTCAGTTTGGTATATCTTTCCCTTTCTCCTCTGCCTTTCTCTTCTCTTCTTTTCTCAGCTATTTGTAAGGCCTCCTCAGACAACCACTTTGCCTTCTTGCATTTCTTCTTCTTGGGGATGATTTTGGTCACTACTTCCAGTACAATGTTATGAACCTCTGTCCATAGTTCTTCAGGCACTCTGTCTACCAGATCAAGTCCCTTGAATCTATTTATCACCTCCACTGTATAATCATAAGGGATTTGATTATGAAGTCATAAAATTCTTTGAGAAGGCACCTTTCAAATGAAAAGGTGCTTTCTTGATAAGTAAAGCTATCTTAAGTGTAAAATAAAAATGACTATCTTCTAAAAATTTCCATAATATCTATGTAGGTCAAGAAGCAACAGTTAGAACTGGACATGGAACAACAGACTGGTTCCAAATAGGAAAAGGAGTACGTCAAGGCTGTATATTGTCACCCTGCTTATTTAACTTATGCAGAGTACATCATGAGAAACGCTGGGCTGGAGGAAGCACAAGCTGGAATCAAGATTGCCAGGAGAAATATCAATAACCTCAGATATCCAAAAGACACCACCATTATGGCAGAAAGTAAAGAAGAACTAAAGAGTCTCTTGATGAAAGTGAGAGAGGAGAGTGAAAAAGTTGGCTTAAAGCTCAACGTTCAGAAAACTAAGATCATGGCATCTGGTCCCATCACTTCATGGCAAATAGATGGGGAAACAATGGAAACAGTGTCAGACTTTATTTTTTTGGGCTCCAAAATCACTGCAGATGGTGATTGCAGCCATGAAATTAAAGACACTTGCTCCTTGGAAGGAAAATTATGATCAACCTAGACAGCATATTAAAAAGCAGAGACATTAGTTTGCCACCAAAGGTCCGTCTAATCAAGGCTATGGTTTTTCCAGTAGTCATGTATGGATGTGAGAGTTGGACTATAAAGAAAGCTGAGTGCTGAAGAATTGATGTTTTTGAACTGTGGTGTTGGAGAAGACTCTTGAGAGTCCCTTGGACTGCAAGGAGATCCAACCAGTCCAATCTAAAGGAGATCAGTCCTGGGTGTTCATTGGAAGGACTGATGTTGAAGCTGAAACTCCAAAACTTTGGCCACCTCATGCGAAGAGCTGACTCATTGGAAAAGACCCTGAATCTGGGAAAGATTGAGGGCAGGAGGAGAAGGGGACGACAGAGGATGAGATGTTTGGATGGCATCACCAACTCAATGGACATGAGTTTGGTGAACTCCGGAGTTGGTGATGGAAAGGATGGCCTGGTGGGCTGCAGTCCATAGGGTCGCAAAGAGTCGGACACAACTGAGTTACTGAACTGAACAAATTTTAAGACTGGTTGTATTGCTCTGGAAAATGTTTTTGGAATTTTGATATTGCAGTCTACAGATTGCTATGCATAGTATGGACATTTAACAATATTCTTCCAATCCATGAGCATGAAATGTCTTCCCATTTTTTGAGTCTTTTCACTTTTTTTCAATATAGTTGTTAGTGTACAAGTCTTTCACCTTCTTGGTTAAATTTATTCCTAGATATCCTTTTTTGATGCAATTGTAAATGGGATTGTTTTCTTAACTTCTCTGACAGTTTATTACTGTGTAGAAATGGAATTGACTTGTGTATTAATTTTGTATCCTTCAACTTTACTAATTTATTAGTTCTAACAGTTTTTTTTTTTTTGTAGAGTCTAGGGTTTTCTATATATAACATTCTTGCCTAATGGCTTTGGCTAGAGCTTCCAGTGCTGTGCTAAATAAAAATGGCAAGGGTGAGCATCCTTATCATGATCTTGACCTTAGAGAAAATGCTTTCAACTTTTCACCACTGAGTATGGTGTTAGCTTGTCATACATAGCCTTTGTTATGTTGAGGTACAATTCGTTTGATACTTACTTTCTTGAGTTTTTTTTTATTATGAATAGATGTTGAATTTGATCAAATGCCTTTTCTGCATCTATTCAGATGATCATATAATTTTTATAGTTCATGTTTTAAAATGTGATTTGTAGATGATTTGCAGATGTTGAACCATCATTGCATCTCTGGAATATATCCCACTTGATCATGGTGTTTGCTTATTTTACTGTATTTTTGAATTAGGTTTGATAATCTTTTGTTGAGGATTTTTGTATTTCTGTTCATTAGGGATATTGGCCTGTAATTTTCCTTTCTTCTATTGGCTTGTAATGTTCCTTTCCTTGACTGGTTTTTGTATTGGGGTAACGCTAAACCCCTAAACTGAGTTTGGGTTTCCCTTTTCTATTTTTTGGAAGAGTTTGAGAAAGGTTGTCATCTGGTCTTGGACTTTTGTTTGCTGAAAAGTTTCAGATTATTGATTCAACCTCCTTACTTGTAATGGGTCTGGTCAGATTTCCCGTATCTTGCTAAATTGTATGTTCTAGGATTTATCCTTTCTTCTTACTTATTCAATTTAAAGTTTTATCAATTTTATCTTTCCAACAAACCATCTCAGTTTCTATTGTCTTTTTAGCCTCTATTTCATTTATTTCTGCTATTTGTTATTTTCTTCCTACTACTCTTGGACTTTGTTCTTGTTTTTCTAGTTCCTTTAGGTGTAATTTAGGCTGTTTGAGAATTTTGTTTCCTGTTTTCTTTTCCTGTAGTAGGCTTTTTATCACTGTTTGCTTCTTAGAACTGCTTTTGCAGCATCTCATGACTTTTGGGATTTTGCATTTCCATTTGTCTCAAGTTTTTTTTTTTTTAATTTTCCTTTTGATTTCTTCTTTGACCCATTTGCTGTTTAGGAGAATGTTGTTTAATCCCCACACATTTGAGAATTTTCCAGTCTTTCTTTTATACTTGGGCTCCAGTTTCCTACCATTTTGGTCAGAGGAAACGCTTAATATGATTTCAAACTTCTTCTTTTTTTTTTTTTTCTGATTTTTAAATTGTAATTTTATTTTATTTTATTTTTTATTTTTTTATTTTTTTTTTAATAAATTTATTTATTTTAGTTGGGGGCTAATTACTTTACAATATTGTAATAGTTTTTGCCATACATTGACATGAATCAGCCATGGGTTTACATGTGTTCCCCTTCCTGGACCCCCCACCCACCTCCCTCCCCATCCCATCCCTCTGGGTCATCCGATTGCCCCGGCCCTGAGCCCTTGTCTCATGCATCGAACATGGAATGGTGTTCTGTTTCACATACGATAATATGCATGTTTCAATGCTATTCTCCCAGAACGTCCCACCCTCACCTTCTCCCTCAGAGTCCATAAGACTGTTCTATGCATCTGTGTCTCTTATTCTGACTCGCATATAGGGTTATCGTTACCATCTTTCAAATTCCATATATATGCATTAGTATACTGTATTGTTGTTTTTCTTTCTGGCTTACTTCACCCTGTATAATGGGCTCCAGTTTCATCCATCTCAGTAGAACCGATTCAAATGTATTTTTTTAATGGCTGAGTAATATTCCATTGTGTATATGTACCACAGCTTCCTTATCCATTCGTCTGCTGATGGACATCTAGGTTGCTTCCATGTCCTGGCTATTGTAAACAGTGCTGCGATGAACATTGGGGTACACGTGTCTCTTTCAATTCTGGTTTCCTCGGTGTATATGCCCAGCAGTGGGATTGCTGGGTCATATGGCAGTTCTATTCCCAGTTTTTTAAGGAATCTCCACACTGTTCTCCATAGTGGCTGTACTAGTTTGCATTCCCACCAACAGTGTAAGAGGGTTCCCTTTTCTCCACACCCTCTCCAGCATTTATTGCTTGTAGACTTTTGGATAGCAGCCATTCTGACTGGTGTGAAATGATACCTCATTGAGGTTTTGATTTGCATTTCTCTAATAATGAGTGATGTTGAGCATCTTTTCATGTGTGTGTTAGCCATTTGTATGTCTTCTTTGGAGAAATGTCTGTTTAGTTCTTTGGCCCATTTTTTGATTGGGTCGTTTATTTTTCTGGAATTCAGCTGCAGAAGTTGCTTGTATATTTTTGAGATTAATTGTTTGTCTGTTGCTTCATTTGCTATTATTTTCTCCCATTCT
The DNA here is from genome assembly GCF_054371585.1 of Giraffa tippelskirchi. NCBI lineage: Eukaryota > Metazoa > Chordata > Mammalia > Artiodactyla > Giraffidae > Giraffa > Giraffa tippelskirchi. The sequence goes on from NC_137277.1 coordinate 76,266,058, forward strand.
GAAGGCTGTCTTTTCACCTTGCTTATAGTTTCCTTTGTTGTGCAAAAGCTTTTAATTTTAATTAGGTCCCATTTGTTTATTTTTGCTTTTATTTCCAATATTCTGGGAGGTGGGTCATGGAGGATCCTGCTGTGATTTATGTTGGAGAGGGTTTTGCCTATGTTTTCCTCTAGGAGTTTTATAGTTTCTGGTCTTACGTTTAGATGTTTAATCCATTTTGAGTTTATTTTTGTGTACGGTGTTAGGAAGTGTTCTAGTTTCATTCTTTTACAAGTGGTTGACCAGTTTTCCCAGCACCACTTGTTAAAGAGATTGTCTTTTCTCCATTGTATATTCTTGCCTCCTTTGTCGAAGATAAGGTGTCCATATGTGCGTGGGTTTATCTCTGGGCTTTCTATTTTGTTCCATTGATCTATATTTCTATCTTTGTGCCAGTACCATACTGTCTTGATGACTGTGGCTTTGTAGTAGAGCCTGAAGTCAGGCAGGTTGATTCCTCCAGTTCCATTCTTCTTCGATTTCAAACTTCTTAAATTTACGAAGCCTTTTTTTCATAGCCTAACATATGACCTACCCTGGATAACGTTCTATATGCATTTGAAAAGAAGTGTATTTTTCTGCTTTTGGACGAAATGTTAAGTCCATCTGCCCTAACGTGTTGTTTACAATGATTACATGAGATGTTTTCCTATCCTTTGAGACTACCTGTGTCCTTAAGGCTGAAGCGAGTCTCATCAGTAGCATATAGTTGGGTCTTGTTACAATTTACATCTTTTTATCTTGCATATCCATTAGGAAATTATTGTAGTTCATTATGGTCTCTTTTGTCTTTTAACCTTCACAACTAGATTTGTAAATGATAAACTCACCAGCATTCGAGTATTTCAAATTAACTACATATTTACCTTTACCATTTTCATGTTTTCCTCTTACTAATTAATGCCATTTTGTGCATGCTCAGTCATGTCTGACTCTTTGTGACCCCATGGATTATAGCCCACCAGGCTTGTCTGTCCATAGGATTTTCCAGGTAAGAATACTATAGTGGGTTGCCATTTCTTTTTCCAGGGGATTTTCCTGACCCAGGTATCAATCTTGCGTCTCTTGCATTAGCAGGCAGATTCTTTCCTCTGTGCCATCTAAGAAGCCCTACTGCCATTTTAGTTCAGCTTAAAGAGCTCCCTTTAACATTAGTTATGAGGCCTGTCTAGTGGTGATGATGTCCTTAGCTTTTAAGAAAATTCAATTCTGAAGGACAACTTTTGCCAGTTTTTTTCCTTTCAGCATGTTGAACACACCGTGTCACTCCCACCTGGCCTGCAAAGTTTCTGCTGAAAAATCCATTTATAGTTTTAGTGGGGTTCCCTTTTATGGAACAAGTTGTTTTGTTTTTTTTTCTCTTGCTGTTAAGATTCTGTCTTTTGCAAGTTAATTATAACTTGTCTCAGTATGGGTCTCTTTAGATCATATTTAGAACTTTGAGCTTCCTGGATCTGGGTGTCTTTCTTTTCCCAGGTTAGTAAAGCTTACAACCATTATTTCTTCAAAATTTTCTGTCTCGTTCTCCCTTTCTGCCACTACTTTCCTTAGTGCAACCTCTGGGTTGCTTGATGGTGTCTTATAAGTGATCTTCACTCTTAATTCTTTTACTTTTTGCTGCTCTGATTGAATTCCACCATCTGGTCTTTGACTTCACATAGTGATTTTTCTTAGTCTACTGTTGATCCCTCTATTGAATTTTTCAGTTACTGTATTCCTCCATTGTGTAATTTTTATTTGCTACATTTTCTATTTCTGTGCTGACATTCTCCCTTTGTTCATGTGTCAGGGAGTACCTTTATGGCAAATAGTTAGCATTTATTTCATTAAGATCTTTTTCTAAAGTTTTCTTGTGTCCTTTTGTTTGGAACATAGTCCTTTGTTTCTTCATTTTCCTTGACTCTGTTGGTTTCTGTGCATTAGGTAAAACCTCTCCTAGTTTTAAAGGAGTACTTTTGTGTTTTGGGCTTCCCTGGTGGCTCAGACGGTAAAGCGTCTGCCCTGCAATGCGGGAGACTCAGGTTTGATCCCTGGGCCAGGAAGATCCCTGGAGAAGGAACTGGCAACCCACTCCAATATTCTTGCCTGGAAAATTCCGTGGATTGAGGAGCCTGGTGGGCTACAGTCCACAGTGTCGCAGAGTCAGACACAACTGAGTGACTTTGCTTTTGTGTAGATTAACCTTATTTAACCATGCCCTAGCCCTTGGCTCTAATACCTTTGTGATCATTCAAGCAGACTTTTTTTCTCAGTGGCTCTCAGTAGTGGAGGTGTACCAAGACCTGTCAGTGTCCCAAAGGGGAGGGTCTCATTCAGCACTTGGATGCAGGCTGATTGGAAACTGTATTCCCAGGCAGCGGATTTTAGAGTATACCAACAGACCACTTTGAGGGGAAGACTGGGAGATGGTCTTTGCTCTCTTTGCACTGAGGCTTGAAGGGATAACGCATCATGGACTGTTTGCTACAGTCCTACCAGACCCACAGCACTGCTGCCACCAGAGCCAGGTGATCAGTCTCAGGGGTGGCAGCCACAAGAGCTGGGGCACCAGATGTTTGCACAAGCTCCTTCCCAGGAAGTTCTGGTGATCTGGTGTGAGGTAGAGGGACAGCACATGCCTGCACGCCTCCATGGTCTCTGGAGAGTGAGCCCCAGGAAGCCTGTTCTTCAGGCTAAAGCATTTAAGATAAGCAAATAGGCCTGTTTTACATTAAGACTGGGCAGCTTCAGGATATTCCCTTTGGGCTAAGCCTTGGGGGATTAGCCGGGGTGAGTCCATACAAGCCTGTGAGGAACTGCTTCTGACTGCACTAGCTCGTGGGTCTAAGAGATGCAAGCCCTTGCGGGCTTTCAAAGCTACATGTTTTAGGGGCCCATCTCTCCAAGTCTTAAAAGCTGCACCACCAGCTGTGAGGTTTCAAACCTTTTGATCCTTAGGAGAAACTTGTAGTCCTGAGATCCCCCCTGGTTCGATCACTGTGTCAGGTGGGGTTTATGGTGAGACCGTGTCTTTAGCCTCTCCTACCCATTCCAATGTGGGCTTTTTCTCATCCACCTGATGTGTAAAAAGTTACTCGGCTAGATTTCTTTCAGAGAGAACTGTTCTATATGCAGCTGTTATTTAATTTGTCCATGGGAGGAGGTGAATTTGGGAGTCATCTTGTACTAGAACCTACTGATTAAAAAAAAAATCCTTTACCTCCTCAAAATGTTTGGAATAGCAGTTATTTAATGAATTGTTCATCAGTAGTTAATTAACATATAACAATAGTTTTGGGAACGTTAGCACAGACTCTTAACAGACTTTTGGCTCAGAGGGTGGACTGATTAAGAGCACATTTCTGGGTTGTCCTCTTTCCTATTGTGTCTGGTTATGATGCCTAGTCCTTAGGTACTGTTAAATGTGCAGTTGTCTCAGGAACCCTTGATGGAGCAAGTTTCTTGACACACCAGGACCCTTCTTTTGGACTTATTTTTTCTACTGAGCTATTTTACTTATCCACTTTTGGATCTTAGGCAAACTAATTTAGAGCAGAACAGACCTTTTCAAATATGATTACTAATTTTCAGAGCAGGTTGATAAATCATCGATTCCAGTGACAAGATAATGCAACCAAATGATCAAGACACCACATTTCAGGATTTTTATTGATATGGCCCTGTTTGACATCAGCCTCCGTCCATTATTCTGGTGAGTTACTGCTCACAAAATATACCCATCAAGGAGACTGGATGACAGTACAGCTGTCCCTCAAATAATGTGGGGGTGAGGACTGCCAACCTCTAGCAGAGTCAAAAACCCATGCATAACTTTATAGAGTTGGCACTATATATCTGAAATTCTGCATTTGTGGATTCAGCCAACCATGGATTATGTACTGTAGAACCTGTTTATTGAAAAAGATCTGCATGTGACTGAACCTGTTACTGAAAGGTCAGTTGTTGCTGTTGAGTCACCCAGTCGTGTCTGACTCTTCGTGACCTAAATGCAAATCGAGTGTTAAATACATAATAAAAAAGACTCAAGTCAGTATATCACTAACATTTTTATATATGACCAATAATTTATACTTAGCATGGTGGCTGACCTACACTACTTCATGCTAAGTCACTTCAGTGGTGCCTGACGCTGTGTGACCCTACAGACTGTAGCCTGCCAGGTTCCTCTTCCATGGGATTCTCCAAGCAAGAATATTGGAATGGGTTGTCATTTCCTTCGCCAGGGGATCTTCCCAACCCAGGGATCGAACCTGTGTCTCTTACATCTCCTGCATTGGCAGGTGGGTTCTTTACTACTAGCGCCACCTGGGAAGCCCAAAAATATGGAACACTTCATGAATTTGCATGTCATTGTTGTGCAGTTGCCATTAAAACCTTTCATTCTGCCAGCTGTCTTTAAATACCCAATGATACTGATATGATTGCAGAAAATTCTGATGTATGTTACTTTTATGAACTTAATATGTCTCCCAGGTAGCCCTGGCTTTTGAGCTAATTCCACAGGCACTTACTTAGGCCTAATTATGGGATACATAATATTTACTATTTCATTTACTGCCTAAAACATGTTTCTCAACAAGTAAGTTTGGAATTCTTTTTATAGATAATAGCGTAGGTACCTGTAAGCTTGTTTATGGATTCTGTGTCAGAACTGTGAATATACAGACACTAAGGAGACAGGGCTAAGTCTTGTGTTTAGTTTACTTCTGCACACTCCTCAGTGTCCAGCATGGTACTTGTACAAGTTCAGTAAATATTACCAAAACTTCTCTAGGCATTCCATTTTGGAATTCTTATAGAAACAAGTCAATTTTGAAAATCTTCTAGTGTTTGTAAATTTAATAAATGATGTGCACTTGCCATTACTAATCATAAGTTAAAAAAAATGATGTAAGATTAAGGTTAGAAGTGGCAACTGTTCTGTATGTGATCACATGTATAAAGTGGAATTCAAGATAAAAGATACACTAGAAACAATATGGGAGAGAATATGAAGAATAAGGTTAGACTTGACAATGAAAAAAAAACTGATCACTTTTTGGATAAGTTGCAGTTGTAAATTAAACCTTTATGAGGACATTTTGGGGAATGGGGTAAAGTGATAATAAAACAAACACCAAAAACTCTCCCAATATAATAAAGTATAATTCAACTAGGTTTTGGGGAAATTTAAGTTTTTTAAATAATTTGTTGACCTCTTGATTAACTGGGATTTTTACCATTCTATATACTCTGCAATATAACTAAATAACTACATGTTACAATGTTTTGTTAACGTGTAAGGAACAAATAATAGGATTCTTTGAGTCTGAACAACTAAGAAATGAGAAGATCCCATTCTTAGATTTTTATACCTGATTTTCTTACAGAAATAACTTCAGTTATTATGCCAATATTTACCTGAAAATGGCAGCCTCCAACAGTAAATAATTGAAATAACTACAGTATCATTATGAGCTATAATGAAACGAACAAAATTTTTCCTTCTTGACTAATAAAGTTTGGAAGAGTGAAAAACCACAACTATGAAGGAAAAAAGGCAAATGTAAATAAAGGACGGTGAAGAAAGCTGAGCGCCGAAGAATTGATGCTTTTGAACTGTGGTGCTGGAGAAGACTCTTGAGAGTACCTTGGACTGCAAGGAGATCCAATCAATCCATCCTAAAAGAGATCAATCCTGGGTGTTCATTGGAAGGTCTGATGTTGAAGCTGAAACTCCAATACTTTGGGCACCTCATGCGAAGGGTTGACTCATTGGAAAAGACCCTAATGCTGGGAAAGACTGAGGGCAGGAGGAGAAGGGGACGACAGAGGATGAGATGGTTGGATGGCATCACTGACTCGATGGACATGGATTTGGGTAGACTCCGGGAGTTGGTGATGGACAGAGAGGCCTGGTGTGCTGCAATTCATGGGGTCGCAAAGAGTCGGACACGACTGAGCGACTGAACTGAACTGAAATAAAGGACACACATCAAGGCCCAAGAGCTAAAAGTGAATTATTAGAAAGATGCTTCAAAAAATCAGTTATCATAGGGAAAAACTATTATGAAAGCAGCTCAAAAAATAAATGAACACTTATCTTTAAAACATAGAAATACTTGAGAGAGTTTACAATGCCCAGTTAATTACTATATATATATATATCCTCCCCCTCCTCAGGTATTTATGAATACTGAATAAGTCAATAGGATTTGTTTACTTACTGTTGGAAAACTTTTTTCTCATACGTGAAAAATTACAACCAATTCTTCAACCTTTAGAAAGATGGTTTTCCCACATTTTGAATGTTTTTTTAAATGAAATAATACATGATCAGAGCATCAATTTCAGAGATTTTTTAGAACAGGTGACTGAAAACCAAGTTCTCTTTACAGGCTAGCCACAAAACGTTCAGTGATAAAATACACTTTTATCACTTAGGTCAGCCAGCCTAAACACATTTCTGGGAGTAAGCAATCTGTGGCCCATAGGCTGAATGTGGCTTGTGGCCTATTTGTACACAGCCCTGAGTCGAGAGTGGATTTTACATTTTTTAAAGAGTTGTAAACAAAACCAAGCCAGAGAATATGTAACAAAGAACCATATATGGTCTACAGAGCCTAAAATATTTATGATCTGGCCCTTTATAGAAAAGTCTGTAGACCTTTCACTTATATCAATGTTATACAGAATTCAGGCAGTGCAACTACAAGTCCAAGATAAGGTTCATTTATTCCCATCATGAATATAAGTAACTTTCTGAAAAGGTATCTTCTGATGTCATCTGTCGATTTCTTTTCAATTTTTTCTTCGTTTTCAACATCATTAAAGTTCGTCCTACAATAATAATGTAAAAGTGATTAAATTCCTTTCTCTTAAACATCTAATGTTAAAAGGTAAAAATAATTAACTGACTAAAGTTTTACTTTTTCAAAAATAATTACTTAATATTCTTCTTTTATAGATCATGTGGAAGTATACCTTGTTTAACAGTGGAAAAAGGATATCTCACAATTCTCACTTGCCCACGGCATGTAATACAATTATTATAACTTACCACACTTTCAAAGTCATCCTTTGGCATGCTCTTTAACTTAATTTCAGTTATTCTACTTTTGACTAATAATGTTTGATTTCAAATGTCTAACTTGAGCTAAAAGTCAGAATTCTAAAGATAAAACATTGTGAAAAAACTAACAAAGCCAAAACGTCAGAAAAAATTTTTGTTCGTGAAAATGGAAAAAAATACTTTCATTTCTATCTTTTAGATTTGGATAAAATATAATTCTTGAAGTAGGCTGTAAAGCTTTGTATGTGAGGGTCTATAGTTCTAATATGGCTCTATAAAGCCAGATTCTCTAGTCTTCTAGCAGCTGTGTTATTCTTTTGTCCTTTCACCTTACAGGGTAAAGAATCCAAGAAACCTTATATGTGAATGCATTAAATTCCATTCAGAAAGCACTCTAGCATTTGTAAACTTGTTGGGCTGTTTCTAAGTATGTCTTACAATGATACTGATTTTAAAAAAGGAAAACATGAACAGCCCTCTTTAGAAGAGCAAGAAAGAGGTTGTACCGCTTCTTGATAGATTAGTAATTCAAGGGGGTGGGGCAGGTCAAGATGAATATGGATTCTAATGTATCCTGACTATATCAAGAACAAAACTTGCTTTCCAAAAGGTGTTTTGAGGCTCAAATCAATGCTTTTACATTTGAACAAAGTTTATGATCATAGTTACTATTTTCCTGTTAAACGGTTTTACTTGTCCAAATTTCTAAGCATTTCAGAAGCTACATTCTGATTGTCATAGTTTCCAAAGAAAAAGTTTCTAACCACTTTACTGTTTTTTGAAGCTTCGTTTTACTGTTTGATACATATACTGTACAGTAAGAATACATTTAAATAATGTTTGTCAAAGTCAGTTCTAGATTTAGTCCTTACCTTATCTCTCTTTTCATGATTTTGGAGCTTTTCCAATTTTTCATATATTATGGTAGCAATCTCTTTTGCATCTCTGGAATCTATCTGCTCTCCCCAAGTATTTCTCTAAAATTGAAAATACTCTTCTTATAACCTTTTAAGTATCTAATCAAAACATAACATTTCCACCTAAGAAACTTGATTAAATGTTTAAAACTTAAACTTTCTTCAAGGAAATGCTGCTGGCAAAAGCAATCAACCAATAACTTACCAGAAATAAATACTAACAATACTGTTATGGAAATATGTAAATTAATTAATTGGTTAAAATGCATTGCTAACTCCAAATGCCTCAAAACATCTAAACTATAAGAAAAGATGTCCCTGGAGGACTCAAAACATTCTAATCTAAAGTCACTGGTTGGCACAGACAAAACTTTGACCAATTACAACAATGCAATGCAAAGCCATGTACTTCCTGGTTCTCATCTGCCTATGGCAGGAAGGTGGCTGAAAAGCAGGGGGAAGGGTCAGGTCAATACATTCAGGTCTGTTTATTTTGGATTTGGAGCCACCAATTTCCTTCTTCCCGGTGGAACTTCAAACTGTATGCTAGGATTCTGTTTCTGTGAATAGCTGCTCACCTGGTTGGTATTTCTCACTTTGATCTTTATTCTGCTGTGGCCTTGTCTGCTGGACTTCTGGAGTCTACCCCTGCCTTTCCATTTGGACATATGGTAACATCATGTTTTCAAACAGTTCCCTGTATGGTCTGGTTAATTCTGTGACTGCTCATTATTATACTGATATTTCCCTAACATCATTCTACCTGAATAAGACACCTATTTATGTATCTAATTCTCAAGGTGTTCTGAGAACTCAGAAGCCAGAGGAATGAAGATTCAGGCTCTGGTATCAGGTTCCTTTACTCTGGGTTCTGCTTACTCCAGACTGTTGTTAAGACAGAGATATCCTCCTCATATATCAGAATCCTTCACTGAAAAATGTAGGTGTCTGACAAGTCTAGACTTCTGAAATTCATCATCTAGTTTCTTTAGCTCTATTTCAAAATGTATTATAATCACAAATAAATTACACAAGATCTTAATCTGATATACTTTCTCAAAAGGTATGTATTAAAACATTTGAAATTATTTATCTCGATGTTTTACCAGAAAATACGTATGCATAACAAATACTTGTCTATCATAGCTTTATTGTCAAAAATGTCTTAGTCTTTTACTTGGGAAGATAGCAAAGGTCATGAATCCTTTCAGTTAGCAGTTATACTGGCTGAAAGGTATACACTTTTGTTATCAATGACCATAAAGACCCAGGTCTAATGAGTTCGACTGTCTTTAAAAAGAAAGTTAAAAAAAGCATAGTTATCAGCGGCCCAAAAAAGAAATTATGAATGAATCATAAAACCCTAATTTTAATAGTCTAAACCATTAATGCATATTCCTCAAGATAAATTTTCAGGTACTAAGGCTCTTTCAGAAGTATTATGACAGTATTCTCTTTTTTTCTTTTTCTTTCCTGGAAGAACTAATCATAAAGGTAATATATGTTAATTCTATAAAAATAGGAAAAATAGGGACTTCCCTGGTGGCCCAGTGGCTAAGACTCCGAGCTCCCAATGCAGGGGCTCTGGGTTCGATCCCTGCTCAGGGAACCAGATCCCATGTGCCACAACTAAGATTTCACACTGAAGATCCCACATGCCACAGCTAAGACCTGGTGCAGCCAAATAAATAAACAAATATTAAAAAAAAAAAAAAATAGGAAAAATAAAACTTCACAGAAAACAATTACTTTGAATTCTACCACTCACACAAAACCACTATTAGTGTTTTGGAATGTCTATTTAGTAGTTCCCTGTTCATGAGTACAGAAATTTTAAGGCACTGGAGACCATCATATCAACTGTGAGGCAGAAAAAAATTTTTAAATCACTTTGTGTATATGTGAAAAGCAGTTGTTTCAGTGGCATGCAACACAGTGAGAGACGACAAAAGGAATGAAACTAGAAAAAAAGTGTTACCGGCTAAAGAAAAGGGACACAGAGGAAGGTGTGTACATACCTTTGCCCTTTCATAAGGATACAATCTCACAGTCGGATAGGCTCTGATACCAGCTTTCTGACAGGTTTGAGCATAAGCCTGACAGTCTACTTTTCCAGCTTTCACTTTTCCTTTAATTGTCTGAAAAAAGAAAATTATGATTTGCTATTATTCTCTTTGGTATCTACTACTCTGGCAACCACAGAGCAATATGATACTAAAAATTCTAAACATTTATAAATGCAAGGATTTGTTACTTTAAAAAACCCAAAACCAAAACAACATAGTTTTAATCTTTTCTATTTAAGCAAGATTGCTTCCAAATTCTTACTAGCTCTGAACTCTTATTTACCTAGCACGGCCCCTCCAACAGCAAATAAACTCTCCTTTGCCTTATCACCTTCTTCCTGTCACCCACAACACATCTGTCACACCACAAACGTCTGAGATTCTGTCTTTCTGTTCCTCCTATCTCTGGTCTCATCTGAGGCGGGCAACTTCCTCCCACAGAAGGCGGACTAGGTCAACATTCTCTGGTCCCTCCCTGTCAGAGCTCTTACTCACTCGTGAGCATATACTGTTGTTGTTGTTTAGCATATATACATATGATCAAAAAAGAATCCCTTCCTTAATGGCACTGATTCCTCTAACTGCCACTCTGCTTCTTTTTTTTGAGTTTACTCCCTGACCACTTCCCCATCATCTACTTATTATCAACACATTTTAGCTAGCTTCTGTTCTCACTGCTCCCTCTGTTGAACCTGCTGTAAGTTCACCAATGACTTCTATTTGACCAAACTGAATGAACACTTTTCAGTTTTCTTAATGAGTGTCTGACATGACTGACCACTCCTTTCTTTCCTCTTTTCTTTCTTGGCACTTATCACTATTCTCTTGGCTACTCTATTCCTCTGGTTATTGTTCTTCATTTTTAGCAAGGGGAACTCCTCCTACACCTGCCCGTCGAAATGTCCAACCACAATTCCATATTTCATCAGCAATTTTTTTTCACTGTGAACAATCTCCCAGGGAGATTTTATACACCTATATGCTGTTGAACCCAAATGTTCCCTTGATTTCAGTCAACTATGTACTGGCTTGTCTCACCTAAAGCACCTTAAAGATACCATTTCTAAAATGACTCCTTTCCCCCTTAACCTACTATCCCTTCTGCCCTACTATTCACTTAATTCAGGCCAGAAACTAGGGCCATGCTAGACTCCTTTTTCTCCTACACTTATCACAAATAAACACTAACTAAATCCTAGTCATTCTTACCTATTTGTTCCATTCTTTGTATGACCACTGCCATAATCCGGGTTCAGGTTATCACCTCTCACTTCAGGACAATTAAAATATCCCTGCTACCTCTAATTTTGTCCCCAGGGTTGGGGTACTAAAGGCAGACTAACTTGTGCTAGGGCACCAGCAAGGCTGCATGCACAAGCATGCACGCACACACACGCGCACGCACATACACTCTCATAGTGAAGGTCAGAGGAATCCAGCTGGCTGGTACTCTCAGTTACAGAAGGACACTATACTGTTTTTGGTGCTCTGATCTTTCTCTCGTCTTGACGGCCCAGGTTCAGTCCATTCAATGTGCTCCTTCTACAATATAAAATGGATCCTGACATATCCAACAGTTCTCCTCCCATGCTTCTACAAAATACATTCTAAACAGTATGAGAACAGTGAGGAAAAGTGTAAAGTGTGAAGAGTGCAGGCAAGCTGACCAAACCATCTCCTCCTTGCCTGTCTAAGAGCCTCAGTTTTGGCAATGCCTCTTTTGTCTTTATCCTCTGGTGACACTGGACCAACAGAGGAAAAGCCTGAACTTGCTCAACTGTCTGTGTGTCCTGCATCTCTGCAAGTTCTGTCTTCTCTGTTTAGAGTACTCTTGAGTCAACTTTTCCAAGTGCCACAGTCCTAGTTCAGTTCAGTCGCTCAGTCGCGTCCGACTCTTTGTGACCCCATGAACCGCAGCACACAAGGCCTCCCTGTCCATCACCAACTCCCTGAGTCCACTCAAACCCATGTCCATTGAGTTGGTGATGCCATCCAACCATCTCATCCTGTTGTCCCCTTCTCCTCCTGCCCTCAATCTTTCCCAGATTCAGGGTCTTTTCCAATGAGTCAGCTCTTCACATCAGGTGGCCAAAGTACTGGAGTTTCAGCTTCAACATCAGTCCTTCGAATGAACACCCAGGACTGAATTCCTTTAGACTGGACTGGTTGGATCTCCTTGCAGTCCAAGGGACTCTCAACAGTCTTCTCCAACACCACAGTTCAAAAGCATCAATTCTTCTGCCCTCAGCTTTCTTTATAGTCCAACTCTTCACATCCATACATGACCACTGGAAAAACCATAGCCGGGACTAGATGGACCTTTGTTGACAAAGTAATGTCTCTGCTTTTTACTATGCTGTCTAGGTTGGTCCTGACTTCCTTCCAAGGAGTAAGCATCTTTTAATTTCATGGTTGCAGTCACCATTTGCAGTGATTTTGGAGCCCAGAAAAATAAAGTCAGCCACTGTTTCCACTGTTTCCCCATCTATCTGCCATGAAGTGATGGGACCGGATGCCATGATCTTAGTTTTCTGAATGTTGAGCTTTAAGCTAACTTTTTGACTCTCCTCTTTCACTTTCATCAAGAGGCTCTTTAGGTCTTCTTCACTTTCTGCCGTAATGGTGGTGTCATCTGCATATCTGAGGTTATTGGTATTTCTCCCAGCAATCTTGATTCCAGCTTGTGCTTCATCCAGCCCAGCATTTCTCATGACGTACTCTGCAGATAAGTTAAATAAGCAGGGTGACAATATACAGCCTTGATGTACTCCTTTCCCTATTTGGAACCAGTCTGTTGTTCCATGTCCAGTTCTAACTGTTGCTTCCTGACCTGCATACAGGTTTCTCAAGAAGCAGGTCAGGTGGTCTGGTATTCCCATCTCTTTCAGAATTTTCCACAGTTTATTGTGATCCCCACAGTCAAAAGCTTTGGCATAGTCAATAAAGCAGAAATAGATGTGTTTCTGGAACTCTCTTGCTTTTTCGATGATCCAGCGGATGTTGGCAATTTGGTCTCTGGTTCCTTTCCCTTTTCTAAAACCAGCTTGAAACCCAGGTAAGACGGTGGGCACTGAGAGAGGGGATCAGGGGGCAGACAGGCTGAAACTACAATCACGGACAACTAGCCAATCTGATCACATGGACCACAGCCTTGTCTAACTCAATGAAACTAAGCCATGCCATGTAGGGCCACCCAAGATGGACAGGTCATGGTGGAAAGGTCTGACAGAATGTGGTCCACTGGAGAAGGGAATGGCAAACCACTTCAGTATTCTTGCCTTGAGAACCCCATGAACAGTATGAAAAGGCAAACACAGGACACTGAAAGATGAACTCCCCAGGTCAGTAGGTGCCCAATATGCTACTGGAGATCAGTGGAGAAATAACTCCAGAAAGAATGAAGGGATGGAGCCAAAGCAAAAACAACACCCAGTTGTGAATGGGACTGGTGATAGAAGCAAGATTCGATGCTGTAAAGAGCAATATTACATAGGAACCTGGAATGTTAGGTCCACGAATCAGGGAAAATTGGAAGTGGTCAAACAGGAGATGACAAGAGTGAACATCGACATTCTAGGAATCAGTGAACTAAGATGGACTGGAATGGGTGAATTTAATTCAGATGACCATTATATCTACTACTGTGCGCAGGAACCCCTTAGAAGAAATGGAGTAGCCATCATAGTCAACAAGAGTCCGAAATGCAGTACTTGGATGCAATCTCAAAAACAACAGAATGATCTCTGTTCATTTCCAAGGCAAACCATTCAATATCATGGTAATACAAGTCTATGCCCCAACCAGTAATGCTGAAGAAGCTGAAGTTGAACAGTTCTATGAAGACTTACAAGACCTTCTAGAGCTAACACCCAAAAAAGATGTCCTTTTCATTATAGGGGACTGGCATGCAAAAGTAGGAAGTCAAGAAACACCTGGAGTAACAGGGAAATTTGGCCTTGGAGTACAGAATGAAGCAGGGCAAAGGCTAATAGAGTTCTGCCAAGAGAACGCACTGGTCAGAGAAAACACCTTCTTCCAACAACATAAGAGAAGACTCTACACATGAACATCACCAGACGGTCAACACCGAAATCAGATTGATTATATTCTTTGCAGCCAAAGATGGAGAAGCTCTATACAGTCAGCAAAAACAAGACCAGGAGCTGACTGTGGATCAGATCATGAACTCCTTATTGCCAAATTCAGACTGAAATTGAAGAAAGTGGAGAAAACCACTAGATCATTCAGGTATGACCTAAATCAAATCCCTTATGACTATACAGTAGAAGTGAGAAATAGATTTAAGGGACTAGATCTGATAGACAGAATGCTTGATGAACTACGGATGGAGGTTCGTGACATTGTACAGGAGACAGGAATCAAGACCATCCCCATGGAAAAGAAATGCAAAAATGCAAAATGGTTGTTGAGGAGGCCTTACAAATAGCTGGGAAAAGAAGAGAAGCAAAAAGCAAAGGAGAAAAGGAAAGATATACCCATTTGAATGCAGAGTTCCAAAGAATAGCAAGGAGAGATAAGAAAGCCTTCCTCAGCAATCAATGCAAAGAAATAGAGGAAAACAATAGAATGGGAAAGACTAGAGATCTTTTCAAGAAAATTAGAGATACCAAGGGAACATTTCATGCAAAGATGGGCTCAAGAAAGGACAGAGATGGTAGGGACCTAACAGAAGCAGAAGATATTAATAAGAGGTGGCAAGAATACACAGAAGACCTGTACAAAAAAGTTCTTCATGACCCAGACAATCATGATGGTGTGATCACTCACCTAGAGCCAGACATCCTGGAATGTGAAGCCAAGTGGGCCTTAGGAAGCATCACTACGAACAAAGCTAGTGGAGGTGATGGAATTTCATTTGAGCTATTTCAAATCCTGAAAGATGATGCTCTGAAAGTGCTGCACTCAATATGCCAGCAAATTTGGAAAATTCAGCAGTGACCACAGGACTGGAAAAGGTCAGTTTTCATTCCAATCCCAAAGAAAGGCAATGCCAAAAAATGTCACAGTCCTAGCCATATTGTAATTCTCATCTAAAATACTACCTTTTCCGTGGAGCCTTTTGTCTCCTGGTATGACTCTGACCTGTTCCCCATACTCTTGTTTTGCTCTCATTTCACTATAGTAAAGATCCTACTGATTTACATATATTTGCATTTTACCTTCCCACTAGATTACAATCTCATTTAAAAACATGCAGTATTCATCTTTCCATTATTTCAGCCCTAATGTTTGGCATAGTGTTTTTTACTTGGTGCTCAGGATTTGCTGAATGACCTTTTAAATAATTTTCTGCTATAGTCAAGATACAGCTGCATTACAAAATAGCTAAATCAAGTTTTTAAGTACTTGAAAGATAAGGGAATAAAACATTTTTGTTAGGATTATTGGAGAAAAAGAAGCAAAAGAGGAAAAAGATATGATAAGTAGGAAAAAAAATGAATAATCTTTTATTTTAAAAACCAGTCAAAAAATAAAAAGAAAAAAACAAAACAAAACAAAACAAAAAACCAGTCAATAACTAAAACAATCTCTCAGCTCCACAGGAATTTTGAAATCTCTTTGCTTAAAAAAAAAAAAAAAAAAAAAAAAAAAATTGCTCAGGCCTGTGATTGCTCAGCTTTGGTTTCAGACTGGTGGAACTAGTGCTGGGCTTTCTCATTCTAATGAACGTTTTGCAGCCCAATGCGAAATTCCTTGAGTACAGAGGTGGGGAAGCTAACAATTTGGATGATGTCATTAATAGGACTTGCGACAGAAATACCAAAATAAACCGCGTTTACTTTAATTTTGTAAGTGTTTATCGAGTTAAGACACCAGGGATATACAGATAGGTAAGACATATATTGCTTTCAAGAAGCTCATAGTTTGCAGAGGAGACAGATATAGTTAACATACAATGTATAAGCATACTGAAGGAGTACTGGGAAGGGGAGAGGATACAGAAATCCCACTGGAGCTCGGTTTTGCAGATTGGGGACAAAAAAAAATCCAGATGCCCAAAGTAAGGAAAATGCTTTTTAGAGAGGGAACAGCATGTACATAAAAGCACTTGTTCAGAGAACCTGGAGTACTTTGTTGTGCCTGGAGTATAAGGTCAGGGAGAGGGAAAAAGCTAAAGAGGTCAGGAGGGTCAGATTAATAAGTCAGGGAGAGGGAAAAAGCTAAAGAGGTCAGGAGGGTCAGATTAGAGAGTTGTAATCAAGAACGCACGTCAAGAAATGTGGTTAACAGAAAGCTAGAGAAGGCAATATTTCAGAAAGATCATTAGGGTGGAACTGAAGAAGGAAGACTGGCAGTATGAGACTAGTTAAGAGGCGCATATATCTAAGTCTAGATGATGAAGGTGTGACCAAAAGGCTAGCAGAGGGATGACAGACTTCAAAGAAGTTTAGGAGACTGAACTAACAGGATCTAGTGACTGCCTGGAGGGCAGCAGGAACAAAATAAAGAACAAGGAAGAAGCGAGGTTTCTGGCTATTTTGGTTAAGTAGATGTTTTCAATCAAGGTAGGTAGTTAGTTACAATGGAGAAGGAAATGGCAACCCACTCCAGTGTTCTTGCCTGGAGAATCCCAGGGACAGGGGAGCCTGGTGGGCTGCCGTCTATGGGGTCGCACAGAGTCGGACACGACTGAAGCGACTTAGCAGCAGCAGCAGCAGCAGCAGTTACTTACAAGCTTTAGTGAAGAAGCAAGAAATTTACTGCAAAGATTAAAATCACAGAAATGGAACAGAGTTTTTAAATTCAAAGGAAACTTTTAAGGAGAAAATTATTTACAAAATCTTATCTAATTATTAAAATATGAGTGTGACTACAACTTATTTAAGTAGATAAGACTTACCCTAGCTAAGAGCTCAAACTCTGGAGCAAAGTTCTGGCAAGGTCCACACCAAGGAGCATAGAAATCAACCACCCAGTGGTTTTTCCCTTGTAAAACCTTTTCATTGAAAGTCTGAGGTGTTAGATCTATAGATGCTTGAGGTAAAAATCTGCGACAAGGGATCAAAATTATTCATTATACAAAGTCAAAGCAAACATCTAGAACAGACTATTGCAAATTTTGTAAGTTTAAAAAACACTTCAAAGAATGACAATCTAATAAAGCATAACCTTATCTTGGTAAATTATATTCTTTCCTAAGTAAGTGCTAAAACTTTCCTAAGGAATTGTTACTTTAAAGTGCTAGAACCGTGTTACTTTAAAGTGCTAGAACCTTAACTGAGTAAATTTAGCCACAGACATGAGAGGAAGGTAAAGAGCATTGAATATAGTTTATACAATTATACATAATTTAATTACTCACCCTAGACCCCAGATTCTTAGGGAATAAGCATCTCTATTCCAACCATTGTAACTACTGAAAGAAGAAAAATATGTAAGTTGTAAACAGTTATTTCTATTATTGGGTATGTTCAGAAAACAATCCCCTTGTAGCAATTTAAAAGTTTAGTTGACTGACTTCATCTGGCATCTCTTTTCTCAGATATACCTTACTGCAAATACTACGCTTACATGGCTTATGTGGCTTTCCAAACATATTTTTCTCCAGTCTTGAGATTTTTTGTGTGTGTGTGTGTGTGCTCAAAACAGACCTAAATGTTTAGATGTCTGCTGGACATCTCCCACAGACCTATGGTAATGGCAAAACTCAAAATCTCCAAGGCTTTAGTTCTGAAACCTTTACCCCGGTTATTACAGTCTGTCAAATTCCTATCCACTTTTTAAGACACATGTCAAAAGGCACAGCACAAATGCAGCTTCATGATTTCCTCTCATGGTTGTGATCCTTTTCTCTAAAATCCATGGTTCATTTTTACTTTTTAATAATATTTATTATATTCTGTCTTGTATTTGAGTTTCCTACTTGAAATGTCATATGCTGTTGTCAAAACAGCATGGGTGACACCGATCTGAGTTCAAACCCCAACCTCAAGCCCTAGCAGCTGTGTGACTTGGGAAAGTTATCTAAGGCCTGTGAAACAGTTTACTTATCTATAGTAGTAGGAAGGGTAATAATTCTTACTTCTCAAGAGTACGTGTGAAGACAAGTGGAAATAATGTGAGCAAAAATTCTCTAGTATAGTACCTGAAACCAAAAAGGGGCTTAATAAATGTTCTTCCTCTCATTTTCTTCTTTACTAGATTGTCAGCTTCACAATCAGTGGGTCCATTCAGTTCACTTTTCGCTTTGTAAATTCCTCATTCCCACACTATTTTAAATAAGGTGTGGGCTCCTCCAAAATACTGGGTGGTTTAGCTTTTATTTAGTTAGGATAACTTTAAAATTTTAACTGTATAAAAATAAATGATTATATAAATGCCTTCAACTTTTAGAGAATACTTACTGATATTCATAAGCTCTATTTGATTTTTGGGGAAAAAATCTTATCTCAGGGTATCTCCGAACATTTTCTTGGGCACAAAAAGAATGATATTGTTGGCAGTCTATACTGCCCACATTGATCAGTCCAATTAATGTCTATAAAAGAAAAAAAAAGATGGCTAGATCAAAGTAATTAGAATTAAATTACCTCCATAACAATTTTTTATGTTTACAATAGAGAAGTAGTTACCGTGAGATGGTTATTATATTATTTATCACTGATTTTTGCCAAATACAAATGGGTAAAAGTGCTTAAAACATGATAGAACATTCACAGTAATGAACTGGAAATCTAATTTTGTAGTCAAAAACTTACTAAAATCACTGTAGATTAAATAATTGATTTCATTCATCTTATTACATGGGGAAAATTATGTATATCTAAAACTTGATATGTCAGAAAACAAGAACTAATGAATTTCTTTGCAACAGTACTTCAAAATTACTTTTTAAAATGGAAATGTGGATTGCAGATAGCATACTGAGTCATACCCGAATTTAAAAATTTTATTGAAGAGTGGAAAATTATATTATTATGAATTTAAATACTAGGAAGAATTTTAACTCTTAGGTTAATTCATTTTTTACCTATAAATAAATAAAATAGTAATTGCATTTTCCATTTTGATATTTAAATAATTTGTTTCCAATCTTTCATGATTTATAATGCTCTGTAGGAAATTTAAAAATCTAACTATTTCATTAATCAAGGCCATTTTTTTCTTTATCATCTTATAATACTGTGAAGAAACTGTATTTCTAAACTCTAAAAATGAAGACGTAGAAAAAATGTTAATAGGAAAAAAGAGGATCTTTGTGTTGATGTTGGCAGAAATTTAGTCAAACCAAGTGACACAGAAAAAAGGGTCATTATTGTATACTATTCAATATCAGACAGAAGTAGAGTTGAAATCTAATTGTTCTATAAAAAATGATCAAAATCTTATTAAGTGACAATCTAGAGGTAGGTTCATTCATCTCAGTTTCAAAATAATTGTTAAATAAACATTCTTAGTAAATGTTAAGACTTAAATTATTTTACTATACTCGGACAATAAATTATTTTACTATACCCGGGCCATTCTTTTCCATTCTGGCATTAAGACTTGACATGGATGACACCATGGAGAATAGAAATCAACCATCCAGACTTCATCATGCTTTCTTTGTTTAACCAGTTCGTTGAAAGTGGTAGGTGTCAAAGAGATCACTGAAGGATTCATAAGATCCTAAAGAGAATATAGCATTCATTTAACAGATATAAAAAAGAGTAGTTCACATATTCTTGGGCAAATTGTTGGTACATGTCACTTAGAAAAGTTTCTGCTTTTGAATAATCAAAGGATACATTAGTATATTTAAAGAGAATCGATAGTGGATTATTTTAAAAAAGGAAGACATGATTCTTAATTTACTTTTTAAGTATGGATTCTGCTCATCAGTCTTATTAAATCAAGGAATATTTTCTTATTTCTATGTATCACTAAAACCATCTTAGGCAGAGGAAAGTGGCAACTTTGATTAAGGTTGTGGGTAGATGAGGCAAGCGTTTCAAGAGCTGCCCAGATGTCTCCACAGGCCACGTAGTTCTTTTTGGAACCAATAATTGGTTTGGAAAGAACCCTTTAATTATTAATGGAAAGCCTACTATCCTATTTTTCTGACATTCTGACCTGAGATACTGCACAACCTCAGATCACTTGCTCCAAATGCTGTTTTGTTAATAATGAGCTTTAGTCTATCATGATTGGGTAATACTAACAAAGATGTTAGCTTCCCTGGGGAGACAGACAACACAAAACAAAAAGCTATTATTTTTCAGGAGGAGGAAGAGAAGAGTAGCACTGAGGCTGGGAGGGCCACTGCATGGATAATAAGCTAGAATTGTTCATTTTTTTGTTAGGAGTCCCTTGTTAATTATTTTAGTCAATTAAGATTAGTAGTGATTAAAAAAAAAGGGGGATGCTCTAGTAGAGCACTTCTGGGCTAACAACACAGCAGGCTTGGCATAAGCTGTTGAGGCGTGAAGAAGCCTCCACTGGTGGCTGAGGTAAGACTGTCCTTAGTCACATATTTCTTGGAACTATCCAAGAATGGGATTCACTGCTATCTAATCTATATGGGACCAAAAAGAAATCATCTGTAGTAGATTAGAGAAAACAGGGGCGGGGAGAGGGGTGACAAGGCTTTATGTAAAAGTTTTAATTTCATGTATTCAATAAATAATTGCGACCACCAAGTACAAGGCACCATACTAGGTAACAAAACATACACTAGCTATGAACTCTAAGAAGAAGTCTATTAATAAGAGAGTAGAAAATTTAAAAAGTAATTTTGTTAGAAGTTGTTTTTGGATTAAAAATAACAAATCCTATTATTAAACATTATTAAATACTCGTATGAAGTATTATACATACATGGAAGGATTTATAGCTATATAGGCTGTAACTTAAAATACCTCTACGAACTCCAAGATCTGTTCAGCAGAGTGATGTCCTTCATATTCATGAATGTTGGACTGGTTGAATACCACTGTTGTTGGATAAGCCTGAATGTTATACTGTTAGGAATGAAAATACAAATTAAACATAAGATTCTATATATTTTACCTGTTTGCTTCAAATTTATAACCAGTTTGCCTTAAGTAACAGCAACAAGATTTTAAAAGACTCAATGCTTAACTATGACTGAAAAATTTTAGCCTAGCCAAATTTAACAAAGGAAATAGACTTACTGCTGTATCCTGAGCAGCTGATTCTTATGTATAGTTACTCCATTAGCCATAAAATCCATAGGCACCCAAACACTGAGAATTGAGCATGGGCATTTGAGTGCAGTCCTCTCCTACTCTCCTGAACCACGGTGGATGGGGATAAGGGCAGACTGAGCTCTAGCTTGAGTGTTTTATTTTTTTTAAACCATAATAAACACTCTAATTTGTTCAGAAGTAGAAGAAATCAAGGACATAAAAATAGCAAGAATAAGGAAACAAATTAATAATCCACGTGCACACAGCCATTTTTAGATTAGAGAATTAGGAATCATGTGCTAAAAATGAGGTCACTTTTTCTTTGCTCAAACCAGCTTCTATTGTGTGTGTGGGTGTATATATATATATAAAACCACTGTAACTTCCTTCCTCAGAATTAACATGGAGCACTAATTCAGGAAGCACTTCTCAAGTTTTTTTTTTTTTTAATTTTTTAAAAGGTTATAAACAGATCCCTATCTCTAAATTTGCTGTAGTTGAAATATGCATCCTCAAAGCTGGCAAGCACTCATTAGCAAATTGAACTTCAAAAATAATTTTAGAAAAAGCAATGGAAATATTTATCAAATTTTTGTAAATGAGCACAAACAACCCATTAGATGGAAAAAACCATTTATCTAACATTTGACAAGTCCTTACTATGTGTTGAGCACCTTTTTAGCACTGAAACGTAGTTTCTCATCTGTTCCTCACAACAATTCTATTTGGAAGCTAAAATTACTGAATCAACTTTATAGATAAGGAAACTGAGGTACTGAGAGGCTCAGTGCCTTGGTAAAGGTTAACCAATTACTGAGTAAGGAATCCTGGCCTCTGTTCCAGGTGAATTTGATACAACAGGTTTAAATATCTACATTCTGCTTAATTATCTATAGAAAATTAAAAACTGAGATGAAAAGTAGACAAACTATAGGAATTCAAATTACTGTGTAACACAATTCTTCATTTTTGCTTAGCAACTTTTCCAAGTCCCATACAAGACATTTAAAACCAAAGGCCTTATTTATTTCATTTTTTAAAATTATTTTAATGACATTTCAAACATGATAAAGAGAGACTCATTTAACAAATACATATCTCTACCACTACATTTAAGGATGATTAACTTTTCTGCCGTTCTGGCAGATTTTTGGAGCTTCTCTTTAATCCCATTTCCTTCCCTTCCTGACGCTGCTGCTAAGTCACTTCAGTTGTGCCCGACTCTGTGTGACCCCATAGACGGCAGCCCACCAGGCTCTGCCGTCCCCGGGATTCTCCAGGCAAGAATACTGGAGTGGGTTGCCATTTCCTTCTCCAGTGCATGAAAGGGAAAAGTGAAAGTGAAGTTGCTCAGTGGTGTCTGACTCTTAGCGACCCCATAGACTGTAGCCTACCAGGCTCCTCCGTCCATGGGATTTTCCAGGCAAGAGTACTGGAGTGGAGTGCCATTGCCTTCTCCATTCCTGACGCTAGGAGTAACCAATATCCTGAAATAAGCATGTATCCAATCCACTGATGTTTTACACTTTTGCTACATGCATGTGTATTCCTAAACAGTACAGTGTAATGTTTGAGCACTTATAAACTTTCTACAATTTTATCACACTCTGTATACTATTCTACAACCTGCTTTTTTCCTTATAGTCTTGAGATTTACCAAACATGCTGGTCAAGACAGATCTAGTTTTAAATCCTCTATGATTATTCTACTATGTGACTGGATAATTTATTTATTCATGTACTTGCTACTATTGGTCAGCTAAATTGTTTTAATTTGATGGAGGGAGGGTATATGACCACTGCAATTGTACTTTCTTGAGGACCAGTAAAGTTGAACATTTTTCACATTTATCGAATTTCTGCCTTTATAGAATGTCTAAACCTCCTCATTCTTTTGCTATTTTAAAAAACTGATCTGTAGTCTTGAAATATTCTGGACAGTAAGGCTTTGTTAGTTTTATGTGCTGCAAATATTTCCTCAGTCTGTTGTTTGTTTCGACTTTATAATGTCTCTTTCTTTGGCAATAGTGTTAACATTCAATGCGGCTAAAATCATTCATAACTTCTATCCTCAGTGTATGTGTGCACTGGCAGGCATGAGCATCTGTGTGGAGTGAAATGATTCCTCACATAGATGCATAAAGATTTCACCCTACATTTACTTCTATTATGCTTTTAAAACACATTACTTTCTAAAAAAATTGAAGTATAGTTGATTTACAATATTCAGTAGGCTTCAGTTCTACAGCAAAATGATTTAGTTATATATATATATATTTTTTTTTTTTCAGATTATTTTCCACTATAGGTTATTACCACATATTGAATATAATAATTCCCTGTGCTGTACATTGTCTTTGTTACTTATTTTATGTGTAGTAGTGTGTATCTGTTAATCTCATAATTGTAACTTGTCACCTCAGGCTTTGGTAACAATGTTTGTTTTGCTTTGTGAGCATGTTTCTGTTTTGTATACAGGCTGATCTGTATAATTTTTAAGATTCCACATATAAGTGATATCATATAATATTTGGCTTTCTCTGTCTGACTTACTTCACTAAGTATAATATTCTCTGGCCAAGTAATATCCCATTATGTACACACACACACACACACACACACACACACACTCTCCACATCTTAAGCCAAGTAATATCCCATTATGTACACACACACACACACACACACACACTCTCCACATCTTAAGCCAAGTAATATCCCATTATGTACGTACACACACACACACACTCTCCACATCTTAAGCCAAGTAATATCCCATTATGTACACACACACACACACACACACTCTCTCTCTCTCTCTCTCTCTCTCTCTCTCTCTCTCTCCACATCTTAAGCCAACTGTCTGCTGATAGCCACCTGGGTTGTTTCCATATCATGGCTATTGTAAATAGTGCTGCTATGAACTGTATAGCGTTTGTTTTTTTTCGATATGTACCCAAGGTTAGGATTGCTGGATCATATGGTAGCTCTATTTTTAGTTTTTTAAGGAACCTTCATATTCTCCACAGTGGCTGTACCAATTTATATTCCCATCCACAGTGTAGGAGGGCTCGTTTTTCTCTATACCGTCTTCAGGGTTTACTGTTTGTAGACGTCTGGGTGACAGCCATTCTAACTAATGTGAGGTGATACTCACTGTCATAATTTATATTTCTCTAATAACCAGAGTTGAACAACTTTCCATAAGCCTGTTGGCTATCTGTATATCTTCATAATAATAATTACTGAAAATCATCAGAAATTCAGTGTTCAAGTTTCTCCAATTATCTTTTTTTGAGTTGGTTTGTTTGAATACAAGGCCTGAACACTGTATTTGAATGATACGTCTTATCAGTCTTTTTAGTATCTTTTTTCCTCCTTTCAATGTGTATGTCCAATAAACTGCTATTTGTCCTAAAAAGTTCTTTACATGCTGGGATTTGAAGAGTGTATGCATTCCTCCATATCACTTAATATGTCCTCTGTCACTGGCTTTCCTATACACTAATATCTGTAGGCTTGATCTAATTTAGGATCCCC
This sequence comes from Giraffa tippelskirchi, assembly GCF_054371585.1. Classification (NCBI taxonomy): domain Eukaryota; kingdom Metazoa; phylum Chordata; class Mammalia; order Artiodactyla; family Giraffidae; genus Giraffa; species Giraffa tippelskirchi. The sequence continues at coordinate 76,290,824 of NC_137277.1, forward strand.
CCCTGCCAAGGATATTTTATAATTTCTATTTCTTCCTAAACTGAAGAGTAAATATTTATTAACCTAAGAAATGTAAATAAAGGTTTAAAAAAGCCTGCTTAATTTCTATTAACTACACTTAGAAGACAAAGAATAAAAACTATAGGTTGCCAAAAAGAGAGCATAGTTAAAGTGTTAGTTGCTCAGTCCTGTCCGATTCTTTGCAACCCATGGACTGTAGAATGCCAGGGTCCTCTGTCCACAGGCAAGAATATTGGAGTGGGTAGCCACTCCCTTGCCTAGGGCATCTTCCTGACCCAGGGTTCAAACCGGGGTCTCCTGCATTGCAGGCAGATTCTTTACCATCTGAGCGACCAGACAAGCCCATAGGTTGCAAAAAGGTAATATTAAATTAAAAGAAAAACCTTAGATATTTATGTTTAATCCAATCATAATTTTATATCATTTTGACGAAATTATTTAAGTAATATGTTACTACTCTAAATGTTAGATGTACTTTTGAAAGTTCTTTTATTGCTTTAATGTGAGGCTGCTGAGACATTTTACAAACCATTAGAATAAATATTTATACTTTAACTTACCATGTTACAGAGTCCTTCGTGAACTGTACAATCTAATGTACCAAACTTAAGCTGACCATAAAGATGCTTTGATGCTTTTCGCAGCTCTGGCAATAAAGCTCGACATGGTGGACACCACTATTGAAGAAAAAATGTTCATAAGCACCAAGTCAAATGAAGCCAAAAAAACACATATTTTTTGCAACAAGCAATATGCTAAGATGAACAATATTTATTACAGTTACAAATCGTAAGCATTTATATACTCAGTCCTTGGAAGGGCAAGTATGTCAGCCGTTCTTAGAAACGGTATGTGACAGTAGCCAAACTGAGTAACATGATTCTAATATTCATGCTTCAAAGTTACCTAAAAAATGTTTTTTTTTTTTGGTCGTAACAAGAGAAAACCTGAAAATGTTGAAATATGACAGATAAACATAACTTACAGGGGCAAAAAAATCAACTAGCCATGGTTCTTTTTCATTGGCAGGAAAATTTTGAGGTCCAAGTGTAGTAACATGAGAATTGACACTTTCCTTGGCAAAGGCAAGTATGTCATATAGAATCTTCTTTCCTTTGAAACAGAGAAAGAGAAAAATTAAAATATGCATTTTGTCTTTTTATCCATAGAAACATTTCAAAGCTTTTATACTTGAAATATTGAAGAGACGATAAACTTATGAACAAATTGATTTGGTGGAGGTTCTAGTGTTCTGTATACTATGTAAGTTTACTCTGCCAGAAAAACCTTTGCTTTACACTCTGCTTCTTGCAGGATCAGATAAAACATCAAGACCTCTATGAAAAGTTCCTTCATCCTCAGAGGGAGAATTATTTCCTCCCAGTGTTCCTGGAGTTCTTTTTGCTTGCCTGAACTACTGTTATGGCCTAACTCTTAAGTCTGTTTCTTCAACCTAGACTTCTCTTATGAATTCAAGACCTGAGTTACCCAGTGGAAATATTTACCTGGATGTCATGTGAACATTTCAAACAAAATATACACAAATCAAAGTTATTTTTCCCTAAACTTGCTCCTTTTCTCACCTTTCCTACCTTGACAATGGCATAATCATCCACTAGGTGCTAAATATGGAGAAGGCAATGGCAACCCACTCCGGTACTCTTGCCTGGAAAATCCCATGGATGGAGGTGCCTGGTAGGCTGCAGTCCATTGGGGTCGCTAAGAGTTGGACACGACTGAGCGACTTCACTTTCACACATTGGAGAAGGAAATGGCAACCCACTCCAGTGTTCTTGCCTGGAGAATCCCAGGGACGGAGGAGCCTGGTGGGCTGCTGTCTATGGGGTCGCACAGAGTCAGACACAAGTGAAGCGACTGAAGCGACTTAGCAGCAGCAGGTGCTAAATAAGATTTCCTAGAGTGATTCTTGCCTTTTCTTTTTGCCTGTGTATCACAGCTCCAACCCCGATTTAGGCTACTGCCTAAATTTAGTCTAGCCTACTGAAATAACCAAGCTGGTCTTTTTATTCTGGCTTCCTTAACTAATTCATTTTCTACATTGCTACCAGAGGCAAGTTACAAAAACATTAATCTGATCGTGCGGTCCCCTTGCTTAAAGGCCATTGCTTAAAGAACACACTCCTTGGCTTCGCAAATACTAGCTTTCTTAGGACCAGGACATAATCCACTTTCCCATGTGCCCTCTGATTTATTCACTCAATAGTTAATATTAAGTAAAGCACCCATTATGTGTCAGGTCCTGTTTTAAATGCCATAGCGCATGCAAAATAAAAGATACAGACTTTCTCCTTAAGGAGTTCATAGGCCAACGGAAAACAAACATTTCATAAATATTTAAATAGTGATAAATGATACCACATTCTCCTGCTTTTTCCTCACTCTTTAGCTACTGCTGCTTGAATTGCTTCATAAATTCTTCTATCTTTGACAATCTTTTAAAAATAATTCACAGGGCCCCAATCTTGTTTCTGTATTCACTTTTGGACAAGGTCATCCTCACCTAAGGCTTCAACTGCCAATGAAAGAGTTTTAGCCCAAACTCTTCTCCTGAGACCAGGCCTATATTCAGCTGTGAACCAGGGGTGTGTACTTCACGTCACCTCCTCCCCCAGTGGTCTCTTTCTTACAGAATGGTGCAGTCAGTCACTCAGTTGCCAAGTCAGAAACTTGGGTTTCCTTTTCGTATCTCCCTACATTTAAACACAATCATCAAGTTATACTGATTTTACATTCATTTAAAAACTGTCTACTTCTTTTCATTCACATTACCTATCTTGTCTTACATAAATGACTACATCAGACTTCTACTTGCTTTCCCTCCCTCCAATTCTAGGCAGACAGTTAACTTTCTAAATGTAGAACTAGTTAAGTCATATCTCTGCTTAAATCCATGAAAGCCTTTGCTCTGTCTCCAGGATAAAGTCCAAATTACTTTATTACCTGACAGAGGAAACACATAATTGGGACCCCAGTGACATTTCCAGCTTTAAGTCTCATTCCTTTCCACATTCCACATTCCAGTTATCCTAAAATTCTTGCCTTCTAAGAATGAATAAAGCTCTCTCTTATTTCAGGGTCCAAGAATACACTTACTGGTTCCTGTGCTTGGAACATATTTAACACCTCTTTATTTTTATACCCATTGCTACTACTTAGATTTCAATGAAGAGACTGCTTTCTCTAACCTCAGAAAATTACTCCATCTATGTATTCTTCCTAAGTGTAACCCATACTCATCTTAGGGTAGATATATCCAGGATAGCCTTCAATGACCCCTATCTCAAGGACTCATACCACTGCTATACTAGGGTTGGTGTATATAATCAATAGAATATGGTGAGTGTGCTGATTTATACTTTATTAAAAGATATCATTGCTCCTGTGTATGTGTGTCTCTCTGATCACTCATTCTGGGATAAGTAAGCAGCACCACAGAGAGATCCACCTGGTGAGGAACTGAGGCCTTCTGGTTATGCCATGAGTTAGTTGGAGCCAAATCTGCCAGCCACAGTCTAATCTTCAGACGACTATAGTCCTTACCCACCGTGACTGCAAACTCATGAGAAAACTCAAGCCAGAACCACTCAGCTAAGCTGTTCTCAGCTTCCTGAACACTAGAAACTGGGTTGAGTTAATAAATGTTCATTGTTTTAAACTGTTAAGTTAATACAGTGAAGAACAGACAATCTCTTTAACAAGTGGTGCTGGGAAAACTGGTCAACCACTTGTAAAAGAATGAAACTAGAACACTTTCTAACACCATACACAAAAATAAACTCAAAATGGATTAAAGATCTAAACGTAAGACCAGAAACTATAAAACTCCTAGAGGAAAACACAGGCAAAACACTTTCTGACATAAATCACAGCAGGATCCTCTATGACCCACCTCCCAGAGTGACGGAAATAAAAGCAAAAATAAACAAATGGGACCTAGTTAAACTTAAAAGCTTTTGCACAATGAACAAAACCATAAGCAAGGTGAAAAGATAGCCTTCAGAATAGGAGAAAATAGCAAACGAAGCAACGGATAAAGAATTAATCTCAAAAATATACAAGCAGCTCCTGCAGCTCAATTTCAGAAAAATAAATGACCCAATCAAAAAATAGGCCAAAGAACTAAACAGACACTTCTCCAAAGAAGACATACAGATGGCTAACAAACACATGAAAAGATGCTCAACATCACACATTATCAGAGAAATGCAAATCAAAACCACAATGAGGTAACATCTCATGTCAGTCAGAATGGCTGCTATCCAAAAGTCTACAAGAAAGAAATGCTGGAGAGGGTGTGGAGAAAAGGGAACCCTCTTACACTGTTGGTGGGAATGCAAACTAGTACAGCCACTATGGAGAACAGTGTGGAGATTCCTTAAAAAACTGGGAATAGACCTGCCATATGACCCAGCAATCCCACTGCTGGGCATACACACCAAGGAAACCAGAATTGAAAGAGACACATGTACCCCAATGATCATCGCAGCACTGTTTACAATAGCCAGGACATGGAAGCAACCTAGATGGCCATCAGCAGATGAATGGATAAGAAAGCTGTGGTACATATACACAATGGAATATTACTAAGCCATTAAAAAGAACGCATTTGAATCAGTTCTAATGAGGTGGATGAAACTGGAGCCTACTATACAGAGTGAACTAAGTCAGAACGAAAAACACCAATACAGTATACTAACGCATATACATGGAATTTAGAAAGATGGTAACGATAACCCTATATATGAGACAGCAAAAGAGACACAGATGTAAAAAACAGTCTTTTGGACTCTGTGGGAGAAGGCGAGGGTAGGACGACTTGAGACAGTAGCATTGAAATGTGTATATTATCACATGTGAAGTGGATCACCGGTCCAGGTTCGAGGCATGAGACAGGGTGCTCAGGGCTGGTGCACAGGGATGACCCTGGGGGATGAGATGGGGAGGGAGGTGAGAGGGGGGTTCTGGATGGGGAACACATGTGCGCCTGTGGCTGATTCATGTCGATGAATGGCAAAAACCACTACAATATTGTAATTAGCCTCCAATTTAAATAAATAAATTACTAAAAAAAATGTTTTGCATTTTCTAGTATAAACAAAAAAATAAATAAACCAACTGCTAAGTTTTGGGGGTAATTTACTACTTGGAAATAGATTAATACTCCTCATGTCAGACATTTAAAAAGTTGCCCATCTACTTGTCTGTTTTCTCTACTTCATAATGTTCTTTAAGATAGAGATTAAGGATAGTACCTATTCTTTTCCTACTCTCTAATATTTTACCTGGCACATAAATACCTATTTAAATCCAAAGAAATAATGCAAGTTATACTGTAAAGTTAGTGACAACACACAAAAGGAAGTACTTGGGTATTCGTGGTATATTCCAAGGGAGAAAATGCTTTAAGTGAAGTTTTGAAGGGTGACTTGGAATTTGCTAAATATTTTCAGGGCCAAGAAGTAATGATTATAATGCAGGAGGAAGAAAAAATCTGTGTAAGGCACAGGACTGAAAGAACATGGTATTTTCAATGATTCACAAGTAGCTAGAACTAAAATTATTTGCAGGGGCAGAGGTGGGAGATGAGGTTGGAAAACCAGACAGAGGCAGGTTAACTTTTAACTTAACAACTATTTACTGAATTCTTGTTATGCACCACCATTCTAGGAGCTGGAAATACAGTGGTGACCAAGACAAAGTCATTGCTTCTATGCTAGGGAATCTGAAGTTTATTCCTAACGAGATCAGAAGACTCAAGGCAGAAAAGTGACATATGAAGCTTCCGGGTATTCTATGGTAATAAATCTGCAACGAAAACAAATAATTGTAAAGAAAAAATGTTATGAGGCAGATAATTATAATGGAAGATATTAGACAAGATGGAGATGATGAAATAAGGCAGCAAGCATAGACTAGAGAAGGAATCTGAGAAATATTTCAGAGGCGGAAAAGAACAGAACACTATGAAACCTTAGGTCACTTCCAGCACTCTTACGAGGTGGCATAGTTTAGTGCCGCTGTAAGTCTAGGCTTTGGAGTCAGACATATCTGGATACAAAATCTACCTTCCCAGCTATTTTATCTTTCTGAGCCTAAGTTTTCTGCCTTGCTGTGAAGATATAAATGGATATGTACAATATGCAAATACCTTTAGGAAAACATCTCATTTATAAAAAACACTGAATAAACAGTAGTTACGGTTAAATTTATCTTGTCGTCTTTGCTCACAGAGTTCCTTCAGTCTACGGGACCTGACTTGTTTTCTTGTATTTGCCTGGGGAAACTGAGTGTTCAAATGTCACCTTAATTCAAATATCACCTCCTGATGCAAAAGTCTCTTTATTTGATCTTATAATTTATAATGACTATTACAATGTCCTTCATATTTTCTTACAAATCTCCCTTTTCTCACCACCCGTCCCACCCCCCACTAGGTGATATTTTAAACTTCCCAAGAGCAAAATCTTACAATTTTGCATTCCTAACACCTGTAAGAATGCTTGTCACGTTGCAGGCATAGTATCAATATCTGTTATTTATTAACAGTTAATGTTAGTAGTTTGTGCCTATCTTTTGCTACACTTGACCTTTTTCAGGACAGAGACAATAATGTATACCAAACTTCAGGAATTGGAATTGCACCTACATGATGCAGGGCTAAAGTCCTGAACAAGCTGAAATGCAGAAATATAAATTCAAAATTCAAGAAAGCTAACAAAGCAGTTAATGGAGATGTTTGGTCATCAAGTGTTGGAAAAAAATCTAACAGACTATCTAGAAATTGCCCATGATGGCTGAGATGCTACATTAGGTACACTGAAATGGAAACTACAGGTGTTGCTTATTTTTGTCAACCAGCAAGGCCCTTAAATTCTTGACTAGCCTGACAAGTCACTAGAGTTCTTACTGAAACACTGATCAAAATATTAGGTAGAAGAAAGGGATTTATTTTAAAAAGAATAAAGAAGATAAAATAACTATATATAATTGAAAGTATCTTTCCTTTAAGAAACATTTACTAATAAATGAAAGCAAAGTTATTTTAAAATAAACATGTCCATATAAAACAGGGTAAAAAGTAAAATTAAAAATGAAGAAATTTTTTAAATCATTTTTTCCCCTTCTTACCATGATGAATTTCAAATTCTTTGGTTCCCTGTCCTTTAAATACTGCTAGACATGGCTGAAAAACATAGAAGTTACTACAGATATCTGGTGCAGAGGAACAGTCAAATCTGCCAACCTAAAGGAAAGAGCAAGTTCAATATGTTGAAAATAAAATCTTATCCATTCCATTAAATATTCATAAGGATGATCCTAAAATGACATTGCTATAAAAACAACACAGCTTCTAAACAAGTTAATGGACCATGAAAATAAGAAATAGGAATCATAAATTTACATTTAACACTGAAACTACATTTAGTTTAAATAATGCCTCTTGGAGATTTCAAAAACCTGAGAGGAAATTACCAAGAAAATATTAAGTTGTTTATGAAGCCCACCCTTCTAAAAACTTAGAGGATATTTATATTATCTTGACAAGGGGGAGAGAAAGAACGTCTTAAGACTGCAGAAGCAGAAATAATAAAAAGGTTGACATTTTCATACAATGTGGGAAAAAAACCTAGTAGGCAAATGATAAGCCAAGAAAAAATATTTGCAGCATTTAAGATAGAAGATTTGTATTAAGAAATAAAAGAGAAACATCCATTGGGAGAAAGAAAATGGGGCAGAGACATACATAGAAAATGAAGTAGAAAGCAAATAAATAAAAATGAGTATTATTAACATATCACTTTTGGCCTATCCAAACAGTGCTGATTATAAAGAATGGTAATACCAGGGCTGGCACTGGTGTAGAGAAGTGGTCCCTCCCATGCTGTCAGTAAGAAGGAAGGTTCTGATAATGAGGATAGAAAACTTTTAAGAAAATACAACCTTGATTCAAAAAATTCCTCATAGTGCATTTTTCCAGTGTATTTTTTTGATATAAAAATGGAAACAACTTAAAAGTCACCAGTAAGAGAGAATAAGTTACACAATTATAGTGTAGCCATACAGTGAGATACTACTTAGTCTTTGGATGATGACTGATACATATACATACACAAAAATATACATATCAATATATATTACACTGGTTTGTAGAAAAGTTTTTAATCACTAAATGGAAAATTTTACAGAAGAGAATAAAAGCATACATATATACATATGTGCACATGCTAACACATACCCACGTTTAAAAAGCCTCAACAGCTGTTAACAGTAAATTTTTAGTACATTTTATTAACAGTGGTGAAAATATGGATAATTTTTAGATATCTCTAACTCATTTTTGTACTTATTTATAATATCCTAATTTAAAATAATGAACATGAATTACTTATATAAAGAAACAAGTACTTAAAAAAGGCTATAGTTTTCTGCATTCCAGAAAAACAATATCATATAGATTTATCACATACCAACTGCTCAAGAGTAATGAAGGTTAAACTTTTCCAGATATCATTTTAATTTTCAGTAGAAAAAAAAACAAAATAGAAGAACAAAAGCATTTAGGAGTTTCTAAATTTAGAATGCAACTAAACATCTTAATGTTATTTAAAACATAACTTTATGTACTAAATTAAGAAGACAGCACAAAAGCAGAAGGGTAGGCAGAATACATTTTTCTTACTTGAATATGTTCATTTTTAAGTAGAGTTTTTAGTTTCTTCAACTCAGGATCATTTGAATTTTCATTTTGTCCAAAGTGAAAAAATAAGAGCCACCGATGATGAGCTAAACGATCCTTAAAAGTGATTAAAAAAGGAAGTGATAATGGGAAAGAAACAACAGAGATAAGAAATCCTAAGAGTTCTAATCTTTATTTCTTTGACTTAATTTTAACCAGCCTACCCATCACTTCAAAATACTGTCTAAAATTCAAACCCAGTCATATTCTTATTTTGTAGTTTATTTGGAATAAGGCTATATAAACCAATTATACAGTATTACAGAAAGAAAAGAGCCATTAACCATAAAATCTTAAGGTAGATGACTATGCTAAGAAAAAACACGGTTTTAACAACACAGAGCTAAAAAGTTGAAAGGCGGGGAAGTCAGATTTTTTTCAGGTTTTACATCAAGTTTCAAGGGATATAGACTTAGAAAACTCTGGGATCGATAAGTAGAAGAAATTAATTGATTCTACTACAAACTGAATGTTTCTAAGGTTGCTTTGTAACTCTCAGTGAATAACATAAATTGTTCTGTAGGGAGGGACACAGAGCTCCAGATCTAAGTTGCTTTGTGATCAGCATCTTGTCTTTTCTGGTGCTCTTCCTGAACTTGCCTTCAGGACTAGTTACACAAAGCTATAGATCCACCCTCAAGGTTGCAATCCCAGCAAACCTGGCATTAGGGTTTAACCCGGAATCAACTTATAAAATATATATAAATAAAATCCTTTGAAATGGCTACTTTTCCTCTCAAATGAATAAAACACATGCTGACTTTTAAAATGTTAAGATCTGAAATGTTATTTTGTTACTATTATTAAAAAAAAAATTACCTGTAGTGTATTTGCCGAAAGGAGTTCAAAATCTGGAAGATTATGCATTATTTCCAAATAAATTTCTTTAGCATCCAATGAATTAAGAAACTAAAATAAGAGAATCATATTGTTACTTTTTAAATCAACATTTGATTATTTCATTGTCTTAGTTTTTCAGTTTCCAGAGAAAGAACTTTTAAGAAAAAAACCATAGAAGTTACATAGTTTTCAAGCTATTTATCCTAAATGTTTTCCTTTTCAAAAAAAGACAATATATCATATTTTGGCAATTATTAAATAGTTATATAACTGGGTTGTTTCTTTATAAATAGTGATGCAAAATAAATTTCATTGTTAGGTGTTTTATTACCTGGAATTCTCTGTTAACTGTGCTGGGTATTCTATGATAATCCTCAAAATAGACTTGAGTGACCCCTGGCTCACTGGCGGGAAAAGCTGTATCATATTCAATCTACTTTTAATGCTTACCGTGTTTTACAGAATGCCAGTGCTTTACAAATTTTCTAAAAATTGTTAAAACACTAGAATATTCGATGATCTAATAAGATGCTTTATGGGCTTCCCTGGTGGCTCAGTGGTAAAGAATCTGCCTGCAATGCAGGAGACCAGGGTTCAATCCCTGGGTTGGAAAGATCCCCTGGAGGAGGGCAAAGCAACCCACTCCAGTACTCTTGCCTGGAGAATTCCATGGACAGAGGAGCCTGGCAGGCTACAGTCCATAGGGTCGCACAGAGTTGGATGTGACTGAAGCGTAAGCAGCAGCAGTAGCAGGAAGATGCTTCATATCCCAATTAATAACGGCAGAAGTGCAGAAGAACTAAAGAGCCTCTTGATGAAAGTGAAAGAGGAGAGTGAAAAAGCTGGCTTAAAGCTCAACATTCAGAAAACTAAGATCATGGCATCCAGTCCCATCACTTCATGGGAAATAGATGGGGAAACAGTGGAACAGTGGCTGACTTTATTTCTTTGGGCTGTGAAATCACTGCAGATGGTGACTGCAGCCATGAAATTAAAAGACACTTACTCCTTGGAAGGAAAGTTATGACCAACCTCGACAGCATGTTAAAAAGCAGAGACATTACTTTGCCAACAAAGGTCCATCTAGTCAAGGCTATGGTTTTTCCAGTGGTCATGTAAGGATGTGACAGTTGGACTATAAAGAAAGCTGAGCGCCGAAGAACTGATGCTTTTGAACTGTGGTGTTGGAGAAGACTCTTGAGAATCCCTTGGACTGCAAGGAGATCCAACCAGTCCATCCTAAAGGAGATCAGTCCTGAGTGTTCATTGGGAGGAGTGATGTTGAAGCTGAAACTCCAATACTTTGGCCACCTTATGCAAAGAGCTGACTCATTGGAAAAGACCCTGATGCTGGGAAAGATTGAGGGCAGGAGGAGAAGGGGACAACAGAGGATGAGATGGTTGGATGGCATCATCGCCTCAATGGACATGAGTTTGGATAGACTCAGGGAGTTGGTGATGGACAGGGAGGCCTGGTGTGCTGCAGTCCATGGGGTCACAAAGTCGGACACGACTGGCGACAACTGAACTGTACTGAATTGAAGGAATTTTGAAAAACTTACTGGAAAACTGGAATGAGCCTTGTTTATTATGGAGGTTTTTAGAAATAATGTCCCCGAACCAAACCACTGAGGAGTTTTGCAGGGTAAAATGTATATACGCAAAATATGTATTTTAAATTTAATACACTTTAGATCTAGGTCTCTTATTTAAAACACAAACAACCAAAATAGACACATCTCAATTCTAACAAATGTCTATTTCTGTCCATATTTTATCCTCAGCATATGTTTTTCATGGAACTCTCCTTGCCAGTCTAATTCTCATGGAAGCAGCTGCTATTACCGCAAGTGTAGCAATAGTCACACCAAGAAAACATATATAGGGGTTGATCAAACAGTTTACTGTCTATCTTTAAACTATTTTCTTGACAATTCAAATATTACCTCAAAGATATAAAACTATTAAAAACCTGTAGAAACTATTACTGTATTCAGTTTAATTATGTTCAACATGAGAACACAATCAAATGGATAGAAACAATGTCTATAAGAATAGAAAACTCAGTTTTTCTGCTTAAAAAAAAAATCTATAGCATACTCTCAAAAACCTATGAAATAATTTGTTACCAAAGGGCTTAAAAGGCCAAAACAGAAAGCTTTCATGTTTCAGTACCATAAAACTCATTCACTTTACTTACATTCATCAAAAATTTTACATAATTTATAAATCTGTTTTAGAGTAAAATTTGGTAGTTTTATTTACTAGGGTATTGTGCAGCCTCTAAATTTCACTTGCCAAACCTATTTAGCTAGCATAGTGTTTTACATTTTTTAAAAACTTGAATGCTTTTAGGAGGGACAAGGACTTTAATTCATCACCCTGTGTTATCATACTGCTAATATCACTTATTTATGTTTCCTGAGATCATATCTGAGCTTGCTATTTTATACCAAAAAGTCCCAAGACCTCACTGAAAAATGAGATTGTTGTATTGAAGGCAAGAGCCTATGTTCAGTGTTGACCATAGTACAGGTAATCCTCATGAGCTCACGGCACAGTGTAAAATAAACCCAGGTTTTCTGGGAAATCTAGCAACATGAATTGAATTTGCAATTGCTACAGCCATCTCATTCTAAATAGATAATGGAAGAACTGCATCAAGGTGAACAAGACAGTTCATTATAACACCGCTTGTAATCATGAAAAAGGAGAAATTTAAGTATCTATCCAGAGAGGACTGGTTAAACTCATTATGTTACATTTAGTCAATGAATTAGTTTCTAGGAACTGTTGATGCACATATTTACAGCAATTATCGTATATACTACTATTCAGGGAAACGCACACATACACACACAGTATAAAGCATGTAAGCAGGCACTCAATGGGCTTCGCTTGTGGCTCAGCTGGTAAAGAATCCGCCTGCAATGTGGGAGACCTGGGTTCGATCCCTAGGTTGGGAAGATCCCTGGGAGAATGGAAAGGCTACCCATTCAAGGATTCTGGCACTATATATAGTACTTATGTGCCAGATACTCTTCTAGGCCCTTGGGATATGTCAGTGAAAAATTCAAACTTAAAATTTACCACAAGAGAAAAATAATGAAAGAATAAATATAGTATATAAGGTGGTAAGTACAATGAGGTGGATTATGAGATTTTCAAGAGATCCAACTATTTTCCTGATGAATAGGGTATAGGTTATAAGATATGAAAAAAAGAGGGGTCAACAATGACTCCAAGGTATTTGGCCTTAATCATAAAAGATGAAGCTTTCATTAACTGAGATGGGGAAAAAACTAGGTAGAACAGATGTATGGGGAAATATCAGGAGTATAGTTACAGACATCTAAGTTTGAAACATCAATTAATATCCCAGGGGAAATACTCAACAGGCTGTAGTGGAAGGCAGAGGTCGGGGCCAAAGGCAAAACTTGTGAGTTGCCTGCATGAAGTCATAATTTCATATACATATAAGCAGAGATCTGGAAGGGTATGTACCAAGATTTGATGGTGCTTGCCTATGGGTGATTTAGTTTTAATGAATTTCAAACCTTTCTTTATACATTTATATATCAAATATGAATTTCTATAATGAATACATGTAATCTATATGAATATCAAAAAAAGAAAAATAAAAACAGAAAACTATAGGTAGTTTATCTTATATTAGAATCTTTTTTTGTGGGTTCTCTAGAGACCTATCTGATATCCCAGTATTTGTTTCAGCTCCTTGACAGCTATCTTGAACCTCAGCTTCTTCATTCATAAAATTAGGAAGGTGAACCAGACCAGTAGATCACCAAACTAAGTTGATATCAGAGTCAAACAGGAGGCTTTAAAAAAAAAAAAACAGATACCAGATTCCAGCTAAACTTACCAATAATCTATATTTTAACATTAGAAAATATAGAAATAAATGGAAACCAATAAATATTCATTTAACCTAAGAATGTATTCCTTACCTTTGGGATTGTTAAAAGTGCAGTTTAAAAATAATCCTGATAGTTTAACTTTATAAATTGAAGTATTAAACAGAATCCCAAATATTAAGTTTTTGTTCTAAATAAAGTGTTCCATAATCAGATGATATAAACTGGTTCATTTTTTTTTTTTGCTCATTGTTTACAAAATGATATATTTGAATACATGTGTATGTATTTATATGTAAAGAAATTTAAAGGGATTCATACCAAAATACCGCTTTTCTCTTTGTTATTTAAAGTGGCTCCAGGAGGAAAATAGGCAGTAGTACTTGTTGTAATATCCAAACTTTTACAAAGGTTGTCCTGGGTGGCACAGTCCACCCATCCTACATTAACAAGACCATCCTAAAATGAAAAGAAAAAATAATATTGTAAGTTGAAAAAAAAAGTTAAAAAGGATTTGTATTTAGCAAAAATACAACTTCACTACTATAAAAATTAAACTTTAAGAAGAACACAAAAAATGATGCAGATTTGAATAACATGATTAATAAATTTGATCAAACAGATATAAAAATTACACCTCACATAGGAGACATTTTAAAGCATACATAGAACACTAACAATCTAACAATCTTTGTAAAACAAACAAATAAAATCTTGGCAAACTCCCTACGCACAAGGACAGTTTTAATAGTGTTAAAGTATCAACACACAGACCGTACTCCCTGACCATAATATGATGAGAGCTAAGTAAGTAAAATAACAAAACAACAAAAAATTAAGGTTTGGAAATGACAAAAACACTAACTCTCTGGTTAAAGAGGAACTCATAATTAAATTACGGAATATTTAGGAGTGAATGAAAGTACTACATGTTAAAATATATTGAACACAGCCAATCAGTTAGAAAGAAGCTTACAACTATGAATACATTTATCAGAAAACAAGGAAAATTACAAACAAGGGAGTTAAATGTTCAAGAAACCAGCAAAGAAAATACCTGGAATCAGTTTTTAAATGTGTTTCTTAACATGGTGATACAGTTTTGCAAAATAATTGATGCTTACCAACATACCACTTAACCTGAGACGTGTCTGTGAGGTCAAACAATCTGGGGGGAAAAAGAGACTTGTGAGGCAATTTCAGCTATTAAGTATTAAATCTATACTTTCATTTGCTGCAAACCATGATGTTGATTTTAAGGCAATTAATTGGGCTGTGCTGGTAAATACTGAGACTTTTATTTATCAGGTAGACCCAGAGGTCAATGTCTCATTCTTCTCCCTCCTTCTGACCTCTTTTCCCTCCCTTCCCTTCTCCTCCCTCTCCTATTCTCTCCCCTTAGTTTCTCAGGATTTCTAGCTAAAGAAAAAAGAAGGCATTCCCTCTCAAGCACCTCTTTAAGATCTTATTCTAAAATAGCTCCTCCTATCAAATGCCCCCTTGAACCAAGGGATCTCTTAATTTGGGGTAATAAAATGTAATGGACCTATCTGATCAACATATACAGCAAATTCTTAAAATATAGTACAATCTTAAATAGCTTCTTCACTTTCTTTACCCTTATGGCAGAATGCGAAGAGGAACTGAAGAGCCTCTTGATAAAAGTGAAAGAGAGTGAAAAAGCTGGCTTAAAACTCAACATCCAGAAAAATAAGATCATGGCATCTGGTCCCATCACTTCATGGCAAATAGATGGGGAAACAGTGGAAACAGTGGCTGACTTTATTTTTTTGGGCTCCAAAATCACTGGAGACGGTGACTGCAGCTATGAAATTAAAAGATGCTTACTCTTTGGAAGGAAAGTTATGACTAACCTAGATAGCATATTAAAAACCAAAGACATTACTTTGCCAACAAAGGTCCATCTAGTCAAGGTTATGGTTTTTCCAGTACTCATGTATGGATGTGAGAGTTGGACTATAAAGAAAACTGAGCGCCGAAGAACTGATGCTTTTGAACTGTGTTGTTGGAGAAGACTCTTGAGAGTCCCTTGGACTGTAAGGAGATCCAGCCAGTCCACCCTAAAGGGGATCAGTCCTGGGTGTTCACTGGGAGGACTGATGTTGAAGCTGAAACTCCAATACTTTGGCCACCCAATGTGAAGAGCTGACTCTTTTGAAAAGACCCTGATGCTGGGAAAGATTGAGGGCGGGAGAAGGGGAGGACAGAGGATGAGATGGTTGGATGGCACCACTGACTCCGGGTGTTGGGTGATGGACAGGGAGGCCTGGTGTGCTGCAGTTCATTGGGTTGCAAAGAGTGGGACACAACTGAGCGACTGAACTGAACTGATCTTTGCCGAATATAGGTGCAAAAATCCTCAACAAAAGATTAGCAAAGTGAATCCAATAACACTGAAAAAGGATCATACACCATGATCGAGTTGGATTCATTCCAGGGTCACAAGAATGTTTCCACATATGCAAATCAATCAATGTGATATTAACAAAAAAGACATAAACCACATGATCATCTCAATAGATGCAGAAAAATAATTTCACAAAATTCAACAGCCATTCATGATAAAGACTTTCATAAACGTGGGTGTACAGGGAACATATTACAACATAATAAAGGCCATTTACAACAAAGCCACAGGCAAAAACATAATACTCAACAGTGAAAAACTGAAAGCCTTCCCTCTAAATTCGGATAACAAGATGAGGATGCCCACTCTCATCGCTTCTATTCAAGTACTGCAGGTCCTAGCCACAGCAATCAGACAAGGAATTGTTCAGAGCAATCCTAAAGAAAAATAAAGCAGGAGGCATTATGCTACTAAACTTCAGACAATGCTACAAAGCTACAGTAATCAAAAGAGTGTGGTACTGGCACAAAAACAGATATATGGATCAATGGGACAGAATAGAGAGCCCAGAAATAAACTCACAGACCTATGGTCAATTAACTTGCAACAAAGGAGGCAAGACCATACAGTGGGGAAAAGATTATCTCTTCAGCATGTGGTGTTGGAAATGATGGAGAGCCACACGTAAATCAATGAAGCTGGAACACACCCTGTCATCATATTTGGAAATAAACTCAAAATAGCTTCAAGACTTAAACAGAAGATGTAACACCATAAAACTCCTAGAAGAAATCATAGGCAAAACATTCTCTGACATAAATCATACTGATGTTTTCTTAGGTCAGTCTCCCAAGACAATAAGAATAAAAACAAAAGTAAACAAATGGGACCTAATCAAGCTTAAAAGCTTTTGCACAGCAAAAGAAACCACAAAGAAAACAGGTACCACTTCCAGTCAGAATGACCATCATTAAAAAGTCTACAAATAACAAATGCTGGAAAGGGTGTGGATTAAAGGGAATCCTCTGACATTACTGGTGAAATGTCAGTTGGTACTGCCATTATAGAGAACATTATGGAGCTTCCTCAAAATACTAAAACTAGTATTACGACACGGTCCAGTAATCCCATCCCTAGGCATATATCCAGACAAAACTCCAAAAAGCTACATGCAGCCCTATGTTCACAGCAGCACTATTCACAATAGCCAAGCTATGGAATCAATCGAAATGTCCATTAGCAGATGAATGGAAAAAGATGTGGTACATATACACAATGGAATACTATTCAGCCATAATAAAGAACGACATAATGCCATGTGCAGTAACATGGATGCGATTAAAGATTATCATACCAAGTGAAGTAAGTCAGAAGAAAGACGAAGACAGCACATGATATGGCTTATATGTGAAATCTAAGATATGACACAAATGAATCTATCTATGAAAACAGGGTCATGGATATAGAGAACATACTGGTGGTTGTCAAGGAGGAGAGGGTTTGGGAGGAGGGATAGAGTAGGAGGTTGGGGTTACATAGAATGAATAGAACAAGATGCTACTGTACAACACAGAGAACTATATTCAATATCCTATGATAAACCATAATGGAAAGGAACAGAAAAAAAAGAATGCATACACATGTATAACTCAATCACTTAATTACAGCAGTAGTTAACACAACATGGTAAAACAACTATGCTGCTGCTGCTAAGTCACTTCAGTCATGTCCGACTCTGTGCGACCCCATAGACGGCAGCCCGCCAGGCTCCCCCGTCTCTGGGATTCTCCAGGCAAGAATACTGGAGTGGGTTGCCATTTCCTTCTCCAGTGCATGAAAGGGGAAAGTGAAAGTGAAGTCGCTCAATCATGTCTGACTCCTAGCGACCCCATGGGTCTGCAGCCTACCAGGCTCTTCCACCCATGGGATTTTCCAGGCAAGAGTACTGGAGTGGGGTGCCATTGCCTTCTCCGAAAACAACTATACTTCAATTTAAAAAAAAAAGCTTTAAAGACCTAAATATAAGACATGACATCATAAAACTCCTAGAAGAAAACACAGGCAAAACATTCTCAGACATAAATTGTAGCAATATTTTCCTAGATCAGTATCCCAGGGCAAACACAATAAAAAGCAAAAGTAAACAACTGGGACCTAACCAAACTTACAAGCTTGGTTTTTTAAGTATGCACAGCAAAGAAGTCATCAATAAAATGAAAAGATAACTTAAGAAACAGGAGAAAATATTTGCAAATGATGTGACCAAAAGGGGTTAATAACTAAAACAGTAAACAGCTCACATGACAGAAATAACGAAAAAACAACCCAATCAAAGAATAGGCAGAGACTTCCCTGACTGTCTAGTGGTTAAGAATCCACACTTACAATGCAAGGGTCATGAGTTCGATCCCTGGTTGGGAAACTAAGATCCCACATGCTGTGTCGTGCAGCCAAAAAAAAAGAAAAAAGGCATAAGACCTAAACAGACATTTCTCCAAAGAAGACATATATACAGATAGCCAACAAGCACATGAAAAGATGCTCAACATGGCTACTTATTACAGAAATGCAAATCAAAACCACAATGACACTAGTAAGTATGGTTATTATCAAAAAGTCTACAAATAAATGCTGGAAAGAGTGTGGAGAAAAGGAATCCCACCAAACTGTTGGTGGGAATATAAACTGGTATAGCCACAGTGGAGAATAGTATGGCAGTTCCTCAAAAAAACTAAAAACAGATCTATGGTATGATCCAGCAATTCCACTCTTGGGTATATATCCAGAAAAGACAAAAACTCTTAATCTGAAAAGATATATGCACTTGTATGTTCAAGTAGAACTATTTACAATAGCCAAGACACGGAAATAACCCAAGCGTCCATCAACAGATAACTAGCTTAGAACGATGTGGTATGGATACAAGGAGTAGTACTTGGCCATAAATAAAAAGAATGAAATGTTGCCATTTGCAGAAACATGAATGGACCTAGAGAATATTATACTTTGTGAAGTCAGACAAATAATGGTATTTATATGTGAAATCTAAAAAATAATACAAATCAATCTATATACAAAACAGAACCAAACTTAGACATAGAAAACAAACTAACGGTCACCAGAAGGGAGAGAGACGAGGGAAGGGACAAATTAGGAATGTGGGATGTGGGATTAACAGATACAAACTACTATTACTGTATAGTACAGGGAATTTTACCCAATATCTTGTAATAACCTATAATGGAAGATATCCCACAAAAAATCAAACTGAATGCTGTACACCTGAAACCAACACAATATTGTAAATATATACTTTAACTTAAAAAAAGCCATTAATAATCTTATAGCCTTATGTGTAAAATAATAAAAAGATAAATATTCATTAAATAAAAATTGTAACATTAAATTAAAAAGTGTAAATTATACTTTGAAAATAGAAAATAATCAATTATAGTAGCATACTTAAGATTTTCACCTAGTCTAAAAGAGTACATACTTCCAGTTATAAGACTAGTAACTTCTGAGGTCCTACTATACAGCATATAGTGATTATATCTAATAATACTGTATTAAATCCTTGAAGCTTGTTCAAAGAGTAGATCTTAAATGTTCTCATGACAAGAAAGAAGTGGTAATTATGTGGCAGGATAGAGGTGTTAGCTAATATTATGGAAGTCATCATTTTCTAACATATAAGTGTTTCAGATCAACAAATTGTACACCTTAAAGTTACAGAATGTTCTATGTCAATTATATCTCAATAAAGCTATGGAAAAAAAGACTGTCACCTAAAAATCAAATATCATGGTCTCTTCATCATAACAAAATAATAAATAATATTACCGCTTCCTTCGGAACAAAAAGTTATCAGCCAGCCAATACCAGCAGCAAATGCAGTTTGTATGGAGTTAACAAAATTTCCTTAAGAGAAAATAAAGAAAATTTCTGATCACTTACTACTCCACAATGGAAACCATTTTCTAAATGGGTTTTCCCATCTAATCTCACCCATTTCCAATCTACTCTTGAGTAGTTTTCAGGATTCCTAAAAATCCTCTTGAGCATGTCAAATTCCTACCCTGACTTTTTTTTTCCAATCATATAAAATCTAAATTCATTATTTATAAAGAAACTCAAATTGGCAAGTTAGGCCCCTTGTGATCTGAGCTTTGTCTACCCATTCAGTTGGTCATTCCTTCCCCAAACCACTGTATTCATTACCCATTTTTTGTTAGATTCATGAAACATTGCCAGCTTCCCAAATATAGTGACCTTTTAAGGATTCCTCTTCACTTTCAAGACAGATTGGATCTGATTTCATTCAGGAAGAATTTCCTAACCCTTCCTCCTTTTCCCACCTGAACTCTTTCATATCCTTCATGCTTCCCTAAGCTTACCTCTCTCATAATAGTCACTACTCTGTATTTTAATGGTTTAATAATGGGGTCGCGGAAGGCAAAGATTATACAGTTTATGGCTGCAGCCCTAGTATTTAACAGCTTTGGAGACATAACTGGATTCATTGAATGATATGAGCATCCCTTTAGAAGTAAATACTATCATTTCATGGGTAGTACAGAGTAATTACATAACTCCCCTAAAGACACTTGATGAATTAAACACCTGAGATTAGAAGAGTTCTTAAACTTCAAAATTAAATTGAATAGGCATAAATTTACACCTGATATAGTATACTTACGAAAGCAATAAAACACTTGTTTTACTAAATATTCAGTTGCACTTTCAAAGCTGCCTTTTCACCTAGCCCCATCTCATATCCATATCCTACATCAAAATTGTTTTCGTTTCTGTATAAATTAATTTATTAAAGGCCTACTATTTGGCAGAGCTCAGAACAAATGACATAATTCCTTTCTAAGAAGCATGGAAAAGATAATATGACCAGAACATTAATATTACTACTGAAAAATCTGAAGTACCAATTCAAAGTATCCTTGAAAATTAAGCAAATTATGAAGACAACATTACCTGTCCATAATTCTGTCACTGTGCTTCTAACATGCTGCATGGCGAAATTCATTAAACTTTCCTTGGATCTGTCACCATGGTATTTCATTGCAGCCTATTATTTTTATTTATAAAAACAGAAATATCTTTTACTTTTTAAGACTCAAACAAATACCTTGCTTCTCCATTATTCTGAATAAGTAAGATATGTCTTTCAATGGTAAAGTGTTTTTCTAAACGACATGCTAAGAATCTTGATTGTACAGATTCCCTATCAGACATTTGAATAATATTATTTATAATTGTTTTAGTTTCAGTTTTATCACTTAACACTGGGGAAAGAAAGGGAAATTAGAACTTTATATTCAATGAGAGAAAATACCTGTAAAATACTTTGTAAATTATAAAGTACAACACGCATATTGGTTATCATTATATTCTTTAAGATGGAAACTGAAATTAGCAAACATTTCATTATGTTAAAGTAATGGCATCTAAAAGTATTTACAGTATAATCAAAAATGTTTATTATGACTAGAGCACAGTTAGATAGCACCTAAAATAAGAGAAACCAAAAGATTCTACAAATTCACATACTGTTTTCTCTAGTACTCCTCTTGTTATAATGCTCTATCAAAAAAAAAAAAAAAGCCAATTTTATATCTTACCATTCCAGACCTAAAAATGAAGAGGCTGGGATAACTGTTGACTCCTTTCATTCGGCAAAGCATTCTATCATCGCCACAGTTAACTGCTCCAATTCGAAGCAATCCATCTACTTCTTTTGCAAAGTCTCTCCACTAAGAGGAAAAAAAAGTAGTTCTCTGATAAAATAATTTACGTTTCCTTGAACATTCTTCAAACTGTACTTTCTTAAAGGAGAATATATTCATGAAATAAAACCATAAACATGAGAAAAAATATGATTGCTATTTCTGATAGTTATATCCTAACATATTTTTAAAAACACTCAAATAATAGATATACTGTAAACAGTAAAACTTTAATAATCAGGATGTAAAAAATACTTACTGTGGGAGCTAAATCATGGCAGTGTGAACATCCTGGGGAGTAAAAGTTCACAAACCACAGTTCTCCAGAATTAACAGCAGCATCTAAAAATACATAAACAGAACAACTTATAATTATTTACTAAAGGTCTGTACATGTTTTAGTTCAAAATTTTCCTTGAGATCAAAATGAAAAAAAATAGTTGTATATCTTTCATACTGCCTTTATCATTTTCCGTACATTTTCTTTCTATAAGAAGAAAACATACTATTTCAACTGTCAAACAATACCTTTAAACAAAAAAAACAACAAAAAACCTCTTCCAAGCTTTATTTCAATAAGATGCAGTCTTGAACTGCATGATCCATGTCACCAAGAAGCTGTAAAAATAAAGGAAGCAAGATAATGAAGCAACAGTCAAACCTCATATGAGAGGTTGTGTGGATGACAGAAATGGAGAAATGACCAGAGACTGGTGTTTAAGGCTCTTCTACTATCTGCAGCACCCGTTAAGCATACAGTCAAATTCTGACAGCTACTCCAGATTACAAAAGAATGACAGTAAGGACTGTGATGATTAAATCTAACCTTTGCTCTTAATAGGGGCTTCCCTTGTGATTCAGCTGATAAAGAAATCAGCCTGCAATGTGGGAGACCTGGGTTCCATCCCTGGGTCGGGAAGATGCCCTGGAGAAGTGAAAGGCTACCACTCCAGTATTCTGGCCTGGAGAATTCCATGGACTGTATAGTCCACGGGGTCACAAAGAGTCAGACATGACTCAGCGACCTTCACTTTCATTTTTTGCTCTTAAGACATTTTCCTTGGAAAACTGTGTTATCGGAAGTATTAGATCAAGGTTTTTAACAATTCAAAACATGAATACATATTTGCTAAAATAGTAGACCCAAACACTACATAATATCTACTCAACAATTACATTACACGTTATAATCTAACCTATAAAGGACCTGATACAAACAAAATCCATTCATTTAAAAATTTTATGATTGTAAGGATGTGCTCTAACATTCAAGACAAAAAGTTTAAGACAATTTGCTTTTGGCTAATGAGTTTCCATATAATTCCACACTGAAATCAGCACTTTTAAAAGAAAATTTCCAAAAGTCATAATAAATTACACTAAGACATCAAAACATGCACACTACTCGAAATACATATAACTGATTCAGGTTAATTAGTAATGTGTGCAGTAATGTTCACCTACATTTCAATGCCAAGACACATGGATCTGTGGGAAAAATTACAGGCAAAGTGTGTACATTAGGATTTTATTGGCTGTTCTTTGGCAAAGTTTAGAAAGTCTGATGAATAGGCCACTCTATCTAGGTTGTCAAAATAACTGCCATGCTGCCTTGGACCACCAACTGGTAGGAACTGAGGCACACTCTTACACGCTCTCTGCCCCATTCTTCTGGGGTCTCTATAATGCAAGTGTTAGTACGGATGATGATGTCCCAGAGGTCTCTTAAACTGTCCTCATTTCTATTCTGCTTTCATTTTTCTGTTCGGTTTCAGTGATTTCCACCCTCTTCCTCTGTATCATATGATCTACTTGTTGACTTCTAGTGTGCTTTTTACTTAAGTTATTGCATTCCTCAGCTCTTTATGTTTCCTAACTCTTTATTCAAAAACTTCTAACTTCTCACTCTGTTCATTCAATCTTCTCCTAAGTTCTTTGAACATCTTTAAAGTGATGAAAGGGAAAACCTACAGCTAAGAATACTCTACCCGCAAGGCTGTCATTAAGATTTGAAGGACAGATTGAAAGTTTCACAGAGAAGCAAAAGCTAAGAGTTCATCACCATGAAACCACATTTACAAGAAAAGTTATAGGGACTTCTTTTTTAAAAATTTTATTATTTTTTTAACTTTTCTTTTATTGGAGGATAATTGGTTTACAATATGGTGTTGGCCTCTGCCATATACTAACATGAGTCAGCCACAGGGGACTTATCTAAGTGAAAAAAGAAAAGGCCACAACTACAAACATGAAAATTATGGAAGGAAAAAATCTCACAGTTAAAGCCAAACATACAATAAAGGTAATACATCTATCATGTATAAAGGTAGTGGGAAAGTTAAAAGACAAAATTGAAAAATCATCTATATCTGCAATAAGTAATTAAGAAACATATATATATATTAAGAAAAATATATAAAACATGATGTTAGAATCTGTGAATGTGGTGGTGGGGGGAGTAAAATGCAGGGTTGTTATAATGAGTTTGAACCTATGAGATCAGCAACTTAAAATAATCATACACATATATACAGACTGCTATGTAGTGTGAGGGGTATCCTCAATAACTATACAGTTTCTGTGTATGGTGACATATTGTAATTAGACTTACTGTAGTGATCATTTTGAAATGCATAGAAATGCCAAATCTCTATGCTGTGTAACAGGAGCTAATATAGTGTTGTAGGTCATTACACTTCAAAAACAACCTCACAGAAAAAGAGATCAGATTTGTGGTTAGCAGAGGCAGAGGTGGGGGAAAGGGGTAATTGGATGAAGGTGGTCAAAAGGAACAAACTTTAAGTTACAAGACAAATTAACTACTAGGGATGTAATGTACAACATTATAATCAACAATGCTGTATATTATATATAAAAGCTGTTAAAAGAAAATCCTGAGTTCTCATTACAAGAAAATTTTTTTCTATTTAATTTTGCCTTTATATGAGAATGAAAAGAAAATTGCTTTCCACCTTGGTACTTTGTTTTCATAGAGTACTTCTAACTAATTTGCCCAGTTCCCACTATTGTTGACAATATTTGTAAAACTCTATTATCAAAGCTCAATGAGATGTTTTTGTACAACTCAGTGACCCAGAAAAGAACAAGTATATTTCAAAATGTGGTTTTCAATTTCTAAACTATACAGCTAATGTTTATTAATACTTATACAATTATAGCTAGCAGCTTCTGTTAGCCCCAGAAAAATGTTTAAAAAAAAGCTGAAGTGCTTTGAGTTCCTCTTTCATTTCTTGAGTTTGTCTTCAAAAGAATGCACGTATTATGTGGGTACTACTCCAAATGACTAGTGTTAAGTGCAGGATGTTCTCTGTTTTTGCAGATACTATCTGGAGCTTGTTTTTAGTAACGATGTAATACTTTTCTGTGACTTATAAAAAGATAGTACATATCATGTTTAATGGGAAGGATAAGAACTTCAAAGTAAAGTGTATTAATCACATTTTCTCTTCTGTATCACAGTTGAATTCTACTCCTGATAAAAGTGAACTATGTAATCCGAAGAATGGATGCTTTTGAACTGTGGTGTTGGAGAAGACTCTTTAGAGTCCCTTGGACTGCAAGGAGATCCAACCAGTCCATCCTAAAGGAGACCAGTCCTGAATATTCATTGGAAGGACTGAAGCTGAAGCTGAAACTCCAATACTTTGGCCACCTGATGTGAAGAACTGACTCATTTGAAAAGACCCTGATGCTGGGAAAGATGGAAGGCGGGAGGAAAAGGGGACAACAGAGGATGAGATGGTTGGATGGCACCACCGACTCAATGGACATGAGTCTGAGTAAGCTCCGGGAGTTGGTGATGGACAGGGAGGCCTGGTGTGCTGCAGTCCATGGGGTCACAAAGAGTCGGACACGACTGAGCAACTGAGCTGAACTGATATAATTTGGATTAATTCTCCCACCACAATTGCAGAATTGGACAAAATACAAAAAAGACTTCTGTTGAAAGCATCAGAGTTACTAATGAGGTTGAAGAATTACGGGACCCCTAGGAACGGGAGGAGGTAGAAATCAGGGGGCCAATGACTCAAGGGGCCAGTGTTTGCCACCTCTTGATAGGCAAGAAACTAAGCAGAGCTTTCAATAGATTCACGAGACAAGAGGAACAAAAATGAAGTTCAGGGCACAGGTAGAGAGGGTTCTATATATAAAGATGAACTGAAAAGAGACTGGTCTTGTAC
The DNA here is from genome assembly GCF_054371585.1 of Giraffa tippelskirchi. NCBI lineage: Eukaryota > Metazoa > Chordata > Mammalia > Artiodactyla > Giraffidae > Giraffa > Giraffa tippelskirchi. The sequence goes on from NC_137277.1 coordinate 76,316,629, forward strand.
AAGTCCAAAGCTCAGCTTTTGAATCATTTCAATCCCTGGAAAAAACTTACCTAAGGTTGTTAGTGACACTAGTCAAAAGAAAACATAATTTCTCTCTAGAGCAAGAGAACAAACATACCTTAAAAATAACTTCATAATTACTTACCAGTTACACAAAAGACAAATTAAGTAACCCAAACCAATAGAAACTACTGGTAATAGGAAGACACCCACAACCAAGTAGGCTGATGTGATATTTACATAAGCACAAACTGATAAGGACCATCCATCCTTATCCACCTCCCTTGGCTTCTTCAACTGAAACTCTGGGATCACCTTGTCTTAGTCCGGTCACACACAGGGTAGTATTCGAGTTCAAACGGAATACTGGCCACTTTGCATTGAACCTGTCAATGTCACTTAATTATTTCTGAATAACTGTCTCTAAGATTTTGTGACTGTAATTTATTTTTAACTACTATTTGGCGTTCTACACGAACTATTAGCAGGTCTTAATTTAACCTTTTCTCTGTAATGACTAATCCGAAAAAGTCTGAACCCATGTGCAATACAGCCATCAGGAAAGTCTTTCATTCTGGGTAGATTCATGGATTAATCAGCTTGCAGGTTTTGTCCAGTTCCTCTATCTCTAATTCCAAAGTTTTCCGTCCCATAGGACCACAAAATACTTACTGATAGACTAGCAGATGAGACAATAACGACATAAAAAGCAATAGGTTCATATAACTACCTGACAGTAAGGTATGATTCTGCCAGCTTGTGACAGGAGTTATCAATTCTGTCTACCAATAATACAAACAAATAAAATTTTCTTCCATTTCTTTTATAGAGAAGATATTAATTAATGTTCCTTAGAACTTATTCAGGTGTTCACTGCAAGACTTTAAACAAAATAATGTACTGAATAGCTACCTTGTAGACCTGAACTCATCATGTTGTAGAAAATACGAATATGATGCAACTATTGCTTAGAAGGAACTGTACAAAGCTGACTGGTGTAACACATTGTTTATTAAAATGAGAAAGTATATACATTTTGCACCTAGTGAGTTATTTTAGTTAATTAAATGAAACTGTTTAACAAAGCAAAATAAAATTGAAATATGACTTAAGGTAAAATATAGTTTTGAAGTAGAATATTTTATTAAAAGTATACTAGTTTGAAAGTATAAGAATACTGAACGTTTTCTAAAGTACACTGCAAAGTATAGAAGTATATTTTTATATCCATTTTCACACAAATCACAGATCAAAGTAAATCTACTTGCAAAAATGACCACATACTTATTTAAAACTCTGAAACACAAAACCAGAAGTATTTCTGCAAGTTTGAAGGAAGCTCACATGGCATACAAACTTATCCTGAACTGATATGGGGGGCTATGTATAATTTTTACTTCTTTCATTTAGTATACATACTGATGCATTTCACTGCATAATATTTTTTTAAAATAGTATACTGCCCCACATTCTGTTAAGAACTTTGTTTTTATCAGTGCTGATATTTTTATTTTGTTCTCACCCAGTTTTTATCCTCTATGCGTATATATGTACACCTCTTGTATGATTTGTATTATACTGCATATACATTTTTGTATTAGGCTTTTTTACACATAACATACTCTTAAATATACACATTTTTTAATAATGTGAAGAAAATATAGAAAAATAGAATAGATATTGGTTCATTATCTCAAATGGGTCAATTATACACATACACACAAGTATAGAATGTTGAGGATGCTGTTAGCACTTCTATGGTTTCCTCAACTGCCAAATAAGAGGAATAATAGTAGCTAATACACAGGAATGTTAGAAAAGTTCATTAACATAATAGAAGGAAAGTTGATGATATGCTAAAATATACAATAAAAGAAACTATGTTAAAATCTCGATGATGGTTATAAAACATTATTTAAAATACAATATATACCATTTACCTTGCTAAAATTAGAAAAATTTCTAAATTCTAAACACATTTGTCTTTGAGGGAATTTTAGTTAAGAGGCTGGTCTTAAACTAGTTTTGGAAAATCATAAATGCACAAACTTACCAAATTCTCTTCTATCCAATGTTATGATTTCAGGATCATCATCATAAATACCTAATTTTAGAAGTAAATAAAATTATAAAATTAAAACTTCATCATAAAAATAAGCACATTAAAAATGTCATTTTCTTTCAATCATCAAAAATCAGATTATTCTAAATCTCAAGTTGAAGAATATGCAACACTAAGAATCTATTCTATTTTTCTAAGAGTAAAGCAAAGAATAAACAGTAACAGTGGTGATACGTTTAATGAGTGATCAAAAGGCATTTCCTGATATGTACTGTCACAGGTGCGTGTGTTGGGGGTATGCTTCCTAACAGCCACACAATTTCATCTCCACAGAAAATTTTTATTATTTTTTGAAAAAGCTTTTTTTTGAAAATAATTAGACTTTTATTAAGTTGTAAAAATAGTTCAGACTCCCATTTACCCAGCCTCCCCTAATGGTGACATACTATGTAATTTTAGTACAATATCCAAACCAGGAAATTGGCAATAGTACATTACAGACCTCATTCACTTTCAGACTGCATGTTTTTCTTCTTAATGTGCCATCATTTAAAAATATTTTGTATCACTAAATGTCTTATATAATTAGAGTATTTGCAGAGGTAGAGGCAAACTTAAATATAAAATGTATTATAATAACACCAATGTAGGAAAGTTTCTCATTACTATATAAAATATCAATGAATAAATATTAAGTGATGGATATATACAGAGGTTAGTATTTGATTTTGTGAGACATATTTCTGTCACAACTATGCAACTCTGCCGTGAAGTGTGAAAAATAATATGTACATAGACGAGCAAAACTGTATTCCAATAAAACTTTACAAAAGCAGGTGGCAGGCCAGACTTAGCCTGTGAAATACTGACTACCGACACTTGTTATAGACTATCAAACAACAGTGAATATACCTGAAAATACTATATTGAAAAGTCAGTCTCGAGAAATAAACACTCCAGGTGTAAACCGAAAATATTTTATTGAATCTAAGATAAAAACATACTTCAGTTCTCAGCCTGCATTTGAGGCTAATAAATGACCACTGAGTATCAGATCGCTCCCTCTTCGCTTGACACCTGTGTTTACTTTCCCCTCCCTCAATCTCTTTTACTTGTTTACTCTCTCTGCTCTTGCCTTCTCATCCTGTCACACCTTAAGCCGTTCTTCATTACTAATTAAGAAGGATGGCATTTCTACTGAAGTGACGACTATTAAAGGAAACTTCAATCTTTCCTGGAAAATATGATGCTCTAAAAATACTAGAAGTCTTCAATATTTAACTAATACAAATATTTAAAAAAATTAAATACAATCTATATAAGTTTTTAACAAGATTATGACTAAAACACCTTCATATTTACTCAGGTATCTACATACTACTTGACTTTCGTCTTGAATTCCACTCCCATGTTGCATTAAAAAGAGGGTCTAGGGGATGCGCATTAATTACATAAATAAGCTAATTGGTGAAACAAAATTAATTTTCTAAATTTACTTGAATAAACAATAACTTCATAAGGAATATCTATCATCTTACCAAAATCATAACGGTAGTAATTCCAGCTTTCATACTGGCCTCCTTGATTATCTGCAAGTCCCTTTTCTCCGTATTTGTCGTATTTTTTCCGCAGATCTTCATCTTTGAGAACTTCATATGCTCTATTTATTTTCAAAAAATCACTATGTGCATTTGGGTCACTCTATTAAAAATATTAGATATAATATTTGTTTCAGATACACAATCAACTGATTTAATTCTGAGAATTCTTTGAGAGTAGATATCAAGATAAGGAGGAGTAGTACAATATGAAATGGGCATTACACATTGAAATAAAAAAGTGAAAAAGTATTTTTAAAATACTACAATCTTAAAAAATAAGAAAAGTAACAGAAATGAGAATTAATGCCTCAAGAGGTTGACAGAGGTGGTCATAAAATATGACTTCTAATAAGATGCAACAGAAAAAACGGATTAATGAATCCTTGGAAACAATATTGTAAATATTATGTGTGACCTCTAAAACAATCACAAAGAAAATTTTAGGTTACCTATTTGAGGCAAAACCTAAAAAAAGTATGTAACCCAATCTATCATATAATGATGTAAGAACTAATACCAGAGTAATAACTCAAAACTGGATTGATGTGTTTCATTTGTCAGTGTTTCATAGAATTGCTTTTTGAAGAATGCTTTCATTTAGATCAGCAAGCCCCAACCATTTTGGCACCAGGGACCCTCTCAAGAAGACAATTTTTCCACAGATGGGGGTGGGGCATGGGGTGTGGTTTTGGGATGACTTATGCACATTTATTGTGTATTTATTTCTATTATTATTACATCAGCTCCACTTTAAATTTTCAGGCATTAGCGTCTAGAGGTTGGAGACTGCTCATCTAAATACTTAGGTGGGTCTACCATCTTTCATGCTGCTGCTGCTGCTAAGTCGCTTCAGTCGTGTCCGACTCTGTGCGACCCCATAGACGACAGCCCACCAGGCTCTCCCGTCCCTGGGATTCTCCAGGCAAGAACACTGGAGTGGGTTGCCATTTCCTTCTCCATACAAAAACTTAAAAGAAATGACATTTGAAAATTAAAAGAAAAATTTGAAAAAATGAAAATACTAAGCACAACAGAATGCTGACTTCAGGATAAGATTACCAATTAACAAGAGTTTTAGAGAAATATCAATTCTATTGCTCGGCTTTATGTAATGGAAATAAAATAACCCTACTTAAAATTCTTATCTAGGGACTTCCCTGGTGGCCTAGAGGTTAGGATTCCTTTCATTGCAGTGGCCTGGGTTCAATCCCTGGTCAGGGAAGATCCTGCAAGCAGAGTGGTGTGGCCAAAAATAAAAATAAGTAAACATAATTTAAAAAATAGTTATTGAAGTTAACAATAAAAACTTTATCTAGAAAACTATAATTAAATCTTTCTTCTTAAGGAATATCAAATCTCATTAAGAAAATAATGAAATGAGATAAATTATAAAAATACCTTAAGAATTAAAACAGTTTTGAAAGGTTACATTATGGAATACATAACCAAGTATTTATGATTGGCATTAACTGGATTTGGCTGCCAAGTTTTAACTTGTAATACTTTCTGACTCTGGTTTTAGATTTGTATATAGGAGAAAAAAGTTGAAGCATGCTACTAATAGCTATTGCTGCTGTTTTTAGCAAGACATACCCTCTATATGTCCTAAGCAAATAATTTTTCTTACTGTTCTAAAATACTTGATTTTAACTTGCTTTACAAAGAAAACTACTTCTGCTTTGTGATTAACATCTGTAACAGAACTGCTGGAAATTAGTTTTCAAATTAAGAGAACTGTGCTTTTATACTGACATTCCTTTAACTCCTCTAAACTTAGAATATTTAGCTTCCTTTGTTTTTGGTGCAGATGTTGAATTATGATTTTTGGCTAGTTGTGGTTGTTCTTAAGAATTGTGAGCACTAATTTAAAACACATTAATTAGATATGGTTAAAAAGAAATTTTTACGTACCGGGTTTTTATCAGGATGCAGCTTCAATGCCAATTTCTTGAAAGCTTGTCTTATTTCTCTACTGCTTGCAGTTTTGGATACTCCAAGTAAACTGTAAAAATCCTGATCTGTACCCACTAAAATGGTCATATACATTATTAGAAAAAAGAGCATGACCCTTTTCAAGTCTCTGATATAGTCATCTTTATTTAACCAGACTCCCATTGTTTTTCTTGTACAAGTTCTGATTTAAATGAACATTAAGAAAATGCCACTGGTTCCAGTTGATGTAATACGCAAATTTGAGAACTTCCGTCCACATTACTCCAAAAGTGAAACAGGCATCATCAATTGTCTCCCCAAATGTTAATCTAAAGAGAAAAAATCATGTAAAATACATTAAAAACAAACAAAAAAACCCCCAACCCATCAACAGCACTATTTACTAAATAACCTGACCAGTGACATAATCTGAAGTAAATGGCAAATCAGGGTGAGTGCCTCAGGTTCTGTTCTTCGGGGGCCCGCTTCATTCCTTCCATTATCTAGATAGCTAGATTCATGTGATCATTCGTGTCAAGACAGCAGATACAGGTTAAAAAAAAAAGGGAGCTAGTGTGGCTGCAGCTATCTAGAACGTTTTACAAACAAACAAATGCAGCAATTCGCTCTCTCAGCATCACAACAGGGGATGGGGGTGGTGAACAGGAGGTGAGGAGCTACTTCCTTCCTTCTACCCAGCTTAAGACTGGCCCTTTTGATCTGCTTCCTTTTTGGTTATTTCTCCACCCATTTACGCCTATCCAGTTTTCATTTCAATCCAATTTCACTTGTAGGAAATATCCTTTGGGGGTACAAGAAAGAAGCACCAGATCCTTCCAAAGAGTCTGTATTTTTCATAAAACCGATACAAGAATGGCAGTGAATTTCTATCACTGTAACAGACAACGTACAAAGTCGCCCGTTTTTTCTTCTGAATTTTCTCAGAAGGTGCTTTTGTTCTATCTAATCAGTTGCTATTTTATATAACCAGCAGAATAATAACTGCAAGTTAACTGTAATTTCATTACAAAGTTTACATTTGGGATAAATAAAAACAGAAAAAAAGGAAAGAAGCAGAGCAATCAGTTATTCAGACACGCTAACGTGGGTAGGATACAAATAAAATCAAATCCCATGCAAATTTGTATATACTTTAGTTCCAAAGACCTCATGTTTCGAAAAACCTAACTTTTCTAGCATTCTCAGGTCCTCCTTTCTTCATTTAATGCTAAATGCCTATTTTAACTTTTTTCTCACCTGTGAACGGTTTTTGATTCATTTGTAATCCTTCCTTTTCACGTCACCAAAAAAACCTTTGTAAAATAGAGTGATGTAGATTAACAAACATCCAGATTAGAAAACAACATTTAGAATAAAACAGAGATCATATTAGCAAACACCACTCGACAAGTGCTATTTGTTCCCTGCCCAGCGGTGGTTCTCAAAGTCAGCGTGGGCGTGCCTGGCTTGCGGCGCGCCGAGGTGCGGGGACAGGTGGAAGCTGCAGGTAAATGCAACACGAACTCCTTGCTGCCACCACTCCAGAATGGGTTGCGGCGAGTGGGAAAAGATGGAGACATTGAGAGTCAAGAGTTGCTGGTGTGTGAGACCTCGGACCGGGTGGGTGAGCCAGGAATCTGGATAACTGAGGCTAAAGGGAGAAACTGGAGCAGAACGCGGGGAACCGCTGAGCGAAGAAAGGACGGTGTAGCTAGCAGGGGGAAAGACGACTGGGAGCGAGAACACAAGAATCCAGCCACAAGAGCGAAGAGAATAGAGGGGAAGATTCCAGCGCCCAGGCCATTTCGCCCCTCCCTTCCCGAAGAGCCCAGGCCGCCACCAGCTCCAGCAAAGCCCCGGCCCCGGGTCCAAGCCCACCTCGGTGTTGCGGGGTCGTCTCCTGCAGCTACTTCCCCATCCTCAATCCCCGGGGGCGGACCCCACACGGCCAAACACAACCTATGCGTTGCCGAGGGAGGCGCGTACTCTCGGACCGCTGGGCCGCCGCGCCCGCGATGGGGTTGGACCAGCCGCACCGGCAGCTCCCAGCGCGGCCGGCTCCGCTCCGCTCCCCGCGCGGCGGTCTCCCCGGCGAGGCGGGGCGGGGCCTGGCGCGGGGCATTGTGGGAAAGGCGTGGAGGCCGCGGCTGGGGAGGACTCGCCCAAGGACCTGCGGGCCGAACAGGGTGGGGAGGGCGGCGTAGGTTTAGGTTGACGTGGCCCTCGGAGCGGAATCCGGCTCCGGCTCCGGCTCCGGCTTCAACCCGGAGCTGAAGAACACGCTGTAACCAAGAAGCCCGCGCACCCGCACCACTGCGGACCCAGGGCCGGACCCAGGACTACGAGGCCCGCCCCTTCCTGCTCCGGTTGCTGTGGTTACGGCAACTATCCAGAGGGCTGACCCTGTTCTTAAAGGGAAAGGCAGACCCATTACAGCACTTTTTCTGTTTGGTGGGTGAGTGGGGCAGAAAGGGAAAATTCTGAAGGAAAAGGGAAACTTAACTGAAGTGACACTGACAGCGATGTCAGTCTAGAGCGAAGAGGCAGTAGGAAATTTGGAAGAAATAGAAATATTTATGAGTGTGTGTGTAGGCGACAAACGTGAATGTTCTACTGTTTTGCCCGACTTCCTGGTCATTCAAGCTGGAAGCTGGGGAGTGGTGCACACTCCTCTCTCCCACATTTACATCTAAATGATATGGTATAGAAACTGCATTTTGATCTGCAGCATTATAACTAGGCTTCCCGGAGTGGTAAATAAGCCTGCCAGTGCAGGAGAGGTAACAGACAAAAGTTCAATCCCTGGGTGGGGAAGATCTAATGGAGTAAAAAGTGGCGACCCACTCCAGTATTCTTGAGTGGTAAATCCCATGGACAGGGGAGCCTGGCGGGCTACAGTCCATGGGGTCACAAAGAATTGGACATGACTGAGAACACTGAGCGCACACACAATATAACTCGAACAGTTGAAGTAGATGCATTTGCAATCATCAAAAGAAAAAACATCCTAATGAAAAGAATGCCTACTTATAACATCAACCTTAATATAAGTGGTTCAGTTCAGTTCAGTCGCTCAGTCGTGTCCGACTCTTTGCGATCCCATGAACCGCAGCACGCCAGGCCTCCCTGTCCATCACCAACTCCCAGAGTTTACCCAAACTCATGTCCATCGAGTCGGTGATGTCATCCAGCCATCTCATCCTCTGTCGTCCCTTTCTCCTCCCGCCCCTAATCCTTCCCAGCATCAGGGTCTTTTCCAATGAGTCAACTCTTCGCATGAGGTGGCCAGAGTATCGGAGTTTTAGCTTCAACATCAGTCCTTCCAATGAACACCCAGGACTGATCTCCTTTAGGATGGACTGGTTGGATCTCCTTGCACTCCAACGGACTCTCAAGAGTCTTCAACACCACAGTTTAAAAGCATCAATTCTTCCGCGCTCAGCTTTCTTTATAGTCCAACTCTCACATCTATACATGACTACTGGAAAAATATAAATGGAATATAAGTGGTAATTGGTAACAATTTCATGTGTAGTAAATCAAATGTCAGCTTGTTAAAAAATGATGAGCATGTAGGATCCATAGCTAAACTAATACCTGACTGGAAAGAAGAGAAAGTAGCCAGAGCAAAAAGGCAGAAATATTAGAAGTAGCCTCATGTAATAGTAGCTAATGAGTGCCATGAACTGGTCTACATGTAATTCTACTGGTACACCTGTAATTCAGTCCTCCAAGTTCTCTTATATGATAGGGACCATTATTATATCCATTTCAGAGTTGAGGAAAACAAGGTAAATATACGATAGAGCTGGGGTTCATACCTGAGCAGCCTGGCTCCAGAGACTGTAATGTTAATCATTATGCCACACTGTGAGCCACCAAAATCTTTAGAGTAAATTGAAAAGCAAAAAGGAAAACAGGAGAATCAAGCAGGGGCCACATTACAGTGGGTTTTATGCCATGATGAAGACATAGACTACCTTTCAGGTAATAAGAAAGCTACTTAAAGCTTTTAAGTAAGGGTCTGAGATTGTATTTTAGATCATTCTGGTAGTTACTAGGGAGTGAATACAAGGGGGTCATGACTGGAGAAATGGAAAACAGACAAGTAAATTTGGCAAGAAATGGTGATAGTTGGATGTGGGAGATAAAGAAAGGATCTAAGGTTAACTTCTGGTTTAGGTGGCTGAGTACCACTCACTGAATGAAGATCTATTTAGGGAAAAGATAAAGGTTTCTGATTTGGATATATCTATTTCACGTTTCCTAGATCATGTCCAAATAAAGACACAGAGTATAAAGTTCGTGTAAAGTGTCTAGACTAGAGAAGAAAACAGGAGATTATCAACTAATCTGTGGTAGTTGGACCCATAAGCATGAATAAGATTACTCAGAAAAAGTATGCAGAATAAGAAAAGTTCTGGACCAAGGATAAAATCTAGGGAAACTCTAACATCAAGAATGTCTTACAGTCAATGAAACATCAACAAAATGATAAGGCAAACCATGGAATGAGAGAAAATGTTTGCAAGTCATGTATCTGATAAAACATTTATATTCAAAATATATGAAAAACTCATACAACTGAATAGCAAAACAACTCACAAAACAAATTTTAAAAATATCCAATTAAAAGATGGGCAGAGGATCTGAATAGACATTTTTTCCTAAGTACAGATGTCCAATAGGTACACGAAAAGATGCTCAGACTCACTAGTTGTTATCGAGTCCAGGGTCATACTGCACAGCATGCCAATAAATTGACAGACCAGCTTTTTATCAACTTTATTCAGAAAACCATCAGACTGAGAAGATGGCAGATTTGTGTCCTAAAAAACCATCTTGCCTGAGTTAGAATTTAGGCTGCTTTTATACTAAAAGGGGAAGGAGTAAAGTCTAATGTTTCCTGGTTCAGGTCAACTTCCAGAGGGGTTGTGTTAATTTTGTCCTGCCTATGGCACCCCACTCCAGTACTCTTGCCTGGAAAATCCCATGGACAGAGGAGCCTGGTAGGCTACAGTCCATGGGGTCGCTAAGAGTTGGACACGACTGAGCGACTTCACTTTCACTTTTCCCTTTCGTGCACTGGAGAAGGAAATGGCAACCCACTCCAGTATTCTTGCCTGGAGAATCCCAGGAACGGCAGAGTCTGGTGGGCTGCCATCTATGTGGTCGCACACAGTCGGACACGACTGAAGTGACTTAGCAGCAGCAGCAGCAGACATTCACAGGTGGGCCTGGTCAGGATGTTTCCTGTGAGCTATACAAAGGAATTGTAGCTTAATGCTCATGACTTGGGAGGCAGGGTTCCCAGAGATGGATACTATGAATAATTTAAGCTTATAGGCACCATCCCTTTAGTAATTAACTTGTAATAGAATACAAAGTTTCTTCCCTATTACATAATCATCAGGGAAATGCAAATCAAAACCACAATGAGATAACACTTCACACCTGTTAGAATGGCTATTGTTATAGAGATAAATGCTGGAGTAGACATGGAGAAAAGGGAGCGCTTGTGCACTGTTTGTGAGAATCTAGATTGGAGAAGGCAATGGCACCCCACTCCAGTACTCTTGCCTGGAAAATCCCATGGACGGAGGAGCCTGGTAGGCTGCAAATGGGATCACTGAGAGTCGGACACGACTGAGCGACTTCACTTTCACTTTTCCCTTTCATGCACTGAAGAAGGAAATGGCAACCCACTCCAGTATTCTTGCCTGGAGAATCACATGGACAGAGGAGCCTGGCAGACTACAGTCCATAGGGTCACAAAGAGTCAGACACGACCGAAGCTACTTAGCACTCAGAAGGAAAATAAATGTTCAGCACAACCCACATTGTTTTAGAGTTTAGGTACAGTGAGTAATTTTGTCATTTAAGGAAAGTTTTGTATCAGGAAATTGTTTGCCTGCCAAGTTTCCAGACCTCAGACAAAGACCAGCTTCCCGGCAAGAATTTCCAAGGACAGCAGTTTCAGGTTTGCTGTGTGAACTCTCTTCTGCACAATGTTCTCTAGTTATTCTCCTCCAACCAGTCCAGCAGCACATCGTAGAGGCGTCTGCTGCCAGACAGGTACAGAGAGGATGTGGTATGTTTCAAGGTGTCAAGGAAAAGTCCCGGCTTTGCTAGGAGGGGGAAAAGAGGACCTACTCAGCAAATGAGTGAACGGCACATTCATCTTAGCAGCACATTTTCCCTTTCGTTATGAACACAGAGGAGGTCCTATTGTACAGAAGAACAGCATATATATATATATATATATATATATATATATAGGCTATCCAAAAGAGTTGCAAAAACAAAGATAGCATACCTAGGAATCACCAAAAGCTGAGGATCAACTCAACAAAAAAGGCACAAAACTAAGAAACAAAAAACAAAACAAATAAAAATAGAACTGACAAGAGTTAATAATGCATAGAGAGAGCTACAGGTATCCAAGGAGATGCACAGGTAATCTTTTGGGGATAGGGAGGAAACTTTTTAACTCTTTATTTTTTAAAAATAATTATAAAAAATTCAACTTTACTTATATTACTAAAATGTCAGCTAAGCAGAGTCAAGGAATATTGTCTGCATTCTCTCTATATTTAAGAGGTATCTGTTAAAGAGTAGATTTTAGTATTTGTTGAAGGGATAGATGGATAAATTTAATATGTGAACTAAGATCAGCAATGTTATAGCATTTATAAAGAAATATACTGATAAAAGTACAACCCTCATCCTTGTCTGCCCTGCCCCTTAAAAACAAAACAAAAAAACTGGAGACCAGGACAGGTTGTCATAAAAAAAGAAGTGAAGTCATTGCAAATACAAATGAAAAGTATAATTATTAAAATAAAAATCTCAAAGATGGACTGAGTAGAGTGATGGTCACACAAAACCAGCAAGCTAGAAGATCAAATAGGGAATTCTCTAAGACTGTAGGACACAAAGATGGATCCATTGATTTGAGAAGCTGGGAACTTAATAGAGATTCCACGAAGGGTTTCCCTGATAGCTCAGTTGGTAAAGAATCCGCCTGCAATGCAGGAGACTCCAGTTCGATTCCTGGGTCGGGAAGATCCATTGGAGAAGGGATAGGCTACCCACGCCAGTATTCTTGGGCTTCCCTTGTGGCTCAGCTGGTAAAGAATCCACTTGAAATGTGGGAGACCTGGATTCAATCCCTGGGTTGGGAAGATCCCCTGGAGATGGGAAAGGCTACCCACTCCAATATTCTGGCCTGGAGAATTCAGAGTCGGACACAATTGAGCAACTTTCACTTTCAAGAAGAGGTGGGAGCACAAATGCAGTGTAAGAAGTTTCAAAGACATGTTTCCTACAGTGGGAGTCTCAACTTTTCATATTAATAGGACACACTGTACAGAACAGGATGAATGAAAAACATATTTTGTGATAAAATCAGAGCCTTAATGGAAGGAATAAAGTGTTAAACACTTCCAAAGGAAAAAAGCACACATGATTTTCAGATTAAAGGCAAACTAAATACAAGAAGACATTTTTCTTAAAATTCTGAGGGAAAATGATGTGCACTGATGTGCACTGAACTTTATTTTTTGATGCTATTATAAATTTTATAATTTACATTTTCAGTATATTTTGTTCATTGTGACTATATAGTAACAATTATTTTTACTTGAATTCTGCACCATCACTAAATTAATGAAATTTGGTAGCTTTTTTTGTAGGTTACATTGAATTTTCTTTAAAAAATATGTTGCTTATGCATTAAGACAATTTTATTTCTTCTTTCCAACAAATGCTTTTTATGCTTTTTTCTCGCTTTATTGTACTGACTAGAACTTCAGTACAAGCTGCGTAGAAGTGTTGAACAGATTTTTTTTTAACCTTAGTGGGAAAGCATTCAGTGTTTCACAGTTAGGCATGATGTTAGCTGTAGTTTTTTGGTAGATGACTTTTACCAATTGTGCAGAAATTTGAGAAAATTTCTTTCTCTTCCTAATTTGATGAGAGGCTTTATTAGAAATGGGCTTCTCTGGTGGTTCAGCTGGTAAAGAATCTGCCTGAGATGAAGGAGACCTGGGTTTGATCCCTGGGTTGCGAAGATGCCCTGGAGAAGGGAAAGGCTACCCACTCCAGTATTCTGGCCCAGAGATTTCCACGGACTCTATTGTCCACTGGGTCGCAAAGAGTTGGACACGATTGAATGACTTTCACTTACACTTTATTAGGAATGGAAGTTGTATTTTCTCAAATGAATTGTTTATATTTATTAAGAGGATTGGGTTCCAAAAATCACTGCAGATGGTGATTGCAGCCATGAAATTAAAAGACGTTTACTACTTGGAAGGAAAGTTATGACCAACCTAGATAGCATATTAAAAAGCAGAGACATTACTTTGCCAATAAAGGTCTGTCTAGTCAAGGCTATAGTTTTTCCAGTGGTCATGTATGGATGTGAGAGTTGGACTGTGAAGAAAACTGAGCGCTGAAGAATTGATGCTTTTGAACTGTGGTGTTGGAGAAGACTCTTGAGAGTCCCTTGGACTGCAAGGAGATCCAACCAGTCCATCCTAAAGGAGATCAGCCCTGGGTGTTCATTGGAAGGACTGATGTTGAAGCTGAAACTCCAATACTTTGGCCACCTCATGCAAAGAGTTGACTCATTGGAAAAGACCCTGATGCTGGGAGGGATTGGGGGCAGAAGGAGAAGGGGATGACAGAGGATGACATGGCTGGATGGCATCACCAACTCAATGGACATGAGTTTGGGTAAACTCTGGGAGTTGGTGATGGACAGAGAGGCCTGGCGTGCTGCGATTCATGGGGTCGCAAAGAGTCGGACATGACAGCGATTGAACTGAACTGAACTGAACTGAAAAGGATCACTTTTTCTTTCTCTCCAGTTTGTTAATATAGTGAATTAACCTGACTGATTTTTGAATGCTAAACTGTCCTTGCATTCCTTGGATAAATACACTTGGTCATAATACAGTTCCTCTTAATATAATATTGGGCTTGATTTTCTGAAATTTGTTTAGGATTTTTGCTTCTCTTTCTATGAGAAATATTAGTTTGCAGTTTTCTGTTCTTGTAACGTTTAATTTGGTTTTGGCATCAGTATAATGTTGGGCTGATAGAATGCAGTAGGACATATGTATTCACTCCTTTTCAATTTTCTGGAAGAGTTTGTGTAGAATTGGTATTTCTTCCTTAAATATTTGGTATAATTTACCACAGAAGCCATCTGAGTCTAGGACTTTATTTGTGAGTGAGTGAACATAGCTCAGTCGTGACCAACTCTTTGTGATCCCATGAACTGTAGCCCACCAGCCTCCTCTGTCCAGGGAATTCTCCAGACAAGAAGACTGGAGTGGGTTGCCATTCCCTTCTCCAGGGGATCTTCCCAACCCAGGGATTGAACCTGGGTCTCCCACATTACAGGCAGATTCTTTATTATCTGAATCACTGGGGAAGTCCATTTTATTTGTGGAAAGGTATTTAACTTTAAACTCAATTAAAAAAATAGATATAGAGCTCTTAAGTTTATTTATTTATTTTTGGTTTAACTTTTTATTTTAAAACCATGGTGGATTAACAAGAAATTAAAAAAGAAAATAAAAAGATGTCCTGTGAAGCCTTCTTTCAATTTTCTTCAATGGTTATATTTCATGTAGTTTTAGTATAATATCAAAACAAGTAAATTAACATTGATATAACATTGGCATAGTTCTGTACCATTGTTGTCACTCAAGACATAGAACTATTCCATCTCACAGAGGTATCCTTTATGCTACTCATTTAGTCACAAGATTACCAGCCCCTCAACATCCTATCACCTCTAACTCCTAACAACATGTTTCCATCTTTATAATTTTGCCATTTTGAGAATGCTACAGAAACCAGTGTGTGACATTTTGAGATTTGATTTACTCTTAGCCTTAAACCCTTGACATTTATTCAAGTTGTTGTGTCAATAGTTTGTTCCATTGATTTTATTTCTGAACAGATCTATGATACGCTTAATCATTCTTCTATTGTAGAACATTTTGGTTGTTTCTAGCTGCCATGAATATTTGTGTGTAGCTTTTGTGTGTATGCATGAATATAAATTTTAATTTCTCTAGGATAAATTCCCAGGAGTGTGATTGCTGGGTTGTATGGTAAATGTATGTTTATTTTTCAAAGAAACTAGCAAACAGTTTTCCAAAGTGGCTGTACCAATATGCATTTCCACCAGCAATTACTGAGATTTTATGTTGCTGAAACTCTCATCACAAAACCAAGAGATGTGACTGCATTACCTGCCCAGGAACAAATGGACTTGCATTCCTTCCTCGTATGTACAGTGATTAATAAGCTTCCTAATTTCTGGTGGCAATGTCAGCAGAGCTAACTGCATAAGACTGAGAAGGGAAATACGCCACATTTCTGGAGTAGGACTCAGAATTGTACCACCCATATAGGGCAGGAGCCCTGGGAGGCACTAATCTACCAATGGAGAGCAGATTCTGGGGCACATACAGATATGAAATAGTACTAGAAGAAAGGGCAAATGAGGGAGAAGACTTCCAAGAAAGATGAGCTCTGATCAAGAATTGTAAACCTGGTGCTTGTATAGTAAAGACATCAGCTATAAGAGATATATGAGAAATGAATTTGTTTCTTCTTCTAAAAAAACCTTATTTAAAATAAAAGGTGAAGATATGGTAAATGAAAGGAACCAACACTGTTCTACATCATTATGATATACTTACCCTGTTGTGACAGAAATAACCTTATACATTTTGTTGCAGTCAGATACTTTTTTCTATGAAAGAGCCAGCTAGATTAAAAAAAGCTGGAAGATTTTACACAAGAGGAAATGGAAAATCTAAGCATTACAAAAAAGACTTTAAATGTGTAGGTTGAAAATACACAAAAGAATAAAACAGGGTGAAAGGTTAGAATAAATTTGTTTGAGACTTATTTCTTGCAGATTCTCAGAAAAGATTTAACCTTTTGCTTTTCCATGATTTCCATGGAAATAAGTCATAGCTGAGTGTTTAAGGATCTCAGTGCTGGTAGAATTCTCTGGTGATAGATCAAGCAACTGGTCCAACCTCTATAACTACAAGGTTTCAATCCAGAACCCTGATTGTGACAGAGAGGGACTAGTGTTTTCCCAGTCAAATCCCCATAGCACCCAGGCCAGGATGCTCTTTCTGAGTCTAGAGTCTGCCCTTCCAGATGCCTGGGGTCCCAGCCCAGGATGAGCTAGGCAATGGAGGAGCTGCACACCTACTAGTTCTTTCGTAGGAATTTTATACAGGCCTGGAATGTTTGATGTTTGCTAACTAACAATGGGCCCCCAAAGTAGGGCATCTGCCCAACATATCGAGGCACCACAGAGTAAAGACCTTACTCTGGAAGTGGGAAAAGCCCAAACAGGGCAAGTCCTTGACTTGCTTCAAGGACTGTGATGGACAATTACCAACTCATTGCAGGAAACAGTCCTTTGAAGTCCCAAGTTTCTTAAACAATCAATTTGCTAAGAATGTCAAGACCTGGGGAGATACAGAAACAGATATTTTCAATATGCCATGGCTGTTATTAAGGCCTGAGCGGGAGTTATACAGGAGGTGAAACGGAAGAGGAAGGGTGGACTTGACCTGGAGGTGAAACTACTAGTTGAATATTCTGATGGGTGGAATGGGCAAAGAATTTCAGATAATGTAAGAAGAAATAAATGAATTATTTCCCTAATCCACTTCCTATAATTAAAGCAATATAGGTTGTCATGAAACCATGTCAAGATTAGGTGTCATGTGTTCTGTCAAGATTAGGTCATATGAGACAGAGAATGTAGTTAGGGTAGTATGTGGAGCTAGAAAAGGAGGGGGATGTATAAAGTGTGTGACCCTTATGGTCATCCACACTGCCTGCTTCCGTGGAAGAGATAACTTTAAATCTGACCACATGAACTGACAGAACTGCTGGGTGGACCTCCACTTTGAGGCTGCCTCTTGGAGGACTATGTAGTTATGGCATCTAAAGTGAAAGTGAAGTCGCTCAGTCGTGTCCGACTCTTCACGACCCCATGGACTGAAGCCTACCAGGCTCTTCTGTCCATGGGATTTCCAGGCAAGAGTACTGGAGTGGGATGCCATTGCCTTCTCCTCTCATGTACTAACATATGCATAATGGGAGTTCCAGAAGAAGAGATAGAAAGCAGCCGAAATAGTTGTTCAGAATTAATGGCATCTAAATAAAGGGTCCAAATAGAATAACTCAGAAAGTGTCCCCAACTATGTTTTATGAGAGAAATTAGGGTTTAGGGACTCCTTCTTATAAAAACCAGACTGAGTGCTTAGTGCGTGAGATAAAGAGAATATTAGGGGAGGGCCCATACCATCTATAAGATGAGAACAAGGAGGAGCCAAAAATTATATCCTCTCATATGACATTTGGGCTTCCCTCGTGGCTCAGCTGGTAAAGAATCTGCATGCAATGTGGGAGACCTGGGTTCAATCTGTGGGTTGGGAAGATCCTCTGGAGAAGGGAACGGCTACCCACTCCAGTATTCTGGCCTGGAGAATTCCAGGGACTGTATATTCCATGGGGTTGCAAAGAGTCAGGCATGACTAAGCAACATTCACTTCACATAACATTTAAATAATACAATAGTTTTTCTGATAAGGTATGTGTCCTCTAGGTAGTTGCTAATCCATCATGACCCCAGAGTGAAGCAGGGGCACTGGCTGTGTCCGGTTCCAGATGCTCATATACATGGTTGGAACATTGAAGCTGTCAACTCTTGAGCTCTCCAGAGACCCTCCAATCAGATACTAGATTATACTTCATGGCCCAGAAAATGTTAAGTTGGGCATCCTAGCATAGGCTATACCATGCATATATCACCTGCAGACTGTGTGGAAGTAAAATGCTGGAACAGGTCTCTGAAAAGGACAAATTTCATCAGTCTGCTGTTCATAATCCCACTGATAGACTGGATGGGTCACATGCCTAATGCTGTATCTCCTTTAGGTTCATCTCTCAAAGAGTTTATCTGTTTTTAGCTATCTTCTGGGCTTCCCTGGTGGCTCAGATGGTAAAGAATCTGCCTACAATGCAGGAGACCCATATTCAATCCCTGAGTTGGGAAGAGCCTCTGGAGAAGGGAATGGCTACCCACTCCAGTATTCCCGCCTGGAGGATTCCATGAACAGAAGATCCTGGAGGGTGTTATAGTCCATGGGGTTGTAAAGAGTCGGACATGACTGAGTGACCAACACTTGTACTTTTCAGTTATCATCTAGTGATCCAGAAGGGGGCATGGAAGCTTCTGGAGTAGAACAAATACAGGGCAAGACGCAAGCCTAGATATGTCTTCCCACAATCTCTCCTTTCCCTCCTCCCTGACTTGATCAATCAGTTGGGAATCCTAGGCTGCCTCCTGTGCCAGTGGGTGGATGAACACCAACCTGGGGACGCTGCCTTCTCCTGGCCCACTGTTGTAGCCACACACCCAGGGCCATGATCGTCCTTTACACTGACCCTTATAATACTGCACTTCTGGGCACAGACACTCTGCTGTGAGGATGCTACACTTATCGTTCTTGTTATACATGTACTCATTCTTAGCTGTATAAAAGGTGGGAGAGTGTGGTGGCAACAGGGGAAGTTCTAAATCTCAGAGAAATTGATTTATGGTTTGACAGATCAGATAACACTCAG
This sequence comes from Giraffa tippelskirchi, assembly GCF_054371585.1. Classification (NCBI taxonomy): domain Eukaryota; kingdom Metazoa; phylum Chordata; class Mammalia; order Artiodactyla; family Giraffidae; genus Giraffa; species Giraffa tippelskirchi. The sequence continues at coordinate 76,335,907 of NC_137277.1, forward strand.
TTTATGATTCAGTTTACTTGATAGGCCAGGGTCAGGCATTTGGTACTAGGGTCTAGGAGAAAACTGAGAGCTAATTTCACATTGATAATATTTGTTACAAGAATATATCATTGCCATATAGCAAAACTCTAAAGGCCTAGGCTGTGAGTCTTCTATTGGGACATATCAGAAGCATCTTATAGTATCTCTGTCTGCCAAAGGCACTTTCAATTTTGTTAGCCTGCTGGTCATAAGTTCCAAGTGAGACCATTTGCATCACAGTTTAGATCTGTTGGGTTGGCCAGAAGATTCATTACATCCTATAGAAAAACCTGAACAAAGCTTTTGGCCAACCCAATATTTATTTGAGACCCTTTCTTAATCCAGGTCCGTCTGAAATTGTCCAGTCTCATAAATTGATTGGTAAATGAGTTGGAGTAACACATCTAAATGTTATTAACATTTACTTCAAAATTTAAGAAGCTGCCAAAGGTTAAACTTCTTCCTTCACAATAGATGCAGCAAATCACATCATTATACCACTTATGCCATTATAATTTATATCAACTCATACTGTTATAAGGGCTTCCCTGGTGGCTCAGAGGTTAAAGCGTCTGCCTGCAATGCAGGAGACCTGGTTTCGATCCCTGAGTTGGGAAGATCCCCTGGAGAAGGAAATGGCAACCCACTCCAGTATTCTTGCCTGGAAAATCCCATGGACAGAGGAATCTGGTGGGCTACAGTCCATGGAGTTGCATAGAGTCGGACACGACTGAGCGACCTCGCTTTCACTCTCACTTTCATACTGTTATACTACTTTAAAAGAAATATTTCACCATGTCCTAGACAACTGGACCTCTAGAAATTTTACAAGTGTAGCAGATACTGAAATCTATCTCCTATTCTCTGGCATATTTATGACTTAGTAAGGCTTGGTACCTTCTACTTATCTGTTCCACATTAATAAAGTGGGTCAATATGATAGACTTTAGGATATCAGGATGATTAAGGACCCTCCAAACCACAATATGACAATAAGAGGTTTGCCATAGTTCTAAAATAAGGTAAAACTATATTGTTGCTGAAACTGAAACTATACTGATATTGAAGCTGGAACTCTAATACTTTGGCCACCTGACTCATTGGAAAAGATTTTGATGCTGGGAAAGATTGAAGGCAGGAAGAGAAGGGGATGACAGAGGATGAGATGGTTGGATGGCATCACTAACTTGATGGACATGAATTTGAGCAAGCTCCAGGAGTTGGTGATGGACAGGGAGGCCTGGCATGCTGCAATCCATGGGGTTGCAAAGAGTCGGACGTGACTGAGTGACTGAACTGAACTGAACTGATATTGTTGCTGGTGCCAGGTACATGCAAATTGCTTCTGCTTTCTCTTATCCAAGTGAAAAAAAAAGCATTTAAACAGCTATACACCGTGTGCCAAAACTTGCTAGATTTTTTTCAGCTAAGAAAACATATTTGCAAATGTAACTTCCTTTAGCATCACCATTTTATTCTCCGAGAGTCAATGACTTTTAACCCAGTTAAAAAGGCAAGTTAAACAAGGATATATTAGGAACTACTAACCCTGCCTGTCTCAGGCCTTTAATGGTGATGTTCATGTTTGAAATTCACCCAGAGATGTGATCCTGCTTTTGGCTTGCTTACTGTGTGTCTTTGTGCAACAGTTCAGATGCTTCCATTTGGCCCTTTCTATCATAAAATCCCCATCTCCCCTCAAGGAACCAGTTCTTGGGATTCTGCCAGTTACTTAGCATATTAGTTTATACTATACATTCTAGGACTAGGAAAATAACCACAGAATGGGTTCATATTCTCTTGGGCTTACTATTAGACTCAGTCCAAAACTCCATATGTCGTACCTTGCTCAGTAGACCATGGTGATATGTTGAGTTTCCAGGAATCAGCAAAAACTCAGAACTAGTATCTGAAAACTCTCAGAATATATGACTACTTCCCTTTCACAAGGGCAGTGTCAGTCTGGCAAAAGGGCTCTGGATCCCCTGGGAAAGGCCCAAGGGGAAAAATCACATTGTATTTCTGTTGTCCTGTTGCAGGCATCTATCTCAGTTGAAGGACTCTGTATTTGGGAGCTGATTCATTCTGGGAGCAAGGAAAGAGTCTGAATTCCAGCTATGGTGACTTGAATTACTTTATATTTGGTGCATCTGTGGAAGGAGGGACGTTCAGGAGACTCCTATGTCCCCATTGTGTTCCCTCCTCTGCTATCAAATTCTAAGTACCAATATAGTGGCATGTGTGTTTTATTCTTATTCAGTTAAATATATTTTTAATTTCCCTTATAATTCTTATTTGGCCCTTGGGTTATTTATGTTAGGTAGGAAGTTAGGCATGAACAGTGAGAGGTGGCCTAGCTGAAAAGGATGCAAGCTGATCTCTAGACCTTATCCCAGACCTACCCAGGGGAGCTCACAGATATGCTACAAAAATAACCACAGAGACTTTTCCAACCCTTGCACATGCACTCTAGGCACACAGTGGATATAGACTAATCACAGGGGCTTCTCCAAGTAACTTTAGGCAACCAGAAGCCCATTAAGGGTTCATAAATATTCTATACACATATATATCTGATAATAACAGATTGAATCATGGGAAGACATACACAATAGAGCCTGCTGTTATATAACTTGCAATTGCAATTGGCTTTGAGAACATTTGCATTCCTTTTCATTGATTGGTGGTGGCCTATTTTGCACAGGGCACAACCAAAAGGAGGAGACAGGAAGTTTAAAAAGGGGGAAGCCAAGAGGGATGAGAAGGACAACTCCTTTAGGGTCAGCCTGCTCCCATGACTTGGAAGTGTCTGCTATAAAAGACCTATCTGCTTGAGCTGAACTGAGCTGTAACTTGTCTGTTGTCCACTGTTCCAAACTTTTGTTGCAGAGACAAGAACCAAGGAAGAGAATTAAACCAACCTGACATTTAGGTGTAACAAGGGGAATAAACTAGTGCTTACCTCAAATAATTGTTGTGAAGAAGTAAATGAATCATTGTAGAAGTGTTATCAGTTCAGTTCAGTTCAGTTGCTCAATCGTGTCCAATTCTTTGTGACCCCATGGACTGCAGCATGCCAGGCCTCCCTGTCCATCACCAACTCCCGGAGTTCACCCAAACCCATGTCCATTGAGTCGGTGATGCCATCCAACCATCTTGTCCTCTGTTGTCCCTTTCTCCTCCTGCCCTCAATCTTTCCCAGCACCAGGGTCTTTACCAATGAGTCAGCTCTTCGCATCAGGTGGCCAAAGTATTGGAGTTTCAGCTTCAACATCAGTCCTTCCAATGAACACTTAGGACTGATCTCCTTTAGGATGGACTGGTTGGATCTCCTTACAGTCCAAGGGACTCTCAAGAGTCTTCTCCAACACCACAGTTCAAAAGCATCAATTCTTCTGCCCTCAGCTTTCTTTATAGTCCAACTCTCACATCCATACATGACCACTGGAAAAACCATAGCCTTGACTAGACGGACCTTTGTTGACAAAGTAGTGTCTCTGCTTTTTACTACGCTGTCTAGGTTGGTCCTGACCTTCCTTCCAAGGAGTAAGCGTCTTTTAATTTCATGGCTGCAATATAAGCTATTATTTTCATTGCCAAATTTACCTTTCCACATTCTACTTTAAGGAAAAACCTGTATTTTCTCTTACCTCTGATACTATAAACCCTGGAACTCATTTAAACCACTGCTTACTATTTCATACTCATTTGTTGCTACCAGTGTAAAATCAAAATGCTTTGAGGGTCCAGTCTTTCTTACATTGCTAACATATAATTGATCTCTAATTAACCAGATGTTTTGTGGGTAAGAGAAAACCATTATTTGTTTTGTGCAACTTCTGCTTGCTTTAACAGCCTTGAGCCCTTTAAAATTTTGTGGTCAGAACAAGAAAACAAACAAAAGAATATGGGTGTGGTGTTTTAAAAAGAAATCTTGTTACTTCTTTGATAGCCTTTTTCAATCAGAAAAGTTTACTTTGGCAGTGTGGGAATATATTACTCATTGTGACCAGCTTCAAGTGATATTACTCTTTGCTTCTTGGTGAATTTATTTTATTTCTAAAGGAATTTCTTTATTGAATGTTGTTTCCAGGAGTTATTCATGTTTCTCTCCTTAACATTTTAAAACACCAAGTAAAACTGAGTGTGCCTTTTCCCCAAATTAATATACTCAGAATTGAGATTAAATAAAACTGTTACAATTCAGTTGCATACTAATACAGGGAGACTCCTCCTTGACGTTGAATGGAGTTGCTAAATAAAAAGGACAAGCATTCTCTATCTCTAAATGAGGGAATAGGATTTCAGGGAAGGGAGTAGACAATGAAAGGCTCTGAGATTTTTAAACATTGAACCACTGTTCCTGTCTGTCTAGATACAAGTGCCCGGCCTGGTTGAAGACACCTTTTGGACTCTACCTCTCACATATTGCATAACAGCAATATCACATAACAGCAGCTTCTCACATATTGAAACAGGTTTCTATCCTGTTCCCCATCGAAAGGTTTTAGTTTCTACAATAGTCAAGACTTTTCAACAGAAGTTTAGTGTTAGACTGAACAATTTGTTTAGCAAAACTAACCATGAAAATCTGTTAAGTTTCCTCTCAATAGCAGTGGATACTTTAATGCAGTTATTCCATTTATAAGAAAATTTTATAGCATTATAGTGAAATCAGCAAAATTCTGCAGTTAAATAGTATTGTTTAATTCTGTTGTCATAAATTTTTCATTTGAAGAGTTAGTCTTTATCAAGGTCAATTTGTATCCCAAAGATCTAATCTACTTCTTGTAAAAATGTGCTCTTCAGTGGCTTTTTCTTTATTCATCAGCAATGTTAATTAGCTGAATAATTTTTTACTTTACAAAACTAAGGGGCAGATGGCTACCAAGTTGATGGCAGCAAACATATTGTCACTATGCTATCTCCTCCTATCTCCATTACTACTGTTTTTGTTCAATTCATAAAAACACCACTGAGGCAGCCAAGTGCCACTCAGTATTAATTAGGTAAGATGAACTGCCAAAGTATACTGTGGAAGAAAGGTCTTTCTATTGAGCAAAACTTCCCTTTATATAGAATTTTTGCTAGAGAAATTACTGTACATGATATCTGGTCCTTCAGGATACCGGGAGGTTTTCTATATTCTCAAAGGTAAACACTGAAAGTTTTATTTGATTTTGTTTCTACTTTATTAATTTGTCAGTTGCAAAAAAAAAAAAAGAAAGCCACAGGCTATGGTTTGCCACGTTCTCCTGGACATATCTGGGGGGAAAAAAAAATCTTTGAATGCTTCAATCAATCAATCCTTCAATCTTTCAATCAATTAGGACAGGAAGTATGATCCAGGGACTCTTGGGGGTTCCAGACTCCAGCATCTTTCCAGTTATTCATGAGGTCAAAGTCATTTTCATAATAATGAGATATTAACTGTGTTTTGCTCATTCTCATTCTGTCACAAGTATACAGTGAAATTTTCCACAGGCTATATGATATGTCGTATTGCAGTAGATTGAATACTGAGACAGATATGAAAATCTAGTCCTCTTCTGTAAAGCTAGACATTAAAGAGATTTATAGAAATTTAAAATACTGTCATCATCATTAATTTGGGGTGGATTTTTCATAAACATGTATTTTAATATGTAAAGATTTGTTATTTTTAAAATGAACTAACAAAACATTTTAAATCCCTCAGTTTAACTTCTAATATGGTAAATATCAATAGACACACAGACAGACAAACTCTTTGAAGTTCTCAATTCTTAACATGTGAAAGGATCCTGAGGCAAGAGTTTTCAAATCATTGATAATCTAAGTGCCAAGAAGACTTCCTAATTTTCCCACTTTATCCCGAGAATTGTGTACTTGAATATTTACCTAAAAACCTTACAAATTTGAATGACCTCAACCCTGTTTTTAGTTCATGTATCCTGTGTTCTCCCACCTCTCGCTCCGGCTCTAGATTTACTGCCAGATCAGTTACCTTGTGATCTTCCAGACAGGTAAATCACACAAAGTACTTTCTAAAAGTAGCCATTACTTTTTAAGATTTCAAGTCATAACAACAGTGATGAAAGTTAATGATATGAAAGTGTATTTTCAGTTGATTGTTAAAGTGGAACAGAACCAACCAAACTGTTCAAAAGACTAATAAAAGCAAGATGAAATTTCTTTTCAGGCGGCAGTAAGGGAAAGCATTTAAATATATATATATTTCATGTTACATAAAAAATCCTACCTAGGATTTGATTTTACTTCTAATAACTCTTCAGTCCCCAGTGTAAAATTCTTAAATTTTACAGAAGTCTGAATACCTGAAGCAGCTTGATGACTGGAAGGCAAACTTGATAGGAGAGGTATGAGGATGTAAGAGTAGGAATGGTGAGCATCAAAGAAGCTTTATGACTGGTAGTATTACTATTTCTCCTATAATCCCTACATTCACGTAACCAGGGTAATGAGACTTGACTAGAGCTAGATACTTATAAATGGTTTGTAATATGGCATTCTACTAGCTACTTAATGTCTTTCATTATTTTTGGTCCTCAGGTTTCTTTGGAATTCCCAGCCTGGCCTGGTTAGCCTCCCAGGCCACCTGTGCAAGAGGTGACTTTCAATTTATTGTATAGTCTTTCTTTTTCTTTAGGTATTATATTGTGGGAGGTCTGTACCATAATAGATATTTAATAAATAATTTTTGTAGAATGGAGGCATACACTTGACCCAACTGAAGAGGTGAGTCCTGCTTAACCTTGTTAAAATTCTTTCTGTTTTCTTTCAGGTCATTCCAGCCCCCTGGTCAGAATCAGAATTTCCAACTGTTTCCTCTGCTCAGAAAAGCATTTTAACTAGAGACTTTGAGCAGGGGAAGTCACTGACTTTTCAAGGGCTGTGAAAATTAATAAGTGGAAGATAGGCCTGTTTCTTCCAGAATGTAAATTAGAGTTAGTCTAAGAGAAACTGAAAAATAAATTACCACTGGGGACTGAAGGATTATTGTAAAATCGAATCCCAGGTAGGATTTTTTATATAACATGAAATACATATATATTTAAATGCTTTTCCTTACTGCCTCCTGAAAAGAAATTTGACCTTGCTTTTATTAGTCTTTTGAACAATTTGGTTGGTTCTGTTCCACTTTAACAATCAACTGAAAATACATTTTTATCTCATTAACTTTCATCACTGTTGTTATGACTTGAAATCTTAAAAAGTAATGCTTACTTTTGGAAAGTACTTTGTGTGATTTACCTGTCTGAAAGATCACAAGGAAGAGAATGAAAAATTCACAAAAATCCAAACTGACATATTTTGATTGCCACCTATTTACTCATTTTATTTCCAACAGGAAAAGACTCGAATTTACACTAGTCACATCCATAGTGTGGTAAGGGTGCAACACCAGTTACTTTGCTAGTAAGTTTAGATTAACTCGAAAGCAAAAATTTTTAATGTGGCCTCTGATAAATAGAGTAACCTAAATAATTAGGAAAATAGTTTTAAAAGTATTGCTCTCATTTAATATTAATGACATAAATTTCCTTATTCAGAAATGATTTTTATAGCTTTTATAATTACGAAAAATAAGACGAGTCTCTATTTTCTCTGACTCCATCTGGAAATTTAGTGCACATACTTTATGATGAGCATCCCATACAACTTAGTGTACCTTTCACTGGAGAATAAGGTCTTTGTCAGTTTTCTTTGGGAGAGAAGCAGGGCTTGATGACTAGTAGCACTGACAGCAGCCTCAGTACTATGATCAAGAGCAAAGATCACAGGATTATGAGAAAGACCTGGGTTTGAATCCCAGCTATGATGTTTCAGCCTTGGACAAATCAGTTAACCTCTTTTACCCTTTTCTGTAAAGTAGTCATAATGATGATCTCACAAGATTGTTTTGAGACGTATAAAAGACCATGTCTTTAAAAAGCCTGATATGTGATAAGCATTCACAAATGGTAATGCACAAGGAAAAAGCAAACAAACTTGTTCTTTCTACAGGAATAGCCTTACAGCAGAAAATAGTATTTCATCAGGCTGTTTAAGCTTAGTGGAAATATTTCTTAAAAGTTTGTAACTGTCATCTAAAATTCTACATACTCTAAGTAACCTCCTATATTCTATTATTTTTGAAAATGAATTAAGTGAGATAATTATCTTACAGTATAAAATCATATATCTGCATTCTTGACTTTAAATGTTTCTTGTAAAATATATTATGTATACCAAAATTATGGTGCTTTATTATCTCCTCAGTGAAGTGATAATATTAGTTTTTAGAAACTGAAAAGTAAGAAAAATTTGATCCTGAAATTTGGTATATTAACCAAAATGCAACAGCTGTGAACCTGAAATAATCAGCAGGTCATGTTCATTTCTTTACTGGGAATAAATTGAGTAAATTGCCTCCTGAGAGTGGATAGTCAGCTATTTCATACAGAGATTTGTCTAGAAACATGTTATCTTGATGAGTGTAATTTCTAGCCTGATTTCCTTTGTGAAGATTCGGGGTGTGGGCTGAGGCCTTAGTATTACCACTTATCCCTTCTCCTTGAGTTACGATCAAAAGAGAATAATCACCGAGATTTGAGTCAAACAGAAATCAAAACATCAACATCATTACTGATAAGGGCTATGTCAGGGGAAGTCATGCGGTCTTTAAAACTCAAGAACAACTAAAATACATTATTGCCTGATCCACCTGTTAGTTGAAAAGTGCTGCCAACTGTCTGTAGACACTTCTTGGGAACCAGACGTCTTGGGGCCAAATACACTGTGTTCTCAGGTTCTCCCACATGAGTATATTTAGAGATGAAATCAGCTTGAAATGAACATTGAGAACAGCCTTAAAGAGGAAATGAATTCATAAGCCATGTTGTTTTATCCCTTTGCCTTGGTGATAGGGTATGTTAGGCACTCACTATATCTAATGTCTCTGGGCTTTAAAAAGAAGCATATATATATATACATATATATTTTTTATAATAAGAATAGGCATGAAAAGAAGTAGAAAAAGAAGATGGTGCTCATTTTCCACCACTCAAATAAAAGTACTATTGTACTGTTAGCACTTTTTATGTCTCATTCTGTTTTTACACATCTGTAAAAGTATTTATTCTGTTCTTTCTATTCAAATTCCTAACAAATATTTTCAGTATTACAACATGATCTTTATAAATATATTTAACAATACTGCAGTTTATAATATTTCACCGAATGGATTTAGCATAATTTATTTAAACAGTCACCCTATGGTTATTTCCAGTTTTTAAAGCTGCTTCCAAATTTCCCTTTGCTAATATATACAATGCTGATGTAAGTATCATTCTGGATAAAACCTTTGCCATTTTCAATTTCTTACCCTTAGAATCTCAAGAGTTGAATTTTAGATTCAAAGGTATATTTAGGGTCTAAGGTATATTCCCACAAGACATTAGAGTAGAGGGCAAGGAACCACTTTTTCCTAATAAAAACCTAATCAGCTTTCTAAAATGCAGTGCTTGAAAGTTGTCCTGAGGAGCTGTATTTTGGAAATAGTAACAGAGTGTATGAGACTTGTATATGGGAGTTGCGTTCTGTCACTGATAATAACCATTTAGCAGCATTGTTACCAGAGGAAGATGCTGACTATCTTTGCTGATCTTCTGATGCATGCTGTTCAGTTGCTCAGTTGTGTTTTACTCTGCACGACCCCATGGACTGCAGCACGGCAGGCTTCCCTGTCCTTCACTATCTCCCAGAGTTATCTCAAACTCATGTCCATTGAGTCAGTAATGCCATCTAATTGTCTTATTCTCTGTCACCCTCTTCTCCTTCTGCCCTCAATCATTCCCAGCATCAGGGTCTTTTCCAATGAGTTGGGTCTTTGCATCAGGTGGCTAGAGTATTGGAATTTCAGCTTCAGTAACCGTCCTTTCAATGAATATTCAGGACTGATTTCCATTAGGATTCACTGATTTGATCTCCTTGCAGTCCAAGGAACTCTCAAGAGTCTTCACTAGTGTCACAGTTCAAAAGCATCAATTCTTCAGCACTCAGCCTCCTTTATGGTCCAATTCTCACATCCATACATGACTACTGGAAAAATCGTAGCTTTGACTATACAGACCTTTGTTGGCAAAGTGATGCCTCTGCTTTTTAATACACTGTATAGGTTTGTCATAGCTTTTCTTCCAAGGAGCAAGTGTCTTTTAATTTTATGGCTGCAGTCACCATCTGCAGTGATTTTGGAACCCAAGAAAATAAAATCTGCCACTCTTTCCATTGTTTCCCCCATCTATTTGCCATGAAGTGATGGGACAATAAATTCACAAAGATATATGTAGCCATCATCACTATATAATTTCAGGACATTTTCATCAGCTCGAAATCTCATTGGAAGTCACTCTCCACCCGTCTCCCCCAACTACCCCATAGCAATTCCTAACTTATTTCTGAATCTATAGATTTGCCTGTACTGGACATTTCAAAAAATGAAATTGTACAATATATGCTCTTTTGTGTGTTTCTTTCACTTAACATAATGTTTTCAAAGTACATCAATGTTGTATCATATATTAGAACTTTATATGGCCAAATAATATTCAATTACATGGACACACCTCATTTTGTTTACCTATTCATCAGTTAACAGACTTTGGGGTTGTTAATACTTTTTGGCTACTATGATTAATACTGCTATGAACATTTGCATATGAGTTTTTGTACGTATATATATTTTCATCACTTTGGGGTACATATCTAAGAGTGGAATTATGGGAGTACATGGTAACTCTGTTTAACCTTTTAAGAAACCATTACAAAATAGCTGCATTATTTTACATTCCCACAAGCAAAGCATTCTAATTTCTCTACATCCTTGCTAACACTTATTATGTTTTTTTTATTCTAACCATTCTAGTGGGTGGGAAGTGATATCTTTGATTTTATCTAATAATGTTGAACATAACTTCAGCTTCAATGTACTCGTAGTTCATTTTTACCTCTTTGGAGAAGTAAGTTTGCTCATTTGTTAACTGCGTTATTTGTCATTTCATTGTTGAGTTGGTGAGTTCTTTATATGTTCTGAATACTAGATCCTTATCGGATATACGTTTTCAAATATTTATCCCATTCCATTTATTGTGTGTTCACTTTAAAAATAGTGTTTTATTAAGCATAAAACTTTAATTTTGGTGAAGTCTATTTTGGGAGGGCTTGCTTCTGCTTTGGGTGTTATATATAAATGTTTAAAATACTATTGTTAATACAAGGTAATGATGATTTACATGTATATTTTATATGTGCTAAGTCACTTCATTTGTGTCCATCTCTGCAATTCTATGGACTGTAGCCAGCCAGGCTCCTCTGTCCATGAGATTCTCCAGGCAAGAATACTGAAGTGGGTTGCCATTCACTTCTCCAGGAGCTCTTCCTGACTCAGGGATCAAACCCACGTCTCCTGTGGCTCCTGCATTGCAGGTGGATTCTTTACTGATGAGTCACCAGGGAAGACATATAATATATATTTTTACATGTATATATATTATATATATGATTATATATTACATAATCTTAGCTTTTACATTTAGGTCCTTGATCCATTCTGAATTAATTGTTGTATATAGTGTGAGGTAGGAATCCACTCATACTTTTGCATGTGGATATTCAGCTGTCCTAGCCTCATTTGTTGGTTAGACTACCCCCTTCCTGATTGCGTGTTTTGGCACCTGTGTAGAAATTCAATTGGTCACAAAGGTATAGATTTATTTCTGGACTCTCAATTCCATTCCAATGACATATATGTTGATTTTTATGTCAATACCATGCAATGTAGATGATACAACGAGCTTAGATGAACACCATGCATTTAGAGTGTTTGTGTTGAGGAACTCTGGGTTTGGGGAATTCACTGCTTTTACAGCAAGCAGTAATTAAGCCTACTCTTTGTCTAGAGGATGATGTACCTCATGTCTTAAAGTATTGTTAATAGATACACAAACAACCCTGAGAAATGACCCAGGTGAAAGAACAGTCAGGACATTGCAGTTTTGGCACACTCAGCAGACCAGAGATCCATGAAGGACTGTCTTTCCTGACAAGGGGAGGGCTAGTTAGAGTTGGAAATGGCCGATGGATCTGTGTTAGGACAAATGCTGACATAAAGGACACATATCTTTAACTAATACAGCCTGTTCATATGCTTAAAAATAACCCAGAGAGAAGAAAGCGTAAAGATTCAGGAATAAGAGGAATAACTAATGGAAGAAACTCTTGAGAAGATAAATTATGGAACTGGGAGCTCTAGTAGGAGAAAATGAAAGACTATTGATTTTATGTAGAGAAAAAAAAATGGGCAAAAACTTTTTAAGGCAAGAAATACAAAAGAAATTTAAAAAGTGATTGTGTACGATTATGGGATTATTGACTTGCTTTACTACATTTACCTTTCCATTTTTGAAAGCAGATTATTTTTCTAATGTAGAAAGCAATCACTGTTATGGACAAATTTTAAAATCTGAAGAAAACATTGATACTATAAGATTTAAGAACTTACTAGCTGTAACTAATGAAGGATTTCTTTCTTTGAAAGATATCTTTCAGAATTTCATTCCTCATATGATTTAAAGACCAAGCATATCTTCTGAAATATATGCAGCATGAAACAATACTATTTCTTATAGGTCATTGCTATAGTCATGATTTAAGTCATAGAAGTCAGACAGTAAAGAATCTGCCTGCAATGCCCGAGACTTGGGTTCGATCCCTGGGTCAGGAAGATCCCCTGGAGAAGGAATGGCAACCCACTCCAGTATTCTTGCCTGATGAATTCCACGGACAGAGGAGCTTGGCGGGCTACAGTCTGTGGGATGGCAAACAGTAGGGCACAACTGAGTGACTTTCACTTTCACATAGAACTCAAACAATATTTATGTATAGTTTTTTAAACACTTCTAAATGTATTTTTAAAAATACACACAACCCAGGTAATCATGATGGTGTGATCACTCACCTAGAGCCAGACATCCTGGAATGTGAAGTCAAGTGGGCCTTAGGAAGCGTCACTACAAACAAAGCTAGTGGAGGTGATGAAATTCCAGTTGAGCTATTTCAAATCCTAAAAGATGATGTTCTGAAAGTGCTGCACTCAATAGGCCAGCAAATTTGGAAAACTCAGCAGTGGCCACAGGATTGGAAAAGGTCAGTTTTCATTCCAATCCCAAAGAAAGGCAATGTCAAAAACTGTTCAAACTACTGCACAATGGCACCCATTTCACACACTAGCAAAGTAATGCTCAAAATTCTCCAAGCTAGGCTTTAACAGTAAGTGAACTGAGAACTTCCAGATGTTTAAGCTGGACTTAGAAAAGGTAGAGGAACCAGAGATCAAATTGCCAATATCTGTTGGATCATTGAAAAACCAAGAGAATTCCAGAAAAACATCTGCTTCATTGACTACGCTAAAGCCTTTGAGTATGTGGATCACAACAAACTGTGGAAAATTCTTTGAGATGGGAATACCAGACCACTTTACCTGCCTCCTGAGAAACCTGTATGCAGGTCAAGCTGCTGAAGCAACAGTTATAACTGGACATGGAATAACAGACTGGTTCAAAGTTGGGAAAGGAGTATGTCAAGGCTGTATATTGTCACCCTGCTTATTTAACTTAAATGCAGAGTACATCATGAGAAACACTGGGCTGGAGGAAGCACAAGCTGGAATCAAGATTTCCGGAAGAAATATCAATAACCTCAGATATGCAGATGACACCATCCTTATGGCAGAAAGCAAAGAACTAAAGAGCATCTTGATGAAAGTGAAAGAGGAGAGTGAAAATGGCTTAAAACTCAACATTCAGAAAACTAAGATCATGGCATCTGGTCCCATCACTTCATGGCAAATAGATGGGGAAACAATGGAAACAGTGACAAATTTTATTTTTTTCGGCTCCAAAATCACTGCAGATGGTGACTGCAGCCATGAAATTAAAAGATGCTTGCTCCTTGGAAGAAAAGTTATGACTAACCTAGACAGCATATTAAAAAGCAGAGACATTACTTTGCCAGCAAAGGTCCATCTAGTCAAAGAATGGTTTTTCCAGTAGTCATGTATGGATGTGAGAGGTGGATTATAAAGAAAGCTGAGCTGCTTTTGAACTGTGGTGTTGGCGAAGACTCTTGAGAGTCCCTTGGACAGAAAGGAGATCCAACCAGTACATCCTAAAGGAAATCAGCCCTGAATATTCACTGGAAGGACTGATGCTGAAGCTAAAACCCAAATACTTTGGCCACCTGATGCGAAGAACTGACTCATTTGAAAAGACCCTGATGCTGGGAAAGATTGAAGGAAGAGAAGGGGACGACAGAGAATGAGATGGTTGGATGGCATCACTGACTCAATGGACATGAGTGTAAGTACATTCCAAGAGTTGGTGATGGACAGAAAGGCCTGGCATGCTGCAGTCCATGGAGTGGCAAAGAGTTGGACACGACTGAGCAACTGTACTAAATGTATTTTTCAAGTATTTCTCATTACAAAATGTTGTCTTGAATTTTAGGCATTGACTTTTCACCGTCATTTTTTTCTATCTTGAGCTTGGTTAGGATGAATGGTGCAGCTGTTCCAAAAGTTGTAGATGGATTCATCATTCAAGAAATGTCAAAAGGTCAAATTGTCTCAAACCTCAATCCTCCTAGTCTACCAAGATGCCTGAAAATCCCACCATTAGAGTCAGTCCTATCCCTTAAGATATTATGTTCCCAGAAAGCCTCTACTAAAGTAAAAATGCACCAAGCAGAAATGAGTCTCATTCAGGCAATAGTGCTCACTGGCACAGTGAAAAGAACATGACCCTTGGGGCCTAGGTTTGAATGTTGGCTCAGCCCCTTGCCACTTAGTTATGTGACCTCAGTAAATTTCTTAACATCTGAACCTCAGGTTTCTTACCTATTACAGAGAAGCTGTTCTCCTTTGGTCAGTGTTGACCAGAAGGCAAGACACTATACTGCCAAGTGGACAGGAAACTGCCTCTTGTCCTCTGGGGCCTGTCTGTTCTCTTACACAGTGAACAACTGTGTTTTGGGGTGTTTTGTTTTTGGCCGTGCTGCATGGCGGGATTTTTGTTCCTCAACCAGGGATCAAACCTGGGCCCTCTGCAGTGGAAGTGCAGACTCTTAACCATTAGACCACCAGGGAAGTCGCTAGCACCTGTGTTTTTAATCTTTACGTGATAAGCAGACCAAGAGAGCTTGCTTCCTCAACTCCAATTTTTCATTTGCAAGCAGATAGACAATAACAGACAGATGGATTCCACAATCTAGGCTTGGAAGAAATTAGGAGGCATTTTATATCCTTCAATTCAACTTTACCAGTAATATGTCTGAAACATATGTGCGTCAGTCCATGAGGTTGCAGAGTGGGACACAAACTTAGTGACTGAATAACAACAAGGTAGCTCTATAGCACAAGTTTGTAGCTTCTCTTACCCGAGCTGTATCTGCCTATATCTGAGAATCAGTACTTTTCACCTTCTACCACATTTACCAGCGGTGTCACTTAGTACCCTTGCTACCACTGCTGTTTTTCCTTGTTTTTCACTGCTTCTCTCTTTATGGTTGCTGGTGCCTCACTGCTGGTGGTGTTGATACTGTTATTGGTGTCATTGTCTGGGGCAGCAAAATGGTGGGTGCCTCCATTGTGTCCAGGGTCTCCTTGGTTGAAGGCTCTGTCACCACTGGAGGAAGGGGAGTGTGTGGGAATTCAGGGTCATGGGCACTTTTGTGTCTTAGAATATTCAATCTTCCATGACTGAACCAGGAAGAAATAGAAAACCAGTACCATGCTCATGGATTGGAAGAATTGATATTGATAAAATGTCCATGCTACCTAAAGCAATCTATGGATTTAATACAACCCTAACAAACAAGAGTCAGACACAACTGAGTGACTGAACTATAAAAACAATGGCATTTTTTTTTTTAGAGAACTAGAACAAGTAATCGTAAGATTTGTATACAATCACAAAAGTCCCAAATAGCCAATATAATCTCAAAAACGAACAAAGCTGGCAGTATCATACTTCCATACCTAAAACCGTGCTACATATTGTGCGTGTGTGCTAAGTCACTTCAGTCATGTCCGACTCTTTGTGACCCTATGGACGATAGCCCACCAGGCTCCTCTGCCCATGGGATTGTCCAGGCAAGAATACTGCTACATATTAGAGAAATGCAAATCAAAACTACAATGAAGCATCACCTTACACCAATCAGAATGGCCATCATCAAAAAGTTTGCAAATAAATGCTGGAGATGGCCTGGAGAAAAGGGAACCTTCCAATGCTGTTGGTGGGAGTGTAAATTGGTATATCCACTGTGGAGAACACTATGGAAGTTCCTTAAAAAACTAAAATAAAGTTTCCATATGACCCAGCAATGCTGCTCCTGGGAATATATCCAGAAAAGATGAAAATGCTAATTTGGAAAGATACATGTATCTCAATGTTCATAGCAGCACTATTTACAATATCCAAGACATGGAAGCAACCTAAGTGTAAGTCAATGGATGCATAAAGAAGATGTGGTATGTGTATATATATATATATATATATATATATAACTTGAATGTAAAAAAGAATGGAATAATGCTATTTGCAGCAACGTGGATAGACCTAGAGGCTATCGTATGAAGTGAAGTAAGTCAAAGAAAGACAAATATCATATGGTGTCATTTATATGTGGAATCTAAAAAAGTAATACAAATGAATCTATATACAAAACAGAAGTGGACTCATACACGCAGAAAACAAACTTATGGTTTCCAAAGGGGAATGAGCTGTTGCTGCTGCTAAGTCGCTTCGGTTGCGTCCGACTCTGTGCGACCCCATAGATGACAGCCCACCACGCTCCCCCGTCCCTGGGATTCTCCAGGCAAGAACACTGGAGTGGGTTGCCATTTCCCTCTCCAATGCATGAAAGTGAAAAGTGAAAGGGAAGTTGCTCAGTCGTGTCTGACTCCTAGCGACCCCATGGACTGCAGCCCACCAGGCTCCTCCATCCACGGGATTTTCCATGCAAGAGTACTGGAGTGGGGTGCCACTGCCTTCACCAAGCGGAATGAGGGGAGAGATAAATTAGGAGTTTGGAGTTGACAGATACACACTACTATATATAAAATAGATAATTAAGTTCCTACTACATAGCACAGAGAACCATATTCAATATCTTGTATTAATAACAGCCTATAAATGAAAATAATCTGAAAAAATATATATATATACACTCAATGAAGCTATGACCCATGACATGCAGTGCCACCCAAGACAAACAGGTCAGAGTGATGAGTTCTGACAAAATGTGGTCCAGTGGAGGATGAAATGGCAAACCACTTCTGTATTCTTGCTGTGAGAACCCCATGAACTGTATGAAAAGGCAAAAAGATATGACCCTGGAAGATGAGCTCCCTGGTTGGAAGGTGTCCAATATGCTACTGGGGAGGAGCAGAGGACGATTACTAATAGCTCCAGAAAGAATTAAGCATCTGGGTCAAAGTGGAAATGATGTTCAGTTGTGGAAGTGTCTGCTGATGAAAGTAAAGTCCAATGCTGTAAAGAACAATATTGCATAGGAACCTGGAATGTCAGGTCCATGAAACAAGGTAAATTGAATGAGGTCAAACAAGGGATGGCAAGACTGAACAATGACATGTAGGAATCAGTGAACTAAAATGGATGGGAATGGGCGACTTTAATTCAGATGACCATTGTATCTACTACTGTGGGCAAGAATCCCATAGAAGAAATGTAGTAGCTCTCATTGAAAGAGTCCAAAATGCAGTACTTGATTACAGTCTCAAAAATGACAGAATGATTGCCATTCGTTTCTAAGGCAAAGCATTCAGCATCACAGTGATCGAAGCCTATGCTCCAACCACTAATGCTGAAGAAGCTGAAGTTGAATGGCTCTATGAAGACCTACAAGATCTTCTAGAACTAACACCAAAAAAGAAGATCTCCTTTTCATCATGTGTGTGTGTGTGTTAAGTCACTTCAGCCATGTCTGACTCTTTGCAACCCTTTGGGCCGTAGCCTGCCAGGCTCCTTTGTCCCTGGAATTCTCTAGGCAAAAGTACTGGAGTGAGTTGCCATGCACTCCTCCAAGAGATGTTTCAGACTCAGGGATCAAACACATATCTCTTATGTCTCCAGCATTGGCAGGTGGGTCCTTCACCATTAGTGCCACCTGGGAAGCCTTTTTATCATAGGGGATTGGACTGCAAAACTAGGAAGTCAAGAGATACTTGGAGTAACAGGCAAGTTTGGTCTTGGAGTACAAAATGAAGCAGGGCAAAGGCCTACAAAGTTTTGCCAAGAGACTACACTGGTCATAGAAAATACACTTTTACAATAGCACAGGAGACAAGTCTATGCTTCATTGACTATGCTAAAGCCATTGATTGTGTCATTTCACTTCAGTTTCTCAGTTGTGTCAGACTCTTTGCAACCCCATGGACTGCAGCACTCCAGGCCTCCCTGTCCATCACCAACTCCCAGAGTTTACTCAAACTCTTGTCCATTGAGTCAGTGATGCCATCCAACCATCTCATCCTCTGTCCTCCCCATCTCCTCCTGCCTTCAATTTTTCCCAACATCAGGGTCTTTTCAAGTGAGTCAGCTCTTCACATCAGGTGGCCAAAGTATTTGAGTTTCAGCTTCAACATCAGTCCTTCCAATGAATATTCAGGACTGATTTCCTTTAGGATGGACTGGTTGGATCTCCTTGCAGTCCAAGGGACTCTCAAGAGTCTTCTCCAACATCACAGTTCAAAAGCATCAATTCTTCAGTGCTCAGCTTTCTTTATAGTCCAACTCATATCCATGCATGACTACTGGAAAAACCATAGCCTTGACTAGACGGATCTTTGCTGGCAAAGTAATGTCTCTGCTTTTTAATATGCTGTCTAGGTTGGTCATAACTTTTCTTTCAAGGAGTAAGCGTCTTTTAATTTCATGGCTGCAGTCACCATCTGTAGTGATTTAGGAGCCCCCCAAAATAAAATCTGCCACTGTTTCCACTGTTTCTCCATCTATTTGCATGGAGTGATGGGACCGGATGCCATGAACTTAGTTTTCTGAAATGTTGAGCTTTAAGCTTACTTTTTCACTCTCCTCTTTCACTTTCATCAAGATGCTCTTTAGTACTTCTTCACTTTCTGCCATAATGGTGGTGTCATCTGCATATCTGAGGTTATTGATATTTCTCCCGGCAATCTTGATTCCAGCTTGTGTTTCTTCCAGCCCAGCGTTTCTCATGATGTACTCTGCATATAAGTTAAATAAGCAGGGTGACAATATACAGCCTTGATGTACTCCTTTTCCTATTTGGAACCAGTCTGTTGTTCCATGTACTAACTGTTGCTTTTTGACCTGCACACAGGTTTCTCAAGAGACAGGTCAGATGGCCTGGTATTCCCATCTCTTTCAGAATTTCCCACAGTTTATTGTGATCCACACAGTCAAAGGCTTTGGCATAGTCAATAAAGCAGAAATAGCTGTTTTTCTGGTACTCTCTTGCTTTTTCGATGATCCAGCGGATGTTGGCAATTTGATCTCTGGTTCCTCTGCTTTTTCTAAAACCAGCTTGAACATCTGGAAGTTCACAGTTCACGACATATTGCTGAAGCCTGGCTTGGAGAATTTTGAGCATTATTTTACTAGCGTGTGAGATGAGTGCAATTGTGCAGTCGTTTGAGCATTCTTTGGCATTGCCTTTCTTTGGGATCGGAATGAAAACTGACCTTTTCCAGTCCTGTGGGCGCTGCTGAGTTGTCCAAATTTCCTGGCATATTGGGTGCAGCACTTTCACAGCATCATCTTTCAGGATTTGAAATAGCTCAACTGGAATTCCATCACCTCCACTAGCTTTGTTCATAGTGATGCTTTCTAAGGCCCACTTGACTTCACATTCCAGGATGTCTGGCACTAGGTGAGTGATCACACCATCGTGATTATCTGGGTCGTGAAGATCTTTTTTCTGCAGTTCTTCTGTGTATTCTTGCCACCTCTTCTTAATATCTTCTGCTTCTGTTAGGTCCATACCATTTCTGTCCTTTATCGAGCCTATCTTTGCATGAAATGTTCCCTTGGTATCTCTAATTTTCTTGAAGAGATCTCTAGTCTTTCCCATTCTATTGTTTTCCTCTATTTCTTTGCATTGATTGCTAAGGAAGGCTTTCTTATCTCTCCTTGCTATTCTTTGGAACTCTGCATTCAGATGGGAATATCTTTCCTTTTCTCCTTTGCTTTTTGCTTCTCTTCTTTTCACAGCTATTTGTAAGGCCTCCTCAGACAGCCATTTTGCTCTTTTGCATTTATTTTCCATGGGGATGGTCTTGATCTTTGTCTCCTGTACAATGTCACGAACCTCTGTCCATAGTTCATCAGGAACTCTGTCTATCAGATCTAGTCCCTTAAATCTATTTGTCACTTCCACTGTATAATCATAAGGGATTTGATTTAGATCATACCTTAATGGTCTAGTGGTTTTCCCTACTTTCTTCAATTTAAGTCTGAATCTGGCAATAAGGAGTTCATGATCTGAGACACAGTCTGCTCCCAGTCTTGTTTTTGCTGACTGTATAGACCTTCTCCATCTTTGGCTGCAAAGAATATAATCAGTCTGATTTCGGTGTTGACCATCTGGTGATGTCCATGTGTAGCGTCTTCTCTTGTGTTGTTGGAAGAGGGTGTTTGCTATGACCAGTGCCTTCTCTTGGCGAAACTCTATTAGCCTTTGCCATGCTTCATTCGGTACTCCAAGGCCAAATTTCCCTGCTACGCCAGGTGTTTCCTGACTTCCTACTTTTGCATTCCAGTTCCCTATAATGAAAAGGACATCTTTTTTGGGTGTTAATTCTAGAAGGTCTTGTAGGTCTTCATAGAACCATTTAAGTTCAGCTTCTTCAACGTTACTGGTCAGGGCATAGACTTGGATTACCATGATATTGAATAGTTTGCCTTGGAAACAAACAGAGATCATTCTGTCATTTTTGAGATTGCATCCAAGTACTGCATTTCGGATTCTTTTGTTGACTGTGATGTCTACTCCATTTCTTCTAAGGGATTCCTGCCCACAGTAGTAGATATAATGGTCATCTGAGTTAAATTCACCCATTCCAGTCCATCTTAGTGTGCTGATTCCTAGAATGTCGACGTTCACTCTTGCCATCTCCTGTTTGACCACTTGGAAGTGGTCTTGCCTTGATTCATGGACTTAACATTTCAGGTTCCTATGCAATATTGCTCTTTACAGCATTGGACTTTACTTCTATCACCAGTCACATCCACAGCTGGGTATTGTTTTTGCTTTGGCTTCTTCCCATCATTCTTTCTAGAGTTATTTCTCCACTGATCTCCAGTAGCATATTGGGCACCTACCGACCTGGGGATTTCATCTTTCAGTGTCCTATCTTTTTGCCTTTTCATACTGTTCATGGAGTTCTCAAGGCAAGAATACTGAAGTGGTTTGCCATTCCCTTCTCCAGTGGATCACATTCTGTCAGACCTCTCCACCATGACCCATCCATCGTAGGTATATATAATTCTTATTTGTTTTTTGCTTCCCGTCTTTTCACAGCTATTTGTAAGCCTCTTCAGACAGCCATTTTGCTTTTTTGCATTTCTTTTTCCTGGGGATGGTCTTGCTCCCTGTCTCCTGTACAATGTCATGAACTTCCATCCATAGTTCATCAGGCACTCTGTCTCTCAGATCTAGTCCCGTAAATCTATTTCTCACTTTAACTGTATAATTGTAAGGGATTTGATTTAGGTCATACCTGAGTGGTCTAGTGGTTTTCCCTACTTTCTTCAATTTAAGTCTGAATTTGGCAGTAAGGTGTTCATGACCTGAGGCACAGTCAGCTCCCAGCCTAGTTTTTGCTGACTGTATAGAGCTTCTCCATCTTTGGCTGCAAAGAATATAATCAATCTGATTTCAGTGTTGACCATCTGGTGATGTAGATCACAATAAACTGTGGAAAATTCCTACAGAGATGAGAATACCAGACTACCATACCTGTCTCCTGAGAAACCTGTATGTGGGTCAAGAAACAGCAATTAGAACCTGACATTGAACAATGAACTGGTTCAAAATTGGGAAAGGAGTATGTCAAGGCTGTATATTATCACCCTGCTTTTTTAACTTATATGCAGAGTACATCGTGCAAAATATTAGGCTGGATGAATCACAAGCTGGAATCAAGATTTACGGGGGAAATATCAGTAACCTCAGATATGCAGGTGATACCACTTTAATGGCAGAAGAGGAACTAAAGTGCCTCTTAATGAGGTGAAAGAGGAGAGTGAACAATCTGGCTTGAAACTCATCATTCAAAAAACTAAGATCATGGCATCTGTTTCCATCACTTAATGGCATATAGAAGGGGAAAAGTGAAGCAGTGGTAGATTTTATTTTCTTGAGCTTCAAAATCACTGTGGGCAGTGACTGTAGTCATAAAATTAAAAGATGCTTGCTCCTTGGAAGAAAAGCTATGACAAATCTAGACAGCATATCAAAAAGTGGAGACATCACTTCGCTGACAAAGATCATAGTCAAAGCTATGGTTTTCCAGTAGTCAAGTATGGACGTGAAAGTTGGACTGCACAGAAGGCTAAGCACTGAAGAACTGATGCTTTTGAACTGCGGTGCTGAAGAAGACTCTTGAGTGTCCCTTGTACTGCAAAGAGATCAAACCAGCCAATCCTAAAGGAAATCAACCCTGAATATTCATTGGAAGGACTGATGCTGAAGCTGAAGTTCCAATACTTCGTCTACCTGATGCAAAGAGCCGACTCATTGGAAAAGACCCTGATGCTGTGAAAGACTGAAGGCCAAAGGATAAGGGGATGGGAGCAGATGGGTTGTTTATATAACATCACCTACTCAATGGACATGAATCTGAGCAAACTCTGGGTGATAGCAGGCGATAGGGGAGCCTGGCGTGCTGCAGTCCATGGGGTCGCAAAGAGTAGGATACATCTTAGTAACTGAACAACAGCAGCAAACATTTCCTTACATGTAGATAAATAATACAAGTATCTACAATGATATGATAGTGTATTTCTTACTTGCTTCAAAATGATACAGGGTAGGGTAAATGACTACACTGACCAAAATTGTTAGCTTTTGAAGTTGGTGATGATAAATGGAGTTCACCAGAATTTCATTGATTTTTTTAAAATAAATTTATTTATTTTAGTTGGGGGCTAATTACTTTACAATATTGTAGTGGTTTTTGCCATACATTGCCATGAATCAGCCATGGGTTTACATGTGTTCCCCATCCTGAACCCCCCTCCCACCTCCCTCTTCATCCCATCCCTCTGGGTTATCCCATTGCCCCAGCCCTGAGCATTTGTCTCATGCATTGAACATGGAATGGTGTTCTGTTTCACATATGATAATATACATGTTTCAATGCTATTGTCCCAGAACGTCCCACCCTCACCTTCTCCCTCAGAGTCCTTAAGACTGTTCTATGCATCTGTGTCTCTTATTCTGTCTCACATATAGGGTTATCATTACCATCTTTCAAATTCCATATATATGCATTAGTATACTGTATTGGTGTTTTTCTTTCTGGCTTACTTCACTCTGTATAATGGGCTCCAGTTTCATCCATCTCAATAGAACCGATTCAAATGTATTTTTTTTAATGGCTGAGTAATATTCCATTGTGTATATGTACCACAGCTTCCTTATCCATTCGTCTGCTGATGGACATCTAGGTTGCTTCCATGTCCTGGCTATTGTAAACAGTGCTGCGATGAACATTGGGGTACACGCGTCTCTTTCAATTCTGGTTTCCTCGGTGTGTATGCCCAGCAGTGGGATTGCTGGGTCATATGGCAGTTCTATTCCCAGTTTTTTAAGGAATCTCCACACTGTTCTCCATAGTGGCTGTACTAGTTTGCATTCCCACCAACAGTGTAAGAGGGTTCCCTTTTCTCCACACCCTCTCCAGCATTTATTGCTTGTAGACTTTTGGATAGCAGCCATTCTGACTGGTGTGAAGTGATACCTCACTGTGGTTTTGATTTGCATTTCTCTGATAATGAGTGATGTTGAGCATCTTTTCATGTGTTTGTTAGCCATCTGTATGTCTTCTTTGGAGAAATGTCTGTTTAGTTCTTTGGCCCATTTTTTGATTGGGTCGTTTATTTTTCTGGGATTCAGCTGCAGGAGTTGCTTGTATATTTTTGAGATTAATTGTTTGTCTGTTGCTTCGTTTGCTATTATTTTCTCCCATTCTGAAGGCTGTCTTTTCACCTTGCTTATAGTTTCCTTTGTTGTGCAAAAGCTTTTAATTTTAATTAGGTCCCATTTCTTTATTTTTGCTTTTATTTCCAATATTCTGGGAGGTGGGTCATGGAGGATCCTGCTGTGATTTATGTTGGAGAGTGTTTTGCCTATGTTTTCCTCTAGAAGTTTTATAGTTTCTGGTCTTACATTTAGATCTTTAATCCATTTTGAGTTTATTTTTGTGTATGGTGTTAGAAAGTGTTCTAGTTTCATTCTTTTACAAGTGGTTGACCAGTTTTCCCAGCACCACTTGTTAAAGAGATTGTCTTTTCTCCATTGTATATTCTTGCCTCCTTTGTCAAAGATAAGGTGTTCATAGGTGTGTGGGCTTATCTCTGGGCTTTCTATTTTGTTCCATTGATCTATATTTCTGTCTTTGTGCCAGTACCATACTGTCTTGATGACTGTGGCTTTGTAGTAGAGCCTGAAGTCAGGCAGGTTGATTCCTCCAGTTCCATTCTTCTTTCTCAAGATTGCTTTGGCTATTCGAGGTTTCTTATATTTCCATACAAATTGTGAAATGATTTGTTCTAATTCTGGAAAAATACCGTTGGTAGCTTGATAGGGATTGCATTGAATCTATAGATTGCTTTGGGTAGTATACTCATTTTCACTATATTAATTCTTCCAATCCATGAACACGGTATATTTCTCCTTCTGTTTGTGTCCTCTTTGATTTCTTTTGTCAGTGTTTTATAGTTTTCTATATATAAGTCTTTTGTTTCTTGAGGTAGATATATTCCTAAGTATTTTATTCTTTTTGTTGCAATGGTGAATGGTATTGTTTCCTTAATTTCTCTTTCTGTTTTCTCATTATTGGAGTATAGGAATGCAAGGGATTTCTGTGTGTTAATTTTATATCCTGCAACTTTACTATATTCATTGATTAGCTCTAGTAATTTTCTGGTAGAATCTTTAGGGTTTTCTATGTAGAGGATCATGTCATCTGCAAACAGTGAGAGTTTTACTTCTTCTTTTCCTATCTGGATTCCTTTTGTTTCTTTTTCCACTCTGATTGCTGTGGCCAAAACTTCCAAAACTATGTTGAATAGTAGTGGTGAAAGTGGGCATCCTTGCCTTGTTCCTGACTTTAGGGGAAATGCTTTCAATTTTTCACCATTGAGGGTAATGTTTGCTGTGGGTTTGTCATATATAGCTTTTATTATGTTGAAGTATGTTCCTTCTATTCCTGCTTTCTGGAGGGTTTTTAGAATAAATGGGTGTTGAATTTTGTCAAAGGCTTTTTCTGCCTCTATTGAGATAATCATATGGTTTTTATCTTTCAATTTGTTAATGTGGTGAATTACATTGATTGATTTGTGGATGTTAAAGAAACCTTGCATTCCTGGGGTAAAGCCCACTTGGTCATGATGTATGATCTTTTTAATATGATGTTGGATTCTGTTTGCTAGAATTTTATTAAGGATTTTTGCATCTATGTTCATCAGTGATATTGGCCTGTAGTCATTTCATTGATTTTTATATTTTAAATCTGGAGCAAAGTTTGACAGGACTCCAGATAATATGACTGATAATATGCTAGATATTTAGGGCATTAAAATGGTTTTCTAAAAAAAAATAACAAATTAGGTAATCAATGATTAAATTGGATATAATCACAGATATTCAAACATATAAATTTCCTAAAATGATCAAAGAAGGAAGTATTATCCTAAAATAATCAATAATATACATTGATTACTATGTATGAAGTGGAAAATGTTTTTATGGCATTCATCTAACTTTCAAAGAACAAATAACTGCTCTATTATTTACTATTTCAGACCACAGAAATAGAATATAATTAATTTTTCAAAGATAACCTTATTACTGAATACTAGTAAGAACAGTTCAAATATATTTGTGAATATAAACAAAAATATCATAAAGATTAGTGAGTTAGATTCAGCAATGTATTAGAGAGTAATAAATAATAATTAAGTGATTTTTTTAGTTTTCAGGATTGAAAGATAATTTAATATCAGGAAATCTATTAACATAAGACATTACCTTAGCAGATTAGATAAGAAAAACCATGTAATTGTGTTAATTGATATTTTTCTTTTCAGTATTGCTGGAGTATTTGGAAGGTATATTTTAGTTCAGTTCTCACCCCAGTTTGCATATAGCTTTTGGGCAACCAGAACATTTTCCAGTCAAGAAACTTGTGTAGTGGAGTCAGGAAAGGAAGTGTATAGAAAATCTTTTTCAGTTCCCCGGAAGAGCAGTTTGCTAAGGCCATCCAAATAAGTTCAAATGGTTTAAATCGAACTGTAGTATGTAGCATAGAATCATTATATGATATATGATGATTAAGATTGCTCTAATGACTAATGGAATAGATTTTGTGTCTAATTAAAATGCAAATTATCTCAGCAGGGATAATGCATTCAGCCTCACTTGCCAATTACAGCAGAGGAGACTTCATTAGTAAATTGAAAAGGAGGACAAATATATTGGATGCTTAAGATGGGGAGAAAGGTGCAGCATTAAGAAGGCAAAAGTATTTCAGGAGAGCAATTTTACTGACCTAACACTGTGGCTTAGAGTGAACCCTGAATATCTATGCTCTAATCACAGAAGCCTCATCAGGAAAGAGAAGGGCAGATTCAGAGGGAGGGCAGACAGGAGAGGAGATTAGCATTCACAAAGTATTAATACTTCCCATGGTCCCAGCTTTTGACAGGTATTTAATAATGTAGGTACTATGATCACAATTTTTAAATGAGGAGACAATTTTAGGAAGGTTATTATCTTAAAACGCTAAGCCAAATTTTCATTCAAGTTTGTGTGACATCAAAGTCATTATTCCTTCTCCACTGACATAAAGTAAAGAATACTCAACTATATAATTTTCTTCAATAATGAGAATATGAGATGAGTAGTACATATACATATTATACAAAGTATGAAAATATTTCATTAACTGATTCATTAAAAACTTTAGTGAGATTTAGAAGCAGAAAATGTTCTTTTTTTGTTAAATAATAAGTCAGTAAGACTTACTTTGTTTCTTTAGGCATTAAATTTAAGTTTATGTTAATTAGACATTAAAACCAGTGAAGCCAACTGTCTCTTTTTGATAGTCAAGGTTTTACAAAATTATTTTCGGGATAGATACATCTTTTTCTTCCTCTCCCTCTCTCTAAATGATAGATATATGTACATATGTATGTATGTTACATATGTATTGTGCATGTTCACTCGTGTCTGACTCTTTGCGATCCAATGGACTGTAGCTCACCAGGCTTCTCTGTCCATGGAATTTTCCAGGCAAGAATACAGGAGTGGGTTGCCATTTTCTACTGCAGGAGATCTTCCTAACTTAGGGATTGAACCCGTGTTCCTTGAATCTCCTGCCTTGGCAGGCAGATTCTTTACCACTATGCCGTGTATGTGCTGTGCTGTGTTTAGTGGCTCAGTGGTGTCCGACTCTGTGAGGACTGTAGCCAGCCAGGCTCCTCTGTCCATGGGGATTCTCCAGGCAAGAATACTGGAGTGGGTTGCCTTGCTCTCCTCCAGATATATATGTATATGTGTATGCAAATATACGTATATGTGTGTTTATATGTATCTATACATACAGAATTCATATATATAAAAACGACACCAATATAGCCTCTCTAATATATCACTTAATATATCAGGATTTTAACATTTATCTGGGCAATTAAAAACTACATGTTGTGAGTTTCAAAAATAATTTTGAACATTGCTTTTTCAAGAATGTCTGTCCTTGAAACGATTACCTACATAAGGGTTTGCAGGTTGAGTTTTTATCTTTAAAGCAGATTAGGAAATAAATTAGTCAGTTTTTCTTGGTTAGAATTGTTTAGCTTAAATGCATGTGGAGCTTATTTTTCTCATATATTTAATTAGCAGTCTACATTAGCTAGAAAATAAAAATATAAAATACATACAGTATATAAAATTATGTATTTTTGTATATGAGTATATTTAAGCAAATTATCTTAATATTTTGCCACTTTATCTTTGTAATGAAGTTTTAGAAATAGTTTGGGTGTGTCATTTATACATAATTTTTAAAAGATATTGTTATAATATTTTGCATTCTCATCACAAATTTCTTCAAAACCTTACCAACAGAAGATGTTGTCATACTTTGATCCCTAATCTGGAATAATCCAGAATTATAGAAGTTTCCATAATGACTGAAATGGTATGTGGCTGACTATTAAATAGTATATCTTCACTAATATTTGGTAGCAACTCTATTCTGATAATATTTTGGAAGTTGTTATATTTCTTTTTCTGATCTATTATCATTCTTTTCACTCTGGAAAAGTTACTCTGATGTTTTCTAAAATTCAGTCCTGGGGCTATGTCAATAGCCGAATGACAACTCTATTGGATTGGTTAATAACCGCTGAATATAGTACATACACATAAAGGCTTCCATGGTGGCTCAGCTGGTAAAGAACTTGCCTGTCAGGCAATAATACTGAATAATATTTCCTGCAGGGGACATGGGTTCAGTCCCTGGGTTGGGAAGATTCCCTGGAGAAGGAAACAGCAACCTGCTCCAGTAATCTTGACTGGAAAATTCCATGGACAGAGGAGCTTAGTGGGCTATAGTCCATGGGCTCACAGTCAGACATGACTGAGTATGCACAGAGGAGGATGAAGAAGAAATGGACAATGCTTTAGAATGGGGATTCCCAATCTGGAGCCCATAAAATCATCATTACAAGTTAGAGTGAATCAGGAATTGTCTAGAGAATTGAGAAATTATCAGGGGGCAAGTGGTGTAAGTTTAGTTTAACTAAAGTGGATGTGTTAACAGAAGGATTCTGGCAGACCTTACACAGAGGCAGCCTGTCATGAACTCTGCTCAGCTAAACTCTTAAGGTTTCTCAGAGAATCCAGAAGTAACTAAAATAGTTTTTACTAATGACTAGCCAACTGGTTCCAGGGCAGACTGCCCAGACGTGTTATTTTCTTTAATGGTTTCCAGCCAATCAGCTTACCCAAAGAAAAGTAAAACAAACACATTGGTCTCATACAATCTGTATGTTTTTAAATACTTAATCTGCTCTTTGTTTTATAGATTCTATTTCTGCTATTGTTCAAAAGTGTTTAATGACCTACTCATAAAAGAAACCTTTTGTGTGAATATTAACTAAATGTTTCGGAGTTATTTGTTCACAGTCTGAATTCATAGTATTTCCTGTGTGTAAACTATTTTAAAGTGTATATGTGCTGTTTTATTAAATAACAGTTTATATAAAACATTAATAAATTTACAGATATTTTAATTGTATATTTTCTCAATTAACTGATAATAATGAAGACAATGGTTCTTATCATAACCATTAATCAATGAGCCAGTATTTTAAAAATGCCTTTTATTTACTTAGCATGGTCTCTGAAGACAGGGATACCAGTAACACAAAATGTTTAAATAATTGCTAATTATTCTATTAAGTATGAAAATGATCAGTTTAGACAAATATTCTAGCCGTTTAGAGGAGAGGTTTAGCAGGCAGAGGAGGAGTGATGGAGGGATTGTGGAGTGTGTGGTCATGAAGAAAGTAAAGAACATTTTGTAAAGTTACAATAGCCAGAGCAAAGAGGCAAATGATGCTAGTAAGGAAGATGGAAGAAATACATGTATGAGAAACATGGAGTTTGTATAGCCTGAATGCTGGCTATTGACAAAGATTCTCTCATTGGCCAAACTACTCAGACTCCTCTGAACTCCTTTCCATCTAGGCCTGACTTTTGAACTTCCATGTTCTCTTCATTGTCCAATTTTAGCAAGTATCCTGCTAAGTCAATTAAAAAAAATATTTATTTATTTGGCTGTGCTAGATCTTAGTTGTGGCATGTGGGATCTAGTTCCTTGACCAGGAATTGAACCCAGGCCCCTCATACTGGATGTGCAGTCTTAGCCACTGGACTACCAGGGAAGTCCCTCCTGCTGAGTCAAATTTTAATCAGTATTCCTCTCCCTGGATATCTGACTGGGTTTCTCATCCTCTACCATCCCTCAAATGATATCTGATCATCTTAGCCTGTCTTAAACAAGAATCCTATTAAGTTGGTTTAATCAGAGTTTCCATAATCCCTGATGTTTCCTTTCAGTAATTTTCCATCCACTGATTCCCACCCAAGTCTTTGGCCACAAATACCCTCTTGCCCAAGCTGTACAAAAAGATGAGCCAGTCTCTCTCCCCCACTTCAGTATTCTATATTGGCGGTCCCTGTACACATCTTGATGATCTCCTCCTGCTGCCCTTGAATAAAGTCTTCCTTATTGTGTTTTAACAAATGTCATTGAATATATTGTTTTTCTTTAACAGTACTCAAAAGTGTGAATCATAGACCAGCAGTATAGCCATTAACTGAGAGTTTATTAGAAATACAGAATTTCAGATTGTATCCTATATTTAACGAATTAAACCAACACTTTTACAAGATTTCTCATGTGATTTATATGCACATTAAAGACCGAGAAACATTGCTAGGTGATCGGTTTCCAATGCTTGTCACTAAACCAGGACCGTTTTGGCTAAATAATAATGCCTAGAAAGCTTGCTAAAAATAGAAGTCCTCAGAAACCTCCACGAAAAATTATAATTCACTAACCTGAAATTCAGGAATGCTAACAAGCTTCCCTAGGTGATTGTGATGTACCATTGCCCTAGGCCTAGGACAGTATCTTCTAACTTTGACTTGATCTAGTCCCAGTCCACTCAACCTTGGTAGCACATTGTAGTCACTTGGCAACCTCTTTAAAAATACTGATCACTGAGCTCCACTCTGAAAGTCTGATTTACCTGTGCTGCTGTGGGACTGAGGAATCCATATATTTTTAAGGCTCCTCAGGGACTTTCTCGTGGACCTAGGATTGAGAAATTTGTTGTTGTTCAGTTGCTCAGTCGCATCCAACTCTTGGCGACCTCATGGACTGCAGCATGCCAGACTTCCCTGTCCTTCATCATCTCCCAAAGTTTGCTCAAACTCATGTTTATTGAGTCAGTGATGCCATCCAACCATCTCATCCTCTGGATTGAGAAATACTATTTCTTAGAATTTAGTTAAATAGTGTTAGGTGGGAACAAATGACAGAACCTTGGATTTTTTCAAAACAAAGGAGTTACCTACGAGATGGACCTAAGTGGGAGATTATTTTCATGGTGGCATTAAAAAATAGATTAAAAAGAGAGAGATAAGCAGTGTGAAAACCACTCGTAATAGTGCAATGGAGAACTGTTCTACTGAGGCACTAACAGGAAAAATGGAAAGGGAGATTTTGAGAGAAGAAATATTTAGAAGGAAGAATTATTAGGTTTTTGAAACAAAGCCTTAGTAAGAAGTAGTCTTAACGACAAGAGAGTCTGTAGAGAGGTCAAGAAAACTGAGTGTTGAGAAATTACTATTGGATTGGATGGTGAGGAAATCATGAAGATTTTTTAGAGTATTATTTCAATGAGGGGGTGGGAACAAAACTTAAAAAGTAAGAGACTGTAGAGAGAATTAATGATAAAGAAAATATGGCTGTGGGGTGACTTCATTTAAAATCCTTAACCAAGAAAAAAAGAGTGAAATAGCATGCTTCTAAAAAGGAAAAATAGTCTAGTGAAGGTCGTTGTTGTTTTAAAGGGTGAAATTAACATGTAAAGTGAAGTTAGAGAAAAGACTGAAAATAGAAAGCAAACCAAAACAATCATTTAATTTTCTTTTTGAACATTGAAACTATGGAAAAAATCCAACACATATTGGTTGGCTGATGGGAATATTTGTCAAAAGGTGCTGTGGGTTTGAAAAATGATTCAGATGTTGTCAAAACAACTCTCATCACTTTAATCCATGGCACAGGAGCACCTGAGCCCACTGGGCCATTGTATGATAACAAAAGCTATGCCTTAAAAACACAACTGAGAAAGAATAACTTCTCATTTTGAGAACTGATCTTTCTTTGTGATTTTGTAAATGGTGGGCCTAGGGTGGGAGGATTTTGCATATTAAAGATCACTTAGTCTCTTTGGGGGAAATTGTCAATTAATTTAGAGTTCAAATTTCTTTTTCCCTTAATTTTATTGAAGTATTAGTTGATTTACAATGTCGTGTTAATTTCTGTTGTACCCTGAAGTGATTCAGTTATATATATATATATATATATATTTTCATCATGGTTCTTCACAGGATAGTGAATATAGTTCCCCGTGCTATATTCAGTAGCTACTTTGTTGTTTATACATCCTACATATAATAGTTTGCATCTGCTCATTCCAAACTTCTAAATCCTTCCCTCTCCATCCTTCCCACCTTGGCAGCCACAAATCTGTTCTCTATGTCTCTAAATCTGTTTTCTATGTCTTTGAGTCCATTTCTGTACTGTAGATATGTTTGTTTGTATTGTATTTTAGATTCCACATATAAATGATATGTGGTATTTGTCTTTCTCTTTCTGATTTACCTGCTAAGTATGATAACTGCTAGGTCTATCCATGTTGCTGCAAATGACATGATTTCATTCTTTTTTATGGCTGAGTAATATTCCATTATATACATACTACATCTTCTTTATCCATTCATTACAGATGGGCATTTAGGGTGTTTCCATGTCTTGGCTATTGTAAATAGTGCTGCTATGAACAAAGGGATGTATGTATCTTTTCAAATTATAGTTTTGTCTGGATATGTGCCTAGGAGAGAGATTTCTGGATCCTGTTGTTGTTGTTCAGTTGCTCAGTTATGTCCGACTCTTTGCAGCCCCATGGACTACAGCACACCAGGATCGTATGGCAACTTTAGTTTTTTGAGGAACTTCCATACTGTTTTCTATAATGGCTGCATCAGTTGATATTCCTCCCAACAGTGTAAGAGGGTCCCGTTTCCTCCAAACCCTCTCCAACATTTATTACTTACAGACTTTTTGATGATGGCCATTTTGACTGGTATAAGGTGATATCTCACTGTGGTTTTGATTTTCATTTCTCTAATAATTAGCTTTGATGAGCATCTTTTCATGTGATTATTGACCATTTGTATGTCTCCTTTGGAAAAATCTCTATTTAGGTCTTCTCCCTATTTTCCAATTGGGTTGTTTTTCATTACTGAATTGTATGAGCTGTTTGGAAATTAAACCCTTGTTGGTCATAGCATTTGTAAATATTTCCTTCCAGTCTGTAGGTTGTCTTTTTCATTTTCCTTATTTTATAAAAATTTTATTTATTTATTTTTTATTGTGCAAAAATTTATGCATTTGATTATGTCCTGTTTGCTTACTTTTGCTTTTATTTCTATTGGCTAGGGAGACTGACTTAAGAAAACATTGCTATGATTTATGTCAGAGAATGCTTTGCCTTTGTTCTCTTATAGGAGTTTTATGGTGTCATATCATATATATTTAAGTCTTCAAATTATTTTGAGTTTATTTCTGTGTATAGTGTGAGGATATGCTCTAACTTCATTGATTTGCATGTGACTGTCCAACTTTCCTGACACCACTTGTTGAAGAGAATGTCTTTTCCCCATTATGCATTTTTGCCTCCTTTGTTGAATATTAATTGACCATAGGTGTGTGGGCTTACTTCTGGGCTATCTATTATGTTCCATTGATCTATATGTCTGTTTTTGTGCCAATACCACACTATATTTTGATTATTGCAGCTTTGTAGTATTGTCCAAAGCCTGAGAGGGTGACGCTTTGTGCTTTGTTCTTTTTCCTCATAACTGATTGGGCAATTCTGGGTCTTTGGTGGTCTCATGTAAATTTTAGGATAATTTGTTCTAGTTCCATGAAAAATTTCATGAATAATTTGTAAAAAGTTTTAAAATTTCTTGAATTCTTCTGTGTTTTTCCTCAAAAAGTTTAAAGCTTTACTTTTAATATGTAGGCTTTTAATTATCTTGGATTTATTTTTCTACTATTCCAGCATTTTTTTTTTTTTTCTACTTTAACTTTTCTTCACTGTGCAATATTGTTTCCCAAGACATATCTGTTCCTTGGTTCTCTATTCTGTTCTATTTGTACTTCTTAGGGCATATCTCACCATCTAAAGCTATATATTAAGCCTTGATACTAGATAGAGTAAGCCCTCCCCGTGTTCAATTTTGTTTTCAAAATGATCTTTGACTTCTGATATAAATTCTTTTTAAAACCAGCTTATCAAATTAATAAAAACTTCTCTGAATTTTTGGTTGGTATTGTAACAGTTTTCTTGATTAATTTTGGAAGAGTCTCTGTCCTTGAGCTATTTAGCTTTCTTTTCACAATCTTTATAGTGTCTTACATATCCTCTGCCAGATTTATTTCTAGGTAACTTAGATATTTTTTGTGACATTACAAATAATATCATTTAAAATTTTATGTTTCAGCTAATTACTGGCAGTGTTTAGGAATACATTTTGTACCTTATATTTAATTAATTGTAATGATTTATCAATCTCTTAGAGGACTTTCATGTAGACAGCAATATTGTTTGATAATAATGCCACTTTCCCCCCTCTCCTTTCCAATACTTCCATCTTTTATTTCTTCTTACCTTTCTTTATGAGTAAGGACAATGTCTAGTACTATTATGTCAAATAGTGTAGTGATAGGCAGTATTTTGTCTCCGATTTTAATGGTAATGTTTCTAATGATTCACCATTAACTGTGAAGTTCCTAAATATAAACAATGATTGGGAATGTCTGATTCTAGAACTTAACCTTGTATCTGGTATATAGAAGAAATTTATTAAATAATTGTTGATTTAATTTTCATTATTCTGTCTGGTATATGGACATGTATTGGGTAAGAGCATTTCTGTTAAGCATTAAAAAATCTTAGAAAATTATATGCTTAAGTGTAAAGTGATTACAGCTTGCATGGTAACATCTTAAATTATCCAGAGTGGGTGTCAACTTGATATTTAAGAACCTTTCTAAAACAATAAAGAATCTTTCTAATCTCTTTGATAAACATGAGGGAATTACCCCATGACTGAGGAGAATTGATTTATAACAAAATTGCTATTTTTAAACATCTGTTAATACCAACCCACCAGGCATAAACATTCAAATGTTAAACATTTCATTCAGATGCTATGTTTTTGTGATTGCCTTCTTCATAAACCATGGTTCTTCAAACTAGGCATTAAGAGAGGGAAGGCAAATTCTATAGTTTTGCTTCTGTATTAGTTTTCAATTGCTCTGCAAAAAGTTTTCATAAATTTAGCAGCTTAAAACAACAGTAATTTATTATCTTAGAATTTCTGTACGTCAGGAGTCTGGGCACAGTTTAGCTGGATTTTCCACTCAGAACTCAAAGGGCTGCAATCAAGATACCAGCTGTGCCACAGTTCTCATTCAGGTTATTGACAGAATTCAGTTCCTTGCAGCTTCAGGATTGAGTTCCTCATATTCTTGCTAGCTGTTGACCGAGGACAACTCTAAACAACTGAAAGTCATTCTTTTCTGTAGGCAATTCACAACATGGTTTCTTTTATTCTAAATCAACCAGAGAAAATTTTTGCTTTTAAAGGATCACCTAATTAGGTTAGAACCACCCAAAGTAATCTTCATGTTCTGATCTGGAACATTGATTACATCTGAAAAACTACTTTTGCCAGATAATATACTGTAATCACTGGAATGATATCTCATCATATTCACAGGTTCTACACACACTCAAGGGAGTGGGGTAACCAAGAGTAAGGGGTCATTGGGGATCATTTTAGGATTATATCACAGCTACTATATAATCATATGTAAAGCATCACTTTCCTTCTTCCATTGTCTCAGAGAAACTTTTTTTTTCTTGCTTTATAACATCATTTTATGAGTGTCAACAAATCTTTCTCTTTTCCAAATATTTTCACATACCTTAAAACTTCCATGTGCCTTGATAGTTTGATTTTAGCCTTATTTCTTGGGTAAGCTTGGGGCTATCTTTTCCATGTGCCTCATAGTATTCGGATAACTGATTTTAACCCAACAACTTCTTGGTTTCACTGGTTTTAAGCTTCTTTTCCAGCTATATTCAAAGCCATATTGACACACACACATTCACATCACATACATAGTCATATTCATAATATTTCTGGTGATTTGTCCCAGAGTTTTGATATTGTCTTGCTGTTAGTCAGTGATAGGTCCCTGGCATAATTTTTTTCTCTTCCAGGTTGAATACATAGAATGTTTTAAAAAATTATGACAAGGCTTCCCTGGTGGCTCAGTGGTAAAGAATCTGTCTGCCAATGTAGGAGACATGGGTTCCGCCTTTGGTGAGGGAAGATCCCGCAGGCTGCAGGGCAACTAAGCCCATGCACCACATCTACTGAGCCTGTGCTCTAGAGCTTGAGAGACACGACTACTGAGCCCACATGCCACAACTACTGAAGCCCAAACACCCTACAGCCTGTGCTCCACGACAAGAGAAGCCACCACGATGGGAAGTTCATGCACTTCAACCAGAGAGGAGCCCCCCCTTGCTGCAACTAGAGAGAAACTCATGCAGCCATGAAGACCCAGCACAGCCATAAATAAATAAATAAATAAATAAAACGACGAGAGGCTTAGAGAATCCTAAAATGACAGAAAAAATCATTTTAAAAGTATTTTATTTTACCTTTGGCAGATGTGCACATTATTAGCAGTACCTACATTTTATTAGTGTTTTACAGTTTACAAAGTGTAACATCACATGTTTATGTCATTATGCTTAGCAACACTGTTGTAGGGGAGGAAGTAACGCCTGCATTGGGATTAGGCAGAACTGAAAATTCAACCCAGGACTTTTGCCTTCTGAGTTTTTCATATAGCTGCTTCACTACCACATGAGTAGAAAGAGTTTATAAACATACCTGTTCTATTTGCATTAAATAATACAGCTTTCTGGAATTGAAGGGATGCTCTTTTATATAGTCTTATTTTGTGCAATTCTGAACTGGTTTGAAAGGATGAATCTGTCATTTTCCTACAATTTATGCGCAAATTAAATTGTTTTTGAATTAGTTTTATTTTATATTATGAGCTATCATTTATAATCTGGCATATGTTTCTTGTCTGCTTCAGGATGTCCTTATATTCCTATGAAGTTGTATATCTTCTCAGTTAAAAGAGGGAACAAATGGAAAATAAGCCAGTTAATAGATTTACTCAAGGATTTCACAGTCTTTCACACTGACTCTATTGCTTATCATCCACATTTTATTGTCTGATGACAAATTTTCTAACAAAAGAAGGATAATAGTAACCACAAAGGAAATATTTACGAGGTCTGGAAATTTTTGAGGGTATTATACTATGCAAGTAGCTTCTTCTAGGTAGATGGAACGTACAAATATGATGACAGATGGTATAAACTGGTAGATATCAGGTGATTTTTAAAATAAAATTATTTTGTATAAGTAATATAGATAGATGATTGTTGTCATTGTTTAGTTGCTTAGTTGTGTCCAACTCTTTTGTGACCCCCATGGACTGTAGCCCACCAGGCTCCAGTGGTCCATGGGATTCTCCAGGCAAGAACACTGGAGTGGGTAGCCATTTCCTTTTGCAGGGGATATTCCCGACCCAGAGATCAACCTGAGTCTCTTGCTTTAGCAGGTGGATTCTTTATCACTGAGCCACCAGGGAGGCCAGATACATGATAAGTTCAAATAAATGAAAAGAATGAGTAGTGAGAAGTGAGTTCTTTTCCTGATCCCATGTTCCAGACCTTGTCAATATTTTAGAGGCTTGCAGTGAGTACTTGGAGAGGTTTAGTCCTTCTTCAAAATGGGAAAAGGGATTTGCTAATGTTTGAAAGTATAGCAGGAGTTAAGAATGAGAGGGAAATGGCAGTAAAAAGAGAAAACTTCTGGGTATACAATGTCCAAAACAATATTGCTCTTAAACCTGACAGAAAGCTGAATGACTAAGAGAACATGCCACTATCTGTGCATTCTTGGATTTAGCACAACACAGCAAACATGGAGAAAGCAAGGGAATTCCAGAAAAATATCCACTTCTTCATTGACTATGCCAAAGACTTTGACTGTGTGGATCACAACAAACTGTGGAAAATTCTTAAAGAGATGGCAGTATCAGACCACCTTACCTGTCCGAAGAGAAACTTATATGCAAGTCAAGAAGCAATAGTTAGAATCGGAGAAGGAGCAAATGACTGTTTTCAAATCGGGAAAGGAGTACAATGCTGTATATTGTCACCCTGCTTGCATGCCTGCTAAGTCACTTCATTCCTGTCTGACTCTTTGTGACCCTCTGGACTGTAGCCCACCAGGCTCCTCTGTCCATGGGATTCTCCAGGCAAGAATACTGGAGTGGGTTGCCAAGCCCTGCTCCAGGGGATCTTCCCGACCCAGGGATCGGAACTGCCTCTCTTCTGTCTCCTGCATTTGCAGGCAGGTTCTTTAACACTAGTGCCACCTGGGAAGTTTTTGAATGTGTGGGTCACAACAGACTGTGAAAAATTCTTAAAGAGATAAGAGTATCAGACCACCTTACCTGTCTCTGGAGATACCTGTATGCAGGCCAAGAAGCAACAGTTAGAACTGGAGAAGAAACACCTGACTTGTTCCAAACTGAGAAAGGAGTATGACAAATCTGTATGTTGTCACCCTGTTTATTTAACTTCTATGCAGAGCACATCACGTGAAATGCCAGGCTGGATGAATCACAAGCTGTAATCAAGATTGCCAGGAGAAAAATCAACAACCTCACAAATGCAGATGATGCCACTCTAATGGCAGAAATTGAAGGGCGACTAAAGAACTTCTTCGTGAGGGTGAAAGAGGGGAATGAAAAAATTGGCTTGAAACTCAACATTCAGAAAACTAAGATCATGGCATCTGGTCCCATCATTTCATGGCAAATAGAAGGGGGAAAAGTGGAAGCAGTGACAGGTTTTATTTTCCTGGGCTCCAATATCACTGTGGACGATGACTGAGCCAGGAAATTAAAAGACACTTGCTCCTTGGAAGGAAAGCTATGACAAACCTAGACAGCATATTAAAAGCAGAGACACCACTTTGCCAACAAAGGTCTGTATAGTTAAAACTATGGTCTTTCCAGTAGTTATATATGGATGTGAGAGTTGAACCATAAAGAAGGCTGAGCACCAAAGAATTTGTGCTTTGAATTGTGATCCTAGACTGCAGGGAGATCAAACCAGTCAATCCTAAAGGAAATCAACCCTGAATATTCATTGGAACAACTGATGCTGAAGCTGAAGTTCCAATACCTTGGCCACCTGTTGCGAAGAGCTGCCTCATTGGAAAAGACTCTGATGCTGGGAAAGATTGAAGGCAAAAGGAGAAGGGGCAGCAGGGGATGAGATGATTAGAAAGCATCACCAACTCAATGGACATGAATCTGAGCAAACTCCGGGAGATAGTGGAGGACAGAGGAGCCTGGCGTGCTGCAGTCTGTGGCGTCACAAAGACTCACACACGACTTATTGATTGAACAACAACAGCAAACATTTATCACTTTATTGAACTGCTTCTACAGTGTTCTTGCTCACTTTGTTAACAGAGTCCCATTCCTTCAGTTATTTTCACTTGAACTAATCTCTTAGTTATGGTAGAGAAGAATCTTATGTCATTATGAAACCAAGAGGTGTCATGTGTTGGATAGTATACCTCAAAAAGATAACCTCTGGTACCTGGGGAATGTGGTCATATTTGGAGACAAGGTCTTTGCAGATATAATCAAGTTAAGATGATATTATACTGGGTTAGGGTAGGCTCTAAACCCACTGACCAGTGTCCTTATTAGAAGGCAACATGCAGACACAGCCACACACATGGAGAAAGCCATATGATGATGGAGTTAACAAATGGAGTGATGCAGCTGCAAGCTAAGGAATGGCAATGATCGCTGGTGATCATCCTAATCTAGGTGAGAAGCACTGAACAGAGTCTCCTTCAGAAACTCCAGAAGTAATCAATCTTATTGCCACATTGATTTTGGACTTCTGGTTCCAGAAATGTAAGAGAATTAATTTCTGTTGTTTTAAGCTACAAAATTTGTGGTATTTTGTTGTGGCAGCTCTAGGAAATTAACCAGGAAGAAAGGCATAAAAAACTTTTTTCCCCACTAAGATACTACTTATATGCTAGGCACTGTAATACATGCATTATCTCATTACTGCCCCTTTCATAATAGCCTTGCAAGATAAATATTATCCCTGTTTACAGAGGCAAAAACTCAGGCTCATAAATCTTGACTAATCTTTCCAAGGTCACACAGTAGATATTCTCTGATAAGGAAGCCATTGCACCACACTATTATTGATGATCACCCATTTACAAAAAAAGTCAGCTAAACTTAAAAATGGTTTTATCATCTGGGCCTCTCACTACCTGGTCTGATTACAGAAGCACTAGGAGCAAAATTATGTCTCCTACTAATGCCTGAAATTTCACTCTTTTCATAATTAATATTTCTTTTAAAAATGTAATTATCCTAGACGTATTAACATACTATGCCTATGAAAATATAAATTTATCAGAGTTTTTTCTTTTTTGATGTCATAGGAGATCTATGAGCTCAAGAACACTGTTTATTTGGTGATAAAGGTTAGAGTGGGATGGTGAAAGATACACAGAATGAAGAAAGAGGGTAGCAGCATAAAATAAATTCTTTTCGCTTCAAAATTTTGCTGAGTTTTGGTAATATTTCTTACATATCTTTTGTCCAAATCAGTTTTGTTGTTATAGCTGACACTGTCATCACTGGAGATTTATATTTGTAACAGTGTGAAATAGGAGGACTAAATGGGAATATTTGGTAGGTAAAGGGTAGTAGAATATAAATGACACATCACTTGTCTGAAGCAGCTGTTTGGCATTCTAAATCTGGTTGCAAAATAATTTTTTTTTTTTTACTACACATAATACATTTTCATTGCAAAATATTTAG
The DNA here is from genome assembly GCF_054371585.1 of Giraffa tippelskirchi. NCBI lineage: Eukaryota > Metazoa > Chordata > Mammalia > Artiodactyla > Giraffidae > Giraffa > Giraffa tippelskirchi. The sequence goes on from NC_137277.1 coordinate 76,377,149, forward strand.
AAACCATAGATAAGATGAAAGAAGAAAATGACCATTAGATGTAATCATACCATCCTAGGTCTAGCAATACCATATTTCGGTATACATTTCCAGGACGTACTGTATAAATACTCAAAAAAAAATTAAATAGGATGAAAATAACATGTGTTTTTAAGCTATTTTCAAGTTTTTAAATATAATGAAAGTATTTAATTTAAGAATAGATGAAGAAAACTTTATTTGGCCTGCCTCTTGTAGATACAAGATTATTTGAATTTCTGCTAGTTATGTCTTTTATTTTAGGAACAGATACTCTTTGAAGACTAAGTAGAAGGACATTTTAAAGGATCATTTTCATTTTGTGTATAAGTTAACATCTCATACTAGCGCACGAGAAGAGAGAAGCCTGATTCACTTTGTTTGCTGTCAGTTTATAACTCTGACATAGGCTCACCCAAAATAGATAAATGATGATTTTCTTGTGTTTTTCTCAGGTCAAACACATTAAAATGGTTTCAAAATTAAGTTATAGAATGTGCACTATAAGTAAATCTCAAGCTGGCTGGTTGATAAAAGTAAGATCAAGTCAAATCATTTAGATTTTCAGAGATTTTTATTGTAACAAATGTTATTTTGCTACCTAAATATGTACTTCAGGTGTCTAAGTTTTTTTTTAGGAGAAAAGTGATACATTGGCATTAAGTGAAATGAGGATAACTCATGGCATGATGTACAGGTGTCACTATGGCTAAGAAGCTCACCTGTGGTGGACTGGATGTGCAACAGGTAGAAGGTAAAATACTGGGTAGTTCTCGTCATTAAGTGATATGGGGGTAATGAGGATTATATATTGTCTGGACTATGTTAACTGCTTTGGAAGTCTCGAAGAAGGAGGACCACAGGGTCAGATCAGTCAATTATCAACTCAGGCCACTGAAAGCCAGAAGGCCTTCACAGCAGTGTTTAAAGTGACTCTCATCTCTTAGGGCCAGAGACCAGACTGAGACTGGAACTGAATTGTGACAGTAGACAAGATGCAAAAGAAGTGGAGAGAACAGCCAAGACAGGTCTCCTAAGTTAAGAGTCAGGGCCCTGAGAGCGAAGACTTGATAAATAGGATGAGGAAACTGGCTGGATGTGTCAGAGATTTTTAAACTCTTAATTCTCTTGGGCTGGCAGAAGTGACACCTATCCATGTGCTAGAAAGGAGAAGAATCTCTTTGCCTACATGAGAGACCTCAACAGAGCCAAATGCCTTGAAAAATGATGCTTTTCCTCCTTAAGATGTATTCCTTTCTTTTATTGCCTAGAGATGAGACTCAAGTGTCAAATCTAAGCATAACTAATATGGAAGGCCTGGGGGAATAGTTTACTTTTCAAAGAAACGCAGGATCTGGACATGATGTACCAGCTGGAACTGGGGAACATGTGTGGGTGTAGACCTCAAGGGGCCCGGTCTCAAGACACCTGGAGCCCACCCTGATGGTCTTTATGATAGCTCTTTGAAGCTAGGTATAGAAACTTCCTTGACAGAATATTGAGGAATGGAGTTAGAAGTTTAAGGAGGTTGGCATGTTAGAACAGATTTATTATGAGAGACTAGAGAACCCATCCCTGCCTCTGTTTCCTGGAGAGCCCAGGAAATATGCCATTCACTAAAGCAATATGGAATGCGCTGTTGAGGGAGACATCGATATCTTTGAGAGGTTCTGTCATGGCTGTCCTCTCAAGCTGCAGTTGACAGTTGGACACTGCCATCTATGGTTGCCTAAAGAAAATGGGAATAATAGGATTCCAGAATATCTGAAGCCAGATGACGGCGTATATGCTGTCATTTCAGTTGTGTCCAACTTTTTGTGACTCTATGGACTATAGCCTGTCAGGGTCTTCTGTCCATGAGATTCTCCAGGCAAGAATACAGGAAAGTGTTACCATTTCCTCCTCCAGGGGATCTTCCTGACCCAGGGATTGAATCAGAGTCTCTTACATATCCTGCATAGGCAGGCGGGTTCTTTACCACTATTGTCACCTGGGAAGCTTAATGATGTCATATGTTGTTGTTGTTGTTCAGTCACCCAGTCCTGTCTGACTCTTTGTGACCCCATGGACTGCAGCATACCAGGCCTTCCTGTCCCTCACCATCTCCCGGAATTTGCCCAAGTTCATGTTCACTGCATCAGTGATGCCATCCAGCCATCTCATCCTCTGACACCCTCTTCTTCTTCTGCCCTCAATCTTTCCCAGTATCAGAGACTTTTCCAATGAGCTGTCTGTTCACATCAGATGACCAAAATACTGGAGACTCAGTTTCAGCATCAGTCCTTCCAGTGAATATTCAGGGTTGATCTCGCTTAAGATTGACTGGTTTTGATCTCCTTGCTGTCCAAGAGACTTTCAGGAATCTTCTCCAGAACCACAGTTTGAAGGCATCAATTCTTTGGCGTTGTGCCTTCTTTACAGTCCAGCTCTGACAACGATACATGACCACTGGGAAGACCATAGCCTTGACTATATGGACCTTTGTCAGCAGAGTAATATTTCTGCTTTTCAACACGGTGTCTAGGTTTGTCATCGCTTTCCTGCCAAGAAGCAATCGTCTTCTGATTTCAGAAGATGATGGCATATAATTAGATGTAATTACAGCAACGGACAACAAAGTCAGAGTGATTTAAAAATACTGCTTTGACCCATTTGTGGCATGACTTTGATGGTTACCAGTTTCAAGTGGGGCTCGTAGCAAAAGAGTGCTCTGCAGCAAGTCTAAGCTGTAGTGCAAGCTGCCCTGTCTCTCAGGTAGAAACTCCTGATTTTATTATGAGCTTCTCATGGCCGTGGACCAGCAGCTAAGGAGAGGAATTATTACATTCATAGGGGAAATGAGCCTTAAGATCATGGAGATCTAGGACTGCTGTTAGACAATGGAATTGAGGAGATACAGTGGTGTTTTCAGGCTTCCCTGGTGGTTCATTCAGATGGTAAAGAATCTACCTGCAATTCGGGAGAACCTGGTTTGATCCCTAGGTTGGGAAGATCCCCCAGAGAAGAGAATGGCTACCCACTCAGCATTTTTGTCTGGAGAATGCCATGGACAGAGGAGACTAGCAGGCTACTAGGCTACAATGGGGTTGTAAAGAGTCAGACATGACTAAGCAACTAACACTTTTTTAGTTATGTTTTCAAGTCTGGTGATATTGATGAACCAGCAGTTGTAGTGACCACAGTATGATAAAAACAAAGCAAATAAAAGCTCAGATTCTCAGGTTGAAAATCTGGATTATTCCACTAGGCAAGCAACTTGGATAAGCTGAGGAGGGAGTGAGCAACCTGGCAGACAGAACAGAGAGAAAAATACATAAAAGGTGACAGAGAAGTGAGAAGATGAATATGAATTTTGGTTTGGGTATTAGTTGTAGCATTTGTAGCTTGCGCCTCTATCCCTTGTGTACTAAGCTTTCTGAAGAAGCAAATACCTTGAACATTTAGTGATGGATTGTATTTAAAGTAGCACACAAGTTGATCTGAGTTGTACCAGGGTGGATTTAGCAAGGTGACTCTGGTATGCTTATATACTCTTAGTCATTTCTCTTAGTCCAGTTGTGGCTGCAGAGGATAATTCCGAGTATATTTTGACTCACTTTTTACTGGAAGCAGGTTGCCTCAAATGTATTGTATGTCTCTGATTTCCAGCTCAGGCTCCTCAGATGTTATGCATAAAGGAGGTATGAAATCAGTAGCTGAAGTATGGGTCCAGATTCTAGGAAGTAGGTCTGTAGAGGTAAATTAAAAGTGTTGTCAGACTGTAGAAAGTATCTGAAGACATTGGAGGGAAAGAGCTTCCTTAGGAAGAATTTCAAGTGAAAAGAGAAAGATCATGGGGAAATGTACCAAAGAATATGTAAAACATTTATATTTGAGGAACAGTTAATATGTGTGCAAAGAGGGAAAACTGGCAAAAATCTTGAAAAGTGGCTTGTGATTATACCAGGAGAATGCTTAATGTTTTCTTTTAAGGATGGTCTTACTTAGCCAAACTCACTAATCTTCTCAATTTTATATAGAGAACAGAAATAATACACACACATGTACACACACTCAGCTCTTTATAGTTTATAAAGTCCTTCTATACATTTTCACATTTGATCCATAAAAATATATTAAGCTCAGATTTCAAAATTATCCCCATTTTAGAGATAAGAAAATTGGATCCCTGACTTTATTGATGAAAAGTGAATGCTGCTGCTAAGTCGCTTCAGTCGTGTCCGACTGGATGTTAAAGCAAAGCCTACCTCTTGTAAAACTGTAGGAAGTAAACTGTTCATCCTTTTAAGACTTTGAATTTTAGTTTCTGGTTTAAAGTCTGCAGCTTCAGCCTTCACATGTTGTTTATAAACCTGCTCCTATCATGCCTTTTTTTGTGCCCTCGTCCTGACCTGTGTGTCTTAAACAGGCCATTTCTAGTCGCAACTCTATTTTAATCAGTGTAGGTTGACTCATTTATTTGTAAAAGTATTATTAGTTATTCTCGTGCATTGTCCCAGTATAAAGTAGAGGCTTCAAATGTTACATCAACAAAGAGTATTGTGGGAGCTTACAGACTGAAATGGACTTAATATTAATATAAACTGTTGAGTCCTGCCCCAAGGCCACAGGTGCGAGGCCTTGTACCAACGCCACAGAAGAGGAGCCCAGAACAAAGGTCACCTCTGAAGCTGACTTTGTAACTGTTGCCCAGAGCTCCCCCTGTCATCACTAACAGGGTCCCTGAACCCAAATTAGGCGGAGATATCCATTCCAGTAGCAACTGTTTAGCACCCTAACCAATCATGCAATAACCTTCCAGCAGGAATTTTCTTTGTCATGAGGCTATAAAAATTGGCTACTAACCCACAAAAACTGTTGACCCTCCCTGGCCTGTCAGAAGTTGTCAGCTCACTGTGCTCACAGTGCCGACATTACCTCTGCTCTTAATAAACCTACTCCTTTCTGCAGTACTCCGTGTCTGGAAATTCTTTTCCAGCCTGCATTTGGACAGCCTCAGCATAAACAAATAACATGTATAAGTAAAAGATGAAACTAGCTTACTGGCATTAGATTTGCTTCAAATAAAGTTGTATGTGTAGACCACAGCAAAAGTAAAATAAAAAGGCATACATTAAAAAAAAATTAAGTTTTTGAATCTATGTAAATAATAATCAAAGATTTCTGTTGGGAGAAAATAATTATACTAATTTTTATAGATACATACTTTTTTTTTTTGTAGAAGCAATAAACAAATTTGCCACATTTCTAAATTTTAACCAACATAGCCAGAAATGGTCAAAACAATTTCCCCTTGATTTGGCATTCATAATACAAGCAAGACTCTAGAGGGCACTCTACTCCCATTGCTTTTCAAGAAGTACCATTCCTTTCAAACACAGCAATGAATGTATGTCTAAAATTCATTGTGAATACTTCCAAAGAAGGTTAGAATTCTTGTGCAAGATCTTGAAATTAGTATGTGTTAGTCAAACTTTTGTGTCTTATTTTATTTGCTTTCACTTGGGATAGTTTATGTTCTTTAATGCCTAGGATGTTCTCAGGGGAATATTTTAAAACTATATTTAAAACTGTATCTTAAAAGTTAAATATTCTAACATGCCTAGGTCTAATTGTTTTCTCTGCATTGCTTACTTATGTTTAATTTCTTTACTTACTCGTTATTACTAGTAATAACATACTATTGTTATTGTTATTATGAAAACTCTTTTGTCAGGGTTTTGAGATTTTTCTGGCAGTGAGGTCATTATGTTACTTTGATCCTCCCCTAATTACATGCACATTAAATGTATATGGAAAGTGCTCACTTGGTTCTTTCCTAATTACATGCACATTAAATATATATGGAAAGGGCTCATTTGGTGCCTGGACTACACTATGTGTTAAATGAATGTTCCTTAAATCTGAATCTGAAGGTTAAAAAATCTTTCAATATTAAGATATTTATGTCTGTGCCCCCTTCCAACGGCCATTCATGGGTTTGGTGATGGTAAGAACCTCATCACTCAGGGTTTACTTTAGCTCAGAGATCCGTTGGAGTAGGAAATGTCACCCACTCCAGTATTCTTGCCTGGAAAATTCCACAGGCAAAGGAGCCTGGCAGGCTACAATCCACGGGGGGGTGACATAGAGTCAGACACTGAGCGACTGACCACACAGGTTATAAAAACTCCAAAGTTGACTGTATTTAAGCCATTGCATTCTAAATTCTAACAGTAGTCACATTCCCTCACTGTTGTACCTTACCTTCCTGCTACCTAAACAGTTCTGTGTTCTGAAAACCTCTGGATACATCCAGAATCTTTTGCTGGTAGCAAATGTCTCTGTTAAACATCATTTTGTGTGAATAAGTGTTGCCTCCTTAGTTTGGTCTATCGACTCTTGTGTATAAATCTCTGGCTTCCTGAATCCCTCCACTTTTTAAGCTGAGATCTTATTCCCATTTGTACCCTTAGCTTTGCCAAACTTGACCAAGGAGAACTGAAGTTTTAGGAATAACTCACTTCTGTTTTTCCTATTCTGACTTTGCTTTCAGGGCTAATATCTTGTGTTGCACAAAGCTCTCATCATGAGTTCCATCCATTTCCAGAAAGTGGGCAGCTTCAGCCTTCACATGTTATTTATAAACCTACTCCTATTATTCCTTTTGTTGTGCCCTCATCCTGACCCATGACCCCCCCATATTTCTGGATCTCCCCCCATATTTCTGCATTTTATCTTGGTAAACTTTCAGCTACACAATCCATCCCCAAATAACTTGAATCTTGCTTCACTCTTTATAAACAGTACAGCACCTGGAGATGGTAGTTGCAGGTAAACTACAGGCCACTAGAGGGGGGTACATTATCTCATTTGGTCCCTAAGTCATATCTGAATCTTTGCAACCCCATGGAGTGTAGCACCTTAGGCTCCTCTATCTTCCACTATCTCCTGGAGTTTGCTCAAATTCATGTCCACTGAGTCAGTGACGTCATCCAACCATCTCATCCTCTGCCGCTCCCTTCTCCTTTTGCCTTCAATCTTTCCCAGCATCAGGGTCTTTTTCAATGAGTTGGTTCTTCGCATCAGGTGGGCAAAGTATTGGAGCTTCAGTTTCATCATCACTCCTTCCAATTAATATTCATGATTGATTTCCTTTAGGATTGACTGGTTTGATCTCCCTGAAGTCCGAGGGAATCTGAAGAGTCTTCTCCGACACCGCAGTTAGAAAGCAGCAGTTCTTCGGCATTCAGACCTCTTTATGGTCCAACTCTCACATCCATTCATAACTACTGGAAAAACCGTAGCTTTGACTATATGGACCTTTGTCAGCAAAAAGATATTTCTGCTTTTTAATATGCTGTTTAGGCTGGTCATAGCTTTTCTTCCAAGGAGCAAGTGTCTTTTAATTTCATGGCTGCAGTCACTGCAGTGATTTTGGAGCCCAAGAAAATAAAATCTGTCACTGTTTCCATTTTCCTTCCTTCTACTTGCTGTAAGTGATGGGACTGGATGCATGCAATGATATTAGTTTTTTTTTTAATGTGAGTTTCAAGCCAGATTTTTCTCACTCCTCTTTCATCCTTATCAAGAGGCTCTTTAGTTCTTCTTCACTTTCTGCCATTAAAGTGGTATCATCTGCATATCTGAGATTGTTGATATTTTCCCCAGTAAACTTGGTTCTAGCCTGTGACTCATCCAGCCTTGTATTTTGCATGATGCACTCTGTATAGAAGTTAAATAAGCAGGGTGACAATATACAGTCTTGACATACTCTTTTCCCAGTTTGGAACCAGTTCGTTGTTCCATGTCTGGTTCCAACTATTGCTTCACACACAGGTTTCTCAGGACAGGTAAGGTAGTCTGGTATTCCCATCTCTTTAAGAATTTTCCAGTTTGTTGTTATCTGCACAGTCCAAAGCTTTAGCATAGTGAATGAAGCAGAAGTAGATGTTTTTCAGGAACTCCCTTGCTTTCTTCATGATCCAATAAATGTTGTCAATTTGATCTCTGACTCCTCTGCATCTTTGAAACTCAGCTTGTGCATCTGGAAGTTCTCTGTTCATGTATGGCTGAAGCCTAGCTTGAAGGAATTTGAGCAGAACTTTGCTAACTGGTAAAATGAGCACAATTGTACAGTAGTTTAAGCTTTCTTGGCATTGTCTTTCTTTGGGCTTAGAATGAAAACTGAGCTTTTCTAGTCCTGTGCCTACTGCTGAGTTTTCCAAATTTGCTGGCATATTGAGTACAGCACTTTAACAGCATCATTTTTTAGGGTTTTACATAGCTCAGCTAGAATTCTGTCACCTCTACTAGCTTTGTTTGTAGTAATGTTTCCTATGGCTGAACTTGATTTCACACTTCAGGACGTCTGGCTCTAGGTGAGTGACCACACCACTATGGTTATCCAGGTGATTAAGACCTTTTCTGTATAGTTCTTTGTGGATTCTTGCCACCTCTTAATCTCTTCTTCTTCTGTTAAGTCTTCATTATTTCTCTCCTTTATTGTGCCCATCTTTGCATGAAATATTCCCTTGATAGCTCCAATTTTCTTGAAGAGATCTCTAGTCTTTCCCTTCTATTGTTTTCCTCTGTTTCTTTGCACTATTCGTTTATGAAGGACTTCTTATCTCTCTTTGCTTTTCTCTGGAAATCTGCATTCAGTTGGGTATATCTTTCCCTTTTATCCCTTGCCTTTCCCTTCTCTTCTTTCCTTAGCTATTTGTAAAGTCTCCTCAGACAATTACTTTGCCTTCTTGCATTTCTCTTTCTTTGGCGTGGTTTTGGTCACTACTTCCCGTACAAGGTTATGAACCTCAGCCCATAGTTCTTCAGGCAGATCTAATCCCTTGAATCTATTTATCACTTCAGCTGTATAATCATGAGGGATCTGATTTAGGACATACCTGAATGGCCTAGTGGTTTTTCCTATTTTCTTCAATTTAAGCTTGATTTTTGCAGTAAGAAGCTCATGATCTGACTCACAGTCAGCTTCAGGTCTTGTTTTACTGACTGTGTAGAACTTTTCCATATTTGTCTGCAAAGAACATAATCAATTTGATTTTGGTATTGACCATCTGGTTATGTCTATGTGTAAAGTCACCTGTTGGGTCGTTGGAAAAGAATGTTTGCTGTGACCAGAATGTTCTCTCGACAATACTCTGTTAGCCTTTGCCCTGCTTCATTTTGTACTCCACAGCCAAAGCTGTATGTTATTCTGGGTATCTCTTGACTTCTGACATATGCATTCCAATTCCCTATGATGAAAAGGACTTTTTTTTTTTTTTGGTGTTAGTTCTAGAAGGTGTTGTAGGTCTTCAATACTTGGGGCATAGACTTAGATTACTGTGATGTTAACTGCTGCCACTTAACTGCATTGTTTGGTTCTTCTGATCTATATTCCCTGTGGTACTTCCTCACCCACCATTAAGGACATACCTTGCTGGATTCCCCTGATACCAACACTTGCCCTCATATTCTTTACTTGGTAGTCATAATCCCTTACATTTATGTAGCACTTTCAAAACATATTATTTAACTTACTAACTGTATCAGCTCTAATAAGCATTACAAATTGGATATCATCACTTCTTTGTACAGATGATAAAAATGTGGCTGAAAAAGTCAAAATTTGCATCCACATCTTCATATTGCAGATATCATGTTGCTTTGGTTGTTTGTTTAAAGTAATTGCAACTGGTAATAGACTGTAACTTATCTGAACTTCTTAATAACTAGGGTTACTTAATAACTAGAGTCTGCTTAAGCTCTCATCCCACATTGTGAGGCCTCGATATTTTTGTTCTGTTCATCAGAATCAGATTTCCTATTCTGACTCCTACAACTGGATTATGATCTTGTTAAGAATTAGGTCCACTATTCCCAAGGCATGGAATTTCACAATAAGCCCATAAAGGCATGTTCTCAGCTAATAACTTGACATTTTCTTTTCAAACAGTGTATTCCAAGCTTACCTGAGAAGAGTCGCTGTGGCCTTGTTATATGTGCAGATTGCCAGGTTACTGGATTTCTTCCCTGGGCATGCTGTAGCTTAGCAGGTCTGGGCTGAGGTCTGAGAAATTTAAAACCAGTGTTGTAGACCGTTATCCTTAAGCAAATTTGAAAATCAACTTCTTAGAGCAGAGCCTAAGAGCAGAGTTCATTCTCCTTTCCTTTTCTGTGACTATTTTGCTCACTAGATGAATTTGAGTATCTTTCTTTTTCCCTCCTCTTCCTAGCTCCTACTGTCAATGACAGAATTTCATTGATGGCTTATCAGCCCACTGTGTAATTTGAATCTGGAAACTTATTTGATCTACAGATGCTCCTTGTCCTGAATTGAATTGGAATAAATGATTCTGAAAATGTATTCATTCAAGATAATTTGTGCCACAGCATTTCTAAAAGCCTCATATTAATGAATGAGTTTTGGAGCCATATGGTGTCGGACTTAAATTCTTTCCTCCTCTTCTCAGAAGAAGGTGACATGCTTTTCCTTAAATGACCCTATTCCATCCTTGCAGAAGCTGCCAGGCTATCTCAATGATGCCTACGTTAAATTCTAGAGACCACTGACACATTATAAAGACAAATCACATATCTAAAGATTCCCACAAGAAAAATGACAATGAATGTAGTGTGGCTATTTGTGTGGCTAAATTTCCTGTTTTTTTTTCTTGACACAATTTGGGGAGGCACTATCAGTGTTTGTAAACAACTGTGATTTTGTAGTATTAACCTTTCTAATTAAGACATAATTTCTTCAGCTATATTTTAATCTTTAATTGAATTACATTTATATTTCATTGACTTGGAAGTTAATACCTTTTGGGGTGACTTTGTTTAACTATTGGGGCTTTCCTGGTGGCTCAGATGGTAAAGAATCTGCCTGCAATGTGGGAGACCTGGGTTCAACCCTTGGGTTGGGAAGATCCACTAGAGTAGGGCATGGCAACCCACTCCAGTATCCAATATGTTTAACTATTACTGTAATTTTCCATGACCAATCTGATCTATATTCTTATTGACCTAATTATACAGAAGAGTGACTAAAGACCTTTTTTTCTTTTTCTTTTTACACTATATGGCAACCCAGTCTAGCATTCTTGCCTGGAGGATTCCATGGACAGAGTAGACTGGTGGACTACAGTCCAGAGGGTCACAGAGAGTTGGAGATGCCTGAGTGACTAACACTACTAACACTTTCATTTATGTATCTTTTATATCCTTAAGCAGACTATCATAAGTTATTTGCAACTGAAAAATAATAGAAAAGCTGTGGATCACTAATTCAGCTATTTAGAAAAAGAGAAAATTTATTTTAGAAAATCCTTTACTTTTGGATGACACTAAGATGAATAATAATTTACCTTATTAAGAGAGAGTATTTGAAACATGGATTTCTCTTAATGATGGAACAAGAAGCTATTATAACTTTTACTGTTTCAATCTGTCATTTTAATAATTTCAGTTATATTGTTCTTGGATTTAACATATTGTGTTCAGTATTGGCCACAATTATTTTCATTAGGAATTGAAGACAAACAAGGTAGTCTATAGAAAGATCATGTTTTATTTACTTAGATATCAATTTTTTGGCCAATTTTTTCCCTGAGCATAATGATATTGATTAACAGTGTTCTACTATTATTTGAATATCTGGTATGCTTTCCATTAATATTCCAAGTATTACTACAGTTGACTTCAGTCTGAAAGAAAAAAAGGTAAGTTAGCCTGGCCCCCAGCATTATTGATGTGTTTTGAATAAGAAATGTCAGCCATGCTTCTGTGGCTTTGTACAGATGAGGAAAATGTGAAAAGAAATAAATTGGCAGTAAGTATTTTATGATAAGTGACAATTTTATTAGAAAGAATACCCTAAAGAAATAATATTTCATCAAGCAAAAAGGAATATTTACATTAAAACAACAATCCATAACACAAAGCAGTTGCAAAAAATGTGGAACATGTGGATCTGCCTGAGGATGTAGGGAATGATTTATGCTATTTCAAATTGCTATGCTTTTGAAAACTGAAATAATTTAATAGCATTATTTATCTTTCAAATATATGTGTTCACATAATTTTCCTTATTTTAGAATCCACTTACGTTCAAACATTTTGGCGAGTTTCACTGGCCTTGCTTATGTCTTAAATAGGACTGAGAAAGAAGAGGAAACCAGACATGTTCCCTGAAATAACTCAGGATTCTAAAGTGAGTGTGAAAGCCTTCACAGAAACCCTTTTCAGAACTTTTAAAGCTTATTTAACTAGTTTTGATATCTTAGCATCCTAGACAGCATATTAAAAACATAGATGTCACTTTTCTGACAAAGGTCCAAATAGTCAAAGCTATGGTTTTTCCAGTAGTCATATACCATAAAGAAGATTGAGTGCTGAAGAATTGATGTTTTTGAATTGAGGTGCTAGAGAAGTCTTGAGAGTTCCTTGGACTGCAGGGATATCAAATAAGTCAATCCTAAAGGAAATCAACCCTGAATATTCATTGGAAGGACTGATGCTGAAGCTGAAGCTCCAATATTTTGGCCACCTGATGCAAAAAGCCTACTCATTGGAAAAGACCTTGATGCTGAGAAAGACTGAAGGCAAAAGAAGGAGAGGGTGGGAGAGTCTGAGATGGTTAGATAGTATCACCAACCCACTTGACATGAATTTGAGCAAACTCTGAGAAATGGTGAAGGACAGAGGAGCCTGGTGTTCTGCAGTCCATGAGGTTGCCAAGAGTCAGACGTGACTTAGTGACAACCATGACAAAGTCTTAGCATCAGGTATAAGAGAAGAGAAAAATACAGAAAACTCTTTAGCATCACTCTTTTAGGGACCCATCCTTTTCTCATTTCATAACAGTTAGGTAGGCTTCCCAGTTTGTATGTTATCAATGCCACTTGGCTTATGATTCAGGTCTGACCATTCAGGGCACTGCGTTCCCTTGACTTCAGTGCTTGATATAGGGATGAGCATGTAACTCAACATGGGTGATTCAGAGACTGCCAGGTTTCTAACTCCTACAATCCATGTGGTTTTAGGGATACCTGAAACCATTTTGCTGATACACAGATAAATCCTATGTGATTTGAAGCAAAGCAGAGGCAAACAGAATCAAACTCAAAGATGCAAGAAAACAAAGTTCTGCTGAAATTGTTTAAACCCCAGGATTCAGCAGGAGATACACTTTTTGGTCTTCTTGATTACATTTTTTCTGTCACTTGATACTGAAAATGTTTTGGCTGGAACAGTTCCATGGTGTTAAGCTCCAAATATTTCTCATTATGTTATATAGTTTGTAATCTAGCTGAACAAAAATAAAAGAAACATTTTTTTTTCTCTAAAAATAATTTAATATTCTAGGATTCTTATTTGCTATTATTTTAGAAATAACAGACAGATAAATTTGTCCCATGAACCTTATAATATGAAAATTTTTCTCATACAGATCTTTGTCTTTTATTAATTAGGTTAAATGCAATCACTCAGTAAAGAAATAGTTTCTACAGTGACTTCAAGTATGCTAGAGTAAATTAGGAAAACGTATAGATATTCTTTCTTTTACCTGTCTTTTGACAACTGAAGATTATTTAAACTGTTAACTGTGAGGACATATATTGTGTCATATACCATGAACAGGAGCTATACTGAAGTGCTAAACTTTTCAAGTGATTATCATGTCTGTTTAAGAAGAGTAACAATAAAAATGTTACTGGCAAACAATAATATGGTTTTCTTACTTCGAAAAAACTTTGCAAAGTTCTTTAATCATAGTTGTAAAATTAATTCATTATATGAAGATGTTAAAGAAGACTATTGATGCTCTTGGAATATAAAACTATAATAAATTATTAATTATAAATTCATTTCCTTCTCCTTGTTCATAATAATGATTAATTTTTAAAATCTTGGATGAATAAGCCCAATTAACTCATTTTGATTAGACGCTTGCTCTTGGTTAAAATATTTCCATTTGTATCTGCTTTTTTGGGTAAGGAATGTTGAAATATCCAAGATATTGGGAAATGTTTAATAATCAGTTTAATTTTCTATTAGGTATAAAATATTGGGCATAACTTAACTATGATATGATGTACTCTGCATATAAGTTAAATAAGCAGGGTGACAATATACAGCCTTGACGTACTCCTTTTCCTATTTGGAACCAGTCTGTTGTTCCATGTCCAGCTCTAACTGTTGCTTCCTGATCTGCATACAGGTTTCTCAAGAGACAGGTCAGGTGGTCTGGTATTCCCATCTCTTTCAGAATTTTCCACAGTTTATTGTGATCCACACAATCAAAGGCTTTGGCATAGTCAATAAAGCAGAAATAGATGTTTTTCTGGTAGTCTCTTGCTTTTTCGATGATCCATCGGATGTTGGCAACTTGATCTCTGGTTCCTCTGCCTTTTCTAAAACCAGCTTGAACATCTGGAAGTTCACGGTTCACATATTGCTGAAGACTGGCTTGGAGAATTTTGAGCATTACTTTACTAGCATGTGAGATGAGTGCAATTGTGCGGTAGTTTGATATGCAGATGACACCACCCTTATGGCAGAAAGTGAAGAAGAACTAAAGAGCCTCTTGATGAAATTGAAAGAGGAGAGTGAAAAAGTTGGCTTAAAGCTCAACATTCAGGAAACTAAGATCATGGCATCTGGTCCCATCACTTCATGGCAGATAGATGGGGAAACAGTGGAAACAGTGGCTGACTTTATTTTTCTGGGCTCCAAAATCACTGCAGATGGTAACTGCAGCCATGAAATTAAAAGACGCTTACTCCCTGGAAGGAAAGTTATGACTAACCTAGACAGCATATTAAAAAGCAGAGACATTACTTTGCCAACAAAGGTCCGTCTAGTCAAGGCTATGGTTTTTCCAGTGGTCATGTATGGATGTGAGAGTTGGACTATAAAGAAAGCTGAGCACGGAAGAATTGATGCTTTTGAACTGTGGTGCTGGGGAAGACTCTTGAGAGTCCCTTGGACTGCAAGGAGATCCAACCAGTCCATCCTAGAGGAGATCAGTCCTGGGTGTTCCATGGAAGGACTGATGTTGAAGCTGAAACTCCAATACTTTGGCCATCTGATGTGAAGAGCTGACTCATTGGAAAAGACCCTGATGCTGGGAAAGATTGAGGGCAGGAGGAGAAAGGGACGACAGAGGATGAGATGGCTGGATGGCATCACTGACTCGATGGACATGGGTTTTGGTGGACTCCGGGAGTTGGTGATGGACAGGGAGGCCTGGCGTGCTGCGGTTCATGGGGTCGCAAAGATTCGGACACGACTGAGCGACTGAACTGAACTGAACTAACTATGATACGACAACAAATAGAAAGTGGGCCTAATTGTTAATGACTGAATATATTTTTAACTGTATATTTAAATTCACTTTTTGATTAGGTAAGAGTAAAATTAATTAAATTAAGCAGAAAATCTAAACCATCTTTTTGCCCCATATGCCTAGTACCTACTCTATATTCTCCTCCCACCCCCCGCGGGTATAGGCAATCCCTCACTTTCATGTGTGTGTGCTAAGTTGTTTCAGTCGTGTCCGACATCTGCGGCCCCATGGACTGTAGCCCACCAGGCTCCTCTGTCCATGGAGTTCTCCAGGCAAGACTACTGGAGTGGGTTTCCATGCCCTCCTCCAGGGGATCTTCCCAACTCAGGGATTGAAGCCAAGTCTCTTAACGTCTCCAGCACTGAGAGTCCTAAATATCCTTCCAAAGTGTCTTCATATATGTACAGGGAAACATATCTATAGAAACGTACTATATACATGTGTTTTCTTACATGTTTTGAAAACTTTTACTATGAAATCTGCTGTCTTTGCTTCTTATTCTTTATATGTCTTCTGACTATTAAGCGGGTTTCCCCCCCTCCTTTTATTGTCTTTATATCTCTGTAAAGACTACAGTAGTAATCCTACTAAGAGAAATAAACATGTTTCTTCTCCCTTCCTATTCTCTCCTTTTTATTTCGCCATCTGATAGTATAGAATAAAATTATCTTTCTTAATATTTACCCTTAAATTGCTAAATATGCATATATTTCTATTAATTGATTTGTCAGTTTCAAATAACATTTTTGACTCCCAGCTCTTACAGATGAGACAATCAGAAAATTTATTTACTTACTCTTTGCCTTTCCTTTACTTGATACCTGTTTTTATTAGTTTATCATTTATGCATTTTCAGAGCATACAAAATTTACATTCTGATTTTTTGCCCTTATCCTCACTTATAGGCAGTGTCAGTTCTACAGTTGCATGTATTTAAGTCCTTGTTTCCAGTCTTGTTACTGCAGTTTTCCAGACCTTGTTTGGATAAAGTCATCCTTTTGTATCTACTTTTTTATCTACTATTAGGAAAGAAACATTTGAAGATATTTGTATTATTTGAAGATAATATGATTGTATACTAAACCTCCTCCCTCCCCAGGTAATCAGTTGAAAACCTGCTATAAATAAGAACATTCAGTAAATTTGAGGGACACAGAATTAATTTAGGGAAATCAGTAGCTTTCGCTATATAAGGAACAACTGAAAAATGATACAACAAATGACTCCATAAAATACCTGGGAATAAACACATCAAGTAATATATAAAACTATATCTAGAAAATTTTAGAATATTCCTGAAGTGCACAAAAGAAGAATTGAAATACTGGTAAGATATACCAAGATTTTGACAGGATGATTCAAAATCATAAAGTTATCAATTCTTCATAACTTATAAGTTTTAAAGTGATCCAATAAGAGTACTAATTGTTTTTAAGCTAGAAAAATTGATTATAAAGTTTATATAGAAAAAACTTACCAACAAAAATATTGAAAGGAACTCTGAGAAAAGGAGCAATAATGGTAGGGGCCAGATTTCCTGGTATTAAAACATTTCATGTTTCAATAATTCAACATAGAACTAGTATATAAATAAACAAATGGCCAGAAAGAAATGACATGGAAATCTAGTATATTACAAAGGTGTTATCTCAAAACTACAAATGGTCCTGGGATAATGAGTGGTTCTCTGGAAAAACTAAAACTGGATCCACATTGGACCCAATTATTTACTGTGATGAATTTCAGTTGCACCAATAATTTACATATAAAAAAGAAACCATTAAAATACTAGATGAAAATTTATTTTTCAGTAGGAAGACTTTCCTAACTATGAATCAAAAAACAAAATCTGTAAAAAAATACTAGTGAATTTGGAACTATAGAAAAGAAAAAATTTCTTCATGACAAAAATGCCACATGGTAAGTAAAAAGACAAATTGCAAACCTGCAAAAATCTTGCAATCCATATCTCAGGCAAAGAATGACTCTTACCATTACACAGAAAACTCCTAGAGCTCAACCAAAAACCAATAGCCTAAAATATGAGAGCGAAAAATACAGATAGCTCACAAATAATAAAATATGAATAATTTAAAAATGTAAAAAGGTAATCAACCTCGCTGAAAATTAGAGGTTTTGATAATGAAGGGTATTCAATTGATTTATTGTTCTAGATTTTAAAATTCAATTTATGCTATTGAGATCCTATAAGTTGCATGATATTACTTACAATAATTGCAGCTGCAGTTAATTTTCACACAGAGTGACATTTTATACTCTCTTTTATTTTGCACCTGTTTTCAATATTTCTCGAACAGGTTCCAATCACTAGGATGAATGTAGCAATTAAGGGCCTACTAAAGATGAATCATCCATATATGCTGTGTGAATTTTGATTGCTCTAATATCTGCCACTACTATTAAAATAATTCATTCTAAAAAAAAATAATTCATTCTCATTTCAACAAGTATTCTTTCAGACTTATTTTTCTTTTGGTACTGACATTAGAAAGTTGTTTTTCTCTTTGAGGATCACAAAATGCTACCCATGTGAGATGAGAGTTTTGCATTCAAGGCAAGGGTAACATTATTTCCTGAATAATAGTGACACCTGCAATCCTTACTATCACAGAAAATGGTAATTGGATCAGCTTTGTGACAAAAATGATAGTTGAAACCCTCCTTTGGCAAAGCAGTTCTCTTGCTACTGCTTGGTTTGTTTCATTTGTTTGTGTTCTTATTCTACCCCATTCCTGAAGTTATTTTCATTTCCTCCAATACTTGGTATCTTAGTATTATAAACATATTGATTTATATGTTTGGTTTATCCAAGTTGCCCACTAAACTGGAGCTCTACATTCCCTCTGTACAACATAGCCATACCAGAGCAAGCTGAATGCAGATGACTGAGGCCTGCTCTCTCAAGCACTCTTCTCCTCCTTGGACAGTTGCATGCTTATGTAAATCAAGACACTTGGGGACTTACCTGGTGGTACAGTGGTTAAGCTTCTGTGCTTCCACTGTAGGGGATGCAAGTTTGATCCCTGGTCAGGAAACTGAGATCCCACAGATTGGGTAGCATGGCCACAAAAAAAGAAGCTTTTTCCCACACTTTTTTAAATGTCAGTTTTACTGTAATCACAACAAAATAATTTTAATTAAATATTCTATAAACCGATAAATATATAGAATGAAAAGGAAGTGTTGTTGTTTCCATGATAACTAAACTGAATGCTTTGGAAAACTCAACCAGAAAGGTCACTTAAAAATTCTGTCAGACTTTTCTCCAAAGGAGAAATACACATGATCAATAGGCACATGAAAAGATGCTCAGCATTACTAATTATTGGAGAAATGCCAGTCAAAACTACAATGAAATAAAACCTCACACAAGTCAGAATGACCATCACAAAAGGTCTACAAATAACAAATGTTGGAGAGGGTGTGGAGAAAGGGGAACCCTCCTAAACTGTTGGTGGGAATGTAAATTGGTGTAGCCAATATAGAAAATAGGATGGAGGTTTCTCAGAAAACTAAAAATAGAATTACCTTATGATCCAACAATCCCATTCCTGGGCACAAATCCAGACAAAATTATAATTCAAAAAGATACATGCACTCCCTATGTTTATAGTAGTACTATTCACAATAGCCAAGATGTGAAAACAACCTAAATGTCCATCAACAAATGGACAAAGAAGCTATAGTACATACATACAGCAGAGTATTCAGTCAGTTCAGTCACTTAGTCATGTCCAATTCTTTGCAACCCCACAGACTGCAGCCAGGCCTCCCTGTCCATCACCAACTCCCGGAGTTTACTCAAACTCATGTCCATTGAGTCGGTGATGCCATCCAACCATCTCATCCTTTGTCACCCCCTTCTCCTCCCGCCTTCAATCTTTTGCAGTGTATTACTCAGCCATAAAAAAGAACAAAATTATGCTATTTGCAGCAACATGGATGGACCTAGAGATTATCATATGAAACAGAGTAAGTCAGAAAGACAAAGGCAAATACCATATGATATCACTTACATGTGGAATCTAAAACATGACCCAAATGAACTGATCTATGAAACAGAAACAAAATCAGGGACATAGAGAATATACTGGTGGTTGCCAAGGGGGAGGGTAGGAGTGGGAGTCTGGGATTAGCAGATGCAAGTTGGTATATACAAAACAGATAAACAACAAGGTCCTGCTATACAGCACAGGGAACTATATCCAATATCCTGTGATAAACTATAATGAAAAAGAATATGAAAAAGAATGTATATGTATGTATAAATGAGAACAGCAGTAAATGGCACATTGTAATTCAACTATACTTCAATAAAAATAAATTAAAAAACTTAAAAAAAGGAATATTAAAAAATCATTAAAAAAAAAAAACAAACCCTGTCAGATTAAGTATTGGTGAGACACCAGTATAGAAATGATACACTATGAGAGAAATTTTCTATTCAGATTGTTCTGAAAGACATACCTGAGATTTCTCTTTATATTAAAAAGCTAAAATGCAGTCTACAAATCCTAGACAGCATTGTGAGTTTGGTTCATGAAAGGTAACATACAAAACTCCAGTCAGTAGACTCCCAAGTTGTGAGCATATACAGAAGTTTTGCTCTACGTGAAAAAAGCTGGAAAATGAATGTGTATTTCTATATTTTAAATTCAGGTAACATATTTAAAGTATGTGTGTAACACTTTTAAATGATTCAACTCTTTATACCAACTGATTTTGATTAACTGACCAGTTACAAATGCTGATGTGTCAGATAAGACAGTTTGTATTGAACTTGAATTTGAATGGTGTCCTTTTAAAATTTTCATGTGGACTTAAGTTTTTTGAGATAGGTAGAAGTTTGTTTTTGGAAGAATAAATGTTCTTTTAGCACACAGGCGAAGTGAGTAGAAAGATTTATGAGATTATCTGAAACAGGGAAGGGAAGTCGCTCAGTCGTGTCCGACTCTTTGTGACCCCGTGGACTGTAGCCTACCAGGCTCCTCCGTCCATGGGATTCTCCAGGCAAGAATACTGGAGTGGTTTGCCATTTCCTTCTCCAGGGGATCTTCCCGACCCAGGGATCGAACCCAGGTCTCCCGCATTGGGGGCAGATGCTTTACCCTCTGAGCCACCAGGGAAGTCCTTTTAAAATTTTCATGTGGACTTAAGTTTTTTGAGATAGGTAGAAGTTTGTTTTTGGAAGAATAAATGTTCTTTTAGCACACAGGCGAAGTGAGTAGAAAGATTTATGAGATTATCTGAAACAAGGGCAGGATAAAATAGAAGTGGGAGCAAAATGAGAAAACTGTGGACCTAGAAGTCATTCTTCTAATCCTGCTGGAAGAAATCTATGACTTAAAAATCATAAGTTAATACCCCGTCTCTTCCCCTCCTGGTTTCTTTTAATAAGAGACAAAGACTCTCAAGCTAATAGTAAGGATATTCCAAATAACTGTACATAGCACTAGCCACTTCTATTTTAGTGTGAATTTGTTTTTAGACTTTGTGTAAATGACCAAGACCGGTGCGGTTTCTGGAAGGTAATGTGAATAAGAAACAGGAAGAAAAGTACAAACACCAGGCTAGACCAGGGCGAAACAGGATGTACCTTCTTAAAGTAGTATTATATAAAGAAAATCTCTTTGACTACATGGATAAAGCTGTTGTTTTCAAAATTTTCCGTGCAATCAGTGCCACATCGTTGACCTGAGCAATTTAAATCTTACTGATGTTGTGCTCTTTTGCCCATTTCATGCTGACCTGCTATCACTGTGACAAGGTGTATTAATTGTATTTGAGTAAGTCTATTCATCAAGCCATTTTGTTTTACTTTGTTTTGATTGTAGCAATTGGAGCCAATATGAAATTCATCTTTATTTGTAATCTAGCAGGATTGGAAAGTAAGTCTCTAAGACCTAAATGGATACAACATAACCTGAGTGCTACAAATTATGTGCTTTGAGTTTATCATGTCATGAAATCATTCTCCTTTTTCTTAGGTCCTGGGGAAAATTATGCTTTTTATTTAATGAACTAAGAAATTCAGAGAGAAACAAAGCAATATTGGCACCTGATAGTAGTCATAATTTGATATCATCTTATAATATCATAAACTTGATCCCTTTACATAAAACTGAGGGGCACTATGTAAACTGTGTGTTTATAAGAATAATAATCTTTTAAAATAAAATTTGAATTATTATAAATAATTCTGTTGATTTTCATTTTCTTCAGTTATAGAGATACTTGAAAAATAATTTAACTTCGTAAAACTAGAAAATTACTTATAGTAAATCTAGGACTCATTTGGGCACAGAAGCTGTGAAGGGAAGAAGACATAATTTTCAAGGTAGAAGAACATTGCCTCTTGCAGTGTCTTACAGAGCTATTGTACTGCTAAAGTGAGAAAAACGGTAGCTAGAGAAGCAGGGAACATAATTACAAGCAAAAAGGGAAATATAATTATAATTGAATTTATTGTCAAATGTTTAGAAAGTTTGCAGTTATTCTTCCATTTACTCAGGTGAATGATAAAATCTTGCACAGCTGATAGCAAAAACCTTAGATTTTACATACTTGGCTTTGAGGATAAAAGTAGTCTGGTTAAAATAGACTGGCAATTAAAATGTTTATTTTCAGTGGTAGTACAGTAAAAGAAAGCATATTGTGTTTTTGTTTGATGTTAAATCTGATGAAATAATCGTCTGGAAGAAAAATACACTTGATTTTGTGTGTATGTCTGTGTGTAGGTGCATGAACTTGCTTATGTGTTATCATCCCAAGGCTTTCCACCTTTTCCATTCATCTTCTCACAGTCTGAACCAATTCTCTCTCACATTCTATATACTTCAGTCTGGAAGTAAATAACCCCCCCCCCCAAAGTTGTTTACAATTAGCATAAAAAAGGGGGAAGGAAAGCATTGACTATAATTTAGTATCAATGTATCTGACTCCACTGATTTGATTAATAATGCTTCCAGTTTGTGGAAATTATAAGAGCAAATGGCAATTACTGCCTTTTCTGCTGGACTTTGAGTTCAACCTACATTTTTGAGAATAGTAAATATAAATTTTTATAATTTTATGACATTATACCTGACAGAAATGTAGAGAAATACTTTTCATGTGAAAACTTTGCCAGAGAGGAAGAAAGTGAATTATAGGGAAGCTTTTGCTTGCTTTCATATAAAATTAACTTTTACGAACATAACTTCTGTTAAAGCAAATCCCCAAATACATAGGACCTCAACATGTTTAAGTGCTTTGCAATTGTGGGAACTCAAATTCTCACTAAATGAAAAAAACATTAAACATAAAGGAGAAAATGGAGGGGAAAAGGAGAAATGAAAGTTTGGATTAAAAAAATAACATTAAAGTGTGAGTCTTCTAAATGTTAATATAGAAACAAAATTAATTTTTAATCAGAACTCACACCGTATTTTTTTCAGTCTGTTGAAATGTTTTAAACATTTTTATGAAGGTAAAAATGCATGTGGTAAGGTAAGATATTTTTGGAAAAGAGGACTAGAGAAGGAAAACTTGTTCTGCTAGATGAGAGCATGCAGTAATTTACTGTATTTGAATCAATATGGCATTGGCATCAGAACAGACCAGTGGAAAAGAATCCAAAATCTGAAAATAGATTTGGTGAGAATGAGAATTTGACATATGGCAAAGGTGATATTTTAGCTCATTGGGAAAGTGTTTTTGCAGCATAAAATGCTAACATGATTTACTTCCTGATTGGCTACCCATCAGGACGTACATAAAATTTTACTGGTACCTCACACCATATAGACAAATTTGGATGGATTAAAAATTAAATTTAACAAAAACACAGTAACAAACACCTATAAGAAAACCTAGAAGACCATGGGTATAAACTGAGTGAGGGGGGTGAAGGAGAGCTTTAAATTTTTAAAAAGTACATAGAAAAAGTAATATATTTCGAAAAGATATTTGTATGTAGAATGCAGATAGAAGATTAATATTTATAATATATAAAGAGTTCTTACAATTGACAAGGAGATATTCCAAGAGAAAATGGGCAAAGTATAACTAGGCAAATCAGAAAGTAACTAATCCAAAAATCTCAACCTCCTTTTAGACAAGCAAAAGTTAAATAAACTAATATCTGTATACCTCTCACACTGGCCAAAATTAAAAAGAAAGAAAACATCACTTTCTGTCCAGAAATGGAGATGTGAGAGTATTTCCAGTATTTTTGTTACTAACAAAAACGTAAATTATTGCACCCTTTTTGGAAAGAAATGTGGTAATGTCTATTTAAAGAAACAAATGCATAGTTGACTTTGATCTTACAGTCCCTCTGTTAGGAATCTAGCCAGCAGAAATAATAGCACCCATGAAGATTCTGTATACAGAATATTCTGTGTACAGAATATTGGTTGTAACATTATTCACAGTGGCAAAGAACTGGAAACAAAAACGAACACTCATCATAGCACATTAATACCATGAACTATTTTGTAGTCATTAAAAAGATGTATTAGAACCATTCTAGGATACTTGGAAGGATTTCCATGAGGTATTGTTGAGTGAGAAAAGCAGAATACTGACAATACTGCATAATATTCCAACTTTGAAATATAAGTAAAATCCCTCACTATAAACATATATATGCATTTTGGAAATACTTATAGTTTTATAATCTGAGAAATTTTGTCACCTGGGTTACCTAGGTAGTGAGGGTGCTGGTGACGTTGCAGATAAGAGGAGTAGAGAAAGGAGAAAGGTAATGTATTAGTTTTTTTGTTGTTGTGTAACAAATTAACTTCCCTCATGGCTCAACAGTAAAGAATCTGCCTGCCAATGCAGGAGACACAGGAGAGGTGGATTTGATCCCTGGGTAGGGAAGATCCCCTAGAGAGAGAAATGGCAACCCAGTTAAATATTCTTGCCTGGGAAATTCCATGGACAGAGGAGCCTGGAGGGCTACAGTCCATGGGGTCGCAAAAGAGTCGAACATAGAAACTTAAAACATCAAACAACTATTTTCTCACAGTTTTTGTGTGTCAGGAGTCACATCTGCTAAGCTGAAAACTCTGCTCAGTGTCTTATAAGGCTGCAAGCAAGGTGTTGGCAGGACTGATGTCATTTCTGGAGCTCATGATGATTTTCCAAGCTCACACAATTGCTGACAGAATTCTCTTCCTTGCAACTGCATAATTGCAGGCTTGGCTTCTCTGTGGCTGTTGTCTGGAGGCCACCATGATGTCCTTGAGGCCACCTGCAACTCCTCATCACATCCTTTGCCATAGACAGTTCAAAACACAGCTGTTTGATTCAAGGCCAGTAGGAGAGGCTCCTGTTGCTGAAACAGCTAAGATGTCTTATAAAATGGAACATAATCATGAGAAACAACCCATGCAATCACTTTTGCCATATTCTACTGGTTAGAAGAAAGACATAAGTTTCACTAACATTCTAACGCAGATCATGGATCACTGGGGGCAGTGGGGAGATGAAGATTACAGTGTATTTTGTTGTAGAAAGCCAAGCAAATAATGAAAAGAAACAGTATTTGAAAAAGACCAAAAAACTAATTGAAAACAGAAACTATCAAGATTCATATGACCATACACATACATAATAAAAAAAAATTGAAAACAAAGACCTTTAAAAAAAGAAAATGATTGCCGTGTGTCAGATCATTAGTATTATGCATTTCCTTGTGTTCTTTGCAGACCATTGATATGACATATGGTAACATGTGCTTCTTTGGCTTCTTCATGAAGAATGTGCTTTACTGTTTTCTTTTATGTTTCAATCCATTCTAAATTTCATCCATTCAAAAATTCTCAATTTTCAGAGACCCATTATTTTATGTATAAAAATGAAAGAAAAGAGAATTTTAGTTAAGCTGAGCTTTTCAAACACCACCAATTATGAGACATATGCCAATATCAAAAACTTGAAAATGTGAAAATATATTCAACTAAGGTTTGATGAAAATTTCTTGGGGAAATTTTGTCCTTGGGAAGACTCTTTTTAGCTTCCTGCTGGAGGCCCTTAAAATCCAAAGGGTTACCTCCTCCCTCTCAGACATGGCCTGCTGAAAGCCATTGCTTTCATCACAGTCTTCTACTTCCTAGTCAGATTTAGAAGAGGTTAGGGCAATGCAGAGATAATGCTCAGTGGTGGACATGTCTGGTTGTGAAAGTAAAGTCCAATGCTATAAAGAACAATATTGCATAGGAACCTGGAATGCTAGATCCATGAATCAAGGCAAAATGGATGTGGTCAAGCAGGAGATGGCGAGAGTGAAGGTGAACATCTTAGAAATCAGTGAATTAAAATAGAAGGGAATGGGTGAATTTAATTCAGATGACCATTATAACTACTACTGTGGGCAAGAATCCCTTGGAAGAAACAGAGTAGCCCTGATAGTCAACAAGAGCCCAAAATGCAATCCTTGGATGCAGTCTCAAAAACAACAGAATGATCTTAGTTTGCTTCCAAGGTGAACCATTCAACATCACAGTAATCCAAGTCTATACCCTAACCACTAATGCCGAAGAAGCTAAAGTTGAATGGTGCTGTGAAGATATACAAGACCTTCTAAGGGATTGAAATGCAAAAGTAGAAAGTCAAGAGATGCCTGGAGTAACAGGCAAGTTTAACCTTCGAGTACAAAATGAAGCAGGGCAAAGGCTAACAGAGTTTTGCCAAGAGAACACACTGGTCATAGCAAACACTGTTTTCCAACAACCCAAGAGACAACTCTACACATAAACATCACCAGATGGTCAATAGTGAAATCAGATTGACTATGTTCTTTGCAGCCAAAAGTGGAGAAGCTCTATACAGTCAGGAAAAACAAGATCTGGATGTGACTGTGGCTCAGATCATGAGTTTCTTATTGCAAAATTCAGGATTAAATTGAAGAAAGTAGGGAAAACCACTAAGCCAATCAGGTATGACCTAAATCAAATCCCTTTCGATTATACACTGGAGATGATGAATAGATTGAAAAGATTAGATCTGGTAGACAGAGTATCTGAAGAACTATGGACAGAGGTTCATAACATTGTATAGGAGGCAGTGACCAAAACCACCTGAAAGAAAAAGAAATACAAAAAGGCAAAATGGTTGGCTGAGGAGTTCTTACCAATAGCTGAGTATAGAAGAGAAGTGAAAGGCAAAGATACACCTAACTGAATGCTGAGTTCCAGAGAATAATAGCAAGGAGAGATAAGAAAGCCTTCCCAAGTAATCAATGCAAAGAAATTAGAGGAGAATGGGAAAGACTAGAGATCTCTTCAAGAAAATTAGAGATACCAAGGAAATTCATGCAAAGATGGGCACAGTAAAGGAAAGAAATGGCAAGGACCTAACAGAAGCAGAAGAGATTAAGAAGTGGCAAGAACATACAGAACTATACCAAAAAGTTAACCATGATGATGTGTTCACTCACCTAGATAACCATGATGATGTGTTCACTCATCTAGAGCCAGACGTCCTGGAGTGTGAAGTCAAGTGGGCCTTAGGAATCTATGAACAAAGCTAGTGGAGATGATGGAATTCCAGATGAGCTATTTCATATCCTAAAAGATGATGCTGTGAAAGTGCTGCAGTCAATAGGCCAGCAAATTTGGAAAATGCAGCAGTGACCACGGGACTGGAAAAAGTCAGTTTTCATTCCAATCCCAAAGAAGCACAATGCCAAAGAATGTTCAAACTATCATAAAATTGCACTCATTTCACATACTAGCAAGGTAATGTTCAAAATCATTCAAGACAGGTTTCAGCAGTTTGTGAACTGAGAACTTCCAGATGTACAAGCTGGATTTAGAAAAGGCAGAGGAACTAGAGATCAAATTGCCAATATCCATTGGATCATAGAAAAAGTGATGCAATTCCAGAAAAACATCTACTTCTGCTTCGTTTACTACACCAAGCCTTTGACTACGTGGATAACAACAAGCCGTGGAAAATTCATGAAGTGATAGAAATACCAGACGTCCTGACCTGCCTCCTGAGAAACCTGTATACAGGTCTAGAAGTAATAGTTAGAACTGGAGATGGGACAATAGACTGGTTCAAAATTGGGAAAGGAGGAGAGGGGGCTAAGATGGCGGAGGAATAGGAAGGGGAGACCACTCTCTCCTCCACAAATTTATAGAAAGAACATCTGAACGCTGAGCAAACTTCACAAAACTACTTCTGAACGCTGGCAGAGGATGTCAGGCATCCAGAAAGACAGCGCATTATGTTCGAAAGCAGGTAGGAGAAATTATAAAAGATAAAAAGAGAGACTAAGGAGTTAGGGACGGAGACCCGTCCCGGGGAGGGAGTTGTAAAAGAGGAGAAATTTCCAAGCACCAGGAAACCCTCTCACCGGCGGTTTGGGGGAAGATTTCTTATCTCGGAGGGCAATATAACTGGGAGAAAAAATAAAAAAAACCCACAGATTACGTGCCTAAAGGCAACTCCCAGCAAAGAACCCCAGACGCTCGCATCCGCCACCAGCAAGTGGGGGCTGAAAGGAGAGGAGCGGGCGGCACTGCCTAGGGTAAGGACCGGGCCCGAACGCCCTGAGGGCAATCTGAGGGAGCTAACGTGAGATAGTAACCTAAACTGTGGGACAGCCAGAGAGAGAGAGAACTATCCCGCGAAAAGCTCAAATCTAAGGCACTGCCGGCCCGCTAACAGAACAAAGGACTGAGCGATACCAGAGAGCTAGCCGGCTGCGGGCCGCCCCATCCCCCGCCGGACACAGCAAGTAGGCGGGGCCAGCCAGAGCCGGAAAGGGGCAAACTCGGCTCCAGAGAGGGCATCCCCTACCAATCTGCAAACAGGCTCCCAGTTTCTAAACAAAGACTATCTGAGATCCCGGAGGGTCGCCAGCCGCCGGGAGGGTCGCAGCCAGAGACCAGCTCCCCAGAACCGACACAAAGCGCACCGGAGCCGGGCGCGCCCGTAAACCGAGGCGGGGACCAGGGAGGTGATAAGCCGCACCGCCCCAACAGGGGAGAGCGCTCTCGCCAAACTCCTGGCTGCCTGAGCTGCTCCGACCGGGAACAGCAAAAACCGCGGGCGCAACCGAGTCTGCGCCTTTGTGGAGTAACCAGGAGCCTGAACCTGAGCGGCTTAGACCTGGGAAGTGCACGCATCTCAGGGCCCACTCCCCGGCCAAGTAACCTGAAGCCTGAGCAGGGTAGACGGGGAAAGCACACACGCAGTGAGCGGGGGCGAACCCAGTCCGGCCGAGACACTGCGAGCTCTCCACACACACGCCAGTGATATAGGTTTGCAGTGTTCCTCCCTCCCCACAGCATGACTGAACAAGTGAACCTAAAGAGACCACCTCTGCCCCTTTGTGGCAGGGCGGAAATTAGATACTGAAGAGACCTCCAAACAGAAGCCAAATAAACAGAGGGAAGCGCGTTGGAAGTGACAGGCCAACAGATTAAAATCCCTGTAGTTAACACCGACTGCATTGAAAGGGGCCTATAGATCTTGAAAAGTATAAACAGGAACAAGGATCTATCTGAAACTGAACAGACCCCACACTGCTCACAACAGCCCCAGAGAAAGTCCGGGATATATATTTTTACTATTATCATTTTTTTTTAAATTTAAAAAAAAATTTTTTTTCTTTCTTTTTTCTTTAAGTCCTCTATTACACCTTTAATTTTCATTTTCATAACCCACTATTACCTTGCAAAAAAAAAACCCCTATTTTTAAAGCAAACTGCATACATATATCTTATACCTTTTATGTTTTCTTTTTTTTTTACTGTTTCCTGTTTTAGTTTTTTTTACTGTTTCTTTTTTTACTGTTTTACTGTTTTACTTTTTTTTTCTTTTTACACTGTTTTCTTTTTTTTATATTGTATGTTTTATAAGAGTCTAATCTCTACTCTAGATTTTTAATCTTTGTTTTACATATTTGATATCAATTTTGTACATTTAAGAATCCAATCTTTAGTACCCATTTTTACTTAGGAGTGTGATTACTGGCTTGATTACTCTCTCCCCCTATTGACACTCTTTCTTCTCCACCAGGGAACCTCTATCTCCCACCCTCCTCCTTCTCTTCTCAACCCAATTCTGTGAATCTCTGAGGGTGTTCTGGGTACCAGAGAACACTTCGGGAACAGAATACTGCCCAGATCTCTCTCTCGCCTCTTGATTCCTCCTTTTCTACTCATGCTCACCTCCCCCCTCTCTTTGTATCTCTGTGAACCGCTCTGAGGGTTCCAGACTGTGGAGCGCACAGAGGGAAGTGCTTACTGGCTAGACTGCTCTCTCCACGTTTGAGTCCCCCTCTTCTCCTCCTACTCACCTCAAACTCCCCCCCCCCCCACTTCACCTCTCCATGTAACTCAGTGAACCTTTCTGGGTATCCCTCACTGTGGAGAATCTTTTCACCATTAACCTAAAAGTTTTATTATTGATTCTGTATGCATGGAGAAGTCTTGAGGCTACTGCAAGAATAAGACTGAAAGCCAGGGGAAACATTAATTAATAAGAGACCATCCAATAGCCTCCACGTATACACTGAAACCAAGCTCCACCCAAGAGCCAATAAGTTGCAGAGCAAGACATACCACGTAAATTCTCCAGGAATGCAGGAACATAGCCCTGAGCATCAATATACAGGCTACCCAGAGGCACACCAAATCCATAGACATCTCAAAACTCAATACTAGACACTCCATTGCACTCTAGAGAGAAGAAATCCAGCTCCACCCACCAGAACACCGACACAAGCTCCCCCAACCAGGAAACCTTGACAAGCCACCCGTCCAACCCCACCCACAGTGAGGAACCTCCACAATAAAGAGGAACTTCAAACTACCAGAATACAGAAAGGCCACGCCAAACACAGCAATCTAAACAAGATGAAAAGGCAGAGAAATACTCAGCAAGCAAAGGAAAATGAGAAATGCCCACCAAACCAAACAAAAGAGGAGGAGATAGGGAATCTATCTGAAAAAGAATTTAGAATAATGATAATAAAAATGATCCAAAATCTTGAAAGCAAAATGGAGGTACAGATAAATAGCCTGGAGACAAGGATTGAGAAGATGCAAGAAATGTTTACCAAGGACCCAGAAGAAATAAAAAGGAGTCAATATATAATGAATAATGAAACAAAGGAGATAAAAGACACTCTGGAGGGAACCAACAGTAGAATAACGGAGGCAGAAGATAGGACAAGTGAGGTAGAAGATAGAATGGTGGAAATAAACGAAGCAGAGAGGAAAAAAGAAAAAAGAATCAAAAGAAATGAGGAAAACCTCAGGGACCTCTGGGACAATATGAAATACCCCAACATTCGAATCATAGGAGTCCCAGAAGAAGAAGATAAAAGGAAAGGCCATGAAAAAATACTCGAGGAGATAATAGTTGAAAATTTCCCTAAAATGAGGAAGGAAATAGTCACAGAAGTCCAAGAAACCCAGAGAGTCCCAAACAGGATAAACCCAAGGCGAAACACCCCAAGACACATATTAATCAAATTAACAAAGATCAAACACAAAGAACAAATATTAAAAGCAGCAAGGGAAAAACAACAAATAACACACAAGGGGATTCCCATAAGGATAACAGCTGATCTATCAATAGAAACTCTTCAGGCTAGAAGGGAATGGCAGGACATACTTAAAGTAATGAAAGAGAATAATCTACAACCCAGATTACTGTACCCAGTAAGGATCTCATTCAGATATGAAGGAGAATTCAAAAGCTTTACAGACAAGCAAGAGCTGAGGGAATTCAGCACCACCAAACCAGCTCTCCAACAAATGCTAAAGGATCTTCTCTAAACAGGAAACACAGAAAGGATGTTTCAACACGAACTCAAAACAACAAAGTAAATGGCAACGGGATCATACTTATCAATAATTACCTTAAATGTAAATGGGTTGAATGCCCCAACCAAAAGACAAAGGCTAGCTGAATGGATACAAAAACAAGACCCCTATATATGCTGTCTACAGGAGACCCACCTCAAAACTAGGGACACATACAGACTGAAAGTGAAGGGATGGAAAAACATATTTCATGCAAACGGAGACCAAAAGAAAGCAGGAGTCGCAATACTCATTTCAGATAAAATAGACTTTAAAATACAGGCTGTGAAAAGGGACAAAGAAGGACACTACATAATGATCAAAGGGTCAATCCAAGAAGAAGATGTAACAATTATAAATATATATGCACCCAACATAGGAGCACCACAATATATAAGGCAAATACTAACAAGTATGAAAGGGGAAATTAACAATAACACAATAATAGTGGGAGACTTTAATACTCCACTCACACATATGGATAGATCAACTAAACAGAAAATTGACAAGGAAACACAAACTTTAAGTGATACAATAGACAAATTAGATTTAATTGATGTTTACAGGACTTTCCACCCCAAAACAACCAATTTCACCTTTTTCTCAAGTGCACATGGAACTTTCTCCAGGATAGATCACATCCTGGGCCATAAATCTAGCCTTGGTAAATTCCGAAAAATTGAAATCATCCCAGCCATCTTCTCTGACCACAATGGAGTAAGATTAGACCTCAATTACAGGAGAAAAACTATTAAAAATTCCAACATATGGAGGCTAAACAACACGCTTCTGAGTAACCAACAAATCACAGAAGAAATCAAAAAAGAAATCAAATTATGCATAGAAACGAATGAAAATGAAAACACAACAACCCAAAACCTATGGGACACTGTAAAAGCAATGCTAAGGGGAAGGTTCATAGCAATACAGGCATACCTCAAGAAACAAGAAAAAAATCAAATAAATAAACTAACTCTACACCTAAAGCAACTAGAGAAGGAAGAAATGAAGAACCCCAGGGTCAGTAGAAGGAAAGAAATCTTACAAATTAGGGTAGAAATAAATGCAAAAGAAACAAAAGAGACCATAGCAAAAATCAACAAAACTAAAAGCTGGTTTTTCAAGAAGATAAACAAAATTGACAAGCCATTAGCCAGACTCATCAAGAAACAAAGGGAGAAGAATCAGATCAACAAAATTAGAAATGAAAATGGAGAGATCACAACAGACTACACAGAAATACAAAGGGTCATAAGAGACTACTACCAACAGCTATATGCCAATAGAATGGGCAACTTGGAAGAAATGGACAAATTCTTAGAAAAGTATAACTTTCCAAAACTGAAGCAGGAAGAAATAGAAGATCTTAACAGACCCATCACAAGCACGGAAATCAAAACTGTAATCAGAAATCTTCCAGCAAACAAAAGCCCAGGACCAGACGGCTTCACAGCGGAATTCTACCAAAAATTTAGAGAAGAGCTAACACCTATCCTACTCAAACTCTTCCAGAAAATTGCAGAAGATGGTAAACTTCCAAACTCATTCTATGAGGCCACCATCACCCTAATTCCAAAACCAGACAAAGATGCCACAAAAAAAACTAAAGGCCAATATCACTGATGAACATAGATGCAAAAATCCTTAACAAAATTCTAGCAAACAGAATCCAACATCATATTAAAAAGATCATACATCATGACCATGTGGACTTTATTCCAGGAATGCAATGTTTCTTTAACATCCACAAATCAATCAGTGTAATACACCACATTAACAAATTGAAAGATAAAAACCGTATGATTATCTCAATAGAGGCAGAAAAAGCCTTTGACAAAATTCAACATCCATTTATGGTAAAAACCCTCCAGAAAGCAGGAATAGAAGGAACATACCTCACCATAATAAAAGCTATATATGACAAACCCACAGCAAACATTATCCTCAATGGTGAAAAATTGAAAGCATTTCCCCTAAAGTCAGGAACAAGACAAGGATGCCCACTTTCACCACTACTATTCAACATAGTTTTGGAAGTTTTGGCCACAGCAATCAGAGTGGAAAAAGAAATAAAAGGAATACAGATAGGAAAAGAAGAAGTAAAACTCTCACTGTTTGCAGATGACATGATCCTCTACATAGAAAACCCTAAAGATTCTACCAGAAAATTACTAGAGCTAATCAATGAATATAGTAAAGTTGCAGGATATAAAATTAACACACAGAAATCCCTTGCATTCCTATACTCCAATAATGAGAAAACAGAAAGAGAATAAGGAAACAATACCATTCACCATTGCAACAAAAAGAATAAAATACTTAGGAATATATCTACCTCAAGAAACAAAAGACTTATATATAGAAAACTATAAAACCATGATGAAAGAAATCAAAGAGGACACAAACAGATGGAGAAATATACCGTGTTCATGGATTGGAAGAATTAATATAGTGAAAATGAGTACACTACCCAAAGCAATCTATAGATTCAATGCAATCCCTATCAAGCTACCAACGGTATTTTTCACAAAACTAGAACAAATCATCTCACGATTTGTATGGAAATATAAGAAACCTCGAATAGCCAAAGCAATCTTGAGAAAGAAGAATGGAACTGGAGGAATCAACCTGCCTGACTTCAGGCTCTACTACAAAGCCACAGTCATCAAGACAGTATGGTACTGGCACAAAGACAGAAATATAGATCAATGGAACAAAATAGAAAGCCCAGAGATAAACCCACGCTCCTATGGACACCTTATCTTTGATAAAGGAGGCAAGAATATACAATGGAGAAAAGACAATCTCTTTAACAAGTGGTGCTGGGAAAACTGGTCAATCACTTGTAAAAGAATGAAACTAGAACACTTTCTAACACCATACACAAAAATAAACTCAAAATGGATTAAAGATCTAAACGTAAGACCAGAAACTATAAAACTCCTAGAGGAAAACATAGGCAAAACCCTCTCCAACATAAATCACAGCAGGATCCTCCATGACCCACCTCCCAGAATATTGGAAATAAAAGCAAAAATAAACAAATGGGACCTAATTAAAATTAAAAGCTTTTGCACAACAAAGGAAACTATAAGCAAGGTGAAAAGACAGCCTTCAGAATGGGAGAAAATAATAGCAAACGAAGCAACAGACAAACAATTAATCTCAAAAATATACAAGCAACTCCTGCAGCTGAATTCCAGAAAAATAAATGACCCAATCAAAAAATGGGCCAAAGAACTAAACAGACATTTCTCCAAAGAAGACATACAGATGGCTAACAAACACATGAAAAGATGCTCAACATCACTCATTATTAGAGAAATGCAAATCAAAACCACAATGAGGTACCATTTCATACCAGTCAGAATGGCTGCTATCCAAAAGTCTACAAGCAATAAATGCTGGAGAGGGTGTAGAGAAAAGGGAACCCTCTTACACTCTTGGTGGGAATGCAAACCAGTACAGCCACTATGGAGAACAGTGTGGAGATTCCTTAAAAGACTTGGAATAGAACTGCCATATGACCCAGCAATCCCACTGCTGGGCATACACACCGAGGAAACCAGAATTGAAAGAGACGCGTGTACCCCAATGTTCATCGCAGCACTGTTTACAATAGCCAGGACATGGAAGCAACCTAGATGTCCATCAGCAGACGAATGGATAAGGAAGCTGTGGTACATATACATAATGGAATATTACTCAGCCATTAAAAAAAATACATTTGAATCGGTTCTATTGAGATGGATGAAACTGGAGCCCATAATACAGAGTGAAGTAAGCCAGAAAGAAAAACACCAATACAGTATACTAATGCATATATATGGAATTTGAAAGATGGTAACGATAACCCTATATGCAAGACAGAATAAGAGACACAGATGCATAGAACTGTCTTATGGACTCTGAGGGAGAAGGTGAGGGTAGGACGTTCTGGGAGAATAGCATTGAAACATGTATATTATCATATGTGAAACAGAACACCATTCCATGTTCGATGCATGAGACAAATGCTCAGGGCTGGGGCAATGGGATGACCCAGAGGGATGGGATGGGAAGGGCGGTGGGAGAGGCGTCCAGGAAGGGGAACACATGTAAACCCATGGCTAATTCATGTCAATGTATGGGAAAAACTACTACAATATTGTAAAGTAATTAGCCCCCAACTAAAATAAATAAATTTATTTGAAAAAAAAAAGAAAAAAAATTGGGAAAGGAGTATGTCAAGGTTGTATATTGTCACTCTTCTTATTTAATTTGTATGCCGAGTACATCATGCAAAATGCCAGACTGAATGAATCACAAGCATGAATCAAGATTGCCAGGAGAAATATCAGCAACCTCAGATATGCAGATGATACCACACTAATGGCATAAAGTGACAAGGAACTAAAGAGCCTCTTGGTGAGGGTTGTAGAGGAGAGTGAAAAAGCTGGCTTAAAACTCAATATTCATAAAGCTAAGATCATGACATCTGGTCCCATCACTTCATGGCAAATAGATGGGGAAGAATTGGAAACAGTGGCAGATTTTATTTTCTTGGGCTCCAAAATCACTGCTGATAGTGACTGCATCCATGAAATTAAAAGATGCTTGCTCCTGGAAGAAAAGCTGTGACAAACCTAGACAGCATATTAAAAAGCAGAGACGTCACTTTGCAGAAGAATGTAAATATTTTCAAAGCAATGGTTTTTCCAGTAGTCATGTATGGATGTGTGAGTTGAACCATAAAGAAAGCTGAGTGCTGAAGAAGTGATGCTTTCAAACTGTAGTGCTGGAGAAGACTCTTGAGTGTCCCATGGACAGCAAGGAGATCAAGCTAGTCAGTCCTAAAGGAAGTCAACCCTGAATATTCATTGGAAGGACTGATGCTGAAACTGAAGCTCCAATACTTTGACCACCTGATGGGAAGAGCCTACTCATTGGAAAAGACCCTGATGCTGGGAAGGATTGAGGGCAGGAGGAGAAAGGGGTGAAGAAGGGTGAGATAATTGGATGACATCACTCACTCAATGGACATGAATTTGAGCAAACTCTGGGAGATAGTGAAGGACAGAGAAGCCTAGTGTGCTGTAGTTCATGGGGTCACAATGAGTCGGACACAACTTAGTGAATGAACAACAACAACAAGGATAAGTTAGACAGTTTCTGAGAGCAATTTCCTCAGTGGTTTTATGGTACCAGGGTTCCATATTCAGGTTAACTATGCAAACTTCTCTGAACATATATTTTACTTTTATTTTTTGTAGAAAGAAGCATAAGGTGAAAATAGTATAACAAAATTTTTAAATTAATTTTAATTGTCAGCTGCAACTGCTTGGGAAACTTTTTTTAGCTAAGCACATCAAATAGATGTAATTATAATACTCTGTGTTAGCAATGTTTTACCTTAGATAAAATGAATGCTAATCAAACTTGTAAAGGAATTTAAATGAACTACCTGTCATGGCAATTTCAAATGCACTGAAAGTGACTTAATTTCTTTAACGAGATAGTGTTTTTAAAAATGAAGGTAATTTCTCTTTTATTTGAATATTTCTTTGCCCAAAGTCATTCATTTATTAGGAAGCATTTTTCTTATGGGATCTACAGGTTGCTGCTAAATTATTTTTTTAAATAAATTTATTTGTTTTAGTTGGGGGCTA
This sequence comes from Giraffa tippelskirchi, assembly GCF_054371585.1. NCBI lineage: Eukaryota > Metazoa > Chordata > Mammalia > Artiodactyla > Giraffidae > Giraffa > Giraffa tippelskirchi. The sequence continues at coordinate 76,413,979 of NC_137277.1, forward strand.
ATTACTTTACAATATTATAGTGGTTTTTGCCATACATTGACATGAATCAGCCATGGGTTTACATGTGTTCCCCATACTGAACCCCCCTCCCACCTCCCTCCCTATCCCATCCCTCTGGGTCATCCCATTTCCCCAGCCCTGAGCATTTGTCTCATGCATCGAACCTGGAATGGTGTTCTGTTTCACATATGATATCCATTAGCATTCTCCAGGTAAAGTTTGTTACCATGTTTTTTCATACCTTAATATCAAGAACAAATTTAGGTGTCTTTTGCTTCCATTGTTAGTTTGTAGATCTGAACATTTTTCTCTAACCTTTCTCTGAAATTGAATTTCACGGTGCTAATCTAGTTTTCATCAATAAAACACTTTAACTAGAACTCTAAGAATTTATATATATTTCCTGTTTCAAAGTGACCTGAAGCAATCTGGTGTCTAAGTTTTCTTTTTCTCTTCAGAAATCGTGACAGCATGTCAGATATAGCTTCAAGCTGGAGTCTGATTTTCAGTCACTTTACATACCTCCCATATGCAGATGCCCTACAGATTTCAAGAGCAGAGATGAGATCAGCAGGATCAGTTACCCATTTGGGCTTTGTCAGTGTTATATTTACTGTTGTAGGAGTACCTTTTCTTTCTCTCTGCCTTTGTCTCTGATCTGAAGAACTGCTTGAATTTTACCCTTATAAATCTTCTTAATTCCCTGTTTCCTTTTTTGATTTTCTCATACACAGGCAGTAATAGATGCTGGTGCTATGGCACACATTGCTGTCTCTGAGGAAGGGTGTCCCTATTAGTAAACATAAATGCTTGGGTTTCTTTACTTCTGGGTTAGAAGTATACGATGGCTTGACCATTTAGCCCTGGGGCCCTCAGAAATATACCTTGGCTTTATGATATTATATGATATTGACAAGTTGAAAGCATTTCAACTGATCTTACATTCTCAAGTTTTTATGAAAATAAGCTGAAAGATTTAGCCTCACCCAGAACTTGTGAGTGGAGAAGGAAATGGCAACCCACTCCAGTGTTCTTGCCTGGAGAATCCCAGGGACAGAGGAGCCTGGTGGGCTGCAGTCTGTCGGGTCGCACAGGGTTGGACATGACTGAAGCGACTTAGCAGCAGCAGCAGCAGAACTGGTGAGATGGACCTATATCCAGCCAGTCACAAATAAGGATTATTTCCCCAACCTAATGAAAATTGGGGTCACCTGTATATTGCACCTTAAAATAGAGACAGCAATTTTCACAATAGCGCTCTTACGCTTAGGCAGCTGCCCCAAATTCTATCTCACCTATCAAAAATCCAGACAGCTATACTACAATGTAAAACGAAAGGTTTTAAAAAAAGTCCATAGGAGGCAACAGATATTTGGAAACAATATTAAGGCTTCCCTAGTGGCTCAGATGGTAAAGAATCTGCCTGCAATGCAGGAGACCCAGGTTTGATCCCTAGGTCGGGAAGATCCTCTGGAGAAGAGAATAGTAACCTACTCCAGTATTCTTGCCTGGAGAATCCCAGAGACAGAGGAGCCTGACGGGCTACAGTCCACGGTATCGCAAAGAATCAGACACGACTGAGTGACTAAGCACATTAACAAAAATGAGGCAAGCCAGCTACCCAACTCTCTAATCAACTTTACCTGCATCAAGTCAGGGCACTAGAACATCTTGTATTCCAGGAGGACTATCTCATCTTGCCTTTTTTCTGTAGTGTTTTTATAAGGTTTTTCTTTAATCCCACTCGAGTTGCTTTAATAATATAGCTTTGACTGGGTGACTTAAACTACAGAAGTTTATTTCTCATAGTTTTGGAGGCTGGATGTTTGAGAGCAGGGTGCCAGTATGACTGGGTTCTGGTGAAGACTGTTTTCCTTGCTTGCTGATGGCCACTTTCTTGCTGCACCCTCGCAAGGTGAAGACAGGAAGCTCTTTTTCTTCCTCTTCTCGTAAGGGCACTAATCCTGCCATGGAGGATCCACGCTATTATCTCACTTATAGCTAATTACCTTCTAAAGGTCCCCTCTCTTAATACAATCACATTGAGGGTTAGTGCTTCAGCATATGAATTTGGGAGGGGGACAGAAATATTCAGTCTATAACAAATGCAAAGTTTTATTTTTATTTTTATATAGACGAACACAACACAATGATACTGGGATAGATGAAGTAGTTGAAAGGTACAGCTCTTGGTTACTTACAGCTCCAAATGAGAGAAGACTATCACTCTGGGTTGCACCCAGAGAAGGATAACTACAAGCTGTGTAGTAGTAGTGGGGTGGTGGTAGTGGTGCAATAGGAGGCAGTTTATGAATGGCAAGAAGGATTAGTTTAGCTAAGTTGTGTGGGCCTCCTGTGGGTTGGCTTGTTTGAATAATTTTGCAGGCTCTGGGGGACAGAGGCTGTCCTTAGATGTTTGATACTTGGCCTTGGGGCAAATAGGTCAGGTGTATAGTGACCCAGAGTCTGAGAGAGTCTGATAAGGGAAATGGTTTTGGTGTGGACTCAATCAGCTGCTGAAGAAGAGAAACTAACCACCTTTAGACCATCTTTAGACAAGGTTTTAAAACTGGGTTAAGACAGCAGAAAAAAATTATATCACACATGGTTGTTAGGAACATGATTTCCTATCGTTCTCTCAGTTTTCATTAGAGGTTGGTATGAGGACTGGCAACAAGAGAAACGTTTCTGTGACTTTTAAAAAGTTCTATGGAAAATAGTGCCCATTGGTATCCATGATAACAGTATGAAGACTCATTTTATAAATTCTTAGGATTTAGTGTTATTGACAAATGTTTCCCAATGCATTGGTATGGAGCATTTAATTATTGGGTAACAAATACTGTGGCTTCTGTTTTTTCTTTTGAGTAAAGATCTCTTCAATAAATGGCTACATTCATGAGTAGAGGCCTCCACCTGGGCCTTGAGCAGGTATCAAGCTTATCATTATTTCAAATTAGGAAACCTAAAGCTAATTTCATGATGGGTGATATTGAGCACATTTTTATCTTTTTTGAACTTCACTGTAAAAGGGCAATAAAACCTGCGTCATCACTTGCAGGGTTTGTATGCGATCCAAGGGAGATGATTTTATAGAAATTATATAAAACAGTGTTTTTCTGAGTAATAATGTAATTCAAATAGCTCAGGCTGCAGCCTGTGGGCACAAATAAAATCACTGGTATTGACATCCAAATAAAAAGGGTTTTTTAAGCTGTAGCCTGCTCACGCAAGACTCTCAATCCCCAAGACTCTCTCATTCACCTATCTCCTGAAGATTGTCTCACAGGTGTTCAGGGAGCCTCTGTGGCCTCTGGCTTATTTATATCTATTCTATGTGATAGAAGTCAAGTTGCTGGTGACAACCCTAAGCCCGAGGGCATAACCCTTGTCTATGGAAGACCAGGTAAGATGTTGCCTACTTTAATTTGGGGTTGTTTTCTGTCTCTTAGGCCTGATACTAGTCTCCTTGAGACTTCTTGTGCCTGAAATGCCACTTAGGCATTGCTAGAGAAGTATACTAGGTTTGTCTGCTCCCAAATGTCTCTTTCCATATAGTGTCTACACCAGTCCATTGGCTAGGCATGCTGGATAGTACTATGCTATCACCTCCATCCTCATTTCTGCTCTCACTAAATTCCCAGTTCCATGCATGCATATGCCTACATATTTATGTCTTGTCCTCCTCCTTCTTCTCAGATCCCAGAACTTTCATGGATGTCAATTCATGCACTAGAAAATGCCAGACTTGCTGTCCAGTTTCTGCAAACAGTAGGTCAGTGTAGATTTAAGCATAACACTTCATTATACTAATATTGATCTCATTGAGGACCATTTATTATAAAGTCACATCATGTTTTGATTGTTGTTCTAACTGTGCTCCACACTCACAGAGTCTCTGCTGTTACTAAAACTTTCTTCCACTGAATGTTGCATTTGAAACTCCATTATGAATAATTTCCTTCGATTTGGCTATTTTTTGTTGTTGACCCTTTGTTTCTGGTCCCAGTTTTCTTCTCCTATTGGACCTATTCTTACATCTGGCTTCACCAGACTCTGAGTCCCTAGTTTCTGGGCCAGCCTTGTATTCCATTAAGTCTAGCTCAGCCTTCCAAGACCCCAAGCCCTGGTCAATGCTTTGCTTTCTACTCACCAGGGAAGGGATATTGGTGGCTTGGATGTAGGATGGTATGAACTAATTCCTAAAAATAATATTCAGTCATTTCTGTCATTTCTATAGAGCTTTACAGAGTATTTGTTCATTTTTAAATTGTGAAAGACTGCTTCTCTTGGTAAGGACTTAGTTCAGGATAGTTTGTCTTATTCATGTGGGAAATTATCACTGTGTAGTTTTCCTTCTTGTGTTTATTTGCTCCTTGACCTAATTAGATACAGTACACTCAACCCTAGCTGCACATTTTAAATCATCTCAAGTGGTTTTGAAAAAATGCTTTATTCTAGAGCAATTGAATCATAATCTCTACAGGTAGATTCAAGACATGAGTGTTTAAAAAAAATCTTTCTAGATGTTTCTAATATGTATGTAGGATTGAGAATCACTGGGATTAAAAGAAGGTTTCAAAATAATTGCTTGCTTTCTAATTTTAGATAGTAATTCTATCTCATACTAAAAACCTCTTTTATTTTCAATCTATTCTTTTTACAAGTAAAAGTATTTAAAACATAATTATTCCTCAGTTTTTATCTAAGATAAAGCATTTGCATATCTGGAAATGGGCTAACTAGTCTATGATATTCAATAGTCTATAAATGAAACCATAATTAGATTTTAAAATCTCATTCTCCAAAGTCATGAAAATTACCTCCTGAGGCTATTTCCATTATTAAGTAAATGAATTATAAATTAGGAAACCATAAGACTATGTATGAATTATAATTCATATCCTGTAAATTTCAGACCAAATCAGAAATCTTGTTTTTCTTCAGGATATATTGCTGTATGCTTATCTACCTATCAGAACTTAATTATGTAGAAATTAAATACTTTGAAATCCTTAGGAATCTTATAATGTTGATAAAAAAACAGCAAACATCTTGCTGTATTCACACAAAAATCAAGCTTTTAAAATTCCTGTTGGAGACCAAAATTATCACAACACCCTCAAAGGGAGAGACAAACAACAATTGAAAGAAAAGTTGTTTTAAATATTTGAAAAATACTTGATGCACATAGACACTCACCAAGTATAATTTTAAAAAAGTGATATTTCCCCTTAGGAGAGAATGTTAGGTTGCAAAGTAAAACAAACAAACAAGCAAAACTTTGGTCTCTGCTTTTTGTGTTTTAAAAAGCTCAGCCCCACTAAAGAAAGCGATTCTTCCACTCTTAAACAAGATTGGAGGATGGGGTTCAACTGGGGGTAACCAAATGTTCTCCCAGGTTTTAAGGAGCTGATGGATTTGGGACCACAGACAGAGGAACGTGTGGCCCTTCTTCTGAGATAGAATGCTGAAGAGGTAAAAAGGTATGAGAGGTGTATAAAAGACAGGAAGGGATTGGCATCCAATTTTCAGACATAGATTGTTGAGACATAGCAAAACTTTAGAGAAGGAATGGCTGCTTGATGCATCTGGGTAGACAGGGCATGTAGAGCCCTGAGCAGATGATTCTTGCATCACTAAGAATGCTTGTGTCACTAAGAATGCTTGTGTCTCTCCAAGTTCATATGTCTAAAGCAATAAGCAAAGATTGAATGACTATTGAGAAATCATTAAAAAATCAAATAATTAAAATTCAAATTAATACAGAAATATATCAGTAATTACATTCTTAGAGATGCAGACTCATTCAATTCCTATTTATTGAATAAATAAATACATTTAATAGATTATCAATCTTTTATTTATTTTATGGGATCCTGTACTTGGCTTGGAGAAGGCAATGGCACCCCACTCCAGTACTCTTGCCTGGAAAATCCCATGGACAGAGGAGCCTGGTAGGCTACAGTCCATGGGGTCGCTAAGAGTCGGACACGACTGAGCGATTTCACTTTCACTTTTCACTTTCATGCATTGGAGAAGGAAATGGCAACCCACTCCAGTGTTCTTGCCTGGAGAATCCCAGGGATGGCGGAGCTTGGTGGGCTGGCGTCTGTGGGGTCGCACAGAGTCGGACACGACTGAAGCGACTTAGCAGCAGCAGCAGCAGCAGTACTTGGCTTAATTCCAATTAAAAATCCCAGCAGATATTCTTGTGTGAAAGCCCAGTGGTATGAATTTCTCCTGAAGTATCATGTAAATGTAATGCATCAGAATGAAATTTCAATAAAACAAATAAAAATATTTTTTGTAAAAGGTGATTTACAATAATGTAAAATCTTAGATCTCAGGGTTTCACAAAGAGTATTTCCTAATGTCAAAAACGTCTTTGAAAATAATTTGTTTTTTTTAATGCAGGTATCCATTCTATGTGCAGTTCTGAAAAAATCTGCAGCATTTCTCTTTGTCACTTTGGTTTGATCATGTGACTCTATTCTGGTTACTGAGGGGTTTGTGTGGTTGTACATTCCTCTGCTTGTGTGAATCACACAGTGTATTCTCAGAACTTGCCCTTTCTTATTTTCTGAGGCATCTATAACACTTTCTGGACATGCTCACACTTCAGAATTTCACACATCAGTAATATTTCCCCCTTAATTTGAGGAAATTATCATAGTGTTATAATTTTCTATCTGGCCAAGTAAGCATGTTAATAAAACAAACTGATTACCATCCATTCTTATCATATTGAATAAATATATATTTCCATTAGAGGTAATAAATAAGGAAAACATAACTACAGAAATTAAGAATGTGGAATTAATTTAGATTTGGATAAGCTGGTTATAGTATCTTTTTTTATTTGAATTGCAGAGAAATCAGTGACAGCTTAAGTACTGAGTGGCACTGGACCAAAGCCTGGAATTTGGGAGTCACTGCGCTAGATAATGCCTCCTTGTTCTGGCCAATTTCAATGGTGCCCATAATTCTAAGATGGTGTCAGAAGAGGGATTGTCTTTCCCTAAGGTTTATCTTCTTTTTGTAGGGCATTGATTTATTTAACAGACACAATCCAGGCCTGTGCTTTGTGCCAGGGACATAGAGATAAAGGTCCCTGCCTCCTCAAACTCAAAATCTGTAAACAGATAATTTTTCACTTGAATCCTACTGTTACTGACTCATGTTCCTGGAAATAGCTGTATATATAAAAAACATGAAAGAGAAACATAATACATACCACCTTTTAAAGCAGTTAACCTATTGTCAACACGCAGAGAAAACTTTCAATTATTTCTATCTTTATTAAATTCTCATTTATATCTACTCTTTTTTTTCAAACAGAATCCTAATTTTTATAGCAATTCTTACTATAAATTTTTTGACCATTTCTCTTAGACTATTATTGTATACTGCTTGCCTTCCTCACCACTCTTTCAGCTTTTACTTGGAATCAGTTTGTTATTTTGTAGTCTTTCCCCTGTTTTTCCCCTATCCTAATTCCTTCTTTTGGTTGCACTTATTTTTGGTTTTCCAGTAATTTCTTACAAATTAAAAAAGTGAAACATAATAACACAATATCCATGACCTTAGAGAGGGAGAACAGGAGAAATGAGAAAGCAAAGCAAGCAATATGAGTATAAAATATTGAAGTTTCTCTGCTGCTAATATTGGATCTTGGTCAACTTCCTATCAAGGATATTTGAGGTTGAAAGAAACTGAAAATAACAAGCTTCAGATGTGAGTTTACAATCTGGCAAAAGTACTTGAGATGTAAGTACAAAGTCCTATGAGAATATGAAGGGCAAACATGTAATATAGATGAAGTGTGGAGGTTTCTGGAAGCAAATGACATTTGAGACAACTTAAAAAATGAGAAGGATTGAGTTGATGATGAATATGAATAAAGACATTTCCAGAAAAGGAAAAGCTGATGTAAAGACATGGAGATGTGAGAAAGGATGCTGCTGCAACTCAAAAAGAGAATTACTCAGGATGGGGACCATTCGGTTCTTCACAGAGGAGATGATCTGAGCTGGGTTTACTGACTGAATAGCCACATGAAAAGTACATGAAATTCCAAGATCACTCTCATTTCTGATGTCAATTGCAAATTGATGCCACTCTCAGGTTTAATAACTCACTATAAAGACACAAAACTCATCAAAGCCATTATATTCATGGTTATTGTTTATACTCATACATGCTTGCCAAGTCACTTCAGTTGTTTCCGACTCTTTGAAACCCCATGGACTGTAGTCTGCCAGGCTCCTCTGTCCATGAGATTCTCTAGGCGAGAATATTGGAGTGGGTTGTCATTTCCTTCTCCAGAGGATTTGCCTGACCCAAGAATCAAACCCACATCTCTTATGTCTCCTGCTTTGGCAGGCAGGTTCTTTATCACTAGTGCCACCTGAGAAGCCCCATAGTTTATACACATGGTTATAGTTTATTACAGCAAAATGTAGATTTATACAATGTAAAGAAGGAAGTGTATAGGTAAGGGTCCAAGTGTATAGGTAAGACTCATGATTCTAGGCATGAGCTCCCAGTTTTCCTTTTCCAGTGGAGTCTTGAGGACAGCACTAATTTTCCCAGCAATAATGTGTGACAACACTCCAAGGGTATTGCCAACAAGGGAAGCTTACTTGAGCCTTGGTGTCCAGAGTATATTCTGGGGCTTGGTTATGTAGGCATGTCTGATTATTCACATGGCTGACCTTAGTCTTCAGTCATTGGTCTGACACCTTGTGTCTCAAGGCTCACCAACCATAAGTTACATTAGCACAGACCATCTGACAAGGTCCAAACTTGTCAAATAAACAAAAACACTCTTATCAGACAATACATTTCAAAGACATTGAAGTTACCTCACAATTTGGGCGAGGTTAATCCCTTATTGTACACCAGAAAGCTCTAAAATTCCACCCATATTTCCTTCAGGGTAAGTCTGACATAAGGTGTCTCTCATTGGATCAAAGTTCATATCCATTGAGATTTGCTGGATTTCAACTATGACTACACATTGGGCTTACTTAGGAGTACTCAACATTGATGATGTTTAAGTCTGTATCCTCTGATCAAGAGATTTTGATTAAATTTGTCTGTGACAGGTCAAGAATTTGTATGATTTTAAAGTTCTCCAGGTGATTCCAATTTGTGGTCAAGATTGGGAACCACTCACTACTGGAAGTAACTGGGAGAATTCTGTGTGGTAAAGAAACTCTCAGGAACATGATGCTCTCTTGAAATGTCAGAATAAAAGAAAAAGTTGCCTCTTGCAGTGGGTGTAGACAAAGGCGCCATCTCAGGAGAAGATGCTGAGTCAAGAGAATGCTTTTCTACTGGAGTTGCTGAGATATCCAAAGAGACATGCCAGTTCTCATGAGGTGTTACTCTACTATTGCTAAGCTGGTTTTCTGTATGTTTCTTTATCCTTTGAGTGGTCATTAACTATCAGAGGTCACCTATGTGCTATGCAATTTGATTGAGTTTATCTAATATTCTGGCTGCTGCCTCTTACCACCCGGGGCAGGTTAGTTAATCCTTTAAGCTCTAGTTATCTCATTGGTAAATGAGTAGATACCCCATAAGATATTCTAAGATTAAATAATCAAAACCTAGCCACTCTGCCAAGTCATTTAACTTAATACATGATTTATTTAATTTTTGTAATGTCCCAATGAAATAAGTGCCATTTTAACTTTCATTTAATACCTGAGAAACTAGGACTTCTTAAAATTCAATGATTTGTTCAATATTGTTCATGGCTTATTTCATTAATAAGGCTGCTGATGAAGTTAATTTATTTGATATTCTTAATCTACTAAGTATATTATTGTCACCACGTTTATTTAACTTATACACAGAGCAAATCATGAAAAACGCTGGGCTGGATGAGTTACAAGCTGGAATCAAGATTACCAGGAGAAATATCAACAACTCAGATATGCAGATGATACCACTCTAATGGCAGAAAGCAAAGAGGAACTAAAGAACCCCTTGATGAGGGTGAAGGAGGAGAGTGAAAAAGTTGGCTTAAAACTAAATATTAGAAAAAACTAAGATCATGGCATCCGGCCCCATCACTTGATGGCAAATAGAAGGGGAAAAGGAGGAAGCAATGACAGATATCCTCTTCTTGGGCTGTAAAATCACTGTGGATGTTGACTGCAGCCATGAAATTAGAAGGCAATTGCTTCTCGGCAGGAAAGCTATGACAAACCTAGACAGTGTGTTAAAAAGCAAAGATATCACTTTGTTGACAAATATCTGTATAATCTAGTCTATGATCCTATCAGTAGTCACGTAGGATTGTGAGAGCTGGACTGTAAAGAGGGCAGAGCACCGAAGAATTGATACTTTCAAACTGTGGTGCTGGAGAAGGCTCTTGAGAATCCCTTGGACAGCAAAGAGATCAAACCTATCAGTAAAGGAAATCAACCCTAAATACTCATTGGAAAGACTGATGCTGAAGCTGAAGCTCCAGTACTTTGGCTACCTGATGGGAAGAGTCAACTCGTTGGAAAAGACCCGGATGCTGGGAAAATTGAGGGCAGAAAGAGAAGAGGGTGACAGATGGCTAGATGACATCGCTAACGCAGTGGACATGAACTTGGGCAAACACTGGGAGATGGTGAGGGACAGGGAAGCCTGGCGTGCCACAGTCCATGGGGTCATGAAGAGTTGATCATGCCTTGGCAACTGAACAACAACATCTACTAATAAATAAGTTTCTTATTTCGCATCTGATGATATATGGTTTTGTATTGGTTTTGAATTTTTCCAAGTGTTGTAGTTTTGCCTTTCCAATGAAATTATAAATTTTATATTCCCCATAAGATTATAACTTTCCAATAAGATATAATATACAAGTAACCAACTCTTATATTTTGTTTGCATCCCTTGCTGCTCTTGAAGCAGGAGGAGAATGATCCTGTTATGTTAAAGAGAACCAAACTGATACCTAGGGAGGTCAAACGATTTGAAATTACTCACTGAAGGGGAAGTAGAACCTCAGTCTACTGGCTTTTATTCTGGAGATTTTCACTGGACCTCATTCTCATGGAAACAGGAAAGAAATTTATGTAACAATTGCACACCTTCTCAAGCCATCTGCCATAGCTACACGGTTTTAGAAATAGTGAAAATGACATAATGCTGAACTCAATTACAAATGAATTTTCAGGAAAATAGAGTATTCTAGTTAACCAAATATTCTGGTTAATGAAGACTTTCTATACATGTCATATAGGAATTATCTATTTAAAAAATCCCATTATATGAAAACTATGCAGCATGTATCATACTTATGTTTGATAATTCATAAAGGTTTGTTGCTGTGGTTTAAGACCATAGGAGCATCACTCAGGTAAGACTGAACAGATAAACTAAATTACTTTAAATACTATATAATAAAGTAACTTTGTAAAAATAGCAAAGAAAAAATTTTCATATAATAATACTGCAAAAATGAAAAAATAAGTTAAACAGGAAAATAGAGAATTAAAATTTATAGAGTTTCTATGATCATTATTTTAGATACTTTTACATGCATTATGTACTGTTTTACAACAGCAAATTCCTCCTTTCTGTTATTAGTATTTTCCTATCTTGAATACATGTGAAATTGATGTCTCTGTCTAAGCAACCTGATAATACACAATTCACAAGGACTAAATTCTTATATATTAACCATGTTCATTCAGAACATAGAATTGTTATAGCTGAGACTGACTAAATAATCTGTAGTTTTCTCTGAATACTGAAATACTGTACATACATATCTGTTCTGATTGAAATTAGTACTGGGCTCATGTCCTTTGTGAAGCAAAGTATATTTGACTTGACTCTTTGTTGTCCTATTACAAGCTGTTGCTTTGATACAGTTCAGTGTTGAGACTGAGACTTTGTCAGCAGGATACAGAAAGTGTCTGAGCAGCAGGCCTAGCCAATCTTGTTTTGAGTAAAGTTGTAATTTGGCCAAACATTATCATTCATTTATATTTAACGTTGCTGCCTGAAGTCAATTATCAGTTTCGGGTATTACAATTCTTAATATTTGCGTACTTTTGTACTTTTGCAATTCTTTTGCTTTCGAATAAATCTGATTTTTTCTTTTTTCCTCATTCTCCCCCAATACATAACTCATGGCAGTGTAAATTGTTAAATTTAAAAACAATGACTAAGGGAAGGTATAAAATCACCATCTTTGGAAGTCTTTAACAATAGGATAGATTTTCTAGGGTTATTTTAGGCCATAAGTTAAGGTAGAGGAGAGACTCTGCCTGCAATGCAGCAGACCTGGGTTTGATCCCTGGGAAGATCCCTTGGAGAAGGGAATGGCTACCACTCTAGTATTCTTGCCTGGAGAATCCCATGGAAAGAGGAGCTTGGAGGGCTACAGTCCATGGGGTAGCAAAGAGTTGGACATGACTGAACTACTGACACTCACTTTTTTGGGAGGGGAAATCTTTAACAATAAGACAGATTTTCTAGAGTTATTTTAGGCCATAGGTTAAGGCATAAGAACAAATTTGTGTAATTTTCAGAGTCTACTAGCCTTAGGGTTCTGGAATCAATGCTATATCAAGCAAAATGAAAGATGAACTGAGATTTAAATTCACTGACTGCTGGTACTGGTTGAAAGTGAAAGTCTCTCGGTTGTGTCCTACTCTTTGAGACCCCATGGACAGTACAGTCCAGGGAATTCTCCAAGGGCTCCCCTGGTGGCTCAGACAGTAAAGCATCTGCCTGCAACCTGGGTTCAATCCCTGGGTCAGGAAGATCCCCTGGAGAAGGAAATGGCAACCCACTCCAGTACTCTTGCCTGGAAAATTCCATGGATGGAAGAGCCTGGTAGGCTATAGTCCATGGGATCACAAAGAGTTGGACATGACTTGAGCAACTTCACTGGTACTGGCTGAGAAGATTAGATCAATGAAAAGTATAGCAAAAAGGGAATACTGTGCCATGGCATTACTTTATGGTGAACCTTTTGACATTTACATTTAGATACATTTTTGTGGGAGAATGTTTCCCTTCTTTGAAATCACTTTTACCTAGTTTTATATTGAAGCTTATTTTTCCTTGATTTTCCCTAATTCTAAGCTCTCCTCATACCCACACTGTAGGTGGTAAATAGTTTGGAATTCTGTGTGAGTTAGATGCTGAGTAATTCTATGTTATATAGTGCCTTAAAATGTCAGTACATGGAATTAGCAGTGGGCTGAATCAGTTAATTGCACACTTTAGGTATGGAGGTCAGGGGATTGGAGGGCCAGGGAGACACAAAGAAAATTGGGCACTATAGGGGCAGAGCATGCATTCACTGCCTGAATCTTGGTATGTCCAGGAGGGATGAGTGAGGGGAATGAGGGACAGAGGTGACAAAGGCTGTCTCTAAAGGCTTTGATAACCTCAGATTCTGCTTGTAGGCTTAAAAACTTTCCACAGATCAAATGACAGTTCTATTTTTAATTTTTTGAGGAATCTTCATACTGTTTACCATAGTGGCTGTACCAATTTATAGGTCCACCCACAGTGGAATAGGGTTCTCTTTTCTCCACATCCTAGCCAACACTTATTATTTCTTGTCTTTTCCAATTATAGCCATTTTGACTAGTGTGATGTGATATCTCATTGTGGTTCTGATGCGCATTTCCCTGATGATCAGTGACGTTGAGCATCTTTCCATGTGCCTATTGGCCATCTGTATGTCTTCTTTGGAAAAACATCTATTCAGATCCTCTGTCCAATTTTTTTTTAATTAATTTATTTTTTTTATTTTTATTTTTTTTTAGTTTTTGCCATATATTGACATGAATCAGCCATGGGTTTACATGTGTTCCCCCTCCTGGACCCCCCACCCACCTCCCTCCCCATCCCATCCTTCTGGATCATCCCATTGCCCCGGCCCTGAGCCCTTGTCTCATGCATCGAACATGGAATGGTGTTCTGTTTCACATATGATAATATACATGTTTCAATGCTATTCTCCCAGAACGTCCCACCCTCACCTTCTCCCTCAGAGTCCATAAAATTGTTCCATGCATCTGTGTCTCTTATTCTGTCTCGCATATAGGGTTATCGTTACCATCTTTCAAATTCCATATATATGCATTAGTATACTGTATTGGTGTTTTTCTTTCTGGCTTACTTCACTCTGTATTATGGGCTCCAGTTTCATCCATCTCAATAGAACCGATTCAAATGTATTTTTTTTAATGGCTGAGTAATATTCCATTGTGTATATGTACCACAGCTTCCTTATCCATTCGTCTGCTGATGGACATCTAGGTTGCTTCCATGTCCTGGCTATTGTAAACAGTGCTGCGATGAACATTGGGGTACACGCGTCTCTTTCAATTCTGGTTTCCTCGGTGTATATGCCCAGCAGTGGGATTGCTGGGTCATATGGCAGTTGTATTCCCAGTTTTTTAAGGAATCTCCACACTGTTCTCCATAGTGGCTGTACTAGTTTGCATTCCCACCAACAGTGTAAGAGGGTTCCCTTTTCTCCACACCCTCTCCAGCATTTATTGCTTGTAGACTTTTGGATAGCAGCCATTCTGACTGGTGTGAAATGATACCTCATTGTGGTTTTGATTTGCATTTCTCTAATAATGAGTGATGTTGAGCATCTTTTCATGTGTTTGTTAGCCATCTGTATGTCTTCTTTGGAGAAATGTCTGTTTAGTTCTTTGGCCCATTTTTTGATTGGGTCGTTTATTTTTCGGGAATTCAGCTGCAGAAGTTGCTTGTATATTTTTGATATTAATTGTTTGTCTGTTGCTTCATTTGCTATTATTTTCTCCCATTCTGAAGGCTGTCTTTTCACCTTGTTTATAGTTTCCTTTGTTGTGCAAAAGCTTTTAATTTTAATTAGGTCCCATTTGTTTATTTTTGCTTTTATTTCCAATATTCTAGGAGGTGGGTCATGGAGGATCCTGCTGTGATTTATGTCGGAGAGTGTTTTGCCTATGTTTTCCTCTAGGAGTTTTATTGTTTCTGGTCTTACATTTAGATCTTTAATCCATTTTGAGTTTATTTTTGTGTACGGTGTTAGGAAATGTTCTAGTTTCATTCTTTTACAAGTGGTTGACCAGTTTTCCCAGCACCACTTGTTAAAGAGATTGTCTTTTCTCCATTGAATATTCTTGCCTCCTTTGTCGAAGATAAGGTGTCCATAGGTGCGTGGGTTTATCTCTGGGCTTTCTATTTTGTTCCATTGATCTATATTTCTATCTTTGTGCCAGTACCATACTGTCTTGATGACTGTGGCTTTGTAGTAGAGCCTGAAGTCAGGCAGGTTGATTCCTCCAGTTCCATTCTTCTTCCTCAAGATTGCTTTGGCTATTCGAGGTTTCTTATATTTCCATACAAATTGTGAGATGATTTGTTCTAGTTCTGTGAAAAATACCATTGGTAGCTTGATAGGGATTGCATTGAATCTATAGATTGCTTTGGGTAGTATACTCATTTTCACTATATTAATTCTTCCAATCCATGAACACGGTATATTTCTCCATCTGTTTGTGTCCTCTTTGATTTCTTTCATCAGTGTTTTATAGTTTTCTATATATAAGTCTTTTGTTTCTTTAGGTAGATATATTCCTAAGTATTTTATTCTTTTTGATGCAATGGTGAATGGTATTGTTTCCTTAATTTCTCTTTCTGTTTTCTCATTATTGGAGTATAGGAATGCAAGGGATTTCTGTGTGTTAATTTTATATCCTGCAACTTTACTATATTCATTGATCAACTCTAGTAATTTACTAGTAGAGTCTTTAGGGTTTTCTATGTAGAGAATCATGTCGTCTGCAAACAGTGAGAGTTTTACTTCTTCTTTTCCTATCTGTATTCCTTTTATTTCTTTTTCAGCTCTGATTGCTGTGGCCAAAACTTCCAAAACTATGTTGAATAGTAGTGGTGAAAGTGGGCATCCTTGCCTTGTTCCTGACTTTAGGGGAAATGCTTTCAATTTTTCACCATTGAGGATAATGTTTGCTGTGGGTTTGTCATATATAGCTTTTATTATGTTGAGATATGTTCCTTCTATTCCTGCTTTCTGGAGGGTTTTAATCATAAATGGATGCTGAATTTTGTCAAAGGCTTTTTCTGCATCTATTGAGATAACCATATGGTTTTTTTCTTTCAATTTGTTAATGTGGTGTATTACATTGATTGATTTGCGGATGTTAAAAAAACCTTGCATTCCTGGGATAAAGCCCACTTGGTCATGATGTATGATCTTTTTAATATGATGTTGGATTCTGTTTGCTAGAATTTTATTAAGGATTTTTGCATCTATGTTCATCAGTGATATTGGCCTGTAGTTTTCCTTTTTTGTGACATCTTTGTCTGGTTTTGGAATTAGGGTGATGGTGGCCTCATAGAATGAGTTTGGAAGTTTACCATCTTCTGCAATTTTCTGGAAGAGTTTGAGTAGGATAGGTGTTAGCTCTTCTCTAAATTTTTGGTAGAATTCCGCTGTGAAGCCGTCTGGTCCTGGGCTTTTGTTTGCTGGAAGATTTCTGATTACAGTTTCAATTTCCGTGCTTGTGATGGGTCTGTTAAGATCTTCTATTTCTTCATGGTTCAGTTTTGGAAAGTTATACTTTTCTAAGAATTTGTCCATTTCTTCCAAGTTGTCCATTTTATTGGCATAGAGCTGTTGGTAGTAGTCTCTTATGATTCTTTGTATTTCTGTGGAGTCTGTTGTGATCTCTCCATTTTCATTTCTAATTTTGTTGATCTGATTCTTCTCCCTTTGTTTCTTGATGAGTCTGGCTAATGGCTTATCAATTTTGTTTATCTTCTCGAAAAACCAGCTTTTAGTTTTGTTGATTTTTGCTATGGTCTCTTTTGTTTCTTTTGCATTTATTTCTGCCCTAATTTTTAAGATTTCTTTCCTTCTACTGACCCTGGGGTTTTTCATTTCTTCCTTCTCTAGTTGCTTTAGGTGTAGAGTTAGTTGATTTATTTGATTTTTTTCTTGTTTCTTGAGGTACGCCTGTATTGCTATGAACCTTCCCCTTAGTATTGCTTTTACAGTGTCCCATAGGTTTTGGGTTGTTGTGTTTTCATTTTCATTCGTTTCCATGCATAATTTTATTTCTTTTTTGATTTCTTCTGTGATTTGTTGGTTATTCAGAAGCGTGTTGTTTAGCCTCCATATGTTGGAACTTTTAATAGTTTTTTTCCTGTAATTGAGGTCTAATCTTACTGCATTGTGGTCAGAGAAGATGGCTGGGATGATTTCAATTTTTTTGAATTTACCAAGGCTAGATTTATGGCCCAGGATGTGATCTATCCTGGAGAAAGTTCCATGTGCACTTGAGAAAAAGGTAAAATTGATTGTTTTGGGGTGGAAACTCCTGTAAATATCAATTAAATCTAATTTGTCTATTGTATCATTTAAAGTTTGTGTTTCCTTGTTAATTTTCTGTTTAGTTGATCTATCCATATGCGTGAGTGGAGTATTAAAGTCTCCCACTATTATTGTGTTATTGTTAATTTCCCCTTTCATACTTGTTAGTATTTGCCTTATATATTGTGGTGCTCCTATGTTGGGTGCATATATATTTATGATTGTTACGTCTTCTTCTTGAATTGATCCTTTGATCTTTATGTAGTGCCCTTCTTTGTCCCTTTTCACATCCTTTATTTTAAAGTCTATTTTATCTGAAATGAGTATTGCGACTCCTGCTTTCTTTTGGTCTCCGTTTGCATGGAATATGTTTTTCCATCCTTTCACTTTCAGCCTGTGTGTGTCTCTAGTTTTGAGGTGGGTCTCTTGTAGACAGCATATATAGGGGTCTTGTTTTTGTATCCATTCAGCAACCCTTTGTCTTTTGGTTGGGGCATTCAACCCATTTACATTTAAGGTAATTATTGATAAGTATGATCCCGTTGCCATTTACTTTGTTGTTTTGAGTTCGTGTTGAAACATCCTTTCTGTGTTTCCTGTTTAGAGAAGATCCTTTAGCATTTGCTGGAGAGCTGGTTTGGTGGTGCTGAATTCCCTCAGCTCTTGCTTGTCTGTAAAGCTTTTGAATTCTCCTTCATATCTGAATGAAATCCTTGCTGGGTACAGTAATCTGGGTTGTAGATTATTCTCTTTCATTACTTTAAGTATGTCCTGCCATTCCCTTCTAGCCTGAAGGGTTTCTATTGAAAGATCAGCTGTTATCCTTATGGGGATCCCCTTGTGTGTTATTTGTTGTTTTTCCCTTGCTGCTTTTAATATTTGTTCTTTGTGTTTGATCTTTGTTAATTTGATTAATATGTGTCTTGGGGTGTTTCGCCTTGGGTTTATCCTGTTTGGAACTCTCTGGGTTTCTTGGACTTCTGTGACTATTTCTTTCCTCAATTTAGGGAAATTCTCAACTATTATCTCCTCGAGTATTTTTTCATGGCCTTTCCTTTTATCTTCTTCTTCTGGGACTCCTATGATTCGAATGTTGGGGCGTTTCACATTGTCCCAGAGGTCCCGGAGGTTTTCCTCATTTCTTTTGATTCTTTTTTCTTTTTTCCTCTCTGCTTCGTTTATTTCCATCATTCTATCTTCTACCTCACTTATCCTATCTTCTGCCTCCGTTATTCTACTGTTGGTTCCCTCCAGAGTGTCTTTTATCTCCTTTATTTCATTATTCATTCTATATTGATTCCTTTTTATTTCTTCTAAGTCCTTGATAAACATTTCTTGCATCTTCTCAATCTTTGTCTCCAGGCTATTTATCTGTAACTCCATTTTGCTTTCAAGATTTTGGATCATTTTTATTATCCTTATTCTAAATTCTTTTTCAGATAGATTCCCTATCTCCTCCTCTTTTGTTTGGCTTTGTGGGCATTTCTCATTGTCCTTTACTTGCTGAGTATTTCTCTGTCTTTTCATCTTGTTTAGATTGCTGTGTTAGGCGTGGCCCTTCTGTATTCTGGTAGTATGAAGTTCCTCTTTGTTGTGGAGGTTCCTCACTGCGGTTGGGGTTGGACAGGTGGCTTGTCAAGGCTTCCTGGTTGGAGGAGCTTGTGTCGGTGTTCTGGTGGGTGGAGCTGGATTTCTGCTCTCTAGAGTGTAATGGAGTGACCAGTATTAATTTTTGAGATGTCTATGGATTTGGTGTGCCTCTGGGCAGCCTGTATATTGATGCTCAGTTCTATGTTCCTGCGTTGCTGGAGAATTTGCGTGGTATGTCTTGCTCTGGAACTTATTGTCTCTTGGGTGGAGCTTGGTTTCAGTGAATTTATGGAGGCTATTGGATGGTCTCTTATTAATTAATGTTTCCCCTGGCTTTCAGTCTTATTCTTGCAGTAGCCTCAAGACTTCTCCTTCCATACAGCCTCAATAATAAAACTTTTAGGTTAATGGTGAAAAGATTCTCCACAGTGAGGGATACCCAGAAAGGTTCACTGAGTTACATGGAGAGATGAGGTGGGGGGGGGGGGTGGGTTGAGGTGACCAGGAGGGGAAGAGGGGAATTCAAATGTGGAGAGAGCAGTCTAGCCAGTAAGCACTTCCCTCTGTGCTTTCCACAGTTTGGAACCCTCAGAGTGATTCAAAGAGATACATAGAGAGGGGGGAGGAAGGTAACAGAGGTGAGCATGAGTAGAAAGGGAGGAATTAAGAGGGGAGAGAGAGATCTGGGCAGTATCCTGTTCCTGAAGTGTTCTCCGGTACCCAGAACACCCTCAGAGATTCACAGAATTGGGTTGAGAAGAGAAGGAGGAGGGTGGGAGATAGAGGTTCCCTGAGGGAGAAGAAAGAGCATCAATAGGGGGAGAGAGTGATCAGGCCAGTGATCACACTCCTGAGTAAAAGTGGGTCCTAAAGATTGGGTTCTTAAATGTACAAAGTTGATATCAAATATGTAAAACAAAGATTAAAAATCTAGAGTAGAGGTTAGACTCTTATAAAACTTACAATCTTAAAAAAAAAAAAAAAAGAAAAAAGGAAACAGTGTAAAAAGAAAAAAAAAACAGTAAAACAGTAAAAAAAGAAACAGTAAAAAAATGTAGAACAGGAAAAAAACATTAAAAAAAGAAAACACAAAAGGTATAAGATATATGTATGTAGTTTGCTTCAAAAATAGGGTTTTTTTTTTTTTGCAAGTTAATAGTGGGTTATGAAAATGAAAGTTAAAGGTGTAATAGAGGACTTGAAGAAAAAGGAAAGAAGAGAAAAAAAAAAATTTTTTTTTTAATTAAAAAAAAAAAAAAAAAAAGTAAAAAAAATATATATCCCGGACTTTCTCTGGAGCTGTTGTGAGCAGTGTGGGATCTGCTCAGTTTTAGATAGATCCTTATTCCTGCTTATACTTTTCAAGATCTATAGGTCCTTTTCAATGCAGTCGGTATTAACTACAGGGATCTTAATCTGTTGGCCTGTCCCTTCCAAAGCGCTTCCCTCTGTTTATTTGGCTTCTGTTTGGAGATCTCTTCAGTATCTAATTTCCGCCCTGCAACAAAGCGGTGGAGGTGATCTCTTTAGGTTCGCTTGTTCACTCGTGCTGTGGGGAGGAAGGAACACTGCAATTCTGGCGTGCGTGTGGTAAGCTCGCAGTGTCTCGGCCGCACTGGGTTCGCCCCCGCTCACGGCGTGTGTGCTTTCCCCGTCTACCCTGCTCAGGCTTCAGGTTACTCGGCCGGGGAGCGGGCCCTGAGCTGCGTGCACTTCCCAGGTCTAAGCCGCTCAGGTTCAGGCTCCCGGTTACTCCACAAAGGCGCAGACTCGGTTTCGCCCGCGGCTTGTGCCGTTCCCGGTCGGAGCTGCCCAGGCGGCCAGGAGTTTGGCGAGGGCGCTCTTCCCTGTTGGGGCGGTGCGGCTTATCACCTCCCTGGTCCCCGCCTCGGTTTACAGGCGCGCCCGGCTCCGGTGTGCTTTGTGTCGGTTCTGGGGAGCTGGTCTCTGGCTGCGACCCTCCCGGCGGCTGTCGACCCTCCGGGATCTCAGGCAGTCTTTGCTTAGAAACTGGGAGCCTGTTTGCAGTTTGGTAGGGGGTGCCCTCTCTGGAGCCGAGTTTGCCCCTTTCCGGCTCTGGCGGGCCCCGCCTGCCCGCTGTGTCCGGCAGGGGATGGGGCGGTCCGCAGCCGGCTAGCTCTCCTCTGGTATCGCTCAGTCCTTTGTTCTGTGAGCGGGCCGGCAGTGCCTTAGAGTTGGGCTTTTCGCGGGATAGTTCTTTCTCTCTCGCTGTCCCACAGTTTAGGTTACTATCTCACGTTAGCTCCCTCAGATTGCCCTCGGGGCACTCGGGCCCGGTCCTTACCCTAGGCAATGCCGCCCGCTCCTCTCCGTTCAGCCCCCACTTGCTGGTGGCGGATGATGCGAGCGTCTGGGGTTCTTTGCTGGGAGTTGCTTTAGGCACGTAATCTGTGGATTTTATTTATTTTTTCCTCCCAGTTACGTTGCCCTCCGAGATAAAAAATCCTCCCCTACACCCGCCGGTGAGAGGGTTTCCTGGTGCTTGGAAATTCCTCCTCTTTTACGACTCCCTCCCCGGGACGGGTCTCCGTCCCTAACTCTTTTGTCTCTCTTTTTATCTTTTATAATTTCTCCTACCTCTTTTGAAGATAATGCGCAGTTTTTGTGGAAGCCTGAAGTCCTCAGCCAGCCTTCAGAAGTAGTTTTGTGAAGTTTGGTCAGCGTTTAGATGTTCTTTCGATACATTTGTGGAGGAGAGAGTGGTCTCCCCGTCCTATTCCTCCGCCATCTTATCGGAACTCCTAATTAATTTATTTTTTATTGAAGGATAATTGCCCAACAATATTTTGTTGTTTTCTGTCAAACCTCAACATGAATCAGCAATTGGTATACATATATCCCCTCCCTTTTGAACATCTCTCCCATCTCCCTCCCCATCCCACCCCTCTAGGATTGATACAGAGTGCCTGTTTGAGTTTCCTGAGCCATACAGCAAATTCCCATTGGCTATCTATTTTATATATGGTAATGTATGTTTCCATGTTACTCTCTCCATGCATCTCACCCTCACCTCCCCTCTCGCTGTGTCCATAAGTCTATTCTCTGTGTCTGTTTTTTCATTGCTGTCCTCTAAATAAATGCTTCAGTACCATTTTTCTAGATTCTGTTTATGTGTGTTAGTATACAATATTTATCTTTCTCTTTCTGACTTACTTCACTGTGTATAATAGGCTCCAGGTTCATCCACCTCATTAGAACTGACTCAAATGCATTCCTTTTTATGGTGGAGTAATATTCCATTGTGTATATATACCACAAGTTCTTTATCCATTCTTCTGTTGATGGACATCTAGGTTGCTTCCATGTTGTAGCTATTGTAAATAGTGTTGCAATGAACAGTGGGATACATGTGTTATTTTCAATTTTGGTTCCCTCAGGGTATATGTCTAGGAGTGGGATTGCTGGGTCATATGGTGGTTTTTAAGGAATCTCCATACTGTCTTCCATAGTGGCTGTATCAGTTTACATTCCCACCAACAGTGCAAGAGCGTTCCCTTTTTCCACACCCTCTCCAGCATTTATTGTTTGTAGACTTTTTGATGATGGCCATTCTGACTGGTGTGAGGTGATATCTCACTGTAGTTTTGATTTGCATTTCTCTAATAATGAGCAGTGTTGAGCATCTTTTCATGTGTTTGTTAGCCATCTGTATGTCTTCTTTGGAGAAATGTCTGTTCAGGTCTTTTTCCGACTTTTTGATTGGGTTGTTTGTTTTTCTGGTATTGAGTTGTATGAGGTGCTTGTATATTTTAGAAATTAATCCTTTGTCAGTTGTTTCATTTGCTATTATTTTCTGCCATTCTGAGGGTTGTCTTTTCACCTTGCTTATAGTTTCCTTTGCTGTGCAAAAGCTTTTAAGTTTAATCAGGTCCCACTTGTTTACTTTTGTTTTTATTTCCATTACTCTAGGAGGTGGGTCATAGAGGATCTTGCTTTGATTTACATCTTTGAGTGTTCTGCCTATGTTTTCCTTTAGGAGTTTTATAGTTTCTGGTCTTTTGTTTAGGTCTTTAATCCATTTTGAGTTTATCTTTGTGTATGGTGTTAGGAAGTGTTCTAATTTCATTCTTTTACATGTAGCTGTCCAGTTTTCCCAGCACCATTTATTGAAGAGGCTGTCTTTGCCCCATTGTATATTCTTGCTTCCTTTGTCAAAAATAAGGTAACCATAGGTGCATGGGTTTATTTCTGGGCTTTCTATCTTGTTCCATTTTTGGTCTATATTTTACTGTTCAAAAGCTTTTAGTTTTATTAGGTCCCATTTGTTTATTTTTGTGTTTGTTTCCCTTGCCTGAGAGACAGATTTAAAAAAGTATTTCTAAGATTGATCTTCAGAGAGAACACTGCCTGTGTTTTCTTCCATTTCTGTGGTTCCCAGTCTTAAATTTAGGTCTTTAATCCACTTGAGTTTATTTATGTATTTGATGTGAGAAAGTGTTTTAATTTTATTCTTTTACATGTAGCTGTCTAATTTTCCCAACACCAGTTTTGAAAAGATGTTTCCCCCTCACTTATGTTATTGCCTCTTATGTTAGAGATTAATCCAGCAATTCCACACCTGGGTATTTATTAGAAAAAAATGAAAACATTAATTTGAAAAGGTACACATCCATCCCAATGTTCAGAGCAGAATTACTTACAATAGCTAAGGTATGGAAGGAATCTAAGTGTCCATCAACATATGAATGGATAAAGAAGATGTGGTATTGTGGTATATATAATGGAATATTACTAAGCCATAAAAAAGAATGAAAGTTTGCTATTTGCAACAACTTGGATGGACCTGGAGGGTAATATGCTTAGAGAAATGAGTCAGATAGAGAAAGACAGATATGTTTTCACTTATATGTGGACTCTAAAAAATATAGCAACAGAACAAGTATAACAAAACAGAAAGAGACTCACAGATACAGAGAATAGACTGCCAGTTGCCAGAGGGGAAAAGGGTAGAGGTAGGCACAAAAAAGGGTGAAGGGAATTAAGAGAAAAAAACTGCAAAGTATAAAATAGATAATTTACAAAGCTGTAATACCTTTTCCCCCTCAACTTCCTCATGTTTTCCATATTCCTGAACTGAATAAATGATTACTTTTGTCATTTTAAATGGCTCTTCTTAGGAAATGCCTTTTTTCCTCTTCCCTGAATATGACTATCTTCTGTGATAATGGAATGATTGACATGTTTAAAATAAACATCATTCAGTTGCTGTTCTGACCAATTTCCAAAAATTAGCAAACTTCTCCTTGAAATTAATTGTGTAATGTCTTCAATTTTCTATTGCTAGTTTAATCATGGCTCAAAAAGATGATAACACTTTGAAATTGTTAGACTGGTTATCCAAACACTTCTACATATAAATGAAATATCTATTTTAATGCACAGAAACCACAAGTTAACCAAAATTATTCCAAATAAAAAATTAAGATAATTTTGATTATAATATTTAATTAGAATAACTTTCAAATATGAATTTTAAATTCTTATTCTATATTGAAATTTCTCCATAATTTATAGTAGGAACAGTGTATACTTAAAAAAATTTTTTTTTTGCTAAAAGCTACATTTTAACAGTGTTAGTCGCTCAGTTGTGTCTAACTCTTTGTGACTCCATAGACTGTAGCTGACCAGACTCCTCTGTCCATGGAATTCTCCAGGCAAGAATACTGGAGTGGTTTGTCATTCCCTTCTCCAGGGGATCTTCCCG
The DNA here is from genome assembly GCF_054371585.1 of Giraffa tippelskirchi. NCBI lineage: Eukaryota > Metazoa > Chordata > Mammalia > Artiodactyla > Giraffidae > Giraffa > Giraffa tippelskirchi. Next base: position 76,438,662 of record NC_137277.1, read on the forward strand.
ACCCAAGGATCGAATCTGGGTGTCCTACATTTCAGGCAGATTCTTTATGTCTGAACTACCAGGAAAGCCTCACATTTTAAGAAATAATATGTAAGTTATTTAATAAAATATCTATTTTAATTCAATGAAATATTAATGGTTTGAGATATTTCAGAATAAAATAAGATTGTAGACATCACTCTATGAAATTAGGAGTTTAATTTGCTGCAATTTTAAATCTTATTAATACTTTGACTCTTTCTTGGTATGGAATTCACATTTTTGGATGATGTTTCTAATTGGCATGAGTTTTATCTTTAAAAATGAATTTAAGTTAAAGCAACATCTTGTAGAATAAAATAAACCTTCTGTGACTTAATTTAAACAAATTATTTTTCTACTTTGCTATTCTCACAGTTTGCATTTTACTTGAGTACCTTACCTACACTCTGCAACTGTTAATAAACTTTACTCATCCCTCCATTTTCATTCTTTGGTGACCAGTATAGTTATAGTTGGACTTCCCTGATGGATCAGATGGTAGAGAATCTGCCTGCAATGCAGGAGACCTGGGTTCAATCTCTGGATCAGGAAGATCCTCTGGAGAAGGGAATGGCTAGCCACTCCAGTACTCTTGCCTGGAGAATTCCATGGGCAGCAGAGCCTGGTGGGCTACAGTTCATGGGGTTGCAAAGAGTTAGACACGACTGAGCAACTAACATTTTGACTTTTTCATAATTATAGTTAATACCATTTTCATGGAGTGAATATCAGCAAATCCAGTGACATATTCCTCAACCACTACTTACTGATAGGAAACATGAGAGAACTTCTAGAAGCAAGGAAAGACATAGTACACCTCAGTTATGATCATGAACTTATTCTTTCCATCGATTTGGCCTATCTTTAGACCTGACCATATTGCTTTTCAAATTAATATCATAGATGAAAGATATAGGGAATATTTCAACCTCCCCTACCATGGCATTATTTTCTTTCTTTTTTAAAGTACAATCCAGTATCCACTCCTTAGATGCTCAGAAATTCTACTGGGTTATCTTTTTTTTTTTTTTTTAATAAATTATTTATTTTAGTTGGGGGCTAATTACTTTACAATATTGTAGTGGTTTTTGCCATACATTGACATGAATCAGCCATGGGTTTACATGTGTTCCCCATCCTGAACCCCCCTCCCACCTCCCTCTCCATCCCATCCCTCTGGGTCATCCCATTGCCCCAGCCCTGAGCATTTGTCTCATGCATTGAACCTGGAATGGTGTTCTGTTTCTCATATGATAATATACATGTTTCAATGCTATTGTCCCAGAACGCCCCACCCTCACCTTCTCCCTCAGAGTCCATAAGACTGTTCTATGCATCTGTGTCTCTTATACTGTCTCGCATATAGGGTTATCGTTACCATCTTTCAAATTCCATATATATGCATTAGTATACTGTATTGGTGTTTTTCTTTCTAGCTTACTTCACTCTGTATAATGGGCTCCAGTTTCATCCATCTCAATAGAACCGATTCAAATGTATTTTTTTTAATGGCTGAGTAATATTCCATTGTGTATATGTACCACAGCTTCCTTATCCATTCATCTGCTGGTGGACATCTAGGTTGCTTCCATGTCCTGGCTATCGTAAACAGTGCTGCGATGAACATTGGGGTACACGCGTCTCTTTCAATTCTGGTTTCCTCGGTGTGTATGCCCAGCAGTGGGATTCCTGGGTCATATGGCAGTTCTATTCCCAGTTTTTTAAGGAATCTCCACACTGTTCTCCATAGTGGCTGTACTAGTTTGCATTCCCACCAACAGTGTAAGAGGGTTCCCTTTTCTCTACACCCTCTCCAGCATTTATTGCTTGTAGACTTTTGGATAGCAGCCATTCTGACTGGTGTGAAATGGTACCTCATTGTGGTTTTGATTTGCATTTCTCTAATAATGAGTGATGTTGAGCATCTTTTCATGTGTTTGTTAGCCATCTGTATGTCTTCTTTGGAGAAATGTCTGTTTAGTTCTTTGGCCCATTTTTTGATTGGGTCATTTATTTTTCTGGGATTCAGCTGCAGGAGTTGCTTGTATATTTTTGAGATTAATTGTTTGTCTGTTGCTTCGTTTGCTATTATTATCTCCCATTCTGAAGGCTGTCTTTTCACCTTGCTTATAGTTTCCTTTGTTGTGCAAAAGCTTTTAATTTTAATTAGGTCCCATTTGTTTATTTTTGCTTTTATTTCCAATATTCTGGGAGGTGGGTCATGGAGGATCCTGCTGTGATTTATGTCAGAGAGTGTTTTGCCTATGTTTTCCTCTAGGAGTTTTATAGTTTCTGGTCTTACGTTTAGATCTTTAATCCATTTTGAGTTTATTTTTGTGTATGGTGTTAGAAAGTGTTCTAGTTTCATTCTTTTACAAGTGGATGACCAGTTTTCCCAGTACCACTTGTTAAAGAGATTGTCTTTTCTCCATTGTATATTCTTGCCTCCTTTGTCAAAGATAAGGTGTTCATAGGTGCGTGAATTTATCTCTGGGCTTTCTATTTTGTTCCATTGATCTATATTTCTGTCTTTGTGCCAGTACCATACTGTCTTGATGACTGTGGCTTTGTAGTAGAGCCTGAAGTCAGGCAGCTTGATTCCTCCAGTTCCATTCTTCTTTCTCAAGATTGCTTTGGCTATTCGAGGTTTCTTATATTTCCATACAAATTGTGAGATGATTTGTTCTAGTTCTGTGAACAATACCATTGGTAGCTTGATAGGGATTGCATTGAATCTATAGATTGCTTTGGGTAGTATACTCATTTTCACTGGGTTATCTTATACTCTTAGATTTAATATAATTAGTTTCAATGTCCAACCTGAAGATCTGAGTTTAGAATATATGATTTCACTTTTTGATTCCTACAGAAGGAGTAGAGTTTAGTACTCTGACATATGTAGTTATTCAGAAATATAATCAATATTATATTTGAATCTTTAACAGCCATAATTGAATCTCTCTGGTACCTGTATCACTAGGATATGTGCTTGAGTAGGGTGATCTGATAAAATGTGAGACATTCAATTAAATTTGAATTTCAGATAAACAACACTTTTGTGTGTGTATAAGTATGCCCTAAATTTGCATTGGAGATATCTATTTATGCTAAAAATGATTGATCTGAAATTCAAATTTAACAGGGAATTTTGTATTTTTATTGGCTTTTCTGAAAACCTTGTCAGCTTAGAACAACATGAAGCTTAAGAGTCAGGATATATACGTAAAAAGTATAAGTAGAAACACAAGGAAATACCTTGTGGTTGTTTAAACACATATATCTACAAATTTGGGCACTCCTTCGTTGAGAGATGGAGAATATGTCTCTTTCTTTGAATCTAGTTTGAATTTAGGGATTTCTTAGTAACCAAGAGAATGCAGAGGAGATGCCACTCCGTGGCTACCATGCCTGGGTCATAAAAGACAATGTGTGCAGTCACTCACTATTACAGCACTGAGCTTCCAGCTAAGAAGACTAATCACCCTGGGGCTTAAAATACTTAAAATACAAGCATCCGCAGATTTTTGTAACAGATGGAATCATCAGGTACTGATAGGACAAATTTTACTCACCCTCACTCTCTCTAAGGATGTGGTACTTTTATTGTTGTTGTTTAGCTGCCAAATCATGTCCAACTCTTTGCAACTCCACGCACTTATAGCCCGGCAGGCTCCTCTGTCCATGGGGATATTCCAGACAAGAATAGTGGAATGGGTTGCCATTTCCTTTTCCAGGAAATCTTCCTGACCAGAAATTGAACCGACATCTCCTCTAAATCCTGCAAATTTTCACCCAATTAAGACTTTAATCTCCGTGAATGTGAGGGTGGTGGTGATGTCTTATATATGCCTCAACAGAGTATCAGGTTCAGTCGCTGCCCTTTGTCTCTCCTGGTTTTCCTCTGTCACTCCATGAGCTTCTCAGTCTCCTTTGCCTGAGGGGATGCTTGTCAGTGCTCTACCTGCAGGTTCAGTTCAGTTCAGTTGCTCAGTTGTGTCCGACCCTTTGCAACCTCATGGACTGCAGCACACGAGGCCTTCCTGTCCATCACCAATCCCCGGAGTTTACTTAAACTCGTGTCCATTGAGTCGGTGATGTCATCCAGCCATCTCATCCTTTGTCATCCCCTTCTCCTCCCGCCTTCAATCTTTCCCAGCATCAGGGTCTTTTCAAATGAGTCAGTTCTTCGCATCAGGTGGCTAAAGTATTGGAGTTTCAGCTTCAGCTTCAGTCCTTACAATGAATATTCAGGACTGATTTCCTTTAGGATGGACTGGCTGGGTCTCCCTGCTGTCCAAGGGACTCTCAAGAGTCTTCTCCAACACCACAGTTCAAAAGCATCTATTTTTCGGTGCTCAGCTTTTTTTATAGTCCAATTCTCACATCCATCCATGACTACTGGAAAAACCATAGCTTTGACTAGATGGACCTTTGTTGGCAAAGTAATGTCTGCTTTTTAATATGCTGTCTAAGTTGGTCATAACTTTTCTTCCAAGGAGGAAGTGTCTTTTAATTTCATGGCTGCAGTTACCATCTGCAGTGATTTTGGAGCTCCTCAAAATAAAGTCTATCACTGTTTCCCCATCTATTTGCCATGAAGTGATGGGACCAGATGCCATGATCTTAGTTTTCTGAATGTTTAGTTTTAAACCAACTTTAAAGGTACCTGAAGCTATCTTCTGTGAAAACACTCATGCTCATGCCAAGTTTCTTTATTTTTGAATTTCCATGGTTTCCAGATCTTAAGGTAGGAAAGAATGCAACCTATTCAGTTACACTTCTGTCTTGGTGACTCAGCAATTTCACTAGGTCTGTCTTATCTCAGATATTCCTTCATGAAACAAAAGGTTTCTACAGCTTTTGATTTAATTTTCTTGTGCTGTAGGCTTTTAGCAGTGGTTTTCAACCTCGAATGTGCATTAGAATCACCTAGTTAAACCATCCATTTAAAAATGCTGATGCCCCACCCCCCAGAGATTCTGATTTAATACATCCGGGTGGGACCAACATTAGGTGATTCTACTGTGCTGTGAGGGATGAGAATCTTTGGTTTATAGGCACTGACAGGAAGCGGACATAGTGCTTATCTCCTCCCAATCTTTCTTCCAGGTGCCTTCAAAACAGTGTTTCTCCTCCTTTGGATCAGAACAGCCTTCGAACTTCAGCAAATCTTATCAAAGCACCTACTTGATGGTGAGAGAAGTCTGAATTTTAGTTTGGTGCTTAAAGTAAGAGTCCACAGCAGTTTTTATAAGAAAAAATTCCAAACACAGACTTCCTGGGGGAGAAAAAGCCTTACTGGTACTGGAGTCTTCCCCATTCTAAGATACCAGAAAAATTTTTGGTCCAGTTTTGAAAAAGATTGACAAAAGAAAGCATGTATTACCTCATTTTCATCTTTAACCTATCTGATTTTTCTATTAAATGTATAGGAACACAGCTGATGTCACATATAATATTAATTTTGGATTTTGATAGGTTTCTGTTTCCCAGGGTCACAATTTATTTTTTTATTTTTTTTTTTTCATTTTTCACAGAAAGCTTTTATTTAGAAACAAAGTTGGAATTAGGAGTTAAGTTTATTGAAAATACAATAGCATTCTTTTCAGAATCTACTTGATATATTCTGGCACTCTTTGTTTTGTCTGTTTCAGGAATGAGGGTGGGATTTTTGGTTTTCCTGACCTCTGAGCAAAACACCCATGGCTGATTCATGTCAAGGTATGGCATAAACCACTACAATATTGTAAAGCAATCAGTCTCCAACCAAAAAAAATGTGATACAAACAGAGATTTAAAAAGTAAAAAAAATAAATAAATAAGAAATGAGCAGATGGCTGTAGTTCACAATAGGGCTCACAGAACTCCAGAGTGAGGTATTAGGGTTCGAGTGCCAAAATTCCTTCCCCCCAGGGTCACAATTAAGACTGAGCACAGGCAAATCATTGGAAAAGTCAATCAATTGTGTAATTTTCTCTGAATAATCTGCAAGGTGGGTTTAGTGATGACAATAAAGTTGGGACCTAGAAATGTTGGGACCTAGAAATGTCTCCCTATAATCATATCTTTGTAAAATTTTTATAAGAAGGCTTTTTTATGTTAAGAAGGATTTTCTTCCCCAAACTGAAAAAGCTTCAGCCCTCCCTCAACTTGATCATGTGGAAACCTTGAGAGTTGTGTCAAGGTGAAATAGTTCTTATTTTAATGTCTTTATCTTTCATTTTCTTTTCTACTAGAAAGAGTAGCAGGAAAGACTTAACATAGGCTTAATTTAAGCCAATATGTGCCACTAACCATGTACAGTTGTTAAATGAAGTACCACTCTACCTTTTGGTAAAAGAGCCATGCCTCAAGCCCCCAAGGTACCCCCTATATTACCATTTCATCTTACTGGTTGTTCCCGTGAAGCTGACTGATGCCTCCCATGATCCAGCCCCCAACAAGGCAACATCCAGCATACCAGGGAGCTCTTCAGAACTCTGATTCAGTGCTATGGCTACCAGCATCCAATCTGATTGGTCAATACCTGTGCTAAATGAATTATTAAATGTGTCAATTATTATCCTTGCTTAAAAACAACTTCAATATTCTGCAGTTATGTATCATAGATAGAAGACTAAATGTTTAATAAAATATTTTTATACAATAAGTGACACTATAAAAAAAACCAATCTCTTTTAGAAATTATTTTTGGAGATCTGTTTTGGGCCCATCCAATAACTGGTTTATATATGACTAAGAAAATTCATGTCATATAGAAACCAGATCTCAGCTCAGTCAAAAAGGATTTGAGGAATACCTTAATAGACCTTTAATTTACAACTAGGATATTTCTTAAAATATATTGAAAGAAGGAAGCCAGGTGCTAACACAAAGGAATACACAACTCAATAGACATTGTGTAAGAGTTGCTATAAGGGCTAGAAAGGAGACAGCACAGATATTCAACAATTGCTTAAATCTTTACCAAGAAATACATTTGGGAAGGTGCTGTACTTCAACTCTATTTAGAGCTGACCCACATTTTAGGTTTAGAGAGTTATGAGCTCAGGGCATTCTATGCATAATTTGGCAACCTAAGAGTTAATACATCATTTGGACCAGATTTGATGCACATGAATGTTGAAAGTAAATAAAAAATTAAGACTAAGTTGTTTAAAACATATAAGCTCACTTTAGAACATAAATCATAGCATTACCTTTGAAGGAATAACCTCACATGATTATTTTCACAGATATTTTAATTGTAAACTGAAAAGAATCTTTGGTTATACTATTGGTGTTTTGTTGTTTAGTCACTAAGTTGTGTCTGACTCTTTGGGACCTCATGGACTGTAGCTTGCCAGGCTCCTCTATCCATGGGATTTCCCAGGCAAGAATACTGGAGTGGGGTGCCATTTCCTTCTTCATGGTTACTCTATATTTACAGATTTAAAAACCCTTGTTTGTTGTTGTTCAGTCACTCGGTCATGTCTGACTCGTGATTCCATGGACTGCACGACTTCAGGCCTCCTTGTCCTTCACTATCTCCCAGAGTTTGCTCAAATTCATGTCCACTGAATCGGTCATGCCATCCAACCATCTCATTCTCTGTCATCCCCTTCTCCTCCTGCCTTCAGTCTTTCCCAGCATCAGGGTATTTTCCAATGAGTTGGCTCTTCTCATCAGGTGGCCAAAGTATTGGAGCTTCAGATTCAGCATCAATTCTTTGGTGCTCAACCTTATTTATGGTCCAACTCTCACATCTGTACATGACTACTGGAAAAATCATAAATTTGACCATATGGACTTTTGTTGGCAAAGTGATGTCTCTGCTTTTTAATATGCTGTCTAGGTTTCTCATAGCTTTCCTTCCAAGGAGCAAGCATCTTTTTATTTCATGGCTGCAGTCACTGAAAAACCGTTTGGTAATATAATTATTAATAAACAGATAAAAATAAACAACAAAGGGGACAGGTAAAAGATACTTTTGGATAAAAAATCATGACATAAATAGTTTTTCAAGGCAGGTTCATTTGAAGTTTCACAAATGGCCCAAAATCACTCAAGGGCATACTCAAATTTATAGATGCCAATAGCATTTTTGAGTAAAAATCTTCCTATTCATTCAAGGTTGAAAAAATACCCTTTATTGAGTATGTAATATATTCCAGGTATTGCATTAGACTATACATATAAAAGGATGAAGATGACACAGTCCCTGTCCTAAAGGGCACATTCTCAGTGTTGGATACAAACAGGTAAGTAGAAAGTTCCATTCACTATAACATGTAAATGGTTTGTAGAAATGAACTAGTGATCTATATAATTATATATCTTTTTAGTATAGGACGCTGCTTGGCAGAAACTCCAGAGGAGTTTTCAAACCCAACACGGATTCTCTCCCACGAGCATGACTCATCAGGAGAGATTATTCTGTCCTTGTTAAATGGAACCACATTATGCTTGGAGTCCAGATTCCCTGAGTATTTAATTGGTACAACAGTGCAGCAATGGGGATTCCATTTGATCTCCGTCAATCTCTCCCATTTTTCTGGTCCATCTGTACTGCTCTTCTGCCCATACTTCTGAGGCAAATACTATCTGTTCTCTGCTTCTTTCATAATGAAAGAAAACTTAGCCATAATTGGATTCAAGTGCACAGTTGCTCAGTTTAATCCCCAGTTTGAATCCCAAATTCCACCAGCAGGTGGTAGGGAAATCAAACAGAGTAAGCCTGTTTATAATTGTTTTGGGCTGAGACCACAGTACAGTAATGATTTTGACACTTCTGGGTAAATAACATCTTATTTGTTTATAATAATACTTGTAGATATTGTTCTTGATTACTTTATTTGGCTACTAAAATTTGTGTATTTTTTTGAATTACATTTTTAGTCTCTTAGAATTTCAAGCATCAGCATTATTATTATTGTTAAAGAATACTGTGTGAGTGTATTTTTGTTTGGCTATTTAAAGCTTACTTAAAGTGAGTCCCTGGTGGCTCAGTCGGTAAAGAATCTGACTGCAATGCAGGAGACCTGGGTTCGACCCCTGGGTCAGAAAGATCCCTTGGAGAAGGGAATGGCAATTCACTTCAGTATTCTTGCCTGGAGAATTCCATGGACAGAAGAGCCTGGCTGCTACTGTGATCCATGGGATCACAAAGAGTTGGAATGACAGAGAGAGTAACACACAAACACACACACACACACACACACACACACACACACGCACAAAGTAGCCGTAGTCTTTTTATTCAAGAAGAATACCATTTTAAAATCTGAAAACGTAATTCATATGTGTAAGTACAATATCTAGTAAAGTTCTCTTTTTAGAATAAAAAAATCTGAGAGTCTATAAGTTTGCATTTTAAGTATACTTTGTACCAAATATCTCCATGAATGTAGTCTGAAAAGAAATTATTTTTAAAGGGCACAAAATCTAGAGTCTGTCTACTTTTAAATGACCAGTTATGATTTCTTTTCAAGACAGGATCCCACCCCAGTGAGAAATTGTTTGGAATAAATAAAAAATGCCAGTAGAGCGACAAGTAGAGGACCAAACAAAAATGTTTAGGTAAAACTGGGGAAGGAGATAAGACATGGGAAATCTCAGCAAGTTGTCTTATTACTTACCTTTCTAAAAACCACTCCCCAGAACAGGGAGCTCTGAAGTTAAAAAAAATATTTGAATTTAATGTCCTAAAAATTAATGAAAACCAATTTTACATAAAACCCCCAGAAACTGTTGATGTCAAATCTAAAAAAATTGTTATAAGAATAAAAGAGAATAAAAATGAGAATAACATTTTTATAGATAACACAACTCTGTTAAAAAGACATGTTCCTAAAGCAGGTAAAGTGGTAAAATCCATTATACTATGTCAAAATGAGTTGATAAATGATGCAAATTATGAAAATAATATAGTTAGAATTAGAAACTTTAAGAAAGTAAGTTATGGAATGTGAGATTTAGAAAATATAAAGAAATACAAGAGTGAATAAGTACAACAAAAAAGCTTTAAGAGAAATATGAAACAAAGAAGAGAATAAAATTTTAAATCAAAAAGAAAAAAATAAGGATTTGAGAATAAATTATAGATACTGAAAACAAACAGACAAACTAATATAAGGATAATGAAAGTCATTTAAGAAGAAAAACTAAAGCAATGAAATAAAATAAATATCATAATATGAAATTTAAGAAAAATCTCCTGAATTTATAGCATATGTATCTGAAACTATATTTTTGAAACAGCGTATAATGAACCTGAGTATACTGACCCAAATGACCACCACCAAGACATATAGTAATGAAATTTTGATGGAAGAACAATTTCCTAATTGAACATTGCATGGAAACTAACAATTGCATACGCCTTATTTGAATGATCAAACTTGTATGTGATTAAATAGAAGTATGTAAAAGTCTAAATGTGGCAAATTTGTTAGGTATCTTGAAATCAATTACTTCAGATATTTTGTCTGTTTACTGGATGTTTGAGGCAGGAGGGTAAGTTCTATACCTGGAACGCCTTCTTGACTAGAAATGGAAGTGCTGTTTGGCTGCCTTTTAGTTATGTCTTGCTTTATCTGTGCTTCTCCACGACTCAAATCCACAAAATCTTAGAGAGTTTCCTCAAAGCACAGGAAATATCTGTATTTATACATAAAATATTTCTACATTAAATCATTAAGTCTTTGAGTGTTTTTCCCTGATGTTCCTTGTCAAATCACCAAATTGTCTGTTTACCTTGTATGTTTATACCAATCTTCAAGGAATATTATAATATTTTGTATTGTTGCTGTAATACATTATCACAAATTTAGAAGCTTAAAACAATCCAAATTTATTATCTTACAGTCTGTTGATCAAAAGTTTGGGCATGAAGTGGCTTGAATGTTTCCTTTGCTTCTAGTCCCACAAGGCTGGAATCAAAGTGCCAGCTGGTCTGTGATCCCTCCTGTAGGTTCTAGGGGAGAATCTGCTCCCGGGCTATTTGTGTTGTAGGCAGAATTCAGTTCCATGCAGTTGTAGGACTGAGGTCCCTACTTTCTAGGTGTCAAGTGAGATGGGGGATGCCCTTGTCTTCAGAGCAGGTGAAAACTGGAGTCTGTACTTGCAAAATGTGTTTCCTAGCACATCACTCCTGACTTTATCACCCAGAGGTGACATATTTAGACAATGGCAACATAGCACTATGGTTTTCCCATTGGGTGGAGAACAGCTTAGAGTGTTCCTTCCTTCTGTGTTGGCAGGAGGATCCAAAAGTGAAACCCAAAACATGCTAAGTCAAACAAACTCATTTCTTTTCCCAGATGCATTGGTTCATTTCTTTTCTTTTAGAGGGAGTTGAGTAATGAGGGAATTGAGAGACCTCAGGAAAATATAAGATGAGGAGTAACATTCCCTCTTCTCCTCATCACCAGTTTATAGGGAAGTGCGATTTCTAATCATGGACAAGAGGTTCTTTCTCCCATGCAAGCCAACAAAAATGGTATTAGGAGTATATGGGAGGGATTGCCCTATTCCACATGTCATAGGTACCACACCTCTAGCTCCCTTGCTACAATCTCCTCTGAGCAGATTCTTTGTAGTTCCTGCACAGATGTCTACTCTCACCAAATAATTTTTCCTTGGAAGAAATAATACTATAGTCTTTTCCCTGGGGGCATATAACTCTCCTCATATCCTAAGCAGTTAGTATATATGAATGGTGTTTTGTGTAGATAAGCTTAGCTGTTGGGTAGAATTTGTTCCAGTTTCTCCTAAGATTTCAACTGCATCTGTTTCTGGGTTGGTTATTCACACACTAGCACACCTTCATGAATGAGGCCTCTGGGTCATCTAGATCTTTTACACTTATAGTTCTTTGGTGGGTAGATTAGAAGGTCTCAGTACACTGTCCAGGGATGGAGAACAGTATGTGTGGAAGAGATGTCTGTCTTGATAAATCTATCAATTGTACTCTATTCCCTCCCTGTTTTACTTCCTGATTCCCTCTTGCTTTTTCTCAGCATGTCAGTCATAAAATCTCTGCCACTCTGCCCAGGGGTATAATTTATCTAAAACATCTCCATGGGGCTGTGATTATTTAACTGGATTCACTTGATTTGGCCTGTCCTATTTTTGCTTGTGTTTTATGCACAAGAAAGTAGCCGCAACATATCTAATCATGGTTGGGGATTAGCCAGTTTTTATCAGCATAATCATTATTTTACACAGGTCTGGCATAACTAAAATTGAAATCAGAATAATCTAGAACCATCTCTCAATTTTCATCTAGGGTAGTGATGGGAAGATATGGATCAGTCCTCAGGTTAAAGAGAGCCCATATGCAAATGTTCTTCATTATTCAAATCTCATTGTCCAAATATTTACTTTACATATTTGCAAAAATTTTTCCTCATAACTACTTGAACTGAAAACCTGCTATAATAAATGTGTTTGTGCACCAGAAAAATCAGTTTAATTGGGCAGGACTCAGGGGAAGAAGATGCAAAATATTCTGCATCTCAAATGTTCTCCTAATAGAAACAGAGTATGTGCGCTTTTACTGTGCAATGAGTTTGCATTATCGCTATCAGGTTTATTACTTTTGCCCTGAGAGGTTCAGCCTTTAATTTTCCCAGTGTCTGTCTCCATGAAGTACCTGCAGGTCCTGCCAACCTGGAGTCTAAATTAGACAATTGTTAATTTTATTTGAAACCAGAAGGATGGTTAGTTAGCATTTGAAATACTCTAATCAGGCATACTCTCTCAACATGCAGTTAGTTAGCATCTGAAAGAATCTAATCAGGAGAGGCTCTCCAGAGGCACCTGCTACTAGCACTTTCACTTTCTGCATCTAGATCAATACCAGTAGGTGTCCTAATTACAGCATGTGGGAGGTTGAAATGATTTTTCATTGGTGAAATGATTGTTCAAGTTATATGGGTTGGTTAGAACTGCTGCAAAGACATACATAAAAAGAGACACATTAAAAGAGCCAAGGTGACCTGTGATACAAGCAGCCTAGACTCGGGGTTCTTGACTAGGGGGTAATTTTTCAGTTTGGTGATGTTTATAGTTTTGGTTGTCTCAATTGGAAGGAGGGGCTGCTACTGACATCTTGTGGGTAGATGCCAGGGACGTTACTTACAATGCTGTAATGTACACAACCTCCGCCCCACCAACATCCTCCCAACAAAGAATTCAGTTCAGTTCAGTCACTCAGCCGTGTCCCACTCTTTGTGACTCCATAGACTGCAGCACACCAGCCTTCCTTGTCTATCACCAACTCCTGGAGCTTACTCAAACTCATATCCATCTAGTTGGTGATGCCATCCAACCATCTCATCCTTTGATGTCCCCTTCTCCTCTTGCCTTCAATCTTTCCCAGCATCAGGGTCTTTTCAAATGAGTCAGTTCTTCTCATCAGGAGGCCAAAGTATTGGAGTTTCAGCTTCAGCATCAGTCCTTCCAATGAATATTCAGGACTGATTTCCTTTAGGATGGACTGGTTGGATCTCCTTGCTGTCCAAGGGACTCTCAAGGGTCTTCTCCAACACCACAGTTCAAAAGCATAAATTCTTCAGTGCTCAGCTTTCTTTATGGTCCAACTCTCACATCCATACATGACTACTGGAAAAACCATAGCTTTGACTAGACGGACCTTTGTTGGCAAAGTAATGTCTCTGCTTTTTAATATGCTGTCTAGGTTGGTCATAGCTTTTCTTCCAAGGAACAAGCATCTTTTAATTTCATGGCTGCAATCACCATCTGCAGTGATTTTGGAGCCCCCCCCAAAATAAAGTCTCTCATTCTTTCCATTGTTTCCCCATCTATTTGCCATGAACTGATGGGATTGGATGCCATGATCTTAGTTTTCTGAATGTTGAGTTTTAAGCCAAATTTTTCACAACAAAGAATTATCCAGCCCAAAATACTGGTAGTGTTAAGGTTTGGGAACCCTCGCCAGGACTCTGCAGGATGGTGCCCTAGGTCTAGGGATTTATTTGTCTCTATGCATGACTATTAATTGAGGATTTTGTCTTCTGCTTTTAATTAGAAGTTTAGCTGACATTGGCTGCCAGAATACTGCTACAATTCCCTCAAGTAAATCTTTTGTGCAAGATGCTACTTGGAGTTCATAACAGATCAGAGAACTGAGACATCACTCTTTTTGTGCCTGCTTGCTAATATATGTTTGGATGGAAAGAACAAATAGTCAATATCATGGTCAAGGTGTCCACTTGAGAACGGCTGGCTGATTATTAGGTGTTATTATCTTGCTAAGCGTGTAATCATAAATCTTCTGAGGTCACTCTGAGAGTGGATGTGCTAATCACTGATGTGATGAACTCCCAGCAACCAGACTCATGAGGCTGATGACCAGAATACACGTTAATATACCAATATTTATGAGTGTTGGCATAATCAGGGTGTTCTTGACCTTCAGGCACATCTATTTGGTATCAGAATCAGGGCACTGAGATTCAGACACAAATTTCTTTAGTGTGATCTCTCTGAAAGGGAGAACATTTTTCATAAGAATGTAGTATTCTAAGTGTAATTGGCTAAGATGCTTCCTCTCTTGAATAAAGTTTGTCTGGGCACTCCTTGTTTTTACTCCTTGAATTTTCAGTTTTGATAATTTCACGAGAGAACACTTCTACTTTTCCATGTCCTCCACCAATTTATGATGGACACATTCTTTCTTTAATGATATCATTCATTCAGATTGAATTTTGTCCTTTTGGCCAGGAATCTGTGTACTCATGAATTAGTTATTGATTTAAAATCTCAGTGAAGACTGTCACATGTACCATCGATGAATTACAGCATTGACTGATTTTCCCTTCCTTCTTTCCTCCTTCCCACCCATCCTCTTTTCTTTACTTTAGTCTTCTGTCTCCCTCTCTCTCTTCTTCCCTGTCTTCCTCCCTCCCTCTTTCTTCCTTCCTTTCTTTCATATCCTTTTTCCCCTCTGTTTCAGAATCATATCTAGTCTTGTTAAATTAAAAAATTATAATAATTGTGACCAAAGATCATAAAAATTTACTCTTTTAAATTATTACTTTTATTGAGTGCCACTGAAAATTTAAATAATATTAGGAGCAAAGAATTAAACCTCAATCCTCCTCTGGTAGATTTATAATCTTAATTAGACATTCAAATATGACCACTTAGGTTGAGACACCTTCTAAAATCTAGACAATATATACAAAATTGTCACATAGGTGTTCATTTTTAAGAATCTTGCAGTGATATTTAAATTTATTTCTGAAGAGAAAATTTGACAGAAGTTAAGAGCTTCAGGGGAAGATTAAGTTTCTAGTACTTAAAAGGTCTTCTAAACATTTAGAATAAGAGAAAGAATTCATGGAAATTTAATACTTCAGGAATTTTTTTACCTAACAGAAAATTCAGCAGACAAGAATTGCTTTGAAATGTGCTAAAGGTCAAAGATAAGGGCCCCTGGCCCACTTCTTCAGATGTAAAGATGACTCTTAATAGAGCTGGAGGGAAAAGTTCATCTTTGCTCTGTTTCCCCCAGAGTTCTTTTCCCTTGTTTCATGCTATAATGAACAGATGATAAGGCAGAAATGATTTCAAATTTATTTACTTTCAAATAGACATTCTACAAAGCTTTGCTTTGAGTAAGGATAGTTAATAGCAAAGCAGTGCTACCAGTTCTTCATTCTTCAAATTCCAAACTGATTCCATCAAAAACACATTCTGCTAAGACACAGTAACCCCTTGGCCAAAACCTTCTCCCAATATGTTGAGCATTCATCTGACTTTCTTGTTAGTGACTCATATATTACTCAAAGTCATATCAAGTTGTTTTCTCTCTCATACTAAATGTCTTCTTTAGTTGTGTGGTATATTGAATAAACATCACCTGCATATTTAATGTTTTTAATTCACACAAAGAACTAAATCCAATGCTTACATAATGGATGTATTAGACACTTAGTTTTTTAAAAATTATGTTCTTATGATTCAGAACTGCCCAACTGAATTTTAGACAAATATAGCAAGATACAACATCAATTCTTGGAGAGGGGAAGTCAGTAGGCTTTTTCCAAACTTGCTTTTGATTTGCTTCCATCTTGGTTTCATCTATAGTGGCAAATTAATGATCTACTTGTCTTATTTTCTTAAAGAACTTCTTGGAGCATTACCTGAATTAGTATACAAAAACTTGATTTGATTATAACCACATAAAATATCTTTAGAGTTACTTATGTAACAGTGAAAAATATATAGGATAGTTTGAGTTTTAATTACAGAGATAATTTTCATTCTATGATGGGTAGACCTGGAACATTGATGGCTTCTGTCGGTACCTGGTTAAAGGGTGAGAAACTGGAGACATTTTGGGCTGGCATAGACACATTGAAGGACTGACTTACAGCAGAAGAACAGTTATCTGAAGTTACAAAAGTCACAGCTCCTTTGTCCAGAGTCATAGTCTTAAAGGGCAAGACCGTAACTCACCACTAACCCTAGAATAAAGTCAAAACTCTTTAATATGAAACATAAGACCTCAAACTACCATACAATTGTGCTCATTTCTCAATGTTAGCATGGTAAAATGCTCAAAATCATTCAAGCGAGGCTTCAGTAGCACATGAACTGAGAACTTCCAGATATTCAAGTTAGATTTAGAAAAGGCAGAGGAACCAGAGATCAAACTGCCAGAAACTGTCAGAAAAAGTGGCAGATTTTATTTTCTTGGGTTCCAAAATCACTGTGGACAGTGATTGCAGCCACAAAATTAAAAGATGCTTTCTCCTTGGAAGAAAGGCTATGGCAAACCTAGAGAGTACATTAAAAAGCAGAGGCATCACTTTGCCAACAAAGGTCCATATAGTCAAAGTTTTTCCAACAGTCATGTATGGATGTGACAGTTGGACCATAAAGAAGGTTGAGTGCTGAAGAATCGATGCTTTCAAATTGTGGTGCTTGAGAAGACTTTTGAGATTCCCTTGGACTGCAAGATCAAACCAGTCAATCCTAAAGGAAATCAGCCCTGAATATTTATTGGAAGACCTGATGCTGAAGCTGAAGCTCCAACACTTTGGTCACCTGATGTGAAGAGCCGACTCATTGCAAAAGACCCTGATGCTGGGAAAAATTGGGGGCATGAAGAAGAGGGGGCAACAGTGGATGAGATGATTGAATAGCATCACTGACTCAATGGACATGAATTTGAGCAAACTCCAGGAGATAGTAAAGGACAGGGAAGCCTGCGTGCTGCAGTTCACAGGGTCTCAAAGAGTTGGACATGACTGAACAACAACAATAACAAAACCTCATGTAATCTGGTCTTTGCTTGTAGTTTTCAGTGCCCCAGTAATGCTGAGCTGCTTTCTCACCTACAGGTTTTTGCTATTGTCCTCTTTGTTTACAACACTTTGTCCCTCTTTAATTTTTCACTGTGCTGATTCCCACTCATCTTTTTGATGTCTGATTAAGTGCCTCTTCCTTTGTGAAAGCCTTGATACCCCAAACTGGGTTAGGTGTCCTTTCGTTATACTCTAGCACCTCTGTGATAATATTTTACATACTAAATTGTAATTGACAGTTTTCTTGTCCACGTCTATAACTAGACTTCAGGGTAGGAAAGGATAAACACTTTATCTTTCTTACTTTTGTATTCCAGTGCTTGATACACAGCATGCATCTGATAGACATTTACTGAGTAAATTGATGCATAAATAAACAAATGTTAATATAAACCAGTAGTTTTCAACTGTGGTGCTTGATCTTTCTTGCCAGGGAACATTTGGCAATTTCAGAAACATTTTAATTAAGATTTGAGGGAGGTGGTACTATATCATTTAGTGGGTAGAGGCCAGGTATGCTGCTAGAAATCCTACAATGCACAGGTCAGCCTCCCATAATTAACCATTATCTGATCTAAAATGTCAGTAGTGTCAAGACTGAGGAACTCTGGAGTGAATAATACCATGTTTATTGTAACAGATAATACAAAAGTTTATTCAGGAGTAAGTAATAGAAAAAAGTGGGTAGCAAAGTAAATAATTGGCATGTTTGTAAGCTATTCAAATTGAGATACAAGGAGAATTGTTCAAAACCAAGGTCATAGAGAGCAACAGGAACCAATCTTCCTGTGATAGTGGTACTAGGTGTTGTGGATTGAGTAGCAAAGTTCAAAAGTTTCACGCTTAGATGTGCTCTCTAATATATTTGTTATTCTTTTCTTATCCCTTCTAGTTACTGCTTTTTTGTTTTGCCTTAATTTCTCCCTACTGTCCATTAAATATTGGTCACTCAATTCTGAAGTTTAAAAAAATATTCTTTTTGAATATTTCAGACTGTATACTGAGGAGGAGGAAAACTGAAAATGAATTCCCCATAATTTGTAGGAAAAAATTGAAGGAGATAGTGATAGCTTATGGTGAACGGTGTCAGATTCATGATCTCCAAAGAAGATTTAGCTTCGGGACCAGGGACCAGGCTTGATCACTCAAGAGCTTTTGTGTAGCAGAGTTTTAGTAAAGTATGAAAAGGGACAGAGGAAGCTTCTGACATAGACATCATAATGGGGATGGAAAGTGGCCCCCGTGCTATCCCCTAGCCATAAAACAATTGATATGAATACTGGTTTGTTGAGCTATTATCAGCCCAAGGTTTGAAAAAAGTTAAGTTCAGGTGGAACCCGGTGTCGTCATGGCAACACAGATTTTTAAGAGACTCTTGCAGCCTATTTCCTCCTGCCATTTAAGGGAGAGATAAAAAATGTCTGACACTTGCAACCTATTTCCTCCTTTTGGCCTTCCTGCCTGTTACCCTCTCAATAGAACCTCAAGTGTTTCCTATATAAGAATAGAGAAAACGTTGTCTTTCTGGTCTGTCTTCTTAGAAAACAGGGATTTATTATGTTTTACAGTCTATATTACATTTTTCTTTGATCATGTTTTGTCTAAAGTTAAACATATTAAGACTATTTTTTCTGTATATACAGTTGAAATGCATCTAATGTTAAATAAAATAGTCTTTTAAAATCATATTCAGTATAATAAAAATGGAACCAATTTGTAAACAAGAAAATGTTTGGAATATTAAATAAGGACAGATGATATTTAACTGGCTTTGTAATTTATGGCCTATCATTCTGATTAATAATCAGACTTACCGTATCTATGGAAACAAAGGGAAAATTACTTCTGCTTCCAACAAATGTACGAAGATGAAAAATATTTTGCTTCTCTAAATAACTAGCACAGTTGTTGCCCTCTTTGTTAACCTTGTGTTATTACCTGTTTTATCACAAAAAGAGCAAAGTCATGTGGGTGGAAATCAAAAGATGTAAGATTAAGAAAATGTATTGAAGATGACTTAAAGAAAATTGTATACTATCTGTTAACTGAAGAAATAAAAAATGCCCAAATCTAGATGGTTTCTAAATCAAATCTGTGACTTGACTTATAAATATGACCATTTTCTGTACACTTTCAAGAGAAAATTTTATAGAAAATATTTAAGATTAAGAACACAGAAAAAAAGAACATGAAAGAATAAAAATTAGCCAAAGTGGGAACCCAAAATACATTTCATAAAAATAATATTCCATTAATTTTTAAATGAGATGTCCTAGGAACCATGCTGTTATCATGAATCTGGTTTTCATTAGGATCTATAGTTTGATGAGATTTCCTGAAAGATATCAATACTTTCCAAGTTATTCTCACCAGACATTAAAGAATAAATAGAATTTATATGAGAATTGGGCTTCCCAGGTAACACTAATGGTAAAGAACTTGACTGCCAATGCAGGAGATGTAAGAGATGCCCGTTTGATCCCTGGGTCAGGAAGATCCCCTGAAGAAGGGCATGGCAACCCACTCCAGTATTCTTGCCTGGAGAATTCCATGCATAGAGGAGCTTGGAGGGCTACAGTACAGTTGGACATGATTGAAGCAACTTTGCTCGCAGGCATGCATATGAGAATTAGGGCTGAAATGTAATTTCTACCACCCCACATTCATCATCCATCTCTTATCTCTCTAAAGTATTTAAAAGATTGATGTGTTCCTCTATTTTGGCTTAAAGGTTTTATAATCAATATAGCTTTTTAAAAATCAGGGAATTGAAAAACCTTCCTATTTGTTTATATCAGGCTTTTTATTTGATTTTGTTTTGTGGTTTTTATGGAGGGGAGGGAGTAGAATCAGCTGAAAAATGCAGTTTTTCTCATATTGCTTTTCATGGTGGATTGAATGTATTCTGTCTGCATAGTTAATGATTGGGCTTGGTTCTTTTCTTATGCTCTAGAAAGTCCAAAGCACTGTTCTCCTGAGTTAAGGAAAAGGAGAGCCAGTTACCTCATGGATCCAGGCAGGTGCTCCATCTAGACGTCCTGCTAAGAGGTAAGTCACAACTGAAAATGCTGACATGACCCTGGTAAGAGGCTCCCATCACTTTAAGAAGGAGGGGAGGTGGTGAGAGCAGAGTTTCCCCTAGAGGAGACTGTCTTTGCCTTAGCACATCTTGTCAATTCCCTTGGTAAACATTGCAGCTCTGCACAGCCATCTAACACTCTAGTGGACTGAGATGGTACTAAAGGCCACCATTTTCCTCACACACATTTCCTCACATACAACCCACACAACTCCCTGGCCAAGGGAGTAGGTGTATCTTGTTTCGTAAAGACAAGGAAATAATTTGCTCGAAGTCACACATATAATCAGTGGTAGAGTTACATTTCAAAATAAGGTCTCTCTAACCCCAACACTGCTGTGTTCTCTCTCTACAACTCCTTGTGGCTCCTTGCAAGTACTCCAGAGTTGTCTTTCCAACTAAATGAGGAAGTAGCATTGGTCATATTTCCAAGTCAGATCACACAGAAATTTTGTTTTCTAGTCTGGCAATCAGAGGTTAAAGGATTTTATAATATTCTAGAATCTCTTAATTAAAATCTTGACTCAATTACATTGTTAACTTTGAATAATTTTGACGTTTTCTGTGCAAAAAATTTCATCACTCCAGTGTGTTATCTCATACAGCAGTTCTGTGGAAAACTTAATGGATGACCTTAAAGTTTCTGCCATGAGACATCACATGATGAAGACAAAGTGTCATCACTGATTGGGAACACAGAATAGCAGGAATATATCAATAGCTTTTGATGTCATCAATCTCATAGAAAAATTGCACTGGACAAAGAGTAACAGTAGGGAAGGCTTTTCCTCAAGACTACTGCAACTGATGAAAGAGACTGAACTCAATTTCACTGAAATAGCTGTAGAGTTTTTAAGAGTTAGGATGAGGAGAATCATAAACCATCTGTACCTCCCAATTGTCCTAACCCAAAGAAAAAGTAAACTTTCTCACATCTTCACAACAGAAGGAAGTCTTGTAGCAAGGTATCCACTGAAAATAGGCTCTAATCCTTGCACAAACTCTGAGAGATAGGGGCACTATCTTCCTTAATGCATGTGATTCAAAATGATGACTGTCAAGTCTTTGGGAAAGACATTTCCAAAGACTGGGTCATAAAACTAGTAAGATGCTTCTAATGAGATCTGTATACATTTCAAAGAGAGCAGAGAAAGCATTTGTGATTGTAAGTTTTGTAAGGTAAATGCTCTAAGAAAAGGGACTGCAGTTTGGAAGAAATTTATTTAAAGTTTAGTCAAGCTGAGGGGAAGGTTGAGGTCATCCTGGACATTAACAATAAGGCTTTACCGAAGCCTAAAATTAGAGCTATATTTGTTATACATTACAATGAATATTTGGGAGCTGGCATTACTTGTTTCCCAAAGACCTATGGGCTCTGAATAATCATATTGCTTTGGAGTCTGCAGACTAAGAAAGAAAAACCCAGATATTTTGGATAAACAGACAACCAGATCTCCATACATGTAGTAGGCACTCAATAGCTTTTTGTTAAATTACATCGATCAGTTTCTATGTCTCTTTGGAGAGAATACCCACATCATCATGCCAACTGACATAACTTTAAAGATTCCTGTCCAATTTCTTGCTTTATATTTCCAACTCTGTGGAATAGTCCATCTAAATGGACATTTTGATCCTTTCCACCTTTGCATTTAAGGCCAGGACAGCCTATAATGTGAAATCTTGAAATGTGAGCTGCAAGTTAGAGTGAAGGGGGCAGGCAAGTAATTTGCCTTTCTTAATGGTAGACTAGATCACTTAAAATTCTATTACATAAGAAAACTATTGTTCACTTTGGTGCATAATTCAAACACTACTTTAGGTAAAAACAAACAAACAAACAAATTGCTGTCAGTATTCACAGATAATGGAATTCTTATACAAAGTCTCTTCAATTGTAGAATATGTTTGCTTAGCTGGTGCTGCCCATTTTTCAAATCTACAGAATGCTGTTGAATGCTGACTGAGTCTGTAGACTCTCCCCTTGGGATGAGAGAATCTCCATGAAGTCATTTGTTTTTTTCCCATTCTGTCCTTTTCTACTCTCTAATCTACTCTCTAATAATTAAAACTATGAGAATACTTCAACAACCTTTATTTTTCCTTTACTAGGTATTTCTGGGGGAGTTCTTGTTCACTGAATTTGTGTAACACCTATGAAAAAAAGTTATTTTCCCCAGGGACTAAAATTTGCTTTGGTATAATTAAAACCAGCTAGTGGGTACAGTTTTAAGTTACTAAATTTTTTCTCATCATTTTTTATTGCCATAAAACTCAATTTGTGAAGGAAATTATGATTGCTTGTGTGATTACTTTATTGGATATTATCTAATATAGTAACCAAAACTGAAAGCAGTAGAAATGGGATAACACACTTTAGACTGGGAGAATAAGATTGACATGATACAGAAAAAGCACATTTAATTTTACAGTTGGAGATCATTTTTACAAGGCATACAATTTACATGGAACAATGGGAAAAAAGAAAAGCTTAAATATTCTCTAAGTTCAGTGAATAATTACTCTAGAAAAAGATAAACAATGAAGCTATACAAGACTAAAGCTTTTGTTGAGCAGGTGTTAGGCAAAAAATGTTTATAAAAGCTGTTGAAAAGAAGTTCCTCCTTTGTTAAAGATCTCTTGGATTTTAGTAATGCTCTTTTATTAAAAACTTTACTATACATTATTCCTGATAGTTAGAATGACACTAAATGCACTGAGTAAGTTGGTTGAGAGCGCAGATTTTCATTAAAGTTGTAGTAAAATCTTTTCTTTGACCTTGTCATGAGCTGAAATATGTCCTCCCACATTCATATATTAAAGTCCTAAACCCCTCAGCATGTGGCTGTATTTGGAGATAGGGTTTTTAAAGAAGTGATTAAATTAAAATGAAACAATAGGATGGGTCCTAATCCAAATGACTGGCACCCTTATAAAATGAGGAAATCTAGACACAGACAGGCATAGAGGGAAGATGATAAGAAGACACAAGGTGAAGACGGCTCTCTATAAGCCAAGGAGAGAGGCCTCAGAAGAAACCAACCCTATCAACACCTTTATCTCAGACACCAGCCTCCAGGGTTAGATAAATTCTATTGTTTAAGCCACCTACCCAGTCTGTGGTACTTTGTTATGGCATCCCTAGGAAACTCATATAATCCTTGACACTAGAATTCAGTAGTTTCTGAATGATTGATTTTGCTTTGATTTTATGAAAGGAAAACGAGTTTATTAATAATTTTTAAGTCATTTATAAGAAATAAAGATGTAATATCAAGTTTAAAACTAGAGGCTCCTAAGCATTTTAGGTATACTGCAATTCACTACAACTGGCCTGGTAAAGGATTACATCCATAATGAAAATGTATTATATATGTCTCCTAGAGTTGCTATAACAAGTAACAAACTGGTGACTTAAAACAGAAATATATTTTTTCACAGTTTTAGACTCTGAAAGCCCCAAATCAAGGTGTTAGCAGGGTCATGCTCCCTCTGAAACCCTAGGAAGGAAAGAAAATCCTTCCCTGCCTCTTCCTAGCTTCTAGCTGTTGTCTGGCTATCTTTGATGTTCCTTGACTTGCAGCAGCTATGTAACTCCAATCTCTGCCTCCATTACTGTGGGCCGTCCTTCCTGTGTCTGTGTCACTTCTCCTCTTATAATGCTCAGGCACATTGGACTAAGGGTCTATCCTACTCCAATATGACCTCAA
Source organism: Giraffa tippelskirchi (assembly GCF_054371585.1). Lineage (NCBI taxonomy): Eukaryota > Metazoa > Chordata > Mammalia > Artiodactyla > Giraffidae > Giraffa > Giraffa tippelskirchi. Next base: position 76,462,790 of record NC_137277.1, read on the forward strand.
CTTAATTAATTGCATCTGCTATGACTTTATTTCAAAATAAGATCACATTCTGAGGTACAGGGGCTTAAGATGTCAGCATATTTTTAGTGTGACACAATTCAACCCATAACACATCCTTTAGGACAGCAGTCCCTGACTTTTTTGGCACCAGGGACTGGCTTCACGGAAGACAATTTTTCCACAGATACGGGTGGTGGGGATGGTTTCTAAATGACTCAGATGCATTACATTTATGGTGCACTTTATTTCTATTATTATTACATTAGCTCCACCTCAGGTCATCAGGCCATCAGGCATTAGATCCCAGAGGTTGGGGACCACTGCTTTAGGATATTGTGAATTCCTTGCTACTGCAAGGGCAAATTCAGGAAATTCAAATGGTTGTTTATTTATTGTTAGTAATCAAAATAGTTATATATAGTTTGTTTCACAGATTCCATTAGCATTTGGAATAGTCTGGATATTCACCTGCCTTTAATTAAGTCATATTGCATATTGTTAGCCACTAGTGAAGTATGTGCTGATGGCATTATGGGGAATGTGAAGGTTTGCCAGACATCTTTTTATTAATTGCTCTTCTTGTGGAATGAATACCCTCCATATTCATTCTAGTCCCAGAGTCATTATTCTTTTGCTAAAATCATATGTTTATATTGATTTATTATAATAATTTATATAAAAGAAATTTAGATTTAAAAGCTCATTTCTCCTTTTCTGAACATACCATATATTTGCTTCCAGGTATGAGGGAAAACAGACATCTTCCTCTTCTAAAACTTGCTCTCTTTTCAGACTTATGCCAATAATGATAGTCTAAATGGCTGTATATACCCTTGGCTGACCTCCAAGCTGCTACAGAACATACCACTTGGGAGAAATTAAAGATACTTATTATTCTTTGCAGAAGAAAACTTCATTAGGTAGGCTAATTGCTAATTTTTTAGAAGTCTATGTCTGTTTCACTAGGAGCTACTTGAAACAAAACAATCATATAGCACAGCACCTAACTCATTTATTGAAAACTTATGTGCCTGGCACTATTTTAAGGGAATTATCTTTTATTTTGTAGATAAGCAGATGGAGGCCTAAAGAGAGGTTAAATAATGAGTCAAATACTCCAAGAGAGTGTCAGGCAGAATTTGAATTCAGACTGTTGGACTGCAGGGCTTGAGGTTAGCTCCATTTAGTCATTCTGCCTTCTTACATATAATAGATGGCTAACCAATAAATAGGCTTTTCTTCTGGAGAAGGAAATGGCAACCCACTCCAGTATTCTTGTCTGGAGAATTCCATGGACAGAAGAGCCTGGTGGGCTACAGTCCATGGGGTCACAAAGAATCGGACACGACTAAGTGACTAACAACACTGTCGGCTCAGACAATAAAGAATCTGCCTGCAATGAGGGAGACTTGGGTTTGATCCCTGGATTGGGAAAATCCCCTGGAGGAGGGCATGGCAACCCACTCCAGTATTCTTGCCTGGAGAATCCCCATGGACACAGGAGCCTGACAGGCTAGTCGGACACAGCTGAGTGACTAAGCACAGCACCACCAATAAATACATTCTTTAAATTCATGGTAGGGTGTTTATATGGGGATTCTCTCTAATAATCAAGTTAAAGTTAAGTGTTCATGACCTCAAAAACTGTTTTCAAGTTACTTACTTCACTCAAAGTAAAAAAAAAAAAGTTCCCTTTCAAGTGATTAGATTACTATTAAACGTCCTTTAGGAAAAGGAAAGGTAAACAATTCCATTACCTAGAATTTAATTTTAGAGACTGTATTTTTTGAGGTCTGTGCAGACTTTACATTTTTTCTTTACTAGGTTAAAAAATTACAGAGCAGTACTTAACTGCTGCAAAAGATTGAATATGTGTCTTTAAAGAGCCTGATCATTTCCTTCAACTCATCCTCCAGTCTTAAACTAATTAATATTTATATCCTACTGTCTGCCCTCCTACACTCCATTCCAAGAAGGAACAAAGTATATACATTTCTATAACTTGCTGTTTTTATTGAGCAGAAATATCATTCCCTCACGTTCATATGGAAAGATTTATTTTTAAAATAACAGTATAATTTTCCATTGTATAAATGCACTGATTCAACCATTTCCTTAGTGAACGGCTTTCAGGTCACCTGCCCCCTTTGTTGTTAAAAAGTGAGTTTGTTGGTCAAAGTATACATAGATTTAAAAAAGATGTTGACAGATTATCCTAATTTACTTCTTTAACCCTTTATAATGTAGACTTTCTTTTTGAAATCAGACACTATTGCTTTTATATATGTTGGAAGTTTTAGAATCTCTATTGCAGTCTTTTACTTGTCTGTTATATCCAGAATAAAATTCATAAGAAACTCAGGTGATATGCTCAGTAGATATATAAATCTAAAAGAAGACCCTTAATCTTGCATCATGATTCCTTCCAAAGGGTAGAAAGGAACTTGGAAGAAAATAGATCCAGGTTATATTTTATTATGAGGGTTCCATGATTTAGGTTGGATCATGATCTTGGCAGGATTTAGGTTGACTCATGATTGAAGGCGGGAGGAGAAGGGGATGACAGAGGATGAAATGGTTGGATGGCATCACCAACGCAATGGACATGAGTTTGAGTAGGCTACGGGAGTTGGTGATGGACAGGGAAGCCTGGTGTGCTGCAGTCCATGGGGTCACAAAGAGTCAGACACGACTGAGAGAATGAACTGAACTGAATATGACCTTGGGTTCTTTCTAGACAAAAGCTCATGGTTCAGAAAATAGGGAGTAAAAGCTTTCTTTATGATCCCTGTGCAAAGATACTTTTTATTTTAACTAAATCCTTTCTCACTCTTATTTATTGAAAAGGTTATTCATCCAACTGTCTTTGGCAATTTCATAAACTGCAGAGTGCAATTTTAGAGACTATCTCAAACAATGGACCTGCTGCCATATTCAAACATTCCCTGACTATCATAGTGTTCGAACCCTTCAACTCTTTGTTTAGTTATTCCAAAAAGTGACAGTCTGCCAGAAGTTGTGACTGTTAATCTTTCCCTGAGTCTAAGTACTTCACATGTCAATGAAGATTATATGTAAGACATTTGGCTGTCCAAGCTTTGCCATCTGGGGAAGAGTATCTCTTAATCAGTGTAATCAGACTGTATGTTTGTAGAACTGAGAAATATGCACATTCAAGATGGGACAGAAAGTTTATTCTAATTAATTCTTCATTATGTAAAATATAAATATTTATATCAGTACTGCACCATAGTTTAGTAGAACGATGTAACTGAATTTGAAACTCAGCTTCACTTCGTAGTAGTTGTGTGGACTTGGCCAAGTTAATCACATTCTCCAAGCTACAGTTTGCTCAGGTATAAAACTGGGTTATAACGCCAATCTCTCAGGGTAATATAAAAAGAAATCAGATAGTAACAAAAACAAAATTAGATAAATTACACTACATCAAAATTAAAGACTTTTGTGCATCAACTGGCATAATCAAGTGTGAAAACCAACCCATAGAATAGGAGAAAAATATCTGCAAATCATAATCCTGATAAGGAGTTAACATCCAGAATACATAAAGAACTCCTACAACTTAACCACAATAAAGATACTCCAGTTTAACCACTGATAGAACCACATACTCATTAAGATGGCTACTGTTGAAAGCAGAATATAAAAAATGTTGGCAGCGATATGGAAAAATTAGAATCCTTAGGCACTATTTGTGGGGATGTAAAATGGTGCACCCATTATCCTAAAAAATTTTAAATTAGTATTACCATATGATTCAGCAATTACACTTCTGAGTATATACCCAAAAGATTTGAAAGCTTGATCTTTAAGAGATACTTGTACACCCATGTATATAGAAGCACACTCCCACAATATTCAAAAAGTAGAAGTAATATGAGTATCCATAAATGGATAAATAAAATTTGATATATACATACAAAGGAAGAAGATTTTGACACATGCTCTATCATGGGGGAATTTTGAGGATGTTTTGCTAAGTGAAATAAACTGGTCAAAAAAAGACAAATGCTATATAATTCCACTTTCATGAGGTACATAGAGTAGTCAAATTAATAGAGACATAGATGTGTGTTAATATATGACATTTGTTTTTCTCTTTCTGACTTACGACACTCTGTATAACAGGTTCTAGATTCATCCACCTCACTAGAGCTGAGTTCAATTCATTCTTTTTATTGTAAATTTTATATACAATATCCCATTGTATATATGTACCACATTTTCTTTATCCATTCATCTGTCGATGGACTTCCATGTTCTAGCTATTATAAACAGTGCTACTATGAACATTGGGGTATATGTCTTTTTCAATTATGGTTTTCTCAGGGCATATGCCCAGTAGTGGACCTAGAGGGATGGGGTGGGGGGAGGGGAGAGAGGCTCGGGAGGGAGGTGATATATGTATAATTATGGCTGAATTGATTTGTTGTATGGCAGAACCAACATAACATTGTAAAGCAATTATCCTCCAGTTAAAAATAAATAAATTTTTAAAAGAAAAAAGACAAATAATAAAAAATTAATAGAGAAAGAAAGTACAATGGTGATTGTTAGAGGCTGCAGGAAGGTGGGTGTGAAGAGTTATTGTCTAATGGGTATAGAGCTTCAGTTTTCAACCTGGAAAGAATTCTGAAGATGGGTGGTTGTGATGGTTGCATAACAATGTGAATATACTTAATACTTACTAAACTGCATACTTACAAATGATTAAGACAGTAAATTTTATTTTATGTGTATTTTAACACAATTTTGAAAAAAGTGAATCAGGTAATGTATGTATTGCAATTGGTATGGTTTCTAGTTATATTATAGCAGATGATTTGTATATAGTTTTTTTTTACTAACAACAGTGATAATGTTTAATCTCAGTGGGTTACTACTTTCCTCTGATGTTTTATTTTTAATTAAAAACATCCCTTTATACATGTAAGTTTTAAAACATACAGAAAAGGTGAAATAGCTCAGTAAACAACTATAGATCTTTAGCCAAGATTCAGCAGAATTAACTTTTTGTCATGTTTTATATCTACCTAACCATATATTTATGTGTTTATGTATGTTTGTATATGTATATTTGTATCTATTTGACTGATAAATTATTGGAATTTTATATATTATATGAAATATATTTTTACTGAACCATTTAAGCTATTTATTTAAAATAAATTGAGGAAATCATCACACTGTACTAAATATTTTAGCATACATTTCTTAGGAATAAGAATAAACTCCTACATAATCATAAGACTATTGCAATAACTAAGAAAATCATGTATCACTCATTCATACACAAATATTATGTCCAGTTATCTCCAAAATGTTTTTAACAGATTTTTTCAAACCAGGATCCTTTTAAGATTAATGCATTACATTTGGTTATTATATCTCTTTAGACTCTATTCTAGTTCAGTTCCATGTTTATTTTTTCCTGTGACACTAGTTTTTTGAAGAGACCAGTCTAGCTGTTTTGAGAAACATCACACATTCTAGACTAAAAAGAAAATGATTTCCTTAAAGCATGATAATCAATCCATCCTAAAGGAGATCAGTCCTGGGTGTTCATTGGAAGGACTGATGTTGAAGCTGAAACTCCAATACTTTGGCCACCTCATGCGAAGAGTTGACTCATTGGAAAAGACCCTAATGCTGGGTAGGATTAGGGGCAGGAGGAAAAGGGGACGACAGAGGATGAGATGGTTGGATGGCATCACTGACTCGATGGACATGGGTTTGGGTAGACTCCGGGAGTTGGTGATGGACAGGGAGGCCTGGCGTGCTGCAATTCATGGGTCATAAAGAGTCGGACACGACTGAACTGAACTGAACTGAACTGAACTAAAGCATGACCATGGTTATTCTATGTCTTCTATTTCTCTAAAGCTGGAAGTTAGGTCTAAAACCTTGATGATATTCATATAAGGTATTTTAAAAAATAACTGTATTGAGATATCTTTGACATATAAAACCTGTATATATTTAAGGTGTGCAATTTAATGTTTTAATACATGTGTACCTTGTGGAAAGATCATCACAGTCAAGCTAAATATCTTATTCTTCACCTCTACATAGTTACCATTGCATGTATGTGTGTGTGGTCAGAAAATTTAAGATCTATTCTCTTAGAAAATTTCAAGTATATAAGATAAAACACTTTGTCAGGAACCACCTCACCAGTAATATCTTTATATTAGCTCCCAAGAGGCACATAAAAGCAGGTTTTGCTTCCATAAGTTTGCTAAGATAGACCAATGGGGTAAGAGAGGGTTGTTAAATCTTTGTGTTATAAAGGATATAATGCGATTGCCAAGCAATCTGATAAAAACATGTGTGAAGCCTGCTTCCTACCAGCTTTACTGCATATGAAAGTGAAGTGAAAGTGTTAGTTGCTCAGTCATGTCCGACTCTGAGATCCATGGACTGTAGCCTGCCAGGCTCCTCTGTCCATGGAATTCTCCAGGCAAGGATACTGGAGTGGGTAGCCATTCCCTTCTCCAGGGGATCTTCAGGACACAGGGATTGAATTGGGTCTCCTGATTACAGGCAGACTCTTTAACATCTGAACCACCAGGGAAGCCCTTACTGCACGTGCCTTTAGCATTCTTTGATTAAATCAATATTTCATTGGGAATTTTAAAATGGCGATGAATTAGAATTCCTCCAAAATAAAAGAGCAAGTTAGATATCGAGTTCTTCCTCCTTAATTATCAATTTTCAGGGTTAAAATTGGGAAATAGCTGTCTCTTCCAGTGGTGGCAAATGAGATTTATCTTTCACTTTCAAACACTGTAGGTCATATAAAATGTATAGCAATGGATTTTACAACAAAGTAAACAATTCTTAACAAATCCACAGCTGATATCTTGCCATAATTTTCTAAATTGGGTTATAGTGATCATGATTTAAGCTAACAAACTCAGATCTAAGAAGATAAGGAGCCTGTTTATACCAACAGAAGATTAAACAACCTTCTCTTGCCTTTCTCCTTTACCAGATCCCTCTAGAGTTACATCAAATTATTCCCCTTGGCTGAGAGGAGAGATTATTGTACGAATCTCTTCCTCACTCTTCTTTAGTGAATACTCTTTATTCCTTTTCCTTCTGCCCCTTCTGTTCATACAATAAAGGCTCGTTATGAGCACATAAAACCTACTCCTGGGAATACCTTCTGCTGACTTCCATTCTTTCAACAGCAAACCATTTTGAACAGTTGCTTAATGAAAGACATAGACTCAGTTTCTGGATCTACACAGAGATAAAAAGCACTGTCCTTGTCTTTTAGGAGCTTATGATTCATTTTGAAACTATCTTTTGAAGAGTAGTAAGCTGATGCTTCAAGTATAAGAGAAATAAGCTATGACCAATCAGGAGGTCATTACAAAGATGACAGCTAGCCATTCGTAGGAAGTGAACATAGAAAAAGGTCAGTTTTAAAAAGAACATTATCTGGATAATGAGACAGGGTTAAGCTGTTGCTTGGTTGAAGATTTAAAATTCTGCTGGCATAATGCATCAATGTATCATAATCTCTTTTCCAAAAAGTTGCTACTACATTGGAGATCTAAACATTGTTCAACCTTTGACGCCACTCTCAAAAATCAAGTTTACTGGCATGTAAACTTTATACTATTGATATTATTTTTGTTTTTTTTAATACAAATTTATGGTCTATTTAGTACTTAGTACATTATTTTTTCCTAATGTACCAGGAAAGCACCAATTCACGTTACCTTTAATCCAGTAAAAAGTAGTTCTTGCATTTTACCAAGATTTTAATTTTAACCATGACAGAAAGAGATTATCTTCCTTATAACTCATGACATTTGTTTTCACCATTCCATACTCACTTTAGATAAAGAAATTAAAATAATTGACTAGATAGATCTCCAAAATCTCACAATTCATATATGACCATCTCATGCCATTTTCTTGTACTTCTTTTAGTTTGGCCATACCAACTCTTCTATCATTTTATTCAGAGAATAATACTAAGTATATTTGTATTTTCCTTTTCCATTCTTTTCTGCTTGGTAAGACTACAATGACTCAAATTTTATTTTATCTTCTAAATTAATTAATTAATTTTAATTGCAGGCTAATTACTTTACAATATTGTAGTGTTTTTTGCCATACACTGACATGAATCAGCCATGGGTGTACATGTGTTCCCCTTCCTGAACCCCCCTCCCACCTTCCTTCCCATCCCATCCCTCAGGGTCATCCCAGTACAACAGCCCTGAGCACCCTGTCTCATGCATCGAACCTGGACTGGCGATCTGTTTCACATATGATCATATACATGTTTCAATGCTATTCTCTCAAATCATCCCACCCTCGCCTTCCACCACAGAGTCCAAAAGTCTCTTCTTTACATCTGTGTCTCTGTTGCTGTCTTGCATATAGGTTCATCGTTACCATCTTTCTACATTACTTATATATGTGTTAGTATACTGTATTGGTGTTTTTCTTTCTGACTGACTTCATTCTGTATAATAGGCTCCAGTTTCATCCACCTCATTAGAACTGATTCAAATGCATTCTTTTTAATGGCTGAGTAATATTCCATTGTGTATATGTACCACAGCTTTCTTATCCATTCATCTGCCAATGATCATCTAGGTTGCTTCTGTGTCCTGGTTATCGTAACCAGTGCTGTGATGAACATTGGGGTACACGTGTCTCTTTCAATTCTGGTTTCCTCGGTGTGAATGACCAGCAGTGGGATTGCTGGATCATATGGCAGTTCTATTTCCAGTTTTTTAAGGAATCTCCACACTGTTCTCCATAGTGGCTGTGCTAGTTTGCATTCCCACCAACAGTGTAAGAGGGTTCCCGTTTCTCCGCACCCTCTCCAGCATTTATTGTTTGTAGACTTTTTTTTTTTTTTTTTTTGGCGTTTATAAATTTATTTATTTTAGTTGGGGGCTAATTACTTTACAATATTGTAATAGTTTTTGCCATACATTGACATGAATCAGCCATGGGTTTACATGTGTTTCCCTTCCTGGACCCCCCACCCACCTCCCTCCCCATCCCATCCCTCTGGGTCATCCCATTGCCCCGGCCCTGAGCCCTTGTCTCATGCATCGAACATGCAATGGTGTTCTGTTTCACATATGATAATATACATGTTTCAATGCTATTCTCCCAGAACGTCCCACCCTCACCTTCTCCCTCAGAGTCCATAAAATTGTTCTATGCATCTGTGTCTCTTATTCTGTCTCGCATATAGGGTTGTTTGTAGACTTTTTGATAGCAGCCGTTCTGACTGGTGTGATATGGTACTTCATTGAGATTTTGATTTGCATTTCTCTGATAATGAGTGATGTTGAGCATCTTTTCATATGTTTGTTAGCCATCTGTATGTCTTCTTTGGAGAAATGTCTGTTTAGTTCTTTGGCCCATTTTTAATTGGGTCATTTGTTTTTCTGGAACTGAGCTGCAGGAGCTGCTTGTGTATTTTTGAGATTAATTCTTTGTCAGTTGCTTTGTTTGCTATTGTTGTCTCCCGTTCTGAAGGCTGTCTTTTCACCTGGCTTATAGTTTCCTTCGTTGTGCAAAAGCTTTTACGTTTAATTAGTCCCATTTGTTTATTTTTGCTTTTATTTCCAGTACTCTGGGAAGTGAGTCATAGAGGATCCTGCTGTGATTTATGTCAGAAAGTGTTTTGCCTGTGTTTTCCTCTAGGAGTTTTATAGTTTCTGGTCTTACGTTTAGATCTTTAATCCATTTTGAGTTTATTTTTGTGTATGGTGTTAGAAAGTGTTCTAGTTTCATTCTTTTACAAGTGGTTGACCAGTTTTCCCAGCACCACTTGTTAAAGAGATTGTCTTTTCTCCATTGTATATTCTTGCCTCCCTTGTCAAAGATAAGGTGTCCATGGGTGAGTGGATTTATCTCTGGGCTTCCTATTTTGTTCCATTGATCTATATTTCTATCTTTGTGCCAGTACCATACTGTCTTGATGACTGTAGCTTTGTAGTAGAGCCTGAAGTCAGGCAGGTTGATTCCTCCAGTTCCATTCTTCTTTCTCAAGATTGCTTTGGGTATTTGAGGTTTTTTGTATTTCTATATAAATTGTGAAATTATTTGTTCTAGTTCGTTGAAAATTACTGTTGGTAGCTTGATAGAGATTGCACTGAATCTATAGATTGCTTTGGGTAGTATATACATTTTCAGTATATTGATTCTCCCAACCCATGAACATGGTATATTTCTCCATCTATTTTTGTATCCTCTTTGATTTCTTTGACCAGTGTTTTATAGTTTTCTATATATAGGTCTTTTGCTTCTTTAGGTAGATTTATTCCTAAGTATTTTATTCTTTTTGTTGCAATGGTGAATGGAATTGTTTCCTTAATTTCTCTTTCTCTTTTCTTTGCAATGACTCAAATTTTAAAACAAAGCACATGAAAAACATTATTCTAAAAATTTGAGTTGTAGAGTAAAACCTTTAGTTTCTTTCATGATAATGGTTCTTGCCATTCTCTTCATAATAAGGAAGAACTGAGTGAATAACTTGTGGGCATCCATTGAGATAAAATCCTTGGCCTGCCTTCTCAATTTTCTGTAAGTGTTTCAACATTACTAACTATTTAACATAAATTAGTAACTATTTTACATAGCAGTTATCATATGTCAGCTCTTGTTCAAACTTTGTCAACATTACTTTTATAATGCTCTTATCAATTCAATGATATGAGTACTATTATTATTCTCATTTTGTAGATAAGGAAATTAAAGAAATCTAAAGTAACTTACCCAATGCATTACAGCCAATTATGTGGCAGAGCCTGTGCATTTATCTCTATCCTGTGCCAATTCCCCACACAATGTCACATGTCAAATATATGGAAACATTCACCTTAAGCTCTACACTATCTGGCCTACCTCAGAAATGAGGTTAAGAGAGTGTTACATATTGATGATTGAAGGATATGTTCCAATTATTTTTATTGTGTCTATTAATTGATTATTCTTTATTTAAAATGATAAGAAAAAAAATTAAAATGACTCTCTGTAAAACAACTTTCACTGCTGTGTTTGATGTCATGCCCTTTATTGATGAATGCTATAATATTGGCCTCATAAGCCCATCACTGTATTTGACATGGGAATGCTACTAAGGACATTATAAAGCACTGAGTGAAAAATTCCTTTTAAAACTTAGTGATAGGAAAGGGATTTGCTTTCACTGATAATTCCCCCTCCTTCACTTTTCAGTAGTAATGTATAATTGGTCATATTTCCCTTTTCTATTTAGCTACCAGGAATAGCATATGTTCAGTTCAGTTCAGTCGCTCAGTCGTGTCCAACTCTTTGCGACCCCATGAATTGCAGCACGCCAGGCCTCCCTGTCCAACACCAACTCCCAGAGTCTACCCAAACCCATGTTCATCGAGTCGGTGATGCCATCCAACCATCTCATCCTCTGTCGTCCCCTTCTCCTCCCGCCCCCAATCCTACCCAGCATTAGGGTCTTTTCCAATGAGTCAACCCTTCGCATGAGGTGCCCAAAGTATTGGAGTTTCAGCTTCAACATCAGACCTTCCAATGAACAACCAGGATTGATCTCTTTTAGGATGGATTGATTGGATCTCCTTGCAGTCCAAGGGACTCTCAAGAGTATTCTCCAACACCACAGTTCAAAAGCATCAATTCTTTGGCGCTCAGCTTTCTTCACCGTCCACTCTCACATAGATACATGACCACTGGAAAAACCATAGCCTTGACTAGACGGACTTTTGTTGGCAAAGTAATGTCTCTGCTTTTAAATATGCTATCTAGGTTGGCCATAACCTTCCTTCCAAGGAGTAAGTGTCTTTTAATTTCATGGCTGCAGTCACCACCAGCAGTGATTTTGGAGCCCCAAAAAATAAAGTCTGACACTGTTTCCACTGTTTCCCCATCTATTTCCCACAGGGTGATGGGACCAGATGCCATGATCTTAGTTTTCTGAACGTTGAGCTTTAAGCCAACTTTTTCACTCTCCTCTTTCACCTTCATCAAGAGGCTCTTTAGTTCTTCACTTTCTGCCATAAGGGTGGTGTCATCTGCATATCTGAGGTTATTTATATTTCTCCCGGCAATCTTGATTCCAGCTTGTGTTTCTTCCAGCCCAGCATTTCTCATGATGTACTCTGCATATAAGTTAAATAAGCAGGGTGACAATATACAGCATTAACGTACTCCTTTTCCTATTTGGAACCAGTCTGTTGTTCCATGTCCAGTTCTAACTGTTGCTTTCTGACCTGCATACAGGTTTCTCAAGAGACAGGTCCGATGGTCTGGTATTCCCATCTCTTTTCGAATTTTCCAGAGTTTATTGTGATCCACGCAGTGAAAGGCTTTGGCATAGTCAATAAAGCAGAAATAGAAGTTTTTCTGGAACTCTCTTGCTTTTTCGATGATCCAGCGGATGTTGGCAATTTCATCTCTGGTTCCTCTGCCTTTTCTAAAACCAGCTTGAACATCTGGAAGTTCACGGTTCACGTATTGCTGAAGCCTGGCTTGGAGAATTTTGAGCATTACTTTACTAGTGTGTGAGATGAGTGCCATTGTGCGGTAGTTTGAGCATTCTTTGGCATTGCCTTTCTTTGGGATTGGAACGAAAACTGACCTTTTCCAATCCTGTGGCCACTGCTGAATTTTCCAAATTTGCTGGCATATCGAGTGCAGCACTTTCACAGCATCATCTTTCAGGATTTGAAATAGCTCAACTGGAATTCCATCACCTCCACTCGCTTTGTTCGTCGTGATGCTTCCTAAGGCCCACTTGACTTCACATTCCAGGATGTCTGGCTCTAGGTGAGTGATCACACCATCATGATTATCTGGGTTGTGAAGATCTTTTTTGTACAGTTCTTCTGTGTATTCTTGCCACCTCTTCTTAATATCTTCTGCTTCTGTTAGGTCCATACCATTTCTGTCCTTTATCGAGCCTATCTTTGCATGAAATGTTCCTTTGGTATCTCTAATCTTCTTGAAGAGATCTCTAGTCTTTCCCAATCTGTTGTCTTCCTCTATTTCTTTGCACTGATCGCTGAGGAAGGCTTTCTTATCTCTGCTTGCTATTCTTTGGAACTCTGCATTCAGATGGGAATATCGTTCCTTTTCTCCTTTGCTTTTTGCTTCTCTTCTCTTCCCAGCTATCTGTAAGCCCTCCTCAGACAGCCATTTTCCTTTTTTGCATTTCTTTTCCATGGGGATTTTCTTGATCCCTGTCTCCTGTACAATGTCACGAACCTCTGTCCATAGTTCATCAGGCACTCTGTCTATCAGATCTAGTCCCTTAAATCTATTTGTCACTTCCACTGTATACTCATAAGGGATTTGATCTAGGTCATACCTGAATGGGCTAGTGGTTTTCCCTACTTTCTTCAATTTAAGTCTGAATTTGGCAATAAGCAGTTCATGATCCAAGCCACAGTCTGCTTCTGGTCTTGTTTTTGCTGCCTGTATAGAGCTTCTCCATCTTTGGCTGCAAAGAATATAATCAATCTGATTTCGGTGTTGACCATCTGTTGATGTCCACGTGTAGAGTCTTCTCTTGTGTTGTTGGAATAGGGTGTTTGCTATTACCAGTGTGTTCTCGTGGCAAAACTCTATTAGCCTTTGCCCTGCTTCATTCTGTACTCCAAGGCCAAACTTGCCTGTTACACCAGATGTTTATGGACTTCCTACTTTTGCATTACAGTCCCCTATAATGAAAAGGACATCTTTTTTGGGTGTTCGTTCTAGAAGGTCTTGTAGCTTAGTCAAATATGTTTTTTTGTCAAAAATATAGCCAATGTTAAAAGTTTTAAGAGTTGGTTCTTACAACATCCGTTTTTATTTTTCATACTTTGTACTTCTGTTTTCTTTATGTCTTGGCTTCTTATTTTAGCTTATATTTTTCCTGCTCCAGTTTTTAGTGCACATACTATTACTTTTGAACATTCTGTGTAAGTTATCTCAAATGCCTTATGGAATAAGACAGGTACAATCTCATATCCCAGGGATGCAGAGAGGCAAAAGGCATGGTGTCTGAACTTATGAAGCTCGGACATTACATCATTGGAAACATAGCACATAGTCACAAAAATAAATTATTAATGAGATTGAGCACGCTATGGGTTCCAAATTAGTGTTATAGATAAAACATTCTATCTTAATCTTGAGTGAAGTCCAAGGAAGTTGGAAAAAAATAGAAAAAAATAGAAACTAAGTTGGACACTGAAGAAAAGTTAGAACCACAATAAGAATAACATGAGAATGGAAGAAGACATTTTAGGAAATGAAATTTTGCTGAACAGAGATACAGAAATGGAAATATGTTTTATTTGAATAACAATGGATATATAAATATGGCAGAACAGTGTTAGTTCCTTGCTCTGACATTCATTCTCCTGTTTTTCCTCAATTGCTGAATCTTAGTTTTATTTCCAATAGTCATGTATGGATGTGGGATTTGGTCCATAAAGAAGGCTGAATGCTGAAGAACTGATGCTTTCAAATTGTGGGGCTGGAGAAGACTCTTGAGAGTCCCTTGGACTGCAAGGAGATCAAACCAGTCAATCCTAAAGGAAATCAACTCTGAATATTCATTGGAAGGACGATGCTGAAGCTGGAGCTCTAATACTTTGGCCACCTGATGTGAAAAGCTGATTCATTGGAAAAGACCCACATGTTGTGAAAGATTGAAGGCAGGAGGAGAAGAGGGTGACAGAGGATGAGATGGTTAGATAGTATCACTGACTCAATGGACATGAATTTGAATGAACTTGGGAGATACTGCAAGACAGAGGAGCCTGATGTGCTGCAGTCTATGCGGTTGCAAAGAGTTGGCCATGACTCAGTGACTGAAAAACAACAATTTTATTTCAAAGCCAACATGCAACCACATTAAAAAAAATGTATGTTTTCCAGCTTCACTTTGAAACTAAGTTCAGCTAAGTATTAAGCTTTTGGTAGTGACATGTAAGCACAAGTGTTACATTACTGCATGGGACTTTTGGTAGATCTCCTTTCAAATAAGGGTGATAGAAGGAGAGATGGAGGTCATCCTCCTTCTATGCTGAAAGACGTAGAAGGCCTTCTATTACCCTACTGAGCAGAAGGCCAAAGAACAGTTGGAGCTCAAGTGGGCATCTTAGACCTTCAGGTTAAGGGGCACACATAGCCATGGAGCAGCTTGGGCCCCGATGCCTTCCAGCAGTGGCCAGACAGCTCCGGACTGCCCACTTCTAGACTGTTTTCTGTGAGAGGCTAAAGCCTCGTGAATTTAAGAGGGATCTTTTCTAAGTTGCTCTGACTCATGCTAAATGCAGTTCTTCCCTGATAAAACCATTAGCTAGAGTAGAGAATTTATATAGAGCATAATGAAAAATTGAGGGTCAGAGCTAATATCCAGCAAACAAATACAGACTTTAGTGTTGAAGAAAACTGATTGTATGTGGACTTTCAAGGAAAAGTTTCTAAGTTGTTTTATTCAGTTAAACTTGTATAAACCAATTTTTTCAAGTGAAATTACATGTTTTATACCGTTGAGAAATATAGAAATACATACCTAGTCTGTGTTTACTGTTAGTATAAAAACATTTTATAAGAGGACAGAAGACACATTTGAAATAATTTTTAAATGTGTTTGAAGTTTTATTAGCAACTAAGGAAATCGGGAATACGAGTTTAATGAAAAATATATCCTTTCTAAGTTTATAAATACTATCTTCATTTTAATAACTCATTTTAAGGACAATAAAAACTGAAAAATAGTATTAACTTAAATTGAAAATCTAACTAGAAGTAACTACATAAAATTGCTATACAAAACGTTGTTTACAAAACTTAAGCTTTATAAAAATTTATTATGTAAAAGAACTTGAAAACTTATTATTAAAGAGGACTTAGATTTTCTCTTAACTGAGAATGTAAACAATATTGATTTGAATATTATTTTTTTCATTATCCAGTTTTGCAAGCTGAGATTTACAACTAACCCTTTAAAACATTTTTCTTGGTCTTTGCATCTTCACACCTATGTAAATTTAAGGGATTGTATTTTCTTTGAAACTCTATTAAAGAAATGCAAGGAAGATGAGAAGATATATATATATGCTTTTGAAATCTCCCAATTTGAAGATATTTCATATCTAAATGAGTAACAACTTTATTTTTCACAGCTGATTGACCCTTAGTTTGTTAGCCAGGTGCATCACATTCCAGGTTTCTTAAATTAATAGTACTTCTGCTATAAAGCTCCTTCATTTTGCTGAAAATTACCTGAGAGTATCCGGTCACCAGCTGGCAGAGATACCAAGAATGATTATGAATAAGCTGCCAAGAAAATAAAGTTTCTTAGTCATTTGACTCAATGATCACAATTGGAACTGAGACTTTTGTGGTAATCAGGTAATTTTCTTACTTATTTCCTAATTCTTGACCTCGGCAAACTGTTGTGAAATGGCATCAGTGGGGGTGATTAAGAATATCACTCAACAAAAGTGGTTACAGCAGAAAAGAATGTTTCTTCATTTGAATGTTATAATTAACTAATTGCCTAATTAATTAATTGCCAAGCTAGACACTTTCAGGGCTTTTAACTCTTCAAAATTATTCACTCTAAATCATGATCATATAGGAAACAAAATTTATAAGGTTATTATGGATTTATTTCTATGTTGCAAAGCAAGGATAAATACTAACCTAAGTCTAGGTGTTCACAAAATTTGATTGCTTGTACTTGTTATGCAAAGGCCAAGTTTATAAAAAATATTTGGATAGCAGTGCTGCAATTTAGAGAAGATGTAAAGCAAACTCATAACTGGTAGATGGCCTTAGACTGTTAACAAAGAAGAAAGACTAGGCAAAATCACCATGAATTGGTTTTCCATATTTATAGAAGTTTTGCTCAAATACAAACTTCAAAACTTTAAAGGCATACTATCAAAATAAACACCTAAAATCGATGCTTTATCCAGTTCCATGCTAGAAGTCATATCTTGAGTAACTGGAAAGAAATATTTAAAATAAAACACCCAAAGCTCACCTCTTATTCCTATATCATAGCATTTATACTTAGAATATGTTATTATACAAAGTAATATATATTTGGAATATAAAATAAACAGAAATCTTTGTCCTCTCTCCCTCTGTTATTTCCTATCTAGCTTCTTTCTTTTCCTTTTAATCTTTATGTGTAGAAAGATTGATAACTAGGAAGTTTCCCAGAGTTCCACGAAATATAACTTTAAAAATCACATTATTAGAAGGAGTAGGGACAAAACTGTGGCAGATAGGGAATGAATGGAGGATGAATCGATGGAAAACGGGAGAAATTTAACAAAAGGTTCTGACCCAGACTGGTTATATTTCAAAAAGGGGGAATGTAGAAGTGAGATATAAAGGAAAGTTTGTGGATGGCCTGTGTAAAAACAAGTCGGTGTTTTTAAACTTGAAGTTTAAAGTAAGAATGTCAAGTAGAGGGTCTGGAAGCTAGTTTTAACCATCCTTAATGCTCTTAGAGCTCCCTCAAATCACTGATGTGTGATCTCAGTGCTAATGTGTTTACTAATCCCTCCACCTACAGGCTACTTTCCAGCCACTGGCCACGCCCTAGCTGCTCAAAGGGTAACCATTACTTTGTCCTTTAAAAATGTAGATTAGATTTGCCTGTTTTAAAATTAGATTGGATTTGTTTTAAAAACACCTAATGGAATCTTTACTGTGAACTGTTTTGTTTTTGTTTTTCTTGTTGTTGTTCAGTCACTAAGTCCAGTCTGACTCTATGACCCCATGGATTGCAGCATGCCAGGCTCCTCTGTCCTTTACTATCTCCTGAAGTTTGCTCAAATTCATGTCCACTGAGTCAGTGATGCCATCCAACCATCTCATCCTCTGCCGCCCTCTTCTCCTTTTGCCTTCATTCTTTCAGGGTCTTTTCCAGTGAGTCAGCTCTTTGCATCAGGTGGCCAAAGTAATGGAGATTTCAGCTTCAGTATAAGTCCTTCCAATGAATATTCAGGACTGATTTCCTTTAGGATTTACTGGTTTGATCTCCTTGCTGTTCAAGAAACTCTCAAGAGTCTTCTTCAGCACCACAATTTGAAAGCATCAATTCTTTGGTGTTCAGCCTTCTTTCTGGTCCAACTCTCACATCCATAGATGGCTACTGGAAAACCATAGCTTTGACTATACAGACCTTTGTCAGCAATAATGTCTCTTATTTTTGATATGCTGTCTATGTTTGTCATAGCTTTCTTTCCAAGGAGCAAGTATCTTTTAATTTCATGGCTGCAGTCACTGTCCGCAGTGATGTTGGAGCCCAAGAAAATAAAATTTGTCATGACTACCACTTTTCCTCCTTCTATTTGCCATGAAGTGATGGGACCAGATGCCATGATCTTAGTTTTTTGAATGTTGAGTTTAAGGCAGCTTTTTTACTCTCCTCTTTCACCTCCATCAAGAGGCTCTTTAGTTTCTCTTCACTTTCTGCCATTAGAGTGTTATCACCTGCATGTGTGAAGTTGCTGATATTTCCCCTCACAATCTTGATTCCAGCCTGTGATTCATTTAGCCTAGTATTTTGCATGACGTGCTGTGAATAGAAGTTAGATAACCAGGGTGACAATATACAGGCTCGTCATACTCTTTTCCCAATTTTGAACCAATTCGTTATTCCATGTCCAGTTGTAACTGTTGCTTTGACCTGCATGCAGGTTTCTCAGGAGACAGGTAAGGTAGTCTGATATTCTTATCTCTTAAAGAATTTTCCACAGTGTTTTGTGATCCATACAAAGTCTTTTCCGTAGTCAATGGAGCAGAAGTAGATGTTTTTATGGAATTCCCTTGCTTTTTCTATGATCCAACGAATGCTGGCAATTTGATCTCTGGTTCCTCTGCCTTTTCTAAACCCAGCTTGCACACCAGGAAGTTCTCAGTTCATGTATGGTTGAAACCCAGCTTGAAGGATTTTGAGCATAAACTTGCTACTAATAGCATGTGAAATGAGCACAGTTGTCCAGTAGTTTGAATACTGTTTGACACTGCCTTTCTTTGGGATTGTAACGAAAATCGACCCTTTCCAGTCTTTTGGTCACTGCTGAGTTTTCCAAATTTTCTAACATATTGAGTGCAGCGCTCTAACAGTATCATCTTTTAGAATTTGAAATAGCTCACCTGGAATTCCATCACTTCTGCTAGCTTTACTCATAGTAATGCTTCCTAAGGCCCACTTGATTTCATACTCCAGGATGTCTGGCTCTAGGTGACTGACCACACTATCATGGTTACCCAGGTCATTAAGGCCTTTTTTGTATAGTTCTTCTGTGTATTCTTGTCACCACTTCTAATCTCTTCTGCTTTTGTTATTACCATTTTTGCACTTTATCATGCCCATCCTTGCATGAAATATGCCCTCTATATCTCCATTTTCTTGAAGAGATCTCTAGTCTTTCCAATTCTATTGTTTTCCTCTATTTATTTGCATTCTTTATTTAAGAAGGCCTTTTTTTTTTTTTTTTTTTTTTTAAATCTCTCCTTGCTAGCCTCTGGAACTCTGCATTCAGTTGGGTATATCTTTCCCTTTCTCCTTTGCTTTTCACTTCTCTCTCTCTCTTTTTTTTTAATATTAATTTTTTAATTGAAGGGAAATTGCTTTACAGAATTTTGGTGTTTTCTGTCAAACCTCAACATGAATCAGCCATAGGTATACATATATCCCCTCCCTTTTGAACCTCCCTTCCATCTCCCTCCCCATCTCACCTTTCTAGGTTGATACAGAGCCCCTGTTTGGGTTTCCTGAGACACAGAGCAAATTCCCGTTGGCTATCTATTTTACATATGGTAATATAAGTTTCCATGTTACTCTTGCCCTACATCTCACCCTCTCCTCCCCTCTCCCCATGTCCATAAGTCTTCTCTATGTCTGTTTCTCTAGTGCTACCCTGCAAATAAATTCTTCAGTACCATTTTTCTAGATTCCGAATATATGTGTTAGTATACGATATTTATCTTTCTCTTTCTGACTTACTTCACTGTGTATAATAGGCTCTAGTTTCATCTACTTCAATAGAGCTGATTCAAATGTGTTCCTTTTTATGGCAGAGTAATATTCCATTGTGTATATGTAGCACAATTTCTTTATCCATTTATCTGTCGATGGACATCTAAGTTGCTTCCATGTTCTAGCTGTTGTAAATAGTGCTGCAATGAACAATGGGATACATGTGTCTCTTTCAATTTTGGTTTCCTCAGGGTATATGCCTAGGAGTGGGATTGCTGGGTCATATGGTGGTTTTACTCCTAGTTTTTTTTAACAAATCTCCATACCGTCTTCCAGTGGCTGTATCAATTTACATTCCCATCAACAGTGCTAGAGCATTCCCTTTCTCCACACCCTCTCCAACATTTATTGTTTGTAGACTTTTTGATGATTGCCATTCTGACCAGTGTGAGGTGCATATCTCCTGGTAGGTTTGATTTGCATTTCTCTAATAATGAGTGATGTTGAGCATCTTTTCATGTGTTTGTTAACCATCTGTATGTCTTCTTTGGAGAAATATCTTCTTTGAAGACCCATTTAGGTCTTTTTCCCACTTTTTGATTGGGTTGTTTGTTTTTCTGGTATTGAGTTGTATGAGCTGCTTGTATATTTTAGAAATTAATCCTTTGTCAGTTGTTTCATTTGCTATTATTTTCTGCCATTCTGAGGGTTGTCTTTTCACCTTGCTTACAGTTTCCTTTGCTGTGCAAAAGCTTTTAAGTTTAATCAGTCCCACTTGTTTACTTTTGTTTTAATTTCCATTACTCTAGGAGGTGAGTCATAGAGGATCTTGCTTTGATTTATATCATCAAGTGTTCTGCCTATGTTTTCCAGTTTTATAGTTTCTGATCTTACATTTAGGTCTTTAATCCACTTTGAGTTTATCTTTGTGTATGGTATTAGGAAGTGTTCTAATTTCATTCTTTTACATGTAGCTGTCCAGTTTTCCCAGCACCGTTTATTGAAAAGGCTGTCTTTGCCCCATTGTATATTCTTGCCTCCTTTGTCAAAAATATGGTACCCTATAGGTGCATGGGTTTATTTCTGGGCTTTCTATCTTGTTCCGTTGGTCTATATTTCTGTTTTTGTGCTAGTATCATACTGTTTTGATGACTAGCTTTGTAGTATAATCTGAAGTCAGGAAGATTGATTCCTCCAGCTCCATTCTTCTTTCTCCAGACTTCTTTGGCTATTCAGGGTCTTTTGTGTTTCCATATGAATTGTGAAATTTTTTGTTCCAGTTCTGTGAAAAATGCCATTGGTAATTTGATAGAGATTGGATTGAATCTGTAGATTGCATTTGGTAGTATAGTCATTTTCACAATATTGATTCTTCCTACCCAGGAACATGGAATATCTCTCCATCTGTGTATGTCATCTTTGATTTCTTTCATCAGTGTCTTATAATTCTGTGTACAGTTCTTTTGTCTCCTTAGGTAAGGTTATTCCTAGACATTTTATTCTTTTTGTTGCAATGTTGAATGGGATTGATTCCTTAATTTTTCTTTCTGATTTTGCATTGTTAATATATAGGAATGCAAGATTTCTGTTTATTGATTTTGGATCCTGTGACTTTGCTAAATTCACTGATTAGCTCTAGTAATTTTCTGATACTACTTTAGGATTTTCTATGTACAGGATCATGTCATCTGCAAACAGTGAGAGCTTTCCTTCTCCTTTTCTGATCTGGATTCCTTTTATTTCTTTTTCTTCTCTGATTGTTGTAGCTAGGATGTACAGAATTATGTTGAATAATAGTGGTGAAAGTGGGCACCCTTGTCTTGTTCCTGATCTTAGGGGGAATACTTTCAGTTTTTCACCGTTGAGATTAATGTTTGCTGTAGGCTTATCATATATGGCATTTAGAATGTTGAGGTCAGTTCCTTCTATGCCCATTTTTTGAAGAGTTAATCATAAATGGATGCTGAATTTTGTCAAAGGCTTTTTCTGCATTTATTGAGATTATCATATGGTTTTTATCTTTCAATTTGTTAATATGGTGTTATCACATTGATTGATTTGCATATATTGAAGAATCCTGCATCCCTGGAATAAACCCAACTTGATGATGGTGTATGAGCTTTTTAATGTGTTGTTCAATGCTATTTGCTGAAACTTCATTGAGGATTTTTGCACATATGTTCATCAGTGATATTGGCCTGTAGTTTTCTTTTTTTGTGTTGTCTTTGTCTGGTTTTGGTATCAGGGTGATGGCCTTGTAGAATGAGTTTGGAAGTGCTCCTTTGTCTGAAATTTTTTGAAAGAGTTTTTGAAGGATAGGCATTAGCTCTTCTCTAAATGCTTGATAGAATTCTCCTGTGAAGCCATCTGGTCCTGGGCTTTTGTTTTTGGGGAGATTTTTGATCACAGCTTCAATTACAGTGCTTGTAATTGGGTTGGTCATAATGTTTTTTCCTTGTTCAGTCTTGGAAGATTGAACTTTCCTAAGAATCTATCCATTTCTTCCAGGTTATCTATTTTATTGCCATATAGTTGTTCATAATAGTCTCTTATAATCCTTTGTATTTCTGCATTTTCTGTTGTAACCTCTCCTTTTTCATTTCTAATTTTGTTGAGCTGATTCTTCTCTCTTTTTTTCTTGATGAGTCTGGCTAAAGGTTTGTCAATTTTGTTTACCTTCTCAAGGAACCAGCTTTTAGTTTTATTAATCTTTACTACTGTTTCTTTCATTTCCTTTTCATTTATTTCTGTGCTGATCTTTATTCTTTTTTTCCTTCTGCTTATTTTGGAGTTTTTTGTTCTTCTTTTTCCAGTTGTTTTAGGTGTACAGTTAGATTGCCTATTCGATGTTTCTCCTGTTTCTTGAGGTAGGATTGTATTGCTATAAATTTCCTCTCAGTACTGCTTTTGCTGCATCCCATAGGTTTTGAGTTGTCGTGTTTTCACTGTCCTTTGTTTCTAGAAACTTTTTGACTTCCCTTTTGATTTCTTCAGTAACCTGTTGGTTATTTAGAAACGTGTTGTTTAATCTCCATGTGTTTGTGTTCTTTACAGGTTTTTTCTTGTAATTGATATCTAGTCTCATAGCGTTGTGGTCAGAAAAGATGCTTGATATGATTTCAATTTTCTTAAATTTACTGAGGTTTGATTTGTGACCCAAGATAGGGTCTATCCTGGAGAATGTTACATGTGCACTTGAGAAGAAGGTGTATTTTTCTTCATTTGGATGGAATATCCTGAAGATATCAATGAGATCCATCTCATCTAATATATCATTTAAGACTTGTGTTTCTCTATTAATTTTCTTTTTTGGTGATTGTCAATTGGTGTGAGTTGGGTGTTAAAGTCTCCTACTAATATTGTGTTACTGTCAATTTCTCCTTTTATGTCTGTTTCTGTTTTTCTTCTGTATTGAGGTACTCCTATGTTGGGTACATAGATATTTACAATTGTTATGTCTTCCTCTTGGATTGATCCCTTGATCATTATGTAGTGTCCTTCCTTATCTCTTATAATATTCTTTGTTTTAAGTTCTACTTTGTCTGATACGAGGATTGTTACTCCAGCTTTCTTTTGCTTTCCATTTGCATGGAATATATTTGTCTACCCTCTCACTTTCAGTATATATGTGTCTTTAGGTCTGAAGTGGGTTTCTTGTAGACAGTACATATATATGGGTCTTGTTATTTGTATCCATTCAGCCAATCTGTGTCTGTTGTTTGGAGCATTTAATGCACTTACATTTAGAGTAATTATGGATATTTATGTTTCTATTGGCATTTTCTTAATTGTTTGGGGTTTGATTTTGTAGATCTTTGTCTTCTCTTGTATTTCTTGACTATATAAGTCCCTTTAACATTTGTTGTAAAGCTGGTTTGTTGTTAGTGAATTCTCTTAACTTTTGCTTTTCTGAAAAGCTTTTTATTTCTCTGTCAATTTTGAAAGAGATCCTTGCCATATTCAGTAATCTTCGTTGTAGACTTTTCCCTTTCTGTACTTTAAGTATATCCTGCCATTCCCTTCTGGCCTGCAGAGTTTCTGCTGAAAGATCAGCTGTTAAATGTATGGGGTATCCCTTGTATGTTGTTTCTTTTCCCTTGCTGCTTTTAATATCCATTCTTTGTGCTTAATCTTTTTTACTTTGATTAGTATGTGTCTTGGTATGCTTCTCCTTGGGTTTATCCTGTATGGGACTCTTTGTGCCTCTTGGACTTCACTGACTATTTCCTTTTCCATGTTGGGGATATTTTCAACTATAATCTCTTCAAAAATTTTCTCATACCCTCTCTTTTTCTCTTCTTTTTCTGGAACCCCCATAATTTGAATGTTGTTGTGTTTGATATTGTCCCAGAGGTCTCGAGACTATCCTCAGTTCTTTGCTTTCTTTTTACTTTATTCTGGTCTTCCAAAGTTATTTCCACCATTTTATCTTCCAGCTCTTTGATTCATTCTTCTTCTTCAGATATTCTACTATTGATCCCTTCTACAGTATTTTTCGGAGAAGGCAATGGCACCCCACTCCAGTACTCTTGCCTGGAAAATCCCATGGACGGAGAAGCCTGGTAGGTTACAGTCCATGGGGTCGCTAAGAGTCGGACACGACTGAGCGACTTCACTTTCACTTTTCCCTTTCATGCGCTGGAGAAGGAAATGGCAACCCACTCCAGTATTCTTGCCTGGAGAATCCCAGGGACAGCGGAGCCTGGTGGGCTGCCGTCTATGGGGTCGCACAGAGTCGGACACGACTGAAGCGACTTAGCAGCAGCAGCAGCACAGTATTTTTAATTTCAGTAATTGTGCTGTTTGTCTCTGTATGTTTATTCTTTAATTCTTCTAGATCTTTGTTAATTGATTCTTGCATTTTCTCCATTCTGTTTTCAAGATTTTTGATCATCTTCACTATCATTATTCTGAATTCTTTTTCAGGTAGTTTTTCTATTTCCTCTTCATTTATTTGGACTTCTGTGTTTCTAGTTTGTTCCTTCATTTATGTAGTATTTCTCTGCCTTTTCATTATTTGTTTTTAAACATATTGTGTTTGAGGTCTCCTTTTCCCAGGATTCAAGGTTTAATTCTTTCTTCCTTTTGGTTTCTGCCCCCCTAAGTTTGGTGCAGTGGTTTGTGTAAGCTTCATATAGGCTGAGATTTACATAAGATTTTGTTTTGTTTTGTTTTTCCTCTGATGGAAAAGGCTGAGTGAGGTGCTAATCCTGTCTGTTGATGGTTTGGTTTGTATTTTTGTTTTGTTTATTGTTTGGATGAGGTGTTTAGGGTCTTGGAGTCAGTGCTCTCACTCCAAAGGCTCAGGGCTTGATCTTGAATTTTTCATGGTTCTATATATTCTTTTCTGCTGGTCAGGTACTCCTGTCTGCTCTCAGCTGGTGTCTTCATGCACTTCTGTGTCTGAAGTTGTATTCCTGATGTATTTGTGGTGAGAGATGTACTCCACATCCATCTCTTCTCTACTAGAGTAGATGTACTCTGCTCCTCCGTCATCTTGTTCTGTTCATTTTTCTTCTTTTATTAGCTATTTGTAAGGCCTCCTCATACAACCACTTTGTCATTTTACATTTCCTTTTCTTTGGGATGGTTTTAGTCACTGCCTCCTGTACAATGTTAGGACCCACCATCCATAATTCTTCAAGCACTCTGTCTACCAGATCTAATCCCTTTAATCTATTCATCACGTGCACTGTATGATCATAATGGATTTGATTTAGGTCATACATGAATGGCCTTGTGGTTTTCCCTACTTCCTCAATTTAAGCCTGAATTCTGCAATAAGGAGTGGATGATCTGAGTCACAGTCAGCTGCAGGTCTTGTTTTTGCTGATTGTATAGAGCTTCTCCATCTTCAGCTGCAAAGAACATAATCAATCTGATTTTGATATTGACCATCTGGTGATGTCTATGTGTAGATTTGTCTCTTTTGTTGTTGGAAAAGGAAGTTTGCTATGATCAACATGTTCTCTTGACAAAACTCTATTAGCCTTGCCCTGCTTCATTTTGTACTTGAAGACCAAGCTTGTTCTTACTCTGGGTAGCTCTTGACTTTCTACTTTTGTATTCCAATCCCCTATGATGAAAAGGACATCTTTTTTTGGTGTAGTCCTAGAAGGTCATGTAGGTCTTCATAGAACCATTCAACTTCAGCTTCTTCAGCATTAGCAGTTGAAGCATAGATTTGGATTAGTATGATGTTGAATGGTTTGCCTTGGAAATGAATTGAGATCATTCTGTCATTCTTGAGATTGCACCCAAGTACTGCATTTCAGACTCTTTTGGTGAGTATGAGGGCTATTCCATTTCTTCTAAGGGATTCTTGCCCACAGTTTTAGATATAATGGTCATCTGAATTAAATTTGCCCATTTCTGTCCAATTGAGTTCATTTATTCTTAAGATATCTATGTTCAATCTTGTCATCTTCTGCTTGACCATGTTCAATTTACTGTGATTTATGGGTCTAACATTCCAGGTTTCTATGCAATATTGTTCTTTACAACATTAAGCTTTACTTTTACCAGCAGACACATCCACAACTGAGTGTTGTTTCTGCTTTTACCAGCCTCTTCATTCTTCCTGGAGCTATTAGTAACTGCCCTCTCCTCTTCTCCAGTAACATATTGGACACCGTCCAACCTAGGGGTTCTCATCTTCCTGTCATATCTTTTTGCCTTTTTTACTGACCATGTGGTTCTCCAGGCAAGAATACTGGCGTGGTTTGCCATTTCCTCCTCCAGTGGATCATGCTTTGTCAGAACTCTTCACTATGACCCATCCATCTTGGCTGGCCCTGCATGGAATGGCTCATAACTTCATTGAGTTATGCAAGGCCCTTCATCATGACAAGGCTGTGATTGATGCCTAATGATATTGGTGAAATTCATTCATGTTGTAGATTGTTCATTCTAATTCTTGTGCAGAACATCATTGTGTGAATAGTGCACACTTTATCCATTGTACTGTTACTGGGAATTTGTGTATTTTACAGTTTGAGTCTACTTGAATAATGCTTTAATAATAATTCCATTAAAGCTTTTGTTTTTGTTGGACATAGGCATGCATTTCTATTCAGAATATACCTAGGATGGGTTTGTTGGGTCAAGGAATATGAGTGTGTTCAGTTTAAGGAGACATTGCAACACAGTTTGCCAGAGTGGTTGTACCAGTTTACATTCTCATCACTTCTCTTCAGGAGTTGTTGTATCAGTTCACAATTCTCATCAAGTGTTTGAGAATTCTGGTTGCTCCATATCTTCACCAACATTTACTATTGTCAATGTAATTTCAACTGTGCTAATGAATGTTTTGTAGTCAGAGTGATTTTTATTAAAGCTATAAACAAGATTACATCTCTTCCTTTCTTAAAAAAACTCTGCAGTATCTTCTAATCTCACCTAGAATAAAATCCAACCTTGTTGTGATTTATAGACCTCTAAATGATCTAGTTCTGCCCATCTCTGATTTTACTTTCTGTCACAATCTCCCTTATTTTCAGGATTCTAGACTCACAGACTTTATTTCTGTCTTTTGAAAATTACAAACTCTGTCTCACTTAAATTTTTCTCAAGGTTTTAATCTCAGATCTTTACTTATCCAATTTGCTGTTTTAATTCTAAAAAGTTGATTATTTAGCCAGAAATAAGGAGAACAAACATGTTTGAAAAGTTCACTTTGATTGGGGTATTGTATCAAAGTTTGAAAACAGTGAGACTTAAAACCTCCACTTTGTTTTCCCTCTGGATTTAGGTTTAGCCTTTGTTGATAGTGAGGATCATCAGAATGTGTTGCCCAAGTAGTGTTAGTAGCTCAGTTCTGTTCGACACTTTATGATCCCATGGACTGTAGCCTGCCAGGCTTCTCTGTGCATGGAATTTTCCAAGCAAGAATACTGGAGTGGGTTGCTATTTCCTTCTCCAGGGGATATTCCCTATCTAGGGATCAAACCCAGGTCTTCTGCATTGCAGGCAGATTCTTTACCATCTGAGCCAAGAAAGAGAAGAGAAAACTCTTCAGTAGCCTTTTGGAGTCACCAGAGAAGAAGTGCTGACATTGACTCAAACCCACTTCCTGATCTGCATAAATTTCTTTTCCAAATGGAGACAGGAGGGAGAGTGCATTTTTTTTTTTCCTGTGGAATACTGCATGGTATGAGCACTGACAGTTTAAATATTGTACACTGTGATTTATGGAGAAATGGAAAGAACATCTATCATTTTTGGAAATCTTTTCTCTTCAGCATGGCTCTTATAAATCATTCTTGTCATGCACTATGAAAGAATCATTGGACATTTCATTGTTACTATATTCTTTGTCAGTGTCCTGAAATTTTAGCTGATCATATTCATTGAAAAGAAAAGATTGACAAGATCTTGTATCTTTTACTTCTGGTAACAGTACTGGTTTTATGGAGATTTGAAACAATTATGACTGTAGTAGTATTTACGTGCTAAAATAATTAATGATTATTAAAGCTTTAATACTTGTGTTTTTGTATTATTAAGAACTGGTAAAGAGTTAAATAGGGAAATACAGTGGCAGTGAATACAAATATTAAGTAACCATATGAAGTACGTAAGTTTGGAAAGATCCTATATATTCTTTTTGAATCAACAAATATTAATAAAATCTAAACATAAAACAATAATAGATATTAGATTCTAATTCTAATTCTAATCTTTGTAGATTCACTTGTTGTGCTTGCCTTATAAAAGTTAGTTGTCAAACTGTTTCATATTTCTTTGAAAATTCTTCACATCTAATGACAACAAATTAACAGAAAGATATTGACCTTGTCCCTTCTAAATTTACAAGGAAGAAAAATCCTACAAAATTATATAAAGCATCGGTGATAAATAATATTCAACTCAAACATAGAAAAGAACATGAAAATATAAAGAAGGGTGTTAGAGAAAAATAGGGCATCCAAAACACATTTTGTACTTAGTATTTAGCACAAAATGTTCAAAACAACAGATTTTTATAACAACTTCTTAAAAGAAGAGCTCAAATTTTTGTGGCTATGGCAGTTAAGAATTTCAACAGAAATCATGTTGAAATTATTGCTACATACTGCTAGCCATTTTCAACAGTTGATAACGAAGACTTTTAAAGATTTGCTTAAGTAATGAAATGTTAGCATAAAATTCTCTCTAGGAAATATACTGCTAAAAACTGTTTCCTGAATTATGTTCTTCAGAGCATAGAAAAGTTAAATACATTATTAAGTGGACCAACTGAAGTAAGAATCTGTTGTATACTGACTGCAAGAACAATCTAGAGATGATAGTGCTGAGAAATTATTCTGAGACAATGATATAAAAATTTAGAAAACTGAGGACTAGATTTTTAAAAACCTGAAGTAATAAGTATTTTTGATAACATTTTATTTATTCTTATGTAAGATGCTTTTTAGATGGTGATGACATTTGGTTTTGAAAGTGAAAAGTGACAGTTGCTCTGTTGTGTCCTACTCTTAGTGACCCTGTGGACTGTATAGTCCGTGGAATTGTCCAGGCCAGAATACTGGAGTCAGTAACCATTCCCTTCTCCAGGGGACTTTCCCAACCCAGGGATCAAACCAAGGTCTCCCACATTGCAGGCAGATTCTTTACCATCTGAGCCACCAGGGAAGCCCAAGAATATTGGAGTGGGTAGCCTATCCCTTCTCCAGCAGATCTTCCCAACCCAGGAATTGAACTGGAGTCTCCTGCATTGGAGGCAGATTCTTTACCAGCTGAGCTACCGGGGAAGCCCTATTGGCTTTGAGAGAATATTAATTCTAACAAAGGTTTATGGAAACACATATTTATGGCACCACCGGTTTTATATATTCATTAATGATATGCATGTACTAATACTCTGGAGGATTTTAAGTTCAGTCTACTAGATTAAGTACACAGTAAATTAAATGTATTACAAAATGGACAGAGAAATGGAAATAAAGGCTGAAATGAAAAAGGCCGAGTTAAAAATGATGTAAACAGTATTTTTAAATGTCAGCTAATTATCATGATTTCCTAATATCATTAAATAATATTTTAAGAAATAAAATTAGGAAAATGCATTCATCATAAGTAAAAGTTAATTTAAATCCAACTTATAAATAGTCTTCACAATTTCAGATCTTTAAAGGGATGATTAGGCTGTCATTATTTTAAATTCCTACTGTGGCTATTGAAGAGCATTTCCTAACAGGAGAAGTGTTAACGTCCTCCATTTCTTACTGTTTGCTGTTACTTGCAGTATTATTATATAATTAATCTTTAATTTATTTACAGGAATATTTTTAAACCATTTCTGCATGTTCTGAGAATGATTCAGTTAACACTATAGAATAATCTATAAATCAATTTAACTATTTATAGGTAAATCATGAAGACTTAAATATTCTGGTGGCTTGAAACTCTGTTCCTCTCTCACTACCCCGACAACCAAATTGTCTTTAGAACTCAGCCTCATCACCATACTTTCTTTTGGTTATGGTGTTTGGTGGGGACCTTTAAGATGATTTAAATAGATACTTATTTCTTAAGGTTCCTCTTGCTCCATGTTTGTGGATACTATTTCAAATAATTTTAATGTAGTCATATCTGACTTCTTTTAAGTACTAACAATTTCATTGTTGGCAAGGATTTTAGATCTAATGTATGTCAACTCCCTCATTTTATTTTATTTTATTTATTTATTTTTTATTTTTTAAATAAATTTATTTATTTTAGTTGGGGGCTAATTACTTTACAATATTGTAGTAGTTTTTGCCATACATTGACATGACTCAGCCATGGGTTTACATGTGTTCCCCATCCTGAACCCCCCTCCCACCTTCCTTCCCATCCCATCCCTCTGGGTCATCCCATTGCCCCAGCCCTGAGCATTTGTCTCATGCATCGAACATGGAAGGATGTTCTGTTTCACATATAATAATATACATGTTTCAATGCTATTGTCCCAGAACGTCCCACCCTCACCTTCTCCCTCAGAGTCCATAAGACTGTTCTATGCATCTGTGTCTCTTATTCTGTCTCGCATATAGGGTTATCGTTACCATCTTTCAAATTCCATATATATGCATTAGTATATTGTATTGGTGTTTTTCTTTCTGGCTTACTTCACTCTGTATAATGGGTTCCAGTTTCATCCATCTCAATAGAACTGATTCAAATGTATTTTTTTTAATGGATGTAACTCCCTCATTTTAGTCTTTGATTTCCTTCTATTAATAATGAGTTAGTTTTAATATTTTTCCCTCTTTAACTTTCCAATTCTTCTTTCAGCTATCTAGCTCATTATAGACTGCCTTATTTTTAAGTCAAAACAATGCTACACTCAAAGAATATTACGTTTAAAAAATTCCTGATAACTAATAATGACATTTCAAACATTTCCTTTGTTCTAAACATATTTTGTCAAACATTTTCTCAGTGCAAAGTATATTCATTCTCAATACATGCATGTTTTTAAATGGTGAAGAAAGGATTTTATGATTTTCAAGACAGTCATTTTTTCCCCACTGCACTATAACATAAGACATGTTTTTAAAAGAACTGGATAATTTGTATGAAAAAAGAAGTTAATTTACATATACAAGCATTTACTAGTTATGGTAAGTGGCATCTACATGGATTATAAATAATTTATTTTATTGTTCTTGAAATCTTGATTCAATTTTCTTACTTCTATTATCAAATGCTCTGAGCATCTTGACAAAACATTTCCCAGCAGTGTGTTTGAAAAATGTAATGAACCTGATCAGATAGCATGCAGTTTGTTCCCTGTGAATTAGAAAGAAACTTCACAAAAACCTCTCTCTGTTTTTTTTTTGGTTAAGGTTCTGTTTATTGTCTAGAGGGTTTTGAATTAATTAAAAGCTCTGAAGTCAGGGAAGCAATTACTGAATCTATTGAAATTAAATTTGTCATACAAGTCATTACCCAGTTGTGATGTCAGGTAATAGATTATGTTTGTTCACATTTCTTTACTTTATATGAGTGTTATAAAACAGATAGCATTGATAAGGTTTTATGGATTATTTAATATTTTAGGTCTTTCTCTATTCATACTTTTGAAATCTTGAAATCCTAACAGGGTATCTATGACATTATGCACATTCTTTGCAAGGAATTCCTTTCAGATTTTATGATGAAATATGGCTAATGGGTGGAACATTTATTTTGGCAAATTTCATCCTGAAACCAAATTTTTCTATGGGATGGTAGAAAGAAGAAATTTCTGAGGCAGCTATCCAATACTGAAAGATGATGTCTTGGAAGTTAATAATAATAATGATGGCATGAACAAAAATAATGATAATATTATCAATCATTTATTGAAGAGTTACTCTATGTTGGGCACTGTGCTGAGTGCTGTATATGCCTTATTTCTTTAGTATAACACTATGAGTTAAGTGGTAATATAATTTCCATTTTATAGATTAAGATTCTGGAACTCTGAGAAAAAAGTTAGATAATTTGCCAAAGTTCACATGAGTGGAAGTGATGGAGTAGGAATTTAAATGTAGGTCTGCTTAATTCCAGAGCCCACGCTCTTAACCACCTATCTACATATATCATCCTTGGAGATGCAAGCATAGACCAGAAGATGGCTTGGCAAAGATATGCTAGAAAGGCTTCCAATATCAGCTGGATGGTTGAACCAAGTGAATTAAAACTTTCAAACCCTGAGAATCTGTGATTCTATGTTTATATCACTAAGAAATGTATTTTTATGTACCTTTAAACTTCAGAAGAAGAATCGTGACTAGAGTTTCATCAAAGATGGATTTAAAATCAGTTTTAATTTGAAACACTAAAAAGGAATATGAAATAGTTTAGAAAATTTGGTTCCAAAACAAATGTTCCCTTCAAATTGTGAGTTAAATTTAGTCAAAGAAAAATGGTGCAATGCCTTTGAAAGATGCCTTGTTTCAGGCCCTTGTATCTCATCAAAATATTGAAGTTCCTTCTCCACTGGTCTCCCTGCCTGAGACTAATTTCAATGTACCAGTTACCCCATTCATGTCAATCACCACAGAAAGTCCCAGATTTCCTGGTCAATCCATCTTCAGCAAAATCCTGATATTATTGACTCCTTGAATGGCCCCTTTACCTTCTTGCTCCAGTGGAAATTGGCCTTTCTCATAAGAGCAGTGCTTCCCTGTAGCCTTCTTAGGTTATGGCCGCTTGTATTCTACTGTCTTATACAGATTCACCTGAAGAAGGGGACAGACATTCTCTTTGTCCCTAGCTGCTGTTTTCACATCATTCTTTTCCCATCCTCTCTAAAGTGCTGAACTCCACACCAAATTGCCTACTGCTCCTTCTTATTGCTGTTATTAACTAATTCACAGGATACCCCCAATCCTGAATTCTCTCCATTTATGAATAAAAAGAGAAATATTTTTGGTAAGTGTTTGGTAAATCTTGGAGATTCCTAGAAAAGAAACAGTATATTTCTAAGCTCAGATATCTAAGAAAATCATAAGATTGGCATTAAAATAGGGCTTCAACTATGTTCGGCATACTAGAAAATTATTACTGTAAATAAAGTAAATGTGAGAATGGTATATAATCAGTTGAATTGGTCTTTCCAAGTACATAAAAAATGTCCTGAGCACTAAACTAAGGTATTAAACACTAAGAAAAAAGAAATAAATAACTTAGTCTGGAATAGATTAATTCACAATAGTATTTCACTAGCATTTCTATTCTATTTTGTTACAGCTAGAGTAAAACCTGATTTTCCAGGGAAATCATGCCCTGGGCTACTACTTTCTTGGCATAGCTCATCAAAATTCAGGGCAATTGCAGCCAAGCTATACTAGCCCTAGTATATGACTAGTTTTGAAATTCTGGCTAAGCAAGTGCTAGCTATTTTATGATCTTTAATTCCA
Organism: Giraffa tippelskirchi; assembly: GCF_054371585.1. NCBI lineage: Eukaryota > Metazoa > Chordata > Mammalia > Artiodactyla > Giraffidae > Giraffa > Giraffa tippelskirchi. The sequence continues at coordinate 76,496,684 of NC_137277.1, forward strand.
TCATATTGAAGTATAAAAGAAAAATGAATCTGTTATGAACAATTATCATGCTTCAATCACAATCCAGGTGCCTGAGATATAACACTGTGTGATTCAGAATAGCTAACTGTCATAACAAACAACTCAATAATTCTCAAGGCTTAACCCAAAAGAACTCTACTTCTGTGTCAGGTAAAAAGATCAGTGAGTGTTTGCTGAGCTGCCATCAGGAGGTGATTCAGGAACCCAGGTTATTACTGTCTTGTGGCTCCACTACCATATAGAGAGCATCAGTCATAGATTGCATTCTCTGTATTCATAGAGCAGTTGGAGGAAGAGAGAGACCATGGAGGTCAGGCCTCGAAATGGTGCATATCACTTCATTCACATTTCCTTAGCTGAAACAAATCACAAGGGTAACTGTGAAATACAGTCTACCTGTGTGCCCAAGAAGAAAGATTTGAAAAATAACTAACAAATTCTTCCTGCAATCAGTTTGAAAAAAAAAAAACCTCTGGTCTTGAGGTATTTACAGTCTATATGGGGGAAAACAAAAACAGAATAAAACAGAATAAATTAAATTGTATAGTCTTTTATAAGGTAAAGAATAACACAGTTGCAGCTGGGGATGGAGGGGAGAGAAGGAAAGAAAACACAGAGTATGGTAAGAGGGAGAAGGGTCTTTAGACAGTGGCTGTTGGTGACAGAAGTAGTATGGACGATAGATCATCAGAGAAGAGAGAGAGTTGGACACGACTGAGTGACTTCACTTTGAATGACAATGAATATATAAGCAAAAAAGTTGCCAGGGAAAAGCTAACTACTATATAAAGATAATACCTAAATTCAGAATAATAAGGCTTTATACCTGGTTTCATGTGTATATCAACTTATCTTAACCAAATGTTATTATTTGCACAAACAAAATTATATATCACAGACAACACAAACCATTTAATAACCCTGCCCATAAGTGGCATGAACACACACACACAAACAAACCAAGAAACATCTCACTGAAAGAACCCTAATAACTTGGGAATTAAAGGAAAGTAATATATGTTAGGAATACTATTGTTACTTCTTTTTTCTGTATTATATCTATTTAATTTCAAATATTAATAGAGTTTCTCAGTTTTGCCCTTACCTATAGTAAGTGACTTGAAGCAATAATAAAATCTAGACTGAAAAGGCATTTGTTTTTATATTTAAGTACACGATTTGATCACATTTACAGACATTTTCCAGAGATCTGCAAATCATATTTTGATTTCCTAATTCACTCTTTTCTTCTGCCACATGCTATATATTCATGTATAATACAATCCTCTGTTGCTGATTACATTACCACTAATTCATGACTTAACATATGACTTTTAAATAGCCTGTGTTCTTTCAAAAGTATTGGCTTTATGTCTTTTTAGATTATTAGTCAGTCAGTCACTCAGTTGTGTCTGAATCTTTGCAACCCAATGGACTGCAGCACACCAGGCTTCCCTGTCCATCACCAACTCCTGTAGCTTGCTCAAATTCATGTCCATCGAGTTGATGATGCCATTCAACAGAGGATGATTCTCATCCTCTGTCATCCCTTTTTCCTCCTGCCTTCAATCTTTCCCAGCATCAAAGTCTTTTCCAGTGAGTCAGTTCTTCGCATCAGGTGGCCAAAGTACTGGAGCTTCAGCTTCAGCATCAGTCCTTCCAGTGAATATTTAGGACTGATTTCCTTTAGGATTGACTGGTTTGATCTCCTTGCAGTCCAAAGAACTCTCAAGAGTCTTCTCCAACACCACAGTTCAAAAGCATCAGTTCTTCCATGCTCAGCTTTCTTTATGATCCAACTCTCACATCCATACATGTCTACTGGAAAAACCATAGCTTTGACTATACGGACCTTTGTTGGCAAAGTAATGTCTCTGCTTTTTAATTATTATTATTAGATTATTAGTAATGCTTCTAATTTAAAGGAGCAAAATATAAATTAATAGAAACATAGCTCTGGTTTGCAAGTTAGAGTAGAGACTATCTCATAAAAACCTTCAACAAGAATTGACTGTGTCTGGTGTTATAATTTTTTCAAGATTTTTCTTGAAAAGGCTATTCAAATATATTTCTAATGCTTTTTGAAATACTTTTTCCCCCCAAAAGAATATGTTTCTCAAGGTACTATGAAACACTGATGACTTAAGACTTAAGGATTCACAATTTCTATAATCCAAAGTGTATTATTACATTTGAGAACTTCAAAGTAGCTTATAAATGTTAATTTCTTTTATAATGTGTACTAGTATACAGTTATCTTTGCTCTGTATTATACTGGGAGAAAGCAATGGCACCCCACTCCAGTACTCTTGCCTGTAAAATCCCATGGATGGAGGAGCCTGGTAGGCTGCAGTCCATGGGGTCGCTGAGAGTCGGACACGACTGAGTGAATTCACTTTCACTTTTCCCTTTCATGCACTGGAGAAGGAAATGGCAACCCACTCCATTGTTCTTGCCTGGAGAATCCCAGGGATGGGGGAGCCTGGTGGGCTGCTGTCTATGGGGTCGCACAGAGTCGGACATGACCGAAGCGACTTAGCAGCAGCAGCAGCTGTATTATAAGCTGGACTTAAAAATATTTAATATATCTCTTGTGAGTCTTCTAAATTGTGATTTTAGGAAATGTTTTTTAGTTGGCTATCCCATGGAACATTCCTCCATTGCAGTAGAAGTCTCCAAACATTTAGAGAACATGTACTGTTCAGTTTTTCCATTGTGGAGTTGCTATTTGACCTTAGCGTGATCTATCTGAGGGAACCCAGAACCACAAGTGGAAACTGATTCCAAGTGGGAAAAATATCTTATAGTAGTGTGCATGAACTAGGAAACTACCAAAGAGTCCTAAGCTACCCCAGATGGAAGTTTAGTCATTGAGAGAAAGAATTTCATCCACAAAGGTAGAAATCTTTAATTTTGGGGAAAGTCCCCTAGAACCTTATTAAAAAAATTCCCTAAAAATGCAAACAGAAGCAGCATCTGCCTCTTTGGTCTGTATATGCTTTTGAATAAACTCCCCAGTGTATCTTTGACCTCAGCACAGTTTATTAAGAGCAGTTGGCAGGCACAGATTTGGGCCCACATTTTCCTAATTTGCCTTCCAAATTCCTTCTTGCATTTTACTTGGTCGTATCCTGTGCACTTCAACTTGGCATTTCAGCATTTGTCACTGATCCTATTTTAAAAATTTAGCTTGCCGTTGTTTTGGCTCAGGTACTTTAAAAACAAAAATTGAAAAGCAACCAACTATTTAGGAGGTCTTGGGAAAGAAGTCAGGCCAGCAGCTATTTCCTGTTAGTAAGAGTTGAATGTGTAACATAGGATTTCTTCAGGCTCTGGTCTCATCTTCTGCCCACTATTTCTTCTCTGATGTCTAAGAAAATATCATATCAACTGACTTAATATGAGAATAAAAGCAAATTCACTTTCCAAATATCAGGGAAGTTCTTTGGGAAAAACACAAGGCTATGAAAGGAGTTATGTTTATTTTAAATTTGAGATAAGAATTAAATGGAAGAGAAGTCTGATCCTAGGAGAAATTGTGATATTTGCTTTAGGGTAAGCCATTTCCATTTCCAGGGAGGTGTGGTGTGCTTCATTCCATGGGTCACAAAGAATCGGACATGACTTGGTGACTGAACAGCAACAACTCTTGGTCTCCACTTCCTTGATCCTCAGATAAGCAGGTTGACAATCTACAGCTTTGATGTACTCCTTTCCTGATTTGAAACCAGTCTGTTTTTCCATGTCCAGTTCTAACTGTTGCTTCCTGACCTGCATACAGGTTTCTCAAGAGGCAGGTCAGGTAGTCTGGTATTCCCATCTCTGTCAGAATTTTCCAGAGATTATTGTGATCCACACAGTCAAAGGCTTTGGCATAGTCAATAAAGCAGAAATAGATGTTTTCCTGGAACTCTCTTGCTTTTTCGACGATCCAGCAGATGTTTGCAATTGATCTCTGGTTCCTCTGCCTTTTATAAAACCAGCTTGAACATCTGGAAGTTCACGGTTCACGTATTGCTGAAGCCTGGCTTGGAGAAATTTAAGCATTACTTTACTAGTGTGTGAGATGAGCGCAATTGTGCAGTAGTTTGAACATTCTTTGGCATTGCCTTTCTTTGGGATTGGAATGAAAACTGACCTTTTCCCATCCTGTGGCCACTGCCGAGTTTTCCATATTTGCTGACAAATAGAGTGCAGCACTTTCACAACATCATCTTTGAGGATTTGAAATAGCTCAACTGGAATTCCATCACCTCCGCTAGCTTTGTTCGTAGTGATGCTTTCTAAGGCCCACTTGACTTCACATTCCAGGATGTCTGGCTCTAGGTCAGTGATCACACCATCGTGATTATCTGGGTTGTGAAGATCTTTTTTGTACAGTTCTTCTCTGTATTCTTGCCACCTCTTCTAAATATCTTCTGCTTCTGTTAGGTTCATACCATTTCTTTCCTTTATTGAGCCTATCTTTGCATGAAAAGTTCCCTTGGTATCTCTAATTTTCTTGAAGAGATCTCTAGTCTTTCCCATTTTGCTGTTTTCCTCTATTTCTTTACATTGATCTCTGAGGAAGGCTTCCTTATCTCTGCTTGCTATTCTTTGGAACTCTGCATTCAGATGGGAATATCTTTCCTTTTCTCCTTTGCTTTTTCACAGCTATTTGTAAAGCCTCCTCAGACAGCCATTTTGCTTTTTTGCATTTCTTTTTCTTGGAGATGGTCCTGATTCCAGTCTCCTGTACAATGTCACGAACCTCCATCCATAGTTCATCAAGCACTCTGTCTATCAGATCTAGTCCCTTAAATTTATTTCTCACTTCCACTGTATAGTCATAAGGAATTTGATTTAGGTCATACATGAATGGTCTAGTGATTTTCCCCACATTCTTCAATTTAAGTCTGAATTTGGCAATAAGGAGTTCATGATCTGATCCACAGTCAGCTCCCAGTCTTGTTTTTGCTGACTGTATAGAGCTTCTCCATCTTCTCCATATACAAGGCTGTATATTGCCACCCTGCTTATTTAACTTATATGCAGAGTACATCATGAGAAACACTGGGCTGGATAAAGCACAAGCTGAAATCTAGATTGCTGGGAGAAATATCAGTAACCTCAGATATGCAGATGACACCACCTTTATGGCAGAAAGTGAAGAACTAAAGAGCCTCTTGATGAAAGTGAAAGAAGAGAGTGAAAAAGTTGGATTAAAGCTAAACATTCAGAAAACTAAGATCATGGCATCTGGTCCCATCACTTCACGGCAAATAGATGGGGAAACAGTGGCTGACTTTGGCCACCTGATGTGAAGAGCTGATTCATTTGAAAAGACCCTGATGCTGGAAAAGATTGAGGGCAGGAGGAGAAAGGATCGACAGGATGAGATGGTTGGATAGCATCACCGACTCAATGGGCATGGGTTTGAGTGGACTCCAGGAGTTAGTGATGGACAGGGAGGCCTGGTGTGCTGCTGTTCATGGAGTCGCAAAGAGTCAGATACGACTGAGCGACTGAACTGAACTGAACTGATCTTCAGATAGTGCTATTATAAGCACTGTTATTTAACTTTCTTGAAGGTCCTTCTTCAAAACTTACTTATGCTATATACTATATAACCTCTCAGAGAATTGGAATTCATTAATTGATCAATTAATTAATGCAAAGTGTTGAAAAGTAACTCTTAAATGCCTTGGCTTTTAATTTTAAGTAAGCAGCACTGATGCACTTTATCCTAATCACAGAAATTTTCAGATCTGTAATAGGTCATTTCTGAGGGTCTTTTTGGTCAGAGTGGGTCTTTCAGTTGCTGCCAAATCACATTACATAGGCAACAACAGCCTCACTCTCTTTCATGCGAATGAACGTAGGCATATTTTTTTTTTAGGATGTTTGTCCATGCTTCCTTGGTGGCTCAGACGGTAAAGCGTCTGCCTACAATGCGGGAGATCCGAGTTCAATCCCTGGGTCGGGAAGATCTCCTGGAGAAGGAAATGGCAACCCACTCCAGTATTCTTGCCTGGAAAATCCGTGGACGGAGGAACCTGGTGGGCTACAGTAGGACACGACTTCACTTTCACTTTCACTTCCTATGCAATCTGAAGAGTTTGACAAGTGTCTCTATGAATCACGTGTTTGTTAGCCCTTTCTAGTGCTGTTGGTAAAGTAGGCCTGGCTTCTCTTTCTGGTTCTTCTCAGAGAGACAAACGTGGAGAGAATCAAGAAGGCACAGACAATATATGCAGAAAAGCAAAGCTAGTAACTGCAATTATAAAGTGTTGAAACAATATTACATGCACAGCATTTTAAGAGACATTCTCCCAACAGAAATGAGAAGAAGGAGAAGGGATTGGGAATGAGAAAGAATATATATCAAACAAACCCACCTCTACTGCATTTTTTTCCCTTTGGCTGACCTTGATTTCTTGCCACCAGAGCAGATTCCACAGATGTTTAATTTTCTGAGCTAGCAGTGTGTCCCCAAGCTCATGTTTTAATGAATATTGTACACAACATTTTTTCTTATGACTTAAACTCATCTAGATTCAAGGATCTATGTTTGGACAGTAGAAAGAAGCATAAACAATAAAAAGAAGCATCTCTCTTCTTATAGAAGAGAAAATCCTTAAAAGTGGACTACAAACAGGGGAGAGAAATAAGATGACTGGATTGTGCTTCAGTTCTTCTTTTGTTCACTCCTGTCAGGGATAGTCTAGCTGCCACTCTGAGCAATTTGCTCTGCTTTCATTTTGTCAGTTTCTATTCATCACCTAGCCTTGGGCTCTCATTATGGTCAAGTAATTGCTTCTCACCTCTAATCTCCATTTGGAAATGTTTATATGTTGATAGCCCTATAACTTTACGCAGGTCACCAATTTTTAATAATGTTAGGGTTCTTTTTATTTTCTGCCTTTTATGATTAAGAGATCATTATTGAAGAACACGGAGACCACTGTTAAGTAATTTATACCAAAGGCACCCAATATCATGACAGAATTCAGGATGTGTTGGGAGACTGGCAGGTGGGGAAGGAGACAGAGAGGAGTAGTTGGCAGGACCTGTGTGTATCATCTTCTTAGTTTAGAAGCCCATATGGTGCTTCATAATGCTTTGCTCAATTGCCTTATAGTTTTAGTCTAAATCCTATTAAAAATAAACTCTAATAGGAAGAACATTTCAGATAAATTATAAATCTCATAATCTATAAGAATTTTTAAGTAAGAGTGTTTTGAGTTTAATATAGACTAACCTTGAAAGATAAGACATTTACTTTTTTCATGAAAAAATACACATTTCTGAAAGGTGTTTCCACTATTTGAAAATTACATGCCTTTGATTAAAATAAGGTTAAGTGCAATTTTAATGTCATGAACAAAATAAAACAAAACAAGACATAACAAGTAACCCCCACCCCCCAGAAAATTCTCCCACACTCTATTGTCCATCACGGAGTCACGCTCTGTTCCTTTTGTAGCCTGATGTATAAAGATGTAAATCATAATTTTGAACACTGGGGATGAAGTACCTCAAAGAAATCACAGTCCTTGACCTTTAGAATCTTGTCATTTAGTTTCTCTGATTAGATACAGCTATAAGAGCAAGTTGTAGTGGCTCACAACAATAGTCAGTAACTTCTTAGGGACTAATCTTACGGTTGACAGTGTGCTGCTTGGAATTAGTCATACCAACCTGTAAGTTCTATTTATTTTTTAGGACAAATTTTGAAAAACATGAATAAATGTAATTAAAATATTGATATTTTTACATCTGAGTTATTTACACCATCAACATTTCATATACAGTCAGTTACAAAGAGTATTTGGTGATCTTCAATATTTGCATTGGCTGTGTCAGTGTCAGAGGTTCACCCTGTCCTCTGATGGCTATACTTCCTTCTGCCCAATGCTTCCTGGATGTGTAACAATAAAACAGAGCAGCTGACTTGAGTAGACTTACTCAGAGCACACTCACAAAACAGAGACTCCTACAAATGCCAAAGGGAAAAAGAGATATGGAAGTGATGAACATCAATGATAATTTTGATAAATGTACTTACCCTCTGATCTGCTTTATCACTGTCCTGTAAGTTCTGGCTTTTGAATCTGGAGACATACACGTATTTTCATTAGCATGATTTCTCCCTAGAAGACAAACATATGGGTTTGGCAGAGAATTCTAAACAAATGTGAAAACTGAGAAACATCCAAGTTGTTATCTTGACAATTGGCTTTTATGCACTAGTTGGACGTCTTTAAGAATTCAGATTTATCATCAATTGACATAAATACATGGTGTAGAAATTCTAAAGATATGCCATGGAACCAAGAGATTTCTATTCCCAAAATAGGTATTATTATTTTATTATTTTTAAATTAATACTTATTGGAGTATTGTTGCTTTACAATGTTGTGTCAGTTTCTGCTGTACAGCAAAGTGAATCAACAATACATACACATATACCCTCTTTTTTTGGATTTCCTTCCCGTTTGGGTCACCACAGAGCATGGAATAGAGTTCCCTGTGCTATACAGTAAGTTCTCACTAGTTATCTATTTTATACATACTATCAATAGTGTATATATGTCAGTCCCAATCTCCTAATTCTTCCCACCCTCCATTCCCCACTTGATATCCATACTTGATTCTCTACATCTGTGTCTTATTTCTGTTTTGCAAGTAAGATCATCTATACCATTTTTCTAGATTCCACATATATGTGTTAATATATGATATTTGTTTTTCTCTTTCTGACTTTCTTCCCTCTGTATTACAGTATAATAGACTCTAGGTCTATCCACATCTCTACCAATGACCCATTATATTCATTTGTATGACTGAGTAATATTCCATTGTACCACATGAACTACATCTTCATCATGTACCACATGTACCACATCTTTACCCATTCCTCTGCTGATGGACATTTAGGTGCTTCCATGTCCTTGCTGTTGTAAACAGTGCTGCAATGAACATTGGGGTGCATGTGCCTTTTTGAATTATGGTTTTCTCTGGATATATGCCCAGTAGTATGATTGCTGGATCATATGGTAGTCTGTTTTTAGTTTTTTCAAACTGAAAAACTTCCTTACTCTTCTCTGTGGTCACTGTATCAATTTATATTCCCACCCAACAGTGAAAGAAGGTTCCCTTTTCTCCACAGCCTCTCCAGCATTTGTTGTTTGCAAGGTTTTTGATGATGGCCATTCTGACCAGTGTGAGGTGATACCTCATTGTGGTTTTGATTTGCATTTCTCTCATAATGACTGATGTTGAGCATCTTTTCATGTGTTTGCTCGTCATCTGTATGTCTTCTTTGAAAAATGCCTGTTTAGCACTTCTGCCCATTTTTTGATTGGGTTGTTTGTTTTTTGATATTAAACTGTGTGAGCTGTTTGTATATTTTAGAAATTAATCCTTTATCAGTTGCTTAATTTGCAAATATTTTCTCCCATTCTGAGGGTTGTCTTTTCGTCTTACTTATGGTTTCCTTTGCTGTGCAAAAAATTTTTTAATTTAATTAGGTCCATTTTTTTAGTTTATTTTTATTTTCATTGTTATTTTATTTTTAATAGGATAATAAAATATACTATAAAGAACAAAAATGAGATTCATAGTAATCTCAAATAATAAAAATAGAAATAATAAAAGAATGCAATCAAGTTTTACATTTAGAATATGTGAAGTATTATATGTAATTTAATTCACACTGTCTGAGTAAATGAGAGAAAGAGACTGGCAAATCAAATATTCTGGTTGATAGTAACAATGTGAACATTAACAGTCTCTTAATGAGGTCATTAGTATAAGCAAACAGGTTACAAAATTTGAAAAAATTGCATTTAATGTATGCATAAACTATTTAGCTTTTCTTTCCTGATTCCAAAGTTATGTCAGGCTTATTATTTGGATCATAAATTAATTTCATATAGCAACTAACTAGCATGGTACTCAGTAAAAACTTATAAAAGAATAAATATCTGGAAGCAGATGGTAACATGATTCTGCTTGAGAGAATGAATGGCTAACATATCATATAGAATATGGTAGCACTTACATTGACCTTACAAAAAAGTTTAATTTATACGTAGTTAAATATTTTCATACATTCCTAGTGATTTTTTTTACCCCAAATTTGCTTGATAAAACTACTTGGTAGCGGTTAAAAAAATTTGGCATTTTCTCTAGGGTTATAAAGTAATTTGGTTTTAAAGCAAATAAAGACTGTCAAACAAAGACTAAAGATGCATCTATTTTTTGTTAAATTGAGCATAGTTAAAAATAATCACAGAATATATGTTAACATATATTGAAGCATTTAAGGTTAAGTCTTTAACTTTATATATTTTCCTGAAATTGTATAAGTTTAGATATTATAAAATGACAGATTAATTTGAAAGACAATACTTAACCTAAAAATTATCTAATAAAAGCAATGTATTTTATAATTATATAAATTACACTAGGTCTTAAAATATTTTCAGTACATATTTCTAGATACCCAATGTATGACCCTCAAATTGATTTTATTTTTGAAGCTTTGGACTTAGAATTGATAGGTTTATTAGTTGGAAAAGGAATTTTAATTTCCAGGCACAGCCTTAAGGCAGTCATTTCCTGCTCTATTCACATAAAGCTTCATTTACAGTAGTTAGTTTTGGATTTTAAAACTTAATTAATATTTCCTTTTCTAACATTTGGAGGTAATTAAGTCAGAGCAAATTTGCCTATAAATATTCATAACTAAGTAAATACTTCTAGAGTTTCTCCTATGTTCATTGCATTAATACTCTATTATCAGTTAAATTAATTAAGTATGAATAAATATAGGCCTAATGGTCAATCTGGAATGGCTTTAAAAGTAATTTTGATGTGTAATAATTTTTCATAAACATTAGAGGCTGAGCCTCACAACAGTCCAAGGTTGGCAGGGCGGCTTTTCTTAAATCTCCTTATTTTGTGATGATAGTTCTCGTTTGTTGACTCTTTTCTTCAGTGAAGGACCATGGTGACTATGTTACATGCATTACCTCTCTGTGACTTCATGACAACCTAATGAAGCAAGTTCTATTATTAGTGGCACATTATAGTTGAGGAAACTGGAAATATTAAGTATAATAATTTCCTCTAAGATTACTGAGTGGGTAAATGGTGAGGTTAGAAATAGATACGAGCTAATCTTTACCTCTTTGGCGTCTTATTTATAGACTAAGAAATTCAAATATAAAAAATGCATAAGATGACTAGCAAAATTAGGTTACTAGCAAGGTGTAGGGTTATAAGCTGAACTCAGTATTACTTCTAAAGTATTTCCAATGAATATTTAGATTTAAAAATCTCTATTCACATGTATTGAAGTGTTTCTATTGTCTAGAGTCCATTTGTAAGGTATAAATAATTACTAGATTAATTTTGGAATTCAAAGCAGAACATTTGAAAGGAGCCAAATATTTAAGATATTTTGCTTATATTACACAAAGGAAATGAAATTAAAGATGAAGTTCCTGCTCTATTTAAAAAATATGGTCTTTAAAAAATTTAAAAAATGTTAAACTGGAGAAGAAAAAAAAAAAATCTAAATTCTCTATATTAACTGTAGGTCAATATCTTTTCATACATTATATCACTTAATCTTCACAATATCTATGGAAGATATGGTTGTTCATGACATTTACTTAACTAATATTGGTAGAGCACCTACTTTATTTCAAGCACTGTTCTAAGTGTTGTAGGCATATCAACAAGCAAGAAAGATATGGTCCCTGTTTTCATGGAGCTTACATGGGAGAAAGAACAACACGCCACAAAAAAGTAAAATACAGGATGATGTGACAGAAAGTGTCACCAGAAGCTAGCTGGTATTTTTGGTTGGATAGAGAGACCAAGGATACCAACAGAAACACACATTTGAAGGTATGAGACAGGTGCTGGTGAAAGGGAGAGGAATCTCAAAAGCCTTAAGTGAGGCAAGAGCTTTGTATGTTTGTTTAATCAATGGGGCTTTCCAGGTGGTACAGTGGCAAAGAATCTGCCAGCCAATGCAGGGGATGCAAGAGACTTGAGTTCAACCTCTGAAAGATCCCCCAGAGTAGGAAATGGCAACCCACTCCAGTATTCTTGCCTGGGAAATCCTATGGACAGAGGAGCCTGGTGGGTTACAGTCCATGAGGTTTCAGAGTCAGACATGACTGAGTGACTGAACACACATACATACATGTTTAATCAGCAGAAAAAAAGGCTAATATAGCTGGAACAAATCAGTGAGAGAGACAGTATCAGGGTAAGTCAACCAGAGGGTGCTTTTAGTACATAAATAAGAACCCTTGACTCTCTCGCTCAAAATCCTTCAAAAGTGTCCTATTTACACCCTGGTGGAGAAATCGGTAAAGAATCTGCCTGCGATGCAGAAGACGCAGAGATACAGGATGGATCCTTGGGTCAGGAAGACCCCCCTGGAGAAGGAAATGGCAACCTACTCCAGTATTTTTGCCTGGGAAATCCCATGAACAGAGGAGCCGGGCGGGCTACAGTCCATGGAGTCTCAAAAGAGTCAGACATGACTGAATGACTAAACCACCACACCTACACATAGAACACAATCCTTCAAATTTTCAAAGGCCTCTAAGGTTCTACACGGATATAACTCCTGGCACCAATCCAATCACTGATCCTCTAGTTTGCTTTCCACCAGCAACCTAGCCCCTTGCTGGTTGTTCTGTGTGCCAAGTATCCCTAGACTCAGGATGATTTTTTTAAAAAAAATTTCTTTATTTTCTATTGAAGGACAATTGCTCCACAGAATCCTGCCGTCCTCTGTCAAACCTCAACATGAATCAGCCATAGGTATACACATATCCCTTCCCACCTCCCTCCCCATCCCACCCCTCCAGGCTGACACAGAGCCCTTGCTCCAGTTCCCCAAGCCACACAGCAAATTCCCGTTCGCTATCCACTTTACACGTGGTAGTATAAGTTTCCATGTTACTCTTTCCATACATCTCACCCTCTCCTCTCCTCTCCCCACGTCCATAAGTCTATTCTCCATGTCTGTTTCTCCATTGCTGCCTTGCAAATAAAATCCTCAGGACCATTTTTCTAGATTCCATATATATGTGTTAGAATATGGTATTTATCTTTCTCTTTCTGACTTACTTCACTCTGTATAATAGGTTCTAGGTTCATCCACCTCATTAGAACTGACTCAAATGTTTTCTTTTTTATGGCAGAGTAATATTCCACTGTGTAGATTTACCACAACTTCTTTATCCATTCTTCTGTTAATGGACATCTGGGTTGCTTCCATGTTCTAGCTATTGTAAATAGTGCTGCAATGAACAATGGGATACATATGTCTCTTTCAATTTTGGTTTCCTCAGGTTATATGCCTAGGAGTGGGATTGCTGGGTCATATGGTGGTTTTACCCCTAGCTTTTTAAGGAATCTCCATACTGTCTTCCATAGTGGCTGTATCAATTTACATTCCCACCAACAGTGCAAGAGCGTTCCCTTTTCTCCACACTCTCTCCAGACTTTATTGTTTATAGGCTTTTTGATTAGGGCCATTCTGACCAGTGTGAGGTGATATTTCACTGTAGTTTTGATTTGCATTTCTCTAATAATGTGTGATGTTGAGCATCTTTTCATGTGTTTGTTAGTCTGTATGTCTTCTTTGGAGAAATGTCTGTTTAGGTCTTTTTCCGACTTTTTGATTGGGTTGTTTGTTTTTCTGGTATTGAGTTGTATGAGCTGCTTGTATAATTTTGAAATTAATCCTTTGTCAGTTGTTTCATTTGCTATTATTTTCTCCCATTTTGAGGGTTGTCTTTTCACCTTGCTTATAGTTTTCTTTGCTATGCAAAAGCTTTTAAGTTTAATCAGGTCCCACTTGTTTATTTTTGTTTTTCTCAGGATGCTTTTATCTGCTGTTACCTCTGCTTGGATTTCTCCTCCTATGAATATGCACATGGCTTCTTCAGGCTTCCCAGGTGACTCAGTGATAAGGAATATAGTAAAGAATCTGCCTGCAATGCAGGAGACATAGGTTTGATCCTTGGGTCAGGAAGATTCCCTGGAGAAGGAAATGGAAATCCACTCCAGTATTCTTGCTTGGGAAATCCCATGGACGGAGGAGCCTGGTGGGCTACAGTCCATGGGGTTGCAAAAGAGTTGCATATGACCAAAAACAATAGCACCATAGCTTTTTCATGGTTTCATTCACTTCATTTTCATTCTCTGCTCAAGTGTTACATCACTGGAGAAGCCTTTCCTGATTATTAACAAAATCTAAAGCCCTCCTATCACTCTTTTTTCCTTTACTCTGCTTCTTCCAGTTTCTATGGCTGCTTCAGAAATTGTGTCAAAAGTTAGCTGCTTAAAACAGCAGTAATCATTGTTATCTCCCACAGTGTCTACAGGTGAGGAATTTGAGTAGCTTAGCTGGGCGGTTCTGACTTGGAGTCTCTCATGAAGGTGCAGTCAGACAGTTGTGTCTGGGTTCACCTCTCAGCCTTCATTCACATGACTGGCATCTGGTCTGGTTAAGACTCAAAAGACTGGGAACTGGAACAGATGGGTTTCCTAAGTTACTTTTTTCTTTCTCTATAAGGTCTCTCCTGCATGGTGGCTTCAGGACAGTCAGAACAATTACTCTGAGAGAGAGAGAGATAAAGAGAGGCATAAGCCATATCACCATTTATGACCTAGCCTTGGGAAATCAGGCAATGTCACTTCTGCTGTTTTTTGTTAGTTGGGGCAGTTACAAAATTTCCCCAGCTTCAAGGGAGGAGAAGGGTATAGGCCTTGTATCCTGATGGACAAGTGTCAATATATTGATAATATTGTAAGAAGAACATGTGGGATGAGAGATATATATTCTCCAATATTTGAAATATAAAATATGTCATATTGCTTTATTCTTTCTCCAAAGCAATTTTCACTGTGTTTATTACCTGTTTCTTACAACCCTTGATGGTCTTCTTTGCTGCTGGTCAATCTTCTTCACTACCCAAATCAATGATTGGCATAGAATAGGCACTTAATATTTTCTATTATTGAATAAATAAATATTTCTTGAACCAAAGATCTATCAAGCACTAGTGTTTTAGAGATGGAACATTTTTTTTTATAATATTCTGTAAACTGTTACAGAAATGTAGTAAGAGAATACAATATACTAAAATTATGCTAAAAGTGAGTAGGCACATGATATGCGCCTAAATAGAAAAATAAATGCCTCTTTTATAATAATTTTGGAAAAATTAAGACTTTTTAATGACATTATACTTCTAAGTTTTTGGTTGATACAAGTCACAATAGTAAAAGAAGTGTAAATTTAGGATGTAATCTTCTTATGTGTGCAGATTACAACATTGCAAATAGCACATTTATCTTGCAGTCACAGCTGTACAAATGCCATCATTCAGCTCATTCTAATATCAGTGAAGATGAGCAGGGTCCTTTACTCTCTATTTTTGACTGTTCACTTGACCATTTTCAGTGGGCCTAAATTTCTGCTTTTTTTTTTTTTTAAATTGACATATAGTTGGTTTACAATGTTGTGTAAATTTCTGCCTTTTTTTTTTTAAGGCAGATTGTTGACATTCAGGAGGAAAGTATTTCTTCGATCTTTACAGAAAAAAATGTAATTTTTCAGAATCCAAGAAATATTCATTTGAAATTCATTCTTCATAAGGGTCAGTTAGTGATTTGTAACACAGCCATAGGAATGTGACTTAAGGTTGTCTCAAGGACATGAGAATCACTGCATGAACAAGAAAAATGGGTGATTTTTTTTCATTCAAATTTAAAACAACCTAAATGCTCACCAAGAATAGTCTGGAAATTAACTATGGACCACAGGTTAACATACAGGCACTTAAAAAGATGTTGCAAAAGAGAAGGCAAAAGATAATTTTTCATAGCTGGTGGGATTACCTAAACTAAACTACCTAAAGCTCCAAGATAATTAACTAAAAAATCAGAACTAATATAAAATTCATTGTTATTTGGATAATATAAATTATAAAAAATGAATAGTTTTCTGATAAACAGCAAAGATTAGAAGACATAATGGGAAAGTAAGAAAGCATAAAAACAATGAAATATAAAACAGGACTGGCAACAAGCTGAGATGGACCAGAGACAATGCAATAAATTTAAGGAGCTCAGCCCTGTGCCATACTTGGCCGCTCAGCAAGTGGGCTGAATGGGTCTGCAGACCTTAATGACAGAACTGTCCCTGGTGACAAAAGTATGAAAAATTACGATTTTCTGTTTTCATCACCAGCACTTACCGTAAGAGCATCTATTCTTTTTCTGATGCAGAGTTTGCCATCCAAGAATGTAGGCAAAGCTACATTTCAATTTCCTTTGCAGGGTACAGATGCACAGGATTTAACATCCTAGCATGAGAAGTGAGCCTCAGGCTTGTTTTGCTTTGAAGACACCACTGGGTTAAAAAACTCTCCTCAAATCTGGATCCAGAAAGAATCAAGTGGACACCAGAATGACCAAAGGAATTCTCCGGAAAGAGCAGTGGGGCAACCCCCTCCAGGGTACATGAAACCAGCCTTTGAAGACAGGCTTCCTGCAGTCAGACTGGGCTGCCCTGTGTGACCTGGACACCTCAAGCTCTCACAGGTCCAGGGGGTTTTCAAAACAAATGGCACCTCCAAGGACCAACATGTGGTTCTTATTCTTCAGACTTTCCTTCCATAAACACATCACACCCACCTTCTAATTCCTAGAAGACCCTTCAGGAATGCTGTCCCAAGACAGAACTGGAAGGTCCTCAGAGGCCAGCAGAGAGGAAGGTCCCCAAGCAGACCTACCTAGCTTGACCCCTTCCCTGTTCGACACTTCTGCTTCTGTGAATGTGGCTGCTGTCCCTTGCAAGGACTCGGAAGGGAAAGGCTCATGGCCAAAATGTTGACCCTTCCAGGTGTGGCACATGAGGCTAGAATTTGGCTCCTCTGATGATGCCACCAGCAAAATGCTTTCCTCACTGATGGTACCTGATGTAGTGTGTTGAGGATTACCTAGAAAAAATTGAAAAGGAAAGCTAGAGATACCAGACATTGCAGGCCCATTCAGGATAGAAACTCAAGCTCACATACGAGGAGACTGTCCAAGTCTGGAGCAAGGCCCAAGTAGAGGCCTTGGCCTTCCAAGTGATCCTGAGGAAGAAGCATTTGCTCACTGGAGAATACTGAACAGTAAACTAAAGAAAATGATGAACTGAACAGAATCTGCTGTCTATCTCAGGTATAAGATCTGATGTAGAAGCTTCTGACCAATGTCCACCTCTCCCTCCTGTCTGTCTGTCTGGTTCTCTGTTAGAAGATTTCATGTTCTTCTCTCTTGACCTCAATTTGTTTTTAAACTAGATTGCTTTAAAAAGAAGAGTAAAGAGGATGGACCTAGAGATTAGCATAGTGAGTAAGCCAGATAGAGAAAGAAAATATTGCATGATACCATTAATATGTGGTATCTAAAATGATATAAATGAGCTTATTTAGAAAACAGGCTCAGAAAACAAACTCATGGTTCTCAAAGGGGAAAGGGGCAGCTGAGGGATAAATTAGGAGTTGGGGATTAAAATATACACACCACTATATATAAAATAGATAACAAACAAGGACCTACTGTATAGCACAAGGAACTACTTTATACTCAATATGTTGTAATAACCCATAATGGAAGAGAATGTAAAAAAGGAATATATATATTTATATGTATGTAAACCTGACTTACCTTACTATATACCTGAAACTAACACAATATTGTAGATCAACTATATTTCAGTAAAAAAAAAATTAAAGAAAGCTTCCCTTTCATAAAAAAAAAAAAAAAAAACTTAAGAGTACTAGTTTTGGAATTAAAAATTTCCCAAGTAGCACAGTGGTAAAGAATCTGCCTGTCAATTGTGCAGGAGACACAAGAGATCTGAGTTTGGGTTTGATGCCTGGGTCTGGAAGATTCCCTAGAGTAGGAAATGGCAACCCACTTCAGTATTTTTGCCTGGAAAATGCAGGAACAGAGAGCTTGGTGGGCTACAGCCCATGGGGTTGCAGAGTCAGACACAATCGAGTGACTGAACACACACACACACAGTTTTGGAATTATACACTAGATTTAAATTCTAACTCTGTCATGTACTAGCCTTAGGGTTCAATCTCTTCTACCTGTTTCCTTATTGATAAAATGAGCATGATTATTGAAACATTGATGCAACATTGATAGATGATGTATGCCTGGAAAAGGCACTTGAAAGTAATATCTATTAAATATAGTGTAAAATGCATCAAAATCTTATTAGTAACTATCTGAGAGACTTACATATCAGACAGATGGAGCAATAAAATAGCACAGATGTTTCAGGGACAAAATACTAGTATGTATAAAAATATAATGTTTGATAAAAGCCACAATACAAATCAGTGAGAACTGAAGAAAATATTCAAAAAATGGTCTTGGACTTTGGGCAAAAATCTTCGGGAAAAAATAGCTAGATGTGTGCTTTTCATGTAAATACACATAAATTCCATAAAAATTAGATTGTTAAATAAATAAAATGAAACTATCAATCAATTAGAATAAAATTGAAGTCATTAAGTATTCGCTACTGACATGGGGGAAAACTTCCAGGGCAAAAGAACAATGGCAGAAACACAAAGAAGAAACAGACAGATTTGACTACATAAAAAACTGACCACACCAAAAAATATAATGAAAACTACAAAAGGTAAACTAAAATAATACTTGCATGCACTAAATGCACTAAACATTCATGATAGACCAGAGGTTAATATAAACACCTCAAGAACGTGTCAGTTCAGTTCAGTTGCTCAGTCATGTCCGACTCTTTGCCACCCTATGGACTGCAGCACACCAGTCTTCCCTGTCCATTGCCAGCTCCCGAAGCTTATTCAAACTCAAGTCCATCGAGTCGGAAATGCCATCCAACAACCTCCTCTGTCGTCCCCTTCTCCTCCTGTCTTCAATCTTTCCCAGTGAAAGGTTGTTGCTATACCACAAAAGATGCCAGGATTTTTGGCCTCCAGAGGAGAAGAATTCAATCTGAGGCCAGAGACGAGACTTGATCGCTCAGAGCTCTTGTGTAATAAAGTTTCATTAAAGTATAAAAGAGATAGAGAAAGCTTCTGACATAGACATCAGAGGGGGCAGAAAGAATACCTCCCTACTAGTCTTTAGCTGGATGTTATATAGCTACTAGCAGTATGCTAATTAAAGAAAGGAAGTGTCTCAATATTCAGAGAATGGTACTAAGCCCCTCACTGACAAGATGCATTTTGAGATAATCTTGGCACCAGGTGAGTCATCCCAGGCCATAAAATGATTGACATGAATCTTGAAGAAAGGTAGAGTCCCATAAAAATATACAGTTTCATCAACATAGATTAGGAGAACAATTTATAAGTATAACATATTGGTTTGTCAAGTCGGCTCTGAGCCTTTAGGCAGAACTGACTTGAAGACAGAGTCTGGGGTAAATGCACAGTACATTAACATAGCTTAAGACAAATATTTCCATAAGAAAAATGCACTGGTTAGCTCAAGGTTTGAGAAAAGTTAAGTTCAGGTGGAACCAGGTGTCATTATGGGAACAAAGAATTTTAAGAGAAACCTCTTTTTAAATTTGTATAGAGAAGGGGGAAAAATGTAACATTAGTTTGTTTCTTCCTGCTGCTTAAGAGAGAGATAAAAAATGTCTGACACTTGCAGCCATTTCCTCTGTTTGGAGACCCCTGGCCTTCCTGCCTGTTACCCTCTCACCAGCATCAGGGTCTTTTCCAGTGAGTCAGTTCTTCCCATCTGGTGGCCAAAGTATTGGAGCTTCAGCTTCAGCATCAGTCCTTCAAATGAATATTCAGGGCTGATTTCCTTTAGGATGGACTGGTTGGATATCCTTGCAGACCAAGGGACTCTCAAGACTCTTATCCAACACCACAGTTCAAAAGCATCAATTCTTCAGCACTCAGCTTTCTTATAGTCCAACTCTCACATCCATACATGACTAATGGAAAAACCATAGCCCTGACTAGAGGGACTTTGTTGGCAAAGTAATGTCTCTCAATATGCAAAATCTAGACCGGGAGCTGATTGTGGCTCAGATCATGAACTCCTTATTGCCAAATTCAGACTGAAATTGAAGAAAGTAGGGGAAACCACTAGACCATTCAGGTATGACCTAAATCAAATCCCTTATTACTATACAGTAGAAATGAGAAATAGATTTAAAGGACTAGATCTGATAGACAGAATGCCTGATGAACTATGGATGGAGGTCCGTGACATTGTACAGGAGACAGGAATCAAGAACATCTCCAAGAAAAAGAAATGCAGAAAAGCAAAATGGCTGCCTGAGGGCCTTACAAATAACTGTGAAAAGATGGGAAGTGAAAAGCAAAGGAGAAAAGGAAAGATATACCCATTTGAATGCAGAGTTCCAAAGAATAGCAAGGAGAGATAAGAAAGCCTTCTTCAGCGAACAATGCAAAGAAATAGAGGAAAACAATAGAATGGGAAAGACTAGAGATCTCTTCAAGAAATTTAGAGATACCAAGGGAACATTTCATGCAAAGATGGGCTCAATAAAGGACAGAAATGGTATGGACCTAACAGAAGCAGAAGATACTAAGAAGAGGTGGCAAGAATACACAGAAGAACTGTACAAAAAAGATCTTCACGACCCAGATAATCATGATGGTGTGATCACTCACACTCACCTAGAGCCAGACATCCTGGAATGTGAAGTCAAGTGGGCCTTATGAAGCATCACTATGAACAAAGCTAGTGGAGGTGATGGAATTCCAGTTGAACTATTTCAAATCCTGAAAGATGATGCTGTGAAAGTACTGCACTCAATATGCCAGCAAATTTGGAAAACTCAGCAGTGGCCACAGGACTGGGAAAGATCAGTTTTCATTCCAATCCCAAAGAAAGGCAATGCCAAAGAATGCTCAAACTACCACACAATTGCACTCATCTCACACGCTAGTAAAGTGATGCTTAAAATTCTTCAAGCCAGTCTTCAGCAATATATGAACCGTGAACTTCCAGATGTTCAAGCTGGTTTTAGAAAAGGCAGAGGAACCAGAGATGAAATTGCCAACATCTGAGGATCATAGAAAAAGCAAGAGAGTACCAGAAACACATCTATTTCTGCTTTATTGACTCTGCCAAAGCCTTTGACTGTGTGGATCACAATAAACTGTGGAAAATTATTAAAAAGATATGGGAATACCAGACCATCTGACCTGCCTCTTGAGAAACCTGTATGCAGGTCAGGAAGCAACAGTTAGAACTGGACATGGAACAACAAACTGGTTCCAATAGGCAAAAGAGTACGTCAAGGCTGTATATTGTCCCCCTGCTTATTTAACTTATAAGCAGAGTACATCATGAGAAACGCTGGGCTGGAGGACACACAAGCTGGAATCAAGGTTGCTGGGAGAAATATCAATAACCTCAGATATGCAGCTGACACCACCCTTATGGCAGAAAGTGAAGAACTAATGAGCCTCTTGATGAAAGTGAAAGAGGAGAGTGAAAAAGTTGGCTTGAAACTCAACATTCAGAAAACTAAGATCATGGCATCCAGTCCCATCACTTCATGGCAGATAGAGGGGCAAACAGTGGAAACAGTGGCTGACTTTATTTTTCTGGGCTCCAAAATCACTGCAGATGGTGATTGCAGCCATGAAATTAAAATATGCTTACTCCTTGGAAGGAAAGTTGTGACCAACCTAGACAGCATGTTAAAAAAGCAGAGACATTACTTTGCCAACAAAGGTTCATCTAGTCAAGGCTATGGTTTTTCCAGTGGTCATGTATGGATGTGAGACTTGGACGGTGAAGAAAGCTGAGCGCCGCAGAATTGATGCTTTTGAACTGTGGTGTTGGAGAAGACTCTTGAGAGTCCCTTGGACTACAGGAAGATCCAACCAGTCCATCCTAAAGGAGATCAGTTCTGGGTGTTCATTGGAAGGACTGATGTTGAAGCTGAAACTCCAATACTTTGGCCACCTGATGCGAAGAGCTGACTCATTGGAAAAGACCCTGATGCTGGGAAATATTGAGGGCAGGAGGAGAAGGGGACGATAGAAGATGAGATGGCTGGATGGCATCACCGACTCGATGGACATGAGTTTGGGTGGACTCAGGGAGTTGGTGATGGACAGGGAGGCCTGGCATGCTGTGGTTCATGGGGTCTCAAAGAGTCTGACACGACTGAGTGACTGAACTGACTGACTGACTGAATATGCTGTCTAGGTTGGTCATAGCTTTTCTTCCAAGGAGCAAGCGTCTTTTAATTTCATGGCTGTAGTCACCATCTGCACTGATTTTGGATCCGAAGAAAATAACGTCTGTCACTGTTTCCACTGTTTCCCCATCTATTTCCCATGAAGTGGTGGGACCAGTTGCTATGATCTTAGTTTCCTGAATGTTGAGCTTTAAGCCAACTTTTTCACTCTCCTCTTTCACTTTCATCAAGAGGCTCTTTAGTTCTTCACTTTCTGCCATAAGGGTAGTGTCAGCTGCATATCTGAGGTTATTGATATTTCTCCCAGCCATCTTGATTCTAGGTTGTGCTTCATCCAGCCCAGCATTTTGCATGATGTACTCTGCGTATAAGTTAAATAAGCAGGGTGACAATATACAGCCTTGACGTACTCCATTCCCGATTTGGAACCAGTCTGTTGTTCCATGTCCAGTTCTAACTGTTGCTTCCTGACCTGCATATAGATTTCTCAGGAGGCAGGTAAGGTGGTCTGGTATTTCCATTTCTTTCAGAATTTTCCACAGTTTGTTGTGATCCACACAGTCAAAGGCTTTGCTGTTGTCAATAAAGCAAAAGTAGATGTTTTTATAGAATTCTCTAGCTTTTTTGAATATCCAGTAGATGTTGGCAATTTGATCTCTGGTTCCTCTACCTTTTCTAAATCCAGCTGGAACATCGGAAAGTTCACTGTTCATTTACTGTTGATACCTGACTTGGAGAATTTTAAGCATTACTTTTCTAGCGTGTGAGACGAGTGCAATTGTACGGTAGTTTGAGCATTCTTTGGCATTGACTTTCTTTGGGATTGGAATGAAAACTGACCTTTTCCAGTCCTGTGGCCACTGCTGAGTTTTCCAAATTTGCTGGCATATTGAGTGCAGCACTTTAACAGCATCATCTTTTAAGATTTGAAATAGCTCAGCTGGAATTCCATCACATCCACAAGCTTTGTTCATAGTGATGTTTCACAAGGCCCACTTGACTTCATATTCCAGGATGTCTGGTTCTAGGTGAGTGATCACTCCTTCGTGGTTATCTGGGTCATTAAGATCTTTTTTTGTATAATTCTTCTGTGTATTGTTATCACCTCTTCTTAATATCTTCTGCTTTTGTTAGGTCCATACCATTTTTGTCCTTTATCGAGCCCATCTTTGCATGAAATGTTCCCTTGGTATCTCTAATTTTCTTGAAGAGATCTCTAGTCTTTCCCATTCTATTATTTTCCTCTATTTCTTTGCACTGATCACTTGGGAAGGCTTTCTTACCTCTCCCTTGCTATTCTTTGGAACTCTGCATTCTAAAAGGTACATATTTCCTTTTCTCCTTTGCTTTTTGCTTCTCTTCTTTTCTCAGCTATTTGCAAGGTCTCCTCAGACAACTATTTTGCCTTTTTGTATTTCTTTTTCTTGGGGATGATCTTGATCACTACCTTTGAACAATATCATGAACCTCCATCCATAGCTCTTTAGGCCCTCTGTCTATCAGATCTAATCCCTTGAATCTATTTGTCACTTCCACTGTATAATTGTAGGGGATTTGATTTAGATCATACCTGAATGGTCTAATGGTTTTCCCTAGAAATGTAAATAAGGAATGTTTACAAATCAACAATAAAATTTGTAATCCCTCTAAGAGAAAAATGAACAAAATTGGAGCAAGTATTTTGCTAAAGTGGTACAAAGAGCCAAAAAATACCCCGAAACAGTTAGTACCAAAAAATCTCAACAAATTTAAATTAAAGACATTTTTTGCATACCATATTGGTAATAATTCAAAAAAAGTAGATAATTATTATCATTATTAGTCAGGGTACCCTGAAATTGGAGCATTCTCAGTTTTCAGATGAGAGAATAAATTTGAATAAATGTTAAGGAAATTATACTAGATTTATAATTCATCATAAATTGTTTCTACAAATTTATCTCAAGAAATAGAGATGTAACCAAGTACTGATATGCCAAAATATTCATTAGTGGATTATTTAAATAAAGGAAAATTGGAAAAAATAAATGGGGATGGCCTAAATTATGATACAACCAAATGGTGGTATATTATGCAGCAGTTAGATGGACAGTTTTGAAGTAAAGTTAAGGTAATGGGAAAATGTTTATGGTAAAATTTTAAAAGTATAAAGGAATACACAATCTTATAAACTTCTATATCATAATCTAATTTTTAGTGGTTATTTTCTCTCAGGGGTTATGGATAACTTTCATTTTTTACTTTGCATTTTTTAGTATTGTTTAAAAATTGTCTTTAATATTGATATGTAGTTTTATATTTGGGGCTTCCCTGGTGACTTATATGTAGTTTTATATTTAGAAAATATGCAAAATGCTGCTCTTCATAGTAAGTAAGTAAAATGAAATGTACTTGCAGATGGTCTTAACTATATAAATGAAAATATCCATTTTAAAATCATTTTAAAGAAAATGTAAAAAGGAAAGAGCCTGAAAAGAAAGAGTTTTAAGTCTATTGGCAACCAATGGACAACCTGAGAAAGTTTGTGGGCAGGGAATCATGTGATCAAAACAGCAGTTAAGATGAATCACTTAGGAGGGATCTAATGGCTGTTGGGTAAAGATGACTCAGATCAGGTTGTGGTAGAGAATGACAAGAAGGGCTTAATATTGAGTTGTTACTCAGTGTCAGGCATAGAACTGAAGGTACTTAGAGAGTAGGAGTGGGACATGAAGGATATGTAGGAACCAAGAACAAAATTTCCTGAATATTAAAAATATATATAACTATTGTATAAAATTGAAGTTATACAAAAAATACAAAAAAGCAAAATAAAAATAACAGTAAACATTAAAAAATAAAGTGCCAGTTTACATGGAAATTTGGAGAAAAAGCTGGTTTGCAATAGACAATAAGTTAATTTTTAAACTTGAGTGGAATGTGTGCCAATAAGGTACTAAAGATATATTCAAATATCTCCTTTAGTTTTTATTATGTAATATCTGAGCATAGTAACAAAAATCAAACAGAGAAAATTATACATTAATATCAAATTTTCCACTGACTTTCCTATACTACAAGTCCTACTCTTCATTAGTAACCACTTTCAATTTTCATTTACTTCCTCTGGTGATCAATTCCACACTTATGGAACTCAAATCTCGATATTTTGATCTCTCAATATCAAATGTTACTTATTTTCTTTATACTCTGAGAGACCTGGAAACTGTCTTCTCTTCTTAATCTTATGTTAATAATTACTTTTGGATATTATTGATAATAATTGTAGCATTTTATATGTACACTTCTAAGAAAAGTTTTCACTTAAACTTTTAAGTCTCAGCTGATCAGCTTCAGACAATATTGTTGAAATCACTCAATAAAAACTGAGTGTATCTGGGATTATAAACTTTCTTCCACCTCCCACCCCTCTGTTTTTTCCCCTGTATCTACCAGCTAAACTATCACTTTTAGTAAGGTTTCAAACATTTATATTTTATCCTGTAACTATAATAAAATAATTTATATTTTGCCTAGAGGTTGAATTCTAAAAAGTAAAACTGATAAATAGAATTCAATAATTGTTTAATTATGTAAACACTATTGATGTAGAAAATATTCAGGACCCACTGAGAAAGAAATAGAATTCTTCTTTTCTTTTTTTTTTAAACAACTTGCACACTATAAAATTCACCCCTTTTAAGTATACATTTCAAGATATGTAGTGAACTTACCAAGTAGTGCAATCTTCACTGTGACCCAGCTTTGGAACATTTTCATCACTCCAATAAGTTCCCTCATGTCCATTTACAAATAAGCCCCTGTCCTATCCCCAGCCTTAGGTAAACATTAATCTACTTTCTGACTCTATATATTTACCTTGTTGGATTTTTTTTTTTCTCTAAGAAAAATGGTTTTAAGATTTATAGATGTTGCAGCATGTACCACTGTTTTGTTCCCTTTATTGTTAGATAGTATAACTTTATTTTGGTTTATCATAACACCAGTTGATGGACATATGAGGTGTTTCCACTTTTTGGATATTATGAAGAACTCTACTATGAACATTTGTGTGCAGGTATTTGTGTGAACTTATGTTTTTTATTTCTGTTAGTTTGATACCTAGGAAATCTAACTTTGTATTTTTCTACAGCAGTCTACTCCTGTAATATTGTGCAGGTGGTGGGTGACCAAAACCATCCCAAAGAGTTGTCTGAGGAGGACTTACAAAAAGCTGAGAAAAGAAGTAAAAGGCAAAGGAGAAAGGGAAAGATACCCAATTGAATGCAGAGTTCCAGAGAAGAGTGAGGAGAAATAAGAAAGCCTTATTACATGAACAATGCAAAGAAATAGAAAAAACAATAGAATGGGAAAGACTAGAGATCTCTTCAAGAAAATTGGAGATACCAAGTGAACATTTCATGCGAGTATGGACACAATAAAGGACAGAAATGGTATGGACTTAGCAGAAGCAGGAGAGATTAAGAAGAGGCAGCAAGAATACATAGAACTGTACAAAAAGGATCTTAATGACCTAGATAACAATGATGGTGTAGTCTCTCACTTAGAGCCAGACATTGTGGAGTGTGAAGTCAAGTGGACCTTAGGAAGCATTACTATGAACACAGGTAGCGTAGGTGATGGAATTCCAGTTGAGCTAGTTAAAATCCTAAAAGATATTACTCTTAAAGTGCTGTACTCAATATGCCAGCAAATTTGGAAAATTCAGCAGAGTTCACAGGACTGGAAAAGGCCAGTTTTCATTCCAGTCCCAAAGAAAGGAATGCCAAAGAATATTCAAACTACCATACAATTGCACTCGTTTCACAGGCCAGCAAGCTAATGCTCAAAATCCTTCAAGCTAGGCTTCAGAAGTATGTGAACTGAGAATTTCCAGATTTACAAGCTAGATTTAGAAAAGGCAGAGGAACCAGATTGCCAACATCTGTTGGATCATGGAGAAAGCAAGGGAATTCCAAAAAACATCTACTTCTGCTTCATTGACTATGCTAAAGCCTTTGACTTTGTGGATCACAACAAGCTGTGGAAAATTCTTAAAGAGATGGGAATACCAGGCCATCTTACCTGTCTTCTGAGAAACCTGTATGTGGGTAAAAAAAACAACAGTTAGATCCAGACATGGAACAATGGACTGGTTCCAAATTGGGAAAGGAGTATGTCAAGGCATATATTGTCAACTTGCTTATTTAACTTAGAGGTAGAGTACATCATGGCAAATGCCTGGCTGGATGAATCACAGGCTGGAATCAAGATTGCCAGAAGAAATCTTAACATCCTCATATATGAAGATAATACCAGTTTAATTGCAAAAAGTGAAGAGGAACTACAGAGCTCCTTGATGAGGGTGAAAGAGGAGAGTGAAAAAGCTGGCTTAAAATTCAACATTCAAAAAACTAAAATCATGGCATCTGGTCCCATCACTTCATGGCAGGTAGCTGGGGAAAAAGTAGAAACAGTGACAGACTTTATTTTCTTGAGATTCAGTATCACTGTAGTGGTGATTGCAGCCATCAAATTAAGATACTTGCTCCTTGGAAGAAATGCTAGTACCAACCTAGACAGCATATTAAAAAGCAGAGACATCACTTTGCCGACAAAGATCTGTATAGTCAGAGCTTTGGTTTTTCCAGTAGTCATGTACAGCTTTGAGAGCTGGACCATAAAGAAGGTTGAGCACTGAAGAACTGATGCTTTCCAACTGTGCTGGAGAAGACTTTTGAGAGTTTCTTGAACAGCAAGGAGATAAACCAGTCAATCCTAAAGGAAATCCTGGATATTCATTGGAAGGACTGATGCTGAAGCTGAAGCTCCAATACTTTGGCCACCTGATGGAAAGAGCTGACTCACTGGAAAAGACCCTGATGCTGGGAAAGATTGAGGGCATGAGGAGAAGGAGATGATAGAGGATAAGATGGCTGGATGACATCACTCACTCAAGGTGTGTGAGTTTAAGGAAACTCCAGGAGATGGTGGACAGGGAAGCCGGGGATGCTTAGTCCATGGGGTGAAAAGAGTTGGAAAGAACTTAGCGACTGAATGACTGACGACTATCCAAAGGAAAATATCCCAATTATTAAGAGCCTCTGGAGTTTTTTTTTCTTATATGATATTAATTAACTTTGAATCGTTTCATATTTTATTATCTAATCATGGTTTTTTGTTCAGATATTTTCCCTTAGAGATTTAAAACAATTTTAAAATCAATATTGCATAAATGCTAAAAGTATAAAGATATTACCCATATACCTTCATATTTACTCCTGCTTAAGAAATAAAATACTTCCAGAACAGTTGATGAACCTTATGGATTTTACCTCAATAGCATCCCCTCTCTTCTTTTTAGAGATTACCGTTATCTAAATTTATCATCTTTATGCAGTTTTAAAAACTTTTACTAAGTACATAAGTATTTCTCAATTATTTAAAAACAAATATTTATGCAGTTTAAATTCTAACTGGACTTGATTTTTTTCTCAACATTTATTTGAGATTTATCCGTGTGGATAGTTTTTTAGCTGAAAATCATACATTTTCATTGTCATATTGTATCCCATTTTGTGAGTATGCCAACATCTACCCATTCTTCAGTTAATTGGAAGTGAACTTTCTTTTTGCCACTATAAACGTTCTTTGTCCCTGACCCAGGAACGTCTTCTATCAGCATCCAGCAAACTGTTGTAGGCTGACAGGACAGCTTGTGTAAATGCTGACACCTCAGAACCATAACAGCTCTTAACATTTTAGTTATTAATAAGATATAGCAATTTTATTGATCTTCTCAAAGAGCCAACATTTTATTTCATTGTTGTCTGTATTGTTTTTGTTTTCTATTTTGTTGATGTCTGCTCTGATATTCATTTTCTTTTTTTAAACTTATTTTGTATTTAATTTTCTCTTTCTCTTCAAGTTTTTTAATGTGTATCCAGAAGTCATTAATAGGGAAGCTTTGTTTATTTCTAATAAACTGACATAGTGGCGTAAATTTTCCTATAAGTACTGCTTTAGCTACATCTTATAGATTTTAACATGTTGTGTTTTCATCTTCATTCAGTTCAAAATACTTTTTTGTGTCCCTTTCATTTTCTTCTTTGACTTGTGGATTATTTAAAAGTATATTATTTAGTTTCCAAGTATTTGGGGATTTTCCAGAGAACTTTCTGTTAGTGACATCTAATTTAATACCACTGGGGTGAGAGAACCTACTTGGTATGATTTGAGTCTTTTTAATATTATTGAGACTTGTTTCATGGCCCAGAATGGAGATTCTTTTGGTAAATATTCAATGTGTGCACATTAAAATAATGTGTATTTTGCGTTGTTGAGTGGAGTATACTATAAATGTCAATTATGCAAGACTATTGATAGTGTTGTTCAGATATTTTATATCCTTAATGGGTTTCTCTCTATCGGTTTTTAAAGTGAGCAATGTCAAATATCTGACTATTTGAGTGTAATTGTAAATTTGTCTAGTTCTCTTTAAAATAGCATTATTTTTGCTTCATGTATTTGAAACTGTTATTATTAATAGGTGCATCTTCATTTTGACACCTTCATTTTATATAGGCCCACCTCTGCATTCAAAATTATATTTATTATTTTTTTCCAAGATTTGAAAATATTTTTTAGCCTGGAAATTTTCTACCATATTATTAAAATTTATATATTTTCTGGATTTTTCTCTTGTCAATTAAAAATAATGTGCTTTCATTTAATCAATATAATAATGTTTTTAGTTTGTTGCAATTCTTGATAAATTTAATTCATTTTTTTTTTCTTGAAGCTATCCCCTTGGTTTCTTGTTTTAATTTGAATGAATTTCTTCTTAACCATTCTTCACAGATGTAAACCTAGGATTTTGTTTTTAATCTCCATGGCTAGGTTAGGTAAGTGCCTCTGATTTTTGTCACTAATCACTTTTTTGATTTTGAAGTGTACTGACTCATGCAATTATTTTAGAAAAGTATTTGAGTGATATGGTTTTTGAATTTGGTGCTTCTGAATGTCATCATTTATCTTTGTCATATAGTTTGCTGGATGTTGAATTGTAGATTTAAAATTGGATCCACTGTTTATGCTGTATTATATTTTGACATCAATAGATACTGAAAATTCATTCTATAATTTCTGTCAACATTCCAATTAAGTATTAGAGAACAAGAATAAAGGAACTTCTTATTATAATAGAAATAATTTATGTGAAAATAGAGTTAAAGTAAGAGATGAAACACCTGAAATAAGAGACATCTTAGATCAATTTTTGTCTTATATTCAGGACTATTTTCTAAATTCCTTTCAGAACTAACACTGAATGTTTTGTTTAGGCAAGCATATTTTAATTTCTTAGAATTCATTCTTGTTGTCTTAGTTCTTTTTCTCAAGTCAAAGTTTTTGATTTAGTTTAATTTTACAAATGCGACATCTCAAAATTTTCTCAACATATTAATTAGAAAAAAGTTATATGCTATTCCCTATGTTCTACTCTGTTCTCTTCAATGTGATTTATTTTTTTATTTCATTAGTATAACTTGCAGACAATAGTTACAAATTAGAAAATAAAACTGTTTTGAATTCTGTATATTGACATGAATAGCTTTTGATGATGCTTAAGGCTGAAGATTACTTTGGCCAAGTATTTACTACAGCAGTTTTATGTAGCTTATTCAAAATTTTATTTTATGAAACATTTAAGGCAATAATTAAGCATTTTTGTGTTTTAAGTATGTAATCAATATAGTGTGAGTTCTTAAACATCAATTCAATATATGATAGAAGTGACATACTGAAAGCAAAGGGCAAGTGAATTTTAATGAGGAGATAGCATTCACCAACAAATACTTGAGTAGAATAGACCTCACTCTTTACATTGCAATATTATTGGTGAGCTGGCCAATGTGAGGGCTTGAAATTTCAAGGCTTAATTAGAAAATCACTTGTAGCCTCAAGGACTTTATCTTGGCTCATAAGATAATAGTGGTGGAGTACTTGGTTTTTATGGATATTTTCACTGTGATTCATCTTTGAGAGCCGAATTCAGATGTTTGTTGACTATCTCATTACAACAAAATCAGGTAAGAGATTATTAAGTGAATGTAGCTACAATTATAAATGAAGGCACAGTGAAGGTAAAATCAGTGCTTTCAGAGCAAAGACTAACTTACTTCTGACAACTCTGGTAACTGCTCATAAAAGTGAGGCTGTGATTGGGTAAAGCTGTCTGCTAGCTGGACATTAAATTCAGGTCAAGTTCAGGAAATAGCTTTTCAGAGAGAGAAAAACTGAGGTTTCACTTGATTTAACCTCTTTTTCTTTTTTTTCTAAAAACTGTTTATTCCGTCCACATTATTTCTATCCCGTGTTTAAGAGTCTGAGGGAGAACAGCTTAAGCCCGCTCAGTGGTTGTTCCTACTCGTTCAGTAGTCAGCGTGGTGGGGCCGCACACAGTCATTGCTGGCACTGAGGCTCGTCTGCAGTGGGGAGCTGCTGGGTGGGCCCAGAGGACACCAACGCCTTCAGACTCGTCTGTGACCTCGGATGCAGTAGCAGTGAGTCGGGTTGCTGAAAGCCCCCCTCGGTCACAGGCTTTCCATACCGGCCTGCTCTTCCTTTCCGTCTCTTCAGGATCTCTGTGGAAGTAGAGGCCCGGCTGACCTCTCAGGATTGTTGACAAATGATCCTTTCGCGCATGCGCAGAACTTTCCTGGCCAGAGTCTGTCTCGTCAGACCCCCAAGCGGGTTCCCCATTGCTCTCTGGAGGTGATGGCCCTGTCCACATGGTACAGAGGAGAGTCTGTGTCATACAGGGTGAGATGGGCGAGTTCACATAAGAACCTCAGAGGCTGGTGGTCAGCCCTGGGATCGGTAGCCGCCTGAAGCTGTGGCTGTGGAAAAGCTGCCTGTATCTGGTTAGCGAAAGTTCTAGAAATGAGGCGGCCAGTAATAGGAGTGGCCTTGGTGGCAGCAGCAAACTTCAGCACAGCTCGCTGGCCAGTATCTCTGGAAGATGTGATACTGGCATCAGTCCGTTTTAACAGTGAAGCTGCTTGAGGAAGCATCTCCTATTCTCCTCAGATTTCTGAGGTAGATGCCTTCACTTTTTATTTTGTAGATGATTGTTCCACTTGGAAATCAAGATTGGTGCCACCTCAGTAGGTTCCTGAGGGCATTCTCTTTCTTCATTTGTAGTATGTCAGGGACTCAGGACATGGTGAAAATTACCCTTTGAATTACCACAGGAACCCAGACAAGATATGTGGACCATTCTCTGAGTAGCATTGAAAAACCATCTCTTCTAACTTGTTAATCAGAGGGAAATTCAAAGATCCTTTTTTTCCTACAGCTGACCCTTGAACAACACACGTTTGAACCAGTGTGGGTGTGGTTATACATGGATTCTTTTCAACAGTTAATACTGTAGTACTACACTGTTGTAGCCACACGTTCTGGGAAACAAACTCACTCAGAAGGACAATACAGATAGTGGAGTGCAGTTTATTACACCGGCGGGCCCAAGGCAGAGTCTCCTCTTAGCCAAGGACCCTGACCAGTTTTTGTGAAAACCTTATATACCCTAACGTGCACAAACCCACCTCCCCAAATTCCCTGATAATCAAAGTTAATCCGTGATTCATATGCCGTAAGCCTAGGTAGTTAACAGTGGGCAATTATCAATAGACCTGTGGTCATACCCCAATAAGCATAATAGAATGTATGATTCTATTCAGTTACACAGATAATTAGGGTATTCTTTTAGGTGGAGAGCCCTGGGGCTCTTCCTTCCGGGGGCCTGTATGTCGTTCCATAGATACTGGGCATATAGCTCCAAGTCCACAGTCCGGCCCAAGATGGAGTCCTGCTTTCAAGATAGAGCCTGTTCTGTTTCCTCCTTCAACACTATCTGCTGATGGGGAACTGTGGATACTGAAGAATAGTGAATACAGATATGGGGAACAATGTGTATGGCGGGCTGACTGCAATTTAGATGCAGATTTTCCACTGAGGGCTGGGTTGGCGCCCCTAGCCCCTGAGTTGTTCAAGAGTCTACTGTTCATAGGAGAAGGAAATGGCAACCCACTCTAGTATTCTTGTCTGGAGAATTCCATGGACAGAGAAGCCTGGTAGGCTACAGCCCATGGGGTTGCAAAGAGTCAGACATGACTGAAGCGACTCAGCACACACACACTACTGTTCATATTACAACTTTAACTACTAGTTGCGATCAGTGTTTCTTAGACATAGTAGCTTTATAGTGGAAGATTTCTTTGACAGTAAAATCATAGCGCTTATTTTAAAGGATTGGATTTAAATCTGAGGACTGTCTTTATTTCTCAGTTTTCTCAACTATTAAATGGAAATATTACCTACCTTAGAGACTTTTTATAAGAATTTGAAAAAGTAATACTATTAGGTACTGGGAACAGTGTCTGACACATAGTAAGTACTCAATAAATATTAGATATTGTTACTTATCTACTGTCTATGAATATCTCTGCCTTAAACCTTAGGATAACAGACAAGCTTTCTTGCAGGGAGGAATAAAACTACATTTGTGTCTCTAAACAAACAAAAGGAGGTATTGCTTTTAAGTATATTTTTCTTAGCAGCTTGCATATAGCAATAACTGTTTTGAAGCGCATACTCAAGGTCTGTGCTTGTTTCAAAGAAAGCTCACCATGTGTTGGGAGTTTGGCAGATGACTCAGTTCTGATCATTTTATGTCCACTTTCTCTCATTTTTCTTCTGAAATGTACAAGCAGCACAGCATCGTTTTCTCTCTTCTTCTCCATCTTCTTTTCCCCATCTACTCCCCCTACTCTTCTTTCCCTTCAACACATGCACACAAGTATACAAGTTAGTTTTCTCTTATTCATTATTTTTTTAATCCCCAAGGGACTCATGGAGCAGTCTGTGTGCAGCTGCTGTGTTTTCCACTTGTTAAATTGGCAGTTACCTACTGTGTAGAGTTGCTAGGAGAAGGTGAATAAGCATGATTGAAGCATCATTGGTGTACGTATTTTTTTCAATAACAACCTGTGGAGCTCTGTGGTCTGTCTTCTGTATGGCTCTAATGTTATTTTTCTCATTGTTGTCATTAATATTTGTTGAATTTATCGTTAGAGCCTTGTATATTTTTAACTCTTTAAATTCCAGATCAATTGAGAGACAAAAACCTCGGCATTTAAACCAGCCACTTTTTTCTCAGGGTGGTGCTGCGGATACTGGTTCCTACCATCTGTTTTCTTATTACATCCAGCCCTCCTTCCGTTGGTAGAAAGGAATTCAGCTTCTTCTGGTGCGCTAAAAGTCATTCATGTTTCTCTTTTGAATAATAGATCTCAGAAACTGTAGGAATTCTGATGTGCTTCAGTGCATGAAACAGTAACAGATCAGCTGCTTTGGGGAGAGCTGGAGCGCTCAGTCGGTCAGTAGTACAGTAGCAGGCTCACATGTGCCGACTGTTTCTGTGAGGTCAGAGGATCTGTTTATACTGCTGTCTGCTTGAAGGTGGGGTGGGTGATGTGAACAGTGGATATGCCTGTCAAAGTCAATAGCAATTCTGTCAGAAGCTGCCGTCCTCTTAGTAAATCTGCAATGTTTTGAGAGATAAGAGATGCTACTGTATAACTGTTTTAAGATTTGTAGTGGACTGAGGAATGCTTGTTCTAGCTGCTGAAACTGACTGTAAATGTATTGCCTTAGGAGTATCGTCATGGGGTCTACTGCTACAGAAACTGAAGAACTGGAAAACACTACTTTTAAGTATCTCATAGGAGAACAGACTGAAAAAATGTGGCAACGCCTGAAAGGAATGTGAGTAAGCTCTTTGCTTGGTTCTGTGTTTTTATCCACCTCTCTGATAAAAAAATTTTTTGAGTATTAACATGTTGAATTATTGGCACTTTCTGGCTGTGGATTAGTGTTTCCTTTAGAAAGATTTTCTTTTAAAAAAATGTGTCAGTCTCAGCTAACAACTTGCTTGAAGGGTGAATAGTTTTTTGTGCAGGTATATTTTATGTAAAGTAAGGTAACTCCCTGAGAATTCACTCCGTTGTTAGACTGCATGGCTTCTTTTATACATTCTGTATGTGTTACTTAGATACGTGGTTTAGATATGCAGAAAAGTAATTAGAAAAGCTGCTTGCCAGGGTACTTGTGGAAATAAAATTTCTCTCAGATAAAAAGAGAGATTGCTATTAGCACTTATTTCTTTGTGATTAGATTTTGAAGAAAAAGGACAGGATTAATATGATAATAGATCATTATATTCCATTGTGCTTATTCATTATGCCTTAATTAATAATACATTTTTAACGAGAAAAAGTTTATTTTGTAAAATACTAGCAGCACACCAAACTTGCTTGAGAGTTTTGGCTTAAATCAACCAACTCACTTCTGAGAGTACAGAATAGCTCATGGTATAAAATAGACTTTTGTAAGATGGGTCAAGAAGTGTGCTTATGTCAGCATGAAATGTAAGTACCAGAGTCAAACTTTAATTGCAGTGCTATTTACCTTGCTATTTAAACAGCATCTAGGTTTTTTTTCCCAATGCATGTAAATTATTCCTGCTTAGTGTTCCAGTACACTATGTTTATATGCTTTAATTGTCAAAATTATAAAATCAGATTTAATATTTGCATAAAAATATGAAATATGAATATTTACAGGCCATTGCAATTACTTAGCATATTTGCAGACTTCAAATGAAAATATATTTGCTTGTCTATAATAATAGCTGAAGGAATCCTATACTATGACATACAGAGGTTTTTCAGGATTTTTATTTCTAATGTTATATATACATATTGTATAAAATGCAACATTTGAGTAAATTTAATGTTGCTGTCTTGATATATATGATTTTTTTTTTAAAGAAGAATTATATCAAACTCTGTTAGGTAAAAATTCTACTTTACTTGAATGTATTTAATGATGTTTATATAATTAGTGTTCACTGTATATTTTCTTACACTTGAAGTAAAACATGGTGTTACAGTGCACTGGTGTAAGAACACACTAATAGTGCAAACAATGTTTAACAGAGAATCACTTTTAAAAAGGGAGCCATTTTTACATCATTTGAATGGATTAGAGAAATATGTTTCCAAGACTCATTGAAGATTTAGAAATCACAGGGGGTTTTTTTGTTTTTTTTTTTGTAGAGGTGGTTCTCTAGTGAGACAAATAATCCTAAAAAGCAAATAACAGCTTACAAAATTAATCAGCATAGATGAAAATTAGACATTGGCAGTCATCAGATGATTTGCATCCTAACCTAATGAGTGGTTGAACATCTGTACTGGAAAAATTATATTTCATATTTCAACCTAGTTTAGATTTTCTTACCTTTAGCAGGACAAGATGGTTTTGGTTTTTAGTTTGTTCTATTTTTCTGCAGTATTTGAATGCATGAAGCTGTATGGTAGTGAGTTTATGCATATGTCTTTAAAAAATTTAAAAAGTGAATGTGTGTCTACCTAACATTTTAGGGCAAAGTTATCCGACTTTCACTTTAACACTTGATCTCAAAGATCAACTTCTCTTTTTTTGTTTTCGGAAGAAGGTGATACAGTCATTTAGCAGTAGAGCTTCATGACTTGATATTCAACATGGATGCAGGATATTATTATATATGTACCTATATAAATTTTGAATTGTGTCTACATGGAGTCACTGAATGACCATATAGAAAGCTGAATGACCAACTTACAAACCAGTTTTTTTTTTTTAATTATTGTTAACCTGATGGAAATAACTGAATGCTTTTGCATCCCAAAGCAAGAAAGAATTTCATTTTGATACTATTTTAACTTGTACTTTGACTTAAGACATTTCCAGTATTCCAGGTTTAGAATTGTCAAAACAAAAAGCTCTACATCTAAAATCTGCATGACTAATGACAACCAAATTGTTTAATTATGGTCTTTTGTGTAGTCTGCCTTCAAAGGCACTATGTGAGGCACTCCCTATTCCATTGCTGAGATTGTCTTGCCTATTTAAATTGTTATATTGACACTAACAGAATTTTAGCTTATTGAAATGTCTAGTATTAGAATTCCAGTTTTAAGTATTGGCAATTAAAATTATGTTACTCATGAACGATATCAAATAATTTTGCAATAATTTTCTTAGTTTGGCAAAAAAAGACTCAATCCTTTGGATGTTTGTTTGGAAAGTAATTTTTTAAAAAAAATTTTCCACTGCAAAATGCAAACTTTACAAATGCATTTATTTACTTCAACAGGATATTCTTTTCTTAAGTGGGTTTGCAATAAGTACATTTCTGAGGTTAAACAAAAATAGAGACAAAGGTTAAAGTAAAATAAGCTAATTCCAGTATACCTTAAAAATGGAAAACAAGAATTGCTACAGGTAGATATTTACAGAAAGTATTTTATAAGTGTTTTTACATAACATTATATTTTAGAACACTTTTTTTTTCAGTCCATAGAAATAAGTTTTATGTTTTGTAGCACATGTGAAAATGTTGGTAAACTGAATTAAAATATCAATTCTTCTCTACCATTTTGTTGATTTTTTTCATTGAAATTTTCAATTTCCTTCATACAATATTAATTGAAACAGCATATTCAGTGATGTGCTAGGAAATCTCTTATTCCTTTGTGGGAACAAAGGTGAAACAGTTTTCCTTTCCCATTTCTGATGTAGACTTGTATGCTTTGTTCTATTAATTTTCCTTTTATAGTTGCGGCTCTTTTCTTTAGCTTTCTTCAATCCATCTTCTACTACTAATTTGTCACTCAGTATGACAATTTAGGTTCTACACAATGACTCACCGTCTCTGATGGTAGAAATGTTAGCAGATGACTATGGCATCATGTTCTTCATAAACTACCTTTAAAAAGAATCATATACTTGTCCATTAATTACCAGCTGTTTAGGATTTGGAAAACACTTCCTAATTCTTTTGCCATCTTTACATCTGATGAAATTTCTGGTTCAGAAGTTTCCTGTGACTCTGGGACCTATATTACTTCTTAGACACTGAGAATAGTTTTCTAACAGTAGTCTTTGCAAAGTTGTGAAGTTTCTTTCTATGCAGAAAATTGAAGATTTTATATTTTTTTCTTTTATAGATAGTAGTTTTTTCAATTTAAAAGTAATCTTTTTGTGTGTCATGATAAAATTGCTGATAAATCCCAGTCTCAATTCTCATGTGGATGAGTATGTGACTCTTTTGATGGCTTAGCCAGGCAAATCAATTAAGAAAATCAGTTCTTTAGTCATAAAACTAATTTGAAGAAAACCATCTCATGAAACTTATTTGGTGTGTAGATAAAAGATTAATATAAATCTCCTTGCATAACATTATGTTGTGCATAACATTATGTTATAGTTTCTCTAATGGGCATTGTTGAGGTGAAATACCTCAGAGATTAAGAAATTGAACTCTGGAAACAGTCAGATATTTTCTAATGCTATCCATCATTTAACTGAGTGACTATGGAAAGATTCTTAGCTTTTTGAACTTCACTTATTTGTAAAATTGAATTGTTTAATCATTCATTCAGTCATTCAATAAATACCTACTGATTGTGTAGTGTGGCAGGCAGAGGCACTTACATTCTTGATGAGGAAACAAATGACAAATAAGTAAATTACAGAAAAGTAAGCTAAGATGGAATAAGAAATGACCTGAAGAAAATACACCAGGTCATGTGATCAAGAATTACTTGGAAAAGATATTTTGGATAGTCAGGGATGACTTCTCTCAGGAGGTGACCATTCAGCTAAGATGGACAAAAATTGATATCTATCCCATTAGATCTTGGGACAAGAGACAGGCTAATGAATGATACATATAATCTTTGCCCAGGTTCAGAATTAAGTGAGAGACAGATGTCCATAGATGGAGATAGAAATGACAGTGAAAGTGAAAGTATGAAAGTGTTAGTTGCTTAGTTTTTTCTGACTCTGTGCAACCCCATGAACTCTTCTGAGAGCCCACCAGGCTCTTCTGCCCATGAGATTCTCCAGGCAAGAATACAGGAGTGGGTTGCCATTCCCTTCTCCAGGTGATCTTCCTGACCCAGGAATCGAACCCAGGTTTCTTGCATTGTAAGCAGATCATTTACTGTATGAGCTACCAAGGAAACCCTAGAAATGACAGCTTTATTGAAAAACTAAACTTTTAATGGAGGGTAGGGTTTTTGGTTTGCAGCAAAAGAAGCCAAAATGCTTCTGAATTCAACTTACTCCCCCAAACTGTAGACTTTCCCAAACAGAAACAAAATCACTTCTCCTGAATTAACTTAGGATCTTTAACATATGAGATATGCTTTCTTACAAGTAGAATATCCCTTCCACACCTCCTGAAAAGGACAGCTTAATATACCTAAGTCTAATTCCTTCTGTACAATTCACCAACCAAATGTTGCTTCTCTTCCTCTGTGAAAGAGTGTGAAAAGCAGCAAAGAGAGATCTGGAAGGCTTTTCCAATAAAAGGTGTTTACACCTAGAAGGAAATTTTAGGATCTGGGAATCTAGATGTTGCCAGAATCAAGATAGTGAAAATTATAAAGAATGTATAACTGAAAATGGGAATAATATCCTTATCAATTTTATAGTTGTTGGGAAGATTGAATGCATTAATGCTTATAAACTGCTTAGAACAGTGTCTAGAATTCAAGAAACCCTAAGTGTATCACCATTAGTATTGATAATATATGCAGAAGCAGAACACTATTTTTTAAGGTAGTTTTCTTATCAGAATCAGTAGATAGAGCAGGATTGTCAAGATGAGCAAAGAAAGCTTTCTTTTAGCTCAGTGGAATTGGTCTTACCAAGAGTCCCAGGTTTCTCTGTACCAGAACAATTGCACTCAAGGATTTACATTTCTCTGGGGCAAGAGCCTGTTATGTCAGAATAAAATGCTGAGGAAGAAAGAAGCAAACTGGTCTTGAGAGTTTCACTGATAGACAATTGCCTTGATGGATTCATTGTCTTTTGTTCAGCATTTTGTAGTGGTCTTAGAATAGATTTTAGGTCTCCATAATCAGGAATGACCTAGGGCTAATCTGGTTTCCTGAGTCACTCAGGCTTGAAAACCACTCATTAGGTCTTTTCTTGTCCTAGTCTAGGTCTGATTGTTAACAGAGTTTATTTCCAAGTAATTATTGCCATGTCCCATGGTCATTCCTTTTGTCAATTCATCTTAGAATATACCAAATTACCATTACGTTATTAGATTTTGACCTTTATTCTAACATATTTCAGTCAGCTAATCAAATTTAAATATTTGAGCAAGTCTGATTCTCATCCGAAAAGACTGTGCTATAAGCCATTTGGATTTGAAAGGAACTGTTCATTAGCATTATTAAACAGATGAGAGTGTTAAAGGCTTATGACAATCCTGGTATTCCTCATACCTGATCTGAGAAATAACTATTTGTTGTTAAGAAAGGTTATAAAAATGTTAACAAGTTATAAGAGGCATATTTGTGAGACATTTTGACTCTTTTGGTTTCTCCTTTAAACTACAATTTCTTGAAGTTGTTCAAAGAGATTATATTTTATTTTATAATTTATGAAGTATTTAAAAACAAATTTTTATTAAATAGACCGCAAAATGCTCAAAGCAAATTGTTTCTTGTGGGTAAGATTTTCATATTTATAGCTATTCAAAGAAAGTTCATAATGAGTCATGAAAAAGTAGTAAAATCTCTAAGTGCCATTGTCTACAAGGCAGCAAAACAGAAGTCGGCCTTAATTAAACTCTACATAATCATGGAGCATTAGAAGATTCTTGGAATTTTGTATATGAATCAGGCCCTTGATCAGTTAGAAGAAAATCACAATAGACTCCTAATTACAAAAGCAACAGTATGATGGCTTTAATTCATTTAAAATTGGACTTTCTAAGACTTGATTAAAAATAAACTGCATTAGGAGGAAGCCAAGAAAAAACTACCAGAAAATCACCTTATAATTGAATCATAGTAAGAATCACACTTTATAATTCTTTTGTGCTTTATTCCGTCTAAAATATTTTTCTTTTGATCTATATAGTTCAGATTTACACGGTTCAAATTATCCTGTTTTTCTGATGAGAAAACTGAGCCTCAAAGACATTAAATCACCTGACTAATGTTCCTCTATTAGTAGGAGGAGAACAAGATACCTAGGCCCACACCTATTTCATTTAATACTGACTTAGATAATTTCATTTAACATTTGAGACCCACTATAAAACCTGACATTGCAGGAGTTAAAAACTGCTCTCTTATTTTGATTTTTCCACAATCCTGCCATCTGTTCGCCTAATTCTGAATACTCAAAGATGAATACTAAGGGGAGTTATCACTTGGCATATGCTTTAGATGTTGGAAACTCCCCAGTTCTATTTCTCTCCTTTTCTAGGGTATGTACCACCATTATCCCTTTAATTAAATTATTTAAACAATGATCCTAGCTAGAATTTAAAAAGGAATTTGACCTTTCCTAAACTCTATTGCCCTTTTCGAGCTTGGACTCTTACAAAATTATTCTAATTTATTTGGCCTTTAGTAAGCCAGACAACAGAGAAAGATAACCATGCACAGTAGGAACATCAGGATGTCTGTCTGAAGATTTTTATTTACCAATGATAATAAAGCCAGGAGTTCTCATGACTAACACTAAATATTTTATTTTTGCTATGCTTTTTCTTCTTTCCATATTATAAAGGATTTTAAGCATATGATACAGTTCTCTTTTAAAATGAGCATTTCTCCTTTTGTTTATTTTAGAAAAATCACCTAAGTGAAGTTTATTCTGCTTTACTGCCCATTGTTAAAGGCACATAGTATTTTCCTCATTGTTTCTTAGAGCGTATTTGGAAATGGTTACTAGATGCATTAAGGAGCTCTTTTGAACTCTAAGAACTCTCAAAATCTTTGGTACCTCCTAGTGGTTCCAATATGAAAAAGTATCTTTATTTGCATGACCCTCTTGATATTTCATGCCCCAGCACATCTTTAATATCTCAAGTTTTCCAAAGAGCTCTCCATTTTCCAGGAATTCTTTTATGCTGTTGTTTACTGTTACAATATGGCCTAGTTTGTTCATTACTTCCTGCATCCACTCTAGGATTATCCCTCCCATACTGATCCTGACTTGCTTTGGCCAATGGGATGTTAGCAAATGAGATACAAACAGAGGCTTGGGAAGGGCTTATGTTTTGGGGTTTACTCTGTCATGTTGCTCTTTGGAACTCTCATATTAGTGCTGGAAGAAGCCTGGTTAAGCCTATTGGAGAATGAGCATGTGGCATAGATATAAGCCATTTCCAGCTGAGGCTCCTCTAGACCAACCAGACCATCAATCATCAGATGTGTGAGTGAGATCTTCCCGGATTATCCGGCTTCCTCAAAATCATGACAAAATAGTAAATGTTTATTGTTTTTGGCTACTAAGTTGCAAGATTGTTTGTTATACACATACATAGGCCCCCACACACGACATCAGCTGATATATAACTAAAATCAAACTCTTAGCCTCTAAATTTTTTATATACTTCTCTGGCTTTCTAGTTTTTTCCTACTAACTCTCTTCTCTTCTCTTTCATCATGTCCTATCATTCATTTCTTTTACCCAGTCAAAAATTGGGAAATAGTTCAGAGAATATAAAAATAAAAATGGAAGTCCCTATTTTCAGAAAGTCAGTCCAATAAAATTCTCTTCCATGTTATTTTCACCAGTAACAATATCCATGATACTTACACACACAGTATTTCTTCAAATACATAATCACTCAGTAGCCTGTGCATTCAAGTTGTATTGTTCTTAGATTTCTTTGAACAAACATAATTTTCCACCAAATAGAAGAGAAACATAGAATATGGCAGAGAAACTGAATAGTTTCATAAGAGAAGATGGTTCATATCCCGTTACCCTGGCAACAGTCACTGGGAATGCCAGGGCTCCCCACACATCCTGTTGCCCTGACAACAGGTCAGGCAGGGCATGGGAAGGCCCAGTTCACTCTTCTAGGCCTTTTCCTTGCAACCACAAAGAAAAAGGAGAAAGGGATTTTGCATCTTGTTCTTCCCTACCAGAATATTTCTTCTATTATTTAAATCATTCCAGTATAAGATTATCTTTCCAGATATAGGAGAGGGTAAGAAAATAGTGACCTGAATTTTTATATTCATAATCTCTGAAACATTTGCTTATTTCTGACTGAGCTAAAAATGATAGGAAAAAAAGGAGAGGGAGGGAATAAAGCAGTAGAGGTAGTAAATTGTGGAAACCAGATCAGTAGTGTACCAATAATACAGCAGCCAAGAGCTGATTTGAAGTCTGTGTCACTTAGCTACATCGGTTAGGCTTAACTAGTTTTTAAGGAGTTCATCTGAGAAAGTCAAATCTGTGAAATGGTTGCTTATTTGGTTCCTGTATTTTGTGAACAGG
Source organism: Giraffa tippelskirchi (assembly GCF_054371585.1). Classification (NCBI taxonomy): domain Eukaryota; kingdom Metazoa; phylum Chordata; class Mammalia; order Artiodactyla; family Giraffidae; genus Giraffa; species Giraffa tippelskirchi. The sequence continues at coordinate 76,540,386 of NC_137277.1, forward strand.
CAGTGCGTAGCCAAAACCATAAAATGACATTCTGTTATAAATTTTTTTGCCCAATTAATTTTCAGTTCTGTACAACTTTTCCCCTTTTTTATTCTTATTCAATTTTTATTATCTTTCATCACTTATCTTTTTTTATGATATAGAGTTGATAAGAAAGCAAGCTGATTGAATGCTTATTTTACTTCCCTCTCTCTTTGTTACTTAAGTAATTGGCTTGATTATGTAAAAGAAATGCACTTTATTTTGACGGCTGGAAGTTATTTTGTCTTTATAAGTTTTAGTTGTGTGTAAACTAATTGTCTGTTTAAAACTGACAAAAACATTTGTTGTTGTTGTTTAATTGCTAAGTCGTGTTTGACTCTTTTGCGACTCCATGGACTATAGCCCACCAGGTTCCTCTGTCCATGAGATTTTCCAGACAAGAATACTAGAGTGGGTTGCCATTTCCTGCTCTAGGGGATCTTCCCAACAAGGGGTTGAACCTGTGTCTCTTGCACAAGCAGGTGGATTTTTTACCACTGAGCTACCAGGGAAGCCTATGATAAGTAACATCAGTTATGCTATTACTAATCTCCACCAACTTTCCCATGAGTTAAAATCTTAGTTGATTCCTTTAATTTTAAAAGTAAAATAACAGAATACCTAGAATTTCTAGTAGCAAGCTTAAAATTCTATAAAGCAGAAATCTTGAACTTCTGTAAACCAGAGTCTTATTGTTAAAAAGAAGAGAAGCTAAATCTTTCACTCAAAAAATAGGAAAAGGGATTTGTGGAGAAAAGACTAAATTAAATAGAGTGAAAAAGGAACTATAGGCTGTAAAGAGGAGGTATCTTTGGGAGACTGTAGCTAAGTTAAAGCTGAATTTCTGAAAGACCAGGTGAGAAAACTGAAGCCTAATCAGAATATCACTAAAATCCATGAAAAAACACTCAAGACTACGTGAAACTAGATAAGATGACCCATCTAGGTACTCTAATTGTATTTCATGCATTATTACTGGGGGCTTCCCTTGTGGCTCAGATGGATTTTCTGCCTTCCTGGTAACCCTTCCAACTTCCCAAGAGGTAACATGATAGGAGAGGTAGTATCCATTTGCCATTTGTTTAATATTGTATTCTCAGTACATTAGAATAGTACATTATGTAAAGTAAGAACTTAAAAACTGTTTCACAATAACAAAAACCAATAGTTAGGCAATGTATAACAACAACTTCAGCTAGTAAAGCTGTATTGTTTAGAAGCAACATTAATTCAGGCTGGAAGGTCAAGGTTTGATGGATTGGTAGAGATTATTGCAGATGAGATTACATGACAAACAAAACCAAAACCAAAAGATAAGCCTTATAATACAGAACTTAGAATCTCAGAGGGTGGTCATATTGTGGCTGTTCAGTCTCTCAGTCATGTCTGACTCTTTGTGACCTCATGGACTGCAGCAGGCCAGGCTTCCCTGTCCTTCACTCTCTCCCGGAGTTTGCTCAAACTAAAATCTCTTCAGTTGGTGAAGCCCTCTGACAATCTCATCCTTTGTTGTCCCCTTCTCCTCCTGATTTCAATCTTTCCCAGCATCAGGATCTTTTCTAATAAGTTGGCTCTTTGCATCAGGGGACCAAAGTATTGGAGCTTCAACTTCAGCTTCAATTCTTCCAATAAATATTCAGCATTGATTTCCTATAGGATTATTGGTTTGATCTCCTGCAGTCCAAGGGATTTTCAAGAGTCTTCTCCAACACCACAGTTCAAAAAGTCAGTTCTTCGATGCTCAGTCTTCTTTATGGTCCAACTCTCACATCTGTAGATGACTACTGGAAAAATCCTAGCTTTGACTGTATGGACCTTTGTTGGCAACGTAATGTCTGCTTTTTAGTATGCTGTCTAGGTTGATCATAGCTTTTCTTCCAAGGAGCAAGCGTCTTTTAATTTCATGGCTGCAGTCACCATATGCAGTGATTTTGGAGCCCAAGAAAATAGTCTCTCACTGTTTCCATTGTTTCCCCATTTATTTGCCATGGAGTGATGGGACTAGATGCCATGATTTTTTTTTTTTTTAATGTTGAGTTTTAAGCCAGCTTTTTCACTCTCCTCTTTCACTTTCATCAAGAGGCTCTTTAGTTAATCTTTGTTTTCTGCCCTAAGGGTGATGTCATCTGCATATCTGAGTTTATTGGTATTTCTCCCTACAATCTTGATTATAGCTTGTGCTTTATCCAGCCTGGCTTTTCGCATAATGTACTCCGAATATAAGTTAAATAAGCAGGATGACAATATACAGCCTTGACGTACTCCTTTCCCAATTTGGAACCAGTCCATTATTCCATATCCAGTTCTAATTGTTGCTTCTTGACCTGCATACAGGTTTCTCAGGAGTAAGTAAGGTAGTCTGGTATTCTCATCTCTTTAAGAATTTTCCACAGTTTGTTGTGATCCATGCAGTCAAAAAGGCTCTAATGTAGTCAATGAAGCAGAAGTAGTTGTTCTGATATTTCCTTGTTTTTTCTATGACCCAACAAATGTTGGCAATTTGATCTCTACTTCCTCTGCTTTTTCTAAATCCAGCTTGAACATCTGGAAATTCTCGGTTCACATACTCTTGAAGCCTAGCTTGAAGAATTTGGAGCATTACTTCGCTAGCGTGTGAAGTGGGTGCTGTTGTGCGGTAGTTTGAACATTCTTTGGCATTGCCTTTCTTTGGAACTGGAATTAAAACTGACCTTTTCCAGTCATGTGGCCATTGCTGAATTTTCCAAATTTGCTGCATATTGAGTGCAGCTCTTTAACCACTTCATCTTTTAGCATTTGAAATAGCCGCCTGGAATTCCATCACTTCCACTAGCTTTGTTCATAGTGATGCTTCCTAAGGCCCACTTGACTTTGCACTCTGGGATGTCTGGCTCTAGGTGAGTGATTACACCATCGTGGTTATCTGGGTCCTTAGGGCCTTTTTGTATAGTTCTTCTGTTTATTCTTGCCACCTCTTTTTCATATCTTCTGCTTCAGTTACATCCATACTGTTTCTGCCCTTTATTGTGCCCCTCTTTGCATGCAGTGTTCCCTTGGTATCTCTAATTATCTTGAAGAGATCTCTAGTCTTTCCCATTCTGTTGTTTCCCTCTATTTCTTTGTATTTATCACTTGGGAAGGCTTTCTTATCTCTCCTTGCTATTCTTTGAAACCCTGCATTCAGATGGATATATCTTTCCTTTTCTCCTTTGCCTTTCATTTCTCTTCTTTTCTCAACGATTTGTAAGGCCTCTTCAGACAACCATTTTGCCTCTTTGCACTTCTTTTTCTTGGGGATGATTTTGATCAGCACCTACTGTTCAGTGTTGTGATCCTCCATCCATAGTTCTTCAGGCACTCTATCAGATCTAATGGCTTGAATCTATTGTCACTTCCACTGTATAATCATAAGGGATTTGATTTAGGTCACACCTGAATGGCCTAGTGGTTTTACCTACTTTCGTCAATTTAAGTCTGAATTTGGCAATAAGGAATTCATGATCTGAGCCTCTAGAGGGGCCACTATCAGCTCTCAGTCTTGTTTTTGCTGACCATATAGAGCTTCTCCATCTTCCGCTGCAAATAATATAATCAATCTGATTTCGATATTGACCATCTGGGTGATGTCCATGTGTATAATCGTCTCTTGTGTTGTTGGAAGAGAGTATTTTCCATGACCAGTACGTTCTCTTGGTAAAACTCTGCTAGCCTCTGCTCTGCTTCATTTTGTACTCCAAGGCCAAATTTGCTTGTTACTTTAGTTATGTCTCAACTTCCTGCCTTTTCATTCCAGTCCTCTATGATGGAAAGGACATCTATTTTTGGTGTTAGTTCTAGAAGATCTTGTAAGTCTTCATAGAACTGTTCAGCTTCTTCTACATTAGTGGTTGGGGTATAGACTTGGATTAAATGATTGCCTTGGAAACAATCAGGGATCATTTTGTCATTTTTGAGATTGCACCCACGTACTGAATTTCAGACTCTTTTGTTGACTATGAGGGCTACTCCGTTTCTTCTAAGGGATTCTTGCCCACGGTACTAGATATAATGGTCATCTGAATTAAATTCTCCCATTCTGGTCCATTTTAGTTCACTGATTTCTAAATGTCATTGTTCACTCTTGCCATGGTAATTAGACCACTTCTGAATTACCTTGATTCATGGACCTAACATTCCAGATTCCTGTGCAATATTGTTCTTTACAGCTTCGGACTTTACTTTCACCACCTGACCCAGCCACAACTGGGCATTGTTTCCACCTTGGCTCAGGCTCTTCATTCCTTCTTGATCTATTTCTCTGGTCTTCTCCAGTAGCATATTGGGCACCTGCCCGCCTGGGGAATTCATCTTTCAGTGTCATATCTTTTTGTCTTTTCATACTGTTCATGGGATTCTCAAGGCAAGAATGCCGAAGTGGTTTGCCATTCCCTTCTCCAGTGGACCATGTTTGGTTAGAACTTTCCACTATGATCCGTCCATCCTGGGTGACCCTACACAGCATGGCTCATAGTTTCATTGAGTTAGGCAAGGCTGTAGTCCATATGGTCCAGTTTGGCTAGTTTTCCACGATTGTGGTTTTCATACTGTCTTCCCTCTGATGGATGAGTATAAGAGGCTTGTGCAAGCTTCCTGATGGGGGGCACTGACTGTAGGGAGAACTGGGTCCTGCATCTTGCTATGGTGGACATGCTCAGTAAATGTTTAATCCGTTTTTCTGCTGATGGGTGGGGCTGTGTTCACGCCCTGTAATTTGGCCTGAGGCCACACTATGGTCTTGTTTCCCTGGACTGTTGGAGTCAGTGCTCCTGACCCAGCAGCAGGCCACTGTAGACCCACGCTTCCACCAGACCTTTGAAACAGACTCTTGTGCCCTTCAAGAGTCTGTTTCCCCAGTCCTATGGGAGTTCTGTAATCAATTCCCACTGGCCTTCAAAGTCAAATTTCTGCTAAGATGGTGGAGTAGAAGGACGTGTGCTCATCTTCTGCAAGAACACCAAAATTGCAGCTAGCTGCAGAACAACCATCAGCAGGTTATTAAAGATGGTAGGAGGGGCAAAATTGTGTTTAGAATCAAACTTCATACTCACCAGAGATGCTGGGAGGGCACAAACAGACGCTTGTGCACCCTGGGCCCCAGGAAAAGGAGTACTGACCCCCATAAGAGACTGAGCCAGATCTGCCTTTGAGTGTTTGTGTGTCTCCTGCAGAGGCATGGGTTAGCAGTGGCCTGCCACAGGGACAGGGGCTCTGGCTGCAGCAGACCTGGGAGGTGCAGCATGTGGCATAGTCCTCTTGGAGGAGGTTGCCATCAGCCCCACCATAAAGCCAACCCACAGACTGTAGATGACCCACAAACTGAAGAAATACCAAAGAAGTTCTCACACTGTTGTAAAAGTTCTAGGACTCACAATAGATCTCCCAACCTTTGCAGGGATCCAGCAAAGGGACTGAGACCCCCCAGGGAATTTGACTTTGAGGGCCAGTGAGATGGTCATGAGGGATAAAATAATGCAGTTAAAGTGCCCATACCCTGTGTCTGGCACAAAATAAGCATCTGCAATTGTAAATCACCTTTGTGGCACAACTATGTATGAGACAGTGTGTTTGTTTTTGCCCATTCCTCTGCCAAATATAGATTGAGATAAAAGTTAACCCTAAGAACTGTATGATGGGTAGAGGCAGAGCAGATTAGATATTGAGTGAGCTTCCCACTCCAAAATTCTGATTTCCTAAGTTCTATACAACTCATATCCTTGGAAAACTCAAATTTCTGTTTCATTATGTAGTTGAACTGTTGGGATTATACTGAGAATATCTTTCAGTGATTAATGAATGTTCTGAGTTGACATGGCCCCGTGGCCCAGAGAATTCTTGGCGAGTGAAGACTACTGTGTATCCCATGAGAGTTAGTTTCCTGCTAGAATTTCCAAACTAATGAGTCAGACAAAAGGTGATAAGCTAACCGAATTTGGAGGAGATCAGCTTAAATACTTTATATTGGCTTCTGGGCTGTAGCTGTTTGTCTGCTACTGAGTTGAAGAAGACAAACTAATCCTCTTTGCATAGTTCCTCAAAGAGAAACTTTGCAAAAGAAGTCTTAAAATGTCACAATTTGACTGAGCAATTTTAACAGTACTTGAGGTTTATTTTTACCAGACATTCAAGTCCAAGGTGTATGACAAGGCTTCAACTAAAGTCATAATTTTCAAGCTGTCATTTAATATTTGTGTTCTCTGACTTCATGCTGTCATGTGAATCATATTTCAATTCAGGATAAATATTTACAAAATGTGTATCAAAAGATGCCTCTGAGAGCAAACCCTTCTACCATTAATGGAGTCATGAATTAAAGAAAGATCATATATACTTAATGAGTGAGAATGTTCCAAAATGAAATTCACAACCAAAATAGTAGTATATAGTTTAAGGAATTAAACTATAACTGGCATTAGTCCCCAAATGACTTTATTATATATTCTTTCCCTCTGTTTTACCTAAGGTATTATAACAAATTTTTGATTTGTTACCAAAATGGTTTTAGTTTTCTAAATAAAAAAATAATTAAATAAAATGCTAAAAATTATTTTGTTTACCATTATTCTAATAGTTCTTTAATTTATATCTGTAATAAATTAGCATAACATCACATTCTCTTATTAGATAAGTTGGTTGATCCATTGATAGTTACAGCACATGAAAAATAAGAAATAACATGGAATTACTTTAGAGCTCTTTGGAATTAGAAACAGGTTGCCAAGTAATCTTAGTTCACTAGAAAGAGGAAATGTTTAAGTTTAGAAATAGGGAATTAAGAAAAAACTCTCCTTGATAAACTCAAATTGTTTTGTTAAGTATATGTCTTATGGGTATCAAAGTAAACACTAATTTACACAGTGTGAATCAAACTATGGTGATCTTAGTCACTGATTAGAACTATCTTAAGAATGAGAGTAAGAAATAAAGTTGTAGCAGAAGTTCATCAGGACTATACTGACATTTGTAATGATATTGAAGTACTATGTAAAGTAGAACTAGTATTATTCAATTTGCCCAATTCAGATGACTTGTTAATAAAATTTAATTATTTCTTCATTCAATGACTATTCATCATTGGGCACACAAAGAGCTCCAGCATCATTCTAGGCACCAGGGATACAATGATAAAAATGATAAACCATACAGTCATGATCTGTACCTACATGGAATTAATTACATTTTGACAGTGAGGATGGATGATAGACAAGCAAACAAAAAACATGCAAAGTAATTTTAATAAAAGCAAATAGAATAAAATGGCAGTGTATCAGGGAGGTTCAAATGTGGCTATTTCAGTAGAGTGCTCATGGAAGGGCTTCCCTGACACTGACTTGTGAAGAGGGTCCTTAGTAAAGTGAGGAGTGAGCTATGCCAAGACCTCTAGGGTCCTAGAGAGAGAGAACTGAGGACACAGTCCCCATGACTGGGTGCATGTGGTGTGTTGAGGAAAAACAAGACCAAGAGGATCTTGGATCACAGTGGGTGAGGAAAAGAGAGGAAGAATTGTGTGTGGAGAGAAAGGGAGAAACCAGATCATCTAAAATCTAACAGGTCATGATAATAAATTAGGATTTTATTCTGAGCCTGGTAGAGAGACTTTGGAGCTTTGAAGCAGTGGAGTGGAGTGGAGTGTCTGACTTAGGTTTTAAGAAGACTTCTCTGGTCATTTTGTGGAAGCTAACACTGAAGAGGGGGAAGGCAGGGAAGAACAAGATTAGAAATAGGATATGTTAAGAGGTTATGGCAGTTGTTCAGTTGGTAGCTTTGGTAACACTGATACTTATAGAATTGGTAAGAAATATTCAGATTTAGGACATGTTTAAGATTCAAGCTGGTAGGACTCACAGCGATTTGGATTGGGAATGTAAGGTTTGAAAAGAATGAGATATAATGCTTTATTTTGTATGTGATTCTGATCAACTGGGTCTGTGGTCCCTTGTCTGAAATCCTTGGACCCAAATGTGACTGAATTTATACCTTTTCAGATTTTAAAATGGTAATAAGATACCTATTCCAAAAATTACTGAATATTCCCAGTGGAATCCAGGGTACCTGCCAATGAATACTTCTGCAACAAAACATGTAAATATTCACTTAATAAAGACAAAAATCATCTGTGTTAAGTTCAGATTTTGCTGCCACATAAGTTCAGGTCAGATCAGATTTTACTGCCAAATGAAAATGTCTGGTTTTAGGATTTTCATAGCTATGGATAAGAGATTATTATTAACCTGTTCTAGCCTTGACTAGATGGACCTTTGTTGGCAAAGTAATGTCTCTGCTTTTAAATACGCTATCTAGGTTGGTCATAACCTTCCTTCCAAGGAGTAAGCGTCTTTTAATTTCATGGCTGCGATCACCATCAGCAGTGATTGCCCTCAGCCACCCCAATAATTAAAGGTTGGGAAAGGAGACAGTAAAAGGCACCAAGAAGTAGCCATTGTGCCATGGCATCTTGGAAGCCAAGAGAAGACTTTTAAGAAAGTCCGTGTTTTGTCAAACATTGCTGAGGGGTCATGAAGCATGAGCTGTGCCTTGACTATTGGCTTTTGCATTGTAGAGGTCTTTGGCTACTTTGGCAAAACCCTCTTAATGAAGTGAATGGACAAAATTCTAATAGGACTGGGTAGAAGGGAAGATGAGGTAAAGAAGTGGGGGCAGCATGACCAGCTAACTCTTCAAAGAATTTTCTGTAAAGGAGAGCATAAAGGTAGGGTAACAGTTAGTGGGGGCAGTTAAGGGTAAACAAATTTAAAAACTATAGAGATGCTATTAGAGGATTCTGATGGGAATGATGATAGAAATGATTTTGTAGAGAGTGAAAACTCAGTGCAGAGAAAGAGAGAGAGATCTACAGCTCCTTGAGTAAGTGAGAGGTAAGGATTGCTTAAGCTTAGAGACTGGATCGAAGAGCAAGGTTGATCATCCATGGTAACAGGAAGGAAGGCGGAATGTTTGGGAATACTTGCAAGTAGGTAGGTATAAACATGGTGATGGTCCCTTCTGGTTACTTTTATTTCCTCACGAAAATGAAATAAGAGGCTATTTGTAGAGACTGAGAAGGGGAGAAAGGAGTGGAGATTTGAGGAGAACATGTGAAACAATCACCTCAGAAAAAAGGAGTGTGACTAAGGTGGAATTGATGGGCAGTGCTGAGCATCCACTTCAAGGGTATACTTAAAGTGACATCAGTCTACATCCCTGTTTGCTTTTGTTCCTGCTTCTGGAGGGTCAGAACTGTGTTTACAGAGTTAGTATTTGTCAGAAAATGTAAATGCAATGGATGAAGAAGGGGAAACTGGGGTTGAGGGCCTCTTTATGGTTAAAGGTAAGGGGAAACATGAGAGTGTGGGCAGAATGATGGCCAGTGAAGCAGTGGATAAGGTCAGAAGATTGGATGTAGAGACAGAAATAATGAGTTTCTGGAATGAGATGCTAGAATCAGTGACCTTTATCTCTTCTCAAAGACACAAACCGATATAATAAACACATATTATGCATAGACAAGCCTATACAAGAAATACAATTTGTGAAATGAGTCTATGGTAGGTGATTTTATTTTCCCCCTCTTTACAAAAGTCTGCTCTGAGCTCCTTTACATTTTGTTACTAGGCTTTCTCTTCAAAACAGAAGAGGCTGTTAGAAGTGTAACCATTCCTGCAAAGAAAACAAAGCTGTCAGATCTAATTTTAGGATGCTTTTCCTTGACAACAGCCTTTTAAATATTGCTTATACAACAATATAAATTGGCTCCAGAAATTAATGAGAGTGCATTTGGTCAAGGAGGTTCAATTCCTTTTTACACTGGAGCTTTTCACAGTGTCATGAGAACATATAATAGGGTTTTCCCTTCACCTCGCTCCAGTGACTGACGTTTTACTGTTTATGGTGTTCTTGGTGGTAGATGGTGAATTTTAATATATGTATCAGTAAAACAGGCTGAACATGAAATGAAGGACTGCTGTGAAATATGGTTTTAACCATAGGATATGGAGATTGTTTCACTACATAAGGGTTGTTGTTCCTCTTTATATTGATGGTAGCTTAGATAACCTAAATAATTCAGACTTTAAATTTCTGCTTGAGAACCAAATCATGTTGTGAGTCTGTACATGCTAAGCCACTATTTGTCTCTTTTTTTTAATGATTCTATTAGCAAGAGTGAAATTTGCTTGGTTGAAATTTTATAATAAAATAGTCACATATATAAATACACACATATTCACACAAAATAATGATAAGTACTTTGGTATACATGCAACTTCCATTTAGTAACTGTATATAATATTAAGCTGATCAAGTGTAAAGTAAATTCAATGTTGTAGTTTCTTTTGATATTTATTTATTTATTTTTGACCACACCATGCAGCTTGAGGGATCTTAGTTCCCCGACTAGGGATTGAACCTGGTCCCAGTAGTGAAAGCACTGAATCCTACCCACTGGCCTGATTTTTATTATGATGTCATTATATATAGAATTTGGTAGGTCATGACATTAAACAGTTATAAGACTTAAAGGTAAAATCACTTGTGGATAGACTTTGTGTTTACTCTTCCCAGTAAATTTAATCTTCTGTTTTTGTGAAATAAACTAATTTGAGGATAATCATATGTGAGTTCTGTGAATGTCTGAAAAATATTCTTCTAAAATGGTTGCTATATTTTCTGTTTGGCATTTGAGGGTTGATCTTATTTGAAATTTGGTACCAGGTTGCTTACCCCAAAATAATTCTTATAATTCTTAGACCCTTGTTGAGATGTCCCTATAGGTAATGCTGTGCATTTTACTGTTGGAAAATTAAATTTCTTTCTCGAGCTCATGGAGATCTTCCCTCCTGATTTTCCTCCCTTTGAGGACTGGCATGAATATGATCTGAAACTACATGACTCCTGTTTATTTGCCATCAAAGCTGTACTTGAATGTCTAAAAATGCCAGTCGCATGTTTTGGCTGGGTCTTTAGAGAAATGTAAACTTGGCTTTCTTGGTACTAATCCTGTACATTGTATAACACTTTTACTTTCAGAAATTAATTCTCATTTTTATTAAATTATTAAAGTAGTACTGTAAGACAAGGAAACAAGTTTACTTCCCCACCCCTTGATTCTCTACCTGGGTCATCTTCCTGAGACATTGACTTTCATCTTTTAATTCTTCCTTTAAGTTGTTTATAGTTTAAAATACCAATTTTATATAGTTGTTCCTTGATTTATCTATTTTGAACATTATTTGACTTCATGTAGCACTCTTAGACCAAGTTCTAACCACACCCTGCTTGACTTACTCGCCCCTCATTTTTCTACTGCAGTTCTATTACCATTCCAGTGAATCATTATTTGGTGCTTATAGTACATGACTGAATTGTCTTCACTTCCAAGCCAAGAAAGGAAATATGGATATATTTCCTGTAGAAATAGCCCTTTGTTTTTTTCCTGAAATTAGTAACTGTTTCATTTTAATTGCTAGTTTATTGACCTTGATTACTATATACCTGTCACTATTTCTTTCCAGAGTCATCAAAAAAGTTGTAAGACACTCTTCAGTATATTTCCCACATTTCCAAGCACACCATGTGCTTTTTCTGTCCCACTCTTTTCCTTGGAGACATTGCTCTTTGAGTCTTTGTCCCAGCTCCTTCTGGAGCTCTCCATGCCCAAAGCACAGCTCTCCCCTGAGACTTCCCATTGCCTTCATTCTGGGAAATAGCACCAACACCCTCAGGAGTTGGGTCTGTTATTTCCTGGGTCTCATTCTTTCTTGGTTTACTTTCATTTAGGGTATGAGCTTCCTGCAGTAGGGCACTTGAGAAACACACTCTCTTAAAGTACATTCATATATGAAAATATACTTTTCTTTTATTTTGCTACAGCTTGATTGGCTCTGAACCAATAAGTTAAAATAATTTTTTCTCAGAATTTTGAAAGTATTGCTTCATTGTATTTTAACTTTTAGTATTGCTACTAAGAAGTCTGACACCATTTAGCCCTGATATTTTTCTGTGATATTCTGCCCAACCTCCATAAACCAAGACTTTGTTTTTATTCCCTTTTCTTCAGAAATTCCATGATAATAACATCGGTGTGAGAATTTTATAATGGAAAATTGGTTGGTCTTTTCAGTCTGGAAATGGATGCCTTTCAGTTTGGGGAAAATTTCTTCATTTTTTTTTATTTGATTATTTTCTTCTTCTCATTTCCTTCATTTAATCTTTCTTAGATTTATGTTTTTCCTTCTGCATTAAGCCTCAAATTTTCTTATGTTTACTCTCTTCTTGTCCATTTTTGCTTTTTGCTTTTTATTTTTGAGGCAACATCAGTTGATAACAAGTTTCATGTGCACATTATATTTCGACTTCTATATATACTAACAGCATGTTCACCACCACAGTTACTTTGACCATAGAGTCATTTTTACTTTTTTAAAAAAAATTAAAACTTTAATGCTTATCTTTCAATATCTCCGATACTTTGCAAGACCTGATCTCTTCTTATCTTAATGGATTTCTATCTGTAACATTCTGTTTTTAAATATTAATACATTTAATAACACTTCTTATGGCTCTGAAATTCATTTGTGTTGATTAATGTTTTTCTTCTTCTATTTAAATAGATTCCACTGAGTTGCTGTTTTCTGTGTGTTTGTTTCAGTTTCTTTCATGTTAAAGACTCTTCTTAAAGGTCTGGTGATTCTTGACTGTCTGCTTACTTGTAAAAGGGAGACATGACGCTTACTTTATGTGAATGGATACTGTTTGTTGACATGTGGGCTTCATAATAGGATTGTGAAGTGCTCAGGTACTTAGATGATTACAAAATGCCTGTAATCAAAGGTCCTTTCTTTGGAGCTACTTATTTTCTCTATGGAAGATAGTCTAATCACCAGTCTTAAGATGTTAAAACCTTGTTGTCCTTATTCTAGGACCAAGAGTTGGGGTCACATATTTCATTATGTAGTTTAAACTTAGTTTTCTTTTTTACAACATAGAAGCTCACCTCTCTCATCTCTGTGGCTTAATGTCACTAGAAGATAAGCATCTAACTAGATAAACATCTATCTTCCATAGTGATGTGAAGGGGGCAGGTAGTTGCCAGATATTAAGGAGGAAAATGAGGAAAACCCTACTTTCAGTCCTACTCTAATTCTTTGACTTTTGCAATCTGGTGCCTCCAATAGCTGCATCTTTTCATGGTTCTTAGCGTGAAACATTTGTTTATAGCTGATGTTCTTTGCTAAGTTTTCCAGTCTCCTGCTTCCTTTCCAAGTTTCCAAAAAATGAGTTGATTCTTTTGTGTTCTGCTTGTTTTTTCCCACTTACTTTGTAATTATGGGACATTTACAATGTCTTTATGTCTTAACAGTCATGATAGTGGAGTTTTAAGAGTTAGCAATGATAAATGCATGTTCAATTAGCATGATTAAAAAGAAATATATATGTTTGACCGGGTCCGTTTGCTGTTCACCTGAAACTATCACAACAGTGTTAACCAAATACAAAATAAAAAGTTTTTAAAAAGAATTTCATAATTTTAAGATTATTTAGGATAAATTCAGGATAACTATCTTTATGACTCTCCATAAAAATCCAGTTAAATGCCAATTTAATCAAGTTATTCAGTAAACCATTCCCAAACTGGAGGTTAGCATCTGATTTACATTATTAAAGATGAGCATTATCAATAAGATGTCTTACTATGTATGAGAGTATTAACAACTTATGAAGTATGTATATACTTGCTAAAGAAAAATGATAAATTTTCTGTTTAGTAACTAAATCTTACTTAAATGTGTATATGTTCATATTTCACTTTCTAAATATTTCTTATTTCGATGTTTCTAAATAAATGAATCTAAATGGAAGTAATGCTGAAAAAGCAAATTAAATGACACCAAAGAAAAAGCCTTTGAGTTGTATAAATTCCTCTAGGAAATAAACATATAACTCTTCACTTTTGAATATGTACATATTTACCTAATAAGAATCCTAATAAAGAAACGAGTAACATTATTAACCACAGGAAAAAGAGATGCATTAAAGCTTTTCAATATTTGTAAAATTAGTTCAAATTTTCTTTTTCTCTTTAATTCTCTTGAAAACCTGTGAGGTAAGACCATAAGTCCTTTTAACATGTAACGTAACAAAAAGAGGTGATCTTAGAGATGATCTTCTCAAAGAAGTAATCAAATTACACGGGGTTCAGTGCAGGAACAGAAACCATGCTGGCATTTGAAATAGAAGGGGACTCAATATAGGAAATAGATGTTTACAAAATCATAGGAATGTTTGCAGGGGCTGGAAGTCAGGAGGCGGACTGGCAAATTGAAAGTGATTCAGAGGCAGGAAGATACTACAGCTGGGCTTCCATAACTAGTGCTACCCCCCCCCCCCCCCCCCCGCCTCTAGACACCTGCAGAGCCAGTGGCTGGTAATGAAAGATGGAGTCCAGCCAATAGAACTGTCTCCTGGCCTTGTTTGTCAGCCAAAAACTGTGGCAGGAACATCGCTTCTCCTAAGGTTTAAGCATTTAATTATGAAAGAGTAAAAGTCACATTCAATTTGTTGCACAAATGAAATGAGTATCTAAAATACAATAACAGTGTAATTGGCAAGTTTTCTTTTAAGGCTTTTGATCCCAGTGATATTTGGTAATATTGAAATGGAAGATTTTATTTTGATTTTCATTGCACAGAGCACATGGACCTATATTACATGCTGAACATTATACTAGGCCACTTGAGGAATACAGAAGTAAAAGTCTTAGTCTTTAAATGGGTAGATAAAACTAACTTGTATCAGTTGGTGGTACATGATAAAATATGGAAGATAAATATTTTCTTTGTGGATGAGAAAAAGACTGTTGTATGTCAGGAACTATATTTTAATCTTTTTAAATCTTCATACAAAATTTGTAAGTTAAAATTGCCATCCCTAATTTAGAGAGCAGTAAATTGCCACTCAAGAAGTTTAGAGAACTCACCAAATCATGCTTTCATTGGACTGCAGAGTAGGATTTTTTTTTTTTTTTTTTTAAATAAATTTATTTATTTTAGTTGGGGGCTAATTACTTTACAATATTGTAATAGTTTTTGCCATACATTGACATGAATCAGCCATGGGTTTACATGTGTTCCCCTTCCTGGACCCCCCACCCACCTCCCTCCCCATCCCATCCTTCTGGATCATCCCATTGCCCCGGCCCTGAGCCCTTGTCACATGCATCGAACATGGAATGGTGTTCTGTTTCACATATGATAATATACATGTTTCAATGCTATTCTCCCAGAATGTCCCACCCTCACCTTCTCCCTCAGAGTCCATAAAATTGTTCCATGCATCTGTGTCTCTTATTCTGTCTCGCATATAGGGTTATCGTTACCATCTTTCAAATTCCATATATATGCATTAGTATACTGTATTGTTGTTTTTCTTTCTGGCTTACTTCACTCTGTATAATGGGCTCCAGTTTCATCCATCTCAGTAGAACCGATTCAAATGTATTTTTTTTAATGGCTGAGTAATATTCCATTGTGTATATGTACCACAGCTTCCTTATCCATTCGTCTGCTGATGGACATCTAGGTTGCTTCCATGTCCTGGCTATTGTAAACAGTGCTGCGATGAACATTGGGGTACACACGTCTCTTTCAATTCTGGTTTCCTCGGTGTATATGCCCAGCAGTGGGATTGCTGGGTCATATGGCAGTTCTATTCCCAGTTTTTTAAGGAATCTCCACACTGTTCTCCATAGTGGCTGTACTAGTTTGCATTCCCACCAACAGTGTAAGAGGGTTCCCTTTTCTCCACACCCTCTCCAGCATTTATTGCTTGTAGACTTTTGGATAGCAGCCATTCTGACTGGTGTGAAATGATACCTCATTGTGGTTTTGATTTGCATTTCTCTAATAATGAGTGATGTTGAGCATCTTTTCATGTGTTTGTTAGCCATCTGTATGTCTTCTTTGGAGAAATGTCTGTTTAGTTCTTTGGCCCATTTTTTGATTGGGTCGTTTATTTTTCGGGAATTCAGCTGCAGAAGTTGCTTGTATATTTTTGATATTAATTGTTTGTCTGTTGCTTCATTTGCTATTATTTTCTCCCATTCTGAAGGCTGTCTTTTCACCTTGTTTATAGTTTCCTTTGTTGTGCAAAAGCTTTTAATTTTAATTAGGTCCCATTCGTTTATTTTTGCTTTTATTTCCAATATTCTGGGAGGTGGGTCATGGAGGATCCTGCTGTGATTCAGAGTAGGATTTAAATATTAGACTCTTTCTTTTATACCAGTATCCCTCTTGAGATTTAATATGAACCTGGAGGATACGAACATCAACATTTTGTTCAAGCTGGTTTTAGAAAAGACAGAGGAACCAGAGATCAAATTGCCATCTGCTGAATCATCGAAAAAGCAAGAGAGTTCCAGAAAAACATCAATTTCTGTTTTATTGACTATGCCAAAGCCTTTGACTGTGTGGATCACAATAAACTGTGGAAAATTCTGAAAGAGATGGGAATACCAGACCACCTGACCTGCCTCTTGAGAAACCTGTATGCAGGTCAGGAAGCAACAGATAGATCTGGACATGGAATAACAGACGGGTTCCAAATATGAACAGGAGTACATCAAGGCTATATACTGTCACCCTGCTTATTTAACTTATATGCAGAGTACATCATGAGAAATGCTAGGCTGGAGGAAGCACAAGCTGGAATCAATATTGCTGGGAGAAATATCAATAACCTCAGATATGCAGATGACACCACCCTTATGACAGAAAGTGAAGAAGAACTAAAGAATCTCTTGATGAAAGTGAAAGAGAAGAGTGAAAAAGTTGGCTTAAAGCTCAACATTCAGAAAACAAAGATCATGCTACCTGGTCCCATCACTTCATGGGAAATAGATGGGGAAACAGTGGAAACAGTGTTAGGCTTAATTTTTTTGGGCTCCAAAATCACCACAGATGGTGACTGCAGCCATGAAATTAAAAGATGCTTACACCTTGGAAGGAAAGTTATGACCAACTTAGACAGCATATTTAAAAGCAGAGACATTACTTTGCCGACAAAAGTCCGTCTAGTCAAGGCTATGGTTTTTCCAGTGGTCATGTATGGATGTGAGAGTTGGACTATAAAGAAAGCTGAGCACAGAAAAATTGATGCTTTTGAACTGTGGTGTTGGAGAAGACTCTTGAGAGTCCCTTGGGCTGAAAGGAGATCAAACCAGTCAATCCAAAAGGAAATTAGTCTTAAATACTCATTGGAAGGACTGATGCTGAAGCCGAAGCTCCAATTCTTTGGCCACCTGATGCAAATACTGACTCCTTAGAAAATACCCTGATGCTGGGAAAGATTGAAGGCAGGAGAAGGGGATGACAGAGGATGAGATGGTTGGATAGCATCACCGACTTGATGGACATGAGTTTGAGGAAGCTCCAGGAGTTGATGATGGATAAGGTAGCCTGGTGTGCTGCAGTCCATGGCATCACAGAGAGTCAGAAAGGACTGAGAAACTGAACTGAACTGGAAGATATAATTGGATTTGGATGGAGAGAGGAGTAGGTCATAGTTGAGTCAAATCCCACATAGACCATTGTTGAGAAAGGCGGGCTGGATGGTGACTATGGCAACTCAGAGGATACCTGTTGCCTCTTTAGTCAGCAGCCTCTTAGCTCAGCTTCTATTTATTTGCTGTATCACTAGATAGCCTTAGAAATAGCTGAGAAAAGAAAGAGAAGCAAAAGGCACAGGAGGAAAGGAAAGCTATACCCATCTGAATGCAGAGTTCCAGTGAAGAGAAAGGATAAGACATCCTTCCTAACTGAACATTGCAAAGAAATAGTGGAAAACACTTCTTTCAAGAGGAAAGACTTGAGAGCTCTTCAAGAAAATTAGAGATACCAAGGGAATATTGCATGAAAAGATAGGCACAATAAAGGACAGAAATGATATGGACCTAACAGAAGCAGAAGATATGAAGAGGTGGCAAGAATACACAGAAGAAACTACACAAAAAATATCTTTATGACCTGGATAACCATGAAGGTGTGATCACTCACTTAGAGCCAGACATCCTGGAATGTGAACTCAAGTGGACCTTAGGAAGCATCACTATGAACAAAGCTAGTGGAAGTGATGGAATTCCAGCTGAGCTACTTCAAATCCTAAAAGATGATGCTGTGAAAGTGCAGAGTGAACCAGTGGAGTTGGGGATGAAAGAGGGAGTCCTGAGTGGTCAGGTAGAGGACAAAACATCACCTGCCCTAGGAACTGCAGTCAGAGGACCCAGAGGGAAAATTTCTAAAAATCCTGTGTGTGTGGGGATCACACCAGAGTAAAGTCAACATCTAGAAGGAACTGACATAGGAAGTCAGTTGTACCTGCTCTATAAAACTCTGCTATTCCTCCTAATTCCCTTTCTCCTCTGCTCTAGTGACTTAGAGAGTTGGGCAGGAAGGAAACTCTAACCTGAAGTAAGGCTGAGCTTGGGGGTGGGAAGATGAGGCTAGAAAATGCTTCATTTCTAAAAACATATATTTCTCTTTATTACACTGGATGTTGGACATTTTGACTTCTACAGTGAAATTCATCTTGTAACTGAAAGGGACCAGAAAATCTGTGGGAGCTGGCTTTCATCTGATAGTGGAAACAAAGAAATTCACAGGGTGGTTGTGAAGGGACAATGTGGGAAAAGAATAAAAGTTTCCTTACTGATTCTAGCATGTTTCTTCAACATATGTCTGTAAGACATGTGTCTGCAAGTGAAGACTGCGTGTCTTCATTTGAAATCTCTGGGAAAGAGAAAGACAGTTGTTTTGGGGACAGGGAGCAAGCATGGGATGGGAATGTATAGTCAATAAGAGTCCACTGCAGTTGATTTTTAAGATGTACATTTTTATGATGTTAAAACATTTTTCAAAGTTTTAACAATATCATCAAATTAAAGAGCAATATTGTTTTCTGACTACATAACTTTTGAAGTGTGATCATCTGGAATTTGTTCAAATAGTGGTATAAAATGCATTGCAAAAAATCATCTGAAAGGACCTCTTGCTGATTGCAAGTTTGTGTAAGTGAAGGGGGAATTTGTGGACTGCTACTGCTACTGCTAAGTCGCTTCAGTCGTGTCCGACTCTGTGCGACCCCATAGACGGCAGCCCACCAGGCTCCGCCATCCCTGGGATTCTCCAGGCAAGAATACTGGAGTGGGTTGCCATTTCCTTCTCCAGTGCATGAAAGGGAAAAGTGAAAGTGAAGTCACTCAGTCATGTCCGACTCTTAGCGACCCCATGGACCGTAGCCTACCAGGCTCCTCCGTCCATGGGATTTTCCAAGCAAGAGTACTGGAGTGGGGTGCCATTGCCTTCTCCGGGAATTTGTGTAATGTATGGCAAAAAATGCTTTGATTAATTGTTAACATTTTTGCTTTGAGTTCCTGTTAGTGTTTTGTTGTCTTGGACTGTGTAGCTTCTGCAATGATTATGACTGAGGTTAGCACAGAGTAGACGTTTTACACAATAAAGACAGTGTGGTTGAAAAGCCTGCTGGTCCCTTGCCCATTTGCTGTCATGCCAGTAGAACACATGGGCATTGCACAGTCTGACACTCATTGTTAGCCTGGAAATTGTTTGTGTTTCCCCACACAATTAAGTATGTGAGTAACAAAGGCAGCACTAATGACTTTTTGGCATGTGGATATCCCTTGTCACAGAAATCTCTTTGAGAATCAGGCTTTATTTAAAAACATGTTTCACTGGATTAAAACTAAAATTCATTTAGCATTGTTTTGAAGTGTCACAATAAACAGCAGTTTGTGTTTCACAAAAGCGCATGATAGGAAAATCGATTCTCCCCTAAGTGAAACTAATTCACAAGATGAATATTTTTCTTTTGATCCACAGTCTGTTTTAAGGTTATATAGGCAAAAGTTCTAATTTATGTGATGATTTTATAACCCTAAAACATTTAAAGCAATAGGTCAGGCAGTTAAATTCAATTACAGAGTTTGATAGAATCTTGCTACTAGAAATTTTATGTAAGGTTTAGAATTGAAACTTGAAAAGTATACATAGATCTTCATTTATGCATTCATCACCCATTAATTCACTCCCTGAGTCAACTCACTCATGCACTCATTCAGTAAAATGTACTGAACTTCTACCAGGTGGAGAGCCTGCTTTTTAGGTAAATAAAAAGAAGAATCTGAAACCTTAGGAAGTGGATACTTAAAATCTAATAAGAGAATTTGACATTAGCACAAATAATCAGATGAGATACATTTACATATTTGTAATATATGTTACATATTAGTGTATGTAAGCACATATTTATATATGTATGAACACATACAATGTGGTATGCATACAACTTGGTGTCTGACTTGTTTTTGTTACATTTTATTCATTGCTGCTTCATTTTCTTTATATATTATGTTTTACTTGGTAACATGGTGTTTACTGTTTCTTCGTTGCTAGACAACTGTGTTGTTTCTAATTTAGGGCTGCTGTATAGATAACAGTAGGAAATATCTTTTCCATAGATGATATTTTTCTTTCCAACACATTTCCAGAAGTAGGTATGCTGGGTGAAATCTAAATTAAAAGTGGCCAAACCTCCTCTTATTTTTAAGCCTACTCCTCCTAGCACCTCAAATCCCGGAGGTTTTCACCCTCTGGGATCTCCAACTCATTATCCCTTTACATTACCTTCTCTTTGCTCCTCTCGTGTGCTCATGTTTCCCCAACAATCTTTAGATTCATTAGTCCGTTCTCATATTTCTTGCTTGTGTACTCATTGACTCCCTTGTTCTTCTCATAGATACAATTTCAGAAAAATCCTATTTCTGGTTAGTCACACTTTTTGATCATTCATGCCTACACTTATGTAGGTGAGTCTGGCTAGACAAAAACACACTTCTATGCTGACTGCTTTTACTTTAAATGCAGGGCTAGGAACCTCAAATGTATCCTAACTGTCCACAAACACATTCTTGTGTTCCCTGCAACCAAGAATGGCTGTTCTGGACCATCTCCTACCTCCTGAAACCTTAGATGCTTCCTTCCTACTTCTCTGAGCAAATGTGTTACTACCCAGAACCGTCCCCAATCATGTCTACAACCCCATGTGTCTCTCCCCACCCATATTCTGCCTTCCCATCTGTTACAATGAATGAACTGTCAGTGCTACTATCTAAGACCACCCCCTATTCGTGTACTGAAGTGTGATTGTCACTCAAAGACAACATTCCTATAATTATACCTGCTTTAGATTGCATTTCCCCCTTTTCTACCATATAATTATATCAGCATATAAGTATATGGTAGTAATTCCAAGTTGTGTTACCTTTCATCTAAGTCAGTTTTCCCCTTTACAGTAAAACCTTTCAAAAGAGTTGTCTGCACATACTGTTTCTACCCACTCTCCTTCCATTTGTTCTTGCATCCACCTTAGTAATTTTACATATTATTTATTTGCTAAATTGTTTGTCTCCCATTAGAATGAAAACTTTATAAAAGCAGTTACCTTTTTTTTTCATTTGATCATTCTCTCTCTCCAGGGCCTGGGTCATGCCTACAACTTACTTGACATCTACCACTTTTTTTGTTGAATGGATGAATCATTTTTATATTCAAATTGTTGAATCATATTGTGAAATTTTATATTACATAATTTCTGTGAGGGCTATTTTCATTGCACACCTACAGGTATTGAATATTATTTTTAATTCTTTCTAGTTTAGAAAAATAAAATTATACATTTTTGATTACTTATACATTCCACCTTTGATTTTCACGAAGCTAGTGGAGGTGATGGAATTCCAGCTGAGCTATTTCAAATCCTGAAAGATGATGCTGTTAAAGTGCTGCACTTGATATGCCAGCAAATTTGGAAAACTCAGCAGTGGCCACAAGACTGGTAAAGATCAGTTTTCATCCCAATCCCAAAGAAAGGCAATGCCAAAGAATGCTCAAACTACCACACAATTGCACTCATCTCACACTTTAATAAAGTAATGCTCAAAATTCTCCAGCCAGGCTTCAAATCCCTAAGAAGGACAATGCCAAAGAATGTTCAAACTACCATACAACTGCACTCATTTCACAGGCCAGCAACGTCATGCTCAAAAATCTTCCAGCTAGGCTTTAACAGTATATGAACTGAGAACTTCCAGAGGTACAAGCTGGTTTTAGAAAAAGCAGGGGAACCAGAGATCAAATTGCTCACATCCGCTGGATCATACAGAAGGAAGGGAATTCCAGAAAAACATCTCCTTCTGCTTCATTGACTAGGCTAAACCTTTGACTATGGGAATCACAACAAATTGTGGAAAATTTTTAAAGAGATGGGAATTCCAGACCACTTTACCTGCCTCATGAGAAACCGATATGCAGCTCAAGAAGCAACAGTCAGAACCGACATGGAACAACAGACTGGTTTAAAATTGGGAAGGAGTATGAAAGGCAGTACTCTTGCCTGGACAATCCCATGGACAGAGGAGCCTGGTAGGCTGCAGTCCATGGGGTTGCGAAGAGTCGGACATGACTGAGCGACTTCACTTTCACTCTTCACTTTCATGCATTGGAGGAGGAAATGGCAACCCACTCCAGTATTCTTGCCTAGAGAATCTCAGGGACGGGGGAGCCTGGTGGGCTGCCGTCTATGGGGTCACACAGAGTCAGACACGACTGAAGCAACTTAGCAGCAGCAGCAGCATGAAAGGTTGTATATTATCACATTGCTTATTTAACTCTATGCATAATATATCATGGGAAATGCTGGGCTGCATGAAGCACAAGCTGGAATCAAGATTGCTGGGAGAAATATCAGTAACCTCAGATATGCAGATGATACCACCCTAATAGCAGAAAGCGAAGAGGAATTAAAGAGCCTCTTGATGAAGGTGAAAGAGGAGAGTGAAAATGCTGGCTAAAACTCAACATTCAGAATACTAAGATCTTGGCATCTGGTCCCATCACTTCATGGCAAATAGATGGGGAAGCAATGGAAACAGTGATAGACTTTATTTTCTTGGGCTCCAGAATCACTGCGGACAGTGACTGTGGCCATGAAATTAAAAGACACTTGCTCCTTTGAAGAAAAGCTATGACAAACCCAGATGGTGTTTTAAAAAGCTGAGGTATCGTTTTGCTGACAAATGTCCATATAGTCAAAGCTGTGGTTTTTTTCAGTAGTCAAGTACAGATGTGAGAGTTGAACCATAAAGAAGGCTGAGGGCCGAAAAATTGATGCTTTCAAACTGCGGTTCTGAGAAGACTCTTGAGAGTCCCTCGGACAGCAGGAGGATCAAACCAGTCAATCCTAATGGAAATCAACCCTGAATTGAAAGGACTGGTGCTGAAGCTGAAACTCCAATACTTTGGCCACCTGATGTGAAGAGCCAACTCATTGAAAAAGACCCTGATTCTGGGAAATATTGAGGGGAGAAGAAGAAGAGGGGTGACAGAGAATGATATGGTCAATCACTGACTCAATGGATATGAGTTTGAGCAAACTCCAGGAGATAGTGAATGATATGGAAGCCTGACGTGCTGCAGTCCACGAGGTCGCAAAGAGTTGGACGTGACTGAGCAACTGAACGACAACAACAACAACAATTTCTAGTGGAGTATAATAGTAATTGTATCTCATTTTGACTTTAATTTATATTTCTCTAAAGACGTAAGTGTGAACACCTTTTCATGTGCTCATTACTTACTTGTATAGTTTGTTTCATAGAATATCTATTCAAGTTTTTGGCCCATTTTAAAAATTGTATAACTTATTTTGAATTTTAAGAGTTCTTTATATACTTTTGTTGCAAGTCTTTTATCATATCTGATATACAACCTACAAATACATATATTTTTCTCTATTGCTTGTCTTTCATTTTCTTAATGGTATCTTTTGAAGAGCAAAACTTTTTAAATTTACTGAAGCCCAATTCATTATTTTTTTCTCATATAGATTGTGGTTTAAGTATTATATCTAAAAAAAATTTGCCTAATCCAAGGTTACAGGATTTTTCTCCTATTTTCTATTAGATGACTTTGTAGTTTTAGGTCTTACATTTAAGTCTGATATCCTATTTGAGTTAATTGCTATGTATGAGTTGAAGTAAGTGTCTATGTGCATATATTTGCATGTGGATAACCAATTGGCCTGTCAACATTTGTTGAAAAGACCATCTGTTTCCCACTGGTACCTTTATTCAAAATCAATTGATAAAAATGTAAGAATATATTTCTGGTCTCTTAATCCTGTTCTATTTATCTATGTGCTAATTTACACTGTACCAATTGTCTTAATTATTGTAGCTGTATAGTAAGTTTGAAATCACACATATAAACCTTTCAACTTTGTTCTTCTTTTAAAAAATTATTTTGACTATTCTATGTCCTTTGTAATTTCATATCAGTTTTAGAATCAGCTTTCCAATTGCTACAAAGCCTGGTGGGATTCTGATAGGGATTTTATTGCATCTATAAATCCATCCTAGGAAACTACCATGTTAACAACATAGAGTCATCAGCTCATAAACATGAAAGGTTCATTCATTTTTATTTTCTTTAATTTCTCTCAATAATATTTTTGTAGTTATTACTGTACAAATCTATGCTTCTTTTATTAAATTTATCCCTTAGTATTTTATTCTTTTGATGATATTTTGAATGAAATTTATTTTTATTTTGAATAGTTATTATAAAGACCCATGTCCGACTCTTTGTGACGCCATGGACTGTAGCCCTCCAGGTTCCTCTGTCCATGGAATTCTCCAGGCAAGAATACGGGAGTGGGTAGCCATTCCCTATAATTGAATGTTAGCTAAACTTAATGTGGTAATCATTTCACATTAAGTGATGTAAGTTAAACCATTATACTGTACACCTTAAACTTATACAGTGCTGTATATTGATTGTATCTCACTAAAACTGGAAAAAAACATTTATAGGCAGAACAATAAAAAATGGAACATTATAGTAAAAAATATAAATTTTTTAAATAATGCACTTTAATTTTTATATTGATCATATATGCCCCCAACTTGCTGAACTTATTTATTAGCTTCTAGTAGGTTAATTTCAGTAGTTCTTTAGAATTTTCTACATACAGTAACATGTAGGCTGTGAATAAAGGCAGTTTTATTTCTTTCTAATTTGTATGCTTATAATTGCTTTTAGTTGCCTTATTGCCCTGGGTCAGTCTTCCAGTATAATGATGAACAGAGTGATGAGCACTGATGTCCTTGCCTATCTTAGGTGGAGAACATTCAGTGTTTCTCTTTTCAACTAAAGATGCCTTTTAAGTTGATGTTTGTTTTCATGCCTTGTTTGTGAATATTTTATAATGAATATGTATTACATTTTGTGAAACTTTTCTTGCATCTATTGGAATGATGCTATGCTTTTGTCCTTTATTCTATTAATATGGTATATAATATTAATTAATTTCCACATTTTAAACCAATCCTTCATTTCTAGAATAAATTCCACTTGGATATTTGGTATGATTCTTTGATATATTGTTGGTTTGTTCTTATTTTGTTAAGGACTTTCTTGTAAGTGTTCCTGAGGGATATTGCTTTGTAATTTTCTTTTCTTGTGATGTTTTATCTAACTTTGGATTTATAGAATAAGCTGGAAAATGTTCTTCCAGATGCTATCAGATGAAAGAATATTATTTCTTTAAAAAAAAAGTTCTAGAATTTACTAGAGAAACCATCTGGGCCTGAGTTTTCCTTTTTGGAAAGATTTTTAGTTACTTACTCAATGTCTTGGGTTTCCCTTGTGGTTCAGCTCTTAAAGAATCTGCCCGCAATGTGGGAGACCCTGGGTTCGATCCCTGGGTTGGGAAAATACCCTGGAGAAGGAAAAGGCTACCCACTCCAGTATTCTGGCCTGGAGAATTCCATGGACTGTATAGTCCATGGGGTTGCAAAGAGTAGGACACGGCTGAGCTACTTTCACTTCACTTCACTTCATTCAATGTCTTAACTTGTTACAGATTAATTCAGAATTCCTGTTTCTTCATTAGTCAGTTCTGATGGCTTATATCACGCTAAGAATTGTCCATTTTATCTAAGTTGTCTAATTTTTATTGTAGAGTTGTTCAAATTATTCCCTCATTGTCCTTTAATTTCTGAAGGGTTGATAGTGATGTTTATGTTTTTATCCTTAATTTTAGTGATTTGTGTCTTGTCTCTTTCTGGGTAATCCAGCTATACAAAAACCAGTTTTGTTCATCTTTTCAAAGAGCCAACTTTTGATTTCATTGATTTTTCTCTATTGTTTTATGTTATTTATATCATGCATTTCTGAATTGTTATTATTTTGCCTTTTGCTTGCTTAGGATGTAATTTAGTTTTCTTTTTTTAGGCTATTAAAGTGGAAACTTGGATTATTTTTTGAAACCTTAATTTTTTTCCAATATAAACATTTAGAGATATACATTTCCTTTTTAACACTGATTTAGATGTGTCCCATACAACTTGATAAGCTGTATTTTCATTTGTTAAGTTCCAAGTGTGTCCTAATTTCCATTGCAATTACATCTATCCATGAGTTATTTAGAGTATGTTATTTTTTTATATATTTGTGAATTTTCTCAAATTTTTTTCTGTTGTTGATTTATAATTTAGTATAGATGCAGTTGGTAGGAAACCATACTTGAGTGATTCCAATTATTTAAAATTTATTGAGACATATTTTATGGGCTAGCATATGGTCAATTCTGGAGAATATTTGTGCACTATAAAGGAAAGTATATTCTGTTGTTTTGGGGTGGCATGTTCTTTAAATGTCAGGTCTAATTGATTGATTGTATTTTTCAAGTCTTCTATATCCCTGTGTATTTTCTGTTTAGTTTTCTATCAACTTTTGAAAGTGCAGTGTTGAAATATATAACTCTATTTGTTTAATTTTCCATTTTCTTTTTAATGTGGTCAGTTTT
This sequence comes from Giraffa tippelskirchi, assembly GCF_054371585.1. NCBI lineage: Eukaryota > Metazoa > Chordata > Mammalia > Artiodactyla > Giraffidae > Giraffa > Giraffa tippelskirchi. Next base: position 76,567,356 of record NC_137277.1, read on the forward strand.
GCTTCAGGTATTTGGCACCTCTCTTTGGTATACATTTCTAAGTACTTTATTTTCCTGATGTATTATGAATGCTCTTCTTTGTCTATGGTTACATTTCTTGTCTCAAAGTTTGTATTGTATAATATAATAATAGAGCCAGGTTACCACTCTTATGATTGCATGGCATATCTTTTTCCAGTGGTAAACAATCCACTTGCCAATGCAGGAGATACAAGAAAAGCAGGTTCAATCCCTGGGTGGGGAAGATCCCCTGGAGTAGGAAATGGCAACCCACTTCAGTATCCTTGCCTGGAAAATACCATGAACAGAGAAGCCTGGAAGGCAACATACAATTCATGGACTTGCAAAGAGTTGGACAAGACTGAGAGACTAAGCGTGCATGCACACATCCATTTTCAATTTATATCTTTTGTGTCTAAAGCATGTCTCTTATAGATAGCATATAGTTGCATCTTGCCTTTTGGTGTAGTCTGACAATCTCTACCTTTGGAATTTTAAATCAAATCACCTTTAATGGAATTAATATTGTTGGATTAATGTCTCTTATTTTGCAGTTTATTTTCTCTAAATCATATTCCTTTTGCCCTCCATGTTTTTGTTGTTGTTCAATCTCCAAGTCATGTCCAACTCTTTGTGACCCCTGGACTGCAGCACACCAGTTTCCTCTGTCCTCCACTATCTCCCAGAGTTTGCTCAGATTCATGTCCATTTAGTTGCTGATGCTATCTAACCATTTCATCTTTCCCTCCCCTTCTCCTTTTGCCTCAGTCTTTCCCAGAATCAGATTCCAATGAGTCAGCTCTTTGCATCAGTCAAAGTATTGAGTTTCAGCTTCAGCATCAGTACTTCCAATGAATATTCAGGATTGATTTCCTTTCAGTTCAGTTCAGTTCAGTCGCTCAGTCGTGTCTGACTCTTTGTGACTCCATGAATCGCAGCACGCCAGGCCTTCCTGTCCATCACCAATTCCCAGAGTTTACCCAAACTCATGTCCATCGAGTCAGTGATGCCATCCAACCATGTCATCCTCTGTCGTCCCCTTCTCCTCCTGCCCCCAATCCTTACCAGCATTAGGGTCTTTTCCAATGAGTCAACTCTTCGCATGAGGTGGTCAAAATATTGGAGTTTCATCTTCAACATCAGTCCTTCCAGTGAATACTCAGGACTGATCTCCTTTAGGATGGACTGGTTGGATCTCCTTGCAGTCCAAGGGACTCACAAGAGTCTTCTCCAACACCACAGTTCAAAAGCATCAATTCTTCGGTGCTCAGCTTTCTTCACCATCCAATTCTCACATCCATACATGACCACTGGAAAAACCATAGCCTTGACTAGACGAACCTTTGTTGGCAAAGTAATGTCTCTGCTTTTAAATATGCTATCTAGGTTGGTCATAACCTTCCTTCCAAGGAGTAAGCATCTTTTAATTTCATGGCTGCAATCATCATCAGCAGTGATTTTGGAGCCCCCCAAAATAAAATCAACCACTGTTTCCACTGTTTCCCCATCTATTTCCCATGACGTGATGGGACCAGATGCCATGATCTTAGTTTTCTGAACGTTGAGCTTTAAGCCAACTTTTTCACTCTCCTCTTTCACTTTCATCAAGAGGCTCTTTAGTTCTTCTTCACTTTCTGTCATAAGGGTGGTGTCATCTGCGTATCTGAGTTTAATGATATTTCTCCCAGCAATCTTGATTCCAGCTTGTGTTTCTTCCAGCCCAGCGTTTCTCATGATGTACTCTGCTTATAAGTTAAATAAGCAGGGTGACAATATACCGCCTTGACGTACTCCTTTTCCTATTTGGAACCCGTCTATTGTTCCATGTCCAGATCTATCTGTTGCTTCCTGACCTGCATACAGATTTCTCAAGAGACAGGTCAGATGGTCTGGTATTCCCATCTCTTTCAGAATTTTCCACAGTTTATTGTGATCCACACAGTCAAAGGCTTTGGCATAGTCAATAAAACAGGAATAGATGTTTTTCTGGAACTCTCTTGCTTTTTTGATGATCCAGCAGATGTTGGCAATTTGATCTCTGGTTCCTCTGCCTTTTCTAAAACCAGCTTGAACATCTGGAAGTTCACGGTTCACGTATTGCTGAAGCCTGGCTTGGAGAATTTTGAGCGTTACTTTACTAGCGTGTGAGATGAGTGCAATTGTGCGGTAGTCTGAGCAGTCTTTGGCATTGCCTTTCTTTGGGATTGGAGTGAAAACTGACCTTTTCCCGTCCCGTAACCACTGCCGAGTTTTCCAGATTTGCTGGCATATTGAGTGCAGCACTTTCACAGCATCATCTTTGAGGATTTGAAATAGCTCAGCTGGAATTCCATCACCTCCACTAGCTTTGTTCATAGTGATGTTTTCTAAGGCCCACTTGACTTCACATTCCAGGATGTCTGGCTCTAGATGAGTGATCACACCGTCGTGATTATCTGGGTCGTGAAGATCTTTTTTGTACAGTTCTCCTGTGTATTCTTGCCACCTCTTCTTAATATCTTCTGCTTCTGTTAGGTCCATACCATTTCTGTCCTTTATCGAGCCCATCTTTGCATGTAATGTTCCCTTGGTATCTCTAATTTTTCTGAAGAGATGTCTAGTCTTTCCCAATCTGTTGTTTTCCTCTATCTCTTTGCATTGATTGCTGAGGAAGACTTTCTTATCTCTCCTTGCTATTCTTTGGAACTCTGAATTCAGATGGGAATATCTTTCCTTTTCTCCTTTGCTTTTTGCTTCTCTTCTTTTCCCAGCTATTTGTAAGGCCTCCTCAGACAGCTATTTTGCTTTTTTGCATTTCTTTTTCTTGGGGATGGTCTTGATCTCTGTCTCCTGTACAATGTCACAAACCTCCGTCCATAGTTCATCAGGCACTCTATCAGATCTAGTCCCTTAAGTCTATTTGTCACTTCCACTGTATTTCCTTTGGGATTGACTAATTTGATTATCTTTCAGTCCAAGAGGCTCTCCAAAGTCTTCACCAGCACCACAGTTCAAAAGCATTAATTCTTTGGTGGTCAGTCTTCTTTATGGTCCACTCTCACATCCATACATGAGTACTGGAAAAACCATAGTTTTGACTACATAGACCTTTTTTGGCAAATGATGTCTCTGTTTTTTAATATTCTGCCTAGGTTTGTCATAGCTTTCCTTCCAAGGAGCAAGCGTCTTTTGATTTCATGACTGCAGTCAACATGCACCGTGATTTTGGAGCCCAAGAAAATCAAATCTGTCACTGTTTCCACTTTTTTTTCTTCTATTTGCCATGAAGTGATGGGACCAGTTGCCATGATCTTAGTTTTCTGAATGTTGAGTTTCAAGCCAGCTTTTTCACTCTCCTCTTTCACCTTCATCAAGAGGCTCTTTAATTCCTCTTCACTTTCTGTTATTATAGTGGTGTCATCTGTGTATCTGACTTTGTTGATATTTCTCCCAGCAAACTTGATTCCGGCTTTTGATTCATCCAGCCCAGCACTTTGCATGATGTACTCTGCTCAAATAAGCAGGTTGACAATAAACAGCCTTGATGTACTCCTTTCACAATTTGTAACCAGTCTGCTGTTCCATGACTGATTCTAACTGTTGCTTCTTGACCTGCATACACGTTTCTCAGGAGACAGATAAGGTGATCTGGTACTCCCATCTGTTTAAGAATTTTCCACGGGTTGTCGTGATCCACCCAGTCAAAGGCTTTAGCATAGTCAGTGACGCAGAAGTAGATGTTTTTTGGAATTCCCTTGCTTTCTCTATGATACAACGAGTGTTTGCATTTTGATCTCTGGTTCTTCTGCCTTTTCTAAACCCAGGTTGTACATCTGGACATTCTCAGTTCATGTACTCCTGAAGCCTCACTTGATGGATTTTGAGCATAACCTTGCTAGCATGTGAAATGAGCACAATTGTATGGTAGTTTGAACATTCTTTGGCTTTGTCCTTCTTTGCCCTCCATATTCTGCTCCAGATCAACTTTAGGCACCTCCAGCAATGAAGCTCCTGGTTTTTAAGGCCAGCATCACTGTAGTGAAACTATTATGTTGATCCAGTTAAAGTGGTAGATGGAGAGTAGCTCTAGGTTAGAATGCCATAGACTTTCAGCTTTAACTGATGGCCAGAGTTTTTGGTGAACGTATGCTTTTAAATTTGAGTAATTTTTTGCCTTTGGTTGATTTCTACAGTTCTGACAGTAGATTGTTTTTGACAGTATTTCACCAGTTGCATAACTTTTGTTTTTATGGAGAGTATTTTTATTCTTTCACTCCTCCATAACCAGAATTCCCCAACATTTTAGATCTCATGAAACATTTTGATGAAATATGTGGGCCTTATTTTTTCCAACAAATAAAATGCAGTAACTTTAAAAACCTATATTTATATTCTTTTCTCTTATAATTGATTAGATTATTAAAGTTAAGATAAAGTTCTTGGGAAATAAAAGTTATCCTTATCCTCAATATTGATGTGTTGTTTGATCTTATAGCAGTCTAAAGAAAAGTAGAAGACCTAAAAGCTATATAAATTTTCTAAAACTTAAAAGTTATTTTTTAAATTCATCCTTCCTACAGTTATTACAAAGAAAGTTTATTTTGTTAGTGTGCTTATATTTTCGGTTTTGTCAGATTCTCAATTGTAATTAAAGGTATACAAAGTGTTAATAACAAAGTGAAGTGATATGTAAAAATTCTACTTTGTTACTAATATGTAACAGAAGCAAGGAAAAGGCAGAGACTCGTCACATTGGCTTTTAGTTAAATCTCTGGTCTATGCTTTTAGATTTTTGTCCCTGCAGAGCAGAGGGCTCATGGCCCCCTGTGTGTGCTTTGTTACATAGGGTTGATCAGAAGGAGAATGTCTCATATGACTAATAGGAGATATCTCTTTGGTGGGTAAGAGCATTAATTTTAGAATCAGGCAGACATGGATCTGCTCTGCCCATTGGTAGGGTTGGGTGACCAAGCAAAAATAATTTATCCCTATTCTTAGTTTCTTTATCTATCAGTTGGGTTGCTAATCACAGGGTTTTCATAAATAATATATACAATAACATATTCCAAGCACTTAAAACAGCACTTGAAAATTAGTAAACTTTTGATAAATGCTTGTTATTGTTGATTGATTTTTTTTTTCATAGTGAAAACTTTTATATTTGGAATTAGCCAGCTGGACTCAGTTTCGATGATCCCAATTTTGTTGGCAACATCCAAAGCATCATAGTCAGGAGCCAGTCAAACATATGCCTTCTTCTCTCCATCGGGCCTGATCAGAGTATTGACCTTAGCCACGTCAGTGTCACAGAGCTTCTTCACAGCCTGTTTAATTTGGTGCTTGTTAGCCTTGACATCCACAAGGAATACCCGTGTGTTGTTGTCTTCTATTTTCTTCGTGGCTGACTCGGTGGTGAGGGGGAATTTGATGATGGCATAGTGGTCAGGTTTGTTTCTCCTAGGGGCGCTCTTCCGAGGATATTTGGGCTGCCTCCTGAGCCGCAGTGTTTTGGGCCGCCTGAAGGTGGGTGACGTCTGGATGTTCTTTTTCTTGTGGCTGTGGACATCTTTCAACCCTGCTTTCTTGGCCTTTAAAGCCTTTGCTTTGGCTTCAGCTTTAGGAGCGGCAGGGGCTTCCTTTTTCGCCTTTGGCGCCATCTTCATGAAAAGGCTGTTGATTGATTTTTAAGTTAATACAAGAGATATTTAGTGAGTACCTACTATATGCCAAATACTGCACTAAATGTTGGAATTATGAACAGTAATATTTGTTGGGAACAAAAAGCTATTAAAAGCAGTAAACACACATTTTGGCTTTCATGGAGCTTATAGACTAGTGGAAAATTCTAGATAGATAGATATACACATAAATGTATAAATATATGAAAGGCCATTAGTGCTATTATCTTTTTAATAATAAGGGATATGTACAATATTTCTTGAGGTATAAACATACATTTTTTCCTATAATTGTACCTGGTTATATTATTAAACATCTCTCTTCCACACAAAATAGTGGCCCCCTTAATAAAATATCAGGGGCATTAGAAAACTTCTCAATCTCTTTTGGTTATTAAATTAATGCCTTTTGTTTCATTAAGACTTGGTCCTGTTCATTTTAAACTGTCAGTCTTATATTCAACTTAAGACTCTTCTCATCCCTTCCTTAACCCTAAGTGGAAGAGTAGAAGGAATGGCTCTTTCTATTCAGACAACTTGCTTGCCCCACCTTCCTCCTTGGCACCAGATGCTCTGATATTGAACCTGGGGAAAGAGCAGGACAGGCCAAGGGTCCTCAAGGTACTGCAAAGTACAGGTGATAGCTCTAGCAGAGAAGGAGGGGAGGGTATATCCTTTCCACGAATGCAGCAGCCTTTCCTTAAAAGTGACCTCCTTCCCATCAATCATTCCTTTATAACATTCTTCTATATCAGGAGACATTTGTGTGTGTATATCAGTATTTCTAGTTCTGTTAACCAGTCCTTTTTAAGAAATCCCTTCAGGTAGGTGGTTATCTGTAACAGGTGAAGCTCTCTTACCTTTGAAAATGATCCTTGTAATTGGTGCTTTTGCTCTTAGCTATGGACTTTAGTCATCATGTACAGCTTTCAGCATGTGGCACCACTCTGTTCCTAGCTATTAAATAAAATAAATGTTACTTGACCATACAGTACACATGTTGGTAGTAGATTTTTGCCATTGGGAAGGAATATGATATTGGATTCTCTTTTATAGAAAAATTACTATTTTTTTAAATAAATGAACTTTTCTTTTTCCTAGCTGCCATATATGTAAATACTATTGATGATCTAACTGGTGACAGTCTATTTATCTTGTTGTTGTTATTCTTGAACATAATGGTGCTGAATATGTAATTGCAAAAATTCTTTGTAATTAAAAGGAGAAGATAATTTACACCATGATTTTTAAGAAGTTCTCTTCTTCATAAGAAGCAGATGTGGTAGAATAATTTTTACCAGGTTACCAATGACAATAGGACAGAATTTATATCTATTAACTCTGTTAATATCCTATAGAAATTTACATTGCCTGTCTTCCCTGTATACATAAAGGAACCAAATGATTTTGCAATAAAAGCCTTTTACAAGGATGTTATGATAATGTAATAAGTAAAAACCAGAAATTGTGATGCAAGATATGATACATATGAAAAAAAGTGAAAGTGAAATTTTGTTCTGTCAGAAGAAAAAGAGTTTCCCTGGTGGATCAGCTGGTAAAGAATCCGCTTGCAATTTGGGAGACCTGGGTTCAATCCGTGGATTGAGAAGATCCCCTGGAGAAAAGAATGGCTACCCACTCCAGTATTTTGGCCTGGAGAATTCCATGGACTGTATAGTCCACGGGGTCACAAAGAGTTGGACACGACTGAGTGATTTTCACTTTCACTTTCATGATATATATATATATATTTCTATAACATTTCTAAGACACTATGTATACTTTATTATGTGTTCAATATTTATTTAATAAATGCAGAGTACAATAAAAACTGAGATGCGTCGTATATTTATCTTTTCTTTAAACTCTTTTATAGTATTTAGTGTTGTGCCAGTTGCACTTTATGCATTTTCATCTTTTGAGACTAGATATAAGTCAGTTATAGGTCCTAAGCTTGCCGGTGTTTCTTTATTTCTTTTCCTGTTTTTTTTTTTTTTCATGAAGAAAAGGACAAAATTACATCTGCAAACTTGACACTAATGATTTTGTAAATTAGAAGTTAAATTAGGGCTTTCACATTTCATTAAAACTTGTAAAATCCAAGTGTTTCTAAGAATTATTGTAAGTGTGAGTGTGGTAAGCTGTCAACTTAACTATCTTTTGGATGAACTTTCAAGTGGGAGTAAATGTAAAGACAGGCATATTGCTTTCATGTATTCTTGAGGTTGCCTACAACTGCTGATTTTTATAAAAGTGAAGTTTGCTTTCCATGCTTTGGGTTTCTAAGAAAATTCTAACACCTCCTACATAGATTGTCCTATAAACATGTTCTGAAAGGATTATCTTTTGCTAGAATTAACATTGAAGTCCTTTTGAAGTACTTTAGGCTTTCATCATTTATCCTCATTTCTAACTAAATGGGATCAATAGGAAGTGACATATTTGTGTGGTTTCAGTAACTTCAAGTTAAAGGAAGCATCATCAATCAAATCCAATGTGTTTTGGCATAAAATGGTATATATTTTCTGTTATAAAATAATACAACAGGAAAGGAGTCATTTATCAGACATTGTGACATTATATTTTTAGTTTGGACAAGAAAGTGTTTTAATAGTCAAGTCATCAAAGGCAAGAACAGAGGCATTCCCCACAGTTTAAGATCCCACATGATGCCATGAAGATCCCATGGGCCAGAACTAAGACTTGACACAGCCAAATAGATAACATTAAAAAAGAGAATGCTCCTAAAATGGGAAGACACAGCCAAATAGATAACATTAAAAAAGAGAATGCTCCTAAAATGGGAATTGTGTATGTGTGGCCTGCATGGATTTCTCTGCCTAGGTCAGACATTGTTCATCTATCATAGCACCCCTTCCCAGTGAGTCTGGACAAGTCCCTCAACACAGGGCTCCAGGTCTACTGCTAGTCTGCCAGAAATAGGAAGAACTTGTGTGTGTTTGTGTGTGTGTGTAACAGGAGTAACCAACTGAGTACTCATTAGCGCCTAATGGATATTTGCTTCATAAATGAACTGAACAAGATTGTCCAGAATTCATAAAATTTTCTTGGTGTTTTGTGAGTTGTGGCAAATACAGCCCAACAAAGAAATTTATCTTTGGAATTATTTTCAAACTTCCAGTCAAAAGAAATACTTGTCAAGAAAAACACACAGAAAAATTTAGTGATGGATCCCTTATTTGTTTATATTGGTTTGAACAGCTTCCTTTCAAGATTAATGTCAACCCAACCAGCAGATGCTCTTTTGCTCCTCTAACACGGAAGAGAATCTGTCTTTTATCATGGCAAGAATATTGAGGCAGATTCCATGACTTCTGCGCAACAAAACCTCCCCCTTTTCTCATATGTACCTGACATCTAGAGAGCAGAGATCCTTCAGGCCTCCACCGATGACACCGACTGAATGACCTTTTCGTGACTGTGTTTTGAACTATGCCGTACAGCTTCTGTCAAAAGCGTGGAAAGGTTTGCGTTTTCCAGTTTTGATATCTGCCCAGTTTAAGCTAACTATGCAATCTTGGGCTTTATATGACTTCAATTTTCTTATCTGTAAAATGGACATTGATATAATAATGCTATCTACTGTTAGGAGTGGTTTTATGAAATGAAATTACATATGTGAAAATGCTTATAAAGTTGTAAGGAAGTGTCAGTTAATATTCAGGCTGTGCGCTATGTCTTTTAGAACGTGGCACTTAACAAATGGGGAGGCAGGATAATGTGAGAGTTGAAAGCATTGTCTTTGAAACCAAACACTTTAGGGTTCACGTGTCAGTTTCAGCATTTACTAACTCTGTGACTCAACGTGGATTTCTTGACCACTCTGAGTCTCACTTTCTCCATTTGTCTAGAGGAAAGCCAACTCTTATGAGGGTTAAATTGTCTCATATTTAAATCACTTGGCTCCTTGCTGATGTCAAGTAAATAGCCAGTTAACAACAGCTATTATTTTTTTACTATTTTATTTAAAAATTATTTTATTGAAGTATACTTGATTTACAATGTTGGGTTAGTTTCTGCTGTACACCAAAGTGATTAGGTTATACGCACACACATATAAATATAAATATATATATACATGCATATATTTTTTATCTTACTCTTTTCTATTATGGATTTTTAAAGGATATTGAATGTAGTTCCCTGTGCTATACAGTAGGATCTTGTTGTTTGTTCATTTTGTATGTAATAGTTTGCATCTGCTAATCTCAAACTCCCTATTCATCCCTCTTCACCTTACCTTCTCCCTTGCAAACACAAGAATGTTCTTTATGTCTAACGACAGCTATTATAATCGATAAATACTAGTTGATGTAATGAAAATTATAATCAGAGAAATGCTATCCACTATACTTTTTTGGGGGGGTGGGGCTTCCCTGGTGGCTCAGACAGTAAAAGCGTCTCCCTGCAATGCTGGAGACCCAGGTTCGTTTCCTGGGTCAGGAAGATCCCCTGCAGGAGGAAATGGCAACCCGCTGCAATACTCTTGCCTGGAAAATTCCATGGACTGGAGCTTAGTGGGCTCCACGGAACCACAGAGTCAGACACGACTGGGAGACTTCACTTTCACTTTCATACATTTTTTAGTGTTGTTCTTTGGTTTCCTATATAACAACTCATGTAACAAACTCTTAATAGAATTTAAATATTAAAAAAGTTTCTTCTGATTTATGAGGTGAAATAAGTTGTATATAACGCATAACATTTCACTTTTTACCTCAGCTGCAAAGAAATTTAGAACAATGTTTAATTCACAAAAGCTTTAGCCATATTGAGTTGAAATTTCCTTATATAATTATTGCTACCTGATTACTTATACTATTGATCATTACATTTTCATGTTAAAACATTCCAGTTCTATAGCTTAATTTTTTTTGGTAAACAGGCACAAGTCTCTTTTTAAGTAGGTGGATCACTGAAAATTAGAAGAATATGAACTACTAAGTTCTGATAAACTTTGATTCTCCCTTTGCTATCTTGTAACATTTAGATTTAATTTTATTAAATCAGTGTTAATTTTGAGACTTAATTAAATGAAATGCTCCAGTAAGCAAAGCAATGTGTTGTATATTATGACAAAATGAGTGCATATGAATTTAGCCTTAAAATAGGTAACACTAATTATGATAAATATATTTTAGGCTAATTTACAGTTAACCTGAAGATATAGAAAACACATATTTTTTGTCCCAATATTTCCTTTAAAGGAAAATTAGCCACAATATTAAATAGCCTTTTCAATATTATTATGATTTTTTGAGCACATAGATGAAATTTAACTTTTAGTTTTCTCTTGGTGAGAAAATAAGAAAATTTGTTTTATTCTCCAGGGCTTCCCTGGTGGCTCGGATGGTAAAGAATCTGCTTGCAATGCAGGAGATCCGGGTACAATCCCTGGGTCAGGAAGACCCCCTGGAGAAGGAAATGGTAATCCATTCCAGTATTCTAGCCTGGAGAAGTCCATGGACAGAGGAATCTGGTGGGCTACAGTCCATGGGGTCACAAAGTGTCAGACACAAATGAGTGACTAACACTTTCACTCTTAACTCACACCTTAAATGCACAAAATTCTTTATCCTACCTTCTCATTAGTTTTACTATGTTATTTTAAGGGCAAAACTGAATTAACAGAAATATTATTATATAACATTTTAGGAAGTAAACATTTAAGGATAAAAAAAAGCTCTAATTTCATTCATAGTACATTTTACTAAGTATATAGTCTGAGGAAACTGAGAAAACACTTTTGATAAGTGACATAAAATAGAGTTGTTCCTTATTTTCATTAAAGGTAAGAGAGTTGAAAAAAAGATCTGTTGTATCTGAAAACATTTTGTTGTACTTGTTTAAAGATGGAAGAGTGACGAGAGTATTTTTTTCAAAAGGATGTAAAATAATTTCAGTCACAAAGAAATGTAACCCTAGCTTTTCTAGAATGTACAATATTAGTAATATATCAAAGCAGTAATGGAAATGGTAAAACAGTGTAGCCCGACTCCCAGTTCCAACCCCTTGGAGTTGCTTGGGCCTTAAATCCCTTCTCATTTTTCATATTTATTCTCCTCAGTCAGCTCCCTTTGTAAATCGTCAGGTCTGTTTGGGGTTGGAGTCTGGGCAGAGGAGGCAAGGAGATTCACTTAGTGTTAGTTCATATCTCTTTCGGGCTTCCTGTATGGCACAGTGGTAAAGAACCTGCCTGCCAATGCAAGAGATGAAGTTTCGATCCCTGGGTCCAAAAGATCCCCTGTAGGAGGAAATGGCAACCCATTCCAGTATTCTTGCCTGGATGGGCAGAGGAGCCTGGTAGGCTACAGTTCATGGGGTTGTAAAGGGTTGGGCATGATAGTGTTGCAGGAAGGGGGACCCCTCCCAGGGCCTGAAACTGGGCTCTTGTCTAACACTCAGAAATGGATTGTCTGAGGAGACACATATGCTGACAAAGCAAGAGATTTTATTGAGAAAAGGCACCAGGGTGGAGAGCAATAGGGTAAGGGAACCCAGGAGAACAGCTCTGCCACGTGGCTCGCATTCTCCGTGTTTTATGGTGATGGGATTAGTTTCCGGGTGGTCTTTGGCCAATCATTCTAATTCAGAGTCTTTCCTGGTGGCGCACGCATCGTTCAGCCAAGATGGACACTAGCGAGAGGGATTCTGGGAAGTGGATGGACAGGCGGTGTCTCCTTTTGACCCTTCCTGAACTCTTCTGGTTGTTGGTGGTGGGTGGCTTATTAGTTCTGTGTTCCTTAGCAGGACCTCCTGTCATAAAACAACTCTTGCAAATGGTTACTATGGTGCCTGGCCAGGGTGGGCTGTTTCAATCAGTGTGCTTCTCCTGACAATAGAGCATGCACACAGAGATGCACACACATCTCTTTCCTGGTCTGGCCTCTACCAGTGGTGTTAATCAAATAATCAATACTCCATCGCCTGGTGGTCTCCAGCTGCATGTTTTCCTACTAGCCCAAGCAGCACTGATCTTGGTCTTTTATCTTGGGTCTCACCTTGACATTGTTGATATGAATGTTATCCCATTGTTGTCACACACCTTGGAGTAAGAGAAGATTCTGTTTTCTCAATAGGCTTCTAAAAGGGTTTAACTTTCTTTCATTTTTTTTTTTTTTTAAGAAGCTATAGTCAATCCTTGAGGCTAGAGAAGAAGCCATCCAGGGGCAACAAAGAACTACATCTAAAAATGCTGTTCCAAGAGGTCCCTTAGGATGATGTCCAGGTTCCAGCCATACTGACTCTTCTCTCTCAGAGACTGTCCATTTTCCACTGGACATGGGAGAGATTGCAGAGGATTTGTCTTCACTTTTCAAGGGAGTCTTAATTTCTGTACACCTGAACCAAGTTGTCCACATCACTATATTCTTCTCTTGGAATACCTTGTGGTCTTCTGTAAATAGGACTCTTCAGGGTCAACTTAGATAATGGAGAGTTTCTGGTCCTTCTCTCTCTCTTTTTAAAGAGCAAACTAAGGCATCCCATCAAGGTACATATACATATACATACATATATATATATATATATATAATTGTTTTCATATTCTGTAGTTTCCTTTTTCCATCTTATTGAGGAAAACATCAACTTTAGAGGCCTTCTCTATGTCACCAAAATAAGTAACACAGTTAAGCAGCTAGTATGTACTTCACAATAATCTCCTTGAATTTTCAGAAAATTCACGAAAATAGAAAAGTACATTTTATGGATAAAGAAACCAAGATTCAGATTTGAGTAGATTGCAGATTTATGCCTGAGACTTTTAGAGAATTGAATATCCTGCCTTGCTGTCATACATTATGTGAATACATTTCTATTGGTTCTTTCCAATAGATAAAAGTGTTTACAAAGACATATTTCTCCACTCAGAAGTGAGTCTGTCTTAAGTAAAATGTAAAATTTTCATGATAGTAAAATACCTAGATCCAAGTAAATATGTATCTCTATGTTTATTTATCACTTTCCACAAAATAGATATACAATATATAAGCATCAATTAATTGGTTATATTGAGGGAAGCTTATGAATCTGGATACTAAAGGTAGATCATTATATTGAAGAAGTACCTCTTTAAGTCTTAAATGGATTTTAAGATAAGAAAGTTTGAGAGGAAGAGAGTCTCATGAAACTCTCTTTGCAATCACGTTGCTGAGCCACTGACTTTCCTATTGATATTCACTAAAGAGTTGGAACACTAAAGAGTGTGATAATTTCTTTCCTGTTGAAAAAACTTTCAGCAAAAGAGTGTTTTTTAAAAAGAAGAAAATGCCAACTTAAAAAATTCTCTTCTCAGAGTTCAGTATAATCTAGTAGTGAGCAGTGTATAGCATCTGAATGTGTATAAAGAACTGGGTTGGCATATCTTGAAGAAAAAACACTTAAGAAACTTTTACTTTACTTTCCACCCTTCACTCAAAGGCGATTCTCACTTTAACCCAGATTTCAGAAGTCAAAATTCAGATTAAAGTGATCTCTTTGTTTTGCTGTATTTCAATTGGTCTTTCTATGAAAGTAGCCAATAATTGTACTATTTATAAAAGAATCCTGGGGACTTCTAGTAGTTGTGGGACTAGCTGAGGTCAGTTCTTTAGTGGGCATAGGGAAAGTTTCCTGTTCATATTATTTCATCTACTTAGTAAGTATTACCTTTGTGATATGTTGTGCCTTTAATTCATTGAATAATTACTGAAATTTATCTCCATTATAACTTTTATGTGTTCTAAAGCCATATGACTATGTATTATACTGGTGGTTTTAGAGAATATTTTCCCTCTGGATCTAAATGTATCGATCTGTAAAGAGAGTTGATTTCCCTGTAACTATTTAGAAAATTTAGTTCACTTAGTTGTGAAGATTGTCATTTGCCTACCCTCTGTGTTTTAGATAAGTGTATATAATTTTAACTGTTTGAAATGTTATTCCACCTACATGCAGCACTCAAGTACAAAGATCTCTTAGAACACAGACAAGGTAATTCATGAAAAACAAATCACTTTATCAAAATAGTCATAGTATCACTGTAAAATGTGAAGTCAAATGTCATCTCCCACTGGATTGAGCCTAATGTGCCATGTGCAAAGCCTTTTATTCTAAGTGTTCTGTAGCACAATAGAGGCTCTCTTCACTCTGTTGAATATATCCATTTATATTTCCTACTTGTAGTTCCATGAGCAGTGTGTATTCTCTCTTGCAACTACACTCACTCCTGCAGGTCAGCTCCTCATTCTAGGGTCTCACTTGACCTCAATCCATTCTCTGAAGCTTTCCTGGACTACAAGACTGGGTTAAAGGCACCTCAATTTTGACTTTACAGCGCTCTATATTTGCCAACATCACAATGTTAGTCATGCTTTTATTGAAATTTCTGCTTTTCCTCTTTCACTAAACTCTAAAGTTCTCAAAGAGAGAGGCTATCTTCTTGTTAACTGTTAAATAGTTATTCCTCTAATAATTGCTAATAGATGGTAACTGCTCTATTAATATTAAGCAGAGAGAGTGGCATTTAACTGAACATTTAGAATTTTATATTGAGACATTTATTACCTTGACACAGTTCATGATGGGAATTACAGGAAATAGCATGAAACTACCTAAAATGCATAAGTATGCACCACTAGATTGATTACAGTACTACTGCCTGCACTTTACATATAAATAAGACTAGCCCAGTCCACCAGAAGTTTTTTATGCATCATCCTATTTCACATAGGCTATGTAGACCAGTAGCTCTGTGGTTGTTGAGTGAGTGAGTGATGCATGCTCAGTCATATCTGACTCTTTGCGACTCCATGGACTGTAGCCTGCCATGCTCCTCTGTCCATGGGATTTCACAGGCAAGAATACTGGAGTAAGATGCCGTTTCCTTCTCCAGGGGATCTTCCCAACTCAGAAATCTAACCCACGTCTTCTGTATCTCCTGCACTGGCAGATAGTTTCTTTACAGTTGAGTCACCTGTGAAGCTCTGTGGTTGTTGAACATCTTTCTAAATCCACAGCAGCATTTGAAAACAGGCAATTTGAATTTATGCTTTTTCTGAGATTTAGAAATAACAAATATACAGTACTTTCTTTTCCTATTGAAGCTTAGGTTCTAAAACTATCATGTTAAATAAAAGTTGATAAAACTTTTCCTGGGAATCTACTATTTT
The DNA here is from genome assembly GCF_054371585.1 of Giraffa tippelskirchi. Classification (NCBI taxonomy): domain Eukaryota; kingdom Metazoa; phylum Chordata; class Mammalia; order Artiodactyla; family Giraffidae; genus Giraffa; species Giraffa tippelskirchi. The sequence continues at coordinate 76,583,182 of NC_137277.1, forward strand.
CAAGAAACTAAGCTAAACATTGTTTTAGGTATGAAGGTAAATGAGTCATTGGTCTCATTAGCCAAGATTCTTAGAGAAAATTATTTACTATTAGGTAAAATCCATAGATTCTGAGAGATGAACTTTTTGCAATTTTAGCAGAACCTAAAATTTTCATTATTTTTGTAGTTGTCTAATTACAACTTTCGGGTTTTAGAAGAGGCCATAATTAGTACCTACAACCCAGTGGGTTTTTGCTTCTGTGTCTTCGCTATTGTAGGACTGACCTGCTCCTTAATTTTTCTGAGTTTTCTAGGAGAACTGAAGTCCAGAGAGGTGGCAAAAATTGATCATTGTCAAACACTTGAGAGAACTGGAATAAGAATTCAGATCTAAAATTTTTCTCTTAGTCTAATTTTTCTTTCTTAGTCTAATGGATTTTATGTGGTGAGAAATAGGGAGCCTTTTTAGGTTCCTAGGAAGATAACTCATGGGAAGAAAATGTGATCTAAGCAAGATAAACATGATATCTTTATATAGCAGGGAGCAAGATGAAACTATGACAGGCACAAGAGCCAAGAGGCTTGAGGTATCCCTGAGAACACAGGTCAGGTTAGATTGTGGGTCAAATAGAAAGGTATGAATCTAAAGATATTGCAAAGGAAAAAATGTGACAACACATATAAGACCTTGGGAAGTAAAAACTGGCAGGATACAAAAGAAATAGGATTGGGCCCACCTTAAAATTCTTGCTCTAACTTAGCATACACCTTACCATATTATGTCTGATATAATAAATATTAATGTATTTTATCCATTTATATAAACTATTTTTACTGCTTAATGTTTCCAGACTTATTCTAGATACTGGGGACACAAGCCTGAATCATTTATTTAATGATGCTCTCACCATCAAAATACATATGCCAGAGTTTTACTAAGACTGTTGAAAAAAATTTCTGATTTGTGGATAACACCATTCAAGCAGGCATGAAAGCAGAATATATGTATTTTTGTTTAATGAGGACAAAAATTATTGTTTTAGCTTGCATCAAACAGGCTTTAAATTTAATGTTATTGAAATAATTTAAGTAATGCTATTCTCAAATACCATACTTGACAAAGAATAGAAAAAAGGAAATGCTTTCTAAACAAAGAGAATTTTTTTATCCTCTTTAAAAAATACTTGTAATTCCTGTGGTTTGTTGGAAGTACATAGCTTCTCAGTATATCAATATTTTATATATGCAATTAACAATTTTTGAGACACTGCTTTAAATTTTTTATCAAAATATACTTCAGTTTCTCAAATCCCAATTCTATTATATGTATATTTGGAAAGAAAGGTGTAAAATCCTCAGATATAGACATTTACAGGATTTTTGGCAAAATGCAAAACTAGTCACTCTGAGTTGACCAGCAAACTTTAGGTTAAATTTGAAATATATGATGGGCCGAAATTCCTGTTACATTATTATTGGTAGAATCTTTATGAACCAAAGGCACTGTCTCTTCCTCGGATTCTCATGTCTTAGAATGAAGCCAAAGAAAATGAGGTAATATCGAGGTAACTAACCCAAAATGATTCCCTAAGAAAAATGAAACAAAAATAAAAGGCAGTGAAAAGTACACATTCTGACTATTTCTGTTTAGTAGTCTTTAAGTCTCATTCTTTGTCATTCAGTCAACATATTGTTGAGGGCTCATCATACGTCAGCCTTTGCACTTTGCAGGAGAAATATGGAGGTGAAGAAGGCAGAGTTGTCCATCCATAACAGTGCTTTCTTCTAGATAGTGAAGACAGGTATTAAAGAGTTAGCAAATAAGTAAACAGGATACTTTCAGAAAATGACAAGTGACTTGAAAGAAATAGGCTATGGAATAGAAAATCAGAAGCTGTTGGGTCTACTTTATAAGAGGGTGGCCAAAAACAGTCCTACTGAGATGTATTACTTGAGCTGACCTGTGGAAGAAATAGAATTTACTAGATTCACAAAACTGGGTGCAGGAGAATGGACTTAGCTTTGTAATGTCCCCAAAATAAATGAGCCCTTTATAATAGGTTAGGTTCTGAAAGGAAGTAGCTTTGCGTCTGCATCCAGGATGACATTTCAGTTTTGACACCTTCCCTACCCATATGACAGACTTTCAAAAGACAATAAGAACAAGGCAAATGGAGGACAGTGTTTCTGGAGGTAATTATAAAGTTTGGTCTTTACATTTTTTTCCTTTCAAAAGTGTTATTTTTACAACTAAACACTTATCCTCTGGATTTGAAGAATGATTCTGAATATGGTATCTATGTATCATTAAATTTTTTGATTTGGGGCTTTAAAAATAATTGACTCCTTTTGTTTCCTATACCACCTAGTTGTTCTGACCATAGTACATCTTTTGAGTTGAGTGGAAATTTACTGTTTCTATGGTAACTTTCTATGACTAGAAAGAAGTTTTATCAGTAGAAAATAAGAATAATCACTTTGATAAGCATTTTTGTTATTTAATTAAAAGCAAAGTTGAATGTACTCAAAAAGCATCCTGAAATGCTTAATGGGTTGACAAAACTGAAGTGGTTTTTATAATACCCAAATTATTTATCAATAGCTCTCTCTTCAGTCCCCAACACACAAATATTATTTCTCTTTCTCTCTCTCTTTCTCCCCAGATTGCTTAGATTCACTGTGTTTAAAGAAGGGCAATTTTCAGTCTTCAATCAGAAGACTGATTTTCACTCTTAGGTAGAACAGTTCTTAAATTGTTCTAGATAGAGGTACATTCTCTTCTATTAAAAAAAATCTTTTAAGAAGAAAATGTTATGTTCTCCTTTAACAGCCCCTTTCTGGCACGAGAGCCTTTCTCTGTAGAATCAAATATAAAACTGATGGTTTTGGAATATCCACTCAGAGTTTTAAGGGGTGAGAAATTCTTCTAGTCTCCAAGATACCAGTAGCCTAAAGAAAACACAAGGAGTTTTTTTTTTTTGGAGTTCTGGATCCTTGGTGTTGTGTGATGTAAATGACCAGAACAGGATGCAGAAGAGAGATTTGGTAGAGTCAGCATAGTCATCACCATGGCTCTCAACTCCTATTCACTTCTCAAACAGATAAAGTGAGAGATGGGGCTGGCATAGAAACAATTCTGTCCACATAATTACCAGCTTAGTCCCATTGCAGGAGTTTCCCTGCCATGAGATAACTCAGTTACTAAGGGCTCCCAGAAGTGTTCCTTGGCAGCTCTGAGTGAATCTAGAGTGTGATTTCATGCTTATGCTTTTCTTCTGCTTGTGTTGCCTGTGATTTTTGAAAAAACTAACCATGAATTTTAAATTATTTGTTCATATTTTGCATATTATCTGAAGTCTATAGGGACTTGGACATTATCTCTTATGTATTTGTTAATTTTAACAAGACAAAATTTTTGCCTCTTGAAATGCGCTTTTTATTCCTTATATAGAGCAGTATGTGTGATGGAAGATACTTGAATTGTTGCTACTTATCTCTGCCAGAAGAAAATAAAAGTATGTCTTCCATAACCATTTTCTTATGGTAGCCAGTGTTATTTGAGGCTATTAAAATGCCAGCAAGTGGCCCCCTTTCTAGTCCAATCCAGTGCAACCTAAATATTCTCTTCTTTTGCATAAAGCAGCTGAATCAGAGTGAATTTAATTCCCATATCTAAAGGTTAAAGGTTAAGGGATAAACTGAGCACAGTATATTCTTTGTGATATGGATGCTGTAAGATTTCCGGGGATGAGATATAGGTTAGCTTTGTAATAATTTATTTTTTTAGTAAACTATATTTTAGATACATTGAGATCCTTAGATTTGGGGTCATTTTATTAATAAAATGCAGAAGATCAGTTGTATAAAAATATATTTAAATTTGATTTGAAGCTCATAAATATAAAACATATTGTGGAAAAACATAATCATTGGGTTGATAAACTGTAGCAAATCCAGACAATAGAATATTATTCAGTGCCAAAAAAATGAGAAGACATGGAGGAAACTTAAATGCATATTACTAAGTGAAAGAACCTTATCTGAAAAACATATATACTGTATGATACCAACTGTATGACATTCTGGAAAACACAAAACTATAGTAACTGTAAGATCAGTGGTTACCAGGGGTTGAGGAGGAGGAGGAAGGATGAGTAGATAGAGCACAGAAGATTTTTGGGGCAGTGAAAATATCTGTATGAAACCATAATGTTGGATACAGGTCATTAACATTTTTCCAAATGTATAGGATGGACAACATCAAGAGTAAACCATAACGTAAACTATGGACTTTGGATGATTATGATGTGTCAATATAGGTTCATCAGTTGTAACACATGACCCACTATGGTGGGCAATATTGTTAATGGGGGAGGCTATGCATGTGTTAGGCAGGGAGTATATAGGAAATCTTTGTGCCTTCTCAATTTTGCTTTGAACCTTAAATTGATCTAAAAAATAACATCTTCATTAAAAAACCCCATAATCTCTTATTTTCTCTTTAAAATTTCAACAAAGAAAAATAATTCAGTGTTGATATTTTATTTTTAATTTAAAAAATAAGCAGAAAAAAATAATACAAGAATTTATTATTGAGGGTGGTGGGCGGGAGTGTTTGCCCCCACTCTCTGCTCCACTACTGCCTTGCCAGCTCCTTGCCTATTTCTTTTCTTTTTCTTCCTGCTCCCCTCAAAGGTGGAGATATTGGTAATGTGACTAGTCAGTGTGTGGGAAAATTGGGCAGAAGTATTGGAGAAGGCAATGGCAACCCACTCCAGTACTCTTGCCTGGAAAATCCCATGGATGGAGGAGCCTGGTAGGCTGCGGTCCACGGGGTCGCTAAGAGTCAGACACGACTGAGTGACTTCACTTTCACTATTCACTTTCATACATTGGAGAAGGAAATGGCAACCCACTCCAGTGTTCTTGCCTGGAGAATCCCAGGGACAGGGCAGCCTGGTGGGCTGCCGTCTATGGGGTCGCACAGAGTCGGACACGACTGAAGCGACTTAGCAGCTTTCACTTTCATCAAGAGGCTCTTTAGTTCTTCTTTGCTTTCTGCCATAAGGGTGATGTCATCTGCATATCTGAGGTTATTGATATTTCTCCCAGCAATCTTGATTACAGCTTGTGTTTCTTCCAGCCCAGCATTTCTCATGATGTACTCTGCATATAAGTTAAATAAGCAGGGTGACAATATATAGCCTTGACGTACTCCTTTTCCTATTAGGAATCAGTCTGTCATTCCATGTCCAGTTCTAACTGTTGCTTCCTGACCTGCATACAGATTTCTCAAGAGGCAGGTCAGATGGTCTGGTATTCCCATCTCTTTCAGAATTTTCCACAGTTTATTGTGATCCACACAGTCAAAGGCTTTGGCATAGTCAATGAAGCAAAAATGAAGTTTTTCTGGAACTCTCTTGCTTTTTTGATAATCCAGCGGATGTTGGCAATTTGATCTCTGGTTCCTCTGCCTTTTCTAAAACCAGTTTGAACATCTGGAAGTTCACGGTTCACATATTGCTGAAGCCTGGCTTGGAGAATTTTGAGCATTACTTTACTAGCACGTGAGATGAGTACAGTTGTGTGGCATAAGCCATGCCCAGTTCCCCTCTCCTACTTGCTAGTGCACACCTTGAGCAGATTAAGCCTGCTGAGGGCGGTCCCTGCCAGCTGTCACTTTCTACAATCAGGCCTAAGCCCACTTGCGTTCTCAATCCCAAGATTTTGAATATGAAATTGCTGAATAGGGAACGAAGTACATCAAGGCTGTATATTGTCACCCTGCTTATTTAACTTATATGCAGAGTACCTCATGAGAAACGCTGGGCTGGATGAAGCTCAAGCTGGAATCAAGATTGCTGGGAGAAATATCAATAACCTCAGATATGCAGATGATACCACTTTATGACAGAAAGTGAAGAAGAACTAAAGAGTCTCTTGATGAAAGTGAAAGAGGAGAGTGAAAAAGTTGGCTTAAAACTCAACTTTCAGAAAACTAAGATCATGGCAATTATCCCCACCACTTCATGGCTAATAGAAGGGGAAATGTGGAAACAGTGACAGACTTTATTTTCTTGGGCTCCGAAATCACTGCAGATGGTGACTGAAGCCATAAAATTAAAAGACACTTGCTCCTTAGAAGAAAAGCTATGACCAACCTAGACAGCATATTAACAAGCAGAGACATTACTTTGTCAATAAAGGTCCATCTAGTCAAAGCTATGGTTTTTCCAGTAGTCATGTATGGATATGAGCGTTGGACTGTAATGAAAGCTGAGCATCAAATAATTGATGCTTTTGAACTGTAATGTTGAAGAAGACTCTTGAGAGTCCCTTGGACTGCAAGGAGATCCTATCAGTCCATCCTAAAGGAAATCAGTCCTGAATGTTCATTGGAAGGATTGATGGTGAAGCTGAAACTCTAATACTTTGGCCACCTGATACGAAGAACTGACTCATTTGAAAAGACTGTGATGCTGGGAAAGATTGAAGGTGGGAGGAGAAGGGGATGACAGAGTAAGAGATGGTTGGATGGCATCACCAACTCAATGGACATGAGTTTGAGTAAACCCTGGGAGTTGGTGATGGACACGGAGGCCTAGTGTGCTGCAGTCCATGCGATCGCAAAGAATCGGACACGACTGAGTGACTCAATTGACTGACTGATCGGAACCTAGTCTCTTTTTCTTTCAACAACAGATCCAAACAACTTTTGAAAGCCAGCCCTTCTCCATTATTGTTGGTTGATATAACTGACCTCATTCCCAACACACGATGGACAGGAGGGCAGGAGAAGCCCTGATTGGCTTCATCCATAAGGATGGGCTACCTCCCTGGTCCTGAGACTGGTTCACAGATGGGCATGTAATCCTGTCAGAACTATAAGATACAAGAGATTATTTTGGTAGCTTCTGACAAAAAATAGCTAAGGTCTTCCTTCTACTAAATGTGGGAGTGTGAAGACACAAGGATTAGAACTGTGTGGCCTTTTTGCTACCAAAAGGGATTTACCACGAGGATGAAGCTGACTCACAGAGGAAAGCACAGCTGAGACACACAGAGAAACCAATCTTGATGACTTCATTTCAGACTCTGGGTCAAATCACAGCTGAAGGAAGCACTAGCACTGAATCATCCTTTTATAGGTGTGCATATTTCCTATTTTTTTTTAAATCGATTGAGTTCAGTTTTTGTTACTTGGAAAACAAGGATGCCCCTGAGCCCTCATAGCAAATAGGCTAACCTCTGATACATGTAATGCCCTCTGAGCCTACCAGCTGAACAATATGCTTGCTAAGAATCTATGTTTCTTTCCAAACTCATTAAACCATGTTGTGCTTTACATAGTAATTATACAAATTAGTTAATGTTAAATTAATAAAATATAAGTATGAAAATAAAGTTACTGTTATATCAAAATTAAGTTTAATATTTTGAAAAGACTCATGCAAATTAAGTCATACTAAAAATGTATTTAATTTAAAATGAAAAAGATAAGAACAAGTGTTTGGAAGAAGAATTAAACAAAACTATGATCTTGACCTTAGTTTGCTCTGCAGATATCTTAAATTCTCATTCCACTTAAAGAAAACTGAAACTAAGATTCACAGAGAGGCAATTCGATTGCTGTTGATACTAAAAATTGAATTGATGTTCCGATTAGCAGACTCATGCAAAGAAAAAGCTTTGCTTCTAAGCAAATGATTGGCAAATAAAAGCATTTTCACAAATTTCAAGTTAAATTAAAAGTTGATAATCATAGTTTAATGCTTTCCTGGTTTAACCAACACTTTGGTTGACAACTACAGGTTTCCAAATTCTCTGCAATCAGGGGTTTTTACTGCTCTTGATTGGAAGGAGGAACCAGGGATGAGAAAGTCTCATTGATAAAGTGAGGCTCAAACTGTCCCAGAAAATGAATGTGCACCTGTTACAGGAGCAGCTGGAGGCACTGTGATGAGGAAGAACTGTTAATTAGGGCATCAAGATGTGAGATAGTCTCCTTTTTGCCTTCGACACAGGTAATCCTTGTATAGTAGTCAGCAGCTAATTACTGATGGATTTTTTAGGCAGATTTATATTGTAGAAAATTCACTCTGGTGGTACATAGGAAGAAGAATTGGAATGAGCAGGAAATATATTAAAGGAGGTTTGTATCAATAGATGTGGTCACCAACTAAATAACAAGAATGAGGAAAAAGCAGAAACAAAGGTTGGCTTGGCAGCTGTCAGTGAATGAAAAATGAGGTGCCTAAGAAATAGACTCTTTGACCTTAAAGAGTTTAAAGTTGAACAGTGTGCTGAGATGAACTAAATATTTATTGGGCCCTTTTGGTGCTAGATATGGTGCTGGGCACAATAGGGAAGATTACTATTTTCTAGAAGCTCAAGAGTCTTGAGAAAACATGCTACAGTGGATATTTTCTAGGGTTTAAAATTATTTATTTTTGTTCACTCACATTCAACCCTTTTTGTAGGATTCTCCATGGGATGTTAGCATAAGGGTTGTTTATCTGCCATTACGGAGGCCAAAGGTGCCCAGACATTTCCTCTCCCTTCTCCCTAAAAGTTATCATTCCTTTAGGGGACCCAAGATCAGCCAAAGGGATGTTTTTGACCAAGCTCAGAATTTGGAGTTATTGATACAAAGACATTGGGTGGTTAGAGAGAGTTAGGGTGACAGTCCAGCTACATAATAGCCGTCCAGTAAATTCCTTTTGTGGCCAAGTTTGATCAGAAAGATATAAACACAGGCATTACAGGATAAAACACAAAGCATGATTTCATAGACTAGGAAAGGGAGAGACCATTAAAGCATGCCATCAGTACTGAAGGAAATTCTCTTGGCACACCTCCCTTCTAATATGCATTAGGAAGACCCTTCTCAAGGGGGATGTTGATAACATTCCCTCCTCTGAGAGCTTAGCTTACAGAGGAGCCCTGAACTCTTTTCTTAAGATAATAAGATTTTAGAATTGTATAAAGACTTCTGTCTTTGGCATTGGTATATCAAACTTTCATTAACTGCATCTTGACAGCTTACACTGGGAACATCTACATGTTTGTTAGGGTTAGTTTAATGGCAGATATAAATGGAATAAGCCAGATAGCAAAAAGTAAATACCACATAGTATTACCTAAATACAGAATCTTAGAAAAAAAGAATTCATAGAACCTGGGTAGAAAAATAGTTGCTGGGGGCTAGGGGGTGGGGGAAATAGGAGAGATTGGTAAAAGGATTCAAACTATCAGTTATATGATGAATAAGGTCTGAGAGTCTAGTGTATATCATGGTTACTATAGTGAATTCAGTATAACTGAAGCTTTCTAAGAGAGGAGAACTTAAATGTTCTCACACAAAAAAGTATATGTGTGAGGTGATAGACATATTAATTAATTTAATGAGAGGAATTCTTTCACAGTGTATACATCTGTCAAATCACCACATTGTACATTAAAATATCTTACAGCTTTATCAGTTATACCTCAGTAAAGTTGAAAGAATAATTTAATTGCAAATAATAAGTGTATGTATTTTATATTTAAGGGATGAATGAAAATTATTATAAATCAAATGCATTTAAAAAAGAGTTTATGAATTCAGGAAAAAGATTGCAAATGAATTTATTATGTTTATATGTTTTTTAACTATATTGTATAAAAATAAAAATGGAAAAGAGGACAGATATTAAGCTTAAAGAATCATCTTTAGAATATGATAACTCAAAATTTGGACCACTAATAAATAGAATATCTGTGATATTCTGTTTATCTGGCATAGATAACTATCTGGCATAGTTATCTGTGCAATGAAAGCACTTAGCATCATTTTAATTAGTGTAAATTTATAATGTTGTTTTTGCTCCCTAGTGTTTTTAAAAAGTAGTTGCCTACACATCAGTCCTGGCTTCTCTCCCATTTTGCTGTTAAGGAAAGCTCTTCAAATCAGAATAATTTCTCCTGATCATATTTAGATGGTATAATAATATTAGTACAAGGCTGAGCTGGGAAAACCTGTGACTTAGTCCTGGGTCTGCTTCTTCCTGTTATTCTCTCTGGGCCATAGTTTTCTCATCTTAATATAAGACTCAACTGAATCCACTTTATTTCCTTCAGTGTGCTTTTGTGAAGATTAAAGTAATGACAGATAGAGAATATCACCCCATCACTCTCCATCCCCACATACCGATTGTTTATTCTTACAATTCCTCCTCTCCCTGCTGTGTTTGCTTACCAAATTATTCTCTACCTGAGCTAGAATGGAAACTCCATGAACACAGGGATTTTATGAGTTTTGTTCACTGCTTTATTCCAAAAGAATAGAGTGGTTCCTGACACAGAGCAGTTTCTGAATAAAATTTGGTTGGCTAACAAGTGAAAACAAATATTGCTACTCTGAGCTATGAAAGCCTTTCTTGGAAACTTTGTCTTGGGTTGGGGTTAGGCCCCAAATCTTTGATTCAAGGAAGTTTTTTTGTATTTGATGAATGATCTTGTACGTTTGCTTTCCATTGTGCTACTATTTTCCCACATTATCTCAAGATCTCAAGATGAGATCAACTGCATCTTTCTGAAGTTTTTATGCAAATTATTTTCTATAGCTGCTGTTTTTATTTTTAAGTAAATATCTCAATATCTTTATATTGTTTTTATTTGCTAATATTGGTACCTTATACATGACTGTTTCCTTTATTGGTAGAGAAGTATATGGGAATTTTGGCTCAAACATGACAGAGGCAAAATTTTACTTTGCCCAACATGTCATAAGTACATTTTTATATAGAAGTTAGTACATTTTTAGAATCAAAGTTGCTATAAATTAAACAGGACACTCTTGGGGGAAAAAGACTTCAAGGGCATAAGTGAGAAGCAGGAATTTAATCTTTGTCAGGGCAGCATGTGTCCATCTTGTTACTGCTGTATAACCAGTGTGCAACAGAAATTCTAGCTCAGAGTTGGCACTGATTTGAATGAGGAAGGAGAGATGCTTGAAAAAGGCAGTACAGAGTGGAAGTAGTAAGGAAGCAAAGCAGTAAAGAGGGCAGAAGAGAGTAAATATTCTTAGGGCAAAGGCAGCTCTGCACTGGCGCTGGAGACTATAGCACTGCACAACTCGGAGCTTCCACAGGTTACTCTTGTTCTCTTTCCACGTCCCTTGTACCATCAAGATTTTAAGCAGCCAGAAGATAAGCTGTGCCCTGTGTGGCTTCATACTGACCTCAAGTCTCTGAGGAGAAAGAGGAGCAGGATCCCCTCTAATTCATGATTTCTTATATAAGATGAGGACTGTTAAATACATTGCAGTAATTTTTATAAAAAGTGGTTAAACATTTAAAAAAGGCTGAAAGAATCCAGCTTCAGTTACCTAAACAATTAAATAAGATATGGTATTTTCTGATGGTGACAGTTACCAACAAAAATACATTTGGGGACAGTGTGTATTTCTGCATTTCTCTTTTTATATATGCAAGTATATTACTATACATTTAAAATGTTTTTACAAGAAGAAAAATACCTTTCAAGTACATATTTCTATAGTATTGGTCATTGAAATGTAATTAGGAACCCAGCCTCTAAGTTCAATGGCAGTTACAGAATACAGGCATGCATTCTTTGTAAATTAAATTTGTTGGAGGAAGGCACTTGCTTATGGTGATTCATGTATTTTTGCCATTCTCTATTATTTTTAGAAAGTGGTATGCCAAACAGTGCCAGCTGTAGTTATCTATTTTCCCCGCTTTGTAGTTGATACATTAACTATTTACAAATGTAAGCTATTCTTATGCTTTTGTGTGCTTCTCATCTTTTTTACACATAGTGAAAAGCCAGCAGTTCACATGCTGTACTGCTAATGTAACATCTCTGATGAATAAATTATAATTTCCAAAGCATGACTCCTTGGAAATTTGAAAAACAAAACAATAGCATTAAAAGGAATGAGCCTGATTTGATCTTAACCAGTTCTTGATTTAATCAAACTGCGGGGGATTTTCATTTCCTTAGAAATGTTGTTTATTTTATTAAAAAAATATTTTTGAGAGCTAGCTTGATGTCATTAGTATATTGTTTCCTTCCATAAGCCAATAAATTCACTTTCATGGGTAAATACTTAGTTTTTGGCCGCTAGGCACATGAACTGAGGTGGAGTCATAAACTAGCGGGTCCTGAATTCTGCTCAAGGAGGATTTTATAGTTTTTTTCTCCAACTGGAAACTATCTGGCTCAATTTGGCACTTTATGTCCCCATTTCTTCTATTTTTCTTTCATCCATTCCATCATTCTCTCTAGTTAGTAAATTTTTATGAGTGCCATAGTCTTTTGAAGACATGATATTTGCCTGAGGATCCTTTTATTTCCTTTAATGGGGAAAAAAAGAGAGAAGGCAGTTGGCATGCATACTTGCATGCTAAGTCGCTTCAGTTGTGTCGACTCTTCATGACCCCACGGACTGTAGCCCACCAGGGTCCTCTGTCCATGGGATTCTCCTGGCAAGAATACTGGAGTAGGTTGCCATGCCCTCCTCCAGGGGATCTTCCCCACCCAGGGATCGAACCCACATTTTCACTGGCAGGAGAGTTCTTTACCACTAGTGCCACCTGGGAAGCCCAGGCAGTTGGCAGAGGAATAATTAAGAATAATACCAATGAGAGTAATGATGATGATAATGAAAAAGCCGATACTTATTGAGCTTTTGCTGTGTACCAGGCACTGACTCAGAAACGTGTATGTTTGTACTATCTTATTTAATCTTGACAACAACCCTATGAGGTAACAATAATTTTAACTAACATGTTTTATGTGATAACCAATATTATAAAGGTTTTAAATGAATTATCTAAGTTGATTTAATTTGATGTGTTATAAACATTTAGGCTGAAGTCTAAACATTTTCAAAAATTTAAGTGCTATACACATTATAGAAGTGTAAAAATCTATTGTGATTACATTTAACTATTAGGGCAATCCTATGCAGGATTTATTATTCTCAAGTCTACTTTACAAATATGGAAACTGAGGCAAAGAGATGAGAAAGTTATCCAAGTTCAAATAACTAGTAGGTGGTGAAACCAGTATTCAAACCCAGGTCTTTTTCATATTGGTTTTTTTATGAACATTTATACTTTATGATGCTTCTCAGTAATAGAAATACAGATGAACATGCCAAAAAGTGTTGAGTCCCTCTCACTGACTGTGGAAAACAAACCTGAATGAAATAAAAATTAGATAGATATACTTTCTCCTTTCAACTTGAATTGCTCTTGCCAATATTTAGACCTCAAATACCCTCTTTCTTGCTAAAGGAGTAGTGTAGAAGTAATGAGGGGAAAGAGTTATTTTTCTTTTCTTTTTTTACTGTTAATGACATTGAATGAATTTTTCATTGAGGTTTCACTTTTTTTTCTAAAGCTAAGCTGATGATCTTTTCATTTGCCTTTTTTTTTGTGTGTGTGGTATATTTCCTGGGTCAGTCTGGATATTTGGCAGGTACACTCCCACATTTGGATGTGTTGTCATTTTGTGATACCTTTTCTTTATAGGCTTGTTACAAGAACTGACAAGACTAGTATCTAAGATCTTGAGGGGTTTCTGATCTGTGTGTATATATGTGTGTGTGTTCCTGTAGATTGTATAATTCTATCAATCGCCAATAGTTGTTTTAAATTTAAAATTGCATTTGAAAATATAGAAATGAATTAACTTTAAATTTGTGAAATAGAGGGAAAGGAAACTGCTTTAGTGTGTCTTGTGGCCTCAGTTTTCCCCAGAGGAAAATACAGGATCTGAAGTACTGATAGATGCTCTCTATAGTACTTCTTCACATTGGAACCATAATACATGTTTGCACCTGCCATTGAATGGAATCATAATAGATTATGACAACTTCTGTAATACATACAACCTTTAAAAATATCATTCAGGCTTCAGCCATTAAGCAACACTAAATTAATTTAAAACTCTGGAAAAGAACTGTAAATGAATACATTTGTTGATAGATGAACACTGGTTGGCAGGCACAGTCATTAGCAGTGGGTGATAATTTTTTTTAATGTAATGTGGAAGAACAGGGAGCAATTTTGGAATGCCTTTGAAGTTTTTCTTTCAGTTCTAAATATCTGAGATTCTTTACATTTTTCACAGCAGAATGCTCTATAATTTTTCCTGGGTCTTAAAAAGTCACATATGCTTTATAGTCATGGAATTTCAGGGTTCTTGTAAATCAGACTTCAATAAGAAAAACTTGTAAGTTGAAAAGAGTAATTCAAAGGTAACTCTAAATTCCATGTCTTTAAAGGCTGCTTTTAATAAGAAAAAGTAAAAACAATCAAAGTGATAAGATTAAGCAAATCACATGGTTTTAAGGTTTGTTTGTTTGTTTTAATTTGAAACATATGGTCCAACATGGTTCAAATGGTTTAAAATAAGAAAGGAAGGAAGAAAATCAAAAGTTACTGAGCATACCCAATGTGCCAAACATGAGTGTCAGGAGCTTGAAATGTTAGGAAAGCCAAGGATTTGTATAATTAGAAGAGTCATTGACTTCATAATGGAGTGCTAAAATGCTAAAATGCAGCTTCAGGTCATATGGAGTGCCTGGAATCTGTGAGAACAGCCGTGACATTCAGGGACGTGGAATAAGAGCTTCCAAAGAGATAAAGCCAGGGCTCCAAGAAAAGCTTGTGTTCTAGCTTCATAATGTAAAAAAAGTTTTCCAATGTCGATACTCATCAGAAACATCTTTGTAACAGAATATGGACAGAGCTATGAATCACAAGACTGTCCAAACAGTTTAGAAAAAGTTCAGGGGGGCTAGTTGATATTTATTTATCCATTCACCCATCCATCCATTCATCAAGTTACTATCTACAATACACAGAAGCTTAGGACAGAAGATGTCATGGCCATAAGGAGTAGAAAGTGATTCATGACATTAAAAGGTATAGTCAGTTTTGTGATTTTCCACAGAATGGGGGACACCAGGCAAAACATCACTGAACAGATAGGCTTTGAGCTGAAACTCACAGGGTAGGCCTGGATGTCTCATAGAGAGGTTCCTTTAGTATCCAAGACTTCCTATGTTAGGATCCTTACTGGGAAGTGTGCGTGCATGCCAAGTCACTTCAGTCGTGTCTGACTCTCTGCGACCCCATGTACTGTAGCCCGCCAGGCTTCTCTGTCCGTGGGCTTCTCCAGACAAGAATACTGGAGTGGGTTGCCATTTCCTCCTCCAGGGGATCTTCTGGACCCAGGGGTCGAACCCG
This sequence comes from Giraffa tippelskirchi, assembly GCF_054371585.1. Classification (NCBI taxonomy): domain Eukaryota; kingdom Metazoa; phylum Chordata; class Mammalia; order Artiodactyla; family Giraffidae; genus Giraffa; species Giraffa tippelskirchi. The sequence continues at coordinate 76,598,426 of NC_137277.1, forward strand.
TGTCTTATGTTTCCTGCATTAGTAGGCAGGTTCTATACCATTAGCACCACCTGGGAAGCCCAAGTGGGAAGTGTAAAGACTGATTTGGTGGTGGATCTCCAGCATGTATCTTCTTTTCTAACTTGTGATATTTACTCCCATCAGCAAAGAGGTATCTTTATGAACTGTAGTGGGGAAGGCAATGGCACCCCACTCCAGTACTCTTGCCTGGAAAATCCCATGGATGGAGGAGCCTGGTAGGCTGCAGTCCATGGGGTCGCTAAGAGTCAGACACGACTGAGCGACTTCACTTTCACTTTTCACTTTCATGCATGGGAGAAGGAAATGGCAACCCACTCCAGTGTTCTTGCCTGGAGAATCCCAGGGACGGTGGAGCCTGCTGGTCTGCCATCTATGGGGTCACACAGAGTCGGACACGACTGAGGTGACTTAGCAGTAGTAGCAGTATGAACTGTAGTAGGGAGGATTGATGAGGGAGGTTAGAATTTGGTTGTAAGGAGGAGAAGTTGGGGAAGAGGGTCAGGATATATCTGTAATCTGTAGAGACCCCAGCTGATTCCTTTATGGTTTCTTTGGATGGCCATCTCTCTTTCACCTACTTGGAAATTATTACTCATAGATGACATGAGATATTAGGACGTGAAAACTAAATGCAACTTTATCTAGGAATATTTGGTAATTGAGAAATGCTAAAACTTATGGGAAGGGGTTCCTTGTAATAAAGAGAGTAATGTAAAATATGAACAGAGTATACATGTATATGTATCATAGGGGTGGAGAGACTTTCCTTCCACCTTCCTAGTTTTTTCTTTTTTAAAAAAAATACATTTATTTATTTTAATTGGAGGATAATTTCTTTACAATATTGTGGTGGTTTTTGCCAAACACTGACATGAATCAGCCACAGGTGCACATGTGTCCCCCATCCTGAACCCCCTCTCCCTACCTCCCTTCCCATCCCATTCCTCTGGGTTGTCCCAGAGCACTGGCTTTGAGTGCCCTGCTTCATTCATCAAACTTGCACTGGTCATCTGTTTTACATATGGTAATATACCTGTTTCAATGCTATTCTCTCGTATCATCCCACCCTTACTTTCTCCCACATAGTCCAAGAGTATGTTCTTTACATCCGTGTCTCTTGCTGCCTTGCATGTAGGATCATTGTTAACTGTCTTTTTAAATTCCATATATATGTGTTAATATACTGTATTGGTGTTTCTCTTTCTGACTTACTTCACTCTGTATAACAGGCTCCAGTTTCATCCACCTCATGAGAGCTGACTCAAATGCATTCTTTTTTATAGCCAAGTAATATTCCATTGTGTATATGTACCATAACTTCCTTATCCATTCATCTGCCGATGGACATCTAGGTTGCTTCCATGTCCTGGCTATTATAAACAGTGCTGCGATGAACATTGGGGTATATGTGTCTCTTTCAATACTGGTTTCCTCAGTGTGTATGCCCAGCAGTGGGATTGCTGGGTCATATGGCAGTTCTATTTCCAGTTTTCAAAGGAATCTCCACACTGTTCTCCATAGTGGCTGTACCAGTTTGCATTCCCACCAACAGTGTAAGACAGTTCCCTCTTCTCCACATCCTCTCCAGCATTTATTGTTTGTAGACTTATTGATGGCAGCTATTCTGACCGGTCTGAGATAGTATCTCATTGTGGTTTTGATTTGGATTTCTCTAATAAGAGTAAAATTGAGTATCTTTTCATGTGTTTATCAGCTATCTGTATGTCTTCTTTGGAGAAATGTCTGTTTAGTTATTTGACCCACTTTTTGGTTTGGTTGTTCATTTTTCTGGTATTTAACTGCATGAGCTGCTTATGTATTTTGGAGATAATTCTTTGTCAGTTGCTTCGTTTGCTATTTTTCTCCCATTCTGAAGCTGTCTTTTCACCTTGCTTGTAGTTTCCTTTGTTGTCCAAAAGATTTTGAGTTTAATTAGATACCTTCATAGTTTTGATAGCTGGACAACAGGTAGATTAATAGGAGAAAATATATGTAAATTTATTAATTTTTAATATTACTTGCAGGAGGGCATAACAGGAAAAAAGAGCTGAAATTCAAAAAAGCATTGAGAGTTGAGATCTTATATACCATCTTAACAGGGACACACACACCCACAAATATGTGAAAATTGTTCATTCAGCATTTAAGAATTGTGATGCAAAGAAAAAAATCCTCAAGGTAAATATTTTTCCCATAGTTGTCCTTCTGAAACTAATCAAATTGTAATTCTAGACTTTTGTGTATAGATTAAGATGAAAAACAAAACATGTGCATTTACTAGGTATATATATATTATTTCATTTAAAACACACAAAAACTCCCATGTAGTTGGTCACAACTATTACTCCTTCTTTGCAGATGAGGAAATTAAAACTCAAATTTAAAAAATAACTTTCCAAACCCCACACACCTTGTTAGAGAAGGGGCTGGGATTCTAACCAGTATAGATCTTTTCAGAGATTTGATGCTTTTTATATTAAAGAAGATATCATTTAAAAAAAAAATAAATAAAGAAGATATCATTTAAAGATGCATAAGAGTATTTATGCAAACATTTAATCATTTGAACTTAACATTTCACATGTGTTAAGTGGGTCAGTTAGTAAGCAAACAACAAAACCACTGAACTTATTAATTATGCTTTTATCCTTCCATTTCCAGGCATAAAGCAATTTGTCCATCTGAATAATTACTCTTTGCTTCGCAGTAAATGGACATTGACTGTCAGTTCTTAAATCTGACATTTCAAACAGAATTGTTGGTCTCAGACAAGGTATGTTGTAGTAACCACTCCCGACCAAAATAGGAGACTGTACTTAATTTAACAAATGTTTAATGTCAATAATATTTCTTTCCACTCTTTGACCTGATTTTATTTGTAGTAAACAACATGCCTTTATGTGATCAGTGGCTAAGATAAATTTATCTTTGTCCTGTGTTAGCTGAACCTTGTGAGAATATTCACGTCATTGGTATGCTGTTCTAACAAAGTAGAGTGGTCCACAATCTCTTCCAGGCAGGAGGTTTGGTATCAGTGCATACTTTTCATCTAGTAAGCTTTTTAAGATACATAAAATATTCCTGAGAAACCATTGCTAACCATTTTACTTTTTAATTAGTTTGTTCTACTACATTAATAATAAAAGTTGAGATGATATAAACATGATGCCAAGACTACCATTTAAGCTGAAATGAATTGAAAAAAACTTATTTGTACTTTTATCTTGCATATTAGCATTTAATTAGGATGACACTTGTACTTTTATCCTGCATATTAGCATTTTAATTAGTGGTAAATATTGAATATTCATGTCCCAGCATGCTATCATTTCTATCAAAACTAATTGCTTAATAAGGTTTGATAAAATTTTGTTTTGATGGTAAAGGCCTTTGACCATATCAAACGTTTTAAAATATTAAGTCATGATGAGGGTTAAAGAAAATACTCTTAAGAGGCATGAGTGATTTTATGCCAGCACGCTAATCTTTAAAACAGCCCAAGTATTTTTGAGCTGCAATAATGGAAAAAACAACAATATTGGGCAGGAATGAAACAGGAAATGTTTAAACTCTTATTGCTCTAAGCAGAAACTGATGTAAGTAATGGTATTAAAATACAGTATTCTGTCTCTTAATATTGCTAGAATATAGATTTCCTCTTTTGTATAGCTTTCATATTGAAGCTAATTTGATTTTTATTGGCATAAGTTATTTTCCTTTAAACTCCCAGATCAGCTAAAACAATATTTACAGGTTTCAATTTTCCTGAAGGGAATCACCAACATTCATGGACCCTAGGAAAAATAACCTTATTTAGAAGCAAAACAGTGTCATTTGATTCTCTGTCAGATGGGAAATGGAATGTTTATTTTGAGGAGATAGCTCAAGGCATAAACTATTTACTCTGATTTGTTTTACTGTTGTTTTTATACCAATAAAACGCTGACTTCAGACCATTCTATCAATTCTGTTGAAGTCTTTATATTTAGAAAGAAATTCCTTTATATTTCCTCGTTGTCTTTTGCAGATATTTGTATTTCTATGTTTTCAATAAATGGTCTTAAGTTAAACTCCATTGCCTTTTATGTGCATTAGCCTCAAGTGCTGAGAAATATACAATCATTTACTTTTCAGCATATGCTTAAATTATTTAGTTGCACTGAATGTTCACACATCATGTTATACATTTCCAAACACAATTATAGTATGGCCCAATGTAGTCTAAAATTCCATTTTCCACAGCCAATAAAAACAGGTTTTTGGATCAGGTCCAAGGTATGCCAAGTTTAACTTGTGTATCACAGGACTGATTTAGCATATTAAACCCCAAAGGGTTAGCTATCTTTTCCACTCTTTCCCCCTTGTTCTTCTAAAGAAGAATAAGAGTACTAAATTAAATACTGAAGCCAGTCTCTAGGAAAATATAATTATATATGCATCTATGTATGTGTGAGTAGATGATAGATATATCCTAGGTAGATAAGTTTCTTTTATTAGAGGACAGTATATAGAAGCCAAGATCTGGGTGCTGGATGTGCCCATTTCCACTGAACTGTCACTGCTTGCAGACCTGCCAGTGGACAGAACAAGGAAATAAGAGAGAGAGATTTCTCCCCAAACTCAAAATTCATAGGTAGCATTTTGCAAAATTACAGTACAGATAGGCATTTAGTCATTGCTAATGTATTTTATGCAAGGCAGTGAAAGATGTTTGTTATTTCTTCAACATCAGACAGGAAAGTTACAGTTAATGTTGGACAAAAAGAAGTAAAAAAAAAAAGATATTGCAGTTATGCTGTAGATTCCTTAGACTAAGAAGTGAAAGTAAGGATGCTCAATGAGCAGAGAAGAGACATCCATATCAGAGTTGGTTCTCAGGGAAGGCTCTCAGAAGCAAGGGATATCCACATGGAGAGTTGACCAGTAAGCAAGAAATGACTGGGGGAAGAATTTGAAGGAAGTGTATTCTAGACAGAACTCAGAAACTGTAAATTCCTATAGAGAACATAATGATCTAAGTGAAATGAAAGTAATTCAGTATGGTTGTATATCTGTGTAATGAGTGGTGGGTGGCAGATTTTGAAAGATATAGCTGGAATATATAATATGTATTATATATGAAACATATAATACCATGTAATGTATCATTTTATATAATATGATGTTAAAGAGTTTACACCTTGTGGGCATCTGGGAATCATTGAAAGATTTTAAGCAAATTTGAATTTTACCTAAATTTAAAGAGCTTTATTTAGCTCATTGTCAGAGATAATATGTATGTAAATAACTATTACCCAAGACAAAAGGTTTTATATATTCCAGAAAAGTTAAAGAAACAGTGGTATGTAAGCTAAGAATTATAAGATTATTCCTACTTGAAGAGCTAAGGGAAACCTTTGTGAAGGGAAAACATTTGGTTGGGCTTACGGCTCAGCCAGGGTAGTAGATTGCTCATTTATTACTGATCATTTGTGTTTACAAAATAATTATGAACATAAATAACACACAGGTGTGTCATTCTCCTAAAATTAACCTTGCTTCTGAAAAATGATGTTATGTTTTGATCTGCAAATTTTATTGTAAGATACAAAATTTAAAAGTAATGTTGAATTATAAATTACAATGAAAAGTCAATTATACATTGATTTTTCAATGTCTAAGATTTCAATCCAGATTTAAAAAGTAAAGTTGTAACAATGTTAAAATTTTTTTTTCATTTCATAAGATTTTAAAGTTTAAGAAAAATTACAGGAATAGTACAAGGAAATCCAGGAGCAATTGTTTATATTTTGCTCCATTTATCACTCTCTCTATATATAAATAAATAAATAAATAAATAAAATTCTTATTTTATTCAATGGGTAACAATAGATTACAATCATTATTTAGTTTGGTGCTCAAATTTCCCATATTTGATCAATGTAGCCTCTTTAAGCTGTTTCCTATACTTTTTTTATGTCCTCTTCATTCTTTGAATGTTTCCTTACAAGTTTATCTTGTACTTTCCTTCCCCAGCCCTAGATTCAGACTATTTTTAAAGGAATTCTGATTTCTTTTAGTAGTGAGTGGTATATAGAAAAAAAATTTGGGTGGTTGTTGTGTTAATTGTTAATGGTGTCTCATTGCTTCTCAGCCTCCTCAATGAACATAGCTAGATTTATGTTTATTACCTATAGTTCATACCACTATCTCTAACGTCTTTGCAACATCACAGGATATATTCTAGTCTTTCAGTTTCCCATATGTGGAGTTCCCTTCTCCAATCATGAAAAACTGGCTCCTGGCTCTTTAACTTTTTATATTTGATAAAAAAAGAAAAATTGATATGGAAGAATACATTTTTGTAGAAGAATAACTTGTATATGTACTGAAAAAATTTTTGTGGGAAGGGGCAAAAACTGAAGGAAGACTGGTAGTACCCAGTGTTCAAGCATACTGAAAACTTTATTAAATAAGCCAGTGTGATACTGTTACACAAAAATCAGCAGAAGAGAAGAAACTCTGAGCCAAATAAACCTGAAAATTGAATGTCTGTTTAAAGTGGTGTTTTAAGCTAAAAGAGAGAAAATAAACTAAAGGAGAACTTTTGTCTTACTGAACATATGATTGTTCCAGCATAGAAATTGCTTTGTTAAGGCCACCAGTCACTTTTATATTGATAACTTTGACAGAGGCGTTTCTGATTTTTTTTCACTTATCTTTAAAGTTTTAATTTGTTCTCTTTTTAATTGCTCTGCACATTTGGTACTAGTGACACCTTTCTCTTCCTTGATATTCCCTCCACTTTTGTTGTAGGATGAACTTTCCCTCCAGCTTTCTAGTCTCTCTGAGATCTTCACTGGATATGCTTCCCTCTGTATGTCAGGTTTTATTCTTGAGTCTTCACTCCTCTAACTTACATGTTCTCTCTGAGCAATATTATCCACATTCGTAGTTTTATACTTAGGTAGCAACACCTCCACCTTCCACATGCATATTTTATCTCTATAACTGATTTCTTTACTCTGTCCCTGTAATTTAAATATCTAGTTGTCTATGAAACATCTCCATTTGGGCCATCCTTTGGTATTGCAAATTCATTATGCCCCATTAATGAACTTTTGATTATACTTTTTTCTTTTTTATACTTTCATTATTTATTATTTTCATTTTTTATACTTTCATTATACTTTTTTATACTTTCATTATTGCTCTTTTTACTATTTGGTTCTTCCCAGATGGTGGTGGTACCATCCATTCAGATAATAAGCCAGAAATGAAAGTATTGTCTTTAATTCCTCTTCTCTCTCATTCACTATACCAAATCATTCACTAAGCCCTATGCTTTATGGGCTTCCCTGGTGGCTCAGATGGTAAAGAATCTGCCTGCAATGCAGGAGACTGGGTTTGATCCCTGGGTTGACAATATCACCTGGAGAAGAGAAGGGCAATCCACTCCAGTATTCTTGCCTGGAGAATTCCATGGACAGAGGAGCCTGTTGGGCCACAGTCCATGGGGTCACAAAGAGTCAAACACGACTGAGTGACTGGCACTTTCACTTAATGCTTTGTACCTGTTAGTATCTGGAAGAGGCTCTTTCTTTTCCAGTTATGTCTTTGCGTTACTTTAGGTCGTTATCATCTCTTACCAAGATTAATCTAACAGACATTTTACTGATACCACTATAGCTGGACTTTCTCTTCTCAAAATGTGTCCCACATTTTTATCAGTAAGATTTTCCAAGACTGTAAAGCTGACGGTGCCATTTCCCTGACTATAGCCCATCAGTGACTACCCATTGCTTGTTGGATATAGCCTAAGCCCCCTATATGGCACATATAATTTGGCATTTGTTGATTTTCCAGCTTTATTTCCTGCCACTCTCCCTGACACCTATATCCTCAGTAATAGCAAGATACCTACCAGTTCGTGAAACTGTGGTATTTCATGCTTCTATGTTGTTTTTCATCTTCCTTTGCCTAGATTTTCTTCACTTCATCTTGCTAGTAAACAATTCTCCCTTGCTGAACTTCTACTTACTGGATAAAACTTGCTAAAGTATAATAAATTCCTCTGTGAGTCTTTATTTCTCTCCCTTCTGAGTTTCTTCTGTTCCTTTTATTTTATTAAATCACTTATTGAATTGAAGCTACTTTTAAAAGTGGATTATTTATTTCCTTTTAAACTTGAGTTCCCTGAGGAAACAGCCTGTGTTTTAATAATTATTGTTCTCTTAACCATTAGTACATCCTTTGTCACATTGGCTAGTGAAATTAAGCTGTGCTATATTTAAAGGTAGTGTATAAAAGGCAAAAAATTTACCTAAAATAAAAATATACTTTTCAATGTGCATAAACAATAATTACATTGAGACTAAATACTACGTTTCTGTACTCCCAACACAGCCAGTTTTCCCTTTGTTGCTGGAAGAGACTGTTGCTTGATTGTGTACCAGGTGTAGAGGTTAGTATACAAAAGTCTCTATCTTGAAACAGAAATAGCATTCAACAAGATGAAACTCTCATTTATGAGAGGTTCTTGGGGAATGGAGATCAAAGAAACAGCAGATTCACTTCTTCCAGCTCAGAGGCATTGTAAGCCATTTCTGAGAGGAAAAGCAAGAGGAATTCTGCAAAGGTTTGGAAGGTGAAAAACTTAATGGCAAAGGTTCCTTTGGATTCCAGGAGTCTATGATTCTATTTATAACAAGTAACTCATTACCTCAAGGCCAAAAATAAAAGTCCTTGAGCTCTTATACTGAGACAATGTGTACATTTAAAACAATAACAGTGTTCTGTATTTGTCGAACAACTGAGGAAAGTGAATTCACAAGCGGCCACAATTTTAAGAAGGTTAGAACTGATGATCTTGGAGCTCATCATTGGAAAAGCAGATTGTTCATGCAGGGACAAAAGGAGAGGAAGACGATTAAAAAATACAAAATGACCCTGAGAAACAGAGAAAAGGAAATCAAAGTGAATCATATTTGATAGCCCTGATCATGGGAGTCGTTAAATGCACAGGCATGGAGGAGAGCAGTCCTGGGCTTAAATCTTTGCTTGACCAGTCCCAGTTGTGCAGCATTAGCTTTCTCTAAAATAGAGATCCAACTCCTATCCCAGGTTGCTGTCAGGAGAATTCAATGTAATAAGTTTTGTAGAGTCTTCAGAAGTGGCTGGCTCATAGGATGTACTTAGTGAAGCAGCAGTTGTCAATATTATCCTTGTAGTAGAATATGGAGGGTAGGTAAGGCAACTTTGAACTTTACAAGTCTATGACCCATCCAACTTTCTGGTGAAAGTTAAGTATCTAATAATGTGGTTTTGAAAGAGGGTAGGGAATTCTAATTAATGGATTAATTTTTTAATGATTTGGATTTCTTGTGAACATGATTTTAAAGAGAGGATTGTATTATACAATCCTCAGCATTGCAGAACCATTCTGTATATTGGGGATAGAACCACAACTTCATTTATATATTTAATCTGTCTGTGTTCTCTCTAGGGCTGTACATCATTCAAATGGTCAGTGTATTATATTTTTCAAACTGTGGTAGTAAACTAACATGCCTTTTTCTTTGAGGCTGCTATTAAAACACATTCTAATGTGATCATGAGGAGGCAGTGTTAGCAAGAATTAAAATACCAGCATCAGACAGAACTGAATTTAAACCCTAGTACTGTAACATATAAGATATACAGCCTTTGGCAACTTCTGTAGTTTTTCTCAACTCTAGTTTCTCGAGTGTGCCTTGAAAGTAAGAGAATCTACTTTCTAGGTGTGCTGTGTAGAATTAAGTGAAATAGTGCATGTAAGGTATTCTGTCTAACACAGTAAAGGATCGATAAACACATACCAGCCCCCTTGCTTCCATACTTTCCATTGGGCTAGATGGAGAAAAGAATAGATGGGGGAAGACTGTCATTTTATTACTATACAGCTTGATAGAAGTTAATAATATTTAGAAAAGATGCAGAATTTCTAAGATAGACATCGTTTCCAATATTTTGATAGGTATTGGGCCTTGTGTCAGATGATACAGTAGAAAATGTGTTTTGTGTTGGGCTTGGGAAAATATTCAATGATCAGTTTAAATCCTCTATGAATTTAAATTTACATTTTAATTAAATGAATGTAAAAATAAATTATAATAAGTATAATATGTCATGGAATAACTGTCAGAAATGATGTATTGATATGAAAAATAAGATATTTAAGCCAGACATGAGATTGGCAAGAATAGATCACTTCAGTGGATGTGGAGTAGAAGAAAGTCAGCAGAAGTAGAAAGAAAAGCTGAAGCTGGACTGAGGTTTTTGAGAAATGAATGCATGTAAAGGTACAAAGTATGTGTGGCCTGTAGTTATTATAAAATAAGATAGTTTTTATTTTAAAAAGGTGTAAGCAAATACATTTGAGTTATTTATCAATATATAGAACCTACCACACATACTATTATAAGCTTGGCAAACTAAGTGGCTGCTTCTATTTAAAGTCACTGTGAGTCACGATTATCTCTATTTCTGTCTAATTCTAAAATCTTGGAGAGTGGATAGGTTAACATTTAGGAATTTTCCACTTACTGACATTGATTCAATTCATTTCTTGGTGGTAATTCCACACATTTATTCATAGGCATTACTGGAAGCTTAAGACAGATTTTTTTAAAACTGCTAATTGGATTTAAAGTCATGTTGAAACCAAGTTTAAAATATGGAGGAAAGCTGGTAATGATGACTCAGTACTGATGCTAAGTTAATGATTTAGTGATGAATTTCATCTATAAGGAAACTCAACCAGTCCTAGTGTTTAACTACTTTTGGACAACTTCCACTGACTGAAAAATTACAGATAACATTTTTGATGTATTTGGAGAGTAATGGAATCCTTCAACTCAAATGCCTTTAAACCGTAATATCACATTACTTTCCTAATTGCAACCACTCTTTTGTGATGGTGGAGTCTCTGTGATTCTACAGGCTAATGTGATAGGAATTACTCCACACTGCTTCAGTCATAGTGTGCTTTCCAAACCCTGTGTTGTTGCCTCATGCTTAGGGATGAAAATACCCTGCTTGCCTTTCCTGTTAGCCTGCTTGTTGAATATCTATTCATCCTTCAAGCCTCTGTCCAACCATCTCTTTCTTAGTCCTCTGACTCAAAGGGCATTTTATATTAAGGAGATGTCTTTTTGTAATGTTTATTCACTATGTTTACCCACTATGCAAAAGCCATTTCCCTTTATAGTAGATTTGATGTTGCTTGATACACATTGGTGTGTTGGTGTTTGGCTGTGAGAATATTTTTTAAATGATTCTCTTTACTGTTGTTGTTTATGACGATATTGTCACAGAATGTCACATTCATTCAAAGGAAGTTGAATAACTGCCAGCACTAAAGGCTGTCAGAACTTGTGTGAGTGCTAAGTGGAACCAATCAAACTTTAGTTGACCTGTTTGTACACTTCAATGACAAAGAGGAATTTCTCCTACTATTTGAAGTGAAAAGGCTCAATTCTTATACCAGGCTAAAGGGTTAGCCAATTTGAAGAACAGTTTTTCCTTGCCACTTGAAGCTATAAACCTGGTTCTTTATTAATCAATTTTAGAAAATAATTCTGATATATTTTTTATTGAATGAATGCCCAGTAAGTGTTAAGTTTGACACACAAGATAAGAAAATCTAATTTAAATCTCTTAGCTAGGTAGGTGCTTTTTGCCCCTAAGGCAAAAAACATTTCTTAGTCAAACTGAGAGCCATTTCCAAAGTGATTTTTAGTTGCCTTGTCAATTTTAATATTCCTATTGTATTTATTCTCAGATAAGTAGAGTTTCTGATTTGAAGAAGTATAATGACAAATATTTTAAGATGAAACACATATGTAATTAGCAGAAAATGTTTTGAAGCATTGCAAGAGATCAGTGAGTTTATTTTTAGGTTATTACAGACACACATGAGAACAAACACATTTTCAGAGTAACTTGACTAGATTTATTTTTAAGGTAGTCAGGAACAGTTAGATGTTCTGATCTTTTCCTCAGTTTATTGCATGCTGCAGAATGGACATATTCATTCATTGAACAGATGGATTTGTAAATGAATATAATGCAAACTATGATACTTGCTTTGAGGGAAACAGAGTACTGAGGGTATATAAAATTCATATAGGCTTGTCAGAGGAGTCACCTCTGTGAGGAGGGGAGATTGCAGCTACATATGAGCAGTGAGCAGGAGAAAGAACATTTTAGGCAAAGGGAACAGCACATGGAGAAAAGGCAGGGAAGAGTGTGGAGTGTTTGAGGAACAAAATGCCAATATGGCTAGGGAAGAATTAACCTGTGTTCGGGTTTTGAGATGGAAGTATAGGTAGGTGAGGGCTAGATAGGGCAGATGGTTAATATCGCGGTATAGTTACTCACTATGTACCCACTGAAATGAATGAATAAGAAAGCTTCATAACATAATGGGAGCAATGTGATTTTCTTTCTTTCATTTTGATGTATATGATCTTTCCTTTTTCCTAGTCTGTTAGGCATCCATTTGCCTCATGCAGTGTGGTGAGAGGGGTTAATGTTAGCCAAGTTGAAAGAGGAGACTTAGAGAGTCTTGCAGCAGTCTTGCAGTAAAGACTGAGATTGGGCTCATTGAGAAGGAGCTGACCACCGTTCCCAAACTGAGCCAATTGAACAGACCAGCTACAGATCTCAGCAGTAGATGTCAGCAGGGAGTGAAGTGACCAGACAGTTAAAGGACATCATTGCAGATTCCAGAGAACATAAAGGAGAGCAGGAACCTGCTGGTTTGGGTTTGAGGCTACCTTTTTTCTGCTGCTAAAAGGTCAAAGAAGCCCACCTGTCTATAAACTCAGATACCTCTTTGAAGAAAAACAGTGGGTTGGAGAAAATACGGAAAACTGAACATTTACCAGGTATGACCAAGTTTTTAGAAAAAGAATATACAAGAATATAATAAGGTAGCCTTAATTAGCACTTTGTTTGTGTTCATTCATTCAGTAAATAACCATGACTGTCTCTTACATGGGCTTCCCTGGTGGCTCAATGGTAAAGAATCCACCTGCAATGCAGGAGACAGAGAGAGGTTTGATCCCTTGGTTGGGAAGATCCTTAGAGGAGGGCATGGTAACCCACTCCAGTATTCTTGCCTGGAGAATCCCATAGACAGAGGAGCCTGGTGGGCTACTGTCCATAGGGTGGCAAAGAGTCGGACCTGAGTGAAGTGACTGAGCACACATTCATGCCTCTTATATATTGTGCACAGGGAATGCAGCAGACATTAACCCTTGTCTTCCTGGAACTCACATTCAAGTGAGACTAGTTCCAGTTGAAGCTATAGAAAGAAAGAAAACTGCCTAATTAGAAAAATGAATATGTAGCTGCACATTCAATAGTAGTATGTTAGATAGCTTTAATTTCACAACAGTAGTAACAAAAAGTATTCTGGTGGTATGCATGACCTTGTTGTGGTCAAGAAAAGCTAAAAATGATTACAGAGTTTATTCTTGCTTGGACACTAAGTTTAAATAACTTGACATCTTATCATATGTCAGTCATAGAGTCACAAAAATTTAGGACTGGAAAGGATCTTAGAGGTCATCCAGCCTGACATCTTAGTTTGGCTGGTAAGGAAACAGATATTCATAGAATTGAAGAGGAAATCACTGCTAAAGTTGGGATTTAAATATGTGTTCCCTGACATTAGTTCAAGGCTATGGAAAAAAGTTTCCATTCAGATCTTTGTAGAACATATTCATTGATTATTTCACCTTGATATCAATAGACCATTTCTTGGGCTGGCTCTTCTAAGTGTTGGAAACCTAATGGGTCATGCAGTGATGAGGATCAAGTAGGGATGAGGATTAGGAGAAGAATAGACACATTAGAGGAGTTAGTTTCTTTTGTTTCTCTTTAGAATGTGAATGATATTAAAAAAAAATGTGAATGATAGCCCAGAAAGGACCCAATGCCTACATTTCACCCCTACTCAGTAGGGGTAAAAGCAGGGGCTCAGCAATGAGGCATCTGGGTTCATATTCCAGCTCTACCATCCATCAGCTAGCTTCATCATCAGTGTGAAACCTGTAAAAAATTTTAAATCATATCATATGTACACAGCGAGAAAATCTATATTCCTATCTTATCATCTCTTTCTTGCATTTCCTTCCTCTTTCTCCACTTAATTTAAAAACTCACTTAAATATATAACATGTAACATTGTGTTTAATTGAATTGTATTGGGAAAAAAGTACACACACTTTGTCTCAGACTGATATTTGACTAGAGTTCTGTGTTAAAGTAATAACCAGTAGCTGCATTCATTTTCCAGTTCTTGGACTGACATATTCACAATACTATATGATTTTTCTACTATTGCATGCTGTTTAGCTCTTGTATATTACAAAAAGGGCCAAAGAATAGATTATTACAATAAAAAAACAAGAAAAAGTAAGTTTATCATTTTCTATGAGGCTTCACACAAAATGCCATGACATACTTAGTATCCACTTGATTGGAAAAATCATGCGAGTTAATCCATGTATTTTATCATATAAAATGAGTTGGTTATGATGGATATGTTCTGTGTGTTGTGCTAAGAATTCTAATAAATTAAGAAATATTTATTGAGCACCTATTATAACACTCTAACAGTGGGGAAAGTGTGCCTGTATATGTATGGGTGTGTGCGTGTGTGCAGAGAGTAGTGGTAAAAGTGTTAGGCTAACTCACATTGAGAGTTCACCTTAATAGAAAAAATATAAAAATAATTTCTGGAGCCAACCCCTGGAAAAACTATTCAAAATATACTATACTTAGCATATTTTAATAGGAGACAGCCTGTATGATAAATTTTAGCATTTTTCACAGTATAGTTGTGTTAAAGACTGTATTTTTGCAATTTAAGCAACAACAGTGAGGTTATTTCATCTTATTGAATACTACATTAAATTAAGTTAATAAAGCAAACTTTTCCTTCCAATATTAAGTTTAAATGCTATTTTAAAAAATGTTAATGAAAACAAGAAATAGATATTTTTCTTTGTGTCAAGTGACTATTTAATTTACTGTTATCTTCTTATGGCTCCTTAAGTTTTAAGATTGGATTTTAAAATAAATTTAGTGCTTTATGTAAGTGAGAATCTAAGTTTTCTACTTTAACTTCAGAGCAAAAAGAATATGAACCTAAAGCAAACAATGATGTTATGGATTTTCTGTAATTAGCTTAATAGCTTTCAGATTCTGTGGTTAATAATCGAAGCTTTGAGCCTCAGATAAGATTGTATGCTTGCTTGTCATTTGAATTGTACCTTGGCTAGATGTTTATTAGTATTTTGTTGAGTTCCTTCCAACACATTAAGGAAGTAGTCATCACACTTTTCTAAATCAAAAGTAGACAAAGTGAAAGCTATTTTTTAAAAGTTGATAGGCTTATTTTTCTCTTGAGTTGTTCCTCAGGGGTATTTATGCTAAATTAATAGTGATATAGATAAACTATGAGTACAGAAATTGAATGCCATCCATAAATGCAGAAATCTTTCCAGAAGATCTGTGTAATGCATTATTACATATACAAAGAAAGCAAAAGCATATGGTTGTAATGAAGCCACTACCCTAAGGTCTGCATATCAGTTTGCATGTAGATGGTCTCTGGATATAACTGCAGTATTGCACACATGTCAAATTATGATTGAATGTTTATTGATGGTGAAGAAAATCTTGATTTATACATAATTACATTAATACATGATAGCTACATAAATTTATAATGTAAAATTATCTTCCTTTTTATTTATAACTTCACATAATATAAACGTATTTTGTGGAGTATCATGTACCATAAGGCTCATGCTAGTATCTCTGCAAGAAGCAGACTAATCATACTTAGAAAGAGTCTGTTGGAATGACTAAAGCTGGACAGGAACATAGAATTCAACTAATATTATAACTTTATTTTACAAACAAGAACTAGAGCTCAGATAAGTCAAGAAATTTTCTCGCAATGGCCCAGCATATTCATAATAGAACTAGGACTAGAAGCCATTTATTTTATTTTTAGTTCAATGCTTTCTCAGACTGATTCCATTTCCTAGCATGGATTAGAACTGCTCAATGTAATCAGTGATTTATTTTTAATTCTCTTTTTCTTTGTCTCTCTTGTGGGAGGAAAATAAAAAGGTGTTCTTGCTTCTGTGGACATATCTGGAGGGAGCTAAGAGCTACAGACTGCTATGATATAGAGCATATCCCCCTCTGTGACATTTAAATCTTATTTTTATGGATCATTCAGTGAAAGCATGTGTGTTTCTCAGTTTATCCTCCTTTCAACATGTGTACTTTTAAACCATTTAATCATGCTTTGAGATTTTTTTTTTTTTTTTGTGCCTTAAAAAGATCACACTTCGGTTTACATTTATTTTAATTCCACACAGTAAGGTACATTAAAGTTTTATATATGTTTTAACTTTTTGCTGGATAAGTTTATCAATATGAAACATAGTCCATTTTTCTCATTTAAGGATTTTTGCTTGATATTCTATTCATTCTATTAATATTGCCATTCTTGTTTTCTTATCACCATCTCCCTAGATATCGTTGTCTCTGCCTTTATTTCCAACCTTTCTGTGTCGTTTTATTTTAGTTTTAATTCTTTTTTTTTTTTAATAAATTTATTTATTTTAGTTGGGGGCTGATTACTTTACAATATTGTAATAGCTTTTGCCATACATTGACATGAATCAGCCATGGGTTTACATGTGTTCCCCTTCCTGGACCCCCCACCCACCTCCCTCCCCACCCCATCCCTCTGGGTCATCCCATTGCCCCGGCCCTGAACAAACCTCTAGCCTGGAATCTCATGACATTACTGATTGAGAAGAAATTTGTTAGTGACTTAGACACAAGAATGTCTCCAGAATGTTATATTAAAATATGAGGATTCACCTTATTTGTAACTTGAACAAAAGTCCCTGCAGTGTGAGTCTGTCTTCCAAGTAAAACAATTTTTAATGTTTATTTTCAGTTGTTTACAACTTCTCTCTTATATCTACTTTTCTTCCTTTTTATTTTCATAAATTAAAATTTGATTTTATAATATAAAAACCTTAGGTTCCTAGGGAGTTTGGGGAACTGAAAAAACACTGTGATGTGTGTGTGTGTTTCCATATCTTTTTGCAGGGTCCTTTCTTAGTTGAAAAGCTGCATTTGGGTATAGTGTCACTGATGGAATTGAGCAATTTTTGTTTTTCTAACTTTTGTAGCTCTGGCCAGCTTCACAGGGCTTCTATCAGTTGAAATGGCATCTTTGACTTTAGCCAAGTGTAGGTTATTAGGTTATGAGTGCCAAAAATGATGAGTTGTCTCCACACTTCATCCAGCATGAATAAAAGCAAGATTGTAAAATAATTATGATCTCTAGGAGCAAAGCCAGCCATGCAGCTTCAGCCCATCTTTCTTCATTAATTTGTATACAGTTCTTATTTTAACAGAACAAACTTTCTGAGGGTACTCACTTGGGACTGCTGAACCAGCTGTACAACTTTTATTTTGAAGAAAAAAAGTTGAGCCTCAGAACGGGCTGTTTTAAAGACAGGGAGGGACTTAGCTTTTCCGAGCTTGACCAGCATGTGGAAGGAGTGCTCTCATGGCTGCGATAACTTAGGGAGCTCCTACCTGGGTGCCACAGGGGTAGGAAGGTTTCTGTTTGTTTTGTTCTGTTTCCGAGGGTCCCGTGCACTTCTCCTGCCCATGTCAACGTGACTCTTGGTGTTTTTGCACACCCTGCTCTGTGGGGGAGTGCCCCATCGTGCCTGTCTTATGTGGCCTCTATGGACACATTACTCAGCTGGCAGAGAACAGGGAAGTTTTCTCCCAGCACCCAAAAAGAGAAAGAGGAAACTACTTTTGCCTTCTGGGCTCCTTGCAGGACAATAGATCAGGATAAGCTTCCACATTCTCTCCCTGGATTTCTGGAGTGGTTTCCAGGAACAAGCTAAACTTTCACCTTTAAATGGATGACCATGTCACAATCAGGAGGAAACATCTCCAAAGACCCATCTTTAGGTAAGTCATGATGTATCCTAGATGGCTCCAGGACTATCAGGGAAAATAATTTCTTTTTCATCCTTAACTTGTGAATTCTGGCACTAAGTTATAACAAAGCAATAAAGACTCTGCCTAAAGTGTAACTTCATGCATACTGAAGGAGTTCTTTTATTTTTTATTTTCTGAAACCCTATGCACAAGCTTTTATCAGTTTTTCAAAATGTATTCTAAAAACGTATTAGCTTTTCATGTACTTCAGTGACATAGCACTAGAAAAACTTCTGAAACATTATGCAATCCCTCGCTGTTTCTAGTGGTTGCATAGCCCTGTAAATGGGAAATGTGTGGTTCTTTCAACTGTTTTCTCTCAGAAGTAGTATTTTAGTGCTGTGAATGCTACGCTTTTGTGCAGTAATGTATGGGGAGACAAATTTGAACTTGAACTCTATTGTACTATAGTATGAACATTTTACAGCTAATTTAGGAGTATCTATATAGTAGTTAAGGAAACAGCAGGGCAATAGAAGATATTTTGCACTGGGGTGGAATCTTTGGCCAGGCAGAATGTGGATCTCGCATAACAGATTGGACTAAGGTTTTATTTTGAGGGGGGAGAGACTCTTTCACTAAGAGACAGCAATTTCTTCTGTCTTGAGTCTTTAGTTACCTGTTATGTAATTTAGAATCCAGAATTTGGAATTAAAGTTAACCATATATCAAATTTGGGCCTCTCCCCAAATAATATCTTAAATATAGCAAAGATATCACATGTTAACAATACTAAATGTTAAGGTTAAGTTGTAGTCACTGGCTGTTGATCTTGAATTAACTACAGGATTGTAGAAGTTTATGGATGAAATTCCTGACATTTTGTGGTTGTTAAATAATAAGAGTGGGCCTTCAAGGAATAGAATTATATATAAAATGTTTCCATTCTTATGTATTAATTAAGCATTGCTACAATATTGCTAGTAATATCAATATACTTTCATAATGCTTAAAACAAAATGTTAGCTCAAATCTGTTTTAAAATATTTTGAAGATATTTTCAAATCTACATTACGAATTTAATATAATATGTCTATTTAAATAAGCGTTTGTAAATTTAACCAAAAATCCAAAAGGTCTATTCACCTCTCGTGTTTCCTATGGCAGGAGCTGGAAACGTTCTTTCAGTTCCTGTGCAGTTCACTACTATTTTCTTTCCAAGCGCATGTGTGACTTCAAGGAGGCATGAAAGTTGCAGAGACAATTCCAAACTCAACCCCACTGAGACATCACTTAAAGAGGGTACCTACAGAAGTTCAGGAAGGCAGGGCCATATTGGATAAAATCAGATCCACATAGCCATCAACTTAAGTGTGTTATTCCACTGTGGAACTGTTGCTGGAAGGTGGTCGTTCACTGCTTTAATGCCAAATCCTTGTCCCCTCCTGATGAATTATATGTTAATATGCTACTCTCAGGGAAATTGAAATTCAAGTGTGCTTCTCTTTCATATAAAGAGCAGATCCTTTGTGGAAGGTGGGATTCTTTGTCCAGGTGATTAGAATAAAGTTTGGTAAATTCAAATGATTGTTTCATGATACTGATGACCTAGAAGAGAAAACACAGCTACCAAAGAGGATATACATTTAACCAGGCAATTATTTCAAGCAAGTGCTGAGATGGGTTCCCAATTGAAAACAGGTTAAGGCCAGATGTGGGATCATGGGTCTACTGGCATATTGACAGCTGGCTTTGCTTTTATCAAGATATGACTGTTATGAAGGAAAGGAAGGTGGAGAGTATCTTAAAAGATCCAAATGACTAGACACACATTCTCAGAGAAAGTTTTAGGCTGTTCTTTAGTGAAATGCAGCATGGGCTCTCTAATAGCTAGTTGTGCTTTTGGGCAAGCTGAGAAATGGGTTAAGCTTTCCTTTGGCACCTTTGGGCTTCTCTGGTGGCTCAGACTAGAGAGCTACCATTTTTTACTCTGGTGGCCCTAAAAAATCTGCCGGCAATGCAGGAGGCCTGGATTCAATCCCTGGGTCAGGAAGATCACCTGGAGAAAGGAATGGCAACCCACTCCAGTATTCTTGCCTGGAGAATTCCATGGATATAGAGCTTGGTGGGCTACAGACCCAGTCCATGCGGTCGCAAGAGCTAGACATGACTGGAAGATGGACACTCTTTCTCTTGGCACCTTTGGCTCTTATCCCATGTCCCACTTTATTTTCCTTGTTGGCCTCCTTTCCCAGCTCCCCTATTCCCTTGGCCTTCCCCTGAGCTGTCCAGCCTTTCACACTGAGACATCTTTCTAGGCTTCCTTTTCTGGTCAGAATCCCATGTACAGACTTTTCCTTCTCAATATGTACAGTATGTGTGCACCCCACTTCCTAAGAGATTTGCACAGCTGTTCTCAATCTGTAAGCAAATCTGTGCTAGATTGTTTCAGATGTGCTAGTTACAAGTTTAATAGAACTTTTGTGAAATATCTTTGCTATTTTTTATAAAAAACTCATTTAAAATTTTTGTCTTTAAGAGATCAGCCTAAGATTTTTTTTTTTAGAAACATCTGACATATTGACACCATTCAAATTTCTATATACAGGCTACTTTCTTCTGCAATTGAACCCACAGTTTAAGTCAATTCACCTGTCATTCTCTGCTCGCCTAGACATGACCATATCTGGGCTAAGGCATTGGGGAGGCCAGGGTTCCCAGGTGGCACCAGTGGTAAAGAATCCACCTGCTAGTTCAGGAAATGCAAGAGATGCCGGTTTGATCCTTGGGTGAGGAATATCTCCCGGAGTAGGAGACAGCAACCCTCTGCAGTATTCTTGCCTGGAAAATTCCAAGGACAGAGGTGGGTTACAGTCCATGGGGTCACAAAGAGTCAGACACAACTGAGTATGCATGCACCATTGGAGAGGCCAGACACAATAAAAAAAGACAACCATACCTGCCCTTACAAAGCATATCATCTAGTGTATATCTAGGTAACCATGACACAGGCAGGTGATGGGTACCAAAAAGAAGATAACAACATCCTGGGAAATTATAATGGAAAAGACAAAGTTCAGTGAAAACTAATTCTGGCCCCTAAGTGAAGTGAGAAAGATAAAAGCAATATTTTTTAAATAT
This sequence comes from Giraffa tippelskirchi, assembly GCF_054371585.1. Lineage (NCBI taxonomy): Eukaryota > Metazoa > Chordata > Mammalia > Artiodactyla > Giraffidae > Giraffa > Giraffa tippelskirchi. The sequence goes on from NC_137277.1 coordinate 76,619,612, forward strand.
TATTATTATTTTTTAATGTTATATTGCCTTCATTTTCTAATTTTTTAATTAGTTTTTATTGGAGTACAGTTGTTTTACAATGTTGTCTTAGTTTCTGCTGAGAGAAAGATTTTCTTTTAAATTTAATTTTTGAGACAGAATTAATATCAATTTTTCATCAGCATGATCTCCCTAAATTTCAAATAATAAAAATCACCCATCAAGTGTAAAAAATTAGTTGAGAGGTTTTAGAGGAGATGATGAATATTGAAATTCCATGGCTGGTATGCTATTGGGAAGGCTGGGAGGAGTCTTAGATGCTATTTAGAAACTGTCTCTAAGAATGTCTTGGTCTCCCACAACGCTGATTCCCAAATCATTTCACATAGTTAGGTTATCAAATCCATGTTTTAAAAGTCTTCCATGGAAAATTTAGATACACATTTTGATGTCAGATCTGTGAAGCAAGGAACAAAGGCAAGACTTTTTTTATGACCAAGGCTGGAGTCTGTACGCGCACGTTCATACATTCTACATGTTACTTTGGGATAAATGAGACTGTTCAGCCTGGAGCATATAGAAATGATGCATCTCAGACACATTTTGTGGTTCACTCTGCAGATGTTCTTGCAGCTCAGAGTTGTACAGAGAAATCACTCTCTACTCAAGAGAAGCATTTTAGGCTTTATAATTTTCCAGGAAGGAAACACTATTACATAACATATATTAAAGTGTTTTCCATCACCAACACTGAGTTTGTTCCTCAGTACTTAGAAAATGAATTTGTATAGATCTTTAAAATTCTAAGATTCGCATCAGCATTGATATTAGAGCTCTCTGATACACACATTCTTTAGACATTTAAAAACTTCTTTTTCTGTGTTACCACAGAGTTTGATCTCTAGTAATTATAAATAATCTCTTTATATAAAAAGATTCATCAATTTATAGCACATTTCAGATGGAGTACCTTTGTCTAACTTCAGTAAAACAATTGCTGAGGATACTTCCATCTTACTGCATGCTCATGTTGCTTAGTGAACTTTCTATATTCCCAGAATATTACTCAGTCTTAGACTTTGATACCAAAAAATCTATTTCTCCTAATAAAACTGCATCAGTGAAAATAATTCTTACCTGAATTACACTGCAATGAAATATATGTCTGAGTTTTTGTTATAATTATCTCCCCCCACTTTATTTGATATTTTATTTTTATCAAATTCTACTATATATGCATCTTTTTTTCTGTTTGTTGCTTCAAAGATTTTCTGGAAGTATGTAGGAAAAATGAATTAAAAAATAAATTGAAACTTCTTTCTTACATGTTAAGCCTTATTTAGTGTTCTTTGGAAGCAATAACCTTTTGAATCTCTCTCAGGATTCAAAAGTGGATGTTATTTTTGTGGTCTCTTTTCATTAGAAGTAGCACGAAAAAGCCACAAATGAAATCATGCAAATGGTTCTTCCTCAACCCTAGAACTGAGAACTGGTCTATGCATCCAGGAGCTGAGACAGTAAAGTGCAAGTCGAATGGCTGCCAGGGCCCTAGACCAATGAAAATCATGTTGGGTTCTTCACAGCATTTAGAACATGCTGTTTCTTCTCTTTATGCCTTTTCAAAGTTTTATTTTTACAAGTGGCTGTTAGCAGAGGAATTCTGAGTGTGTTTTTGGCAGGCATACTCTCTTCACATGGAGATGTAGAAAGCAGTGAGATGGCTAGGAAAAGAAAGGCAGTCCTAATTTTGTTTGGGTACCTAATGGGGATGATTAGTACCCTATTGCTGGGTCTGAATTCTTATTTCAAGGTTGTGATCTATGCTTTATAGAGAAATAGCATAAAATATCTATTACGTATTTAAAATTGTATGCCTTTTGGAGTGTTATCATTTTTATTTAGTCCCACATTTAAGCTCAGTGTGTTAACACTGGTGTCAAAGCTAGTTCAGAAGTTGCAGAGGTGGCACCACATTCCTGATTTTCAGATAGGAATAAGTAATCAGTAATATTACTAATTTTTTTAAAAAAATTTTAAACAGTAATAAGGTGGAACACCTGACCACTTTGCCAATTTACAATAGTTTTCTAGGCAGTTTTCTCCTCAGTGTTTCAGAGCCATTTACTTCAGTGTTTTGGGAATAATAGAAAATGGGAACAAGTAATATAAAATGTAAACTCACTTCAAAATTTAAAGAAATTGTATTGCTAATACATTATTGGTATTGGCATTTTCATCTCATAAATATGTATTTATGATATTCTGTGCTTTAATTTCTTTTTAACACTTCCTCAACAAAAAATGTGCACTTTAGCCAGAAATTTTAGTACAAAGTTATCAGAATGAAAATTACATAGTAAAAATTAACTGGTGAAGTAGTATAATATATTGGGGCTTCCCAGTTGGCTCAGTGGTAAAGAATCGGCCTGCCAATGCAGGAGACTCAGGTTCAATCCCTGGGTTGGGAAGATCCCCTGGAGAAGGAAATGGCAACCCACTCCAGTATTCTTGCCTGGGAAATCCTATGGACAGAGGAGCCTAGCGGGCTATAGTCCATAGGGTCGAGCAGAGTCAAACACGACTGAATGCACACACATACACACCCACCCAAAAATGTGTGATTCAGATAGAAATGTATATAGTACAAAGTCATCAGAGTGAAAATTACATAGAAAAAATTTATTAACTATTGAAGTAGTAGAGTATGTTAAATACCTTTTCTTTTATGAAATGTATTTTCTCCTAAGAAAAAGTTCTATGTAAATCAAATCCAAAATTAATACAACTTTATATATATGAAGATATTTTGCCAGTTTTTGTTTCTAAGACAAGTGATTGTGAATTCATTTATTTAAGAGAGAAAAAGGAAATTGAATTGACTTGAAATTGTTATATAGTTATATACTGGAAATTTAGGTTCAAGGGTTTTCTTTAATAAATTGATAATTTTAAAGTAAGTGACAATTAATTGATAGAACAAAATAATTGTATTATTTCTACTTGCTATGAAAGTGAAAAATACTTCTGGAAAATAGATGTAGTGATATGAATTTAAAGTTTATGACATTATCAGACACAATGCTAATTAATAGAACAAATATATTTAATAACAGATATTTATTAATATTTTTGTTGTCAAGATACTGTTGCTGCTAGTCAGAAGTCATTGTGTGACTTATAAGGAAGAAATAATTACAAATTGACCCTCAAAATAAATTACAAAGATCAGAGTAAAACAACAAATACATTTGAATGTAAGGCACGAAATATTTATCAAGAAAACACCTTAGACATTGTTGAGCCTTTTTTTTCCAGTTGTGATAAAAGTAGCTCTAATTTTTAAGTGGTCATCACAAATAAACTGTAATTTGTTATACATTTTGAAGTCAGGCAATGAGTAATTTACTCCCATAGTATTACTTCATCCACAATTTACAAAAATTTAAATTATTTCCAATAAATTTACAACTAGTGGCAACAGCAGCAGTAGATATTACAATTAATACCAAGAGCTACCTTAGCATATTTTTAGACAAAATATAAGCATATAATCTTCAGGGCAACTTCATGAGGAAGTATTAAATTCATAAATAATAATTTTGAATATAGGACTTCCCTGGTGGCTTAGATGGTAAAGAATCTACCTGCAATAGAGGATACCCAGGTTCAGCCCCTGAGTTGGGAAGATCCCCTGGAGAAGGGAATGGTAATCCACTCCAGTATTCTTGCCTAGAAAATTCCATGGACAGAGGAGCCTGGAGGGCTATAGTCCATGGGGTTGCAAAAAGTTGGACATGAATGAGTGACTAACATACACATACACATGGATCCAGGAACAAGGAATCAATAAAACATAAGAAAGCACTTCTCACCAGGGAGCTATGCAAGTCCTATTTTCTAAGCTAGAGATGCTTGGTGCTGTTTGCATTTATCTTGGATATTGGTATTGTTTAGAAACTGCTTTTCAAATGTTTATAATGTTTGAAATGAGAAAAATCAAGATTATGCAGGTAAAATGATCTAGTGGGGATAATTTTATGGTTTATATAATCTTGAAAATTTTTTATTTGAAATAATCAGCCTATTACTTATAGTGTTGAGGTAAAAAGCAATGAAAAATAATAATAATAACAATGAAACAATAATAGTAAGCTTAAAAATGACCTGTTGGTTTACAGAGAACAAGGTTAAAAAAGTCTGCATTATTTGTAAATCTAGTCTCTGGTTCTGTGACTTGACATGACATAATTTCGATAGTTCTCATGGGAAAACTTCAGTTTATTTATATATTTGATTAAGTCCACTTGGACATGATCTTTAATTGAGCAAAATCCAACATTTCCTGAATTGGAGCTGCTGCAAGTGTAGGGGTAAGTCTACAGTGCATTTGAAGGAAAAGATGATAAAGCTTCCCGAGTTATCTTTGAAACATCCCAAGCGTGCTCTGTTAGAGTCATATTTTTGTTATGAAGAAGTGTTAATTCTAAATCAAATTTGTGTCCATTTTTGCTATTTTGGTGACTCTAGCTTTTAGGATCTTAAGATGATATTTTTAGACATATTGTTTATTAAATCAAAACAGATATTTAAACATTAATTATATATTCATTAACCAAGTATTTGGTAGGCATTGAAAGTCATGGACTTTTATTATGAAAATCATCACTTCAGCTTTAAAAATATGAATATTTAATTTGACACTTTTAAGGATCAAAGAGCTTAGAACAAATTGTTTAGAGACCACTGGTAATAAAAAACAATAGGATTGTACCTTCAACATACAAATGTGGCGATTTTCTGAGCCCTAATTAAGGAATGAAAAGAAAATTCTAATAGGTCAAGTCACTTTTAAATTGTATCATTAAATTAAAATTTGGATGAAAGCAGGGACATGTGAAAATCTGGACCACCTGTTTGTTGGCGATCTCTAATGAAGATTTCAAATGCTTATAACAATTCCACTGGTGATGCCTTTGAGAAACAACATAAAAAAAGTCTGTAATTTCTCTGCCCACTAATTAGGCATTGACTTCACAATATACTGCATCCAATTGTTTCTAATTCTGTGACCCATCTCATTTTATCTGTATCTCTTTCACTGCATGTTTTACTTCAATCTATTATAGTTACCTAAGGAGATCACCTCTTCTCCAAAACTGTAGGATTCCTGAGGCTAGAATCCATATTGAATCTCTGTATTTCCTATACCTTTTGATAGAATGTGAGTCATAAGTAAGAACTTCAGTTCAGTTCAATCGCACAGTTGTGTCCGACTCTATGTGACCACATGGACTACAGCATGCCAGGCATACTTGTCCATCACCAATTCCCGAAGCTTGCTCAAACTCATGTCCATTGAGTCGGTGATGCCATCCATCCATCACATCCTCTGTCATCCCCTTCTCCTGCCTTCAATCTTTCCCAGCATTGGGTCTTTTCTAATGAGTCAACTCTTCCTATCAGGTTGCCAAAGTACTGGAGTTTCAGCTTCAGCATCAGTCCTTCCAGTGAATATTCAGGACTGATTTCCTTTAGGATGGACTGGTTGGATCTCCTTGCAGTCAAACGGACTCTCCAACACCATAGTTCAAAAGCTTCAATTCTTCGGCACTCAGCTCTCACATCCACACATGACTATTGGAAAAACCATAGCTTTGACTAGATGGACTTATGTTGGCAAAGTAATGTCTCTGCTTTTTAATACGCTGTCTAGGATGGTCATAGTTTTTCTTCTAAGGAGAAAGCGTCTTTTAATTTCATGGCTACAGTCACCATCTGCACTGATTTTGGAGCCCAAAAAAATAAAGTCTGCCACTGTTTCCACTGTTTGCCCATCTATCTGCCATGAAGTGATGGGACCAGATGCCATGATCTTAGTTTTCTGAATGTTGAGCTTTAAGCCAACTTTTTCACTCTCCTCTTTCACTTTCATCAAGAGGCTCTTTAGTTCTTCTTCATTTTCTGCCATAAAGGTGGTGTCATCTGCATATCTGAGGTTATTGATATTTATCCTGAAAATCTTGATTCCAGCCTGTGCTTCATTCAGTCCAGCATTTCTCATGATGTGCTCTGCATAGAAGTCAAATAAGCAGGTGACAATATACAACCTTGACGTACTCCTTTCCTGATTTGGACCAGTCTGTTGTTCCATGTCCAGTTCTAACAGTTGCTTACTGACCTGCATACAGATTTCTCATGTGGCAGGTCAGATGGGCTGGTATTCCCATCACTTGAAGAATGATCCACACAGTCAAAGGCTTTGGCATAGTCAAAAAAGCAGAAGTAGATGTTTTTCTGTAACTCTTGTGCTTTTTCAATGATCCAGTAGATGTTGGCAATTTGGTCTCTGGATCCTCTGCCTTTTCTAGATCCAGTTTGAATATCTGGAAGTTCACGGTCCATGTACTGTTGAAGCCTGGCTTGGAGAATTTTGAACATTACTTTGCTAGTATGTGAGATGAGAGCAATTGTGCAGTAGTTTGAACATTCTTTGGCATTGCCTTTCTTTGGGATTGGAATGAAAACTGACCTTTTCCAGTCCTGTGGCCACTGCTGAGTTTTCCAAATTTGCTGGCATATTGAGTGCATCTCTTTCACAGCATTGTCTTTTAGAATTTGAAATAGCTCAATTGGAATTCCATCACCTCCACTAGCTTTGTTGGTAGTGATACTTCCTAAGGTCCACTTGACTTTGCATTCCAGGATGTCTGGCTCTAGGTGAGTGATCACACCATTGTGGTTATCTGGGTCATGAAGATCTTTTTTGTATAGTTCTTCTGTGTATTCTTGCTACCTCTTCTAAATATCTTCTGCTTCTGTTAGGTCCATACTGTTTCTGTCCTTTATTGAGCCCATCTTTGCATGAAATATTCCCTTGGTATCTGTAATTTTCTTGAAGAGATTTCTAATCTTTCCCATTCTATTGTTTTCCTCTATTTCTTTGCATTGATCACTGAGGAAGGCTTTCTTATCTCTCCTTGCTATTCTTTGGAACTCTGCATTCAAATGGGTATATCTTTCCTTTTCTCCTTTGCCTTTAGCTACTCTTCTTTTCACGGCTATTTGTAAGGCCTCCTCAGACAACCATTTTGCCTTTTTGCATTTCTTTTTCTAGGAGATGGTCTTGATCACTGCCTCTTGTACAATGTCACGAACTTCCATCCATAGTTCTTCAGGCTTTCTGTCTGTCAGGTCTAATCCCTTGAAACTATTTGTCACTTCCACTGTATAATGAAAATGGATTTGATTTAGGTCATACCTGAATGGTCTAGTGGTTTTCCCTACTTTATTCAATTTCAGTCTTAATTTTGAAATAAGGAGTTCGTGATCTAAGCCATAGTCAGCTCCCAGTCTTATTTTTGCTGATTGTATAGAGCTTCTCCATCTTTGGCTGCAAAGAATATAATCTATCTGAGTTTGGTATTGACTATCTGGTGATGTCCATGTGTAGAGTTGTCTCTTGTGTTGTTGGACGAGGGTGTTTGCTATGACCAGTGTGTTCTCTTGGCAAAACTCTGTTAGTGTTTGCCCTGCTTCATTCTGTGCTCCAAGGCCAAACTTGCCTGTTACTCCAGGTGTTTCTTGATTTCCTACTTTTGCATTCCAGTCCCCAATAATGAAAAGGATATCTTTTTTGGGTGTTCTAGAAAGTTTTGTAGGTCTTCATAGAACTGTTCAACTTCAGCTTCTTCAGCATTACTGGTTGGAGCATAGACCTGGATTACTGTAAAATTGAATGATTTGCCTTGGAAATGAACAGAGATCATTCTGTGGTTTTTGAGATTGCATCCAGGTACTGCATTTCAGACTCTTTTGTTGACTATGATGGCTACTCCATTTCTTCTAAGGGATTCTTGCCCACAGTAGCAGATATAATGGTCATCTGAGTTAAATTCACCCATTCCAGTCCATTTTAGTTCACTGATTCCTAAAATGTTGATGTTAACTCTTGCCATCTCCTGTTTGACCACTTCCAATTTGCCTTGATTCATGGAGCAAACATTCCAGGTTCCTATGCAGTATTGCTCTTTACAGCATGGGACTTTACTTTCATCACCAATCACATCCACAACTGGGTTTTGTTTTTGTTTTGGCTCTGTCTCTTCATTCTTTCTGGAGTTATTTCTCCACTGATCTCCAGTAGCATATTAGGCACCTACTGACCTGGGGAGTTCATCTTTCAGTGTCCTATCTTTTTGCGTTTTCATACTGTTCAGAGACTGAGCCAGAACTCTATTTGAGTGTCTCCTGTGGAGGTATGGGTCAGCAGTGGCCTGCCACAGGGGCAGGGGCTGTGGGTGCAGCCAATGTGGGTTATGGCATATGCCCTCTTGGAGGAGGTCACCATTACTTCACCATAGAGCCAGTAGAACTTATACAGAACTGGGGTAACAGACGCTTGGAGGGCACAAACAAAAGCTTATGTGCACCAGGACCCAGGAGAAGGGAGCAGTGACCCCAAATGAGACTGACTCAGACTTTCCTGTGAGTGTCCAGGAGTCTCTGGTGGAGGCATGGGCCAGTGGTGGCCTGATGCAGGGTCGGGAGCACTCAGTGCAGCAGTGCCTGCATGGGACCTTTTGAAGGAGGTCACCATTATCTTCATTACCTCCACCATAGTTTGGCCTCAGGTCAAACAACAGGGAGGGAACACAGCCCCGCCCATCAATAGAAAATTGGATTAAAGATTTACTGAGCATGGTCCTGCCCGTCAGAACAAGACCCAGTTTCCCCTCAGTCAGTCTCTCCCATCAGGAAGCTTCCATAAGCTTCTTACCTGTATCCATCAGAGGGCCAACAGAATGAAAACCACAATCACAGAAAACTAATCAAGCTAATCACATGGACCACAGCCTTTTCTAACTCAATGAAACTGTGAGCCCTGCCATGTAGGGCCACCCAAAGCGGATGGGTCATGGTGGAGAGTTCTGACAAAATGTGGTCCACTGGAGAAGGGAATGGCAAACCACTTCAGTATTCTTGCCTTGAGACCCCAGTGAACAGTATGAAAAGTAAGAACTTACCTAGTCTTTAAACTTAAATACCTAAAAGAACCAGGTCAGTATTATAAATGTTTGAAATAGGAAGTGTTGGGAACTGTGATAGATGAAAAGCAAAAAGCATTTGGTCTCACATTTTTAAAAAACACTGATAGACTAGACAAAATCCAACTGTAGTCTGTTAGCTGATGACTTTTAAAATGAATGAATGAATGATAGAACAAAGAATAATTTGTTTCCTTAGGTCCACCTAGTGTTTATCTCTCCATTTTCAGGGTTAATTATGGAGGTAAATCTTGACTGAGAATTCTGGCAACTATATCCAAGAGGATTACTAGTGGAATGGGTACATGGCTCTTGTCTCTAATGCCAGTTAAAGAATGAGAAAACCACTATAATCTACAACACACTTGTACTGATAATCTGTATATAATTTTGTAGCACTAAAGGGATAGACGAAAAAACATATAGTGATTAAATGAATAAGATAGATTCATTTTAGCTCCATCTTGAATCATCCTAGAATCAGGGAGTGCTAAGTCACTTCAGTCGTGTCCGACTCTTTGCGACCCCTTGGACTGCAGCCCTCCAGGCTCCTCTGTCCATGGGATTCTCCAGGCAAGAATACTGGAACAGGTTGCCATTTCCTTCTCCAGAGGATCTTCCCAAACCAGGGATCAAACCCGTGTCTGTTTTATCTCCTGCATTGGCAGATAGGTTCTTTACCACTAGTGCCACCTGGGAATTCAATGCCTGTATGCTTATCCTTGAACAACTATGATGTGTTAGAAAGTACTTTGTCAAATGGAAATCTGTCTTTCTATCAATAAAACCTTTTTTTCTCTCTTAGTAGAACTGGCACATGAAGGATCCAAGTACTGTCTATAATAGCACAACCTTTCAAACACTGAAGACAATTGTGTCTGCTTTTAATGTTCATAAATCTCCCTAATGGACTTCTCAGGTGACACAGTGGTAAAGAATGTGCCTGTCAATGCAGGAGACTGAGGTTTGATCCCTGGGTTGGGAAGATCTCCTGGAGCAGGAAATGGCAACCCACTCCAGTACTCTGGCCTGGAAAATTTCATGGACAGAGGTGCCAAGTGGGCTGCAATCCACAGAGTCACACAGCATCAGACTCGACTGAGCACACACACAAATCATAGTGACTTAAAATGATGTGAGTCTACAGATTAAGCCAAGAGGTTTGGTAATCTGTGTCAAACTCGATAGATCTCAATGGAGCTTTCTCATGCATCTATGGCCAGATGATGAGTTTGCTGTGAGCTGGCTGGTCTAGGAGGACCTTAGTTATATCAATACAACTTGGGTTTCCTCCCTTTTATCCCTTCAGCAGATTAACCTGGACATGTTCTCATGGTACTAACAGGAATCCATGAGAAGAAGGATAAACTCACACTTTTCAAGGCTCTGATTCAGTCACCTTTCTACTTCCCATTGGAAAAATCAGAAAGTTACATGACAACCCCAGAATCAGGTGGATGGCATTAATAAAAAGAAACACATATGGCTGGGTCGATTAATATAATTAATGCTCTCTCAAAGCACTTTTGCTCTTTCTGATTCTTCTTTCCTTTAGTCCATCTATAGTTCATTCAACCATTGAAGAGACAGCAATAATTTGAAGTTTCCTTTCATTCTATTAAAGTTATCTGAGTGACCAGGGAAAATAGGAAATATATATATATATATATATGTATATGTATTAACAGAATAGTGAAGTCCAGTTGTCCACTAAGTGGCTAATAGGCCAAATGTGGCTCACATGACTTCAGGTTATGGAATGCCTGAAATTACTGGTTTAAAAAGTTAAAAAAAATTAAAAAAGCTTAAAGTTAAAAAAGTTTCAGTTAATTGCCTAAAACATGAGCTGTTAAACCCATAATGATGGCCTATACTTTCCTAATTCCTTTTGGAGAATTGATTTTTACTGTGTCATGCTAACAGACTTGAGAAAATTAGTTATCTTAGTAAAAGCTGAATAAAATTTATTACATGATTTTGGTCAGTTCTATTCCAGTTCCACTAAAACTATGACTTAGAAAAAAAGGCCTTGTAAATAGTAAAATAAAATAATACTTCCTTTTGCATTTGAATAATAAATTTTCATCAGTAATGTGTCTTCTTAGGGATTTATGATTATATTCTTTTAAAAGGATTTATTTTTAATGAGATAGATTTATATTGTTTTCTATTACTGGACCCTCCAAAATAGTACAATAATAAGTAAATGTTTTATAAAAGCAACAAATTATAAAATTCCTCTTTTAAATCAGTGATTCACAGAATGAATGTTTGCTATTGGTACTAGAATTACTGTTTACAAGACTAAACTCAACTGAACTGAAATAAACTAAAATCAAACAAACTTCTTAAGTCCTAACCTCAGAGATTCTGCTTCTGTAGGTCTGGAAGTAGAAAGCTTTGATTATTTTTACGTGCTCCCCAGTCTATTGCTGATTCATAGCTAGATTTGGAGCCACTTTCTTAATGATATAATTTACATACAATAGGAATGGAAAAGCAGAGTAATTTGGAAAACATTTTAATAAGATTAGCAACAACATTGGAAATATAAGCCAAATAATTTTTTCAGGTGAAATGAATGTTGTTAATTAAATAAACCAGTAATTAATTTTATTCAAAGCAATATATCCCTTCCCCTCCCCATCTCTGGCAACCACCAATCTGTACTCTTTATCTATCAGCTTGTTTTGTTCTAGAAATGCATAGGCGAAGGCATGTGGTATTTTATTTTTTCATTCAAAAATTTCTGTGAGTACAGGGGACCTATGAATATGAAGAGGGCTGAGTTTCTTCTCTAAAAAACCTTAAACCCTTTCTTTCTTAGGCTGTAGTTCTATAAAATACAGAGACAAATTACCGTGAACTCCAAAGCAGTGGTTCTCAGCTTTGGCTGTTTTACAGTCACTTGGGAATTAAAAATCCCCACCTATTATATCAAAATTGCTAGATGAGACTTAGGAACAAGTGTTTTAAAAACTCTGTAATTATTCCTAATGCATTAGGAATACAGCCACATTTGAGAACTTCTGCCTTTGAGAGAAGCGTACATGAAAGACGGTGACAGGAGAGGGAGGAGCAATTGAACACTGAGCAGTACTAGGCTTTTGACAGGCAAGTAAAAGAAAGGACATCAAAAAGATAGCACAGCATAAGCAAAGGCATGGGCATACAAAGGTACATAAAGTGTTGGAGAGTATTTTGCCAATAGGGAGAATTTCTGAAAGGCTAGCACAGAACTGAGCTTCTGTATGTGGAAAAGGCTTGTAGCTGAAAGCTTGGTTAGGGCTAGTGAGTCAAAGTCCATACTACATTTATTTTGTAAAGATGTGCTGTCACTCCCTTGATCTGTTGTTAAAACTGACAAAACTGATGAATCAAACTCCTGAGCTCAGTATTTCCAAAATGCTATTTTGCTGTAGAGCACTATTTCCCAGAGATACTCTGAACAAAACCATTGAATAAGTTTGGAAAATACTGCCTGTCATACTTATTCTCCTCTTAGAGATTTATAAGGAATATTAGAATTCTTATAGTAAAGCAATATTTTTACTCCAGTATTACCCATATCATATTGTTTCTATATGATGCTTATTAATAATCTCCAAAAATTAATGCTTCAAAGTATACATTTTTATTCCCCTAAATTTTTTTCAAAAAATGGCTCTTTTATTTTTCTGAAATTCATTTTATTTTTCAGGTAGTCTTGTTTTCTTCCTTTAATTATTTCTTCTCTTATTTATGTTACTTAGAATAGAGTCTGACCTCAAGAAATATCTTCATAGTTAACATTTTTTATCTACTCTTAGAGGCAAAAAAACGTTGCCTAGTTGAGTGAATAGTTAATATTCTATTATATAACTGTGATGGTGTGAGTTTAAAAAAAGGAAAAGAAATATTTTGAAAAGGTTGAGAAGTGATGAACAATGTCACATTATTGAAACAGCTGAGAGCAAATTAAGAAATAACAGATGGGAGCTATGTGTGGATTATCACACCCAGGTATCACTATACACACAAATTTGGCTGCGTTTTACCCACATTTTGTGCTTCATTATCTGCAAGGGTCTTTCTGCTATCTAGCAAAATGAAGTTTATATTACTGTAGAAACAAATCTCTTCTGTTTAGAAACATTTTCAAAGTAACCATCTGAACTTCACCTTTCTATTCCCTCCTCTTTAATTCTTCTAAAGATAGTGTTTTATATCCTAAAATTCCTAATAAGGGCTTTACATGTGACGTGTCAAAACTATAGTTCTCACAGTAAATCATGTGGCTCAGAGAACACATAGTAATTTACTTTTGCCCTGTTTTTCCCTTGCTTCACCTCGAGAAAAGAAAATGTTCATGTATATCATGTGTATTAAATAATTGTGAGTAGCTAATTTTTAAAAATGTTTCGGATGACTACACTGTCAAGTGAGAATGTGTTACACCTCAAGTAATGACTGTATAACTGCCTTGACATCCACATTAAGTTCTCCTAACGTTATTTGTTATGAAGGTGCAAGCTATAATGGAAGCCACACTTAAACACCTGTTCTTAGTGTTAGTACTCTTCACTATTTCTTCCTTTGACTTATTGTGACCCCTTGAGCATCAATTTCTTTCTTCACCTATGAAATAGTTTTAATTCTATTTCATAAGGATATTGTGTGAACAGATACTATAACGGATGTTAAAATATTTTTTTTAAGGCCTTGACATGAGATTCTACACAAGCATAAGCCATCATTATTCAAAATGGTGTTACTTGTAGATTAAATAGTCTTCATTTCACTAAACATGAATTTAAGGGCAATACTTTTTTTAAACGTTTTGCTGGCACTAAGTATATTCACATTGTTGTACAATTCTTACCATCAACCATGTCCTGAATTTTTCACTTTCCTAAACTGAAGCTCTGTTCCATGAAACACTAAGTCGCAATTCCTCCCACCTACCTCTTCCCTGGCATCTACCAGTATACTTTCTGACTCCATGAATTTGACTATTCTAAGTACCTTGTATAAGTGGAATCAAACATTATTTGTCTGTACCTACTGTATATTGAAATGCATTTTTAAGGTTAACTTTAAAGTAGTACAGATTGTACAGTGGTGCCACTTGCAGAGATGGGGATGGACCTAGACAGTGTCCTACAGGGCAAAGAAAATGAGAAAGAGAAAAACAAATATCATATTAATATATTAATGCATATATGTGGAATCTAGAAAAAATAGTACAGATGAACCTATTTGTAAAACAGAAATAGAAGCAAAGACATAGAGAGCAAACGTGGATATCAAGGCAGGGAGGAGGGTGGAAAGAATTGGGAAATTGGGATTGATATATATAAAATAGACAACTAATGAAAATCTACTGTATAGTACAGGGGAAAAAACGATCATTCTTGAGTGCCATAAATATTCCATGTTTTGTTATTTTAAGATATTTTACTTTATTGTGATAGCTTTTCTAAAAAGTTATGCTAAAAATCTATTTTTTGGAGGGAAAATATTAGGTTGGTGCAAATGTAATTGCAGTTTTTGCATTGTTGAAATTTGTCATTTGATATTGGAATACATTCTTAATAAATGTGGTTATGTTATACATCATTTTCATGCCCATTTATTGCTTTATGTTTTTGCTAATGACTTATTATTACTTTCTGTTTATTTTATATTTATTTTAGACTATGCTAATATTGTTATTAATAGATAAAAAGCAAATTCAAGCAAATTTTTAAATTTGAGTTCAAAATGGGTTATAAAGCAGCAGAGACAACTCACAACATCAACAACACATTTGGCCCAGGAACTGCTAACAAATGTATAGTGCAGTGGTGGTTCAAGAAGTTTTGCAAAGGAGGTGAGAGCCTTGAAGATGAGGAGCATAAGGGGAGGCCATTGGGCGGTGACAACAGAATATTGAGAGCCATCATCGAAGCTAATCCTCTTATAACTATATGAGAAGTTACTGAAGAACTCAGCAGCTGACCATTCTATGGTCATATGGCATTTGAAACAAATTGGAAAGGTGAAAAAGCTCAATAACTGGGTGCCTCATGAGCTGATCACAAATCAAAATAATTGTCATTTTAAAATGTCATCTTTTCTTATTCTATGCAACAACACGAACCATTTCTCAATTGGATTTTGATGTTGGATGAAAAGTGGTTTGTATTCGACAACTGGCGATGACCAGCTCAGTGGCTGAACCAAGAAGAAGCTCCAAAGCACTTCCCAAAGCCAAATTTGCACCAAAAAAAAAGATCATGGTCACTGTTTGGTGGTCTGCTGATGATCTGATTCACTACAACTTTCTGAATCCCAGTGAAACCACTATATCTGAGAATAATGCTCAGCAAATCGATGAGATGCACTGAAAACTGCAACACTTGCAGCAGGCATTGCTCAACAGAAAGGGCTCAGTTCTCCACGACAGTGCCCGACTACACATCACACAACCAATGCTTCAAAAGTTGAACGGATTGGGCTACAAAGTTTTGCCTCATCTGCCATATTCATCTGAACTCTCGTCAACCAATGATCACTTCTTCACGCATCTTGACAACTTCTTGCAGGGAAAGCACTTCTACAACCAGCAGGAGGCAGAAAATGCTTTCCAAGAGTGTTTTGAATCTTGAAGCATGGATTTTTATGCTACAGGAATAAGCAAATTTATTTCTCATTGTTAAAAATGTGTTGATTGTCATAGTTCCTATTTTGATTAATAAAGATGTGTTTGAGCCTAGTTATAATCATTTAAAATTCACAGTCCAAAACCACAATTACTTTTGCACCAACCTAATAAATGCTACATTCTATTAGGCAAACAATATAGTGCACTTGTAAGGCTATTTTCTCTGTCTTAAGAATCAAATATTTAGAAAAATTTAATAAAGGATATTTGTTTTGTGGTACAGGGTGATAAAGATGCAAGTTGTTTAAAATATATTCTGTTTCCAGAGTGGATTCTTTATTTCTTGATATTTGCTTATTTAAACAATGGAAAACACTTCCTGAGTACATTCTGAGTATCTAAACAGCTGTTTTTACTAAATAACCATTGACCTAAACTTTATATAAAAATTCCTATTAATTCTGCATACCAACTTTTAGACAAACTCATGTGGAATTTAAATTGCTAAAGCTGAATAATTTTGATTAGTGTGTATAATCAGGATAATTTGTTCTGCTTAACCCTTCTTACCTTCCAACACATTATTCTCTCTCTTTTTAGCCCAGTTGGGAATTCAGCTCCAGTTACCCAACTTGTCTAGATAAAAATTAATGTTGCTCCTTCTTACCCCCTGCTCTTTTCTTTCCTCCTCCTCTCCTGCCAGATCCCAGAATGCCTACCATTTGCTGTGTGAGAAGAATTTACTATATACTGAGAAAACTAATAGTTATGCCAATTAGTGTGTTATCCTGAGGTGTTCTGCCTCCAAGTATAAACATTAGAACATTTAAGGCCACCTTAGAGCTGTGAGTTTAAATCTGAGACAGTGGCCTTTGGACTTCCAAGTGGAGAATCAGACCTGAATTTCCCCTTAAATATTGAGATGTCAAGAGGAGAATTTGGAATTCCGTATTTAAGACTTGTCTTAGACTAAGATGTGTAGGTGACATCTCCATAACATACTGAGTAACTTGAAGACCTCATTCTGAAACAGCTTTCCCTTAGGTTTTCTACTCTGTCAAGTTACAGTTCAATCTCTCTTCCTTCTATGCATTAGTCTTTAAAATGTAGACTTCTGTAGTTTCCACATCCTCTAATTAACTTCTCCAGTCCCTTGAACACCATCTTGTATAATCTCAATGATCTACTCTGTAAGGAGATTCCTAAAATTACATTTATAGATCTCAGCTCTATACAGAGTGACGATATCTTCCCACTCAGACATGTTCACCTGAATGACCTCCTGATGTGTGCTGTGCTTAGTCGCTCAGTCATGTCTGACACTTTGTGACCCCATGGTCTGTAGCCTGCTAGACTCCTCTATCCATGGGGATTCTCCAGGCAAGATTACCAGAGTGGGTTGCCATGCCCTCCTCCAGGGGATATTCCCAACCCAGGGATTAAACCCAGGTCCCCCGCATTGCAGACAGATTCTTTACCAACTGAGCTACCAGGGAAGCTCTGACCTCCCAATACCTGATACTGATCTACCCCAAAGAGATTTATTACACCATGAACTTACTTTGTAAGAAAGTTCAGGAGCATACGTGTGCCTGTCTCTCCAAACTTTGTCTCTTGCAACATAAGTGCCCCATGACAATTAATAGTTTTATACACACACATGTATACACACACACCTATTACTACACTATTTCCTAGAACTTTATCATGTTTATGTAAAATGTAAATATTTAGGAGGATGATATGCTATTTAGTGTTTCTTAAATTGATAGTGGAAATCTTTGAGTCAAATAATTACAAAGATATTAAAGTCTCCAATAATATTTTTTGAGAAATATTGCTTAGATGAACAGCCTAAGCCTAGATACTGTGTTGATAGCTATTAAGGAAAGCATACATTTTTTCCCTGTCCTTTTACTTCTCTTGCCATTTAGACTTGAAATCGCAGTTAATTTTGATGCCTCCCTACTTCTTATCTTCCATAACAAAACAAATATCAAGTTCTTTCAGTTATGTCCTTAGAAAATTACATATTCCTCTCCTCTTTTCTTTGTGACTTTTTACTTCAAAACCTTTTCTCCCCATCTAAAATGATATGATATTTTCAAACCTATTTTTTAATCCATGCCCCTCCCTTTCACAAATCCTTGTTTCTAGAGTTATCAGGTTAGTCTTTAGATCTCTGCCATAGTTATGTCACTATCTTCTTCCATAATTTACGATGACCCATCATTTTCAATTAAGATAACTATTGGTTCTTCTGACATTCCAAGCACCTTCTACCTACTCTCCATTACCTCATCTCCTTCCTCCATTCACAAATCCCAAGCTACAATCATGTTTGATGACTCATTTTCCCCTAAGACTGTCTTACATTTCCCTTTTTGAGCTTATTATATCCACTCTGCTTTAGTGTTTCTCCTCCATCTCCTGTCTGAACTTTATCCTCTTCAAGTTGTAATTCAAATGCTACTGTCTTCATGAAGTGTTTCCTGATTTTTCCACCAAAAATAAGCTTCTCTTTTCTTGAGCTTTAATGGTAGTAAACAACTTTTTCTTGTTGCTCTGTATTTCTGAGTATATTTGCAAGAAATTGGTATGATTATTTATTATTTAGTATATATCCTATCTTCCCTTACTATGAATTTGTTGATGACTGCAGCTTTGTCTCCTTGCAGTCCAAGGGACTCTCAAGAGTCTTCTCCAACACCACAGTTCAAAAGCATCAATTCTTCGGCGCTCAGCTTTCTTCACCGTCCAACTCACATCCATACATGACTACTGGAAAAACCTCAGCCTTGACTAGACAGACCTTTGTTGGCAAAGTAATGTCTCTGCTTTTTAATATGCTATCTAGGTTGGTGATAACTTTCCTTCCAAGGAGTAAGCGTGTTTTAATTTCATGGCGGCAATCACCATCTGCAGTGATTTTGGAGCCCCCCAAAATAAAGTCTGCCACTGTTTCCACTGTTTCCCCATCTATTTCCCATGAAGTGAAGGTACCAGATTCCATGATCTTAGTTTTCTGAATGTTGAGCTTTAAGCCAACTTTTTCACTCTTCTCTTTCACTTTCATCAAAGACTTTTTAGTTCTTCTTCACTTTCTGCCATAAGGGTGGTGTCAGCTGCATATCTGAGGTTATTAATATTTCTCCCGGCAATCTTGATTCCAGCTTGTGCTTCATCCAGCACAGCGTTTCTCATGATGTACTCTGCATATAAGTTAAATAAGCAGGGTGACAATATACAGCCTTGACGTACTCTGTTTCCTATTTGGAACCAGTCTGTTGTTCCATGTCCAGTTCTAACTGTTGCTTCCTGACCTGCATACAGGTTTCTCAAGAGACAGGTCAGATGGTCTGGTATTTCCATCTCTTTCAGAATTTTCCACAGTTTATTGTGATCCACACATTCAAAGGCTTTGGCATAGTCAATAAAGCAGAAATAGATGTTTTTCTGGATCCAATCAGTCCATCCTAAAGGAGATGAATCCTGGGTGTTCATTGGAAGGACTGATGTTGAAGCTGAAACTCCAACCCTTTGGCCACCTCATGTGAAGACTTGACTCATTGGAAAAGCCCCTGATGCTGGGAAGGATTGGGGGCAGGAGGAGAAGGAGATCACAGAGGATGAGATGTCTGGATGGCATCACCGACTCGATGGATATGAGTTTAGGTAAACTCTGGGAGTTGGTGATGGACAGGGAGGCCTAGCATACTGTGATTCATGGGGTTGCAAAGAGTCGGACATGACTGAGCAACTGAACTAAAATGAACTGAAGCTTTGTCATGTTTATAGAATTATAAAATGATTAGGTTGAATACCTTACATCTTGTGAAACTTTTTTCATAGATGAATAAACAAAAAAACTTTAAGACACTAAATTTCTTGACCAAGTTCATACATATCACATATTCATCAAAGACAGTTACATGCATATAATATATCAAAGACCTGTACTAGCATGTTCTTAAAAGCACTATTTGTAATAAACTAAACTAAAAATATCGTCAAATGTTCTTCAAAAGTAGAAAGCGTAAATACATTGTGTGGAATGCTATTAAGCAATGGTAAATAATGAACCAAAAATGCATGCAATAATATGGCTAAATATCACAAATATCTGTTGAGTGAAAGAATCCAGACACAAAAGAGTACATATTGTACAATTCCATTTAAGGTTTAGATACAGGAAAAACTAAATTAGGTATTAAAAGTAAAAAAAGTGGTTATCTTTGGAAAAGAACCACAAGAGGAGATTCTAGGCATGGCAACATATTTTCATGTGGTCTTTGTGACCCCATGGACTGCAGCACACCAGGCTTCCCTGTCCATCACCAACTCCCAGAGCTTGCTCAAACTTGTGTCCATTGAGTCGGTGATGCCATCCAACCATGTCATCCTCTGTCGTCCCCTTTTCCTCCTGCCTTCAATCTTTCCCAGAATCAGGGTCTTTTCCAATGAATTAGTTCTTCGCATGAGGGGGCCAAAGTACTGGTTTGTACTTCAGCATCAGTCCTTCCAATGAATACCCAGGACTGACCTCCTTTAGGATGGACTGGTTGGATCTCCTTGCAGTCCAAGGGACTCTCAAGAGTCTTCTCCAACACCAGAGTTGAAAAGTATCAATTCTTTGGCACTCAGCTTTCTTTATGGTCCAACTCTCACATCCATATGTGACTACTGGAAAAACCATAGCTTTGACTAGATGAACCTTTGCTGGCAAAGTAATGTCTCTGCTTTTTAATATGCTGTCTAGGTTTGTCATAGTTATTCTTCTAAGGACCAAGCGTCTTAATATCATGGCTGCAGTCACCATCTGCAGTGATTTTGGAGCACAAGAAAATAAAATCTGTCACTGTTTCCATTGACTTGCCATCTACTTGTCATGAAATGATGGGACTAGATGCCATGATCTTCTTTTTTTGAATGTTGATTTTTAAGTAAGCCAGCATTTTCACTCTCCTTTTTCACTTTAATCAAGAGGCTATTTAGTTCCTCTTTGCTTTCTGCCATTAACGTGGTATCATCTTCATATCTGAAGTTATAGATATTTCTCCTGACAATCTTGACTCCATGTTATGTTACATCCATCCCAGCATTTGGCATGATTTACTCTGCATATAAATGAAATAAGCAAGGCGACAATATACAGTCTTAATATACTCCTTTCCCAACTTGAAACCAGTCCGCTGTTCCATGTCCAGTTCTAACTGTTGCTTCTTGACCTGCATACAGATTTCTCAGGAGGCAAGTAAGGTGGTCTATATTCCCATCTCTTGAAGAATTTTCCACAGTTTGTTGTGATCCACACAGTCAAAGGCTTTGGCATAGTTAATAAGGCAGAAGTAGATGTTTTTCTGGAACTCTCTTACTTTTTTTGATGATTCAATGGAAGTTGGCAATTTGATCTCTGGTTCCTCTGCCTTTTCTAAATCCAGCTTGAACATCTGGAAGTTCTCAGGTAATGTACTATTGAAGACTAGCTTGAAGGATTTTTAGCATTACTTTGCTAGCATGTGAGATGAGTGTGTGGGTAGTTTGAACATTCTTTGTCATTGCCTTTCTCTGGGATTGGAATGAAGACTGACCTTTTCCAGTTCTGTGGTCACTGCAGAATTTTCCAAATTTGCTGGCATATTGAGTGCAGCACTTTCACAGCATCATCTTTTAGAATCTGAAATAGCTCAGCTGGAATTCCATCACCTCCACTAGCTTTGTTGGTAGTGATACTTCCTAAGGCCCACTTGACTCACACTCTAGGATGTCTGGCTCTAGGTGAGTGATCACACCATCATGGTTATCTGGGTCATTAAGATCTTTTTTGTATAGTTCTTCTGTGTATTCTCGCCACCTCTTCTTAATATCTTCTGCTTCTGTTAGGTCCATACCATTTCTGTCCTTTATTGTTCCCATCTCTGCATGAAATGTTCCCTTGGTATCTCTAATTTTCTTGAAGAGATCTCTAGTCTTTCCCATTGTATTGTTTTCCTCTATTTCTTTGCATTGATCACTGAGGAAGACTTCTTATCTCTTGCTATTCTTTGGAACTCTGCATTCAGATGGATATATCTTTTCTTTTCTCCTTTGCCTTTTGCTTCTTTTCTTTTCTCAGCTATTTGTAAGGCCTCCTCAGACAACCATTTTGCCTTTTTGAATTTCTTTTTCTTGGTGATGGTTTTGATCACAGCATCCTGTACAATGTTACAAACCTTATCCATAGTTCTTCAGGCACTCTGTCTATCATATCTAATCCCTTCAATCTATTTGTCACTTCCACTGTGTAATTGTAAGGGATCACACCTGAATGTCTAGTGGTTTTCCCTACTTTCTTCAATTGCGTCTGAATTTTGCAATATGAATTTCATCATCTGAACCACAGTCAGCTCCCAGTCTTTTTGTTTGCTGACTGTGTAGAGCTTTTCCATCTCTGACTGCAAAGAATATAATCAATCTGAGTTCGGTATTGACCATCTGGTGATGTCCATGTGTAGAGTTGTCTTTTGTGTTGTTGGAAGAGGGTGTTTGCTATGACCAGTGTGTTCTCTTGGCAAAATTCTGTTAGCCTTTACCTTGCTTTCGTTTTGTGCTCAAAGGCTAAACTTGCCTGTTACTCAGGTCTCTCTTGATGACCTACTTTTGCATTCCATTCCCCTATGATGAAAAGGAAATCAGATCTTTTTTCGGTGTTAGTTCTAGAAAATCTTATAGGTATTCATAGAACTGTTCAGTTTCTTTGGCATTTGTGGTTGGGACATAGACTTGAATTACTCTGATATTGAATAGTTTGACTTGGAAATAAACAGAGATCATTCTGTTATTTTTGAAATTACACCCAAGTACTGCATTTCAGAATCTTTCGTTGACTGTGATGGCTACTTCATTTCTTTTAAGGGATTCTTGCCCGCAGTAGTAGATATAATGGTCATCTGAATTAAATTGGGCCATTCCGGTATATTTTAGTTCACTGATTCCTAAAAATGTCAGTGTTCACTCTTGCCATCTCCTGTTTGACCACTTCCAATTTACCTTGATCCATGAACCTAAAATTCCAGGTTCCTATGCAATATTGTTCTTTACAGCATTGGGCTTTGCTTTCATCACCAGTCACATCCACAAATGGGTTTGTTTTTGCTTTGGCTCAGCCTCTTCATTCTTTCCTGAGGTAGTTCTCTGCTCTTCTCCAGTAGCATATTAGGCACCTACCCTCCTGGGGAGTTCATCTTTCAGTGTCATATCTTTTTGCCTTTTCATACTGTTTTGTTTACATGGTGTATTTTATTTTCAAAAATTCATCAACCTAACACATGATTTGTATGGTTTTTCAGTATGAATGATATAATTTAGAAAGAAGTTATAAGAAAACTAGAGCATTTTCTGTGGAAAGACCCAAACACTGCATATTAACTGACTGCAGATGAAGCTTCAGGGAAAACTGGATTGTGGTGCTGGAGAAGATTTGACGGGGATACATTTTGCAGATGACTCTAGATTGTGTGGGTGGGCATGAAAAGAATGAACAATACTTCTCTTCTATGCCCTGTTAATGGAAACCTATCAGAGATTATTAATAAATGTAGAGGACAAATTAGAAGTTGATGAGAATACCTCTAATTTTTAAATTTCCTATGTTTATCCACACATCTTGCAAGCTTTATTATCTTAGGTCATTAATGAAAGTGATTAAACTAGTCTCATGAAGTAGAGTTTGAGAAATGGAAATGCTTTAAACATAATGACACAGATCATGTGATCCCAGCTATATTATTCTATTATATAGCTATATATTAATTGTATTGTGATTTTTATATGTTCATTAGCCAGATATTGCCACATTCATATTTAGATTACCAGTCATTATTTTACAGTTAGGAACAATTCATATGAAAGTACAGGCTTTATATAAGATAAATTATACTTTAATAAATGTTTAGTTTCAAACTGTGGATATATTTTAAAATGATAAATTCATTGATCTTTTATTATACACTTTTGAATTTTTTCACAAGTTTATTCTTATTAAGTATAAATTTAGAAATGATTCTTTAGGAGATATCATGTGGAAGCGTGAGAAATGCCCGGTGTTAGGGGGAGAGAGGAGAATTAGGAATGGAGGAAGTCACCAGAGTGCCACAGAACAGTGACTGACTAGTAATGAAAATGGAGCAAAAAAGGGTTGCTTTGGAACAGATCTGTGTCTCTGCCCAGCCTCTAGCTAGTGAGACAAATTGCTTCACTAGTCCAAGCTCCAGTTTTCTTTTGAAGAGTGAGTGAATTGGCCTCAAGCAGATTTTGCAGCCCCTGAATTTGTTGAACCCTTTCTGAGAGAATGAGCAAAGGCCATAAAGTTGATCTTTGTTGATAAGTGAGATCTTTAGAAGAATGGAAGAAAGCATGAAACTATGTGGTACTAAAGAAGGGGCAATGAGTGTAGATCATTTATATAAATAGTTTATAAGAAACTAAATTTTTAGCAAGAAAGATATCACTATTAATTTTAAATGTATCTTAGGAAAATAAAATAAACCCTATGTTTATTCCATCACTTATCACAAGTAATTGCTGCCCAAGGAATTTGAAATATTTAAGAGTTGGTAGGAGATGGCGGGTGCATGGCCAAGACTAAAGGATAATCATGATAGTTATGCTGAATGAGCACCTAAGGAGTAAAAATGCCTTTTCATTTGTTACGTGTGTAAGTTTTGTCACGCTGGCAAGTATTTTTTAAAGTTGAAAAGTTAAAGTTGAAGGGGTAGCTAACTTGCTTACAACCTCACAGTTAGAAAGCTAGAAAGTAGCAGAGCCAGAACTCAAACTCAATCTGCCAGACTATACAATCCATGCAAAGTCTAAACACATTGTATTGTCTCAAATAGCTGGGAATAATAGTGTGGGGAATACAATATGGTCGAAAGATTAGGTAGCCACTGTTTTTTAATTGACTAGCACTTTAAATATTATTATTTTTGCATCAATTAACTGAATAAATCCCTTTGGCTCAAACCAGTGGAAATTGGCAAATGTGGGACAGGGCAGTTGTCCTTAGGGGCAGTCAGGCACTATGACTGACATTTTCCATATAGAATTTAAAAACAATAATAACTTGCTAAAAGTCAGCTTGCTTTTAATTATTATCATGTTCTAGCAATGCTAAGCAATATCAGTCCTAACACCTCCTAACTCCTAAATAATTGGTTTAACTCCTAAAGAATTGCTATGGCACTGATGAGTTTTAATTATTTACATATCTATACACATTATACATGTATACGAGTATATATCATGTGTATATGTATATATATATAGTATGTGTTTGTGTTTATACATATATTTTATGCATACATACATATATTACTCATTCTTTAATAACCATAATGTTCTACATGGGAGATACTTTGAGGGAAATTCCGCTTAGTCTCCCAGCACATGAAGACTTAGCTACATCTGTTTGTTTCAAAAGTAAGCAGTCAGCCAACTTTTGTTTTTTTGGTCACTGTGTAACCAAAAGTGTGCTTTATCATTTATACCCAATTGTCACACAAACATTGTACATGTGATTTTTGCAGTAAACTTAAAGCCAGAAGTGATATACATCATAAGTAGTTATACTCTGTGACAACTTAATTAAACAATTTTTTCCATTCTGAACATTGGAGTCAAAATTATGGTTAGAAGCAAAATAATACCTTCCCATTAGAATTTTCTGTTATCAAAATCAGATCAATATTCCAGGAAAACTTTGTTTTCTAAACAGAGAGAGAAAAGAGCAAATTCAGTCTTACATCAATTTACTGTTAAAAAAATTCTTTACCTAACTAAATTCAGTATAATCTTAATCCTGAAAATGTAAAAATTCTTTTCTTAAAGTTCCTTT
The DNA here is from genome assembly GCF_054371585.1 of Giraffa tippelskirchi. Lineage (NCBI taxonomy): Eukaryota > Metazoa > Chordata > Mammalia > Artiodactyla > Giraffidae > Giraffa > Giraffa tippelskirchi. The sequence goes on from NC_137277.1 coordinate 76,645,134, forward strand.
TTCACAAAAATTTTTATCATTTTCTAGATCCATACAAATTTTTCCCTTTTTTCCATCCAGAAACAACCAATTGTAGGACAAAGTTAATCATAATTTTTCCTCAACAAAAATATCTCCATTCTTTATAATTTCTCTCTCTGACAACATATATCCTACTGGCTTCACACACCGAAATGTCTCCCTTACCATTTATACTTATTATGATTTTTAACCTTTGAAAACTTCAAAAAAACCAAGAAACAAGCGATTGGCATGTTATACCAGTATTTTCTTGTTGGCAGACTTAAGAACATATTCCTTCATAGCACAATTTCTCTTTAATGTGGTACAATGTGTATTTAATAAATCGAAACATCTTTAGTTTCCCTCTTGGTCTTGTAAGAAGACAAGAGTAAGTAAACTTAAATTTGACTTATAAAGCGCTTACTTTTTAAAGCCAATTAAATAGAGCTCTTTATAAATTAACCTCATCAAAATTGTCGAGAGACACATATTGAGACATACATACATCCAAACAGAGATCTCATTATTTCATCTTTTTACATTTCATGAATTAGACATTGCAGTTAAAGTTATCAGTTTGTGAATAACAGTCAGAATTATCAAATTTATACACTCAATTTTAAAAGACTTATTTTTCTTCTCTCCTTTTTCCCCACTTGGCTTGAAGTTTTACTGATTAACCAAAAGCTGAGGCCCCAGGCAAAGTGGGCTGTGTTTGTATTTCAAGGACAGGGTTAGAGTTAACTTCAAGTTTTCTCCTAGGATGCTTTTGTTATCTCAGGATCAGAATTCTGAAAAAAGTATTTTATCAAGCTAGTTTTCTCTAACTGCATGTGCAAAAAAGAACTTTTGGCATTTTCAATGGTTTCATCTTAAGCAATTTTTTCCTGAGTCTAAAGAATACTGTTGCCATATATCAGTTAAAAAAAGAATCTTTCTTCTTTGATCATAGTTTTATAGCTTAATGAATTGAGCCTGAATTTCTCATTTGATAAAAGGCAACAAGAACACCAATCACATAAATAGAATACACATTCATACACGAGAAGACAGAACTGTCACAATTCTGCAAGAGGATGACTGATACGAGGCCCAAACCCTTCTCTGAAACAAATGGTCCTTAATGGTAGACAAACATCAGAACCAACTGGCAAAATGCCCCAGTGACCCTCAGTGCTCACAAACGGTTCTCAGTATTAGACACACATCAGAATCAATTGACAAAAATGCCCACATAGCACTTTGTACTCAAAAGAGAAGTTTGCCTGGGTGCCCACTGGTGAACTTATGCGGTCTTGGAGCTTGTCAGCTCAGCCAGATGCCTGTTTGCATCCCACCAAGGAAGAGCATAAGTTGGCAGCTAGTGATGAGCAGGGGAGAAATAGGGAGGATCCCCCAAACAAATGGTTTGGGCAGCTGCTAAGAACGTCCCCCAAGTCCCTTTCTCTGGGCTAGCTAGCCATAAGAAGCTCGCTCATTACAACCATCCTGGTGTGTTGTCATGGCTGTGACTCTACTCTGGGAAACCCCGGGGAGTGAGAGGTCACCAGAGCACAGGAGCCACAGCAGACCCATGTTGGTTGCCAAAAACTGCAAATGAAATTGGGGTCTGGCTGCTCGCCACTCGAAAGTCATTAAAGAGGCAAGGTTGGTGGAAAGGAAAGTGTGCTCTGTGTTGGATACCGGCAACCAAAGTGGGGAGGGGGTAGGGCAGACGCCTGTCCAAAGGCCACATACCCCTCCCACTGACAATCAGTAGGAAAGAGCTTTTCTAGGCTGAGGAAGGGGGCTACATGCAGAAATAGCACAGTCAGCTCTTACAGTCATCTTGAAATTGATCATCAGTGGTCTGATCAGTGTCACCTTGATCGTCTTAAGTACAGTTAATCTTTAGTTTCAGGGTCGGCTTGTTTCCATTTCCAGAGGCCAGTCCTCGAAGTTGTTGCAGTTTTTATCCTGGCTACAGTCTCGTCATCCTGTAGTTAACTTCTTCCACATGGTGGAGGTTTCAGTATCTATAAGATAGCTCACAGGATGTGGCTCAGAATAATATCTATAGCACTTGAGAAGGACTAAAAGTCCTTGACTATGCCTAATGACTAGACTATAATTATTTGGTCTCCTTTGACTCTTTTTGCTTCTATATTTTCTTGCTTCTCCGATTAACCTTATTTGTCGGCTAAAGTTTTTCTACAGACAAAAGGCAGACTGAGGACATGGTGGTGATGCTGGTGGGGATCAGAGAGTCCTGCTCTGTTTCAACTGGGCTATCATTTGTTTCAAATGTACTGTTTAAAATGTGTTGAAGAAAGTAAAAACTGTACTTAAATCAGACGCAAACAATTCTGAGCAATTATAAACTTGGGAAAAGTTTACCAAGTGTAATACAAATTAATGCAAACTTTTCCAGTAAAGATATTTTAGTGGCAATATTTTGACCAAAGAGGTATTTTAAAGCTATTAAAATCAATTCTGAAGAAAAAAGTCATGAGCAACATTTTATTGTTGAGATGGAATTTCATAAATCTCTGCCAAACTTAACTTTAATACTTTTCCTATAATTTGATATCGGTTGCCTCATGTGAAGGAGATATTTTTAGAGTAAAACTCAGATAAAGTGCTTTTTTAATCACTCTGAGCAAAGATACATCAATTAATTGGTTACACTGTCTGCTGAAGATGACTATGTAAAGAAGATCAATTTTGACAACTTTGTTGAAAAATATCCAGAAGTTAAGGCTCAAAGGAAAAACTGTAATATTATTGATGTCTTTAATAAAATCCTATGTAGCTGTACTTTTGCTACCTTTCATAATTAAAAAATCAATCCATTCCTTTTATATTTTTCTGTAATATCTCTAATACATTTGAAAAAATTTTTTATATTTGTATATGAGTATACGGGCACAATTCAACTAGAGAAAATATTTACTCTCTATATTTCCTTTCTGGCCATTTTTATTATTGGTCTCATTTCATGATTATTTCTGAGAATAATTTTTTCATATATATACAGGAGGGTTAAAAATGACCTACTTTGGGTATCCAATGTGCTAGGTGTGCCGCTGGCTAAAACAGTTGTTTTTTAAAATCTTAAATGATTGTGGAAAACAGCTTTTTATTGCTTTGCTTCCACCAGAGATCTGAGTATAGCAGTTGATCATACATACTTATTGAATGAAAAGAAAAATGATGAATGAATAATAAACAAATGCTTAAAATAAGCCATGTTTGGTCTGCTAACATTACTGGAAATCTACATCTTTACTGTGAGCCAAGATCCTAAAAATAATTTGACTGCTTATCAAAACTACTTCTTTAGGTTTATGGCTGAAGATGAAAAGTACTAAATAAATTCAGTAAACTTTAGAATTTTTAAAGCCTGATCCCTTAAAAATAATCTGTAAAGGATTTTGGAATTTCAGTCCTGACTTGACCTTTTGTTTTCTTCATCTGGTGAAGTGAGAATAATATTAGTATTGCCATATAAGGTTGAAATGAGAGTAAAATGAGATAATACAGAGAGAGGATTTGACCATGCTCAAAATAGTCTAAGCATTTGATAAATTATAGCTATCATGATCACATAGAAACTTAATTTTTTTGGTTAATTTACTCTGACCTAAAATGAGTTCATAATACTTTCCATTTGAAAATATTTGTAAGTCAATGTTTTTTTCCTTAACACATCTTAAGACACTAGGACTTGGTGACGATAGTTCTTGTCAGAATTAAGTGAAAGCCAGAAAATAATGAAAATGGGAAGGAATAAAAACATAAAGTAGACAAAGTAATTAAATCTTTTGCGAGAGACAGACCTATTTATAGTTACCTGCAAGCTAACATTATGTCAGACCATTCAACAAAATCCTAGAACTTAGGCTTATGAGATGCAGGTTTCCACCAACCCTGGTGGCATCTTGCAGTGTAGAGCAGTGGTAGGCTTCCTTTCAGTATCAGCTTTGTCTTCTTGTTTTCCTTGTATAAATAACACTGGAGATGTAGAAGAGTAACAGTTCACTTATACATTTAATTTCCTGTGTACTTCTCATTTTATCCTGAGATAGGACTGTGCCACTGAATTTTATATATATCTGTACTATTGAAACTCTGTTCTCAATTATGCCATCCACCAACATAGCTGTGATGTGCCTTCACTGCCTCTAAGTGTACACCACTTTGTGTGATTCATTCTGTTGTCATTTTGATGTTATTGACCCATAGCAGACTCTATTGCCTGCTTGTTTTGGGAAAAGCAATAGTCCTCTCTTACATTTTTTTCTTTAGGCTAATAAAGAAATAATAAAGTTAACTAGTCTATTTCTATAGTTTATATACATTCTTCTTCTATTGTTTTAGATTTAAATCTGATGCAAATCCCAGAGGAAGAGGCAGGACTTATTATTCTTCCTACCTATATCACAAAAAAGATGGTTATGGGTTGGAGACCATAAGTGCAGGGTCAGGAGTTACATGTTTAGTAAGTAGTGAATTCCCATCAGGAGCACTAACTTAGAGTTTATGATAGAAATTTACGGTGAAAATAGAGTTTGTAGCAAAACAATATTGGATCGAGAAGGTACAATATAAGATGATAAAAGCTAACTAGGAATTTGAATTTTATTTTGAAACCAAGTTCAAAATTTCTGTTGAACAAATAATCATGTTAAGGGAGTGATTGTATTGTTATTACTGATACAGTAATAACTCCGCAAGTGTGGAAGTCTCTCAAGCAAATCTCTCAAGCAACTCCGAGAGAACAATTTTGTGTGACTCATTTTCATCACTGTTGTATTTCAGTAATTTCAGGAATAAGGGACACCTTGGCCACCAGTAAAGCAGCAATCAATAGAGTTCAGTTCAGTCCAGTCACTCAGTCATGTCCGACTCTTTGCGACCCCATGAATCGCAGCAAGCCAGGCCTCCCTGTCCATCACCAACTCCTGGAGTTTACACAAATCCGTGTCCATCGAGTCGGTGATGCCATCCAGCCATCTCATCCTCTGTCATCCCCTTCTCCTCCTGCCCCCAATCCTTCCCAGCATTAGGATCTTTTCCAATGAGTCAACTCTTCACATGAGGTGGCCAAAGTATTGGAGTTTCAGCTTCAACATCAGTCCTTCCAATGAACACCCAGGACTGATCTCCTTTAGGATGGAGTGATTAGATCTCCTTGCAGTCCAAGGGACTCTCAAGAGTCTTCTCCAGCACCACAGTTCAAAAGCATCGATTCTGCAGCGCTCAGCTTTCTTCACCATCCAATTCTCACATCCATACATGACTACTGGAAAAACCTCAGTCTTGACTAGACAGACCTTTCTTGGCAAAGTAATATCTCTGCTTTTAAATATGCTATCTAAGTTGGTCATAACTTTCCTTCCAAGGAGTAAGCGTGTTTTAATTTCATGGCTGCAAGCACCATCTGCAGTGATTTTGGAGCCCCCAAAAATAAAGTCTGCCACTGTTTCCACTGTTTCCCCATTTCCCATGAAGTGATGGGACCAGATTCCATGATCTTAGTTTTCTGAATGTTGAGCTTTAAGCCAACTTTTTCACTTTCCTCTTTCACTTTCCTCAAGAGGCTCATTAGTTCTTCACTTTCTGCCATAAGGGTGGTGTCAGCTGCATATCTGAGGTTATTGATATTACTCCCGGCAATCTTGATTCCAGCCTGTGCTTCCTCCAGCCCAGCGTTTCTCATGATGTACTCTGCATATAAATTAAATAAGCAGGATGACAATATACAGCCTTGACGTGCTCTGTTTCCTATTTGGAACCAGTCTGTTGTTCCATGTCCAGTTCTAACTGTTGCTTCCTGACCTGCATACAGGTTTCTCAAGAGACAGGTCAGATGGTCTGGTATTCCCATCTCTTTCAGAATTTTCCACAGTTTATTGTGATCCACACAGTCAAAGGCTTTGGCATAGTCAATAAAGCAGAAATAGATGTTTTTCTGGAACTCTCTTGCTTTTTTGATGATCCAGCAGATGTTGGCAATTTGATCTCTGGTTCCTCTGCCTTTTCTAAAACCAGCTTGAACATCTGGAAGTTCACGGTTCACATATTGCTGAAGCCTGGCTTGGAGAATTTTGAGCATGACTTTACTAGCGTGTGAGATGAGTGCAATTGTGTGGTAGTTCAAGCATTCTTTGGCATTGCCTTTCTTTGGGATTGGAATGATTTAGGCCCAAATCTAATTCTTGACAAGCAGTGTTCTGTTATTTTCACTTATAATCATTGTGAGACTAAGCAGTTTATTTTCTCTTGACTTCAAGTCCTGCCTACTAACCTACACTTCTTATTTTACCCCTTTACTATGTGATGCACTGAAATTAAACATCCCCATGCTTGCAGCTTATTGAGCTTCATGCTTTTCTTAAATAGAACTAGAAATAGTGATATACTGGTAAATTACCTCTATAAAAAGAAATATAAAAGCCTTTATTGGTAGCATTAGCCAGTTTCCATGATGTAAATATTTTCATCATGGACTTGAAATTGGGAAGACATAGCACAGTGAGCTCTCAAGAGCTGGAGGTGCTGGCTCCAGCCCAGGACTGGGAACGGGATCAGAGACCACCCCACTCTGACCTCATAAGGCACAGAGAAGGAAACTGAAACCAAAGCAACAGTGAATACTCACCCTTTCTCTCATTTTTCTCCAACTGTGGGGTACATAATTTAGTAATTTACTATAAACTACCTGAGGGCTCAGCCATTTATCCCAAAGAGGAGGTAGAGGTAAGTAGAGGGCAGGATTTTACTCTATAAAGTATGTATGGTGGATCAGTGGTGCAGGAGACACGAGATGTGAGTTCAATCCCTGAGTCGAGAAGATCACCTGGAGAGAAGGAAACAGAAACCCACTCAGGTGTCTTGCCTGGGAAATCCCGTGGGCAGAGGAGCCTGACAGGCTACAGTCCGTGGGATTGCAAAGAGCTGGACATGACTTAGCAACTTAGTGCAAGCATTGGAGATGAAATAAAGCTAAAATGGGTTGATAGCCAGAAGCCAAAAGAGCTGATGACAGAAAAATGCTATTCTTACCTATAGATGTTATTCTGTAACCAAACAGATTAGATTGACAAATTAAAAATCACTGAGTATTGGACTGATGCTTGGACCTCTGATGCTCTATGATATTGTAGAGATATCTGTAGATATATTTTTTAATATTTATTTATTTGGTTGTGTCAGGTCTTAGTTGTGGCATGTGGTATCTCTCATTGTGGTGCATGGACTATCTAGTTGTGGTGCACAGGCTCAGTAGTTGTGGCGTGCGAGCTTAGTTGCTCTGTGGTATGAGGGATCTTAGTTCCTCGACCAGGATTGAAGCTGTGTTCCCTGCATTGCAAGGCAGATTCTTAACAACTGAACCTCCAGAGAAGTCTCCAGAGATATCTGTAGCTTTAAGTAATCTGTTACAAGTTTGTATTTTTCTATCGCATTGATTGGCTAAATCACAGCGTGACTTCCTTGTTGTTCATTTGCTCAGTATGTCTGACTCTTTGCAATCTCATGGACTGCAGCACACTAGGCTTCCCTGTCCTTCACCATCTCTCAGAGCTTGCTCAAACTCATGTCCATTGAATCGGTGATGCCATCCAACCATCTCATCCTCTGTCATCTCCTTCTTCTCCCGCCTTCAATCTTTCCCAGCATCAGGGTCTTTTCTAATGAGTCAGCTCTTCCTATCAGGTGTCCAAAGTATTGCAGCTTCAGCTTCAGCATCAGTCCTTCCAATGAATATTCAGAACTGATTTCCTTTAAGATTGACTGGTTTGATCTCCTTGAAGTCCAAGGGACTCTCAAGACTCTTCTCCAACACCACAGTTCAAAAGCATCAATTCTTTGGTGCTCAGCTTTCTTTATGGTTCAACTCTCACCTTCATATAGGACTACTGGAAAAACCATAGCTTTGACTAAATGGATCTTTGCTGGCAAAGTAATGTCTCTGCTTTTTAATATGCAATCTAGGTTGGTCAAAGCATTTCTTCTATGGACCAAGCATCTTTTATTTCATGGCTGCAGAAACCATCTGCAGTGATTTTGGAAGCCAAAAAAAAATAATGTCTGTCACTGTTTCCATTGTTTCCTCAGCTAGATGCCATGAAGTAATGGGACTGGATGCCACGATCTTTGATTTTTGAATGTTGAGTTTCAAGCCAGGTTTTTCACTCTCCTCTTTCACTTTCATCAAGAAGCTCTTTAGTTCCTCTTCACTTTCTGCCATAAAGATGGTGTCATCTGCATATCTGAGGTTACTAATATTTCTCCTGGAAATCTTGATTCCAGCTTGTGCTTCATTCAGCCCAGCATTTCTCGTGATGTACTCTGCATATAAGTTAAATAAGCAGGTGACAATATACAGCCTTGATGTACTCTTTTCCCAGTTTGCAACCAATCCATGTTTATAACTGGTTCCAACTGGTTGCATCATCTGATTCTAACTGTTGCTTCTTGACCTCCATACAGATTTCTCAGGAGGCAAGTAAGGTGGTGTGGTATTCCCATCTGTGATCCACCCAGTCAAAGGCTTTAGTATAGTCAATAAAGCAGAAGTAGATGTTTTTCTGGAACTCTTTCACTTGTTAGATTGTCCAATAGATGTTGGCAATTTGACTTCTGGTTCTTCTGCTTTTCTAAATCCAGTTTGAATATCTGGAAGTTCTCTGTTCATGTACTGTTGAAGCCTCGCTTGGAGGATTTTGAGCATTACTTTGCTACCATGTGAAATGAGTGCAACTGTGCAGTAGTTGGAACATTCTTTGGCAGTGCTTTTCTTTAGGATTGGAATGAAAACTGACCTTTTTCAGTCCTGTGGCCACTGCTGAGTTTTCCAAACTTGCTGGCATATTGAGTGCAGCACTTTAACAGCATTATCTTTCAGGATTTGACTTAGCTCAGCTGGAATTCCATCACCTCTACTAGCTTGTTCTTAGCAATGCTTCCTAAGGCCCACTTGACTTTGTATTCCAAGATGTTTGCCTCTAGGAGAGTGATCACACCATCGTGGTTATCTGGGTCATTAAGATTTTTTTTTTTTTTGGCATAGTTTTGTGTATTCTTGCCACCTTTTCTTAATATCTTCTGCATCTGTTAGGTCCATACTGTTTTTGTCTTTTGTTGTTCCCATCTTTGCATGAAATATTCCCTTGGTATCACTGATTTTCTTGAAGAGGTCTCTAGTCTTTCCCATTGTACTGTTTTCCTCTACTCTTTGCATTGTTCACTTAAGAAGACTTTCTTATCTCTCCTTGCTATTCTCTGGAACTCTGCATTCAGATGAATATATCTTTCTTTTTCTCCTTTACCTTTCATTTCTCTACTTTTCTCAGCTAGTGGTAAAGCCTCCTCAGACAATGTTTGACTTTTTGCATTTCTTTTTCTTGGGGATGGTTTTGATCACCACCTGCCATACAGTGTTATGAACCTCCGTCCATAGATCTTCAGGCACTCTGTCTATCAGAACTAATTTCTTGAATCTGTTTATCTATTTGTATAATCATAATGGATTTGGCCCACCTGAAGGGCCTAGTGTTTTCCCTACTTTCTTCAATTTAAGTCTGAATTTTTCAATATGGAGTTCATCATCTGAGCCACAGGCAGCTCCCAGTCTTGTTTTTGCTGGCTGTATATAGCTTCTCCATCTTCATCTGCAAGAATATAATCATTTTGATTTCGGTATTGACCATCTGGTGTTGTCCATGTGTAGAGTCGTCTCTTGTGTTGTTGGAAGAGAGTGCTATGACCAGTGCGTTCTATTGGCAAAGCTCTGTTAGCCTTTGCTCTGCTTCTTTTTGTACTTCAAGACCAAACTTGCCTGTTACTCTCATGACTTCCTACTTTTGCGTTCCAGTCCCCTGTGATGAAAAGGACATCTCTCTTTGGTGTCAGTTCTATACGGTCTTGTAGGTCTTCATAGAACCTTTCAACTTCAATGTCTTTGGCATTAATGGTTGAGGCATAGACTTGGATTACTGTGATGTTGAATGGTTCACCTTGGAAGCAAACTGATATCATTCTGTCATTTTTGAGACTGCACATAAGTACTGCCTTTGGGACTCTTTTGTTGACTATGAAGTTACTCCATTTTTCTAAGGGATTCTTGCCTGCAGTAGTAGATGTGATTATACCCTTATGATTATACAAATAGATAAATAGACTCAAGGAATTATATCTGATAGACAGAGTGCCTGAAGATCTATGGACGAAGGTTCATAACATTGTATGGCAGGCAGTGATCATCTGAATTAAATTTGGCCATTCTGGTCCATTTTAATTCACTAAAATGTAGATGTTCACTCTTGCCATCTCCTGTTTGACCACTTCCAACTTACTTTGATTCATAGACCTAATATTCCAGGTTCTTATGCAATATTGTTCTTTATAGCACCTGACTTTAATTCCACCACCAGACACATCCACAACTGGCTGTTGTTTTCGTTTTGGCTCAGATTCTTCATTCCTTCTGGAGATATTTCTCTGCTCTTCTCCAGTAGCATATTGGGCACCTACTGACCTGGTGAGTTCATCTTTCAGTGTCATATCTTTTTGCCTTTTCGTACTGTTCATGGGGTTCTCATGGCAAGAATACTGAAGTGGTTTGCTATACCTCTCTCCAGTGGACCACATTTTGTCAGAATTCCACAATGACCCATCCATCTTGGGTGGCCTTACATAGCATGGCTCATAGTTTCATTGAGTTAGACAAGGCTGTGATCCATGTGATCAGTTTGGTTAGTTCTGGGATTGTGGTTTTCATTCTGTCTGGCTGTGACTTTCTAGTGGTTCACTTAGATGCTGATCTAGTGATGCTGTTCCACCTGGACCATACTTAACCAGATGAGTGTTAGGTTTTATCTCTATCCTTAGCTTTTCATTTGCACTTGGTAAAGTTAACTTGGACTTATGCACGGATGAGGCTTGACACTGCCATTGTTTCAAGATGTTCTGATTCTACTTTCAGTGTTTCTGGCTCTTCAAGTAGTTTCTGACATCTGTTAGGCTTGTTTTTTTCCATCTCACTCCTGGTTTCTTCCTCATTACTTTTTTGAGATCAGTTCTGCTGGGTTATTCTTTGACTCCTATGGGATTATTTACCTTTCAATGCTCTACTGCTGTCTTCTGGTATCTTCTAGATCAGCTAACTCTTAGGAAAGCTTTTCCTGCAGCCACAAACAAAGGCACATTGTCTGGGGGGCATTATTCTTAAAGGGTTTATCTAAAGTTAGTATAAAACAGACAAAGCAAGCATTTCTCACTTTGAAGAAGTCTATTTTAAAATGTAAAAATCTACTGCCACCATGTCAGAGAGGTTGCTAACTTGAGACAATGCTTGGGAAAAGAAAATGGGAAATTTTAATGTAGTTTGCTCAGTATCTGCTGTATATCAAGGAAACTTACTTTTCATTTACTCATGTGAAAACTCAAATAGTTTGATAGAAATGTGTTTAATGACATGAACAAGAAACTAAAGATTAAAATCAATTACTACTAATTATTGTGAGTCATGTTATGATCAAACTTCTCCCCAGCTATTGAAAAGACTGAAATAGAGTTCTATATTAATCTAGTGTGTGTCTTCAGTCACTCAGTTATGTCTGATTCTTTGAAACTCCTTGGACTATAGCCCACCAGGCTTCTCTGTCCATGGAATTTTCCAGGCAAGAATACTGGAGTGGATTGCCATTTCCTCCTCCAGTTGATCTGCCTGACCCAGGGATCAAACCTGTGTCTCCTGCACTGGCAGGCAGATTCACCACTGTGCCACCTGGGAAGCCCAAAAATAATGTGGAAATATTCCCCAAATATATTAATATTGAAAAAGTAAGCTTGTAAATTATACATTCAAACAGTTTGACTAAAAAAAAGTATAGGGCTCTATAAATTTAAATATATATATATATAAATGATTTATAAATTGATCATGGAGAAAGTTGTAGAAGGGTACATATCATACTATAATATTGATTAGCTTAGAATGAATGGAATTGGTAAAAAGAATGGGAACACACTGGCTTTTAAATTTAGGTACTATTGTATATATTTTTAACTCTTTAGAGTAAGCATATATTAATTTTGTTGTTAAAATGTAACAAGTTGAGGAACATATCTGTCATTTCTGGGGATGAAGTGCTGGGGGAGGGTTTGACTTAAGAGAGCAACAGGAGGGTGTTTTTCAGCTGATGGAACTGTTCTGTATTATTAGTGTGATGGTAAGGGTTGACACATGAATCTGTGCATGTGCCAAAATTCATAGAATTTTACATTGAAAAAGCACATTTTATTGTATATGAGTTTGTATTAATAAGAAACTATGAAAATCAGTGAAGAAAAAAATTGAATGTTTTTTAAAAGTTGAGAACTGGATAATAAAAAATAGTCTCCCCAAATCTACTAATTATAGACTGGACTAAAAGATAATTTTTTTCCAAGAGAAAACTATGCTATTGTGTTGAAAGCTTTAATATTATTTTCCAGTTTGAGCCCACTTAGTCATTGATGGTCAGGACAGTTAAGTCAGTTAATTGATAGGATAGGTCAATAGGTATTATTCACCCAGTTTTATAAATAGCTAAATTAAAGCCTAGGACAATTTAGTAATTTACCCAGAGCTACATAGTTAATAGGACTCCAAGTTGAAATCCAAACTTCAGGAAAAAAGGGAGGTCCAGATTTCTAAAAGTGAAAAATACATGGTATATAAATTGTATGAATTAACTATAATGTCAGTAACCAAAAAGCTAGCAAGATTTGAGATAGCAATATACTCCTTTACAATAAGAGTAATAAAATGACCTTAAACATAAGTAGTTACCCATCTACCCAGGCACTCTTGCAGACACTATGCATAAGTGATCACAAATTATTGAAATTATCCAAGTGTATAGTTCGATGATGCTGAAAATAAAGTAATATAATATTTTTACAAAGAATCTTAATTCTATTCAGCAAAAGAACGTGACCTACACACTTGCAAAACTCCATTAAAAAGTGAAATAGTGGAGGGTAAAGAGTCAATAGTAAATGATTAACCTGGGGTCACTGCAGTAAGTAGAGGAGTATAATAAATTTGAAGTCTGTTTGGTAGTGCTACATTAACATCTTATGACAATGTTGAACCCTGCGTTTTCATATCAATAGGAGTTAAGTGGCAAAAGAGATCAGAGTTACACAGTCAAGGCTGACAGTTTTCATTGTAATTCATAGATATGTACATTTCCAGTACTAATAGTGAATATTAAATATCTGTCTTCCTTTTAAGTGATCATAATTTAAGACAGTCGGTCATGCTCAGTTACTCGGCTGTGTCTGACTCTTTGCGACCCCATGGACTGTAGCCCACTAGTTTCCTCTGTCCATGGAGTTTCTCAAGTGAGAATACTGGAGTCGGTTGCCATTTCCTCCCCCAGGGGATCTTCCTGAGTCACCTTTCTTGCCTTCTCCTGCATTGACAGGTGAATTCTTTACCACTCAGGGCTACCTGGGAAGCCCCTATAATCAAGATAGCACATTGTAAATATAAACTGTTTTACAAGAGTAAAACAGGAATTTCCTCACTGACTTCATCCAAGTCAAGATTATTTATTTATTTTTAAAAAACTTCCTTTTATTTTTCTTTTTCAGTGTCAAACACTGCTTGTCATTTTTGCCTCATCTGTCTAAATTGTGTTCATCCTTTCTGAGCTCAGTTGAAAACTTTTATGTAAACCTCTTTGGAAATAACACTATTTATTTCCTAAAATCTTACCATACTTAGTATAGTATGTTAATTTCATCTCTCCAAACAGATGTGAGTAATTTAAGTGCAGAGACTATATCATGCTCCTTTGATAGTTTCCTAGCATCCATTCATTCAAGCAGTTAATAGGTACCGATCACCTTCTCTGCCCAAGGTACCATACTAGCTGGGGAAGGAGATACGAAGATGATCTAGAATTTGATTTTAAAGCAGCGATCCCCAACCTTTTTGGCACCAGAAACCGGTTTTGTGGAAGACAGATTTTTCACGGATGGGGTGGGAGGATGATTCAGGGATGATTCAAGCACATTACATTTATTGTGCATTTTATTTCTAAACTAATGGTGACCTTGGTCTGACAGGCAGTATCATTCTGTGACCCTGAGTCTGGAAACTCATGCTTTAAAGAATTTATCATTCAGTAGAAGAGTTAGAACTTAGAACTTGCTGTTCATGTTACTTCATTGTGTTGTACAAAGTGATGAAAAAAGAGATAAAAAAGACACTGGAGTATTGGTACAATTGGTGGAGGGTATTTTTTCTGATTTTTGAAACATTTAATGAAATTTCTATCATAGTCTGGTTTATTATCCCAGAAATTTTCCCTTGTGTCTGACACTAACAATAAAAATTATATGTAACTCTTTTTTCTGGGAAAGAGCTTCCTGAAAAATACCATTTTTTTCTCTCCAATTCATTACAATGATGTACAATCCCCTAGATTACAATATACCTGAAATTAGGTTGTGTCTTTTAATAAATGATGTCTAATGATACTTTTTGAGAAGATGACAATCATGACATATTAGGTTAAACAGTATGAAACTGATATGAACAATTTTTGGCCTACAAAAGCAGCAATTTTATATGACATAATTGCCAGCCCATTTGTAAATTTTGTTATTTTTCCCATTCATCTTCTCATCAACTCAGGTGATGTTAGTTACATTATTGTTACCATACTTGTTGAGTTATTAATTGTCTGTGAAGAAAGCCATGAAAATAGAGCAGTGGGCCCTATATTTGACACTGTAGCAAATATTCACTGTAGGCGTCCCAGGTGACTCAGTGCTAAGAACCCATCTGCCAATGCAGGTGACTTGGATTTGATCCCTGGGTTTGGAAGCTACCCTGGAGAAGGAAATGGCAACCCACTCCAGTAGTCTTGCCTGGGAAATCCCATGGACAGAAGAGCCTGGTGGGCTACAGTCCGTGGGGTGGCAAAGAGTCAGAAACAACTTAGTGACTGAGTATGCATGCATTCATATGGGGTAAATGACCTCAATTATCCATTTTGTTGCAAATCAATAACCAAATGCTTGAAGGGATTTCAGAGGTGAGAAACACAGGTAGATAAAACTGTGCTATGTTTTTCCTTAGGTATATGCACAAACATTGCTTTTACTCTCCAGCTAATACAACTGAAAGTAATAGCAGTTTGCAAAATCACCTGGATTGGTGAAATAAATGCCAAAGTGATGATAAGTATTCCAAAGTGACCATCAGTGTCATGCAAGAATATTGTGAAATCATTCTTTTATAGTTTAATTGACAATTTTTGTTTCTTTTTTAATGATATGAAATTAATAGTGTCTCACAAAGTTTTAGATTCAGTGCAACTGAATAATTTAGATATTTGTTCTTTCTTTTAGATACTTGTTCCTTTAAAAACATTTTAAAAGTTGTTTACACAAATTATATTATAAAAAATATAGATTGTTCAAATGACTATATGCTTTCAGTTCAGTCACTCAGTTGTGTCCGACTCCTTGCAACCCTATGGACTGCAGCATGCCAGGCCTCGCTGTCCATCACCAACTCCTAGAGTTTATTCAAACTCATGTCTATTGAGTCAGTGATACTGTCCAACCATCTCATCCTCTGTTTTCCCCTTCTCTTCCTGTCTTCAATCTTTCCCAGCATTAGAGTCTTTTCAAATGAGTCAGCTCTTTGCATCAGGTGGCCAAAGTATTGGAGTTTCAGCTTCACCATCAGTCCTTCCAATGAATATTCAGGACTGATTTCCTTTAGGATGGACTGGTTGGATATCCTTGCAGTCCAAGGGACTCTCAAGAATCTTCTCCAAGGCCACACTTCAAAAGCATCAATTTTTTGGTACTCAGCTTTCTTTATAGTCCAACTCTCACATCCATACATGACTATTGGAAAAATCATAGCCTTAACTAGATGGACCTTTGTTGGCAAAGTAATGTCTCTGCTTTTTAATATGCTCTCTAGATTGGTCATAACTTTTCTTCCAAGGAGTAAGCATCTTTTAATTTCATGGCTGCAATCACCATCTGCAGTGATTTTGGCCTGTGGCTCAGATCATGAACTCCTTATTGCCAAATTCAGACTTAAATTGAAGAAAGTAGGGAAAACAACTAGACCATTCAGCTATGACCTAAATCAAATCCCTAACGATTATACAGTGGAAGTGAGAAATAGATTTAAGGGACTAGATCTGATAGACAAAGTCCCTGTGAACTATGGACTGAGATTCATGACATTGTACAGGAGACAGGGATCAAGACCATCCCCAAGAAAAAGAAATGCAAAAAAAGCAAAATGGCTGTCTGAGGAGGCCTTACCAATAGCCGTGAAAAGAAGTGAAGCGAAAAGCAAAGGAGAAAAGGAAAGATATATCCATTTGAATGCAGAGTTCCAAAGAATAGCAAGGAGAGATAAGAAAGCTTTCCTCAGTGATCAGTGCAAAGAAATAGAGGAAAACAATAGAATGGGAAAGACTAGAGATCGCTTCAAGAAAATTAGTGATACCAAGGGAACATTTCATGCAATGATAGGCTCAATAAAGGACAGAAATGGTATGGACCTAACAGATGCAGCAGATATTAAGAAGAGGTAGCAAGAATACACAGAAGAACTATACAAAAAAGATCTTCATGACCCAGATAATCATGATGGTGTGATCACTCACCTAGAGCCAGACATCCTGGAATGCGAAGTCAAGTGGGCCTTAGGAAGCATCACTATGAACAAAGCTAGTGGAGGTGATGGAATTCCAGTTGAGCTATTTCAAATCCTGAAAGATGATGCTGTGAAAGTGCTGCACTTGATATGCCAGCAAATTTGGAAAACTCAGCAGTGGCCACAAGACTGGTAAAGATCAGTTTTCATCCCAATCCCAAAGAAAGGCAATGCCAAAGAATGCTCAAACTACCACACAATTGCACTCATCTCACACTTTAGTAAAGTAATGCTCAAAATTCTCCAGCCAGGCTTCAACAGTATATGAACTGTGAACTTCCAGATGTTCAAGCTGTTTTTAGAAAAGACAGAGGAACCAGAGATCAAATCGCCAACATCTGCTGGATCATCAAAAAAGCAAGAGAGTTCCAGAAAGACAGCTATCTCTGCTTTATTGACTATGCCAAAGCCTTTGACTGTGTAGATCACAATAAACTGTGGAAAATTCTGAAAGAGATGGGAATACCAGACCACCTGACCTGCCTCTTGAGAAACCTGTATGCAGGTCAGGAAGCAACAGTTAGAACTGGACATGGAACAACAGACTGTTTCCAAACAGGAAAAGGAGTATGTCAAGGCTGTATATTGTCACCCTGATTATTTAACTTATATGCAGAGTACATCATGAGAAACGCTGGGCTGGATGAAGCATAAGCTGGAATCAAGATTACTGGGAGAAATATCAATAACCTCAGATATGCAGATGACAGCACACTTATGGCAGAGAGTGAAGAAGAACTAAAGGGCCTCTTGATGAAAGTAAAAGAGGAGAGTGAAAATTTTGGCTCAAACCTCAACATTCAGAAAACTAAGATCATGGCATCTGGTCCCATCACTTCATGGCAAATAGATGGTTGTGTTATATTAGACATAAGGTTTCTTTATAACTATGAAAATTCAAGTAATTCACATAGTAGTCACTCCCTATATTTATGATATGATCTCTGTACTCAATGAATCTATGATCCATATTGAGAAATCAGTTAAACAATGGTTCAAGATGACATTAGAGATGACAGAATAAATATGATGGCAAAATAACTGGCTCAGACAAGATGTGCTTTGGAATTCATAAAAGGAGATGATCTTGAGAGTGGGAGAAGAATTCAGGAAGGATTTTGTGTCTTGAAAGATGGGTGGCACGACATTTGTTTGGGTCCTTTGCCTTTTTTTAGATAGGATTATTTACTTTTTTGCTGTTGAGGTATATGGATTCTTTATAGAGTTTGGATGTTAACCCTTTATTTATCTGATGGATATATGGTTTGCAAATAATTTCCCCCATTTCTTAGATTGCCTTTTCATATTGATTTTTGTGTATGTTGTGAAATAAGGATCGAATTTTTTGTTTTGCATGTAGATATTCAGTTTTACCAACACCATTTGTTAAGAAGACTATCCCTTTCTCATTGTGCATTCTTGGTATCAAAGATCAATTGACTACATATGTGTGGGTTTATTTCTTGGATCTTTGTTCTGTTCCACTTGTTTATCTGTTTTTTTTTTTTTTTTCATGCCTGTACCTTACTGTTTTGATTACTATAGCTTTGTAGTATGAAATCAGGGAGCATGATACCTTCATCTTTGTTCTTCTTTCTCAAGGTTGTTTTGGCTATTTGATCTTTTGTGGTTCTGTTACAAATTTTAGAATGATTTGTTCTTGCCCTATGAAATATGCCATTGGGATTTGATTGAGATTACATGAAATTATAGACTGCTTTGGGGCATATAGATACTTTAACAGTATTGATTCTTCCAATCCATGAACATTGAATATCTTTCCATTTTTTGGTGTGTATTCTTCAATTTCTCTCATCTGTGTCTTAAAGTTATCTGAGTGCAAGTCTTTTACCTTCTTGGTTAGAATAATTCCTAGGTATTTTATTCTTTTTGATGAAATTGTAAGTGAGATTTTCTTAATTTTTTTCCTACTAGTTTGTTATTAGAAATGCCACTGATTTCTGTATATTTATTTTGTATCCTGTGACTTTGCTGAATTCATTTAATAACTTTACCACTCTTTTGGTGGAGTCTTTAGGATTTTCTATATGTAGTATTATGTCATCTGCAAATGGTGACAGTTTTACTATTTCCTTTCCAATTTGCATGCCTTTTATTTCTTTTTCTTGATTAATTGCTGTGGCTAGAACTTTTAATACTCTGTTGAATAAAAGTGATGAGATTGAGCATCCTTATCTTGTTCCCAATCTTAGAAGAAGAGCTTTTAGCTTTGATTTCTTTGATGGCCCATTTGTTTAGTAGCATGTTGTTTAATCTCTATATTTTATGGTTTTTTATGCTTTTTTATTCTTGTGATTCTTTTCTAGTGTCATACCATTGTTTTGGGAAAAGATGCTTGGTACACTTTAAACCTTCTGGAATGTACTGAGACTTGTTCTGTGTGAGATAATTTTAAAAAGCTTTTTAATTGGTAAAAAATTAGCACACATGCTATTGTTCTCAAAATGAATAAGGAGATGTATCACGGTGGTATGAATGGGTAGAGGCAATAGTCTATTTTACCAAGATAGGAGAGAAAGAAAACTTGGAAAGTTTAAAGAACAGTTGGGTTTTCTAAGATAATCTAGTTTTGGAGAGGAGATCAGGGCAAGAATGAATAAAGGCAGAGGTACATGACAGAGCTCCTGCTAAGTCACTTCAGTCCTGTCTGACTCTGTGCGACTCTATAGACGGCAACCCACCAGGCTCCTCCATCCCTGGGATTCTCCAGGCAAGAACACTGGAGTGGGTTGCCATTTCCTTCTCCAATGCATGAAAGTGAAAAGTGAAAGTGAAGTTGCTCAGTCATGTCCGACCCTTAGCGACCCCATGGACTGCAGCCTACCAGGCTCCTCCGTCCATGGGATTTTCCAGGCAAGAGTACTGGAGTCGGTTGCCATTGCCTTCTCCAACATGATAGAGCAGGGGACTATAATGGAAAGCCTAAAGAGAAGGTATAGGAAGAGAAGACAAAAGAAAAGAAGAGAATAAGATTTTGGTGGATCTGATCTGTAATGCTTAGAAGCGTGTCATATTGATGGTGTTCCAGATTCTTCAGGTTGCCTATGATTTGCTGCAAAGTAAGGTGTTCATTCACGTCCCTGGACCATCATGAATGAATAGAATAGAAAATATTTCATCTTGACAGAATCCACACTGACTTCTTTAGGCCAAAGAAAGATGATCCTGACAAATATCCACTTTTGAAAAGAAAAGATATTTTATAAATAATGCATGTTTATCTTTGAAGTAAGAACAGCCCTGTTAACACTTTATTTATTTTATGTTATGTTACTGTACATTTTTTTCTACCTCAACTTTACAGAATGATGCATTTTTATTTCCTCCATTTGCAGGATTATTTACTCCTACAAAATCCTTGCCTGTGAGCATTGCTTTATTCCTGTTTGTGCTGTTAAAGTTCAGCCAGATGGAACTCTTCCAAGCCCTCATTTCGGTCAGACATTTGAGCAGCTGGGATTGTGTCGTTTCTGAGTTTGAAGGAAAGAATCTGTAGAGCTTGTGTCAGCAAGGGAATGAGCTCTCATGATCTTTCTCAATAGTTTTATGTTCACACAGTTTCACTTAAAAAAGACTAACATCTTAATTTGTGACAAGATCGAGAAAGTGAAAAGAAATTGCATCTAATATACGACTTTTAACATTTCAGGCCACTTGTGATTGCTTTATTAAACTCACTTTAGAAAATTGTAATGATATCATTATTCTATCTAGTGAAGTTACTTGACATGAAGTATGTATTAAAGTGGCTCTAGGATAATTTCTTTTGAAAGGGGTTGCGATTCACTATGTTCAACTTAGATCATTAAGTGGAAGATAATTAAGAAAAATTGGTATTGCTACAGCATGTGAGATTTATCTCAAAGACAAAGTAAGTTTCAAAAAGTATTCTTTGTACTATTAAGAAAGAATAGACTTTATTTTAAATTCGGATAGTTGTTATAAATGAGATTTAACCAAAATGTTTTTTCTGTTCTCATTTTTAATGGCTTAATATTTGTAAAAATGAAATTTAAAATTAAATTTTAAAATAAGTAGATAACTTCCCACTTATTGCGTGTAATTTTGTGAGTCATGTTGGAAGTCTAAGCAAATGCCATGATCAGATTAGAAACCACCCAGTTTTGTTGCAGGTAAAGTTATGCTAAAATAGTTCAGTTCAGTCGCTCAGTTGTGTCCGACTCTTTGCGACCCCATGAACTGCAGCACGCCAGGCCTCTCTGTCTATCACCAACTCCCGGAGTCTACCCAAACCCATGTCCATCGAGTCGGTGATGCCATCCAACCATCTCATCCTCTGTCGTCCCCTTCTCCTCCTGCCCCCAATCCTACCCAGCATTAGGGTCTTTTCCAATGAGTCAACCCTTCGCAGGAGGTGCCCAAAGTATTGGAGTTTCAGCTTCAACATCAGACCTTCCAATGAACACCCAGGATTGATCTCTTTTAGGATGGATTGATTGGATCTCCTTGCAGTCCAAGGGACTCTCAAGAGTCTTCTCCAACACCACAGTTCAAAAGCATCAATTCTGCGGCGCTCAGCTTTCTTCACCGTCCAATTCTCACATCCATACATGACCACTGGAAAAACCATAGCCTTGACTAGACGCACCTTTGTTGGCAAAGTAATGTCTCTGCTTTTAAATATGCTATCTAGGTTGGCCATAACTTTCCTTCCAAGGAGTAAGCGTCTTTTAATTTCATGGCTGCAATCACCATCTGCAGTGATTTTGGAGCCCAAAAAAATAAAGTCTGACACTGTTTCCACTGTTTCCCCATCTATTTCCCATGAAGTGATGGGACCAGATGCCATGATCTTAGTTTTCTGAACGTTGAGCTTTAAGCCAACTTTTTCACTCTCCTCTTTCACCTTCATCAAGAGGCTCTTTAGTTCTTCTTCACTTTCTGCCATAAGGGTGGTGTCATTTGCATATAATATTATTGGCTCTTAAAAATAAGACAATATTGGATAATAAAAAGCTTTCATAGTAAAGATTTGTAATAAAAAGCAGGATTTTTATATAGTAATATAATTCTGACTGGAGATGAAATGAGAAGTTGGGAAGATTGAGAGCCTTTGAATAATAGAGTGAAAGACATCTGAGTCACAGCTCATTAATTACAATTTGAAACTCATTAAAGAGCTATGTAATGTTAAACTTCTAAAATAATAACATGCAAATATCTCTAAGTATAACCTATGGAGTCCTTTCAATAGTTATTTTCATGGAAACTAATACTTGGAAATTTGTTACAGTTTTGATGAAAATTTTTGAATAGAAAGGGACTCCTAGAAATCATATGGTTTAATTTCAGTTCTGTTTAATTGATTGAGGCATAATTGACATACAGTAAAACACAGATTTTGTGTTTGTTCCAATGAAATTTGACAGCTGGACTTTTGTCTTAGTCCCTTTCACAAGTAATGAGTAGATAACCTCACCTGTACATATTGCCAACCTCAATCTCTGTCCTTATGCCATTCCTGATTCTGGGTTGTCATGCCCATTCTTTCCTCTATCCAGGAAATAGTCTTGCCTTATGCTTCAGGTTGGTGTTCGAGCATTTTCTGCTTATGGGAACGCTCCCCAGGTGATAACCACTTGTCCGCCTTACTCTTGAGCATTCAACATGGTTCTGAAATTCTCTCTTTGGTTCTCCAGTATTCTCAGATTGGTTATCTAGAATGAAAGGATTTTGAATTTGAAGCAGAGGTTGTGGCATTGCACCTTCTTAGACATTGTGCATTCTCACCCTGAAGAGCCAAACCTGGCTTAAAATATGTGTCTCATGTCTCTACCCTTCCTGGTCCTGGATTCCTCACTAATTCAGAATGTTGTGCTTCCTTTGTACTTAAGGAACTGCTATGATACTGGTGTTTAACAGTGCTATCTGTTTAATTCTTTGTCATTACTATTTTCATATTTTCATTCTTTCAAACAATTCACAGTGTCTGCTGAGATACAGAGGAGAGAATTTGCTCTTACTTTTAATTGCAGTTGTTGGTATATTATCTCAGTACAATCCTTTCCCTTCACACAGCTCCCTCAATCCTGTTAATAGTAAACGTTTATCAGAAACAGTTTTCATCACAGGAGACCTGATAGTCATATTTAAAAATAACATTTCAAATAAGATATTGCTTGGAAGTTTCTTCTGATTTTCTTTCCTTAACAAAACAAAAGTTGGCAGGATCTTGATTTTAAATAGAAACTGATGCCTGTAGGTATTAAAAGAGTAATTTAACATGGAAGAAATCTATATTTAATAAATGTTTATAATACATATTTTATAACCACTTTTTCCATGATCTTTTTTGGGACTGTTGTTCTAGTGTTTTTCAGTGATGTTAGAATTGTGTGACATTAAGTTGTGATTCTACCCAGCTGCTACTTTGGATAGGCAAAAACTGTGTGCCTAGCCTGTACCTCTGGGAAAGTTTTTTCTCTTTGTAATTCTCAGACATGTTAATTTATCCCATTTGATTCATTTTCCCTTTCTTCTTTTCCTTCTCATGGTAAACATTATAAAGCTTCTCTCTGAAATTTTTTCTTTCTTCTTTATTTGGTCTTTGTTGGAAGGTCCCTGAAGGTGTCTAAAAGATCACAGTTTCAGTATCCTCAGTAATAGTCCATTTAACAAACTCTTAATAAATTCTCTAATCCAGTGATTTCCCCACCATTTCAGCATCACACTGCCATAGTCCTATTTTTGAGATCTTGAATTTTGAAAGTTCCTTTCTGGCCACAGTTTTCTTCCTATCCTTGCCTGAAGTCCTCTAGCTGTCCATAATTCTTCCTTCCAGTTTGTTGTCTGCTCTTGACTTTCTTTTTCTCCCCGCCCTGATCAGAGAATGTTTTAATCTCTTTAACAGCCTTACCAGTAACAATAGTCTCCTCACAGTTCTTTGGGTCCTGCCTTCTAGAGTCAGCCATCATCTTCCTCTCGGCCTGCTTCTGGTCCAAATGGTGCTCAGGATGGATTTCCTGACATCATTGCCAGTCTTTCTTAGGAAAACTTTCAGTCACAATCAGTCCTTCTTGATTTCTAATTGATGTCATTCATATTTACTTACTAACTCATAGAAATCTTTACATCTTTTCTCAAAAACTCAACACTCAACAAGATATCAATTTATTGGATATTCAAAAAACTGGACTCCATTAAGTATAGTCCCTATTAATTTCATCCATCTTCATCTCAAAGTTTATCTAATTAATCAGCCACTTTTTCTCCTCTTATCTGAAAAGGAAAATCTGAAATTTATTTTCAAGACTGTCTTCATACTTACCCTCATTTGAAATTGTGAGTTCATCTGTAGTCTTTCTGTTGCCAACAAACTTAATTTAAATTCATAGTTTCTCATGTATATTACCATATGTGAAATAGATCACCAGTCCAAGTTTGATGCCTGAAATAGGGCACTCAAAGCCGGTGCACTGGGACAACCCAGAGGGATGGGATGGGGAGGGAGTCTTCGGAATGGGGGACACATGTACACCCGTGGCTAATCCATGTCAATGTATGGTAAAAACCACCACAATATTGTAAATTAATTATCCTCCAATTAAAATAAATTAATTAATTTAAAAAAAAGAAAAAAATTCATAGCTTCTAATTTATTCCGTATGCCACTTCAGTTTAGTTTTCTTAGTGTTCTGTGCTTAGTCTCTCCTCTGCTATCCTATGGATGTAGCCTACCAGGCTCCTCTGTCCATGGGGATTCTCCAAGCAAGAATACTGGAGTGGTTTGCCATGACCTCCTCCAGGGGATCTTCCCAACCCAGGGATTGAACCCAGGTCACCCACATTACAGATGAGTTCTTTACTGTCTGAGCTACCAGACAAGCCTTTAGTTCTTATCATATCAATGGAACTGCTCCAAGGTCTTGAGGTTATCACCTGATGGCCCAGGTTCGGTTTCTGAGTTTCCTTTTCCTCTCACTTTCCTTGACCATGCTGCAGGATTTATCCTTGTTAATCACTTCTCCAAACAAATATTCTGCTTTCTGCATTTTTATAACACTCCAGAGACCTGAAATCCACTTTAGCTAAACTTGGTAAGGATGTATCTATATCCAGGCATCCCTCCCTTTTTCCAATAAAACCTTTATTAAACTGGAAAAGGATCACTTTACTTATTATTGCAGCTACATTTTAAGCAATTAAACAATTTTATTGTAAGTAGGCTGAACTTAATTTTATGTCATGCAAATGTAAATAGATTTTAGCAAAATTAAACAATTACAAAACATGTGTGATAAGAAGCTATTATATAAAAAGAGTGTGTCAAGAACATTAACCGAGTAATGATATATTGTTCTAGGTGGTGAAAGGTGAAAATGGAGTCACTGAGTTTAGGATACTTGCTAGGTGCCTATTAGGGTATAGATTAGTGTAGAGACAGATGGAATGCAGAGCTAAGGAGGAATAACAAACATCCTACCAAATCAGGCTTCCTAAGCTGGATAAAATCTGGGTTAGAAAGATGGGGATAGAACCAAAGTCAGTAGACAGTTTTTGTTGTTGTTCAGTCACTAAGTTATATCCGACTCTTTGCGACCCCATGAACTGCAGCATTCCAGGCTTCCCTGTCCTTCACTACCTCCTGGAGTTTGCTCAAACTCATGTCCATTGAGTCAGTGATGCCATCCAAACATTTTGTCCTCTGTTGTCCCTTCTCCTCTTGCCCTCAATCTTTCCCAACATTAGGATCTTTTCCAACTAGTT
Source organism: Giraffa tippelskirchi (assembly GCF_054371585.1). Taxonomy (NCBI): domain Eukaryota; kingdom Metazoa; phylum Chordata; class Mammalia; order Artiodactyla; family Giraffidae; genus Giraffa; species Giraffa tippelskirchi. The sequence goes on from NC_137277.1 coordinate 76,670,617, forward strand.
GGCTCTTTGTATCAGATGGCCAAAATACTGAAGCTTCAGGTTCAGCATCAGTCCTTCCAACAAATATTCAGGGGTGATTTCCTTTAGGATTGACTGGTTTGATTTTCTTGCTGTCCAAGGGACTCTCAAGAGTCTTCTCCAACACTTCAGTCCAAAAGCATCAATTCTTCACCACTCAGCCTTCTTTATGGTCCAACTCTCACATCGGTACTTGACTACTAGAAAACCATAGCTTTGGCTAGACAGATCTTTGTTGACAAAGTGATGTCTCTGCTTTTTAATACACTGTCCACGTGTGTCATAACTTTTCTTCCAAGGAGCAAATGTCTTTTAATTTTGTGGTTGTAGTCACCATTGGCAGTGATTTTGGAGCCCAAGAAAATAAAATCTGTCACTGCTTCCATTTTCCCCCCACCTATTTGCCATGAAGTGATGGGACCAGATGCCATGATTTTAGTTTTCGGAATGTTGAGCTTTAAGCCAATTTTTTCACTCTCCTCTTTCACCTTCTTCAAGAGGCTGTTTAGTGCCTCTTCTCTTTCTGCCATTAACGTGGTATCATCTGCATACCTGAGGGTGTTGATATTTCTCCCGGCCATCTTGATCCCAGCTTGTGCTTCATCCAGCTCAGCATTTCACGTGATGTACTCTGCATACAAATTAAATAAGCAGGGTAACAATATACAGCCTTGATGTATTGCTTTCCCAATTTTGAACCAGCCCATTGTTCCATGTCCAGATCTAACTGTTTCTTCTTATCCTTCATGCAGGTTTGCATTGGAACAATGGAGTTTTAGTCACTGGACCACCAAGGAAGTCACTAGGAAACAATAACTGCTGTTTAACTTGATATTCAAAAAATTTAGTGACTTTTTCCACTAAGCCTGTAGAGAAACCAAAATATGCTGATATTTTAGATTAAAACCAACATGACATTTTCCAGATGCAAATAATATAACTTGAAATATTAATTTAAAAGCAGCTACCATTCAATGAACACTTTATGGGCAAAGAAGGAATTTATTATTCTTATTTTTTAAATGTGGAAAATGAGACTCAGAGAGTTTAGGTAATAGGTCTAAGGTCAATAGAACTGGGCACCTAGCCCAAAGTGTCAATCTCCAGACTTTTGCTCTTTCTGTTCCTCACCTGTATAAGGCTCTAGATTCAACAGCAGAGAATCTGAATTCCAGTCCTATGCTTCTATAATTTAATTGTGGAACAACCAATGAGTCCTTTAGTCTCTTTCAGCCCCAGTACAATCTTCTGTAAAAAAAAAAAAAAAAAAAGAGGTGATAAGAAGGAGAAAATTCATGAAATCCTAAGTATGGGAATTTTACTGGACAAATGACATGATTTTTTTTCCCAACAAATACTTGGCATGAATAAAAAAGCATGGTGAGATTAAAAGAGACTTAACAGACATATTGGGGGTGGGGGATGGGACTGTTCCTGATTTAAATAACAAACTGGAGGAAAAAAATGTTTGAGAAAATCATAAAATTTGAACATTAACTGTTTGATGATATTGAGAAATCATTAGTAATACTGTAAAATGTGATAATGAAATTAGGAAATGTTATGCACAAAGTGTTACCTACTAATGATACATACAAAAGGGTAAATACTGGAAATGATACTAAGTGTGAGATTTGTTTTAAATATAAGTGAGGCAAAGACAGATGAGAAAAGATCAGCATATGCTGATAATGGTTAAAGCTGAGTTGTGTGTGCATGGGAGTTCATTACACTAATTGCTCTTCTTTTGTATGTGTTTTAAATTTTCCATAATAAAAGTTTTTTAAAAAACAGACAAGAAATAAAAATGGTAGGCAGATATTTCAAAGTTTACTTTCAGATGTAAGAGTGAATCATGAAGAAGTCAGATATGGTATTTTATTATTATTATCTCTTACATCATTTGTGTAAGGCAACGTATAGTTTTATTCTATTATTTTTAAGTTATTAAAGAATAGTTGGATTTTTAAAACTCACCCTAATCTATAAATGTCACTGTTTCCACCACATGCAATTCACACCTAAATTGATTTTACTAAATATATTTTTCAGGACTGTTCTATCAAGAAATTAAGTACCTAAAATGCAGGAACATTCTTGAATTCTACCTCACTGATTTTGGTGGGAAAACAATTTCTCATCACAAGAATTTAAAATTTATTAAGAGTATTGTTTCCAATGTTTAATACAGATTCTAAAATTTTAATATATATTTGAAATAGAAATATAGGAAGATAAAAGGATTCTAGAAACCATGGTGAGCAAATTTGCCGATTGTATCATGTAATATGCATATCATGCCCTGAGAACAGAGGAGCAAATTATTTTACATCTGACTGTTGTCATAGGGGTCAAAATAGTTAAAAGGTTTAATAACAAATCAATAAGAGATGGCTTTTATCTCAAGGATCCTTAATATTCACACTTATTTGGCATATACATTTTTTTTCATCTTTTCATCTGGTTTCCAAATCAAAAGAATCAATAAAACAGGCTTGTTAATTTTTCTAAACTGCCAATTTTATGAACTATTAAATATTCTTGACCAAAAGAAGTAGTCTGTTTTTTGCCATAGTGGCCAACAGTAATTTGAAGAAAGATGGTCAACAAGTACTTGAAACTTGTTTTTATAGTTTGTAGTGTTTTGTCAGGTTTGCAGCTATCTTGTCATAATAAAAAAGCCTGTGATGACTTAACATGGGCTTGTGACAATGATGCTTTAGTCTGTGTATTTCTGTGCCACTCTGATTGCTGAAGGAGCTTCTCTTCATCCCACCTTAGCCACGACTGCCAAGTCTACTAGTCAAAACAATTTCACAATTGAATATTAATGGACTCAAGAACATTAGCAGGAGCAAACATAAGCAGGATGCCAGAGTAACCCATGGAGTCTGAGGAAATGATGTTCTATTAAAGGGGCAGATAATGTCCAAAAACAAAGCTTTACATAAACAGGTTGACTTCTCATATTAGAAATATCTCTTAATGTGAAATGAACTTCCAATGTCACACTGTCTGTATTTCTCACTATCATCATAGTACTTCAAAAATTATATGAATACTTAATTCATTTTTAAAATATAAGAATGATAGATTGTTAAATTAACTGAGGGGGAGAAGATACTATTACTTTATATAGAGGTAGTTTAGAGTTTTTAAAGTTGTCTGATAAATTAAAAAAATAGGCAAATCATAGGTAATAGATTACTGTGATTTTAGATTCAGCATTCACAGAAATGTCACTTCACCTGTAAAGGCTCATAGGAACACACCCCTCATTCTGTTTCTTTTTTCTCATCTTTTTAATTATTTTGGTCAATCACCTCTCTGAAAATGTTTATTACAGTGGATTTCATACTTTTCATGTTTGAAGTAAACTCTTTAACATTAGAAGTTTTGGAGTCTCCCTTGAAAGAATATTTTAAAAAGAATACTGCTAAACACAGAAGGAATAATTAAATTTTCAAAACTAATCCAGTAGAGATACTTCTCACAGAGTCTACTCCTATAAAAGTAATCATAACTGCACAGAATTCATGTCATCACCTTTCAACAGTATATCACAGAATATAACTGTATATTGCCACGTGAACTTCTTTTAGTACTTAGGAGGAAAATTCCTGCACGTTGCACACACTTTAGCATCTTTCAACATTTGGCTACACACCTAGGAAGAATGTGGTAAATAGCAGAGGTGAGAACCACTGGTTTATTGAATGTTTACCGGGTGCAAAGCCCTGTTAATAAGTTCCACGCACTCTCTTCATCTCCTACTTTGAGTTCAGTTTCCTTGAGGGCAATAAAAAATGAGGAATACTTTTCGATGCAAGGGAACTAGCAAGAGTGTTTTTGTATTATATTCAATCAGGATTCTAGGATGAGTCAGCACATTTTTAATATTGAGAAAAAAGCCCAAATCTAAACAATATTAATTCTGTTATTACAAGCCCTAGAAACTGGTAAGGGGGTGGGGGAGTTAAGGAGAAGAATATAGTGTAAACAGGAAGAAGGAAAGATAGGGCACATGTGGAGTCAGTGATTCACAGGCAAGAATTAACTTAGGAAGGTGTTTTCCATTAGTTTTATGTCCATTTTGTGATTGAGAGGCTTTAGTTTAGAAGATTTAGTTTAATTTGATTTTCCTTGCTTTGTAATACATAGTTAATATATTTATACTCAGCTGAGTTAAATGTGTAATGCTCAAAGTCATGCCAGCAGAGGGATGATCTAAAACAACATGGTTGTATTTAATTTCATGAAGACAGGAGAAAAGAGTGATAGTATTTGGAAATCATCAGTTATTTTAAAGAATAGTTTGTAAAGGAGGAATCATACAAATTCATTATGACCCATATGTAGGATGCTATTTACTTATTTGCCTGGCATTATCTCAGTTTATACTTGCTATCTCCCCATGTTTACTAAGTGTGTCCTATTTCATTCTCAGAAGTGTTCTGGCATGCATGATAAAGAATATAAACACCCTTTTCATGTACTGAAATTATAGTGATACAGATTTATTAATTCAAATTTAGAAAGAACTTTCCATAAGTAAAAATTGTTCAGTAATGGAAGGAATTGCTTTAAGAGCCAGTTGAAATGTTTGTAGTTATCAATCAGATGCAGAAAAATGATTAATCAAGGGGCCTAAACCAGGTAATGGGCTTTCCTGATGTCTCAGACGGTAAAGAATCTGCCTACAATGCGAGAGACCTGGGTTTGATCCCTGGGTTGGGAAGATCTGCTGAGGAAGGCATGACAACCCACTGAAGTACTCTTTCTTGCCTGGCGAATCCCCATGGACAGAGGAGCCTGGTGGGTTACAGTCCATGGGGTCACAAACAGTCAGACATGACTGAGCAGCTAAGCACAAACCAGATAATTGTTAGAGCAGCAGATTTATTAACTTGAATTACACAAAGGTGCCAATGTTTATTAAATTTGCAAAAATGTTATTTTCATATGGTTCAACCTAATATAATGACTGTCAAACTCTGGAGTCTGTATTATGTTTATAGTCTCTGAAAAGATGTAGACAGATTATCTATGTCTATTTGAAAAGTAATCTACAAATTGTTTTATTTTGAAATCTTATCAGAAGTAATGTTTTCTGATGAAAACTTTGTCAGAAATAATAAAAATTAAACTATTCCTTTATGTGCTATGCCTTTAATGGAATAATAAAATGTATGAGTCAGAGGGACAGCCCTGAAAGCTTAAGAGAAACATTGAATGTACTTTGATGCCAAGCTGTCATGAAATGTCAGAGCGCTATGCTAGCACTTCCTGTAAGGGATAAGATTCCTAGAAAAGAATTCAGAGTACATTTTTTAAAAACAAAGTGTTCTAATGTAGTCTGGGAATGCTATAAAAGCCATGTTAAATTGAATCATGATTGATAACAGTTAAGATTAGTGAAAGGCTTAAAAAGTAGATGAATATTTATTGATTTGTAAGACTGCATTATAATTGTGTTTTCCAAACAGATAACAGTCTCCAGGGCCCCTGTTATTTGGGAAATTGTATTGAGGCAATGGTTGCCTGTAAGCATATTAACTGACAGACATTCTCAGGAAATAAAGGACAGAAAGACTCAGACCCAAACAAAGATACTTGAATCAAATGGCTTATTGAACCAAATGAAAACACATAGCAATAAACAAGGGAAAGAGTAGAAGATAGATTAACATACTTGGGATAGAATACTATCTGAATCCTGTATTGCAGAATTTGTATTTGTTCTGCCTCTCTCTCTGCTACGTCAGACTTTCTTACTGAAAATGTGATCAAATGTTACATTGAACAAGGGGGCTTGGGGAAGGTAGGTGCTTGATACCAACACATTCTTGTTCTGTTTAGGAGGTGGACCTAATCATTTGCTGTCATTTTCATATGACCTGGTGGATAGCTTTGCCTTTTCTCTATACATGTGGGGCAGAGCATATATGGAACCAGTATGAACCATGATGTGTGTCACAAATGGGTGGCTGACTTAGTGATGATGTTCCTTTCAATCTGAAGGTGTCATGATTTATGTCTTGTGACTTGTTCCTTCTCTTTCCATCTATAAATGATACTCCTGTTTATTCCATTCACTTTAAATCATATATTCCATTTACTCTCTCTGTCTATAATAGAGATATCCTTATCTTACAAGTTACTAATTTACTTTTTATCTATACATAACACATGAATTTTACCTAAGTCTCTAAAACTACTTGTTTGCTCACTATCTCATCTTAACATTTTTTGTGAATTTCATTCATTTTGTTTTCTACAAAGCAGAATTGAATATTCATAAATAATATGGCAAATAAATATTGCAGTCCCACAAGAGGAAAGTAAGCAAAATAAGCATGAAAGGCTGGACATCTCCATTTCAGCTTCAACCTGAGTAGCTATAATTTGTACTTTTACTATTTTGTATATTTTGTATGAGATTTTGGGCAGCTTAGCAGTGCTAATAAAAGAATCTGAAAGCCTATGTTACAGAAGGTTATCTACTTCATTATTGAATATTTAGATTTGATTAGTTATTTCATAATTATAAATGAAATTTTTAAATGCATGATTGCAAGTAAGTCAGAAAGAGAAAAACAAATATTGTATATTAACACATATATATGGAACCTAGAAAAATGGTACTGATGAACCTATTTGCCAGGTAGGAGTAGAGATGCAGACACAGAGAACAGACTTGTGGACATGGCAGGGGAAGGAGAGAGTGGAAGGAGAGAGTAATATTGAAACATATACATTATCATGTGTAAAACTGATAGCTAGTGGGAAGTTGCTGCATAATTCAGGGAGCTCAATCTGGTGCTCTGTGACAACCTAGAGAAGTAAAGAATCTATTAAAGTCCAGTATGATAACACTTTGAAGGGGTCTGTTTTAGAGACAGAGGAGGAGTGGAGTGGGGGGAAATGTAAAGAAAAGTTTCATAGAAGAATTGAATATTGAACAAGGATTGAAGGACATGAGAAAATAATTAGAATAAGGATAGGAGAAACACTAGTAGACAGAGTAAATGGCATTATTGAGGGCATAAAGGGAAAACGGATGTAGATTCCAGATATAGAATTATCAGGATATGAGACCGAGACATATCTGGTTATGAATAAATTTATGCTATGAAATAAAGATTAGAACTCACTTTAAAGCTGTAAAAGAGTATCTGAAGAATTTTAAGAGAATAGTATTATCATGTGAATATATTTTCAGTTGGAAAGATAACTATGGGAGAGAAGAATGAAAAGAAGCAAGACTCAATTGATTAATAATCCATGATAACAATCCAAACAGAAAGCAAGGGGTGGAGAAGATTCTCAAGTTATTTAGAGAGCTTGTTGTTGTTTAGTTGAGAAGTCATGTCTGACCCCATGGACTGTAGCCCACCAGGGTCCTCTGTTCTTGGGATTTTCCAGGCAAGAATACGGGAGTGGGTTGCCATTTCCTTCTCCAGAGATCTTCATGACCCAGGGATCAAAGCTGCATCTCCTGCATTGGCAGACAGATTCTTTACAGCTGAGCCTCCTGGGATGTACATTTAGAGAGCTACTGAAGATTAGATCACATCTCCTGACTTCTAATTAGCCCAGTACTATTTCTAGCTCTTCATACCAGCACCATTACAGACCAAATACTGGCTAATACCATACACATCTATAAAATATTTTTTGGCTTGCACTTCAGTTTAGAAGATGTGTGTTGACTTTTTAGTCATTTCACATGTTGCATCAGAAATGTTTTCTCTATGCTTAGCTCCCTGTAATGAAATTTAAAACTGTTGAAGTTCACATGTATTTGTGAAATGCAATTAGTTTTCTTTATTAATATCACTGTAGTTAATATCACTGTTGCCTCTTATTGAGATACAAAGCAAATTACTATCAACATAAAAGGATGTTGTTCGTATTATATAGAAGTTATTTTCTAAAGTTATTTATGTTCATTTTTAAACACTATAGGTACTGACTGTCTCTCTCCTCAATCTATAAACCTCCTACTCACTAGAGCTCTAAGTCTTTCAAACCTTGTGTCTATAATTTGTAGTAAACATCCCTTAGGGAGACCATAGCGTTGTTAGTCTCTAAAGGCATTAGTTTCTAATTCTTCCTGATGAAACCACTCCATGATTAATTTTGTCTTTCTAGTCAGTGTTACATGCTGCAGCTGAATAGTCTAGGAGTATTTGAATTCTCTTTCTGACTTCATCTCTTACTACTCTATCCCCAGCCCCACACTGGACTTCACTTTCCCTCAGATATACAAAGCTTGTTCCCTGATTAGAATCTCTGTCTGTACTGTTCCCTTTGCCAAGAGCATACTACTATCCAGTGATCCATGTTGCTGACTTATTTTTAATAATACCTCTCATTCAAGACTGTGTTAAAATGTCATCTTCTTAGTAAGCTTCTTCCCTGAGCATCTTACTTAAAGTTGCTTCCTTGGATCAATCCCTCTCCTCTGTTCTAGTTTTTCAATGATAATTAGAATTCCATAATATGTTTCAAGTTTCATTTATTTATTGTGTTTATTTTCTATCTCTTCCTCCATTAGGACAAAATGTCATTGAGGTAGGGATTTGTATCTTGTTTTCTTCCTTCTGTTCTGTATGTGGATATATATGCATGTATCTGTATGGTTATTAAATATCAGCAACTGCATTCTCAATAAATAAATTTGAAAATAAAAGGAAGATAAAAAAAGAAAATTAAAAATTAGACATACATCTTTGGCATCTTATTATGGTTTGCCTGGGACATAGTTTTTAGGACTAAAAATCTTGTGTCTTGGGAACCCTCTTAACCTTTAGCAAACCAGGACAGTAGGTCACTTTTTATTCTTGTAATTGCCTGTCATTGTTTAATGTTTTTATCATCTATTTCTGTCTTGGTGTGAGATGGCTATGCCACTGCTGACCTCTACGTTTCTAATAATTCTTAATAACATTGTGCATGCTTACCCCATCAATGGCCTGAGGGGCTTCCTCTTTTATCTGATGAATTTCTAGGTTGTCATTTCTTTGTCTTCTGACTTGCACTGCAGGATGAATGCATGTCCCTCTCACTAATACTTCTCCTGTTATTATGAAGGAATGACAGACTAATAAACAAATTCTGCCACTAATCTGCTCAAATCATCTCACTACTCTAGCCCTGGCTTTTTTCTTTCTTAAAGTGAAGAGAACAGATGTTAAACCACATCCTTTTCACCACTAACATCCTAGGGTTCTAGTCTGTGGGTTTCTTCTGACCTGCAATTATAACTATTCGTTTTGCTCAGGAGATGGCTTAGCCACTTTACCCCCTCAACTGGAAAATTGGGCCCTTGGGAAAGAATAGGAGCCTCTTGGGCCACAAAATGTTGAAAAAACTTTATTTTTCTCATCTTCTCTATGCTAGACCCTTACCTACCCTTTTCTTTTTTTTTTCTTTTTTCTTTTCTTTTTTTTATTAGTTTATCTATTTTTTAACTTTACAATATTGTATTTGTTTTGCCATACATTGACATGAATCCACCATGGGTGTACATGTTTTCCCCTTCCAGAACCCCTCTCCCACCTCCCTCCCATCCCATACCTCTGGGTCATCCCGGTGCACCAGCCCCGAGCACCCTGTATCATGCATCGAACCTGGACTGGCGATTCATTTTACATATGATGATCTACATGCTTCAATGTCATTCTCCCATATCCTCCAGCCCTCACCCTCTCCCATAGAGTTCATAATACTGTTCTATTTATCTGTGTATCTTTTGATGTCTCGCATACAGGGTTATCTTAACCAATTAACTAAATACCATATATATGTGTTAGTATACTGTATTGTTGTTTTTCTTTCTGGATTACTTCACTCTGTATAATAGGCTCCAGTTTCATCCACCTCATTAGAACTGATTCAAATGTATTCTTTTTAATGGCTGAGTAATATTCCATTGTGTATATGTACCACAGCTTCCTTATCCATTCGTCTGATGATGGGCATCTAGGCTGCTTCCATGTCCTGGCTATTATAAACAGTGCTGCGATGAACATTGGGGTACATGTGTCTCTTTCAATTCTGGTTTCCTCAGTGTGTATGCCCAGCAGTGGGATTGCTGGGTCATATGGCAGTTCTATTTCCAGTTTTTTGAGGAATCTCCACACTGTTCTCCATAGTGGCTGTACTAGTTTGCATTCCCACCAACAGTGTAAGAGGGTTCCCTTTTCTCCACACCCTCTCCAGCATTTATTGCTTGTAGACTTTTGGATAGCAGCCATTCTGACGGGCGTGAAATGGTACCTCGTGGTTTTGATTTGCATTTCTCTGATAATGAGTGTTGTTGAGCATCTTTTCATGTATTTGCTAGCCATCTGTATGTCCTCTTTGGAGAAGTGTCTGTTTAGTTCTTTGGCCCACTTTTTGATTGGGTCGTTTATTTTACCTACCCTTTTCAACTAAGATTTCCACATGAAAAACTGTGGTATGACTCAAAAACATTTTCTTCTAAAGTGACTTTTTTTCCTGCTGGATTAATTTGTTTTTTAAAGGACCCAACTGTCTTTTGAACAATTTAAAACTTAATTTGAATTTCATAATTTACCAGCAAGTTCCTCATAAAATACACATATGCATGACTGAAATAAAACACACATCTCTGAGACTGAACTGTGTATGTGTGTGTGTATAGATCAAAGGAAACCTGGCAGTTCCTGTATTTTCCTTGTTTAGGTTTATACCATAGTTTTATGACTTTGACTAAAACCTGGATGACAGTTAGTTTCATTTATATGCAGCTCTCATATTTGGATCAAAAATGTTTGGGGGAAAAATGTTATCAAAAGCAAATATCATAATTTGCAATTAAATACTTTGTATTTAAATGATGCTTAGGTATTAAGAAATCTCTTCTTTCATCTATGGATCCTCATAATGACTCTGAAAAGAGAAAAGGTATCCAAATGAGACTGGGTTCATATATTTGCTCTACCATTCACTAATGTGGGTAATTGGGGAATCAAGTCAGCTCTCTGATCCTCAGTATGGGCAGGCATATGATGGTGATTGCAATGTCTGCCTCATTCAGTTTAACCTTTCTCCAAGTTGTTGTAGGACTAAATAAATTAACATTTGTACCTAGGACAGTGTTAAATACGTAGCCACTGTTATTATTACTGCTGTTCATAGAGAAAGAAACTGAGAGTAGAGAGGTTAAGTGACTTTTTCAATTCACAAAACTCCTGACTTGTCGAACCAGGATTCTAGTCTAGGGCATTTTCTCTGACAGCCACAGTAATAATTTGAAGCTTGTCAAGAATCAACTCAACAAAAGTTTACCTGAGTTCAAAGCTGCATTATGACTTTCTTGGGCTGTGGACACTTTGCTTTCATGGGCTTCTTTCACCTTAGAAAAAAGTCCAGGTAAGATTCATTGCAATATATGCATTAATATTATATTTACTTTTGTTCATATTTTAAGGAAATTAAAATTAGAACATATCCATGGGTCTCTAAATATATCATGAACTGTAGGCACTGTACTCCCTGTACCTAATGGTTAAATGAACCTTAAGTTAGAAAAAACCTGCTTTGTACTGAGACAAGCAATAAAATAATGCATTCTTCTCTCCTGATGTTTGGTCTTGCAATTCAGAGTGTTCTAATGAGGTCTTTCAGCTGCCCCCACAGTGCTTTGCAAAGTATGCTGTGGTAAGCTTCAAAACTAAGTTAGACAAAACTGGGACATCAGCCAAATCCTATTCCCTCACTCTCTGAGGATGATGGACAGGATTATACAAATTTAAAGGATCATGATAAGGAAGTTAATATTTTAAAACATAAAATACAACAATTCTTCCCTATGTCAGATAATGTAATCTAAGATTAATCACAAATAAATGCTCACTAGGAAATGTAGTAATTCATCATCTGTTCTCCAGAAGTGGTATGTATGTTGAAAGTTCCCAAACAGTGTCAGAGTCAGTGTCTGGAGTCAGTGTAATCAGGAAAATAAAGAAGCCTGGAGTCATGCATTTTAAACCTGTAGATAGATGTCCTATGCTAACTTCTATGAGGAAGAGGAACACTACAGCATTTGGGTTCCACTTTGAAGACTATAGAATTTAGGAACTGAGGGCTTGAACTGTATACAATCATTGGACCATTTTCAAGAAACAGAGATAAATAAACAAGTCATTGCTGTGTAATCTCAGGATAAACCTACCCTTCTTTGCTGAGTATTTTTTGATGTGGCGTGACTCCCCAGACAAGAAGGTTTATGAATACAGGGAATAGAAGCTCATGGGAAAATGCCTTTTGTAACCTTTTCCCTGTTACTTTACTTGACTGGTGGGAGCTTTATTCTCAGCAGCATAAAGTGTGTCTACGACACACAATCCGGTACAGATTTTAACTACTCAATTATTATGCTGACATGGATATCAAACAGCAAAAAAATACTTTATTTAAGTGACATCAATAATCTTTCTGATACATCAAATGCTGCTTCAAATTGGGGGAAATGTATTAGTTCAGATATAAACTTAGGCATCTGAATTGTTACACCCAGCAACTGATCTCAAACTGAAAAAAGTTGTTTACATTAATCATTGAGGTGCCGGCTGAAAGGTTATAAATTTGTCATCTCTAAAAGAGGTTTTACGTAATAAAGTCACTAAACTGAAACCCTTCAAGTATGAGATGGAGGGGTTTATTGCCATTTTTTATTACAAGTTCTAACATAATCATTTTTGTTTTTCCTTTGAAAAAAATCAATTAAATGAGTTAGTGTGCTCTGAAAGAGTATACTTAAGTTTTGCTTCAAATGGTTTCTGTGGTTTTCATCAGTTACAAACTAAGGAAATGGTTTTCATCAGTTACAAACTAAGGAAACAGAACTGTTTATATATAATTTACTTAGATCTATCATACTTTTTAAATGTTTGTTTGGGAAGACACTGTGCCTACCTTTACCTAAGATCCACTCATGTGTGTTCAAACAGTGTTAATTAATTTGTTCAAGAAACATTCCGAACTACTATAATAGGCAATGAAAAGTGAAAGAGAGAGCAAAAGAAAGAAAAAAGGAAGGAAAAAGACAGGGTAGAGAATTAGTTAAGAATGAGAATTACGGAGTCTTCTGGCTTGAGTTTGAATATTATCTCTTCCAATAATGAATGAGAAACAAGGTCTTGAGAAATTTACTTCTCTCTGCCTTAGTTTCCTCATATGTAACATTGGAATGGTAACAAGGTTGTTTTAAGGATTAAATGGGTTTATGCATTTTAAGTGCTTAGATTCATGCCTGGCACTATTGAGTAAGCCCTCCACAAATGTCAGCCATTAACATTAATATCCCTGCTGTCAAGAAACTCATACTATCTCAGGAAAACAGCAAAATACAAATGCAGATATACAATATAATACAATACTATAAATACTATGATATAAGTCTGAACAAAGTGCCAAAGGAGCCACAGAGATGATTCTAGAGGAAAAAAAATAATAGTAATAGGCAATGGAGGTGACAACTGACAGATTTTATTTTCTTGGGCTCCAAAATCACTGTGGATGGTGACTGCAGCCATAAAATTAAAAGACACTTGCTCCTTGGAAGGAAAGCTTTGATAAACCTACACAGTGTATTAAAAAGCAGAGGCATCACTTTGCTGACAGAGGTCTGTATAGTCAAAGCTGCGGTTCTTCCAGTAGTCATGTACAGAAGTGAGAGTTAAACCATAAAGAAAGTTGTGTGCTGAAGATTTAATGCTTTTGAATTGCGGTGCTAGAGAAGACTTTTGAGAGTCCCTTGGACAGCAAGGAGATCAAACCAGTCAATCCTAAAGGAAATCAACCCTGAATGTTCATTTTAAAAACTGTTGCTGAAGCTCCAATACACTGGCCACCTGATGCAAAGAGCCGACTCACTGGAAAAGACCTTGAACCTAGGAACAATGGAAGGCAAAAAAAGAAGGGGACAGCAGAAGATAAGAGGGTTAGACAGCATCATCAACTCAATGCACATAAACTTGAGCAAACTCCAGGAGATGGTGGAGAACAGAGGAACCTGGCATGCTACAGTCCTTGGGAGTGTGAAGAGTCAGATATGACTTAGGGACTAAACAACTGGATAACACAGAGGAGCGATCAATTCTGATTAGTGAGTCAGACAAAATAAAAATGTAAGTTGACTTAAGAAATGTCAAACTTTTAAGGTGTTCCTCAAGGGAGGGAGTGGTTGAGTGGAGGGAGATGAGTCTGGAAAGGAAAGTTAGAATCAGGCAGTCTGGGGCTCCTGATTAACATATGAGGACTACGAAGCCATTAAAGGAATTACCTAAAAAGGTAATACCACTGGATCTGTCCTTGAAAAAAAAAAAAAAAGAGTGTAGAAGAGTGGAGTTATGCAAACTCAAAATAGAGCTGGGAAACTAGAGTAATTATGAAGAAAATAGAAGATGGCTAAGAGACGGTTGAAAGGCAACCAACAAGTGTCCATCCACTAGAGGTGAGAACTGCAACACTGCTCATCAGAGTGAAAAAGATGCCCACTGCCCATCCCACTTTCATCTCCCTTGATCTAGAGTTCTAGAGTTTAGGCATCAGTGGCATCAAATGCTACCTTGGGGCAAAATGCTTAGAAATTTAATTCTTTCATGATTTACTGATAATAGTTTATTTCTTTGAGGCATGTATTTAACTCAATGGAGCTACCTTTGAAATGCATTATTGTTATTCAGTTGCTCAACTGTGTCCAGCTCTTGCGACCCCATGGACTGCGGCATGCCAGGCTTCCCTGTCCATCACCAACTCCTGGAGCTTGCTCAAACTCATGTCCATTGAGTCTGTGATGCCATGCAACCATCTCATCCTCTGTTGCCCCCTTCTCCTCCTGCCTTCAATCTTTCCCAGCATCAGGGTCTTTTCAAATGAGTCAGCTCTTTGCATCAGGTGGCCAAGAATTGGAGCTTTAGCTTCAACATCAGTCCTTCCAATGAACATTCAGGGTTGATTTCCTTTAGGATTGACTGGTTTGATCTCCTTGCAGTCCAAGGGACTCTCAAAGACTATTCTCCAACACCATAGCTCAAAAGCATCAATTCTTCAGCACTCAGCCTTCTTTCTGGTCCAACTCTCATATCCATACGTGACTATTGGAAAAACCATAGCTTTGACTATTAGGACTTTTGTTAGCAAAGTAATGTCTCTGCTTTTTAATATGCTGTCTATATTTGTCATATAGCTTTTCTTCCAAGGACCAAGCATCTTTTAATTTCATGGCTGCAGTCAACATCTGCTGTGATTTTGGAGGCTAAGAAAATAAATTCTGTCACTGTTATCATTGTTTCCCCTTCTATTTGCCATGAAGTAATGAGACTGGATGCCATGATCTTAGCTTTGAATGTTGAGTTTTAAGCCAGCTTTTTCACTCTCCCTCTTTTACCTTCATTAAGAGTGTCTTTAATTCCTCTTCACTTTCTGCCATAAGGTGGTGTCATCTGCATATCAGGTTATTGATATTTCTCCCAGCAATCTTGATTCCAGCTTGTGCTTCATCCAGCCCAACATTTCACATGATGTGCTCTGCATTTAAGTTAAATAAACAGGGTGACATCTTTCAAATCTACATTAAACATCCAATAACCATTCAAGACACTTTCTCCAAAGAAAAGCTGTACGAGTCTTAAACATGTTTCTGTATTATCTGCGAACTTTCAAAAACACTAGGCATATAAAGAGATAATAAATACTTAGACCACAAAGTTTGCTCTTTTCCATAGAGCCTCATAATAATGCTTTATTAAACTTTGTGTTTTAGTTCAAATCTGGAACCTTCCATTACCTATGCAAAACAGAGTTAGTTATAAAGCTAATTTTTTCTAGACTCCCTCCAAAGCAATTTTTTTTTAATTTATTTTTTTGTCATGGGGAGAGGGGAGGAGAGTGTGAGATGTATGGAAAAGAGTAACATGGAAACTTACATTACCTCCAAAGCAATTTGATAACTAAAATAAAATATGGACACAGTAATACTGTATTCTTACTCTTACAGGTTACATTATTGGTTAGATTTTTAATAAAGCATTATTATGAGGCTCTGTGGAAAAGAGTAAACTTTGTGGTCTAAGTATTTATCTCTTTATATGCCAAGTGTTTTGAAAAGCTCACAGATAATATAGAAACATGTTAAAGACTCTTACAGCTTTTCTTTGGAAAAAGTGTCTTGAGTGGTTATTGGATGTTTAACGTGAATTTTAAAGAATTACTATTTTATACTTTTGTCTTTTAAAGTTGAGTTAATGTCAGTTTCAAAAACATTGAGAGGTATTTTGTGTAAGCATTTAAATTTCTTGTAATTCTTTTCAGGAGGGCAATATTAATAGTTTTTTCCTGCTGAGATTTGATATTAATGAAGTGGTGATATTCTTATATAAATCATAATGACCCTAATAGCCAAAGAAATAAGTAAATTTTCTGCAACTCTCAAAAGCTTGTTGGTAGTATAATTCAGTAAAACTTAGTCTTTTAATATTGTAGGTTGAATTCTTATTTTAAAGAAAGGCCAGTGAATTTGTAATAATTAATGTTGTTTCAGATTTTTCCCTATACACATGTCAACAAATTATTAATCAACTAATTAATTAATCTAAGAAAGACATGGAAAATTTTATTTGAGCCATATTTGAAGATTATAACACAGGAAGAGCATCTCAGAAAGCTCTGAGAGCTATTCCACCAGTCAAAGCACAATTGTGTAAGTTTTTTGAGACAGGACTGTACATTAAGTGATGTGTTATTGACAGCTTAAAATTCAGATCTAAATGTCATCATGACCCTTTATATGATGGAGAAAAAAATGTTATCTTTTTAAGGGCTTGTCTTACTGCTAGGAGAATATTGGTCTTTATGGTTGAGCAAGTATTTCTGTTGATGGAGGAGGCTTGGTTGATGTATAATGTAGATACACATGCACAGTGTATGGAGAGAGGAGGCCAAAGGACAGAGAAAATTTTTGGTTAAATTTTCCTTGTCTTGCCATAAAATATAAATTTTATTTCACATCAGTTCAGTTCAGTTCAGTCACTCAGTTGTTTCCAACTCTTTGCGACCCCATGGACTGCAGCATGCCAGGCCTCCCTGTCCATCACCAACTTCTGGAGTTTACTCAAACTCAAGTCCACTGAGTTGGTGATTCTATCTAACCATCTCATCCTCTGTTGTCCCCTTCTCCTCCTGCCTTCAATCTTTCCTAGCATCAGGGTCATTTCAAATGAGTCAGTTCTTTTCATCAGGTGGCCAAATTATTGTAGTTTCAGCTTCACCATCAGTCCTTCCAATGAATAATCAGGACTGATTTCCTTTAGGATGGACTGGTTGGATCTCCTTGCTGCCCAAGGGACTCTCAAGAGTCTTTTCCAACACCACAGTTCAAAAGCATCAATTCTTCAGTGCTCAGGTTTCTGTATAATCCAATTGTCACATCCATACACGACTAATGGAAAAACCATAGGTTTAACTAGACAGCTCTTTGCTGGCAAAGTAATATCTCTGCTTTTTAATATCCTGTCTAGGTTGGTCATAACTTTTCTTCATTACACTAAGATAATTTAAAACAATAAACTGTTTTCAGGGATGACGAAAATATTGATGTCATCTAAGTGTTTAGACAGCTAGCTCTCTTCTCCTCTCTGGACTTCCTTTTGTCATTCCCCTCTTTAAAAAAATTTCTTCTTTGTTCTCTTTCTCATAAAATGCTTATCATAATATTTATCATAAAATAACTAGATCATAAGAAGTCAAGAGAAATTTCTATTTGGGTTAATAAGTTATTAATTAATGAGATATTATTAATGTTATTAAGTAGTATAATAAAATTCTCTATTATTATTTTTTATTTTTAAATGGATCAAAAAATGTATTTAACATAGTCATATCCCCAAGATCATGTAATCTCTTACTTTTTGTTTTTTTGCTCTGTAGCTTATTACACTATCAAAGCATTGCTTCAGTTTAGTTCAGTTGAGTCGCTCAGTCGTGTCTGACTATTTGTGACCCCATGAATCGCAGCACGCCAGGCCTCCCTGTCCATCACCAACTCGCGGAGTTTACCCAAACCCATGTCCATCGAGTCGGTGATGCCATCCAGCCATCTCATCCTCGGTCATCCTCTTCTCCTCCTGCCCCCAATCCTTCCCAGCATCAGAGTCTTTTCCAGTGAGTCAGCTCTTCGCATGAGGTGGCCAAAGTACTGGAGTTTCAGCTTCAACATCAGTCCTTCCAATGAACACCCAGGACTGATCTCCTTTAGGATGGTCTGGTTGGATCTCCTTGCAGTCCAAGGGACTCTCAAGAGTCTTCTCCAACACCACAGTTCAAAAGCATCAATTCTTCGGCGCTCAGCTTTCTTCACAGTCCAACTCTCATATCCATACATGACTACTGGAAAAACCATAGCCTTGACTAGACGGACCTTTGTTGGCAAAGCAATGTCTCTGCTTTTTAATATGCTGTCTAGGTTAGTCATAACTTTCCTTCCAAGGAGTAAGAGTGTTTTAATTTCATGGCTGCAAGCACCATCTGCAGTGATTTTGGAGCCCCAAAAAATAAAGTCTGCCACTGTTTCCACTGTTTCCCCATCTATTTGCCATGAAGTGATGGGACCAGATGCCATGATCTTTGTTTTCTGAATGTTGAGCTTTAAGCCAACCTTTTTACTCTCCTCTTTCATTTTCATCAAGAGGCTTTTTAGTTCCTCTTCACTTTCTGCCATAAGGGTGGTGTCATCTGCATATCTGAGGTTATTGATATTTCTCCCGGCAGTCTTGACTCCAGCTTGTGCTTCATCCAGCCTAGCGTTTCTCACGATGTACTCTGTATATAAGTTAAATAAGCAGGGTGACAATATACAGCCTTGACATACTCCTTTTCCTATTTGGAGCCAGTCTGTTGTTCCATGTCCAGTTCTAACTGTTGCTTCCTGATCTGCATACAGGTTTCTCAAGAGACAAGTCAGGTGGTCTGGTATTCCTGTATCTTTCAGAATTTTCCACGGTTTATTGTGATCCACACAGTCAAAGGTTTTGGCATAGTCAATACAGCAGACATAGATGTTTTTCTGGATCTCTCTTGCTCTTTTGATGATCCAGCATTTGTTAGTTATTATTAAAGTCTTCTGTCTCTGGAATTCAGCAATTTTTTAAAATATCTTTGCATTTTTTGTGTGGTTTAATTGTTTCTTTATATCAACACTCAGCAGGATAGATTAAAAGCTCTTATTACAATCAAACTGACCTTTAGTTTTTTGTTTTAAACCTTTAGTTTAATTTGTTTTCAAATTGTGCAACTTTTACATATGAGATGTTATCCAACTTGGACTTCCCTATCCTGGAATATAAACAACTCATAAAATTGTTAGTAAGCTTTGTTTCTTTCCAAATCCCTATAACTCAATGTTCCTTGAAAGTATTGCAAACAAATCATTTTAAGGGGAAGAATCATTTGAAATTAAAAGCCTAAAATTTCATTAAATGTGTGCTCAATCAGAATTGTTCACTTTGAACATTACATTGAAAGAACTACACTGAAATAATGAGTTGTCATAGAAATAGCATTGCTACCAAAACTCTACCTTAATTAAAATCATTTAAAAATATGTTCCATGAAATTATTTTTAAGAAACAAATGCCTTAGGCAGTTTTAATTTGATAGCAATGATTTTAGTATTAATGGATACATGTAAAATTCTGATGAGGATAATATATGATAATAATAAAAGCCACATAAACCATGTAAATGTGAAATCCAGTCATTTAGAAATGACTGAAATCTTCTTTTGAATGTCTCTTAGTTTTACAATTTTATTTTCAAAGATTCATTTTATAAGAACAAGAAAAGTTGGAATAAAATTTCCTGTTTAAAATTACTAATTTTGGCCTATTATAATACTTGCATACTCTTATCATCTTCCTGTACTATGAATACCAAGACAAATTCTGAAATTGATTAATTTACATATTGATGGGAATATGGTACTATGCTTTAAAGATAGGAATATCCATATTTATTTTTAGCGTAATTGAGCTATTGATAGAACTGTCAGTAGAGTATTCACATATATACATTTCATTTGCATTTAATTACATTTTGGGGGGTGTATGAAAAGATTGGCTAATAGTAAATATTCACATGAGTTAAAATATGAGAACTTTACATATCTTCTGTTTTTGTATTCACCAAATTCATTGACAAGTTAGTAAACTGTATATTTTATTTATATTTAAGTTCAGAATGGCAAGAGTTAGAGCATACATATTCAGATGTGGAGTGATCAGAAAGTAAACCTATATTTGCATTCCATCAGTATACTTGATTTTCATAGTATGCATTTCACACCAAAGAAGTCTGGACTTAGCAAATGCTATTAGGCTACTATCTTTGATAAATGTTGGCTATCTAAACAATTAATTAACTGATCAGTTTTTAGAATACAAGTAAAATAGAAGCATAATTGAATTCAACATGCCTGTCTACTATAGCCATTAGTAAGCAGTTTTCTGGTTTGTTTTTTTGTTTGTTTTTTGAGTTTTCACCTGTAAAATAGATGTGAATTTTCCCTGTGTAATTGTGATACTAGCTGTCAAGGCACTTTTTTGCCTATCCAGATGTTCTTATTTAACTCCTATTACTTTGTAGTTACAATGTTTCATTGGAACTCTAAGGTCCAGCCCAAATGAAATGTGGTATTCAAGTACTGAATTTTGATTTATATGCGTCATATATTTGAGATACACTATGTTAAGTTGCTGGCTTAATTTTTTTATGATTTTAAAGTTCTCACTTTGAAAGCAGATTGGTTAATGGTTTTCTTGACTCAAGATGAAATGTGTTTGCTGCTTAAATAAATGCAGCAGCTGTGTTTTGTTTACAAAATGTTATCTAAAATAAATGTTTTCTGCCATGTATCAAGTCAACTCTTGTAGGCAACTCCTTTAGTCCAGCTGGCAATTGGGCAGAATACCCATACAATTAAAAGGAAAATTAACTTTTTAAGGAGATGAGCATTAGTTTACAGTAAGTTAAATGTCCTAGTCTTGATATCTATGATATAGTTTCTTCTTTTCTTTATTCCTTAGTTTATTTCCTTCTTTCCATTTTCCTTGGAAATGAAATGTAATGTTAATTTTGTTTCAGTATTTTATATTTGTATCTCTTTGTCTTGAATAGATTAACCCTGTGCTCAGTTGCTCAGTCATGTCCGACTCTTTGCGACCCTGTGGACTGTAGCCTGCCAGGCTCCTCTGTCTGTGGGATTTCCCAGGCAAGAATAATGGAGTGGGTTGCCATTTCCTCCTCCAGGGGATCTTTCCCACCCAGGGAACAAACCCACGTCTTCTGTGTCTCTTGCATTGCAGGAAGATTCTTTACAACTGAGCCATCTGGGAAATTCCAGGCTTAACCCTAATTACAAGCAAATAAATTAGCTTCGTAGATGCTGGCAGAAGACATGACACTTCTAGGTCAGAAGCAAAAACTTTATTACTCAAGGCACTGCAAGCAGCATGAGTATCAGCATGTATATTTGCTACCCGTGACCCCAAATCCCACAGGCCAATTTAACATGGATTCAGACGGACACTGCCCATGTAGTGACTTTATGTCATAGCTAAGGAACACTGTGCTAGAGGAATCCACCTTTTTACAGCAAATAGTAGCCAAGTCTTCTCTTTGTCCTAAAGAGAGACATTATTACCTCGTCCCTCAAAGTTGTTTACTGCAGACACAACCTGAGAAATGGTTTGGATGAAAAACAGCCATTGTCCTGAAATCTCAGGATACCCAGCAGGACATGCAGGAGGGCTAGAGACCCATGGAGGCCTCCATCACATAACACCCTTATGTGTGGATGTTATGAATGCTTTGACATGCATAACCCTATTTTAGGGAGGTATGTGTGCATATTTTTCACATTTTTTGGCATGTGACTGAATGTGTATATGACAAATTATATATTTACGAGTTCAACTTATTAGTCCAGCTTATGTCCTAGAACATTAGCATCAAGTAACTTATCAACATTAATTAGTTATAGTTCAGGTTCATTGCCTTAAAAAATCAACTTATAGGTTCAATAAAGTTTGTATGCACCAGCAGAAGAGAGTAGGGTCTCGAGTGTGGTTTTACATTCGGAAGCTAGAGTAGACTACTGTGACCGATCATAAAATGTCTGTGTAAGGAGCCCACGCTGACACCTGAAATACTTCAAATGAAATGATTAGTTTGTGACATGTGTGGAAAAGCATGCCAAATTTGGGAAGAAAAATGGCTTATTCTCTGGTATGACCCTGTTGAATATTTTCACTTCATATCCACTGTTTGGGCTTCCTTGGTGGCTCAGATGGTAAAGAATCCTCCCGCAATGCAGGAGACCCAGGTTCAATCCCTGGGTCAGGAAGAGGCCCCAGAGACGGAAAGGGCAACCCACTCCAGTATTCTTGCCTGGAGAATGGGGTACAGTCCATGGGGTTGCATAGAGTGAGACACAACCAAGCGACTAATAGATTTCACCAGCTCCACTGTTTAGTTTTTACATTCCAAGCTTCTGTTGATAACCACATCCTAAAATATATCTTCCAGATGTGGGCAATCACCTGACTTTCAGTTATTCTATGAGAAATTGACTTTCATTTGTTTGAGACCTTTAGAGAAAAATAAACATCTAGAAACTACCCCTGTGACCATTGTTAATGTATTAGAAAACTTAAGCACTTATCTGTATTTATGACTATTGAAAAAAATGGAAAATTTGATAACTACTTTGATAAATAGCAGATTAAATTGTAGAAGCAGTGATCTAAGAGGGCAAAATCGTTTATGCTGCTCAAGTGGTGCTAGACATCAGAGTTTAATGAAATTATTGTTGAAATCCCTAGAAGTCAGAACCTGCCTATTTCAAATGCATTTTTTGTCTTCAAATTGTCCTAAGAAGAACATGTTCTGTTGCTCAGTGTGCTTTTTGTTAACATTGCTGAAACAATAAAAAGCAAAATGGCCATCCTTTGCTATGTCGGCTTTTAATTTGTCCTAATTCATAAAAATAAAAAGCTGTACAAGTTGTAACAACCAGAGCTATTCTCTGGTAGTAAGAAAAATCAGAGATCTGAATATTGTAGATTAGGAAATAAAGACAGATGGGTGAGTCAACTGGTGAGTGTGATAACAGTGGTGGTTGTGGCGGGGGGAGTCAACCATCCTTACAGTTGAGTGCTGGGGGCCTCTACCCTGGTTCCTGCTCTAGCCTCCTCTGACCATGCCCACCTCACAGATAGAGGAGTTCACAGAAGCAGCTGGAAATGTCCTCTTAGTGCCTGTACATGCCTCAATTCTTTTTTTATAATTTTATTTATTTATTTTTGGCTGCACTGGGTCTTCATTGTGCAGGGGCTTTCTCTGGTTGTGATGAGTTGGGGCTTCTCTCTAGTTACAGTGTGTGGGCTTCTCTTGTTGTGGAGCACAGGCTCTAGGCACCCAGGCTCGGTACTTGTGGTGCATGGGCTTAGTTGCCCCACGGCATTTGGGATCTTCCTATACCAGGGATTGAAACCCATGTCTGCAGGACTGGCTGGCAGACTCTCAACCATTGGAACGCCAGGGAAGTCCACAAGCCTCTCTTCCTGACCATACTGAGGAGCTTGGAATGCCAGGATTCCACACCCATGTGGATTAGAATCTGATTCTAGGCCCTGCAAGAGCTTCTTCCCCAAGTCTATCTTCCTGTGGGTGGACTGATCCACCTCAGTAATCATACCATTTACTTCCTCTCCTATGATATGGTTTCCTTCACATGTATTTTGCTTCACTTGAGTCTCATGTGGTTTCAGAACCTCTCCCTCAGGAAAAGGCAGATTTCACCTAAATGTCTTAAAATTCTGTCGCTAATATCTATAGGTCTAACTTTATTTTCCTTCAGTCATTAAACACTATAAATAATTATATTGCAAGTGGCCTCCATTGAGAGCTTGCACTCTTACTGTGGTTATTTCTCTTGGCTGGATCTAATTTGTAGAACTTTAATCTACAAACATGTATTGTGTGATTTCTCTCTTAGGACATGCTTGACTTCCAAGAGCTCTGGAAATTTCCTTTTCCTTTTTACCTCAGCTGACCTCCTGAATTTGACTCTTTGCTTGTTTTTGCTACTCTTCAGCTCTCTTCTTTTCAGGAAGGTTCTTGTCCTGGTCTCTCTTTGATCAGGCCATGGTACTTTCCCTTTCTGTTCACTATCATTTAATTTTCTCTGGATATTGTCTTTTACATAATTTTCTCCTTTTTCACCTCAAAGATGCTTTTGTTTCTGATTTCAGTATTTCAAATATAATTGCAAATACCGCAGAAAGGGATAAGGAGGTAGAAGGGATTTACCACAAGCATTTCTTCTATAGAAGTCCCCTTGTGATGAATGGCTGGTTTTTGCACATGCCTAGGGATGGTTTTACTGTAGATTGGGGCAGGGGAGCTCATGGAAAGGGGAGACGCCTGCCTCAATTTCCCTAAAGCCCACTCTGGGACCTGACATGTCACTCAAGCGGCTGGTGGAAGGAGGAAACTGGCATTCCTCAGAACTGACCTATTCACAAGTGGGCTCCTGGTTTCTTGTGAGGGTCTGCAGGCAACTGAGAATCCCATGCCCCACTGAGAGAGTTTTTTGGCCAAATATGTGCCTAGGGACCCTGCTCTTCCTTCTAGCTTTGTTGAGTCTGGATTGTGATTGTTCTGGCCAGTCTGAGGGAACTATGCAACTTTGGTGATTCCACACATAAGCTGAATGCTATTATGTGTGTGTGCTTAGTCGCTCGGTTCTGTCTGACTCTTTGCAACCCCATCGACTGTATGACCCTCTAGGCTCCTCTGTCAATGAGGATTCTCTAGGCAAGAACACTGGAGTGGGTTGCCATGCCATCCTCCAGGGGATCTTCCCAACCCAGGGATTGAACCCAGATCTCCTGCATTGCAGGAGGATTCTTTACAGTCTGAGCTACCAGGGAAGCCTGAATGCTATTATAGTTGCATTTAAAACTATATTCTACAACGTAGATATAGAGGGCAAAATTCCTGCTAATAATTTTAACTTTTAAATTTTTCTTTACTGGAAATCTAGTTATACACCAAGTCAAGAGGAAGACCATAGGAAAGAGGAAAAAATTATACCTCTAACTGCACTTTTCCTGCTTTTTAAAAAGGGAACATTGTATTTTTATTTTGTACTGTGCCCTGCAAATTTTGAAGCCAGCCCATATGTAGACATTCTTTGTGAGAAAACATTTCTGCTTATGCTCAAATAAGGATGCAACAGTCAGCACACTAATGCTGAACAGAACATGCTGGTAAAATCCAGCTATTCAACTCCTAGGAAAATACCTAGTAGAAATACATAATATATTCATCTAAAGACATGCACAAGAATAGTCATAGAAGAACTATCTCTCATAGCTCTAACCTGAAAGCTATCCAAAAGCCTAATGACTGTGGGAAAAAATCATGCCTAAAAGGAACAATATGCTAAGGAATCCACAAAGATCAGATGAATGAAAGAATCCAAATACGGAAAAGTGAATACAATATAATTCCACTTATATCAAATCAAAAACAGGCACAACTAATTTATGGTTTTAGAAGTTAGGATAATAGTTACTATTTACTTCCTTTTAGTACAAAAGGAAGGCATAAGTGGAAATTTTGAGGTACTGATAATATTTTATTTCTTGATCTTGATCCTGATGTAAAAATTATCTGTGAAAAATTATCAAGTTGTAACTTAACATTTGTGCACTTTCTGTACATGTGTTATAGTTAAATAAAAAGTTGAAAAAATGTAGCATGAAACAGGCTCCCTTCTTGTCTTCACTGCTACTATAGAGTATGACCTGATTCTGTTAATGTGAAGTTCAGTGGAAGAAATAATATAGCAAAATGAATTTATTTTCTTGTTTATGCTAAAGTTACTATAGGGCTTGTAAGTAAAGAAGAAACCTTTGTTTTTGATTAAAACTTTGTAAAAGTATAAAGAATAACAGGCAAAATATATTTCTATCACAAAAGTCCCTCTAGACAGCAAATGGCAATGACTTGGAAGGGGTGACATTATAAGAGATATCCTATGGAATATAATTCATGAATTAGAACCATCCTTGGTGAGGTTAAAGCAATGTGTTTTTTTAATTAAACTAAAAATGGGTATATAAGAAGAATGTACGTCTGTTGGTTTAGTCTAATTATATATATTTTCTCTCTTTTGTTAATTGTCAATATTGATTTATGAACAATTAGTTTGGGCAGCTTTCAAATATGCTCAGACAGTTTTCTCACAGGAGCAGTGAAAACTTTGTATATTAATAGATTTTGGCAAATTGTAGAGGATTAGACAAATACAAATTCTTACTAAAACATAAATTTGTAGACTATTTAAAATAATTAATCTCTTCTTTCCAGTATTTGACATTTGTTATTGTCAAATAGTTTCAAATCCATGAAGGTTGAACTATAATGGAAAAATAAATGTCTGATGATAGAATATTTAGTTAACTTATTATTTTCTGTCCCTACCATATTTTCAGATTCCTATAGGTTTTCTCTGGGGTTTCCTATGTGGGTCAGTGGTAAAATATCCTCCTGCCAATGCAGGAGATGCAGGTTTGATCTCTGGGTCAGGAAGATCCCCTGGAGAAGGAAATGGCAACCCACTCCAGTATTCTTGCCGGGGAAATCCCATGGACAGAGGAACTTGGCAGGATACAGTCCATGGGGTCACAAAGAATTGGACAAGACTTAGCAAGTAAGCAGCAGCAGCAGTATAAGGATTTTCTGCCAATGGTCTCTTTAGACAGTTCAGCTTCCTTTCTATCACAAGTTAGTTTCTTCAAAACCAGATGTGATAATATTAATTTTGTAGTTACAAGTTTGACTTCCTATTACCTTTTGAATTAGATCCAGTTTACTTAACTCATTCTACAGTGCTCTTCGCAGTTTGTTCTTAACCTGGTCACAAACTGTTCCTTTGAGAAGAGGCAATAAATTGAAATTCCAATGCTTCTACTATAACCACAGCACGACAAAATATTCTCCTACTGTTACCCTCCAGAGACTTTAAATATCTTTCCTTTTGAACATATGTGTGTGTGTGTTTGTGTTGGTGTTTTAATTTTCAGACTAAGTATCATACCTAGCAGTCTATGGCTTTGGAAAGGAATGTGGTTTGACAAATCTTAATCTTCCTAATCAGAAAGTTGATGGTTCATAGAAATTTCAAGTGCCTTTCAACGTCAGAAATACTACTAAAAATTCCACCAACCTGATCTCTGACTAAGTACAACAAAAAACATGACAGAAAAATCTAAACATAAATGCCTGTCACTGGAAAGCTTTTCCATTCAATTTGTTGTTGTGGTTAAGATCCCAAGGACTCAATGGCCATATTATTTTACTGACCTGTACTGGCTCCATTGGAGGTCAGCACATGATTTTGGCAAAGAAAAATGGAAAGTGTGTCTTTTTAAGACAGATTCTATGTTTATCCTGTTTACTTATAATATTTTAAAAAATTATATTGTTCACCCGCAGATGCTTCCCTTTTCCCCACTGAGCTCCATTTTGTAATCTGGACTTGAGTATATCAAAATCCTGCTCCTGGCATCCACAGCCAAGAGCTTTCTGACTAAATAAATTTAGCAGTCAAAGGTCTGGTCTGTACACTCACTTGGGTTATTTTCAATTCTCCTGAGGCTAAAATCACCATAGCAATGACATTTTATTCTACCTACCTCCTTATTGGAGATGCCTATTAATATAACATTTATCAGAACAGATTAGTTTATTTTGGTACTACAATAACACTTTTTACAGGAATCCAAACTATCCCTCCTCTTTTGCACAGCCTTTTCTTTCTTGAATTCTTTCCTCTGATCACAGACAAAATCGATCTGTTTCACTACGGAAAAGTATAGAGCAATTTGAACCTCATATTTAGAGTAAGATACAATTACTGTCCCAGGTGTGTAGGAGCCCAAAGCTCTGGCACAAGGTAAGACTTTGAGATGCAGGGCTAGAACTTACAGTGTAACTGGACACAGAGCTGAAGGGAGCTACAGACTACTCTGTGTACTGAAGGAACAGAACGGGCAGGATCATGTGCAGTTCAGAGAGGCAGATGGCTAGATGTGATCCACACACTTCAGTAAAATGTGCCAATGAGAGGAAATACATGTGTGAGGAATGAGGAGAAATCCCCTAAGCCATGTGAGAACATAGGAGGAAGCTTTTCTGGGGAATCTGTGGTCCACTGCTAGGTGATCTGAGCTGATTTGTATGGGAAATAAATATGCCCAAATGCCAGTGGCCACCAGAATACTGGTGTTCTATGCATGTTCTTGGCCTCATTCACCTTTTCTATATACTCCTTTCCTCTTAACTCTGATCATGTCTCTTTCTTACTAGAAGGATCTAACAATCTCCCTGAATTCCTGAAGATTCTTATCAATATACACAGAGTAGGAAAGTGACCCTTTCCTGCCTTTTGTATTCTTTCGTTTGCCCATCCTGATTTCTTCAGGTTATTGATGTAAAATCAGTATATAATTTAACTGGTACATTATTTTTTCTTAAAAGATTTGGGTCTACAGAGAAGAAGTAGGTCCGAAACAAATAGCAAACATACAGTGAGCTTTACATCATCATAGCATTATTGAGTTTAATAATGTCTTCAAATTTCCAGGAGTGGATTTATTTCATTTGTGGCTAGCACTAAATTTTTCCTATAAAAGTACTTGTTGCTTCCTTTAAAAATGATCTTGTACCACCATAACACCGTGCCTTTTTCTTATGCTTTTTCTTTCATCTAGCATAAATATTTAAAACTTTTCAACATTCAAGTCCTTCCTTCATGATGCTATTTCTGACCCTCTCTGTCAAAATCAATGCTTTCTCTTAAGTGCTCTCATTGTACTTTGTTTTTATCTCTTTGTTAATGTTTTTACATTATGATTGTTTATGCATTTCCCACCAGAGGGAAATCTCTTTGAGAATGGAGAACATGCCCTTTTCATTCCTATTGTACGGTATGTAGTATGGCACCTGTCTTAAATTAGGCATTTGATGTATATTAGAGAAAATTCATACTACAATTAATAAAATTTTCAATCCATAATTGTATCACAGGCAAAGGAAGTAATAAGTTATTAAGATCATAAGTGAAACCTAATTTTAACAAAATGAAATAGATATCCAAGTGAATTAATATTGATACTGAATAGATGAATTTTATAGTAGGATAACACAAATTAGTTATAACATTGCAGTCTCCAAAGGCTTTAGTATTAATTTCAGAGTTTACAACTTTAAATTAGATTAATAGTTGAAGTTAGAAAATTGCTTTCTTTGTAGCAGAGTCTGTGTACACTCCTTTCCCTTTAGGTTATTAATGAGAGATAGGGCCAGTTATCTATTAAAGGGATATCTGGAGCTTTAAATAAAATTACAATTTTAAAAATTTCATATCAGGATTTAAATTAAACATTTTTATGACAAAATAGCTTTTACATTTATGCCACAGGGAAAAACAAAACTCAGTTTGTTGTTGTATTCTTCTTTCTCACATGGATGAGGATTTAAACCTTACTGCTCAGATCTGCCTTTATAGACCTTTATCTCAGATCTTATTTCGAAGAAATTTATTGGAAAAAACAAACAGAAGGTAAACTACTCACTTCTTAACTAGCTGTCAAATGAAGGAAAAGTGCTTCTATGGAGGACAAGTCAATTTCTTTTCAGCTCTCTTGGGGCTTCCCTGTTGGCTCAGATGATAAAGAATCTGCCTGCAATGGAGAACCAGGTTCTATCCCTGGGTTGGGAAGATCCCCTGAAGAAGGGAATGGTTACCCACTCCAGTATTCTTGCTTGGAGAATTCCATGGATAGAGGAGCCTGGCAGGCTATAGTCCATGGGGTTGCAATGAGTTGGACACGACTGAGCAACTAACACTTTCATTTTCACTTTCTGGGTGAAATACCTGGAATTTTCCTTGGTATGGGCTTTAAAATCAGACAGGCAGTAGCTCAGATGCTAGATCATCCATTTATTTTCTGAGTGATTGTGGGATTGTCATTCAGACTGAGTTGATTTTCTTATTTTTAAAACAGGACTCAACTATCATTGGTGTAAAAATATGTCAATATGCATACATTTGTATGTGTGTGTGGATCACTTCTAGAAGGTTTTCAAAGAAATAGTTATAGTCTTTCCCTCCAGGAAAGAAACAGGTGCCTTCTGAGTGTCAGGAATTGAGGACAGATGTATTTTTTATGGTATATCTTTTTGCACATTTAGAACATTGTATCATTACATGTATTATCCTTTCCAAAGTAAGTTTCTTAATTAAAAAAATCAAACACAATAAAATATAAAATAAAAATTTGAACCCAGTTCCTGACCTGGCTGGGGAAGGGATAGGCTACCCACTCCATTATTCTTGGGCTTCCCTTGTGGCTCAGCTGGTAAAGAATCTGCCTGCAGTGTGGGAGACCTGGGTTTCATCCCTGGGTTGGGAAGATCCCCTGGAGAAGGGAAAGGCTACCCACTCCAGTATTCTGGCCTGGAGATTTCCATGGACTGTATAGTCCATGGGGTCACAAAGAGTTGGATACGACTAAGCGACTTTCACTTTCCTGACCTGGTATTCAATAAATATTATTGTTTACACCTTTTCTATTTCATCCTCTAACTTACCCTCACTGAACTGATATCCATGAAAATATGCACACTCTTCTATGGAAATTTTAATTCTATTATATTTTATCTCAATTCATCTCTGGGTTTCACCACTTTTTCAAGTGTTTGTGACCATCAGTTCAGTTCAGTCACTCATTCGTGTCCGACTCTTTGTGACCCCATGGACTGTAGCACGCCAGGCCTCCCTGTCCATCACCAACTCCCAGAGTTTACTCAAACTCATGTCCATTGAGTCGGTGAGGCCATCCAACCATCTCATCCTCTGTCATCCCCTTCTCCTCCTGCCTTCAATCTTTCCTAGCATCAGGGTCTTTTAAAATGAGTCAGTTCTTCGCATCAAGTGGCCAAAGTATTGGAGTTTCAGCTTCACCATCAGTCCTTCCAATGAATATTCAGGACTGATTTCCTTTAGGATGGACTGGTTGGATCTCCCTGCAGTCCAAGGGACTCTCAAGAGTCTTCTCCAACACCAAAGTTCAAAAGCATCAATTCTTCAGCACTTGGCTTTCTTTATAGTCCAACTCTCACTTCCATACATGACTACGGGAAAAACTATAGCTTTGACTAGACGGATCTTTGTTGGCAAAGTAATGTCTCTGCTTTTTAATATGCTGTCTAGGTTTGTCATAACTTTTCTTCCAAGGAGCAAGCATCTTTGTGACCATAAAGTAAGTTAAAATTCAACACTAATTTGAAAAATTTCAAGGTTTTTTGTTTTTGATTACTTCTTTTGCGTAGGGATACTATATTTTAGAAAGTTAAATCTTTTAGGCTATTTCAGCTAAAATGGGTAAATGTTAAAGATATTGATGTTTTAGGAAATTCAAATTTTGAGGGCTTAGCTTGTCATAATTTTGTGTAATGAATATATATGTACAAGTCTGATGATAGCACATTCATTCCTCTAAGAGATTCATATGTGTGGGTGTCTATTTTTGCTGTGGGTGTCTATTCTAGACTCTTGAACAAAAAAGATAGCTATCCTTCTCCTTGCTGAGTTTATATTACACGAGACAGATAATAAACAATAAACATGATGAATAAGCAAATTATTTAGTATGTTAGGAGGTAGAATTTACCATGGAAATAAGACAAAGAAGATCAAGATAAGGAAAAATGAGGGTGTCAAGATTTGTGATGACATTAACTACAGTAGTCAGTGTGGCCATATTGAGAGAGACTTGAGCCAAGACTTGCAGTAGATGAGAGAATCAAACCGCAGATCCCTGAAGGAAGAATAGAGAGAACAACCATTTTAGATTCTAAACAGAAGCATGCCTGAGTGTTCAAGGAATAGCAAGTGAATGATGTAGGAGGAATGACCAAAAAGAGGTGTGATGGGAGAGGAGGTTTGGGAGCAAATGGGTTAAGATCATGTAGAGTCTTGTAAGATATATTAAAAAGAAATCAGTTTTTACTCTGAGTGAGATGGGGAGGCACAAAGGACTTGGGCAGAGGTTGGCTGCTCTGTTCAGAATAGACTGTAGGAAGGCAAGAAAAGAAGCAAGAGCTAGTATTTATCAGTGTACTGTAGGCAAGGAATTGTGCCCAGAGTGGAGGTGTTGGACTTGATAGGGGATATGATTGACAGGCAAAATCCAAAATAACTTGAAATATATAAGTGGAACACTGAAAGAATGGCTTCTCCATTAACTCAGATGGGGATAACTGAGAAAAAATGGAAGATGGAAGGGGGTGATACTGGCAGTTCATTTTTACACATATTAATTATGAGATATTTATTAAATATCTAAGTGAAGATGGCGATGAGGCAGAGAGGTTCAGGCTAAAGATATAAAAGTGGTAGTCATCAGTCTAAATAAAGACTCTGAAGCTAGTCACCTCCTCCCAGCCCCCCCAAAACAAGTTCAGGGATCTATCTACCTGTAAAGGAGATCCTCTTTGATCTCAAAGCAGAGAGTACAGACCTCCTAGAAAGCCAAGGGAAAGGGCGGTGGTCATTGTATCAGGATGTAGACCACATAGTTGTCTCTGTGGTTGCTTAAGAATAAAGTGCCTGTTTCTATATACTGTGTTCGGGACCAGCTCATTTTTTTTTCTGCAAAGGTTTCTTTCAGGGAAGACAAATAACCATAACCGGCACTTTGAACCAGACCTCTGGATAAAAATACCCTTCTGAAATCTTTGAAACCTTGTGTGTGTGAGAGAGAGAGAGAGGAAGAAACGAGAAAAACAGGCAAAGAAAACCTAACACACACCACACTATTACTTTAAAGATGCAAGTAGTTTTCTGCCTTGCAAAGATAAAGATACCTTTAGTGCAAAATATTTCTTTGTCCATAGGAAAGTACAAAAGGAATGACATCACTGTGAAGCAGAAGCAGTGGCTGGAAGTGGAGGTGTTTAAAAAGCCAAGGCAACAATGAGCTGAATGCTTTGAGTGATTGTGTACACAATGGTTGGGATTTGGGGATGCTTATAGACTACGTTTCCTTTGTAAAAGATCTAGTTGTAATCATTAAGTTGTATTAGTAATTTCTGGTCTTTAACAGGGAATGTTTTAATATTAAAGCCTGAACTTAATTGTGTTGTAGGATTTAGAAGGGAAAGTTTGCTGTCCACATTTTGGCCATTAGGTCACTAAATGAGAGTAGCGGGCCCCTAGGCCAGAGTCAAGGGCCCAGAGCAGTTGTAAGTGAGCTGCAAGGGTATGCTGAGGGAGGCAATAATGCAGTGCTCATCAAAACTGGGAAGTAATACACTTACAGCTTGGACTTCCAGATACACCTAAGGATAGAGGAAACACCAAAAGGAAGCTCCTTAGGTGGAGGTCAAAGCTAGCAGAATCTTGGCATACATATGAATGTGATTTTATTCATACACTTAGGGTGGTAAAATCTGGAGAAAAATTATAAATAACTGAGTAATAATAGCTAAGAGGATTGAAGCCAATTTGCAGTCATTACTAAGAATAGTAAAAGTAACCATGCAGTGAATTTGTAAGGCTGATATTTTTTTTTTAAACTGGGGAGTAGGGGTAGGGTTTAAGCTTTGTTCCTTTTTCTTTGTAAATATTTCATTGCATATTTGAAAGCTTTCTCATATTCATATGTTTTATAGCATGATTCAAGATATAAATAGTATTTTTCAACAGATATTAATAATGGTATCAAAAACATTGTGAATACTGTCTTACATGTTGTTATATAATTCAGAAGAAATATTAAATATAGACTATGGATAATCTTGTCAAAGATGACATTTATTATTTAATTCCTAAAAATGAGAAATCATAGTTATAATAATTCTCCCTCCCACTTTGGTACTCAATTTAATCATTATGATTTTGATAACTGTATCCCCAAACACTTTAATAGTCTGAAGATGTAGATCTGTATAAAAATCCAGCCTTGTCAATTAGGCTGCAAAAAACTTTAAGAGTAATAATTTTTAAAGATGGGGCAATTTTAGTGACAGATTTTCTAGCTTTTTATCTTAAAGGAAACATAGTATTCTATGGTTTCTATGAGAACAAAATTCAAAAGAAGATCACCTAGTTTGGTCTACTGCTGATTAAATTATACTGAACACCCTCAAACTCCTTTTGTATTTAAAGGATATATTATACTATAAAGTGGCTGATTTCATATAGTGTTGTATATCCATCCAATAATAAAATTACCAAATGAATACCATATGCTTGCACAATAGGCATTAAATATGATTACTGAATTTAATTTATAAATCAGCCCATATTTTCTGATTTTTGTTTCTCATGATATCATTATATAAAGATGTTTACTGTATTAAAATTTTCACTTTCAAACCATAGACCATATGAGAAAAGCAATATATACTTTGCAACTTTTTCTAATTTCTTGAAATGAATACTATGCTCATTGTTAGCCTTTCTTCATTTCTAATATCTACATTTAGTGGTATATGCATTTTCCTCTATTTTGTATTTTCTGCATATAAAATTGCATTTTTGTTAATAATTCAGCTCAAAAATAGCTTGTATAAGATTGTCTCTGACCCATGGATTAATCACAAAGGTATTTCTTAATTTCCAAGCATATAGGGGATTTTCTACTTATTATTTTGTTGTTGATTTCTGTCAGTGAACCTCAAACACACTCTGTTTTCAAGTCTTTGAGATTTGCTTTATAATCCGGATTCCCAGTAGCAAAATGTGAGCAAATCTGCTACTATAGAGCAAGTAACTAAAGAAAAGAATGTACCAAATTTAAAAGTTTTTTCAAAGAAATTGTACCATATAACACAATAAAACACTAGAATAAGAACAATTTTCTTCCTGTGAAGTTACAAAGAAAATTTTATAGGTAAAGGCTTATGCTATGTCTGGATAATAGCTAAGACAAAACTGCATCTCACACTCTGTATTGAAATATCTGACCAGGTCAGGATGGGGTTTCTGGGGATGCTGAATCTCAGGGAGGGTTACCAGAAGGTAGACTGTAGAGGTCCCATATAAGATCACCATATGGGTACATACTGATGATAGAAATGTGACATCTATAAACACGTTGTTAAAAGACATGTAGGAGTTAGAGCCACAGATATTTCTATTTCTTTCATAGTCAGAAACTTAGAAAAGTAACCTACCTCTACAATAACCATGACTCAGAAATGACTTCATTAATAGAGTGCACTGGTTGGGAGATCAGAAAACTGGAGTTTGGCACCAGATTAGCTACTCCTTGTGTTTACAATTTAGGTAGGACTCTAATCCACTTGAATTTCAGTCTCTCCTTAATGAAATGAAAAGAATTACTACTGCCCCTCCTCTCAAGTGAAAGTGAAGTCGCTCAGTCGTGTCTGACTCTTTGAGACACTGTGGACCCTGTAGTCCACCAGGCTTCTCTGTCCATGGGATTCTCCAGGCAAGAATACTGGAGTGGGTTGCCATTTCCTTCTCCAGGGGATCTTCCCAATCCAGGGATTGAACCCAGGTCTTCTGCATTGCAGGCAGATGCTTTAACCTCTGAGCCACCAGGGAAGCCATGAGAACTGGGAATCAAAAGTTATGGTGTTTGAAAAAGACATTTTAGACTGTAAACTATTATTAAAAATTTAGATTTTATTATTAACGAATAGCCTAGTGTCCATAGGCTCAACACCATGTTAAGCAGTACCAGAAGATGCCAGAGAAATATAGTCACTGACCTGAACAAAAAATGTGTACTTTGGAAAATTCTAGGAGAAAAGCATTATTTTAAGTCAGGGTGCTAAGAACTCAAAGAGACATTAGAAATTTAAATTACATATCCAAACTCTCCATTTTACAAATGCAAATTCTAAGACCTAGAAAGATCTGTTTCACTTGTTCATGGTTCCGCAACTAGTAAGCCTGGCAAAACCAGGCTTTATTACTCTAAGATGGTCCTACCACACCATTATTGGCTAGTAAGGAGGGGAAAGTATGACATCAATAACATCTTATTCTTTGAGTGACATTTCTAAACATTCATGTTAAAGTTGAACATTTATGTTGATCTAATATATGTAAATCTGTAATGAAATGCTTATTTAGAATTTGAATTGTATTACATAAAATAGGGTGTGGGTTCATCAAATAACATATTTTAAAAATGTAGTAACTTGTGTGCCAAGTATTGTAGGATGAGCCTGCTCTTGTTGAAAAGGCAGTTATAACATTTTAGAGCCTCTTTAAACTTTAAGGTAATTTCCATCCATTTAACAGGATTTTAGGGTGTCAATAGAGGGAAAATATATCTTAAAAACTTTTTATTTGTAAATATTTTCTCTTGTGTTTCTTATAAAAAAGCCTACACAGTAAGAATGTATTTATATTTCTTTTCTGTTGGGAAGACCACTTTCTGCCATGTCTTTTTCTGAATTCAAGGAAATATTTTACGCAAGTCCAAAAGGTTTCTAAATAAAAGTTTTAAAAAATTATCTACAGTTAACCCATTTGACGTGTGAAAATATTCATTCCCATTAATAAATTATTAAATTATATTCAGTTCCCATATTTCAGTTTATTTCTCCCTGTTTTAACATCAGGGCTATTTTCCCTGACATTCTAGCTATTTTAATGCCATGGCATAATCATACAATTTTTAGGGTAAAATTTTCCTTAAAAAATTTTCCTACATGAAAATCTGAAGATGCTATATCTGCTTAATATCTAGCTTTTTTTTTAATATTCTATTTCTAGTTTCAAAGTTTTCATTTTCTCCTGTTTTACAAGGGGTACTTTATGAAGTGAATTTTACGAGACAAGGTGCTTTGGGCTTAGATTAATGGCCAAAAGTAAAAGAAGGATTCGGGGACCAAAATAGGCTTCAGAAATTTTGTTCTTCAGAATTTATTCCACTGGGAAGCTCTCTGAAAGTTTGACAGCAAGTTAGTCTTCAATGATGAGAGCAAACATTAGCCATACAGAAGTTACGGTTGTGCATTTTATTAGACAAGATTTTTGAAGAATAATATTTAAATTTTATGTAATATCCCTGAAAGCAAGTGAAAACACACATGTTGTATTTTTTACAAATGGCCTTAAAAGTATCTATTCGGTTATTTTGAAACTATTTATACTTTTTAAAGTTCATAAATCCTGCAGACTGAATATACTTCATTTTATTATTTATCTCGCTTTATCATAATTCAACAATCCCCAAAAACTATTCTTCAGTAAAAGCTGCGTTTTATAGTATAGTCTCAGTGATCTATGCCCAAGCTATGAAACAGGAGATTCTTTTATCTTTTGGAGGCAGTTTTATATCTTTACAATGATAGGATAATGAATATATGGTTATCTCCCCCTCTACCCCAAGTAAATTGAGTTAAGACCTTTAGAAAATAAAAATTACTTTCCTTCTTTCACAAAACATAAATATAATTATGTTATGATTCACCTAATGAAATTCATACAAAGCAGATCTGCTCAAATCTCATGGAGTGTTATTATTTTTAAAAAAGTTCTGCAGGAATTTATGATTCAATAGTTTTGTGAACTTTTGTCATAGATAGAAGTGGAATGTTTACTTTTCCCTGAAAATGGGATCAGTCCTTGTCTTATAATTCCTAGTCATTCAAGATTTAAAAATTCTTTCGTTTCCCCTAGATTGAACAGAACACTTAGAACTTGGGGCACTTTTATGTTAATATTTTTACCCAGAGAATTGGATTGAGTCGCTTTTCAAAGGAATTACATTCTGATGATTATCCAAAACTACATATTCTTAATAAAAAATTTTTTATTCAAATTAAATTTAATTTTGTTGCGTCTAGATCATGCTTGAAGTTTATAGCTCTTTTTAAAGTGCTTTTCAAGGACTGGATTTTATTGCCATATTTTCATTTATAAAATGGAAATTTATGGGTATTTCATAACCATAATATCTAGTTTATAATAAATATTTCCTTCAGTTCAGTTCAGTCACTCAGTCGTGTCCGACTCTTTGAAATCCCATGAACCACAGCACGCTAGGCCTCCCTGTCCATCACCAACTCCCAGAGTTCACCCAAAATCATGTCCATTTAGTCGGTGATGGCATCCAACCATCTCATCCTCTGTCATTCCCTTCTCCTCCTGCCTTCAATCTTTCCCAGCATCAGGGTCTTTTCCAACGAGTCAGCTCATCGCATCAGATGGCCAAAGTATTAGGGTTTCAGCCTCAACATCAGTTCTTCCAATGAACATCCAGGACTAGTCTCCTTTAGGATGGACTGGTTGGATCTCCTTGCTGCCCAAGGGACTCTCAAGAGTCTTCTCCAACACCACCGGTCAAAAGCATCAGTTCTGCAGTGCTCAGCTTTCTTTATAGTCCAACTGTCACTTCCATACATGACTACTGGAAAAATCACAACTTTGACTAGACGGACCATCGTTGACAAAGTAATGTCTCTGCTTTTTAATATGCTGTCTAGGTTGGTCATAGCTTTCCTTCCAAGGAGTAAGCATCTTTTAATTTCATGGCTGCAATCACCATCAGCAGTGATTTTGGAGCCCAGAAAAATAAAGTCATCCACTGTTTCCCCATGTATTTGCCATGAAGTGATGGGACTAGATGCCATGATCTTAGTTATTTGAATGTTTAGCTTTAAGCCAACTTTTTCACTCTCCTCTTTCACTTTCATCAAGAGACTTTTTAGTTCCTCTTCACTTTCTGCCATAGGGGTGGTGTCATCTGCATATCTGAGGTTATTGATATTTCTCCCATCAATCTTGATTCCAGCTTGTGCTTCCTCCAGTCCAGCATTTCTCATGATGTACTCTGCATAGAAGTTAAATAAGCAGGTGACAATATACAGGCTTGATGTACTCCTTTCCTGATTTGAAACCAGTCTGTTGTTCCATGTCCAGTTCTAACTGTTGCTTCCTGACCTGCATACACGTTTCTCAAGAGGCAGGTCAGGAGGTCTGATATTCCCATCTCTTTCAGAATTTTCCACAGTTTATTGTGTTCCACACAGTCAGAGGCTTTGGCATAATCAATAAAGTGGAAATAGATGTTTTTCTGGAACTCTCTTGCTTTTTCAATGATCCAGAGGATGTTGGCAATTAGGTAACAAAAAAAAACAAAGGTAATATGAAAAGGTCATGGTATGATAAAAGCAACATTGAAAAGTACATATAAGCTTGAAAGATCTCACAATCTATTAAGCAAATGGCAAAGCCTTCTTCTTGTGGTTCTTTTAGCTCTACCAGAGACCTATAAATTTTTTTGTGCGTGCAATGATTCAAAGAGAAGGAAATATGCCTTTGAGGTTAGAGTAAAGTTATCCCTTCATAGATATACAGAAAACAAAAAAAACCTTCACAAATCCATGATGAAGAGTTTCATGAAAATTCATGTTCTTCAGTAAGACACTAATAAGAACCAAACGAAAACAAGGTTAAGAAAGGATTTCAAACAGATCATTAAATGCAGTCTAGTTACCACTGAAATATTGTTTATTGCCATTGGTGCAGTCATGCAAGAGAAAACAGATGACTTACCTGCCTGTCATCTCAGACCCTTGCTTCCTGGTTAGAAATGAAACCATATGCTTAGCAGAGGTGACAGGGACCATCGTGAGAGTGAAAAATGGTCTTGATTGCATAGGTGCTTATGTCAGTTGCCATTTTAAGAGCTCAGCTATTAAGAAAAGGGCTCTCATGTTAGTTCAGTAAGTGACTTAACATTGATTGAAAGCAGTTATTGTGCTCAATTGTTTAATTCATTGA
The DNA here is from genome assembly GCF_054371585.1 of Giraffa tippelskirchi. NCBI lineage: Eukaryota > Metazoa > Chordata > Mammalia > Artiodactyla > Giraffidae > Giraffa > Giraffa tippelskirchi. The sequence goes on from NC_137277.1 coordinate 76,710,569, forward strand.
GAAAGTGGTGTTATCCTCATTTCACAGGTGAGGAAACTTAGGCCCCAGAGGCCCAAGTAACCCCACATCAAATACTGGGTAGTAGAATCCGAGTTCAAGGGCAAGTGTTTCTGGTTCCAGCACCCTGCCTTCCACCCTTGCCCCATTGGTAACAGGAAGAGAATGAACTCAGTGGGTCCAGAGTTCCATACATCTTAGAATGATTGCTCATGTGTGTGGCATTACTTCTAGAATGACAGTGTTAGAACGCATCAGTCAGTCCACTGTGCTGACAGTGTGAAGGTACTGCTGATGGATATAAAAGCATGGGGCATCCAGTAGAAGGAATATAACTCAAAGTTGAATATGATATAGGTATAAAGGCTCTAGAACTTCAAATGACAGGTAGCTCTTAGAGGACAAAAATTGACAAAGAAGGCTTTGGTGTCTAATGTTTTACTGGAGACCACCTGCAATAGAGCAGATGTAGGTTTGATCCCTGGGTCAGGAAGTTCCCCTGGAAAAGGAAATGGCAACCCACTCCAGTATTCTTGCCTGAAAAACTCCATGGACAGAGGAGCCTGGCAGGCTACATAGGCTCCAGTCCATGGGGTCACAAAGAGTTGGACATGACTTAGCAACTAAACCACCACCACCAGGGTTTTACTATAGATATTACCAGTGATAGTGGGATATCAGTCTTTTCTCTGAAGAAAGAAAAATCTATTGATAAATTTACCTTTAGTATACTGAAATAGATCAACCTGGTTTTTGTCAAAAAAAACCCAGAAATATACATTTAGCCCAGTTTGACAAAACCATCAGTTCAGATCAGTTCAGTGGCTCAGTCGTGTCCAACTCTTTGTGACCCCACAGACTGCAGCATGCCAGGTTTCCCTGTCCATCACCAACTCCCATTACAGGATAGACAAAACTCTATCCTATGATAATTATTACAACAGGTGACTCTTTGGATAGGAACTACTTTATCAATCATGTATGGGGAAAGGAAAACAAGACCTCTTTAAAAAAAATAATAATTGGAGTACAGTTGACTTATCAGTTCAGTTCAGTTGCTCAGTCCTCTGACTCTTTGCAGCCCCATGGTTGCAGCACACCAGGCCTCTCTGTCCATTACCAACTCCTGAAGTTTACTCAAACTCATATCCATCTAGTTGGTGATGCCATCCAACCATCTCATCCTCTGTTGTCCCCCTCTCCTCCCACCTTCAATCTTTCCCAGCATCATGGTCTTTTCCAATGAGTCAGTTCTTTTCATCAGGGAGTTTCAGCTTCACCATCAGTCCTTCCAATGAATATTCAGGACTGATTTCCTTTAGGATGGACCAGTTGGATCTCCTTGAAGTCCAAGGGACTCTCAAGAGTCTTCTCCAACACCACAGTTCAAAAGTATCAATTCTTCAGCGCTCAGGTTTCTTTATAGTCCAACTGTCATATCCATACATGACTACTGGAAAAACCATAGCTTTAACTAGACGGACCTTTGTTGACAAAGTAATGTCTCTGCTTTCTAATATGCTATCTAGGTTGGTCATAACTTTTCTTTGAAGGAGCAAGCGTCTTTTAATTTCATGGCTGCAGTCACCATCTGCAGTGATTTTGGAGCACAAAAAAATAAAGTCTGCCACTGTTTCCATTGCTTCCCCATCTATTTGCCATTAACTGATGGGACCAGATGTCATGATCTTAGTTTTCTGAATGTTGAGCTTTAAGCCAACTTTTTCACTCTCCTCTTTCACTTTCATCAACAGGCTCTTTAGTTCTTCTTCTCTTTCTGCCATAAGGGTGGTGTCATCTGCATATCTGAGGTTATTGATATTTCTCTTGTCAGTCTTGATTCCAGCGTGTGTTTCATCAAGCCCAGCGTTTCTCATTATGTACTCTGCATACAAGTTAAATAAGCAGGGTGACAATATACAGCCCTGACATACTCCTTTCCCGATTTGGAACCAGTTTGTTGTCCCATGTCTAGTTCTGACTGTTGCTTCCTGACCTACATACACATTTCTCAGGAGGCAGGTCATGTGGTCTGGTATTCCCATCTCTTTAAGGATTTTCCAGAGTTTATTGTGATCCACACAGTCAATGGCTTTGGCATAGTCAATAAAACAAAAGTAGATTTTTTTTGCAACTCTCTTGCATTTTTGATGATCTAGCAGATATTGGCAATTTGATCTCTGGTTCCTCTGTCTTATCTAAAACCAGCTTGAACATCTGGAAGTTCACGGTTCATGTACTTTTGAAGCCTGGCTTGAATAATTTTGAGCATTACTTTGCTAATGTTTGAGATGAGTGCAATTGTGTGGTAGTTTGAGCATTCTTTGGCATTGCTTTTCTTTGGGATTGGAATGAAAACTGACCTTTTCCAGTCCTGTGGCCACTGCTGAGTTTTCCAAATTTGTTGGCATATTGAGTACAGCACTTTCACAGCACCATCTTTTAGGATTTGAAATAGTTCAAGTGGAATTCCATCACCTCCACTAGCTTTGTTCGTAGTGGTGCCTCCTAAGGCCCACTTGATTTCGCATTCCAGGATGTCCAGCTCTAGGTGAGTGATCACACCATCATAATTACCTGGGTTGTGAAGATCTTTTTTGCATAGTTATTCAGTGTATTCTTGCCAGCTCATCTTAATATCTTCTGCTTCTGTTAGGTCCCTACCGTTTCTGTCCTTTATTGTGTCCATCTTTGCATGAAATGTTCCCTTGGTGTCTCTAATTTTCTGAAGAGATCTCTATTCTTTCCCATTTTGTTGTTTTCCTCTATTTCTTTGCACTGATCACTGAGGAAGGCTTTCTTTTCTCTCCTTGCTATTCTCTGGAATTCTACATTCAAATGGATATATCTTTCCTTTTCTCCTTTGCCTTTCGCTTCTCTTCTTTTCTCAGCTTTTTGTAAGGCCTCCTCAGAGAGCCATTTTGCCTTTTTGCATTTCTTTTTCTTGGGGATGGTCTTAGACCAGACCAAGACAGTTGATTTATAGTGTTGTGTTAACTTCAGGTGTACAGCAAAGTGAATCAGTTATATATGTACATATACTGATTCTATTTTTGATTCTTTTCACTTATAGGTCATTACATAGTACTCTATAGGGTTCCCTATTTGGTTCTTGTTGGTTACCTATTTTACATATAGTAGTATATATATGTCAGTCTCAGTCATACAGTTTATTCCTCCCCACCTTGCCCCCCTGGTAACCATAATACTATTTTCTACTTGTGTCACACTATTTCTGTTCTGTAGATAAGTTCATATGCACAATTTTGTTTTTAGATTCCATATATAAGTGTTATCATATGATATTTGCCCTTGTCTGTCTGATTTACTTCACTCAGTATGACAATCTCTGTCCATCCATATTAATGCAAATGGCATTATTTTGTTCTTTTTATGGCTAAATAGTATTTCATTGTATACATGTTCATATCTTTTTTATTCATTCCTCTGTCGATGGGCATTTAGGTTGCTTCCCATTCCAGTTACCTGGAGGAAGCCATAATTCAAAAAGATACATGTACCAGTGTTCATTCTAGCATTATATACAATATCCAGACATGGAAGCATTCTAAACTACTTCTTTTTGATATGCTTCTGTTTCCTCCTAAGTTCTTAGATATCTGAAAGTATAAGATGAAGCTGTTCCTCAATTATTTGTTTTTCGTTGTTCAGTCACTAAGTTGTGTCTGACTCTTTGCAGCCCCATGGAATAGAGCACTCCAGGTTGCCCTTTCCTTCTCTACCTCCTGGAGTTTGCTCAAACTCATGTCCATTGAGTTGGTGATGCCATCCAACCGTATCATCCTCTGTTGCCCCCTTCCTCTCCTGCCCTCAATCTTTTCTAGCATCAGGGTGCTTCCAATGAGTCAGCTCTTCACATTAGGTGGCCAAAATATTGGAGCTTTAGCTTCACCATTCCTTCCAATGAATATTCAAGGTTGATTTCCTTTAGGATTGACTAGTTTGATCTTCTTGATGTCCAGGGTACTCTGAAGAGTCTTCTCCAGCACCGCAGTTGGAAGGCATAAATTCTTCTGTGCTCAGCCTTCTTTATGCCCCAATTCTCACATATGTACATGACTATTGGAAAAACCATAGCTTTGACTATAAGGATCTTTCTGGAGAAGGGAATGTCTACCCACTCCAATATTCTTGCTTGGGAATTCCTTGGACAGAGGAGCCTGCTGGGCTACAGTCCATGGGGTCATGAAGAGTTGGACAAGACTAAGCAACTAACCTAAAAAAAAAAAAGGCTTTTTGTCGGCAAAGTGATGTCTCTGCTTTTTAACATACTGTCTAAGTTTGTCATAGCTTTCCGTCCAAGGAGCAACCATCTTTTAATTTTGTGGCTGCAGTCACTGTCCACAGTGATTTTGGAGAACAAGAAAATAAAATCTGTCACTACTTCCACTTTTTCTCCCTCTATTTGCCATGAAGTAATGGGACCAGATGCCATGATCTTCAATTCTTGAATGTTGAGTTTTAAGGAAACTTTTTCGCTCTCTTCTTTCACCCTCATTCAGGAGGCTCTTTAGTGTCTCTTTGCTTTCTGCCATTAGAACATTATCATCTTCATATCTGAGGTTGTTGATATTTCTCCTGGCAATCTTGATTTCAGCTTGTGATTCATCCAGCCCAACATTTCACATGCTGTTCTCTGCATATAAGTTAAATAAGCAGGGTGACAACATACCTCCTTTTTGTACTCCTTTCCCAATTTTAAACCAGTCCGTTGTTCCATGTTCACTTCTAACGATTGCTTCTTAATCTGCATACAGGCTTCTCAGGAAACAGGTAAGGTGGCCTGGCATTCCCATCTCTTTAAGAATTTTCCACATTTTGTTGTTATCCACCCAGTCAGAGGGTTTAGTGTAGTCAATGAAGCAGAAGTAGATGTTTTTCTGGAAATCCCTTGCTTTCTCCACGATCCAGTGAATCTTGACAATTTGATCTCTGATTCCTCTGCCTTTTCTAAATCCAGCTTGAACATCTGGAAGTTATTTAGTACTGCTGAAGCTTAGCTTGAAGGATTTTGAGCATTACCTTGCAAGCATGTGAAATGAACACGATTGTATGGTGGTTTGAACATTCTTTGGCATTGCCTTTCTTTGGGATTGGAATGAAAGCTGACCTTTTCCAGTCCTGTGACCACTGTTGAGTTTTCCAAATTTGCTGACATATTGAGTACAGCACTTTGACAGCATCATCTTTTAGGATTTGAAATAGATCAGCTGGAATTCCATCATCTCCACTAGCTTTGTTCATAGTAATGTTTTCTAAGGCCCACTTGACTTTACACTCCAGATGTCTGGCTATAGGGGAATGACCATACCACCATGGTTATCCAGATCATTAAGGCCTTTTTTCTATAGTTCTTCTATATATTCTTGCCACCTCTTCTTCATATTTTCTACTTCAGTTAGGTCCTTGCTGTTTCTGTCCTGTATTGTGCCCATCCTTGCATGAAATGTTTCGTCGATATCTCCAATTTTCTTGAAGAGATCTCTAGTCTTTCCCATTCTATTATTTTCCTCTATTTCTTTGCATGTTCACTTAGGAAGGCTTTCTTATCCTTATCCTTGCTATTTTCTTGAACTCTGCAATCAGTTGGGTATGTCTTTCCCTTTTTCCATTGCCTTTCACTTCTCTTCTTTTCTCAGCCATTTGTAAAGCTTCCTCAGACAACTGCTTTGTCTTTTTGCATTTCTGTTTTTGGGGGATGGTTTTGGCCATCACCTCCTGTGCAATGTCATGAACCTCCACCCATAGTTCTTCAGGTACTCGTCTACCAGATCTAATCCATTAAATCTATTCATTACCTCCACTGTACAATCATAAGGGGTTTGATTTAGGTCATTCCTCATTATATGCAGGACTTAAAACTATTAATCTGAGTAAAATTTGAAGACCTTATTGGCTTTATTCAACAGTTCATGAATCAGGCAGCATTCAGTCTAGTGACAGAAAGGAACTCTGAGGTGCTGTACAAAATGAAAGACTTTACAAGCAAACTCCAGGGAGCAGAAATAAGGAAGTACTAATAAAAAGTTTATTGGTTATGGCAAGGTCATGTTCCTTTAGGGAATGGCAGGGGTCCATCAAACCACCTCACTAGTCCTGGTCTAGGGATTCCGGATTGTTGGGTTTAAGATTCTATTTCTGCGAGAGGCCAAAGTTAATTAACTTGTCTCAGTTTGGTGATATGGGGCTTAGCATATATGACTCCATTCTGAGTCTGTTGTCATATTTTTAATGGTGGAAACACTGATGAAAGCTAATTTCCAGATTGCAGAGGTTAATTTGCACAGTTGAGAAGATAAAGTGACATATTATTTACCAAAAACTTCAGGTAATTAATAATTTTATGACTTTGAAATGACAGAATTATTCATTATTCTGTCAAAGATTCTACATACACTTTCCATTTAGATGGTAAAGTCAGTGTAACTTAGTCTTGTGATGTCATAACCTAAATATATTCCAAATAATGTTAAATGAAATTAACTGTGAAACTCCTTTATTATGTAGGAGACTTTTTTTCTTTCCACTTAGTTTACTACTGGTTTTTCTTTTGTGTATCTTTCACGTGAAAGTTCACAATCTTTCTTTCTGTCTGTCTTTCCCTGCTCAAATCCTTTCCCCACATTTGAGAATTTGCACTTTACACTGTAACATATAATGCAAAGGGAACAGATTCAAACCCTAGGTAAGGAAAATAACACCTAACATGTACCTATCATTTACAATGTATCAGATACTCTTCTAAACACTTGATAGTTTTATTGCATTTTAATTCTCATAGCCAACTTATGGCATAGGGGCTATTTTTTTAATCCATTTTTATAGATGTGAGAACTAAGATACAGAAAATTTAAGTACCTTACCTAGTTACTAAAGTATGATGCTACTGATCAGCTGCTCTATAACTGTGTGGTTTCTCATTGTTGTTGTTGTTTAGCCACTGAGTCATGGCCGAATCTTTGTGACCGCATGGACTATAGCCCCCCAGGCTACTCTGTCCATGAAATTCTCCAGGCAAGAATACTGGAGTGGATTGCCATATCCTTCTCTGGGGGATCTTCCCAACTCAAGGACTGGACTAAGAACCTCTCTTTGCCTCCTTCTGCTCATCTGTTATGGAGGTAGTAGATAGATAAGCTTCAAAGAGTTTGGAGTCTTCTTGGTAGAGATGTTGAATGAGCAAGTTAAAATGTGACTCTGGAATTGAAGAGGCAAGTGGAGCTCTAAGTCTGGAGACCAGCCACAGAGAGCACCAGGGAAGCCCTGAGGGTAAATGAGACCCTCAGGAAGGGCTCACTGAGTGAGTGAAGTGTGGTGGTGGTTTAGTTGCTAAGTCGTGTCTGACTCTTGCAACCCCTTGGACTGTAGCCCGCCAGGCTCCTCTGTCCATGGGATTCTCCAGGCAAGAATACTGGAGTGGGTTGCCATTTCCTTCTCCAGAGTGAGTGAGGACTCTGTAGGGTGGGAGGAAGAGGAAGTATGATCTGGGTACTGAAGGATGAAAAGCAGAGTGTGGGAGGGAGATTAGAGAGGCTGGAGCCGCACTGAGTGATGATGCTATTGAAGCAAAGGACCTGACCAATAAGGTCAAACATAACTTTTTATATTTAAAGCCATGTCATTGTGTTTGGCAATGAGGTCATTACTGACCTTTTGAGAGACGCCTTCCTAAGCTGCAGTGGTGGAAGTGGGCTGGCAGTAGATTCTGAGGAGGGAGAGGAGGAGGCATAGGCAGGGTGAGGAATGACTGTCCAAGCGGTTTGGTGTAGAGGGCGGGATGCAGCCAGAGAGAATGCAGTGCTGAGAAAAGGGCTTGTGGAGAGAACCCATCTGTGTGTGTTTCTACACAACATTTAGGGCCAGAGGAAGAACAGGGAGAGACTGAGAAGAGGGAGAGCAATAAAGTAAACTTCAGGAGAAACAAACATGCCTATAGCCCTTCTGAAAACGTTTGCATGTTACCAGTTTTTCAGTGCTATTGCTCAAGAAATAACTGATGAAACTGAGATTCATCCAACAACTCATTTTTATTAAGTTGTCACTACATATCTGATACCACTTCAAGTGCTGGCAATCCAACAATGATAGCAAAAACAATATAAACAAAATTCCTGCTCCTAGGACACTTTCATTATAGAGACTATTTAAAATAAACAAGAAACATGCAAATGAATGGATAGAAAGTGTTTGTATGTCCACTGGAAATCAGTAGTATGAAGAAAACCAAATTGGAGTAAGGGGGTAGAACTGACCCCCAGGGGGTTGGGATTGCTGTTGTTGATGAGGAGTAGGAAGGCTTATTTGACAGGGAGATGGTTGAGTGGAAATTTAAAGGAATGAGAATCTGACTTTTATAAATATATGGTGAGAAAATATTTCAGACAGATGAACATGAGTGCAGCAGGCTATAAATGCAAAGATTTTGTCAGATTCAAGGAATAGCTACAAAGACCCTGTGGCTAAAGTGAAATGGGCAAAGATGACAGTGGGAGCTTGGCAAATTTAAATTGTATTAAACAGCAGTCCCTATGCCTGTAGGTAAAGACAGCTTTAGGAATGCATTACATTTGAATGATTATTTTACTTTTGTTATATTTTCTTATGCCTTGGTAGTAGTTTATGTATTTGGGGATATAAGACCATTGTGAGAACTTAATGAAAGTCATGGATTCTTAAAGAAAAACAAACAAACAAAAGAAGATAGGAACTCAAAGAAAAGAAGTTGCTTACAATTTCAGAAGATTCTGGGATTTCTAAAATCCTTTCCATAGACTCTAGGTTAAGAATTCTTGCTTTAGAGGAAGAATTGGTGAAATGTTTTCCAACACTGTTCTTCAATGTCACTTTGATTTAAATAATGCAGAGGCCCTCGCTCACTTATCCTTGAAGAGTTAATCATCCACCTCACTGTTTCTCCACATAGAATACTGGCATCTCAATTCCTTGATCCCATCAGCCATTCTCAAGCACCTGCTGCCATCATCATACTCTAGACTTAATGACCACGGCCCTTCTACATTCTCAGCTTCTAGCCACTCAGTTTCTAAAAACAACTTCCTGTTTTTCCAGTTTACTCCCTCCGGTGTCCCAGTTGCAAAAACCTTGAACCGAATGAAACCTACTATCCATTAATCCATGGGCTTCCCTGGTGGCTCAGACAGTCAAGAGTCTGCCCACAATGCAGGAGATCCCAGGTTGATCCCTGGGTCGGGAAGATCCCCTGGAGAAGGAAATGGCAATCCACTCCAGTATTGTTGCCTGGAAATCCCATGGGTGGAGAAGCCTGCTGGCCTAGAGTCTATGTGGTCATGACTGAGCAATAACATTTTCACTTTTATCCATTAATCCTACCACCTTTTTATTTTGCCCCTGTCCCTGAACTGTGTCCTTATTTCTCTCCTCACACAACTCATACTCAATGGCCCATAATTGCATTCATGACCTTCCTTACACTCTCAATGCCTTTGTTACCATTACTTTCTATATTATTCTTCTGGCAAAATCCTGACACTGTTAAATTCCACTTTCAAACTATTTGTACCAGTACTTGGCAAATGTGGCTGAATAAAAACAAAGTCATCATTAATATTCTATGTTCGAATTCATAATCATAAACCTCAAATAATCTCTTAAGCCTGCCTGGCAATCATACTGGTTCCCTATTGCTTCAGGCTCCAACACTCTCCTAGAAAATATTTCCCATTTTCCTAGTCTTTCCTTTCATGTTACCTGCCCCTCACTCTCAAATGGAGTCTTTGTGACTTTGTTTCCTATTTCACTGAGAAAATAATTCAGGCAAGAACTTGCAAGATTGACAGCATATCCATCCTTCTAATTACACCCTATATATATATTCTGCCTTCAATCCTGTAAATGTAGGTAATTTACATTTTTAATTGTATTCCTTCTCTCTTTCTCAAAGATTTTATACATCACTCCCTCTTTTCCCCACATCATTTGTCCTTTTGGACCAGTGCTTTCAGCATAAAAATATACTTTTATATTTTCCATTTAGAAGAAACTGTCCTCAGACCACATTTTTCTCCAGCTTTCTCTCCATTCTGCTTTACCATTTATAATAGCAAAATCCTAATGTGTTACCTGTATATGCTTTCTCTACTTCCTATTTCCCCCCGTATTTCTCAACCCCGCTTGGATCAGGCTTTATTCCCACCTCTCCGCTAAAATGGCTCCAGTCACTCTTCAGTGACCTCACATTTCTAAACCCAGTGGTCCTATCTCTGTCTGCTCAGAAGAACTATCAGCAGCATTTGTGATAACTAAATTCCCTCTCCTAATTGACATGATTCCTTTAAAACAACAACAACAACAACACTCTTTAGTTATTTAATTTTGGCTATGCCAGGTCTTCATTGCTGCGTGAGCTTTTCTTTAGTTGCAATGAACAGGGGCTACTTTCTAGTGGGCAGTGCACAGGTTTCTCATTGCAGTGGGACCTCTCATTGTGGCTCTAGGGTGCACCGGTTTCAGTAGTTGCAACACGTGGGCTCAGTAGTTGCAGTTCCTGGACTCGAGAGCACAGGCTTATTGGTTGTTACTCACTGACTTAGTTGCTCATGGCATGTGGGATCTTCCAAGATCAGGGACCAGACCTGTGTCTCCTACACCTACAGGCGGATTCTTTACCACTGAGCCACCAAGGAAGCCCCTTGAGATAGTTTCTTCATGTAGTTCCACCCTCATCTCATTGGTGACTCTGTCTCAGTGACTTTTATTGATTTTCTCTCACCGTCTTATCTTTAAAATTTGGAGCATTTTTTAAAAACCTCTGCTGCATTCATACTGACGTCCACACTCTCTTGAATGCCTGTGTTTCCTTATCTCAGGGCTTCAGAAATTCAATTTTCCTCTGCCTGGAATCCTCTTCCTGCAGAAATCCACATTGCTTACTTTTCTTTTCATTCAGATCTTTAATACCACGTTATCACTTTTTTTTTTCAAACAGGTCACTGGCCACTTCATAAAATATCCCTCACCCTGCTCTCACCAAGGCAGTCCCCTCTCCCCCTTACACTGCTTTACTTTCCTCCAGCATTGATCACCATGTAACATTACATATTTACTCAGTTGTTCATTGTCCGTCTCTCCTCAAATATGTCAGCTGTATTAGGACAGGAACTTGCTTTATACACCATAGTGTCCCCAAAGCCTAGACTAATTCTTGGTGTGTGCTAGACATTCAATAATTATTTGCTGAATGAATGAGAGAAAACAAACTGACATAGCATCACAGATTTGTGTGTGATGTATTTACTCAAAATAGCCTGTGAACGTTTTGAGAACAGGAGCCATGACTTCCTTATGTTATAAATAGTCAACAAAAACCTTGACACACAACTATAAAATGTTGAATAAATGAACAAAAAAGCAGCTGCATTGCCAATATTTAAAGTAATGTGTGCCTTAACCCCAATCCACACAAGTACATTTTTTTAAAGGGTTGTAAGCTCAAGGGTTGTGAGCTTACCTTCTTAAGTAAATGCAGGCATATATATTTTTAAATTGTGGTAAAGGATACATAACACAAAATTTAATATTTTAATAGTTTTTAAGTCTACAGTTTCATGGCATTAATTACATTCATATTGCTATGCAATTATCACTATTATTCCAGAACTTTTGGATCATCTTCCCAAACTAAAATATTATACCCATTAAACAATTCCTCATTCCTGGTAACTATTTATTCTAGTTTGTTTCTATGAATCTGACTACTCTAGGTATTTCATGTAAGTGAAATCATAGTGTATTTGTCTTTTTGCATCTGGTTTATATTACTTAGCATAACATTTTCAAATTTCATCCATGCTGTAGCATATACTAGAATTTCTTCCCTTTTAAGGGTAACTTATATTCCATTGTATGTGTATGCCAAATTTTGTTTATCCATCCATTCATCAATGAACATTTGGTTTGTTTTTATCCTTTGGTTATTATAAATAATGATTCTATAAACATTGATGTACAAATATCTGTTTGAGTTCCTGCTTTCAGTTCTTTGGGGGTATATTCCTAGAAGTAGAATTACTGGTTCATATGATAACTCTATGTTTAATTTTTTTGAGGAGTTGTCATAATATTTTCCACAGTGGCTGCACCATTTTATATTCCTATCAGCAATGAACAAGGGTTTCAGTTTTTCCACATCCTTGCCAAGGCTGCTTATTTTCTGTTTCCTTGTGTTTTTTAATACTAGCCATCTTAATGGGTGTGAATTATAATCTCACTGTAAATTTGATTTGCATTTTCTAATTATTAGTGATGCCGAGTATCTTTTCACGTATTTATTGGCCATTTGTATATCTTCTTTGAAAAGATTATTATTCAAGCCCTTTGCCCATTTTTTAATTGGGTGGTTTGAGTTTTTGTAGTTGAGTTATAAAAGTTCTTAGTATATTCTGTATGTGAATTCTTTACCAGAAATATGGTTTGTGAATTTTGCTCCCATTCTATATGTTGCCTTTTCTTTCTTTCTTTTTTTTTCCTTTGATAGTGTCCTTTGATGCACTTTGTTGCTGTTCTTCAATCTCTCAGTCGTGTCTGACTCTTCGCAACCCCATGGACTGCAGCACGCCAGGCTTCCCTGTCCTTCACCATCTCCTGGAGCTTGCTCAAACTCATGTCCATTGAGTTGGTGATGCCAACCAACCACCTCTGTTGTCCCTTTCTCCTCCTGCTTTCAATCTTTCCCAGTATCAGGGTCTTTTCCAATGAGTCAGCTCCTCGCATCAGGTGGCCAAAACATTGGAGCTTCATCTTCAGCATCAGTCCTTCCAATGAATATTCAGGGTTGATTTCCTTTAGGTTTTTAATTTTGAGAAAATCGAATTTTTCTCTTGTTGCCCAAGCTTTTGATGTCATGTCCAAGAAATCATTGACAAATCCAATGTTATGAAGTTTTTCCCATTTCTTCCAAGAGTTTTGTAGTTTAAGCTCTTGTGTTAGATCTGTGATCCTTGTTGAGTTAGTATTTGTATAGAGTATAAGGTAAGAATACATGTATACTTTTCAGTCATATATGGTTGTCATGTGTTGGCACAATATCTATTTGTCACTAAATTATTAATCAGAGTCTATATTTGCCAATAATTATCATATTGAAACTTAAATCCTCCTACTTCTAATTTCTCAACATGGTCATCTTTTATTATATTTTTTGCTCCTGTTAACTTAACAATGGCCTCACCGACTCAATGGACATGAGTTTGAGTGGGCTCCGGGAGTTGATGATGGACAGGGAAGCCTGGCATGCTGCAGTCCATGGGGTCACAAAGAATCAGACATGACTGAGTGACTGAACTGAATTGAACTTAATAAATGTTTATTCATAGCCTAAGATGTTAGCCAAGATGTGCTGTTGGTATAGAAAAAAAAGCAATGAATTCAAAGTCCAGAGCATGGATTAAACCCTAGCAATAACTAGTTCCATGACCCTGAGCAAGTCATTAAACATTTCTGAGCTGCAGGAGTAATTGTGCCTACCTCAGAGTTTGTTGTGATAACTTCTGTTAAAGCAACTGGCACATAGTAAACATTAATGTTTGTTGAATCTATTGCCCAACACTGAACGTCCAATTTTTTCTGAATGACTAATCTCAGCTGCCTAGTCTTGTGTTGAGGGCAGTCAACAATGCAGTAGACAGAAGGCGGAGAGGGCAAACCACCCATGCTAGAATTATAAAAGACAAGTGCCGAGGGATATCACAGAGGAGTGTAGATGTGGAGTGAGCACGCTTACTTCAGTAGGTACCCGCAGAGCAGTGGTTTTGTTTTCTTATAGATTGGGGCCAAAATATAAAACTTCAGGCAAAGAGTAATGACCATAACAAATTTGATCTCTAAAATAGAAAAATTCTTGGCATTAGGTAGAAAGTACAGTGCTTGGATTGGGTAGAAAGTCTGAAGTTTTAAGATTACATAGGAGACATCTGATTTCCATCTCTTTTAAATTTTCTCACATACAGGTAATTATTAAAAGTAGGTTTTTATATTTTGAAATCCCCTAAATTATGCATTAAAATATTTTATGCATATAATTTTTATAATTAGCATAATTATAATTTAAAAAATACCCCTAAAGTTGTATACATTGATCTGAAAATGCATGATCCCAAAATGGAGTTTTAAAAAAAGGATTAATATGAGGGAGTCAATATCTAGTGAGGAAATTAAAATTGGATAGATTCTGTTCCCTGATACTTAACTACTGAGACATAGAACTTTCAGTGTTATAGTCTCTCCTCAATAAAACTGAAATAATATTTTTTACCTTATCTCCCTCACAGTACTATCATGAGGTTTAAATGAAATGAAGCTTGTAAACTTGTAATGAGTATTTTTTCCAGGTACTAGTCTTATAAATGGACAGTAAAAATTAATAGCACCACTAATATTTATGGCTCTGTCTTCCACTCTCCTACAGTATTTCAAAACTGGGATGTCTCCTCTCCTAGCTGTACTGAGTCTCTGATTGATTCCCTAGCTCACTAAGAAAATCTGTGCTGTACCTGAAAAAATTGTTTATTACTCTAGAAATCTGCAGAGCAGAACTTCATTGCCAGGCTCTGTAGCTTTGTATAGGAAGGTAAGGCTATACCCTGGCCTAGCCTGCCAGGATATAGGGCTCCTGCCAGAAGCCCCTTGAAACTGATGCAGCCTCTCACTGCTAGAAGTAGGGCCCTCGGGTGGCTGCTCTCAGAGTTCCTGTACTTTTCAACACCATTCTCCTTGTGGTCCTTGGGGACTTCCTGGCCTTGTTTTATTGACGACAATTGGACATACTTCCCCAGGTAGGATCTACAAGCAGGGTTTACATAGGAGATAGATTTACCCAGTTCTCCTCTGACAGACACTTATGTCTTTCCAAAGAATTCCCCCTTCTCTCCATAAACTTGAAAGAAATTTTTAGCTCCAATTGCTAGACATTAGGACACCAGTAGAAATGTTTTCCAAAAAAAATTTGTTTGGTCTGGTTTCAGTCTGTGTTCAATTTCCTAACTGTCCCTGTATTTCTTCTTAGAAAAAATGTTCGTTATTTTAGTTATTACTTCCTTAATAGAGAACTTCTCTATATAACTTATGTGACTGAATCCCTACCAGCAAAACAAAATAAAAAACTAGTTCCTTATTTTGGGAGGAAAAGTGTGAGTTTTTTCTCTTGTTAATATCATAAGATGTATTAACCAGCTTTGACAATAAATGAATATTTTTAATTATTAGACAAAGAAGAAAGAAACTGGATGTGTTTTCCTGTTCTTTACTTGTATATATCTTCTTGAAATATCCTTTTTTTCCCCCACTGCTTTAACTTGTTTACAATACCAAAAGCCTTTACAAAGCCATTTATTTTAGATCTGTTTGTTAAAACTCATCAGAGTAAAATAATATTTCCTTATTTTGCAGCTTCCAGCTTCACCATCAGAAATTAGAAAAACAAAACATTTTGTAAAACAGTTGTATTATACATAACACTCAGAATATTGAGCACTCTTGGGCATTCAACTAAAATTCATTTTGTAGACACTAAATGTGTTTAAAATTTTATTAACTCAGGTAGTTACAGTATTACTTTCATGGAACACCATCTCTGATTTGATTTCTGGGTCTAAAGCCTATTTACTTATTCATTTCTGAGAAGCCACTTAATTTCTCTCCTCTATTATTTCATAAAATAGAAAGAATAATAAAAAAAGAATATAGCTTCACCTATCTATTCCACTGGCATGTTCTACAAATGTTTTTACTAAAATCCGTGAAGTATTCTAAGTGTCTCAAGTAAAAATTCCATCAAGTTGAAAATGAAAAATATTGGTGAATCACATACAATTTTACTTGTGTAGCAGATTTTATATAATGAGAAATGAATTCAGCTTCTAATAATCCAAGAAGCTGTGAAGTCTGGGATTGATTCTGTGGCTTACTAGTTGTCCAACACCATAGTAAGAAATTTCCATACAACACTGGATTTAATTCTGGGGAAGTAGAGTCTACTCTCATCTCCTTTTATAAAAGAAGTCTAGGGAAAAAACCTAACTTGTCCAAGATCACCTATCTGGTAAGTGGCAGGGAAAGACTTAAAGTCCAGTGTAACTTGATAGCTCTCATTTCAACGATTAGTGACAGACCAACAACTTTTATTCTGGAAACAGTTACTTTGAAGTTTTAAAACCAGAGGAAGACAACATCCTAGAATCTTTGAATGGTGAAGCTGGAAGAGATCTTAAAAGATTACCTAGCAGTTTGTAAACTGGTTCTTAGCCTTGAAACTCTACCTGTAACTAAAAAATTAACTGGCAGCTCAAATATGTATTTGGAGTCACTATGCAAGTTCAGAGAGCTCTATCAAAAAGAGTAAGGGCAGAAGGTAGCCTTGTGCAATTCTCAGTTCGAGGTGCTTTCTGAGGGAGTCCCAAAGAATCTTGCCAGAATCAAGTCCTAGGCGAGTAATTTGGAAAACCACTGTTAAGGTCCAATTATATTCATTCCAGAAATGAAAAACAACAACAAAAACAACAATAGATTTTTAGTAATGTAGTTAAAATGAAAGAAATGCTATCCAAGTGATAAAGTCTCCCCTGTTTATGCTTTATCTCTCTCATTGCAGATCCATATGGCAGGACACTGACCACATTTTTTTCTTCTTCTTTTAATTACTGAAACTCATTACCAGCTGCCTGGCACCTAATAGGAACTCAACATTTTTGTGTGAATAAATTAAAGAATAATGCACAAGATAACTTTCTTTAAAATGTGTGTGTGTATGCTAAGATTTGTGGGGGGAAAGTAATTTTTATAGTCATATGTACATCTGTAACTAAAATTTTCAGGCTTGCTCCAACTCATTGCCTTGGGGAGAGCTAGTGATCTATTAAAAATGGGACACAATGTCCCTTCACAGAGAAATGAGCAAGAAGTGGAGAAATATGCCAATTGGAACTCCAGGAGAGCTCAGAAATTTTGGCTGTGATTTCATGAATTGGAATCCGGGCAGAGAGCATCAGTAAATGTTCTTAGTGGAAAATGCCATTACTGCTGTTTTTAATGACCCTTTTAGTTTTATATCTTGCTCAGTATGCAAAACATCTATCTACTTTATAGTCACGCAAAAGTCATTAGCCTTCATTTGCCCTAAATAGTATTTTTTGCTTCTCACTGAAAGCAGATTTATTTTCCTCAAAGCACTTTATTATCATCTATTGAAAGAGACTGAATGCATAAATATTAAGGTAAATTAATATTTAATTAATTATATTCCTGCTAGCGGTATAGGACAAAATATTTTGCAGATATGTAATAATTTACTTGCAAGATATTTCTGGTTTAGGGTAGCAACTTGGAGATCATCCCATGGAAATTAATGAGTCACAAAATCAGAAATGGTGAATCCACTGTTCTAAACCCTCAAGATAATCTGTCAAATAATATGTGTAACTTTATGTTTAACAGAGGCTTTTGTAAAAAGTAGCCCATTTGCAAATTGTTCAATTGAAGTTAGCCAAGAGCAAAGGAAAGGTGATTCAATACTAAAAATAACAGTTAATTTTAAAAAGCTAGTTTCATTTAGTCCCCCCCAAAAGTAAATTCATTTGTAGTTAATGATATCTACTTATTGAGGTAATAAAGATAAATATACATTTTTTAAAACATATTTCTTTTCTAGAGAATATTGTTCTCTTATTTGATTTATAATATAGCTTTACAACATAATAATTAAAATATTTCTTAAGCCTGTGGAAAGCGATAATTTTCTCTCAAGTTTCCCTCTACCAATTTCTTCCTGGTCAATGTGGCCAAAGAGAAACCTTGCATCCTGCACTTCATAGAGGCTCTGGTACATTACAGTACATATCTGCTGCCTGAATCCATAGGTGCCATGGCTTGCACACCTTTGTGCACTCAGACAACCTACTTAAGCAACCTGGCACATTCTTGGCTCTTGGACATAATAACAAAGAAAATGGTCAGGAGTCTCCCATACTGAGCTTGTTTGTTATTAATTTCAGAGTCATACCAAGTGTCCTTCATGACTTTGAATATTGATTAATTAAACAATTACTGCATTTTTCCAGTCTTCACTATGAACCAAGACAACTTGTGTACCTTCCAGCTAGCCCTTATTTTATAGACCTTAATGGATGACAGTCACTGACATAGGCTATACAGAGCCTACCAGTGTTCAGTTCAAGAGATGCAGACCACAGACATAGTATATATTCTTCTATAGAAGAAACTTCAAAGTGGAAAGCTGCTTTCCAATTTAACATAGCCTCAGTGGCTCAGACGGTAAAGGATCTGCCTGCAATGCGGTAGACCTGGATTTGATCCCTGGGTCTGGAGGATCCCCTAGAGAAGAGAATGGCAACCCACTCCAGTATTCTTGCCTGGAGAATTCCATGGACAGAGGAATCTGGTGGGCTACAGTTCGTTGGGTCACAAAGAGTCAGACATGACTGAGCGATTAACACACACACACAGAATCCAGTAGAGACTGAATAAATATTCAGAATTTTATGGTCTAAACACTGAAGAAAATAATCCCATTGTATGACAGTTAAACGATGTGTATCATATTTATTTGCTTTATCATGCCAATTTTCAGAGGAACTACAACTTTTTGTTGTTCCTTCATGGGTTCTGTGCTTGTCAGCAAGGACTGAAGTCATTCTGGCAGCTTCTTAAGAACAGCTGTACAGATAAGGATGACAGCCAAGAGAAAAAGGAAGAGGGCTTAAGTATACTTCCCACTTCTCATAGTGTCCCTTTGAGCCATCAGAAACTCTATCTAGGGAAAATTATCTCTTAGGTTGGTTACCTCAGAAGTAAATTAAGTCCATGTAATGATAACACCATTTTAATACATTTATTCTAATTGTTTAAGCAAAGGAGTTCTCATACAGAAGTATGAGAGTGAATAAAAATACAAGTACTACTAAATATGAACAGATTTAAAATGCAAAATTAAGGACAAAACCATTCTGAGCATTTTAAAGTTGGGTGATTAAAGGCAGAAAAGTTAAACTAGAATTTTAGGATTAATTTATTATAGACTCTTTAAAAATAATCTCCTTTAATAACTAAGACTTTCATCATCAATGTTGTAGACAACACTGGGTGTTTTAATAGTATCAGTTAAACTTGGTAGTGTATGTTTAGGTTTTGTAAAGATTAGGTGTTGGTTTTTCTCCTGTGTGGTTTAGTTGCTAAGTCATGTCAAACTCTCTGTGACCCCATGGACTGTAGCTCATCAGGCTTCTCTGTCCATGGGATTTTCCAGATAAGAATACTGAAGTTGGTTGCCATTTCCTTCTCTAGTCTGCTGAGCATTGAGCCAGCAAATCTCCTTATAAAAATTAAAAGGAATCAATTTATCCTTGTAGAAGAGGCATACTGCATGATTTTTTTTTTTTTGGCAAAACCAGAAATTATAAAAGCAAGAAAATCAATACATGATGAGAAATAACCTTGCCCTTTCAAGACATAAAAGCATGAAGGGTAAAATGAGAGAGGGGGCGATGGAGTGAAAAGAAAATATTCATTCTCAAAGGCAGTTCTGAATACATTTACATATACATGGGAAGGATGACTAAGAAAGTAGGATAATGAGTAATTCATGTTGAGAATGCTAAGATGCTGAAATAAATATGGGCTTAGCAGAATCTTCTTAGTTTATAAAAATGAACAGAATAAAGAGCCCATATCACATAAAATGAATCACATGTAACTCCGGAGGAAATTAGGACCACTGATGTCCTACAAAGTTTTAGAAGCCTGGAATTATCATGTTGTTACAAAGATATTACTTTCCCCTTGGAGTCTCTGACATTGAAGTATTTGGCAACAGTCTCCATCCTGTGGGCTTCTATGGTGGCTCAGATGGTAAAGAATCAGCCTGCATGCAATACAGGAGATCTGGGTTTGATCCCTGGGTTGTGAGGATCTCCCGGAGAAGGGAATGGCAACCCACTTCAGTATTCTTGCCTGGAGAATTTCATGGACAGAGGAGCCAGGTGGGTTACAGTCCATGGGGTTGCAAATAGTAAGACACAATTGACCGAATAACACTTTCACTTTCTCTCCTGTGGGTGAAGATCTTTTCATTCACATGATTGTCACAGGGGCTTCAAGGTGAGAGTGCCAAAGAGAGTGTGAAACAAGCATGCTATTACTGTAGCACTGAATTTTCAGGGGAAGAGCCTTCCTACCTCTCATCAATGCTTTCAGTGAAAACTTGTTTCTTGATTATATAGATTTACATATATAGTCATCTTTTGAAATGTGGAGGGTACCAAAAATGGCAAACATCAGGACTCATTTCTTCATGTGAAACAGCATTAGAATGTGTTAGGCTAGGGGATAGCTTGGTGTGGTTTAGCAATTTTTAACTGGGGTAGGAGAGTACATGTAGGTTGAAAAGTACATAGTTGGCATTGTAATTTTATATTTGGAAATAAAAATGTATTACTTGATTTATATTTCAAACTAGAGAGATTGAAAACCTTTGCTAGTGAAAATTATAGTGATTTATATTGAGGGAACATATTATATCAATGGTAAGTGTGGAGTGAGATTTTCATGTTTGTGAAAGACATAAGGAGGTTTTAAATCTTGGAGAAACTGGTGTAATTAAAAGAAAATGCATATTGTAGCCAGAAAATCCAGTACTTGATTCCCAGCCCTGCTTGTTGTGTGGCCTAGAGCAACTGAATTCTACTCTCTGAGTCTCTTTGCATTGATCTTTAAAGTGGAGACAACCATATCCTCACATAGTCAGACACTCATATCTATATATTTTTTAAAAGTTATAGTACTTAAGGTGCCTGGCACATGAACTAACCAAATAATAATTCAGGCTCTCCCCTTCTCTGCCTATTTTCCTCTCTCGAATGTTTGTTCTTGCTGTCTTCCTGGCTTTCTGATCTCTATTTTTTTCCCACCTGGCATATAAGCATACACAAGAACTAATCAAAAACTAAAAAGAGTACCACCTCTGTTGTTCTTAGGTTCCCCACCTTGTTACTACTCTGACTGTCTTCTTCCCTTCACAAGACAACTTCTTGGTTCATATTCACTGACTCCACTTTCCCATCGTCTGGTCAAGCCTCTACCCTTTGCAACTGGCTTTGTTCTCCATCATTCCAGTGTAACTGGCCCTGTTAACATCCCCAGTTGCCTCAGTTGCCAAATTAAATCAGTAGTTTTCAGGATTTTCTTTCTGGACCTCATCTTCAGGAGTATCAACATTCTAACTCTTCTGATACATGCTACCTTGATGTTTTCTCCCCCAGGCTCCTCATTGCCAGTTCTTTTCTCTCTCCTTGCATTGTCCATCTTTTCTTGGCCATCCTGTAAATAATGTCATTTTCATGATTCCAGCTTTAATGTCCTTTCTTTCTGTTTACAAAGTCTTCTGGAGATGTTTATTCACATCAACAGCTTCCACTACTCCTCATGACTGAGTATGTTGTCTCTGAACAATGTGCTTTGGAGTCACTTATGAACCCTTTGTAGAAGTGCAAGTCTGAGGCTCCACCACACCCTCTTCTGCTCACATTCTAATATATTTCAAGTACATGTCACCACTTCAGATCTCTCTCCTGAATGATAGACCAAGTACCCTGCTCCTTCTCAGTATTTTTGCTTGGATGTCCCATGAGCACCACGTGCTTGAGGTGCTCAGAGCTGAACTGGTCATTCCTCTTCGTCCAACCTGCCACGGCCACTCTCAGGGTGATGCTCACTAATCTTCCTCAGTTTCTAAACTCTAGCATCTCCCTCTCTTTCATCATCACATCCCTTCAGTCATCAAGCTCCTCCTCTCCACTCTCACTGCCTTCTTGTGTTTCATGCTTGGGTAACAAAATAGCCTTGGTTTCCCTGCCATAGTCCTATCTCTCTTAGATTTGTCCTTCAGCATACTGCAATATGTCAGGAGTGGTATTCCCTACTTTATTTGGTTGCTGGCTCCCCCACAAGCCTCTGAATAGATTCCAAACCTCTTCATGGTGCATATGGCCACTACCTGCCTGCCAATATCATCAGCTGCCACACCTCACAGAGGGGCCCTAAGATCCCTTGTGTTTAATGATTTGCAGTTTCTGCAGGCATCCTACTCTTACCTGCCTTCAAGTCTTTGGGGATTTTATTCTTTATGCCTGGGTTTCTTCCTTCACGTGACTAACTCCTACTGTAGCTTCAGTACTCACTGCAAGGGTAACCCCCAAAGGTCCCCTCAGGAGGCTTTCTACATCATCTGGAGTGAAAGATACACATGCTTGGTTTGTTTGTTTGTTTCATAATAATCTATGTTTTCCTTTGTCACAGCATTACTCATCTTATATGGTGACTATCAGAGCCCTTGTCTGTGTGCACATCTAGTCTGGGGGAATGAGAAGAGCACCTTTCAATTAAAACTCTGCCACACAATGCACAGTACTTAGCACAGAGTAGGTGTTCAGTTGATACAAATTTGTTAATGTACTGATTTGTGAGCTAATGGCTTTTTAGGTGGATGATGATAGCATTGGGAGTGGAAAGTCATGGTTTTATCAAACAACACTTTTTTTTTGTTTTTTTATTGAAGTATAGCTGACTTTCAATATCATGTTAATCTCAGGCATGTAACATAGTGATTCAACATTTTTATACATTATGAACTGATCACCATAATGAGTCTAATTACCAACTGTCACCAGTTATTACAATATTACTGACTGTATTTCCTGTGTTGCACATTACAACCCGTGACTTATTAGTTTATATTTTTTTAAAGTTTGTGATAAATGTTAAAAGATCATCTGTCTTCTTAAAAAATTAATCATAAATATTTAAAATTTAACTCTGGAGCCACAAGTGTCATAAGGCATAAATGCATGAGAGTATTAACATCTGGTTAGCCTGGAACCATGTTTAAATGTGGGTATTAAGATGTGTTGCATAACTGAATGTGTCTAAACTTCAAACCAGAAATTTATTATTTGGAAGCAAGATGAAACCAAAATATAAGCCTTTTAAATCTAAACACAGCCTAACCAGAGGAAGAACAGTGAAAACATGTCCATTCTTAATGTCTTACAAAAGGAGATAAGTAACTTTTTATTTTTGTTAATGAGTTCTGCAATCAAACAGGAATTTGGCAGATTTTCTTCACTTAATATTAAGCTGACATATATCAGAAATGAAAGAAACATCCAAGGGACTTTGAAGAGTCTTCTTCAACACCACAGTTGTGACAAACCTAGACAACATATTAAAAAGCAGAGACATTTATTTGCTGACAAAGGTCCATCTAGTCAAAGCTATGGTTTTTCCAGTAGTCATATATGGATGTGAGAGTTGGACCATAAAGAAAGCTGAGTGCTGAAGAATTGATGCTTTGGAGTGTGGTGTTGGAGAAGACTGTTGAGAGTCCCTTGGACTGCAAAGAGTTCAAACTAGTCAATCCTAAAGGAAATCAGTCCTGAATATTCATTGGAAGGACTGATACTGAAGCTGAAACTCCAATACTTTGGCCACCTGATGCAAAGAGCTGACTCATTTGAAAAGACCTTGATGCTGGGAAAGATTGAAGGCAGGAGGAAAAGGGGATAACAGAGAATGAGATAGTTGGATGGCATCACTGACTCAATGGACATCAGTATGAGCAAGCTCCAGGAGTTGGTGAAGGGCAGGGAAACCTGGCATGCTGCAGTCCATGGGATAAAGTCCGACAAAGAGTCGGACAAGTCAGAGCGACTGAACAACAAAAAATTTATTCAAATGATAAAAATATATGAATGCTCTTTGTAAAGCTTTAAATGTATATAAACTAACATGTCAATATAAGTAATGCATTGCAAGCTGAAAAAAAATAGTGCATTTTTTTCAAAGTTTACAACATATATTACCTCACTTTTATAGAGGTAATCTGTTATCCTGTTGTTCACGAGGATGAATGAGGATAATCTAATATTGCACATTTATTTCTTAATAACCTGTGTATAATATTGACTCTTAGATGCGTCTTCCCAGCATAGGTCCACTAGTCACATTTACAGCCTTACTCAATCAGTGCAGGGAAACACTGGGTTATCCCTCTGAACTCACGAACACCATGCAGGTACTTCTGGTTCTGAAAAACTGATGCCTTGGTCAGTTTTCATTGCTTGTGAAGTCACTTATGAACAGAGCTTTGCCAAGCCCCTGCTGCCAGTGTCCATAGTGGAAATGATGATGTGTTTGCTTTGAGGTGCTTTCTTCTGGCTCCTCTAACACTTAATTTCCCAGAATCCTCTTTGCTAAAATCAGATGGTAGTCCTTGAAACTGTGGGAATAAACATCTCTTTTCTACTGTGCTGTACTCAATTGCCTGAACAATATAGAATTCTGTTGGTACCACAGAGTCCACCCCTTAAAAGCCCTCATGAAAATATTCCCAGACCACCCAGCTGTGTACTTTTTTCTCTAATGGAATCAATCTCTTAAGGGGGGCATGGAGAGAATCACTTCATAAGAAAGTGCTGAACCGTTTTTTGCACTAAGTCCGCCATTTTGTATTCCTATGACATATGAGTCTCAAGTTGCTCCATCTCTATATTTCTTCAGTCCTTTTAGATGTTAGACTTTAATATTTGATTAATTCAATGTTCATGTAATTATTAAAATGATTTCTTAAGGAGACTGCTTTGTAATATCTTTTCTTCACAAATCTACTAATCTTTTATCCTGTACCTAAAATAGATCTATAATATCAGTCAACTGATAAACAAAACAGTATTCCCTATTAGATACTCATAGCAGCGGAAGCCTCCTGCTTTCTACTAATTATCAATATGCTCATTAATGAAGATCAAAGTGGTATATGAAAGCGTACAAAAAGAAGTCAAATAGAGAAAGAAAAATTTCTTGCCAATTAGAGCAAAATGGTCTTGTTATCTGAAAAAACATTGGGAAATACAGTGTAAACTGGGTTCCTAGGAGGAAAAGGATACAAGTTTTGTGAGTACATAGTAGTGTCTCTGCCATAGGTGTGGATCTGTGAAGGTGAGATGTGCAGTCCTAGAGTACTGAGGAGTCCATTTGTGTGTAGGAAGCTAGTAACATATGTAAGAAAATGTGGGAGGAACTAGATAGAGGAGTACACTGAATGCTAAGATTAAGAAGTTTATATTGTCTTTGGGGCAGTAACTGGCCAAAAATGTCCTTGTAAAATAGGATGATACTTGCCTATTACTCAAAGGTATGCTGAGGAATGAATACAATAGTACACTGAGGCTGTCTTTCCCGGTTTACAAAGCACTAAATGAGCATATGGGGGCTCCCAGGTGGTGCAACAGTAAAGAATCTGCCTGCTAGTGCAGAAGACGTAAGAAATATGGATTTGATCCCTGGATCAAGGAGATCCCCTGGAGAAGGAAATGACAGCCCACTCCAGTGTTCTTGCCTGAAGAATCCCAGGTACAGAGGAGTCTGGCGGGCTACAGTCTATGGGGTTGCAAAGAGCTGGACACGACTGAGTGACTGAGTGCACACACACACACATACACACACAAATGAGCATATGACAAATTTTGTATTAATTTTAATTTTCTACAGTTGCAAAACAATCGTTATATTCAATGAATTTCCTTGGAAAGCTCAAATTTTTTCAGGAACTTTTGAACTTCACTAATAATTCCCCCCATACTTTCCAAAGGAATAGTTACTTCCTTTGCTTGTCTTATTCCTCTCTGAAGAAAAGATAATAACTTATGAACTATAAAGGAAATAAACCACAAGATTTCTTATAACATTTCTGTTCTTTGAAGTCCTAATGTGTTGAGGCTAAGAAAATAGTATTACCATCTGTGCTAATAAAAATAACAATAATGTGCAAAAATAATGTTGAAATGTAAGATGATGAAGTATTATTTCAAAAAATGAAATTAAGTCCTATTTTGTTTCTTTCTACAGATGTCGTTTTTGCCTTGTTTGTGTTTTTCTTTTATCTTTAGTGTGTTCATTGTGTCCTGCCTCAATTACCCAGAGAACTCTGCTTCTCTCCTTAGGGTTGTCTACCAGCTGATCACTTCTAAACCAATTTTCTTTGTTACACTGGCATTCCCTCTCTCTTTCTTTTTAAATTACCTTCTCAATAACTTTGAATCCAATTTTAACTATTTTATTGAGTTACTGAACAATTTTCACACCATTCCTGAGCTAGTCACATCTATCACTGTAGTCATTTCACCTCTCTGTATCTTTATGTGAGAAACACTCTTAAAATTGTCCTTTTGATATTTTGCCCAACTGTATTTTCATGCATATTTTTATTTGGCTGCATATATCTGCAAAGTAAATGTTTCCTTATCAATTCACTCTTTTCAGCTTTTAAATAACAGCTAATTTTTTGAATGAGATTTTAACTGAAATGACTGGCTTGATATTCAGATTGAATAATTTATCCATTCTCATCTTTGATATTTTATCAGAGTCCACCAAACATGAACATGGCAAATACTTTATAATCTTAGAAGATAATTGTGATTCCATTACTGGGAAGCTGGTTGTCAGTCTTTCTCTTATCACTTTGGTTACTTATTTGTTTTTCTGCTTTCTAGGCTCTGCATTTCATTACTAGAAATGGAAATGTTTTGGTTAGGCATAGGAGCAATAAGTGATCTTTCACTGTGTTTACCCATAATTATGAAATTATAGTAATAGTATTATGTTCAATATTATTTTGTATTCTACACAACAAAATCTCGATATAAATATAAAATGCTAATTTTTCTATATCTAACTTGATTCCATTTGAAGTAAAAATATGTATGTTTATATCAAATAAAGATATAGTTTATTGGTTTTCTCTTTTCAGAATTAATAGCAAATTGAGTCTCATAAATAAATATAAAAACATATCCAACTTTTCACCTGAAAGGAAAACCTAGGTTTCATGAAATTCTTGGAGAGTGATTTGCAAGTCCTCTTTGTCACTTATTTTTTTTAATAAAAACAAGATTATGGCCTACCTTACAAACCTGCTAAGTGCATAATGCATGTGTCCTCAGTTATGTCCAACTTTTTGTGACCCTGTTGACTGTAGCTTGCCAGACTCCTCTGTCCATGGGATTATCCAGGCAAGAATAATGGAGTGGAGTGCCATTTCCTCTTCCAGGGAATCGTCCTGGTCCAGGGATCAAATCCATGTCTTGTATCTCCTGCAATGGCAGGTGGATTCTTTACCACTGAGCTACCAGGGAAGCAAATAAATGTCTATGTGGCCTTTATGAAAAATAGTAGAACTAAGAAGTAGGAACAAAGGAAATACTATTTAAATTTCAAAAATAAAAACAAACATGGCAGATCATGGATAAGTAATGGCACTAAGCTGGTTTTTTAATAAATTCTAATAGTCTTTTATAGGATTCAGACTGTGCTTTTTAACTATAGAGAAAAAAGTCACGTACATTTTGCCTTCGACTGAATAAAAGAAATTAGTTGAATTGTTTCTTATGCTTTTAATTCTTTGTAATGTAACAAATTCTACTTTTAATATTATAACTATTTATAATACAAATAGCTATTTCTGTTAGTTTCTAAATTGTTCTATTTAATCTTTTTATTTATTTTGCCTGTTTAAAAATGAAAGAGGAGAAATAATGATAAACATAAGCATTTAGCTAATTTACAATTGTTTAGTATGTAGAAATTTGGTTTTTAAAGTTTTCAGTGACTTGAGCTTATCTTTCAGTTTCTTTATTAAAAATTTCATTATATTTTATTTAGCACTTCAATCTCTAACTTTTTTAGCAATTTAAAAGTGATGATTTACATAATGTACATTTGTTTTTATTGGAGTCAAGATATTTATATTACTACATAATTGAATTCATTATAACAGTATGCTTTAAACAATGACTTTTTCATGCTTCTAAATTATTACATATGTTACTTGTGGCTTGTCTTCCTGAGTGCTCCAAACTGAAAATTATTCTCTTCTGATTTAGGCTATAGCTGTTAAACTTGTGCAGGATAATATTGTCAGCAAGTCCTGTCATCTGAAAAAAAATAATTTCCTCAGTGTATATTATTTTTCAAATTATGTTTTCAATAAAAATGTCATCACCTTAATGCTAAATGTTCAAAAAGTTCACTTTTAAAGATAGCCTATTACAAATACATTGTTTTTACTATAGAATACTAATCTCAAAATACAAAATCTTGGCAATTATTTTAGATTATGTGTGACTTTTATAAACTTTATAATCTCTTCATAGAGATATTCATAATTTCTTATGACTTGGAGAACTTTCTAAAGTGTTTCTTGAATATAGGAGGAAAATAATACAGAACTTTAAACCATGAAGGAAACTTAGAAATAATTTAGGACAAGGATAAGCAAACTATAACCTGGGGATTAAATCTGGCTGTATTCTCTTTCTGTAAGCGAAGTTTTATTCAAACACAGCTACTCCCTTGTAAAACCTTCCCCTGCTCAACATCCTGGGGAACAGTATCTCTTATATAGCAGAACTGAAAGTTGAGTATGGAAAGCACCAATCAGCCAAGTGGGTCACTGGGAGAGACAGTGCAAGGGACTTCTAGTCTGACTCTT
This sequence comes from Giraffa tippelskirchi, assembly GCF_054371585.1. Classification (NCBI taxonomy): domain Eukaryota; kingdom Metazoa; phylum Chordata; class Mammalia; order Artiodactyla; family Giraffidae; genus Giraffa; species Giraffa tippelskirchi. Next base: position 76,739,178 of record NC_137277.1, read on the forward strand.
GGTTCTCAGATCCATGTGTTCCAGCTATTTAGAGACATGTGCTATGCTGTGCTTAGTTGCTCAGTCATGTCCAACTCTTTGCAACCCCATGGACTGTAAACCCACCAAGGTCCTCTGTCCATGAGGATTTTCCAGGCAAGAATACTGGAGTGGCTTGCCATGCCCTACTCTAGGGGATCTTCCCAACCCAGCGATCCAACCCAGGTCACCTGCATTGCAGGCAGATTCTTTACCATCTGAGCCACCAGGGAAGCCCTTTAGAGACATAGCATCACACAATAGCCATTGACTCTTAAAGGATAGACCCCAAGCCCACAGAGTAAGAGTGTCATTCATAAACTAGTGGTTTTCTTGTGCCTCGAAGAAACACAAGATAAAATCCAACATTTTATCAGGCCAGCAGATTTGGGGTAATGCAATATATAGTAAAATGAGTGATATCTCATAGCCATGCACTTTTTGTCACCTTTCCTTCACTGTAATATAGGCCCTTTTGTACTTTCAATCAAAAAGAAGTTATACAGGATCCCATGACAGTAAATCTCCCATTCTTTGAGCTCTTGGATAGTATTGCTGGATGAGACACTTAGGAAGAAAAGGCAAATCCATAACAAAATATTTATCAATCCCAGCAGTGACAATTAATTGCCCTTTCCATGAAGGAAAGGGTCAAATATTACCAACTTGCAACCAAATGACTGGTTGGTTTCCTCAAGGGACTGTGTTATACCAAGTCATCACTGTTGGTTTTTGATTACGACATCGGTCATTCAACAGAGGTAATATTAATAGCTAGATTAGCCTTCAAAGAGAAAGCCCATACATAGTCTACATCTGTAACACAATAACTATTTCTCCCATGGGTCATTACACAATAAGTGTAGCACCCACAGGGGGAAAACTAGGCAGGTAATTCTATCCATTGGTTATTCAGTGTTTATACTACAGGAAAACATTTGTACAAGAAGCAAAGCTCTACAGACTTTGTGACTGCCTCCAATAATTCCTTCCACTATTTCTTCTCTAGACACTGTTATCTCTAATCTCCCAATCCATCTTTCCAAAGCCCTCAACCACACAGTCAGATCATTTACCACTGTTCACTCTTCCATACATAGCCTTCGGTTCAGTTCAGTTGGTCGGTCATGTCTGATTCTTTGCAACCCCATGGACTGCAGCATGCCAGTCTTCCCTGTCCATCACCAACTCCCAGAGCTTACTCAAATGCCTGTCCATTGAGTTGGTGATGCCTCCAACCATCTCATCCTCTGTCGTTCCCTTCTCCTCCTGTCTTCAATCTTTCCCAGCATCAGGGTCTTTTCCAATGAGGCAGTTCTTCGCATCAGGTGGCCAAAGTATTGGAGTTTAAGCTTCAGCATCAGTCCTTCCAATGAATATTCAGGACTGATTTCCTTTACGATTGACTAGTTTGATCTCCTTGTAGTCAAAGAGACTATTAAAAATATTCTCCAACACTACACTTCAAAAGCATCAATTCTTCGGCACTCAATTTCCATATAGTCCAAATCTCACATCCATACTTGACTATTGGAAAAACCATAGCTTTGACTAGATGGACCTTTGTTGACAAAGTAATGTCTCTGCTTTTTAATATGCTATCTAGGTTTGTCATAGCTTTTCTTCCAAGGACCAAGCATCTTTTAATTTCATGGCTGCAGTCACCATCTGCACTGATTCTGGAGCCCAAGAAAATAAAGTCTGTCACTGTTTCCATTGTTTCCCCATCTGTTTGCCATGCGGTGGTGAGACCAGATGCCATGATCTTAGTTTTCTCAATGTCGAGTTTTAAGTCAACTTTTTCACTCTCCTCTTTCACTTTTATCAAGAGGCTCTTTAGTTCTTCTTCACTTTCTGCCATAACGGTAATGTCATCTGCATATCTGAGGTTATTGATATTTCTCCCAGCAATGTTGATTCCAGCTTGTACTTCATCCAGTTTGGCATCTCGCATGATGTACTCTGCATAAGTTAAATATGCAGGGTGACGATATACAGCCTTGACGTACTCCTTTCCTGATTTGGAACCAGTCTGTTGTTCCATGTACAGTTCCAACTGTTGCTTCTTGACCTGCATACAGATTTCTCAGGAGCCAGGTCAGGTAGTCTGGTATTCCCATCTCTTTCAGAATTTTCCACAGTTTGTTGTGATCCTCACAGTCAAAGTCTTTGGCATAGTCAATAAAGCAGAAGTAGATGTTTTTCTGGAACTCTCTCACTTTTTCAATGATCCAACAGATGTTGGCAATTTGATCGCTTGTTCCTCTGCCTTTTCTAAATCCAGCTTGAACATCTGGAAGTTCATGTTTCACATACTGTTGAAGCCTGGCTTGGAGAATTCCATGACCAATTTGTCCACACAGTTGGTGACCAGATACACTACTCAAAGTCCTGCCTTCTGGGAGGATTTCCCCTTATTATTGTCTTTCAGTGCTGTCACTGAGATGTAGTGTGGCATTTTCAGCTCCCAACAATTTACTGCAGTGTGTTATTAAGGAACCAAGCATAGATTTTTCTCTAGCTCCATCAGCTTGTCAAACAGAACCATCCGTGAAGTCATAGGAGTGAGCTGAGAGAGGTGTCATTGCAACACAGAAGTCTAGTCCACCTGTTCCTGAAAGCTACTTTCTCAGTATACTAAGTATATTAGGTCTCATCCCATAAGTAACATTTCCAAATGTGTTATGAAGTAAATGCCTTCAAAATGTGTTCCTTTCTTACTGCTGGAGGTGAAAAGTACAATAATATGCTCTTTGTCTTGTAACATGTGTTCTGGCACATTCCTGACAATTGGGCTCCTAAACCTTCACTTGAATCATTAGAGGATTTGTTTCTTACGCTCTGTCAGACAGATGTCACAGTGTGGGTTTCCTTATCACTTGCTGCTGCTCAAGTTTGAGTAACATGCTATCATTAATAAAGTGGATTAGTGTGATGTTCTGCAGATTGTTCAAATGGGCAAGGTCCCTGTATTGTGTCAGAAAGCAGGAGAACTAACAATCTTGGGGCATAATCATGAACATGTGCTGCTATCTATCCCATGAATCTAAACTCCTTCTGATCCTCCTTTCTGTGGGGTATTGAAAAGAAAACATTTACCACTTCAGTAGTTGCATATTATGTGTCAGAAGCTTTGTTAATCTGGTCTAGAAAAGATAACACATTTAACACAGAAACTGCAAATGGAGCTATTAATATTACTTAATTTGTTTGCAGTTAGTTGACCAACATCTGTCACGATCTAGCCTATTTCTGCAGAGCCAGAAAGATAAATTAATTGTAGAGATGATGGAAATGACGATTTCTGTATCTTTGTCTTCCATGGTGTACTAATATCTGCCACTACACCCAGAATGCTATATTGCATTTGATTTACATTCCTTACCAGAAGGACAGAAGTTTTAAGGACTTGTACATGGTCTTTCCTGTTATAATGCTTCTTACTGTAAAGATTTAGAAATCAGTTCAAAGATTTTGTCAGTTTACATCTGTCCAGATTCTGCGTTCAGAGACAGGGGAAATAATCATAGGATAGATCCATGGACACGATGGATTCACCATGAGATAGATATGAGCCAGGACTCCATTTATCTCCTGTCATCTATATATGAACTCTAAAAATATCAGTCCATGATGGTATTTACGGTCCCCTGATATCCAACACTCCTCAAAAATGTGAGCATTTTTTTCCAGTGCATAGCAATGCTGGTATTTGGGGGAACTTGGGGGAATGTTGGGGAATTTCTACTCAGTATATTTGTTGTGCTGTTGCAGGGTACTTCCCCAAGGGGACCCTGTTTCCCTAATTGATGGTTTTGAGTCTAGAACTAGTTCAGCTCTGAAAACTGCCTGGAAGATTTTAAATTTCCATTACAGCAGCAAATATCAAGCTTTTGTTCACCTGATCTCTTATTTAGTGTGTGTGTCTGTGTGTGTGCATGCATGCATACCAACCTTAGAGTCCACTCCTTGTATTTCAGCCCTTATATTTCAGTATCCTTAAGATCAATTCCCAGGCATGTGCTCTCAGTTTTTGCTGTTATATAGTATCAAGCTCCTACAGCTCTTTGTGAATTATCTCTTTCCTCTTATAAAAGGAACTGTAATTCTCAAGCGAGTTCAAGCTAAGACTTGACTCTAGTGATTGGTTTGGAAGTAGGGAAGTAAAGTGAGGGAAGATCAGCCTCTGAATCATTGGCATAGACTCCAGAGAAGAAAAGCCTGTTATCCTTTAGCAAAGGAGTGATATACCTCTTTTAGGGTTCAAGGGAATTTGAGAATTGTTTACCAAGTACATCCACTCCACATCCAGTGGTCACATTCCTTTCTTAACAAGGCCTTATTGTAGTGTAAGGGACTGTCCAGTTTTGTGTTTCAGTCTTTCTCACAAAAAGATCTTGGGACTGATCTATAACATATTCCTCTCATTATAGAAGATAAGTGTCTAAATACTGCCATAAATATGTTATGGCCCTCGCACCTTCCTCTGAGTTGAGAATGGACTCAACAGACTCTGTCATTTTTCTTTCTTTAAGCACTGGTTGACACTTAACAATAAACATTCAATCCCACAGTTCCTTTAGTTACCTTTGATGCCATAGCTCTTGAATGCTATGCATAAGTACCTCCTTCTATCTGTCTTTTATCCCCGTTTTTCACAAGTGAGCTAGCAACTGTGATGCTGGAGTACACCAAGGATTATCACCATTGCAATTATAACCAGCAGTGGGATTCTTCTTGCCATCTGACTGGCAAGTTATCCAATTCCATTAACTTGTGTATCTGCTTTTTTAATACAGAAAAACACTGTCTTTGTTTATGCCCTCCCAAAAGCTGATCAGCTGATCCCTGGAAACAGTGGTAGGGAAGAGATACATGGAAAGATGTGTTAGCAAGAAAGTTATGAGTGTGGGCAACTGGGATTTACAGGGAAATTCTAGGAAGCAGTGTGGAACATGTGCCTTGGAATGATGCCATGCAAAGGATGAGGGAAGTGGGTAATTATTATGACAGCCATTGCTGTTGTCAGGTACTCCTCAAGGCTACTTCCAGAATCAGGCATGACAGAGTGGGCAGTGGCATCCAGAGAGAGTCTCAGGTAAAGATGTGTGGGTGCTGAAGTTGGAAGTGTAGGAAACCTGGATGAAAGTAATAAAGCCTAAATAAATAACACCTGGTGTAAGCGACTGGCCTAACATCTCAAAGTCTGTGTGTAGTAGAATGGAAATAAGAACATGGGCTTGCAGACTCCTGTTGTGGTGAACCTACACTAAGCTATTTCTTTCACATCCATTTCAAAATCCCAAGAATATTGTCTAGTTTGTACTTGAGAGTGGCATATGTAAAAATGACTCTCAATCAAATTTAATGAGAAAATCTTCTCTCTGTTGTCAGCTCAAGGATAAAAGAAAAATAGCTCTTTTTTTTTCCTCCTCTGAGCTCAGGAAATGGAGCTCAGGACAATTAGCAAGGACAATATCTTCCTGCCAGTGGGAGGAGGAGAGTGGAAAAGAGGATAAGTAGGATTTTTTCCACTAATGGAAAAGAGCAAAACAAACAAAAAGAGACAGTGGAAGCTTGATGCAATAGGTAATCATTTTTGTAACCTAGGGATAGCCAAAATTTACTTTATAGTTAAGCAAGGCAGGAGCAAATATACATCTTAATATACTCACTGCCTCAGAGGTTAGATTTTACAGCCTATAAAGGCAATTTTTCAGGGTATTCCTTAGTTGAAGATGAGTGTCCTCTTCATTAATTGACATGGTTTCTCTTGGGAAAGAGGTCTTGGGCCACACACTGTACACCCTTAAGGGAAGAATAGAGAGATACAGGAAGGGTTCTAAGAGCAGCCATGCATACACTGACACATCTGCATGCTTGCACAACCAAAGGTGCTTTTTTTCTTCAGTGCACCTTTGTTGTTAGGCAAGCACTTGGGTGCCTTGCAGAAGTAAATGGCAACCCACTTCAGTATTCTTGCCTGGAGAGCTCCATGGACAGAAGAGCCTGGTAGGGTACAGTCTGTGAGGTCACAAAGAGTTGGACACGACTGAGTGTCTAATACACTGTGTGCCTAACCTCTCTTTCATCTTCCTATATATATCTGACAGTGAGGGGAGGTAACAAGACTAAGAGAAAGGCAGTGAAAATCTTCATAGCGGGAAGATTGGGGCACAGCAGCCAGAGAGCCTGTACATGCATTCTGAACCAATCCCCAAACTCAAATGTAGGCAGTTTACTTTGTTAGTAGTTTCTGCTTCATTTCATGGATTCCAATGCATCACATATACTTTTACTTCAGCTTCCTATTGATATATATTTAGTTTATTCATCAGTATTGTGGTTGAAACTTTAAAGGCATTAATATTTAAGTAACTAAAATGTTTGAAGTACTAATGTTGTTAAACTGCTGCCTTTTGATAATGTTTTAAAAATCTAAATGCTACTGTTTTCTTCTAATTTATTTCATATTTCTTTAAGCAAAATAAATCCTGAAAGTTTTCTTGGAGGCATTTATTAATGATGCAAGAGCTCTAGATTTTTTGTTGCCTGCAAATTCTATCCTACATTCAAATCTGAATCTCTGAGAAAGGATCTGATGCAACTTGCTTTGTAGAGGATCCAGAGTCTTTAATTCTTAATTAGTAATTCTTAAAATAAAAAAACAAGTAGCTGTGTGTGTATACCCAGTAGCTCAGTCATGTTTAACCCTTTGTGACTCCATGGACTGTATCCTGCCAGGCTCCTCTGTCCTTGGGATTTTCTATGCAAGAATACTGGTGTAGGTTGCCACTCCCTCCTCTAGGGGATCTTTCTGGTCCAGGGATCGAACTTGTGTCTCTTGCATTGGCAAGCAGATTCTTTACCATTGAGCCAAATGAGTAGCTAACTTAAAAATAACAAGTATATAGGTTATTACTCTCCACTAAGAAGTATAATTATCAAGAGGTGTGGAGCCTTGTGTTATTCATTAGTGCGCTGTGTCCCAGTACACTCTACATTCATGATAAACTAAATTCTAATCAGGTGCCTTGAGGACGCTGGAAGCTTGCAAGTCAGGGAAACTTGTTAGATGTCCTTAATAGCTGACATCTACATACTTGATTGCCCAATGTATCCATCTTCTATGGCTCATCTTTTTTTAAAAAAAACTTTTTATTTTGTATTGTGGTGTAGCCAACTAATGGATAATGTTGTAATAGTTTCAGGTGAATAGGAAAGGGACTCAGTATGGCTCATCTTTTTATTTATCCCATTTTTTAAATCACCACCTATTAGAATTAATATTTTTAATACAGTATGTGAAAATTATATATTGGATATATTGGTATATATTGGATATATATATATATATATATATATATTGGTATATATATATATATATATTGGTATATATTGGATAAAGACTGACATTTTAAGAACTCTTATAAACTGACTAACCTGTGTTCTCAGCCTGGAATACCCTCTCCATCTTTTTCACTAACCATCCCATCTGCCTTCCCAGCATGGACACTGAGGTAAGTAAGCTGGGGCAAATGGCCAGGTTGAGGATTAAGGCTGCTACATGGGATGGATTTAGGAAAAAGCATATATTCAAGATTTTATAATTAGAAGTGCACACTCTTTTGATTATTAGTATTTGTTCTTTAGCTAGCTATCTGTTTATATGGGAGGATGATAGGTAGTTACAGAGGTAGGTAGATAAATAAATACATAATCATTCTTTGCCTATTCAAAAAAAGTGTGATCATTCCAAATAAATAGCACATTTCTTAAATACATGGGAAGTTCTTAAACTTCTTCATAATCCCCTGAATACCTAGCACAGTGACATTTGCCAAGATGATTCTCAAGTTATATGTGATTAATATAGTGAACAGAGGACTTCCCTGGTGGCTCAGATGGTACAGAATCCACCTGCAATGCAGAAGACCTGGGTTCGATCCCTGGATTGGGAAGATACCCTGGAAGAGGGATTGGTAACCCACTCCAGTATTCTTGCCTGGAGAATTCCATGGACAGAGGAGCCTGGTGGACTACAGTCCATGGGGTCACAAAGAGTTGGACATGACTTAGCGGCTAAGCACACACACAACACATAGTGAATAGTAGAGCAGGGGGTATAATGTGATGACTGGCCCATAAGCTCTGAAATACCTCAGTAGCAATCCATGTAACTTTCTAAATGAAAGTCAAATGGTGAAACACTAGGATGGGTAGATATTCTGCTGAGAGCACAGATTTACTTTATATTCTAAAGGACTCCTTCAAAATCAAATAATAGGAAACAGACATCTAAGGGTGTAAATAACCACATACCCATTCTTGTGCTTTTCTGTTCTCTAAAGAATGCCTAAATTTCTTCATTCTGTTCCTAAAACTTGTTTCCACTCATAATTCATATTATGGAGAAGAAGTATTTATTACTATGACATTTTACAAGCAGAACCTGAAAATCATACAAAAATAAAGTAAGGGGGCAAAGTTAGTAATATGAATTGAAGTAAAAAAATCGGTGACTTTTAAAAAATTTATAACTGAATTCTACTAAAAATATTCTTAAACATATTCTTTTATATACTACTTTTTAAAGAGAAAATAAGCTTTTCTTAGATAAAATGATAGTAGACAATATTTACTACATGTTTAACATGTCAGACACTGCTCTATACATTTATGTAAGTGGAATATAGCCGAAGTTTTTTTGTTTTTTTAGAAACAGGTAAAATGAAGAGATAGTTGCTCTGTCAGAAAATAAAATGTATATAATACTACCATAACAAAGAGACAATGCTATATTATAATAAGAGAAAAAATAGGTTAAAAGTGTTTCTAAGTAGTATGTTGAGATTTTAATATATCATACATGTGAAATTTGAAACTAGTGTGGGAAATATAGGCTATAATGTAGATAATTTGGAAATACCAGTAATCAGTGTTCAATAGAATTAATTTATGCCATATTTCATAACATTAAATTTCAGAGGTACTAAAGATCTAAAGACTAAATACACTTATGAGAGTAATTTTAAACAAATAACTTGAAACAACCCATCAATTCTATTAACATGAAATAGTTAAATATTTTTGAAATGAGATATGATGGTGTTGTATGATTATATTTATATAAATTTCTATAAGCTAAAACTAATCTAGGATGAAAGAAATAAGAACAGTAGTTGCTTGAGGTGAGGGTGGGTGATGCAGTGTTCTGTGGGAAGTGATGCAAGAGATCTTTCTGGAGTGATGGAAATGTTCTAAATCTTGACAGGAGTATCCATTTACACTAGTGCATACATTTGTTGAAATTTGTTAAACTGTACACTTAAGATTTATGTGTTTCAATGTAAGTAAATTATACTTTATTTTTTCAAAATGTTAAAAGATTTGTAACTATATTTATAACATACTGAATTGAAAACCTGGCACTGAAACATGAAAACAATATTTTAAAAATATTGCAGAATAGCGTCTAGACTATATCTCACTTTTATAACAATAAGTTGTGCTATGTATATGGATATTTGTAGGTAGACATATTGTTATAGCCATGGGGAAAATTTTGGAATGAGAAGCATCAGGTTCTTAATTTAAAAAGAGAGTTTTACCTCTTTATATTCTTCTAAATTACATAGTATGTGTGATTTCTACTTTCTTTTTTGTGTTTTCTGCATTAAGAAAATTAAAAATAAAATGCCACATTTTATATTATTATTCAGTAATACAGAGTTGTTGATGAAAATATACTCTGAATATAATGTGATGGGACTATACTATGAATGTTGAATATTCTTACTTTTGAAGAATATATATTCTAAAATGAAATCCTTATAAAAATTATGGCACAGACTACCTAAACAAAAATTAGGGCTAAAAATGTTAAATTTTGTTTTAATTACAAATAATAAGTATATAAATTTTACAAAAAATGTAAGGCACTAGTAGTGTAATTCTTTATAAATGTCATAGAAATCTATCAGACCTATAGACACTACAGCCTCATGTTCATTTGTTGAAAAGTTAGGCATAGAGTGCAGTCAATACACATAACCCAGGAAAGAGCTCTCCTAAATATCTGCAATATTACTTCATGATAGAATTACTAGAGAAAGAGCTTCTGGTCATTCAGAAATTTATACGGATAACATTTGTGAAGTCACTTCATAAAGTATATCCAGGGATTTAAGAATTAAAAAAAAGAGAGAGAATACTTCCCACTTTTACTGGACAGATATTTATTTCCAAATTAATGATGCATTTTCATAGGTCATGCTGCACTGTGATCCTTATTTTTAAAAATCAAGAAATATGCCATTTTTGAAGTAACATAGGCTTTTTATAAATAACACAGACTTCCCAAACATATTTTACACAGCAGTAATTCAAAAGAATATTTTCAGAAGGGAGAATATAATAAATATATTTGTCTTTCAGGTTTCATACAAAAACATGATTAAAGAAATTTTAAGAAAAATATTCTGAATGTTAGAATTTAAACTATATAACTATATAAATAGACAAATAATAGTTTTCCCCCATATTTAACAGAAGCCTTCCTGCAGACCCCCAGGATAGTTTGTTTTTTTTTTTAAGGAATTGTTCATTTCTTCTGTGCTTGTACTATTGCAACCAGTTTCCTACTTGTTTTCCGGTCACCTTTTTCCATTTTCCAATTTATACTCTAAGTTATTGTAGGGGTTATAATCCAATTTTAAAAAATTCTTTTGTTTCTCAGTGTTCTCAGAGGAATTTGGTGTATTTTTATGCTTAAAAATTCTGTTCACTCTCCTCAAAGATAAATAGCCACAATGCAAAGCCTCAAAGAGCTTACAATCCAGTATAGTCACGCAGACATATAATCATACAACAGTGTAGTAAATACAAAGTCAGAGATATGTAGCATATACAATCACATTAGCAGAAGGAGTTATTTAATTCCGTTTCAGTATGTCAAGAAGAATCTCACAAAGGAGCAAGCTTTTTATCTAATTCTTGAAGTCTGACTAGTAGTATATCATCTTCCAGGATATTCTAAGGAATTTCCTTTCAGAAGTCCAAAGGCAACAGGGATCTGGAAGAGTTTTTACCTTCCTTGAATATGTGGTTTATTAAGATTATCTCAGTGATAACATAATGAAGGATTGTTTAAAGCAAGTGGCTGGGAGCATCTAGAGGGGCAGAACAATTAGTAGACCAAACTGACAATCCAAGCAAGAGATGATCAGGATTTGAAGTAAAGTTATGACTGTAGATAAGAAGAGAGGTTAAATACATGAGGTATGATGGAAACTTAGTGGCCTTCAGGTGGCTGATTATCACGGATTAGTGTTAAATGTGAAGTCTGAGATAAAGCTGAAAACCACAATTCTAGCCTGCAGGACTTGATGGGTGGTGGTGCCATTATTTCAAATACAGTGTAGAGAGGAAAGAGCAGGTTTGGGGTTACTAAGCTCAGTGTGGAGTTATGGAGGTTGAGGTCACTGGGGGCATCTACATAAGGAACACAGGTAGGAAGTGCTATAAGCTGGAACCTTGAGGGGCAGAGAATGTCGATTTATGCTGCCAGCGTATAGGTGACAGTAGAATTTGGGGACATGTATACTAAAATGAGAAGAGAAGCAAATATATATTGCTGAGCAACATTAACATTTAATCTGAATGATGAGAACAGAACTAGTAAGAGGCTATAAAGTAGGACCACATGAAGCAAAATGAGAAGTCAGAGAGTGTCACAGGGGCCATGGGAATACAGGATTTCAAAGAGGACACCATGACAAGGATCAAGGAGGCCAGGGAGACTGGACTGTTTATTCTTTATACGTGAGGTGGGAACTCATCTGCCATTAGTTCTTCCATATTTTAAAATTAAACCAAAGTTGCTACTCACTCTACCCTTGCTTCTCTCATTTTAACCCTGGTTAGTGTTGGCTAGACAACAGTCTTAAGCTTTGGGGAAATAAGAAGTAAATATTCAGTTGAACTCTATTAATTGTAGACTTGAATCTTTCCACCTAGGGATTTAGAGATTATAAAACACTTTATTTTGTTTTGAATGTTGTATATGCTGGATACTCACATTGTTTAAAAAAAAACAAACACACAAACATTACCCATAGGATGCACACAAATATCCAAGTACATGCATATTCTATATGCTTTTTTCCTCTAGAGTTTTATCATTAAGGTAGATTAAAAGTAACAATAGACTCAAAGGTGAAGGGGAGAATTTTAGAATTAAGTACATTTGCCTTTAGTACACAAAAGGCAATAATAAATTTCAGGTCTGGAAATCCAGTAAAATAAATTGAACGAACTGTTACATTTGAAAAAGTAGCTGTAGAAAATGTCCTCATTGTTAAATGTTAAAATGGCCCCTCTTAAAATCTGCTTTCTCTTGAAACTAGAAATGAAAACTAAACAAAGAATAGTTTGTGATTAGAGAAGACATAGAAATAGTAAAACACAGGGAGTAGTAGCTATCTCTAGTTTAAATATTTGTGCACATGTTTATTTCATTTGTTCTGGCTGTTATGTTACCGTTGCTCTTTTGCCTCTGTATCCTTCTATATGAAGCTGGCACTATGCCCCAAGTGACTTGAGGGACTCTGACAAGTAACTGCCTAAGATATCTTTCTTTTTGTCCTGCTTAATTTCCCCAAATCCCAATCACTGGAAACTTCAAGAGGTATGTTTTTAAATAAACAAAATTTTTGCCAAGAAGGAGAAAGAAGTATTTCAGGCTTTAACCTTTGTCCTTTCCCCTAATATCTAAGCAAATAGAGAACCTAGAAAATAAGGGTAATAGGATAGAAAAATATTGGTATTGTAATGGTAGTGAGAGAGCAATAAAGTAGCAGAATCAGAGAAGGAAGCAAGCATAGTGGTCTTGGGGAATTATCTAGGAAAATAATGTCTTTGGAAGTTACATAGATCCCAGGAACCCTAAGGAGTTACAAACAATCAGAAGCAGTAACAGGAGGAAATTGTGCTATGGCAGAAAGACCATGAATCCAGAAACGGAAGCTGGAGTTCCAGTCCTCGATGTCCCTAATGACAGACCTCTCTGAACTAATTTGTTTCATTGACAAAAGAAAGATCTTAAGCCCAATTAATGTAAAAACATCCTTCAACATATGAAATTCTGAAACGATGATGTTTTAACTCTTAATGTGGCATCCAGTTCTAATAATCTACTGTTTAAGCCAGAATGAGGTTGGGAGAGTGGTGAAGTAGTAAAGTCAGAAAGGGAAGCAAGCATCAAGGCTCATAGCAGTGCTAGAAGCAAAATGTAGCAACTCCTTGTAGATAACAGGTCTGGCACTGCCTCAGTGCTTTTGTTCAAGATTTCAAGTTTCCTGCAAGCTAGGTATACTTACCCTCTCTGTCTCTTACATGCAGAAACTAACACTATAGGTAGCTGTTATTGACTTGTTGGCCATGAAGTAATTCTGAGTAGATTTGTCAGAATCTATTATGTCTCATATCTAGGCAGGGAGTATTGAATGATAGTGTCCTAAATAAAAGGGATGCTTTAGTAAAATGCTAGTATTCAAAATTTAGATAGTGTGATTGTTGATAGGCAAAGAACGCTGTTTGCAGTTTATTTTAGCACTTCAGGACATAGCTATAACACTGTGGTTTGCAAATCATATTTGCACTGTGTATAGTGGTTACTCTTTATAGCTTTCTGATTTCAGGAAAGTAAAAAAACTCTTTTGCTTCAGTTTTGAAAACTCATATAGTTCTTATAAAGTATGCACATACACGGACTGGCACATCAGAAGTTCTCAGCAATTATTAACTGCCATAAATGTATTACTTCAAACTTTCTATTGGAGAAGAAACAAAATAAAAAATCTTAATTTCACATTTAATCAAACTAAATTACATTATTAAAATTATTAAATATTAAAAATGTCTTTCATTGTTTTAAGTATCAAGAATTTGGCTTTCTTTGTACCACTGTGCTTTTTAACTTCTAATACACATTATAAGTTTGTTATACTTTTGCACTAAGATTTCTAATGTAAACTGGAAGAATAATTTAATTCATTAAAATAAAGAAGCTATTTTGTCCCAGACTTTGAAATTTAATAGTTTCACTGCGGAGAAGGTAACGGCACCCCACTCCAATATTCTTGCCTGGAGAATCCCAGGGACGGCGGAGCCTGGTGGGCTGCCGTCTATGGGGTTGCACAGAGTTGGACATGACTGAAGCGACTTAGCAGCAGCAGCAGCAGCAGCAGTTTCACTGCATGTAAAATTTTTATTTAGGGGAAAAAGTCCTGAGTCAATAGAGAAAAGTATATTATATTTTCTATCCCCAGACATTCCACTCAGATTTTTAGGTTCAGTGGGAAGTAAAAAGGACACAATTTGGTCGGCTAAGCCTTTATACATAATTTGACCAGTTTGTTTCCTAGAAAATTTAACTTTCAGCTACAGCTATCTTTTGTAATGTTAATTTAAGAAGCAAACCTGCTTTGCCTTTTTCAGCTCAGTGGAGTTGGTTACGGCCTGAAAGTTTGCCTGCTCAGTGCATAGAAATTTTAACAAACTTCATTAATGAGTCAAATTTGCTGAACACTAACCATAGGGTAAACAGTGCTAGCATTCTAGGGTGGTGGATTAAACATGAAATGATCTCTGCCTACTTATACTATGGGAAGAATAGTTAGATAAGTGAATAGTTACATAGATAGATAGGCAGATAGATAGATAGATTTACTAAGTAGATTGCTGATAGAAAGCAACATAGATCTATGCAGAATTAACATTAACAAAGAAGGATGTACTAGAAAGTGACTGGGTGACTATTTTAGATGGGATTGTCAGTGAGAACTTCTTTGAAGAGGTGTCATTTAAGCTGAAGTCTTAGTGGGAGGAAGGGTGCCAGCCATGTGAAGATTATAGAAGAGTGTTCTAGGAAGAGAGAAGGGTCAGTATGAACACTACAGGAAGGAATTTGTTTGGATAGTCAAGGAAACAAAATAAAATCAGTGTGAGTATCCCCTAGTGCATGATGAAGAGATAGATATGAGACAAGTTCAAAAAGGTAAAGCAAGGACAAGATTACAAGGCACTGTGTAAGTCAAGGTAAGGAGTCTGGGTTTTAGTCAATGTACTCCTGGAAGACATTGGAAAATTTAAACATGGGAGTCAGATGATCCAATTTTTGTTTAACCAACAAAAATTCTGGCTCCTGCCAGGAATTGGATGGTAGGAGAACCAGTTCTGGAAGGACAGAGGCCAGCAAGGAAAGTAGGGGGATGTATGGCTGGCCATCCATCACACCCATCACCTCTCTTTCCTTGGCACACAACTGGATAGCCCTTCTCAGTCTCCTTTAAAGTGAGATGTGACTGATTTCTGCTTGGTGTAAGATGGGTGGAAGTTATGAGCACCACTTCGATCTCTCAACCCTAATGCCTTCTATATGCAACAATCTATGCTTTTTTCCACTCCATTGGCTTGATACATAAGAATCCAGAGATCATGGGAGCCAGTATTGAAAATAGTGGCACCATATGAAGGAAGGAACTTAGGTCCTAAATCATTTACTAACCAGAAACTCATAGCTTGAATTTTTTTATGAGAAATAAACTGTGATTGTAATAAGCTACTAGGCTAGAGTTGTATCTTTTATAATAGTGAGAAATAGTTTAAAATTGGGATTAATGCAGTAAAATAAGTAAATTAAGGTAATAGCAGTAAGGAGAGAAGGAGATGAATAAATGACATATATTGGAGGCAAAATTGAAAAACAATTGATTGAGGATTGGACAAAAGGTTTAATGAAGGAGGAATCAGAGGAGACACTTAGTTTAATCACTTGTGAAGTGTGTGAAATGGATTGCCATTTTCAGTGTTAGGTACCAAGGAGGAGGAAATATAATGAGCTCACGATAGCATCTGTAGATTTTAAGGTCTTTAAGTGACCTCACAGAGTAGTTTGCAGTAGCATATTTGAGTCTGGAGATGAGGAGAACATTCTTTGGTGGAATAATAATAGCAGGCATTAATTGAGTTCATATTATATGTCAGTTTTTCAGTCACTGTGCTAAATACCTCACATGTATTATCTCATGTGCTTCATTTCCTCAACAACCCAAGCAAAGCAAACACCATTTTCCTCTGACTTTACAAATGAAAGCACTTAGAAGTGTGTTATGGTAACTTATCTGCCATTTATCACAGTCTCACACTTTGATAGTGAAGCTGAACTTTAACTTCCTAGTTGTTTACAACATTTGATTTTTAAACCTTTGATTTCTTATTCATGGATCTGCATATCTGCTCTTTCTCTGCTGAACTCATCTGGGATCAGCTCATCAGGCCTCCAGGCTGTAGGTTAGATTCTAGTCTGTTCCACATGGTTCCTCATTGTCATTAGCCAGCTACTACTTGGGGTATGTTCTTCTCCTGTTGGATCACAGGAACCCAAGAGAAGAAGGCAAACTGCAAATACATTCAAGACTGCCACTTGTTTCAAGAAACACATTGTATTGGTTAAAGAATGTGATCAAGGTAAATATCATTGCAGCAGTTGTTTAGGAGGGGAGGGTTATACTCGGTCTATTGTACTGCACAGGCTCTTAGAAAGGAAAAATTGAGGAAGAAACTTTGGCACACCAAATAAAGATGATGCCAGAGTCAACAAGAAAGGAGGACGTTCCAGAAAGCATTCAGAAATGAAACATGCTATAGAGTGTGAGAAGCATAAGAACCAAGGAGCATCCTTGGATGTAGCTATGAAAAAAATCATGATAGGCAAGACTGGTTTCAGTGCGATGGCATAGGTGAAATGTGGGCCCTGAAGAGGGAATGAAGAATCAGAAGCAAGAATGTGACTTTGTGGGGAAGTTTGGTAATGAAGGAATGGCAAAAGACTACAAGAATAGTAGCTAGAAAGGACTAAGGATAGCATGGTAATTTTTTAAAATTTATTTTGTTTTTGGTTGCACTGGGTCTTCATTGCTGATTGTGGGCTTTCTCTAGTTGCAGCAAGTGGAGGCTACTCTCTAGTTGAGGTTCACAGTGACTTCTCGTTGTGGTGGAGCACAGGCTAGAGGCCCACAGCTTCAGTAGTTGCAGCACGCAGCCTCGTAGTCGTGGCTCCGCAGCTCTAGCATAGGCGGGCTTCAGTAGCTGTAGCATGAGGGCTTCAGTGCTCTGGGGCATGTGGAATCTTCCTGGACCAGGGATTAAACCTCTGTCCCTTGCACTGGCAGTGGATTTTTATCCACTGTACCACCATGGAAGTCCAACATGGTAATTAGTACAATATTTAAGACTGCCTGCCTACCTATTTAAGAAACTACTTGCTAGTTGTGTGATCTTGGGTAGACGACTTAATCTCCCACCATCTCAGAATGCTCATATAAAATCAATATAAATGTAAAATTATCTAACAGGATTAATTTAAGATCAAATGAGTTCATAAGTGTAAAGCACTTTAAAGAATTTCTGACACAATGTAATTGTTTAATAAGTTTTAGCAATTATTTTTATGGGAAAATATTTAGCATATTTATATGTTGATGACAGAAAGCTTGTACAAAGAAATGATTAAAAACCTAGGGAAAAGAGGATTTAATGTTATGTTTTTATTTGAAAAATCACCACTCATCTATGTTTTCTGTTGACTTAAATGAGAAAATCTGAAATTTTTCATTTTTTTCTGATTAATTTAGCCAACACATCCCTTAAAATAACAACAGTTTGTTGCATATCTGATAGTTAAAAACATTATAATGAAATTCCATTTATATTCATTTCCCTTCAAAATATATTTTTATTACTCTGTAGCAAATATTACTTAAAATAAAAAAATTAGCCAGTAATTCTTAAAGTTCGTCAGTTTGTTCAATTTGATTTTATGTGCTAGTTTTGTATTATAATTCTCAGTCATCTAATTAAACTCTTAGTGATACATCAGTTGATAAAATCCTCTAATGCAGCTAGTCACCTATAAGTATAAATATTACTTTGGATTTAAGATTCTTTCCAGCTAAAAATTAAGCCAGATAGTCCTATCAAAACTGCTTTTATCATGACCATTTCCTAAAATCACTCATGTAGTGTAAGATCTAGACATCTTACTAGAATTTAAAATCATAGATAATAGGTCTTCAGTGAGGTCTTACCCCTTCTTGCCATCAGCACATCCCCATATAAGCCATCTCCTTACCTTACTGCCTATTGAATTCCCAAATTCATATATACTTTCCTGCAATAGGACAGGTTAAGGCTATCAGGTCACTAGTTGCTTGAAAGTTGAGACCTAATTCAATTGGAGAAGGAAATGGCAACCCACTCCAGTATTCTTGCCTGGTGAATTCCATGGACAGAGGAACCTGGTTGGCTACAGTCCGTGGGGTTGCAAAGAGTTGGACACAACTCAGTGACTTTCACTTTCATGTTTTACAACTTTTGCTATTAGAAAACCACCTCTCTGAGCTTCTAATGCCCCAGTTATCCTAAGTGCCATTAGGTGTCGGGTATCATTGACATTTTGCACTATCCTTAGAACAAGATGTTAAAATGGAGTTTGATCATATACAATTTTTAAGGCAGGATGCTTTTCACAAGTGTGGGTTTGTTGCCATGGAGTTCTATTAGCTAACCACTAATTTAATCGAAAGCATTTTCCCTTGTCTGGCTTTCACTTTATAATTTTTAAATGTGTGTCAAAAAATGCTAAGTTATAGTGATGCTCCTTTGTGTCTTTTGTTTTGGGTTAGGACTGAAGTTCCTAAGAATGATTTATTTTCTTTTGCAAGGCAGTGTGTTTTGTTTCCTTTCAGAAAAACTTCAGATATGTGTCTTTCTTTGTTAAACTAATGGTCACTCATGATTTGTTCTGAGTTAACAATTGAAAAGATTTAAAAAAAAAAAAAACAGCTTCAGAAACAAAATCAAAAGCCCATGTAAATTATCATATGTGAAACGAATCGCCAGTCCAGGTTCAATGCATGATACAGGGTGCTAGGGGCTGGTGCACCGGGATGACGCGGAGGGAATGGGATGGGGAGGGAGGTAGAAGGGGGGTTCTGGAAGGGGAACACATGTACACGCATGGTGGACTCATGTCAATGTATGGCAAAACAAATACAATATTGTAAAGTTAAAAAATAGAAAATAAACTAATTAAAAAAAAAAAGCCCAAACAGAGACCCATATTGTTTTATCATTTTCTCAAATCTGTTTGTATTATATAGCATTAATGAAAGTTGCCACTGAGTTATAAAATGTGTGTGTGTTTGTGTGTGTGAAAATCAGGTACTTTCCAAACCAAAACCAAGTTTCCTTATTGATAAGGTAGACTCCTGAAAGGACAATGTGTTGTCCTTTTTTTTGAGCAGTGTGTTGTCTTATTCTGAGAAAGATTTGGCGGTTGAAAAATTCCATAAGAATCACTGTAATTATGCCATATCCACGACCATTTACTACTAAGTATAGGACTTATCTGGCTGTATGTATGTGGACACTCAACAGAAGTCCAGAACTATTTACTTTGCTATCACTTTTACTAATCTTTATGAATGAGTGCATCAAAAGCTGACAGTTTAAAGTGTAAAGATTTGAAAAGAAAATATTGTTTCCTATTGCTTATTGACATTGGCAACATTTCAGGTATTTGTTAAACATAATCAGTCTTGTATTTAGCTTGATACATAAGGAAAAGGCATGAATTTTTGAGAAAAACGGACTAGTTTTAGATAGGCCTCTTCCACTCTTTAACTATGTAGATGTGGACAGTTTAGTTAAAACTCTGAGCCTCAGTGTCCTAACTTTGAAATTGAGAATAATTTGTCAAGGTTTTTGTGAGAATTAAATAAGTTTTATGATCTTCAGATAGATTTTAAATAGTTTTTTGAATAAGCAGGACTGCCAATGGTAATTTACTACATGTAGACTATTCATATATTGGATTAATCATTTATAAATTACAAAATATTCGATTAAATTCTTGGTATATATAGGGAAATAGTGCCAGTTTTGAAGCTCAGGTATGTGTGTAAATATGCACACATACACAACTAACACAAAACTTCAGTGTTAGCGTTTGAGATATGATATGGGTGAGATGGGATGTCAGTAGTCGGAGCCCAGGTTATGCTGTGTGCAATGGAACTGAGAGTTGGACTTCAATGGAAGCGATGCTTTTGTGCTGAGTTTTTTGTATGGTTGAGTTAAGGTTGCTGCAAATTGTATATCACTGTAACAGAGACACCTATGAACCTAATTAGTTCAAAGGGGTGAGTTTCATCAACATAGAATGTTTTTCTTAGGGAAAATGATTGATAATTCAAGTCAAGCTTGGAGATTAAAGGAAAAGTCACAACATGAAAAGTATATGCATATTAAGTAAACAGTTAACAATACTGTATTGTATACTTAAAATTTGGTAAAAAGATGGATCTTAAAGTAAACCTCACCCCCCCATACACAAATAACTATATACATGTGATGGATAAGTTATTTAGCTTAATTTTGATCTTTTCACAGTGCATATTGATATCAAAACAAGTTGCATACTTTACATATGTACAATATTTATATGTTTAATATATCTCAGTAATGGTGTTCTTTTTAAAAAAGAAAAAAGGATGCAGTGACTTCCCTTGACAATGACCATTGCCTCTGAGAGGAGAGGAATAGCCAAGACCTAGCTGAGCATTGGTAATGGAGGAAGACTTACTATACATAACAGGCAATGATTAAAGGAGAAAGCTCAAGAGGAAGAAGATAATGAGGACAAGTGAGGTGAAGAGGAGGTTAAGATTATGGTTAAAAATCTTCTCTGTGAGGTTACTGAGTTGAGTCACCAGAATTAACTGGATGGATCTACTCCAACTTCAAGATTAAGCTAGATAGTTCTAACATTCTGTCTGAAATAACAGTATCACTTTATTGAGGGTGACATAGTTTCAGATGATGGAAAGCCATAGGTACTGGGGGAACAATCTAGATGGTCAATAAAAAACATACAAAACTTTATTGATAATGTATTGGTTTCTTATTTCCAACATTTTAATTCAAGGTTTATTTCTTTAAAACGTCTTTTGTTGTAGTTCAGTCACTAAGTCTTTTCGACCTCATGGACTGGAGCACGCCAGGCTTTCCTGTCCTTCACTGTCTCCCAGAGTTTGCTCAAACTCATGTCCACTGAGTCTGTGATGCCATCCAACCATCTCATCCTCTGTGGCCCCCTTTTCCTCCTGCCCTCAATCTAAGCAGCCACTGAGAGAGGTAGTTTTAAAAAAAATAAGAACATGTTTACAACCTCATTTCTTTGGATATACTGACATTTGTCACACACCACTGCTTTCTTCAGTTCTCTTCTGGCTATAAAAGCACTTGGTGAATGTAATGTACATTGAGTGTGAATAGCTATTTTCCCTTCCGTAGCAGCAGTGCCTTTTTTCAACATCTGGCTCTTTGATGGGGCAACTGTTTACTGGAGTTCAGATCAAGTCTTCTAGTCCATATGGTTAGCATTCAGATAGATTTCTTGACATTACTTTCTATTTTGTCAGTATCATTTTAAAGTTGCATGACTGTTTTGCAAACTTGGTTTAAGGAGTTGCTTTGAAAAGTAATGTTCTTTTAAATACCACTAAGATAAAGCACTCATTATAACTTTCTTCAGCATGATCTTTGCATGCTGAAGACATTTTAAAACTGAATGACATTAGAAAACCAGCATCTCTGTTACAGAACTTGAGAGAATATCTCACCTTTAGACAAAAATTCTGAAGTAACTGATGAAGACAGAAAATTAATGCTAAATTTAACAAAAGAAAATGACTCATGCATTTGAGAGTACACTGACTCCTTCAGAATATGTCTCCCTGAGCCTTTATAGTCGTAGTCATGGGGGTGGATGGAAGTAATGAAGTGGAAAACCATTGAATTGCATGTCAATCAAGATATTGTTTTTATCAATATATCAAACTGATTCTCCCTACTATCCAAGTGAATTTTCAGCTATAATTCCTTATTTCTTGTTTCTCCAGTCATTTTTTCAGCCCCAGAAAAAAGACAGTTTTTCTTCTGCTTGTGAAAACCACTCTGTAATCTTTTCAACACCAAATGGTTATGCCTATTTGTACCAGCCCTCTGTTTCCTGCCTCATAATTAATATTTTGTTTAATTATTGAGGCACTTCATAAAAAATGAGTTTGCATCTTAGTCACACCTTATTATCTTCTTTTTGTTAATTTAGTTAGGCAGCAAGAAAACGCTTACTTTTGAATAAAGATGGTGGCTTGTTGCATGTATGTTTTTTCCACTTGAGACCTCCTCTAAAATGATACTACAGGAGTAAAATTTCATAAACTTACAAAAGCAAAAAGAAGAAAAAAGGAGGTATTAATGAGTAGGATATTTCAATGAATTTTTGAAATATGGAAAACAGAAGTCATGTCAGAACAGAACAGAGTGACCAAGGGCATTACTCCCTTTAGCAGAAGAAACAAAGCAAAATTTTCAGATTTTGAGAGACAATATTTAGCAATCTAGAATACTCTGTCAAGCTGTCAATCAAATGAGAAGAAAGAACAATGATTTTTAGCAGAGGTTCGGAGATTTATGTCACATGCATATTTTCTTGGTAACTACCAGCAAAATGCGCATTTTTCAACAAAACAGGGGAGAATTTAGAAATGAGAAAGACGGTAGAATCCAGAACCAGGGGTTCTACACTATAGGGAGTGTGGCTAAAGGAAGCCTCAGGATGAAAGCGCTGTTTCGGGTCTGGAAAATAACTCATGGAGATTTCAACCAGGAGATAAAGAACTCCAAGACAGAGTTCTCCAGAAACAAAGGAGGAATTGCTGACTGGTATTTGGCACATGCAAATGAGATTTTAGGGGGGAATTTAGAATAGACATAAAAAACAATGATAGTAAAAAATGAAGCACTTAATAACTTCAGGTAGTTTGAGCATTCCTTGGCATTGCCTTTTTTGGGGATTGGGATGAAAACTGACCTTTCAGAGTCCTGTACTCACTACTGAGTTTTCCAAATTTGCTGACATATGGACTGCAGCACTTTCACAGCATCAACTTTCAGGATTTGAAATAGCTCAACTGGAATTCCATCACCTCCACTAGCTTTGTTTGTAGTGATTCTTCCTAAGGCCCACTTGACTTCACATTCCAGGATGTCTGGCCCCAGCTGAGTGTGAGTGATCATACCATCGTGATTATCTGGGTCGTGAAGATCTTTTTTGTACAGTGCTTCTGTGTATTCTTGCTACCTCTTCTTAATATCTTCTGCTTCTGTTAGGTCCATATCATTTCTGTCCTTTATTGAGCCTATCATTGCATGAAATGTTCCCTTGGTATCTCTAATTTTCTTGAAGAGATCTCTAGTCTTTCTCATTCTATTGTTTTCCTCTATTTCTTTGCATTGATCGCTGAGGAAGGCTTTCTTATCTCTCCTTGCTATTATTTGGAACTCTGCATTCAAATGGTTATATCTTTCCTTTTCTCCTTAGCTTTTCACTTCTCTTCTTTTTACAGCTATTTATAAGGTCTCCTCAGACAGCCATTTTGCTTTTTTGCATTTCTTTTTCTTGGGGATTGTCTTGATTCCTGTCTCCTGTACAGTGTCACAAATCTCTCTCCATAGTTCATCAGGCACTCTGTCTATCAGATCTAGTCCCTTAAATCTATTTCTCACTTCCACTGTATACTCATAAGGGATTTGATCTAGGTCATACCTGAATGGACTAGTGGTTTTCCCTACTTTCTTCAATTTAAGTCTGAATTTGGCAATAAGAAGTTCATGATCTGAGCCACAGTCTGCTCCTGGTCTTCTTTTTGCTGATTGTATAGAGCTTCTCCATCTTTGCTGCAAAGAATATAATCAATCTGATTTTGGTGTTGACCATCTGGTGATGTCCATGTGTAGAGTCTTCTCTTGTGTTGTTGGAAGAGGGTGTTTGCTATGACCAGTGTGTTCTCTCGGCAGAAGTCCATTAACCTT
Source organism: Giraffa tippelskirchi (assembly GCF_054371585.1). Taxonomy (NCBI): domain Eukaryota; kingdom Metazoa; phylum Chordata; class Mammalia; order Artiodactyla; family Giraffidae; genus Giraffa; species Giraffa tippelskirchi. Next base: position 76,763,196 of record NC_137277.1, read on the forward strand.
TGCCTGTTTCATTCTGTACTCCAAGGCCAAATTTGCCTGTTACTCCAAGTGTTTCTTGACTTCTACTTTTGCATTCTAGTCCCCTGTAATGAAAAGGACATCTTTTTTGGGTGTTAGTTCTAGAAGGTCTTGTAGGTCTTCATAGAACTGTTCAACTTGAGCTTCTTCAGTATTACTGGTTGGGACATAAACTTGAATTACTGTGATATTGAATAGTTTGCCATGGAAACAAACAGAGATCATTCTGTGGTTTTTGAGATTGCATCCAAGTACTGCATTTCAGACTCTTTTGTTGACTAGGATGATTACTCCATTTCTTCTAAGGATTCCTGCCCACAGTAGTAGATATAATGGTCATCTGAGTTAAATTCACCCATTCCAGTCCATCTTAGTTCGCTGATTCCTAGAATGTTGATGTTCACTCTTGCCATCTCCTGTTTGACCACTTCCAATTACCGTGATTCATGGACCTAACATTCAAGGTTCCTATGCAATATTGCTCTTTACAGCATCAAACCTTGCTTCTATCACCAGTCTCCTCCACAACTGGGTGTTGTTTTTACTTTGGCTCCATCCCTTCATTCTTTCCAGAGTTATTTCTCCACTGATCTCCAGTAGCATACTGGGCACCTACCGACCTGGGGAGTTCATGTTTCAATGTCCTACCTTTTTCCCTTTTCATACTGTTCATGGGGTTCTCAAGGCAGGAATACTGAAGTGGTTTGCCATTCCCTTCTCCAGTGGACCACATGCTGTCAGATTGGACCACATTTCTGGCTTTAGAAAAGGCAGAAGAACCAGAGATCAAATTGCCAACATCTGCTGGATCATCGAAAAAGCAAGAAAGTTCCAGAAAAACATCTATTTCTGCTCTATCGATTATGCCAAAGCCTTTGACCGTGTGGATCACAATAAACTGTGGAAAATTCTGAAAGAGATGGGAATACCAGACCTCTTGACCTGCTTCTTGAGAAACCTGTATGAAGGTCAGGAAGCAACAGTTAGAACTGGACTTGGAACAACAGACTGGTTCCAAATAGGAAAAGGAATACGTCAAGGCTGTATATTGTCACCCTGCTTATTTAACTTATACGCAGAGTACATCATGAGAAACGCTGGGCTGGAGGAAGCACAAGCTGGAATCAAGATTGCTGGGAGAAATATCAATAACCTCAGATATGCAGATGACACCACCCTTATGGCAGAAAATGATGAAGAACTGAAGAGCCACTTGATGAAAGTGAAAGAGAAGAGTGAAAAATTTGGCTTAAACCTCATCATTCAGGAAACTAAAATCATGGCATCCGGTCCCATCACTTCATGGCAAATAGATAGGGAAATAGTGGAAACAGTGACAGACTTTATTTTTCTGGGCTCCAAAATCACTCCTGATGGTGATTGCAGCCATGAAATTAAAAGACACTTACTCCTTGGAAGGAAAGTTATGACTAACCTAGAAAGCATATTTAAAAGCAGAGACATTACTTTGTCAACAAAAGTCCATCTAGTCAAGGCTATGGTTTTTCCAGTGGTCATGTATGGATGTGAGAGTTGGACTATAAAGAAAGCTGAGCACCTAAGAATTGATGCTTTTGAACTGTGGTGTTGGAGAAGACTTTTGAGAGTCCCTTGGACTGCAAGGAGATCCAACCAGTCCATCCTAAAGGAGATCAGTCCTGGGTATTCATTGGAAGGACTGATGTTGAGGTTGAAACTCCAATGGCCACCTGATGTGAAGAGCTGACTCATTGGGAAAGACTCTGATGCTGGGAAAGATTGAGGGCAGGAGAAGAAGGGGATGACAGAGGATGAGAAGGTTGGATGGCATCACCCACTCAATGGACATGGGTTTTGTTGGACTCCAGGAGCTGGTGATGGACAGGGAGGCCTGGCGTGCTGTGGTTCATGGGGTCACAGGGAGTTGGACATGACTGAGTGACTGAACTGAACTGACCTGAATAACTTCAGGAAATTTTTTTTTAAATCCAAGGATGGAAATGTAGTCAATATACACTATTTGGCCATGTAACAAGCATTATATGTGCTGTGCTTTGTTGCTCAGTCATGTCCAAGTCTTTTCAACCCCATGAACTATAGCCCACCAGGCTCCTCTGTCCATGGGGATTCTCTAAGCAAGAACACTGAATGGGTTGCCATATCTCCTCCAGGGGATCTTCCCAACCCAGGGATCAAACCCAGATCTCCCGCATTGCAGGCACAAGGGAAGCCGAAGGATTATATACGTAATCATAAAATGTAGACACTGATTAAGTTATAAGTTGTATTGAGCAGTATTAGGAATTTAGAGTAAAGTAAAATGGTCACTCAGATATGTGAAACACATGTCTTGAACTATCATAACAGGAAGTTGATGGTTATCAAATATTAAAATCGAGAAATAGAAAAATAAGTATACCATTAAAAAATAAGGAGAAAAATCCCACAAAAAACAGCAAGATAGCATTTTAAAGTAGATGTCTTCGGTGAACAGAACATAGTGTGAGACTGGGTGGGTGAAGAAACTGCTAATTTTCTTTAAGAAAAAGATTTCAAATATAGATTAACTTATATACTTCAATAAATAGTTTAAAATATATTAGATTATATATTTAAAAGTTAAATATATGTATTTAACTTTGTGCATGATTTATTCCGGCTTCCCTGGTAGGTCAGTTGGTAAAGAGTCAGCCCACAATGCAGGAGACTCAGGTTCAATCCCTGGGTTTGTAGGACACCCTGGAGAAGGGCATGGCCACCCTCTCCAGTATTCTTGCCTGGAAAATCCCAGAGAGAAGAGCCTGGTAGGCTACAGTCCTTGGGGTTGCAAAGAGTTGGACACAATTTAGTGACTAAACCACCACGATTTACTTTGGTAAAAATATTTTAAGAGTATGAATGGATACAAAAACAAGACCCCTATATATGCTGTCTACAAGAGACCCACCTCAAAACTAGGGACACATACAGACTGACAGTGAAGGGATGGGAATACATATTTCATGCAAACGGAGACTAAAAGAAAGCAGGAGTCACAATACTCATTTCAGATAAAATAGACTTTAAAATAAAGGCTGTGAAAAGGGACAAAGAAGGACACTACATAATGATCAAAGGATCAATCCAAGAAGAAGATGTAACAATTATAAATATATATGCACCCAACATAGGAGCACCACAATATATAAGGCAAATACTAACAAGTATGAAAGGGGAAATTAACAATAACACAATAATAGTGGGAGACTTTAATACTCCACTCACACATATGGATAGATCAACTAAACAGAAAATTAACAAGGAAACACAAACTTTAAATGATACAATAGACAAATTAGATTTAATTGATATTTACAGAACTTTCCACCCCAAAACAATCAATTTCACCTTTTTCTCAAGTGCACACGGAACTTTCTCCAGGATAGATCACATCCTGGGCCATAAATCTAGCCCTGGTAAATTCCAAAAAATTGAAATCATCCCAGCCATCTTCTCTGACCACAATGCAGTAAGATTAGACGTCAATTACAGGAAAAAAATTATTAAAAATTCCAACATATGGAGGCTAAATAACACGCTTCTGGATAACCAACAAATCACAGAAGAAATCAAAAAAGAAATCAAATTATGCATAGAAATGAATGAAAATGAAAGCACAACAACCCAAAACCTATGGGACACTGTAAAAGCAATGCTAAGGGGAAGGTTCATAGCAATAGAGGCGTACCTCAAGAAACAAGAAAAAAATCAAATAAATAAACTAACTCTACACATAAAGCAACTAGAGAAGGAAGAAATGAAGAACCCCAGGGTCAGTAGAAGGAAAGAAATCTTAAAAATTAGGGCAGAAATAAATGCAAAAGAAACAAAAGAGACCATAGCAAAAATCAACAAAACTAAAAGCTGGTTTTTCGAGAAGATAAACAAAATTGACAAGCCATTAGCCAGACTCATCAAGAAACAAAGGGAGAAGAATCAGATCAACAAAATTAGAAATGAAAATGGAGAGATCACAATAGACTCCACAGAAATACAAAGGGTCATAAAAGACTACTACCAACAGCTATATGCCAATAAAATGGACAACTTGGAAGAAATGGACAAATTCTTAGAAAAGTATAACTTTCCAAAACTGAACCAGGAAGAAATAGAAGATCTTAACAGACCCATCACAAGCACGGAAATCAAAACTGTAATCAGAAATCTTCCAGCAAACAAAAGCCCAGGACCAGACGGCTTCACAGCGGAATTCTACCAAAAATTTAGAGAAGAGCTAACATCTATCCTACTCAAACTCTTCCAGAAAATTGCAGAAGATGGTCAACTTCCAAACTCATTCTATGAGGCCACCATCACCCTAATTCCAAAACCAGACAAGGATGCCACAAAAAAAGAAAACTACAGGCCAATATCACTGATGAACGTAGATGCAAAAATCCTTAATAAAATTCTAGCAAACAGAATCCAACATCATATTAAAAAGATCATACATCATGACCAAGTGGGCTTTATTCCAGGAATGCAAGGTTCCTTTAACATCCGCAAATCAATCAATGTAACACACCACATTAACAAATTGAAAGATAAAAACCATATGATTATCTCAATAGATGCAGAAAAAGCCTTTGACAAAATTCAACTTCCATTTATGATAAAAACCCTCCAGAAAGCAGGAATAGAAGGAACATACCTCAACATAATAAAAGCTATATATGACAAACCCACAGCAAACATTATCCTCAATGGTGAAAAATTGAAAGCATTTCCCCTAAAGTCAGGAACAAGGCAAGGATGCCCACTTTCACCACTACTATTCAACATAGTTTTGGAAGTTTTGGCCACAGCAATCAGAGCGGAAAAAGAAATAAAAGGAATACAGATAGGAAAAGAAGAAGTAAAACTCTCACTGTTTGCAGACGACATGATTCTCTACATAGAAAACCCTAAAGATTCTACCAGAAAATTACTAGAGCTGATCAATGAATATAGTAAAGTTGCAGGATATAAAATTAACACACAGAAATCCCTTGCATTCCTATACTCCAATAATGAGAAAACAGAAAGAGAAATTAAGCAAACAATACCATTCACCATTACAACAAAAAGAATAAAATAGTTAGGAATAAATCTACCTAAAGAAACAAAAGACTTATATATAGAAAACTATAAAACACTGATGAAAGAAATCAAAGAGGACACAAACAGATGGAGAAATATACCGTGTTCATGGATTGGAAGAATTAATATAGTGAAAATGAGTATACTACCCAAAGCAATCTATAGATTCAATGCAATCCCTATCAAGCTACCAATGGTATTTTTCACAGAACTAGAACAAATCATCTCACAATTTGTATGGAAATATAAGAAACCTCGAATAGCCAAAGCAATCTTGAGAAAGAAGAATGGAACTGGAGGAATCAACCTGCCTGACTTCCAGCTCTACTACAAAGCCACAGTCATCAAGACAGTATGGCACTGGCACAAAGATAGAAATATAGATCAATGGAACAAAATAGAAAGCCCAGAGATAAACCCATGCACCTATGGACACCTTATCTTCGACAAAGGAGGCAAGAATATACAATGGAGAAAAGACAATCTCTTTAACAAGTGGTGCTGGGAAAACTGGTCAACCACTTGTAAAAGAATGAAGCTAAAACACTTCCTAACACCATACACAAAAATAAACTCCAAATGGATTAAAGATCTAAACGTAAGACCAGAAACTATAAAACTCCTAGAGGAAAACAGGCAAAACGCTCTCCGACATAAATCACAGCAGGATCCTCCATGACCCACCTCCCAGAATATTGGAAATAAAAGCAAAAATAAACAAATGGGACCTAATTAAAATTAAAAGCTTTTGCACAACAAAAGAAACTATAAGCAAGGTGAAAAGACAGCCTTCAGAATGGGAGATAATATAGCAAATGAAGCAACAGACAAACAATTAATCTCAAAAATATACAAGCAACTTCTGCAGCTGAATTCCAGAAAAATAAACGACACAATCAAAAAATCGGCCAAAGAACTAAACAGACATTTCTCCAAAGAAGACATACAGATGGCTAACAAACACATGAAAAGATGCTCAACATCACTCATTATTAGAGAAATGCAAATCAAAACCACAATGAGGTACCATTTCACACCAGTCAGAATGGCTGCTATCCAAAAGTCTACAAGCAATAAATGCTGGAGAGGGTGTGGAGAAAAGGGAACCCTCTTACACTGTTGGTGGGAATGCAAACTAGTACAGCCACTATGGAGAACAGTGTGGAGATTCCTCAAAAAACTGGGAATAGAACTGCCATATGACCCAGCAATCCCACTGCTGGGCATACACACCGAGGAAACCAGAATTGAAAGAGACGCATGTACCCCAATGTTCATCGCAGCATTGTTTACAATAGCCAGGACATGGAAGCAACCTAGATGTCCATCAGCAGACGAATGGATAAGGAAGCTGTGGTACATATACACAATGGAATATTACCCAGCCATTAAAAAAATACATTTGAATCGGTTCTATTGAGATGGATGAAACTGGAGCCCATTATACAGAGTGAAGTAAGCCAGAAAGAAAAACAACAATACAGTATTCTAATGCATATATATGGAATTTGAACGATGGTAACGATAACCCTATATGCGAGACAGAATAAGAGACACAGATGCATAGAACAGTCTTATGGACTCTGAGGGAGAAGGTGAGGGTGGGACGTTCTCGGAGAATAGCATTGAAACATGTATATTATCATATGTGAAACAGAACACCATTCCATGTTCGATGCATGAGACAAATGCTCCGGGCTGGCGCAATGGGATGACCCAGAGGGATGGGATGGGGAGGGAGGTGAAAGAGGGGTTCAGGTTGGGGAACACAAGTAAACCCATGGCTGATTCATGTCAATGTATGGCAAAAACTACTACAATATTGTAAAGTAATTAGCCCCCAACTAAAATAAATAAATTTATTAAAAAAAAAAAAGAGTAAAGGCCAACAAACAAGAAAGAAAAAAGAAAAACCTTCATATTTTAATCTTACAAACATCTCCTTATAATAAGTCGATGCTATAAATTTGAAACCCCAAAGACTACAGGGTAGGAAACCAAGAATGATTCACTATAGAAAGAAAAGGAAAGCAGGATTCTAGAAGTTGGGGCCATGAATGTACTATCCATAAGGAGAATTACTATTCTCAGCAACCAAAACTATCAATACTTTGCTTTGTTTGGTCATCAGCTACTCAGGAAACCAACCCTAAAAAAGAGAGCCAATGGGTCTTTGATCTTTGCTATTTGGCTACTGCTTTCTAACTCTGAGAACACAAGACTGGCCCACTTACTATAGTATGAGATTATCTGAAAGTTGAAAAACAGGCATAGCTTTTAAGCCCAAAGGGGCTTAAGTAAATAAGGAAGCAAAAAGAGAATAAGCTTTTTAGCTTATTACATATCTTAGAGAGCCCTCTGTTTCTGTTGTGGTGGGTGGTTTGTGAGGTTCTATATATTATGATGATTTAGGTTGTGCTTGCTAAGTATTATAGGATGATGCTATTTTCCTCCTACTACAAGCTATTGTTTAAAATCTGCTCATCCTCTGCTTATTAACCATGAATATTCATTGCCTATATAATAATATATATAATAAATATGATTTATATAATAAATGCCAGGTTAAAAAATGAAAGTCTACTTTTTAAGAATCCTGCCTAGATACCTTGTTTTCATGAAACCCCAGTTATTGTTTAGTAGAAAATAATTTCTAGAAAGTCTCTAAGAAAATATGAAAGTCTGTTATTTGCCACAATAAGGCATCTGGGGGAAAAAAGGGAGAGAGAAGTGAAGTTGAACCTTGGAATTTCAGCCTTAAACTTTCACATTAATGCTTGTATTCTTAAGTTAAAAATAAAATAAAAAAACTTCAAGCCTTCTTGGGCCGGTCAGGTCTATCAGATTTTTCTCCCCGCACCGTCCTTCAAATTAACCATTGCTGAGCTACTATAGAGAATAAGATAGAGCTTACCAGGGTGAGGACTTTCTCTGGAAAACCAAGCAGATATTTACTTCTAAGCCTGCTCTTACATTTCAATCTGCATGAAATACTGTCCATTTTTTTCTGAGCATTGACAAGAATCTGATATGCTGTGTATGTTCAGTCTCTCAGTCATGTCTGACTCTTTGCTGCACTATGGACTGTAGCCTGCCAGGCTCCTCTATCCATGGAATTCTCCAAGCAAGGATACTGGAATGGGTTGCCAACCCCTCTTCCAGAGGATCTTGCTGACCCAGGGATGGAGCCTGCATGTCTTGCGTCCCCTGCATTGGCAGGCGGATATTTTACCACTGAGCATCAGGGAAGCGCAATTCAGGACATTAGGGGCAGATAAAAATCCTATTTAGGAAAAAGTCTAGGACAACCAAGAGTAGCAACTCAACACTGTCCTTAGAGGAGAACTTGGAAATGCCAAGTCCACAAGACAGAACCTAGAACAAAAACCCTCGAGGGTGGGACCATGGTCTTCACCCAATATCACAACTATCAAGAAACCAGGTGTTCTAATCTCTGGATTTCTCCAATGTTCTCTGGCCCATCTGCATTTTTTCCAAAGACTGCGGATCACCAAACAGAGAAAAAGTGGCACAAGACACTTTTGTGATCAGTAATACACCTTACCTCCATAATCATATCCCAAGAATGCAGAATGCCCAAAATGTTTGTTTTAAACACATGGTCCTTAGGAGAAGGAGGGGAAAAAAAAACCCAAACAGATAGATACCACACTTCAGCTTAAAATCCAGTCCTGCTCAAATAATGTCACTTGAAATGTCCTTGATGGAGCTCAAAGTTAGTCCCTTCTTCAAAGCTGGGTGCCTAGAGCAATGAGTCTTTATTCCCAATAATCCTAATGCAGGATTATTTGTACAGTGTTTTTCTTGGAGGTCCTGGTGTAGAGATGTCAGAAATATTTCTTATCAGGACCCATGGGCATACCAGTCATGAGCATGGAGTTCATGTTTATCTGTCCCATGGAACCACTGCTGCCATTCATATGCATGATACTATATGCTGCATGATTCCCCTGGTGGGCACACTGCTGCTGGGAAAAGGAACTGTTTTGGGCCAGGGTTCCTGATGGGCAGCCCTTCCTTTCTGAGGACATGGGTGCAATCTGGGTGCTGCATCATGGGATTCTGGGAGACTTGACTCAATTATTTAAGCATGTTAATCACATTTTTAACCATGCTGATTTCCAGATTAGCTTTTATTTTGATGTAAATTGGGATCTTTGTGAGGTTGAATGAAAGAACTAAGAATTATATTTTCTCAAGAAATTGACCTGTTTAATCACCATATTAGAGATGCTTTGTGAAGAAATTTTGATCTTCCAGAAAGATCAAGATCTAGAAGTCATCATGGCCTCTTGTTCAGACACAGAGAACGTAGATTTGACATAGGTCTAGTGCTGTGGATTGATTGACATTAAATAGACTAACTAAGGGTTGAAAACTCAACATTCAAAACACTAAGATCATGGCATCTGGTCCCATTATTTCATGGCAAATAGATGGGGAAAAAATGGAAACAGTGACAGACTTCATTTTCTTGGGCTCCAAAATCACTGCTGACAGTGACTGCAGCCATGAAATTAAAAGACACTTGCTCCTTGGAAAGCTATGACAAACCTAGACAGCATATAAAGAAGCAGAGACATCACTTCGTCAACAAAGGTCTATATAGTCAAAGCTATGGTTTTTCCAGTAGTCATGTATGGATGTGAGAGTTGGACCATAAAGAAAGCTGAGTGCAAAAGAATTGATACTTTCCAATAGTGGTTCTGGAGAAGACTCTTGAAAGTCCCTTGGCCTGCAGGGAGAATAGAACCAATCAGTCCTAAAGGAAATAAACCCTGAATATTCATTGGAAGGACTGTTGCTGAAGCTGAAGCTCCAATACTTGGCCACCTGATGCAAAGAGCCCACTCATTGGAAAAGACCTTGAGTCTGGGAAAGATTGAAGGCAAAAGGAGAAGGGGGCAGCAGAGGATGAGATGGTTAGACAAGATTACTGACTCAGTGGACCTGCATTTGAGCAAACTCGGGGAGATAGTGGCATTCAGAGGAGCCTGGTGGGCTATAGTCCTTTGGGTTGCAAACAGTCGAACACAACATAGTGACTGAACAACAACAACATCAACAAAGGCAGGTACTTGCCAGGCACTCACTGTAACCTAGATATGGCAGGGATTCAAAAGAGTTAGACAAGGACCTTTATTGATTTTGTGAATCATTCCAGATGAAGAGCTTTCTGATAGTGCTTAACAGCACATTATTGTCTCAGAAGACCATTTAATTTTACCTGAAATACTTGCTTAAACTCTGCAGCAGTGCATCTTAATACACACTGGGGTGCACTGACCTCAATCGAGTTGGAGGAATTTGCAGAAAAGCACCTAATGTGAGGTGTCATTCAGTTCAGTTCAGTTCAGTTCAGTCGCTCAGTCGTGTCCGACTCTCTGCGACCCCATGAATTGCAGCACGCCAGGCCTCCCTGTCCATCACCAACTCCCGGAGTCTACCCAAACCCATGTTCATCGAGTCGGTGATGCCATCCAACCATCTCATCCTCTGTCGTCCCCTTCTCCTCCTGCCCCCAATCCTACCCAGCATCAGGGTCTTTTCCAATGAGTCAACCCTTCGCATGAGGTGGCCAAAGTATTGGAGCTTCAGCTTCAACATCAGACCCTCCAATGAACACCCAGGATTGATCTCTTTTAGGATGGATTGATTGGATCTCCTTGCAGTCCAAGGGTCTCTCAAGAGTCTTCTCCAACACCACAGTTCGAAAGCATCAATTTTGCGACGCTCAGCTTTCTTCACCGTCCAACTCTCACATCCATACATGACCACTGGAAAAACCATAGCCTTGACTAGAGGGACTTTTGTTGGCAAAGTAATGTCTCTGCTTTTAAACATGCTATCTAGGTTGGCCATAACCTTCCTTCCAAGGAGTAAGCGTCTTTTAATTTCATGGCTGCAGTCACCATCAGCAGTGATTCTGGAGCCCAAAAAAGTAAAGTCTGACACTGTTTCCACTGTTTCCCCATCTATTTCCCATGGAATGATGGGACCAGATGCCATGATCTTAGTTTTCTGAACGTTGAGCTTTAAGCCAACTTTTTCACTCTCCTCCTTCACCTTCATCAAGAGGCTCTTTAGTTCTTCTTCACTTTTTGCCATAAGGGTGGTGTCATCTGCATATCTGAGGTTATTGATATTTCTCCCGGAAATCTTGATTCCAGCTTGTGTTTCTTCCAGCCCAGCGTTTCTCATGATGTACTCTGCATATAAGTTAAATAAGCAGGGTGACAATATACAGCCTTGACGTACTCCTTTTCCTATTTGGAACCAGTCTGTTGTTCCATGTCCAGTTCTAACTGTTGCTTCCTGACCTGCATACAGTTTTCTCAAGAGACAGGTCAGATGGTCTGGTTATTCCCATCTCTTTCAGAATTTTCCACAGTTTATTGTGATCCACACAGTCAAAGGCTTTGGCATAGTCAATAAAGCAGAAATAGATGTTTTTCTGGAACTCTCTTGCTTTTTCGATGATCCAGCGGATATTGGCAATTTGATCTGAAAATCTAGACCACTGAGAATTCCCTAAAAACTAGTCATGGGGAAAATTGGCCTAGGGAAGTTTTCTTATTGTTTAGCAAGTCACTTCATGTTTGAAATCAGAAATCTGTCTTACTGAATCACTTGCCTTGTTTGCCTCAATTAGGAGCAATGGACTTAGAAACAAAAATATGTGGAGAATTCTGTCTATGACTGTGTAGTGAGAGTATGGAACAGGATCAATGCTTGGTCTGTATTTTGAATAACAAAAAAATGCATCCAGGTGAGGACAGCAACTGTTCATAGGGTTCTCAAGGCAAGAACATTGAAGTGGTTTGCCATTCCCTTCTCCTGTGGACCATGTTTTGTCAGAACTCTCCATCATGACCTGTCCATCTCGGAAGGCTCTAGACAATGGCTCGTAGTTTTACTGAGTTAGACATGTGATCAGTTTTGTTAGTTTTCTGTGATTGTGGTTTTCAGATTGAAGGCAAGAAGAGAAGGAGATGACAGAGGATGAGATGGTTGGATGGCATCACTGACTCAATGGACATGAGCTTGAACAAGCTTTGGGATTTGGTGATGGACAGGGAGGCCTGCATGCTGCAGGCCATGGGGTTGCAGAGTCAGACACGACGGAGCAACTGAACTGAATTGAGAGTAGCAATGCTGCTGTGTGTATCTGCTAGGAAGGTGCAGTTTCCCCAAGTAGTTGCTACTTGGAGCATCTCTTATAGGGCCATAAAAATTTTTTTTTCACCTATATTATAGGCATTCATGAGAGTCTTGTCTTTATTAGTTCTGAAAGAAATTAAGAAAGAAAGAAAGAACAGAAACAAAAAGGAAGGGGAGGAAGAGAGGAAATATCTTCTGGTTTTATGTTCCTTCTTCCATTCTAGATTTAGTTGCATTTTTCATTGTTTTATGTGTTGAGGGTGTTGGCATAAATTGTACAAAAATTTGTAACGCTTTTGTTAAAATTTACTTTTCAAAAAGGTAAAATCATGAGTCATGCAAATACAAATTAAATATTTACCAAATTTTTGCTTAAATCAATAATGAGGAGATCAGTAAGATGTTACTTGTAAGTAAGACTTGTTCAAAAGACATTTAAGAAGGTGTACATAGACAATGTTCTCATAAGATTGCTGAGGTAGATGCACAACTGGCTAATGCCTACAAACAAGTCTTAAACTTGTGAAGTTGTTTGTTCCACTGGATAAAAGTATTGCTCACTTCTACAATAGATTTCTACAAGGCAGAAATCTATAAGTACAATGAACAAATAACTTCATTAAATCTGAATCCTTTTAAACTACATACATTCCTCTAGATAACTCTTGACTGGATTTGTCCAAATTGAGAGAGAAAACATGTTACCCACCTTTCTGCCTTATTTCCAAATCTCAGAAAAGATTTTTGACACTTTCTGGTTACTGTGTATTCAGATGCATGACTTGTTTGGCTTTGGATCTATTCCTTGTTCTATCCCTGCCCTGCTCTGTATAACAGCTGAATTTCCCAGCCTCCTTTGTCAACTGGTATCTGGCTGAATTTAGCCAAAGGCAGACACTGTGAGGAGATTGAAGGATAAATGAGGAAGAAGAGAGAAGCCAGTGTATTTCTCCTTCCTTCTCTGCCCTTAAGGAAGCCTTCCTTGCATCAGTTGCATCTTTTCTGTGATTCTAGATGCCCCTCCTGTGCTCCTTTTTTCTATAGGAGCTCCCAAAACAGCAAGGATCTGGAGACACTGTCTCTTTCCCTTGATTCCCAAAGTCTCCAGTAGTTGCTTATTTAGAGGGATCTACACTATCTTCCTGGTTGTCTTATCATCTTCCATCATCCCAGTAATCAATTTTCAGAATTAAATTTTCAGTTTTAAATGTTCACAGCTGTTATGTTTCCTGGGTAGAACATGACTAATTCATTCTAGAGTATTTTACTTTATTTTCCTTTTGTTCAGTTCAGTTCAGTCACTCAGTCATCTCCAACTCTTTACAACCCCATGGACTACAGTACACAAGGCTTCCTTGTCCATCACCATCTCCCTGAGCTTGCTCAAACTCATATCTTTCAAGTCGGTGATGCCATCCAACCATCTCATCCTCTGTCATCCCCTTCTTCTCCCACCTTCAATCTTTCCCAGCATCAGGGTCTTTTCAAGTGAGTAGTTCTTCACATCAGGTGGCCAAATTATTGGAGTTTCAGCTTCAGCATCAGTCCTTCCAATTAATATCCAGGACTGATTTCCTTCAGGATTGACTGGTTTGACTCCTTGCAGTCCAAGGGACTCTCCACACCACAGTTTAAAAGCATTAATTCTTTGGTGCTCAACTTTTTTTATGATCCAACTCTCACATCCTACATGACTACTGGAAAAACCATAGCTTTGATTAGATGGACATTTGTCAGTAAAGTAATGTCTCTGTTTTTAACTGGCTCTCTAGATTTGTCTTAGCTTTTCTTCCAAGAAGCAAGTATCTTTCATGGTTGCAGTTACCATCTGCAGTGACTTGGAGCCCAAAAAAATAGTCTGTCACTGTTTCCATTGTATCCCCATCTATTCACATGAAGTGATGGGACCAGATGCTATGATCTTCATTTTTTAAAAGTTGAATTTTAAGCCAACTTTTTCATCTCATTTTTCACTTTCATCAAGAGGCTCTTTAGCTCCTCTTCACTTTCTGCTGTAAGGGTGGTGTCATCTGCATATCTGAGGTTACTGATATTTCTCCCTGCAATCTTGATTCCAGCTTGTGCTTCATCCAGTCTGACATTTCACATGATGTTCTCTGCATATAAGTTAAATATGCAAGGTGAAATATACAGCCTTCACGTACTCCTTTCCCAATTTGGAACCAGTCCATTGTTCTATGTCCAGTTCTAATTGTTGCTTCTTGACCTGCATACCAATTTCTCAGGAGGCAGGTAAGGTGGTTTGGTATTCCCATCTCTTTAAGGATTTTCCACAGTTTCTTTTCATCCACAGTCAAAGGCTTCAGTGTAGTCAATGAAGCAGAAGTAGATGTTTTTATGGAATTTTCTTCCTTTTTCTATGATCCAACGGATGTTGGCAATTTGATCTCTGGTTCTTCTGCCTTTTCTAAATTCAGCTTGAACATCTGGAAGTTCTAGGTTCACATGCCGTTGAATCCTGGCTTGGAGAATTTTGAGCATTACTTGCTAGCATGTGAGATGAGTGCAATTGTGCGGTAGTTTGAGCATTCTTTGGCATTGCCTTTCTTTGGGATTGGAATGAAAACTGACCTTTTCCAGTTCTGTGGTCACTGCTGAATTTTCCAAATTTGCTGACATATTGAGTGCAGCACTTTAACAGCATCATCTTTTAAGATCTGAAATAGTTCAACTGGAATTCCATCACCTCAACTAGCTTTGTTTGTAGTGATGCTTCCTAAGGCCCACTTGACTTTGCACTGCAGGATATCTGGCTCTAGATGAATGATCACACCACTGTGGTGATCTGAGTCATTTTTTGTGTAGTTCTTCTGTGTATTCTTGCCACCTCTTCTTAATATCTTCTGCTTCTGTTTGGTCCATACCGTTTCTGTCCTTTATTGTGCCCATCTTTGCATGAAATGTTCCCTTAGTATCTCTAATTTTAATGAAGAGATCTCTAGCCTTTCCCATTCTATTGTTTTCCTCTATTTCTTTGAATTGATCACTTAGGAAATCTTTCTTATCTCTCCTTGCTGTTCTTTGGAACTCTGCATTCAAATGGGTATATTTTTCCTTTTCTCTACCTTTCGCTTCTCTTCTTTTCTCAGCTATTTGTAAGGCCTCCTCAGAGAATCATCTTGTGTTTTTGCACTTCTTTTTCTTGGGGATAGTTTTGATCATCGCTTCCTGTCCATCCTCTATCCATGGGATTCTCCAAGCAAGAATAGTCAAGTGGGTTGCCATTCCTTCTCCAGGGGATCTTCCCAACTGTGGGATCAAACCCTTATCTTGTATTTGAGGCAGATTCTTTACCACTGAGGCCACCAGGTAATGTTCCTATTGTTAAGCTGTACTAAATTTGGGACTCAGCAGTTTAAACCTGTGATATTGCATTCTCAAAACTGATTCTGTCAATGTCAATGCAGCGTTTCTGAGATCTCAGAAGGAAACAATTATTTCCAATGATTGTGGGAGATCATGTATATGAAAGTTACATTTCTACAGAGGCAAGGAAGATTCTGCAAAATCAAACAGGAATTTTTGTCCTCCAATTTTAGTAGTGTCTTGAAATCCAGAGTATTCATATACAATATGGAGGTGGGTGAGATCGGTAAGGAGAAGGGAAGGAGAGTAGTAAGTGAGAGTATTAGGGACAGGAAAAGAGGGAGGGAAAGAAGGAGAAATTTGGGGAGGGATAGGGAGAGAAAATCATTCAAATTAGGATAAAATGATGTTATCTAATACACACAGCAACCTTTGCAGTAAAAGCCATCTTCTCAATCAATTTGTTGAAAGGCAGTTTGGTCACTTATTATTAATATGTCACCAATTTCATCCCAATGAAGGATTGCTCTTTCAAGACACTCTGCTTTAATTGACCCCAGTTTTCCTATCTCTGGGTGATAAGATTAACAGGAGGGCTTCTCTATTTTTCTGCTTGCTTATAGGATTTTAACTGTATTTGCTATGGAAATATTCCTGCTTCTTAGGTTTTCTGATGTTTATGATTTATTGTAACTGGAAAAATTCCATGTTGACTTTTCTCTCCATAGTTTCATATTTTTGCAGACATATTTCTTTAAATATCTATTTTAGTATGATTTTCCTTCTCTGGTAGTGTATTTTTGAAGCATTTTGGTACCAGTACTGCATTGCTGCTAAGCTGTTAAGTCACTTCAGTCGTGTCCGACCTTGTGCGACCCCATAGACGGCAGCCCACCATGCTCGCCCTTCCTGGGATTCTCCAGGCAAGAATACTGGAGTGGGTTGCCATTTCCTTTTCCAATATTAATTAGGGATAAATGTCCTAAGCACACTTTTAAACATTCCTTTGTTATTTTTGGTGGAACTGATGCTAAAGTTGCTTTGCCCAGCCAGTTTAGTCGTAGACTTTGCTGGTTTCCAGTCCCTTTTTGCTTTAGGCGGAGAAGGCAATTTCAACCCACTCCAGTACTCTTGTCTGGAAAATCCCACGGACGGAGGAGCCTGGTAGGCTGCAGTCCATGCGGTCGCTACGAGTCGGACACAACTGAGCGACTTCACTTTCACTTTTCCCTTTCATGCACTGGAGAAGGAAATGGCAACCCACGCCACTGTTCTTGCCTGGAGAATTCCAGGGACGGCGGAGCCTGGTGGGCTGCCGTCTATGGGGTCGCACAGAGTCAGACACGACTGAAGCGACTTAGCAGCAGCAGCAGCAGCAGAAGCAGCAGCAGCAGCTTGCTTTAGGAGCACCGCGGATTCATCGTGTTCCTTCCATGCTCAACCTCTTGTTGTTCAGTCACTAATTTGTGTCCAGCTCTTTGTTGTTGTTCAGTCACTAATTTGCGTCCAGTTCTTTGTGATCCCATGGACTGCAGCACACGAGGCTTCCCTGTCCTTCACTACCTCCCAGAGTTTGCTCAAACTCATGTCCACTGAGTCAGTGATGCCATCCAACCACTTCATCTTTTTTTGCCCCTTCTCCTCCTGCCCTTGAACTTTCCCAGCATCTGGTTGTACTAACTTTAATTCTTTCTAAACCACATCCTCATTTGACTTTTGTAGCACTGCTTACTATGCTTTTCCCCTTTCTCTGATTTTGCAAAAAATATGTAACAAATTCAGCCATCATAGTTCACTCTACTCTCATATTTTATACTATTTCCCCATATTTCTCTTTCTGTTTTTCACATATTTCCTTTTCTGTGTCTGCCTCAAATATGAAATGTATGTGCCTGTTTTCGGTCAGTTTAGTCCATGAGCCTAAAACATGTGATGAGCAGGCGTATATTTAATTATTATGCATTATTTTCTTTCCTTTGGCTTCACTGTGTGTCTAAAAGAGGCTAGAACTGGGCTTCAACATAAGCACCAAATCATGATTGAAATATTTTGTTAATTGTACCCTTTTAAGTCTTTGCTTGCAATTCAGGATGAATTTTGACATCTTGCTATTTTTCAGTCATTTAAATTTGTCGTGGTCTGTGATTCCAAAAGTACTGAGTAATGAACTTGATTTCTAAGTTAAATGTGAGCAATTATTATTTTGTGAACGATATATCAGATGTTATACTTTAATAGGGGATTATTTCATTAAAACTTTTTATTATTATCAAAAAACAGCAGTCAATTTCCTAGAATTAAATAATCTCAATGATTTAGTACATTTTAGCTATTTTTTCTTTAGCATATTTCCAAATAATATGCCTTTACTATTTTTTGATTTATCAATTTCAGACTTTACCAACTGACATCTGTAATGTTAATAGAGGAAATTTCTATTGTATATTAATTTCAACTTCCCTAGCCTCATCTTCTCAAAAGAGTTTTATTATATCTTATTTTGTTTTAAAATCACTGCTGTTTATAGCAGTGTGGTTTGTAAATATTATTCACTTCTCAATCAAACAGTCAATCAAATGACTTATATCGTATAATTTTTTTCTTTCTTCTTGATTTCATAAGCAGTGTATTTTTATAATTTTATGCTCAACTGATCTGTCAGAACAAAGTTCCAAACATCCCATCAGTTTCTTTGTTCATCAGTTCCATTTTTACCCCCAGAGACTTCCCTCCTACTTCCTTTCTTCTGTACTCCTACCTCAATCTGGACTAGTTAATTCCTAGGATGCACACATATCTCTTTTGGAGGCTTCTCTTTTTCACTTCTCTGTATTAAAGTTCCTGCTATCTTCTTGTTTTGGTCAAATGCATCTCCCAGTTGCTTCCTGAAATAGAATGCATAGAAAGTCAAATTTTTATAGTCATTGAATATATGAAAATGCCTTTATTCTTTCTTCAAACTTGATTGATAGTTTTACTGAGTATAGAATTGCAGGTTGACCCCAGGACCAGCTACATAATATACAGGGCCCAGTGCAAGTTAAAAGTGTGGGACTTCTTCAAAAATGATTAAGAATTTCAGAATAGTGACAGTAAAGTGCTAAACCAAGCATCAGGGGGAGATTCTCCTAAAGCAAGGTCCTTTATGACTCTGAGTTTGGATACTCATTAAACTGATCCTAATGGTTAGTTGGGCCCTTACAAAATGGAAATTTTTAGTTCTAGAAATTGTCCTTTTTTTGAGAATTTCCTCCATTCCTGGTGTCTAGAATTTTGGTAACTAGATATTAGATCTCCAAAACCATTCTAATTTTCTTATCATTATTATTCTATTATTCATTTTACTGTCTTTATGTGTACTTTATGGGTTATTAGACATTATCCTCTACCTCTTCTGTTGACATTTTAATGTAAATCATCAGTTTCAATTTCTAAGAGCTTTTTCATCACCATTTATTCTATTTTTAAAAAGTCACAGCATGTTCTCTCATGGATAAATCACTTACTTTTCTCAGTTTTTGTAAAATGTAGTATAGTTGATTTACAATGTTATATTAGTTCCAGGTATACCACACTGTGATTCAATAATTTTATAGATTATACACCATCTAAAGTTATTATCAAATAGATTGTTCTCTCTATTGACAAGTCTGTTTGTGTTTTGTTATATTCATTCATTTATTTTTTAGATTCCACATATAAGTGAAACAGTGTTTGTCATTCTCTGTTCAACTTATTTCACTAAACATAATACCCTACAGGTTTATTCATGTTGTTGCAAATGACAAAAAAATCATTCTTTTTCATGGCTGAGTAATATTCCATTATATATATATATATATATATGTGTGTGTGTGTGTTTATATATATATATACACCACATTTTCTTTTTCCATTCATCTGTTAATAGATACTTAACTTACTTTCATATCTTGGCTATTATAAATAATGCTGTGAAAAACATTGGTGTGTATATATGTTTTCAAATTTGTGTTTTCATTTTATTCAGATAAATAGCCAGAAACCTCCATATTCTTTTCCATAGTAGCTGTACCAATTATATTCCCATAATCAGTGAACTAGGGTTCGCTTTCTCCACATTCTTGCCAACGTTTATTATTTGTTGTCTTTTTTATGATAGCCATTCTAACAGGGATGAAGTAACATCTCATGTGGTCAGTTTTTGATTGGGATTTTTTTGTTTTCCTTTTGTCTCGATATTTTTTCTGTTTCCTCTAAGTTTATTTTATTTAGATATATCAATGTCTTTCATGTTTGAGGTTTTTCTTCAAGGCTTACTCATTGACAACAGGCCATTAATATTGAAGAATGTGTCTGAAAAATGATTAGAATCTCTTTGTCATAGGTGGTGCTTGTCACCTTCTGGGCTCCACTGAAAGGTGGAGGGTGAACAAGTACAAACTTTTGTTTCCAAAATTTTATTTCTCTGGGGCTTTTCAGTCTCTCCTGTGGTTAATCTCATAATCTCCATTCTGTACATAGGTGGAAGAAAGGAACCTGAGTGAAAGCATCACTCAGTATGCTGACTTTTATTTAATTTCCCTGTTTCCAATCTGGCAATCTTGGCTGTTTTCCAGGTTTGCTACAGGAGTAGGTAAGGATTATCTCCTGCTACTTGGGATGAAGAAAGGAATCGAAGCTGTGAAAAGATTTTCACCATTTTATTTTGAGCATAAAGACAGATCCTTGGATTACAAGATCTTTGCTATCCCTATTTCCTCAGCTATTCTAAGCTTCTGTGGACATCAATCATCTTGCTTCTCTCAGTGATCACCCATCAAAAGCTCTTTGCTTTGCTTGTCTTTCTTGGTATCTGCTGAGTCAGTTACTGTATTTCACTGTTTTTCCAGAAACTGTATTGTAAGGTTTTCTTTGCTGTATTATCTTCTCTTCTTTCTCCTTGTACCTCTTTTATGTTTTCAGTCTGTTTATGTTATGTTAGTGATGTTTCAGGAGTGAATAGTAATAAAGGCATTTTTTAGTCCATCAGGCTCCACTGCAAACCACAGTTCTTCTTTTGTCTATTTCTTTCCTTTAAATTAAAAAAATGATATCACACATTCTCTGACCCAGCTAGCACCAGCCAATGCCCATAAACACTCCTTTCCAGAATCAGGCTCCTCCTGTGTGAGGGTGGCCAGTGTAGTCCCACGGTTCTCCTGCATCTCCTATGAAGCATCTGGTCCTCAGCATTATGTGCAGTTTCCATGGGCAGAGCGCACTCTAAAGCTGATCACTACAGAAAACTGGAAGTAGGTTTCCATCTAGGGCGTTGCTTCTCTCCAGGAATACCAGGAAAAAGTGAATGCAAGTTGAGTGAGCCCCCACTGACTTTAAAGCTCTACAGTTTTTCCAACATACAGTAGAATTATATTGAAAGTCTCTGGTATGAAAGGATGGTGCTGTAGGGAGTGTGGTAGAAATTAGGTAAAAAAGATTGATACAGTAAAAACAGGTAATTTGAGGAGTAAGTAATAAAGAGAATATTTAAAGTTGTTATACCCATGTAGGGAACTACCAGGATAATGCAATACCTCTGGGCTGATAACATTAGGCTCCAGGGATGTGTTATACTTGGAAAGAGAAAGAGAGAGAGATTGAGAGGGGACTCTGGAGAGGATTGTTTGACAAATGACCTTCTGTCAGGAGGTCTCTCCAGGAGGGAGAGAAGAATAACAGGGCCTTCATGCCTCCCTTCCCCCTGTTTCCTGAATCCAGATCCAAAGTCTGCTGAGGTCTCTGCATTCTGCCTGTCAGGACAAGGAGCAGGCCAGAGCCCAGTGGATGGATCTGGAGGGGCAAGTGAAAGACACTTAACACAGAGGGGCCACCTGAGCTCAGTGCTAAGCATGTGTTTTCCAAGGTCCAAGAGAATGATGTAAAATGCTAAACTGCCCTTCAGTGGGTCTGCTATGTGTGCACCCTATCCCTAACCTCTCTTCCCTGGTTTAAATAAATACTTAGTAGTAGGTGAGAGTCACTACTTTTTCTTCATCAGAACAAATAGATTTCATTTCAGTTCAGTTCAGTCGCTCAGTCGTGTCCGACTCTTTGCGACCCCATGAATTGCAGCACGCCAGGCCTCTCTGTCCCTCACCAACTCCCGGAGTCTACCCAAACCCATGTCCATCGAGTTGGTGATGCCATCCAACCATCTCATCCTCTGTCGTCCCCTTCTCCTCCTGCCCCCAATCCTACCCAGCATTAGGGTCTTTTCTAATGAGTTAACCCTTCGCATGAGGTGGCCAAAGTATTGGAGTTTCAGCTTCAACATCAGTCCTTCCAATGAACACCCAGGATTGATCTCTTTTAGGATGGATTGATTGGATCTCCTTGCAGTCCAAGGGACTCTCAAGAGTCTTCTCCAACACCACAGTTCAAAAGCATCAATTCTGCGGTGCTCAGCTTTCTTCACCATCCAACTCTCACATCCATACATGACCACTGGAAAAACCATAGCCTTAACTAGATGGACTTTTGTTGGCAAAGTAATGTCTCTGCTTTTCAATATGCTATCTAGGTTGGCCATAACCTTCCTTCCAAGGAGTAAGCGTCTTTTAATTTCATAGCTGCAATCACCATCAGCAGTGATTTTGGAGCCCCAAAAAATAAAGTCTGACACTGTTTCCACTGTTTCCCCATCTATTTCCCATGAAGTGATGGGACCAGATGCCATGATCTTAGTTTTCTGAACGTTGAGCTTTAAGCCAACTTTTTCACTCTCCTCTTTCACTTTCATCAAGAGGCTCCTTAGTTCTTCTTCACTTTCTGCCATAAGGGTGGTGTCATCCTTATTATATTTAAATAGATTTAAATATATATATAATATAAATATACTTATATTTATCTACTTAATATATTTATTATATAAAAAGTGGAGTTTACAAATATTTTATGTTTTTACAAATATGTTTAAAATATGTTTTTATATAGTCAAATATTTAAATATATTTTAAATATGTATGTATTTACATATGTATTTACTATACATAGTTATTTAAGTATGTAATTTTTTTAAAGAAAATACTTGAGTTGATACAGCCTGTAGTATTTCAGAGGTGTGACAGTAACCAGGTATAAATGATTGGTTCTCCCTTTAAAGTTAATATGGTCTTATTGTTCTTTGCCTCTGCTGCTGCTGCTGTGTCACTTCGGTCATGTCCAACTCTGTGCGACCCCATAGACGGCAGCCCATCAGGCTCCCCCGTCCCTGGGATTCTCCAGGCAAGAACACTGGAGTGGGTTGCCATTTCCTTCTCCAATGCATGAAAGTGGAAAGTGAAGTCACTCAGTCGTGTCCGACTCTTTGCCTCTAAGGAGGAACAAAATTGATCTTGAAAGCACTTCTAACTATTCAAGTGTTTGTATCTCTGTACTTAAAAGGAATACTTCAAAATGTTGGGAACTATGCAGTGCCCATTTCTATAATAAAAAGTACTCTCTTGAAGTAAAGTGATAAATAGTTAACCCAAAATGTGATTTGGAAGAAAAGGAAGAATAATTATATATTTCTTTGCACTTAAAAATTCATTTTTCCATTCTATGTTCTCCACTTCAGTGGGTTCATTTTACTTCTTTAAATGTAGAATGTAAATATATTTTAAAGGCCAATAATGTTTGCCATACAATTGTTCCCATTTTTTCAATGATACCAATTGTTTTGGGAGTTATTTATTCTATAAAGTAAAGATATCAAGGGACTTTATAACTATAACATTGGCTTTTGTGGGGAAAAACAAGTATCTTAAAAAGACTTGCAATTTATAAGCCTTGCTTTTTCGACTAAGGTTAGAATTTAATTTCCTAAGCATTGACCTGCAGAATAGACAAGAACGCTTCATTATTTAATGTCTTCTTATCATCATTTTTTAATCATGTTAGAATTAGAGGCAAGCAGGACTTACTGAAAATGACATAGCAGCTTCTAGTTCTGGCAGTCCCAATTTGTATGTCTGTGCACTCCTGTGTGTGGCCATATTTTAATGTTAATGTTTATATCACTATAGATATTCCTTTAGCATTACCTCTTCTGCTTCTTAGTATGGCATTCTTACAACCATATCCTTCTCTCTTTTGTATTTCAATTATGTAAAAAATAGGGACATTGATAGAAGTATGATTATTTTCAATTCTCTTTTAAGTTAAAATTATTAACATACACATCACTCATGCTTTACAGCATTAGAGATATCCTGGGCATTTTTATCCTAGAATTAATGAAGACATGCATAGACATGGGATTTTTCAGTATAATATCCTTATTATGTAAGTGGTTCTTTTGCAAGATAGGATTTTATAGCAATATCTTAGAAGCTAAGTTTAGAGTATATGAAGTACTTGATTCTGAAAACTACATCATTTTACATTGCATATTTTTTCATTTGGAAAGTGGCAGTTCCATATTTGAATAAAAATATTCAAATCATTTTCTACAGCTCAGTACTCTTTGTTCAAAAGTAGAAATTGCTTTTCTTCTGTGACTGCTTGATTGGATCACAGATCTAATCAATTATTTTCAAAGATGGTTTCTATTTTCATTGCTGTCTTCTTTTAAGTGTTCTGATCCTTATATGATGAGGAAGTAAGTAGTCCCACCAAAAAGCTAAAAACATCAAAACCTGTTCAGTCATAATATTCAGGCTGATTTTAAAAGTCTTATGAATTATCAAAGATTAGTGCCTTTCTTTTTGAAGAAAAATCATTAACAGTTTAATGCTGCTTTAGAGTTTTTCCATGTTTTTGATATTATATATTAAAAATTTAAGTATTTTAAGGAATTGTTTAAAAGTAAAGATATGTAACAGAAGCATCTATTTTGCATATGTCCATTTTCTATCTCAGATTACATATTTCATTTTATAATTTATAATTTGATAAGTATGAACATATGTATGCACCTATGAAACTATCACTACAATCAAGAAAGTTAACATTTCCATTACCATCAAAATTTCCTCCAGCTCCTTTGTAATCTTTCCTTTCCTCTCTTCCTTGATCTTTACCTCCTAATTCCCAGGCAACCTCTGATTTGCTTCCTGTCTCAATAAGAATAGATTGCATTTAAAAATTTTATACAAATTGAATCATACAGTATGCATGTAACCTGTCTCACTCAGCATAGTCATTATTCAGTCACGTCATTGTGTGTATCAACAGTTCATTCATTATATTGCTAAGTAGAACTTCTTTGGATGGATATGGCCCAGTTTGTTTTCCCTTTACTTGTGGATGAACATTTCGGTTGCTTCCGGTTTGGGTCTATTACAAATAAAGCTGCTATGAACATTTATGTCCAAGTATTTGTAAGGACGTATATTTATTCTTCTCTCCACCAAAGAATAGAACAGTTGAGTCATATGATAGATACATGTTTAACTTTTTGGGCAATTGTTTTCCAAATTGATTGTACTTATTTACATTCCCAGAAGCTGTGTGTGGTAATTTAAATTGCTTCACATTTTTGCCAGTATTTTGTATGATCAGTTATTTTAATCATTCTAATGAGTATTTGATTATATTTAATTATTGTTTTAATTTGAATTTTTCTGGTGACTACTGATTTTGAGCATCTTTTCATGTTTGCCATGAATATATCATTTTTGGTGATACAAAAAAATCATTAGCAGATTTTGTATTGGATTATTTATCTTTTTATTGAGGTTTGCAAGTTTTTAACATGTTTTCTGAAAATCCTTTATCAGATATATGATGTACAAATATTTTCTCCCAGTCTGTGGCTGGAAGTTCTTAATATTGGTGAAATTCAACTTATTATTTCATTGCAAGTGTTGTATGTAAGACATCTTTGGCTTACCCAAGATCACAAAGATTTTCTCCTATGTTTTCTTCTACGTTTATAGTTTTAGGATATACATTTAGATCTGTGATACTGGTATGGAACAAAGTTCCTTTTACACATGGATATTTCTAATTATCCAGCATAACTTGTTGTGAAAGTTATCCTTTTTCCTCTAAATTATCTTTGCATCTTTTCCCAAAATAAATTAACTATATATTTGTGGGTCTATTTTTAACTTTATAAATCTATTGATATGTCTATTGTATTATCTTGGTGCTAATAATGCAGTGTATTGTGCCATTTATACTGTACTGACTACTGTAGCTTTATTTAGAATGTCTTGAAGGCTTATGTCTTGAAGTAGTGTAAATTCCCCAACTTTGTTCTTTTTGTTAAATTTGACTATTCCAGCTCCTTGATTCAATGTGAATTTCAGAATCAACATGTCAATATATACAATAACAAGAGAGCCTGCTGGGATATTTACTGGGGTTACATTGAATCTATAAATAAATTTTTGGAGAAATGACATGAAAACAATATTGAGTCTTTCAATCCATAAGCATGGGTGTAGTTTTTCCATTTATTTAGATCTACCGTTTTCCCTTTCAGTGATATTCTATAGTTTTCAGTGTATAGGGCTTGCGCATGCTTTGTCAGATTTACAGCTAGGAATTTTACATTTTCAGAACTATTGTAAATAGTATTGTTTTATATTTTAATTTCAAATTGTTCATTATTATTGTATAGCATGATATTGATTTTTGTATCTTTTTATATTGTAAACTTGTTAAAATCATTTATTACATTTTATCACTTTTAGTAACTCTTTGGTATATTTCATCAGATTTGCTACTTTAGACAATCACATTGTCTGTGAACAAAGACAGTTTTATTTCTTTCTTTCCAATATGAATACCTTTTATTCTTGCCTTGTAGCTTTGGCCGAAAGATCCAGTGCAATTATGAATATCTGTGGTGAGAGTAGAGCCTTGTTCCTGATTTTGGAAGGGAAGCATTCAGTCATTTAGCATTATTTATGACATTAGCTAGAATTTTTAGGCTTTTTCAGGTGAGGCAGCTCCCTCTTATCCCTAAAGTGCTAAGGATACATGAGTGGTATATTTTTAGGCTGTTTCAAAGTATGTAGCTCTTTCTTTTACTTTCTACATAAAAGGAAATTTTACTAAGTACAATGTGTTTGGATTATAGAATTACAAAAACCCCCTAAAACTCTATGTGTTGCTCCATTATTATCATATTCAGTATTTTACACAAGCCTCAGAGCCAGGCTTAATTTTTCCCTTCTAAGTAACCTGTTTTAGTCATTGATTTTTATTTTGTTTTGCTTTGCTGACTCTGGACAAATAAGATATTTATCGACACATGGAATTTATTTTGCAATGCTGTTGTCTGCTAATATTTTATCATACAAAAGTATGTGATAGAAAAAGTAATTGTAGCTGCCTGAATAAGAAGTTTTAAGCTAGGTATGGCTCTTTTCCATGGAGAAATTTCTTATGGATGAAGAAATGTAAAATACCATTGCTGAAATTTTTAACTTGTCTTGATACCCTAAACCCTGGTATTGGAAATCACCAAAGTAAGTTTTCAGAGAATCTGAAATAAGGCAGTGCCTAAAAGTAGATGTATTCCATTCTCTCTGAAATACCTTTTCTCAAGGAATTAAATTCTGCCTGCTGACAGGAAAATGGGTGAATTGTATTCGCAATGCTTATTTATAGTGTATAGTGACTAAAGAACATGTTTTCTTTTTCTTTTTAGGAAAAGGAAGTATCTTTAGAAACACTTGGTTTATAGATAATGCATAGAAATTTCTAAAAGTGTTAGAAAATTATTGAGGTAATTTGTACTATTTCACTACCTGAGGTATCTATTTCTGCCTAAAAAAATTATTCCAAAATGTAGTGACTTAAAACAACAGTATTAATTACATCACAGTTTCTGAGTCAGAAATCCAGAAATGCTTTAAAATTTCTCAAACAGTTGTTATACATGATTCTATGGGCAAAAACACGAGAAAACATTTTGTAGTTTTGCCTCAACTGAAAAATCATCGTAATAAAAACACTAAGCTTGTATATATATATATATTTTTTCTCATCTTAATTATATTTTCTTGAATCTTTTGCCTTTTATTTTTGTTTCTACTGCTATAAACAGTGAATAATTGACACAATAGTGGTCAGAAGAGTACCTGTTAAGTATTTCTTAGTGCCAACTCTGAAGAAGCACAACAGCCATAGAATAAATTCTAGTATTAGGAATACTTTTATGAAAATACCTATATTGTTTGAATTTTCAGAAAAACTATGTTTGAAATATGTTACATAAACCTGCAACCTATAGCTCTAATATTATTGAGATGTGAATATAATTTCTAATAGTTGTTTAAGTGATAAAGATTGATCTTAATTATACCTCAAATATACCTGGAAATATTGCTATTTAATAACCTAGAAAGATAAGTTTAAAGTTGAACCCAATTTGTATATTTAGTATTGACTCTTTTCCTTATAGTCATGATAAATGTCTTTCTTTTTCTTTTTTTGGCTACTTTTTGAAATAGACTAAGATGCTTAGTGAAACAGCTGGAAAAAGGTGATGTTAACATCGTCGACTTAAAGAAGAATATTGAATATGCAGCGTCTGTGTTGGAAGCAGTTTATATTGATGAAACAAGGTAAGTTTTAACCTCCTTACCCTTTTAACTTTTTTGCTTGTCTCCTTCCCCTCCTTTTTCTTGACCCTGCTTTCATATCTTGGCTAAGAAACCAAAATCAAAATCTTATTAAAACTTAAAATGTTCTTCTTGATGTAGCTGTGTTAAGAACTATGATTCTTTCTTTTAAAAAATACACATTTTAATCTAAATGCTTGAATAATACAAAACAGTCAATCAATAAAGTAATAAACAAATTAAAATCTCCTCTCCCCTTGCTCTCACAGTCCTTAGGCCCAGAGTTTTAAATGTCAGAGATAGATGTAGGCTTACACTGATTTTCACTGATGTAAGAGTTTCCCTATTATCTCGAGATTTCAGAGTTACTTCTGAGAAAATGGGTGTCACGTGTCCATATATTATCATGAGAGGTGTCTATCAGACTGTGTAAGGGCTTGCCAAGTGGCAGTTCCCCATGTGTATTTGATAATCACCTAAACTCCATCATCCAGCCTGATAATTATTAATACCAGAGTGGTAAGGAGATTTGGAAATGGGAATTCGTTTGAAGAGGATTGTTACCTTAGTCCTATGGCTCTCAATCAGGCCATTTGCTTTCAAGGGGTAATTGGGCAATTTCTGGAGACACTTTTGGTTTGGCTGATGGGAGCTAGCTACTGTTATAACAGGTAGAAGCCAAGGGTGCCACTAAACATCATAAAATGCACAGGAAAATCCCCCACAACAAAGAATTATCTAGCCCCAAATGTTAATACCATAGAGGTTAAGAAACCTTGGCCTAAAGGAGAACTGTAGAGGGATCTTGTTTAGAGAGAGACATGTACTTCCAGACGTTAGCACAGAAAAGGTACTGAGATTTTCAAAGTCAAGAGGCAGGTGGAGGAGAGATCTTTTGAAGGCGTTGTCCAACAGATTCGGATTTCAGAGGGTGGAAAACAGACTTCGTGGGGTGATTGTTGATATAGAAGACAGAGTAGAAATCAAAAACTCAGCATAAATGTCAAAGAATAAGGTACCCAGTTGGTGTAGGGTGTTGTCTCTGAAGGAAGCACAAAAGCTCCTCAGGAGAGAAAAAGTAACCAGCATTTGGGTGTTTGTCACACAGATGACAACAAACCCACCAGTCTTGTAAGAACCTTTGACCCCTGTCTTCCCCACCACAATTCTGAACAAGGAGAAGCTGCACAGTGAGTGGGACAGGGGACCAAACATGGAGGATGAATCCATCACACTTGTCTCCTCTGCAGGTGTCTCTGCCTTGTCAGGCCTGAGCGTGGGGCAGGTGAGAAGTGTTAAATCAGACGTGAGATTGAGGTGTACTGGACTTATACACACACATACAATAATGTTATTTAGTAGATAATAAATTCACAAATCAAAAATCAAAACAATATAAAATGGTACCTTATGAAAGTCTTTATCCACCTGTTTCCTAGTCTACTCAAGTTCCGTAACTCATAAATTTCTTATGAATATTTTCAGTGATTTCTTACAAATTTTTATTTCATATTTTCCCTCTGGCTCTCACAGAAGATAACATACTATTTATAACTTTCATGTTGATTTTTCCCCTCAACAAAGAAACTTGATCTTCCCATATCATATTCCAACATTTAAATTTTAGGCCGTAAGAATTTTTACCGGTAACTGATAGGAAAGGGTGTGGTGAAGACCAGGCTACACAGTGATTCTTTTTCTCTAGAACAGAACTCCTCTGTTAAAGCACAGTGTGAAGTCATAAATCAAGAGAAAAAATCATAGGCACACTTTTAGAATGATTTTCAGTTAACTTTCACTGAATGTACATAAATGTATATGATTCTTATACATGAACAGAGATTAAATGTGTAAATTTTTTAAAAAATCAAGTATTTTTCCTATAATTTCCTTGCCTTCATTTTTGTGTGTGCTCTTTCTTGTTTATAAATTGACTGAACTTTATTTAAAATTTCTTCAATCTGCCCTGGACATTTCATTTTTTATGCTTATTTATAAAACTTATGAAATTTTGCCTTTAATAATTATTTGGAAATTTACACTATTCATCTTGTAATGACATAATGCTATCCGTTTTGACAGAATATTATGTGCTTTATTTATTAATTTTTCCGTTATATTTCCATTCCTAGAAAATTATGATTTCATAGATATTTTTAACTTAGCTCCTCAGGATCCTTAATTCATTTAAACATATGTTATATTTCAAAGTATAGTTCCTTTTCATTTGAAACTTGCTCTTTTGTGGGAAGAAAAAAATGCTTCCCTGCTTCAGGATACAAATGTGGGTTTTTTTCATCTTTACAAACATCCCAGCTCTTAAAACACATTATTTCCAAATGTTTACTCAAATGACACAAAACTTCTCACTCTTTTATTTTAATGCCTCAACGGCATCATGAATTTTAAATTGGATTAATAATAACATCCCATGTATGTACCATCTCCCAAGAGTTCTTAGTTTCATTAACTGATAGTAGTCTCACCACAGTCCTGTGTAGTTGGCAGGGTAATCATTACTTTCTGTATTTTACTAATGAAAGAACCAAAGCTCCTGAAGTAAACTGGTTTGCCAAAGGTAAGTAAGTAAGGTATGGGGCTAGTAAGTAGGGTATGACATCTTTCTTAGTGCTCTTCCCTCTATTAACTGGCTCCTCTCGGAGTACTGTTATCAAGCAGGATAGTTTTCAATGCACCCTGAAAGATTTAGATGACAATGTGTAAAACATTCTGATAGTTAGATTGTAAATTCTAGAAAAGTAGTCCCTAACATTTATTACTAATGGCCTATTATTATAGCTGTATGCCAAGAACTCTTCTAAGCACTTTATTGTACTATTTCATTGAATAATCATAGGAATTCTAATGAGATAAAACTTATATTGTTACCATTTTACATATGAGCAATGAGAGTTGCAGGAAAGTTAGATGGCTTATGAAGATAACACAGAGGATAATTTAAAAAGTGGAGTTAGGTCTTGGCAGCCTGACTCTAAAGGCTGAATTCTTTTATTCACATCTGCATCCTTTTATTCACATCTGACAAAAAGGTGATTTTAGAGACTTTCTGGAGGTTTTGATGAAAGCTCACAAGCTGTCAGGATTGTCAGGCCCATTGGTTTGTTGACTGTGGTTACATCTTTTCTCAATTCTGCCTTCAACATCGTTTGCTTGAAATTGCCTATAGGTAGAGTATTTGTACTATAAAAATTGGCAAATGATACAAATCAGGATTTTTTTTTCCCCTGGAGAATATGTGGTTAACTATTTGTCATCGTGCTTCTGCTTTGACCCAACATTACTTTGTATGTATCTTCTACAACTAGTTTGATGATTAAAATATCAGCTCAAGAAATTTTAGAGAAAAAATACTTGATATGGTTTGATTTCCTATAGACTTAGTAAGACACAGGGCTTCCCTGATAGCTCATTTGGTAAAGAATCTGCCTGCTCTGCAGGGGACCCTGGTTTGATTTCTGGTCAGGAAGATGCCCTGGAGAAAGGATAGGCTAACCACTCCAGTATTTTGGGGCTTCCCTTGTGGCTCAGCTGGTAAAGAATCCACCTGCAGTGTTGGAGACCTGGGTTCAATCCCTGGGTTGGGAAGATTCCCGGGAGGAGGAAATGACTACCCACTCCAGTATTCTTGCCTGGAGAATTCCATGTGCTGTATAGTCCATGGGGTTCAAAGAGTCAGACATGACTGAGTAACTTTCACTTTCACTTAGTAAGACACAGCAGCAAGCTGAGGATACTTTTTGTTGCCATGTGTATATAATTTTTAAAACTGCATTTGCCTTAGGGATACTAGTAAAACAGAGATAATTGAATAAGCATTTAGTTTCTTTTAAACTTTAAAAATACTGATGACTTCTGAGATTTTTTATTAGAAAATTCTCTTTCTAGAAAAAAAAAATCTTTCAGTGAGTATTCAAGAGAGGCATTTGGAGGGGGCTGTATCACAAAAAAAGATTAAAACATGATAAAGCAGCATAGAACAGAAATTATGAATTGGTTTAAATCCCCCCTATACACACACATACATACATACATACCTTTTCCCACTAAGCTTTAACAACTGCAGGATTTCAGTTAAGAAGATAAATCAAAGCACAAAATCTCTCTTGAAATATGATTTGAGTAGAAAAACTAAAAAACAATTTCTTGTAGAATTAGAATTCTGACTTTCAGGGATTATAGCACAATTCCCTAATGAATATGACTGTTGGTTTTTTTACAAAACACTTTCAAATGCAAATACCAGCATTTTATGAGTCCTGCTTTCAGATGTATCACTAGAGGCTTTTGTTTTTCAAAGCTGCACAGTTAAAATCCAGCAACATGTGACCTACAAAAAGCT
The DNA here is from genome assembly GCF_054371585.1 of Giraffa tippelskirchi. Classification (NCBI taxonomy): domain Eukaryota; kingdom Metazoa; phylum Chordata; class Mammalia; order Artiodactyla; family Giraffidae; genus Giraffa; species Giraffa tippelskirchi. The sequence goes on from NC_137277.1 coordinate 76,795,701, forward strand.
TCTCTTTGATTGTCCTTATTTAGATTTGGATATTGCCAGGAAAAGTAGCATCCTTGACCTCATAAATTGCTATTCATGAGGGTAGGCAGCTGACTGGGAGCTACACTTTAAATGATGGAAATTATGCTTATTAATACTGCCCTGTAATACAGTTTGAGGAGGACATGGCAACCCATTCCAGTATTCTTGCCTAGAGAATCCCATGGACAGAGGAGCCTGGCAGGTTACAGTCCATGGTTACAAAGAGTCGGGCATGACTGAAGTGACTTAGCACACACACACAACACAATTTATAACTTTATTTTCTTAATGTGAATCAATCTAAGTCTTACAATTACCACTTTGATTACAAACTCCAAATTCAGAAAGAGTGGGTTGTTCAAAGTCGGGATGCTCCACTCAATACTCTTTTCTTAAGAGTTAAGAAAGTGACTTAACTTCTTTATTTCCTAGCTTTATCTTTGTAGATTAACAATAATGACAGTGCTAATTGCACAGTTTTGCCCTGAGGATTAAGTGTAACACCACATCTGACAGAATAAAAGTTAAATTATAGAGTAAAATTTAAATTGGGACTTTGTAAAAGTTACATTAGTACTTCCCTGTAGCTCACACAGTAAAGACTCTGCCTGTAAGGGAGGAGATCCAGGTTCAATCCCTGGGTTGGGAAGATCCTCTGGAAAAGGGAATGGCAATCCACTCCAGCATTCTTGCCCGGAGAATCCCATGGACAGAGGAACCTGGCAGGCTTCAGTCCATGAGGGTCGCAAAGAGTCTGACACCCCTGAGTGACTTACACTACTAAAAGTTAAATAATAACAACTTTTTGTTGTACTAATAAATGCGGAGACTTCTGGGTACATAACACAATAAGATGTATAATTATTTTTAAAATCGAATAATTTATTGAGAGCATGTTTTGATCCCTAGAAATGAAGTCAGGTGGGCTTAAGTTACCAGGAAAAGAGAATGGAGTGCAAACTGATGGAAACAAACCTTAACAGGATACCCATCTTGATTTTTTAAAAAAATCTTTAATTGACTCCTATGTCTTACTACATCTAAATGTCCTTAATTTTGAGAGATTATCTGAGTGAGACTGCATGGATATCAATCAGTAATTCAAGAAGTTAGCCTGCTAGAGATTGACTGAAATCCAGGGCACCTTGAAGTCTAAGTCCCTTGAAATCATCATGTACTGGAATTTACTAAGGAATGTTCACTCATAACACAAATATCTATTGAGTATACAAAGTGAATACCAGACACATCGCTCATCAGAATCCAGAGTACAACTGTGCAGATAGCTGGTCATTAGAAACGAGTCAAGAACTGGGAAGATAAATAGAGGAACGAGGACTAATACTGTGAACAAGAAACAGGGATGTTTGGAGTGAGAGCAAAACCAAAGCACACTGAAAGATTACAAGAGGAAACACTAATTAGCAGCAGTAAATCATATCAAGAACATGGATATAAAATGGGATAGAAATTGTAGAGTTAAGATTCCAAATCAGGTATGGTTGGAATTACTTAATATTAATAAATTTAGTTCCCCAGCAAAACTCCCTGTGACTGTTCTCAAAGACATGGCTTCTAACAGAAGGAGTTAAGGTTAAAAAAGAGAGGTGTCTGGAATGTGCTAGATATATGGACACTGCTGCTGCTGCTGCTGCTAAGTCGCTTCAGTAGTGTCCAACTCTGTGCGACCCCATAGACGGCAGCCCACCAGGCTCCCCTGTCCCTGGGATTCTCCAGGCAAGAATACATGAGTGGGTTGCCATTTCCTTCTCCAATGCTTGAAAGAGAAAAGTGAAAGTGAAGTTGCTCAGTCATGTCCGACCCTTAGCGACCCCATGGACTGCAGCCTACCAGGCTCCTCCGTCCATGGGATTTTCCATGCAAGACTACTGGAGTGGGTGCCATTGCCTTCTCCTAGAGCTCAGAAATATGATGCCAGTTAGAGATGTGAATTTGGAGATTATAATCCAGGAGTCTCAGGTAGTTTTTTGGTTTTTTTTTAATAATCAGAATTCCTATGCTAATTCAATATGTTATGTGGGAACACACCATTTAAAGTTAGGAATGGAGCAACTTCAGAGGACACTCAGGAAGTCCAGACATAGAAGAAAGCATATCTGGAGAATCTGGAGTAGCAAAGCCAGGGTTGCTAAAAAGGGTAATTCAAAATGCCACAGAAGAACCACTGAATGCACTTAGGAGATTCCTGATGCCTCTGAAATGGAGTTTCACAAAGAGAAAAAGCCACCGTCATATTATGGTAATATGAGGAATTGAAGTGGAATGTCTCTAGAAGAAAGAAGCGTAGATTATTTTTTAAGAATTCCCTAGCCCATAGGAAAAAGCAGTGATATAACAGTCTATTTAATAGGAATGAATTTTTTCATGCTTTTTTTGGAACAGAAACTTTCTGTGAACCTTGAGATAAAAAAGAGATTCAGATTAAAGAGAAATAGTAACTATGGAAAGATTAGGTCAAGAAGTTATTCTTTGTAAGTTGGTGTAGCCACAGTGAAAAACAGTATGAAGATTCCTCAGAAAACCAAAAATAGAATTACTATATGATCCAGTAACCCCACCCTGGGCATATATCCAGATAAAATTATAATTCAAAAAGATATAGGCACCCTTGTGTTAGCAGATATAAGTGATATATATATAAGCAGATATATATATATATATATAAGTGATATATATATATTAGCACATATAAGATATATAGAATGCATGATATAGGCACCCTTGTGTTAGCAGATATAAGTGATATATATATAAGCAGATATATATATATATATATAAGTGATATATATATATTAGCACATATAAGATATATAGAATGCATGAAACAAGGTCCTACTGCATAGCATAGAGAACTATATTCATTATCTTGTGATAAACTATTACGAAAAAGAATATCTTAAAAGTGTGCTATTGTTGTTTAGTCGCTAAGTCATGTCCAACTCTTTTGCGACCCCATGGACTCTTGCCCACCAGTCTCCTTTGTCCATAGCATTTCCCAAGAAAGAATACTGGAGTGGTTTGCCATGCCCTTCTCTAGGGGATTTTCCTGACCCAAGGATCCTGCATTGGCAGGCAGATTCTTTACCGCTGAACCACCAAGGAAGCCTCCAGAAAAATGTACTGAATCACTGCTGTATTTGTTGTTGTTGTTCAGTTGCTCAGTTGTGTCTGACTCTTTGTGACCCCATGGACTGCAGCACGCTAGTCTTCCTTGTCCTTCACCATCTCCCTATCCTTTATCACCTCCCGGAGCTTGCTCAAACTCATATCCATTGAGTCAGTGTATAGTAGTAATTAACACAACATTGTAAATCAACTATACTTCAGTAAAAAAGAAGTTAGTCTTAAGTTATCTTGAAAAGGAGACAAATAGCCAAGCACAGGTGGAAAATGAAGGTGAAGACGGAGCTAACTATAGCACATATCTAAGGGTCTTCAAATAAGCAAAACATGCATAGCACAATAAAATCAAAAAGGTTAGTAAGCATTGGTTTTAAACTCAGTTGCTCAGCAAGAGTAACAGTGTGGCAATAATTTTGACAAAAATTATAGACCATGGACTCTAAAACTCAGAGATCTATATGATGTAGAGAGCAAACCCTGAGTGATTAATCACTACAACCTACACATCATGATGGCACTGACTCTTGTGTAATCCTCAGACATTTAGAGCCAGAGTAGGGAAGATGGAGAAAAGAAAAGAGCTGGACTAATGAACACCTTTCATTAACATTTCAATCACAGGTAAAAGAAAAGCCAACAAAATCACCTTAAACTCTCACTGCCAAAACACTGATGACTAGTGCTGACTATAAGCATTGGTGAATCAGGACAAAATGATATCAAGAGATAAATCTTTCTGTTTGGATTACTCTGGAATGACCTCTCTCTGATGCTTTGAGGGTAGCAAAACAAGACAGAGGTGATATTTCCAAGCTGTACATCCTCACACCTTCAAATCCAGCAGGAATAAAAGAGGCTTTCTTTTCCAGCAAACACAACTTTTCTGTTTCATTGGCTCTAGTTAGGTCATTCGCTTATCCCTCACACAATCGTGTCCAGAGGAACTGACTATACAAGTTCACTGATAAAGCATCTTATGAGGCAGTTAAAAGGTGAATTTTATTTCAGTTACATGTCTAGAATTGAGAATGGAAGAAAGAGAGTGCTTTCCTAAACAACAATAGCCACAGTAGCAGCAATAACAATGCTCTCTCTAGAGTGAAATCTAAAATGTTATTATTACATGCAGGTGGACCTGGATCAGAGTCTGTGTGGGATATTGAGCAACTCTTGTCCTAGGTTTGCTCCTGCGACAAACCTTTGGGCAAGAAATTTTTTTTCTCTAGTCAGTGGTTTTCTTACACAGAGATGAAGTCACCAGTCCCTTTCTGTTCTCAAATTCTGTGGTTTTATCAATGGTCCCAGAGTCCCCTGAAAAGATCTGCTTATGCCTACGGTCACCAGGAGGGTGACAGAGCCTATTGTTTTTCATATGCCTAGTGGAGGAGCATTTATAAATTTGAACTCTTGTGTTTTTTAGAGTTGTTTCCATTTGGAGGTGTCCCTAAGGAAATCAGTTTGAAGGGTATGTGCTAAGGCATTGCTGGAGTTCAGTGAACCATTAAAAAGTAAATTATGATTTTTATGAATTCCATTTTTATGGTGTGAGTTGTAGGGAGGGGTGGCTGTTTGGAGTGCTGTGTTTGTAGGCTGTTCTCACCCTGTAGATGGAGTGTGAAAACCAGGCTTAGAAAAAGTTGCAATAACTTTTGCTTGATTTTCATGTTTTTTGCCATCTGTGATGTGTTACTTTCTGCAAACTTTCAAAAACAGCCTGACTAGTGAAAGGGGGAAAAAGAATCTGACCAGATCTTTTGAGAGATGGCTGACATAAAAAGCTCCACATATTAGGTACAATCTTACTGTTATGATATTTGGGGTCAAAAAAATATAAATGAATATTTCCTGAATTTGAAAAAGATAAACTTTTTAATGTTATTCTTTTCTAATGATGATATTAATAATAAGATTATTTGACAGATAATTATATCCAATGCAATACCTTATGCAATTTACATATATGATTACATGTCTCAAAAATTCTGTAATATGTACATTATTTTCACTATAAAGTTAAAAATGTGAGACATAAAAAAATAATTAAATTGCTTAGAATCATATAACTATTGTGTGTCAGAGACAAGTTCAAACTGAGATGGAGATTACCAACATCTATTTTTTCTTCCTTGGTAATAGAACCCTTTTTTATTTTTTCAATTATTCACTCTTCTCTGGAAAGCCAGTGATTCATGGGAGACCAATCTTAGCCCCAGGTTTAGGATGGGTATATCCTAATTGATCCAAATCAGAAATTAGTCCTCAACTCTCTAACCAGCAAGTTTGGACATGGACATGTGATATAATTCTGGCCAATGAGACAAATGGGGGTTCATCAAAAGATTTCCTCCCCATGGAAAAGAAGTCCTTTGCTTCTGGGTATTGTATCTGGATATGATGCTTGAAAATGATACAACCATCTGGCTGCAAGCTTAGAGCTAAACCTAACACTAAAGTTGGCAGCACAGAAAGATGGAGGAAACCTGAGTTCTTGATGATACTGTTGACTACTGATTTTTTAAAAAACCCCTACTGGAGTCTCCCTATCTTCAACTTTCCTGTTAAGAAAAATAATAAATCCCCCAATTATTTAAGCTACTTTGGGTTAGGTTGGATGAAACTTGCTACTGAGAGCATCCTTATAGCCTTAAAGGTCTCCCTTGCTCCAAAGCCCATGTTCTTAATCTTCAAACCTTGTAGATAGTCACCTTATCCTAATAATAAGTCCTAACACAAATGTGTTATCTAAGATATCTAAGATAACTATTTAAAATATATTTTCCCATGAAACAAGGCAAGAGGTTGATTGAGTTTCCAAGGCAAATCATGAAATATATTGACCCCATGATACAGTTAAATAGCACAGGTGGTTCTTGGAAGTACCAGATACTGAATGTCAGAGACTTGTTTTTTCTTATTAAAATAAAAAGGTGCAGTTAGGGGGTGGGCAGGGCCTCTAGCATCCTTCTGCTCCAGGATCCTAGAAATATACTGGGATGTGCTATTTCCCCACTCAGTGTTTGACTTGGTTTGGAGAATTTCAGGTTGGACTCAAGTATCCTTTCTCAAGATCTCTTCTGTCTTCCTGATTAACGTAGGGCATCTTTGGATTATAATAGGAAAGGGAACTCTGCTCTGAGTCATCACATATTCTTCCATTATCTTTGGGCCTTTCCTCCTTCTCTGGGACCTGGATTTTGAAACTTAAATCCAGGAACAGGAGTTTTTCCTCCCCAGGTTATTCTGTGTCATACATAAAGAGTCAATGAATGAAGACGTGGCTAAATATATGGCCAGGGTAACAGAAAAAATTTTTAATAGTGATATTATCTTTTCACACATGGAGCAAGACCTGACTGAAAATGATTTTATTTCTCACCTAACTACTGTAAGTATCTCAATATTCTATAGGCTCTAAGACCAAAGACTCTCTGCCTATGTTTTTATATATTTATTCACTTACTCAACAACTATTTATGAAGGACAATATATACATTGATAATTATTTTGCTATTCTGTTTGGCTATTGTTAACTCCTTCTTGTCATTGCCCTTAATCTTTCAGCTTCATAGGTTTAGAAAGAAATATATTCCTTGTCTTCCTTCACACCCCTGTTCTTCAAATATATCCCAGCTCTTCTTAGTATCCATTCTCTGCTCCCTGAGAATTTGGCACCTCTGTACAGCATGGTGACTATATTTAATAATACTGCAGTGCATTTTAAGTAAGAGTTGCTAAGAGAGTAGATCCTAAAAATTGAGAAATTGACTCTTCTATTTTTCTCAGTTAAGTAACATACAGATTATTCTTGTTCATAAAATGAGTTTAAAGATTTATTAATTAAGATACTTTTACTGAGATTCTTCTAGTTCCTTCCTATATTGTTCACTCACTTCTCTCATAGTGAAATAGTCGGCATATGAAATAAGCAGTACTGCTAAGTCCATGTTGCAGAAAAAGATTAAACCTTACTTCCTTGGCCACGATCTTCCATTAATTGGCACACCACGAATGGGTGAGAGCAGTTCTCAAAGTTATTCGTCAGAATCACCTGCAGGGCTTGTTAAGTCAAGAAGTCTGGAGTAGAGCCCTTGAAGTTGCAGGTTTAACAAGTTCCCAGTTGCTGCTGGTTCTGCCAGTCCAGAGACCACACTTATAGAGAATGTCAAATTAGGCTACAATAGGAAAGATATACAGAGAATGTTGAGCTTTCCATGTGGCTTCAGAGGTAAAAAATCCACCTACCAATGCAGGAGACAAAGAAGACATGGGTTCAACCCCTCGGTCAGGAACATCCTCTGGAGGAGGAAATGGCAACCCACTCCAGTATTCTTACCTGGAAAATTCCGCAGAGGAACCTGGCAGCTACAGTCCATATGGTCACAAAGAGTTGGACACAACTGAATAGACATGCAGACACAGAGAATGTTAGAAATCTAATAGCTAGAATTTTGAGGCCTTATCAAAGGAGTGTGGCTCAAATATTGCCCCAAGTTGTATATGAAGCATGGGGGCTAAGATGCCTCCCTCAACTAGGAAATTTCATCATGCACTAGGAGTAGTAGGCAAGGGGTGCTGAATTGGAGATAAGTAGTGCCGGAAAAATCCCATGGACGGAGGAGCCTGGTAGGCTGCAGTCCATGGGGTCGCAAAGAGTCGGACACGACTGAGCGACTTCACTTTCACTTTTCGCTTTCATGCATTGGAGAATCCTGGGGATGGGGGAGCCCGGTGAGCTGCCGCCTATGGGGTCGCACAGAGTCAGACACGACTGAAGCGACTGAGCAGCAGCAGCAGCAGCAGTGCCTCGAGTAACAGCTCTTGGGCATAGAAGAGGCTTGTCCTTGGGTCTATAGTGTAATCACCTCTCCCAGATCGGGCAAACCGTGGCCTTAGGCTTCATCTCAGGGCCACAACCTCAACTTTTTTCTTCAGCCTGCAACTTGGTGAGCCATGGAAGGACATTTACCTAAATCAACCTTGGAATACCCTCCTCTCTGTCTCATTACCTTGATTAGAAGAGGCAGCATATCATTCTCTGAAAAGTGGGACAGGAAGATCAATACTAGGTAGATATTGTAGAATTGTCATAAAATGTACCATTTTCAGTGTATAATTCAGCGGAATTAAGTACATTTACAATGTTGTGCAACCATTACCACTATCCATTTCTAAAACCTCTTAATGATCCCAAACAGAAATTCTGTACCATTAAACAACAACTCCCAGTCCCTCTCTCCGCTCAGCCCCTGGTAGCCTCTATTCTACTTTCTGTTTCTATTAATTTGCGTATTCTACTCATTAAAATTTTAAAGTAGGTAAAAAATATTTTTGGAGATCCCTCCCACTGCCTCCTTACAACCCATAGAATTCATAAGTTTTTCTTTGGTTCCTGCAAGTTCACTTTGACCAACTTCTTCCTTTAATATCTGAAACACTTCCATCACAAGATACCTTCCTTTTACTGCACATCATAAATTGATCTACTTAGACGAATTCATGCAGGTATATAAATGGCTGGGAGGTTACTGAGGGTTTGCTTTGTGTCAGACACTATTCTAAGTGCTTTCTGTGTGTTTACCTATTTCATCCTCCAACCCTACCACTGGAGATACTACTATTATCAGCTCTATTATCAGATGGTAAAGAATCTGCCTGCAATGAGGGAGACTTGAATTCGATCCCTGGGATTGGGAAGAGCCCCTGGAGAAGGAAACGACTATCCACTCCGTATTCTTGCCTGGAGAACTCCATGGATAGAGGTGTGTGGCAGGCTGCAGTCATGGGGTAACAAAGAGTCAGACGCGACTAAGTGACTTTCAGTTCACCACTTATCACTATTACTATCTCTCTTTTATTGACAAAGAAACTGAGATTCAAAAGATGGACTGTTTTTTCCAAGACCACACAGCTAATAGGTGATGAAGCCAGGATTCCAACTCCTCAGGCAGTTCTCTTAACTGCAAAGGATGCTTACTAATCAAAAAAATTGGTAATTAGTGGAATGTCAGGCTTTGAGCCTAGAGGAATATTTTTGAAGACATTTTGAGCCAAAAGGACTTCCTGGTAGGAAGCCAGGAGTCATCAGTGAGGCCTAGGGCAGTTTCCTGCTTTACCCATTCCCTCCATTTCCGTCTCCCAACTGACTCCCTAAGTACAATCTTGATCCTAACTCTCTGAGATCCTAACCCCTTCTCAGAGCCTCCCGCAACATTTCCTGGCCCTTGTTTCCTGTCCCGGTGGATGACCCTCCCATTCCTGGAACTCTGCTTCCTTTGGTGGGTGCAGAGGAGGTGCAAAGCCTTGGGCCTTAGCTTGGACAGAGGCCTAGTCAGGTAAACAGAAAAAGGAAATTGCCAAAAAACCAAAACCAAACAAATGAAAAAAACTGTTGAAATAAATTTGCGAGTCTGCCATTTTAAGTCTTTTGAAACAAGGCAAATAATAAATAAATAAATGTATATGGGTGGTGGCCTGGAAAAATTAATTCAAATGTATTTAGTACTCAGGAAACAGGTTCCTAACAAGTCAACAAGGCTTTTCAAATGTATTACCTCTTTCCATCCTGACATTCAGTTTATTATGCTTCAAAGTACCCTGAAATTCTACCATCCAGATATATTTCTCTCTAAGAAAATGATTCAACACACCAGTCATGGAAAACAAATTTAAGCTTAATCTAATCATAATTCTGGTGAACCAAACTCCTTTAAGATGTTTTTTTTTTTTAAGGTCAATTGTTTTTAAACCTGAATTTCAGCACAGAGATGGGATAGAGAATAATGATTGCTGATATTTTTGTCTGAATTTAAAGGGAGTCTGGACACTTAGTAAACAAAACACACATTTGAGGTAAAGAACAACTCATCAGTTAAAAACTCAGATCCTGAAATCAGAGAGACTTGAGCTCAAAAAATGGCATGGCTGCCTCTAGTTGTATGATATGAGCAAATCACTTAAGGTGTCTGTGCCTCAATTTATTCATCAGTAAAGTGCAGGTACTGATAGTAATATCTTCCTTATGGTGGTGTTTTGAGAATTAAATGAAGTAAAGCATGGCTCCTTGCCTGGTTCATAGTAAGTAAGCAATAAAGTTAGCTGACATTATCATCAAATCCATCTTTAGAAGGTTCTGAAGTCTGAGTGAAGCTTAACAATTACCCTTGGGGTTTTTTGGTGGAGAAGGGGTGTGTGGAGAGGCTGCAGGCACCCCAGAGCATAGGCATGTGTTAACTAAAGAAATAATGCAAATAGACTTGCTTATGAGGGAACCACTTACCTCCAAAGAATAACCATACTGTAGAAAGATCAACTTCTAATTCTCCCAGTTATCCCAGAAGGGCTCACTTGGAAGGTGTTCACCAAATATGAGGCCAGTACCACCCTTAGCCCAGCGCCAGTGCACCGCTTCCCTGACACTGTCCCCACATTAGGATGCTCAATGATGGCCGTCTTTTGGTCTGCCCCCTCCCATGGGTTGGTAGGTCTCCAGGGCCAAGAAGAAACTGAGCTCATGACTTTTCCCCTGCTGGATACTCACACCTTGGAATTTCCTGCCCAGTCCAGGGTGCCCCTCTACCATATTCTGACCCTGAGACCCCAGAATTCTCTACCTAAATGTCTATTCGCCTGTCTGCTAAGTCTTAATGGGCTTCCTCCTTAGGTCTTTTCTCCTGAGGGGGCCCAGGATACTGCTGGTGTGTACATCTCTCCACCCTTAAAGAATGACCAAGGAGCAGCTGCTTTCAAGCTTGGGTGGATTGACAGAGATTGTACTGGGACCACAGTATCCACCTGTTCAAACAGCAAGGGCCTGAGCTGCAGGCGGGCAGGTGCAGCCCTGTCACACAAGGAGTTTAGAATTCTTGTTTCCAACCCAATTTGTCAGACTTTTATGAAACTTATTAAAAGGCAGAAGGATAGAACAAATGTAACTGTTTGTTCTCTTGATATATAGCTTTAAATATTTACTGGTGAAATATTCAGAGATATGTGCTCCTGCTGTGGGCCCAACAAATATTAGAGGAAGAGGTGAATGAGTTAGTTTTTTGTTGAAGTGTGTTCTTTATAAGAATAATAAAGCAGGAAAAAGAAAATTTCAAATTTAAGGCAATTTCCCCTAATTGCATTTGGCACTTGAATTTTGATACTTAATAGGTATAAATGTGGGCACTGAATGTCTGGAAATAACTGTTTGGGTACATGAGTGTAACTATTTTCCAAGAGTCTACAGTGGACAGAAATGTTTTCACTGATATAATTGTAAGAGTCAGAATCCCATGACCTCTCCTTCCGTGGCCGCCTCTTTCTTTATTCCCTTTTCCTACAAACTCTCTAGTTCAAAATATAAGCCCTTGGGGAATTGTGTCATCAGATTTCAAGAGAAAATTTGGAGTATAAATAGCTCCCAAGGATCAGTAGAGTGCTGATTGGAGGCAGGGTCAGTTTTCACAGCTCACCGGACCCCCAGTGACCCACAGCTTATGCTTAGGGACCCCTCACTTTCTGCTTTATTGACGCCACTGGGACTAAAAAAAGTTGCATCAAACACCAGCTGAAGCATTTTTCAGAGGTCAACAGTGCTAACATTTTGGATGTATACTCCTGATCCTTCTTTTCTGTATAGTGCATTTTAAGAATTCCTAAGGGAAATATACCAATGATTTTTGTTTTCATGTTGTAAGTTTCTTAAACACAAAGTCTTCATTTTTTAAGAGCACTCATGGAATAAACATTTATGCTCACCCTGCCGTCCAACCCTAGGATAAAGAGCAGTCAAGTGGTTGGATGTTTTGGAAGCAAGATTCGTTATAGTATTTGAGATCTCATTTTAACAAGCTACTTGAACAAATGTATGTCAAAACTGAAATGAGGGCAAACTACTCAAAAATGTTTGACATGTGATACAGTCTTATTTAGATATCTTCAGATCCTAGATAAATGTATAGAAAAATTATTTCTGATAACTCTCTAGCAGCCCAGGATTACAGGATTACTATTTGATATTATACTGGAGTTTCCATTCGTGCCCTATCTAGCATGGTCAAATGAAATCTGAAGGTCTCGCTCTTGTACTCAGAAGAAAGTGTTCAGGGCAGGTGCCAGGGAAAGGAAAAATGAATAAGGGAGGAGAGGAGAAATACTCTCCATTAGGTGTGTCTGTTTATTTTTAAGATTCATTTAAATTTCATCCCCCTGCCTTTAAACTTTCTTCTATCCAAACTTAATTATCTTAACCCACTCCAGTACTCGCCTGGAAAATCCCATGGATGGAGGAGCCTGGTAGGCTACAGTCCATGGGGTTGCAGAGTCGGACATGTCTGAGCGACTTCACTTCCACTTTCTTTCACAACTTATTTGTGTCTTTATTAGGAATTTCTTACCATGCTCTGGGCTTCCCAGGTGGCACGGTGGTAAAGAATTGCCTGCCAATGCAGGAGATGTGGTTTGATCCCTGGGTCGGGAAGATCCTCTGGAGGGCATGGCAACACACTCCAGTATTCTTGCCCGGGAAATCCCATGAACAGAGGAGCCTGACAGGCTCCAGAGGGTTGCAAAGGGTTGACACAACTGAGCAGCTGAGCATGAGCTTGAATGTGTATCTGTTAATTCCAAACTCCTACTTTATCTCCTGCCATTTTTTCCCCTTTGGTAATGATAGCTGGTTTTTTTTTTTTTTTTTTCCCTATGTCTGTGGATCTATTTTGTTTTGTATATAAATTCATTTGTATCATTTTTTAAGATTCCACATATAAGTGATATCATATGATATTTGTCTTTCTCTTTCTGGCTTACTTTACTTAGTATGATAATCCCTAGGTCCATCCATGTTGCTGCAAATGGCATTATTTCATTCTTCTTATGTTGAGTAGTATTCCATTGTATAAATATACCACATCTTCTTTATCCATTCTCCTGCTGATGGACATTTAGATTGCTTCCATGTCTTGGCCGTTGTCAGTAGTGCTACAGTGAGCATAGGGGTGCATGTATCAGCATCTTTTCAAATTACGGATTTATCCATATATGCTTCCAGGAGTGGGATTGAAGGATCATATTGCAGTTCTATTTTTAGTTTTTTAAGGAACCTCCATACCATTATCCTAAGTGGCTACACCAATTTACATTCCCACCAACAGTGTAGGAGGATTCCCTTTTCTCCACACTTACTTCATCATTTATTTTTACTCTTTATAATTATGGCCATTCTGACCAGAGTGAAGTAATACCTCGTTGTAATTTTGACTTGCATTTTTCTAATAATTAGCATTGTGGAGCATCTTCTCATGTGCTTTTTGGACATCTGTATGTCTTCTTTGTAGAAATGCCTTTTTAAATCTTCTACCCATGTTTTGATTGGGTTGTCTTTAGGTTACTGAGCTGTATGTACTGTTTGCATATATTGGAGATTAATCCCTTGTCAGTTACATCATTTTCAAATACCTTCTCCCATTCTGTAGTTTGCCTCTTCATTTCATTTATGGTTCCCTTTACTATGCAAAAGCTTTAAAGTTTAAGTAGGTCCCATTAGTTTATTTTTGTTCTTGTTTCCACTACTCTGGGAGATGGATCCCAAAAGATATGGCTGTGATTTATGTCAAAAAGTGTTCTGCCCGAGTTTTCCCTAGGAGTTTTTATAGTATTCAGTCTTACGCTTGTCTTTAATCCAGAAAAATGTCTAATATTTTTCCAAGTCAAATAAATATTTCCCCATAATTTGCTTCAAAACTTGTAAAGAGATCATTCAAGAGCAAATTAACATAAAGGTAATAAAGAGATGATGGATAATAGTGAACTACCCTCAGGATGCTTTTGTGCTTATCAACCAAAGAATAGGGGACTCTTTAAAAGACTAAAACTTCTTATACTATCTCCATCCTCACTCCACTCCCCAAAGGTAATCACTTGTAATAGTTTAGTGTAGATATTTCTGGATGTTGATTCCCCCAATGTGTGCCATACACTGCTGTAGATGCTGGTGATACAACAGTGCGTAAGAACAGACCAACTCTCTGATCTTGAGGTCTTTATAGTCTACTGGATAAAACATTTTGAATAAAAAACTAATAAATGTATGGCATGTCATTAGCAGTAGTAAGTGCTAAGAAGTCTATAACTGGATAAAGAGAATCAAGGTGTTTACTATTTGAGTAGGGGGGTGGTCAAGGAACCACTTTCTACCTGAATGCAGTGAGGAAATGATCCACACATCTTGAGAAAGAGATTCTAAGCAGGGGAAACAGCAAGTGCAAAGATTCTGAGCAGAAGCAAGCTTGGCAGATAGGATTATAGCAAGGAGGCCAGCACCGCTGAAGCAAAATGAATAATGTAGAAATTGTTAAGAGATATAGGTAGAGATGTAGCTTGTGGTGCGCTTCATAGGGCTGTATGAAATCAGCACTGGCCTGGTCTGACTTGAGCTTCCCAGGTGTCTCAGTGGTAAAGAATCTGCCTTTCAATTCTGGAGACTCAGGAGATGTGGGTTTGATCCCTGGGTTAGGAAGATCCCTTGGAGGAGGAAATGGCAACCAACTCCAGTATCCTTGCCTAGAGAATTCCGTGGACAGAGGAGCCTGGCTATGGTCCATAGGGTCACAAAGAGTAGAACACAACTAAGCACGCACGCACATGGTCTGACTTATACTTTAAAGGAGGCAGACACTGGCTGGAAATTCTGATTCTGACAGATGTAAATATTGAGTCTGACAGTAGTTTGGAGGCAGGATTCCTTCTTATTGTTTAAGGCCTTTGATTGGATCAGGTCCACTCACATTATGGAGGGTAGTCTGTTTTACTCATACTCTACTGATTTCAATGTAAGCCACATCTAAAATATACTTTCACTACAAGACCTGGACTGGTGTTTGACCAAACAGCAGAGCATCATAAGCTAGGTGTGTGAACATAAAAAATTAACTGTCACAGAGATGTTTGCTGCTTTTTTGAGATTTGCTTTTTTATACATTAGGATATTTCATGCTTTTCTCCTTATGCACTCTGTTCCTTTATTTTTATATTCATTAATTAATCTATATCACTCTTTTTCCCCCTGAACTTATAGGTTCTTCCCTCTCAATAAATGACATCCTGCATCATGACTAAGAATTGCTAGACTCCTGGGTACCACATCTGTATATGAACTCTCATATGCTGATTTGATCATGTTTGATGAACTGTCATGAGTAATTTCTGATTTTAGGACATATAGTCCTAAAGTCCTCCACATCAGATTTGCAAAGGGCCAATTGACAACCATTACCGTGTGTCTCTCATTCTACTCAGCGTAGTTGAAAATCAAGGCAGCAGTAGAATTCTTGGAGCGCGGCGACATCATAGGATTACACACAATGATTCCCATTCTACCTGTCCTGTTCTTTGGCTTTATTTGATCATTGTGTAAGGAGTAATAGAAATGGCATCAATAATAATAGAAACGGCATAAGCTCTGAAATTTTCAAACTATGTAGTGGAATGTCTTGCTGTGATTAACTGAGGAATCTAATTTTAAATGAACAAAAGGAGGAAAAAAAAATTTTGCTTTGAATTACAATGTCCATGTGTTAGGTATAAATCAAAATCATCCAAATGTAAGAGCCGAATGAGAATTAAATATGATTTAGAGTAAGTATTAATATTAACTTCTAACTATGTCTTTTTTTATCTTCATGTGTGTACCTGTAATTTTGTACCTTCTGCACTTAAGTTGTGTATATTTTTTCATAAGGTATTTCATAAATGCATTCATACTTTTTTAATACTTTGAAAAATAAATATTGGCAAAGGACTGTCATCCGAACATTTATAAAATCCAGTAGAACATAGAGGAAGTCATATTATCTTTTGAGCCTCTTTTTGGTAGTTTTGGGTGCTTTCGAGAACTTCCTGCTTTTGTGCCTTTTCCTTGATCCCTGCTCTCTAGAGATGATATGTGGCTTGCTCTGGAGGCTTTAGCACACGCTGTCAGCTCTGGCTACCTTCCCTCCATCGGCTCATAATCCTTAGGCCTCACTCTGTTAAAAAAGAAATCTACCAAAGTGAATGGAACCCAAATGTCAAAGCTAAAGTGTGCCAAAAATAGCTCTGAGTTATTAAATTGGCACACCCACAAGGAAACAACAGTCAAGCAACAGACAGAGCTAGCCTGTGTTCTTCCTGGAGGCAAAGTTCAATTGCTCTGTAAAGTCTCTGTGTATTTTGTGTGAAGCCTTTCACACTATTTTGCCAGTTCAGACCCTTAGGAATTTCTGGATCATGGGAGCTGCCCAGCCTTACTGCAGTTATTATTACTGGCCAGTGCCGTCAACGTTGTCTATCTGGGGCTTATCCTGGAGAGTGGCAGGGCAGTACTTTGAGCTCCTCGTCACTTCCTCCTCGCACAGCTGATTTTCTCAGCCAGCAGTTCTAAACCCATCAGATCTGCACCCTCAAGACAGATAGTATTTGCTCTCTTTTGCTCTCTTTTCCACTTGACACTGTCTAGGTCATCCAAAATGAGCTTTTCCATTTGTTTTCATCTTTCTTTCACTTTCTCATCTGCGCTATTGATAACAGAATGAATATCTATAGAGTAAGTTATTATTTTCCTAAAATTTAGGGATATGTATCAAATAAAATAACACATGTGAGTGACTTCTGTAAACTCCAAGGACTATACAAATAGTGTGTACTTTCTGTGCTCAGTATACACAAACTTATTAAACAGAAGACAATTTTTATAACTTCAATTCCCCTTTTTCTTTCCATCCAATATATCCTTTAATAGACATCTGCTTATGAACACTCTTTCCTATCTTATTTTGTTGTTTAGTCACTAAGTACTGTCAGACTCTTTGTGACCCTATGGATTGTAGCCTGCCAGGCTCCTCTGTCCATGGGATTTCCCAGGCAAGAGTACTGGAATGGGTTCCATTTCCTTCTTCAGGGGATCTTCCTGGATCAGGGATCAAACCCACGTCTTCTGCATTGGCAGGTGGATTCTTTGCCACTGAGCCACCAGGGAAGCCCCTTCCCTATTTTATTTTAGTTTTAATCATTATTGGAATAATATATTGATGATATTAACAGTCAGTATCTCCAGACTGATGTCACTGTACTTAAATGTTTGGGATGGGATGCTTCTCAACTGTTCCAGCCCATTAGTCTTTGCCCTCAAAAGATGACCAATTTGAGAAACTCAGAGCTTTCCAAATATTAACCTAGTGATTTTTTGATATAGCTCATATTAAAAGATGATCAGAGAGTGACTTGCTATATTTCAAATCCTATTTCTCTGCTTGCTTTGTTATTAGTTTTTCTTCACTTTTTCCTAAAGTTTAATCACTATAAATCTTTTAAGTTAATTAATTTTAATTGGAGGATGATTACTTTACAATATTGTGATTGTTTTTGACATACATCGACATGAATCAGCCACAGGTACACATGTGTCTCCCCATTCTAAACCCCTCTCCCACCTCCCTCCCCAACCTATCCCTCTGGGTTTTCCCAGAGCGTTGGCTTTGAGTGCCCTGTTTCATGCATCAAACTTGCACTGATTATCTATTTTACATATGGTAATATACACGTTTCAATGCTATTCTGTCAAATCATCCCACCCTCGCCTTCTCCCACAGAGTCTAAAATTCTGTTCTTTACATCGGTCTCTCTTTTGTTGCCTTGCATATAGGGTCATCGTTACTGTCTTTCTAAATTCCATATATATGTGTTAATATACTGTATTTGTGTTTCTCTTTCTGACTTACTTCACTTTATATAATAGTCTCCAGTTTCATCCACCTCATTAGAACTGACTCAAATGCATTCCTTTTATAACTGAGTAATATTCCATTGTGTATATGTACCACTAATTCCTTATCCATTCATCTGCCGATGGACATCTAGGTTGCTTCCAAGTCCTAGCTATTGTAAACATTGCTGCAATGAACATTGGGGTACATGTGTCTCTTTCAATTCTAATTTCCTCGGTGTGTATGCCCAGCAGTGGGATTGCTGGATCATATGGCAGCTCTATTTCCAGTTTTTTAAGGAATCTCCGCACTGTTCTCCATAGTGGCTGTACTGTTTGCATTCCCACCAACAGTGTCAGAGTGTTCCCTTTTCTCCACACCCTGTCCAACATTTACTGTTCGAACACTTTTTGAGGGCAGTCATTCTGACCTGAGATGATATCTCATTGTGGCTTTGATTTGCATTTCTCTACTAATGAGTAATGTTGAGCATATTTTCATGTGGTTATTAGCCATCTTTATGTCTTCTTGGAGAAATGTCTGTTCTGTTCTTTGGCCCACTTTTAGACTGAATTGTTCTTTTTTCTAGTATTGAGGTGCATGAGCTGCTTGTATATTTTGGAATTTAATTCTTTGTCAGTTGTTTCATTTGCTATTATTTTCTTCCATTCTGAAGGCTGCCTTTTCACCTTGCTTATATTTTTCTTCATTGTGCAAAAGCTTTTAAGTTTAATTAGGTCCCATTTGTTTATTTTTGTTTTTATTTCCATTATTCTGGGAGGTGGGTCATAGAAGATGTTTCTGTGATTTATGTCAGAGAGTGTTCTGCCTATGTTTTCCTCTAAGAGTGTTATAGTTCCTGGTGTTACATTTAGATCTTTAATCCATTTTGAGTTATTTTTGTGTATGGTGTTAGAAAGTGTTCTAGTTTCATTCTTTTACAAGTGGTTTGCCAGTTTTCCCAGCACCACTTGTTACAGAGATTGTCTTTTCTTCATTGTATATTTTTGCCTCTTTTTTCAAAGATAAGGTGTCCATAGGTGCATGGATTTATCTCTGGAATTTCTATTTTGTTCCATTGATCTATATGTCTGTCTTTGTGCCAGTTACATACTGTCTGGATGACTGTAGCTTTCTAGTATAGTCTGAAATCAGGAAGGTTGATTCCTCTAGTTCCATTCTTCTTTCTCAAGATTGCTTTGGCTATTCGAGGTTTCTTGTGTTTCCATACAAATTTTGAGATTATTTGTTCTAGTTCTGTGAAAAATACCATTGGTAGCTTGATGGGGATTGCATTGAATCTATAGATTGCTTTGGATAGTATACTCATTTTCACAATATTGAGTCTTCCAATCCATGAACATGGTATATTTCTCCATCTATTTGTGTCCTCTTTGATTTCTTTCATCAGTGTTTTATAGTTTTCCATATATAGGTCTTTTTTTTAGGTAAATTTATTCCTAAGTATTTTATTATTTTCATTGCAATGGTGAATGGGATTGTTTCCTCAATTTCACTTTCTGTTTTTCATCATTAGTGTATAGGAATGCAAGGGAATTCTGTGTATTAACTTTATATCCTGCAACTTTACTATATTCATTTATTAGCTCTAGTAATTTTCTGGTGGTATCTTTAGGGTTTTCTATGTAGAGGATCATGTCATTTGCAAACAGTGAGAGTTTTTCTTCTTCATTTCCAATCTGGATTCCTCTTATTTCTTTTTCTTCTGATTGCTGTGGCTAAGACTTCCAAAACTATGTTGAATACTAGTGGTGAGAGTGGGCACTCTTGTCTTGTTCCTGATTTTAGAGAAAATGCTTTCAATTTTTCACCATTAAGGATAATGTTTGCTGTGGATTTGTCATATGTGGCTTTTATTATGTTGAGGTATGTTCCTTATATGCCTGCTTTCTGCAGAGTTTTTATCATAAATGGGTTTAACCACTATAAATTTTTTGTAGGAGACTGCTGGATACTGATGATGAGCTCAGTGACATTCAGTCAGATTCCGTCCCATCAGAAGTCCGGGACTGGTTGGCTTCTACCTTTACGCGGAAAATGGGGATGATGAAAAAGAAATCTGAGGAAAAACCAAGATTTCGGAGCATTGTGCATGTTGTTCAAGCTGGAATTTTTGTGGAAAGGTAAGTGAACTTGTTGGTATATTAAGACAAAATTTAAAAGGCAGCAAATATACTTAATATATCAATATTATGAGAGTCCTATAGTTTACTTATTGAGGAAAACTGTAATCATAAGTATACCTGGAATAAACAGAGTTAGGACTTCGTGAGGGAATTTACCTATAACAAAAAATATCTTGTCCTGGATTTATTTTTATTTATTTTAAATTAATATAAAGACAAATAAAGTATAGACTTTTGAATGGCCTTTCTCAAATGAATCTTTATGAATAACTGTTTAAAAATAATTATAATACATTCATATGCTATAAACCTAACATTACCAAATAAAATGTAGCGCCTGATTAAAATAAGTTCTATACTACATAACAAAATCAAGCAGGCCTTTTCTCCACACTTAAGTGAAAAGGCCATCCTCTCACGACCTTGGAGTAAAGCTCTCTCATGTCCAGTCTCCCTGAAGAACTTTTTAACTTTTCTGTCACTGAAGCACTTCTGTTACTTGCTGGCCCTTAGAAGCAGCAAGTCAAATCACTAGAGTTTCTAATGTGAAATACGTGTTAATATTGACAAGATTTTATATTATTTAACCCTTAATAACATAGCTTGTTTTTCTGTCTGGAAATAAGATGTTTCAGAACTAAAACTATAAAAAGACTCAAAATAAACATCTTATATCTGACAATGTTGAGAGCTAGTTCTTAAAAGTTACTTAAACTTATACTTACTTAGACTTAAAAACAATTACACTACATTAAATTATAAATCAAAAAGATTATTTTAATGTTATCAAAGCAAAATTAAGGAACAGAGAAATTTTTTATCAATGTATTTAAAATTAAATTTAAAGGAGACCACATTATGTTTTATCTTCAGACATCTCTAGTCATTACCTCTAATAAACTTCCTAAACTTTCATCTTCTTCTGCTAAAGGAACAATGAGAAGCCCTCTTGGGTTTCTAAAAATCTAAATGACAAGCATTGCAAGAAGTATTCGATGTGATTTAAAGACATATTATAACCATAAGAAATAAAGCATCTGTGATCTTGGTTTATGCCTTTATTACCCAAATTATTATTATTCAAATTACTTTGTGTATTTTTTAACCATATCTAATGCCTTTGATAAAAGAACCTTCATAATAAGCATAATGAGCATGATTAGTTAGGTGAGATGACACCTCCAACAACTAGTGCATAAACTGCTCCCAACTCTGCCAAGTGGGACCAGAAATCTGAAACAGACAAGTAGGGCTGGAGAGAAATAATTTTTATAATAATATTCCTATTTTTTAAACAAGTTAAGTAAAGGTATGACAGTTGATTTTTCTTAATATCGGTTTGGAAACATCTAAATAGTAGTTCAGAAACTCAGTGAAAGAATCAGAGATAAAAGAGAGTATGTTTGCTTTAATGAAGAAATGTATATTTTGCCTTTTTTTTAAGAAAATATAGAATTTGGCAAACTGAAAAATAAGTTAAAATTATAGAAGTAAACCAACTAAGTTTCCATTCTCATTAAATAGAAAATCAAAACAAATTCTGTGAAATATATTGATATGTTAAACTTTCATTTTTTTCATTTGTTACACAGAAATATCAAAACATACTTAAGGTAACTAAATTAGTAAGTAGTCTTAAAGAAATCAAAGTACTAAAACACATAGAAATGAAATATTTTCTATTACTTTTGAGTTTCCATTAGTAACTATGTAAACAAAAGGATATGTTTATCTAGAATTTTCAAAAATAATCATCTTCAATCTTGAAAGTTAGAAAGGCTTCTTGAATCTTCTCTCAAGTAGCCCCTTCCAAGAATCAACCCTCAGTAAGTCCAAGCAATTTGCTTACACCAGTGTATCCCAAACCTACTCACTTTCTCATCTCCTCTCCAGAAACCCCGATCTAAGCCTTTGTCACCTGCAATCAGAAACGTGACAAAAACTGTCAACTAGGCTCCCCTCTTCCTCACTTGCCTTCTCTAAGCAAGTCACTTTCTACAGTGATTTTTAAAATGTAAATTCAGTCCTATCATTCCAAAGCTAAAATTGTCTGATTGCCTTTACCATTTCACTGGATGTACCATTTCACCTGGTATTAAAGGCAACTTCTGTATCATGGCTTACATGACTATGTCCCCTTACCTTTAGACTCATCTAATGCTACTATCACCCTTTACTGAATATCTATACTAGTGTGATTTCAACTGCATGAATATCCAATACTTTGGCCACCTGATGCAAGGAACTGACTCATTGGAAAAAGACCCTGATGCTGGGAAAGGTTGAAGGCTGGAGGAGAAGGGGACAACAGAGGATGAGATGGTTTGATGGCCTCACCGACTTGATGGATATGAGTTTGAGCAAGCTTGAAGAGTTGGTGATGGACAGGGAAGCCTGGCATGCTGCAGTCCATGGGGTCACAAAAAGTCAGACATGACTGAGGAACTGAACTGACCTTTCTTCCCTTGGGACCAGTAATTCTGCTCTTTCCTCTATCAGAAATGATTTTCCCCAAACTTCACTCTGACTAGCCATTTCTATCTTTCCAGAGGCCTTTCCTGGTTATTCTGTATATTGTTCATCACTTTCTCTATCCCAACCAGTGGTTTACCTCATAGCATTTAGTGCTGTTTTTACTTATGTATTATTTCTTATTTATTGTCCCTCTTCACCACTAAATAAACCTTGTGAAAGCAACACATAGTTTTCTTATTCTCCACTTAATAGTCTCTTGTCCACCACAATGTCTGGCACATGATATTTTTTTTTTTTTTAAGTTTTTGAATTATATTTTGCAACTGTAATAAAAAATCTTCCAAAAATAATCTTCCCTATTTCCAGTTGAACTTTTACCACTTACAGGAGAACAGGAAATCCATTGTTCTTTTTCAGCAACTTGTAATATATTGACTATTTACTCATATGTGAGACCACTGTATTAAGGTTTCTCCCACATTCATTCTCCAGAATGAGTCATCCTACTTTTCCATGCTAATTTTCTAGGTTTTCATCCTAATATCCTATTCCCAAGTATAGAATTAGAAAATGATAATGAAGTGGTTTCTCCTTCTCCTTAGAAGAGTAATCCTCTTCCTTCTCTTTCTTTATATATAATGAGAATACACAGGGATATTCATTTCTCAAACCTATTCCAAGTCTAAGAAACATTGGAGTTGTCACCGAACCTAAAGAGCCTTGAAGAATGTCAGAATTGGAGGCAATGGTATTGGCTGCAGAGTAATCAGAACAGTAATGTTAATATTAAGAATAATGACTTTCTGGGACTTCCCTGGTACTCCAGTGTTTAAGAATCCTTCTGCCAATGAAAAAGACACTGGTATGATCCCTGCTCTGGAAGGATCCCACATGCCTTGGGGCAACTAAGGCCATGGGCCAGAATTACTGAGCCCATGCACCCTACAGTCAATTCCCCCTAACAAGAGAAGCCACCACAATGAGAAGCCGTCACGTTGCAACTTCTCTAGTTGCAGTGACCGGGAGCTGCTAAAGAGTAGTTCCTAGTCACTGCAACTAGAGAAGGCCTGAGCACAGCAGTGAAGACCCAGAACAGCCAAAAATAAACAAACAAGCACTTAAAAAATAATAACAGCTTTCTTATATTGAGTACTTATAATAGTGTTACACTAGGCGTTTATATCATTTATCTTCATAAAAAGTGTATGATTATCCTTATTTTACAGATAACTGACATTAGCTTTCCAGAGATCACACAGCTAGTGATTGGTTAACCTGTGATCCAAGATCCAAGCTGTGTGTTCTCTTTGCTACATAATACTGCCTTTTGTGCCATGAAGTTACACACATTTAAAGTCACTTAATTTTTTAAGTTTCTTATTCCTGACCACTTATCTCCTTGCCCATCCAACTTTCATTACCCCGTACCTCGATTTTTTAGTAATGATTCAAAAAATAGATAGAAAAAACTATTTGTTTCTTCAAAAATACCCCCAAAATCTAAATATCATTACTGAAAGTAATTATTTTCTGGGCCTTTTCAGTTCAGTTCAGTAGCTCAGTCATGTCTGACTCTTTGCCACCCTATAGACTGCAGCACACCAGGCTTCCCTGTCCATCACCAACTCCTGGAGCTTGCTCAAACTCATGTCCATCGAGTCAGTGATGCCATCCAACCATCTCATCCTATGTTGTCTCTTTCTCCTTCTGCCTTCAATCTTTCCCAGCATCAGAGTCTTTTCCAGTGAGTCAGTTCTTTGCATCAGGTGGTTGAAATATTGGAGTTTCAGCTTCAGCATCAGTCCTTCCAATGAATATTTAGGACTTATTTCCTTTAGAATGGACTGGTTTGATGTCTTTGCAGTCCAAGGGACCCTTAAGAGTCTTCTCCAGCACCACAGTAAAAAAAGCATCAATTCTTCAGCACTCAGCTTTCTTTATGGTCCAACTCTCACATACATACATGGCTAATGGAAAAAGCATAGCTTTGACTAGATGGACATTTGTTGGCAAAATAATGTCTCTGCTTTCTAATATGCTGTCTAGGTTGGTCAGAGCTTTTCTTCCAAGGAGCAAGTGTCTTAATTTCATGGTTGCAGTCACCATCTGCACTGATTTTGGAGCCCAAGAAAATAAAGTCTCTCACTGTTTCCATTGTTTTCCCATCTATTTGCCATGAAGAGGTGGGACCGGATGTCATGATCTTAGTTTTTTGAATGCTGAGTTTTAAGCCAGCTTTTTCACTCTCCTCTTTAATTTTCATCAAAAAGCTCTTTGGTTCCTCTTTGCCTGGGCCTTTTATATTGTGATTAAATTATTTCCTTGTTCTGCAAGATTAAAATAATTATACCTATCTTAGTGGAGCAAGTAATATTAGTATTTTTCTGATAGGCTGCTCTGAAATCTTCCAACTGAGATAGAGGATAAAGATAATTTTTTATTATAACTGTTTGCCACATCTAAAAATTATTTAAGGTCATTTAAGAGAAAAATTAAATTGTTGTGTTCAGTAGCTCAGTAGTATCCGATTCTTTGTGACTCCATGGACTATAGCACGCCAGGTTTCCCTATTCTTCACCATCTCCCAGAGCTTTCTCAAACCCATGTCCATTGAGTCAGTGATGCCAACCAACCATCTCATCCTCTGTCATCCCCTTCTCCTCCTGCCTTCAATCTTTCCCAGCCTCAGGGTCTTTTCCAAGGAGTTGGCTCTTTACATCATGTGGCCAAAGTATTGGAGCTTCAGTTTCAGCATCAGTCCTTCCAATGAATATTCAGGACTGATTTTCTTTAGGATGGACTGGTTGGATCTCCTTGCTGTCCAAGGGACTCTCAAGTGTCTTCTCCAACGCCACAGTTCAAAAGCATCAATTCTTTGGCGCCTTCTTTATGATCCAACTCTCAGATCTGTACATAACTACTGGAAAAACCATAGCTTTGTCTGTAGGGACCTTTGTTGGCAAAGTAATGTATCTGCTTTTTAATATGCTGTCTAGGTTTATTATAGCTTTTCTTTCAAGGAGCAAGTATTTTTTAATTTCATGGCTGTAGTTGCCATCTGCAGTGATTTTGGAGCCCAAGAAAATAGTCTGTCACTGTTTCCATTGTTTCCCCATCTATTTGCCATGAAGTGGTGAAACCAGATGCCATGATCTTAGTTTTATGAATGTGAATTTTAAAATGGGAACATGGAAATAAAGTAACCATATCTCTGTAATAAAATGGGAAGATATTTTATCAAGAAAGCCTAATCTCTATGTAAGTAAATACAATATTTTAATTCTGAGCATCTGAGAAGTGAAGATTAAGAAGGAAATCATGAAAAATTATTTGGCTTTTATTATCTTAAAAAAAAAGATAGCATTTACATAGGAACTGAGTAATGTGTTATGGATTTTTAACATAAGATACATTGAGTCAAAAGGGTTAGTATTTCCCTTAGTGATTTTATAAAAGATGCAGAATATTTTCTTATATTCTTATATTTCTTATATTGACCCCCAATATAATGATATAGTCATTAACTTATGGCTTTGTTCAGGCATCTTGTGGGGAGAAGTTGCTACAGTATAATCTAGGAATGAAACTTGCTTGTGAGCTAACAATGTAAAAATTAAGGGACATGATTTCCATGTTTTTCACAAGACTTTGTGGAGGAACCATGTTTCTTTCAGTCCTGGTTAAAAACCTATTGCTATTTCTACACATTAAGGTATCATGTTGACTCTTATTTTTGCACAAATCAGTGGAAGAGTTTCTTATATTTATTTAAGTCATCTTGGTTTTCCATTGGAAAATGGAACCAACAAATTACTGAGTAATAAAAATATTTTTATTGTTGCTATTAAAAAATAAAAATATCCTTTCTGGATAATCTTTATTAAATAATATTAAAAGACAGTTTGAACAAACTTAAGCAGTTTTTTTCAATATGGTTTCTCCCAATATTCTTAACTAAAACAAAAAAAGTAAGCTGTGTAAATTCTGATGATGCTACATAGTCCCTTCTATAATTTTAATTTTGTGAAAAAAGAAAGAAAACCTATAAAGGACTATTTCAGTGACATTCAGCTTCCAGATTGAAAATTTTGTAACACAAAGACACAAAACAAGACTGCTCTGCTGTCTTGAATGTGATGGTATGCTAAAAAGTATTGTTGCTGCACATGCAAATGACAGTCATTTTTTTTTAATAAGATGAAGTTTAGGAAAAGATCTCTTTACATAGAAATTAAAACCATATTGACTTTATATGTGGTTGTGTGTAAACAAAATACTATTTGCATCTATTACATTGTAAACATGTAATAAATGATGGCAATAATTATTGGAGAAGGCAACGCCACCCCACTCCAGTACTCTTGCCTGGAAAATCCCATGGACGGAGGAGCCTGGTAGGCTGCAGTCCATGGGGTCGCTAGGAGTCAGATACGACTGAGCGACTTCACTTTCACTTTTCACTTTCATGCATTGGAGAAGGAAATGGCAACCTACTCCAGTGGGTTATCATTGTTGCCAAAAAGAGAATCTATATCTAATGATACAAAGTCAACAAGTCAAAGGTAATTATTTCTTTGTTTTTAAAAAAGAGTTAAAAACTTTGAGGGGCTTTCCTGGTGGCACAGATGGTAAAAGCATCTGCCTGCAATGCTGGAGACCCAGGTTCGATACCTGGATCAGGAAGATCCCCTGGAGAAGGAAATGGCAACCCACTCCAGTACTCTTGCCTGGAAAATTCCATGGACTGGAGCCTACTGGGCTCTAATTCATGGGGCCACAGAGTCAGACATATCTGAGCGACTTCACTTGCACTGGCACTTTAAAAACTTTGAGTAAATGATTTTTATATATACACTTATTTTTCTTTTTCAGAATGTACAGAAAGTCCTATCACATGGTTGGCTTGGCATATCCAGAAGCTGTCATAGTAACATTAAAGGTAAAAAATTTTAATTAGTTTATCAAATCAGTTTATCAAATAGTCATTTTTTCTAGTCTCTTTAAAATGATGGGAAGAAAATGAGAATAGGACTTTGATGTAGCTTACATATCAGAATGTAAAAAATTATTTTAACCATTTACAAATGTCATGTGTTTCAAGTCATAACTTGTTGATTTAAATGAGGATCAGTTTGTTAATGTTTACACTAACAAACTCTATCAATACATATAGATGTTTATCACTAACAACTGTAATATACATGTATAAATACACATATGTGTGTGATGTTGTCTTTTTTATGCTTTATGCTTTTTGCTTTATTTAGGTGAATCTTTCAACTTTGAGATGGCACCAGCATTTGTCAGAATACACATATTTTGTTACTATATATTATGAAATGAATGCATTATCAATGAAAAGACATTTCAGTCAACTATAATTAAAGGACAAAACTTATATCAAAGAAAATTGTTTAGAATTTTAGGTCTCAGAAAATATAAAAAGGAAAATAAAATTAAGAAAGTAAACAAAAAAGAAATTTATCTCTTTTGTTTCTGGCTTTCCCTGCTGTTGCCCTAGTCTGAGGCCCAACTGCAGTATTACATATGTTAGAAATAACTAGAGTTGAAAATCTGATGTGGTAAAAGTTTTTGACTCACTTGTTCTCACTTTGTTTGTGTGTGTGTGTATGTGAACACTGTTCCTAGACTATATTACTAAAGAGGCATTTTGTAGGCTTGTCACTCTACATCCCCTATTTCATTCTGTTGCTTAATTTGGGTAGGAAATTCAACTTTGTCTCCTCTAATAGCTTTATGGTGGTTTCCTGTATTAACCAAAAATTTAAAGAATACTAGCAACAGAATATACCAAGTTACTTTATTTTTGATATATTAAACTCCTTTCCTAGTGTACATTTATATTAATTTTGTTTGTTCCTTAATTCCCTTTTATGCATCCCCTTTGTTTTTTTCTTTGCATTTTTTTTCCTCTGCTGCATATTAGATTTTAATCTTATTCATTTAAAAAAGCAATTTGTTTTTCTCAGAAGCTTTTTTATATTCATGTTTCTAAAACTATAATAGAGGCAAGTATATAACTGAAATGTCATATTATTGGATATGAATTATTCCTTAGCTCTTAAAAGATTTTTATTTCCTCATTATTTCCTCAACTGTAGGCAAGAAAGTCACTTAATTTTATTTTTATAGAAACCAACTAACAGAATATTTTTGTATGAGAGAATGCAAGCAGATTTCAATAATGTAGTATAGAGGAAACGTGAACTAACAGGTTGAGGAGAATTATCACTAAGAATGTTTTAATAATTCTAATTTCCTGAGATACCTCCTTGCCTTGTTTGTTCTCAGTCTGACAAAGTAAAAGCCAAGCATCTGCAGAAGTTTACAGATATAAATTATCATTGTTGATAAAAAAAAAAAAAATGCCCCTAAATGGAGAGTTAACCTTTTACTCGGTTGGAAACCCCTAGCAGGAACTGTAAACATCAGCCTTGTAACAGTCTGAACTGATTCCTCTGTGTTAGCTTTGGAATTTAGTAAGAGATTTGTTTGTCTCCTTTGAGCTTTATTAATGGCAAAATGACTTCTAACAGAACTCTGAGAGATTTTAAATTTACAAACAGATCAAGCAAGTATTTGGGGATCAAATTAAGGCCAAATGCAAAGAATTTAACAAAGGTACACAAACAAGCTAAAAAATATTTCCTTGGTGTTCCCAAATGATTAAAACTACATTTGGAGTTATTGTTACTGTTTGTCAAAAGAAAGAGTTTTAAAAGATGGCTTGAATACTGTTTATCAGATTTTCAGTTTATTTTCAGCTTATTACATTATGTATTGTTGTCTCTGAAATATGCTAAATGAAAAGTTCTAATACAGGGCCTGCTCAAATTTGAAATTAATATACAGCTTTAAGGTTATCCACTTACTGTTCAATACTAAACCCATTCTGTGTGTGCAAACACTAGACCTTCTTTGCTAATAATTTCTGGTCATCATGAGAACTGATTCTGCTGTATTTCTACAGATTTCTAAGTTTCAGTGATTTATTTATGATTGCAACTCAAATTTTATCTTAATACATCTTTAACATACTGATAACACTTGCTGCAAGTCCATTTGTGGACTTTTCTGCAAGTTTTTGACCTAGAATTACCTGAATCAATATTGTTAGGTGTCTGGAGTGGTTTGATATACCTGTTCATTGCCCTCTTTCCCACAATTAGAAGGTACTTTCATAGGGTGTCTGTTTCGCTACAGGCCTGGGGAATTGCCTGACATGCCAAAAATACTATCTTCCTACCCAGGCAAGAGGCCCACTTCCTTTATCTCACCATCTGACTCTGGTAAAAAAGTAAAGATGAACCAGCCAAGGTTAGAGTGAGTAATAAGGTACTATTACTCTACCTAGAAACAGTACTCTATCTCTTTAGAGCACCTGCATATTTAAAAAAAATTATTTATTTACTTATTTTGGGCTGTACTGGTTACTCATTGCTGAGCAGGTGTTTCTCTAGTTGTGAAGAATGGGGTCTATTCCCCAGTTGTGGTGCACAGGCTTCTCATTGCAGTGGCTTCTCTTGCTGCAGAGCACAGACTCTAGAGCTCGTGGGCTTCAGGAGTTGTGGCACGTGGGCTCCATAGTTGCAGCTCCCGGCCTCTAGAACACAGGCTCAGTAGTTGTGGTGAACAGGCTTAGTTGGTCTGCAGTGTGTGGGATCCTCTCAGACCAGGGATTGAACCTGTGTCTCCTGCATTGCCAGGCAAATTCTTTACCACTGAGCCACCAAGGAAGTGTGCATCTTGAAAAAAATGAAGACTCAAAATATCAAAGGTCTAAACCAAATTAGTAGTTCTTAAAAGGTGGACGTTCAAGCAGTATAGTAGGTGTGTGGGTGGGGAAGATAAATTGGGGTTATCTTCCCTCTAGCCCTCAATTAAATCACCCACATAACCTGGAATTCTACCTTAAAATTAGGCCCACTTTGGGAAAATGATTTATGGCTTTCATTTGGAGAGAGGCTAAGGATGAGGGAGTTATAGTTTATTATGTCAAATTGGATAACCTTGGGATTAAGGGGAAGAACTTAAGTATTATTGACTTCACTGTGGTGGATCCATAGACACTGTGTCCCTGACATATCAGATGCTGGTGAAAGTAAAGTCTGATGTGCTAAATTGAAATCTGACCTGCTGGATGTATAATTCCTGATCTTTCTAAGAATTTTTCATAGAAAGAAACAAAACCATGTGATGTTGCCATCTAAAATATTTACTTTTTTTCCTACAGGATGTTGATAAATGGTCTTTTGATGTATTTGCCTTGAATGAAGCAAGTGGAGAACATAGTCTGAAGTTTATGATTTATGAACTATTCACCAGATATGATCTTATCAACCGTTTCAAGGTCAGAAACATGGAACAAAAGTAAAATGCTCTTAGAATGAGGTATCTGTATAAGAGTGAAAATGCAGAACATTGATTCATTTATCAATTCATCTAAAAATGTTTCTGGGTTGGCAGATCACAGACCTGTGGGGATGAGTTCACCACACGATATGGCTATTCTCCACAAATCACTGACATTTCTTTATTCCCACTGTGGTATCATAAAGCCATGATAGCGTCATTGCAACAAGATACGAATGTCACCTTGAATTATTCATGGAACACTCATGTAAACATTGAAATCTGTGTCTTAAAGAAATATGAGTTTCCTAAAATGCAAAATGAAACATTTCTGGCAGCTTTTCTTAAAATGAAAGGGCTTCTAACTAACTTCACTTAGAGCTATCTCAGCACAAATTTGATTCAGATTTCTCAGTGTGTATCTATGGAGTCATATTTTTCGAGTTAGAAGTTACTGGGAGGTCATTTATTTTAACCTCCTTGAATTACTGATAGAAAAACTAGATTTTGCCAGTTGTAATTGGAAAATTTTATGCCTTTAAAAACTAGCCTTCTTATTTGACTCTAGAAGATATAAAAATTTAAAGATTGCTATATGGTTAAGACTGTTATTTCATCTATCTTAATTAAACATTTGGGGGTTATAATTCTCATCAGCATTGAAAACTGACAGATTAATGAACTGTTTTCTTGGAACAATCCACATTTAACTTTAAGAAACTACTGCCCACATCTGACTCACTAATGTGTCCCATCCCAAACATCTTTGTGCTCATGTTAATTTAGTGCCACTCTTTTGGTCAAAATATAATCATAATTATTACTTTCTGCAGATTCCTGTTTCTTCCCTAATCGCCTTTGCAGAAGCTCTAGAAGTTGGTTACAGCAAGTACAAAAATCCATACCACAATTTGATTCATGCAGCTGATGTCACTCAAACTGTGCATTACATAATGCTTCATACAGGTATCATGGTAAGAAAGTCTTTGTGATTGAAGTTTGTTAGTTTGCAACATCTAATCCCATTCCCTTCTCATTGTTTCTTTAATACTCATGAAAGTATTATAAGTAACTATCTTCTGGATTTTTGAGGGTTAACAAGTTATCTATAATATACATTTTTAAAAAAATATTTTAATTCAGTGAAAAAAGATCTCCAGAAGCAAGTGAAAATATACTGCAAATTTTTCAAAATTTGGACCATATGGCATCTTTCATTTGTAAATTCCTGTGGCTCAGATAGATGGTAAAGAATCCACCTGCAATACAGGAGAACAGGATTCAATCTGTGGGTCGGGCAGATCACCTGGAGAAGGGAATCACAACCCACTCCAGTATTCTTGCCTGGAGAATTCCATGGACAGAGGGTCCTGGCAGGCTACCTACTGTCTATGGTGTTGCAAAGGGTCAGACATGACTAAGCAACTAACACTCACTCACTCACTTTCCCCATAGGAATCAACCCCCAGAAAGGTGACCTAGAAAAAAAGCCTTTGGAATAAAAGTTAGTTGCAGTGCTCTTCCCTCATTTCATTAACCAGGTTGACCTCACTAGCTTTTTCTCTTTTACATGCTTGTATCGCTAATTATAATCAAATCCTAATAGATATTTTTCTAAATTATTCATGTGGATTTTTCCAAATTCTTCTTCTTCCTCTTTGCATCTGAATGAATCAGTTGATGACCGAATAAACGGTTCAGCAGTGCAAATCCTGGGACAACAATGAGTAGATGATGGGAAGTCTGAGACTGCCTGGAATTCCTGTAATATACTCAGGGCATAGGATGACTTCCAAGAGATAAAAAGGGAAGGGCAGTCCTTCCTTCTGAAGGTTCCAAACTGGGAGGGGTTCATCCCAGGGTATGAGTCATTGTTGAGATCCCCAAAATCTAAGTACATTTTTGAGTTCTCATGTGTTGACCTGCGTGAAGCAGTACCATAAAAGACGTGTAAGTAGAATAAGTAGAATGGTCTAGCAAACTCCATAACATACATTGCCTACCTGTTTAGATTTCAGACATCACGTCCTTTTTATTGGTATGGATCATTGGCATTCAGAGCTATATGACTAGTACTCCTCCATATTTCATCATTCTGCCCCAGAGACTGTATTCCTTTCCTAGCGCCATGCAAAGCCCTTACAGACACAATATGGATCTTGAAAACTTATAACAGCTACACGATTCTCCAAGTTTACTGTATACCCGTGTGTTATATACATTTTCCCCCAAGAATCCAGTGTGTTATTTACTACATAAGATTCCTTTTCTATGATTTGTCAAAAGGTGTCTCACACAACGACTAAAGAAATTATCTCTTTTACTTCTCCATCTTTTTTTTTGCCTCCTAAATATTGCAGATCCATCAATGCTTTGGGCTCAGATTCCACTCCTGCCCGGTGTTTCAATTATCTGTTTCTTCAAAACAAACTACTCTAAACCTCAATAGCTTATAACAATAATTTATCATATTTCCCAAGGGTTGTTGGTTAGAAGGGTCCCAAATAGAAAGTTCTTGCATGGGGTCTCTCATGTGATTGTGACCAGCTAGCAACTATGGACACAGATATCTGAAGACATCACTCGGCAGGCATCCACAGTGATTCAGTCATACGGCTGGCAGTTGACAATGGCTAGTAGCTAGGAGCTCAGCTGGGCTTTTAATGAAGAAATTTTTGGAATATCACCACCAGTTCAATAGAAATTTGCATTATATTGACAGGATCAGCAAGTAATATAATTGCTTTGGAGTTAAGGCCTACTTTGCGGGAGGCAAAAACCAAAAGCCTTTACTGATGCCATAGCAAGATTCTCTTGTAACCTTTTAGAAGGCTGAATTATATGTAATTGTACCTTTGTATTCTCTCTTTAAGTTGTAAATGTAGATATCACTCAGTTAAGGCATAAAGGTGCCCAATGAGCCAAATAAATGTAGTCATGGTTGTACTTGGTCCTTGGTTGAAGTTTACTCATAATGCATTTGACACAAAGGGAGGAAGCAGAGGTTAGCAACAATAAGTAGAAACAAACATTCAAAGATATAGCTTTAAAATATTGTACAATTTTAAAGGTAGTATATATGACTTTCTTTATATCTGTTTCTCTTCCCAGCATACGTGCATATGCATACACACATACATACAAATTCTTTTAAAGCTCCCCTTGGTTTAATCAGACTTCATTATCACAGCTGTTCCTTGAACTGTGTTTTCCCTGGGTTTTATATGCATGGCAATTAGTATGAAAAACAAAGTGCCTCCTGACACCTGCACATGCTGTTACACTGGGAAAAAACGCTGTAACATCTTCCTGGCTAGATCTGCTTGCTTTTACCTTTCTAAGGCCTTGGTCTTGAATCTGATAGTGAGGTGGTTACATGTTTAGCATTTCTTCTTTTATGAATTCTGTGGCATTGAAAAGTTAACTGAAAAATGAAATATTTAAGTGTTAGTCTGAAATGGAAACTGAACTAATTATGTTTCCTCAGAACAAAATAGAATGGAAAAGCTCTGCCTGCTTTGGTATAAAAATATCTGCTTTAATTATGAGGTATGAGGAGAAGGTATATGCCATTTCAGGGTGGTAGGTAACCAGGATGTTGTTTTAAAATACATTTTTGCTTAAGTACTGCAAGTGTAAAGGCAACCAAATAAAAGTCTCCTAGCTCAGCTTTGGAATCTCTGTGCTGAAGATGACATTAAACAGGTGAGGGATGCTATATTAGCGAGCAAATAGAGAAATTCAAACCCACAATGTGACTTTACCCTCAAATTTGCAAGGAAGGCTTGTTCCAGAATCTAACAAGCTATTCCAACTTCTCTGGGAGACAGGAAATCTGGCCCAGCCTGGCATGACTCCTGGAAAGTTAAAATTGTTAGTAAAGATGACATAGTCACTTTCTGAGATACTAACCGACAAATATAACTTCACTATACGATAGCAGGTTTGGTTTAGAAACTTATTTCTAAATTCATCCTTTAACAAGAAAAATGTCGGTGGACTCTATTCTTATCCCTTAGCTTGGCCATTACAAAAATAGTTGAGTTGGAGACTGTCAGTGTTGTCTAGGATCAGGAAAATACATTTAAACTAATGGGAAATTTTATGATTGATGATGAGAGGAAAAGCAAAATGAATTTTCAGTGTATTGACTGTTTTGTCAAAACTAGGTTATACTACCAGCTCAACAGTTTTTTGCAAGTTATTTTAATAAGCTTTTTAGATAAAAAATGGTAGAAGTTAAGTATTAATTTTCACTCATATGAATGTATTGGTTCTTTGAAACAAACAAACAAACAAAAAAAGCCTTATAGAAATATACATTTAGCTGAAGACCCAAAGATTTGATATGGAGAAGACAGGGTCACTTACATTAGTGTTTTAGTCAATGCCCTGCTGTTTCAGAATGGTCTTATCAGCATGACATTTATGGAGCATTCCAGTAGCAGCCTAATGCTGTCGGGAGACCAGTGCATCCTGTTAGCTGCAAAATGTTCACAGGACCATTGCCTGAAAAGGATTGCGATGAAGCCATTGTCCTTCAGTTTGTTAGCGCCATATTGGGATACTCTCAGGCCTGGAGTAGGCAGTGCAGAGCTGATAAGACAGCTGACCCTCTGTCTCCCTCGCTCTCCTTTTGTCACATAATTAACTTGTTGCTCTGTGCAAGGTGACAGGGGCATGCGGTAGCTTGATCTATTTGCTAAAGATCAAATGCTTCACCAAGTACTGCCAACCTGCTTCCAAATGACTCTGAATATGAAACGATCTGAGGGCCTTGGCAAGAGAACACTTATATTTGAGGGCTCCTGGCATTGCGTTCTCTCTGATACTGAATTGAAGACAAGTAACTTGAAAACTATTCCTTTGGAACTTGTAGTCCACTGACTATATCCAGAAATAGCCCCTCATACTTTGAAACTACTCAATTTTTCTCCAATCTACAAAAATTTGCCACTATGTCTCTATTCTACAAACTACATGGAAATTCTGTTCTTGTAAATGAGTTTTAATACAACAGTGTTTGGAAGAGTGGACACAGTGTGGGCTTTCAAGGCAAGCAGATATTGATTTAAAACCTAACTTCCCCACCACCTCGCTTCCTTGCTGTCTCTTCTGTTCCCTTGTCACTAAAATATGGTTTAATAATGCTGACCACCTTGTTAGTATGACAGTGAGGAGTAATGATATCATATGTGTAAACCTAACCTAGTTCCTGAAACATAACAGCAATTAGTAAGAAATATTATCAATTTATGTATTGTGTACTAATACTATTATAATATACTCACTTTCCACATTGGGTTAGTTATAGCAAACTAACTCAGTTTATTCAAAGGGATAGAGAAAAAAGGTTCAAAACTACCTATAATGTAAGGGGTTATTAATTATGCTTTTTTAGGTACACCAGGAACTAACAGGTTAATGTGACTTTCTAACCTAAAATTCTCCCAGCCTTATACACACACACACACACACACACACACCATACATTCTCTATTGTGTACACACACACACAAAATAATTCAGATATGAAAATTACATCATAAGTCTTAAAGCTTTGTTAGCTTCTCTACCCATCAGTGTATCCAGTTAAATTATCTAGAAATTCTGCTTTTGAAACCTTAGAAGAATGTATTTAGCATATTGCCTCCCTTAAATAATGAAGGCTATCGTCATCCACAGAAGGAAGGAACATTGTGATCTGTTAAAGAACAGAAATTTTGGAATCAGACAGATTTCAGTTTGAATTCCTGCCCTGCCATTTGAAAGCTATGTGACCTTCTGCAGATTGATTCACTTCTTTAGGATTTGGCTGTGTTATCTGCCAAATGAGATTTAAAGCATTTACCTTGTAAATGGTAAATAGGGTGATTATAAAAATTAAATGAAACCATCTGCCTAAAATGTCCAATTAATGTTAGTTCCTTCTCCTTTCTTTCCATCAACACTGTACATGATGTTAATGGCAGTTAATACCTTTCTCTGGTATAATTTGAGGACTTTACAAGTAAGTCTACCTGAGCACCTCTCTAGGCAAAATGCAGTTTAGATGAAGCACCATATCTACACTCCTCATGACTCTTCATTTTAACTGTTTATTTCTGTCCCTTAGGAATACGAACTTAGGTTATGTACTGACCACTGTTCTGGTTGGGAAGAGTGATATGATTCAGGCTTATTCTCTGTGACTTGTCCTCATGAGTCACTTACAAAATCCTCGAATTTAAGCAACCATTTTCTGAGTTAGAATTCTCATTTGACACCAGTATTAAATAGTCAACTAAGGAGATAAAAATTAGCCCCCAGCTCTACTTTCACTAACATGAAATAGATGTATTTTTCAATTAAATGTGAATGTTCAATGTTTCTCTCTTCCCAAACTAGTTTGTTATGTTAAATCTAATTGTTAAGATGATAGTGTGACAATAAACAAGATGAATTCATGAAGGGAGTACTGTTTATGGGAGGCAGAGATTAATAAGACCAAAAACAGGAAGCATATGTATAATCAATTTTGACAGCTAGGAAGATAACAATTTTAAATACTTTGAGATAATCTATAATTAAACTTTATCTCTGATTTCCTAATTTAAATTTTTTACAATTGCAGCTTCATAGTCTCTGTTATCATAGTAGATATAAAATGTTGCTTTTAAAAATCACAGGTAAGTCTGTAAATCTTTAATATAACCAATAGAAAATATTTAAGAAAATGGGTGGTTTTTTTTCTAACAACAATTTTCTTTAATGAGACAATGGATTTCTGGGGGTTACAAAATCTTGTTTAACTTAAATTGCTATTCATTTCATGGTATTTAATCCCATGGTCTCAATGGGGACATTGGACCAGTTCAGCCTGTAATATAAGCCTTTAATACGTCATTTCCTTTTAATGACTCACAATTAAATGCACCTATAAACACAGTGCAGCTAGTTATATCAACTCTCCTTGGTTCTGAATATCATTTCTGCTTCAGTCATCCAACTGTGAGGCATTTATTTTTGAATTGCAATCAGTAAAGATATGTTAGCTCACTATTATTTTCCAGATTCAATACCTTAAACAGTGTATTTAAGGAAATGAAAGTCACTCAGTTGTGTCCAACTCATTGTGACCCCATGGTCTGTACAGTTCATGGAATTCTCTTGTCCAGAATACTGGAGTGGGTAGCCTTTCCCTTCTCCAGAGGATCTTCCCAACCCAGGGATTGAACGCAGGTCTCCACGTTGCAGATAGATTCTTTACCAGCTGAGCCACAAGGGAAGCCCATTTAAGATAATAAGTTCAGTAAAATGCCATTTATTCTGTGTTTACTATATGATAAGACTTGTGATAGGTGCAACACATATATCAACTTTAAAATTCTTTTAAAGTCCACAGGGGAATGATCACTAATTCTCTTTTCATGGAAACTGTACCTGAGAGAGTAAATAACTTATTTTCCAGGTTTAAAACCAGAATTCTCTGATTGCACAGTCTCTTTCCACCATTCCCTATTACTTCCTCCTAATGTTAAAACAGGTGAAATTCAATTCAACAGACAAATGTTAAGTTCCTACTATGTGCCAAATACCGTGATGTGTTATATGAAAGAAGCAAAGATGAATAAGACTGTGCCTTTTGGCAACCATGAAACTCAACAGTGTCACCTCCACTGTTTGACTCATAGACTTACAGTGGCTTCTCCTTGACTTTTATTCAAAATCCTAATTCATCAGCTCTAATCAAGATAATCTATCGACTCTTTCCCATACTCGGCCTTCTCTTTTCAGTCTCCCTTCACTTGACTCTCCAACACAATTGTACTATCAGCAGTGCAATTTCCATATAGGCCTCTACAGTACCATTCCATATTTACTCTTTCTATTTAGAATCTCTCTATTCTCCACCTTGCATTTAACTACCAATATTTGTCCATCCTTCATCCGAGATCCACTGCCACCAAATAAATGTCTTATCTTACACCTTTATTCTGTGAGTTTTCATCAAGTATGCATGTATTTTACATTGTATTTTTCTGCTACTTTGTGCAAAGCCTTTTCCATGTATATGGAATAAGACCATTAAGAGCAAGTTCCATGTCATTTTGGATCTTCCATTCCTGCCATCAAGTACTACCCACTTACAGCACTCTCCAATAGAACTTCCGTGGTGATGGAGACGTTTTCTGTCTGCACTTTCCTACAAGATAGCCACTTGCCACTATTGAGCAATTGACATGTGACTACTGTGACTGAAAAAGAGAACTTAATTTTACTTATTTTTAATTTAAATAGTCACGTGATTGTCATATTGAACCATGCAGTTAAAGTGTTACACAAAATGTGAATGGTGAACAAACTATTGACTTACCTAAATGAACTTATAACAGTAGAGAAAATTTGTTAAACCATCCAATTGATAACAATAAAATATCAGTGTATTTGAAGCAGTGCTCTGAATTTTATGTGAAAATATTTACTCTTTCATTGCTATTAAGTTTACCTGTATGGTCTTATAATAGATGTATTATGAAGAGCAAATGATAAACTCTTGGAAATTCTTCTAAATTTCTAAATATAAAACTTAAATTCAGTTTCTCTAATGACCAAAGTAAACATTTTCAACTCTTTTCTCATAGTAAATTCTTCTACAAAAGTCGAGCTAAGACATTTTAATATTGTATGAGTTATATGTTAAAACTTACTAAATTCTAAATAATTTCATTAGAACCCAAATTGGTAATGCTGTAAATTCAATATCCATTTAGAGCTCACCTTTTAAATGATAGAAAATTACCATTTTTTCCAATTAACAAGGAAAATTATAATGTCTAGATTTTTAACTTACAAGTCATTAAACAATCATCAACCTTGTGAAGCATCCACTATGTACAATTAAAGGAGATGAAACAGGGAAAATTATTTAAACTTCATAAAAAGAATTTTATATAATGATTTGTACTGTGTGCAATGAAGCTTTCTATAGAAAGACAACACTGACTCTACTTTTTGATGTGATGGAATCTTTCCTTAATTTAATAGCACTGGCTCACTGAACTGGAAATTTTAGCAATGGTCTTTGCCGCTGCCATTCATGACTATGAGCATACAGGGACTACAAACAATTTTCATATTCAGACAAGGTAAGGTAAAGGATTAACTTTTCTAAGTTAAAATTTGACATTTATTTTTCTGAGTATTACTTATTCTTTAAGAGGATTTCAAAATAATAATGAAGATGTCTAAAAAAATGAATTTAATAGATTTTAGCAAAATGCCTTAAGCTGCAAACACTTCAGTCAGTCTGTATTTATCAAGAATCTTGTATTTTTTGGTGGCATATTTAGCAATTTAAAGAACATAAAAATGTATAAGATAGTTTTTCTCTGCCCAGAACTTACATTAAACTGTCACACAAGTTAGACATTTATTCACTGGAACAAATCTTGCATCATTTGTTTGATGTCAGTTTGTCAGTTTCATGTCAAGGCATCAGTTTGGTGTCATGTATTTGAAAGCAATGAAAATTTATTTTTGAAAAAAAAATCTAAAAATAAAAGAAAACTTATTTCCAGGTTAATAAGAAATGTTAAAATTAAAACAATTAGAAAATTGGATTTTTAATTGCGGTGATAATGGTAGTTATTAGAATCAAAATACCAGAGTAGAGGTGCATTAGTTGGTTAAGGCTGTCACACAATACTACAGTTTGGGTGGCTTAAATAACAGACATTTTCTCAAAGTCCTAAAGACTAAACATGCAAAATCAAAGTGTAAGCAAGTTTGGTTTCTTCTGAGGCCTCTCCCCTAGGCTTCCAGATGGCTGACTTCTTGTTGTGTCCTCAGTGACCTTTTTTCTTGCTTTAGCATACCTTGGGGTCTCTTCCTGGTCTTACAAGGACATCAATCATATTGGACTAGGGCCCCACCCTTATGACCTCTTCTAACATTAGCTATGTCTTTAAAGGCCTTAGCTTCAAATGCAGTCACATTTTAAGGTACTGGGGCTAGGATTATAAACATATGGGAACTCATTCAGTCCTTAATAGAAAGGGGCTTTAAGCTCTTTCTGGTTGCAAAGAGATTTCATTGCTCTAGAGGCAGATTTTGGTCCAGGACCATCAGGATCCGATTCATTTGTGTACATGGGATCCTGAATTTCTGTGTCTTCCATTGTTCAGAGATGCTTAAGATGGAGATGTAAGTTAAGAGACTGATTTCACTCTGGAACTACTGTAAATCTCTCTTCTTGTTGAGGGAAAACTAAGCTTAATTATTTTTTGTTGTTTATTTTTAGCTCCTAGAGTAGATTTAGATTTCATAAAAATTTAACAGAAAGTACAGAGCTCCCATGTACTCCTTCCCCAACCCCACAGTTTCACCTGTTTATAACATCCTACCTCAGGTGTGGTACGGTTGTTACAACTGATGAACCAATATTGACACATTATTATTAGCTAAAATCTATAGCTTGCATTTGGAGAAGGAAATGGCAACCCACTCCAGTATTCTTGCCTGCAGAGGAGCCCAATGGGCTGCTGTCCATAGGGTCGCACAGAGTCGGACATTACTGAAGCTACTTAGCATGCATGGATAGCCTACATTACAGTTTCCTGCTTATGTTATACATTTTTTGAGCTTTACAAATGTATAATGCCAAGTATCTACTATTACAGTATCATCCATAATGGTTTCACTGCCCTAAAAGTCCTCTGTGCTTCATCTTTTCATTCCAGCCTCCCTCCTTCCTGCTTTAACCACTGCAATTCCTGATCTTGTTAAGGTCTCTAGTTTTGCCTTCTCCAAAATGTCATATAGTTGAAATAATACAGTATAAAGCCTTTTCAAACTGGTTTCTTCCACTTAACAATACGCATTTAAGGTTCCTCTATGTCTTTTCATGAGTTGATAGCCCATTTCTTTTTATTACTGAATAATATCCCAGTGTATGGATGTCCCAGAGTTCACTTATTCAACTACTGAAGGATATTTTGGTTTCCTTTAAATTTTAGAGTTTATGTAAATGTTCATGTGCAGATTTTTGTGTGGTCTTTTTTTGTGCAGTTTTTTAACAGCAATATTTTTAAAACTGACTTCCTAGCTATAGGAATTTATTGTTTTTCTGTGGGGAGCATAGAAACATTAAAATACTTGGCATTTTAGAGCTTCAAGGGATCCTACAGTGACTGAGATCCATATTCTATAACCTCTGGTCTAATCCTCACAGTCTCAGAAGAGAAAACAAAGATCTCAATAGAGGAAATTACCTAACTATATGCACATAGTCACCCCAGTAGCAGGGTTGAGAAACTGAGATGAGGGACACTTGCTCTCAACCCAGTCTACTTAATGTAACTCTGCTCCCATGGCCAAAGACAGACATATAACAGTCATAATCTTTTATAGCCTTCAATGGATGGACTTGAAAATTATGGCCCCTTGACAGAGACAGAAGAACTGGAATTCAGACAATGAAATGTTGGAGAAAGCATTCTGTCTGTCCCTAGAGTCTCCCAGATTAAAAGAGCATGAAGTGAACAGGAAGACCTTGAAGTCTGGTTGTGCAGCAAGAATGTTACTAACCTAATATTAATAGCATACAGGGATGTCTTGTTTTCATTTGTGTTAAACATCAAAGGAAAGGTAAACTATGCAGATCATTTTTGCTTAGCAAAGACTCTTCTACATCCACTAAATTTGTAAGCGGGATTTTAAAGACAGCTCATTACTGAGCTGGGCCCTGAGTAGGGTCACAGTTTGGGGAATTAGAGAAGGGAGCAAGTGATTTGCTTCCAAAAAAATATTTCTTGCTCTTTCTACTTTGAGAAGTAAAGGCAATGGACTGGCTTCCAGCAGCAGTATAAATTATCATTCCTAGCTTTCTCCTTTTATCATTGATTTACAACTGGATGAAGATTCGTAACTTACTTATACTTTAGACTGCAGAGAAGAAAAGTAGATGGCAAAAAAGAAGGAGGAGGAAGAAGAGAAGGAGAAAGAGGAGAGGTAGGAGGAAGATGAAGAAGAATACACTTTTCACCATTTTATATTAAGAAGCTTTGTATAAAAAGTGAGGGAGGGAAAGGTCTAGTATTTTATTTTCTTATAAATTTTCTATTAGGATCAATTATTTAACGGATTAATTCTACAAAGAACTTGAACATTTTATGAACAAAAAGGTTGCAATGATCACAGATGCAACAATATGATGTGCTTTTAGAAGCTCTATTGGCTTCACATTTTGTCCAAATATATATTGATCTTATGTTACTGGTATTAGTAATTTGTATTTTATATTATTTTTTTGTTACTTGGATATAGAGTTGCTTTTCTAATATGGAAACCTATTTACTAGATAATGCAAAATGACTGAAAAATAATTTAAAACATGGTACAAGGCCAGATTTGAGTTCAACACAGACATTATAAGCCATAGAAATCCTTGAAAGTGTAAATAAATAGAGATAATTTCCTCTTTGTGAAAAGCAAATGCTAAGTGACATGTTACCATGGACACTGAGTATTGCTTAGAATTCTGTTCTTTCCATAGCAGTCAGAGATTATCTCAAACATTAAAACCATTCTGTTTTCTCAGCATCTTGTTGGATTTATGAGACAAAATCACATAGACTTTGCTGTAATTAAATCTGATTAAAAAACACATCTTTGCTTGTTGTTAAAAGGAAGAAATAGTGATGCTTAGATCTATATTATACAAAAAACTTGACAAAACTGCCATGGCTAAATCTGAGATTGTATGATACAAAATATGTGATTTGCAAATCACAGTTTTACCCATGATCTCAGCAAATTTCTGAAGATACTTGGACAGAATATATTTAATTTTCTCTCAAAAGGATTGCATATATGTGTTCCTAGTTCAGTTTTCTGTCTATTGAGCTATGATTATTGATAATAAAATTTAAAAGGAAATGACCTATTAGGCACTAGAATAGTTAGTTCCTCTTTTGTTTCCAGAACTATTATAAAAGTGGAATAACATATGCAGTTAGATAATAGCATATATCACCTCCCCCCGATAGATTTCCTTTTAAATTTGATCTTTAACAAAGGAGCAAATGCAATACAATGGAGCAAAGATAGTCTCTTCAACAAATGGTGCCAGAACAACTAGACAGCCACATAAAAAAAAAAAAAAAGAATACAGATACAAACCTTATACTGTTCACAGAAATTAATATAAGATGAATAATAGACCTAAATGTAAAATGAAAAACTCTAATACTCCTAGAAAATAACATAGGAGAAAATCTAGGTGATCTTAGGTATAGCAAGAGGGTTACAAGATTAGCCAAAGAGTAGGAGAAAATGTTTTCAAAAAGTACGTACATATGATAAAAGACTATTGTACAAAACAGATAAAAAACTCTTAAAACTCAACAATAAGAAAACAGCCTGATTTTAAAAATGCTCCTTAACAGACACTTCACCAAAGAAGATACACAGATGACAAATTAGCTTATGGAAAGATTCTCCATATTATATGTCATCAGGAATATGCAAATTAAACAATGAGATATCACTATACATCTATTAGAAAGGCTAAAATCCAGAACATTGACAGCACCAAACACTAGTGAAGATGTGAATCAACAGGAACTCTCCGGCATTACT
Organism: Giraffa tippelskirchi; assembly: GCF_054371585.1. NCBI lineage: Eukaryota > Metazoa > Chordata > Mammalia > Artiodactyla > Giraffidae > Giraffa > Giraffa tippelskirchi. The sequence continues at coordinate 76,840,204 of NC_137277.1, forward strand.
GATGGGAATGCAAAATGGTACAACCATACTGGAAGACAGTTTGGTAGCTAGTTATGAAACTAAATATATTCTCATCATATGAGCTGATAATTACTCTCCTTGGTATTTACCCAAAAGAGCTGAAAACTTATGTACACATGAAAACCTGCACATGGATATTTACAGCAGCTTTATTCATAATTGCCAAAACCTGAAAGCTACTAACGTGCCATTTAGCAGGTGAGTGGATAAATAAACTGTGATACACCTAAATAATGTAATATTATTTAGTGCTCAGAAGAATTGAGCTATCAAGCCATGAAAAGATATAAAGGTAGCTTATATGCATACTAAAAGGTACAAGAATCCAATCTGAAAAGGCTAGAGTCATATGACATTCTGGTAAAGGCAAAACTGTGAAGACAATAAAAAGACCAGTGGTTGCCAGGTATTAAGGGGATGGGAAGAGAAGTCTGAATTGGCAGATCGCAAAAGATTTCTAGGGCAGTGAAAATACTCAGTATAATACATTAATGATAGATACATGTCATTATACATTAGTCCAATCTCATAAAATTTACACCACTAAGAGTAAACCCTAAATGTAAACTATGGTCTCTGATAATGATGTTTAATGTAGGTTCATCAGTTCTAATAAATGTACCTCTGTGGTTGGGAATGTTAATAATGGGGGAGGCTATGCCTGTGTGGGCCAAGGGGTATATGGCAAATCTCTGTACATTCTGCTCAATTTTGTTGTAAACCTAAAATTGCTCTAAAAGATAAAGTCTGTTTTTTAAAATTGTTATACAGTAAAAAAAAAAAAAAAAAAAAAGGAAACTAAGTACCTCTGTAAATTTAGGTGTTCAATTATTGGATTTTTACTGATATTTTTATGCCTTATGATTTGAGTATTTTTAATAGATACTCATGAGGTCTGAAGAAATCCTCTAGTAGACATTTTGCTTTTATTTCTTAGGTCAGATGTTGCCATTTTGTATAACGATCGCTCTGTCCTTGAAAATCATCATGTGAGTGCAGCTTATCGACTTATGCAAGAAGAAGAAATGAATGTCCTGATGAATTTATCCAAAGATGACTGGAGGTGAGTTTCAGAGGAAATATAGAGGAAATTTAATTTCAGGGAAAATGTTATGTGATTTAATGTGAAGAAAACAGATGGAAGTCAATCCTTTAATCACAAAACAAACTAAATTCCTCTTGATTGGAAGATTAGTACTGGAAGACTATTCAGGAGCAAGGCTCTGTAGATGGAGCTGAACTATTTCAAGGCCAATTCAACATCTATATGCATCATAAGCAATCCATAGGACCACATACCACATAATACCTTAAGATACATAATTACATACTCCTTGAAATGGTGCTAAAGTGCTTAGTCACTCAGTCGTATCCGACTCTTTATGACCACATGAACTGTAGGCCTCCAGGCTCCTCTGTCTATAGACTTCTCCAGGCAAGCATTGTGGAGTGGGTAGCCATTCCCTTCTTTAGTGGATCTTCCTGATCTAGGGATCGAACCCACGTCTCATGCATCTCCTGCATTGCAGGCTGATTCTTTACCATCTGAGCCACCAGAAAAGCCCTCCTTGGAATGGAGTTCTGCTCAATTGTACCAATATGTGGTCTTACATTAATTCAGAATTTTTGTGTCTGATTCCTTCATATATTACTTTTTTGTACGTGGATATGAGCTTTTCTAAAAAACAAAAATTCACTATTTGGGGAAAAAAATACAAATATGTTAAAATGACCTAGATGCAGAGGGTAATCTTAAATATTTCTCCAAACCATCTGTATTCTTAAAAAAAATTTACATGAAAAAGTATTACTTATTGCCATGCAGGAGAAAATAAAATGTACCCCTCCCACTCAGCATAACATTGCCTCCTTTCCTCTTGATCCTCTGGTCATCATTATTCCCTTCATTTACTGTAGGATTGCCAGATATATCAAATAAAAATAAAGGACATACAATTAAGTGTAAATTTCAGATAAACATAGAGATTCTTTAGTGTAAGTACATCCCTAGTTAGCTTTATGGTGGGGTTAATGGCGACCTCCTCCAAGAGGGCTTATGCCATACCCAAGTCTGCTGCACCCAGAGCTCCTGTCCCTGTGGCCAAACTGACCCATACCTCCATAGGAGATGCTCAAACACAGTTCTGTCTCAGCCTCTGTGGGATTCCTGGGTCCTGGTGCACACAAGGTTTGTTTGAGCCCTCTGAGCATCTCTGGTGGGAATGGGGTTTGATTCTAAACGCGAATTCCCCTTCCTACTGTCTTGCTGGGGCTTATCCTTTGCCCTTGGACGTGGGGTATCTCCTCACAGCCGCTCCAGAACCTACCATCTTACTGGGGTTTCTCTGACCGTGGACGTGGGGTATCTCCTCATGACTGGTCTAGTGAAGCACAGCCACCACTCCTGACCTTGGACATGGGGTATCTCCTCTCCACACAAAAGTGTTATCAATTGACTGTAAACATGTTCCTTAAGTTCCTTGGCTAAATCCTTCAGGTCGCCCAGGACTAATTCCAGATCCTCCATGATGATCTTAATCTGTTCCTTCATCTTGGTTTTTTTTGGGCTCCAACAAATTTGGGGGGAGATCCAGAATCACTGCACAAGGTCACTGCAGCCATGAAATTAGAAGACGCTTGCTCCTTGGAAGAAAAGTCATGACCAACCTAGACAGCATATTAAAAAGCAGAGACACTACTTTGCCAACAAAGGTCCGTCTAGTCAAGGCTATGGTTTATCCAGTAGTCATGTACGGATGTGAGAGTTGGACTATAAAGAAAGCTGAGCACCGAAGAATTGATGCTTTAGAACTGTGGTGTTGGAGAAGACTCTTGAGAGTCCCTTGGACTGCAAGGAGATCCAACTAGTCCATCCTAAAGGAGATCAGTCCTGAATATTCATTGGAAGGACTGATGTTGAAGCCGAAACTCCAATACTTTGGCCACCTGATGCGAAGAGCTGATTCATTGGAAAAGACCCTGGTGCTGGGAAAGATTGAAGGCGGGAGAAGGGGACGGCAGAAGATGAGATGGTTGGATGGCATCACCAGCTCAATGGACATGAGTTTGGGTAATCTCTGGGAGTTGGTGATGGACAGGGAGGCCTGGCTTCCTGCAGTCCGTGGGATCGCAAAACGTTGGCCACAACTGAGTGAATGAACTGAACTGACATCCCTAGTATTCTGTGACCTACTTATATTTTTTAAAAAGCCTTTATCTTTAACAAAGATCTCGTTGAATCAGTTAATGCGCTGAAAAAAATCCAATTCAAATGCAAACATCAAAGGTTTGTTTTTTAATTTAAATCAAGCTAAAAGGAAATGTCCAAAGAAGTAACCTGGGATTAAGATCTACCTTAAAATAAAGAAATAAGAGGTTAATTTAGAGTTTAAAAGAAGCCCTAATTTCCCATGGTTATTTTTTCAAATATTCAAACTTTCTGGATTTTCAAGGCCAGAAAAAATATGGGCTCATTTTTACAGACATAGAAGAAGCTCTAACGTGGGAGGAAAGAGGCATTTTGTTTTGGGAACCCAGTTCAGGTCTTACATTTCATTCCACAGGAAGCATAGCCCAGTTGGGTCACCAATCTAGAAAGGCCAGGATCTAATCATAAAAGGCCACTGTTGGGTATGTGGAAAATAGAAGGGCAAGGGTAGAATCAGGTGCAGAGTTGGTTCCTAAGGTCCCAGAGATTGACTATTTCCATCTAGAATATTAATTTATTTTTTCATCAGTGATTCTCCTTCCCAGAGGTTATATTTGCATTATTAATTTTTGTTATGCCTTTGAATTAACCCTCTTCTTCTCCAAGTTGATTCTGTTGCTGTTTCAGTGTGACATTTTTCTATTACACTTTTTTCTTTAAATCTTTATTATTTATTCTAATAGTTTGCTCTTGTAATATTTTATATTTTTGTACAGTAACAAGTAGCTTACTGTACAAAATATCCTAAATGAATGGTTTTATACTTTTTTTTTTTGGCCACGCCACACAGTTTATGGGATCATAGATCCCCCATGAGGGATTGAACCTGTGGTCCTGGCAATAAGTGTACCAGGTCCTAACAACTGGACTGCCAGGAAATTCCCGAATTTGTTCAACAAATACCATAATATTGTTACCGCATCCAAGCTTGCTCTGTTTGCTGCACAATAGGCCAATGAATCGGGTAGTAGACAGACAGAGAAGATAGCAGGCTAGCACCTCAAAATAGCCATCTTATTGGTGTCTGGATGCCAGATTCTTTTTATAGATTAGAGGTGAAGGGAGGTGAGAAATCAAAGTGAAAAGGCTATTAATGTTGCAAACATCTCCTAGAAAGGCAAACCTCAGGCAGGGAATGTGTTAATTTCTTCCTTCCTGCCATCCACAGGTGGACAGGGTTGTGAACAAAGACACTTTAGTTTAACAGTCAGTCAGAGGGGCAAGATTCTCTGAGGCAAACCATTCTGTATGATTATAATAACAAAAGCAACGAAAAGCAAATCAAAGAGACAGTTCCAACGTGGAGTCAGAATTGGCTTCCTCCCTGCAGCAATATCACATGATTTATGAGTTGACTTATATATGATTTATGATATGGTAGAATTTAATAAATCCAATGCGGTTTCCAAAAGCTATAAAAATGTATTTGCTAGTATAACCTTAATACTATTTCACCAAGAATTAAAATATGGATAGCTTTTTAAAGACTTGTAGGTTTTCTGTTTGTGTATCTATTTCTTCAAGTAATTTTAGGAACTGTAAATGCAGCGATTTTTTAATTTTGGCAAGAAAAATTTATAAAAAATACATTTCCTTTGTGTACTAGTTTATTGATATATTATTAGTTGATTATTGATAACACCTAGCATTTACTGGTTACTGTTACAGACAGAATTCAACTGAGTAAATTTTAAAGATCTTATTGACTTTATTCAACAATTCATGAATTGGGCAACATACCATCTAGCAGATAAAAAGTAGCTCCTAATAACTGTACAAAATGGCAGAATTTTATAAGAAGAAAGAGGCAAGACAAGAAAGTTATTCTAGCAAAGATCTGATTGTTTAAGGCAAAATCTCCTTTCTTTGGGGGATAATAGGAGTCTATCAGGCAGATTTCCTTCCTAGTGCTAACCAGATGATTGATTTAAGTTTTCACTTCTGGGGGAGGTTAAAACTATAAATTAGGTATTAAATCTTGGTTTAATAAGGGTTTAGCACAAATAATGAATTTTGGGTCTGTTATTTCTTTTTTCACATTACATCTGCAAACTACAATGTATTTATTAAATCTTATAGATTTCATAAAGCTTTTCTCTTATTTTTACTACTTAACATGAATGTTTTGGTACAGTTGGTATTGTAACATGGATATCTCATAATTTAGAAGAAAACATGTAATTGAGAACAATTGTATTAACTCTTTGATAGCTTCCACTCCCTTAATATTTGGGTAAAAGTATGTTCTAAGCAGGCTATCCAATATCATGAACAGTAAGTAATCAGAGTACTGTTTTCTCATTGCTCCCATCTAAAAACCCAGATGAATTGAGCACCCATAATTTTCAGCAAGAATCTCCAATATGTATTGTTTTTGAAACAAATCATTCAATCATGCCAACTTTAGGTAAAACATCTTTGACACAAGATCATAATTCAAGTTTGCCATACACTTGTAATTTAGCTTACTCTACTGGCCACAGAATAAAAATAAAATATGATTTCCAGCATAAGTGACTTTTTTACCTATCTGTACTGAGCAAGCAATGAATTCTAGAACATGCAAGGCTTTGCGGGGGTTACTCATCTCCTGCTTAGTGTGAGAATGATTTATTCATGCATAGGCTTTGTGATATGGTCACCATGTTTACAGTGTCTTGGTTACAATTTCAACAGTACCAATAGCTCTGTCTGATATGTAGGATCAAGGTCCCCAGAGCTTAAATAGAGAATTCCCAGTCACTTATAGTCTTGATTTCCTGGCATTCTTATGATGGAAACTTGGTACAATGGAGTGGTCCAACTGTCAGCTTTGGTAGTAGTACTCTTGGGGTTGATTTTATCTCTGCTATATACATGGACTTCCCTGGTGGCTCAGACAGTAAAGCGTCTGCCTACAATGCAGGAGACCCAGGTTGGGAAGATCCCCTGGAGAAGGCAATGGCAACCCACTCCAGTACTCTTGCCTGGAAAATCCCATGGATGGAGGATCCTGGTAGGCTATAATCCATGGGGTCCCAAAGAGTCGGAAATGACTGAGTGACTTCACTTTTCTGCTATATACTAGCTGTGTGACTGAGCAAACAACTCAATCCTCTTGGGTTGGAAATAATAGTACCCCTCACATGAAAAGCACTTAAAACACTGTCTGGATTGAATAAATATTGAATAATGGTGGTAGTTTTATTAATAGTAAATTATGCATTTAGAGTGGTTTTTCTCTAAAATTGGTTAGGATCCTTTCTGATATTAATTATTTCTAAAAGTAATATTTAGAAAATATGAGTGGGGAAGGGTTGTGTATGTGAGAGGGAAAGCATCCAGTTCTTTTAAAGGAGAGTTACACAGCATCATTCACAGATTGCTCTCCTGGAGACATCCTAAAGCCAAACTTCTATAAGCTCTTTTATATTTAAAAATATAGCATCTTTTCTGCTCATACTATTACAAAAAAATAAAATGTAATTCTTAATATTAAATGTTTCACTTGAGAAAAAAATAAAAAGGCCAAACCTTTCTGCTTTTGATGACTCCACAGGGATCTTCGGAACCTAGTGATTGAAATGGTTTTGTCTACAGACATGTCGGGTCACTTCCAGCAAATTAAAAATATAAGAAATAGTTTGCAGCAACCTGAAGGGTAGGTTATAATTTTGTTTTCATATTAAAGATCTGTGGGCTTGGACTTGGAAAAGACTGTAGTTGGTTATTTTGTTCTGATAATTTGAGCATGCCCTTGTTTTGACAGGCTTGACAAAGCCAAAACCATGTCCCTGATTCTCCATGCAGCAGACATCAGTCACCCAGCCAAATCCTGGAAGCTGCACCATCGATGGACCATGGCCCTAATGGAGGAGTTTTTCCTACAGGTGCCTCTTTCACACTGTGTCTATGCAAGTGCTTTTGGAAATAGTGGTTGTGCATATTAACATACATCTTTTCTGTACAGAATCCAGACCTTGTGACGTGATATTACCAACTGGCCACACTGCATTCTTTGGACTTCAGGCAGAATTTATTAATCTCTCAGATAAACATATTAAATAATCCTATGTAGTATTATACATGTTTTAAAGAGGGTAAAAGTCTTGGATCTTAGATGCCAAGCTAAGAGAGAAAGAAATGAACAGATTAGTGTTGTTATCTGCTATTAAAAGGTAAAATGCTAGGGTTAGAGTTTTCAAAGACAGAAAATAGCTTTCATCATTAAAAGGGAAAGGGAAGATGTATGACACTTCTGCATACATCTTTTTGTTTGGAATTTACTTACACATGCATAGTTGCGAGGATGGCTGAGAAATATAGTTTTTAGCTGGGTGAACATGTACTTAACTGCAAGAAGCTATCATTATGTGAAAAAGCAAGCCTGGATATTGTCAACAAAAAATTAATCAATAGCCAATATAAGAAAGAAATGGAAAATTATATTTGAGTCAGACTGAGAATTATAATCTAGGAAAGTCTCTCAGAGAGTTCTGAGAACTGTTCTGAAGAGGTAAAGGGGGAGGACAGTATATATGTGATTTTGGCAAGAGGGGTGCGTGTAATCAAGTACATGTCTCCATGGAAAGTTGCTGCTAGTCACTAGGAACAGACATCTTAGTTATGCTTTTCTAGGTTTGGAAAGATACAAGAATCCAGGTTCATAAGAAATTTCTGCTGAAAACATTTCACTGTCTAAGGGCCGGCTCTGTCCGTTTCCCTAGCACAAAGTGCCTCATTCTACTCTGAATTCCTTTCAGTGTGTGTTATAAATCAGCAACCACAGTGGCTAATGACTTCTTGTAGAACTGGATGGTGGGCAATATTCTTTATTTCACAATCCCTTCCCTTTAGGTCCTAATTTTGACCAAAATTTAGGAGACGTTTCATGACCAGTTTGTCCCATGGTGCTAGGAATGCCATGTCAGGCAAGTGTTTCATTGATAACCCACTCAATATACTATTACTGGACTGTACCCATTAACAGTGGCCAAAAACTTCTGGAACACTTGTCATATTGTTCTGTTATAGTTCAGGAAATGGTTTCATCTTGTTGCTTCTTCCCATACCTAGAGTTACACTTTTATAATCATTGATGCTATAGAACTGTGTATTTGATCAATTGTTTCAAGCTGCCTAGTCATGAATTTTATTTGAGTCTCAGCCACACATTTGGTAATACAAGAAACAATAATCATGAAAAATCAGCAGAATACAAATGATAGAGCTTGTAACATTAATAAGTTTATAAGTGAGTACTTAAGAACCTTCTGTTAGGTATGGTCCATATCTCCCCAGGTCACCTGACCAGTCTGTTTTGCACCAATCACTATCTTTAAGGGAAATGATGTATTGGCATTGTACATAAAGTCCATCAAAGATGGCTGCACATACAAAACAATCAGTGGGTCTTCTTGACTCCTTGTGACATTGAAAAAGCTATGTTATTTTCTAAGGAATGACATGGCTGGTGCCAGAAGGACAAAAATTCATCTTTATGATTAAGCAGGTATTTCTGCCCCTGGGGAGGTTTGGTTAATGCATAATGCACACACACAATGGACACTTGAGGGGAGGGAAAAGGCCCAAATGGGCAGAGCAAAAACTTATGTTTAAATGTTCCTTGTATTGCCTTAAAATGTGAATTTTTAATTCATCAATATGGAGAGTGACCAGTGTTCTCTACAACATATATATATGTTTCTTCCTCTATGTGTCCCTCTTCTGTTTCTACTCCCACTTGGTGTTCTAGAGTATAGTGAGTCAAGTAACATCAGAAAATTTCTACACTTACAATTATAATTTTATTATAAAGGATACAACTCAGAACAGCCAAGTAAAGATGTATAAAGGGCAAGGTTTGGAAGGGTCCCAGACATGGAGCTTCCATACTCTCTCCCCACAGAGACAGGGTATGCCACCTTCCCAGTACAGTGTGTTCACCAACCAACATGTGCTGCTCAGCTTTGGGGTCAGGAGTTTTTATGGGGGGTTCATTTCATAGGCATGATTGAGTAAATCATTGGCCAATATAATGGAAGTCAATCTCCAGCCCTCCTTTCATACCAGGAGAGCAGGCTGCCCCAGTATTCCAGGCCTCTAATCATGTGCTTATTCTCTCTGGTGACCAGCTCCATCCTGAAACAATCTATGGGGTCTGGGCCATGACTCACACAATTATTTTATTTTCATTTATTTATTTGACTGGGTCAAGACTTAGCTGCAGCATGTGGAGTCTTTCTTGTGTCATGTGGAATCTTCTGTAGTGATGCGTGGACTCTAGTTGTGGTGCATGTAGAAGGGCCCATTTTTTAGAAGGAATGAAGGAAAGTAATTAAATGAGCTAACTCCCTTAAGTAAATTGTTTCAAGAAGGCCAAACTAGTGCTTCTTCCCCTCCTTTCACAAGTAAATTTCCCTATAGAACTGGTGATCCCTCAAATTCTACCCTCAGTCTTAGGGTGCCCTTCATGCCTGTGGTCAGGAGCTTGCTATGTGCTTGCTGCAGATGTTGCTTCTGAGATTAAAAGCTCTTCAGTGAAAGAGGTTTCTCAAGATATCTGTACTTCACCCTTTTTTATCTTCTTCATTACTTTAAAACTATAGAAATTGTTTTGGCTTCAGAGAAAATGCAGAAATGAAAAAAGAAAAATGTGCCATTAAATCACTGGATTTGACATCTTGTTGACAGCTGTCAGAGCATTTCACTCTGTTAAGGAAGAGTTAAAATAATTACAGACACAATTCATTTATTGTGCCTCATTTTATTGTGCTTTGCAGATACTACTTTTTTGTTTTGTTTTACAAATTGAAAGTTTGTGGCAATCCTGCATACAGCAAGTCTATCGGTGACATTTGTCTGACAGCATTTGTTTACCTCATGTCTCTGTGTCACATTTTGGTAATTCTCACAGTATATCATGTTTTTATTTTTTTATTGTTATATATATTTGTTGAGGTTTCTCTGGTGGCTCAGTGGTAAAAAAAACTCGCCTGCCAATGCAAGAGATAGAGTCTTGATCCCTGGGTTGGAAAGATCCCCTGGAAAAGGAAATGGCAACCCACTCCAAGATTCTTGCTTGGAAATCTCATGGACAGAAGGAGCCTGGCAGGGTACAGTCCATGGGGTCACAAAAGAGTCAGACATGACTCAGCGACTAAACAACAACATATGTATTTGTTATATATTTTTCACTATTACTATATGTGTTATTATTATATGCATTTGTTATAAGTATTATATGATCAGTGACCTTTGATGCTACTATTGTAATCATTTTGGGGAGCCACAAACCACTCCCATGCAAGAAGGTGATATTAATTGATAAATGTTGTTTGTGTTCTGACCACTTACTGACTAGCTGGCCATTCCCCTGTCTCTCTCTTTCTCCTTGGGCTTCCCTATTCCATGAGACAGGACAATATTGAAATTAGACAGATTAACAATCCTATAATGGCCTCAAAGTGTTCATAGGAAAGGAAGAGTTGCACATCTCTCACTTTAAATCTAAAGCTGGAAATGATTAAGCTTAATAGAATGTATGTGTTAGTCACTCAGTCATGTCCAACTCTTTGCAACCCCATGGACTATAGCCTGCCAGGCTCCTTTGTCCATGGAATTCTCCAGGCAAGAACACTAGAGATTCCCTTCTCCAGGGGATCTTCCCAACCCAGGGATTGAACCCAGGCCTTCTACACTGCAGGAAGATTCTTTATCATCTGAGCCACCTGGGAAGTCCAGCTTAATAGAAAATGCACATCAGAAGCTGAGATGAGCTGAAAGCTGGGCCTCTTTTGTAGATTAGCCAAGTTGTGGATGCAAATAAAAAGTTCTTGAAGAAAATCAAAAATGCTACTGCAGTGAACACATGAATGATGAGAAAGCAAAACAGTTTTATTACTGATATGGAGAAAGTTTTAGTGGTCTAGTTAGATCAAAAAAGCCACAACATTCCCTCAAGCCAAAGCCTAATCCAGAGTAAGGCTCTAAATCTCTTCAAATCTATGAAGGCTGAGACAGGGGAGGAAGCTACAGAAGAAATGCTTGAAGCTAGCAGAGGCTGGTTCCTGAGGTTAAAGGAAAGAAGCCATCTCTATAACATAAAAGTGCAAAGTGAAGCAGTAAGTGCTTCAAGATACTCAGAAGATCTAAATAAGACAATTAGGAAGGTTGCTTCACTAAACAGATTTCCAATGTAAGGAAACAGCTTTCTATGGGAAGAAGATGCCATCTAGGACTTTCTTTTTTTTTTATAAATTTATTTATTTTAGTTGGGGACTAATTACTTTACAATATTGTAATAGTTTTTGCCATACATTGACATGAATCAGCCATGGGTTTACATGTGTTCCCCTTCCTGGACCCCCCACCCACCTCCCTCCCCATCCCATCCCTCTGGGTCATCCCATTGCTCCGGCCCTGAGCCCTTGTCTCAAGCATCGAACATGGAATGGTGTTCTGTTTCACATATGATAATATACATGTTTCAATGCTATTCTCCCAGAACGTCCCACCCTCACCTTCTCCCTCAGAGTCCATAAAATTGTTCTATGCATCTGTGTCTCTTATTCTGTCTCGCATATAGGGTTATCGTTACCATCTTTCAAATTCCATATATATGCATTAGTATACTGTATTGTTGTTTTTCTTTCTGGCTTACTTCACTCTGTATAATGGGCTCCAGTTTCATCCATCTCAGTAGAACCGATTCAAATGTATTTTTTTTAATGGCTGAGAAATATCCCGTTGTGTATATGTACCACAGCTTCCTTATCCATTCGTCTGCTGATGGACATCTAGGTTGCTTCCATGTCCTGGCTATTGTAAACAGTGCTGCGATGAACATTGTGGTACATGCGTCTCTTTCAATTCTGGTTTCCTCAGTGTATATGCCCAGCAGTGGGATTGCTGGGTCATATGGCAGTTCTATTGCCAGTTTTTTAAGGAATCTCCACACTGTTCTCCATAGTGGCTGTACTAGTTTGCATTCCCACCAACAGTGTAAGAGGGTTCCCTTTTCTCCACACCCTCTCCAGCATTTATTGCTTGTAGACTTTTGGATAGCAGCCATTCTGACTGGTGTGAAATGATACCTCATTGTGGTTTTGATTTGCATTTCTCTAATAATGAGTGATGTTAAACATTTTTTCATGTGTTTGTTAGCCATCTGTATGTCTTCTTTGGAGAAATGTCTGTTTAGTTCTTTGGCCCATTTTTTGATTGGGTCATTTATTTTTCTGGAATTCAGCTGCAGGAGGTGCTTGTATATTTTTGAGATTAACTGTTTGTCTGTTGCTTCATTTGCTATTATTTTCTCCCATTCTGAAGGCTGTCTTTTCACCTTGCTTATAGTTTCCTTTGTTGTGCAAAAGCTTTTAATTTTAATTAGGTCCCATTTGTTTATTTTTGCTTTTATTTCCAATATTCTGGGAGGTGGGTCATGGAGAATCCTGCTGTGATTTATGTCGGAGAGTGTTTTGCCTATGTTTTCCTCTAGGAGTTTTATAGTTTCTGGTCTTACGTTTAGATCTTTAATCCATCACAAGCACGGAAATCGAAACTGTAATCAGAAATCTTCCAGCAAACAAAAGCCCAGGACCAGACGGCTTCACAGCGGAATTCTACCAAAAATTTAGAGAAGAGCTAACACCTATCCTACTCAAACTCTTCCAGAAAATTGCAGAAGATGGTAAACTTCCAAACTCATTCTATGAGGCCACCATCACCCTAATTCCAAAACCAGACAAAGATGTCACAAAAAAGGAAAACTACAGGCCAATATCACTGATGAACATAGATGCAAAAATCCTTAATAAAATTCTAGCAAACAGAATCCAACATCATATTAAAAAGATCATAAATCATGACCAAGTGGGCTTTATCCCAGGAATGCAAGGTTTTCTTAACATCCGCAAATCAATCAATGTAATACACCACATTAACAAATTGAAAGAAAAAAACCATATGGTTATCTCAATAGATGCAGAAAAAGCCTTTGACAAAATTCAGCATCCATTTATGATAAAAACCCTCCAGAAAGCAGGAATAGAAGGAACATATCTCAACATAATAAAAGCTATATATGACAAACCCACAGCAAACATTATCCTCAATGGTGAAAAATTGAAAGCATTTCCCCTAAAGTCAGGAACAAGGCAAGGATGCCCACTTTCACCACTACTATTCAACATAGTTTTGGAAGTTTTGGCCACAGCAATCAGAGCTGAAAAAGAAATAAAAGGAATACAGATAGGAAAAGAAGAAGTAAAACTCTCACTGTTTGCAGATGACATGATCCTCTACATAGAAAACCCTAAAGACTCTACTAGAAAATTACTAGAGTTAATCAATGAATATAGTAAAGTTGCAGGATATAAAATTAACACACAGAAATCTCTTGCATTCCTATACTCCAATAATGAGAAAACAGAAAGAGAAATTAAGGAAACAATACCATTCACCATTGCAACAAAAAGAATAAAATACTTAGGAATATATCTACCTAAAGAAACAAAAGACTTATATATAGAAAACTGTAAAACACTGATGAAAGAAATCAAAGAGGACACAAACAGATGGAGAAATATACCGTGTTCATGGATTGGAAGAAATAATATAGTGAAAATGAGTATACTACCCAAAGCAATCTATAGATTCAATGCAATCCCTATCAAGCTACCAATGGTATTTTTCACAGAACTAGAACAAATCATCTCACAATTTGTATGGAAATATAAGAAACCTCAAATAGCCAAAGCAATCTTGAGGAAGAAGAATGGAACTGGAGGAATCAACCTGCCTGACTTCAGGCTCTACTACAAAGCCACAGTCATCAAGACAGTATGGTACTGGCACAAAGATAGAAATATAGATCAATGGAACAAAATAGAAAGCCCAGAGATAAACCCACGCACGTATGGACACCTTATCTTCGACAAAGGAGGCAAGAATATACAATGGAGAAAAGACAATCTCTTTAACAAGTGGTGCTGGGAAAACTGGTCAACTACTTGTAAAAGAATGAAACTAGAACACTTCCTAACACCGTACACAAAAACCATCTAGGACTTTCATAGCTAAAGGGGAAGTACATGACTGGCTTCAAAGCTTCAAAAGCTGACTCTCTTGTTAGGCGCTAATGCAACCAGTGACTTAAAGTTGAAACCATTGCTCATTTACTGTTCTGAAAATCCTTAGGGCCCTTAGTGTTAGTCGCTCAGTCGTATCCACCTCTTTGCAACCCTATGGACTGTAACCTGCCAGGCTCCTCCATCCATGGGATTTTCCAGGCAAGAATACTGGAGTGGATAGTCATTTCCTTTTCCAGGGGATCTTCCCAACCTAGGTATCGAACCTGGGTCTCCCACATTGTAGGCAGACTCTTTACCATCTGAGCCACCAGGGAAGCCCTTAAGAATTATGCTAAGTTTGTTCTACCTGTATTCTATAAATGGAACAATAAAGCCTGAATGACAGCACATCTGTTGACAATATGCTTTACTGAATATTTTAAGGCCATTGCTGAGATCCATTGCTCAGGAAAAGATTCCTTTTAAGTTATTACTGTTCGTTGGCAATGCACCAGTTATCTGAGAACTTTGATGGAGATGTACAAGATAATGTTGTTTTCATGCCTGTTAACACAACATCCATTCTGCAGCCATGGATCAAGGAATAATTTCCACTTTCAAGACTTATTATGTAAGAATTACATTTCATAAAACTATATCGGCCATAGATAGTGATTCCTCTGATGGATCTGAGCAAAGCAATTGAAAACCTTCTGGAAAGAATTCACTATTTCAGATGTCATTAAGAACATTTGTTATTCATGTAAAAAGTCAAGATATTGACATTAACAGGAAGGAAATGCTTATGACCAACCTAGATAGCATATTAAAAAACAGAGACATTACTTTGCCAACAAAGGTCCGTCTAGTCAAGGCTATGGTTTTTCTAGTAGTCATGTATGGATATGAGAGTTGGATTGTGAAGAAAGCTGAGCATTGAAGAATTGATGCTTTTGAACTGTGGTATTGGAGAAGACTCTTGAGAGTCCCTTGGACTGCAAGGAGATCCAACCAGTCCATCCTAAAGGAGATCAGTCCTGGGTGTTCATTGGAAGGACTGATGTTGAAGCTAAAACTCCAATACTTTGGCCACCTCATGCGAAGACTTGACTCATTGGAAAAGACCCTGATGCTGGAAAGGATTGGGGGCAGAAGGAGAAGGGGACAACAGAGGATGAGATGGCTGGATGGCATCACTGACTTGATGGACATGAGTTTGGGTAAACTCCGGGAGTTGGTAATGGACAGGGAGGCCTGGCGTGCTGCGATTCATGGGGTCACAAAGATTTGGACACGACTGAGCGACTGAACTGAACTGAATAAAAGTTGATTCTAACCCTCAGGGATGATTTGGAGGAGTGCAAGACTTCAGTGGAGGAAGTAACTGTAGATGTGGAAATAACAGGAAAGTTAGAATTAGATGTGAAGCCTGAAAATGTGACTGAATTGCTGCAATATCATAATAAGACTTTAATTCATGAGGAGTTGCTTCTGACAGATGAGCAAAAATATGATTTCTTGATATGGAAACTATTCATGGTGAAGATGCTGTGAAAATTGTTGAAATGACAACAGAGGATTTAGAATATTACATAAACTTAGTTGATAAAGCAGTGGCAGAGTTTGAGAGGGTTGACTTCAATTTTGAAAGAATTCTGCTATGGGTAAAATGCTGTCAAACAACACTACATGTTACAGAGATACCATTCATGAAAGGAAGAGTCAACTGATGTGCCACATTCATTGTGTTATTATTTTAAGAAATGGCACAGCCACCCCAACCTTTAGCAACTACCACCCTGATCAATAAGCAGCCATCAGTACTCAAAACCCTCCACTAGCAAAAAAGATTACAATTTACTGAAGACTCAGATGATGGCTAAAATTTCTATCAATAAAGTATTTTTTAATTAAGCTATGTATATTGCTTTTTTAGGCATAATGTAAGTACACACTTATTAGACTACATTAGACTACAGTATTGGAGAAGGAAATGGCAACCCACTCCAGTATTCTTGCCTGGAGAATCCCAGGGACGACAGAGCCTGGTGGGCTGCCATCTATGGGGTCGCACAGAGTCGGACACCACTGAAGCGATTAGCAGCAGCAGCAGACTACAGTATGGTATAAACATAATTTTTATATACACTAGGATACAAAAAAACCTCATAGCTCACTTTATTGCAATGCTTGCTTTATTTTGGTGGTCTGAAACCCAGCCTAGAATATCTCCAAGGTATACCTGTACTAGTTCTTTGTTATGGCCTTTAAAAGAAGAAATTCCAACAACCCCCAAGGGAATTGCTAGACAGACATAAACTATCACGCCTGAGCACATCAGGCTACTTGAGTTTCCAAGTTGATGGAACCACTTTCTCAACCTCTACCTACAGGCTCATCTCCAAGAAAAGATGCATTGATTCAGGGGCATAACTAAGTTCTTGGTTAAATAACTGAGTTTAGTGGTCTCTGTTCTGCTCTATTCAGTTGCTAAGTCAAGTCCAACTCTTTGCAACCCCAAGGACTACAGCACGCCAGGCTTCCCTGTCCTTCACTAGCTCCTAGAGTTTGATCAAATTCACATCCATTGAGTCTCTGATGCTATCTAACCATCTCATCCTCTGCTGCCCTCTTCTCCTCCAGCCCTCCATCTTTCCCAGCATCAGGGTCTTTTCCAATGAATCAGCTCTTCACATCAGGCAGCCAAAATTTGGAGTTTCAGCATTAGTCCTTCCAATGAATATTTAGGACTGATTTCCTTTGGAATGATTGGTTTGATCTCCTTGCTGTCCAAGGGACTCTCAAGAGTCTTCTCTAGCACCATAACTCAAAAGCATCAGTTCTTTGGTTCTCAGCCTTCTTTATGGTCCAGTTCTACATCAGTACATGTCTACTAGAAAAACCATAACTTTGACTATATAGACCTTTGTCAGCAAAGTGATATCTGTGTTTTTTTAATATGCTGTCTAGGTTTGTGATAACTTTCCTTCCAAGGAGGAAGCATCTTTTAATTTCATGGTTCAGTCACTGTTTGCAGTAATTTCGGAGCCCAAGAAAATAAAATCTGTCACTATTTTCACTTTTTCCCCTTCTATTTGCCATGAAATGATGGGACCAGATGCTCTGATCTTAGTTTTTTGAATGTTGAGTTTTAAGCCAGCTTTTTCACTCTCCTCTTTCACTGTTATCAGGAGGTTCTTTAATCCCTCTTCATTTTCTGCCATTAGGGTGGTATAATATGCATATCTGAGGTTGTTGATATTTCTCCCAGAAATCTTGATTCCAACTTGTGATTCATCCAGCTTGGCATTTTGTATGATATGCTCTGCACACCTAGGGCTTCCCAGGTAGCACAGGGGTAAAGAACCTGCCTGTCAACACAAGAGATGCCGGTTCAGTCCCTGGGTCGTAAAGATCCCCTGGAGGAGGGCATGGAAACCCAATCCAGTACTCCTACTGGAAAATTCCATGGACAGAGGAATCTGGCATGCTATAGTCCATGGCATCACCAAAAATTGAACATGACTGATCACATACATATACACTCTGCACATAAGTTAAATACGCAAGGTGACAACATACAGCCTTGTTGTATTCCTTTCCCAATTTTGAGCCTCTCCATTGTTCCATGTCAAGTTCTAACTGTTGCTTCTTGATCTACATACAGGTTTCTCAAGAAGCAAGTAAGGTGGACTCATATTCCCATCGCTTTAAGAATATTTCACGGTTGTTGTGACCACACAGTCAAAGACTTTAGTGTAGCCAATGAAGCAGAAGTAGATGTTTTTCTGGAATTCCCGTGCTTTCATCATGATCCAACAAATGTTGGCAATTTGACCTCTGGTTCTTCTGCCTTTTCTAAACCCAGCTTGTACATCTAGAAGTTCTCAGTTCATGTACTGCAGAAGCCTAGCTTGAATGATTTTGCACGTAACCTTGCTAGCATGTGAAATGAGTGCGATTGTGCATTAGTTTGAACATCCTTTAGCATTGCCCTTCTTTGGGACTGGAATGAAAATTGACCTTTTCCAGCCTTTTGGCCACTGCTGATATTTCCAAATTTGCTGATATATTGAGTGCAAAACCTTAACAGCATTATCTTTTAGGATTTTAATGACCTAGGGACCTAAAATTTTGTATCAGTCACTTGTCTGATTCAATGCATCAGAATATACATGTATTCAGTAAGTTTTTTATTTTTAAAGGTATTTTTTTGACCTCCTATGGTTAGCATCCTCAAATGAAAGCATAACCTCCAAAAATATATAAACCAGTTGACTTACACAGTGTCTATTGCTTTTGACCCTGATTTCACTTTGTTGAAAAGTGAATGTTCCCTATTCAGGGACAGAATAAGAAAATTGTTAAGTTTGCCAAACTCATCTTCAGGGATCCTGACTCTCTCTTTACATATCTTTCCCTTTCCCTTAGGAGTCTCTCTTGTCCTCTAGGGTTCCTGGTTCCCTCAGATTCTGGCTACAGGGCCCCCTACTAATCTTGTGCTCATAGCCTTCATTCATCCTAAAGAATAAATAACACTTTGAAATATTTATAAATAAATAATTAACTCACCTTAGCATTCAATGTATTTAGCAGTGGAAGTTTAATATTCTAAATCAACTGTGGAGTACAAGAAGCAAGTATAATATAAAATCTCCTGCTTCATCTGTAAGAAGATCAACCCTGCGTACGTTTGTCAAATGCCTAAGTCCTATATGAGAATTTTAGCATCCAGCATTTTATGAAATTTAGTTCACAGAAAATAAATCATCACAATGCCTTTTTAAGGCCCAAATGATCATTTTCAGGTCAAGGAATTTAAATGATATAAATCTACATCTTTTAAAATATCACCAACACTGTAACTGATAAAAGCAATTAATCATCTTTGCATATGTCAATTAGGAATTTACAGTATTGCATTTCCCGTGAAGCATATAGGTAGCTTTATTTCTATTTTAATAATAGTAATGTCATTTTATTTAACAAGCTATTAATGATATTATTCTTTTACTTATTCTCAACATGTTAAAATAAAATTCATAATAGTCTTTCAATCAAGCCCTCATACAGGTTGTCTTATTTCTATTTGTAGTCCCAAAGTCTCCTTTTCATTGAGGTTTGAAGCACAAGCCTCATCCTTAACTTATCCCAAGCCACCCCCATGCTGCCTACAAATTAATGTTTCAGAAACAGAATTCCTGTTATGTCAATTCCATCTAGGAAATAGAAAGGGAAAGCCAATGCCCCAGTCCATTAAAAGTAAATTAAGTACTAATCCTTTTCCTTGTAGTTTAACACCATCCAAGATATGAATCACACATCATAAATACCTCCAATTTGCAGGTGCTTTTGCTATTATGAATTACGATTTTTGCTGTTGTTGTTCAGTTGCTAAGTCATGTCCAACTCTTTGTGACCCCATGGACTACAGCACCCAGGTTCCTTGTCCTCCACTATCTTAATGAAGTTTGCTTAAATTCATGTCCATTGAGTCAGTGATGCTATCTAACCATCTCTGATTTTTATCAGTTAATATTTACTGACTACTGACTATATATTAGATAGTGTCCTTAAACTTCATATAAATTATCTTAGATAACCTCAGGATAACTCTATTAGATAGATATTATTATATCCTTATTCCTAAAATGAGTCAACTGAAATCACAGAGTTAGTTAACAGAGGAAGAGAATTCATTTCAGCAAAGTCTGTGATTGGTTTGTCTGAAGTAACAGAGATAGTAGTGATACAACTCTGTGTCTTGTGTCTCCAAGGCTAACAACACTAATAATTCACCTCCGTTTGTCCCTTAAGCCAAGTATAACTATTAATTCCAAAAGGAATGGATGTTATTCTCTTGGGAAATGATGAAATTTGCTGGGAGAGGTCACAGAAATTCTTTCTCTATTTTCTGTAAGTTGTGACATAGTGAAATGTTCCTATTTGTAGCTGCTTGGCCTACTAATTCTTTGGTGACCATATCTAGATCTTCCCAAGCAATTCTGATTTCAAACTTTCTGTCCCTGATAATCAGAGGCATGGTTCAGAGGAATTGCACCAGAAAATATCACCAGTAAAAACTTTAAAGCCAGACATTGACGTAATGTAAAGATCATGATGAAAAGATGTTAGAGAAAGCAGACAAAGGAAACTGAAGTTCTCAGATAGATGTTGCCTTGTAACATAGGTTTTGCCACTAAATGTAGGCCACTCCCTTTTGTCCCCTGATCTTAGGACCAGATCATATGTCCTAATAGTGGTCTTATGGGACTTCCCTGGTGGCTAAGATGATAAAGAATCCGCCTGCAATGTCAGAGACCCAGGTTCAATCCTTGGGTTGGGAAGATCCCCTGGAGGAGGGCATAGCAACCCACTCCAGTATTCTTGACTGGAGAATTCCATCTGTCCTCTCCCCTCTTCGAGAGGATACCCTCTAAGTATCCTCTCTCCTCTTTCAAATCTCCTTGAATGCAAAGAGCCAATGTTTGATAAAGCTTATCATAATTACAGTCTTTCCAGGTGGCACTAGTGGTAAAGTATCCACCTGCCAATGCAGGAAACAAGAAATGCAGGCTCTGTCCCTGGGTTGGGAAGATCCCCTGGAAGAGGAAATAGCAACCCACTCCAGTATTCTTGCCTGGAAAATTTCAAGGCCAGAGGAGCTTGGCAGGCTACAGTCCACGGGGTAACAAAGAGTCTGACACACCTAAGCAAGTGAGCATGCAGTCACACTACCATAGTAAAAAAGTTTTGTCCATAGTAGCCACCTTTAAATCTATTATCTTGTGATATTTAGCCCAAACAAAAATGGAGTTCTTCAATATTTGTGCCCAATTAATCTACAATTGATAAGATCAAATAGTAAAAAATCATTGATATTTCAATTTTCTCTGATAAGACTGCATTAAAATAAGATTTGATAAAGAATCTGCCTGCAATACAGGAGACCTGGGTTCGATCCCTGGGTTGGGAAGATCCGCTGGAGAAGGGAAAGGCTACCCACTCTAGTATTCTGGCCTGGAGAATTCCACAGACTGTATAGTCCATGGAGCCACAAAGAGTCAGACACGACTGAGTGATTTTCACTTACATGCAACACAATGTAAGAATATTGAATATGTTCCTCATTACTTGCTGTGGGAGTTTCAGTAAAACTTGGTTCATAGGTATATAGATCTTTCAAAATGCTCATACACTTTAAAAAAAAAAAAAGTGTTTAATTTTATTTATTTGACTGTACTGGGTCTTAGTTGCAGCATATGAATTCTTAAATGCAGTATTGGGATCCAGTTCCCCTAGCAGAAATCAAACACAGGCCCTCTGCTTTGGGAGTGTGGTGCCTTAGCCACTAGACCAACAAGCTGCTGCTGCTTAGTCACTTCAGTCACTTCCTACTCTGTGCGACCCTATGGACTGCAGCTTGCCAGGCTCCTCTGTCTATGGGATTCTCTAGACAAGAGTACTAGAGTGGGTTTCCATGCCCTCCTCCAGGGGATCTTCCTGACCCAGGGATTGAACCTGGGCCTCTCATATTGCAGGCTGATTCTTTACTGCTGAGCCAAGGAGGTCCCTTGTAAGTTTAAAAAGCAGTCCAATCGTGAATTCTTGTTACTGAAGATCTGCTGATGTTATTTGGCATTGGGGGAAAAAAGCAGAAAATTCAAGAGCTGGATTGTCAAATGCCAAATAACCACCAAGATGACTAGTTTGTGGTGACTTTAGAAAATTCCAAAGAACAAAGGTTTATCTCTCTAGAATACTAATGCAGAGTCTCCAGGTGCTGAAAATGTTCATGTCATTTTACTTCTTCAATGTGTGCCTTATACAACACATCCCCAAAAGGAGACCAACTCAGAAAGTTATACGAACTTGAATAACAGCTTTTGGTTTTATAATAAATACACAAAGCCAATTAAGAAATAAATATGCAACTTTTTAAGGCTTTTTATCTAAGCTGCTCTTATCTTAGTTTCTCCACACCAAGTCTGTACTAACAGGCTTTTCTTTCTGTAGGGAGATAAAGAAGCTGAATTAGGGCTTCCATTTTCCCCACTTTGCGATCGGAAGTCAACGATGGTGGCCCAGTCCCAAATAGGTAATACTGAGAACTGGTGGTCGTGGAGAGTGAGTGTGTGCCTGTTTGTTTTCAAATGGATACACAATGTTGTTCACTCATGAAAATCTACTCCATATGCAAGATAAATTTAATCTTTACACTGATCTATGTGGAGGTGAACGGTAAGAATTTTGAAACCTTCTCACAAAATGAATCAACAGAGCAGGGTTTGTAAATAGTTGTTATTCTCTTTGTAATCCTTTTATAAAATACAGAGCTTTCTTCTCTTTCTCTGCAAAAGACAGCATTTTTTGCTGTTTTGTTGCTGATTATTTTCTGTAATTTAATTCTTTGTGTATGGAATAATCCAATGAAAATATTAATGTATCCGTTCTGTTATCACTAAATTTGAATAATATGCCTAATGTACTAGCTCATATTCTTTTGGGAAAAAATTCTTAGGATGTGAATATGTTAGGGAAACCAACAACAGGCAATATGTAAAATGATACTGCTCCCAACCTTATTTATTCTTTTCATTTCTGTTTATGTTGGGAACTTCAAATCCAGCCCTTGATTAAAACATATTATTGCTATTGTTAATATATTAAAATGATATTCCCTGGGCCA
The DNA here is from genome assembly GCF_054371585.1 of Giraffa tippelskirchi. NCBI lineage: Eukaryota > Metazoa > Chordata > Mammalia > Artiodactyla > Giraffidae > Giraffa > Giraffa tippelskirchi. The sequence continues at coordinate 76,863,173 of NC_137277.1, forward strand.
TTATCTTTATTTCTGACATATATGACCAATAAATGAAAGAATCACCGTCTTACCTCTGTAGTTGGTCCTGCATCACCTCCTCCAAAGTGGTGACCACCTGTCTGAAAGCTTCTTGCTCTCACCTGTCCCCCTTCCTACCCGTGTTCCAATAGCTGTTTTTCCTAGCTACCATAACACAGGTGCCTCTCATCATTTACAAGATGTGAATATGGCAGGTTAAGGGCCTCTGTGGGCAGACTGAGAAAAATTAAGTTTCTGAGGCTTGTTGCTGTTCTGTAATTGCTGCCATGTTAGTAAAGGTGACTCATTTGACAGTCTCTAGATCCCAAGCATTTAAAACCATAGATAAAACTTGAAGAACACCCTGGTGGTCAATTAACATTGACTTAACTTGAAGTCATCAATTAAGACACAAAACTACTGAAGTTTTTTTCAATTAAAAATGTACCTTAATTTACACTATGGTGAATCCAATTACTTGAAATGGGAATTACTTCATCCAAGTTTCTGATGAATAGGATATTTTTTAAATGTAGGTATTTCCCAGGACACTGCCATTTAAAAAGCATCCCCACAGTGTTCTCTTATATTCAGATGGTGGTCTGTTGCTCCCAGTTGTGTTTAAGGCAACAAACACTTGATTTCCAGCACCACACTTCTCCTGGGCCCTCGGGTGTTGAATGTACACGGAGCTTGTCCTCTTCTCCACCTAAACACAGGCAGTAAATGCTCCCTGGAGGACCATGCCCCATTCTCTGTGTGTGTCATTTTCTAGTTTGATGAGTACTTTAAATGTAAAAGTCTTTATTCAGTCCTGACAACTCAAAGTGGTGGGATTAATGCTGTCTCCCAGCGATATTACTGTTCTCTGACAGATTTAACAGAATACACCCACGCTCTGTGAACTAACATTTTATATCCTGAGAATAATAAACAGCTATTTGAAATATTACCTCACTGGCAGAAAGCTCTGACTGATATAGTATGAGAAAAAAAAAGTGGTTGCCTTCGTGTGGCTTGGAAAAACAGTTCAACTATTTAGTTTCTTTGGAGCTTGGATATTATTTCTTGTTAGTCAATAACAAAATTCAACAAATAAGTGAAGATTTTTTAGAAAGGAGGGTGATCCCTCTCATTAACAGTGAAAAACAAATTGACTCTGGTTAGTCTAAAATTATTGTTAAGAATAATATGAGGCTGAATATTAACAGGAAACTCAATACACTTGAGTTAGCAAGTTTAAATTGTATCCCATTTTCACTGCTTGAGAGATGATTTTGTAGAGCAGTTAAACTCTCCTAAAGATTGTGTTATTGGATTAAAATTCATTGCAAGGGGTAAGCTAAGCCAACATTGTAGTTGAAAATTGCTATCAAGAGCATCAGAATCTGAATTATTACTAATTTAGAATTTAGGAAATTGTAACGCTTGACTTTATTGATATTTATTTATGTTTTTGCTTTTATAGGTTTCATTGATTTCATAGTAGAACCAACATTTTCTCTTCTGACAGACTCAACAGAGAAAATTATTATTCCTCTTATAGAGGAAGACTCGAAAACTAAAACTCCTTCCTATGGAGCAAGCAGGTTTGATTGTTTTCTTTTTTGTGTGTCTTTTCTCTTTTACTTATAATTATCTTTATTACTCCTTACACTAAGCAGGAAATTCTTAGAAGAATTATTAGGTAGTATTGCCACCTAATGGCTCTATAATATATTGCATCTGCCTTTGAAATTAGGAACTTGATGTCCACTAGAAAAAATATCAAATTTTAATATTAAGGAGTATTACAGAATCGTATTCAGTATTCAGGAGAATAAATATTATTTGAATTTTTATTTAAATGTGTGAATTATATCTTGGATATATTAACATATCCAATCGTGGTAGGCAGTTGGGAGAGGGGAATTGTGTTGTGTTGCTAACAAACAAATCAATCACAGCCCACTTGTATATCTAGAAAGATGCCTACTTCAAAGTTAGCCTTTTAGATGACATGAATACAATGGATCTGGATAATGTGTAATAGTAAAGTCCATTTATATACAATTTAAAACATTTCAATCTAGATTTTTTTATTGATAAATGTGTTAAAAGATATTATTTAAAACGTCCAGTTGCAAAAAAATTATGCTAAATTCTTGCCCATGTGAACACATAGCTTTTCCTAATAACATACCAACAAGTTCCTTAAATGTTGCCCTCGTGAGGAAACAGAGGGGATGTTCTACCTGAGAAAGATTCAGGTTAGCCTGGCGATTAAATGATGGAAGGAGGGGCAGGGACAGTTATCTGACTTCGAGCTCCAGAATGCTGATGTCTCTTTTGTGATGTTCACCAGTGGACTCACCACTAAGTCAGCTTGTCTCAAGATTCTGCTCCTCTATTTAGGCCTCACCCACTGCCATCCCCACCCCATAACACAGGCTAGGGGATTATGACCTCCTGCTCTGGCCCTGTCCACAAGGGGAGGAAGGTGCGAGGTGCGCAGCACTGGGCCTGAGCTGCTGCCTTCCTGCTTCTCCAGCTGGTTTTGTAAAGTGTTTCAGGCTTTGCTTCCTCATCCCATATTCTGCCCTTGGCATTTTCTGGTTTCTTTGGTGGTTACTGTTAGCTCAATAACCTATATGTTATCTCACGTTGCTGATTCCTTTAGACGATCAAATATGAAAGGCACCACAAATGATGGAACCTATTCCCCCGACTACTCCCTTGCCAGCGTGGACCTTAAGAGCTTCAAAAACAATCTGGTGGACATCATCCAGCAGAACAAAGAGAGGTGGAAAGAGTTAGCTGCTCAAGGTACAGTTGTTTATGAGGCCTTCCTGCCATCCCTCTCTGTCCTAATGCCTCCTCTGAGATGTTGGATTGTTTTTCTCCCTAGATTTCCTCTTTTACAAAATATGCAAGCTCTTAGAGGTATTTATAATTTGGCTATTCATAAGAAAATTGACTATTCATAAGACTTTGACTATTCATAAGCAAATTGGTTTGTCTGTTAAATAAAAAGAAATTCTGCCCTGTTTGTGCCATGTAGGCTGTAGAAGTATTGACGTGGGTGACAGTAAAGTCGATGTGAAGGAAGGCTGGGACAATACAAGAGTGACAAAGTTTTACATGGCACAGTATCCTCCTGTTCATTTCTGGAGGTGCTTTTGATCCTGTGTTTCAGGCTTTCCAAATAGATTTTGTGTTGCACTAGGAAAGCAAGACTTTGTGTCAGAGATTTGAGTATTTTTTTTTTTCAGTTTTACTAAGTTATTTCTTTGGCTAACAGTTTTATTCATGAGTTGGAAAGATCATTTGTAATCTGCTACTGAAGAAATATGTCCCTGGCATATCATAGGTGCTTTAAAGTTATTTATTGAATGTGTTTTTGAATGAAAGAGTGAATGAATAAACTTCGCTTTGAATCTATTTATTCAGAAAGGAAAACAAATGAACATATTTTCAGAAATAGAAAGAAGACAGGAGGGAAACAAGATTTCTGAAATGCCTCCTATGTACCAAGCATTTTACATATATTATCCTATTTCCTTTTATAACTGTCTTTTGAAATAGAAAATATTACCCTCATTTTACAGTCTGGAAATAGAAGATCATACAGCTTCTAAGCACTAGAGTCAAAACTGATTCTCTACCCGAGGTTTTTCCCACTGCGTGCTATTATACTGTCCCGTATCTTTCAAAAAAGTATGAAAAAATTGAGTTGAAATATTTATATTCAACAAATGCAAGAATCTAGTTGACCAAAATGCACTCTTCCCTAAGAAAGTTTTAACTAAAATAAACAACCGCGAACCCCAAACATCAACCCATCACTTAGAACCTATTTGTTATAAAGGAAAACTCTGTGTCAGAATTGGATAAAGTACTACAATTGCTCTCTTTCTAATCAACTTTAAATAAAGCATAGAGCACTATGCTCTATTGAATATTGTGTTGCACACAGAGGTAAATTTTAGATTTACATAAAGTTCTCAACTTACATTTCTGAAATTGAATAATAATAACTCAGTCCTGCAGGTATAAAACGTAGAGCCAAGATTTGAACATAGGAAGTCTGGCTTTAAGCAAATTAAAGTCATAGAGCATTTTAATAATATAATTTCCAAGGGTACTTATGTAGAGCATTCATTATTTGAATAAAGAAACATGTTGAATTTTATTTGTAAAATTACATACTTGGTTTCTGTTTCCAATGCAATGGTAAACTAGATAAACTTAAAGAAATATGGTAAAAAACAACTAGCAACACTGGATGAAATATTGCTGAAAAGAAATTGGCACCCATAGTGAAAGTGAAAGTGTTAGTTGTATCTGACTCTGCGAACCCATGGACTGTAGCCCACCAGGCTCCTCTGTCCGTGGAATTCTCCAGGCAGGAATACTGAAGTGGGTAGCCATTTCCTTCTCCAGGGGATCGTCCTGACTCAGAGATCGAATCCAGGTCTCCAGCACTGCAGGCAGATGTCTTACCATCTGAGCCACCAGGGAAGCCCTGGCACCCGTAGGACCTGTTCAAATAAAGATTAAAACAGAAATTCAGAGAAATAAAGAAACTTTGGAGCCAGGATCTCTCCTGAGGGCATATGTTTCCTGAAGTCATGGGTTTGCAGACTGAATTTACTACCACATTGGGTTTATGCCAGAAGCGCAAATTTGGCTTTACATTTAAAAATTCTATTACTGCACTCATCATATGAATGATAAAGGAGAAAAATGTAAGACCTCAAAAGATGCAGAAAGAACATTCAAGAAAATTCAGTATCCATCCACTTTTTAAATTCAGAGGAACATTCCCTAATCTATTTTTGTTTTCCCACTTGTCTTGCCTTCATTTTTACTGCTTGAGGTTTCTTTTTTATCCCAATATATTTCCTTTATGGTTTGAAATATTGGTACTCTATCCCTATTATTTTCATAATTAATTAGAAAATGTTAAATCTAATAATAATAATAGTAATCAATAATCAATAGTAAATAACAGAAGAGTTAACCAGTAAGTTTATCTTTCCACCAAACAACAGAAAAACCGTAAAAAAAATTTTAACTGATATTTTATTTTTAAAAATTTTACAAATACAGACTTTCTATTTAGTAATTAAAATTTAAAACATCTTCTTGAAATTCAAGAGGACAATGTCTTTTTAACGTTGTTTTGAAAAATCAAGCTTGCGCAGGAAGACCCCTCCAACGTTCTTCCTCAGCCAGCCAGATATGTTCCTGAGATCGGTCGTGTCCAACTCTTTGCGACCCCATGGACTGTAGCCTACCAGATTCCTCTATCCATGGGATTTTCCAGGCAAGAATACTGGAGTGGATAGCTGTTCCCTTCTCCAGGAGATCTTCCCAACCCAGAGATTGAACCGGGGTCTCTTGCATTGTTGGCAGACGCTTTACCGTCTGAGCCACCAGGGAAGTCTCTTCAGATAACCATAGGAGAGCTATATCAGACCTTCCAGGTCTGTTTGATTCCTGGGATTTTTTTTGTTAAATTGTGATGGTCTAGCAGTTACTCCAAACTAGGACCACAATCTCACAAAGCTTGCAAAGCTTTGGAGTTTTCACATTTGTTCTAAACTAAATCCACCACTTTATATTGGAGAAACTGTGGGTTTTTTGTTTTGTTTTTTTTTTCTGGCTTATCCCAACACAAATTGTGTCTGCCTGTAGCAGCAAAGCTGGTTTCCATTCTCAAGCTGGTGCTGGTGGGAGAGGTTGAGAGCAGCTCCAGGCAAGAAGGTCCAGGTTCCTGCTGTTTGTTCCAGAATCTGCAGGAATTTTTCAAGAATAAATGCTTCTCAAAGTGTCCTGTTGCCTTGATTGATTTCCAGTGTGATGGAATAATTGTCTTTGTTCATGTTTTCCAATGCTGTGCTTCTTTTCTGTGCAGAAGAAACCCTTGGCCTCTTTATATCACACTCCACATTGGTTTTGGGAAAATTAAATAAGTTGATTTATATAATTTTCTTACAGGTACCTGAAATAGTAGCCATTACATGAATTGGCTTTTATTATTGTAATTATTACTTACTGTGCTTCTGCTATGTGTTCTTGGAATTAGGAGTACAGTAAAAAACAAAAAAAACTAGAGACACCTACCTTCAGGAAAGAATTCAAGTTAGGAGCAAGATTACAATTTAAATAAGGTGCACAGGAAAGATTTTACTGAGAAGGTAATAATGTAAATAAATACATGAAGGAGTTTAGAAAGACCTTTGAGGAGGTCTGGTGTAAGGTGTTGGGGAATAAGTTTTCAGACAGAGGAAATGACCAGCACTGGGAGGTGGAGCTTGGCTGACATGTGAGAAATAACAGGAGGCAAAAGAAACAGGGAAATTAGGCAAGTGGGAATAATGTAGGCAATGTGATAGATGGGTAACGTGACGCTACACCATTGGTTTGGGTCCAAGAGAGAAAGGAAACCTGATATATTTTGAAGAAGAAAACTAAAATGACAGGAACTGAAATTTTAAAAGGATTGCTCTGACTACAGAATGGAAACTATTATGTTTGTTAGGTAAAAATGAGAGTGGTGAGAAGGAGGCAAGAAGCTGCTGTTCATGACCCAGAACAAAGATGTGGGCTCATTACAGGTAATAGTTGTGGAGGGACAGTGTCTAAACTGTGGATACATGATCCAATAGGCATGAGTGGGAACGGATAGCACAGAGATTGGATTCTGGATATATTCTGAAAGTAGAACTGGTAGAATTTGTTAACAGATTAGATGTGCCATACGAAATCCAGAGAAGAGTCAAGAATAATGCCCAAGTTTTCGGTTTTCTTAAATGTTAACTGTGTATGAGTAAATTTCTATAATCATTTTGCAGAATACTTTGGCATTCTCTAGCAAAGCTGAGGATACAACGCTGTATTTCCCCACAATCTCACTTGCATGTTTTTACCTTAGAGAGACTTTTGCTCATGTGCATCAGAAGACATAAAACGTTCATTGCAGCATTGTTCATGAGTGCAAAAAACCTAAAAACAGTGGCAAAATGGATTCATAAACTGTGATTCTTATTCATGTTCATACAGCTGTTAATATAAACCTTTATTGTGAATATTAACAGGGATGAAAGACACAAGTAATGTTAAGCAAAATATGCAAGCTGCTGTGTAATATAGCAAGACACCATTTATAGAAAGTTTAAAAAACTAAAAACTGAATAATAGGTTTTAGAATACACACTAAAGAATGATAAGGGGAAATATTCATCGTTGTTCTAGGGAAAGGATGGAGAATTTATTTAGGAGTTAGTAATATATTATTTCTTTAGTTGAGTTCTAGACACACAGATGTTCATTTGGTGATTATGGTTATGCCTAACGTATATTCTTTATATATGTAACATAATCCATTTTTATGAATAGAGTATTTCATAATAAAAGATTTTTAAATGTGATCCGCTACAAAAACACAACAACCAAAACAGTCATCTGTCTTGAAGTCAGTGTGTATCAGATACTGCCATTGTAATTTCCCATTGCCATCATCTCTTGTCTGAAATATACTGAAGATGGTTTCCTTATTATAATTGCATTAAGATGAAAATAAGCAGGTTATATGATGCTGAGAACTTTGAAATATTAATTAAACATCAAGGTTCTGAGCAAATGTTTAATCATTGTTATGCTACCTCTCGACTTCCCTGGTGGCTCGGATGGTAAAAGCGTCTGCCTACAATGTGACAGACCAAGGTTCGATCCCTGGGTCAGGAAGATCCCCTTTGAGAAGGAAATGGCAACCCATTCCGGTACTCTTGCCTGGAAAATCCTATGGATGGACGGAGGAGACTAGTAGGCTACAGTCCATGGGGTCGCAAAGAGTCGGACACACTGAGAGACTTCACTTTCCCTTTCATGCTACCTCTGAAACTATATTTCATAGTTATCTCAAAAACATTCCACTAATCCTAGAGCTGTGGATGATATGGATGACTGGATTCCATGGTAGGTAGCTCCTGGGTCATCAATAAAACACTTAAAAAGAATAATTTCATTCAATAAGTCTTCAATTCAGGATCTAAGAACATCTGTTAAAGAATGTTGTATGAAAATTCATTCCTTTTTTAAACCTATTTTAAACTTTAGGCTTTTTATTTTGTATTGAGGTATGGCTGATTAACAATGTGATAGTCTCAGGTGAAGAGTGCAGGGACTCAGCCGTACATATACATGTATTCATTTTCCCCCAACTACCTCTCCCATCCAGGCTGCCACATAACACTGAGCAGAGTTCCATGTGCTAAACAGTAGATCCTTGTTAGTCATCCATTTTAAATATAACAGTGTGTACATGTCCATCCTAAACTCTCTAAGTATCCCTTCCCCCTGTCCTTTCCTCTGGATGAACTATAAGTTCATTCTCTGAGTCTGTGTGTCTCTTTCTCTTTTGTAAGTGCATCCGTATTATTTATTTTTAGATTCCACATATAAGGGATGTGGTACAATATTTCTTCTTCTCTGACTTCACTCAGTATGACAATCTCTAGGTCCATCCATGTTGCTACAAATGACATTATTTCATCCTTTTTAACGGTTGAGTAGTATTCCATTGTATACATGTACCACGTCTTCTTTAGCCATTCCTCTGTCAGGGAACATTTAGGTTGCTCCCATGTCTTTGCTATTGTCAGAAGTGCTGTAGTGAACATTGGGTGCATTTATCCTTTTGGATCATGTTTTTCTCTGGATATATGCCCAGGAGTGGGATTGCAGAGTCATGTGGTAGCTCTATTTCTATATTTTTACACATTCCTTTTTGATACGGGGTATTTTCAAAAAGTAAAGCCCTTGAATGGCAAACACAAAAAGGAAAAAATGCTTTCTTCCATCCCAAACTCGTTTTGGTTAAAGGTATCCATTTAGAGTGAGTAAATACCTTCATTATCTATTCAGCCTTCCTTAGCATCTTTGCCCAATCTCTACCTTCTGTACTACTTAAGAGCAGACAGGAGATTTTAAGAGAGTATGTGGCTGTCTTTCTACTGAGGCATGTGGAGGGAAATGGTGGAGAGAGTCACTTTTCTATTTCTACCTATGGATTTTCAGGCAAATCACATAACTTTCCTTACCCTCGATAAATGTTATTATTGGGAAAATCATATCTTTCCTAATGAAGGAGCAGACATTCCCATAAATTCTGACCAGTCTCCATTTATGCTCCAGAGTTCTGAATGTCTATAGTGCAGCACTGAGAACAAGGCATCAAGGAAATGAGAAAAAAGAGTACATTTGCCTAATTTGTCTATACCTGCGACCAGTGGGTGAGAGATACTCCCAATTAACCACCAAGAAAATCCTTTACAGAAAAGAAATATATACTTTATAAAGTGCCACGTAAGAGTAACTCATTTTCACTGGTGACCTGCCTTCCTATGTCATGAACAATGCCTGTGTCTGAAGCTGAGATGGAAGAGATTAGAAGCTGAGATTAGATTTTGTTTAGAACAGCCCCAAGTGGCAAACACAAATATCTGTTATCCCTCTAAGCAAAAGAGTTGCTTTTTTAAGTCACCTGAGAGTCTGGATTCTCTTTAGACATGAGAATTCCAAATTGACCTAGGTCCACTAAAACTAAAACCATAAATGAATCCCAGATCTGTTTTCTTTCCTATCTTCTCAAAGAGAATGTGTACTTGAGAAAAACTAGTTATGTCCCAGGGTGAAATCTGGGTGGTGAGTCTGCAATGGAATGCACTATGTTTCTTACTGTACTGAGTAATTTTATGATTTATTTGATATTGATTCAAACCCCAAAATACTAGGCACAAAGAAGATTAAGAAGTGGAAAAGGAGGCAACGTGGGAACTGAGACGCTACTGGAGTTGCATTGTGCACAAATCACAGCTGTTTAGAACCAGAAGGAAACCTAGAGCTAGCCTAAGGCAAGCGTGACATTTTAGAATATCTATTAAAAATGTCAAACGTACCAGTGCTTTCTAGTTTCTTTTTGTGACATATTCCCTACATAGTTGCTCTAGAGGCATAGAATGTCTTCAGTATAATATCATTCATCTAAAACTTTTGAAACCTACTTTGGCTTAGTAGCTCATATGCTCCACCAAAAAAAGGAAAATAATAGAGTTTTTATTAGAATCTCTTTGATATAAATTTGGGGGAATTGTCATCGTTATAATATTAAGTCATCCTATTCATATTTATCTTATCATGCTTATGTCTTCTTTCATGTTTATCAGAAAACTTATTTTTCTTTGGTAATAATAACAATAGTAATGATGACAGAAAATACTTGTTAGTGATATTAGATGTTAGGTACCCTAATACTAAGCATGTAATATATTATGTAATCACTTAATATATATAATTAATAATACTATATTTAAAATTCCTGAATATAGTTTGTTGGACTTTTCATCAGTACTGTATATTTTTATTGCTTTGTGAATGAGTATTTCTTTCAGGTGTTTAAAAATACAATTTGCCTTTGTATACTTTACTTCTACAAATCCCTGGAGGAGGGCATGGCAACCCACTCCAATATTCTTGCCTGAAGAATCCCATGGACAGAGGAGTCCACAGAGTTGCAAAGAGTCAGACATGACTGAACAACTTAGCAGGCACACACAGGCACTTCTACAAATGACAGTTTTTTCTTCTCCAAATGTATACCTTTTATGATTGTTTCTTTTGAGACAACTACACTAACAAGTTTATCTAGAATGATCTGAAATGAAAGTAATGATGGCATTCAGCTTGTCTCTGAATTTGAAGGGAAGATGTTTAATGTTTCAGCAGAGTGTGATATCCCTTAATTTCTTTGATCTGCTCTTTATGATGTTAATTATATTCCCATCAATATTAAGAAAATAAATTTGAAATAAAACATTTAGTTTTAACAAATGTCTTTTCTGTAGCTTTTTAAAATAATTCACATGATTTTTCTTAATTGGTTCATACAGTGAATTATATTAATAGATTTTCTAATGTTGTATTTCTTGGATAAACTCAACTTAATTGTTGTTATTTTGGCTTGCATTATAAAATTTATATTTGTGGATGAGATTAGCTGTTGTTTCCCTTTCTCATACTGACCTTGTCTAGTTTTAGTACTGAGATTACAGTAGCCTTATAAAATGAGTTGGAGTTTGAAAATTCTTGACTTTAAGTGAAATTGGTAGAACTACCTTTAAAATACCATTAAGCTCAGTGTTTTATTTGTGGGTTAGTTTTTATCTGCTGATTCAGTTTCCTTAATGTTCACATAGAATTTTTTAAGTTATTTAGCATTCAGGGTTTTTAAAATTTTGTGAGATACAGCATATTGCAAAAGGATATATAAAAACATGTATGTAGTATTTATAAGTTAATAAGAAAGTATTTTAATAGACAATCATTATAGTGGCCTATAAGCAATAGTGGGCTTCCCAGGTGGTGCTAGTGTAAAGAACCACCTGCCAATGCAAGACACGAGAGACCCAGATTCGATCCTTGGGTGGGGAAGATCCCCTGGTGGAAGTCATGGCAACCCTCTCCAGTATTCTTGCCTGGAGAATCCCATGGACAGAGGACCCTGGCAGGCTACAGTTGACAGGGTCACAAAGAGTCGGACATGACTGAAGTGACTTAGCATGCATGCACACACGAGAAATAGTATGCTAGCAAAATTTAACAACTAGCTCAAAAATGTATGTATACACACACACACACACGTATGTATGTTTATTACTATTATGCATGTTTATTACTATAAAGAATGTGTAGCACATAATTTATGAGTACTAATATGCAATAGTCTTATAAATTCTGTATAGCTAATTGATTCTCTCAGAATACTTTCACCAATTTTTGACAAACTCTTGTGTCTATTGTCAACTTATGGTTGCAACTGACAAATGGGTGTCATTCAGACTGATTTTTTATTTATGTCAAGAAGGAAGATGAATGTACAGAAATACACGTCTGAATTTAAAAAACATGAAAGGCATATTCAACTTGACTTGTTCATCAGAGATGCAAATGACTTCTTTGTCGTTTAACTGGATAATAGTATTTGAATAGCTGGGGGAAATTCCCTCAATATTTTGTACTATTTATAATACATTATAAACTATAGACATGACACACTTTTAAATTCAATCTTTATTTTTATCATTATCTCCACCATTTTAGACAGGAATAAAACAAAAAATCAAGCCCCAGTTTGGAAAGTTTGATGATATCCATGGTGTGAATATTCCCACCGTGGCCTGTTTCAAGCTGTCTATATAATTTCTCTAAACATGGAGTTGGGAAATGGTAGAAGTAATTAAGCTCATAATATAGATAATAGTAAAATGTATCAAAATAATTATCACATGATGGTTTCTAACTATCACCTTTGTCTTGAATACAATTTATTTAGTTGTTAAGTTTATATAATTTTACTTTTAAGAATAAGTTGGTTTAACAAATAACTTGTAAATTTTCTAAAATGTAACAATTGGGTTTTGATGCAGTATGCTACTACCTATAAAGCTTTATATGATCTGCCTTCACCGCCTTCATCTTGCTGATTCAGTTTCCACTTCTCTTCTCACTTGCTTGCCTTACCCCAGCCACACTAACCTCCACACTGTCCTTTTGTTTCCTTTCTTACATGTCAGATACCTTTCTGCTTTAAGAGCTTTCACCAGAATCTTTGTTAGAAATGTCCCTCCCTCACCCTCCCTCTCTGCTTTCAGGTCCAGCTTCAGTTGTCACCTTGTCAATGAATTACTCCTCCCCTGGAAAAAATCTTCAAATTCCACCCATGTTCCTCCCTTGCCCCCTGATAATCCCCACCAACTATTTTCGCATAACACATCACGCTCTAGCCTATAAATAATTGACTGATTAGCTTTAATTTTTATTGTGTCTCTTGTTGTCATTGTTGTTCAGTTGCTCAGTGGTGTCCGACTCCTTGTGACCCCATGGACTGCAGCACACCAGGCTTCCCTGTCTTTTACACCCAGAGTTTGCTCAAACTCATGTCCATCAAGTCAGTGATGCCATCCAGCAATCTCATCCTCTGTTGCCCCCTTCTCCACCTGCCCTCAATCATTCCCGTTATCAGGGTGTTTTCAGTTCAGTTCAGTTCAGTTCAGTTCAGTCGTTCAGTCGTGTCTGACTCTTTGCAACCCCATGGACTGGACCACACCAGGCTTCCCTGTCCATCACCAACTCCCAGAGTTTGCTCAAACTCATGTCCGTTGAGTTGATGATGCCATCCAACCATCTAATCCTCTGTCACCCCCTTCTCCTCCCACCTTCAATCTTTCCCAGCATCAGGGTCTTTTCTAATGAGTCAGTTCTTTGCATCAGGTGTCTTTTTCCCAATAAAAATAAGGTTGGTGAGGACAGGGATGTTTGCTTTGATCACTGATGTATCCCAAGATGTGAGAACAGTAGCTGTTACAAATTTGAAACTCAAGCAATTATATGTTGAAAGAAAAATAGGAGGCAGAGGAGGGAGGGATAAAGGGAGGAAGAAGAAGGAGCCAAAGAAAAAAGATGGGAAGGAGAGAGAAAACCTACCATCTAGGCCAAGAAATAGAATATTTCCATGGCTTAGTAGTTCTATAAGTCCTTCTCTGATCATTTCTTTCCTTCTCTCCCTCACATTATCTAATCACTATCCTGAATTTTGTGATAATTATATCTTTTCTCTCTTTTTTTTAAAGCTGTTACTCCTATTTGTGTAACCTTAAACAAGGCATAGCTTAGTTTTGCTTATTTTAAAACCTGGTGAAAATGGAATCATGTCATTTATATAGTTTTCCACTCAATGCCATGTTTTGTGAGAATTATCCAAGATGACCCAAATAGCTGTTGTATATTTCAGCAAAGATTTTTGGATCCTGACAGACAACATGAGGCAGAAAAAAATGTATCTAAATACTGTACAGATTTTTAAAACTATAAATGTTTAAGTTTTTATTTAATAAATAGTATATAACTATACTATTTCTTAGTCCACAAAGTGGGTGCACAAATAATGTAAGTTCCATTATTTTTCTGTGACCAAGCATAGTTTCTAGCTTAAGTCCCTTTGTTGCAGGATTATAGAAAGCATGTGTGCATAAACTTATTTAAATGTTTTAATTGAATCAGAGTGAGCTTGGTAAGCACTTCCCTAGTGGCTCAGGCAGTCAAGAATATACCCACAGTGTGGGAGGTCCGGATTCGATCCCTGGGTTGGGAAGATCCCCTGGAGAAGGGAATGATAAGTCATTCCAGTATTCTTGCCCGGAGAGTTCCATGAGCAGAGGAGCCTGGCGATCTACAGTCCATGGAGTCGTAAAGAGCTGGACACGACTGAGCGACTAATACAGACACACACACAAGCTTGGTAAATGTAGGATATTGGGGAGGAAAAATAAAGATTTTTTTTTTACCTCCTTTTCCTTCTTCTTTAGCTGGCATCAAAGTCCCCAGAGACTAATGAAATCTTATGGGTTTGGGATAAGCACAGTCCTTGTTTGACTTCTGGACACTCTGCCTCTCATCCTTCCAGACCGATATCCTCCCATCTGTTTCAGGCTATCAGCTCCTGCTTCTGACTGTGAATCCCTCATTTCTGTCACTATGGGCCATCAACACTTTGCTCTCCGCAGTCTGCTCACTCTCATTCTTCTTTAGTTTTAATGTTTCTCAGGCCTAGAGAACAGGCTGCTCTTCCTCACATATGACTGAAAACTGCTTTTCCAGACTTTTTCTCTCACCTTCCATATAGCTGACTAGGCCTTGCACCTGAGAGCACCTACCTTGCTTCCACCTCTCAAAATTCCAGATATGGGAACTCTGAGGAGACAAAGTTCTCCTTTACTTGTAGATCCCTGATTTTATTTCTAAAATCTTTCATACTTTCCCACTTAGAAATAACCCAAAATGTGACAGGTCTGGCTAAACCCAAGGTCCTGTCTCTGAGGCTGGAAGTTTCTAGCTTTCTTGTAGCTTTCAATTCTCTTCCCTCTCCCATTTTTCCTTCAGTTCCATAGGAATGGGAAAAATTGCCACTGGAACGATGAGTCAAACCTTTCCCACCTCCAATCTGAAGGCTACCCTTAACTTTCTTGTGATTCTTGGTAAAAACCTCAGTCCATGTCCATGAAATGAGAAACCTGGATCTTCTGGAGGTATGAGTGGGGAAGTAAAGAACTTGACTAAGTATTTTCAAGAAACTTTGTCCCATACACGGATATGGCTTTTGAGTCTGAAGGCTGAGAGTATATGCATTGTTTCTGGGTACTTCAGTAATAATACCTATGTCTGCTTGTCTGAATGAACAAGGACCTTGGTGACCAGTAAGTGTGAACAAAACCAGATAAGTTAATAGTTCACAGCATCAGTGCAACAAGGCAAACAGCTTTTGAAGTTGTTTCAGAAGAGAAATTAAAAATAAAGTGATTGTTAAAGTGACTTCAATTAAAACAATATTACTCAATTAACATTTATCAAGTGTTTTGCACTACTTTACAAGAAAAAAAATCAAAGTTTCATTTTTCTTTTAATTTGAATGATTTTAAATGAACTGAATCATATAATACAAAATGAAATTAATCTTAAGTTCTTTGAGGTTTTTCAGTGTTGTTAATACTTTTAAAAATTGTTTTGGAGGGAAACTGACACTTTTGATCATAGAAAAATCAGTTAAAAAAATAGAGAGAGAGATAATCATCTCTTTGCTAGTAAGGTCCACTGCAATCTTAAGACATATTTAGGAAGTTGAATTCAGTTAAACTATCTTTTTCCTGTATGTACAGGATCCAGAAAGCCCATTTTAAGAATTGAATGTTATAACATAGTGTAAATAACCAGTTTGCCCTCATTTCCACTCAGTGTCTAACTTAGTGAACTTTAGGAACAATGCAAGAAACTGTTGTCTCACACGCATACTCACTGATGGCTCCAGATTTTCCTGTCCTTTTTAAAATTTCCACTACTTAAGTCAGGCTGATTCTTCTTTTTGGTTTCAATGGGGTGTGAGAGTTGCCTCTGGAGCAATCAGGAGTGATCCCATCTGAATGTCACATTTCTCTTCCTCCTTTGCTCCTCTGAGGGAAACCTGGATCCTTCAGGCTCTATTCCCAAAACCTTTAGGGCACTTAGAGAGCTTCCTCAGTGAATCATCATTAGAGCTGATAGATGATAAACTGCTCAGGGAGAATAAACTGTTAGCCTAAGTATCACATCCAAATCAGTGACACAGCAGTACTTACACTCCCAAACACCTATATCACTCTGCACTCATATCTCATAAAACTTTGTTAGATTTTTTTTTCTTATTTGCCAGCAATCCCTATTAGTCCCTAATAGTGCACTTCACTCTTACATGTGTTCCCTAGAGAGAATAAAAATAGGTTTTTTTGAAAAGAACAAAAATATGTCCTTGTTACTTTGCATTGAATTACTTTCAAAGGTTGTTTATAAATATTTGTTCACAAAATATTTCAGTTACTCCTTTCTATTATCTTTTTATAAAACATAATATATTTTATGTTATAACTCCTAAACCTCCAGAAATGTGACTCTCTAGCCTATTTTTGAGAAAATATTGCATACTTTTTATATTTTAGAAGGGACAAGTAAACAAGCAGAGGGAAGCAAAGTCATTCAGAGATAAAAACTAGAGCTCACCCTCATTTTCTCTCTAATTATGGTTCAAAAGTGTAATTGCCAGTCCAAATGAGATCTTGCTAGTAATTTTAAGTCATATTTTAAATTATGAGTAAATTAAATTATGTATTCTATTATATATTTATTGTATTGTTCTTATTTCTAATTTAATCTCTTCAGCTAGCATTCTACATTATATTATTAGTACAATAAAACAAGAATATGCATTTAGTAGAATGGAACCTTTGGAAGATCAGAATTATAAAGTTCTAAGAGGTGGCATCCACAAAAGTCACTTAACCCTAGAAGAGCTTAAGGAACAGTTCACACAGTGAGTATGTGCTTATATGTTATTCATTCATTCACTCACTCATTTATTGTAAAGACATGACTCAGTTGTTTTCAACCCTGGCAGCACATTAGCATCATCAGGACTACTTTGTTTTTTAAAAGTTCAATTGGCTTATCTCCAGTTCAGAGGTAGTTCAAAAATAGAACACTTTTGTGTATTTAAATTAATATGGAGGACATGAAGGGGAGAGTGGGAAACTTGATCAGCTCATGGTCAAGACAAGCCAAGAACTGATTAGGATCTGACCCAGCTTCACACTGGCAAACTGGACTAGGGAGTAGGAGTACATACCTTGATAATTCTGTCCCGTAAAATATCACCTTGGATCACATGTCTCTCCCCTGGAACATTTATTTGCCTTCTCCTCTGAAAAAGTCAGTGGACTCTCTCTGTACCTATATCCTGTTCTTTTCTCCTCACGGAATGCACTTCTTGGACCCCCTCATTCACTTTGCTTATTAAAATCCTACCTATCATCCAAAACTCCATTAAAATGCCTTCTCCAAGAAGCCTGTTACTTACATAATAAGTATAACCACCTCATTCGTGTTTAGAATCAAACACCCTTCCCACCAGAGATGCTCAGAGGACTCAAACAAACCTTGTTGCCCCAGGACTCAGAGACCCCACAGATACTGAGACAGAACTGTGTTTTAGCATCTCCTGTGGAGGTACAGGTCAGTTTGGCCACAGGGACAGGGGCTCTGGGTACAGCAGACTTGGGTATGGCATAAGCCCTCTTGGAGGAGGTCACCATTAACCCCACCATAGAGCTGCCAGAACTTACACAGGACTGGGAAATAGACTCTTGGAGGGCACAACAGAACCTTGTGTACCAGGATCCAGGAGAAAAGAGCAGTGACCCCACAAGAGACTGACCCAGACTTGCCTGAGAGTGTCCAGGAGTCTCTAGTGGAGGCGTGGGTCAGTGGTGGCCTGCTGCAGGGTTGGGGGCACTGAGTGTAGCAGTAAGTACATGAATGGGACCTTTTGAATGAGGTCACCATTATCTTCATTACCTCCACCATACCAGGTAAATAGCAGGGAGGGAACACAGCTCCACCCATCAACAGAAAATTAGATTAAAGATTTACTGAGCATGCCCCCGCCCATCTCTCCCAGGAAGGTTCCCTAAACCTCTTATCCTTCTCCATCAGAGGTCAGACAGACTGAAAAACATAATCACAGAAAACTGAGCAATCTGATCACATGGACCACAGCCTTGTCTAACTCAATAAAACAATGAGCCATGCTGTGTAGGGCCACCGAAGACTGACGGGTCACGGTGGAGAGTTCTAACAAAATGTGGTCCACTGGAGAAGGGAATGGCAAACCACTTCAGTATTCTTGCTTTGAGAACCCCATGAACAGTATGAAAAGGCAAAAAGGTAAGACACTGAAAGATGAACTCCCCAGGTAGGTAGGTGCCCAATATGCTACTGGAGATCAGTGGGGAAATAACTCAAGAAAAAAATGAAGAGATGGAGCAAAAGCAAAAACAACAGCCAGTTGTGGATGTGACTGGTGATAGAAGAAAAGTCTGATGCTGTAAAGAGCAATATTGCATAGGAACCTGGAATGTTAGGTCCATGAATCAAGGCAAATTGGAAGTGGTCAAACAGGAGATGGCAAGAGTGAACGTTGACATTTTAGGAATCACCAAACTAAAACGAACTGAGATGGGTGAATTTAACTCAGATGACCATTATGTCTACTACTGTGGGCAAGAATCCCTTAGAAGAAATGGATTAGTCATCATAGTCACCAAAAGGGTCTGAAATGCAGTACTTGGATGAAATCTCAAAAATGATAGAATTGTCTCTGTTTGTTTCCAAGGCAAACCATTCACTATCACAGTAATCCAAGCCTATGTCCCAAACAGTAATGCTGAAGAAGCTGAAGTTGAACGGTTCTGTGAAGACCTACAAGACCTTCTAGAATTAACACCCAAAAAAGATGTCCTTTTCATTACAGGGGACTGGAATGCAAAAGTAGGAAGTCAAGAAACACCTGGAGTAACAGGCAAATTTGACCTTGGAGTACAGAATGAAGGAGGGCAAAGGCTAACAAGGTTTTGACAAGAGAATGCACTTGTCAGAGCAAACGCTCTCTTCCAACAACACAAGAGAAGACTCCACACATGGACAACACCAGATGGTCAACACCAAAATTAGATTGATTATATTCTTTGCAGCCAAAGATGGAGAAGCTCTATACAGTCAGAAAAACAAGACCGGGAGCAGACTGTGGCTCAGATCATGAACTCCTTACTGCCAAATTCAGACTTAAATTGAAGAAAGTAGGGAAAACCACTAGACCATTCAGGTTTGACCTAAATCAAATCCCCTATGATTATACAGTGGAAGTGAGAAATAGATTCAAGGGAGGGATTAGATCTGATAGACAGAGTGCCTGATGAACCATGGATGGAGGTTTGTGACATTGTACAGGAGATAGAGATCAAGACCATCCCCTAGAAAAAGAAACACAAAAAGCAAAATGGCTGTCTGAAGAGACCTTACAAATAGCTATGAAAAGAAGAAAAGTGAAAAGCAAAGGAGAAAAGGAAAGATATACCCATTTGAATGCAGAGTTCCAAAGAATAGCAGGAGAGATACGAAAGCCTTCCTCAGTGATCAGTGCAAAGAAATAGAGGAAAGGAATAGAATGGGAAATACTAGAGATCTCTTCAAGAAAATTAGAGATACCAAGGGAACATTTCATTCAAAGATGGGCACAATAAAGGACAGAAATGGTATGGACCTAACAGAAGCAGAAGGTATTAAGAAGAGGTGATAAGAATACACAGAAGAGCTATACAAAAAAGATCTTCATGACCCAGATAATCACGATGGTGTGATCATTCACCTAGAGCCAGACGTCCTGGACTGTGAAGTCAAGTGGGCCTTAGGAAGTGTCACTATGGACAAAGCTAGTGGAGGTGATGGAATTCCAGTTGAGCTATTTCAAATCCTAAAAGATGAGGCTGTGAAAGTACTGCACTCAATATGCCAGCAAATTTGGAAACCTCAGCAGTGGCCACAGGACTGGAAAAGGCCAGTTTTCATTCAGTCTCAAAGAAAAGCAATGCCAAAGAATGCTCAAACTACCACACAATTGCATTAATCTCACACGCTAGTAAAGTAATCCTCAAAATTCTCCAAGCCAGGCTTCAACAATATGTGAACCAAAAACTTCCAGATGTTCAAGCTGGATTTAGAAAAGGCAGAGGAACCAGAGATCAAATTGCCAACATCTGCTGGATCATCGAAAAAGCAAGAGAGTTCCAGAGAAACATCTATTTCTGCTTTATTGACTCTGCCAAAGGCTTTGACTGTGTGGATCACCACAAACTGTGGAAAATTCTTCAAGAGATGGGAATACCGGACCACCCGACCTGTCTCTTGAGAAATCTGTATGCAGATCAGGAAGCAACAGTTAGAACCGGACATGGAACAACAGACTGGTTCCAAATAGGGAAAGGAGTCCGTCAAGACTGTATATCGTCACCCTGCTTGTTTAACTTATATGCCGAGTACATCATGAGAAACGCTAGGCTGGATGAAGCACAAGCTGGAATCAAGATTGCCGGGAGAAATATCAATAACCTCCTATATGCAGGCGACACGACCCTTAGGGCAGAAAACAAAGAAGAACTAAAGAGCCTCTTGATGAAAGTGAAAGAGGGGAGTTAAAAGTTGGCTTAAAGCTTGACATTCAGAAAACTAAGATCATGGCATCTGGTCCCATCACTTCGTGGGAAATAGATGGGGAAACAGTGGAAACAGTGACGGACTTTATTTTTCTGGGCTCCAAAATCACTGCAGATGGTGACTGCAGCCATGAAATTAAAAGATGCTTACTCCTTGGAAGAAAAGTTATGACTAACCTAGACAGCATATTAAAAAGCAGAGACATTACTTTGTCAACAAGGCTATGTCAAGACTATGGTTTTTCCAGTGGCCATGTATGGATGTGAGGGCTGGAGTATAAAGAAAGCTGAGTGCCAAAGTATTGATGCTTTTGAACTGTGATGTTGGGGAAGACTCTTGAGAGTCCCTTGGACTACAGAGATCCAACCAGTCCATCCTAAAGGAGATCAGTCCTGAATATTCACTGAAAGGACTGATTTGAAGCTCCAATACTTTGGCCACCTGATGCGAAGAACTGACTCATTTGAAAAGACCCTGATTTTGGGAAAGTTTGAAAGTGAGAGGAGAAGGGGATGACAGAGGATGAGATGGTTGGATGGCAGCACCAACACAATGGACATGAGTTTGAGTAAACTCCGGGAGTTGGTGATGGACAGGGAGGCCTGGCGTGCTGTGGCCCATGGGGGTCACAAAGAGTCAGACATGACTGAGCAACTGAACTGAACTGAATTGAAACTTATTTCTATTGCAGTTAAAATATTTATGTTCTCCCTTCCAAATCCCAGAATGGGAGTAGAAAAATATATTCAAAAGTAATACACCAAAATCAGTGCTGAAATAGGAGTGGGGGTGGAGGAGATAAAGAATATGATGTCAATTACACATGCCTTAAAATTCTGATATTCCCCTTTGGAGATGTGCTACATCCTCCGCCCAATGAGAACCACTGCGTATTGTAAGCTTTACGGTCAGAATATGTTACACATGCCAAAACTACAGAGCTTGATAAAATATTGACAATTGCGGATGAGGTCATTCTGAAAATATTAACAGAGGCCTACTAAGTTGAAAACAAATACCTATAGATTTTTTTGAGAGCAGAACTCATGTGATGTTCAGTTTTGGATCTTCAGCGGTTTCTGCTCAGGTCTGTGTAAGAGCTCTGTCAGTGTCGAGTAGAGGTGAGCTGACTCTTTTCTAGTCAAGTCTCATTTTACTGGTGAGTTCATATAACCCATTGAACAAAACAAAAGCCTGACTATTGGCCTGAAGTATCTATTGTTCTTTAAGCATGCTCGAAAGTCTCTAGTGTGATCATGGTTTTTTTATTATTTTCAACTTCATTAAATTCTTATAAAAACTTTAATTTTCTACTACTATCAGGACATTTTTTAAAAACTTCATCCCTATACCTACTACCTACCTTTGTAATTAGAAAATCATCATGAGTTACTGATAAGTTGGCTGCTTTCTTATTTTTAGCATAATTTATTTGAAATGTATTGAATATAATAGCATTATAGTCAAACATGTTTACTTAAAATAATTTATTTTAGAAAAACTCATAGATTTTCCTCAAAAGGAAACAAAAGTTTTCTAAAATAGCTTTTATATTATTGCTTCAAAAATTAAACAAATCTAGAAGTCTTTCCCACCAGTAGTAAAGGAAACATTTAAAATTGATGAAAGAGCATTAAAATTTTAAAAGATCAAATTTGCATTATAATTAGCATGACATTTTCATAGACTGTAATAGGTTCACTAATTAAATCTTACATATTGTTATTTGGATTTGAAATATCTTAAATTGCAATAGTATATATTATATATAAGTGATTTTTGTTATTATATTATTATTAGTGCTAAACAGAATACAAATATATACTCCACTAAGTACATATTTACTGGCCAGGCAATATACTGAGTTCTTTCACAGTCATTATCCATTTAACAGCCAAACAACCTTAAGACTTAGGTATTATCACCATTTACCACTGTGAAAACTGAGGTCTAGAGGAGGTAAGTTAAGCCACAAAAGCCATAGATTTGCACATGTGTTATAAATGAATCAAGCTTCATTTCTTTTCACAGTTTCATATAATACACTGAGAATAGCAACATGGTAGGAGTAAACCCAGAAAAAGGAAAAAGATTCTTTGAAATCTTATTTAAGGCTAGAATAATTGCTTTATCAAACCTATTTCTGTCCAATCCCAACATAACTGATCCTATGAGCTTTCAAAAAACATGCAAGTTATAGCTTAAAGACATTTTTTGTTTTAAAATGTTGAAAAATATGAAATGTTGCATCATTTATTGATTTGCCCATTGGTCATTTATATAAACATTTGTTATAGCAACTCTACAAGGGAAGAATTGTAGTCTAATAAAACCGTGGCTCAGTGAACCTAAATTATTTGTCTAAATTCACAGTCTTTGAAAAGGCTGGGATTTGTGCCTAGTTTGTCTGTATTAAAAGCCAGTGATCTTCTGAGTAGTTTCTAGATTATCCTTGAAAAGTTATTTGTTGGTTTATTTGTGTTTTCCAAACTACTACATAAGAAAGTGAAAGTTGCTCAGTCATGTCTGACTCTTTGCAACTCCATGGACTAGTCTTTCCCTTCTCCATGGGATCTTCCCAACCCAGGGATCGAACCCAGGTCTCCTGAATTGCAGGCAAATTTTTTACTAACTGAGCTATCAGGGAAGCCCCAAACTACTACATAGCAGAAGGCTAACTGGAACTGTTCGTTGATGGAGGAACTATAACAATTGCAGAATTTAGGGGTTTCCCTTGTGCCTCAGCTAGTAAAGAATCTGCCTGCAAGGTGGGAGACCTGGGTTCGATCCCTGGGTTGGGAAGATCCCATGGAGAAGGAAAAGGCTACCTACTCCAGTATTCTGGACTGGAGAATTCCATGGACTGTATAGTCAATGGGGTCTCAAAGAGTAGGACACGACTGAACGACTTTCACTTAAATGGTTGCTCTAGTGTGTGTGAATGCCTCACCTATGTTTGCATGGATAATAAAGCTTGGGAAGAATGTAGGAGTCACAGGCTTGTTTCTCCTGGTGATTATTGGTTGGTTCAGGGATAAAGAAGAACTGGTTTCCCTGGGGGTGGTAGGAGTACAACAAGCAGAGATCTGGGCTGGCAGGAAGATGAGTGGAAGGAAGATGTGGTCCTTACTCAATTTGGAAGTGGAGGTGGTCTTTGAAGCTGATGTATCTTGGGGCAATAACTCTCCATCCATCTTATTATGGAGATTATTTTACAATGTATATAAATATTGAATTATTAAGCTACATACCCCAAACTAACATATAAACTAATAAATATATATGTAAATTATACCTCACTTTAGAAAAATGACAGCACAGCTTATTAGATTCTTAGAGTATCTACTTTAGTTGAAATCAATTAAAATTGAGCCTTGGGAATCTAGACTTTTTAGGCAATAATTCAAATGCAGAAAAAAATAAACTGAATTAGAAAAAAAGAATCATCTTCAGGATCACCACTGATGAATAAAAAAAAAATCATGAAAGTTTCTAAGATCAAAGTAAAAATGAAAAATATATCAATTATATTTATCTTGATAATTTTACCACAAAAATTCTTACAAACATGACTGGTCATAAATGCTAATTACAGTTTAACTTTTCACAACTTTTTTATATCATTTCTATAGATTGTTAAAATAAGGTCTTTTTTTCAGAAGCAAAAACTAGTTCACAGAAGTGTTATGTTTTCCTGATCAGTAAACATCTTTAAGTATAACATTATGCATGGTGGCAGCTCTAATTTGACCAAAAGACTTGGAGATTTCATTCTACTTCCTGGAAATCTGTGGAGAGAAAGGGGATCCATTTCTGCAGATTGCTTAATTAGTGCTGCCAACCACATAAGTAACAGCTAAAATTCCTTGGTTCACCTACCTCAGCTGCTATGACTATATCAGCATCTTTATGTTCTCAAATATTTGCTTAAGTGGCATTTTGTAGCATTTTTCTCTGGTAAGATAATATAGTGTGTCAGTAAATATTCTTTGAGCAGCTAATCACTAATTTTATCATTTCTGCAATAAAGCTTATCCTTGTATTTCCACCTTCCAAGACACCAAAAAGGTAATGTATTTTTCATAAACTTAATTTATATTTTATATTTTTTGTTTGTTCTGCTGACCAAATGTCTTAATAATTTTCTGCCATTATAAATGATTTATAAAAATTTTAAGGGACAGTTATCTTTGAAAAAGTGTTTATACCTTAGTAGGTGTGAATGACAGGGGTAAAATAGCCTAATTATTTTTTGAGATTTGAGAATGACTTGTGCAATATGTAACTGAGGTTAAGATTAGCCAAAGTACTTTCCTCCTGAAAAGTTTATTTTTTGGAGAATTACTCTTTTTTCACTGTGATCTCCTAACAGCTTGACTTAATGGTTATGGTACTAGACTAGTAGAAACACCCCAATAATTAATTAGCTGAGACTGGCTGGTGTCTAATACGAAGAATGTATTTTCACAAAGAAGTTATTTATTCTTACTCTCTGGATCCACCTTCATAAAAATAAAAATGGAGGGGAGCTAACATTTACCCATCAGATATAATTTCAAAGATAAGGCACATAATCACGCTGAGGAAAGACCAAAAAAACAAAAAAGCACATATTAAATCACATCCAAGAAAAGGCTGCATAGAGTAGAGTTCAGATCCAGAACCCTGGAACTAGATCATCTTATTCATCTCTGTTCCAGTCACTTATTTGCTAAGTAATCAACAAGTTATTTAATCTGTTTCCATTTGCTTATTTCTAAAGTGAGGATCGCAAAAATGACTGTTGTGAGAATTAAATGTCAATACATATCAAGTGTTTAGTGTTTTCTACTGTAATTCTTTTTATTCTCCTGGGCTCATATATATATGTCTCCAAATTATATGGCGGTCTTAAAAAAAAGACTTCCTTAAGGAAGTATACTATGGAAAAGTGCTACCTGCTCGTAAAACTCTGAAATGAGTTTCTCCTTAACTTACGAGAAAATATGCAGCAGATCAATTTCATTAATCAATTGAGTGAATTACTGTAGAGTGAATTGATCTTGACTCTTCTATCAACTTCGATTCTTAAGTTAATCCATCAAGATAGCCCATAGAATACATCCTGCAAATCTCTCTCAGATCCATCCAGTTTTCTGCATGAGTGAAGAAGGAATGGAATTGACTTATTCAAGTTACTCAATTTGTAGAGCTGAAATGGTCCACCTTTATCTAAATACTTTCTGTTCAGGATTCTGCCACTTAAGATACTTGCTTTTACTTTTTTTTGGCACAGAATCCTTTAGCAAAAGAGAACATTACTAAAAAAGAGTATTTATTCTGCAGACCTAAATGCTCTCAAAAAGAAGACATTTTAGCTAATCCAGGAAATTGCTTGTGGCAATTCACTTTTTCCCCAAAAGAATATTCCAAATATTCCACCATTGTAATTATTATCCCTTAAAGTGTGCCTGGAGTTAGACCTTATATACAGCCCAAACTTTTCAATTCTGAGTTTATTTCCTCCAGGAATGTTGTTCAGACTTTGACTAACATAATGTTGCCTTGTTAACTATGGGAATGTAGAAAATTCCCAGAAGTCCTGCAAAAGAAAAGATTTATAGCTGAAATCTTTGACCTTTCTTCAGTCAGTTCAGTCACTCAGTCATATCCAATAAATCTCTTCAGGTGAGATTTAGTACATAAGCCTTCTAGGGAAAATGGTGAAAACCTTCAAGAATCTGCTCAAACTTTATTTCCATATCATCTTCAAAACCCAACCTAGGCTCATTTTGTAGCAAGATACCTTATAGTGAGTTACCTCTGAAGAGTTGGACTACTTGTGATTAGTATCAGGAAACTTTTGTGAAAGTTGAAGAGAGAAATTCAGCACAAGAACCCACACAATAATAATATCTCATTACTCTAGAAATGGAATTCTTTCAGAAGTGTTCTGTGTCCCCATATCACCCTTCTATCTGGACTAAGCATCTGTGCCGGTGCTGGTTACAGAAAACCCAGAGTCATCCATAAGAAATAGCTGCTGCTGCTGCTGCTAAGTCGCTTCAGTCGTGTCCGACTCTATGCGACCCCATAGACGGCAGCCCACCAGAAATAGAAATCTCATCAAATAAAAGAAGTTCAACAAAAATAAGGTAATTGTTTTGGTATTTTCTTCAATGTAGAGATAAGAGAGCATCTATAAACTCCAGGTGATAGTGAAGGACAGGGAAGCCTGGTGTGTTGTAGTCCATGGGATGGCAGAGTCGGACATGACTTAGTGACTGAACAACAATAGCAACAATTTAAAACAAGTTCACCTCCATCTTGAAACCTCCCTGATGGCTCAGACAGTAAAGACTCTGCCTGCAATGCAGAAGATCTGGGTTCAATTCAAGTTTGGAAATATTTCCAAGGGACTGGAAATAAAGAACAGTTTTTCCTTAAAAATAACTGAACATTTCCTTGGACTTCCCTGGTAGCTCAGATGGTAAAGAATCTACCAGCAATGCAGAAGACCCGGGTTTGATCCCTGGGTCCAGAAGATCCTCTGGAGAAGGGAATGGCAACCCATTCCAGTATCCTAGATTGAGAAATTCCATGGACAGAAGAAGCTAACAGGCTACAGTCGATGGTATCGCAAGGAGCTGGTCTAAGCAGCTAACACACACATCCATCATGAAAGTAATTCTGTTATATTAGCCATTGTGGTTTAGAGATCACACTGCTCCCACAATCCTGGCTAAATGTCACAGATCAATAAAGTGCTCTGTGACTGATTTCTTAAAGTGCTTTTATTTTAGAGCGTGGATCTACAAATTATAAATGTACTGCAATAGGAACAAATTGCATACATGACCAGGAGAAGCAATTTATTCTACTACTAATTTCAACTAACTATAACTAGACGAGGTACTCTACATACTTTTCTTCAAAATAGCCCCTCGTAAGAGCCAGCCTAAGTTAGGAGGAACATGTACATAGGAGTGAAAAAGTAACATGGAAGGCATTTTGTGAGAACATTAGTCTTTCTCATTCCAGATCAGATACATGAGACTGGTTTCTATTTTGGCTGACTCTTAGACCTTAATCGATGTAGTTATCAACTAAGCCCTCCAAGATTTGGTGACTAAAACTAAACAAGACAGAAAAAAACAATTGTTTGGGCATTTAGTATCCTTAAGTCAATTCAGTCTGTATGTTTGTCAAAAAATATGAATAAGACATCATCAGGTATATCTAAAGCCTCCTCGAATTTTGGATTATGCACGCCCCCAATATTTTCTGAATCTTTTTTTCTGTAGTAAGTACCTACTTGCTGAAAATTATGTATTCAGCTCGATGAAGATTTTAAGTGGTTTTTGTCTCTAAGGGGAAAATGACAAACAAAATCAATTCATAACTCTTTCTTCTCTCATCTTCCATAGATGGAAAAAGCACTTTCATGCCAAAAAAGTGCTCTCTCCACTGAAGAATTTGATCATAAACACTAAAAAATTAATAATTTGTGATGTTTGCAGTGTTAGAAACAATTCATTGTTCTTGCCATGTATAAATATGCATGGAAAATAGTGTATGCGGTTTGCAATCCCTAAGGTCTGCAGTTAATGGTGTTGCAGGATGGAAGTCAGAAATCATTGAGACAGAAATGATGGTGTCAGAAATCATTGAGACAGAAATGATGGTGGACCTTTTGACTTTGGACTTTTTCAGTGTACTTACCTCAGTCGTATATTTATGCTAGATTTTAAATTGAATAACTTCTTATTACTCCCGGAGAAAGGGAATCTCTATTATTTCTTCTCCATGGTATGAGAACATGGCAAGAGAATATTTGGGTCCTTCTTGCACCCTTCACTTTGAAATACCCGTAAGTATAGGCCTTGTGTGGGTCTTGGGATCTGAGTCTTAGCCTGTCTGTCCTGCAGGTGTTACTATAGGAAGTAATAGTAAAAAGAAAGTTTTGTTTTGTAGGGAGTGCTGCTCACCTTTCTTACTATCAAACTACTCATTCTTCTCTGAAGAACTGAATCTTGAATCTTAGTAGTTTGTCAGAACAGGAAGATTAAAAATGGCAAGTTTTTTCAACTTCAGTCTTTTCATTGTATTTCTCCAGGCAACACAGAATGCTATTGCTCTTTCAGATACAACAGAAACCTGCCCCTTTGGGTCAGAGAGTTAATACTGTGTGACTAAACTATTTGATTTAATACATGACTCTGAGGTTGAAGGCTTAGTTCGGCTCCTTAGATGGTATGTGAATTTGGGCAATAGAAACTTTTGAGAGGATTAAAGGGTAAAATATAAGGAACATTGGGCATAGTGCTTGGTACATGGTAACTATTCTTTGAATATTAACTACTGTTTTTGCTGTTGCCGGTAGTACTATTATTAATAGCAATAAACTTTGCAATTGTTACTTATTAACCTATATTCTGGAGAAGGCAATGGCACCCCACTCCAGTACTCTTGCCTGGAAAATCCCATGGATGGAGGAGCCTTAGGCTGCAGTCCATGGGGTCGCTAAGAGTTGGACACGACTAAACGACTTCACTTTCACTTTTCACTTTTATGCATTGGAAAAGGAAATGGCAACCCACTCCAGTGTTCTTGCTTGGAGGATCCCAGAGATGGGGGAGCCTTGTGGGCTGCCGTCTATGGGGTCGCACAGAGTCGGACACGACTGAACTGACTTAGCAGCAGCAACCTATATTCTAACAGATCACTTATGATTTAATAAATCAAAATGTAACAGCACATTCATGTTAAAAATACATGTAGACAGACTAATAAGGATTTGAAATTTAAAGTTGTTTATGTATTAATATTGTATACTTTTTAAAGGTTTAGTATAAAGACCTAGTGGAGAAGGAAATGGCAGCCCACTCCAGTATTCTTGCCTGGAGAATTCCATGGACAGAAGAGCCTGGCAGGCTGCAGTCCAGGGGGTCGCAAAGAGTTGGACATGACTGAGCAACTAACGCACACACACATAAAGACCTAGAGTTTAAAATCTGATCGTATCTTCCTCATGTTCATGTTTGGGCCCTTTTAAAATACAAGTGCTCAGAACCTTATGGAATATTGTAGGCCAGAGATTGTGGATAAGTGGGAAGACCATATAATGTGCATGCAGCATTGGTTTTTCTAACATTATTAAAATTGAATAATTTAAGAAATAAATTTCTGATTGTAGTAGCATAATGTTATAAAATCTCACACTGAAAGTAAAAACTTGAACTATTTTTTTTTAACTTTCAAATTGAGTAAAATTGATGACAAAGCAGTAAAATAAAGAATTGATCTTTTAATAGTTCCCTAGAGCCAGGAAACATGGATAATACTCTATTCTACATGTATATGGGAGTGAGAATTAATGACTTATGCTTAGAACAATAACCCTCAGGGTTTTTTGCAGGGTTATCTATTATAAAACAAGTTCAATTATGTTCAGTATTCTCCATTTAGGCACAAAAGTAGATTTGCATTAAACATTTTTACTGAAGGCAGTGGAGATCTCCTTTTTTCTTAATCTAGGTTCAAATAGAAAACCCAACTAACTAGAATACTAAAAGCAAAGCCAAAATGTTTTAATCAATTTACAATTTTTCCCAACTTTTAACTTTTGAAACTAGTTTAGATCAATACCCCAAATTAGTATTCTTTATGTATTTTTTCTCTCTTCATCTGTAAAAAATAAAGAAAATGTGAATTTTTGGCACACTTCTCAGACTCAGTTTTCATCCTATATTTTCTCTGATTGAGAAAGTAGAGAAGGCACATATTGCCTTTCACATTAAATTGGTTCTAAGAGCCAACTCTTAAAATACCCACATCTGGTTCCCATCACTCTTTACAGCAAAGTATGATTTGAGCGATTTTCATTTCACTACCCTGAATCTTCTTTCTCCATCTTTCCTGCCTTCAAAGATAATCAATGCCCTTACATTTTCACCATCTCTCTGCCACCAGAGCTTATTTTCTAAAAATAGAACTACCGAGTGCATGTGTGCTTAGCAGTACAGTCATGTCTGACTCTTTGTGACTCATTGGATTGTAGCCCACCAGGCTCCTCTGTCCAGGGGATTCTCCAGGCAAGACTACTGGAGTGGGTTGCTATGCCCTCCTCCAGGGGATCTCCCCAACCCAGGAATTAGACCCAGGGATCAAACCCATGGCATTGCAGGCAGATTATTTACCACTGAACCACTGGGGAAACAACTACCATATGAACCAGCAATCCCACCACTGGGCATGTACCCTGAGAAAATCATAATTCAAAAGGACACACACATCCCAAAGTTCATTGCAGCACTATTTATAATAACTAGGACATGGAAA
Source organism: Giraffa tippelskirchi (assembly GCF_054371585.1). Classification (NCBI taxonomy): domain Eukaryota; kingdom Metazoa; phylum Chordata; class Mammalia; order Artiodactyla; family Giraffidae; genus Giraffa; species Giraffa tippelskirchi. The sequence goes on from NC_137277.1 coordinate 76,894,166, forward strand.
CAATTTAGATATCCATCTACAGATGAATGGATAAAGAAGATGTGGTACATATATACCATGGAATATTAGCCATAAAAAGGAATGAAATTGGGTCATTTGTAGTGATGTGGATAAACCTAGAGTCTGTAATACAGAGTGGAAATATGTCAGAAAAAGAAAAGCAAAATATCATATATTAATGAGATAATGGATGGCATCATTGATCCAATGGACATGAGTTTGAACAGACTCTGGGAGATAGTGAAGGACAGGGAAGCCTGACATGCTGCCGTCCACAGAATCGCAAAGAGTTGGAGATGGCTTAATGACTGAATCTAGAAAAATGGTACTGATAAACCTTTTTGCAGGGCAGGAATAGAGACACAGACATAGAGAACTGACTTGTGGACACAGGGAGGGAACAAGAGGATGGAACAAACAGAGTTGCATTGACATTTATATTAATACACTACTATGTGTAAAGGGCTTCCCAGATGGCGCTAGTGGTAAAGAATCCACCTGCCAATGCAGGAGATGCAAGACACACAGGTTCGACCCCTGGGTCCAGAAGATCCCCTGGAGTAGGAAGTGGCAACCCACTTCAGGAATCTTGCCTGGAAAATTCCATGGACAGAGGAGCCTAACGGGCTACAGTCCATGGGGTTTCAAAGAGTCGGACACAACTGAACAACTAACACCATGTGTAAAATAGGTATCTTAGTGGGAAGCTGCTGTGTAATACAGAGAGCTCAACTTGGTAATCTGTGATGACCTAGATGGATGGGATGGTGGGGGTGGCTCAGGAGGAAAGTCTACGGAAGACGGTGAAGGACAGGGAAGCCTGGTGCGCTGCAGTCGTTGGGGTCTCAAAGAGTTGGACATGACTTAGCTACTGAACAGCAATAGGTGATTCACATTGTTGTACAGCTGAAACTAACACAACACTGTAAAGCAATTATACTCTAATAAATAAATTTTAAAAAAAGATCTGTAATTCAACCAGACAAGTCCCATCTGGGAATAAGTATTTCAATAGATATTAGAGCATTCTCCTAAAAGAGTGGTGCTGAAGGATAAATTATTACTTTAGTTATATTGGGTAGGAACACTAAGTCAAGTTTTCTCGACTGGGCTTCACTTCTTCCTTGGCACATGTCTTTCTTTCCAGTCTCCTGCCTCGTTCATGTTTGGCTTGTGCATCTCACCTCCCTACTCTGCTTGTTAGGAGAATATTCCTATCCTCATGCCACCAAAACACACGTATCCTGTAGACCCAATTTTAGACTGAACCCTTTTAAGGAGCCAGTTCACTACTTCTGTATATTGTTTTAACACTAGTTTCAATGGAACTTTCAGGTTTCTGGCTGTTTGATGTGGTACTGATTCTCTAAGTTGAGTGAAATGTTATTGAAAAGCAGTTGAGTACAGAAAGAAATCTTTACTTTCCACAGATCACATTTAATCAGCTCTGTGTAGAACCCACCACATCTTTAGGTGCCTAATACATGTGTACTGAAATTCATTCTGGCATTTGCCAATGTGAATCAATATGTTTTGTATTGCTTTAGTGAACCAAAAAATAATTAGCCATTTCTTGATTTGTGTCTTATGTAACACTTTATGAAATAAGGCGTTACTTCCTCTAACTTTACAGGGTTGTAACTAGCACATTTGGAAATGGGTGGAATCTTTTTTCAGCTGCTGCTGCTGCTAAGTCACTTCAGTCATTTCTGACTCTGTGCGACCCCATAGACGGCAGCCCACCAGGCTCCCCCATCCCTGGGATTCTCCAGGCAAGATTACTGGAGTGGGTTGCCATTTCCTTCTCCAGTAGCCTCACCTTTTTTTTTATTCTCATCTCTCTTGGTGTTTAGCATTCACTCCTTCCTTTGTTTACTATTACCTTCATGCATGAAGCAAAATTTATCCTCAGGCAGAAAATATACAACTCTCAAGAGGCATGTAAATGAAGAGTAGTTTCTCCTGGTGTGAAGATTTCTTATTACCAACCTATAAAGCAAATTGTATCATACAGATGCCGAAACACTGATTAGAATCAGAAGCACTGATTCATCTCACATTACATTTCTCCAATGACTGTAGCTTTCAAATCCTAGATCATGTATTCTTTCTAGTTATTGGCAACATAAGCTATATACATGGACCAAAAATAGAACTGAATCAACCTAGGCAGATCTACCTGCATGAGCAAACACTGCTACATGAGCAAAAGTAGTATTTTTCCTTTTTTAAAAAATATATTTATTTATTTGGTTGTATCAGGAATTAGCTGTAGCAAGTGGGATACTGTGTGATGTGTTATGTTGTGTTACATGGCATCTTTCACTGGGGACACAGACTCTCTAGTTGTAGTGCTTGGGCTTAGTTGCTCTGAAGCATGTGAGATCCTAGCTCCCTGACCAGGGATTGAACCCACACCCCTTGCGTTGCAAGGCAGATTCTTAACCACGTGGACCACCAGGAAAGTCCAAAAGTAGTATTTTTCTTATGAAGAAATGAGAATGGACTATAACTCGGAACTAGTGTTTCTGTTGAAAAGATTACACAAACTGATTTTTGGCAAAGTATTTTTCAAGCACTATTTGTTGTTGCTGCTAAGTATGGAAAATTAACTGGAGTATTTTTAAGGGATAATATGGGGGACTGTCTCCCAAACCTTTCTAGGCCATGGTGCCTTGGAGTAGTCAGTTATCACTTCTCACTGTGTTTTTCTCATTTCTAAGATGGAAATTATGCTGATAGTTTTACTACTTTATGTAGGGATTGTTGAATCAGACAAGAGAGAAATATGTGAAGGCAAATACTGATATAAACTATTAAATTAAATCAATTATTGTGTTTTTTATATCTACAGAAGGAATTATCTTTTTGTTAATTATGAATTCTACATATTAGGAAAACACAACAAGCACATGAAATCTGTTATTTCTTTGGGTATTATTATTTAGGACAAAACTAATCTTTGAAAAGAGAGTAGGTTTAAAGTCTGTGTGTAAAAAAATATTAGTAACTAAGGATAAATGACAGATACGGCAGGAATGGTGAAGGTGGTATGCTAGTGATTGTAGTTTGGGAGCTGGTGAAGCTAGTTGGCAAGATTCTGGTTTGACTTTGTCAGAAAGATTCAGCCATTAGGTAGCCTTGACCCCTGAGGCAGATGACTTGACCTACATCTCTTGCTGTAGTTTGCCATGAAGATTCAGGGAATTAAGATGAGTGAAGCACTTAAAATAGTGCGCACCACCTAGCATTTGTTCACAAGTGTTGTTGGTATTCTATTTTCAATTGTATAATAATTTATCTCAGCAGATTGTTTTTTAAATAAGAGTTCAACAAGACCATAACTGGACAGCTGCTGCTAAGTCGCTTCAGTCGTGTCCGACTCTGTGCAACCCCATAGACAGAAGCCCACCAGGCTCCCTCGTCCCTGGGATTCTCCAGGCAAGAATACTGGAGTGGGTTGCCATTTCCTTCTCCAATGCATGAAAGTGGAAAGTAAAAGTGAAGTCGCTCAGTCGTGTCCGACTCCTAGCAACCCCATGGACTGCAGCCTACCAGGCTCCTCCGTCCATGGGATTTTCCAGGCAAGAGTACTGGAGTGGGGTGCCATTAGCTGGAGTCTCTAATACCCAGCTGATCGTGTGCCTTACATTATTCCCTGCAAGTATTGTTTTTATCATCTATGAGGCTGCTGCTGCTGCTACTGCTAAGTCGCTTCAGTCGTGTCCGACTCTGTGTGACCCCATAGATGGCAGCCCACCAGGCTCCACCGTCCCTGGGATTCTCCAGGCAAGAATACTGGAGTGGGTTGCCATTTCCTTCTCCAGTGCATGAAAGGGAAAAGTGAAAGTGAAGTCGCTCAGTCGTGTCCGACTCTGAGGGACCCCATGGAGTGCAGCCTACCAGGCTCCTCCGTCCATGGGATTTTCCAGGCAAGAGTACTGGAGTGGGGTGCCATTGCCTTCTCCGTCTATGAGGCTAACGTATTATATTAAAGTTACTAATATAATAGTGAGCTCAGATTGCAGGCTGAGTTTAGATTAGCTAAATTTAGAGGATTTCTGTTTATTTGGGTAGGTCTGTCCTTCCTATGAGCACTATCCTCTCCCTACACCCCACCGATTTTAGACTATGTTTATAAAGCAAAAACCGTATTTCCATCCTTTTACAAATTACTTTGTTCAAATTTCAACATTTAGATGACACCTAAAAGCTCTTTGAGATGAACAGAATTATCTGTTTCCTTACTTGCATCACCTTTTTCCTGGCTATCAAAAGAGCTTCTATGCACTTGCTTTGAGCAAACCCATTGCATTCATTCCTAAGGTGTAGCTTTCTATGTATGTGAACTTGCAAATCTCTTTACTAAAATGAAGTTCAGATCACTTTATGGGTTTCGTTGAAATAATAGTGACTTGATAGTAAATAATTTTGACTTCAGTTTATCTATTAATATTTGTGGTCTGCACTGAAGGAAATCACTTGATTTCTGGGACTGATTCTTACCCATAAAATGAAGTTAGACTAGGTCAAAGATTTTAACCCAGGTTATATAGATGGAGTCTATACATTTGGAGAGTGATTTTTTTACTAACCTATAATTAAAATTTAGGATTTCCTTCATTTGTAGGCAACAATTCACAGAGTAACATTTGTGATATTTGTGTTTGTCACCAATGTACTTAGTCACTTAGTCATATCCGATTCTTTTCAATCCCATGGACTGTAGCCTGCCAGGCTCCTTTGTCCTTGGGATTTTTATGCAAGTAAACTGGAGCAGGTTGCCAGTTCCTTCTCCAGGGGATCTTCCTGACCCAGGGATCAAACCCCTGTCTCCTGTATCGCAGGAAGATTCTTTACCTTCTGAGCCATTGGTGAAGCACGTCACCAATAGAATCATCAATATTTTCATAACATTTAAATTCATGAAGAAACCTTATAGTATCCTTTGATCTTATTATTTCAGAATTATATAGATGATAGACCTGCAGCTAGACCTTGTTATTTAATGAATTAATGAAGAAGCACATATGTTACTGTATCTTATCTTAAGGATTACTTGAAGATGTTGATAATTATATTTAATATAAGTGAAATCCTTTGTATTTCATTTATTTATAGATTTTATTTTAAGGAAATCATAGGTTTCACCAAACTAAAAGAGGGGATGATTCAAAACTGTGTGGGACCTTGCATTATAAGGATGTTTCTTAGAAGGTCTTTTACACAGACCACTCTTTGGTCATGAAGATTATCTAAAATGTGATGAATTTATCTAAAATCGATGAATGCGATGAATTGAAAAGTGCAAATAATTTATTCTTTTCTGACAGAATGATATCTCATATCTCAGAATGATATGGCTTTCTCTTTTTATGAAAGCCTAAGAGTTACTTTCAAAGAGTATTATCCAAGTTAGTTGTAAAGCCTTCTATAACTAAAGATTTATTAACTAAAAGTAATATGATTTGAATATGTTGAGGACCTGAATTCAGTATGTTCCTAAGCATTCTGGCTGACATGAAATTGACTGGTAATGTTATGTACGTGCCCTTGAAAACATCTGGAATTTTACAGTTTCAAGGAACACATTTTTTTTTCCAGTGCTACAAAAGTCTTGTCTTGGGTTGGTGATGGTTTTAAATCACTACTTTCCTAATTGTGTGTATGGAATTATTCTTGGATGTAGTCTGTGTAACATGTTTGTAATGCTGTGTTTTAACCATTTGTTATTTTACTCCTCTTCCATTCTTTTATTACTGGTGAGCTCTTTATCCACTAGAAATAAGAGCATTTGATTATTGGTAAACCTCAGTGTCTTTTGTCCACTGTAAAAGTTTCTCAAAAATTTTGAAAGGATTACTTAATTACTTATATTTCTTTCTTTTAATTCAATCTATTTTTTCCACTCTGTTCTGTTCTATTCTATTTTTTTTTCTATTCTATTTGTTCTGTTCTAACCTAGTCATAAGTAGCAAGATTTAAATCAGAAGTTTAAGACAAGACTAGATGATAAATGTTAGAAACACATTGACTTGGGAAGCAGAAATTTCAAAGAAGATCCAAAAGTCAATTATAGGGTGCCTATAACCATCACCCAACTCAAATAATTGAAAAGGTCAGGTTGTTGATGGTTAGGATAGGATTTGTGAGGAGCATTCTTTAATGCATTCTCTGCTATTGGGAAAGGTATAGAAATTCTTCCCTCTTCACCTCAAATCAAAAGAAGATAGTTTCACCCTTGGAGAGTTTGAAGTAAAGGGGATATTGGGAATGGAATCTATATCTTATGTGAGAGATATAAAGGTTAGAAGGTGACAGATAAGCTGAAAGAGAGGAAGCTATGTAGATTTCAGCCTTTCCTCAACTAATATATAGGAATAAAGGCCTAAAGAATGTTTCATGTGAACCGAATGTAGCGTATCTGTATTTGGAAGCACTATAGGGCCTCAGGAGACAGAATCTGGAGATGTACTAACAAATTTCAAGGGGCTGTGGAGATTGTAAAGGAACATGTGTTCATGCCAAGGTTGTGAGAAGTCTCCAACCATGGTCCTTGGCAAGAAGTCCCTGGAGAGCCCATGAATGTGCTCACAGAGCAGTCAGCTCTACACACCTCAGGGTCTAGGGAATCCAAAGCCATTCTACAGTGGTAGTCTTGGTCTTCCGTCTCTTGCTCCAGCTCAGGGGTCCAAGGTAGCCAGTTGGCAGAGGGCAAACAACACTGCTTGCTGCTTGCTTAATAAATCCTGCCTGCTTGAGCTTAAAAGAATAAAGAAATAAAGAAACATCAATCAATCAAGCTCTCCTCCCCCACCCCTCATCACCACAATTTCTAGTCTCTGCAACAAATCCAAGGTTGGGAAGAAGTTTTATCTGTTTTAAGATTGATGTATATTGTATGTGACCAGACCTAAGACACTGGCAATTTAATGTGATCACATGATGTTTTTATTATCTAAGAATGATTGGAAAAGTCTTGATACTACCTAAAAGATTGAACCTGGAACAGAAGATAAGTTTCCCCTGCTAAGTATATTTTAATGAGAGTAAAGGACAAAATAATTTTGCTTTGTGATAATACTCCCTAAGTTCTGTATGTTCACTAATTTTATGAACTCAGTAAAAATCAATTGCAGTTGAGACAATGCAGTCTTACAATATATCTTGGAAAAATAATCTCAAAATCAATTGATGCAAAGTTTAATTGTCAACATATTTTCAATCAAATTTTAGATGGAAAGAACATTATATCATATATTACTATGACTATTTTCTGAAATATCAAAGTAGTTTGAGTAATTGACTCAAAAACCAACTTCCACTAGTTTTTAACTTTCTCACATAATAATTTTCTTTTATCTGTACATTTTGCTTTATGCTTCTATTTTTTATAGATTCTCTGCAGCCTCTCTAGAAATGTTGGAACATTTTCCATGCTACTTTTTTTTCAAAGTTTATATAGAAGCTGAGTGATTCTAAGATTATAAATTCCATTAGTTTGTTTTGGCAGATGATGTATCTTAAACATTACATTCTCTTATACTCATTTTTTAAAATTCATAGCAACTAAGCGATGTGTGATATAAGACAATGAACATTAGAGGGTTTGTTTGAAAGAATATATTTCAATTAAAAATATTTGGGAAAAACATGCATAATTTTTATGTTTGATTTAATAGATGCTTGAACATGTCTCACCTGTTTCATTTCTGTATCCCCAGATTAAATTGCAACTTCACAAACTTGTATAACCACCAGAAGATGACTTGTATACTCTATAAATCCACAGACTGAAAAGAAAGTATTTGGTATCTTTGAAGAAATGTGCCACAGATCCATTATAAAATCTAGTCTTCAGTGTTTTACTGATCGCTTCAGTTTCCTGACCTAATTCGGTTTTTTCCCCTCAGGTCTATTTTATTTTTGTTTATTTGTTGTTTGTGTGCTTATTTTTCAGGTGAACCTGATCCTCATAAGAACTCAGATCTAGTAAATGCTGAAGAAAAACATGCTGAGACACATTCATAGGTTTGAAACACCTTAAAGACATCTTTCATTACAAGTATGGGAGGTAATTTTATTTTTTAGATGAAAAATTTATTTCTGAAGTGAATGGTTTGGAGAGTATCATTAGAAACAAAGTTATCTTATTTAAATGTCTTTTTGGATTCTTTTCTTTTAAATCTCTATTTTCTGGGGCAAACCCTTAACAGGTAAGCTTTAAATATTTACTGTTTAAGTTTACCTTTTCAAAGGATTCTTGACTTACTCATCAATAAAAATTGTATTTACTGAGACCTTTTAGTCCTTTAAATATAATAAGCTATATACTATGGGAAGGTTTAATTCTGTTTTCTTCTACTACTTCATAAAAGAAACATAAATGTTTTATACCAGTTTCCTTTTCTACTTCATGTAGAAAATATGAGTGTTTACATTGGGTGATAATAACAAAGCAAGTACATATTATAAAACAACATCAACATTTGCTAAAATCCATGGACATTGCATCAAAGATTATCTTTATAAAAATTCAGCTTCTAGGGCTCCCCTTTGATCTGCCAAATTACCAGCTCTGGGAGTGATGCCTTAGGAATCTGAATTTTTGATAATTCAATCTGTTGCAATTTCTATATACTGAAGTCAAGAACCACTCTCTTGGGCAGAGAAGGTGCAGGCAGCTAGGAGGGAGTTAGAAAGGAAGAATGTATTTTTATAGTGGAGATGTCTTAATGTCTGTTTAAAAAGTATAAAAATGAGTCTTGCTATTGGCTTGATGGTAGAGGCAAGAAAAAATGCTGCAGGAACCATATCAAGTCTTTGAGATGTTATTAGTAGCACCTCACATGTTGCTTTAAATTGATGAAGTTAAAATGTGATTAGCCATAACTGTTTTGTATATGCTGCATTTAGGCTTACTTATGACAGAAGGCATTTTTTTTAAGGAAACAAACTCACAAGAAATCATGAAGATATATAAAATCTGCATATGCCTAAAAAGCTCTGAATTCAGGTCCCCATTGCTGTCACAAAGGAATGAACAGAACTCCCAACCCCACCTTTTTTTATATCATGAAAGTGCCTTAGCATGGTTGCAGCTGTCACCACTACAGTGAGCTGTTTTACAGACGTTTTCCACTGAGCATCACAATAAAGAGAACCTTGCACTATGAAAAAAAAAGAAAAAATGTGGTTAGCTTTTAAGATGAATCATTTCCCAGTATTCTTGAGTCGGTTGTAAGATTCTTTAATTGATACTAATAATTTCACTAATAGCAACTATCAGTGTCAGGCACTGTAATGAAATCTTATATTTAGTCCTATCAACATTTCCAGAGTTGGTGACTGTGATTAATAGTTTACATAGAAATTGAGGATAGAAATCAAATCACAAAGTGAATAGAAATTTTAAAAACCAGCTCTATATTAAAAATTTTTTAAGATATTGTCTTGTATTGAAACCCTAATACTTTGGCCACCTGATGCAAAGAGCTGACTCATTTGAAAAGTCCATGATGCTGAGAAAGATTAAGGGCAGGAGGAGAAGGGGACGACAGAGGATGAAATGGTTGGATGGCATCACCGACATGAGTTTGGGTAGGCTCCGGGAATTGGTGATGGACAGGGAGACCTGGCGTGCTGCAGTTCATGGGGTCGCAAAGAGTCGGACACGACTGAGCGACTGAACTGAACTGAACTGAACTTATATTAGTTAACAACAATTTCTCTCCATAACCTCCATCCAAACTTTAAACACACATACACACAAAAGAGATAGGAAGAGAAATTCCAACTGATATAAAAAGAATAACTATCATTTTCTGATAAATCTCTTATTTTTGCGAGGTCCATAAAGTCCAACATGAAATTGCCACACAATAATTGATGCCTATATATGACTAAAACATAATCTTCCTTTTTATTTGGATTTTATTTCAGGATAATGAAAACAGTACTAAAATATTCTAAATCCTCAATTTTTCACAAATCTTTTTCTCCTCTTTCAACACACACTCACAACAGACCATTTTATGAACTCATAAAAGAAACAAACATAAATTCTGAGCTAGTAATTCTAGCCACATAAATACACTTAAAGTTGCTATCAGAGATTTTAGCCAGTGCGTCTGCCATTGCTCTTTCTCCACAATTTGGCCTTCTTCAATCAAACCAGAGAAATTTTAAGGCAAAAGTTGGACATTTTCAAATGTTTATCACTTTAAACCCAGTTATTACAGAACATGAGGCATTTTAAAATTTTACTTTCTTGCTTTGTTTTACACAGAGTGCTGTAACTACAAAACTTTCAAGCTGCTAAGTAAAAGGAAAGCAAAAACAAAATTATAGAAAAATATTTTTGCAGCTCTGAGGCTATTTAGATTGTCCTTGTTGTTTTAAATACATGGGAACCAAGTGAGAAGAGGGGCTGCTCAGAAGTTGTAGTTGAAGTCCTAAGACAACAATGAAGCATCAGAGCCCTGACTCTGTGACCTGATGATCTCTTCATTGTAACTCTCAAGCTGGGAAACCACAGCGAAACCTGTTCCTGAAAGCAGTGAACCAGCCTGCATCCACCATGGTTATTGCAAAGCACTAAAGCATCACCCACATGAGGGTCATCACAATGCAAGTCTTACACAAGACCTATGATCCAAGATGACAAGAACCTCCAGCCCTTGTTGGAGACACTAGGACTGAGAATGGGATTTTCCTTCTGGGGTGTTAATCCCATCAGGATGTAACAAAATATATTACAGGTCAAGGGAAAAGTGACAAGAAGTGTGTGTGTGTGTGCACGCACACGCGTGTGTGTGTATGTGTGTGTGTACTTAAAAATGTCTGAAAATGGAAGCCCACACTCTTCTGCACAGAGAACATTATTTGGTGTGAATTTATAATTTTACTACACACAAACAAACTGCAGCCATTGGAGACTGCTTCCTTGTCATATTTTGCCTGAGCATGTGCAGAGCCTTGCCTTTGTTCCAAATTGAAGAACTCCCTTTATTTGTTATTAGCTGCCAAGAAAGGTCAAGCCCAAGTAGGTGTTGTAATTTTCACTGTACAAACTCTTCAATGGTTGTGAGACTAAATGAATTTGTTTTTGTGAAAGGTAGAAATTAGATGGAAAAGATTAAGAGTAGTCATCAATTAAAGAAGAAAGTGAAGGTGGATATGTCCATCCTAATGAGTTTTCTGTTGCACCTGCTTCTTCCCTGGGTTCCACAATGCTAAGCAATATTTTAGAAATGGATGCAATCAGAAGCTTTTAAGTCTAAGTAGTGGGATTTTATAACTCACAACTTAGATATCTTTTCATGTGTAAGCCATATTCTACATGCATATTAGGTATGCATTATTCTAATTTAAGATATATTTGTGCATAGACTGTGTATAAGATGCTTTTAAATGTTCTGTGAATAAGGTCCTTAGCTTTTGTTTCACCTGAAGCATATGTAGAACACAGATAAATAATTGAATTGTATCGTAGATATTATAATGCAATTGATATTTTAAATGTAAGCAGTAAAGATTGATCTATAATGATGTGTTGCAGGGAAAATTTATATAGATATGTACATCATGGTGACTTTTTGTCTTTTAACAATGGATTTCTTGTTTCTATTTATGGAAAAACTGCTATTACTGCTTTTAATGTCTTTTTTAAGGTAGCTATTTACAAACTAGAAAATATTCTGCATTTAAAATAGAATCTGACTGTCTGGGAAGTCTAATTACTATTGTTCCTATTTGAGCCAGTTGTCTTTCATTAAAGGTATAGAATCTCTCAACAGAGAAATAAATTGAAACACTGCTTCTGAACTGTCATAGGAAACATGTCCATTTTGTCCTATTAATACTTTAAGATATGTAGACTTTGTAACTAAAACAATAGAAGAGTATAATGAAGTCATTATTTTCTGTATATGGGTTTCAACCTAATTTTCCAGGTTATGTAACTTGTAAAGCGCTGTGACAGAACTTCCAGGGGATCCGAGAAAACATGCTCCATCCCTTCAGAAGAGTCGCACTGTTGATGCACTTATTCCTTTTAAACTGATCTCCCTGTCTCACTTCCTCTTTCCCTCCTTCCATTTCATGTCTTTACTTCTCTCTTCTGTAACTTCCTTATTCCCTCCTCTCTCCCTTTAAGACAGCCACTGACTTGTCTGAATTAGCAGGAAGTTAGAGGGAGGGTAGCGGTTCCCATCTCTTCTTGCCAACATAGTATCCTGAAGAGAAGGATGGATAAATTTGACTCCTGAGCCTTAAATGTTTTGCTTAGCATTGTACCTTCAGCTACCCAACATATATCTAACAATTTCATAGGCCTTTTTATTTAAGCAGTGTCTCTTTTATTTAATTTTTAACATGACAAGCTACAATTCTTGTGTTTTTACTCTGCTGTAATTTTCCATATTTCCTATTATATATGACTGTTAAATAAATCTTACTGGAGGGAAAATATTGTGAACCATTTGGTGCCTGATGTAATTCGATTTGGTAGGGCATTATAAAGTTGATGAAATCAAGGAAAACCAGAAGTACCTCATCCTAAAAATTGATATGAGTTCTATCAGAAAGTGATTTTTACTCTATGAAAGAAATGTTCATTGAACATGTATTATTGCACCTATTACTTGCATTCTCCTGGCCAGATGCATGTGCATATAGGATTCTGGAAAGCTGAATGATTACTCTAGAAATTTCCTATTTTATAGAGGAGCAAATCTATACACATATATAACTAAAAAGCCACATATAAAGTCATCAGGTACAAATAAAATGCCCCCTCTGGGTATTAAAGGAGGTAAACACTGCCCTTATCTTCAGGGCTTCCAAAAATGGTTGACATTTCAATAACAAATAATAAACAAAAGCTCATATTCATTGCCTATTTTCTGTATACAAGCTCCAGGTAAGCACTTAACAAACGTTATCTCTGTTCCTCAATCATCCGGTTAAGTGGGTATCAATATGAGTAAGGAAATCATGTCTCAAGAGAAAGAGCTTTGTCTAAGGCCATGTGGGTCTCCAGACTGGAATTGGTTCTAGAGCTCTCTGGCACCAGAGACCTCTTTTTCTTTCCACTGCATCTATATAGGATGTGGCAGAAGCACAGAGGGAAAGACAGTTCTGTAAACAAGAATAATGTGAATAAGGTAACACTAGAGAAAAAAGAAAGGAAGTAAAGAGTGTCAAGGTGAAGACCTAGAGAGTTTTAATTAACTTAGTTAAGAGGAACTGGCTCAGTATGTGTCACCTCTTAGGCTGTGTCTTCATGATGCTAAAGCATTCTCTATGAAAAAGTGTAAAAATTCATCTAATCATCAGATACATGATGCTTAACTTTCTACTTTAAATATGATTCCATGATAAATTTTCACCTAATATCAAAAAGCTTTAGAAGGTCATATTTTAATTTTGAAAATAATTTAATTTTGTTGAATGTGAATATAAAACACATCTTTTCTTTGGAAGATACATTAAGCCTTGTGTCCTCTGTTTAATTGCTTTCCTTAAATATCACAAAATTTATCCAACATTTAGCATAAGCTTTAAACAATAATGAAAATATATACTTTAGAGTCAAAAAACAAACACCTAATGATATCCCACATTACTTCCCTGTCCTTTCTTCAGAAGTAATTCCAAATATTTAAGACACAAATTCTATGTATGGACCAACATGCATATTTAACGCTCTTTGGGGAACTATTTGTCCATTAGTAGCATTAGTAAATTTTCTAGGTTATTTCCTTACCAGTTGTGATGGTTGGAGAGCTTCCTTTGCCTCTCAGGCTGATAGGTTTTTATCTCTAATAATTAAAGAGTCAATTATTTAGTTCTTGTTATAGTCTTACTGCTGCATTATATTATCTCTTACATTATCTCTTTTATTCCCTGTAACTGCTCTTTGAGGATGTGTTATCCCTATCTTTGGATGAGGAACCACGACAGAAGAAGGTAAATCATTTGTGTAAGCTCACACAGCTATTAAGTTGAGGACCTTGGATTTGAAGACTGAGTGTGACTCCCTAAACTACTAGACAGACTGTCTCTGGCCAGTGTGAGAGGATCAGTCCTGTCTTCTCCACCCACATTATCCATTACCTTCCTTTTCTAGCCTTTACTCCATCCTACTCTATTCTCTCCAGGTATTTGTCCCTAAAAGCTAGCACTCTGAGAGGGCAGAATTTCTGCTGACCAACAGCAGGGTCAAGTATGCTTGGGTGACCAATGAAATCATGTGTTACAGCAGAAAAGGTGCCTTTGATTTCTCTGGATGGAGGAATTATTTCCCATACTTAATATGTGACCTTAAATTTTTCCTTTCCAGATAACCAGTGGTATTCAGTCCAGACCTTTGCTACTGAAAGTGTGGTCCCTACTTGGGAACTTCTTAGAGATGAAGAATCTCAGGGTCCATCCAAAACTTTTAAACTCTAATTGGCCTTTTAAGAAGATAACTGGTTGATTTCTATACATATCATTGTTCTATATGTTAATCAAATATTATGGAGATAATTCTAAATACCTACCAAGCACTTAGACTGCAGTTTTTCCACCACACTAAACAAGAGCTCTCAACACTGTTCTACTCCCTCAAAACTAAAGCAAACCAAACCTCTACAAACTCCTAAACTGGACACAGTTATGATTTCTTCAGTTGTTGAAAAGCTTGCTGTGACATAGCACTTGGGTTGATTGAAAGTTAAGTTATATTGTTTCTATAAACATTAAAGATCCATTTCCTTTTTTCTATCAAGAGAGCATTGCATGGTTTAAATCTTTACCTTCTCACATGTGTTCCACATTTGGCTTCTCTACTTCCAGCTCTTTTCACTTATTCTTTTCTGCACACTGTTATTATATTGATTTTTGTATCTTACATACATACGTACGTGAAGTCGCTCATTTGTATCCCCACTCTTTGCAACCCCATGGTCTGTAGCCTACCAGGCTCCTCAGTCCATGGAATTTTCCATGCAAGGGTACTGGAGTGCGTTGCCATTTCCTTCTCCAGGGGATCTTCCCAACCCATGGATTGAACCTGGGTCTCCCGCATTGCAGGCAGACGCTTTATTGTCTGAGCCACCAGGGAAGCCCATTATTATAGTAAATCTCCTTAAATCATTCTTTGGAACTACCACTCTTCTCAAAAACACTTTATCCCTGTTTACACCAGGGGTCAGTATGCCCTTTCTGTTAAGAATCAGGAAGTAGATATTTTAGATTTTGCAGGCCACATCCCGTAACTCTGTCTTTCCTCCCCCTCTTTCCTCCTCTGCTTCTTCTTTTCTTTCTTCTCTTCCTTTTCTATTTTTACAAGCCTTTAAAAATGTAAAAGGCAAATATAAAAACAAAGTAAAAGCCATTCTTAACTTGGGGGGTGGGAGTGGTACATCAAAATAGGCCCCCTGGCCAATTTAGCCAGTGGGCCTCTGACACTTGCTTCTTTTTCAGATGGAAGAGTTTGTACCCTAGCATGAAAGAGTGAGGGTGCTGATGCCAGTGTTGTCACCCCCGGGAGACGTAGCTTCCCCAGGGCCTGCACAACCACCCTGAGGAAGAGGGAGGTGATTATTTCCAGTTCCCCTGTCACCCATTCACAGCCCAGGGAGCAGTTTAGCAGAGCTAGCTCCACCACTGGTTCTCAACATTTAGAAGGCTTCAGCATCATGTGAAGGGTCTGTTAAACTGCGGATTGCTAAGCCCCACCTCCCAAAGTGCCTGAAGAACCATGGACGGAGGTTCATGACATTGTACAGGAGGGAGTGATCAAGACTATCCCCAAGAAAAAGAAATGCAAAAAGGCAAAATGGGTATATGAGGAGGCCTTACAAATGGCTGAGAAAAGAAGAGAAGCTACAGGCAAAGGAGAGATAGCAAGGAGAGATAAGAAAGCCTTCCTCAGGGATCAGTGCAAAGAAATAGAGGAAAACAATAGAATGGAAAAGATTAGAGATTTCTTCAAGAAAATTAGAGATACCAAGGGAACATTTCATGCAAAAATGGGCTCTATAAAGGACAGAAATGGTATGGACCTAACAGAAACAGAAGATATTAAGAAGAGGTGGCAAGAATACACAGAACTATACAAAAAAGATCTTCATGACCCAGGTAACCATGATGGTATGATCATTCACCTAGAGCCAGACATCCTGGAATGCGAAGTCAAGTGTGCCTTAGGAAGCATCACTATGAACAAAGCTAGTGGAGATGATGGAATTCCAGTTGAGCTATTTCAAATCCTAAAAGATGATGCTGTAAAAGTACTGCACTCAATATGCCAGCAAATTTGGAAAATTCAGCAGTGGCCACAGAACTGGAAAAGGTCAGTTTTCATTCCAATCTAAAAGAAAGGCAATGCTAGAGAATGTTCAAACTACCCCACAGTTGCACTCATATCACATGCTAGCACAGAAATGCTCAAAATTCTCCAAGCCAGGCTTCAACATTACGTGAACCGAGAACTTCCAGATATTCAAGCTGGATTTAAAAAAGGCAGAGGAACCAGAGATCAAATTGCCAACATCCGTTAGATCATCGAAAAAGCAAGAGAGTTCCGGAAAAACATCTACTTCTGTTTTATTGACTATTGACTTTGACTGTGTGGATCACCACAAACAGTGGAAAATTCCTAAAAAGATGGGAATACCAGACCACCTTACCTGTCTCCTGAGAAATCTGTATGCAAGTCAAGAAGCAACAGTTAGAACTGGACATGGAACAACAGACTGGCTCCAAATCGGGAAAGGGGTATGTCAAGGTTGTATATTGTCAACCTCCTTATTTAACTTAGATGCAGACTACATCATGTGAAATCCCAGGTTATGAAGCACAAGCTGAAATCAGGATTGCTGGGGAAAATATCAATAACCTCAGATATGCAGATGACACCACCCTTATGGCAGAAAGCAAAGAAGAACTAAAGAGCATCTTGATGAAAATGAATGAGAAGAGTAAAAATATTGGCTTAAAATTCAACATTCAGAAAACTAAGATCATGGCATCCAGTTCCATCACTTCATGGCAAATAGATGGGGAAACAGTGACAGACTTTATGTTTTGTGCTCCAAAATCACTGCAGATGGTGACTGCAGCCATGAAATTAAAAGATGCTTGCTCCTTGGAAGAAAAGCTATGACCAACCTAGACAGCATATTAAAAAGCAGAGACATTACTTTGCTGACAAAGGTCTGTCTAGTCAAAGCTATGGTTTTTCCAGTAGTCATGTATGGATGTGAGAGTTCGACTGTAAACAAAGCTGCGCACCCCAAAGCATTGATTCTTTTGAACTGTGGTGATGGAGAAGAGTTAAGAGTCCCTTGCACTGCTAGGAGATCAAACCAGTCAATCCTAAAGGAAATCAGTCCTGAATACTCTTTGGAAGGACTGATGCTGAAGCTGAAACTCCAGTACTTCGACCACCTGATGAGAACTGACTCATTTGAAAAGACCCTGATGCTGGGAAAGATTGAAGGCAGGAGGTGAAGGGGTCGACAGAGGATGAGATGGTTGGATGGCATCACCAACTCAATGAATGTGAGTTTGAGCTAGCTCCGGGAGTTGGTGACGGACAGGGAAGCCTGGTGTGCTGCAGTCCATGGGGTCACAAAGATTTGGACAAGAATGAGGGACTTAACTGAACTGACCTCCCAGAGAGTCCTTTACCATGAGTCCGGGGTAGAGCCTGAGGTGATGCTGATGCCATTGGACTAGAGATCTCACCTTAAGAACCACTGTTTTACAAATGAGCAAGGCTTAAACACTTTAGCATAGTATTCAAAGTCCTTTGCAGTCTAACCCCAGCCTATCATTTTAGCCGTAGCCTTCACTACACCACTCACTCCTGGACCTCAGCTATGCCTCTGCACATGACTCCTCCTCTGCATGGATCTTGCTACTCCCTTTGCCACCTTTACCTGTCACTGTCCCTCCTTCCTCTAAGGACCTGAGAACAGAAAGCTTCTTCTCCCAGAAAGCCTCTTCTCATCACTCTGGTCAGAACTCTCAGACCTTTTCTGGATGAACACATCTCATATCCCTCTGTGCAGGGAACTTGCAGTTCTCCATTTCATGTGTTTGCTGCCAGGTTTTAAGATAAAGAAGCACTGAACCTTACACACAGTAGACATTCAGTAAATATTCATTAAATAAATGAATATGAGTAAGTAAATGAAGGTAAGAAGGAAAAGTTTATTTTTGTTTGTTCTGATACATGATTGAGTTAATCATTTTCAGATAACATCTCTAGTTAATTCAATCAAAATGAGACTCACTTTTCAGGCTTTTTATATCTACATAATTCCAAGAATCCATTTGTGTGTGGTTTTTTTTTTCCCCTCAGAACAGACAAATGGCAGAGGAGGGGTGTGCATTAATTCTTAATAGCTTGCTAAAAGCAAACCTGGATTATATAAGAAAAACGTTAAAGTCTCCCCATCTGTCTCTTGTCTACCACTGGGGAGATGGGTCTGCTGGTGCAGAGACATATGAATTATAGCTAATCTTACCAACTTTACAAGGAGAAAAGCTCACATTTCCTGGGTGATTTTCTATAGCCTTGATGAATTCATACAGGAAACAGTACAAGCTTCAGAGCAACAATGGCCTCAATTCAGAATATGTCTTTGGTAGTTGGTAGCTGTCAAGCTTTACATTTCCTTACTTCTCACCACAGAGACTTTGGTAGAATGGTAAAATAACAGCGAAGAACATTTAAAGGACCTAGACTGTACTTGACACATTGTTGGTTCTAAATTAACAGAAGTTAATATTATTTTATTTTTATCTAGGTGTTGTTATTTCTTGTTGAATTGTATGTGGAAGACCTGAGGCAAGAAACATCTCATCCAAAGACTGAATTTGGCCCTTAGTTCAATTTCAGACTTTGTTGATTACAGTTTCTGTGATTTTGGCCTCAATTTTCTCATCTATGAAATGGAGATAGTAAGAGTACATATTTTATAGAATTACTGGAATGATTAATTGAAATGGCCCATGTAAGGTGCTGAGACTATCCACTGACATATAGAAAAGCTGAAATAGTGTGACCTATAAAAATAAGAATATCAGGAGCTCCACCTCAATCCTTTAAAATTAATTATTGCTTATAGTTGCATGGTTTTGACTTTAATAGCAATATCCTAAAAGTCCACATGATGGAGAGGTTGTTCCATGGTAAGAGTAGGCCAGCTGTTTTATAATAGAGGTCAGCATTTACGTCCTTGGCTTTTTAGAAAAGCAAAGTTACATATAGATATATTGAAATACAGTTTGACCTATATAGACAGATAACAATATTGATATATGTCATGTGGATATTCAATTTTAGGGACTTTGTAAGATGTAAATGTTGAAAAACATCAGCATAAAGATAAAATAACAATAAACTTTAGACTTTCTGAATGGAGTGTTGAGTAAAACACATGATTGGACAATCCAAGTGTACTTAGAAGCAACAATAGCAGTTTCTCAAAAAAAAACAAAAACCCTGCAGGAAAACTTCTCATTAACAAAATTTTTAAAAAAAGCTCTCTTTGGCGGGAACAAAAAAGGGAGGAGAACTTTGATAATGTGGAAAGTGTGTGAGAAGAGCAGATGTGTCCACTAAATGTGGTAAGTCAGATGCCTTCTAGGAGCCAAATGGGTCAACAATGAAATCATAATCTTACAATACACCGGAGACAAGATGGCCTCTAGAAATAGCCATGGTGCAGAAGACACATTCAGAAGGAAATGACTTGGCAGGTGTGGACAGGAACTTACTAAGAGCAAGTTGTGTGGTCAGGGACGGGAGAGAAAAGGAGCTGGTCTTGCCTCTGCCTTGGGCTCTCTCTCTCTGGCTCCTTTCTCTTTCCACCTCCCACTGCGCCACAGTCCTTCACCTTTCTTTGTTTTGTCTAGTTTATTCTGGGTGTCTCCCTCCATTCCCACCTAGCTTTCTCTTAACAGAAAATAATTTGAAAATGATAACTTTAGGGAAATATTTATTTTAAAAAAGTTTTAATTCTGTGTGCTTAATTTCATAGCAAATGGGTTAAATCTCTTTTTGCCCTTTAAAAAAAGCTCCATTTTTATTTCAGTGTGGTTACGTTATGTACATGTACATATATAGTTGTACACATACACATATTTTTTATGGGCTTCCCAGGCAGCTCAGTGGTAAAGAATCTGCCTGCCAATGCAGGAGACACAGTTTTGATCCCTGGGTTGGGAAGATCCCCTGGGAAAGGAAATGGCAATCCCCTCCAGTATTCTTTGGTGGAAAATCCCACGGACAGAGGAGCCTGGCAAGCTACAGTCCATGGGGTTGCAAAAAGGCAGACATGATTTAGTGACTAAACAACAGCAACAATAATGTTTAAAACACCAGACAAATATAACAATTAACTGACAATCTCAAATAGGAAATCTATGTCCCATTAGGGCAAAAGAAGAAAGATGAGAGCAACATCTGGTAATGTAATTAGTACGATTAGGGAAACACATCCACAGAATTTACACTGCAGGGGAAATGTAATGGGAAAACACCCATTTACTGCAATGCCTTGACAAGTGTTAGTCTCTAAAAAATAAAGGAGAGAAGATATTCTCCTATGATTCTTGAAAAGACCTTTAAGCATCTGCAAGTAATTTTTGCAAAGTTCTTATTGTTCTACTGCTTTGATTCATAGTTATACCATTGC
This sequence comes from Giraffa tippelskirchi, assembly GCF_054371585.1. Taxonomy (NCBI): domain Eukaryota; kingdom Metazoa; phylum Chordata; class Mammalia; order Artiodactyla; family Giraffidae; genus Giraffa; species Giraffa tippelskirchi. The sequence continues at coordinate 76,914,865 of NC_137277.1, forward strand.
AGAGGTTATAGTAGCAGAGGAAAGACAGATGAATAGGAAATAAGTATACGTGTACATTTAATATAAATTTTGCATGACACAGGGATCTTTATAAGGAAATGAAGATCCAAAGAAGCAGATCTGAGTGTTTTTTTGCTAGGATTGATGAAGAAGGGACAGCCGTGGAAGACTATGACAGGTTAAGAAGTGTGAGGTGAATAGAGGAAATGGGGAAACCTCTAATGCCTGTTTGTTGGGATTCTTCTGAGAGTCCCTTTGTCTTCAGAGACAAGGATCCTTCTCTCCAGGTACAGGGAGGACACCTTTCACGTGAGGGTTTTAAGCCTGGTTCAGTGGAGAAGGACAGCGAGAAGGTCAGCGTGAGCCTCCTGCTTCTGTTTTCTCAAAATCCTCCAACTTAAAATATTCAGTATGCCCAGGTGCCATATTTGGGAGTGGTGCATCCTGAATCCCATCACTACTTTTGAGAAAAATGAAATTTTAAATTCCAGAGAAATTCCTTCCTCGATTAGTTAGAGGAGAGTAGCAGTTAGAATGTTCTGTTTGGTTCCTCCTTAAGCAGCATGTTGCTTTTTCAATACTATAATATCTATAGTATATTCTCTATAATTACTTATTTAGGTCTGAGGTAATTATGATTATTTACATTATTTTTACTTTTTCTGCAATATTATAATCTGGGAGATGGTATGTGAAAAATTATCATTCCTCAAATTCTGGAAGAAAGACTGGGAAAGATAATTTGATAATAAAAAATAACAACTTGTGTAATTTACTTTTATTTTACAATTTATTAGAAATTAAGAAAAAGGAACAACTTAAAAAGATTGATGTCTTTTTTTCCCTAAGAATAGGTTATACTTAGGATTGTCGTAAACTTGGCAGATCCTTTTTTTGTAAGATATTAAAGGTTATTTTTTAAGGGAAGCTTGGTGTGCTACAGCCCATAGGGTCTCAAAGCGTCAGACACATTTGAGTGACTGAACAACAACTACAAACATAGAAAGGGCTTTCCTGATGGCTCAATCGGTAAAGAGTTACCTGCAGTGCAGGAAACACAGGTTCAATTCCTTGGTCCGGAAGATCCCCTGGAGAAGGAAATAGCAACCCCTTCCAGTATTCTTGCTTGAAGAATTCCATGGACAAAGGAGCCTGGTGAGCTACAGTCCAAAGGGTTTCAAAGAGCCCAACCTAACTGAGGGACTAAGCGCCTATGCAAACATAGAAAGGATTTCTAAATGTGCCAAATACTTCAAAAAGAGTTTCAAATTTTCTTTTTTATTGGCCATAGGTCATTTTAGCTTGAAGTCAATGTCAAAGCATCAAAGTAAAACTCAGGTTCTTCTTCCCACCCCTGTCTCAGCAAAATTATTCCCATGTGCTTTGTGTATGGAATGTAGAAAACTTACTTCTAAGTCAATCTATAAAGCACTATAAGAAAACATAAAAACCTGTGGTTCCTAAGGAGGATAGGCTTTTTCATCCTAAAAACTATTACAACTTCTCAAGCAGATCATAAGATAGTGGAAGAGTTTGTTGGACCATTGGTTCATTTAGGGCCACTTTCTTTGGACTCTAGTGTCCTGTTCTATAAAATGAATCCTACCTGTCATACATATTTAATGTGATTACTAACTGAAAAACAGGTGAGGCTGCTTTATTAATTGTAAAGAACTGAGCATATAGTTACTAGCAGGATGGCAACAATAGGAGCATTCTCATTTTTATAACTCTGACATTTGAATCAGTAGTTTCTATGTAGTAGACTATCAATATATATGTGTGTGTGTGTATATATATATGTATATATATATATTTGTGGAAATAAATTGAATCAAAACCAGAAGCAAAGGAATAAATAAATATAATGGAATTTGAAAAACACGAAAGAAAATATATTTAAAAGCCTCCTTATTGTAAGAGAAAGTTTGTTGTGACCACATGGACTATACAGTCCACGGAATTCTCCAGGTCAAAATACTAGAGTGGGTAGTCTTTCCCTTCTCCAGGGGATCTTCCCAACCCAAAGGCTCAAACAGGTCTCCCGCATTGCGGGTGGATTCTTTACCAGCTGAGATACAAGGGAAGCCCAAGAATACTGGAGTGGGTAGCTTATCCCTTCTCCAGCAGATCTTCCAGACCCAAGAATCGAACAGGGGTCTCCTGCATTTCAGGTGGATTCTCTACCAACTGAGCTATCAGGGAAGCCCCTAATCCAGAATTAGAAAAACTAAAAATGAATCACTTAAAATTTATTCAAATTCAAGATGTCACTTTTGGCTATAGAGAGAAATAAATTGAAATGAAAAAGAACTTGGCAAATAGTGTAGCATCAGTGATTAGCCAAAAAAAAAAAAAAAATGAAGGAACAATTTCTGAAAAACATGTCAATGTTTATGTATAAAATATTGAAAGTACGTCAGAGAGGAATCTTGGAGAAAGAAAATAACACGTGATGATGGAGTTGGAGGTAATGGTGGTGATGGGTATTTGTTTTGCGTTGGTATTTTTCCAAGCACAAGTAGGAACACAGCACTAAGTCAGCTTCTGTTTGTTATCGACCCATTTTGCACCTGGAGGAGAAAAAGAAAATAACTATTACTTCAGAACACAGGGGGAATATTCCGGAGAATTCAATATCGTGTCATGTAAATCTCTGTAGAGGGACAAATCTGCTATGCATCACTTAAAAGCAAGAAACTTGTATGCTTAGATAAACTAGCCAATTGGTGATTTGTGGGAGGAAATTTTACCTGGAAAGATTTCCTTTTAAATTTTAAAAATTTATCACCAGTTTTTAGACCATTTTCTAAGAAGTCAAAAGAGAAAACAACTGGCTACAATGCTAATGCTGTTACATGCATGCATGCTATACATATATGTATTATATGTATATTTCTAACTTAAACAATTTTGTTCTGGTGGCTGTCAGACAAGCATTCAAAGATACCCCTTTTTTCTTCTGATCCCATCTTCCCTTAGTGCTGCTACTTTCCATCTATTCCCATCTCTTCTGTCCTTTGCTGCTTGTCTGCAGTTCCTGAAAGAGCCAGAGGGGGAAACAAAGGTCTTAGGGTTGGAAGGAGCCTCACATGATCATCTGGTTACCCCTCCCCCACATCATTCTCCACATTTCACTGATTAGGAAGCTGGGTCCCAGAGAAATTCAAGAACTTTTCCAATGTCACACAGTTATGACAAAGAAAAAATGCCACTCTCTGCTACATCACCTCCTTCTATTTCCTTCCAGAATTTATCACTGTCTGAAATGACCTAATTCACTAATTAATTTACATACATATTGACAGTCTTCAAATACTAGAATATACACCCAAGAATTTAAGGACCTGAACTATTCTTGTGTCCTCAATGCTTAATGTCCAGTACATCATAGGCATTCATTGAATAATAAACTAGAATATTGGTTTCTTGTTTCCAATGTATACTTTTATAAACTATGCCAAATTATCCCATGAAAAATGGTATAGGATAACTAAGGATATGAGACCTGTTCTAGGTACAGGTCTGTCATAAACATGAACCCAATTTATGCATTTTAAGCAGCAAAAATTTCTGCTGAGTATTAATGTTTTCAACTCTTTGACATGTATAAGTAGCTTATGCTTCTTTTACATGCTCCAAGGAAGAAGAAAGTCCATGAATTGTGTTCATTTGGTAAACAGATACTGCTGGCCACTCAATGGATACTCATACTCACTTCATACCCTATAAAGAGAATTGTAATTTAATTGGAAAGTGGCAAGGTACCTAGAATCTTTTCCTTTCTCTTCCCACTGTTCTTTCTGCTTGAGACAGACCAAATACTTGGAGCAGCCTCTCTCTTAGGGCCACAAAGTTACAATTTTGAGATGTTCAGTTCAGTTCAGTTGCTCAGTCATGTCCAACTCTTTGCAACTCCATGGACTGCAGCACACCAGGCTTCTCTGTCCATCACCAACTCCTGGAGCTTGCTCAAACTCATTCCAACGAGTCAGTGATGCCATCCAACCATCTCATCCTCTGTTGTCCCCTTCTCCTTCTGCCTTCATTCTATCCCAGCATCAAGGTCTTTTCAAATAAGTCAGTTCTTAGCATTAGGTGGGCAAAGTATTGGAGTTTCAGCTTCAGGATCAGTCCTTCCAGTGAATATTCAGGACTGATTTCCTTTAGGATTGACTGGTTGAATCTCCTTGCAGTCCAAGGACTCTCAAGTGTCTTCTCCAACACCACAGACCAAAAGCATCAATGCTTTGAGATCTTAAGGACAATGAAAAGTATCTAGGTGCCCATTGGTGTCTGGAGCCACAATTCCAGTTCTGAACATTTTCTTGCATGATATAAATAAACCTCTATCCATTGTTTGCTGATTTTCTATTATTTGCTGTCAAATGCTTGTTCTAAAAATAATGAAGAATCATTTGCTGAACATACTCTAGAATTCTTTTTAGGATTCTAACATGATAATGCCATATTCTCCTGGGGGTCACTGTGCTCATTTCCTCAAATTAGCCTCAATTTTACAAAAAGTTAGAGGAAGGGGAAAAATTTGGTAAGTTATATTTGTAGATTGAGAAGAAAAGTGAAAATAAATCGAATACCATTTTAGTCTACTTTCTCCAATTGTTTTCTCAAGTTACCAGGCTTCTTTGAGTTCCTTCCTTCACCTCCTTGTCTCTCTAATCTACTCTCATGTTCATCTTCTCTCTATAGACCAAATCTCCATTATCTGCATAAATTAAGTATGAAATGCAGTAAGAGAAGTGGCCTGCACCAATGTCTATATCCACAGAACAAGGGGGCCTCACACTAAACATCTAGGACAGTTCTATGGTTGAATGGTAGACTCTTTACAAAATGCAATCAGGCATCTGTGCATTCATGTAGATTATTTCGTTTAACTCACACAACTTTGTCAAGTAGAAGTTTTTACCTCCAGTGCTATGTGAATTCTATGGGATATTTGCAAAGTTTATCACCATAATTATTTACAATTTGCAAAACCAAAGATGCTCTCCATCATTTTCCAAAAGCTCTTCTTACTCTGAAATTTAGTTCTTCAGATGTTATGAAGACTAATAATTTAATTTCTTCAACAGATTTCACAGTTCAGTAACGTACACATTTTTAATGCAGGAGAGATTAGAGACGTGGGTTCGATCCCTGGGTCAGGAAGATCCTGATCCCTGGGTCAGGAAGATCCCCTGGAAGAGGGCATGGTAACTCACTCCAGTATTCTTGTCTGGGAAATCGCATGAACGGAGGAGCCTGGCAGGCTACAGTCTGTGGGGTTGCAAAGAGTCGGACATGACTGAAGTGACTTAGCACCCATGTAGGCATGCATACCTACCAGCATTGAAGACTGCTTTTTAGAATCAAGGACTTAGAAAACTAAGGATATTTCTTTCCCATTCTCCTTCAGAAAAATCAAATACTTAAAATTCCATGTAACCATAAAAACATCAGTGTAGTTAGACATGCTTTTCCATTATCAGTTTGCACTTTACATTGCTTGCTTTTAGATATGGATAAATAAATAGAATTTTTAAAGCAATGCAATGTAAGTAGTTTATTTATGAATTCATAAATCCATATTGCTACTAAGCAAACTCTGTAATACTCACACTTAAGTTATTTGCTATGGCAATACCCCATAACAGTGTTTCTAAAACTTCACTCAATTGTATATCACTTTCATGATTTTGAGGTACCTCTTCTACTACGATTATTTAACACCTTTTAAAAATATTGATTTAAAATATACTCACACTTTAAGCTTGTCTCATCCTAAGCAACAATAGCTTAAGGATTGGTGATTAAGTATCCTTTCTAATATATAATAGTATTTATAAATATAAAAATAACTTGTCCATGGCTAAGCTAAAATCATCCATTTCCGCAATATAGACAGCACTGGTATAATTGAAATACAATTTAAAATGGATTGTTTTGAATTAAAATTTAAAAGAATGGTGAAACTTTTGTAAGAACAGAAAATTGTCTGAGAATTTTGTTTTTTATAAAGACGCTTACCCTGCACAACTCTGGGAAGAAAAGGGGGTTACAAAATTACTGTTTAATAGAAATAAATCTTGCCTAGAATTCTGCTCTACCCCTCTATACTCTCTGCTTCAGTTCCTCATGTTTAGAGGGATTTAAAAAATACTCAGCTAATCCATCTGACTTAATCTTTCCCAGATTCAGAGTATGCAATGGAAGAGTATCAAAGAACAAGTGGCCAGCATGATAAGAAAGGACTGGGAGGAGCTGATGGAGTATTATCTCAGAAAGGAGACCACTTAGGAGATGACACCAGAGTGCTCTTCGGTATCTGAACAGATGTGATATAGGAAAGGAGGTAAAGTACAGGAAAAAGAGAGAGATTAACAGACAAAAGAATAAAGTTCCTTGGCTGGGTTTGGGATTCAGCTGGAGCTATTCAAGAGTAAGGGAAGTAATCACTTGTCTGTGCTGTTGTAGAGGATGTACTAGAGAAGATTTGGATAGACAGTCTCAGGTCCTTTCTCATTCTAGCAGTACTAATAGACGCCAGTTATTAAAAACTCATTATGCTGGGCTAAACTTTTTAATTTTCACAATTACCCAATCAGGGTAAGTTCGTATGATTGTACTCATTTTACAAATGGAGATACGGAGTCTAAAACTTGGTAGAGGTTGAATTTGAACCCAAGTCAGTTGACTCAAAGCCCACCTACTAACCATTATATTACATCATAAAGTTTTTGTTTTGTTTTTCTGTGTTTTGTTTTGGTCAGAAAATCTTTCAGCCAAACTGAAGCCAAGTTGTCACTGTGAAAAAATTTTGCTGTAAACTGTAACTGCGTGAAAAGGAACCTGAAAAGCCATTATCTCAGCTGGTTTCCTTGAAATTTCTGAGAAAGTCAACACTTTTCCAAAGAAAAACTTAGGCTTTTCATTGTGATCTCCATGTTTTTGGGGTAGAGAATAAAATAGAAGAAACCAATGATTCTGAAGGAAACTTATTCTTTTAATTCTGATGTCTTTTTATTTTTAAAAATGGAAAAAACAGGAGAATCCGGAAGCCACGTTGTTTATTTCCCCACAATGTTACAAAATCAGCAAAAGCTTTGGTTTCTTTTGTTTGTCTGAATCTTTTTGAAAAAACATTTATAAAAATGTCAGTTCATAAGAAGGGACGGGCAGTTTTATTTTTTAGCACCTCAGGGTACCTCAAACAGTCTCAAGGGGTATCGGGATGTTTTCCAAACACAAATAATTCAAAATCACCTAAATATGTGCCTTAATCAGCTTTTAATTAGGGAGATACTTAGAAAAGCAAATGAACAGTCACAGCAGGTGGTCTAGAAACTCCAAAAATTTGGGATGAAACTGGCTTCACAAAAACAAAACAAGCCAGGAGGAAGGAGGGAGAAGAGAAAGGAAGGAAGGATGAGAGGCAGGAAAGAAGAAAGGAAAAAAGAAGGAAACTTGGAATAAGTATTCATACATACTTGAGATACTAGTTGTCAATGAGTTTTGCATTTATTTTCTTGGGGAAAATATCCTAAGGAAAATGATTGTTATCTCTATTGCACTGGCTTATAGATTCACCCATTTCTTTTAATCTGTATATTATAAAACTCACAGTCAAAATTAAAAACAGTAGTTTTACTCCTTTGCACCTTGATACTGGGATCCCACAATATATTTCACACTTGATTTTTTCTTCCTATTTTAATTTACCTCTTTACTGACTTTTGAGAAATCCTTTCAACTTAATTTTTTTAATCAATGAAACATTTGAACTTCACTAATATTAATTAATGTGGGAACCAAATTGGGCATTCCTTCACCTCCATTAGGCTTCCCAGGTGGCTCTAGCGGTAAAGAACTTACCTGTCAATGCCACTGAGACTTAAGAGATGGGGATTCGATCCCTGGGTTGGGAAGATCCCCAGAAGGAGGGCATGGCAACCCATTCCAGTGTTCTTGCCTGGAGAATTCCATGGACAGAGGAGCCTGGAGGGCTACAGTCCATTAAATTATGTGGTACAGATACTTTACATTATAATGCAATAAATAATTAATATTGTTCAGGATGCCAGGATTTTGAGTTATCAAAAGTCATATTCAGTAAATACATACTGTCTTGGAAAATCTTGCTTTGCACTGATGTTTCTCTGCCAGTTCTGTAGTGGAGAAATAATCTTTCCTCTATTTTCATAACACCCAGCAAGGTACCTTCTTAGAGATAAACTCATAAAAAATAGTTGTTGAATTAATAAAAGCATGAATTAATTAAATTCCTTATGATAATAGATTTATAAAATCTAATTATTCAGTATAATGCAATAGGAAACACCTCATATTTCTAGTAATAGTCAAAAATAAGCAATAGGGGAGATTTGGCATGTTTTTATTTTATAGTTATAATTTTTCTTTCTGAATAACTAGCGGAAATGATAAAAAATGCATCTCTCACAGCTGAGAAAGTGGAGAGACTTCTGTGGTCCTTTAACCATTAATGTGTTATTGGAGAGAAAAAGATGTTTAATATCTAAAGATGAATACCTTTTGATATTTTGAATCAAAAAGTCTGGCATTTCTTAATCATTTTGAAATAAATACCATGTACCATTAAGTATACAGAAACATGATAAATGCAGAGCTTAACTTAAAAGTTTAATTAAATTCCTCTGTAAGTTAAATCCAGACACGTACTCATGTCTAAAGATATTTAATATTTATTTTTTTCCTTTAAAGTGATGCTATTTACATTTGACCTTAGAAGGCAAATTGTATCAGTAGGACATCAGGGATTAAGCTGGGCAGTATTAAAGTTAGAACACTCACATGTTTGCAGATTTTCTATGTTGTTAAAAAGAAAAATCACTGTAAAATAAATACTTATTCTTTAATTGTAAGTATCATAATATGAAACAATCTGTACGTAGTTCTAAAGTTCCATCAAGGGGCACTTCCCAGGAGGTGTATAACTATTGTATGAGTGTGGAGAGCAGAGGTGGAAGTCAAGCAGTGGCATTCCATGGGATATTCAGAAAGGTTAATAGTTCAGTTATTCCCAAGAAGCCTTCTTGTTGCAGACCCGTAATTAATGGTCCCACTGCTGCACTCTCTCGTTCACGCCTTCTTCCTCTTCAGGGAATGCCGACTCATTCTGGCCTTTCAGATGCTTAAGCCCTGAAATTATAAAAATTATGCTCAACTTATTTCTGGCAGATTGACCGCTTTGCTCCAAGAGATAAAGAAAATGACTGGAACGTTTTCATTGGTCTATATGTGTCTTCTCCAAGAATCTCAACAATCAATCCTATATAAACCTTTTAACTAATTCACCGAGGGATAAAAACACACCAGCCCAGTTTCCATTAGAGACAGGCATCTTTTATAGTAATTAAACCTTCTTCATTAAGAATTGTATCACTGCCTATTAAAAACCTGTTACCTAAAAATCTGCTCACAGGCTCTTATTGTAATTTTGCCATATCACTTAGTTCAAATATTTCTTTTGGCATCCATGAACTCTGTTACAATGAGAACCATTAGAACCTCAGGAACAAAGAGGTCTGTGTGCACCATTTCTGTAAGTTTCAAACAAAAAAAGAATCAGAATGTTGTTAGTCTTCTTTAGGAATAAAAACATATGGATATGATTCTGAAACTTCTGTATTAAAAATTCTTCAGTCATTTCCCCCACAATCTACACAGAGGAAAACCATTGTCACATCTTTGCCTGCTGTGTAAGCTTATATGATCTGGCTTCTCCCTACCTATCTGGCCTCATTTCCACCAGCCTTTCTTGCATCTTTCTCTAACAGTAATTTATGCCCTAACAATGCTAACCTGCTCTTAAACATTACAGATCATTCTATGTGTGTTAGTTGCTCAGCTGTGTCCAATTCTTTGCAACCCCATGGACTGCTGGGCTCCTCTGTCCATGGAATTCACCAGGCAAGAATACTGGAGTGTTCTAGCCATACTAGCCATTCTCTTCTCCAGGGGAGCTTACCAACCCAGGGGTTGAACCTGGGTCTCCTGCATTGCAGGCAAATTCTTTACCATCTGAGCCACCAGGCTGCCCACAGGTCACTCTAGGCTCCCTCAAACCTCCATCTTCTTCTCCTTCTATTCTCCCTGCCAAACAGCTTCTTCCTACTCACCCACCTGATAACCTCTCACTCATCCTGATCTCAGCTGGCCTCCTCTGTGAAGGCTCCCCAAGTTCTCCAAGTGGACCTCCTTGGTCTTTCAAATATTTCCCTCTGCTCTTGGATCACTTTCTTTTGTATCAATTACTCTATAGAACTGTATTTGTTTACATGTCTTTCTCACTAGAACAAACTTGCTGATGTCAGGATTACTTTGGAGCCCCAGGCACACAGCCTGGCAAAAAGGAGGTGTTCATTAATACTGATTGTTAAATGATTGATGGAATTAATGATGTGACACTTAAATATATGTCTTTGGAAGTTCCACACTAATGTCTGTTCAGATTTTTTTTCGAAATTAATTCGAATTTGGGGTATAAATCAGAAGGCAATTACTACAACCATACTCTACAAAATTATCTTTCATTTCACTTGGGTCTATTCTATTAAAACATCATACTAGCTGACACTCTGCCTTATAGTGCTTCACATTGAAAAGTTTATAGATACTATATTTTTCAGAAAATTGGTTTATGAGATTTTTCTAAATATTACTGGGAAACATTGTAGTTAGAATTAATAAATGAAAGGAAGTCACTGCTCTTGTTTACTATGAAATGAAGAAACTAAAAAAACAGAGAGAGTGGATTTGCATATACCGCAGTCAGCAAGCGTCAGAGAACCATTTGACAAGGAATGACATCCCTGGGCTTGGGGGCTTATCTTGAAAATATATTTGATTGGTTGTAATAATATTTAAATACTTTAATTTCATCTGCAAGCACAGATCACTCACAGTCACCATAGAGAGTACTTCGTTGTTAACAAATAGAACTTATTTCATCTTGGTATAGATCACATAGGAGAAAAAGAGGTCTAAATCCTAAGGAGAAGGAAAGGGAGTTTACTGAGCATTCAACCAGTCACTCTGCTAGAGTCTTACATACCTGAGTTACTAAACCTTGCAACAACTGCACTAGAAAAATACCTGGATAGTGAAATTTAGATTCCAAGAAGATAAATGATTTGTTCAAGGTTACAAGGATAGTAACCTCAGTGACATCAACAACCTCAGTTATGCTGATGATACCACTCTAATGTTAGAAAGAGAAGAGGAACTAAAGAGCCTCTTGATGAGGGTGAAGGAAGAGAGAGAAAGAGCTGGTTTGAGACTAAATATTAACAAAAATTAAGATTATGGCATCTGGCCCTATTACTGCATGGCAAATAGAAGGGGGAAAGGTGGAAGCAATGACAGATTTCCTCTTCTTGGGCTCCAAAATCACTGTGGAGGGTGGCTACAGCCATGAAATCAGAATATGATTGCTTCTTGGCAGGAAAGCGATTACAAACTTAGTGTGTTGAAAAGCAGAGACATTACTCTGCTGACAAAGGTCCATATTGTCAAGGCTCTGGTCTTCCCAGTGGTCACATACAGTTGTGAGAGCTGGACCGTATAGAAGGCAGAACGTCAAAGAACTGATGCCTTCAAACTGTGGTGCTGGAGAAGACTCCTGAAAGACCCTTGGACAGCAAGGAGACCAAACCAGTCAATCTTAAGGGAGATCAACCCTGAATACTCACTGGAAGAACTGATGCTGAAGCTGAAGCTCCAGTATTTTGGTCATCTGATGCAAACAGCTGACTCATTGGAAAAGTCCCTGATGCTGGGAAAGATCGAGGGCAAAGGAAAAGAGGGTGTCAGAGGATGAGATGGCTGGATGGCACCACTGATGAAATGATCATGAACTTGATCTAACTCTGGGAGATGGTAAGGGACAGGGAGGCCTGGCATGCTGCAGTCCATGGGGTTGCAAAGAGTTAGACACGACTGGGTGACTGAAAAGCAACAACAATGATAGTGTGGTTCCAAGAGAAGTTCTGACACATTAAAGTTCCTCAGTATAGACTGACTGAATGAATGAATGAGTGAATGAAGCATAAAGTTCCATTGTCAGGAGACACCCAACTCACTTTCACATTTAACTTTTTGGATGCTAACCTAAATTAATCCATCAATCTCCAGGATTTATTGTAGGATTATCTACTAATCTGGTTCAAACCATCTTGTCATTTCCTCTGAAATATTAAAGCACAGTAATCATTCAGCTGCCTTCCACTCTTTCCTGAGCTAAAATTGTCTGCATCTCTCTGGGTTCCCAAAGGTTTTACTGCCTCCAGAGTTCATCCCTTTTATCCTTGAGGTAATTACAGAGTAATGAAGATGTGTTCAGACAATTTTCTTTAAATTAAGGTTAATTCAATGCCAACATTGATTTGTCTGGAAGAGCGGGTCAAACGTTTAAAAAAATGGTAACTAGAATTTTCAATTTATTGAACCATTAATCAACTATTCCTCATATTTTGACTATAGGTCTATTTACTCATTATTTTGTAATAATAATGGCCACAAAGTTATATGAGAAAGCCTTCTTTAAAGTAAAATGACTCCAGCAAACCTTGAAACATGCCTTCTCAGTCTTAGTCGAGTGTGGCATTAACCTTTTCCAGGTGAAAGATGTTGATGGGGCAGGAGTTGGTGACAACACAGAGCTGTTCTACAGCACAACAGATTCTTTGGTTCCCAAAGCATTTATCACTAATATCATCTTTCCATTGAGTAATAGATGTTAGTTAATTTGTGTTTTGACTCTTTTTCCTTGCCAGCAATGTTTGGTTGGTTTTAGATGCAATAAATGCTGAGATTAAAGTGTGAAGTCTGTTTAAAATGTTTCTCCCCGTGCTCCTCCTCCTATCTCCAGATACACATATGCTTTATATTTAAATTTTCTTTGAACCCACATTCACATTCAATATTTGAGTAATTCTGGAGGTGAAAGAAAGCAATTTGGTTTGGAGGTGTTGATGAAATTCTCAAAGCTTCCTCTTCTGCCATATGCTAATGAGCACACAGGAAAACACCTCACCTGCACAGGTGCTGATTCCCAACATGTGGCAAAGGGCCTCCTGAAGCAAGAGAGACACAGCCAGGGTTCACGTGGGCGGAAAGCAGAGGGATTTCCAAATGCACAGAAGTGCTTTTCTCCATAGCAAGAATGAACACACAAGAGAAGAAACCATAGACAAGACAAGGATACAATATGAATACATGAAGGGATGCAGAAAATAGTTTGAGGAAAAGAAAGCAGAGGGAGTAAAAGTAGAAAAATAAAAGAAACATTGCCCCCAGAACATTATACCCATGCTCTTCTCCATTCTGTAGATCAGGAGGTTAGATGTGATTTGGGTGAAATTGTAAAGTGACTGAGTGAAGAATTACGAAGAATTCATCCATAAAAGGAGGCTTACATTTGGCAAACCACAGACTAATACGTTTATCAATTAATTCAGAGCGAAAAAAAAGGCAGGTTTACTGCCTTTGTAGATGACATGAAATGTGGAACAAAAGATGACATGATGAATGACAAAGCTAGTATTCTGCAGAGCTGGGAAGATGGCCTAAGTGATTAAGGCAGAGGTCAAAGGGAGCTTTTTCTGTAGGGAGATTATTTTGGTACTAAAAGAGAATTTGGACAACCTAGATTGATTATGGTTAGAGGTTCAGATGATTGCAGTTTCATGGGGACCCAGCAGAGTCACCTGTGTGTAGGAACTGAGCCCTTCTAACAGCAGAGGCAGCAGTTCAAGAGAGGAAACTTCTCTCGAACTGTGTGCTGGTCAGACCTTTTCTGGATTACGCTACCCAGTTCTGGACTTGGCATTTCTGGACTTGGCATTTCAAGAGTTCCACTGAAGGGAATAACTGAGATTGAGAACAGTTTTATGAAGTCTCTTCCAGAAGAACTGGATGTGAAACTGGACTGTTGAGCATAAAGAAAATGAAGAGGACAAAAGAGGTTTCCATTGATTTCCTCTAAGCCTGGAAAAAGAAATAAAATGTATCTAAGTAGCTACTGAGAGCTGACATTCATGTGGTAAAGGCAAATTACAGATAGTCCTTGATTTACAAAAGGGCAAACCGCTGAAAATATCATAAGTGGAAAATGCATTTAATACATCTACCCTACTGAACATCATAGCTTAGCCTAGACTACTTTAAATGTGCTCAGAACACATATATTAGCCTACAGTTGGGCAAAATCACCTGACACAAAGCCTACTTTATAATAAAGTGTGGCACATCTCATGCAATTTATTGAATGCCATACTGGAAGTGTAAAACAGAATGGCAGCGTGAGTACAGGATGGTTGTAAGTGTATTGGTTGTTTTCATTCATCATGGAATGGGTGACTGGAGCTGTGCTCACCGCCCTGCCCAGCATCAGTAGACGACAGCCTACTACATATCATTAGCCCAGAAAAAGATTAAAATTCAAAATTTGAAATAGTTTCTTCTGAATGTATATTGCTGTTGAACCATCGTAAGTTGAACCATCATTAAGTTGGGGACATCTGTATGATTTAATATAAAGAAGAAAATTTCTAAGTTCTTCATGTTTGCCCAGCAGTAAGCACGTGAATGAGCTCCCCATCACTGTGTGTGTTCAAGTCAAAGCGAAATTTCCATTTCAGAGGAGAGTTAAAGAAGGAATCCTGCACTGAGTAGCAGGACAGACTAAAAAACTCAAGGACCCTGAGATGCTATTCATATACAAAGCAGATCTTCTTTTCTACTGAAGAATCAGTTCTGCTGTGAGTACTGCAAGTTACTAGAAAGTAATTCTAACTTTAAATGACATAAATGGCCTAAATCCACATTTTAAAACTAATTCACATTGGGAGTAGCAAATGTAAATGAATTCATTTTTTTCAACTGCATATTTTAGTCACTTGAACTCATTCTAAAGTCCTCTAGGGAATTTGTGGGTGTATTTTGAGAGCCTCTGACCCTCTTGGAATTCTATTTATACTTATATCTGTGCCTCTTCAGGGAAGGTCAATAGTTTTCAGCAGAATCTCAGAGGGGTCTCTGACTCACAAATAGTTGTAAATATGAATTCAAGTCTAATCTCTTCACTTTAAAGATGAAAGGACAATTTCAGTTGGCAAAGGGACATGTTTAAATTCACATAGCAATCATGGGCTGGGCTAGGACACAAACCTGGACCCCTAATTTCTACTGGGGGCTCTTCATGTGGACCACTAGGGCTCAATCTTCCATTGTCATTGATCTTTTCCAAATAAAACCTGAAGGAAAATGTAGTAGCTTAAGATCATGAGGCCCTTTTCATTATCAAATTCTTTCAACTCATAACAGATACAGATGTAACTTCTCAGTCTTTTTTTCGTCATTGCTGTTTATGTTTTTAATAGAATTTGTAATCAGGAAGATGTAGAATTTAAATTTAACCTGGCAAAATTCTCAGAATAGAACCAAGTTACAAATAATGTTTGGGTTATCAGAAAAGAAGCAAGATGAGTTCAATGTAATAATGTTTCTTCTGTGTGTTGAACGGGAGAGACACAACTGCAAATCAGATGGGAATGTAGGTCAGAGGTGATGGTGTGCATATAACAGAAAATTCAATGAAAGCATGTTATAGAAATAAAGCATTTGGAAAGTTCTGATTTGGGGGAGAAGAGGTCCAACTCAGGAGATAATAATTTGGACAGCCATTGATGGAGCAATATGCTGGTTAGATTAAGCAAAATAGCAAGTCTAATTTCTATATGAGAAAACTATTTGCAAAATACGTTTAACAATCATTAGTT
The DNA here is from genome assembly GCF_054371585.1 of Giraffa tippelskirchi. NCBI lineage: Eukaryota > Metazoa > Chordata > Mammalia > Artiodactyla > Giraffidae > Giraffa > Giraffa tippelskirchi. Next base: position 76,930,686 of record NC_137277.1, read on the forward strand.
TTCTGAAAGCTTACTCTGCACAAAAGAGTGAGTTCGATGGCTCTAAAAAGATGATTGCTTCTATATCAATCCTTCAAATTTTATCAAAATAATCATGTTAATTTACTCAAGGAATATAATTTAAGCCATAATATGGTACATAAAGGCTACGAACTTGCCCACCATTTGTCAGACTGAAAACGTGCTTTGCATTTCCTGAAACGCTTTCACATGTATACTGTCTAATCTTCTTGTCATTCATTTATAATAAATAGCTATCTATTAATTTAATACTTAGGGTCACAGAGATCTAATGACCTATCCATTTCATTCCAAAGGTAAACACCAAGTATGTCCTGAATTCACCTTAAATCTATCCCTTTCTACTTTATTTAAAGTAATTCCATATACACAGCACAGTTGTTCTCTGCTCCCATACTCTGACTGCTCAGTTAATGTAAATTGCTAATCCACACATAATCATTTCACTTAACTACTCATGGGGAAATGGCAACCCACTCCAGTATTCTTGCCTGGAAAACCCCATGGACTGAGGATCCTGGTAGGCTACAGTCCATGGGGCCACAAAGAATCGGACACGACTGAGCGACTCCACTTTCACTTTCAACTACTCATTACCTAGAGAAGCATTTCTCTGCAGAAGAATAAATGTGTAATATGCTAATTTCTTAATCATACGTAGAAATAGAGGCAGCATGTTTGTCTGATACTCATAAATATTCAGAAGTATTACATATTTATGTATATTTTACTTATCATATATTTTATCAAAGCTGTTGCCCAAGAGTGAAATCTGGGTGAAAGATTTAGCAGTAAATGCTGAGAAGATAGGAGACAAGGTACACTTACCTGCTATCATTAGAAGTATGAATTCAAAGAGTATCTTTGAAGAGTAATCTAGTTTCATTTTTTAAAATGCAAAGTGCTCATATCTTTATCAGTAAGTCTAAGGTTGGAATCAGGCAAGAATATGATTTTTTAATTTTGCAAGGATACTGCTGCTTAGCCGAGGTTGAGAATCACTTTGATAGACCAAATGTCTCTTTTGCCCTCTACAGCCAAGTACTCTCCCTTTTTCTTCAAAGCTAATGTGTTCCATGAACTCAGAAGTAAAGTTAAATTTTAAGCCTACACATAATGGAGTTAAACAGTGTTGGGTAGTTTCACTTATAGCAAGAGACAGAATGACTCCTTCTCTTGCAAGGCTTGGCTGTCATTGATTGAACACAATAGCATATTTAAAATAAAGAATGCATCAATCACCAGGAGTCAGTGGTTAGCCTTGAAAGCGCTAAAAATAAAATAATGAATGGAGAGTTGCATTTAAAGCCACAGAACAAATGATGCCTATTTCTTTTTTAAGTGTGTCCACAGAAGGATGTTCTGTGCTGGCATTTTCAAAGTCTCTGCCTTCCAAGGAGAGTACCTTTCTATTGAAGCAATGGTCACTCTAGGCTACCATACCCTTGAAACGGAGCAGGGCCCTATGGCCCTTTCCCTGGGCTCCCAAGTCCTCAGCCTGCCTTTTGTCTGTAGAAAAACTTTAGTCAAAAAATAAGTTTAATCAAAAAAGTTTAAAAATGCAGAAACGAAAGAAAACAAAGGAGACCAAATGATAATCACTTGGTCATTAAGCAAAGTCAGTGACTTCTAGTTTCTCCTCAAGGGTTGTAGATAATATTCTGAACTGTCTTTTAGCTATTGAAACCCCCTTTGAGCTTCTTTTGAGCTTCTTTTGAGCTGTACTGTAGATGCTGAAAACCCCACCAGGTGAAAGAAGTTGACTACATGATGACCAGACTGTAGCCATGACTTAAGCTGCCAAAATCCTGAGGACAGGCCTCAAAGAAATGGGAACAAACCATGAAAATGAAGATTAACTGTACTTAAAACAATCATGACACTGCATGGTTAATTTCAAGACGACTGTTGGAGCTGACTGTGCTGTTTCTGCAAGTAACCCCCTCCCTCAACTGATTAAAGCTCTTGCTCACTGATTGTCAGGGGGACAGTCAGCCTTATGATATTAATTAATCCATCTGTGTCAATAATCACTGAACATCAGTCGTCTAAATGCACCAAAGATTGTTAGACTGTCTGATTTTTCTCTCCTCAAATCTCTAACAACCCTGTACTCTCTTCACACTCAGTTGATTTTACAGAAATAATTGAAGTAACCATTAATGAGTTGACATCTGCATGGCCAAATCTACCAATATATTTGAATCTATACCTATATCTCTGCCTCCTCTCATAAGCCTCACTCTTCATTTTTATCCACCCCTCTTTTTCATAGTATCTCTCACCCTTTCAAAGAATTATCCAAAAATTATAAACTGTCTCTCTCTGGCATCATCAATTTCTCCCATTGGCCTGGCGTGCTGCAATTCATGGGGTCGCAAAGAGTCGGACATGACTGAGCGACTGAACTGACTGAACTAAAATATTTCCATAACCACAAAAGCATATTTTCATTTTTTCCATTTCAAGAAACTGTCTCTTCATTCCATTCTACCTCTAGGCACTGCCCCTTCTCTTTAGAACGAAACTCCTACAGTACAATAAAAGATTACTCATTTTATAACCTTTCCTTAACATACTCTAATCAGACTTTTATGTCCATCACTCCTTTAAAATAGTTCTTGTCAAATTTCCCCAACAAACTCCATCTGGGGAAATCCAGTGGTCAGTTTCACACCCATTTTAGATAAAATCTTGACAGCATTTAACATAATTGGTCACTTTTTGTTGAAACACTATTTTAATCTCAAAATGATCAAACACACCTGTTTTTCCATTTACCTCATTGGCCACTCCTTCTTGGTCTTTATAGCCAGCTAGACAATCCTTTTCATTCTCACCCTACATCCCAGCCACTTCCAGGACCTGGTTATTGAATGTTTTCTCTGTTTGTACTCACTTCTCAGGTGATCTCATCCAATACTACTGCTTTAAATATAATGTGTAAATTGATGATTTCCAACTGTATATTGTCAGTCCCAGTGCTGCGTCTGAGTTCAGATTCATATAACCAACAGCCTAACTGTATTCTGACTTTTAAATGTTTAATAGGCATCCCAAATTTAGTATATCTAAAACATGGCCTTGATTCTGTCCTGAATCTTCAAACAGAAACAAGCACCTGGCCCTACCAACCTTCTCTTTTCCAAATATTTCCCATCTTAGTTAACAGAATATTCTCAGGTCTAGTGTATTCCTTCGGAGAAGGCAATGGCACCCCACTCCAGTACTCTTGCCTGAAAAATCCCATGGAAGGAGGAGCCTGGTAGGGTGCAGTCCATGGGGTCGCGAAGAGTCGGACACGACTGAGCGACTTCACTTTCACTTTTCATTTTCATGCATTGGGAAAGGAAATGGCAACCCACTCCAGTGTTCTTGCGTGGAGAATCCCAGGGACAGGGGAGCCTAGAGGGCTGCCGTCTATGGGGTCGCATAGAGTCAGACACAACTGAAGTGACTTAGCAGCAGCAGCAGTGTATTCCTTGAATCATCTTGTTCCTTTCATACTCCTTTTCCAATGCATGACCAAATTGTGAAGCCTCTACATGCAAAATTGTATTCCAAATCTAATCAGCTTTCATCAGTTCCAGCACTATCACCTTAGTCCCATCCATCATTAATCTCTGCTTGGAGGATCTCAGACAGCCTTCTAACTGGTTTCCCCACTTTCTCTTCTTCCAGTCTACAGTTAATTCCCCAAACAATTTATAGAATAATCTCTCAAACATTGCATTGTTCCTCCAGTGAAAATCTTTGATGACTTCTCATTACTATTATCCTAAGAATGAAATTCAAATGACTCACCATAAATTCATAATCATTAAGATGCTACATGATTAAGTTCTGTCTCGTTCTGGACTTGTCTCCTTCCAACCCTTCCCTCACTTGCTTGGCTACATTGGTATTTTATACACAGGCCTTGCACAGCCTTAGACCTTGTTCACCTCGTTCCCTTTACTGGATTCCTTTTCTTCTGAGGGGCTCATATGCCTTTTTTCTTCACTTCATTAGGCCTTTGTTGAGATGTCATCACTTCAAAGAAGACCACTGACTGTCCCATTTAAAACATCTCATGTATCTTTTACTTTCAATGTGATTTAGCTTATTTTTTCCTTCCTTTAGAGCACTAATCACTTCTTGGTTGCATATTTCTTTATTTATGGATTTGTGGTGGGCCTCTGCTAGAATATCAGCACCATGAAATAAACATACTGCTTTATTTGTTGACTGATCAGCAGAGCCCAAAACAGTGCCTGAACATCACAGATGCTCAGTCATTTTAAATAAGGAAATGACTAACTTTTGATCATTTAACCAACTTTAAAGTTATCTCACTTTAAAAAAATTTCCTATTCAATGTATAAAGAATTTTCAACCTAGCTAATTTTCTTTTTTCAGATGGATGAACTTCTGCCCAATCCATTTAACCACATCTCCTATAACAAATAGAAAGGGTAGATTATTTTTGGCCTGTAGTTATTTTGTTCTTCTCAGTCTCCCATACTATTTCAGATTACCAATCTTGACTCATTTAGTACTTATGTTTCTGAAATTCCACCTATCCAAGAAAATATGCAGGAAATCTTAAAGATGAAAAGGAGAAATGGTACTTTCCTCAGTATATAAAGTTGTTTTGATCACCAAACACAGTTAATTAATCCCATTGGGTACAAGGCTTTCACAATATAAGTAATGTAAATGGACTTGATTAAGTATTTTGGTCTCCTCAGTGATTCTCCTGTTACTTAATTTTTTTCTTTGTGGGAAAGTGCTAATCCTGATGAGTTGATAGTCACATGTAGTTTCAAAATCAGCTCAGCTCTCTCCATGTCCTGAGGCTGTTTTGCTCCCCTTTCTCTGTGGAGGGCCTCAGCTCTGTTTGCTTTTCATTATGCAGCTTGCTGGCCGCCAGGAAGCTTCTGAATGATGAGATTGTTCTGTTTCATCCTCTTCCTGACCCAAGGACTTGCAGTTCACACTTGGAGCTTTGCAATTCTTTTGCTCTGACCCTTCTTTTTCTGTTCAGATTTACCACTGTTCTCCTAGGCGTTCTTGTTCACAGGCAGTTTTACTCTCTGACCATCCATTTAAATAATAGCAATTTATTGTATCACCATGGGACTCACTGACCCACTTTCTTTTTTGATTTTCTGCCCTACAGTTGGTCTGTTTTACTTGTCTCCCATGTGTAAAGTCACAATCTCTCTTCTTTTTACATAGATCTTTAACAAACTCTCCTTGGATAAGCTGATACCATTTATTCTTTTCAAATATTGATTTTATTAATACTTGATGCAAAAGCCTAGTGAGAAGCAAATTTACATCGTTTACATGACAAAGGAAAAATATTAAAAAATTTTTTGCTTAAAATTGTAATTTTCTGTTTTTTCTACCCTATGATATAAAAATGTAATAACTAGGAAAAACAAGTATTTGCCTATCAAATTTATTCAGTTTCTCAACACAGGATTATCTCTTACCTGGGAAATTCTTTTCAATACTAAACTTAGAACCCTCAAACTCACCTTTGACATTATAAATTAATTGCCCTAAAACCATGACTTTTGAATTTTCAAATTCTTTCCTTGAAAAGGAAAACAATCTTACTTTCAGTATATATACACTGCATTTAATTTACAATCACCTTTATATTAGAAAAATTCTAAAATTATTAACAAAACTTAATGTAAGTCTTTTTAAAAAACTCATTTTGAATTTCATTTAAACCTACAGATTAAGAGATAGAATTCTCTTGAAGTATGTTTATGGCTTAGCACAACCAAAATGACTTGAAATTATTTCAATTTTTTCCCTAAACTTATTGTGCATCTATAGTCTACTTACCTTTTCTTAGATATTTATTTCATTTATCCCTCAAATAATAGACACTACTGAGAGGGAAAACATATATATATACACACATATATGGACTTCCCTGTAGCTCAAACGGTAAAGAATCTGCCTGCGATGCAGGAGACCAGGATTCGATCCCTGGATTGGGAAGTTCCTCTGGAGAAGGGAATGGCAATCCACTCCAGTATTCTTGCCTGGAGCATTCCATGGACAGAGGAGCCTGGTGGGTTACAGTCCATGGGGTTGCAAAGAGTCGGACACGACTGAGCAACTAATACACACACATATATATATAATTGATAGGGTAACCATCAGATTTTTAGGGATAAAATGAAATTGTCGAGAATGAATAGCACTATTATTTCTAGCTTGATACACTAACTAGAAAGTCTCCAATTTGCTAATACAAGGTAGCTGGGCCTCTCAGAGAAGATGCCAGAAGGACCATTTGGCTAGGGCTTCTTACTCAAAGCTGGCCATGAATTAGACTTTTGATATTATCTCCAAATGAACTCATATTGATAACAGATATATTTATTGACAACTTCCAGAAGCTCTTTAGTAAGGGAGCCATATAGACGGATGGACATGGAAGAATAGCCTACGTCCCTGTTCTAATCATTTCTAGTCTTCTCCGCACAAACTATTAGCCTAGAGAGCTGCCTTCCCTTAAGCAGCTATAGAGTTATGGGAAAGTACTTTTTCTCAATCATAGAAGCATGACCTTTTAGGGTCAGAAGAACTTTAAAAGTAGATTTGAGTTCAAATGGCAGTCCGACTGCCTCTTAACACACACACACACATACACATACACATACACACATACTGTTACCACCACCACCATCATATTAAGATGTGAACCAATGCCTATTTTCTGAAGTCTCACAGAAGAGAGCAATCATTCAATCTAGAACACAGGTTTTCAGACTTTTATTCTGTATTCTCTGCTTTGTACCAAACCAGATCCAGAAAATGACAAAACGGCTGGTGCCTGGGAGTCCAAGCAGAGCTCCCTTCCTGCCTTCTCTTACTCAACCACTACCTGGCTGCCTGATATCCATGTAAAACCACTAGAAGGTAAAATGTCTTCCATGGTATGGGGCAACTGGACTTTCTAGATAGATACCATAATGGATGTTTTGTTAGATTGAAATGGGCTGTTACTATAATAATTTAGGCAATATTATGGACCCTGTTTCTATAAATTGGCCTGAAAAAAATAGCATTGATTCTATGTATTTTCAGATCCAAATTCCTTACAAATCAAGTTTCTGAGAACAATCCCTTTTTATAATTAGAGGCTGCATGTTCCGGAAATTCACCAACAGTAGTACCAGAATATAGTTAGAAGTGGATAGAAATAAGAGATATAATTTTGTAAGTTTTTAAGAAAAATTTATTTCTCAACAAGTAACATTATCCCCCAGATACTCCTGACTTGTTCTTTATGAGTGTCTATTCTTTAGTCTTTTCTCTACCCTCCCCTTCTTAATAGGGAATGACTATCCTTCCCACTCACTTTCCTTCAGAACCACTCTTCTCCCCACTCCAAATACCAGGTAACAATCAACCCTGCCTGGTTCTTATCTTATCTTCTGACTGCTGTGCCAAGGACAGGGATATCTGACCCATGCTGCTCTTAGTATAATCCCTCTCCCATGATCTTGTTGTTTGAAACCAAGTCATTATAAGAGAGTCTTTCATTTATGGATGATACATGGTGTTAAACTTGTTTGCTCTTGATGCCCATGTTTCCTATTTAAGGCAACAGCTGGTCTTCAGGGGACTGTAGGGCGGATGAAGTTATAATAAAGGAAATGGATAAGATGGTAGCCTTTGATTCTCTTTGTTTCCTGAGTCTCAGCTGCTTCCTTTCCTTTCTTGCCTAGTGATTTGTTTTCCCTCATAAAGTAGCCAAATAGTCTTTCAGTAAATTTCTCTTCAGTCAGTTCAATCCCTCAGTCATGTCTGACTCTTTGCCACCCCATGGACTGCAGCACACCAGGCTTCCCTGTCCATCACCAACTCCCAGAGCTTACTCAAACTTATGTTAATCGAGCCGGTAATACCATCCAACCATCTCATCCTCTGTCGTCACTTTCTCCTCCTGCCTTCAATCTTTACTAGCATCAGGGTCTTTTCCAATGAGTCGGTTCTTCACATCAGGTGGCCTAAGTATTGAAGTTTCAGCTTCAACATCAGTCCTTCCAATGAACACCCAGGATTGATCTCCTTTAGGATGGACTGGTTGGATCTCCTTGCAGTCCAAGGGACTCTCAAGAGTCTTCTCCAACACCACAGTTCAAAAGCATCACTTCTTCTGTGCTCAGCTTTCTTTATAGTACAACCCTCACATCCATACATGACTACTGGAAAAACCAGAGCCTTGACTAGACAGACCTTTGTTGGCAAAGTAATGTCTCTGCTTTTTAATATGCTGTCTAGGTTGGTCATAGCTTTTCTTCCAAGGAGCAAGTGTCTTTTAATTTCATGGCTGCAGTCACCATCTGCAGTGATTTTGGAGCCCAAGAAAATAAAGTCTGTCACTGTTTCCATTGTTTCCCCATCTATTTGCCATGAAGTGATGGGACCAGAGGCCATGATCTTAGTTTTCTGAATGTTGAGTTTTAAGACAACTTTTTCACTCTCCTCTTTCAGTTTAATCAAGAGGCTCTTTAGTTCTTCTTCTGAAGTGTAATTTTAACTTTACACTAATGATTGGAACTGAAGTAAATTAGATTTGGATTTTGAGATGTGAAGCCCAAAGTGTCCTGAATAATCTATTCTCCCTTTTTATGTCTTCCCTCCAATCTCCTCCTGGGATGGAAGAAGACAGGAAAAATTAAAGGCAACTGGGATATTCCCTTTTTCTCCCCTATACTTTCATCTTTGAATGCAACTTTTGATAAGCTGAGAACTAGACAAAGATGGGAAATATTCCACCATGTCTCAGGAGTGAACTTCAAGTTAAATCTGAACTTTACACTAATGACTGGAACTAAACTAATAGAGAAAATTTAGGACATTTTTTGCAAAGTCAGTAATTGTCTCCCCATTGGCAAGGCATTGTTTGAAGAATGCATAGCAGACTTTCAGGTCAGGGGTAAAAATCATCACAACTGGTTTCACACTTTCTTTTGTTCCTGAGACGATAATTTTATTACTACAGAGTCCTGAGCACTTATGATCAACTTCACTATGTGGATTTGTAAATAATCAGATGACAGTATTTGAGTGATTATGAAACAAGTGTTCATCCCAGAATTGTCACAACTCACTTTTAAAGTGCTTAAAATTTGTCAGTTTTCTCAGATTAAACATTTATTCAGTAAATTGTGGAGAAAACATGCCAGATATTGATACACATGATATCAGAACATATTAAAAGCAATCTCCTAAAGATTCTAGGAAAACATAGCAAAGAAAACCTTTTAAAAAATTCCCCCAACAATTTAGCTTTTGAGTTCTTCCTCCTCATTATTTCAATTTGGTTTTGAAAATACAAGTAAGCAGAATCTGTAATTCTTAATGCCTCTTATTTTGTTGTTCTTGTTCATCTATATGTCCCCTCTCACCTAATTTATCCTTGTATTATGATTATAGTTAATTCGAGATAAAAGTGAGGTTCAGTTTAAGCATGACTAACCCCAACCTCTTAAAGCAGCATCCAATCTGTCTCGGGCTGAAGGATCACTTTGGAAGTTTCATTGTCTTTCTTTCCTTTGCACCTTTATTCTATCTTACCAATATTTATAATTAACACTAACCTACAGTAAGACTCTCTTTGGTTGCCCCCATTATTCTCCTGATTCTAATTCTATCATGTTGTTTAATAAAGTAATAACATATTATTACAATATTTCTCAATTTATCAGGGTAAAAATCATATCGTTCTATCCTCAACATTACACTGGAACATGGAAAGGGCTTCTGCTATTATTTCCATTTCACAGTTGGAAAGTTGTGTCTGCCAAAAATTAAACGACTTGCCCAAGATGCCTTGGCAAGTCAATATCAAAACCCAAAATTCCTGGCTTGGAATTTACAGTTGACCCTTGAACAACACAGAAGTTAAGGGCACCAACTCCCACCTCACCCCCAACACACACACACTGGAAAATCCACATATAACTTTACAGTCAGCCCTCTATATTTGTGTTTCTGCACCTGTGGATTCAACCAACCACAGATCGTGTAGTACATTAGTGAAACAAGCCAGACCCTGTGAGATCTCCCAACCATAAGAGCCTTTCAATGTTCCTCATTTCTTGCTTGTAGGAAAAGGCTTAAAGCTTCCTTGACCTTCCCTGGGTCCCAAAGGGCAGATTTAAACAGTTACTAATTAGGAGTGTTAGTCACTCAGCCATGTATGTCCAACTCTTTGCAACCCCATGGACTATAATCCCGTCAGCCTCCTCTGTCCATGGGATTCTCTAGGCAAGAATACTGGAGAGGGTAGCCATTCCCTTCTCTGGGGGTTTGAACCCAGGTACCCCACGCTGCAGGCACATTCTTTACTATCTGAGCCACCAGGGGAGTGTGGGAATGCAGAAACACCAGTGCAGCCAAGGGGCCTGAACCTGGTTTTTCCTAGGAGGATGTGTATATCTATTTGATACACATCTCTGAGTTCTTCTACAGGAATTAAGGCTCCCACCCAGGTGGAGGATGGTAACTTTAACCTGAGCAAAGCATGTGGACCCCACTTTGTTACCAGAAGGCTGATGGTTGAGATTCCTGAAACACCACCCTGTTACCTCACCAGCAGTCAACCCAGAAGAAAGCCTGCAGACCTCTCTCTAAATCTTGCCTGTAAAAACTTCTTCCCTGAAGCCCATTGAGGAGTTTGGGTCTTTTGAGCATGAGCAATCCCTTTCTCCTTGCAAGGCCCTGCAATAAATAATCCTTTCTCCACTCCAGAAGAGTTTGGGTTTGTTTGGCCTTTTTGTGTGTTGGGCACACAAATTTGAGTTTGACAACAGTAGTACATATTTAGTGAAAAAAAAAAATCCATATGTAAGTGGAACTAAGCATTTCAAACTTTCTTTATTCAAGAGTCAACTGTAGTTTTTTTCCCACTATGACACACAATTTCTCATTCTTGTTGGGCCAACATCTCATTCTTCTAGTCATAATGTATTCCTAATTGAAGTTTTCTTCATTCCCAAGATTTACCTCCATTCCCTTGCAATATATTTTGATAAACATTTTAACAAAAAAAAAAATTCCCCTAAAGAATATGGCTTCTTTTCTCATAGTCTGAGGAAAGCTTCAAGCAATGACAATTTTAATCCAGGTGTCAAGAAACACAATGATAGATGGAGATGATTCAGAAAATTAGGACTTTGTACTGCTTCTTACATCATAATATTTAGACAGCTGCCTGTTCTCTGCCTATTTGGAGAGCTGGTGTTACTTAGGAATAAGGCAGATATTTTTCTATGACTGTACTGATTTCAAATATTCTTAAGTACTTTTCCCATAAATAATGGAAATGTCCTAGGAATTCCAACTTCTCCTGAACTACTTCCTGGACCAATATTATTGCAAAATTGCAAATGACCTTAGTTCTGATTTTTTTCCCTAGAAAACATAATTGCCAAAAGAACATAGAGTGACAGATTACACCTGCTAAAGAGTCAATTACTGGAATCCATTTTTTCAGGTTTTTTTATAAATAAAGTTATTTTAGGGTATTTATTATGATAGCCCAGTTATTTTTAGATATTTGTTCTTAGGTTAATACTCTGTACACAAATAAGTGTAGATTGGTGCGTGTTGAGACAGAACAGCTTGTACCTTTTTGCTGCATACCAAATACCATATCATAGGAAGCTACAACCATCATATTTGAAGAAAAACCAAACTTAATGAGCATTTTTTTCTATTTCTTGTATGAAGCCTCCAAATTAAGAAGTGATTGTGTTTCAAAAATATGCTTGTAAGATGTTTATATTTTTCTATAAGGAGAGATATATAATATAAGAAATTTTATTTTTATGGACTGCAGACATACAAATCCTCCAGAAGACCTACATTAGCTATTTTGATAAACTCATTCATACTGGATGCTGGGGCTCTAGGGTTTGTGCTATCACTGGCATCAATGATTCAGAAAAAAAAAAAAAAGGTTGGTTATTATGAATGTGGTAAAGAAGAGAAACACGTTTACTTTTGGAAGAGAAGAAGGGTTGGGATCTACAGGAGCTAGGCAGCACCTGAGGGGAGAGGAGTGAAGAGAGGATAGATGCTGGATCCCATGAGAGGCAGGAGGGGCCTGGAAGACAGACTTGAAAGAAAAGAGATCACTCAGTAAGGTTTTAATCGAGTTTATCTTGGAGTATTTGATATTAAACCTCTCCTCTCTTTATCTGATCAAATTGCCGGTAAATTCTACATTTCTATTTACACCTGTGTGCAATAAATATATTCAAGAAGCGGGAAGAGAAAATTGGGAGGAGCATAGTTTGAGATTCATGACAGTTATTCAGGAAAGCCTGCAGTGCCTATTTAGCCCATAAAGATCCATAAATGCAGAAGCAACAGTTCCTTTTTTTTCAATTGTAAAGTTAAATGTTTTATTATTGAACTGTTTCTTATTCTGCCTCAAGGCTGATGCTTCACTGTATAAAAACAGCACCAGTAAACACAGTATATTGCACATTTAAGAATATTGTTCTTCATCTGACACTGTACAACTAACAAAAGCTCTTCTCCACCTCCAGTTATTTCCAATGGGAAGATCATTAGGTATTTTGACCCAAATCCAGGGGTGGCTGTAAGCAAGTTACAATATTATATAAGACATAAGAAAACAATGTCATCCTTGAATTACAGAATTTTTATAACTAGTTTTTAACCACAGATAACCTCAGGAATTTTGAATATTATAACTGGTGTGTGCCTGCTAAGTCACTTCAGTCATGTTGGACTCTGCAGCCCTATGGACAGGAGCCCCACCAAGCTCCTCTGTGTCCACAGGATTCTCCACATAAGAACACTGGTGTGGGTTGCCAGTGCCTTCGTCCAGGGGACCTTCCTGACCCAGGGATCGAACTCATGTCTCTTATGTCTCCTACATAGGCTTCCCTAGTGGCTCAGACAGTAAAGAATCTGCCTGCAATGCTGGAGATGTGGGTTCAATCCCTGGGTTGGGAAGATCCCCTGGAGGAGGGCATGGCAACCCACTCCAGTATTCTTGCCTGGAGAATCCCCATGGACAGAGGAGGCTGGTGGGCTACAGTCTATGGGGTCTCAAAGAGTCAGACGTGACTGAGCGACTAAGTACAGTACAGTGCCACCTGGGAAGCCCATTATAATTGGAGCCTAACCTAAAAGTTATGAAAGTGAAAGTCTGTCAGTCATTCGGACTCTTTGCAGTCCATGGGATTCTCCAGGCCAGGATACTAGAGTGGGTAGCCTTTCCCTTCTCCAGGGGATCTTCCCAACCCAGGGATTGAACCCAGATCTCCTGCGTTGTGGGAGGATTCTTTACCAGCTGAGCCACAAGAGAAGCCCAAGAATACTGGAGAGAGTAGCCTATCCCTTCTCCAGTGGATCTTCCCGACCCAGGAATCGAACTAGGGTCTCCTGCATTGCAGGCAAATTCTTTACCAACTGACCTAAATGTTATAAAGTGCTGTGAAAAAGATGCATAGAGTTTATCTGAAATCATTAGCCATTTACAGGGTATTTCTACAAGTAACATATGTGGCCAGTAATTTCTTTTGCTATAAGCTGCTTTCAAAAAATTTATCCACCATTAATTTAAGACAACGATCTTAGATTAAGTTGTTTCAAACTAGTTTATTTAGGGGTTCTGTCTTCATTCCTCGATAGATCTTATGTATTTTTTTCATATACTTCTTCACTTATCTAGTTGTGCAAGATCACTGAGTGTCATCTTGATCAGCCAACTGTCTTCATAACAAGATTTGTTGACAAGTGCTGGACTTTCTGCTAGTTTCATTCATTTCAGTTACTTCTGATAGAGGAGTCTAGAGTTCACTAGCAGTTTTCACACTTTCCAAAGCACCAAATTCCTCATTTTTTGTTCAATTTTGTTCTAACTTAAGGCAAATTACAGTAAAGCACAGCTCCCAAAGCTTCCTGTGCAAAATTGCCATTTTCCACTACTCCAACACCGTTTTCTGTTATTCTCCATTAAAGCGCGTTGTGAGAATTCACGCTCGCAAAGCTGAGTATGGCAGCGAAGCCATAAGGAGAGCGCGCAGCCTGCAGCCTCCAGCATCCTGCCTGCAGCCTCTAGGCCGGACTGAGCACAGGGGTGTAGAGACGCCAGTGCAGGCATGCAGAATGCAGCATGCAGGGCGCATGCTCCGAGCCCGGCACAGTGCCACGTGCCATGCCATGTGTCACGTGCCATGCCACGTGTCACGTGAGCCGCATTCACCGCGTACGCGGCGAGGAGGGCTGCAGCCATAGTTCCATTTTAAGCCAGATCCAGACTGGAGTCGTTTGTGATCAAATACTTTTCAAGTTATGATGGGAGGTGCCGGAAGCAATTTCTTCAAATCCCGTGAGTTCCACCGAAAGAATAAAGGAGCGAGCCAGTCACTCAGTCCCACAGTAAGCCAACGTTTAATTTTCTTGTCAGTACACTCAAAATTGGTTTAACGTGAGGGGGCGGGGAGAAAGGGAGGAGAGGATTCTCATTGTCTGTTTTGTGTATTGGTGATTAATTCCCGTTTGTTATATTTCCTATGATGTACTTTAAAACGCCTCATGGAGTATGTGATATGCATGTGCACGTACAGGAATGAATCTGTGTTAATTTTATCACCCCCTTAGGGAGGGTTTATTAATAATATCAAGTAAGCTAATCAGGACTAATACTCCAGGAAGTTAGTATTTGAAGGACCCTAATGGAAAACCTACATAAGAAGAGCACCATTTATAACTCCAATCAGTGCCAAAATGTTTTATTTAGCATATAATATGCTAGAAATTTTTCTTCAGGGAAATAAGTGGTGTTCAAGATACGTTTACTAGCTAGCTACGTTGAACGGGCACCGTTGTATTTGCATGAACAGAGTTTAAAAATCGAGTAAACCTAATAGTACACATTCTTCAAAGTGGAATCAAGTTTTGGAATTCCAGTCCATTCTGTGTGTGGTCTTTGTCACTTGATTCTGACTAAAAGTTTGAATTAATCTTGCCCTTAGAAAATTTCCCCCTTTGCCTTGGAGTAAACCTTTCTCACAAGTTGCTTGTTGAAGATCCTGAAAGAACAGAGCACTGAGATGCATTATTTCAGAACAACTTGTATTTGAAGGAAGGAACTTCTTGGTAACAAATATTTACATGTGTGACAGAATTAGGAGCCAGCCATGCTGATTATCTGAAGGAAAGAAATTCTAAAGAAAACTGCAAAATAAAGGCATAGAGGCTGGAGGCAGCTTGATATTAAGAAAATGGAAGAGGGCCATTGAGGACAGAAAATAGGAGTACATTTGAAGCCAAGTGGAGAGTTGTGAAGGGAGGTCAGAGGATTGAAGCATCTAGTTCCTGGAGGATCTAATTAGCCATGGTGTGGCGTTTAATCTGTTTCTAAGGACAAGAGAAACCCCATTGGAACACAAATTACTTGTTAGCTGAATATTATCAATGTCATGGATTGCAGATACATTTGCCTGAAAAGTCCAGGCAAGATGAAACAGCCATACTATACAAAACATTAGCTCAGGTTCTGTTATTGAACCATGCTATTTATTATTAATAGCAATTGACAGTGGACTTAGAGGTTAAGGATACCATAGAGAGTGGTGAGGACCTCAGCAAATGAAGATCACATACTTCATCTTGTGAACCTATGTCCTGGGTGGTGGTGATGAGGGGACAGCCTCAAATCAGATTCAGGTGATGGTTGTTATGCTGAGATGTGAGTCATGTCCCTCCACCACATCCTCCTGTTTTCCAAGACAAGTGGTACATCTGAATCACTGAATTAAATTTAATGCTTAAATGATGTGTGTGTGTTAGTCGCTCAGTGGTGTCCGACTCTTTGCGACCCCACGGACAGTAGCCTGCCAGGCTTCTCTGTCCATGGAATTCTCTAGGCAAGAATACTGGAATGGATTGCCATTCCCGTCTCCAAAGGAACTTCCCAACCCAGGGATCGAACCCTGGTCTCCTGCATTGCAGGCAGATTGTTTATTGTTTGAGCTACAAGGAAGTCTGTTTAAATGATGGTGGCTGATTAAAAAGAAAAATAAATCATTATGTGGGATAGACAAATCATGAACTTATATGGGGCTCACATACTCCCACAAATAACCTCTGATCTATATAGGGAATGTATAGCTTTCGGTATATATGAAATCTCTCTTGACCTTACTTTCCTTTTAAATTGCAACTTAATCATTCCTACTTTGCAGATAAAAGAATAAAATCTTTCAAGCTAACCCCAACACATTTTAAATTCTATACTCTTAACATCTTTTCATTCAACAAGCATTTATTGAGTGCCCACCATGTTGTAGGTGCTTAAAATGTAGAGCAGAGACCTGAAGGTATTAACAGGATTTACTCCATACTGACCAAATTGTTCTTATTACTTGTAGGTTTCAGGAGATGTGATGGGGAAACAGTGGCTGACTTTATTTTCGGGGGCTCCCAAATCACTGCAGATGGTGATTGAAGCCATGAAATTAAAAGACAATAAATGAACAAAAGATTAAAATTTCTGCCCCTGTGAACTTTATAAAGTCCTGGGAGAACACTTACGTTTAAATGGATAAGTGGGAATAGTGGGAAATGAAGAGGTCACAAAGGAGACTGAGGAGAAGAAGACAAATGGTAAAAGTAACAAATGTGTGAATTATATAGTATTATAGAAAACAATCAACTGATGCTGTGGAGACAAGACAAATAGAGCAGGGTAGGGAGGGCTGGTTGTGCTGATGGTCTTGGAAGGATTTCTGTGCACATCTCCAACTCTGCTCTGTCTAGTACTTCGTTTATCCTCTCTCTGCTTTGTTCCTCCCCTCAGTTTATTAATGGACTCAAATGTAGTCAAGTATCTTCTATCCTAAAAATAAATAAAGCAAAAAACTCCTTTAACCATACATATTTTTCTTGCTTCTATCTCATTCTTTGAGAAAGGAGCTGTCTACACTGCTGGTCCCACTTTCTTATATCCTATCCACTCAACCACTTACTCTGATATGACTTCCACTTCAGTTTCTTTACCAAAACTGTTTATGGAGGAACTTTGATTGGCCTAATCCAACTGGTGTTTCTTCAACTTTAATCATATTTCACCATCCCTCAGTCTTGGCCACTGTTAAATGTTTACTCTTTCTTGAGGATTCAACTTCTCTTGGCTTCTGGGATAGTCTACCAGTGACCTCCTTGCTGCACTTGTTTCCTCTTCCTTCTCAGTCTCCTTCATGTTCTATTTTGCTGCGTTTACTACCCCCTTGATAAATTTTAGTATTCCTCCAAATTAATTATTACTTCTTTAAAGTTAGAAAAATACTCCTTCACCAGTAGTCATCAGAAACTCAACATATCCAAAACTATATACTCATTTTTTTCCTCTTTTAACCCCGGACTTGGTTAACTGCTTTCAGTATTTGTTTCTAGGAAAGAAAGGTAAAACTTTTAGATCATTTAATCAGCCCTGGGAAACAACAGGTTGCTTATTTTTATTTTCAAATTTTAAAGTTTTTATTTTGTAAAATAATGGTTTATATTCTTATGTAACTGTGAATATTGGCATGTGTGAATAGAGAATTAGGGTGTGAAAAATTAAACATTAGGTGTTATGAGAAACTTACTAGTTATCATCTGAAAGCATTTGACTTTCAGAATCTGGCATATTGCCTAAATTTATTATTCAAGAATTAAGTTTATATTGTCATTTCTGAAAGATTGCATCAGGAATGATTTTATCAATTCATCTTGGACTATCTAATAAAACAAGATTCAGTTTAAATATTAAGCACAGCATTTAAAGAAACTAAGCTTATCTGTTCAGCAGAGGTTACGGTAGAAAAAAATTCTCATCTGTTTTTTATCTGTTATAAATACCAAATGTCACCCAATTTATTACTTGTGTAAGGTTGAAGACATTCTTCATCTATTAACTCCTACAGCCTTATTTTCAGAAAGTATATTCAACTACATAGATTCACACACACATATATACACACACAAGACAAATTTATAGTTCAGGAGACCTGTTTAACAGTAAATTGACATAGCATCAGGTGAGAAAATGAATTTTCACTTTGGTCCCAAACTGCTACCCAATCAGAATTAGCATTTATCTTTATACAAAATATCATTGGATAGTTTTGTTAAGTCTCCACAGACAAGAATGTCCAAACAAAACATACATACTATGAATGTATACTAAAGGAAAATGAATCCATTTCATCTTGAGAGACTAAATATTTATACTTGAAATGTTTTGCTTTAGGTCAGGTTTTGAAATTAAAACCAGATTCAACTGTATAATTTATAAATATGTGAGTATGAAAAGAGAATATACTATAAGCATGTAAAATGGAATATTAATATAAATTGCTTAAAAATATGTGTGCTCTTGGAAGATAATGCTGGGCATAGAGTAAAACTGAGGAGATTTATTTACTTAGAACATAAAGTTGTACAGTCTGATTTTTAAGGATTGATATGAACTATTATTCATTTTACTGGTTACAGAGTATATAATTAAGAATATTACCAAATTAATTAGCAGTATAGTGATGATTATTGTGGTTTAAGAAAATTGCCATATGGTTATCATGTTACTCTTTGGCTACCTTTTTATACTCTAAACACTAGCTTTGTGCTCTATGATGAGAATGAGACTTTATAGAAATATCTACACCTGTAAATAAATATCTACATTTATAAAAAGGCAAAAAACTAAATGTGAGACAAAACGCACAGTTCACAAACAATTATGATTATTGAAGAAATACATGAAACATTTACCCCAAAGCTGGCATATTTTTTAATTTCTTGGGAAAGGGCTATCTTTTCCAACTTAGATTATGTGCTTATAGCAAATGCTGACACTTATGCTTGAAACAATGAGACACCTGGAGACTTACAGTAATAGGGCCAGTTAAAATAGCAAGTGAGAATTAATCTCTTCATTTTACTACCCTTTCTAAGATGAGTGGGAGTGGTTTTGAAGGATTTGGCTTTCTATGTACCTACAACTTAAAACCAGAATTTACTGCTGATAGTCCTTTCTGTGGAAGTATTTAGTTGTTTTTGTGTTGAAATAATCTAAACAGCTGGAATCTACTTCATAATTGTCTGGCTCCAGCTGGACATGCCTCAAAAAACAAAACAAAACAAAACAAAAAACCTCTTGTTCAGAGCTGGGTTTTCACTATAATCACAGAGTTTAGTTTACAAAACCAAGACATAAATGGTGTTTCTTCCTGTATAGGGCTGGTTTGGCTAGGTTGTCTAGAGAGAAGAAACTCCAACTGCTTATTTTTTTCCTTTCCTCTAGCATTTGAGATTGTCTCACTCTATTAAAAAGGCCTAGAGGTCTAGGTGCTAGTGGGATTTTGTTAAGTAGGTAAATGAATTTAAATAAGAGATGTTGTGTACACTAAGGAATGATTCTGACTCATTTAGGTCAAACATGTTTATCACCTTATTGCTACTAGAAACTCTGTCAGTGAAATTGTTTGTCTTAGTCTTGATTGCATTAAACCAAGTTTGTAGAGCTAAGGAAAGAACACATTACTGAGGGGCAGAGACAAAGAAATAATCAATCTGGTTGATTTCAAACTTTTTGGGACAAGAGGAATCAAGTGATAAGAAAACTGCCAAACACTGAATCAGCCTTGCCTGATTGTCAGTCTCTTTGTAATCAAGGGAAATCACAGGCTCCTTGGTTAGAGCCTCATTATGTGTTCCTATCACCTTGACTGCTACCTGTGAACTCTGATGACTAAGCAGTCAGATAAACACCACCCCAGGGCTGCTATGAATGAACATCAACAACCCTTCTCCAAACTTCACAAACTGGTTTCCAGTTTAGAAGTCTGTTGAAACATGTGGACTAGAAATTTGTATATGAGTCCCAAACATGTGTGAAGGATCTGTATTTAATAGTCTAAAGTATGTTAGAATCTACCCATAGTAAAATCCCAAACTAGAAAGTGAGAAGTTGTTGGTGCCACTTTACTTGTTATCCCAATAAACTACATGGAGAAAATGCTCAAGGCAGTTGCCTGAGTAATCTGTTCATAAAGTTTTACATCTTCTGTGCATTGTCAGTTCACAATCAGAGAATGCATGTTGGTTTTTAAATTTTCAACATTAAAGTTGCAGGGATACCTGCACAAAAGTTAAAAATAACTGCTGAGAACTACCAGAAAGAATGTTATTACTTAAAAGATAGCCAACAGGTGATCACTCTGCGCCCCAAGTATGGTGTTGGCATTTGGAGTAGTTCATTTTAAAGACAGAATTTGCGGCACCAGGTGATTACCATCAGTCCATTTCCTAGCGTATCGCTTTGCCCTATGAAAGCTCACTAACTACTTATCATCTTTGTGTAGCATATAAATTGTATTTCTAATTTTGAGCAAAAAAGAAAAATATATGCTATTATAAAGCATGGGCTTGTGACCAAAGGTTGTGCCATGATTGATAAATCCATTTCTCATTCCATAAATTCATTTCTCATTCTCGTTCATTCATTCAGCAAGTAGTATGCTAAGTGCTAAATAGCCTACTAGGCTCTGGGTATCCAGAAGTGACCAACATAGACATGATCACTGCTTCATGGAGTTTAAAGTTACTGAGCTTATTAATTTACTCAACAGGTATTTCTTTTTTTTTTAATTAATTTATTTTAATTGGAGGATAAGTACTTTACAATATTGTGATGGTTTTTGCCACACATTGACATGAATCAGCCATGGGTGCACAAGTGGCCCCCCATCCTGAACCTTCTCCCCCTCCCTCTCCACCTCATCCCTCTGGGTTTTCCTGGAGCACCAGCTTTGAGTGCCCTGCTTCATACATTGAACTTGCACTGGTCATCTGTTTTACATATGGTAATGTTTCAGTGCTATTCTCTCAAATCATCTCACCCTTGCCTTCTCCTACATAGTCCAAAAGTCTGTTCTTTATATCTGTGTCTCTCTAGCTGCCTTGCATATAGGATCGATGTTATCATCTTTCTAAATTCCATATATATATATATATATATATATTAATATACTGTACTGGTGTTTCTCTTTCTGACTTACTTCACTCTGTATAATAGGCTCTAGTTTCATCCACCTCATTAGAACTGACTCAAATGCGTTCCTTTTTATAGCTATAATGCAGGTCAAGAAGCAACAGTTAGAACCAGACATGCAACAACAGACTGATTCCAAATTGGGAAAGGAGTACATCACCCTGCTTATTTAACTTATATTGTCACCCTGCTTATTTAACTTATATGCAGAATACATCATGCAAAATGCTGGGCTGGATGAAGCACAAGCTGGAATCAAGATTGCAGGGAGAAATATCAATAACCTCAGATACGCAGATGATACCACCCCTATGGCAGAAAGTGAAAAGGAACTAAAGAGCCTCTTCATGAAAGTGAAATAGGAGAGTGAAACAGCTGGCTTAAAACTCAACATTCAGAAAACTAAGATCATGGCATCTGGTCCCATCACTTCATGACAAATAGATGGGGAAACAGTGAATACAGTGACAGACTTTATCTTCTTGGGCTCCAAAATCACTGTAGATGGTGACTGCAACCATGAAATTAAAAGACGCTTGCTCCTTGGAAGAAAAGTGATGACCAACCTAGATAGCATATTAAAAAGCAGAGATGTTACTTTGCCAACAAAGGCCTGTTTAGTCAAAGCTATGGTTTCTCTTGTAGTCATGTATGGATGTGAGAGTTGGACTCTAAAGAAGGCTGAGTGCTGAAGAATTGATGCTTTTAAACTGTGGTGTTAGAGAAGACTCTTGAGAGTCCCTTGGACTGCAAGGAGATCAAACCAGTCTCTATCCTAAAGGAAATCAGTCCTGAATATTCACTGGAAGGACTGATGCTGAAGCTGAAACTCCAATACTTTGACCACCTGACCACTGATTCACTGGAAAAGACCCTCATGCTAGGAAAGATTGAGGGCAGGAGGAGAAGGGGACGACAGTGGATGAGATGGTTGTATGGTATCACTGACTCGATGGACACGAGTTTGAGCAAGTTCTGGGAGTCGGTGATGGACAGGGAGGCCTGGTGAGCCACAGTCCATGGGGTCACAAAGAGTTGGACATGACTAAGCGACTGAACTGAATTTATTCAACAGAAATTTTTTGAGTGTTACCACATGCCAGGCATTCTTCTGTAATGGAATATGCAAGTAAAAAGAAAAAAATCCTGACCTTGTTTTAGCTTCTTCTCAGTGAGAAAGTCAGATAATAAGCACCAAACCTGATGAATAAGTGATGAAATATTCTAGAAGATAAAAGTATCATTTGAAATTATAGAGCAGAGGAAAGGAGCAGGAGTTGAGTTTGAGTGGTTGTAATTTAAATACTTTGACATGGCATGTGTGCTCGGTCATGTTGGACTCTGCAACCCCATGGACTGTAACCTGCCAGGCTCCTCTATTCATGGGATTTCCCAGGTAAGAATACTGCAGTGGGTTGCCATTTCCTTCTCCAGGGGATCTTCCTGACCCAGGGATCGAACCTGCATCTCCTGTGTTTCCGACATTGTAGGCGGATACCCAACTGAGCCATTGGTATTTCCAATTTAAATACGGTGGTCCTCTTAAGGAGCTGATGCTTTTGAGAAAAAACTGGAAAGAACTAGAGAGTTGGCCATGCAGACATCTAGAGAAAGAAAGTATTCAGGCAGGAGGAACAGAAAGTACAAAGGCCCTAGGACAGAGAGATGACTGACATTTTCAGGGAACAAAATAAGAAGTCACTGTGCTTCAAGCAGAATGAGCTAGTGGAAGAGTAGCAGGTAGAAAGGTCAGAGAGGTAACAGGTATCCAAATTCTGAGCCTTGACGTCCTTATCAGGACAATAAGAATCACTCTTGCTGATGTATTAATATACGCTGTAGTGTACAGAATGATGATGTAATAATATACTGTGGCATACAAAAGTAAAAACAGACCCATTAAGAGGGGATTGAAGTCATCCATGGAGAAGGCAATGGCACCCCACTCCAGTACTCTTGCCTGGAGAATCCCATGGACAGAGGAGCCTGGTAGGCTACAGTCCATGGGGTCGCTAAGAGTCGGACACGACTGAGCGACTTCACTTTCACTTTTCCCTTTCCTGCACTGGAGAAGGAAATGGCAACCCACTTCAGTATTCTTGCCTGGAGAATCCTAGGGACGGCGGAGCCTGGTGAGCTGCCGTCTATGGGGTCACACAGAGTCGGACACGACTGAAGTGACTTAGCAGCAGCAGCAGCAGCAGCAGTCATCCAGGTGAAGAATACTGATGGCTCAAAACAAAACAGGAGGGATTGTGAGAGGTGGCTAAATATTTCCTGAGAGTAGAACCAAGAGAGTCCCTGAGAGACTGGATATCAAATATGAGAGTTGAAGTCAAGGAAGGAGTTTTTGGTCTAAGCAGCTAGAAGAATGGAGATATTTTTCACTGGGAGGAAGTTAGTAGGGGACAGGAGATGATCACGGTTTTTGTAGGGGATATATTGATGTCTGTTCATACCCAAAGGAATATTCTTTATATTTCCAAGATAGTTTGATATGTGAGTATGGAATTGAGAGACTATAAATTTGGAAATCATTTGTACATAAAGGTATATGGAACCTTTAGGCTGGATGTGATTTCTAAGAGGGCGAATATATGAGTAGATATGAGGGCCCAGACTAATCCCTGGGTCACACCACCATTGAGAGGTCTGAGTGAGGAGGATGAAAGAACAAAAGAAACAGAGAAGGAACAACCACTGAGGTAGATGGAAACCTTGGTAGGTGTGGTGCGTAGGAACCAAGGAGAGAAAGTACACCACAGAGGAGCAAGGATTCAACTGTGTCATATCCTGTGTCATATCTTATGGCAAGACTCCACCACAAGATTTAGCATAAGGGAAAGACAAAAAAACCATTTAAAATATGATTAAAGTCATGAAAGACCATTTGTAAAGGACTGTTTTAGTGATATGTAGAAATGTTTCTTTTCTCACACTCTCACAAAATGAGAATATTCAATTTTTAAAGGGAATTTTAAATATATAGGTTGTTTTATTTTTCTTCAATTATGAAAGATAGCTTTTTTTTTTCTTTGCTTGGGGAACTAATATTTTTTTATAAAGTATTCACATCTTTATTTTCCTTTTAAAGTATTAGCATGATTTTTCCTTGATAAAGAGAGCTCTTGGTATAACGATGGTAACATTCTGTCTGTCATGTTTTACCGTCTGCAGTTTATTGTTCAATAATGTCTTGGCTCTCAGAATTTTTTTATTTATTTCTATAGTTCTCTCACTTTTTTTCTTTGTAACTTTGTAACTTTTCATTTATGTCTTCGATGAATTTTGTAAATATATTTCCAGACTCAGTATTTCATATGTATGCATTGAATTCATGTATCAACATTGTTTTCTAGTTATTTTATACTATCATTTAAAAATTTTATTCTATGATCTATCTAGAGTTTATTTTTCACGTATTTATCAGTATACCTTCATTTGACCAAAACACTAAAATATACTGGAGGGCAAAATAGTCCAAATGTGCATGTTATGTGATCAGCTTTATTATCTGTACCTTCTCTCTTTTAAAACAGTTTCCCTCCAGGCGTGTTGCAGTGTAGTTTTTCATTGAAGGAACACCAAATATTTGAACTTCAACAAATATAACTGAGGTCAGTTCTGTCATACAGTCAAAGCAGACAGTTGCCTTAGGCAGCAAAAACATTCCACACATCAAATTCTTTAGGGACTGTTTTTAATGTAAGAAGCTAGAGGCAATAAAATACAAGGCATTTCCCATTTTGTCAGAAGAGAATTAAACCAGAATTTAATTATCTCTTAGAAGTATTGTCTTTGGCACCTATATTCATGTTTATATTTCAGTAGGGCTGGAGGGTAAAGCTACATAAAATAGTAATGAACATTTTAGGAAACAATTTAGTGGCTACCCATTTCTTATAATTAAAGGATAAATATTAAGAATATGTTATTTTTATTGAAAAGAGGTGTGTGTGTGTGCATGGAGATGAAAGTGTGTATAAGAGAAAGCTTACAAAATAAAAGAGATAAGAAAAAGTTAATTTTTGTCTCTAACTTGTCTCTTTCAGTTAGAAAGCTCAAACAACAATTGAAAATATGAAAATTCCATCTTGCTTTTATAATTTGATTTTTTCCTAGACTTTAGCAATATGAAGAATTAATGAGACTTTAAAGTCAGTAATATTTCAAGTCTCTTTTTTAACTCTTGGACCCGCTTAAGGCCTCTAAAAATCCACTCTGCCCTGGGCCTCTCCCAAGGTGTTCACGGCTTTGTCAGGGTGTAATGTGTAGCAGTGTTCACAAAGGAGTGCCGGGCTGTCTTCCTTCTGTCCCGCTAGGTACCACAGTCTCCCACTGGGTGTCACCACACTCCACTCAGTCCTTCATGAGTCCTTTCCTTCCTGTATGGTACAGCTTTGGTCCATAACCTACTGTCAACTAGGGTCCACCTGACACCAGAATGGAGAGAACTGTAGGAAAATGTTTGTAGGGCAGAATGTCCTTTCTCCCTCCATGTTGCAGTTGATTAGAGGAGTTTCCTAGTAAATAATTGCTTAGGCCTTCAGTGTCCAACAGAGCCTTTACTGAAATAATTCTTTCAGTCTCTTAGTTTCTCTTGTATTTCTCTTGGTCTCTTTAATGTTTCTATTGCTAGTATAGTCAAATATATTCAGCACTTCTTGAGCCCATATTCTTCTAAGACTTAGATACAGGCCAATAAAGACAGATGAGGAAACCAATGTGAGTGACAGAATGGACCCTATGCTCAGAGTCAGCCCTCCTCCACACTTTTCCCAGATCAAGCTGAAACTCAAGAGTCTGGCCTTTGTCCTTCAGAGCAACTTTCCGACAGTGATTTCTATGCCAAACACACAAAAAGATGCTGTAGAGACAATGTTTCATGATTTTTCCAGATATAATCTGAGTCCTTAAAAACCAGGTGAGATTTTTTGCTATAAAATATTTTCATGACTGTACCACTTCTGATCACATTTCTAATTTCTGTCACTGTAAAGGCAAATTATTTACTTCCAACATCACATGCATGCATTTATCTGTAAATTTATATATCTTGAGCATTTATCTGTCCTGTATATGAAATTCCTAACTAGCTCATAAACTTCTTATAAACAAAAAATGTCTGTATCTCCTTATAGGAAACAGAATGGTAGGTAAAGGGTAATATATAACCCTGAGTAAGTTTCAATATGTTGAGATCTACTTTGTCAAAGTAATAGCTACTGGGGAGGGGAGACTTTTTTTTTTAAAGAATGTGTATATACTCAGAACTTTGGGGTATTTATTTTCCCATTATCTGTAAAGTTTCTGCACATGAGGCTTCTCTTCCAGACATCTATGACTTAATATGGTGAATATTGGTAATGTGCAGAATAAAATATATAGCCATAGTGAAATGGATATGACCTTACACAGGATATAAAGTATATTTAAAGAGTTTTCTGAGTAGCTTTTCAAGCACGCACATTGTACTGTGTTAATATATTTGCCGCTAAGTGCTGTTTTTATTGACAGCACAATATATTTAAAGAAAGCCATTTAGAAGTTATGAGAGCTCACCTCTATTTTAACCCTGCAAGTTTGTCTCAAAATTCAGGCTTTACTGAGTGACCACTTTTATCTGATCCAACACTCTTCAGAATCTCAACATTGAATAGTTGCTGAATATATGCTGATTATTCTAGCATTAGAAGTGTAAGAATTTCAAAAGTTTCTATCACAGTGCTCTGATGCTTACTTTCCAGATACCTCATATAATCTCTGCACCATAATGGAATGCATCATCTTTCTGAAACAAGAATGAAAAGAAGTTAACAACACCCATTGATACTCATCTGGAAACTAAGACCTGGGTGAGGGGGTGTGGGTGGGGGACACTTACATAATTCTATACCCAGCATTTATCTATTCTCAACACATTTTACCCCCTTTTTATAGATGATGTGTGTGCGTGCATGCTAGGTCACTGCAGTCATGTCCAGCTCTTTGCGATCCTAGGGACTGTAGCTGGCCAGGCTTCTCTGTCCATTGGGTTCTCCAGGCAAGAATACTGAACTGGGTTGCAATTTCCTCTTCCAGGGGATCTTCCCAAATCAGGGATCAAACCTGTGTCTCTTATGTCTCCTTCATTGGCAGACAGGTTCTTTACTGCCAGCACCACCTGGGAAGCCCTTACAGGTGATACTAGGGCACTAAACTCTGAAAGACCACACCCCTTGCCTAAGGACAGCAGCTCAGGACTCAGAAGCCATGCTCTTCCTAGCAGCTGCACAAACTGTGCCCAAACCATACAGCCTCGCTAAAATGCAGCAGAACTGAACATACATTTAAAATGAAACGAGCTATCCAATGAGGCTTCAAACAAATAGATGCAAGAATTTTAGAGAATTTATGTCTATACGAACCTAAAATTATATCTGATAGCTAATATTTATTGAACATGTAATGCTATACAGGCATCTTATATATTGTTTCCTTATTTAATTTTTATGACCACCTTATCGGTAGGTATAACCTCAATTTACAGATGATAACGCATCATCAAGAGGATTCAAGAATTTAAATAACATTCTTAAAGTCATATTTTACTAATAAGGTAACCAATGCCAGTTGTGAATTCTCTGAAAGAATCCATGATATATCTCCACATCTTTGTTTACATTTTCTAGATTAGAAGCATAGTAAAAATCTCTCTCTTCCCCCAAAGCTTCTCTTTTCTCTATAATAGTTTATATGCCAAGTTACTAAATAAGGTTACCTTCATCATTTCTCATTATTTGTGCTCAGTTGTGCCTGACTCTTTGTGGCTTCATGGACCATAGCCCACCAGGCTCCTCTGTCCATGGAATTTTCCTGGAAAGAATACTGGAGCAGGTTGCCATTCCCTTCTCCAGGGGATCTTTCCAGACCCAGGCATCAAACCTGTGTCTCTTGTGTCTCTTTAACTGGCAGGTGGATCCTTTACCACTGTGCCACCCTGGGAAGCCCATATTGTATATCATACTCCATCCTTTTCATTAAATCATTTGAAGCTATTATCTGAATTAAAGAAAATGTGAGTTTTTTGCCTCTCTGAAATGTATGTATGCCTTCATATACGTGCAGATTTGTGTGTGTACATATATGTGCTGATTTGTGTGTGTATGTTCACTGTGATTTTCTGTGTGACCATGTTATGCTGTTTCCCATCTGGGTGAATGTTAAAAAAAAAGGCCAACTCTGGAAAAGGAGAAGGGAGAATATAACAAGCAGGTTGCTCTCAGGGTAAACTCTATAAGACCAAGTGGTTAATTAGATAAGATAACAAAAAAGGAGGAATTATAAACGTTGCTGAGGCTATGACTCTTGGGAAACGAGAGATGGACAAATGGGTTGGTGATACCACTAACAAGAATGGGGGAATCCATTGATTCTCATTTGGGAGTGAAAATGAAGGCAGTTTTAGATAGCTTGAGTTTACATGGTGGGCCATTGAGGGAAGCCATCTAGCATATACAATTGGGTATTTGCAACTTGGGTCAAACTACCTAAACTACAGATAAAATTTTAGAAGACATCTTAGTTAAACATCCGTGAGAGGCATTATTCTAGTGCTTTAATTACAGTAACTTGTTTAACCCTCAAAACGATCCCCATGTGACATGCAGTGGATTGAATAGTGTTGCCCTGAAATTCATGTCCTCTTGGAACCTCAAAATGTGACCTTATTTGGAAACAGGGTCTTTGTAGATGTATTTAAGATGAGATCATACTGGATTAGGTATCAGGTATTCTCAATTCTGTGACTGATGTCCTCATAAGAAGAGGAGAGGACATTCAGAGCCACAGAGGGGAGGCCATGTGAAGACAAAGGCAGGGACTGGAGTTATGCTGCCATATGCCAAGGCACAGCTGGGGCTGCCAGAAACAGGAAGAAAAAGGAGGAATTCTTCCCTACAGCTCTTGGTGGGAACATGGCCTTGCCGATAATTTGATTTCAGACTTCTAGCCTCTTGAACTATGAGAAAATAAATTTCTGCTCTTTTAAGCCTCCAAGTATGTGGTAATTTATTAAGGCAGCCCTACAAATCAAATCCCTTAAGATTATACAATGAAAGTGACAAAAGGATTCAAGGGATTAGATCTGATAGAGTACATGAAGAAATTTAGATGGAGGTTCATAACATTGTACAGGAGGTGGTGATCAAAACCATCCCCAAGAAAAAGAAATGCAAAAAGGCCAAATGGTTGTCTGAGGAGGCCTTACAGATTGCTGAGAAAAGAAGAGAAGCAAAAGGCAAAGGAGAATAGGAAAAATATATCCATCTGAATGCAGAGTTCCAAAGAATAGCAAGGAGAGATAACAAAGCCTTCCTAAGTGATCAATGCAAAGAAATAGAGGAAAAAAATAGAATGGGAAAGATTGGAGATCTCTTCAAGAAAATTAGAGATACCAAGGTAACATTTCATGCAAAGATGGGCACAATAAAGGACAGAAATGGTATTAACAGAAGCAGAAGATAGTAAGAAGAGGTGGCAAGAATACACACAGAAGAACTATACAAAAACAATCTTTGTGACCCAGATAACCATGATGGTGTGATCACTCACCTAGAGCCAGACATGCTGAAATGTGAAGTCAAGTGGGCCTTAGGAAGTGTCACTATGAACAAAGCTAGTGGAGGTGATGGAATTCCAACTGAGCTACTTCAAATTCTCAAAGATGATGCTGTTAAAGTGCTGCACTCAATATGCCAGCAAATTTGAAAAGCTCAGCAGTGGCCACAGGACTGGAAAAGGTCAGTTTTCATTCCAATCCCAAAGAAAGGCAATGCCAAAGAATGCTTAAACTACCGCACAATTGCATTTATCTCACAGGCTAGCAAAGTAATGCTTAAAATCCTCCAAGCTAGGTCTCAACAGTACATGAACTGACAAATTCCAGATGTTCAAGCTGGATTTAGAAAAGGCAGAGGAACTAGAGATCGAATTGCCAACATCCATTGAATCATAGAAAAAGCAAGAGAGTTCCAGAAAAACATCTTTTTCTGCTTCATTGACTGTGCTAAAGCCTTTGACTGTGTGGATCAGAACGACATGTGGAAAATTCTTCAAAAGATGGGAATACCAGACCACCTGACCTGCCTCCTGATAAATCTGTATGCAGGTCAAGAAGCAATAGTTAGAACCAGACATGGAACAACAGACTGGTTCCAAATTGGGAAAGGAATATGTCCAGGCTGTATATTGTCACCCCACTTATTTAACTTATATGCAGAGTACATCATGCAAAATGCCAGACTGGATGGAGGAGAAGCTGGAATCAAGGTTGTAGGGAGAAATATCAATAACCTCAGATATGCAGATGACACTACCCTTATGGCAGAAAACAAAGAGAACCTAAAGAGCTTCTTGATGAAAGTGAAAGAAGAGAGTGAAAAAGCTTACTTAAAACTCAAGATTCAAAAGACTAAGATTACGGCATCTGGTCCCATCACTTCATGACAAATAGATAGGGAAACAATGGAAACAGTTATTTTCTTGGGCTCCAAACTCAGTGCAGATGGTGACTGTAGCCATGAAATTAAAAGACATTTGCTGTTTGGAAGGAAAGCTATGACAAACCTAGACAGCATATTAAAAAGCATATTAAAGACCTTTGCCGACAAAGGTCTGTCTAGTCAAAGCTATGGTTTTTTCCAGTAGTCATGTATGGATGTGAGAGTTGGACCATAAAGAAAGCTGAGTGCTGAAGAATTGATGCTTTTGAACTGTGGTGTTGGAGAAGACTCTTGAGAGTCCCTTGGACTGCAAGGAGATGCAACCAGTCAATCCTAGAGGAAATCAGTTCTGAATATTCATTGGAAGGACTGATGCTGAAGCTGAAACTCCAACACTTGGCCACCTGATGGGAAGAACTGACTCATTTGAAAAGACCCTGATGCTGGGAAAGATTGAAGGCAGGAGGAGAAGGGGATGACAGACGATGATGAGATGGTTGGATGGCATCACCAACATAATGGACATGAATTTGAGCAAACTGTGGGAGTTGGTGATGGACAGGGAAGCCTGACGTGCTGCAGTCCATGGGGTTGCAAAGAGTCAGATACAACTGAGTGACTGAACTGAAATGAACTGAACAAAACATATTAAGGATACATTTTTATACCACAGTTTTATAAGTGAAAAAAGTGAAACCCAGATGAGAAATCCCATGTATTCTCTCAAGGTCAGACAGCTAAGTAGAGCTAGAATTCAAATCCAGATGTTCTGGCTTTAGATATTTGCACTCAACCACCACCTGTACTCCTCTATTATTTTTTATTACCTGATAATAAAGAGTAACATAGCCTGTGTACATAGAACTAGAGATAGGACAGTATTCCCTGGAGGCAGACAGTCGCTCAGAATATGTAAATGTTAGGCTTAAACCCCTTTTTCCTATCTAGCTATTTGATTATAAAACCATTGTTTACTGTCTTGTCAAAACCTAATATACTAAAATAAACACATTTACAGTATATAGAGTAAAAGAGATCTATCAAAGACATGCATTTATTTATAATAATCTATGACAGTATCTATAACTCATTATCTAAATCCTCTTCAGCAGAATATGCTGTTTACCTAGTTTCTTTTATAGCCAATGTAATAGGTTTCTGGCATCCACAATTCTGTAGAGTCAACTACATTTCTTATCTTTATATTAAAAAATGAATGGGTTGGATCATAGATTCTATAAGTATTGATTTCTTTCAATAAAAATTATATGTTTTATATGATTAAATATGTTTTATGGCCACAATTTCAGAATTTTTAGAAGGGAAGTTACTTTTCTTCCATATTCTCAGGATCATTCGTTCACTGGGTCAGAAAACCTATATTTCTCAGGAATATGTTAACTATGATTAATATGCATCTGGTACATGACAGGCACTATACATACATACATTTCTTCATTTAACCCTCACAAGACTCTGAGAATTTTATCACCAAATTACTGGTGTGAACAAGAGAGAAGAGAGAGGACAAATAACTTGAAGAAAGCCACACAGATTTTTAATCATCAGATCTGGGATTTAAGCCTATGTTTCTCTGATTCTCATCCTCTCTCTATTTCAGCTACTTTTTGCCTAGACCATATAAAGATGGTCACCAATGCCATAAAGATGAAATGCACAGGAGTTTAATTGGTCAGTTTGAAAAAGATGTTCATTTCTTTACATCTTTTATTTTACACTCCCATAGATGGAGTAAAGGTAACTTAAGGCTGTTATGAATAACCCCCTGCCTAATGGATAGATGGAACTACTTAAGTGAAGCTGATAGACTCATAAAGCTTTCTTTGATTGTACTTCAGAAAAATTACCGTTGTTCTAAAACTAGTTTTTTATTGCAAAGAGTAACAGTATAGACACACATAACGGTAAAATAATTAAAGACAGATGGTGAGGAAGGTGACTTACAATTTAAGAAAAATAAAAAATAGAAGTCTCTCTGTTGCTTATTTCTTTAGTTTAACACCACTGGGTACTTAAAATTATACTTCTTTCTCCTAAGAGCATCTAGTTCAGGAAAACTATTACTACTTGTGCTTTTTTAACTCCATAAACCAGCAGAGGGAGCCCTAGTGTCATACGCAGTTTGTTCTTTTTAAAATGATGTAATAAGCACCTAATGTGAAGCTCTTCTTTCTGGATTCACTGCCAATGAGAAAATACACCCCCTTTGCCCACATAGTGTTTATTTAAGGAATCAAAACGTCCTAGGGGGATCTATTGGCCAATTACCAGGGGTAGAACAGAACAGTATTTACATGGCCCACACATGGCACACACTGGAGTGGCTCCGTGGGATCTCTTCTGGTCTGCCAAGTAATTATATAATTACATGAAAAAATATATTTATCTTAGAGATCAGAAGGGATTAAAATGCCTGTCTGGAAAATGAAGGATGCTAATATAAATGCAAAGAATTCTTTGATTTGGCCTTACAGGTAAAACAGGGGACCTGTGGTGATTCAACAATTAAGCACAATAAGATGAAACAAGCCTTTGGTATTGACAACTGGAACCTGTGGTATTTACTTTCAGAGTATTTTTCATCACTAATTTCAAAGAGTTCATATGTTAATTAAAATTAATTTGCATTCACATTACGACTATGCAGGTGTTTCTCCAGTTTATCTTAGTTCAGCTCTAAGAAAATGTATCTTAACCCCCTCAAAAAATCATTTAAATTTAAGTTTATGACATTTAAAGTATTAATAAACAAACAGTTTATTATAGCAGTGTTTAAGTTATGTGAAACTTAAAGTGTATTTTGCCATGCTTTGGGGTTCTTTGATATAAGGAGAGTTTTGGTTTTGTTTTATTAAGCATGTATTCATATTTTATGTCTCTGAAACTTTGAAAGTAGACTAGATTTTTTTGTGTGTTTTTATTCTAGAATGCATCTGCATATCCAAGTAATTATAGAAAGTTAATTAAATAATCAAATGACACTTTGCCTACTATTGTATAAGAAAGCCCAAAGTAAAATTAATTATATTATTGTTTTTCACAGTGTTGAAGATGACCTTCCCCTGTGGCTCAGACAGCAAAATAATCTGCCTGCAACCCAGGAGACCTCAGTTCAATCCCTGGGTGGGGAAGATATGGAGAAGGGATGGCAACCCACTCCAGTATTCTTGCCTGGAGAATCCCATGGACAGAGGAGCCTGATGGGCTACAGTTCCTGGGGTCGCAAAGAGTCAGTCACAACTGAGCGACTAACACTTTGATTTTCAAAATGAGTAAGATTTAGTACAGGCTTCCCAGGTGGCACAGTGGTAAAGAATCTGCCTGTCAGTGCAGTAGGATCAAGAGACTTGGATTTGATCCTGGGTTGGGAAGATCCCTTAGCAACCAACTCTAGTATTCTTGCCTGGAAAATTCTATGGACAGAGGAGCCTGGTGGGCTACAGTCCATAGGGTCGCAAAGAGTGGGACACGACTGAGTGACTGAGTGCGCTCACAGACACACTGTGTGCCTTCAGTTCAGTACAGTCTCTCAGTCGTGTCTGACTGATTGTGACCCCATGAATCGCAGCACACCAGGCCTCCCTGTCCATCACCAACTCCCGGAGTCTACCCAAACCCATGTCGACTGAGTTGGTGATGCCGTCCAACCATCTCATCCTCTGTCGTCCCCTTCTCCTGCCTTCAATCTTTCCCAGCATCAGGGTCTTTTCAAATGAGTCAGCTCTTCACATCAGGTGGCCTAAGTATTGGAGTTTCAGCTTCAACATCAGTCCTTCCAATGAACACCCAGGACTGATCTCCTTTAGGATGGACTGGTTGGATCTCCTTGCAGTCCAAGGGACTCTCAAGAGTCTTCTCCAATACCACAGTTCAAAAGCATCAATCAATGTGTGCCTTAATCCCACCAAAAACTCCAAGATCAGTACAAAGTTGTATGTAGAGATCAACATTATCAAATAGCCTAAGAATCTTTAGCAAACAAATCTCTGTCCCATATACCTTCATGCTAGGATTTACAGATGTGTTATATAAAATCTAGTTGAGTTACTTAATAGTAGAAAAATTGTGATGTCAAAGAAAATAGCATAAATAAGATATCACAGGCATGTATAATTTGCAAAGATTAATAGAAGAATAATTTGGAAGTAATTATTGCACAAGGGCTAATTAATTTATTGTCTAGAGGGAATTACATCAAGAAGTAAGTAATAGTAGGGTTAGATGATTAAGGAGAGCTCTGATAGACTACATTAAGCCTCAAGGCTTAAAGCATGGAAGGGGAGAAGTGTAGGAAATCTCTGATCCAGTATTCCTTCCTTCCATTCTCAAGATCTGATTTTTAAATATATTATTCCTTCCATAACATCAAAAGCAAGGACAGTTACCTTTTACTTCAATGAATGGAGGGGGAGGACTTCCCTTCTTGTCTCGTTCTTCTAGAAGTTCAGAATCCTTTAGAGACATTAAGAACTGTCCCAGAAGATCCAGACTAATTCCCAGCCTGGTGGAGGATGATGGCTATAGGCTGATAACAAGCACATAGCTCTCAGTATGGTTGGAACCAGAAGGCTGAGATTCCCAAAACATCACTGTGTCACCTCACCACCAACTAATCAAAAAGTCCACAAACTGATCATGCATCCTACCATCCTCTCCTCTAACACTGTCTTTAAAAACCTTGCCTGAAAGTCACTGAGGAGTTGGGAATTTTTAAGCATGAACTGTTTGATCTGCTTGTTAGACACCCTGCAAAAACCTCTTACTTTGCAAATACCAACTACCTGAGTTTGGTTTTGTGCTGCACAAGACATGAGCCCTGTTCAATAGCAGTCATTCACAGGTAATTTTCAGCACATGAAGTATATTTATTTTTCACTAAGCTACTATAGATTGAGGCAGAACTGATAATCTAGAGATCATCAAATGAGCCCAAAGTGGAAGCTCTCTTCAGAATTTGAACTAGGATCAGAGAAGGAAATGGCACCCCACTCCAGTACTCTTGCCTGGAAAATCCCATAGATGGAGGAACCTGGTAGGCTACAGTCCATGGAGTCGCAAAGAGTCGGACACGACTGAGCGACTTCACTTTTCACATTAGACTTCATAGTCCCACATGAAATTGTTGGGGGAATGTGTAATTTGCTCGGTTCTGTCTAGCCGCAGCAAAAATTTGAAGCGACAGATGGACCAGTGTTACAGCTCGGTTACAGCTCAGTTTAAACTGCAGACCAGTGTTACAGCTCAGTTTTATTTGGCAAGCAACGGAAAATACATCCTCAAGGCATGAAGGCAGGCCAACCGAAAAGAAGTGAAGAGGAGAGAGGCTCAATTTTGACTCCTTTTTATGTGTATTTTCTTCTTCCCTTGAGCCTGACCTGTGTAAACTGGGCTAGCCAAGAGGGCTGTTTGTTTCACCTAAGGTTCTCACTCAGGTCCTTGGACCTTCCTTTGTTCTATTTTTGCAGATTTTTTTCCTTTCTTTGTCTTTTAGCCACCGCTATTTTGGACTCCTTTTTCCTATTCTAACTACCTAACAAAATGGACATAGTGTCTTATGCAGGGTGAAGAGTCAACAAAAATTTTAAGTTAGTTGAAATATTTCTCCAAGTATCATAGTATGAGTGAATAATTTATTA
The DNA here is from genome assembly GCF_054371585.1 of Giraffa tippelskirchi. Lineage (NCBI taxonomy): Eukaryota > Metazoa > Chordata > Mammalia > Artiodactyla > Giraffidae > Giraffa > Giraffa tippelskirchi. The sequence goes on from NC_137277.1 coordinate 76,966,946, forward strand.
TTACTCTAATTATTCATTATTTTCTGAATAATCAACAAAGCGTTTTAATGTGTAAAATGGAACATCTCCTGCCACATCAATGAACAGGATATAACAGCCATCAGCAATTTCAGGCCTCCCAAATGTGAATGAAGGCTCCCAAAAGGATAACAATGTCTGAGATCCAGTCAGTGCCACAACCCTCCATGGTGATTGCTGAGGAGCTCAGGGTCGGGGGATGTGAGAAATCAAAAAAAACCAACTTGCTGGCCCCAGATAGCTGACATGCATGTAAAAGGAATGACTTCAATAATCCCAAATTCTTACATCTACCCATGCATAGAAGAATGTTAAATTCCTTGAGATACCTGGTTTTCCAGGAGCTGTTGATATTCAGATTGCCTGCTATCTTTGTTGCAAACTTCTATACACCCTGACTCCTTCCCCCACCTCCTCAGAGCAGTCTCCCAGGCTTGAAGTCCTAACATTTCCACCAAATAAAATAACTCCCTACTTTCAGGTTGTGACTAAATTTTTTAGACAACAGTGGTTGTTTGTGACAGTAAATCACTATGGCCTTGGCAATTTGGCTCAGGAGTTCACTACTCCAAAATGAAAAATCACAATATTTTTTAATGTTTTAGCATAATCCTTTCAATTTTCCAAACAAAATGAAATGCTTTGTAGGGACAGGAAGAAATCAGAAGCCAGTCTTTACCTTTAGATTTCTGAGAAAGATTTTTAAAAATAATTTTTAAAATTTATTTTTGGCTGTGCTGGGTCTTCGCTGCTATGTGGGCTTTTCTCTAGTTGCAGTGAGCAGAGTGTCAACTACAAATTGACTCAGATGGTGGAGAGTCCACTTGCAATGCAGGAGACCCAGATTCGATCCCTGAGTCAGGAAGATCCCCTGGAGAAGGAAATGGCAACCCACTCCAGTATTCTTGCCTGGAGAATTCCATGGATGGAGGAGCCTGGTGGGCTATAGTCCATGGGGTTGCAAAGAGTAGGACACAACTGAGCAGCTAACACTTTCAACTTTCTTTTCAAGAGCATTTGCCAGCAACTGAACAACAACAGTGGCATTTGCCATCTGCTTCTGTGGAGATTGAACCCTGTTCTGCTGCAGCTGTTGACCTTCAACACCCTCTGAGGGATTTCAGAGTGGAGTGAGGCACCCTCTGCTCCAGGCAATCTGGTGGAACAGGTCTTTAGACATTAGATATTTTCAGGAACTGATTTCATGATCCCAATCCTTGCATCTCTTCATATCTAAAATCCCTTTACGGTGACATCAGCTCCTCCTGACTAACAAAAAAACTTTGTAACGTAAGTGCTTGATTGCATTGGACTCCCCCTTCACCAAAATCTTATATATTGACCTTCCCTCACTGCCTCTTTGGAGCAGTCTCTCAGGGCTGTCTAAGATGCTGTCTCCCTGGCTGCAGTCCTCATTATGCCCCAAATAAAACTTAACTCACAACTCTCAAGTTGTGCATCTTTTTAGTTGACAGGGGGCTACTCTCTAGTTGCAGTGTGTGGACTTACTGCAGTGGCCTCTCTTGTTGTGGAGCATACATAGGCTCTAGGGTGCCCAGGCTTCAGTAGTTTCAGCATGTGGGCTCAATAATTGCAGTTCCTGGACTCTAGGGCACAGGCTCAAAAGATAGCTCTGCAACATGTGGGATCTTTCCAGACCAGAGATCAAACCCATGTCTTGTGCATTGGCAGGCAGATTCCTTACAACTGAGTCACCAGGGAAGCCCTCTAGAAAGATTTTTAAAGAAATCCCCACTACATGTTAGAAGGTAAGGTGTTGACTGAGGCAAAATTGTTAAATAGGCCAAGTTTGTTCGCACATCCTTCCTAGTGTTCTTGAATGACTAGAGCACCAGTTTATGAGCCACTGAGCTTGAGATCCATTACCTGTCATTCACACCCTCCCTAACTCTGCAGCCACTGTAAAATATTTTAAGAGTGAGCATCAAGGCTTCAGAAAAAGAATGAGAGGGCATTCACACTTGTATTTTTGTGCACTGTGGAGTATGTACATACCACACTGAGTAGGAGCTCTTAAAAAAAAAAAAAGTGAGACTTAAAATTTTGCATCACATACTTTCACTTTCCTGTCTTTTAAAGTGCATATTACATTAAAAATAGTACAGCATTTTTTTCTGAGTGATTCCAGGTCATGTTTTGGTCATCTTTTCCTGCACAGTGATGTAACTGTGTAAATTTGTAGTGTTTCTGCTTCTTCCCTCAGACAGCCGGTGCTCACATCACTTGAAGTCATTTTAATTATTACTTCTATAGCTTACTTTTTTTTTTAATTTGCTTCTAGACTGCTGGGGTCTAGGAGTACCAATATGCTTTTAAAAATTAAATATTTAATAATAGACTAAGCAGTAGCCTTGGAGTCAGAGGGGAAAAATGATGCCAATTCCAGCCCCCAGAGTCCTTTATCAATTGTAGTCTATCTGTATTTAAAGCTGAGATTGTCTTCTGTTGTTATATCAAGGTAAGCATATGAGAACTTTGCTATAAGATAGCCTGTTGGAAGTCATTAAGATCACCTTAAGTTTGGTTTTGAGAATAAATCTTACAAAGTTACACAAGAATGCAGTGAATAAAATTTCTGCCAAGGGAAAAAAAAGATAGCTTCGGCTTACCTATCAAGGATAACATCTTGGCCCCTATTGGTAATTATACCAGAAAGAAAGAGATGTAGAATAACACAAATCATAAATGCAGTGCTTATCTTATAATTTTATGGGTGGGCCTACTGATTTCCTGAAACTAATCTTTGGACACCCATACTTCTGTTTGGTGTCTTTATCTCTTAATGAAAAAACTAACATTCCTCAGAATTTGACCTAGAATGTTTTAGAATTTGATAGTTAATTTGTTTAACATATTACTCAGAGTTTTGCATAGAGTTCAAGTTTAATAATTATTTGTATATTGATAGACAGCAATGCTAATATCTTTACTGTCCCATAATACACACTCCATAGAAAGAATGCAACCTATTCTGACAACTGAAGCATGAGGTACTTTCTCATGAGGACCTACTGAGAAACGAATTAATGAAACTATTAAAGTTATCTTGTGATCAGACTTTTTTTGAGGTTCAGACAAGAATATATGATTTTAAAAGGGAGACTGTTTGGAAAAGTTTCATAGCCCAGCACAAGTTTATAAGAATGTAACCCTATCTTAAATCCATCCCACTAAGAACCAATTCTTCAATTTATTTAGACATTTTTATTTTATAACACATTTCTATTTGGATTTCCATTAATTTATTTTGGAAGATAATCTGATGAGTATTTCAGTTTCTCACAGCTCAAATATTATTTAGAAAGTCAAAATGCATTAAAGCAAGAGAAAAAGAGGTTGGTGGTAGTGGTTAGCCATTTTACATAAATAAGAGCAGTGGAAACAGGCAGATGAATTCAGGCAAATAAAATATGGTGTAGACTGATTTTTAAAAGTTAACTCTGTGAATCAGCTTCTTCATCATTTTCCCTCTTCCTGATATGTTCAAAGCACTCAACAAAGTAACATATTAAGTACTCTTAAAAATTGTCCAAAGGCACTCTGTTTTCTCAGGATAAAATCCCAGCTCCTAAGCACCTGGCACCCAGGACCTTTGACCGAGTCCCCAGCATCTCTCCATGTTCCTTGCTCCATAGGCTTCATCCCCAGGGTCACAGTGTTCCAGGCTCACCTGCCCTCTTAAGTTATGTGCCTCTGAAACTGCTCAACCCTTTGCCTGGAATCCACCCCACAGGCTTCTCTATGAAAATCTTACTCATCCCTCAACCGACAGAGAAGGTACATTTCTCCTGCAAAGTCTTTGCTATCTGTGACAGGGTTTCCTAGTGGTTTCCTTTTCCATACTCAAATAGCATTGTCCACATCAATCTTATGGAAATTACCATTGCTGTTTTATGCAGCTTTCTTTTCCATTTGATGATATTTTTTTTGTGGCAAGGACTGTGTTTTGCTCAGACTCAACCAAAAGAACTTCAATGCATTACCTGCCTGACCAATACTAAGCATCTTATAAATGTTTGTAGAATGAGTGAGGGTGAGTGAGTGAGTAAGTAAATGAGTGACTGAAACACAAATCAGAAATGCATAATTTTTTAAATACAGGTAAAATGAAACTGTTAAAATGACATTTTGAAATCAGAAAGATTATTCAGTCACTGATTCAGCAATTGCTAAGAGTCCTCAGAAATGCAAATGGAAAACATAAGACTACTCCTTAAAGAGAAAAAGACATTGGCCCTGTTTCCAAGGAATTCAGTCTAGCTAGAATAGATTGCCGTACCATGCACACAAAAAGTAGGTATAGTACATTCTGAATCTCAAAGTTAAAGGAGTTAGAGGTAGGGGGCTGAGAGAGAGGGCATTTATGCAAATGAAGCTACAGAACAAACGTGGAAGCCAGAAACCACTGTTGTTTTTGAGGAATTTAAATGCAGCTCAGCATTGGGGCAGTTTGAGATTAAAGGAGATGTGGTGGGAGGTGGGGCTACACAGGGAGGAGGGGCCAGATCATAAACAGCCCTGCAAATTATCTCCAGTGCCTTCTCCTAAAGGAATGGGTGCACATTTGAAGTGTTGTAAACAAAAATTCACAGGGTCAGATTTGTGTGGTCACCTCTCAGGGGTGGGGATAGACAGATTGGAGAGAGAGAATATTAAGGCAAATTTGGTTTGAGTACATTGTTATTACATATAGGTCTGTAATGTGAGTTTAAATATAAAAATTATGTAGGAACTTTTGTATAAAAGATTTTGTAAAAACTTTATTAAGTTATAAGGCTGAAGGATCTTTGGATGTTAATTAGGGCAAATAGGATATATGGGTCAATGGGGAAAATACTGACCCAACAGAAAAGCAAAAAGTGCTCCAGTCACTAATTGACCTTGTAAAGGAGAGTGACATTAAACATGAGAACCCTGCTCTTCTTTGAGCATCTCTTTCCTCTAAAATAAAAGATCCTACTTGGTTTCCTATAAAAAATAAACTATACAAAAATACACTGTGTATGCAGAAGCACTGCACAAATATAGGGTATGTAAACATTACTCTTTAAGATCTTTAAGTAAAGCAAGCAGCTAGTCTCCAATAAGGCTGCAAACCTGTTACCAATTCTGCATCTATGAAGAGGCAGTACAAATCTCATCCCAGAAAACATCAGGGGACAACACTGTATTAGGTCTTAAATGAAGGAAGACAAGCCCTACAGACAACATCTGCCTGCACTACTAATAGGCATTGTTTTTTTTTTCTTCCTGGAACTCCCATTAGGGTTGATAAGAGTGGAGTGTGTGTATCTTAGCGTGCTGATAGTGTGGCATTAACCCTCCAAAACACTAATGGATATAATGCACATACACTTAAGCAGAGCAGGAAATAGATTTCTCTATTTTTAGTAACTATGTACTGATACAAACATATATTTTACAGTATACTGATACAAATAAAAATAAAACTTGTAAATTGAGGGCTCCTTGAAGAAATAGCTGATTCTCTAAGAGTGGGGCAGAAAATATACAAATGAGCCTAGGGTGTCTTGTAGTGTCAGAAAGTAAGAATATGCTAAAACAAACAAACAAACAAAAAACCCTGTAATAATGGTGTGAGCAACAAAATAAAGTAGTACTAAGTTGTAACCCAGAGTATTAAATAAATATCCATGAGTTCATGCTGATGAAAATAAATGATTGAATAAGTAAATAAATGGAGGAGGTGACAAATGTTCTGTGCAAAATTGGTTCCAAATAGTTATTTATTTGTAATTTAGTCTAAAAATTATATTTACAAAATAAGTTTATGTAGATACTTTTTTCCAAGGAGGTGGAGTAAAACGTCCCACTCCTTGAGTGTGAACTACACATAGTGACTTCCTTCCAAAGTAAAAAATATAGAAAAGAGATTAGAAAAAAAAAATCAAAAACAGTACTGTGTATTGGGGAGACACCGGGCAACCACTACTTCAGCCAAGTTGATCAAGGTCAACATCAACAGTGATAAGTCTGGTTCATAGCATATACCCTTGATATCATGTGATGAAATGGTCACTTTATATCTACAGTCTTTCTCCTCAAAACCCACAACCACATTCTGGTTATGAGAAAAACATCAGACAAATCCCTTTAGAGGGATATTCCAGAACATACCTGACCAGTATTCCTCAAAACTGTCAAGGTCATTAGAAACAAGGAAATTCTGAGAAACTGTCACAACCAAGAAAAGCCTAAAGAAACATGATAATAAAGTTAAGGGGTATACTGGATGGGTTCCTGTATCAGAAAAAGGACATGAGGCAAAAGCTAAACAAATGTAAATAAAATATGAACCTTAGTTAATAATTATGAATCAATATTGGTTTGGTAATTGTAAAAAAATGTACCATATTAATATAATATGTACATCATAGGAAAAACTGGATACAGCATATATGGGAACTCTGTATTATCAGTTTTTCTGTAAATCTAACGCTGTTCTAAAATACAGAGTTTATTTTTAAAATAGTATAATTTGAGTTGGAATTTACTGTGCTTTAAAAGTAATGTTATTGAGAGGAAAGACATGAACCAGACTTTTAAAAATGGAATCAAATGCACAAGGATTTCCAAATGCATTGAAAAGTGATGTCTATATAGTCCATTAGTGGAGCCTTTTTAGACTTTGCATGACAGCAAAGTAATTTGTGATAATCCACATAGGATTTAACTGTCTACATTATGGTATCATCTTAAATGTTTTGTGAGTTTATGTGAACAGAAGGAATGAAAATAGTGAGCAGTGTGTTCTACATTTTCATGACACAGTTCATTTTAACTCTGCAGACATGTGTAAACATGACTCTTCCTTCTGTAATCTAAAGGGCCTCACCCTCTGGTTCCCCCAGACCTAGTGTGAGTCTCCGCACACCCACTGATAACTGCTCAAATCCCTGGATGAGGATTTACCGTGGTGTGCTCTACCTGTCCATTTGTGTGTTGCTTTTCCAGACTGGTCTCTCAGGAGGCGTGGATTTTGCCTTGAATCTCTGCAGCCACATAGCTTTAAGGCCATGCCTGGAGGCTTATATGTGATGTATGGCAGTACATTTTTACTGCTTATACAACTGAATTTTACCATTTGCAGACTTGGGGAAAATGTAGAGATACTGGGTCTTGGTTTATCTGTTCCAACTAAATACAAAAGTTCATCTCTTCCCCTACTTCTAAGATAGGAGGCCATTTTAAAAGTTGCATGTTATTTAAACAGAAGAATACAAATGTAAAAGATTAAGATTAAAATAGGTGTAAATATATACAGACACATGAATGGAACCATATTGATGAATAGTGGTTTCCTTATCAAAGTTTAATTGGCACCACATGAGATTAAGTTTCCTGTCTCAAATTGCTAACGGGCAATTTAATTTATCTCAAGAATCTTTCAGTCTTTCAACCTAATAATCTATGACAGTGTTATAAAATATTAAGTGCACTCATACTTGCTGACATTTTCCTCTTGTATCACTCTCCCTCAGTGTTGATCTCAGGAAAGAAAACATCTTAGTGACTTTCAAGAAAGATACATTCTCAGATCAGTTCTCCAATCTGACCCAACCTTCTGAATTCAAAGAAATGAGGAAAAGATTAACATAAAACTTAGTGAAAAACACTGAAGAGAAGTGAAGGAAGTAGATCTAGGAATAGAAGCAGATGTGGTTTTTTTAAAAAAACAAAACTTGTATATATTTAGAATGTTCTGTGTTATCTAGAAATCTGTTAAAATGTTTCTTGAGTTGCATAAATAAACCCCACTCTATGCAGTAAATAAACTAAGCCAGCGCAAACAAGAAAGCCAAGATTCAGAAAGGCAAATGTGATGAATACCTGGAGAACAACCACAGAGGAAAAGAAATGTTTAAAAAAAGGAATGCAATGTGGTGGAGATACTCTAATGAGAAGCTAAAAGATCTTGTTATCTTCTCTCCCTGACTTTTCAACATGCAGGGGCTGATGAAAATAGGATATTATGGCTGTTCTATTCCTCTTGAGAATTTTTGTTTTTCAGCACAGTTATAAGAGGATTCCAATTCAGGAAGAGTGAATTGATCATAATTCTATATAATCATTGTTAGCCTACCTACATTGCCTGATTATAGGCTGCATTTATATGATTTTCTGCCCATCCCTCTGGCTAGAAATGTTTACTGTATGATCTTGTTTAGCACTCCAAATTGACCATTAACCATCACTTTGTTCTCATGCTTTTTTGAAATATAGTATTTATTAATTTAAACATTAGTGCCTCTGAGAGGACTGTTAGTTAGCTGGGAAAAGAGGGACGTGGTGTCTGAGAGGAGGAGGCTGGTGAAAGGAAGCAAAGGAGAATTATGTTACAAAGTAAGTAAAAGGTCTAAGACGTCTACCTGCTGCTAAGTCACTTTAGTCGTGTCCGACTCTGTGCGACCTCATAGACGGCAGCCCACCAGGCTCCCCCGTCCCTGGGATTCTCCAGGCAAGAGCACTGGAGTGGGTTGCCATTTCCTTCTCCAATGCATGAAAGGGAAAAGTGAAAGTGAAGTCGCTCAGTCGTGTCCGACTCTTAGCGACCCCATGGACTGTAGCCTACTAAGACGTCTACCTGAGATTGGTACAAATAAAAGTGGAGTGAATGTTGCAAGGTTTGTTTGTCCACATGCTTACTAGGATCGGGCGCTTCGAACCCTGACTCTTCAGTTCCTACTAGGATGAGAGCACAGTTCTGGCAATGTTTTATTCATCTCCAAGACCTTTCATCCCTCCTAGTCTCACCACTGGGCTTCATTCTGCCATGCAGAATCAGGGGAAACAATGAGGGGTGCACCTGACTCTAAGTTCAAGAATCAAATAATTACTCAAAATAGATCTTAACATTGTAGTTTTTTAGTCACTAAGTCATGACCAACACTTTTGTGACCCCAGGAACTGTAGCCCCCTAGGTCCCCTGCTAAGTCACTTCAGTCGTGGCCGACTCTGTGCGACCCCATAGATGGCAGCCCACCAGGCTCCCTCGTCCCTGGGATTCTCCAGGCAAGAACACTGGAGTGGGTTGCCATTTCTTTCTCCAGTGCATGAAAGGGAAAAGTGAAAGTGAAGTCGCTCAGTCGTGTCCGACTCTGAGGGACCCCATGGAGTGCAGCCTACCAGGCTCCTCCGTCCATGGGATTTCCCAAGCAAGAATACTGGAGTGGGGTGCCATTGCCTTCTCCAGGGGATCTTCCCGACCAAGGGATCAAACTTGCATCTCTTGAATTGACAGGCAGATCCTTTACCACTGAGCCACCCAGGAAACCCCAGTTTGAAGGTTAACTGGCACTTAATATTACATGGCTCTATACGGTCAGCAAAAACAAGACACGGAGCTGACTGTGGCTCCAATCATGAGCTCCTTATTGCAAAATTCAAACTTAAATTGAAGAAAGTAAGGAAAACGACTAGACCATTCAGGTATGACCTAAATCAAATCCCTTACAATCATACAGTGGAAATGACAAATAGATTCAAGTGATTAGAAGAACTATAGAACTGAAGACCTATGGACAGAGGTTCGTGACATTGTACAGGAGGCAGGGATCAAGACCATCCCTACCTAAGAAAAAGAAATACCAAAATGCAAAATGGGTGTCTGAGGAGGCCTTATAAATAGCTGAGAAGAGAAGCTAAAGGCAAAGGAGAAAAGGAAAGATATACACATTTGAATGCAGAGTTCCAAAGAAGAGCAAGGAGAGATGAAAAAGCCTTCCTCAGTGAACAGTGCAAAGAAATAGAGGAAAACAGTAGAATGGGAAAGACTAGAGATCTCTTCAAGAAAATTAGAGATACCAAGGGAAAATTCTATGCAAAGATGGGCACAATAAAGGACAGAAATGGTATGGACTTAACAGAAACAGAAGATATTAAGAAGAGGTGGCAAGAATACACAGAAGAACTATCCAAAAAAGATCTTAATGACCCAGATAACCACAATGGTATGATCACTCACCTAGGGCCAGACATCCTGGAATGCAAAGTCAAGTGGGCCTTAGGAAGCATCACTATGAAAAAGCTAGTGGGGGAGATAGAGTTTCAACTGAGCTACTTCAAATTCTCAAAGATGATGCTGTGAAAGTGCTGCACTCAATATGCCAGCAAATTTGGAAAACTGAGCAGTGGCCACAGGAATGGAAAAGTCTATTTTTATTCCAATCCTAAAGAAAGGCAATGCCAAAGAATGCTCAAACTACCACACAGTTACACTCATCTCACATGCTAGCAAAATAATGCTCAAAATTCTTCAAGGCTTCAACAGTACGTGAACTGTAAACTTCCCAGATGTTCAAGCTGGATTTAGAAAAGGCAGAGGGACCAGAGATCAAATTGCCAACATCTGTTGGATCATAGAAAAAACAAGAGAGTTCCCCCAAAAAATCTACTTGTGCTTTATTGACTACTCCAAAGCCTCTGACCGTGTGGATCACAACAAACTGTGAAAAATTCTTAAAGAGATGCGAATACCAGACCACCTCACCTGTCTCCTGAGAAATCTGTATACAGGTCAAGAAGCAACAGTTAGAACCAGACATGGAACAACAGACTGGTTCCAAATTGGGAAAGGAGTACATCAAGGCTGTATATTGTCACCCTGCTTATTTAACTTATATGCTGAGTACATAATACAAAATGCTGAATGGATGAAGCCAAAGCTGGGATCAAGAATGCCAGGAGAAATATCAGTAACTTCAGATATGCAGATGACACCACCCTTGTGGCAGAAAGCAAAGAAGAACTAAAGAGCCTCTTGATTAAACTGAAAGAAGAGAGTGAAAAAGTTGCCTTAAAACTCAATATTCAGAAAACTAAGATCATGGCCTCCGGTCCCATCACTTCATGGCAAATAGATGGGGAAACAATGGAAACAGTGACAGGCTTTATTTTCTTGGGCTCCAAAATCACTGCAGTTGGTGACTGCAGCCATGATATTAAAAGACACTCGTTCCTTGGGAGAAAAGCTATGACCAACCTAGACAGCATATTAAAAAGCAGAGACGTTACTTTGCCAACAAATGTCTGTTCTAATCAAGGCTATGGTTTTTCCAGTAGTCATGTATGTATGTGAGGTTTGGACTATAAAGAAAGCTGAGCACAGAAGAATTGATGCTTTTGAACTGTGGTGTTGGAAAAGACTCTTGAGAGTCCCTTGGACTGCAAGGAGATCCAGCCAGCCCATCCTAAAGGAGATCAGTCCTGAATGTTCATTGGAAGGACTGATGTTGAAGCTGAAATTCCAATACTTTGGCCACCTGATGTGAAGAGCTGACTCATTGGTAAAGACCCTGATGCTGGGAAAGATTGAGGGCTGGAGGAGAAGGGGATGACAGAGGATGAGATGGTTGGATGGCATCACCAACTCAATGGACATGAGTTTGGGTGGACTCCGTGAGTTGGTGATGGACAGGGAGGCCTGGTGTGCTGCAGTCATGGGGTCTCAAAGAGTCGGACACGACTGAGTGACTGAACTGAACGTGATACTAATAAACCTGTTATACAAAGCAGTTTTTCAGTCAGTTGCTTTTGTTTCATGTTCAGATTTGCTTTTAAATCGATGGTGCTTGCTTTGCTGTCTTCAGTTGAAGGCATTTGCCTTCCAGTAAAACACACACACACGCACACACACACACACGAACAATGGGGGTGAAAATGTGTCAGCCATTTCCTGCCTCAAGATTCAAACCTACTTTGCTTTTCTGAAAACATGATTGAAGCTATCCAAAATAATTTAATTGACTGTTCTGTAAATTACAGGGCTGACCACCATGTGAACACCAGAGAAGTCATATGGGTATTCAGTAGTCAGCTTTTCTGATAATTTTTCTGATAATCTTCAGAACTTTCTACTTACATAATTATAAAGCACTATATCACACAGGGTAATGGAAAAGTAAGTCTGTTTCCTATGCAAACTTAAGCTTGTCGTTTTATGCATAATATACATTACAAATTTATGACTTACATGGTCAGCACACCATATCTGAAATATATCAATAATTATATAATGAGAGTGTTCATAATATCCTCTGATTTTAAGGGATGTAATCTTGACATAAGTCTATTGGATAACTTGTTGAATAGTGGCTTTCAGGGGGATCAGTGTCAACTGGAGAGAGATAAGTGTGCTACAGACTTTTCTTTGCCCTGTTCTGTTTGATATGTCTATTATGGATGTAGATAGAAATACCAAAAATAAAATTTATATAATCTGAGGGTGACAAAACAATTGAGATAATAGAAAATAGGGTAGAATAGGTGATGGAATCATGATATGAAATTATGACATGTTCCTGTGACAACTGATTCTGAGAAGATGGAATTCAGTTGGTATGATAGCACTGTCTTGCTTTTTGGCTAAGAAAAGATGTAAAATGAGGAATGCATTATAAATAATATGGCTTTAAAGCAGTACATGAAAAAAGGGCTTTGAAGTTTTGAATTTATGGTAAGTTTACTGTTTGTTACCAATGTATATGGCTGCCAGAAAAAGCTAATACCATTTTGGGTTGCAGTAATGGAATTAAATTACCTGGGATGGAGGCGGTGATAGGCATAACTGAAGTCTCCTTTCTGCTCAGAAAGTGAAAGTGTTAGTTGCTTATTCATGTCTGACTCTGCTACCCTATAGACTGTAGCCCTCCAGGCTCCTCTGTCCATGGGATTCTCCAGGCAAGAATACTGGAGTGGGTAGCCATTCCTTTCTCCAGGGATGGAAACCAGGTCTCCTATATTGCAGGCAGTTTCCTTACTGTCTGGGCCATAATCACACCTTAAGAATAAATTGATTTAAATGATGTACTTCTAGAATTGTATAAGCTGAAGCTTATTAGGACATTAAGAGTGAATGTGAAGGAACAGGCATAATTGACATTGAAATGTTTTAACCTGGAAAGAGAGAAATTAAGCAAGGCAAGGACTAGATAGAAGTCTTGAAATATTCAGATAGTTGTCATTTTTAAACTTATCACAAATAGCAACAAGATATAGAGCCAAAATCCATGAATGTAAATTTCAATAGAGAAAAGATCTTTCTAATAGACCAGACAGAATGTAAATGTCCTAAGGAAATGATTCATTCACCAACACTAGTATTGTGTACATTTAAAAATATATATTTAAAAGTATGTGTATATGCACTGCTATATCTCAAGCATTGTGTTAAGCCCTATAGATAAGGTAATGCACAAAATAGACACCATCACTGCTGCTGTACAGATCACTTCTGGTCTAGCTGGAGGGACAGACACTTGATAAATGAACACTGCAGTTACTTGCAATAAAAGAGCTATAGAGAATGTACAACTATCAACAGAGAATTTATGGAAAAAAAAAAGTGTTACTCAGTCATGTCTGACTCTTTGCAATCCCATGGACTGTAGCCTGCCAGGCTCCTCTGTCCATAGAATTCTCCAGGCAAGAATACTGGAGTGGGTAGCCTTTCCTTCTCCACGGTATCTTCCTGATCCAGGGATTGAACCTGGGTCTCCTGCATTGCAAGCAGATTCTTATAGAGAGTTTATAGCTAGAGATAATTTAGAATGATGGTTAGGGAAAGCTCTTTTCAAGATCTGACCTTTAAGGACAGATAAGTAGGAACTAACCAAATAAAAAATGAGGACAAGAAGGAGGCAAAGGAGAATATTCTATATGAAGGGAAGAATCTATATAAACTTTTTCAGGAAAGATTTTGGTGCATTTAGAAGCTGACTGAATGCCAGTTTGGCTAGAACCTAGTGGGTAAGGGACGGAGAGGCAGATTGGGAAGTAAGCTTTCTAAACTTTGCTCTGGAATAAGAATTTTATCTAAGGGCAGTGAGGAGCTCTTGAAAAGTTCTAACCGAGGGAGTGGCATAATCACATTCACATTTTAAAAGTTCACTTTGGTTGGTATTGTCATTGTTCAGTCGCTCAGTCATGTCCTACTGTTTGCGACCCCATAGACTGCAGCATGCCAGGGTTCCCTATCCTTCATCATCTCCCAGAGTTTGCTCAAACTCATGTCCATTGAGTCAGTGATGCCATCCAACCATCTCATCCTCTGTCAGCCCCTTCTCCTGCCTTTGGTCTTTCCCAGCATCAGCATCTTTTCCAATGAGTTGGCTTTTCGCATCAGGTGGCCAAAGTACTGGAGCTTAAGCTTCAGCATCAGTCCTTCCAATGAATATTCAAGGTTGATTTCCTTTAGGATTAACTGGTTGGATCTCCTTGCAGTCCAGGGGATTCTCAAGAGTCTTCTCCAGCACCACAGTTTGAAGGCATCAGTTCTTCGGCACTCAACCTTTTTTATTATCCAGCTCTCACATCCATACATGACTACTGGAAAAACCATAGCTTTGACTATACAGACTTTCGTTGGCAAAGTAATGTCTCTGCTTTTTAATAAACTGTCTAGGTTTGTCATTGCTTTTCTTCTAAGATGCAAGCATCTTTTACTTTGGTTACAGTGTAGAAAACAAATGGGAAGTAGAAATGAGAGACTGTATGGAGAGTAACCTTTTATATACAAGAAATGAATGTGATTTGAATTGTTATTGTGGCATTGGAGATAAAAGAGAGTAGGGGAAGGCGGGAGAGATACTAATAGGGTGCACTTCACAAGACCTGGTGCTCCACTAATGAAGAGAGTAAAGGAGAGGGAGAGAGTCATTAGATACTCCCGGAACTCAGGAATAAGCACCTCCCTGAGAAGGGGAATACTGACGGACAAATTGATTTGATGTGGAAATCAAAATGTAGCTTTTAACAAGCTACATTTTGATCTCCTGATATTTGGTCTCCATGAAATTTCTTCCTGTGACATAAGAAAGACATGTTACATAGGTGATTGAATATCTGGAGTCTGGTCAGTTTTTAGACTTGCTACAGCAAAATCACCTGAACTTTTGATTATCTGGGTATAACCCAAGCCTAATATATTGTTGATAGAATCTTCAAAAGAACATAGCCAATCTAATACTCTGAGGTTAGATGCAGTGGAAAAAAATGGAGGTGACATTTTATACATTATTAGATAATTGTACTAGCTACTCTTTAAGCTTTATAACTTAGAATGACTATAATGTTGTGACTAGAAAGATGGCAAGACCAAGAGCTAAATCTGCTATTATTTTCTTAGAGTCAATATTCCAATCTAATCATGAAACATCTCTAAAGGAAGAAAATCGTATCCAGATTCTTCTATTTACATTGCCAAGTTTGTTTCATATGATGCTGCCATCTTGGCCACAAGCTAATTGTTGGACGAATCAGGTTTTAGTCAGAGGCAATCACTTAATCGTTTCAGTGGTCCATGAGAGAAACTTTGTTAAGAATCCAGGAAAATTGATGCATAATTCTTGATGGTAACTAATTTTCCAAATCAGATTTTCTCTTTGACCAGAGGGAAGGGAAGTGGGGAAAAGCAAAAGTAGAAAAACAGAAGCATATGGAGAAGTAAGAACTTACCAAGGGGATGAAGGGGATCAACAAGAGAGTGAGAAGCAAAGAGAAGTAGAAGCAGAGTCACAAGCATGACAAGTAGTAGAACAAGGTTTAAGGGACATCCTCTTCTGAGCAGATGACAATGTGGCTGCTGCAGCTGCTGCTGCTAAGTCGCTTCAGTCGTGTCCGACTCTGGGCGACCCCATCGACGGCAGCCCACCAGGCTCCCCCGTCCCTGGGATTCTCCAGGCAAGAACACTGGAGTGGGCTGCCATTTCCTTCTCCAATGCATGAAAGTGAAAAGTGAAAGTGAAGTTGCTCAGTCGCATCCGACTCTTCGCGACCGCATGGACTGCAGCCTACCAGGTTCCTCCATCCATGGGATTCTCCAGGCAAGAGTACTGGAGTGGGGTGCCATTGCCTTCTCCGACAATGTGGCTGAATTCCCTAATTCATTATGGTTATTCAACAAGTTTTTACTGAGCACGCCCCATGTGTTTTGTGCCAGGAACTGTACTAGATGCTGGGAATATCAAATGAACAAGACTGTTGTCATGGACACCTCATTATTGGTACCTAATGTTTAGGGCTGTGGGAAAAATTGAGGTAGTGCTATAAGGATGTAGATAGCAATGGTAGGAGGGGCAGTTATCAAGAAAGAAAGACCTTTCTGAGGGAACAGTAGCTGAGCCATCTGTGAGGCCACTGGGTAAAGAGTTTCTCAAGCAAAAAATGTGGAAAGCACAAATGCTCTGATACGAAAGTGTATTTGATATGTTTATAAATAATGAAAAAGTCCATGACATTGAACCCTAATGAACAGGGGCAGTGTGAAAGGAGATAAGATCAAGGAGAAAGACCAGTACAGCTCATTCAGGGAGTTGTAAGCCATGATTGGATTTTTCATTGTATTCTGAATGTGACAGGAAGTTTTTGAGGATTTGATCAAGGGGATAGCATGATCACAGTCGTGAGGAATTACTCTGATTTGTGTGTAGAGATTAGATTGTAGAGGGTCAGGAGCAGAAACAGGAGAGTAGTAGGTAGGCTACTTCAGCAGCCAAGGCAAGAAAGAATGGTGGTCACACAAGGTAGTAGCAATGGAAGATACAGAAAATAGAGTGGGGGTGCGTCTTGAAACAGCACTAACACGAGTAGATGATGGTTTGGTAATGGGGAGTAGTCAAGGATTATGCAAAGATTTTTGTTTTCAACAGCTGCATAAGGTTTATGAGATGCGGAAAACCCAAAAAAAAACCAATGAGTTTGGTTTTGGACATATTAAATTTGAGAAGTTTCAATAAATGTCATTCATTCAAGTGAAAAAAATTGGTAGCTAGTTAGAAAGTCTGAGGTTCAGGAGATACATTAGGCTTGCAGATATAAATCTGGAGGTCATTAGCCTATCGTTCCTGACAGTGTACCTGTTTAAAATGGTTTTCTCTGCTATATTTCTTACCCTCTGCCCACCTCTGAACTTTCATATAGAACTTTCATCATAAGAGGTAACCTAGACATGTCTCTATTTCCAGAAACCTGGTGGTGCTATAAATACCATAGTAATTGAAAAGGGGAAAAATAAATGAATATAGGAGCTGGGAGATGAGTCTATCTGGGCATTAATTGCAACGACATTTGGTAGAGGTAGCATCTCTCTCCTGTCACTTTGGCCTCTGTATCCAGTAACTCCTCAGAACCTAATATGAGAGAAGGAAGGAATCTGGCTAGTTTGTTTTGTTTTACTAACTAGCTACTCACTGGGTCATTTACGAAACCCTAGTTGGCCATTTGGTCAGAGTGATGTTTTTTAGAACTATTAATCACTCCTGGTACTACTTTGCTCCCGCAGCAAATATTTTTACACTCAATAATTGCATATGCCACTGTAATTTGAAGAATTATACATTTCAGAGCAATCGTATTATTGATTTTGCATTTCAGTAACATTTCCTTTACTAAT
Organism: Giraffa tippelskirchi; assembly: GCF_054371585.1. NCBI lineage: Eukaryota > Metazoa > Chordata > Mammalia > Artiodactyla > Giraffidae > Giraffa > Giraffa tippelskirchi. Next base: position 76,984,395 of record NC_137277.1, read on the forward strand.
TCATCTTTCTTATGATTGAAGTTTCTTAATGTGCTCACAATGCACCATATGTTACTATTGCTTAATTCTGTCCTGAAATATTCATTTCTGTCTCTAAAGGAACAAGTGGACTGATTTCTCTTTTATCAGAAGCAGGAGACTATTCTAAGGATTTATAGGTAATAAATGAGGACCTAAGTGGCTTATACCCCAATAGCCTCTTGAAGGAATTTCTGTGCTTTCTTAAGTCTTTAGCTCATGACCAAAAATGATTATCATATGTGTAAAATATGTACAATGTGACTAATTTCCTTAAATGTTAGGGTCCCACATTCTTATGATATTAGAGAGCTAAATATAATGAAAACTATGAGCCCTTGGGATTTGATTTTAAGATTTTCCTTTAAAAATGATGCTATTATTCTCTAAGGACATGAGAGCAATCTTTATTTAGTTAAACTAGCCCAAAATAGAACAGAGGAAATCATTAAATGAGTGAACATATATCTTTCATTGGGGCCCATTCATGCCAAAACTGTCGTGTCTTAAAAGTACAAGATGGCTTACAATAGGTAAAGAATCTTCAAAAATGATTACACTGATCTTGAGAGAAGGAAGCCTGATAGCCTCAGTAATTACCCTGAAAGGAACTACAATGCTGATTGCATTATTTACTGTAGTCTCATGAACAAGCAAACATGATATTTTATAGCTGCGCAGGAAGGAAGTTTATGGAAAGTAGCTATTAATGTGTCCATTTATATCCCACCTCTCTGAAAAGGCCCCAAATCTAGAGAGAATACAGAGTGGAAAATTTCACTCCCAATTTAGACATCTCTCTAGACTCCAGAGTAAGCTGCTCAGCTGGCCTCTCTTGTAGTTGAAACAAAGCTGGACGACTGCATGATGAGCCGCTGGGCCAGCGGCCCAAGAGCCAGGCTGGAACATGAGCTGCTGGATGGGACACACTCTCCCTCATGTCAGGGATACTCTTGTGTGAGAAATAAAAGAAGCCTTCCTTGAAATTGATGTTGGTCAAAATTCTGATACACTTAGATGTTCTTTTAGCAGTTCTAATATGGAAGGGAGGGGTAGAAACTCCGGGAGAATGCCAGAATCTGAGCTAGCCTTCTTAGCTGTCATTTCAGCAGCTGTTATATGTACAGCTAATAGCTGTTTGATTGGGTTCCATAGAGCTGCTTCTGACAAAGGACAATGAAGCAACACTTTACACTGTGAAAGTGAAAGTGAAGTCACTCAGTCGTGTCTGACTCTTTGTGACGCCATGGACTGTAGCCTACCAGGCTCCTCCGTCCATGGGATTCTCCAGGCAAGAATACTGGAGTGGATTGCCATTTCCTTCTCCAGGGGATCTCCCCGACTCAGGGGTCGAACCCAGGTCTCCCACATTGCAGGCAGACGCTTTAACCTCTGAGCCACCAGGGAAGCCCATAGTTTACACTGTATCTGTCCAAAATTCAAGAAATACTTTGCTTAAGCCTAGGGAAAAAAAATGATAATTATCTGTGAACATCGGCAAGAGTAATTAGGGGTTCTAGAAAAATCTCTGCAAGGAAAAGATGTGAGAAAGGGTAAAAGAAAACTTTTGTCATTATTCTGGAAAATCTGAATGTCCAGACTAAGATTTTGAGACATATCTAGTTATTCCTTCTTCAACCGTTTCACTCATGGTTAAACTAGGTTTCAAATAACATTACCTTACTGAAAGTCACATTACCAAGTTGTAGAGGTGAGACTAGATGTAGCTTTTAAGCAGGTATAAGGTGCCTGAGAGCAGAATGCCTGTCAGCCATGAACTTAGCACTCACAAGAACCCGAAACAGTACCTGAACAGTACCTTTCATGGTGGGTGGTGTGTACACGCTCTGCTTCCTTTGCTTAGGGGTTGCATTCTGTGACTGGATAAAGAAAAAAGGAAAAGTCTTATATTTGGATAAAAAGTACAATGTCATTAGCCCTTTGAGAGAAATTAACACCTACCAACAGTTTATTTTAAAGAGAGAAAAGAAACTACTACTAATCCTTTGCATTTTAAAGAAAATGTAAATGCCAGGGCAAAATACATTCCAAAACCATGACCAAGGTATAATTATATCTGTTTGTAAGATTGTTAATGGTCCTGGAGGGTTAATGAGAGTCTTTGTTAAGTAATACCAACCTATAACCCTATGGAATTGAGGTGTTCAATCTAATAGCTCTATTTACTTGAAATTACAGTGTTGAGGTACTTTTCCTTCATATGTTCAAAAGATCTTTCATAACAAAACTGATACTTAACACTCTTACTTAAGCACTTTGGATCAGAATTAATTTATTGGGGAAGAATTTTTTGCACTAAAAATGATACAAATTGGAACACTTTTCAGGGCCAAAGTTTTAAAGTTTAGATGGAGATAGACATACAGATAGATATAGGTATGTATATATGTATAAACCATTAATTCATTATAATAAATTATATATATATGATCTACACCTCAATCAGATTATATCAAAAACTCCTTTTTAATTGTGTATCTACTTATATTTCAGTGTGACAAAGGCTGGAGTTTTCAGTTCTCAAAGGCTGGAGCATTTATTTTTGCTTTGAAAAGTTCGAGTAATTAATCGCAAGATACTTTCTGAGGATTGTTCTAGGCTTTCCATCCATATAATGTACAGAGTCTGAAAAATACTAGAAACTGTTCCACAGTAAATAGAACTTCCGGTATCTTTACTCACATGTACTAAAGTTTAATTGCCCTCAAAGGAGTCATCAAGATGTTGGTATTTAGAGGATGCAAAAACAATCCATTAAAAACTAAAAAATTCAACCAAATAGTTACTGAATCCATATCAACCAAAGCAAATGGTACAAGCAAATTTCCCCAGAATAGAGTGTTTTGATATGTCTGTTATGCACAGATGCAAGCAGGGCAGCTCTACATTAGTACAAATGTGTGGAAGACTGAGACTTCTGTTGTACCTCTACTGTATTCTGTTACATCTGGTTGATTTTAAGAAGCATTCACTTCCAGTTTTATTATATATTTATTCCTATATACATATTCAAAGATGAAGTAGAAAATTAATTCTACATAGAAGTTTGTTTGTTTAGTAAAGTTTATTAAGTAGTAAAAACTATTTTTATGTAGGAATTTAGTTTTCAAACCGTTTCATGTTTACAATTTCATTAAATTTTTAGAAACATCTTGAGAGATACTTTCTGGTATTTTGTTCTTTCTACATTGCTGTATGCCTACTCATGTGGCCATTGATTACTAAGTCTGCATGAATCTTATTCAACGTTTATTCCATTCATGGATACACATTTGCTCATTTTCTTGTATTTTGTATATCCTTTGTTATCAGCTACCCTAGCTTCCCCTGGTTCATATTTTCAACCTGAACTCCTGCATGTGTGTGTGGAACCTCTGGCCTCAGGGCCTGTTCTTGGTTCCACACATCAGAGAATCCTTAAGAGATGTCTGTCCTCCACCTTCTTGTTCCAGGATTCCAACACCGGCTGCCCAACCTTTGATAGTCACACACCACCAGTCACTACACTGAAATTATCAATACCATATCTTGACTCTAAAATCAGTAGTTTATGGCTTCCCTGGTGGCTCAGAGGTTAAAATCAGTAGTTTATTTTAGAGGTTTTTCCAGGGGTTAGTATTTCATAGGTGGAAAATCAAAGGTAGAGGTCACAATTTAATGACACCATTTTACTGTTTATCCAGTCAGGAAAAGCAAATTAAATAGTTTATACAACACAGTTATATTGATATCATATTTTGTATCACAATCAAATTGATCTGGTTGTGTTTTTAGTTGATTGGACTGGACATATATTTAACACAAAATAGAAGAAAACTTACTTCTGCCTGTGTGTTGGTCACCCTCTTGTCATCTATTTCTGCAAGAGAAGTAGGTGCAATTTAGATATGTTTTCTTATAATATGCACACTAAATTTTTAATAACATGGAACAGAATGAATTAATCATTTTCTTATGCTTATACAATATCCATGACTTAGGCTAGTGGCTGAGAGGGAAGCGGGACGCAGAAAGAAACAGTTGCCTTCTGAGATAACCCTCTCCCAATGGTTTAAAAAAGGCAATAAAAAAATAACCACATTGAAATCCCAAATTGCCCACCAGCAATCCAGAAGGAGGACCAGGGAAATGCCTCAGACCAGCTGTTGGCATCATGAACCTCACAGTGTTAAGGCGCAAATAACCTCTCCTCATGGATTTTGCAGTGCTGTGTATTGACTGTAGCCTCTGTCAATTTTCCTTGTTTACCTATAAGCAGAACAAACCTACTTTTCCACCGAGCCCAATCCTGACTCTAAGAGAGGCAGCCCTCTCTTCTCTATATGCTCCTGGAAAGAATAGTAACTTTGTCAGAAATATTTCTTATGACACTTCTAGGGCAACTTCCAAATAGTCTGTGTAATAAAGAGTTGTGATTAAGTGGAGAGAGGAGAAAAAGGTGTTCACATACTTCCCTTCCGCAGAGGGAGGTCGGTTTGGACTGGGCTTCTTTCCCACCTCCTCAGCTACTTTGCCTGGATTCTGCCTCTTGGCTTCTAGACCCAATTGACCTTTCCTCACTTATAGATTAGTTCCAAAGCTGAGAGACTGATGCCATGCATTGGTAGGGGGATTCTTTACCACTGAGCCACCTGGGCTTCCCAGACCATCTGTGGCCACAGATTAAGTCTTAATAAATGTGGCCTAAATTGACTTCTCCAGCCATAATGAGATGAAGTTAGAAATCAATAACAGTGATAAAACTGGAAATTCACAAATTTGTAGAAATTAAACAACACACTTTTAAACAACCAGTGAATCAAAGAAGGAATCATAAACACAACATACCATAACTTAAGGGATACAGTGATAGCAGTGCTAAGAGGAAAATGTATAGCTATAACTGCTCACTAAAATCGAGAAAGATTTCAAATCAGAAACCTAACTTTATGACTTAAGGAACTAGAAGGAAAAGAAAAACTAAATCCAAGTATGAAAACCTAAGAACAGGGAAGCTGATGGTTTGAGTCCTGGTTTGAGTCCTTTGGAAATTTGGACATGAGCTAGAACTTACATTATTGAGCTCTCTAGTTCTTAGGCCATCAGATTTGGACTGGAGCTATACTATTGGCTTTCTGAGACTCTAACTTGCAGATGACAGATTATGAGACTTCTCAGGCTCTATAATCATTTAAGCAACTCCTCCTAATAAATCTCTCTTTATTGATTCTGTTTCTCTAATATAGTCATAAAAATAAGGGAAATCTCAGAAACTGTCATAGCCAAGAGGAGCCTAGGAGACTTGATAACTAAATATAATGGAGTATCCTGGATGACAACCTAGAACTGAAAAAGGGCATTGGGTTAGAAACTTAAAGAAGTCTAAAAAAACTTTGAACTTCAGTTAATACTATATTAATATTGGGTTGTTAATTATAACTGTGTTCCACTTTGATGACTAATGTAAGATATTAATATTAGAGGACCCCTCTTCAATTTTTCTGTAAATCCAAAACTCTTCTTAAAAAACTATCAACAAAAACTTAGAGGGAAAAAAAGTAGAAATACTAAATACAAACACAAATTACCCCTGAAAATATTTTTGTTATTACTGTCAGAATTCTATATGTGATTTGAAGAACACCAGATAGTTATTATTAGTCAGTAGGTAATATAACTGAAAAGATCATTACCTGATATTCTTCTCAGCGTGTGTAGACAAAATACTTAAGAAAATCATATTTTAAATGAGAGAAAGGAGAGACTTAAAGAAAAATAGTTTCTATTCACTAAAGCTGTTAAAATATTGGCACCAGGAAACTGTGATAAATTGTTTATATATAGTAAGTAGATCAATCACTAAAAAAATCTGTACAGAGATATACACTCAAAAATCACTAAATTACAGAAAGATATAAAAAAGAAAAAATGAAGAGAAGACAAAAAATAAAACTAAGCCCTAATTTATGAATAATTACATTAAATTTAACTGACCTAAATATAGTAATTCAAAGACAGAGATTGGCACAGTGGATAAAAAATCAAAATGACCTAATTATATACAATATATGTGCAATATGTGGAGTGAAAAAATCAGTTTCAAAAGGTCACAGACTGTATGATTCAATTTATGTAACATTCTTGAATGATGGAATTGTAGAGATAGAGAACAGATTAGTTGTTGCTAGAGATTGGGGATCATGGGAGAGAAAGTGATGAGTATCACTATAAAGCTGTAGCAAGAGGGAGATCTTTATGGTCATGCAATAAATCTGTTTCTTAGTTGTAGTGGCAGGAATCTATACATGATAAAAATAGCATAAACTATAAACACAAATTGTAAGAAAGTCAGTTTCATGATTTTATTATTGTACTACAGTTAAATGAGATGGCTGCTGCTGCTGCTGCTAAGTCGCTTCAGTCATGTCCGACTCTGCGCGACCCCATAGACGGCAGCCCACCAGGCTCCGCCGTCCTTGGGATTCTCCAGGCAAGAACACTGGAGTGGGTTGCCATTTCCTTCTCCAATGCGTGAAAGTGAAAAGTGAAAGTGAAGTCACTCAGTCGTCTCCGACTCCTAGCGACCCCATGGACTGCAGCCTACCAGGCTCCTCCGTCCATGGGATTTTCCAGGCAAGAGTACTGGAGTGGGGTGCCATTGCCTTCTCCAAAATGAGATGGGGGAAACAGTAAAGGAAAGCTTGTTTTGCATGATTCCAAACTAACTTCTATTTCTTCGCTATTCTGAATTTGGGGGAAGGATCAAAAAAAAAAGGAAACATTTTATTTAAGATTCATACATATTACTTTTTTCCTAGTTCACTCATATGGCAGCTGTTTTAATTAATTCCAGTACTTTGGCCACCTGATGTGAAGAGCTGACTCATTGGGAAAGACCCTGATGCTGGGAAAGATTGAAGGCAAGAGGAGAAGGGGATGACAGAGGACAAGATGGTTGGATGGCATCACCAACTCAACGGACATGAGTTTGAGCAAGCCCCAGGAGATGGTGAAGGCCAGGGAAGCCTGACATGCTGCAGTCCATGGAGTCCCAAAGGGTCGGACACCACTGAGCGATTGTACTGAGGTGAAGTTTAGGAAGCATGGATAATAATTTATTGCCTGATTTTTATTTTCTCAAGTGTCCAACAGTGGAAATACTATAGCTATTGTGGTTGTGATATTTAGTTGTCAAAAAAAAACCCTGAGGACTAACCCTTATGAATATTACCATCTTCCCTGGTGGCTCAGTGGTAAAGAGTTCACCTGCCACTGCAGGAGATGCAGGTTCAATCCTTGGGTTGGGAAGATCCCCTGGAGAAGGAAATGGTAGCCCACTATAGTATTCTTGCCTAGGAAATCACATGGGCAGAGGAGCCTGGCGAGCTATAGTCCATGGGGCTGCTTAAGAGCCAGACATGACTTAGCGACTAATACAACAATCTCTGCACTGAAAAAGTCCCTCATTAAACCACAGTATTCCAGTTGCCGTCATTACTATTACTAGAGGTTGATTCTTCACCTTTTCATTTCCCTTCATCTACTAACAAGAAAGTAAACACTATAATATCACAGCCTTTATATTCTAGGCAGTGTCTAAATTATTCTTTCTTCCTTCAGGAGACACTGTTAACACATTCTGCACAGAAAATATTAATAACATTGCAAAGTAAGTCTCAATCATGCACATATTCTGTCTCCATTTATTTTTCTGTCCATTTCAGCTAGTGCTTGAAACAAATGCTGCATCTTTCCTCATCAATTTACTCAGTAAAATTCAAAGTATTCCGGCAAAGATAGCTTTGTTTTCACATCTGACCTCATGTTTTACTGGATTATGAAAGGCTTTAGTTATGGTTTTATTTTTTTAAAAAACCAGAATATACTTCCTTCTCTATGGGAAGCATCTCTGAAACATTCAGAATGTTTTTGATTCTCTTCTTTTTAGTCAAGAGAACATGTTTGGCTACTATAATACAGTTTGGTAGAAATTGCAGTCTGGTGTGTCCTTGACACCAAGAAAGGCATGTAAAGCATACCCAAATTGATAAATAAAGTAGAAAAGAATCTTCAATATTAATATGATTTTCTTTTAAATTTTCTCTCAGCTTTGCAGTTGATTTATATGCCACTTTATTGAAAAAATATGTAAGTACTGGTTTATGGATGAGAAGTTGCCAGATATTACTAAGTGAAGCAATACTAATATTTATTTTGGCAAGGGTCTAGAAGAAAAAAATAATTTAAATTGACTATGAGATTAGTGAATGCCAGGATATGATACTACCATCAGAGAACCAGGTAAGGGTGGCATCTGAGCAGTTAGTCACAAACATTGCTAAGAGTCAACACATGTACAAGCGAAGACTTATAGAGTCAGTAGTGAATGGTAGAGGTAGCAATTTTGCATCCAAAAGACTAAACTGAAACAGTAGTCAGCAGATGGAGTGGGATTCTGAGAGGTAGTTTAGTCCTAAAGACTAGAATTAGGATTTCAAGGTACGGTATAAACTCACAGGGTCATATGAATAGGCGATGACGATCAGCTTTCATAAAACCAAGCATTAAGACCAAGCACATGACTGCTGAGAGCCTTGGCTATGAGAACATGGTTACTAAAAGACTGGGTAGAAATTACATGGGATAGTTACAGAGCTAGGAAAGGAAACAAGGGATGGGGTTGGGGGGGGAATTGTCTTGATATTAAATGTGACGTTTTGCTTGGGGTCGTATGAGCCAGTTCATGGCAGGCCAGTGATTTAACTTACCAAAATTAGAAAAGCAAGATAAATTACAGAAGGCAACAAGACCTGCAGAACCAAAGAAAACTATGGAGATCAGAAACATTTCCGAATGAGAAGCTGACAAGTCATATTTGATCCCTGGCAAAGTGCAACTGCAGCCTTCCCAGGCGGCTCCGTGGTGAAGAATCCTCCTGCCAGGCAGGAGATGAGGATTTGATTCCTGTGTTGGGAAGATCCCCTGGAAAAGGAAATGGCAGCCCACTCCAGTGTTCTTGCCTGGGAGATCCCATGGGCAGCGGAGCCTGGTGGGCTACAGTCCATAGGATCATCGGACACAACTCAACCAAAACAACAATGACAAGGTGCAACCGCAGGAGAACAGAAAATCTAGAGGATATTTTGGCAACTATATGAGACTAACAAAATTGAAGACTTGAGGGACTTCAAGCATACATTTTGTCTTCCCCTTAAAACAGTTGAGAGATTTTGAAGTTAAAAAGCGTAGTGAATAAATAATTCAAAAACCTCTTAAACATAGAACATAAATTCCAAAGAGACAAAGACCTGCAGACTTCTAGTTGAAAAGACAAGAACCAACAGAAAACATAGGTAAATTGAGCCAAACGAAACCTAAAATCTGGCCTTAGCTTAGTTTATGATTGAAATGGATTAAGTGATCAGTCTGCTACTCTATCTGCCTAGAAGAGAAAAAGATGAATCCTTTGAACACTTTAGAAAATATTTTTAAACATCTTGGAGCCTCTAAAGTTTCTTAAATACAAATGTCCAGTATTCAATAAAAATTACTAGGTAAAAAAGAGAATAATAACTAAGAGAATATGAGAATGTAGAAGCCAACTCATAGGTGATTCACATATTGAAGTTCACAATCTAAGACTATGATTAATACATTCAATGAAAATAGAAGGGGACAAAATAGATTTAAAGATAAATAATTTTAACATAGAAATAGAATTTATGGAAAGAAGCAACTTCATGCATTTCAACAGATAAGATCTCAATTTAAAATCCAATGGATTAAGGGCATGTTGAATCTAGCGGAAGATACAAATAAGTTAATGAAACAGGAGACAGCTCAGTAGAGTTATCCAAACTAAAGAACACAAAGAAAAAAAAAGAATGGAAAAAACAGAACAGAGAATAACCGACAATTGAGATATAGTCAAAATGTGTAAAATAAGGGTAATTGGAGTCCCAAAAGTAGAAGAGAGAGAGAGAACGGAAGAGATAATGATCAAGGATTGAAAAACAGATGACACTGATATAAGACACTTAACAAACCCCTAGACAGAAACAAGAAAACCAAAAGGAGAAAAAGGAAAATTGTGTTTAGACTTATGATAGCAATACTTCTGATGGCCAAATATAAAAGAGAAAATCTTAAAAGCAGCCAGTTGAGAAAAAAAGTCTTCAAAAAGCAGTAAGATAGACCAAAACAATAAAATGATGGAATCAGATGGTAAACATTTAAAGCCGTCAACCCAAAATTTTATATGTAGTGAAATTACCCTTCCACAATGAAGATGAGATATTAAATCCTGCCTACACTAAGACACAGTTTTTGCTTTTTTTTTTTTTTTGTAATATATATCTTTCTTTTGGTCAAAACTGAAGTAGTAAAGCTCCTTGTCCAATTTCTAATTTTTAAGGTATTGAAAATTTACAATTTTTCTAGTTTCATTTTGAGTGTAATTATGGCAGTATGGTTCCTGAAATAATATTTCTGATAAAAGCTTGTTGTATCTTTATTCTTAAACATCATTAAGAATGCTCATCGTATATTTCAGTTATATGTTCCACTCCATTTAATAAATGGGCTTATAGTTTGGCAGAAAACTGAGATATTATCCTAAGTATATTTATATTTTCACTCAGCATTCTTTTTAATTTTTTCTATCCCCACTTTGTAGGAAGAAGTTAATTCTGTTGCACAGAGGAGTAGCAACAGAGAAAAACAGTTTAGTCCTCTTTTTGAGGTGTTCTAGAGACTTAATCATGACATTGGTGCCATCTTTGACAGTCTCAGAAGGAATTTACCATCAGATCTCTGAAAACAGCAATGTTTCTAAATAAAACCACATTTCAGCTGATTATCTTATGTTTATATACCTTTGAATATACATATATTTTTTTGAGATCCTTGGATCACAGCTGATGAGGAGATAATCTGTAGTTGAACCACATAGAGAAGGGCAGACTCAAGGACAAAATTTCCATAAATGCTTTAGGTTTATTAGTTTAGGAATGATTGCTGACCCACAGGTCTTCAGAACTGAATGAGAATAAATCAAATACAAATGAAAGAAATAGTTATGCACAGTTCAGCTCTTCGTTCTGCATGTGAATTTGTCATTTCCTTGTGGTTTTAGCATTTGAACATAGAATAAGTCAGTTTTAAAGCACCAGAGAAATCTAACAGGTATTTCTTACAGTAGAGGACTAGAATATTGCCTTGTTTCTTTCTAGTAGGGCTATGCAAAATCTCCTAAGACAGCTATGGTAAAGCCTCTGTTTCTGACTTTTTATCAAACTCTTCACTTTCCAAAATGAACTCTATTCATAAGCCTTCTTGCTGAAAACCTGCTGGGCTCTGTTGGAGGCCTATCATTTGGGGCTGTGAGTTAAACCACCAGGCCGTGGTTTCAGCTGTGTTTTCCTTTGGGCTGTTAGATTTAGTCAAAACTGGGGCCCAAATTGAAGCCACTAGAGCAATGAATTTATATGCATTGGAAAGGGGGATGTGGGAAAAAGAAGCAAACAGTAGGGGTAGTTTCACCCTGTTGTGCCAAGATTCACACAGCTGTGTTTTTCTTCTTATATTATTTATAGCTTTCCACTTTTAATTGACAAAATTAGAGATATAACCTCATTATCAAATAGATTTTTATCTCTCAGAGCTCCCCATGAAATGGTTCATTTTTGTGGCAGCAGATAAGAACCAGGTACAAAGTATTCTATGTGGCAATAGTGAAGGAGACGACAAGGAAAACGCAAGATGAATCATGTTGGTTTATTAAGAAAGAACTCTCAACCAGTAATTGTCTTGTGATAGAGGTTAGAAATATTCCAAACTAGTTTTATGCTTATATTTCATGATTTCTGCTGTCATTTCCAAACACAGTAAAAGAAGAACAGAAAATCAGATCATTTAAAACCTCAGAAGTCTGTTTTTCATTAGTAGTCTCGATTTTTATAAACTTGGTTTCTCTTATAAAACATTTTTTATCCTACCACAGGACCAGCTTATGTGGGGGTCAAAGAACTGTTGCATCATCTTATCAATTGTAATTTTCAGTCTTTGGTAAAGTTTTTCTTGCTGTTTGGCATTTGGATTTCCCACATTTGCTCCAAGAAAATAAATTGATTCACTTAATGCATGGGGTTTTTTGGGGGGATGACATCTGTTTAAACAGTTACACTCATTCCAGTAATTCTGATTTTTAAAAAGTCTATCTCGTTTTCATCAAATTACCTAGAAAGCTGATTGCAAGTCATATTTTTATATCAATTTTATAGATTTTTTAAAAGTATCAGATATTTCAGGTAATTGAACTATCAAGTAATTATTTATCAAGCACTTATTATCTTCTCAGCAGTGTGCTCTGCCATTTTGACCTAATAAACTTAATACCTTTCACAGCGTATGATTAATGAAGGTTTTATCCAATTTAAAACACTAAGATCTCACTATTCTATCATATAGAATACCACAGAGGTATTTGTAGCAGAGTCCCCAAGTGAAGACCCATAACTAAGAGTAGGGAAACAAGGTGAACATGGGAAAATTATTCAGAGGTTAATCATTTGAATGGTGATGATAGGAAATTTTGAGAAAATCTACTTTAGAGATAGGTCTAAGAGGCATTAGTATGAGAACAGATTTAGCTTCTTACTAAAATTTGGAATATTTAATACTCTTTCCACTTCATAGAATGCCTTCTATTTTTTTTTCGCTGGCTGTTAAAATTGACAGAGACTTTTAAAATCTGATTTGCAACTTGTACCAGTCCATCAGAAAAAAATGGAATAATTTCTATTTTTAAAAAAGGTAATGGAATATAAGGGTAAATTTCTTAATGTTTCTTTATAGCTCATAAATTTAATTACTTGACATGATTGTCCAACCTGAAAATATGGTCAGTGTATTTCTAATTTAAACTGTCAGTTCATGATTTTTGAAGACCAATTTTGGGGGCTACAATTCATTAAGAAAAACTGGGAAGCAACGCTACACTTAAAATTAGGTTTAAACGTATTATGAAGCCAATAGAAGTGGACATTTGATAATTTTGAAGCTTCTGTACCTTAATCAGACTGCTAAACTAAAGGATTTCTTGTTTAAGTCAAATTCTTATCTCCTATTTGAGATTCTCCGCTGAAAAACAATTTAATTTTTTCCCAAATTCTTCTGCATTTTCGACTGTGTAGATGTACCACTATGAATTTCAAAATAATTTTATCTAAGTAGATCTATCATGAACAGACTATTATAAAATGACATAAAGTAACAGTTTCCTTTTAACTAGAATTCTCTATAAGAAGTAAAATTCTCTTTTTTAGCTATAGATGAAAGGTATATTCCTAACAGTCACAAAGTCATACATATTAAATATATATGTCCCTATAAACATGTGGTAATATTTTCATAGCTTAATCCGCTATAGGCATTCTGTAATCAATAGTAAATGTGTTTTTGTTAGGAACAGAAAGAAAGGTCAGTGGAACTATATCTTTACAATCCTATCCCACTTCATATAATTTTTGTAGACTTGAAAAATGTAGAAGTTAGCTTTTGTCTTAGAACATCTATAAACATTTGCTTGATGTTCTGGGTAATATTTCTCCAAAAAAAGATCCTTTATTCAGTTTTAAAGAGTGGAAGATTAAACATCTCTATAATCTAGTTCTAATACAACTCTTAGTATTTTCTCTGTCCTAAAAATCTTAACCTTCATACAGTCTCTCAGTTTTCTTGTCTCAAATGTAATTTACTTGAGGATTTCCAGTACGCTCTAAAAAGCAATGATTATTTATAGTAGGTATACAAAAGAACTATTAAAGGACAAAGTACTATAGTTAGATACTCAATACATTTAGCACCAGGTTCAGATAAAACAGAAAAAAAATTATGTGTGTGTTTACACATCAAAAGGGAAAATAGCATTATATTTGTATAAGTCTTAAAACATTTTTCCTATGAATGATCATACAAGAAGAAAATGAAAATACATTCTTAAATGCAGTTTGTAAGTTAGCACCTATGATAGTCTGTTTTGTATGTAAGGCTGTTGCTGCGGATCTAAAATGGTATGTTAGATTTTAAATATATTTAACAGTAATTTATTGCGTGTGTAATATATGTTGGGAGTCCTGCTAGGAAGTGGGGTTTAATCCTCATAGAGAGTTTAAACTGTATTGAAAGAGTGTGACAAAGAAACAGCTATAGTACATTGTGATAAATAAGGGCTGTAACAGAGGAAGCACAAGGTGGGAGGGGCATCAAACAGCCTTGGCAGAACCAGTGGAAAAAAGGACATTTAAGCTGGCATGGTCCTGTCAGTGGAACAGGAAAATTGATGAGACAAGGAAGTTGGATGGGATAGGACTGGGGAGGAGAATAAATTTTAATCAGAAGAAAGTGTGGGAGTATCTATCACTAGATGTATGAGAGAACATGACTATTTTTTAGAAATTACAAAAAAAAAACCCTCAGATATTTGGACAGTAGAATGCCAGGAGTGAATTCAGAGAAGCGGTTGAAAACCTAATAAGCTGGATACTTTAGGGCTTTGTAACTACATTGAGAAGTTTAGACTTCATTCTAAAAGTGGTAAAAAGTGATGGTTAAAAGTGGTTTTAATCAGAAAGAGGCATGATCAGATTTCTGTTATCAGTTCAGTTCAGTTGCTCAGTCGTGTCTGACTCTTTGCGACCCCATGAATCTCAGCACGCCAGGCCTCCCTGTCCATCACCGACTCCCGGAGTCTACCCAAACCCATGCCCATAGAGTCAATGATGCCATCCAACCATCTCATCCTCTGTCGTCCCCTTCTCCTCCTGCCCCCAATCCTTCCCAGCATTAGGGTCTTTTCCAATGAGTCAACTCTTCGCATCAGGTGGCCAAAGTATTGGAGTTTCAGCTTCAACATCAGTCCTTCCAATGAACACCCAGGACTGATCTCCTTTAGGATGGACTGGTTGGATCTTCTTGCAGTCCAAGGGACTCTCAAGAGTCTTCTCCAACACCACAGTTCAAAAGCATCAATTCTTTGGCGCTCAGCTTTCTTCACTGTCCAACTCTCACATCCATACACGACCACTGGAAAAACCATAGCCTTGACTAGACGGACCTTTTTTGGCAAAGTAATGTCTCTGCTTTTAAATGTGCTGCCTAGGTTGGTCATAACTTTCCTTCCAAGGAGTAAGTGTCTTTTTCTGTTAGAAAGAGCCTTTAACAGTTATGCATAGAATGGTTTGGATGAAGCTATCCTGAGTATGGTTAGTTCAATTAGGGAGGTGTTGCAGTAATTCAGGTGTTAGAAAAGGATGATTTGAACTAGATTAGAGAGATGCTTAAGAGAAAGATGGGTCTGGACTTGGGGACTCACTGGAGGTAGGAAGGGAGTGACAAAGAAGGAAAAAGAAGTCAAAAAAGCTTCTGGGTCATAAAATGGGTACTTATGGAAATGCTGAAGTACTTATTGACTAAGTGGGAAGAGTTCGGGAATAGTCTTTTTCAAAAGTGAAAGCCAAGCTGAAGATATAGGCCTGAAAGTCATTGGCATCTAAATGGTCAGTGATCCTATGGGATAGGATTAAATTACCCTACAGGAGCATAGTGAGCTAAAGAAACACAGGATCTAAGTGGAACCCCCCTGAGTAATAGCAATAGTCATGGGATAGACTGAGGCAGAGAAGTCTGTAAGGAGACAAGGGAGTAGCCAGGAGGTAGATGGGAAACTTCATTGGTAACCTGTATGACTTAAGTCATTTTCCAGAGTAAGCATACATTTGTCCTGGGTCATCCATTCCACATTTAAACTAGATGTTCATACGCAAACTGCTTAACATGACTTGTTGTATAGGTTATTTGCATTATACTAGGTTATTTGCATTATATCTAAGCATATATGTACTAAAAATAGATACTATATAGAACTTTCTCGTTTCCTCTTTTATGCTTCATTTCAACAGGGATGCCATTGTAACAGATAAATCAGATATTATTTTGCTTGTTTATGGCTTATTTTTATTTAAAAACCAGTATATTTGAGGAGGTTCAGTACATCTTCCACATTTCAGACTTTTTGAGAGGTTTGGCAGGAGGTTGGGGATATCATAAGACTCCTTGGAAATCAGTTCTTGTAAAAGAAAATGTTGGTGGTTTAAAAAATAAAAATTCAGACACAGATGGATCAAATTTATTTCCACACATATGAATTTGAATGTGAAGTGGTTGACCAAATGCATTTTGCACTCATCTAAATATAACTCTGTGAATAGAGAATTGAAAAAAAATGCTGATTTGTGTGTTCTCTTGCTCTTCTAATATTTAGCCATCACCATTTGCTAGTCAATTTTTCTTTGATTTTTGGGGGCCTCACTGGGGTTGCATTTCCAAAGGTTGAGAAGAAAGTTTTAAAATATTCTTGTTAAAATTTTCTTAAAGATTACTTCTCATAGTGGATGCTTTATATAACCTGTGTCTCATCCCATCAGCCTGTCCCTGACTTCAGTCATAGCTGCAGTAAACAGCTCCAGAAAAGCTCAGATTCCCATCCAGCTGACCCAATCTATCTTTTTGTCCTATCATTTCTTTAAGCTAACACCTCCAGTTCCTTCAGTGCTTATCCATGTGACTTGGTTTCCATAACTCATGTTATCTTGTTTTTTCTCATAATGTGAATGCCCCCTCTTAAAAGCTGATATGCAGAACTGAGACAAGACCACAGGTCAAGGCACAAGAAATTATAATTGTGTTATTGTAGTAAACGAATATAATTTTTTTGTTCTCTGCATCCCACCTGCAATATTGTAATTTATAGGAAAAATATATATGTTCGGTTATCTGAATTTGGCCTTCATCCACAATTCCTGGATAACAGCTTCCCAAACCTTTGGAATTTCCTGAGATAAGAGCAGTGAGATAATACTTGGACTCTTGTCCTCAGTCCTTCAAGGAAGGTGACTTTGGAACCCACTCAAGATAGGGGCTGGTTGCCAACTATGTGATTAGAGGATTGGAACTTTGTCTCACCTCCTAATTTCCAGGGAAGAGGAGAGGGACTTGAGGTTGAATAGGACATTGCCCTAAATATCTCCATGTGGCTGTTGATTCAAACCCTCTAATATCCTGTTATAATAAACTGGTAATCTAATGGGTAAATGAGTTTTCCTGAGTTCTGTGAGCCATTCTAGCAAATTAATCAAACCCAAAAAGGAAGTCATTGGAACCTCCAGTTTGTAGCCAGTCAGCTAGTAGCATAAGTACCTACCTGGGCTAACAACTAACATCTGAAGTGGAGGATGGTCTTGTAGGACCGAGTCCTCAACCTGTGAAAGGTGATGCTATCTTTCATATAGAATTAGAATAGAGTTGAATTCTCAAACACCCTGCTGGTGTCCTGAGAATTGCTTGTTGGTGTGGGGAAGAATTGGCTTGTTGGTATGAGGAACACACTGATGTTGGAATTGGGTCTGGAAATTCTTTTCACCACCTCAAAGGAGAAATGCCACATTTTTATCTTTCCTCTTTCTCCCTAGCCATTCTCTAGCTCTAGGAGAACTAACCACAGGTGGAGTTATTGTTCCCAAGGGACAGTAAGGGCGTGGAGACAGTGTATATGAGTCCAGCTTCTTTCTTCAGGTGGGCAGCACTAGAAAGGCTGTCTAGGTGCTTCTCAGGGGACCCCAACACAACCGAGCCTCCATTCTATAGGAATGACTTTGATTATGAGCCTTTTCCTTTTTCCTTCCTCCTCATCTCACTCATTCTTGTTTTCTGAGACTACATTCCAGTTAAAGTACTTCATCCTGATCCTTTTCTCAGACTCTGCATTCCAGAGCATCTAAACTAAGTTGCTTATATTTGGCATTTTACCTATGACGTGGAATAGTACTTGGACTTAATAGAACAAAGATCAAGAAACATTCATTTCTATTTCTCATTGAGGTTTCACCAAATTTATAGGAAAAAAAAGTAAGTCATAACTTTTTATTCTGGTTCAGTTCCTTTTCAGTGAATATAACTACTTAGTCTAATTGATCATAAGTAATATTTTGTGTTAACTACAGTGTATGCTGACATG
Organism: Giraffa tippelskirchi; assembly: GCF_054371585.1. NCBI lineage: Eukaryota > Metazoa > Chordata > Mammalia > Artiodactyla > Giraffidae > Giraffa > Giraffa tippelskirchi. The sequence continues at coordinate 77,002,486 of NC_137277.1, forward strand.
TAAATGGAAGAGAGTTACATGTATAGAAAAGAAAAATGTAAGTACTAATCCTGACTACCAGAAGTTTACAAAATAATTGGAAAAGTGAACACTATGAAATAATTAAACATCATATCAAAGGAATACAGATAAATATTCTGTAAATTCAATGATAAGCACTTTGAAGCTGTCAAAGATGGAAATAAACATAATCATGTGTTCTCAATCAAAGGGAAGAAGCAAATATTAAAATAGATTTTGTACGGTGAAAGGTAATTATATTAACATACGAATGAATGTATGTTATGAATAATTTGGTCTACTTATAATTTTTTTCTTTTTTTTAAAATTTTTATTACATTTTCTTGGCTCATCCACTTTATTTACTACAGGTGGCTACATTTGGAAAATCTTAATAAGATAAGAGCTTTGTATAAAGTTTTTTCTAACGTTGATGATTGACATTCTATTTTTAGAAATTTTAGAAAGCTTTAAAGAGTAGCTATTTTCTTTTTAAAAATCTGTAGTGTATTGCTATACTATTGTTTAAATATTGCACATGTACCTAAAATTTTTCAAAATATGACAAAGACTTCTAAATTGCTGAAAGATTGAAGTAGCCAATCTAAGAGAAATGAGAAATCTCTAATAGAGGGCTATTTGAGCAGGACAATTTGATGATCACTTCTGAAACACTTTCTACCAAAATTATGATGAAATAATGTAAGATACCAACATAAGAAAGGATTTCAAAGTAGGCTAGTAACTAGTTCATGCTTCCAGTCCTAATGGTAATTTATTCTGCTCAATAGGAACAATAGAAAAGTAGATCAATACTTGTATAGGTAGGGAAGTAAAATTTTCAGTATTATAGACAAATAAAAAACATAGAAATTTAGAATTGGAAGAACTTAATATCTACTGTAAATTGTTACTCAAGGAAAGTTACAACATCAAAATGGTGAGATAGAAAGTTTCCATCATCTTTTCCTAAAGAACCCTGGTATTGAGAATCTCACAAGTCAGAAGTCTAGTGTAGAAGTTCCAGCACACTGTTGGAGCAGAAAAAGAAAATCTGAGAATGTACACATTGAAAAGCATAAAAGGAACAGTTTCACTTTACCCACACTACTCCTCCCCCACGGCAGCATAGCTCAATGCCAAGAGAGATCTTCTTTGACCACAGTTTCTCCTACAGGGAACAGAGAGAGTCTGTAAGTATGTACCCAGCTTTCCCAGTTGTGTGGGTTGCTGCTAAAGAGACCTACTTCTTTCTCAACCTATCCAGAATACTGAAGTATGCTGTATAACTAGGAGGCTGGGAGCAGCTGGCAAACTAGCAATCAGGCTCTCAGTGGGCATTAAACAGATGTGGATCCTACTAACTGTGTTGCAGACTCCATCAGGAAGGCCACCACAAGCTACTGGGGGTGCCCTGCCTATTGATCCTTCCAGTTGGCCCCCAGCACTCCATTCATGTCACCCACACACACTCCCACGTCGTGCCAGGTAGTGCACTTGCCTTCAAGGGCAGTGGGGGCAAGCTTTTTCAGTAGACTAGTGAGCAAGTACAAAAGCTAGCCCAACTCCATGGGACTGAAAGAAAACACACAAACTTGAGCATTCAGCATTGCCCTAGGAAAAGTGAATGGGAGACTGTCAGCATTCAGCCTGGCTTTAAAGGATCTAGAGAAGATATACAGTCTTAGCCTCAGGAACCCTAACAGGGCTGGCAGAGGTATTTCTCTCCTGAAGCCAGTCAGTAAAGACTGGAGTAGGCAAATGCTTCTTCATATGTGAAGAGAGCAATGCAAGTCATCAAAGACATGGCACACCAAAGGTACACATAATTTTCTAGTTATTAACCCCACAGAAATGGAGATCTGCAGTTTGCCCCATAAAATATTGGGACAAATAGTTGTTTTAAGGAATCTCAGTGAGCTACAGTTCAGTTCAGTTCAGTCGCTCAGTCATGTCTGACTCTTTGCGACCCCATGAACCGCAGCACGCCAGGCCTCCCTGTCCATCACCAACTCCCGGAGTTTACCCAAACCCATGTCCATTGAGTCAGTCATGCCATCCAACCATCTCATCCTCTGTCATCTCCTTCTTCTCCTGCCCTCAATCTTTCCCAGCATCAGGGTCTTTTCAAATGAGTCAGCTCTTCACATCAGGTACCCAAAATATTGGAGTTTCAGCTTCAACATCAGTCCTTCCAATGAACACCCAGGACAGATCTCCCATAGGATTGACCGATTGGACCTCCTTGCAGTCCAACGGACTCTCAAGAGTCTTCTCTAACACCACAGTTCAAAAGCATCAATTCTTCTGCACTCAGCTTTCTTTATAGTCCAACTCAGTCAACAAAAGACAGTTTAACAAACAAGAGACAATTCAAAAAATCAGGAATCAAGAACACTTGATTTGTTGAACTTTCTGTGTATACATGTATATATACCCAACAGAAATTCTGGAGCTGAAGAATGCAATGAATGAAATGAAAAATGCAATAGAGAGCAAGAGCAGACTTGATCAAAGAATAGAAAGAATTGGTGAAGTAGAAAGCATGTCATTTGAAATTATCCAGTCAGAGGAAAACAAGAAACAAAAGAATGAAAGAGAGTGGAGAAATCTAAGTGAACTATAGGAAACTATTAAAAGAAGTAATCTGTGCATCCCAGAAGGAGAAGAGACCAAAAAGGGGGCAGAAAGTTTATTATTTTAAAAGATGAGAATTTTTAAAATCTTGGGTGAGATTTACAACTCCAAGTATATGAAGCTTATAGATCTCCAAAAAATTTCAACTCAAAAATATGTTCTATGGAGTGAAGTAAGCCAGAAAGAAAAACACCAATACGGTATACTAACACATATATATGGTATTTAGTTAATTGGTAAAGATAACCCTGTATGCGAGACATCAAAAGAGACACAGATAAATAGAACAGTATTATGGACTCTGTGGGAGAGGGCAAGGGTGGGATGATATGGGAGAATGCCATTGAAGCATGTAAATTATCATATGTGAAACGAATCGCCAGCCCAGGTTCAATGCATGATACAGGGTGCTTGGGGCTAGTGCATCGGGATGACCCAGAGGGATGGGATGGGGAGGGAGGTGAGAGGGGGGTTCTGGAAGGGGAACACATATACACCCATGGTGGATTCATGTCAATGTATGGCAAAACAAATACAATATTGTAAAGTTTAAAAATAGATAAATAAACTAATTTAAAATAAGAAAAAAATGTAAAAAAAAATTATCAATTGAAAAATAAAAAAAAAAATATGTTCTACCAAGACAGAATATAATAAAACTGTGTAAAATTAAGGACAAAGGGAGAATTTTTAGAGAGGCAAGAGAAAAATCCTCACATACAGGAGAACTCCCATGAGACTATGATTGGGTTTTGCAGCAGAAACCTTGCTGTCCAGGAGAGAGTAGAATGATATATTCAAAGTGTTTGAAGAAAAAAACAGTCACTACAGAAAATAGTATGGAGGTTCCTAAAAAAACTAAAAATAGACCTACTCTGGTGGTTTAGTTGATAAGTTGTGTCCAACCCTTGTCACTCCACGGACTGCAGCCAGCCAGGCTCCTCTGTCCATGGGATTTTGCAGGTAAGAATATTGCAGTGGATAGCCATTTCCTTCTCCAGAGGATATTTCTGACCCAGAGAACTACCCTGTGATCCACAAGTTCCATATCTGGGTAATTACCCAAAGAAAAAGAAAACACCTATATTCATTAAAGCATTATTTACAATAGCCAAGATATGGAAACAATCAAATGTCCATTAATGGATGAATGAATAAAGAAAATGTGGTATACATACAGATTTTCCTTAACTTATGATGAGATTATGTCGTATAACTCCATCATGCGTTGAAAATATTGTAAGTTGAAAATGCATTTAATACACCTACCTAGTGATCATCAAGTTTAGCCTCGCCTGCCTTAAACATGCTCGGAACACTTGCGTTAGCCTAGAGTTGGGCATAATCATCTAACACAAAGACTGTTTTATAATAAAGTATTGAATATCTCCTGTAAATTATTAAATACTGTACTGAAAGTGAAAACCAGAATGGTTGCAAGTGTATTTACCCTTGTGATCACATGGCTCACTGGGAGCTGCAGCTAGCTGCTGCTGCCCAGCATCAGCAGAGTACGGTAACAAATACCACTAGACCAGGAAACCATCAAAATTCTGTTTGTTTCTACTAAATGAGTTTTGCTGTAGCACCATCATAATGTTGAAAAATTATATAAGTTGAGCCATCATAAGCTGGGGGCCATCTGATATAATGGACTATTATTCAGCCATGAAAAGAAGGACATTCTGCCATGTGTGACAGCAGAGATGGAACTTTAGGGATTACGTTTAAATGAAATGAATCAGAGAATGACAAATACTGTATGATCTCAGTTATCTATGGAATTTTAAAAATTAAAACTCAGAGAAACAGAGAGGTTGTCAGGGGCTAGAGGTAGGGAAAAGGGAAGATATTGCCAAAGAATATAAACAGGGTTGTAAGATGAATAAGATCCTGGGATCTAAAATACAGCACAGTAACTAGTGAATGATACCATATATTTTTTGTGCCATCTCAGTCTTATTGATAACCTATGTCCACTTAAAAAAATGTACAATGTGAAAGTTGCAAGTTAAGTTTTATTAAGGGCAAAATGAGGACTCCAGCCCGGGAGACAGCACCTCAGATAGCTCTGAGAAATTGCTCCAAAGAGACTGGAGGGAATAATAAGTGATTTTGATGAATGAGGAGTACATGCAATCAAGCACATATTTTTTTTCAGAAAGTTTCTGCTAGTCTTGTGAAGCTTCTGCTAGTCACAAGAAATAGTCCTCACCATGAAGGGTTTTAGTATTTTAGTAGATATGAAGAGATACAAGAATAGGGCTCGTAAAATCAGCTCCTGAAAATATTTAACTATTTGTCCTGCCATTTTTTCCAGAGCAGACAGTTCCTCATTTCTTCTGTCCTCCCTGAACTCCTTCAGGGGGTGATAAAGGTCAGCATCAGCATCATATGATTTAATTCATGAAGAGATAGATGTTAAGCACCCATGTTGTTGTTGTTCTTCAGTCACTAAGTCGTGTCTGACTCTTGGACTGCAGCACACCAGACTCCCCTGTCCTCCACTATCTACTGGAGTTTGCTCAAATTCACGTACATTGAGTTGACGATGCTAACTAACCATCTCATCCTCTGCTACCCTTTCTCCTTTTGCCTTTGATCTCTCCCAGCATTAGAGTCTTTTCCAGTGAGTCGTCTCTTCAAATCAGGTGGCCAAAATATTGGAGCTTCAGCTTCAGCATCAGTCCTTCCAATGAATATTCAGGACTGATTTCCTTTAGAATTGACTGGTTGGATCTCCTTGCAGTCCAAGAAATTCTCAAGAATCTTCTCCAGCACTACAGTTCCAACGCATCAATTCTTTGGTGCTCAGCCTTCTTTATGGTCCAGTTCTCATATCCATACATGACTACTGGAAAAATCATAGTTTTGACTAGATAGACCTTTGTTGGCAAAGTGATGTCTCTGCTTTTTAATACACTGTCTAGGTTTGTCATAACTTTCCTTCCAAGGTGCAAGCTTCTTTTACTTTCATTGCTGCAGTCACTGTCTGCAATGATTTTGGAGCCCAAGAAAATAAAATCTCTCACTGTTTCCATTTTTTCCCCATCTATTTGCCATGAAGTGATGGGGCTGGATGCCATGATCTTAGTTTTTTGAATGTTTAGTTTTAAGTCAACATCCACTGGATCATTGAAAAAACAAGAGAGTTCCAGAAAAACATCTATTTCTGCTTTATTGACTATGCCAAAGCCTTTGACTATGTGGATCACAATAACCTGTGGAAAATTCTGAAAGATATGGGAATACCAGACCACCTGATCTGCCTCTGGAGAAACCTGTATGCAGGTCAGGAAGCAACAGTTAGAACTGGACATGGAACAACAGACTGGTTCCAAATAGGAAAAGGAGTATGTCAAGGCTGTATATTGTCACCTTGCTTATGTAACTTATATGCAGAGTACATCATGAGAAACGCTTGGCTGGATGAAACACAATCTGGAATCAAGAGCCCCAGGAGAAATATCAATAACCTCAGATATGTAGATGACACCACCCTTATGGCAGAAAGTGAAGAAGAACTAAAGAGCCTCTTGATGAAAGTGAGAGAACAGAATGAAAAAGTTGGCTTAAAGGTCAACATACAGAAAACTAAGATCATGGCATCCAGTTCCATCACTTCATGGCAAATAGATGGGGAAACAGTGGAAACAGTGGAAACAGTGGCTGACTTTATTTTTCGGGGCTCCAAAATCACTGCAGATGGTGATTGCAGCCACGAAATTAAAAGACGCTTACTCTTTGGAAGGAAAGTTATGACCAATCTAGATAGCATATTAAAAAGCAGAGACATCACTTTGTCAGCAAAGGTCCATCTAGTCAAGGCTATGGTTTTTACAGTGGTCATGTGTGGATGTGAGAGTTGGACTATAAAGAAAGCTGAGCACTGAAGAACTGATGCTTTTGAACTGTGGTGTTGGAGAAGACTCTTGAGAGTCCCTTGGACTGCAAGGAAATCCAACCAGTCCCTCTTATAGGATATCAGTCCTGGGTGTTCATTGGAAGGACTGATGTTGAAGCTGCAACTCCAATACTTTGGCCACCTGATGCCAAGAGCTGACTCATTTGAAAAGACCCTGATGCTGGGAAAGACTGAGGGCAGGAGGAGAAGGGGACGACAGAGGATGAGATGGCTGGATGGCATCACCGACTCGATGGACATGGGTTTGGGTAGACTCCAGGAGTTGGTGACTGACAGGGAGGTCTGGCGTGCTGCCGTTCATGGGGTCGCAGAGAGTCGGACGCGACTGAGTGACTGAACTGAACTGAGTTTTAAGTCAGCTTTTTCACTCTCCTCTTTCACCTTTATCAAGAGTCTCTTTAGTAACTCTTCACTTTCTTCCATAAGGGTAGTGTCATCTGTTTATCTGAGATTTTTGATATTTCTCCCAGCAACCTTGATTCTAGCTTGTGACTCATTCAGCCTGGGATTTCGCATGATGTACTCTTCATAGAAGTTAAATAAGCAGGGTGACTGTATGCAACCTCGACATACTCCTTTCCCAATTTTGAACCAGTCCACTGTTACATGTGCAGGTCTAAATGTTGCTTCTTGACTTGCATATAGGTTTCTCAGGAGACAGGTAAGGTGGTCTGGTATTCCCATCTGTTTAAGTTTCCACAGTTTGACTATGATCCACATAGTCAAAGGCTTTAGCATAGTCAATGAAGTAGAAGATGTTTTTCTGGAATTCCCTTACTTTTTCTGTGATCCAAAAATGTTGGCAATTTGATCTCTTGTTCCTCTGCCTTTTCTAAATCCAGCTTGTACATCTGGAAGTTCCTGGTTCTTGCATGTACTGTTGAAGTCTTGCTTGAAGGATTTTGAGCATTACCTTGTTAGCATGTGAAATGAGTGCAATTGTGCAGTAGTTTGAATATTCTTTGATATTGCCCTTCTTTGGGATTGAAATGAAAACTGACTTTTCCAGTCCTGTGGTCACTGCTGAGTTTTCCAAATTTGCTGGCATATTAAGTGCAGCACTTTCACAGCATCTTCTTTTAGGATTTGAAATAGTTCAGCTGGAATTCCATCACCTGCACTAGCTTGTTCTTAGTAATGCTTCTTAAGGCCACTTGACTTCACACCCCAGGATGTCTAGCTCTTTGTGAGTGAGCACAGCATCTGGATCATTAAGAACTTTTTGGTATAGTTCTTCTATGTATTCTTGCCACCTCTTCTTAATATCTTCTGTTTCTGTTAGGTTTCTGTCCTTTATTGTGCCTATCTTTGCTTGAAATGTTCCCTTGGTATCTCAAATTTTCTTGAAGAAATCTCTAGTCTTTCCCATTCTATTGTTTTCCTCTGTTTCTTTGCACTGATCACTGAGGAAACCTTTCTTATCTCTCCTTGCTTTTCTTTGGAACTCTGCACTCAGATGGGTATATCTTTCCTTTTCTCCATTGTCTTTCACTTCTCTTCTTTTCTCAGCAATTTGTAATACTTCCTCAGACAACCATTTTGCCTTTTGGCATTTCTTTTTCTTGGGGATGGTTTTGATCACCGCCTTCTGTACTTCTTCAGGACTCTATCTATCAGATCTAATCCCTATTTGGCACTTCCACTGTATAATCATAAGGGATTTGAAGACCTACAAGACCTTCTAGGACTAATACCATAAAAGATGTCCTTTTCATCATAGGGGATAAGAGTGCTAAGTAGGAAGTCAAGAGATACCTGAGTAATATTCCATTGTGTATATGTACCACAGATTCCTTATCCATTCGTCTGCTGATGGACATCTAGGTTGCTTCCATGTCCTGGCTATTGTAAACAGTGCTGCGATGAACATTGGGGTACACACGTCTCTTTCAATTCTGGTTTCCTCGGTGTATATGCCCAGCAGTGGGATTGCTGGGTCATATGGCAGTTCTATTCCCAGTTTTTTAAGGAATCTCCACACTGTTCTCCATAGTGTCTGTACTAGTTTGCATTCCCACCAACAGTGTAAGAGGGTTCCCTTTTCTTCACATCCTCTCCAGCATTTGTTCCTTGTAGACTTTTGGATAGCAGCCATTCTTACAGGCGTGAAATGGTACCTCATTGTGGTTTTGATTTGCATTTCTCTGTTAATGAGTGATGTTGAGCATCTTTTCATGTGTTTGTTAGCCATCTGTATATCTTCTTTGGAGAAATGTCGGTTTAGTTCTTTGGCCCACTTTTTGATTGGGTCACTTATTTTTCTGGAATTGAGCTGCAGGAGTTGCTTGTATATTTTTGAGATTAATTGTTTGTCTGTTGCTTCGTTTGCTATTATTTTCTCCCATTCTGAAGGCTGTCTTTTCACCTTGCTTATAGTTTCCTTTGTTGTGCAAAAGCTTTTAATTTTAATTAGGTCCCATTTGCTTATTTTTGCTTTTATTTCCAGTATTCTGGGAGGTGGGTCATAGAGGATCCTGCTGTGGTTTATGTCGGAGAGTGTTTTGCCTATGTTTTCCTCTAGGAGTTTTATAGTTTTTGGTCTTATGTTTAGATTTTTAATCCATTTTGAGTTTATTTTTGTGTATGGTGTTAGAAAGTGTTCTAGTTTCATTCTTTTACAAGTGGTTGACCAGTTTTCCCAGCACCATTTGTTAAAGAGATTGTCTTTTGAATCAGTTCTAATGAGGTAGATGAAACTGGAGCCTATTATACAGAATGAAGTAAGCCAGAAAGAAAAACACCAACACAGTATACTAACGCATATATATGGAATTTAGTAAATCAGTAAATATAACCCTGTATGTAAGACAACAAAAGAGACACAGATATATAGAACAGTATTATGGACTCTATGGGAGAGGGTGAGGGGGGGATGATACGGGAGAATGGCATGGAAGCATGTAAATTATCATATGTGAAACGAATCACCAGCCCAGGTTTGATGCATGATACAGGGCGCTCGGGGCTGGTGTACCTGGATGACCCGGAGGGATGGGATGGGGAGGGAGGTGGGAGGGGGGTTCTGGAAGGGGAACACATGTACACCCATGGTGGATTCATGTCGATGTATGGCAAAACAAATACAATATTGTAAAGTTTAAAAATAGATAAATAAACTAATTTTAAAAAAAGAAAGAAAGAAAATGTAAAGCAAAAAAAAAAAAAGAGAGAGATACCTGGAGTAACAGGCAAGTTTAGCCTTGGAGTACAAAATGAAGCAATGCAAAGGCTAACAAAGTTTTGCCAAGAGAATGCAGTGGTCTTAGCAAACACCCTCTTCCAATAACACAAGAGACAACTCTATATATGGACATCACCAAGTCAATACGAAAATCAGATTGGTTATGTTTTTTGCAGCTGAAGATGGAGAACTTCTCTACAGTCAGCAGAAACAAGACTGGGAGCTGACTGTGGCCCGGATCATGAACTCTTTTATTGAAAAATTCAGATTTAAATTGAAGAAAGTAGGGAAAATCAGTAGGCTATTTAGATATGACCTAAGTCAAACCCCCCAATCTAGAATCCAATAACTTTTTCACTAGTTAAGGTATTACTCCTCTTTTGTCTTATTCTGTGCAGTAATAATATGAAAATTAAAACATATAATCTACTTACCTCAGATTTTTCGTATCAAGATTCATACTATAAATATTCATAAGTACATTTAAACAATTTATCAAATCAAAAATAAGAATAATGCTTTTTAAATTTAAATACATATATGGTACTATGGTGTGTTGTGGTGTGTACTCCAACTGTGGTGTTGGAGAAGACTCTTGAGAGTCCCTTGGGCTGCAAGGGATCCAACCAGTCCATCTTAAAGGAAATCAGTCCTGAATATTCATTGGAAGGACTGATGCTAAAGCTGAAACTCCAATACTTTGGCCACCTGATGCGAAGAACTGACTCCTTTGAAAAGTCCCTGATGTTGGGAAAGATTGAAGGCGGGAGGAGAAGGGGACGAAAGAGGATGAGATGGTTGGATGGCATCACCAACTCGATGGACGTGAATCTGAGCAAGCTCCGGGAGTTTGTGTTGGACAGGGAAGCCTGGCATGCTGCAGTCCATGGGTTCGCAAAGATTCATACACAACTGAGCAACTGAACTGATGGTGCTATAGTCTTTTTAATCCTTTTCTATAATCTCATGCTCCAGTCTGAGAACTAATTATGTTTCTTGTGGATCTTCAGTATCAAATATCAAGCATCTAACTTGTTTAAACCAGTTTCAGCATGTTCATATTTCCAGGGAGCTAATTTCTTAAGCATCTCAATTGTTTAATACATCTGATATTGTTAAGCTGCTGTTGTAGAGATGTATCTGAAAGCCACCACTTACTTTGAAATTAGTGCCTGTTTCACCAAATGAGTTACAGAACTTGGTTCAGTACAGGAATTTGTTTCTGTCTTGTTGATTTGATAAACCTCTGGATCTGATCTCCAGAGCTTATTTTAATACTGTTACATGAGATTGCATGAACAAAAGTCTGTGATTAGGAGTACAGGGTTTGTAGACAGATCTGAGTTTGAATCCCAGTTCTGCCATTAATTTGTCATATGGTATCTGCCATTGCTTAATCTCATTGAACTCATCTCTCATCCAAAAATGGTGAAAGGAACTGTAACTAAAACCTGAAAGAGATACATTACCATACTTTGTAATGGCTTTGCTCCCAAGTATTTTGGAGGCCCACTTAATAGTTAATAGATTAATATCAAGAAAAGAGAGAGGCATTGTTGACTAAACAAAGCATGGTGCATTGAATCAGGACTGAGGGTGGCTACAAACTGCAAAAAGATGTACCTGGTGTTTAAAATACTCAAAGTAGTAGCAGCTGTGCCCAGTGGAGCAGTAAAAATAATGAGAAGTACTATACGTGGTATACTTCACTCAAGGGACTCAAGAAAATATTTTATTGGGGAAAGCATTTTGCACAGGGCTCAAGGGCCCACATTAGTAGGTAATGGCTACCACACAAGGGAACTTAAGAATTGTTATAAATAAGAACATATCTATAGCCATAGGCTGACAATACCTAGGAAAATTCAAGTTGCATCTATGAAGATATAATGCGACATGACAGTCACTCAGTCGTGTCCGACTGTTTGTGGCACCCAGGCTCAGGAGTTGTGATGCCAAGGCTTAGTTGCTCAGAGGCATGTGTAGTCTTCCTGGATCAGGGATCAAATCCGTGTCCCCTGCACTGGCAGGCAGATTCTTATCCACTGTACCACCAGGGAAATCTGGAACCTCATTTTTAAATAAAGTCTATAGTTTGGTGGGTTTTTTTTTTTTTGAAGTTGGGCTTTTGTGTGTAAGCATGTTGTTGTTGTTCAGTTGGTAAGTCATGCCCAACTCTTTGTGATCCCGTGGACTGCAGCACTCCAGGCTTGCCTTACTTCATTATCTCTCAGAGTTTGCTCAAACTCATGTCCGTTGAGTTGGTGATGCCATCCAACCATCTCATCCTCTGTCACCCCCTTCTTCTCCTGCCCTCAATCTTTCCCACCATCGGGGTCTTTTCCATTGAGTTGGCTCTTCGTATCAGGTGACCAAAGTACTGGAGCTTCAGCTTTAGCATCCGTTCTTCCAATGAATATTCAGGGTTGATTTCCTTTAGGATTGATGGGTTTGATCTCCTTGCTGTCCAGGGGACTCTCAAGAGTCTTCTCCAGCACCACAGTTCGAAAGCATCAGTTCTTCAGTGCTCAGCCTTTTTATGGTCTACCTCTTGCATCCATCCTGGCATAAACATGGTTATGATATATAATAATAGTGACCAGCAATGTATATGTTGCATGTGCCCAGTTGCTCAGTCATGTCCAACTCTTTGCAATCCCATGGACTGTAGCCCAACAGGCTCCTCTGTCCATGGGATTTTTCCAGGCAAGAATATGGGAGTAGATTGCCATATCTTCCTCCAGGGGATCTTCCTGACCCAAAGTTGGAACCCACATTTCTTGCTTCTCCTGTGTTGGCAGGTGGATTCTTTACCACTGAGCCATCATGCACTATGTAAATTTGTGTAACATGTTATAAACTAGCTACATAACCATTATTTTTACATTTATGTCTAACTTCATTTTGACCACAGAATTTATTTCCTTCCTCCAGATTTCCCAGTCCTTATACTACCCACACCTGAAGTCCTGCTTGACTCTCTTAGCCTCATCATGTCACATCCATCCAGGCGATCAGTTTTGGCAGTCAATTGATCCATTTTTCTCAATGTCTTACATTTGTCTTTTGTAATCCATTACTTTGCCATCCTCCAGTTTATATCCTTCTCACTCATTTCTGGATTCTTCAATTGGTCTCCCACTGACCTTCCTGCCATTCCTCATTCTACCCCCACATACTGCAGGACTGAGCTTTATTTGATCATGAACTTTATTTGAGCATGCTATAGTTCATACAATGCCAGTAATTTCCACTTTATGCAAAATAAATTCAAAATTACTCATCCTAGCCCCTCCACATACTGGCTTCCACATACTTGAATTCTCACTGGTCTTGTATGTGTTAACCATCAGCTCCTGTCCAATTGACCTGAGCGATCATCTTCACATGTTCTCCCTTCATGATTTTCTGCAGGCTATACCTGGAATGAAACTCCACCTCCTCTATAAAGTCAATTCTACAGACATCAGTCTTCTGAGAGTTCTCACTCCTCTGAACTCTTAGAGCATTTACTGTTGACATCATTCATTCAGTAATGAATCATCTTGTTTCACTGTAACTCCTTTCTGTTTTTTCTTGCATCTTTTAACTGTTCTCATCCCCTTGTCTTGTTTCATAAAACTAGATTATAAGCTCCCAAATCAAATCCTTGCTGTATATTTTATCTAGCACACCTAATACAAAAACTGGGCTCAGTAATTACATTCTCAATATTTTTATTTTGCCTTTGGATAGATCATTAAAACCAAGAGGTGTAGTGTTAAGTCATTTTTTCACATTGCTACCATTTTTTTCTTTATTTAAAAAGATAGGATCACAGAGATAAAATTTGAGGGAAATAAATTGATTAGTCTGAATGGACATAAATTCTCAAAAAAAAAAAAAACTATAGCCATGTTCTTTTACTGACATTAATTTAAAATAAATACCATTCATTAACATAAGTTGCCCATTGTTTTACAGTGCAAAACCAAAGAGTACATTTTTTTCTTTCTCTGTTGACATCCCAGAAATTTAGAATTTTAGTATCACATATCTGTTTTGAGACTATAAAGGGGGTTGCAGCATGATAGTTTCAAGGAAAACAATATGTTCTATAGTAAACTTCTATTAAAGGCATGGAGATGAATAAATGTATTTTGCCAAGTACAACACTAAGAAGTGCTCCAAGGAAGCAGTGAGCAATTTCCACTCTAGGGGTTTACCCAGGCCCTCAACTTTCTTTTTTTTTTTTAAGCTCCCTTTGTTCTTGTTTTCCTCCCAGCTTTATTATAGTGACAAGTATAATTTCTTCACTTCCATCTTCACTTCCTCTGAAAGTGAGTGATGATGTGTGCATGCACACAACAGATATGAATGTTTTATCCTTGATTCCAAACATGCACGAAGGTTTTGCTTTCTCTTCTGACATTGATCATACCTCAAATCTGCTCTGTTGAACAAATTTCCAGTATCATCCTTGTACTCATCTAGCATCTAAACCCTAGGCAGACTGTGATTTGTACTTAGCCTTGACTCTGAAAGCCCACACTGGCCTCATCTCCTCAAGAATTGATACGACACTTCTTCATTTTATATGTTTGCAAACCAAATGCATAAAAAGGTGTATAAATTTGATGAGTACCACAGCAAATTGGAAACAAACCTAGGCTGGAATTCTGTTAATTCAAGAAGCATAATATAATTAACTCTAAAGTGTATTGACATATCTTGGTTACATATATTTATATATGTATGTGTGTGCTATATGTTTAGTTGCTCAGTCATGTCCAACTCTTTGCCACCCCATGTCTCCTTCCAGGCTCCTCTGTCCATGGGGATTCTCCAGGCAAGAATACTGGAGTGGGTTGCCATGCCCTCCTCCATTGGATCTTCCCAACCCAGGTATCGAACCCAGGTCTCCCACATTGCAGGCAGATTCTTTACTATCTGAGCCACCAGGGAAGCCCTTATATATGTATATGTAAATATATATTTGTATGTGTATGTGTACTCATATACAAATGGCTCCCAGAAATGTAGCTTTCTTAACCAGTTAAGTAATTAATGGCTAAATTCATACTAAATGAATAAATAAATAAATAAGTAACCTAAGGATGTAGTTAGTCCACTTTGAACATCAGTCTTTAGTGGAAAATATGAAATCTGTTAGCCTATCAAGTATTTGGCAGAGACTTCAATGAATGCTAAACCTCTTTAAAGATTGGTAAACTATATACTATCATGTATTTGTGATGACAAAGAAAGATTCCTTTTAGATCATGGATGAAAGTGAGATTAAAACTTTTTAGTTTTATAATTGGAAATTTGGCTGTGAATCACACAAACTTAATATTTTATGGCCCAGTCTATTAACTGACATTAAAGTTATAGGGCTGTTTAACTGCTTTTAAGTAGTTAATAAAAGAAGAAGTGCAATTCACCATATAATCAGAAACTCAGATTCTTACAGTTAATTATCAGAAACAATGAAAAAATTAAATACTTAGTCTGACTCAATGATACCTGTGGTTTAAAGAAGCTAGGATGTTAATATGTTTTAGCTATAAAAGTAGTAATCAGTATCTCCTTCAACTACATATATATGTCTCCTTCAACTATGTATGTAGAAGTATCTCCTTAAAAATGCCATCAATCAAAATGTGCTTCCCAGCTAGACGGCAGACAGGCAAGACTGCTGGGTATGCACCATCCTCGAAGCCACAAGCAAGAGAGCAGGTCCTCTGTGCCTCTTGGGCTACTGGTCCGCACCATGGCAGATTCTGAGTGCCTCTGGGCCCCCGGCTGCTGGTCTGCCTGCACCAACTTCTCACTTACCAGAAAGGGATTTCTCCTGTTTGCTGGGAATATATTGTGTCTGGTAATTCTGATCTGCTTTTGTGCCTTGACATCAGGGTACTCCTTGTCGGTGATAGAGATGATCTTTGCCGCTGTTTTCTTTGTTGTCTACATGTGTGACCTGCACACTAAGATACAGATCATCAACCGTCCTTGGAGTGATTTCTTCCAAACCCTTGCAGTGATCATCCTCTACCTGATCACCTCCATTGTGGATTGTGGTGCTTGTTGAGAGAGGAAACAACTCCAAAATCACAGTGGGGGTATTGTCCTTATGCGCTGCATGACTCTTTGACTATGATGCCTACATTACCTTCTCCTTCCCTGATAGCTCAGTTGGTAAAGAATACACCTGCAATGCAGGAGACCCCAGTTGGATTCCTGGGTAGGGAAGATACCCTGGAGAAGGGATAGGCTATCCACTCCAGTATTCTAGGGCTTCCTTTGTGGCTCAGCTGGTAAAGAATCTGCCTGCAATGCAGGAGACCTGGGTTTGGTCCCTGGGTTGGGAAGATCCCTGGAGAAGGGAAAGGCTACCCGCTCCAGTATTCTGGCCTAGAGCATTCCATGGGCAGTATAGTCCATGGGGTCGCAAAGAGTTAGACAGGACTGAACAACTTTCACTTGTTGCAGCAAAGACATATAGCAGCCCCTACTGACCCTGCAGATGGCTGGATATGGGTGAACTTTCTTCATTTCTCTCAGCGACCTGCAAATAAACCTTGAAATAACTCCTCCCCACTCTTACAACACTCCCAGTCAACTCCCAGCCTCCTATTGAGGTAAAAGTGCCTGTATCATAAGAATTTGTCTTCTAGCCTGTCAATCAATGCTCCTGGGTATGTCTGCCTCTATGGGTGTGCCTAGGCCCATCTTCTGCAGTATCCAAACAGACATCAGTTCTGCCTGGACAGTGCCCTCACCTACGAAACAAAATGACAGAAGAGGGTACCTCAGATTTCAGACTATAGGCCCCATGTTGTAACCCACTCTAAATAACATCCTCAGTGTGTATGTGGGGTGGGGAGTGTTCTGTGGGGGAATAAATAAATACTAGGCAGACTATTGGGCTTCCCAGGTGGTGCTAATGGTAAAGAACCCAATGGCAATGCAGGAGACGTAAGAGATGCCGGTTAGATCCCTGATTTGGGAAGATTCCCTGGAGAAGGGAAAGGCTACCCTCTCCAGTATTCTTGCCTGGAGAATTCCATGGACAGAGGAGCCTGGCAGGCTATGTTCCATAGGGTCGCAAAGAGGCAGACATGACTGAAGCAATTTAGCATGCACTTATGCAGATTATTAGAAAAACTGAAAAGAAAAATGCAAACATGTATCTGATAAAAAGTTAATATCCAAAACATATAAAGAACTCCTACAACTCGATAGCAAAAGATAAACAATCCAATTAAAAAATGGACAAAGGACCTGAATAGACATTTCTCCAAAAATGCTCAATATCACTAGTCATTAAGGAAATGTAGATTAAAACCATAATGAGCCACTCCAGTATTCTTGCCTGGAAAAGTCCATGGACAGAGGAGCCAGGAGGGCTGCAGTCCATTGGGTTACATGACTGAGCACGCATGCATGAGGGTGGAAGGAGATGGGTTGGTATCAATAAACTGGTAGAACTAAAAATAAATAAATAAATAAATAAAAATGAAACCATAATGAGATTTCACTTCACACCTATTAGAATGGCCATCATCAAAAACATAAGAGAGAATAAATTCTGACATGGATGTGGAGAAAAGGAAACTCTTATGCACTGTTCATGAAATTGTATTATAAATTGGTACAGCCACTATGAAAACCAGTATGGAGGGTCTTTAAAAAAATTAAAAATAAAACTACCATATGATCAAATTGCCAACATCTGTTGGATCATTGAAAAGGCAAGAGAGTTCCAGAAAAACATCTATTTCTGCCTTATTGACTATGCCAAAGCTTTTGACTGTGTGGATCATAACAAGCTGTGGAAAATTCTGAAAGAGATGGGAATACCAGACCACCTGACCTGCCTCTTGAGAAATCTGTATGCAGGTCAGGAAACAACAGTTAGACCTGAACATGGAACAACAGACTGGTTCCAAATAGGAAAAGGAGAACGTCAAGGCTGTATCTTGTCACTCTGCTTATTTAACTTATATGCAGAGTACATCATGCAAAATTCCGGGTTGCATGAAGCACAAGCTGGACTCAAGATTGCGGGGGAAAATATCAGTAACCTCAGACATGCAGATGACACCACCCTTATGGCAGAAAGTGAAGAAGAATTAAAGAGCCTCTTGATGAAAGAGGAGAGTGAAAAAGTTGGCTTAAAGCTCAACATTCAGAAAACTAAGAGCATGGCATCCAGTCCCATCACTTCATGGTAAATAGATGGGGAAACAGTGGAAACAGTGAGAGACTTTATTTTGGGGGGCTCCAAAATCACTGCAGATGGTGACTGCAACCATGAAATTAAAAGACATTTGCTCCTTGAAATAAAAGCTATGACCAACCTGGACAGCATATTAAAAAGCAGAGACATTACTTTGCCAACAAAGTTACTTCTAGTTAAGGCTATGGTTTTTCCAGTAGACATGTATGTGGATGTGAAAGTTGGACTATAAAGAAGGCTGAGCATTGAAGAATTGATGCTTTTGAACTGTGGTGTTGGAGAAGACTCTTGAGAGTCCCTTGAACTACAAGGACATCCAACCAGTCCATCCTAAAGGAGATCAGTCTGGAGTGTTTATTGGAAGGACTGATGCTGAAGCTGAAACTCCAATACTTTGGCCACCTGATGCGAAGAGCTGACTCATTTGAAAAGACCCTGATGCTGGGAAAGATTGAAGGCAGAAAGAGAAGGGGATGACAGAGGATGAGATGGTTGGATGGCATCACTGACTCAATGAACATGAGTTTGAGTAAACTCCAGGAGTTGGTGATGGACAGGGAGGCCTGGCGTGCTGCAGTCCATGGGGTCCCAAGGAGTCAGACATGACTGAGTGACTGAACTGAACTGAATGATCCAACAATCCCACTTCTGGGAATATATCCAAAGGTAATAAAAACATTAGCTCAAAAATATATGTGAGACAGAATAAGAGACACAGATGCATAGAACAATTTTATGGACTCTGAGGGAGAAGGTGAGGGTGGGACGTTCTGGGAGAATAGCATTGAAACATGTATATTATCATATGTGAAACAGAACACCATTCCATGTTCGATGCATGAGACAAGGGCTCAGGGCCGGGGCAATGGGATGGCCCAGAGGGATGGGATGGGGAGGGAGATGGGTGGGGTGTCCAGGAAGGGGAACACATGTAAACCCATGGCTGATTCATGTCAATATATGGCAAAAACTATTACAATATTGTAAAGTAATTAGCCCCCAACTAAAATAAATAAATTTATTAAAAAAAAAAAAGTAAAACAAAAAAATATATATATATGTGCAACTCCATGTTTGTATCACAGCATTGTTTACAATACCAAAACATGGAAATAAAGTGTCCACTGATGTATAAAGAAGTTGTGATACACACACACACTCACACACACATATATATGTATATGTATCTCATTTCATTATGTATTATTATTTTTATTATACATAATAGAATATTATATTATAAAAAATGAGAAATTTTACCATTTGGGACCACATGGATGGACCTTGAAGACATTATATTAAGTGATATAAGTCAGACAGAGAAAGACAAATGCTGTATGATTTCTCTCATATGTGAAATCTAAAACAAAATTTTAATAAAAATATTTTTAAAAAGAATGATAAGGAAAGAAAACTAACATTTTATTAAGAAATTCCCATGTCCCAATAACTGTATAATTTCATTTAACCCTCATTTAATATCAGATAAGATGAATAGCCTTGTACTGTTTTCCAGATGAAGAAACTGGGTTTGAAAAGTTGTGTCACTTTTGTTGGATCCCTTAACTGCTGAGTGGTAAAACTAAGATACAAATCCACATCTATCTTACTCCAAAACCTTTATGCTTTGCTCTCCTAACTTCAGAGGTAAAAATTAGCACAGAAGTACATTTTCTAAGTTGTTTTTGATTGAAAACCATCACAAATTATAATAAGCATTTTTAAAAAACTGAAAACATATGTAATTGTAGTGTTAGAGATTAGAGTGTCCTTTGAAAGCATTGAGTCTATCCCTCTTTAACAATTTATATTTACCAAAAGTACAGGCATTGACTTGCAGGGACCTGTCTATCCTATGTTATAATATATGTCAAACATACCATAATGCACTCATGCATGCATGCTAAGTTGCTTCAGTCTTGTTTGACTCTTGGCAACCCCATGGACTGTAGTCAATCAGACTCCTCTGTCCATGGGATTCTCCAGGCAAGAATACTAGAGTGGGTTGCCATGCCCTTCTCCAGGGGATCTTACTGACTCAGGGGTCAAACCCGTGTCTCTTACATCTCCTGAGTTGGCTGGTGGATTCTTTACCACTAGCGCCACCTGGGAAGCCCCATAGTTCATATTAAATGTGATTTGTTTATGAATATATTTTTTGAGTTGCATTTAACTAGCTGATGTTGTATTTTACAGATATTTATGCAAATATGTTGATTTATATTTTTAAATATTTTAAAAGGCTAAATCCACTTAAAATTATCAGGCTCTGTGTTTTTCAGTAGGTTCAGAAAAAATTCATAGTCCTCAGGCAATATATGTTTACCTGTTTATATGGGGAAAAGAAATGGTACTGAGAGAAGAAAAGGAATGTGCCTTAGCAAGGTTACTTGGTTAGTGTAAGTCAGGACAAGAACCCCTATTATTTAGGTTTCTTTTATTTCACCATCACCATATTCCTCAATGTGGCATTATTTTCAAAAGCATAGAATTCTATAGAAAGCATTATATATATGACAGATTTAGGGTTTGTGTTCAAGTGGTCTCCTGTCAAATTCAGGCCTTGGGTGGAATTTTAATTGAATATTAAATGACATTTGGATTTTAAACGAAATGTAACTAAAGTGTTTGTAGTATTAGTACTGGCATTGATATTTTCTAAAATAGAGAAACCATAACATGCAGTCATAGGATAATGGAATACCATGAGCATTCAGTTATTGCTTGCTTTTTGTTAGAATATATATGTAGATAGATTATATATGTGTATGTGCATATAAATCCAACAATAACTATTAAAATTGTTAAATTTCAATACATGGAAAGGATTAAAGGTGTCATGTCGTTACATTTCTTTATTTCGTGGAAACAGAAAATGACACTCAAAGGCATGGGGTGATTAACCCTTCCATATAGCCAAATCATGGCAAGCTGGGAATTAAAATCCAGATTTCCTGACTTTCAGTACACGGTTATTGTGGGGCTTTTTTGTTTACTGTTTGTTTTAACTTTTCCCATGTTGCTGCTGCATAAATGAGATAGCAAAAAGCAAATAATTTCTGTAGATATGACACAGTAATATAGGCAATAACCTAACAAGTATTTCTTTTTAACAAAAAAATTCCTATCCTACATCCTTATTTTGAGGACCAACATGATAAGTACTCTAAAAACCATTAACCAGCAGTGAGAAGCCAGGTTAACCAATTTACATCCTGATATTGCAATGTTTCTTCAGCCCATGGTTTTCACCTTGCTCATTGCTCAAAACTTTAAGCTTATTGCTTTATTGTAGCACCTCAAATATTTCAGTAATAGTTCAAGTGTAGGGTTGGGTTTCAGCCTTGTGTTTTACTCATAATGGCACATGACTCAATGTGCACGTTTCAACACATCTACCTTAAAAGAGAAAACTACTTAAAACTTAGGGCCACTGTTAGTAATAAAAGAAAAGATTAGACAGAAAGGATGCCAGGAAATTTTAAAGATTATTTTTAAATTTGTCCGTGCCATTTTGTTCAAAACCGTAACCACATTCAACAATAACATTTATCCTTCAGTCTTGAAAACCAACAGTGGGTGTAACCAGCAGATATAAACAGACTAGCGGAAGTACCACTTTTTTGTTTTCTTTTCTTTTCTTTTCTATCAATGCTCTGAACCATTTGTATGGTCTGATTAGCTTGAAATCCACTTTTTGTCTCTCTCATCTAGTCCTTTTTTTCTGGCTGAGAAATTAAGTGTTTTTTTAAGTCTTCAGGATGTTCCAGTGAAGATCAAAGTAGACGTTTGTAATCTTTTATAACCAAAGTCTTACTTCCAAATATTGTTTTTATTTTGCTTAGTAAAGTCCTAGGCAGTAAAGCAGATATTAGGTCAAATTTCCTTTCAGTGATTTTTAAATTGCCAGGTCCTTAATTTCAGCCAGTGGGGAAAGTGACACCTCCTTTCCCAAATGAATAAAATGACCATCAGTCATAACCAATAAGAGCAAAGACTAGATTGGGAAAATTTTCAGTTGAGTAAGGAAAAGAGCACATACTCTGCTTCAATAATTTCCCAAATATTATTATTTTACTATTACTGCTATTGGCTGTAATACTGAGATGCTATAATATCAAGCATCTTTATTCATTATTTTCATCCTAAAAACAACTCAGTGAGGTTGATACTATTAATTACATTTTGTGTGTGAGCAAACTGAAGCTCATAGATGATGGGTGACTTGCTTAAAGTCACAAAACTGTTAAGTGGCAGAGTTGGGATTCAGGCCTAGGTCTTTCTAGTTCTAAAGATTACATCTTTTGATTATACCATACTTCTAGAATACAGTTTTTCTAAGACTGAGGTGTAAAAGACTGAGAATAAGAGAATGACAAAGTAGATAGTGTAGTAAGGCATTTATTTGAGACTTGAAAAAAATGACATAAATAACAGAAATGACAGAAAACACATGTAGTTATATGGTGAATAACAAATTCACTTATAGATTGAAACAATTTGCTACTTTTTACTTTATAAATCTTAACAACTTCCAAGATTGATACTTAAACTCATTCAGCCACGCATGCTCACTCTGCTGAACATTGAAAATGAGAAGTACATACAATTCATCAAAGAAGAATTTAAATTTTGCTTCAACTGGACTTTGAATTTAAATAGATATGTTGAACTGAGTGCATATAGTTTAGGATCAGCCATTCCTTGGAGCGCATGCGTATGGAACAGTGGTCAGACCTAGGATGACACTCATGCCCCAGATGGTCTGGCAGCAGTTTTGACTCAGCAGATAAGTAGACTTGAGTGCCTAATCATAATTACTTGGCTAATGATGTATGTGTTTAATTGGATATCTGTAATGATTAAGAGCAATTACTGTTTTTCAAGTATTATATTGAACTTAGAGCAGATATATCGCAAACATTATTAAGGTGATAATTGCTCGGTAAACATTTCATTTTTATAAGCACATTGTGCTTACTCTTAAAAGGCTCTAGAAAATTGGTTTTTAATACCAGTGGTTCCATTATTGAGGCATTACTTCCAGGAATGTTATAAATATTTCATTTGGAATTTGAATGAGAGCTGTCTCTTTTATCCAAGGTATCCAAAGTAATGCATTCCATTCTCAATTCATCACCTTTCCCCACTCCTCTCCAAATGTGCACTGCCATTTTAGAAAAGGCTTCAGTATTGATAGCCTTAACTCAGACTTCTTTTTTATTACCATTCCCCACCCTGCCTCCGGGCCATCCAATTAATCAAGTCCACTGACTTCCCCTGAGACCTTCTCCCTCCTATCCATTCTTGATCTGCAGCCACAGGGATCATTTTAGAATAAAGTTTGAGCATATGAGCCCTCCTGCTTAAAGCCATTGAGTGGTTCCTAATAACTTCTTTTAAAATGTTTATAATGCCCCCACCACATGGTGCCTGCCTAATTTCCACCCCTACCTGATGCTGCTCCAAGCTGTGTCATTCTGGACTCCTTTCACTTTCTTGAATCTGCATTGCCTTGCTCTACTTCTGAAACTTTGTCCCTGTTTTCCTCTCTGTCTTAAATAGTTCCCCTGCTTTTTCCACCAGGTTCAGCACAAATCTCCTTCCTCCATTAAGCCCTAACTGACTGGGCTATGTGTTCTGTGTGCTTCTAAAGTATCCTATATTTCTGCTACCACAAACCCCATCACTTTTCATTTGTGAATTCTCATTTACTATATATATATAGATATAGGTATATATATATAGTTCTGGTCTGTAATAGATGTTCAATAATTAACTGCTAAATTAAGAGTGAAATTTGGGTACCATGCTAAAAAATACAGTATGAGTGTCACTACGGTGTAGAATGGTGAGATTTCTGAAAACCATATCATAATCATAAAGACAAGAGTATAAGATTAACAGATCCAAATTACTATACGTGAAATAGATAAGCAACAGGATTTACTGTATAGCACAAAAAAATTCAATATCTTGTAATAAACTGTAATAGAAAATAATGTAAAAATATCTCTATATATAACTGAATCACTTTGATATACACCTGAAACTAACATAATATTGTAAATCAACTATATTTCAATTTGAAGAAATATAATGTAACTGAAAATTTTATTCAAGAGAGAACTGAAACTAATCAAGAAGTCTGTCACCCAAAATATGAAGGGTTCTCATTTGGAAGAAGTACTATACTTTTTCTGAAATTCTTTAGAAGAACATAGCAAGATCAGTAGTTAAAAGATTTAAGGATACTCCAACTAGATGTAAGGCATAACTTTCTAACAGAGCTATCTAGTCATAACCATGATGCTTCAAAAAGAGCTAAACTTATCACTGGAAATTGTCAAGTGGAATCTGACTAATCATCAGTGTGGGATTCTTAGAGAAAGTAATCCTGCATAGATTTGAGACCAAAATAGAACCAGTATCATGGCTTTTACCAGTTTTATTGCATGTTTCCTTTGCTTATCAAAAATAATCCTTTCAAACAAAATTAATGGATGAGGATAGTTTCAGTGGAAGTTAAGGTGAGTATTGAGTATTCCTTTTTTCAATGATTAATTACTCTTTTCTCAAGTCCAAATGATAACGTTTAGTTTCAGGAAAAAAAAAAAAAAAGTGGCAATTCAACAAAAACCATAGAGAATGACTCTTGATTTTATTAAGTTGGAGATGTCACAGACTGAATCAATCTTCAGCCGTAGTAGGATATAGGAAACTTGTGAATTTAAACCACTACCTAACTGTACTCTAGTATGGAGCATGAGAGAGTGAGTGTTAGCTGCTCAGTTGTGTCTGACTCTTTGCAACTCTATGGACTGTAGCCCAACAGGATCCCCTGTCCGTGGAATTCTCCAGGCAAGAATACTAGAGTGGGTAGCTTTTCCATTCTCCAGGGGATCTTCCTGACCCAGGGATTGAACCTGGATCTCCTGCATTGCAGGCAGATGCTTTACTATCTGAGCCCAACTTAGTATTAATAATATTTTTCTGCTCTAAGCTTGGAGAAGGCAATGGCAACCCACTCTAGTACTCTTGCCTGGAAAATACCATGGACGAAGGAGCCTGGTAGGCAGCAGTCCAGCAGTCCTGGACTCTTGTCCAGGTCGCCAAGAGTCGGACACAACTGAGCAACTTCACTTTCACTTTTCACTTTCCTGCTTTGGAGAAGGAAATGGAAACCCACTCCAGTATAGCTACAAGAAGATATATTTCTGGTAAATGTCCATCTCCAGAAATGAATAAAATGAGAAAATCTGAGCATCTTTAAAAATATAAGTATTTAGTAAAATAAAGTGCTGGTGAGGGCATTCTAAGTCAGAAAAAATTTCAGTTTAAAGATTTAATGTGGAAATTGTTAGAGGACAAGTAGCCAGTCTTGTCAGAGATACAGGTTCAGGCCTGGGAATAGAGTTGGAGTATTTGGTTCAACACAGATTGTCAAGAATATTAGATGTCAGGCTAAGAGATCTAAGTGTTATTCCATAAGAAGCAGAGAGGAGCAAATGAAGTAAAATACAAAAGTGCTATTTGGAAAAGATGAAGCAAGAATATGTGGTGTAGATCTAAAATATAAGCACAAATTACAGAGGTCTTTATCACAGTAGTTTAAATATTGACAATTTATATACTTCCTTATAATTCTGATGTGTTGATAGTTGTCACAATGTTATTAACCACCACTCTCCTCTCCAAAGGAGGCTCCTTACTCTTTGCTTGGCTGTGGGAAAAGAACAGGTCAATCCTGTCTGATAAGATGATTGATGGAGGATTTTTTTTATTTTTAATATACCATGGCTCTGCAAAGAATACTTCTACAAGTTATAGAAAAAGAAGGTGAGAATTACAATGTACAGATATTTGGAGTAAGCTTATAACAGATTATTTTCATATATGCTCCTGACTACCAAATTTTTGGTGGCAATTAGTATGAATTTGTCTGTATTTGTAATTTGGATAGTAGTGTTTAAAACATTAAATCAGTCTAGATCGTGAGGCACATTAATAAACTATTTAAAAAGCTAATTTATTTTAGTTCTTTGAAAGATCATTTTGGTGCTTCTTTTGTCTTCGTACCCTTTTTCCTTCATCAAAACATTGAACCAAAACTATTAAGAAAAAGCAAAGTCTAAGCAGTCTACTTTATGAACTAAGAATCTTGTTGCTGCTGTTCAGTCCCTCAGTCGTGTCTGACTCTTTGCAGCCCCATAGACTGCAGCACGCCAGGCTTCTCTGTCCTTCACTGTCTCCCGGAGTTTGCTCAACTCATGTCCATTGTCAGTGATACCATCCAACCATCTCATCCTCTGTTGCCCCTTCTTCTCTTGCCCTCAGTCTTCTGCAGCATCAGGATCTTCTATAATGAGTCGCCTCTTCACATCAGTGGCCAAAGTATTGGAGCTTCAGCTTTAGCATCAGTCCTTCCAATGAATATTCAGGGTTAATTTCCTTTAGGATTGACTGATTTGATCTCCTTGCTGTCCTTGGGACTCTCGAGAATCTTCTCCAGCACCACAGTTCAAAAGCATTCTTCTTCAGCACTCAGCCTTCTTTATGGTCCAACTCTCACATCAGTACATGACTACTGGAAAAATCATAGGTTTGACTATACAGACCTTTGTTGGCAAAGTGATGTCTCTGCTTCTTAAGAACAAGGAATCTTATTACATAATAATTTGTTGTTGTTTCGTCGCTAAACTGCGTCTGACTCTTTGCGACCCCGTGGACTGTAGCTTCCTAGATTCCTCTGTCCATAGAATTCTCCAGGCAAGACTACTGGAATGGGTAGCCATTCCCTTCTCCAGGGAATTTTCCCGACCCAGTGATCGAACCCAGGTCTCTCGCATTGCAGGCAGATTCTTTACCGTCTGAGCCACCAGGGAAGTGTTCTTGGTCAACTAGGATCCAAATGTAAACTGTTGGCCCTCCAACTAACGTTTTAAAGCAGTTATGTTTTTTAATGCGTGCATGCCTGCTAAGGCTAATAAATATGTGTGCAAACAAAGACATGCACAAATGACAAGGTCTAACTCTAAGAATGGAATAATGGGAAAGGTTTACATTTCTATTTGGTTATCTGATTTTTTTGTTAATAGAAGATCTTGTGTTAAAAACTCTAAATTCCTATTATCTAGTAAATTATCCAAGAAAAGAGAAAAAGGTGTAGAATTATCATTTCACAACAAAGTCACATGCATTGAAATGGAAAGAAGTACATTCTGGTGTCATTCAAACAGAATCTCACTTGGCAAAGCTACAGTGAAGAGCTTGCTTATAATTACTTCCTTGAGGAAGACAGAAATAAAATGTAAGGGTATGATTTTGCTTATTAGTAGAAAAATGTTATTAATGTAGTGGAAAGCATCCTGACCTTGGATAGACAACCTGTGTTTAAATTTCAGACCCAGTAATGTACTAGCTCCTTTGACCCTCAGCAGCTCCCCTATCACCCTCTTTCTAAAATGGATGTTATAAAACTCATCTTATGAGTTGTTAAGGATATTTATATTATAGATGAAATAAGTTTGCAAATCATAAAACAACCAAAAGTAAGATATGTTACTATCAACTTCTTTAAATTTGCCTCTGAGCCTATATGGTGTTTTAAAAATGTTTTATTTGTAGCTTAGAGGTAATTTTGTCTTTTAGGCCCTAAATGTACTTCAAAATATATTTTATGTATGTCCCTTATACTGTAACTGTCCATATAAATAGTACAGCTGGTGTTTGCTTTGATTCCAATGATGTCAGTGGACCATGCTGCTGCTGCTGCTAAGTCACTCAGTCGTGTCCGACTCTTCGCGACCCCATGGACTGCAGCCCACCAGGCTCTTCCATCCATGGGATTCTCCAGGCAAGAGCACTGGAGTGGGGTGCCATCGCCTGCTTCGTCAGTGGACCATAGAATTGTATGAAACTATTTTGTGCTGTCTCCAAGACCTTTAGCGAAAAGATGCCCATCTTTTTGACTAAGTAAACCAGGAATTCTGGGCTGTTCACAAAGTAAAGTGACCTGTGGTAGAATTTGAGATGAGACATTTTAGCTCAATCATTCGTGACATTTTACTTCACTGAAATGTGATGGAGAGTGGGTCTCTGGCATTATTTCTTGAAAACGTTTTAATCCTTGGGGGCAGGTGGGCTGTATTTAGGATCCATCAAGGGAGAGATGATAGTCCTTAGAGTGCTTTTTGAAAAGCAAATCTAGTCTGAGTCTGTCCTGCTTGATCTGAAATCCTGCCCATATGGAGAAAGTATTTTCAACAGGAAGGTACCTATGGCAAATGAACAAAGTTCCTGTTCAGCCTTGAAGCCCTCCACCAAAAATAAAGAAAGAAATAGAAATTATAAAGCAGTAATGCTAGCCATAATCTAACACAATTATTTCCCTTTCTTCTGTTCATTTCTTTAAATCTCAACTTTAGTACAATTATCAACAATTTGTGTAATAAAGACTCCACAGACTACAGTGGAAATGACTAACTTATTTAAAGCAAGAAACAGTAATAATGTGCAGATTATGATGAAACATAATGAGCTAATCATAAGACAACTTCACATGCCTTATTATTATTATTATTGTTAGCCATGGCTAATTAAAAGCTGGGACAGGTAAATTATAGTATACAAATTAGAGCTCATAATGAGTTCCTTTTGAAAAGTAAAGCTGCCCTAGTCAGTCACCCATTATGTATTTAAGTCTGCCAAACCCCTTTCACACAAACCAGAATGGGGAAAGAATACATCTCCCATCAATTGTGCTATCATGCATCATCTTGCTTAATTCCAGCAACACAGCCAGTGTTGGAGTTGCCATGATGTGCTTCGTAGAATTGGAAGCTAAGGCTCAGATATTCAGTCATTCCATGATTTGATTCTAAGTCATAATATGTTCATTGATTCTGAAATTAGGGCTCTTAACTCTACACAAAACCACCTCCCAGTGTTAAAGCCGTGGAAAAGCAGTTTGGATGTTACCATATTATTTTGGAAGTGAGTTAGATTCAACCTGTACAGAAGAATCAGCAGAAGAGCCACTGATAGGTTCAAGAGGCAAGGGAAAAAGAGAGGAGTTGGAGATGATTCCAAGTTTATATGGTTAAGCAATTGGAGGAATGAAGATATCATTAACAGATATCTTGAGTTCAACAGTTTAAATGTTGATGTTAATGTGGGGGGACACATTTCAGCTAGACATTGATTTTCAGGTGGTATAGGAGGAGCTCACTTTCTGTATCTAATTATAATACTTCTGTATCTAATTATAATAATTCTCCCTGTATTCATGAATTATGAAAATGGGCACAAGAAACCTCCAAAATGAGAAATAGAGTAACTAATATTCAATAAATGTAACTTGTTTTTAAAAATACTCTTCTGATTTAAAAAAATAATTTAACAAATCTCACTATTTGAATCTAGTAATCTAGTAATTTCAATGCTTTTTATTCATGAGTTTTCAAATAATATGGTTAGTTTTTTATTTATTTCAAAGGGTTAGAAATTTAATAACTATTAGCTTTATTCCATTTGTAACCAGAATTCACAAAGCTTTTCTAGATACTTTGGTTCATAGCCTTTGTAAAGTCAGATCACTTATGGTAGAGGTGGATTTTATTATATGAGTTAATAGCCTGTGATGTTTTTACACATAGTTAGGTATTTGGCTTATATGTGCATATGTACATGTGTTTGTGCATGGGAATATCCGTGTGTGTGTGTGTGTATCCTAATAGTTTATTCTTCAACAGGGGAAAATAGCATAAAGTGATGTTATATCATTGAGGCAAATTATTCTAAAACTTGAATTCCAAAATAACTATTGTTCTCATTCTTCCATTTTGTGTATTCGGTTGTTTTTATGAGCAGGTGGACATTCATTTATATGTAAAGAGTGTGACTATGAAATTGTTTCCCATGATGATGGAAAATTGCTCCCAGAGAATGAAACAACAAAAACCCAGAAAGGTTACAAATTTCCTAGCTTTTCTTAGTTCACACAGTACAGTTTCCTCAGCTTTCTTGCCAAGGTCAAACTGTCATTATATTCTAATCAGACTGTCAAGATATAGCTCTTTGATAATGCAGGTTTTAGTAACTTATTTCACAAACAGCCTTAATAAGCACTATAATTATCACTATATTGAATTACTGACAGTGATACAAAGTCATTGAATTAAATTCATAGATAAACTTCTGTCCATAACACAGAAAAGACTCATAGATTTAACATTTCCCGACACTTTCCAAGGGCCTCTGAAACACTAACGTAGATATGAAGGGCCACTCATGGAGAAGGCAATATGAACAAATAGACTGGGAAGGAAGAGATGAATTTGGAGGTCCCTAATCTTAGCAGCTGGAATGTTTGTGCCAAGACCTTCCTTTCTCTCCACCTCAGGCTTTTTGATCTCCAGGTAGACTACTTTTCTCAAGTGCCAGGACAATGTGTTACATCTGGTCAGAGTCCTGGTGTTTCAGAAGATAGAATATAGTAACAGTGTTAACAACAACTTAAAAAGGTAAAATTTCAGGTAGTATGGAAACTGATTTAGGAAGATATTTTCCAACATCTCTAAAATCTTAACCACATAAGTGCTTCC
The DNA here is from genome assembly GCF_054371585.1 of Giraffa tippelskirchi. Classification (NCBI taxonomy): domain Eukaryota; kingdom Metazoa; phylum Chordata; class Mammalia; order Artiodactyla; family Giraffidae; genus Giraffa; species Giraffa tippelskirchi. The sequence goes on from NC_137277.1 coordinate 77,033,055, forward strand.
ATCCCTTACAGTACTTTTTTTCCTTTCTTTGTAGTTTTATCTGTGTAGTTTGACAGCCTTGAATGGAGCTTGCATCCTCCAAGTAGACCACAGTACCCTTCACAGTATCCTACATGGAGCCCAGGCAGGCATCTGTGTGGACCCTGTGTGGGCATGTCAGCTTAAGCCCCAGGTAAATTCTGCTACCAAATTAGGTCTTGTATTGCTGGAACAGCAACAGATCACTATTTGGTCAAAGTCATGAGTAGAAAATGGTGAGAGAAAGGGTAGAATATTCCAAAGCTTGAAGCTTGCTCCTAAGCAAGTCTAAAATAAATACAGAAATAATTTTATCCATTAACTACATAGCTTGGTTAGATTTGTTGTTGTTGTTAGAGGTTTGATAATTTACTGTTCTCCTTGAATGTGACTATGAAATAAAACAATTAGAAAGCTGTTAGAAACTTTTCTTATCTTAAATTTGATACCAAATGTGCCCTTAAGCTCCTGGAATGGCTGATTACAATGTCCTCCATGTGCACTATTATGTAGAAACAAAAATGCACATCTGTTTATTTAGTGGATGCAGATTAGCCTTATTTCTAATGAATATATTTTATATTTAATGAAATTTGGTAGTGTTGGAATAAAACAAGTTTTAAAAGGGCGAGCCACTTTCTTGGCATAACACAGGCAGTAAGTAGCTATCTGAGAGCCAGATCCAAGCCTGAGTGGTCCCAGCACCTCTACTTTTAAGTAGTACATGCCTGCCTCTCCAAAATAATAGTTGCCATTTATCAAGCATCAAATATTTGTACTGTATTTTACAACACTATAACCTAATTCCCCAAAATATCCTATGGTAAACATTTCTGTACAGAATTGAAATCTATCTTATATTTTGCCACATACTGTTGATCTTACCACCAATATACATGTGTCAGATTATGCCTCAGGTAGGTTTCTGATGAGATAAGGGGTGGTGACTTACTATTTTATCCCCTAAAGCAGTTAACACTGTGCCTTAGCCAGAATAGGTGCCCAAAAAGTTTGATGGATTGCCATTGGATTTGAAAATCTGTTTTTTATCCATTTAAATTTAATAGCCGATGAGCATCCAATATCTATGGGATACACTACTAGTTTTAGTAGCTATATCTACTAGTTTGGAATAAATAGTAAAATTTTACTCTAATGCCAGTTCTTAAAAGCTCAAAGCCAGAAGATAGAAAAAAGTCCTACAGTTGTTTCATAGAAAACTGAGCATGATAAATGCCTCTGTGTCTTGGTCAGAGTTAATTGTACTGTGGTCTGAGCAGTTGGAATTTGTGATTACAGTTGTATCCTGGTTCACCCAGGTGTATTATTCTCTGTTACCTAGTCCACATGTTCCTTAAGGATTTAGAATAAGGGCTCAGTGACTACTTAATTGAATTGAATGTATAAATCAATAAATAGCTTTAAGAGTTGCAGGTGAGAGGAGTGTATTAGAATAACAAAGCCAGGCAGTGAATCAGATTAGATGGGAAAGTTCTGAGATTTAAATGGGTCTTGGGCTGCAATTTAATTAGGATTATTTGGAAAAGATGGAGACTGATTTGCACAAATGAGTCAGTCTAGACTAAGTCTTAAGAGTTGGCAAAGGAACCAAAAGAAGGAACCAAAGGAAGAAATTTTGGGCAGAATATAGCACAAGGACAGTGTTTGGAAGAAAAGGAGAGCAAATGGAGTAGAATCAAATGTGAGCAATCAAATGAGAGTTTAATATTGCTAAAGGTTTTTTATACTCCATATTTAATCTTCTTTCTTTCCACACGCTATTAGAAATATGAATTGCACTTTTTTTTTTTGGTTGCACCAGGTGGTTTGCAGGATCTCAGCTCCCAGACCAGAGCTCAAACCCGGACCCTTGGTAGTAAAAGTGTGGAGTCTTAACCACTGGACCACCAGGAAATTGCCATGAATTGCATTTTTGATTGGATACAAATCTTTCACAAAGATCTTTTGCTTGCAGTATATATTTTCATAACTTTATAGACATCAGTAGCATTCTTGTTTTTTTTTAAATTCCCAAGGACTCCTATTTCATGTAAATTATATTTGTAAACCAGACATGGTCAGTTGAATAAATACCATAGTATCAGATCCATAACAATTTCACAATTGTGTATCTTATCCTGATGAAGAATTAGGAGTTACGGTACATCTTTTCTCTTATCAAGAATCACTGCCTCATGGGGACATTGATACTCCCTAATGCAGTCAGGACTGGAAAAGAGCTGGCCATATTCTGATAAGAAATAAAGGTTTTAGGAGAACTTAGCTTTTCTCAGCGTGGATATGATGATGAAGCGGGATCGCATGTCTTCATTATCTATTTGGTTGCAGACACTGTGCTATGCATTTTCTTACACCTCAATGTCCTATTTTAAAGGAGGAAGCTGAGCCCACAGAGGTTAGCTTTACACCTAATGTCTCACTGCCAAGAACTGGCAAAGCTGGAATTCAAACCCCAGTCTTACTCCAAAGGCATTGCTTTACCCACTACGAATACTGCCTTTCTGCATTGTGAAAAGTACCTTAGGGATATTTTACTTTCTGTATTACCCATGGGTAGGAAAACGGATGCCAAGAAAAAGGAAGTGAATTGAACTTATCATCATCCTGTCATATATCACTAAGGTATTTCTAATTAAAATCAACATAAAAGGTGAGCAGTATATGAAAGTGGAAGTGTTACTCGCTCAGGCGTCTCCAACTCTTGTGACCCCATGGATTGTAGCCTGCCAGGCTCCTTTGTCCATGGAATTCTCTAGGCAAGAATACTGGAGTGAGTAGCCATTCCCTTCTCCAGGAGACCTTCCCAACCCAGGGATCAAACCTGTGTCTCTTGCATTGCAGGTGGATTCTTTACCGTGTGAGCTACCAGGGAAGCCCATACTATTATTCAAAGTGAGCAAAAGTAGTAATCTTGCTGATATAAAGCAGCACTATTTCATAGTTTTATAATTTGTCCCTTTCCTTTTGGACTTCCCTGGTGAAGATTATACCAGTCCTTTGAATACAAAGTATAGCAGACTTTGACATGACTAAGGACTGAAATCTCATCTTTGGCTCACACTTATTCCTATTGATTGGGCCGTTTGGCTGCACAGACTGAACAGTTATGGGAAAATAAGTCAATCAATTGTACAGTATATGAACCTCTGAAAGCAACATGCATCACTTATGTTTAAATCATTCAGCATGGTTTGACATTCAATAACTCATAAAAATAATTGCTGAGGGGAAAAAAATAGGCTTTTCTGACAGTTATTAGAAATTAATACCAGTTAAACCTTGAATAGTCTGCAAACATTGGACCTTTCTTTCTTCTGTACTGTCATTAATATTCAGAAGACAAAATAAATGCTGGAAAATGAACAATAATTGTGGATCAGAAGGTATGACAACTTTATTATCAAAGAAGATGAGAAAAAAGAATGAAACAAAACTGAATGGACTATGGGTTCAGCACAGCTTTTACTTGAATACATTTGGTTGGAGGTCCCTGGGAATGACAGGACCCTCCAGATCTGGGGCTGATGATGTCTTACTCATCCTTAATATTCCCAGGAAAATCCTCAGTGTGATTTCTGGAACTTGCACTCAAAGTGCCCATTGCCTTTTGACGATAAATCATTCATTTTGTAAAACAGAGGGTCTCCATGAAGAGAGATTATGAGCATATGAATGCCCTAACACTACAAATAAACCTTCACTTTAACTTGATGACCTGCAAAACCTCCCATCATCAAAAATTCCTGGAGCCTCTCTGTTTGAACAACTCAGTCTAATAAGTCCAGCAATATTTTCTGTTATCCTGTGTCACAGGATTTTAAATTGAGAGCCTTGAAAATCTTATTAATTAACTTACTGTCAAATTCCTAAAATGAAAGCTTCATTTAGAAAGTCACATGCTACTTCCACCATGAACTGTGGCTTCTTTTTCAGTATGTGGAGACAAACAGCCCAATTAATTGGAAATCCCAGTTGTCTTTGCGAATAGACTTACTCTCAAGGTTGAAAGGAGATACTAAGCTATTGAATACATATGTCTTATATTAAGTAATTTTTAGGAACATGATGCACATGAGAAAATACTTTTGTGTTTATTCTTCATTTCTAAGAATATTTGGAGCACAGAGTGTGGAAGAGAAAATCAGTCTCCCCCAAATTTGGCTGTGGTAGAGGGAGTTCAATAAATATCCCCCGTTTTACATTACATGTCTAGTTCCACTTATTAGATCTACAACAAACTTCTAATTGATGCCAAAACTACTGGATGCTTACCCAAATCTTTACTAAGCTCCTGGCCTCCTACAGCTCACTCATGTTTAATAGGCATTAGGTCCATTAAACTTAATTGTAACCATACTGTCTCTGTTTAACAGTAAGTGGAAAAGAATGGATGCCACAAACTTTAATATTCAGAAGCCCTGTTCTAATCGGGCTTTTTACTGGAAGCCTGTCTCCAGCTCTGGCTCCAAAGGCCTAGAGACAAGGAGAATTTGGATAGAAATCATTATTGGGTACTGAGAATATTCAATCCAGAAAATGAAATAATGAAGAATTGTGTATTTAAAAAGGTGAGGAGGGAGTTCCATGGTGACCTAGTGGTTAGGATTCTGGGCTTCACTGCCATGAGTTCAAAGCCCGGGGGAACTAAGAATCCCACAAGTCACAGAAGCATAGCCAAATAAATAAATAAATTTTTAAAAGGTGAGTAAATGAATTTCTATTGATAAGAGTAATTGAAGAGTTATTTTAGAATAAAAAAATTTTTATAAAAAACTATATTAATTCCTAAAATTATTTGGTGTTGAAAACTAGTTGCTTCTATGAATTCTTCTCTGATACATATAAAATGGAGCAAGTGTCAGGGACTTGGGTTGATTTCTATATCTTTCATAAAGATATATGTGGTGAGATTAGGTATTTTCTGAAATTTTTTCCTAATAGTTTTCTAGTTTTCCGATTGTGTGTGCTTAGTCACTCAGTCTTGTCAAACTCTTTGCTACCTCACGGAGGTCCTCTGTTCACAGGATTCTCCAGGCAGGAATTCTGGAGTGGGTTGCCATTCCCTTCTCCAGAGCATCTTTCCAACCCAAGAATCAAACCCGAGTCTCCTGCATTGCAGGCAGATTCTTTACCATCTGAGCCGCCAGGGAAGCCCAGTTTTCTGATACTGGTAGCCAAATAAATATACAGTTTTCTTATAAGCCTACTAAATACAAGTAATGTTTAAATCTAGAAATGTGATGAAATAAATTGCAAAAAGTGACATTGCCATTTATTTCTAAATAGAGATTTATATGTAGTCATCCCTTTAAATAAAAATATAGGAATCAAGCCAGTTAACTACATATTGTACAAGAGTAAAAAAAAAAAATAGCAAGAAGTACAAAAAGAGACAATGAGACTTACTTTATCATCTCAGAGTGGTTGTCATAAATAGGCACTTAATCAGAAAATGAGCTAAAACTTCTCAAAGATAAGCAGTTTGCTACGAGGTCACTCAAATTGGCAACCCTAGAAAACATTTGAAAAAGATGAAATGTGTCTTTGGTGTGCCTCTACCCCCACATCTCTGGCTTCTAGTATCTTTCTGGTACCATTGGCTGTTTAGAGTCATCTCAAGAAGAAAATATGTAGTCTCTACCCTCTCCACCATAAAGACACACCCTTCACTTTTAAAGTTTTAAAGTATGATGCCTTCAATTTAATATTTTCTGTCTTGTGTCCCATTACTTTGAATTAAATTAACTTATCTATGCTGGAGGATGATATATTCTTAACAGGTTATATAACTGTTTCTGTGGTGCTTCTACTGCTGAGAATTCTAGGCCATTGGTAAGAAAGAGACTGATGTGCCTTTTTGTTGCCCCTGTAATCTTAATCAGGTACCCTCCTCATCTACGTGTTTACACAAGCAAAGATGAACTTGGAAACAATCTGAATTTACATGCTGAAATATCTTTCTATCAAATGTAAACAGAAAGCATATGTATTTCTAATCTAAAATTAAATCATTCTTTCAAATATTCTTTTATAACAGACTATTTCTGCAAACTCCTTTTTAAAGTAAGCTATATCTAATTCATTTAATAATGATTATAATATATCAGTCTTATCATATGAATTGGAAAGATCTGTTAATCATGTCTCTATAATGGAAAATTTAATTTCCTTTGCTTCATTAATTGACAATAAATATTTTCAGGGATTTGAATTTTAAACAGCATTAATGATAGGTGATTCCAAGAATACTCATATGTGTCCTGGGCAATTTCAACACATTGAAGAGACTTGTTTATTTGCCAGAATTTAAAGCTGCACCTGATTTTTATCTGTCAAAGAACACATTGTTTTCCAGGACAACAAGCAGAAACGGCTTTTAAAAGCTCATTTAACAATTACTTTTTTTTTTTTTTTTTGCTGTTATCATTTGTTTGATGGAGAGTGTTCAGATAATATTTGAAACAAAGAACTATTGGATAGGGAAGAAATATTTAGTACAGATGAAATTATGAAGATTCTGTTCTTGTTACGTCTTTTCAAGGTTAGCATCGAGAGGTTCTAGGACACTGTAGAGAGAGAAGTCAGCCACTAGAGCAAAGGCAGTGACAGAAAATTGCTCTAAAATTACCTATTCATTTATTTGTAAACTATAGGTACATATCATTTGCACCCTTATTCAACCACATATAAGTTAATATTTACTGAGATAATATGTTGAAAAATGATTTTAAAATGCTGTAGCATTTCAAAGATACAGGATCAAATTATAATTCTTTGTTTTCAGCAGGAATAAATTTGCAAATTTATTTCCCATTAAATGAACAGTTTTCTGTATTTGAGCTCCATGGCTAATATTCTATTAGAATTTTACTTTCTTATCTTAAATATGTTTCTCTAATTAGAAAGGGATCTGAAAAAAATCAAAGACTTTCACCTGAGTGAAATAATTTAAAACAAATCATTAACTACAATTTATGCAAACTCATTTTATCCACCCTTATTGTTTATACTTGCAAAATATCCAACAACAAGTCCTGCTTGGTTAATGCTGTGAGCTTTGCTGTCTTACTTTTATTTCTAGAAACAGCACTTAAATGTGAGATTAAAATCACCTCCATTCAATAAGTACTTGTTTGTGTATTACAGATCATAGTCCTTTATCAGGAATAATAATACAGCTTTACTTTTTATGGGAAATGGAGAATAAAACCTCAACAAATGGATGCAGCTCTTCAGAATAGCTCTCAAATGGGCAGTGCTGAAAATTGATCTGGTTACTTGTCAGTTACATTATTCAGAGATGACATCAGCATCAAAGCTGTAGCCAACTGTGGCTCATTGCCCACCCCGTGACAACCTTTGATAAATTAAAAAACCTACTCCATAAAGATATAAGCATCTCCAGGGCTGTAATTTGAGCTATGAAACCTAATTAAGCAACTTTCCACCAGGCTCATTAATAAGCACTGAACCAGGTTCTATACAAACACCTGAACACATGACTGTGAATGCTAACAAAACATTTCATAGTATATCATCACCAGTAAGTTATTCTAGAGAAAAAGCAGTTAGATGAGACAGTTTTCATAGTATCTATTTCTGATTTTGTTTATATTAGCTTGTTAGATTATTGCTAACTGAAAAACAGAATTGAAATCTTTTGACAATGACATGCATGCTGTTTGATGTTCTTCAAACGATTCTATTCCATTGCTTTGGTACATAAGATATCATGCTTCTTTACCTGGAGGGTTATGTTCATTGAGAATCACAAGTGATGCTGGGGTAGGTCTTCTTTTCCTGATCTGTGAACAATAAAGAACCAGCTAAGGTCAGAGTCGGATGCTGCTCCAGATTGCTCTATAGCCTGCAAGGCTGTCCCCTCCTCATCTTTTCCCAATATAAAGAGTAAATTTTGGGGAGGCACACAGTAGGTTGCTCACTAATTTTATTTTGAATGAAAGAAAGTTAGACACTAGAACTGGCAGATACTAGTATCACCTTCTTTAATCAAAAAGTACATTTCCACAGAACAGAAATAGTTGTATGTAATCAAATGATGCCATCAAATATTAATACTGAAGCGCAGTGAAAATACAGGGATGACTTGCTAATTTCAGTGGCTCTCTTGGAGCCTCATACATTGATGATGCTTTCAAGATCCATTACCCTTATTTCTAATCAGGGTAAGCGCAGCTTAGAAAACTCAAATTTCCAGCAGGTTAAATTTAACAGCATACATTCTTAACTTCAATTAATATTTTAAACTTTTCTTATTTTCTAGATTATTGTTAAGAACAAATTAACAAAGAATGAACATGGCTCTTACAGAAGTATATAATTCACTTAAAACTAATTGATTTGGTTTGTGGTGTTTTTTCCCCTTATTTTAAGTTATAGGAACATATTATTAGAATTTCTAATGTATCCTTGATTATTTAAATATGTAAGTAAATTCCCAAATTAGTAGAATGGTGGACAAATTTTACTAACAATATCTTGTCCAGGATAGAACCAACGCTCCATTTAACATAGATATATGTTCAAGGTTGTATCTATCTGGCTTGAGTTTGGGTGAATCTACTTCAGATTATCAAAACATCCTAGGAAGATAAAAGTCTCAGATTCAATAATTATTTTCAAGACTTTGTATATAATATTTGTAAAAGGATTCAGGAATAAGTCAAGTTTTAAGAAATTAATAATTACGTAGGCAAAAATTTGTTTTTGCCTCCTCACTGTTGTAATTTTATTACAAATGATCTTTTTACTGGTTCCATTGAATCAAGAGTCTAAGTAAATCTGAATATGAAAGGTGATACAGTAAACCAGCCTCCCAAGAAGAGAGAAAGAGATAGAAATACAAATATATAGATATATTTAACTTGGAAAAATATCTAGGTTGTGTTAAAATACTATTTTTAACATCTGAAAAAAAGTTTTTTAAATTATACACATACCTACGATCCTATATTACATATATTATAGTTGCTGCTTTTGATACACAATGAAAACATAAAATATTAAGCCCATGATCTGAAATTATTCCAAGATTTAATGCTTTCATTGTTAAGTGAATATTTTGATTTGTATAAATAAAAAATAAAAGTTTGCTAATTCTGAAAAATATATATGTTTCTATAAATATTGAACCTGTCATTTTAATAAGCAAAAACAAACAGATTTTTGGATCCAAATCTAAATTGCTAATATGACCATTTTTCCTTAAGGGGTGCTAATTTTGTATCACATGAAATACTTCATTTAGCCAATAGTTCCTTCAGTGAAACTCAAATACAAGTGCATATGAAAGCAAACTTATTTCTCATTCATATATTCTGGGAAGTCACAAAGTTAGGCAAATTCAAGAGGTAGAGAAGCTTTTAATTAATAACAAGAATGTATGTCTGTATTACTTATGTATAGGAACTGGTCCCCACCCAGTTCCACTTACCTGTTCAGCTGCTTCGGGTGCAATCTGACTCTGGAATAAAGGAACAGCAAATTGTATCTTTTTGGGACTGTTTGGCTCCATGATAATGATGAAAATTAGTCAGAGATGTGAAGGACTCAGGAAGACGAACCCCAGGTGGTGTCTGGGATGTGTTTCCTCAGGCGCACTCCACCCAGCCACACAGAGTGCTTGGTAATAAATAGCTGTAATTCCAGCGCGAGCAAGTGAAGATGCCGAGGTCTGAGTAACTCTCTTCTTCAATATCCACAGTGATGCCTGGCTTGCCTGTTCCCCACCAATCCCTTAGATCCTCTCAGCACAATATGGAAAGGAATAAGCTAATTGTGTGCCTCTTCACTAATATACACATGCCAAGCATTCACTCAGCAGCTAATTGAAAATGCAATGCTAGCCTTGAAGGACCTGCTGCCTTGGGATTTGAAAGAAAGGCTCTATCCATTGTACATTACTAAGCGGCTGCTCAAAAGTGCATTGTAAGCTCCCTCTGAGTATTGCAGGGATGAGCCATTCATTATTGATGAACATAAAGCAGGAAGTTTTTAGAGTTGGGGGCAGGGTTTGGGTAGAGAGTTGTTTCATTTCTCTCGGAATACCTTATCAGTCAGACACCTTAGTTATTTCAGATCCAGCTACCAAACTGATGAATGGCCATGGAGGGTAAGTCTAAGTCGCTTCAGTCGTGTCCAACTCTGTGTGACCTCATAGACGGCAGCCCACCAGGCTCTGCAGTCCCTGGGATTCTCCAGGCAAGAATACTGGAGTGGGTTGCCATTTCCTTCTCCAGTGCATGAAAGGGAAAAGTGAAAGTGAAGTCACTCAGTCGTGTCGGACTCTTAGCGACCCCGTCACAACCAATAATATCAGCTATATTTATGCTGTGAGATCTCCTTAGGTAAGACTGATCACGAGAGACATCTGTGGTGTAGTGAGAACATTACCCTCCCGGCTGAGCAGATCTCAGTTCAGGTTCCATTCCTACTACTAACAAGTTCTGTGGCCTCAAGCATATCAGAGGCAATGTCTTGGCCCCCATACCTTCCTCAGAAAAACAAAGGGTTTGGGCTTGATGACCTTTAAGCTCCTGTTCTGTTCCAGCATTCTATAATTATAGTCCACAATTTTCATTAGAGTGAAAAGTATTGCACTGCTAAATTTAGCAAATTGCTTGAAAGTCACTGCTGCTGCAATGACCTCTATTTCCTGATGGCGCCAGTTATAGCCTCTGATTTGGAAGAATACAGAAGTGACTAGACATCAGTGGAAACCTGATGGGATCCAACACTGTGATTTGTTGTCAATAATGGGGATATATGCAAACAAAAGGTCTTAGGGGAGAAAAGTGTAAAGGGGAAAATCTTCAGAATGATACAGTCGTATGATAAGGATTACGGTCATATTAGCTAGTGGTGAAGGTAGAGGGGGCCAAATGGCCTGCTCTTCACATCTGTTAGTATATAAGGGGAAACAATAGCCAGACGGTCTTCATACATTCAACTCCTTTTGCAAAGGAAGTCTGAAAATGATGCTGCTTTAATAGGAGAAAGAACTTGAGTTCTCTACTTCCTTATTGCAAGATAGTGTTTGATGAATGCTAAATTTTTAACACAGATTTTTCAATATGCTTTGGACTTATCTACATTTAGACATTGGCTATTATTCCAGCTATTTACAAATGAAGTTTTCTCTCTTTTAAAAAAAAATTTTGAGTCCATACCCAGAATCCATTTTAATGATTTAAGTATGCAGCTTTCTGTGGAAAGAGTATAGAAAGTGATATATGCATTACTCAAGTAGTTTTCTATACCCTCTAGGGGAAAAAAGCAAATGAAAATGGGGATGTGTAAGCACTTTCAGTTGGAGAACAGTGCTGACCAGCAAGAAATCTTGTGATGGGTTCATCTTTATAGTTTCAAGAGGAAACTTATAAATTACATTTTGTGTAACAGTTTACAAATGATAACATGAATTGATATCATTAAAGGAGTTATTTCTTCTGAGTATTTCTTCAAATTACGTGTAAGGAAAATAGGACCATTTCTAGTGAGTAGCTAATCCAAATCTTCATTTAGTGTGATAATTAAGAGGATGCACTTGGCAGCCTTGAGTTCAAATCCTGGCTCTGCTACTTAGTTTATCAAGGTGGAGCAGTAAGAGAACTTCCTTTTAGTGAAGTTTAAATGGATTAAATGAGTTTATTTAAAATGAGTTATTTGAAAGATCTCATTAAAACGCCAGCACATCATAACCACTGAGTAAAATAGCTAGATTTTTCAAAGCTGAAAATACAATGTTAATCTGGATTAACATAGGATCTCTACCTATTTAGAATAATTTGATATCAGTTAGAACAATAGATGGTAAAGTGAAATACTACATGTGCATTACAGCATAAACATCACTAAACAATTCTCAATAACTAATTCTCTGTTTTGAATGGTTCGGCCAGAAATAATATCATAAATAGTATTGACTGTCTAGACCCTTTAAGCTGCTTCTTCATCAGGCCAACTCCTGTGCATACTTCAGGCCTCAGCTGAGTGTTACTGTCTCTAGGTAGCTTTCACAGACCTCCTCCTACCCACATTGCATTTAGAGCCACCTCTTCTGTGTTCCCAAAGCACCCAGAATATCTCTACTTAGTACAATAACTGCCGGTCTGTCTTTTAACTGTTTAGCATTTTCAGTGCCACTCACTCAAACAGCAATTGTTTGTTGAGAAGATACTGCAGCCTACTCCATGCCAGGCTTTTTGCTGTGGCATTAAAGGAGACATTGTGTTAAAGGTGTTTGAAGTCCTTTTAAAGCTAAATTATTGTTCCAAGACCCACTTAAAATGCAACTTAAATTTGAAATAATCTAAAAATTGTAATATGTTTATATGGGGAGTATAGTTCCCTTCTGGCTCAGCTGGTAAGGAATCCGCCTGCAATGCAGGAGACTTGGGTTCGATCCCTGAGTTGGGAAGATCCCTAGAGAAAGGAAAGCCTACTCACTCCAGTATTCTGGCCTGGAGAATTCCATGGACTATATAGTCCATGGGGTCACAAAGAGTCGGCCATGACTGAGCAATTTTTTAAATTTAAATAGTTACGATAAATATTAGGTGAACATTTTTTTCTTCCTGTTACAGATAATAGTAATAGTGACACTTACTATATGCCAGGCACAATTATAAGTGCTTTATCTGCATTAACTTATTGAACATTATTAACTTATTCATAACAACTCTTTGAGCTAGGTACTATTGCCATCTCTAATTTGAAATGAAGAAACTGAGAATCAAAGAGTTTAGGTAGTTTGCCCAATGTCATCCAGCTAATATGTGGCAGAGACAGCATTCAAATGCAGACAATTCTGCATCAAGCCTGGGCTTTAATCACAATGGTTACTTTCATAAAAGGGCCTATAAAGAACCCACCTGCTAATGCAGGAGACTTAGGAAACATAAGGTTTGATCCCTTGGTCTGAAGATCCCCTGGAGAAGGAAATGGCAACCTACTCCAGTATTCTTGCCTGGGAAATCTCATGGACAGAGGAGCCTAGCAGGCTATAGTCCATAGGGTCACAAAGAAGCAACTTAGCACGCATGCAGAGAAGTCCAGAGTAGGTACCAGAATCACTGCACTGGTTAGATGTTCCAACCACAAGAGTCCAATGGTAAAAGACCATAAGGTGACATGACATATGAATAAAAGGAAAGAAAGTAGTATAATTAAAGGATACAAGTAATCATGATCTTACATTTCAAATTATAAATCAACATAGAATGGAGAATTTAGAGTTTGATATTATGTCACCAAACTGACTTGAAAGAAGGCAGTTTTTCTTTTTCTGAAAGTAATGGCTGCTATCATTAAAGATTTAAAAAGCTTCTAGAATAAACAGTAGCTATAGTCTCTCTTCAAGATAAGAGATTCTATGAGTAGAGAAGGCAAAACATCAGGACAGCAGACCATTAGGCCTTCCTAATTTTACTCTGTAATATCTGTCTGACTTTATTTTCCACAGCTCCTCAAGACCCCCATTTGGCTACACTTTACCCCATAGCCAGCCTTTCTCTGGCCTCCTCTTCTTTCCTGGGAAGCTTTCCATTTATCCAAATTGATTCATCCTCTAATTCTACTTCCTTAGAAGTCACCTTCAAATTCTCCAAACAAGAGAAATCATTCCCTTTTTTCCTCTTGTGGTATTTAATTATATGTAGTTTTATGTTACTCTCCATGACTTTCCTTTGTGTTCCTTTGGACTCCCGTCCTCAACACCAAATCCTTTTCTATCTTGTCTTAATATAAACAGATAGAATCCTTTTCTATCTTGTCTTATTATATTCTTAATATAAACAGAATATAATATAAATCCCCAGCAACAATATGTTGGGAATCTAGCTTCTAAATAACTCTACTTAGGCTTCATCTATCATGTTGTCAGGAAACAAGGTGTTGCAGTATACTTGAATTTTCCCTAGTCTGTAGCTCATTCTTTTAAGCACTATTCACTTCAGTTCAGTCACTCAGTCATGTCCAACTCTTTGTGACCTCATGGACTGCAGCACGCCAGACTTCCCTGTCCATCACCAACTCCTGGAGCTTGCTCAAACTCATGTCCATCAAGTCGATGATGCCATCCAACCATCTCATCCTCTATTGGCCTCTTCTCTTGCGTTCAATCTTTCCCAGCATCAGGGTCTTTCTAATGAGTCAATTCTTCCATCAGGTGGCCAAAGTATTGGAGCTTCAGCTTCATCATCAGGCCTTCCAATGAATATTCAGGACTGATTTCCTTTAGAATTGACTGATTTGATCTCCTTGTAATCCAAGGGACTCTCAAGAATCTTCTCTAACAGCACTGTTCAAAAGCATCAATTCTTCGGTGCTCAGCTTTCTTTATTGTTCAACTCTCACATTCATAACATGACTACTGGAAAAACCATAGCTTTGACTATGTGGATCTTTGTCAGCAAAATAATGCCTCTGCTTTTTAATACACTAAGTTGGTCACAGCTTTTCTTCCAAGGAGCAAGCATCTTTTAATTTCATGGCTGCAGTCACCATCCACAGTGATTTTGGAGCCCAAGAAAATAAAGTCTGCCACTGTTTCCACTGTTTCCCCATCTATTTGCCTTGAAGTAATGAGACCAAATGCCATGATCTTAGTTTTCTGAATGTTGAGTTTTAAGCCAACTTTTTCTTTCTCCTCTTTCACTTTCATCAAGAGGCTCTTCAGTTCCTATTCGCTTCCTGCCATAAGGGTGGTGTCATCTGCATATCTGAGATTATTGATATTTCTCCCAGCAGTCTTGATTCCAGCTTGTGCTTCATCCAGCCTGGCATTTTGCATGATGTGCCCTGCATATAATTTAAATAAGCAGGGTGACAATGTACAGCTTTGACATACTCCTTTGCACTATACCTTGTTTTTATTTGAGTATTTTAATGGACACTTAAAAATATATTCCATACCTTTACTCCTTTTTAAAGGATTATATGTTAATCATAAGTTGTTCTTTTTCCTTTGTGGCATTCATGTAAACAACAGTTATTGTACTCTCTGATCTAGAAATATGTCCTCTGAAGCTATTGACACTTCTTACCATCTTAACTGGCTGCAGATTCCATAGATACATAGTTCTTATAGCTGTTTTAAAGCTTTTATCTGATGATTACCAACAGTCATTTTTTAAAACTGTCACTTGTCTTAGTCCATTCAGATCGCTACAACAAAATACTAGGGATTGGGTGTCTTACAACAAAAAACATTATTTCTTACTGTCTAGAGTCTGTAGCCAATAGAATACAGAGGACGTGATGACACATGACTGTGGAGTCTAGATCACAAGAGGTTGTACTGTCTGTGCCTCCATCTGGGAATGCATCCACTAGACACCAGCCGCCACACTGTGAAGAAACCAGAGCCGCAGGGAGGATACATGTAAACACTCTAGTCAACATTTATATTTTTGTGTGTAATGTGAGAAAAATGTTTGAAAGAATATGTTCTGAGATGTTGCTAGGAATTTTCTCAGGGAGATATGTCACATCTTCAATCTTTATATTTTTCTATTTTATGCAATAGGCAGGTATTCAGCTTATTAAAACAAAATGTAGCTTCCACAATAACAATATAATTTTTAAGCAATATTTTTAAATGGTCTTAATTTTCACACATAAAAACATTGTTTTCACTCCCTTAAGTCAGAGAAATTGAAATGAAATAGCTTTTTTAAAAAACATGCTTTATCTTTTAATTAAGGACAGTTTTCTTTGAATGAGATCATTATTTTCACACAAATGTTGAATTAAATGCAAAAAAACACTGTGTAACACTCATATTTACCTATAACAACATTATTACAAGAAAGATTACAGATACACAAAGGGCCTTTCAATATACTTGCTGATATATGCAATATAATGCATAGATGCTACCATAATAATTGGAAAAAAATCAGGAAAATCTGTTTTCTTGGAATTTCTTTGAAAAACAACTATTTTTTTGGTTGACTCATTGATTCACTAAGCTTGGATGACAAATAATAGACTATATCCTTACTTTTACATAGTTAAAACAGTGTGAAAGAAAGAAAGGTGAGAGAAAGAGAGGGAATTAACAGGGCAGAAAATTAAGCTTCTTAAGCTCTAAGGAATCTCAAAATCTTTTAATTAGAAGAAAGGTTCGAAATATAAATGATATTAAGTTCTACAAAATGTGATCAGGCAAATTGTGAAGTAGGTTGTAGTGATACTCCTCAGTTAGGTAAGACTTGAAGGAACAAGTTCTTACCAAGTCCTTCCCAGTCTGACTTTTTTAGACGTTTTTCAAAAAAGAAACTTGAATAGGCAACACATTTTGAAGAAAACAAAATAGGCAACAAATAACTCTCCAGCTAATACTCCATCTGTAGTTTAGTTCGTTAAAATTTGTCGTTAAATGCTAGATAGAGAGCAATCAACTTCCTTTTTTTTTAGATTAATTTTTCAAAGCAGGGTTTTGTGAGTCACCTGAGACTGGTTCCTTGTGACCTCATATAACTGATGTCAGACACAATGTGATAGTCAAAAAATTTTTTCAGTAGACTCCTAAACCCTTTCATCCATAATACAGATATCAAGGGAAGCATTTTGTGTACTATCTTTATGGAGAGACTGTTTTAAATGATTAAAGAAGACAAGAAAGGGCTACACTCGTGATAACAATGAAGCACTTTACTTTAAAACATGTATAACCTTTTAAAGGGTACTCAGGCATGGCTAGGGGAGGATTATTAGGTAAATCCCAGCCAGCTTCACCCTGATTCTGACCCCTGGGGAACAGGGAGAACTCTGATTCATAGCTCTCAGATTAGGGGCTTCTGCCAACCTAACATTGACCTTCTGCTGGCGCTTTGCTCTGTCTCCCTCTCACACCTTCATGCTTAGGCTGTCTTAAACAGTATCTAAACAACCTAGGGGCACAAAGTGAAAATGTGAGTTCCCCAGAAAAATTCCAGGAAGGGCCCTACTGTGTGTAAGGTTGTGATTGAGATGCTTAAGTTTTATCTTAATTCTGGAAGAATCCTATCTTAGAGTGAACAGCAAATTTTTATGCAAGGAGTATGACCAGTCTTTTCCAATTACAATTTGTGACAAAAATAGAACTTTAAATTCTGTAATAATGTAAAAAAAAGCAGATAAGATTTTGCATTTAATGTTTGGTTGTTTTGGGAAATGTTTTAATAGCATCTTCTGCTCAACTTACTTGGACCTGCAAATATTCTCAATGGAATCCAATTTGAAATGTATACTTGCTTCCCCCGTTATTGGAAAGTAGAGTGTTCCTATGAAAGCCTTTGTAAGCTGAAATGACCTAAAGAAGCAATTACCATCAACTTATATGAGAACGTTTTTAAGCATTCCCAGACCCACCCAACTAACCTACTAAATCATACCAAGAAACACATGAAAACATTATATCATTCGCTACGATTGAAATGCTTGTTACATCCAGTTTTATGCTAAGCGTAACATCCCTACAAACTCTCTTAGGCTTTTCTGACATCTTGGGACATATTTTGCTAAGGCTTGCACAAAACTAATCAAGATAAAGCACAGGTGCTCAAACACAGTTCAAAGCTCTAGAGTCTTGATGCAGAAGTGTAGTTCCGTGGAAGGAGCTTGGTGTCATTCTCTCTACTCAGGGTGTGCGCTGCTTCTGTGATGTTACCCTGCAAAATGAATGCTGAACTCTGTTTTTACTTTTCATCTATTTTTGTAAAAATGAAAGATCCTCTTTGATTTCTTTCAGTTGTCAAAAACATATACTAATGTAGGTCTTGAAGAAAAGCAAAGTGGTATAAAAGCGATCTTTCAGGTAGTGAGGGAAGCCTGTGTACCACTGAGTTGTATTATGTATCTTACTTTAATTAATATTAGGCAGCTGTCTCTTGGATTTCTTGGGAAAGAGTGACATACATGACCACACAAATCACCTCTAGATATTGGTTCCTCTTTTTTTTTTACTTTTTTTAAGCTAAAAAGAAGATTTTTTTCTTTTTTTACCTAAAACTCTCTCTATGCGTGCTTGTATAACCTTGTATTAGAAAAACTCCAAGGTGGCATAATTGACTGACTTAAGTTTTATCTCTTATCCCTAGATTTTCCTGTCTTTGGTAAAATGCTGATATTTAGGAGATTGCATAAAAGGCAAAATATGGGGAAGACTGGAGGCAAATGTCATCAGTCCCCAGAAACAGAAAGCTGGTGCTCATAGTAATTTGGCAAGCTTCTCAAAATCTTTTTTTTTAAAGAAAACAGAATATAATTTTAAGTGAGGTATGCATGTGATTTGTAAATTTTCTGTAATATAATGTCAGTGAGGCTATGGTAGTATATGAATGAATACTCTATTCATATTGAATGTAATTTTACTTTTTCAAGAAATATATTTGATTAGAACATCTCCAGAAGGAAGCCAATTATTTTCTGTACTCTCAGTGTCATAAAAAGATCTGCTTTGCCAAAAATCCTTTTTCTTCTGACTTATACCTCAAGATATGCTTAAAGTTGGCACTTTAACACTCATGATTTTCCCTTTTTTATCATCATTATAGAACTTAACAAATACTCTTCTTTACTTTTTCTGCTCATCTCCTGCTCACTTGCATACTTACTATGTAAAATGTATTTACATATTTAGTAATTTATATGTATTTTTTGTTGTTCCAACTTCCATTTAAGCAAGAATAGATTCTTTATGAGATGATTGCAACTTTCAGTGTCATGTTGTTGCAATTAGCAATCTTGTGGTTCTGAGTAGACTCTGAAAAACGAGCATGATCCATTCTTGAGTGTTTGCCCAAGTTTCTGTGTGCAACTTTGGCTTATTCATATCCACAAATAATCATAAGTAACAGAACATCAAAAACTAGAATAATTTGCTGCTTAAGATGAATCACTTCCAGTAAAAGCAAACCTCTTCATAAGACCATGAAACCTGTATTCGATGTCTCAGGGCGTATGCCATGATTTCTTGATCATGTTGGTCCATAGTGACTCTGGTCTAGTCTGTAAGTCTGAGTTGCCTATTGATCATATTTATTTCACAGCAACCTGTTATGAGGATCATCAGTACTATCCCATAGTCTGTGTTTCTTGAGAGTTTAAAATATTATACACTTTTTTTTGTCTGTGATTGCCTGGCCCCCTAGTTGTAAAAGTATGTGACTCACCACACTGCTTGTGTAAGATAGGCAGAATGATTTTTGGAAGAAAAGAAATCATTCTTAATTCAGAAAGATGAAATTTCATCAGGTTGCCTTGTGCTGAGCACTATTTTCTAGTGCAAATGATGAATCATGGAGTAAATTGGATGATTGTGTACATGCTGAGTCACGTCTGACTCTGTGATCCTATGGACTGTAGCCAGCCAGGGTCCTCTATCCATGGGATTCTCTAGGCAAGAACACTGGACTGGGTTGCTGTGCCCTCTTCTAGGGGATCTTCCCAACCCAGGGATAGAAACTTTATCTCATGTCTCCTGTATTGGCAGGCAGGTTCTTTACCACTAGTGCCACATGGGAAGTGCCCATTTCGGAGGTGATTCATTTCAGTTCAATTCAGTCACACAGTTGTGTCCAACTCTTTGCAACCCCATGGACTTCAGCACGCCAGGATTTCCTGTTCATTACCAACTCCTGGAGCCTGCTCAAACTCATGTCCATCACATCGGTGATCCCATCCAACCATCTCATCCTCTGTCGTCCTCTTCTCCTTCCATCTTCAATCTTTCCCAGCATCAGGGTCTTTTCCAGTGAGTCGGTTCTTTGTATCGGGTGGCCAAAGTATTGGCACATCAGCTTTAGCATCAGTCTTTCCAATGAATATTCAGGGTTGATTTTCTTTATGATTGACAGGTTGGGTCTCCTTGTAGTCCAAGGGACTCTCAAGAGTCTTCTCCAACACCACAGCTCAAAAGCATCAATTCTTCAGTGCTCAGCTTTCCTTATAGTCCAACTCTCACATCCATACATGACTACTGGAGAAACCATAGCTTTGAATAAACGGACCTTTGTTGGTAAAGTAATATCTCTGCTTTTTAATATGCTTTCTAGGTTGGTCACAGCTTTTCTTCTAAGGAGCAACCGTCTTTTAATTTCATGATTGCAATCACCATCTGCAGTGATATTGGAGCCCAAATAAGTAAAGTCTGTCGCTGTTTCTTTTGTTTACCCATCTATTTGCCATGAAGTGATGGAACCAGATGCCATGATCTTAGTTTTCTGAATGTTGAGCTTTAAGCCAACTTTTTCACTCTCCTCTTTCACTTTCACCAAGAGGCTCTTAAGTTCTTCTTTGCTTTCTGCCATATGGGTGGCATCATCTGTGTATCTGAGGTTATTCATATTTCTCCTGGCAATCTTGATTCCAGCTTGTGCTTCATCCAGCCTGGCATATTGCATGTTGTACTGTGCATATAAGTTAAATAAGTAGGGTGACAATATACAGCCTTGATGTACTCCTTTCCCAATTTGGAACCAGTCTGTTGTTCCATGTCCAGTTCTAACTGTTGCTTCTTGACCTGCATATAGATTTCTCAGGAGGAAGGTCAGGTGGTCTGGTATTCCCATCTCTTGAAGAATTTTCCAGTTTGTTGTCATCTACACAGTCAAAGGCTTTGGCGTAGTCAATAAAGCAAAAGTAGATGTTTTTCTGGAACTCTGTTGCTTTTTCAATGATCCAGCGGATGTGGGCAATTTGATCTCTGTTTCCTCTGCCTTTTCTAAATTGGAGGTGATTAGGAGTAGGCAATTAAGAAAGCATGATAAAGAAAGTCAGCATAGATCATCACCTTTCTTCTCTGTAGAGAAGAAAGTTAAAAACCTTATTTTCTAAGCAAATCTCAGGCCACACCCCCTCCACCACCACCAAACTTCTTATTCTGTATTGAATAACTCAGCCTTTGTGCAGCACTGCATTCTTTGTGCATGAGGACACTTGCTCAGAATGTCCTTCTGCCCCACCTTGGTTACTTGACAAATACCTATTCCTTTAGGACTGAGTTCAAATGATGTCTCCTTTGAAATGTCTCCTCAGAATCCACTGGGCTTTCAGAGGTTTTATTCAGACATTATTTTCTATCCTACTGAAAACATTCAGAAAACCAAGATCATGGCATCCGATCCCATCACTTCATGGCAAATAGATGGGGAAACAATGGAAATAGTGACAGACTTTATTTTTGAGGGCTCCAAAATCACTGCAGATGGTGACTGCAACCATGAAATTAGGACACTTGCTCCTTGGAAGAAAAACTATGACCAACCTAGACAGCATATTAAAAAGCAGAGACATTACTTTACCAACAAAGGTCCATCTAGTCAAAGCTATGGTTTTTCCAGTAGTCATGTAAAGATTTGAGAGTTGGACTATAAAGAAATCTGAGTGCCAAAGAATTGATGCTTTTGAACTGTGGTGTTGGAGAAGACTCTTGAGAGTCCCTTGGACTGCAAGAAGATCCAACCAGTCAATCCTAAAGGTAATCAACCCTGAATATTCATTGGAAAGACTGATATTGAAGCTGAAACTCCAATGGTTTGGCCACCTGATGCCAAGAGCTGACTCATTGGAAAAGACCCTGATGCTGGGAAAGATTGAAGGCTGGAGGAGAAGAGGACAACAGAGGATAAGATGGTTGGATGGCATCACCGATGCAATGGACATGAGTTTGAGCAGGCTCTGGGAGTTTGTAATGAACAGGAAATCCTGGCGTGCTCCAGTCCATGGGGTCACAAAGAATCTGACATGACTGACAGACTGAACTGAACTGATTAAAAGCTAATTATACTAATCATTGATAGGTGAATAATATTCATTGTCTATATCTGCCTCTAGACAAACAAGAAGACACTTACCATGTCCCTTTCCCCAGACTTGACCCACTTGACATAGCGAAACAATCTTTTGTTTTAATTTCAGGTTTCTCTTTGTATTATATTGTATTATGACATGTTATTTCATTTTACTGCTTTATTTGGCCACCATTGTCCTTATATCTTACTTCATCTTGGATTCCTTCAGTTTTGCTGAACTATGTTCTTCATTAATTTTTTTAGAAATGAGTCATAGGTAATAAACTTTCTAAGTCTTGCATATCTAAAAATGAAAATATTTATTTTGCTCTCCCACATGAGTGAGTTTGGCTGGGTAAAGAAATCCAGGTTAATTTTTTTTCTTTCATAACTGTGGTAATATTTCTCCATTGTCAACTGGAATCCAGTGTTACTGATTTTAATTGGTAGAAAACTCACAGGCTATCTAATTTTTTCTCTTGAGAAACTCTTAGGATTTTATGTTTATGTTTGGCATTCTGAGATTACATTAGGGTGTGTCTGAATGTGGGTAGTGTTTTTCTGTTCATGCTACTCAGAAACTTTGGATCCTTTCAATATTTTGAATGACTCACTTTCATGATTAAGTTCCTTCAATTAATTTCTAGTTTGGGATTGCTATTTGTATTTACAGTTGAGTGTCTTCATCAAACGGGATTGTTGGAATGTATTTCTTCAGATCAAATAACAACCTAGTTTATTGTTCTGTGTTAAATTCAACAAAGGTCCGTCTAGTAAAGGCTGTGGTTTTTCCAGTAGTCAGGTATGGATGTGAGAGTTGGACTATAAAGAAAGTTGAGCACCGAAGAATTGATGCTTTTGAACTGTGGTGTTGGAGAAGACTCTTGAGAGTCCCTTGGACTTCAAGGAGATCCAACCAGTCCATCCTAAAGGAGATCAGTCCTGAGTGTTCACCAGAAGGACTGATGCTGAAGCTGAAACTCCAATACTTTGGCCACCTTATGTAAAGAGCTGACTCATTGGAAAAGACCCTGATGCTGGGAAAGATTGAAGGCAGAAGGAGAAGAGGACGACAGAGGATGAGATGGTTGGATGGCATCACCGACTCAATGGACATGAGTTTGGGTAAACTCTGGGAGTTGGTGATGGACAGGGAGGCCTGGCATGCTGCAGTCCATGGGGTCGCAAAGAGTCGGACACGACTGAGTGACTGAACCGAACTGAAATTCTAAAAATAGAAGATGCCTTAGATGTTTGAGAGGAGGGTTGGTCAGAGAATATTTCAAAGGTATACAAATAAATTTTATTTAGGGTCTGAATATGTTACCTGGTTCACTGTCCACCTTGGGAGTACTGTGTCAGAACTCCCATTTGAGTGCCCTGCCCCAAATTTATCCTGTAGATGAAGGAAATCAGTGGTTCTTTTTCCTTCTCTCTCTTTGCTGTGGATTTGTAAGTTCCAAGTTATTTCAGGTTCTGCTTCCCTTTATCTCTAGCCCCATCCTTCATACAGAGGACTCTCCTAGGGAGGTAACTCACTTTGTATATGAAACAGTCTTTCAGGCTTCATCCTGGGGCAAGTACTGCTGTTGACAACTGCTTTTGTACAGAAGGTGGAGGATGGGGGTGAGGAGCAAGCCAGCTGGCCCAGGTTATCCAAGTGAAGTCTTTAATTAATTGCTCTTACTGCTCCCAGGGGACGCTCCCTGTCTTTGATTTGTTCAGTCTGTGCACAATGGTTCTCCCAGCCTCTCAGGAAATGCTAAGGCAATATACAGCCTTCCTTCTCCAGCAGCAGCCTTTACATTACTACTCTCTCTTTTCTGGTTTCTCCAGCAAGATCATCATACCTGCTCTTTACCATCAAAACTTCCTTCAAAATTGCTGATTTCTGAGTTCATCTTCCTTACCTAGAGGGTAAAGTGGATTTATTATCTATTAAAATATTTTCTATCATTTCTATGTATATGTGTGCCTGAAATTCCAGTAGGCACAGAAAGGGAGCTGAAGCATGTTTTGGTTCATACTTTTTGTGAATGTATTGATTGTACACTGCAGTAATTATTCTCTGCTTACATAAGTCTCCCACTAGAAAGTGACCCCCAGCTAGGGCATAAGGTTTTGGCAATCCCCATTGTGAGCCCAGTTGTCTGTAAGCGGGGAAGCTGGATGAACAAGGGCACAGAAATCTAAAAACACAAAAGCTTATGGAAGAGAGAATTCTGACTGTTCTGTTACTGGAAAGAAAAAAAAAGAAAAGAAAAGAAACTGTGAGGGGAGAGAGAGAGAAATTTTTTGTGTGATACTGAGGTTGTTCTTGACCCCTTTCTGAACTCCACTTCTCCCATTTGGGAAACATGGCTACAGGATGGCCAAGATACTTTTCTTGTCTAATCACTGTTTGGTTCCATGAATTTGGTTCCAGGAAGCTAAGGGCCTTACCAAGACCACAGATCTCATAGCATCCTACAGATAGAAACCATATGGTTTACACTCATCCTACACTAGTGAGGAAATTATCCTTCATTATTCTTTTTTCTATGATTTATGAGCAGCACTCTTTTCCCTTCAAACAATTCTCCACTGTTATGCTTGGCTCTTCCCCTTTCAACCACCTGTTCTCAATGATATTCTCTGTGGCTGATTCTACTAATTTCTGATAAGGCGTTAACTGATAAGAGAAGTGTTAGCTGATAAGGACTGAGGGAAGATGCTTTATAGAATTATATACAGTTTTTTGAGGCAGCATTTAATAAAAAACATTATTTTTTCTTCAGTAGTAAGGATAAAAACTACATATAGATCACGTGGTTGAACAACATGGGGGTTAAGGACGCCACCTACAATGGCATCTGATTCTATAGCATGATTGCCTAAATTAAGAGCAATTAATTGGCTACTGTAGAAGTTCTAAACACTTAAAAGAATAAAGTCATACTAGTAAAATGATACATAGTGACACTGATATTTGAGGAAGGGCACATTACTGGAAACCTTCTCAAATTATACTCTAGGGTCAAACAGTCACCTCCCTCTTGCTTGCTATCAGGTTTCAGCTTACAGAAAAATGTAACTTTTTTTACAGTCTTATGCATCTTCACTGATAATATGTTGTATTTTTTTCCAGGTGACACTAAAATAGCTCATTTCTAATTTTTTAAATTCACACAGATGTCAAAATATTTCCACATACTTCTACCAGGTGCATCTATTTTAAATTGGAGCTAGAAAATTCTAGGCTGAAGACCAGCCAACATAAAATATTTTTTTATAAAAGATGTGTGTTCAGTAGTTGATAGCATTAAATTTGCTCTAGAGAAAAATTCAAATAGACATAGGAACAAACAATATAAGAGAAATCTTGATTCAGATACATATGACTTAAAAATTAAAAACACAAGTTTATCAGTTGAATAAATAAACAGTAATATATAGCACTTATTTTATGTGTGAAAAAAGTAGTTATTCACCAATATAAGCAATTCTCAAAATGTTGTTACTAGATTCAAGGAGAGTGTCTGCAAAATTTTTAATTGTGAATTTTCAATATGATGAAAGTTTAGAAAACAACCTACACACCCAGAATCATTAAAAATTAGAGTGAGGCTACCAAGCATTTTTTAGGCTATAGAGCAATTGACATTTTCTTATATGGTTGTGTGTGTGCTCAGTCATGTCTGACTCTTTAGAACCACATGGACTGCAACCTGCCAGGCTCCTCTGTCCATTGAATTTTCTAAGCAAAATATGGGAGCATGTTGCCATTTCCTTCTCCAGTGGATCTATCCGACCCAGGGATCTAACTTGCATCTCTTGCATCTCCTGCATTGGCAGATGGATGGATACTTTACCACTGCACCACTTGGGAAGCCCCTTACACTGCTAATGAGAGCTAACATGGCATAATCACTTTGGGAAACTAAACATGGCAATGTCTACAAAAGCTTAATATATGCATAGTCTGTGCAGTCAACTCTACTCTCAGGTGTCTATCCAACATATATCCCAGTAATGCAAATATTTGGGTCTCAAAATACACTTACAAGAAATTTTTAACAGCGTTATTTATAACAGCCCCAAACTGGAAAGAATTTGTTGTCCATCAGTGCTAAAATAAATTGTGGAAAAGCTGTATGATGGAATACTCCAAAGCAATGAAAGCTCCAGTACTTTTGCCACCTGATGCAAAGAGCTGACTCATTGGAAAAGACCCTGATGCTGGGAAAGATTGAGGGCAGGAGGAGAAGGGGCAACAGAAGATGAGATGGTTGGATGGCATCACTGATTCATTAGACATGAGTTTGAGCAAACTCTGGGAGACAGTGAAGGACAGGGAAGTGCTGCATCCATGGGGTTGCAAAGAGTCAGCCATGACTTAACGACTGAACAACAAAGCAATGAAAAAGAATGAACTACAGAATAGCATTGAAACATGTATATTATCATATGTGAAACAGAACACCATTCCATGTTCGATGCATGAGACAAGGGCTCAGGGCCGGGGCAATGGGATGGCCCAGAGGGATGGGATGGGGAGGGAGGTGGGTAGGGGGTCCAGGAAGGGGAACACATGTAGACCCATGGCTGATTCATGTCAATGTATGGCAAAAACTATTACAATATTGTAAAGTAATTAGCCCGCAACTAAAATAAATAAATGTATTAAAAAAATAAAATAAAATAAAATCTAGTCATTCGGAAAAAAAAAGAATGAACTACAGTTAGATAATACAACATGAATGAATCTCACAATAAGTTCAATAACAATGTATGACACAGAAGAATATACACCGTACAGTTCATTTAAATGAGGCTAAAAGCAAGCAAAACTATAATCAGAGAGCAAGTTATCTTTTTAAAGGAACTATTGACTGAGAGGAGGTACAAGGAATACTTCTGGGGTGCTTGTATTATTGCACATCTTGATGTGGTGTTGTGATTACCCCTGGGAATAAGGTTACAAGCCTGCCAAGACCTGGCCTCATAGACTGTGCACCCTCTCAAGTTTATGTTATTACAGTGGATACAGATGGTTCTCCACCCACAACCCCTTGGGTCTTCTTATGGAGCCCCCTCAACTTCTCTCTGTTGTACTTTAGCCAGTTCACAGTGGCAATTTTCAGAAGACTCTCCTTTGGTTACTGGAGCTCCTTTGGCATGGAGCTGGAAGTGCCACAGGGCAGCCTTGGCTAATGGCTGACTGGTGTGGAAGAGTGAAAGCCCATCTCCTTTCCCCCAAGACAAGACAGACTCTCTGCACAACTATTTGTAGAATTAGACTAGAGCTGTGACTTGAACTAAAACTGCTCCATTGCTTAGCTTCTTCCCCTTACATGTCTAGTTTCTCCTACTCCTCTACTGGCTTCTTTTGTGAGTTCAGCCTTAACAAATCTCTTGCCCACAGATTCTCATGTCAAGGTCATCCCCTAAGAACTGGATCTCAAACAACCATATTGGAAAACGAATATCATATGGATGTGGCTTACTCTCCCCCATACCCCTTCAAAATACTTAACACTGCCTGCCTTATTGCCTAAAGTTTATACTCACACATTCTGTTTCAGGAATTAAGGTCCTAAAAGGCTTCTATTAATTAAATGGAGACTAATCCAGGAGGCATGACTCATGAAGCATTCATTCTCATCCTGAGTTCTTGGATCATCTTTACGATCACTGCTCTAAATTCTTTCTCAGTAGATTGCCTATCTCCACTTAACTTAGTTCTTCTTCTGGGGTTTTATCTTGTTCTTTTGATTGAAACATGTTCCTCTGCTGCCTCATTTTGTTTTAGATGCTATTTGTATTTTTATGTATGTGGTAGGTAAGTTATGTTTCTTGACCTTGGGGAAATAAGCCTTCAATAAAAGGCATCACATGTGTCCCAGCAGTGCATTCCTCTCTCATTGCCAAAGCTGTGTGCTCTAGAGATTCCTCCTAAGGGGGCTGTATGGGTCCTTCTATTGTGGCAGGCTATGTGGGCAGTCTGATAAGCTTGGTTCCTGTCTAGTCTGGTTGATTGCCAGGCCCTGCCTGTGAGGATGCTGTTGGTTGCTGTCTAGCAGACTTGGTCATGAGGTGGGCCTGCAGAGCCCTAGAGGGCCCAGGGCTAGTGCTGGCTCACTGGTGCATGGAGTCAGGGTCCCAAAGACTCTGGGGCTGTTGCCCACCCCTGCTTCCACTGGCAGGTGAAGCAGATCCTGGAGTTGGTGGCACAGTGGTAAAGAATCCATCTGCCAATGAAGAGATGCAACAAATGTGGGTTGGATCCCTGGGTTGAGAAGATCCCCTGGAGGAGGAAATGGCAACCCATTCCTGTATTCTTGCCTGGGAAATTACATGGACGGAGTGGCCTAGTGGGCTACAGTCCATGGGGTCACAAAAGAGTTGGATATGACTGAGCACACACACACACACACACATACTTGCAGGAAGAGATGGCTAGGTGGTTCCTGGAGTCTGACTTCAGGGCCTGTGGATCCCAGAGCTCAGTTCATATCTTTGGTAGGGGGTGTGGTTCCTGGCATAGTTGGATACAGGGTCCCAGTTGTCCTGAAGCTTGAGTTGGCCTGCTATAGGCAGGACCAAGACCCAGCTGGTCTCAGGGGAGGATCTAGCTGATATTGCAGGGTCCTACTTCTGGTGTCTGCCCTCTGGTGGGTAGAGCTAGGTCTTGACCCTGTGGTGGGCTTGGCCATGTCTAGGGGCATGTCCAGAGACAGCTGTGGCTCTTGAGGAAGTCTTCAGGAAACCTGTCTCCTGATGGTGGGCTGTGCCCCAGCCCAGTTAGTTGTTCGGCCTGAGGCCCCTCAGCACTGGTGCCTGCAGACTTTTGAACGGTCTTGGCATTAAAGAGCTACCAGGAGTGCTCCAGCAGCTGGCTGTCTGGTGTTTATGTCTCCAGGGTGAGCCACAGTCTTGCCCCTCCCCCAACCTCTCCAAGAGACTCTCCAAGACCAGCAGGTAGGTCTGGTCCAGGCGCCTATCAAATTACTGCTTTTGCCCTGGGTCGTAGTGCGTGTGAGATTTTGTGTGCCCCTGTTAAGAGTGAAGTCTCAATTTCCCCTAATCTTGTGGGGCTCCTGCAGTCAAGCCCCAGTGGCCTTCAAGGCCAGACGCTCTGGGAGCTCGTCTTCCCAGTGCTGGATCCCAGGCTGAGGAGCCTGACTTGAGGTGGAAGAAACTCTGTGATATAATTATTCTCCAGTTTGTGGGCTATGCACTGGGGGGTGGGGAGGTTAGTGGTAATGGGATTTGGGATTTGATTATATGTAAGTTTACCCATCTACTCATCTCACTGATTTTTTTCTTTATGTATTTAGTTGTAAAAGATATTTTCTGGTAAAATCTAGTCTTTTTCATTGATGGTTGTTTTGCATATAACTGATTTTGGTGCGTCAGTGAAAGGAGGTGAGCTCAGGGTCTTTCTATGCCGCCTTGGCCTGCTAACATCTTGTGAAACATTTATCAGTGATTTACGTTTTGGCAAAATGCAAAAAGATTAGCAGTGCAGTCGTGTGACAAGACCCTTAGCCAGCAGGAGACCCACTGCTGGGTCGTGATTGGGCTCAAGGAATGATGTTTAGAAAAGGTCCAAAGCTCAAGCCTTGACT